>NW_024467123.1:210167-10210167 GCF_017591425.1 Ochotona curzoniae | reverse complement strand
CACATAGTTCCTCTTTTTTGTCTTTCCTCAGTAACATTTCCTGCTTCCCCAAGGCAGGCTGCTCTGGTGGGTCAGAGGTGGCATCACCTTACAGGTTGTGAGCAGTCTCAGGTGGTGCCTGCAGTTCTGCATTTCTGACAAGTTCTCAATGACTGCACACGTCTGCAGACCACATTTAGAAAGCAGGATTTTGGTTTTTAACTCTGGATGTACAGTGGACTTATCTGAGAGCTCTTAAAATGTACTAATACCTGAAGCCTGTCCATGATGATTCTGATTTTAAATTGGTCTCAGATGGGGTTTGGGTGTGATATCTAAAGTTGATATATAGATTTGCTTGTGTAAGATTTGACGCTAGGGCTAATTCTCCACTAAAGCTATGGTGTCCCACTTGGGCCCCGGTTCATGTGCCAGTTGCTCCACTCGGCATCCAGCTCCCTGCGTGTGGCCTGGGAAAGCAGTAGAGGATGGCCCAAAGCCTTGGGATGCTGCATCTGCATGGGAGACCTGGAAGATACTGACTGCTTGTTCCTAGCTTGAGATCAGCTCAGCTCCAGCTGTTGTGGCCATTTGGGGAGTGAACCAATAAGTGAAAGATCTTTCTGTCTCTTCTCTGTAAATCTACCTTTCCAATAAAAATAAATAAATCTTTTTAAAAGCCTAGCCTGCTATAGATTTATTGGATTTTGAGTCCCACCTGTGGTTACTGAAGCAAGGCCAGATGATTTCACAGTCCTTATAGAGGCCAAGGACTAGAGATTTCCCACCTTTGGTATATAACCTTTATGGTGTGAACACACCTGCTTTGTGGGGATTGTCCATGGGGAAGGCAGTCTTCGTTGCTGGGTGCCCAGAGAGGAGGTGGCTCTTGAGGAGTATACCTGGGAAGAACATGGGATTGTCTTATAAAGAATCAGAGGTCACCTGTTAGAGGAAGGAGGATTGAAGTGGATGCAAAGTTGGTATCTTCATGCAGGGGATCTTTCTGTTTTCTGCAGATTTTCAACAGATTATGGGGAATATATGCTACTAAGCTAGCTTGGATGCTTCATGTCTTCAGGTATTGATTTGCTATTGTCTCTGTCTCCTTTCCTGTAAAAATGTACACTTGCAAAGTGACTACGAGCAGTCTTGAATTTACATATTTCGCTTGCCAATTAGGTAGAAAAACTTATTTTCTATGTATGTACTTGTTCTGAAAAACTGCACGACTTAACATGCTAGTGGGAGGGTTGTGGTTGATCTTGGGAACTGCCAATACTGAAGGCAGGTGGATGATTTGATTCTCTAAAAAAATTTTAGGCCTTAATTTGAGTATTAGTTGTTCTGTTGTGATGAGGATGACCATAGTAACAGAAAATAGTTTTCTGTATGTTAGAACTATGTTAATTATAACTTGTTGCAGACAATGAGCTTTAAGGCCAGTGGATTAAAATTATAATTATGCTACTCAAAAATTGTAATTCCCCACCTCTCCTCTATTCAGTCATAAAATAAAGCTTTATTGATGTTTGTTTAACATTATTGGGTCTACTTTCATGCCTTATTGTCTTTGGTCAGATTCTCATTAATTTCCTCGCTGACCCTGTGGACCTTCTGTCTCACCCCTTAGAATCCTTACACCACAGTTGTCTCCGCTGGGGAGAAACCCATGGCTTCTGCTTGTCAAACAGTGAAGTCCAATTCTGAGTGTCATCTGGAGCCTCCTGGCCTGACCCTACAACTTCTCTACCCTTGTCATCTGTTGCTTCCCTAGAAGGATGATGACTCCTTGCTTGAGATGGAGTGTCAGGGAGGAGCAGTTGGAGGCTGTTCGGGAAAAGTGAAGGTTTACCAGAGTGGTTTAGGGAGTGGGAGGCCAGGTAGCAGTGGGGGGATGACGTGTGGTGGCTGGGTGGCATGGATGGTTTCCTGCGACAGGCGGGAGGGAGGCCAGCTAGCAGGTGGCTGCAGGGTGCAGGTGTGCAGAGGTGCGACCCTGATTCCACCCATGCCTGACTACAGCACGCTGCCACTCCTCTGCTGCAGCACATGCTGAGACCTCTGAACACCCCCCCTTTTTTTTTCCTGCCTGGAGAAATCTTTTTCTTCCCTTTAAAGAACCTAGCTGATCATTTTCTCTTTACAGACACTGCCCCTTCACCCCTCTGATACTTGGCCATCCCCCTCCAGTCTGTCTCCATTGTTCAGGACAGCTGGGCACTGTTACTGTACTGACTGTGCCAGCACAAGTATCCACTCATCCTGATCTGCGCTGGAGAGCTCATCCAGGGCAGAGATGTGATCTCTTAACATCTCAGTTCGTAATACAGTGTCTGGTGAATAGTAGGCTCTTCTAATAAATGCTGGGTAAGTGAATGGGAGGCTTGCCTGAAAGGTGTTGAGAAACTGCTTTGTTGGATAAGGGCTTGAAATGATTTCTAGTTAGTAACATGACCTAAGAATTAATATTGTTGGGCCTGGTGCCATAACCTGGTGGCTACATCCTTAGCTTGTGTGCACCAGGATCCCATACGGGCACCTTTTTGTTTCCTGGCTGGTCCACTTCCCATCCAGCTTCTTGCTTGTGGCCTGGGAAAGCGGTCAAGGATGGCCAAAGCACCTGCATGGGAGGTCTGGAAGGAGCTCCTGGCTCCTGGCTTCAGATTGGCTCAGCTCTGGCTATTATGGCCATGTGGGGAGTGAACCAGTGGATGGAAGAGCTCTCTCTGTCTCTCCTCCTCTCTGTGAATCTGCCTTTCCAAAAGCATAAGTATATCTTAAAAACAAACACAAAAAACCAGAAAAAGAATTAACGTTGTTGAGGTGAGCATTTGGCCTAGCAGCTAAGACACCATTGGGGTGGCTGCATCTTCCAGCAGAGTGCTTGGGTCTGAGTCCCAGCTCCATTCTCTACTCAGGGTTCCTACTATAGCAAACCCCAAGGGCAGCAGGCAGTAGTGCCCTGTTACCTCTAGGCTGCCTGCATTGAATTCCTGCTTCCTGGCTCAGGTCTGACCCAGCCCAGCTGCTGCAAGGCATTTATAGTGTAAACCTGTGGATGGTAAAGCTGTGCCTTTGTCTCTGCCTTTGTAAATAAATAAAAACTTTAAAAATTATATACTAGGTATCCAAGTTAACAGAGCATTTCCAAATATATGCAAAATATGTATGTGTATGTGTGTGTGCCTGCATACACTTATCTACATGAAGATGAGAGAAAGTTGAAAAGATCCATGGATATGCGTAAATATTAAACATTTGAGATGGCAGACTTCTAGAGGCCTGCACAAAACGTGCTTTATCTGCTGCTTTCAGACTGGCCGCCTTGGCTAGTTAGCAAACTGGTTTTAAAACTGTATGAGGAGCACCTAGCATGGTAGCCTAGTGGCTAAAGTCCTTGTCTTGCATGCACCAGAATCCCATGTAGGTGCCGGTTCATATCCCTGCTGCTGCACTTCCTGTCCAGCTTCCTGCTTGTGGCCTGGGAAAGCAGTCGAGGATGGCCCAGGGCCTTGGAACCCTGCTCCAACTTTGGAGACCCAGTGGAAATCTCCCATTTCCTGGCCTTAGATTGGCTCGGCTCCAGCTGTTGTGGTCACTTGGGGAATGATGGAAGATTTTTCTCTCTGTTTTCTTCTCTCTGTAGATCTGAACTTTCCAATAAAATTAAATAGATATTTGAAGAAGAAAAAACCTATGAGGGCCTGGCGTGATAACCTAGTGGCTGAAGTTCTCACCTTGCATGTGCTGGGATCCCATGTGGGTGCCAGTTTTCTCTCCAACTCCTCTCTGTCAATCTGAATTTTCAGTAATAAATAAATCTTAAACTGTATGAAACACATGGACACATCTATATTTTCAAAGCATATTGAACTGAAGATATGTATGTAGTAACATTTCTGCTGAAGGAATAGCATGTAGTTCACCAAAAATAAAAACCAGACACATTAAGATAATCTCTGTCCTAAAGATGGGTCTTAGTCCACTTAAGCTTCTAGAAGAAATTGCCTTAAGTGGCAGATTTTTTTTTTCTGATCATTCTAGAATCTTGTCTTCTGAAACCCAGGTGCACATAGATTGGGATCTGGTGAGGTTCCTGGATGCTTCGTGCAGGAGAAGGGCCTGGCATGTTTGTGATAGACTCGGTCCCCCCACTCGGGGCCAGTGAAGCTGACGCTGTGTTAGCTGGCATCTCACACGAGGGCACCCGTTTCGGTCCCGGCTGCTCTGCTTCTAACCTAGCTCTCTGCCAGTGTGCCTGGTGGCAAGTGACAGGTGACAATTCAAGTACTTTGTCTTCCTGCCACCCCTGCAGAGATTCCTGGGCTCCTGGCTTCAGCTGGCCCCGGGCCCTGCTGCTGGAGCCGTTCAGAGAGTGAGCCAGCTGATGGGAGATGGCCGTCAGTATCCCCCCCTCTCTGTTGCTCTTTCAAATACACAAACAAATGAATCTGAAAAAAAAAAATCGCAGTCTTGATCACACACTCTTGTCATTTCCCAAAGGTTGCACCTGCCTGTATCCTCTTCCTGGGCGTCAGTGGCTGGGCCTCCGGATGGGGAGAGGGACACTGTATCACCTCATGACGTCACGTTTTCCCTTAGCATTGAGAAATGTTGGTTGTGATGTGTCATTAAAGGCCCGTGGTGTTGGGCACACTGCTCCCGCCTTTCCCTGATTGGAACTAGGAGATTTGGTCTCAATTATTACCGAGGTCATTTTGAATCATCTGTGATTCTAGAAAGTTACAAAACACAGGCTGTAACCATGGTGAGGGAAGTTGATTGGTGGTTCCAAAAATAGACGTGCTTTCTCCTTCCTTCTGTGTAATGTTGATGCTCTCCCATTGAGTAAGTCACTCTGCATGTAGTGCTTTAATTGTTTCTTTTTTTTTTTCTTAATACTGACTGCTCAGAAGTGAGTGGAAGATTGTCTTAAGAAATACCAAACAAATGAGTGCTTTCCCTCTTGTTTAAGTATAGGTCTCAATGATTGCACTGCCTTTTACTCCTGTTGTAGGTTCTCAAAAAGCAGAAGGTGGTGATTTGGTAGATTTAGAAACTATTTCACACCAGTTTCGGCTACCTTTTATGTTTGTGTGTGAACCCCATTCACAATGCACCTGATTTATTCTTCCTTTGAAACATGCTTTCTTTCATTTTTGCCAAGATCTGGCAATAAGTCCCTATGTGTGTATTCTCTTGTAAAAATATCTGTATTTATTTTTATGGGAAAGTCAGATTTATAGAGAGAAGGAGAGACAGAAAGATTTTTCATCTTCTGCTTCACTCCCTAAGTGGCCACAGTGGCCATAGCTGAGCCGATTCGAAGCCAGGAGCTTCTTCTCGGTCTCTCATGTGAGTGCAGGGTCCCCAGGCTTTGGGCTGTCCTCAACTGCTTTCCCAGGCCACAAGCAGGGAGCAGGATTGGAAGTGGAGCAGCTGGGATATGAACCGGCACCTACATGCCATGGGATTCTGGCATGTGCAAGGCAAGGACTTTAGCCACTAGGCTACTGTGCCAGGCCCCCTGTGTGTATTTTCTTACAGAGTTTGCCGTCCTTATTCTGACAGCTGTTTTTTTTTCTCTACAGACCCTTAGGTAATTCAGTTAGACCCCAGCGTGTTTTATCCCTTGAGCCCTACAACATGGCGTTTGCGTCATCAGCTTATCCTCAGGGCTGCGGTGTTCTCAACACCCTGCCAGAAACAGTCAGACATTGCCAGCTCTGTGGCCAGGTACCCTGGGGTCGTTGCCTGCCTGGCCTGCCTGAAATGAGCCATCTTGGCCCAGTGGGAACAAGTACATGGGCTAGTGGGGGGAATTTCCTGTCGTTGAGCATCTAGGCTGGCTCCAGGCTTTTAAAGTAGAGACTCGTGTAAGAATCTCCTCGGTACCTAAAGCAACAATAAGCAATACTGTAAACTTAATGTTCTTTATTCTGTGATAATCTGCATCCAGGACTGTCGGGCCGGTGGCCATGTCCCTCTCTCTGGGCAGTGTCTTGATGACATGTAATTTTCCAAAGACGGCCACACCAACCCATGTCTTTGGAAAGTGCAACCGCCACAGGCCGTGTTATTGTCACAGCAACCACTGACATTTGAGAGATGGCTGTGACCCAGGAGTTGTGTTGCCTGAATATACATGTTACATTATTTAACCCCAGCAGGTGTCATTTGTCAGGTAGTTGCTCCCTTTGTAAAAATGACAGGTCATCCCAAACCCTGGGAGCTTAAAAGACTAGTATACACTAATAGAGAACTTTTGAATTGGGTGCTCACAGGGCTCATGGCTCATGGTGGTGGAGAGCAAAGAGGGAGCATCCACAGGGCAATGGCACCTTGTGCCCCAACACTGACTGGTGCGTCAGCAGGTGCTGCGTAGTCCTGTGCCCGCCCCTCCTTTTTCTTGCCTGTGGTATCCTTGTGTTTGCATTTTCTTCAGTTAGAGTTCAGTCAGGTTTTTCATCACTCCCTCTCCTCCCCCCATTGTGGATATAAATCCTTTTAGTTATGTTCTAAGTCTGTGAATTGATCGGAAACTTAGTTTCATGGAAAAGCATCCAAACTGATATGAAGAAAAGACTTTTAGGCTCATAAACGATTGGTCTGTTGAGAATTTTAGTGTAGAGAAAAGGACGTGTTTCCTTTCACCAGCCAGTCCCAAATTCTTTGGCAGGGCACCCCTGAGAATGGCCTACATCAGAGGGCATCCCCCAACTCCCACAGGGTGGGAGGAGTGCATTCGTCCCGTGTCACACTCTCCTCTCCCGCCCTGCTCCCTCCCTCCTGCCCTGAGAGCCCCCAGCCCACCCGTCCAGGAAGACAGTAGCTCTGAATCCTGTTCCCTTGAATGCTCAGTATTCAGTGTCTCCCAGACACTGCGGGCTCAGTATGTGTCTAGTGAAGTCCATCAGTGTGCAGCCTCCCAAACAGCTGCTGTGTCTGCAGCCTCCCCTGGAACCTGGGCTTCCAGGGTTCAGAAATGAGAGGTGCAGTTCTCAGGGCCTCGCTGAGGTGTCTAAGCAGGATAATGGAGAAGCATTTGTTGTTTTAACCTCACCACACTCATTTAAACACAAACCTGCCAAAGAAGTGGAAACATTGTTCTGTCTGGATACATATTGCCATATAGGGAAACATTCTTAAGATGATCCATCTGTCCGTCTACCCATTCCTCCATCAGTCAGTAAATGTCGGTCTCTTTGCTAAATGCCAGACCCCAGGTTACTGAAGCTGCACCGGTGAATGTGGCAGACATGAAAGATGCTTTATGGGACTTACGTTCTAGGGAGTAGAGCTAGTACTTTATGACATGTATGATTTTTCAGGTGGCCAGAAGTACTATGAAGAAAGCTAAATGCAGAGAAGGGGATTAGAAGAGTCAGATGTCATTCTACCCAGTCATGCTCTCTAGCTTCCCACCTTCAAGTTGAATCCAGAGTCCTTACTGTGGCCCCGAAGACCTCTTTGCCCAGGCCCCAGCTCCCTGACTGCAGCACCCAGCTGCTCCTTCTCAGCCATGCCAGGTTCCCTACTGGGGGCCCTGGGTGTCAGCATGGTTCCTGTTCCCTTTCCTAGGGAACCACTCTTCTTGCAGACTCTTTCATCCCACCCCCCTTTTTTTTTCCTTTCAAGATTTATTTGATTTGAAAGGCAGAGTTAGAGTGACATAGAGTTTTTCTATCTGCTGGTTCACTCTCCAACAACTGCCAGGGCTGAGCGAACTGGAAGTCAGGAGCCAGAAAGTTTATCCAAGTCTCCCGTGTAGGTTTCAGGGGCCCAAATGTTTGGGCTGTGTTTTACTGCCCTCTGAAACATTAGCAAGGAGCTGGGTCAGAAGTGGAGCAGCCAGGACTTGAATCGGTGCCCATATGGGGGATGCTAACATTGAAGGTGGCGCCTTAATGTGCTGCACTACAGCAGCGCTCCCCACCTCTTTTTCATCGTGCCAAGATACTGTACTCTTGTTTATGCATTCCCCTCCCCCCATCTTAAATTTCATTCTCCCTTCTTACTCGCCCCTAGCAGTCCTGCTTTCCAGAAGATCCCAGACCAACCAACAGACGAGATGACAACCATGGGGCACGTTGGAGAGCCCACACTTGCCTGTGGCCTTCAAAACCAGGGGGGGAAATCCTCAGTAAAGACCCTATCTGGTGGCAGTGCCAGGGGGTTCTCCCCGGCCCCTTCAGTGAGGGAACCAACTCTGAACCTCATTAGCGGGAATTTCCAGCGTGACATTTGCCTCTGTCATGCCATGGGATCATGCCAGTTAGGGGATGAGCGATGGTTTTTGGAAGTAGGCCTCCCAACGATGGACAGTGCTCACCCCATGATGGCTGATCGTGTTTGGTTCGTTTGCCTCACCTTGGCACAGCCATTCTTGTTCTTTTCCTGTCTGAGATGTTTCTTGCTTCCATCACCCTCTGTGACTGCCTCATCTGCGCTCTCAGCTTTCAGTTTCATTGGCTGTACTGACCATTTTTGTATTTCTTGCTTTTGTGCAGAAACTGAAACTGCGTCACATCATAAATGCTTTGTGTCTGCCTCCTTCCCATTTTATTGAGACCTTAGCTTCTTTTCCCTTGTCTCCACCATTTCCTGGTCTTATGACATGAAAAGGAACATCCCTGCTTCCATAGGCAAAGGTCCATGATGTGATTTTTTTTTTTTTTTTTTTTGCGACAGTAATAAAGATTTAAAATGGGCTTGTCACAGGTTGGATTCCCTGGGAAGCAAACTTGGGGGTGCAGTTTTGTGAGCAGGATGTTTATGGGAGAATACTCTTTGAAGGTTGGGGAGGAAACAGGGGTGGGAAGAGTGTTCCAGCTGTGGGGCCAGCCCCGCAGGGAGATTGGGAGCAGAAATGGCTCTTCAGAGTCATCTTGCTTTGGATCAAACTGACCAGTCCAAACTTTAAACTCCAGCATCCCTCCTTTGTTGCATTCCCAACACCTGTGTCCAAGAGGCTCTCTGTAGCTGAAGCTGCACCTGCAGGTGCCAGTGGAGGCCCTGGCAAGTGCAACAAGAAGGCCTCCCTAAAGGAGAGGGATCTGGGCTGTGTCTCCAAGCATCTTCTGCATTAATACCCAGAAAAAAACCATATCACCACCTGACAGGCTACAGGTCCTCCCTGTAAAGAAGGAGCCTCCACAGTCATAGTGTTGAATTCATGAAACCGTAGGATAATAGAACCGGAACAGACCACAGAATTCCTCTACTCAACCTTCTTGTTCGACAGAGAAAAGAAATATTAAAGAAGGGAGAGGAAATCTCAGTGTGGCTCCATAGAAACATATTTCCAGACCGGAGTTTAGGCAGCCTGTGGTTTGAGAGGTTTCCTGCAGAAAGGCCAGCAGGGAAGTAGGAAAGTATGATAGGGAAGAGATGCCAATAAAGGATGCACTTTTGAGAGAATTATTGCTCTGGGCAACTGGAGTCCAGTCCCAGAGCTGGTCTACTCATGTTGAAGTTGTCCTGCCAGGGACAGGCAAACTGGGATATCTTTGCTCTGGAGTGTCTCAGCTGTCATCTGCTCTTGACTTAGGGCTGTTTCCTGAAGCCATTAACTTCTCTGTGTTTTCACCTCACCCTGTGAGGGGGACCAGCCTGCCACAGGTGTTTGAGAAAGCTGGAATGACTGAACGTAGAGGAAATAGTGGCAGGGTCTGCATTGTGGAGTTGCCCAAACTAAACGGTAACTTGGGACTCCTACCAGCCAGGCCTCTTTACGCTGATCATTGAGCATGGTCCAGGCAGCCCAGAAGACAGAGACTCAGGATGTAAGCAGAAGGGCACATTGCTCCTTGGAGAGCACATCCATGTGTGTCGGGTGTCTGAAGCAGAGATCTCGTGAGCATTCGTGTCAGCGAGTGAGGATGCTGCACTGGAAGCCACGTGCTGCCATCGGTTCTTGGTTTTGAGGCACTGCTGTAAAGGGCTGCTTCAGAAGGAATGCATTCTTTCTGATTTTTAAAATTTTTATTTACTTACTTTTAATTTATTTTATTTTTTTATAATCTTAGTTCATTAGGGTACAAAGGGTCAGGGGCTACAGGAAAGTGGGTAAGACCATTGTTTCCACACTAATATCATTTTCCCCCCCTGTATTTGGGGTCGGGGGAGAAACAAAGGGAGAAGCCCCACCCCAAAATTTTAGTTTTGATGATGTGTACATAGTTGATCAAGGTGGGAAGGGTCAAGGATTAGGGGAAAGTGGGTGAGACCATTGTTCCCAAACTTCCTTTTCTTCTTCCTCTCTCTGGGAGAAGGGGGGGGAGAGAAGAGGAGAAGCCGCAGCCAGCCTTGCGACTGCCTCAGTACACGGGGATGGGGAACGGCCTCCCAACAGCATCCCAGGGCCCTTGATGTGGAGCATGCTCCGAGGGTTCTGCTCAGGTGATTTCAGTAGTTCTGAAATGCTGTTGATCTCGCCAATGCAAGGATGAGGAAATCCTTCTAAGGTCCACTGGCTGACATGGTCCACCTTAAAGTCTCTATTGACCCAGATATTTGCTATCAATGTTTGGGGTAGTTATCCAATTTGTTCTGCCCTCCTTTCTCTGCTATGGTACCAGGTGTCCTTTGCAGACCCCAGGGGGCTGCCATATCCTCCATGTGCTTCTGGACATGCCATCCACTGCTGCGCCTAAGCATTGAACAGGCCCAGTTCTGAGACATGCACTCCATAGTCAGACCATAGATCCTGCAATTTTCCCCACAGGTGGAATTCTGAGTCCAGCAGTTCAGCTGGGGGGTGGGGGGATCCCCAAAGAAACTTCATCTGAAGTGATCCCAGACCTTATTCTTGTGTGTGCCAGCCACTACAGTGTCCAGCTCAGTCCCACCTCCACATCAGCCTACGTACGTACTGGTAGTTGTAATTGCTGGCTCTGTTCTGTCTCCAGTCTCATCTTTTGCATAAACCATTTAATGTTGTGGCCCAGCCCAGTCCTGCCCACCACAAACTTGGCCCTCACATGCATCAGTGGGAACTGCAGCCTAGTCAGAGCAACCCCGAATGACTCCTGCTAGTTCTGTTTCCAGCCCTGATTCCTGTACTTGTGTTACATGCAGCAGACTGGTCCAGTCTGTCCCACATCCCATTCAGCTCTCATACATGTCAATGGGCATTGAAACCTAGCTCAACCCAACCAACCCCACTATCCAGCCCACACGTGTGGGTGGGTGCCACTTTCTGTCTAGTTGTGCCTTCCCCAGTCCTGGTTCTCATGCTCACCAGTGGGAGTTGCAGCCCATCAGAGAGGTGCCCACCATCTCCCTACTGGGCCTATTCCCTTTCCTGGACTTTTAATTCTCTGGGCGTTTCTGCAATCTAGCTTGACAGGACTTGCCCCATTCCCAGCACTTACCAGCAGATGCTGTGGCAAAGCCCAGATAGCCTGCACTTACTCTGGCTCATGCATGCACCAATAGGTGCACTTGATTAGCCCAGCCTGGCTCTCCCCATAACCCAGTTCAAATGCAGGCCAATGGGTGTTGCAGCCCTGCCAGGCAGGGCCTGCACCGCCCCCCCCCCCCCCAGTCCTAGTTCTCTTGCTCACCAATGGTAGCAGTGGCCCAGCAGGGGAGCTCCCCACAGCCCCAACACCAGGCTTGCACTCCCTCATTCCCAGGGTTTCATGTGTCTGGTAGGTGTTGTGGCCCAGTCTGGCATGACCCCTTTCTCCTTGGAATTTGCTGACGGATATACTAGCCTGACCTGACCCAGCCTGCCCTGAGTTCCAGCTCATGCTGGTACAGCCAAGGCCAGCCCAGCCAACCTTAATGTGAACTGGCTGGTGTTGCTGCCTGACCTGGTCTATCCAACACCTTTTCCTGGTTCCCCAAGCCCTGACCCACATGTACGCTGGTGGGTGCCATAACTTGATCTGGTCTGGGCTGTTCCCAGCCTTGGTTCTTGTGCTCACATGCAGGGACTGCATCATGGCAGTGGAGTTCCCCAAGCTCCTGTGTCAGGTTACCTTCCTTTTGCCCTGGTGGGTCTTTAGCCACCCCTGTGGGTCTTAGTCCACCTCCTGTCCTGTCAAAAAGCGGCCCACGCCCATTCTGGTTCTTGCTGTTGGGTGCTATAGCCTAGCCGCACCTGGTCTATGCCAGACCCTGCTCTCACGTGGTTCACTGGGGGCAGAGATCTAGCCCAGCCTGTCCTATACTCTCCCTAGCTCTTGTGAACACCATTGAGTGCTGGAGTCTAGCCCAGACTGGCAAACCCCAGACAGAGTCCACACCTAGGGACAATGCAGTCATGTTCAGCCCAGATCTCCACTCTCATTTGGCAATCGCACTCACCGGTGGGAACCAGAACCCAGCCGCATCATCCCCTTAGCTCCCCGACCAGGCTTGTTGGCAGACACAAATCTTGTGCATGCTGGTGGTTGCTGTGACCCGGCTCAGCATAGCCCTTCCCCCGTCTTGACCTTTGCTGTCAGATGCTGCAGTCTGACCAGTCCAGCTGAGATCCTAACCCCAATACCAACTCTTGCTGGCAGTTGCTGCACCCTGCCAACCTCTACTCCCATCCCTGGCTCATGTAAACTGGTAGGAGTAATAGCTTAGCCTGGCATGACCTGTACTTCAGCCTGGCTCCCACACATGCCAGGAGGCTAAGGTTTGCCCTGCCTAGTCACACCCCTCCAGAACCAAACCATACACTTGCTGATGGGTAGAGATACCTTGCCCAGCCTGACCAGTACCCAAGCCTGAGTCACATGTTCACCAGAGAGTTATGTCCCACTAGGCGAGTTTCCCAAGTTCCCCCACCAGGCCCACTCCCATACCCAGACCTCATGTGTACCAGTGGGTGCTAGGACCTTACCCAGCAGTCTTCCTCCTCCATCCCTGCCTTTGTATAAGTGGTGCATGTTGCAGCCTGGCCCACCCCACATCCTATTATTGGGTGTGCCTGCAGGTACTGCTGCCTGGACCAACCCGGCTTGTTCCCAACCTCAGTACCCATAAGTGTCAGAGGGTTCCATGGTCATGCCTAACTCAGCTTGTCACTATCTCCAACTCTTGAGCAAACCAGGGGAAACTGCAGTTTCACAGGGGTGAGCCCACATATCTCCCACGGAATCTGCCACAGAACCTGATTCTCTCATGTGTTGGTTAGTGTCATGGCCCAGCCTAGCATACCCATCCTATGTTCTGACTCTCACTGCTGGGTTTGTGACCTAGCCCTGCCAGGTAGAGCCCCAGCCCTAATTTCAGTGTGTGCCAGTGAGTGGTGTTTGGCAGCTCAGCTCAGGTCTCCCACAGGGGCTGATGCTTTGGTCTGACCCTTAAAGATCCTCCAGCTTTCCCCTTCCAAAGCACTCAGTCTCCGCCCCCTCACTTACCTGCAAGTACAGTGGCCTTGTTGATGAAAGTCTCTCAGAAGTCATTCCTCCCCTGCAACACACTCCGTCAGTGGTCCTCCCACACATCCCCTTACCCTTTCCTTGGTCAGTCCACAGTCCCTGCGCCCAGGAACATGTGGGTTCCCCAGCCCAGCCCTCCAAAAACCAGTCTTCTGGTGGGGTGGTATGCTGGCCTAGAACTCTTCCTGCCCACTAAGGTCTCAAGCTCCTGGCGTATGTGCTGGCCTGGGACCTGTGCACAACAAAGATCCAGGCCCATTCAAAGTTTCCCAAGCCTGCTCCACCACCCCCCTCTCCACTAGGCCAGCATGCTAACCTAGGGTTCTCTTCCCATGCCCCGACCCTGCCTGGAACAAAGCACACGGAGGCAGTCCCTCACACTACCTCCCTGGGCCTGAACTCCCCAGTTCCCCATACACCCCCACCAGTGCAATCCCCCACACTCTCTACAAGCCCTTCAGGTCCCCATGAGCCTGTCTCACCCAGCGCACTGGCACAAAAGGCCCTGATTGTTTTTTATGGTATTGAATCTTAGAGTCTTATTTGGTTATGACTGACATGGACTGAGAACAAGATAGCACCCTGATGAAGTCTGGGGAGAGGGTTGCAGTCCACTTGTTCAGCCTATGCCCATCGCTTAGAGACTATTAGACACTAAATAGGTAAACTAAACCTTACTAAATAGGTCAACTAATACGGAGCCAGCGATAGAACCAAATGGGTAGAGTATTGAGAAAGTTCAGTGAAATAACTGATGTAAAAACAATTAACCCAGAGGTTGTCCTAAAGGAATTTAGTAAGTATTAACTATACTTAGGGTAATGTTGGCAGGAGAGTGGAAAGCAGGGACAAATGGGAGAAGGGCCAGGGCTTAGGTGCGCGTGAGATTCGGGAAGCTGCAGGAGAGATGCTTCAGGATGCCTCCTGAGACTCCGGGGAAGTGATGGGAAAGGCTTCGTGAAGTTGAGAAGGGCTGCAGGACTGCCCATTTAGACCAGATTCTCACGGGAGCCTGGAGCTCATCAGAGTGAAAGCTTATGGGGAAACCCAGGATGGAAAAAAATATAAACAGAGCTACTCTTTCAGAGGCAGAGTGTGGAACTGGGGTTCCATCTGCCTCCCCCCTCCAACTCCCCACAGCCCTTGAGGGAACTGAGAAACCCCAAGTCTGCAAGAACAAAAACAGTTTCTGTAGAAGGGTTTTTACTGTAACACCTGATTTGTTCTGCATTTAGTTTGCCAGAAAAACACTTTTGTTTTCATAGAAACTCAGATGAGATTTTTGCCTGAGTCTGTTACTTTTCTGCTTTCTTAATGAGGCTGAATGAGAACCTTTGAATCCGTTCCTGATGATTTTTGATTATAGTAATGAGCATTTAGTTACGAGCCCATGCTTTGATGTGGTGCTTTCCAACCTCAGAGGTTCTGAAATAAAGGCCCTCTGCTTGTGCTGTGCTTTTTCTGTCTCTCTCTCTTAAAGATTTATTTATGTTTATTGGAAAGGCAGATTTACAGAAAGAGAGACAAAGAGATCTTCCATTCATTGGTTCGCTCCCCAAGTGGCTGCAGTGGTTAGAGCTGAGCCAATCCAAAGCCAGGAGCCCAGAGCCTCTTCCAGATCTCACACAGGGGTGCAGGGGCCCAAGGCTTTGGGCTGTCCTGGACTGCTTTCCCAGGCCACAAGCAGGGATCTGGATGGGAAGTGGAGCAGCCAGGAAGCAAACTGGTGCCCAAGTGAGACCCCTGTGCATGCATGGCAAGGAGCCAGTCACCATGATATCACACTGGGCCCTGTGTACTGTGTTTTTGCAGTTGTTAGAGGCAGTAATGGGGCATGGGAGAAGACCTTCTTTGGGAGCCAGACTTCCTGGGGTTGTATTCCACCCTTGGGTCCTATTTGCATTGTGATCTCAGGAAAGTGCTTATTTGCATTGTGACTTTGAGAAATTGCTGAGCCTCTCTTTACTCCGATTTCTTCTTGTAAATTGGGAATGGTAGTGATACTTACCCCTTAGGATTATTGTGAGGTATAGATTGTTCATCCCTTAAAACAATGCCTGCTTATGCAAGTGCTCCCTGCGTAGGTGCTACGTTTGTGATGGTAATGAACGCTACATCTGTTTCCATAGTTCTACCTTCAACTTTGGTGTAGCCCAGGGACTACGCCTATGGACTCTGAAACGAAATCACCTAAATATTTCACCCCCATCTTGCTCTTTGGGAAGTTAGATATCCATGACTCAGGTTATTCATCTGAAAAATGGGGCTAATAATCGGAACAGTCTCACAGGATCGTGGTGTGAGGATTCAGTAGGCTGGCATCTGTGAAGTCTTCAGCACAATGTCCAACACACAGTTTGTACTTAGTAGGCATCATTATTGTTCATTATTAAGCATCGGAATGAGGGAAACTGTAATGAAACAGAAGTTTTTACTCTATTTGATCCCTTTAGAAGCGTTTGAAAAGTTTCTTCCACTAACTCAATTGGTTTCAGATAGCAGAGGTTATGAACATATTAATTTTAAATATTAAGTGTTTTCGGTGTCCTGCTTAATATTGAGACGGGGAGTAGATAGCTGGAAGAGTTAGCCATCCGTGCTGTGTATCAAAAATGTTTATTTTCAGACTTTGACTCAGGACTGTTGGATGCAGTTATACCAAAGGAGTTAGTCTTTGCTGAAAAGGTCAACACGATTAGTATTCAAACAAGAGGATATTTTCAAAACAGGGAAAACAGTGGAGAAATAATGTAACTGGAAGCAAGGGGAAAACAAGCTGCAGTGTGGGCAGCACAGCTTCTGGTGTGGGAGAAGAGAGGCCAGCAGCCTAGCAAGGAAGCCGGTCCAGGAAAATGGTCATCTTGTAGCCCCTCTGTTGATAGGGCATGATCTGCTGTGATCTTCCAGGGTATTTTTGGATACTAAATATTTTGAGGACTAATTTTGATCAATAGAGAATAGCAATATCAGGACTAGCCTATTTTTGAGGATCTTTGTGTAGCTGAGGCTTTATTTTGTATTGAAATGTATGGAATGTTGGGGAAGAAGGCACGGAGAGGAGCGTGTCCTCCCAGTGTTCCGTTGCCCACTGCGGTGTTGTCAGACATAGCCGACCAAGGATCACTGAATTCCCTAAGGAAATGTACCTTTGTTTAGCTTGCTATTTATTAGGACCTAGATTCCATGGACCTGTAAGGTTCAATGCTAATTTGTAAGCTGGTAACCTGCCAAAAAAAAAAAAAAAAGATTACAGAAGCTAGTCTGCAAAGCTTATGTTGGTTTTTTTTTTTTTTTTTGACCCATGGCTGTGCTGTATCTATATAAGCGATCTTACTGCAGTCTCCTTTTATCAGCTGTCTGTGCTTCAAGGCTTGCTTCGCTCCATTGAACCAGATGTATTGCCTTGCTGGTTTCCTCGTTAACTGAGTTAAACAAATTTTTGACACACATACACTCAACATGTGTTTGTAAAGTGCCGTGTTCTTAATTTCTTGAGAATAGAATTACAATAAACTACCGACCTACCCGCTAATGGAAATTTCTTTTCTTACTTTTTCCTTTACTTTCTCATTTTGAGTTCTTTTCAATGACGTTTTAAAATAGAAAAATTTGTATAGGTCTTTTTATTTCTCTTTTTAAGATTTATTTTGTTTTTTTCTGGAAAGTCATATACAGAGAAGAGAGAGAGAGAGGAAGATCTTCTGTCCGATGATTCACTCCCCAAGTAGCCCCAATGGCCAAAGCCAAGCCCATCCCAAGCCAGGAGCTTCTTCCAGGTCTCCCAAGCAGGTGCAGGGTCCCAAGGTTTTTGGGCCATCCTCAGCTGCTTTCCCAGGCCACAGGCAGGGAGCTGGATGAGAAGTGGAGCCATCAGGATTGAATCTGTGCCCATATGGAGTCCTGGCGCATGCAAGGCAAGGACTTTAGCTGCTAGGCTATGGCGCCAGGTCCAGGTCATTTATTGCAATGTAGGCATTCTGAATCACAGAAAGAAGTTCACATAATTCACATTTGAAATCTGGTTGGTTTTGATTGTTTAATTTTGGGGAACCTAGTGACTTCAGTAAGACTGACATTTTTAAATGACTTAGTGTGTCATTGTACACTAATGCTTTTATCATTTTTCATAGTGTGATTGTATAACTAGTTGTCATTTATTGAGTTTGTGGAGCTTGTCACTGCAAGTTAGTTTTCTTTTTTAAAGTTGCAACCCATGTAACTAGAACTGCAAACAAGATCATGCTAAAACTTACCCAACATTATTTGCCCCGTAGATAAAATGTTTTAGAATTATGTATATATGTTGTATTTGTACATACATTTCTGTCTATTCTTTACTCCTAATAACATGTTTTGATAAGCCTTCCAACACAGGGGAGGGCTATAAGCTGATAACATTTCAGATAGGATTCCAGCATTGGATAAGGAATGTAACATTTGATCTTGAAGGTAATTAGGGTTGTTAAAGTTTAAGGTTTCAATCAACTTTATATTAGACCCTCTTCTTTTTGCTGGAAGTTTGTACCCAACTAACTATTGTAGATTCCTTGAACTAATATTTACCCAGCAGTTATTAATCTTATTTTAACTCAATTAAACTAGAGATCAGGGCCAGGTCTGTCTGTCTCATCACTGTGTTCCAGGTAGCTGGCACAGTCCTGCCCATAGTAAGGCACTCAAGACATTTGTGGGATGTGGAGTGACTTCACGACCACCTTTGCAATGGAAAAACGAGTAACACTTCCTCGACGTGATCTCCCAGGCTTCCAGTGCCAGTTTTTTTTCTTTTTTTTCTTTTTTTTTTAACCTGGAGCTTTGCCAAGCCTTATTTGAGAATCGTGGCAGCAAAGCCTCTCTCCTTTAGTTCCCTTACTGGCCATCTACATCAAACTCTTCCATTTTCTGCCACATTGAAGAGCATCTTAGAAAGAGAAAAAAAAATAAAATTGAAATAGTAGCGCCGTTCTGCCCAGGCAGGCGGGTTCTCCACAGCTTTGGAAGATGACAAGCTCAAGAACTCCAGCTGCTGAGAGGAGAGAAATGCAGTGCGCCTAGCAGCAAGCCCCACTGCCGGTTCATCGGAGCCATGTCCATTTTACTTCTTCCACAAACTCCCCTTCTTCAGCTGCCTCGGTTTCTTTTCTGAAAACAACTGCGTTGGATTTTGATTTGATACTGTGTAGTTTACCCAGTTCAAGAACAGTATAAATTTAGTGCTGTTAATGCTTATTGAAAAGTTTCACGGATACTCAAATTTTAGCTTCTTTCTCATAAAATGCCAGACATGAAGATTTTCTTAAATGTGTAAGATATATTTAAATTGAAAGAAACATAAACTGTCTAGTAAGTTTGTAATATTCATCTGCACAGACAAGTTTTAAATTTTGTCATGGGTAAGCTAAAATAAATGTAATATGGGTTTAGGGTCCTAGTTCTTAGTCTGATTAGATTAGGTGTGTGAATCAATTATTTTGTTTTTAAAGATTTATTGCAAAGTCAGATATACAGAGAGGAAGATTTTCCATCCCATGATTCACTCCCCAAGTGAGTGCAATGGCCGGAGCCGAGCCGATCTGAAGCCAGGACCCAGGAGCCTACTCTGGGTCTCCCACACGGGTGCAGGGTCCCAAGGCTTTGGGCTGTCTTCAACTGCTTTCCCAGGCCATAGCAGGGAGCTGGATGGGAAGCAGGGCTGCTGGGATTAGAACCAGCACCCATATGGGATCCCGGTGTGTTCAAGCTGAGGACTTTAGCCACTAGGCCATGGCACCAGGCCCAAATCAATTATTTTAAAAGCATCAAATGTATTTCTGTCTCTTACTAGAGTCACTATCTTGGGTTAGATCTTCATTTCTTTGATTCTCCATGTCATCCAACCTTGAATGTAGCTGCTCTCCAGTATTGTGAATGAATTCTTTTTTTTTGCCATGGGTTTCCAAATTGCTAAAGGGTTTTAAATATGTGTGACTGTATGTTTGGCTCAGCTAACATGAAAGAAATGTCGGCTCCCCCAGCCCATGCCAGCATGGTGTGCTGGGTCCTTCCGCACCTATGAGTAAATTGAACATATAGTGCTGGATGTCAGTGTGACAAGTGACAGGGCAGCATTCCAAAATTCATTAATAATTGTTGAAGTCAGGCTCCAAGTGTAGTTATCCTTCAGAAATAATGTGATAATGACAGATTTTGCAGGCTATCCCTTCTGGGTCCTCTCTGTTCTGTGGTTTCCCAGGTAACTGTTCTACATCCCCTTAAAACCCTGAGAGGTCATAGCACAGGCTGAGCTCGCCCTGCCTTGGACTGTGTCTGTGTCCTGAATGGTGTGTTTATAGTTCTTACACCTGAAGACAACATGCCAACAGGTGCAAAACTCCTCTTAGCTTAAACAGATTTTCTTTTTAATCTTTTATCTAAAAGCCTTCCCACAAATATTGATTCCAAAACAGCCTTCTGACACAGTCCCTGTGCTTGTCACTGGGAATAAGAGTGAACAGGATAGCCCATTCTTAGAGGAACTTAACCAGATTGGATGAAGAGAGCATGGAGAAGTAGATTCAGGTGTAGCATCCCGGAAAGATACTTAACTTCTAGGCAAAAAAGCCCTGGAAATTGTCAGAGCACCTCTGCATCTTACAGCCATAATCTGACTTAGGAAGACTTCCTGAACCAGAGAGAGACATTTTGAGCCTTTGATTAAGGGTAAGAAGAGAGTGAAAAGGGACCAGACCTAGGCAGAACAATGTACCCAAGTTAGAGTATCACCTGATTTCAACCCAGCAGAGCAGGGAGCCTCTCCCCCCGAGAGGGGCAAACTTGGTTGCTGTTCCACCGCCATCTCCTCCCGTCTTTGGGTAGACGGCCAGGTAGCTGTCAGCTCTCCAGCAGTGGCCTTGGAGGGGCCGTGTGGTCTGTGGCTTCTCCTGCATTCTCTCTGTCCTCCTCCACTGCTGCCTGGTGATCATCCTGTCCTCTCTGTGCCTCCACACGTGGGGAGGGACCTCTGCCTTGGCTACATCCTCCCCATTTCCCTGCACCTGTGCACTTGCTCCCCTCATTCCCTTCTTGGCTAAATGTCACCGGACAAGAGGGCTTCTCCAGCCTTACCTGTTTCAAATGGCCCTGGCCCCAAGTCCCTCTCACCTTTGTTTTCCTATGTAGTCTTTATTGCTGTTGTCCTTACCCATTGGATTTTTCCGTTTCCTTCTACTCGATGTAAAGTGGTTCTGCTAGAATGAAAACTGTGACATGGTTTGGTTCACTGCTCTGTTTCCTGGGCTAAAAACAAAGCCTGGCATGTTGTAGAAGAAATTAGGAAATGCATTTCCAAGAATGGAACTTTCAGCTTTGAAAGTGCTGTTTCCTGGAAATCTTGTCGAGGGATGATTTTTTTTTTTAGTCTACCATTGACTAGTCATCAGTTTTAAGACCACTTTGGTGTGTGTGTGGTGGTGGGGGTTGTTGATGGTGATGATAGTATTGTATTAGCAGGTTATGAGATGGGGCTATTTGTCATCATATTACTTAAATTTCACTATTTTTAATTAATTAATTAATTTTTATTAGAAAGTCAGATTTACAGAGAGCAGAGACAGAGAGGAAGATCTTCCATCCAATGATTCACTCCCCAAGTGGCCACAGTGGCCAGAGCTGAGTCAATCTGAAGCCAGGAGCCAGGAGTCTCTTCTGAGTCTCTCATGCAGGTGCAGGGTCCCAAGGCTTTGGACCATCCTCCACTGCTTTCCCAGGCCACAAGCAGGGAGCTGGATGGGAAGTGGAGCCACACCCATATGGGATCCTGGCATGTGTAAGGTGAAGACTTTAGTCACTAGACTACTGTGCTGGGCTGACATATTTTTTTTTCTTGAAGTTTTGCTTTCAACTGTATGTCAAATGGAAATGTGCAGGAAAGTTGTCAGAAGATTTCAAATAACATCCATCCACACCCCTCTCTTAGACTCACTGTTAACATTTTACCACCTCTGCTTTATCTTTTTAGGCACATTGTAACAGTTTTCACTGAACCATGTAACAATATGTTGCAGATATGAGCCTTTGGTTTTATATCATTTAAAAGGAGATACAATTTGCATAGCCACAAAATGTAACATTGGTGGGATAGTGTGAGCTGAGCACAGACCTGTCTCAGGGCACCAGTGTTATGGTGTAATATATTAGGCTTCTGTCTGGTATGCCAGCATCCCTTGTGAACATTGGTTAATGTTCTGGCTATTCCACTTCCCAGCCAGCTCCCTGCTAATGTGTCTGGGAAAACAAGTGGGGACAGCCTAAATGTTTTGGCCCCTATTGCCCAAGTCTTGGGCCCAGAAGAAGTCCCTGGCTTCTGGCTTCAGCCTGCTGCAGCCCTGCATGCTGCAGCCATCTAGGGAGTGAACCTAGGAAAGGAAGAGCTCTCTCTTTCGAATGAATGAATGAATGACCACAATGACTCAACTGGCTCATCTTCCCTTTGCAAGTGCTGGATTCCCATCTGGGCACTATTTCGTGTCCAGGCTGCTCTGCTTCCCATCCAGCTCTCTGCCTATGACCTGGGAAAGCAACGAAAGATGACCCAAAGCCTTGGGATCCTGCACATACTTAAGAGACCCAGAAGCAGCTCCTGGCTTCGGATCAACTCAAGCAGTTGAGGACAGCCCAAAGCCTTGGAACCCTGCACCCGTGTGGGAGACCCAGAGCAGGCTCCTGGGTCCTGGCTTCAGATTGGCTCAGCTCCAGCCATTGCGGCCACTTGGGGAGTGAATCATCGGATGGAAGATCTTCCTCTCTTTCCTCCTCTCTGTAGATCTGACATTCCAATAAGAATAAATAAATCTTATTAAAAAAACAGAAGTACAAGAAACATGGAACACCAGTTCAGAAAGCCATCCAGGATCATTCATTATTTAGTTAATGTTTCTTCAATCTTTCCTGTTGTTTTTTTGTATATTATGACATGAGTATTTTTGTGATAGAGGCCATTTGTTTCATCACATGACTCTCCATATGGGCTTACTTTATAATTCTTCATGACTGGAGATAATATAAGCCTTCTTGGCAGAACTAGCACCTAGGTGATGTTGTATTTGCCTAACTGTGTTGCCTCACCAAGTATGTTTCAGTAGGATTAAATTCATAGAGTGTGATTAAATTCCATCACTTGGTTTAGGTTGTATCTAATAGATTCCCAGTGTAGATGTAGCCTTTTCCCTTTATAGCTCATGGATTCTAATTATATAGAAGCACAGGGTCTCTCTAGACAGACTCTATAAAAACTGTGAATACCCTGCTGCCCACCAGCCATCAGCTAATAGTCCAGGGTCCCTAAAGATTCTTGTCTGCATCAGTTAACAACATGGTTGGAAAAAGAGCTTTCCTTGCAGCCATTTGCTTGTTTGCTTATTATAAATATGGACTCATGGATTCTTTTCTTTGAATTCATTGTGTTAGAGAGTCCTTCATTGCCATGCATCCAACTGCTCGAATTGTCCTAGAGGTGGCCCAACAGCTCTGAACCCTAGAATCTGGGCAGAGAAATTCAGAATCCCAGGAGTAAGAAATATTTTTAGTCCAGGCACAATGCTTCTCCATTTTAATTGTGCACAAACCACTTGGGATCCCAGAGTCTGCATTCCTAACAAGCTCCCAGGAGATACCCAAGCAGGGGATGTGCAACCCACAGTTGAAGCTCATCTCCAAGAGATGCAACCAGCTCACCCTCCTTGCATTGCTAGGCTGGCTGTGCTTCAGGAACAAGCTTTGGAGAGTAGTATGAGCCTCGGTTCCCAGAAAGCATGATAAGAGGACTGCTTCCTGCCCCCGCCCCTCCTACGTGCGTGCTTTTGCGTTTCTCTTAGAATTTTCCCCTTCAGCGAACTGGCTTCAGCTCCGGGGCTCTTGGTCTTATAATGGCTATGTTCCTACTGGGGCTCTCCATGAAGTGTATTGATACCAATGGAAGTTTGGCAGTTTGAGCTGTCCTCAAAAATTAAATGTTTGGTTTTTCTCACTCTGTGGGAGTATGATCTTTGTGCTGTTGGCAGATTTTTGTGGTTTTTGGTCAAATAATTTCCTTTTTCCTTTTAGAAGTCGTTTATAGATGGATTATTTTTGGCACCCTGGCCATTTACAGTTTGTGACCATTGCATTTATAAAAATACCAAATGCATGTGGTATTTTATTTTGCTTAGCAACGTTGTTTGTTTAGGTTTTAATCAGTGTCCCCCTTTTTCTAATTTAATTTCATTTTACCATCTGTCCACTGACTTATATTTCCCCTTAGTTCATTCTCCTGAGAACCAGCATGTCTTAAAGAAGAGAACCATACAAGTGAGGGGTGCCAGCTACTCTCATTCTGATTCAGTTTGTTCTTAACGCATCCTGGGAGGTAGCTGACGGCGGTCAAAGTGCCTCCGGCACCCATGCCAGAGACCCAGGGACAGTCCCTAGCTCCTGGCTCCTGTCTTGGCCAGCCCTAGTGTGAGACTGGAACTAAAGAGCTAAGTAGTACTAAAGTGTGCTGAGTGATAGATGAATCAAGAAAATAGTGTGTTAAGCTGTAGATAAATAGTATTAGAATGATAGTAATAAATAGTATTAGGGAGTAGTATTAAGAAATGGTTTAACAGTGTCTAGCAGTAAATAAAATAAAGTTAATAAGTAATTATAGAGGTTAAGTTTCAGCAACTAGAAGAATCAGTAGAATTAGATGAGTAATGGTAAGTAAAATATAGAATAAATGACATTAAAATGATGCTGATTAATTAACTGCTAAGCTAACCACTAAGTTTGGCCTCTGTAACAAGTGCTTCACTTGCTGCAAAAGGAAACCAAGATAAAGCATGGCAGGCCCCAGGCAGGCCTCGGACAGGCTGGGCCTAAGTTTTAGTCCCCAGAATTGAGATATCTGCTCTCCGCAGTGGATCGCCACATACCCTAGACAGAGCCAATCAATCAGAGGAGACTTAAAGGTCCCTAGTCATCCAGTGGTCATGGCAGTGGAGGCTGACCACTGGGGTGGGCACAGATAAGAGACTCGCCACCAGAGTGGTCATGGGCGATTAAAAACTGACCAATCACAATCTTGTCAATGCCTGTTTGTGGAATGAGTGGCCCATTCCTGGAATTGCAGCCAAAACCCTGTATAAACTATGCGAAATATATGGTCAGGGTGCTTGTCAAGACTCCACTATGTTGGATGAGACTTGGACCCTAGCGCACTAGCAATAAAGTTCCTTTGCTTTTGCACAAAAAAGAAAGAAATAAGTGAGGGGTGCAAGTCAGAGCCCAGACTCCATCAGCTGGTACCAAAGCTTAGGAGTTCAACACGTGAGCTTTGGGGAATGACTGAGGGGGAACTGGAGGCCCATATTAATTCAATTAGCAATCTGGAAGATTTCCCAAAGGATTATTTTGGATTTTGTTGTTTTATTCTCTACCATTTATGTCCTCCCCTCCACCCCAGTTTCTGGCATTGAAATAGATAGTCCATAATAACATTAACCTTGTGTAAAGCTTGGGTGATTTCTGTCACATAAATGGTTCGCAGCGTTATATATCCCACTGTGCTTTCTCAGCTCCTTCCTGCAAAGAATCTACCTGCTGTTAGAGGCCCTTATGTGCCAGAAAGTGCTCCAGCTCTTGCAGTCTCCCTCATGGTGACAGCACCTGCTTTCATAAGCTCATTGGACAATGTGAGGCTAGTTGGAATCTCACTCTCCCTCTTCCAATCTTGTATGTGTGATAGAGGCAATTAATACAGCCACACCATGAAAACATTATTCCCCAGCCAGCCTCTTGCTAAGATCCTTAGGTAAGCGAGTTAGAGGACACCACTGGAAGATTTCTACAGGTTAACGGTGTGATTGGTGTCGCCTGATCAGGGTCCCACAGAGGCTGGGGATGGGGTGCGGAGGGGATGTGTTCTTACCGAAGCTCAGCTGCAGCAGAAGCCGTGGGCCGTGCAGGCACTCTCACAGGATCGGGGGCTAGCGCGTGGCTGGCTGCCAAGGCCCTGTGGCGAGCAGAAAGGCTGCCCCAGTGCCTCTGGTGCTAGACACCTGGTGCCAATTAGATCCACACCTGCTTGCTGCTGTTTTGGCCTCTCCCTTTCTCCTGTGAGCTGAACATTAAAAAAAAAAAATCACCGAGAGTCAAAAATATTTCAAATCGTGGGCCAGATCTCTATGGCTGACTGTAACCTTTCAAAAACATGTGTGGATTCCGGGGTTAGTAGTAAGTGGGTGAGCACATTTCTCCTGTTCTCTCATGTTGGTATAGAATATCTCATTCCTTCTGACACAGAAGAATTCTCCAAAGAGCTGCTTCCCCAAGGGACCCAGCAGGATTATGGAGCATCCTTCAGCGCCCAACACAGTTAGACTGGCAGTCAGTCCTAGGGAGGGTCCGTAAAAGAAATGACGTAGTGAGGAGAGGCAGCTGGGTATGTTTTAATTTTCATTTCTCATCTTACCAGCTTTTTTTTTTTTGCCAAACATCATCTGATGTCAACAAATGTGTACCTCTCATTATATTTCTTATGCTATTTTTGAATATTGCTTGAATGTGAGCCCTTGACTAATGTATGCACGTATATGCATCTACTGACTTGCTGTATGCAAGCACAGTACTGCATCCTTAATTGATATGATTAGCTGGGATAATTGTCAGGTTGAAGAACACTCTGGAAAGTTAAGTCAGTGCCTTTGATTTTGCCTGAAAAGTCTTGACATCATTTCTTTAAAAAAAATTTTTTTTTTTCATGTAAAACTCAGAGTTCAAGGGAGGCAGGGGGACACAGAGAGAGACCTGTGTCTACTAGTTCACTCCCCCAGATGACTGCAGGACTGGGCCAGGCCCAAGTCAGGAGCTTCAGCTAGGATCCCCATCTGGGTGGCTGGGGCTCAAACACTCGGGCCATCTGCTGCTGCTGCTGTTCTGAGGCCATTGCCAGGGAGCTGGATGGGAAGTGCAGCAGATGGAACATGACACCTGTATGGGATGCTGGTATGGCAGGTGTGTGGCCCCTTGAGATGATTTCTTGAGAGCATTACTCCATGACAGTGAAAATCTTACCATACCATTGTATCGTTTCTTGTAAGTTTGGCCAGCCTGCCAGGTTCACGGAGTGCTGAGTGCTACCTGGCCCTGCCTTCAGGCTGTTTCCTGTCAAACCCGATCTACACATACATGAAATATCAATTCTGTTTCAATAAATACAGATTCAAAAATATTGAATCAAATATCTGTTGTAGGGCCAGGTGCAATAACATAGTGTTTAAAGTCCTCGCCTAGCACGCGCTGGGATCCCATATGTGTGCCGTTTCTAATCCGGTTAGAAACCGCCATTTCTAAGCTCCTGGCTTCAGATCGGCGCAGCACCGGCCGTTGTGGCCACCTGGGGAGTGAATCATGGGATGGAAGATCTTCCTCTCTGTCTTTCCTCCTCTGTATGTCTGACTTTCCAATAAAAATAAGAATAAATTAAAAAATATATCTGTTGTCAGGACAGAGTTACAGAGAGGAGAGATGAGAAAAAGATCTTCCATCTACTAGTTCACTCCACAATGGCCAAAACTGAGCTGGTCTGGAGCCAGGACCCAGGAGCTTCTTCCGGGTCTCCCATGTGGGTGCAGGGTCCCAGGGCTTTGGGTCATAAACAGAGAGCTGGGTGGGAAGAGGAGCAGCTGGGACACAAATTGGTACCCAGATAGGAAGCCGGCGCTGCAGGCAGAGGGTTAGCCTGTTGAGCCACCTCATCAGCTCTGGAATTCTGCTTTTAATACACCTCCTTGAAGTTCTTCTTTCTTTAACCAGAAGAGGTGTTGCTTTGTTTTGAATGACGTAAGGAAGTTTAATGAAGCTAGGAGAAAGTTTGAAGCTTTACTGAAGTGGTTGTCTTTGTAAAGATATGAATATGTCAAACTTCAGTCCCATCTTCATGGTGGAGCTGTCTGGGAAATTTTACAGTTTGTATTATGCTGATGAAGAAATACCCACTTCAAAGGATGATGCTATTGACTACTCACATTTTTGGTTGTCACAGGAAGTTTTTCTTCTGAAGTACTGTTGCGTTTCGAATGTGAACATCCTAGCCGTTGCCACATCTGGTCGGCTGAGTGTTCTTCTAGGCAGTTGACATGTTTTCATGGGGGAAGGCTTGCGGGTGCTGGTGGTGTCTGTCATAGCACTGAGGGTCCCAGTGGCTGATCATTTATCTTGTCCTTTGCACCGTGGAGGATATAGTGCAGGTGAATCGGTGAGGAAGTGAGTGTAAGGGCTGAAGAAAGACCTCTGTCTCTCCTGGTCTGTGCAGTCTGTAAGGTACACCACGCCCGTGTGTATGTGAAGGGGCTTGAAAACACTCACGGAAAGGCATATTTTGAAAAAAAAAAATTGTGCCTGAATTTCAGTTGTTTGATGTGTCAAAATAACGTTTTCACGCCCCACTTTCCACGAGCATCCCGAAGTTCGCTTGAAGATGCGTCAGGTAAGCTCAGTAGCTGTTAGGCTGCGGCATTAGGTGGTTCTGCACCAGCTACAAGTGTTCATCCGTTTAAAGTTCTTTCGAATGGATCAGAAGAGCAGCTCGGATTCTGTGCAGCATACAGTAATTTTGAACTGCACCGTGGCATGCACACTTGGGAAGTGTGTTGCATGAATGGAGGTTTGGAACTCCTCTCTGTCCGGATCCACCTCCTTGCTTGTCCTCCTCAACTCCCTCCCTGTTCTTTCACCACGCTTAATCTGCCGCCCCTCAGCCTTGGGGCTGGGCTGTTCATTCATCGCCCTGCCCTCCCACTGTGCTGTCTGAACTCGGCACTCCTGGAAATTGGGTATCCACTTCACTTGGCTGCTCCGTCCGGGCTGCGTTTTGTTTCATTTGGACGACAACAAAAACCAATCCTGTAAGTTCCCCGATTCCCTCCTGTCCGCCAGGTCCCTACGTGTGAGCGGTTTCCTTACATTCTCCGCCTAGAGAAGATGTGTGTAGCCCCTCCCTTTGATGGCAGTCTCCTTGGAGGGCCCTCTAACCCCCTCCACCAACACACTCTGCGGTGCACTCGCCGCCTCAGTGTCACCTGGCCGCCTTCTTTCTGTGGGCATGTGTCTTTCCCTACCATTTTCCTTGTCTTCTTCACATATTCTTTAATTTTTTTTTTTAATCCATGAAATCTGAATTTAAGTGAAGTAGTAGAAAAACTTATTGTACATAGAAACTGACCTTGTAACTACAGTCATAGCAAATGTTTAAAGCCTTTAAGTCCATTCAGTTAACATAGCTCTTTTAGGGCCTGGCATGGTAGCCTAGTGGCTAAAGTCCTTGTCTTGCATGTGCCAGGATCCCAAATGAGCGCAGGTTCTAATCCCAGCAGTTCCGCTTCCCATTCAGCTCCCTGCTTATGGCCTGGGAAAGCAGATGAGGACTACCCGAAGTCTTGAGTCCCTGCATCCACACGTTAGACCTAGAAGAAGCTCCTGGCTCCTGGCTTTGGATCGGTGCAGTACTGGCCCTTGCGGTCTCTTGGGGAAAGAATCATAGGAGGGAAGATTTTCCTCTCTGTCTCTCCTCCTCTCTGTATATCTGACTTTCCAATAAAAAATAAATAAATCATTAAAAAGAGAGAGAAATTTGGTTTTATGAGGCCCTGTGCAGTAGCTTAGTTGCTGAAGTCCTTGCTTTACCTGCGCTTGGATCCGACATGGGCGCCAGTTTATATCCCAGTGTGAAGTGAAATTTATGTCCCAAGTGAAGATCTTTCTCTTTCTCTCTCCTTCTCTCTGCAAATCTGATCCAATAAAAAATGAATCTTTTTTTTTAAAAAATAATTTGGTTCTATGGTACAGCAAGGGTGAATGAGCCTCGCCCTGGTAGAGGGTACCCTGCTGGTGCACTGCCATCCCGTAGTGTGACATATTATCAAATCTGAGATGCTCCTATGCTCGTGCTTTTGTTTAGCTTCTCATCAAGAAGGTTCAAACATGTGGTGGCAGGCAGGTCCTTTCCAGTCAGCTAAGATAACCCTTGCAACAGAAGAAGCTACTCAAGACAGCGTTTCTTTCCTCCATGGTATCAGGGACAAGTTATCACCTGCTTCTGGAAATATTCCTCACCCCAGAGGGTATGATGGAAGACTTTTGATCTTACTGCCCATGTCTCCCAGCTTGGATATAGACCAGTTTTCTCTTATGTTTCCTGCAAACCTGGACAGAAATGAATTAGCATTTTAGATATTAAGTATCTCGATAGTTGCAGACAGCACACTACTTCCCCTTAAGCGTCAGGAGGTCTGGGGGTGGGGGAAGAAGGTGCAGGTGGTTGGCGTAGTGACCATCCCAATTGAAATGATTAGGTAGAGGAAAGGAATCTTGCCATCTTTTAAAAAAAAATGACTATTTTTATTGGAAAAGCAAATTTGCAGAGAGAAGGAGAGACAGATCTTCCATCTGCTGTTTCATTCCCCAAATGGCTGCAGTGGCTGGAGCTGAGCTGACCTGAAGACAAGAGCTAGGAGCGTCTCCCAGGTCTGCCATGTGGGTGCAGGGTCCCAAGGACCTGGGCCACAAACAGGGAGCTGGATAGAAAGTAGGGCAGTTGAGATACACACCAGTGCCCATATGGGTTGCCAGCACTTACCAGTGGAAGATTAGCCTATTGAGCCGCTGTGCTGGTCCATGAAAGTCTTGCCGTTTTTGGTACATTGTCATTTCCTTTTTCTGCCATTTGCCCCTTGCTCCTGTTAGCTCCCCAGCCTCCCAGTGTCACTGCCATGTGCTGCTGCACTGTTAACTTAGAACTAAAGCCTCATGTCCTTCCTCGGCCTTTCTTCCTCTGGACTAAGGAACTTGTGTGTCCAAGCTGGGAACAGATGGCTCAGGCCATGGCTTAGAAGAGCTTAATGTACCCAACCTGGAGAATTTGCATTTTAATGGAAAATGATTTTGCTCTCTTCTCTTCCTCCCCCTCCCCTTTTGAAGTGAAATAAAAAGTGAACATAATTTTTCAAGACAAATCCCTGTGTCCTCATTCACTCATCAAATCTATGTCTGAGGTGGCTGGGGCTGGAGCCAGGACCTAGGAGCTCAATCTAGGTTCCCCGACTTGGGGGACAGGAACCCAGTTACATGAGCCCAGAGTTGCATTGGCAGGAAGCTGGATTCAGGAATTGGACTCAGGCATTTTGAGGAGGGACACCAATGTCTTAATCAGTAGGTTAAATGGTTGCTCTGAGTGAAGCTCCAGAAATGCCTGTAAAAATATCGAACTAATCCAAATGTTGACTTTTGTAGGAACTGTAGTTTCCTTTGCAAAACTGAATTATTTAGTGAAACATTACCCATCTTGTTTTTAAGAAACTTGATGTAATGCATGTCAAGTTCACTGTGGTCTTTCTGAGTCCTTGCCTGGCACGTCTCCTGCTTCCTGCAAGTGCCTCTTCACTACATTTCACTATCCAAACTTTTGCCGGATGTTTCAGCATTGCTAGATACTATTGAACTGCTGGTGGTCCACAAAATTACCACTTGTACCTTGCATGTTTTTCAGTACCTTGTAATTTATCAGCTAGCGTTTCTCTCCTGTCTTCTCATTCTGCTATACCATCATTATGACAACACATAAATAAGTCAAGAAAATCTTCCCTGTGGAAAGTGATGAAAACGCAGAAACGAAGTGATTGGTGCTGACTGCCATCCAGGTTCCCTTAACTCCCCATCTGAGGTCCTTCCTTCCAGCCTGAGACCTTTGTGTTGAGTGCATGTGCCAGTCTCCTGATCGTTGCTCTTCCAGGTCTCTCATAAGTCACAGAATCGCCACGTGCAGAGTAACATGCATCCGGATTTGATGGATTGTTCTTACTTTCTGCATTTAGTAACAGCTGATGTTCTGTACAGATGTGTTCAAATACTATGGGCCTGAAAAGTAGAGGGACTGTACTGTTTTAGTTTTATTCTCTGTTCTTCCAATAAGACTGGAAGTTGCACCAGCCAGTTGCCTCCCATAGGAGGGGGGATAAAAGTTGTTTCCTCTTTTTAGAATTATTCGGTTAAAGCACTTCAAAGTATACATCTAGTTTCATAGTTTCACTTGGAAACACCTTGCGTTACACCTGTTATTCTGCTATACTTATTTTTAAACTCCCCTTCCTCCCCCACCTCCTCTTTCCCATTTCTCATTCACATCTGTAGTTTTTAGGATTGTGCGTGATTGTGCTGGTGACTGACTGGGCAGACAAATAAGATTAATTTCTTCACTGCCCTGAGGGCTTCTCCTTTCTACTGGAGTTTTTGTGACTTGATTATGTTCTCCTTAACACTTTTTTAATAAATTTGGGATGTTGTTCTGTAATTGTTTCTTGTGGGTAAGTTTTTACTCCCTGCTGTGCTGTTGATTCTTTGTCTCAGAGGGCAAGTATTATGCCTTGACATGTCCTTTGTAAAGAGCTCTCCAAGAAACCCAAAAAAGGATACTCAGGATCTTAGGATGCGCACAGTTAATCAGATATGTGTTTGAGTACATACTAGTTGCCACCTGCTCTGTTAGGGGTGTGCAGTCAAATGGCTCTACACTCTAGCAGGAAGTTTTAAGGTAGGAAACCAGCTGCTATGACTCAGTGTGATACATGGTTTGAGAGAATGTGTTGTTATGAACAAACACGAGCTGTATCTATAGACATCTGAGAAGGTGGCCCTTGAAATCAGCTGATAAAGGATAAGTAAGATTGAGAGACACAGCGGGGCTGATAACAGGTAAGGGGATTAAGACAGGGTGGCTCTCTGTCAACCTGGAGGGTAGAAATTCTCTATAGGGCCGGAGTGGGGAGGTCAAGGAAGAAGGTGTGGACACAAGGCGAGGGGGATATAAACGCCCCTTATTGTCAGCTTTATCCATTTTGTGTTGATTCCCTAAGCCAGGGAGCACTGCGGTAAAGTGTGTAGTTAAAAGTCCTTTGGCCATCCTGTGGGAGGGTAGTTTAGCGGAGATCCATAGGGAGACTACTTAATAGCTCCTTGAGTAATAGAGTTTGAGATGATAAAGATCGGAACAGCCTAAGCCACGTGGAGGGAGCCAGGGGCCATGCAGCACGCGGTCTTCATGAATTACTGGATCTTGAGGGCAGGGAGCAGTGAGAGAAAGAGAAACATGGTTAAGACTGAGAAGTCTTTCCATCCCTGGGTCTTTTCCCATTCCTCTGTCATTGATTTTAGGCTGTCACTGATTTTGAATGCTATTATTCATGATCTTAAATATGTGTAGTCCAAATAGGATACTTAGGTTAAAAATGTCACATTTTCTATAATCTCCTCGGGAAGAGTTTGATTATAGAGGGTAGTTTATGTGTTGAAAAATTCTATGTTAAAAATTAAATAAAACTTATAATTAAAATAGTTATCTTAATATTTCAGAGGAAAGTTAATATACGATATAGACTTTTAGATGATTCATCCCATTAAAAACCAATTAAATTGTAATGAATTTATTGGAGGAGAAAGGAATGTGAATTTGTCAGTACAGCATTACCCATCCACTGCTCAGCCTTAATGGAAATCAAAATCTAAACATCAAATATAATGTAATGAAATAATGTTTTAAGATACACAGATAGCTTAGAATCATTCCAAAGTTTGTCAAGAACCATTTGTCGTGATCTAGAGTCTAGGTGGGTAATCAAATGAAACCTGGCATTGTGGCACAGCTAGAGGAGCCTGCAGCCCAATTAAAGTGCTAACCTGGATCCCAGCTCCTGTCCTTGTAACCCATGTACCTGCCAAGGCACTTCCGAGGAGGCACGTGATGATTCAAGTCTCTGCTACCCCTGTGGGTGGAGTCGACTTCATCCTGGCCTAGCCCCACGCGTGGGCCATTTGCAGAGTGAGCCAGTGAATGGAAGCTGGCTGGCTGGCTGGCTGGCTCTCTTCCCATCTTTCCTCCCTCTTACCTTTCCACTGTCCTCCTCTCTCTCTCTGCCCAAGCTCATTGACTAAAATCATTCTTGTTCACAAGGCATCGTTAAGCCCCTTGGGATTCATCCCATATAGACACAATAATACATTCAGGCACAATAAGGAAGCATTTTGTGTTGTAGTTTATTCGTTATATCTTCCACTTCACAACCATAGTGTAATTTCCCCCATATTGATCTGCGTAGTCTCTGAGATGAAAGCTAAAAAGTAATTTGACTTTTTCCCTGCATTCATTGTGATAGCTGTGACTTATGGAAGTGGATCCTACTTTAGAAACAGGCATTTTTTTTTAAAGGACTGTAAAAATGTGACCACTTACAGCTTTTTCAGAAATGAGAAAGCTCCTGCCATATTAAAAATGGTCATTTTTTTTTTTTACGTATGTTTCCCCTCCATAAGTTTAATTATGAAGTGGGCAGTTTTAAGAGCTGCCTTGGTGTGCTTTGAATGTCCTGAGGTTGGTTTGGTTTTTACCACCAGTGCCAATCTTTTCGATCTATTACTGTAGTAAGAAGGTTGACGCCTGTGAGTTTTGGGATAAAGCTAACACTTTACATTAACACTCCCTCAACCCCCATGACCTTATCACGGTCAGTTCTTTATGCTACCGTGCCTGCTGCAAAAGTCACGTCATTGTTAACACCTGTTTGGCCTTTGCCATAAATAAAATGGAGAGTTGCTGTTCCACGATCCCCTTTGAGATCTTCCAGTTAACTCATTTCCCGGGTGAAGACCACACTGGTTTGCCTACTAGGTTAGGATGGATGGAGTGCAATCCGGCAGGAAGCCAAGCGCCCGGTCTAATGTGTGCTGAGCAAAACGCGGTAGTAGGAACTAGTGAGTTTGTGGAATGCAGAATTAGGGTTGAATGAGGAGCCCTCCACTGCGGGCTTTGGAGTGGATGCTTCTGTGAACGGTCTCTCATAAACCTTGAAAGTCCACCGGAAAGAGCCCTGGGGTTTTCGGTTTGTCTTAAACCTTGTAAAACAGTATATATATATTTTTTAATCACAAGACCCCCTCTCCTTACTCCCTACCCCCTCTCCCTACCCCACGATCCCCTCCAACACACTCCCACAGCTTAGGTAGATGGTTGTCCACAGTCGTAGCCTGGACCCACCCTGCGCACTAAGGGGCTCGCTGGTGATGTCAGGTGCATGTTGAGACGGGTCTTCGTCCCCACCGCGGTCCAGGTGGGAATGAATGACTTGGAGAGACATCATCTCAGGGTGATTCACTCTCAGCGCTGACCGTTGCTTTCAAACCCGCCAGGAGGAGGAGGGAAAAAAAAAATCTACTAGTCATTGTTGTGATGAAAACAACCTGGAGGGGGGGTGCCGGTGAGGCTACGAGAACCGAGATAAAGCTGGGCCCTCCACTCGTGCCGTGTTCGCCCAGGGGCCGCGGCGCGGGCCGGCCGGGGTGTCCGCGGCACCTGCGAGGGGCTGCGGCGGACGGACGGAGGGGCAGGCGTGGCCAGGCGGGGCGAGGCGGGGCCAGCCGCGAGCCGGGCAGAGCCGGGCGGCGCCGGCGGTTGGAAGGGGGTGGAGTTGCCCTTGGAGGCGGCACCCGCCCTGGGCCCCGAGGCCCGGCGCGCCCTATCGGGCCCGAGCGAGTGGCCCCGCGGAGCCGGCGCGCTCCCGCCTGCAGGGGGAGGGCGGACAGGGCGCGGGGACCGGCCAGGCCGCGACGGGCGGGCGTTGTTTCTCTTTCACTTTCCTTGGCTCGGAGGCCGGCGCGCTGGCGGGCAGGCGGCGGCGGCGGCGGCGGCCGCTGGGTAGGTACCGGCGGGGCTTGCAGGAGGGGGCCCGGGGCGCCGGCTGCGCTCGCGCTCTCCGCTCAAGTTTGCTCCTCGGGGCGGGAGCGGCACCCCCGGACACCTGCCGCGGTCGGCGGGGCTGGAGCCAGGAGAGTCCCGGAGCGAGGGCGGGGGCGGCCAGCTGAGATCGGAGAGGGGGGCCCCTGCGAGCCGTGCCCTCCCCTCGGGGGGCGGAGAGGGCGGCTGGCTTGCCGTGGCGCCGGGACCGGGAGAGGCGGCTCGCGCGCCCCGGCCCGACCCGAGCTGCGCGTCGGCGGCGGCGTCCGGGCCCGAGCACCTGCCGGGCGGGCGGGCGGGCGGGCAGGCAGGCTGGCAGGCGCGCTAGGGCTCCAACCACTGAGGACTGGGCCCGCCGGGTCCAACTGGAGGACGCGGAAAAGTTGCCTCCTGCGTCATCGCTGCGAGAGCTTGCTTCCTTGAACCTTCTTGGTGGCTTGACTGTGTGGCTTAAGCTCTTAAGGCGCTCCGGGTGGAAACTGCGTCTCCTCTTACTAACCGGAGGACTTTGTCTTAGTCCGCGGCATCGGTGGGAAAGCCGTGGGAAAGGCATGGAGGTTCGTTTTAGGGTAGAGGAGGAAGGCGGAGGACCCGAGCTCGGCTCTTAAACACTTGGCTGGAGGTCAGCCTGGCGCAAGGCTCAGGACTAGGCTGTCGGTGTTGGCTACTCTGTGACGGCCTCAAGCGACTGCCCGAGCGGCTGGGAAGCTGACAGGCAGCCCCTATTCCCTGCACACTCAAAATGGGCGTGTGTTGCCGTTTACCTTTCCGGTTGCTTAATCCTTGCCATGAGTTAACAGCCACCAAGGGGTGGGGGGCTCCTGTTCGTGGAATGGCCTTAAGAAAATCAGCTGCTTTTTCCAAGTCTGGTTTTCTCAGAAGATACATTTCTTGTAAGTAAACTTTCAAAGTTTCCGGGGAAAAAAAAAAACAGCATAACTTTTTGTATAAAGCCAACTATGCGAAGTGTTTCTAGATCTGTTAATGACAGCTGTTGTGTTTTTACTGTAGGAATATATTGCCTCGTTGAATCTTGATCACTTTGGGAGGTTGACATTTTTTTTTGCACGCGCGCACACACACACTCACACACACCCCTTCTTTAAAAACACCCCAGCCAAAAGAGGAAAGTTATACATCTGCTAAATGTGATTGGTTTATATTGAAGCTATTTCAGAGAGATCAGGATGAAAGAGGGAGGAGATGGCATTAGAGGATTGGGGAAGTGGGTAGGATGCAGACAGAGGGAGGGAAGCCTTTTTGGATAGAGGGTGTGGGCCTGCGCAGGGAAGCCCCGGATGAGCATGTTCTAGAGACAGCGTGGAACCCACATGGCCACCCAGCTCGGGCGTATTGGACAGGGGCGTGGGGCCTGACCAGGGGGATTGTGGGCGAGGAGCAGTCCTTTCCGTTTTTCCCGCAGCACAGGTGTGGAAAGGTGTGTTAATGTCAAGCTGCAGGGGTCTTACCTGACAGGTAAGACTTTACCTTTCTGTTTGTGAGGAGCAGACACTGACCGCCTGTTAAAGTGATTGAATGCAGGCGCCTGAGAGCGCTCCTTACAAATGGGCTGCAGGTGGCTGTGTGTGGAATGGAACAGGTCACCAGTTTGATTGGCTGCAGGTTGCAGATGAAGCACAGACACACACAGGGAGTATTTTGACAGGAGAGGGGGATGATGGCATCTTACTTGTATTGGCAGCAATTCCGAGAAGGGCACTTAAGAAGATAGTTAAACTCCTTTACTGAGTAGGTAAAAATATCAACTGGTGTTCGCACCTTTGGGCGTTGTTGGCGTAGAGGTGGTTTTGTATTAAGTTACAGCAGATTTACAGGTTAACAGGACAATGAAGAATACGCTCTATTCAGACAGTTTAGAATGTGCAGCCCTTGGCTGTGAATGTATTGATACCGATATGTTATGAGGAATCTGACGCGCTTTTTTTCTTTTAAAAATGATTCTGGAAGCAGATATGGGAAAGCCTCAAAAGGAGTGATGATCGGCGATCTCCCAGGAATCCTGGCTGTCCATTCCTGTGCTTCAAGGCTCCGCGTCGGGAACCACCGCACCAGCTCCTGGGATCGGCCACTCGTCCGCTTCGGACCCCGCTGTGTCTGAACTGCCAGAGCCACGTTTGGCTGACCACGAATGGCTACCCAAAGGAAACACCTGGTGAAAGATTTCAATCCTTACATTACCTGCTACATCTGTAAAGGGTATCTCATCAAGCCGACCACGGTGACGGAATGCCTCCACACTTGTGAGTGTTCTTGCGCGTCGCAAGTTGCACTTGCTTTGCTCTTTGAAAACTGAGCTCGCTCTTGTTTGCATACAGATCTTAACTTTTTGAGCTAATGAGTATCCCGAGAGTTATGTTGGAATTAATTTTCTCGCATGCTTATGGGATGAGAGGCCCCTTTTGTTAGTGAATTCCCAAGTTTATGACTTTTTTGTTGTTGTTCACATTGTAAAATGCTGTGAAAGTCATGGTACACATTATTGATTCTGATATTTTAGAAGACAGACCATTTCAAGGTTTGTTACTTTTTAGTTTCGTTTTTAAAAGTAAATTATAGGGATTATCCTGCTCAGGAGGCTTTGAGTGGATGCCCGTTCTTTCACTCATTTGTTTATTAAGTGTGATTCCCAGACCCGCAGCTTCCTGCTCCAGGTCCTCTGGGAACTTGGTGGAAATGCAGATTCCCAGGCCCCGCCCTACCTTTATGGGTTGAGAAGTTGCGGGAGTCTGTGGCTTAAAGGCCCTTGGAGTGCTTCTGCAGCATGCCGACGTCAGGCAATCCGTTCTAGCATCCAGTCTGAGGACCTGCTGTCAGAGGCCACTGTGTCTCCTCAAAGAGGAAGGGACGCTGTTACAGCCACTGAGGCCAAGATATGTCCATGTGGTATCTACCAACATGACTTTCTTATTCCAAACAGAGCACTTCTAGAAAGTTCTAGTTTAATGCCAGTTACGTGCGTCAGAGTGGATAGTTTGTGTGCTTCAGTGTTACAGTAACCTGGGTAGCCGTGCAGAGTGAGCATGGAGTCAGAAAGAAGGTAGAAGTGATCTTGGTTTTACAGATGGAGAACCTCAAGAATGAGTAGTTTTCCCTGTCTCAGAACTGGTGAGAGACGGGCCTGTGTTCAGTTCCAAGGCTCATACTCCTTCTAAAATGACAGGATGCTTTTTTTGCAAAGTGGGGAAGGTCAGACATTCTTTTTCAGCTATTCTGCCTCTGCTAAGTAGAAATAATATACCAGGCATCTTTTTTTTTTAATATTTATTTTATTTTTGTTGGAAAGTTAGATATACAGAGAGGAGGAGGAGACAAAGATCTTCCGTCCATTGATTCACTCCCCAAGCAGCTGCAGTGGTCAGAACTGAGCTGATCTGAAGCCAGGAGCCAGGGGCCTCTTCTGGGTCTCCCATGTGGGTGCAGGGTCCCAAGGCTTTGGGCTGTCCTGGACTGCTTTCCCAGGCCACAAGCAGGGAGCTGGAAGGGAAGTGGGGCTGCCAGGATAGAACCGGCGCCCATATGGGATCCTGGTGCTTGCAAGACGAGGACTTTAGCCACTAGGCCACTGCACTGGGCGCCTTAAACAGCGACACAAAATAGATCACCTAGAAATGGTTAAAGTGACAAATTTTACGTTATGTATGCTTCACCACAATTCAAAAGAAAACCATGAGAGATGGTGGCAGTTTAGGATGAAGTTGATGGATTCCATGGCGGGGACTGGGCGTGTGTATTTTGTTTTCTTTTTTTTTTTCTTTTTTTTTTTTTTAAAGATTTATTTTTATTATTATTTTTTCATTGGAAAGGCGGATATACAGAGAGGAGAGACAGAGAGGAAGATCTTCCATCCGATGATTCACTCCCCAAGTGAGCGCAACGGGTCGATACTATGCCGATCCGAAGCCAGGAGCCTCTTCCAGGTCTCCCACGCGGGTGCAGGTTCCCAAAGCTTTGGGCCATCCTCTGCTGCTTTCCCGGGCCACAGGCAGGGAGCTGGATTGGAAGCGGGGCTGCCGGGATTAGAACCGGCGCCCTTATGGGATCCCGGGTGTGCAAGGCGAGGACCTTTAACCACTTGCGCCACTGCGCCGGGCCCTGGGCGTGTGTATTTTGACAAAGTTCTCCTGGTGATGCTGATGTATGTTACTTTGGGATATCACTACTCCATGCTGTCCATTTGGCATTTATGATGAACTGCCTTGTGGGGTCAGCTTGCTGCTGCCCTGCATCACTGTTCAGTTGGAGCAGTCATGAAGCATAGGTTTATTGGAAACATACTTTTATTGGTTTATTGGTGGCAGTGCTGGCCTAGGCACATACTAGTGCATCAGATGATAGAAACTTTAAGAGGTCTACATTCTAATGGGACGGGGCAGAGCTTGTCTCACCTGCAGGCTGTGTAAATCATGAAAGAACTGGACTGTCACTGCCTAGGCAACCGCAGCAGGGACTGGACATCTGGTATATCTGAAACAGGCTGATTTTTTTTTTTTTAAGATTTATTTATTTATTGGAAAGTCAGATATACAGAGAGGAGGAGAGACAGAGCAGAAGGTCTTCTGTCCGATGATTCACTCCCAAAGTGAGTGCAACGGCCGGAGCCGAGCCGAAACCAGGAGCCAAGATCTTCTTCCAGGTATCCCACTGGGTGCAGGGTCCCAAGGCTTTGGGCCGTCCTTGACTGCTTTCCCAGGCCACAAGCAGGGAGCTGGATGGGAAGTGGAGCTGCTGGGATTAGAACCGGCGCTCATATGGGATCCTGGGGCGTTCAAGGTGAGGACTTTAGCTGCTAGGCCACGCTGCCAGGCCCAAAACAGGCTGATCTTAAGTTGTTCTTTTGGTATGGCCTGCAAGTGATGTTATAAATATCCACATGGCCCTTGGCAGAAAAAGCCCCGTCCCCGTAATAGGAGAAACTAGTGATAAATATGTGCCATGTTAGTAATAAATACTATGAAGAGGAACAAAGTGAAACTGAAGGTAGGACAAACGAGGTTACTTCACGCAGAGTGCCAGGGTCGACGTCTTTGATATGAATAGGAACCTGAAGGGATTGACTTGGTGGATTATAATATGTGAGAAGAGGCCACTAGGCAGAGGAAAGAGCAAGGGGAAAAACTCAGTGATTGCTATAATATGCTTGAGAGCTTCAAGGAATAGCTAGTCAATGAGAGGACCACAGCTTAGCTCATTTAAGAGATGCTGGGCCCCTCAGCCACGGCGGCAAGGGGCAGAGCAAGGGTGGTGACGAGTGCTTGGCTTGCAGATGTGTTTTAGAGGAAGAGCGTGGTGGGTCACTCCAGGGTGAGGGCTTCATGTCCATGTTCCCCGTCACACCAAGGCTGCACCGGTGTCAGCAGTCAAGTTCCACTCCCCCTAACGTGTACGTGGACTTGGCTCTTGGATCGTTCCAGCATCAGTTGCCAACTCTTTGAGATGAAAGCATACATTCTCCAATTTCTTTCTCTGTACTACACATTTCATAGTCATCCTACTAAAAGAGTGTTTTCCCTGGATCATATTGAAGTCACAAGTTAAGTCAGGTTATAAAAGAAAAAAGATTCTGTGAATATAAACAGTTTATAAACAGAAGTTGTTTTTATGTTCTCAACATCAACTTGAAGTTCTACTACGTAAGTGACAGTTAAACAATTCAAGTGTTTCTTGCATAGAGATCCATTGGCACTCATCAAGTCCCTTTACTGAGAGAACATGAGCATGGCAGAACTGCAATTAAAATACAACGATCAGTCACAGATGTGGCCTTCAGCTCCAGCAGAGAACACGGAACAGTGACTGACTGAGTCTGAGAGATCTGCAGATTCTGTGGGCGAATCCGAGTGTGCTCTCAAGTCTTCGGATTTCTGATTTTTAAGAGACGCACAGAAAAAGCTCAGTGGAGCCAGAGGAGGGCCGAAGCTGGGTGGCAAGAAGTCAGTTCAGACCTTCCAAATGAGTGACAGGAGCCTGAGCACGCGCACCGCTCCCTCTGCCGCGCCGGAGGAAGGTGCAGTTCTGAGCTGGCGCCGTGCTTTTGAACCCGGATGCTCCACTGCTGGACGTGGGTGTCCAGCCAGCAGCGTAACTGCTGAGCCAGTCACTTTGCCCCTGCTCCCACCCCTTTAGATTTCTCTGTATTGTTGGTTTGTGTTTAAATTTGAGGACTATAGGCAAAACTTTCTTAAGTATCTCCTTATTTGTGAGAATAACATAAATATTACTTTAAGGCAGTATGCCCCTGTCATTGGATGAATCTTTTTTTTTTTTTTAAGATTTATTTATTTTTATGGGAAAGGCAAGATTCATAGAGAGACAAACAGAGAGAAAGATCTTCTATTCTCTGGTTCACTCTGCAAATGGCCATGATGGCTAGAGCCAAGCTGATTCAAAGCCAGGACCAGGAACCTCTTCCTATCTCCCATGTGGGTACAGGGTCCCAAGACTTTGGGCTATTCTCTACTTCTTTCCCAGGACCTAAACAGGGAGCTGGCTGGGAAGTGGAGCAGCCAGGACTCAAAGGGGCACCCACATGGGATCCTGGTGCATGCAAAGCGAGGACTTTAGCCACTAGGCTATCATGCCGGGTCCCACTCTAACACTCTTAGAAGCTGGGCACATAAAGTGAACATCTTATTAAAATAACTGCACAAAGACTGCAGCTTCATGCGTTCTCTTAGTAAGCATTTATTCTCATTCAAACTCATGAGGAAATGCAAAGATTTTTGTCTTAAATATTCCTGGTCTCTATTTTTTTCAAATGAAAATAATTATTTTTAAAAATGTGAAACATAAAACTGTAGTATTGGTGAGCAAAATCATATGTAGAATCTGCCCTGTGACTTTCTGGTCACATGAATAAAGAGTAGTAAACTTTAGAAATATTGTAAAATGAATCCAGGTGTTGCTAAGTGCAATGCAGATAACGAATCGGTGATAAAGAGCAGGTGCATGTCATGGATACTGGAGCAGAAAGAATAGCAAAGAAGGAACTAAAATATTTTCTGAAATTTCAGGAGCCACAGTCCTTGGTTTTTCTCCAACAGGGTCTGCGCCCATAGCATAGCAGAGAGCTCAGCCGCAGCGGCTCGGATGGATGCCGGGGCCCCCTGCTTCACATGGACAAGCAGCGCATCGGTGTTCCTCCTGATCACTGCCCAGGCGCGTGCTGACCTTAGAGCAGTCGGGGTGCTGCTCCCCACTGTTCCTCTGGGGTTAACACCGCCTGGCCTGCCTGCAGCTGTAGAAGGAAGGGCCCAAAGGGTAGATGGAGTTTCTGATTGCGGCACCCAGATTTGTGGGGAAGGAGAGGCGAAGAAGAGAATGTGTGCCTCAGGTCTCCGTGGCTTCTAGAGAGAGGGTGCAGAAGATTGGGAGGCGTGAAGGCCACGGGGTCACAGCACTAACACACAAGCAGGCAACAGGCAGACACCTTCAAAGCAAGTTAAAATATTCAAACAAAAATGAGTTTTAGCTTTAAATGATCACAGACTCCTAGAAGAACTAAATCCACATTAACCATGATTGCTAATGCCTGTGAGATTGTTATAACCAGATAAACCTACTCGGTCACCCAGGCACTCACTGAGTTGTTTGAAGTAGTTAGTTGTCAGATACTTTGATAGCCACAGGGAGTAGATAAATTTGGAACATACCTTTCTCTATCAAGCATATGTCTCAGTAACCAAGAAAAATTTAACATGCATTTGGATGTATCTTTTTCATCCACTCTGAGACTTCAGCTATCCATGCTGGTGTCCTGCAAGTCTTTATTTCTAACTTTATTTCTAACTTCATTAGTCTTACTGAATGTCCACTTGGCTGTCCCGAGGTCAACTGGAAGTCAACCTATCTAGGAATGATGGACTGGGATGCCATCCCACCGTTGCCTAAGCTGGAAATGTGCTCCGTGCTTGATTCTCTTTAGCCTCACATAACTGGCAGAGTCCTCCACGTACCCCATGCCACTATGTGTGTGTCTCGCTCATCTGTCCCTTGAATGCCATCCCTGTTTGGACCTTGTTACTTTTCACCAGAGCCACCACAGAGCCTTCTTAACCTGTGTCCCAGAGGCAGTCATTGAAAACAGCTTACTGTCTTCCTCACTGTCACTTGCAGCCTGTCCCACAATGTCCTATGACCCTCAGGATGACTTCCGGCTGCTTAGCGGTGACTGGTGTCTCCTCACATACCCAGATGCTTGCTCTGCTTGGGGTGGACTGTTTTCCCAGATGTACAGTTACCAATGACCAGTCCTTGGGCTCTGGTAAGCAGGGTGGGGTTGGGGGCTCCCTAGTCAAAGCTTACATGACTGAAGGAAAAGGAAATTGATGATTTTATTGTGACTTGTCCCTTTTGAAGTTTCAAAGGGATGGGTATAACTTGGAGGGTGTGTTGGCAGTGTTGTTTTGGAATTATCGATCCAGCAAAACTGGCTTCCAGAATCTATAATTGGTGTCCTCAGGGTCCCAGCCAAGGAAGGGGGCTTGAGAGAGTGGGAAGGGAGAGTCTGTCTTTGGGACTAGAGTGTCAAGGTCCCAGATGGAAGGATGCAATCACTGTGTCTCAGACCAGCGTCCTAAGAAACTTTGTGAAGCTGGTTAGAGGGTACTTGCTGGTGGTTGTGTAGGTTGTTGACTTGAAATGAAAGACTTTTCACTTAAACTAAGGATAAAGGAGCTTTGTTCCAGCAGCGCAGAGGTGATGAATGTAGTGCATTGCTTCTTAACCCTTTTGTGGTCAGAAGCTTCTTTAAGAATCTGATGATTCTTTCCTTAGGGGGAAGTGCGTGCGTGCGTGCGTGTGTGTGTGTGTGTGTGTGTGTGTGTGTGTGTGTGTGTGTGTGGTGGGGTTGGCGGAGGTTGTATTTGAAATTCCATGGCTAGGAGAGGAGAATTTTCTTTCTTCTTGACGTAACTTGAGAACTTAAGGCAGAAGTACCTTATCTAAAAACCAGAAGAATTATTTGGAAGAATAATTATATAGGTTTTTCAGTGTATATACAACGAAGGGGTTAATTCATCATTAAAAATAGTAGTTGTGATGACTTGGAGGTTTGGTGACGTAAGGATGAAGGACTAACTTCATCACACAATGGCAGTGTTTATTACCAACACTTACTGATTTTGAACAAGCATCATAAACGCGAGTTCGTAATTAAGATTCAGGATAGTCAGCATTTAGATGTCTTACTCTACATGCACTTGCTACTCAGAGTATAGTCTCCAAGCCAACCAACAGTAACATTGCCAGCGAGCTTACTCAAAGAGCTCGTTTGTGGGTTTCCCCACAGACTGAATTAGAGGCATAGCAAGCCCTCCAGGTAATTCTGGCACACAGAAGTTGGAGAAGCACAGCTCCGAACCATGTCAGTACATCCTAGCATCTCTCTTTTTTTCTAAATAGATTTTTTTTCCCCCATTGGAAAGGCAGATTTACTTAGATAAGGAGAGACAGAGAAAGATCTTCCATCTGCTGGTTCTTTCCCCAAATAGCCACAATGACTGGAGCTGAGCTATCCAAAGCCAGGAGCCAGGAGCTTTCTCCAGGTCTGTTGTGTAGGTACCGGGTCCCAAGGCTTTGGGCCGTCCTCTGCTGCTTTGCAAGGGCACAAGCAGGGAGCTGGACGGGAAGTGGAGCAGCTGGGACATGAACTAGTACTGGCATTTATAGGGGAAGGATTAGCCAGTTGAGACATCCCCTCTAAATCCTAGCATCTCTTTTAAACTGGGAAGCTTATACTTTATTAATAAGGTAATTAATTGGAATGCCAATAAGAGATTAAATAAATATTTACTGAATGTCGTTAGAGGGTCTTGAGCTTTAAATTAATTGCTTTGCTTAATCTCACCAAGAACCTAGGAACTTTCCTGGGTGCCTCGCATCGTCACTCGGCACATCTGCCCAGCATTGTGCCAGGCGGCCCCCGCGAGCACACAGTAAGCCTCACAGGCCTGGTCTGTGCTCTCTAGACCGTGTCCCTTACTAGGAGAGACAAGCAGTAGGCAAGTACAGAAAATAGTTTTAGGCACTAAATATAACAAATAGTGGAAAAATAAAACAGGTCGTTCTTGGGAGTTGCTGTTTGAAAATGCAGACACCAAAATAGTGGGAAGGAGAAGGCATTGCCGGTTCCTGTGCAAGATACCGTCCCACCCTCCCCTTCACCACCCGGAAAAAGACTGCAAGGGGTGAAGTGACATGGCCGGGAACTGCTTGAACTTGGTTCTGGGCCTGTCCAACTCAGACACACCTAGACAGTAGGAATTTTCCCTAATCTTACTGTTTTCTTCTGCTTGTTTAGCTTCATTTTCCTTTTTATGTTCTTTTTATTTATTTTTAAAGATTTATTTTTATTGGAAAGTTAGATATACAGAGAGGAGGAGAGACAGTGAGAAAGATCATCTGTCCGACGATTCACTCCCCAAGTGAGCGCAACAGCCGATGCTATGCCGATCCGAAGCCAGGAGCCAGGAACTTCTTCCAGGTCTCCCGCACAGGTGCAGGGTCCCAAGGCTTTGGGCTGTCCTGGACTGCTTTCCCAGGCCACAAGCAGGGAGCTAAATGGGAAGTGGATCTATCGGGATTAGAACTGGTGTCCATATGGTATCCCGGTGCGTTCAAGGTGAGGACTTGAGCTGCTAGACCACGCTGCTGAACCCCTTATGTTCTTTTTAAAGATTTATTTTGCTTGAAGTCTTTCAGAGAGGGAGGGCCAGAGAGAGAGAGATCTTCCATCTGCTGGTTCACTCCTCAAACAGCCATAGCAGCTGAAACCAGGAACCAGAAGCTTCTTCCAGGTCTCCAGTACGTATAGGGAACCAAAACCTTGAGCCATCCTCTGCTGCTGCCCAGGCCGTTAGCACGGAGCTGGATTGGAAGAGGAGCAGGCGGAACTCATGCCAAGGCCCATATGGGGTGCCGGCAAAGCAGGCAGATCAACCTGATAGGCCACTGTGCCTGCCCGTCCTTTAAAAAATTTTAAATATTTATTTTCATTTTGTTTGGAAGGCAGAGAGAGAGAAAGGACTTGCTGTGCACTGATTCACTCCCCAAATGCATGCAACAGGCCAGGGCTAGGCCAGGCAAAGCTAGAAGGCCAGCACTTCATTCACTTCTCCTGCCTGGAGGCAGGGACCCAGCTCCCCAGGGCGTCATCTGCAGCCTCACAGGGTGTGGTTAGCAGGAAGCCAGACTGGAAGTGGAGTAAGCCAGGTGCCTGATAGGACATGTGGGTATCCCAAGGGGCAGTTCAGTTGCTGTGCCAAACATGTGCCCTGTTTAACTGTTTGCTGAAATCTCCTTATGTAAATCTCAGTGGGTTAAGCCACTGCCTGGGATGCCAGCATCCCAGTTGAATGCTAGTTAAGGCCCATCTGCTCTACTTCCAGTCTAGCCTGCGACTGCCCTGTCTGGGAGAGGAGCAGAAGCCACACACAGAGGAATCACAGATGGAGTTTTGGCTCCTGGATGTGGCAGCCGTTTGGGGCGTGATTCAGATAGAAAATTGCTGTCTCTGTCTCTCTCTGTCTTCCTCTGTCCCACTCTATGTCCCTCCATTCCTCCGTCCTGGCTCCTTCCCTTCAAATAAAATAAATTTCTCTATAGATAATGCATACATATGTGTGTATGGAAAAGCCTAGCTATACTTTCACGATTGTGTAACTGGTTTTATATCCAGAGTCAGTTTATTAATTCTTAATGAATGGCTGTTATAATAAAGAACAAAGGTATAAATTGAACTTTCTATAATGTGGTCAACATAAAATTTTACAGTATAAAATCTGTTTTTAGAATACAAATCACAGGCTTGATAAGAAGGTGTGCTTGCAGTCTCTGTAGGTGCCTGTGTAACACTCTGGTGGCCGTGGGAAGGAGGTCAGTGGTGTACTGAGCGGTATTTTGGCAGAAATTATTCATTCAAGAACGCCATCGTTCTGATGCTTCTTAAAAATTATCTGTACATTTTGATGATTTTCTTATTAAATAATTATAGGTTTTTAGTTAGTATCTTTTATTGTTAATAATGTAAACGGATAATTATATTAAATGCATGGCTTCCTAGCTTCTGAAATTGTTAGATGCTAAGAGATGCTGAAAATGTTGAGGAATGCATCATAGCAGATACCTCAGGTCAAAAAATAGTAAACAGAAAGTTCAAAATGGAATTATCTTCACCATTGACTTACAATAATGAACCGTAGCTAGGTCAGAGTAAGCTAGAACTGTTATCAATGATGGGTTAAGGAAAACATGTGACTGAAATCTATCCCTTTCCAGGGTTGAAAGCCATGACTGGATTACAGGAATCTCGCACAAAGATTGGGAATAAGCATTATGAACAAGTGTAATCTAACCTTGAAGAAGACTGAAAGAAAATCTTGTGTAGGTGCTTTGAAGAGTTTTCACAGACCAGTACTGTTTCTTACCAGGCTATTGTGTCAAAAGTTTTAACACCACTGAGCTAAGCTTTGCTTTTGTAAGAATACTACTCACTATCCATTACTCCATTAGTAGAAGTCTGTCAGTGTTAGTGTTAGATTCACCGACCACCACGGAAAGGATAACTCAGCCAAATATATGACAAGAATTTAGATGGCCTTTATTTCTGGGAACCACAGTCATGGCTTCCCTTCCCCGTGCAGCAGACAGACGTGAAGGAGTGGGCTGCAGAGGAAGAAGAGCGAGGAAGAGACAGGGAAGGGGCCCTTTTAAACTCTCCTTGACCCGGAAGCCAGAATGGGGGTCACCTCGGCCCTTATTGGTGGGGGGATATGGGTTTGTGCCCCTCATTGGTGCAATGGTGGTCTTACAACCTGGGGGTCCTGCCAGAATTCCACCATCCTTTCCAGGTTGGGTTGGAGGCAGTCTCCGCCCTCCTCCAGTTACCATGGTAACCATCAATTAGATTTCAGTTTATCTTGAGTTAAACTATTTTAATTGTCAAAATTATTCGTAAAATCAGACTCTCTTCTCTTGCTTTAGTTGAAAGCCTATCTTTCCGCCTTGCTATGGTAGTACATTGTGGTCCTTAGACTGCCCCCTTTAGGGGGTAACTTCCTAATTCTGTGTCCTCATTTATTCCAAAAATGTTTGCTGAGCACTTCCTCTTCCAGGTACTTTTCTAGCCTCTGGACACATCTGGCGGTGTACAGGCCATTAGTGAGCCATAGTGTATTTCAGAAGGTAATAAATGCTGTAAAGAAAGGAAAGGCCAAATTGGAGGAAGGGAATTGGGCAATGAGTGCTCAGGGTAGGCCTCCTGTAAGCAATGATATTTCCATGGAGACATCTTCATTTGGGTATCTCATAGCTTACATACAATTTCCACACATTAATCTTAGGACTTTCCACCCCCAGACTTCTCCTGTATCATTTGATGATGTCCTTCCCCTACTAGCCTCTTACACCAAGCATCTTACAGATATCCTAGTCTCCATCTTCTTTGTATGATTCATTAGCAAATATGAACCTATCTTCAAAATAGGACACTTTCTACCTCAACCCCCATCACAACAGGAAAGAGGTTAGATGGGGGGGCAATTTTGTTTTTTATTATTGGTTCATTTTGAAAGACAGAATGACAGAAACAGAAGGATGGCAATACAGAGAGCGGGTAAGAGAGCTGTTCCGTGCACTCCCTCCAATGCCTGCAGCGGGCCAGGCTTAAAGCCAGGAGCTCGGAACTCTGTTCAGTGTCCCAAATGGGTAACAGGCACCCAAGTACTTGAGCCATCGTCTGCTGCCTTCCAAGGCACGTTAGCAGCAAGCTAGATTGAAAGTGGAGCGGTGGGGACGAGTACTTGATAAGGGATGTTTATGTCACAAGTTTGTTCCGTAAGTTACTGTGACACAGCACTAACCCTTGGAGATGCGTTGATTTCCTGGTTTTGATCATCTCTGCTACCACTTCCCAGACAGTGTTGTTGATAAGATCCCCTGTGACCTGCATGCTGCGAAATGGAGCAACATACTCCCAGTCATGTCGTGTCCAACACATGACACAGGTGACCCCCTCCCCTTCCTCCACACCACAGTCCATTCCACCTCCCAGGACCCTGCTCCTTTCATTTCCCTCCCATCTCACTGACTGGTCCTCTTGTTACTGAATATGTCATTATTTTTCTAAGATTTTTTATTTGAAAAATGTTTAGAGAGAGAGGAAGATCTTCCATCTGCTGGTTCACTCCCCAAATGGCCGTCACGGCCGGAGCTGAGCCAATCAGGAGCCAGGATTCTCCCCTGGGACCCCACACACAGGTGCAGGGTCCCATGGCCTTGGGCTGTCCACTGTTGCTTTCACAGACCACAAGCAGGGAGCTGAATGGGAAGTGGGGCCACCAGGACACAAACTGGTGCCCAAATGGGATCCTGGTGCGTGCAAGGCAAGGACTGTAGCCGCTAGGCTACCGTGCCAGGCCTTGAATATTTAATTATGTCAATCAGTGGATTTTTCGAAGACCTCATAGTGCTTGGAGTGGCAAGATTGGAAGCGATTCATAACTGTTGAAATTATCAAAACCACTTGAGCAAGAACCTCAGAGCATGCCCTACATCCGGGGCCTGGGGAGGGTGGGAAATTGGGTGGGCTTTCTCCCTTAATACCCCCTTTAAACATGAAGGAAACAAAATGGAAATAATAATAGTCTTACCCACTTTCCTGTAGCCCTTGAACCTTTTTACCCCAATTAACAATGTAAAGATTGTCAAAGTAAAAAAAAAAAGTTTTTTTAATTTTTAAGAGGTCTAAAAAATAAACTTAATAAAAATAAATGATAAAAAAAATAGAGGATGATAGAGGAAGTAAATACAGGAAGCTCTTTTGAAGAGTTTAACTAAAAAGAGTGAAGAAATGCAGTGACAGCTGATAAGGGGAGTAGGGTCAGCATAAGTTTTTTTTTTTTTTTCCTTCAATTATTTTTATTGAAAAGGCAGATTTACAGAGTGAAGGAGAGACACAGAGAAAGATCTTCCATCCACTGGTTCACGCCTCAAGTAGCCACAATAGCCAGAGGTGAGCCAATGTGAAGCCAGGAACCAGGAGCTTCTTCCAGATCTCCCATGCATGCGGAGTCCCAAGGCTTTGGGCCGTCCTTGACTGCTTTCCTAGGACACAAGCAGGGAGCTGGATAGGAAGTGAGGCAGCCACGACATGAACTGGCACCCACATGGGAACCCAGTGTGTACAAAGCAAGGATTATTCACTGAGCTATTGTGTCTGGCCAGCAGAAGTGTTTTTTGTCACGGGCTTGGGCGTTGAGTGCAGCTGCCTGGCAGATCAGGAACCACTTGAGGTTCATGGTCATGACCAGTCAGCCTGGTTGTGTGTTTTCGCCCAGTGTTCAGCTATAACCGTGTAACCCAGAGAATGCAGAGTTGGATTTGGCTAGGTTAAGTATGAGCCGAGAAGAGAGGGGAACAGAGCTCTGAATGGTATGTGTGTAGAACGTAGTACTTTGATCATGAAATTTGTATTGATGAGGGCATGAGAGAATCACATCATTGATTTGTACCAACCCACTGCGGTGGTAACCGTGCTGCCTGCCTGGATGTTCAAGGCCTCCTGGCCTGTTCTCTGCAGTCTCCTAGATCAGGCCTGAATCTCAACTCCGTCTTGAACTGTTGACCGAGCCCTGTTCTGCTGCCTGTTCCTCTGCGCTAGCCAGTCGGGGAAGGTCACTGTCCCCTGGTATTCCCCATGTTGGCCTTTAAAGGAAAGGTGCCATGTACAACAAGACAAACGCAGTGTTCGTTCGTTGCACGTGTGAGGAAAGCGAGAGCATGGCATGTGGTGGAAGCACAGCACTGCTGTTTTGTGGGGGAAAAAAACTAAAAATGTGTGTTAGTTTCCTGCATAGGAATTTGTGTCAAAAAGAGAAACCTGTCTCCTTGCATATGACCAACAGCTTAGCAGAGAATGAGGTTTTTCGGTCCAGCAATGCATGTAAGATGATTGTTATCAAGAAGGGCACCTAAAGACAGTGAAGTGCTTAAGGCAGGGAGGAAAAAAACAGAGATGTGTCTGAATTGGCTCTTAAGACCAAGTAACTGGATGATTTTAACAAAGGAAGTCAGCCTTTAGTCCGTTTTGATAAGCAGAGAGAGTCTAATGAATGGCAGTGTCAAGGGCACAAGAAAAAGGACTGGCATTGTTTTATTATCAGAGGTGCCAGTGCCAGTACTCAAAATGAGAAATTTGTGTAGACATTTTGTGTTTTCAAAGCTGGGAAGTGTACTGTCTGTGAAAGTAAGAGATCCAATGACCTTGCGGTGTTGTGGACGTGCCTCCAAGACTTTGAAAATAAGGAAGCGAAATAACTCTGAGAGTTCAACTGTGAAATTAGCATAGAATAGTGCATCAGAGTGAGTGTATGCAAAGTTCTCTAGACCGGAGGGGGATGTGCTAGAATTGAATTAAATGGGGGCCCCCGCGCGGTGGCGCAAGTGGTTAAAGGTCCTCGTCTTGCACACCCGGGATCCCATATGGGCGCCGGTTCTAGTCCCGGCAGCCCTGCTTCCCTTCCAGCTCCCTGCCTGTGGCCTGGGAAAGCAGTCGAGGACGGCCCAAAGCTTTGGGAACCTGCACCCGCGTGGGAGACCTGGAAGAGGCTCCTGGCTTCGGATCGGCATAGTATCGGCCCGTTGCGCTCACTTGGGGAGTGAATCATCGGATGGAAGATCTTCCTCTCTGTCTCTCCTCTCTGTATATCCGCCTTTCCAATGAAAAAATAATAAAAATAAATCTTAAAAAAAAAAAAAAAGAATTAAATGGAAGGTGAAGGAAAGCATTCCGATGGGGAAGTGCAGGTCATCCCTCCCCGTGCTACCCTAGAAAAAGAAGTGTCCTGCACGTGCAGGTTCAGTTTCCCCTCAGGTGAAATGGCAAAACTATGCCCAGGATGGAAATGACCACAAGGACACTGTTCCCATCAGCAAGGCTGGCTGAGATAGGCGCGGCAGACTGCAAGGCTGCGATGCGTGTTCTCTGTTACAGGTCATGCAGTCGGTGAGGATAGATCAGTCACTGCATCAGTAAACGTCACGCACTTTGTTTCATTCAGTCCTTGTGAAGAATCCCATGTGATAAAAATACCTTCATTATCTCCTCTGTTACCTAGAGGCACAAAGTGAGCGGTTTGCCTAGTGGCCAAACTTGGGTTCAGATTATCTGGAACAACTATGCTATGCTAACCTCGCGTGGTTCTGCCTTTTAGGGAGAGAATCATTGTTCTTGGGTTCTTTTGACTGTATTTTGTTCTGTGAGGGCGATATTCTCTGGTGATAATGAAGTAGCTTTTGATTATGGTGTAAGAAAGACAAATCCTGGAATGGGGGCTACCTAATGGAGACTAGCTTATGTCTGGCTTCTCCTTGAGCAGGGTTTTGTTTGTTTGTTTCTTGGCTGCATCAGTAAGAGGTCTTTGTAGAATCACATCCTAGCATACCTTGCCCACAGAGTTTGACATGATTGGTCTGGGATGGAATTTGCAGATTGATTCTGTAGAAATCTCATTGGTGGGTCTGACACAGTGGCCTAGCAGCTAAAGTCCTCACCTTGAATGCACTCGGATCCCGTATGGGCACCGGTTCTAATCCTGGCAGCCCCACTTTCCATCCAACTCCCTACATGGGGCCTGGGAAAGCAGTAGAGGAGGCCCAAAGCCTTGGGACCCTGCACCTGTGTGGGAGATTAGGACGAAGCTCCTGGCTTCGGATTGGCTCAGCTCTGGTTGTTGCGACCACTTGGAAAGTGAAACAGTGGATGGAAGATCTTCCTCTCTCTCTCTGCTTCTCTCTGTATATCTGCCTTTCCAATACAAAATGAATAGATTTTTTAAGAAAAGGATGTTTTTTGAAATGTGCATGCCACTTATATAGACTTCAAATTATAAAAAATCAGGGTTACTCTGTGCCAGTAAGAAATGTAAACATGTCAGGAGAACTGAACCCTCATTTTGCTTTTTCAGTTTCACTCAATCTCTGGCCTGGATTTGCTCTGGTTCTAATTTGCATAAGGCTGTAGTTTATTTAATAACATTTAAAAGACATGTGGAAGATGTGTCTTGAGTCTTTTTTTAATGGCATATGTTAATTAAAAATTGTGCAAAATATACTGTTTAAAAGGATATCTGATTCTACAAATGGACGCATGTAAGGCCCCAGAGGTAAAGGGCGAGGCTTCTTCTTCCTGTGTGTTGTATGTAACTCTGTAGAAATGAAACTAGAAAACCATGTGCCACGTAGGGTGGCATTGGTTAAGAACATGGATTCTGCATTGAAATCCTGGCTTTCACCGCCTGTTAGTCCATGGTTTTAGGTGAGCTGCTTAATTTCTCTCTTTTTTTTTTCGTTTATCTGTGTAAGACCTAATAATCTACCTAATTAATTGGATTGTAGTGGCTGTTAAATTTACTAAATGGTGATGAAGTAAGTGAGTTGATTCAGCTGTACGTATCCAGGTTGGATATATGCACGTATTTGGAACATAAACTCCTTAAGTGTTGGTGGGGTGATAACCACTACTTCATCATCTCCGCAAAAAAGGAAGCTGGAAGAAAAGCATTATATTGTTCAATATTTCCTTCTTTTGAAATATTTAAGGAAAACTACTTATTGCTGGAAGAAAATTTTTTTGAATTCCTATCAGCAGCCCTCAGCTGGAGACCCCAGGCTGCCAACACGGAGGCAGGCAGGTGACATGGCCTGGCAGACCCTCCTCTTCCTCTGCCTAGGTGGAATCAAACATTGCAATGCAGAAGTTAGTGGGAAAAACAGCTTTACCTCTTGCTTGGGGATTCCTGTCTCCATTTGGAGTGGCACTTACGCAGAAATAATATGTGAGCCTTGTAAAGATTTTAGGATAATTCTAGTAGGGAGAAAAAAGTGAAATTAGTAACACACTGCACCCAGTGTGTGCGAAATGTCCTTTCAATATACGGTGTCAATTTCTGCCTTTTTTTTTTCCCCATGTAAGTCTTTGACATCCTGTGTGTGTTTTAGAATAATAGCAACATCTCAACTTGAGCTGGCCACATTTCAAGTGCTCAGTAGGCACAGGTAGCTGGGGGTGGCCATCCTGGCCTGTCCAGATCTAAGATACAGGTTAGTATTCCCGTCCTTGCTGCTGGTGCTGCTGGTGCTGCTGGACCCTACTGCTACTTTGACCACATGCCTGTTTCCTGCCAAGGGCGTTCTGATATTTCTAACATCATTTGCAAGCCATACAGAATTATCAACTGAAAAAAAAATTAGCTTGCTGTAGTTTTTTAGGATTTATTTATTTTTCTTGGAAAGATTTACGGAGAGGAGAGAGAGAAAAAAAAAAAAAAAGAAAAAGATCTTCCACCCACTGGTTCACTCTCCAAGTGATCTCAATGTCCGAAGCTGAGTTAATCCAAAACCAGGAGCCAGGAGCTTCTTTCAGGTTTCCCATGCAGATGCAGGTCCCAGGGCTTTGGGCTGTCCTCGGCTGCTTTCCCAGACCATGAGCTGGGAGCTGGATGGGAATCAGAGCAGCCGGGACACGGACCTGCACTCATATGGGACCCCAGTGCACACGAGGCAAGGAGTTTTTGAGTCCCATCTGCAGTTGCCTGGCAGGACCGGCCAGATGCTGGCCCATGCCTTTGAGGGCTGCTGGCCGGATGTCCTGCCTGCTGCAGATGAACACAGGGCGCTGTCCTTTAGAGGCCGGAACCTTTGCTCTCACCAGTAATCTAGATTAGGATCTCCACCCGCTGGAAGGCAAAGGTCCTCCCCCTTGCTTTTTTTTTTTTGTTGTTTTGTTTTTGTTTAAATTTTTATGTCAAAGTCAGATGTATAGAGACATGGAGGAAGATCTTCCGTCCTGTGATCCACTCCCCAAATGACCACAGTGGCTGGTGCTGCGCCAATCAGGAGCCAGGAGCCTCCTCCAGGTCTCCCACATGGGTGCAGGGTCCTAAGGCTTTGGGCTGTCCTGGACTGCTTTCCCAGGCCACAAGCAGGGAGCTGCTGGGATTAGAACCAGTGCCCATATGGGATCCCAGTGTGTTCAAGGAGAGGACTTTAGCCTCTAGGACACCGCGCTGGGGTCCGCCCTTGTTTCTGTGACTGAGCCTGGAGGAGCAATAAGGATCAGAGCTCCCAGTCAAACGCAGACTTTTTAAAACCCCTTCACTCTTGTTTCTTCCCTCCTTTCCTGCTTCTTTCCCAAATCTCAGAGATGTACCTGCTTTGCCGGGAGAAGAGCAGATGCCAGCGTCTCTGTCCTTCAGTTCCCCTGGCTGTAACAAAGCAGCCATTCCTCATGATTATTCTCACATTGCACAAGACATTTAGAGGCTGTTTCATGGCGCTGCAGCTTAAACTGCCACCTGCAATACCAGCATTCCATATGGGTGCTGGTTCAAATCTTTGCTGCTCCACTTCCTATCCAGCTTTCTGCTAAGGTGCCTGGGAAAGCAGGCTAGTGCTTGGGTACTCCTCAAAGACCAGCAGCTCCCCTGTAGCTCAGTGTGTCCCAGGAGCTTCCTGCCTGTAAGTGGCCAAATCTGTTGAACTCTCAAGTCTTACTACAGCTATTTTTGTTGCATTCAAGTGGGTTTTTAGCAAAAGAAGTAGTTGTGGGTGAACTGTTTTTAAACTTTATCCTGTTTAAATAAAAACCTTTCATGTGAACCTATTAACATTTTTAGAGTAATATGAGTAGAGTGTACTTGATTTGTGAGCATATTTGTGAAAAACTATGCACATTTAATACTGTCAGTAGTCTTATTATTCCAGTTGAATTTTATTACAGTGTTAACAGTTACAAGTTTTTGTAAAGTTCTGGTTAAATGAAAATATTCTACCTCTATTGCTAATTTTCGAGTACTGTTTCTAATTTAGTTTAATTTTAAATTTCAGTGATAGTTCAAATGATGCATTTTAACCTAAAATCTTCTTTCTTCTTAGTCTGTAAGACATGTATTGTCCAGCACTTTGAAGATAGCAATGACTGTCCAAGGTGTGGCAACCAAGTTCACGAGACAAATCCTTTAGAAATGTTGAGGTAAGAAATGTATTTTATAGTTCATTGCATTAGGAAAATTTATAAGCTGAACTGTTTTATATCATAATATTTCTTGGTGTCATCTCAGTTGTAGGGTCTTATAATAAGCTCTATGATTTCCATTTTGTTTGCCTATTTGAAAGGCAGAGTGACAGCAAGAGACCTTGCATCAGGCAGTTCACCTGCAGGACGGTCACAGCCATGGTTTGAATGCTGCTCTCCCAGGCATGTCAGTAGGAACCTGAATTGGAAGCCAAGTAGCTGGGACTCCAGTGAGCACAACTGGATGACAATTCCAGTGTTACATTTCCTGCACAGTGCTGGCCCCATTCTGTTTGAAAGCATTTTTAAGAAGAGTTTTAAAAACAAGAATATGTATCTTAAATATATTTAAAGACCTTTACAGTAAACATTATAACTTTTGGGATAGGCATTTGGCCCAAATGGTTAAAGATTCCCGTTAGGGTCCCTACGTCTCACATTGAACTACGGGGATTCCAGCTTTCTGTTGATCTAGACCCTCGAAGGCAGCTGGTGGCAGCCCAGGGAACCGAGTGCTTTCCACCCACCCAGAAACCTGGGTTGAGCTCTGGACGCCTGGGCCTGACTCTAGCGCTAGGGGGATCCGGGCAGTGAACTAGGGTACTGGGTGGGGGGTTGGGGGTGGGAGGAGGGTAGTCTGTTTCTCTTTTAGAAAGTGTTTGATTTAGAAATTGCAGTTTTCCCTCAGGCTCTAAAAATGACTGTAGCCATTATTTTCAGTATTTTAATTCTTTGCATTTTCTGAGTTATGTGATAATAGGAAGAGGGCAGAACCAATACTCATTTTATTAGTTTGTCATGTTCAGACAGTACGTAAGCATTTATGTAACGTTCAGAAAATTAGGAAATAGCACCACATGCGTGACGCTCAGCTTAAGCAGTGCGATGCTGTTGGGGTTGCTCCAGTCTGCAAGGTCGTAACCCAAGCTCCTGTATTCATGGTTAGGGAGTTTAGGTTGTGACATGACTTGCCTCAGGTCTTGCAGCATACCAGGCACTTTCCGGATGTCTTCATCACTGGAATTGTTTTCTGCTTAAAACTTACAGTTCTAACACATCAACTGTGCCATGTTAGGATGTTAACATATTTGAAAATGAACCTGGGTATTCTGTGAAACCTTTTATAACTCTTCCCTTTCTGTATGATATTGGCTGTCATTCTCCAGAGTCTGGATATGTAAGTTTTAGATTTTGGACTTTCGTTTCAGTTTTAAATTGAGTTGTGATGTTTATCTATAAGTAAATCTCCTGAGTTTTTTTTTTCCCCCCAAGAGTATGGTTCCCAGCCATTGGTACCTCATTAGAAATGGCTCTTGGACCCAACCTCAGAGCTGCAGAATCAGAAGCTCTAGGATGGGAGCCCCCTTCCTTCCTCAAGCCTTCCGGGTGAATTGGGATGTGCTAAGGTTTGGGGAAGTCCTGGGCTACTTTGATCTGTGGTCCTAAGCAAGGCTCCTGCTGGGTGGCTTTGTTCCTGGGATGCATCTACCAGTGTTTGGAGGGGAGCTGTCAGCTATAGAGTGGGTGCTGCTGGCATCCTAAACGCACAGCTCAGTCCCCTTCACAACAGAGTTCCCCAGCCCACAGTGCCAGCAGTGCCCACAGTGCCTGGGTGAGGAACCCAGAGAGCAAAGGCAAACAGTTCCCAGTGTTTTCAACGCCACATTGTAAGATAATGCATCCCAGACTTATGGGTTTGACGAGTAGATAACTTTATTTAATCAAATCTGAACGCTTAGCTGAAATATGATGTATTTTAGCAGTTCAAACTTTAAAAAGTCACAAAAATAGAAGTAATACAAGCAACACTTGCCCTCGGGTTAGCCTGTGGTTAACATCTATGTCAGGTCCTGTGAGAGCACGCGCCACATGCTGTGGTTGGTTTAATGGTGTAAAGGCCAGTCACCTGATCATGGCCATTGTTAAATGCTTCCACGGGTACGTCCTGTGAAAGAGAACATTGTCTTACGTTATCACCTTCTATATTCTTTTTTCTTAATGATTTCTTTTATGAAGAGCTTTAAAAAAAGTCCTGAATTTTTATTAAAGTTTACTGCAAAGGAATTTTTCTTAAAGACTTAAACTCACAGAGATAACAACAAGAACTTTGTGTCCTTGGCACCTGGGATAGTTCCGGGAACATTATAGATTGTCAATAAAGATTTGTTGAAAGGATAAGAAGAAATAGCAGAAGAGGTGTCAGTGCCAATGGAAAACACTGGGCTGGCCTCGGAGGCCTGCTGATACCAGGGGCCTGGGGTAGCAGGGAGGAGCTTTGCTGCCGTGGCCGTGTGACCATTTCTAGACAGAGGAATTGTGAAGACTTTGAGGTGTCTTGGTTATGAATTATCTCTGAGGCTGGACACACTGCTGTCAGAGCATAATCAGATTCTGTAGCCCAGAAACAAACAAACAAACAAACAAACAAACAACTAGTTCAGTAGGTGCCAGTGTTATTACACAGGTAGCAAAATCTTTACCTCTTACAGACCTTGTCCAGCAGTCTTCTAGATGTTTGAGGTCCATTAGCAGGCAAAACAGATAAAGGTCCTTGCCTTTATAAAGTCATAAGAGTGGTTTTTTCAGGGAAGAGACAGTAAAGTATGGCATAGTAATATGTGTGGCATATTTGAAAGGAGAGAATGCTGCGGGGAGGGGAGGGCCAGGCGCGGGACGGAGGGCCAGGCAGCATTCCTGAGAAGGTGAGGTCTGAGTGGACAAGGTGGGAACAGTGGAGTCGGTCTTGGACAAGGCTGAGGAAAGCACACCTCATCCAGACTGAGGACTCAGCCGCCGGGAAGGGACTGAGTCAGTTGTGCATCTGTGATTTTCAAGCCCAGCAGGGAGACCAGGGTGGCTTGGAAATGAAGGGAAGGAGACAGCAGCAGGTGCTGAGGTCAGAGAGGAGAGGTTGCGAAGGCCATGTGGCCGCTGTAGAAACGTTCCCTTCAGGCTGAGTGAACATGGCCAGGCTGCTGGACTTCGATTCGTGGATCGGCATGATCAGACCCGATCTTGAAAGGAGCATTGTGCTGACTGTTGAGATCACTCTTCACATGGGAGGAAAAGGACCACAGCAAGCGGAAGAGTTAGAAGGCAGTCATGGTGATCAGAGTGCGAGGCGGTCATGGGAGAGGGGGCAGGAAATGAATGTATTTGGAAGGGACCCAGCAAGATCTACCGATGGGTTGGATCTAAGGTTTCAGGTAAAGAATGGTGCATTGAATCTAAGATTCCTGACATGAGATAGGAAGAGAGGAAGAGCAGACATAGCGAGGCAGCATGGTTCAGGAGTTGCATTTTAGACATGCCTACCAGTCATTGTAGAAAAGAGAAGAAGTTGGCAAAGATGAGTCTGAGATGCAGAGGGAGAGGTCTGGACCAGCAGATAAATATTTGTCATTGTGCACATCAAGAAGGCACTTGAGTTGTGAGGCATGGTGTCATCACTTACAGCAGCACTGAGGGACATGAAGAGAAGAGCCAGGACTGAGATCTGGTGCTCTTGGGCGTCCTAAGGGCTCAGGCAGCCAGAAGATACACGGAGGCTACGATGTCCGCAGACCAGGTGAACTCGGTGTGTTGAGGACGGCAGAGTGGGTGGCTCCAGTACAGAGAAGACTGAGAACCGATGGTCAGCTTTGGCAGTGTGGAAGTCGTCCCCCCTGATAGGGCCACTTACCTTAAGGAAGGAAGCCAGAACTGAAGAGACCCCAAGCGCAGGCAGCGGGGATGGGCTTCTCTCAGGAGAAGCAGTCACGAAGGATCTGCTTTCCACTTCAGTGTGGAAGAAATCGCCGTCTAGTTAAAGGAAAGGGGAGGACAGAGAGCTACTCGGGCTGTGAGGGCAGCTGCATGCCGTCTGGGGCATGGACAGATGAGCTGTGGCGCCCCGAGGTGAGTGCGCCTCACTGGGTGCAGCTCTGTAGGTAGCCACGGTGGCTGGAGTTTGTGGATGCGTGCTTTTCTGGAAAAGAAAGTGTCTCTCAGCCAAGAGTTTGGCTGAAGACGTTTGAGAAGAGAAAGAGAGAGAGAGAGAGAATATACTATGTTCTCCAGGGGAATAGGAGAAGAAACGACCAAAGAGGCAGAGTTACATTAGAAGGCGTGTGTTGTTTTTCTTGCCAGCCACGGGTAACTAGAGTTGTGATGGTAACAAACAATTTTGAGCACATTGAGATTGGACGGGGGCGGGGGAGCCTGGCACAGTGAAGGAGTGATGTTGGTGGCCGATGTTGGTCACACTGCCCTGAACTGGACAGGAGAATGGAGAGAGCATCAGAATGAAGAGGAAATGTCAGGGAACAGAAGTGGAATTGGTTGGTTCCAAATCTGTACAACGAAAGGGCTTCTTTTTGAGAATTTGGGATTAGGTAACATAGGAAATGAAAAAGGAGCACTTCCTGACTCCAGGGCAAGAAAGAAAAAAGCTGAATGAAGAGACACTTTTATTCAGGGTATATTGTAGATGTTTATATAGTCTTAACCATATAAACCCTGATTATTAAACAGAAACATAAGTACATTGGGTAACTATAATGTAGTAAAACTATACTGAAAAGAGAATCAGGAAAAAGTGTTTATTGGGACGGAAAGAAGTGGTGGGATAGGAGAGAGCTAAACTTTTATCTTTTATAAATGGAAGTCAGAAAAATCTAGATAGAAGGAAAGGACAAATGACCAGGGGGAGGAGGCTGCCTGTGGGGTTGTAGGAATCAGGAACTGTGAGAATCAGGCATGAGAATACTGATTTAATTCAAGCTTGATAGGGAACTCTGACCTTGAAATTCAATACTCATATTCTAGGTTTTAAATCAAGAAGTAGTAGTATTACTGGTTTTTTTGTACTGCTAGGTAATGTAGCTTGAAAAACTTTGTAAGTTAGCATTGGAAATAAGTCTTCAAAATAAGGTGGTAAGCATGGTTGGGTAACACAAAGAAAATGTGGGGGTCAGAATGGAGAACACAGGGGAGAAGAGGCATCCCAGAGTGACTGATTGAGATGGGTAGGGAGAGGGGACGCAAGGAGCGTGTCTGCAGGATGTAGCCTGGGCTGCAGCATTAGAGGAGGTGAGGAAGGACATCCCTCTTCATCCAGTGAAGGTTGGGAAGAGTTGGGCAGGCGTAGACGCGAGAAGCTGTGAGCAGAGGCTGCGAGGAAGCTTGGTGTGGGGGTGTGTGTGTGTGACTCGGCAGACACAAGTCCATTCTTTCATTTTGAGCCTACTTGCAAGAGTCATGGTATTGCTTAGAGTTTTCATTCATAAAAAGGGAGACAGAGATGGTATTTCCTCGAAGGCTAGATGTGACCGCCGTGACAGAAGTGAACAGAGAGGGTGCCTGAACTGTGGAGCAGCTGCTGGGAATACGACGGCAGGCAGGTCTGAAGCCAGAGCAAGAGACGCCCCAGGAGGACAGCCTGCGGCGGAGGCCGGAGTGCAGAGGATGGCGCAATGGAGGATGCTCAGCTTCCGCAGGAGCTGCCCACAGGGAAACGCGCGGGAGCAGGGGCGGACAGGGCAGAGCGGGGGCGGCGGGCAACACCGAAGGACATTCTTCTGGGAGGTGGAACTAGGCATTACCGTCAAAATGCTGCAGACCAGTGTGGGAGAAAAATGCACTTGAAAAACATTTAAAATTTTAAGGATTTACTTGTGAAAACAATTAAGACTGTTCAGTATGAAAATTGAGTGATTTTGAGAGTTCAGCGAAAGGTAAACAGAGTATGTGACAGATCAGACTTTGAGATTTTTTTTTTTTCAGTTGGAAGAACAAGACCAGATTCTGCCCGAAAAGACAGTGAGCCTGGCAACAGTTTTGGGTGATGTCAGGTGCATGCTGGGTGTTAGAGCAGTGTGGGAAGGAGGTTGGGAGAGCAAGGGCATGGGAGCGAGCAGATGAAAGCCCTTCCCCCCCACCCCCTCAAAATAATTTGGATAGGAGGAAAAGAAAAGGAGAAAAAAGTACAGATGAATATTTGAAGGTTTCGCAAGTCCCGGGAAGGTGAGGCATTTCATTTTCAAAGGAGGGAGCCAGAGTTGTGAAGGTTTTGCAAGTGGAGGTTGGGCTTGGGCCGCACAGTTGTCCCTGCAAGTTCAGTGTGGCAACAGTCAACATCACTGAGTGCCCCCCGGAACCCGTGGTGGTCAGCAGGGTGGGTCTCCCGCTCTCACCTGTCCATGAATGGGAGGCTGGTCTCAAACGACCCCAGCAGGGCAGCATGGCTGCCGTCCCTGGGGCCTGTGTTCTCAGGAGGTGACAGTGAGCAGGTCCCGGGTGCCTCTGGAGGTCAGAGCAGACTCAGAACTCATCATCTTCACTGGACCCTACGCTGTTGGCGTGAGCAGGTGTCATGGCTCACCCACATCCCAGGGCGAGAAGACAGACTTCCCCGCTTACTCAGGGCAGGAGGCAGCAGGTGGGACACAGCTTTCAGAGTCATGGTCAAAGAGTGTACATGGAGTCAGAGCTGGAAACGAGCCAGGCTTGCAACCTGTGTGCCCCTAGGAAGGCCTGAGATAGGCATGCCTCGCGTGCGATGGGTGTCCCGCTCAGCACTTTGATACGTACAAGACAAGAGATCTCGCCTGTTGGATGTGGCAGTGTCATTGTTAACGTGTTCTTCGTCTCTCTCTCTCCCTGCCGGTCAAAGGTTGGATAATACATTAGAAGAAATTATATTTAAGCTGGTCCCTGGACTCCGAGAGCGTAAGTTACCCTTTGGATGTTATAGGCTTCGTGTTTTGTGAAATCAGCATTTTTGCTAAAGATTTCATGATTCTCCTGTGGTTTTCATACTCCTCTTTTTCTCTTAAATTAGAAGAACTTGAGCGGGAATCTGAATTCTGGAAGAAAAACAAGCCTCAAGAAAACGGACAAGGTGAGTTTTGTTTGTTGTGTATCTAATAGTGTCTCATGTTGGCCAGCTTTCTGTAGCTCTGGTGAGCTAACCTCTCCCAGCTGAAAGCTCCTGCACAAAATGCATGGGTCCCTTTAGTTACACCAGAAATTGTTGTCTTGGGGGACATTTTATATAAATATGTGTAAATCTAGAGTCCAGTTGAAGGTAACTGGAAAGAGAAAAAAAGGAGATAAGACAGAAAACTAAATTATTATAGCAATCATTTCTGGAACCCTAAAGAAACAGCCGCAACCGGCCACTGAGTTGGGGGGGTCCCTCTGCTGTTTATCCAGGTATGTTTCCAAAGCAGAGGGGACCACGCCAAGAGCCCAGGGAGATGGTGCTGTTCTGATTTGTCCCAACAGGAGCTCAGATGACATGCACATGTGTGTCCTGGGGTTTTTACAAAGTGGTTGAAGTGTGTAGGGGAGCTTTCCTATGCCCTCTGCCAGGTGTCCAGGGCTGGGTCCCCTGACACTCAGCAGGTGGTGATTTTCTTATATACCAATTTCTTCAGGGAGGAACATCCCTGAGCTTTTGGTGTGTGTATGAGCCACACACAATAGGATGTCTGAATTTATCAGGTAGCATCCTCCTTTACAAAAATGTATTTGAAAGGCAGATTTTACAGAAAGCAGAGGAGTTATGCATAGAAAGAAGGTCTTCTATCTGCTGGTTTGCTCCCCAAACAGCCGCAGTGTCCAGAGCTGAGCTGATCTGAAGTAGGGGAACCAGGAGTTTCTTCAGGGTCTCCCTCTTAGGTGCACGGGCCCCACGACTTGGGCCATCCTCCCCTGTGTTCCCAGGCCACGAGTAGGGAGCTGGATGGGAAGCGGGGCACTGAGACATGGATGCTAACGCCACAGGGCGGAGGATTAGCATGTGGTACCACTGCATTGTCCTCTTCCTCTGTTTTTCTGATACAAGGTTTTATTCAAGAGGCATTAAAAGACATTGACATCTTTGAAAAACATATATATGTCTTTGTAGGCTGGCTTATAGAAAAACCCAGGCCAGGCGCTCCGTTAGCACTGGAGGGAGCAGGAAGTGCTGTGTTCGGGTGGAAAGTGAGGACTATGGTTTTATTGGTTCAGCTGCATTCTGCAAAGCTGTTCTCCTGTGACAGGGGAGGTTTGAGAATGGGTTTTGGTGATGGGAATGAGGTGGCAAGGGGCTGCCATTTGTTCATGGCAGCCACCAAGGGTAAGAAGCTAAGCCTAACCAAACAAACAAGTTAACTGAAGACTCACTTTGCCCGTATGCGCTTTGCAATCAGACCCCCGTGCTGTCCTGTTAGCCTGGATGATCAGATGTTCCCGGTGTAGACTGCCCGTTGAAGAACTCAGAGCTGGGGTTGTCATTGCCAGTTTCGTGGTGGCTGGCTTGGCTTGGGCTGACTGACAGCTGACCTGGCAGAAGGGCCGGGTCCACTCTGGCCATCCCGACGCTTTTCCTGTTGTTTCCTCCTTGTTGGAGTGTTACGCCATTAGCACCTGGCTTGCTCCATGAAAAGCAGCTGCTATCCGTGGGATGTCTCCCTAACAGTGCAAAAGAGAGCCTACCTTTCCCCAAGCAACAGCTGCAGTAATTGTTATTCCATCAGTTCTATTTGAAAGTCAGTGTTACAGAGAGAATGCGCTTCCATCCACTGGTTCACTCCTCACATGAGTGTGACAGCCAGGCCAGGCCAGGCCGTAGCTAGGAGCATGGAACCTCACTGCGGCCTCCCGTGAGGGTGGCGGGGAGCCAGGCATTGGAACTGCCGGCCCAGCAGCAGGGAGCGGGGTCTGAGCGGGAGCAGCCTGGACTTGAACTGCCGCTTAAGCCCCCGCACCCTCTGCACCACAGAGCTGCCCTGGACACCTGTACAGCTTGCATTATGATCACTGAAGAGAAGCTGACCTGTCGTTTGGAGTGCTGGGAATTTTTTCATTTTTTCCCCATCATGCAGTTCTGCAGGTGCATGCTCCTCCCATTCTCATGCCGGGTTTGTTCCTGCACTGGAATGCCTGACTGGCTAATTTTTTCGAGCTTTGTGAAATCTTCCCCGAATCTTTGCTTCACCCACCAAAGTTAAGATGTGTCTCCTTTTTTCTTTCTTTTTTTTTAATGTGTATCTGTGTGTGTACTTTTCTCTAAGCACCCTGTGGCTAAGTTCTCCCACCTTCTAGTTGTGGGGTTGCCACCTGCATTTGATCCGGTACCCTGACACTGCAGCTGAGCGCGAGGGGCCGCGTTCAGTCTTGTTCCCCCAGATCTGGCACGCAGCCCCGACATGCAGTGAGAGGCACTCAGTCCGGGATCCATGCGGTGCGTGGGTGAGGTGCTGCACACACGGGGTAGGCTAAATAGGAGATTTTTCATTTTCCATAGGCTTTTTGAAGTAATTTGTTGGCATAAAACAATTTAAAATTCATTCATAGGTTGTTTTTTTTTCATAAAAGGTCTTTTCCACCAAGTCTTTGAATTATATATAAATGTATGAGGTTTGTTCATAGTGGTCCACTTTGATTTCTTAAATGAAGTTTTACATGTTATACATAAAATAAAATTCTAGGGCCCGGCGCGGTGGCGCAGTGGTTAAGGTCCTCGCCTTGCACGCCCGGGATCCCATATGGGCACCGGTTCTATCCCGGCAGCCCTGCTTCCCCTCTAGCTCCCTGCCTGTGGCCCGGGAAAGCAGTGGAGGACAGCACAAAGCTTTGGGACCCTGCACCCATGTGGGAGACCCAGAAGAGGCTCCTGGCTTCAGATTGGCTCAGCTCCAGCCGTTGCGCTCACTTGGGGAGTGAATCATCGGACGGAAGATCTTCCTCTCTGTCTCTCCTCTCTTTATATCCGCCTTTCCAATAAAAAAATAAAATCTTTAAAAAAAAATAAAATTCTAACAGATTTAATAATTACCTATTGTGAGAATTTGAGAACTTATGGCCCAACACAGTAGCCTAGTAGCTAAAGTCCTCGCCTTGCACACGCCAGGATCCCATATGGGCACTGGTTCTTTTCTTTTTCTTTTTTTTTTTTTTTTCATTGGAAAGGCGGATATACAGAGAGGAGAGACAGAGAGGAAGATCCTCCGTCCGATGATTCACTCCCCAAGTGAGCGCAATGGCCCATACTATGCCGATCCGAAGCCAGGAGCCTCTTCTGGGTATCCCACGCGGGTGCAGGTTCCCAAATCCCTGGGCCGTCCTCGACTGCTTTCCCAGGCCACAGGCAGGGAGCTGGGAGGGAAGCTGGGCTGCCGGGGATAGAACCGGCGCCCATATGGGATCCCGAGTATGCAAGGCGAGGACCTTAACCACTTGCGCCACCGCGTCGGGCCCGATTTTGCTTTTTTTGAGTCTCTCATTTGCATGCCCCCAGGAGCCCAGAAAGTGACTTAAAAATAATTCTATTGTTGAGTTGGTTGCAACATTCAGTCTCTTAAGAAAATTTTTTCCTGAAGGTGACTGTTGTTTGGATAAATGTATCGTTACTTAATTTTACAGATGATACTTCAAAAGTTGACAAACCCAAAATGGATGAAGAAGGTGATGAAAATCAAGATGATAAAGATTACCACAGAAGTGACCCACAGATCGCCATATGTCTGGATTGTTTACGAAATAACGGCCAGTCGGGAGACAACGTGGTAAAGGTACGCGGACAAGCACAGCCGCATTTCTCAGGGTCTTGTATAAACTTTTGATTATTTGTTGAAATTTTTTTTCATGCCTAAAAATGTACACTTTAAAATTTTTATGATCAAAATCAGGTAGAATGTCTTTGAGGGTCCCGCAAGTCATTGTTTACTCCAGGCACCTACCTAGTTTTTCAGTTTCCACAACTGAGCCTCCCTGTCCTTACCAATACCACCACCTAGTGGTTGGTGCTAAGAATGACACTTATTTCTCCTTTGGCCTTTTTGTACCTTTGGCGTCCCAACTTTTAAAAAACAAAACAAAAAAGATCCAGAGCTACGAAGAGCTACGGAGAGGCAGATAGCGACCAACCGACTGACTGACCTTCCGTCCGCTGGTTCAGCTCCTGCAACAGCCATATCGTCAGGGCTGTGCCTGACTGAAGCCAGGGACCTGGAGCTTGTCAGAATCTCCCACGTGGTGTCTGGGCCCAAGGACTTAGATCATCTTTCGCTGCTTTCCCATGATGCATTTTCAGGGAGCTGGGTTAGGACGTGGACGGCTCTTTGGCCCTCAGTGCCCCGGGGCCCCGACATTACCCTGCCCCCTCCTTTTTTTATGATGATGATTACATAGTTGATGAGGGCAGGAAGGGGCAAGGATTAGGGCAAAGTGGGTGAGACCACTGTCTCCAAACTTACTTTTTCCTCCTCCTATATCTGGGGACAGGAGGGAGACAAGAAGTGAAGCCATACCCAGCCTTTCAACCATGCCAGCACCCAGGGCTAGGAACAGCCTCCTGACGTCAGCCCAGCACCCCCAGTGCAGAGCATGCGCCGAGGGTTCTGCTCAGGTGGTCTCGATAGTTCTGAAGTACTGTTGCTCTTGCCAGTCCAAGGATGAGGAAATCCTTCCACGGTCCGCTGACACAGTCCACCTTACTAGAGTCTCCATTCAGATATTTGCTCTCAATGGTTGGCAGGGGTAGTTGCCCAATTTGTCCTGCCCTCCTTTTTCTGCTATGGTACCAGGTGTCCTCTGCAGGCCCCAGGGGGCTGCCATATCCTCCATGTGCTTCTGGACATGCCCTCCACTGCTGCGCCTAAGCACTGAGCAGGCCCAGTTCTGTGACACGCACTGCACGGTCAGACCACAGATCCTGCCATTCTCCCCATGGTTGTTGTGAGCCCAGCAGTTCAGTTGGGGGGATTCCTAAAGAGATCTTACCTGATGTGATCCCCGACCTGACTCTTGCTGTGCTTGTCAGTATGGAGTCTGGCTCAGTCTGTCCCCCACATCAGCTTTCATATACACTAGTAATTGTAATTGCTGGCTCAGTTCTTTCTCTAGCCCCATTTCTTAAAACAAACCATTGGATGCTGTGGCTCAGACTAACCCAGCCCCCCGACACATTCAGCCCTCATGTGCGTCAGTGGGAACTACAGCCTAGTCAGAGCAACCCCCAATGACCCGTGCTAGCTCCAGCCCCAGCCCTGGTTCCCATGCTTGCCAGTGTCTGCAGCAGGCTGGCCCAGTCCACCCCACATCCGACTCAGCTCTCATATACATCAGTGGATGTTGGAGCCTAGCTCTGTCCAACTGGCCCTGCTCTCCAGCCCACATTCATAACTATAGGTGCCACCTCCTGTCTAGCCAGGCCCGTACCCAGTCCCGGTTCTCAGACTCGCCAGTGGGAGTTGCAGCCATCAGAGAGGTGCCTGCAGTTTCCCTACTGGGCCCACTCCCAGTACTGGATCTTGCACTTGCCAGGTAGTTCTGCCAAGCAGTCCAGCTTGATAGGATTTGGCCCCAGTGCTAGCACTTGCCAGGCGGTGGTTCTAAACCCTTTATTCTTTCCATGATGACTTTCTTCTTGATTTCATTTCCTGTTCTAGTTGACAAAGTCAACAGAGCTTTCTGTGTCATTTTAGGAATCAGGTGTTCATTTGGGTTTGGAGTGTAAAATGAAAGCTCTGTGGTCCCTGCAAACTTTGCAGGTTTCCTGGAGGTTCCTGTTTCTTCCCTGTAGAATCTGTTACTAGTCTAGTTTTCTTGTGTGTCCAATAGATCTTTAAAGAACTATTTTTTAAGTTTTCTTTTTTTTTAAACCTACTCACTGTGATTGATTTTCCTTGGTCTTTACGTGGTGTTACTTGATTAATGTTTTCTGGTTTTTCTTCATTGCAAGGACTTTTATTTTTCATTGCAAATGTTCACTTTGTCTGCTAAATAGGTTTTTTTGTCGCTTGGTCTTATCAGATAGCAGCCATTGAGAATCATATTTCTCTTTTTCTCTTTATTTTCCTTTTAAAAGTCTTTATCCATTTTTTTGTTGTTGTGTTGTTGTTAATTTTCTTGTACTTCCTCTCCATCTGCAGGAAAGTGAGTTGATAGACTTATTTGACAGGCAGAGTAAGAGACGAGACCCCGGCCCTCCATCCACTAGTTCACGCACTCCAGACAGGCCTGGACAATGCCGTAGCCCGTCCAGGCTGGCCAGGCTGTCATCGGCTGCCGCGGGCGCCGAGCAGGAGGCTGGATTAGAACTGCAGACTAGATGGGACTCCGCCACTCAGCTGTGGATGTGGCAGTCTCGAGCAGCCACTTATGTTGCTGTGCCTCAGCACCCAATCCAGCTAATGGCATTTACCCATTAGGAAATGAGAAACCTCGTTTTTCAATTCTGAGTTTTCCAAGTTCCTTGCAACTGTGAATACAGTAAATCAGTGGGTATTTACCCATGAAATGACTAAAAGTAGTAAAAATAATAGTAGTAATCTTTGAGCGAGCGTAAGGTCTGACTGTGCATACAGTTGTAAGTTAAAAGCCCTTGGGTTGACCACAGCAGGCCAGAGTGGGCAGCAGGCTCTGCACCTGCTCTTTGTTGTCTGTGTCAGTACGCTTCTCTTTGTGGCTGTCGTTCGTGTCCTCTCCTTTGGGGAAGGTCCTCTGCAGAGGTCAGCCTTGGGAAAGGTCAGCCTCTGCGGACCCCTGAGCTCTGCGGAATCCACGGAAAGGCTGAGTGTCTCGATGAGCCGATGTGTGGTGGTCGGCTCTGCCTGATGCTGCTGTGGAACAGGTTCAGTTGGGGAAGACTGATCTGGAAGCAGGACCCTGCCTTTGAGTTGCCCTTCCGTCCATTCCCCATGCTGGCCTTCGTCCCTGCACCTTTATGAAAGCCATGGTCTCAGGCAGGAGTGCGCCGCTCGGCTTCTCACCTTTTCTCCCAGACCGTGTCTGCGTTGTCTCCACTTGCGCAGGCCTATTGCCTTGTGCTTCGTACGGCTGGGTGCGCTTGTCCTGGTGATACTGTCTCGGTTGATTCTGGAAGGCTTCTTCCGTTTCTTGTCGATTCAACAATTCAAACAGTTTTAAATCCCTGTTTCCTATCCTGCAGCTGTTCCAAAAACTTCAGAAAGTTCGTGGGAATGGAATTACAGGATGTGGATACAAAAAAAAAAAAATTTGAAATACCTGCATTGTTGTTTCCATGAGCTTCTTGAAGACATTTTGTATTTCCCCCAACATGTCGCTTTCAACTAGTTATACAAGTTAAAAACCTTATGCCATCTTTTTTTTTTCCCCCTTCAACTTGTCCTGGAATCCAGAAATAAAAAATCCCCTAGTTTAGTACTGCTCACCTTTAGTCTAGATTTTTTTTTAAGTAGTTGAACTGTTTTTCCCCCTTTAACTTCTTCTGTATTATCCAAGGCCAGACCACTTGCTTGAGTGCGCAGGATAGAAGGTGAAGTTCATGGTCAGACGGTGCATATTTTAGGCCTTGCAGGCCGTGAGCTCTCTGTTGGAGCCACTCAGCAGCCATTGACTACAGTGCGTGAGCTGGCACTGCTGTGTGCCAGGATCAGCCAGGTTGGGCCCCTCGCGCATGGCCACGGTTTGGCTTCTCTCTCCTTACGCTAGCTGTCAGGGCCCTTCGCTCTCAGGCCGTGTGTCCGTTAAAGCCATGAGGAGGCCTCCTCCGCAGTAGGTGATGGCTGTTCTGGGTGTGGTTTCTGCATGTGGGTGCCTACCTGTCTGCTGAAGGGCTGGGGTCTGGAAGGAATGAAGGCTTGTGTTAGGAATGTGGCGTGCTCTGAAACAGAACACGCCTTCCACTGGGCCGTGCTGCTCTCATCAGTGTCCTGTGTTTGTGTCAAAGTCTGAGCAGAGCCCCACGTTCTCCGTGTTGGTGATTCCGCCCCTGGGAGGGATACCGTAATTGGGACTGCCATTTAGCCCAGAGCATCACTCCCTCAGCTCGCTGAGTTCTGTCGGGCATCCGTGGCTCGCTCTGCTGGTTCATCATGTATTAGGGACGCTGGGCACCGAAACTGTGTGTACCTTTTTTTTGATGTAGCTTGCCCTTGAAACTAGACCAAGAATCCCTTGGCGGCACGCAGTGCGTATTGCCTTATAGCTGCTCAGCTGCCTCGTGCTCCTGCAGAAAGGTGCAATTCTCAGATGTACTGGTTTAGTATGCAGTCTGTACTAATTTTTAAAAATTGTTTAAATTTTTTTTTTTCATTTTATCAGAGAGACAGATCTTCCATTTGCTGTTTCACTCTCCAAATGCCATCCACCATTTGAGTCAGGCCAAATCTGAGAGAAGAGAACTCGGCTTGGGCCTCTGGGGGTGTCGGGGCCCCATCTGTACACCTAACACTGCAGCTAGTCCTAACAGACCTACAAATATACCAGGGGCCTTCACAAAGTTCGTGGGAAACAGAATTTTTTTTGTTGTTTATTTTTTAATTATATTTTGACAATCTTTACATAGTTAATTGGGGTAAAAAGGTTCAAGGGCTATAGGAAAGTGGGTAAGACTATTATTTCCGTATTGTTTCCTTCATGTTTAAAGGGGGATATTAAGGGAGACGGCCCACCCAATTTCTCACCCTCCCCAGGTCCCGCATGTAGGGCATGTTCTGAGGTTCTTGCTCAAGTGGTTTTGATATTTCACCAGTTATGAATTGCTGCCAGTCTTGCCACTCCAAGCGCTATGAGGTTACTGAAGAATCCACTGATTGACACAATCCATCATAGAATCTCCATTTGCCCAGTATTTCGCTGCCAACATATAGCTGAGATGGTTGATTGACTTGTTCTGTCTTCTCTCTTTTCTTGGTTAGGGTTCTGAGTCCAGCATTTCGATTGGGGAGATCCCCAAAGAAACTTTGTCTGAGGTGTTCCCAGTCCATCGCCCCGATCAGCTGGTGGTTGCAATTGCTGGGTTGGTTCTGTTTTCAGCCCCGACTTCCACTGGAACCAACAGGTGTTGCCGTCCAGCCTGGTTCTGCCCAGCACATACTCGACCCTCACATAAACCAGTGGGAGCTGCAGCCTAGTTGGAGCGACCCGCATTAACCCCCACCAGGCCCGCCCCCTTCCCTGGTTTGCCAGTATGTGTAACAGACTAGTCCAGTCTGTCTCACACCCCATTCCACCCCAGCCCCTGTCCTGGTTTTTGTACCCACCCGTGGAAGTGGTAACCCAAGAGGGAGGAGCCCACTGTTTCCCTCCCAGGCCTCTCCCATTCCCGAATTATGCACTCTCCAGGTAGTTCTGTGGTTTGACTTGACAGAATTAGCCCCCAGTGCCAGCTTCTGCCAGCTGATGCTGTGGCTAAGCCCAAACAACCCTCACCCACTCTAATTTTGTTTGCACCAGTAGGAATAATCAGCCCAGCCTGGCTTTTCCCTGATCTAGTCCACATGAGGCACACAGGTGTTATAGCCCTGCTTAGTCTGGTCTGCTCACGCTCTCTAGTGGGAGTAGCTGTCCTGCAAAGGAACCCTCCCCCCACCCTCGCATTGCCCCTGCCGGCTCTGCCCCCTCCCTTCCTTGTTCTCACGCATGCTGGTTGGGCACTGCAGTCACTTCCGGTACAGGCAACCTCACCTTGGCATTCTGTATTGTGCACTAGTCTTTGTTGCGACCGAACCTGGCTCGACCCCCACTGTTCTGGTGCTTGGATTTGCCAGTGGATGACGTGGACAGATTCAGCCTGGTCTTGCCCCCATGTCTGCCAATTGTATGCCAGTGGGTAGCTTTCCATGGCCTATTCTGGGCTGTTTCCTGTCATGTTTCTTGCGCTCACCTGCCGGGTCTGTGTCCTGCCAGAGGAGTTGCCCAGGTTCCTCCATCAGAACCTTTCCCAATGCCAGGTTTCACGTATATCAGTGGGTCCATGAGCCAAACCCTACTCAGTTCACCTCCTGTCATGGCAGGAACAGTGGCTTTTCCTGACTGGCCTTCCACCCAATCTGGTTCTTGCTGTTGGATGTTTCAGCCCAGCTATGGCTTGTCCATACCCACATATGGCTCACACATGGCTCAGTAGGGGTTGAGACCTAGCCTAATCCATCCCACATCTACCCTGCTCCTCCAGGACACCAGAGGGAGTTGGGGGCTGGCCCGGCTCAGTGCATCCAATCCCAGTCCACACTTGTGCCAAGGGAGACTACAACCATTTCCCGTTCAGAACGCAGCCCCCATTCCAGGCCACATGCCCCTTGGTGGGAACCTCAACCCAGCTAGGGTTGTCCCCTTAGCCCCAAACCCGGGCCTGTTCCCAGCCGTAGATCACGCGCATGCCAGTGGTTGTTCTGACTCAGCTTGGCTCAGTCCCTCACCTGGCCAGCCTCTGCCTTAGACACTGTGGCTTAGTGTTCCTGGCTCACGCAGACCAGTAGGTGCAAGAGCCTAGCTCGGCATGACCTGTGTTCCGTCCTGGTTTCTAGTTTTGCTTGTGGGCTAAGGTTTGCTCAGTTCTGCCTGGTCCATCCTGTTCCATTGCCAATTGACACATTAACCAGATGTTGGAGCTACTTTGCCCAGCTTGTCCGACCCCCAGGTCTGGACCACATGTTCACCAGCGGGAGCTATGACTCGCCAGGGGAGTTTCCCAAGTTCCTCCACGTAATCCACTCCCAGGCCCAGTTCTCATACATGCCATTGGGTTTAGGCCAGGTTCCGGCGAAGTCTAGCCTTCTGTTTGGCCCTGTATGAGCTGGTGAACGTTGCAGCCTGGTCCACCCCACACCCTAATCAGGATGCACATTCGGGTGCTGCTGCCTTGACCAGTCCAGACTGTTGGGGGTTCCTTTACCTGTGATTGATGGCAGGCTCCTTGGTCACACCTAGCTTAGTCCATCACCACCCCATCTCTTGAGCTAACCAGTGGGGCTAGAATTTTCACAGGGTTTGGCCCACACATCCCTCACAGAATCTACCCCCGGTTATGGTTCTTGAGTGCTAGTTAATGTAATGGCTTGCTTAATGTGACCCTTCTCCTGATCCATCATCATGTCAGGTAACAGGGTATGATTCTGCAGGACAAGCCCTGAGCCATAGCTTTTGCATGGACTGGTATTTGGTGGTCAGCATTGTTCAGTGATTACAAGTTTTTCAAAGGAAGAGTTACTGTCATCTTTATGATTGCTTCACGTCCTAGAAGCACAGTGGGTTCAACCTGGAGCTACCTAAGCAGTAATTCAAAGAATCAAAACCTCAGAGCTCCCAGCTGGGCGGCCAGCAGGGGGAGCCTGGTGCCAAATGGTGCACTGGCCGCCCAGGCACAGCTCACCACGTGCACATTGGTGGCTGTCGTTTGGGATCCAGGCATGAGACGCCCCCTCCTGAGAGCCACCCGGGAAACAGAGTTAAAGATAAGGTTCTTTGTCCTCTGGTGTTTCCTCTGATCATGTAAATCTTTGATGTTTCATTAAAGATTTCTTTAAAGAAGATATTATTTGCTGAAAAATTTTGAAATTCCTTTTTTCCCTATAATGTTTTCTGTGAACTTTTCAATGGCATTTTTCAAGGTAGAACATACGTTAGGCTCATAAACAAATTTCAGTAAATTAAAAGAATGTTAATTTTTTAAAGATTTATTGATTTTTATTGGAAAGGCAGATAGACAGAAAGGAAGATCTTCCATTCATTGATTCACTCCGCAAGTGGCCACAACAGCTGGAGCTGAGCCAATATGAAGCCAGGAGCCAGGGGCTTCTTCTGGGTCTCCCACACGGGTGCAGGATCCCAAGGCTTTGGGCCGTCCTTCACTGTTTTCCCAGGCCACAAGCAGAGAGCTAGATGGGAAGCGGGGCTGCCGGGATTAGAACCAGCACCCATATGGGTTCCTGGCACGTTCAAGGCGATGACTTTAACTGCTACACCATGGTTCTGGGCCCAATTTAAAAGAATGTTAATTGAAATAATACAAAAATATATTCTCCAACCACAGCAAAATGCAATGAGAAATACTAATTTCCACATATTTGTGGATTGTTCAATAATACACTCTTAACAAATGGATCAGTGAAGAGATCACAAGGAAGATTAGGCAATGCTTTTGGACACAGGAAAACAAAAGCACGCATCGTTTTCACAGGACGTAGCAAAAAACAATTTGCAGAGAAACCGATGGCTGTGAACACCTAGATGAAGGAAGGAAGAAAAGTGGGGCGAGTGTTGTGGCACAGGGGCCTGAGCTGCCACCTGGGACACCCACATCCCATGTCAGCCGAGTGTCTGAGTGTGCTAGGACGCAGCAGGTGGTGGTCCAGCACTTGAATACTTGCCACCCCCCTGGGAGACCCAAAGGCAGTTCCGACTTGCTGCCTTGGACCTGCCTCTGGCAGCCCTCATTCCGCAGGCATTTGGAAAGTGACCAGTGGATGGAAGGCCTGTCACTCTTTTGAAATAAGTGAGTAGTGCTTTTTGTTGTTGTTTTGAACTTTTTAAAAAATCATTTTATTTTGTTTTATGATAATTCCATAGGCTCTGTGGTTGCCCGTGCCCTTCCACAAGGTCCCTCCCCTCCACATTGATTTCCCCGCTAGTTTTACAATGAATGTCCTTCATGGACAGTCACAGGTCCCTCGTGTTTCCCGACAGTATCGGCATGGACAGTGTCAGGGAATCCATCATCCTACTGTTAGCATGTATTCTGTTCTTTCACTGGGAGTCCATCTTTGGTGTGTCTGCACAGAGAAATACAGCACTTTGTCTCCATGAATAGTGTTTTAGAAAAGAAAATCTGATGTTAATAACTTAATCTTCCAACCTAAAGAAGAAAGAAAAGAGCAAAGTTAAAGAAAATAGTAATGATTGGGCCCCACGCAGTATCTTAGCAGCTAAAGTCCTCGCCTTGCACGCACCTGGGCGCCGGTTCTAATCCCGGCAGCCCCGCTTCCCTTCCAGCTCCCTGCCTGTGGCCGGGGAAAGCAGTCGAGGACGGCCCAAAGCCTTGGGACCCTGCACCTGCGTGGGAGACCCAGGAGAGGCTCGAGGCTCCTGGCTTCAGATCAGATTAGCTCAGCTCTGGCTGTTATCGCCGCTTGAGGAGTGAATCAATGGACAGAAGATCTTCCTCTCTATCTATCCTCTTCCCTCTAAATATCTGAATTCCCAATAAAAATAAATCTTTTAAAAAGTAGTAACAATTAAGAAAATAAAAACAGAACAGTGAGCTATTAAAGTTTATTCTTTGAGATCAACAAAATGGTTGCTTATATATATTTTTGAATTTTTGAATTTTGTGTTACAATTTTGTATAGACTGGGATTTCCCCCAATACTCCCACCCCCAACAGATTTTCCCCATTTTACTACAGTGGTATAATCCTTCAAAGGAATTATAATTCCATCTGTATCTTATTTACGTGTACCCTGACACTGTTGGTACGGACAATGTCAGACAGTCCAGCATCCCATTGTTTACACATGTCCAACAGTTTCACTGGGAGTCCATCTTTCGTTTAGAAGCAGGGATGCATGTTGCATTTTGCCCCCACATCTGGGTATGGTAGACCCCAGGTAGACGAAAACAGAAGAACTTTCAACCTACAAGATCAAGAATGAGACGTGGTATTTACTACGAAGTGTACAGAAATAGAAATGATTGTAAAGCAGTGCTATGAATAGTTGTATGCTAAGTAAGAGATTTGAATGAATCTTTCAGAAGAGATTAAAAGTGGTTAAGAGGTTAAAGTGGTTGTAAAATAATAAAATAAAATTTCCCATTATGGCCCAAACATTGAAAGAATTTTCACCAAACTTAAACTTCTCCAATCACAGAAAAAGAACTGTGGAGCTTTTATGCATCAGAGAACACAGTCCATAGACTCAGCAGGCAGCCTGTGGAATGGCAGAAAACACTGCAGGTCATATCTCTAACAAGCAGTTAATACCCAGAAAATATAAAGAACTCTGGGGGCCAGTGCTGTGGCATAGCGAGTTAAGTTGCTACCTGCAGTGCCAGCATCCCATTTCGGATGCTGGTTTGAGTCCCAGCTGCTCTGCTTCTGATCCAGCACCCAGCTGGTGTGCCTGGGAAAGTAGTGGAAGAAGGTCCAAGTCGTTGGGACCCTGTAACTCATTCTAGAAGAAGCTTCTGTTTTTGTGACTTAGTCCTAGCCAGGCCCTGGTCATTGCTGCCAATCAAAGGTCATATCTGTTAAAAAAAAAAAAAAAAAAAACAATCCCTAACGCTTTCAAGTGGAATATCGAATATCTAGAAGAAAATAGGAATTTGTTTCTTGTGTGCTGTTCTTTTGTTATTGTGATCTTTTATTTTTGAAAATATTTGGGACAGGCAGACGGTCTCTGCTAGGATTTTCCTAGTATAAATAGTACATTCTGACAGACCCTCAGGTCAGTGCTGAAGAATTTGGAGTGTTTTTACTCAAAAACTGGACATTGAAATCTTTTCACAATAAACTTTAAAAATGTCCAAAGTGAAAATGGTACACACGGATTTGTTCAAGTAGAAGATTCTAATTATTAATCTTTATTTCCTTCAGGGTTTAATGAAGAAATTCATTCGATGTTCTACACGTGTGACTGTAGGAACCATTAAAAAGTTTCTAAGTTTAAAACTAAAACTTCCAAGCTCTTATGAGGTAAGTTAAGAAAATATCTAACCTTGATCATTTTGATCTGATGTAAGCTAATAGAATTAGTAAAAATTAGCAGTATCAATGCTAATAGTAAGTACCCACTAAGTAAATACTTCCGCTGCGTGGATTGTTTTAATTGCCACACTTTATAAAGTGTCACTTTTTATCCGAGTCCCTTGAGACCTGTTCTTTTCGCGTCTTCACAAGTGACATCTCTTTCTGAGAGGGAGACCCTGCACGGTGACCGTAGAGTTGCATGAAAACCCAACGCTCCGGCATGTAGTGTGAGGCCGACCAATCAGAGAGCGTGTTAGTGCAGTGTGCTAGGAGGTCAGTGCATCCCACCGTCACCTGTGCGCAGGATGCTCATGAATATGACATGGTGTGGAAACAGGGCGGCGGCTTCTTGCCTGCCTGGCTGGCCATCCCGCAGTCTCTGTTGATTTCCTCATCGTTCCCTTTGGCTTCTTGCCGGAAGCGTCTAGAACACTAAAGACAGGACACGTTTCCCTGACTGATCTGCAGTGACGCTAATCTGCAGTCGCCTGCGAGGAGCGTCCTGTGGTTTTGAACACAGTCACTGATGGACACGAAGTCCATATTTTTGAGGGAACATCAGATCCTCATTTTGAGAATGTGGATTAAATATTTTTATTATAGTTTAGTTCTATAAATATTTCTTAAAGTTTGAGATACCAGCTTTTGTGCTAGGATGAATGAAAGTTAAATATTAAACACAATGTACCTGATAAAAGATAAAACACTGTATAGATACAACCACAGTGGAACATAGACAGTGAATTTGGGGCTTAAACTTTATTTTTGAGAACCAGAAAGCTCTCAGCAGCTGGCTCGTTCCGCGTGTGCCTGCACTGGCGCTGGGCGGAAGCCCGGGGCTCGGGGACTGACTAGGTCCTCTGTGTAGAGTGTGGAGACGCAGGGGCTGGGCTCCCTCCCTCCCGGGGTCTGCACTAGCAGGGAGCCGTTCCCCAGAGCTGGGAGTAAATCCAGGTTCTCTAGTGCTTTATGCAAGGAACGTGTGGACACTGCTGCCCTAACCAGCTTCCTAACCAACACACCTCATGCCCGAGCCTGGAATCATTGGAATTCAATTTTGTGCTGCTTTTTCTTCTTGCAGAATACCACATGTGGCTGTTTCCTTTTGAGTCTGATTCGTTGAGTTACCATTTTCTGTTCTAGTTTTCAGGCAGTTGATAGAGCTGAGAACCATTGCTCATGATGTCTTATTTTTGACTTACATGTTTATAGAAAAAGATGTAAGTGGAAAAGACTCAGTCTCCTGACAGCTACTTGTCTCAAGGCAAAGGACTTTGTGTATTTTTTTTAGAAAAGTTTGTGAATGCTCTTTATTTGCTGCTTACCATGTAGGGACAGGATGTCATAAACCATCTGACTGCCGGAGCTTCAGCAACAGCGCTGGTAACTGGAGAGAGTGTTCAGTTACACAACAACAACAAGAGTATACCTGATTAGTAAAGGCATTCAAAGTCCTTTCATTCCTTATTTTACAGACAAGATTGCGATATCACTGTCCTTTTGGCATTTAATAACCGTACCTGAGATTTGCAAAAATCAGTAACTTAGCTCCATATGCCTAATGAAAAGTGGAATGGTACTAAATTACTAATTCCATGCTTCAAGTTCAAAACCACAGTCTAACTAGACACGGAATTCTTTCGAACGCATTCTTCCCCCACTTTCACGCTTCAGATGAACTCTTCATCAGTTCGCTTTTCAGTGGCCAGCAGGCTGAAAAGTGCTCTGTAATAATCATTTGTTCCACCATGCTTTGTTAAATTAGCCACATTCAGTTCCTGTGGCCTTCTTAATGAGCTAAGGGGTGGTTCTGATCCTGCACTCTAAGGCTGCAGTGGCCGTTTGTAAATGCAGCCTTCTTATACTCCATGTGAGATGAGCAGAGGATCTGTGCAGGTCACTGAGGCTGGCTTGCCTCAGCCACACAGACCTCGCCGTTCAGCCTAGGGCCCCCGGCAGGTGCGCCTTGCCCAGCAAGTCTCCTGACTGCCTCACACGGTTCATCCCTTTCCCTCCTTGGAATCTGAACAAAGCAGCACAAAGCCCCTTCTGAGCTCAGGGCTTTGGGAGTGAGCTGTGAGGCTGAAGGTGGGGAGATGAGGAAGGTGTGGTCCAGACACGTGGTCTGGGAGCCTTCGCTGCTTGTAGGAATCTTGTGTATGAGCTAAGAGAGACAAGCAGACAGCACTGCCGCTTTGTTATAACTCGGTCTGTTAAAATTTAGGGAACGTACAATGATTTAAAAAAACTTAAGAATTCAAAGTGCTTTGTGTTAATCTGTAACTATTCTTTTTAAAGTTGGATGTGCTGTGCAATGGTGAAATTATGGGGAAGGATCATACTATGGAATTCATCTATATGACAAGATGGCGTCTAAGAGGCGAAAACGTAAATTCTTTTATATTTACTTACCTTTGTGGGTATTCAGTGTACTGTATGGCATTCAGATTTAACTGTATTACCTAGGAACTGATATATGTATGTATATTTATATATATATAGCTTGAGGAAGGGACTGGTTTCACTTTGGTTTTTCCCAGCAGTCTGTGAAAATGGGTCTTAAGTGCAAGATTGTGTTAATTGTGCTTTTGTCTTATTTAAGGTGAGTTTAAAAACCTAATCTAAATATGCTCAGGATTCTACCAACCTCGAGAGAGAGAAGATGGCATTTCATATGGGAGAAGCTAGGAGTGGGGTGGGCGAGACAGCTTTCTGCCCTGACTGGGACCGTCGGTGGCTGTGGGACAGGACAGAGTGAGGAGGCCAGGTAATCTGCCTTTCAGTTTCCTCCTTGACATCCAAAGTATCAAATCAGACCTAAGGGTAAGTTAAGGGCAGGGGGTTCTGGCAGAATTAGATGGTTGTGCCTTACCAAAAAACGTTGTGTGTTTTGAGTTGTAAAAGTCTTTAGTTATAATTCTGGCTGAAGCATGTTTGAGTTACCAGTAGCAGTGTGGTAGGGAACTTTGAGACACTAGCTAATAAAAGTGAGGAATGAGTTGTTAATACATTAAAAAATTCTCATCAGCTGATTGCATGCGTAAACACTAACTCAGAAGCTTGGACAAGGAACTTCCGAAGTTCTCTTTCAGACAGTGAGGCTGTCGTGTATTTGGAGCAGTATATGTATGATACTTCATGCTAGTGTTTAGGCGCAGTTCTTGCACGCAGCCAGTTCCCGCAGCCACGTCCTCTTTTCACAGGAAGTTTACTTCAGGCCCAGGAGGCAGCAAGGTGCTTAGGAGGCCCTTTATTCCTGCAGGTGGACGGGGAGGGAACAAGAACAGAAATACCTCTTGCCATGGTGGCCGGATGGGGGCCTGCCAGGACAGGGGAAGGTGGAGGAAGTCGGCTCCCAGGTGCGCCTGGAAGGTGTGGGGGCGTGGGCTGTTTCCTGGGGTGGGCTGCGGGCGGGACCCAAGCGTTTGGTGACAGATTATCTGAGCCAAGGGTGATGGGTAGGAGGGCATGAGAGCTTGATGGGCGGGGCTCTCAGGTTCTGCAGGTTGCGTCTCATTGCTGGACAAGCAGAATGTAGTGATTTTCGGGCGCTCTGGGAAAGGGGAAACTGACGCACAGTGGCTCAGGCCTTCAGGGCTGATGTTTGAGTTACTCCTCACACTTTAAAACTGTTATTCAGGCTGTGTTGTAAACTAGCTGTTACTACATTACTTCACAGAATGTGAGCCATTAAAAAAAAAAAAGATTCATGTACACAGGGATAGGTAATACAGAGTCTAGAATTAATCGAATTAATCAGTTACTGTGTTGCAATAATTCAAAACCGCACTTATATTGGATAGAAGTGTCTGGGGAACCACTGTAAAGCCTCACAAAGTCAGTCTGGTCCTGTTCAGTGGGTGACAGATGTGGCTGGCTGTGATCCTGACACAATAGGTGCGTCCCTTCTTCCATGGGAATCATTGCCTGCTGTGAGTCCTGCCTGGGTAGGGCCTTCCTGGGAGGCTGAGGGCCCTGTGCCATGGCCACCGCAGGAAGAAGGGACAGCCTCCTTGTGCGCATTCTCACCGGCTGACGATGGCCTTGAGGAACTCAGGGAGCCTTTAGAAACAACAGTATTGTATCCTTCACACCCAGCTTGTTTCCCGGCCATCCCAGCTGCAGAGCACAGGATGGCTGACCGTGAGCCAGCCAGGACTGGTGGCGAGCAGATGCTGAGATGTGGCGTGGGATATGAGGCTGTGCTCAGCATTGTTGCAGCTTGGCTGGTTCAGTGGGCATCCAGTGTGTGCTAGTGTGGGAGATGGTCTCGGTGAGATTAAGGAGGGACAGGGCCACCCCATGCCACCCCTCTGCAAAGACCCTCCCTAAGGGTCCCCGGAGCCAGGTGTGTTAGTGCAAAAGAGCCAATCATAGGACGTTAAGTCAGTCTTTTACATATCAGATGACACATCTATGACTAGCTTAAGTTTCTGGGTTATCTAGGATATTTTAACAAATGTTCAAGAAATAATTTACTACCTTCTGATTTTTTGGAAAGATTTATTTTGATGATTCTTACATAGTTAATTAGGGTGATATGGGTCAAAGGTTACAGGAAGGTGGGAGAGAGCATTTTTTCCACATTTTTTTCCTTCCTGTATCTTTGGGAGGCCTCTGTACCCTGAGATGGAGGACAGGGTCCCTGGGGTGGGGCGTGCTCCGAGGGGCCTGCTCAGGAGTCTTCCTTCTGACTTGGAGGCGGAAGCCACACCAGTAAGCAGAAGCGTTGCTGCCTCCACATCACAGGAGTGCTGTCAGCCCACTTCATCTTCTTGGCATCACCTGCTACCTTCCCATTGTCCTCTTTCTCCAGGCTTGTTTGTCCCCCTGTCGCCACAGTGCTCACCAGATCCCCCAAGTCCGCCCTCATGACTCTCTTCATCCATCCTCTCCTGTGAAAATACTCCCATCAGAATGCAGCCAAGGCTCGCTGCCCCTTCCCCTGCCCCCGGGCTCCCTGCTGCCGCCCTGCCCAGCACGGAGCTGGACCAGTGCTCTTGACACAGCTTAAGGAATGTCAGTCCTCTGCTGCCTCCAGTAGCATCTAGTGTCACACAGATAAAAGCTCAGGTTCCTCCAGAGCCCTCAGACACAGCCTTCACCCCGCCTGGTTCCAGCCAAACCATCCGCCTCGCAGCCCTGCCAGCGCACACTCCCTTTACCCAGCTCTGTCACCATGTCACTTTCTTTAATCCTCTTCTCTGCTGTTTTACATGGTATTCCATCTCCCTCTCTTCTGGCATGTTTTGTGCCTTTTTAAAGTTTATTGCCTGTCCTCCTACAAGAATGTAATCTGAAGACAAGGACTTGTGTTTATTCGTGGCAGAAATCTCCACATCAAAGCAGTGCCCAGAAGACACTCGGTAAATATTTGTTTAGAGAGTAACTTGAATGACATTTTCTGTTCAATAAGGTGCTAGTTATACAGAATATATCCTAAGGGTGCTTTCACCTTTTGGATTCAGTTTTCCATTTGTTTTATCAAAGTTTAGATTTTTGCTCAGGGTCAACAAATTCTAATATTAGTTAATGAATTTTAACAGTGTGCATACACAAGTGCAGGAGCAGTGAAACAAGCTTAAGATTTGAGGGGCCTGCGTGATAACGTAGCAGTTAAAGTCCTCGCCTTGAACGTGCCGGGATCCCATATGGGCACCAGTTCTAACCCCAGTGACCCCACTCCCCATCCAGTTCCCTGCTTGTGGCCTGGGAAAGTAGTAGAGGATGGCCCAAAGCCTTGGGACCCTGAACCCATGTGGGAGACCCAGAAGAGGCTCTTAGCTCCTGGCTTCAGATCAGTGCAGCTCTGGCTGTTGGTCACTTGGGGAGTGAATCATTACACCAAAGATCTTCCTGTCTCTTCTCTGTATATCTGCCTTTCCAATAGAAATAAAACTTTAAAAAATTTGGAAGAATGGCAGATAGAGAGGAGAACACTCCCCCAGTAGTCCCAGTGGCTGGGGCCGGACCATCTCCCACTGCTATCCCAGGCATCTTAGCAGGGAGCTGGCCAGGACTAGACCCAGAGCTCACTCGTAGGATGCAGTAAGTCTGGGGCAAGGCCCCAGGATCTGCATTTCTGGTAAGTTCTCAGGAAATGCCAATGTGCTTGATCTTTGAGCCATTTTTGTTGAATAGGGAGGTCTGACCTGGGACCCGCAGCTTTCTCATCTACAAACTGAGGCTGTGGGATTAAAAAATTAGATCTCACTGCATGAGAAACTCAGTCATCAGTCTCTTCATCTTGGCTAGACCATGCATATTTTAAACTTTTGTTAAATAATTGTGTCCTCTTAAAAGCTTTTAACAATTTGTAATTACACTAGTAATAAGGTGTGGGAGTCCCACCGCACGGTTCCCCCAACATTGCAGAGCTCCCATCTTGTATTTTTTTGTGGAAATTTTTTCATGTTTGTATATTTACAGACTGCTAGAAATTCTTTACATATTTTGAATGAGTTTTTAATACATTTTGCAGGTCCAGTTGGATCCTGCTTCCTGATTGGCCTCAGTTTTTTAAAACAGATTTATTTTTATTGGAAAGTCAGATATACAGAGAGGAAGATCTTCCATGCAATGATTCATTCCTCAAGCAGCTGCAGTGGCCAGAGCTGAGCTGATCCAAAGCCAGGAGCCAAGAGGCTCTTCAGGTCTCCCATGTGGGTGCAGGGTCCCAAGGCTTTGGGCCGTCCTCGATGCTTTCTCAGACTACAAAAGCAAGGAGTGGATGGGAAGCGGGCTGCCAGGATTAGAATCAATGCCCATACGGGATCCAGGCAATCTCACCAGGTCCAGCCTCAGTTTTTTGAGCCTTACTAAAGGTGACAGTATGTGTTGAAAGTTGAGTGAGAATTAATGACACGTACGTACCTACTGAAGTGCTCGGCAGAGTGCCTGTCCGGATAGACACTTCAGACTAATGAATGCTAGCTTTCATTAAGATCATAATTCTCTCCTCTACCACATGTCAACATCTTTCTCTTCAGCTTAGTTTTACCCTAAATTCTTGTTCTGCTCACGTTTTTGTGGGGACATTGAGCACCCGTTGTTAGTAGAGCCACCTCCCCAGGTGATCGCGTTTGGTTTTGTCTGCCATAAGCTCTGCCAGTCCAGCACCTACAGTCACCAAACAGTGTAGGAGGTCTTCCTTTGCATTAGTTGCAGTATCAGGCAACTTTTAGTAAAAGCAAACATCTTGATTGATGCCAAAGAGATTAAAAGGAAAACAAGTGTCAGAGTCAAGTTGCCTCTTTGTAGCTTAAAGCAGAGGTGGAAACAGAGTGAGGGCTGTCTCATCCACGGCTCACTCCTAAAGGCCAGCAATAGCCGGGGCTGCCGGGGCCATCTAGGTCCCTGATGGGGGTCGCAGGGACCGGCCAGTGGAGCATCAGCCATGCCTCCCCGGCTGCTGAAAGTAGGAGCAGGGCTGGGACTGAAGCCAGGCGCTCTGCCAGGATGCTGCTTGGGATGCCCACGGCCCCTAACTAGTGTACAGAGTGCCCAAGCATTTGAGTTGACTGCTATCTAAGACATTTAGCAAAGTCTGACAGGACAAAGCTTGAAGCTTCAGGTAGAATGCCAAAGGAATGCAACAATGGAGAAAAGTTTCTAAATTAAAAGGCTGCAAATGTATTACTTCATCATTGCTGGCTTAGTCTTTCGAAATATTTAAAACCTACTCAGACATTAATTATCCTAATTTATACTTCAATTTTAATGCATTTAATTTTCTTCATTAAAGGTATATGCAATGCTGATGTATAGATGCATACTAAGTTAAATATAAAGCATAAGTTATGCTTTATAGTCTTATTGCAATTAATACTATAATACATAATTTAGAATTGCTTTTCAATGTGGACTGGTTAACAGGTAGTAAGTATATCATGGCATCTGTGAAAGTTTGAAAATGTTTGCTCTTTATACCATTTTAAAACCCTGATGGCTGTTCTGTGCCTTCACCGACAGGAATGTAAATAGGCAGTGAGAAGTGGAGTCAGGCAGTCCATACTCCAGTGCTACTGAAGTGGCCTCAACTCTGTAGACAACCCTGTGTAAAACAGAAAGGCCAGGTACATGTCGGTGCCCCTATCACAGCCCTAGTTCCCTCGAGCAGTCAGACCCAGGAAGCGGCCACCAGCAGGGATAGGTGCCCCTGGAGACTCGAGACGTGAAGGGGACTTAAGATTGGCCACCATTTTTGGAATGCACAATTTATAGAACTCTCACAGCTAGATGCTAAAATTACTTCAAGCTAAGTTTTATCAAGTTTACCATTCACAGTTATAATCTATTCCCCCCCCCAAAAAAAACCCATATAGTCTTACAATGTTTATTTAAAAGTAATCATGTTGACTGATGCTTGACGTTAAGCTATTTGAAGTAATCCGTTTGAAACATGTATCCAGTTGTGGATGCCTCTTATCTGATCAGTTCATCTCCTCCGCAGTTTCGGTGTGTGAACTGCTCATCTTCGCAAGCCTGCCCACAGGATGGCCCTTTGTATCAGGTAAGAGGCACTCACGGCGGTACATACGCCCGTCACGATGCCGTCCCACTCGGCCCGAGCCACTCACCGCAGCGATAAAAACTCGAGCTTCTTACCATAGAGACCAGAGTCCCATTGTTCAGTTCTGCTCAAGTATAATCATAAAAAATTATAAAAAATTACACACATGAAGGCCATCAGTTGTAAGTCAGGAATTTTTGTAGTAAATTCTAGTTTCAGCTCGGTGAGAATTCTGGTCCATGTTGAATTAGGATATTACTTTCTTTGTGCAAATGCTTTTAAAAAAATTTAAACCACCATAAATGAAAGAGGGAATATCTAATTAGGCGAATCTAAATAACAGCAGCAGGTAACTTGGGTTACCTTTTAATAATGAAGAAATAGCTCACTTTGTTAAAATGTATCTTAAAACTTTTGGAAAGGGGCCCTCTCGCCAGTGCTCGCGCTGGTGTGCTGGGTGCTCCGATGCACCTGCCTGCCCATGACCTGGGAAGGAAGCAGAGAACGGCCCAGTCCATGGGTCCCTGCCACTCCCGGGGGAGTCCAGAATGCAGCTGCCCTGGGTCCTGGTCTTGACCTGGCCGTTACAGCCCTCTGGAAAGGGAGCCAGGGAAGGGAAGATCCATTTGCAGAGTGCCGTATTGCACAGTAGGCATGATCCAAATCAACCTTCAAGTGGTTTTGGTTTCAAAGCAACAAAATGAAGAGAATTAAGGTATAATAAACTTAGGTGATAAGCAAAATTCAGTATTGCAGTTTTTGAGCTGGGATGTAAAGTATTGAAAGAACCACTTGAAGTCAGTAATAAAGAATTTTAAACTAGTTGTTCAGAGTTTCCCCTCAGTCTTTTGGTCAGTGATAGGAGTCCCCAATCCTCCATTACAACGTATGTTTTTTGGTACACCCATCTTTGGAATTTGGAAGATCTCCCATCTGCTGGCTCCCTCTCTAAGTACCTGTGGCAGCTGGGCCAGCCCAGGGCAGACACTGAATGGTCTCTCCCATCACCTGCTGGCCCCAGAGCACATGTTAGCAGGAGGCCAAGGTCGGGAGCCAACAAAGCCGAGAGCTGAGCCCAGGCACTCCGGTGCAGGACGTGGTGTCCCAGGGGCCAGCTTGAGTCCTGTGCCAACGCCATGCCTTGATACACACTTCTTAAAGTTCTTGTTTTTCAGCAACATAGTTAATGAAGTTAACATCTGTCAAGGGAAAATCATTTTGAAAGAAACATTATCTACATTATTTACCTAATATAAGGAACAAGATTTAAGTGTATAAGCTGGTGAGTTCCATAAATACAAGGAGTCTGTGTTTTAGCTTCATGCCAATTCTGGTGTGATTATTGTAGCGACAGCCCTTGCCCGTAGCTGCGTAGCTACAACCCAAATACCCCTGTTTTGGTTGGATGCTTTTTTTTTTGCATCCTTGAAATGTTATTAAACCTCAATCCAAATCATTAGGTAAACTGTAAGAAGAAAACAAAATTTTTTGAGATTTATACAGGTAGACAGGATGAGGGAGATAGACTGGACTGTGAGATCTTCCATCCACTGGCGTATAGTCTTATTGCCTCAAAGCTGAGCCGGCCCAGGCCAAAACCAGGAGCCCGAAACTCCATGAGGTCTCCCGTGTGGGTGGCAGGCGCTCAAGTATCTGGGCCATCTTCCAGTGCTTTCTCATGGACATTAACAGGAAGCTGGATTGGAAGCAGAGCAGCCAGGACTAGAACTGGCGTCACAGGCAGCAGCCTGACAGATCTACACATCTGTCCTTTCTTTTCTGTGTGCTTCGTCATGAGCAATAGTCATGTAGACATTTAACTTTTAGTTAACAGGATGTACCTTCAGCCAAAAATCAGAAAATTTCTAAGGCAGGCACTGTCATTTTATTATTATGGGAATGTATCTTACGTGCGGATTCATAGTGCTTTTAAGTTTTCTTAAAAAATTGAGAATTTTCTAGGAAAGTGTCTGTGAATCACAGTTTACCCAAAAGGAAAGAAAGATCACTAGTTAATGAAATAGATTATTTTAAAACGTTAAAGAACTTCCTTAAAGGATACCTGAATGGTTCTGTGGGCAGAATCCTCACATTCTCAGTACCATTCCCATGCCAGGTGCATGTATTACTTTAATTGAAAAGGTAGAATTCTCCTAGATTCCCTTTACAAAAGTAGACAGAGTCCACAAGTAGAAAACAAGTACGTCTCATTTAAATGATAAATACACTAAAAGAATACTAGACTAAGACCTTAGTATCATGAGGGGATTAACACGAGCTTATCTAGTATGTATAAAATCTGTCAGTAGGTATCAGATGTTTGATTAAATTAGATTTTTTTCCCAGCCTTGTAGCCTTGTTTTGAAATTTTTCAAAAAAAGCAACAAAGGGGAAACAGCCATTGAAAGGAATATTGCTTACCTAGATCCACCACTTACCATTTCACTCGATTTATTACCCGCTTCCTCCTCTTCCTCTCTTTGATCTCTGCACAAAAAGACCTGTTGTTCTTGTTTAATTCAGGTAGTAGGAGAGCTGATCATTTAAGACATGAGTCTCTTTCCTAAGACCACCTCTCCTCATATGTATCCATAACTCCATTTCATATGTAACAAGTTTTAGTGTTACACTGAAATTGGGGAGATGTAGGCTGTCTCCATGATACAGTGACATTTAGTGTAACACCATCCACATGTGAATCAGCTTTTTGTTGAACTTGGTAATGCCAAACATTAGATATAAACAGGTGCTTTGGTCAGTCCCACTTCTGAAATGAGTGATGAGGAACCAAGTGTTGCTACTGGTTAACTGCGTTTTAAAGCTGAAACAATTAAGGTTAGTACTCCTTTAAATAGAATTATGAATCAAAAGGACAGCTCAGGAATAGACTGTAGAATGTGTGAAACTTGGAGTATTTCATGAATGGAGAAAGCAAAGATTAGGTCACAGGTATCTGTTGAGCACAGACTATGTATTGGTGTATTTTGTGCTCTAGGGATCAATGCGCACAAACCATATTCCTCAGAATGTACACTGTAAGGAAATTATTAAGTAAAATTTATAGTGTTAGAAGAAAATTCAAAATAGATAAGTATTCTTGATCAAGTGTCAAGGAAAGGCTTTCATGTTTGATTTAAGGATCAGAGGAGCTGAGAAAAGTAGTCCTAAAGGGAAGAGGCGTGGGGGAGCATGGCGAGGCGCCCCAGGGGCTGGGCCTGGAGGGCAGAGGGAGCAGGTGCCTGGCAGTAGGATGCATCGGGAAGCGGATGCTAGGGGGTGACGAGGGAGGCCTGTCTAGTAGGGCTAGACAAGTTGACTGAATATTGAAAAGCACATAACCAAAAACAAACAAAAATCCTATTAGCAAAGAAACCAGTACAATTTAACAGAAAGGTTTCATATCCCTTGGTAAAAAAGCCTAAGAAAAAAGGTTTTTAAATGAGCAAAGGGCATAATCAGACAAGTTAGGTGTAAAGGAAATTCACCTGGCTGCTAATTATATGGAACTGCAGGAGGCCGGAAATGACGAGAACTTAGTAAGTTAGAAAGGATAGGGCTTACTAAGTGAGACTCTGCGGGGACAGTAACTTGTGTTTCATTTGAAAATGTAAATGCACAACATATTTCTTGAAGATCGAAAAAGCTTTTTAAAATACGTACCAGTTGGGCCAGCAGTTCCACTTCTGGGAATCTGCCCTGAGTCTGAAATAGATTTGTTGTACTACATTCGTCTCGACTTAGAATAAGCAAAGGGAAAAACAGTTGGAAACACCTTGAAATGGATGGCTGAAGGGTAACTGACTCAGTCTGTAACAGCTTAGTCTGTGTGTGGCTGTTTAAAATGACCATACAGGAGTGGAGTTTCTAGAATTGTAAATGGTGATGGGTCCCTCTATAGAGGACGAATGTATGTGGGGACCTCAGAAAGTTTGTGGGAAATGGAATTCAAACAGGATCTTTAACTCTGCAGGTGTTTGGCAATACACATGCCACATGAGTTGCAGATTTTTCACATGCCCAAATTTCAAAAAACTTTATAACAAAACCTTTTCATTTTAATTCTCCAGAATTTTTAAAGTGCCCTTGCAACTAACATTGGAGTCTGGTTTTTCTTTTGGCAAGAATTTTGATGACAAATGGAAAGTGCACCTGGAAAGATAATGATCAAGGGTAGGCAGAGTCAGGTGGGGTGGTAGTAGGGCTGGGACAGGAGCCCTAGTTCAGGCTTCAGAATTAGGATTTTGTAGCATGGCACATTTCTGTGTGCTGCCCCAGAGTCGAGTGTAAAAACAAGTGCAAAACCAACATAATTTTAGACCATGGAGACTCAAAACTTTTACCCTTTTAGGAAGCTAGTGGGCCATCTGCCTTACCTCTTCAACTTGGAGTGCAAGACCCACATAGGGACTTTTGATTTTGTTTTTAAAGATTTTGCAAGTCATAGTTTCAGAGGGAGAGGGAGTGACAGAGAAAGATTTCCATGCACTATTTGACTCCCCTCACATGGCTGCAAGAGCCAGGACTGGGCCAGACGGAAGCTTGGAGCTTCGTCTGAGTCTCCCACGTGGGTAGCAGGGGCCCAAATGCTTGGGCCATCTTCTACTGCTTTTCCCAGGCTGTAAGCAGGTGGTTGGATTGGAAGTTGAAAGGCCAGCTTCCCTAGAAGGCATTTTTGTTCCTGCTTCTAGTCTTATGCTGAGTGGAATGCTAAAAAACTGACATTCATCTCAATGACAGCTGTATCAGGAACCAAGATATCATTTTCAGTATTGCACAGTCATTTACAGGAAAGGATACACAGCTTTGTCCCGGGTTTTTGTGTTTACCTGCACTGTGGTGGATAAACATTATCTGAAGCCCATCTGCACTTTCCAGATATCACATTGAAAGGCGTAATGCAACCACTGGTTCTCCAGGTCCTTTCTATCTGGTAACCAGGCAAAAGTGCATGTCAAAGGCAGCGTGGCGGATGCCCATGTGGTCAGTCAGCCGTGTTCACCTTCTGATGCCGCGCGGGGGGCTGTGCCGTAGCGTTCCTGTATCAATAACATCAAGGATAGTATGAATGCTTCAGTTATAAGCACTGTACAATTGTTAAATTTTAAAAGTAGAAAACTGAAAGACAGTCACCTGAATAACTTAGATAATAGCTACTTGTTGTTTAGTATGTTTTAAAGAACCATTAAAGTGTTAACTGTTAAAGTATCAGGTATGTGGAAAATGATTTCTGAAAGCTACTCCAGTTTTAGATTCACAGCAAGGGAACCTGTTACACACAAAATAAGTGATTCACTTGAGTCATATACAATCCATGATGACTGCTACAAGCCTTTGAACTTGACCTCTGCCAAGTATTAATGAAAGTAACTGATTCTTGGGGGAAAAAAAATACTAGCAGTTAAGACAATTTTAACTTTAAATGGTCATTTACATCTTACCACTGTAAATGACAATACCAAGTAATATTACAAAGTATAAGCTCAGGTTCTTAGGATCTCTTGTATATAAACTGTATTCTTTTTCTAGAACATGGTCTTACTCATGGTCTGTTTTTATTTTGTAGTCGTATCCTATGGTATTGCAGTATCGACCAAGAATTGATTTCGGTTAGACCAAGGGACCTAGCCGTCACTGAGAGAATCCTGCGGTTTGTTTACTCATGGACAGATGGCACCGTGGATGGTGCGTGGACTAGGCGGAAATGGATTTTCAGCATGCAAATAAGGCCATTGTCTGTCTCAACTGTCAGTTGCATTCATATTGTTTCTATTAGAAGCAAACCAAGTGCCATTTTGCTCCTGAACTGTCTACGCAAGGTATTTGTGCCATCTCACAGTGTGCAAGTCGTGGGTAAAATCGGGTGTGCATCAGGAATCTTAAGTATTCGCTTGCCTGTTCCAAGACTGTAACATTTAATCACACTAGCTCAGTGGCTCGGTCTTTGTGGTACTGCAGTTTTCACATACTGTTTTATTAATTCTTATTCAAATAGAGTACTGTACAAGAACCTGATAGTTATATCTTGAAATTATTTTGTATGGAAATAGAGAAGTGGTTTCTGAACCATTGTCCTGTTCTTGGTTAAGCTTTTTATGTTAAAAAAAAACCCCATGCTTGAGTGTGCAAGTCCTCTTGTGAAGAATTCGTTATTCTTTAACCTTGGAGCACATCCTCACTGTAGACCTTCTAGGCGTCTGTCTAGTCTACCAGTTGCACAAGGAAGGCACGTCAGCCCTCCCAGTGGAAAACACATGTGACTTCTTGGACAATTGAAGATGGATTCGCAACCATTCTAAATGTTGGCAGCTGATCATTTACTCCTAATAAAAAATCAGTATGTAGGTAAGGTTGCTGTTTGATAATGCCTTATGAAAGCAGGTGCTGCTTAATGAGACGTCCCTGTGCAGCCCACCTTATGTGCGCGTCTTCACGTTGTTGCTGTCACTTAATGAGCACATGGCTGCTCTCAGCTGGCCTTAGCTGTGTGTCACTGGCATGCAGAAGGGGACAACCATTTTACATGTTAGGATTTTTAGAGCAGATGAGATTAGCTATTTTATGGATTTCTAAAAGTCTCAAAACAGTTACAGATCAAAACTGTTATCATATTTCCAAACCATATTCTTAAAATAGGATAAATGCAGTGCTGTAGGCAAATAGGCTAATCAAAGTTCATCGTTTGAGGGTATTTTAATTTAGATCCTGTTGTAACAATCACAGGGAAATGGGATTCCTGTCCTGTACATCAAGGTGCGAGCTATGACAATGTCCTTAATTTTTGCAGTTTTGTTCGGTCTTTCATTCTTTGGGGGAATTAGTCTGCAGGGATCTTGTTACCTTAATTTTATGAAAAACTTCCCTTTAAACCCTGTAAACTTCAGTTTCAAAAACCTTGTGTAGAAATTGTTTTACTCATTGCTTTGAAATAAGCGAAACAAGCTGGAAAATTCTTGAAAGTTAGGAAAAATTTAGAAATCTTACATGAGCACAATCTGTGTGTTAAACAGTTTTAATACTGTATACATGGTATAAAAAAAAATGCTACATTTCCAGCTGAAATATCCTAAGTAAATGCCTTTTGATTTTTAAAATGCTTCTTAGAAGCATTGCACAGTACAAAGATACATGAAAAAAATAAAAGCCCAGAGTCATGATGTAAAAGGCTGCAACTCCACAATTATCTTTTCCTTCTGTTTTGTTCAAGTCAAAGTCTGTATTAAAATTGTCTTATTCCAAATTTTGTAGGAAAAGGCAATGGAAATACCTAACTGTTTTGATAGGTTATTTTCCTAGAAGTTCTCACAGGCAGAATTTTAAAAGGCAGACTTTCACTAACTCTTTCAGTGGACGGGGAACACGGAAACACACACACAACCAAAAACTGAATTTACTGTCAAACTACAGAAATAATTTTGCTTTGCTGTGAAACTTGGGTCCCGATGTCTCTTATTACAAATTGATCACATCTAGCTCAGTGATTAAAAAGTAGCATTTTACATATGAAAATTAATGCAAAAGTTGAGTGCATTTTAAATACCGCAAATGAGACTTTGCAACGGAAGTTTGTGGCCATAAATGAATGTCATTTACAAGGCCTCTTCTCATTTGGTCTGTTGCCTGATCACATGAACTGTCATTTCTCTTGCAGATGCATAGACAGTTGTGGAACTGGGAATAGTTTTACATAAAAAATTGCTTTCTTTAATGTCAGTGCATTAACGTTAGTTGAAATGCAATGGAATTACACACCCACACGTTGTCTGTGTGCCAAAACACATGACAACCTCACATGAAGAGCATCACTCGTCACTGGGGGCCAAGCGCACATTCTTGGGCTGTGTAAACAGCGTGCTGCAGCTGACAGCGTGGAGCGAGCTCAGCTGGGCCTGCTTTCATGTCTAGCAATGCACTACATTCCTGGTTGGCATCCCCTAAGTCGGTTTGAAGAATTTGCAAGAAATCAGCTATAGAAAAACATGCAGGTCCCTTTAGGGTTAGGTTTACACGTGTAGGGTGCTAACAGAACACTGCGTCGAAAACCCATAGGAATAACCATGACAACATGTACAGTGATCTTGTTTATTAAGCAATATTTTGGGGGGAGAAAAACTTCCATGAAAGACTTATCTGTTTTATCTGCCTTATTCATAGCCATATCAGAATCAAAGAATCTGGACATACAAAATGCTTATGGCTCATAAATTTCACGGAATTCCTGTCAGTTAATAGGGGTGTTGGGATGTGGCCTTTGCTCTAGAGGAAGTATGAGAGGTTAAACTGAGGACTAACTGTCCCCCGGCGGTTCAGGTCATGGCTATTCATTAGATATTTATCCCATTCTAATATGCCACATTTTATGAAGTTAATGAGTTCTCAACTATGTTACCCATGCAAATAAGCTAAATTTAAACTGCTTCCTCAAGGGAAAAAATGTGTTATATAGTATTATGAACTGTTTAGCTTTATTGAATATTTAAGAGAAAGTGCCTCATTGCTAAAGTGCATTTGTTTTAGATTTACTGCATAGATTTTGAGTTCTCTTTTACCTATGTCGTATGAGTGGTTTTCTATCTAAATAGGCGCTTGCAAGTTTCTCTTTTTTGAAAGATTTTCTTAAGGATATAGGTATCACCAAAGACATTTTACTGTTAATAACCATATTCCAGAGACCGTCTCAACAGCTTGGACCTGGAGGATTTTTAGTTTGTAATTTTGTAGAGTTAGGCAATAACCTTCATTAATTGCTAAACATTACCAAAGAAAGGTTTGAAAGTGAATTTTCTTGGTGGGCTCAAATAAATTCAGGTCTTCCCTGCAGGAATCAGACTTCCTTGACAGAGCATCACTGCGGTCAGCACAGCCTGGCAGGTGTTAGCATGACCTCAAAGACATCACAGGAGGGAAAAGGAAGAAATACATACTCTGAAAAGAAAATTGAAATTGAAATTTTCTTTTTTTAAAAAGTTGGAACTTGAGAGACTTCCATGCAGGGTAGTTGCAAATTACAATTATGCTGATTTAGCTTCCAGTTTCTTGGTCATGAGAGAAGTTTCATTACAGACATACTTGGGGGACACTGCGCGCATGCTCACTCACATAGAACATGACAGTCTACTGGACTTCCACTTAGTGTTTTTTTTTCTTTTTTCTGTGTTTGAAAGCAAGATTTTCATACGAGCTCCCCCCCCCCCCAAAAAAAAGCAATTCTTGCAGCAATTACTGTATTGGTATTCTCATTTAGATACAACCAGATGTGACTAAATAGGTTACAGGACCAGGAGCATGTATGTCCAGCGAGGGTGGGTTACCGTTCGGCCATCTCTCCGTGGGCGCTCATAAGAGGTAAAACTCATGAGTCTTTCTGCTGCTTAACTGCATAAACCCCCTGCATAGGATGCAAGCGGTCACCACAAGTCTGGCCTACCATGCCGAATTTTCCAGCAGGCTAAGCTTTATTGCCAGAAAGATGTTGATTGCTTGCAGCAATTTCAGGAGTGGCAGAAGTGAAGATGCTTGAAATACTATTATGTCAGAGAGAGACACCCCTACGCTTACGGCAGAATGGCCATGACTGGAGCGCACATTAGAACTGTTTTTACTTTAAGATTTGTAAGCACATTGAAGGTGAGGAATCCCTTTCAAAGAATCAAATAACAGTTACCAGTTTTACTTTAGTATGTTGATGGAAAGCATCAGATTGAAATTTCATTAAAGTCAAAGGTTCTTAGTTTAGTTTTATGTTTTGTTTTGCTTTTTAAGCAAGAGCATTCTTTCTGGCAATTTAGAAATGATTCTCTCCCTGGGTAAATACAGTGATCCCAAATAGTACATTTCTGATCCTTGTATTTTTAATAGAATTAAAATACTTGAGCACCTCCTTTTCAGAAACTCCTCCAGTGTGTTAACTGCCCACTCACCGGTATCTGTATGGGATTAATACACCTTTGTCTAGGATTCAAAGCAGACTAGATTGTAATTATTTTTAAATGTAGAATCAAGCGAAGTAGATAAATGTGTGGGGGCTTCAAAAAGTTTGTGGAAAAATGCAACTCAGAAGTTACTGCAAATTTGCCATGGACCTTTTGAAACCCCTCCCCCCACCCCTATCCACGGGTTTTAAATGCCGGGTCTTTAAATGCTCGAGTCTTCTCCCATCTTGTGGTGAATTAGAAGCCTGCCTAGTGTCAATGAAGATGAAGTGTTTTGTTTAACGAGGTAGTCAACAGGTTTGCTTACTGATCTAGCCACTGGAGCAGGAGCTCCCCGCCTTGAACCACAGACGGGCTCATCACACTGTTTGAGGTCTGATGTTTTGCCGTGTTTCTTGCAAGGGGCTGGGTGCCCAAGTGTCCTTACAAAGCTGTGGTCCAGGACGGGAGAGCGTGCGGGGGAGTGCCAGGGCCCTCCTGCGTCGGTCAGCTCAACTGCCGTCAACAGTTTTTCATGGAATAGCCCTCACGCTAAATCAAGGTATATTTTAAGGTTATGTTGCTAATTTTCCTTTGTAATATGAAATACTTTAAGCTTTTTGTCGAAAGTGGTAACATCTTAATACAAATAAAAACCTTTTTGTGGTTGTAAGATTTAGCTTATAAATCATTCAAATTGAAGTGAAAGATTTACCAGGTCATTGTTAATGACTTAGTCTATTAAGAGTATATGTATTTTTGTAATGGAAAAGCACTTGTAGATATTTAATCAGTACAAGATATATGTGTTTTGCAGAAATAAAATGCTGCTTAGAGATTCTCTTTAAATATTTTTATTTTTGTGCTCAAATGTGTTTTCTGTTAATCTATGGAATGTTCTGTACAAAGCTGTATGATTGTACTGTTGGGCTAAAAAAATTTTTTTTTAAATCTGGACTTAGCCAAGTATATTTGACCATGTTAAAATAGTATCTTTGTTATTAAAAAGTTGATTGCACAACTTAGTTTTGTCATCTTTAACATTATTAGCTGTGGAGTCGAGCCCCTCTGCAGAGGTCCCCACTGAATGCTACTGCAGCACTTGTTGCTGAAACGTCAATGAGTATTTCAGGTCATAAACATTTTCTCAGAACTCTGAAGCTGTTTGGTTTTAAGATGACAAACTGCCCTCAACTCATGCTTTAGATGTGCAAAATCTCTTGAAAATTCTGTGTTCCACAAACTTTGCGCAGCTTCCCACATTGATCTACGTTCTTTTGCCTCCTAGGAATTGGCTCCTGGGAGGCCCTGCCCTACTTATAAACCATGCTGGCCCCATGAAGCTCCAAACAAGGAAAGAAAAACTGTTCCTTCAAACACAGTCCAGCCATCCTAGGATGCCCTCTTTCTCCTACCATATCCCTACCCACAGCCCTCTTTTTCCTCCTCCTCCTCCCCCTCCTCCTCCACAGCGCCATCCGTAGCTTGTCTCTAAAAGCAGGTGCATCGAGATGCCCCATCCTCAACATTTCCATCCTTCCAACACTGCCACGGTTGCACGTGTGTGTGTTCTGCCATTAGCTTATGAACCCTGAAAGGGACACTAGTGTTACAATAGTAAGGGACAGAGCCTGCAGCCAGGCTCAGGACGAAGGATGTCCACAGCAACCTTCAGCACTTGGCAAGACACACAGTACTGTCTGCACCCTGACTTCCTCCTGGTTCACAATGCAGCAATTGGATGGAAAGTGTACAGGAACCACGTGGCCATGTGATCTGGGAAAGTAGACAGCCTACCCTTTTTGTCAAAGGTCCCAATGTTAGTGTCATCACTCCAGGTTGACAGTATCCCCTCTTTGGGCTAAATGCCTTCAGAAATGCTTCACGGTAGCCAAACACTAGCTCCACTTGGAGGTAAGCCTCAAATGTGGTCACAAGCCAGGGCTGGCCTGAGCGGCCATAAGTTTACACATGCCCCTGAAACAAGGGCCTGACTGGCAGTGCCAAGTTTGTAGGAAGAAACTCCAGAGAAGTTGCAAGCATGGGGCACTGGCCAGTCACCTGGTAGATAGGAGCTGTGCCCACACTTAGCCTAACTGCCACGCTTCTCTCACCACTGGCCTCAAAGTGCAGGCAGGAACTGCCTTGTACCCACCCCATCCCCAGCATCACGCAGCGCCAGGTATGTAGATTCACAGGTCGAAACACCGAGCTTCCCAGTCATGGGCACTGGCCTCAGCACCGAGGCCCATGTTCTTTCCCCATTGTTGCTCAAAGCCAGAGATGAGCACAGTGAAGCTCTCAGCCTGTGAGACCAACAGGGCGCAACGTCAGCACACCTGCACTAGACAGCTGGGAAATGCAGGGTCACCCAGGGGTCACTGCCCCCATCCACATCTGCTGGGAAGGCAACTAGCTTACAGCTGTTGGCACTGCAGAGGGCAAGAAGGCAGAAAACAGTGGAGCCCATCCAGGCTCTCAGGGAAAGCAAAACTCAGCTCTCCTTCTACTCCTTCCTGTATCTCATCACCTCTCCTTCATTTCCCCACCTTTTTTTTCTTCATCGGAGCCACACCTAACTGCCACGCTCCCTTCTCCCGTCTGTCTGGTTTCCCTTGCCTCTAATAGATTCCCCACTTCTGGCATTTCATGTCCTGTGCCCAAGCCCTCACTTATCTGATTTTCCCTTCTCCAAGCCCGACTGCCCTCAGCTTTGGGTCTTCTGCCCTCCCCCTCCCCCCGGGGGGGGGGGTGCGTCTCTGCACACACATTTGCAGTTTCCCCTGCAAACTAGATGTGCATCCCCTCCAGGCCATCCAATAGGATGGGGGAATGGAGTGTCTCGGAGCAGCTGAGCCTGCTGGCCTGAAGCGTGTACCCCCTACCTCCAGCCGGACCCCTCTGAGCAGCTGCAAAGGAGCAGCGTGGTCACTGCCTGTCAGCATACTGCAGGCTGAGAAGCTCCGACCACAGAACACCTCAGTTCCAGAGACTGGGTACCCAAGATCCAGGCTCTGCAAGGCTTGGCTTCATGGTGGGTTGGCAGCTGTCTCCTCATTGTGTCTGTAGGGCCTCTCCCTTCTTTTTGGCAAGAAGGGGGAAAAAAGTCACAGCCAATTAGGCCCTCACATTTTTAGCCCCATAAAATCATACTTACCTCTACAGTGGCCTTATTCCCAAGTAGCGCCCGCCCACCAGGGGGACTAAGGTATCTGCATATCAACGGGGGAGGTACCTGGGTTCATGTGCTGGCTATTCTGTGCGCAGCTGGACAAGATATTTCACATGAACCTCAGTTTCTATGTTTATAACACAGTGAAAGTTAGGATTTGTCCCCAAGGTTTGTGGGAAGGGCAGACAAGGCTTACAACAACGGAGCAAGGTAACTGGGATCTCCCATCATCTGTCCCCTGCAGGCTTGGGTTGTACTGCGGTTCTGTCCTTGCTTTGCTTTCATAGCTCACATACTGCCAGTAAGTCAAGTCTCACCTACGTACAGCTGCTCCCATCACAGGGAGTACAGAGAAGTCATTTCACTGGATCGGCGCACAGTCTAGAACAGAACAAACTTCTTCCCTTTTCCTCAAATCTATTTACTCATCAGAGCAGCCCAAGAGGTAGGAAGTCTTGGCCTACTTCTAATGGTTGAAAGCAAACCTAAGTAAGTCAAATCATCAATAAGAATGTACAATGGGAGCTTAGTGAATTATATTCTAGGGTTAAAAAATTGAAATTTGTACCTAATTTTTTCCCTAACATGCATTTGGTGTAAGGCTTGCTATCCCTTGTTTTGATCTCCAAAGGTCTGTATTCCAAGGGTACTTGGGTGTGAGAACCGAGAGAGCTGCAAGGAGATTGCCCAAAATGGATAGCACAGCAGACCAACACTTGGAAGCCAGCCTGGGCCCGAGACCACACACCATGTGGCCAGCACGTTGCTTTGAGCACCCACCTCATCCACAAAAGGCATGGAGTTAGGCTGTAGGAGCAGAAGGAGGGGAGATATTGAACTACAAAGGAGAAGCCGCACTCATGTTCCCTCTACTTTCCTAGGAAACCTGGGCAGGGAAGCAAAGTGCAACTGGCAGGAGGAGCGAAAGTGGGTTCTAGTTGAACTGGGTGGAAAATGAATACTGGAAAGCCTTCTCCAGTAGCCCTAGTTCGGGGCTCAGCAGAGAAGTGGCAGCACTGCCAAGCACTTATCCTCATCTTGCTGGAGTCACTGCTCATTCCTTGAGACCCAGGCCCCTACTTCCCTGTGCCAGCTGCTGCAGGAGGTGCCACCCACTCTCCTCCCTCTCCAGAGGTGACCAGTCCTCACCACCAGCTCTTCCTCATCTCTCCTGTCATAGGCACTGGTGCAAAGAGTTCAGTTTGGGTCCCACCAGAGAGACGTGAATATGTGTAACCACAATACTGCATTAGAACTCAGGAGGTCTGCTTGAAATTCTTCGTCTTTTGTCTCTCATGGGCCCCTGCCCTGCATGAAAGCTCCTTCAGTCCCCATTCTCAGCCTGCTGGAAATCACGAAGCACCATCTCTCCAGCAGTTCCAGAGACCAGGTTAGTCTCCTCAAACTGCCCTCATTTCCAAACTCTGCTGCTAGCCAGAGCCCAACACCAGGCCCCTGTGCTCCCCCGAACGGAGCGCAGTCCGTTCTCTCCCTCTCTTCCCTACCAAGTCTTGGTGTCTGGTGGGGAGGGGTGAAAATGGGTGCAGCCGAGCAGGCTGGGAGCCAGTTCCAAGCACTTTGGGCCTGATCTATATTCAAAAAAGCTCCCTCTCCCTCACTAACCCATCTGGGGTCTCTGGGGGGCTCCCTCTACCTGACAGCGGCCACTCATCCTGCCCGCAGCCTCTAGCTCACTTTCTTGTAACCCTTGCTTCCTGTACCAAGGCTCTGCCCTGACGCTGCCACCTGCGGCACAGTCTCTTCTAGCATCAAGCTTCTGGCTGCTATAGTTTCTTGAGGTCCCCCATACATCGCAGGAGTCAAGCAACATGGGCAGAAATTAGCTGGCCTCTTGCACGCTCCGCCCTGCTGCTGCCTGTTTCAAGAGGACCAGCCTCTGGCTTTAAGACTGCTTGGAGTGTCCCACCTATACAGTTCCACGTTTTGAGTTGTTGAAGTCTGTGCCTGCTGGACCAGGAGGAGGAGTAGCTTGAGGAATGGTATGCCCAGCCCAGCTCACCCACACATAGCTTCTGCAGAAATCCTCCCTGCTTAGTTCCTGTGTATTGTTTTTGAAAACTGGGAGGCTGTCAGAGACTTTCCTCTCAGCCAACCAGTTAACCAGAACTGAATCCCCACTAAATACCAGCAGATCCTCCCTCCACCTTCATGTCCAGTGGAGCCAAAGTTGTGCAGGCTCTAGAGAAATTGTTTTCTTTGGTCACTTGGTCCAGGGCGAGATGACACACAGCCCTTAGCCAGCCCTTGGCTCCTGATGGCCAAAGCAGGTGAGACAGAGGGTCCCTGTTCCCTGTCTTGCGGCCCATGGTCCACACTGATGCCCTGGTGCCAGCCCAGGGCCCTGGAAGCCAAGGACTGGACTGAAGGGAAGGAACACAAAGTGCACACCTCTGGCCAAAGACCAAGGCTGCTGCAGACCCTCGAGCACTGCAGGCAGGAGCACAGGGGCCAAGAACCCCGGGACTGGAGAGGGAGTGAGGACAGGCAGAGCCCTGTGGGCTCCAACAGAGAGGAGTGGCTCCCCGACTACAGTGTCCGTGCCCCGATAACGGGCTGATCGGCACCATGTCCAGGAGCCCCACATGGTGCAGCTGGGGAAGCAGATGATCGAAATAGGGACCAGTGCTAGAACTTGTGCCATCTAGGCCGGCCAAGAAGTGGGATAGTACAAGTCTAAGGGGGCCTGGCACAGTAGCCTAGTGGTTAAAGTCCTTGCTTTGCATACGCTGGGTCCCATATGGGTGCTGGTTCTTCTATCCACTGGTTCACTCTCCAAGTGGCCACAATTGCTGGTGCTAAGGTGATCCATAATCAGGAGCTTCCTCTGCAGGTGCAGGGTCCCAAGGCTTGGGCCATCCTCTACCGCTTTCCCAGGCTACAAGCAGGGAGCTGGATGGGAAATGGAGCATCCAGGACATGAACCAGCACTCATATGGGATTCTGGCACTTGCAAGTTAGAGATTTAGCCATTGAGCCATAGCACTGGACCCTGCCTTTTTCATCTTACAGGGCAGGCTAGATGGCTCTTCTGTGAAAGGACAGTAACCAACTCAGCGAACAGGAATTAGTGAAAGGGAAAGCTGTCCAGCAAAGCACCTGCTGGGAAGGCTACACAGGATGTGGTGTGGAAGAGAGAGGAGGATTCTGATCTGTATGCTGGCTAAACAGACGGGGTGATCTTTGGTTCACATCACCCCAAGTGAGTGTCCGGGTGAACAGATCTCTGTCCCCTGCCTTCCGTCTGCTTGGATGGTATCTTTTGGGCAGGTCCAGGGCCCTGAGGAATGTCACACATCCATGTCCGTCCTGGGTTAGGGCGAGTCCAGGTTACTGGCACCTCAGTGCCCAGCTTCTGTCCTTCCCATTGCTCAGGGCCACCCAGAGGCAGTGTGCCAGTATCACCCGTGAGGCTCCCCCTGCAGGGTCCTGGATTAGCTGGAGGGTGCTGGAGGGTGCTGCTAAGGACACGCAGCTATTTGGACTATGCTGGCATATGCTATGTGGCCTCTATTTGCATTCTTGCTTCAAGCTTTGCAAATGTTAGTGTATGTTTAAGCATGGGTGTGTGTGCAAAGCTCAGGTTTAGTCATGAGCTATTATTATCCACTTTTTTAAAAAGATTTATTTACTTATTGGAAAGACAGATATACAGAGAGGAAGAGAGACAGAGAGGAAGATATTCCGTCCGATGATTCACTCCCCAAGTGAGCGCAATGGCCGATGCTATGCTGATCTGATGCCAGGATCCAGGATCTTCTTCTGGGGGTCTCCCACACGAGTGCGGGGTCCCAAAGCCTTGGGACATCCTCGACTGCTTTCCCAGGCCACAAGCAGGGAGCTGGATGGGAAGTGGAGCTGCTGGGATTAGAACCGGCGCCCATATGGGATCCTGGGGCGTTCAAGGAGAGGACTTTAACCCCTAGGCTACGCCACTGGGCCCCCCACTTTTTTTCAATAAAAAAAATTTTAAGTTCCTTTTGGGGCCAGTGCTGTGGCTTTAGTGGGTTAAGCATCCCATATGGGTGCCAGTTCGAGTCCCGACTGCTCCACATCTGATCCAGCTCTCTGCTAATGCACCTAGGAAAGCAGTAAAAGACGAGCCAACTTCTTAGGCCTTTGCATCCACACAGGAGACAGAGAAGAAACTCCTGGTTCCTCGCTTAAGCCTGGCCTAGCCCTTGCCATGGTGGCCACTGGGGGGAGTGAGCTGGCAGGTGGATGAACTCTTCTCTCTGTAACCCTGCCTTTTAAATATATGTATACACTGAAAGTTGTAATGTGCTAGGTATTGTGCTGGTACCAAGGCTTCAAGGTCTCACTGGCCTCATTGTCTATTCTAACAAAGGTCACGTATCTAGTGAAGCTTCATGCTTGGTCATGATCTACATGTTCCATCCAAGCCCCCTCGCTTTGTTCACCCTCTCATCTCCATTATGAGGGTCTCAGCTTTGTGACCCTAACTTGGAATGCTGATGAAAACCAGTTTCTTTACCTACCAGTTTTACTGGTTCAAGGTCACAGTGCTAGTGCCAGCTCAGTTCTGAGAGCCTCGTGACAAACAGCAGGAGTATATGCCAGGAGAGGCGGTTGCATCTGAGACCAGGAGCCCAGAGGGGAACCAAGGGGCCAACCCTGTTCTGTGATAAAAGCTCTCTTGCAAATCCAAGGAGTCCTTTAGACTGCACCCTACTCTACATGAGAACAAGGACCTCCCCAAAGCACCATCCAGTAGCGCCACCCCGAGAACTGAGCCCTCAGCACAAAAGGAGATCACGTGCTGATCATGGCAGTGCGGGATGCTCACGCACCCATGCCTCCCTCATCCCCTAGGCAACTCCAAACCAGCCTGCAGGTGGTTCACTAGCAACCCTTCCAGTCTCAGGAAGCCTTTCTCCAGAGCAAACTTTCTGGACGTCCAGACAGGATAACTCTTCCCTTTAAGTTTCTGGCAAGCAGCAGATAGCTTCTTATCACCTCCCACTGGCACCTGTATGCATTCGGCATTGAGTCCATGGCACTCTGTGCCTGCTGGACTCTCAGGGGACCACAGGGTTCAGCACAGTGTGTGGCACATCACAGGCCCTCTAGGAACATCTGCTGATTGGATTAAAGTCGATGTCATGGGTGGGTGAATTCTACACACACTTGACATCTTGAGTTTAACCAATGTGCATTTGAGTTCCATAGCACACAGAAGTGACGGCAAAGAGCATCGAACGAGAACCATCTGCTGTGTGTTTCACGGCGCATGTGATAACTTGACCTAAATGTGGCGTTCACGGGGGAATTCATGAGGCTCACAAAGAGACTGTACAAGCGCATCTTGTGACCTCCCGTTTTCACTGTTCGCTGAAAGCTACTTTCCCTACTTTGCTGCTATGACTATCACTCCTTCCAGTTTCCACTCCACGGTATCTTTCAGCATCTTTCCCATCAGGAAAAGAGGGGGAAATGCACTAATACACCTGTTCTGTGTTCCCAACACCCCTGTCCTAGGGATCCAGCAGCTAGGAATAGCACTGCCATCACTGCCAATGATGAAATGCAAAGCCAGGTTCCCAGCAGCACTGACTGCAATGATAGGATTATGGAAACGATCTGCATGTCCACCAATGGAGAAACGGATTAAATCACACTACAGCATTGGGAAGGATGCTTATCTGTATGCTGATGAACTAAGTCATATTTAGTATCTTGTTTAGGAGGAAAGACATTCATTGTAATGTGTATGAGGGTACATCAAATGTTTATGGAGAGGCTAGCAGTGTAGTGAGTTTAAGCCATCTGTGCTGTGGACAGCCCTCGTGCGCACTGGTTTGAGTCTCTTTGACCCGGTCCCCTGCTGATGGCCTGAGAAAGCAGCAGAGGAAGGCCCAAGAATTCGGGCTCCTGCACTGAGGTGGAATTTCTGGAAGAGCCTGCTAGTCCCTGGATTCACCCTGGCCCAGCCCTGGTAGCCATTTAGGATTGAACTAATGCCTAACAGAGCTTTCTGGCTCTTTTAATAAATCTTTTAAAATTACAGACTAAAATTGGAAATATGAATTCTCATGGGTGAAAAACATGGAAATGCATTTTTATAAGTACACATTTTTATTTAAAAAATGTTTTCACTAGATTTTGCAGCAAAACACTCATTTTTCTTAACCCTTTCATTTGTATTTATTCCAGTGGCAAACAGAGACACAAAGACAGGTGTCTTGCATCTATAGGTTCTTTCCTAACTCCCACAGCAGTCAAGACTGACCAGGCTGAAAGAAGGAGCCTAGGACTCACTCCGGGTCTCATAGATGGGTGGGGCGTGGGGCCCAAGCGCCTGAGCCAGCACCTGCCACCTCTCAGGTTTTACAATCACAGAAAGCTGGAACTGAGAAGGGAACCAAGACTCTAAGTTTGGGTGCTCTGACAGAACATGCAGGCATTCAAAGTACCACCTTAACCCGCACATCACACCTCTTCTAAACTCATACTTGTAATTATGCTACTCCACAAACTTGGAGATTCACCTGAGTATTATGATGGGTCCCCTAAATAGCATCACAAACTTTTGTCTATAAGTAGGTAAAAACCTAAGAGGGTATCCACTGAACTGAAATAATGGTTACCTTGGAGGGAGGAAGGGGTGAGAGCAAGGCAGGGAAGGCCACCTTCATTTCCTGCTTTATATTTTTGTTGTAACTGAATGTATGACAAGCAGACTGCACTTCCACATTTACAGATCAATCTAAGTGATCCATTTACTTATTCATTCTCTGTACTAGGATACAAACTACACACGGACAAGGACTTTGTCCATTTTTTTTCTGCTATATCCACTGTGCGTAGGGAGGTGCCTGGCCTCTCATTCCCCTCGCCATCACTTACTTTCAGATAAAGTCTTTAAAAGGGGCAGTGAGGTGGGGATAAGTGGTGGCAGCATTCTGGTGACGTGGGATACAACACTGCTTGCAAACTTCCATAGTGCCATTTCCAATCCCTGCTGCTGCACTTGCCGTCTGGGCCCCTGCTAATGTGTTCACAAGGTGGTGGCAGAAGACAGCCCAAGTGTTTGGCTCCCTGCCATCCACGTAGGAAACTCAGTTGGCGTTCCCTGATGACCTCTGGCTCTGCATCTAGCCCAGTCCTGGCTGTGGCAGCCATCTCAGGGAGTGAACCAGCAAATGGAAATTCTCCCTCCTTCCACCTCCTCTTCCCTCCACTTCCCCAGCCAAATAATGAAGGCGAGGTCGCTTTAAAAGATAGCTTGGTATCGATTTAAAATGCAGCCATTCAAAATCTAAGAGCTAAAAAAAAGCACACACTGAGTAACAAGAGACAAAACTATGTCCTGTCTGCCCAGTAATTCGAAGGCCACCAAACTGTTCAACCTGTGTAGAAGAACCGAGCCAAACTACAAAAACACGAACACAGGGAAAGAACTGCCAAGCTAAGCACTGGCTCATATTCTGCGGTTCCCGTTCCTTTTCGCTTTCCCTCTGTTTACTGCAGAATCAAAGCGCACCAGCTCAGAGAGTGGACAGGACACGCACGGGCTCCCACCCGCCTTGGGGAAATGAGACTGAAATTTGGAGTCACAGCACAAGGAGAGAGCGCAACTCTTTAAGTCAAAGAAGCCCAGGACTTAAGGGTTTCCACTTTTCAGGCAAATAAGGAAGGAAGAAGCAGTGTGTGTCATCTGGACTGGTGGCTCTGGATTTGGAGAGCTTCATATCCTGAATATTACAGTTAAAACACCTATTTCTTCTGTGAATTTGTTTTTATTTGCTGCAACAAGAGGCTATCGGAAGGGTCAGTGTGGTCCTGCCGTGTCCACTCGGACAGATCCTCAAGAATGCTCAGGGGAAGAACGCAGGTGTACTGGTTCCCTAAGTACACAAAAATGATTTGCCTAATTTTTAAAAAAGATTCATTTTTAAAAAAAGATTCATTTTGATTAGAAAGGCAGATTTATAGAGAGAAGAGAGACAGAGATCTTCCATCTGCTGGTTCATTCCCCAAGGGGCCACAATGGCCAGGTCCCAAGGAATTGAGTCATCTTCTGCCGCCTTCCCAGGCCGAGGCACATCAGCAAAGAGCTGGATCGGAAGGAGTGCAGCCAGGACACTGGAGCCCGTCTAGGAGGCCAGTGCTGCAAGCAGATCACCTTGCTACACCCCTGCACCAGCCCTTGCCTATTGAACTCCTAGAGGATAATGAAAGAAGTAATTGCAGCAGTCAAGAAATTTCAAGCGGAGACTGGCACTGTGGTATAACCACTTCGTGCAGTGCCAGCATTCCATATGGGTTCCACTTCCAATCCAGCTCCATGCTAATGCACCTGGGAAAAGAGCTGAAGATGGCCCAAGTACCTGGAGCCCTACCATCCACATGGGAGGCCTGGCCTCCTAGCTTGAGCCTGATCCATCTTCTGACACTGACCAGTCAGGGAATGACCCAGAAAGTGAAAGTTCTCCTGCACTCTTGCTCTCCTTCTGCCCCCTCTAACTCTACCTTTCAAAATGAATAAAACACATTTTTTAAAAATGTTAACCCCGGGCCTGACATGGTAGCCTAGTGGCTAAAGTCCCTGCCTTGCATGCGCCCAGGATCCCATATGAGTACCAGTTTGTGTCCCAGGTGCTCTGCTTCCCATCCAACTCCCTGTCTATGGCGTAGGCAAACAGTGGAGGATGCCCAAGGCCTTGGGACCCCGCATCCTTGTGGGAGCTGCAGAAGAAGCTCCTGGCTTCTGGCTGCGGGTTGGCTCAACTCTGGCCGTTGCGGCCACTTGGGGAATTAACTGACAGTGGATCTCTCTGTGGATTTTTTTCTTTGTATCTGCTTCTCTCTGCAAGTCTGACTGTCCAATAAATAATTTTTTTTAAAAGTATGATGTTTCAAAAACAAAGGGAAAGAAAGGAGAGAGGAAGAAAGAAGTCAAAGGAAGGACATGAGGGAAGGGGAGAAGATGGGAAAGGAAAGGAGGAAGGGAGGGAGGACAAGAAAACTATCCTATTGGCATTATCTCTGAATTACATTAATTCTGTTACCTTTATATTACAAAACTAACTAAAAACTAGGAAAAAAAAAAGCAAAAACCTGGAAGTCTAGGTAATGAACTTAATCGTGCAAATGCAGTTGAAAGCTTCAACAACAAACTAAATCACATGGAAGCAAGAATATCTTAAGATGGGGCTATTGAAATAAATATCCCAATTAGGCAGAAAGAGAAATTGGCTGAAAAGAATGAACACAGTATCTAAGACCTTTAGGGCAGCATCATTAACTAAAGGAGTATGAGTTTTCATGATTCCTGAAGGAAGGCAGAAGGGTGAAGGCATAGAAACTTAAAGAAAGAATGACTGAAAACTTCCCCCAGTGTTAGGAACAATGAGTATTCAGGTACAGAATACCCCAAAGGGCACTCAATAGATAGGACTAGGAACAAACCCTCATTGAGACACATCATAATCAAACAATAGCATACAACATCAAGAGAAAAATCCAAATATCTAAAAGAGAAAAGCACCAAGCCACATGTAAGGGAAAACATCTTGCAACTGTAGATTTCTCAGCAGAAACTCTACATACAGGCCAGTCAGCATGGACACATTCAAAGGTCTGAGACAGCGCGGGAGCGCAGGAGGAAGGAAGGAAGGAAGGAAGGAAGGGAGGGAGGGAGGAAGGAAGGAAGGGAGGGAGGGAGGGAGGAAGGGAGGGAGGAAGGAAGGAAGGAAGGGAGGGAGGGAGGAAGGAAGGGAGGAAGGGAGGAAGGGAGGAAGGAAGGGAGGAAGGGAGGAAGGAAGGAAGGGAGGGAGGGAGGGAGGAAGGGAGGAAGGAAGGAAGGAAGGGAGGGAGGGAGGAAGGAAGGGAGGAAGGGAGGAAGGGAGGAAGGGAGGAAGGGAGGAAAGCAGAGAAACAAAATAAATTACCTATCAGGAATACTAACATTCAGCAAAAACTATCCTCATGCATAGAAAATAGACTTTAAGACAAGCAAAAACTGAGGAAACTTTTCACCATCAGACCAGCCTTGGGAAAGATGCTTCAGGAGCTTTAAGCTACCACTGTGGAAACATGCCAAATATAAAACCCACTAGAGAGGTGATACATAAAATAGTACTTTACAGAACACGTCACAAGGATTAACATCAAGAGAAAAAGAACTAAGAGTGGGAAAATAAGTACAAGTTCTTCTAAATGACAGGATTAAGTTTTTATTGACCAATAATAACTTTGAATTTAACCTTGGGCAGAGCATAAATGCCCCCCAAAAGGTACAAACTAGCTGAATGAATTAAGAAAAACAAAGGGGGGAGGCACGGTAGCCTAGTGGCTAAAGTTCTTGCCTTGCATGACATGGGTGTCATATCATGGCTGCTCCACTTCTTTTCTAACTCCCTGCTTGTGGCCTGGGAAAGCAGTCGAGGGTGGCCTAAAGCCTTGGCATCCATGTGGGAGACCTGGAGGAGGCTCTTGGCTTCTGGCTTCAGATCAGCTCAGCTCTGACCACTGTGGTCACTTGGGGAGTGAGCCAACAGACAGATCTTTCTCTCTCCTCCTCTCTGTGGATCTGCCTTCCCAATATAAACAAATAAATTAAACAACAACAACAACAAAAACCTAGTGATGTAATGCCTGTAAGAAACCTCACCAGTCTAAGGAATATGTCAAGGAAAATTAAAAATTAAGAAAAGATATTAAATTAAAAAATAAAGAAACTTCATCAGTAAAGACAGAAAGGCTGAAAGCCAAAAAAATGCTAAGAGGCATCCCATGTAAATGGAAACTAACAATCAAAGTAGTCCACTTACATCATTTAGACAGAAACTCAAAGGAGACAGAGGAGAACGGGCAAGGTGGCCAGGCAGCCCCTGGGGACACCAGCAGCCCATATCAGAGTGTCCAGTCCACGTCACGGTCCTCTGCCGCCAGTCCAGCTTCCTACGGATGCACATTGCGAAGTATAAAATAACAGCTCAAGTCTCTGGGTCTTTCTCCCCGCTGTGTGAGACCAGGGCACCTGCATTTGGCTTGACCCAAGCCTGGCTGTTGCAGGCCTTTAGGGAGTAAACCAGAAAGAATCTCTCTGCATGCCCCAAAACTAAAACAAACAAACTAACTAACTAACTAAATAAATAAAGCTTTTAAAAAGGAGACAGCAGCAGTTACTATATGATGATAAATTCAAGATAGAACAGTGATAAATGTTACATGTGCCTAAAGCCCAAACACCCAATTTTATAAAGCAGACTTTAAAGCTGAAGAGAGGAGTGAGTGTGGTGGTGGTGTAGGCCAATCATCTGCCTGCAGGCCCACCCTTCCATACAGGCACCACTTCATGCCCCAGCTGCTCCAATTCTGATCCAGCTCTCTACTTATCACCTGGGAGAGCTGATCACCTTTGAGTTGATTTTCTGAACAGAAATTAAACCATAAGTTAGATCAGTGATAAAGCAGAGCCAGCCCATTTGCCAATAGTAAGTAATGAGACTGAATCAGTAATGAGAAGTCTCCTAAAGAAAAACCCAGGACTGGATGGTCTCACTGCCGAGTTCTACCAAGCTCTTCAGGCAGACTTACTACCAATTTTATTTTTCAAACTACTGAAGAAAAAAAAAAAAAAAAAAGAAGAATCCTTCTAAGCTCATTTGATGTGGCCAGTCAAGTCAGCTTAAGCATACAACATTAGCAAACTATAAACACAAAGGTATCAAACAGCTTGTGAAAAATTAAAGGAACTCATTCACTTTTCAAAATTTATTTACTCTTACTTAAAAGCAGAGAGACAAGGCTGGTGCAGGAATGCCAGCATCCCAAATGGGTGTTGCTCTGTGTCCCACCTGCTTCACTTCCGTTCCAGCTTTCTGCTTGTAGCCTGAGAAAGCAGCAGGTGATGGCCCAGAGCCTGGAGCTCCTGCATCCATGTGGGAGCTGGGAAAGAAGCTCCTGGCTCCCAGTTTCGGATCAGCTCAGGTTTGGTCGTCGCGACCATTTGGGGAGTGAACCAGCAGATGGCAGACCTCCGTCACTCCTCTCTAAAATCTGCCTCTTGTATAATAAATAAATTTTTAAAAAATAAACTTGAAAATCCATTCTGAAGAGGAAGTTAATGTGACACATCAGGTAGCTAGTAGTCACACTTTTAAAACTTGGGGAAAAGAGGGGGATGGGGCAGAGACACACCTCAAAACAAACAGATCTTATAGCCGGAGATTCATCCCGGCAATCGCCTAAGGCTGAGTCAGGCAAAATTCAGCGGCCAAAAACTCAGTCTGGGTTTCTCCCGTGGGTTGGACCAGCTGCCTCCTAGGGGTGTGCATTAAGACGAAGGTGAAGCAGAAGCCACGTAGCAGGGACTGCAGACAGGCACCTAAATATGGAATGATGACCTACCTACTGACAAACGGACTAAAAGACAAACACACATTTAAATAAAGCTTTTAAAGGCCACTCTTGGGTGCAAATATTCAGTAAAATATAAGTCAATCAAATCCAACCAAACATCAAAAAGGCACCATAATCAAGCATTCATTCTAAGGATGCAAGAACGGTTCAACACACACCATCATCCATAGATACAGAAAAACTATTTGATGAAATTCAACATCAAATCATGATTAAAACCCTTCACAAATCCGGCACAGAATGTTCACACCTCAATTTAACAAAGTCCATGTGTAAAAAACAGCCAGTCGAAGTCATAGTGAATGGGGACAAGCTGAAGGCAGTTCCTGGGAGATCTGGAACTAGCCAAGGGTATCCACTCCCACTGCAGGCACGTACTGTCATACTGTAAGACTTAGCTAAAGCAATTAGGATGACGAAATAAAGGCAACACAGACAACACATTTAATGCAAAAGGAAGAAACTACATTCTCCCTGTTTGCAGGTGATATGATTCTATATTGAGAAAAACCTTAAGACACCACCAAAACACTGCCACTATTGATAAGGGAATTCAGGGAAGTTACAGGACACAAAAATCAACATGAAAAAAAATCAGCATATTTAGAAATCATTGGACTATAGAAAAATCATAAAAGCAGATCTGTTCACAATGGCTACCAATAAAATATCTAGGAATAAATGTATCCAAGGGTGTAAATTACATTACAGTGAAAATTTCAATAGTTTGGTCCAAAAAATTGAAGATGACACAGAAAAAATGGACACACTTCTCACGTTCAAACACTGGATGAATACCGTTCATTGGCCCACGCCACCCAGAGCATGCAGAGCATAAAACAGCAGTGGCATTGTTCAGAAGTCTAGGTAAACAACGTTAAAAGTCAATGGAAACACAAAAAGCAACCTTGCGCCAAAACAACCCCACAAAGCTGGAGGCCACCCGACGCTGGATTTCAGAACAAATTACAGAGCTCTGGTCACCAGAACACTATGGTACTGGCATGGCAATGGATGCATAGATCAATGGAACAGACACCAGAAATATATCAACATACAGTCAGCTGGCTCTCAACAAAGTAACCAGAAGACAAACATTACAGAAAGGACAGACTCCAACCAGTGCCAGAAAAACTGGATAGCCATAGACGTAAGATTTAAACTGCATCTCTACTTGCCCACTCTGAACAACAACAAAAAATCAACTCAAAATGGTTTTAAGATCTGTATTTTAGATATGAAGATAATGGTGGGAGAAAACACTTTAAGATTTCAATATAGGCAATGGACTTCTGGAATGACTTCAAAAACAGCTTATATAATTCAAAGATTATATCAAATTAAATTTCTGCACAGAGAAAGAAATGATCAACAGGTTAACAGACAACCTACAGAGTAAGAGAAAACCTTTTGCAAATTGAAAAGGGACTAATCCAGAATATACAAATGACTCAAAAATGTCAGTAACAAGAAGCACTTAATTTAAAATGAGCAGGTGGTATAAATAGACAGTTCTCAAAAGAAAGCAAATTGCCCCTCCCCACCCTCCCGCAAAAGACTGCTTCTTAAAAAATGGTACACACCATTAGCACTCAGGGAAATACAGAACAAAACCAGAGCAAACCATCACCTCATCCCACTGGAGCAGCTGTTACCAAAAAGATAACGAGGATGTGGAAAGAAGGAAGTCCTTGCACACAACAGGTGGGAGGATATGTTAGTACAGCCATTGTGGAAGACAATATGGAGGCTGCCCAGAAAGTTAAAAATAGGGGGTAGCATGGGGACTTGGCAACCTAATCTTCTGCCTACGGTGCCAGCATCTTATATGTATGTCAGTTCATGTCCCAGCTGCTCCGCTTCCAATCCAGACCCCTGGTAAGGACCTGGGAAAGCAGCAGAGGACTTGAGCAAAGGCTCAACTCCTTGGATTGGCTCAACTCCAGCCACTGCAGCCACTGGGCAGTGGTTGGAAGATCTCTCTGTCTTTCCCTATCTCTAATTCCAACTTTCCTGCAAAATAAATATAACTTTAAAAAAAAGTTAAAATTGAATCTACCATGTGACCGAGCCATCCTGCTGAGTATTCAGCCAAAGAAAATGAAATCAGAATATCAAAGAGGTATCTGCATTTCCGGGCATGTCACCATACCATCCACAATGGCCAAAATATGAGATCAACCTAGATGAGTATCAACAGATGAATAAACATACAAGTATACATACAGAAATGACAAGGGGATGGGAATGTTCGTAACATTTGATCAGCACACATTCTATCTATAAATTTTTATCTATTGAAATATCCTACTGTAGCCCAAAGAGAAAAGAGGGCAGAGGTGGATGGATAGTCTTGTAGTTCTTCATCCTGGCCTCCAGGCGGCGCCATCTATCTGCAATAGCTCTACTGCCTTTGGGGACCAGCGAGAGGAGGCTGCTCCATGTGAGGGTGAGGACAGCAGGAAAGGATGCCAAGGCGAGCGATCCAGGGACTGGACATGCAAAGGAGGCAGCGTCACATCTTAGCAAAGGGCTGAGTGTGTCAGTCTCATCGAGAGGAGTGCTCTACTGCCTCCTCCATTCCCACCTTCACTCTGCTGTTCTTTTTGTTTCAGAATGGAAAACTTCATCCCACTCATCTCCCAGGGATCTGTGCCCTCAGGAGAAAGCACTGTGACGGGCTGTTGGCAGGGACAGGTGAAGCCAGGCTCCCCCTCTCTGCCCCAGGGTAGCCCATTGTTCAGGTCCCTGGCTGTCTCACAGGCTGTGGGGCCACAGGCCTGAGTGAATGGTTCACCAGTCAGTGAGTTCCACTCGGTGCTGGTTGACGTCCCTTGGGTCCACTTGCAATGTTCTCAGAAAAGAATCATTTCTAAATAGAGGGCTTTGTGCCAGCACAGGGAACACCGAGAGCCAAGATTCCAGCACCCTCTCGGCCATCAGCTCTTTTCCCAAGCAAGATCAAGCACCACAACAGCTACAGTGCCGCTCCGGAAACCTAGAACAGCCGGCGTCCAAGCACTGCTGCCATCTCAGTCCCATTGGTGGCCATGAGCAGCACACTAACCGGGCACTCGAAGCCCAAGGCTAGCTCTGTCATTGCCCCCAGCTTGACCCCCCACCCCTGTGTGGTCCCCCATCTGTCACGTGCTGGGTTAGGGCTGCTCAGGGCTCAGCTCCCTCCCTGGTCTGGCATTGGATGGGGGTGGAATTTCTCACAGAATTCCGCTGGCTCTGAAACTTCTTTATTTTGGGACCACCCCCCGCCCCCAGAAGTGAGTATCAAAAAGGCCCCAAATCTTCTGTTTATGGGAAATTTCCTTTATCACTCTTGATCATACTGGAGTTTAAAACCGAGAATATGTTAAGACTTATGACTGCAAATACAGGTGCCATTAGCTAACAGGGTAATGACCCTATCACACATAGGAAGTATAACATCTTAGTATCATCATGAAACAGTTTTGATCTCACAGACTGCCACCCTACATTATGGGGTCTCAAAGACAACCCCCCCCCGACACACATGCACCCCAGGCTGTGTTAGTGCAGAGCACCCCAAGTACTGCTCCTGTGACACAGTTCGCAGTCTCCAGAGCCAGAGCCCATGTTTGAGTCTTTCTCCTTTCTAAATCCATGCCCTCTGACACCTGTGACATAACCACTTCCTGCTTCGATGTCCTATAGAATTTGGAATAATAACTACCTAACTCACCAGCTTTTTAAAGGGCTAAATAAAATCTTGTCATCCTTGAAAAGTACTTTAACAAGTGCTTGATAAATGCAAGCTATTTTTAAGCAACCAGAGAATATTTTTTGTCAAAGTAATATTTTTGAAAACTTAAAAAATTTACCCAAACAGCAAAATTGTTTTCAGGAATCCAGAAATATCAGAATTGTACAGAGAACATAATGGAACCTCAAACCTCTGATGTGTGACCGTGTCCCTGGACTGCCTCTGCTTCTTAACAGAACATTTGCACGGGGAGATGGGCCCCAGGGCCCAGCCATAGCCACCCAACCAGCACAAGAGCTTCCCAGCACACCCACAGCAGATTCACACAGTGCCCCCCACAGATGCACATGGGCACAGCATGTGGAAACCAGCGCGTGACAATTTCTTGGCTTAAAATCTCTAGGCCTTCCCCCTGGAGATGGTGGGGTGCTACTTCTGTTTCTTGGCATTTGCTGCTCCCCAAGATTGACTGACATGCTCCATGGCCCCAGGCTTTCCCCCTGAGCTCTGCCCCTAGTGGGTCACTCTGTGTTGGTGTGACCCAACAGTTAAGAGCCCTAGCAGGCTCTTTTCTCAGGCTGACACAGGAGCTTGGGCCCCACTGCCCTGGGATTCCCATGGGTGCTCCCTGGTGACTCTTGCATGCAGCCAGGCCCGAGATTGCCCTCGGCACACCAATGTTCTGGAAGCCTGGACTTCCGGCCAGCAGCATCAGCAGCACCTGGGAACTCAAGAGACCTGCAGCCTCCTGGGACCTCATCCTTATGGGTCATTGGTGACTAATGCATGGTACATTTGGAGACCCAGGGCCTTTAATCATCGGACCTCCGTGACGTCTACCTGGACTTGGTTGGTCATTCAGTGCCACACACACAGTTCAGCAAATTGGGGGCACCAGGCTGTGGCTCACACACCAGGATAGCTCTGCCTGACAAATTTTCTTTAATTAGACAGCATTTCATTCAGAGGTTAAGACACCAACAGGGACACCCATGTCCCACATACCGGAGTGCCTGAGTTTGGGTCCCACCTCTGCTCGCAACTCCATCTTCCTGCTAATGTGCACCCTTGGAGTCAACAGATGCTGATTCAACTACTAGAGTTCCTGCCAGCGAGCAGGGAGACAGTGGAGTTTCAGGCTCCTGGCTTTTGTTGGCATTCTTGGGACTCAAGCAGCAGACAAAATACTTCTAAAGTAATGTAGGTTGCTTTTTGTATCTTTAAAATAGGATAGACAAGTGTCGAGGCCCCACCCTGAAGGAACAAGGAATACGGGCTAGAAATCAGAACAGACCCAAAATAGTCTTTTCAATGCTATCGTCACATCGACAGATTACACTGAAAACTTTCCTTAAGATTTAACTTATTTGAGGGCCCAGCATAGTAGCCTAGCAGCTGAAGTCTTCACCTTGCACAAGCAGGGATCCCATATGGGCACCAGTTCATGTCACAGCTGCCCCACTTCCCATTCAGCTCCCTGCTTGTGGCCTGGGAAAGCAGTTGAGGATGGCCGAAAGCCTTGGGACCCTGAACCTGCGTGGGAGACCTGGAAGAAGTTCCTGGCTTCAGATTGGCTCAGCTCCAGCCATTGTGGCCACTTGGAGTGAACCAGCAGATGGAAGATCTTTTCTCTGGATATCTGACTTTCCAATAAAAATCTTTAAAAAAAATCTACTTTATTTGAAAGGCAGGGTTAGAGACAGAAATCTTCCATCTGTTGGTTCATTCCAAAGTAGTCCCAACAGCTGTGCTGGGCCAGGCCAGGCCAGGCCAGGCCAAAGCCAGGAGCTTCTTCCAGCTCCCCCATGTGGGTACAGGAGCCTGAGGACTTGAATCATTGTCCACTGCTTCCCCAGGTTTTTTAGTGGAGCTGGAAAAGAAGGGGAGCCACTAAGATTCAAACCAGTGCCCATGAGATGCCGGCACTGCAGGTGGAAGCTCATTGTGTTGTGCTACAACACTGGGCTTGAGCACTTTCTGTGCACCAGTGAAAGCACAACCAACTTTAAATGTAATCCTCACGCCGAGACTGGCACTGGTATTCTGGTTTTATAGACAAGGAAAGATTCATAGAAGGCAAACAGTTAAGGGACACAGTAGGCTGAGAAGCCAAGATTTAAACCCAGATCCACCTGACCCCCCAGCCCTCCTAAGTCACAGCCCTAAATTACTTTTAACAGGCACTAACACTTCTTGGGAAGAGCTGGTGGAACTAGGTTGGAGTCTCCCCAGCCAGGAAGTGCCTGGCACAGACGCCAGCGGGCCGGAAGCGGCTCGGGGCTTCACTCGGCAGCCCGTCTTCCTGCATCCAGCACTTCGCTTCCTCTGTCTCCTCCGGCTTGTGAGACAAACTGGAAAGAAAAAAACACCACCTCTAACCATGCCAGGGTGGCCAACAAAGTAGCCAAGAAGAAAAAATGCTTACAAATAGAAGTTGTTTGAATGTTTAGTTATAGATTCTGCCATCTTCATCAAGATTTATGAAAATTCTATTAGGTCATAGGCTGTTCTGGTGGATGGAGGCCTCTGGGGATTTCTAAGCCACACTCATTGAACTTGATTTTTCTAAACCACTATCCACCTCATCAATGATTCTCATGGGAGCTTTGACCCAAGTCTAGGAACACTCTACAAAGTTCATAGAAAACGGAATGGAAGTTTATTCTGGCACAGAAATCATGCATCATTTTTCCATGGACTTTCTTAAGCACCCTGTGGGTATGGGTACCCTCCATGTGACCCAGCAAACTATAACTCACTGTCCAAGAGTTGGCACCCCTTCGGAGGTTGGTTGTTGAGCAATTTGCTTGGGATTTATTGGGCTTGACAGTGAAGTTGAAAGGTACACAGGCGAGTACTCGGGGGATGGGCTTCTGGTCCCATGCAGGGATCTAGACTGCAAGGGAAGGAGACTGCCAAGACAGACACACACACACACACACACAGCAGCAGCAGCAGAGGCGGGGCGGGGCGGGGCAGGGCGGGGCATGTCCTACAAACCTGGCTTGAGCTATTCCCAAGACTCACCCTCAGCCCCATTTCCCATTTTTTTTTCACCATTTCCTTGTATTTTATGACTCAATCCATGTCCTTGTATGAGAGGAAGCTTACTGAGGTTCCAGTTCTGTCACTTATAACTACAGCCTGAACCAAAAGAGCTGCCTGCACAGTCTCAGGGACTTCAGCGAACACAGTGTGTTATAAAAAGCAGCCCAATGACAGATCTTACCATCTCATTTTCTGTCACCTTGTCTTTCTCAAAAGTTGTGACTGAGTAGATATCTAAGGGTCAGTTTTGTAATTTCTTAGCAAACCATTTATGAATCATTTTTTTTAAAAAATACACTGCCCAATCAGGACTTTTCACATGAGACAGACACAGATCCTTAATACCCAGATTTCAAAAAACCCCCCAGTTAGCAAACCGAAGCCTCCAGCTGGCTACCCTGCCAGCTTCAGACCTTAGAGATCAGTCTGTTCATTTTTGACCTTCAAGCAATCATCTGCCATTCTTTTTCCTAAGTCAGGTACAACCCATGGTTTAGCTCACTGCCAAGTTCTACCTCCAGCTTTTGGTTCTAGCTCATAGCCGGAGTTCTAGGAAAGTAGGCTGGAAATCATTACAGGGGCTGAAGAAGCTGCTGCTTTTCTTGGAAATCTGTTGACCATGTTGGCCGAAGAACCAACGCAGGCACAACGCCTGGAACTTTGTGCTGGAGGGAAAGTGTATCGTGGCAGTTTCACCAAGATCACCATGCTGCTGGGCTCCGGGGAGGTCATGGGAGGCTCCCCCCTTGAGAAAGGAAAACCCCACCATAATTGAAAGCTCAGCTCTCCTCTGAGAGCAGTTCAAGAGACCCGATCAGGATACATAATTCATATTTTAACACAGAGCATTCGATAATTCTAACACCAGGTGACCCCTCCTTGCAATGTGGGGGATCATTTCTGGAAGAGGACACCGTTGTTTTCATCTGTAACCCAACAAGCAAGTGGAGATTTACCCACAGGGCTATTCCACCAGCCCGAGAGAGGTGTGTGGATTCCAAAAGCATTTCCATGAACTCTTGTCATTTTTATTCATCTATCCTCCAGGTTTACAACACAAATAGGAAATCCCAATTCAAATGGCTTTTTAAAAAATGAATGAAATTATTTTCCATCACCAGTATGAAGTCTTTCTATAATTGACCTCAGGCAAGCATCCATAGACCAGCAGAACTTGAAGTCAACTCAAGATTGACATCCAAAACGGACCAATGACACCGCATCTTCCCTCCCTCTGTCACACTTGTCACCTTCTCTAGATCCCTGTCCCCTCTCAGTCAAAAAACTCACCTTCAGGTCCACAGGAAAATCCAACGTGCAACAGGAGGACTACACATAGCCCAGAACAGACAAGGCTCATCTCCCCAAGAGGAATGGAATCCTCTCACCGACTCGCTTCCAAACAAGCATGGCTCTGCTAGCGAGAAAGATCGCCAGGCTCACCACCACCCAGCGTGGTCCAGCTCATCCGCCTTCCAACACACATGCTGCAGTGCTACTTAAAAACTGCTCTTTTTTCCCCAAGTGTCTCTGGTCCCTTATGGGCGGCAAACAAACCGTAGGCTCAAACATAAACATGAGAAACCCAGTCAAAAGTCATTGTCAGAAAACCAAGCGTCCTCTTTGATCCTTGCAGGTAGGCCAGGCACAGCATGCACTCTTCCCAAGACCCATGACCCTTGATGAATGTCATGTGTGATTCTCCACCAGGCCTGCTTCTGCTCTCCTGGAGCTCCCCCGGCACGGTCCTGTGGCTACAGCCAGGGAGTGCCTGACAGGAGATGCTGGCCTGGAGTTAGCAGGCCACTTCCCACAGCTGCAAATTCTACGACCTCAGGGCCAATTCAGAACTGGGAAGCTTCTAAATTTTGTCAGTCACATTTAGAATTTACCTCTAGTGGATTCCAGAGCCTGCCTAGAGCCAGTCATCCTAAAGCCTGCGCTTCTAGGATCTTCCCACCCTCAATCTGAAGGTTAATGGCCTCCACCTTAGGGCAATTGACAACAGTGAGCACACAGGGAGTGAGGAGGGGGTGGCGCAGAAAGAGGGGGCCATCTGGGACCCTAACTCTCTCAGGTGCAGCTAAGCCACACTGTCCCTCCTGTTTTGGTAAGTGAGACATTAAGGGGAGGCGTAGGATATTCCATTTTCTTTTGTCTCAATCTTATCAACCTTGCTTCCTGCTAAATCTTTATGAAGGGGAGAAAGGGTCACACCAATTTTGTACAATTTTGTCTCCAAAATATCGCCTTTGCACTAATTTAGATGACCAGTTACGGGCAGAAAGGCCGTATTACCTAAACTTCATTTTTCTTCTGTTTTTGTATTCAGGCAGCCACTTGTCAGCTAAACTTGCCCCTTCCATGACCCCTCCCTTGAAGATACTGAGAAATAAGCCGCAGGCACACACATCCCGAATTCCCCTCTTCCCACCCCCCACCCCAGTCTCCCCATAGGCACATGTTCAGGAGCCCATGGCCAACAGGTGACAGTGTAACCCCATGCAGCCGACTCAGAAATCGGGAAACACAGCTTGGGCTGTGGCAAGACCTATGAGAGCAGCCAGGAGGAAGACACGCAGGAGCGGCCCACCAGCAGCTATGCCCTCTGACACCCCAGTCGTACAATGTCTCCTTCCCACGCGAGGGTCTTTGCCCTCTTTTGCTAAGTAGCACAGTTCTATCGAGCAGGTGAAAGGTAATGAAACAAACTTGAGTTTACTCACAGTTCTGGGCTGAGACTGAGGAGTCAGAAGCGTCGAGGGCCGACTTGCTGGCAGAATCCTTGAGTGAGAGGCTGAGGCAAGCCGGCTGTTGCAGCACACCCGCTCTTTGCTGACCCGTGAAGCCAGCAATCAGCCCTTAATGTTCCCACCTGGTCCCGCCTCGGACAGCCACACACAGAAGGATGCGTTTCCACTTCAGCTGGAGGGGAATAAACCACGTGCGCACTCCAGCAATGAGGACACTCTGGTTTTCCCCTCCCCATGCCACCTTTGCAGAATCTAAGTTCTGTAAGAAGCGGAAACACTTGGGCAGTGGGTTAAGCCGCAGCATGGGGTGGCAGCATCCCTAACCGCATGACCAGCTACTCTGCTCTCAGTCCGGTATTCCATGCCATTGCACCTGGGAAGGCAGGACTGCTGGCCCAAGCGTGCTATCACGTGATGGAGTTCTAGGCGCCTGCGTTTGAGCTGGCTCACTCCGGCTGGCGTAGCCTTTTGGGGAATGGACCAGTGAATGAAATCTTTACCTTTCTCTCTCTCTCTCAAATAAATACTATTATTTTTTAAATTTTCTTTTTTTTTTTTTGAAAAGTAAAGGGAGGCTCTTGTCTGTAAACACATTTCTGAAAAAGATTTGAATACATGTTTTGAAAACAAGTCCTAGTTAACAATGCAAGCACATATTTGAAAATATCTTCATTTCACTGCACATCTGGATTTTCATGTCAAATAATTTCTATTAATACTCCCTCCCAGGTAGTACTATAGGCAAAATGCAAAAACATCACACAATGCAAAATGAATTGTACTAACCTCCACAAGAAAGGCCTGTTTCCCACCCAGGTGTCGGTGAGGCCCAGCTCTGAATGATTGCACTGATTGGCCCTGCTAAGGCCCCTTAAGCATTGCCTCTCCTCCCCCCTTCCTGCAACCTAAGAAACAACCACTGTCCTCCAATTCCCATTATGAGTCCAAGTTGCTACACGTGGGCCTATACTGACCAATCACACGTGGTTCTCTTGCACACATGCAGTGTGCCCCATCTTGTGTTCCTGTGCAGTGGGAATCCGTTTGTGCTCCCAGCACAGTGTCATGCACATGGTACACATTTATCCAATTCGTGAGTAAGCAGCAGATGCTGTTTCTCTCGGAGCTGGTAATTCAAAGGTAAAAAGGGAACGCCTGTTAAAGTTTCCTTCTTTAGTATTGGACACAGATAGGAAAAGTCAGTATTAATGAGCTGGAAAATCAGTTTCATTCTGTTTGGGCTCAGACACTGAGGGGAAGGTGTAGAGCAAGGGAAACTGCCCCATTCTCCCCATCAGGATAGGTCGATTCTGTCTTTCTCTTTGTAGCTGAGCCCATCTCACTGGCTCAGGTGTAATCAACTGAACGCAGTGCTCACCAAACGACCCAACGCCTGAGGAAATCACACTCGTTCCACATGGTTAAGGAGGCTCACTCGAGGGGCTCCTACCCTTGCCCCCTGGCAGAGCTCTGAGTGCTCTAGCACTGGCGGGCTGGAGAAGTTGCAGGTACACAAGCCTGTGGGTGTCTGCATCAACAGAAGTCCCAGACATTGACTAGTGTCGGCTGCCAGCCATGTGCGGGAGCCTCCGTGGACATCCAGCTCAATCACACCCTTAGACGGCCATGTCCTCAACCAACATCTGCCTGCATTCTCATGAGAGCGAAACTGCCAGACTCTGAATCCAACAAAATGCAGTGGTGGGCCCGGCATGGTAGCATAACAGCTAAAGTCCTCACCTTGCACGTGCCAGGATCCCATATGGGCACCAGTTCTAATAGCGGCAGCACCACTTCCCATCCAGCTCCCTGCTTGTGGCCTGGGAAAGCAGTTGAGAACAGCCCAAAGCCTTGGGTTCCTGCACCAGCGTGGGAGACCCAGAGGAGCTCCTGTCTTCTGGCTTTGGATCAGTGCAGCTCTGGTTGTTGCAGTCGCTTGGGGAGTAAATCATCAGATGGAAGATCTTCCTCTCTGTCTCTCTTCCTCTCCATATATCTGCCTTTCCCATAAAAATAAATAAATCTTTAAAAAAAATGCAGTGGTGACTTAAAGCTGCTATAGCATTGGAGGAATTTGTTACACATTAAAAAGAACCAAATTGTCTCTAGCCCTGGAGAAATCTGATTTTTTCCTCCCCATTTTCTTATGGAATGAATAATGGAGTCCTGGGTCTATTTTCTGGCCTAGCATACCTAAAAATGTACAGGTACGCCACTCATTAGTGAGTGGCTGAGCCCATAAATAAAAACAACATCCAGAGCCTGAGTACATGAAACCCATCAAAATATAAAATAACGAAGGGCTTCTAAAACAGAAGCAGCCTCTGCTTAATTAAGGCAAGAAATGTGAAACCCATCTCAGATGAGAGTTATAAAGGTAATTATTAGATGTTTCTTAGTTACTGAACAAAAGACTGGGTTACTAGAAAGGTTCAGAAACGATTCTTTTCTCAAAGGGAAAGAAGAGGGAAAGACATTCACAGAATCACCTTGTGAGTGAAGCCAGCTCTGTCCCCACGCAGGAGCATGTCGCTGACTTCATCCCCCGCGGTATCTCCATGACTAATCAGACCATTCACCCAAACTTACAAACAGAGCCTCCAGCCAAGGCACCAGCAGAAAACCTTTCCACACAACCAGCTCTTTCCACCGCGGGTAGGGTTTGCAAGATTACTAAATTAGACCTTTCACTTGCACAAAAGGAAAGAATTGCACTGTGACCCTTTGTTCTTCCTCCGTAAGAAACGTGTCCCCTCCACGTGTGGCTGTCCTGCAGTGGCGGAGGAGGTAGCTGCTTGCAGACCCTGCCTTTTTCCTTTCCACACTCTGTATTTCCAGTGTTTGGAAAGACTGGCCCGGCCAGAGGGGCAGTTAAAGAGAGCTGAGCTATCATCACATGTCGTCTTTCCCAAGACTAAGAGCAAGAGCCAAGGCCAAGGGCAGGGATTGGATTCTCAGCAATGACCCCTTCTCAGTGAGCAGCTACTTGTGGCCGTCCTTGAAGCTGAAAACTGAGCACTGTGCCCCGAGTGTTGGCAGCCACCCTGCTTAAGCAGTATTGCTGAAAGAGAGACAGTGGCTTGCAGACCATACTAGGAAAAGCCACAGAGACAAAATGGAAGGGTTATCACCGAGAAGGGAGAGGGAGGAATGAGATCAGAGGAACTCTGAGGTCCCACCCATGCAACAACCAGAGCAGCTCATCTTTTTCTTCCTTTTCAGTTTGACTTTGAGATATTACATTTGTTGGAAAAGATGCTGCCCCTAAAAATGGCCTGAAAACCACTGTCAAGAAGGCTAAACTCAGGAATCGGAAGACTGGGGCTTACATTCCTAGTTCTGCCCTGTGTCAATGCTCACCAAACGTCCCTCACCTCACTTCTGCAAGACAGGCTGTCAGTCTCACAGGCCTAGACAGAAACAAATGAGATCACCTGACTGGAAAACCTGGCTATGTCATAGTTGCCTAATAAATGAAGGCTGAGGCTTTAAAAGGTTAATAATAGCTCCCCCTCTTTTTTTTTCCCCCAAGTTCATAGCCAGCTGAGAATGAAACTCAGAAATAACACAGATAAAGGTCAAAGGGAATGGGCTGTCCGGAAGAACACTACTCATATCAGCCTTAAAGCAAGAGGGCTTTCGAACACTGCATCCCAGGAGTCAGCTCACCCACTGCATCCCAAGCAGAGGAGGACATCGGCCAGCCTTCAAGGAGAAGCAGGCTCCCTTGCAAAATTTATGATATGGAGGAGTCCTCTGCAAGAAAGATTCCAAATAAGAAAGTGGACGGAAGAGGGGGGTAGTCCCATGCACTCAATTACTGAAATTCGCCAACACAGAAGCTACTCACATGACTCATGGGCCACCCAGGGTCATCGTGTACTGTTTACACACTCACTGCCATTCTGCAGGTGCCACTGAATATATATTTTGATTTGTTTTCTAACCGTAAACCCAGAAGTCTGCACAGGTCCCAGCTAGCAACTGTACCAGCTTCTCAAAATTTTCTAACATAACACGGAAAAGAACAAATCTTCCAAAGGAAAAAGCATCAAAAGAGAAACTGCAACACATCTAGCCTTGGCCGTTCCTAGACAAGGAATTTTCAAGCAGACACATGTGCATGAAATGACAAATGGAGCCATCCTGTTACAGTCAACATGCAAACATGCACAACACGGCCCATTGTCTGAGCAACAAGGCTGTAGAGGCGTTTGAGGTTAACTTCTTCATCTGGGATGGCTGCTCCAGGGCTTGCAGACTTGACAGCCTACTGGGCTGTATGACACAAATCCTGTTTCATATTTCTGCAGCCTTTGGAGTCATTTTCCAGGGAGTGCTTCTTAATTTTTGCTAGTGATATTACTTGCTGCATTTAACTTCGGCAGCCATACAAAAACTTGCTCTCTGCTTCCTGACTCAGAGTATTTCTATCTGCCCACCCATGGGTGTATGACGCACAGAATCCATATTGATCAAAAGGCTTCTACAATAACTCTTCAGCCTCTTTTGACTGAAGGCTAATCTTGGGAGAGTACCAACAGCTGACCCTCATGTCACAGTGCCAAATGTACCTCTACCCTTCCGAGACAAAAAGTTCAACTGAGCATGAAGACAGGCGTACATACCATATATGTCATCTCTCTCAAGATGTACTCAGCGTAACTGCTATTAATGCTGACCTCAAGTTGCCAGGAATACTTGGAAAAGGAACAAAAAGGTGATTAGTTCATTTTGGTTTGGTTCTCTTTCACCATTTCTTCCTGGCTTTCTACTAGAAGGGTGTTTTTATTTTGGGGGGTTTTTTGAGCCACATTTGGTTACAAGAAATGGAAAAGGCAATAGTGTATTTGTGGGATAAGAGTGGGTAGCAAACTACAGTAAATTATTCAGTAAAACAGCAAGACCTTAAGACAAATATGAACATTTCTGAGGATAAATTTCTCTGAAATTTTTGTCTGTATAAACTCCATGCATTTGAACAAGAAACCACAAACAGTCAATTAGCAATAGCTAAGATTTGTTGAGCTTTTAGAATTGACTGTACTAGGCACTTTCCTTCCATTATTTCTTTTTATCCTCACCACACCTCCATGTAATAACTATTATTACAAATCCCTGTTTTATAGAGATTAGGTAATTCGCCACAAGGACAGAGAGCTGCAAAGTTCCAGACATGAACATGTGTTCAGGCCTCCTGATTCCTGAGCTTGTGAGACTATGTAGAAAGTATTACTGCCCCTGAAATATCACTGTGTTGACATTTTCTAAAGCAAAGCCATTGTAGTTGAACTGGTATTGAGAGACTTAGCCAACATAACTCTTTAGAAAGATTGCCTGGTTTTTAAAAAGATCTATTTATTTATATTTGAAAGTCAGAGAGAGATTCTTTTGGCTGCCCTACTCCTCAAATGGCCAAAACAGCTGGGTCTGAGCCAATTTGAAGCCAGGAGCCAGGGGTTCAGGGTCCCAAGGACTTGAGCCATCTTCCACTGCTTTCCCAGGCCATAAACAGGGAGCTAGATCAGAACTGGGGAAACTGGGAGTAGAACCAGCACCCATAAGGGATGCCAGCATTACATGTAGAGGATCAGCTTGCTGTGCCACAGCGCCAGCCTAGAAAACTTTCTTCTTTATTACCAGAAGCAAAAGCTTCACCAGTTTACAAAATAAATCTGACTAGAAAGTTGTATCTGAGCAAGAAGCTCTATGAATGAAGACTTTCTCTGCCTAGGTCTGCCTAGGTCCATATGACAGATTATACAACATCAAAATAGCCACCAAGGGCCTGGTGCAATGGCTCAATTGGCTAATCTTCACTTTGTAAGCACCAGGATCCCATATAAGCACAAGTTCATATCGTGGATGCTCCACTTTCCATCAAGCTCCCTGCTTGTGGGCTAGGAAAACAGTTGAGGATGCGTCAAGGCCTTGGGACCCTGTATCCACATGAGAGACCCAGAAGAGGCTCCTGACTCCTGGCTTTGGATTGGCTCAACTCTGGCTGTTGTAGCCACTTAGGAAGCAGACCATGGTAGAGAAGATCTTTCTCTCTGTTCTTCCATCTCTCTATAAATCTGCTTTTCCAATAAAAACTTTTGAAGAAGAAAAAACGACCACCAAATCACTGTGCTAAAAATGCACCCTCCATGAGCTTCTTCCGCAGTTCTAAGTGGGGGAAGATATTTCATGAAATCAGTGTTGGAATAAAAACCTGGTCTCATTTAAAAGTGCAAAATATCTGCAGGGTATGGGGCAATCCAATTCCTAACCATCTCTATAGTGCCATGAATGACAGATCTGAGAGTCAAACAATAGAATAAAACTTTGTACAAAAAAGAAACTAAAAATGAAGACGCCTCTTAGGAAGTCCCAGATACAGATTTTTTGATGTATTTTTTATTAGAGCTGTTTAGGTTCCAAAGAAACTGGGATGCTGGGTGAAAAAAGCCTCTTGGCATCACTCTAAATGACACTGCACTGATTTTTCTGGTTGAGTCTGAAAGACAACAATACCTTTTTAAAAGTCAAGCAAGATCTGGAGCCATCATTACCCAAGGGTTCAATTGGCCAACAGCTTTTAGTTTCCTGGATACAAGGCTTTCTGAATAAGCCCAAGGGATTTGGAAATTGCCTATTCACCAGAAACAATCTTTCATGTGAAGTTGGGGAAAGATAGGAGTTGGCATAAGAAACAATGCAGCAAATATTCTAATCAATGGTCAGCTCAAATCTGTAGTTCTGCCTCATGTCCCGCCAGAAAAGAAAAGAATAGCAGGACTACAAGGAAGCCAGGAGGAATTCTTTGATTCAACCAGAATCAAGATTGGACAATCCAAGAGCTACTGGTGGGGCTAATTCAACATATTTTGCATCCATGCCAGTCATCACCATTATCATTCAAAATTCACTCAACTGCAGAACACAATGCTAGGGGCTGGCAGGGGGATGGTATCAAGATACACACTCCTGGTTCCTACAGCAAGGAACCCACAGGAGGACTGGGAACACATGGTATATCCATGTTCAAACCAGCACTTCACAATTGGCATTTTAACAGCACAGAAAACATTCATTAGTGGTTTGGATGAAAGAAATCCTGGGGGATGGGCAGGCAGCCCAATCTTTCAGAAGATGCAAGGGTTCTGAGAAAAACAGGAGAAAATAAGCTTTCAAAATCTAGATATCCAATCTTGTACCTGGTAAAAACTATGCAAATAACTCAGGATTTATTTGTGAGAATGTATTAACCTTTATGCTAATCATTTCTGAACAATTTTTAAAATGATGTATTCCTTCACTTGAAATGCCCGGTTATGGGGGCAGCATTGGGGAGGTTGGAGAGCCTGAAAGAGAGAGATCTTTCATTTGCTGGTTCACTCCCCAAAGCGGCTGTCATGGCTGGAACTGGGACAACTGAAACCAAGAGCCAGGAGCTTCCTCTGGGTCTCCCACACAGGGACAGGGCTCATGCACTCGGGCCAAATTCTGCTGCTTGCCCGAGCACCTTAGCAGGGAGCTTGATTGGAAGTGGAGTATCCAGGACTCGAACCAGCTCTAGTAAGGGATGCCATTGTCTAGAGCATCAGCTTCACTCACTATGCCACAACACTGACCCCACACATTTTTCTTCATGCGTGTTTTACTTTGTACTTCAATGTAAGCTTTATCACATTTTTAAGGAAGACATGATCGGGGGAGATAAAACCATCCAAGGACAATTCCACTTGAATGTCTATTTCCCAGTCAGTTGGTAGATAGGTAGATGGATGCATAGACAAGCAGACATAAGTCGTGTAGATTACATGAATGGGTCCATGACTGATATGATACTTCTTGGAACACAGAATGAAGATGGTGCTTGAGGCTGAGGCTCCTAACCCATCCACATTTGCATCATCTCCAAAATTACAGAGTCCATGGGTGGAAACAAACAGAAAAGTGTGATAAACACAGACAAAGGAGAGCTTGACCTTTGGAATCTGGGAGAATGTGGCTTTCCTAGCAAAGGGCTCTCCAAGGAAACATGTGCAGGCTAGAGTTCTGTTTGGACTACGAACGAATGTTGGCAGCACAGAGCACAGAGCCAGCTAACCCTCCACCTGCAGTGCTGACATCTCACAGGTGTAGCGGTTTGAATCCTGGCTATTCTACTTCTTATCCAGCTCTCTACTTGTGCCCTGGGAAAGCAGCAGAGGATGGCTTAAGTCCTTGGGCCCCTGCACCCATATGGAAGACTAGGAAGAAGCTCCTGGCTCCTGACTTTGGATCAGCTCAACTCTGGTCATTGAGACCATCCGGGGAGTGGCTGGAAGCTCACACTCCGATTCTGTCTCTCCTTCTCTCTATGGAAGAATCAGCCTTTCAAATAGAAATTATCTTTTCATATGTCCCTGGTTTTAATACCAGCAGCGCTGCTTCCCATATATCTCCCTGTTTGTGGCCTGGAAAAGCAGTCAAGGACGGCCCAAAGCCTTGGGACCCTACCCCCACATGGGAGACCCAGAAGAGGCTCCTGGCTCCTGGCTTCAGATTGGCTCAGCTCCTACCATTGAGGCCACTTGGGGAATGACCCATTGGATGGAAGATCTTCCTCTCTGTCTCTCCTCCTCTCTGTATATCTGCCTTTCCAATAAAAAGAAATAAATCTTTTAAAAAGATTCTAGAACTTGATCAACATTTGTGTTTTTATTTATTTTATGCATTATTTGTTTTCTTATAAAAGTTATGTGTGATTACAGCTTTTTTTTTTCAAGATTTTTGGGATCTTGACAGTTGCAAGGCAAGGACTTTAGCCACTAGGCTACTGTGCCGGGCACTGTTTTAATTATTTTTTGTTATGTTTTTTGTTTGTTTGTTTGTTTTTAATAACACTACAGAGGACAATATTAGCAGAAACAGTGGAACAAAAACGTGCCCTAAGAGTGAAGTTAAAAATTTTTTCAATATTCTGGTGGCTAATGAAACTCTGACCATGGAAGTATTCATTGAAGGTAAATTAAGGAAGGCTTTGTTAGTCTTAACTCCTGTCGCCCTCTGCCATGCTCTATAAAAGACTCAAGTGAGTCCTCCTCCCCAACCCAGAGTGAAAACCAGCAGCCAGGCAGGCGCTGGAGAAGCAGGACAAATGACCAGCCCAGGGCCGTGTGTGTGCTCGGGCCTGAGCAGTCCCCTCGGCTAGCTGTCACCACCACGCGGCCCTGAGGCTCCACTGAAGCGTGAAGGGAAGGGTTTAAAGCAGCGGCCTTAGCTTTGAAGGGAGACTCCAAAACACGCGGACCCCATCAGCAAAGTCTGAAAGACTTACTGGTTGTAAGCACTTTGGGAAATTTCTCTTCAACCCTTGACTAACCACTAAGCTAACCTGTTGGAGTCTCAGCTGTTTCACTTTCTGTCCAACTCCTTGTTACTGCCCGGGGAAAACACTAGAACATGGTGAAAGCTCTTAGGCCTCTATAGCCATGTTGGGGACCCTGATGAGGCGCTGGCCAGGCCCAGTCCTGGCTGTTGGGGCTTTTTGGGGAATGAACCAGAGGATGCAAGGTCTCTGTCTCTTCATTCTTCCCTCCCCTTACTCCTTCCTCTCTCCCTCCCTTTCTGTAACTCTGGTTTACAAATAAATAAATAAATCTTTAAAAAAAGAAAAGAAAAGAAATTCTAGAGTTGAAAGGAAATACTTAAAATGAAAGTCAGCAGAAAGGATTATTAATGAACATTTCATCAAGATGGAAAATAGAATTACTGAAATGTTACAGTTTGAAGTATAAAAAAATAAGAGAGAGAGAAAGGAAGAGACAGTATACCCCAGAGTCCGACAGCACATCATCAACAGTATGAACATATAATAGATGCATCAGAAGAAGAGGAAATGGCTAAAACTACAAAGAAGATAGTTCTGAGGTTTGGGGGGTAAAGCCCAAATGCAGATCCAAGGAAATGTTAGCTACCACAAAATGGAAACAGAGCCCAGTGAGGTGGCTCAACTGGCTAATCCTCCACCTCCAAGTGCCAAGATCCTGCATGAGCTTGGATTCGTTTTCCAGCTGCTCCATATCCCATCCAGCTCCCTGCTTGTGACCTGGAATTTAGCGGAGGATGACCCAAAGCCTTGAGCTCCTACATGGGAGACAGAGAAGAAGCTCCTGGCTTCTGGCTCGGGATCGACTCAGCTCATGTTGTTGCAGCAATCTGGGGAGTGAACAAGCAGATGAAGGTCTTTCTGTCTCCTTCTCTCTGTAAATCTGTCCTTCCAGTAAAAACAAATAAGTCATAAAAAAAAGAAACAGATGTAAACATCTGGAACCAGGAGGAGATAAGAAAAGGCTGAGCAATCTAGTTCTAATCTTCATCCTCTGCTTTGTTACGAAGACAGGAAATTCTCCAGGTTATTGTTCTCTTCATTTGGTTTCTTTTAGAGGGAATAAGCTGGAACCATCAATAAAATTCCTCTTGGGGGATTTTTAAACTTTGTGGTTCTGCTGTGCACTGATATCACCGAATCTGGTTAAAGTCACATCAAATATTGGAATTAAATGTGGCACTCGAATTCCTTGGGACTTTATTATTAGTCTCATTTGCGGTTAACCCTAAGTGGAGACCGTCAGGCTAACAGGGGAAGGTCTGTAACATCCATTTCCCTATAGTCTCACAGATCTTCTTACCAAATTACTGTTTTGATCTTGTTCTCTAACCACAATCTAATGTGTTCATATTTTCATAGCCCTTACAGTAACTTGTACAAAATGCAGAGTAGTCTATCATTGCAGTGACTGCAAGGAGTGTAATTTATGGTACACCTAGCTTCCCAATGGGATCAAGGATGTTGGCTCCACTTTATGAAGTGTCTATTTAACAGTTGTCATTTAAACATCATTTTCTTCTTAAAAAAAAAGATGTATAAGAGGAAGAAAAAGAACAAAACAGAGAAATTTTGCTTTTTTTTTTTTTAATTGGAAAGTCAGATATACAAAGAGGAGGAGAGACAGAGAGGAAGATCTTCGGTCCGATGATTCATTCCCCAAGTGAGCACAATGGCTGGAGAGATCAAAGGCCATGCCATATAAGGAGGTCGGGTCCTTATACACAGGAGCCCTGATGTATGTAAGAAACCAAAAAGAGAAACTAACATTAAGTTGCTCTAGGATGTGTGAAACTGCAAGAAGTGAAGCAGAAGTAAATTAAAAAAAAAAGCTCCGGAGAAGAAAGTATACAGCTCAGAGCACAAGGTACTCCACACCAAGACCAAAACAATAAAACACAGAGATAACTTTATAATCAGAACATTACTTACTTTGCAAGGAAATGCTCTACCTTGAGGAAGAAGTGACCGAAGCAGCCACCAGGAGCAGCAATGTCTTCAGATTCTAGAGAACAGAGCAATCTAGGAGACCAACATAGAGTTTAAAATAATTAAAGGTGTCATAATGAGAGAACACAATGGAATGTGCAAAGAGGCAGAGAGCAAGAACAAACAGAACTTTCAGAAATGAAAATCTATGTAAATATCAGATTAGACACTGAAGAGAGAGCTAGCAAATTGGTAAATGGATTTAAGTAGATTGTGTTCCATCTAGCATAAGGGATGGAAATTATGAAATGAAAGCAAAAATGTGAAATAATGAGTAAGATTGATCCATCATGTATCTATCAATGCCAAAGGGCACCAGAAAATTAAGGAGATCTCATTCAGGCTACGCTGTAGATGGGTGGTTATTAATGAGGATGCTTTGCATGACGAGGCAGGTGGCCTGGGAATGCAGAGACAGGCAAACGAGGGACTCCTCAGAACTTCTGGATGGAGATGGGTCTTCTGATGGGCTCCACAAGGGCAGCACGGTCCCTTCAGCTCAGCATTTCCAGAACATCTGAACTCAGGGAGAACTGCTCACCACCCCAGCTTCTCAAAGCACAGATACAGCTCTGCGTTTCTAAAAAGGAACTTCAGAAAGATAAAGTAGAAACAATAGAGGGAATTTGAAAAAGACAAAGTCTGAGCATTTTTCAGAACCAAAGAGAAAGTTCAGTCAGAGGGAGGAATTCCATCAGGTGACAGATACACAAAACCCAGACAAAAGCTCTACCCAGACACGCGCTAGCAAAGCTGCCAAGACAGAGATTTTTCTAATTAGGATATTTTCCTTGTTCCTTCTCTTTTACTTCTTCCCATACATCAGATACTGCTGGTTTGATATACTTTTTTTTTTATTGGTTTCTCTCTGGGATTGAGAACTTAAGCAAAATCAAATTCAGCTGTTAAAATAAAAAAAAAAATAAAAAGACATGGGAAACTTAGACTGTATTTCCCATTTATTCTGCCCCAGGAGATTTCTCACTATTTAGTTACTTCCTTGCCATCACCTGGGGTCTCTCCCTTTCTCTTTAGCTCTTCCATGTTCAGTGGTTTAAGTCACTAACTTGCCCCCCCCCTCCCAGAATGCCCCTGGGGAATGTCACAAGCTCCTTATTTTGCAAGCAAAGTAAGTCAGCCTTTTCTTTCTGTGTCTCTTTTTCCTTCGTCCTCTCAGAGTTAGCCGGGTCCCATAAAGGCCTTCAATATGCTTCCCCAAGCAAAATGTCACAAGTTGAAATAAGGGGTTGGCATTGTGGTTTAGTGGGTTAAACCCTAAGCCTGCAATTCCAGCATCTCCTGTAGGTATCAGACCATGCCCCACTACTCCACTTCTAATCTAATTTCCTGCTAATGACCTGGAAAAGGCATGGGATACTGGCCAAAGCACTTGGACCTCTGCCACCCATATGGGAGACCAGGATGAAGCTCCTGGCTCCTGGCTTCAGCCTGGCCCAGAGTAGGCCAAACCAGCCCTCTTGGGGAATGAATCAGTAGAGGGAAGATCTTTCTATCTATCTCTCCCTTTCTCTCTGTAACTCTTTAAATAAAGAAATCTTTTTTAGTTGAAAGAGTGTGTTGTTTATTTTTATGCTTTTGGTCACATGAAAATGAGTAAACCAAAACAGCTAAATAAAAGCAATTCCAGGAGCCAGTGCCTTGGCCAGTGGTGATGGCCACATGAGCATTGAAATACCATGTACATGAAGATGGGGAATGCAGCAAGCTGAGCCATTCCTTACAATACCTGCATGCCATACTAAAGAGCCAGCTTGAGTCCTGGCGTCTCTGCTTCTGATCCAGCTTCCTGTTTCATGCACCTGGGAGTACAGCAGACGATAGCTCAAGTCCTGGTCCTTACCACCAACATGGGAGACCCGGACACAATACCAAGCTCCCGGCCTTGGCCTAGCCTTGCCTCAGCAACTGTGAGCATATGAGGAATGCACCAGGCAGTGAAACATTTCTCTTTCTTGAATAAAAATAAATATTTTAAAGTGTTATACATACATATCAAATTAATTTTCCTTTTCAGATGAGAGAACTGAACCTTTACGAATTCATTGTCCTCTAAGCTCCTATCACTGGTTTCTGGTTGAGTTGAGTTTTAACCCCCACCTTCTGATTCAACATACCACTTTGCTTTAGTGACACCACAAAACAAAAACTGTTGAGCTCCTTTCAACTTACCACATTTCACTCTGGCCTAAGGAAAATATTGAAGGTTGTTGCAACTACATGGATATGTATTTCTTCCTAAGTATCACAATTGAGTACAACTGGAGTTTAATTCGTTGTTACAATGGAAGCTCCCAGAAAGTAAACAGTCAAGCTTTGTCTTTTTCCTGATAATTTGGCATTAAAAAAAAAAAATCCCTGTAACTGCAATACTGTGAAAATTAGATTGATCACTTCTATTGCATATAAAGTAGCTACTTTAATGGCCCATGTCATTTCCTGTAGCTGTTCTGACACCAGCTTGTTAGGGCTAAAGGCCATCTTTCTAAGCACTGCCCTAAAAGCTGTTTTCTGCTCGACCCCACTATTCTCCAAATCATCAGCTTGCTATTGTGCCCCAAGATCCTTTGGAAAAAGAACAAAGAAACATTGTGTTACAGACTTCAGCTGGGGAGCCATTGAGTAGAGTCCTTCATTCCTATATTCATGTATTCATTCAACAACTTTTTGAACACTAATTGTGTTCCTTGCTTGTGCCAGGCTCTCAGCATATGCTGACAAGAGGCACAATCCCTATCTTCACATTGTTCATATTTGGCAGGGGAACAGACATTGAAAAATGTGGATATTCCACAAGTTATTCAGCTCTCACAACCTTCGCGAGGAGCCTTTTTATCTCCCACATCCTTGATGTCAGATACAGCATCTCCCTGTCTTCCAAGTAAATAGACATGGACTCTGCACTCAAAGCATTGTTGTGCCACATAGGTGGTGGCCAAGATTCAGTGTAAAAAGATTGGACACAAAATCCTACAAAATGTCCTATACCCAGCCCATAGGAAAGTCCTACAACAACCCAAGTGAAACACCACAATCAACGTGGTACTCCAACTTCCATTGCAAAGGATCTAATCCCCAGCCTGGATTCTCTTCTGTCCTGGACCCTGTTCTGGATCTTGTTGCTTTGGGTCTCCTGGAAATGTCAGTTCTGCTCTGCTGTGGTCTCTGCCTGCAGCCTGGCTTACTGGTGGCATCTACAGGCCCAGTACAGGGGGGCCCATGCAGCCCCTAAAGCATAGCCCCCAGCAGACAGAGGGCTTGGAGGAGGGGAGTGCATAACATTGACAATCAGTTGTGCCACACCTAAGTAGGTAGTGATTCTAATTGGGGTAATTAGGTGCTGGGAGGGCAAGTAAGAGGCCAGCAAGGCAGGTAAGATGGTCTAGAACAGCCATCTGTGCTGCAGCTCACAGCACGTCAGGCTCTGTCCTCCAGAGTTAGCCTGCCAGGCTCACTGAGTAAATCCCTGGGATAGAGTTTCCGCCTGAATGACTCAAGTCACACAGGATGAGAAACTGTCTCTCTCCACTGGGAAGTGGAATAAAACAGCTGACTCACACTTCTCACTTCCGCCTTTGCCGAGCACAGTGGAGCAGGTCTCGGTTACTCAGAGCTGAATCTGCTTTTTAGAACTGACTGATTGGATGAGGAAGTTAAAATGCAGACACCAGGGAATTGAGAGACATACCTTGGGTCCTAGGGCCACCTTGCATTCTTGAGTGTGGGGATCTGGCCTCGCCTTGGACAAGGCCCAAGAAGGTCCTGCTCAGTTGGAAGTTCTCTCCCATCTACCCTACCCTTCCTGGACAGTTCCTTGAAAAAGCATGGGTTGTAGTTAAGCTTTGAGCCTGTGTGATATCCTGGAACTGAAACACGGGGCTTCCAGCGGCCATTGTTGGGTCCCACTTTTAGACACGAAGAAAGTAAACATTTGAGAATTTATGGCAAAGACTAAGCAAGCCCAGGGACTAAGCTGCAAATCAACTGGATCACTGTGGTCAAAACAAAGAATGGTTCTCGGATCTCAATTACCAGACAAACCCAGTGTGCCTAGGCAGCAAAGAGATGGGAAGAAGCCAAGCATTCTGATCCGAGTGCATCTGCCTTCTAGTAACGTGCTGTCATGAAGAAAGGTGACCAGAAGGCACTGGCTTATTTGCTCTTAACATTATTTTATTAATATTTCCCTATGTCATTTCCTGTTAGAAACATGGTAGTTCTACCTGCTCCCACAAAAAAAGGGAACTTGTCATTTATATATGCGTGCAGTTATGCTTCATATGTTCTTGCTCACTGATCCTGGGATGTATCCACAGAATTCGGCACAGCGAGTACATTGGCCCACACTGAGATAAAACATTTTCTTCAGCTACACCACAATCTCCAAGAGTGAGCTCACACCTTCTTCCCATCCACATGCTTCAGTGCAAGACATGATCTGGTTGCTTTACAGAGCAATTCACCAACTTAGAAATTATTACTTTTGGTCCCTTCCCTGAAGAATTCCCCAAATCGACACCTCACAAGTCAAACTCTTCGTTGGGTAGACTGCGTAAACTTAAAGTCAGCTCCTGTTTATGGAGCATGAAAAACATATTTAAGAAATTCTCCTGAAAACAAGATGGCAGAATAGTGTAAGGACACATGTAAATGGATAGAGAAACATTTAATCAGGATGAAGCAGAGAGGACATATTTCAGGAAATACGAAAGGACAGAACAACAGCAGAGGGGTACCTGGAGACTGACAGACACAGGAAAACAGTGGGCACAGTGGTGTGGTGTTGCAGTGACAGATACTCCAGTGGCATTCAGCTAACAGTGATCTGAACTCCACCAGCAGCCAGAACTCCACCAGAAACCAGGTGGGAAGGGACCTTCACAGGGAACTCAGGAGGTGAACCCAGACAAAGAACTGTCCGTCCTGCTGGTCTGTGTGATTTGACCAGGAGCAGAGACAGAGCAGCAGATCCCAGATGGGCAGTGCAAGAACAGGGATGGATTTCAGAGCCCAGTATGACCCCTAGAGCCATTTTGAGTGCCATTTTGCCTAAGGAGGCAAAGGCAAGGGAAAGGACTGAGCATACACTGAGCTGGGAGTGAACTCATTTCTGACTCAGTGAACTGCAGTGATGTGGCATTCTACAGGTTCCACCCAAGACAGGTCTGGGTAGCCCTCAGACCTGATGGCCAGCAGATCAAGAATTCTAGTAGTGGTGCGTCAGGTGCCATTTTGTACACTGTGGCAATAGCTTTAGGACTGCAGGGGACAGCAATGAACTGCGCATGTGCTGAGCTCGTGAGAACTCACTGAGTTCCTTGGATTGCACTGGTCCCACACGAAAATAATACCAACTGTGGCATCGTACCGGTCAAAATAGGTCCGTGTGGCACCCAGACCTAACATGCAACAGGTTCCCACAAGATCAGCGCGACCAAAAACCTAACTACATAGAACACCTGGTGTCTCTCTAATCCTGGGACCTGCTCCAAACAGAAGTGGGAGAAAGGTTGCAGAGACAACGGTCCAGCCTCAGTACGGTATCACAGGAGGTGGAAAGTGGTGAGCCAGGAGTTGGGGCTGTGGAGACCACGGTGCAAATCTGACATAAGAATCCAGACCTGGAACTCGCTGGAGGTTGTGGCATAAGTGGCTGCAAGCAAAAAGTTGTGTACCAAATGCAATAAGTAAAATTGCATTGTAGACCTGTGGGTCACACAGCTTAGAAACCTGCCCCAAGGAGAAGACTCTGCTAACCAGAAGTACAATGACCAAGAACAAAAGAAGAGACAGAGGCACAATGAATATTACCGAAAACTCCCCTGAAAAGGAGCAAAACCCTATGCCAACCTCAAAGTTAACTGAGGAAGACATCGAGAAAATTGGGGCACACAAAATCCATAAAACTCATTTTAAAGCTTTTGATCAAAAATATGAAACACATGCAAGAGTTCAAAGAATTTAAGGAAGCAGTAAAGCAAATCAAGGCTGGTATATCAGAAATTAAGAACACAGTAGAGCAAATTAAAACTACAGTGAAGAGTCTCCAAAACAGAATGAAGCAAGCAGAAGAAAGAATCTCAGAATTGGAAGATAGTTTCTGTCATCAGGGGGAAGCAAACAAAAAGCTGGAAGCAGAGCTGGATCAGGCCAAAAAAAGTATTCAAGAATTGAAAGACACTATTTAGAGGCCAAATATAAGAGTTATGGGAGTCCCGGAAGGTGCAGAAAGAGAAGCTGAGTTTGCAAATGTATTTAATGAAATAATAAAGGAAAAATCCCCTAATCTATAGAAAGAATTGGGAAACAAGATCCAGGAGGGACACAGAACTCCCCACATCTTGATCAAAAGCAATCTTCACCAAGACACATGATAATCAAGCTCTCTTCAATTGAACATAAGGAAAAGATCCTTAAATGTGCACGTGAAAAAAATCAATTGACATATAAAGGAGACATATAAAGGATCTCACAGAAGATCTCTCACAGGAAACTCTACAGGCAAGAAGAGAATGGAGTGACATATCCAGATTCTAAAAGAAAACAATTGTCGGCGTAGGATAACATATCCAGCAAAGCTTTCTTTTGTCTTTGAAAATGAAATAAAATTCTTACAGAGTAAAGAAAAGTTAAAAGAATTTGCCTCTTCCAAACCTGCCCTACAAATGATACTTCAAAATGTCCTCTTGACAGAGAAGAGGAATAGCACCTACCAAAACCAAAGGCAAATGGGAAGAACATCCCAGGAAAATGACAACAGAAGACTAAACCAATGAACAACCCATTCCTGAAAAGATAGGACCAAATTACCACCCATACATATTAACCCTGAATGTAAATAACTTAAGCTCAATCAAACATCATAGATTAGTAGACTGGATTAAAAAACAAAACCCATCTGTTTATTCTCTTGAATAGACACACTTCACCAACAAAAATCAGCAGAAACTATATCAAAACATGGGTTTTGTTGTTTTCTGTTAGTTTCATCTCTTCAAAACACTTTCTTCTGATTAAATCATTCAATGACTCGTAGATCATACAGTAGCATCATTTTCTTCAAGAAGCTTCTTGATTTTCATTTCTTCAGCTACACGTTAGTCATTTAGTAGCGTGTTATTTAACTTCTTGGTGGTGTTAATTTCTTTTTTCTTCCTGATGCTGATTTTGTTTTCTGGCGTTTCAACTTAAGGGGATGTATAGTAGCTGTGTAATGGAGATTGTCATATCCAGTAACATGTCATTTAACTTCATGGCATTGTAAATGTCTATTTTTCTTTCTATTATTGATTCTGTATTATGACTTTTCGTTTGAGGGGATGTACAGTAGCTGTGAAATAGAGACTAACATCCAGTTGTGAGGATACAATGCAGTATGCATTTCTATTTCCAGACAAAGATGGACTTACAATGAAACTGTTTACTATATCTTGACAATAGGATGCTGGACTCTCTGCCATTGTCCATGCCCGCAGTGATGGACATATAACTGTGTATGAAGAACTATATTTTTAATGATATAGAGGAACTAGGTCGGGGGGAAATTGGGGAGGGGATACTGGACATGCCAGGAGCCTATGGAACTGTATCATAAAATGATAATAATAATAATAATTTTTAAAAATCCTCCTAACCATGTAACGGTCAGCTGTGTTGCTATCCCAGTTTTACAGAGATCTCAACCAAGCCTTAAAAAGGTTAAATAACTTGGAGAGACTCATGTAACAAACAAAAGGCAGTACTGCAATCCAACCAGAGTGTGTCTAGGGCCATGCACTCCGGCCTCCCCCAGACAAGCACATTAAACACACTGATGAATCTCTTCTGATGCTGCTTAGGCTCCATGCCTTGACACTGCACCTTGGTTCTCTTCCTTACTGCAGCATGCTGTAAGCAATTCTGCCTATCATTGCAACTCTACACCAGCATAGTTTTATTATGATTACTCCTTTCTCTAGCCTTTCTTTCCATGAGTCCAACTTGATTAGCCTGCCAAATAGCAAATACTAAATTCTGATTTTAAATTTATCAACTCCCAGACATGGAAAACTGCACATCAATTAGATGATCCTGAAAATCAGTTATGCTCAAGCCTGAGCCATTCTGAATCATGAAATCAGATGAAAGTGCAGGTGGAGGGAGCAACCACTGAGTCACGAAGACATTATTAGAAGCAATCAAAAGTTTATGCCAGGTAACTCATTTCCATTGATGTCAAAAGAAATATTTTGTGGGGGAAAAGAAGCAACGATCACAAAAGAGATTCATCCATACTGTTCTCTGGTATTTGAACATTCACAGCTGTGCCACCAACCGTGGTAGCTTCTAGATGACAAAGTCTGCAGATCAGTTAAAATTCTTAAAGGGTGATTTATTTCATTATCTAAACTGTAACTATGTATTCATTCTAATAATTTTTCTATCCCCAATGGAAAACTCACACGTACCATACATATAAAAGTAGACAAAACAACACATAATAGTAGAAATGCTTTGGTAACATGGAAGTTCAGAAAAAGAATGTTTAAAGCTAATTTGAGCAAGATTTTGTAGCAGGGTATTTAGATAGAGATGTGGACATAAACACAGTCTTTATTCAAAGATTTCTAGAGTTTGTGACTTATGATATCAAGTTATAAGTGATGGAAAAATAGTGGCATGAAAAACCACTTTAAATGGGTTGAAATACTGTATTAATAACTGAAGCCAGGAGCCGGCACAGAGGCATACTGGGGTAAACCTTCACCTGACATGCCAGAATCCTATACATGCTGTGGTTTGAGTCCTGGCTGCTCCATTTCCAATCCAGCTTCCTGCTAATGGAAACGGAAAGCAGTAGAGAGGTTGGCCCAGGTCCTTGGGCCCTTCCACCCATGTGGGAGACTTGGAAGAAGCTCCTAACTCATTTTCCAAAAAAATAAAAATAAAAATCTAAAAATGTAAAATAAATAAAAATAAGGAAAAATTAAAAATAATAATAAAAGCCAGGTTACTTAACGGAAAGGAGTTTTTAAAAAAATAAATAAAAGGAAAGTAGGAAGAGAAGAATCAGCAGTGTGGTTCAGGTTCAAAGTATTCTGCCCTGCTTGTCACTATTGACAAGTGATATGATAAGGCATAAATGCTAAAGGGTAAATAGTAACTTTATAGTGTAGAGTAACTTCATCTACAGTCACACAAGCTGATACCGCGTGCCTCACGAGACCACACAATCTCAAAAAGGCACTACCTAAACCTCAGTATGTAGAAACTCCAGAGTAAGGCTGAACAATACCTGCACGATAGCACTTACTTACTCTTCACCATTGTTAAAAACATTAGACGAGAAAGCGAGGGAACTACTGCCACCATCATGAGAAATTAAAGCAACACTACTGCTAATTACAGTGCATGCTCTTGAATCCGATCTTAGATCAGCAAAGGCAATGATTACAAAAACACTACTGTGACAAGTAGAGTAACTGGAACTCAAGTCTTAGGGCACAGCACTGCGGCCAAGTTCCTATAAAGGATTTTGGACAATGTCATGTGGTTGTGAGTGTAGTCCCTGCTTTTCACAAATACACTGCAAAGGATTTATAGCCCAAGGGTCACAGGAACTGCAAGTTACTTTGAAATGATATTTGTGGGGAAAAAAAAAAACCCAGCAAGAACAAATAATAAAATAAATGCACAAAATAGTTGCAATTGGTGAATGGGGGTAAAGATAATACAGGTATGTCTTAAATTATTGTAACTTCTGAAAGTTGGAAATTTACACTGAAATAAAGTTTAGACATCATATTACATTCAGAGAATTCACTTTTTAAACATACATTAAAAAGTGTACACTTCTCTACTGCTATTGAAGCAAACTTAATAGCTGAAAACAATCCGAACTTTGATCTTATAGACTTTCTCCAGAGGCTTCCCTCAACCCTCAGCTCTGACCCCTATCTCACACTTCACTCTAGTCTGTTCCCATGGTCACATATGCTTCTCTGATGCTTGCTAACTTTTGTGCTTCCCTTTCAATGGATATTTTCTAAATGTATTGGGCTCGCCTTAGATTGGTCTAGGATAATTGCCCCCACTTCAGGTTCTTACTTTAGTCACATCTGCAAAGTTCTTTTGCCACAAGTTCCAGGAATTATGTGGTGAACGCTCTTGAGGTTCTGTCTACTATTATCCTATCTACTAAAGCAACTCAGTTTCTAATATGAAGAAAACGAGTTCTATCCATTTCTGTCTATCCATTTTGCTAATAGAACAAAATCCCTTGAAGCTGGGTACTTTATGCAGTGAAGAGATTCATTTGGCTTACAGTTTTAGTGGATGGAAAACCCAAACACCATGGGCCGGCATCATGGTTATTGCCACCTGGCCTTGTCACAACATGGCAAAAAAGTGAGAAGGGAACAACCAGCTGCACTAGGGGATTTTGTAATGGCCAAATCTGTCTGATGATAATCCATGCTTATAGAAACTAGTTCAGTCCCATGGACATAATCTAGTGACAGCACAAATCATTCATGAAGGTGGAGCACCTATAACCTAATTAACCTTCCTCTAGACCTTATCTCTTACAGGGCCCACCACCTCAACAGCTTCATGCTGTAGGAACCCAGCTTGCATCACATAAACTTTGTTGGGGGGGACAAACATAACCAAACCACATCATTCAAGTAAATATTAAACAGCAATCAAAGGATTTCTGCTAGAACTGGGAACCCTCCATCTTAGGAAAAAGAGGATGTCACTGGAGAGGGAACACAGGCATTAAAGTTACTATAATATTCCAGATATTAAGTGGGGGAGAGGGGTGGAGTAAAGTCATGCCCTGTAATTCTTACTTAAGTTTTACTCATATATAATTCTGTTGATGACTTATACTTGTCTTAAAACATCAGTGGAACTATAGTTAATGACATTATCTTCTATGCTGATAAGGTTTCACTTTCTTAAAGTCTGGTGTAGAGGTGGGCATTTGGGGCTCCAGCTGAGGCATCCATGTCTGGTGTCAGAATCCCTGGGTTTAAGTCCTGATTGCCCTTGTGCCTCCTGCTTCTGGATAACACAAACCCTGAGAGCCAGCAGGTGAAGGAAGACTCGAGCACAAAGACTCCTGCAGTCCACATAGGGGACCTAGACAGAGCTGCAGCTCTTGGCTTCAGCCTGGCTCGCCAGCTGCTGCTGACATCTGGGGAGCAAACCAGAGGAAGGAGGGCAGGTGCTTGTCTCTATTTCTTTCTCTCTCTGCCTTCCACAAAAAAAACGGGGAGGAAAAGCACATTTATTTTGAAAATTATTCTACTTGGATATTTTTGAAAATAAAAATTTAAACAGTTTATCTTTTCTTTAGAGTTAATCATAAGACAAAATACCTTCATTAACACACCTAGCAAATAAAGTCTTGGACCTAGTCATGACAGAGTAATCATTACTTTGTCAGTCATGTGAAATAATAGAATATTATGATTATTATTAATAGAATATTATGATTAAAAACTATCCTGGCACAGATTAGAGATTAGCAGGAGGTATGGGTAGGAGAAAGAGGCCAGTTCTGTACCCTAACTAAACTGGTTACACAAATCAATACCTGTGTTAAAACTCATAATTTTTTTCATCAATTTAAAAGGTTAATTCTATTCCATAGCAACATAAATGGTAAGTTTTATTTTATAATAATATGCAGAGCAAGTTTTTAAATAACAGTAACTTACTTTGCTCCATAGTTCATCTGTGAGAATATTTGTATGTACAGGTTTATTTTTCCAGAACTGGTTGAGATCTAGAAGATGACTCTCCTGAAGAGATTCCAAGGCAACTCGGGCCCAGCATCATGTCAGCTCTCATCATGTATTCACCTTCAATTGACACAGGCTTAGAAAGACCATTCCAAGAATTCCCAGTCTTAAAATGTCAACCTCGTGGCAATGCTATGACCGCTTGAAGGCAACAGCCCTTGAAAGAAAGAAAGAAAAGGAAACACGTGGAGATCATGCATGGAGACAAGAAGAGAATGCCTGAACACCTGCTTATTCAGCAGGCCTGCCCTTCTGCCCTCAGTGTTTATTTGAACAGAAAGAATAAAAGAAAAAACCACAAGCTGAGCAGAGAAGCCATAACCTGGAGAGGTCTGCCCAGCCACCACTAGGTGACAAAGATATGTGGATTTCAACAGTGAAGTGATCTTGTAAAAAAATTTTTTTCTCGCACAGGTTTAACATTCCATTAAGTAATGATTTCAACACACAGCAAGTAGAAAATACATTTTAAAAAACAGAACAACAACAACAACAAAAGACCAAGCAAACAAAAAAACAAAAAAATCAACCCCTCCTCCGGAGTGCCAATCCTGATCATACCCCAGAATGTCACTCTTATATCTAGAGGTCACTTAGGTTTTTGTCCTCTGTGTATTAGTTACCAGAGATTTGGGAAAATACGGTGTTTGTCTTTTGGGACTGGCTTATGAATAATGTGATCTTTATTTTTTTAAAGATGTATTTCTTTTTATTGCAAAGTCAGATATACAACAGAGAGGAGAGACAGTGAGAAAGATCTTCTGTCTGCTGATTCACTCCATAAGTGGCCACAATGGCCAGAGCTGAGCTGATCTAAAGCCAGGAGCCAGGAAGTTATTCCAGGTCTCCCACATGGGTGCAGAATCCCAAGGCTTTGAGCCATCCTTGACTGCTTTCCAAGCCACAAGCAGGGAGCTGGATGGGAAGAGGGGCTGCCGGGATTAGAACTGGGGCCCATATGGGATCCTAGTGGGTGCAAGGAGAGGACTTTAGCTGCAAGGCTACTGCACCAGGTCCGAATAAAGTGATCTTTACAACACAGCTGGACTCAAAACTCCCTGGCTAGACTGCCTGCCTGTAAGTCTTCATCACCTGCCATGGCTGTGAGCTGAGAAGAAAATCAAAGAAGCTGAACTTCAGAACAACTTCAATACTAAAGACTTGTGCCTCAGGTGGACTTTGTGAAAAACCACCCTTGTGGTTGAACAAACAGCCTTTACGGTACATTAAGTACCCTCAGAATATGCCCACAATGGCCACAGTATTCATTTGCTACCATAACAGGGCTACTATAACAGGATACTATTGACTGACTGGCTTAAACAACAGAAATTAATTCCTGTACAGTTTTGAAGGCGGGAAGCTTAAACTGAGAGTTGGTTTCTTCAGAGGTCATGACAATGGTCACACATACCCTGGTGTCTGTATTTGGCTTAATTTCCTGTTCTTTTTGAGGACATCACTCAGATTGGATAATTTCCCCAATGGCTTGATGTTAATTTTATCATATTTTTAAAGACTTTATTCCCAAATATAATCACAATCTGAGAAGCAGGGGATTAGGGTTTTAACATATGAATTTTGAGGGGCTGCAATTTGGCCGATAACAATCACACGAGGAGTCACTTGTCTTTCTCACTTTTCCTTCTTATCCTGGCCAGAGGAATAAAAGAAGACAGAAGAAATAAAAAGTAGCCTACGCCACTCTAACTCCCTGAAGCCTGGCCTGGTCTGGAGGTTCAAGAAATGAAATAGGATGTGAGATTCAGTTTTGAACTACTCTACCCAGAACAGAAAACTATAATAATAAACTAGCCAGAAATCTAGTGTATCTGCCAAAGATAATATTAAATGATAGGCAAGAGAGATTCCACAGAACATGAACATGCTGTCAAGAGTTCAATATGTAACAAACTGATCATGAAATAATATAGGAAGAAATGCATAATATTTATAATACTATAATACTATAACAAGTAAAGAATGACACACATATTTTGACAAATACTTGGAAAAATTGCAATAGATGCCTATTGTACTTGAGTTCCCAGCATCCCTTCTTTGTGTTGTCTAGTAATACATCCTTTATTCATCAGCAAATTAGCCATATGACTCTATTTAAGCATCTCTTAAACCCTCACACGTGATTAGGGTGATTCAAAAACAAAACAAACCGATCAGGAACATTTCCTGGGATTTAGGGGCTGAAACAACTACACCCTTTTCTTATCTGATTACAAACTTGTAAAGCTCAGAGCCAAGAGTTTCTGTTTGCTGGTCACATCTGACTCATAAAGAAACCAATGTGGAAGAAATAAGGCAACACAGAGAGAGACAAGGAGATGAAAGAGAGCTGGAGCCCCGATGGTGTCGCTTCCCTGACTTGAATCATCTCCAAGACCAATTCTGTTCTTGTATTCTAAAATGTCGGTTATCTGAGCCTATTACACCTCTCCTTTGGCTTAAGCCAGTTGCTTTTGTTTCTTTCCTTTGAGATAAAGAATCCCGAAAATAAAATATATACACTTAAATGTATATTCATGGAAAATAATCTGTAATGATGCATACCAAAGAGTTGACTATATTCAATTCCAATAAATGAAATACGTTTTGTTTATGTTGTCCTCTATTATTTAACTTCCTTAATAAATTAGCTATTACTTTGACAATAGAACATTCTTACGAGAAGAAAAACACAAGATAATTTAGTACTGATGATAGCAAAGGACTACATGTGTGTCATACAATAAGCAAGATTGAGAAATACAGTATAATTAACATTTAGCTTTCTATTTTCTATGTCCCCTCTCCACATTAAATTCTTAACAGAGCTTTCAAAAGGCGAATGCCAACCATATAGAGAGGGCACAGATCATTAAGTCTATGATGTATCAATAAGTCACACGAATAGGGACAATGCTAAATGTGCACAGGACAGCAAAGCAATATCTATAAGATGTACCTAAAACAGCACAGAAATCTTAGGATGCACCTGTAAGGCTACCTCTGGGATACAAGTTCCTGTCCTATTTCCTACTGTTGCATAAGAAATTACCCCCCAGGACTACATTATGGCGCATGAGTTAAGCTGTCACCTGCAACACCAGCGTCCCATATGGGCACTGGTTCATGTCCCGGCTGCTGCAGTACATTCCAGGGCTTGTTAACGGCCTGGAAAAGCAGCAAAAGATGGCCCAGGTTCCTAGCTCCCTGTTCTCATATGGAAGACCTGGAGGAAGCTCCTAGTTTGGCCTGGCCCATTCCTGGCTACTGCTGCCACCTGGAGAAAGAACCAGAGGATGAGAAGATCTCTCTCTTTCTCACTCTTCCCCTCTTTCTTTCAAATAAGTTAATTTCCTACTCTTTCAAATAAATTAATTTCAAAAACCAAACTACTCCAAAATTGATATGTTTAAAAGAAGGATTTATTCTTCAATTTGTAGGGGTGGGAAATCAGAACATGCCCTAACCAGGTATTTCTGACTTGGAGTTTCTGAGAAGTTGCCAAGTATCCCCTGGGGCTGTAGTCACCTCAAGGGTCAGCTGGGGAAGGTCACCAATGTCACCTACTGACGGCAGGCAGGCCTCACAGTCTTTGTGGCTGCTGGATGGAGCCACGAGTTACTTCCTGCCTGCACGGTTCATATATGACAGTGTACTTTTCCAGAACAGAGGGACACGGAGACAGAGGATCAGCACAGTCAAACAGAAGCAACTGTGCCCGATGAGGACTACATGGCCTCATCTGGAGTCATTTTTAACTGGCACACCACAGAAAGGAGCAAGTGGTTACTGCTGACGTCAGGGGTGCTGCTAAACATGCCGCGTGGCACAGGACAGCTCCCCTACCCCTGGGGAAGACCTGGTCCTAAGGCTGAACCTGAAGGTGGGAAACCCCAACCTCGAGCACTGAATGTGTACAAAACACCTGGTGCACGTGATCTCGACCCTCACGCAGTCCTGTGTGGTGGTATGTATCACCCTCCCTTTCACTAAAGAAACAGAAATTTAGAGCCTCTGAGCATCTTCTTCAAATCACACAGCAAATGCATGCAGAGGCTGCGTTCGGGAGCAGGTCAGTCTCTCACCATTGTAAGTCTCTTCTACAAAAGCAGCAGAAGAGGTTAAAAAGAAAGGAAAGCAAAGTCTGGGAGGATTTAGGAGAGAAAAGTCCTTTCTGCCAAGAAATGTCTCAGATGCCACTCTCATTTGTTCCTTTGAAATAGGCGATGAGGCAGAACATGAACTTGCTCAGAGCCTGTTCTCTGGGAAAGCACAGCTTGACAAGGTCCTGGTTTACGTCAGCACTGAGCTGGCGCTGTGGATCTCTTTGGTTGTGGGAACCCACTGTTCCCATGCTGGCTGCACCCTCTGCCGTCTGCTTGGGGCCCCAGCTGCGTCGCCAGTGAATCACTGGTGACTGCTCAGAGGAACCAGGCCAAGCCTCCCTCTGCTCTACCTTCAGTGTGGTAAACCTGGCATTTTTCATCAGCTGTAGGATCACACTGTGATGCTCTCTGGGCATGCATCTTACACTCCTCGGATCTTTATCCAACTGTGTCCTCCACCCCATCCAACCATTATTCCTCTTGACCCTCACAGTTAGAATTTGAACATTTTATTTTCTGAATGATGACTGTCACACTGAAGTAGATTGCCCTTCATAATTATACCTTCCTATCTCTCCAGGTGGGAGTTCAGCTGTTTATTTGAAGGATTTTAATGGGATTTGGACCTTTTGGGGTTGGGAACAGGCAGATCCACTCTTCAAAAGCTCTCAAAGAAAAGTGACAAGCTAGGGCTAACTGATCATGAACTTTGAAAAGATTTCTATTAAAATCTTCCAGGTTTGTAGGCACTGTGAAGATAATCATTCTTAAAATTTTACTTAAAAAAAAAAAGAAAATTTGTCAAGAGGTCAAGAGGAAAACTGTTTTCTTCATGTCAGGGTTGAACAGAGGAATAAATGAGGACCTGGCACCATAGCCTAGTGGCTAAAGTCCTTGCCTTGCACACACCAGGATCCCATATGGGCAATGGTTTGTGTCCCTGTGGCCCTGCTTCTCTTCTAACTCCCTGATTGTGATCTAGGAAAGCAATTGAGGAGAGTCCAAAGCCTTGGGATCGTGCATCTGCGTGGGAAACCCAAAAGAGGCTCCTGGCTCCTGGCTTTGGATCAGCTCAGCTCCAGCCATTGTGGCCACTTGGGGAGTGATCCAGCAGATGGAAGATTTTCATCTCTGCATATCTGACTTTCCAATAAAAATAAATAAATCTTGACATAAAATAAAAATGAAGCCAGCTAAATGAAGCTGAACCTGGTATGATGGCTAAATCATCACGTTGCAAGCAGTAGGATCTTATATGGGTGCCAGCTTGTATCCCAATGCTCCCTTCCCATCTGGTTCCTGGCTAATGGTTTGGGAAAGCAGCAGAGGATGACACAAAGCCTTGGGACCTCGCACTCACATTGGAGACCTGGAAGAAGCTCCTGGCTCCTGACTCCTGGCTCTTGGCACCTGGCTTTGGATTAGCTCAGCTCCGGCCACTGGGGAGTGAACCAATGGATGGAAGATCTTTCTTTGCTGCCACTCCTTTCTCCATAAATCTGATCTGCCGAGAGAAAATAAAGCTTTTAAAAATAAATAAATAAATAAATGAAATTTTCATTAGCTGAGAAACTATAGGTGCACACCTGCTGGGATTTCAAAGGCTATACACCCTTTAGCTAACTATGGCCTTGGCATACAGCCACCCTTGCAGAAACACTAGATGTTGCAGCTTCAATCCACGGTTAAATAATAGATGTCATCTTTCTTCTTACTGCGAAACAAACTTTGGGAATGACGGGCAATTCCTTCCTTAGGGCCTTGTGTTGGCTTTTTGTCAACTACAATCAAATACCTGACAGAGGCTAAGTTTATAAAGAGAAAGGACAGCTCGTGGCTTTGAGGGCTCAAGTCCAAGGTTGGAGGACCCATTAGCTCGGCCTCTGATGAGGGCTGAGGACCAAGTGCAGAAGAAGGATCACTTGGTAAAGTGAAGAGTCAGAGAAAGTAGCTGACCTGGTGAGAACTGTCTTTTGAGGGTACCCCATCTCTGGGTGAGCCACAGACCTCCCATTAAGCCTACCTTCTAAACACCATAATTAAATTAAGTTTCTTTCTTATCAGTATCATTAACTTAGGACTTTGGGGTTTAAAATCATACATGAGTTTATTAGCTAAATCACATTCCAACTATAATAAGTCTATGGTGAAAAATTGTACAACCATTCTCAGTCCTCCTGCTATCAACTGATATCAAGCTAACTGCATATGGAAACAAGTGCCAGTCCCAAAATAGCAGTTACCAAGTAACAAGAACACGTAGAGCTTTTAAAATCAATTGGAAAATGTGATCCACAAAACCATACAAGAACCACAGCAAATCGGCTGACCTCCAGTACAATCTCCTTTAGCTGATTTCTATCTGGTTGGTACGATTCAGTTCTCTGATTTAGCTAATCAGTTCTTTTGATTAGAAGGAAAATTCCATTCAGAGTGATTTTTTCCTCCCATGAATCCTTATATCTTTTATGATTATATGTAGAAAAACAAACTTTCTTAGCAATGACTACTGTAAGAAATTGATTTTGCATTGTGACATAACACAAACATGTACACATTCACACTCACTAGAATAATTCCATACAATGCAATCCTTCTTACCATAGGATTCCCTTTAATATTTTCAGTTTATTCCATTTCCGTTCCAATCTGGGTTAGCCTGTTAAGGTGAATTTTCCTGCCATCAAATTACTTTCACAACTCATTAAAGGATATGACCTACAGTTTGGAAAATATTACCTTACTTAAACTGTGGCTTAAAGAATAACAATTTATGGCATTCTGGTGAAATTCAAAGCATAGCTGGAAAGTGATTTTATTTAGCATTTCCCCAGATTGTTTCCTGCTGGATCTGGGATCCCGTTCATCCAACTCTTTGGTAGAGTGGTAAGGCACTCATAATTTCACAATTTTCTTTTCCAATTCTGATTGTCAGCTATGGAAACATTGGTAATTACATCAGTCTCCTTTCTACACATTCCAACACAGGGTCTTAAGGAGTTCCTGCTGAAGCATTCAACCCAGGAAGCTTGGCAAGGCAGGCGAACGTGGTGCCACTTGGCGGTAGAAATAAAGGAATCCATATCCAGCACAGCAAGTCAAGATCAGGTCCATGTTGTTGTTTTTTTTTTTTTTTTTAAAAAGACTTATTTATTTATTTATTGGAAAGTCAGATATACAGAGAGGAGAGACAGAGAGGAAGATCTTTTGCCCGATGATTCACTCCCCAAGTGAGCGCAACAGCCGATGCTATGCCGATCCGAAGCCAGGGGCCAGGAACTTTTTCTGGTTCTCCCACACGGGTGCAGGGTCCCAAGGCTTTGGGCCGTCCTCGACTGCTTTCCCAGGCCACAAGCAGGGAGTTGGACGGGAAGTAACCGGCGCCCATATGGGATCCCGGCGCGTTCAAGGCGAGGACTTTAGCTGCTAGGCCAACGTGCCGGGCCTCAGGTCCATGTTTAATCAGATCCATCTCTTGGAGTCAACAACGGGGAAAGAGGGGAACTACATGTAGAGCCAAGTAAAATGGAGGCAGTGACCGTCATGGGCAGCAGGGAAAGGAAGCAGGTCATAAAGCAGTTACTGAACCAAAGAATAGAAGCTACGAGGGTTCTTGATGTGTTTCTGGTGGTGGGAGCATCTTTCAAAATTTCAGTGATAAATGCCAAAGTTATTCTCCAGAGCTTCATAGTACACTTTCAGATTCATACATAATACTTAATTCCTTTAGCTGCCTTCCTTTACAGATCTGATATTATGTCAAAGTTGTAAAATTACCCATTCTCAACATATGTTGCACAGTGGGAAATGCCAGACAGTAAATAATTTCACCCCAGAGCTGGTATCACGGTTCAGAGATGAGACACAGCTTGTCACACCAGTATCCCATGTGAGTGCCAGTTTAGTAGTGCCAGCTACTCTACTTGCAGTGCAGATGCAGCTCCCTGCACAAGTGCCTCAGAAAGCAGCCTGGGCCCCTGCCATCCCTGCCACCCCTGCAAGAGACCTGAATGGAGTTCCAAGCTCCTGGTTGAGGCCTGGCCCAGACCCAGCTGTTGTGGCTGTTTGCGGGGTGAACCAGTAGATGGAAGCGCGCTCTCTCACGCTCTCCCTTTCCCTGTGCCTCTCCGTGGCTCCCTGTAACTCTGCTTTTCAAGTTGATAATCTTTTGAAAAATAATTTCACCTTAACTATGTTAGCATATATGTAAAAATAGTTTCTATAAATAAAATCAATATTCCATTGTCATACCTAAAATGCTTGAACAGAGGTTTCTTAACATCATTCAACAGTCAGTGTTCACCCGTCCCTAACTATCCCCTACATTTTTATCTGCTTCTATATTTTGTTTATTCTAATTAGGGTCTAGATTAATCATTAAAGTCATATATTTTAATATTTTGATTTATCTTATTTATTTCATCTCATTTGATAATTTCCTCATCTACCAAAAAGCACAAATTACCTCAACTCCTATGTCAGTGAGAAAAACACCTCTTGCTTGCTAAAAATGCAGGGGGGGGGGAACCTCATATCAAGGATGATGAATTTTCACTAGCCACCATTGCTCTAAAATCTCCACTTAGTTCCAATAAGCCTCTTTTGAAACACCACTGTGTTCAGTGCCCTTGCTGCTCACCTCTATAAACAGAAATACCTCAAGTCTGGTTTTGATTGCCTCCCTGCATGGCCAGCACAGTGTTCATAAATGATGGCCCAGGGATGACAAGGCTGATGAGTCACCAGAGTCCATGGGCAGAGCTTTATCATGGAAGACATCCCAATACTTCGTAACTCAGGGAACTGGAAAGCCGCCTAGGTGTTGTTTTTCACTGGGTAGGCGCATGACAGGATGGGATGTCAGCGTATTCCTTTTCAGAATGAGTTTCCCCACCATTATTTGAGTAATCCACCACAGTTGATCAGCCATTTCTTATCTTTCAAAAACAATTATGAACTTCATTGTATTTTTAAGCTAAGGAACTTTTAGAAATCAGGAACTTCAAATTTTATTCTCTTTTTCATTCTTCACATCGCACTAGGTTACCTGCACCTGCATTTCTAGGTGATGTGAGTCCTGAAGCTGTGTTTCAGGTTACAAATGTCATCTGTCAGCAACCTACAATGCAGTGACTGTGCCAATATAAACACATTTTATTGTAGTATAATTGGTATAGCATACACCTCACTCATTTTAAGGGTGCCGTCAATAAGTTTTTACCAAATGTAATATATATTTATGTAACTTCCATTTCAGCACAGAAACAGTCCATTTTCATCACTCCCCAAAGTTCCCTTATGTCTCATTTAGTCATGCACTCCACAGCCCTCAGCACACAGCATGGAAGCATTTGCTGTACACGGAGATCCACTGTACCCATTCTGAAACCTAGTATCGATGTGCGTGGTCCACCCAAGTTGTTGGCATTCACCATTATCAGTGTACGTATTCCTTTTGCTGCTGAAAAGTATCTATAATTTGGATATACCATAATCTGTTTGTCTATTCAGCTCTTTGTGAACATACCTGGATTGTTTCCAGTTTGAGATTATTTTTAATAAAGCTGTGAAAACAAATGTATACAAATCTGTGTGAACATATGCTTTTTGTTCTCTTGGATAAATACTTAGGAGAGGGACTGTTAGTGATTATTTGAATAACTTTAAAAATTGCCAAGGGTGAGCATTTGGCACAGTGAATAGGGATGCCCACACCCCATATGGGAATGTCGACTTGATTACCAGCTCTGCTTCCAATCCAGCTTCTTGGTAATGCGCACCTGGGGAGGCAAGAGGTTCAAGGGACTGCGGTTCCTTCCCCGATATGGGAAACCTGAATTGGGTTCAGGGCTCCTAGCTCCAGCTTAGCAGAGCACTCCCTAACAGCATTGAAGAGTAAATCAGTGAATTCAAGATCTCAGTCTGCCTGTTTGTCTCTCTAACAAATAATAATTGACTTTTTTTTAATTGCTTAAATTTTTCCCCCAAATCGTTTGTATCATTTTACATTCAGTCGGCCTGTTTTAGATCCTCATAAGCATTGGCTATTGTCAGTCTTTAGGTCAGTATAATGGGTTTTCCAGAATATCTCCTTATAGTTTAAACCATTTGTCTCTAATGATGGCGAGCATGTGTCTGTGGATTGGCTTATTTGTATATTTTGTTAAGGGTCTGATTGTCATTTTATTATTGTTGATTTTTAAATTAAAATTGAATTATTTATATTTTGGATATAATTTTTATAGATACAAGTATTATGAATATTTTCCTCTTATCTGTGGTTTGCTTATTTTCTTAATGGAAAATTTCAACAAAGTGTTCTAATTCTAATGAAACCCAACATACCAGGTTTTTTTTTAAGTTCATTATTTTGATGTCTTAAGAAATCTTTATGCTAAGAGCAGAAAAGCAGCCTCAGGTTTTCTACTGTTTCGGCACCATCTTTTGAAAAGAAGCTGCTTCGTTCATCATTGTTGAGTATCATTTGAGAGACTGAAATTATGGTGCAATAAGCCACCGTATGTGATCCCTCCGTCCCATATGAGCACCTCCTGCTTGGATTCTGATCAAGCTTCTTGTTAATGTGCACAGGAATGCAACAAAAGATGCCCTAAATTCTTGGGTCCCCTGACACCCATGTGGGAGACCCAAATGAAATGCTAGGCTTCTAACCTCGACCTGGCCCAGCCCTGGCTGTTGGGGTCCTTTGGACTGTGATCAGTGAACACAAGATTCTCTCTGCCCCGTTCCCTCCCTCTCCATTTCTGACTGTCTTCTGCAACAAAATGGATGAAATTGAAGACCATGATGCTTAGTGAAATAAGCCATTCCTGAAAGGACTTTGTGTTTTGGGTTTTTGTCATTATAACAGACATGAGGTGATATATCATTGTAATTTTGAGTTGCGTTTTCCTGATAGCTAGTGACATAGATTGTTTTCTCATATATTTACTGGTCATTTGTATTTCCTTTGAGAACTGTAAATTGAGGTTCTCTGCCTATTTCTTAACTAGATTGGTTATTTTTTAAATTGTTGAGTTTTTAAAGTTCTTGATGTATTCTGGATACTAATTCTTTGTTGAATAGACAATCTGCAAACAATTTTTCCATTCTATTGGATGACTCTTCAATCTATTGGTAAACTCCTTTGTTGTGCAGAAACTTCTGAGTTTGACAGAGCTGCATTTGTTTGGTTTTGATTTTGTTGCCTGTGCTTTGGGGATCTTGCCCAAGAAGTCATCCTCCATGCCAATGTTTTCCTTCTGGAACATCATAGTCTTAAGTCTTAAGCTTAGATCTTTGACCCACTTTGAATTGATTTTTTATTTGATGAGAGGTTAAGAATCTAACTTCATTCTTCTACAAACACACATCCAATTTTGCCAGCACCATCAGTTGAAAGATCATCTTTACCATATGATCTGAGCACTTTTGAAATATCATTGATATTTCAAAAATATTAACTCTTTTAACCCATGAACATGGAATACCATTCCATTTGTGTATATCCACTACAAATTCTTTCATCAGTGTATAATAATTTCTGTTGCCAGGATCTTTCACTTCTTTGGTTAAATTTATTCCTAAATATCTTATTTTGTAGCTATGATGATTGAGATTGCCTTCCTGATTTTCCTTTCAGTAAGATTGCTCTTGGTATAAGAAAATGTTTGTATGTTGATTTTGTACCTAATAACTTTTTTCCTGATTTCACTGATCGATTCTAGCATCTTTCTGGTGGATTGTTTAGGTTTTCTCATAAACAAAATCATGTCATTGACAAACAGCAATATTTTTACTTCCTTTTTCCAGTTTGTGCATGTTGAGTTTCTTATCTTCTCTAATTGCTCTTACTAAGGCGTCCAATACTATGCTGACTTAGGGCGGTGAAACTGGATATCTCTTCCTTGTCCCATCCTGGTTTTGTTTCAGAATTATACTGGCTGTGGATTTGTCACATACAGCCATTGCTATTTTGAAGTATGTTGATTTTATGTCCAATTTGTTGAGAAGTTTTATCATAAAGTCAGGCAGAAGCCTACCAAATTCTTTTGTTGCATTCATTGAGATGATTAGATGGTTTTTTATTTTCATTATGTTGATGTGAGCATTTATTCATTTGTTATTGTTGAAACATTTCTGAAGCCCTGCATTTAATCCCACTTGATCATGGTGTATGAGTTTTTGTTTGGTTTATGTTTGGCATGCTTTTTTGGTTATGGTGTTTGATTTTTTTGAAGTCCTGTTGGAGCTGCTTTGTTAATACTTTGTTGAGATATTGTTTCCATAAATGTTTATCATTGCTCTTGGAATGTAGCTTTTGTTGTATATTTGGTTTTGGTATTATATTCTGGCCTTACAAAAATAGTTTGGCAATTTTCACCCTTCTACATTTTTAAATACTTTGATGTTGTTAGAATTAGTTCTTTAATGTTTTGTAGAATTCAAGTGTAAAGTTATTAGGATTGAATATTTTTAAATAATTATTGTTTGAATCTTGTAACTTAATATTGGTCTATTGAAAGTATCTAAGTCTTCTCAATTCAATCTTTTTTGATTTACAGAGAGAAGGAGATACAAAGAGAAAGATTTTCCTCTGTCGGTTCACTTCCCAAGTAGCCTCAATGAACAGAACTGAGCTAATCCAGAGCTAGGAGCCAGAAGGTTCTTATAGGTCTCCCATGTGGGTACAGGGTCCCAAGGCTTTGGGCCATCCTCCATTGCTTTCCTGGGCCACAATCAGGGAGCTGAATGGGAAGCAGAGCAGCCAGGACATGAATCAGTGCCCATATTGGATCCTGGCATGTGCAAGGTGACGATTTAGCTGAGGATTTAGCCATTGAAACAACTTGCCAGACCCTCAATTCAGTCTTTTTTTTTTTTTAAGACTGACTTATTTTTATTGGAAAGTCAAATTTACAGAAAGGAGTAATAGAGAAAAATCTTCTGTCTGCTGGTTCACTCCCCAAGTGGCTACAATGGCTGGAGTTGAGCTGATCTAATGCTAGGAGCCAGGGGTTAGGAGCCAGGAGTCAGAAGCCAGGAGCTTCCTCCAGATCTCCCACACAGGTGCAGGGTCCCAAGGCTTTGAACCGTTCTCCACTGCATTCCCAGGTCACAAGCAGGGAGCTGAATGGGAAATGGAGCCACCAGAATATGAACCTGCAGTCATATGGGATCCTGGCACATGCAAGACGAGGCCTTTAGCCAGTAGGCTACTGTGCTGGGTCCCTCAATTCAGTCTTGATAAGTTGTATATGTCCAAGAACTTGTCCATTCCTTCAGGTTTTTCCACTGTGTTAGCATGTGGTTTTTCATGATAGTTTCTTAGGATCCTTTGAATGTCTGTTGAATCAGTTGTAAGAACTTCTTATTCAACTCCATAGTTGTTTATTTTAGTTTTTCTTTATGGGTCTAGCCAAGGTTTTCCTACTTTATCTTTAAAAACAAACTAGTTCTTTGAATACTTGATCTCTTACATTTAGTTTTAATTCCATTTATTTATGCATTGATCCTTATTATTTCTTGTTCCCATTAATTCTGAATGTGGCTTGGTCTTGCTTTTCAAAATCCTTTTCTAATGTATGTACTCATTGCCATAAACGTCCCTATTAATACTGCTTTGGCTATACTTCCATAGATTTTTTTGATATATCATATTTTCATTTTCACTTGTTTCAAAAATGTCTCATTTTTAAAAATTTCTTCAATGAGTCTTGGGTCATTCTTAAACATATTGTTCAATTTCCAGGTATTTATAAATTTTCCATTAGTATAAATAAATAAATAAATAAATAAATAAATAAATAAATAAATAAATAAATTTTCCATTAGTATTCGTGTTGAATTCTAACTTCATTCCATGTAGTTGGAGAAGATAATTTTTTTTATTTTATTGAGATTTGATTTGTGGTCTAGCATATTATCTTTTCTGGAATTTCTCCATGTGCTGAAGTGAGGAATGTATATTGTACGGGTGTGGGTGAAATGTTCTGGAGACGTCTGTTAGGACCATTTGCTCTATAGCGTGATTCAAATATGATGTGTCTCTGTTCTTTTCTGTCTCAATGATGTTTGCTTTCATGACATTAGGGTGCTGATGTTACCAACAATCATTATATTGGAGTCTATGCCTCTCCTTATGCCTAACAATACTTGCCATTTATATTTTGGTGGTTTGGTGCTGGGTGTGTGTATGTGTGTATGCATCTATATTATTGTTAGGATACTCTTTCTGCATCAGTAATTGCAGAATGACCTGCTTGCTTTTGGTCCTCTCACTGTCTTTATAATTCTCTCCTTTGACTGTGTTTCCCAGTTTGACTATAATATCTCTTGGAGACAGTTTTCATGGATGAGTCTGGTTGGGTTCCTTAAGCTTTGTAATATGAATGTCCATATCTCTTTCAAGACATGGGAAACTATTATTTCATTAAATATTTTTGGAATGCCTTTTTTTTACTCTTCTCCTTCAGATGTTCCCAGAATGCAAATATTTGTTTACTTAGTGGTATCCATAGTATTTCTTCATTCTTTTTCCTTTTATTTTCATAAGATTGGGTCATACCCTAAGATTTATCCTCAAAATCAGAAATTTGTTTTTTCTTGGCCAATTCTGTTGTTGAAGGTCTCAATTGTAATTTTTATTTAATTGATTGCCATTTCAGCTCCAGAATTTCTAAATGATTCTTTTACTGAATTTCTCGCTCATATCATACATTTCCCCCTCTTTAAATAAATAATCTATGTGTATTCTCTTTCATTTCACTAAGTTCATGGAGAATCATTATTTTAATTGTTTTAGGCATTTCATAGATTTCCTTCAAATCAGAATCTATATATGGAGACTTATTTTATTCCTTTGGAAGTGTCATGCTTGCTGCTTCATTGTTCCAGGATCCCTGTACTGTTGCCTGAATAGTTGGGTATAATATTCACTGCTTCTCTAAGGAGATTTTTTCATTTAGATAGGACACAGAATATCATCTGGCTGTGTTTCTCGGTGAGCCCAGAAGGATAGCTCCTGTGTAATTTCTGCAGCTGTCATCAGCAGTGTTCACTACTGCCACAAGTGTCTAGTCTGTAGTAGTTTGTGGCGGCAGTGATGTGTCTTGATCACGGACAGAGGCTTTCAAAGGTTTGTGTACACAAGGCTACACAGAGTTGAGTGCCAATCACAATGGGGCTTGGGGTGACTGTAATTACGTTCCTTGTGCAGTGGGACACAAAGCAGACCATACCCAGGGCTTGCTGTGCAAGTGTGAATAATGCTGGGGCTCTTGGCACTGATAACCATCGCTCTACAATTCTAAGATGTGGCTGGTAACTCCCTCCTAGGTCCTGCTAGATGACAGGTAGCATCAGGGCCTACAGCACCAATCAGCACAATTCCAACTCTGGGATATGCAGAGGAAAGCTTGCTGAGGTGCTACCAGGCAGTAGAGGTGGTTCTGGAGGTTATGCACTAATGGGTGCCAACCTAGACTAATGGAATGAAGTTAGATTCTTCCTCCAGTCCCTTGCGATAAACTCAGAAGATTCTCAGGGATACAGCACCAAAAGTCACAGCTCAAGAGCTGATGAGCCCACAGGGCCTTATCTAGATCCCATGAGGCAAGCACAGGCTATGCTAGGGATTTGGCACTGTCAAGCACAAGCCTAGAGCAGTAGAGTGCAGCTCGGGCCTTCCTCCTGTCCCATGGAGGGAATGTGAGTATTCCTGGGATTCACAGAATCCACAGTCCCAGTACCAGAGCTGCATATGCAAGAGGTATCACGTTCAGTTCCCATGGAGATGAACACAGTTTGTGTTGGGAAATATGAACTAGCAGCTGTAGAACTGGAACTGCAAGACATACTTGGGCCATTCATAGTTCCCCAGGGATGGGGACTGACTACTCTGCTGTTTGTAGAACCAGCATCCACAGCCCAAGGGCTGCAGGGCACAGAAGGGACCATCGCCAGGTATGCATGGGCAATACTGGGGCTTGCGCCTTTGCCACTAGCAGCTCTGAGCCATGAGACAGGGAAGGAGACAGGGCTTGTGTACTGGCTGTTGCTGGAACTGAGCCCAAGCTACCACAGAGAACTTCCGAAGAGAGTACAAAACGTCAGGGCTCATGGCAGTCACTGTGCAGCTGTGGGACTCTCGGAAACCTGCTCTCTGTCCCCAGAAGTACAGTGGCTCTGAGGGTTTCTGGCAGGACCTGTGGTGACCAGTTATAAGGGTTCAGACGGGCCTTTAAAAGAGAATGGAATCCAAAAACAAAACAACAACCAAAAAAAACAAAAAAATACCAAACAAAAAAAAAAAAGAAAGAAACTACAAACAAACAAAAAAAAAAAAAAGAGAGAGAATGGAATCTAATTCAGTCATGAGGCTTGGGGAGAGGAGCAGTGGGAATTGCTCTCTCAGGACAAAACAGCTGCGTGGGCTCCAGTCTGCTTTGCCAAGTGCATCCACAGCCTTGTGCAAGCCCTTGCAGTGAGGGCAGTGTGTCCACAGTGATAATGTGGGTCACTGTGCTTTGCGGTTCACCTTTCCCAGTCACGTGGAACCCCTCCTCCGCCTCCCTGCCCCCATCCCAGCCAAGAATTGGGGTAAGAGCTGCAGCATCTTCTATTCCTCTTTCTGGGCTGCCTACCTTTCCAAGTGTCTGTGCTATGCAGGGTTCCCACCACGTCCTTACAGAGGCTTCCCCTCAGCCAGGAAACACAGCCCTTCCTTAGCTGCTCTGGTTCCTGACTTTGGCAGTGGTGAGTACTGGGCACCTCTATTCAGCCATCTTGGATCCTTTGCCTCATTTTGCCACTGTAAACATGCCACTTCACTGTACATAATACGCTTTTTCCCTTCTAGTTGCTTTCAAAATTTTGTACCTTTAATTTGCAGAATCGGACCTGTATATGCTTGACTCGAGGCTGCTCAAAGTTGGATTCCGTCCTACATCAAGTCAGCAATTGTCATTGAATTTCTGGAACTTCCAGCTTCAGCAAATTGCTAAAACATTTGAAACCCTTTCATTAAAGTCTTTTTCTTCTAATACTTCTGTAGTTGTATGTTAGATCTTTGATCCATAGGTTTGTAAGGCTCTATTATATGCTTAATTTTTTTTTCTGTCTGTGCTTCAGATTAGACAAGATACTGAACTTTTCAATTCTGGAATTCCCAAATGGAGATTATAGAAATATTTTTCCATTTCCTTGCTGAAATTCTTTATACATTAAGGCATGATTTTGCTTAACTCCTGTTTTTCATCTTATCTTCTAAGGTATATATAGCAGCTGCCCTATGGGTTTGGTATGGTCAATCCAATATCTGAACCACTTGCAGGTGGTTTTCATCGATTTTTTTTGTTGTTGTTGTTGTTGTTCTTGACTGTGGATCATGTTTTCTATTGAATTTGCCTTTAGTAATTTTTATTGGGGACCGTTGCTATTCATTACATTATAGAACCTATATTCTGTTTTCTTCTGAAAAATGTTGATATTTTTTACATTCAGATCAAGTACTGACTGGTTACCTTAAAAATATGTATATTTAGGTTTATGCTTTGTTGGAGTGGAGTTGTAGGCAGATCCTCAACTAAGCTTCTTAGGAAGAACTGATAATAGACTTTTATAGAGTAAGTGGCTTACTCTCTCTAAGACATGGTCTTTATTCCAATGTGTAATCATTTCGGCTTCAGCTGATGTTAGTGAGGGCTCTCTCCTATAACTATAAAATATCTCCCAACATCTTCCAGTTTTGCTCAACCTTACTGTCTCTCTTCCATCGTCCATTGTGTGGTAGTTGCTCTCTGGTAAGCCTTGTGTAGTCATTCCCGTTTATATGACCACAGTCCTCAGCCAGGGAGTCTTCCCCTCAAGACCTTGTTCCAACTCTGGGTATCTCCTTGTCTCAAGCCTTGCAGGCTACATCCACTTCAGATGTGCCAAGATCTAGGACATTTTATCTCTGCTCAGAAGGACTGGCTCACTCTGCTTGATCACATCTCCCTGCACCATGGTTGGGAAAATATCCCCAGGCAGAAAGCTCCAACAGTGTATAGCTTAACTTCTGAGGCTTTCTCAGGTACCCTGTTTTACATGCCTATTTTCCCATTTTTGATAATGATTGTTTCACAGAAAGGTATTCCAAAGGTTCACAGAAAAACAGAACTAAGAGAACACGTTTATTCTGTTGCAAAAGACAAATGTGAAATCCATTCTCAGGGAACTGGGCACTGTGGCAAAGACAGAGAGGCTGCTGCTTATAACGTCAGCATCCCCTGTGAGTACCAGTTCAAGTCCCAGCTGCTCTGCTTCCCTGCTAACATGTCTGGGAAGGCCATGGCAGATGGGCTACTGCCATCCATGTGGGAGATGAGATGGAGCTTCAGGTTCCTGCTTTGGCCTAGCCTCCTCCTGACTGTTGTAGCCATTTGAGGAATAAAGCAGTAGATGGAAGATCTCACTCTCTCTGTCTCCCTGTAATTCTGTTTTTCAAATAATTAAATCTTATTTTCTTTAAATTTTAATTTTACTTTTTTTAAAAATTTTATGGTGCAATTGCATAGGGCCTGGGATTTCCCTACCCCTCCCCAAACTCCCACCCCTGACTGATTTCCCCCATATTATTATAGTAGTATAGTTCTTCACCTCTTAAAAAATTCATGCACGGTTATGTTTACAATATGAATATTCTGTGAACTTTCAGAGGACTCTTCATCATTTTGTCCAGTTTTATCACTATTTTCAACTTTGCATTATAGCAAAATTTGGGAGGAAAAAAAACTAACAGCCTACTAACTTTGTAGAATAGGATAGAATATTTTTGTAGAATGGAATGGCCAAAGCTCTATCAAATGACAGAGAGAATAAGCAAAAGGATGATGCTACTTTATATTAGGAAAGTGAAAAATATCAATAGGACCAATCACCAGCCCTTTCTTTGTTTCCAGAAGGGTAACTAAGAGAATCAAATCAGCAAACTGACTCATCTAACATCACACAGGTGGATGTTAGCAAAGCAGAGTCACTGCAAGTAAACTTACCAAATACATCCTGGCAAGAGACAGAATACACAGCCAGCTAGGAGGTACAAGCTGAGAGATGCCAAATGGTTCATTCTGTAGCTTATTAGAGGGCCTAACATTTCAGCATTAGTCATCCATTTTAGCCTGAACCATCAGTGACCTGTTAAAATGGAAATCTAATCACCTTATCTTTTTATAGCAGCTCATAATTTTTCAAACATATTTGGCATTTAATAATAATACCTAAGAGTTTCTATGAACACTTTCTAAGTGTGGGGACTATTTTAAATATTCTGCAATCCACTATTTTTATCAACCAATAATTCTGTAGTGGAGCACTATAATTATCCCCATATTACATATGAAGAAATTGAAGCATGTAAGGTGAAATAATTGAACTATGGCCATGCCATCAAAAAAACAGAGAAGTTGAGTTTTGAGTCTAGATACAGAATGCTTGCTTCTAACTAAATTACTTGTTTGTTATGCTATGAATATTTGAGCCAATTCAAAATTCGGCAAGAGAAAAGCATTTTAACATAAGCTTTTACAAATGACGATGACAAAACCCAATGAATTATTGAAGACTGAGAACCTTTAAGTGACTTACCCAAAGTGCTTCAACTAATCACTAGTTGAGACTTGACCAGTCTTGGGAATATAACTCCTGGTTCACTCTTTCCAACATACTAAACTAACAGCAGTATTAATTAAATCAGCAGCAGCAAAAAGGGAGATTGAAAAACAGACAGTTACATTTTGAGGATATTTGAGTTAAGAAGCTCTGGAAAGATAAAAAGTCATTTGACAAGTTTTGAAGCACTAGGTAGTAATGGGAAATTTTAATTTCATTCTACAAATATTTGCAGATTGCCTAAACTACTCTCAGTGCAGGAATACATCTATAAGCAAAGAAAATAAAATCCCTGCATTCATGGAGTTTATATTCTAATAGATTCTAATAGAAAAGTACTGACAATATGGAAGAATTATATTGAAAAGAAAGGGTAAAATATGCAGCAAAATTGAAAGTGGAATCAGTTTAGAATTTTCAAATATATTCCTTTAGTAACATACTTATTTTCCCACCTGCTTCCAGCAAGTAGCTCACAAGCATGTAAAATGTCACCAAACCAGAATTTCTCAAGAAAATAATTATTGACAGTATCAATTGCAAAGCATCAAAGAAATAGGCAGATTCCCCCAGCTATAAATAGGATCAGACAGAGCTGTAAAGATACATTCAAATATGTAAAATCCTCCAGACATTTGCTCAGCTTAGAACACCAGAGAGTTGTGGCATAGCAATAAAATTACGAGTTATTCTTATTTAGGGTCCTCTTTCAAGACACCAAAAGTTCTTAGCACTTAACAGCACAATAATGGCAGCTAGAACAGGAACAGTCCCTGATGAGGAAGAAAGCAGAAGTAACTACCTCTGCCATCATCATCTTGATGGCAATCCGGCATCTTTAGTTCATTCTACGCTCAGATTCACATTGCCAAGTTCTTCAAAGTTGAAAAGGGAAGGATTATGAGATCAGGGTAGAAACACCCCCAGCTCTGTTTCTTTATCCCAAGTTGCTAAGGCAGCAGAGATTTCCACTGCTGCTTTTGACTGCAGGATATTGATGCCAGGCAGGCGAGAACCACCAGGCCAAGCTGATGTTTCTCCTCTGAGCTGGCACAATCTCAACAATCCAACTTTCAGGTGACCCCTGATACAACACCATTCCTAAACCTCAGGAAGGTCTCCCTCTCATCCAGGACAGCCTGAAGTTCCAGGTTTCACTTACCTGGCTTCAGACACTGTTTTACATTGAACTGCACATCCAACCTCCGTCATTTAGATGAACAAATTTATCAAAGCATTTCCACTGGAAAGTTGGGGGTAAGGGGTTGGCGACAGGGAAGAACTGAGCAGAGGAGCACTGGGTAAGGGAGGAAGGAGCAGGGAAAGGACAAGATGAGATGCACAATGAGCAAAAGTCCAGAAGGGAAAGCAAGGACTAGTGAGAACAGATCTGGCAGCAGCTTGGTTTCCCCAAGGGCTGGTCTTGTGCTTGGCAACTACTAGTGGTCTGTCAGTAAACAGAGCCTGAAGATCCTTCAGCTGTCCCACCACACAGACTAGGAATGGGAGCTGGAGGTCAAGACCGAAGCCGTGAGGGGTCTGCCAGGGTGAATGGCCAAAACCCCTCTTGGGAAACAAGAGAGATTCTCAGCTTTCAGCCTCTCTTATGAATTTCCTCAGCTGAAAGAAGCTGCCTTGCCCAAGATCTTCACGTGTTCCTCTCAAGCCCTTTGATGTTTCACTTCCAGTTAACACAGAGGATTGAGGCCCAGCATGGGGCACTTCAGCACTCAGCTGAGGACTTCTGAATACTGTGTCACAGCCCCATTTGTCCCTGTGCCCAATCCTGCTTCCTTCTCCTCCCCACAACCATGAGTGTTCATTTCAAAAGCACACCCTAAAAGATCCCTTGCAAGCTAAACTCCATCTTGGTCTGCTGCCTAGGAGCCCCCAGCTGCAAGAACCAAGCAGGAAGCTTCCATTACCTAGACGAACGAGCCCATATGACACCTTTCAACACATGCCAGGTTTAGGAGCTCTTGCATTGCCACATGCAGCTGCCTACTGCAGTGGGAAATGTGGCACAACAACAAAAGGAGTCTAAACAGGTCCAGAGAAGTCCTGCGTCCCTCCTAAGAGAGATCTGAAAGCTTGGTTTCTCAGATTTCATGTAACAAGAAAAACAAAGTGTGCCGTTTTATCCAACAAGCATCCACTAGGCATGAATTCTTTAGTAAGCACAAAATCGTTGGCTTTCATCGTTGTCATCATCATCGTTGCTCGTGGTAACATTTCAAATACTGCCTCTGGATCCAGTATTCCAGGAACTGATGGGGGAATGAACAGCGACTTCACATTTCATTCATGGGAAGCTTCATGTCTCCAGCAAGAACTATGTTGAATTTGCAAACTGTCTATCAACATGTCCCTAACTGCCAAGAACCTACCTAAAGCTAACTTCACCTCTGACCTTTTTTTGAGGAAATATTCCACTTTGATGAAGCTCATATTTTTTCAAGATTTATTTATTTTTATTGGAAAGGCAGATCAGATTTAAAGAGAGGAGAGACAGAAAAATCTTCAATCTGCTGGTTTACTCCCCAAATGACCACAACACCCAGAGACAAGCTGATCTGAAGCCTGGAGCCTCTTCTGGGTCTCCCACTTAGGTTCTGGGTCTTAAGGCTTTAGGCCGTCCTCCACTGCTTTCCCAGACCACAAGCAGGATGGGAAGTGGAACAGTCAGGATGTAAACAGGTACCCATACAGGATCCTGTCAGTTCCAACGTGATGATTTAAATATTATGCCATCGCACCAGGCCCCATTTCTGATTTTTTTTTTAAAAGTCATGATGATCAACTATGCTTCTTTTTTGATGGATATAAATGAACCAAGGTTTTGAAACCAGGCAATATTTGGATTGCTTCCAGTACTCTGTAGTAGGCATGGAACTATCAAGCTTCAGATATTTACTGGGTCAGAATGACTTTAGGACATCGTTAAGCATAACTGATAGTTCAAAGTCCATTTCAATAAGTAAAAATTGAATCATTTTATCTCCTCATACTCCGTTCATGCTGACACTCTGCTGCTAATTTTCTTATCTAGTCTCTATGATTATTTCCATTGGTTAATATTTTACTACATCCAACAATTTGCTATCTTCTATAAATTTAGAAAGTTGAACTACCAATGTTCTTTACAGTATTTTCCTAATTTTGAAAAATACCTAATTCTGTTTTCATCCTAAGGATTCCATTACTTAAACATTAAATAATTCCCCCATCTCTACCTTTTGTTTTCACTTTTATTCTTTTTCCTTTGCACAATAATCTCACAAATGCCAGAACGGTTCATGCTGGTCACTGCTATAATATGGTGGCAACCCTAAAGCTATCATAAGGTATATGCTGATGCAGAGATTCTATGAGAAAAAAAAAATACAGTCACTGGTTGCCTGGTTCTTAGTCAAAAGAAGTTGGAAAGATTTGGGTGATCATATGGCTAAAGCAGATTCCAGGACCTTTCCAAGTGCAGGCTCGAGTTTCATCCAAGTCCTGTGTGACTTAAGTCTTACGTGATTTCTGAACTCTGATTGGTCCTAAAGTTGCTCTACTTTGTGGTTATCACTTGACCAATTTCAGGGCACTGAGCACAGCTTCTTTACCACTGCTAAGGTTCACTTCCTAAAATTCCATAGAAACTGAGAATGAGAACTGGCCACAAAGGCTATTGTGAAGCTATCGCTGTGGGATATGGACAGGGCATCCTAAGGATAATTAGATCAACAATAGACCTCCAAGGTAGACAGGACACCGTCTAAAATGTGCCACTACGTTCAAAGTGTTGTAGGCTAAAAACCCAGAGCTACTTTTCCAACATACTTTGGGGGAAATCTTGGGATTATGCTACTTGTTAGAAGAACCATACGTCTGTAGTTCACATCACAAGGAACAAAAGCAACTATTCTCTCACACTGATCCTTACAGAACTGGGAAAGGAGGCACCTTTTGAAGTATGAAGATAAAGTATTCTTCCTGGCTGTGAACTGCATTTCTAAATATAGATTTGCATGTATGTGCGTGTACACCTTTGTAGAGACTTAACTATTGAGTCAAAGGATTTTGTTTCAACTTCCCAATTCTAAGAAGCCACTGTTCTCCTATTCCTGTGTGACTGAGTCACCCCACCCCATCCCACCCCCTTGCTCCCTCTCCCTGTGAGATAACAGAAACAGATTTACACAACTGAAGTACAGAGTATTTTTAGGAACAAGCTGCTACCGGGAATTAACTCTCTTGATGGGAATCAAACCACCAAATCATATTTCAGGACAAAGCTTCTCTCCAGCGACTACTGACAGGGTAGCACACAATTCATGCACTTTGAGACATGGATATCCAAACTAAACTAAAGGTCAAGGTTTTATTGTTGTTGAAATAGTCTAGATACGTTATAGACCTATTCAGGCCACACACCTTGCCAGAGACCCTAGGCTTGATCCACAGCTCCACAGTCCAGTTTTCTGCCAAGGCAGCTCCAGAGAGGCAGCAGGTGATGTTTCAAGTAGCTGGATCCCTGCCATGCAAATGGCCAACCTAGACTCAGTAACTGATGTACAACTCTAACCCTGATCCAGCCCTGCCACTGTGGGTATTTGGAAGTGAACCGGTGGGGGGAGGGGAGGGGGGAGCATTATTTCTCTCTATCCCTTCGACTCTCACTCTTCAATAAATATTATTATACTAGGTAGCATTGTCACAAGGAAATTAGACTGCCCAAAGGAAGCATTCGAAGTGTTGAATTCAAACAGGTTGCAAATGGTGAGTTAGAGGACTAAGTGCCAAGCTGGTCTAGATGACTATTAACTTTCTCCTAAAACATAAGTGTTGTGAAGACCTCTTCTTTGTTCCTTCCCAGATTTAAAATTTTTAAAAAAGCCAAAGAACTACAAACAGATCTATGATTGTATACTGCTAATAAAATTATAATTGGGCAGGGGGTTGAGGCTGAGAGTGCCCCAGTGCAATGACTCAATGGCTAATATCCACCTGCCAATACCAGCATCCCCTAACGGTGCTTGTTCATGTCCTGGCTGCTCCACTTCCCATCCAGCTCCCTGCCTGTGACCTGGGAAACCAGTAGAGAATGACCCAAAGCCTTGGGACCCTGCACCAGTGTGGGAGACCAGAAAAGGCTCCTGGTTCCTGGCTTTAGATTGGCTCAACTCCAGCCATTGCAGCCATTTGGAGAGTAAACCAGCAGATCAAAGATCATCCTGTCCCTCCTTCTCTCTGTAAATCTGCCTTTCCCATAAAAACAAATAAATCTTATCAAAAACTTGCAATGGGACCATGTGATTCATGTTTGATCCTACCACATGCCACACAGAGGTACTCAATGATCATTTTTGATACTTTCCAGTGTCTTACATTCCACATAGTAAGATGTGTTCTTTCTTTCCATCCTCGTTTTACTAGACCTTCACTGGTATGCATATGCTTTCCAGGCACTAATTCTGCATAGGTTAAGGCTTTACAAAGAGAAAACTCTGTTCAACTGTGTCCTCTTTTTTTTTTTTTTCTTTTTTTTTTTTGGTTACACTTACTTGGAGCCGTTTGTTCACGGCATTTGCTGAATTTGGCTGAAGAGACAGTGTGTCTATCAGCATCTGGTCTCTAGCAGACTGCCAGACTACAGTGCTATTCCAAGGGTCTGCAGGGTACAGTAAATGAGCTTTCCCTTTTTAGTTTCATTAATTACTCTAATTGTTTAAAAGGAAATAAAGGAATCAACGAAGGGAAGGGGAGAGGGGAAGAAAGGAGAAGACAGGGAGCAGAGGGAACGGAGAGGATGGATGTCATTGCCCCATGCTGGAGCAATGGGTTTCTCTTTATCACCTTTGTCAACTGCTTGACTAATTCTTTGCTCTTACTTTGAGCAACAAAAACTGATTTATGAAGACCAAATGTTATTAAATCATGTCAGGCTCCCAAGGTTATTTTATCTCTATATGAACAGTGATATCCCTGAGTGTAATCACAAGAAACTTCTGTTCCACACTATTTTTGAGATTCTTTCTGTGTATAAAATTCACCAAAAAAAGGGGGGGGGCCTGGTATGGTAGCCTTGCAATTAAAGGTCTTGCCTTGTGTGCGCCAGGATCCCATATGGGCACCAGTTCTAATCCCAGCTGCCCTGCTTCCTACCAAGCTCCCTACTTGCGGCCTGGGAAAGCAGTCGAGGACAGCCCAAAGTCTTGGGATCCTGAACCCGCATGGGAGACCTGGAAGAGGCTTCGGGCTCTTGACTTTAGATCAGCGCAGCTCTGGCTGTAGTGGCCACTTGGGGAGTGAATTAACAAATAGAAGATCTTCCTCTCTGTCCCTCCTCTTCTCTGTACGTCTGACTTTCCAACAAAAACAAAATCTTATAAAAAAAAAAAAGGGACACCCCTCAAAACACCTGACTTAGGTAGATAGACATGTTTCATTTTGTAGGTATGTGTAACAGTAGGTACAAATGCTAGAAAAGGAGGACAGTTTGTTGAGGTGTGAAGAACACAGACCAGTTCTCTGGGTGACTATGGACCAACCCAGTTCGGCCTGGCTCATTGACTAGATCTCAACAATAACAATACACCGAAATACAATGTCCTGAGATTAGGACAAAGGACCTGAACGACCCAGGCCTTTATGCTGTCCCTTTTAGGGTATGTAGCATCTTGAGTTCGGGAGCAACAGCAGGGTCCACTAGGATTTTGCTCCTCTCTCCCATAGAAGCAGGAGTCACACGGCCCCCTTAGGGACATAACCAGTAGAAGTCGCCTTTCAGGATACTTCAACCAAGATGCCAGTGGAACTTGGAATGTTCAGATTCCATTCACCCTGGGCAGCATTATTGAGCCTTGGGAGCTTTGCTTCCCCAACTTCTTTTATCCCTTCCTTCCTATCCATAAGTCAGGTTCGTATCACTTGTGTGTATTCTGTCTCACCGGACTCCACGAAGTGGCTGCAGTGGTTTGACAACTCTGAAACCCATTTCGAAATTTGTCACTGAGCAAGTGCCAGGAGGTGAGGCCTGAATGAGGTGCTGAGTAGGTCATCAGGAAGGATCAGTGGCTTCCTGCAGGGGCCACATCAGCACTCGCTCTTGCAGAACCAGCTTACATAGCATGGCATCCTGTTAGCTTATGTGAATGGTTACATTGTGAGGCTGCCTCTTCTGGTGTTATTTTCCCCTCTCTTTTTGGGCACACTCTTACCGTTCCGGTTACTAAGCAGCACAAAGCCCTTATCAGGTAGAGCCAGTCAGTCTTGGATTTCCCAATCTCCAGAACGACAAGTCAAAACAAACCCACTTCTTTAATAGACCTTCTGGTAATGTGTATTCTGTTACAGCCACAAGAAAATACAGTAGGACGGTGGGAACCCAGTGAGTGTGTGGTGAACCTGCTCCACACACATCAGCGGTCAACACATCTGGATTCTTGGCTGGCCTCTGCCATTTTCCTGCTATGCGACTTTTTGGACAAGTAGATTCACCTCACCACATTTTAACTGTCTCATTGCACACTAAAACTTCATACATCTACAGTATTGACATAAATCTCTGTTTGTATTCCTTCAAGTATTTGTTGTAAGGCGTCACTGACTGTTACTTAGTTCATAGAGACCCATGGCTTTTATTGTTCAGAAAATTATACTTGATCAAAATAAAAAGTATTTACTTTTTGCCACTTCCTCAATTTTCTCTTGACTTCCATGTTAACACTACAATGACTCATGTGTTTTTGACTCACTTGGAGTATAAACATGGAACAATTTTATTACTGAAATAACCATTATCAGCAGAGCTGAAGAGATGCTATACAATATTTTAGTCTGATCTCATCACTCCCAGTCCCTACTAGGTTATTGAGACCCCCATTTAAGGTATCAATTCCCTCCCTCCAAATACAGGCAGCAGCTTGGCAAGAAAGAGCTCATGGAAGTAGGAAAGATACGACCAAATACCTCTTACCCTCTCTTGCCCACTTCCTCAGTCCTGTGGCGGCTTCTTAGCTAGCAGTGAAGGACAAGGTTTCTCTCAGGACCACACAGGGAAGTTGGAAGACTTCTGATGTTCCATTGTAAATGCTCTTCTCTTGCTATTAACCACTCATCATTAATAATGCAGTGACTAACTCTTGGCCTGCCATTCTAGCTGAGCAACCTCATTGATGTGGACTGTGTGCACATGAATGAATACCTGCTGGTCTGCGTCACAATCCCAACAACCTCAAAGGATCCAAACACATGCTCCACCAGGTCCCCAAAGGTCACCCAGTGTACGTGGCCTTCTAATGAATGTTCCTCTTTGACCCAAGTTTTGGTCTATGGCCATACCACCCTGAACAAGCCTAATCTTGTCTGACCCAAGTTTTCAGAATCTCTACCAAGTGGTCGTTCCCATTCTTACCCATTCTTCATGGGTATATGTGGAGGGATCAAACTTCTCAAAGACTCAAGAAAAAAACTTTAAAGGAAAAATGTCACTTCCCTTTCCAATTTTGTTCTTCCCCTCCCTGGAACAGCATAACATCTTACAGTTTTGTGAACTTTGAACTGGATCGCAATGATTTTGGCTTCCTTCTCAAGTAGGAAATCTCTCAAACTTAATAAATATCAATTTCATATCTCAAATATAAATACTGCCAGCCATCTTATATTTTATAGCCCTGCAGTGGTAAGAAGGGAGAAAGCAAATGAGTCCCGCAACCCTGGAAGCAGCACATGTATTAAATTTAGGGCTAAGATTTCTCCTCCCCCATGCCTCTTCTTCTCCATCTTCCTCCTCCATCAAAGAGACATTTAACTCCTGATTTATTGCAGTGTTATCATTTACAATACCCAATAACTGGAAACCTTAGTGATAAAGAAAATGTGATACATATACCCCCATAGCATACTCTTCATCCATAAAGATGAAATCTTGTTATTTACAATGACGTAGTTGGGAATAAACAATATTAAGCTAAGTGAAATAACCCTAGCATTAAAAGACAGACACCAAAACATCTCAGGCATGCATGGAATCTTAAAAAAGCCGATTTCATGGAAGTTAATAAGATGTTCTATTGCACAATAGGATGACTACAGATAATGTATTGTGCTTTTGTGAAAAAATACCTAAAAGAAACTATTTTGAAGTTTTCACTGAAAAAGATCTTAAGTATCTGAGAAGATATGTTTACCCAATTAGACATTTCACAGCATATGCATTTATTAAAACATTACATGGTACCTAATAAACCGGTATGATTTTTATGTAAGTTAAAATAAAAATCATAGACAAAGATTAAAGTGGAATATTGGGAAAAAAAGAAGCATTGGATCAGAAAGCAGAATTGCTGGGCAGGTGACAGGTTGATGGGAGATTTCTGGTAAAGAATTGACCCAAAAGACTCCTCCTGCAGTAAGCAGGTTAGTCCATGATGGTCACATGGAACTGCGCTCCATAGAGATGCTAGAAGCTTCTATATGAAGACACTTCTAGTAAGTTCAATGGAATTTTAATTTGATTGAGGGAAGGAATGCTAATGAAGTAGATAAACCAATCAACTCTCCTAAATGTGGTTAAAAGATTCTTCTGTTTATTATTGATCCCTGAATATTGCATTTAGTTAATTTATCATAGCAGGAAAACTTCTAAGAAACATCTTGAATTTAAAAAATTAGTGAACAGTGTCCACTTGCTTTAAGGAAGTAATCAAAACTGAACAAATCACAGGGTCAGACGGCGCTGTTTGTGTAGGTGGCCATCTAGTGCTAGAAACTGCACAGCAAACAGCACGACGGATGTCACAAATGAGAGCGAGCTGATACTTGCAGCTCACATGTGTTAGCACCCTCACAGTCTAGGGAGTATATGTTTCTGGAAGTTTGTTAATGGCAGGCCCATGAAACAGTAAGTAAGCTAAAGTTACTTCCTCTAGGTAAGTAACTTAATGTCAGTAGGACTCAGTTTTCAAAGCTATAGAACAACCACTCATTCATTTTGAAGGTGTTTTTAAACCCTCAAGAATTCAAAGGACTGTTTTGTTTTCCTTGTTATTAATCTATTCACTTATTTATTTTGCAGACAGGCTAAAACAGCTGTGCAAGATGAGACACATGTCTTTGTGTTAATTTAGTGATAAAATTGCCATGCTGTATAACTAATTGATCTCAGATTTGGAGAGCTCCCATTTGGCAGTAATATCTCATTTCAGGTTCTTTGTTGCTTCAAGCAATTGTTCATATTGCCAACCCCAGTGATTTTCCTAAGAACCAAATCTAATAATCAAAAAGAAAGGGATAAGAGGCAGGGAGAGAGATTATTCCACTTGGAGTTGTTCTAAAAATCCATATTCCATTTTAAATTTTATTGTTGTGTTTTATTTTACTATTCATTCACATAATGCCTAGAGCAGTCTGGGCTGGGCCAGGCTGAAGCCAAGAGCCTGGAACTCAATTTGAGTCTCCCTTCCTGGATGACAGAGATCCACATACGTGGGGCATCACTTGCTGTTTCCCAGGGTGCACATTAGCAGAAAACTCGAGCCACAGACTGGAGCTTGAACTAGGGGCCTCAACATGGGAAATGGACATCCCACATCGTGTCTTAATTGGAAGTCCAAAGGTCCATCCCTCCAAGATATTCTTCAAGGTTGTAAATGAGCAGTTTCTACGCTGGGGTTCCAAGTTCACTGATGATTTTCTTAAAATGTATTTCAGCTTTTGGTAGTGAATTTTTTCATTTTAGATATTGCATTTTTCATCTCTAATAGTTCAATTTTATAATATCTACATTTCTCCCAAAACTGTTCAGGTTACTCTCTACATATGTGGAATATATTAGTCATAACTATTTTAATATTCTTCTCTCTTAATTCTAACATCTGTATTATTTCTGGGTCTCTTTTTAAAGTTTTCATTTTTGATTGACACATACTGACTGTATGTATTTATGGGGTACACTGTGACATTTAGATACATGTATACATTGTGTTCTGGGTCTATTTCTAATTGATTGATTTTCTTCCTCACTGTAGGTTATCTTTTTTGCTCCTTTACATGTCTGGAATTTTTTGACTCAATGCTAGACCCAATAATTTTATATTTTAACATGCTGAGTTGTTTTGTGTTCCTTCTGAAATTCTTAAACTTTTTTCAGCAGCTGAGTTCTTTAGAAACAGTTTGACCCTTTTGTGCCTTGCTTTTAAACTTTATTAGATTGGACTAGAAAAGTCTTGAGTTTCAGTAACTAATTTCAACCAGAGAAATTTTGTCTTTAAGCAAAGAGAGACATAGAGCAATGAGTGGAGACATTTTCAGTTGTTCTAAGTGAGAAGTGGGAATATTACTGGAATTTCTAGAAACTAGAGATACAGCAAAAAAAATTCGTGTAATGTGCAGGAAAGCTCTTCTCCATCTTCCACTCCAGGCTCCTATTCCTCCACCCTAATAAAGAATTACTTAGCTCAGGATGTCAATAGTATCTCATTACTCAGTTTTCTACCACTACCACTAAACACCTAAGATCGGCTACTTATGAAGAAAGGAGATTTTATCTTGGCTCCTGGATTTGAAGATTTTCATTTAAAGATTGGGTTAGGCCTGGGCCAGAAGCCTAGTGGCTAAAGTCCTCGCCTTATATCACATATCCCAGTTCTAATCCTGGCTGCTCCACTTTCTATCCAGCTCCCTGCTTGCGGCCTGGGAAAGCATTTGAGGGTGGCCCAAAGCCTTGGAACCCTGCACCCATGTAGGAGACCTGATGAAGTTCCTGGCTTTGGGTCAGCTGAGCTCCAGCCGTTGTGGTTACTTGGGGAATGAACCGTCAGATGGAAGATCTTTCTCTCTGTATCTCCTTCTCCCTGCAAATCTGCCTTTCCAATAAAAATAAATAGTGCTTGCTTCGGCAGCACATATACTAAAACTGGAAAGATACAGAGATTAGCATGGCCCCATGCACATGGATAGCATCCAATAAAAATAAATAAATCTTAAAAAAAAAAAAAAGTGGGCTGGCACCATTAACCCAGCCATCTGGTTAGGCCAGAGGACAGCCATGTGAAGAATGATCACATTGAAAGCCATGAAGCTGAGACAGTGAGGCTCCACTCAGCCCATATAAGCAACAGTAAATAACTGTTTTCCACAATCATGTACCTAGTGGCCCAAGGATCTCCTTTTAGGTCTACTTCTCAAACACTGTAACCGGGTTAAGTGTCTTTCTTAATACTGTTAACTTATAACTTTGGTGAATGAACACATATCTACATGAGTTCAAGAAGCATGGCCTTTTCAAATAAAAGCAACTAGTCTAGGACTAGCTAGGCTGCATCACAGCAGAACCCTTCTGAGTTCTTGTGTAATACCCTTCATAATCAGAGTTCTCTGCCCTAGTTGCTGAAAAGTTGAACTGCTGAAAGCTCTGTGTGATGTTCCTGAGTTATTTTCCATACTCATTTCTGGAAACATTAGGTGGCTTCCTTGTATTCATGTCAATCTGTTCTCAGCTGCAAAGCAAGAGGACCTCTGTGTGGATCGGCAGGCCTCAGTCTCTGGGAAGCACTCCAGGATGGAGCCCCACATGTTGAACACACGCCATGACTGGTTCTCTTCCATCCTCTAAGTCATAGGTTCCCAACTGCCTCTTTTGCCTCTCCCTTTCTGCCTGAAATCCGTGTGTTAAAGAAACAGTTGCTTATCCACTAAAGTTTTCTACCGCCTTGATTTGGATCTCAAGGATCAAGCATAATTTAACATTTCTCAGTTGCCTATATTTCTTAAAATTGGTAAATAGAGACACAGATTTGATGAAATTTGGGTATAATTAATATTATATTAATGTAGTTTGTAATTTTATCTCAGGAGGCATACTTTGTGATGCCAGTAACCTGGAATTATTGCATAAATTCATGTATTCATTAGTTACATGGTTTTAGCCTATCATTTTTCTTCATACATTAGCTTAAATACATGTATAAATTTCTCCTCATTTTTATTCTAATTCTATAATACTCTTCATTTAGTAAAATGAATATTTCTGTAAATACTTCAATTATTTCTTTCCCTACTAGAACAGGAATTATACAGGGAAAGAGATACATACTTATGCCTTCCTTTTCATTTACCAGTTTTTGACATAATGATTTCTTCCCTATCATCCTACAAAGATATCCAAAGGGTTTTTGTTATTTTTTGGTGGTTTTTTTGCATTATTATAAACTCAAGGAGTCAAGCATATTTGATATGTTTCAATCCATTGCATTTCTGATTCATGTCAATGTTTCGTTTTTTTCCTCTCTTTTTGATCAGTGGGAACCTAGTCAAGTGACTGCTACATCCTTTTGACATGACCTCACCAGTGTTTGATAGTTTCTTCGATATCTGATTATACAAAAAAATTTTCAGGTTTGGGGCAGTTGCCTGTGAAACCAGCATCCCTCATGGGTGCTGGTTTGATTCCTGGTTTTTACACTTCCTATCCGACTCCCTGCTAATGAAACAGGAAAAGTGATGGAAGGTGGCTCAAGTCCTGGGGCCCTTGTGCCCACATTGGGGAATCCAGATGCAGCTCCTGGCCCCTGGCTTCCACCCATACTAACCCTCACTGTAGCAGCCATTTGTTTATCTTGGCTTAACAAAGTTCCATCAGGACATTGTCCCTGTTCCAGCAGATGAAAGATCTCTCTCTCTTTCTCTCTCTCTGTCCCTCCAATTCTGTCTTTTTAAAAGAAATTTAAAAATAAATCTTTTATTTAAAAAAATTCAGGCTTACGTGATTGTGCTATATCATAAGAATCCTCTAAGTAAGGAAAGTTCCATCTTGCATTTCTCTGCTGCAATACAGGAGAGCCAGTTTCCTACAATTTCACCAACAGACTCCCGTTCAAGCATGATGTCACACCTCTGTGGGTCACCCCTGCGACAGCTGAGAAGTGCTATCTCTAAGGACTTTTAATTCATATCTATCACTACAGGTTGACCAGATATCTTCTCATATGGTTAAAAGCCATGGTCTGTAACTTGTTCATATTTCACCCTATTTTGCAACAAGTGTGTCCATTTTGCAAGGTTGGTATGAACAAAATATAAATTCATTTAACCAGCCAATATAACGTTAACTAGATGCCGTGGGCTAAAAGCAAGGCAAACTCCAATATACTGAGAGGCTCTCTGGATGGTGGAGCTCTTAGTCTCACTCCTTAATCATCACACCTTACACTCTATTGTAACAAACTGGACACTCAGAGTAAGTGAAGGGAAAAATGTCAAACCAAAATAACAGGATTGTCTCCTTTATTTGTAATGTTTTTAGATTGAGAAGATGTGTCACACTTTAATCAAGTGATCGTAAAAACTAATTGTAGTTAGGCCCCAATGCTTTTTGTTACATGTCAGTAAGTCACCTTGCATATCCTCAGGGAGAAATAGACAGAAACCACCATCTCACTGATGGTGAGATGAGATACCAATGTTTATCTTGGCTTAACACAAGATCCACCAGGACAGGGTCCCTGTTCCAGCCTCCTCTCTCACCAGCTGTCCCCTGGTTCTTGATGGTCCAGGGTCCCTACAGTTTCCCAAACAAGGCCTTCTGTTTAAGGCACGCTGCATCCTTCTCCCCGCAGCCAGTATGCTTCCACTGTGTGCTAGTGTGTAGCCTACAAACATATCAAGAAACTACTCCTGCTCCAACGTGACAAGACAGCTCTGTGCAGAAATTCCAACTTTCTCAGGCTGACTTAGGCCACATCTTGTATAGGCTCACCGTCGGTGCAGTGGTCTAAACATTGACAAAGCTATTGGAAGAAGTCTAGCTTGCAAGCACAGGTAGGCCCTTTCCCTGACTTGGGAATCATTCTCCAGCTGTCCACCACTGGGAAGACAGCTTGAGAGAGAAGCACAGAACAGGGTCCAGCCTGTACCCTGCTTTCCCCCAACCCTAGACTAAGAGTCAGCCTGGAGCGTTGCCTGAGTCACAGCAGAGAGCTGGAGGCAGTGGGAGAGACAGCAGGAGCTGTATGAAAACCTGGACTGCAAAGGCAGGTCTGAAAGTCACCGGATAAGCACACTGAGATTGGCTCAAAGAATGCAACTACAATGTGATGCTAACAGGGAGCTCCACGCCATCAAGCTGCCCACTGAAGCACAGTGGGGAGGAAGGGAGTACCCAGGGACCACATCTTCCAGCCAGACAGAGTGACCACGGTCAGGCCTAATTGATTCCTGCTTCCTTTCACCCTTCCTGTTGGAACCTGACCTCGTTCCATTTGGCAGGCCCTCCCTGACACATCTCTAGCTTCAGGCTTGCCAAAGTACCAGGATCTAGGTTCCAACAGAGAGGCCGCAGCCTATGGCTTCATCTAAGCCAGGCCAGAGAACATCAGATAAAACCAATAACATGTCAAGTGGACTTCTTTATTAATTATAGAGTAACATCCAGTGGGCAAAAAGGAAGAGCTATTGGTTTCTTGAACTTCATCAAGTCAGTTTAACTGGACAGAGTTAATGACACAATTACCTGCGCATCTAGCAACAAGGAGGGGACTGAAAAACCCCAAGCCAGTGGCAGCCCGCCTCTAAGGATATCTCCCAGACTAAAGGCCAGGTTGCAGCAGTAACAAGCTTGTGGCCATGCTGTTCATCTGCTGCTCTCCTGCAGCATACTGTGGTAGTTGTCAGCTTCTAGCCTCGCAGCATGCAGCAGCAGCCAGCCAGCTCCCAGCTATTCCCGCCTGCCTGCTGCTCCCTTGCAGTGTGCTTAACAGCCATAACTTCCTCTCTGTATATCTGACTCTCCAATAAAACAAATAAATCTTTTTCGAAAAAATAAGCATAACCCTGCTCGCTCTCTCACTTACTGCTCCAACTGAGACACCAGTCTCAACTGGTTACTTCCCAAGACACCTACTCAATCAAATATATTCCACTGAAAGGAAAGATTATGAAGAGAATTAATAACCTACAACCAGTTAGTCTTTCTAGATCCTAAGGAGATTTTATTTTAAACAAAGAGTGCGGGGCACCTCCCTTGAGACTCTGATTCTGGAAAGTCTGCAATAATACTTGGAAGTGTGAATATTTCATTCCCTGCATGATTTGGGTATGGTCCTGAGAGTATCCTCAGGGATTCAGGCACCGGAAGCTTGGTCCTTAGCATGATGGTATGAGTGGTGCTGGAATCTGAGGTGGGGTCAGTAGCAGGTCACTGGGGTATCTCCCTTAGAAGGAGTTAAAGTAGTTCTCTTGGGATCCCCAAAGTGAGTTCCCCTGAGAGTCAGGCACGTTTATTCCTACCTGGAGATGCTGGACACTCTTCTTCCTCACCCTGGCGCTGCACTGACACTTTTGTTATATGTTCGTTAACCTCATGTGGATGAAGGATCAATATCTTTTTTTTTTTCCTGCTTCTTCTCCCCATGAAGGACTGTACTCAAGGGATTACATCATGGAAATGTAACATAAATTAACATGCTCAGTGGTGGAAATAAAAAGAAATGAGTCCTCATGCATGACTGACAATCTCCTACATTACTGGGAGATGCCCCAGTGGCAGCCTGATGGACTTGTGAAAAATCACAAAAGACACCCACTGCAAGACTGGAGGGGAGAAAAGAAGTGAGAGAAGGGAATTTGTGGGGGGTGGGAGGGAAGGGAGACCCCAGTGCCAACTAAACTATATCAAAAAACAATTAAAAAAAAAAAGCAATTAAAAAAAAAAAGCGCAAGTCTGAGTCCCTGGCTCTCTCTGTCTCCACCTAGTGGATCCAGCCCTCTATAACACCAGGCTCCCCGCAGGGCACATCCACCATGGTGTGACAGAGTCACGCAGTGTCTCACTATGACCAACACCATGCTCTTAAACTTCCAGAACTGTACATTAAATGCATTTTAAAAAATAATGTTCCCAACATCAGGCATTTTGTTACAGTGATAGAAAAATAAACTAGCACAATTCCTCTCCTCCATGAATTTGATTATTATAGACAACAAGAAAAGGAGATTGGAAGCTGCATATGTTGCTGAGATCTTTTAACCCCTTCTGGGGTGGGGGAGGGGACAGTGGGTCTTTGTGAGTCTGTGTCATCCAGCTACCTGTGTTCTCCTTGTAGACTCATCTACAAGCTTCTGATCCAAATTTGTCTTCTTTTGTGGCTTGCAAGCAAGCAGGTGAACACTCACATTGTCTCTCATTGTAAAAGCCATGCATAGATGCTGGGCATTCATTACTGCCCTTTGGCTACTAAGGGACCAGCCTGCAAAGCACAGTTTCTCCCCTTTGCAGACTTCAGCCGAGCTGATCAACTGCACACAATGACACGTCTGCAAGAATGTTCAGCACAGAAACTTCCAGCTCAAACCATCTGCTCTCACCCCCGCTTGGCCTTTGTTCTCCATTCCCAGGGCCACCCACACCATCACCCCTCTCTTGGGGCCCTGGGAGCCTCTCCTCTTTATGGAATGCTCCTTGTTCCCTGCCACCTCTGGGCTTTTTCAACCTCCTGCTCCCAGCTCTTTGATCTCGTTCCCCTCCCCACACCTTGGCTTTTGGTCTGCATTGTCAATCACTGCACTCCATCTGCTTTTATTTCCCCTTCTCCCTCTTGGAGCTCCTGGAGTTCGCAGTCCCTGCAGTTGGAGGAGGTCTGGCCTAACAAAAGACTCCTTTGGGTTGTCCTTGCTCTGGGCAAGATGAATCCCAGAAGGGAGCTGGATCTGTGCCATGCCCCAGGCAAGGGTGAAGGAGGACGGAAAAGACAAACACATCCTCCACAGGGTTAAAACCAGTGCTCAGTGCCCTTGAAGCTTGTCACCCTGTGCTGTGCTGGCAGCCAGCTGGTCTTCTTGGGAGATACTCCTATGAATTGTTTGAACCCCATGCCTCAGTATTCATGCTGCATCGCCATTCAAGGAACAGAAGAAAAGCCGAGCCGCATGAAGCCAATCTTCCCTCCAAAGCAACCCTGGGCTCTTAATAGCAGCCATGACTGACGGGTTACCTTTCAAGCTGTTTACTTCAATAGGTTTCAGGACAGCCCTAAACAGCTTCTTTTTCATCAGCAACCTATTATTTAAGCCTCTGCTTTATTCCCACTATCAAATTTGTCATCGTGTCCTGCCAATTTCTGCTGCCACTGTCATTGCTCTAACTCTCATTATCTCACAGCCAGCTGCTGATTTCCCTGCTGGGTGTTCCCTCTCTGCCACTGGAGCTCTTCAAGACACACTTACATCTCCCCTGCCAGCTCCGAGTCCTCCTAGGGCAGTCCGATCCTGGCTGCCCTCCCCAGACCTTAATCGATCTCAATATCCTGCCTGCCCCTTAACTAGTCACATCCCAGTCCTCTCGCATTCAGGCCTTGCCTGGTAACAGTGTCTCCAAACTTATACCAGCTGTCATGGTATTACACAGCTAGTTCAGGGTCACAAGCTTGAAAGCCACGCCTCTCCAACCTATACGGTCCTTTCTGCCCAGCCCACCGGTGATGCTTACCTATTATCACCTGGAACCTGAGAGGGGGCGGTATTGTATCGTTGTGTAACCACGCCCCTCACAAGCCCCCATAAAGGCCCATGATATAGAGGGTCTCTCGATTGTGTGCTTCCATTGCTCTGGCCCTCCTACTCTTGGCCTCCCCAGCACCTGCTTGCTCTCTGCCTTCCCACGAGCAGACTCCAAGGACAGGTAGCCCTTGAACATGGCCCCTAGGTGTCTGCATTCCTCAACTCTGTTCACTGGTTGGATGAGTCAATGAAGTTGTGAATGCTAAGATGCTTTGTATTTCTAATTTGTGTGCTTCCAAGAGTTCCAGGAGAGGTGAGGCCTAGCTGTCATGGAATGTGAGCAGAGAAGCCAGAGAAAGCTGAATGTGTGTTTTGTAGCTTTGTGAGTGTGTCCAGTTTGTTCATTACATGTCTCTTAGGATAATGTGTATTGCTGGGGAAGCTGGGACATAGGTCTTCAGTTTAATAGATGGGTTTCACAATAATGACCTTTTTTTTTTTTTCTCTCAGGGTTTTGATTCAGACTGGATTGCCATGTGGACTTCTCATTTGCTAATTTCTACTGGGCCTTGCCATCACCAAGCTTGGTTAATAAAGACTTCTTAATACATCCTAGACTTGTCTGGCATGATCTGTCTCGTGCCCGCAGCAGCCTGCAGCAGCCTCGCTTATACTCCTTTCTAAATTCGACCTCCTCTTAAATTTGACTTCTTTTTAAAGGGCCAACTTCTAGCCTTGCCCTCTTTCAGCAGGCAGCAGGGACAGGGCAACATCTGTTTACTTAGCTGTGTTCTCTAAGCCTCGATCATAAAGAGCCAGGCTATTGTGTGGGCTGTTCTGTGCAGGGCTCATGGCTGTCTGCACCATGTTCCTTGGCTGACCTCCTCATCCTCTACCCAGCAGCACATACCGCACAGTCTCTGGACACAGAGACTTTTTTTTTAATCACGAACTAGATCCCTAAGGTAGACACAGCCAGGGTATCATCTCCAACATCTGCTCCACCCACAAAAACCTGTAACCTTTACCATATCAATTCCATACATCCAGGCTGTTGCCACTATAGGCTCCTTCCACTTTCAGCTTGAACAGCTTTGGGCACCGGAAACAAAAAGTAGCTCATTTTCTGCAGCTCAGGCAGCAGTCAGCTGAGGCAGGAAATCATTTTTCTCCTGTTGCAGGCAACCTAATCACTGCTGGCTCTCACCAACCACAACATAGAGGAAGGCAGACCACAGCACTGAGCAGCAGCCAGATTCACACAGGTATGACCTCAGTGGTGTCTCCATCAGCCCTCTCTTACAGTCCTCCCCTCCTAAAAACTAGAGATGGGTAACGGCGGTGAGGATGTTTACCCATGTTATCTTGCAGGGTTTGTTTTGTTTCTCAACGACTCAATTTAAAAACTGGAATATTTAGAACCCACTATTCTCAGATTGGGAGATCTTACCAAAAAGTCTAAGATCTAAGGAAAAGTCCTTTTCAACATCTCACGTCATGTAGAACAAAGCAAATAAGATTAAATTCCCCACTTAGAGTCTGGCTCAGAGTATATGTGCAATAAGCAATTATTGGTACCTGGCTATTTCCTGAGAATGGTAAGAATATATATAAAGATGTAAGAATTTGGTGTTAGACCTCTCTCAACTTGCACAGGATTTATTTCCTATGGCCTGTGATATTAATAATTGTATATTTTATTTAACCATGATTTCACAGGTACAAGTATATTCACTGGACTTTTATTCAGAATCAAGGCAAATATTTTTTTTTCCTTTATTCTTTTCAACATAAAAAATGAGGCTGGGGACCATTATTGTATTGCAACAGGATAAGCCACAGGCTATAATGCAAGTATTCCTCATAGGTACCAATTCCAGCCCTCCTCCTCTGTTTTCAAACTAGTTCCCTGCTAATATGCCTGGGAAGTAGCAGAGGATGGCCCAAGTTCTGGAGTCTACCTTCCTCATGGGAGATCCAGATGGAGCTCCTGACTTTGACCTGGTCCAGCCCCTGCTCTATAACTCTGCCTTTCAAATAAATAAAGCTTGAAAAGGAAAAAAATGGGGCTAAGAAGACTGTAACTGCTTAAAGCCTTGTCATTCTTTCACTTTTACTTCCTTTATCTTCAATTATATTCAACTTAGTATCGTGTGGCACTTCTCCATGATCATTTCCCTATTGCTTTGCAAGTACATTTTACTGCACTGTGGCTGCACATTTGCTGAGCTCAGCTGTCCAAATGTATATTCCTTAGCCATCCCTCTTGTTCAGTTTGATCCAGTAGCAAAGGTGGGCACAGTCCCAAGAATATGCTGGATGTAAAACAGAGCAAGGTCTTTGGTGGCTTTCTGAAGAACCGTGTATGTCTTAGAGATTCTTAGGGAGGAATCAGACTGTTGGAGAGGGTTAAGCAGGTGGAAACAAGCCCAGTGCAACCTTGGCTGGCAGGAGGGAAAGGAGGGATGGGGAGTAGGTGCAGAGAAAACTGCGCCCAAGAGAGGCATATTGGAGCAGGCTGACGGGTCCGAGAGAAAGTGCTGGTGTGGCATGTCCTGCCGCTGAAGAGTCAGCCCTGTAAGCCCGCCCAGGGAGAAGCCTGGAACTGTAGTTCTTGGCTGGGGTTGATTCTGTCCCTTGGTGAACAACAACCAGTGCCTGAAGCCTTTTTTGGTATGTTTGCTTCCTTTTTGGTTTTAATTCTTCACGATAAACCACACAAATGTGAACACACAAATCAAGCACCAGTGAGTACAGTAGGAATCTTCACTGCCAGCCAGTTGCCAAGAAGGTTCATCCTTGCAGCCACCCCAAGACCAGGCTCACCTGGCACGGCCCTCCGCGGCTGGCCTTGCCTCCCTAGGCAGGCTCTAAGAGAACAGGATCGCCCCAACGCCTTGTCTTATCTGTAGATTTCCACATGGATTCTCCACTTTCCACATGAGCTATAGACCTCTCGAACTTGCACAGAAATGAGGACTCGAATGCCTTACGCCCCTCTGATCTGCCCCTGCTTCCCCAGTCTTACCCTCTGTGTGCCACTAAATCCCTAGACATGACACAGAAATGCCAGAAGCAGCCTCTTGGTTTGAAAGATAAGTAGCATGCCCACAAAGTACCCTAACAACCAGCCTGCACTCTGAGTAGCTCCTTGTAGGGCCTCTCCATCCCCCAGGCCCCAGGTCACTGACCCCCATCCCTCTCTCCAAGGCCCCAAGCTACCTAGAGTGGGGTAGCCCGCCAACATTCTGGCCAGGGACTTAAAGATGCTGGAAACATTTTCGGTTGTCACAAAAGGGCAGGGGACACACTGGTATCTAGGGGTGGTAATGAGGGGTGCTGCTAAAGAAACCTACAGTGTGCACAGGACACCTCTCTCCCAGCAAAGAAGGATCGAACCTGATGTGTTAATAACATCAAAGGGGGGGCAGGGAATGGCCTGGAAAGAGACAAAGCAGATAATGAACATGAAGTAGTCATCTGCTCAAAACAGCACAGTTAAAAACCAAGGGACACCAACAGGAGCCAGCAGAAGCCAAATGTGGAGGCATTGGCCTCAGGGCGTCCACACTCCGTCTACGTCACAGACCTCCCACTCGTGCTCCCTGCTTACCTTCTAAATCCTCGTGCCTTTCTCTGGCTCCAGCTCACAGAATCTAGACTGTCACCCTCAATTCTGACCCCACAGGCATTCGAGGGCTAAACGCGCACACAGACGTGAGCTGCCATCCCCGTGCTTACTGAAGTTTGCAAAGGAAGCGCAGATTGTCCAGCAAGTGAAGGGTCTGTGGGGAGAGATTACAATCAATGACAGCTGGAGGGCTGGAGCCTCTGGGCTGTCCACCCCACAGGGCTGTGCAGGGCGCTGAGAGGACCACTGATTCCTCCAATGCAAAGAGAAAGAATCTTAGAGGCAGAAGGGAGAAAAACCTAAGGAGTTTCACTCAGGTGGCCTGAAATTAGGATAAAACCCCCCTGAGGCCTGATACTGAGGTGATTGCAAGCCAAACGTCAGAGAAAGGGAGCCTGTTTTTGTTTGAAGTTGGTCCACCTTTCTGCTTTGAGGGGGAAGCCGAGGACGATGGTGGGCTGCTTGTTACTTCCAGGTACACCCTGTGCTTCGCAGCCAGCCCAGAGGCAAGCTGGATTAGCGCAGACAAGGACACTGGACAGCCATTGGCCCCTGGAAGGGGCCTTCTCTTCCTAGCTCCAGGGTAATTCCATTGGCCTCTTTTGGCTTCTAGTGCAAAGCTATGAGCTATGATGCTTCTTCCAGCCAAGGGCCCAGAACACACAGTGCCCTAAGCAAACAGGCACCCTTGCCCAGGTAAGCACCTCATCATGGCCCTCCCAATGTACACACTCTGGCATGCACTTTAAATATATGTGTGTGTTCATTAGCACATAATGGACATGGAAACACAGGTGATATATGCATGTGTAAGTTATTATTTTCATGTTGCAGAACTAGGGGTTGTTTTTATTTTATTATTTTATATGTCAGAAGTTTAAGCCAAAGAAAATTTAAAAGATCATCTTTCTCTTGTAGTTCAGAAATGAAAAGTCTCCAAGTTAGATTGGAGTATATCCATAGATTAGCTTTCATGTGTGCACACAGAACTTTAAATTGAGCTGCTGTGTTGTTTTGAACTTTGAAATACACAGAAATTGAACAGCTCTTCAAGAATACTGGTTACCTGCTATCAAGGGTAATGTGACCCTTGTGGGAAGCTATTGCACAGAAAAAACACATCTTGCATTTCTTTCCTAAAACTTGGGGAGCAGTGGGTCCAATCTCATTGTCACTTGTGACACTTGCATTCCATATTGGAGCATGAAGTTCTGGCTACTCCATTTCCAATCCAGCTCCTTTCTAATGTGACTGGGGAAGAAGGGGGAGATAGATGGACCAAATGCTTGGTCCCTTGCCACCCACAGGGAAGACCTTGACTGAACTCCACACTCCGGCTTCAGACTGGCCCAGTCCCAGCTATTGGGGCCATCTGAGAAGTGAGCCAGCGGGTAGACGATTCTCTCTCATTCTTTCTCTGTCAATATGCTTTTGAAATAAATATTTTAAAAAAAGAACTTGGGCCCCAGCTGTAGGTTGGGGTAATGCCTAGGCAAGTGCTGGGAGAAAAGCAGCTAATAGCTGGTGGGCATCCTGGAGCTGGCTAATGCTAAATTTGTGTTAACTACACTAGTGAGCCAACACAGTCACCTATTTTTTTTTTTAAATATGTGGAGGGAAGTGGGGAGATGCCAGCAGACAAGGTCTGACCCACTGGACTAAAAACTCCATCTACGGGGAAAATTTCAGGATTTGTGGTCTGACTGTGAACTGCATGTGTCAGAACTGGGTCTCCTTGGTTGTTGAAGCCTGCACAGTGACACACGCAGATACACATGGGGAATGTGACAACCAGTTACTGAGGCCTGCGGTGGATGTCTAGTACCATGGAGGGCAGAGCAAACTGGACAGCTCTCCCAGCCAAGCTTTGGCAGTGCGTATAGAGACTCTGAGGTGGACTATGTCAGCCAATGGACCTTGGAAGGATTTTTTTCAACCTTAGAGTAACAAAATCAATAGCAGCTCAGAAGTATAAAAGTCACTTTACAGTACCCTCAGGACATGCTCCACACCAGGGACACTTGGGTGACATCAGGTGGCCGTCCCCCATCCCCAGTTTTTACTGATGTTTTTCCCATCCCATCAGTTTTTACTGATGCAATTTTGTTGCAGGATGCAGCCTCTCACCTTCCCTCCCTATTTTCCCCAGATAGATGAAAAAAAAAAAAAAAAAGGATATTGGAAATGGTTGTTTCACCCACTTTTTCCCATTCTTTGACTCTCTCCACCCTAGTTAGTGATCTACATGGGCACACATCCTTAACTATGTAAACATCATCAAAAAATTTTTATTAGAATTTTTTTTAAAAAAGAACTTGGGAAGCAAGAGGAGAAATTAAAAGGAGAATGAAGAAGGAGAGCCCATATAAGTAAATGAATGTACCAATGTGTAGCTATTTGGGGTGCTCGTCTTTCCAAATATGTATCCTGAAACCACATATAATCCTGGGGTAGCCCCTCATTTCTGCCTTACTGGCTCTATAAATCTTAATGTTCTGGAAGGGAAGACCTCAGGAAGGAAGGGGGTGAGAGCTTTGGGAACAGGGTAGCATTCACAACAGCAATCATACATTTCGAGCCCAAACCCCATGCCCTCTTATCTGTGGCTTGCAACTGCTTGCCTGTAGTACCAAAGCACATTTATTCCTTGGTATTTAAAAGAAACATGCAAATAACCTAACCTTGATGTGTTCCATTAATATGAGGTTCTGAGAGGGAAAATGTGTGTGTGTGTGTGTGTGTGTGTGTGTGTGTGTGTGTGTGAGAGAGAGAGAGAGAGAGAGAGAGAGAGAGAGAGAGAGAATTCTTTGCCAGGTCTCAGATTACGCCAACACAATTGTCATTTCTTGAGAACCAGAGCTTCCTAAATCACCCACTCATGTTTTGAAACTTGCCAGGATTGGAAATAACCTGATGCATTTTTTAGTGCTAAAAATATCCTTGGAGGAGAAGTTATACACACCAAACAGTCACCCAAAATAAGCCTCTAGAAACACAAAGGGTTGGTTGTTCATGCCAGGAATCCAGCCTGGAGAAATCCTCACTGCCAAGCTAGAGGCCCACTGTGTGGCTCACTGCACAGCCCCAAGCTAGAGGCCCACCGTGCAGCTCACGGCACAGCCCCAAGCTAGAGGCCCACCGTGCAGCTCACAGCACAGCCCCAAGTTAGAGGCCCACCGTGCGGCTCACGGCACAGCCCCAAGCTAGAGGCCCACCGTGTGGCTCACGGCACAGCCCTAAGTTAGAGGCCCACCGTGCGGTTCACGGCACAGCTCCGTCACCATGCGGCCTAGAGGCTTGCTCACCACAAGAGCTGTGAGCCCCCTCCCTCACTGTGGCCAGGGCTTCCTTGGCAGCTCAGACAAAGGAAGAGTCCATCCAACCATCCACATCTGCTGACAAGATGGCATGGGCAGGGATGGAGCCAATCAATCAACCTTATTGATATTTATTTTATGAAGATTTATTTATTGGAAAGGTAGAGTTACTCTCCAAATGGCCACGATGGCTGAGGTTAAGCCAGGCTAAAGCCAAGAGCCAGGAGCTTCTTCCGGGTCTTCTGTGTGGGTGCAGGGGCCAAGCACTTGAGCTGCCTTCTGCTGCTCTCCCAGACATGGCAGGGAGTATTAAGAACCATTTGGAGTAAACTGGCAGATGGAAGACCTCTCTCTCTCTCTCTTTCCCATTCTCCTTCCTTCTCCCACTCTCAGTCTACCTTTCAAATAAAAAAATTTTAAAGTGTGTTTTTTCTTAGTATTTCCCCCAACTCACCATTTCCTACACATACATACTTCCTCTAATCTTTCACAAGGAAACACTTATCCTGCCTGATTCAGTTTATCTGCCACATCCTCCCACACGAGTCAACTTGAATTAGGACCCCTTCCTCCACTCGCCTATAACCTAGCATGCACTAAGCTAATTGTACGCAGTGTTAGCATCCGTTTCCTCTCACCGTGCTGAAGAGCTTCTAGGGCCAGCGAGGGGCCTTAATCCTAGCACTGCGTTGGGCACAAAGCAGACACTCCATCCATGGCAGTCAGGAGGTGTTAGGATGCTTTTCTCCTTAGGCCACTAGTTAGAACCAATGGAATAATGTTCATGAGTCTGAGTTTCAGATGGAAAGGCCCTTTCTTGATTTTAAAATATAGAATATGGGTCCAGCTTGGTTGCCTAGCACCTAAAGTCCTCGCTTTGAACACACCGGGATCCCAGATGGGCACCACTTCCCTTCCAGCTCCCTGCTTGTGACCTGGGAAAGCAGTTGAGGACAGCCCAAAGCCTTGGGATCCTGCACCCATGTGGGAGACCCAGAAGAGGCTCCTGGCTTCAGACTGGCACAGCTCCAGCCATTGTGGCCACTTGGGGAGTGAATCAACAGACAGAAGATCTTCCTCTCTGTCTCTCCTCCTCTCTGTATATCTGACTTGGCAATAAAAATAAATAAATCTTCAAAAAAAGAAAATATGGAATAGATATAAAATTTGCTTTACTCTGCTCATGTTTAACGGGACATTTGGAAGAACTTCTGCTCATTTCAATGAAGGAGAAGAGGTGAAGAGAAAGTACTCTTAATGGATAATTTTCTGTTTAACTGGCCCTACATTTTTTAATAGTTAAAATGGGTATTATTATCTATCTTGCACGGGTTAGGAAACTGGAGCTCAGAAAGACAGCTGCCACTGTCACATTATAACCTGTCTACCTCCACAACATGCTTGCTTCACTCCCGGAAGCTACCTTTGCGGAGGGAAAAATATCAGGCCACAGACAACCATTCTATACCCCTTCCCATCTGTCTACCATCCCATTGATCTGAAGGGGAAAAAAAAGAGTTTTCAGAGACATGTGCAGCAGCCCAGGGCAGCGAGGCTGGCAGAGCCTAGTATTCTGCATGAGTGCTGACTGGGAATTCCCTAAGCCAGTGAGGGGCCACATGGTCTCTTCCTCACAGCGCAAAAGAAAGATATTCACCCACAAAACATGTGAGCGAAGGTACCACATTTTGATATTTAGGTCAATATATTCTTGGATCTCTGATTTTTTTCCCAACTAAAAAAGGAATAACAGAATTTTAAAGGAGGCTGATAAAGTATCATACCTCCAACAGTGGGCACGATAAAAATAATCTGGGTTATCAGTCATAATAGAATCACGGATATATTACTACAGAAATTATAGTCTATGATCTATATAGAATAGTATAATGACCGTAGTAAATACATCACAGAAGAGGAAAGTTTCAACTATGCTATAAATGCCTGCTCCAGCAGTTTGTTCAGGACTTTCTGATAAATAACAAATATAAGTTTGTGACTGTTCTGTGTGTACGCATGGAGAGGCAGGTTGACAATGTCTGGCTCAGCACAATGTGAATATCATTTGAGGGGCACCCCACTGGCACCTGAACACACTGCACTTCAATGACTCGCTTCCTCTATTCAAGCAGCTCTTCAGTCTTGAAGACACACACACATACACCCACACACGCCTTTTTAAAGGGGCTGCTCAAATGCAATAGTTTTGAAAGACCCTTGGGGAGGACTGACTACTTTCTCTGAGTAGTCACAGATCTTCGCACCCATTTCTGCTGTAGCTCCTTTAAACACTGTGGTACAGGAAAACCGAGAAATCAACAAGGGTAGGAAGTATGTCTTAATTATATTAGCATCCTCAGAACCTACCGCATTGCTAAACACACGATAGATGCTCAATAAACCTTCAAGGAGCTGCTTCTTGAACGCTATAAGCTCATACCGCCACCAGAGGGCAACATAACCCAGATGACGCTATGCCACTGACGCTTGTCCAAATTAGAAAGTGTCTTTACCAAATGTACCTTGCTTTCCAAATGTACTTTGTACTCTTGGCCAGGCCTTTGAATAAATTGTATATACTAAGTTTGAGGAGACAACACAAATGCACAAAGAGCTCTTAAAATGCAGGCTAAGTATCAGAGTGCCACAGCGTCTAGACACGTAGTCAACTACCTGGTCTCAATGGGTGGGGGTTGTTTGTTTCAGAAATGTAGCAACCGGCCTGGCCCTGTGGCCTAGCGCCTTGAATGGACTGAGATCCTATATGGGCACCGGTTCTAATCCCGGCAGCTCCACTTCCCATCCAGCTCCCTGCTTGTGGTCTGGGAGAGCAGTCGAGGAAAGCCCAAAGCCTTGGGACCCTATACCCGTGTGGGGAACCTGGAGAGAGTTCCTGGCTCCTGGATCAGCGCAGCACCAGTGGTTGCGGTCAGTTGGGGAGTGAACCATCGGACAGAGACCTTCCTCTCTTTCTTTCCTCCTTTATGTATATATGACTTTCCAATATAAATAAATAATACATCTTTTAAAAAATGAAGCAACTACCTCAATAAATGAATGCCGTATATTTCCACATTTACAAAATGTTTTGTCCCCCGCATTAACCGCAGCCTCACTGATGTTCAGAGAACGAGCACCTCCAGTCTCAGGAGTTTCTGTAGATTTACTTCCGAGTCACTGAAGACCTGTAGCTTAGTTATCTTCTGTCTAGCTTTAAGGACAAGGACTCAAGGGGCGAACCTCTCCAGAGCAATCATTTTCGTAACACACAAATGAATACTGGGGGGAACTTCACTCAGTGGCCATGGCCACCGTACCAGGTGAACCCTGCCTGAGAAACCTGCCTTCACCGTTCTAGCTATGAAAACATTCAACCAGTTTCCTTCCCAAAGTTCTTTCTCTGTCCCTCCCCAGCAGCACCCTTTTCATTCTCCCTTGTGTTAGATTTACCTGGGCTCATGTTTTTTGTTTTCCTAGACTGGAGCTCCTAGGTCAAAATTCATCTGGCCCTCCTCCTAACTCATGGTGACTATTTACAGATAGGAGAGAATACACTTTACTTCATTAAACGCAGTAGAATTGAGCTCACATTCCCATAGCTATGAATCTGAGGTCCCCTGTCACATTCTCTTCATACAAATGATTCAGCAGCAGGGCTTACAAACTTCAAGTTTTGATAGATTGTTGTTTGACTTGTAAAACTTATTTTTTTTAATTGGAAAAGTAGATTTATAGAGAAAAGAAGAGACAGAGAGAAAAATATTCCATCCACTGGTTCACTCCCCAAGTGACCACAATGGCCTTAGCTGAGTTGATCCGATGCCAGGAGCCAGGAACATCCTCCAGGTCTCCCATGCGGGTGCAGGGTCCCAAGGTTTTGGGTTGTCTTGTACTGCTTTCCCATGTCACATGCAGGGAGCTGGATGGGAAGTGGAGCTGCCGGGATTAGAACCGGCACCCATGTGGGATCCCGGTGTGTTCAAGGCGAGGACTTTAGGCAATAGGCCACGGCGCGGGGCCTGCTTCCTTATTATTTAACCTCTGAATTTTTAAGGAGAGTGAACAAAAATATTTTTGTTTTAAAAATGCAGTAACTTGAATTTCTTTAACAAATTTCCCCTGTCATTAAGCCTGTATTTTGAGTGATCATATCAAACAATATTTATATAGTCAAATAAGCTTATTATTTTTCGCATGGATTCATGCACATATAATTGCCAACAATGAATAATCACTCATTAAGTATACATATTTGAGCCAATTCTAGTTTTAATTTTTTTATTCAGTTTACCAAGTGTCTACTGGATATCCAGTTCCATTCTGGGCCTTAGGAATAACAGTGAACAAAGAAGTCAACATCCCCACCCAAATGGTGCTTACATTCTAGTGGGAGTAGTAACAAAAAAACAGACAAGATGATTCATCACAAGCAAGTAAAATTTGTGCCAGTGGCATCTGACAATGATTTTATGACTTAATTTAGGCTCTTTAAGGTTTTGAAATAGCTTGGGTTTTCCATTGTATACCATGTTCGGGGACATGGTATTATCTAAGAAACAGGTGGATAGGTGCTCCTGAAGTCAAGGAAGAAATCAAAAGGCAGGTTTTCAAATCTCCAAATAAAATGAAAACAGAAGCACAACATACCGATACAGCAAAAGCAGTTCTACTAGGGAAGTTTGTAGTAGTAAATATCCACATAAAAAAAAAGAGTTCTCAAGTAAACAACTTCAAGTTAAGCCCGAAAGAATCAGAAGAATAAACCAAGTCCAAGCCCATAGGACAGAAACAATAAAGATCTTGACAGAAATAAATAAAATAGGACCTAGCAATCTAAACAGAATTAATGAAGCCAAGAGTCGGCTTTTTAAAAACATAAATGAAACTGACAAACGCAACTAACAAAAAAGAGGACACTCAACTCACCATGAGAGGAAACATTACAACTAACACCGCAGAAATAGAAGTGATACTAAGATTACAATGAAAAATTATGTACCCACAAGTTATGTAACCCAGAAAAATAGACAGTTTCTGGAAATACACAAGCTACTTAAACAGAATCATAAAAAGACAGAAAATCTGAATCGATCATTAATAAGAAGGAGATAGAATCAGTAATCAGAAACATCCCATCGAAGCCCAGAACTGCTGCCCTCACTAGTGCATTTTAGCAAACAGTTGATGAACTAACTGTACTTTTTCTCAAATTTTTCCATACAATTAGAGATGAGAACATTTTCAGATTCAGATTCATGATATAATCTGAGAGCAAATGTAAAAAAAGATATTGTAGAAAAGAAAATTATCAAACAATATTCCGGAATGATCTGGATTTTAAAAAAAAGGCCCTCAGGAAATAGCAAAGCAATTCAAAAGCCTGTTACAGGATTCATGACTTTGATCAAGTAAGATTTATCCCTGGATACAATGATGGTGGAACACATGTAAACCAATTATTGCTCTACACTGTTAACAGAATGAAGGGTTAAAAGCATGTGGTGGCCACTGTCCATGCCCACAATGATGGACATATGACTGTCTATGAAGAACCTTACTCTAGTAATAATGTAGGGGAATTGTAAAATTGTTTCTGCAGGTGGAGTTATCAATAATATACTAAACTAGAAATACTCCAGTGAGAACAGTTAAAATTAATAATAAATTAAGTAAAATTGTAGGATACAAAATTAGGGGAAAAAATAGTTTGTTTACAATATCAACATAAAAATTTGAGATTTTTAGGAATATATTTAAAGGATGTGAGTTCCTGTATGATGAAAACTATAAAATACCGATTAAAAAACTAAAGAATAAAATATATATCAAATGTTCATAAAGAATTAATATTGTTAAATGTTCATATTGCTCAGTGATTTGAGTGATTATCATCAAAATTCCAATGACATTTTTCAAAGAAATTGAAAAACATAAAAGATTAGAGCAGCCAAAGGAATTTTCAGTAAGAAGAGCAAAGTTTAAGATATCATTGCTTTATTTCAAAATACTCTACAAAACTATAGTAACTGAGGCAGTATGATACTGGCATAAAAACAATCATAAATAGGATGCGAGTACTACAGGGTAGCAGGGTAAGCCATGGCCTGGAGCACCAGTATCCCACATGGGCACCAGTCTGAACTGAGTCCAGGTTGTTCTATATCCCATCTCACTGCCAGGTGATGTGCCTGGAAATGCAGAAGGTGGCTCTGATGCCCATGTGGGGGACTTGAAAGAAGCTCTTAGCTCCTGGCGTTGGCCTGGCCCAGCCCTGTCTACTGTGGTCACTTAAGCAGGAATCAAAAGATGGAAGATCTCCCTTTCTCTCTCTGCCTCTCCCTCCTTCTCTCTCTCGCTCTCATTTATGAATCTGCCATTCATAAATGCATCCGGTTGGGATAACATGGATAGAGGATACAATATCAAGTGAAATTAACCAGAAAGATGAATGATGCACAATCCCACCGACATGAAATCTAAAACTTTTGACCTTATGGAGGCAGAGAGTAGAGCAGTGGTTGCCACAGCCTGGGGGTGATGCACAGGAAATGGGGAGATGTTGGCTAACAGGGTCATAGTTTCAGCTACGCAGGATGAATCACACCTTTGTCCATTCTGTGACTTTAGAACAGAATAACCTCAGGTATATTACAGAGTAATTTATAAAGAACAAAAACATATGGCCTCATGGTCAAACATTAAGATATGTACATCTGATTAGGTTTCTTCCTGTGGCATTCCATGATGGAGGGCAGAGGGACAAGAGAGACCAACAAGAGCCATGATGAGAAGCACATCCACAGCAACCACACCAGTCTCGGACTTGGGCCAAGCCCTCGCAGCCTAGTCATCTAGTAAATCTACATTTACATAAAATCTACTAAACCTACACAGAGATAGTGTGATACATAAATATATATTAACATAGTACAATGGCAATTAAATTTCCTATGCATAAATCTGAGGCAACACATTTAGGTCACAGCAGACAAATCCTGGAAATGTAATAAATAGCATGCAGACTAAAGTTAATTTTGTATTATTAACTTGAAATTTGCTGTAAGTAGATCATAAATGTTCTTAAAAACAATGAGCCAAGAAATTGTTAGCCACAGATGCCTGCCTGGGCTTTCCATTTTAGTATAATTGCTGCAGTCTGTCTAGTTGATTGTTCTCTAAGGCTACCGTGATGCCTTAAGTTATTAATCCTCTGCCTGCAAGAGCCAACATCCCACATGGGCACCAGTTTGTGTCCCAGCTGCTCAGCTTCCCTTCCAGCTCCCTGCTTGTGGCCTGGAAAGCAGTGGAAGATGGTACAAAAGCCTAAGGACCTTGCACCCACCTAGGAGACCTGGAAGCAGCTCCTGGTTCCCGGCTTCGAAATGGCTTAGCTCTGGTTGTTGCGGCCATTTAGGGAACAAAGATTTTTCTCTTTCTCTTTGAAAATCTGACTTTCCAACAAAAATTAAAAAGAGCAGAAATGTGCTGAGTAGGCTTTCAAAGCAGTCCTTTATCATGCCAAATATACTATGGGTTTGTAATTTCCCAGATGATACTCAATCCATGGTATCAAAGGTATAAAATATACATTTATTTCCACTACAAACACTATTATAATAATAGAGTAACTATTCCATGCTTTGTTTTTTTAAATCTGAATGTAAATTTATTTTTTTACATTTTATTATTATTATTATCATTTTATGATACAGTTCCATAGGCTCCTGGCATGTCCAATATTCCCTCCCCAACTTCCCCCTCCCCAGCCTAGTTCCTCTATATCATTATTAAAGTATAGTTCTTCATACACAGTCATATGTCCATCATTGCGGGCATGGACAATGTCAGAGTCCAGCATCCTATTGTCAAGATATAGTAAACAGTTTCATTGTAAGTCCATCTTTGTCTGGAAGTAGAAATGCATACTGCATTGTATCCTCACATCTGGATGTTAGTCTCCATTTCACAGCTACTGTACATCCCCTCAAATGAAAAGTGATAATACAAAATCAACAATAGAAAGAAAAATAGACATTTACAATGCCATGAAGTTAAATGACATGTTACTGGATATGACAATCTCCATTACACAGCTACTATTATACATCCCCTTAAATGAAGAGCCACAAACAAAATCAACATCAGGAAGAAAAAAAAATTAACACCACCAAGAAGTTAAATAGCATGCTACTAAATGACTAACATGTAACTGAAGAAATGAAAATCAAGAAACTTCTTGAAGAAAATGATGCAACTCTATGATCTACGAGTCATTGAATGATTTAATCAGAAGAAAGTGTTTTGAAGAGATGAAACTAACAGAAAACAACAAAACCCATGTGATATAGTTTCTGCTGATTTTTGTCGGTGAAGTGTGTCCTTCTAGACAACTAATAGATAAGCTTCTGATCAACAATGAGAAACACAAGAGTTCAAAGAATTTAAGGAAGCAATAAAGCAAATCAAGGTTGATATATCAGAAATTAAGAGCAAGTTAAAACTACAGTGGAGAGTCTCAAAAATATAAATGAAGGAGGCAGAAGCTCAAAATTAGAAGATATTTCTTGTCACCAGGGGGAAGCAAACAAAAAGCTGGAAGCAGAGCTGGATCAGGCCAAAAAAAGTATTCAAGAATTGAAAAACACTATTAAGAGGCCAAATATAAGAGTTATGGGAGTCCCGGAAGGTGCAGAAAGAGAAACTGGTTTTACAAATATATTTAATGAAATAATAAAGGAAAAATCCCCTAATCTATAGAAAGAATTGGGAAACAAGATCCAGGAGGGGCACAGAACTCCCCACATCTTGATCAAAAGCAATCTTCACCAAGACGCATGATAATCAAGCTCTCTTCAATTGAACATAAGGAAAAGATCCTTAAATGTGCACGTGAAAAAAAAATCAGTTGACATATAAAGGAATGCCAATTAAACTCACAGGAGACCTCTCACAGGAAACTCTACAGGCAAGAGGAGAATGGAGTGACATATCCAGATTCTAAAAGAAAACAATTGTCGGCCTAGGAGAACATATCCAGCAAAGCTTTCTTTTGTCTTTGAAAATGAAATAAAATTCTTCCAGAGTAAAGAAAAGTTAAAAGAATTTGCCTCTTCCAAACCTGCCCTACAAATGATACTTCAAGATGTTCTCTTGACAGAGAAGAGGAATAGCACCTACCAAAACCAAAGGCAAATGGGAAGAACATCCCAGTAAAATGACAACAGAAGACTAAACCAATGAACAACCCATTCCTAAAAAGATAGGACCAAAGTACCACCCATACATATTAACCCTGAATGTAAATGGCTTAAGCTCAATCAAACGTCATAGATTAGGAGACTGGATTAAAAAACAAAACTCATATATTCCATGCTTTGTATGGAATAAAGATAAATCCAAACAGTTTATTGGACACGATTCCTTAATTTCCCATCTATATATTGGAGATAAGCATCACCTCTATGGCAACACTAACAGCAGGCTTCTGGGAATACATAAGCCAATCCATGGAAATAGTTAGCACATTCTCTGGTACTCAACAGCGCTTATTAAGTTAGTTTTGTTAAATGAATCATACTTCACAAAGCACTTTTGTATGTTTTCTCATTTTCCTCTACAACACCTATGTAATTTGCCACAACCACGTAATTAACCAAATAGCAAAAGAGCTAGAACTAAAGGCAATTTTCATGACCCCTAATTTCATTCTTTCCAATACTTTCCATTGAAATACAGTGTGTGTTTTCTACCTCCTGAAAATGGAAGTGCATGCTTTCACAAAGGCCACTGCAATTCCTGAATAATCACGAAGTGAAGATAGCAATATATAAAACATTTTACTTGATGAGGGTTGTGCCTGAAACAATTTAAACTAGTAGAAATTCAACCAACTGACTACTTTTGGTATAACCTAAGAAAACAAATCCTTGGGTTTACATGTGGAGGGTGGAGAACGCACGACAGGACCTCACAGTGAGCAGATATTCTGGGTATAATAGGATTATGTGTTTAACATAGGACATTGAGTAACCGGAACGTTTGGCTTCAACTATAAAAATATGGATTAAAACAAGACAGGGTCTAATTTGTCTCACAAAACAAGAAATCCAGAGGTAGTTCAAAGTAATGTAGCAGTTGCACAAGCTCAAGAATGTTGCAGATGGCTTTTGTCTTTCCACTGCACTGTCTTGTTACTCATCATGCTTTTAGCCTAATGACTACAAGCTCACAGCACCAAATCCACACGTCTTATGCTCATTCCACCCACCATAAAGGTAGAACTTCCCCGCTAAAATGCGCGACTTAGCATCTCATTAGCCAGCATTATGTCATATGGCCATTCACAACTGCAACAACATCCAGATCAATCACTTTTCACTTAGCATATTGCCATTGCAAATGAAGTGAGACACAAAACACAAGAATGAGAAGTAGTACCTGCTATTTTTAATTGTTTTTGATATCTTGAGCAACCTTATAGGACAGATTTTGACTTAGGCTCAAGAAAGCTTTAAAGAAGTACATCAAGTGAAGGATGGTTCTGAGAAGGCATTTATTAGTTTTGCTATTATTATTTTTATCTTACAAGTAGAGAGTAAATGCAAAATTGCAGGTGTGAGAGTTACAGTTTAAAAGAGTTACCAATATTTCCTAGCAAGACTGCCTGGATTTCACGTCTGGTGTTTGTGTAGCAAATTTACCAAGTTTATCAATGGCTTAGTCATACATATCTTCCTCCGGAAATGTTCAGAGAGAGCATCTAAAGCCGCCCTCTAAACATACAGCCACCTCCATCGTCACTGCTACTGCATTAACATTTTCTTCCAGGTTAGGTCATTCCTCCACAGCACCAGGCTAACACAAGATATTGCTAAATGAAGTTTGTTTTACACACAAATGCAAACTAATCTGAAAATAATACGAAAAGAGAAGCACAGTTTCCCACAAGAAGAATTTTTTTTCTCACCTTTTAAGCTTGCTACCAGAGCCCTTGTAGACTTACCATTGTGATTTTGGTACAAGCTGGCTTGCATACATCCCACAGAACATCTCCACCCCTATGGGAAGCTCTATTTATAGCACTTCCGCAGAAGATATTTTTGAGAACAACTGCCTGTATCAACTTGTCTAAATCAATCCAGTCCATTATTTGGGGGGCATTTCTATAATTCCTCTCAGAAATTATCTCATGGCTGCTGTACAAGCCACATCAAGAAAGTCTGTTCATATCCAGGCTTCTTCACTTTCAATTCTGCTGCCTGCTAATGTGCCAATGGAAGTGGCAGACGGCCCCAGGTGCTTGGGTCTCAAAGCCACCTGAGACCTGGGTTGAGTTCTAGGTTCCTGGCTTTGGCCTGGCCCAGCCCTGGCCATCATGACCATTTGAGGAGTGAAGCAATAGATGGAAGACCTCTTTGTCTCTCCTTTCCCCCCTCTCTCTCTGTTTAACTCTGATTTGCAAACAAATATTTTAGAAAAAATGTTGTTTCTTAATTCTTAGCATACTGTGTAGCTCAGCAGCACACCCGACACCCCAGGAGTGTGCCACAGGGGCATCCAATGAGTGATTAGGGTATTCCTCCTTTATACCATGACTAATTAATAATAACCAAGATGTAATATAGTGGGCATGTAAAGATAAATATGCTCTACATGATCTGGGAGGTGAAAGAAATCTTTATAATTAGGATATTACCACCCCCCCCCCAAATCACAATTTGGGGCCTGGCACAATAGCCTAGTGGCTAGAGGTTCTTGCCTTACATGCACTGGGAGCCCATGTGGGCATAGTTTGTGCCCCAGCTGCCCTACTTCCCATCCAGCTCCCTGCTCGCCGCCTGGGAAGGCAGTCGAGGACAGCCCAGTCTTGGGACCCCGATCTTAGTGGGACACCCAGAGTTCTGGTTTCGGATCGGCTCAGCTCTGGCCGTTGTGGTCACTTGGGGAGTGAACCAGCAGATGGAAGACCTTTTCTCTTTGTCTCTCCTTCTCTCTGTAAATCTGACTTTCCAATAAAAATGAATAAATCCTTTTAAAAATATATCAGTTTTTATTTAAACTCATATGAATGAGGGCTCAGATGTTAACACCAAGGCACTGAAAAACAAAAAAGTGTTTTTAAACAAAAGAATTGCAAACAAATCTGTATTTTGAAGAGGGCAGTCTGGTAACAACTAGAACAGGTAATACCTGGAAGGCATGAAATCTTTTAAAACCTACAATGAGTATATCCAAGGAGGAGTTCTAACAATGTTATGACCCACTCTGAACTGACTTGTCAGAATCTAGTTTGCAATTGTTCACTGGATTAATATTACTGTAATTAATATACAAGTATATAATGTAAAGATTCCATCACTTCATAATTTGGTCTTACCTATTCTTCCGTGCAGATAACAAGTTCTCTTGCCCCACTCCCACTCTCAAAACCTTACTGCTCAGAAGAATAACTAATGAGCCCAGAGTGGCCCCTTATGATTTGGAAGAGCAGATGTTTCTCCTGTCGGCTCCTCCTTTCCTTCAAGGCTTGTGAGTTCACACTTGGATGCCCTGACGCTTGGCACAGCTGGAACACCTCCATGCCACACTTCAGTGCGGAAAGGTCACAGCTGTCCCAATGAGCCTCTTCTCCCGCCTGGGCCTCCAGAAACATGCGGGGACCCTGTGAAAGAACTTCTCAAGTTCTCTCAGCGTTATCTGGTCTTCCAGTAGATGCTACTCCCACCCTTCAGTGCCCATCCTGGAGTGGGGTGAAGGAAGTAGGGGTGATAAACTGAAGATAATGTATTGAAACAGGAAGTATAAGCTAACATCAATGAAGTATTATTTTTGCTATGGAACCACCAGGTGAATTAATCAGTGGACTTGTTTTAAAATGGGCTATTATCTACTCTAGTGCAGTAGCAAACATTAAAATGTCTGACTTGCCTTGTTTTGCCAATATTTAAGCATTCTGTTCTACTGAATATGACTACATGTACAGACACACTTTTATTTAGTCTGACACAGGCAAAAAGAAAGCATAAGGCATCTAATCCAAGCGGTTTCTGATCCAAGCATTTTTATAGAAACCACTAATTCTGTCAGAAACAAGATGAAGAGGATACTTCCCCTCCCAGTATTTGTTCTATCAACCTGGACTTGGCAGTACACAATCTTTCCAATTGCAGTTAAAATAAAGGCTTCGTTTTATAAAGTGAATGTGACTGTTGCTGTAACAATCACATCAGATCACTGAGCCGCTACAGGCAGCAATCAATGAGATGGGGTTCTTTCTTTGGGATGAGTATTTCAGACGTTTAAGATGCAAAGAAAATCCTGGAAAAGAAGTCAACAGAAACAGAAAGGAGGAGGCTGCTACCTGGTAATGCCTTAGACATCACTTCCCTCCGAGGCTAATTAGCGCTGGAATAACTTTCTGCTGCAGTATATGACACTTACTTCATACCTTTGTTACTTAATAAGTAAATAGGTGGCAATAGCAACTATATTAAAACCAGGAAGACTTTCTATAAATGAAAGTGAGACTTTGCAAATCGGAAGGCGATTTTGAGCATCAATTATTGTAGTCATTAGAATGCTTGCTTCAGATTGGTTACAAAATTCTGGGTTTTTAAAACTGTGCAACATCATTTCATGATGCACCATAACTGGGTACTTAGTTACATTAACAACCCCGAATTATATAAAACAATAGATAAACCCGAAAATCATCTTTGGATTTGTCTCAGACGATTTTGTATTCATCTTTGATTCTGTGTAACCTGAAAATTGACCTGAAAATTCATTCAAGCTCAAATAAAATAAGGAAGCCACAATTTAAATATCTGAAGGTGCTTATGGTGCGAGATGCTTTTTTTTTTTTTAAAGACAAAATAGCATCTTCACCCTGGCTGTCTTCTTGGGGCTCAGCAGGTGTCTCCCGCCAGTCCAGGAGAAAGAGAAAAGCTGGGGGCGAGGGAAAAGGAAAGGAAATTGTGTGTGGCAGTGGGGGAGTATTTTAAGATCACGACTTCAGGCTCCCTCTCGTCTTCGGCTTGAACGTTCTTGCCCACCTTTTACAATGATCTGCTGTGACGGATTATGCAGCTGAGTTTGGGCATGTCCATCTGCAATTTATAAACGGAACGGAAAAAGGAAGGGCTAGGCGGCAGCACAGGGAGGCGTGCTGGGAGCGAACGAAGTGTAGGCGAACAGGGACGGGAAGGGAGAGGCGGATTTTGGCAGTCAAAAGGGGGACGAGAGGCCCAGAAATGGAAAATGTGGCCAGGCCGTTCGGCCCTACCGCGGAATGGGGGAGAGAGGCCCATAGCATCGTTGCCCCGTCACTCAGGCAAAGCACAAGGCCTCTGTAGGCGCTGGGGAGAAAGGGAGAAAGAAGGGGGTCCTCGCCCACCAGCCCAGGCGCCTGAGGCCAGGGCAAGCTTGGTGGGGGAACCTCCCCGGAGGCCCTTTCTACCGTGGCGCGACCCTGCGAAGGCCCGGCCTCTCTCCTCCGGAGTGCCAGGCTCCCGCGCAGTCCAGGCGCGAGGTACCCCTTCAGTCATTTCGGGGGGCTAGCTCTGCAAACAACATGGCTTCCAGGCGTCAGCCGCGGCGCTTCCTCTCCGGGCTCCTGGAGTTAACGGGAGTAGCTGATGGCGGGCGGCCCCTGCCCTTCCGTCGGAGGAGCCCCGCGCCAGGCGTAGGAGGCTGACGCTAGGCCCAGGCGGCGGCGACGGGGAGGTGGCCCGAGTCCGCGGGCGGGGGCGGCGGGAGGGCCGGGCGTCAGCGCCGAGCGCGGCGGGGGCGGAGCGGCGGCGGCCGCGGTGGCGAGCGGCAGCCCAGAGCCCTCTCGCGGCCGCGGCGGCAGCAGCGCCAGCCAGCCGGCCTCGGCAGCCGCAGCCCCAGCCGCAGCAGCCCCAGCCGCAGCCGCCGGGCCGCCGCCGCTCCGCGCTCCTGCCGCCCGGCCCGACATGAGCGAAGCGGCTCGGGTGCCGTCGCCCGCCGCGCCGCCCGCAGGAGCGGCGGCCGCGCCAGAAGAGAGAAAAGGAAAAGAGCCCGATCGCGAGAAGCTGCCGCCCATCGGGTCCCCCGCCAGAGCCGGCGCGACTGCGGTAGGTGCGGGGCGGGGGCCCAGGGGGAGCCCCGACGGCGGGTGTCAGCAGAGAGGGCTGCCTGGCGAGGGGCGGCACTGAGGGTCCCCGCGGCTTCCAGGGACCCTGGGCTGCTGGGGCAGCGTATGCACCCAGGCCCCCTTCTTTGGGTTGATACAGAAGAGTTGTGCCGCATGGACAGCCCCCTTGGAACACTTGGCGAGCTGCGCCTTCCACGCTCGGGGAAGCTCGGGGGTGGCCCGTTCCACTGGGTGCTTTTATGCCATTTTCCGGGGATGGGCTGCCCCCTCGCCGCCACCCCTCGTCCCTCTAAGGGGATGACCCGCATCTGGGAGTTGGGACGGGATCAGGAGAGCGGAGTGGGATTTCCACGGAGGAGCTTGCCTTGGAGGCGCGGAGATTCCTCGCTTCATTTCGCCTCCTGCCCCCTTCGGCTTGGCTGGGCTCAGCAGCGCGTTTCCACTTAATTGTGACCTTTCGGGGGGAGTGGGAGGTAGATGCTTCGGAGCTGATTTTATTTCTCCCATGGTACAGGCAAGTGACGACGTGGGGTGAGGATTCTGAACCTTTTTGAACATTGAAACTCAAGTTCTCTAAGCTTGACAGGGCTGGATTTTCGAAATGGTGACTTGGAGAGCGCTCTCGGGCTCCACACTCCCATTTATTGCCAGATGATGTCATGAGACGGGTCTCTTGCTCCTCCCCTGCTTTTTCCGATTTTTGACACAGTACTTAAATACTTTCTCAAAGTTTGCTTTGCCGTATTTAAAGATCATGACTCGTCAGGCAGCAGTACGTGACACAATAGTAAAAGTTTAGTGAACATGATGCCCTTTCTTTATTCCTCCTTGGAACTCATTTCTTCAAACCTCCCTCTGAAATGACTAAGAGCTTCAACCAAAATAGCGCACTCTTCCTGAAAGTATTAGCATTGGAATAATGTTTTGATTCTGTGGGTTTTTCAGAAATGTCTAAGAGCTGTGATAACTGGAGATGGTTAACACAAAGCTCCTTTCAGCTGAATCAGGATAGCCAACGGAGGACAGCAGTGACACATGTTTCCAAGTGTAGCTGTGGTTGATGGCTGAATTGGAGCTGTGGTGGTTGATAACCAGTCACCCGCTGCCTGTGGACTTAGTTCCTGCTGCTCGTACCTCAGCTGTCAGAGCTGATGCTAACTAGCCATAGTGTATGGATTTGAACTCCTAGCCATGCTGTTCCCAAGAAGTTTCCTTTCTCTTAAATCTTGAGTTAAACTTTGAAAAGATACAGGGTGGAGTAGGAGAGGGTGAGGGTGAGTAGAAAAGCTTGAAGACCCTGTGAGCAATTTTTCAGGTCTTACAAGGTCGATCAGTGTCAGTACTGTTTTTTAAAATGAAACTTGTAAAAATATCTAATTTATAACTAAACTTATGGCAAAATATATATGGTTTTGCCAATGAACAGCCAAAGTCAAGAAAATATGCGTTTGGTCCTCGCAGAGACCAAGCAAACCAGGGGAACTGGAGCCGGTGAGTGTGTTTACCAGGAGGTGGGCACGGTCCTGCCTTTGAGGGGCATGCAGGGAAGGATGCTAGTGGCTGAAGGTTTGCTTATGAGCTGAGTTGCCATCAGTAGCTTTTTCTTTGAGGCATTTTCATGATTCTTCCTTTTTACCCCCAAGTTAACTGCTATGTTTGCCTGTCTAAATTGAGTGTATGACTAAGTTTAAGTAGTCCTACAATAGTGACTTAAAAAAATTATCATAACACATTTCTGAGAGTGTTGAAACAATTTCAAAAGCTCTTAGGTGGCCAGATTGTGAAGACCCTTGTTAAAGTGAAAGGATCTAGGCTGTATCCTTCTGACACTTAAAGAAGGATGAAGGGGTGGGAGAGCGGGAATGCTAGAAAGAGCATCCCAGCGTTGATCTAGAATCACCAAGTGGGAAGGGAGTTCACTGTTGGGGGGGCACAGTGGTGGGGAGCGAGACCGCCCCGGGGTCACCCTGGGAGCATGCTGAAGCTGTGATTGCTCCATCTCCACCTGGAGTACAGTTCCCACCTTTGTTGCAGAGTTCCCTGGAGACTTTTTAAAGACATCCTTAGATACCTGCAGATGCAGGTCAGTTAAATGAGGTGTGGCTTACTTTTTTTTTTTTTTTCAAGTTCTCTGAGTATAGCTAAGATTGAGAATTAACCGTCTGTGCACTGGATGAAGCCCAGGAATCTTTAGAATTGTACTGGCTCAAGTGCCAAGCAACACTTCAAGTAGACTTGTGAAAGGTATGGATTAAGTGAATGAGGTGGGAGCCACTGTAGTGGGGGCACTGAAAAAAATAGTGAGTAAAGTGTTTCTATTTGGAGATGCTTAGAGTTAAAACAGAGCCCACAGGGGACTCTCAGTGTTTGGGGGTAAGCCATGATGCTGTGGAGAGGTGAAAAAAGTCCACAACAAACAGGGGAACTGAAAGTGCATGGGTATAAAGGGCTAATGTTGGGAATATTTACTGATGTTGAGGAATTGGAGTGAGGAGATTATTACTCAGTTGCTGATGTAATTTACAGATGCCACAAAACGATGGTGAATGGAGGCAGAGAAAATAGTGCTCGAAGGGGTAGAAACAGCAGTGGCAAGTAAGGACAAGTTTGAGAGTCTACTTTAACTTTTAATCAGGTGACCAGGAAAAAAGGAAAGTTCTCCAGGGAAAAGTACCCAGGAGTGAAGAGGACCACCAAAAAGCTGGGCTTTATTTAGGTTAGTGAGGTGAAGAGAAGCAGTAGTGGAAATCAGTTTGGAATTTTATAGGGAAGCTTGCCCGAAGGGAAGGAAAGTCAAGCAAAGTATCAAGTTTCAAGCAGGCTACCGGTGAGAAGAGTTTGAGGGCTATCCTGAGGTAGCTGGAGGGAATTTGGTGGGAAGGCTCTAACCAGAGTGAGTCAATGTATTGTACAGTTACTAGGGTTGATGGAGTCCCTGGAAGAAAATGTAACCATAAATTATGGACCATGTGTTAGATTTGCTTTAGACGAGTTCAGAAAACAAAAAACAAGGTTGAGAAAAACAAAACATGGTCCCTGCCTAAGGGTGTGCTGGTTATCAAGGCAAGCAATATGGAAAAACCACAAAAGGCTGAGGCAATTTGCACTATGGGAGATCAGTGTGTGCAGAACTGTGAAGAAAGGCCCTGAACGTCCTTCCCCTAGGGTAATTATTTAAACTGGCTGGCTGATGGAGGATGATAGGATTTGCATGGAGCAAGAAAAGTGGACAATGTAATCCAACTCCACAAAATGAGCGAGACTGAAAGGGAAATACTGAGATGAGAAACAGTGTGCCCAATGGAGGCGTGCTGGGGATTTGTGGGAGGTAAGATTGCATAGGGGTTGGAGCCAGATCAGCAGGCAGGGAAGTTTGGACTTACTGTATTTGTGTAGTTAATGGAAAGCCACTGGGATTTCTTGAGTAAAGAAATAATCAAATCAGTGGTAGTGCGCAGTTAAACTGGGGAGGGGAGGAGAAAATGAAGGAAGCGGCTCTGTAGTTGATGCCTGAGATGGTGAGTCTGTCCATAGGAGGGCAGAAGCTGCATGATGTACAACCTCATCAGATGATAAGAAGGAAAAAGAAGGAACACTAGTGAAGAAAAAGAACTCATTTCTAGAGCTGATTTCTCAGAAAACCATTTACATCAAAGCACAGACAAACCAATAGCACTCCAAGTTAATGAACACGCAGGTGTGCGGGTGCCCCGCTACATGGTTGGAACAACCTTAAATATGGGAAATCTTGGGCCTTTTATCCACAGTGTTCTAAACAAGAGGTAAGATGGTAAAAGATGTATGTGACGGAAGTGAGCATGTTTTAAGTAATTGAATAAACTATTAGTACAAAAATATATCCTGTATAAATGGGTAATAGTGTATAATAGCTATTTATTGAATGTCTACTCTGCACTAAGCATTTTCCATGTACGTCTTCCATTTGGTTGCTGAATGCAATTAAAACCAATCACATAACAACCTAAAAGGAAGGAAATCTAAGCATCAAGTTATTGTACTTTGGCAAAGGATTGTAACCCTCTGTGTCTGTGTAGCCACATGTGTGAGGGCCATGGGTGGCTGTGGCCATAGGTATAACGGCTATGTGGCACGAAGAAATTCCACCTCCAGGAGTATTTCTTCAGAAAGAGTGTGTGGTCCAGTAACGGATATATTCAAAATTGTGTCTACAGAGATAGAAATATAGAAGAGAACAGCGTGTGCCAGGATACCTGATTGTTAGGGTATATGGAAGTAGGAAGCTGGCGTCAGAAGCCTGGACAAGGACCCAAGAAATTCTGCTATGAGATACTGGCATCCTGAGTGGAGTTTTAACCACTGCACCAAATGTCTGCTTCAAATTTAATAACTTTACCTAACTAGCATAAACACAGCAACTGAATGTCCTTAAGGGAGCCCTTTGATATACTAACACTCTAGGAAAGACTCCAGATCTGCTTTTCTTTCCCTCTCCGTTCCTCTGCCTCTTATTAAAAGAGGTCCCAAAGAACCTTGCTTAGCTCACACATGCGAATCTCCAAATAATAATTAAAAAAAATAAGTAGTAGGTCATAGTCTAGTACATTTACAATGCAGATTCCCAAAATAAGAGTGTTAATCAAGCCAGTGATTAACAGTGCTTTTCCTACAGAGGTCTTTCTAAATTACAAAGCTTGCATAACACTGATAAATTAAAGCAGTTGAACAATTCACAAAGCTAATAGTTCATTAGGAAAAGAAAATCTAAATAAGCTATCAATTTGACAAAGTAAGTCATTCCTGACAATATATGTTAATATGTCTATATAAGAGTATATTTAATTGCTGAGAGTAAGTTTGCTTATTTCTGTTTAGCTCTGCCAGAAAATTTTTTTCTTTTATTTTGATCATCTTTACATAGTTGATTATGGCACAAAGGGTCAAGGGTTATAGGAAAGTAGGTAAGACCATTGTTTCCACATTTTTGTGTGTGTGTGCATCTGGGGTAAGGAGGGAGATAAAGGGAAAAGCCCCACCCAGCCTCCCACCCCATCCCAAAGTCCCTGACATGGGGCATGCTCCGAGGGCACTGCTCACGTGGTTTTGATAGTTCAACAGTTCTGAATTGCTGCCAATCTTGCCATTCCAAGCATGATGAAACCTCTCCTGAATCCACTGGCTGACATGGTCCACCTTAGGGTCTCCATTTGCCCAGATCTTCACTGCTAACACGTGGCTGGGGCAATGATCCATTTGCTCTGTCCTCCATCCTCTATTGTGGTACCCGGTATCCTCTGCAGGCTCTGATGGACTGCCATATCCTCCACGTGCACTTGGATATACTATCTACTGTTCTGTCTGAGCCTCTGAGGAGGCTCAGTTTTGACATATGCACACCATGCTCAGGTCATGGAACCTGCAATTCTCTTCATGGTTGGGTTTCTGAGATCAACAGTTCAGTTGGAGGGATCCCCAAAGAAACTTCATCTGAGGTGATCCCAGACCTGATTCTTGCGCATGAATGGGTCCGGCACTATCCATTGCCCCAATCAGCTTATACCTATGCTGATGGTTGCAATGCTGGGTCAGTTCTCTTTCCAGCCCTATCTTCCACACAAACCAATGGGTATTGCAGTCCAGTCTGATTCTGCCCACCTCACACTTGGCCCATATGCAAACCAGTGGGAGCTGCAGCCTAATTGGGGCGACTACCAGGCCTGCCCCCTATTCTAGCTCCCATTCTTGCCAGTATGTACTGCAGACTTGTCCAATATGTTCCACATCCCATTTAGCTCTCCTACATTGAAGCCTAGTTCAACCCAACCATCGCTACTTCCCATCACACACACATGCTAGCAGGTGCTGTTCTGTCTAGCCACCCCTGCCCCTGTCCTCGTTTTCATGCTCTCCAGTGGGAGTAGTAATCCAAGAAGAAGGCGCCCACTATTTCCCTACTAGGCCACTCCCACTCCCAGATTATGTACTCTCCAGGTGGTTCTGGGTTTAACTTGACAGATTTCGCACCCAGTGCCAGCCTCTGCCAGCTGATGCTGTGGCAAAGTCCAACCAACCCTCACCCACTCTGATTTATGCTTGCACATGTATGAACAGTCAGCCCAGCCTGGCTTTTCCCTGATCTAGCTCACATGAGTCTCACAGGTATTGTAGGCTTGCCTGGTCTTGTCTGCCCCCATCCCAACTTATGCTTTCCAGTGGGAGTGGTGGTCAGACAGCGGAACCCTCCACATTCCCCCTACCAGCTTTGCCCCCTCCCCGTCTATATAAGAATATATTTAACTGCTGAGAGCAAGTTTGCTTATTTCTGTTTAGTTTTGCCAGAAAATCTTAAATAACAAGAACTAAAGCTAAATTTGGCACACTGTACATTTCACTTATACATATTATTAAAAGTGACTAATTTGCAAAAGATCAAGCATGTCTTGTATAGTAAACAGCCCCTCAGTTATATAGCTTTGTTAACATAACTAAATATCTACAACAACTTTATATATTTTATAGTGTGGAGATGGACTCTCCCTCAAAGGTTCATATTCATATTGGTCCCCAGTGTGGTGGTGCTAGGACAGTGGAATATCTAAAATTTATTTTCACCTATTAGAAAGACAGGGAGAGAGAAAGACATTCTGTCGGTTCCCTCCCTTAGTGCCTGCCACAGCCAAGGCTGAACTGGACTAAAGCCAGGAGCCCAGAACTCCACTCATTCCCCATGGAGATGGCAGGGGCCCAACTTCCTGAACCATCAGCTGCTGCCTTGAGTACACATTGTCTGAAACTCCAGCCAGCACTCAGATGTGAAATATGGTGCTCAAGTGGTGGCTTAAGCCACTATGCTCACTCCAGAATTCTGTTTGACTGGTAGAGAATAGAGAGACAAAAAAGGAGGCATTGCCCATTTTCTGGTTTACTCCCCAAATGCTTACGATAGATGGAAGGGAGTACAGGATAGGGAAGGGAATCAGAGCAAAAATGGAAGCCAAGAAGACAGTCAAGGTCTGCAGTGTGTGTGGAGGAACTAATTCAGTTACTTGAGCTGTCATTGCTGCCTCCCAGAATGTGAGCTGGCAGGAAGCTGGAGTCAGGGGCTGAGGCTGGCAGTGGGATCCAGACAATCTGACAGGATGTGCAGGCATCCTAATCAGTGTCTTAGTGGCTAGGACAAGTGCCCAGCCTGAGGCATCATAGGGGCTGCACCATCATGAATGGGTACAGACTTGATGTGACTGGATTAGTCCTCCCCAGAGCGGGCTGTTGACAGTGCAGCAGCCCGGCATACGTAGCCCTTCTGCACAGAGCCAGTTCCCCCTCCGCTTTTTCTGCTGTTATATGACACAGCCAGAAGGGGCCTCAACAGAATGCCACCATCATGCTGTTTAGAACCTTCCAGCCACCAAACCATGAGCAAAATAAAATCTTTTCCTTTATAAAATATCCAATCTCAGATATTTAATTGTAGCATAAAATGCATTAGTACACGTAACAAAGATGCATTTTCTTTGATAACTGCCATGGATTTTCTCAAAGCCTAAACAACAATAGAGCTTAGGGGAACAGTATGGTTAGAAGATACAGTCAGGAAGAATGACCCAGAGATGAACCTAGAACAGTAAGAAATGGCTGCATCCTCAAGTCTTCCGGCTATGCAGTGTAGACTCCACCTTGCAAGGTGATAGGGAAAAACATCTGGGACATCTAAGAAGGAAGGGACATGATCACACTTGTATTTTTTAAGAAAAATCTCTCTGGTAGCAGCCTAGGGAGGGCTCTAAAATCTAAAACAGGCCTAATATAAGAGATGCAGTCTGAACCGAGATGCCAGTCCTAGGGCACGGCGAGAATGGCGGTGTGGGTCAAGCACAGGCAAAGCAGTGATAGCAAGTTCACATGTGAGGCTCAAGTATGAGGGTGAGAGCCTAATCCCACAACCTGCTGAGTAAATGAAAGGACCAGTGTAGAAGGCTTTACTTCAAATTTCAGACTAGAAATACTTTGATATCTCTCTTTAATGAAGAGGCCACATTTGAAGAAAATTCTGCCTGAGCTGTAAAAACACATGTTGTTTTGGTAATATACTCTAAACTAATGTAGAGTATAAGCATTCCACTATTCCAAAATAATGGGACTTTTCTCATTGTTAGGGTTATTGCAATATAGCATCAGAAAACTAATGTTAGATAGAGCCATCCAGTGGCATGTATAATGTGAGCAAACAGGATGAAGAATGATCAAGAGACAAGAAATCTGGAAAGTGATGTGTTAAAAATTGAGAAGTGACACAATTTTGAGAAGAAAATATGGCCAATAATGTTAAATGATAGAAAGTTGTTAGACCTAAAATGTGTCTACCAGAGTAAGGCAAACCAAATCTTAGGGCCAATAGACAGAATACATTCTGGGGAATGGTGATGGTGAAACTGTGTGAAATAGGCTGATGAATGAACAGGAAATGGAGAAACAAAAGCGATAAGCAAGGATTGCTCCAGAGCTTCTCTGAGAAAGGCCTATAGCAAGAAAAACAGAGGATCGAGGAGAGACGTTGAATACACATTATCATGGTGGCCAAATCTATGATCCAGTGTTTCTAATTACACTGCCTTCCTTAGGATCCCAACAGTAGTATTGCTATTCTTTGTGCAGATAACACATGGTTTTGAATTAGAGCAGTCACAGATATTCAACCAAATAGCAGCCTGTCTGTGGGCAGGAAGGTCATATGTCAGCTGACCTGGCTGATGGGCACTGACACTTCTTAGTAAGTCAAGCACAGGATGTCTTTCCAGATGTTAGAGGAATATAAAAAAGACCAATCAGCTGGGAGTGAAAGAATAGCATAAGCCCAGCTGGTCTGTGGTACTGCTTCTGGTTCTAACCTATCTGTATCACTCCAATAAATTCCCATTTGCCAAAAGGAGACACAGTGCCTCCTATTTGCTGTTTCTTGTGATCAAATAAGATCAAACAACATGAAAAAACATCTTAATCTGATTAGTTTCTTGCTTGTAAAATATTTGTGTTCTTAATAGTTATATCTGAAAAGACATGAAATTAATTATGGATACTTTCATAGGTTAGCAGATTAATAAAAGCAAACTTTCAAAATAGCAGTTACCCCATACTAACTTGCACAAAACAAATCTTACATTCAACCTAAGACATTCATGAGAAAAAATCAGGTCAGTGTGCTGTGAAGTGGTAAATGGATTAGCTGAGAACTAGAAAATCAAATCCAGAAACTCTTGGGTGTTAATTCAGATGACATCAAGCTTAGACTAAATTAAAGGTTAGAGAACAGTATAATCCTTCTGAAACTTGGACCGCTCACAGATATTACATCTGGTTCCTGGGGAGTTTTGAAAATGTTATCTCTGAGTCTTGCAAGAAGAACACTGCAGATGAAACCCTGGAAGGTGGCCAGCCCACAAGCAGTGGGCTGGATGTGTGGAAGAATAGATAGTAGCAGGATACTGAAACAGCTGTGACAGAGTGAAGATAAGTACAAATAAAGAATAGAGGGGAAAAACATTTTTAGAATTCATTAAGGGGGAAATCCTCAAAATACTTCTACCTGGCATAATAAATGACATAACTTCACTGTATGGGTCAGGGGTGGAGAACACCCAGCTTGTAGGCTAAATAAGGCCAATGAAATCATCTAGACTGGCTTTGCCAAGGCAACAAAACAGGCAGGCATCAAAATTACATAATTTCAAAAAAAGATTTACTTAGTTGAAAGAGACTCTTTCATCCATTTGTTTCACTGCTAGCTTCCAACCAATGTTTGATCACCCCCTCCCTCCAAGTGGCCACAGTAGCTGGGGTGGGGCCAAGCTGAAGCCAGGAGCTGGGAACTCCATTCAGGTTCTCTTGTGCATGGCAGTGGACCCTGTAGCCAAAGTATGTGGGCCATCTTCCACTACTGCCCCAGGAGTATTAGCAGGAAGCTGGATCAGAAGTGGAGCAGCTGGGCCTAGCATGGTAGCCTAGCAGCTAAACACCTTGCACATACCAGGATCCCATATGGGCAGAGGCTCATGTCCCACCTGCTCCATTTCCCTTCCAGCTTCCTGCTTGTGGCCTGGGAAATCAGTCGAGAACAGCCCAAAGCCTTGGAACCCTGCACTCAATGGGAGACCCAGGAGAAGCTCCTGGCTTTGGATAGGCTTCGGATCAGCTCAGCTCTGTCCATTGTGGCCACTTGGGGAGTGAATCAATGGACAGAAAATCTTCCTCTCTGTCTCTCCTCCTCTCTGTATATCTGACTTTACAATAAAAATAAAGAAGTCTTAAAAAAAAAAAAAAGGTGGATCAGCTGGCACTCAAACTGGCCCGCATATGGGATGTGGGTATTACAAAGCGCAGCTTAACCTGCACCACAAAGTTGGCCCCAGAAAGCTAATTTTTAAGTATGTGATATACTTCTCAATAAAGTTTGAAAGTTAGCAGGGAGCAGGAAGGGAAGTATAGCAGCCAGGACTTGAGCCACTGGTCTGATACGGATACTCCTTGTAAGCTTTCACATATATTGTGCCACAATGCCAGCCCCTCAACCTTATTTGAAATTTTATTTGAATACAAGAGTTCCTACTTTCAAACTTTACTGAGAAGCAGACTATATCACAGTTCAATTAGTTTTATTTCCTTCTTAGTTTGAAAAGCAGAGAGACAAAGACCCATCCACTGGTTCATTCCCCAAGTGTCCACAGAAGCTGGGGCAGAGCTGAGCCAGGCAGAAGTGGGGAGCCAGGAACTCAGTCCAGGCCTCCCCCATGGTGGCAGAGACCCATGTTGCTTGCATTCTCACCCACTGCCTCCTAGAATGCTCTCAGCAGGTAGCTGGCGTCAGGGATGAAGCTGGAACTCCAGCTCAGGGCTGGGGTATGGGTTGTGGGGGTCCCAACCAGCATCCTAACTTTTAGGTCCAATGTCTGCCTCCCAGATTAAATGCAAACTCTTTCATCACAATGTTTTTCTACATGACATCACTAACAAAGACAGTCTTGGTTTTCTGTGACTGTTTTTACATCTAGTATCAAATTCAGCTCCATTCAAAATTCTGGCCAAATTGACTTTGATCAGTCTCTGTCCCCCAAAGCTAGCTTAGGACATATTTATTTTGGGGGGAGGAAAGAAGGGAAATCCCGGAACCTATAAAACTGTATCACGAAATAATAAAATAAATAATTTTTTAAAAGACTAATTTATTTTTATTGAAAAGGCAGATATATAGAGAGAATAAGAGACAGAAAGATCTTCCATCCATTGATTCACTCTTCAAGTGGTCACAACGGCTAGAGCTGAGCTGATCCGAAATCAGGACCCAGAAATTTCCTCTGTGTCTCCTACACTGGTGCAGGATCCCAAGGTTTTGAGCCATCTTCCACTGCCCTCCCAGGCCACAAGCATGGAGGTGGATGGGAAGTGGAATCGCTGGGATACAATTCAGCCCCCATATGGGATCCTGGTTGATGCAAGGTGAGGATTTAGCGACTAGGCTACCGCACCAGTCCCTCTTGTTCATATTTTAATGCAGTTTTTGTTAAGACAAGAAGTAGTGGCTCTGTTTTATTATGAAACACTTGAAAGTCTCATAATATTTACTTATTTTTGGAGTCTTTGAATTAAAATATCTTAAGCGGAAATCTATAACTGCAAAAGTCATTCTTTAGCCTTGGTGAATCCAAGAACTATCTATGTATGATGCACATAAAAGCTGCTTTTCCAGGGCTGGCGTAGAGTGCTGGCATCCCATTTGGGCCCTAGTTCGTGTCCTGGCCGCTCCATCTCTGACCCAGCTTTGCTTATGGCCTAGGAAGGCAGCAGAGGATGGCTCAAGTCCTTGGGCCCCTGCATCCACATGCAGACCGGGAAGAAGTGCCTGGCTTCAGCTCGGCTCAGCCCTTGCCGTTATCACCGTCTGGGAAGTGAACCAGCAGATGGAGGAACTCTGACTCTTCTCTCTGTAAAATCTGCCTTTCAAGTAAAAATAAGTACATGTTTAAAAAACAATACTACTTTTTCAAAAAGGGAGTAGTTTTCTGAGATATCGAGTAAAGATTATGATCAAAAAAAAAACCTGGAGAAAATATGTACATTTATGTTTTAAGTGAAAATTAGAAAAAAATTCAAGGTACCTTGCTTTCTCAGCATTTGAAATAACTGACTTAAGCTGCCAGTCACAGCCATAGCAGATATGAGGCTTCAACTGTAGGTACTCAGCATCTACAGAAACACTATTTTAGGTCTTGCTACTGGTGAAGATATCTTATTTCTCTTTTATTCATGTTTTGTTTTCTCCACAGTTCCCTGTTAGGAAAACTGGGTTATGGAACCAGAGCTGCCAGTTTGCCATATATTCTTTCATTAAGATGTGAAAAGTCAGCTACTTTCTAGGTGTGGACTTTCCTCCCAAGACATCAGCAGCCCAGCAGAATTGCTTTACTGAAGTGACACAAACCATATCTTTCCAGTGAGACTTAGGAAATAAAGATGAAGGTACTGAAAAAATGTGCTCACCCACAAAGTCACCATGTAATGGTTTTACATGTAAATGAAGACTAGCCCTACAGACATTAATCCTGAAAGCTCAGAAATTTCAGTGTTTCTCATCAAGAGGACAAGGTGGAGATTTTATTCACTTATTCTATTTCACTCATTTATTTAGTTACAACATAAGGAAAGATGTAACTGCATCAGCACATTATGCTTATATAGTAAAACACAAATCTTAAAATGCAGTCACAATTACTAAGCCAGTTAGAATATTGTGGTTCTGTAATAAAAACAGCTGCATCAAAACCACATTAATTTGATATGTCTTTCTTTAACAACTAGTGCCAAACTTCAAACTGATTTGTCAATTCAGCTGAACTGGCAAAATTTCAGTAATATCTATTTTTCTTTTCTTTTTAAAAATCTCCTTATTTATTTTGAAAGAGTTACAGAGATGGAGCAAGATGTACTATCTGTTGGTTCACTCTCCCATACGGACTCAACTGTCTAGACTAAGGGGCTTTACCCTGGGCTCCCAGCATGGCAGGGAGCAGCTGGGCCTTCCTCCGTCGCTTTCCCACACCACGGCAGGAAGCTAGATGGAAAGTGGAGGCCGTGTGGGATGCCACTGTCGCAGGTGGTGGTGATACCTACCATGACAAACGCTGGTCCCAGTAATGTTTGTTTTTAGAGAGCTTTTTCATTTGATTATAATCAAACAGAAAAAAATAATTTCATATATGTTATATAATACATTTTACATATATTTTATATATTTATAATATAGTTTATATATTATGCTTTATAATATATAATTTATATAATTTTGTATATTATAATATACATTTATATATATTAGTCAAATAATAATTTGACTAATTATTACTTATTACAATGCAAGTGAATCAACAGATGGAAGATTCTTTATCTCTGTGTGTCTGCCTTTCAAATAAGTAAACAAATAACTTTTTTTTAAAGTTCTAAAATCTTATTCAGCTAGAATTCTTAAAAACAGAGGATAATGTTAGTCACAAAAAGTTGTGAAAATAGGCTAAGGCATTCAGTATTGCGTAGTTAAGCCCTTAATTAGTAATGGCTACCATACCAAGAGACTGTATGCTATGATGATTTTACAGTGCAGACTTCATGGTCATTTGCAATGGAATTTACATTTTGGCTTATTATTTACTAGGTCTGTGAACTTGAACATAGTACCTCAATTTATCTGTAAAATGAAGTATAAATACAGGCCTCTTTGCTTCCAGTCCACCTCCATGGTAATGTACCCAGGAAAGCAGCAGATGCTGGGGCCCCTGATAACCCATGTGTGAGATCTGGCTAGAATTCTAGCTCTGGGCCTGTGCTCGGCCCATCGCCAGTTGTTGTGGAATTTGCCAGCACATGGAAGATTTCTGTCTGCCTCTGTTTCTGCCTCTTTCTTTATTACTCTTTCAAAGCTAAGGTTTTTAAAAATTAACTTGTAGTATTATGTTCATAACAAGAAACTTATTTGTATCCTACAGAGATAAGGAGGCTACTTTTTCAGTTAGGTGATATGTTTAACTTTAATAGATTGACTCTTTTTTTCTTATTATTATTTTCCATGATACAGGGTTCTAGGTGTAGGGACTCCCCCTCTCCCCTCGCTTCTTCCCTCCCCAGGCTAATCCTAACACATAAATTCAAGGAGTCTTACAAAATCACATGGAAAATGCATATTGTGGAAAAACTATGCATAGATTTCAAAATTTTCTGCATCAAAACAACTTTATTATTCTAATTACATCATCTGATGTTGGTGAGGAGTGGCTGTGCCCCACAGAGTCACTTACCGATCCACACTGAAGGTGCTCTGTGACCTCAGCTCTTACCCCTGTGATTATCATAGAGGAGGAAGAGCACTGAGTTAGGCCCACCAGCCTTAGGTGCGTTGCCTCTTTCTGGTCCTGAATTGACGGACATCATTTCCACTACGGCCTATTAGAATTCATCTTGATGGCCACCTAACTATGAGAGCTTGAGAAGGGCAGGGTGAGCACACTGACAGTTGGTGAGCATGAATACCCACACTACATGACATATGAGCTGCTGATGAACTGAGAGACGAGAGGAAAAAGAAACTTATTCTGCTGTGAAAGTAAAGTTTGCCTTTGGAGTAAAAACACAATGTGAAGGAAGTTAACAACTGTATTCTCTTAAACAGCTGGAAGCTGGAACATAGTGAGTAAAAACCTGAGCAAGAGTAAGCCCTGAGGCAGGTGTATAGCTAACTTTTGTAGTAACATGATTTTAGTTATAATTACAAAATATGTGTTATATTTTATGAATTCTCTAATGGAAAATGTGTACCTGAAGGTTGCTTCATGAGTCATGTCTAAGGATCCCTAGGTACTTCATACTTCTTAAAAAAAAATATTTTGGGCCCGGCGCGGTGGCGCAAGTGGTTAAAGGTCCTCGCCTTGCACGCCCGGGATCCCATATGGGCACCGGTTCTAATCCCGGCAGCCCCGCTTCCCTTCCAGCTCCCTGCCTGTGGCCTGGGAAAGCAGTAAAGGATGGCCCAAAGCTTTGGGAACCTGCACCCGCGTGGGAGACCCGGAAGAGGCTCCTGGCTTCGGATCGGCATAGTATCGGCCCGTTGCGCTCACTTGGGGAGTGAACCATCGGACGGAAGATCTTCCTCTCTGTCTCTCCTCTCTGTATATCCGCCTTTCCAATGAAAAAATAATAAAAATAAATCTTTAAAAAAATATATTTTTATTGGAAGGCAGATCCGAAGAGAGGAGAGACAGAAAGATCTTCCATCCGCTGGTTCATTCCCCAAGTGGTTGCAAAGGCCAGAGCTGAGCTGATCCAAAGCCAGGAGCCAGGAGTTTCTTCTGGGTCTCCCACATGGGTGCAGGGTCCCAAGACTTTGGACTGTCCTTGACTGCTTTCCCAGGCCACAAGGAAGGAGCTGGATGGGAAGTGGAGCAACCAGGACACCAACCATCACCCATATGGGATCCTGGCACATGCAAGGGGAGAATTTCAGCCTCTAGGCTATTACGCCAGGCCCGATACTTCATATATATATATTTTAAGTCCTGTTATATGTAAAGTATAATCACAGTGCATCGAAAATCCTTTTGAATTTTTTTTTACATGAACTTTTAACTTATCTATTTATTTCTTTGTGTATTTAAGAGCTAAAAAGAGATGGCTGAAAGACAAAGACAAAACTGACTGCTGTCGTTGGATGGCGGGAACCCAGCTCCTGGAGCCACCCCTGTGCCTCCCAGGGTCCCTATAAGCAGGCTAAAAGCAGGAGCCACAGCTGGGTACTAGACTCAGGGGCTATGATCAGGGACCTGAGCCTCAGCTGACATCTTAACTGCTCACCGAAACCCACCCATGAATCCTCAAAGTTGTATAAAATGACAGGAAAGCCTTCTATGAATCAGTGAATTACTGTATACCTGTTAAATATTTTTCCAGAAGTCACAAAAATTGTATAATGTAAATAAACAGTTAAAATAACATGTAACATAAGGGGACTATATGCTGCCTACAAGGAATAGTGATAATTACTTTATATATACTACAGCTGTTAAATGTTACATTCACTCTATAAGGCAGATGGTATTATTCCCATTTCCAAACTTTCTCAATTTGTAAGCAGTTCAACAATATAGCTCTTTTAAACTTTAGACACTTTGGCCTTAGAAAAGTGAAGTCAGCTGTGTGTGTCAGTTTTATCTATCATCTGTCATAAAATGTAAATGTTAAAAATGTTTGGGCCCGGCGACATGGCCTAGCGGCTTAACTCCTTGCCTTGAACACGCCAGGATCCCATATGGGCACCAGTTCTAATCCTGGCGGCTCCACTTCCCATCCAGCTCCCTTCTTGTGGCCTGGGAAAGCAGTAAAGGACGGCCCAGAGCTTTGGGACTGTGCACCCATGTGGGAGACCCGGAAGAAGTTCCTGGATCCTGGCTTCGAATTGGCACAGCATCGGCCGTTGCGCTCACTTGGGGAGTGAATCATCGGACAAATCTTCCTCTCTGTCTCTCCTCTCTGTATATCTGACTTTCCAATAAAAAAAAAATGTTTGTAATTTCTGCAATAAAACATAGCTTATAGGGATTATGCTATAACATTATTTTTTTTATTTTTATTTTTAGGGTTTGGACAGAGGAGCCAAGGGCCAAATTTCCACGTTCAGCAGTTTCGTTTCAACTGTTAGTCAGAAGAGAGAAGCCACTGAGAGCAGAAGTTCACCTGCACATCTTGTTTTCCCTAACATCAAGAACGGTAACACTTGATTTATTTTTATGCAAAAATGTATTAACAGTGTTAAACTATTTAAAGTAGATTTTTAATTATTCACTATTGTTCTGGTAGGTTTAGTTAGTATACTGGAAAATAACTAAAAAATGAAAAATAAGTAAGAAGCAAAATCATAATTTTCAAATGATTGTTTTCTACAGTAAGAAAATGAATTAATAAAACTCATGCATACTAAAGTTTGCATAGAGCCAGCTGTAATATAAATTTTATATGTATGTAAAATATATTTTTATGTTTTTAGTATAATACAAATACACATTCAGTACATTTCCTATATTTGAGCAGTAATGAGTTAAAAGTTGAAGAAATACATGAAATTAGATATTTATTTTCTTAGAAAATAAAAAAATATATAAAACCTACATAGAGAAAATTATAAAATGGCTATAAAAAGACTAAAACCTATGTTTTTTCCCTGCATTCAGTAAGTTTTCAACAGTTTGTGAAACTTAACAAATCATTCTCTTTGATCTATAAGAATAAATGTCTCAGAGGATATAAGAAAAAATAAAGGAGCCCACTCCCCAAAATGAAGAAATTGAGAAAACCAAGTGGATAGAGATAGTTCAGTATAAAGTATTTTAAACAGCATTAAATTATTTGAAAAACTGAATCAGGCCACAAATAATATAAAATATATAAAATTAGTAGAAGAGGGCCTGGTGCCATGGTTCAGTGGCTAAAATCCTCGCCTTGCACTTGCCGGGATCCCATACAGGTACTAGTTCATGTCCCAGCTGCTCCACTTCCCTTCCATCTCCCTGGGCCTGGGAAAGCAGGGAGGATGGCCCAAAGCCTTGGGATGCTGCACCCATGTAGGAGACTCAGAAAGCTCCTGGCTCCTGGCTTCAGATTGGCTCAGCTCCGGCCTCTGCGGCCACTTGGAGAGTGAACCAGCAGACATTCAATCTTTCTCTCTGTGGACCTGCCTTTCTAATAAAAATAAATAAATCTTTACAAAATAAAAATAAAAGATAAAATTAGTAAAAGACAATGCAAGAAGCTTTCAAAATACATTTATTCACCAACTTAGTAATTCTATTTCTAGGAATTTAGTCTAATGATGAAGCATTTGTACAAAGACACATGGAAAGAATGTACACTATAACTAGTATTTTAAGCAGTCTGAATTTTTAAATAAATTGTTTTAATTCATATTATGCATATTATGCTTCTGTTACGAATGTGATATATGTATAAGGTGACTAGAGGAAATGCCTATAATAAATTGTAGAATAAAATACAGGATACACAATTATAGGTAAATCAAAGTTCCTTTTCAGTGGAGGGAAACCTTTTATACTCTGTTTGACACCCCCAAGCTACAGCCTTACCAGTTAGTAGCTATCACCTCACTTGTGATCTCTATCTTTGACAATATTTTTTTCCTTTTCTTATTTACAAAAGTAAACATACATTATTCCATCACGCACATCTTCCTCCAGGAGAGCACCAGTGCTTACTGCTCAGTGTCACAGTTCCCCCCATATAACAAACTATGGTTTCATTATAGTAGAGAGAAGTAAAAAAAATACATCTGAATTTAAGGGAGTATTAATAAATTATACCTGCTTTAGACATTTTAACTAGATAAGAACTAGTAAGTTTACTCATATAAAAGGTGAAATTTAGAGAGGACTTTTAAAAATATTATCTTGATCGTAACAGCATTCCCATAAAACAGAATAGATATTAGAATTCCTATTGCATTAGTATTCTGTTGCTGCATAACAAACTACCACAAAACATGGTAAAACAAACAATTCATTTATTATCTTATCACCCTAAGTCACAATTCTGGTGGATGTGGCTGGATTGTCTATTCAGGGTCTGACAAGGCTGAGATCAAGTTATTCCTTGGGCTGCGCTCAGAGAGTCCTCTAGCTACCTTCAAGTGTTGGTTGGATTCATTCTGTGAGATTCTAAGACTGAAGTCTGCCAGGAGCTGCTCCTAGCTCCGAGGGGCCATGCACAATCCCTTTCCTTGGGCCTTCTCATAGATACTCTACAGACGCTTGCTGACACAAGGCCAGGAGCAGCAGCATTGTGTCTTGATTCTACTCTGTCTCTTCCACTAGTAGAAGAAAAGTCTCTTCAAAGGCTTAAGCATCTGGGGGCTGGTGTTTTGTGTAGCAAATCAAGCCACTTCCTATGATGCCAGCATCCCATATGAGTACCTAGTCGAGTTGTAGCTGCTCCACTCCTGATCCAGCTCCCTCCTAATGCACCTGGAAAAGCAACGGAAGACGGCCCAAGTACTTGGGCCCCTACACCCATTTGGGAGACTTGGATAAAGCTCCTGGCTCCTGGCTTCAGCTTGGCCCAACACTTCTTACCTTATTCCCTCTCTAGGGGTGTGCATGTGTAATTATGACTTTTAATTAAAATTAAAAATTAGTATTGGTGAACAGACCTTTTAGCAGATTTTCTTTACCTTATTAAACTTCTGGTGCTGTTTCTTGCAGTTCTGGCTTGGTCCTGCCTAAATTCCGGTGGGATATGAGTTCTACATCAGAGGTCCTGCAGGAAGAAAAAAAAGTTATTTATTGATAGATTCTAATTCCTTGATCTTTTAAAATTGTTTCCTCCGGGATGCGTCATGGCTGGCAGTCCTTGCTTCCTCTTCTCTGGTAGCAGGACCTATGCTGGGTATTCTCTAACAGCTTGCCTGTTCTAGTGGTATTAGAGAAGCTGCAACAGCCCCGCGTGGGTTTTCCTAACGGCTGAGGGATGCCTCTCCTCCCTGCAGAGCCCATGACTAGGTATGCCTGTCAAGTTGGCTGATCTTCTAAGGAGCTGAGGAGTGTGGGCGTCTTACCTACTATAACAGCTGGTGAGGATGATGCATCTTCAGAGAAATAGATGTAGACAAGGAATGGGGGGAGGGGTAGTTCTACATTCTCTCTTACACTTTTGAATTTTTCTTTCTGAAGTTACTACAACCCTTTTCAGACTTAGTTAAAATATTTTTAAACATCACAGAATACCTTTTTTTTAAAAAAAAATGAGACAGATTATAAAATTTTTAGATGCCTTTGCATTCTTGGTAATTCAGAAAAGGATAGATGTGAACTCTGACATTTATCTCGGGTGGTGTTCTGTTCCCAGCTCAGCCCATTTCTTGGATTTACTCTAGCAGAGCTCTGATGGAAGCATGATCAACTCTTTTCTTTTCCATTTTATGACACATTTCCATAGGCTCTGGAATTCCACCAACCCCTCCCCAAACCCTCCCCCCATGTTGATTTCCTCCATATTATTACAGCAGTACAGCTCATAGTCATAATATTTATATTTACATTTACATTTAGCAGCTTATAGTATTCAAGCGTGATTTTTACTGAGTTTCATGATTTTTAGGATAGTCCAAACAGGCTTATAACTCTAACAAGCCATATGTTAATGATTGAGGAGCAGAACAGTTTTAGGAGGTGTGTGCAGAGAAATCTTCAATACCTTAGTGAGGAGTGACTGATCTTTGTGTCCTACCTAGTAAGGTATATGTGAGTCCAAACTGACTTTTCTTGTCTGTTCTAAGCTTTCCTTATTGGTCTCTGTCTGTCTATCTGATCTAATTTTGGAGGCTCCAGAGCAACCCTGATGGTCATTGCAAGAGAGGGTGGGGAGCCAAAGTTGGAGCTAAATAAGGAACAGAGAAAGCTCCTCTCCTGAGTCCCAAAGGAAGTTGATTGTTCTTCTGTTTCTGAGGACTGCTCGGGGCTCCTGGCTGTTGTTCTGATGTCATTAGACCCTGTGAGGAGGGTTCTGGGCTTCTTCCAACCCATATGAGAGATCCAATAGGGAATGGTTGACCTCAGAGTTCTCGGCCTACGAGGGCATTCCAATTCCCTGTGGTCTCCTTGGCAGTTGGGATATAGTCCTTGGTGAGGATCCGGGAGTCTCCAGGGTTGGGATACAAGCCTCCTCCTGTCCATCTGCTCCACTCTGGGGTCCACCCCTGCTCTGTGCATATGACCTCCTGTTAAGAGGTTGTCAGGATCTCTCTTGGATCCCATTGTATGTTTTTACAGTTTTTGCTAATGACTAATGCAGATTCGAGTCTGCTGTCTATAAGTTACCTGTTACAATCTTGATAGATTATACTTAATATCTTCCTCACACATTCTAAGAAGGTGGAAGATTTCCCTGCTCTCCCGACCCACTGCAGAATAACACAGGGTATTAAAAGCATATCAGGCTTTTCAGTTCTTTGGTGTAGATCATAAGCAGTCTGTCTCTCATTGATTATTGGTTCATTGGTTACATCACAATATCGTATTGCATGTGATACAGGTTGTTTGAGGGTGTAATAATATTACAATTTACAGGTACTATTTTTAGGATTTACATTGTTTTGTCTTAAATTAAGGCAAACATGTGGTAGCATGATGAACTTTTTACACAGTCTATAGAATTAAATCCGAGAATTTTTGCCACTCTGAAATAACCAAGGGAAAAATGATAGTTTTTAAAATAGTGATTTGATCTGTGTGAAAGCCTGTGATGTGTTACAGGTAAAGTACCCTGGGTTTTACAGCTTCTCTAAGAGTGTCCTGGGGGACACAGAGGGAGACAAGTGGTGGCTAGAGCAAAGGACTCGCTGGGAGACATAAAACAAATTCGCATGATTTTGCTTCGCTTATCTATTTTTCTATATCTTTATTAATCTTTGCTCCTTCAGCTTTTATTTTGCAGCAGGAAAGGGTTATCTCTTCTTAGTGTATATGGAAGCTAACTTTTGGAGGGCCCTGCACTGTGACCTAGAGGTTTAAGCCACCAGCTTCCAGGCCAGCATCCCTATGAGCTCCAGTTCATGTCCCACTTGCTCCACTTCAGATCCAGCTTTCTGCTGATGTGAATGGAAAAGCAGAAGATGTCACAGGTACTTGGGCCCCTGCACCCATGCGAGAGACTCACATGAAACTCTTGATCTCTGGCTTTGGCCGGCTCAGCCCTGGTCACAGTGGCCCTTTGGCCATCTTTTTAAAATTAACTTTCTAAAAAAAATGTATAATTATTTGAAAGGCATAGCTATAAAGGGAGAAGGAAAAAGAGAGAGATCTTCCATCCACTAATATACTTCCCAAATGGCTGCAACAGCTAAGTCTGTCTGTGCCAGGCAAAATCTAGGGCCCTGGGACCCCATGCTGAGCTTCCCCGCAGGTGGCAGAGGCCTAAGCACTTGGGCCATCTTCTCCCTTCCCAGACGCATTATCAGGGAGCTGAATTGGAAGCAGCACTACAATATAAGATGCTGGTGTCACAAGAGGAGGTTTTTCTTACTGTGCCACAGAATGCCCTCAAAAGTTAACTTTGTGAATGCATGACACATTTATATGTGTCATAAATAAAGACTATAAATATGCTTCAGACATCTCTCACATTCTTCCTTGCTATAAGCAAATAGAAACGTAAGTTCTGTTTATATTTTTGTCCAGTACTGTGTTAACTTTTTCAGTTCATGTATTCAAGGTATCTTTATGAATCAATACATTTTTTTAAATCTTTTTTTTATAACTATATTCTCTTGCATATGGGTATACCACAATTTATTTACTCAGACCCCTTTTAAAAGATAGGAGTTATGTTCATTGTTTTAGTACTGTAAACAATACCACGGTGAATGTTCACGTGATGTGTTGTCCATGTGCTGGCACATCTGTGGGATACTTCTAGAAGTGAGGCTCCTGGGTTAAGGACTAAGCATATTCACAACCTGTTTGAATGTATCTATTTGTCTCTGGGGCCTAGCATTCATGCTACTTGTTTTCTGTACTTAGTAAACAACTGACCAGGTAGGAAACGTAGGAGAAGCACTTTCTGGATTTTTGGCCTGTGTGCTCTCTTGGAGTATCAAGCTAAGGACTAGGATGCAGTCAGTTTTGTTATAGCCCAATATAACTTATTTCCATTAAAGATGACCTTCTATTGATCTAACTTTTGAATATGTTTACAAAGTAAATTCTTGAAAGAGTGGTTCACCCATGATGTTTTACAAACACACATACCCTGGTACTTAGTTTAAAAAAAAAAAAAGCCTCCTGGGGAAAAAAAAATCAATGTGTCACTTTATTTGGCACTGATAGCTAAAGTCCTGTGAATCACAGTTTATTTTTTTTCCTTCTTTCTTCCTTTCTCTCTCCCACCTTCAGTTTTATTTTTTGCCAAATGTTCACAAAAGTCATCCTATAGCCAATGATATAAACACCATCTGTTATGACTAATTTACTCTGGTCTTTCCCTGTTGCAGCTGCCTGCCACTATCAAAGTAGTGAAAGAGAGTGCAGAAGTACTGAGCTAACGGAGGGAAACTTCACACTGGAACTTGTTTATTGGCTGGTATTCACACATTGGCAGTTATAATACTAAATAAAAACTGAGTCTGAGTCAGTTCCTACCTACCATTTAGTGTGATTGTTAGCCTTCATTTGTTCATTTATACAATGAGGAAGTTGGTTTAGATGAATTTTAGAATATCTCCCAAACATTTTTTAAATTTAGAAAGTTAATGTTTTTATAAACTGATTTTGCTTGATCCTTGTTCAATTTTTTTTTTCTTTTGGTGGGAAGGAGTTGGGCATTTTATGGCTTATTACCTTCTGCTTCCTTGTATTTAATGCAGGGTTTCTATTTTCTTGTTTTTGTGCATGGTGGAGGTTTTGACATTGTTTGCTAGTGAAAAGAACTACATTTGGGCTGCATTTGAATACTGGGTCTACAATTAGAAACTGTGCAAACTGATATTGGGGCACAGTGGGTTAAACCACCATCTGTGATACCAACATCCAATGTGATCCCTGGATGCTCCACTTCACATCCAGCTCCCTACCAGTTTACCTGGGAAAGCAGCAGAAGACGACCCAAATGCTTGGGCACTTGCCACTTACATAGGAAACTGAGATCAAGTTCCAGGCTCCTGGCTTGAGCCTGGCCCAGCCCGAGTTGATGCAACCACTTGGCAAGTAAACCAGCAGGAAGATACCTTCTGTCTCCCTGCCCCTCGTAACTCTGACTTTGAATAAATAAATCTGCTTTCAAAAATAAAGTGTTTGATCCTTAAAAACTTAGCTTCGTTGTGCTTATTTTCCCATCTGTAAAATAGGATGATAAAAATTGTAGGGACACCTTAAAAAAGAATTTCAAATGTATTCAGTTCTATGTCTTACAAAGTTCAGTAAATGTAATAATATGTATATGATCTGGTCAATTGTAGGAGGAGTGATTTTGAAGGGGCAAAGTTTTCCATTACTCTTACCTTACAAGTAACTGATAGCACCACATTTCTTTATATTATTGTCACATTCAGAAGAATCTAAATATTTTTATGTTATTAATGGAGTATGTTATTAATATAGTATGTTATTAATGGAATTAATTTTTGAAACTCATGAACTCATTGTTTAAGATTACTACAAGCTCATTAAAAGCATAAATAAGCCCAACCCAATAGGTTTATGCCATCCTTCTGTCCAGAACTAACTGTGGTTCCCTTTTCATAGTTACCAGAGCAGGAGCAGATGCTGGGATAACTACTGGGACATTCGGTAGGGCTATAGTTTGGACCATGCAGATGGCTGGCAGATAAAAGACCTTTCCATCCGTCAATGGGAAATGTAGGTTAAATCTGTGAGGTGAGCTGAGTGGCCACAGTGATTCCAGTTGCACAGCAAGAAGAGTTAGAGCAGGGGCTTCCTCAGCCTCCTGGCATGTGAGCCAAGAACAGGCGTCTGAGTGAGATCCACCTGTTCATTCTACCTTCAGTCTATTTATTTTTAAAGATTTATGTATTTCAAAAGTTAGACAAAGATGTACAGAGAGAGATCTACCATCCCCTTGTGCACTAGTGCTGGATGCATGAAATGGTCATTGCTGGGCCAGACGCTTCATCCTAGTTTCCCACATGGGTACCAGGGGCCATTAACAGCAAGCTAGGTTGGAAATGGAGCAGCTGGGACACATACGAGTGCCCATGTAGGATCACAGTGTTTCAGGCAGAGGATTACCCACTGTGGAACAACAATGGCCCCTCTACCTTGCATTTGAAAAGAAGAATATAATTGCAGTCAGGAACTTGGTGATGATGGACACAAACTTTACTTTTAGACCACTCTGTCCCAGTATGTGCAGGCTGCAGTTCTCATACCACTTGATTCCTGGTCCTTTGGATCTGTTTATTTCTGCCTGTGTTACTGTCTTTCTGGAAGCTTGGAGAACTGTCTCCTTGTATTGTGTGTTTTGAGATTGCACAGCAGTGTGCCTTAATATAGGTCTAATTTTTATCACTTATCCTTTGTACTTAGTAAGCTCCTTTCATCCAGCAATTCATGTTCTTAAATTCCAGGAAATTGTTTTGCATGATTCTGCTTTTTCTGTCCTTTCTTGATGCACTGTTATCCAAAACCCAGACCTTCGGGACATCTGCTTTTTTAATTTTTTTTTTCACTCTTGTCCTCTATTTCTTTTGCTCTATACTTCAAAACTCTGTTTCTACTACCATGCCTCTAATTATCAAGAACTCTAGGAATGATTTTTGTTAGCACCTTGATGCTTTATGGTTGTTGTTTTTTTCTTTCTGAGGAAACCAGTGGTGGATTTTTAAATGTGATTCCCTCTCCCTACATTGTTTCTTACTCCCCATGCACTGCTTTTATCTGTGTTGGTCTCTGTCTTTTGGATTGGAGACTTTCACTGTAAATCTGGTAATACTTGGTTTTCAGCTCCTGGCTAACAGTAGGAAACTAAACAGAAGATTAAAAGATGAGGCATAGTTAAGAATTGTTGACCACAAGCTTCATTCAAAGTGATGTATATGTGTTACTAATTAGGACACCCTAATGTTAGTATCTTTGGTTATTTCTTGTTGGGCTCCTCAGATTTTCCAGGAGGCGTCTCCCACAGAGGCGAGGCAGGGGAAATGATTTGCTGGGGCAAGGGGTTGGGGGAATGGGAATCTCTCTTGATTATTGATTGATCATTTACTACTCAACAGAGTCATTTCCTGCCCCTTTGTGTGAGCTGAGGGACAGTCGATGGCAGGATGGGGATCCCAGGATCTAACTTTGTTTTCACCATGGGTTTTCTTGTTTTAGCCTTTCCTCTTCTATCCCTCACTCCACAATGCAGCTTCTGAGCCCATTAAGGTCTCTGCAGTGTCAACCATGTTTCTGAACTGCTTGGGGCTTGGAGTTCAGCTAGCTTTCGGCCTCTCAGTTTTCACAGATGTCTCTGCCTTCTAGCTTCTTTTCATATTTCAGTCTATGGCCTTCTTGCTTGTTCTGTTTGCTCTTACAGACTTACTCCCTTGAAACCCACAACATAACTCATTTTAAGTGCAGTTTGGGGAGGAATTAAATATCTCTGCTCAATCTGGCATCTTAACCTGAAAAACTAACGAGTTTCCTTAACAGATGAGGAATAATAAAATTCTGGATGATTCCATGGTTTACACTACATCAAATGCTTCAGTAGCTATGGTGCCTAATAATAAAATATCACAAAATGTAGTGGCTTAAAACAGTAATGACAATGATTATTCACAAATGTGTGATTTGGGTGGGGGCCTGTAAGGACGGCACATCTTTGTCCTTTGAGCATCACCTGAAGGCTCACTCCCTCTCATGTCGGATATTGGAAAATCCCAGTGGACCATTTTGTGTGGCTCACTGACTTGCCCACTGACTTGCATTGTGAATGAATATCAAAGATGAACATCCCAAAGAGATTGGGTGCCTGTTATAGATGTGGTTATCGTTTCTGCAGCATTTTGTTCATTAACAAGAAGCCATTACAGCTGGCCCATAGTCAAAGAGAGAAAAATTAGACTACCTTTTTCATGTGGGGAATAGAGAAAAATCTGTGGACATATTCCAACACTGTCATATCTGTGAATATAAAATAAAGATCCAGAAAAATAAGTCAGGCTTTTTTTTTGACTCTTGTTTCAGAACTTCTCTTATAGCATGTTGAAGAGCAAGCAAGCAAAAATCAGGTTTTTAGATGAAATATACATTTTAAGTTCCCATGCCTCTTCTAGTTCTCTGTTACAGATCATTTTTATAAATTATTGTACTAGAGATTTTTAAAATTTTTTAATTTGGTTTACAAATATTCTCCAATTTGCTCTTGAATAATGTAGAAAGGAAAGTATCCAAGAAGTTATCTAACCTAGTGGCTTTTACATTTATTTTAATTTTATTTATTATCATTTTTGCATTAAAAACACAATTTTTGGGGGGGGGTGGCATTAGGCGTTTTGGTTTAGACACCTGCATCCCATACCACATGTGGGGCTGAGTTCCAGTTCCAACCCTGATTCTATCTTACTTCTGACACACACACTGGGAGGCACCAGATAATGGCTAAAGGACTTGAGTCCCTGCCACTCCTTTAGAAAGCTTAGGTTAGGTTTTTAGTTTCCTGCTTTGGCTTGTCCCAGCACTGATTGTTGAAGGCATGTGGGAATGGACCAGCAGAGGGGCAGTCCTCTATCTCTAAAATGAGTAATTTTAAAAAAATCATACTTTCTATAAAATTTTTAAATTTTCAGAGCATCATTAGACTCAGCTAGAAATAGCTGAGTTACTCCCAGTTAACCCAGCTATTCCACACATCTCCGGAGGTGGCCCTTCAAGTTTTTTGGAGTGTCAGAAATGACTGGCTTTTGGCCATCTTTCATTTTATAATGTCAAAACTGAGATCCAGGGAGTGTCCTTGACTTGTCTGAGGTTAACAAAGTAATTTAGCCACAGTGGAACTAAGTCCCACAGTTCGCAGGCTGCTGCTTTCCCATTGCTTCTGTATTACATATTGAATTACAAATTATTTGTGATGAAACTTAGGGTACTGCACTTGGCAAGACTGTTACCAGCAGCAAACCTTTTTATAAGGATACTTCAACAGTAAAGGAATAAGCAGCAGGGTTCAAGGCTTTGCCTGTTGAATGCCCTTCTACATGGAGGACTCTAACTCACCTGGGATACTAATGTTTCTACCTGTGCCATGGGTAAAGAAGAGTCTTCAATGTCTTCATCATGTAACCAATTAAAATGTCAGTCTTTGTTCTGGTTTGGGAAAAGCTAGATATCACTAGCTTCAAGCATAAATCAGCCCATGAAAACAGTGAGCAAAATACAACTGATAATCTTACATCCTTATGTATAGTTTATTATAATCTTCACATTTTTTTTTAATTACTACATGCCCCCACCATAGCCCTAGTCTGGCATTGGCTTCAAGTGTTTCACTTAATGTTTCTAAGCAACCAACTAAAATTGGCAACAGTATATTAAAAGCAAGGGAGAATGATGACTGCTTATCAATTTAGCACAGAGTGTTCCCAAGTAGCAGCTGAATGAAATCTCAATGAAGGGTTTTTACTAATAAAAAGCTTTTCATATCTTTTTTCAGGATATTACAGTCTTTGGTACTACAGAAAAAGCTGCATATGATAGAACAAAGATTTGCTTGTTTTATTTCTCAGTGTCGGTTTGAGATTTAATTATTCCCTCCTCACTATAGTTACTTATTTTCTTTTTTGAATTAAACTTAAATAATCATTGGTGAACACAGACAGAAAACATTTCTCTGGAAACCATGCCTTGATATTCAGGGATATGAGAGCAGCAGTGAGCTGCAGGGAGTTTCTTAGTAACTTAATATCACATCCTATAGTTTGGCTTCCATTCACTGATGTGGGCACAGGATACTACCTATTTTTTTTTTTTAACTCAAGTTCACTAACATAGTGTGTTAATGTTCTGCATTACTTTCTGAACTAAAAATAAATCCCATCTGAGTCTCTGATTTCCAGCTGCACCCTATGCTTCTCTTGGCCATGGTACTATTCCTCCTATGTAGGAATCTCCCCACAATCTCAGCCTCTGACAAATCAGTTCTCGTACTAACTCAAATTTCACTCTTCATCTACCTCGGCATGGTATTAATAAAAATGAGTGGGTATACAAAATGTGCATATAGGCTCTGAATGAATAAGTTAATTTATATTTGAATGAGTCTGTTTGTATTTCATAGTGGGTGTTTATAGCCAGCTTGGGAAAGGTGTGTGGGAAGCTGTAGGAAAGGAGAAGCCTGGTGAAGAGGAAGAGAAACTATGCAAGTGTCACGAAAGATAATTGTAACAAGGCTGATATTGCAAAGAGAGGAATACTGTCATCTTTCCTGCCAAGATGCCCATCCCCCAGTTCATCAACATTTCCAAGCATAATTCATAAAAGATCTTTTGTTCAAATTTTACTTGCTAATAAACTGACTCTCTGCTAATTTTACTTGCTAATAAAATGAACATCTGTTAAATGTGTGCTTATAGTACAATTACCAGAAGCTGGGCATTTTATATTTAGTATAAAATAACAAAATCCATTATAAACTGAATTAAGAAGATGTAATCATGAGTTCTGTGTGGTCAGCGCCATTTTTGCCATCATAGTTTCTCAGTATGATCCCCACATTAAGAGCATCTACATCATCTGGGAACATTTGAAAAACCAGTGTCTTGTGCACCACCCAGACCCATGAACTACAAACTCGGATGAATGCCCAATAGTCTAATTTCCTGGCCAGGAATCACTGACCTGCAAGATAACAAAATGGAAATTAGTCAGTTTTAGTCTTTCTAACAAATTAGGAGAAAAAGAAGAAGAAGAAGAACAAATCTTAAGTCTCTGCTAATGATGTGCTTGTCTTCAGAATTCAAGAGGGAAACAAAATAGAAAGTAGGCCTGAAAATGGACTCAAAGAAATAAGGACAGAAAACTTCTTAAATTTTCCAAGAGATACAAACTGAAGATTGAAGAAGCTGGGTAAATCTTCACCAGGATGAATTGAAAGAAATCCATGTCAAGACATGGTGGAATGGAACTCTGCAAGTGTAAGACAAAGAACATCTTGAAAGCATTCAGAGCAGTGGACACCACACAGCAGTAGCAGTCAACATGGCACTTGCGATGCCCGCCTCTTTTATTGGAGCACCTGGGTTCGAGTCCTGCCTCTGCTCCCAATCGTATCTTCTTTTTTTTTTTTTTTAAGATTTATTTTTATTATTTTTTTTATTGGAAAGGCAGATATACAGAGAGGAGAGACAGAGAGGAAGATCTTCCATCCGATGATTCACTCCCCAAGTGAGCGCAACTGCCCATACTATGCCGATCCGAACCCAGGAGACTCTTCCAGGTCTCCCACGCGGGTGCAGGGTCCCAAAGCTTTGGGCCGTCCTTGACTGCTTTCCAGGCCACAGGCAGGGAGCTGGATGGAAAGTGGGGCTGCCGGGATTAGAACCGGTGCCCATATGGGATCCCAGGCGTGCAAGGTGAGGACCTTAACCACTGCGCCACCGCGCCGGGCCCATCAATCGTATCTTCTTGCTGATGCACACACTGGTAGGTAGTTCAAGTGGTTAGGTCCCTGCCACCCATGTGGGTGACCTGATCAAGTTCCTGGCTCCCAGCTTCAGCCTGACCTAACCTCAACTGTTTATGAGAATTTGTGGGAGTGAATCAACAGATAAGGTATACCTTTTCTTTCCGCCTAACTACCATATCTTGCAAATATTGTAAAATAGATACAGAAAAACTATTCAAGTAACAACACATTTCTGTGCTGAGTAACTGTGGAGGCCAGTGAGCATTGGCACAATATTTTTCAAAGATCAAATGGTTAAATACTTTTTCAGAAAGGGGAAGAAAACACAGACATCCTCAGATTAAGGACAGATGAAGGAAAGCTAAGGATTTCCTGTCAGTAGACTTTATTTAAAAAAATCACTAAAGAGATTCTCTAAACAGAAAGGAAACAAAAAAAGGAGCTTAAAACATCAGGAAAGAAAGAAAATGATAAGCAAAAATATGGATAACCACAGTAATCTTTTGTTTTCCAAGGTATGCTTGACCCTAGAAACAAAAATGATGACACCATCTGGCATCGTGCTAAAACATATGTAAAGAATATTTACAAAGAGGTCAGCTTTGTGGTGTAGTTAAGCTGTTGTGTGGGATTCCCACATCCCACAGTGAAGTGTCCATTTGGAGCCCAGCTAGACTGGTGCTGATGCATCCTGGGAGGCAGCAGATGTTGGCTTACGTGCTTGGGCCCCTGCCACCCATGTAGGAGACCCAGATGGAGTTTCAGATTCCTGGCTTCAGCCTGGCCCAGCCCTAGTTATTGTGGAAACTTGGAAAATTAACCAGTGGATGGAAGAATATCTCTCTCACTCTCACTCTTGCAAATAGATGAAAAGCAAACATTTCTTTTTAAATGCCAACGACACTTTAGTTAGAGGTAGCTATTTCCAGCTGTTCAGTGTTGCATAAGCCAGACAGCATAAGCATTCTCTAAGGAGCATACAGGAAAGGATACTAAATTGATCGAGTAAAAACTTAAAATAAAATATTAAATAAATGAAATATTAAATAAAATGAAAAATTTCCTTCAGGTATAGAATAATATAATTTTAAAAGAAAAGGATATAAAAGGCATTATGGAAACAAAAGAAACAGAAGCAGTTGTGTTAATAGTATATAGACTTTGAAAGAAAGAAAGACATTTTAAATAATAAAGGGACGATAACCAAAAAAGACATACTAATCATAAATGTATATGCACCAAACCACAAGAGTGCAAGATGCATGAAATCTCCAATAACTGTAGATTAGACAGAATGAGACTAAAAACTAGCTAATAGGGCCCGGCGCGGTGGCGCAGTGGTTAAGTCCTCGCCTTGCACGCCCGGGATCTCATATGGGCACCGGTTCTAATCCCGGCAGCCCTGCATCCCTTCCAGCTCCCTGCCTGTGGCCCAGGAAAGCAGTCAAGGACGGCCCAAAGCTTTGGGACCCTGCACCCGCTTGGGAGACCTGGAAGAGTCTCCTGGGTTCGGATCGGCATAATATGGGCAGTTGCACTCACTTGGGGAGTGAATCATCGGATGGAAGATCTTCCTCTCTGTCTCTCCTCTCTGTATATCTGCCTTTCCAATAAAAAAAATAATAAAAATAAACCTTAAAAAAAAAAAACTAGCTAATAGAAGTCAACCACACCATCAGCCAAACATCAAATCTGCATTTATAACACACTCAACCCAAAACAACAAAATAGACATGTTTCCCAGGAACAAGAAAACATATTCCAAAATTGATCAAATCCTGGCTTATGGAACTACCTCAAAAAGTCTAAAAATTGAAATAATGCAGTATTATTTTTAACACAATAGAATTAATTTAGAAATCAATAACAGAACATAATAGGAGAGTCTGCAAATATCTGGAAATTAAACAATTTTCACATTACCAATGGCCAAAAGAAGAAGCTTATAAGGGGAAATAAGAGAACCGAAAGAAAATTGAAATACAACATATTAAATTCAGGAGTACTGTGCAAACAGTACTGAGAGAGAAATATATAGCAGTCAATACATTTATTAGAAAAGAGAGGAAGTCTCAAAATAACTTCTACCTCACGATCTAAAAAAAGAAGAGGAAAATGAACTTGAAGAAAGCAGAAGGGAGAAAGTCTGAAAATAAGGACAAAAGTCAGCAAAAATGAGAACAGAACAAATTTAGAAAACACAGGAAACAGACCGTTGATTCTTTGGATACTGATTAAATATGACCAGCTTCTAGGAAGACACAGATTATCATTATCACAAATGAGGCAGAATACATCACAACAGACCCTGCAAATAGCAAAAGCTGAAGGGTAGCCATGAACACTTGTATTTTACACCTTCAATGATCCAGTTCTTCACTAAACATAAAACTCATCCAGCATGAAACACAGAATGTGAATTTCTCTTTAACTATTAAGGAAAATGAAATCACAATGTTAAGTCTTGTTAAAGCCCCATGTCCAGATGGTTTCATGGGAAAATGCTCCCAAATGTTAAAAGGAAAATTAAAACAATTTCTTCCATAAAATAGAAGGAAACACTTCCCGTTACCCTGATACCAACAACCCAATAGACAGAAGGAAATTACAGATCAACCTCCCTTGTAAGTATAGAAGACAAAAATCTCAACAAACTCTTACTAAATAGAATTCAGAAATATAGAAAAAGAATTCTAATCCATGATCAAAGGCATCTTCCAGGGATGCAAGATTTTTCTGTATTTGAAACCCAGGGGTGTTTTGCTTAGTATTGGTGCTGTGAATTGACACACCAGCATCCCGTATCAAAGTGCTAGAATTTGAGTCCCAGCTCTGCCTCTGCTTCTAGCTGCTGTGCATCCTGGGCGGGGCGGGGAGGGCAGCAGGTGGTGGTTTAAATGGCTGAGGCCCTCCCACCCTCATGGATGGCCCAGAATGAGTGTCAGGATCCTGGCTCTCACTTGGCCTAGTCTTGGCTGTTGGAATCTTTTTAGAAGTGAACTAGCAGATGGGATTTTCAAAAATCTATTGTTCCCCGCCCCCATCTCCATTCCTTCCTTCTCCCTTCTTCCACATCCTTCTCTCCACCCACCTCTTTCAAATAAATAAATATTTTAAAAATCAATTATTGTAATACACCCTGACAACAGGCTTGAGTACAGATTGGGAGTAGGCATTCGACCTAGTGGCAGGGAACGCCCATAGCCCAAACTGGACTGCCAAACTGGACTGCCAAACCGGAGTGCCTGTTTTCTTTGTTTGGTTGGTGGTTTGTTTTTGTTTTTGTTTTTGGGGGGGGGGGTGGTTGGTGATTGTATCCAAATGCTACATTTATTTTACCAAAAAGTGGGACTTAGGAAACTCCATCCAAGAAGAAAAGGGTTATGTTGGAAAGAAAATGAAATGCCAACTTAACACACATATTTAACTTTTTTTGTGTGTCTATGCCACATTTCCTTTTTTAAAGATTCTGTTCTTAATTTTTATTTTCTTTTTTATATTGTTTACATAGTCAAGGGGGATACCTGCCATGCAGGCCTCCTAGGAAGGGGAGAGTCAGGTATGGAAGAAGGTGGGTGGGACAAATATTATAGCTTTTTCTTTTTCTCCTGTGTGCAGGGGAGGAGGGGGAAGGAGCCACTCCTTGTAGTCAAACATTAGTACCCAGGGATGAGGGAAGGTCCTTTGATGCCTTAGAAACCACAGTGTGGGGAAGGGTGTGCTGAGGGTGTTACTTGAGTGGTTTTGATAGATCTAAGAAGTTACTGGTTTTGTTGCTTCAGGGTTGAGAAAATCTTTCCAAGGTCTTATGGGTTGATAAAATCCACCTTAGTACATCCACGGACCCAAGAACATACTGTTAGCTTGGCCAGGAGAATTGTCCAACCTGTTCTGCTTTCCATCCTCTGGCAAGACAGTCATATCCCCTGTTGGCCTAGATGAGCACATATCTTGTGATCATTCTGAGGTGGCCAGGGTCTGAGTCCAGTGGTCTAGCTAGGGAGTCCCCCAAGAAACTTTACCTAGGGTGACCTCAGACTTGGCACTATGCACTAGCCAGCCAGTGCGGGTTCAGGTTCATTCCGTTACCTGCATCAGCCAACGCACATATCAGTGGATGTGGCTGCCTGATCAGTTCCTCCCCAGTTCTCATACAAACTGATTGGTGCTGCAGCACAGCCCAACCAGCCCACCACAGACCTGGTCCTCATGTATACCAATGGGTGTTGTGGCCAGTCATACTAACCTCCAATAACCCCACACAAGGCCCGCCCCACCCCTGGTTTTTGCTGACCCAGACATGCCCTCCAGTTTCCCTCCTCTAAACCACTCTATCTCAGATCCCTCACCTATCTAAAAGTGCTGTGGCTTAGACCACAGATGCACTCAGAAATCATCCTTCCTGTCAAACACGTCCTTAGCTGCTCTCACTGCAATATGACCCTAGACCCCCTTCCCTGAGCATTCTACAGCCTCCCCTACCCCCAGCATGGGTGCCAGGGTGGTATGACTCAGCCTGGCATTCCTGGCCTTCCACATGTCTTATAAATTTTTTTTAAAAAAAGGAAAAAGAATAAGCAACTATCTTGGCATATTGGTATAGTTAACACAAATTTGACATTAACCAGACCCAGAAAGCCCTTGAATTACTGGCTACTTTTATCCCAGTGTAACACTTGCCTAGGGACAAGACAACCTAGGCAGTTACCTTCAGCTGCAGTGTCTGGGTTCTGATCCTAGCTCCACTCCTGATTCCAGGGTCTTGCTGGTGTGTGTTCTGGGAAGGGAGAGGTGATGGCTAGAGTTGTGAAGTTTATAACCACCCACATGGAAGACCTGAATTGAGTTCTTGGCTCCCAACTTGGCCAGGCCATGGGCAAACTGCTGGGAATGCACCAGTGGGGGGAGGGGACTGTGATGTCCACTCACATTCTCTCAGTGTGTCTTCACCTCCCTCTCAAATAAAAGATAAACACATTTTTTTAGAAATACAGATGACATGATCATATCAATCCATGAAGAAAAACATTTCAGAAAAATTAGAGATAATGTGATATTCCTTAACTTGATAATAAAGCTTCTAGAAAAAAACCAACAGGTAACATTTTATATAATGATGAGAGGTTACAGGTTTTCCTCCTGAAACCCAACATGGGTCCTGCCTGGACCCAACATAGTAGCCTAGTGGCTAAAGTCCTCACCTTGCATGCCTGGGATCCCATATGGGCACCAGTTTGTGCCCAGTTGCTCCATTTCCTTCCAGCTCCAGCTCCATGCTTGTGGCCTAGAAAAGCAGTAAAGGATGGCCAAAAGCCTTGGGACCCTGCACCTGCTTGGGAGACCTGGAAGAAGCTCCTCCTCCTGGTTTTGGATGAGCTCAGTTCCAGCCTATGCAGTCATTGGGGTGTGAACCAGCTGATGAAAGATCTTTGTCTCTCCTTCTGTCTGTAAATTTGACTTTATTTATACACATAAATAAATCTTTTAAAAAATGAAATAAATAAAAAGATGTCTATTCCTGGTACTCTTACATAGCATGACAGGAATCAAGGTGGTAGTCTTAACTTTAAAAAGGGAACTAAAAAAAAAAAAAAAACCCTGCATCTTACATTTATTTAGCAGGGAGTGATAATGAGCTTTTCTCCTTATTGTCAAAAGTCCCCAAGGTGTTTGCTCTTACCACTTTTCCTCAAGCCAGTACAAAAGAAGGCAAGAAAAAGAAAAGATGTACAGTTCAGAAAATGACTTTCCTTATATTTGCAAATGACTTGGCTGTCTACACAAAAATCCAAAGGAGTCTACAAATAATTCCAGAACTAAAGTGAATTCAACAAGCTTTTAATACAGAATAGAGGCTGGTATCATGGTGTAACCAGGAAAGCTGCTGCCTACAACACTGGCATCTTACGAACACCAGTTCCTGTCCCTGCTGATGGCCCAAGTGCAGCACGGTCTCCTGGCACCCATGCAGGAGGCTCGGATGAAGCTCCCGGCTTCTGCCTGCCCGTGGTGGCCATGTGGGGAGTGAGCCAGTGGAAAAATATCTCTCTGCCTCACTCTTTCTCCATGACTCTTTCAGATAAGCAAATCTTTAAAGAGAGATAAAAAATAAATGTATAAATATCAATTATATTCATGTTAACAGTGAACAGATGTTCAGATTTAAAATATGTAGCTTATTATTAAAAATAAAATCTTTAGTTGTAAATTTAAGAACTAGAATAGCTAAAAATTATTTGAAAACTAATAAAGGGATAAAAAGAATCAGTCTACCTGATTTCAGTATAGCCACTACAGTCAGACTGTGAGGTATTAACGGAAGTAGATATAGAATTTGATGGAACAGAGAGCCTAAGAATAGAACCACACAAACACGCTAAATTGTAAGGTACAAAAAATTCATTATACACCAAATGAAATAAAATCAGCATCATCTTCAATCTCACATCTTATTAAATATAGGTTAAAATTAATCACAGACTCAAATGTAAAAACATTAAACTTCTATAAACCAACCAAATCATAGAAGAAAATCTTTGGGATTTAAGACTAAAAATGAAAAGAACCTTTAAATTTGATGCTAAAAACATAATCCATAAAAGAAAAATTTATAAATTTGACTTCATCAAAATTCATCTTTCTATGAGAATAACTGTTCCTAGAATGAAAAGACAAGTTGCATCATAGAGAAAATATCTGTAAGACATATAGGCGAAAAAAGACTATTATCTAGATTATATCAAGCAGAATATAGTTATTTTAATTTTGTGTATGCATTGTTTTTCTGTTTATATAAAGGGAAGAGATTACATATATCAACATATCTTCTAAAAATTCACAATAGACCATAATTATAAATTACCCATATGAAAAATTCTATGTTTTTTGACTGTACTACCATAAAAGTATATTTAATAACAGAAGTTTAAGTTTATTGGGTTAGAACTTTTTAAAGTCTCCTTAATTTATCAGGGAAAGAATCAGAACTAAAATTTTAAGTTTCAAAAGATAACACTCATGAGAATATCATATGGGCCTGGTGCACTGGCTAAATTGGCTAATGCTCCCTTTATAAGTGCAGGATCCCACTGCCTCTCCAGCTCCCTGCCTTTAACCTGGGGATACTGGAGAGGACGGCCCAAGTCCTTAGGGCCTGCACCACGTGGGCGACGCAGAAGAAGTTCCTGGCTCCTGGCTTTGGATTGGTTCAGCTCTGGCTGTTGTGGCCATCTGGGGAGTGAAACAGCAGATGGGGGATCTTTCTCTCTTTCTCTCCAAAAACCTGCCTTTCTACTAAAAATAAACAAATCTTTAAAGAGAGAGAGAGAATATTACACGATAACTTACAGGAGAGTGCTAAAGCTATACATAAGAGTCACAGCCTTAAATGTTTCTCCCTGAGGATAATCAAAAAATTAATGAAATATTTAGTGTCTAATATTGGATTGTTCCTTTTCCTAGAACTCAATTCTCAGGCTTCTCTGACACACTCCTTTGGAATCTCATTATTCCCACAATTTCACTACTTTTCATAAGCTATAAATCTTCACATTTCCCTCTGCATTCTACATTGATATGCTTAATTACCTGCTTAACCTCTGCACTTTGGATCTCTAATAAGCATCTTATATTTAACATTTTACAGAAGAGAACATTTTATTTTTCTATCTTTCTCTTCTCCATGAAACAAACCACTATTTCTCTGGTATGCCATATGTCACTAAATGGCATCATTATTCACCCAGCAGTCAGCCTAAATTATTAATGTCACCTTTGACTCTTGCCTTAACAGACTCCACATTTCTTTCTTTTTTTAAGTTTTTGAATTTTTGTGGCACAATTTCGTATTGACTGGGATTCCACCCCAAACTCCCACCCCCTGGCACATTTTCTCCATGTTGCTATAATTGTATAGTCCTTCAAAGGGGTCATAATTCCATCAGTCTCTTATTTACGTGTGCCCCAACACAGCTGGTACATGTCAGTGCAGCATCCCATTGTCACACATTTCAACAGTTTCATTGGGAGTCCCTCTTTTGTTTGGAAGCACGGATGCATGTTGCATTGTACCCCCACATCTGGATATGGTAGTCCCTAGTACTCCATCACTATATATTTCCATAAATGAAAAGCCATGAAATAAGGTCAGCAATCGGTATGACTTAGAACAACAGCCACAACAGCAACATATTAAAGTACCATGAAAAAACACACCACTGACTAACTGACACATGGGTGACAAAAAGGAAACGCAAAAGTCTTTTGGGAAAAATGATACCACCGTGTAACCCATGAGCCAGTGATGAATTCGACAAGAGAAAAGAAAGTATTTGAAATAAATGAAACTGAAATAAAAAACATAAAACACATGGGATGCAGCCAAAAGCAAACATACACCAGTATGGGTTGACTTTTTGAACTTACATGATGTTTTCCTTATATTAGAGAGAACATATGGTATTTGTTCTTTTGTGATTGACTTATTTCACTGAGCATAATGGTCTCTAGTTGGGACTACCTAGTTGTAAATGGTATAATTTCATTCTTCTTAATAGCTGCCTTTCAAATAAATTTAAAAATGAAACTTTTTATTTAAAAAAGTATAAATGGAACAGTGAAACTTTTGAGATTGTAAAAACAGACTTGTTAGGTTCCAGTCCCAGGCCAGGACCCCATTCTGGGGTAAGAATTAGAAGCATAGAGATCATAGAAATGAAGGGAAAAGAGTACTTTGACAAAAAGTGGAGAAGATCTACGGCCTAGAAATCTCAAAAAGCAAGCCATCATATCTTTGAGTTCTGTATCAAAACAGCCCAAAATACCTATACCATACTCTAAAAGTTTGTGAAAGCTGATTTCTAATAAAAGTGTCAACAGAAAAGGACTGGTCCAATTATTTAACTTTTAAGTATAAAATGTTGTTATAATAATAAAGAGACTAGCAAATTAACAGTCATTCAGACATTAAAATCACATCAGAAACCATGCCTACAAAACAGGTCAAAATGAATTAGAATACATTAAGAGACAGATCTAGGATAATGACTAGAGTCTAGCCATGCTAACTCCAGCTGCTCTGGGAAAACAACAAAGGAACAAAAATGTGAAGAAACATTTAGCAAAGGAAAAATGAAGACTCCATGGGACAAGAAAAACAAATTGCAGGACAAAATGATTCATTTTCCGCTTTAGTGAATTAGCCTGGCATTGTATAATTTAAGAGATTTATGATTAATTACATTGAATTTTTTTTGTGCTTTGCAGTAAGAGACCTACCACCAGTTTGCCTTGATGTTAGACAAAAACAGCGGCTTTCTCTAGATGCATCATCATCTGAAACAAAGGCCCCAGCCCTTCCAGAACCTTCCCTTCCTATCCAATCCAAAACCATGAAAGACTTTCAGTAAGTTTCAGCTTGCTATTATATGTAAAACTATAGTCATTTATCTGCATGTCATCATGTTATGTAATTCAGCATCCTCCTGTGAGGAAGCAACTTTATGGATCATTAAAATTTATTAGTCAAGGATAGGGACACAAAACTTAGATGTCTCCAGTTGAAGGTTAAAAAAAAGTGTATGAAAATTAGTTGGGGTTACATATTTTGCAGCAAAAGAAACACTAAGTAAGAAAGTATGAATCACTATAGGCAAAAATGACTAAGGTGATAATAAAATAATATAATGTTGCCATTTTAAAAACCTGAGGGTTTCAGGGCTGGTGTTGTGGTGCAGTGAACTAAGCTCCTGCCTGTATCACCAGCATCCCATAGAAGTGCTGGTTTGAGTCCTGGTAGCTCCAATTCTGACCCAGCTCCCTGGTAATGCCCTTGGGGAAGCAACAGAAGATGGCCCAAGTGCTTTGGCCCCCTTCCACCTATTTGGGAGATCAGAATGGAGTTCCTGACTCCTGGCTGCAGCCTCTCATAGACCCAGCAGTTGTATCCATCCTGGGAGTGAGATCTCAATCTGTCTCTCTCTGACCCTGCCTTCCAAATAAATCAACTACCCTTAGAAAAACAAGCAAACAAGCAAACAAACAAACCTGATCAACAGAATAGTTAAAACTCCAAAACTTACCCCAAAAGTCCTTCTACTCTATGACTCTATAAAAGTCATGTCACTCAAATAACCCAAATGTATATTTGAAGGACAAAGTGAGATTGAAAAAGCAGAGACACAGAATATCTGCAAAATCTTCCCAAGTTTAGCTTTAACAGGAAGGGAACGAGCAAGTGATGACTGGAAGGGGCATGTTAAGAATAAACGTTAAAGAAAAAGAGGTGAATGGGCACGTTGAAACTGGATTAATAGGTTGATCTGATTAACAGCTAGAAATTCATAAACTTTTTGTTAACTGGAACATAATTCTGTATTTATTTCAATATCTCAAATTGTATTTTGCTGGCATTTATTTGCAAAAAAAAGTAATGCTATTTTATGTAAGTATTTATATATGGTTAATATATGTTTTCATTATAGGGAAGATGTAGAAAAAGTTAAGTCATCAGGTGACTGGAAAGCAGTACATGATTTTTATCTAACAACATTTGATTCTTTCCCAGAATTAAATGCTGCATTTAAGGTAATAACACATATAACACATTTCTCATTAATTTTGAGTTTTTTAACATTTCAGAAAAAGATATGACAAATTTACCTCATTTGGTACCAAAGATTGACTTAAGCCACTATTCAGACAAACATATATGAGAATTTGATATGTATTTCTGAAATTATATGTATCAAAAATATTATTTGCTATCTTAAACTGTTTTCATTTTAATGTTAATATTTGAATCCTTTGTTCTTTTAAAGAAGGAAGCTATTAAAATGATACATACATGTTCATTTTATTTTCAGCAGTTTTGTCCTAGCAGTTCATTAGACTAATAAATAGTAGAAATTATAGGAATAGTATGATTCAAATGTAACTAAGATAGTCCTTAAAATGCTATATACATCTGATTTTTTTAATTGAATTTGCAGAAAGATGCCACTGCCTCATTTAATAGCATTGAAGACTCTGGGATTAATGCTAAATTTGTGAATGTGGTATATGATGCCTTACTTAACACTGTAAGTATTGCTTGTGGTCACGTGCAAGTAGCGCAGGTCTCTGTTTCTTCGCCTTTCAAATGCAGTCACTCAAACAGTGCAAAAGTCATCTTGTGACATTTCTAGGATACAGGAGTACTTACAGTTGGTATGAATTACTGAAATACTGTATCATAAATGTAGCTCAGATTCTGTTGTACAAATTTGATTATTTTACGTAGAATATATTTTCACCTCCATTTGCCCTGTTTATGAAGACTTGCTAAAATCATACTTCATTTGCTCAGCAAAAGGAGGTAAGTTATTTGATCTTGTTGGAATGGCACTGAGCTTACAGGACTGTGCTTGTTAAACATTAGCATGTGTCAGGATCACAAGAAGGGCTTGTTAAAATAGTTTCAGAATTGTAGGTCTTGAGCAAAGACCAATAATTTTAATTTGTAAAATTTCCAGGGTGTAAGAATATTTCAAAACATTAGTAGAAAGATTGAATTAGAAGATGCATTTATTTTGGTGCTAAAATATTTTAATCCATGTAAATTTTTCATGATTTGCATTTTCCAATAACTTTTGGAAGATCCCTCGTAACTCGGTGCTCCTGATTCAAGAACCACATTTTGAGAACTTTACTGCTGTTTATTGGTTTGTTAAGAATTGACATGCTTTTCAATCTCTGAATGTGGTATATCCTCCAATTCCCTAGATCACCTCTAATTTATCTCAGCGGTATTTTGTAGCTTTCTTGGTAGAAGTGTTACATAATATATCAATGGACTTATTTGGATTTTCTAATTACATGATCATGTCATTCATGAAAAATAAGGGCTTTATCTTTTTCTCTCCTTACATGTTTTATAAATGGCTAATTATATCTGCCTTATTGTACTAGCTAGGACCTCTTATACAACTTTGAATAAAAGAAGTAATAGCAGATCTCTATCTTACTCCCATTCTGAGTATGTCACTATTAAGTAATATTGTTTATCACAGAAATTAACACTTCATTTTCAAAAACCTTATCAAGAATTGGCAATATTGTAGAACAAGCAAAGTGTCATATCAGTGAGTATAAATTGCAAACATTTTGGAGAACTTCCTGGCATTTTCTATTAATAGTAAACACATATATGCATACACTGTGATGTGTTAGCTCTACTCTTGGGTACACTTCTCTTTTGGTTTTGTTTATTTGTTCATTTACTTGGAATGGTATTATTTTATTCACACTAAAAAAATAGGTCCACAGACATAAGGGAAAATCATAGGATACAACCCTAAAATAATTAAACCAAACAACAGCTTGAATATTACAACAATTAATATTAAACAATGACTTTTACATATTATGCAAAAGTACTTTGAAAGATTTTTGAAATATAGAAGTAAAAGATAAGATTATCTGGGTACAAAAATGTTGAAAATTGTGCAGTTTTTGCATAATGTGCATTTCCATTAACTTTTTAAAGGTCTCCTATATGCTTGTATTTAAAATCTTTTGTACAAAAATAAATGTATCTTTTAATTCCATTTTCCATGAACTTTTGAAATAACTACCTGTTTTCTTAAGACAAAGATTGAAAAAAAGCCTAAATAAACCTTATTAATTTTTTTTCTCACTTTAAGTAGCACGGGCTGACAATTTGAAACTCCTGTTGACCTAAGCCCATGAGTAAACACTAGTGATACTCACCTCTCAAGAAGCAGCAGGGGAAAGGCTAAGGTCATCCTAGGTACTGAAGCAGACTTGAAGATTTCATGATGAGCTCATGGATTTTAACAGACACAGGTGTCTGCATGTCTCTTTCTTGGTCCTCTGCATGGAAAGGCCCTTGAAGCAGTAACTTCCCAGTGGTGATGAGCACTTCAGCATTCACATTTTGGTTTTCAAATGTCATTACCTGCTAAAAGAAACCAGAACTCCTTAGAGAAATGGCTGATTCCATGACTGGGGAAAAGAAGGTATAACATAAACCTAAAAAAATCCAATATCATAATTAAGTATGATATACTCATTACGTTTTTCTGAGTATTCAGTATTAAGAGTAGGAAATTCTCTGTTTCAAGTTTTCTGAGAGAGTTATGTTTCAATTCTAAATGGGTGCTGACTTTATCATCTGCTTCTTTTGCATCTGTTGGTGTGATATGATTTTTCTTCTTGTCAAGATATTTTTAACAGTTTCATTGTGAGTCCATATTTGGTTTAGAAGTAGCGATGAATACTACATTGTATCTTCACATCTCAATATGATAGTCTCTGTAACACAGTTACTGTACATCCCCTTAAATGAAAAGCCAAGAAACAAAATCAATAGGAAGAAAAAAATAGAAAATTTACAACAACATGAAGTTAAATAACATTCTACTGAATGACCATTGTGTAGCTGAAGAAATGAAAAAGAAAATCAAAAGCTTTGAAGCAAACGATGCTACTGTGTAAAGTATGAGTCAGTGAGGAAATTAATTAAAAAAAAAAAACTTTTTTGAATGAATGAGAATAAAAATGTCAAAACCCCTGAGATGTAGCATCTTTTAAAAACTAAAAATTAAAAAAAATAATTTTTGCTTTAATTGCCAGGATTTTTTTGAGAGGCTTTGCATCAATATTCATGAAACATATTAGTTCAGAATCTTTCTTCCTTGTAATATGTTTTTATGGTTTGAGTAGCAGGATAATCCTGGCCTTACAGAAAGAGTTCAGAAGTAGTTTCTCTACTTCTGTTTTCTGGAAGAAATTTTAAGAAATTGGTATCATTTTTTCCTTTAATAAAACTACCTGGGCCTGGTGCATTCTGTTATAAGATTATCAATTAATCCCATTTGTTTAATAGAACATAAGCTTATCTACACGATCTGGTTATCAGATGATTTTGTATATTGTATCTTTAAGAAACACATGTAGGTTATCAGATTTGTGGGCACAGAATTGTTCATAATGTCCTGTATTTCTTTTTCCCCATCCACAGGATCAGTAATGATGCTCCTCCTTTATTTCTGGTGTTGCTGAGGTCTGCTTTTTTCCCCCTTTTTTGATTAGTCAGGCTAGCCAAGAGGTTTAGTCTGACTAGACTGGCTACAGATTTGCGAATCTTTGATCTCTACAGAAAAAGAGCATTTGTTTGGGGTTTCCCTTTTGTTGTTGTTGGTTTCCACTATCAGTTCTCTGAATTCATTGTTTTCTGCTGATTTTTCTTATGTCTTTCCTTCTTCTTGTTGGATTTAATTTCCTAAGTTGGAGTTTAAATAACTGATATCAGATCTCTTCTCCTAATATATTCAGTCAGTGCTATTTTAAAAGTTTAAAAATTTCATTTAAAATGCCTATTATGAAAAAATCACATGGATTTCAAAACATTTTGCACCAAAACCACCTTTTAATTCCATTTCTCTACAAGCTTTTTGAAGCCCCTTCTTACATTTGCCTTAAGTCAAGAATGAGGGCTGCCCAGCTATTGCGCTGCATAACGCCTACAAAATCATTTTGTTGGTGCTCCCAACCTAAGATGGGACTTAAACTTCAATACACTGATAGCAGGCTGAGTTTTCAGTTTATAGTTTTATAGGAACTGCATAGGATGTTACAAATACCCATGGTCTTAGCAGAATAGTTTCTCACCTCTGAAAAGTGCTGCTTTGAGAATCCCAGATATTTTGATATATTGTATTTTCTTTTTTGTTGTTGTTCTTACAAAACTAAGCATAGGTTTAGCATATGACCCAACAGTCATGTTCTAAGATATTCAGCCAAGTTACAAATTTAAATCTTCTCCCAAACATGCAAATAAATATTTATAGCAGTTTATTGATAATTGCAAAAACATTGGAAGCAACTAAGATATCTTTCAGTAGGTGAATGAATAACAAATCGTGGTATATCCTCCATACCATGGAATAGTAATCAGTAATAAAAATAAATGAACTGTAAAGCCATAAAAAAGACATGGAAAAATCCTAAATGTCTATTGTTAAGTAAAAGAAACCAGTCTGAAAAGGCTACAGAACTATATAGTATGGAAATAAACTCTAATACAAACTTTAGAGTCTTATTATTTTATCAATACTGGGTTCATTGATTGTAGTAAGTATACCACAGTCACTGTGGGAGAGGAGGAGAGGGGTATATAGAAACTCTATACTTTTCTGTATGATTGTCCCAGAAACCCAAAATGCTTTAACAGGTAAAGTCCATTATTTATTAATAAAGGAAATTCTGAAGGTATGCTATAGGAGCCAGCTTAAAGAGTTAATGGCCAAATCTTAGGTAATTTGGCTTTTAAAATAATAATGAACTATAACCTACTAGGTATAATGAGAATTTTTCATTCCATACTGGTAATAACTAAATAAATAGATGATTGGTAGGTAGAAAAATGTAGGAGAAAGAAAGGCCTTTGCAACAGTGGGATATGAACTAATAGGTGTAGGAGGAACGACAAAATTAAAATCTCTAGGTTTGCATCAGGGCAATGATTGGCATAATAATTATCTTTCCTAGTTTACTGAATCACCAAAGTGGCATCAAGGGCTTCTTGATGTGATATACTGAGAAAGAAACACTCAGAAATCTTCCTGTCCAGTAATTACATCAACTAAAACTAATTACAAGAAAGTAGCAGGATACCTTAATGGATATTCTGGCCAACAACACAAATGGCCTAACTTTTCAAATATATCAGTATCATGAAACAACAAAGAAAAAACAAAAACCTGGATAGGCAGATTCGCTTCGATGCTTGGAGAGTATGGAAGCGAATGAGCCTGAGATAGGTGATGGAATTGCCAGTGGTGTCGAGAGTGCTTGTGCGGTTAGTGATTACCGAGCTGGTGTGTTGCTTGACTTTTCTCCCACAGTCTTACCTTGCTCGGAGCAGACACTGACTAGACTAAGTGACCGAGCAGGGTCAGTGTTTGTTTTCTGAGGGTGAAGGGTCACTGTGAGCAATGGCAGAGAAAGGAATCTGAGCAAGGCTTAATGGATGGCAGTAGCCAATGTCCTGGAAATCATGACTGCTGTCTTTAAGCAAACCACAGAATAAGCTGATTCTCTTGCCCACAGGCAAGACACATATACCTTACAAATTATTTCAGCTTCTACTTAATGAGGTTTCATTCTTTTGTGAGAGAAAGTATTTCATTTTCATTCATTCTTGACATAGTCGGCAGTAAAGACTATTTGAGGGCCCGGTGGAGTAGTGTGGTGGCTACAGCTCTCACCTTGCATGTGTCAGGATTCCATATGGGTGCTGGTTTGTGTCCTGGCTGCTCTGCTTCCCATCCAGCTCCCTGCTCATGGCCTGGGAAAGCAGACGGGGATGGACCAAAGCCTTGGGACTCTGCACCCATGCAGGAGACCCGGAAGAAGGTCCTGGTTCCTGGCTTTGGACTGACACAGTTCTGGCCCTTGTGGCCACTTGAGGAGTGAAGCAGTGGACATAAGATCTTCCTGTCTCTCTGTGTCTCTGTGTCTTACTTTCCAATAAAAATAAATCTTAAAAAAATAAAGATTATTTGAATATTAAACAACAGAGGAATATTTTATGAGTTTCCTAAATCTATCTTACAATGAAAAAAAAAAGCCGCCTTCTTGTTGCCATATTTTTAATATAGTTTGGTTTCTCTTAACAAGGAATTGTGGGTTTAACTCCTAATTGTAATATAATAGAACTGAATGCATACAAAATACATGTAATCATTTTATGTTGGCAAACTTGCCACTCCTGGACTTGTGTTGTGATTTAATATTATCAAGTAAAGTAAAACGTGAAGCTGTTGTAAGGTCACCAACTTGTGCAGGTTCTATGCTTGTGCATGCTCTGCTGCACATCTTACAGCGAGTTCTCATTACAATCTTGTCATTTGTGCTCCTCGGGTTCTCAAACATAAAGTCAGTACTGCCATGTCAGTCCTCCTCCTAGAATTCCATCATGAACCACTGAAATAGATCTGTAAGTATAATGAACACAACAGGCACCCTAAATGGCTAATACTTATTGCCTCGTTATTTTTACCTACAGCCTCAAGACATTCAGAAGACCGTGTTAAAGGGAATCATTAACAGCCTGCTACGTGAATGGAAAGGGTGATTATAACAGTTTTTAGCTAATCAATATATGTTAATTATACATCTCGTATCTTATATACATCTAGTAATGTATTTTACTTATTTATTATAATAACTTAAATCAGAAGAAAATTATAAACTTTTGCAACAAAGCTGTTTAACTTGAAATTTGCCAACTTCTCAAGAGAATCCTTGGATAGTCATAAGACAGTCTGTATAAATGTTTCAAAATCATATGTAAAGATTTGTATCTGTGCACACATGCTGGTGCTTTGCAAAAATAAGATAAGTACTTTTAACCGCAGCCTAAATGATATCATATGAGGGTTAAGTTTAGCCTTGGCCTTCTTGCTAGCCAGAGCAATTTTTTTTTCTAATGTAGGAAAACTTAAATTTGGCTACTAAAATTTTTAAATCAGAACTAAATATTAGTGGCCAGCATTGTGGAGTAAGGGGTTAAGTTGTACCTGCAGCTTAACCCGTATGGACACCTGGTAGAATTCTAGCTGTTCCACTTCCAATCCAACTCCCTGCTGGTGTTCCCTGGAAAGCAGCAGCAGAAAACCCAAGTCTTTGGGCCTCTGTACGCACATAGGGGACCCAGATGATGCTCCTGGCTTTAACTTGGCCCAATCCCTGCTGTTGAGGCCATCTGGAGAATGCACCAGCAAACACAAGATCTCCCTCTCCCTCACACTCTTTCTTTCTCTCTCCCTCTCTGTCTTTAACCCCACCTTTCAATAAATAAAAATAAATCAGAAAAAAAGAGACCTAAATATTAGGCCCCTATTTAGAAATGTGATTTTATGATTTGATGATGTTTTGGACTGTTACTGTATGCAACATACAGAAGTGACCTTTTAAAAACTCACAGTGGTGTAGGTAACGGGCGCAGCAGTTGAGATGCTGCTCAGAATGCCTGCAGCTCATATCCAAGTGCCTGAGTTCGAGTTCCAGCTCTGTTGCCAATTCTAGCTTCCTGCTAATGCACAGCTTCAGAGGGAGCGAAACTTGGGTTCCCCTGCCAGGCAGATCTAGACTGACTTCTGGCTCTGGCTCAGCCTTTCTCAGCCCCAGCTCTTGTGTCATCTGGGAAGTACACAAGAGGATGGGAGCCCTTGCTTGCTCTCTGTCTCATTCCTCCTGTTAAATAAATAACAAATAAATAATCTTTTAAAACTTTCAATGACATTGCATGCAGATTTATAGCATTTAAATATTACTCTCTGCAAAAGTCAAAGGAATGACATTGAATTATGAATCAAATATTTAAACTCATTCCAGTTTTTAAATACATCTAACTCAAAAAGATCATGAATGTAATGTTAAATGTACCCTATGTATATAATAACATTGCTTCTGTTGTCAAAGAAAAACATGCCGACAGAAGTAAAGAAATATAAGAAAAAAAAATTTTATAATTTTGAGTAATTTTTTTCAAATATAGCACAGTCATACCATATAGGTCCATGTGACTTTTAACTGAATAGTTTATTTCTACTTTATCATTGCAGTAATTAGTTTGCATCTTCCCCTTTTATACCAAAATTGTAATGTCTTCCCAATAACCTGATTGTGCTGTAATTTATCTAAGCATATCCCAAAATGATTGTGTGTATAAAGCCATAGCAAATATTTTGCACAACAGTAATACTTTTCTGGGTGTTTACCTAAATCTCTCGTAGAAAAATTACAATATCAGAGTATAATCTGGCAGATTAGTTCTCCAAAATAATTATGACAACAAATACCTAAAATAGAATGTGACAGGGTCTAACTAAAATCTCAATTGTATCTCCTTATAACAAAACTTTGGCCCACTTGTCTGAATGGAAAATGGATTTGTTATTTCATTTTTCTTAGCATCAATGAGATTAACATTTTATCATTTGTTACCTATTTATAGTTATTGTTTCACAAATTATTCACATTCTTTGGCCATTTTATGCTGCAGTTTTATCTGTTTTTCCACCAAGATTCTTACTTACTATATTAAGTAAATTGACCTTTTTCTGTTACACATGTTTTCCTATATCTTGCTTGAAACCATCAGTTTCAGATCTCATAGAAAAGGGAGTAAAGTGACAGAAGACTGAAAAAATTAAGTACAAACTGGGGATCAGCTATTGACTAAATACTGTAGTAAAAATATCATCAAAGGACTGGTGTAATGGCTCAGTTATTCAATCCTACCCCTACAAGCAACAGGGTCCTATATGGGTGCCAATTCATGTCCTGGCTGCTCCACTTCCCATCCAGTTCCCTGCTTGTGGCCTGGGAAAGCAGTCAAGGATGGACCAAAACCTTGGGGCCTTGCATTTGCGTGGGAGACCTGGAGGAAGTTCCTGGTTCCTGGAAGTTGTAGCCATTTGGGGAGTGAAATGAGTGGAAGATCTCTATCTCTGTCCTTCTCTCTGTAAAATCTGCCTTTCCAATAAAAATAAAATAAATATTTTTAAAAAGTTATCCAAAACTGCCTAAGAAATGTCACTTAATATTTTTTGTCCAGGCTCAGTAATTCATATGAACATAAATGATTCTACAGGGTCATAAAATTCCAGATGGAACAAGCAAGGATTTGGAGGCAAAGATGACAGGTGCAAATAGATCTTGAATGCACCGGAAAGAAACCATCACTGGAAAGGAGAAAAGCTTCAGTATTTGGGTTTTCTTTTTTTACTTCAGAGTCATCATGGATCATGAAGTATATCTAGTTTTTGTACATATTCGTAAATCATTTTTAGTTTAAGAAGTTACGTCTGGGTATCTGTGAGAGAATATCAAATAAATCTTGAGCTGGCAACAAATGCGTGTCAGCCTTGAGATTCACAAATGCTCCTTGTCAAATCTGATCATGTGAAAATCCAGATTAATGTGGGAGAAAATGTTTAACTGCTGACCTGTCAAAGATACCTGAAATGATTTGTAATGAAACATGCTAGATGCATTTAAAGTGTGATTTGATTTACAGCCATCTCTACTGCTTTAGAAATGGACTTGTAAACAGAAGCATATTTGCTTTCTCTAACACACACACATCATTAAGTTTACTTCTCATTAAAAATAGTACAAGTATTCTAAAACTCTTCATTACTTGTTAGACTGCACTATTTCTAGAGTTCACTGTGACATTACACCTCACTGAAGATAGCCCACCTAGCCCAGTCTCTCGGGGGTCTTCAGAGTCAGCCTGGGCAAATCCAGTCACCTCTGTTCACAGCAGTATTATGGATCTGATACTGCCTCACAGATAACACATACTGAAGTCTAGTTTCTCAATTCTCATAGAAGTATTTATTGGCCATTTTTGGCTGTATACTGTGACATGAAGCACTCATCTAGAATGAAATATGCTTGTTTCTTTTTCAGTCCACGAACAAAAGATGATCTTAGAGCATACTTTATACTTTTACAGGTAAGAGCACAAATTTACTTGAAGTTGTCTAATTAAAATCAAAATGTATGCTTGTCTAAATGCAAATAGAAAGTTTCATGTTTGGGCAATATTACTGATTGGTTTACAACTGTAGTTATTTGTAACCAGAGAATTAACGGCAGAAAAAACAATCAGAAGCTACATTTTATGGGAGATTAAAATATTAATTTAGCTCTTGCCATCTTCCCTGGAGATTTGGGAACAAACAATGCAAGGACTTCCTCTTGCATTCAAATGCCCTTTCTTGCTGATCATTCATAATAGGATGCAGAATTTTTATTTCCCCATCTATTAGGTTTCTAATGACTTGATGTTATTTTTCAATATTGCTGAAGTTTCAGTGATAATAGAAAGGCAAAGTAGTTGTTTCTATTTGCTCTAAAGCAAAAGTGTCTTAAGAGATACAGATACAGTGTCCAGCACTGTGGCACAATTGGGTAAAACTGTGGCCCGTAGTGCCAGCACCCTGTATAAATACCCAGTCGTGTTTCAGCTGCTCCAGTTCCATTCTTGTTCCCTGCTAAAGCACATGGGGAAGCAGTGGAGGATGGCTAAAATGCTTGGCCCCTCACACTCTTGTGGGAAACCCACTTGGAGTGCTGGGGCTCCTGACTTTCCGTGATCAATCCCCAGTCATTGCAGCCTTTTTGGGAATGAACTAACAGATCAAAATTGCCTTTCCCTCTCTCTTTTCCCTCTCACTCTAGTGCTGCTTTTGAAATAAATAATTTTTAAAAATAGACAGGGAGATTCAGTTACAAAAATATATGTTAGGGTCCAGAAAAAATGAAAATCAACTTTTCGTACTTTGGTGGTTTTTTGTGTTTGTTTCGTGTGTGTGTGTATGTGTGAGAAATATGTTATTACCACAGCTAGTATGCTACATTGATATCATTCATTACAGTGTGTCAATTAAAGGTAACAAAATATATATTAAATAACATACTGTGTTTAGTTCGTACTGGTCTCACAGTATCACATCTAATAAATGAAAATACACAGGATGCAGTTAGAGAAAGTAGGAGAAAAGGCAAAAACAAAGTAATAGAGGAAAATGCAAAGAGGTAGTTAAGAATAGACTGTAGGAGGGAGAAAAAAGAAGTCAGAGGAGGAAAAGGCAAAACCAGAGAAAAGCAGCAAAGCAAACATGCTGAGATGGTAAAAGCTGCAAGAGTGACAATATGCAGCTCGGGGGAGTGTATTAGTTAGGCTCCCCTCAAGACAGCCGGATTCTGAGCTGTTACCCAGTAGGGCACTCTCTAATTTTGAAATGTCTTGCCATTCAGTCTTGAAAAGCATGTGATGTGCTCTTACTTTTCAGTGATGTTAAAATGACAAAGTTGTGGCTCTTAGAGACACAACCGGAAGTGTTACTTTGAAGTACACCTTCAGTGTTTTTTAATGGTTAGAAATTGTCAGGAATTAAGTGTGTTCCTTGTGAGCCATGAGGTAGCCCCATTTCATCAAACCAGATGCTTCACAAATAACTTCCATTTCATTTTTCTAGCATTCTTTTTCTTTAATCAAATAAAAACCCTGCTTTTTAACTGTCTGGTTTTTGATAGCACCAAGTGAGGTGTTTTACATACATTTCTTTCAGAACACTCATGTTGTCATTAAGCGCATATTCTCATTTGTGTTTTACAAATAAGGAAGTTGTTTAAAAGCACACAGCTGTGCGGATGGAGGGAAGATCCCAGACTCTATGGAATTGTATCATAAAATTAAAAATTAAAAATAAAAACTAAAAAAAAAAAAAAGAGCACATGGCTATTAAGTGTAGAATTAGCCCTTCTGAGCAGAACTGTAGCACAATATGTTAAGCCTCTTCTTACAACACTGGCATTCCCTTGTCGTGCCGAAATCCCAGCTACTCTGCTAACGACTCCTGGGAAGGCAACGAATAGGGTCCCATTGCCTGCCACCCAAATGGGAGACCCAGATGGAGTTCCTGGCCTCCTCTAGGGAGTGAGCTACAGCATGGAAGATTCTCCCTGCTTCCACCAGCTCCCTGTATCCCTTGCTGCTCCTGCATCATGAAGTCATTCTGTGTTTCAAAGAAATAAGTCAATAAGCCTTAAAAAGAAAAAAAAAAAAAAACCCTCAGACTCAGACGTCTTAATTCCAAAGCCTGTGCATCAGTTTCTGTTCAACAACAGACTGTTGCTTTAAAACTTTTCATAAACTCAAATGTAGTCTCCTGAATTTAGCACTTTAACTCATTTAAACTTAATGTCTTTGCATTTACATGTTGACAAAATTTTAACAGTTATCTTTACTGTCTTTTTCAGAATCCTCAGTTTAATAACACATCTACGTATGTCATCTATGCTCACTTGCTACGACAGACAGCTGCCTTAGTGGAAGCTGACCATCATTTCCTAGTTCACTGGTTCAAAAAGTAAATCATGCTATGATATTAAGAACTTTCATAGTTTCACAGTTTTAAGTTTAATGTTAGTAATGATAAATATATCTGAATGGTTCAACATTCCTACAAATGATGCTAACAATTTAGGATACTTCAAAAGCCGTTATAAAAATATTTTACCACTGCATAGAGAATAATTAAAAATCTCCTTTCAGTATAAGTAACCATTTTGCTTATATATGCAATTTCTCTCCACTACTTTCACTTTTTATTTCGGTCATTGGTTTTTCATTCTTGAGTATCTTCAAGATAATGAGTAGATATGCTCAGACATTACTATTTTAATTGATGTCCTTATAATTCCTACATGTATATCAATAATCTCAACATTATTTACACATTACTTTCTCCTCACCTAAAAACAATATAAAATACAGGTTATCTGTTAATATCAATTTCTAAAACACAATGCTTTTATTTATAAGCACACTATACACATTAATAGTGATTGTTTTTCATTATTAATAAAGACTAAAAAGATAAAATCTTTCTAAAGTTAATTTAAAATATAGCCTATTCTTATTTTTGATTGTTGATACACTGTATATAATCACCAAATCACCAGAAACACTGAATTAGAAAATTCAGAACCATCACTTCTGGGGCTAATACAGGATTAGGCTTCCTGTGAGACTTTAATTACATTTTTATCAACTAATCAACACATAACCTTGTTCTCTGAGCATTTCTGCTTAATTATCTACTTAAGTTATTCATTAACATTGAATTTGTGGCAGCACTATAACCCATGCTTGGATGAAATTTTTCTAACATTTCCTCCATGAGGCATGTAGCACCTTTTCGAACTTAGGAACCCTAAGCAGCACCTTCTACCTTCAACTGAGGGTCACTGAGAATACTCAGATAATCAACAAATAGAATGAAAAAGTGACCCTGCGCTGCACAGAGCATTTGCTTCCAGTGTCAGAGTGGCACTCAAAGGCAGAGCTGTCCTAGTCAATGACCGCTGAATGAGCTTGTGAGGTGGCCTGTATTGTTCACCTTTCTTTTCATGCCTGCAATAGACCACAAAAGCACAAGAACTGATTCGGAGCGGAAGGGGATACAATTAAATTTTATCAAGTAGGCAGGTTTTGCAGGTGTCGAATTGTGAATAGTGAAGATTGACTCAGCACTGAAACCCTTAAAAACAAGATTACTAACTATACACTAGTGAGTTTGGTGCTTGTTTCTTGTTTAGCAATATGTATTCAAGAGTTTTGTATCCTTTCACATATTTCACTACTTAAGAAATACGACGTTGACAGCCATCTAAAATTTTGAGTATACAGAATGTAGTTTTATACTTAATAGATATTTTGCTAAAGTTAGAAAACGTGAATTTTGATTGGAATTATTCCATAATCTTTACTAGATTGTCCCAGAAGAGATTTAAACAATTGGTAGAGAGACTGCTGCAATTTATTTCTTTGCGTCTGTTTCCTGCCAAGCCAGAAGAATTTCCACCTGTGACAAAGTGTTCCTGGTGGATTCCATCAGCATCTAAAGTGTTGGCTTTGCTTAGTAAGTTTTTGTTATTCATTTTTACTCTTCTTTTGTTAAACATGAGGACATTTCCACAAGGATCTCAACAGTCCCTTGAGGTTTTGTGAAATCTTGAATTATTTCTCTGAAAGAAAATTTGTAATTCATTTTCTGTTTTGATCATGGGTTTCAAAGTTCATTTGTAAATGTAAAACAATAAGAACAACCGAAAGCTCTAGGCATTTTCCTGGGTAGCTTCTGCATTATGATTGTGTTGTGACTGTTGGGTGTGCATGATCTGCTAAGTTCTGTTGCTGAGAAAATCTGAGCTTACATGAATGAATGAGGCCTGGCCTCTAAGAGAAGACACCGATGGGGCAGTGTGTGAGCAGGTGGCCATCTGCCTTCTCCCTCCAACAGGAACGTGATAAACAGCCCCAGTTTTTTCAAGACAGAAATTTATTGACTGAATTTTAATAACAACCTTAAAATTATCTTTCTTTTTTTCTTTGAAATGAACAATGGCTCTATATAGAAGATTCTAAGTCAAGGCTCTAGAGGCCATTAAAACAGTGTTTTTATTTTTCGGGTGAGTCATGCACATGTTGAAAAAGATCATTATGATAGAATTTATCTTTACAGATACGGCAAACAATTTGGTTCACCCTCCCCTTATCCCTTATACTGATTTCTATAATTCTACTTTGGATCACATTGATCTCATGGAAGAATATCATACTTGGCAGAGCTTTGGAAACTCTCACAGGTATGAGCAAAAGCTTATTTAATTATTCTCCTGAATTAAATACTATTCTTTATAACGACTGGATCTTAAGTTTGTGCAAAGTATCTACATATTTTAGATATAAACTTAAAAATAGTTTAGATATCCAGCCTCAAAATAGCATTATATTTGTTAAAAACATTTTCTGTTTCTGCTACATTTTAAACTTACATACATGCTACTTTGGTTTTGATTTGGTTAATAGCATCTTTTCAAGAAGACAGAGATTCTTACTGTGCAGTTTCTTACATCTGATTACTGTATGTGCAGTCACCCAGCACAGCAGTGAGGAGGCACTTTCTATGAAGGAGGACTAAGTGGTAAATATTTTCTGCTCTGCAGGCTTTACAGATTCTGTTTTAACATTTTAGCACAAAGGCAGCCCTAGTCAATATGCAGATGAATGGGTATGTCTGTATCACAAATAGCTTTCTTTTCAAAAATGGAGGACAGGCCAACTTTGTCCCAGAAGCCATAGTTTGCTGGTATGTGATCTACCACATATGTACATATGTACACACACACATTTACTCTATTTCTCCTTTATTCTTTAGAAAAAAAAATTGTTGTCCATTAAATATAGTGTGAAAGAGTAAATGTTATAGTGAAAGGGTTTTCCTATAGATTATTATTATGATAGATTTTGAAGATATCCAGCCAATTTTTAAAATATATTTCATATCCACACTTGTAATTAGGATTAAGCTAACAAAACAAACATAAATTATTCCCAGACCATGAGATATGGCCTGCTACATTTGTTGTAGAATAAACAACATAAGAGATACATTGTAGATGTAAACAACATAAAACCTCAGAATTATCCACAAATTGCTTAAATTTCCCAAGGATTTTTGGTATGGAACAAGCATAAGACATTGCATAGCCTTGTGGGCATAGTCCATTTCTAAGTGCTCGTAAGTGAACAAGAATTGACACTCTAGGACACTAGGCAGTCTAATGGCTATATTCTTGACACACTTTATTGTACTATGATCATTTCTCCTTCCATTTTAACAAAATTGTGATGTTGCAGACAAAACAACTCAATTATTGTGCAACTTCAGTAATGACATCTTTTAACACCCAGCTTTCCCTAAACACTGTGCCACTGCACTGATCTACCAAGAATGAGCTGTATGGGAGCTTTGATCCTGGCAAGGGACCTAGAGTTCCAGGATAAGTCACTTCCAGCCATGAGCTGCCTCATCAGTTTACCTAAGTGTGTCATGTACACACTGTCACTTTTTAAATTACCATAGTAAGAGATAGACTAAAGAGAATTTTTTAAGTACATAATAAAACCAATATATATACAACTAAGTTCATTGTATGTTTGTTTCCAAAAGTTTACTTAGTTTGATTCAAAATTCTGTATACTGGTACTGAACAGCTCCTACAGTATTTGTGCCCATTTTCCATTCACATGAGGGCTATCTTTTTCTTCATATTACCTTCAGTTACCTTTAGTGGTCACAGAAAGGCAACTTGACCGTGCTCAGATGGAGTCCACTTACAGCCGAAGCACAGTCACTTGTGATGGAAGCCCAACTCCTAAAGTTTCACTGTTTCCAAACATATTTTTGTGTGGTTTGTAGCTTTTGTGTATAGTGTAGAATGGGCTCAGACTCAGGAATGAAGTTAATTTCATAACCTTTGATCTTAATTTAAAAAATATATATACTATTTTATATAACTGTACATTAAATACTATATCCACAACAAGCATCCCGTTTTTACAGTTATCACTGATTATATATTTATTGCTAGATTTCTTCATTTTTGAGGCACACACACCTTAACACTAGAGTCTTAGGTTAATCTAAGCATATGATTTTTTTTTCTGAGTCAATTCTCCTTCATAAATCCTTTTGCCTCCTGGTTTCATGTTGCCAGTGTTTTTCACAAGTGGTAATATAAAGGTGACTATGTGAATTGAAATGATTTGCATAAACAGTGTAAGTGACTAGCATTTACTCCAGTGCAGTAGATGTAGCCTTCTTTGGAGAATAAAGATACTGCACATCTAGCAATGATACATTCTTCATGGGGCTGTGGGGATTAAGTGATGCACAGAAAATCATTTTGTAAATGATTTTACAAGAGTATTGTTTATATTGCTAGAAGGGGTACCTTAGATTCCCTTAATATTATTTTACTAAAAATACACCATTCTGCTTTTTCTGTTTTCACTTGTTGAGCAGGTTTTCCTTCTGTCAGTACCCATTTGTTATTTCTATAGCTGCAAAAAAAATCATTATTCAGAGAGACTCAGAACAACAGATGATAAGCATCGCAAGGGTAAGCCAGTTATAAAAACATATTTATGCTGACTATAGTCAATATAGTTAAATAATTTAATAAATAAGTTTATGTATTGTGACTTGTTCTAACATAATCAGAACCCCATATTATCACACTCCCCCCAAAATGCTTTTAACCTATTCACACTGTGGAAGACAAGACACCCCTCTGCTAATCAGCCTCCATTTTACTCTAAATATAGCAGGAAGATTAAATGCTGCTTCTAGGTCCAACCTTCTAGGAGCTCTTTGGACCTCAATCTGCAGAGATCCAGTGGTAGGTAGTAGCAGAGATCAACGAGGAGTGTGCTCAAGCAATTGTGCTTAAGTTCTTAAGGCCAAGCACTTAAAACACTGAGACATCCTGTACACAGTAGGAAAAACCAGATGGAAACAGCCAAATATTAGAAAATATAATAAAAAGAATAAATCCCAGAGAACTGAAAATTAATGCTCAGAGAATGTAGATGATGCTTATTGGTTCTTAAAACCAACACGCAGAGTTCCCACCGTAGCCCAGAGCAGTCAGGCTAATCCCAGGCATCTTTGAGAACAGATCACTTTGCCATCTTACAGAGCAGGGTGCAGCCCAGCCCGGGGCCTGTCCTAACACACTGCCTAGATGGGTGTTTCAGCGCAGTGCAGTGGAGCCATGGACTTCACCGAGGAGGGAGCAAATGAGCTCTAGACTCTATGTAAACGCACATGCATTACAAGCATCTGCTTGTGTGACATGATTACTCACACCTTTAAAACTTAGAGGAAAACTCAGCTCCAATTGCCTTAAAATAAGGAGAAACAGAAGAGTGATGACATGTCTTCCATGTCTTGTCTAAGAATATAACAAGAATCAGACATTCAAAATATTGTGAAAAAAAAAACTAAGAATTGCTTATTCTTCAGTAATTTACTAGGCAGGTGAATGTTGTTTTTATTACAGAGAAAAAAAAAGATCTGAGTGACTGGTGCCATCCTAAAGCTAGCTATATTAAACACAGTAATTTTAGAAGAAACTGTCTTTGTCTAGCTAAGGAATTTCACACGCATACTCCCTTTCCCCAACCCTTGAAGAATGAGCTTAAACAGATATATTTAGCACTAGAATTGTTACTTGATCTTGTGTATGTATTGACTCCCAGACTGGTCTGCATTGCTCATGTATTTTTCTGTCTGTTGCTTTTGTACAATGTAGTGTGTTTCTTGAGTGTTTTCCACCCTAGGGTAATGATATTTTATATTTGTAAGAAAAATTCTAGCATGTAAGAAGTTTGTCTAAAATTCCTCTGAGCAGTTTCCTATCACTTAAGTGATATTCATGTGTGTATGTATGTACATTTTTTTCTTGAAAGGACAGAAGCAGGTGTAGACTCTCAACTGGCTAAGTTCTCCATGGAGCATGCAAGCACACAGGTAGTGGTTGAAGAGTCAGCTGGCATTGTCAGTTCCTATGATTGTTTCCCAGGCATTAACTTGTCAGCTACAATGCCCCTTGGAATTAATAAACTGATGGCTGTTCTGACAGTCTTAGAAGCAGCTAGTATAAACAAATGCCTATGTGGTATAATCTGAAGTTGCAAAACAAGGTTCTCCTGCTTTAGAATAGCTTACTCACTCAGACTAGAATTCCACTCTTGTTGGATTATTTCTTTAATTTGGAGCATTTTTAGTAAATATGAATTCCCAATGGAAGGAGTAGCCACTAAACCAGTCTGCTATTAGTACTGGATGTTTCTAATGTGAATAGCTTCCCAGGAGCTAGACTGGGAACAGAAGATCAGAAGGGGTGTGATAAAAGGTCCATGATGCCGAATAATTGGCCAAGATTCTGGATTTCTTTCATAAAGGAGGAACCAGAGAAGCCACAAACTGTTAAGTAAACACATCACCATTGGATATTAGAATAATGGAGAAAACTCTGAATTGCAGTGTTTTGTTATATTAAGCTAAATCTAAGGTATATAGATTTGAGATATTAAAATAGCTGTTAAAGTAAATGGCATGTATTTAAAATGTCTAAAATGCCTACCTTTCATACGTACAAAAGGTGGGTTTTTTGAAATACACAAGTAAATTAATCATCTCTATCTTCACTCTATTTTTCACTATAAAGAAATGTTAAATGCTTGAAAGAATAAATAAATTTACTTTGGTTGTTGGACATTACACAATGTATACACATGTCATGAAACATCACACAATACTCCACAAATATGTATAGCTTTTGTCAAATTATTTACATAAAAAATGATAAATGTTTCCAAGAAAAGTGGTTGCTGCCACTCTTATTTTTAGGTGTATAAATATATAAGCACATAGACTTTATGGAAGTGACATTTTTATATATTCATTATTAATATTTTATGTCCCCAGTGCATTTATTTCCAACTCAGGAAAAACACATTTTAAAGCATGCATATCTCCATTACCCAAGCTTATCTCTTATTAACATTTTGCTAAATTTTTTCCTTGATATTTTTAGTATGTTATCTTTAAAATGCAACCAAGCTGAAACAATATTACAGGCAGTTTTTTCTCCACTTTCTTCAGCTCAACCTTCTATATAACTATACACATTGTTTTTGTGACCATCAAATTTTGGTAGCTATGTTAAAGTCTACTAGTGATACATATATTTAGCGTATTCCCAAAGTTTTTCTTTAAGGATGAACATCTCAACTCCCACTTCTGTCCACAGAATTCCCAGAAGTGGCATTATTGATACAAAGAGTATGAACATTGTTGAGGTTTTGATAAATTATTCCTAATAGCAGACTAATTGCATCTTAAAAAGCTTAAGGTCAGGTCTGCCATTAAATAGATATTCCTCTTTTTACAAGTGCTCTGTATGTATTTATTTATTAAAAAGAAAACCTTGATATTTAAATGATGAGACATTGAAACTATAAAGACAAAATTACTTTGGTCCTTCATTTTGAATGTCCTCTGGCTAGTATTGTTCCAAATATGAAAATAATATGGCATTTTTACAAATCAGATGTGTGTGATTTTATGAAATTGTTTACATGAAAGATGACATGGAAAAAATGATTTTTACTAAAGCATTCAGATGTTTTATAGTCTAAAGGTGGAAATGTTTTCTCTCTTATTAGCAAAGTCTGGTGGATAAAGTATCTCGGAGACAGAGACCTGATATGAACATGTTATTTCTAAATATGAAAGTAAGACGGACACATCTGGTTAGCGATTCACTGGATGAGGTATAATTTATTACAAAATGATATTTATTAAAACATGACATGAATTGTACAATGTGATTTACTACTAAAAGTTTAGTAAATGATTTGTGATTTCTGAATTCCAGTAAGTATGATTCCTTAAATTTTATACCATAGTTGACACTGGCTATGTATTTATAATTAAGCCTTATAATAATTTCTATATGCTTATGAATGTTTTTTAGTAACTTTCCAAAGAAGGATTTGACATAGAATACCTAAATGAGCTAATGGATCTGGACTCACTCATCTTTGTTTCTGCCTAGTGGTATAACGATTCATTTTAACTTCACCAGGCCTCAGGCCATTCATCTGTAAAACAGAGGTCTGACCTACAAGCCCTAATGCACCTGTGCAGACTCAAATATATGTTGCTGCCTGTACAGATATGATTAGAGGTTCCTGAATATATATGTTTTACCAGATCTTCTTGCTTATTAAAAGCTAAGGGCTGATTTAGCCGTATTTTTTTTTGAAGTGTAATGTTGAATGGTCTTATATTTAAATAATCTACTAGATTAAAATTTTGAAAGTAGTATGATACCAGGACAGTAACCCCCAGCAAGGTACCTCACTTGTCTACTCGATATTAGAATGATGCCTAGCTCACACATTATCTAGCACATTTATGGGAGGGATGAAAATGGGTGGAATTTGAGGACACTGTAAATGAATAGTACCTGTGCTAGTTCCCAGAATTTAAAAAGTTAATCCCCTTTCATTGTCCTTTGTTCTCCTCTGCTATATATTTTCATCAAATAGTTAACGCGGAAAAGAGCAGACTTGAAAAAGAAGTTGAAGGTTACCTTTGTGGGGGAAGCTGGATTGGATATGGGCGGCTTGACTAAAGAATGGTTCCTGCTCCTCATTCGCCAGATTTTTCATCCAGATTATGGTGAGCATCCAGTCCATTTATTATAAATACCAATTCTTTATAACTGTTGGAGAAAGGTAGCCAGTATTATTTTTTGCTGTATGATTTTACAGACATTTTTTGTCAATCATCAATGTTGAATGATTATGTAAAGATGATATATTATGTACATCTTATGAGCTTTTTGAAATATAGGATTGAAATGTTAACTATCCTGCTGGTAGTCCTACACAAAGTACATGAAGACTGAAAGTACTAGGAGCAGACGTTGTATCTTCCCTAAACAGCCCAAATACATCAACATTTATTTTGTCATCAAAATGAAAACCACTGGAAATTAAAACAGAAAAGTATAACTTGTTCTACATTAATATTTGAAGCTTATTTCATTAAATAATGTTTGTTTAGTAAGTAGGAATTCAAAATTGATTTTTAAAAAATTAAACCTCTGAAATTTACATTTTACTGTAGAAATATCACTATTAAGTCATTAATAGTTGCTAAAATGTTTGCAAAATTTTTTTTCGAAGGAGAGTTTTTAGTCTTTCTTCTCTTTCGATATATAGTTAACTTTTTATATCATGTTTCTGATCATGGGAAATATGGATGATATATACAGATGCTATTATATGGATAAATTTAAATATCCAGGTAATCTTTAAAGTAAATATTGCTCCTAACTTATAAAACTGTAGTTATTATGAAGCTATCTCATTAATTTATCTTTTAGTTACCTCATTTCTACCTTTGGTTCAAGATACCAATGAACAATAAAATGCACTATGTATACTCAATATATCAATTTATAGTTGTTGAGATTTTCAAATAATGATGCTTTAACTAATGTGAGATTTTTAGTATGAAAGATGGTTTGCAATAATTATTTGCAGAAATAAAAATGCTGTGCACTTTCCAGTCTTTTTAATCAACAGTGTTAGTACTAAAAGTATATTTTGTCTTTCGTAGGCATGTTTACGTATCATAAGGATTCACACTGCCATTGGTTCAGCAGCTTTAAGTGTGATAACTATTCTGAATTCCGATTGGTTGGAATTGTATCCTTTAAACTTTCCACTAGGAGGTGCTAGTAGACTAAAGATTTTAATAGATTTTGCCAGCATCTTAGAAAAAAATTTTTTGAAAATTACATATTCTTGTCGAAGACTACCAATTCATTTTCAGTAATATTTATTATGTGTCATGTCAGCTATAAAAGGTCAACAGGTTTTAAAAACATATCAAAGTAAAAATAGTTCTCTTCTATTTCACATATAATTTAAACCAACAGAAATTCAATTTAAAAAAAAATTGTAATGCACTATTCTTCTGTTCTTTGTGTGTTTATTACTTCACTAAGTTTACAAAATTGAAATTATGGACAGTAAATCTGGCTTCTTACTATGCTCTGTAAATCCTGGCACATGAAGAAGGCATTCATAAATTTTGAAAATTGAACAGTATGGAAATATTTAAAGCATATGGCATTATACTATAGTGGTACAATATATACTATAGTGTTATACTCTATATGGCATCTTCTGATCCCTATTAATTATATTGTGGAGAGCATTCCAGGATTGGTAGGAGAGCAGACAAGACTCCTTGTACATTATCCTTTAAAAAGTTCTAAGAAATATATTAGAAAGGAGGATAGAGCAAATAATGAGCCAGTACTGGGAAGGTGAAGGGTTAAAGGAAGGGGAGGGGATCTATAAGCAGCTTGCTCTCTATGGACAGTTGAGCATCCATGTCACCATTCTCAGATGACTGTGTGGCATTAAGTACTAAGGAGCTTTGCAGAAGAAAAAAGATGCAATGTATTCTCAAAAAAAAAAAAAAAAAGGAAATATTTAAAGGTGGAACAAGCTGAATTGTGTTGAAACAGGAGCAGTGAGCATGGCAGGGTTATGAAAGATACCATCCATCTTAAGGAGGATTTTGAACTTTAGTCTTGCTTGCATTCATTGGAATAATTTCCGAAGGAATGTTTATGGCAGTCAAGAGGGCAGATGAAAGAAAGGATCTCAAGGGGGAAAAGCCATGTGTTGGAATAGTGAACTCGCCTTGGAAGTCTATGACTGTTACCCTGTCTAATGGTGCAGAGTGCTGGATTCCACAGAAGAAGGCTTAATCCTCAGGCAGCCATCTTCACCCTGTGACCTGCAGCCATCATTGTTTTGACCATTCCAGCTTCACCGAAGGCCCCAGTCATCAATGCTTCTCATACTTTGATTTGTTTAAATTTCATAATGCATATGTTTGTCATGCTTTACATTCTTGTGGTTCAGCTTGGATTTTGGGTGATAGTCTGCCTTTATAGAAACTGATGAAGACTGGAAGTTGATAAATAGGACACAGTCATTGAAAAGACAGATGTCATTCCTTGCATTTCTTCAGTTTTTAAGACCAAAGACTTGTGTCTCTAATACTTCCCACTGTGCTATATGTTCCTGTTACCATTTATTGTTCAATGTGGTAAGGTCTTGTAAAGTGTTGTAGTAAAGCCTACAGTATTAACTGTGAATATTTTGAAGATGACACCAAGAGTCATAATATAATGATGTTCCTACCGCTTTTACAGTCACCAACATCTTTCCTTAAATTTAGAAAATGTTTTCTTATGTGCTAAATGCTTTAAAAACCTGTCTGAAATTACTATCTAACGTGATCTTAGATGAACTTTTCTAGGGAATTCAATAAATACTATCAATGGAACCTTTCCCTTTTAATATGACTTGGCAATCAAGGAATTATATTATGTAGAAAAAAAACAGGAGAGAGGAAAGGAAGTATGTGAGACTAATTAGAAAGTCAGTGTTAAATCTAAACACAGCTTGCAAGAAATAGACTGATGCATAATTCAAAACTCATTTGTTGTCATGGATTTTATGTTAATGCTTAACGGCCAGTATGCATAGCTTATGGGACTAGCTGTTTATAACAGCATCACCTTGGATATTCGTTTTCCTCCCTGCTGTTACAAGAAATTACTGAGCCCTCCCATCATCCCCACTGATCAAAATACACCAGTCGGCATCTGCAGTGTTACCATTGATGACTTATATCAAATTATGCCTGTAAGTATGAAGTGAACATTTTTGTCACTTAATGCTAAAACATCTCCCTTTTGTCTGCAGTCTCTCTCATAATGCTGTTTTTCTTTTTAAACAGTTTCCCTCTGGCTCTGTAGCTCATCTGCCTTTCTGTCTTCTTCCTAATGGAGACACACCTCCTTTGTAGCACTCCTGAGCTCTTACAATGTGGCACTGCAAACCCTGAAGTCAGAAAGTCAGATTTGCATGAACATGTCTTGTTTTAATTGAACAGAACATTATTCTATGAAGTATACAAGAGCAATATAATTATGCTATTATTTACATTTTTCATAATTGGAAATAAACCAAACATTTTTGCGAATACCAGATGAAATTTTTTATTTTTAAAACCTTTTTTCTGGATGCTTTAAGTTGTAACATAAGAAAGTAATTTGGGGTTGGGGGGAAATAGCATTGTGGTTTAATGGGTTAAGCCACTATTTGTGCCTGATATAGCATCCAAAAAAAAAATGTCACTTATATCCTAGCTGCTCTGCTTCAAATCCAGATCCTCTCTAATAAACCTGGGAAAGTGGCAGAGAATGGTCCAAGTCCTTGGGTCCCTGCACCCATGTGGGAGACCTGGAGGCAGTTCTTGGCTCTTGGCTTTGGCCAAGTCCGATCCCCAACATTGTGATCATTTGGGGAGTGAACTAGCAGATGGAGGATCTGTCTCAGATATTCTTAGGAAGTGGAAGGTGCAATAAATGAAATGTAGAAACTATTTAACACACTCAAACCACAAATATTATTATTTAAAAGGTGAATCCTAAGAAGGCAGCACTATGGTACAGTGGCTTAAGCCGCTGTCTGCAATGCCAACATCTCATAACAGATCCAGTTTGAGTCCTGTCTGGTCCACTTATGGTCTAGGATCCCTTCTCCTGCACCTGAAAATGGCCAAAGAACTGGGTTCCTGCCATCCATGTGAGAGATACCCTGATAGAGTTCTTGGCTCCTGGCTTCACCCTGGCCCAAGTTGCAGCCATTGTGGCTATTAGGGGAATGAGCCAGTGAAAAAGATCTCTCTCTTCCTATCTGTCCCCTTCTCACTGTCTTTAAATAAGTAAATAAAAAATAAGCAAAAGTTGAATCCTAACGCATCACCAGATTTGCTAATAGAAGTAGAAAGATTATATTCTTAAATAGCAATGCAGTTGACAGCAGTGGATTATGCTGGAAACTACACTGGAGATGAATTTAGCTTGTTTAAGAATAGATCCCAGAGTTACAACTCTGCGTTTAACCAGAAAGCTTCCTCTTGCATAATCTATAAGGTATTTTTTTCCCCAACCTTTAGATGATAGAAGATATTAACAAACATTTTGTGCCCTGGAATGCACCTCTCTAATATTTTTGTTTTGAAACCTCAAGAGGCTTATCTAGTCATTGTTGCATATATAAGTGAAGCAGAACACATTTACTTAACTATTTTTGGTAATGCTATTTGATTTTGAAAGACAGGTAATACATTTCTTCTTCCAGGAACTGGCCCATGGATTAAATGAACTCTTATCATATGAAGGCAATGTTGAAGAAGATTTCTATTCAACATTCCAGGTACTAGAGAGGGCAGATAGCTGTCTGCCAACTGTATCTTTCACTCATGAACAATGCCATTTGCTTTTAAGTACTCTTTGCTAGAAAAGATGACAAGGGTTATGAACATATAAAATCCTCTGTCTTAAAGGCTGTTAGTCTGATAAAGTACAGACAGTGACACAGACACATGTGGATGACAAAGTGCTTAAAGAGATTCACCGAGGCTAAGAGGACGTTGGATGAACTGCTGGGCAGCTACATGTTGCCTTGGCTCTGTCACTTTCTTAGAGCTTTTCACCTTCCTAAAATAAGCCTTTCATGAAGCCTCAACACAAGAGGTTAGAAGTCAGAATGGATGGGTCAGACCAAAGCTCCTTCATTTCCGCTTCCCTTATAGTAACTATAATAACTGGGAGATGAAATTCATCATGGTGATCCACGTAACTCTAACAAGCTGAGTATTACTTAGATGACTGTAGAAGTATTTAACTGTGCTTAACAGATAGGGTGAAGGCCTGACTTTTTCACACCATAATGATTTCATGACACTTCATTCTTAGTAAAAATATTATATAAACTTAACCTTTCTATAACTGGTGTTTTTCAGAAGGGAGAGAGGAAAACCTGTTCTTTTTAAATGATTTCAGGTAGACAGAGAGAGACTAATATATAAAGATGAGAACAGACAGGAAAAAGTCAGCTGGCCCGTAATTGCTCAGCCTGTACCTTACTGGTCAGGCTCCTGACTTGGCCTTTCCTAGAACTCACTAGGGAGGACGCAGAGTTCAGTTATTCCTCACTAGCTAAGATACTGGAGCTTTCTCTGTGCACCCGCCTAAGATTGTTCTACTCAATTATTAATATATGGCTTGTTAGAATTATAAATCAGTTTTGATTATCCTAAAATGCACAAAGTTTTGTAAAATCTCATTTGAATACTATAAACTGCTAAATATAAATATAATCATAAAAAAGAAAGTAACAGCACTCACCAAAACCAAAGGTAAAGGTGAAGAGCATCCTAGTAAAATAACAACAGAAGACCAAATCAAACAATGAACAACCCTAAAATGACAGGACCAAAATATCACCTATTCATATTAACCCTGAATATAAATGGCTTAAACTCATCAATCCAACAGCATAAGTCAGTAACTGGATTAAAATACAAAACCCATCTATCTGTTGCCTACAGAGGACATAGCACACCAACAAAGATCAACAAAAAACTGTATCACGGATTTTGATGTTGCTGTTTATATTTTTATTTCTTCAAAGCAGTTTTTCCCCCATTAAATTTTTCACTGACTCATAAGTCATACCATGCCTCCAAGAAGATTCCTGATATTCTTCTTCATTGTTTCAATTACATATTAGTCATTCAGTAGCATGGTATTTAACTTCATTGTTCTGTAAATTTCTGTTTTTCTCCCTGTTGTTGATTTTGTATTGTGGCTTTTCATTTAAGGGGATATATAGTAACTGTATAATGGAGATGATCATATCCAGATGTGAGGATACAATGCAATATACATCTGTACATCCAGATCAAAGATGGATTCCCAATGAAACTGTTAACTATATGTTGACAATAGGATGCTAGACTCTCTGTCACTGTCCATGCCGGCAATGATGGATTTATGACTATTTATGAAGAACTATATTACTATATTATTATAGGGGAAATCAGTGGGGAGGGAGGATTTTTGGGGAAGGGATAAGGGAAATCCCAAAACCTGTGGAACTGTATCATAAAATAAATAAATAAATTTTACAAAGATGTTCATGGACTCCTTTTAGCTGTATCAAACATACCAGTAAATTTTCTGTGATCATATCTCCCATCAGGTTTTTCAAGAAGAGTTTGGAATAATTAAGTCCTATAATTTAAAGCCAAATGGTGATAAAATTACAGTTACCAATCAAAATAGGAAAGGTAAGCTAGAGACCACTTTTAAACTTTTTGAAATTAATATTCTGTATTTACATGCTCTTATTTAACACATAAAATTGTCTTCCAGAGTATGTACAGCTTTATACTGACTTCCTTCTCAACAAATGCATCTATAAGCAGTTTGCTGCTTTTTATTATGGGTTTCATAGTGTTTGTGCTTCAAATGCTCTAATGGTAAGTTTAAAACATTAAACTTTTCATTGATGGGTCACTGCAGAGGTGGAGGAGAGAAAAGAAGAATTAAATGCATGGCATGGTCTCTGCTGTTCTGATCTTTAATTTCTCTGGGTAGAAGAAACAGCCCACCCAAAGTGAAAAAATAAGTGACACAATGCAGATTATGAACAAGTACCTGAAACTCGGTGTGTTGAAGGCAGCAGGGAGGTTGGCAGAGACTTGACACTGGCCCTGGGGGAGAGCAACTCAGATTCATGCTAAATCTGCCTAATTTTCTGCAAATGCTAATTACTGTTTCATTTTAATTATTCTTGGTAAATAATTATTGGCAGCTGCTTCGTCCAGAAGAAGTTGAAATTCTCGTTTGTGGCAGTCCTGAACTGGATATGCACGCCCTGCAGAGAAGTACTCAGTATGATGGCTATGCGAAAACAGACCTAACTATCAGGTGGGTTCTTAAGACACCTGGTGGTAGGATTGTGAACAAGGGAACAAAACAGAATGTGGTTCATTTATTGGTGTAATTTTCAGTCGTTGAATTATGTTGACTGAAATATTCTAGGGTTCCACACTGTCTCTACATAGTAAGTTAGAAATATCAAATATGAACTCACATAACAAACCCCTTAGAAGAAATTACATAATTTCTACAAAAAAGTGTATAGGGTTTGTTAAAAAAAAAAAATGTGACTTTATGGGCCCAACTGTTGTGGCATAGCAGTGAAGCCATCATCTGTGACAATCTGTGACACCAGAATCCCATATGGGTGCCAGTTCAAGTCCTGGCTGTTCTACTTCTGATCCTGATTCCTACCAATAAGTCTGGGAAACCAGCAGAAGGTGGTCCAAGTATGTGGACCCCTGCATCCACTGTGGAACCTGGAAGCAGCTCCTGGATCTTGGTCGTAGCCTGGGCCAGGCCTGAGGGGAATGAACCAGTCAATGGAAGATTTCCCTATATAGTTACTTCTTTCCCTTTCTCTCTCTCTCTCTTTATAAAATAAATATATAAGTCTGCATTTCAAGTAAGTCTTTAAAAAGTGACTTTGATCCTAAAATTCTAGGCATGGATAACATTTTAATAGCACTGTCATTTTAGGGGGATTGATTTATTTATTTTAGGATACAGTTCCAAAGCTGAGATTTCCCTCCTTCCCTCCCCACACTGATTTCCCGTGTTTTATTACAATAATATAGTCCTTCAAAAACAGTCATAAGGTCATTTTTCCTAATAACACTATGCTAAAAAAGATTTGTAAATTACATAGAAGAAAAATAACTTCTATCCTATCTACTGTTATACTAATATAATTTTATAAAAGTTTTATTTCATAATGTAAGAAGTCTAATTCAAATATGAAAGATCTTCATTCCTTAATTTCACATTAAAGGTATTACATATGTTTAACTGAAACGTTTTATTTAGGCTTTGGGTTACTTTGTTAAGATCTGCATGCTTTTAGTCAAGGTGTTTCACATATGCCTCCCTTGGTGTCCTCTAGATACTTTTGGGATGTTGTGCTTGGATTTCCTCTTGATCTTCAGAAGAAATTGCTTCATTTTACTACAGGAAGTGACAGAGTACCTGTAGGAGGGATGGCCGATTTGAACTTTAAAATTTCAAAGAATGAAACTTCTACTAACTGGTAAATTTCTGGAAAGTAATTTTATTTTTAATGTATAAGTTACTGCTAAGAATAAAGCACCTGGAATCAAAGAATTCATTACATCTGAAGTAATTTTAATAGGAAAAAATATTTAAATTAACCATGGCCTTGAAATGGGAGATATTTCCATGAAAGTTCAGTTAATTTTTGAGACCAGTACTAATAGTTCACAACTCATTTCCCTCACTTTTTGTAACTTCTCTAGGTGAAATAATTGCTTTGTAATCTCTTTTAGAACTTGGTATATTTTACAGTGTTATGATGTTGTCTAAATTTCACTTTTACTTAAATGTGTTCTTTATTTTCTATGGGAAATATTAATTTGGGGTTGTTTGTGCATTTTGTTGTTTTGCTTGTTTGTTTAGCCATTACAAACAAGTACCACTAATTACTACTATTTTTTAATTCATGCTTTTTGCATTTGAAATAATGGTAATTATGGCTTTAAGTTATTTTCCAGTTGTGCTAGTGAGTTAATGTTATTCTACTTATTCCTTTTCCAAAACATCTTGTAATTATAAAAGCTGATCTGGTAGACATAACTTTGTGTATGACCAATTTTTCTTTTATCCACGTCAATTCTTCCTTTCATTATTTTTGCTTTATTTACTACATTTATTTGAAAGGCAGAGAGAAAGAGAAAGAAACAGAAACTCCTATGTTGACTCACTCCCCCATTTGCCCAGAAAGACAGGGATGAGACCAGGCCAGGTGGGAACTCAATCCAGGCCTCCCATGTGGGTGGCAAAAACCCAGTTATTTGAGCCATCACAGCTGCCTTCTAGGTCTACAATGCTTCTTCCATTTTAGAGGTGGAATCTGCCTCTTGTTTACCCAGTGCCACTATCCTGGGTTTCATTGTTTTTCACGTTTGTGATTTATTTGACAAACCTCATGCCAAGTCTAACTAGTCAGCTCTTCCCTTTTGAATTATGTCATCCTGTTAAACCAATTTTCCTTAACACTGCTTTGATGGTATTTCCCTGGGCAGAAATAACCTGATGGCTCTCCATCGCTTTACATTCTAGAATCTACAATCTCTCAAAATTCTATAGTCTTCTGTCCCAAAACACCTATTAATATCATTCCCTATGCTTCAGTCAGCAGTTTGTCCTGGCAGCTCCTTGAACACATTTTACGCTTGCCTTCCTCCACACTTTGAAATTTTTCTCTTCACATGTGCCATGTTACCCTTGCCAGAAACCCAACTTGAAGTTAACTTCCTCTCTAATGCCAGGAGTATCCTTCCTTCAGGAGTTCCTTGACGACCTTAAAGCAGTGATGTGCCACTGGGCATGCTCTACCTTCTTCCTTAAGTATTTAGCTCTTCCAGGCACAGGTCATGCCTCAGACATCTTTGCCTGTTCCATGTAGTACGTGTGTACAGATACACAGTGTTTCTTGAATTTTTTCTATATGTAGATTATACTTAAAACATTTTAAAAATTACACATGGGTGTCTTCTAAAAGTTCAAGGTAAAATACATACTATGAAAAACTGCTTTTGGATTTCAAGAAATGCTTTACACCAAAATAGACATCTTTAATTCCAATATCCCATGAATTTTATAAAGTACCCTCACATTTATAAATTTCAGAAAATTGTAAGCAAGATTTACAGTTAAAAGACCTAAAATGAAAAGAAGAAGCCTTTTGAGATTACATATTTACTTTGACACCAGAAATTAATTTTCCAAAACATTGTATAGTAACAAAATTTGTCATTTTAAAAAGTATAATGTGAGTAATCTATTTTAACACAAGGATGACATTACATCTATATTTTCCCAATTACTATTAATTTTGGGGATTATTTTGTGAACTAACATCACTTAGTCATGAATCTAGAATAACTCCAGAACTCAGTGGGAAAGTCACAGATATTAAATATGAATGCAGTCATTCATCAGAGACCGATGTCATTTCAATCGCACACACTCCAGCTAATAAGTTTTCATTCCTCCATAAAGGCCCACTAGTTTTGAAGTCACACTGATTGAAATTTGAATCTTGGATCTCTACCTTTATGAGCCCTGTTGCTTTGAATAGATGACTTGTTTATTGCAATAACTATTTTCCACACCAATAAAATGAAAATAAATACATTCTCACTTGTTTTGAGGCATAAATGACAAAAAATAAGCATTGACTATAGTAAATATTAACTGATTTGAATACTTTTAGGCCTTTAGTACACAGGGCTCTCAAAGTTGAATTTCTAATAATACAAACTTCTTTGAAAATGTCCTCCTCTTCTGAGGTGTATGAGAGGACTTCCAAAAGTTTATAAAAAATAGAACTAAAAGGTAAATATAATTTGGTACAAACATAATTTGAGATCCAGATGTGCATGAGGTCTTCCAAAAGTTCTTAAAAATACATATTATGAAAAAACTACACATGTGAAAAACATTTCGGCACCAAACAAAACCTTTAATTGCTTTTCCCACTCTTGATTCACGGATGTCTCTGAAAGCACTATTGATGCTGTAGCGTTCATAAAAACAGAAGGAAATTGCCTAAGATCTGCAGAAATCTTGAGATAAAAACATACCATCAGGTGGACAGTTGAGGGAGCTGATCAAAAAGACTGAGGGGATAAGTGCTACATGTGTGTTGGAGGCAGCACCGTTGTAAGTGTGAGCATCTAGTTGCCCAAAATGCTCTGATATTCACCCCTGGGAAACAGCATCACTGTGTGACCTACTATTCTGTAGAATGTTTTGTGCAGATAACTCTTTTATCTTTTAGACAACCTAATCGGATAGTTTACCTTATCATGTTGATGAGGAAAGTGAGATCTGGAAACATCAGGCAACTCAAACAAGGTCCAAAGTGAGTAAGTTGGGGAAAGCAGTAGTTACATTCTGTTCTGGCCAGTTTCAGCAATTCCATATGGGAGAGCCTGTTTGAGTCCTGGCCATTCTGCTTCTGATGCAGCTCCCTGCTAATGCACCTGGGGGGACAGCAGGAGATATAGCTCAAGTGCTTGGGTCCCTGCCACCCGCATGAGAGACCAGCTTCAGCCTGACCCAGCTGTGGCTGTCACCATCATCTGGGGAGTGAACCGGCAGATGGAGGATCTCTCTGTGTCTCTTTCTCCTGCCTTTCAAATAAATAAATACATTTTTTTTTTAATTCAGTTACCTCTGATTTTTAAACAAAGCTCCTTTAGTAAGAAAGTTTGGTGGCAGCAGGATATTGACTGTCTTGTCTGTAAACATAATCCTAGCATTTGCAGTGGTGCCTGATATATATTAGATACTCAGTAAATGTTTGTTCAATGAAGGAATGAGTAAATCATCTTGATATATATAGCAAAGTAGATTTGATTACATCGGGTATTTTTTTAAAGTGGCCTGACAGCAGTTTGTATTATAAAACTTAGTATCTTTTTAAAAATGACTTTTCCCTAGGTTACCTGTGGCTCATACCTGCTTCAATCAACTTTGCCTACCGCCATACAAAAGCAAAAAAGATCTGAAACAGAAATTAATCATTGGAATTTCAAATTCAGAAGGTTTTGGACTTGAGTAATGTAGAAGACTTGAAATCCAGTATTTTATATGTAGCATTCACTTCCCTCTTCTTGTGCCTTTAATCTTTTCTTGTTTCTGTCTCAAAACACTTTAACAAAAGCTCACCAACTTTCAAATACTGAGTTTTTAAAATAAAATAGGAAGTATGTTCAGCAAAGGCATGCTTTTCTAAAAAACTCAAAAGTTTCTTGAGTGATGACCACATGGCAGAGGCAACTGTGGGTCAAGTCCCTCTTTTTTTTTTTCTTACTAGCACTTTATCATTTTCCATGAGTAGTTGGTCACAGTGAAGTCTGGTGAGGGGTGCATCTATGACATAGTTGAACCCAATGGCAGATTGCGTGCTACTGAGCACTGTGTAGCAAAGCAAACAGCTCCACTATCTTCAACATAAGGCATGTAGCCATATTTTCATATAGAGGTGAACAACAGTATAATTACAAATGCCTTTTACAGGGTTTTTGATATACTGGCTTTAGTCCCATAAGATTCTTTTCAATTGCTGCTGAAGAGTATGTAAATAACTACATAATAGCTTGAGAACAATGGGATTTTGATAGTGCCATTTATTGCTAAAGATATATTTTTACAAAGGAAATTCAGGGTTTTAGATGTGTATACAGCTTTTACAAATTAATAAAGATGACTGTACAAGAATATTTTCAGACTAATTGGATTCAAGGTTATATTCGTTTAAGTATTACTGTTAGTCTGCATGCATACTGGTAGTCAATTATTTGTGTGGTACTCCGTGGTATTTATATAAAAATTTCTCCTTAAAAATCAAAATATTAGGAAAGAAATCAGGTCTAACTAGTTACTGATGAATTAAGTCAACTACAAGCACAAAAGAACTGCTTTTATATATATATATTTTGATTGATGTATAGGTATATACACATTTTTGATCACCAATTATACTAAAATACCAGTTTTTAAAAAGATAAGGCATTTGACAAAAGTGAATACAATAATAACATTTGTGTCAAAACGATCCAGCTTGTTGTAAAAATAGAATTCAGCATTTTGGTCAAAATGTTTGTCTTTCACTGGATTCTTAATATAGTAAATTCCAAAATACCCTTTTAAAATGTTTTCTAATACAGTAGCATGTAAAAAGAAACTGCATTTAAGTCAGACAGTAAATGGAGTACTTTTTAATTTACAGCATATGAAGCAGTTTTATTAGCATATTATAAATATTTCCAAACCAATATTTCTCTGTATAGCTTTCCTTCAGAAAACTCTGAAGTTCTCTCTGCAATAATAATGAAACCAGCATTTAGTACCAGCATATGGCTCATATGCAAATAATACTTTCCCAGAACTTTTTCCAAATTAGGCTTTTTTTCTTGTTGTTTTGCTTCTTACACCCAACCAGCAGAATTCTTTCAGGGTGTAGGAAGTAACCAGTTTCTTCTCCTGGGATTTGAAACCCAACCCACTCACCCATCTCTGAGGAAAAGGAGCTACTTCATTGATAGTCTCTGAAATGCAAGTGACTGCTTTTCCATTTTAATAGGCTGCTTTTTAAAAATCTTGAAAACCTAAGAGATTTACTGCATACTGCTTTTGTTTTATTTTGCTCTGTTTTTAATCCATATGCAAATAAAACTGCTTCTCACACTGCTTGGACTAGAAAGTTCAGATGTTTAATGTAGGCTACTACTAAGCACAAAGAATCATGTATAAGAAATCAGATTTAACTGTTTTAAGTAAAATGTAAACAAAGTTTTTATTTGGTAGCAATGACTCATGGAAAAATTGTGTTGGCTTGGTCTGCATGTTTAATGATGTGCTTGTGTACTGATAGCTCTGTCAATTTCAAATAAAAAGTACCCAAGCAAGCCAGATTTTTAAATGACAAAGTCCATAAATAAATGGAGAATTTTTGTTATCTGTTCGATCAAGTTGAAATTTATAACTATTTATCACTGAATTGCACATTGCCTTTATTTATTTATGCTCTGTTTTTGGTTTACAGTGTAATGATACCTCATTTAAAAATTAAAAACCACTACTGTTACATTTTGTTAATTTAAACAGCTAGAAAATTCATGTAGTAACTTTTATATATGTATACATATATATCAGTTAATGAATTCTTGACTTTTGTATCTGCCACTATAAATTAAAGCATTGCACAGTATTTATCAATATTTACAAAATGTCCTGTCCTTTTTAAAATCTTTTGTTAATCATACTCTTGTCTGTATATTCACAAGTTCTTAAACAGCCCCTCCTTCTTGTTCACATCTGTATTGTAGTAAGTTAATGTCCAAATGACATTTTTCAGATATTAAAATTATATAGTCAGGCTTCACTTCATTTTTGAATATTAACAAATTAAGTGAAACCATGTATTTTAAAGAGTTTATAAATATATACAGCCACTTTTCATAATACTCAGTGTCTTAAACTAGTTTTTAGGAAAATTACTAACAACATCTTCAAAAAGTGTGTTTTTGTTGACATTACATATAGCCAACTTCTGTCACATATTTTCAGTATGAACTAATGAATATCCAGGATGGGTGACTGATTCAGTTTTCTTATCAGATGATGCCAAGCGAGTACACCCAGAGAAGAGTTAAGTGTGACCTTCTATTGGCTACAAGTAGACAATTTTAAATATCAAAAATTCCTCTTTTAAACCATTATTTTGGTCTTTTTGCTAGTAGGGGCTCTTATGCTGGCACATCAGGTTATGCCACCACCTACAAAACTGAAATCCCATATGGGTGTCAGTTCATGTCCCAGCTGCTCCACTTCTAATACAGCTCCCCAATCATGCACCTGAAAAAGCAGCAGCAGATGGCCCAAGTGCTTGAGCCCCAACCACCCACATGGGAGACCCAGATGGAGTTCCTGGCTCTTTGCTTTGGTGTCTCTTATCCCTGACCATTGCAACTGTTTAGGGAATGAACCAGTAGATGGAAAATATGTTACTCTCTCTCTTTGTAACTCTGCCTTATAAATAAGTAAATCTTTAAAAATTATTACACAAAATTTTGTAATAGCAGATGTCCTTTTCATTTGGCCTACAGAAAAAAGCCCATCGGTCCTTTTCCTCCATTGTTCTAGATACACTGTTCTCTATGGATGACTCGGATCAGTGTTTGTTGGTTTATTACTTATTTATTGAGTGCTTATTGTATTTTAGCTGAAGGCTGATCTTCAGCCTCATATTGCATTTGCTTACTCTATATAAGCATATGAAGCAGATGTAATGTTCAATATTTATTTTATGAAACATTAAAATGTATCTCATGGCAAGAAAAATTTCTAGGATTTTTTTCATGACAGTTATACTCTTCAGTGTTTCCATTGCCATTTAGACATCATGACTGAACCCATGTGTGTATGTAAATATACATACACATAAACATATATGTAGTAGCCAACATGAGTTAAGCTACAAGGCTTCTCTGAAAGACAACTTGACTTTTTCTATGTGCACATGCATATACATGCTGTGTCCTGAATATCTGTCCCCTTAAACTCAAGCAGGCATTTAGTCTCCAAAGACTAATGGTACTATGGGTAGATACAAGCCAGTTATGATATTTAGAGGGGAAGCCTTTGGGACCTGATTATATTGGATTCGTTCATTGGGTTTGGACCACCATGATTGAATCCTGGTGTTTCTACAAGCACATGTATTCCCTCTCTCTTGCCCTGTGATGTCTGTGCTGCCCAAGACTACTAGGAAGAAGGCCAGTACCAGATAAGGACCCTAGAGTTTGTACCTCTGGAACAATGAGCCAAAATAAGCCTATTTTCTTTATAAACTTATCCTGCCTCAGGTATATCACCACAGTGATGAAAATCTAATCCATGCATATGCACACAAAGTACCATAGAAAAATTAGAGACTATTTCAGGAAGGTTTTTCAGCAAGCACCATCCAGTGCTATGTTTCCAATTGCACATAGGCCACCTCTACTTACAAGACTTTCTTTTTTGTTTATTTATTTTTATTGGAAATGCAGATTATACAGACAGAAGGAGATAGAGAGAGGGAGGTTTTCCATCTGCTGCTTTGTTCCCCAAGTAGCCGATCCTGAGCCAATTCAAGGCCAGGAGCCTCCTCTAGGTCTCCCATGTGGGTGCAGGGTCTTAAGGCTTTGAGCCATCCTCCACTGCTTTTCCAGGTCACAAGCAGGGAGTTGGATGGAAAGTGGTACAACACAAACCAGCACCCACATGGGATCCTGGTGCATGCAAGGTAAGGATTTCGTCACTGAGCCATCACACCAAGCCTGGAGCCCCTGGATTTTATTCCTAGTGCCTGATATTTAATAGCTATGAGGGGCTGGCACTGTGGCTCAACCTTATGGAGTCTATAATTCAAAGCATAAAATGTGAGAAGGCCAAGATTGTCAGCTGCTTTAGCGAGGCTTGGAACCTCGAGACCAGACCACGCAGCTCTCGGCACACATCCTCCTGGAGCTCGGCAGATTACCCTTTTGCATTTTGCTTTTGACTCTGATAACTTAAAACAATTTTCATGAGCCAGCTCTGGCTCACTTGGGGTCCTCTGAGGACTGGGTTCATCCCTCGCCCTCTGGAGCCACAGATGTGTCATGAATTCAGACAAGGCACTTGTGGTTGAATACAGTTTCTGCCAGAGACAAAAAGCTATCACAGCTGCAAAACTAAACAGATGAGGTGTGTTAACTTCCTGTTGGCTGCTGTACCAAATGACCAGAAACTTCAAGACTTAAAAGAGCACCTAGCTGTCATCCTAAAGTTCTGTAGATCGCAAATGAAAACTGGGTCTCATTGGGCACTGGAAGGGCTGCCTTCCTTTTGAAACCCCTAGGAAGATTCCACTTTGCTTCCTTTTCTATCTTGTAGAAGTTGTGCACATTCTTTGGCTGGGGACTGCCATCTCAGTCTTTAAAGCCAGCAGCACTGACTGCATCAACCCACCTGACTGCTTCCCTCTCTCACCTAGACGGGCCTCCGTGATTGCACTGAGCCCACCCAGATCATTCAGGATAATCTCCCCATCTCAGTCTTCTATCCAATCACACCTAACAGAGTGGCATGTTGAGCTTTTTAAATTGATTTCCTGATGTTCTATCATCCATCATTCCTATGAGGGTTTTTCAGTTTAACTGGAGTATTTGAAACTAATTTCAGATACTTTCAAACATGGTAGAAATAATAATGGAAACTTTTAAAAAATAACTTATATTCTTCAGGATTCTTCCATTTCCTAGATTCTCAAATGCACTTAGCAGATCTCTTGTTACAGGAAATGAAACAGATCAGTGTGAGTGACATGAGCAAATGTCCAAAATTCTCGGCTGTGTCTAAAAAACAAACTGCATGTGCTAACGTTGTACAATGGGTTTAGCAGCCACCTGCAATCCCAGCATCTCATGTAACACCAGTTGGAGCCCTGGCTAGTCCACTTCCAATCTAGCTCCCTACTAATGCATGGGGAAAGCCCAAGTTAGGCAGTGGAGGTAGGGTCTAGCTTTCTATTTCAGGTCCCTGTCTTCTACTTAGAGAAGCACTCTAAGCACAGGCATATGTACTGTGTAAAAGTGATCAAACATACACACATGTGAGTACATAGCTGAGGAGGGTCACGGGCCAGAGGAAGAAAAGGGGTGGGGGAAGGGTAGAAGAGAGATGGCAGCTCAGCACCAAGAAAGGTGGGGGAGCAGCTCCTAGCACCTCCTTTTGTAAGGCAGTATAGCTGCCTGGGAGTTTATGACACTAGAAAATTCCACATGCAGATTAAGGTACACATTTACATGCTTACTACGCCAGGTTCCTGATGAAATAAAGAGGCATCTCCAGGAGCTGGCACCATGGCAAAGCTTCCACCTGTGTGGATGCTGGCCCCTGTCTCAGATATTCCACTTGCAATTCAGCTACCTACTGATGTGCCTGAGAAAGCAGCAGGCGGGAGTGCCTCCTGACTTATCCTAACCTGGCTACCTGTCTTCTCCCACATCACAACTGTTTGGGCCCCTGTCACTCACAACACAGACTCAGATGGAGTTCTAGGCTCCTGGATTTGGCTTAGCCCAGCCCTGGCCTTTGCAGTCATTTCAGGTGTGGACCAACAGATGGAAAAGATACCTCTTTCTCTCATTCTCCACCTTTCAAATAATCAATGTTTCAAATATAAGAAAAGCAAACTGACACATCACTCCATAAAATAATAGACTTGTGCTTATTTCTACAGGGTAACAACTCATAATGTTTCAGAAACTCCATAGCCACTTGGAGAAAGAAAAGGAAGAACATTTAAGAGGATGCCAACCTGGATCCCTCTATAATGGCTGGGTCTCAATGGACTATGCCATCTTCCTTGAGTTTATGTGAGATATTTTAGGTGGAACAGGTGAGTGGGGAAAGAGGCAAATACACAGTGGTTAACTTTGGGGCCATTACAATCCTGGAAACTGCCTTAATTATTACAGCCAGCATTTGCTTATCTCCTTTATTGTCACTGGCATTCCTGCCTTTACCTGACTTTGCTGTTCCTGTGAAACCTGGTTTTTGCTATGCGACTGCATGTGAACTTGGTTTTTACCCACATGCAGCCAGTTTCCAATTCAATAAGAATATAAACCTAACTTTATTACCTTGGGAGTTGCAGGCAACAGAGGAAAGTCAATTTTAGATTTCAGGGGATTTTTGTTCCTAAGCCATAGCTTATTTAATATTTGTAGGGACACACACAAACACACATATATATATTACACACAGAGTTGTGTACATATGCATTTATATATATATATGTAGGCTTACATTTTTATAAACAGGAAAAAATAGGACAGTGGTTGTTTGTGCCAGATAATAGGGTTCTTTGACAATGTAGCTTGTTTTTGAGAACAGCATCAGCCAAAATTTCAGGATCCCGCTTAGTCAAGGTGAGTTCACAGCTCAGTGCTTCCTAATTGGCTCTTTTTCAATTCCTTCTTAAAAGTCTGCAGATGTACAGCTGACATGGCAATCACAAAGAATGTAGGTCAGGTAATTAGTAACTAGCCAGTATGTACTTTGGGAAACAACACAATAAGCAAAGTAGGCCAGTCCCAAGGGCCCAGGGCAGAATTCCAGAACTATGTGGCCAAAAAGGGACCCTCGGAGGTATCTGGAAACAGGGCCCCTTGCCATCTCCTGAGGCCCAAAGTTGAAAAGCAGCAGTGCAGAAGCTTGGGCTAGGCCTGTGGCACCCAGGTGTCTTGGCTCTTGCACCTGGACTGCCCCCTGATTAATTGAACAATGCAGTTCCTCCAGGAATCCCAAGCTGAGCTCTAAGCATTGCAGGGTCCGATACACAGGAAAGAACATTCAGGTCCCACTTCACCTTGAGCTGGGAAGCAACAGGGAGTGACTGGGAGCATCTGTTACCCAGACAAATGTTTGGGTGTTGGGCTGCTAGTGTTCCAAAGCCACGTCAGCGGCATCAACATTAGAGTACCAACAGTTCCTGAAGTCTCTGTTGGCTTCTTGAATGTGAGCTCTGACAAGTAGCCATTCTCAACTGGACTAACTGTGCTGAGACCCATGGATCCCAGAATGGTCCTGGCTGCTGAGAAGTAGGAGCAGCTCCCAGAAATTACTGGGGATGTTTTCCTCCTCCACAAAGTACCTGATGAACTGATGGGGGTCACACACAGGAAAGCTCAAGTTTCACCCTGGGGTTTCAGCATACAGCAGTTGCCCCATGGCTCACTAAAGGCCAGGAGCCAACTCAACCATAGCAGCCCAAAGTCACTTGCCCGGCACATTCTCACTGGAATCTCTACTGGTGTTGAGATATATGCCATACTCTCCTACCCAAGATAAGGCATCCAGCATGGATGGATGGTGGACACACCTAGCATGGGTGAGCTATGTGTAGTTGCTGGGGACCAGGGGTAGGGAAAGGGAAGGAGAAACAGGTTTTCACTACTCAAGAGCAAAGCCTGACCCTAAGGGAGTCATTCAGTTGCGTCTACCCACAACTCAAATCCCAATGACATAGTCTGCAGATTCTGGCTCTGTGTGGGTGGCTCCAGGCCCTGCCTGTGCTCTATTAGATGGCAGTACGATGGACAAAGCTAGAGCTTTGAGTCAGGTTCAGCATTCTTCCATAACGAAACAATTCTCTCAGAGTGGCCTACAGTTCTGATCTCATCAGGACTGCCTTTGAAGAACAGAGCCAGCTGTGCTCTGCACTAGCAGGCTGCCCCTCTACCCCAGGGAAGAACGCAGAGATAGCCTTAGGGAAAGAGCCCCAGTCCCCACTTCAGACAAGCCCACTGAGAACAATCCTCTGAGGCCCTCCAGTGGGACAGATCTGAAACTCCAGAAAGTGCCATTTGCTAATGGAGGTGTCCTCACCACCTGGAGTGGAATATCACAGTACTGCACCCTCTACCTCGTGCAAGATTTGAAGGCTTTAATATGTAGTAGAAGGGCCCTGGGCAGGAATCGAGAATGGTGTGTAAGAGAGAGCAGAGAGCCAGGGAGATTAGTTTGCCTGCCTTATCCTGCACACCCCAGTGGACTGCGCCAAGGTCCCTGGCTGATGGAGTGCCTTCAAATGGGACACTAAATGAAGCATCACATATAGAAAGCTTCTCTCTGAGGATGCAATTTCCAACATGGTAGTCTCCCCTCACCAGACACAGTGAGTGTCTGATACCATGGATGGTATTGAGTCTCATGAATCTCATGAAGCCTATGGCTTTTCATGATTAACTTGAGAACTTGAACTTTTCACAGCTACTCTTTGACATAGGTGCACTTTCGATCGCATCACTATTATTGCATGTCAGAATGATTATTAGATAAGGATTGCTTGAATACAAGCCCTGTGACACCCTGACAGCTGACTTGATAGTCTAGTCCACTGAAAAGTGACTTAATTGCTGGATGGTGGATATGGTGCAGAAGCATCCAACAAAGAGAGGAATCTTTCCAGGCAGGGAGTTAAAGAGTGGCAAGAGATTTAATTGTGCTACTCCAAATGGTTAAACCCTATGAATGGTTCATTTCTTGAATTTTCCTTTCACTGTTTTTTTACTGGTTGACCACAGGTCACTGCAACTGAAGAATGTGAAGCCAAGGATGGGAAATGACAGCACAGTGCATCACAATGAACCTGCACTGAGAAACTACATGGATGGTTTGATCTTGTGCATGTTTGCTTGCATCAGTAAGCAAAGAGAAGAACAACATTCCAGCCTTTCTTTAGGGGCATACATGGCACAGGTAGAAGCAGCAAGGCTTGCAGAGACCTTGATGAGCTAAGCACAGAAAGCACGTGGGAGAGGAATTGGTACATTTGGCTCTCGGGCCATGTAGTCTCTGGCTTGTATGTCCTTGAAACCTTTGCATAATTTCAAGGTTTCCAAAGTCCTATTAGTAGGAAAAAAATCATTCCGCCAACCCAGCCCCTCAGTGAACAGCTGCAGAAGAGGAAGCCCAGAGGAGGAGAATGGCATGACCTGCCCAGCCACATGCATAATGTGAGCTATGCTAGGTCTGCCCTGGCTCCCTGAGCAGCTTGATTGTAAATCTCAGGATTTCTTGAAGCCATGTCAATTTGCAGCCAGGCCTGCCATTCTGTCATTCTTAGTTCTAGACCATGAATGCACACTAGACAATGTGCAGGAGGGTTTGGCATCCCTGAATTCTCTGGGCTGAGTGGCCCAAGACTGCACATGCTCATTGTGTCTAAATCCTCTTCTCAAGCTTCTGCCCAGCACAGAGGGGTGAAGCCACAGTCTCTCTGCTGTTGGTGAAACAGCAGTCCAAGGAGCAAAGCTGTAAGACTGCAAGCCTCTGTAAAGCACATGAAACTCGGCCCATTGGTGCTACCACCTGGAAGAAGCTTTATATCTCCTCCCATTTCACTAACTTCCTCTATTCGTCCTTAAGTCCCTGTCCAGGTAATCACCAGAGCCCTGGAAGTTCCACCACCTTCCTTCCAATTGAGATCTCTGTCCCCACTCACTACCCACTTACCCTAAGATATCAGAATCCTTCCTTCTAGTCTCAGCATCCCCCAAATTCTAATAAAGATTCAAAACCTAAGTCTCTCTGCAGTCCAGTTCTGAGCCCCATGCAACATGATATACCTTCTCTGTTCCCTTGACGTAGACATAGAAAACATACAAATGAAAGAAAGACACTGATCCTGCCCTTTCCAAGCTCTCCATTCAGTAGAGAAACAGGATCTTTATGAACCTGCTCACATAGAGTTCATGGCCATGTGCCGTGAACTGATGTCCTTCAGAATGGCAGAGGGATGAACAGCAGGATACCTGGGTTGGGCCAATGAGGTTTGTATCATTCACTTCCTGTTGTGTGACTGCTCACGTTAACATCTTTGGACTTGGGTTTATCTATCAAGTAGGGCCAATAATACCTCCCACACAGGGCTGTTGAAGACTTGATAGGTTGTGTCTTAGCATTTGCTTCCTGCTCCTCCTCCAAGGAGGAAGCAACACTGTAAACTCTCTGAGGCTAAGGGCCATATCATGGCTGTTGGGCGAGACTCAGGTTCAAATCCTAACAAATGATGTGGGTTTTCTGAACATCAGTTTCCCCAGCTATACAAGGGCAATAACACTGTTGTGCTGGATTTTTGAAATCCCCAGATAATCATCAAGTCTGAAGTCGATGCTAAGGCATAAAGGTGGTTAATTCAGGTTAGCCTAGGTATCCCAGTCACCTTCCCCGCCCAGCATGGCTGGGTGGGGGAGGGGCAGCCGCAGCCGAGGCTGCTGCATGGATCAGCAAGGAGGGCAAAAAGAAGCGCAAGCCAGCAAGAGACAGCGAGAGCCCAAGCCCCCCAGTTCTTATACCTTTCAGGCTATTAATTATACAGTCATGATTGAGCAGGCTTCTATTGGTGGGTTTGAAGCAAGCAACTTTCAAAAAGTACAAATTGATGAGCTATTAGGTGGTGGATCTTATCTAACACCAGGTACTTCCTTCCTGGGGAGTGGTCTGCCTACGTGACCTGCCAGGTGTCCTGCCGGGTGTCACATATACTATCAGGTCTGGAGTTCACAAAGCCCCAGCCAAGCCATTAAGGCACAATCACAAAAGGCAGAAAACTCCTAGGTTCTTCAACACAACCCAACTCAGGGGCTACTGAGATGACTAAATGGTACAGGGTTACAAGGTGGTTAGCAAAGAACCTGACATTTATTAAGTACTTAATTAATGATGGCAACAGTCAAGGATTGGGAGCTAATGCCTTTTGGACTGACTGGCAGGTGCCACTGCCTAGTCAAATCCCAAAAGGTCTTCTTGAGGCCCAGAGTGAGTGTCTATGAGGGACCACAGACAGGGCAACCACAATCACTAGTTTCAAATGACCGCTTTCATCAGGAGACTACACTGACCAAAGACTGTGGAAATTACTGTTTGCTCAATTGATTTCAACACTCAACCCTTAGGATCCCATGCCCATCCAATGATTTCAAACTTGTCTGAAACTTTCTTCCCATTAGATGATTTACAGATAAATTTCAAGTATGCAATGATTTCATTCATATTCTGCCCACTCCCCAATTCAGTTACTCTGAAAATAGATTGGACTCTTATCTTTCTTTTGACCTGTTATGATGATGGAGTAATAAATATCATGTCTTGCTTGCACAACATCTTTGTCACACAGTGTCACACTCAGAAATAGTTTATGGGCATCCCTAGCAGCAGCTTAACCACTGAGCCAAACTAACCGCCCTCCCCATCCACTTCCATATAGTCTTTTTCACTGGGTACTCTTTCACTCAACAATCTACAGTAAGATCCAGCCACTTACAAGCCCAGAGACACAGAGCACAGATGTGATGCCACCTCATCCATGTGGATACTTGGTTAAACGCCAGCACCACACACTGTAAGTACTCAACAGGAAGGAGGAAATGGAGGAAGAAATAGGCAGAAACCCTGGCAACCTGCAAATAAATAGAGTTCTGGGTGCTAGAAGCCATGGAGACACTAATTCAAATGGTCTGAGCTGGATATGATTCTCCAATCAACTCTGAGTTTGAAAATCCCGCATGAGGCACAACACTAAGCTACTATTTTGGAAATTCTTTCATCTCTTTCAGAAGAATCTCAGGAGCCCTTCCTTCCTCTTGGAAAGCTGCCAGTTCTCAACAAAAACCACTTCATCAGCAGGAGCTGTGGCGCTCTGCACGTACTTGTACAATTTTAAAAACCTGGTTTCAAAACATGTCTTCTTGAGTGAAGAAAGAAGCACCATTTCTGTATGCACCTGCTCAGCATATCTTCTTTTCCCCTATGAAATGGCAGAAGCCCAGCGGCTGTCACTCGGCAGCACTAATTTCCTTAAAAGAGTGAGGATCCCACTTCAGAGTGACTGGGCTTTTCCCCTTACCATCCATCCATGACCCCAACGGTAGTCACAGCACTGTGCTGGATGGTGGGTACCATTTGTAAGCACGTATTTAGGGCTTGTGCCAGACATTGTGTCTAGTGTTGGCATTTCCAAGGCAGAAGGGGATGGGATGCCATGCATCAAGAGGGATGGAGAGGGAGCTGGCAAGAGGATAAGAGGCCAGGATTCCTGGGTGAAGTGAAGACCACTGAGAGGTCTCTGGTGACAGGGGCAGTAGAGAAACATTGGGAAGCAAGGTGTGGCTTTATGCTGCACGATGGTACAGCTAAACACACACACTGAAAAAGAAATGCATAAAAGGAAATAACAATTGGGCCCAGCGTAGTAGCCTAGCAGCTAAAGTCCTCACCTTACACATGCCAGAATCCCACTTGGGTGCCGGTTTGTGTCCTGGCAGACCCACTTCCCATCCAGCTCCGTGCATGTGGCCTGGGAAAGCAGTTGAGGACGGCCCAAAGCCTTGGGACCTGGCACTCACATGGGAGATCTGAAAGAAGCTCCTGGCTCCTGGCTTCAGCTGGGCTCAGCCCCGGCTATTTATAGCCACTAGTTAATCAGTGGATGGAAGGTCTTTCTCTCTGTCTTTCCTCCTCTCTGTATATCTGACTTTCCAAGAAAAAATAAACCTTAAAACAAAAAATAAGGAATTGGCAATCTACAAAAAAAAAAAAAGAAGAAGAAGAAGAAGAAGAGAAAGAAAGCCCACTGAGAAAGGACAGCGAAGAGATGTTGGTCTCATACATGTACATACTTCAAAGAGAAAACAAGTTTCTTGGGTGGCCAAGGGGAAAGTGACACAGTGACTCACAGGAGCCAAAAAAATAGTCTAAGACAGCAAAAAAGGAAATTTCAATATAAGAAGGCAATAAGATTGTTGGAGAAGGGAGAAAGCAAGGCCAGGGTACAGGGAAAGGAGGAGGCAGGGAGAGAGGGAAAGGAAAAAGGGAAACCTAAAAATTGTGCCCCTTTGTTCTTCTCCATGTTGCAGCTCAATTAGTAACTTAGTGGACAAAAGGTCTTAAAACCATGAAGACTGGAGGAATGCTAACTACTAGAGGACTAACCACTAAATAAGCAAACAAACAAACAAACAACTGAGAGAGGATTCGTGAGCACACAAGGCTCTGCTTAATTGCAGCTCCACACTGCAAACATCTGTGAGACCTTAGGTGACAGAAAAGTTGGTAGCGGTAAGTATTTGGCACAGTGGTTAAGACTGAGACAGCCACATCTATTTACCAGACTGCCTGGCTCAAGCCCAGCTCCGCTCCTGAGTCCAGTTGGTATGTACACTCTGGAGACAATGGGTAACGGCTCAAGTATTCATGTCCCTGACGCCTACCTGAGAGTCCCCGAGTGAGTTCCAGTATCCTGGCACAAGCCTGGCCCAACCCTGGCTGCTGCATGCATTGGGGAATTTAATCAGCAGAGAGAAGTTCCCTGGTTCTTTCTCTCTCTCATCTTTATTGCTTTCTTCCCTCGCTCCCTCAGTCTTCTGGCTTGCAAGTGAAATAAAATAAAATTTTAAAATAGTTGTAAAGGTGTTTCTTAGACTGCCATTTGGAAGGTTTTCAAAAAGATGGCAAACACTATATAAGTTTGTTCTAACAATGTAGAAATAATATTAGAAAACAAAGGAGGAGAGTAGTGGAGTAGAGAATAATGCAATAATAGCTTTATTTTATACTCATGGTGTAAAAGAACATCATTAAGAGGTGATAAATCAGGCCCAGCACGGTCATCGGTGGCTAAAGTCCTTGCCTTGCACATGCTGGGATCCCATATGGGCACCTGTTCTAATCTTGGCAGCCCTGCTTCCCATCTAGTTCCCTACTTGTGGCCTGGGAAGGTAGTCAAAGACAGCCTAAAGCCTTGGGACCCAGCACCTGTATGGGAGATCTGGAAGAAGCTCCTGGCTCCTGGCTTTGGATCGGCTCAGCTCTGGCCGTTGTGGCTGCTTGGGGAATGAATCAATGGACAGAAGATTTTCCTTTTGTCTCTCCTCTTCTCTAACTTTGTAATAAAAATAAATAAATCTTTTTTTTAAGGTGCTAAATCAAATACAACAATGGTGAAATACATTCAACAGTGCAAATAACAGAGGCTGACTGTGGTACCACAGGTTAAGCCATTGTCTGCAATGTTGGTGCTACATACAGGCATCACTTGAAGTCCTGGCTGCTCCACATCTGATCCAGCTCCCTCTTAGAGGACTAATCACCTGGTGAAGCAGAATGCACCTGGGAAAGCAGCAGAAGATGATCCAAGTACTTGGGTCCCAGCATCTATGTGGAAGACCCAGAGGAAGCTCCAGGCTCCTGGTACACTTCCTGCCATTGCAGCCATTTGGGAAGTGAACTAGGGAATGAAAGATTTTCCCCTCTGTCTCTCCTCTCTCTCTAACTCTGCCTCTCAAATAAATTAATAAATCTTTTCTAAAGAGTACAAATATTAAAATAATATTATTGATGAGAGTAAGATCACAAAGGAAAAGAATATCATAAGAAGTTAATAATATAAATAAACTAGAGGGTTAAGAATATGAAATAGTTTTATTAATGAAGTAACATTTAAAAAATATAAACCATAATAAATGTGTAGAAACATACACATACCTTCTATCAACAGAATTAGAAAATTTCCATTGTATAACTCCTAATTAAATGACTGATCTGGGTAATGATCATTAATGGCTGTTTCTGAGGTGTTTCATTAATAATTTATTTATTTAAAGGCCTGAGAGTGCTTTTCCATCTATTGGCTCACCCTCCATCCCAAAAGTCTCCCAGTAGCCAGGGCTGGACCAGGCCAAAGGCAGGAGACTGGAACTCAGTTCAGATTTCCTAAATGGGTGGTAGGAACTCGTGCCAATCCCACTTTCTGTTCTTCCTTGTGAGCTGAGGTTTGCTCAGCTCTGCCCAGTCTGCCCCCTTTCAGTTGCAGCTAGGCCCACCCCACATCCTACTTTAAGATGCACATTCGGGTGCTGCTTCCTTGACCTGCCCAGACTGTTGTCAGTTCCTTTACATGTAAGTGATGGCAGGTTCCATGGTCACACTTAGCTCAGCCCATCACCACCCCAGCCTGCAAGCTAAACAGTGGAACCTGTATTTCCACAGGATTGGGCACACACTTCCCCCACAGAGTCTACCCTCAGACCTGGTTCTCTCATGTGCTAGTTTGTGTCTTCATGCTGCTGGTTAGTGTGTGACCTGCCCCCTGTTCCACCACTAAGTCAGGTACTGGCACCTATCCCTGCCAGACAGGCCGCCAGCCATAACTTTTGTGTGGACTGGTATGTGGCAGTCAGTGATGCTCAATGCTAACAGCCCATCTCAGGATTCCCATTTGGGCTGGTAAATCAGTCTGGCCCAAATAGATCTTATGAACTTTCCCCTCTAAACTGCCAGGTCTCAGTCCCCACCATGACCCCGTTGCTAGGAATCACCCAGAATTCATCCGTCACCTACACTCACACTGGCCTTATCCATGGATGTCCCTAGGCAGCAATTACATATCCTAAAAACCCCAGAGCTCACTGCCGGGCAGCCAGAAGGCAGAGCCTGGCACCACTTGGTGTGCTGGCCACCAAAACTACGACTCGGTCACCACCTGGCGGCAGTGACTTTAGCCTAGTCCCCAGCATTGAGTCCAGCCTGGCTGGGGCACCCCTGACAGCCTCCTCATTAGCCCCAAACCTAGGGCCAAACTTCATGTTATATTTTAAAGCAATTTTAAATGGAGAGAACTAGCTGGCAATATCTGAACTTCTGACTTACCCCCCAAAATAAATCAACCAGTATGTGCCTTCTGATATAAGAACATTACATTTGAAGTATTTTTGCAAAAAAAAAAAAGGAAAAAAAATCAAGATGGTTTGTCTAATGAGCAAGTTGCAGGAAATATAGGGTATAGCTGAATAAATTAAACATCATGGGAAAGCAATCAGTTAAACCCAGAAAGTAGGGAGTTTTATGGGACAAATGATTCTTGAAGAAAAATCAGGAGGTAAACATTATGAACTTCACAGAAACAAAGTAAAAATGCAGAATAAAGAAAAATGCAGAGGACTTTGTATCTGAATTTGAAAATCAACCTAGAGGGCCTGGCACAATAGCCTAGTGGCTAAATCCTAGCCTTTCCTGTGCCAGGATCCCACATGGGCCCTTGTTTGTGTCCCAGCTACTCCACTTCCCATCCAATTCCATGCGTGTAACCTGGGAAAGCAGTCAAGGACGGCCCAAAGCCTTGGGACCCTGTGCCCACATGGGAGACTCAGAAGCAGCTCTGGCTCCTGGCTTCAGCTCAGCTCAGCTCTGATCACTGCAACCACTTGGGGAGTGAACAAGCAGATGGAAGGTCTTTCTCTCTGTCTCTTCTTCTCTCTATACATCTGCCTTTCCAACAAAAATAAACAAATGAAAGGAAGAAAGAAAGGAAGGAAGGAAAAGAAAATAAGCCTAGAAAAGTAAATGAGCTTTTGGTGGTAATGACCTCCACTTAAGAACTTGCTCTCAAAAAAGTTCTCCTTCATCTCTCTCCAAAACAGAAGGCAACCAAAGTGCCCAGCATCATCCCTCAGTTCTTACGTCATAGGTGAGAGAAATGCCCAGCGCTGTGAAATCACCACGGGATTTTGGTTACACACAGACAGTAATTCGGGCGTGGGCTGCTTCAGGGCCTTCTGTCAGTCTGCAGTAGGAAAAGCAAGGCTTCCAGAAAGATACTTCAAAAGTGCTGTGATGGTTAATTCTTATTGCTATACCTATAACGCCTGAGGCAGCTTCTTCACCAGGAAGAATGTTTATGCAGGGACAACCTCATGACAATCCAGAAGCAGAGAGATCCACGAAACATGTATAACTTATGTAGCTAACCCTATTGTGGTTGCTACCTTGTGAAGACAAGTCTCCAATCTTGAAGGCCTCCTACCAGCACCATCCTTCATACATCATGCTTCATTCAAATCTCCACCCTGACTCATGAGCACTTTCATGAGCTGCCAACATAAAACTTTAAAGTTTTGGGCCTGGCACGATCACTTAGTGGCTAAAGTTCTTGCCTTGCATGCGCCAGGATCCCATGTGGGTACCAGTTCATGTTCCTGTGGCCCTGCTTCCCATCCAGCTCCCTGTTTGTGTCCTGGGAAAGCAATCAAGGATGGTCCAAAGCCTTGGGACCCTGCACCCACATGGGAGACCTAGAAGAAGCTCTTGGGTCCTGGTTTTGGATTGGCACAGCTCCAGCCATTGTGGCTGCTTGGGGAGTGAATCAGGGGGTGGAAGATCTTCCTCTCTGTCTCTCCTCTCTGTAAATCTGCCTTTGCAATAAAAATAAAGAAATATTTTTAAAAGACTTTGAAGTTTAAATGTCTACATGAGTCTGGGAGGCAAATCCTGTTCAAATCATTTCAAGTACCTGAATCAAGATGAGTGGGAAACCATCCAAATGAACACATTCTAGATGTTTAAAACAATATCACTGACAGAAAACATGATCATGAACCAGATACTACTGATATTTGGAATTGCTAAGTATGTGTGTGTGTGTGTGTGTGAGAGAGAGAGAGAGAGGGAGAGGGAGAAAATGGCATTATCCATGAGTAGGTTTGTTACTGTTGAGTTTTTGGGAGGAGGTCGGGTTGGGACACTCTGTTTCTTTAGTCTTTTACTATTGCAGGCATATACTGAAGGATTTGCAGGTAATACAAAAAAAGGCAGACATACACAAAAAAGTAGCTGCCTTCCAGAGTACTTTGCAACCCTTTAGCTAAATGTAACAGATCCTTACAGTGCCATTTCAAGTGCTTCAGACTCCTGAAAACATATTAACTCAAACATTGCTCTCACTCACTCCAGGACTGGGATTATCTTAACTTTACCTATGAAGCCACTGCCTCAGAGAGATGAGCAGAATCTAGCCCAAGATCATATAAACAGAGATAGGACAGACATATCTGAAGCTAGGAAATGCAATTCCAGAGCAAGTTCTCTTCAGCTAGATCTTCTCTGTGCAGACAACACAACCTGCAAGACTATACACATGGGCCTACCTTACCCACGATGCAATTCAGTCTTTCAGAAGCAAATACACAAGTGGGTAAATACGCAATGAAACAAATGATGAATTCCTTTTATCTGGTCTTATTAAGCAGATGGCTCTCTCAGTCCTGCCTCATTTCAAGACAGCTGAGTGCAGAGGTATCCATGCCAAGACTGCCTGGACTGAGTTCCAGCATCCTTTCTGCTAATGCTACTTTCCTTCTTGGGAATAAATCAACTGTTAGCATTGCTTGATCAGAAATGAAGTGACATTGTCTTAGTTCCTTTTGGCTACTCTGGCTTCCTACAACTGAAAGGGACAGCAAGTCATCCCTCTGTCTGAAACCTTGAAGTACAATTTAAACTTGCATTTTCCTATCACGTCTTTGACAACTTTTTTCCCATGTAAGAACTGACCCAGGATCCAGGATGGCACATAGCAACTTAGCTGTCATGTCCCTTTAGTCTTGTTTACTTTGAAAAGCTCCTTAGCCTTTGCCTTTCACATCATTGACTTTTTTTTTTTTTTTTTTTGTAATGCAGAGCAGCTGTGCTGTCAACTGTAGGCCAGTTGTGTTCTTGAAGTCCGTTGACTCTCCAGTCAGGTCATCTACTTTGAGCAGAAATACCAGCAGCTTTCTTGACAGTCACAGAGAGAGTTAGTCAAATGCATCAAGCAAAAACGGAAGGAAAGCAACCCTGATGAGCTCCTGGGTCAAGTAAAACCGGATGTTCCAATTATAAAAAGCCAAGAAATTCATCTCTTTTTTTCTTAATTAACATGATTTAAGTATGCGGCTACTCTGACTTACTCAGATCCTAATTCATAGTCTTGAACGTCACAGAATCTTTCAGAAAGTCCCAAATCGGTAGCTCCAAAGCAAGTATGATCCAAAGGACTTCGCTCAAGGATCCTATGTGAAATTAACCATCTTCTCTAGTCAGGAGTCAGAAGCCCCTTGACAGTGACTATCGTCCATTCATGTATTTATTTACTTTTTTTTTAAATAATAATTATTTTTATTTTGTCAATCTTTACATAGTTAATTTGGGCAAAAAGGGTCAAGGGCTACAGGAAAGTGGGTAAGACTATTATTTCCATATTGTTTCCTTCATATATCTGAGGTAGAGGGGGATATTGAGGGAGAAGCCCCACCCGGTTTCCCACCCACCCCAACTCCCGCATGTGGGGCATGCTCCGAGATGCTCGTTGAAGTGGTTTCAATAGGTCACCAGTTTTGAAATTGCTGCCAATCTTGCCTCTCCAAACACGATGAGGTTGTTGAAAAATCCATTAATTGACATTGTCCATCATAGCATCTCTATTTGCCCGGTATTTTGTTGCCAACCTATAGCTGAGGTGGTTGATTAACTTGTTCCATCTTCTGTCCCTTCATGGTTAGGGTTCTGAGTCTGGCATTTCAATTGGGGAGATCACCAAAGAAACTTCGTCTGAGGTGTTCCCAGGCCAGATACTTATATGCACCAGCAAGCACAGGGCCCAGCACAGTCCATCACCCGGTCAGCTGGTAGTTGCAATTGCTGGGTTGGTTCTGTTTTCAGCCCTGACTTCTACTGGAACCAACGGGTGTTGCAGTCCAGCCTGGTTCTACACAGCACATACTCGGTCTTCACCGAAACCAGTGGGAGCTGCATCCTGATGAGAGCGGCCCACAATAACCCCCACAAGGCCCACCCCCTACCCTGGTTTGCCAATATGTGTGGCAGACCAGTCCAATCTGTCCCACATCCCCCTTGGCTCTCGTACATGGCAAATGGCGTTGAAGCTTGGATCCATCTAACCAGCTCAACAGTCAAGCCTTCACGGGTGTGGTTGAGTGCCTCTCTGTCTAGCTACCCCAGCCCCCATCCTAGTTCTCGTGCCCTCCCATGGGAGTGGTAACCCAAGGGGGGGAACCCACTATTTCCTTCCCAGGTCTCTCACTCCCGGATTGTGCTCTTTCCAGGTGGTTCTGCAGTTTAACTTGAAAGGACTAGCCCCCAGCGCCAGTTTCTGTCAGCTGATGCTACGGCTATGCCCAAACAGCCCTCTCCCATTCTAATTGTAGGTTGCACCGATAGGAACAATCCACCCATCCTGGCTTTTCCCTGATCTAGTCCACATGAGGCGCACAGGTGTTGTAGCCCTGCTTAGTCTGGTCTGCCCCCATCCCAGTTCATGCTCTCCAGTGGGAGTAGCTGTACAGCAGGGGAACCACTCCTTATTCCCCCGCTGGCTCTGTCCCCACCCTTCCTGTTTCTCACATGTGCTGGATGGGCACTGCAGTCACATCCGGCACAGTCAACCTCTTCCTGGCATTCTGTAGTGTGGACTGGTTTTTATCGCAACCAAACCTGGCCCGACCCTTACTCTGTTCTGGTGCTCGGATTTGCCAGTGATGACGTTAACTGATTACCCTGGTCTGCCCCCAATCCATGCCTAATGTATGCCAGTGGGAAACTTCTTGTGGCCTGCTCTGGGCTGTTTCCATTCATGCTTCTTGCACTTACCCGTGGGGTCTGTGTCCTGCCAGAGGAGTTGCCCAGGCTCCTCCATCAGAACCTCTCCCAGTGCCGGATTTTGCGCATGCCAGTGGGTCCATGAGCCAGCCCTACTCAGTTCCTGACTAGCTTTCGACCCAAGCTGGTTCTTGTTGTTGGATATTTCAGCCCAGCCACGGCTCGTCCAGTCCATTCCCACATACAGCTCACACATGGTTCAGTAGGGGTTGCGACCTAGCCTAGTCAGTCCCACATCTATCCTGGTCCTCCAGGAGCACCAGACAGTGCTGGGGTCTGGTCCAGCCTGGTGCATCCAGTCCCGGTCCACACGTGTGCCAAGAGGGATTTCACTGTTACCTGATCAGAACGCAGCCCCCATTCCAGCCCACGTGCTCCTTGGCGGTAGCCTTAATCCAGTTAGTGTGTCTACTGGACAAGACCCGTGCCAAAGCTTTAGCATGAACTGGTATTTGGTGGTCAGCATTGCTAAGTGGTAACACATTCTTTAAAGGAAGAGTAACTGTCATTGGGAAACTTTAGGATGTATTCACCTCGCAGAAACACATCGGGTTCAACATGGAGCCACATAAGCAGCAATTCAAACCACCAAAATCCCAGAGCTCCCCTACCGGGCGGCCAGCAAGCAAAGCCTGGCACCAAATGGCGCCCCGGCAGGCCCAAGCCCAGTTCACCATGTGCCCATGATGGCGGGCATATGGGATCCGGGCCTGAGACACCCTGTCCCGGAACCCACCCGCTGCCGAGACTATTTATTTACTTTTGTAGACAACTCCATCATCTTTATTTTGCCTACTTTCATTTCAGAACAAAAAAAAAAGAAAGAAAGAAAGAAACACAATACACAATATCCAATGCCATTGTCAAATTATAGAGAGGATGGGGCTTGAGCCCCCTATTTCCTGCTTTGAGACACAAGACACAGGAAAAGCAGACCAGGAGACCCCAGCAGAGCAATCAGGTGGGACAGGGCTGCTTCAGGCTACTGTGGGAGCCATGGAGACACTATAAGCAAGGCATAAAGCTACCAAATAGGAGTTCCTCATTTACTTCTTCCATACAAGAGGCCTCCTTGTCTCCCTCAAGACAGGGGGTTCCATCAGGAACAGCTGCACTTGATTCCTCTGCTGTCACTTTATCCTCATCAGTGGCTAGGCCTAGCTTGATCAGGTGGTAGATAAGGCTGAAGTAGGTCTGGGGATCCTTGAGGAAGATGCTGGAAGAGAACAGTTTCAAACAGCAGCAGTATCGGGTCTTTGAAATCTTGAGGCAGGTTCTCATCTGCCTCAGCCTTCTGCCACAGTGTTTCTACAGTGGGGTGGTCAGGATTGATCTCCAGGCAACTGTTGGCCAGCCATCATGAAGCCCATGATGGAATTGTCTTGAAGTGCCTAGCCTTGGTGATCTGTTCTACCTTGACTGTCCAGCCACAGGTGCTAGTCATGCTACAGCAGAGTGAAGGCAGGAGCCTATGGGAGAGTGTCACCTTCTCAACCTTCTTATCCAGGATTTCTTTCATGAAATTACAAAAGTTCTCAAATTTTGCATCACTCTCCTCCATGACTGTCTTCCCCTCCTCACCCTCAGGTAGCTCTAGGCGCTCTTTGGTAACTAACACCAACCTCTTCCCATTGGACTTCTTTAGCCTGTGTACACAGTACTCACTAATATGCTCGGGCATGTGCACCACCTCAAATCCCTCTTCCACACACTCTCCACAAAAGCACGGTTGGCCATCTGCTCTTTGCTCTCATCAGTGATGTAATAAATGCACTTGTGTATCTCCTTCATGGAAGAGACATACACTGATACAAAAAGTCATCTCATCTCCAGACTGGGAAGTGTGGTAGTGCAACAGTTAAGAAAGGTGGCAAGTTAGTGGAGTCCTAGGGGATGCCAAGCTTTAGGTTCTAAGAGAATTCCTTCCAGAATTTCTTGTAGTTCCCCTTGTCTTCTGCCAACTCAAAGAGCTTAAGTTACCTCCTAATAGTGTTCTTTTGGATGACTTTCAAGGTCTGGCTCTGCCAGAGTGTTCCTTGGGAAATGTGCAAGGGCAGGTCTTAACTGTCAACAACATCATGGATAAAGCTAGGATAGTATGGGATCAACTCATCACAGCTGTCCATGATGAACATATGATGGACATATTATTTGATGTTGTTCTTGTTTTCACAGAGGTCAAAGGGAGCTGAGGGATGAGAAGCAACACCCTGAATCTGAGTTGACCTTCCACTCAGATGTACTTGACTGCCAAGTGGTTGTCCTGTTACTGGTGAGATTCTCCTAGAATTTTCCATATGCCTGCTGAGTGGTATCATCAGGATTTTTGGCGCAAATGGGATTGATCTTGTTCAGTTCTTCCTGATCAATGTACCTCTCCTTGATCTTCTTGGTTTTCTTTTTCTTATCCTTACTGCTATCATCTTCACTATCAGAACCCACACCTTCAATCTCAAGCTTCTGTTCAACCTCCTTTCCTTCCTCTTTCTCACTTCTCATTTGCGTCATCATCACTGATTTCCTTCTCTTGTTCCTTCTTCAAACAGAAGGTTAAGGAATAGCCTGTAAACTTCAAGTGCTTCTTCATCACTTCTTGGCCCACCTCTCCTCAAAGGACTTGCCTTGGTCCTCTATGAGTTGCAGGATCCTTTTGGTGCTTCAGCCAATGGGTTCCCTACAGTCAGTGCACATTCAGTGAAGGAGCCCCTGGCAGCAGGCAACAGCTGCCAGGCATACAGCGCATCATCACTGTGCTTGGTCATCACGATCACCATCTCCACCACTAGGTAGAATAAAAACCAACCCCACACTGCCCCATTGTAGAGATGTCTGCACCAGCCTGAGGAGCCTGCGTAAACAGTTTGTTACCAAACTTGCAACAGTTCCCACATTGTCTATGAGATTAGTCTTGGTCATGCCGATGCCTGATTCCACCAAAGTCAGAATGCACTCCTGAGTGTTGGAAATGATGCCAATCTTCAGCTGCTTACGGCTGTCCAACTTGGAGGATCGGTCAGGCTCTCATAGTGAAATCTGAAGGGCATCAGATGCATTAGAGAGAAACTCCTGCAGGAAAATGTCCTTGCTGGAATAGATGGTGTTGATGATGAGAGACATGAGTTGGACAACATCTTTGTGAAAGATAACATCTCCACCTCCTTATCCTCCATGATGCACTTCCTCAGGCACCTTGAGGGGAACAGACAGCAAGTGGTAAAGAGCATGGTGGGCCCAGACAAGGCTGCCTGGGATGACTTCTACTTTCCCTTTACACCCTCCTATGAGCCTTGCTTCTGGACAAAGTCCTTAGCTGCTATGTCCTGTGTAGGCCCTGGGGACCCAAGAGGAATCTAGCTTGTATACATTCTAAGAGTGCAATCTTTCACTTCTCTCTGTCTTTGTTCCTTCCCCAGGCTTCCCTCTGGAAGCCTCCCCTTTCCTCTCTTCTGCTGATCAACTTGTGGTCACCAGAGGTCCTTTGCTCTTTTACCATTGACCTTACTGTGACTCACCATCAGCTTGTTATATGTGATGATCACACCTGACCACTTCTTCCAAATTCCTATTTTGCTCAATTATAATTAGATGTTTATTCTTCCCATACCCTCATGTGCAGGACACATTAGTTTTCTGAGGCTGACATAATAACATTGCAGAAACTTGTGTTAAACACAAGTGTATTCTTTTACAGTTCTGGAAACTCAAAGTGCAAACCACAGATCTGGGCAGGCTTGGATGCTTCTGGGGCCTTTCCTCTTGATTTGAAAAGGGCTCCTTCTCTCTGTGTCCTCACTTAGCCTTTTTTCATGGCACATACATGCCTGGTATCTTGATTTGACACCAATCATATTAAATTAGGCTCATTTTAACTTATCATCTCTTGCCTGGCCCTGTCTCTAAAACCAGTCATATCCTGGAGGTGTTAAGGCTTCAACACACAAAGTCTTGGGGGTTTTATATCAGCAATGCCTTTGACCTGCACTAAACTTAACCCAACTAAAAATGATTTAAGCAATAAAGACATTTAATTATTTGACATGCCGAGAGGAGTGTGGGGATGTCTGTTCATAGCATCATGCACATTACCAAGCACCTTCTTTCTTTTTCTGTGGGCTACGCTGCATTTGTTATAATATGATTGCCACAGCTCCAGATATTATTCTAATACTCTCTCCTGGCAGATTACTGGCCACAGACTGAGTCATGTGAACACTTCTGGTTGCAAGGGAGATAAGGTAGCCAGCAGACAAAGCAGATAGATTGCATGCAGAAGGAGTTAACATAGTAGATTTGAAACTACTCTGCCTAAGAAGATCTGTTTGCAAGGCAGGTCCTTGGCTGGCTTCTTGGAGCTTGGATTTGGGACAGGGTCCTGCCAGTCTCACAACTGCCAACAGGGCCCCTTGTGCTGAAACTGCGAAACACCATCCCTTTATGCTGAATATCTCCTTCACTCTTGGGAATCTGGCCTTCTGCTATTTGCCGGGCGAAGAATGCTCACATAGCCAGCACCCAGTGGAAATCCTGAATGTTCAACCTCCGCTGAGCTTCACAGGTACAGAACAAGGGTTTTATAAGAACAGTCAGAGCTTGACTCCACTGGGAGTGAACTTTTAGGAGCTTGGGCCTGGTTTCCTCAATACTTGTACCCATCTACCTTTTCTTTTTGCTGATATTGCTTTAAATGCAGCTTTATTTCTTGAGCTGAATCTTAACCATGAAAATGATGGATGCTGAGTCCTGTGAGCTCCCTAACAATCAATGGATGAATGAAGTGGGGACAGACTTGGTGACCCCAGTAAATAACTTTCGTGGTCTTAAGGCCAAACAAAATCCCTCCACTGGGTTCTTGTCACACTGGAGAGCTGTCAGTTGAGAAGGGAAATGAGATGGTTGTGCCTGCAAACCTCTAATACCCATTGAAGATATATTTATCAAATTAATAAAGACCCCTATGAGTATCTGTAGGGTTTTATCACTTGCAGCCAAAGATGGACTGTAAATACTAGAGAATCAATCAATTGCCTTAAAAGGAGGAATTAAGTCTTACCCTCAGAAAGTGACCAAAAAGTGATGTTCCCCAAATACATTTCAACATTGAAGTTATCTGGCTACTCATCTTCCTTGCCTGCATCCGTATGAGAAAGAGAGAATGCAAATGTTCCCAGGACTGTTGGCCAAAAAAACAGCACAACCATAAAAGATATGAACAGGGCTACAAATGGTCCAAGAAGACCCTGGAGGAATGTTCTGGCCTAAACAAGACCTTTGCCTGTCTCAATTCTCTTAGGCTACAATCTACCCATTTCAATCAACAAATAATCATAATCCTGTGCCTCCCTGGGGACAGGCCTTGAATTAGGTCTTGAGAAATGAGCTGGCTCTAGACCAATGCAGCAGGAATGGGAACTGACCTGCACAGTAAAGCAAAGCATAGTGGCAGAGATGAAACCAGTCTGATCAGGGCTCCCCAGGGAGACTGTCTGAGGGATTCCAAGGGTGAGGAGAAGGAAGCCTGATGTCTAAATAGGACAAGACCAGGGAAGTGGGACCTTGGAGAGAAATGAGGAGCAGAGCCAGGAGCTTGAACTTGGTGACTTTGGCCAGTCATCTTTGAGAGATGATGCAGGCTCTTGGGCAGTGGTGTGGGCCAGGGTCCTGCAGATTTTCACAGGTAACTGGAGACATGGAGAATCACTAGGGGGCACCCTAGCCCCCTGAAATGGAGGGGCTGGAAGAGAAAAAGAGAACAAAGAGCAGATTGGATTTGCCTAAAGGAAGGCAGGAAGAGCCGGAGCTTTAAGATGAAGCCAGACACCCGACTCAGATGCCAGGAAGCCTGGCTCAGGCTAGACTTCCTGCCTGGAAGAGCAGGACACCTTTTGTGCAGACAGAGGACACACACAGCTGCTCCCCAGCTCCATGAAGCCCCAAACTGACACCCCGGCACTGTCTGCAAAGTTAGGAAATAGCTTGGCAAGTCTCCTGGCTTTCTGAAAATCTCTGAGAGGGATTGTCTGTGTCTGCCTATCCCCTTCCTCTTCTCTCTCTTTCTTCCCTTCCCACCCCACCCCCTTTCCCATTCCTCTCTTACTGGCTTCTAGAGAGAGAGAAGGCACAGTTGTCAGGACCCAGGCCACCTCAGGAAATTTCTAATACACCCATGCCTGCCTGTGGGTCTCCAGGGAGGTTCCTCTGTTCTCCAAATTCCCAAGTTCTGCCAACCAGCTGGGAGCAGGGGCCAGGTGGGGAGGAGAGGCAGGTGCCACAGTATTTAAGACCAGGACACCATTCACTGAAAGTGGCTTCCATTACAGTAAGCAGCACAGCCCATGTAATTTTCCATCAGTTCTGGATGTCTTAGTGTGTGTGTGTGTAACAATCATCTGATAGCACTGGACTCTTGCAGCTGTACATGGGATTTTTAAATCCCAGGTCATCCTCCAAATCAGCCTTTATCACACAATGAACCATCATCAAATCCTGGTGCCTGGGGCCCGGCGGCTTGGCCTGATGGCTGGGGTCCTCGCCTTAAATGCGCCCCAGGATCCCATATGGGCGCCGGTTAAAATCCTGGCAACTCCACTTCCCATCCAGCTTCCTGCTTGTGGCCTGGGAAAGCAGTTGAGGATGGCCCAAGGCCTTGGAACCCTGCTGCCACATGGGAGACCCAGAAGAGGTTCTTGGTTCCCGGCTTCGGATCGGCGCAGCACCGGCCGTTGCACTCACTTGGGGAGTGAATCATCGGGTGGAAGATCCTCCTCTCTGTCTCTCCTCCTGTCTATATCTGGCTTTGTAATAAAAATGAATAAGTCTTTTAAAATTTCTGGTGCTTGGCAAATTCTAGATTTCGGAAATGGCAATCTGAGAGAGTGAGAGGGTTGGGATGGCTGGGCAGGTTGGGGGGCAGAGGGACAGACTGATTGGTCCTGTGGGAGGTCTCTGATATAAGCAGGTTGAGCCTTCTAAGCCCTGACCTCCCCACAGGCAACCTCCCACAAGAAACAAATTTGCTTCATTTGCACGCAGGACTTTGCCCACCAATACCACGCAAGTACTGTGCAAGAGGATGAGGATTTTCTAAGAGAAGCTGCTAAACTATCTGTGGCCTTGACTACTCGGTGGCAGCCTCTATCATCTGTATTTAGCCAAAGCCATTTGGTTAATCTAGGAGCCTTGGGACAGTCCATGTATCTGCCATGCAGATGATGTTCATGTCTGAACTTTCAAGAAGGTGCATACTCTTACATTTCTCCCCAAAATGCAAGGGTTGACGGATGTTATCAGTATCTGGAGCTTGCCCTGAAATTACTGCTCTTCCTAAGATATCGCACTCTATTCATACACATATGCAATGTACCACAGACACTCAAGCACATATGTACGTATAAACGTCAGCATAGTCACATGCACAACAGTCACACAGACTTCTTTCATCTTTTATTCGTGTTTATTCACTGCAAAGGAGAAGCAGACAATCTGCAACAAACCAATAAAATCAACTTGATACAATCAGCATTAGATAGTTTGCAGCGTTTCCCTTTGTATCTTTCTCTATGTTGATGCAACTATAAATAATTCTTCATAAGAACTGCTTAGCCTTAAAAACAAGTTTATTACTGAACTTATTTTCAGCAATTTACATCTTTAACTGAGCACAATATTTGGGCATTCCTTCAGCTCAGTAAATGTGGCCCTAACCCTTTCTGTTGGTGACATGTATACATTTAATCCACATTTGCTTGTGCTGACACACACATGTGTGTCTATATACAGACCCACCCCCATCTCATCCTGCCCTATCCCCAGGCTGTTGATCCTGCCCCTCATGGCAAACACAGAATGACTGCGGAGGGGTTTCTCCCCACAGCTTTTTCCAACTCTTACTGTTGACTCCCAGAGGTAGTTAAAGGCACCAAGCCTTAGCTGTGCTCTGTGCAGGCGACCCCGGTGCTTTCCCCAGTTGCACTTGGATTTCCAGGGTTCAACCAACACTACATGCCCCAAGCTCAGGGCTGGGTAAGCATACTGGAGTCTGCTGAGATGATGCAGGGAAGGTAGGACATCAATCAGTGTATTGGCTATAAACAGCCATTCTGGAGTGGCAGCAGATCCCAGGCTAAGTGCATCAGAATTGTTGGGTTCTATTTCTGTCTGACATGAAATCATTGTGTGCCTTTGGGCAAGCCTTTAGCCTCTCTGGGTCTTATTTCCTGTTTCATAAAATGAGGGCAGCAGCGGTGATGTGCCTAAGGCCCTTCCGGCATGAACACTGGGTTAAGTCAGTGACTCTCATTTCTCACTAGACATAACATCTCCCAGGATGCTGCTCCCTGCATGTTTAAGACTGAGGGCCACGGGGACAGAACTGGTAAGGCCAGGGAGAGACAGAGCCTGACCAGAGAGGCAGACAAGGAGGCTGCCCTGGAGACCAGACCCAGGTATGGTTTCTGAGGCCTTGCAAGTTCTCACCTCCTCTTTTTCTAAAAGCAGACTGCTTTTTCTGCACAGTAGTTACAGCTAGGGACATAAAGCAAGCACTTTCTTCAAAATTTCCTATTTTTTTTAAGCTAATATGGTAAACACAGCTCTATTTATACTGTCAATGGTTATATTAACAACTTGCTTGAAAGTGAATATCTTGTTCAATGGTCTTGACATGTGAAACGTTATCAACATTTTATTTATTTATATTATTATTAATTACGTTGCATTATGTGACACAGTGTTATGGGCACTGGGAGTTCACCCCACCCCTCCCTGAACCCTCTCCCCATGGTGGATTTCTCCACCTTGCTGCATTACCACAGTTCAAAATCAGTTGAAGTTCTTTCATTGGAGGTATTTACAGAATTTCCTTAAAATGTAGCATTTTCATAAGCTCTGAGCACTGTCTATCCAGCTTATTCACATTCTGTCAGCCAGAAGATCTTTCCCTTATTCATTCCTATATCCCAGGGACTAGATCACATATGGCATATCCTAGTGTACAGCATATTTTTCTCTTTCTAATTGACAGTGATTACAAACACAGTACAGTTGTGCTGTAAAATAATCCTAACAATAGGTGAATGATTAAACTCAGCAGAAAGATTTCCTAAATGCTATCCCACCACTCTCCATTAAAAAATCATTAGGAACAGCTTGACAACCTACTTTGAAGCTAGCATTTCTCAACCTTGCACTTTTGACATTTGGGGCTCGGCAATTCTGTGTTTTAGGATGACTGGCAGCTCTACTGGCCCCTACCCGCTAGATGCCTGGAGTAGTCCTCCAGCTATGACAGCCAAAAATATCTTTGGACATTGCCAAATGTCCCCAAGGGACAAAATCATACACTTATCCCACTCCCTCCTACCCTCCATTTCCCCACTTCTTTTAAGAACCACTGCTCTAAATTACACCAGGAGTGACAGTGGAGTTGAGAGAACAAGTAAGCAGGAGTAAGAAAGCAGCACACAGACCCAAGCATCAGGAACTATCTCTAACCTGAGGTATGCATTTTGTGCAACAGTTAAGAGGCTCACGTTCCCTACCAGAGTGCCTGCTTCCATTCCTGGTTCAACTGCCAACCCAGCTTCCTGCTCATGTGCTTGCTGGGAGAACCAGATGATGACTCAAGTACTTGGATTCTGGTACTCATGGAGCAGATCCACATTGAGTTCTGGGCTCCTGGCTTCGGCCTGGCCCAGCCTTCACTTTTATAGACATTTGGGGAGTGAACCAGCAAATGGAAAATATCTCTCTTCTCTTTTTACCTTTCAGGTAAAATGAAAATAATTTTTAAAGAGCTACATACATATTATTGATAACATACACATCAAAATTTATATTATCTGACTCCCACTCTTATGTGTTCCGAGTCCATTCACTCTCTGTTTCCTCCACCACATATTAAGTACCAAGGATGTGCTAGGACCTATTCCTAGATACACTCTGAATAAACTTTTTATACCTAAATATCTACTACCTCATTTTTTCAGAGCCCTAAAATGAATGGAGGGAACAGCAGCAAGTCATCCCCAGATTTGGACTGCTACACCTCAATGTACTATGAGCATATAACCCTCATCTCTGATCAGCTTTTGCAATACTCCATCTGCCACACCACTCCATCTGCTGCCATGTTGGGCTGGGAAGAGAGAATGCAGGAAAAAAAAAAAAGAAGAGGTGGTGGAGGGAAGGAGACAGTATTGGCTGGTGCCATTAGCTTTCCTTGGAAGGGAAAATTCAAGTAAATGCACTCTGTAAGACTGGGCTTCTGGGGCCTCTCTCGTGTCAGCCCAAATGGGGAAGCTCTAAGCACTAAGTGTCTATCTTCCAGACGTATCTAATCACAGTCTTGCCCAATGAACCTCTACCTTCACTATTTACCAATGCTGGTCTCTGAGCAGAGTCTGTGGCCGCCCTCAAATCAGGTTACTGGCATAGTCTCAGTATTGACAGATTCAAAGATTGCAGTTGAACAAACAGGAACAGGTTAATTTTTAATTTTGCTCTGTTGGTTGATCATGTTTCCTTTTTGTCTGATAACCGATAATTACCTGGTCAGATGAAACAGGCAATCCTTGCCCTGCAATGAAAGTCCACTCATCCAGCCTTGCTGGGCCTACCTGAGCTTTGCAAAGTGGCTCCCCTACCACTGAGGCCTCAGTCAAGTGCTAGAGAATGGATCAAGTTCTGAGTTGTGCAATCCTGGATCAATGTGAACCACATGGTCCTCTTAAAGCAGGATAGAGGATGATCCAGTAAAGATCCTGAGATTTTATCTTGATAATGGGGAAAGGGGCCTTTCTTCCAGAAAAGGAGAGAAGTTGTGACAGAGTTTCTTGCCAAGGCCCTGAGTTCTTCAGTGGCCACCTGTTGCAGACAACCCAAGGTGGTTGACAGAGATGACGTGACCATGGTATGGCACGAGGGCATAAAACAGAGCAATGCATCTGTTCCCCCATCACAGGAGAACACTACTGGCTGATGAATTTCTCAGTTCATGGCACTGCCCTGCCATCCTAGGAGGTCATTACCAGCTCCCCTGCCACATGCAGGAGAAACTGAGGACAACTGACCTGCCTAGATTTGTGCAGTCTATATCTCTAGGGCGTCCAATCACTCAACACAGAAATCTACCACATTTTCCCTCTTCTTTTTAAATGTTCCTTTTTTGTATGTGTGGCTTCAGTTTGAAAGCTGTGATGAATTTTGCATAGGTCAAGAAAAGCAACAGAAGCCATTTTGCCATCTGCACTGCAGAACACTTTTCTGTTATATATCATCTGTCTACTCCATCGCTAGCTGTAGATACAACATTGTAAAACTGCTCTCTGTAGCCTTGGGCCATTTCTCTGCAGCTGAGGAACAGACAGAGAAAGAGAAAGAGATGACTTGCATTCACACAGTCGACCCTCAGTTTGCTTAAGAGCAACAAGAGTCATGATTCCAGTTATTAACTGGAAACTGGAATAAGTGATTTGACTTCCACAACTCAGTTCCTTTTCCAGAAAATGGGGGGTCACATAAATACCTCTCTGACAAGTTGTTATAAGGATTAAATGGGCCTGCAAGGACTTTAAACAGCAGCTAGCACAAAGCACACTCTATGCAGTAATAAACTACTGGCTTGCACATCTTCTTCTCCAATTCAATCACAAGTTCTTCCAAAACAGGAATCCTTGTTTTTCCTGGATCCCATCACACTTGGCACACTATTTGATACTTAGCTGTAATCGGCAGGTACTTGATGAATGCATGGCTGAATGATATTCCCATGTAAGGTAATTAAAATCCAACAAGGCAAAATGAATGACACAACCTCACAGAGACAGGAAGTGCCAGAATTAGGAATGTGGTTCCACCTGCCTCTGAAATTAGGAGCTCCATATGAGACCTAGAAATTGCTTCCCTTCATGTGAGAGCATTCCTATGACTCAGCACAGTAAGACTTAATTGAGCTACTCAATAACATGCCAGACGTGGACTTAATCCATGCCTGCAAGGTATAGTGTAGTCTTCCCCTGGACCAAAGCATCTGGCTGGCCTACCTGCCTCCAGGCTCCTGTTGCTGCCACCCATCCCTCAAGGCACCCTCAGAATGATGATGAGGCTTTACAGGCTCCAAAAATCACAGCTTTGGGGGAAGTGTGTACACTCTTAGCCAGCCACATGGTAGCCCACTTGTAATACAACTTCATTTGTCCACCCAGGCTTGTTTCTGAACACTAATGCATTTGGGCCCTTTTTAGTATGTGGCCACATGACAGACTCATTTCCATCTCTACCTCCTGGCTCATTTTGTTCTCCTTGGGACAAAAATTTCATCCTATGTCTAGTTGACCTAGTTCACTGGCTTGGGATGCAATTTATTTTTACTTCAACTGACCTTCCTATTGTAACTCTAATCCTCTCTTGCTGTTCTCCCAACAGTTGTACAAGGGTTTGGTTTTACTTTGCAAGAACATGAAAAACAGCCACTGAAAAGTCTACTGTGCTCACTGCTGCCATTCTTGTTTCCTCCTGCTACCAAATGCCTGCCCTGAACTACCTTAGGACATTTCTCTGCCCTGTGCTATGTCCCCATCCCAGGGCATTACCAAGTTTATAGGTTACCTAGTTGCTGGTCCAGGTTAGAGGTTATAGGATTATTCTAATCACTCTTTTTGTGCTGAGACATGTCCCCACAGCTTGATTCTAGTGACCTCTACAGCCACCATTAGGCTTTGAGTTGCACCCAAGTCATAAAGCCACACACTCCATTCCTGGGAACTCTTCTTTGGAAACATGAAAGGGATTTGTCTCCCAGTCCTGGCCATCCAATGCCACAATCATCCAATTCTTCTCTTTCCCAACCTTTGCTAAAGGATTGTGGGCTCAAGTCCCTTCTCACTAGGAAAATCTTAGGTTTCTTGTGCAAATGGTCCTAGCCTTCCTCTGAGGGCTGCAAACCATTGGTAGAAGCAGCTGCTGACAAGCTGTGAAAGAATGAATGAATATCAATATTACACCTGTGTGCCAAGATTGTAGGTTTCTATTTGCCTAAGATACCATTCAAGAGATTCTTCATCAGCAATTTGACTGACCAGCTATGCGCATCTTCCCAGAGGTTTCCAGCTTTACGTTCTGTGGGGGTTTTTTTTGCCCCAGTTTGTTCCCTACACAATAACTTATTTTATTACCATCTTACACCCATTCTTCAAGTCCTCAAAAAAGCTCACAAGTGCATCCTAAAATTCCTATGGTGTGTGTGTACATGCATATATGTACTTGTACTCCATATCTGGATTTATTCATCATTGGACAGATATTTACTGAATACCAACTATGTACTCAGCCCAGGGAGTGGGGATGCCAAGTTAAATGAGCTTCAACTTCTGCTTCCAGAGCTTCCCAAGACAGAGGATTCTATATTGGTCTGTGTTGGTCAGTGTGACAGCTGCCAACACCATTAGGTCAGGTGGCACAGAGCACTACCATGCCTCATTTGCCCTATTGCAGTTAATCTGGTGGATCCTAGATAAGGTTACAACTATCATCAAACTGCAGCCCAGCATCTGCCTTCATTACTGTTAACCTCTTTCGTTCTCTAGCACATCAGTACCTGCTCCATTTGAAAGGACTGTGGAAAATGGTCTCCAGTGTTTGCACAGAAATGATAAGGCTACAGGCAAGGTTGCTGAGATATTCACTCTCAGTACTCAACTGGATTTCTGAAAAGCATATAACCTGACATATTCAGGGAAAAAAATTCACCCAGTGTCACAAATTCTTATGGGCACAGTTGGGTGGTCTAATGGAAAGCCAGGTTTCAATGAACAATGGCAATCTTCCTTTAATTTGTGTAGCTTTGTAATAATTCTAACATACAGCTGTTTTGTACCCATAAATCCCTCACTGAGTGAAGAAGAAGCAAAAGGAAAAATAGGAGGGTGGTAAAATAGCATTGTGGTACATCTGATTAAGCTGCTACTGGGAATGCCAGCATCCCACATGGGCTGCTCCACTCCCTAACTAGCTCCCTGCAGTTGTGCAGGAAAGCAGCAGATGATGGCCCAAGAACTTGGACCCCTCTACCCTTGTGGAAGAACTGGATGAAACTCTTGGCTCCTGATTTCAGCCTTGTCCAGGACTGGTTGTTGCAGCCACTTGAACCAACAGATAGACTCTTTCCCTCTACTCCTACCTCTGTCTCTGTCTCTCCCTCTCTGTGCAATGCTGCCTGAATGAATGAACAGAGAAAATAGGAGTGGCTAGGGAACTAATAGGAGGAAACATTACAGATTTCCAAGTAAATACGGAACCTGAAGGAACCAGTAGCACCTAGTGTCTGACAAAGACATGGACTCACTGTCCAGCTAGAAAGGATCCAGCTTCTGCAAGAGCTGGGCTGAGCAAATTCACTGGCCAGACTGAGTAGGGAGTGGGACACATGCAGCCATTGCCAGGCATACCTGGACCTGAGACTGGGGAATACCTGCCAATGGTCTTTGTGCATTTCACATCCACCATGAAATTCCTTAGGGGGCAGTAAATTCCAGTTTTAGAAGTGTCATATGCTTCTGATGACTCACCCTAAGCCAAGTTTTGGGACTTCAGTCACAGAGTAAAGAAGGGAACTTCAGGCATGAGTTCCTTTGGAAGCTGGAATGAGACTGAGTAACAGTGAAGAAGGTGGCCTCCTGTTGGAGGACATCCTAGGTAATGCAAATAAAGAACTGACCAGGAGGTAAAATTATCATCGCCTGTCTTCAGCAGGACTGCAACTTTTCCTATAAAGAGCTAGCTAGTGGGCCCAGCAACGTGGCCTAGTGGCTAAAGTCCTAGCCTTGAACGTGCCACCATCCCATAAGGGCGTCAGTTCTAATCCCAGCAGCCCCACTTCCCATCCAGCTCCCTGCTTGTGGCCTGGGAAAGCAGTTGAGGATGGCCCAAAGCCTTAGGACCCTGCTGCCACATGGGAGACCTGGAGGAGATTCCTGGTTCCCGTTTTTAGATCGGCGTAGCACCAGCCTTTGCGGTCACTTGGGGAGTGAATCATGGGATGGAAGATCTTCTTCTCTGTCTCTCCTCCTCTCTGTATATCTGACTTTGTAACAAAAATAAATAAATCTTGGAAAAAAAATGAGCTAGCTAGCATGGGAGTATACTCTGGTGGGTTTCCAGCTGGCAGGGGGCAGGCTGCAATTCCTCTGATGCCCTTATGGGCTTATGACAAATCATGTCATAGCTTCTCCACTTCTGATCCAGCTCCTTGCTTATGGCCTGGGAAAGCAGATGATGACTCAAGTCCTTGGAACTCTGCGCCCACATGGGAAATCCAGAAGAGGTTCCTGGCTTTCAACTTTGGATCAGCTCAGCTCTGGCCATTGTAGCTGCTTGGGGAGCAAACCAGTGGGTAAAAGACCTTCTTTCTATCTCTCCTTCTCTCTGTAAATCTGCCTTTCAGATAAAATACATAAATCTTTCTAAAGAAAAGGAGTAATAATAATTGAATGTTTACTATGCACTGGCTGTCTCATATACATTATGCCTCTTAATAATGAAACAATGCTGCAAATTCAATGCAACATCTGTGCATTTCTTAAATAAGTAAACAGAATCAGAGAGAGAAAGTGAGCTGCCCCTGGATGAAGGAGCAGGATGCAGAGGCAGTACTGGTCTCCAGTAAGGCCCATGTATTCCCCAATTTGATTGTAAAGCTAGCTCAGCAACAATAACTAGAAGATATTAAGTACTGACTATGCTGAAGGCATAGAGCTGGACCCTAGCAGCACAAATGCAAATTTGAACAAGCCAGCCCGTCTCTGCCTCACAGGGTTCTGGAACAAGCAAGACCTGTCATTATAATGCCTGGAAATAAATGCACAGCACCGAACACACACACACACACACACACACACACACACACACACACACACACACACACAAACAGTCACAGCCTTTTCATTTCCTGAGATGACACAGTCAAAACATTGTGAGCTAGGAAATAGCCCAAGGGGCTACAAAGACAGTGCTGCTGCCCACTGTGCTACAGCACACAGCTCACAAACCTGCCATGAGCAAGGGGGGAGGAAGGGATGGGGGATGTTCAGAGGAACAGCTCGCTCATAGCTTTGTGACATTCATTTAAGATATCTAGGAAAGGTTGTGTTTTGGTTGTGTTTTTGTTTTTTTCTTCTGTGAAAGAGATGTTTTCTAAGGTCAGCACTGTGACATGGGATAAAGCCTCTGCGGGCAGCACTGGTGTCCCATATAGACCATTGTTCAAGTACAAGCTACTCCACTTACCACCCAGCTCCCTGCTAACGCACCTAGAAAAGCAGCAGAGGATGTCCCAACTGCTTGAGCTACGACACCCAGGCTGAGACTGGGATTAAGCTCTGACTTTGGCTTTAGGCTGACCCAGACCCAGCTAGTACAGCCTTTTGGAAAGTAAACCAGTAGATGGAAAATAATCTCGCTCTCTCTCTCTCCTTCCTCACTCCACCTCTCGTTCCCTCTGCTTCTTTGTAACTGCCTTCCAAGTAAGTAAACAAGTCAGAGAGAGAGAGGGAGAGAGAGAGAGAGAAAAGATTTCTCACTAGATTTCTTAAGGAGAGACAGCAAGTCTAGGTAAAAAACAATCATGGAAAAAACATTTCTGGAAGAGAAAAGAAGGAAGGAAAGAGGCCTTACACAGGGAAGTTTTGAACATGCTTAAGAAACTGCAAATTGTCTGACCAGCAAGAATATGAATGCCCCCAGGATGTGACAGAGTGAGTCACTGAAGGCCACTAATGCACTTTTGAGGCCTGTTTTTGCAGGGGTGGCTGGAGAGGTAAGATTGTGTAATGCCAGCTCCTCTGGAGGTGGAGCTGGCATAGTCACCTTGGAGTGGGTGTGCATATTTAGGAAAAAGCACTTGAGCAGCCCCTCATCCAAAAGAAGGGAGAAAAGCAGGGACTGCTTCCTGTGGTTGAGCCAAGGCTGCCTGCCCCTGGGAATATCAGGCGCTGGGGAAGGAGGGCCAGGAGAGGGTGAGACCCAGGTGGCAAAAGCAACCCTTTGGAAAAGGGACCACAACCTGGGTCCTCTTCCTTCTCAGTGTGAAAGTCAATTACCCCAACAGCCTCAGCAACTTGAACCTGGGTGAGCCATTGCCAGTAGCTGAGAAACCTGAGAACAGGAATGGGATTGGGGAACAGAAACCAGAACTCAGTTTAGATAGAAGTCCAAACATAACGACCAAGAAGCAGAAAGGTAAATGGCTTGATCGGACCAAGTACACTGTATGTATGTATTGAAATATTGTACTGCACCCATAAAAATTTGTTAAGTATTCCATTTCACTCAAAAATGTTTAAAGAATTTTTAAAATAAAGAAATAGCCCTGACTTGGGTCCAGCTAGCCAGAAAGCATGTTCATTGTCCTGGAAGGAACTTGCCACAGGAGAAGGGGGCTCTGAGCTGGCATACTGAGTCTAACATGAAGTTAAGGCAGTTGGCACAGTGTAAGGTAACCACATAGGATCCCTGAGACCCTAGGCACCCTGTTCAATGTGCTTTTTTAATGTTCAACTTTTATTTTTTTAAAGATTTATTTATTTTTATTGTAATGTCATATACTCAGAAAGGAGGAGATACAGAGAGGAAGATCCTCAGTTCACTGACCCATTGCCCAAACAGCTGCAATGGCCAGAGCTAAGCCAATCAGGATCCAGGAGCCAGGAGTCTCTTCCGGGTCTCCCATATGTATGCAGGATCCCAAGGTTTTAGGCCGTCCTTGACTGCTTTCCCAGGCCACAAACAGGGAGCTGGATGGGAAGTGGAGCTGGATGGGAAGTGGATTAGAACCAGCACCCATATGGGATCCCAGCATGTTCAAAGAGAGGACTTCAGCCGCTAGGCTATCACACCAGGCCCACTCGCTGTGCTTTTGCAGGTACCCACTGAGGACAGGAATGATTATGAACCCCAACCCTGCATGTGACAGTGTCAGCCCTCTGCTCTGATGGTCAAGTACCACTCACGTTGCTGGATAGGTGTTCACAGACCATGAGCAAAGCTGTGACCAACATATACTACTGCCACAGCCACAGAGCTCCCAGTTCTCCCTCTCGGCCTAGATCCAGGGAAGGTACTGCTATCCATTTGTGTTTTGGGCAATTTTGAGGGAGATAAGCTTCAAATGAAAACATCACACTTCCTGCTGCAAGGAACAGAGAAGAGATGGTGCATGCACCTGGGAGAAAAAAGATGGGGCTAAGACCCTATCAGCACTCCAATCTAATAATGTCACTACAACGTACCAGAAATGAGTGAGGTCGGCACGACAATGATAAATGAGAATAACACACAGTAAGTTAGCAGCAACTCAGGTGACAGGGCGGGAAAAGGGAGGAGCCTGAGAAGAGCGGGCCATGGCCTCACTGGGCATCGGAGTGTGGCCAGGTGAATCTCCAGGCGGTAGGGCAGGGTCAAGAGAGCGGGAAGGGGCAAGAAAGCAGCTGACATCAAAGAAGACACACACACTTCATCCAGGGCCTGCACAGGCATTGGCTGCCCCCGTGTCTCACTAATCCCAAAGATTAGAGACTGAGAACAGACCTGAAGTGCCCCACAAGGAATTTACATCTTATATAAAGCACACTCTTCCAATACAGATTGCCTAGGAAGGTTGTGAAATCGCATTCCATGCAGATAAAAATAGTAAGACTGATTCTCCCTGCTCATCAAGAAAGGTGGAGAGTTGGGGAGGGCAGCCATTGGCAAACATTTTTGGTTACAAAATGACTTGCTAGAATCAAACTCCTGCAAAATCTCAATACAAAGAGGAAGATGAGCTGGCCAGAGTGAATCAGTGGCACTGAGTCAGAGGTACCAGATCCTATCTCAGTGCCTCACCTTACCTGGAGGGGTCTCCCAGGCTGTGACTACCAAGGTGACCTGCCCAAATCCCTTCTTTCTCAAGAATCTGCTTCCAACACAGGTACCTGGAATACAACTCTCAGAAGAGAAGAGAATCACTGTCCTTGGCCGAGAACACTGGCTCCGGTAGATTAGCAGGTCACATGTGTTCTGTGTGGCCCCTCTCAGACCATTCTCTCATGACTCCGTGAGCCTTCCCATGCAGGTTAGTTGATGGCCAGTGTTCCACAGCTCAGCTGTTTTTGTTTTTGTTGTTGTTGTTTTATTTTTTTTTTAATGATGACCAGCTTGCATAACACACCTAAATGATGGGCACATTGGAATGGTGCCGTACCTACATTTTAACACCTCCCACAGCCAAACTGGCCTTGAACTATCCAAAGTATCTCCAGAGAGGAGAATCTCTGTCTGAGAGTCTCTGGTCTGAGAGCATCCCACCGGATGTCCTGCTGTGTTGGGCCAGCAAACGACTATAATGTTGATCCTAATACACATCTCCATGCCAAATCTGAGTTTCACCAGATTCCTGTATCAGAGTTCTCTCAGAATCAGCAAATCACATAGAGATATAGGAATACTTAATCTAGGATTGAACTCAGCTGATTACAGAGGCCAGTAACTCCCAGAGACACTTATCTGGCAGCTGGAGGACTAGGAATGCTGTTGTAATTCAGTCTGAATGCAAAGATCTGGGCATCTGAGGGGAAGGAAGAGACAAGTTTGAGTCTGAGATCCAAAAAGCAGGAGTCCCAGTGTCCAGCGGCAGAGATGGATGTGTCAGCTGAAGCAGGGAAAGCAAATTTGCCATTCCACCCACTCTAAGAGAAGCCATCTACTTCTCTTAATTTATTAACCTAAATATTATTCTCTTCCAGTAAAACTCTCACAGGCACACCTGGCAAGGCTGGGCACCCCTTAGTCCAACCAAGCTGACACATAAAATGGACTGTCATACTCCCTCAGAACCTATTATGTCAACTCATCTGCTTGATGGACAGCATTACGTCTTAGGATCACAGGTTCAGTAAAGGACCTCAGCAGTCACCTGCTGAGTCACCTGGTAACCACAAAGGGTGACTTCTCCAAGGTCATTCCAAAGTTTGGTGACAGAGCCAGAATCTGACTCTGGGTTTTCTGACTCCTAGGCCACCATGCATTCCATGGAACCAGTTTTCTCACATCAGCTCCTCATGAAGACAGGAAGGCTCTGTAAAGTAGGTGCCCATTCCCCACCCCGGGGAGACTGATCGAATTTGTCTAGGTTTGGGTGCAGCTATCACACGTTGGTTTTCTTTTTCTTTAAAGGATTTTTATTCAAGCATGCTATGATTTAAATGTGTCCTCCCAAATTTTACGTGTTGAAACCTAACCATTAATATGGTTTTAGAGGTAAGGCTTCTAGGAAGAGATTCAATCATGAGGACCAAGATCTCAAGAATGGGTTGGTGAACTTACAAAAGAGAAATGAATGAAGAGCAATTCACTGACCTAACCAGACATTGAATTTGATAGTCTCTTTGATCTTGTACTTTCCAATCTCCAAAACTGTAAGAAATTCACTCCTATTGTTTATAAATTACAGTCTAAGATATCTCACTCTAACAGCCCAGAGACTAAGACAAAGCATAACTCGGCAAGACAGTTACTAATGAGTTTTCAAAAATGCTCATTAACCCAGATCAAAAAAATTTTCTACTGCCTAACACTGTGACTGAAGATAATTGCTATCCTGAATTATTTTCTTTTTAAAATTTTATTTTTCACGATAAAGTTCCATAGGGCCAGTGATCTCCCCTTCCAGTTATACTGATTTCTAACACATAAATTACTTTCCTTTGTTTCTGTATGTGATATAAGTAGAATATATAGATTGCCCTCTTTTACATTTAATTTCTTTTGCTAAGAATTATGTTTGTCAAGGTTGGGCACTGTGGCAAAGATGAAGCCACTGCCTAGGACACCTGCATTCTACGTCAGAGATCCTGGGGGATAGAGTACCACCCCTGTGTGCTGGTACTCAGCTTCCTGGTAATGTGCACCTTGGGAAGCAGCAGATGATGGCTCCAGTGCCTGTGTCACAGTCACCCACGTGGGAAACCTGGATGGAGTTTCTGGCCTTTAGCTTCACTCTGGTGCGGCACCACCAGTCCCAGCTTTTGGTGGGCATTCGGAGCATGCACCAGCAGTTAGATCTATATCTTTTTCTCTATTGTTCTCCATTTCAAATAAATAAAAACAAATACATGAGATGTAATTTGTTAAAATAAATAGAAGAATCACGTGAGATTCATGCATGTTTTGATTTTGTCATAGCTTTTTCATTCTCGTTGCCATACAGTTTTCCACTGTGTAAATACATCATAATTTGTGTTTATACTCTACTATTGCCTGACATTTGGTTAGTATTCACTCTGAGTATTACAATTGATGGGTGGGCATTTAGTGCAGTGGTTTGGATACTATTTGGGATACTGCATCCCACATTAGAGTGCCTCAGTTCAAGTCCCTGCAATGCTTCCTAGTCCAGCTTTCTACTGATTTATATCCTGGGAGACCATAAGTGATGGCTTAAGTGCTTGGATCCTTGCCACCTATGCACTGGATGCAAACTGAGTTATGAGATCCAGGCTTCAGACTGGCCCAGACTCAGCTGTGGTGAGCCAGAACCAGGGATGCAGGATATCTCTTTCTTTCTCCCTGTCTTTCAGATTAAAACAAAAATTAATATACATGCTAATATATACCTTTGGATTAACATGTAGTTCTTTTGGATATGTTTTGGAATGGAATCCCCAGGTAACAGGGTATGTCCATGTACTACATTATTAGATATATTGAAATAAGCATCTAAAGTGACTATCAATTTATACCTCCCACTATAACTTATGAGTTCCAGCTATCCCACATCTACAGCAATACTTGATAATCAACAATTTACTTGTTTAACTATCCTCCAGGTATTTGAGGGTATTGCCTTACTTTAAGCAAAAGGTCAGAATGAATATTTTCCATTAACTTTAGGTTTTCTAGTAAATTTTTCTTATATGTTTGTTTCCCACTAGAACTTTCCACTAATGAATGTGGGCAGTCAACCAAATACACAAACAACAAAGGAAAAAATAATCTCGTCCAGTTCTTCACATGGAATTCAAGGGTATGAAATTTGCTTCTGCAAATTTTTTTTGACAACCACAAGGATGTTCTGCTAAGTATACAAGTTTCTCTCTGCTTAAGAACTCTCATGTTCTAGCTCTTCTCTGGAACTCTGTCCTCGCTCACAACATGTGACCATCCCCTCACCACAGATGACTGAAGAAAAAACACTTAGTCTCCTTTAAGCCAATCCAATTCTCTCTTAGGAACTTAGAATCAATGCTCAGAAACACACTTACTTGGAGTCATACAGTAGTGTGAAATTGAACTATAATGGATCACATAAAAGCTCATGATAAGAGCATGAATAGAGTTTTGATGATACACCTATAAGAGATCTTGAGAGGAAACTTAAATAGAGGTTTCACAAAATAACTTTTGTCTCAAAATCTAAATTATTTTAGCTATCCAGTCCCTTGATAGAAGTAAGGAGGATAGATTTCAACCACTCCCCAGCTGTAGGGAACTACCTAGGTTGCACTGTAGCTAAATAAATGTTACACTGCTGAGAGAAAAGCAGCTAAGAGCTGGTGGGCATTCTGAGCCTGGTTAATGCCAAATTTGTGTTAACTATACCAGTGTGCTAGCATAGTTGCCGATTCTATTCTATTTTTTTTTTTTTAAGAAATGGGAGGGGGGCAGACACCAGCACGCCAGCAGACAGTTTCTAGGAAAATACGTCCAAATGTGCATGGGTCCTGGGGAAGCTGGAGGGGCTCCAGGCTGGCACAGCACACTGCTGGAGGACTGGGCTTGGGGATCTGTACACTTGCAGGCATGGGGGGCTGTGGATTGTGCAGGAAAACAGGTCTGAGGATGTGTGGGAGGGAAGACTGCTGAGAGAAAACATGATAGTGATTTTGAGGGGGTTTCCACCAACCAGGCTAGTTCATTGTAAAAGAGGAGAGTGAGACCAGGTAGTTTGGAAAAGGGAAACCAGAGGACCTTTTGGGGCCAAACCAACAAACCCGCCTACACGGGAGACCTGAGCCAGGATTGTTGATACCAACAACTGCCTACCAGTACACACAAAAGCCATGACTGGGTGCCTGCCTGGCAGGGTTCAGCCACAGTACCTGCCAGTGACTATTGAGGCAGGGGGTGGACTTTATTAGGCTGGGTCATGAAATTAATCAAGTCACAAGAGAATTGGGTCTGGGGGAAGATTCTTGCGGGGGGTGGATCGTGGGTTCAGCCCTTTGGAACTACAACATCTGCTGGTTTGCTTGAGGACTGGGGATGGTGACAGGTTCAGCTAGGCATGACCATGGAACTCACCAACACTCATGGGTACTGGGATATGGAACAGGCCAGGCTGATTCAGGCTGTAGCACTTGTAGGATACCCAAGAATCAGCTATGGCACAGGCCAGGCCACAACATTCATCAGCACACACAAAGGTTGAGACTGGAGGTCAGACTGTGCCAGGTATGAGCCTACCAACTGCTAGCATGCCTAAGATCTGGCTCTGGGAGAGGGCCTGTCACGCCACCTCCAGTGGAGCCTGCGTGAGAAATCACTGGGCCAAGGCAGAAGCTTCAAGGAAGGATGCCTCCTGGATTCAGCTGCATCTCTAGTGGTCTTGGCATTCCTGGCTGTACTCTCTTTGCTCTTATATTTATGGCTGGAATAATACTATTTATGTATGGCAAAGGCTCAATGTTCCTTTATAGTTCTATGAAGCCTTCTGACAGGAGACTGGACAATCAAGTCACTAGCTTTAATAAACCTACTTGGGACTATTTTTGAGAATTCCTAAAAAGAAGATTATAGTAGAACTCTAAAGCTTAAAAAGTCATACAGGAAGAAAAACTAGAAATATAGGCAAGTTTATATTAAAACCAGTGTTAGGCACAAAACAATGAGAACTGCTTAATGATTAAAACTGCAACTGGTGCCAAACTGCGTCCACAAGAAATAGCAACTGCAGGCTGTCACCAGGCTATTAGAGAACAATTCTTTTCTCAACAGACCCGCTTACCTCCCTGGAATAATTGTTTGTAGAAATGTAATCATATGTATAAACAAAGAAAACGTCCCTTTGCAATAATCTGTTGTATATTAGCTGATGCCTTGCTTTTGCAAAATGCACTCAGATACAACTTCCTTGAGCTGTTGTGTCTGTCACTCGCCGAATCCTTGCCCACCATTTCCGGAGTCCTGTTCCCCTCGGACTGATTGCTCCTGGCTGAGCCGGTCTGTCACACGGGCCCATTGGGGGAACTTGGGGAACTCCCCTGGTGGTTCATTATTCCCACTGGTAAGCATGTGAGTCAAGGCTGGGTGTTGGTCAGGCCTGGCAGGGCTGCTTCACTTGTTAGCAGGTATGTAGGTTGGCTCTAGAGGAGCAGGCCGGACAGAGCTAGGCCAAACCATTACACAGTGGTACGTGCAGGAACCAGGATGGGGTGTGGGCCAGGCCGGGTGAGGCTAGGCTATCACATTTACTAGTCTGCATGAAAGCAGAGATGGGCAGAGCTAAACTGCAACATACACCAATAAGAGTTGGGACTTGGAGTGGGCCAGGCCAGGTCAGGCCAGGCTGCAGCATCTGATGGCAAAGCCAAGTTTGGTGATGAGTTATGCTGGGCTGGGTTGGAGCAATAACTCAAACGTGCAAGATCTTTGGTTAGGAGAAAGCCCAGGGAGCTAAGGAGATACCCAGGCCAGGTTTGGTTCCCACTGGTAAGAGCAAGAGTCAGAATGGGCACAATGAACTGGGATGGAAATGGTTGCAATGTCTCTCAGCACGGATGTGGACTGGGTTTAGGGGTGTGCCAGACTGGGCAAAGCTCCAGCACCCACTGGGGTTCACAAGAGCCAGGCTGAGTGTAGGACGGGCTGCGCTAGGTCACTGACCCAACAGAACCATGAAAGAGGTGGATCTGGGGGTGGACCAGGCAGGGCTGGACTGTAGAACTTAAAGGTAAGAACCAGACTGGGGGCTGGTTGGCCAAGGTGCTGTACCTGCCAGGACAGGAGGTGGGCCAAGTCAGGCTGGGCTAATAAGCAACCGATATGCGCGAGATCTGAACCTGGAAGGAGACCCAAAAGAGGACCTTGGGGAACTCCTTTGTCAGGACATAGTCCCTGCAGGTGAGCACAAGAACCAAGGCTGGCAGCAGCCCAGACCATGCCAGGTTAAAGTGCCCGCCAGCATATATGTGGGTGAAGTCTGGGGGTAGATCAGGCTGAGCCAGTTCATAGCACCCACTGGCAGATATGAGAGCCAGGATGGGGTACAGAACAGACCAGGTTGGGCCACAACACTAGCCAGTTCACACTAGGGCCAGGACTGGGGCTGGCTTGGCAAGGCTAGGCTGTAGCACCCAATGAGCTGGAACTGGGTGCAGGCTGGGTTGACCCAGGCTACAGCACCACCTGGTGAATGCCAAGGTGAGGCAGGCCATGCTCGACTGGGTGACAGCTCCCACCAGCACATAAGCTGATCCAGGATGGTGGGGGAGAGGAGGAGCCAAGCCCAGTTGGGGAGCTCTCATGAGCTGGGAACAGGGGCAGCTCAGTTTGGGCAGGGCTACAAAGCCCATTGGTCTATATGTGAGCTGGGTTGAGGGAGAGCCAGGCTGGGTTAAGTGACCATATCTATTGGGGCATGCATGAGCCAGAGTAAGTGCAGGTTGGTCGGGCTTTGCCACAGCACTGGTTAGCAGATGTTGGACTGGGGGCAAGTCCTGTCAGGTTAGACCATAGAACCACCTAGAAAGTGCAAGATCCAGGGTTGGGAGCACCTTACTGGGGAGGCTTTGGCCACCTCTGTGATGGGCTGGAGCTCCCACTGATGAGCATGAGAACCAGGCCTGGGGGCAGACCTGGCTGGACAGGCAGTGCCATGCACCAGCATCAGTATGAGCTAGATAGTGAGCTAGTCTTCAATGCCCATTGATATGTAAAAGAGCCAAATGGGATGCAGGACAGACTGGATCAGTCTGTTGCACATACTGGCATGAGCAGGAGTCAGGGTTTGTGAGGGTTATTGGGGGTCTCTCTGCCTAGGCTGCAGTTCCTGCTGGTGTATGTGAGGGCTGAGTGTATGGTGGGCAGAATTAGACTGGGTTGCAGCAACCACTGCTTTGCACATGAGATGGGGCTGGACACAGAACTGACCAAGCAACTGCAACCACCAGTGTGTGTGTAGGCTGATGTGGGTGATGGACAGAGCTGGATCCCGCACAGGCCGATACACATAGCAGTCAGGTTGGGGTCATCTCTGGCCAGAGCTAAGCCAAAGCCAGGAGCCTCTTCCAGGTCCTACACATGGGTGTAGTGTCCCAAGGCTTTGGGTCATCCTCTACTGCTTTCCCACGTCACAGGCAGGAAGCTGGATGGGAAATGAGGCACCCAGGACACCAACCAGTGCCCATATGGGATCCTGGCAGTTGTAAGGCAAGGAGTTAGCCTCTGAGCCAACGTGCCAGGCCCTTACATTTTCTTAAACCTCACATTAGATGCCGGTCCCTGAAACATGTTCACATAGAATCTTTGAGGCCCAGGGAACGCAGCTTTAAAAAAACACTAGGATCACACAACTTCTGAGATTCTCTCTGGTGATTGTGCTATTCTGGCTGAAATGCCAGGATTTCCTAGTTCCAAATCTTGAGACAGAGTGGGTAAGAGCCATCATCCTTTCTGGGCCCCAGGCCCAGGTCTGCTTGGCAACAGTCCACTGTCCTCTCCAAGATGCCAAACTCCCCTCCCTCGGTTGCTCCTAAGCCTTATAAACCATCGCCACCACAATTCCAAAGTTCCATGCCCAGAACTGTCAGCAACACTGGCATATTTCACTTCTTCTTAAGAGCAAGCCAGGCCTGGGATTTAGAAATCTCACAGGCCAAAACCTATGCTCCATTTCCTCTTTGCTCCTCATCAAGTGCTGCTTGCGTCATGCAAGAGCGATCAATGCTAGTGAGCTGCAGTGGAAGGAGGCTGTTTCCCATCCAAGAACGCCTTGGTAACTCTCCAGGTAATTAATGAGGATCTTGGGGGACACTGCGAACGCCTCTGGAACACTAAACAACATGGCTTTTCTTCTGGCTGCCTTTCTGCACCTTCTTCCGCACCATAAAGGGCTGATTATGCCACGGGCGGGTGAGTCTGAACACCCCTGGGCCACCAACTCCTAGGTTCTCTTTGGGCCTGGTGAGCTGGTCTCATGTCAGGGTGTTTCTGGCAGAAGAGGGATGTAACCTTTATTTTAAGACTCTCAAACCAGGAACACCCTTTCCAGTCAATGGAATTTTAAATGCCACGCTATTTGCCAGTGAGCCTGTCTTTATCTAGGTCATTTCCATTGTAATTTATATGAGCAATTCTGGAGCTGCTAGCTACTCAAAGAGGGATCCAGACTGGAGGCGCCATCTGGGAACTTGGTAAAAACATACCACATCAGGCCCCACCCCAGACTTATTGGATCAGAGCAGGCATTTTATTTATTCATTTTAATTTTTTTTTTTGAAAGGCAGGGTTACACAGAGAAATAGGGACAAAAGGGACAAAAAGAAATTTTTCATCCATCTCTCTCCAAATGGCTGCAACGGCCAGAGCTGAGTGGATCCAAAGCCTGGAACCAGGAGCGTCTTCTGAGACACCCAAGGGGAATGTAGGATCCTAAGACATTTTGGGCCATCCTCTGCTGCTTTTCCATGCTATAGGCAGAGAACTGGATGGGAATTACATTTGCTGGAACTTGAACCAGTGCCTGTATAGGATGCCGGCACTGGAGGCAGGAGCTTAACCTATTATACCACAGTGCTGGCCAGAACATGCATGTTAACAAGAGCCTTGGGTCATCCTCTAATCTAGACAGCCACAGGAGTGCTGGTGATTAGGACAGTGGCGATCACTCAGCTGTCTTAGAGAGTTCCATGGTTTATCACAGACAACGCTGGTCTATGAATCAGGTGACCTGACTTCTGGTTCTGAGTTGGCCACTAAGTCTCTGAGTGGCCTTGGCTAAGTCATTTTATCATGCCAGGATCCTGGGTAACCTGGACTCTTGACTGCCCGAAGGCAAGCTTTTCTTTTCCTTTTCCAGAAAAGGAAAAGCTATACTTTCTCTTGGACACTGATGGCATGATTTTATTGCCAAACACTTAGCAGGCAACTGCAGCTGCCATCTATGCACCATGCCCCAAAATGAATGGTTATTATATGTCAATAAATAAAATTAAACTGAAAAACAAAAGAGCCTCTCAGCAGCTCCCATAATTACTTTGCCCACTGTGCTGCAACATTTAGTTTATCAAGGGTAAGCTACCCACCCTCTCTCTAGTAATTCCCTTCTCTCCACTGACTGGGGGTATCTTTTGTAACCTCTTTGCACTTGAGATTTTTTTAGCTTCTAGAATGTGAATAGTCCTATCTACCTTACCTGTTCTGCAGGACTGAGAATCCACCTGAGATAACCCCTGGGAAAGTAGGCAGTGCTGCTACATAGTCTGCAAACTGGCAAAGCCTTCCCAGGATGGCCATTTGATAAAAGGAATTTTTAGAACCCTAAAAATACATATGTCTTTCCAGCACATAGTCTATAGGTACAGGCCTTAGGGGAAAACAAAAACAAAATTCCTGGATGAGTGCAAAAGCTGTGAATCACGGCAGAATGTCAGTGATGGTGAAAAAGTGTAAACAACTGAAAGGCCCCACGATAGAGAACTAATTAAATCAAGTAGTAAATGATGATGCTGTAATGGAAGTCCATGAACACTGAAGGGAAGTACTGAGACATGGAAAGCTGTGGGCAATTTCTTGCCAAGTGATAAAAACAGACCAGGGACTAGATTATGTATGACTAAGGTTCCACTTTGAAAGTAAGTGTGTAAATACGCATAGGAAAAGAATTGACAGTATCCAAGGTGTTTGCTAGTACTAACCACTGGTCGACTGTGGTCATGGGCAGCTTTATTTTCCTACTTTTGTAGAAAAACATTAACCACAGTGAAGATCCATTATTCTTTTCAAGAGGCAAAAGGGGGTCTGTTGTTTAGAAAGGAGGGTAAAGTGTCATTTCTTCCATTAGAAGCTGTGTTTTTATCATTGCTCTGCTAGGGGCTGCACAATATATTCTGGAGAAAAAGTGACCCAAGGACAGGTCTCCTTGCCTGTCGTATCTGTCTTCATTTATCACTGCGCCATCTGAGAGACTTTAACTGACACACTCCAGCCCAGGAACAATCGCTCTATATATTCTGGGACTCAGAGGATCTAAGGAACTAGGGAAGAAATCATAGATTTATTCTGGAGGACAGAAACCAGAAGTCACAGCCCCCTGAACAGCACAGCAGCATATGTACAATATGCACGTAGATGCTTCCTGAAACTTAGAACAGAATCCCAGGGCCAGGCTGGCGGAGTCAGACAGCCTTTCTCCTGTCTCCTTTGGCCAACAGCCGAGAGATCAATTTATCTGCCAGATGTTCCCTCCAAAACCCTAGGGAAGCTGATTTGCTTCTAAGAAGGGAGACAGTTTCAGTTTACAGCTCCTCACTCCTAATTCATCTAAGGGAACACTTGTCTTCCTCATTGAAATCACTTCCCTCTGGAACAGAAGCACAATGACCATGAGAAGTCTGCTTTGTTCTTTCCATTATAACAGCAGTGGGTGGCAGCAATGGAGCTTTCACAAAGGTACTAGTAGTAGCAATAGTAGTAGCATGTGCCTGCTATTTTGCCTGGATGGCTTTATTTAAATCTCCATAACGAGCCAGTTGGTTAGATTGTGTCAAAAAGGAGGACATGAAAGCTCAGAGCACAGAAGAGTCCCAGGGTCCCACAGTTACTTAGGACCAAATTCCATTTACGGCTGTAATTCCATTAAACACTTCTACCATAACACACTAGAAAATGAATATGCCAACAGCTCGTGTTTAAAAAAAAATGCAGAGGCTAATTCAGACCTTATTTTGTATCCATACTTGGCCTGGCATTGCTTCTAGAATTGTCTTACCAGAGTCCAGTTACATTCAACAAACTTGGAACATTTTTTAAGTTGCTTTTTAAACACAGTCTCATCTTAATGTCAATAGCTAACAGGGCTCTTAAAATATTTTCTCTCCACCTCACTAGAGAACCACTTTACTTTCCAAGAGATAACACTCTTCCGCCTGGATAATGCAACAGTCAGCATTCCCCATGGTGTCTAGCACCACATAGCAGATTTTCCCCAGTCTTCCTTCTGCTAGAACACTGTCTACTAAACAAACAGTTTGCTAGCAAACTGTGACCCTACCCAAGAGGGCTTCAGTTTAGAAAGAAGTAAAGAGAAATTTTATTTCTTAGGTTACATAGAGTATGTTGATGTCTTCTATTTTCCAGTGATCAAATTGTGACTGCGTGAATCGCAACATATGGCACAGACGTTTCTGGTTGTGCACACCCAGGGTACGATGCCCAGTAACCTCCATCTCCACTAAACCATAAATGAGTTTGTCTGGAGACCCACCCAAATTATTAGCTTGTTGATTTTCCAAAGATTCTTTACTTTTTAAAAATATGTATTTCTTTTTATTCGAAAGGCAGATATACAGAGAGAAGGATATACAAAGAGAAATATCTTTCATTCACTGGTTCACTCCCCAAATACAGCCATAGCCACCCTAAACAAAACTAGGGTGATTAGAAGAGTCTGGGGGTATATAGGGACAAGGAAGAGAGAGATAGAAGTTAGTTGATTAAAAGTGTCGCAGTGAGTCAGATTCAAGATGCTATGATACCTCTTTGAAGTCTGCATCTAATGATGCAAACACTTGACCATCCCGGCTGCATGTGAAGCTGAGGACTTCCCTTGGGGTCCCAGGCACTCACTTCACTCCAGGAGGAGTATAAAACAGGAGGCTGCTCTGGAATCAGTTCAGATAATACTGTATGTTCATGGTCTTGCATGAATCACTGTCTGAACAGTGTGTCTTCCAAAGATTCATGGAAAATGCTTATTCTGAAAAACTATGTGTAGACTTGAATTTTTAATGTCAAATTAAACTTATCTTGTAGCTCCGTTTTCCACAAACTTTTTGAAATACCCTCGTGTATGTTCTCATAATCTTCCTGGTCCACTTGAAACCTAAAAGTTGCTTTTCCCTGATACCATATCCTGATTTCTTGGAAGTACATACTCAGAAACTTTTCTTTGGATTACTGACCTTTAAGAAGCATCGATTTTTTTTTCCTAGACCCTTGCCATCAGCAAAGAAAGAAAATTAAAACCCAAATACCCATCAAACAGAAAATAGTTGAAAAAGTTGTAGTGTACCTTTACAAAGTAATATATGACACTGAAACGGAAGAAGCTGTTCCAAATGTGCAGATGTGGAAAGGTGATGTGTTCAATGAGGAAAGCACGTTGCAAGACAATACTACGTGTGTCTAAGATACATTCTGTGTTGTAAAAATGTCAAATAATTCTGTTCTGTAACTCCTGCCAACTCTCTTACCCAAATGTGAGTTGGGTCTGGTGAGTCACTTCTGAAGAACACAGTGAAGTAGTGTTGGTGGGAAGTCGCAGAAACAAAAACATAGAAGGTTCTGGGGCTCCCTCTTCTCTCCCTTTCTCCTGTCATGCTCACTGTGCAGGAAACCAGCTGCCATGTCATAAGGACAGTTCAGAGGCCAGGAGAGACACCCATGTGACAAGACCCTGCAGCTTCCTGCCAAGAGTTATTTCTGGGAAAGGAAGTAGAACTGAAGTCAGAAACAGGGAAAATTAAATTTTGGGGTTTTTTTTCATATTTAACTACTGTATAGTTTGAAGGGGTTTTTTTTTAAAGATTTATTTATTGTTATTGCAAAGTCAGATACACAGAGGGGAGGAGAGACAGAGAGGATGATCTTTCATCCAATGATTCATTCCCCAAGCGACTGCAATGACCAGAAGCTGAGCCTATCTGAAGCCAGGAGCTAGGAGCTTCTTCTGGGTCTCCCACACAGGTACAGGGTCCCAAGGCCTTGGACCGTCCTTGACTGCTTTCCCAGGCCACAAGCAGGGAGTTGGATGGGAAGCAGGGCTGCTGGGATTAGAACTGGCACCCATATGGGATGCTGGCATGTGCAAGGCAAGGACTTTAGCTGCTAGTCTATCACACCAGGTCTAGTTTGAAGGTTTTTAATCTCACATTTCCACAGTTACATTACTGAAACGAGCTGAGGTTTGACATTGTGGCACAGTGGGTTAAATTTATATTTGCAAAGCTGATATCCCATTTTGCGAATCCATGTGAGTCCCGGTTGCTCTGCTGTTGTTCCAGCTCCATGCTAGTCACCTGGGAATAACAGCTGAGGATGGCCCAAGTGCGAGGGCCCCTACCCCACCCTCTCCCTATCCCCACTCTTCCCTCGCCTTCCTTTCAATAAATAAAAAATAGTCTCTCTCTCCCTCTATCTTTCCCTTCCTCCCTCCCTCTCTCAAGCTCATGAACAGATGGATGCTATTCAGGAAACTAAGTGATAGGGCAAGAAGGGGCTTGTGTGACCAAATGCAAGTCATTAGATGAACAACCACATCAGGTGAATCCGGCTAGCATCTTTGTGGATTTGCAAGTGGAGAAGGAGCACTCCCAGCACCCTTTGTGCTCCAGCCCTGACAATTCAGGCTTCCTCTTATTCCCACAGTCAAAGAGGCAGGTAGGTGTGCCCTCCCAATCTAAAGAATTCTCTCAAGACATACCCAACAGTCCTATCTGCTGCCCCCTCCTCCACAACTGTGCACCTGCTTATCACGGCCTGGTACAGCATGTTCCGCTAGAGACCACAAGTGGGACAGCTGGCCAGGGTGGCAGGAATCTGTACTCAGTCTGAGCCCCAGCCTGGTTCAGGAATAGACTCTGGGAGCTGAACGCTCAGAGTTTCTCCCGCTTGTGACTGGGAAAGGTCATGTGGCTGCTCAGTGCTCTCAGGCATGGATGGCCCTTGTCACTGGGAGGGAGCTATATTTAGCATCGAGCCTGTGACAAAGCTGTCACTAGAGCCTTAGGGTGGCTGCTTCAGTAACTCTAGGCACCAGTCACAACCTAGTTCTATTTTTACAAGTTCAGTTACCCGGAGCGGTGATAGGAGTTATCTTTCCGATACAAGACAGGATTGCACAGGCTTGCCCTGGGTGATGGTCGACCTTGAGCTTTTACTGTGTGAGAAGCCACACCACCACCCAGGCCCCGACCCCCAGGGCCGAGGGATGGCCACAGTGTGGATGGAGGCTCACCTAGCTTGTGCCAACACGGTGAGCTTAGAGTGCCAGAAACCTCCATGGGAGGCTCCTGAAGGGGACTCTCACCTCAGTCAGCAGAAGCCAGAGCTCAGCTCTTTTGCTGCAACAGTCACCATTTCTCAGGCAACAAGCCATTCCCATGGGGCCCTCACAATTATCCACTGAAGCCTCTACCAATCCATGTGGATTTTTTTTCCTGTGATGAAAATTAGGAGCCTTTCTCAGGCAGAAGGGACTGAGGGAGAAATTAAAGGAGTTCGCACTAGATAACATCGCGTAGGAGTGGGAAGGGACAAAAACCTGGGTACACCAGTGACAGGAAGGAACCTGGGAGGGCTGAAACCTGGGATTGGGACATCAACAGGAGCTACTGGTGGAGACATCAGGTGCAAGACAGGGTTAGAAGAAGGTTTCTTGTATGACACAAGGTTGAGTAAATGCCTTCATTACTCTGCTCCTGAGACATTCTGCCAGTGTTTGGGGGACCCTGTGGGGTGATGGGAGGATCTCCGTGACTGCTGTGAGGTTTGGAGCTGTTTTCTAGGCTGCATGTAGAATGTGCTCCTACAGAAAATTTGGAGTTCCTAGAAAGAGCCACATATAGGGTAAGGATTTAAATTTGAACTGTGCTATCAATAGGATTGTGGTTTGTTAATAAAGTACTTACTAGTCAGAAAACAGAAAGTGAATCAAGTATCTGCCACTGTAATAGACATCAGGGAAATTAAAGTACAGAAGGAAGTATCTTGCAATTAAGTGACTAACACGTGCCAGGCAACTGAGCCGGTACTTTCACATAGTTTCTCATTTAATCAAAGACTACAGACTATATTATTGTGATAACATGGGGACAAACAGGGAAAGGGGAAAATGGAAAGGGAGAAAAGGAAGAAGAGGGAGGAATCCAACACTTACAAAACTGTATTATGGAAAAAAAAATTTCTTTAAGAATTTAAAAGACTATTACAATTAAATGCTTGCCTTTCAGGTTCACAGTAGGTGTGTTCAAATTACACAATGTTCACTCCTTAGAACTTCATTTCATTGGCTCATCACAGTTACGATCATAATATGTTGCCCCAAGACTCTTCTCTTAAATTCCACTCCCTGTAATTCATAATGAACCCTGCGTATATCTAACAGATAAATGTTGACTACATTTGACTGTCAAAAGGAAGGGTGCTAGTGGAATGGGTGTTTGGCAAGGGTGTTTAACATGCTCCTTGGGATACTCTCATGCCACATAGGAGTGACTGGTTTCAGGTTCAACTTCCAATTCCAGTTTCCTGCTAATACACACCCTAGGAAACATCAGGAAATGGCTTCAGTACTTGGATCCTTCATGGGAAATGCAGATTGGGTCCGGGGCTCCTAGCTTCAGTTGGCCCAGCGCCACTGTTGGGGACATTTTGGATAATGAACTAGTTAAAAGGTAAGAGGCCAGAGACAACATGAGAGACTGACAATCACCAAAACTGTACTGTCTCTACTGAGCTTGGACACTGAGGTAGAAGGTGGATCAGAGAACATTTTTCAACCTGGGATCTGGGCTCAGATCATATATAGCAGCTGGAATTCTGGCAGTGTCCATTAACAGTTAAATACCTTTAAATAAACCACCTAACCTCTCCAAATGTCATTTCTTCATCTGTACAACAGGAGTCAAGATAGTTCCTTCCTCATAGGATTAAATGGTTCTTTGTTATCTATTAAGCAGGATAAAAATAGCTCCAGTCTCACACAGTTGAATAACATAATATTCCTAAGCCGACAACACATTGCCTGGGACACAGAAAGTATAAAACAAGAGAAAGAATAACTGTTGTATTAACAATTACTATTATACTGCCTCACTGCCCTACAGAACCTTTTACCAGGACTGGTGCACTGGCTCATTGTGCTGTTTGGTGTGAGTCATCTCGTCATCTCCCATGGGACAAATATGAGAAATCCAGTGGGCGTCAGTGCAGCACAGAAGCAGATTAACCTTCAGCCAGAAGTATGCCTCTAAGGTGGATGGCAGAATTGCCTCTTACTGAGCAGGAACCATGCTGGACATGCGATGCACTTCTTTATAATCCTAAACTTATGGTTAGAAGAAGCCAGCCAGCTCCTAGTCCACATTAGTCCCCATGAGCCCCTTCATAAGCTTCTAGAATCTATCTCCCCTAGTGTAAACAGAAGTGGCCCAGTCATGGTGTCCCCTGGCCATCTGACTACTAGGATGAAATTGCCATATATGATCAAACCTTAACCCATGTATTGGCCAATTTAGTTTCTTCTCAGGGTATTTATTTGTACATCTCTGTGTTTTCCATTTTCATCAGTCCTTTCGCTTATTAGTGCCTGTGTCAGATATTTTTAGTCCTGTAGTTTTTCAGAGACACAAAACAGTCCTCCTTCACCAACAGCAAAGTAGAGAAAAATCCATTGTTTTCCAGAGATGCATCAGAGTTGAGGAAAAAAGCTACTAGAAAAAGAGCTTACGGAAGTGGGCTGAAGGCCAGCCCAACTGACACTGTACATCTTAACTCTTGAAAGTTAGCTCTCCCTTCTACAAAATAAAACTAAGGAACCCAGGATCTTAAGGTCCTGAGATTCTGCTGTATGGAGGCCAGGAACTGGGAGAACTCAGGGCCCTAGACAAGTAAGGGCTTGCCTTCATGGAGCTTGTGTTGTCATCCTGAGGATAACAAAGAAGCAACTTCAGTCAGCTGATAGTATCATGAAAAAATGATGATGATGAGACTACCAGTGCCTTGGACAAGATAAGAGCCCTAAGAGAGCAACAACAAGCTAAGAACTGAATGAGGCAAAGGAGCCATCCACTGGGGCATTCTACGGGAAGACAGTTGAAGGAATAGTTAGAGGAGATGTAGAACTGTTACTGGGAAAATGACCTGGGTCTCCAACACAGCCTTTAGCTGTTCACCTGAGGAAATGTTACTGTCATATGTTCTGAGATCAGTTGGCCCCTCTGGACCCTGGTAGGGCCATGACTCAACTTCTCCATAAATCATTCCTGAGTGCTTAATGCATGCAATGCTCAGTGCCTCTAAGTCTAATCGCTGCTTAGAGCCAAGTGTCTACAGGCAAAGAGAGAAATGTGTCTTGACCTTTCTAGGCAGCAGTGATGATAAATGAGCAGGGACTTGGACACTTGCCTGTGCCTATATGTGGAAACAGGCAGGTTGAGAACTAGGGCTCATGTTCTACAGCTTAAGTTTCACCCACTGTGCAGTTTCTAGAGCCATTTGCCACCCCAGGGCAGGGAAGGAAGTGGGACATGAGGACTGCCCTACTGGATATTCAGCTGTCAAATCATGTCTTGAAGCCAGGAATACACAGGCAATTTCCCAAAGTGGACAAGCCTGGTGTGCCCCAGGGGTGGGGTGTGTGTGTGCGCCTGTGAAAGGAGCGGAAACGCTTATGTCTCCAGTCATTGTAACAGAATCAAGTGTAGCTGCTAGGGGCTGAGCAAGAAGTGTAGGCTCCCGGGCCACAGCTGCACACAGCCACAGAACCCTCAACAAGGTCTTGGGGGAAACTATCACTGTTATCCCTCCTAGGTAGAAGACTGTAAGAGGTCTTGCAACTTACCCAAGGTCACTCAGCAGCAGAGGGGGTAGATTTCCTATTAACCTCAAAGTGCCAGTTCATTCTCAGGGCTCCTTCTCAGTTAAACGGGAGGGTCACAGTTGATGTATTCTACCTTCTTCATGTAGTTTTTGGAAGAGTCAAATCTGCTGAGAGGCTGCTGGCTCTAGAATAGCTCCCTGCAGCTCTGCTGTCCCTACCAGTTCCTGTACCCTCCTCCACAATCACATAGCTATTTGCAACCCTCCCACCACTAGCTGCATCCCATGGTGGTCCCAGCGACAGTGACACAGCCCCCATCCCAGCTGCCTGACCCAAGAGCAGCAGCATCAGACCTGGCCCCAGCCTGGCAGAGGAGTCTTGGCACACTGCCACCAGCGGCCAGAAAAGCTGAGATGTTTGCCTTTCTTGGGAAGAAAGCCAAACTGCAGTTCTCTGGAGTTCTATAAATGATGCATCCAGAGAAGATTTAATTTAGAAAGAGAAAGGGACCGTGGTGGAACTCATTCACCATTTGCTTACTGAACTGGGCTGGCCAAGTCTGAGCCAAACCCCACAAACTTGGCCTCATTTGCCATGGTTGCAAAACAGGCCTGTGTTCTAGGAGCCAGTGGTGGGGACCTCCAAAAAACCAGGATTCCTCTGCAAGATCTTTCTCTGACTGCTCCCACACTACCACTGCTCCAGTCTAGGTCTGCTGTCTTGGATCAGCTCAAAAGAAGGTGGGCTCCCACGATCTCTTTGTGCAGTTTTCTCTACCTCTGTCACTTCCATTTCCATGAAGCTCAACCAGCAACACAGCTGGCCAGAACACCACCTCCAGGAAGCCTTCCTGGGCCCTTAGGCACCGTCAGGGCTCCTCGGAAGCTCCTGCATTTTGTCCATATCACAGCTTCTGCAGATGCCTTGAAAGCAGATGCTGCACTGCTTTTGCTCAGTGCACTGTCTTCAGTGTGGTGTTTCTGTGAAGAAATGAATGAACTACTACCTCTGGCCTTCTGTGGTCTACAATGGGGCTTTCTCCCAGCACAGATCCAGAATTCCTCTCTGTGAAGATAGGCACCCAGATGCTGAGCTATGTGGTGTGATGTTCACAAGCCTGGTTCTAGGCTTCCGCTCTTCTGAGTTGTCCATTAAACACTGCATCAACAGAAGTGGCCTGCATAAAATCCCTTGCCGTTCCATTTCTCACCTATGGCTTTGCACCCCTTGTCTCCTCAGCACCCCATCTCTTCCCTTTCAGTCCTTGCTGGAATCAATTCTAACCTCCTTTTATCCAAAAGGCTCCGCTAACCCGAACTACCCTTCCCTGCTCTCTCTCCCCTACTAAATACGGACTCCCTATCTCAGACCCCACAGAAATCCCAACATGATGATACTAAACCCACCACACTGACTCCAAAGATTTGTATGGCTGTCTCCACAGTCCCAGCTGCAACACAGTCCCTGCAACACAGCTGTGTTGCAGGCTGCTTGGGCTTCTTGTCCAAGCCATCTCTGTTCTAATCATTTGCACAGTGTCTGACACACAGCAGCTGCTCAGTACATACCTGCTGAATTAATTCATTAGCCAACACGTGTGGAAGATAATAATAGCACATGTCGTCAAGAGCCAGAGAGTGAATGGGATCCTGGAGTGTGCATGCTGTGAGCAGAGGGAGAAGCACCTTGCTGTGGGCTGGAGGAGGAGAGGATACAGAAAAAGAAGACGATATGGGAAAAAGCACAAGAGGCAGAAGGAAGAACAACCATGGAGGACAGGGGCATAGTCAAGAAAAATCTGAGTTTAAGAAACACAAATCAGATCATGACTGACCTGCTTAAAATACAATACCTTCTCCGTGTATTTAGGAAATAAACTACACATCTTATCCAAGCTTGTGAGGTTCCATGAATCTAATCCAACCTTCAAATTGTGGAGGAAGAAAAACTGAGTCCCAGAATGACTTCTACCAGCACATGATGACCAGTATTTTTATGTAAAGCACTGGTTGGGAGATGGGTGTTTGGGCTAGCAGTTGAGATGCGTATGTCTCACATCAGAATGCCTATGTTAGGTACCCAGTTGCACTCCTGATTCAAGATTCCTGCTAACACAGACCCTGGCAGGCAGTCTTGATGGCTCCACCACCTGGGTTCCTGCCACCTATGAGGGACATGTGGACTGAGTTTGCAACTGCAGCCTCGGCATTCTCACCCGCAACCAGTTGGCAGCATTTGGAGAGTGAGCCAGCAATGTAACTTTTCGTTTAAGACGTTCTTAGTAAATCAAATCTATGAGACTGTTATTTTGAACGTATTTTGCCTTTGGTTTAAATCCTTAGTGCAGTTTGCAGAGCTTTTCCTCATGTGAACCGCATCCTCTGAGCCTGCCTTTTATGTAACACAGCAGAGGTTTTTGTTTGCTCCTCCATGGCCCATTGGAAAGCTGCCCCACTTAAGGCCCCACAGACCTATTCTGGATTTGTTTAGCTTCAAATTGCTATGGCAGCCTTCATGTGACAGTCTTCACAGGGGTCTCCTGAGACCCAGAAAAAGAAGTTATTTATTTTTTCCATCACTGGCCGCTGAGGCCTCTCTTGGTGAGAGACAATCATGTTCCTGCTCATGCAAACAGGAACAGAGACCAGGGTACTCAGAAACAAGTGGTAATGTTTGAGTCAGACATTACACTGACCACTTCACACACTTTACTTCTTACTCTTCCCTCCTCATCAAATCATAAGGGATGATTACCATTATCCTCATCTCATACATGACAAAACAATAGCCAGGAAAGATGAAAACTGTGTCTGTAGGAGCTTGTTACAGTGTGGAATCTACTGGGAGTATCCCTACAATGCTAAATTTTAATTCTTGGGGTCTATGTCAAAGGATTAGCAATGCAACTGGATCAAATATTGATGTTGGGGTCATGGCACGTGATGGCACTGGGTTAGGTTTGTAGGTACAACCTCTATGATGAAATCCTGACGGCTCTGTAATGAAAAGCACATGGTTGTGAAGGAGGAATGTACTTCCTGTGTCTGCTTCCAAGATTGCCATGGGTGCATTCTGGAATCTAGCACCTTCTTTAGACACAAGACCAATAGGGCTGCCCAATCATGTTCTGTGGACCTCCTAAACCCTGAGCGAAACATGTAGTTTCCTTTGTACCTGAGCCCAGCTGTAGCTCCACCACTGTGCTTCCAGCTTCAGGCTGGCAAAATATGATTGGCCATGCAAGGGGAGAGGAAAGTCTGCTGCAGATGCAACAAGTCAGAGAAGCTGTCCTATAACTCACCGAGCCCATTTCAACTCCCCACCCACCCCAGCACCACTACCACCACCACACAGAGAGAGGCCAGAGCAAGGGCCAGTGGTGCTTCACCATCCATATGTGCCCAGAACTCTGGAGTAGCTCCGTTCCTCACAACAACCAACAAAGAAGGAAGTGCAATTCCATTTTTACCATGAGCAGTTAGAAAAGCTCAGAGAGGCTAGGGAGTCTGTCCCAAATCATACACATAAAGTCAGAGATCAAATGCTGCCTGTTTGGGTACATAAAGCTTCTTTCCCCCACTGCTGACAGAATCCATGAACATCACTTGGATTATTGCTTCCAACTCCAGGACAATCATTAAGAAACCACTTGAGAACTGTGTTCAGCAGCACAAGGCTCATCCAGTGGCAGGAACTTGTGCCAATAAAAGTGTTTGAGAAGATTTCTGTGTCTAAGGAGGCTGGCAAGAATGGGCCCAGGGGACTGGAACAGCCAGCTCTCTGGTGCCTCACAGTAGTGTAGGCAAGCCCTTCCAGCTGTCATCATCAGTCCCAAAACAGCCAAAGTCGAATCACTCAAAGGCAGAACTGATTACCAAATCCACTGTGGATTGAGTGAAAGCTATGTTGTTCAATTTAGGAATTAAACAGACAAACAGCAACAGCCACCAGAGACGTTCCAAGACAGGAATTGAGAGATGTCTAATGGAAAGGTAAGAGAGCAAGGCTTCCTGTAGACACACACCCCAGTCTGGTACAGAATAGTCCATTAGTACAGCAGAGAGGAGTCCCTTCAGATTCCTAGGAAAGTGCATGCACTTGAAGTGCTGGAGACAGAGAGAAAATAGAGGGTAGAATTAAAATGATGCCTTTGTCTCTTTCAGTGTCTGCACTCCATGAACACCTGCCCTGGAGGTCATGAATGATGGGAGATCTATCTACTCCCTTCCCTGAGGCTCAGCCCCAAGGTTTCTTACACAGCATCTCAGAGCACTTCAGGTGAGTCTTGTGTTGTACATTTCATCCACTGTGACCAACCAGCTTACCTGGTGCTCATCCCAAGAAAGGAAAATGCTCAAATGCTGGAAAATAGGATCTCAGTCATGAACTAAGTAAAACTCTGCAGTGGCTTTCCTAATGCAGAGTCATAGGGACTTTTGACTATTTAAGTTTTTAATCTTTCTGGCTGACTTTGGAATCAGATCCACATTGATAAGATGCCACTAGCCACATGCCAGCCATTGTGGCACTTCTTCCCAGACTTATTCACCTACATGAAAGGCAGCATGACAGAGACAGAGGGAGAGATGGAGAAAGATTTTCAATCTGCTGGTTCAGACTAAATGCCAGCAGCAGCAAGGTAGAAGCCAGGAGCCAGGAACTCCATCCAGGTCTCCCTCATGAGTGGCAAAAACACTCAAGAACTTAAGCCATCATCTTCTGTCTCCCAAGCTCATTAACAGGAAGCTGGAGTGAAGTGCAGAGCAACCAGGACTCAAACCAGACACGTTGCTATGATGTGGGACACAGAAACTTGACCCACTGCACCACAGCACGCCTGCCTCTGTGGAACATCCTCAGAAGGCCCAAGGCCCAGAGACTAAAGACCAACATTTGATTTATAAAACATAGTTTTTGTCGAGTGGGTGTCCCCCATCCCCTGGCACTGATGCTGTTAGGCTGCCGGAAGCAGCCCTCTCCTCTTCTCTCCCCGTCCAGATACAGGAAGAAAAAAAAAAAGGAAGCAATCATCTTACCCACTTAGTGTCATTCCTCAGCCCTAATCGGGGTCCACATGGGTATACATCCATCTCAACCATGTAAATATCATAAAAAACAAAATAAGTTTACTCCTTTTAAAAAGTGATTTCATTTTTAAAACAAAGAAAGCTAGGTATTAGCAGCTCCAGTGTGGCTACCATGAGAAATGCATTTGTGGAGACTTTAGGAAAGAGAGCATTTTCTCTTCCCTCCTACCTCCCCTACTTTCGTTATGCCAGGAAATTTGAGGTTCTTTTCTATCAGGAGAGAGAAGCGAAGCCTTTATTTTCTGAATCCTACTGCCTTTGTCATAAAGTTGGAGCTGACACAAGATAGAAGTAGGGTCTTAAAGGGGAAGGAAGGAAGAGTTCCAGAGAGGCAGAGGAACGGGGATACTGGGAACCTAAACCCTGCACCCATGCAGTGTCCCTCAGAGCCCTGATCTTGGGGTAGAGTTGAGTGTTCTATGTCCTTGCAAGCTAGACACTAAGGACAGTGACCCTGAGCCACAGAAAGGGTCTCTGTGGCTACATCTATGGTGACTAGAAGGCCTTAGGTCTGCAATGGAGAGCAAGCCTAAGACAGCTAATGGCACATGAGCCAAGAGCAGAAGATTACAAGAGCAGAAATCACAAGGAAAGCCAAAGGATCATTCAACATGGAGCTGCCTTGAGTAACAGCACAGAGGCAGGAATCTTGTACCCTCTGACGGATGGGGTGAGCAATCCCACCAATGGCAGCTGGAAGATTTCTCTGTTACGTGGGGAATGAGGGCAGGATGTTCAAGATTTTCATTTCCATTTAGAAAATAAATGAATGTATTGTTCCTTTTTTTTTTAAAGATTTATTTTTATTATTTTTTCATTGGAAAGGCGGATATACAGAGAGGAGAGACAGAGAGGAAGATCTTCCATCCGATGATTCACTCCCCAAGTGAGCGCAACGGCCGATACTATGCCGATCCGAAGCCAGGAGCCTCTTCCGGGTCTCCCACGCGGGTGCAGGTTCCCAAAGCTTTGGGCTGTCCTCGACTGCTTTCCCAGGCCACAGGCAGGGAGCTGGAAGGGAAGCGGGGCTGCCGGGATTAGAACCGGCGCCCATATGGGATCCCGGGTGTGCAATGCGAGGACCTTTAACCACTTGCGCCACCGCGCCGGGCCCTGTATTGTTCCTTTTTTTTAAGGCTTATTTATTTATTTTTATTGGAAAGGCAGATACACAGAGAGAAGGGGATAAAGAGGGAAAGATCATCTGTCCACTGGTTCACTTCCAAAGCAGTTTCAACAGCCAAAGCTAAGCCAATCTAAAGCCAGGAACCACCATAAGCTTCTTCTGAGTCTCCTACACAGATGCAGGATCCCAAGGCTTTGGGCAATGCTCTACTCCTTTCCTAGGCCACAAGCAAGGACCTGGATAAAAATGGCACAGCTGAGACACAAACCAGCGCCCACATGGACTCAAGGTGCATGAAAGACAAAGATTGTAGCCACTAGGCTACCATACTGGGCCTAATTGTATTATTTTTTAAGCCTGGGTTTGGGCCATTATCATTGTGCCTAACATCAGCACAAGGTTTCTCTATTTGGACTTAAATATGCAGAAGGCCCTGAGCTCTGAACATCACCCTTTTGGGGGAACAAATTACAAAAGGCCTTTGGTTTTAGCCCCAACGGCTGGGCTCTGTTAAAAAAAAAAAAAGAAGACGAAGAAAGAAAAAAAAGCATTCTTGGACCTGGTGTGATGGTTCAGTGGCAAAATCCTCACCTTGTGTGTGCCAGGATTCCATATGTGTGCTGGTTTGTGTCCTGGCTGCTCCACTTCCCATCCAGCTCCATAGTAGGCACTCCAGAAATCTTAGAAATAAAAATAAGTAAGTTGGAATGGATATTTGGTGCAGTGGTTAGGATGCTACCTGGAATGCTCACGTGCCATTTTGGAGTGCCTGGGTTTGAGAATTAAATTTGTTTCTAATTCCAGCCAGAAGGTGATGGCTCAAGTAGCTTGGGTCCTCAATGGTCACATGGGAGATCTAGATTGAGTTCCAAGTTCCTGGCTTCAGCCTGGCTCAGCCCTGGCTATTGCAGGCATGTGAGGAGCAAACTACCAGGTGGGAGTACTCTCTCATTATGTTTCTGTTTGCCCATCTTTGTCTGTCTCTCTCTCTCTGCCTTTCAAATGAATATTGTTTAAATAAAGAAAAATAAATAGGTAAATAATTCAGCTGGATTGTGTCAGTTAACAGAATACATTTCTTAAAGAAGTTTTAGGTTTAGAAAGACTGAACAGAAAGTGTACAACCTCCACAGCCTGCACTCACCCTACATTAAACACACTGAGCAGTTTCCCCTCTTGCTAATGATTTACACCGGTGCAGAACACTTGTTACAGGTAACCATCCAATGCTGACCATATGTTAGTGTATATTCAAGCCAAGTTTACAAGTGGATTCATTCTTAGTGAATACTTCTATGGATTTTGCCAAAGACCTACTACCGTGCATGCACCAACTACTACCATATCATACAGCACAGCTGCTCGGCTTTAAAATTCTTCTGTGCTGCCTCTTTTCATCCCTTTCCCCACCCCTTTCCATGATGTTTCCCCTGTCATCACAGTTTTGCCTTTTGTAGAATGGTTGCATTCATACAACACACGGTCTTTCCAGCCTTGCCTCCTTCCTTCACAATACACATTTACAGTTCTCTTAAGTCTTTTGGTGGCTTAGTAGCTTATTTATTACTATTACTGTATAACAGCCCATTGTGAAGATGTGCCAATTATTTATCCACTCACATTCTGGTTTCTTCCAATATCTGGCAAAAATGAAGAAAAGTGCTTTAAACAGCTAAGTACAGATTTTGTGTGGAACCAAGTTTTCAACTCATTGTAATAAATATTTAGGAATGTAATTACTGAGTGGCAAAGATTAGGTTTAGCTTTGTGAAGGTTGATATTTATTAATTTATTCATTCATTCTCTTTTTATTATTATTTGAAAGGGAGACAGAGACAGAGACTCACTCATCAAACACTCACAACAACTGCAGCTGGGCCAGGCTGCTAAAGTTAGGAGCCAGGAACCCAATCCAGGTCTCCCACATGGGTGGCAAGTGCCCAACTACTTATACCATCATCTACTGCCTCCAAGGGTGTGCATTAGTGCTCGCTGGCATCTGAAGCAGACCGAGGACTTGAATCCTGGCACTAAATGCAGGACGTAAATATCCCAGTTGGCATCCTAACTGCTGAATCAAACACCTGCTCCTAAAATTCTATATTAAAAAAAATAGTTCGGGCCCGGCTCGGTGGCGCAAGTGGTTGGGGTCCTCGCCTTGCATGCCCGGGATCCCATGTGGGCGCCGGTTCTATCCCGGCAGCCCCGCTTCCCTTCCAGCTCCCTGCCTGTGGCCGGGGAAGGCAGTCGAGGACAGCCCAAAGCTTTGGGACCCTGCACCCGCGTGGGAGACCCAGAAGAGGCTCCTGGCTTCGGATCGGCATAGTATCGGCCGTTGCGCTCACTTGGGGAGTGAATCATCAGACGGAAGATCTTCCTCTCTGTCTCTCCTCTCTGTATATCCACCTTTCCAATAAAAATAATAAAAATAAATCTTTAAAAAAAAATACTTCTATGCAGCATTATCTCACAAAAAGGGGGGAGTGGTAAGTAGGTATTCCACAGTGTAGAACTAGAAGGAAAGCCCTGCTTTTCTTTGCGTTAAATAAACCATTGCACCTTCAAAGTGTATTCCAAAGTTCTAGTATTTAGAGTTAGTGAACTAAATGCAGTATAATTGCCACCTGCCCCCATTTCATTTTAGCCTTTTCAATTTGTCTACCAGGCATTCCGGTCTGAATTACCTCTATCCAGAGGAATGAAATATTCTAGTGGGAGAGACAGTGAAGGCACAATGAAACCCTGAAATCAGCTAGAAGTACTGCGTAGCAAAAGACCAAAAAGCAGCAGGCAAGAAAATCAATGCTGCTTCCTATTTACTTACATGGGAAAGCTGCAGATGGAGCCAAGCTAGGGTTTGGGAAGGAGAGAAGGGCTAATGAGGGACATTATACCTTTAAGGAGATACTGCTAAAAGCACTCTTGAACCGTTTCCCAAAAACATTTAAGCATCCCTACAGTAGGGAAAGGAAGAATTTTAGAGGGAGAAAGATTTATGTTCAAAACACAAAAACATGAAAACAGAAAAGATAACTTCACAATTTCTCTCCAAAGGTAGATACGCTATTATGCCTTTTTTCACAACTTTGTCCACCAAGTGGAAGAATCATCCCTTTCCATCTTCACATCCTTATTTTTGCACAAAAACATACTCAAGACACACTCAGTACACAGAGGGAAAAGCTTTTGCCAAAATATGCTTCTGTCCTCCTAATTCAACTCTGAGAAAAATCAAACAAAACCAGAAGCATCATCCTCTTGCTGATTCAGATGTTGTTCAAGCAGTGTTGAAGTGAAACTGGTATATACATTTCTGGAGCTTTGTAATCATAAACTATTCCCCCACCGTCATGGGAAATGTGAACTTGGGTGAGTGCCAAGAATCTTAGCAACCAGGCAGCAGCTCCCAAGCAGAACCCCAGCTCTCAGATGGAGCCAGAAGCCAAAGACAAAGCACCATTAATCAATGCAAACTGTCTTGCTTCTGAAGCTAGGATCCCAAGGACCATGCTAATGTGGAAATGCAGTGTGAGGCCGTCACATTGAGCTGGAAAGGGCAACCAAGAACAGCAGAGATTCAGCAGTCTGTATCTGGGTGAGATGCAAACACACACAGAGGCTCTGAAAAGCCCCAATATTTGACCGGCCCTTAAATATCTATCAGGACAATCACCAGGAGTGTGGGAAAGGGCACAGGTGGTGCAAGGCTCTCTGGGTAGATACACAGTGTCCTGAACGGAACAGCAGAGACTGCCAGCTGCAGGCCCAGGATGTAAACTCCAGAGAGTCACAGCAGACTTCCTGCTTCATGAACTCAAAAGTGAGACCCAGCCCTCTTCCTGACCCCCACCTTTCTATCGGTGGCCTCAACCAGGGCCCACTTACTGGCCAGCTGGGAGGGGTAACCTTAGCAGAGTGAAGGGAATGGGGTCCTTAGTTTCAGGAGAATTTACTTTTCTGGGAACCCCATGAAGAGGTAACATTTCTCTTTTCTCATTTGCCAACATCTTGGAGAGACTTAGCAAGTCAAGTGTAGCAGGACTTTACTTCATGTCAGCCAAGAATGGCTGGAATACACTGAGCCCCAGTACACAGCAATAGACTAAGCACTTTACACTCATCAGGTACATAAATCAGGAACATCACAAGCCCCATTCTAGGGATGGGAAACAGACTTTGAGAACCCAAGGCTAGCAGGCCTCAGTGTACTAAACCCAGGACCAGCAGAATTAACTTCACCTGTGAAGTTTTCAGAAATGGAATTTCTAGGGCCTCCACCCTAGACACACTGAATCAGACAATGAGGGCTAAGCCATCTGTCTTGTAATGTACCCTGCAGATAATTCTGACTCATGGTCAAGGATAAAGAACCACAAGCCTGGCAATTTACCTCAAACCACTCACACAGTAAAGAGCATTTATGCCAGCCCTTGCTCCAGAGCCCTGCTCTTAACCTCAGGGCTACAAGATGTCAGAGCTCCTCTCCTGCCTACAACCACACACTGCAAAATCTCACGAATCTGAAGGCATTAAAGGATGCTTGGTCAGATTCATAAGAGGGTAGTTAAAAGGCAAAGCAACCTGCCTTTTCTACACTAAGGCTTCAGCTGCTTGCTGACTTCATGGGGCACTCTTACATTTCTCAGGGGAACGAGGAGTGCTTGCTTATTTAACACTTCACCCCAGACAGAAGAATGCTCCCAGGGCCTACACCCAGGCCTTAGGGAATTTGCATTGCTTACTCAAGAAGGCAGGCAGAGCAACTCAAATGAGTGAAAATACAGGAACTGACACTAAATGCATCTGCATTCGTTGTCCTAGAACACTGGGAATTCTTTCTTACTCCATTCTGGATGTTTGAAGTCTAAAATCAAGCTGTTGGCAGGGTTGTATTCCCCTTGAAACCCATCATATAAATGGTTGATTTCTTTGCCTCTTCAGGCTTCTGCAGTCCCACATGTTCCTGGTTTATGGCATCATCATTCACATGCTGTTATTCATGTCTCTTAACATCCCCTATTATATGCCTTCCTCTGTGTCCAAATTCCCTTGCTTCTATTGACACTGGCCATACTGGATTAGGAGAGCACCTTACTCTATTAAAACCTCTTCTGGTCTAGCTACATCTGTAATAATTCTTTTTCCAAATAAAACCACACTCCAGGTATTAACAATAAAAAGTCAGACTTCGAAACTTTAGGGGGCTCTGATCAGCCTATAATCACATCCATCTTGAGAGTGAAGATTAAACAACAGGAATTTTCATGCACAGTGTTTCAAGTAGGATCATTTCGGTGACTTTTTAATGTAATTGGGGAAACCTTCCTGAGAGCAACTGATAACATAACTGATGACCAGAATTTACCTGGCTCTTACTGAAAGCAGAGCTGCCCAAGCCCCATCCCAGGTACCCAGAATCACAAAGGCAATTAGCAGGTGCTCTGCCCTATGATTCTGCAGTAGCCAGCTCTTCAGTGTCCTCACATTTGGGAGGCACAGTTTTAACCAACATGGGATGCTTGATATTGTGGCCCAGGTGACTGTCACATCTGAGTTGGCTTCAAGCTGCCTTCAGTCCCAGCAACGCCCATGGTGGGCCCTAAGCTCAGATCAAATATCTGGAATACTCAAAGGAGACCACCAGGACTTTCTGAAATTTGGATTTATATTTGCTTCACAACCAGAACCCAGCAAGTCAGAAAAACCTCACTTCTAAGCCAGAAAATTTTGTTGGGTGGGAGCAAAGCAAACCAGATACTCTGGAACTCATCTCCTCTAACTCAATTGTGTCTCCTCTTGAGAGTACACAGGGAGGTCATGCTCAGATGCCCAAGGCAAGGAAGAAAACACAGAGGCACTTGATGACTCTGACCCAAGCCTGGGTGAGTAACTACATGGAATACAAGGAAAAGCAGAACTTAGTGAGAGAATATATCAGGCAGGGGTGAGCACTACCTATTATTTCCTCCCAGATTACATCTCCTTCCCCATCACACCTCCACAGACCCCCTATTCCTGGCCCAAGAGTAAAGGGAAGTGCAACTGAACAACTGTTGACCAGACAAGGCATCATGGTGCAATAGCATGAGCTTTGCCTGGGCAGCTGAGCTCATTAACTACTTGTACCTCTCAGAACCTCCATCATTAATCTTCTTATTTGTGGGTACAGAACCAACAAAAGCCAACTTAGAAAAGGGTAGGGTAGGGCCTGGCACGATGTCTCAATGTCTAAATCCTCACCATATAAGTGCCAGAATCCCATATGGGCACTAGTTCATGTTCTGGTTGTATCACATCCCATCTAGCTCCCTGCTTTTGGCCTGTAAAAGCAGTAGAGGATGGCCCAAAGCTTTGGGACCCTGCACCCTCAGGAAGACTCAAAAGAAGCTCCTGGCTCCTGTCTTTGGCTCAGCTCATCTCTGACTGTTGTGGCCACTCAGGGAATAAACCAGTGGATGGAAAATTTCTCTTATTTTTGTAAATTTGCCTTTCCAATAAAAATAAATAAATAAATCTTAAAAAAAAAAAGGAAGAGGCTGACTCATGATAAAGACATAGCTTCCATGGAATTTAAGTTTAGAAAATAATCTGTCTGGCTTCATGGAAACTGGGAAGCTATTAAGAACTATGGCTCTTTGAAAGAGAGCTTGGCTCATCTCATCTCCTTATTTGTGCACATCTTCACTTCTGTTCATGATGAAAAGGTTCCCTTTGCCTCTACTATAAATGTGTTCAGGGTAGTCATCAGGGTTGCCTCAATTTCCAAGACCACATCACCTTTCAGCCCAGTTCCCCATCATCCCACTTGTAAATTCCCATGAGAAGAGTCCTGGGTTAGGTGACCTTCCTTTACCCAGTAAGTTACAACTAACAAGTAGGTCACATAGCACAAACCCTGGAAGCTCACTGGGGGTAGCAGGTCACCAGAGAGGGTGCTTCCAGTGGACAGCACCTCAAGGCATGCCTTCTGCAGCAATGATAAAAACACACATCCATTTTTCAAGCACCTGCTACATGACAAATCCTGAGCTTTATTGATGCAGGGTCTGGGATTGATATTAACTTGTCCAGAGTGCTCAAGCTTGTCACAGGTTGGGCCAAAATTCCAACTTGAGTCCCTGGGTTCTACAGCAGCATACTTTTCTATTTTCTATCTGCCCCCTAGGCAGCTGCACCAAGAGATGGTATCATTTCTTCTTAAACAGGCAAAAAAAAAAAAAAAACACCTCAACAATTGCTACCCTTCTTGTCCCACCAGACTATTGTAAACCAAAAATGCAATCATAGATTAAAAGGCATTTTTAGGAAGCTCAACAGAGATAAATGTGAAGTCCTGAATGTGCCAAATGCCACCACACCCCAGCAGAGTTTGTTCACTGGGCTTCTCCTTGCGGACCACATAGTATTTATTCACCTCTGTTTTATGTGTTTAGACTTGGTCAAGACCACAGAAGTCTTGGCAATTGTCCAAGATCCTCTGGCAGGAACCAACAGTGTGGCCCCAGGTAAACAGGATCTCAATTCCCAACCTGAGCTTGGCACTCTATGGAGGGTGGCTATTTGAATTGGAAAGACCTTATTTTCCCCAAAGAAACACAGCCAAGTGGATTGGTTAATTTGGCTCAAGTTGAACATAACAGAATATAAACTACAGTCTCAGGCAACTCTCAAATGTTAATGAACCCTCCAAATCCTAAGACGGGGTTCAGGCCCATGGAGTTTCTGTCCTGGAAGGACATGGGTTTGCAGGGGTTTGTTCACATATTGACATGGGATGAAAGGTGTGATCTGAGGCTATGGAACAGGTCATGTTCCTTGGTTCTTGTGCTGCTTCATTTATGTGCCAACTTGCCTAGTCTATGGTGATGTTTCCTCAAATACTGGTCTAGCTGTCACTGCAATAATATTTTGCACATGTGGTTAACATTTATAAACAGCTGACTTCAAATAACCCTGATAATCCTCTCTAACATAGATGGGCCCTTCCAATCAGCAGATGTCTTTTGAGGCAAAACATTAAGACTTCCTGAGGATAGAAGGTGGCAAGAGAAAAGGTGCTTCATTTACTTCAAGAAATTCTACCTCTGTTTCCAGCGTGCTGACTTGCCCTACACATTACATACCAGAGATTTCAATGTCAACTCTTATCTCAATTTCTAGCACACTAATACACCCTACAGTTTCTTAAAATAACTCTCTTACTCTTCCTCTTTCAGTGTCTCTAGAAAATCATATCTGACAAAGTGTTCATGAACCAAACCACTAATGGCAGCCTACTGATGTTCACCTCATATCTACTGAGTAGCAGGTAGGACATTGGGCCAGACAAGGAGAGAGAAGCAGACCATGCTGTGCAGTGCCCAGGTACAGATGTTACAGAACACGTCATCCTGCCTTCCAGAGGTTGCCATCATCCCCCTTGACACTCAGTCAGCCTCAGAGAGCTCCTTAAGGTAGGCACAGACCTTTCAGACAGGGCAGGCACATGGTCATCCCCTAGGGGATTATTAAGATACCTAAGTTCAGGGACCATCTCAGACCCACTGAATCAGGATCTACATTTTAAAGAAATTCCGAGAGATTTTTCAAATCCACATATGGTTTGAGCTTTCCTGGATGGAAGTCAGCCTGATTAGATATTCATAGTTACAGGTGAAATTTCTGACTGGATTCTAGTGAGCTCTGAGCAGCACTGGGGCAAAACCAGTAAGAAAATACACATATTCAGAACCAATTCATAAGTTACAGATGTTTGACCAGTTGCCAGGCACCAAACTAGTCACTTTGTACATATTAACTCCCGAACCCTCCCAGTAGACCTATGGGACAGGTACTATAAGGATTGCTATTTTACAAATGGCAAAACTGAAACACAGTGATGATAAGTAACTTTCCCAGGAACATTGAGCAAAGAAACAGTTGGATCAGGATTTGAACTCGGAGAGCCTGGTCCCAATGGGTATACACCACTGCTCAAATTCAGAGCATGAAGTCTCCTTCATGTGAACCCAGAGGCGGAAGAGAAGTTCTAACACTGAAGTGCTATTTGGCCAGGCACAGTGGGTACCTTTTAAAGTCATCTTTGGATGACAGACAGGTGTTGAAAAGCTATGGTATCTTCCATGGGTAAGAACACTGCTGAAGCACAAATGGAGTTCTCTGTGTGACTACGTACTCCAGCACCTCTCCCTGTTGCATTCCCACCACCATTTCCCTTATTCAGCTAGGTGGTTTCTCCTGGTTAGTACTGTCATTCCCCCAGGACCCTGAGGCAAGGTTGGACTTCTCTTTAGAACTGTCCTGTCACCAATGGCTCTTCCTCCCTGATCCTCGCATCTGATCAATACATAGTTACTGTGAGACAGTTACTCTCCCACTGGACTGTGAGCTTCTGGAGGACAGGGACCATACTCACTTGTGAATCACCAGGGTGTGACCCAGTGCCTGGTACTCAGCACTTAGTAACTGTTAAGTAGATGGACAGTGAGGACCATCCACAGCAATCATTCATCACCGCCCCTCCCCTCTGCCAGCTCAGAAGCTGGAGAATGGGCTATGACCCAAGCAGGAAACCACTTTCCCCTTGATTAATAAATGACAAACAAGAATGCTGCCAAACCTGCATATCTTGGGTTTATCCATTTTGACTCACTCCTAATTTGAGGCCACAATGAGCACAAACAAAGAGCTGTTTATAACCCTCATGGCTGTTACTTACTTATACAAGGATGCACTATGACATCCTCCCCTACCTATGTATAAATCAAAGATAAATCATTTATTTAAGAGAAAAATACGAAACAGAGTCCAACAACACTGTCGCTTCTGAAAAACAATAATCAAAAAGGAATGGAACCAAATTTAATCCTTATGTTTAAGGAATTGTAAGGTTAGCTCAAACATCAAGTATGAGCTAAAGGGGAAAATTCTTCAGGATTATATAACAGATTCAACAAGTTTTTGCAAGTAAACTCTCTTTTCAATATGAAAACCTCCTTTCAGACGCTGGTCACATTTCGATAAAGGGTGAATTTAGAGTGGTAAATGAAAGAATCCATTGCAGTCCACAGTCCTGTCTCTCGTGGTTTACCCAGGGACTTACTGCAAAGCCTTGCTCCTGGGCCACTTGGCAACAACAGTGTTGAACTATGGGCATCTCTTTTCCAAATCAGGTTGCCATTTATGAAAGCTGCGATTCTTCTCCTGAAGTTCCATGTCCATGTGTGTGTTTACCAGGCCTCAGCTGGTCTTGTTTAGCCCCAAATACGAATACGTTTCCAAGTTGGATTTGGGGCAAGAATTTCTAAAAGCAAGTCAGACTCCAAAATGCTGCTCTTTTCTGTAAAAAGGGTCTTATCAGATGTCATCACCCACATACTGGCTTTGCAAAAATAAACTCATTTGAAAACCAGTAAGGAACCTGGCTTTGGGACTGGTTACAGAAAAAACAAATCATGAATGTAATCATGAGCGCTTCTGGCACAGATTCCTTTTATTCTCCATATATAGAAAGCATCTGCTGAGAATTCTGGACTGCCTAGAGATAAGAGCTCCTAGAGCCCACTGCAATCAAATCGGCTGACTCGAATGCAGGAACAACTGACGTCAAAAGGAATGAGCACATTGACAGCTTCCATCTGAGACATTCAAGTTATGTTCACCAGTGTGTTCACAGAAGCACAGAGATGTGTCCATTTCCTTGCTAAGGCCGAGACCACTAATGGGAAATGAATCCTGGATGCCACAGTTTACCTTTCTGCTTCTGGCCATGTGCAGTAAAAGCAATAGAAATGCTAACATTTTCTCTGTTACATGAGATCTCACTGAATATTTGTTATTACATCTGCAGTTAGGAAGCATATACCTCCTCATGCAGGACTTTTCTAAAACCTCCCCATGCTGAAACTTAGACTGAATTACTTAGTCCTTGGATCTCACAGTGACACTGGAGATCTTACCTGCTGCTTCTTAATGGCAGTTGAGCTCATTGTCCTCATACACAGCTTTCTACACAGTGTAATACCCCTCCCATTCCCTTGAAACAGAATACATGAAATACTCTTCATAATTTATGAACTCATAACCACAAACTATTCATAATAATTCATAACCAAGAATTCATAATCATAAATTGTGAAATATTCTTTATAATTTAGTGTGACTACTCTGAAACTCTGTGACTGTAATGTGCTGGAATGGCCTCATGAATTATTCAGATTTCTGGACAATCAGTAGTCCAAGATGCCTCTGGTTCTTAGTTTTTTAAGGTTGCCTTATCTTTCCCCTTTCTATCTGATGATTACTGTTCTCTTTCACTCTTACCAATGTGACTGCCACCATACCAAATATAGACACACACAACTTCTTTCCTTTAAAAAACAAATCAGTTATTTAGTTGAAAGGTGAACAGACAGAGGGAGACCTTGTATTTGTTCATTCCCAGATAACTGCAGCAATGGGGCTGGGCCAGGCTGAAGCCAGGAACTCCATTGGGGGTCTCCTACATGGTTGGCAAAAATGCAAATATTTTAGCTATTAACAGCCACTTCTCAAGTGCATTAGCAGAGAACTGAAATCAGAAGTGGAGCTGCTGGAACTCAAACCAGCACACTGTTACGGGATGTGGATGCTCTTACCATCAGCTTAAACCACTGTATCAAAACACTCACCCCTACACTAACCCTCTCTACCCCTCTACTGTTCCTGGGCTAGGAAAGAAGAAGTCAAGTTGACTGGAATTCTATGTAAAAATAAAAGTTTTTAGGATGTGAGTTAGGAAGGCCTTCAGGAAAATTATTGCTTACAAGAGAAAAACTTGATTGCAGAAACTTGATTGCAGAGACTTCATGCACTACTCAAAAATCACCACTGTTTAATTACAGGCTGTGGCCTCTACATAAGGAAAGAATTAGCAATTGAAATTCTGACAACCGGATTTCCCACTCACTGAGCCAAATTACAGTTATGCATACTGACCATTACTGCCAACTACAAAGCAAACAGATGCTCTACCCTTGAGTTGGTTAGCAGACACCAAACACTGTCATATGGGTCAATGCCATAAACAGCAAGCCACTTGTTCTTAGCTGGCCTGCCATGGTCACACTAGCCCAACCAACAGCCTCTTCTCAGTCTGTGTGTGGGCTCCAGAGCATCAGCTCACAGAGGGCCTGGGCCTACCTTGCTCCCCTCAACTCCATTCCAGCTCTCTGGGTGCCCTCAGCTGGAGTTTTCAATCCTTCACACCTGGGACTCCCCCACTTGGCTTCTCTCCCTGAGCCACCCTGGACAAACGTTTTAACCCACTGCTGTCCTTTCTTTACTTCCAGGTAGAGAAACTTCAGCCGGCCTCTCTTGTTGCCTGGAGAACAAGCGAGCACTTTCAACTTCCACCTCTCATTTGTACCACAGCCCCACTGCAGTCCCAATTCTGTGACCAAGCACTTTGATCTTTTAGCTTCCACCCACCCCACAGTCATCATCACTCCCTAACTGATCTAACTCATGGGCAAGGACACCATTCCTTCTCCTCTCCACCCTACTTCCCAGCCACCTTACTCTGCTAGACTGCTCCTTTCAGTCAACTCTTTATGGTTCTCCGTGTATTATGCAAACTTCTTACACTGCACTGTCTTGCACACAGACCCTGGGATGGAGCAGACACCCTACTCACAACTACTTTGGTGATTTCCCACCAGTTCCCAATCAATGAACACAACTGGCCTTGCATGTGAAGATCCTAAGAATCAGTAGGTTTGTACTGCAGAAACAACAGAACCTCTCTCACATGTCCAAAGCATTTATGGCCAATTTCCCAGATACTTAGCAAATAAAGGTCAACTTGGCCTCTCCCCTCCTCCAGTCCACTCCCCTCTTGCCAGACAGCATTTAAAATGCACTTCAGAGTCCCTGTGCTTTAACTGGAAAGGAAACAGGTCTTAATACTCTGGGTCTCTCATTTCATTAAGGATGGAGGTCACCTCAGGAAGGGGAATGGTCGTCTCCCAAGAGAACTTGTGATGCAGTTGAGGGCGTGAGGAGGCTGGGGAGGCCTTCACTCCTTTCTCTGTAGCCTGCTTCACTCTGAAAAGAACAAGCCCAGCTTTCACAGTGAGTTATTTTCAAGGAGGCTTCTGCCAGGACTTGGCTTGGCTCTCCTTGGCTGAGGCAATACCCGGAAGGATCGAGCAACAGTTCAAGGTCAGACTAGGTGTCCAGACAGGACTGGACAGAGGTGCCACTAAGACAGCTGGGTGATAAGGAAGTAGAGAGAGGGGCTTAGAATTGTGTGTGTGTGTGTAATAAAGCTGAACCTGTACATTTCTTTTGCTCTCTCCCTCATATGCCCACAGTCCTGCATAGAAACACATTATTTGCTTTAGCTTCTTTAGCTCCCTGTGATATTTCTATTAACAAGCAGTAGGACCCTGAGCCTGCCAGGGGACCCTCTGTAAACCCTGCAGTGTCCTGCTTGTGAGGTTCCTCACTTGACATCTCCAAGCCCTTTCCCGTATGTACTCTTCATTTGATTCCTGCTTTTCAAGTCCTGAAAACACCTCTTCTTCAGTCCCACACACGGAACAGGACCCTACTCACGCTCTGGAAGTCCTTGGACTTCAAATGATAAACATCAGCCAGACTGTGCTACTTGAAAACATCCTGTGGGATGCAAGACACAGAGCCCCTTTTCAAAAGTTTTTAAACTTTAAAAACATCTGATTGCCAATTATTATATGTTTATTGAGGTACAATGTAATGTAAATATATGTATTACGGGCTAATTAACACACCCACCTCTTCATATACTCACTTCTTTGTGGTGAAAACATAATATTATTCAGTTTTAACAAAAGAATGAAATTCTATCATTTGCAGCAAAATGGTTAAAACTGGAGGATTCCATACTGCATGAAATAAACCAAACCCAGAAAGGCAAATACTGTGTATTCTCTCTTAAATATGGGTGTCAATTTAAAAAGAAAGAAAGGGGGACAGAGAGAAAGAAAAGAAAGGAAAAAAAAGGCAGGCCTCTGTGAATCAGTTTGGCTACACATACAGCAACAGCAACAAAGAGGGCTTTAAATCTTTGTCAAAGAAATGGACAGGAATTATATAATACTGCAGCTTTAATGACCATGACTATCTTGAAATTGACAGTATGCCAATGAAACTGAACATCCTTTTATTTGATTACTGTTTTTAGCCCTTGCCTATTTTCCTGCTGGAGAAACAGCTGAATATTTAATTCAGTGGAGCCACCAAGCCTATGATTACAATGTAAATAAAAAATATATTATTTCAAAAGTAAAGAATAGAAAATATAGTTGGCTCAAATTTCAAACAATAAAGTCTATACTCATAGCAACTTCAATCACTAGGCTATTTGTAAAAGCCTATTTTTCGGTGAAACGTTGCCCATGTGGCCCAGCCTCTCCTCTCCCCAGCTCCACGCCCAGCTCTGTTAGCCACCATTCTACCTTCTACCGCTATGAGCTGACTGGCTTGGATTCCACACATGACTAAGATCTCCTAACAGTGGTTTCTCTGTGCCTTGAAGTTCTCCAAGTTTATCAATGTCATTGCAAAGAACAAATTCCCCCTTTTTTAAGTTGAAGTTTACTCTGATGTGCTTATTTGCTGCATTTTTTAATACATTCTCCCAATGATAGACACGTAGGGTGATTCCACATGTTGGCTTTTGTGAATGCCACTGCAGCGAATATGGGAGTAAATGGATTGCTTCAGCACACTGAGTCTAACTCACGTACATACACACATAGAGTGGGATTGCTGGATCACATATGGCAGTTCTACTTTTAGCTTTTTAAGGAACCTACAGCGTGCAAAAATTTCCATTTCTGCCCATCATCTTCTCTTTGATTACAGCCTTTCCAAGAGCTACAAGGTAATATTTGATTGTTGTTTTAATTAGCCTTTTCCTGGTGATTAGCAGTGCTGAGCATTTTTCTCATGGACCTGTTGATAGTTTGTACGTCTTTTTTGAGAAATGCCCACCCAGATCCTCTTCCTGTTTTTAAATAGATTTATTTGTTTGCTTAATATTGAGTAGTGTGAATTTCTTCTATATTTTGGAGATGAGTTTTCTGTTGGCTATGTGGTTCTTGTGTTCTGTGGCTCATCCCTTCATTCTGAGGACTGTTTCCTTTGCTGCGCAGAAGCTTTGCATTTTGAAGCAATCACATTTGTCTAGTGTTTATTTAGATACCTGTTTTTTTTTTTTAGCATTGACTTATTCTTTTATTGGAAAGTCAGATATACAGAGATGAGGAGTGACAGACAGGAAGATCTTCCGTCTGATGATTCACTCCCCAAGCTGCCACCAACAGCCAGAGCTGAGCTGCTCTGAAGCCAGGAGTCTGGAGCCTCCTCTGGGTCTCCCACACACGTGCAGTCCCAAAGCCTTGGGCTGTCCTTAACTCCTTTCCCAGGCCACAAGCAGAGAGCTGGATGGAAAGCAGAGCCACTGGGATTAGAACTGGTGTCCATATGGGATCCCGATGTGTGCAAGGCGAGGATTTCAGCCACTAGGCTACCACGCCAGGCCCTAGATACCTGTTCTTTTGAGATCATATCCAAGAAATTATTGCCCAGACTAATGTTATGGAACTCTCCCCGCCTCCGGTTTCTTCTAGAAGTTTTTTTTTTTTTTAATAATTTTTATTGTTTTTTTGATACAATTTAGTTGGCGGTGGGCTCTCTCTTTGCCCTCTCCAATTTCTCTCCCCTCCCCTCTGTTCTCCTCTCTAGAATCATAATGCGTGTCCATCGTGAATTTTCCCAAGTCTATCGTGTTTCTACTGGAGTATCTCCTTGCCATGTAGGAGAATAACATTTCCTTGTAGATTAATTCTTGTACCTTGGGACCCTAATATGGTACAGTGAGGATTGGGCCTTCATTGTTTATGGGTCATACCAATAACAGTTATATGTGGACACTGACAATCACAGGTGGTTATAAACAATCTACCCCCGTGTATGGTTAATTAATGAATTACATCACAAGTTACATTAGGTACAAGCAAGTATGAAGTAACATTGATTAACATAGGGTAGGATTCACATAAGATCTCTCTAAATTTGATATATTATATTATATTAGAGCAAACATATGATATCTGACCTTTTGGGATTGGCTCATTTCCCTTAACACCATGGTCTCTAGTTTGGCCCATTTGGCCACAAAGTAATGCATTTCATTTCTTTAAATCGCCATGTAGTATTCCATAGTGTAGATGAACCACAGCTTCTTTATCCAGTTCTCTGCTGATGGCCATTTAGGTTGCTTCCAAGTTCTTGCACTTGTTGATTGTTCTTCAATAAACATTGGGGTGCATGTTGCTTTGTCATATAACGAGTCTTTTGGATATATTTCTAGAAGTGATATTGCTGGGTTGTATGGTAGGTGAAGTTTTAATTGCCTGAGTGTTCTCCATACTGACTTCCATAGTAGTTGCACCAACCTGCATTCCCACCAGCAGTGGAGTAGCGTACCCTTTTCTCCACAGCCTCGCCAGCAGGTGTTGTTAGTAGTTTTCTGTATATGGGTGATTCTTTCAGGCATTAGGTGGAACCTCAGTGTTGTTTTATTTGAATTTCCCTTATTGCCAGAGAACTTCAACATTTTTTTCTCGTGGTTGTTAGCCATTTGAATTTGCTCTTTGGAAAGTGTCTATCCATTTCCTGTGCCCATTTCTTGACTGGTTTGCTTGTTTTGATGTTATTGTTGTTCTGGAGCTCTCAGTATATTCTGGAAAATAGCTCTTTGTCTTCTGTGTAGTGTACAAAAATCTTCTCCCATTTGTTGATTTTCCAGAAGTTTTATAGTTTGAGGCCTTTTATTTAAGGCTTTACCCACATACATTTTAAAACATTATTTGCATCAATCAGGAGAAAGGGGAGTTGGGAAGGGGAAGAGGAAACCTAAGAGCCTATGTATCATAAAATATAAACAATTAAAAATTTTAAAAACCATCATTTGCATACCCTTAATAATCAAACACAACACATCAAAACATTTGCTCTGACATTGTGCTAGTTGATTAACACCATAAGTGTAGCGTGGAAAGCAATGTTTTGAACCCAAGGCTATATGATCACAATTCACGAGTTCGTAGCCCTCCTTAAGGCCTCCTTAAGTCCTTTGGTATCTAACATTCCAGAGCCTCTACATGGAATGACCAATCACATACCTCACTAATAACCAGTGCACTTCCCCATGCCCACAGTGATGGCTTTAGATTTTCACTCCAAAAGTCTCAAATTAGTAAAGAATGGCATTTCAATTTTTCTACCATTTCCAACTTACTTGTTAAATCATTTCCCTTTCTATTTTTTCCCTTTTAAAATACCTCAGAGAGGGTTTGACATGATAATTCAATGACTAAATCCTTACCTTGCAAGCACTGGAGGCATGTATGGACAACACTTCAGGTCCTGGCTATTCCATTTTCCTTCTAGCTCCCTGCTTGTGCCTGGGAAATCAGTGAAGGGTGGCCCAAAGCCTTGGGACCTTGCACCCAGGTGGGAGACCCAAAGGAAACTCCTGGCTCCTGTCTTCAAAGCAGCTCAGCTCCAGCCATTGCAGCTACTTGGGGAAATGAACCAGCAGAGAGAAGATCTTTCTGCCTATCCTTCTCTCTGTAAATCTGATCTGCCTTTCCAACAAAAGTAAATAAATCTTTTTTTAAAAAATCCACCTCAGACAGTTTCCATTGCTTCCTGTCAACTTGCATTATGCAGATCCAGTCCTTACTGATTTAGACTCCCATTTCACATCTGACCCCAAAGCCTCTTGCTCAAGCCATGCAGCCAACACCAGCTACTGAAATGATTAGCAAAGCTGGAGTGTGTCTGCTTCCTGCCTGCCTCTTTCCTCCCTATCTGCCTCTTCCTGGCTGTAATTCCCTGTACTGAGGACAGGAAAGGGTGCAGGGTAGAGCTTTAGGTCTTTTTCCCCACCCACAGTTTTTAGCACCTGTTGTCTACCTCAAGGATCCTTATTGAGAACATGTTCCTCTTCCAGAAAGCAGGAATCCAGTGAGCAAGACAGCTCAGACCCAAAACCTTTGATGGCTTTTTGATCCATGAAAAATTGGAGCATCCTGCCATGCCAGGCCTACAGGAGATCTTGCCTTCCCTTTCCATCAGTTCTGTCCCACTGGCACATGGCCAGCAACAAGATATGTTCAACTCCACTCAGTCACAGCTTAACTTTATAGTTCCTGGAGGATTCTTAGCATCTGTTTTACAGCATTTACTCATTATTACTCTTCTATGTACCCACTGTGTAGCAAACTGACATGAGCATGCTCCATGACAGGCAAACCACTTCTTTCCCACATTTCCTTGCTCCACAGCTTCCTCTACACTCATTTGTTTTCCACTCTCTTTATAATTTATTTGGGATATAGAAACACACACACAAAGAGGGAAGGAGGGATGGGGAGAGAATCTTGTGTCTGCTGGTTTACTCCTCAGATACCCACAATGATTGGAACTGAACTGGTCCAAAGCTAGCAGCTGGAAACACAATCCAGGTCTTGTACGTGCCAGCCCTGATCACACACACTCCCCGACCTCATGCTTCAAGCACCTTGATCCAAGGGTGTGGCTCCCTCAGAATGCACTCAAGCAGAGGCCAGCATGGGCTTAAGATACCTGGGAAGTAGTTTCAAGGTCTAGGGGTGCCATGAGCATAGAGAGAGGGTACGCATAGGCTACACCTTGACCTCATGAACTTTTTACTGCTGGGGAAAGCATGACTTGAAGATCAGAGAAAAGGCCTGCAAGGATCAGGACACTTACTAGGGAACAGCAGCAGGTAGAACTGGAACAAATGGATAGGACTTAGCAAGATCATTATCCCTTAGAGAACTTGCCTCCTTCCTTCCCCTCTCAAATTAATCTGCCCAGCTTTGAACTTACAGAACAACTATCTGAGGATTCTGCATCACCACTTCTCATTCAGTGTATTCACAAACACAGCTTTTTCCTCAACTTCACAAAGCTGCATGCTTCAGTGAGAAGAACTGTCATTTCCACATGTCCTGAACCAATACAACAGAGTAAATGCCAATTCTATCCTTGTCACCTCCCTCAACTTCCAGCTGATCTCTCTGAATCTCCTCAGCTCAAATTGAAAATAATTTCAAATTGAAAATATTATAACAATATAATACCCTATCTGTGAGAGGTTAGACTTAGAAAAAAAGAGGAAAAAAGAACATTCCAAATTAGTTCCATCTTTTTATCCTACCTTAAGTCATAGGCATCAGCTGCAGCAGCAGCAGCCCCATCAGCATAATAACAACTCAAAGGGCATTTCAAGATCAACAGCCATTACTTTCAACAGAAAATGCCAAGATCCAAAAACAACTTTACAATGATATCCTCCATATAGTGCAACCACTGCCAAAGTCAGCATGCACTGTACTCAGACAACTGAGCACTGGTCTACTACACGATCCAGTTATCCCATTCCCAGGAATACACCCAAAGGAAATTAAATCTGCATGCAAGACAGTGACCTGCAACTCTATATTTATAGGACAAATATCATATGTTCTGTCCGATATAAGTCAGCCTTTAGGCAAATTACAACATAATAGATGTAGGTAATCAAGTATATCATGTATTATCACAGATGAATGCTATAACAGAGATTAGCACACTGGGCAGTAAAGTTACATTACAGTGTGCATCTCTGCTCCCCAATAAAAGTAGGATTCCAATTTTGAAACATGTAAATTCACCTGTAGAACATGATATTAGATTTTCTACCTCTATCTCTACCTACCATGTCATAATACATTTAAATAGCATAAATCTAATCTTGCAAATGTTATTAAGGTATCATACTACTGTGACGATTTGGGGAGAATAACAACAGTAGGATGGGAAGGAGAACCTCTATACCTACAAAACTATAAATGAAACTAAATTTAAAAGATGATAGCCTGCATAGACATTGTTTTTTTTAAAGATTTATTTATTTTTTATTACAAAGTCAGATATACAGACAGGAAGAGAGACAGGAAGATCTTCCATCCCATGATCTACTCCCCGTGAGCTCAACGGCCGGTGCTGCGCCGATCTGAAGCCAGGAACCAGGAACCTCCTCCGGGTCTCCCACACAGGTGCAGGGTCCCAAGGCTTTGGGCCATCCTCGACTGCCTTCCCAGGCCACGAGCAGGGAGCTGGATGGGAAGTGGAGCTGCCGGGATTAGAACCAGCACCCATACAAAGAGCTTCCATTTAGAATGCTCGCGGAGGGTGTTTAGCATATTAAATTGGCTTGCCTTGTCATTCAGACCCTTAGGAGGAATCACTAAGAATCTACAGATTTTTACTAGACTTCATTACACTTTAGCTTTCACTTTCTACACAACAGGGAGAACACAATGAAACATTTTACTCAGCTTGATGCAATCTGGTGTCTCCGAATCATTAAAGAATGTTAACCCATCATTTAAAGGGTCCACTGTCATGAATTCTAACTTCAGGGGTTTGCCAGCACTATGGGTTTCAAATGCCAGGAGTTCCAACATTATTTACTGTTCTTAAAGGTTTCACAACAAAGAGCTCAACTCTACCTTAGGTATGACTGCCTCCAATCAATAGGGAAAAGAATACTGCTACATAACATGCAAATGGGAAGTATCTACTATGCCAGTAGATACTAATAAAATCTGTTTAGACTTTTATTATATTATTTACATTTGTGAGGACCTCAAAAAGTTCACAGGAAATAAAACATCAAAATTGGAAACTTTCTCAATATGATATCCAACAAATTTAAGACACTTTTATAAGCAATGACCATGGCCATTAAAAAACCAAAGGTTCAGGGATTCTAAGCATGTCAAAGCAGTCTTTTTTTTTTTTTCATTATTAACTGTATAAAAGAGGGTGTCCTTTAAATGGGAAGCGAAAAGAAGTCAGGAAGAGCCAAATCAGAACTCTAAGGGTAAGCATAATGTTTTGCCAGTAAAACTTGCACAACATTGCCTGTGCTTGTTGAAAGGAATGAATGACAGCACTGTCACGATGGTGAAGGATTCTAATGAAGCTTTTCCAGGTGTTTTTGTGCTAAAGCTTTGGCATTCTCAAACACTCTCCTAATTAGCACATGTCATCATCAGTTGGCCCTCCAGAAAGTCAACAAGTAAAAAAATGCCTTGAGCAATCCCCAAAACTAAGACACTGGATGGGTCTGCTTTTGCTTTGACTGGACCACTTCCACCTTATGGTAGCCATCACTTGTGCATCGCTTCTTCTAGACCACGTTGGAAAAGCCACATTTCATCTCCCATTATAATCCTTGGAAGAAATGCTACAGGATCTTGATCCCACTCGCTTAGAGTTCTCATTGCCTATTCTGGTCTTGTTGAAGGCTGACTGGAGTGCAATCCTTTTGGTCTGCATTGAGCAGAAAGTCTTTCTTCCACGTTCATGTTTCACTCAGAACTGTGTCAGCTGAACCAAATGAGGTGTCACTGGGGTTGGCTATTATTGCTGTTGCCATTGTTTTTGTTGCTAACCTCTTTTCAACAAGGTTAGTTCTGATCCTCACAAACTGATGCGGATGATCTGTCACAGCAGCTTCCATCCTCAACATTTCACCCCTTCTGACACTGAGTATATGATTGGGAAACTGAAGATTTCCTCGGGGGCACTGTTGGCATGAACTTATCAAGCATCAGTAGTTTCACCATTCCTCCAACCCAGCTGCACCATAAATGTGTTTGTTCTTGCTTCAGTTTTGACAGTACTCAACATTACACTGGCAGAGGCTGTTTGCAAACTGATGCCTTAGCCTTCTCAGTGACCCACACTAGATCCTCCTCAAACAGATGCAATAAACATAAGTATTTTAATACAAAATGTTTGAATTTTGGGACCGCACACTAGCTTATCAGCTAAAGTCCTTGCCTTGCACAAGCCAGGATCCCATATGGGCACCGGTTTGTGTCCCAGCAGCCCCGCTCCCATCCAGCTCCTTGCTTGTGGCCTGGGAAAGCAGTTGAGAATGGCCCAAAAGCCTCAGGACCCTGCACCTGCGTGGGAGATCCAGAAGAGGTTCCTGGCTCCTGGCTTCAGATTGGCTCAGCTCTGGCCATCTGCGGCCACTTGGGGAGTGAATCAGCAGACGGAAGTTCTTCTCTGTCTCTCCTCATCTCTGTATATCTGACTTTCCAATAAAAATAAATAAACCTTTTTATAAAATATTTCAATTTTGTGAGAACCCATATGAAATATGTATGCTGTACAACCAAGAAATGTTTGCCTAGAAAGTATTAGTGATGCTTTTGGATCATCCTTTGTACCCGCCCCTGCATTTTTCATATCTATAAAAGTATATATTCATTAAACATCTATATATTAGAACCAGTGTAATAGCAGTTCAGGATTCATCTGCTCTACTTCCAATCCACTTCCCTGCTAATAATCAGGGAGCAGATAATAGCCGTAGTTCTTAGGTCTCTGTCACCCACATGGGAGACCCAGATGGAATTCCCATGTTCTGGCTTCAGCCCAGCCTAGACCTAGTTGTTGAGGCCACTTGAAAAGTAAACAGCAGGTGAAGATCTTTGTCTTATCCTCTCTATTACTTTGCCTTTCAAATAAATAAATAAATATTTCCAATATGCATATATTCAGCATTGTATGGTTTTAAACCTCAAGTAAATTATATCACCAATATTTTCTGCAGCCTGCCTTTTTGCCCAACTTATGTTTGTGAGATTCCTTAATGTTGATAGCAGTAGCTGTCATTCATTTTTATTTATGCTTCCCTTTGCATTGAAATAATATATTGAAAAAGGGCCAGTGGTACAGCAAGTTAAGCTACCACTTGCAACATTAAAGTGCTGGTTCAAGTCCCAACTGCTGGGCTTCCTACTCAGCTTCCTGCTAATATACCCAGGGAAGACAGTAGAAGATGCTCCAAATACTTGAGCTCCTGTCACCCATGTGCAGAGCCAGAATGGAGTCCTGGATCTACCTTCTGTTTGGCTCAGACCTGACTGTTGTAGTCATTTGGGGGAGTCAATCAGTAGAAAGAAGATCATCTGCTGATGGTCTCTTTCATGCTTTCCCCCTTTATCCCTGTCGCTTTGCCTTTTAAATAAACAAATCTTGAACAAATGAAAGAGAAAGAGAAAGAGGTAGAATTTATTTATTCAATCTAACTTGAATGAATATCTGCACTGGTTCAGTTTTTGCTTTTACAAATGGCATTGTTATAAACATACTTCTGTGCATGGAGTCATTTCTCTATAGGACACTGCTGCGCCATCACCAACTCTAATGCCAAACTGTTTCCCCAGTGCTCATATTAGTTTATACTCTTACCAGTAGGGTATGAAATCTATCTTCTGCCAGCTTACCAATATTTGCTATTTACAGCTGTTTCACTTTTTGCCATTCAGGTAGAACTGAAATAGTATCTCTTTTGCAACTTTAATTTGCATTTCCTAAGCTGTAGAACATTTTCATGTCTTTATTGGCCATTCATATTTGCTCTGCTGATAAATGCCTATTCAGGTCTTTTTGTTTGTTCTTCTATAGGGATTATTTTTCTTATCAGAGTTCTTTATATATTCTGAATACTAACCCTTTACCTCTTATAGCTTCTCCAAATTTGTAATCTTTCTTCCTTCCTTATGTCGTCTTTTGATTGAAACACAAAACTCTAAATTTTGATGTGGCTCAACTGATCAACTGTTTCCTGGTGGTTTTTGTGTATCCCTTTATATCAGAAATTATTTCCAACTGTAAGACCCTAAATACCTATATCTTCTCCAAAAAGTTCTTTAAAGCATTCTCTTTCATCCCTTGGAAGTGCTTTTCGGACAAGACCCATGATAGGGGTCTGGTTTTGTGTTTTTCCACATGGTTAATCATTTGCTTCAGCACCAATTATTGTGCAGTCTGTTCCTTCCCCACTTAAAACCATTTTCAACTCTGTGGAAGCCATGCCTTGTGTATGTACAGGCTTGTATCTAGACTACATTCGGTTCCAATGGAAATTTGTCCATCCCTCAGCTTACAACAAATGGCGCCAGTTACTCTAATTTTTATAAGACACTTTAGCATTTGTTGAAGTCAGTCCCTCCATCACCTTCTTTTTCTTCAGGACACTCCTGAGTCCTGACAGCCCTTTATACTTTCACACAAACCTTAAAAGCAATCTGTTATGTTTCTTGAGAAAAAATGTGTATTGGCATATTGGTCTTTACTGACATCATGCAAAACAGTAATTCTCTTCTTAAGCCTTCCTCACTGGCAGTGTTTTCTTTGTCCTAATTATGATACATTCACTGATTCTCCTCCCTCAGCTCATTGGGCCTTAATCTGTTGTCTTCTATCCCCTTAGTCACCATAGCTGGTCACCACAGCTAACAAAAGCAAATGCTAGCCACCTGCGAGTTCTCAAGTGGCTTCATGACTGGTGCAGTTTCAGCCTATGTTTGTCTCTGGAGTTTTGTCCTAAGAGGATTAGGGGCAGGAGTGGATGAATCTAGACTTCATATGTAATCTTACATTTTCAAGGTCAAAGCCATCTGGTCCATACAGCATAGGGAATGATGGTAGCGATACCAAAAGCACCTCTTTAGAGAATAGAATAATCCTTCAACTGTTCCAAGAAGCAAGATGAGAGGGCTTTCTAGTTAGTCTAGGAACCTGGTTACATACTTCAATTTTATCATAATAAAATATTTTACACCCTTCTGCTTACATTTCTAGAAGAAATTCATGCATGAATAAGAACATAACAGAGTAATTACAGTAAATGATTTCTGATTATAAGAATTATAAATCCACAGGAAATACCAAATATTACCTGAAAATATTGGAGGGTTGCTGAGACCACCACAGACTTGAAAATAGGAGAACCTAAACAGAGAACCAAAGCTCACTTGGCCTCTTCTTCTATGACAAAGTAGCATAAGGTAGAGCAACACTAAGGCAAAGATCAACTTAAAATTCTAGGGAAACATACCAAATATCAATTTAGAAGCACAAGAGAGCTACTGACACCATTAGGATTTTAAGGCAAGCAGCAGGAGACACTGCAGCTATTTTCTATATGGATGTTTTTGGTGATTCCGGGCAAAGGCAAGAGCTGAAAAGCAGGGCTTGGCCTGGGATGAAAGCCAATGGCACTAACAAGAGCTACTGACGGCCTCACAGGGCTGGAAAGAACAAAATTTAAGATTTCAGAAGCCAATATCCCAGTGAGGGGGCTCGCAGGAAACTGAGCCCAACACTCGGCCCTTTTCCCGTTCAAGATACTTGCCAAATTCTGAGACTAGCCTGGAGAGGTTTACCAGAAAGACTACAAAATATGGGGTAGAATTCTGGCAGTCCTTGAGTGCCTGAGGATGCGTTTGCAGGGCTCAACTCAGTGAGAGCAGCAGTAAGAGACTGAGTGTATTCATTGTTCTATAGTATCACTGACATGTATGAGCAGTGCTTTCCACTTAATGTACAATACTATTACAGATGCTCTCACAACCAGGAACACAAGACCCTAATGTTACTAAGTTATCTCAAATGAATCTCTAACACTGGTATTCATCTCCGACCAGAACCACACTATGAAAAGGAATACTTGTGGGAAATTTTTATACCAAGAGTATTGGTAGCAGCTTACATTCATTTATCACACACTGGTAGCCAAATCAATTTGGTACCATTTCATCTACATGATCTCATTTTTCTCACAAACACTATATCTATGAGGTAGGGATGGTTTGGTTTTCAATCCCATCTGAAGGACAGGAAGCCAGAGGCTTAGCAGCAGCAAGGCACTTGGTGAGGATTGCAACACACAATTGATGGAACAGATTTAAACCTAGTTCTACTAATGGTAGATCACTAGGTAGATCATTCAACATGTGAAAATCATGTGGCCTATCTACTCTGCTAGATACCTCAATTCTGTCCTCAATCACAGAATAAAAAATTACAGCCAATTACAGAGGCTCTGTGAGTAGCTTTGAGTCACTGCTAAAACAGCAGGTCTCAATCATTTATGAAAGTTTGTCAAGGAGAGCCACAGGGGAAAGTTCTAGAGGCTCCCCTTTCCCTAAAATACTTGGCATTTCAGAAATCCAGACCTCTTCTTACCTGTGACTGTCTGACTAGGGAGAATAGAGACTTGTCTGAGCCAGAGAATCCTAGTTCCCTGCCCAGAGAGTGGCACATGGGAAGAGGTCTGTAAACCTGTGGTATATGAAGAGCTTCAGAGAAAAATTAAAGCACCCATAAGTATGGGACAAAAGGTCCAGATGGACTCCATCTTCTGGTAGATGCCTGGAGACCGTGGGAGTCACCTCCCAACTAGGAACCAAGCTGGCACAAGGACTATCAAAAGTAATGAGAATGATAACACAAAAACTGTATTTATCCTGAGCATGTCACTGAATTAATCTTGAAACCATACTATCTCAGGCTTTATCTCATATTGTAAAACACTGCACTTTCTTTCTTCTTTAAGCTGGTTGAGTCAGGAGCTAGCTGAAGATACACCCCAAAGCATCCTCATTAACATAGTCTAGATACCAAAGTGTAAAAGAGCAAAAGAGAGAGAGGGATGGAGCAGACCCATAAAACTCAGAAGCCCATGTGCAGGCTGCTTAGCAGGAAACAGAATAGGCAGAGTAGTAATGAAGGGGACAAGGGGTCAGCAGACCAGGCTCTGTAGAGGATTCCTTTGAACCGATATGTGACCCTGGCCTTGGAAATGGGGCCGCTGACACTTCATGCAGCTGAAGTCAGAGTTTTCACCACGATGCATGATAAGACTACCTGGGAAGCAGGCACAGCTGTCCAACATCTCAGCCACAATGCAGACCAATGAAACCAGAATCTTCAGAAGTACAAGGGGAAGCATCACCAGTGTTTAAATCTCATCAGGTGACTCTGAGGTGCAGCTAAGTTTGAGGACAATAGGCATAGTGGGACCCCTGCAAGCCTGAGTCTGGTGTCTGCTCACTAGCACAAAATAGAAAGGTTTGGGAGGGCAGGGGTCTGCAAAACTCCACTTGGGGAACCAGTCTTGATGTGGGTAATGAGCATATTCATTTCCAACCTGGGTTCTTGTTTCCCACATAGACGAAAAACAATAAGTGAAGATCAGGAATGTGCCCAACTAGGAACAAGATTTACTGAACAGAATAAAGAGGCATTCACATGTGAATGTGGGCCTCCTCCCCCAATACCCATGACGAATGGGCCAGAAGTTTGCTCAAGAAAGAGGAAGAGAAAATGAGAGCATAACCTTTGAGCATGATCTGTGACCAAAAGACACCTTTACACCCCCAAACCCCACCTCCTTTTATGAGGTAAGGGGTTGGTACCCAAACTGGATCTAAAATGGAGTGGGGTCTTTGTATTCATGCAAAAGGTGCATCCTGGGAAGGTGGGTAGATTAAGCTGACAGACACAAATATTTTGCAGGGGTGTAAAAAAATTCCTGCCTACCTAAACTTTAGCTGCCTAGTTCCAAGATACTACTCTGGATTTGATCCCTGTCCCCCAGAGAGGATGTGTTCAGATCATAGCTACCAGTAGTTGTTGGAAAACTGAAGAACCTGGAGATGAAAGATTTTCCCTTTGCAGGTTGAAGGACCATATTCAAGCAGAACCTTTACATTCCCATTGAAAGTGGAAATCAAAATCTAAATCTCCATTTCCAGTTTTGCAGTTTGGGGATTAGCTAAAATGAGACACATATGGGGCCAATGAAGTAGCTCAACAGGCTAATCTTCCACCTGCAGTTCTGGCATCGCAAATGGGTGCTGGTTTTTGTCTCAGCTGCTCCACTTCTGATCCAGCTCCCTTCTTATGGCCTGGGAAAACAGTAGAGGATGGCTCAAGTCCTTGACCCCAGCACCCATGTGGGAAACCCATAGTAGCCACTCAGGGAATGAGCCAGCAAATAGAAGATATTATCTCTAACACTCTAAGTCTGCCTTTCAAATAAAAATAGACTTTAAAAATCTTATGTCAAATTAATGTATTTGTGACCAAACACAGCCTAGACCCCAGTAGTCTGTCATGTGTGTAACAGAAGCTGTTCTAAGTTTACTCTTCATGATTGGACTTTCCCAGTAGGTTGGTGATCAATTCCTCTTTAAGTTCACACCTGGAAGTTCTTTCTCGAATTTTAGGCAGCACTGGGGGCAACAGCCTGGTTTTATGAACCTGATCCCTGTCCCACCAAAGAGCTATGCTTCTCCTTTCAGTCCAGGACTGATGTGCCCTATCCATTCCCATGCCCTTGTGTGTAGTTCCAAGCTTTGTCCCTTCAGACAGGTGCTGAACCTCAAGGAGTGGAAGCCCATCACCCCCACCCACATGACCTTCTTCCCCATTTTAAAGCTAGATGTGCTTCCAACATAACCTTAACTCAACAGAGTGGGAGTGAGGAATAGTAACTAAGGGGGCAGTCACTTTTCCTGGACCTTCCCACCTCTAGCTTAAACAGTGGGAAGAGAGCACATACGGTCCCTATTCAGACTGAGGCCATGTGAGTATCACCAGGTAGTTTCACTTCTGAGCCGACCAACTCTGCTCAGTTGCTCTGAAACCAAACAAGAAACAGTCAATTGACAGTCTCTTCTTTCACTGTGGCTTTGAGAAACAAAACATTCTCAGGTCTAATACCAAACACATTTATTCTCCAATGATAAGCTCAATATGGGTATCTAGAGGAGAGTGAAATATTTATACAGTAGAAACATGATGGAACCCAGCCAAAACTTCATATACTGTCATAGAGGAGTTTACTCAATAGTACTTTTCTAGCATGGCAGAACACACATGTTAAAATTAACTGCATCTCCTTCACACTTCTTAATGGTTATGTAAAATTATGAAAGCAAGCACTCTAAGCCTTCTGTACTTAAAGTCTTACAGAAGAGTTATACACACATGAAAACAGGTTTATTACAATACATCCAAAACAGTTCATATCCATTTAGAAAAAAAAAAAAAGAGGCACTTGACTAGGAAATTAAAATAGCAAGACAAAAGTAATCAAGAGACAGATGTGGGACATACTCTATTCTTGCATTTAGTGTCAGTCCTCACTTTGCATTTTACATCTAAAAAAGTGTGGCAGAAAAGACTGAGTCACCTTCAATATGAAGGATGTGAATTAATGCACACTGACAAAACTCCCAAAAATATGACAGCATTGCAAGAGGAATTCCAGTGTACAGTGGGGAGCTTCTTTTGGAGACCAGAAACTCAGGAGTTACCAGATGACCATTCAGATATTTGGGTTAGGCATCTACAGTGTTCTGGTTTTAATTGAGGCACTTGTAAAGAGTAATCTTTGACTTTGACATAGAGTTCGTACACACTGTTAGCCACTGATGGTGGCATACTTTTAGACAGGCAGAATCCAAACATTTTACCTTGACCACAAAGCTACTCATAATATTGAAACAACAAGGCCAGATTCGCTTCAACTTTCTTCAAATCATGGATTGGATTTTGAAAGGTCCAGATTAAACAGGAAGGTTTCATTTGAGATCTTGATGCTTTAATTATATTTTTATCTGCCCCTAAAACCTTTAAAATTTATTTGGGTTTTCTTGCAAGACTATATAGGATGGGTCTTCTTCCCTTCAACAAATTATTTCCCCCAGAGAGGACTCTAAAACCAACTTTAAAACACAAAAGAACCTTACACTTTCTCACCAACAATTAAGGATCAGAGCTCCCACTCCTACTCTGATGTGACTCAGACACACTATGCACATATCTCACACATTCCTCATACCATTAACTCAGCTTCCTGTCACCATCACCTTCCCCAACTTTTCCTTGTCCAATCCGAAAGTTAGTGAATCAAGAGGGAAGAAGCAAGGGCAATGAAAAAGCATTACTCTAATAAAAAAAAGTTCCTGGGCTGCTACTTGATCTTCTGAAGCAAATATACACCCCAACACTAACTTCCCAGTGGCTATCTTTTCTATAGCCAGATCTCCAAAGCTCACATCTAATTGAGCATTACAGACCCAGAATTGCAGGGGGAATATGAAAGGTCAAGGCCAGTTGCTAAATTCATCGATAAGAAGCCAAGTTCTCCATTCTTCCCCAGCTCTGCCATTCTGGAAATATTCCACTAGCCAGCCTCGGACTGCCAAAGATTGTTGGCTCTAGCTCGGTCTTCGGGGATGCCTGGTGAAATGCACAGTCTTGAGGCGCTATCTGTGCCTGCACCCCATCAGGTTTCCATTGTACATGCACAATTCTGTAATTCTGACCCTCGTTGTTGTCCCAGAACACCTGTCCATTGGCGTGGTAGGAAATGCAGAACTCAATTTTCTCCTCAGTTGGAATGACAGCAGGTAAGTCAACGGCAAATGAGAAGGTGTCACTATCTGAGCTACCATACACATTTTTCATGTAGACACAGTCCACATCAGTGTAGCTCTTCCAAGTGTTGAATGTTATTCGGATTTGAACCTTCTTCTCAAAGCTCAAGTTTTTTACCTTCACAGTCCCAGTCACTGTCCGCTCTTGCAAAGAGCAGCTCTCCAGGCAGACAAAGTTCTTTTGAAAGTGGTTCCGGAAACTTAAGTAGTCAGTGGAAGGCTGTGGGAAATCTAAAATCAAATTTTTCTCCTCATGGAGTTTTAAGCCAGAGGAGATATCATTAAGATCCAAAAGGTCAAACTGGAGGTCCCACGCCGGTTCTTCTGGGAGATCAGAGAAGACATGGATGGCAGTGAGAGAGAGGCCCTTGGAATCCGCAAACACAACCCGCTTCTTGGCTTGGTTGTGTGAGCGCTTCCAGTCGTTCTGTGATTTGGTTTCATGCTTTATGTTGAGACATGGTTTCAGAGGCTTTAGCTTATTCACCAAATTTCTTCGTTGAAAATCATTATAAGGGCCCAGGAAACTCTTCAGAGGGGGTGAATGAGCCAAGCAAAGTCTCATGGCCACATCCACTGGCATGACTGAACTTGTCAAAGGGCGTGGATCTAAGACCTGGATCATTCTGGAATGGAAAAGGAAGAGGGGTCACCATGTGCACTGGGTTTTGAATGCATACGGACTATTTTTACACTGACTGAATTCCATCCATGCAAGAAGCATCAAACAGGTGCTATTCATGTAGTAAGAAACAGCAGTGTTGGGTGGTCCCATCTGTATCCTATGTGCACCTCCACTGCTGGTTGAACACTCTTCAGGGGAGTCATGAGCTTCAAAATGGTTCTCAGCCCACTACAACCTTGGAAAAATGGTTTTCTCTCTTTCTGAATTCAGGTTCTTAAGATTTAAAGCCACTGAGGCAGAACCTCTGTGGACCGAGCACAGGCGGCACATCGTTCTTAAAGCTTTCCAGATGACTTCAGTGACAAGATAAGTCTGGAATCCAGAGATCCAGTCTCCCTTTGCTTATTTTGCTGTTAAATGGATGCCACTGCTTTGGAAAGGTAATCCAGTTGTAAAGTTTTTATGCAAAGGTTTTGAGAGTGAGAATGTTAGAAAGAATTGAAAGCAGAGAGTTGTCTTTGCACTTTCTCATGTTCTTCCTTGGGTTTGAGAAGTAACTCACTGGAACAAGTCAGCAGCTCATGCATTTAAAGAAAAAGTTTGCATTATCTATAGCTAATATAGAAAGATGACCATGGTGGGTCCACACTGAAATGAAAACAGCGAATTGCCTGAGAATTCACAAATATTTTAAAATTTCATAGGAAATAGAGCAAAAAGTTAACAATTATCTCTGGATGACTATATTATACAACTATTTTTGTCCATACATTTTTTAAGGTATTTTCTAATGTCTTGATGATGAACATTTATAAGTGGGAAGATTTTTTAAAAAAAAAATTGAAAAATTTAAGCATAACTATGCTCAGCAATAAATCAAAAAGTATTCTTCAAAAAGACTTCTGGCCTTTAACCCATATCACATATGGACAAGGATATGGAATTAGGATTTTCCCCTTACAGATTCAGATAGATGGGGGGTATATGGCATATGGTATTTCCAAGCCTGACTTCAGTAACTCTTTAGAACTCTAAGCATATAGGTAAGTGCTCATTCCACAAACTGAATAATAAAGAATATTCACAAAGCTTACTTTATTAGCTCTGAGGTTTTTCTGGGTGACCTGAAAACTTAAAAAAAAAAAAAAAAAAGCCTCTAAGCTATAACTCTCAGTCTAGCAATGGTGAACAGACCAGATTTTTTTTCAAGAAGTCTTGTGCTAAGTTATGTCTGGTCAAGCTACTAAAAGTAGTTTATGGGAGGTTGAGGGTTTTTTGTTTGTTTGTTGCTTTTTTTTCTTTTGTATATATAGAAAGATGGTTTTAGTATTGTCCTATTTCGTTGGAATTTTAAGTCGTGCTCAGGAGTTAAAAATAATGGTCTGTTCAACCTCGGAGACCGAGTTTGCTATGGCAAATAATGATGAGAGTGGAGGGCAATAACTAAATGTGAACAACGTCCCAGTGTCTGCCCCAAACTAAACTGCTTGACTAGCAAGATTAGAGTGCTGTTCTCCCGAGTTCAGCTGCTCCCGTCCTTGGGATCGGCTGGCGGGACCAAAAGATAACAGTTGCATCAATGAGGAAAATTAACTAGAGTTGACTCAGGTTAAACCAGTTTCTGGTTGAGGATGCTGACTGCCAAAATACACTCTGCTTAGGAAATACTTCGCAAATTTCTCTGGGTGCCGGATTCAATTTAGCAACCTGTCAGCTTGCCTTCTGGGGTCTCAATCTGCAGAAACTACAGAATGAAAATGCCCTCTCGCCACCCCAATTTGCATGCAAATGCGCATTCCGCCTGGTTTGGGGATACAAAGTTGCAGCCAACCTACCTGGTGCAGCTCATTAGGCAGAGAGGCGGGGCTGACCGTGAGAGTCGGTACCCCGCTGCCTGAGCCTAGTGCGCCCCGCAGCTCCGGGCAGTGCACCTCCCCTGGTCGCTCCCGCAGACTGCGGGTCAAGCACGGGAGAAACCGCTTATCTGCTCGGAACCACGTGAACTGATCCCTCGGACCAATCAGTGGGTAGCGGGCCCGCTGGCGTGACCAACCAGCTCCCAGCAGCAGCTCGAGCCCTCGCCCCACAAGGACGTGATCACAGCGGGGCTGGATGCGCCCAGCACCAGCTGGGAGCCCCGAGGGATTTGGGGGGACTCCGGGGCCAGCTGGCCTGAGCAGCGTAACACGAGCCCCGGGCGGAGGGGCGAGCAGGCACGTAACGCACAGAGCCCGGGAGGCCGCACCCAGCTCGCCCGGGCCAGCGCCTGGGGAATGTCTGAGGATTAGTGCGCACCAAGTTGCCGGTGGATCCCCATGTGTTGAATGTCTTCTGTGTTCATTGCTTGTTGTGTTCCCTGATCTTGGTCTGCATTGGGAGAGGTTTGGCTGCGTGCATTTCGCTCAGGGTGAATATCCATAAATGCAACACAATGGGTGCCAGGAATCCCCAACTTCTCCCAACACGCAGATCCTGTAAAAGCAGCCTTGGATGGAAAGGCAATTTATGTTTCAGCTTATTCTTCAGTTCTCTCCCTCGCAGAGAAAACTAAAGACAGAAATGAAATGTCCCATGTGACCAAACGAAGCCAGTTGGGAACCCAAATCCCTGAACTAAGTTGTGATGTCCTTTGCAGTGATGCAGTGTAGCTTGGGAGTAGTTTTAGACCATTCATCCCAACCCTGCACTTAAGTATAAATTGCTCTTATAAAACCTGCATCCTACTTCTGCTATGCTTAGATATCCAGCAGTCAATTAAAACACAAAAATCACAGTGTATTTTAAATAACGGCCAAGAGTGGAACCATTAAAAGCTGAATTATTAGAGCAAGGAAGAAGAAATTGGGAGAGAAACTTCACACCTGGGTTTTATTTTTCACAGGGACCTGCCACTGAGGGGCAGGTGTCCTAGTCTGCTAGCTTAGCTCAAACTGGCTGACAGGCTGCAGTCCCTGGGTCTGACACAACTAGCTATGTACATCTAGTCAGGTTCTGCTCTCAAGTCCCTCCTGTGGGAGATGGGGGTGGGAGAATGGTTCTGAGGATTAGAGAAAACTACCAACTCAGCAGTGCTGGTTCATGTGCTCCTCTACGTCCTTTCGCAAGTCAGTATGTGATCCCTCAGGCTGAGTTTTCGCTGTCACCTCAGAGCACCGGTGCCCAGGTGAAATTAATGCTAATAGCTTCTGCTTGCAGCATCTTTAAAATCCAGACTTTGAGCCTGTTTGCCTCCCACAACAACCCCAGTTACTGTGGCCTATTGCTGATCCCATTTTAGAGAAAAGAAAATTAAGACAGTGAGAAGTCAAGAGATCCAGCTAGAATCTCACAGGTAGAGCCTGCTTATGCCAGAACAATCATCATGGCAACAGACTGGCTTCCTTTAATTACCATGGAGGTGGGAGGTGCTGTAGGCAATACTGGTTATCAACCCATTTCACAGATGAGGAACCTAAAAGTTAAAGAAGCTAAACTTTGTGAAGGCCTTGTAAGAACCAAAGCTGAATATTTGAGAAATCCTTTCCTTACCTCTGCTCATAATCATATGTTGAACTAAATATCACAGAATCAACTGGGCAACATAAAACTTCAAGAAATTTTCATTGTCTCATTTTTAGGTAAAGATGTTCATGCAGAGCAAATAAAGCGGGCCTCACCAACAGGTTAACTGTGCTTTTACTGGAGTGCTGATCTTATGAGTAACTAAAAATGTCTTTGTTACTTATCATCTCTGCATTTTAAAAAACATCTGCAATGAACATGGACAACTTCTCTAAGAAATAATTTTTATGCGATTTTTAAATTTGCAGTTTCAGCTATATTGGATACCCTATCCTGCCAGGCACCAAGAACTTCAAGAATTCAGCCATAATTTACACCATTGTTCTGTACTTGTTTCCATTCACTTTGCTTTCTCTCCTGCCCCCTGGTGTTGATTGAAGCCATAAAAGTCACTCTCCATTTCAACTTCACACAGAAGTCAGAGAAACAACTCAAAGAAGCCAGCTTCAGTAAAACCTGCAAAATGGAAGACCCAGGCTGCTCACTTTGGCCTCTGTCCTGGCTTTCCTGGGATAAGAGGAAGAGAGATGGTACCAGGGGTTGCTCATTGAAGACCAAGTTAACCATGGAGAGTTTTAATATAAATTGGGCTTTCTCCAGTGGCATGGCTAGGTCCAAGTGATACTTTGCCGTCTACCTCTCAGCGATAAACACATCAACTGGAGATGGGTGAGCTGGGCAGTACTTCTACCAGCATGTCTAGGATTGCAAGGACTCACCAGCCAGAGCCCTTTGACCTAAAGGATGTTACAATCTTTACTGCAGAAATTCTAATTCATAAGATACCCAGGGCATGTTTTAAGAACATAATCAAGCAGGAGGATGGTGATCACGTGGCTCACACAAGAGAGCCTCTAACACTACTTGCTCAATGTTCTAGCAGAGAACTGCCCTTGTGAAGAAAACTCTCAGAGGGGGTCCCTGGGCTGCCAACGTGCTTTCTGCAACCTCACCTTTTCTCGGTCTTCAATTTAGATAATACACCAGAGTTCAAAATGTTGGTGGTTCCTGTGAGGATTCAGCTGATCTTTGTTTTCCCCAGTGCCACAGGGACAAGGGAAGAGGGGGGCTCAAAAAGGGATGATACACTTGGCCTGACAATCTGTTGGGAAGGAGAACAGAGAGGTTAAAAAGCCAAGTCACTAACACATTGCCTATCTGGCAAATGGAGCATATGAACTTTGTACACATTTGCTACATGGACTTGAGGGAAAGGGACGGTCTCTGAAGACCCAAAAGTATTGAGTAAATACAAGAACAACCGAGTGAGGTACAGATTTGAGCCAGGAGGGCTTGGGAGGAAAGGTCGGGGCAAGAGTGAAAAAAAAAAAAAAGTAGCTCCTGTGTTATCTTGAACAAAATTACACATTACAGTCCTACCAAATTAAGGTGAGCAAATAAGGAAGTAACAGTCTGACTGTTGGGGAGGATCATATTGTGTCAACAGTTATATTTCCAACTGGCTGTGATTTATCTATATTCTTTGAAGGATTAAGGTGAGTAAAATGTAAGTTAGGATCTGTGAAGCAATGGCTAAAACAATACTCAAAGGCCTTTTAACAAAGGCTGCATATGTATATGTGGAGGCTGGAACAGCAGATGGATTCTGCAAAGAATGGAATAGAAACTAGCCAGAATATACTGGAATGCATAGGAAATTTCAACACTGGAAAACAAACAAACAAACAAACAAAAAGAACAAAGCTATTTAGAGAAAAGAATAGTGACAATATACCAACCAAGCCTAGCAACTTAAAATGCATTATAATCTTGGAGTTAAAAAATAATATATGGGCCCAGCACTATGACCCAGTAGCTAAATCCTTGCCTTACCAACAAGAGGATCTCATATGGGTGCCAGTTCATTTCCTGGCTGCTCCACTTCCCATCCAGCTCCCTGCTTGTGGCCTGGGAAAGCAGTTGAGTATGGCCAAAAGCCTTGGGACCCTGCACTGCATGGGAGACCTGGGAGATGCTCCTGACTCTTGGCTCCTGGCTTCAGATCAGCTCAGCTCAGCCACTGCAGCCATTTGGGAAATGAACCAATGGACAGAAGATCTTTCTCTGTCTCTCCTTCTCTCCGCAAATCTGCCTTTCCAATAAAAATAAACAAATCTTTAAAAGAAAAAATAATATACTGGTTGTGGTGCATAAATCAGACCAGAGAGATAAGAGTCCATAAACAAGCTCACATATCAGACTTTAATTGGTAATACTGGTGGGCATTTGAATGAGGGGAGTGCTAGAATGAGTTATTCAACCACTAGCTAGCCATACTGGAGAAGAAGGATGTATACAATCACATATTTCACTAACACCTCTGGGAGGGGAGCTGAAGTGTCTTGATGATTCAGCAATATGCACGGATAAGGCACTTCAAGAGGATGTCTTGATCCAACTTTGCACTACTGTAATAAAATACCAAGCACTGGGTAATGTACAAGGAGAAGGGGCTTATTTCTATCAGAATTCTGGTGCAGAAGTCCAAACTGCCTAGGTCCAGTGTCATGTATCATATTATGGCAGAAGGCATCACATGGCAAGAGCAGGTATGCAGGGTATAGAACAATTGCATGCAGTGAGGGAGCAGGAGAGTGGGGAGAGGCCAGACTGGCTATCCCACAATAACCCAGAGTCCTGTGAGACCTATCCTACTGCCAGAGAACAGCATCAATCCCTTCCCGAGAGTGCTCATGACCCAATCACTTCTCACAATCCCCTCATAGCTGTCATACCACCTTTCCACATTGTTACGTTAGAGGCTAAGCATCACCATGCATTTTGGCAGGAGCAAATAACATCCAAACCCAGGCAAGGGAACCTGCTTAAATCGATTTGTTCTACTCTGGGTGCTGTAATTTCAGTGACATATAGTTTCCTTTTCAATTGAGGACGCATGGGAAAGAGAACAAGTGCACAGGGACACCTAGTAAGCAGGAACTGACAAAACAGATACTCTTAAATTATGTTCTCCTCTAGCTTCTGGTTCCTTCTTTAAAAAAATTACTTTTATTGGAAAGTCAGATATGCAGAAAGAAGGAGAGACAGAGAGAAAGATCTTCCATCCATTGATTCACTCCCCAAGCGGCCACAACGGCCAGAGCTGTACTGATCCTAAACCAGGAGCCCGGAATCTCTTCCAGGTCTTTCATGCAGGGGCAGGGTCCCAAGGCTTTGGCCGTCCTTGACTGCTTTCCCAGGCCACAAGCAAGGAGCTGGGTGGGAAGCGGGGTGGTCAGGATACGAACCAGTGTCCATATGAGTTCCTGGACTGTGCAAGGCGAAGACTTCAGCCACTAGGGTACCATGCCAGGCCCACTTCTGGTTCCTTCTAAGAAGCTAGAAAAAACCCTTGCCTCGCTCACATGGCTAACTGGTTTTGTCTGTGTTGGGAGCCCCGGTACTCTATGCACGTTCTCATTACTGCATCTGAACAGAGAAACACATCTCCAATAATTTACACTCAATTGTCCTGTCCTATGCCTTTGTATTCTACGTTTTTACTTGAAAGCTCAATAGCCATCCAGATGCAGCAGCTTTCGGTCTATGGAGGCTGCTCTTGACTCCCCAGATTCGCATGGTCTACAGACAGATATGGAGCCAGTTGGATAATCTCTGCACCATGATCTGGCTTCCAGGCTCCTGGAGAAGTATTGAAGCACCTTCAGCAAAGTGAAAATAAGTTTCCCCATTTGTAAGGTACCATGGCACCTCCTTTGTTATGCAACAAAATGAAACTCCTGCCCCTCTTCATCACCACACTTCACACTCACACGCAGGCAAGCACATCACATAAGCCCATTACAACTCTGGTCAGAACTGTTAGCAACAATTGGCTCCATAAGTTGTTCAGAATTCTTCATTCTTTTCTTTAAAGCAGAAAGCTATATCATCCTCCTATACCATAAAGAGAAAAAGCAGATCTGCCCTAAGCCAGTGCTTTGTGTCTCTTACAAAACTGTATCTGTTCAGCTGCTACATTACCCAGGAAGGGATGGAAAGTTCCAACTGCGGGGAAGCTGAGGAGGATGACCACTTTTCTAGAACTTATTGAGTCAACTGTTTTTTCCAAGGCTTGATTATTTTGCCTGAAGTGTAGTAAATCATCTAGAATGTCAGGCACAACTTTAAAAACACATTAGATAACCAACTTTCTCCAAACCTTATTTGTTCTCTATTAGCAAAGTATTAAACCTTTTAAAATGAGTAACAAAGTTGTAAGTCACTTAGAAATTTTGGCAATCTTGGAGAGACACCAATAGAAAGACAAAGTGCTTCAAAATGAACTTATTAGGGTTGGCACAGCAGTATATCAGACTAATCCTCAGCCTGTAGCACCAGCATCTTATATGCCTGTCAGTTCGTGTCCCAGCTGCTCCACTTTCAATCTAACTCTCAGCACATGGCCTGGGAAAGTCTTAGGCCTCTGCACCCACTGAGAGACGAGAGGAAGCTCCTGGTCAGATCACCCGCAGCAGCAGCAGCAGCAACCATTTGGGGAGTAAACCAGCAGATGGAAGATCTTTTTCTCTCTGTAGAATCTACCTTTCTGGTGGTGTCTGTGTTCACTGAGCCTGACGGAGGCCAATGAGGGAGGCTGGCACTGTGAACTTGAATTAGCTCTGTGGGTGCCTCCGGTATGAGACAAAAAGGATCCTGACTGCCAGCAGGCTCCCCATGCCTCTGCTGCTCAGCTTTCAAGCGAATGCTTGGAAGGTGCTGGGCTCCCCAAGGAGCTAGGAGCTCCAGTAGACTTGCCTTCCACTTTGTCACATCTACTAGTAGCCTTTCCCCCAAGCAGTCCCTTATAATCCTTTTCCCCAGGAGGCCCATAGGGCAATTTGTATAGTCTTCACCATTTATTGTTCTGCAAAAGTGGAAGTGGATTAGCCAGCACTCAGGAGACCCCAGATCTCTGCATCACCTGACAAACTCAACCCCATCCACTCAGACTAGGTAAGACCAGGGAATCTGCATTAAGAATCTCACTGACTCCTTGATCTCAGCCAGTCCTGGGTTCTTGTCGTATTCAATACTCATTTTTGTTCCAAATCTCTTGTAACTTTCCCCATCCCCAAATGTTTGGGGTCTCCCCTTAGGGTTTGTAGTTATTCTCAGAACCTTCTAGACTGGATTTGCTTGCCAAGTGGAATGTTGTTTCACAATGCAGACTTAAGTCATAAATGTGAAAATCAGGCTACTTCCAAAGCCAAGCACAGATCCAAGCACAGATGGGCCTGTGTGCCCTGGGGGCTTCAGCACTTGGCAGTCAATCCTCCATAAAGCTTAGGATTGCCAAGCTGCCCTGCCCTTCTAAAGAACCTACTGGTTGGCCCTCTGGCCTTGTCAAATCCTCGCTCCCTGTTCTCCCCTTCTGACATCCACATGGCATATAAACTAAAGGAAAGCATCCACTATTTTCTTGACAAGAATTAACTTACCAGTTGATTCACAAACAAATGGCTTCTTCAGGGCTACCAGTGGCCAGTTATCCTCTGGCAATGTAAGAACACCTAAAGCTATATCCATGAACGGGGAAGATGGGGTCCCCAACATTCCTGGGGTGCAGCCTACCCCTCCTACTAAGCTGTCTTGCTCCAAGCAAAGAAAAATATGATGATTCCAAGGCCACCCAGGAAGTTCAATTTACAAAAGCATACAGTGAAAACAAAAACAAAACAAAGCAAAAAACAGCATACGGTGCCAGTGCTGTGGTGCTGTGTGTTAAGCCACATTCTGCTGTGTCCACAACCCATGTGGGTGCAGGTTTGAGTCCCAGTTGTCTGACTTCCAGTCTAGTTCTGTGCTAATACACCTGCTAAAGCAGAGAAAATGGCCCAGGTATTTGGGTCCCTACACCCACTTGGGAGACCCAGAAGAAATTTGTGGGTCCTGGCTGCAGACAGCTCCAGTTGTCACAGCTTCTCTTCTCTCTAACTCTGGCTTTCAAATATATAAATCTTTTTAAAAAATAATTAAAATAAAATCTACTTTTCGAATAAATAAATCTTTTTAAAAAGGTGAGCTTATTTCCCCTATACATAAAAACAAAACAGTTCCTGTAGCAAAAAGTGATGACATTGAGCAGAAACACATTCAGTCTTTCTTTCCTGAAGAGATTACTGTGTATTCTTTATTACAGAGCATTGGAACTCAATTAACAATTAAAAGAGAACTTTTTCTTCCGAAAGGATAGAAAAGGGAAAATCAATATTATTAAGAACAACCTAAGTATCCAGCACTGCTAGATTCTTTTACACATTTTATGGCATAATCACTGCTAGAATATGATTACAATATAATATTTCTTTTAAATTAAATCATGTTGCATCAAAAAGAAGAAGAGAACTACAACTGCAAACAGGACAAATCTCTCTTGTCTTTCTTCCACTCTGACCCACTCCCTAACTTTAAAGTTCTGATGCTCCTTGTGGAATTCATATTTCCCAGGGTGATAATGGAAGATATTATTAACTTATACATTACAAACAAAAATGCAAAACTTGATTGGTGAAGATCACAGGAGGTACCCCATGAGAAACAATCATTTACAATCATTTACATATAATTAGCTTTTCAACTTTACAAATGATTTTATAGCCTTTGTTTCATTTTCTAAAACCAGCTTTTTAAAAGATTTATTAATTTATTTATTTCATTGAAAAGTCAGAACCACAGAGAGAAGGGGAGACAGACAGAAAGATCTTCCATTTACTGGTTCACTCCCCATGTGGTCACAACGGCCAGAGCTGAGCTGATCCAAAGCCAGGAGCCAGGAGCCAGGAGCTTCTTCCAGGTCTCCATGTGGGTGCAGGATCCCAAGGCTTTTGGCCATCCTTGACTGCTTTCCCAGGCCACAAGCAGGGAACTGGATGGGAAGTGGAGCAGCCAGGACACAAACTGCCATATGGGAATGATGATGTGTGCAAGGCAAGGATGTTAGTCACTAGGCTACCGTGCCAGGCCTTTTGTTTCATTTAATGATTATTAAAACTCTGTAAAACCATTAGTATGGTCCTACAGGTGGGTAACCTGAGAGTTAAGAAGACTGAATAGCTATGACAGAATTCACAGCTATTATATGATGAATTCAGGTTTCCAAGCCAAAAATCAAACCTCAAGTGTACACTGTACCTGAGTAATGAACTGGTTCTTTCATTGGTGTTAAAGTAGGATCTGAGAACGAGTCTTCATTCTTCCTCATCCACATCTTTCATTAGTCACCAAGTCCTGCCTGCTTCAACCTTTACAGTGTTTCTCAAAATCTCTGTGCTCTTCTCCACTACCTTGCCCTTTCCCATCCCTTACTCTAATTGTAATAGCCTTCTAATTGCTCTTCCCACCTTATTTTGTGACATTCAATGCATCTTCAAAAACCAACAGGTAGACTCCAAATATAAAGAAAAAAAGAAAAAAAAAAGGAAATGGAAAGGCTAGTTGGCAGGTTTTGGTTATTTTTACCTTCATATGCACTTTAAAATATTCTTCAGTATGCAAAAAAATCACAAGTATTACATGTTAACCAATAAAATAATTTGGAAGGAACAAAACCACCAAGGTGCCAAACTTTAACTGTGATCACAGTATCTTACTACTCACATTTTCTGAAGCTATTAAAACTAAACAAACAACTGAAGCAAATTGCAGACATTCACAGTGCTCCATGGTCCTGACTTACCAACCTCACCTCCATTTGCCATCAGCAAGTCTTCCCTGTGATCATTCACTGCCCTTCCACCTGAAATGTCCCTCCTCCATTCCCACTGGCTGAACTGCTACTGTTTAGTACTCTGAGGTTCATTTCAAAGTTCTTTCCCCAGTCTCTCTTCCAGGTGTCCTACTCCACACACACACACACACACATACTCCTCAGGGACCTGCCTCTGTTTTTTGTTTTGTTTTGTTTTTCATAAGATCCTGTGACTATTTTTTTCTTATTCATTTCTCATCAACTTTCATAAAAATCTGTCTTCTGGATTATATCCTCTGATGGGGTATGAGTTTTTTGTGGTCAAGGAAAATATCACATACATCTGGATATCTCCAACACTTGAAACCATATCTTATACAAAAACCACATGTCTGCTGTGTGAATTGATACACTAATTATGAAAAACAGTTGTTGGCTTCAGAATCCTGCGCTGATATGAGAGAACTTGAGAAGACGGTGTTGAAATGATGTGAATGCGGTGAATTAGCAGATGACAAGAACATGAATTACAGAAAACTCTAAAGATGAGTGTTGACCAAAATCCTTAATAAAGATAGTGAGCTATTAACTTGGCACTCAGGGGGGAAGTTATTTAAAAGTACCACAGAGCAGTGCCAACCAAACCATCCAATGCCCCAGCCATGGCTGTATAAAAGCACAATTTGTCCTAGGACACAGAAGATTTCTTTTCAGATCACAAGACAGACATCTGTATCAGGATTCACATTCACATTCCCTTAACAATTACTCATCAGGAATTCTCTCTAATGTCTGAAAAGCATGTATCATTTTTTGATTCTCCTTGGCAACCTCTGGCTACTGTCCAACTTTCCTTTTCTTCATGGAACTCCAAGTATCTTTTTCCTCTTCTGTCTTCCAATGCCTCCTTGTTTTTTTGTCTCTCATCTTATTAATTATGTTAGACCACCATTAACCTTGAAACTCCTGGAAAATTCTGCTGGTTAACATATAAATCTAATTGCAGAAAGTATACAGGTTAATTAAGTCCTTACCTTATGTGCCACATCTTCTGTTCTTGCTGTCGCCTCTGCTCGTTCTTCACTTGGCCAAACCTTTCACCTCCTTCAAGTTCCAGCTCAAATGTCCAATATTCTCCCACTCTAGAAGCAGAATACAATGTTCTCTACTGGTTAATTTGTTTAAAGAGCTAGGGTAGCTTTTATAGCACTTCTGGATTTCATTTGCTTACACAACAGACTCCACTATCAGACTATGAACTCATGAGGACAGTATCAAACATTACCTATCTTGAGCTATTTTACATTAAACAATGCCTAGAATACTGTAGACAATTTCCCTTCTATGGTGTCAAGTTCACTCAAAGTCAAAGTTACCAAGACCTACTCTAATCAAAGTTGGGTGACGAAAGAGGAGAAAAACTGAAGACTGAATAATATGGGTACCAAGCATTCAATTATTTAACAAACATTCATTGAGCTGCTACTGTAAAACTCATTACTTTAGAGCTGAGGACATGGTGAGGGCCCAGCACAATAGTCTAAATCCTTGCCTTGCAACTACCAGGATCTTACATGGGTGCCAGTTCGTGTGCCAGTTGCTCCACTTCCCATCCAGCTCCCTGCTTGTGAGCTGGGAAAGCAGCCCAAAGCCTTGGAACCCTGCACCAATGTAGGAGAACCAGAAGAGGCTCCTGACTCCTGGCTTAGATCAGCTTAATTCTAACCATTGCAGGCCACTTGCGGGGTGAATCAGCAGATGGAAAATCTTTCTCTCCTTCTCTCTGTATATCTGATTTTCCAATTAGTCTAACAGAGTTTTTAAAATAAGTAATTATACAATCACCATGCAAGTTATACACAAATCAAAGAACAGTTAGAGAGCGCCTGACAGCATATGATAGACAAGATTCAAAGTGAAAGAAGAAAAAGTGTTTTCCCGGGGTGAATGATACTCAGGCTTAAAATAGAGGAAACAACAGGCATGGATGAACTAAAAGGCAAAGTTGGGGAGACTGAAGTGTACTTGAAGTATAAGGTAACTTAGAAAACTATAAAAAGTCCTACTATAGTCTTTCAATTGCCCCTCCAAATGCACTTGTCACACTTTTGAAACATATTTTGTACCTGAAAAGCCTCACTTTTTTGTACTTTCCTGTCTCTCACTTCTGACTGGGGCTCATCAATGTAATGCATTTGAAGGTGAACATGGAAATCTGAGTATTTACTCCCCAACTTCTACCCTGCAAGATAGCTCTGATTGGCTTCACTCCTCCACCTATAGCCTTTGCTTTTATTAGGTCGTCCTCTCCATGGAGTTATGCTTTTAGGCTATGTAATGGTTCCCTCCATTTGTTTTTCATACCTAAGCACAGTGACAGCTCCCTGAGTTGTTACCCAAAGAGTACAGAGCTATTCTTGGACAGTTTCCTTATATCCTGTGCACATTCTTGTACTTAGCCATTGTGCCATGTGCTGATTGACCCAAAGGTCATATAAAAGCCAGACCACGCAAAAGATTTTAAATTATAGGAGCTTTAGATTTAGCTCCAAGTGCCATGGGAAGCCAATGAAGTGTTATGTTAGGGTTAGACTTCGTGTTAGGGTTAGGTTTAGGGTTAGGTTTTGGGTTAGCGTTAGAGTTAGGGTTAGACTTAGGATTAGGCTTAGAGTTAGTGTTAGCATGAGATTAGTGTTAGTGTTAGCAAGTGAGATAGGTGATCAAGTTTGCAGTTTTTAAAATTACTGCATTAGCTGCTATATGGGTAACAGGTAGAAAATGATATGAAAGCAGAAACGGGGAGGTCCAGTGAGGAGACAACTATAGTCACAAAGATGACAAATGTCGGGCTATGATGAAATAGTTTTTAATGGCTGCAGAGACTGCGACCCAACAAGCAGCAGTGAAATCCCAGCAACATTCTGAACACATAATACATAACTGCATGGCTCCGCTGACGCAGAGACTGAACCCTCATCCTCATTCCCATTTCCAAGACCACCTGACACAGGTCACTGAACTCCTTTCTTCCCATCGCGCAGCTTAGATGCCCCAAATGAAATTACCTCCTTACCAACTGCCATGTACCTTGCACCTGCTGGTAAGAGTGCTCTTCCTCTCAACCAAGTCCAACCCATTCTCCAAACCCTAGCTCAAGGATAATAACTAGTGCCAGTTTCTTAGTATTTTCCAAACGTTATGTAACTAGCATCGGCTCATATAATGCACCCATCATTCACTCCAGTTTACAGAAGAGGAATCTGAGGCTCACAAAAATCAAGTGTTCCTCATTCCACCTCACATTAGACTTGAACCAGCCCTGGGTAACACCGAACCCTGTGTCTGATTCAGATCCAACACTGCTCCTCAAGTTAATGACTGATAACTTGCTAAGTGACATTCTACTAAGCACTCCCTTTAATTGTTTTATTTGATCCTTTAAATAACCCTAAGGGATAAGAACCAATTTAAATATCATTTATAGAGTATGACACTAAAGTAGAGAAAGTAAAAAACTGGCTCAAACTCAACACCCTCCACAAGGCTTTGGCAAATGCCTCACGCTCTTGAGGATTATTTCTTCTTCCTCTGTATCTCGGGCACTGTAATGCATCTCCAACACCATCACCATCCACTTTGCTTCAGGTCACGGATGCTCAGCCTATACCACTGGTGTTATAATATACTGCAAGGGCAGCCTGGGCCTGATTCACCATCAGTTCCTCTGAGGCACCTGCCCATGGTAACCCCCACAGCCATTCCCTAATAGCAACTGTGGCAGGCAAGCACCTGCATTATACTAAACTATGGGCACTGAAATACCCACAGACTGCCTTGAAGGAAATCAAGCAGTAACAAAAAGTGACAGGCCATCTGACGCTTGTGCAGACACATTGTTGGGCCCTCCAGCCAAAGCAGATCCCTGCTGTCTCTTTCAGCCCCTAGACTCCTGAATCACATTCAGCTGAAACCTAGAGGCTTTGTTCAAACCAACTAAATTTCTATTAATTGTCAGTAGCTGGTCAGATAGTAAAAACGATCAGAATGGTGAACAACTGTGTACTGCTCCATGACACTGAGTGCATTAATAAATTAATTTACTTCAGCTATAGACTCCTGATTTATATAAAAATAATGAATAAGAACTTCCCCATAGGACTATTATCAGGCTTAGGTGAGACATCATGTGAAAAACATCAGGCAGAAAATGGTGGTTAGGTGTAAATACATAAATAAGAGGCTTAGTATCTGGCACATCAGGTTTAGTCACTATCTGCAATATCACCATCCTTTTTATTATTATTATTATTATTATTATTATTATTATTATTATATTTTGACAATCTTTACATAGTTAATTAGGGTAAAAAGGTTCAAGGGCTATAGGAAAGTGGGTAAGATTATTATTTCCATGTTGTTTCCTTCATGTTTAAAAGGGGGTATTAAGGAAGATGGCCCACCCAATTTCCCACCTTCCCCAGGTCCTGGATGTTGGGTATGCTCTGAGGTTCTTGCTCAAGTGGTTTTGATATTTCAACAATTATGAATCACTGCCAATCTTGCCACTCCAAGCACTATGAGGTCGCTGAAGAATCCACTGGTTGACATAGTCCATCACAGAGTACCCATTTGCCTGATATTTCGCTGCCAAGATATAGCTGAGATGGTTGGTTGACCTGTTCTGTCTTCTGTCTTTTCTTGGTTAGGGTTCTGAGTCCAGCATTTCGATTGGGGAGACTTCTAAAGAAACTTTGTCTGAGGTGTGGTCAAACCAGATTCTTGTATGTGCTAGCAAGTACAGGGCCCAGCACAGTTCATCGCCCCGATCAGCTGGTGGTTGCAATCGCTGGGTTAGTTCTGTTTTCAGCCCCGACTTCCACTGGAACCAACGGGTGTTGCAGTCCAGCCTGGTTCTGCCCAACACATACTCGGTTCTCGCATAAACCAGTGGGAGCTGCAGCCTAATTGGAGCGACCCGCAATAACCCCCACCAGACCTGCCCCCTATCCTGGTTTGCCAGTATGTGTAGCAGTAGTCCAGTCTGTCCCACACCCCATTCCACCCCAGCCCCTGTCCTAGTTTTCGTGCCCTCCCGTGGAAGTGGTAACCCAAGAGGGAGGAGCCCACTATTTCCCTCCCAAGTCTCTCCCACTCCCAGGTTATGCACTCTACAGATAGTTCTGTGGTTTGACTTGACAGAACTAGCCCCCAGTGCCAGCTTCTGCCAGCTGATGTGTGGCTAAGCCCAAACAACTCTCACCCACTCTAATTTTGTTTGTACCAGTAGGAATAATCAGCCCAGCCTAGCTTTTCCCTGATTTAGTCCACATGAGGCGTACAGGTGTTGTAGCCCTGCTTGGTCTGGTCTGCCCCCATCCCAGCCTACGTTCTCCAGTGGGAGAAGCTGTCCTGCAAAGGAACCACCCCTTATTTCCCTGCCGGCTCTGCCCCCTTCCTTCCTGGTTCTCACACTTGCTGGTTGGGCGCTGTGGTCACATCTGGTACAAGCAACCTCACCTTGGCATTCCATATTGTGCACTAGTTTTTGTTGCGACCGAACCTGGCTCAACCCACACTATTTTGGTGCTTGGATTTGCCAGTGGATGACGTGGACAGATTCAGCCTGGTCTTCCCCCAACCCCTGCCAAATGCATGCCATTGGGTAACTTTCCATGGCCTGTTCTGGGCTGTTTCCTATCATGTTTCTTGCGCTTACCTGCCGGGTCTGTGTCCTGCCAGAGGAGTTGGCCAGGCTCCTCCAATACCAGGTTTCATGCATACCAGTGGGTCCATGAGCCAGCCCTACTCAGTTCACCTCCTGTCCTAGCAGGAATAGTGGCTTTTCCTGACTGGCCTTCAACCCAAACTGGTCCTTGCTGTTGAATGTTTCAGCCCAGCCATAGCTTGTCCATAGCCACATATGGCTCACACATGGCTCAGCAGGGGTTCGAGACCTTGCCTAGTCCATCGCACATCTATCCTGGTCCTCCAGGACACCAGAGGGTGTTGGAGTCTGACCCGGCTCGGTGCATCCAATCCCAGTCCAAACTTGTGCCAAGGGAGATTATAACCATTTCCCGATCAGAACGCAGCCCCCATTCCAGGCCACACGCCCCTTGCTGGGAACCTCAGCCCAGCTAGGGTTGTCCCCTTAGCTCCCCAACCGGGCCTGTTCCCAGCCATAGATTACATGCATGCCAGTGGTTGCTCTGACTCAGCTTGGCACAGCCCCTCACCTGTCCCGACCTCTGCCTTAGACACTGTGGCTTAGCTTTCCTGGCTCAATATCATCATCCTATATTTGAGGTTCCATTCAAGACGCTCTTTCCTCACAGCTGATCCTGTTCCTGGCCAACAGCACCTGGGAAAGCAGCAGATGGTGCAAGTTCTTGGGTCCCTTGCACCCATATGACAGACCAGGATGGAGTCCAGGCCCTCCACGTCAACTTACCCCAGTTCCGGCTATTATGGTTAATAGGTGGAGTGAAACAGCTGAAAGATGATCTCTCTCTCTCTGCCTCCTTTTTCTCCCTCCCTACCTACCCCTTCTGTCATTTTCCCTTCAATATATTTTCTTTAAAGATTTATTTATTTTCATTAGAAATGCAGATTTAAAGAGAGAGGAGATAAAAAGCTTCCATCTGCTAGTTCATTCCCCAAATGGCCACAACTGGAGATGAGCTGATCTGGAGCCAGGAGCTTCTTCTGGGTCTCTGACATGGGGACAGGGTCCCAAGGCTTTGGGCCATCTTCCTCTGCTTTCCCAGACACAAGCAGGGAGGTGGATCAGAAGTGAAGCAGCTAGGACACGAACCAGCACCCATGTAAGAAGCCAGCACTTAAAGGTGGAAGATTAGCCAGCTGAATGATTATGCAAGCACCACCTTCAAAATATTTTTAAAAAAATTTTTAGTGCCTGGCGTGATAGCCTAGTGACTAAAGTCCTCACCTTGCACACGCTGGGATCCCATATGGGTGCCGGTTCTAATTCTGGCAGCCGCACTTCCCATCTAGCTCTCTGCTTGTGGCCTGGGAAAGCAGTCCAAGACAGCCTAAAGCCTTGGGATCCTGCACCCACATGGGAGATCCAGAAGAGCTCCTGGCTCCTGGTTTCGGATTGGCTCAGCTTCAGCCATTGCAGTCACTTGGGAAGTGAATCAATGGATGGAAGATCTTCCTCTCTGTCTCTCCCCCTCTCTATATATCTGACTCTCCAATAATAAATAAATAAATCTGTTTAAGAATTTTTAAAGGGTTTCTGCCTTAGTGGAGCCGAAGCTGCCAACGGCTTCCTTCCACCTTTGCAGAGCTGGAGCTGCCGGCAGCCTCATTCTCTTCCATGAACTTTGGGATCTGGGATTCATGTTTGGGATTATCCAAGCAGGCCTGAGATCACACATATGTTTCATTCCCAAGGGCAGGTTGCGAGAGGGGAGGGAAAGGCCCCAGGCTACCGTGGTGTGCCCATGGCCATATGTGGAGTCTCACACATGTACTTGCGTCCCAGGCTAGTAGAAAGCTAAGGTTCCAGACTGCATGAGCGACAGGGAAGGTTTAGGAACCCGTCTAAGATCTTGGGACACTGGTGGGCAGACTGGACTCCAGGCCAGCATCCCACAACACCAGAAGAATGGGCTTGGGAAGACCAGGCTAGGGAACCCATTTGCTCCCGAGAATAGGGACTAGGAATTGCTCTTGGAAGGAGATACAGTGATGTGAGGAAGGGAGGAATGCTGAGGAAGTATATTTCAGGTGAGGACTGACTTTAGGAGATTTTCACTGATGAGGCCACTGTATTTGCAGGCAAGTAAGGGGACTAAGACAGTGGCTTGGAGGGGGAAGCCAGAGAACCTATCTGGATCAGACTGATGTATCAGGCCAAGTGGGAGACCTGAGTTGGGCAAGTTAGCATTGACCACCACTGACCACCACCCACCAATGAACACAGAAACTATGGCTGGGAGCCTACTTGGAAAGGTTAGATCATAGTACCCACCAAAGAAAGTAGCAACAGGAGACAGGTCACATTAGGTTGGGCCATGATGCTAACCAACATGCAAGAGAGCCAGGTATGGGGGAAGATTCTGTGGAACTGCAATTTCTGCTGGTTTGCTTAAGAGCTGGGGTCAGTGATGGGCTACCTAGGCATGACCATGGAACCCTCCAACACTCATGGGAACTAGGGTTGGGAACAGACTGGGTTGGTCCGGGCTGCAGTATCTACAATCTCATGCTAGAATACAGGATGGGGGTGGTTTGGGCCACAACACCTACCAGCTCAGATAAAAGGAGCAGACTATGCTGGGTAAAGGCATAACACCTTAAAGCACATGTGAAATCTGGGTCTTGGAGTGGGCCTGGTGGGGGAATTTGAAGAACTCCCTTGGTGGGACGTAGCTCTTGCTGGTAAGCATATGATTCAGGCCTGGAAATCAATCAGGCAGGGCAGGGTAGCTCCACCCACTGGCAAGTGTGTGGATTGCTTCTGGAGGGGTCAAACCAGACAGGGCCAGACCAACTTTAGCCCACCGGCAGGTTCAGAAGCCAGGATGGAATGTAGGCCATACTGGGATAGCCTATCACATATGCCAATTTGCATGAGCCACAGTCAGGAGCAGACCAGGCAGGAATATGCTGCAGTACCAGCCAGCAAAAGACAGGAATGGGGCAGGCTAGGGTAGGCCAGGACAGGCTAGGCTGCAGCATCCAATGGCAAAGGTCAAAATGGGGGATGGGATATTCAAAGCTGAGTGAGGGCAACCACTGGCATGCATAAGATCCGGGGCTGGGAACAGGCCTGGTTGGGGTGCTAAGGGATGCCCTGGCTGTGCTGTAGTTCTCACTGATGACCACAAGAGCTGGAATGATGGTGGCAATCTGGGCTGGACATGGCTGCAGTATTCCACAGCATGAGTGTGGACTGGGTCTGGGGTATGCCAGACTGGGCTAGACTTCAGCACCCACTTGTGCACAATAGAGCCAGGGGAGGTGTAGGATGGATGAACTAGGTCTTGCCACCTGCTGAATCAAGTGAGAACTAGGTCTGAGTATGAACCAGATATGGCTGGGCTGTAACACCTAACAGTAAGAACTGGAAATGGTGTGGGCTGGTTGGGCAAGGACAGGAGGTGGACTAAGTCAGTCTGGATCAAGGACTCACTGGCATGCGCAAGATATGCTATCAGGAGGTGACCTGATAGAGGAGCTTGGGGAACTTTTCTGTCAGGACACAGTCCCTGCAGGTAAGTTTAAGAATTAAGGCTGGGAGCAGTCCAGACCAGACCAGGCATTATGTGTTGGTCAGGTTTCAGGGCAGGCCAGGCTAGGCCAGTTCATAACACCCACTGGCAGATCTGAAAACCAGGACGTGGTGCAGGACAAGCCAGGTCAGGCCACAACACCAGCCAGTCCAAATTAGACTGGGACTGGGGGCTGGCTAAGGCTGGGTTAGGCCTTGTGACTGCATCTTCCAAAGAGAAGAAGGCTGTGCTCTTACAGAACAGAAGGCAAAACAGCCTATCTACCAAACATGAAGCGGATTTTATAAGGACCTTAAACCTATTCACAAAGTGGCCCCATGACGTAATCGCCTCTTAAAAGCCTTGCTGCTTAGTCCTACCCATGTTGAACACTAAGTTTCATACCAGAAATTTGAAGGGAACACATTCAAACCAAAGCACTTCCTAAGTCGCTAGAGGGAAGAGGCAATCACAAAGATAACTGAGAAATAAAAACAGCTGCCTTATTTGTTCTAAGAGGAACATAAGCAGGCAACTCTATTCAAGCCTACAGTTAGCCATGCAGCTTGCTGGGCATTTTTTATATTATTGGATTTTGTACTTCATTTTTGTTTGAAACACAGACCAACGGGGAGCTTCCATTCTTCATTGCTCATTTCCTAAATGCCCACAACTGCCAAGATTGAGCCCACAGCAATCCAGGAGCTCAATCCAGTTCTCTCACATGGATGGCAATGACCCAACCACTGATCTATCACTTGATTCTCCCCAGGTATACATTAGCATGATGTTGGAAAAGGAAATGGAGCTCAAACTTGAACCCAAACACTTCAATATGGGATGCAGGTGGACCAAGTGACATCTTAACCTCTGTGTCAAACATGTGATCCTGGTCACTTAGTTTCAATTCCTCTCCCATTTACAGGGATCAGTTTTTTTTTTTTTAATAAAAGCCAAAATACAGAGACCCTAAGAAGGTCAGTGGTTGCTGGGACTGGGGAAGCACGCATGAATAGCCAGAGTAACTGGAGCAGAGGAGTTTTTAGGGCAGTGAATTGCCTTACCATTTGGCAAGATCCAAACAACTGTGCAATAGTTCACTCCCTTTGGCCTTGATCTGACACAGCCCTGGTGTTGCAGGTATTTGCGGAATGAGCCACACCCACACCTGTACAACCCAAGAAGTGAATCCCAACATAAACTTTAGATTCGTCAGTTCTAGTAAATGCATCATACCCCCATACAAGGTGTTAATAAAGAAAACTGAGCAGGGTATACATGAGAACACTGTACTTTTCTGCATTATGTTCCTAAACTTGCTCTGAGAAAAAAAAATATTTTAAAAAGAAAAACTAGGGCCCGGCGCGGTGGCGCAAGTGGTTAAGGTCCTCGCCTTGCACGCCCGGTATCCCATATGGGCGCCGGTTCTATCCCGGCAGCCCCGCTTCCCTTCCAGCTCCCTGCCTGTGGCCCGGCCACCCACGTGGGAGACCCAGAAGAGGCTTCTGGCTTCGGATCGGCATAGTATCGGCCCGTTGCGCTCACTTGGGGAGTGAATCATCGGAAGGAAGATCTTCCTCTCTGTCTCTCCTCTCTGTATATCCGCCTCTCCAATAAAAAAAATAATAATAAAAAAAAAAGAAAAACTAAGTTCTGATAGCTTAGCTGGACACTTTCTAAATTACATTAATGCTCTCTCCCTCTCCATATAAAATTGGGGGGGGGTGGTAGTAGAGGTAGGAGTGAGAAGGGGATGGCTCAATGGCTCCATTGGTTAATCCTCACTGCTGTAAGAGCCTGGTTCATATCCTGGCTGTTCCACTTCCTATCCTGTCCCGGTTTATGGCATGGCAAAGCAGTGGAGGACGGCCCAAAGCCTTGGGACCCTGCACCCATGTGGGAGACCCAAGGAAGCTCATGGCTCCTGGCTTTAGATTGGCTCAGCTCCAGCCAATACGGTCAGTTGGGGCGTGAACTAGCAGAGGTAAGATCTTTCTGTCTCTTTGCTCTATAAATCTGCCTTTCCAGCTAAAATAAGCCATTTTTTTTTTATTTTAAAAAAAGAATAAAAGATCTAGTGGTAAGAATCCTTCCAGTGACCTCCTACCCAAAAGACCACCCAAAACATGCACCAAAATGAAAAATACACATCTGAAAAACACTGAGACATTTGGAAGAAACTAATTGCCATATTTCACATGTGTACCTATCTCCAGCAGTGTTTTCCAGTCTTAGCCAATCAGGAGCTCCCCTTTTTCTCAACCCCAGAGTTCAGGAAAGTACATGGAAGGATACAGGTAAGACCCAAACACTTGGATTTTTCTAAACATAAAAGGACTCGGGAAAACCTTTCTAACTGGGTACATCTTCTTCCTTTTCACTTAGGTTTTACAGCAGAGTTGTCCATCTTGGACAGAGGCTACATTGTGAGAATCAAGTGACAATCAACTCACACCCAAGAGCTGTGTCAACTTGAACAAGCTATTCATTCTATCTGAGTCTGAATTTTCTCATCTGCAGACACACTAAGCTTGGGAATCTCATATGCATGTTGGAGTCCGTTGGTTCAAACCTTGGCTCCACTTCTAATCCAGCTTCTAGCTTGTGGCACCTTGAGACGCAGCAGGTAATAGTATAAGTACTTTGGTCCTTGTCATTCATACAAGAGACTTGAATGAATTTCTGGATTCTGGCTTTGGTCTGGCACAGCCCTGGTTATTGCAGGTATTTGGGGAATGAATCAGCAGGTGGAAAAATTTATCATTCTCTTGCTTTTCAAATAAATAATAATTTTTTTAAAAAAATCTCTAATGTAGTTTAGAAACCACCTTTAAAGAATTTCTCTTTATTGTCTGAGTGAAAATGTTAGGTGAAAAACATTTTTACTTATTTTGTTCTCAACATTCAGAATAAAAATGCCAAATATTATTCTTCTCAGAGTAGAGATTTGAAAACTTCAAGGCCATGTACCCACCAGTGCTGACCAGGGGACTATGCCCACCAGGCACTCGTTCCTTCTCATCAGAAGGTAACTAGGGCTCATTGCCTAGGAAAACACACTAGAAATACAGGGCACTCAAACATGCCACTAACATAGGTCATTTTTTTTGCCTGCCAGGAGAGAAACCAGGAAAATAATTATCCTAGAAATAACTCAGTACGTGGGCATCCTATGCTCAAATCCCACCAGGGACCCACACCTCCAAGGTATTTGTTAATAGTGTGTTGGTTGGTAGCTAATAATGCACACTAACAATTGGGAGGACTTTGGGGAAAATTGTCCTCCTAACTATTGTACAGATTTGGAATGTTTTACTGAAAATAAACTCCTTCTTATTTACACATCTCACCTTTAAGCTCCAAGGTGTCACTTCCCCCTACTGCTGTGTGGAAAGTGGCAAGGACTTCACACTGATGGCAGAGAAGCACAGAGTAGCTGCCTCCACACCTCTGTGCTATGACTGCCACCTAACCGATGCTAGGCAGGAGATAAATGGAGATGCTGGAATGTGGCCAAGATTCGGCGAGATGCAGAGCAAGCCTTTCACATCAGGGCACTGGTGCCAGCATCTGAGTTCTGACCACAGGATAGCAGCCAAGGTCACCATGAAGCTCGGTGTGACCTTAAGAACAGGACATTCTGTCTGCATCCTGGCTCCATTCACTTGGCGTCCATGTCACTTCATGTCACCCTCCCCCTCTACCAGGCCCTTGCTGGGGAAACAGCGGGCAGGTATCAGGTGACACATGAATGCTGGGTATGCAGGTGGTAACTGCACATCGCCCACAGATTTCACAGTGACAGTCCCAGTTATATTAGGAAAGGAGATTAGCACAGCCCCTCTGTGGGTACTGCAAGTACTGGCACATGGGCTCTTTGCATTGTGCCAGGAATCCTACTAGCAGTGTAGAACTTGTGCTGTGCCAAGGGAAAACTGTCACTTTCAATCTGAAAGGAGAGCAGAAACTGGAACTTAAAATAAAAGGAAAAATCACACCCTTGTGGTCAACCAAATGGTTGATCGACTGAATCCAACAACATGTGTGTCTGTCTTTAGAGAGTCGGTGGGAAGTAAGGAGTAGGTCACCTTCAGCCCCAGAACTGTCACTGTAGAAACCCCAACATGGACATTGTCCCAAAGTTGAGCATGTGCTACTAGAGGCCATAGGGACCCATCCCTTAGGCAGAAGCTTTATATGCAGCAACTATCACTCCCAGAAGCAATACCACACACCTCATTTTCCAAGAGGATGTGAGTATATCATCTGCCTTATATGCCAGTTCACAAAAGATCTTACATATAGAATTTAGAAATTACCTACCAAAGAAACCATATGCACCTATATGCATGAAATTTTTTTACACCAAAATAAACATATCTCATTATTTCATTTTCCATGAGCTTTTTGAAATATCTTTGTATAAGTCAAAAAGATAGCCACCAAAGAGTGAAAGAAAATGGCATTCAAGATGTCTTAAACTAACACTCTTGGCAGATGACACTGCTGGGAGACACTAAAATAGCAACAACAATAACAGTAATAAATCCTTGAGTACCGTCCGAAGAGCCAAGGTACTTCTCAAAGATTTATATTTAATCTTTATCAAAAAAAAAAAAGCTGATAAGAAATCTATCAGGCCAACTTTAAGATTACAATAGGAACAGAAAGACCAAAAAAAATGTATTCAAAATAACATGACGATTTAGGGTTGGGCCAGAATTTGAACTCAAGATTTTATGGGATGCCAGGTCCCCATACTCAACTATGATGGACTGAAGTAACTATTTTAAAAAAAAAATCCTTGGGCCCAGCGGCTGAAGTCCTCATCTTGCATGCACTAGGATCCCATATGGGTGCCGGTTCATATCCTGGCAGCGCTACTTCCCATCTAGCTCCCTGCTGTGGCCTGGGAAAGCAGTAGAGAAGCCCAACGCCTTGGAACCATGAATCCGTATGGGAGACCCAGAAGAAGCTTCTGGATCCTGGCTTCAGATTGGCTCAGTAATGGCCATTATGGCCACTTAGGAGGTGAATCAGAAGACAGAAGATTTTTTTTCTCTCTGTATCTCCTTCTCTATATAAAAATATCTTTTAAATAAAAACAAGTAAATCTTTAAGATTAAAAAAAAAAAACAACTTTGAGGGGCCAGCCTTGTGATGTAGCAGGTCAAGCCACCTCCTGTGGCAAAGGACACTGGCATCTCACATAGCTGCCAGGTTATGTCCTAGCTGCTTCATTTCTGATCCAGCTCCCAACTAATGTGGCTGGGAAAATAGCACAAGATGGCTCAAATACTCGAGCCCTTGCACCCAAGTAGGAGATGCAAATGCAGCTATGGCTCCTGGATTTGGCTTGGCCCAGTCCTAGCCTTGTAGCCATTTTCAGCAGTGAATCAGTGAATGGAAAATTCTCTCTCTCTGTTTGCCTCTCTCAATATCTATCAATCTATCTCCCTGCAATTCTGCCTTCCAAACAAAATTAATCTTTTTACAAATAAGCTCTGGATAACAGTACTGTCAGATCATAATTTTGCAATATTCACTCTTAGCATAGTCATGACTGGTATTTCACCATTTTGTTAATATCCCAGGAGCCTATAAAAGCTCTAGGGAGGCTAGCAACAGCTAGCTTCATGAAGACTGTTGCTGCTAGACAAAAGTAATACAAATTGGAGTCAAGGAATCCAGAGACCCTATTTTTATTTCTTGCAGTTTCTTTTTACTTCATAATGTCAAGCCCTCCTCAAAAACCTCTCAAAGATCAAGTGACAGCCTCTGTTGTAATAACTGCCTATGCCAAGCCCCCTCCACCAACCCCCACCCAAAGGGCTCTTGGCCTATCCCAGCCTATCCAATGCAGTAGCAGGATAGGGGTGGGGGGGATATAGTGTCACAGATTCCAGCTGAGGTGTTAGGAAACATTGCCCAATGAGAGCTCCAATTGACCTATAAAACAGAAAGATGGCTCTTCAAAGCTGGCAGTGCAATTGGAAAGTCCTTAGAAATAGAATTGCAAGGATGCAAGAGGAGAACACCATGTACACCCAGTGGTTCACATAAGGAAAGCAGGACTTATTCACTCAGAACATACCTGCCCATCTTCCCTGGGAATGGAGACAGATCAAACTCATCAAGGTTCAGAGTGGCAGCTACAAACCCACCAGAGCACTCCTGTACAGTGTGGAGTGGCATTGATCATGGCATGGATGACAGCTGTGAGTGCCCAGAGCGGGGAGCTTTCATTCAGTAGAGGGAATTGTGCAAGGTTTCATTACAGGAGCTGACATTTGCAGCCAGCGTTTAAGGAGGAACAGGTGGTGACTTAGTCAAACCAAGTAAGCTGGATTGGGACAAAGGGAGGCTGCAGGAACACAGGAGTAAAAGCAAGGGCCCAAATGCCATTCAACCTGTAATCATCCTTTTGCCTTGAAGCAACGTGCCTATTAATTAATTGATTTAATGAATACCTACAGAGCACCTCCCCTGTGACTCATATGCCTGAAAATTGGAGAGAACTACCCAGAATTCTTCATGTTCTAGAAAGATAAAGAGCTAGGTATTCATCAACTTACTCCTCTAAAGCATGTTTATCTTCAGAAACTAAAGTCAAGAGAGGTCCTAGGACAAATGAACACACGTACTTGTATAAACACACACATATACACACAGCACCTACCCTTCCTTGGGGATGGGAACTGGGAACGCATTTAAAGAGTTGCCATCTCTAGGCTGGCTCTGACTTTTGGATACATCTGTTGAGCTGGCAGCCTTGGGGGACTGTTAGCAATGATCGCATTCCCAGCAGGCCTTGGGACATGCTTGTCCCCGTCAGAGCGACTACGATCAGAGACAAACACCAACATGTACGGGCACAGAAAAACCGTTACGCTATTTTGGGAACATTAATATCAATCTGACTCTTGATTTTCTTTTCCATTGCCCTCAAATTTTTAGAGGGGAAAACTCGGTTTGTACTTGAGAATTCTGTCTGCATCCTGGGAATAAAAGAATTCCACTTCTCAAATTGGTCTTTTTAAAAAATATTTTTAAAAGATTTATTTTTTAAAATTTTTATTGGAAAATCAGATGGACAGAGAGGAAGGTACTCTGTCCACTGATTCACTCCACAAGTGGCCACAATGGCCAGAGCTGTGCCGATCTGAACACAGGAGCCCAGAGCCTCCTCCAGGTCTCCCATGTGGGTACAGGGTCCCAAAACCCCTGGGCCATGCTCAACTGCTTTCCCAAGCAGAGAGCTGAATGGGAAGCGGAGCCACCAGGATTAGAACCGGTGCCCATATGAGATCCTGGCGCATGCAAGGTAAGGGCCCCAGCCACTAGGCTACCACACCAGGCCCCTTTCTTACATTTTTAAATGTGCATATTGTTAGAATACTCATCTCCACTTTGCACCTGAGTAGTTCTTAATGAACATGCAGATTTCAATGCAGATGTCACATCCTCCAAGAAGTCTTTTTGGCACCATCATCATATTTCAGTTCCAATTAGTGTGTTCCAATCACTCTCTTGCCCTCTCCTATAATATGAAGCCTTTATCACAGCACATTGTGTCTGCTGTTTTATTCCTCTGACTCTTAGTATCAAATTATAATTTAGTGGCAGGAAAAATTTTACCTCTTGGACCCAGCACCGTGGTGTAGTAGGATAAGCCTCCACCTAAATATATTCCCATATGGACACAAGTTCAAGTCCTGGCTGCTCCACTTCTGATCCAGCTTCCTGCTTATAGTCTAGGAAAGCAGTGGAGAATCAGCAAAGTGTTTGGACCCTGCACCTTCATGACACACTGGGAAGAAGCTCCAAACAAATGACTTCAGACCATCCCAGCTCCAGGCATTGTGGCAAGTTGGGGAGTGAGCCAGCAGATCAAAGATCTCTCTCTCTGTTTCACCTTCTCTCTGGAACTCTACTTTTCAAATAAAAATAAAATCTTTATAAAGGATTTCATCTCCTGTATTCATTGTTAACAAATATTTGCTGACAATCAGGCAGCCAGTAAATATTTGATAAATCAATTAACTTACTGTATCAATACTTATACTTTGAATTACTACATGTTGGGCCTGGCGCAGTGGCCTAGTGGCTAAAATCCTCGCCTTGCACGCGCTGGGATCCCATATGGGCGCCAGTTCTTATCCTGGCAGCCCCGCTTTCCATCCAGTTCCCCGCTTGTGGCCTGGGAAAGCAGTCAAGGATGGCCCAAAACCTTGGGACCCTGCACTCACATGGGAGACCTGGAAGAGCTCCTGGCTCCTGCCTTTGGAACGACTCAGCACCGGCCATTGTGGCGGTCACGTAGGGAGTGAATCATCAGATGGAAGATCTTCCTCTCTGTCTCTCCTCCTCTATATATATATATATATATCTGACTTTGCAATAAAAATAAATAAATCTTTTTAAAAAGTAAATTACTACATGTTAACAAAAAAAAAGTTACTTCAGCAAGGAGTGCATTTGTTGTCTGGGCTGTTCATATTTTGCTTGGTGCCAGATTTGCCTGATATCAAGGTCCTTAAGTGTGCTTCCAGAAAGGATGCAGGAGAGAATCAGAAAATAGAGAACAGTGTTCAGCAAAGCAAAGACACACAGTCCCAGACACAGTGGGACCTATTGGGAGGGGAATGTTCTTATCTCTGAGCTGCATGGAACATTATATTGGTTATTTAATGAAAAGGGAACCATATTCTTGGGCTAGCACCATTGTGTGGTATATATAGCAGGCTAATCCTCTGCCTGTAGCACTGGCATCCCATATGGGAGCCAGCTGGATTTCCAGCTGTTCCACTTCCAAACCAGCTCTCTGTGGTCAGGGAAAGCAGTGGAGGATGGCTCGAGTCCTTGGGCCCTTGCACCCATAGGAGAGATCCTGAGGAAGCTCCTGACTCCCAGTTTTGGACCAGCCCAGCTCTGGCAGGTACAGTAACTTGGGGAGTGAGCTAGCAGTTGGAAGATTTCTATCTCTTTTTAATTCTGCCTTTTAAATAAAAATTTAAACTCCTATTTTAAAAAAAAAAAAGAAGAGAAAAAAAGCAACATTCTAATAAAGGAGAGGAATACTCATGGTTTTGAGGGGAGTAGATGGAGATCTCTCAGAATCTAGCCACAGCCCCTCCTCATTTATACTAGGGTCCAGTGCTTCCTGTCAAGGCAGATGATAGGTGTGTCACTTAGCATACTATGGCATTACAATGAGTATCTAATGAGCTGTAGGTCAACTTAGTTCAGCCTGGCCCACTAAACTGGTCTAGGCAGGGGGTCTATCCATCTTCAGAGCAAAAGAGGTCAAACAAGCATACTACAGTGCTTGAGATAAAAGGAACTACCTCTAGGTGACTCCACTGCCTCCTCCACCTCCCCTTCTCCCTTCAGCAAGCCTTTGGGAAGAAAAACAGAGAATTCCTTCAGAATGGCTTCCTAGAAATCCCCTATTTAGAACGATTTAGGTGTTGGAATAAAGAATCTCCACAATTTCCAGTCTCTGCTTCAAACTTTTCAGAAAACTTTAAATTAATTTTCCAACAACATATGGTAAATCTCTTTTCCTTTTCCCTTCCTTACTTCTCTCTTTAAAAATGTATATATCATGTGGCTCCTTTTCCTTTCCACCCTTATTCAGAAAGTGTTATCTAACTCTTGCTTCTACAGTGGCTGGCTGAGAGCCAGTCCCATTTCTGCACTTACTGGTTTGTAAGAAAAAAAACAGAATCTTTATAATCGGTGTGCCTTATTCCCCCTTATCGGTGAAAACATGCACATGCCATTGGCAGCATAGCTCCCATCTCATGGAGCTCCTGTGAGATATAGTCACTGCAAAAAACTTAGAGCAGGATTTGGCACACTGAAAGTGTTCAATCAGTGGTAGCCATTATCATTAACCTCATCGTGGGAGAACTTGAATTGATCAAAGAACTACTCATTAACTTCTAAAGAAAGAGAAAGGAAGCTGGTAAGATTTGGAATCTTGCTCCAACCGGCTCATCACATCATAGTGCATACCTTGTCCTGTAGGTACTAAGTATGTTTCTAGACTGTCCTTGCCACTCCAGCAATGATCATGAAAATTACTATTTGACGCCCAAAGCCCAGCACAATACTGGCTAAAAGGAACATTGTTTACCTCCCACATGATGGATAATTCCAGACTGCAAGTGGCCTGGTTGATGTCAGTAGCCTTTTCCATGGGTGCTAATGCAATGAATCAGCTACTGCTATAACTGTGCTGTATAACAAAAACACCATCTTCAACAACAAACATTTCTTTTTCTCACTCAGCTAAGGCAACTCTGCTTCAGGCAGCAACTGGACTCAGCTGGCCCCCATGCCACGGGCTGGGTTTCCTCCACCCATTTCCTCACACTAGGATGAGGCACTATGCAGGAAAGGGGAACAAGAGGTCACGCCAAATGATGCAGGTCCACACAGTTGTCTGACATCTACTAACATTCTACAGGCCAAAGTGTTTCATATGACCAACATCAACTGAACAAGGAACACACATTCTTGGCCCTCAATGGGATCAGCAAAATCAAAAAAAAAAAAAAACAGGAAAATATAATGAGAGGGAACCCATAGAAGTTAGGAAGAAAGAATTGCTAATAATCTAAACTACTAGGAGGTATTCAGCCTGTGGTAAAAATGCCATACATTGGGCCTGGCGCGGTGGCCTAGCAGCTTAAGTCCCCATCTTGCATGAGCTGGGATCCCATATGGGCGCCAGTTCTAATCCCGGCAGCTCTACTTCCCATCCAGCTCCCTGCTTGTAGCCTGGGAAAGCAGTCAAGGACAGCCCAAAGCCTTGGGACCCTGCACCCATGTGGGAGACCTGGAGGACATTCCTGGCTCCTGGCTTCGGATCGGCGCAGCACCGGCCATTACAGTCACTAGGGGAGTGAATCATCAGACAGAAGATCTTCCTCTCTGTCTCTCCTCCTCCCTGGATTATCTGACTTTGCAATAAAAATAAATAAACCTTTTTTTAAAAAAAAAAGATGCCATATACTGAGCCCAGTGTGATGACCTAGTGGCTAAAGCCTCATCCTACAAGCTCTGAGATCTCATGTGGGTGCAATTCGAGCCTCAAATGTTGTATTTCCCATCCAGCTCCCTGATTGTGGCCTGGGAAGGCAGCAGAGGATGGCCCAAAGCCTAGGGACCATGCACCCATGTGAGAGACCCAGAGGAAGCTCCTGGTTCCTTGCTTTGGACCAGCTCAGCTCCAACCATTATGGCCACTTTGGAAGTGAACCAGAAGATGGAAGATCTTTTTCTCTGTTTCTCCTCCTCTGTAAATGTGCCTTTCAATAGAAATAATAAATAAATCTTAAAAAAAAAAAAAAAGATGCCCATACGGTGAATCATCCCAGTTCAGGCTCCAGCTTCTCACCTCATGCAAACCCTTGGAAGTAATAGTGATGGCTCAAGTAACTGGCTTCCTGTTAATCACACGGGAGATTTGGATAGAATTCCTGACTCCTAACTCTAGTCCCAATCTGATTCCAGCTCCTGCAGGTAGCTGGTGAGTGTACTAACAGATAGGGGAGCTCTACCTCTATTTCAAACATTGTCTCTCTGTCTCCTAAACAAACAATACTAATCTAATCTTGGCTCCCTCGCTCATCTTTGTTCATTTCATTCAGATGAACCACAGAATCCCAGGCACCAAGTCTCTGTTGCTAACCCTGTGGACCTCCACTTCTGCATTCACAAAATGGACAGTTGTTTTCTTTAAAAAGGCAATGGAAAACTCCAAGGTGACCAAAAGGCCAAACACTACTGGTTTTCTGGTTCCTAGATATTTCCATTGACCATTCTTAAGAAAATTGCTGAGGCTGGTAATTCTGAAAGAGATTCTTAAATTATCTGTGTTTATTTTCTCATATTTAACATATGGCTAATGATTTTAAAGCCTCACTTGAACTTCTATGCCTACAGTTCCTCAACTGCTTAAAAATCACCAAAAATAACAGACTATCCAAAAATAATGTGTTGCGTTGTGATTTAATGGAATACCAATTTGTTTGACTTATACATGATGATACAGTCAAGCCCAGCTGAAACTATGCCTTAGTATGACATAGAGATTTAAGAAATCAAATGCTTCGGGCAGGCAAACACAGTTTCTCCTCAGAATCAGGCAGGGAAAATTCTCCAGTTACAGAACTATATACTTCAGTGATGTTTTATCATCTGAAAGTCAGCATATCTTTAACAAAACTCTGGAGATTCAATCTGAGGCCAGGTGCACTTTGACCCATTCTCTGATTGGTATCATCCGCACACACCTACCAACTTCCAAGCGCAGTAACTGAGAGCCAGGGAACTTACTCTGGCTCACTGCTTCACCTTAGACTTCTGTCTATCATATTACTTGGGCTGAAAACTCAGAACAACTGGACTTGGCCATTGTTTTTTTTTTTTTAAGATTAATTTATTTTTATTGCGAAGTCAGATATACAGACAGGAGGAGAGACAGAGAGGAAGATCTTCTGTCCGATGATTCACTCCCCTAGTGAACGCAATGGCCAGTGCCATGCCAATCCCAAGGCAGAAGCCAGAAATGTCCTCCAGGTCTCCCATGTGGGTGCAGGGTCCCAAGGCTTTGGGCCATCCTCAACTGCTTTCCCAGGCCACAAGCAGGGAGTTGGATGGGAAGTGGAGCTGCCGGGATTAGAACTGGCGCCCATATGGGATCCTGGCTCGTGCAAGGCAAGGACTTAAGCTGCTAGGCCACCACGCTGGGCCCCTCTCAAGTGTATTTCTACAATCCTCATTTTCAGAGTCACTGTATTCATCAGTGGAAATACCACTCTTCCTTGTTGTGTTGAAAACACAGATTCCATTCTTCTTTACAAAATGTTACATGCCATGACAGTTCTATCACTCCAGCTCTTCTCCTTTTCTTCAGCTAGAGGCCATATTTATCATGAACATCCCTGTGCCTAAATCCAAAGGCTGACATGCAACCATACCTAAGCCAGCAGCACAGAATCAGGGTACCTCTCCTAGGATTTCCGTGTCGATGGGAGAAAAAGCATCCAGGTCCACCCCACCCTTCACACCCACACATGTGTTCTCTTGCTCAGGATTACGCCACAATATAGGTCTTCTCCAGGAAAGATCAATGACCTGTAGAAGTCTGTTGTGTCCCTTCTCTGTTTTTTAGAGACATGTAGCACGTAGCACACCTGCTGTTGTTAAACATCTCTCCCCACCACTCAGCCGCCTACTTGCTTTGGAAACCAGCCTAATAATTATCCAGTATCCATTCAGATTTCCAAGAAGAGAAGGTAGATTCTACGCTAAAGTGGGCAACATGGAACACAGTCCAAAAAAAAAAAAAAAAAGAGAGAGAGAGAGAGAAATCCCAACGTTAACAAAATGGGGTTCTGGTCCCAATAGTAATTGTAGAGAACTTGTACAACCACTTTCACTCTACTGCATCTCCTTCCCTTGCTGAATTGCCTCCTTAAAGTAAGTTTCCCTCAGTCCTCCCTATTCCATTCCCACTTGTTTATGTGAAGGCCGAGTGTGTGCTGGGCAAAATCAGGCTGGACTGCAACACCCATTGGTTCCAGTGGAAGACAGGGCTGAAAACAGAACCGACCCAGCAATTACCACCACCAGCTGATTGGGGCAATGGATTGTACCGGGCCCCGTACTTGGAAGTGCACACAAGAATCTGGTCTGGGAACACCTCAGACAAAGCTTTTTTAGGAATCCCCAATCGAACTGCAGGACTCAGATCCCTAACCATGAAAAGAAAGAGGACAGAACAAATCAATGAACTACCTCAGCTATATGTTGGCAGTGGAGAAAAACTAGGCAAATGGAGACTCTAAGATAGATTATGTCAATCAGAGGAATCCTCAGCAACATCATGCTTGGAATGGTGAGATTGGCAGCAATTCAAAACTGTCGAACTGTCAAAATCACTTGAGCAAGACCCTTGCAGCATGCCCCACGTCGGGGACCTGGGATGGCTGGGAGACTGGGTGGGGCTTCTCCCTTTACCTCCCCCTTTACCTCAGATATAGGGAAAAAAAAGTGGAAATGATAGTCTTACCCACTTTCCTGTAGCACTTGAACCTTTGTGCCCTAATTAACTATGGAAAGATTGTCAAAAAATAAAATTAAAAAAAATAAATAAAGTGGTAAGTAAACAAAAAAATCTGAACTGCTTTCCCAATAAAAACAAATAAATCTTTTGAAGTGATTCATATGGGTCTAGTGTGTGGCACACTGCGGTAAACAACTACCAGTGAAACCAGCATCTCTCATCTACAAGCCAATTCAAGGCTCAACTACTCTCTGGGGGAAACAACGAAAGATGGTCAAGTACTTGGGTCCCTGCCACCCACATAGGAGACCCAGATGGAGTCCCAGGCTCCTGGCTTCAGCCTGTTGTTTATTCTGGCCCCTTGCAGCCATTTGGAGAATAAATCAGATCTCTTTCTCTGTCTCTCCCCATCTCTCTACCACTCAGTCTTTCAAATAAATATTTAAAAATCTTTTAAAATAATAGTGGCTATTTGTTTAAAGTCCCTCAATATTTCTCTTTCTGTGTAAAACTGTGATCTCTTCAGCAGGATTTTTCCTAAAACTTGATTCTTTCCCTTCACTACTTAGTTCTTGTCCAGATCTTTTCTAGCCCCACTAGGTCATTTCTAAGGTTGTGGTCAGATATGGTCAAGAACCCGGAGAATTTTGCCAATTTCCATTGCAAGAATCTGCCCCCCACACTCCCTCCAGCCAACAACAACCACCCATCCTACTTGCTGCTACTGGCCTGGGAAGGTCATGGCCCCAGTGCCTGCCCCTACAGGATGAAACACTTTCATTAACAATACCTTTCTCATGTTCAGGTTTTACACTTTTACAAAGCTCTTTCACCGTCATTTTCTCATTTCGCACAATACTCTTAAGAGGTAGGTAGAGTAGATACCAATATCTCCATGTTATAGGAAGCAGACTCTAGACCCAGGATCCCATAGGGGTGCCAGTTCGTGACCCAGCTGCTCTGCTTCCCATCCAGCCCCTTGCTTGTGGCCTGGCTCCTGGTTTCATATCTGCTCATCTTTGGCCATTGCAGCTGCTTATGGAGCGAGCCAGTGGATGGAAGATCTTCTTCTTTGTCTCTCCTTCTCTCTGTGATTCTGACTTGACCGCAATGATCAGAACTGAACCAACCAGAAGGCAGGAGCAAGGAGCATCTTCTGGGTCTCCCACATGGGTGCAGGGTCCCAAGACTTTGGGCCGTCCTCGTCTGCTTTCCCAGGCCACAAGCAGGGAGCTGGATGGGAAGTAGAGCAGCCGGGATACTAACTGGTGCTCATGTGGTGTCCTGGCAAATGCAAGGTGAGGACTTCAGCCACTAGGCTATTGTACCAGGCCCATTTGATTGTTTTCTAACTCGCTCATTCACATTGCTTTCTGACTCATGTACTCCCTAAAACTTCCTTTTAAGCCAAATCCTTGACAAATCAAACTCTTTCGATCTGTAGACTCCAAAATGATCTAATTCTTACTACAGGTAGCACAGTCTTCAAGGTAAGACTGATGGGCTGGTGCAGTAGCATAACAGCTCTCTGCTTATGACCTGGACAAGCAGTAGAGGATGAGACGGGAGGCCAGGAAGAAGCTTCTGGCTCCCCGCTTTGGATCTGCTAAGCTTTAGTTATTGTGGTCATTTCAGGAATGAGCCGTAAGATGGAAAACTTTTCTTTCTCTTTCTCTCTCTGTTAAAAATCTGATTTCCAAATAAAAATAAATTTTAAAAAAGATCTTTATATATAAAAAAATATAAGACTGAGAGTATGCATAAGGCAAAGCTAGACCTATGAGGCCCTCCCAAAAGTTGCAGTTTTTAATGTGATCACTTATACACCTTCCCTGTACTATGTGTGTGTGTGTGTGTGTGTGTGTGTGTGTGTGTGTGTGTGCATGTGTGTGTGAGTGTGTGTGTGTGAGAGACAGAGATAAGGAGTTCTCATCCTTAGGTTCACTCCCAAAAAGCCCGTGACAGTCAACTCCAAGACTACCACATGGATGACAAGAATCATATTACTTGGGCCATTAGCATTGCCTCACAGGCTCTCCACTAGCAAGAGCTTTTTTTAAAAAAGATTTATTTATTTTTATTAGAAAGTCAGATATACAAAGAAGAGGAGAGACAGAGAGGAAGATATTCGTTCAATTCACTGGTTCACTCTCCATGTTGTAACAGTCATAGCCAAAACCAGGAACCAGGAGCTTATTCCACGTCTCTCAAGGTCCCAAGGGTACAGGGTCCCAAGGCTTTGGGCCATCCTCTACTGCTTTCCCAGGCCACAAGCAGGGAGCTGGATGGGAAGTGGAACAGCCAGGACCGGAACTGGTGTCCATATGGGATCCTGGCGCATGCAACGACTTCAGCTGCTAGGCTACCGTGCTGCGCCCCTAACTACCATTTCTTAAAGTACCTTTTCTTAAAGAGCTCTGTCCATTCCATGCCAATTATACCTATACTTTATCTTTGATCGACTACAATACCAGGAATTACAAGAAAATAACTGAAATCATAATTCCATGATCACCTGTGGAACTTCTAACAGATTTGAGTTATGCTGCTTACCAACTAGTTTTCTGATAACCTTTGTAATTATAAGGTTCATACACAAAGCACTAGTTTCACAGTCTTAACTCTAGACACATGGCTAAGTGAATACCATATGTTCAAATGATCTTCACATCTAAATTGTCATTTTGTTGCAAAATATTCTGCAATGCACTAATATTTGACAGTCCACATGGGCTAACAGCCACCAATGGCAATTTGAATGTCCAGTAGTTTTTCTGATGGGACATTGCAAGAGTATGTCAGAGGTACCAGAAAATAATAAAATGCAAAAGAAGAAGAAGAAATAAAAGCCACTAAAAATAAGGAAAATCAAGTTTATGGTTTAGAAGAAAGTACTGAAAAAATACACAATCGGTATAAAACCCAGTACTACCTTCACTTACTAGTCAAGAGTCAAATGGACTCCTTCAGTATCAGGAAATATCTTTGGTGTTTATAACATTTATTAATCAAAGACTTCAGGAATCTGGAGCCTATGCCAAATGATTCCACAGAAACATGCTTATATAAGGAACCAGTTATAACAGTGTTGGAAAAGGTGAAAGGACAAAGAATTTTAAGGTATGAATTTGTGTTCAGAATCAGAAATCCATACAGAATAAAGTGCAGCTCAAAACAAGCTTTACTGGGAGCGCTCCTGGGTGAGTTCATCGATCCAGGACAGACAGCAGGCCAGCGAAGTCGTGCCTGAAGAATGTGAGATGTCACTTTTGTCACGGGGCTGTAATAAGAAGCAGAACTGGGAACAGAGCAATGTACCTTATACGGTGCTGTGGGGTGCTACAGATTCCTTGTGGTCCTGGTGAATCCATACATCACCACTCAGTTAAGGAGGGAACTGCATTCTTCGGGACTTACCATATTAACCACCTGCCTCAGCATCCTCCTGGGCTGTTCCTCTCCCACCCCAGCTGGGCCTTACAAGAACAACTTAAAAAACAGTAAAGTTGACACAATCATATTATGAAAACCCAAGGACCAGGGCAAAATGGCACTGTGTACTATGTACTCCCTAAAGCAACAGAGGATGAAATATTTCAATTTCTTTTCTTCTGTCCTTCTTTTTTTTAAGGATTTATTTTATTTTTATTGCAAAGTCAGATATACATAGAGGAAAAGAGAGCGAGCAGGATCTTCCATCCCATGATTCACTCCCCAAGTAACCACAACAGTCGGTGCTGCGCCAATCTGAAGCCAGGAGGCAAGAGCTTCTTTCCAGATCTCCCATGTGGGTGCAGGGTCCCAAAGCTTTGGGCTGTCCTCAACTGCTTTCCCAGGACACAAGCAGGGAGCTGGATGGGAAGAGGAGCTGCCAGGATTAGAACTGGCACCCATATGGGATCCCAGCATGTTCAAAGTGAAGACTTTAGCTGCTGAGCCACTGCACTGGGCCCTCTTCTGTCCTTCTAAATTCCCTTCTGGGATTCCCCAAGGGTAAAAAGCACGGGGTGAAACTTTGATAGAAGCACAGTAGCACTGAAAATATATTCTACAAGAGCAGCACCATGGGATTTAGAATAGAAGGCAGGAAGTGAGTATGAAATCTCAGACCAAAGAAGCAAGTGAACAGCACAGTAACTCATCACCAAGCTAGGATTTTACTATGAGGAAAGTAGTATCACCCTGCTCATAGAGCCCAGTGCCCCAGTCTCTCCACACATGCAAATTTCTTGCTTTAAACTCCAGTCTTCAAAGAGGCAGGTGCCCCACAGACTCAGTAGTACTGCTACTCTTAATTTTTCTTTGCACTTTGACCAATGGTACTCAACACCTTTGCTCCTGGAGATAGAACTAGATTCTAATCAACTCTGAACTGTGCACCTTTTCAACCACTCTGTACTTTGACCTCATTGCCAGACTTCTGACTTTGGCCCAACCCCAAAGATCTGTCTGTCTACAATTTCAGCTCTTCTCTCTGCAAAAATCAATGGAACTGGAAAGATAGATGTAAATATGCTAAAGTTACAATGATAACTAATATCCTAAATAAATTCTTATGCATGTTACTCCTGAGAGGTGTAAGGAGAGGAGGTGGAATGCCATGAGTTAAATCCTTCTTAATAGGGCCCAGCGCGGTGGTGCAGTGGTTAAGGTCCTCACCTGGCACGCCCCAGGATCCCATATGGGCGCCGGTTCTAATCCCAGCAGCTCCACTTCCCATCCAGCTCCCTCCCTCTGGCCCGGGAAAGCAGTCAAGGACAGCCCAGAGCTTTGGGACCCTGCACTCACGTGGGAGACCTGGAAGAGGCTCCTGGCTTCAGACCATCATAGCATTGGCTGTTGCACTCACTTGGGGAATGCATCAGCCATTGCGCTCACTTGGGGAGTGAATCATCGGACGGAAGATCTTCCTCTCTGTCTCTCCTCTCTGTGTATCCGCCCTTCCAATTAAAAAAAAAAAGAGTCCACTTAAAAAAAATCCTTCTTACTTATTTATTTGAAAGTCAGTTAAAGAAAGAGAACCAACCATCCCTGGTTTACTCTCCAAATGGCTGCAACAGCCAAGACCAAGTCAGATTAAAGCAAAGAGCTGGGAACTCACGCAGGCCATCCATGAAGGTGTCAGGGATTCAATTTGTTGTCTTCCCAGACATAACAGCAAGGAAATGGACCAAAAGCGGAGCAGTCACGACTTGAACCAGCACTTCGTAAGCATCATAAACAGCAGTCTAGCCACTGCCACCACAATCACAGCCCACAGAGATCACTTAAAATCAATGAATGACAATGGAGCTACATAAGCACATGAGTTACAGCCCACAAAGTAGCGAGTGGAACCCAAAAACTGCAAAGAAAAACTGCAAAGAAATAAGATGTTTGAGTCCAATGCTATGGTCAGTGGAGTTCATGTCCCTTGTTGCTCCACCTCCCATCCAGCTTGTGGCCTGGGAAAGCAGTAGAGGATGACTCAAAGCCTTGGGACCCTGCGCCCACGTGGGAGACCAGGAAGAAGTTCCTGGCTCCTGGCTTTGGATTGGCTCACTTTCCACTGTCATAGGCACTTAGGGAATGGACCGTCAGACACAAGAGAAAAACTTTCTCTACTACTCTCTGCATTTCCGCCTTTCAACAAAATAAAATAAAATAAATAAATCTAGGAAGAAAGAAAGAAAGAAAACATAGAAGAAAAGAAGAGGAAAATTTCCCTCTGGGCAATGGAAAGGCATCACAAAGTTCCAATCCTTTTTATTATAAAATCTTGCATTATTTTCTTTATTTTTTAACCATCCCAGATTGAGCATTCAGCTTGTGCATCTCCTGTTTCTCTCCCTGGACTACTCTTTGCCTAGACAACCACATAGATTGTTCCTTCAGCTCCTTTGAATCTTTATCAAAATGTCATTTTCTCAGTGGAGCCTTTCCTGTGCAGCCTAGATTTTTTTTTCCCACTCTTCTTTATTTTTTGAGATTTTATTTTTATTGCAAAGCCAGATACACAGAGAGGAAGAGAGACAGAGAGGAAGATCTTCCATCCAATGATTCATTCCCCAGGTGACCACAAAGGCCAGTGCTGCACCGATCCGAAGCCAGGAGCCAGTAACCTCTTCCAGGTCTCCCACGAGGCCCAGGGCCTAAATCAATATGACTAATGATATATACAAATTAAATATTTATTACTAAGTAAAAACCAGTTGTAATGATCAATAAATATTTCAGAACAACCCTCCCTTTTTAATTTTGCTTATTTTTTTAAGTGAGTAAGACTATTTCCACTTCATCGGACTTTTTTTTTCCTGTATCTGGGATAAAGGGGGAGATAAAGAGAGAAGCCCCACCCAGCCTCCCACCCGCCCCAAGTCCCCGATGTAGGCCATGCTCTGAGGGTCCGGCTCAAGTGGTTCTGACAGTTCAGCAGTTTTGAATTGCTGCCAATCTCACCATTCCATAATTTTGCTTCTTCTTCTGTTTCACAGTGGGTAGTTCCTGGAGGATTAACCATGCCTCATGCTGTCCAAGAGTGTTGCTCTCTTGTACACTGATCCTTCAGACAGACCACAGGCTGAGTAAGGGCAAGGGGCAGATGTCACTGGGCAAAAGTCAGATTGGTTCCCTGGAAAACATTCCTACCCATGAGGTACAGGTTTCCCAGGAGTCACCAAAGAAAAATGAACTTTTAAAATGAAGCCTAGTCCACTGAGGAACTACACAATAAGAAGAACACAACGAATACGCAGTCTTGTTTCAATGCTTAAAATAAATGCTTTAATTATTTAGGTCCAAAAAACTAAAGAGTTAAATATTAAACAGTCTTGCTAACTTGTGGGTCTTTTAGATAAAGGAGTCTTAAAAGTCCATTTTTCAAGGACCTCAGATTCCTTGTAGTAAATGTGCCCTTCCCCAGTTCCTTTTGCAAAGCCGAGTAACTCCTCATTAGGGATCCACAGACAGCAAAAGCAGCCATTTTCTCCTCAGTCCCCTCACAGGACTTCACCTTTGACCTTGCTGGCGAGTTCTCTCACTAATCAGAATCAGTGACACAACCTCAGTAGGTAAGACTAGCGTGCAGGGTGACACCAGTCTTGGTTCAAGACTGCAACGGCCAAATTTATGTGTCAGTTTCACAGTTTAAAGAGTGCCATCGGGCCTGGCGCCGTGGCCTAGCAGCTAAAGTCCTCACCTTGTACACTCCAGGATTCCATTTGGGCACCAGTTCTAATCCTGGATCCTTTACTTCCCATCCAGCTCCCTGCTTGTGGCCTGGGAAAGCAGTCGAAGACGCGCCAAAGCTTTGGAACCCTGCACCCGTGTAGGAGACCCGGAAGAGGTTCCTGGTTCCTGGCTTTGGATCAGCGTAGAGCCGGCCATTGCGCTCCCTTGGGGAGTGAATCATGGGATGGAAGATCTTCCTGTCTCTCCACCTCTCTCTACATCTGACTTTGTAATTAAAAAAAAAAAGAGTGCCCTCTTTTTTCTATCTTACCATGCTGAACACACATTTGGTAATATCTTAAACTTGTTGATTTCATGCAGGTGGATTATCAAGTTCATATTTGTTTTGTTGATTCTAACTTAGGAAGTGCTTCCTCTTCTTGCATTTCTATTTATTTATTGTGTTTATTTATTGAACACATTTCCAGCAGGGATGTAAGAGTGGAGGGATTGCCTATGACATTGTCACATGTTGTGTATTGCTACAGAGCTTGGGCATTTGCCTCTCCAAGTTGCAGTGAGTAGTTACATACTTTTATATTTTTCTTTTATGAAGATTTTGAGGCCACATAATTAAATGCAAATTTGAATTCCACTTATTCAAGGCACAAGCTGGGTCTCTGATTTCCTAACCTTAAATGAACACAGATGTTGAAACCTTAACTGCTACTTACATCAGTCAATTCCCAGGTTCATTTCTTTCTAATTTATTGTGACACCAGTCTATGAAATATACATATCTGGCTCCACATTTTATCATTATTTCTGTAATAAAATTTGCTATTTAAACTGTTTTGCAATTAAGATTCATTTATTTTTATTGGAAAGGCAGATTTATACAGAGAAAGTCAGACAAAGATCCATCTGCTGGTTCACTCCCCATGTGGCCCCAAAGGCTGGAACAGTGTTGATCCAAAGCCAGGAGCCAGGAGCTTCTTCTAGGTCTCCCACATGAGTGCAGGGTCCAAGCCCTTGGACCATTCGCAACTGCTTTCCCAGGCTACAAACAGGGAGCTAGAACACGAACCAGTACCCATATGGGATGCCAGTACAAGCAATGCAAAGACTTCACACACTAAGCCACCGTGCCAGGCACTTATGCAATGTTTTGCTCAGTATTAATATGCATATGGAATGATGAGGGAAGATAACATGGTATATCTCATTAAGTTGTGTTACCAAAACCCAGGAAAAACTTTTTTAGAAAATGTTTTGCTGGGTCAGGCACCGTGGCCTAGCAGCTAAAAGTCCTCACCTTGAACATGCCGGGATCCCATATGGGCGCCGGTTCTAATCCCAGCAGCTCCACTTCCCATCCAGCTCCCTGCTGAGTCCTGGGAAGGCAGTCAAGGATGGCCCAACGCCTTGGGACCCTGCACCTGTGTGAGAGACCTGGAGGAGGTTCCTGGCTCCTAGCTTCGGATCGGCATAGCACCGGCCATTGCGTTCACTTGGGGAGTGAATCATCGGATGGAAGATCTTCCTCTCTGTCTTTCCTCCTCTATGTATATCTGACTTTGCAATAAAAATAAATAAATCTTTAAAAAAAAAAAGAAAGGAAACGTTTTGCTAAATGAATGGATAAAAGGATACTTAAAAAGGTTTGTAGAAATTGGAAATAAAGAACTAACTTTTATTTTGATGCAAAAAATAAATGAAATCTCTGCAAGGCAGTATCTTCAGAATGTTATTGAAAAATGTGTATTTTGAAGAAAATGTGCAGCAATCTAAAAATTTCTGAACCAAAATAAACTTCTTTTACTTCAAATTTTCTACAGACTTTTCAAAGTATCCTTGTATATCATCCCAGTAAAACTCTTTATCACAAAACAGTTTCCACTTCCCAAATTTTTTAATTCATTCCTCAAGTTGAAATTCCTATGTTAAAAAAGAAGTACTAGTAGATTCAAAACTAACAACAATCTTACAAACTGCTTTTTTGTGTATGACCTTAACTTGGAAACATCAGACCATCACATTTTCTTATGTTCTTATACTTTCTTATGTTGTTAAAATTTCATCAAAAGAGACCATTTTTGAAGCCAACACCGTGGCATAACCTGTCAAGTTGATGACAATGTCTATATGCCATGTGAGTTTCAGTTTCAGCCACAGCTACTCTGTTTCTGATTTGCTTCCTAATAATGTGCCTGGGTAAGCAGCGGACGATGGCCCAAGTTCTTGGGTCTCTGTCACTCTTGCAGGAGGCCAAGATGGAGTTGTGGGCTCTTGGCTTTAGCCTGGTCCAGCAGTCATTTGGGAAATGAACCAGCAGATGAAAATTCTCTTTCCTTTTCCTTTCCCTCTCAATCTGTCACACTGCCTTTCAAATACAGATATTAAGTTTTTTAAGGGAATAAGTTTTTATAATGAAGTTTCACCTGACTCCAGTCAAAAGGACTATTATTCAAAAATCAAAAAATAAACACTGAAAAAGTTGTGGAGCAAAGAATATCCTAATATACTGCTAATGAGAATGCAAATTGGTACAATAATTATGGGAAAAATATGGAAATTCTGTGGGGAGTAGAGAGTTGTGCAGGACCCAGATATCCCAATTCTGGGACTATAACCAAAGGAAGTGAAAGGGCTACTTGCACTCCCATGTATATAGCAGCTAGATATCCATTAACTCATACCTGGATAAAGAAAACGTGCCATGCATACACAATGGAATATTATGCCACCATAAAAAGAATGAAAGCAAGCCATTTACAACAAAATGAATGGAACTGGAGATCATTATGCAAGATGCAAACAAATATACAGCATAAAAATAGATAGAAAAGAAAACCCTAAGTTATAAGAACCACATTTCATTTCACTGTAGTATCTTAATTTATCTAATAGTCTTTCTATTTTGAATATGGACACATTTTCCAATATTTTTATAAATATCATTGTTAGGATTATTGTATTAAAATATTTGTCCATATTCTATTATTTCCTTAAGATAGAGCCATAGAAATAGCTTTCCTGGGGATTACATGAACTCATTTAAATCATTGAGTGTCCTACATGGAAAATGATAATTAAACTGTATCATCGCTGAGAACTTCGCTGGTTAGTGTGCTACCAGCAGCTACCCTTCAGCAAACCACAGGTTATAAGCTTAATGTTTGTTTTGCTAAAAGTTCTCCCTTGGGCCCAGCGTCATGGCGCAGTGGTTAAGGTCCTCGCCCTGCACGCCCGGGATTCCATATGGGCGCCAGTTCTATCCTGGCGGCCCCGCTTCCCTTCCAGCTCCCTGCCTGTGGCCCGGGAAAGTGGTCGAGGACGGCCCAAAGCTTTGGGACCCTGCACCCACGTGGGAGACCCGGAAGAAGTTCCTGGATCCTGGCTTCGGATTGGCATAGCATCGGCTGTTGTGGTCACTTGGGGAGTGAATCATTGGACGAAAGATCTTCCTCTCTGTCTCTCCTCTCTGTATATCCGCCTTTCCAATAAAAATAAATAAAATAAATCTTTAAAAAAAAAAAGTTCTCCCCTGTGTATAGGTCGTCAGAAGTTAACGATAATGAAAACCTTAAATGGATTCTACAAGTGTGTTTAAATTTCACAAGTTGTACATAAGCCGGCAGAAAGCCAAATTTAGTTAGTTATTTCATATGATCTCTGAACTTAACTTTTCTTTTAACATCTATTTTATTTTCATTACAAAGTCAGATATACAGAGAGGAAGATCTTCCATCCGATGATTCACTCCCCAAGTGAGCACAACGGCTGGTGCTGTGCCGATCCGAAGCCAGGAGCCAGGAACCTCCTCCAGGTCTCCAACATGGGTGCAGGGCCCAAGGCTTTGGGCTGTCCTCGACTGCCTTCCCAGGCCACAAGCAGGGAGCTAGATGGGAAGTGAAGCTGCCAGGATTAGAACCGGCGCCCATATGGGATCCCGGCATGTTCAAGGTGAGGACTTTTAGCTGCTAGGCCACGGCGCCGGGCCCTGAAGTTTAGTTTTCTAAGATAGTTCCTTCTCCACATTTCCAAATTTTGTCAGTCTTAAAAGATTCAATTCAAACTCTGTGTGCTTCAGAAGCTCACCTTATTGAGAAAATAAATGCCAGCCTCACCCTCTATTCCCATAGCACTTACAACAGCCAAAGACAGCCCACTCTGCCCTACACCTGAGGTACCCTCACATGAGCTTCTATACCCAACCACATGCTCTGAGGACAGGACCCTAATCAAATGATGGGCAGGAACAAGCATTTAGTCTAGCATTTAAAATGGCCACACTGGGCCCAGCACAGTAGCCTAGTGGCTAAAGTTCTCAGCTCGTATGTGCCAGGATATCATATAGGCGCCGGTTCTAATCCAGCTCCCTGATTATGGTCTAAGAAAGCAGTCGAGGACAATCCAAAACCTTAAGACTCTTCACCCACATAGGAAACTTGGAAGAAGATCCTGACTCCTGGCTTAGGATAGGCTCAGCTCTAGCTGCTGTGGCCACTTGGGGAGTGAATCAGCAGCTGGAAGATCTTCCTCTCTTATATCTGACTTTCAAATAAAAATATAAAAAAATCTTAAAAAAAAAAAAAAAGAAGCTACCATATCCCACCTCAGAGCACCTGGTTCCAGACTGCTGCCAATGCACACCTAGAAGGCAATGGTAATGGGTTCCCATCACCCATGTTACAGAACGGTTTAAGTTCCCAGCCCCCAACTTAAGTCCTAGCCCAGCCTCAGAAGCAGTAACATAATCCATGAAGCTTACATAAAAGCCGGCACTGGGTGTTTGAGCCCTTGGGGTGGGAGTCTGGTGGGGTCTGGGTCACCTGGCCTAGGTCCTTGACCCACCTGTATGGTGGGTACCAGGCCTGTGAGCCCTGAGTGCAGGGCGCCTGGTGAGACCCGGGTTGCCTGGATAGGGTCCTTGGACCCACCCGCAAAAACTGGTCCTCCTCAATGGAAAAGATGGAGTAGTGGACAGCCGGCCCAGATCCACATGGAGGATATGGCAGCCCATTGAGGCCAGCAGAGGACATCAGAACCATAACAAAGGAAGGAGGGCAGAACAAACTGTACTACTACCCCAGCCAAGCGATGACAGCAAAATATCTGGGCGAATGGAGATCTAAGGTAGACTATGTCAGCCAATGGGCATTGATGGGGTTCCTTGGAGAGGCAAGATTGACAATATTTCAGAACTACTGAAACCAGCTGAGCAGAACCGTCAGAGCATGCTCTACATTGGGACACGGTGTTGATGTCAGGCAGCCATTCCCTACTGCTGGGTGCTGGGGCGCTTGGGAGGTCAGGTATGGCTTCTCCCCTTCTCTCTCCCCCAGAAACAGGAAGAAGGAACAGAAAATTTGGAAACAATGATCACACACACTTTTCCCTAACTCTTGATTCTTCCCACCCTGGTCAACTATGTTAACATCATCTAAAAATTTTAAAAATAATATATTAAATTTTAAAAAAATAGTCTAGGCGGGCCCGGCGCCATGGCGCAAGTGGTTAAGGTCCTCGCCTTACATGCCCGGGATCCCATATGGGCGCTGGTTCTATCCCCGGCAGCCCCGCTTCCCTTCCAGCTCCCTGCCTGTGGCCTGGGAAAGCAGTCGAGGACGGCCCAAAGCTTTGGGACCCTGCACCAGTGCGGGAGACCTGGAAAAGGCTCCTGGCTTCGGATCGGCATAGCATCGGCCGTTGCGCTCACTTGGGGAGTGAATCATCGGATGGAAGATCTTCCTCTCTGTCTCTCCTCTCTGTATATCTGCCTTTCCAATAAAAACATAATAAAAATAAATCTTTAAAAAAAAATAGTCTAGGGGAAGGGGGAGACTGGCGTGGTGGTTCAATAGGCTAATCCTCTGCCCGGCAGTGCCAACATCCTATATGGGCACTGATTCTAGTCCTGGCTACTCCACTTCCAATCAGCTCCCTGCATGCAGCCTGGGAAAGTGGCAGAGAATGCCTCAAGTCCTTGGGTCTCTGTACCCGCACAGGAGACCCAGAAGAGGCTCCTGGCTCCTGGCTTAGGATCAACTTGGCTCCAGCCATTTGGGTAGTGAACCAGTGGACACAAAATTGATCTCCTTTCTTTTTTTCTCATGCTCTCTGTCTCCCTCTTCCTCTTTCCCTTTGTCTCTATGCCTGTGTGTGTGTGTGTGTGTGTGTGTGTGTGTGTGTATCCTTCTCTGTATAAAATCTGCCTTTCAAATAAAAATAATTAAAAAAAAAAAAAAGGTTAGTGCTTGGCAAAGGAAGAGGAAGTTTTCCTCCCTGCATTTCTCCATGAAGGCTGCAGTGACTTTCCACTTAATTGTGACTTTCCTGTTCCAGAGAACATGTGTCTTGTTACAGCTTGTTTAAAAAAAGAAAAGTCTTCATTTAAAGCTGACATCAGCGACTTCAAGTTATGTCATTTCTATGATGCTTGGTATTATTTGAAATATTTTCACTTTCTTCACAGTGTTGGTTTTTAAAACTACTTTTTCTGGAAATTGGGATAGTGACTAACTTGAAATATTATAAGACAGGTGGGCATTTGGCCTGTAAGTAGATATGCTGGGCTGTCCTAAATCTAAACTGGAGTATCTGATTTGATATCTAATTCTGGTTCCTGACTACAACTTCCCACTAATGTAGATCGTGGAAGGCTACAGTGATGGCAGAAGTAACTAGGATCCCGCCACCCAACTCACGGCTTCAACCCAAACGAGCCCTGGCCATTGTAGACATTTAGGGAGTGCATCAAGGGATGGAAACACACATTATCTCTCATACTTTTTTTTTTAACCAAATTGTGATACAGAATTTAAATATGTATGTGTTTATAATACCAACTCAGCTGGACAGAGTAAGATGATAGGCATCATCAACAACAACAACCAAAACCTGCAGGGATTTTGTGACCTTCATGAAGTAAAAACTATCCTGTGATTATCCAGATAGATCCTACCACCCTCATAATTGTCCTTAATAGAGACAAGAAAGGATTAGATACAAGACAAAGAATTCAACAGCCCTCAAAACCCAGAAGCAGCAAAGAAGGAATGGATGGTCTCATTATCAGTCCCGTTAAAACTCGGTATCAGGGTCCAGCGCGGTAGTGGCTGAAATCCTCGCCTTGCAACCACCAGGATCCCATATGGGCACCAGTTCTAATCCCGAATCCTTTACTTCCCTTCCAGCTCCCTGCTTGTGGCCTGAGAAAGCAGTCAAGGAGAGCCCAAAGCCTTGGGACCCTGTCCCACATGGTAGACATGGAAGAGGCTCCTGGCTTAGTTTCAACTGTTATGGCTACTTGGGGAGCCAACCAGCGAATGGAATATGTATCTCTCCTTCTTTATGTAAATCTGACTTTCCAATAGAAATAAATAAATCTTTAACAAATAAAAAAAATCCTTGAAATTAGACTTCTGCTTTCCAGAATTGTGAGAGTATTAAGTCTCCCAAGTTTTAAATTGGCCAAGTTTGTAGTAACTACTTATAACAGCCATGGGAAACTTGCTAAGCCTCAGTTTCTTCATCTGTTAAAAATAATAAAATGTTTGCTGTGTTATTGTGATAACAAAAATTAACAAATGCAAAATGCCAACTCAAGTGTCGCACACAGGAGTCTGTAACAGCATAAGTTACTGCTTTTATCATAATAACCTTCATAATTTTCAAGAATGGACTTTAATAGGTAGCTTATTTTAAATCCATTACCATCGATTTAAGTGGTATCATCTGCATATAGCAAAAACTGTAACATATTTTATATCAAAATAATGTCTTTCGCCCAAAAGCTGCCTTCTTCCTATCTGATTATGACATACTAGATCTATTCATGCCAATAATTAAATAAGCCATGTTGCATTTTTTGAAGTATTTAATTGTGCATTTCACCACAAATTATATGCTTTAGATGGAAAATAACTATTTCCAGCTGTTTTGAGGACAGCAAATCTAAATTTGAACTGCTGAATTCTGGAAAAACTACAAATGTTTTAAGTATGCTGCAATTTTTTTTCAACCAATGTCAAGTCTTGCTTATTCAGAAGTTGAATATTCACTAACGTATAATTAGGGGAGAGTGGGAGTTTTACGTGACAGAAAATTACCTTCCCAAACACAGAAATGTCGTGTGTAATGGGATAATCATTCATTTAATGGCGGATTATTGAGGCCTTTGTGGTGGCTGCGAGTGCAGCAGGGAATGAAACAGCCTGTGTCTTGGAGGGACTCCCGTGTGTGAGACTGAACCAAAAGACAGCAGAGAGGAGAGTCAGAAAGACTCTCAATCCTCAGTAATATCGTGAGCCAATTCAGGAGCTTGGAACAGCTGACGTCCAGAATTCTTAATATCAATAAATATTTTTGTTGTTTAAGCTATTGCTTATTAAGTCGGTCTTTATTTTAAGCAAAGAAGAATCCTAACTAATTAGTTTCTAATGAATGTGTAATGACAATTGGGTTCTTTCCCCATCTGGGAAGATATTCTGGGTAAGAAAAGGAAGGAAAATAACAAAGAGAGGAGAAAGGGGGAAAAAAACCTAATTTGTGAATGAAATAACCCAGGAAGTAGAATAAACTACTGGCAAGGTAAGTGGAAAAATTATCCAATAATTTTCCTTATTCATTATCTCACCTTAGTGTTCAATCTTTATCTTATCATACCACTAACACAGAAATTCACAAATTAAACCACTACTTCCCTAAATCTATTACCAATCTGTAAAACCTTTAGTAGCTTCTCACTATCAAATACTTAGCATTTACAGATTCTCAATTCCAATCTCACCCATGCACTTCATTTATTTCCCACACTATCCTAATCTAAATCTTCCAATCGAACTAAAACTTCCAAAGAAACATTTAAAAACATCTCTGAAATACAATACTAGACTTTTTACCTTTGCCTGTCCTTATCATGCTATGATACATTTAAATGATAGAAAGTTACATCTGTAACTTGATTTTACTGTTGTGATAATAAGAGAGGAGTAGAAATGGTGGGAGGTGAAAATGCAGAGAGAAGGCCCGGCAGCGTGGCCTAGAGGCTAAAGTCCTCACCTTGAACACTCCAGGATCCCATATGGGTGCTGGTTCTAAACCACGCAATCCCTCTTCCCATCCAGGTCTCTGCTTGTGGCCTGGGAAAGCAGTGAAGGCGTGGGAGACTCGCGAGAGCTCCAGCCTCCTGCCTTCGGATCAGCGCAGCTCCAGTCGCTGAGGTCATTTGGGGAGTGAAAAATCGGACGGAAGATATTTCTCTTGTCTCTACTCTACTCTCTATATATCTAACTTTACAATAAAAACCAAAATAAACCTTTAAAAAAAGAAAATGGGGAGGAAGAAAGGAACGAGGGAAAGGTAAATTCCTATAACTACAAAAAATTAAATCAAAACAACAACAACAAAAAAACTTCTTGGGCCCGGCACGATAGAGTAATGATTAAGGTCCTCGCCTTGCATGCCCCAGGATCCCATATGGGCACCAGTTCTAATCCCAGCAGCTCCACTTCCCATCCAGCTCCCTGCTTGTGGCCTGGGAAAACAGTTGAGGATGGCCCAAAGCCTTGGGACCCTACACCCATGTGGGAGACCCAGAAAGAAGTTCCTGGCTCCTAGCTTTGAATCAGTGCAGCTCCGGCCGTTGCAGTCACTTGGGGAGTGAATCATCATACGGAAAATCTTCCTCTCTGTCTCTCCTCCTCTCTTTACATCTGCCTTTTCAATAAAATAAATAAATTTTTAATTTAAAAAAAAGCTCTCCTTATTGTCCCCTTCTCCCTTATCACCTCTAAGCCATTCTTCTTCATTTCCAACAGTGACAATGAGGACAATGAGTCTACAAAAAGATACTTAAGTCCCTTTTGAAAGCTATTCAATTATGGAATATCCTCATTTTTACAACCAAAAAAAAAAGCTGGGTTAAATTATTTTTCATATGTATGTACATTTTGTGCCTTATGGTTTTAAAGCTGATTTATTTTGAATTAAGTATGGTAAATGTATATCATGACTTTGTTACTACTAAATTATGCCTGACTGCACAGAAGGAATATCTCTCTTCTTCCTAATTAAATCCTCCTTCCCCTGAGCCCAAGTCAAAGTCCAATTTTCTCCAAAAAAAATTTTTCCACATCACAATAGGACTTTTTAGTTGTTTTATTTGGGGATTCAAGTTATCACTTAACTGCACAATTTATAACATCATACACCTGTTTTTTTCATACTTTCTTCCTCCTAACTATGTCTACTAAAATGAATTGTATTGTTTCAAAATTTCCCACAGAGCAACTATCAGAAGAGGAATGTAGCAGATACTTATTAAATAGAGAGTACAGAATCTTGAACTACTCCTTACGGGACTAGTGGGCAAATGAATATTTAAATCTGCTTTCTTTTTCAAGAGTTATCAGCTACATGCTGATCCAGGGATCCGTTCTAGGTGTAAGCAATACAGTAGGACACAATCATCAATGTCAGTAATTGAAGAACCAGATCCTCCTTTAGCAAGTTCTTCAGTAACTGACTGTAAACAATTGCTCCTTGTGAAGTCTTTCCTAGGAGGTAAGGGAAGAGTTATACTAGGAGTCATCAACCTAACAGAACCCAATCCTATCCCTTTCCCTAATGCAGTATGCCTACTATTCTCATCACCAAATCAAAAATACGCTTTTTTTTAGGTAAAATATAGATTAGCAACCAGCAGCATTTGTGCTGTACAAAAATTGAATGTAACATATATCTGTATCCCTGATGCCCATGACACTCTATTATTTACCTCAGTGACAAAAAATGGCAGCTGGCCAGACCCTTTCCGCTTAGTGTTAGGAAGCTATCTTTCTGGAAATTATCATTAAAAAAATGCTCTCTAGTGCATCTCCACCAAGATAAAGGGAAGGGGCAAGGGACTTTGGCACCTTAATTTTATAAGGATGCCACTCACTGTTTTAAATGGAGGTCTATTTTTCTCCAAATGTGGACATTCTCAATTTTCCTTCTTCCAGCTATTAACTCGTGGTTTTGGCAGAAAACATGCAAAATAAGCTTTTCTAAAATGAACTTGTAACCTGGGAGGTGCATCATTCAAAAGAAAAAGCCAAACTTTGCATTGCTTCCCAGTTTGCACACACATTTGTCAAGAAACCTCTTTTATTAGTATTCTCATTTATTTTCATTTTTTCTTGAAATGCAGAGAGAGTCAGAGAATTTTTCCAAGTGCTTGATCACTCTCCAAATGGCCAAAATATCCAGCATGTGGTCAGGCCAAAGTGTAAAAAACCACTGTATTTTCCATCTTTCCTTTTTCTGCACCTCAGCTTTCTTGCCCTCCATCTAAATAGATTAGTGGGCCACCAATACTTGAAATTTTAATTTAGGCATATAAAACCCAAATATGAGCAAGATTTGACTCAAAGGATGATTTACTTCTGTGTAAAACTGAAAAAAATTTAAGATTTATTCTACTTTTATGGGAAGAGAGAAGCAGAGACAAAGAGAAAGATTTTTCCATCTGCTGATTAATTCCTCAAGTGGCCACAATGGCTGGAGCTGAGCTGATCCGAAGCTAACTGCCGGGAGCTTCTTCCAGGTCTTCCACAACGGTGCAGGTTCTCAAACTTGTTTTCTACTGCTTTCCCAGGCCACAAGCATGGAGCTTGATGGGGAGTGGAATAGCAAGAACACAAACCAGCACCTATATGGGAACCCAGTGCATGCAATGTCAGAATTTACCCATCAACCTACTGCACCAGGCTCAAGTAAAACTGAATGTATATGTGTTTGGTGTCAACTATATATAAAGTACTTTCAAAAGGAAATCAAAAACAATCCCTAGGAAAGTTTTATTTTGGAAGGTTGTATATTGCATGATGCCAATATCACTTTATGATAATAAAAACAAACTACTGGAGCTGGCACAATACCACAACTGGCTAATCCTCCACTTAACAAGCGCCAGCATCCCAAATGGGCACCAGTTCATACCCCAGTTGCTCCACTTTCAACCCAGTTGCCTACTTGTGGCCTAGGAAAGCTGTGCAGAATGACCCAAATCCTGGGAACCACGCCTTCATGTGGGAGACATGGAGGAAGCTCCTAGCAACCACTGGCACACGTGAGATTTGTGGCTGGGAACAGGCATGGTTGGTGAGCAAAGGGAATACCCTGGCTGGGTTGGGGTTCCCACTGTTGAGTGCGAAGATTACAGAGAAGGCTGCTGTCTAGTCTGAGCGTGGCTGCAGTGTCCCCCAGCAGGCTACAGCACCCACTGGTAAATGCCACGGAGAGGCAGGCCATGACAGAATGGGCCACAATACCCAACCAGCACACATGAAACCTAAGGGGGAAGAAGTAAAGCTGGTAGGGGGCTATATGGGACTCCCCTGATGGACCACAACTCCCACTGGAGACCGGGATTTGAAATGGGGGTAAATCAGACCAGGCAGGGCTACAACACCTGTTAGCCTCATGTGGGCTGGATCAAGGAAGGGAAAGCCAGGCTGGGGTGATGGCTCCTACTGGTGAGTCACAGAGTGACTCACAGAGTGATGGTGGGTTGACTGTGCTTTGCTGCAACAGAGGCCAAATTCTGTCATGTTAAACTGCAGAACCTCCTGGATAGTGCAAGATCCTGGAGTGGGAGGGACCCACTAAGGAAACTGTGGAAACCAACCCCTTGGGTTGCCACTCCCACTGGTGAGCATGAGATCCAGGACTGGAGCAGGCATGGCTAGACAGTGTGTCACCTGCTGTGGGACAGATTGGATCAGTCTGCTGTACATACTGGCAACCACAGGAACCAGTGCAGGGTACAGGCCTGGTGGGGGTTGTTGTGGGTCGTTCTGATTAGGCTGCAGCTCCCACTAGTGTTTGTGAAGGCCAAGTATGTGGTAGCAGGATCAGGCTGGGCTGCAGCACCCATTGGTTTGTGTAAAAGACAGGGCTGGAAACAGAACTGACCCAGAAATTGCAACCACCAGCATGTGCATAAGCTGAATGGAGCGATAGACTATGCTGAACCTTGTATTGGCAAGCACACTCAAGAATCAGGCCTGGGATCACCTCAGATGAAGTTTCTATGGGGATTCCCCCAAACTGAATCACTGGATTCAGAACTCTAACCATGGAGAGAATTGCAGGTTCCATGGTCTGACTGTGCAGCACATGTGTCAGAGCTGGGCCTCCTCAGTGGCTCAGACGGAGAAGTAAACAGCATATCCGGGAGCACATGGAGGATATGGCAGTACACTGGAGTCTGCAGAGGACACCTGGTACCATATAGAGGACAGAGGACAGAACAAATCAATCAACTACCCCAACCAAGTGTTGGCAGTGAATATCTGGGCAAATAGAGACTCTAAGGTAGACTATGTGAATCAATGGATTCTGGAGAGATTTCATCATGCTTGGAATGGTGAGATCAGCAGTAATTCAGAACTGTTGAACCAGCAAAACCTCTTGAGCAGGACCCTCAGAGTATGACCCATATCGGGGGCCCTGGGGTGGTAGTGGGTGGCTATACCCAGGGTGCAGAGGCATTTAGGAGGCTGGGTACAGGAAGGAAAAAAAACAGAATGTGAAAATGGTATCTTACCCATCTTCCTGTAGCCCACCCTTTGCATCCTAATCAACCTTAAAAATCATCAAAAATAAAAATAATTATTAAGAAACCAAAAAATAAACAACAACAACAATAAAAAAAAAAAACCTCCACAAACTACCATAAACTCTTTTCTACTGGGATCAATGGCATGAATCTAATGGGCAACCCAGAGCTGTAGCTTCATCTTCAATCAACCCCTGTGTCAATTCTATGATTATCCTATGCCCCACTTAATGAATAACTAGCTGGAGACTAAGGTCTCATTTTGACTGCTGCATGGTATGCACAGACCAGACCACCAATTTTTCTATTTTTACCATAGTTAAAGAGTAACAAATATACTTTAAAGGGCCAAGGAAAACTACCACATAACTGAGAGGATTTTGAGTAAATAAAGATTAAATTAGAATTTAAATTACTTTCATATTTTGGGCTTGGTATTTACTTAAGATCTCAGTAGGATATAACATGAAATATCAAACTGCAGAAACAACAAGAAACTTTTGCCAATATTTAAGATGGTTATTAATGTGAGGACTAGGTTAATCAAACTCAAGCACATCCAAGAACTTATTAACCTCTCTGGAAGAACTGATGGAAATTTGAGTTCTATTCAAGCCAGTAGAAATAGATGTGAATATCCAATGCACTCCTCAACAGCAATGATTGCTTTTTTTGTTGTTGTTGATGTTCATATAAAATACGTTCCTTTGAGTGTATGCTATTTTAATTCCTATACTCTATTTCTTTTACCATGGGGGGGTGTGGTGGAGGAATATTGTGTTTCTTTTAGAAACACAAATTTGGTGCAAATTTGTTATATGTTATATGTTATTCTTTCACACTCATTATTCAAAGACAAACTCAAAAGAGAGATTTTATCAGTCAGATATGCTCAGACTTGCTTGGAACAACTTTACGTTAATACACACACACACGTACACATACTCTTGGGGGAGGCAGTTAGGAGACTGTAGCATGGCAGGGTGGCTGCCCAAGTGTACAGGCTTGAGTTAATCCTATTCATTTCAAGGCCCACTGTTATACTGCTCTGTGTTAATCATCATCCTTATTTTGTTTACTTATCCTCTCACAGCTCCAGTTTCCCACTCCTCCATCCTTCACCCCCTCATAGACAATTGTGATGGCTACTTGCAAGGGTATCCTTTGTATTCTTTCATTTGCATAAAGATGAAAGCTGTAATTTTAAAATTTTATTTATTTATTTGAAGGACACAGAAACACAGCCAGTGAGAGTTCCCATGCACTAGTTCACCTGCTACATGCCTACCCAAGGGCAGGATTGGTCCAGGTCAATGCCTGGAGCCAGGAACTCAAACCAGATTTCCCATATGACTGGCAGCAACCCAGTAACCTGAGTTTTTCTATATGCTTCCCCAGAGTTTGCATCAGTAGGAAGAAAGAGCTAGAGTCAAATACTGAACTCAAATATTGTGGCATGGGATCTGGGCATCCTAACTGGCATCTTCACCACCAGGTTAAATGCCCATCCCTAAAAACAGCTTTAATTTGATTGAAGAGTAATGTGCTATATGTTTCTCTCTCTTTTTTTTTTTCTCTCTCTCTCCCTTTTTTCATTCTGTCTACGCTTCTAAGTTCATCTGCTTTGCCATGCGTAAATTTACTAAGCTACTTGTAATTCCTGACTTGCTTTCATGGGGTAGAATCTTCACATTTTACTGTGACACAGAGATTCAAAAGAACATCTGACCACACAGCCAGAGCCATAGAAAAGGTAATCTAAACAGGGCTTTGTTAGTAAGATTTCTGATGCAAGCATGGATGGAACTAGATATTCTAGTTGGAAGAATGAGATGAGAGATCATTATCTTTTGCTTTGTAAGAACAGGACCACAAAGCTTTCAAAGGTAATTTTCTTCACATTTTTGGTGCATCATGGCAAAATGATGTTTAGAAAGAAATCTTTTCTATTTTTGTAAATCTATGGTTTGGGATTCATTTATAAGCAACAGTTACTATATCATATGGTAACTACAAAGCTTTTAAGAGTTAATTTTCAGAAAATAGATGTTACTTCCTAAAAATAATGTTATTCCATACTTTTGCTATATAAATTTATCCATAGTAAAGACAAAATTCACTTTTTAGACAGATACAAAAAGCAATCTTTTTAACTCATTCCTAAACACAAGATTATATCAAAATGCATAATCTTATAATGTCACTAAAAATAAGAAAAAGCAAACAAGTTTTAAGAATTATTCCTTAGATGACTTCGTAAGTACAGTGTTTACTCATTATAATTGACTTCATTTGATTTTAAAGGTGAACATTTTAGTTCTAACAAATGAATAAATGCAGAAATGCTAAGTCACAATATGCTCCAAAAGCAAACAAGCCATTTGCAGAAATAAAACAAAAATAAATTTAAGATTCTGCATTTGAATATCTGAGATGCATTAACAAAAATATAAGTGTAGTATTTCAAAAAGTAGTAAAATGTCACTTACTCAAATATAAAAACCAAGGAACACCTCACATGTCCATCAGCAAGAGATTACATTAACAAACTGATACATACAACAAAATACCATTCAGTAATAAAAAGGAATGGATTGCTGATGCTACAACACCAGGTGTGAATCTCACTTTCTGTTGACCAAAGAAGCCAGACACAATAAAGTACACATCACTCATTTATATGAAATTCAAGAACAGAAAAAAATAATCTAGAACCTTGTCCTGAATGAATGAAGGAAGATAAACAGAGAAGGAATACGAGGAAACTTCCAATGATAATGTAAATGTTTCATATCTTGACTTGGGTGGTGTTAATGGAGAGGTATATATAAAATCACTTAGTGATATACCCAAGATTGGTACATCATACCATATTTAACTCATATCACAACAAAACTGAATAATGTCTGTACATATGCACTTAATCATATTTCGCAGTCCCTTTGTAAGAACTGCTATAACTTTTTAAAAGATATAATTATTTCTCAACGTAAAAGTAGGCACTTGGGTTTCCAATAAAACTAGATTATAATCTTTATCAAAGAAGGCAATTGTTTAAAAGGTTTTTTATCAGACTCTCAGGGTCCCAGTGCACTGCCTCAACTGACTAATCCTCCATCTCTAAACACGGCATTCTGTATGGAAACTGGTTTATGTCCTGGTCACTCCACTTCAATCCAGGGAAGGCTGTGACGGATGGACCAAGTCCTTGGAACCCTGGACCCACATGGGAGACCTGGAGGAAGCTCTTAGATCCTGCCTTCAGATCAGGTCAGCTCCAGTTGCTGTAGCAATTTGGGTACTGAACCAGCAGATGGAAGATCTTTCTCTCTCTCTCTCTCTCTCTCTCTCTCTCTCTCTCTCTCTATCTATCTATCTATTTCCTCTCTGTAAAATCTGCCTTTCCAATAAAAATAAATAAATCTTTAAAACATAAAAAATACAGGGTCCAGTTCTGTCCATCACCCACATCAGCCTACACACTGGTAGTTGCAATTGCCGGGTCAGTTCTGTCTCCAGATTATTATTCAGATAATAAGGCATTTAAAAATCATTGGTAACTTGTGGGAGATTTGGTGATAGGTGTCTCAAGCTGTAGCCTTGATTCTGTGTGCAGGTGTTTTTTCATGCTGTGCTCTCTTCTGGATTGTAAAGTGCTCATTCACAGGTCTAAATCATCAGGAATGGGGATCCAATAGCTTTGGACTCTCAGGTTCAATATGGATCCAGAAATTTTGGACGAGTTTTTCTCCAGAGTACACACACCAGAAACAGACATAACCTACATTTCTTTTTAAGATTCATTTACTTTTACCGCAAAGTCAGATAATACAGAGAGGAGGAGAGACAGAGGAAGATCTTTCATCTGATAATTCACTCCCCAAGCAATTGCTACGGCCTGAGCTGCACCAATCCGAAGCCAGGAGTTTCTTCCAGGTCTCCCACATGAGTGCAGGGTTCCAAGGCTTTGAGCCATCCTCGGCTGCTTTCCCAGGTCACAAGCAGGGAGTTGGATGGGAAGCGGGGCCGCTGGGATTAGAACTGGTGCCCATATGGGATCCCGATGATTCAAGAAGAGGACTTTAGCCACTAGGCCATCACGCCGGGCTCCATAACCCACATTTTATGCTCCTAATTCAGACCGTTGGTTTTACACCATTCCTTGTCAGAAAATGAACCTTTCAGGTGCTTCTGGTAAATCATAAGACTATGATTATTTAAACCAACCCTGGAATGTGTACTGGGCTGATGGCTATCACCTAAACTTCCCATATCACAGCTAGGTGCTGGCTGCTCAGCTCCCATCAAAAACCTTCTTGTTTAACTACAAAACTGTCTTCTTTTCACCTTGAGAGAGGATTCAGTGCAGGCCAAAGCAACACACATTTTGAGCCCAGCATTCTCTAATGCAGTATCTCTCCATTCTCAGGACCAATGTACAAAGCACCAGTTTCTGGCCCCGAATTCTGTGCTTGTCCTTCCCACTTTCAGATTCACATATCAAGCATTCAAATACCATATCCTTTTTTGTACATATATACTTCCTAAGATGCAAACCAGCACTGTAGTTTGCAGTTGGCCTGAGGAATCATTTCCATCCTATCTAAAAATTATGAGAACTATTTCCACTAGATGGCTGTCTTTACCAAGAACTGAAAGAGCTATGCCAGCCTTTGGCAATTTGCAAGTTCTAAAGCTTGCCTGTCACAGTGAGCAGCTTACAGGCAGCCATGTAGTAGATTCACTCACACAGAGCATCTACCTTTGAAATCGTATTTTCACCTTGATATTGGAGAAAGTCAGTATGTTAAAAAGGTAGTACACCTTTTTCAAGTGAAAAAAGTTGTTTTGAGCTGAATGTTTCCACAAAGAAATGATACATTTCAATCAGAAGAAAGATTATGTCCATGTAATTACTGTTTCTTTCGTCAAATTTAAAAGTGGAACTATAAATATTAAGTGTTCTTGGGCTCAGCACGATAGCGTAGTGGTTGGGGTCCTCGCCTTGGGTGCACCAGGATCTGATATGGGTGCTGGTTCTAATGCCGGTAGCCCCACTTCCCTTCCAGCTCCCTTCCTGTGGCCTGGGAAAGCAGTCGAAGATGGCCCGGAGCTTTGGGACCCTGCACCCGCGTGGGAGACTTGGAAGAGGCTCCTGGCTTCGGATCTGCTCAACTCCAGCCGTTGCAGTCACTTGGGGAGTGAACCATCAGATGGAGGATCTTCAGCTCTGTCTCTCCTCCTCTCTATAACTGCCTTTCCAATAAAAATAAATAGATCTTTTAAAAAATTAAGTGTTCTTTAACATATGGAAGAACAGATTGGCTATTGCTACTAATAAGTGACATGAGTTTTGCATCTTCTCTCCAAATGATAAATACCTTTCTAAGTAAAAGTACTTACTGAGCAGAATATATTATAAGCTACAGTTTCTGCTCTGATGAACAATGAAACTGTTTCTTCCTATCACATGCTTTATTATTAGTGACAAGCTTACCATAATTTCTGGACAGTATTGGTTATTTTTCAGAAAACATTATATTAAACATAACAAAAGTATGCAAATTCTAAGCACAAAGTCTGATTTTCACAAAATTAAATTAATGTACTTTAACACAACTGTAGATTTTTCCTTTCAAAATCTGATTTGCTATTTGATTGTACCCATGTAACCAGCAACTACATCAAGAACTAAGACACCACCAGCCGCTTACAAATTTATACTTGCTCTCTCCTAGTCACTTCCCACAAATAGTGACTACTTCCCAAGATGCTAACACCAAAGGTGATTTTGCCTATTTTTAAAATACATACAAATCGTCTCACTTCTTTCACTTTGCATTGTGTCTGAAAAACACATTGTTTTCATTGCTATATATCACAATTAATCTGTTCATTCTGTTATTGATAAACACTAGTATGATTTCCACTTTAGAGCTTTGATGAAGGCCTTATATGTATCCCCTGGCTCATATGTACATTTTTAAAAGATTTGCTTATTTTTATTAGAAAGGCAGATATACAGAAAGGGGGAAAGACAGAAAGATCTTTCATCCATTGATTCACTCACGAAGTGTCCACAAAAGCCAGAGATTAGCCGATCTGAAGCCAGGAGCCTCCTCTGGGTCTCCCACATGGGTGCAGGGTCCCAAGGCTTTGGGCCGTCCTCAACTGCCTTCCCAGGACACAAGCAGGGAGCTGGATGGGAAGCAGGGTCACCAGGATTAGAACCATATAGGATCCTGGCACTTGCAATAACAAGGACTTTAGTCACCAGGCTACCAAGCCTGGCCCCACACGTGCAATTTTTTTTTAAGTTTATTTATTTGTTCGAAAGGCAAATACGCACACAAGAGACATAGAGGAAGATTTTCCATCTGCTGGTTTACTTCCCAGGCAGCCACAAGAGCTGAAACTGAGCCAGCTTTAGCCAGGATCCTAGAGCTTCTGCCAGGTCTCCCACACAGGTGCAGGGTCCAAAGGCTTTGGGTCATCCTCCACTGCTCTCCTTGGTCACAAGCAGGGAGCTGGATGGGAAGTGGAGCAGTCAAGACACAAACTGGCAGCCATATGTGATCCCAACACATACCAGGCAAGGATTTAGCCATTGGGCTACTGTGCCGGGTCTCATACATGTATTTTGCAGGATATATACAACTAAGAAAGGGGTTGCTAGGTCATATGATCTGCTTATGTTCAGCTTTAGTAGATGCTGCTAATTTTCTGAAGTAATTGTATCATTTCACACTTCCCCTACCAGCATATAAGCATTCCATTCTTCCATTGCCTCCTTAGCAATTGGTATTGTCAGGTCTTGAAATTTTAGTCATGGGCCCGGCGCAATAGCATAGTGGTTAAAGTCCTCACTTTGCACACACCAGTATCCCATATGGGCGCCAGTTCTAATCCCGGCAGCTCCACTTCCCATCCAGCTCCCTGCTTGTGACTTGAGAAGTAGTCCAGGACAGCCCAAAGCCTTGGGACCCATGTGGGAGACCTGGAGGACATTCCTGGCTCCTGGCTTCAGATTGGTGCAGCACCGGCCGTTGTGGTCACTTGGAAAGTGAATCATCAGACAGAAGATCTTCCTCTCTGTCTCTCCTCCTCTCTGCATATCTCACTTTGCAATAAAAATTTAAACAAAAAGGGCCCGGCGCCATGGCGCAAGTGATTGAGTCCTCGCCTTGCACGCCCGGGATCCCATATGGGCGTCGGTTCTAATCCCGGCAGCCCGGCTTCCCTTCCAGCTCCCTGCCTGTGGCCCGGGAAAGCAGTCGAGGACGGCCCAAAGCTTTGGGACCCTGCACCCACGTGGGAGACCTGGAAGAGGCTCCTGGCTTCAGATCGGCATAGCATTGGCTGTTGCGCTCACTTGGGGAGTGAATCATCGGATGGAGGATCTTCCTCTCTGTATCTCCTCTCTGTATATCCGCCTTTCCAATAAAAAATAAGAAAAATAAATCTTTAAAAAAAAATTTTTTAAAAAAAGAAGAAATTTTAGCCATTCTTATGGTCATGTCGTGATATCTCATGATGGTTTTCAATTGCATTTCCTATTTTTATTTTAAATTTTGAATTTTATGATACAATTCTAGAGTTGGGGATTACCCCCTAATTCCCACCCTGACTGATTTTCCCTATATTGTTACAATATTTAGTCCTTCATAAGGAGTTATAATTCCATCAGTCGGTTATTTAAGTGTGCCCTGACATGCTGGTACAGACAATGTCAGACAGTCCAGCATCCCATTGTCTCGATATGTCCAGGAGTTTTAGTGCGAGTCCATCTTTGATTTGGAAGTATGGATACATGTTGCACTGTGTCTTCACATCTGGATATGGTAGTCTATTATGCTATCACTATGCATTCCAATTTGCATGATGGTTTCCTTATATTAGAGAGAACATATGGTATTTGCTCTTTTGGGGACTGACTGATTTCACTGAGCATAATGGTCTCTAGTTGGGACCATCTAGTTGCAAACGGTATAATTTTATTCTTTTTAATGGCTGAATAATATTTCATGGAGTAGATGTACCACAGTTTCTTTATCCACTCCTCTTTGGATGCGCTTCTGAACTGTTTCCATGTCTTTGCTATTATAGATGGTGCTGCTTTAAATATAGGATCACAGATTCCCCTTCTCACATTCAGTTTTCATTTCCTTTGGGTATATTCCTAGGAGCGGGATAGCTGGGTCATAAAGCAGGTTTATTTGCAATCTTCTAAGCACTCTCCATAATGATTTCCACAGTGGTTGTACTAACCTGCACTCCCACAAGCAGTGAAGGAAGGTGCCTTTCTTCACATATCCATACCAGCAGGTGTTGTTAGTAGAGTTCTGAATGTAGGCCAGTCTCACTGGAGTCAGATGGTACCTCAATTCTTTATAAACTTCTACTTATTCCAATATTTTTATAATTTCAATAATATTTTGCATCTCTCATTTGTCAATTATTCATATATGAGGCTTGTCAAGTCTATGGTTAGTTACAAATACGGAATGAACATACATAGATAAAAATTCAAAATAATCTGAAATCTGAAATTTTCTGAGCAAAAGTTTTTAGATTTGAGGAGCATCTCAGATTTCAGATTTTCAGATTAGGGATTTTCAATTTGAAAAAACTTGTAAAAACATTCCTAAATACAAAAAATCTTAAACCTGAATCACTTCAGGTTCTTAGTATTTTGGCTTAACAGTACTCACACTGTATTTTATAATTAACTTTTTCCATTCTGGGGCATTTAATGTTGGTAGTGGTATCTCTGATGAATTAAGTCCAACTTGTCAATTTTCTTTCTTTTATGTTTAGTGCATGCTCTGGGTTCTGTTCTTAAAAAATCCTTCCAAGGCCCTGGCACCGTAGCCTAGCGTCTAAAGTCCTCGCCTTGCACATACCGGGATACCATACGGATGCTGGTTCTGATCCTGGCAGCCCCGCTTACCATTCAGCTCCCTGCTTGTGGCCTAGGAGGGCAGTCGAGGATGGCCCAAAGCCTTGGGCCCCTGCATCTGCGTGGCAGACCCAGAAGAGGCTTCTGGCTTCAGTTGGGCACAGCTCTGGCTGCTGCGGCAGTTGGAGAGTGAATCAGTGGATGGAAGATCTTCCTCTCTATCTCTCCTCCTCTATGTATATCTGACTTTCCAATAAAAAATGAATAAACTCTTTTTTAAAAAATCCTTCCAGGGTCCCGGCACAATAGCGTAGTGGCTAAAGTCCTTGCTTTGCACACGCTGGGATCCCATATGGTCGCTGGTTCTAATCCCAGCGGCCCTCCTTCCTGGCCAGCTCCCTTCTTGTGGCCTGGGAAAGCGGTCAAGGATGGCCCAAAGCCTCGGGACCCTCCACCCACATGGGAGACCCGAAAGAGCTCCTGGTTCCTGGCTTTGGATCGGCTCAGCTCCAGCCATTGAGCTCACTTGGGGAGTGAACCATTGGACGGAAGTTCTTCCTCTCTCTCCTCCTCCTTTCTGTATATCTGCCTTTTGAATAAAAATAAATAAATATTTTTTAAAAATCCTTCCATTTTCATCAATACATTTTCAGAGTCTTATTATTTAATCTTTTATATTTAAATCTCAGTGATCTGCAATTGCTTTTGGCATATGTATGAGGTAGAAGCAAAAATTCATCCGATTTCAAATGGATATCAAACTTTTCCAGCACCATTTAATGAAAAGACTAACCCAATATTCTACTAATTTTTATCTTTGTCATAAATCCAATGGTTTTTTATCATGGGTTTATTTCCGTACACTTTGATTCATTGTTTGTCTGCTCTTGAGTCCTTGTACTGCAAAGTACTCCCAGCCTTTTTCTTCCTCAAGATTATCTTAGCGGCTGTTAGTCTTTTGCATTTTTATATATATTTTAGAATTAACATACAGATTTGTGAAGGAAAAACAAAAACAACTGAAGATTTTTATTAAAACAGACTAAATGAAACAGTTTGGGACAAAGTGGCATCTGAAAGTTTTGTAGCATCATTTCAGCTAGGTACAACTCAATCTCCCAGAGGCGTCTGGCTTGGCCATTGAGACACTAGTTAGGATGCCTATGTCCACAGCACAGTGCCTGAATTCAGTATTTGGCTCTGGGGTCCTGATTCTAGTTTCCTGAAAGACAACAGCGATGGCACAATCCTGCCCAATGCAACTATTTGGGGAGTAAATCAACAAATGGGTTTTTTCTCTCTTTTTCTTCCCACCCTTCTTCTCACCCATGAAATAATAAAAATGATGTAATAAACTATATCTCTCAGAATTCACTTTATTGATGGTTTGTGCCTAGAGTGAACCCCAGGAACCTATTCTTTATTTAGAAAGCAGAGTGCAGTAACAGCCGTCTTTTTCCAGTTAGGTGTCAGATCAGGCATTGTTAGACCTCAAGCACACTGTCACTGATCTCTTGGCCCTCCTGGTTGATATGGTTACAGTAACCAGACCCATAATTTCTCCAAATTCCTCTGAATCCTTTTTAGCTTCTCCAGTTCCTTGGCAAAGGTTACCAGTTTCTCCTGCTAAACTGCATCAGTGAGGTTGGAGGCAATGAGAGCTGAGTTCATCCAGATTCTAATCCTGTTCTACTTGCCTCACCTCCTTCCCTGCCCAACTGTCTACCTTACAGATTTCAAGTGCCAGCACCAGACTAAAAAACAACAGCCTTAAGGCACTGTCTTGCCAGATCCCATGCTCTGTAATATCAAACTCTTACAACAATTCATATACACATGTGCTACATATGTATTTATTTTATTGCTTCTGCTTCTCTGAGGCTTCTACAATACTGAGTGTTCAACATATCCACAATATTGAGTCTTTTAATTCATGACTATGGTAAATCCTTTTAATATGACCGTTTATTTTCTCTCAATAACTGTACTTTTTAAGTGACAATCTTTTTTAAAACTAGTCTGAGACCCAGTATGGTAGCATGGTGATTAAAGTCCTCACCTTGTACACACCAGAATCCCATGTGGGTACCAGTTCTATCCCGGCGGCCAAGCTTCCCATCCAACTCCCTGCTTGTGGCCTGGGAAAGCAGTCGAGGACAGCCTAAAGTCTTGGGACCCTGCACCCACATGGGAGACCTGGAAGAAGCCCTAGGCTCCTGGCTTCAGATCAGCTCAGCACTGACCATTGCAGCCACTTGGGGAATAAATCAGAGGACAAAAGATCTTTCTGTCTGTCTCTCCTCCTCTCTGTATATCTGATTTTCCAATAAAAACAAAAAAAATCTTTAAAAATAAAATGGGAAAATTTTTTAAATAGTCTGTTCCCACTGTGCCCGCCATGTGCCTGCCATGGGCATATGGGTTTGTGAGAGTCTGGGGGTGCAGGCTTGCAGACAGTCTGGGAGACAGCATCAGTGGGGGTATGTAGTGACCTGGGGCCTCATATCAAGGCAGCTAGAGTGAGCCAGGGTATAACCCCACATGCTTGGACCCGTGAGGGATGGGAGGATGGTGAAGAGAGCCCTAGATTAACATGTTGGCATGGTGTACTGGTAGATCAGGCTTGGGGGAATTTGAATGGGCTTGGATCTTGAGTGGGCAACTAGTAGGGTCTCAGGCTAGCACACGTGCCAGGAGCTTGAAACCCTAGTGGACAGGAAAAGCTTTAGGCCAGCACAACACCCCCATTGGAAGACTGAGCTCTGGGAGATTGGGCTGGGAAACCCATATACTCCCAGGCCCAGGGACTGTGGATTGATCAGGGAAAGAGGCAAGGGGATGTGTGGGAGGGAGGACCACTGAGAGAGTATGTTGCAGGTGAGGAATGACTTCTGAGGGACTTCCATTGGCAAGGCCACTGTACTTGCAGGTAAGTGAGGAGAATCACAGCAGTTTGGAGCAGGGAAGCTGGAAGACCCTTTTGGGTCCAACTGATGCACCTGCCCACATGGGAGAACTGAGTTCAGCTAGTCAGCATGAATCACCACTGAACCCTACTCACCAGTACACAGTAAAGCTAGGGCTGGGAGGCTACCTGAGCCTATTAACAGTACCCGCCAATGAGCGTCAGAAGAGGTGATAAGTCAGAGGTGATCCGCCAATGAGTGTCAGAAGAGGTGACAAGGAGAGCAGAACAAATTAAACAACCACTCCAAACAAGCAATGACAGAAAATATCTGAGTGAATGGAAACTCTAAGGTAGACCATGTCAACCAATAGACCTTGAAAAACTTTCCTCATCCTTGGAGAGCCGAGATCAACAGCATTTCAAAGCAACCGAAACTACTAGAGCTGAACCCTAAGAGCCTGCTCCTTACTGGGAGCCCTGGGATGACATCAGGTGGCTTTTCCCCATCGCTGGGTACTGAGGTAGTTGGGAATTGAATGCAACTTCTCCCCTTCTTTTCCTTATTCCCCCTTATAGAGGAGGAAGAAAAATAAAATTTGGAAACAATGGTCTCACCCACTTTCACCTAATTCTTGATTCTTCCCTGTGATTGATCTACTATATGAACATCATTAAAAACAAAATTTTAAAAAATAAATAAATAAGCAAATACAGGCCCAGAATGATGGCTCAATCCTCACTTTGCAAGTGCCAGAGTCCCATATTTGTGCAATTTTTTGTCCCAAGTGCTCACTTCTGATCCAGCTCCCTGCTCGTGACCTGGGAAAGCAGTAGAGAATGGCCCAAAACCTTGGAACTCGTCACCTGCATAGAGGAGAAATGGAAGGAGCTCCTGGCTTCTGGCTTTGGTTGGCCATTGCAGCCACTTGCAGAGTGAGCCAGCAGATGGAGAATCAAATCTTTCTCCACGTTTCTCTCCTCTGTAAATTTCCCTCTCAAAAAAAAAAAATCCTTTTTTAAAAAAGATATTATGAGAATAATAATCTTTTAAAAATAAAATAAAAAGACTTTATTTTATTTGAAAATCAGAAGGAGAGAGAGAAAGATTTTCCACGTGTTGTTTCACTCCCCAAGTGGACACATGGCCAGGACTGGGTTGGGCTAGGCAGGAGCCAGAAGAGTCTTCTGAATCACTCCCGTGGATGGAGGGGCTCAAGTACTTAGGCTACGTTTCACTGCTTTCCTAGGCATACAAGAAGAGTGTGGATGGAAAGCAGAGCAGCCAAAATTCGAACCAGCACCCACATGAGATGAAGGTGCTATAGGCAATGCCTGAACATGCTATGCCACAATGCCAGCCTCTAGTAAGGTATCATTCACTGTATTTTTTCCTGAGTATGTAATGTTTTCAGTGCAACTATAGATCTCATTGCTTTAATTTTGTTTATAGTTGTCTGTGCCTGATATATAAAACCACAAATTGATTTTCAAAAATTCTAGGAACAAGTATGAGCCACAGTAGGTTAAGCCACCACATGGAATGTCTATACCCCCTATCAGAGGGCCCATTCAAGTCCTAGTTCCTCCACTGCCAATGCAGCTTTCTGCTAATGCACCTAGAAAGATAGCAGATGATGATCAAAGCACTTGGATCTATGTCACACATATGGGAGAAGCAGATGAAGTTCCCGGATCCTGACTTTTGAGGAGTGAACAAATGGATGGAAAACTGAAATCTCTCTCTCTCTCATAATTTTATCTTCTTTATTAGTTTATACATAAGATTTCAATAAATATTTTAATCATGAATCCCATAGCAATCATGAATTGCTTTAAGTCAGTCAATAATTCTTTTTCAAAAAATATTGCTTAATTCTTTATTTGCCAGGCAGACTTACAGAGAGAAGGACAGACAGGCAGCCAGGGGACAGGGGAGGTGAAGACACAGATACAGAGGTCATGAATACACTGATCATTCCACAAATGACTGCAATGACCAGAGCTGAGCCCATCCAAAGCCAGAAGCTTCCTCTAGATCTTCCACATGGGTGCAGGAACCCAAGAACTTAAGATACCCTTTGCTGTCTGCTGAGGGAATGAGCAGAGAGCTGTTTAGCTGTGCATTAGCCAGGACATGTGTTATACATGGAGGTCAGTGCTACAGGCAGATACTTGGCCTACTATGCCACAGCACCAGTCATCAGTCATTAATTCTAATATTTTATGCACTGCTGGATTTTCTACAAACACATTCTTATTATCTGTAGTTCCATAAGCTTCCATTTTCCTTGTTTTGGCTTTTTAGATGGCTAGAATTCTTTGGAGTACTGATAGAAGTGGTAAAGGTAAATTTGCCTCATTGTCTCTCTCGGGGATATCCTCAGTACTTTGTTTTCCCTAGGCTTTTGTCTTTTATAGCTACTCCTTATCAGATCAGGGATTCTTCTATGCTACTGTGCTGAGAGCTTTAAAGCATGAATGGTTGCTGCACTGCCAAACAATTTTTCTGTGCCTAATAAATTGGTCATACACAGCCTGGTGAGGTGGCCTAGTGGCTAAAGTTCTCACCCTGAACACGCTGGGATCCCATATGGGCGTCGTTTGGTGTCCCAGCTGCTCCATTCCCTTCTGGCCCCTGCCTGTGGCCTGGGAAAGCAGTCAAGAATGGCCCAAAACCTTGGGACCCTGCACCCACATGGGAGACCTTGAAGAGACTCCTGGCTCCTGGCTCCTGGCTTTAGATTGGCTCAGCTCCTGCTGTTACAGCCAGTTGGGGAGTAAACCAGTGGACAGAAGATCTTCCTCTCTGTCTCTTCTCTTCTCTTCTCTTCTCTTCTCTTCTCTTCTCTTCTCTCTCTCTCTCTCTCTCTCTCTATATATATATATATATATGACTTTGCTTTGAACATAAATAAATCTTTTAAAAAATGGTCATGTAATTTCTCCCTCTTTTTCATTAATGAGTTTGAGTTACCCTGATTAATTTTCAAGTGTCAAGCCAACTTCAACAAATGCCAACTCATCGTGTTATCCTTTTTATTTATTAGCATATTCAATCTGCAAAGTTTTGTTTAAAAAAATTTATTTTTATTAGAAAATCAGATATATAGAGAGGAGGAGAGACAGAGAGAAAGATCCTCCATCCAATGGTTCACTCTCCAAGAGGCCCCAACGGCCGGAGCTGAGTTAATCAGAAGCCAGGAGCCAGGAGTCTCTTCCAGTTCTCCCATGGAAGTGCAGGGTCCCAAGTCTTGGGGCCATCCTTGACTGCTTTCCCAGGCCACAAGCAGGGAGCTAGATGGGAAGTAGGGTTGCAGGAATTAGAACCAGTGACCATAACGGATCCCAGCACATGCAAGGCAAGGACTTTAGCCACTAGGTTACCATGCCAGGTCCAGTTTGCAAAGTTGGTTTTTTTTTTTTTAATTGATTACAGTGCATTATGTGCCACTGTCTCATAGGCTCTGGGATTCCCCAAACCCCTCCCAATTTGCAAAGTTTTGTTTAGAATATTTCCACATCTGTTTTTGAAAGAATTTGACCCGTAATTATTTCTTAAAGTTTCTTTTCAAACTTTGATACTTCAGGTTATGCTAACCTATTAAATGAGTCAGAAATCTTCCATCCTTATCTGTGCTCTTGTGAAGGGATGTGTAATATCAGCATGACATCTTCATTAAATAATTGGATGCATTCTCTTATAATGTTTTTGGGTCTAGAGCCTTCTTGCGGGGAGGCTTTTAATTACAGAACCAGCTTATTGAATATGAAAATAAACAATAGCGTGATATATAAATATGTATATTTTACTGCCTGTAAGCACTACTACAGTAGTCACCATGTTTTAGTATATTTGCTATCATCTAATTTAAAATTAGTTTTTACTGCAGTTTCTTACTTGAGATCACCTTATTCAGAATTACACCACTTCAGAACAGGCAATAGGTAAGGTCCAAGATCCTAACCATTTCCCACCACCTGTGACTCCTTTCCTAACATCACACTCAGCTACTGCTTCCTGATTCTTAACTCAGTGAACTGGAAACCAACCACGCACATAAATCTTTGCACCTAATACCAACCAACCTCTGTCCTCACAGGTCCATTCCTTGTGTTTCACTTTGTCCTCCTCTGCGTGGTTTTTAAAAGCTGGCACTAAGATCTTGAAGAGTCTATAATGGTCATTCCCACATTAGTACCTGTGTTACACTCTCTGTCTCCCCACCTCCCAGGTCTGCCACTCAGGGGCAGGTTATGTCACAGAATGGGTCTGGGAGGAAGCCATGCACCACAGATCCACTTTCCTGGACAATGGGTTGGGACACATTCAATGCCAGGTTCATCTGGAACCTGCAGGAACATCATGGAAGCAGGCCCTGGGGACTTTAGCTCATTCTCACACCATCCAAGTCAGTATTATTTCTCCCTCATTAAAGGAGAAAACCAATGCCAATCCCTTAAAATGGATGTATTCATTCAATAGGCTGCTTTATCAACTTTAAATCATTTATATGCTGTATTTAACCAGAGCAACAAAAGCAATTTTATCATGCAAAAAAATTTACATGGCTCCATTTCCTAATGGTTGAGGGCTTCTGGCTGGCTGCGGTTTTATTATTATTTTTTTAATTTTTATTCATTTATTTATTTTTATTAGAAGGGCAATTTACAGAGAAAAAGAGAGACAAAAATTTTCCATCTACTGGTTCACTCCTCAAATGGACACAATGGCCAGAACTGAACTAATTCAAAGCCAGGAGTTAGGAGCTTCTTCCGGGTCTCCCACTCAAGTAGAGTCCCAAGGCTTTGGGTCATCCTCTGCTGCTTTCCCAGGCCATAAGCAGGAATATGTGCAAGTCTGATGTGGCGCTCCTACTACTTTTTTTTTTTTAACTTTTCTAGAGAAAGATTTACTTCCAGTTTTGTCATAAATGCTTGTGGTGAGGTTCCCTACACCCAGTTCCATACACACCATATTACTGCTACCTTTTTAAGAGGTGCTAGGAAAATAGGTTATCATTATGAAAAAAGAAATACATAAAATAAACTGAATCTCTAATCATACTATATCCTGAAATGAAGTCAGAAGGATTAAAAACAGAAATGTAGGGGCCAGCATTGTGGTATATCAGAGTAAGATGCCAAGTGCCACACCATCATCCTAAATGGGAGCCAGTTCCAGTCCCAGCTGTTCCACTTCTGATCCAGCTCCCTGCTGATGTTCTTGGGGAAGCAGATACTTGGGCCTCTGTCACCCATGTGGGAGACCCAAATAAAGCACCTGGCTTCTGGCTTCCCTGTTTTAGCCATTAGGGGAGTACTCTACAAGATGGAAAACTTTGCTTTGTCTCTAACTCTCTCTCTCTGTCACTCTGCCTTTCAAATAACTAAATAAATCCTTGCAACAAAACCTGAAATGTGAAAGGCAAAAATTTAAACTTTCAGCAGAAAATAAAGAATATGCTTTTACAATATTGGGGTAAAGTGTAACTAAGAAATGAACATATGCAGAAACACATGCTCTAGATTAAAATATATATATGTATATATGTATATGTATATATATAAGCTCAACTATACTAAAATTAAGATATATTTTCATTGTGATAAACCAAAGCACAAACTGGGAGATGAAATTTTCAACAAACAGAACTGACAAAGGATTCGTTTTCACCACATAAAAGAGTGCCTACAGAATGACAAAAGTAAAAAACACAATAGAAAAATGAAAATACTGACTATACACATAACATATAAAAGTATAATGGTATGGTTTGAAAGATTGTGTCCCCCTCCAAAATTCAGGTTGAAACATAATAGTATTGAGAGATGTGGCCCTTGGGAAGTGATTGAATCCTGTCTTGTAGAAAGGCATGAGATTGAAGAGAGCACTCTCTCGAACTTTAAGACCTTCTATCTCATGCATCTACTGCTCTCCCTTCTGGAAGATTCTACAAGGTATCATCAGTCGACATCAAATTTGTCAGCACTTTGATCTTAGACTCTAGAATGGTGAGAAACAGATTCCTGTTGCTTATGGATCACCCAGTCTTAAGCATTTGGCCATAGAAACACAAAAAGAACTAAGAAAGATACTCAACTTTGCTTGTTTCTTTTTTAATCATCTTCACACTTTAAGTATATAGTTGCATTAAGTGCTTTTTGAATTACAAATTTCCATAGCCAAACTGAAATTCTGTACCCATTAAACCACAAGTCTCTAATTTCCCTTCTTCTCCCCACTTTCTAATACTATTCTACTTTCCACTTTTATGAGTGTAACTACTTTGGACACCTCATATTATGACCTGAATAGTGTTTTATATACCCCACAAATTCTTATATTGAGAACCTAACCCCCAGTACTTCAGAATATCAATACATTTGGAGATAAAGCCCTTAAAAAGACAGTACACACCCATCTATAGGCCTCTGTGTTAACTATGACAAAATGCCAGGATAATTCCATATTCTTTTGTATTTTTTTTAAAGATCTAGGAAGAAAAAGGCAGAATGCTCACTCTGTCACCACAGGTACCCACCAGCCAGGGCCACCCTACCACCATCACCAGCACCAAGCACATGGTGTCAGGGCAGGAGGGTATACATTGCTAGCCTTTCAGGGGACTGAGGACAGGTAGGAGTGGGGGCTACTGAGGGCTTTTTTTAACTCATATAAAATGAATTCTGGGGGCTACTATGAACCAGGCCACTGCGTCCACAGGTAACAGAAGCAGCTATGATGTAAGAGGGAGTGAGGAGATCCAGAGAGCAACTCTGGGTCACTACAAAGCACTCGCTTGCGCACAGAATAATCGGAGCTGGGGGCAAACCAGGCCAGGCTGGGCTGCAGCACCTAAGGAAACTGAGGAATCCTTGAGGAACCTGTTAGGCTGCAGAACCCACAAGTGCACACAAAAGCTGGGGCTGGTATATCGGTTGGCTAGTGCAGGTAGCAGACTGAGCTCAACCCTGTATCAGCTGGCGTCCACGAGAGAAGGTCTGAAGCTTCCCTGCCCCAACCAGGTGAAGTTTTTTGGTGGTCTCTCCAATTATACCACTCACTGTACTTGACCCCCAATCTCAGGGAAAGTCACACAAACATGTGGTCCAACCCTAGAGCACATGTTGCAAGACTAGGCCCTCTCAGTTTCTGACCCTTGCGTAACAATGAGAACATATCCAGATGAGCACAAAAGTGAAGACAGCCAGCTTATCTAAACCAACACAAGACTTGGAGTGCCTCATCTGAACGTGAAAAGGGCAGGTTGAAACCCTGAAGACTCCTGGATCCTCACCAAGGACTATCAGTACAAGCACCTAGGATTACATCCCAACTGCCAAGGAGACCACAGGGAATTGGAGTGCCTTCGGAGGCTAAGAACTCTGAGGTCAACCATTCCCTATTGGATCTCCCACATGGGATGGAAGAAGTCCAAATCCTTCCTCGCAGGATCCAAGGTAATCGGAACAACAACCAGGAATCCTGAGCAGTCCGCAGAAACAGAAGAACAGTAAACTTCCTCCGGGACTAGGGAGGGGAGCTTTCTCTGGTCCTCACTTGGTTCCAACTTGGGGTCCCCACCCTCTCTTGCAATGACCATCAAGATCACTCCGGACACCCCTCAAAACAAACAAATAACCAACCAAACAAATAAAAAAATCTAGAATAGATAGACAGAGAACAACAAGGAAAGCTTAGAATCAGACAGGAAACGGTCAGCGTGGATTCACTTATACCTTACTAGGTGGGACACAAAGATTACTTACTCCTCACTAGCGTATTGAAGATTTCTCTGCACACCTCTCCTAAAACTGTTCTGCACCTAAACTGTTGACACACATCTTGTTACAGTTATAAGCCAGTCTAGACTACCCGGAAAAAAAGTCAGGTTCAGCAAAATTATGCTTCAATGCTATAAAATGCCAAATATTATAATGAAAATAGACATGAGACAGCTGAACAGTAATCCATAGCCATTTTAAGATGTATAGAACCCGGTTATATATAAACTAAAATTGAAATGTCAATGAAGTAGCCACAGGATGTGGTTAAGAACTCGCATTTTTGTTTAACATATTGGTTACTCAATACAATGTCAATTAATTACATAACATTATAAATTGTTGATGATGTCATGTTGGGGTTTTTAATTGATCGGGATGACACTCTGCTGGCTCTACCTTCAGACCAGAGATGGTCTCCCCAACAAGCTGTTGAACTTATCTGGACAATAAGATGCTGGACTCTATGCTTGGTATATGCTTGCAATGAAACAATCTCAACTGAACTTGAACTGTGGTTATGGAACAAGATGAAGGAATCCACCATGGGGGGAGGGCTTGGAGAGGGGAGGATCCCAGTACCTATAAAACTGTATCACATAATGCAATGTAATTAATAATAATAATAATAATAATAATAATAATAATAATAAAAGGGCAGGTTGAACAGTACTCCAAGCCAGGCTCTACAACAAGCACCTAAGTCTGTGCACACACGGAGACAGATAAGGGCAGCCAACAGGCCTTAGAACTTCTCACCTCTGGTGTAAGGAAACCTACAACTTCTCAGATCAAGACCACTCAAGTAACTCTCAGAACATTCTTCCGCATGTTTGGGGCCTCAAAGGTAACATCAAACAACAGTCTCAGACCCTGAATATTGATGCAGTGTGACAGTAAGGAGCAACACACTTTCATCACTTCCCCCCAACACCCGCAGACACAGGAGAGAAAACTGAAACATTTATTTTACCCACCTTCCCCTCCCAACCAACCAACCCTCTCCATTCTAGTTGGATTTGGAGGCTAATATAGGTCCAAAATTCCTTACCTCTCTAATAAATGTTAAATAAGATAAAATAAAAATTACATATAATTTAATCTTACCTAAGGTCTACATGGATCATGACTCAGTCTTTGATTGGAGTTTGGATAATTACATAATGGTACCTAGAAGTGAGACAGCAGTAAAACAGGAATTAAGAGTTAGTGAAACCATCTCTTAGAGTTCTAAAGATAAATATTGCCCAGTTTTTGCTAAAAATGAAAAAATAAGGCTAATAAATTTTTTCAAAACTACCAGTTTGAGAGCTGATGACGTGCTACATACAGCAGGTTAAGCTGCTCCAGCAATACCAACATCCACGCTAGTGCCAACTGGAGTTCTCGCTGCTCTAGTTGCAATTCAGTTCTCTTCAGATGTGCCTTGACAAGGCAGCAGAAGATAGCACAGGAGCTTCGGCCTCTGCCACTCAAGTGGGAGACACAGATGAAATTCCAGGCTCCTGTTTTCAGCCTTGCTCAGTCTAGGCCGTTGTAGCCATTTGAGAAGTGAACCAGCAAATAGAAGCGCTCTCGCTCCCTCTCCATAATGCTACCTTTCAAATAAATAAATCTCAAGAGTTACAGCACAGCAAATTAAGTTACTGCTTGCAATGCCAGAATCACATATGAATGGCAGATGAAGCCCCAACTGCTCCACTTTTGACCAGCTCACTGCTAACTTGCCTGGAAAATGAGCAAATGCTGTCTCAAGTGCTTGAGCCCCGGCTACCAGCCTGGCAGACCTGGATTAGTTTTAGGCTCCTGACTTTGCCTAGCACAACTCCACTATTTTGTCCATTTGGAGAGTAAACCAGTGGATGGGAGATCTCTCCTTCTCTCCAACACTGTCTTTCAAGTAAATAAATCCTTAAAAAGCAAATGAATAGGAGCTGGCTCTGGCATAGCAAGATAAACCTCCTATAATATCAACATCCATGCTAGTGCCAGTTGGAGTCTTGGCTGCTCCAGTTCCAATTTAGCTCACTTCAAATGTGCCTTGAGAAGACATCAAAAGGTGTTAACAGATCCAGCATCCTATATGGGCAAAAATTTGAGTCACAGCAACTCCGCTTCTGATCCAGTTCCTAGCTAATGGCCTGGGAAAGCAGAAGAGAATGTCCTAAGACTTTGGGTCCTGAAGTCAAATGGGAGATGCAAAAGAAGCTCCTGGCCTTTAGCTTTCGATGCGCTCAGCTCCAGCCATTGCAGCTACATGGGAGTGAAACAGTAGATGAAAAAACTCTAAGACTTTCAAGTAAAATGGTTTTTTTAAAAAGTAAGTAAATAGGGATTAGAGTGCTGACATCACAGGTTATGCCACTGCTTATAACACTAGCATTATCCTTTGGGTATCAGTTCAAATCCCAACTGTGCCACATTCCATCCAGTTGCTTGCTAACAGACCTGGGCAAAAGAGTGGTGCTGGTTTACATCTGGCCAGGCCCATCCCACCCGCTGTAATCATTCGGGGAGGTGAACCAGCAGAAAGAAAATGCGTCTTAGCCTTGCTGTCTGTAACTGCTTTCAAATAAATAAAACCTTTTTTTTTTAAGTTTAAATAAATAAATAAACCTAAATGTAAATTCTAATACACTAAATTGTCCTCACAAAGAAATTTGCGCACATAAGAGAAATCATGCATGGGCACTACAGAGAAAAGATAGCCTTCTACAATGCAAGGGAGAGGGGCCTCAGAAGAAAATCAACCTGCCAGCACCTTGGTTTTAGACTTCTGGCATCCAAAATCTCTGTTGTTCCAGTTGCACATTTTTGGTATTGTGCATCTAAAACCTTTTTTTTTTTTTAATTTTTTTTTTAGTGAGAAGCAGACAGACAGGGCTCCCACCCACTGGTTCACTCCTCAATTAAATGCCTGCCAAAGCCTGGGTTGGGTCAGGCCACAATTGGGAGTCTGGAATCCAATTCATGTCTCCCACACTGGAGGCAAAGATCCAACTACTTGAGTCATTATACTGCACTAGCAAGAAGCTGCAATCAGAGGCCAGTCAGAAATTGAACACAGTTAATCCAGTATGGGTTGAGGATGTCTTACTGTTAGGACTCTAATTTTATGGATTTTGTTTGGGCAGCCTCTCATGTGGTAGATTACAAAAGATCTATTTTGTGACTAGTGTATTTTGTTTCTCAACACTGGCCTATGTCAGAGCACGTGAAAGAATTCCCAGCACCTCAAGGCTGAACAATATTCCATTGCATAGACAGGCTAAGTTCTGCCTGTTTCCTTTATCTAGTCATGACGGGGTCATTCTCACCTCTTGGCTGTTGTAACCAATGCTATTTTGAACATGGTTATGCAAGTAGTTGAGATTCTGCTTTCAATTGAAAAAAAAAAACTGCATCTGATAATATAAAAAATTGATGAGGGCAGATTTTTAAAAAGAAACACTCCTACACACTGCTAGTGGGTGTGTACATTAACAATCTTTTCTGCAAAACAACTTGACATTTGTAACATGAACATAATTCTTCCCCATAATTCAGCATCACAATTAGCATTTATTAAACAATGGAGAGATACATATTTGCTTTACTATTCTGAGAAACATTATTTTCTTACAAGTGAATGTACTTACTGGGTGAAAAACACCAGTTGTACTTCCTATGCTGAGGGCGGCTGTCAGAAAGATTGAAAGCTTGCCTGGCACCAGCAGGATGTATATTCATTCCTCATAATAATAAAAAGTGGAAATGACTCAAATGTCCAGTTGAATTATAAAGTCATGGCACTTTCACACCAGAAAATTCTGTAAGGCAATGAAAAGGAACCCATGAAACTTAGGTAGACTTCAGTAGAAAAAAAATTATTGGAAAAATTTCATAAAGCTCAAGAGTGTAAAATTCAGCAACACCTTGTTTAGAGATACACAAATAAGAAGAAAATACACAATAAGTATAAATTAGTAAGCTAAGAATAACAGAAAAACAGGAATAATTTGGCAATTAGGTGAAACAAGGAAGAAAACGCATGGTAACATTCTAGTTCTTATGTGTATTGATATGCACCATAATCTAAATTTACACTAAACACATAAGTACACATTGTTAACAATGTACACATTTACAAAAAATTGTAACTGTACATCCTCTTTTGGCACAGTAATGAGTCAACACTCACAAAAATTGGATTTCCTGAAAAACTGGTTGACACAAGCGCAAATCGCCTGTGAGCATGTCAAACAGGGACCTGTATAGTTTTTTGTAAACTCTATGTACACCTCTCAGTCTCTTGAGGGAAGCAGCTAGGAACACGAGCCCTGGCAACGACACTACCTCAAGCACGAAAATGCACTGTGTGCTTTTCCCGAGCTTGTCAGTTAAAGGAAGGGAAAAAATATCACACTCAGAAAATGTGCCAGAGCTGTGAGGGCTCAGCGTTCAGGAACTCCAGCCAAATGGTGCCCCGTGCTGTTTTACACACACACAGGTCACTCCGAGCCAGTAACGGTGGGAGGATTTAACTGTTCAGAACCACTTCTCTTCGTTATCAACTCGTCATTAGAATCCGTTTTCTTTACTTTCCTTTAAATTAGCTTGAGGCAGCGCATGTGAACTAAGAAGAAAGCAACTGGTTCATTTCCCAGCAGTGGCTTGAAAGGACCAACCGAAAAAGTGCTCATGAGAGAAAAGAGACACGTTGAAGAAAACGGAAAAGAAATCCCCAAGATTTAAAGGGACTGTGGAACCTGAAAATACGGATATTTTCACCGCCAGACTTCTAGAAGAATGTGCAAGGCTCGAGAAAAACTTTCAGGGGCTCCTTTTTTTTTTTTGTCAGTGTCGTATAACAGCTTGGAAAATCCGTGCCTTTTAAACTACACAAGAAGCAGGGTGGCTCTGCCTCAGCAACGGCCCTGACAAAGATGGCGGTGGGACGAAGCCCCTTCTCCGCCCGCTGCCAAAAGCGTTCGCCTCACATTTCCCACAAACCCCTCCGCGCAGCCCGGCGCGCCGGGACCTACCCGGCCGCTGCCCAACCACTGCGCCTGCGCGGGGCAACGTCACGCGTGCTCCCGGGGCTCGACGGCGCTGGCAGGAGGGGCCTCGCCTGCTTCCGCCGCCGCCGCCGCCGCGTCGCTTCGGGGCTCGGAGGGCGGGTTCGCGCTGCCCCTGCCGCCGCCGCCGCCGCCGCCGCCGCCGGGACGCAGCTCGGGGGCGCGGAGCCGGGCGAGGGGCGCGCGGCGGCGCGGCCATGGGACTGCGCCGGCTCCAGTGACAGCAGGGAGCGGAGCGGCCCGGGCCCTGAGCTCGACTCCTCCAGGGGCCCTCGCCCTCCTGCTCGCGGGGCCGGGGCTCCTGCTGCCGTGGCTGGCGCTGCTGCTGCTGCTGCTGCTGCTGGCGGCTGCGGCGGCGAGGTTCATCATGTCGGGCCGTCGCTGCGCCGGCGGGGGCGCGGCCTGCGCCAGCTCGGCGGCCGAGGTGGTGGAGCCCGCCGCCCGCGAGCTGTTCGAGGCGTGCCGCAACGGGGACGTAGAGCGAGTCAAGAGGCTGGTGACGCCCGAGAAAGTGAACAGCCGCGACACGGCGGGCAGGAAGTCCACCCCGCTCCACTTCGCCGCAGGTAACCGGAGCGGCCGCCGCCTCGCTGCCCCCCACGCCTTACCTGCGCAGCCGGCCTCGCAGGCCCCAACCCCGACAACGCTCCTCCGGTCCCGACCTGAACCCCCACCCCGCTCCCTGGAATCGATCCTGCAGCGCTCGCTCTCCTGGAGGGGGGTGGGCTGAACAGACCCAAGGGTGGGGCGAGCGCGCTCGAAGGGCTTTTTTTTTTTTTTTTTAATTTATTTTAGTTGGGGGAGTATTGGGCTTTGTTTCACGGTATCAACAATACCTGCACCAACTTCCGGTCTCGCTGCCCGAAAAGGCCCCTGCAATACGCAAGGAAGAACTGGGCTTGCAGTGTGCACAGGACTTGTGATTGGAAAAAGCAGTTATCGTCCCCAGAATCTGTTGTTCTTGGAAGTTGCACAGGAGTCTCTTATCAGTGCTTTGGGTTAAGGTCTTAAAGGCCTTTGTAAAATGAAGGACTGTAATGTGGAAAGAGTGGTAATTGGTTTACCGGAGTAGCCAATCATTAGCAAGTTTTGGACTGGCTGCAGCCGGGATTAAGCAAGTTTATGGGAACTGAGTTTCTGGAAGGTAATCTCTGCCGCCCCCACTCCTAACCCCTCCCGACGGTGAGGTGGAAGGCAGAATCAGAAAAAAGATGCTGCAGGTATTGAAATTTGGTTTTAAAATTTCCACTTGAACTGACATCTCATTCTGAGATGTAGATCAGTCCCTTTCAGTGCTGACTAGGTCAGTGAATGATGTAAACAAGTTTGTTTCGGTTCAAATATACAAAAGAAACAAATACATTCGTTTTCATAAATGATTGATTTTTGCCTTGGCACTTTGAAGATGATTTGTGGTCATCTGTAAAACAAGGCGTGGGTAATTGAAAGTGGAGTGAGTTTTCATACCTCAGTTTTTCTGTTTGGTTTTAGGAAAACGTAGGGGTGTATTTTCATTACTGTGCTTGCTCTGTGACACAGGTGAGCAGCATGGGAATATCTGCCAGTTGGAGCAGGCTTGGCTCTAGCCTGTTCCCAGGTGAAATGTGAAGGCCACGGCAGGGTGTGCTCTCTGGAGCATGCACCTTCGTGGGTGCAACTGTTGCTGTTCGGTAGTCTTCTATAAAGAGAAGGTCTGGGAGAGTGTAGGTGGAGAGAGCGAGAGGCAGTGGGCAGTGCAAGATGAGACTAGCCAAATGAGAGCTCACCTGGAGTTAGCCATTTTGTGTGAGCGCGGGGCCATCCTTGCTGCCTGCCTTCAGCTGATTTGGATCATCTTGCTTGACCATGTAGTCAACATTTAACCAACTGAGTTGGCAAACTGTCCGAAGCAACTAATGCGTAATCCAAAGGGTAGTGTTACCGAGGTTCTGTTCCCTTGGTCTGTGGGGTAAAAATAACCAGACAAGACCTTAGTTGCGGCCTTTCAAGAATTCGGTGTATTAATGAGTTCATATCTGGAAATAGTAGTATTTAAAGGTGTAGAGCTGTAGTGTTAGTTTCTCACTGACCTTGTTCTCTGCCACCATCCCACCTTCACTTCTGGCCCAAGTTTTCAAAGCATTTTTTCTACATAGATTTCCTATTATTTGTTGTGAGTGAAGTGGAAAATAAATATTTCAGGAGCCACCCCCAGTTTACCCAAATTATCACATACAGATTATCAGATTTGAATTTAAGGTATAAAAAGAGATTAAAAGGAGATTTGGGGAGGGGAAGGGGGAAATCCCAGAGCCTGTGGAACTCTATTGTGAGATAATTTTTAAGGGGGGGGGATTAAAAATTGCTGGGGAGTTTAATGCAAGCATAAGACATCCTGAATTTAAATTCTGGCATATAAGAAACTTGAAAAATTGGCTTTGCAAATCAGTCTAAATTGTTAATTAATGAGAGGAAACCTATTTTTTTTTTAATTTAAGTAGTTGCACCAGGCTTCATTTTTTTTTTTCTGTTACTATGGAAGAGTACATTTTTATGATAGATGGACACTGTGCAACTGCCTGACCAAGGAGTTTGTTTTATGAGACAGTAGGCTTTAGCCAGTTTGGGGGAGGTGATTTTCAGAGAAGCGCAAATTTTTCTTTGTTTCAATTCCCAAGGAACAGTAGCAATAGAAGATGTGCATAGTAAAGAAAAGATGAAGAACCGAGTAAAGGGAAAATAACTTTATCCTTTCACCTGAGGAAAAAAAATCAGTTGCCAAACCCCAGGGAGTTAGGTTCAGTTACTGAAAGCAGACGCTGACGTTGTTTCCTATTCTTCGGCCACTGTCCCTCACTATGCACTGACACACGGGATGGGCATGGTTTGTGTTGAGACATCACAGAACTTGTAAGGCAAGTTGGTGGTGGTAGGCTACATGTAGCTCTAACTTTACTAAAGGCTACAGTCTCTGAAAGTTCTGACCCTAGGAGAGAGCAGATTTCAGGAAAGAAGGCCCTGCCTCCCTGAACTGATTTTTTTGAAAATCGAAGATGACAAGTTTGGGGAGGAAGTCACCTTCGTGTACCCATCATCGTGAAAGAATGGTATTCCTTAGAATCTTAGAACTGGAGGAGTGAAGGTGGTAGCTTAAGAACTCTATAGCTTGGCAGTCTTACTGCTTCCTGGGAGTGTTCAGAGAATTGTCCTTAAATGAAGAAAATTAAAGTCACTTAATTGGGTTCAAGAAATTGAGGAGCATACTTGGGAAGAGCTGATATGTGTGTGTTATGGAGGATGACAAATGGAAGACTGCACTGCCAAGTCCTAGCCAGAAATGAACACTTGTTTTGTTTTTGCAGGCTATGTTATTATGTATTTGTAGTAAAGTACTCAGCCATGTACTTTGGACCAGTTACACTGAACTTGTATCAAGTCTGTGAATTGTGTTTAATAAGGAATTTGTATTGCTGTTATTGACAGGAGTAAAGTTTGAATTAGAGCATGTGCAATCTGCCATACAAGAAACAAAGTGACAAACTGGAGTTACATGTTTTAGAGATGAAAGACGTGTTACTATCATCAAGGCATATAGCCGCATCAGTGGATAGTGATTTGTGTGGCTTTAGCCATAGAAACTAAGTCCGTTGGGTGAAAGGTTGTAAGAAGTTAGGCAACGTTTAACAGTTTCTTGAGCAGTGAAGCTGGAAGTGCCTGAGCAGTGGTTGGATTGGCATGTTTGAAGCGAGGCTTTAGGTAGGATTTCTATGGAGAGTGGGTTCTTTGTCATCAGTTCATAATCTGAGTGGAATAAGAAAGTGAGATGACTCCACTAATCAGAGGTCTTGGTAAGTCAGCTACCCAGGACATGGTAGCTTGTGTGATTGCTCTTCGTGTATTTTCTCAAAATGATGCTGTTTCAGACTCCAAGAACTTTTCCTTACAATAAAGATTGTTTTGTATTTGGAAGGCAGGATGACAGAAAATGGGAAAGAAAGAGATCTTGCATCCTCTTGGTTGCTCCTCAGATAAGGGCCGCCGCTGGGTCTTGGCCAGATCAGGAGCCTAGACCTCTTGTGCGGTGGCAGGGGCCCAAGCAGTTAGGCTATCATCCACAGCCGACCAGCCACGTCAACAAAGGGTTGGACCAGAAGTGGAGCAGCCAGTGCTTGAACCAGCACTCTGACATGCACTGCTGGTGTCAAGGGTTACAGCTACCCACTATACCACAACATCAGCCCCTCCTAATAATCTCAGAAGCATTTCCTTCCTTGGTTGTAGGCCAGCATGCATAGAATTCTGCCTAGAACTACAGTGATTTTCAAGGTTAATTTTGTTTGTTTTTGCTGTCGAAAATAATTAAATCCTACATAAACAGAAAAGCCTAATAAGTGAAGATCAAACTATCCCAGAATTCAATACTTTTCTTTATTCATCAAATCTGTGTTACATGAGAATCTTAAGCTACACCTTTTTCCTCAGCATTTGTTGGACTCAGACAGTTGACTTCACTAACAACTAATTTGATGTCAACCTTCCCTCGGGCCCAGCGTGGTAGCCTAGCAGCTAAAATCTTTGCCTCGCATGCGTCAGGAACCCATATGGGCCCCGGTTCGTATCCCCGCAGCCCACTTGCCATCCAGCTCCTTGCTTGTGGCCTAGAAAAGCAGTCGAAGATGGCCCAAAGCCTTGCACCCACATGGGAGAAGCTCCTGGCTCCTGGCTTCGGGTTGGCTCAGCTCTGGCCGTTGTGACCACCTGGGGAGTGAATCAACAGATACAAGATCCTCTCTCTCTCTGTCCTCTTCTCTGTATATCTGACTTTGCAATAAAAATGAATAAATCATTTTTTTAATGAGGTACACCTTCCCTCATCTATATTGTCACAGTTTTGTTACCTCATAGGCCATGACAACCTTCTAAGTTTCTGTTAATCCAAACAGCTGAACTATCTGTCCCAGTTTGAGATAGGTGGGACCCTCTCCCTTACATGTCTCATTCTAAAGCAATATACATGTAGGAGTAGCATCTGGGTCTCAGTAAATTGAAATTAATGGTAACTAAGAGGCTTATAATGAAATTGCTGTGGAAAAGTTGTCATCTGTAGCCTGGCTGGAAGCCAACACAGTGGCATAACAGACTAACCCTCCACCTGCCAGTATGTACATCCCACATGGGCTCCAGTTCTTGTCCCAGCTGCTCCAATTCCCAATCCAGCTCTCTAATGGCTGGAAAAGCTGTGGAGAATGACTCAAGTCGTTGGCCATCCTGCACAAGAAATCTGGAAGAAGCTCCTAACTCCCAAGTTTGGATCAGCCCAGCTCTGGCAGGTGCAGACATTTGGAGAATCAGCTACCAGATAGAAGATCTCCGTCTGTCTCCATCTCTTTCTGTAACTCTGACTTTCCAAGTAAAATAAATAAATCTTTAAAATAATAACCTGTCTGAGCTTGAAGGCCACTTGGTTATACCTGTCCATCTCCCAAGCCTTGAAAACTCACTTTCTGTTTTGTGGCATTTGTGGACATGTTTTGTTTTTGGTTTTCTTCTTTCTAGCAAAGTCGGGTACCATTAGACCGGCAGAACATCATCATCTTGTATCGGTCCAATTGCATTTATCAAAAGCCTCACCTGCCTCTGGGCTATAAAAGAAGAAGGGGTTGAAACTTCCTAAAAGTTAGTTTCTCTGTAGTGAACTTTTTTGAAGCCATTCAAATTAAAGTATGTTTCTGTGTAGCAGAAAAATGAGCTAGCTGTGGTCTAAGTAAAGCAGCTGGAACTCAGACCTGCTCTGGCTATGTCAGCATCACGGTGAGTAACTGGCTTGCTATTCCACAAAAATAGTAGGCAAGCGTTAAAAGAAATGTTTTAAGGCCCTACTGTGTGCCAGATACTGGCCTTTTCCCTGAGTAAACTGAAATAGGTAAGACACAATATCTGCCATTAATTGGCACACAGTTAATTGATCAGCAGGTATTCTACAAATAAGCATGCTTTGCTTTACTGTTGTTGTCTATGACAAATCCATACTAGTGTGTGATTTAATCAGGATTTCCATGCAAGATGAAGTGTCTTGAGCATCTCTGACTGCTACTTCTGTTTTCTGATTTATTGTTAAGTGATCCTTATTTTAAGGATACACCTATTCATGCTCTACCTTGCCAGTGAAAGCAAAAAGAGCTTATACCCTACAGAGGTGTTTTTTTCTTCTAGAAATGGATACTTAATAGAACTGCTTTGAACTGCTTTGGAGACTTTAAGAATGGGGATTTCATTAGGGTTGCTTTCCAGAGTTTGGGAAGCATCTTGGACCTAAGGGTTCAACAGATCCTAACAATGAAAGATGTATTATTAAAATAGCTACTCTCCTTCAGTAATTTTCTTTGAAGCCAAAATGGCTGCAGACATTATCACAGACTGTTTGCTGTTTCAGCATAGCCAGTTGCCCTTGCTCACGTGCTGTAGCTCTTGCACTGCTATGACTTTGAAAACATGCTCATTTCTACTATCTAGCTCATTTTGATCTAAAGCCAGATCAGCAGTCTTTTGGATCAGATATCTTTCCAAATGACCCTTTGTCTTACAACACTAGATGTTCTTGAGCTATTTCTGTGGCCAAGTAACTCTCCTTTTGAGGGAGTTAATTTGTGAATCACCATGTTGATTACTTCACATGAGCATATTTACCACTGAAGAAATCCTTTTCAAAGTGCTCAAGCAGCTTTACAAATAGAGATTTGCTCATTTTTCTTTTTTTTTTTTAACTTTTTCCATCTTTTCATTATATTTTTGGCAATTTTTACATAGTTAATTAGGGTAGAAAGGTTCAAAGGCTACAGGAAAGTGGGCAAGACCACCACTTCCACACCATTTCCCTTGTGTATCTGAGGCAAAGGGGGATCTTCAAGAAGAAGCCCCACCCAGTCTCCCGCCCACCCCAGGTCCCTGATGTGGGGCATGCTCCGAGGGTCCTGCTCAAGTGGATAGTTGACCAGCCATGAATTACCCCAATCTCGCCACTCCCAAGCACGATGAGGTCGCTGCAGAATCCACCAATTGACATAGTCCATCTTAGAGTCTCCATTTGCCCAATTTTTCACTGCTTTTTTTAAATTATTATTACTGCTTTTTGTCATTCAGTTTCAGAAGCCTTTCTAAAAGCCTTTCCTCGGGGTGGGCATTGTGGCGAAGCAGTGAGGCTGCTGCTTGGGGTGTTGGAATGCCTGAGATCATGTCCCACCTCGGATTCCAATCCAGCTTCCTGTTAACATGCACTTTGAGTGGAAGTGATGGATGCTGTGCCCAAGGGAAAAACATTCCCAATCAAAGGCCAGCACCAACCAAGTTCCTGGCATATTTAATGAACTGAAAAGGGCTAGCATTATAAAGTAGTGGATTAAGCCTGCACCCGCAACACTGGTACCCATAAGGGTGTGAGTTTGAGGCCCAGCTAGTACGCTTCCTGTTTGGCTCCTTGCTAATGTGTCTTAGAAAAACAAAAATGGCCCAGCTCCTAGGGTCCCTGATCCCATATGGAAGACTCAGTGCTCCTGATTTCACCTGGCCCACCCCCTGCCCTGACAGCCATTTAGAGGGCTAACCAGCAGATGGAAAAGGCTTTCACTGTAACACTGCCTTTCAAGCAGATAAATCTTTAAAAAAATAAAATAAGAGAAGGTGAGAGCACATCAGGTATTTAAAGATTTTGTAAGGGTGTCATCAGGAGGCCAGTGGATTATCTTTTAGTAGGAATGTGATTTGCTGGCGATTCTTAAAAGATAACTCAGGGCATATGTAGAGATGAAAGCCCACTTGGGAGACTTGCAATGGATCTGTTTGGAGGTGATGGTGGTATAGGGCAGTATCCACAAAAATAAGAAATTGGGAGTATATTTTGCATTTGCAGTGGCTTAAAGGAATCCATAAAGAGATATATCAAATAAACATTTTGTAATTTAATTGAGAAGTCTAGACTGGAGACTTAAATTTTTTTTTTAAAGATTTATTTTCATTACAAAGTCAGATACACAGGAGGAGAGACAGGAAGATCTCCCATCCCATGATTCACTCCTCAAGTGAGCGCAAAGGCCGTTACTGCGCCGATCCGAAGCTGGGAAGCAGGAACCTCTTTCAGGTCTCCCAAATGGGTGCAGGGTCCCAAAGCTTTGGGCTGTCCTCGATTGCTTTCCCAGGCCACAAGCAGGGAGCTGGATGGAAAGTGGAGCTGCCGGGATTAGAACCGGTGCCCATATGGGATCCTGGTGCGTTCAAGGCGAGGACTTTAGCTGCTAGGCCACGCCGCCGGACCCTGGAGGCTTAAATTTAAGGGTTGTGTGTCAGTGGGGTATTCAGAGCTTAAGAATAGATTAGCTGGATAAGGTCATCTAAAAACAGAACAGAGAACTGAGTTTGGACAAATCTCCACCAAAAAAAAAAAAAAAAGCCAGTGGAGATGTATGTCCAAAACTTGAACACCTCACCTTCCGTCACAGATTTAGTTCATTTGTGATCTTCATCTCAGTTGATGAGAACTTTACTCCTCTGTTACTCAGACCAAAAACCTCTGGATTGTTCGTGATTCCTCCTTCAGTGTCATGTACTTTTACTCATACCCTTTTCACCCTCACCACACGTCCAGTTCATAACTAAGCTGTGCTAGCTGTACCTTTAGAGTATCCAGAATCTGCTTCTTATCATTCTCCTTTTTTCTAATTAGATTGTGTTTCCTGCTATTGGTTCACTTCAGAAATGCTAGCAACACCCCAGCCTGGGCTAGCCCAAGGCTTGGAGGCAGAAACTCAATGCAGGGTGCTCACGTGGGTGGCAGAAACTCAGTTGCTCAAGTTTTCACCACTGCCTCCCGGGATTTGAATGCTGTGTCTGGAAACCCAGGTACTCTAATATCAGGCTTTGAGTATTTTAGCCCGATGCCCAAAACCTGTGCTGTTTATCTTTTGTTATTATTATTCATTTGTTTGAAAGAAAGGGAGGGAGGAAGGCTGAGAGGTCTTTCATACTCTGGTTCACTCCCAAAACAAACTGGCTGCAGCAGCCAGAACTGGACCAGTCTGGAACCAGGAACTTTTGGGGGTCTCCCACCGGAGAGCGGGGGCCTGAACACTTGGGCCATCCTCGATTTCTTTCTCAGGTTATTATGGAGCTGGATCAGAAGTGAAGCAGCCAGTACTTAAACCACCCCCCAGTAAGATGCCAGCGCTGCAGGTGATGACTTTAGCTACTATATAAGGCCACAGCACCGGCCCTGTCATTTTGTTTGTTTTGTTTTGAGTCCTCTAGGTTGTGACTCAGGTCATCGTAATCACTTAGCTACTTCTACCCATAACCTCCCTAAGATCTAGTTGTAACATGGAAACCAGAGGGCTCTTGTCAGATCCAAGTCCTATGCTGATACTTACCAGCTCAGAACCCTGTAGTAACATTACTTTCCATAAATTAAAGAGTCAAGCTTCACAGTGGCCCTTGAGCTTCTGCACCTGGCCCTCTTTCTTCAAGCCTCATTTGCTACAGTTGTGCCCTACCCTGTTCTAGCCACTCAGACCTCACTACCAGTCAACAAAGCTGACTCCCTCATCTGTCGCCATCTAAGGCAGAGTTACAGAGACATGCCTACCATCTTCTGGTTTACTCCCCAGATGGTTACAACGCCCAGAGCTGGGCCTGTCTGAAGCCAGGAGCTTCTTCGAGGTCTCCCACTTGAGTACAGTTCTTGGGCCATCCTGGCTGTTATCTCAGGCACATTGGCAGGGAAGTGATCAGAAATGAAACGGCCAGGACTTGAACTGGTGCCCATGCCGGATACCCACTATGCCATGGCATAGTGTTTCGTACACTGCTTGAGATGTCCCTAACCTGTACCAGACTGCCTAAGTTTCAATCCTGTTTCCTTTCTGCATTGCCACTTTCCCACCCTGAAATACAGGGATTTGGTCTGATTGTTCATTACTGCTTCAGGCACTTGGTCGATATTTCCTGATCACTTGTTGAATAATGAGACAGGAAAACTAAGAGTGTTGTCAGGGAAACTTTTAGAGCAAGTATTTCCAGAAGGAGGGAGTAGTCAGTTACTGAGTGTTACTGAGAGGTCAGTCAAGTAAATATAGACATGTTTCCTTTGAAGTTGGGAATGTGGATAGTCTAAGTAACCTAGTTGAAGTCAGTGGGAAGCAGCAGAAGCCAGATTGAATCTGGGAGGCATGTAAATGGAAGATAACCCTATAGCTTTGCTTCCCAAAGGGGGGCGGAGAAATGGGAATGAGGCTTTAGAGACTAGACTTTTTCATGTAATGGACGATTCTAGAACGTGTTGGCATATTGTTAGCGACGATGTAGCAGAAAGGGAGAGAGATTGAGGAGAGGACAAAGACTCTGATGTCAGTGCAGAAAGGATACTTGGAACAAACCAACAAGAAAACTAGCACTCCGGTTGGCTCTATTCCTTTTGCACACTGCTCCAGATACTGTCTCTATGCCCATGACTCCAAAGTGTGTCTCCAGCTCGGACCAGGTTCTTGAATTCAGTCTCAGAACCTATTACATATTTGTCCAAAGGTGCCCTTAAGCTAACCATTTCCAAAAGAAACCTTAAGCCTCAAAACTTCCTGTTTTATTTCATGTGATAGATCTTCTAGTTGTCCTCAGCCTTTCTCTTCTGGCACTAGATTGGTCACTGGATTCTGTCATTTTTCTGTCACTTGTTTTTTCTTTTCTTTTTTCTCTGTCACTGTTTACTAGTCCCTGGCAACATTGTGTGCAGTATTAAAAGATTGGAAATAGCCTCATTAACCATGAGAGTGAAATTAGCTGAATTTTGACACTTTCAGTCAAGCTAATGCTAGTCAGAGTAGATTTCTGGAATTTTATTATTTGTCTTCTATTTTTAAAAAATGCTGAAAGAAAGTGGTATTTTTCAAGGAAAATATGAGCAGGAGGCTTTCGCTGCTTGCTATGCCTGCATCCTATGTCAGAGTGCCAGGGTTTGGATCTGGCTCTAATTTGACTCTAGCTGGGAGGCAGCAGGCGATGGAGTCCAAGTAGTTAGATCTCTGCCACCCACCTGGAAACCCAGATGAATGCCAAGCCGTCTCTGCTGTTGCAGGCACCAAAGGGGAATGAATTAGTAGATGGGAGAGCACTCCTGTATTCTGTTTTTTCAGTCTGTCCCTTTTGATAAATAGATAACATTTTAAAATATAAAACATAATGTTTGTCTGTAAATACAGTGTGTAAAACAACTTCAGAAGCACCTGAAATAAAACTGATTGATGTTCAGAAAGAGGAAAATGGGAGGCAGGGAATAGGGATAGGATGGAGGCTTCAAGTCCACCTTTCCTACCAGCCGTGTGGGTGCCACTTAGCCTCACCACCAACCAGCCTCCTCATCTGTCGCATGGACTGCGGTGGCAGCCGTGTGAAGTAGCTCTCATTCATCTCCTGTCTGCCCACATTTGATCCATTTATCCACAGAGTTACCAGAGTGATCTTTCAAAACAAACAACTATGATGGAGTCATTCTCCTAACAAATCTAAAAACAGAGGAGTATTTTCCTTGAGGTGTTTGTGAGAGGGAAAAGGGTTAACCAGAAGACTTTTAATTTTGTTCAGTGAATTTGCAACTCTTGCATGCCAACTCTTCACCAGACCTTGAGTATTTAGCACTAAAAAGTTATATATATTGGAACTCTAGATAAGATTTTGTTGAAATGTGCTGGTGTGTGGTGCAAAGTCCAGGCACTGTGTTAGTGTGGCATGCATGGAAGATTCTTCCTGAACTAGCACTTCAGTATTCTGCTTCATGGCTTCCCTGAAGGATTTGTTCTTTAATGCCTTGGTGCCCGTTTACATTTGTTTCTCCTGCTTGGGTTGTAATGCCATATTTTTCTGTATATTTTCATCTTAGATGGCATCACTGGAATCTTTTCAGAGATCGTTCATTCTATTCTCTACTTTCCCCCAGGTTGAGTGTTCCCTTCTTTGAGCTCTTAGTACCTTATTTTGTTTTGTGATTATCATTTATTCTTGTTTGCCCACATCTCAGACTGTGAGCTCTTAGAGATGTCAGAGAATCAAAATTTACAAAGACATTCATTGTTTTAAATGCAGAGCCTGGCAATATTGCAACAAAACAAAACACTGCTTAATCTCTTCAACCATCTTTAATTCTTTCAGCAGCTGCAACCAGGGCAGCCCCAGAACCTTGAATGTTCATTCACTGGTCATCTTAGGAGGACTGCATTCGGGCTTGGTGGTTTTAAGAATATTCTGGAGAAATTTGGAAGGGCAAAGAATTTCTTTCCCTTTTCCCAGTACACATATATACCTCTCCACCTACTATAATTTGAGTCTGGAATTCTCATAATTTCACAAATTACTGTATAAAAAGGTTTTAAATTCTGATATATGAAATTAAGTCATTGATACTAAGGCAGTACTAGTTAACAGTCTGTTCTCTTACTTGGTTTAGGGCCAGTTGAGCAGAACTGCAGAGCATGAGCATCTGAAGGAAGCTTCCTGCCTGGAAAGAAGTTCTGTGAATGGCAAAGTAGGGACTCCTTTGAGGCTCCTTGACTTGAAAGTTTGTGTCAAGGAGATGTCTGTGCTGCTCTCTCATATGCCCACTTTTTAGCAGAACCATTCTGTGAGTTAGATGCAAGGAAGGCATTCTAGCAAGAATTAGTATTGCTCCTGCTTCATAAGCTGATGAGTTTTGTGTTTAATTATGTACAATAAATATGAGGGACTCTGTTTATTATCAGGAATGCTGACGTTGAGTGGGAAACATTTTAACTTTGAGTGTTCGGTCAGTCACTTAATTCAGAATCTTTTTCTGGAGTTGGTAGTAGTACCTCCTAAAACACTGCCAAGTATACCACTTAGTGCAGAGACTGTTAACTTTTATCATTTAATTGATATATTTCAGATCATTCATTGGATTATTGAGGCTACTGTTTTCCATCCTACAATGTATTACCATAGCTTATGCATACTGATGTGTTTTCTTTTGTGAATTTAAATTTGGACAATTTATTTTCTTCTAGGTTTTGGGCGGAAAGATGTAGTTGAATATTTGCTTCAGAACGGTGCAAATGTCCAAGCACGTGATGATGGAGGCCTTATTCCTCTCCATAACGCATGTTCCTTTGGTCATGCTGAAGTAGTCAATCTCCTTTTGCAACACGGTGCAGATCCAAATGCACGAGATAATTGGAATTATACTCCTCTTCATGAAGCCGCAATTAAAGGAAAGATTGATGTTTGCATTGGTGAGACCACTTTTTTTGAATTATCCTGAAAGAAAATTTGTTTATTTAACGTTTCTGGAGAGCCAAGGTATAACACCAGGATCAGTGTGTCTGGTGAGATCATCATAGCAGCTGACAGGAGCACACGTGAGAGGGAGAGGTCACATGCCCCAACAGGAGCTCAGCTTGAATCCCATAGGCCTCCTGAGACCATCCTCTCAGTGACCTCAGGACCTCCTCCAGCTGCCTTCCAGGTCTGCATTAACAGGAAGACTGGAATTAGGAATGTGAGCCAGGGAGCAGACCCAGGTTCTCCTATGTGGGATGATAGCATCCTAACCACTAAGCCACACACCCACTCCACCTCCATCTGTAAAGATCTACTGCTTGCTAGTATCGCCACCCTATGGATCAGATTTCCAGCAGATGAACTTTGAGCCAAAGTTCTGTAGCAATAATTAGTCTGTCTCTAAATTGATAATCTGGGCCCTGCACTGATAATAAAGTCCTCACCTTGAATGCACTGGGATCGCATATGAGTACCGTTCGTGTCCCTGCGACCCTGCTTCCCATCCAGATCCCTGCTTGTGGCCTGGGGGAAAGCAGTCGAGGATGGCCCAAAGTGTTGGGACCCTACACCTGCTTGGGATACCTGCAAGAAGCTCCTTCAGGTCAGCTCAGCTCTGGCCGTTGCAGTCACTTGGGGAGTGAATTAATAGATGCTCTTCCTGTCTCTCCTCCTTTTTGTGTATATCTGACTTTGCAATAAAAATGATCTTTAAGAAAACCAAATTGGTAATCTGAGGATATTGGATAAGTTTGTGAGAAAGTGGAATTTTAAAAATAACTTTGCAAATTTTTTTTTAATCCATACGTTATTTTTTCCTAGTAACATTTGCATAGGCTTTTTGAATGCCTTTTGTACTACTAAATTTCCAGAGGCTGAACTGAAGAACACTCCATGATTTAATCTAATCACTTTTGGGGAGGAGTGTCTTTGTAACATTGAGTTTAAATGTCTTTGGAAAATAGAGGACAAAGTTCTTGTTCTCTGGAAACTTGCATTCTCTTTGGAGATAAGATACACAAAGAACCGGATATAGACATAGTGGAATTAAGCACAGCTTGATACAGATTAATGAGTGCAGTGACTTGACTGGGGTCAGTCAGGGCTTGACTTCCTGGGCTCTTACCAGGAGGTAATAGAAGCTTCAAATGGTAAGTAGATAAGAAGAGAGCTCTTGGACCCTGCACAGTGGCCATTCTGTGCACATGCCAGGATTCTGTATGGGCGCCAGTTTTAATCCCAGCAGCCCCACATCCCATCCAGCTCCCTGCTTGTGAACTAGGAACAGATCTTCCCCCCCTCTCCTCTCTATATATCTGAATTTCCAATAAAATTAAGTTAATCTTTTTTTAAAAAGAAAGAGTTCTTTATAAGGAACTTTACATTTGGGGTTAGGGAGCTTGATGTTAATGTGTAGGCAACTGTGGAATAGTAAAGATTTTTGAGAAGGGGATGGCTGTGTGGTGTGATGATAGGAAGAGGAGGAGTAATCTAGTTAGGGACCAGGCTGAATGGATGGCAAAAGGAAGACCAGTTAAGAGGCTGTAACGCGAGTGGGAATTGCAGCAGGCATAGGACCTAGGGTCGTTAAAAATGGAAACAGGGAAAAAAAGAGACATTTCAAGAAAAAATTATCAGATCACTCATTCAGAACACTTGAACTTGTTTGAGGAAGTTTGAAAGATTTATCACTGATAGAAAATTGTGAAAAGTCTGTTTTGAGAGGTTTCATTAACTTGGTGTTTACTTTTCACATCCTAGCAAACTCAAGAATTTTTAATTTATTGACATTTTATTCCATTATGTCCTTAAACACAGTGGGAAAATCCCAGATTTCAAGGACTTGATAAAAACCATAAAATATCTGCATAAATTTTAATCAATAATAACTTAAATGTAAATTGAGTATTTTGGATATATTGGATTGAAATAATCTAAGATTAAACTGCTCAAGTTTTGTTTGTAGCTGTTAGAAAATTCTGAATTACATGTGTGGGTCATGTTTAATTTTTGCTGAAGACTGCAATGATTGATAGTAGACCAAAATGGAAAGATGAAAAGTAATCATATCAAAGAACAGGCGCTTAGCTTCCTCTCTTCCTGTGTTTGTCTATCTCCACTCAGGTCCTTGTGAACGGAAAAAGTGTGCTGGCATATTCTAGTGCAATGCAGAGCACAACACATCTCTTTGTGTGTGTCTTAGGTTACAGTGTCCCAGCTTTGGTTTGGCATTTAACTCTACAGAGTGTGTTTGGATTTTAGATCAACATCTAATGTAATTAACATTAAAAAAAACTACTCACCTGGCAATCCTAGCCCAGTATCCCTCCATTAAGTTTTTTTTTTTTAAGATTTATTTATTTTTATTACAAAGTCAGATATACAGAGAGGAGGAGAAATAGAAAGATCTCCGTCCAGTGATTCACTCCCCAAGTGACTGCAACGACCAGTGCTGCGCCAGTCTGAAGCCAGGAGCCAAGAGCTCTTCCAGGTCTCCCATGTGGGTGCAGGGTCCCAAGGCTTTGGGCTGTGCTTGACTGCTTTCCCAGGCTACAAGCAGGGAGCTGGATGGGAAACGGGACTGCCGGGATTGGAACCGGCCCCCACATGGAATCCCAGCACATTCAAGGTGAGGACCTGAGCTGCTAGACCATCACACTGGGACTCATTAAGATTTTTTAAAATTGTCATGGTAAATGCCTTGATTTTGGCGTACACCTGCCTATTCCACTAAGACTGGTTTGTCTTGTTGCTAAAGTGCCGTATATCATATCACTAATAGCCCAAGTCTATTGATTTGCTTTCTTGGCTTGTTTGAAGGTTAAGGACTTGATGACTAATAGCCTTAATAGAATTTATTGAAAGCGTAAAAAAGCTATCCAGTTTTTAATTTTAAAAATGTACCTGTGTCATCTCAAAAAAAACTACACATCTCCATTTTTGGGCTTCTAAGTCTTTAGGTATTTTATTTCTGCGGTGATAGAGCGTTCTTATTTGAGCCTGGTCACTTGTCACCAGCTGTGTAAATACCAAAGGAAATCTAACACTGAATTGAGGGTAAACTTAATTAACATATCTCTAAGAGTTAAATAATGGGATCGTTCATGTTTAAAGTATTGTAACATTTACCCATACTAGCAAGATAGAAAATATCTAAAAAAGAAACAAAGACTTGAAAACCAGAGTTCTTGAGAAAAATATTTACTAAAATCAGATTATTAGGATTACCATTTTGAAAGGTAGTGTTGCCGTTTTGCAGTGCTCTTACAGCATGGAGCTGAGCCAACGATTCGGAATACCGATGGAAGGACAGCACTGGATTTAGCAGACCCATCTGCCAAAGCAGTGCTGACTGGTAAGTCTATTACCTTTGATTATCCCAGGAAGAATATGCAGAACAATGTTACTGTGTAGTCAGTCCGCGTGTTAATGGCTACTGACCTCAGCTAGATTTAAGAAGTCAGTTCAGCTGTTCTCTTCTACACAGGTCATTCTTAAAGAGAAAATTTTGTTTTCAAATTGGTATTAAATTCTTAAGCAGAGGACTAATTTTTTGCTATTATGTATTCAGAATATTTTTAGATATCCCTGAATTTTTCAGGTAACTGATATTCACCCCATTCTATATTTTCACTCTCCATTTGTTTCTCTTAAAAAAAATTGATCATTTTGACAGAATTATTTCAGAAACTACCAGCTAGTCTCATTTCAAAACAGAATTCCTTGTGCATTGTTTTGGAACCTCAAAGAGTGGTAATTATTGTGCTCAGTTTTAACATACGGATGTCTTTGGAACCTGTTGAGGTATATGATGCTGTAGTTGGACTGACAAGCTTTTGTGAGTTCTGTCTAATTGCCATGTGCTCTCCTTTGGCAGTGTGTGCTTTCTGTTGACGTGCCTCTGCCATCCTGTTTACCAGATTTTTTTTTTTCTTGTACGATGACCATTAGAGTGTTGTTCTAAAGGTAGGGGCTTGAGGAATCTGTTGGGAACTTTGTAACTTGGACTTTGTGATGTTCGTTGTGACATAACTGAGAACATTTAGATTAGTCCTTGCAAAGATTTCCAGACGTATGAGCTGTTTTAGTGATTATCAATTCATTGTACATTTCCTTCTTCTCTTCTGTATTATTAGTTTCTTTTAATCTTCCCAAATGATCATGGGCACGGAATGCCTCGGCCTTCAGCACCCAATTGTGGACGACAGTTCAGAGAGTTGTCTCAGCAAATTATTGCATTAATTTAAATTTTATTATAAATTATAGTTAATCTTAAAGCAGTATTAAATAAGAAGTGTGAATACTGCAAGATGATAATAAGTATGTCCAATTAGTGACACTATAGGGTCTTTCTGTAATGGTGGCATATTGAGTTTTGTTTAAGTTTGATTTTAAATGAAGTTGTAGATACACCTTTTTGTCATTTAGGAAAAAAAAAATCTCATGAGTAGTCTACCACCCAAAGCAAACTTTGTTTATAACATGTTGGTACATTTCCTTCAGGGCTTTTCCTTTTCCGGATGCTTTTGTGTAGTTGTCATACTTCATTATGTAATGTTGAATCATTGTTTTTTTCCACTTTGATAGCATAGGTGCTTTGTGTTGCAACATAACTTGTAAAACTGCGAAATATTCTCTATTGACAAGTTGTTTATTGGGAACTTAATTTTCAAATTTAAGTACAGTTCAGTGGAAATCTTAATTTCAACTCTTTTTTAATTCACAGGTGAATATAAGAAAGATGAACTATTGGAAAGCGCAAGGTATGTATTATAAGCATGAACCATGAATACTTCACCACTTAAAATTTTTTATACTAAACTTTCTAAAAGAATAATATTTTGAAATGGCCTCAGTACATATCCCTACAGAGAATGATGAAAGATAACAGGTTTCTAATACATATTTATTTTTTGTAGGAGTGGCAATGAAGAAAAAATGATGGCTCTGCTTACACCATTAAATGTCAACTGCCATGCAAGTGATGGCAGAAAGGTAATTCTTTTTGCAATTGGGTTTCTGCTCTGATAGTTCAAAGATGCATTTATCTTATAAATGAAAATGTATTTGAACAGGCAGCTGATGTTTTCTTTTAAACTGAGGAGCATTGGATATTTCAGACATCATTCACAGGGTTTTTACCTGCTCAGACCTTTTATTCATTCATTCATTCATTGAGTTTCACTAATTTATTTGGTTAATATTGCAGTCAACTCCGTTGCATTTGGCAGCAGGATACAATAGAGTAAAGATTGTACAGCTGTTACTGCAACATGGAGCTGATGTTCATGCTAAAGATAAAGGGTAAGCATTTAAATGAAAATGAGGACTATTTACGTGTCGGCTATACTTACAACAAGCTTTGTAACCTTATAAAAGTGGTATGTTTTGCCAACTGGAATTAATATATAGTGAGCTTTTTATGCGAGGCAGGTTGCGTAATAATGAGGACACAGAAAATTTTAAACATAGAATTCATGAAGTTTGTGCTTTTGAGGAGATGAAAAGATACTCCCACTGCTTAACTTCTGATCCAGCTCCTGCTTATGCGCCTGGGAAGGCAGCCGGGGATAGCACAAATGCTTTGGCCTGTGACACTCAGGTGGAAACCAGGATGGAGTTCCAGGCTCCTGGCTTTGGCTTGACCCAGGCCTGGCCATTGTCACCATTTGGAAAGTAAACTACTGGATGGGAGATTGACTGTTCTTTCTCTGCCTCTCACCTTTAAAATAAATACATCTTTTAAAAAAGATAATTAAGAAACTGAGGCCATCTCTATCAAGTGCCAAGTAATAAATAGAATACTACAGGTATTCTCAGGAGGGGACTTACAATGCAGTGGTGGCTGAATCCTTCAAAAAGAAATGTTATTTGGCCTGGAACATATAGACAGATCACAAGAAAGCAAAGAGTGAGACTGGTATTGTGACTCAGTGGGTTAAGCTGCCATCTGTAATACTAGCATTGCATGTGAAGCCCAGTTTGAGTTCTGGCTGCTTTCCTTATCCAGCTCCCTACTCATGTACCTGGGAAAGCAGTAAAGGATGGCACAGTACTTGGGCTGCTTCACCTACATGGAAGACCTAGGTGGCCTTCCAGGCACAGGGCTTGGACATGGCCCAGCTCTGGCCATCACAGCCGTTAGAAGAAGCCAGCAGGTGGAAGATAATTCTGTCTCTTTCTCCCTCCCTCCCTCTTTCTCCCTGCCTCTCGCCTCCCCATCTAGCTCCCTCTTTTCCTGGCTCCCTCTCTCTTTCCTTCTTCTCTTCTCCCCCTTGCTCTGTAATTCTGCCTTCCAAATAAATTTTTTAAAAGATGAAAGCAGAGTTTAGAGAATATCATTCTGCAAGAAACCTGGTATAAGTGAAGGTGCTGAAGTAGGTTTAAGAAACAGTGACAGGGACTAGTGTTTGGTACTTGTGGTTTCCCATGTCCTATATCAAGAGTGGAGGCTAATTTTGTTAGGGGACAAATACAGTAGTCCCGAAGGAAATGGAAGTAGCATCGTAGGGGAGAGACTTGATTTGAAAGAGACTTAGTTTGCATTCGAATGGGTATTATTAAACTTTATACATTTTTATTAGAAGAGCACATAGCTATTCACTATGTAAATTTGAATTTATTAGAATTAAATTCTAATTTTTATGTTTCCTAGGACCTAGAGGGTCTATAGTAACACAAGCTTTTGCTTCCTCTACTTTTAGTGATCTGGTGCCATTACACAATGCTTGTTCTTATGGTCATTATGAGGTGACTGAACTTCTGGTCAAGGTTAGTTCTCTTGTATCTTTTTAATTATTTCTGTAATTGTATAAAATTATTTGGAATGCATGATATGTATTTTTTCTGTGTTCTTGGTACTTGATAAAGTTAGAAGTGTTTATAATCATAAAATATTGCAAATTGATAGGTGAGCTTCTGACTGGCAATTTATGAGACACTTTTTCCATTGGGAGAAATGTGTTCTCTTTGCTGAATAATTGGCTTCAAAAGGAAATTTGGAGAACATAGCTTTTCTAAGCTTCCATGATGGTAAATCGCATAATACTGGCAATTCTAATTTCTCTTAAATTTAAACATTCAGTACCTTGTTTCCTCCCCAGCATGGTGCATGTGTAAATGCAATGGACTTGTGGCAATTCACTCCTCTTCACGAAGCAGCTTCTAAGAACAGAGTTGAAGTGTGTTCTCTTCTCTTAAGTTATGGTGCAGATCCAACACTGCTAAACTGCCACAATAAAAGTGCTATAGATTTGGCTCCCACACCACAGTTAAAAGAAAGATTATCATGTGAGTATAAAAAATATGATTGTTCATTGAGTGATATTCTGATATCAATAAAAGGGTTTTTTTGGGTTTTTTTGTTTGTTTTTTACGGATTTAGAAATGCTAAAATGAACTTATTTTCCTTAACCATGACTATCTGCTCTTTTTAAAGTAACATATTTAATAATTTGGAAACTTGTTTTCTGCTCTAGAGATTGTTAAATGTATTAGTTTTTTCAAGTCAGATAACCCAGGCTGTGTGTATAAACTACAGATGTCATGCTTTTGAAATGAAAGTATCTAGGCTTATCGTTGCTAAGTCTTGGTAGTTAACCTTCTGTGAAGTAAGATTGCTTTCTTCACTTCCTTGTAAGTGGCAGGATGCCATATGGGTGCCAGTTCTTGTCCAGGTTGCTCCACTTCCCCATCCAGCTCCTTGCTTATGGCCTGGAAAAGTAGTAGAAGATGGGCCAAAGCCTTGTGACCTTGCACCCAAATGGGAGACTCTGAAGAATTTCCTAGCTTCAGATCAGCTCAGCTCTGGCCTTTGCAGCCACTTGAGGAATGAACCAGTAGTTGGGAGATCTTTCACCTTCTCTCTATAAATCTGCCTTTCCAATGAGAATAAATAAATCTTTTTTTAAAAGTTGTTTTTTTATAAACTTAATCCCTGTGATTTTCTGATAAGTATAAACAAAACCTACTATTGCTATTGTATCAGTGCTTGGATTGTCATGACCCTTTGTTTTATCTTGTTAAGATTTGTTTGAAAAAACAAGAGTTACAGAGAGAGGGAGGGATACAGTTGTTCCGTTGCTGGTTTATTCCCCAAATGACTGCTGTGAATAGGAATGGGCCAGGCCAAAGCAAGGAGCTTGATAAATGTCTGACACAGGGGTTGCAGATTCCCAAATACCTGGGCCATTAGAAGACAGCTGGATCAAAAGTGGAGCAGCTGGGACTTGTGGGATGCCAGGGTTGCAGGCAGCAGCTTTACCAGCTACACAACAATGCTGGTACCTGATTTATTCATTCATTCACGCATTCATCTCTGAAAAAAGTGGCATGCTTTGGAAAATTCTTAGAATGATTTGGTCTGTGAATATATGGGAATGTTTCCAATACTCTATAGACCAGTCGTTAATTAGAGCAGAACATGAGTCTGCCTTAGTTAACCCTTGGGTACAACTGAGGATGAATGGAAGCATAACTGAGAGAAACTGGAAACTGTTTTCAGGGGTTATGCTTAGAGAATGACTGGAGGCTCAATTTAGATGTTTTCGCAGATTGTTTTTTATTAAATTCAATACCAGGTATCTCTTACTAGATAATCTATGTTAATTTGGTGATTCTTACTTAGATTTAAATACTTGTGGTTCATTTAGATGAATTTAAAGGCCACTCATTGCTGCAAGCTGCACGAGAAGCTGATGTGACAAGAATCAAAAAACATCTGTCCTTAGAAATGGTGAACTTCAAGCATCCTCAGACACATGAGACAGCATTGGTAATGTTTTTCACATTTACGTTTTAAGATACAATAACCAAAAACTTGCCATACTAATCAAAATGTACTTTTAGTAACGGCATTGTTGAAATTTTAATTTTTAAAATTAATACCTATACATACAGAGGAAAAATATAGGTAGCTCAAGGAAGACAGTACTTTGTGTTATTGGTTTAAGTATCCATCCAGAAAAAAAAGTGTATTCATGTACTAGCATGTAGTAATTATGTCTTTTTCATCTTTTGTTATAGATGATATACTTGCTATGGGAGATATAAAAGTTAAGCTTACTATAAGAAATTTGGAATTCACAAAAAATGATTTTTAAAAAAATCACAATCCAAATTTTTTTTGAAGATTTTCTTTATTTTCATTACAAAATCAGATATACAGAGAGGAGGAGAGACAGAGAGGAAGATCTTCCGTCTGATGATTCACTCCCCAAGTGAGCTCTACGGCCGGTGCTGTGCCAATCCGAAACCAGGATCCAGGAACCTCTTCCGGGTATCCCACATGGGTGCAGGGTTCCAAGGCCTTGGGCTGACTTGACTGCTTTCCCAGGCCACAAGAAGGGAGCTGACCGGGAAGTGGAGCTGCTGGGATTAGAACTGGCACCCATATGGGATCCCGGGGCGTTCAAGTCAAGGACTTTAGCCACTAGGCCACGCCGCCAGGCCCCACAATCCAAATTTTAAAGAAAATTGCACATGCTTAGTATATTTCTTCCTGTTTTTGTACTTTTTTTCTTTCCAAATTATATCTCTGCAGTGTGAGCAAAGTCTTTTAGAAGCTGCTTCGCTAATACTTAGGGGCTACTTCCCTGTGGAGCTATAGCGTAATGCATATGGGTAGTAAAGTTCAAGGCAGTGCAGTCACCAAGTAGGAACTAGCAAGGGCGGTGGATGAAAGACGGGAGAGGGATGGTGGTCAGAGGCCAGGTGAAAGGTAGAAATTTAAACAGAAAAAGTAAGTCCTCTTGTATGGATTGTCAGTTGTAAGTGGAAAAAAGTAAGGAAGCTAACGTGTTTAGGAGCAGACATAGCTTTACTTAGTTAACATGGTGACTTTCTTTCCTTGTGCTATAAACTATGAACATTATATAGGAACACACACACATGTTTTTAACCCTTTTACTAATTCACTTGTAAACATCATTCCAGGAAAAGAAAAATAACAACTGTAAACTATTAAGAAATGATAGCAAAAAATAAAATCACAACAGCATTAGTAGTACCAAGAAACTTGAAAGGGTTTATGTGGAAATTTTATACCTTGAGACACTAATATGGTAGTCTCCCTCTTATCTATAGGGAATGTCCCAGAGTTCCCAGTGGGTTCCTTCTTATGGATAGTACCAACTGTGGATATACTGTGTTTTTTCTTATACAAACATACGTATAATAAAGTTTAATTGTAAATTAAACAAAATAAGAGATTAACAGCAGTAATTTGCCATAGAACTTCATACCCTTAGTGTGATTTTTTGTTTGTTTGTTTCTTTAGTAAGGCAGTACTTTTTACCTTGTACTACAGTGACGCACCTCAGAGCTTCTCTCTGGCATATCTGAGTTATCAGCATCTCAGCTCGTGTCCTTTGAGGTTGTGATTCAGTACAATAAGAGTTACTTGAAGCAAAGCACTGCACTACCTTGACTGTAGATCTGATAGCCAGGACAGCTATGGGCCAGGACTGAGTGGGGGAGACAATGGGGCAAGTAGCATGGAGCACAAACAGCATGACTACACTGAACAAAAGATTGATTCACAAAATTCCTAGACACAATGGCATAAGATTTTATCATATCTATCAAAACGGTACATAATTTAAAACTCCTGAAATGTTTATTTCTAGAACTTTCATTTAATATTTTTTGACCAGAGTTAGCTACCAGTAACTGAAACCACAGTGGCCAGAGCTGAGCCGATCAAAGCCAGGGACTTGCTCTGGGTCTCCCACGTGGGTGCAGGATCCCAAGGCGTTGGGCCATCCTCCACTGCTTTCCCAGGCCACAAGCAGGGAGCTGGATGGAAAGTGGAGCAGCCAGACACGAACCGGTGCCCATATGAGATCTTGGGCATAATGCCCCAGGCCATGGGACAGTTTTAGTAAACAATATCCATACCTTTTATTCCATGGGCTCTCAGTTGCAATTTGAACATAAAAATTGACTTAGTAAGTTATCACTAAGTCATTATTGGACACTTGTGAATGAGTATCATTTTGCACTTCAGGGATTCATAGATATGAGCCATGAACACAAAATTTTTCCAAGATTTGTAACTAGCAAGACTATGCTTATGTAAAGATGCTAAAGCCCCAAACTGCAGAGCATATCTTTTCCTATCACGGATTTTACTGAATAAGAAATCCAAGCTCTGGGCCTGGTGCTGTGGCTAAAGTCCTCGCCTTGAGTGCACCGGGATCCCATATGGGCACCGGTTCTAATCCCGGCAGCCCCACATCCCATCCAGCTCCCTGCTGTGGCCTGGGAAAGCAGTCAAGGATGACCCAAGGCTTTGAGACCCTGCACTCATGTGGGAGACTTGAAAGAAGCTCCTGGCTCCTGGCTTCAGGTCGGTGTAGCTCTGGTCATTGAGGCTGCTTGGGGAGTGAATCATTGGACGGAAGATTGTCTGATTATGTCTCCTCCTCTGTGTATATCTGACTTTGCAATAAAAGTAAATAAATCTTAGAAAAGAAATCCAAGCTCTTCTGGAGCCATTGGTTCAGAGAGACAGATACTGCTCAGCTTAGCAGCTATTTCATCAGTCCTGTTAAACAAAATTGAAAGCTAACCAGTATTTTGTCAATTCCACTCAAGTAAAGAATCACCAACTTTGGGTGTTTTCAGGCATATTAGAAACACAATGTTTTGAGAGTAATATTGGTCACATTGGTATTTTTAACTATTTTAATTGCAAAGGCAGATTTACAGAGTAAAGGAGACACAAAGAAAAAATCTTCATCCTCTGATTCACTCCCCAAGTGGCTGCAGTGGCCAGAGCTGATTGATCCAAAACCAGGAGCCCAGAGCTTCTTCTAGGTCTCCCACTTAGGTGCAGGGTCCCAAGGCTTTGGGCTGTCCTTGACTGCTTTCCCAGGCCACAAGCAGGGAGCTGGATGGGAAGTGGAGCAGCTGGGACCCAGGACAAAAACTGGCACCAATATGGGGAAACAGCGCCCATATGGGATCCCACCGCTTGCAAGGCTTTAGCTACTAGGCTACTGCACTGGGCCTGTCACATTAGTTTTCACATTGGTATGGCTTGTTTCGAAGATGTGGAACAGCTATAAAGTTTGATGAAAATATTTAATAACAAATATCTGAATAGATGAAATTTTCAGGCCCTGTCAGAATTTGATAACTGTTATGCATTCCATTCACTGCCGAATCTTTCAGTTAGATAAAATCTTTCAAGTTAGATTAAAAAATGAAACAGAAGTTAAATAACTCCTTTGTTATTCTTGATTGGAAATAGTGTTGTTAAATAAAACTCAGTTCTGTTCAGTCTTCATTAATGCCATAATTTAAATCATTTAGCATTGTGCTGCTGCATCTCCATATCCCAAAAGAAAGCAGATATGTGAACTGTTACTGAGAAAAGGAGCCAACATCAATGAAAAGACTAAGGAGTAAGTGTATTTTCAATAACGAAATATTACTGATGTTTTATCTTCTGGGAGATAATGCTCATTGTCCATTACTGTTTTCTTTTTTAGATTCTTGACTCCTCTGCACGTTGCATCTGAGAAAGCTCATAATGATGTTGTTGAAGTGGTGGTGAAACATGAAGCAAAGGTATGCTTCCTTTCCGGTCGTTTTTGATAATGCAGTGAGTTATTGTGTGTGTCCAGGACTTTTAGCAGTTTACACTCCAGAATATCTCCAGTTAGGCGTACTAATCTGGTCTGATTTTCTTGTCATCATTTTTTACTTGTCTCTTGTATTCTTTGGTTACCTTGATAATTCCTGTTACTTACTCCAGGTAAATGATTCAAATAATTGAACTGAAAACATCAGATTGCCGCACTGCTGTTTAATCTCTTCTTCAGTTGCCATATGTGTGCATTGCATTGTATTCATCAGCTTAATATGTTTTCACCAAAAACCATCCTTTATTAACCATGAGCTTTTAAAAATATTATTTAGAAACATTTACACGTAGTGTGTCAGATTTAAAAGATGAAAATCTCCCCCTCCCCCAATTGCAGTTTTCAATTGTAGATCCTTAGATTCATCAAGCAGAATCTTGACTAGAAATTTAGTATATTAATAGAGAAAGAATGCAGCTGCCCTTTCTTACCTGAGCTTCACTCATTGGTTTTTTTCTTACCTGTCCTTCCTTGAGTTTGTACTCACTGAGTTCTCCAGTTTATTTTTGTGTTCTTTCTCAGAATCCTTAATCTCTGACTTGGGGAAATTCTTGATAATGTATAATCTTGATCTTTCTTCTTGTAAGTTCTCAGATAAAACAGTTTATTTTCCCTTGACTGCTTGGCGTATTTCTATGTTTCTGTGTTCTGTCACTTTTTATTAGTTGAGTCCCACAATTTTCGAAGTGAATGTTTTACACGTTTCAGTCAGTTATTTCAGCAAATTATTTAACTCACCTGACTAACTAAAATTGTTTTTCCAGTTTCTGTAAGCATGGAGATTAGCTGCTCAAAGTCTAGTCATTGAGATTTTGAAACTATATTCCTGTTAGAATATTCCCTGATTTGATTTCGGCTAATATGTCAAAATACTCGAATAGCCTAAGGATTGACTACAGACAACCTTATTTCTCAGTTATATTTTGAATAATTGTTTTTGGTGGTAAGACAGGGTAGAAATGAGATGGGGGAGTCAGTCCTAATGGGTAATTTTTGTGGAGAATTTCAAAAGTAAAATAAGGTTCAAAAAAATGTTTTGAGAAGACGTATTCGTTTTTATTGAAAAGGCAGATCTACAGAAAGGAGAATCATATAAAAATATCTTCTGTGTGCTAGTTCACTCCCCAAGCAGCCACAACAGCTGAAATAGAGCCCATCCAAAACCAGGATCTAGTAACTTCTTGCTGGTCTCCCACATGGGTTCAGGATCCCATGGCTTTGGGCCATCCTCCACTGCTTTCAAAACAGAAGCTGGATTGGAAGTGGAGCAGCTGTGACACGAGCAGGCAGCCACACAGGATGTTGGCTGTTGGAGGCGAAGAATTAGCCAATTGAGCCATCACGTTGGCCCCTTCAGTTTTTCTTTAGATGAAAAATTTACATGCAGTGAGACACATGTGCATTTGCTGAACTTTGACTATTGTATACACCTATGTCAATAAAAATAATAACAAGGAATGCAACTTTAACCCACGCCAGAGACAACTGTTTCAATGTCCTCAAGAAGTAACTGTTTGAAATTTTTCTGACATAAATTATACGTGTTTTTCCCGAGACTTACACGGAATCAGATATTGAGTTCCTTTTGTGTGACCTTTTTCATCTCAGGATAATGTCCTAGAAATTCATCCACATAATAGTTTTTTCATTTTATTGCTTTTGAATTTGTTGTGTGACTAGATTGTGTATTTTACTTGATAAAGTAGAAGACTAAATCCATAGAGGTTTTAATGCTAGTTTGTATCTAGGTTTCTTGTTGATTATTAATTATCTTGAAGCTAGTGTAGATATTTCTAGATGCAAAAACCCATAAAAGTACAAGTATTCAATTTCCCTAGGCAATTCTAGCTCTAAGTATGTTAGGTTTATGAATGCTTTAATAGTAAACATGATTTTGTTTAATTCCACATTTTTTGTTTCTTTTGAGAGAGAAAGAAAGGGAAAGGGGAAGAGAAAATTCCAGTCTGCGGGTTCATTCTACAAACTGCCACAAGAGCCTGGGCTGGGCCAGGCCAGGCGACAGCCATGAGCTGGAATCCCAGTCCGGATCTCCCTCATGAGTGGCAGGAGCCTGGCTACGCGAACTGTCGTTGTGGGCTCCCTGGAACTGCATTAATCCCAGGCTGGAGTCAAGGCCCCGAGCCCAGTTCAGATCTAGGCACACCAATATAGGACACAGGGAGCCTGCCCTAACCGCTCACATTTTTAAACTAAATATGGGTCATCTTTCTAACGTCAGCCTTTATGAATTACTGAATTTATGTTTATATTTGAGAAGAACAATACTTGTTTGGCACTGGATAATGGACTTCACAGAAGAATAATTGATATAAGAATAATAGACACTTGAATCAGCAAGCATTAAATACATGATGTTTTTAAATTGAGAATGCCTATCTAATATCAACTTTTCCTGCCTTGTTAAGGTCAACGCTCTGGATAATCTTGGTCAGACTTCTCTACACAGAGCTGCACACTGCGGTCATCTGCAAACCTGCCGTCTCCTTTTGAGCTATGGCTGTGATCCTAACATCATATCCCTCCAGGGCTTTACTGCCTTGCAGATGGGAAATGAGAACGTGCAGCAACTGCTTCAAGGTAGTCAAAGGTTTCTGTGACATTAAATTTTTTAACTTAACCTTTATAATTTCTCACATCAAGTGTTACTTGTAAGATTTGGTAATAAGAAAATGGGGGAGAAATTTTTGACTGTTTCTTCATTCATTTAATTCTGCATCAACTCATACTCAATTCTCAGATGCTTACAAGATTATAATTATCCCTCTTGGTATCTGTCAAAACTGAATTATGACTGCTTTCAAGATTCTCTTTACTTCCTCTTTTCCCACCCATTTGTTTCTGTGTCAGTTTTGGGGATAATACTAGTCCTATTTGGTTGTTTAGTGATAGAAGTTATAATCATGCCAGTTTTATGACAAGTATTATTACATATAGCTTCACTTACCTTTCAAATAGTTTATTAGAATCAATCGTTGAAGTGGCATTTACACATCTAAAAGTATAATTGTCAAATTATCTTTGAAAAAAATTCCACTGTTTTTATACTCCTGCTAAGAGTGTGTGAAGGGCCTAGCATGGTAGCCTAGCAGATAAAATCCTCGCCTTGCCTGCGCCAGGATCCCATATGGGCACCAGCTCTAATCCCAACAGCCCCGCTTCCCATCCAGCTCCCTGCTCGTGGCCTTTTGAAAGCAATCGAGGATGGCCCAAAGCCTTGGGACTGTGCACCCGTGTTGGAGACCCAAAAAAGGCTCCAGGCTCCTGGCTTCAGATCAGCTCAGCCCCTAGCTGTTGTGGCCACTTGGGGAGTGAGTCATCAGACGTAGATCTTCTTCTCTATCTCTCCTTCTGTTTATATATCTGACTTCCAAATAAAAATAAATATATATTTTTTAACAATAAGAGTATATGAAAGGACCTCTTTCCTTGTCATATTTTCCATGGGTGGGTGTGCATGTGTGAATTCTAGAAGTGATTGATGTTTTTTTAATGCAAACTATAGATACATGGTCAGTGTAAACCCTGCATCCATTTTCTCTTTTAGCACTAGTAGATGGGGGTGGGAAGAAGACTTAATTCCTGTTTCTTATGAGTAAGTTAGGACATAATTTTAATACTTATTAACCAGTTCTCTTTTCTGTGTAAATTGTTCATATTCTCTTCCCATTTCTTGGGAGTTTTTCTAGGTTTTCCAAGAATGCCTTCTGCATTAAAATCAAACTTTAAGATGCTGCATTTTGCAATTCAGCTTTTCTGTTTGTTCTTCACCTTGCTGCTTTATGCAGTACTAAACAGAAATTAACAACTGTCCCCGTCTTCTTTCTAGAGGGTATTCCGTTGGGGAATTCAGAGGCTGACAGACAGTTGCTGGAAGCTGCAAAAGCTGGAGATGTAGAAACTGTGAAAGTAAGATACTATGCTTGTATCTTTGTTAACTTTTGCTGTTTTATCTTGTCGTTGATCAATTATTTTGTACTGTTAAAGAGCCTGGTTTATTTCTGTGGGCCATGATTATACAGATGAGCAATATAACCTAATTCTTCTATGCCTGAAAGAATTGTTGATTAATAAAATGCATGTCAATAAATAGCATGTTCCCAAATTATATACACTTCACATAACAAATGGGATTTGTTTAAAGAATCTATTTTTTTAAATAAAATTTATCAAATTGTTCGCTGTTGTTTAACTGACAAATGAGAAAAAAGTGAGACTGCTATGTCACTTCAATCCAGATATTTGAACTTTTTTTCTTTTCATTTCTTGCCTTCTGTTACTGTTTTTTGTAGTGTGAGAATTTCGTGTTACCGCAGTCAGAGCCACTGTCCCCTCATGTTTAATTCATTGACCTTTACGTGGAAATATGTGTAATGTCTTACTGCACGAACCAGAACTTAGTTTTCCCACAGAAATTGTATATTCAAGTTAAGTAGCTCAAACACTTCACATTTTGAAAAAGCAAGACTGTTTTTACAATTCAATTAATATAAAATACAATTTTGCACACCTTTTTTCATGGGTCAAATCTTCAGTAATGTAATTATGTTACTTTAATTTTCATAGTTAGAAAAACAGTTTTTTAGACTATCTCACATCAGTGCTGGTTGTTTTAAGAAGACGCTGACATAAATTTTAGGAAGCCTTATTTGTAAAGCTTGCCGCAGGGAGCCCTTTGCTCTCACTCTGTCAGAGGTATCACATTTAAAAGTCCTATCATTGTTTCCTGTTTTATCTGCACCACTAGTATACACATCTCAAAAAACAAAAATTTAAATAAAAATACTATAACACTTTTATTAATTAGCATGATTCATTCTTAATTGTTCTCATTCCCTCATGTTAGAGACTGACAGAATATTAAAAAGAGGATTTTGTTTCCATTACTTCTGACTTACGGAAAAAACATAGCTTGAATTAAGGGTTATAAACTAATTATTTTAAGAGAAATGAAGAAAGTTTTTAACAGTTAAAGGTTAATTAGCCGATTGTTGTGAGGGAGAACAGGTAAAGTTAAATGCCCATCTTGTCAATAGCGTACCTGATATTTATTAAACAATATATTAGAAACAATTTTTTTTTCTTAAAAATGGAAGGGGTTTGGGGAAGAGCTAGAAAACAAATGAACTTTGTAACAGGAATTGGCCTTGGAAAACAAACTAGTGGCACCTGATTGAAAAAGGCTACCTCTTCCTGTGCTAGACCCCACACTCAATTCCCTGACTTCTGCTCCTAAAATCTCAAGATGGAAATGTACCTCTGGCAGCCTGGCTGTTGTTTATCTCTCTCAGAAACACTAAGACAGTAACACCTGTACATTGCCAGTTCAAAAAAGAAAGCCTCGGGGCCCGGCAGCGTGGCCTAGCGGCTAAAGTCCTCCTCACTTTGAACGCCGGGATCCCATATGGACACCGGTTCTAATCCCAGCAGCTCCACTTCCCGGCCAGCTCCCTGCTTGTGGCCTGAGAAAACAGTTGAGGACGGCCCAAAGCTTTGGGACTCTGCACCCGTGTGGGACACCTGGAAGAAGTTCCTGGATCCTGGTTTTGGATCAGCATAGCACCGGCCGCTTGGGGCTCATTTGGGTAGTGAATCATCGGACGGAAGATCTTCCTCTCTGTCTTTCCTCCTCTCTGTATATCTGCCTTTCCAATAAAAATAAATAAATACATCTTAAAAAAAAAAAAAGAAAGCTCTTTCAGCTAGCTTTCTCATATGAACCAAGAACATGGGAAAAATGAGTTACAGTTGTTATAATTTCCCCAAACATAATAGGACCAATAATATTCTGTTAATTTATTCTTTATCTTATGGCAAGATTCTCTGAATTTGATTTCATAACTAACAGCATCAACATCATGTGAGAACTTACTGGAAATTTAAACTTTGAGTTCATACTCCAGATAATTAGAAAATCTCGGGATGGGACGTAGTGTCCATGGAGGTTTAAAATCACCTCAAGATCCTGTAAAATGCAGGTTGTGTCTCAGTTTTGTTTGGATCTAAGAGTCTAGATGAATAACAAGGTCCTCGGTGATGCTAGTGCTGGTGCTCCTGTGATCTAGTGACCCTATATAGATATAAATACATCAGAAATTTGAAATTTTAGCAAGTTGAAAACATGCTCACATATTCCATCTTACAGAAACTGTGCACCGTTCAGAGTGTCAACTGCAGAGACATTGAAGGGCGTCAGTCTACCCCACTCCATTTTGCAGCTGGATACAACAGGGTATCTGTGGTGGAGTATCTGCTACAACATGGGGCTGATGTGCATGCTAAAGACAAAGGGTCAGTACCAACAGTTGCCTTGGCCTCTTTTTTCTGTATCTTTTTCTGACTTTTAAAGCAAAGTCAATATTTTCATGGTAGCTGGTAGCCTTCTATTTCCCCTCAATCCCCACATACAACCCCAGAAGTTTTTTCGATACCATTGGCTTCAATATGATTTCAGTAAGATTTTATTATGGCAAACACTTACTATAAAGCCTAATGCCTTGTAATTATATACTGATCAGACAGATAAAAACACACATACATAGAATTTTCATGCAGATTTTTGTTTTTATGTAAGATATTTGAGTTCTTCAGTTCAGAATCACTAAATATGAATCTAGATAGCCAGTATATATGTGGTTGTGATGCTCACTGAATTTTCTGTACTTAGAATACTTCAAACTTTTTTGGGTCAGCGGCATGGCACAGCACGCTGATCCTCTGCCCTGTGGCACTGGCATCCCATGTGGGTACTGATTCATGTCCCAGCAGCCCCACTTTCCATCCAGCTCCCTTCTTGTGGCCTGGGAAAACAATCAAGGATGGCCTTGGAGCCCTGCACCCACATGGGAGACCTGGAAGAAGCTCCTGGCATCAGATCAGCTCAGCTCAACTCTGGCCAGCAGATTAGTGATTTCTTTCTCTGTAGAAATCTACCTTTCAAATAAAAATAAATTTTTTTTTAAATTTTTTTTCTCCCAATCCCTCTGAAAGGAATTACATTTCTGTTTTCAATAAATTTAGATTCTTCAGAGCGTAATCAGTATTCTTATTCAGTTAACAAAATGTTTCCTCAGTTATATATTATTTATAGTGAAATACATGGCTGTGTGGTGTCATTGCTGATTTTACTTTTTCATTTCAGAGGTCTTGTACCTTTGCACAATGCATGTTCTTATGGACATTATGAAGTTGCAGAACTTCTTGTTAAGCATGGAGCAGTAGTTAATGTAGCTGATTTATGGAAATTTACACCTTTACATGAAGCTGCAGCAAAAGGGAAATATGAAATTTGTAAACTTCTCCTCCAGGTATGTACAAGTACAGACTGCAGAACATGAGAATTACATAGAATATGTTTTACAATTTTTTAAGTAACTCTTAACTCTGTACCTGGATTTTAGAATAAAAGTGATGTCCTTTGTATTTCAATTTACAAATATATTGAGTTTCATTGGGCCCTGGCATGGTGGCCTCATCGCTGGGGTCCTATGTGGGATGCCCGAAGAGGCTTCAAGCTTCTGACTTTGAATCAGCTCAGCGACAGCCATTGTGGCCACTTGGAGGGTGGGCCAATCTTTAAAAAACAAATTTTCATATACAAGTAATTATCACTTATGATAGTTCTCTGGGTATTATATTTATTTTTGCTGTTTAGCACTTCAGCTTCAAAATATGTAGTAAGCTATGTGGATTTTAAGCCAGGCCTATTTATCATTGAGAAAGTTGCTGATAGTGGCAAACTTTGGCGTAGGGGAAAAGTTGCTACCCAAGGTACCAGCAACCCATGTGGGTGCTAGATTATGTCCTAGCAGTTCCACTTTCCAATCCAGCTCACTGCTTATAGCCTGGCAAAAGCAACAGAGGACGGCCCAAGTGCTTGGGCTCCTACCTATGTGGGAGATTTGGAAGAATCTCGTGGTTTTGACCTGGACCATTCTTGGCCTTTGAAGCCAGCCAGCCATCTGGGAAGTAAACCAGCAGATGGAATTCTCTTCCTCCTTCCTTCCTTGCTCTGTCTCTAACTTTCAAATAAATGATTTTGTTTAAATGATGATATCAGTTTACTGTAGGTACCAGTGAGTATCTTACAGTTAAAGATAGCATTATACTTTAATATCTTAGTGACGGTATACCTAAAAGCTAATTTTTAATAATATTACATTATTTTGAGCATAGTTTAAATTTTCTACTATATTAATACATAATAAAAATCCAATATTGAACTGTTCCTATATTCTATATAATTTTTTGTATATGAAGTAACCATTAATAATAGTCATAAGCTTTAAGGTATTCTCAAATGATTTTTTTTTTTTTTTTTAGTGTAGTTGCATTGACTTTTCTCATTGAGCAAAGACGTGCTTAAGCCAGTTTCTCCAATTTTTTTTTTCACATATGTAGCATGGTGCAGACCCTACAAAGAAAAACAGAGATGGAAATACGCCTTTGGATCTTGTTAAAGATGGAGATACAGATATCCAAGATTTGCTTAGGGGAGATGCAGCTTTGCTAGATGCTGCCAAGAAGGGTTGTTTAGCCAGAGTTAAAAAGTTATCTTCACCTGATAATGTAAATTGTCGTGATACCCAAGGCCGACATTCAACACCTTTACACTTAGCAGGTGAGTGAATAAAGTGTCATGGATTTAGGCATCTAAGATTTATTGTAGCTGAGGAAAATTCTTCCTGTAACTAAAACTTGGAAAATTTGAATCAAGCATCTTCTAATACCACCATTATACTTTTAGTATTTTCATACAGGAAAGCCATACATCACGTTTTTAGCAAGTTCCAGCTCACTTTAGCATTGACAACATTGAATTTACTCAAAAATTAAAACAGGCTTTGTGATCACAGTTGACAGTCTGTATCAACTGTCTGTATTGACTATATTTTGTTTGCTTTTTCTTTGATGAGTGAGTTTTTTAAAATACTGCTTTAGGCGTTCTTCACTTTGGGAAGCTAAAGCTTTCCATTCTTCTGATAGCAGCTAACCACTAGCAGGAAAGCAGTGCTTTTCACAAGTTACAATAAACTAAACCTTTTGGCAAGTTACTGTTTTAGATTGCAATAGCCACCATGACCAGATGACAGATGGGCTAGAAAATAGTTATTTGTTCCCAGTTGTGGAGGGTAGATTTCTGAGATCAGTGGGTCAGAAGCTCTGAAGGACACCCAGTCATGTATGTTCACTATAGTGACCACATTTTAACTTAACCGTGACTTTAAAAGCCCTATCTCTGCATACATCCACATGATAAGGTGTTGGAATTGGTGCTTCAGTGGAGAAGGTTGAGGAGGCGAACATTCAGTCTGTAACATTTGTTCTGAGTTTTCATATCAGTAGAATCCTGTTATAGTTGGCTCAAACAACTTTTATCTAATCATGATTTAAAAAGAAATAGAAGCAGCAGACATTTGTCTAATTGAGAGTTCCACCATCTCACTTATGACTGCCTGGATTTGACTCCTGCCTCCACTCCCTGCTTCACCTTCCTGCTTGTATAGACCCAGTGAAGCAGCAGTAGAAGGCTCAGCTAGTGCTGGGAGGGTTAGGTATGTCACTTGCAGCTTTGACCCCATTCCAGCTCCAACCATGTTGCAGGCATTTTGGAAGTGAAATACTCTCTACCTCTCAAAACCTTCTAAAAGAGAACAGGTAGTACATATGTTTCTGCTCTTTTGTGAAATATCCATATATTCAGTCTTAATGTAGTACAACTTAGAGTTGACATTGTTGACATTTAAAAGATAACTTTGGTTATGTATGATTTCAACCTTTAAATTCTCGCTCCATATAAATTGGGGCCCCACTATCCAGAGGTACAGATGACTCCATCTGTGTGTCTTTTAGAGCATCCTGGAAGTGATAAGTCAGTCCCAAGTGACAAATGTGTGAGAAAAAACTTACTGCCTCTGCTGGCTAAAGGAGTTTCTAGTCTATACAAGCAAAATATGACTTGATCTCTGGAAATTGTGCTGTGCACACTTACATTATCTCATGTGTTAGTGTGAAATGCTATACCTTGAGACTGGAAGGACTTTTAAGATTAGTGTGCTCCTGAGCTGATGATAGTTTTTGGATTTGTCTTTTTTTATTTGATCTTTTAAAATTACTTTGCTTTAGATGCCTCGGTAAAAGAATAGAAACTATAGCAAAATAGGAACAAAATATTTTGAACCATTTTAAAGTTTCAGATGATAATGCATTCTTGTCTTTGTAAAATTAAGTTCCAGCTTTGCTTTGTAACCTGTGATTATGTGTCAGATTATACACACATACACCTTATCCTGATAGCTGACAAAATGACAGCCTCTGCATGGCTTCACCAGCCCGGGTTCTTCTGCTGAACCTGGACATAGATGTGCTGCTAAGCTCCCTCCAACACACAGCATGCCCCTGACTTCTGGGAACGAGGCCCTGAACAGCAGGCATGAACTCCTGCTCAGTGGCCACTTGTGTCCCTAATTTGGCTTTTATAGGAATGCATGTCCTTGACTTGGAGCCCTAAAAACCATTTTCCTGAATTCAGGAAGTTGTATGAGGTAACCATGAAGGCCAGGACTGTAGTAGAAAGGTTTTTAAAGGAAGGATATATGCCAATAATCCATATAATTTTGGAAATTATTATAACCAGTAGATATCATCAGAAGCTTGTAACTTGTGCCCAGTGGGAATTTTTTATAGGTGAAATTTTTAATAGACTGCAATGGGAATTTCAAATTTATCTAAAATTTGTTCTTCCTGGATGTCTATGCTTTATAAACGTATACATGTGAGGTTTTTCTATTAACAAGTGAAAGTGATCATGTTTCTTTTCTAAATTAGCTGGTTACAATAATTTAGAAGTTGCAGAGTATTTGTTGCAACACGGAGCTGATGTGAATGCCCAAGACAAAGGAGGACTTATTCCTTTACATAATGCAGCATCCTATGGGGTAAGTTCTTCTCTGTTATCTTTTAAGAGGTATGGAATTGGCAAGGTCAGAAATTCCATTTGAAGTTCACACATTTTACGGAAAAGTAAATATGAAGCTAAATAACAGCCAAGTTTCACTTCTGAATCTACTGTGATAATGCTCTGTGACCCACAATATCTTGTCATTTGTTTATCTTTTATAGCCCCTGTCTCTTATTTTCAGTTTGATGTTCATGATCTTAATTTATTTGCTGGTGACTAGAAAACTCTCTTAGGCATTACAAGGATTCAAATATATTGCTTCTGAATTAACCCTGTATGTTAGAATTATTAGTAACCATCTTGAACAAAGTAGTTTGAATAATTGAGGAAAGTGACTAGTTTATGAATTGATGTTCAATAGTAACAATGAATAAGTAGAAAACATTCAAATTATGTTAGCTTACTACCATATAGAATTCTTTATTTTTTAAATAGTTTCTCAAATTACTGAAATTTCAATTATCTGCTGTAATCTTAATAATCTATCCGTAAGTTAAAATATTGGAGAAAAGTGGGGTTTTTGTTTCTTCAGGTTTTTTTTCCCCTAGGGTAAATTTGAACATGTAGATGGAGGAACATAGCTAGTTCTTAAGAACTGAAGTATGTTAACATAATATTTCTGACTGTAACAGGAATATTTTCTTTTACAGCACGTAGATGTAGCAGCTTTACTAATAAAGTACAATGCATGTGTCAATGCCACGGACAAATGGGCTTTCACACCTTTGCACGAAGCAGCCCAAAAGGGACGAACACAGCTTTGTGCTTTGTTGTTGGCCCACGGAGCTGATCCTACTCTTAAAAATCAGGAAGGACAAACACCTTTAGATTTAGTTTCAGTAAGTGATGGGCTCTTTGAAAAATCTCACTGCTTTCCTTTTTAAAATTCAGTTGATAAATATAAAATGTTTTAGTGAATGTGGCAAAATCTGGTTTTTAGCCCAATCTTAAATTTATGACTTCTTGGTTTTGTAGTATAAGTTATCAGTCATTCATTGTATTGTACAGGTACTTCAAAAGGTTTGTGGAAAATTAGCATTTTATTTTGGTGCACAGAAATTTGACATTCATGCATAGTTGGGTTTTATTAGTAATACTTTTTTTCAAAATGTGTTTTTTCCATGAATTTTTTGAGGAGCTCTTCAGTGCAGAAATGTCAATTTCTTCACCAATACCAACTTTGAATTCTGTTCTTCCATGAAGTTTTTGAAGTACCCTCTTACTTTGTAAATAGGAAGGAAGAGAACATAGTACAGCTATTTGCTTTTAGTTGGGAAATAAGTGGACCCAGCCCCTCCATGAATGCTGTTGGTTACTGTGTGTGCAGGTAACACAGCTTCCTCAACTGGTGTGCAACCACAAAGCCTGCTACCAGTAGAGAAATTTCCTGCCATCCCACCATGCCTCCTTCCAATTTTTACCCTGCCAAAAGTATTCATGAAAAGGCTTGTTACTGTACTTCTCTGGGGAAATACTTCCCAGGTGAATCTTTCAAATCAAGATTGTTTAAGAGGAGTCTCCAGTGTAGTTTTTGGCACTGCAACCCAAGGGCCTTGTTCCTCTACCAGTGGGCACATTGAACAAAGCAGTAGAAGGGAAGAAATAAAAATTTTAAAAGATCTTCATGTTTATTTGAAAGAAAAACAGAAAAATTCTCCATTCACTGGTTTGGCTGCAATAACTGGTAGGCTTGGCCACAGCTAGGAACTTCCATGGGCGTCGGAGCCCTATGCCCATGGATCATCATCCTCTGCCTCCTAAGCATATTAACAGTGAACTGGGTTAGGAGCAGAAAAGCCAAAATTCAAACCAACACTTCAATACAGGATGTAGGCATCTGCAGCAGCTTAACTGTGCCACAGTGCCAGCCCCGGAAGAAATAGCAAGAAAGGGATGTGTCTACTACAGACCGTTTTCCACTTTTCCAGGTTTCACAGAGCAGCTGATTCATTTCAACTATCTTGGGGTTTAAATAGATTGTTTTAGTGAGCCAATAGCCCACCCATACTTCTTAAGGGAAATGCTTTGCAGAGAGCTACGTTTTAAGTGACCTTAAGAAATTCATTCTATTAATCTTTCAAATACACTTGACAGTGAATCAAAATGCTCTGGAGATCTTGCCTGGGTTTAGATTCAGACTTGGCCTCCAATTCCAGCTGTTTCACTTATACAGTTTTGCTGCAAGGTTGTCTCCTAACCAATCACAAAATCTTAGTTGCCACACATATAAATAGGAATAAAATATATGTGGTTAATATAAGATTTAAATGAGGTAGTATACTTAAAGACTTTGGCATGGTGTCAGGCACATAAAAAGTAGTCGATGTATACCATGCATGCCATAGAACACACAGGGAAGAGGAATGGACAAGGTGAGGACAGGCAGTTAAAAACAATTACTTGATTTATTTCTTGCTAATTGAATTACTTAGCCCCTTGATTCAGCATTGTCAAAGAATGTTCAGTGTCATTAATTAAACAAATTAGTAAAGTTAGCAAATTTGATGGAAATGATTGATTACTTTTGTGAGATTTTTGTTTTGAGAAACAACATAATTCGTTTCAGTGCTTTTCAGTCATGATATCAGAGTTAGGATTTTGTTCATTCTTTGCCACATTTTGCGGAAATTATTTTCTGAATTCTCTTTTATCAATATCAGTTTCCCTGAAGATCAGGTTGTTCGCTTTACTTTTTATTTTTATGTGATAATTCTGTTGCAGATCTCTTGGCTTTGTCAAATGTTGAAATACATTTTGTTCGAAAAATAAATTGCTTATGGCGGACTTGATCTTTGACTTGTTTCGTAGGCAGATGATGTCAGCGCTCTCCTGACTGCTGCCATGCCCCCTTCTGCTCTGCCTTCGTGTTACAAGCCTCAAGTGCTCAATGGTGTGAGAAGCCCAGGAGCTCCCACGGATGTTCTGTCTTCAGATCCATCCAGCCCATCAAGTCTATCTGCAGCCAGCAGTCTTGATAACTTATCAGCGAGTTTTTCTGAATTATCTTCGGTAGTTAGTTCAAGTACAACAGAAGGTGCTTCCAGTTTGGAAAAAAAAGAGGGTAAGACAGTCTGCAAAAATAGTTTTAGAGCTCATATTTGTCATTTGAAATGTTTGTGGAAAAGGCCTCTGTAACCTTAAATCTGACTGCTGATATCAGATTAATTTGCATGATCTAAAATTTTAGTCTTCTACCATTAACATTTTTTATGGAATTTCTAGTGAAACTTTATCCTTCTGAGTGGAGAGATGAGTCCTACCCACTCGGCTCACCCCACAATGTAAAACATCTTCAAAGACAGGAAGACTGATTTAAAGAGACAGTTACAAACACAAGCATTTTATAGCTTTCTCTTAAATTTTATTATTTTCAGTATTCTTATAGTGGTGTTACTACTTTGCTTCATCTTCACATATATATAATATCATAAAGCTTTACTGTTTTGATGTTAATACGCATTACTCTGATGTGAAATTTTTATTTCTGTTTCTATTTCCCAGTTTCAGGAGTAGATTTTAGCATAACTCAGTTTGTAAGGAATCTTGGACTTGAGCACTTGATGGATATATTTGAAAGAGAACAGGTGAGTAAATGAATTGTGTTGCTCGGTTTAGTGCTTTATGGAACTTGACACTTCACAAACTGCTGTCAAAATGAATATGCATATACAAACTATATATCAGTGCCTTTCTAAACAGTCCCAGTTTGAAATGCTTTATCAAAATACATTTGCTGATTTATTGCTGTTCAGAAAATATAGTTATTAAAGAACTTTCCATCTTTTTAAAACTAGAACAAGAGCGTATGAAGAATTCAAATTTGCCATAGATTTTAGAAATTAAGAAAGGAGCATTACTTTGAGCTTGACTATCCAGGGAAAACTTCAGGGAAGAAGTATATGTAAAGATTTTAAAGAATCACTTCATTTTCTTAAAACCTGTAGAATACCTTCTATCTGACCTACAAAGGGTGAATCTGAGAAGTGATGGAGAAGTACCAAGTGGCATAGTATAAGCTCTGGAGCAACATTGTATCAAGAGGGGTAGCTGTGAGTGGGGAGAAGAGTACACTTAAAATTGGTGAATTTGGAAGCGCATTTTTGTAGAGTTGAACTTGGTTCAGGTTCTTAGCCTAAATGAAAATAGTAATTTTGCTTGTTTTATAACTTGCTGTTTTATTCCAACTTTTCATTCTATTAATTTTGGCTAGCTCACTGATTTGTTTCTGTTTCTAATATATGCATCTAACATATGTGAAAATAGCAATATTTGAGTGTCCACCAAATGAATAAGCATTCTAAACAGTTTCATCCTCCTTTCTAAGATCACTTTGGATGTACTAGTTGAGATGGGGCACAAGGAGCTGAAGGAGATTGGAATCAATGCTTATGGACATAGACACAAGCTCATTAAAGGAGTTGAGAGACTTATCTCTGGACAACAAGGTATTTAATTTAATAATTATTGTCTTCAGCTTAGTGTGGGTAACGGTAGACCTTTCTGTATGAAATGGTTAGTCTTCAATCTGTTTGACTGATTTTAATAAGAACCTGTTTCATAAGAAAAGCACAGTTTAGATTCAGAAAACCTAATAACTACTAAACTTCCTGAACTGCTGTCCATTGTGTGAATCTCAGTTAAAAAAAAAAAAAAAACTTATTCAGAAGCTTGGATGTTGTATCAATTGCTAAAATTCGGCTAATTTGGTGAGATGATTTTTGACATTCTAGTTCTGAAATTTTACAATTCTAACAGGTATCTGAAGCATCAATTATTTCATGTGGTAATAGAATAGATGATGACAAGTTGTGAGAGGCTGACCCATAAAGTCATATAGTAAATTTCTTATGCATCTAAAAATAGGAACATTTGAAGTAAAGGTACCAGTGAATATTATTGCACCTGAGCAAATTAAACCCTGAAAAAGTTGAGTAGTATTTTCATTTCTCCAGTGTTAGTTTTAAAAACAACAAAAAATTACTACTTATGTACCAGGTCCAGGTTTAAAAAAGTGAATTCTTTTGTTTTAACCTTTTTTGCTAAAAGCATACTATAATTGAAGTCTTGTTGGTGCAGCTGGTATTAAAAAGAAACCTCTTTGCAAAAATGAAGGAATTTTTAGGGACAAATGTGCTAACTCAGAGTCTGCCTGTTAAAGAAATAAGAGCATCAGGCCTGGTGCGATGGCGCAGTGGTTAAGGTCCTCACCTAGCACGCCCGGGATCCCATATGGGCGCCGGTTCTAATCCCGGCAGCCCCGCTTCCCTTCCAGCTCTCTGCCTGTGGCCTGGGAAAGCAGTCGAGGACGGCCCAAGGCTTTGGGACCCTGCAACCCGCGTGGGAGACCCGGAAGAGGCTCCTGGCTTCGGATCGGCATAGTATCGGCCGTTGCGCTCACTTGGGGAGTGAATCATCGGACGGAAGATCTTCCTCTCTGTCTCTCCTCTCTGTATATCTGCCTTTCCAATAAACAAATAATAAAAATAAATCTTTAAAAAAAAAAAAAAGAAATAAGAGCATATCTAAAATTTTAGGTGATGATAGCTAAGAAATGCTTTTGAACTCGTGTTTTTGGATGAGGTAATTGAAAGGTAGCTGTGCCTTACTTGCCTGGTAGTCACTAGAGAGAAAATGGGAGATAGTTTTGACTCTTCCTAGGGTAACAAAATTAACAGCCTGCTATGATAACAGATACAGTGCACCATAAAGATAGTAGGTTCTGTAGGAAAGAGGCAGGGTGGAAAAGTAAGGCAGACAGGTTTGGTTTTTCTTTTATTTTTTTATCTTTTATTTTATAAGCCTGTATTGAGAGCTGGCTTCACAGTGGATGAGCTGCTTTGCCACGTAGGAAATTTGACCCAGAAGCAGATCTTCTGAGTGGTTTAGCACCAAGTTCTCTATGAATATCCATTGCATGTAGGGTGGGAGTGTGGCCCTGTGTCTGGCCACACTTTGTTTCCCAGAACAAAGGGCTTTCCACACTGGATCCCAAGTCCCAGTCAGTAGTGACTACCACCAGGGAGGATGGCAAGGGACCAGCTCTCCACAGCCAGCTGAGCCTTCACCCTATTATTCTGCGTGGGCAAGATTCTGATTTAGAGGCAGTCGATCCTAATCCCATATGTGATAGCTTCTCACCTGAGCACGTATGTAAAATGTCTCAACCCATGGTATCAGCAAGTTTTATATGCTAAACACATAGTTATTAGGACTGCATTAAAAGCTTTAGGAAGTCTTCATTCCATAAAATATTCTCCAGATGGTCTCTAATTCTTGTAGGTAGTGTAACTTCAGTAATCAGAAACTGACTTATTAGTGGTAGTCCTGTTCTTCAGCCTATAGCTGGATTGAAATTAGTGCTGTCTCCAGAGACAACACCCTTGGCAACTGACTCAGCAGTAAAGGATTTGACCCTCGTTTGTTTGTAGAACACTTGTTACACAGATTAAGAGAGTTGTGTTACACAGGTGCAAAAAAAGTTGGGAAGTTCTGTTATAAGTTAAGAAAAAAATGGAAATAAAGAATTTCTGAGATACTCTCACAAAACTCTTAAAAATGGTCAGTTCGAAGACTGGTTGTCTCAATATCCTGTGGTATCCTGGAGCAGAGAAAGCCATTAGTGGGGAGGAAAGCAACGGAATCTGAATTTTACTTAAGGTTTGTTGAGTGCAGCATGATTATATATAGTGGTAACTTAAAGAGAAGTTGGGTGAATGGTACACAGTATTCTACATTCTACCTTCCTGAAAGTCAATTTATCACTTAATACACATCTATAAAAATTAGTGGTAACTTCAGATAAATCCAATGATGCTTTTTGGTTGGTATTGTCTTATTGGCAATTTTTGTTTACTTCAAATTTCATTTTACAGGTCTTAACCCATATTTAACTTTGAATACCTCTGGCAGTGGAACAATTCTCATAGATCTGTCTCCTGATGATAAAGAGTTTCAGTCTGTGGAGGAAGAGGTATGTTCACGTACCCTAAATGACTGGGAAAATAAATCTGCATATGTTACTGGTTCCATTGCCTAATTTCTTGGAGGTTCCACATCTGTTTGAACATGGATTATGGTCTTAAAATTGTCCCTCTACCACCTGCAGTTTTTTTTCCTTAGGCACAGGCCCAGTTGAGCATAATAGCCAGGTTTGTGCCATATCAAAGCCAAGAGGCAGAAATCCCAACCTGTCCCACGTAGATGATGGAGGTCCAGATCTGAGTTATCTTCTGCCTTCCCAAGCACATCAGCAGAAAACTGGTTTCATGGTGGAGCAACCTGGACTGTAACTGGCAGTCTGATAAAGGATGTTGGCATCAGAAGCTCAACCTGCCACATCCACAGGGCCAGCCCACCAGCTGGAAATTTTTAAATCGACTTGTAACATTTAAAACTTACTTTCTTGATAATCTCTTAACTCCAGTTTTATGCACTATAGTTGAAACCTACACAGAACTGTGTTGGACAGCAGTTGCTGTCATTTTGGAGGGTGGGGGGCGAGGGGAGTGGCATTCCCTTCTCTTTAGAGTTGGCAAGGCCAGGTATCTCTGACAAAGATCCAGAACAGGTGACTGCTAGTCTCCCCACAGAGTTTGGTCCAGTTTTCTTTGTAAAGAGCTTTTGAGTCCACTAGAGTATTTCAGTAGTTCCCTCCTTATGCCTCTTTACAGTTTGAAGAAAACATACCTTTTATATGAATTGAGCTCAATTCTAAGGCTCAATATACCAGTTCTCAGTAAAGCATATGTAGTGCTTTAGTGGACTAAAATCAATAGAAGCAGATTAACCCTTGTTTGTGTTAGAATATCAAATGTTTAGTCTTGTATGTGTAACTCATTTTGGAGAACCTTGTTCTTTTAGTTTCCATTATACAACTTTTTCCTACTTCCAGGTTAACTGATTAATATTTCTAGGATATAATACTCATAACTTATAAATCCCATATCCTGTAAATAGAAATGTTGTTATAGTTTTGTGTTATCAAAAATAGAATCAGATAAGAACCTTGTTCCCAATATCAGAAAACACATGAAAGGTAATACACATGTTTTACGTGATTTTTCCGTCAGATGCAGAGTACAGTCCGTGAACACAGAGATGGAGGCCATGCAGGCGGGATCTTCAATAGATACAATATTCTGAAGGTAACGCATTAGTGAAAATGAAGTTTCCTGAGACAGTAATTTTGAAAATGTGAAGTTGTAAATAGGTTTTATAAGAATGTAGTAATATGTCCAATCTAATAGCTCTTTTAGTAACACGTTGATTCAGCCTTGTAAAAAAATAAGTTCATATTTGGCATTCTGCTTTATCGTAAGATCGAAGTAAATCCTGTAGGTTCCAGATTTTAAACATGAAGTATTAAGATATTCTATTAAACAAAGGTGCATTTTTATGCTTTACAGAAGGACCCCATTTGTAGTTATATCATGCTTTCTTAAGAATTTTAAAGATTCTGGGCCCGGTGCAATACCGTAATGGCTAAGGTTTAAGACAGAAGCCAGAAGTTTCTTCTGGGTCTCCCAGATGATTGTAGCTACATGAACGAGCACCCATATAGGATGCCAGTGTCACAGGTGGAAGATTAACTTACTGGGCTACCACACCAGCCCCCAACAGTTATATTTTTGGTTTCAAGATACATTTATTTTTGTTGGAAAGGCAGATCTGCAGAGAAGAGACAAAAAGAAAGATCTTCAACCCTCTGATTTTGGCCTCAACAGTCAGAGCTGAGCCACTCCAAACCTACTCTGGTTCTCCCACATGGGTGCAGGGTCCCAAGACCTTAGGCCATCCTCCATTGCCTTCCCAGGCACAAGCGGGGAGCTGGATGGGAAATGGAGCAACCAGGACACAGACCGACACTTAAAGTTGCAAGATTAGCCCATCAACCACAGCGCTGGCCTCCCGCCACCTTTTTGTAAAATACAGTAATAGTTTCTCTGCGTCTTTTCCCAGAAAATAACTGTAAAAAGATGTTTTATATTGTTCTGTGAAGGCGTATCTGTTGCTGATTTCATTAATCTTGATTTTCTTGGATGAGATGTTATAGTCCATGGGCCCGGCAGCGTGGCCTAGTGGCTAAAGTCTTCGCCTTGAACGTGCCGGGATCCCATATGGGCGCCAGTTCTAATCCCAGCAGCTCCACTTCCCATCCAGCTCCCTGCTTGTGGCCTGGGAAAGCAGTCAAGGACGGCCCAAAGCTTTGGGACCCTGCACCCGCGTGGGAGACCTGGAAGAGGCTCCTGGCTTCGGATTGGCATAGCATCAGCTGTTGGGCTCACTTGGGGAGTGAATCATCGGACGGAAGATCTTTCTCTATGTCTCTCCTTCTCTATATATATCTGACTTTCCAATAAATAAATCTTTTTTAAAAAAAAAAGTACTCTTACATTAAAATTACTGAGTTTGCTGTGTTCGTACTGTAAGAAATCCAATGATTTCAAACAATTTAGCAGTAGCTGTGAATATTGCCATTAGTGGATATTTATATAATAATTTCTAGTAAAGACTTATTAATGCTTATTACAAACAGGTTTTGGCCAAGTTTGCTTTGTCCACAAATATTAGCAAAATATGTGGAGTTTTGTTAGGGGGAGAACAGGAGAGAATGTTTGAGTTAAAGTACTGTTTGATTTTTTTTCTTCCTTTGTAAAGCTATTTTAGTACAGTATTTAAGAAATTTTTCTCATTAATCAAATTTTTATTCCCTTTCACGCAAAAATGAGGTCTGTCTGTGCCAGTTTTGGTTTCTTGCTTCTGTTTGTACTAATATTTTGAATTGTTTTGAGCCACAATATAGAACTGTCAGCTGCCCGGTGTGCTCTAAGCACCAGCAGGGGGCTGTAGCACCCTTAAAGGCAGCTAAGAAACAAAATTAGGATTATATACATTTTGATTCCAGAAGTACTATTTTTTTTATTTTTTACTCTAGAAGTACTTCTAATGAAACCATCTATTTTTAAATCTTCCTCAGACTGAAATTATTCTAATTTAGGAAGTAGAATAATAAAAGAACTGTAGAAAGAAGAGACAGAATATATTTACATGTGTGCACACAATTAAGATTTTTATGGTTTTAACACATTTTTTCATACAGATTAAAAAGTTACTTTGGAGCTAGATAAACATTCTCTGTACTTAATACAAAATTCAACACTTTGATTTCAGGGTTTTTTTGTTGTTTACTAATTTTAAATAACTAGAGAAGAAATACTTAAATCACTTAGCCATATTCTCAGCCTTTCCTTGTAGCTGTTTTATACTTTTGATTTCTAATTTCATGATCTTGAGAGAGCATTTTTAGTTAACTAAACCATAATGTGTGTATTGCATTTCAGAGGAATGCTTTGCTTCCTTTCTGTCTAGTGATGTGTCTCATACTTTGGTAAAGACAGAAAAGTGTTTAAGTGAAGATTGAGACCTGAGGATTTTATTTTCTGTTTCATTTTTTAATAGATTCAGAAAGTTTGTAATAAAAAACTATGGGAGAGATATACTCACCGGAGAAAAGAAGTGTCTGAAGAAAACCACAACCATGCAAATGAAAGGATGCTGTTTCATGGTGAGATTTCCTTCCCCTGACTCAATTGCTGTCTTCCTGTATATGAAGGTAGATTTTTTCTGGAGATTGATTCATTTTTATTGGAAAGATTTACAGAGACCAAGAGAAACAGAAAGATCTTACATCCACTGGTTCACTCCCCAAATGGCTGCAGCAGCTGTTGCCAAGCCAATCTGAAGCCAGTAGCTAGGAGCCTTGAGCCTCATCCGGGTCTCTCCCTTGGGTGCAGGATCCCAAGGCTTTGATCCATATTCTACTGCCTTCCCAAGCCATAAGCAGAGAGCTGGGTGGGAACTGGGGCACGTGACACTAGAACAGCACCTATATGGAATGACAGTGCCTGCAGGTAAAGGACTGTCTGTTGAGCCAAAGTATATACAACTATGTATTAATATAATAACAATCTGTACAGTCTTCATGTCATTTTTTTTAATAAACCTAACAGTGAATATTTAGCTCTAGAGTATATTTAGTGATCTATAATAAGATTGCCATAAAGGTAAAAGTCAAGAAATATTGATGGAGACCATTAAATGGTCTTTTTATTGTTGTTGTTTGCTTATTAGATTTTACTTATTATGACCACTCTGAGAAATTGTGGTTTGCTATTGACTAATTGAATTAAAATTGAGCTAAGGTCTAAAGATAATATTCTCTCTAGAAAAGATGTAGAGAGAATAATATATTTATCCTATTCTGATTTTGATGCTGAGTGTTAAAACTCCATTAAACTTCACTGTTAATAGAGTCATTATCATCAAACCTTTGGAGATTTTTGATAACTGTAGTTGAATTGGGAGGTCCAATATTTACTTTTTGAAATTTTCTGCTAAGTCATAATTTGTGGGAGCAGTAAACCAGTGGAAAGCAGCTCTGTCTGTCTCTCAAGTAAATTAAAAAGTAGAATACAGAACTGGTGAGTAACTTCTTAACTTTTTTTATAATGGCATTGTTGTGTGGTTAGTATTTAAAAATTTAACTTCAGGACCCAGCACAATAACCTAGTGGCTAAAGTCCTCACCTTGCATGTGCCAGAATCCCATAAGGGCACTGGTTCATGTCCCTGTGATGCCACTTCCATTCCATCTCCCTGCTTGTGGCCTGGGAAAGCAATCGAGATGACCCAAAGCCTTGGGACCTTGCACCCGTTTGGGAGACACAGAAGAGGCTCCTGACCCCTAGCTTTGGATTGACGGAGCTCTGGCCATTGCGGCCGCTTGAGGAACGAATCATCAGACAGAAGATCTTTCTCTTTGTCTCACCTCCTTTCGTACATCTGACTTTCCAATAAAAATAAATCTTTAAAAAATAATAATTTAGCTTCATACAAGGCTTTAGTTTTTGCTTTCTCTAAGATGAGTTTTGTTATCCATCTTTGTGTGTTTCAGGGTCTCCCTTTGTGAATGCAATTATCCATAAAGGCTTTGATGAAAGGCATGCATATATAGGTGGCATGTTTGGAGCTGGGATTTACTTTGCAGAAAACTCCTCCAAAAGCAATCAGTATGTATATGGAATTGGAGGAGGTACTGGGTGTCCAGTTCACAAAGACAGATCTTGTTACATTTGCCACAGGTAAGATAATTTTTTCTTTCCGAATTTATGTGGACAAGAATCTAATTAAAACAGCTTACATATCTGAGAAATCAGGGGAAGGCAAAGTAAAATGTTGGACAGCTTTAAGAATGCAAAATAGGAACATTTTAAGTTGCATTTGGCCTTCTCATCAGTTATAATAATTAATATTTATAACATAACTTATGAAAAGTACTTCTAAGCATTTAAGTGTATGTAACTTATTTAATCATTAGAATATGTAGCACTCTTTTTTTCCTTTACCCAGTACTTTAAAAAATGCTGATCTGGGCACGGCACAATAGCCTAGCAGCTAAAGTCCTCACCTTGCACATGCTAGGATCCCACATGGGCACTGATAGTAATGCCAGAGCCCCGCTTCCCACGCAGCTCCCTGCCTGTGGCCCGGGAAAGCAGTCAAGGACGCCCCAAAGCCTCGGGACCCTGCACCCGCGTGGGAGACCTGAAAGAGGCTCCTGGCTTCAGATTGACTCAGCTCTGGCTGTTGCAGCCACTTGGGGAGTGAATTAGTGGCTGGAAGATCTTTCTGTCTCCTCTCCTGTCTATATGTCTGACTTTGCAATGAGAATCACTAAATCTTAAAGAAGGGAGGGAGGAAGAGGGAGAGAGAGACAAAGAAAGAAAGGGAAGGTAAGAAAATGGAATTATTTTTTAAACGAATGGTAAGTGGAAAGTAACATTGGAGATGAAATTTTATTGTAACCCTTAACTATTACAGAATTGTGGATTTCTTAACTCAGTTGTTCAGGGGTGGGCATTTGGCCTAGCAGAATTTAAGAGACCAATCAAGATTAGCACGTTGCATGTTGAAGTACCTGGGTTCAGTTCCTTTACTAGTTCCCGATTCTATCTTCCTGTCAGGATGGGAGGCAGTGGTGATGGGTTCTTGCCATCCATGTGAAGTCCTAGATTGAGTTCTTATGTCCAGTCCCTGCAGGCATTTGAGCAGTGAGTCAGTAGATGAGATTCTCTCTCTGCACATGTTTCAAGCAGGAGAGAAGTGAGATCTTCATCTGCTGGTTCATTCTCCAGATGCCCAGAGTAGCCAGGGCTAGGCGAAAGCCAAGAGTCGGGCACTCGGCCTTAATCTCCCCCATGGATGGCAGGGACCCAACCACCCAGATGTGCATTTTCAGGAACTGAAAAACTCGAGGTCAGAGCTGTGACTTAATATCTGGCATCCCTTTTGGGTGCTGGTTTAAATCCCAACTGTTCCATTTCCCATCCAACTCCCTGCTAATGGCCTGGTGAAGCTTGGGAACCTGAACCCAGGTGGGAGAACTGAAAGAATTTCTAGCCATTTGGGGAGTAAACTGGCAGATGAAAGATCTTTATCCTTCTCCCTTAATGCTTCTTTCTCTGTACTTCTGCCTTTCAAATAAACTCAGATAAAATTTTTTTTTTAATTGCATTGAATCAATACAGGTAATAGAAGACATTTGTACAAAGTTCTTTTAAGCGTGCAAAGGTACAATCAATCCACCCTACCCTGGCATAAGTAGGCTAAGTCTCGGCCTGCAGCACCGATTTGAGGCCCAGCTGCTCCACTTCCTATCCAGCTCTCCTTATGACTCAGAAAAGCAGCAGAGAATGCCTCTAGTATTTGCATACCTGAACGAAATTGCTGGCTTCTGGCTTGAGAACAACCAGCTCCAGCCTTAACAGCCATCTGAGGAATGAGCCACCCCGTGAACATCTGTTACCTTAACTCTGTAAATCTGCCTTCCAAACAAAAATGAAATAAACTTTTTTAAAATATTGAAAGGTAGGGCCTGGCACAGTTGCTTAGTAGCTAAAGTCCTCACCTTCGATGTGCCAGGATCCCACATGGGTGCCAGTTCTCACCTTCGATGTGCCAGGATCCCACATGGGTGCCAGTTCTAATTCCAGGAGCTCCAGTTCCCATTGAGCTCCCTGCCTGTGGCCTGGGAAAGCAGTTGAGGGCAGCCCAAAGCCTTGGGATGCAGCACCTGTGTGGGAGACCTGGAGGAGGTTCATGGCTCCTAGCTTTGGATCAGCGCAGCACCAGCCATTGTGGTCACTTGGGAAGTGAATCATTGGATGGACGATCTTCGTCTCTGTCTCTCCTCCTCTCTGTATATCTGACTTTCCAATAGAAATAAATGTTTATTTTTAAAAATCATTTAAAAAATCAAAAGGTATAGATCATAAGTGTTGCATATTAATGCATTACCAAACTATGCATTGTACACAAACAATAACTCATAGGTTAGATTTGTCTTCACGGTGATCTTTTCCTACTATAGGCAGCTGCTGTTTTGCCGGGTGACCTTGGGAAAGTCTTTCCTGCAGTTCAGTGCAATGAAAATGGCGCACTCCCCTCCAGGTCATCACTCAGTCACTGGTCGACCCAGTGTCAATGGCCTAGCATTAGCTGAATATGTTATTTACAGAGGAGAGCAGGTAAGTCAGCTTTGTTAATATTGGAAAATATCATCAAACCATACTTTAAATTCTTAATAATCTCTTAAATGAGCAAACTGCATTTCCTTAAGAACTGTCTTTTTTTAACTTTGAAATAATTGCGGACTTGAAAAGTTGTAAAAATAGAAGAGAATTGCCTTTTCCCCTTTACGTAATTTCCAAAGCTAAGCAATTCATTCTCTCCCTTTCCTCAGTCATCTTCTAATCCATACCCTCCTGCACGTGTGCTAATGTCTAAATTATTTTTTTAACTATTTGAGAATAAGTTATAAACATGTCTATTTGACCTTTAACAGTACCTGAATGTGTATTTCCCAAAAACAAAATACCTTTTAAAATGATTGTATCTATTCCACAAACTATAAGGTTTATTCAATTTTGGGGTTTTTTATTATCTATAAATATAATTATGTGTAGCAAAGAAGGATCTATTCATAATTGCTGCTCTCAAGGTGAGACATGTCTAGTCTGAAGCAATACTAGGGCAGTGTTCTTAAATGAGTAAATTTCAGAGTCAACTCACTTAGGAAAAATAGACATTTTTGTAATACCCATCCTAAATCTGTCAAGAAAATTTGTTTGTCAATAATTGATTAATCTTTCTTTTCCAGGCTTATCCCGAGTACTTAATTACTTACCAGATTGTGAGGCCTGAAGGTATGGTTGATGGATAAATAGCTGCTTTAGAAAACTAATTCCACTGAACCTAAAATCACCGAAACAGTCGGTGGCCTCCACTTTAACTTGTTTGCTGAAAAAGTTATCTTGTCCACAGATCTGTGGCAGAAGGCTAAAGTATGAAGCAAGTTTAACATTCTGAGTTGATAGAGCTTTAATAATGTACAGTGTTTTCTAGATAGTTCCTGTTTTTTAGCACTTTAACAGATGCCATTCCAGGTTAAACTGGGTCTGTCTGTACTAAATTATAAACAGAGTTAACTTGAATCTTTTATACATTATGCATTGATTGAAACAAAAACTACAATGTCCTCGCCAGAACTCATTTTATTAATACAGTACTGTGTTCGTTAAAGCACAGGATTTACACTGAATAATACAATTTCATTTGTAAAACTGTAAATAAGAGCTTTTGTACTAGCCCAATATTTATTTACATTGCTTTGTAATATACCTGTGTTTTAGAACCGCAGCGGTTTACATAGTTCTACCTGTTGCTCCATCCATATTTCATCTTGCGTTGCCATGGTTTGATTCCAGAGGCTGTGTTGAGTTGTTGAGGAAATTGACTTACCAGATTGAATTTGCTGATAGAAACATTTGTCTCCCATTAGAAATCTTTTTGTTTTTTAAGAACTTATTTGATAAATACTCCAGGAATTCTAATTTCTGACCCCTTTTATATCTATAAGACAACGCATTTCAGAGAGTTCTAACTATGATAAGTTCTAATTACTAAAGAAGATTCTTTACTGGCCTCAAACTGTAGGTTTTGCATTGGACACTTTTCTAATGTCTTTCTGTGAAAATTAGAGCTATTGATCCTATTTTTAAAGAGACTAAATTTTGCTTATGAACAGTTGTGCTGTTCTTTTCCTGAACTGTAAATAGGAAGTTAAATTTCAGAGGTAGAAAGGATAATTCTGAATAATTTTCCAGTCTGTTTAAATTACCTTACATCTAAAATGGGGGGAAAGTAGTAAATGGGAATGGGTAGTTTTTTATCCAAAGTATTTTTGTTGATATTACTGTGTTTATATCCAATTTTTGTACATACATCATGGGTAGACTCAAAACCATAAAATACAGTGGTCTTTCTCTCCTGGCCTCCTGAATGGACAAGTGCAGTGGCACTGGTGCTCCATGGTCCTTGGTGACCTCTTTCATGCTGTTGTGCCCTCTTGGAAATTCACTTGAGTTTGTGCACCTCATGGTAACAGACTGGTTTTTTGTTTTTTGTTTTAAAACATAAAAGTTTCCTCCGTGAAGCCAGCTCGGGTGTCTTGGTACAGAGACACACATTACAGCATGGTAGTGTGTGTATTCACTGTATTGACTCAACTCCCTGCGCATCAAGGAAGGGTGTTGGCCCACTTAAGTCTTTGCAGAAGAGGAAGTTACCCTTCACTGTCTGCAACAGTTCAGCTTTGTTTCATATTTAATCTCCAGATGAACTGGCCTCTTGCAGTAATTTGTGTGTAACGTGTTAGAATATCATGTTTCCCATGCTGAATACGAGTTAATCAAGCTAAATGCCTATCTAGAGTTATTTCTATGGTATAAATTGTGATCATTATCTAAGACATCAAATCTTGACTTCAAAGTACTTTTATGCAGTCTGATTGCAGATATAGAGTCATTTCTTGAAACACAAGTGTATTATGCCAAATTTTATATCAAATTTTTCAGGTTCACTGGGTGTCCAGGTTTTATAATTAGGAAATACTAAATGACCTTATTCGGGTTCATATTTATATACCTTCTCTCTCAACAGTTAGCCTATCTTACTCACCTTGTGAGTGAGTCTGGAATTGCTTGTCACATAAAATCATTCTAGTCCATGAGTTTACAATATTGCAAAATGTATTATTTCATCTATTCCATTGCTTAATTTGTACGTCATTTTTCCATGAATGATTATATTGTGGTTACTATGTTAGCATGACAGTATTTCGAATAACTTTCTGTTTGTTGGGTGGTTGGGTTTGAGGTTTTTTGTTTTCAGGGTTTTTTTGTTTTTATAAATACTTTGCATGAAATATCTTACTTTATAATGATGGAATTGCTTTTTATTTTTGTCTGGTGTTTTTTTTTTAAGTGAAATTTAATTTTTTGTGCAAGTAGTACTATTATACCCATTTTGAGTGTCTTACTTGTACTGTATCACATTCCATACCTTCATTTAATTCTTAATAAACTGTTCACTTGCTTTTCCGGGTAGCATGGTAATTACTGAAATAGTACTAAATGTGTTGAATGGTCTTGGGGAAAATGGATTGATTACAATAAACCTCATTTGCAGGGAAACAGTGTAGTTCTGAATCTAATGTGACCTAAAGAGTGAAGTTTAAAGTTTGGATTATTGAATGCTGTGATCAATACTTATATATTTTTTTAAGATGAAAAAAGCTGGGGCTGACATGGCAAGCTGGTTAAGCTGCCATTTGCAACCCTCAAAATCAGCATGCTGGCTCCAGTCCCAGTGGCTCCACTTTGAATCCAGTTTCTTGCTAATATACTATGAATACAGTGAGTGTTGGTCTGTGTACTTAGACCCCTCCCAGCCACGTGGGAGAGGAGGAGCTTGGCCTCTTGCCTTCTGTCTGGTCTGTTTCTGGCTGTGGTAACCGTTTTGGGAGTGAGCCAGCGATGAAAGACCTTTGATATTGCTTTCCCTTTCCTTATCCCTCTATCTTTTCTTCCCTGCCACCTTTTCGTTGTTACCTATCTTTAAAATAAATAAATCCTTTTTTTTAAAAAAAAAAAAAGATACAACAATGTATCTCAGATTTCAGTATGCTTGTGTGTGATTAATTCCCTACTTTCCGTGATAAGATAATGTTGATGCAAATAACCTATAAGTCATTTGACTTTAAAATACATTTCAGCAGCTTTATCTTTCTGCTGTATTTAGGATAATATTAAAGTGTTTGCTGCTTCCTAAGCTTGCATGTCAATATGTGATGTGATCCAGTTGTTTGCAGGTTGATGAAACAAAAGAATGTCCAAATAAATTTCCCAAATGTCTTGTGATTAATACTGCTGACTGTGCCTTTACCTACTGTTCTGTTAGACAGCTGGTGTGACAGGGGAAACAGGTAGTGGTACCCATTCTTCACCAAGACACCTGGCAGATTCCTGTGAAGCAAAACCGTGACGCTTTCACTGTTTTATGAATTCCCATACCCTTCCCTTTTCATACTTATTAGGTTAGCACACTCTAAGCCAAAATTCTGAATTTGTTCCTAGAAAGTTCTTGATCACAACAGACTAGCCATGATTATCAGAAACGTCTTTTCTGCTTTATTATTCACTCAACATTTGTCAAACTTGTAATTCAGAGCTCCCAATATAGTCTGCTACTATACTGTGTGATCTGCACACACCATTACCAACCCAAGGGAGTTAAATGCGAAATGTTAGGGGAAAGCTTAGAAACGTATATACCAATTTGATATTGGTGTTGATTTCAGTCTATAATAAATTAGATATTAAGAGAGAAAAAAGTTCACACATAATTCAGAGGTCTTAATATCCTCCTTGTGTATCAGTATATGTTCATGTCCATATGTATGTGTCAGTTTTCAAAAATGTTGGCACAAAAAAATTATTCTTTGTTTTCCCATGGCTTTGTTCAAGATTCTTCATATAGCCCAATGCTTAAGTATAAGCCAAGAACTTCAGATACAATAGCGTGTCCATTATCACTGACCAAAATTGTCCTGTAGATACTGATGGTACTAGTCAAGAGAAAAGTAAAAGTAGTTTTACTTGCAGGTGATTTCTGAAGAACTCCAAGAAAATCAAATGAAAAACCATTTCAAACAATGAGAAAATTTAATAAGCTGGATGGATTTAAATTAGCAAAACCCAATATACTTTCTAGTCATGCTTTAATTATATGGGCATAGGCATTGTGCTTCCAGTGGCTTAGGCTGCCACTTCAGCATGCTTGGCTTGTGTCCCAGCTATACCATGGTGCTGATCCAGGTTCCTGCCTCCCACTATGGGGAAACCCAGATGAAATTCTACCTTCTGCCTGGTAGAAGCCAGGCTGTTGTGGGCAACTGGGGAGTGAACCAGAAGATCAAAGGTAGTGTTTGTTGCTTCTCGGACTTCTGACTAAGATTTGTCTCTCCCTTTCAGATAAATGAATCTCAGTGCTGGGCATGTAAATGGGAGCCTCCACTCCACTGGCAGCTTTTGGCCAGGTGCGGGGGGGGGAGCGGGGAGAAAGTACATCCTAACCTGACTGCTTAAAAGTAGTCAGTGCCATCCTAGCCTGGACTGGGCATGCAAACAGGAACCTCCACTCTACTGGCCACTTTTGGCTGGTGGGAGCGAGGTGCGGCCATCTTAGCTCAGAGTGCCAGTAGTGCCAGGTTTTGCCTGCTGACTGCCCAACAAAAATCTTTGGGGACTTGAGGGTGTGGAATTACTGCCTAGGGACATCCATGGATAAGACCACCATACGTGTAGGTGAGGAATGAATCCTGATTGAATACCAAGGACATTCTACTTGCAAGTAAGCGAGGGAACTGAGACTTAATGGTTTGGAGGGGAGAGATAAGAAGATCTCACCAGCTCACATGGGATTCCTGAGATGGGCTTGTTAGTGTGGAATGTCGCTGACCAGTACAGGCTGGCCCTCTAGAAAGCTAGGGCTGGGTACCTGCCTAGCAGGGCTATATCCCAGTATGTGACCATGTCAGACCAAAGGATGGGGCTCCCCTGCTGGATTACCATTCCCACTGGTGAGCATGAGAGCTAGAATGGTGGTAGACCGGGACTGGCAGGGCTACAACACCTGTTGGCCTCATATGAGCTGGATCAGGGGAAAGTCAGGCTGGGGTTGACTGTTCCTATTGGTGCATGCGTAAGTCAGAATGAGGGTGGGTTGGATGGATTTTGCCACAGCATCAGCTGGCAGATGCATGCACAAGAGCAAATTCTGTCAAGTTAAATTGCAGAAACACCTTGAGAGTGCAAGATCTAGGAGTGGGAGTGGGCCCTGTAGAGAAAGTGGGCACCTGTCTCTTGGGTTGCCACTCCCACTGGTGAGCATGAGAACTAGGACTGGCGCAGGCATGGCTAGACAGAGAGTGGCACCTACCAGCAGGTGTGTGGGCTAGTGAGGCTGGTTGGTTGAAACTAGGCTTCAATGTCCATTGACATGTATGAGAGATGAATGAAATATGGTACAGACTGTACCAGTCTGCTGTACATACTGGCAAGCAGAGGAATCAGTGCAGGGGACAGGCCTGGTGGGAGTTATTGCAGGTCACTCCAACTAGGCTGTCTGTGAAGGCCAAGTGTGTGGTGGGCAGGATTGGGCTGAGCTGCAACATTCAGGGTTTGTGTAAAGGAGAGGACTGGAGACAGAGGTGACCCAGCAATTGCAACTACCAGTGTGTATGACAGACTGTGCCAGACCCTGTACTGGCAAGCACACACAAGAATCAGGTCTGGGATCGCTTCAGATAGTTTCTTCGAGGTCCCCCAACTGAATCACTGAACTCAACTCCTACCATGGAGAGAATTGCAAGTTCCATGGTCTGACTGTGGAGTGCATGTGTCAGAGCTGGGCCTCCTCAATGGCTTAGAGCAGTGGACAGCATATCCAGATGCACATGGAAGATATGGCAGTACACTGGAGCCTGCAGAGTAGAGTGTACCTCGTACTGTAACAGAAAACAGAGGACAGAACAAATTGATCAACTGTTCCACCCAAGTGTTGGCAGTAAATATCTGGACAGAATCTCTAAGGTGGACAGTGTCAGCCAATGGATTCTGGAGAGATTTCAACGTGCTTTGAATGGCAAGATCAGCAGTAATTCAGGACGGTTGAACTATCAAGACTTCTTGAGCTGGACCCTTGGCGCTTTCCCCACATTGCGGGCCCTGTGATGGTGTCAGGTAGCTGTCCTCCATCCCAAGATATGGAGGCAGTTGGGAGGCTGGGTGTGGCTTCTCCCCTTATTTTTCCCTTCCCCCAGATGCAACAAGGAAAAAAAAGAGAATGTGGAAATTATGGTCTCACCCACCTTCCTTTAGCCCTTGACCCTAATCACCCTAATCAACTATATAAAAATCATCAAAATAAAATTATCTTTAAAAAACAAATAAATGGATCTTTTAAGAAGTGATTTTATGTAAGATATAATGGAAGAAATCCCCTCATGACAAAAAAATTGACACTTGAAGATAAACATCAAGAAAATACTAAGACACAAAGTAAGGCTGAAGCAAATGAATGTCATACGTTGTTCTTAGACAAAAAAGATTCAAAACAGTAACGTTTCTGCTTCTACCTAAATTATCATCCCCACTGAGGGACGAAGAAAGAAAGAAATACCAACTAACTTTCAAGTTCATATGGGAAAGTAAATGCTCAAGAGTTCTTATAAAAATTTTCTGAGGACTAATGGGATGCCGGACTGTCTGACTTTGTACCAGCAATGTTGGGGTACACTTAAATAAGATACTGATGGAATTATAATTCTTTATGAAGGATTATACCAATGTAGTAAGATGGGGAAAATCTGTCGGAGGGTGGGAGTTTGGGGGGAAATCCTAGTCCATACAAAATTGTAACACATAATTCAAAAATACAAAATAAAAAAATGTATGTGTGTATGTAAAAAATTATCTGAGGACTGCCTATTTCAGGGGCACTATCATGTATAAAGTGTTTTCAGGCTACTGTTGCTGAATAGTAATACCAGTTACTATACTAGTGGTATACTAGAAGGGAAGAGAGAAATCCCTAGGTGATCTCAAACCCACAGTATGTGATGAAGACAATGGCTATGGACCAAATTTTGTTCCCTCCAAAATGAAGCTCCAGCCCCCACGTGACGATATTTGAAGATGCAGCCTTTGAGAGTGATTAGGTTTAGATGAGGCTGGGAAGGTGGGGGCCATCCCATGTTCCAAGCTCCTGCCCTGTGAGACACCAAGAAGCGACAGTTGTGTGCACATCAGGAAAAGAGCCCTAGCTAAAACCCAGCCTTGCCTGCATGCAGATCTCAGGCCTCCAACCTCCAGAACCATGAGAAAATACATAACAAGTCTCCCTATGGGGAGTATTTTGTTAGGGCATTTTGAGTTAGCTAAGAACGTAAAGTAATATATATATATGAGGGTGGAAAAGAAGATGATGGTGTTGCAATTGGAGAGTCAGCTACACAATAAGATTTAGGTTCTAAATCTAAAAAAAAAAAAGTTAGAACCTAAATCTTATTGCTTACATCAAGATACACTTCAACAGTATTGTAACAAAATGGGAAAAATCTGACAGGGGTGGGAGTTTGGGGGGGGGGAATCCCAGCCTGTACAAAATTGTGCCACAATTCAAAATTCAAAATAAAAATACATTTTAAAAAAAGATACACTTCAATCAAGATACACTTCAAGTCAAATATAGAATGTTAAATGCTCATTGTGACCCTGCACCGCCAGCCTCTGCCTCCCTGCGATAACCATTTCTACTCTGTCTCTGGCTGCTTCTGTTCTGGCTATTCCAGCCTTCTCAGAACACACAAGCATGCTACCCCCTTTACAGAGCCTTTACAGTCACTGTTTCTGGACTAGCCCTGCAGGACCTGCATGGTAGCCTAGTGGCTAAAGTCCTCACACTGCACACACCAGGATTCTGTATGGGCGCTGGTTCGTATCCTGGATGCTCCAGTTCCCATCTGGGATGCTCCAGTTCCCATGCAGCTCCCTGCCTGTGACCTGGAAAAACAGTTGAGGATGGCCTTTGGGGCCACTTGGGGAGTGAAACCACAGATGGAAGATCTTTCTATCTCCTCTCTATAGATCTACCTTTCCAATTAAAAATTATTTTTAAAAATAGAATGTGCTGCACAACTTCCCCATGAGTTACTCTGCATCACTTATGACTGTTCCTTTGTCGCTGTCCCACCTCAGGGAGGCCCGTGTGGAACGTGGACTTTAGCAGCTTATGCACGAAGTTAAGCTCCTGTCCTGATACCTCTTAATTGATTGATTGCTTTTTAAACATGTCTGAGCTGCCCATCTGCTGATTCATTTCCCAGATTGCCACAACAGCCAGGACTGAGCCAGGTTGAAGCTGAAGGAACCCAGGAACTCAATCAGGTCTTCCTTGTCAGTGGCAGGGACCACACGACTTGATCTGCTACCTCCCAGCAGCAGAACCATAAATTCAACCCCGAAACACTTCCAGACAAAGGCATCCCAACTTGCAGGCTTAATCACTAAGCCAAATTCACACCCCAGAACCATCTTGTGTTGAATTTCATACACTGCCTCTTGTCCCCAGAGTGGCTCCTAATCCTTTCACAGCGGTTTTTGTGCTGTAGTAATAACCACATCTAAACTCAGTATAGTTTAGTAATTCTGTTACAAACTTACAGAGGATGGGTTCCAGTGAGTGATACAGCCCCAATTCCTAGAATAATGCCTGGCATTTAGATATTGCTCAGTAAATACTCAGTATGTGAGCAGGTGGACTTACATGAGCTTTACTTTGTTCTCTTAAAATGTACTCACCAGTATCTGGAGGGAGCAATAGCTGATATTGACACTTTCATTAGTTATGGTAACAATTCAGTCATTTAGCAAATTCATTACTAATAACAGCAAAATCGTGGTTACTCTCAGATCCATTGGCAGTTACATCAATAACCACAATCACCCAAACCTCCGTACTACCAGCCAGATTGTCGCTACTGAAAGATAATTTAGTCCGTCTTGCAGAGAAAACAGATGTGCTCAGGAGTTCACCCTGCCTAAAACAAAAGGCCAGCAAATGGCAGTCCCCTCCCCACTGTGTTCAGAAATTGCTGGTTTTGTGTTGTGCTGCTGGGAAGCAGTACTTTGCTATGTGGAGGGCTATCTTTGCTGGCCTGGGCCACCCACAGCTGCAGGATGGCTGTGTCCTGTCTCTCATTTGCCGGGTGCTTTCAATCTCAAACATGGGCAATAACTACAGTGAGGCTCAGCCACACTGCAGACTAGCCAGAGGCAGAAAACGTCAGAGACTTGCACCAAAACAGAAGGCATTGAAAATCTAACTGGCCCCCGTGGCAGTCCCCTCTTGAAACAGGTGTTCAAAAAAAAACCTGCTTTTCTTTAGAATCCTTAAGCAGCTGGCTGGCCAATTTGAGAAACAGATGGATTCTGGATGAAGCTGTAATCCAGAGGTCGAAACTGATCTCTGGTGACAGTTTCAACCCCACATGTTTGTCAATAGTGGGAACTCCTTTGGGGGAAGGGCCTGTCTGCAGATTCACTCGGCAGGCATGACCTGACTCAAGTTGAGTAGATTTTGATATAAAAAGGCTGGCAGATTCCAGTGGAAGTGGATATAATCAATTTGTAGACAGGGATTAGACAAACTAATCTTGCGGGAGTCTGCAGGCAGTTGTTTAGGAGCAGAGAATTGTGAGTGAGTGAGGATCCACAGCTCAGCGTGCAGCAACAGATAGGGGGACCACCAGTCTGGATAATCAGACATTCACGTTTCCCACCGTTTAGTCCCATTGTTTCCAAATGTGGGAGGCTGCTGTCCAGTCTCCCACATACAAAGCTCTTCATTGGACTTGATTGAGGCGGGATCCCAGCTGCTTTACTCCAACTGTCAACTCGGAAGGAGTTTCGCTTGATGCCGTCTGGTGGCTTGACTGTGCTCCCCACACAGATTTATGAGCTGTGAAAGATGGTCAAATTAACAAGCCATGCATTCCTGATAGGATTAGAAGCTTGCATTTGCATGACGCCCTGCCAAGCAAACCATCTCTGTGCCTTCCCAGCCCTTCTGGGTGGAGTTCAGAGAAGGCAAGTGGGAGGTGACACCCTGCTGGCAAAACAAAAGGTCATCACACCACTGAGGATAATGGCATCTGGCATTTAACTTCCAATGGCAACATCTGCAGACAAAAAGACTGAACTCTGTGGCTGATGCCTCAACTTCCAGAGCGGGTTACATTGCTCTGATTCCCAGCAAGAAAGAAAAGCTGAACCTTAATCAGTGCTGAGGGAGGCCTTATAATACTGCCTAAATCATATTAATGACCACTTGTTCTCATTGTAACAGTAGAGAATATTTGTAGTAAAAGAAGAAGAAAAACAATAGCAATAAAGAAGAAAAAATCCCTCTTTAAAATTCCTTACTTGGAAATATGTTACTGATGGGATTGATGTGGCATAGCAGATAAAGTCAGCATCCCAAATTGCCACCAGTTTGAGTCTCGGCTGATCCATTTCGGACCCATCTCGCTGGGAAATGGCCTGGGAAAGTTATGGAAGATGGTCCAAATGCTTGAAGCCCTGCACCTAAATAGGAGACCTGGCAGGAGCTCCAGGCTGGTGGCCATGTAGGGGGTGAACCATTAACATTTTGGTGTATTTTCTGCGCGTAACGATAGGTAATTTCTTTTTGCTCTAATGAAGCAATAGGATATAGGTTATTCTGAATCTTTTAAAACTGTATCCAAAGCAATATTTAGATATCATATTATCTAAATATATTTTGAGAAAAGATTATTTTCAATGGTTACATAAAGCTCTGTCATGTGAGGTTTCTCAATTTAGGTTACAAAGAGCCAAAACATTGTATTTTACCTGAATAAAAAGTGTCTGGGATATGGCGCAATGGCTCAGTTGGCTAGCTCCTCACCTTGCAAGCATGGAAATCCACATGGGTGCCAGTACGTGTCCCAGCTGTTCCACTTCCCACCCGCTCCCTGCTTGTGGCCTGGGAAAGCAGTGGAGAATGGCCTAAATCCTAAGACCCTGCACCTGTGCGGAAGACCTGGAGAAAACTTCTGGCTCCTGGCTTCAAATCAGCTTAACTCTGTCTGTTGTAGCCATTTGGAGAGTAAGCCAGCAGATGGAATATCTTTGTCTCTCCTTTCTTGTAGGTCTACCTTTTCAAAAAAAAACAAACTAGATCTTTTCAAAGGAAAAAAAACATGAACAATGTGTACCACTCAAGCAAAATGCACTTGAGACTTTATTTCACTTGCAATGTTTCATACAAAAACATATTTTAAAATTAATGATTAGGGCCCGGCGTGATGGCACAGTGGTTAAGGTCCTCGCCTTGCACGCCCGGGATCCCATATGGGCGCCGGTTCTAATCCCAGCAGCCCAGCTTCCCAACCAGCTCCCTGCCTGTGGCCCAGGAAAGCAGTCGAGGACGGCCCAAAGCTTTGGGACCCTGAACCAGTGTGGGAGACCCGGAAGAGGCTCCTGGCTTCAGATCAGCATAGCATTGGCCGTTGCACTCACTTGGGGAGTGAATCATTGGACTGAAGATCTTCCTCTCTGTCTCTCCTCTCTGTATATCCACCTTTCCAATAAAAATAAAATAAATCTTTAAAAAAGAAAAAAAGATAAAAAAAATAAAACTAATGATTAGGGGCGGGCACGGTGGCCTGGAAGCTAAAGTCCTTGCCTTGAATACACTGGAATCCCATATGGGCGCCGGTTCTGATCCCAGCAGCTCCACGTTCCATTCCAGCTCGCTGCTTGTGGTCTGGGAAAGCAGTCGAGGACAGCCCAAAGCCTTGGGACCCTGCACCCACGTGGGAGACCCGGAAGAGGCTCCTGGCTCCTGACCGGCATAGTATCGGCCGTTGCACTCACTTGGGGAGTGAATCATCGGATGGAAGATCTTCCTCTCTGTCTCTCCTTCTCTCTGTATATCTGACTTTGCAATGAAAATAAATGAATCTTTTAAAAAATAGAATTCTGATAAGGGATTAGAAAAATAAATGGGGATGGATATTTGGCACAACAATGAAGGCACCATTTGGGATGCCCACATCTCATACTAGAGTGCCTGGTTCAAATCCAGTTGCCTGCTAATACACACCTGGGAAGCAGCAAATGATGGCTCAAATACCTGGGTCTCTGCCCCCAACATGGGCACCTGACTGAAGCTGCAGTTTTCTGGCTTAAGCCGGGCCCAGTTGCAGCTGTTGCAAACATGTGGGAAGTAAACCAGTAGAAGAAAAGATTTCTAGCTACCTTTCAAGTAGAAGGTGAAGATAAAAATTTGAAATGTGACTTTAAACAACCTAATGTTGATTCCATTAAATTGACAGGCTTGAAATAAAAGCTAATAATCTGTGATGGAAAAAAAAATTGGTATGTTCCTTTTCTGCTAGTGGAAATGTAACTTGTGACATAACTGTTCTGGAACATAATTCGCAAATCTATAAAGCATAAAATTCATGAAATATTTTCCAGTGTTCTTTTTCAGATCTTAAAAACGGTTATAAATATCACCAACTGGACAGTATATCAGACACTTAACCTAAATAATCACCATTAGTTTTCATAACAAACCTGTGCTGCTGCTTTTTTAAGATTTATTTTTATTTTCATCGGAAAGTCAGATATTCAGAGAGGAGGAGAGACAGACAGGAAGATATTCCATCTGTTGATTCACTCCCCAAGCAGTCACAGCAAGAACTGTACTGATGTGAAGCCAGGAGCCAGGAGCTTTTTCCAGGTCTCCCACGCAGGTGCAAAGTCCCAAGGCTTTGGGCTGTCCTCGACTGCTTTCCCAGACCACAAACAGGGAGATGGCTGGGAAGCAGAGTCACCAGGATTATAACTGGTGTCCTTGGGCCTGATGTGGTAACCTATCAGCTAAAATCCTTGCCATACAGGAGCCAGCGTCCTACATGGGCAAGGATTTTGGCTGCTAGGCTACTGAGCTGGGCCCAAACCTATGCTACTTTATTGATAACAGTGCCAATTTATAGATGAAGAAGCTCACGGTCAAATAGTTGTTTTATTGTTAAAGATGTCTTTATATTTTTTAATTATTTATTTTTATTGGAAAGTGAGATATACAGAGAGGAAGAAGGACAGAAAGATCTTCTGTCTGCTGATTCACTCCCCAAGCGGCCCCAATGGCCAGAACTGAGCCAGTCCAAAGGTAGGCGCTTCTTCTGGGGTCCCAAATCTTTGGGCCGTCCTCAACTGCCTTCCCAGGCCACTAGCAGGGAGAAGGATGGGAAGCAGGGCCTCCAGGATTAGAACCAGTGCCCATATGGGATCCAGCACGTCGCGCCAGGCCCAAGATGTCTTTATTTCTTTTGGAAAGGCAGACTTACAGAGAAAATCAAGAACCTTCATCTGCTGGCTCACTCCCCAAGTGACCCCAACTGCTGGAGCTGAGCAGATCTGTTGCCAGGAGCCAGGAGCTACTTGCAGATCTCATTTGTGCATGCAGAGGCCCAAGTCTTTGGGCCATCCTCCAGTGCCCTCCCAGGCCACCAACAGGCAGCTGGATCCAGAATAGAGCAGCTGGTGTACTAATCTGTGCCCACGTGGGTTGCTGACACTATAGAGTATTAGCTTACTAATGCCACAATGCTGGGCCCTGTGTCAATTATTTGTGAAGTATACGTTTCTTGCTCTGCCACTTCAAGTCCTTGGGCACTACGTCCATGTCTAAGACGAAACTCCTGACTCCCAGTTTCAGCTCAGCTTTGGCCATTGCAGCCATTTAGGGAGTGAACTGGCAGATGGAAGACATCCTCCCTTTCTCATTATTGCTATGTAACATCTGTTTTCTAAACAAAAATAAATATATATTATATATAATATATATATTCTAGCCATTGACTTTTTAAAGATTGTTTATTTATTCAAAAGAGATAGAAACAAAATGACAGATTTTTTCCCTCTGTTAGTCAATGATCAGAGCTGAGCCAGGTCAAAGCCAGAAGCCAGGAACTTTCTTCAGGTCTCTCATGTGGGTGTCAAGGGCCCAGGCATATAGGCCATGATCCGTAGCTTTTCCCAAGCCATTAGCAGAGAGCTGGATCAGAAGTGAAGCACCTGAGACATGAACTAGTCCCTATGTGGGCTGCCGGTATCAAAAGAGGCAGCTCTCCACAACACCAGCCCTGCCACTGGAATTTTAAAAATTTTTAAATTTATCTGTAATTTTATTTATTTGAAAGACAGATGTCTCATTGAGTGTTTAACTTCCCATATGTTCACCACAGCCTGGTGTGGGCCAGGCTGAAGCCAGGAGTCCAAAACTCCATCCAAGTCTCCCACAGGGCTCCAGGAACCTGAGCACTTGGGCCATTACCTGTTGCCTCCCAGGCATGCATTAACAGGAAGCTACAGCAGAGCTGGTGCTCCAATTCTGCTGCTTCAGTATAGGATGCAGACATTCCACGTGGTGTCTTAACAGTTAGGCCAGCAGTCTGCCCTTTACCTAGGAACGTTTTAAAAATATTATCCTGTGGACCTCATCCCCAAGGATTCTGATTCTGTCAGTCAAAGGCAGGTTTAGAACACACCTGAAAAGCTCTAATGTGTGTCCAGAGTGGACAGCGGCAGTATATGATCCTTGTTGAATTGATTTCCCAAACAAGGCTCCATGTGGACCTGAAGAGACCGTGTTTGTCTTGTTCATGACTGTCATATCTTTACATTAAATGCAGTTAATGCTTTTAATCATTGAATTAAGACCAAAATAGCAGCCTGTCCAGACCCGCCCCTAGTTTAGGGGGAGCGAGAAGTTCTGAGAATGGGTTTAAGCCAAGTTGAGAGGTTAACTGGAGCAAGAGGGTAAAAATAACCACGACTGACAACCAAGATTCAGGGATTTCAGCAAGAATTGGGGACACACTAAGATGGCCTTGGGTGTGAAAAGACAGATTCCATGTGACAGGCACTGGGTCATCCTCCAGAAGACCTGGGGTGGGTTCAGTGAATGAGGAAAGTGAGACATGGGACCAGTTAAGAGGCTGCAATAGAAACCCGAGTTGGCCAAGCCAAAGGAGCTGTCTGTCCGGCTTTCCTGCAATTCCAAGCACGAAGTTGTGCCATAAATCAGAGCTCTGGTGGAGATAGCAGTGTTCAGAGGGGAGACTCAGGGAACACTGATGAGACTCAGCCAAGAGGGTTAGGTAGGGGCATGAGGGGTGAAAAGCTGCTTTGGATGCTAAAGAGGAGACTGGGAAGCTGGAGGCGAGAGAAGCTGCTAAATCAGATTTTTGCAAGACATGGCTTGAAAGAACAGAGGGCAGGAAGCCCAGGACTGGCTTCTTCATAAGAGGGTTTTGTGGTGGACTTTTTTTTTTTTTTGGTACTGAAACGAAATCACGATGAATGTGCTTTCTGAACAGGAAGGGAAGCCTAAGTGTTATTTATATACTGCTTACTTCATTTTGGACGGTCTTTTGTGTCACTCCATTGTCAGCAAGCCAGTCAGTGACAATTGAGTGGGAGTGGGAGTAAGGAAAAGCAGCTTATTTGCAGGGAGCTTTTGCTTACAAACTGTACTCCCCAAGACGTGAAGGGAGGTGAATCTTGAAAAGTTGATGTTGCGGATCTGGCATAATAGCCTAGCGGCTAAAGTCCTCTCCTTGAACGCGCCAGGATCCCATATGGGTGCTAGTTCTTATTCCTGGCAGCCCTGCTTCCCATTCATCAACCTGCCTGTGGCCTGGGAAAGCAGTCAAGGACAGCCCAAAGCCTTGGGACCCTGCATCCGTGTGGGAGACCCAAAAGAAGTTCCTGGCTCTTAGCTTCAGATTGGTTCAGCTCCAGCCAGAGTTACAGAGAGAGAAGGAGAGACAGAGAATCTTCCATCTGTTGGTTCATGTCCCAAATGGCCACAATGGCTAGAGTTTTGAAGCCAGGAACTTCATCTGGGTCTCCCATTTTGCTAAAGGGATTCAAGCACTTGGACCATCTGCTGCTGCTCTTTCAGATGCATTAGCAGGGAGCTGAATGGGAAGTGGAGCATCCGGAATTTGAACCAATACCTACATGGGATACCAGACTTAGCTTGATATGCCACAATGCCAGTCACTCCTCCTTCCCTTTTTAAAACACTGGTATCCAGCAAATCATTTTATTACAAATAAGGATTTGAGTCTGTTAAACCTTTACTCTTAGATTTCAGAAGAGACCCAGAACAGTTCAGCCACTGGTAGACCCAATACCAGGATCTTCCAAGAAATGTTCAGATATCCTTATTCTCTCATGGAGGTATGGTGGGGCATCTTAAGTATGAGATGCCCCACCATACCTCCAACTTCTTGGGACAGCTCTCATTCTGACAAATGATCTGAGGGTGCCACCGGCCTCTCCATGTAGCTTCTGTGCAATCTGTGCACATTATCACCATTTGCACGCAAAGAACTAGTTAGTGTTGACATTCCAAGCATTTGAGCAGAAGCACTGTGGGAGCCCGAACAAGGACGCAACTGCTAGACTCTGTTCTCCCTCAAGCATGTCTCATTGGTACAGGGCCAAGGGGAGCCCCACATCTTGATTCAAGAGTGAGCTGTCAGTCACAACTGTCATATCACTTCTGGATCTTGCCCAATTGGGCTACAAAGTAGTTCCCAAAAGTGATTCTTAGAATCACATAGAAGTGTCAGATTAATAGCAGTCCCCCACACTGCCCCAGCACGTCCACTCACGGTGTCAGAGTGGGTCCCAGAAGTCTGTATTCTTCCTCAGGATCCTTGGTGGTTTAGACAACCAGTACTTGGCCTAGATTTGAAGAATTCCTGGGCGAAGTTAGAGCCAGGTGTAAGGAAGCCACTCTTTCTTGCCAGCTCCAGAGAGAAAAGATTGTGTATCCTTGTCTCCCTCCCAGGCCACGTGTGAAGATTCAATGAGGTGAGGGCATTTGGCAGATTGTGAGTGGCATGGCAATGGCAGGCGGCATTCCTTCCCAGTGCACTAGAGGACAGGTGTTCAGAAAGGCCTGGATTTGCAGCTCAGGGCACTTTATTGCCCCTGACCGGGAACTCATGAAAACGTCCTCTCCTCCCTGGTGGTCCATTTCTAGTCCCCTGTGCCCCCCAGAATCCCCTGGATCTCGGAGCACCTTTGTCGTTTGGCTTCTAAATCGCATCTAAGTTCATCTCTCTGGGGTTGCAGTTAGACCTGGAGCTTGAGGGGAGGACCAGGGAGATGGAATAGACACCTTGACCATGCCTTCCTGCTCTCCTACAGAGAAAAGTCCTCAGGGTTGATAAGCTAGGACCCATGAGGTCTCCCCTTGAGGGGTGTGATATGCTGTTATTTATTGAGAGTTCCTGAAGATCTCCTAAGAATCAGCACCAGTCCTCCCTCCACCCTCATCCCTCCACCTCCCCACCCCCCACCCCTCCTCACCATCTTTAAGCTAGGTGCCATCTAATGAAAATACAGGCTGGGCAGCCAGGATGAAAAAGATTCTCTTTCCTTTGAAAGTCCCTGGAGCCGGAAACCATTGCATGCCAAGATACATCAGAAAGCAGAAATGCCAGGAGTGCTTGGCCGGGAGAGAGTGGTGGGAAAACCCTGCTCTTCCCAGAGCATCAGACAGAGGAAGTAGCACCCGGCAGAGCCAGCCTCAGCTGCCAGCCCAGCTGCTTGTCCTGGCCAGTGAGGCTGCTTCCTTAAGCTGTTCCGGACTCTGCGTGATTCATGCACGCAAAAGTGTGACAGCCTTTGACTTATTATTATTATTATTAACAGGGGAAAAACAGATAGAAACAGAATTGCTTTGATGGTGACCCATGCAGTTAGAGTTACAGTCCTTGACTGCAGAGGGAACAAATGAGCTGGAAGAAGAGTGAATTCTCCCCCTGTTGTGAGAATCCCCACTGAGTCTTTGGACCCCGGCACAGCAGGGAGGGCATGCAGGTGTATGGGATCCTAGCGCATGGAAGGCAAGCCTTCAGCCACTAGGCTATTACACTGGGCCCTATTTACTTATTTTTTTAAACATGTATTTGAAAGAGAAAAGGCTTCCATCCCCTGAATGACTCTGCAACAACTGCAGTTGGGCCAAGTCAGTAAAGAACCCAGAACTCCATCTGTTGTCTCTGATGTAGGTGACGGGGGACCAGGCACTTGAGCCTGTACCTGCTGTCTCTCAAAGTGTCCAGGAGCAGGAAGCTTGAATTGGGAGCTGAGGCAGGACTCAAACCCAGGTACTCCAGTATAGGATCTGTGTGTCCCCCAGCAGGGTTTTAAGTAGTGCACCTGCACTTGCCAGCTACTCCCACAGGTGATCCCTGACATCTAACTTCTGGAGAGATTTGTGTCTCTTTGCCCAGCCACACACCAGTGACCCTGACCAGTTTTCCTTCCCATTGATCTCCTGAAGACCCCTTCCCCTTCTGCCATCTCAGCCTCAGCATCTCTCGGGAGTCTGAGCAGGGCCACAGTGCTACAGCTCAGCAGTTAGGACAAGATTCAAAGTGCCTAGCTTGAAATTCCAACCCTGCTTCCATTTCCTGCCTGCCGTTAATGTGCTCCGCGCCGACCCAGTTAAGTGTCATTGTATAGCTCACACTTCCTCTGACTTTGATAACCACTGGATGACAAAGAATAAAGCACTAAACACTGTTTATGCTTAAGGTTTTCTACAAAATGTTTTAAGGACTGCCACAACTGAAGCTGGCAGTTTATATGCCAAAATGTGGTGACAAGAGAAGGTTAGATGATGTGACTTGGCGTTCACTTAGTTCCCCACTAGATAGGCTTGCTTCGATTTTCCCTTGAGAATTAAATAAAGTTTTGTTTGTTTCTAAAAGATGCTTTTTAAGTAGGGAGTACCACCAGTGACTGCTTTTGTTTGGTTTCCATGGATCTTAGGAAGGAGCACATAGGCTCTTGAGGATGTCCAGGCTATATTCCTGAATTCGAGACAAAGAACTGGATTGACAAACAGGCCGGGTAATGCTGCGGCGGGGGTCAGGTTACCGGCGGGGCCCGCAGAGCCTTCCCAGCGGGCATTGTCCCCACGCTCCTGGCCCAATCATTCCAGCGTCTACGACGCCAGAGGACTTCTTAATGTCCCGCTTTGTCACCCCGCGGAGCCGCGTGAATGGCCCCGAAGGTAACGTGACTGTGGGACGCGGGGCTGGCCAGTGGGAAGGTCGGATGGCGAGCGGAGAAATCACCCCACCGGCATCAGACCACCGCCCCCATTCAGCGGCGGAATGTGGGCGTGCCGAGGACGCGCGGGCCGCCGCCGTCAGTCCTGTGCGCGCCCGCGCCGAGCTGCGGCTGCCGAGCTGGCCTCCGCTGCACGCCTGGCTCCGGCGGGTGTTGGCGGCGTTGTAACTCTCCGTTCTTCCATCCACCGCGATTCGACAGTTCTAATAATTTTGAAAACACTTTGAGGTTATCGTGAGACCCCCAGAAGCCAAGGGCCACGTAGGTGGCTTCCCAGTGGGCGCTTCGAATTGCAGCAACACCCAGTGATGTTTGTCTCTTCCATGTTATATTCCTAAGCAAAGGCGTGGTCAGTCTTGAGATTTTTCTCCATACTTGCAATTGAGGAAATACTGAAATCCTTGCAAGGTGTAATGCAATAATCCAATGCATAGTAGTACAGTCTTCCTAGCCCACCCCTGTTAGCATTTGGCCATACCGGCTTTACCTGCATGACAATGATAGTCGACTTTTAAGTCTCAAGAACCACTTAGTTCTACTTACTGAGGATTGTCTGAGATTTTTATCCAAGACTTTGGGGATAAGAATCAGTCCTGAGGGCCCGGAGTGGTAGCTTAGCGGCTGGAGTCCTATCCTTGAATGCACCAGGATCCCATTTGGGCGCCCATATGGGCGCCAGTTCTAATCCAGCTCCCTAACAATCAGTCTTGAGATAAGACTGATACAGCCTTTGAGAAGGCCTGCAGGTGGAAAGGTCAACCCTGTCCTGTCCCTGCTAGCACTCTCAGGGGATGGGTGACAGGGAACGCAGCCAATTAGCCTGAAAACGCATCATAACACAATGCTTTATGAAGGTGGCCTGAGAAACATCTTTTTAGAAGAATAATTTTTTATATAATAAATGTATTGTTTATCATGTTTACAGAGTTGAGAAGGATGCATGCCCATGTGGATCTCTGATTAGAGTAGGGAGGGTCAAGGAATGGAGGGAAATGGGTGAGAGGACTGTTTCCAATCTCTTCCTGAATCTGGGAAGAGTGGGGAGAGCGGGGGAGAGGACCCCTCCCAGCAGCCCAAATGCATCAGAATGTCCGTGGATGGGGGATGGCCACCTGATGTCATCCCAGGGTTCCCTGCTGTGGAGCGTGTTCTGAGCGAACCGCTTATGTGGTTTTGTTAGTTCTGAGATGCTGTTGGTGTCATTGCTCCAAGGTTGAGGAAATGCTTGGGAGGTATTTGATTCATCCGCTTGCTTTGCCTAGTCACTGTTTTCGTAAGTCACTTGATAGAAGGTGATAACACTCATGGGCCAGAACTGGCGAGCACAAGGCTATCATTTGCCCAGTCCCGTGGTTCGATGGCTCACAGAGGCCATGGAGCTCTGCTGGCGACATTCCATGGAGTTGCTGTTAACTCATCCCCTGACCCTGCAGTTTCCCAATGACTGGACTTCCAAGAGCAGTGAAACCTGGACACATGTGGAGGTGTTGTGCCGGTTTTTTGAAACCCCCAAATAATCATCAAGTCTGAAGTCGGTGCTGAGGCAAAAAGGTGGTTTATTCAGGTTAGCCTAGGTAACCCAGCGACCTCCCCCAGCCCAGCATGGCTGGGCGGGGGAGGGGCAGCCGCAGCCGAGGCTGCAAGGATCCACAAGGAGGACCAAAGAAACGCGAGCCAGAAGCCAAGGGAAAGAGCCCGAGAGCCCAAGCCCCCCAGTTCTTATACATTTCAGGCTATTAATTATACAGTCATGACTTAGCAGGCTTCTATTGGTGGGTTTGAAACAAGCAATTTTCAAAAAGTACAAATCGATGAGCTATTGGGCTGTGAATCTTATCAAACACCAGGTACCTCCTTCCTGAGGAGCGGTCTGCCTACGTGACCTGCCAGGTGTCCTGCCGGGTGTCACGTAGACTATCAGGCCTGAGGTTCACACAGCCTCCAGCCAAGCCATTAAGGCAGAATCACAAAAGGCAGAAAACGCCTAGGTTCTTCAGAGGAAAGACATGAAGTTGGCAACTGTTATGTTGACAAGTGAGGACATCATATTTTTCTTAAACTACCATGTATAATAATATCACCATTTTGTGGAAGAATGTTTTAAATCGGGTTAAAACATCCATCTCCTTCCACCCTTACAAAAAACCAGGAAGGACATAATCCAGTAATAAAGAATAATCAGCGGGCCCAGCACAATGGCCCAAAGCTAAATCTGTGCCTTACAAGTGCCAGCGTCCCGTAAGGGCACCACTTCACGTCCCAGCTGCTCCGTTTCCCTGCCTGTGGCCTGGGAAAGCAGTCTAGGACAGCCCAAAGCCTCGGGCTCCTGAACCCTCGTGGGAGACCCACAACAAAGCCCTGGCTCTTGGCTTCGGATTGCCTAAGCTCCAGCCATTGTGACCACTTGCCAAGTGAACCAACAGATGTGAGATCTTTCTCTCTGTCTTTCCTTCTCTCCATAAATCTGATCTCCCTTTCCAATAAAAATAAATAAATCTTAAAAAAAAGAGTAATCCTTCACTGATACATTCAAACTATTAAAATGCCTTAAATCTCTTATTTCACAAGAAATAGATATAAACTTTGGACTCACAATCACTGAGGCAGAAAGGGAGTAATACACTAGGTATATCTTCAGATTCAGGAGAGTAACTGCACAGGCCGAGAGGGAAAAGATCAGACCCAGTCCCTGAGAGTGTACTTACGTTCCGCCCTTAGTTAGGGGAGAACAAGCCTGAGAATGTGAGGCTGGCACAAAGTCAGTGTGCTGCGCAGAAACTGTTGATGGCTGAAGAATAAAGGACAGAGCTCTTGGTAAGAGTGTCCAGGCTCTGTGGCCCAGTGACAGGCCAGCCGTGCTATACCGGAAAGAAATGAGTTCATGTTGCAGCCCTCCTCCGTGTCCATGGAGAAATACTGCAGGTCTCTGAGCTGCTCCCTCACTCATAAAGTACTAGCTCGGGAGGTGAAGAAGACAGTATAAGAAAAAAGTTGTTTTTCTTTTCCCTTTAAGTATTTATTTTTATCAGAAAGGCAGGCAGATTTACAGAGAGAAGGAGAGACAGAAAGATCTTCCATCCACTGGTTCACTCCCTAAGCCAAAGGTTTCTTCTGAGTCTCATGCGGGTACAGGGTCCCAGGGCATTGGGCCATCCTCTGCTGCTTTCCCAGGCCACAAGCAGGGAGCTACCTGGGAAGTGGAGCAGACAAGATATGAACCCGACACCCATGTGGGAGTCAGGTGCTTACAGAGGGAGGATTAGACAATTGAGGTATTATGTGGGACCCCCTCCCCCCAAGAAAAGGTATGCTAAATGGAAAAAAACAAACAATTCATTGGATTGTGCAGTGACCTCATCGTGCTTGGAATGGCGAGAGTGGCAGCAATTCATAACTGTTGAACGATCAAAACCACTTGAGCAAGACCTTGAAACATGCCCCACATCAGGGAACAGGGATGGGTGGGAGGCTGGGTGGGGCTTCTTCCTTTATCTCCCTCCTTTACCCCAGATACAGGAAAAAAAAAATGTGGGGACTGGCAGCCTGGCCTAGCAGCTAAAGTCCTCGCCTTGAATGCACCAGGTTCCCATATGGGTGCCGGTTCTAATCCCAGCAGCTCCACTTCCCATCCAGCTCCCTGCTTGTGGCCTGGGAAAGCAGTCAAGGACGGCCCAAAGCCTTTGGGACCCTGCACCCGTGTGGGAGACCCAGAAGAAGTTCCTGGCTCCTGGCTTCGGATTGGCATAGCATCGGCTGTTGCACTCACTTGGGGAGTGAATCATTGGATGGAAGATCTTCCTCTCTGTCTTTCCTCCTCTCTGTATATCTGACTTTACAATAAATAAATAAATCTTTTAAAAAAATGTGGAAATAATAGTCTCACCCACTTTCCTGTAGCCCTTGAAACTTTGTGCCCTAGTTAACTACATAAAGATTGTCAAAAATAAAAAAAATTATTATTGCTATTTATGATCTTTCTACTAATAGAGATATTTAGAAAGTGTGTGTGTGGTAAAATCCTGGAGCAGCAGATTTTTTAAAAAAACCTTTTCAGTTTTGGGCCCTGTGCAGTAGCCTAGTGGCTAAAGTTCTTGCTTTGGGTCCACTGCCAGGATACCGTATGGTTTCCGGTTCTAATCCCAGCGGCCCCACTTCGCATCTAGCTCTCTGCCTGTGACCTGAGAAAGCAGTTGAGAATGGCCCAATGCCCTGGGACCCTGTACCCACGTGGGAGACCTGGAAAAAGCTCCTGGCTCCCAGGTGCAGGTCGGCTAAGCTCCAGCAAATGTGGCCACTTGGGGAGTGAATCGGCAGATCTTTCTCTCTGCATTTGTTTGCTTGTTTGTTTTTTTATTAAAGATTTGTTTATTTTTATTACAAAGTCAGATATACAGAGAGGAGAGACAGAGAGGAAGATCTTCCATCCGATGATTCACTCCGCAAGTGAGCGCAACAGCTGGTGCTGTGCCGATCAGGAACCAGGAGCCAAGAGCTTCTTCTGGGTCTCCCACACTGGTTCAGGGTCCCAAGGCTTTGGGCCGTCCTTGACTGCTTTCCCAGGCCACAACAGAGCTGGATGGGAAAGTGGGGCTGCTGGAAATAGAACCGGCGCTCTTATAGAATCCCGGTGCATTCAAGGCAAGGACTTTTAGCTGCTAGGCCACACCACCAGGCCCCTACTTCTCTCTTAAATTTTTCTTTCCAATATAAAATAACTAAATCTTTAGGGGGAAAAAGTAGGTTTTTTGGGGGGGCTGGTGCAGTGGTATGACAGGCTAATCTTCTGCCTTGCAATGCTGGCATCCCATATTGTTGTGGGTTCATTTTCCGGCTGCTCCACTTCCCGTTCATTTCTCTGCTTAAGGCCTAGGAAAGCAGTGGAACACGGCCCAAAGCCTTGGAAACCTGCGCCCGCCCATGTGGGAGACCAGGAAAACGTTCCTGGCTCCTGGTTCCTAGCTTTAGATCAGCTCTGCTCTGATCCTTAAAATCACTGAGAGAGAGAACCAGCAGATGGAAGATCTCTCCCTCTCTCTCTCTGTCTATCCTTCTCTCTGTAGATCTACATTTCAAATAAAAATAAATAAATGTTAAAAAAAAAATAGGCACTCTATTATCAGATGCTGGCAATCCATGTGATGGCTTAATCTACTATGCCACTGCCTACCCTGTGAAACTAATTTCCATTGTTGGGTTTTCTCATTTAAAAAATGTAAGCCTTTAGATATAACAAAATTTGTATCCAATGAAATGAAATAATAATACATTTTAATTGCTTAGGTCACTGGGAATTGGTGCTAACCAAAATTATGAAAGGAAGTATTAAAATGGAACTCAGAGAAAACCTGAAACAGAAAAAAAAAATCAGAGTTATCTGTTTAAAATTTTTTAAACTGTAAACTGTAGGATGTGAATTTATTGTGTGTATAAATAGGCCATTAGAATTTTATGTGATGATGATGGTGTTACTTATCAAAACAATTAAATATTTAAAATTATTATCATCAAACCTATAGCTTGAGTAAGTAGATGAAAAGTCTGTCTCAGCACAGTTACGTAAGAATGACTCATGTGAAGTCACAGCTCAGAGAGCTGAAATGCTACCCTGGGGTGTGCATTAGCACAGGAAGAAAATGACATCCATGAAACTGACAAGCAGAGTAAGGAGCAGAGAATTCTAGTACTTTTCTGCGTATACTAAATAAGGATCCACTCAAGTGGCATCGCATCCTTGTGGCAGTGAGAGAATGTTTCTGGCAAAACACGATTCAGTTCAAATGAATGACTATCCAGCTTTTCATTGGTTCACTTTGCAAAAAGTTGAATATTTTCATTTTGCATCAATATTTCATCAGGGAAGAAATGAAAAACTGACTTTGCCATACTAAACACAAAGTATTCTGTAGTGTTTCAGTTACCTCATGGTTAGTTTTGGGCCCTGAAAAGATTTGTGAAAGGACGTATTTAGCCTGTCAAAAGACATGACTGTGACTTGTGTGCAAACAAAGAAAGAATTAGATGCCATAAAAAGGTCACATACACAGTAGCTAATAATATCTCACAGTCATAGGTAACTGCTGGTTGATACAATAGCTGTAAAATAAAATGTATCCATGTATTTATCCAGGAATATTTTTGAAGAAGCTTTATCTCTAAAATATTACTTCAACAACAAGCATTTCTAACTTATTAATTTAAAATTATTAGTGAGGCATGTTACATTGTTTTGGGGAGACAAGCACTGAGCAGCAGTGTGTGTCTGACATTTATAGTACAGCTCAATCTGGACTGAACACACCTCTGATGTGCAGTAGCTTCATGGGCTTATGATTGCCATCATGGCAAGTCCAATGCATACTTTGCATTTCTTTTTTAAGGATTGGTGCTCTTGTGACCAGCACGGTAGTCTAGTGGCTAAATGCTTGCCTTGCATCTGCCAGGATTCAATACTGGCGCCGGTTTGTGCCTCTGTTGCTCTACTTCCTATCCAACTCCCTGCTTGTGGCCTGGGAAGGCAGTCAAGGACGGCCCAAAACCTTGGGACCCTGTACCTGCACGGGAGATCAGGAAGAAGCTCCTGGCTCCTGGCTTTGGACTGGCTCAGCTCTAGACAGTGTGGCCATTTGTGGATTGACCCAGCAGATGGAAGATCTTTCTCTCCGATTCTCCTCTCTGTAATTCTGATCTCTCTTTCCAATAAAATCAAAACTTTAAGAAAAAAAGAATTGGAGCTCTCTTTATATGTATATATGTTTGTTTCTATATATATGTTATATATATCCATTTTATTTGAAGATGGACAGAAAGAGATCTTCCCTCTTCTGATTCACTTTCCAAATGCCTCAACAAGTAAGGCTAGTCTAAGCTGAAACCTGGGGCAGGAAACTCCATCTGGGTCTGTCCACATGGATGACGGGGATCTGAGCACCTGAGCTGTTACCTGTTGCTTGCTAAGATGTGCATTAGCAGGCAGTTGAGTTAGAAGTGGAGCCAGGACTAAAACTAGGTACCTCAATATGGGATGAGGGCATCGGAAGCAACATCTTAACCACAGCATCAAGCATTTGCATCATCTCTCCCATAGTTAGAATTTGTTCAGCTGTGCCAACAGCAATGTACTTCTCAGGAATAATTCAAAGACCATGGTATTGTTTGGGGTCTATTCAGAGATGCCACATCATGATGAAATACATGTCAAAACTGTCCTTTGCAGTTGTTTTCAGACACACCAAGTGTGAGGGGCGACTCAGTGGCTCCGAGGACTGATGAGACCTCGCCATCTTAAACCGGCACCACCTTAAATGCTTGTTCATCCTAGATGAGACCCTGTTTCAGATGGCCGCTATCCACCAATCCCTTGTGGCCCTGTACTCCCAATACCCATCCCCATGTTCTCTTTGGTTTTCTGTCTCTATCTCTCCCGCACTGGGGTCCCTTGGAGCCCCTGTCCTGGCACTATGCCAGGAGTTTTGTCTTGTCTTGTCTTGTCTTGTCTCCTCTCCTCTCCTCTCCTCTCCTCTCCTCTCCTCTCCTCTCCTCTCCTCTCCTCTCCTCTCCTCTCCTCTCCTCTCCTCTCCTCTCCTCTCCTCTCCTCTCCTCTCCTCTCCTCTCCTCTCCTCTCCTCTCCTCTCCTCTCCTCTCCTCTCCTCTCCTCTCCTCTCCTCTCCTCTCCTCTCCTCTCCTCTCCTCTCCTCTCCTCTCCTCTCCTCTCCTCTCCTCTCCTCTCCTCTCCTCTCCTCTCCTCTCCTCTCCTCTCCTCTCCTCTCCTCTCCTCTCCTCTCCTCTCCTCTCCTCTCCTCTCCTCTCCTCTCCTCTCCTCTCCTCTCCTCTCCTCTCCTCTCCTCTCCTCTCCTCTCCTCTCCTCTCCTCTCCTCTCCTCTCCTCTCCTCTCCTCTCCTCTCCTCTCCTCTCCTCTCCTCTCCTCTCCTCTCCTCTCCTCTCCTCTCCTCTCCTCTCCTCTCCTCTCCTCTCCTCTCTCCTCTCCTCTCCTCTCCTCTCCTCTCCTCTCCTCTCCTCTCCTCTCCTCTCCTCTCCTCTCCTCTCCTCTCCTCTCCTCTCCTCTCCTCTCCTCTCCTCTCCTCTCCTCTCCTCTCCTCTCCTCTCCTCTCCTCTCCTCTCCTCTCCTCTCCTCTCCTCTCCTCTCCTCTCCTCTCCTCTCCTCTCCTCTCCTCTCCTCTCCTTCCCTCTCCTTCCCTCCCTTCCCCTCCTCTCCTCTCTCTCTTCTCTCTTTTTTCTCTCTCCTCCCCCTCTCCTCCCTCTCCTCTGTCCTAACGTGTTGGGAGGCACAGCAAGAAGACAGACACCCTGCACAGACTTGCCTGGAATCCACACACCAATGTGGCAGAGGTGGGCAGAGTCATGATCCTGAACATCCCAGAGCTGTCGGAGATCGGTTCCCAGCATGGTTGTTGAGGACGAAGGAAAATCTCAGACCTTATGTTTGGACAAGCCCCAAACCCTCTATCTCCCGCCTTACAGTGGTGAGTGGGGAGATGGGATCCCCAGCAGGAAGCCTGGGTCGTTAGGGGTGACTTCAGCCCTGTGTGAGGTTTCTCAGGACTGTCACACTTGCTGCCTTTGGATGGCCCAGGAATCTGTAGTGAGAGAGGCCTTCTTGTGAATCACTCCTCAGTTCAGTGTCCCCCAGCACGCAGCCTTGGGAGCATGGCACAATTGCTTGGGAGTTAGCCTGGAAAGCAGTTGGGGCAGGTCCACACAATGTAAACCGCTTATGAGCCCCACAGCTGTTAAGCAACCATGGAGACTAGTTGGCAGCTATTGTTCCTCAAGACTTGGGGCTGGGCAGCACATAGAGTTCAGTGAGGATCTTCTCACCCTTAGACCTGAGCTCTCACATTCACTACTTAGGAACTACCAGGGTCTTCAGTTGGAGATGAATCACAGGGCTTGGTGCAATGGCCTAAGGGGCTAAATCCTGGCCTTGCCCACACCAGGATCCCCAAGGCTTGAATCCAGGCTGCCCCGCTCCCCATCCAGCTCCCTGCTTGTGGCCTGGGAAAGCAGTCAAGGACAGACCAAAGCCTTAGGACCCTGCACCTGCATGGGAGACTCAGGAGACTGAGGGTCTCCTGGCTCTCTTTGGATACACTCAGCTTTGGCCATTGTGGCTGTCTGGGGAGTGAACCAGCAGACAGAAGATCTTCCTTTCTCTCCTCCTTTGTGTATATCTGACTTTCCAATAAAAATAAATGATTCACTCCCCAAGCAGTCTCAATGGCCAAAGCTGATCCCATCTGAGCCAATTGGGGGTGTAGCTTAATGGTAGAGTGTGTGCTTAGCAAAGCTGAGCCCATCCAAAGCCAGGAGCCTGGAGCTTCTTCCATGTCTCCACATGCAGGTACAGGGTTCCAAGTCTTCGCCTGGCAGTGCATGCAAGGCGAGGACTTCAGCCACCAGGCTACCTTGCTGCATCCCCCCTATTTTTTTTTTTTAAAGGATGAATGGTAGACAAAGCAATAAGTAATTTCATGTTGTTAATATTGAGCCACAAATCATTTCTAAGTTATTTTCCAAACAAGGGAAAGGTTTAAGATTACTCGATTTAGGGCCTGGCAGCGTGGCCTAGCAGATAAAGTCCTCGCCTTGAGTGTGCCCGGGATCCCATATGGGCGGCGCCGGTTCTAATTCCCGCAGCTCCACTTCCCATCCAGCTCCCTGCTTGTGGCCTGGGAAAGCAGTCAAGGACGGCCCAAAGCCTTTGGGACCCTGCACCCGTGTGGGAGACCCAGAAGAAGTTCCTGGCTCCTGGCTTTGGATCGGCATAGCATCAGCTGTTGCACTCACTTGGGGAGTGAATCATCGGATGGAAGATCTTGCTCTCTGTCTCTCCTCCTCTCTGTATCTGACTTTGTAATAAATAAATGAAACTTTTTTTTTTAAAGATTACTAGATTTAAATAACAGCCATGTTATTATATAATGGAAAATGAAACTCTAGGCTACTAAAAAAGAAAGCCCCTTTTGCTCTGTTGAACAAATTTGCCATTTAAGTGCAGTCAGTTCTGAGGCTGTTAGGAACTTAAGACTGCAGGTCCAGTGACCCTCCTGGCTCCTGCTGGCCCCTTCCCTCTCATCTCCTACCAGCTGGCTCCATGGGGTTAATTGTTCCACTTGCAAATAACTCCAGCTCTTCAGCCCTCATTAGATGCTGATCTTCATAAGATAGCATCCTTAGGTTCAGGCTCTCACACCCTATTGTAACAGGAGACCCTCCTTCATTCTGGGTGCTTTTCTGAAGCTTTTTGTTGTTGTTTCAATAATTATTTATTTTTATTTTTTATTAGAAAGTCAGATATGCAGAGAAGAGGAGAGACAGAGGAAAATTTTCTATCCCTAGTTCACTCCCCAAGTGGCCACAACAGTTTGAGCTCAGCTAATCTGAAGCCAGGAGCCAGGAGCTTCCCCCAGGTCTTCCTTACAGGTGCCGGGTCTCAAGCCTTTGGGTTGTCCTCTAATGCTTTCTCAATCTACAAGCAGGGAGATGGATGGCAAGTGAAGCAGCTAGGACACAAATTGGTGCCTACATGGGATCCCAGCACTTGAAGGAGAGGATTAGCTAAACTTGAGCCCAACCTAAAGCCTTTTTTTTTCCTTTTGTAGTATTGCAGATCCCAGCCATTCACAGTTACTCAAAGTGATTTCACCCTCTAGATTTCCCTGAAGGCTTATGTTGTGGATTTGAACAGGGCTTTATGGAAACCAGGAAACCCATCTAAGAAGCTGCTACATACAGACATGGCTGTGACTGGGCGGTCTGTCCTAAGGAATTAAAAGATTGGTATGTCCCATGCATCTTGTGTCCTTTAAGTGAGACAGCAGTTAGCAAGCTCTGATGCTGTATGTGTGTGTGTGTGTGTGTGTGTGTGTGTGTTTTGCTGGTAGGGGGTGGGGAGGGAGATGGGTAATGTGTGTGTTCTGTTTTGCTTTGCCTCTTTTTTTGTAACAGAGCATTCTTGAACCCGCGTCAGTAACAGAAAGGGCTATGATGAAAGAGAAGAAAATAGCCGCTTCCAGCTGCTGGCAAACATTTCATCCCATGGAACTACCAAGAGTTACTTCCACACGGTAAAGCATCGACTTGGACACCTCACCCGTCTGGGGATTCCGCACTGGCAATTCTCCCTCTACTTCTCTCCCCACATAGTGAAACCAATGCACCAGGGCCCTGCTCCTGTGCTGATTAGCGGAAGAATCGTTCCCATTGTAATCATTGTGTATGAAGACAAAAGAACATATGGATCAAAGGTTTAGGGTCTTCAGCCCCACCACGATCACATGACCACCTAGCTGAAGGCAGCAACTTTCAATTGCAGTGCTGTTCGGAAGCTTCTGGTCTTTTAGAGGGAGTTCCTGTGGTTACCTAGAAACAGCTCTCTCCCACGTCATGTATATCCTTTTGCACGGTGCTGCCAGCATTGCTTTGCAAATCTCTGTATTAGCCATTTCAGGTTGTACCTCTTCATGAAAGCATCCCACACCCCACAAACCCCCAAATTCACTTTTCTTGTTGCATCTATAGAATCAGTTTGTGGAGTTCTCACATCCCAAAACCGTAGTAGTACTTTCATTATAATCATGTTTAACCTTTATCCAGAAAAAAATGACATTTCTTAAATGTCAAGGCTGCAAATCTAATAACTCTGCATGTCTTAATTTCTTTGGGTCCCTCCTGCCTCAGGAGTGTCTCTGGGTTTTTCATATTGCTCTTGTCTGCTTCTGGCTAAGCTTATTCTTAGGTGTTTTTCCTTAACTTGCTATTGTTACGGGTATCTTCCATTCTACTTTCTATCTGCTGGTGGTCTGCAAGATGACCACCCAACCATTTAATAGGTTAGCTTAGGTTTCTTGCTTTCAAAGGGAGAGAAGGACCTTGGTGTGCTTTGATAGCTGCTTTTTAAATGTTGAACCAGGGTGGGGAGGGAAGTTTGAATGTGGTGAGCCAGAGGTCACAGGAGGGGCAATACTTGAACGAAGTTCATCCAAGCCTTGCAGCTGTAGGCATTGGAAAGTTGTCCTTTGAAGTTGGGAGAAAGCTGTGGAACTTGGGGGTCAGCTGTGGCTCCCCAGCCTCCAAGACCACATGTGAACATTCTCATCTCCTTTCAAGTCCTTAACATTGGAGCCCTCACTCCCCTGCCTTTCCACATTAGGATTGCCAAAGTATACGCTGACCTCTTAACCAGAGCACGCTGTCTCCTACAGCCACACACTTCCGACTTATTTATTTTGTGCACTTCTCTGCTGAGTGGAGGAGTTGCTGGTTTTGATTATCGTCCAGTGCCCTTTAAGATGGAAAGTTGGACGGAGGAGCGGGTGTGCCGGTAGCATTGGTTTGGATGTCTGCCTTGGGTTCCCGGTTCCAGCTCTTTTGCTTACACAGACCCTAGGAGGCCGCTTGGGGAGTGAATCAACGGACAGAAGATCTTCCTCTCAGTCTCCCCTCCTCTCTGTATACCTGACTTTCCAATAAGAAATAAAATAAATCTTAAAAAAAAAAAAAGTTGGAGTAGAAGCTACAGTGATTGCAACATGGCTTGGAATGCCTGATTCCGTTATCAGAGCTAGCAGTCCTGTTTCAGAGTTACTAGGTTGGAGCCCCAGTTCTGCCTGCAATTCCAGCCTTCTGTTCATGTACACCCTAGAGGACAGAAGACAATAGGTTAAGTACTTGGTTCCCTGCCACTCAAGTAGGAGGCCCAGATGGAGTTACAGGTGCAGATTTGAGCCTGAAGCAATCATGGCTGTTGCGGGCGTTTACAACGCGATGGGGGAGCTTGCTTTCTCTCTTTCTCCATTTCTGTCTTCCTCACTTTGAAATGTATATAAAGTGCTGAAGTGTTCTTCAGCTGCCTGCATGGACATGCTAAAGGAAGCGGGGAGCATTGCCCCGTGTTTCTGACAAGCCTGCGAAGCGCTAGGCCTTGTGCTTTACGGGAGCGTCTTTGAGTCCTCTCGGCCATCGTATAATTAGCTAAGGAGACAGGAGAGGGGGAATATGTCACCACACCCACTCCCCGAGGTTGTCTCTGAAATTCTTCCCAAGGCCACCAACCTGAAATCGCTGTGACAGTAAACCTGGGGCCCAAGTCTGTCAACATGGTGGCTGATTCCAAGCCCACAATGACATATAGCATATCACAACATCTTTTTTTTTTTAAAGATTTATTTTTTATTATTGTTTTTATTGGAAAGGCGGATATACAGAGAGGAGAGACAGAGAGGAAAACTTCCATCTGATGATTCACTCCCCAAGTGAGTGCAACGGGCCGATACTATGCCGGTCCGAAGCCAGGAGCCTCTTCCGGGTCTCCCACGCGGGTGCAGGGTCACAAAGCTTTGGGCCGTCCTCCACTGCTTTCCCGGGCCACAAGCAGGGAGCTGGAAGGGAAGCGGGGCTGCCGGGATTAGAACCGGCGCCCATATGGGATCCCGGGCATGCAAAGCGAGGACCTTTAACCACTTGCGCCACCATGCCGGGCCCATATCACAACATCTTTATTGCAGAATTGTGATGGGTGACATCAGATCCCTGGTGACATGACACTTCTGAGACCTCCTAAAAAGTCTGGGGAAGAAGCAGACACCAAGTTCCTGGCAGACTGCCATGCCTATATTTCTATTTACTTTACAGACTTCAGATCCTACCCTCTCTCAACTGCAGGCTTGTCTTTCAAAGCCTGCCCTTTGGGGCCCGGTGCAATAGCCTAGTGGCTAAAATCCCCACCATGCATTCCCCAGGATCTCATTTTGGTTCCTGGCTGTGCCTTGCTTCCCTGCTTAAGGCCTGGGAAAGCAATAGGAGATGGTCCAAAGCCTTGGGATTCTGTATTAGGACAAAAATCTCTTAACTCCTGGCTTTGGATTGGCACAGCTCCAGCTGTTGCGGCCATTTGGGGAGTGAGCAAGCAGCTGGAAGATCTTCCTCTTTGTCTCTCCTTCTCTTTGTAAATTTGCCTTTCCAATAAAAATAAATACATCTTAAAAACAAAATAAAACAAAGACTGTCCTTCCAGATCTTTCTAGATGCTTCCGAACTAAAAGCCTTCTTTGTGTCCCTGACCCTTGCATTTGCCTTGCTCTGCACAGGATCTTTGTTGCATGACAGCATATGGCACTGGGTGCACATTGCAGTTAGTGACAGTCACATGTTCTCTCCAGGTGAAACTACGTGCAGCATTCAGGAGGTTCAGCAGTGTGCCTTGGGGGCTTCAGATGGAACCAGTTGAATCCCCTTTGACGTACAGCCTTGGACATGCTGGGACTTGGCCCAGCTCCCTCAGGAGCCAGTGGTAAGACCCATCCCTTTCCTCTCCATGGGAATCAGCTTCTCTGAGCAGTGCCCCCTTTGTCTCGGTCCAGCTCTTCTGGAAAGGGAGCACAAACAGGAGCAATCAAGCGTCAGTGCTTGAGCCTACAGGGAAATTCTTTCACTGAGATAGAGTCAGTGAAATCACTGCCAGAGGACACAGAGACAACTGTCAGCTGTCACGTAGGAGGAGAGAAAACGACTCCAGTCCTGGTTCTAAAGTGTCTTCGCCAGTACCAGAGTCCGGTGACACACACACATCCCATCAGCCTTTTGGCACGTATGTTTAATCAGTAGGCTCCAAGTGCTTCCTCTCCATGACCAAGATTGTTAAAAATCTCCTAGAAATTTTGAAAGGCAGTGTCAAAGATAGAGGGGTAGATAGCTAGAGCTCTCATTTACTGCTGGACTTCCCAGATATCCACAATGGCCTAGGGCAACCGGGAGCTCAATCCAGGTCCCCCATGTGGGAGGCAGAAGCCCAACCGCTGCGGTCTCCTAGGGCTGGAGTAAGCAGAAGAGCTGGATCTGGGAACCCAAGGCAGACATCCAACCCAGACCCTCCCATGCAGGACCCAGGCTCCTTAACCAGACTTAATTGTTAAGCCAAGTAGCTGCCCAGCCACGATGAATTGTAACAGCCAGCGTTAACTCAGAACATGACTTCATACACACCTGGCCTGAAACTGTGCTCAGTGTGAATGCTTTGATGGTCGCACGAATACATGAATATCCTGAATATATAGGAAAGAGCCTGCAATTCTGGGAGCGTGTTCGAAGAGGTACCAAGGTCAGCAGACGGCCTGCATCTCTAAGACTGCTGCATTTATCATTTTTATAAAAGAGGAAGAGCAGGTGGTTAGCAAAAAGGTTAAAATGTATACCTGTGAGGCATAGCTGTCTAACACGCCCACGCTGCTGGTGTGAATTGATGAAGTTGACCCATCAGATGTGTAGGGGCAATGAAGAACCACAAAACGCATTCCCAACCTAATGGGAGGCAGCCAACAGTCAGTTGCTGTGTGGGTAGCTCAGTGGTATTACCGGCCCTCCTAATCTCTTCAATGAACCAGAAGTCAGGACCTTTATATGCTGTTATCTATTTTACACCACCTTTTCCTATCTATCTATCTATCCATCAAGATTATTTTTAAAAGATTTATTTGTTTATTTTATTGGTAAGTCAGATACACAGAGCAGGAGAGACAGAGAAGAAGATTTTCTGTCTGATAATTCACTCCCCAAGTGATTGCAATGGCCTGAGCTGAGCCGATCCAAAGCCAGGAGCCAGGAGCTTCCTCCAGGTCTCCCACACAGGTGCAGGGTCACAAGGTTTTGGGCCGTCCTCGACTGCGTTCTCAGAACACAAGCAGGGAGCTGGACGGGAAGCAGGGCTACAGGGATTAGAAACGGTGCCCATATGGATCCTGGCACGTACAAGGCGAGGACATTAAGCCACTAGGCTACTGCACAGGCCCTCATATATATATAAAGGCATTGAGTGAAAAACAGAGGTCTTCCATCCACTGGTTCACTTCCCAAAGGTTCCCAGTTGCCAGAGCTAGGCCAGGCCAGCCAGGAGCCAGGAACTTTATTTGAGACTCTGACATGAGTGACAGGGATCCCAAACACTTGAGTGACCGCCTGCTGCCTCCCAGGGTACACGTTAGCAGGGAGCTCGAATCAGCCGAAGAATCAAACTAGACCCTCTGTCATAGCACGTAGGCGTCCTCAACAGTGTCAGCTGCTGCTTAAATATCTGCACCGTTATCTTATTTTAAAATGCTGCTGTGCAATCCAAACTCTGTGTGAGGCAAAGGGTGGAGAGGAGGAAGAATGAAGGGAGAGAGAGAAGGAAAGAGGAGGGGAAAAAGAGTGCCCAGTGCAGGACAGCAGAGCGCTGATGGGCCCCAGACGTTAGACCTGTCCAGGCAGACTTAGTTGCTTTCTCTTCCCAACAATTAAAGTTGTTATCTAAGAGGCTGAAACCAAGATGTCTTTGGAACTAGATCAGACACAAACAGAACTTTTACTGTGGAACCAACTTGGTAAATCTGCCCACACTTTTTATTGAACACCTAGCATGTGCAAAGTTTGTCACCTCATCCCATTAACAATGAAACACACTAATGAATTACAGGAAACGAAAGCCACATATCCCATACGGGTGGGAATCACTCTTGAGATTCATCCTTCTGTTTTCGCTTTTAAAAACATGATGGAATATAAAGAGAATTGCTTAAAACAAAACAGAACAATACATACAACCATGGGGACATTCAACCCTTCAATTCCCTTCTGAATTTAGAAGGTTAACAGGAAAGTTTCAGAACATGAGGTACCCACTAGCATTTTTCAAAGAATCTTTGAAAGAATCTTTTCAGAAATCTTTCCTTGCAGCCAGTTCTTCCTGCGACGCTGGCGGTGCACAGATCATCAGTGACCGCAGGGGCAGCACCCAGGTAGCCACCGACCCGGAAAGACAAAGGTCCATGATCTTGTATAAAAGAGATAAACGATTGACACGCTACTCTGTTTCGCACAAAAGCTTCCCAACACCTCACTGCCTGTTCAGCCTCCAGCTTCTGGGACTGTTCTGTATCCACTATTTATTTCTTCTGCCCTTATTCTCGGACAACCTGACCTTCCCTGCGGCCCCGGAGAGGCTCCACACCCAGGACCGGACCGGGGTACCTGGCCTCCTCCTTGTTTTTCATTCCAGGTGGCCCTGGTTACGCCCTCCCCTGCCGCATCTGACCTCCCCCCACCCGCACCCCTCCCGCGTACCCTTCCCCCGGTCCCTCCCCAGACCCGCAGCCTCAGCCGTTCCAGAAGTTGACAAAGAAGTTGCAGAGCGAGTGCCACTTCTCGGCACAGTAGGTCTCCGTGAGCTCCGAGTTGGCCAGCAGCCCGTCGGGGTTGGGCCCGCTCCCCAGGGGTCGTTCGCTGTTGGGCTCCGAGGTTGCCTTCTTCTTGCTCTTCCTCTCAGGGAGCTTTTCTGGAGACGGCGCGCTCGTGGGAGGGAGCCCTGCGGTTGGGACGTGAGCGGAATCGCGGGGTCGTCCCCGGTTCCTGGGCCGAGGTCTGGGCACCTCGGAACCGCCCGCGGCAGTAGGACCTACGGGCGGGGACGCACCGCGAGGCACGAGGTGCAACTCGGCGCCGTTGCCTTTCCTGCCGGCGCACAGGCGGGCGCGCAGAGGCGCGGGGTCCTGGCATGGCTGCCTCTTCTTGCGCAGCGCGCCCAGCACCTGCTTCCAGTAGTGCGCGCCGCGGGCCGCGTAGGCAGCGCAGCGCTCGGGCTCCCCGCGGTAGGCGCACTCCAAGAGCGCCCCGTCCGGGCTCTGGCAGCGCAGCGTCAGCTCGCTGCCCGCCGAGGCCCCCGGAGCTGGCCGCCGGAGCTGCCAGGTGCACGCGTGCTGCTCGGGGCCGACGAAGCGTCCCGAGGAGCCACCCGCCGGGCCACCGGCAGCCCCCTTGTCCCTGCGGGCGGCCGCGACCAGGCTGCCGCCCAGCAGGAACAACAAGAGCAGCGAAAGCGGCGCTTGCAGCCCCGGAGGGGTCATGGCTCGCGGTGTCCGCGCTCCGCTCTTCTGGGACTCTTGCACGGTTCTTCAATGGAGGCTGGACCAGTGGAGGAACACCTTCCCCTCCGCACCTGCGGACCAAGGTAGAGACCTTTCGTGACAGAGCCAGGTGCTTGCACTTGCCAAATGCTCCCGCCCCGACTCTGGGAAACTTTCCTGCTGCTGGCGGCTGGCGGCTGACCCCCTCGGAAGAGCTTTCCTAGGGCAAACTGTATCATCACGCTGCATCCATTTTTGCCTTCAGATTATTTTTGTTTCCCATGCAAGTTTAATGGCCAAAAGCAGCCAGTTTTCACCTCCGGCTCTGCCCTCACCCGCTCCCAGCTCCACCCACCAGGAAACTTGTCTAAAAATCACATCGGCAGGTGGCTTGGAAGCATCATCCACGTTTGCTACTTGGAACTTACCGAGTTCTGGGAGAGGTGCCGGCGCTCTGGTGGGACGGCGGGAGACACCGCGGAGCAAGCTGTGGGTTTGGGCCAGCTCCCAGAGAGTGGGCGTGTGATGTACAGGGCACAAGGGCCTCCCCCAGCTCGCCCCTCCCAGGCCTCCTGGCCACCCGCCCCCCACCACGCACCACACGTGGGCCAGAAGCGGCCCTGCGGCATGAAGTACAAACCTTGTGTTTTTCTTTAATGCTTAAATCAATCAAGGAAAATTCACCAGGTTTTCCCTTAATATAATCAGGAAAAAAAAAAGCTAAAAAAGCTAAACAGAAAGATTGAAATATTGAGAGATTTTTGAATGAGATGCAGCAACCTTTGAAAACAGTCACTGTTATTACACACTTAGATAATTTACATAGTTTCTTATAGAGTTCTGAGTCCTAGATTTTCACTCATCATTTTTGGCAAGTCTCTTTTTTTACCCTAACAACTTAGTAATTGCCTACTAATAAAAACACACGACCATAGTTCAAGCACTCCATAGTGTCCAGCCAAGCATCTTTCAAAATTAGAAATTTTAAAAATTGTATTATATCTGCAAGGTAATGTCGGTTCAAACAACATAGCATTTAAGAATTAATGTGATCTTGAATCTCCAGAATTGTATATTGCAACAAAACTTGCTTTTTTAACTTGAGGATTTCCCTCTCTTCCTCCCTTCCTTCTTTCCTTCCTTCCTTCCTCTTTCCTCTTCTTTCTTTCCTCTCTCTTTCTTTCTTCCTTCCTTCCTTCCTTCCTTTCTTTCTTTCTTTCAGCATCTTTGAAAGGAAGAGTTCAATGGGGGGGCATTGAGAAACAGGGAGATCTTCCATCAGCTGCTTCACTCCCCAAAGGATGGCTAGAGCCAGGTGCTGCACCAGGCAGTGGTGAGGGCAGAAGCTTCTGGGTCTGTCATGTGGGTATGGGGCACACAAATGTGCTGCTCTCCCAAGCACGTTCCTGGGGTGCTGGCTGTAAGTTGGCACCCATATGGGATGCCAGCGTCACAGGCTTAACTCACCATACCTCAGTGTCAGCCCCTTCCCATTCTCTCTCTCTCTCTCTTTAATTTGTGTTTTTAATGATGTCTACATAGTTGACCAAAGTGGGAAGAATCAAGGGTTAGGGGAAAGTGGGTGAAACCATAAGTTTCCAAATTTTCTTTCTCTTCCTGTATTTAGGGGAAGGGTGGAATTAAGGGGAGAAGGCTCTTGCAGCCTCTCAACCACTCCTGTAATCCAGGGATGGGAAACAGCCAACGACAGCATCCCAGTGTCCCTGACGTGGAGCATGTTCTGAGAGTTCTGCTTAAGTGGATTTGATATTGCTGAAATGCTATCATTCTTGCCAACCCAAGGATGAGGAAATCCTTCCAAGGTCCATTGGCTGACACAGTCCACCTTAGAGTCTCCATTTGCGTAGATATTTGCTGTCATCGTTTGGCTGGGGTAATTGTCAAATTTGTTCTGTCCTTCCTCTGCTATGTACCAGATGTCCTCTGCAGGCCCCAATGTGCTGCCATATCCGCTATGCACATCTGGGCCTGCCACCCACTGCCTCACCTTTTCCACTGAGGAGGCCCAGTTCACTCCACAATCAGACCATCAATCCCAGATGTGAACCTTCATGTTCTTGCACGCCCCACCTGGGCCATCCCCAGACTGCCTGCAACCCCACACACCAAGTCCCCACTAGGGCGACATTAGGCAGCCATAGGGCTTTGCCTGGTATTACTGGCACCCAGGACCCTCAACCCGGACCACCACACTGGACTCCATGCTCCCAGGGCTCATTGGCTTGTGCCCAGCCCTCATATCTTTAGGCAAAAAAAATTAATAAGCTAGGTGACTATGCTGGCTCACTGGTATTGTTAACACAGATTTGGCATTAACTAGGCCCAGGATGTCCACCACCAGCTATCAGCTGCATTTCTCTTAGCAGTTTAACACTTGCCTAGGTACAGTATAACTTAGTTCATTGCCCACAACTGGTGTTTACGTTATCCTTTTAAAGATGCTCTTAGTAACAAGTGCTGACATTCTTTACAAGGTCATGCCTCTGACTGTAATGACTTTTTGTGTAAGATATTTCTCTAAATTACTTTGAGAAGTCAAAAGCTCTCACAGCTCCTATTGTCTTCATTCAGATTGTTTTCTAAGACTGAATTCCCACCAGTACTGTAAAAACTAAAAATTATACTGTGAAAACTAAAATTTTCTAGTATTGGAGGAATATATTTAAATATTTAGTACTATATTAAATACTACTAATAATGTGTATTGATCTAAGAAACAAAAATATTATTTTTAAGAGATTTATTCATTGTTTGAAAAACAGAGAGAGAGAGCGAGCTTCCATTCACTGGTTCATTCCCCAAATGGCTACCACAGCTGGGGCTGGGCCGTGCTGAAGACAAGTGCCTAAAACTCCCTCTGTGTCCTAGGGATGGGCCAAAGCATGCGGGCCATCTTTGCCTGCTTTTCCAAGTGCTTTAGCAGAGCGCTGAATCAGAAGCAGAGCCTGAGTTTTTATGAGATGCCAGCATCACAGGCAGTGGTTTAACTCACTGTACTACAGCTCCAGCCCCTACTGCTCCATTGAATTGGTAAAATCACAGAAATTAAGCAAACTGCCCAACATCATACATATTTCAATAATAAAGCCATAAGCCAGCTGACTTATTTTTATTTCTTTAAAGTGTTATTTATTTGAAAGGTGAAGCCACGCAGAGAGATCGTCTGTCTGTTCATTTACCCTGTGACCACCTGGGTCAGGGCAAAGCAAGGAGCTCCAACCTCCGCTCTGGTCTCCCATGTGAATGGCAGACACTCAAGTGCAGGACTCACGGGTGCTTTAGCACGAGATCGGGTCTGAAGGAAATGTCACCGGAAGTAGGCAGAGAAGCCACGACCAGACCCAGGAACTCTGACAAGTGTTGCATTGTCCCAGGCAGGTTTTTGCTTTTTTTTTTTTTTTTTTAATGTTTGTTGCAAAGTCAGATATAGAGAGAGGAGGAGAGATGGAGAAGATCTTCTGTCCTCACTCCCCAAGTAGCAGTAATGGCTGGAGCTTTTAAGATTTATTTATTTCTATTGCAAAGGCAGATTTTACAAGGATAAGGAGAGACAAAGATCTTCTATCCACTGGTTCAATCTTAAATGGTTCACCCAACCACAAAGAGAAGCGCACGTTCCATGGTCTGACCATGGAGTGCAGGTGTCAAAGCTGAGCCTCCTCAGAGGTTCAGATGGAGCAGTGGAGAGCATATCCAAGTGCACATGGAGGATATGGCAGACCATAGGAACTTGCACAGGATACCCAGTACACAACAGAGAATGGAGGACAGAACAAATCAGTCAACTACCCCAGCCAGCACAGAGACTCTAAAATGGATTCTGGAGAGATCTCATTGTGTTTGGAACGGCGAGATTGGCAGCAATTCAGAACTGTTGACCTATCAAAACCACTTGAGCAGGACCCTGGGAGCATACCCCACATCGGGGGCCTGGGATGGGTGGGAGGCTGGGTGGGGCTTCTCCCTTTTTTTCCCCTCCTTACCCCAGATACAGAAAAAATAACAATAATAATAATATCGTGGAAACAATGGTCTTATCCACTTTCCTGTAGCCTTTGACCCTTTGTGCCCTAATCAGCTATGTAAAAATTACAAAATTAAAAAAAAAAAAAGGAAGAAAATGTTGCACAGATGAAATCCTCTTTACCCAGAACACTACTTGCATGATTAACCTCTGCTCTGGAGTTTCTTGTCATCTGACTAATCAAATTGGAATAGTTTTCAGCTAAAGCGTGACATCTTGTGGCGATATGCACTAATTACAATAAAACTATTAACAGTCAACTGAAAAATGGCAGAAAGCTGGCTTAGCTGTCAGAGAAACTTCTCAGGAAATAAAGGAACACAAATTTCTATGCTGTATCATAAAAAAAAAAAAACCTTTGTTTTAAAGAATATGATAGGGCCCGGCACAGTGCCCTAGTGGTTCAACTCCTTGCCTTTCACAAGCCGGGAACCATATGGGTGTCAGTTAATGTCCTGGCGATCCTGCTTCGCATCCAGCTCCCTGCTTGTGGCCTGGGAAAACGATTGCGGAAGGCCCAAAGCCTTGGGACCTTGCACCCGCATGGGAGGCTCAGCTGTGGATCGGCTCTGCTCTCGCCGTTGTGGTCACTTGGGGAGTGAATCAGCCAACGGAAGATCTTCCTCTCTGTTTCTCCTCCTCTCTCCATATCTGACTTTCCAATAAAAATAAATAAATCTTGGGTCCAGCACAGTGGCCTAGCGGCTTAAGTCCTCGCCTGGAACGCACTGGGATTCCATATGGGCACCAGTTCTAATCCCGGTAGCTCCACTTCCCATTCAGCTCCCTGCTTGTGACCTGGGAAAGCAATCAAGGACAGCCCAAAAACCTTGGGATCCTGCACCCACATGGGAGCACCAGAAGAAGTTCCTGGCTCCTGGCTTCAGATTGGCTCATCTCCAACTGTTGTGGCTACCTGGGGAGTGAACTAGTGGACAGAAGATCTTCCTCTCTGTCTCTCCTGTTCTCTGTAGATCAGCCTTCCCAATAAAAATAAATAAATCTATAAAAACTATTACATAAAAAGAATAAAAACTTAAGGGGCAAAGAGATAGGGCTGGGGAGAGGGAGAAAAAGATACATGTAGAGAGCTCCCATGTGTTGGTTTGCTCCCCAAAAGCTTGGTCTGGCCCCAGGCTGGAAGCCAGGAATACAATTCATGGACCCGGTCACGGGCTAGCAGCTAGAGTCCTTGCTTTGTATGTGCCAGGATCTCATATGGGCATCAGTTCTAATCCCAGTGGTCCCTCTTTCTATCCAGCTTCCCACTGAGGCCACTTGAGAAGTGAATCAATGGATGGAAGATCTTGCTCTCTGTCTCTCCTCTCTGTAGATCTGACTTTCCAATTAGAAAAAAATAAATCTTTAAAAAAATAATCTTTTTTGCACCAGTGATCCAACAGTCCTATTGAAGTCAATCGTGTACTAGCTAACATTTTATAATGAGGTGAGGTGTCTTGATTTCAGTGATCATAGGGACCAGTGTTGTGGTAGCAATTAAAGCTGCCAGCAGCATCCCATTTGGGTTCGAATTCATGTCCTGGCTACTCCAGTCTCCCGCTGAAGGTCTGAGAAAAGCAGCAGAAGATGCCCCAATACATGGGCTCTTGCCACCCACCTGGCAGACCTGGAAGAAGTTCCTGGCTCCTGGCTTCAGCCTGGCCCAGTGTTGGCCATTGTGGCCATTTAGGCTGTCAACAGCAGATTAAAGATTTTCTCTCTTTCTGTCTTACTCTGTCATTCAAGTAAATGAATAATTTAAAGGATAAAATGATACAATTTTTTTATAATGATATGCCCGTTCCATGATTGAGTCATTTCACTCCTAGGTATTTGCACTAGGTAAACGAAAACAGATGACACCAAAAGAGGTACAAAGATGTTTGTAGCAATTTATTCATCACATCCCCGAAGTGGAAACAATCCAGTTACCCTTCAAGTGAATATGTAAATTGATACAATGTGTTTACTAAGTAATAAAAAGGAATGAACCACTGTAACAGCAAAAACCCGGATTCATCGCATAATCATGATGCTTAATGAATGAAGACAGGCATGGAGGAGTCCCTGGTGAATGATCTCAAAGAAGGGAAGCTTAGAACAAACTAAACCAAGCCAAGGAGGGGAAGTCAATCACAACTTCCTCGTGGGGGATAAGAGAGGCTTGCACTGGCCCGGGGGGGGGTGGGGTGGGGGGAGGAGTGGATATGAAGAACATTCCTGGAGGGTGGTAACAATCTTCTACATCTTCTAGGAGTTTGAGTTAAACTAAAAAAAAAAAAGTGTGGTTTTGTGTATGCAAAATTTTACTTTAAACAGTTAAACAGAGATGAGCAGCAGCACTATGGCACACTTGTAATTGTGGCATCCCATGATGGAGTGCCAGCTCAAGTCCCCACTGCTCCATCTTCCATTTTCTTCCTCCTAGTGCACCTGGAAAGGGAGCAGGTGATTGCCCAAGCGCTGCCGGCCCCGCCACCCACGTGGGAGAGCTGGATGTGGTCCCAGCATCCCGGCTCCTGCCTGGCCCAGAGCCAGTCCAGAGCCACTGTGGCAGATGCAAGATCTTCTCTCCTTCTTTTTCTGTCACTCTTATTTATTTAAAAAGATAAGCAGGGCCAGGAGCAGCAGCCTAATGGCTGAAGTGTTCAACCTTGCAAGCACCAGGATCCCATATGGGTGCTGGTTTATGTCCTGGTGGCCCTGCTTCCCATCCAGCTCCCTGCTTGTGGCCTGGGAAAGCAGTTGAGGATGGCTCAAAGCCTTGGGACCCTGCACCTATGTGGAAGACCCAGAAGAAGCTCCTGGCTCTCGGTTTTGGACTGGCTCAGCTCTGGCCATTGCAGTTAATTGGGGAGCGGATCAGTGGACAGAGGATATTCCTCTCTGTCTCTCCTCCTCTCTCTGTATATCTGACTTTACAATCAAAATAAATAAATCTTTAAAAATAAAACAACAAAACAATAACAAATAAAACATAAGTGATGATTAAACCTGAGCTAATGATACCATGCTGAAGTGTTTAGGGTGAAGTGTACTGATGTTTACAGCTTAATTTGAAGTGTATTTATAAGGAAATTATGAGTGTGAATAGAAAGAAATTATGAGTACTATTTATATGATAAAGCAAGTATGTTACAACATCAATCTCCTCTGAAATACTACTTTTATTAAAATAAAATATACTTTTACTTTTTAATCAGAGAGTCATAAAAAAATTATTGCTAAAGTAGATATCAAACAGAAAGAGGTGTTAGAAGTCCAGTTACCTTGGAGTTTATTTAAACTAAGAGGAAGAGATCATAATGTTTTCATGCAATACACACTTGGTTCTTTAAATAACAATGTGACAAAGAACAGAAAGAACTGAGCGATGATGCACTTGCGATCCCCACCAACACTCCTGCCTGGATGGGTGGGCCATCCTGCAGGAGCCCCCAAGCACTGCTGGGCATGCTGCCATGGCGGCCAAGACGGAGGGCATGCCTCAGGTGGTACAGGAATGCAGACCATAACACAACATATTAAAAACATATTCATTATATTATGGATGAAAATTTAGACCTTCTGGGTTTCTTTGATGACCGTGCCACAGTGAAAGCCCATGGACGGCGTTTCTCCAAAAGAGCTCCACTGGAGAGCATCACACAGGGGGAGCTTAAACAGGGGTCTGTGTGCCGTTGGGGAGACCCCAAAGTTTTTCTTTTAAAAAAATGTTTATTTATTTTTCTTGGAAAGGCAGATTTATTTACAGAGAGAAGAAGAAAGAGTAAGATCATCCTCTGGTTCACTCCTCAACTGGCCACAGCGGCCAGAGCTAAAAGTCAAAACAAAGCCAGGAGCCCCTTCCGGCTCTCCCACATGGGTGCAGGGTCCCAAGGCTTTGGACTGTCCTCAAATGCTTTCCCAGGCCACAAGCAGGGAGCTGGATGGGAAGTGGAGCAGCTGGGATACAAATCCGTGTGCATATAGGATCCCGGTGCGTGCAAATTGAGCAAAACCAAACATTTTTTCAAAAAGTACATAGGCCTAAGCAGTCCTATATGCTGTTTCTTAAAAATCAATGTTAAAATATTCCCCCCCCCCCCCCCCCCCACCCTCTGGGCCCAGCACGATAGTGTGGTGGTTAAGGTCCTCGCCCTGAGCACGCTGGGATCCCATGCAGACGTTGGTTCTATGCTGGCAGCTCCACTTCCCATCCAGCTCCCTGCCTGTGGCCTGGGAAAGCAGTCCAGGATGGCCCAAAAACCTTGGGACCCTGCATCTGCTTGGGAGATCCAGAAAGAATTTCCTGGCTCCTGGCTTCAGATCGGTGCAGCGCCGGCTGCCGTTGCGGCCGCTTGGGGAGTGAATCGCCAGATGGAGGATCTTCCCCTCGCTCTTGCCTCCTCTCCGTACATCTGCCTTTTCAGTGGAAATGGGTAGATTGAAAAAAAATATTCCACTCCATGCTTTCTTTAGCTCCGTGCCTCCCTCTGTATGCTGCAGCCACAGGCCTGGGCCTGTACTATGATTAGAACAATGCAAAGGTTCTCCTGTTCCCCCTCATTCACAGATGTCGTTTTCGCACTTGGTTACAGAAAGGGGAAGCTCTCACTCATACCCAATCTCATTGGGGCTATTTAAGTATATTTATTAATTTGAAAAAGCAACAGAAAAGAGTGGGAGAGACTCTTCCATCCAGATGGCTGCAATAGCGAGGGCTGGGTTAGGTCGGAGCCAGGAATCCTGAGCTCCGTACCCAGGTGTCCCAAGTGGTGGCAGGGACCCAAGCTGCTGAGGCGTCTCCCGCTGTTTCCCAGGGTGTGCCTCTAAGGGAAGCCAGATTGGAAGGGGAGATAGGCACTTAATCCCGGGATCTTCGGCAGCTGCCCAAGCTGCTATGCCACACCACCTACTCTGAGAGTGTCATATATAAAATTTAACATGCATGCATTTTATATAGATCAATTGTAGATTTTAATCTATTAATTCATCTAAAATTTATTTTTGTATTTAAGTATGAGGCAACAATGTAAGTACAGATTTTATAATTTTGATGTTAAAATTCGAAATAATTTTTTTAAAGATTTATTTTTATTATTTTTTTATTGGAAAGGCAGATATACAGAGAGGAAGATCTTCCGTCCGATGATTCACTCCCCAAGTGAGCGCAACGGCCGATGCTATGCCGATCCGAAGCCAGGAGCCTTTTCCGGGTCTCCCGCACTGGTGCAGGGTCCCAAAGCTTTGGGCCGTCCTCCACTGCTTTCCCAGGCCACAGGCAGGGAGCTGGAAGGGAAGCAAGGCTGCCGGGATAGAACCGGCGCCCATATGGGATCCCGGGCGTGCAAGGCGAGGACCTTAACCACTGTGCCACCGCGCCGGGCCCGAGATGCTTGTTTTCTTGAGACAAATATTTCTTCTTTTTCCTTCCTTCTCCTCCTTCATCCTGGATTGGTGATGTCGGAGGCAAGGCAGCCCAGCTGTTGGGCTCTCCTAATAAGCCATTGTTCTAAGTTAGCTGTGTTCTCATTTCCTGGGTAATAGAAGGACAGTTCCACCTCCACCACATAGTGATTTATTAATATAGCTCAATTTTGTAAATGTTGACAAGTTTATGTTGTTTCTTTCAAAGTTCTTCCTTGTTCTTTTCTTTTTTTTTAACATTTATTTATTTTAAAAATTTTTATTAGAACTATACAGAGAGAAGGAGATACAGAAAGATCTTCTGATCACTGATTCAATCCCCAAGTGGCCACAACAGCCAGAGTAGGCTGATCTGAAGCCAGGAGCTTCCCTGGGTCTCCCTTCTTCCTTGTTTGTTTTTTAAACAGACATTGAACACGGGCCAGTGCAATGGCTCAGTGACTGAATCATTACCTGGCATGCACCAGGATCCCATATGGGTGTGCTAGTTTACATCCCTGCTGTTCCACTTCCCACCCAGCTCCCTGCTTGTGGCCTGGGAAATCAGTTGAGGATGGCCCAAAACTCTGGGACCCTGCACCCGTGTGGGAGATCAGGAAGAAGTTCCTTGCTCATGGCTTCAGACTGGCTCAGCTCTAGCCGTTGCGGCCACTTGGAGAATGAAACAGTGGAAGGGAGATCTTTCTGTCTCTTCTCTCTGTAAATTTGAGTTTCCGATACAAATAAATAAATGATAAAATAGAGAAGGAGAGACAGAGAGAATGGAATAGCCATTCTCTCACTCTCCTTCTTGCAATATGCAGAATTTAGTAGGTTCAAGTTTACTTTTTCCCCAGTGGCAAATGTCTTCCATGCATTAAGACATTGTCTGTTAGGTATGGGAATTGTGGTGCATTGCCAGCATCCCATGCAGGTTCCCATTCCAATCCCTACTGCTCCCCTTCTGAGGGGCTCTCCAGGTAACGCTTCTGGTAAGAGAGCAGAAGATGGCCTAAGTGTGTCAGCCTTGGACACCAGGCAGAATTCCAAGCTCTTGGTTTCAGCCTGGCCCAGCTCCAGCTTTTGTGACCATTTGGAGAGGGAATCAGTAAATGGAATAACTTTCTCGCTCTCTTTGTAACTCTGCCTTCCAAATAAGCAGATAATATATACATGGGGCCAATGTTGTGGGTCAGCACATTAAGCCACCGTTTGCTGGTATCCCATACGGGTACTGTTTCAAATCCCAGCTGCTCTAGTTCCAATCTCTTCTGTTATTGTGCTTGAGAAAACAATGGAGATGAAAGTGCTTGGGACCCTGCAACCACGTGCGAGACCAGGAAGAAGCTCCTGGCTCCCGGCTTCAGATCAGTTCAGCTCCAATCACTGTGGCCTCTTGGGCAGAGAACCAACCGATGGAAGATCTGCCCCTTTTCTCTGTAAATCTGCCTTAGCAATAAAAAGACATAATTTTACAAAACAAACAAGTGCAAACCTCTCAGTTGCAAGCAGAAATTGAACCAATCGTGTAGGGTTTGGTCTTGCAGATTAAAAAAAAATCTATTAATTTATTTGAAAGGCAAATTACATAGAGGGAGAAGCAGATGGGGCCATGCGCTAGTTCACTCCTCAGATGGTCTGCAACAGGCAGGGCTGGGCCAGGTCGACGCCAGGAGGCAGGAGCTCCCCTCTGGGTCTCCCACGTGGGATGGCAGGGAGCTCAGGACTGGGGTCACCCTGCACGGACAGGGAGTGGGCTGGGAGGTATGGGGACCACACGGGTGGGGTATCAGCACCTCACTGCCTGCAGCTCACAACAGACCTGTCGCTGGCATCGCTACCACGGCGAGCGCACGTTAAACCCGGTAGGAGATGGAGAAATAGAAAACGCAGGTTTTGAGCTTTGCCAAACGTTCGTCTCTGGGAAAGGAGGAGCCACTACTTTCTCCCTTCTTGTCCAGGCTCTGGAGCAGAGAAATCTTTCAAAAAAAAACTTTGCTTCCGACCCGCAGCACCGAGCTCCTCCAAGCCGCTCACCCACAGGAGCGGCGCCGCTCGCGGGGAGTGACGTCACTTCCGGCGCGCTGACGCTCAGTCCGGCGTGCCGACGCCTGCGTCAGCAAAGAGCGGGGCTGGGGGCACCCGGTTTGAAGTCGTGCTGCTTGGGAGGACTGCCGCCTCCGCCTCGTTCTCGAACCCCCCTGCTCCCCGTCCTCGGCGGCGGCGGCGGCGAAGAGCTCCAGCCGGTCGGCGAGGCAGATGCTCGAGAGCCCGCGCCCGACCGGCCGCTCCCCTGCGCTAGGCGGCCTGGGCGACTAGCGCGTCGGCGGCGCGGCGCGTAGCTCGCGGGCGCTCCTTCGGAACCGCCGGCGCCCGGCCATGGCGGTCTCCAGGTGGGTCAGGCTGCTGCCGAGCGGGCGGAAGGCGGCTCCGGGGGCCGCTGTCGGCGCGGGCCGGCGGTCCTCATTGTCGCCGGGACGCCCAGACTTCCGAGTTCGCCCGTCGGGCGCTTTGGGCTCGACTTACTTAAAAAAAAAATTTTTTTTTCCAAAAAAAAAAATTGCAGACCCCGTGTGGCCCGCTAGAGCTCTCTCTGTTTCTCCGCCTCTCTCACTGTGACCCTTTTCTAGTTTCTCTTCCCCCTTTGAGGTCTAGGGAGTGCGAGTCTTCCTCTTGCCTCTCGTGTAGGGGCGAATCCCTAAGGTTAAACCTCCATTTCTTGGGGGTGGGAGGGGGGAACAAACTTGGCCGTCCCTGTCAAATCAGGGACAGTTTGAATTACGATCCCCATGAAGTATGTTTATTGAAAAAAAAACCATATATTTTTAAATTTACAGCTTTAGAGGTGTGTTCTTTCCGGAGGTAGTTTTTCTTAACGCTAAGTCTAAGCCTTCTTTTGTTTGAGCAGTAGATGCTCCGTTGTCACCCTCAGCCCAACTGTTGGATTAGTGCCTTCTTTCAGGACGTCCCGCAGATCTGAAAAAGTTCTTGCTCATCAGCAGCGAAGTCTGAGGCCGCTGTTGAAACAAGAATCACTTGGGGAGCTGTAGCCAAGATATTCTTTACTCTGTTACGGTAGAATGGTTGGAAAACTTTTTTTTGTTTTGCGGGAAGGGGAGAAGTGTTTCTCGTTTGGATGGCCTCATATACACGTGTGTGGAGGAGAGTCCCTGGGACGCAGCAAGTTCGGTCGAGTTGATGAAGCTGTTTTTTTTTTTTTAAGAGTATGGGACCTCCTTTTTTTCTTGTTTAAAGTATGGAGACCGAAGGAGAACACGAGGGAAGTGGCTTTCACCCATTTCTCAGAGTAGTCGGGACGCAGCCTATGTGCCCGAGTGTGGTCCGTCGGTGCGGACAGGACTCTTTCCCCAGCAGCTCCCTAGATAGGTGATGAAACATGGTGCGGGAGAAGCCCCTGGGATGTCAGAGGGGGTTGCTAGGTACCGGGATGGGAAGCATCTGGAGCAGCAGGCTGGCTGTCGGAGATCAAGTCATTGTGATGAGATTTGTATTTTGTAATAGAGAAACTGCTTCAAGGGGACGCACGTGGCGTTTTCCGTTTTTGCCGTGTACAGAAAGGTCTGTCGTCTAATCCATCACTGACAGAAATACGTACACATGTATGTTACAGATAGAGTGACGTGTAAACTGTGAAATTTACCAGGCGCAGGAGTTTCAAGGCAGTGATGTGTATTTCCTAAGAGCGGTCTGTATTTTCGCGGGATTGGAGTTTTATGGAAGAAGTGTTTTAACAGAGCCAAACTTAAACAGAATGCCCAAGATGTCAAAAATAGAAAGAACCTTAAAATATTTTAAAAGAGGCTGATTTGCTTTAGCTAGCATTAGTTATCGAAAGAGGCTTAGGACACCCATTTCTGAAGGAATAAATAAATAAATGAATGAATGGGTTTTTAAGATTGCCTTTTGTTCTGGACATTCAGTTTCAGAGAATAGTGCTTTTTGCAGATTTTTTTTTTATTGAAATTTGTATCTTAAGAACCAAAATCCTACCGTAAGAACAGCCAGAATATTTTTTTATCAAACAGCTACCTCTGTGCTTAGTGTGTTAATCTAAATTCAAGGAAAGCGTGTTGAGACACCATTTTAGTTTTTGGAAGTACTGACCGTTCTTGATGTTTTCATCTGTGAATTTATTTTTTAATTGGATTTGTATGGGGTTTTGTGGGCTTTTTGTTTTAGGGTTTTTTTTGTTGTTGTTGAATTTGAGAGAGGGTTCTTACTTGTTGGTTCACTCCCGGAACACTTGGCAGGCTCGAGGACTGGAAGGTAGTGGATTTGGTTCAGCTGGATGACGGGGACTACTCCCAGCTGTTTCTGCTGCTTCCTAGGGTCTGGCCAGCGGGGAATTGGAGGAACTGCAGGCAGGTGTGAGAGCCGGGTATTTGGGGCTGAAACAGTAATGTCCTGAGTAGACTTGACTGCTAAGCCAAGGTCTGTAAGCTTTGCTGTGCTGAATTTCCTTTCGGGGGTGGGGGGGTGGTGGTGGTGGTGGTGAGGTGTGTGTGTGTGTGTGATGTGAATTTCTTCTTTTACGTAGCATAGGTGGAAGATAGGGCCAGTGATGTGACAGAATTAAGCTTGCGGTGCTGGCATCCCGCATGAACGCAGGTTTGAGTCCTGGCTGCCCCACTTCTGATCTGGCTGTTAGTGTGCCTGGGGAAGCAGCAGCAGTGTGCTGTCATCCTTGTTAGCCTGCTGGAGTTTCTGGCTCTTGGCTATAGCCTGGCCCAGATATGGCTGCTGTAGGCACTGGGGGATAAACCAGCAGATGGGAGGTCTCGCTCTCTTTCTAACTTTCCCTCTCTATATAGCTCTACGTTTCAAATAAATATTTTAGAAACATGCCAGAATCAAAATAGTTTTGCATTGTTTGTATCCATGTGTGTAGCTGAAGAGAAAACTGTCGCCTGCCACGAAGGGGGTTGTCACCATCCCCTCAGGCGCTAAGTCACTGCCTGCCCCTCCCAGGCCCATCCTGCTAGTTATTGTACAGCCCTGTCCTGCCTCGTTTTCCTCCAGCAGATCTTCTCTTTCTGTCAGTTTCCACAGCCCTAGTCCATTCCTTCATCCTCTGTAACCCAAGACACCTGCAGTAGTAGCAGCCTCTGTCCTCCTCACGGCTCCCCTGGCATCTCATTTCAGTCCAGTCTTCACTTCCACCCTGTTGTTTTAGTGTGGTCATTTTTCTGCATTAAACCTTCTAGTTGTTTCCTGTTGATTTAGAATAAAGTCTAAATTACCAAACATCTGGCAGGCTCCTCTGTGATCTTGTTCCTGTTCGCCCTCTTCCTTCCAACCCATCTCTAGAGTCTCTCGCCCTTTATCTAGAATGCTGCTGGTTTTGGCTAATCCAAACTTTAATTTTGTGGCCTAAACCTGAATCTCTTCTTACTCAGGAAATCTTTCCTGGTTTTACTTCATCTGAGTTAATTATAGTAATGTACACTGCTGTCTGTCGGGATATTTGTCATTCATTCTTTTTTCCTGTTACTGGTTTGGGTTTTGTGAGTGATGAGTGGGTCCTTGTGTTTGTTCTGCCTCAGTGCAGCGCCTGGCTCCTAGCATGTGGTTCATGTGTTTTTCCAAAAATGAGTGTGAGTGGTTTTGATTCTTGCACTAGTCCCTTTCTGGATTTTACAGTGACTTAGGCACGGGAGAGTATTTTTGAGTTTAGTTTCTCCTCAGAAAGAAAAACTCACTGTGGCTTTGAATGTTGGCAGTGAGCATGCCTTTTGATGTTTTTATTTGTCAACTATTTTTTGTTGTTTTACTGTTGGTTGCATGAGGGAGGGATTTGCAGACCCGTGGGCTTCCAGGTCCGGTGGGAGGGGCTGGGAGGGGGGAGATGCGGGGGACAGATTCTGGAATCTGTTCTCCGGTTTTGGGGAGGTATGTATTTTAAACTTTCTGATACAGTAAATTCTGTGTTAGCATGGCATTTTACAATGTAAATTGAATATAATAAAACTCTAGTTTGTGTTTTCAAAGTTTTAGACCTGGTGTATAAAGAATTGGCTTTAGTTTGAATTGTAACAATGTGTCGAATTATAAACTGCGTGAGTGGGTCAGCTAAATCTTGCAGCAGTAATTTTGTTACTCTAAAATTGCAAATATAAGCACTGTATGTGTGTGTTTTGTAAAATGCAGTGAAGTGTCACTGAAAATTGTATGACTTCTTTAGACCGTTAATGAAAGAGATAGCACACAAATGCAGGCATAGGGAACAATGTCTGCCTGGAGGTGTGAATGCTGGAAAGTCAGCTAAGCTCCTTGACCAATTCCACACAAAACCAAGCTCAGCTGAAAGCCAAATTAGTATGAGTTACAGGCTTTCAGGGTTGCTTGCAGACAGCTTAAATATTTTTTTAAATTTAATGTATTTATTTTTACTGGAAAGGCAGAGATACAGAGAGAAGAAGAGAGAGAGGGAGATCTTCCTTCCTCTGATGTATTCCCCTGAATGACCTCAACAACTGGAGCTGAGCTGATCTGGAGCCAGGAGCTTCTTCTGGGTCTCCCATGTGGATGTAGGGTCCCAAGGCTTTGGGCCATCCTCAGCTGCTTTCCCAGACCACAAGCAGGGAGGCTAGATGGGAAGTGGAGCAGTTGGGACATGAACCGGTGTCCATTTGGGATCCTGGCATGTGCAAGAGGAGGACTTTGGCCACTAGGCTACTGCACTGGGCCCCACAGCATTTTTAAGTATACAGTTTCATATAAAGGCTTAAAGCCACAGATATTTCTGCTTAAAAAAAAATCCCGCGTTTGTTTTATTTTTAAGATTAAGCTGTTGGATCAGAAATGGTGTAGGAAAAAATGTTTTGAATGGAATGGCATAACTAGTAAGTGCTAAATGGTTCCTGTGTTTTCAGACCAAAGGTACAGCAGAGGAGAGAAGCGGAGTGTGTTCTCTTGGGGTTTATGTTTTACGGCGGGGGTGGAGAGGTGCAGCTTACCCAGCGTGCACCTGGCCTTGCACCTGGCTTTTGTGCAGTTTCATGTACTCATACTGATTCTTAGTGTGCTGTGTGGTATCTTAAGTTGATCTGCTTTCTCGTTGAAAAGAATGTAACATTAACATAGTTTTGTATTGTGTACAGTAAGAACTAAAATTTAAGGTTTTTTATTGTAAAGTCAAAAATACAGAGAAGAGGATAGACAGAGAGATCATCCATCTGTTGATTCACTCCCCAAGTGGCCATAATGGCCAGAGCTGCACCAATCCCAAGCCAGGTGCCCGAAGCCTCTTCTGGGTTTCCCACGTGGATGCAGGGTCCAAGGGCTTTGGGTTGTCCTCGACTGCTTTCCTAGGCCACAGGCAGGGACCTGGATGGGAAGCGGGGCTGCCGGATTAGAACTGGCAGCCATATGGGATCCTGGCTGATGCAAGGCAAAGAGTTTAGTCACTAGGCTGCCATGCGTGGTCCCTAATATATTGTAAAGCATTAGAGAATTTGCTAAAAGTTGTTTCTTTTTACCATAATTTTTTTGCTTAGTGATAAAATGTGGGACGTAGTGCATTGTTTAAACCAAATATTTATTCTTTCCTAAGTGATAGAAAAGTAAAATTTTATTCTGTTTTGTTTTGCTACATATTTACTACATGTTAACTTTTAAAATGGGAAAAATTGATCGTCTTTTTTTAAGATTTATTTGAATGGTATTGTTACAGAGGAGGGAGCAACAGGGCCTGAGAAGTTCCATCTGCTGGTTTGCTCCCCAAATAGCTACAGCAGCGTAGGCTGGGCTGCACTGAAGCCAGTGTCCAGGAGCTATTTCTGGGTGTCCCCGGGATGCAGGGGCTAATGCAGTTGGGCCATCTTGTGCTGCTTTCCTTGCCACATCAGCCGGGAGCTGCACCAGAGCTGGCGTGGGGGGCTATGCCCGTACGGGATGCTCTGGTGACAGGTGGTAGCGTCACTGCCTGTGCTGGAGTACTGGCCCCATCGTTCTCTGGCAGTTGAAGTTAGGAAGCCATCTTATTGAGGCTGGGGCTTTGTGAAGTGTGCAATTCTGAGAGATGAAATTTATTCTAAGAGCATTAGAGATTATTTCACATCCCCAAATGGTAGAGTAGAAATTATAACATGTACTAGTTTTTAAATTGTGAAGCAATAATCTACCTTATTTCATAGTCCAGAATGTGTGAATTTTGTTTTTAAAGTATTGTCTTAGTGGATTACTATAATGTGGACATCTGGAGAAGGAGTTAGATGCCAGTGTCAGTTTAATCACTGCAAACTCAGGCACACTTCCTTGACAGCCTCTTTTTTTTTTTTTTTTTTTTTTTAATCAGATTTATTTGAAAGGCAGAGATAGGGACAGAGCTGGGCCAGACTGAGCTACTTCTTGGTCTTCCACGTCCTGGGCCATCTTGCGTCACCTTCCCGGGTACATTAGCAGGGAGTGGAGTGGAAAGTGAGATGTAGGGCATCTGGTGCCCAGATGGGGTGCTGGTATCACAGTCAGAGGTTTTATATGTGTCCCCACAGCACCAGTCCCTCTGGGCAGTCTATATCAGTAGTCTGCAGTCATAGGTTGCTAAAATATACATATGTAAGTCATGTCTTGTGTAGTTGTTTTTCTCAGTTGAAATCCAAACTGATGATGGACCAGGGCCAGCATTCTGGCATTGTGGGTAAGGTTGCAGCCTGCAAAGCTGGTACCATCATGTCCTGACTTCTGTTCAGCTTCCTGGTAATGGCCTGGGAAAAGTAACAGAAGATATGCTTGGGCTCCTGACTTCCATTTGGGAGATCCAGAGGAATCTTTTAGCTCCTGGTTTTGGCCTGACCCAGTGTGGCCACTAGGGGACGGAGCCAGTGGATGAAAATTCTGTCTCATTCTCATTCTCTCTGACTAATAAATACATTTTTATTAGTTTATTTTAAGATTTTTTTTTTTTATTGGAAAGCAGATACACAGAAGGAGAGAGAGGAAGAGCTTTTGTCCAATGATTCACTCCCCAAGCGGCCACAATGGCTACAGCTGAGCCAATCCGAATACAGGAGCCAGGAGCTTCTTTCAGGTCTCCTGTGTGGGTGCAGGGTCCCAAGGCTTTGGGCCGTCCTTGACTGCCACAAGCAGGGAGCTGGATGGGAAGCAGGGATGCCGGGATTAGAGCCAGTGCCCATATGGGATCCCAGTGCACTCAAGTGAGGACTTTGGCTGCCACGCTATCACGTCGGGCCCTAGTTGTTTTTTAATTGGAAAGACATTTACAGAGAGAAGGAGATACTGAGAAAGATCTTCTATCCACTGGTTCACTCCCCAAGTGGTCGCAGTGGCTGGAACTGAGCTGATTTAAAGCTAGGAGCCAGGGGCTTCTTCTGGGTCTCCCACACACATGCAGATTGCCAAAGCCTTGGGCCATCCTCCACTGCTTTTCCAGGCCACAAACAGGGAGCTGGATGGGAAGTGGAGCAACTGGGATATGAACTGGCACCCATATGGGTTCTTGCACGTGCAAAGCAGGGACTTTAGGTACTAGGCTATTGTGCTGGACCCTAAATAAATACATCTTAAGAAGGAGAAGATGGGGGCCTAGTGCTGTAGCCTAGTGCCTGAATCCTCATCTTGTATGCGCCAGGATCCCATATGGGCATTGGTTTGTGTCTTGACTGTGCCACTTCCCATCTAGCTCCCTGCTTGTGACCTGGGAAAACAGTTGAGGATGGCCCAAAGCCTTGGGACCCTGCACCCCTATGGGAGACCGAGAAGAAGCTCCTGGCTTCAGATCAGCTCAGCTGCTGCTGTTGTGGCCATTTGGGGACTGAACCAGTGGATGGAAGATCTTTCTCTTTTCTCTGTAAACCTACCTTTCCAAGAAAAATAGTTTTTATTTATTTATTTTTTTAAAGGAAGGAAGGAGCCAGGTCTTCTGTCATCATGAATATATTCATAACCAGTGATACTGTCAGGTGTTATGGCTTGTGTTGTATTTGTTACCGTCTTTGGTGCCTTTCATTTCACTTGATGTGTGGTCCCTCTCTTTTCTGAGAATGAAAAATGGCTTTTGCCTGTTCCCCTCCCCCACAAGCTGCTGTTCTGCAAAGCAAGTTTTAGCCAAAAAAAGTATTGTGGTTGTGGTTAAACACTGTTCCCCTCACACAGCCTTCCTTTAACTTCAGCTTGTCTGGCTCTTTGCAGACAGACCTCTCCCTCGTCTGGCTCCAGGTGGAGTCATTCCTTGTTTCTCGTTCCTCACTCATGCCTCATTTGTCTTCTTCGCCACTTAACCATGCTGGCTTCTTATGTTGTGGCTTGATGTTGATGCTGTACTTGGCTCATGGCTGGCTCCTCTGGGGCAACAGGTCAGACTGCCCTCCTGTCAGATCCCTGTCTTGTCCTTCCTTTGTTCTTTGGTGTGGTGTCTAATTTGTTGCCCTGGAGAAAAGGGCTTTGAAAGCCAACTAGACATTCTTAGATCCTCCTTCCTCTGTTTAGGGATGCAGGTTTGCCTGGCAGCAAGAAGGACGAAGTGAGGATAAATAGGTCTGGAATTAGATGACACAGTAAGATGATACATTACCCTCATGGCAGGAAGCTGGTGCAAGAGAAAGATAGCAGGCGATGACACTGGGATAACAGACTGCAGGAAGGAAGTGAGGCGCTGCGTGGCTGTGCCATAGGGCTAGGCTAGCGTAGAGAGGAGTCCTGGTCTTGGCCGATATGTGGTTCTACGTGAAACTGAGTAGTATGGAACCACAGGAATGTTTAGCAAGAATGCACAGCAAAATCTTTAAAAAAAAAAAAGATTTGTTTTTATTGAAAAGGCAGATATACAGAGAAAGAGACAACGAGTTCTTCCATCTGCTGGTTCATTCTCCAAGTGGCCGCAACAGCCAGAGCTGAGCCGATCAGGAGCCAGGAGCTTCTCGGTCTCCCATGTGGGTGCAGGGTCCCACAACTTTGGGCCATCTTCTACTGCTTTCACTGCTTTCCCAGGCCACAAGCGGGGAGCTGGATGGAAAGTGGCACAGTCGAGACACAAACCAAATGGAATCCTGGCACGTTCAAGCCGAGGACTTCAGCCGTTACACTATCACGCTGGGCCCTCTTCAAATGACCTTAAAAGACCTTTCAGACCTCAGCTATCTTATTGCCGAATCTGTCAGCTCTGTGCAGTTGACTCATGTACCTGTGTACATATACATAGCTTTAGCCTCAGCTGTGGTTCTTTGTTGTAGCTCCATTATTGGTGCTAGCTGTATATCTGACATTTTCTTTTTCACTTCCAGGAATCTGTTTTTTTTTTTTTTTAAAGATTAATTTTAATTGGAAAGTAAGATATACAGAGAGGAGGAGAGACAGAGCGGAAGATCTTCCATCCTCCAATTCACTCCCCAAGTGGCCACAACAGCTGGAACTTAGCAGATCCGAAGTCAGGAGCCTCTTCTGGGTCTCCCGCACAGGTGCAGGGTCCCAAGGCTTTGGGCCATCCTCGACTCAGGCCACAAGCAGGGAGCTGGATGGGAAGCGGGGTATGAACTGGCACCCATATGGGATCCTGGTGCACGCAAAGCGAGGGCTTTAGCCAGTAGGCTACTGTTCCAGTCACTCTCATGGTGTTGAAATCTTACCATTAGTATCTATATTGGGGCCTGGCTCAGTGACCTAGTGACTAAAATCCTTGCCTTAAACACGCCGGGATCCCATATGGGTGCTGGTTCTAATCCCTGCAGCTCCGCTTCCCATCCAGCTCCCTGTTTGTGGCCTGAAAAAGCAGTGGAGGATGGCCCAAGGCTTTGGCAATCTGCATGTGTGTGGGAGACCCAGAAGAAGCCCCTGGCTCCTAGCTTTAAATCAGCTCAGCTCCAGCCATTGCGGCCACTTGGGGAGTGAACCAGAGGATGGAAGATCTTTCTCAGTATCTCCTTCTCTCTGTAAATAATTCTTCCCCCATCCCCATCCTCCCAGAAAAGCCAAAGAACTAGAGCCCGACGTGATAGTGTAGGAGCCAAAGTCCTCACTTGAGTGCACTGGGATCCCATATGGTCGCCGGTTATAATCCTGGTAGCACTGCGTCTCATCCAGCTCCCTGCCTGTGGCCTGGGAAAGCAGTAGAGGACGGCCCAAAGCCTTGGGACCCTGCACCTGCGTGGGAGATCCAGAAGAAGCTCCTGGCTCCTGTATTCGGATTGGCTCAGCTGTAGCCATTGTGGTCACTTGGGGGGTGAATCATTGGATGGAAGATCCTCCTCTCTGTGTATCTGCTTTCCAATAAAAATAAATAAATCTTAAAAAAAAATCCACATCAGACATTTTTTTTCAGGAACCTTTTCAGTATTACCCACTTGGAGCTATAGTGTTTGTTCCTTTCTTTCGCATTCCTCAAGGCCCTTTGTGTTCATTTCTGTCCTGTTGTCTCATTGGCCGTGCATACTTACCTGCTTTCCTCCTCAATGAAAGGTTCCCTGAGAACAAAGATTAGGTGTCTTTTGTAGTGCTTGTGTAGTTTTTGCTTATCAAATTGATGTTATTTATGCATTTATTTGTTGATTGACTGTGTTTTTTAACTCACATTTTTATATTTAAGGAAACATTTCAGATGAGCTCTTTTTTTAACTTCAGGCTTGATCGTCTTTTTATCTTGCTGGATACTGGCACTACTCCTGTGACAAGGAAAGCCGCCGCACAGCAGCTTGGAGAAGTGGTGAAGCTTCATCCTCATGAACTGAATAATTTGTTATCTAAAGTAAGACTTCTTTATTTTCTTCCCTTTTCAGTATCTTAGCTGTGTCCATGGTAGGAATAAAACCTAAAGGTGTGTAACTTACCTTAGTCTATTTAAACAATAACTTGGAATTTCTGAATTCTGTTAAATATCTTACATATCTGCTAGAATTCTTTTTGTAAATTTTGTAAATGTGGTTTTGACCACAAGATGTAAAAAAAATTTTGAATTAAGTTTGTGTTAAGAAATTTGACCACAGGAAACTTTTTGCCTGGGACAGATTTGAATGTGACCCGATTTGGTAATGGACAGGGTTGTTATTCAGGTTTGTTATTGGTCTGACTTGTTCTCAATGGCTAAGAATTATTATAGCTGGTAATTTTCAAATGTACATGTCTTATGGGAAGTGATTGAAAAATATGAAAGCTAGTTGCCAAAATCTTTGCTTCGTAGCAGCTGTTTGAAGCGGGGGCTTTGTCCTTTATTGGATCAGTGTTTTTCAAATCCTAATCCATGTTCTTCCCCTAAAGAAATGGCTATATATTTGGGTGGGGAGTTTATTTGAATTTTATTTTAATATTTATTACAAAGGTGAGGAGGTTGCAGACCCATGTGGCCTCCAGTTAGGATGGAGAGGGCAGCAAGGGGAAGGTGGGTGAGAACTGTTTCACTTTCCCTCCAGTGGGAAGCAGTGTGGGTAGGAAAAGGGAGGAGAAGGTATACCTCTCCTTGCTGTCACACTGTGTCAGAGGGGGCAGAAAGGATGCTTTCATCTCCTTTTAAAATTTTATTTCTTTTTTGATATGTTTACACAGTTGATCAGGATGGGAAGGGTCGAGGAAGAGAGGAAAGTGTGTGAGAGCATGATTTCCAAATTTTATTTTTCTTCCTCCTATGTCTGTGGGAATTGGGGTGATACGGGGAGAAGCCGCAGCCAGCCTCCCGACTGCCTCAGTACTCGGGGATGGGGAGCGGCCTCCTGACATCATCCCAGGGTCCTTGATGTGGAACATGCTCTCAGGGTTTTGCTAAAGTGGTTTTGATAGTTCTAAAAATGCTGTTGATCTCACTAATCCAAGGATGAGGAAACCCTTCCAAGGTCCATTGGCTGACATAATCTACCCTAGAGTCTCCATTTGCCCAGATATTGACTGTCATTGTTTGGCAGGGGTAGTTGTCCAATTTGTTCTGCTCTCCGTCCTCTGCCATGATACCAGATGTCCTCTGCAGGTCTCAGTGCACTCCCATATCCTCCGTGTGCGTTTGGGTATGCTCTCCACGGCTCTGTCTTAGACACTGAGGAGACCCAGCTCTGACACATACAATCCATGGTCAGACTGCAGATCCTGTGGTTCTCCCTATGGTTGAAGTTCTGAGTCTAGTGGCTCAGTTGGGGGGAATCCCCAAAGAAACTTCATCTGAAGTAATCCCAGGCTTGTGTGTGCTAGCCAGTACAGGGTCTGGCTAAATCTGTCACCCAAATCAGTCTACTCACACACGAGTAGTTGTAATTGCTGGGTCAGTTCTGTCACTAGCCCCATCTCTTACGCAAACCAGTGGATTCTGCTGCCCACCCCAACCCAGCCCACTATACACTGGGCCCTCATGTATTCTTGCAGGAACTGTAGCTTAATTGGAGCAACTTCCAGCAGCCCCCACTAGGCCCACACCTAGCCCTGGTTCCTGTGCTTGCCAGTATGTGCAGCAGACTGGCTCAGTCTGTCCCACATGCTATTCAGTTCTTGTGCACATCAGTGGTTGTTGAAGGTCAACCCAGCTGACCCCACTATCCAGCCCTCACTTATGCTGCGAAGTGCTACTGCCTGTCTAGGGAGGCCTGTCCCGTGCCTGCTTCTCATGCTCACCAGTGGGAGTTGCAGCTCACCAAGGAGGTGTCCATGTTTCCTTACTGGGCCCACTCCAATCCTGGATCTTGTATTTTCCAGATACTTTGCAATCTAGCTTGGTAGGATTTGCCCTTGACCCAGCACTTGCCAGCCATGCTGTGACAAAACCCAACTAGTCTGTGGTTACTTTGGCCCATGCATGCACCAAATAACCCAGCCTAGCTCTCTTCCTCACCCAATTCACATGCAGGCCAACAGATGTTTTTAGCCCTGCCTGGCTTGGTCTGTTCCCAGTCCCAGTTTTCATGCTCATCAGTGGGAGCAGTGTCCCAGCAGGGGAGCAAGCACTACCCCTACTTCTGGGCTTGTCCCCACTTCTGGGCTTGCACCCATTTGCCCCCCGATCTCATATACTGCCTAGTGCATCATGGCCCACCTCACCTCAGCATTTGCAGATGGGTGCTGTAGACTGGCTAGGCCAATCTGCCCCTAGTTCTAGCTCATGCTGGTGGGTGTTACAGCTCAGCCAGCCCCTAGTCCCTGTCCTAATGTGAGCTGGTTGTTGTTGTAACCTGACCCAAGCTGTCCTGGTTCTCAGATCTGCCAGTGGTTGTTATGAATTGGCCTAGCATGGCCCATCCCCAGACCTGACCCACACATATGCCAGCAGATACTATAACCTGTCCTGGCCTGGGCTGCTCACCTGCAGGGACTGTGTTCTGACAGAGGGGTTCCCCAAGCTCCTCTGTCAGGCCACCTCCTGGTAGCAGATCTCATGCACACCTGTGGGTCCTTGGTCCAGATTGAACTTAGTCCACCTCCTGTCATGGCAGGAACAGTGCCCTTGCCCAACCGTTCCACACCCATTCTGGTTTTTACTCTTGGGTGCTACAATCCAGCCACACCTGGTCCACGCCCAGCTCTCACATGGTTCAGTGGATGGCGAGACTTATCCTAGCCCTTCCTACGCCCACCTTGGCTCTCGAGTATGAGTGGGTGCCGGAGTCTGGCCATGTCTGGCATACCCCACCCCCATGCTGAGGGCCATTACAGCTATGTGCAAGCAAGATTACTGCCCCAATTTCAGCTCTCATTCTCACAAGTGAAATGCCTGGGTTCCCCAGCCCAGCCTTCTGAAGCCTCATCTTCCAGAGGGGTGGTGTGCTGGCCTGGAGCTCTGCCCAACCAGTAGTAGTGTCCCAGTCTCCTGGAACATGTGCTAACCTGGAACCTTATCCTTCCCTCCCACTCAAGATCTAAGCCCATTCAAAGTTCCCCAAGCCTAATCCACACCACACCAGCATATTATCCTAGGACTCTCCCTTTTTTCCTCCCACGCCTCCCAGGCCCACTCTGGCTGCCTTGGTGTGAGCCCTCAGGTCTCTTGCACACCCCCACTGGCGCTATCCCTCAAGTCCCCTTGGAAGCCCGCACCTGCAGGTCCCCAGGTGCTTGTGCGCCTTCAGGCCTTGGTGGGTGCAATCCTTTTGTTCCTTTAATATCACCTTTGAGGCCTTTGTGGGGATGAATGTTCCAAGGGTGTTACTTGAGTGTTGTAAGTTGTCAGATGCATTCTACTAGAGGTAAGAAATTCCAGGGTCTGTTTGCTATCCATGTCTGTCCAAGTGTGCCCACAGACGGAGGTAGTTATTGTAGAGCCTGCCCTGGAGTGTTGTTCAGCATGTCTTTCAATCTTTGGTGAAGTCCTAAAGCCTTCTGTTGGCTTAGATGAGCATCTGCCATGTTCCTCTGGGTATACTCTCCATTCTTGCATAATGGTCAACCACTGAGACGGTTTAGTCCTGCAACATGTGCTGGTGTTGGGTCACATGTCTGTGTGATTTTCTTTGATCAGGGATCAAGTGCAGTGGTCTAGTTGAGGAGCCCCCTACAAAACCTCACCTGAGGTGATCCTTAGATCTTGTTTTCTTTTTTTTTTTAATTTTTTTAAAGATTGATTTATTTTCATTACAAAGTCAGATATATGGAGAGGAGGAGAGGCAGAGGGGAAGGTCTTCTGTTTGAAGATTCACTCCCCAAGTAAGCACAATGGCTGGTGCTGTGCCTATCCAAAGCCAGGAGCCTAGAACTTCTTTCCAGGTCTCCCACATGGGTGCAGGGTCCCAAGGCTTTGGGCTGTTCTCAACTGCTTTCCCAGGCCACAAGCAGGGAGCTGGATGGGAAGTGGAGCTGCCGGGATTAGAACCGGCACCCATATGGGATCCTGGCGCGTTCAAGGCGAGGACCTTAGCCACTAGGCTACCACGCCGCTGGGCCCTAGATCTTGTTTTCATGTGTGCTAGCTGGTACAGGGTTGAGCTTAGTCTTCCCGCGGCACCATCAAGCACACACACCAGTGGGTGCAGCTGCCTGGTCAGTCTCGCCTCGAGCCTTGGCTGTCACACAGACCAGTGTGTGTGCTGTGGCTTAGTCAGTGTGACCCTGAAGAACCCTTACCTGGCTTTCAGGTATGCTAGCATGTGCTGTGGCCCAGCGTAGCCTGGCCCACTCCCAGCCTCAGCTTTCATGTGTACCTGTGGATGCTGTGGCCTAGTTGGGGTGACCTCAGATAACCCCCACCAGTCCTGCCCCCAAACATGGCTCTTGGGAGTGCTTGTAATTGCTGTAACCTAGTCTGGCCTGTTCTGCTCCCAGTCCCAGGTCTTATATGGGTGGGTGCTTTGGCCTGATTCCCCTACTAACCCCGCCCCCCCCTTTTTTTTAGATTTATTCGTTTTTTTATTAGAAAGGCAGATTTATAGAGGGAAAGATCTTCTGTCCACTGCTGCATTCCCCAAGTGGCTACAATGGAACTGAGCCCATCTGAAGCCAGGAGCCTGGAGCTTCTGCTTGTCCCATACTGGTGCAAATTCCCAAGGCTTTGAGTTATCCTCTAATGCTTTCCTAGGCCACAAGCAGGGAGCTGGATAGGAAGTTGAGCAGCTGGGATATAAACTGGCACCGATATGGGGTCCTGGCAGATACAAGGCAAGGATTTACCCACTAGGCTACCGTGCTGGGCCCCAGGTGGTTTTGATAGTTCTGAAATGCTTTTGATTTTGTTGATCCAAGGATGAGGAAATCCTTCCAAAAGTCATTGGCTGACATAGTCCACCTTAGAGTGTGTATTTGCCCAGATACTTATCAATGCTTGGCTGGGGTAGTTGTTCAGTTTGTGTCCTTTTTTCCTCTGCTATGGTACTAGATGTCTTCTGTGGGCCTCAGTGGACTGCCGTACCCTCCGTATGCATCTGAGCGTGCTGTCTACTACATTGTCTTTAGCAGCTGAGGAGGCCCAGTTCTGACATGTGTTCCATAGTCAGACCACAGATGCTGCAGTTCTCGGCATGGTTGGAGTTTAGTCCAGTGGCCCCATTGGGAGTTTCCCACAATAAACCTCATCTGATATCTGCCAGCCAGTATGGGGTTTGTGTCAGTCTGTCACCCAAATCAGCCCAAGAGTTTTTGTAGTTTTAGAACTATGTCCAGTTTTAGTTAATTTTTATACGTGATATATGTGGTCAATGTTCACATTTTTTTCAAATTTATTTTCATTTAATTAGGAGGACACAGAAAGGGAGGGATAGAGAGAGATTGTCCTCTGGCTCATTCATCGAATGGCCGAAACAGCCAGAGCTGGACCAAATAGAAGCCAGGAACCTGAAATTCTATCCACATCTTTCAATTGGTTGAGGGCCATAAACACTGAATGCCTGCTGGATCTGACACGATGACTCAGTGGCTAAATTTTTGCCTTGCCAGTGCCCCAATCCCATATAGATGCTGACTTGAGTCCCATCTGCCCCTCTCCTGATCCAGCTCCCTGCTTATGTCCAGGGAAAGCAGTTGAGGATGGCCCAAAGCCTTGGGATCCTGCACCCAGGAAGAAGCTCTGGGCACCTGGCTTCAGATTGGCCTAACTCTGCTATTGTGGCCACTTGGGGAGTGAATCAGCAGATGGAAGATCTTCCTCTCTGTCTCTCCTCCTCTCTGTATATCTGCCTTTCCAATAAAAATAAATAAATCTTAGAAATGAAGAAACCCAAAAGCAGAAAGCCGGTTCAGAAGCAGAGAAGTTCGAATTTGAACTGTCACTCTGCTATGAAGGATGCTGAACTGGTGGCTTAACTTGTTACACTGCAACATCTATCTCCTTAGCATCATTCTCGGGTTGTGGCTATCTGCTTGTCTCAGCACCATTTGTTCAAGACTATTATGTCCCCACTGAATTTTCTTGGTACCCTTGCTAAAGATTATTTGAAGACAAACAAGTTTATTACTTCCGGACAATAAATTCAATTCTGTTGATCCATTTTTCCATCATTTTGCCAGACTCTCTTGATTAGCATTACTTTTGCAATAAATTTCAAAACTAAGCTTGAGTGTATTGACTCTTTTCCAAGATTTACTTTTTCCCTTCCTTCTTTCTTCCTTCTTTCCTTCTTTTCCTCACTCCCTCCTTCCTTTTTTCCTTTCCTTTTCCTTTTTCTCTTCATCCCTCCCTCCCCCTTTTTTAAAATTTCATTTTATTTTTTATGATTCTATGTTCTTTGCATTGCTGCATAAAATTTAGAATGGATTTGTCCTTTTGTCCATTTCTTCCCAAAAACTATGTGGAGTCTTAATAAAAATTGTGCTGCATTTATAGATGGATTTAGGAGATTTTTGCTCTGTATGTGTGTTTTAAGGTCTGTTTCTCAACCTTACTAAAATTTTTGAAAATTTATCTTATTTATTGGGAAAAAAGATTACAGAGACACAAGAGACTGACAGAGAGCTTAGATCTGCGCAAGGGCCACTATAGGCCTTGGAACTCGGTCTGAGTCTTCCACATGGGTGTTGGGACCCAAGCATTGGGGCCAGTTCATAATTCGCCAGGAGCATTAGCAGGGTGCTGGATCAGTAGCAGAGCAGTCGGGACAACAGCCAGTGCCCATGTAGGATGCTGGCATTGTAAGTGATGGTGTGGCTTGACAGTACTGTCCCAGTGTGACTATACTGTCCCAAAGTTGCTGTCTTTCTGACAGGGTTACATCCGTCCTTTGATTCATAATTGTCTATTTACATCTTTAATTTCTTAAACAATTTTTTATTTTATTATTCAGTTCCATAGGCTCTGGAATTTCCCTTACCCCCTCCAAAACCTCTCTTTTCCACTTACTTCCTCTATATTGTTACAATTGTATGTTCCTCATGAACAGTCACAAGTTCATCATTTTGCTATTTACATCTTTAGTTTCAACAGTATTTTTAGTATTTGTAGTTTCTGGTATACAAGTCTTATACATGTCTGTAAATCTCAAGTAGACAAAGTTGCTGAAGTATTTTTCTGTTTTTTGATGTTGTTATCAATGAGATTGTTTCCAGATGGCCTACTATATGGGAGTGCAACTGATTTTTGTACATTGATTATATCTTAAAACTTTGCTGAACTTATTTATTAGTTTGTATATGAATTTCAGCTCTGATTTAAGTAAAGGAACTTAATATGTATTTTGCTTTCTAGTATATTAAGTAGCTGTGCTATTACTAAAATATACCTAAGTATTGTTTTATTGAAAGCTTCTACATTTTAAGGTGATAGTGATACTTTCTGTGAATGTAGTTTAGTAATCTTAAGATTTTTTAAAATGTATTTGCAGAATTGCTTAATTATAGCTTAGTTGCAAGAATGCTTGTGTTTATTTGTTCTATCTTCAGCAGACAATAATTTTTCTTACATAATTTCTGTCCTTTTTAAAGGTTCTAATATATTTAAGGAGTGCAAATTGGGATACCCGGATTGCAGCAGGACAAGCTGTGGAAGCTATAGTGAAAAATGTACCCGAGTGGAATCCAGTGCCGAGAGCCAAACAAGGTGCCTTTCATTGGAAAACGTAATTTGAAGTGAAGCCCTAACTATAATATGTATTTTATACTTTAATACTTTTAACTTAAAGCTGTAATTTTCATGCTAGCAGGTACAGAGAGTATGTTGAAAATGGTGGTTTTTCCACCCCCCAACCCCACCTTATAAGATGCATAATCTGGATGAAGTATTTTCATAGTTTTTAAAACTGTTCTGTGGTTTGCTTGAGTAACAGAGATGATGGCATTTGCTCAAGGAATTTATATCCTAAGGGAAGAATTAGGTGATTACAGTGTAAATAGTTGAAGCAATTTATTTTTCTCTTATTGTTGGGAAAATACTATGGTGTAAATAATTTCTTTAAAAAAAATTTTTTTTCATTGTAGTTAATTTCTAAATCTAGGCACAGTTATTTATGGATTGTATGGATAGGCTACAGTCTTGAGTCTAACTTTTTGGTGTGCTCTTTACATGTAGTGGTGAAAATTTGTATTTGTTTTCTGATTATAACGGTATGTATAAACGAATTGGACACTTTTTAGACAGTTGTAAACTTGTATGTTTTAACTAAATGAAAATTTAATATTGGAATGAACTATAAATGGGAAATAAATTATGTTGATTTTGAATCAGTTTAGTAACTATCATTTTCAGCATTTTTTAAAAAGATACATTTGTTTTTATTGGAAAGTCAGATTTACAAATAGAAGGAGAGACAGAGAAAGATTTTCCATCTGCTGGTTCATGCCCCGGCGGCCACAACACCGGAACTGAGCTGATGCAAAGCCAGGAGCTTGTTTTGGGTCTCCCACACAGGTGCAGGGTCCCAAAGCTTTGGGCCATCCTCTACTGCTTTCCTAGGACACAAGCAGGAAGCTGGATGGGAAGTTGAGCAGCTGGGACATGAACTGGTGCTCCTATGGAATCCATTTCATAAAGGCGAGGACTTTAGCTACTAGGCTGCCATACTGATCCCTACATATTTTAGCATTTATAGCTGGGTAATGTGTTTTGGGAATGAATGCTGAACATTTTATAGATGTTTTTAGGACTCAAGTGGATATGCAGTACTAGCATTTATCAGAGTGTAATTTGCTCGAGAATACAATTTATGCTGTTAAAGGAGCAGGTACTTTGCTTCCTAAATATTCCTCAGATATTGGGAAGGGTGATGTATATTTTTACTATTTTTAGAATATAAATTTAAGAAATATTTATTCATTATATATTGGAAAGTTAGAATTACAGAGATAATCTGCTGTTTCACTCCTCAAGTGGACACAATGGCCAGAGCTGAGCTGATTTAAAGCCAGGAGCTTCTTCTGGGTTTCCCATGCAGGTGCAGGGTCCCAAGGCTTTGGGCTGTCCTCTCTTGCATTCCCAGGCCACAAGCACAAAGCTAGATGGGAGGGAAATGGAGCAGCCAAGATACAAACCAGCACCCGTATGTCATCCTGGCACGTGCAAGGCGAGGACTTTAGCTGCTAGGCTACTGCACTGTGCCTGATGTATATTATTCTTAACTTTATTAATTTTAATGCTTATTAGGCTTAAATATATTTAGATATCAGCATAAATATTATGCAGTTTTTTTGTGCAAATGTTAAATATTAGGCTTATATTGGCCTTGTTCATGAATACATTTTATGAATATTTTGTGTTACATTTTTTGTTATATGCATAGTTTATTTTTAAAAAGTGTTAACTAAACATACAGGAATATTTATTAATATACTTTAAAAGTTTATTCCCTGTATTGAAGGAAAATACATTTGCAACATCTTATAGACACCAACTTTACAAAAATAGAACTTCTAGAAGCTGAAATGTACTACAGTAGATTCTGTAGTTTACAGTTTAATTACTGAATTGGAATTTATTCTTCCTGTCTCTCCCACCTCCCCTAATGTGGCAGTTATTACTCTTAAGCTAATGACATTCAAGCATATTGTAGTACTACAGATCCTTAAATACAGTACACACTGCATATTTATTTACTAACAGAGCAAGTATCCTGTATTTGTTGTAGCATAATTATTTCAGATAAGTATTTGACTTTAAGTACAAATAGAATTACAACATCCCATGATTGTAAACATTCACCAAAGAGCTTCCAGAGTGAGAGGAGTAACAGAGGCGGCCCAGGAGTCAGTCCAGTGTTGCTCAGTCATTTGGATACTGCTGAGACTGCTAATGGGAACAGCGAGTTGAAGGCAAATCATCATAAGCCTTTCTTGTACATCTGTAAGAAAGCAGTACTGTGTATGTATCTTGAGTCAAAAACTGAAAGTCATTCTAACGTTCACGTTAAGCACAGTTTCGCTTACCTGAAAAATATTGAGTTATACTCAGCAGTATATATGATTCTTAACACTAGAAATTAAAAAACACTGGTGGGTCTCCAGTTCCTTTTGTAGCTACAGAAGGAGTACTGAGTTCCCACTGATGCTAACAGGAGTCGCTCACGCATACCAAGGGTGGGACCTCCCCGAGGGCCACGTGCAACCGCAAAGCTTGAGGCACGGCTATTGCTTCTGTCAGCAGATGCTATACAAGCAGATTTAAGGCTGAATTCGGCTTAGAGTTCATTCTTCTCATTAAGGGTCTTTCTATGTAGATCATGTATACAATCCAGAATGCCCTAAACGGAGGTGTGCAGTCCCCAGATGCTTCTGAAGTGTTACTCTCCTTACAGTTGAGTCATTGTCAGTGTATTTACTTAAAGCCATTTTTAAAAATGCATTTGGGATTTGAAAACTCTTGTCATAATTTCTCCAGGATTGGCATCCTTTTCATTTTCTAACTTTTGGCCAATTTCACATTTGTCAAATTCTTCACTGCAGTTCTTGGGCAGTTGTGATGCTGAATTGAAATAGAAAAAAAAAATCAAAAACATAATCACTGCCACCCACTTTGGGACAGGCCTGTTTATAAAGAAAACGGCATTCCTGGAGTGGATGGGTAACTTGGGAAGCCCTCCGGCTGAGCGGGATAGCTCTCCAGGGCCGCCGCATAGTGCACCTGCTGTAGCAATGCTGACTGTGCTGCAGCATTTTGCTGTGGCTCTTGCAAGGATGACTGTGAAGGATTCTGGGAAAACCCAGGGATTCCTGGGAGGGACAGAAGGTCTGGGAAAAGAGAACTGCCTGCAGCTTGAAGTCCAGACAATAAACCAGCTTGTGCAACGAGCACAGAGTTGAAATTGGAACTGAACCCTGAAGCAAATCCTGGGAGGACAGGGGCTGGGGATGGCACTGTGGCGGCAACAGGCAGTGGGGTGACAGCTGCAACCGTGGAGGGTGCCTGCAGCCCAGGGAACGAAGGGAGGGCCAGGGTGACACTCAGGGCACTACAGACAGAAAAGCCAGGGTACAGGGGTTTGAAGATGACAGAGGCCCTTGGGTGACCGAGAAGAGCAAGGGACAGCAGTGGACAGGTTGAGGGGGAAAGGTGCTGCCGATGTTGGTACTGCAGCAGAAAGCCCCGAGAGAACAGCTGCTGTGGAGTGGGATAAGGGACGGAGACAGAGGCGGAGGGGGTAGAGGCTGACGAGCGGCCTATTAGTGACCCAGGAAGAGACGCTTATGGGTTAAAAAATGGGTTACCAGTTAAAGGAAAATTATTGGTTAAAGAAGTGAAGGGTGGAAGAGCAGTAAACACTGGAGCAATAGGAGCAGAGGAACCATGTGGTGGAAGGGAAATGGAGGAGAGGGAATTGGAACTGTTTAAAGGAGTACTCAAAGTGGAGAGCCCTGATAATGTGGGGTTAAAGTAAGAAGACAGACTGATGGGCACTGATGTTGAGGGATACTTGCGGCCCAAGATCCCTGACAAACCTAAAGTGCCATGAGCGGGATTCATGGGATGAGACGGGCCTTTGAAGGCCGAGGGGGTAGGATTCACGGCCTCACTTTTGATCATAACTGGGATTGTGGTGACAGCAGGTGTGGATGGAAGGTGCAGTTCTGAGGGACCTGCGTGGGGTCCATGTAAAAGGGCGACAGAGGAACCACAGCTCACTGGCACAGATGCTGAAGACGCAGGAGTAGTCAGTGGAGACTGGACAGGCAAAGTAGGGGCAGCGGAAGTGGAGTTAGCCACAGGAGACAGCAGGCTTGGGAACATGGCCAACCCTGGAGTGGAAGACCTCTGGGGAGCAGGCATGGCGGAGGGGGCATAGCACTTGTTAGGGGCTGAGGCAGCAGTATCAGAATTGGCATTAGTAAGAGAAGACAGTGAAGTCAGCCCACTTGTAACAGCAGATAAAGCAGAGGGGTTCACTAAACTGAAGTCATTTGATGTCGAAAAGCCTTTTAAAGCAGACAGAAGAGGACTGTTTACACCAAGCGGACCAGCAACACCAGGAGTGGAACTGCCAGCAGTGATGGGAGTTGGGTTGGATACTCCCTTGGATGTTGGTGTTAAAGGCCAAGGGAGACCCGCAAACACTGATGACAGTGAAGAGTTGGGATTGCTGGTAGAAGCGGCAGTGGAGTTGGCTGAAAAAGAGAGGATAGTGAAGGGAGCAGACGTAGAAGTAAGAGTTTCACCGGAAGTCAGAGCAGCCCAAGGTGCAGATGTGGCTTGTGGGGCTGGGCTGGGCTGGGGGTGTATTACATTTGATTATATAATGTTTCCAGTCAATCTACTAGTAAACTCATGCTTTTGCTTTTATATTTTCTACTGTTTAACAGTATAGTGACAGCATGACATTTAACACTATATTTATTTCAATTTGTGAATTCATTTTCATGTCACATGCTTTCATTGTTAGAAACAGTTACATATATGGTACCCAGTATTCTGATGGATTGTCAGAGATCACCAACCTAATTTATCCACACAGGGCAAAGGATTAATCTATTATTAATCAACAATTATTTTTGTAGTTACTCTACTTTATGTGTTTCTTAACATACTAGCCACATACCTTGAATATTTTCATTACACACTTTGGCTTACATGGTTAAATTAATAATTTTTTACTTAATCTAGAACCTTCTTCAGAAAGCTGCATGGAAGATTCATCTACTACAGATCGATTGAATTTTGACAGATTTGATATATGCAGATTATTACAACATGGTGCCTCTCTTTTGGGATCTGCTGGTGCAGAATTTGAAGTCCAGGATGAAAAATCAGGTATGTAGTAAGTAGTCCTATGCAAGGTAATTTCAGTTTTGTGTTTTCTCTAACTAACTAGTCAGATATATTAGTGATGTCATGAAATGAGAACTGACTAAAGTTTACTAGTTAGGAGGGTGTTGTGAATGGGATAGATGAAGCAGCAATTTAGTTCGGCTAAGTGTTTCAGTATATGCTGAATATATGCATAATTCATAAATAATAGTATTTCAGTAGCAGCTTTATTGTATAATGCAGAAATTGTAAACTACTCAAAGGTCTTAGTATTTTTTTTTTAATATTTATTTAATACTTTTATTGCAAAGTCAGATATATAGAGAGGAGGAGAGACAGAGAGGAAGATCTTCCATCCGATGATTCACTCCCCAAGTGACCGCATCGGCTGATGCTATGCCAATCTGGAGCCAGGATCCAGGAACCTCTTTCGGGTCTCCCACATGGGTGTAGGGTCCCAAGGCTTTGGGCCATCCTTGACTGCTTTCCAGGCTACAAGCAGGGAGCTGGATGGGAAGTGGGGCCGCCAAGATTAGAACCAGTGCCCATATCGGATCCCGGAGCATGCAAGGCAAGGACTTTGGCTGCTATGCTACCACGCTAGGCCCTATATAGCACATTTGGTTTATCTGTTTGTTAGTAGACCCTGGGGTGGATTTTGTATTGTTGCAGAATATGTAATAATGTACAGCTATTTGGATTACTACTTTTCAGCTTTTTTGGATATATCGGAAGCAAATTGTTGAATCAAATGATAATTCTATTTTTAAGTTTTTCAGAAACTACCATGGTTTTTCATAGCAATGGTACTATTTAACAGTCTCATCAGTAATATACAATATATTCAGTTTTCATATGCTTTTCAATACTTGCTCTTTGATTATAGCCTTATCTGTGTGTGATGTGAAACTTGATTGTGATTTTGATTTGCATATTTGTGATAAATGATGGCATCAGCTAGATTTTTTTCATGTTTTTAATTAACCATTGTTAATTTTTTGGAGAAATGCCTATTTAGACCCCTCACCGAATGTTTCTGGTTGGGTTATCTTTTTTATGAGTTGCAGGAATTTTTTATTTAGGACTTATTTATGTTTTCTGTATCCTATGGGTTATAAGTTCATTTTCCAAATGGTTTCTTTACTTTTTTTTTCCTTTATGATTGTTTGCAAAGGATATTGACAGGGTGGGAGGGAGAGGAGAGAGATGGAGACTTTCCATGCAGTGGTTTATTGTCCCCAAATGGCTGTAAGCACTGGAGTTGACCAGATCAGGGCCAAGAACTCTAATTGGATTCTTCATATGGGTGGGACCCAAATACTTGGACAATCACTGACTGTGTTTGTGGGCGAATTAGCAGGAAGCTAGATTGGAACTGGAGGATCTCTGGCTCAAATTGGTACTTGTATGTGGGATGTTTGTCCCAACAGTGATTTAACCCCCTGAGCCACAACAGATGCGTAAGACTGGATTCTGTTACGTTCTTCCAATGTTTGTTATTTGTCTTAGCAGGTGTTTAATGTGACACAACTTAAAATGGAAGCCTGTTCCACTTTGTGGTGTGCAGTGGCTTGAATCTCAACTTTAACTTTGGGATTTTTGCTTTAACTACAGCATTTCCAATTGGTGCTGTGTGTACATACAGTTCAGGGCTCATCTGGAAATTTGTGTTGAATTTACTCAGAATTTTGCCTTCGTTCCTTGACTATTTTTACTTTCATTTTTTGTTTGATTTTAATACTGTTTACATAGCTGAAAGTTATGCAAGCCTATTTGTGCCTCTGTCCAGGGTGGGGAGCATCGAGGTATAGAAGAAAGTGGGAGGGATAAATGTCTTGGTTCTTTTTTTCCTCCTGTGTCTGTGGCAGGGATTGGGCCAGTTCACTGCTGCTGTCAAACTATATAAGCATGTGGGGATGGGGAACGGTCATGTGATGACACTCCCAGAGACCCTGATGTCGGGAAAGTGTTCCGAGGGTGCTATTTGAGTGGTTTTGATAGTTCTGAGACATTGTTGAATCGTTACACCAGGGTGGAGAAAATCTTTGTAAGGTCTGTTGGCTGACCAAGTCTACCTCAGTGCATCCCCATACCCTGGAGAGTGGTCCAATCTGTTCTGCTTTCCATGTTGTGATGAGGCAGTTGATGTCCCCTGCTGGCCCTGATGTGCCCTGTGTGCATCTGCCAATGTTGTCCACCTCATAGACGTCAGCCACTGAGGGCGCCCAGTCCTGCTAGATGTACTCCAAGGTCGGACCACGTATCTTATGGATTTACTTGTGGCCAGGGTTTGAATCCAGCAGTTTAGCTGGAGAGTCTCCCAAAACACCATACCTGGGGTGACCTCAGACTTGACTCTTGTGTGCACCATCTAGTGCATGGTTCGATTTGATTTGTCATCTGTACCAGCCAGTGGACTTACAGGTGGATGCAGCTGCTTGATCAGTTCTGCTGGCCCGGCCCTATTGCTCACATGAACCCACAGGTGCTATAGCCTTGTTGGGGCAACCCCAAATAACACCCCCCTCATTTCCGGCTCCAGCCCTGTTTTTTTTTGCCTGTGCTAGCATGTGCTGTGGCCTAACCAGCTGATCTTACATCCCATCTGGCTCTTGTGCATACCTGTGGGTGCTGTGGCTAACCTCAGCCTTGCCTACCCCAGACTTGGCCTACACATATGCCAGTGGGTGGTGCCACCTTGTCCAGTCTCACCTGCTCTCAGCCTTGACTCTGTGCTCACCCATAGAAGTTGCAGCCTAGGCCCAGCATGATAGCCTAGTGGCTAAAGTCCTCACCTTGCACATGCTGGGATCACACAGGAGCACTGGTTCGTGTCCTGGCTGCTCCACTTGCTTCCAGCTCCCTCCCTGTGGCTTGGAAAAGCAATCGAGGATATCCCAAAGCCTTGGGACCCTGCACCCATGTGGGAGACCTAGAAGAAGCACCTGGCTCCTGGCTTTGGGTCAGCTTAGCACCAGCTGTTTTGACCACTTGGGGAGTGAGCCAGTGGACGGAAGATCTCTCTGTCTCTTCTCTTTGTGTGTCTGACTTTCCAATAAAGAAAAATAAATCTTTAAAAAAAAAAAAAGGCTGCAGCAGCCTAGCAGATGGGTGTCCAAAGTTCCCCTTATCAGGCCCGCTCCCAGGTTGCCAGGGGATGCTGGGTCCAGTCTGACAGGGCTCCCACTCAGTCCTTGCCTTTGCAATGGGTGCTGCAGTCTGGCGCAGCCTGGCCTGCCCCCAGCTCTGGCCAAGCTACATGAGCTGGCTAGTGTTGCAGCCCAACCCGTTCTGGGCTTTGGTGCTTTCGTTTGTGGATTTTCCTTTTCTACTTTGTAGCGGCTATAATAGCTCCTAACTTCAGTTCTTCCAGCCGGAAAAATTGAATTTTATTCTCAAGTTTTAACTGCCTCATGTATCATGAATGGAGTCTGCTGCTTTCAGAAAGGCTAAAAGCTACAAAAAGGTGAAACTCATCTAGTACCATTTTTTTTCTACCTACATTGGCAGCTGCTCCAAATAAATTAGATGCTTATTTTGTTTTCTCTCACTGTCTCTAAAATATTTTGCCCAATTTTTAAAAAGATTTTTTAAAAAAGATTTATTTATTGTTGTTGGAAAGTCAGATTTATAGAGAGAGGGAGAGACAGATAGATCTTTCATCTGCTGATTCACTCCCCAAATCGCTGCAATGGCTGGAGCTGAGCCGATCCAGAGCCAGGAACCAGGAGCTTCCTCTGGGTCTCCCATGTGGGTGCAGGGGCTTAAGGCCTTGGGTTGTTCTCTGCTGCTTTCTGAGGCCACAAGCAGGGAGCTAGATGGGGAGTGGGGCATCTGAAGCACAAATTGGCACTCATATGGGATCCTGGGGTGTGCAAGATGAGGACTTTAACAACTAGGCTACTGTGCCAGGCCCTGGCCAATCTTTTTCAACTATGGAGTGTGAACCCAGCTCGACCTTACCCCACTATAACTAGAAGAATGCAAATTTTTATTATTTTTAAGTTTTTTTTTTTTTTTAATGTTGTAAAAGTTTTCTGGGCCCTGATCAATGGCCTATTTGGCTAATCCTTGCTTTTCAAGCGCTGGATCCCATATGGGTGCTTGTTCGTATCCTACTTCCCATTCAGCTTCCTGCTTAAAGCCAAAAAAATAGTGGTGGACGGCCCAAAGCTTTGGGACCTTGCACCTGTGTAGGAGACCCAGAAGAAGGTCCTATTTTCTGGTTTCAAACTGGTTCAATTCAAATCATTGCAACAATTTGAGCAGTGAGAGATGGAAGATCTTACAGTCTCTCCTTCTCTCTGTAAATCCGCCTTTCCAAAAAATAAAATCAATCTTTTTTTTTAAAGTCTCCAAATAATTTAGAAACCGTTATTTTTAAAAATCTATTTGAAAGTAAAAATTTTCATTTTAAGTTGATCTTTTGATTTTTGCAGTGTGACTGTTTTCTACTGATGGGTTTTCTAAGGGTTTTACACATTCATAATCTGTAGTCTTTTATTTCTGTATCTTTGTTATTTGGCCTGTTAGAGCCATTTTGTCTCAAGACAACAGAAAGGGTCACACTTGGATTGAGTATTTGTATTTTTGAGATTTATTTTTCTGTCTGGATCTGTTGAATTGGGGACAGATGTTTATAGAGCAGTGGAGAAAGCTCTTAAGATGGCACATTCCATGGTGGAGTTCCTGCACTGACTCCTGTGCTTTCAGGCCAGCTTCTTGCTAATGCTTACTTGTTCTCTGTCACCTGCTTTGGAGCTGCTCCTCACGCTAGCCTGGCCCAGCTCTGGTTGTTCACAGGAGTTCGTGGAATGAACCAGTGATTGGAAGATCTCACTGTTTCTGCCTTTGAAATAGAAAAAAGAAAACTAACATTTTTAAAAAAAGATTTATTTTATTTTTTTTATTGCAAAGTCAGATATACAGAGAGGAGGAGAGACAGAGAGAGCGCAACGGCTGGAGCTGAGCTGATCCTAAGCCAGGAGCCAGGAAATTCTACCAGGTCTCCCACACAGGTGTAGGGTCCCAAGGCTTTGGGCCATCCTCGACTGCTTTCCCAGGCCACAGGCAGGGAGCTGGATGGGAAGCGGGGCTGCGGGGATTAGAACTGGCGCCCATATGGGATCCCAGTGCATTTAAGGCAAGGACTTTTACTGCTACGCTTAACATGCTGAGCCCGACAACTAAATTAAAAAAAAAAAATTAAAGATTGATTTATTACCGTTGGAAAGTCAGATATATAGAGAGGAGGAGATACAGAGAGGAAGATCTTCCATCCAATGATTCACTCCCCAAGTGGCTACAATGGCTGGAGCTGAGCCAATCTGAAGCCAGGAGACAGGAGCTTGTTCTGGGTCTCCATGTGGGTGCAGGGTCCCAAGGCCCTGGGCTGTCCTTGACTGCTTTCCCAGTTTACAAGCAGGGAGCTGGATGGCAAATGGAGTAGCCGGGAAGAAGCACCTATATGGAATCCCGGCAAATGCAAGGCGAGGACTTCAGCCAATAGGCTAGTGACGGGCCCAATCAGAACTCTTTCTTCTTTTTTTTAAATCTAGATCTTTCTGAGAAAGTTATGGGGCATAGCTATAAAGTGTGCTTCCAAAGATATGATGTGTTATATATTTTATCATTGACAGTGGGGCAGTTGGTGAAATAGTGAAAACTTGCTAGGATATTTCGCAAGCTTGTACAGTATTTTTTGTTGACATTTTAGGTAGTGGAGTTTATGATATGTTCAGGGGTCATTGTCAATGTGGATTTTTCAGTTGCCAGAAAAGGTGTTTTAATAGTTTATTACTTTAATGCAGTTTGAGTTGCATGTATTAGAAAATGCTTAGCTGGTTTGCAAAAATTGTATTTTTTGTTTAAAGGTGAAGTGGATCCTAAAGAGAGGATAGCACGCCAACGAAAACTGTTACAGAAGAAACTTGGCCTTAACATGGGAGAAGCAATTGGAATGAGTACTGAAGATCTCTTCAATGATGAAGATTTGGATTATACCCCAACTTCAGCAGCCCTTGTAAACAAACAACCTGTAGGTAAAATGTTTGGTTGTTTGATTGCAAGCAGTAGTATAAAGGATTTGTCTCGTTGTGCTTATGCAGTTAGAAACTTCAAAACAGAAAACTGTGCTTAATTCTGCTGAGTGCTCTTGAGTTTCAGTGTAATTTAGTGTGTCTTCACTGAATTTCTGGTGATAGTTTGTAAAGTGATAGCAACGTAGTCCACAGCCTAGACATTAGACTTTTTTATTTACTTTTATTTATTCTGAGAGGGAGGGAGGGACAAAGGGAATGGTAAAGAGAGGAAGAGAGCGGGCGTGCACAAATGAGCTGCCATCCCGTGGTTCACTGCCCAAACTGACACATTGCAGAAACCCAGTTGCATGAACTGCTATTGTTGTCTCCCAAGGGTCTGCATTAGTAGGAGGTGGGAGCTGGATATTATAAACCTAGGCACTCCGGTGTGGGACTGGACATCTTAATTGCTAAGCCGGATGTCTGCACTGATAATAGACTTAAAAAAAAAACTGCGACAGACATTTTAGGAATTACTGGGATTGAAAGATTTAGTTGTCTTAATTGCTTTTTTTTTTTGGTCTTTTAGGACGAAAAAAAGTAATTTTGGGGAGAATGAATGATAGTAGGGTTATATAATTAAGAATAATAATAGAAGTCTTTAGAACTATGACTTGTTACTTTTTTTAAAGTTTTGTTTTTGCGGGGGAGGTGAGGGGTAGTCAGATACACAGAAAGTAGGAGACAGAGAGGAAGATCTTCCATCTGCTGATTCACTCCCCAAGTGACTGCAACAGGCGGTCCTGCGCCTGTCTGAATCCAGGAGCCAGAAGCTCTTCCGGGTCTCCCACATGGGTGTAGTATCCCAAGGCTTTGGGCTGTCCTTGACTACTTTCCCAGGCCACAGGCAGGGAGCTGGATGGGAAGTGGGACAGCTGGGATACGAACTGACACCCATATGGGATCCTGGAGCATTCAAGGCGAGTACTTTAGTTGCTAGGCTACTATGTCAGGCCCACTTAATTTTTTTTTTTTTTTTAAAGAATTGCAGAGAGAAAGAGAGATTGAGATCCCCTAGCCCAATAATTCATTCCCCAGATGGCTGTTAACAGTCAAGGCTGGGTCAGGTCAGAGGCAGGGGCTTTGTGTGGATCTCCCACTTAGGTAGCAAGGGTCCAAGCAGTTGCTTCATGTTCTGCTGCTTTCCCAGATGGGTTAGTAGGTAGCAGCACAGAAAGCAGAGCAGACAAGACTCAACTCAACACTCCTGTTGGACATTGGCGCTGCTCCGCTGCACTGTCGCCCTGCTTGTGCATATTACTAAGCTGTTACGTCAAACAGTTGAAGGCCTGAAGAAAACTGCTCTTCCCCTTGAAAAAATACATATGTCAGAGCAGTCTCCCATTTCACAGGGTCAGACACTCTTTCCCCTGTCTTCCAGTTGCTGTTTACAGTACCATAGCATTATTAGGAATTCTTGCTTTGGAGACAGGAATCCTTGTTTGCGCCATCTTCCCTGTTGACCTTTCCGTTTGTTTCCGTTTGTTTGCTCTGTGTGTCCTATAGTCATTGGAATTTGATTTTTTTTCCATACTTGATCTTAGTCAAAAGGCTGAGAAGTGATGATTTATGTTTCTGAGACACAGTTACTGTGATGCATAACTTTTCCCTGTAACTTTCATAGATGAGAAAAAACTAGAGTCAGATACTAGAGAGGAAAAGGACAGGTTTAAAAAGGCAGAAATGCAATGACAACTAGAAAGGAATAGGAAATTGAGATGAAAGAAAGCATAAAATAGCATAAAACAGGAAGAAACAGAATAAAAATGTAGTAATGTGGAGGTGGCATTGTGGTGCAACAGGTTAAGCTTGACAGTGTTACAGGTATCTTATTTTGCAATACAGACTCAAGTTGTGGCTGCTTTGCTTCTAATCTAGGTTCCTGCAAACACACCTGGGAAGGCAGGTGAACTTTCTCAAGCATTTGTGCCCCTCCCCACGCCCATAGGAGACTTAGGTGGAATTCTCTTTTTTTTTTTTCTCTTTATTCCTTTTCTTTTCTCTCTTTCTTTCTCAGTTACAACGTAAGAGAGAGACAAATCATCCACTTGTTGATTTAGTCCCAAAGATGGCTATAATGGCCAGGGCTGGGTCATGCTGAAGCCAAGAGCTTCATCTTTGTCTCCTTTGTGGGTGGCTGGTGCACAAGTTTTGGGCCATCTCCTTTTCCTAGACCTTTAGCAGGGAACTGAGTCAGAAATGGAGGAGGCAGAGCCTAGGGCCCATATAGGATGTTTTACTCGCTATGCCGCAATGCTGCCCTCTTCCTGTTCCCACCCCCTACAGAGTTCTTTTCTCTGTTTCAGAAGTTTGTAGAGTTAACCTGTGGATGAATGATCTCTGCCTCTCGGTCTTTCCTTCCCACTGTGACATTCTGCCTTTTAAAAAATATACTAATGTGCTCCTAATGTGGGTAGTTGAGCACGTTTTTAGTAAATGAATAGGTATAGGGACCAGACTGTACCTCCTTATTCCTGGGCTGTGTAGCCAGCTAATCTCTGCCTGCAGTGCCTCAGTTCTTCCCCTTCTGATCCAGCTCCCTGCTTATGGATTGGGAAAGCAGTGGAAGATGGCTTAAGTCCTTGCACCCCTGTACTCCTGTGGGAGTCCAGGAAGAAGCTCCTGATTCTGGCTTTGGATTGGCTCAGCTCAGGCTGTTCGGCTATTTGGGAAGTGAATCAGTGGATGGATGATTCTCTCTCTTTTTCTACACTGTAAATCTACTTTACAGTAAAACAACAATAACAACAAAGAAAATGCAAATGAATAGGTATAGACAAAGTGGGTTATAGATAATCAGAGTAGTTGGAAACTGTGGATAGTACAGTTTGGGGTTTGTAAGATTCAGGTTTGACTGGTTTTATATATTATAGACCTTTAGGGGAAGGAAGTTCCTTAAAGTTTGTTATTACCATAGGCCCATCTTATCTTCATTGCTTTATATATCTTTCACCAGTTTCTGGATCCATATTGCAGTGGGACATCCATGCCAGTGACCCTAATTGATAGTGGAAATGTAAATTTCATTTGATTCTCACAGTTAGGCACTGGAAAGATTTGTAGTCTTGGGTTTAAAGTGTTTCTTTACATAATTTTCAAAGTGTTGTTTCAGGATGGAAAAGAAGGCAAAATGAGTGGATGGTGAGTGGTTAAAGGAAATTAGCACATGGACTCATTTGAGTCTAGAATTCTGGGCTGCCCTAATATATTATGGCTATAATTATTTCCAGCTGTTTTTAACAGATGAACTATGATTCAATTTCTGTTATTAACATCCTTTTTTCTTGTGACTTTAAGTGGTATTATGGCTATTTCGAAGTCTCACCTCTTTAAAGTCCTCTGTGTTGGGACCATACATTAATATTAAGTTTGTGGCGTTAAGACAGTTAAACTCTTGCATGTTTGATGAGATGTGAAAAACCAGGAGGAGGAGGAAGAGAATGAGATTATGATACAGCTAGAGTGGAGGAGCTTGGGGCTGTCAGAAGGCATGTGACCAGTCTGTATAACCTGGAACTGTTAGGTTAATTGTTTTTTGAGACGCAGGCAATAGGTATTTATTTTAACCTCAAAAGTTTAAACTGAACATTCTTTTATTCCTTTAGACTCTCCAGGCAGCTGAATTGATTGATTCAGAATTTCGGGCAGGAATGAGCAATAGACAGAAGAACAAAGCTAAGAGAATGGCCAAATTATTTGCGAAACAGAAATCCAGAGATGCAGTGGAAACGAATGAGAAGAGGTAGTAATCTTTCTCTGCTTTTCACCTAAAAGGAGTGTTGCTTTGTGGCTTGACTCTACTAACACAGGAGAAACCTTTTGTTGGTGGTGTAGCTGGGGAGTACCGTTGGTACTGTCCTGCTCCGTTGGTGGAGGTTGGAGGAGTTGTACTGTTAGGGACAGAGACCACTTGCCCAGAAATGTCATCTTGTGGAGCCTTTCTGAAAGCTTTTTTACATTTTTAAAGCAGTTCATTTTCAGTATATTTGAATGGAAGAGAAAATGAATGAAAATGAGAGAATGAGTATCTTCTGTCTGCTGATTCATTCCCTAAGTGCCTGGCACAATTAGGGCAGAGCCGGGCTAAAGCCAGGAGTACAGAACTCAGAGTCCCTGAAGTGCATAGTCGGGAGTGAAGTGATTGAACCATGAGCTGTCCAGGACCCATCTCAGCCAGAAGTTAGGATTAGAAGCAGGGCCAGGACACAACCCAAGCCACTTCAGTATGGGATGCAGGTGCCTCGAGTGGTATCTTAACGCTGTAACTATCATGTCAGAATGAGGGAGGGTGTTCTATGCTAAGGAAACAAGTGTAAATACATCACTTATGGAAAATTCAGGAAATGGAAGAGCATTGTGACTGGAATCAGTAAACACAGTGAAGAGTAATAGAAAATAAAATAAAGGGCCAGCGTAAGCCAGCTAATCCTCTTCCTGCAGTGCTGGCATCACATATAGGCACAGGTCAATTCCTGGCTGTTCTACCGAAAGTTGGGAACATTAACATTAGTAAAGTAAAAATTGCCATGATATTGTATCTCTAGATTGATGGCTATATTAAACTGTGACTAATAATCCAGGCTTGCTTGTTTGATCTTGTTGTAGAAGAGAACTCTCTGGGTATAGTGAATATCATCACTTTCTGTATGAATTAATAAAAGTGAATTTTTTTATATGACTTGGGGTCATTTCTCCAAGGATGGTTTGAAACTGTTTATATGCTGTTTGACGGGCTTGTTAAATGCAGATTATTGGGCTCAATTTACGCCTATTAAATTAGAATATTTAGTGTTGTTCAAGAAAAATATGTAATGGTGAATTAGTAAACCTTGAAAAAAACTATAAAAATAAGATTTTATTGCAGATGACAAAAATTTTTTTCTTTTTACATACTAGACAATATTCTCTGTTCAAAAACTAGGCACAAAGTGGTAAATTGGAATCATCTACTTGGTAGAATTTATTTGCATATATTCCTTATTTTTGTTTTTAACTTTTTCTTAAAGATTTACTTATTTTTATTTGAAAGGCAAATTTTACAGACAGAAATCTCCCCAAATGGCCACAGTGGCTGGAGCCGAGTAGTTCTGAAACCAGGAGCTTCTTCCAGATCTCCCATGAAGGTGTAGGGTCCCAAGGACTTGAGTCCATCGTGTCCACTGCCTCCCAGCAGGAAGGGTGAATTGAAAGTGGAGCAGCCAGGACACAAACGGGTGCCTATTTGTGATGCTGGCACTTGCAGGTGGTTATTAGCCTACTGAGCCATCACCCCTGCACCAGCTTCCCAGGTTCATTATTTATTTATTTTTTAAAAAGATTTATTTAATTTTTATTGGAAAGGCGATATACAGAGAGGAGAGACAGAGAGGAAGATCTTCCGTTCGATGATTCACTCCCCAGGCGGCTGCAACGGCTGGAGTTGAGCCAATCAGAAGCCAGGAGCCGCTTCTGGGTCTCCCACACGGGTGCAGGGTCCCAAAGCTTTGGGCCATCCTCGACTGCTTTCCCGGGCCAGAGGGAGGGAGCTAGATGGGAAGTGGGGCTGTGGGATTAGAACCGGTGCCCATATGGGATCCTGGGGCATGCAAGGCGAGAACGTCAACCACTGCGCCATCGTGCTGGGCCCCCAGGTTCCTTATTTTTATAAACTCATTGAGCTTGTCAACTCCTGAATTGTTTTTATTTTTTTTCCCTTCATATCAAGGATGAGCTTCTTTAATCAGAAAATCCAAAATCTGAGATCCTCTGCAGTCTGAAACTTTTTTGAGTTCTAGGATGCTGAGAATTTCCTTGAAATTCTTAGTGAGATTGTCTCGGAGAGCTTCATAGAGGTGACCTTAGAAAGTGCTGAAAGCATTGAGGGCACTTGCTGTGTGAATATCTAGGAAAAGACTATTCCAGATAGAGGGGGCAATTGCCTAGAAGTGAAAACATGTCTAGCAAATTCAAGGATAGAAGAAGGCTGACCAGTGTGGCTTCTTGATAGAATTAAGGATAAAATGTAATAAGGGACGAGGGGGGCTAGGATTTCTTTCCATACATCATAAAAATGAATCGCCAAACAAGTCACGTATGTTGAGATGGAAAGGGGAAATACAGAAAAAATGCTGTGTATGCTTTAAAATATGATGATGATTCTTTTAATACTGAGAATAGTAGTTTTACCTATGCTTTCCTTTGTTAAGTTTGGTGTTTTTGGTTAATGATACTTCCTCAACTTCTCTGCCCCTTTTTCTTGTCTGACCTCTGTATTTCCCAAGAAGTAGTAGGATTATATTGCATTGTTCAGCGCGTTTGTTTTCTCCAGGGTCTAAAATCTTGAAAAAGTTAATGTCATTCTGTGATAGATTTTGATTGTAGTTTCAAATTCAAAAGGAAGTTGTGAAGAGGAAGAAGAAATAATGTGTTAAGTGATAGGTCTAGCTTAAAAGGAATTCAGTGACTGCAGTGGGGTATGTTTTGCTCAAAAGTTAAGCAGAGCTGTTACTGGATAATGTAAGACTTTAAATCGTGCAAGCAAAAATGGTAAATAGTTTATTCTGAAGATAAAGTCTCCTGCGACCATTGTGATTCATATTCTTGATTTGCTTTTTAAAATGGTGACTTTTTCTGTTTTTAAGCAATGACAGCACTGATGGGGAGCCAGAAGAAAAGAGACGGAAACTAGCGAATGTTGTTATTAATCAGCCTGCAAATGATTCCAAAGTCTTGATTGATAATGTTTCAGACAGTTCATCCTTAATTGAAGAGGTACTGTTGAAATGTCCTCAGATGTCTTAAAGATACTCGATGTTTTTCAAGCTGATCATGATAGAGTATTAATAATGTTGAAAGACATTTTGGTAAAAATCTTGGTACTTTTTTTTGGAAAATAAAAACAAAACAAAACACAAACAAAAAAATTTTAAAGCCAGGTCATTATTATTGAGCTTGTAAATGAATATACTTTATTGAACTACTTAAATTGTTGGCATTAAGTAGGCCTTTTGAACTAGAAGTAATTCAGTTTTTCTTGTTCAGACAAATGAGTGGCCTCTGGAAAGCTTTTGTGAAGAACTTTGCAATGACCTTTTTAATCCTTCCTGGGAGGTAAGATTTCTTTATTATAGTTTCTCTCAAGCTTGTTTTTTGTACTATTGAAGGGAATAGTGTCAAGAATACTGGCCATGTTCACTTGTGGCATTCGTAGGACTCAGCACATTGAACATAGCAAACAGGCTGATTCTCACCTTTAGTGTCCTTTTAATCTTACAGTGGATTGTTCATTTCTCTTCACTTTTTAAAAAGATTTATTTGGAATGCAAGTATGTAAAGAGAGAGGGAGAAAATCTTCCGTTTGACAGTTTATTCCCTGAATGACTCTTGGGGCCAGGCGAAGCAAGGAGCTATTTCTGGATTTTCCACATGGGTGCAGGGTCTCAAGCACTTTGGCCATCTTTCGCTGCTTTTTCTGGCCATTACCAAGGAGCTGCATTGGAAGTAGAACAGCCAGTACTTGGACTGGCTTGAAGCATATAGGTGCTGGCATTCGTAGACCCCAGCCTAACTCTCACAGCCCCAGCTCGCAGTCCAGCCGCTCAGTGTTTCATCTGTAATCCACAGCTTTGTATGTCTCACTAAGGCAGTAAAAATTGCTTCCTTCCCTTTGGGAGTGCATGAGTTTGATTGGTCCAGAGCAGTCGTTCCAACTAGCTTTTAACCTTTGGAATATTTCTACAAAGACAATTTTGAACGGTCCATATACGTAAGAGTTGAAAGTGAAGCTCCTCTGGCTGAATTTGAGAGTTTGAGAGTTGGTAGCCTCAGTCCTTTCTGTCCCCTTCCAAATGGCACCTGGGTAATTTAGGAAAAGACTGCTTTGAAATGTGTTTTATCTGCCTTTCTGCTCCTATTACACTTGTTTCTGAGATTTTTTAAAAAAAAATTTTTATTGAAAAGACAAATTTATAAAGAGTAGAGACAGAAACATCTTTGATCTGCTGGTATACTCACCAAGTCACTGCAACGGCTAGAACTAAACTGATCTGAAGCCAGGCGCCAGGAGGTTCCTTTGGGTCTGCCACATGGGTGCAGGATCCCAAGTCTTTGGGGCATTCTCTATTACTTTTGCAGGCCACAAGCAGGGAACTAGATGTAAAGTGAAGCAGTTGGGACATGAATTAATGCCTGTGTGGGATGTGGTGCTTGTAGGTGGAGGATTAGCCAATTGAGCCAATGTGTCAGCCCTGGCCCCTCTTCCAAAAATTCTTTCAGTCTTATCCTAAATGGGGTGTTAAATAAATACATGCAGAGTCAATATGGTTTTCTTTACTTTCATATGACAGTGGGGAAAGGTTCCTCATCTCTGAGAAAGGTATTTTATCCCAAAACTGTAGTAAAGCAATAGCCATGAGACATTTTCCTTTAATTTTCTTTTTTTTATACTTATCACTTATAGTTTTTGGATCTTTTAGAGCTTATTTTTGTATGTATTTCTAAAAACACTGCTGAATTTACTTTAGTTTCTGAAAAGTTCAATGTCTCTTTAATATTGAGGAAAAGTTAAACAGTTTCTTAAACCTTTAAACTGCAGCTGTTTCTTGGTTCTTCTCAGGTTCGACATGGTGCAGGCACGGGACTTAGGGAAATTCTGAAAGCTCATGGGAGAAGTGGAGGTAAAATGGGAGACAGCACTCTGGAAGAGGTGAGTGCACTAAAGCCACAGCTATCACCAGGTCTTGATAGTTGGCTGCTTCTTTCAGTATTTGGAAGTAACAAAAGTAATGATTATGAAGTAGCATCAAGAAGTACGTAAGAGGAAGAAGTATGGAAAAATGAATGTAAGGATAACGCAGAGATGAAAATGAGTACATGGAAAAAACGTGTTCTAACATACTTAGTTGAAAAACTAAACAAGCAAGAATTGTGCAGAATGGAGTGGAATGTTTGAGTAAGATGAATAAGGCTAGTAGAGGCCAGTGAGTAGCGTGTTTGATGTGGCTTGTAGGTCAGTATAGGATAGTGATACTTGCTATTAGATCAGACTTACATAATTACTCTCTCTTGGAGTCTCCTGAACCTTCCCAGAGGATTTGGCGGTTTTAACTCTGTATATCAACATTTACACAAAAGCTTCTCCTTTTTCTGTCCATACTTACAATAAAAACACCACGTGGGAAAGAATGGTGGAATCCTCTCTCCTTTGCTTGTGCATATCCTCATAAAATAATTCAACTATAATATCCATGAGTTCCATGAATTTTGGCTGTAGTATTTCTGAATCAAAGTAATCAAATACAGGAAAAGACTAATTAATATAAGAGTGATAATTTAGAGTAATCTACTTTTTGGTGGTGGTTCTTACAGTTAAAACAATCTGTCCCAGTATTGTATTTTTTATGTTGAACCTAAGGTATCTTTGCATTCTCTGATACAAAGAGTGATCCTTGTGTGTTATTACGCATGATTGTATGTTGACAGATGATTCAGCAGCACCAGGAGTGGCTGGAGGACTTGGTCATTAGACTCCTTTGTGTTTTTGCATTAGACAGATTTGGAGACTTTGTTTCTGATGAAGTAAGTATCACTGAATTGAGACTTTGTCCAGTCATATTTCAAATTGTATAAATTGTTTTATGCAAATAGGAATTTCCTTTCTCAATTGTAGGTGGTGGCACCAGTTCGTGAAACCTGTGCTCAGACATTAGGTGTGGTTTTAAAACATATGAATGAAACAGGAGTTCATAAGACTGTGGATGTGCTGCTGAAATTACTTACACAAGAACAATGGGAAGTTAGACATGGTGGTCTACTGGGAATAAAATATGCATTGGCAGTTCGTCAGGTAAATACTTCAGTTGTTGAAGTATGTGTTGGAAGGGTTGTTTTCTTTTTTTCTCCTGATTTAAGTTTCCTTAGTTAAACACTATATTAGAGAAAAAGTTGTATACAGGGAGCTGGATTCTTCAAGAGCCAAGAATTGAACCCAGACACTCCAGTTTGGGGTACTAGTGTGTTAACACCTTTCTGAAAGGAAGATTACAAATGTGGAGCTAAAGAGACACCAGCACTAAACTTTTTTAACCTGCTTGGTTTACCTGAATTTTCCCTAGAACTGGCCATCAGTGTCAGAGCCTTAGGGATTTACGTACAGGGTTGTTTTTTTTTTTTTTTTTTTTTAAAGAGAGACAGAGTGATCTTCCATTTGCTGGTTTGCTCCCCAGATGGTTGTAGTGGCCGAGGCTGGGCCAGGCTTGAAGCCAAGAACCAGGAGCCTCTTCTGGGTTTCCCATGTGTTAGAGTAGGGAATCCCTAGAAGCTGAGAATATACTAGAGATCTTGCATGTGGGCCAGAGCTGGGTATATTGAACTCAGATATGACTGTCTTAACTGCTAGCTTGTGTGTCTCTACCCTTTTCCTGATATTTTAAATTCCATTACATGATAAATACTTAATGCTGTTTCTGTCATTTTAAAATGGATTAGTTGGGCCTGGTGTGATAGCGTAGTAACTAAATCCTCGCCTTGAATGTGCCGGGATCCCATAGGGGTGGGTGCCAGTTCTGATCCTGGCAGCCCCGTTTCCTATCCAGCTCCCTGTGGCCTGGGAAAGCAGTTGAGGACTACCCAAAGCCTTGGGACCCTGCACCCCCATGTGGGAGACCTAGAAGGAGCTCTTGGCTTTGGATTGGCTCAGCTCCAGCTGTTACAGCTACTTGGAGAGTGAAGTAGTGAACAGAAAATATTTCTCTGTATCCCCCTTCTCTCTGTATATGTCTTCCCAATAAAGAAATAAAATTATTTTTTAAATGGGATTAGTTACATGGGCTTATTGATTTAGTTTTCCTGTTTCATTGATGCTTTTAAAATATATAGGAATGTATGCTTTGTGACATTTAATTTAAAAATGCTCAATCACAGTAAATTGTATTGTAGCAAATTAACCTACTTTGTTGTATTGTTTTACAGGATGTAATTAATACTTTACTGCCTAAAGTTTTAACTAGAATAATTGAAGGACTGCAGGACCTCGATGACGATGTCAGAGCTGTTGCCGCAGCATCGTTGGTACCTGTAGTAGAAAGCCTTGTCTATCTTCAGACTCAAAAGGTAAATTAAATTAGTTTTATTTATATTTTATTGCAATATAGCATGTTTACATTTGGGACATGGAATATTAGGAAATTCATTGAGTACCTTTTCTTCTCCTTTATTAATTTTTTATGACAGGCATCCCTGTGTTGTATGCAATCTAGATTACCTATTGTCTTTAGGAAGAATGAATTAATCTATTAATCTTCCCCTTTGTGTATGTAATATACAGAGAATTACTTTGAAACGAATGCTGCCAGATCTTCCTGCTGCTGCTGGGTTTTAGATCTGTGTGGCTTTAGATTTTAGCGTTTGGCTTTTGTTTTTTTAATAGTTCCAGTTTTTGAAGTATAAGATCTGCCTTTTTCATGTTATCAAAACTACAACATAAAGCTGGAAATCCAGCAAGCATTTTTTTCAGTGCTTAAAAGCTGAATTTGTGTTTTCATTATGGTTAGTACCCTTTTTCCCCCCACTGGAAGCACAGATTTACATAGTAGAGGAAAAATAGATCTTCAGTCTGCTGGTTCACTTCCCAAATGGCCGTAACAACCGGGGCTGAGCCGATCTGAAACCAAAAGGCAGGAGTTTGTTCTCTGTTGTCTCGTGTGGGCACAGGGTCTCCAGGCTTTAGGCCATCCTCTGCTACTTTCTAAGGTCATAAACAGCGAGCTGGGTAGAGACGGAGCAGCTGGGACACATCCCGGGCATCCTGGTGCCGTATGGAATGCTGGGTAGAGTATTAGACAATTGAGCTATTGTGCTGGCCCCCTTTAGTGTTTTTTTAAGTACACTAAAATAGCTTTACATAAAGAGCATGTCTGTGTCCTTATGCTGTATTTTCAAACTTCGACGTTTTACAAAGATGAACATCAATTGTTTAATTCTCTGAATTTCCCATTTGCCATAGTCATAGTTAGGGTAGAAAGTGCAAAGTGAGTTGACTGGTACGAAAAAGAGGGATAAAGAGAATTGCTAAAGGCAAATAATGTCTCCTTCATATCACCTATACCTGGTCTTACGTGTTTTCACTGGGGTTGTGTATTTTGTTAAAACACTAGATGCTACTGGCAGGATTTGCAAATATTTTTGTGTAAAATTCATCTCTCTTTTTTTTTTTTGAAAACTGATCTTGTAGGTGCCCTTCATTATAAATACATTATGGGATGCTCTTCTGGAATTAGATGATCTAACAGCTTCAACAAATAGTATTATGACTCTTCTTTCATCCTTATTAACTTATCCACAGGTCCAACAATGCAGGTAATTATTTCTAATTAGTAGAATAAAGTGGAAAGCTTTATATATTTTATAGATAATTAAGCTAAATATATTCTGGTTCTTTGAGTTTGGGTGCCAAAAACCACTGTTTTCAGAAGTCTTTTCTTCTGTATTCTCTGACCACCAGCATGTTGAGGGCAGGAATTTTAGAAAGGGTATTTTCCTTGCCTTTGGGTTACTTTGGTTAAATAATTATCATCTTGTTAGTCTTAATTTACTTTGGAAATATAATCATTGTATGTTATTTCTAATTCTAAATCCAGAATGTTAGATTTAGCCTTATTGAATAAATTTTAATTATTAGGATTATTAATGGACATCATTTTGCCCTTCTCAAATTTTCCTTGTATGCTCATTTCTTCAGTTCTTATTTTTGATGTCATAATTCAGAAAGAGAAAACATAATAATATAATGCAATACCCCAGACAGAGATCAGGGCAGCCAAAAATTCACACCAAATTTAAATTGTGTCTGGTTTCCTGTCCTGATATTTGACGTTAAACTCAGCTGGTTCTTGGATAGTGTTACTTATATTAGTAGTATCCCTAGAGTTACCAAAAAAAAAAAGGGGGAGAGGGATTGTGTAACTTTAAAAAAAACAACAGGAAGGTAAGAATTAATTAAGGTAACTTGCATAAATGTTTTTCTTAAGCTGTGAAATGCAAAGACGTCTAATTTTCTTTAATCGAAGGTTAGTAAATTTTTTTCTTTGAAGGTTCAAATAGTGAATATTTTGCTTTTGTTAGCTGTAGAAAGTCAGCTGAAGCAACATCTTTTGCAGCATAAAAACAGCAATAGATAATATAAAGGAATAAATGAATCTGTATTACAGTAAAATTTGTTTTAGGCAATGAGTGGCGATGATTTGGCCCATGGGCCTTAGTCAGTGGTCTCAGAAATGCTAGATAATATAAGCAAATGTAAGAATGTTGTGAAAATTCTGTGACTTCAGTGTAAAATAATGCAGTTTTCTATCTTTGTTTTGAAATTGCCTGATGGGGAAGCTTGCTTCTTATGTTCTCATACTTGGCACACGCTTTCTAGCTTATGTGAGGAGAAATGCAGCATGTCATTTGGAGCATGAATAGTTACACTGTTAACAAGACTCTGTAATGATGCTTTTGAGGATTTTGAAGCTTCTTTATCTTTGTGTGCCTGTGTTTGAATTAGAATTTTATATGTGTATTTACTAAGTGTATAAATATGCATAAGAAGTAATGCTCATACAAAAATGTAAGTAATGAACTAGTACTTATAGGCAGATGTCTTCAGAGGAGCCACAAATATGGAGAAGTAAATAAATTGTGCTTGCGTATTGATTTTTGTTCATTTTCTACAGAGGTATATAATTTTCAAATGTTAGTTTTGAGTCCCTTTATTTCCTGGTCATTTTTTTTATTTTTTTCCCCATTGGTGAAGGATTTGAAAGGTTTATTATGCACAGGGGGAAGGCCTGGTCCTCAGCACACTTTGCTCACTGCACCAAGCCACTGCTTAGCTCTTTCACTTCCTTGTGTGGCTGTCTCCCTGCCCTTCTCTGGATGAGTTGTGCAGTGCTTTGTCCTTAGAATACGAGCAGCTCCTTGGCATGGTGCTTCTGCCAGGCAGATCTGGACGCCTGGGTTGTGTTCCACAGAGCTGGCTGAGCCTGATGAGTCGACGCTGTGGTGGCTGTGCCATTTTCTGCAGCACCTAGTAGAATTCTTGGGGGCCCCCAGCCACAGAATAGCCTGGAGACATGGCTGCCTTTCAATGGCTGCCGTGGCAGAGCTAATTCCAGGTGATATATACAGTGCCTTGGGAATGTGCCAGTCATTCTGTAGTCCATGATAACTTAGACTTATTTAAAGTTACCTTGACTTATTTATTGCTTCCTTATTTAAAATGGAATTGTAAGAAGGGAAAAAACATTGTGTTTTGCTAACTTAATGATGCTAGTTCAGGGTAATTTTCAAAGCTTCTGTCGTGGCACCCCTTGCTCATTTGGTACGTGGCAGAACTGGCTCCACAAATGGATTGGGGTTTATGAGCGTCCACGTTTTGGCATTTGCCCTTAAGGTTAATGATCTATCCTGACTGTGTGGCTACTAGGTGGCATACAACTCATGGCGTTCGTGCCACAGGAGAACCTAATGTTTGTGTTTCTGCATTTCTTTATGGCTGCTTTTATTCGGCCACATCTGATGCGACAGTAGCAGTTTTGAATGAGGATGTTAAGTTTTGAATGAGGATGTGAAAATGATCATTTGAAAACTGTTTTTTAGAAATTATTTAAATTATTCATAGAAAGGGATACTGTTAGCATCACTAGATCCACATGCAGATAATTTTAGGTAGTGGATCTATAGAGTTTTAAGTGAGAATAAGATTAATTTGTGTCTTTTTTGACAGTATTCAGCAGTCACTCACAGTTTTGGTTCCACGTGTCTGGCCTTTTTTGCATCACACCATATCATCTGTTCGAAGAGCAGCATTGGAAACTCTGTTTACATTGTTATCCACACAGGACCAGGTAAGAAACATTAACAATAATGTAAATATGTACAGTGCATCACTCTGTGATGTTTGTAGCCTCTGGTTTTTGATAGCTGTGGAATAATCATTGTGTTCAGTGTTACAGTGTAGTTCAGTGGCTTTACCTTTTTTTTTTTTAATGCCCCTCCTTCCTCCTCCTGAGTCCGTGTAAACACTGATCTTTTTACTGTCCCCTTAGTTTTGCCTAGTCATTCTGTCTTAGGTTGGAATCATGTAGTACGTAGCCTTTTCAGCCTGGCTTCTTTCACTTAGCAACATTGCGTTGAGGTGCCTCTGTGTTTACCTGTGACTTCAAGGTTCATTTTTCTTTTTTTCTTAATCATTTAATATTTAATATTTAATCATGGATATGCCACAGCTCAGTTACTTATTTATCAATTGATTGCTTCCACGTTTTGACAATTACAAGTAATAAAGTTGCTATGAACTTTAATGTGCAGGTTTTCATGTGAGCATAAGCATTTGATTCAGTTGAGTAAGTACCAAAAGCATGGTTGTTGGATCATATGATAAGAGAATGTTTCATTTTGTAAGGAACTAACCAACTGTTCCGTGTTGCATTTCCTGCAGCGGTGAGTCAGGCTTTCTGTGGCTCCATATCCCAGCCAGCATGCTGCGATGTTGTAAATTGTAGCCATGTAATAGGGACACAGGAGTATTCCAGTGTTGTTTTAATTTACAGTTTGCTAGTGAAATATGATGTTGATCTTTCTTTTCATGGGCTAATTGCCATCTGTATCTGATCAGATCTTTTGCTCATTTTAAATTATTTTTATTGAAGAGTAAGATTTACAGGGAGGAGAGATAGATCTTCACTTTATGACCTCTTTTGCTCTGCCACATCTGCTGCAATAGTAGCGGTTTTGAATGACAATGTTAAATGAAAATGTCATGTGATAACTGTGCTTTTAGAAATTATTCATCTAAAAAGGGCACTGTTAGTATCATTAGATCCACATGAGAATAATATTTAGGCAATGTATCACTCCCCAAGTAGCTGCAACAGCCACAGCTGAGCCAGGAGCCTCTTCCTGGTCTCCTTGCAGGTACAGGGTCCCCAGGCTTTGGGTCATCCTCCATTAACCCTCTACCCCAGGCCACAGGCAGGGAGCTGGATGGGAAGTGGAGCAGCTGGGACATGAACAGGCACCCATATGGGATCCTAGTGCATGCAAGGCAAGGGTTTAGCCACGCAGCCCTTGTGCCGGGCCCTTTTTTACTCATTTTAAAATTGAGTTGGTGCAGTTTTCTGGTAGTGATTAAGATGCTTCTTGGAATCCACCATCTCATGTTAGCCTGCCTGAGTTTTAACCCTAGCTCCACTTATGATTACAGCTTCTTGTGAATTTGCTACCTGTGTAGGAGACTTGAATTGAGTTTCCGGCTTTGGCCTGGTCCAGTGTAGCTTTGTCAACATTGAGGAACTCACAGATTGGAGATCCTGTTTGTCTATGTCTCTCTCTCTCTGCTTTTCAAGCACATAAATACATAGAAAAAATAATTGTTTGTTTTCTTACTATATCAAGAGTTTCTTGTATATCTTGGATATATCAGGTTTTTTAAAAAGAATTTATTTGAAAGAGGACGGGAGGAAGGGACAGAGAGAGACAGAGAATCTTCCATCTGCAGGTGCACTCCCCAAATGACTGCAGCGCTGGGGCTAGGCCAGGCTGAAGCTGGGATCACGAGCTTCAGCAGGGTCTCTCAGCGTGGGTGCAAGGGAAGTATCTTGTATGAATGAGTTTTCTGCGTGATTGAAACATACTTATTCCAAAAATAAGCATGGTGAATAATGTACTAGATTGTCATCCTAACGTATGGCTAATAGGTTGAAATGTTTTAGCCAGTCACTCATCAGCATTCTTTAGTGGTCATTTATTTTTATACTTGTGTATACTGAGACATGTAAGTTACTATTCTTAGTAAATACACTGTTCTTTTTCAGTTGCATGTTCCTCATTTTTCTCCCTTTCAGCTGTCAGATTTGGCTTCTCACTTTTGTTATTGTTAAAACTGTACCTGCTTATAGTACTTAATAATAATTTGCTTTATTTTATTTCTTTGTTTTTTATTTATAATTCTTAATAATTTGACAGAAACTTAAAAGGAAGTTTGACTAAACATTGTTTTTGCAAGAAAATTAATACACAGAGGAAGCATTACTTTTTTAAAATTTGTTTGTGTCCAGTTTATTTCACTCAATATGATATTCTTCATTTCCAACCATTTTGTTGCAAATGGCAATCTCAGTTTTTGATGAGCTGTGTAAATACTTATCTATTCATCTGATGATGGACTCCAAGGTTGATTACATATTTTGGCTGCTGTGATCAGTACTGCTATAAAATTGCTATAAAATTGGTGATTATAGGTATCTTTTGAAACAATGAATTCATGTGTTTTATGGCGTATTCCCTCCCTGGTTTTGAAATTTTTAGATGAGCTCCCAGGAAATGCTCCTAGTGTTTTTAGCCTCACAATGGATATTGATATTGGCTGTTAACAAGTAGTTGTGAAAATATCTCTGTGTTCTGTACTGTTGGCTGTCATGCCTGGGGACTTCTCTGTCTTTTGAATTTACCTCTGCTAGCTCCCAAATGCAGGTTTTAGCACTTCATTTCTCATGCCATAACTTCAGTGATTATTTTGTCATTTGTGCCATGTCAGCCACCTCTTGTACGAAGGGTTTGTTAGGTAAATTAGTGTGAAATTCTAAGAATTCTAGGAGATAAGAAATCCAAATGATTCTTAGAAAAGTATAACATGTGATTATAGTAAGACAGTGATGTAATGTTTCAAAAAACCCTTGCAATAATGAACAGAAGATCAGAAAATGAATCAGGAAGCAACACTGGCGACTAGAACAAGAGTTGAAAAGTCAGGATTAGGGTAATATGATTGAAAAGCTGTCATTCCCTTACTTCTCCCTGGGTTGTATATAGCATCTTTGAGATGTACCTCTCATTTTGTTAACAAGATAACACATTTTAAATGATACAGAATGTATTTTGAGCAAATGTCTTTTCTAGTTTACTCCCTTTATGCTTTATTTTTAAATTTTTTTATATTATTTGAATGGAAGAGAAAGAGAGTGAGAGGAGTGACTCCTCAGGTGTCTACAGTGGCTGGCCTGGGCTGGTCTGAAGCTGAGGTAGGTGGCAGGAATCCAGTGGCTTGAGCATCGCTGCTGCCCTTTCAGGATCTATGTTAGGAGGAAACTCAGCCAGGCTTTTGTATGCAGGCAGTCTAATGTGTGATGCTGATTCCAGGCCAGATGCCCACCCCCTTTATGCTTTTTTCTTTACGATTTTATTTATTTTTATTGGAATGTCAAATATACAAAGAGAAGGAGAAACAGAAAGATCTTCCGTCTGATGGTTCACTCCCCAAGTGGCCACAATAGCCAGAGCTGAGCCGATCTGAAGCCAGGTGCCAGGAGCCTCTTGCAGGTCTTCCACACGGGTGCAGGGTCCCAAGGCTTTGGAATATCTTCTGCTGAGTTCCCAGGCCGCAAGCAGGGAGCTGGATGGGAAGTGAAACAGCCACGACACAAACCGGCGCCCACATGGGATCCCAGTGTGTGCAAGGAGAGGACTTTAGCCACTAGGCTGTGGAATGGCCCTACTTCTTTCCACCACCCCCACCTTTATACTTTAAATACATCTTACTTCCATATTTGAAGTTATTCTGATATGTACATGATTATATGATGCTTTATTTTTTATTCTTCCTATATCCCTTTGTTTTTGTTGTCTGTGTTTCTAAGTCCTTTGCCTTTAAAAAAAAAAAGAAAGAAAAAGAAAACTTACCTATGGCTGGCACCATTAAAGAAATTTCTCATTGTTTGTATGTGGCATGTATCATGGTATTTATTTAGTGAAAATAATGCCGTCATTGAAACAGTATGGATGTTGGATGTTACCCTGATGTCTTTCCACTATCCAGAGCCTCGTTGTCAGCATTCTTGCCACCGACAGTGGTGGCTGTGGCATTGATACTCTCCCAGTACATTGTGTTTTGACCTTCAGTAGATCCTTTACTGTTTTTCTTGTTTGTTTGTTTTTTTCCCCCCTAAATAATAATGCAAAGCCAAACTTTTTAGGGAGTTTTTCTTACTATTACCTGTATTCTTTAATTCTGAGAAATTTTTAAAATAAAAGAGCAGGAAATACAAAAATACTTGTTTCTACCATTTGTAAATTGCCATTTTTGGTTTTAAAAAAGTCATGATGAGGCATGAGTGATAGGTACTGGTGAAATAATTTAGTTTTTCTCATTGTTGGTCTTAGTGAGCTTGTATTTATTTGAAAAGCAATAGATAGCATTATCAGGTTTCTTATTCTGTACACAGAATATCTGAATATTTGATAAGAAGTATTTAGTTGCTTGGTTTGGGCAAGCTTTTGTAATCTCTCCAAACTGTTGAAAATATAAACACAGCATTTATTGTCTCAGATTCTCATGAAAATTTGTCACCAGGTGAACTTCTTTTGTTTGATGTATACTTCAGGTAAGCTGACACCCACAAAATCAGTGCTACAAACTTTAATCCTGTTTTTGTTTTCAGAACTCTTCGTCTTGGCTTATACCTATTCTGCCTGATATGCTCCGACACATTTTCCAATTTTGTGTTTTAGAAAGCAGTCAAGAAATTCTGGACCTTATTCACAAGGTACACAGTGAATAATTCTCTTCTTGTTTTAGTGACTTGGTAAACTAAAAAATAATTTTTATAATTGCTGTTCTGTTTGGGATTTTAGAAATTAGAGGTTTGAAAAAACAGGGATCCTAATTTGCAAAATAACATGGAAAACTAGGTTTTTTCTCTCTCTTTCCGTCTTTCTGTCTTTAAGATTTATTTATTTTGGGTGGAAAGGAGAGAAAAAGCTGGAGCTGAGCTGCTCTGGAGCCAGGCGTCTTCTCCAAGTCTCCTATGTGAATGCAGGATCCCATGACCTTGGTTCATCATCCACTGGTTTCCCAGGCTACAAGCAAGGGAGCTGGATGGGAAGTGGAGCTTCATCTGGCTCTGCCAAGTGTGTTGCATTGGCTCTATGCCATCTTCTGTTGATTTCCCAGGCACACTGTCAGGGAACTGGGTCAGAAGTTAAGCAGCCAGAACTCAAGCCGGCACCCATACGGGATGCCAACATTGCAGGGGGCATCTTTAGCAGCTGTGCCACAATGCCAGCCCGAGACTTGAGTCTTTGATTCAAGATGACTCGTATCAACAGCTTTGGATTAACAGTGATGTTGTATCTGTATGTTGGTCCTAACCTGTGATATGTTGATCTTAGCCTCTGAAATGTTAGGCATCAAGAAAGATAGCTTGTTGTGTAAGATCATGATTCAGGATTTGCACTGTGATTTATACTAGGATGTCACCACCTCTAAATTTAGCAGAGTATTTATCATTGTTGTATCTGAGAGTGTGCACTGCGAGGCCAGCATTGTGTTGGAGCTGCTTAGGGCACTACCTGCAGTGCTGCCATTCCTTAGGCGCACTAGTTCAGACCTTACGTATTCCGTTGTCGGACTGTGTGAATGTTATCAGGGCTTGTGATATTCACAAAGGATTTCAGAGACTAACTACTTTTGACAACTGGTATTTTATGAGCATATTTTTACTTTAAAAATACCTTAAAAATTGGACAAGAATCTTTATATTTTCCTTTAAGATTTATTTATCTAAAAGAGTTGCAGGAAAGAAGAAAGATTTTCTATTTGTCAATTCACACCACAAATAGCCAAAAAAGCACTGCTGGGCCAAGCTGTAGCTATGCTCCCAGAGCTTGCTCTGTTTCCCCCACGTGCTGCAGAGGCCCAGGTGTTGGTTCTGCTGCTGCTTTTTCAGGTATTCAGCAGGGAGCTGGATTGGTAGTGGAGCAGCTGGGACTCAAACCAGCACTCACGTGGGATGCTGGTGTTGTTGGCATGAACTTTATGCACTGTACTACAGCACTGAGCCTTACATTGTTTAAAAATAACTGTGTTAACACTTTTTAATCTGCATACCTATCTCTCCCTGCCCCCCAATACAAAACAAAGCGAAAAACACCATATTGGATTTTGCGACGCTCATTGGAGATTTTATCCCTGTTTGACTAGGTTTGGATGGAACTGCTGAGCAAAGCATCGGTGCAGTATTTGGTAGCAGCTGCTTGTCCGTGGATGGGTGCTTGGCTTTGCTTAATGATGCAGCCTTCTCATTTACCAATTGATTTAAACATGTTACTAGAAGTAAAAGCCAAAGCCAAGGTATGTGTAGCTACATGGTATATTTTTGTGTTCACCTCGTAGTTATTAATGGTGTATTGGAACTGTAAGAATATGTTGGTTGTTGTCTATTACATTTTATTGATTCATATTTAGTTACTGGTTTTTTTCCTCTTCATTCTAGGAAAAAACAGGTGGTAAAGTGCGCCAAGGCCAAAGCCAAAGTAAAGAAGTACTTCAGGAATACATTGCAGGTGCAGACACCATCATGGAAGACCCAGCCACCAGAGATTTTGTGGTCATGCGTGCCAGAATGATGGCAGCCAAGTGAGTATACCCCAAGAATCCACAGAGCCACTCTAAGTGCTCAGGTCATATATTTATCCTTCAAAGGTACTTTTTTGTTTTGTTTTGTTTTGAATTGTTTGCATAATTGAGAGGGCTGCATGCCCATGTGGGTCTCCAGTGAGGATAAGGTGAGTCTAGGTGTGGAAGAAGGTAAGGTGGGTGGAACAGATACTTTCGATTTTTTTCCTGCTGTGTCCACAGGGAGGTGAAGAAGTGAGCCACTCCTTCCTGTCAAATTATATCAGCTCAAGATTCAGGCAATGGTCATTGAGACCTCGATATAGGGAAGATTGTTCCAAAGGTGTTGTTTGAGTAGTTTGATAGTTCTGAGATATTGTCAACCTCATTGCACCAGGGTTAAAAAAACCCTTCCAAGTTCTGTTGGCTGACCTGGTCCACCTTAGTTCATCCCCAGACTCAGGAATGTGTTGTAAAGCTTGGCTAGAAGAGTGGTCCACCTAAACTGCTTTCCATTCTCTGGTAGGCATTTGCCAGCAGGTGTTGCAGCCTGGCTCAGTTCTACCCACCTCTAGTTCCAGTTCTCAGCAGTGGGTACAGCAGCCTAGTCCAGCCTGGCCTGCCCTCAGACCTAGCTCTCATGTGAACCAGTGGGTGCCACGGCCTGGCCTAGCCTGTTCCACATCCATTCTTGCTCTCGAGAGCGCCAGCTGATGCTGGATCCTAGCCCAGTCCGGTCTGCCCCGAAATCTAGTTTGCACACATTTTGATAGATGCTGCAGCCATGTCCAGGCTCAGCTATTGTGCTCTGCAGTGGGAGGTGCAGCTTAGCAAGGGAGTTCTTCAAGTTCTCCTACCAAGCCCAATTCCCAGCCCTAAATCTCTTGCTTGCTGGTGGGTGCCACGGCCCCACTCATGGTATGCCCGCTCCCAGCCCCTGCTCCCGTCACTGTCTGGTGAGTCCCATAGTCCAGCCTGGCTGAGCCTATTGCTACACCAGCTCTCCTCGCAGACTTGCCCGTGCTGTTATCCCACAGAGTCCAACCCACAAGTCCCCTACAGAATCTCTACCTAGATCTGGTTCTGTTCTTGGGAGATCCTGACAGGGCCCACCTCTGCTCTGACACTTGCAGGCAGGTACAGCAGCCTGTCCAAGCCAGGTGTAACCCCCAAGGCCCATGTTTTGTGTGGACCCAAGGGTGGAAAGTGATGGTATGTAGTCTAGCCCAGGTCTCCCATATGGGTGGGTGCCTTAGCCCAACCCAGACATGCCCTCCAGTTTTCCTTCTCTAAAACCACACTGTCTCAGCTCCCTTACCTACTTCCAAATGCAGTGGCCCTGTCCGTGGAATTCTCCAGAAGTCATTCTTTTGCTGTCACCTCCATTCCCATTCCAGAATGTTCCCAGACCTGCTTTTCCATGCAATCTGCAGTCCCGCTGCATGTCCTGGACCGGCGTTCCCCACATATCTTTAAAGCAAAAGAAAAGAAAATAAGAATAAGCAACTTTGCTGGCATACTGGTAAAGTTAACACAAATTTGGCACTCATTTGGCACTCTTCAGGCCCAGAATGCCTGCCAGCTGTTGGCTCCTTTTCTCCCAGGAGAGTAACACTTGCCTAGGGACAAGACAACTGTGGTTTCCAACAGCCGGTGTCAAAGATACATTAATCAAAAGATTCTTCTCTTTGGTCTATCTTTTTATGAAGAATTATGTCTTCTAGAGGAAAGTTTACTGCAAATAGTTTCTGAAGTGAATTTTTTTTTTTCTTATGTAGGTTACTAGGTGCACTTTGTTGCTGTATTTGTGATCCAGGTGTAAATATGGTATCCCAAGAAATTAAACCAGCTGAATCTCTTGGCCAGTTACTACTCTTCCATTTGAATTCCAAATCTGCACTGCAGAGGATTAGTGTTGCTTTGGTAATCTGTGAATGGGCTGCTTTACAGAAGGTAAGATATTTGCTACAAATGAATGCAAGCAATCTCCATTGGATGTTAGCAGTATTTACTTTATGTTTCACAACAGAGAAATACAATTTCTCTTTGTATAAGCATCTAATACTTAAAGACTAGCATTTCAGGCTATATTGAACATTATTTTCCTAACTCCCCACCGTTGTCCCTGAGACCACTAGCAATCTTCATGCCCAGTGTTTCTTCTTGACATCATAGTCTGCTAAGAGATGCCCATGTTAAAATGTGTGTGTGTGTTGAAACAGTCCTGAAACACTTGATCATTCAACACTCTCTGAATTTCCCAGTTTATCACTGAAAACATCAAACAGTAAGGCTTTCAGTTTTAGACATCTGTTTTTATAGGTAGTGGCAAGGGCAGGTGATACATTTTTGGTTATAGGAAGAATAAAATTTTCATATTTAAATAGAATGTTGTGTACATGTTTCTGTACATCAGAAAATCTTCCTGCTGGCCTTGTTTATTCTCCTGACTGGAATTCTAGAAATTTAACTGTCTGCACTTGCTGTGAGAGTTGCTTGTAACTGCCTCTTAGCAGTTTGTCAAAAACTGTGTCTAAAAGTAATTGAGCCACGCTCTGTTGCAGTTGAGACCCCTGCTTTGCCCCCGGAGAGAAGCAAGGCTCATCTGGTTCTAGGCAGGACTCGTGTGTGCTGGAGAGGCAGTGATGCTGTGTTTTTGTGCCTCTCAGACTCAGCAGCAAGTGTTGACAGTTCGGTTTCTGGACCCTCACAGAGCTTCTCTGGACTTACTCTGTGAAGCCCAGGCTGATCAGCCAGACCCCACAGAACCTCTCTTGGCTCGCCACTGAGGCCATTTCCCCTCTGGCTGGGGCAGGCAACAACCAGAGAGAGTGGGAAGGGTTAGTTAAATTTGGGGGCAGGTAAGTGGCTTTTAAGTTCTATATCCATTTCTACAATATGGCATGTGAAACTGTGGGCTAAACTGTGAAGTGTAGTAATGAATTTATAAATAACTTTTATTTAGTGCATGCTAGATGTTCTCTAATGTTACAGTAATATGCATTAAAGTTTGTGCTATAGATCTATATTTGCATATATCTATACTTAATTTGAGTAAAGTTAAGAGCGGTTAGGTAGAAAATTTAGTGAAATTGTAATAGTTCTGTGTGCATGTTTTGTAGTCCTCAAGATGTAGCTTGGGTGTCAGTATCATTTCTCTACAACTAATTGTTTTATGATAAAATGAGACATAGATTCAAAAATCAGATTAGGAATTTGTAATTTAGTAATCTACAATTTAAGATTTCTGTAGAAATAAAGAATTCTGTAGAACTGTATTTGCATATTTACCGTGAATAATTGCTGTCTTATGTTTTAGGAATGTAAAGCAGTTACCCTAGCTGTGCAGCCACGTTTACTTGATATCCTTTCAGAACATTTGTATTATGATGAAATTGCTGTTCCATTCACACGAATGCAGAATGAATGTAAACAGCTAATATCTTCATTAGCTGATGTACATATTGAAGTTGGTAATAGAGTAAACAACAATGTTTTAACAATAGATCAAGCTAATGACCTGGTAAGTAAATACATAATTTTAAAATTTTAGATAGAGTGTGAAATGAACGTCAGAAATTTTGTCATGAGCTGTTTTACCACAAAAAAAATCCTGATTTGTTCTATTAGTAGCCCCCCCCCCCTTTTTTTTTAAGATTTATTTATTTTTATTACCAGTCAGATATATAGAGAGGAGGAGAGACAGAGAGGAAGATCTTCCATGCAATGATTCACTCCCCAAGTGACCGCAATGGCCAGTGCTGAGCCTGTCTGAAGGCTGGAACCGGGAGCTTCATCTTGGTCTCCCACACGGGTGCAGGGTCCCAAAGCTTTGACAGTCCTCAGCTGCTTTCCCAGGCCACAAGCAGGAAGCTGGATGGGAAGTGGAGTTGCCGGGATTAGAACTGGCACCCATGTGGGATCACAGTGTGTGCAAGGTGAGGACTTTTAGCTGCTAGGCCACCACGCCGGGGTCACCCCCCTGCCCCCCACCTTTTTAAGAAGATTTATTTAGTTTTATTGGACAGTCAGATTTACAGAGAGGAGGAGAGACAGGAACTTCTTCCATCTGCTGGTTCAGTCCCCAAGTAGTTGCAACAGTCAGTGCTGAGTCAATCTGAAGCCAGGAGCCAGGAGCTTCTTCCAGGTCTCCCACACAGGTGCAGGGTCCCAAGACTTTGGGCTGTCCTCCACTGCTTTCTCAGGCCACAAGCAGGGAGCTGGATGGGAAGTGGATCAGCCAGGACACCAGCTGGGCGCCCCGCCCAAAAGGGGGGAAGTGTGTTTTGGTTTTTTTTTTTAAACAAGGAGTCAGTTTTTATTTCCTAATTTTTTAAGTTACTATTTTGATAATCTTAACATAGTTGATTAGGGTGCAAATGGTCAAGGGCTGCAGGAAAGTGTGTGAGACCATTGTCTCCCCATTCTCTCTCTGTATCTTCCCCCCCCCCCCCCCCGCCCCGTATCTGGGGTCAGGGGAGAAATAAAGGGAGAAGCCCCACCCAGCCTCCCACCCATCCCAGGTCCCCAGCATGGAGCATGCTCCAGGGCTCCTGCTGAAGTGGTTTTGATAGTTCAACAGTTCTGAATTGCTGCCAGTCTCACATTCCAAGCACGATGAAATCTCTCCAGAATCTACTGGCTGACATAGGCAGAAGGGAATTCTTTTTTAACAGAAATTTTGACAAACGAATGTACTTTTGTTAGAAAAAGCTATTAACATTTGTTTAATGTGTTTATTGATAGAGCTACAGAGAGAGAGAGAGAGAGAGAGAGAGGAAAGAGATCTTCCATGTGCTGATTGCTCCTTAGGGGGTTCCAGCAGCCTACATGACACCAAATTCAAGAACTAGGAGCTTCTTATAGATCTCCCACATAGAGTTAAAAGGCTCCCCAACACTTGAGGCATGGTCTACTGCCTTTCCAAAGCCAGTGTCCGGGAACTGTATCAAATGTGGAGCAACCAGGTTATGACCCAACCCTCAGATAGTGTGCTAACATTGCAGATGGCAGCTTCACCCACTGTGCTACAATTCTGGCCCTAGGAAAAGTTACAACAGTTTGTTTCTTCTCACTGTTTCTTGGGATGGGCAGAATGTGAGGAGAAACAAGTGTAAAATTCAGAAACCGCCCTTTCTCAGTTCAGAATGCAGATATTTAAATGTTTAGAAAGAAGTAGAACTATACCACAAACACTCGTATATTTGGCAACTATATCAATTGTATAATTAGTATATAGTTTGTCAAATAATTATTTTCAGATTTACCCCTTTCTAAGCAACAGTCTGTCTTCTTTTTAGGCATTTTTAATTTCTGATGTTCGTACATGTTAATATGTACATAATTAACTGAAATTCAGTATTTGTGATTTTTTTTTAAGATGTATTTATTTTTTATTGGAAAGTCAGATTTACAGAGTGAAGGAGAGACAGAGAAAGATCTTCCATCTGCTGGTTCACTCCCCAAGTAGCTGCAAAAGTTGGTGTTGAGCCAGCCTGAAGCCAACAGCCAGGAACTTTTTCTGGGTCTCATACATGGGTGCAGGGTCCCAAGGCTTTGGGCTGTCCTGGACCGCTTTCCCAGGCGACAAGCAGGGAGCTGGATGGGAAGTGGAGCAGCCAGGATATGAACTCGTGCTCCTATGGAGTCCTGGCCTGCAAGGTTAGGACTTTGGCTGCTAGGCTACCGTGCCAGGCCCTGAGTTTTTGTTTTTATGGTTGTGTTCTGTAACTTTTCTAAGGAATCTTTTCGTATCTCCAGGTGCGTTTTGTAGAAAGTCATGTAGTTTAATTTTATGTATATATTCAGACTAATGTTTGCCTGTAATATGAAGAGAGAGTCAAGTCTTGTTTTTTGTACAAATATCTTATTTTTCCAGCATTGTGTTTTGAAAAGACATTCTTTAGTTTTGTTGTTGTTGTTGTTTAACCTTGGCCAGAAACCAGCTGAAATACACTCACAAATTTGGGTCTGTTTTGGGGTTGAGTGTGTTCAGCTGGTTTGTTTTTGTTACACCGGCACCACTGCCTTGGGCTTGCTCAGTTCCTGAGGTTAGTTATTCCTGAGGTTTGATACCAGAAATTGAACCAATTTGAGGCTGCTGCCTGCAATTTTGGCATCTCACATGGGCACTGGTTCAAGTCCTGGCTCTGCTGCTTCTGATGTAACTCTGCTGATGCAGCAGGGAAAGCAGCAGAGATGGGCCCCCTGTGCATCCACAGTGGGGATCCGTGCATTCCTGGCTCGCTGATTCAGCTTCCGATGTCAGCCATTTGAGCATTGAGACAGCAGATGGGAGATTCTCCCCTCTTCCTCGCACTCCTTCCCTCTGTAGCTTTGCCTTCCAAACAAATGTTTGTGATGGTCTCTGAGGTGTTTTTTTTTTTAAGTTCTTACCTGTGATAGAAAACTAAAATTGCTACTTTTATGAGTTCTTTTATAAAGTTGATTTTCTAATTATTGCTATTTAGATTTTTCTTACTGCCTCCTTACTCCCTATTTTTGCTCGTCTAGAATCAAATCTCAATTTTTCTTACAGATTTTCTTCTGGGAGTTTTTCTTTCCTTTCTTTTTTTCTTTCTTTCTTTATTTTTATTTCCATATTGTTTCCTTCATGTTTAAAGAGGGGTATTAAGGGAGAAGGCCTACCCAATTTCCCTCCCCAGGTCCCGGATGTAGGGTATGCTCCGAGGTTCTTGCTCCAGAGTTCTTTTTTTTTTTTTTTTTAAAGATTTATTTATTTATTTATTTTTAAAGATTTATGTTTATTATTTTTTTATTGGCAAGGCGGATATACAGAGAGGAGAGACAGAGAGGAAGATCTTCCGTCCGATGATTCACTCCCCAAGTGAGCACAACGGCCGATGCTATGCCGGTCTGAAGCCGGGAACCAGGAACTTCTTCCGGGTCTCCCACGCAGGGTCCCAAGGCTTTGGGCCGTCCTCTACTGCTTTTCCCAGGCCACAAGCAGGAACCTGGATGGGAAGCGGGGTTGCCGGGATTAGAACCGGTGTCCATATGGGATCCCGGGCGTGCAAGGCGAGGACCTTAATCACTGTGCCATCGTGCTGGGCCCCAGAGTTCTTTTTTAAAGCTTGTCATATGGCCTCTTTCTTCAAGATTGTCTTATTTCATGTGTCTTATTCCTTGCTCAGATTACCATTTTGTCATTTGTATAATGTCCAGTGGTTTGGCCTTTGTATAAAAAAATGAACATAAATGGCAGAGAAGTATTTAGGAGGAGAAGATTCAGAGAAAGGCAGTTCTGGAAGGCATCATGGTCCCCCACAGTGGTGCAAGTATCCCAAATACTTGGGCCGTCTGCTGCTGCTTTTCCCAGGCCATTGGTGGGAAGCTGGTTGAACACAGAGCACCTAGGACATGAATCTTTGAAGATTTTTTTAATATTTATTGGAAAGGCACGTTTATAGAGAGAAGACAGCTCTTCCATATGCTGGTTTACTCCCACAAGGACCACAATGGCTGGAGCTGAGCCAATCTGAAGACAGGAGCCAGGAGCTTTTTCCAGTCTCCCACATGGGTTAGGGTCGCAAGGACTTGGCCATCGTCCATTGTTTTCCCAGACCGTAGAGCAGGGAGCTGGATGGAAAGTGGAACATCCAGGACACAAACCTGCACGCATGAGGGATGCTGGCGTTTTCAGCAGAGGATTAGTTAGCTGAGCCATGGTGCTGGTCCTGATTTTCATTTCATTTTTAACAGTTAACTCTCCCTGAAATTCCTGTAACATTTCAGTGTCCACTGAGACTGAAACCTAGCGCCCCAACTCAGCCTCTGTCTGCTTACCTGAGTAGCCCACATGCATGGGTGAGGCGTTAGGCATGAGTTGGATAGGGAGTGAAGCTCTTGGGACTGGAAACAGCACTCTGGTGTTTGATGCTGGCAGACAGCCGGTCAGCCCACCAGAAGTGATACCATCCCTGAGTCTTCTTTTTAAGGTGTTGAAAATGTTTTAAATTTGGTTCGTAACTAATAAACTAAAAAGCTGAATAAACTAAAAGTTGCTCAGTTAAAAAGAATTCAGTTGGCAGCACTCAGTAAATGGCTATCCTAAAGATTGTTGAAGGCAAGAAGAATATTTTCCCAAAAAGAGCTTAGTAAGTTTTTACATTCCTTAATAGAATCTACTTGCTTATAGATTTTTCATTTCACCAAATACTATGTAGATTGTAAGGGTAATTTTCCCTCATGCTAATTAGACACATTGAAAGGAAGATTTATTTCCCAGAAACTGTATTTTTCTTTGAAAAAAAAAAAAGAAATGTAATGCTCATGTTAAATTAGATCAGATTAAAATAATTTAGTTGGGAGATACTAGATTCTTAATTTATTGAGTATTGAACCAGTACTATGTATTGTGCAAGTTAGAATTTAAACTAAAGGCTTATGTTAGCCCTCTAATAGTTTATAGTCTTTTGGGATTCATATAATTAATTCTTAATTTCTTTTTTTTTTTCTCTTCTCTGCCAGGTGACTACTGTTTTTAATGAAGCCACGTCATCTTTCAGTTTGAATCCTCAAGTGTTACAACAGTTAGATAGCAAACGACAGCAAGTCCACATGGCAGTCACGGAGACCAGCCAGGAGTGGCAGGTGCTGCAGTTGAGAGTGCACACTTTCGCTGCATGTGCCGTTGTGAGCTTACAGCAGCTTCCGGAGAAATTGAATCCTATCATAAAACCATTAATGGAGACAATTAAGAAAGAAGAGAATACGCTAGTTCAAAACTATGCAGCTCAGAGCATAGCCAAACTACTTGAGCAGTGCACAACAAGGACACCTTGTCCTAACTCAAAAATCATTAAAAACCTTTGTAGCTCACTTTGTGTGGACCCATATCTAACTCCTTGTGTCACATGTCCGGTACCAACACAGAGTGGTCAGGAAAACTCCAGAGGTTTGTATCTAAAGATTTATTTAGGATAAAGAAAGAATTAAACTTTTGTTTTTCTTTACTTACAGATATAATTTAAGCACTAATCCAGTTCATTTTTTACCCTTCTCCCGTTCTCAGCAAGATATTTTGGTCGTGCCAGAGTTACTTGTTACATGAATTTGCATATATTGTTGATAAATCATAACCCTCTTAAGCTGTTCGAGGCGCCTGGGGAATGATGGCTGAAATCCGTCAGAGTTCATCTCCCCCTCTCCTTACTGTCGGATGGTGCAGCATTAGTTTGTAACAGTCATTATTTTTTAGAATTTATGCTGAGGACCTTGTAGTGAAAACTTGGTTGAAATGTTTTTTTAATACGTATCATGCGTAAGCATACTTTAAAAAAATTTCATACACTTTTAAGTGATGGCAGAATCATTCTTTATTTACCTATTTTGCAACATTGATTGTGTTAGGTGTAAATGCTGTGCATCCAAGATGTTTTGTTACCATGTCATTGTCTGAAGAAAATGCTTATAAAAAGGCCTGAAAAGATAGGTTTCTGATATGTTTCATGTGTTTTTGAGCAGCAAGCATTTGGTTACATATGATTGAAGGGTTAACTCTTTTTCCTTGTTAGGCTCTAACTCAGAAAAAGATGGAATGCACCATACTGTCACAAAGCACAGAGGTATAATTACGCTCTACAGGCATCAGAAAGCTGCCTTTGCCATCACAAGCAGAAGAGGTCCTACCCCCAAAGCAGTGAAAGCTCAAATAGCAGACCTTCCTCCTGGGAGTGGTGGGAACATCCTAATTGAACTTGACGAGGTGAGGAGTTTTCTGTGAATATTTTGATTTTTTAAAACAGGTAAGTGGCTTATAGATTAAGAACTGGGTTATCATGTCAGCTTTCAGAACTGTGTTTTTGCATTTTCTTTTAAAGATTAATTTGTTCATTTGAAAAGCACAGTTACACAGAGGGAGAGATCAGGAGACAAAGCTGTCTTTCATCTGTTGTTTGACTCCTGCAGTGGCCACAATAGCTAGGCCTAGGCCCAGGGCCACCGAAGCCAGGGCTTTTGCGTGTCTCCCACATGGGTGCAGGGGCCCAAGCATTTGGGCCTTCTTTTGCTTTTCTAGGCATGGTGCTAGAATGGAATTGGAGCAACCAAAACTTGAACCAGCGTCAGCCAGTATGGGATGCTGGCACCACAGACAGTGGCTTGACTCAGAAAGCCAGTTGCTGACCCCTGCTTTTGCATTATTTATTTATTTTTCTTGGAAAGTCAGGTTTACATGAGAAGGAGAGATAGAAAGATCTAGTTCACTCCCCCAGTGGTTGCAACAGCCAGAGCTGAGCTGATCAGGAGCTTCTTCTGGGGCTCCCACATGGGTACAGGGTCCCAAGGGTTTGGGCCATCCTCGACTGCTTTCCCAGGCCACAAGCAGGGAGCTGGATGGGAAGTGGAGCACACAAGATATGAACCCGGTGCCCTTACGGAATCCTGGCGCATACATGGTGAAGACTTAGCCACTAGGCTGCCATGCTGGCTCTGCCTTTGCAGTTTTTAAGCGAAGGGACAGGGTTTAATGACCTTTTGGAACAACATAATGAAGACAGCAAATTTCTACAAATTTCTCATGCCTCTTGTAATTTTTACTGCCTTTGCTGTTTTAGGAAAAAATCTTTGTTGATGATAGGTACATACGCTACTCATTAAACCAGTTGACTCCTTTGTCGTTTCCTTCAGAGAAGATACTAAATAACAGTGAATTTTGTGGTGTTCTATTCCTCTGTGTTCTACAGTAAAAGCTTCTTTTTAAAGACAAGTAATAACCAGTGATAAAAAGCAGGGTGATGGTCTGATTATTGTCAGTCACATCAGTAACAGTGGAATGAAAATTCTAACTTGTTTTTTTGGGTTTTTAAAAGATCTGGTTTTTGAAAAGTGAACATATATCTTGCCCCCAAAATATATGCAGCTCATGTATTTGGGGTAGGAATGGAGGAACAGTTTGGATTGTAATTATTGCTGAATAAGTTATGATTTTATGTAGGTACTGTTATTCTATTCTCTAGTTTTTAAACTTGAACATTAAAATTTAGGAATTTTACAATCATGTAAATGTAATCATTGGAAGGTGTTTTGAATTGTCTTAATTATGACTAACACTCTGGGTCCCACAGATGATGACTTGCATTCTGTTAGTAAATTTTATTTTAAAGATTACTTATTGGGAGGTAGAGTGAACGGCACTGGTTCATTTTCCAAATGGCCACCACAGTCACATCTAGTGGAATGAAACCAAGTGCCAGCATTCCTTTCTGGTCTTCCACATGGGATGCTGGGGCCCAAGTTCTTGGTCCACTCTGCACTGTTAATCTGATATGGGATTGCCAGCATTGTAAGTTGAGGTTTGCTCTTTTTAACGAACATTCAATTTCAGGCGCAGAAGCCTTACCTAGTACAACGAAGAGGAGCTGAATTTGCCTTGACAACTATTGTGAAGCATTTTGGTGGTGAGATGGCAAAGAAGTTGCCACATCTTTGGGATGCCATGATTGGTCCATTGAGGAATATGATTGACATAAATAATTTTGGTATGTGCATATTTTTCTAAATCTGACTTTTAATAAATCTAAGTGATAAGTAAATGGAATGTATCAGTTTAAAGTAAAAATGTCTGTACCTTTTTATCCCAAACCAGCAGGTAAGTTTTAAGTGAGAGATTGGTAAAACATTTATTCTATTTTTAATTTCCTTTCATGTCATTCTGCATACATTTTTCTTTTGTTTTTTTCAATAACATGTTTAAACAGATACTTGGAATGGATAATTTTTAAAACTACTTCGGTTGTATTCAGAACAGTATTCCATACTTTTCTTAAGGTCATGGCATTTAATTTTAATGTGAAAATGCAAAAGGTTTTTGGACTCTCAATTTTGAGTTTTAAGTTAAGCTGAGATTGAGATGTAATATATTTTAACAGACGGCAAGTCCCTTCTGGAAAGGGGAGATGGCCCTGCTCAAGAACTGGTGAATTCTCTGCAGGTTTTTGAGATAGCAGCAGCTTCAATGGATTCTGAGCTTCATCCCATGGTAACTAACTAATGAAAATGTAATAATTCTTCAAGTAAAAATGTAATAATTCTTCAAGTAAAACAGATGGCCAGCCACAGTTTTGATGTTCTCTCTAGTAATTACAGTTTTCTTTGATATGGTAAAGGTGTATTCTTTTACTGTCAAGACAACTCTTGGCTTTGTAAGCTGCGTATATGAATGGTGGAATACCAAAGCTGGAATCTTAGAGAATGGAGAAGAATTAGAATTGGGGAAAGGACTATGATAATACAAGAGTCAGTTGGAAACAGAAGGGATAGCTGTTCATTCTGATCTTTCTGATAATATAGCACTAGGAAGAAAGAGTACAGTAAAACCTGTTTCCACATGACTGTAAAGGTGGAAGTTCCAGATGTCTAAGAAGAGTGCCTGAGAATGAAGTTCTGCATCTTTCTTTTTCAAAGAGTTGTTGCTTACTTTGAATTTAGATTAATTTTTTTAAAGATTTCTTTATTTATTTATTGAAAAGGCATAGTTCCAGAGAGGCAGAGAGATCTGTCTGCTGGTTTACTCCCTAAATGGCTGCAACAGGCAGGACTAGACGAGTCTTGAGGACAGGAGCTAGGAACATTTTTTTGGTATCGCGTTTCAGTGCAAAGGTCCAGGTACTTGGGCCGTGTTTTGCTGCTTTCCCAGGCACAGTAGTAGGGAGCTGGATCAGAAGTGGAGCAGCTGGAACTTGAACCGGTAGTTGCACGGGATGCCAGTGCTACAGGTGGAAGCTTTATTCACTAGGCCACAGTGTTGGCTACTAATTTGACTTTCTACATTGGATGTTTTGATGGTAATTTTAAGATATTTTAGTACATTTTTGAATTTAGAGTCACTTGGAATATTGAGGACTTGTCAGAATATGGACTGTTACTATGTTTTAAAGAGTAGATTGTCTGATAAGAGTATTCTGATTGCCTGTGTCTTTTGTTTTTTAGTTGGTACAGCATTTGCCTCATCTTTATATGTGCCTTCAATACCCCAGCACTGCAGTGAGACACATGGCTGCTCGTTGTGTTGGTGTCATGAGCAAAATAGCTACCATGGAAACAATGAATATTTTTTTGGAGAAGGTTCTTCCATGGCTTGGAGCGATTGATGACAATGTCAAACAAGAGGGTGCAATTGAAGCACTTGCCTGTATCCTTTTTATTTTAACAGACTATTCAGAAATTGCAGATATTGTTCTTTGGGGTGGTTAAAATAGAATTAATTTATTCAAATATTTACCTAAATAATATGCCTTGTTCTTCCCCCAAAAGCCACTTTTTATATTTTATTTTGAAGTAGTTTTAGATTTCATTGCAAACTAATATATTCATTCGAAAGTCAGAGTTATGGGGACAGGCCAAGGAGAGATAGGCAGATCTTCCACCCACTGACCCACTCCTCAGATGGCCACATTAGCTAGGGCTGGGCCAGGCTGAGCCAGCAGCTTCTTCCAGTCTGCCATATGTGTGTTGGAGCACAGGTACCTGGTGCATCCTTTGCTGCTTTTCCAGGTGTATTAACAGAGGGCTAAATCGCAGGTAGAACAGCCAGTCCCAAACCAGAACCTATAAAGGATGTTGGCTTTGCATGAGCTGCCCTTTCCCACCATCGACAGTGCTAGCCCCAAAACATTTAAATTTTTTAAATGTGTTTATTTGAGCCAGATAGAATTCCCGTTTGCTGACCTACTCACCAAATGCACCTCATGGACTTGTGGCTGGACCTAGGAACTCCGATTGTAGTATAGGACACCCATATAGTTGGCAGGAACCCAGTTAGTTGAGTGACTGCTGCTGTGTCCAGGCTTTTGCAGTAGCAGGAAGCTAGAGTCAAGTGTTGGTAGTCAAACCTGAGTGTACCAGTATGCTGGCTGGCGTCTTAACCACTAATTTAAATGCTGTCCCATGACGTATTTTTACATTTTGCTTTTTAAATTTATTTTATTGTGTTGGAAATGTGCAGGAACAGAGTGAGTGCTCCTATCTGCTGGTTCACAATCCAGATATCCTCAGATGACCAGGGATAGATCTGCCCAAATGCAGGAGGCTGGAATTTAGGCCGTCTTCCACATGAGTGGCAATAACGCAAGTACCTAAGCTGCCTTCTGGAGTGTGCATTAGGAGGAGGCAAAAACCAGGAGCAGAACTAGGATTCAAACCCAAGTACCCTAATATGGGATATAGGCATCCCATGTGACAGCGTAGCTGTTTTGTCAAATGCCTACAATCAAGACAGCTTTTTAATAGACAAACTAGTTTTATGTCATTTATTGTTATGAATCAAGTAGTGTTAGGTATTCTGTATTTTAGACATTACATTCTAAGTACTTTTCTTTTTTAAGGTGTATTTATCTATTTGTTATTGGAAAGTCAGATTTATAGAGAGAAGGAGACACAGAGAGGAAGACCTTCCATCCACTGTTTCACTCCCCAAGTAGCTGCAATGGCCAAGAGCTGATTTGATCCAAAGCCAGGATCCAGGAACCTCAAACCTCCTCCAGGTCTCGCACGTGGGTGCAGCGTCCCAAGGCTTTGGGCCGTCCTCGACTACTTTCCCAGACCACAAGCAGGGAGCTAGATGTGAAGTGGAGCAGCTGGGACATGAACTGGAGCCCACGTGGGATCCCAGCATATGCAAGGAGAGGACTTTAGCCACAAGGCTGTTGTGCTGGACCCCTGATAAAATGACAAGAATGTCTAAATAATAAATACATAGGCAGGGTGCTTTGGTAAGGGTATAGTCATGCCAACAATCTTAAACTCAAGATATCTGAGAGGTGTTTAAAGACCAAGAGAGATGGTTGGAGATCAAGCCAGTAGAAACGGATTGAAGAAGCTGAAGTTTCCTGGAGGAGTGTGCTTTGTTAGGGTCACTGTATCCAGTTGGTATTTGTCAGGAAATAAAAACAGGGAGGGGAAAAAAAACTGGTGGCAAATTTGGAACAAATCTTTGTGTGATAGCTTTGCTACCTTACTCAACATGACTCACTTGGTTTTGATGTTAGAATTCTAGAAAATTGTCCGAATTACTTTATTAAAATCTTGTTTGTAAGCCTTCCCTCCAGTCTTCTTCAGACAAATACAATTTTTAAAAAGTTTTTAATCATGAGAAAGTTACGTAATATTTTCACTGAGACAGCAGAAAGTAAATGCTATTATAATTGTATCGTTGGCCTTGAGGGGCTGCCAGGCAGTGTGTTCCTTTGTGGTAGAGAACTTAAAAGTTGGTAGCTACTTTTGTGAAAACATCAGCTCCAGATGGTTTTGAAGTCTCCTTCATCACTCACTCAGGTGTAATGGAGCAGCTGGACGTTGGCATTGTGCCATATATTGTCCTTTTAGTGGTGCCCGTCTTAGGAAGAATGAGTGATCAGACGGACAGCGTGAGATTCATGGCGACACAGTGCTTCGCAACGCTCATCAGACTCATGCCACTTGAGGTAAGGGGGGTCGTGGCTTGTGGAGTATGCTTTCTGTATGCATCCTTAATATTTGCAATCCTGTTAAAAACATGTCAGACCAGAAACAGATAACTGTTTTGAAATGTTAATATTATAAGCTGCAGTAAGACTTAACAATTTAATACTTTTTTTTTTCTTTTAACCTAGTATTTTGTAAAGAAAAACAAGAAATCAGATACTAGTTTCTAAAAGAATGATTATTTGTAAATACTTTTCTAGAAATAAAACGCGTTGTTTCTCTGGACTCAAGTTTAGATGAACAGGAAATTTGAAAAACAGTTACTAAAACTATGAAAAGGAAGTGAAGTTTCTTGGGAGTATGGAACAAAACATTGAGGCTAACATGCGAGCATTTGGAAGTACATTCGCTAGGCAGAAATACCATGTGTGCCAGGGCAGGCAACAGGTGTATAAGTAAGGGATGAGCCAGGAGCATCCTACACACAGTGTTTGGATGGGATTTCTGTAATTGTGGAAATTGTTATACATATTATTCATTCTGCAGCTTGTCTTGCTTATTTACATATATTACATGCATCGTCTTGTATGAACTTGGAACATTTCGTTTGTCATTTACCAACAATATACCCTACTATTTACTGGCTTTCAATGCTTATAAGTAATTGTTATGAGTATGTACATCTCAAAGTGTTTGTATGGATATATACTTTGTTTTCTTTTGAGTAACAAAGTACTCAAAGTACCAAGGTATTAAATTGCTGGATTGTGTATTTATCTTTTAAGAAACAGTTCTTCAAATTAGCTGCAAAATTTTATATTCTTACCATTAAAGTATGGTTAGAAGCTGGATGGATTTTTTAAAGGAAAAAAAAAAGTTGGTTAATATCTGATAAAGTTGAAGAGACTCATTCCAAAAATGACCTACCAAGTCCTTTCTACATATTTACCATAACATATATTCAACCTGTGCACCAACACACAGTTTTGGGAGCATAACAGTATTATTTATAACAGTCTATTGGGATCCTCCCAACTCTTCTTGAAACAGATATGTAAATTGTGGAGTCTTATTTTGGAATAAAAGCAAGCCGACAGCATAGAAAACAGTATCAGTGACTCTGTAAGAGGAGTCCGTGTTTGTGAAGTTCATGACCGGGTATAGGAAAGTGGGATGCCATCATGGTGAGGAGTCGTGTGTTCACCTCCTGACCAAGGCGGAGGAGGTGATGATTAGGAAGGAGCGGACGGGGTCTTCTGGGCTGGTGCTGCAGTTCGGGTTGCCGCTAGATTTGGTATTCAGGTGGCTGTTTGATAAACCATTCAACCACGTCACTGTGTGTTTGCTTTAATTATACCTAAAATTACTCGATGAATCTGAGCATGACAAATTTTGAATCAGTAGCTTTAATGCACACTTAAAAATCATTTTAGGCTGGCATTCCAGACCCTCCAAATATGTCCGAAGAGTTAATCCAATTGAAAGCGAAAGAGCGACACTTTTTGGAGCAGTTGTTAGATGGGAAAAAGCTAGAAAATTATAAAATTCCAGTACCAATCAATGCTGAACTCAGAAAATATCAGCAGGTAAATTTTATATTTATCTTGTAAACATGAATAGTGATTTGTTTTTCCAATGTACTTGGCAAAGGTGTAAAAATTGGTTTAGTACAATGTTTTGTTCAGTATCTCAGGACCGTTTGTTTCTCTTTTGCTTGGATAAAGGTTTGCGGGGGGGAGAGGGGGGGCCTGGCATCACGACTCCGCAGGTTAAGCCTCCGTGTGTAACATCAGCAGCCAGAACACTGATTGTATTTCCGGCTGCTCGTTACAGTCCAGCTTCCTGATGATACACCTGGTCCCCAGCATGGAATTTCTGGCTCCTGGCTTTTCACCTGGTCCATAGCAGGGGAGAGAATCTGTGAACAGAACACCTCTTGTCTGTCCCCCTCCCTTTCCCTGCCCCTTGCCTTCTTTCTTTTGTTTCCTTTTTAGATGAATGAATAAGTGGTTTGTTTTTAAGTTCTTGGTCTGTACAAACTTTAAAGATTTATTTTTGTGAAAGGCAGACTTACACAGAGAGAGCTTCCATCCCACTTTTTTCTCCATAAATGGCTGCCGACAGCCCAGATCTTAGGCAGGTGAACACCAGGAGCCAGGAACTCCAATCTGGTCTCCTACAAAAGCGGCAGGGACCCAAATATGTATGCCATCTTGTCCTGCATGCCCAGGCACCTGCGCAGCAAGCCGCATCAGAAGGGGAATGCCCAGGACTCTGGTTCGGGGAAGCAGCAGTGTAAACCTCGTGTGCCTCTCTTCCAGCCTCTGTGTGAACAGCCTTTTTATATTCCTTTTATTTCTATGATCTGTTAACGTTTGAAATTTTTCCTTTTATACTTTAGGACGGTGTGAACTGGTTAGCATTTCTGAATAAATACAAGCTTCATGGAATTCTGTGCGATGACATGGGCTTAGGGAAGACTTTGCAGTCCATCTGCATCCTAGCGGGAGATCATTGTCACAGGTAACTTAAAATGGGATTTTAAAATAAGGTTTCCAGAGTCTGTTCAAGTAAGCGTGGTGGTTACTTTACTGTATTTTCCGTTATACAGGGCCCAGGAATATGCGAGATCAAAATTGGCAGAATGTATGCCGCTTCCTTCCTTAGTGGTATGTCCTCCAACACTAACAGGTCACTGGGTGGATGAAGTAGGTAAATTTTGCTCTAGAGAATATTTGAATCCATTGCATTATACCGGACCTCCTACAGAAAGAATAAGGTAAGCACTGTAAAACAAAACAAAAAAAAAACCTTTCATTTTATTAATTATTTTTATTGAAACATAAGATACAGAGAGGAGGATCTTCTGTCTGATGATTCACTCCCCAAGTGGCTGCAAAAGCCAGTGCTGAGCCAACGCGAAGCCAAGAACCAGGAGCCTCTTTGGGGTCTCCCACACGGGTGCAGGGTTCCAAGGCCTTGGGCGATCCTCAGCTGCTTTCTCAGGCCACAAGCAGGGGAGCTGGGTGGGAAGTGGGGCCACTGAGATTAGAACTGGTGGGATCCCAGCATCTGCAAGGCAAAGATCTTAGCCACTACGCTACCACACTGCCCCCACCCCCTGAAAAAAAAAGTTTTAGTTTTTAAGTACTTCCAGTTATTTTGGTTGTAAGACATAGAAAATAGAAAATTGATTCAGCACACATTCACAGTGAAACTCATCGAGTTCAGGTATGTAAGCATGATGTGTCCAGTTGATCTTTTTGACTACTGAAACGTGAAACTGTCAAGCCTGGGCTCATTCTGTATGTCCCTTTGTGCGGACTTGTGACCATGCTGTGGTTTTCATTCTCCACTCCTTCCCTGAGTGTCCTTTCTGCTTTGCTCCCGCCTCACTCTGTCTCCTCCAAGATGTACTTGGTTCACATTGGCAATATTAAAGCTCTTTTTTCTTTCTTTTGTTCCTGTTTACATTTGCAAGAATAGAGGCCCATTTTAGTTCTGTTTTTTTGTGTTTTAAAGAAGAATCTGGATTCTAACAAGTTGTTTTATTATTATTTATTTGAGAGAGACCTCGCATTGACAGAGCTCACCCCCCCGCTGCCTGCAATAGCCGGGACTGGGCTGGGGCTGGGCCGGGGAGTCGGTCAATCCACCATGTGCTCTCGGAGGAATCCAGTTCTTAGGGGATGCCGTCGTGTGCTACTGCTACGTGAAGCTGCACTTGAACACAGGGCTGGAATTGGGAGGGGAGCCAGGATGGGAGCTGGCACGTTGATACGGGATGTAACATCTTAACTGGGGTCTGAACTGCTCAACCCTCAGCCACGGGTCCACACTTAAGGTCTTTTTTTTTCCCCCTCTGGAGGGGTAGTAGAGGGAAATCAGATTCTTAAAAGAAGGTCTTCCATTTGCTAGTTCACTCTCCAGTGCAGTGGCCAGAGTTTAACTTACCTGAAACTGGTAGCCAGGAGCCTTTTCAGTCTCCCACATGGGTGCAGGGGCTCAAACACTTGGGTCATCCTCCACTGTCTTGCCATGCCACAGCAGGGAGCTGAATTGGAAGTGAAACAGATGGGACATGAACCAGCACCCATAAGGGATGCAGGTGAGGGATTAGCCCACTACGCCACTGGCCAACCCCCCCCCCCCCCTTTAAACTTGGTGAGTGACAGGTTGCAGATGTCTATAAATTTACTGCTTCCCTTTTTTTCATTTCTATTTTTTTTTTTTTTTTTTTGCTGCAAAGTCAGATATATACAGAGGAGGAGAGACAGAGAGGAAGATCTTTTGTCCTATGGTTCACTCACCAATGACTGCAATGGCCAGAGCTGTGCTGATCCCAAGCCAGGAGCTTCTTCCAGGTCTCCCATGTGGGTGCAGGGTCCCAAGGCCTTGGGCCATCCTTGACTGCTTTCCCAGACCACAAGCAGGGAGCTGGACAGGAAGCGGGGCTGCCAGGATTAGGACTGGTGCCCATATGGGATCCCGCCGTGTTCAGGGCAAGGACTTTAACCACTAAGCTACTGCATCAGCCCTCTCTTCTTTTTCAAGATTTATTTATCTGAAAGGCAGAGTTAGAGGAGAGACCAAGCGATGTTTTATACACTGATTCTTTCCCCCCAAAAAGCCACATAGCCAGTTACACCAGGCTGAAATCAGGATCTGCTGCATCTCCCACATGGGTGCAGAGGCTCAGGGGCTTGGGCTATGTTCTGCTGCTTTCCCAGGTGTTTACTTGTGGGATGCTGGCACTATAAGCTGTTGATTAACCTGTGGTGCCCCACTGCCGACCCCTGTGAATCAAATGGTGCTATAAAATTTTTAGCTTTATTATTAGAGCACTTGCTAGCTAAAAACTAGCTAAGCAGTTTGACATTTATGTAAGATTATGTATTTTGAGGTAAGTGTTACAGTGCAGAGTGCCTGTATTTAAGTCCTGCTTCAGTTCCCGTTCCGGTCCCTATAGCGTGAACTCAGAGGTGGTGGATGACGGCTCAGGTCTGTGGGTCCTGCCAGCTGCTGGGGAAGCTGGCTCCCACCTGACCCAGCCCAGCTCCTGTTGACACTTGGGCAGGGAGCTAGCAGATGGACGTGTGCATGCCCTCACTTGCTGGCTGTTGTTCTGGCTTTCAAAGAAGTAAGGAAAGAAAGAAACTTCAGAAAATCTATGGATCCTCTTAGTCAAAATGTTGAAGTGTACCTTTGTTTAAATTTGAAGTTATGGAATCTTAAGACTTGGGGCTTGAAGTCCAAAGGCAGTTAGCTTAGAAGGCGGGGTGTAGATCTGAATACAGGCAGATAATGCAATTATATTCTTAACCAGTTTATTGGGTTCTTTTGTTAGAATTGATTCATAAGTGATAGAAATTCAGCTGAGTAGCTTCAGCAAATATAAAATTTACAGACTTGAGAATTTCAGGGCTGACATTTTGATTCAGCACATCTGAAGAACTCTTGCTTTGGTATTCCTGTCGTTTGCTCTTCTTCCTCATACATAGCTGATTGGCCCCAGCTGGCTCTCAGGCTGTGGTTTGTGGATGCGATGACCGTAGTTAACCCTGCGTTCTCACTTGGTGGATAGATCAGTACAAGACCTGACTGGCTTGTTCAGGACACACCCCTGAACCGTTAGTCTCTGCTAAGGGCGTAAGATACTGTGACTGCTAAAGCTGGATTAAATGTTCTATGTCACTGGAGATTGTGGAAACACGTGACTATTCTGCCTTTGAAACTGGGCTCAAAAACTTTGTAGAGTTCCTTTTTCCTAATTTCATCTTTATTTTTTAAATAAAGGTTACAGCATCAAGTAAAAAAGCACAATCTGATAGTGGCTTCTTATGATGTTGTGAGGAATGACATAGATTTCTTTAGGTAAGAACTGAAACTTTTTATTTTAGAAAAATTAAGTTTCAAAATTCAAGATTTTACCTGTTTCAGAAATTCCTTGCATAGTTTGTAACAGTGAAGATGCTAAATTTTTTCTTTATTCTTCCCTAGAAATATTAAATTTAACTACTGCATTCTTGATGAAGGCCATGTCATCAAAAATGGAAAAACAAAATTATCAAAAGCAGTAAAACAGTTGACTGCTAATTACAGGATTATTCTGTCTGGAACACCAATCCAGGTAATTTTTTTTTTTTAACAAAAGTATTTGTCAAGTAGGCTTGGAATTTGGCAGTTAATTAATGGAAGTATTTTGGGGGGGATTAGTCTGGCTTGGTTTTTGTTTTTAGGGATAATTTTTCAATATTGCATTTATAATAATTCCTCTGGTATGTAGCAGTATAAATAGAAGTCTTGTGCCCAAAGTTGAAGGATGTTAAGTAAGCTTCTACTCCAGTTGGCAGTTCAATGTGTCTGTAGTGCTGTGCACAGTCCGATTCAGTATGCAAATGCAGGAACTGGTCAGTGATGAGTCAGCATGTAGTGGTGGTACACATAACCCTCAGGAGTTAAGGGAAGCGATTACATGGCTCAGAAAAACATGGGGGGTATTTAGTTCTTAGTGTATTCTTTTATATTTATTTGTGGTAATAGGATTATCTAAGGGTTAGAGCTTAAAGTTCGTTGTTTTTAAAGTACATTTAAAGAGGGAAAAAAGACTAGGCCTGAATTACCAAGACTTGCTTTATAGTCTTACATGGGGTGCAGGCAGTGTGGCACACAGCAGGTTAAGGCAGATTGGGGTGCCTGCAGCCTGTACTGCTGTGCCTGGGCTGGGTTTCCACTCGTCAGCTTCTGCTCCGCCTCGTGCTTGTGTTCCTGGGACACAGAGCTCGGCAGGTTTCTCTTTCTGTTTTTCTCTCTTCCTTCCTGTTCCTCTCTACTTACCCCTCCCCGCCACACACACAGCCTTTCAAATAAGTAAATCTTTAAAAAACAATATTTAGAAGCCAGTCCAATGGCATAGTCAGCTAAGCTTCCACCTGCAGCATCAGCATCTCATATGGGGGCCGGTTTGAGTCCTGTCGTGCTACTTCCAACCCAGCTCCCTGCATATGTCCTGGAAAAGCAGAGAACAGTTCAAGTCCTTGGGTCCCTGTACTCAAACATAGGAGGCCTAGGAAAAACTCCTGGTTTCAGATTGGCTCACCTCCAGCCATTGTAGCCATGTTGGGGGACTGAGCAGTGGATGGAGGATCTCTCTCTTTCCTTCTCTCTGTAACTGTCTTTTAAAAAGAAAATAAATGGTGTTTAAAGAAAAGTATATAATGGAAAGAAAAGTTTGGGGATTTCTGTTTAAAGGCCCCCTTTTTCTCCTCTTCCACCTGAACAATTTAGCTCTGAAGCTGAAAAGTGGGTTTCTGCAGTCAGAGTTCTGGTGGCCTACAGCAAGGGCAGAGCCAGACATGGATTAGGAGAGTGTCCAAGTGGCAGGGTGTCATGGTCAGTATCCTGCACAGGGTGAGGGGGGCTTCCAGGAGGGAGGAGCCACATGTATTGGACAAGCATCCAAAATGCTTAACTTCTTTTTTTTCCTTCCTCCATGACTCTTCAACAGAATTGGAAATAACTCAATTTTTCCTTGTGACCCATAAATGCCAAATGGATCTGTCTTACAACTAAAGTCCTGCAGGTTTCCTTTATTGAAATTATAATACTAGCCAAATTTCTGGAATGTTGCTGTTAATGAGTATCAATGATATATTAAAAGACTCAGAAACTTAATCCTCTCTCTACACTTCTATTCACCACTTCATAGATGCCAACAGTAGAAAATAAACACTTGGACCAAGGCCTATTCTGGTGGAGGAGACTAGAGGATTTCCCCCAAACAGGATATAATTTCTTCAAGGATACTGATCTGAATTTTACACATTAAACTAAGAGACTTAATGGCCTTTACCTGAAAATGTGATAATCTCTCATCTCTGTCATAATGGTTTTTCATAATTTTACATTTTTTAAGTATAAAGAAATAATCTCAGTACAAAAGAAGATAATTGATGTTCCTTTTTCATATTCAGAACAATGTTTTGGAGCTGTGGTCATTATTTGATTTCCTCATGCCAGGATTTTTGGGTACTGAACGCCAGTTTGCTGCTCGATATGGTAAACCTATATTAGCAAGTAGGGATGCTCGAAGCTCCAGTCGAGAACAAGAAGCAGGTATGAAAAAAATCTAATTCTGAGGCCTGTGCATGTTGAGTGTCATGTATTTCTAACTTTTCTGAAGCAATATTTTTTATGATAAACAGGTGTTCTTGCAATGGATGCACTGCACCGCCAAGTACTTCCATTTCTTTTAAGAAGAATGAAAGAAGATGTTTTACAGGATCTTCCACCTAAAATTATTCAAGACTATTACTGCACACTCAGTCCTCTCCAGGTTAGAATTCTGGTGTTTGGTTATCTGTGGGACCTGTACTGACACCGTGTTTTTATATAAGCCACTAAAATTCTCGCTTCTACTTTCCCAATCTTTTTATTTTTAAATATTTACTTATTTTCTTTGGAAAGGCAGATATACAGAGAGGAGGAGAGACAGAGAGGAATACTTTCCCAGTCTTTGTGGAGTATTCTGTCCAAACAGATACAGGGGAGACCAGTTTGTTTAGCCATGTGAATGAGTTTACATGCATGTTTTGAGTATGGTATTAATATAAAATTCAGTATTATAGTTGCTTTCTTACAGTTAATTTAATGTAGTTAATTCGAAAGGTGGCAAGGTTAAATTGATGAGGAAATACGGTGTCGTCTCTTGACCCTGCGGAACACTTCCCAGTGCCCTTGTACATGGTCCACATTGTAGGCAGCACTGAATTTCTTATGTATACTGTGTTTTGCTATTTGTGAATGTTAGTGACCTCAACATTTTTTTTTCTTTCCTTTCTGAGAACTTTTCCTTTTCACTTAAAAAATAGCACTTATGACACGGTTTCTTTTTGATGTTTCCAAATTGCTAAGAACACTACCCTGGTGTTTTTAAGTCACTTTAAAATGAGATGAGCACTAGCACCATGATGGAGCAGCAGCCCGTCTGATAACTAACACAGCTGCCAGGTGACTAAACAGCACAGATGGGCTGGCCATGGATGGGTCACATCACAGGCGGTGATGCACAATTTAAAATTCAACACGTAGTCATTTCTGAAATTTTTCAACATTATTTTGATCATGAATAGTTGAAGTCATGGGAAGTAAAACTAAGGATAAGAGGGGGACTCCAGTGTAAGCCCATGCTTATTGAGACCAAATGTCTACCTGGAAACGTGACCTTCTCAGAACAGCATTCACAGACTGGTAACCCTTCCTTTTGCAAATAAGGAAAGCAGAGTTCAGAAAATATCAATATATTGCCCACAGTCATAGAGCTACAGATCAAGGTAGAATTTCTTTTCTTTTTGATTTACTTTGAAAGAGTTAGAGAAGGGGAGAGACAGAAAGATCCTTCATCTACTGGTTCATTCCTCAAATGGCTGCAATGGGCAGAGGTGAGACAATCTTAAAAGCTGGGCGCCATCTGCTTTTTCCAGGTCTCCCACATGGGTGCAGGGACTCAACCCATTATTAGGAAGGTGGATCAGAATTGCAGCAGCCAGGACTTGAGCTGGTGCCCGTACGGGATGCTGGTACTTCAGGTGGAGGAAACCCCACTGCACTGGCCCCCAGGATAGAATTTCAAATCATGCTCTGTGGGATCTCATCCTTTTTGAACTATTGTGTTGTCTGTAACCATTCAAAATAAATGTTGCCAACTGTAGAGTTCTGATTTTGTACAGAGACAGCTATTAAAGGCATTTATTGTGAGCTTTTCTTTGTAATTTAAGGACATAAGTTGAAATTACCCCTTGTCTTAATCAGACATGAACTGTTAAGTCAGAATTCTCTGAAAGACTGTACTGTAGGTTAGTGTGTCTCACTGTGCTTCAACATTAGGAATTGATTTTATGTATAGTCCTAGGAACTAGGGACACAGACATCCCCAGAAACTTGTCTTTCCCTCTCCAGCTGAATTTGGGTTTAGTGGCTGTTTACACTGGCCTGGAGGCACAGAGCTTTGTGATTCTTCTGTAATGTCCATCTCAGTGCTCTGGTCCCCTATCACTTCACTGGCTGAAAGTAGGTTAGTAGTTCTTGAAAGGCATGCTAAAGGGAAATTTTATTTTATACTTTAAAGATGCCATATAAGAAACAGCTACCCTGACACCCTGGAATAACACATTTAAGTAATGTACAGGAAGGGATCTCTAGAGGTTTTACCATACGCAGGCCCTCATTCTCTAGTTTTATTCTTTAGTTGTTTAGACTTTCTCCTGACTTACATTATTAGCACATACAGGGCAGAAACCCGGACTTCAAGTAAATATGATGAATTCTAACTTTAGGGTTAACATTTAGGGTAACATTATTCAAAAATTGGATGTCTTGGAATATATTTAAGTAGGTGTAACTGTGTCACTCCAAATAAGGAGAATTGTCCTCATTAAATCTGTAAGCATTTAGGTCATTTTTTGGTAAGACGTTTTTGTGAAACAGGGTGGGCGGGGTTGAGGTGCTGTGTGACCAGTATGTTAACAAGCAGTGGGTCCTGTGATGGTTATTTTCTAAATGAAATGGAGTGGAATGTTAGAGAAGCTTACCAAAATGGGAAGGGTAAGCTGTAGTATCAGTAGTGAATTATTCATACTTTTTTCCCCCTTCATTAATAAGAAGAGTTTGAGTTGCTGCCCTTGCTGGCCTCTCCTAGTGGTCTGCTTTGTGTGCCGTAAGTATACTCACTGTGTTTATGCGCCTGGTTTTACAGATTCAGCTCTATGAAGATTTTGCCAAGTCTCGTGCCAAGTGTGATGTTGATGAGACAGTTTCTTCTGCTACACTTTCTGATGAAACTGAAAAGCCAAAGCTTAAAGCTACAGGCCATGTTTTTCAGGTATGGATTATAATTTTATCATGATATTCAAGTAAATTCTGAATATTCTTCAGTGGGGCTCTCTATATAGAAGATCAAACTGTGGCTTTAATTTTTTAAATACTGTATGTATATGAAAATAGAGTACTTATTTAATGTTAATTCTTTAGAAATTAACATTCTTTAAGTATACAAAATGTGATGTGTCAGCTGCAAGGTTAATTAAAGCAGTGACCGGGATACAGACTTTCCTTTCTGGGGGATAAGTAAGTAAACCTATCTCCCAGATACATTGGCGGGCTGCTGGATCAGAGGTGGAGCAGCCAGGCCTTGAGCCGTATGGAACTCCCACTCTACTGCAGTGCCCGCATTGCGGCTGGTGGCCTCACTCTGTGCCACAGTGCACGCAGTCTCAAAGGATTTCAGTTGGTTTTGTTTTTCTTCATCGTAAAATGAACTCTTTGAGCAGAGCATTGCTGTGCAATGGTTTAAACTTATCTTGGGGGCCCAGCGCAATAGTGTAATGGTTAAGGTCCTCGCCTTGAATGCACCATATGGGCGCCAGTTCTAATCCCGGTAGCTCCACTTCCCATCCAGCTCCCTGCTTGTGACCTGGGAAATTAGTCAAGGACAGCCCAAAGCCTTGGGACCCTGCGCCTGTGTGGGAGACCCGTAAAGAAGTCCCTGGCTCCTAGCTTTGGATCAGCACAGCACCAGCCATTATGGCCACTTGGGGAGTGAATCATCGGACGGAAGATCTTCCTCTCTATCTCTCCTCTCGGTACATCTGCCTTTCTATCAGAGAGCTATTGGAATGCTAGACCCTCTGCTTCTAATCCAGCTTCTTGCTGATGTGTCTGGGCAGCAGCACATGACGGATCAAATACTCAGGTTCCTCTCCCATCAGAGACCCAGCCCCGTCAGTTGTAGCCACGCGGGGAGTTAATCAGTAGGTGGGAGACCTCTCTCACTCTACTTCAGTATGCTTATTTTTTAGAGATCTATTTATTTTAAAGATTTGGTGAGCGGGGGGGCCTAGTGGCCACAACAGCCAGGGCTGGGCAATATGCTACCCTCCCAGGCACATTAGCAGGAAGCTAGATTGGAAATGGAGCAGCCAGGACAAGAACTGGTGCCCTTATGGGATGTTCATGTCATAGACTGTGGCCCCAATTTTGCCTTTCAAGTAACTAGATTTAATAAAACTGTATAAATACCTAGTTCCATTTTTCATGAATTTTTTGAGGTATATTCATGCACAAATTATACAAATATCAGGACGTTTAATCTGGTTTTTGAAGAAGAATTAGGAGTTTGATGAAGGAGAAAGGCATACGAGATATACGTAACAGTTAATGAAAGAAATAAAAATATGTGTAGTATGTAAAATGGACTTGATGTACTTTTTCCTTTCAAAGGCATTACAGTACCTACGTAAGCTGTGTAACCATCCAGCATTAGTCTTAACATCTCAGCATCCAGAGTTCAAGAGCACCACTGAGAAGCTGGCAGCTCAGAATTCTTCTCTTCATGATATTCAACACGCACCTAAACTCTCAGCTTTGAAACAAGTACGTATGTCTTGTGTGAAGTGCTTGCGCCTCGTGTGTGAGATGAGGTAAATCGGTATATCCCTAAAAGCCAATACATTTATTGTGTTTTTAGTTTAAAAAAAATTAAATATTTAATTTGAAAGGAAGTTACAGACACCCTGGCGGTTATGAAGTAATAAGCTCCTTACAGATTTAATTTGCTGTTGTCTGTGACTAATGAGCCCAGCATCTCTTCAGCTTGTTGAGCATTAGTCTTTGAGAAAATGCTTGCTCAAATCTTTTGATGGTGTTTTGATTGGAATATTGGTGCCCTTTTGTTGTTGGGTTTGAAGAGTTCTTTATGTTTTATGTTTAACCTTGTCAAACTTACAAGAATACTTTATGAAAATACTACATGAATACATGGAATTAAGAGAAGCTTTAGAAATATTTTTTAAAAGGTGGTGTTACAGAGAGAGGGAGAGACAGGAAGGGGGAAGTCTTCCATCCACTGGGTCATTTTTGAAACAGGTACAATGACCAGGGCTCAGCCAGGGCAAAGCTAGGAGCCTGGAACATGGGCGCCACAGGTCAAAGTACCTGGGCTATCTTTCTCTGCCATCCTAAGCATGTTGGCAGAGGCCTGATCAGAACTGAAGCAGCAGGGACTCTGACACTCACAAGATGCCAGAAATCTCGGGTGGCAACTTAGCCCACTGTACCTCAACACTGGTCCTTTGGATAAAGGTTTTTAAATCCATGCATAGCTTTTCCATAAAATTTTTCAAATCCCCTCATATGCATAGATTTCAAAATTTTTATACCATAGTAGTTCCATTTTTTGCAAACTTCTTTAAAGGTCCTTTATACGGTTATTAAATATTTTCTTTAAATCTGTGTGTAGCTGTTCACTTTTTTGGTAATGTACTCCATGGTTTTGAATTGAGGTCAGGAGTTCTTATTGAGGATACCTTTTAGGGGACCAGTTGTCACACTTGCTTTCAGCATTCTTTGAACACTCTGATTACAATGTGTCTGTGGATCCCTGATTATTTTAATTAAATCTGGTTATTCTGCAGAGTGTCAATCTTTTGGTGATGAATTTTTAAAAAATGACTTTGAAAAGCTAAGTGAAAATAATGAATTTTGAGCCCCAAGTGTTAACATTAGTATCAGTTAATTCTGACTTGTGTTAATAATAAGATCGATCATACCATAAAATTTATAAAGACTTTAGTGAATATTTCAGGTTATAATAGTTACTCTGGTATGAATTTCATTGAGTTCAACTAATTAATACAGATTTTAAATTTCATAAGTTAGTCCAGAAGATGTCATTTCAGAGTATCAGTTGTACCTATGCGTCCTTCTGTCACTAACGTAGTGGACGGGAATCCTAAAAACTAAAGTGATGAACTGTCACGCTCTGCGAGCATTGTCTTCCGTTGGTTTACTTTACTTCCCGCATGCCCGCCTCTGCCTCTGCCTCCACCCAGCTGAGGCTGAGCAGGGAGCCTGCAAGCTGCAGCCAGGTCTCTCCAGTTGATGACAGGAACCATCAATCTCCACGAGGGCAGAACTGGGATGCGAATCTGGCACTCTGGTACAGAATATTGATGCTTAACTGGCAAGCCACGTGTCTACCCTGCTGGTGCATCTAGACTGATTTCTACTTAGGTGCTTCCAGGAGTTTGTAGGAAGGTGGACAAATGTAGAGGTGGGCAGCTCCTCCAGCTAGGACACAGCATCTCATCAGAGCCCCTGCTCCAGTGCCTGTCTCTGGCTGCCCGTTCCAGCGATGTGCTGCTGCAGACCCTGGGTCGTCCGGCACCGACCACGCCAGTGCAGGAGTCGGACTGGGTCTGTAGCGCTTGGCTTTGGTCCCGAGCTGGGGCAGCTGAGGCAGCTGATGGTTGAACCAGGAGATAGGAGCACACTCATGTGCTTGTAAGTAAATACTGATCTTACCTTCACGGAAAGTTTGAAATCCAGTTTCTTTTTTTTTATAATATGTATTTTTCACAAACATTTTGATTCACCAAACTTTACTATAGTCTTGTGTACTATACAATGTTCAATTATTTTTCAGAGTTGGTATATTACACACACACACACACACATACACAAGGAATTAGCCAGTTAGTGCTATTTTCAAATAAAAATGCTTTTTTTTTTTTTTAACATTTGAGTAGTGACTGAGCTTTTTTGCTTTCTGCAGTTTTACTAAAAACTTCTCTGTCCTTTCAAGACAAAAAGACATAGATCTTCATGAATGCTTGCAGCATCCTGGGCTGAGCTCGGCCAAAGCCGGAAGTCCAGAATCCAGTGTAGACCTCACAGGGCGGTAGCAGGAAGCCGTACTTACTGCTGTCGGCGTCTGGGAGCAGCCCCGAGTGGATGGTCTCTGTTGCTCTTGTCTCTCTCCCGACCTTTAAAATGAATGAGGAAAAAGGCTTTAGAAACCATTTCATATGAGGAATCCTTGAGTAAAATTGGGGAGAATTTAGCTACTACTGAAATTAGGTCAAGATAAATTGTCTAGAAAGGAATCCTGGCACGTGCAAGGTGAGGATGTAACTACTAGGCTACTTCGCTGGGCTCCAGTATTTTTAATATGACTAGTTATATTTAAGTTGTGAAATGCCAGGTAACGTCCTGAAGTGGTAAACAGTGAGTGCCTGCAGGAAAGCTAGGTCCGGATGCCACAGATCTGTTTTCCAGGTTTCAGACATAACCATTTCTTTTCACAGAAAGAACTACTTGTCAGCAATAAAATTGGTTATCTACTTTATACTAAACATCTATGTAATGGTTTTTTGTTTCCTCTCAAGTTGCTGTTGGACTGTGGTTTGGGAAATGGTGGCACTTCAGAGAGTGGCACAGAATCTGTCGTGGCCCAGCACAGGATACTGATCTTCTGTCAGCTTAAAAGCATGCTTGACATCGTGGAACATGATCTCCTCAAGCCGCACTTGCCTTCTGTCACTTACTTGAGATTAGATGGCAGCATACCCCCTGGGCAGCGGCATTCCATCGTCTCCAGGTAAGTGGCTTGTGTTACTGTAAATCACAGCAGAACGCAGTGTCTGTATAAATACATGACTGCCTCGGTGGGAGCTTGCCTCCCGACTCCTCACTGGCTCCCTCCATGAATGTGGTTGTTGTTGTGCGGCTCAATCCAGATAAATTCCCTTTTAAATATGGAACTGCAGAAATCCAATTGAATAATTTATTTGCACAGTAAAGGGAAAAAATGACTATATTGGGAAAGCACTCAAACAGATTTGTTGTGGGGAAGGGTTAGGAGAGGAAACAGGCCTTACCTAAAAGCCCCTTCTCTGCTGATGAAGCTGGAAGCAGAGTGAGGGCAGCTGCGTCAGGGTGGTCTGCAGCTCCTGGGTGAAATGCCTTCGAGGTTTCTTTCCAAAAATGCAGATTTCCACATTCTGTCTCAAACCTGCTTACTTCCAGATATGGAGTACTTCTAATCAGCATCCCCAGGAAACTGTTAGACAGTTGGATTCAGTTGGAGACAGATCCATGTTCTCAGTGTGTCTGAAATAAGGTATCAGCTGTGATTACAGGGCTGTTGAGATAAATAGCATAATGCATGTAAAATCTAAAGCTAATTGGCTTGCTTACCAGAAATATAATGGTAGCTTGTGATTGCAGTTTTTTCCCCTAGAATCTCCTAAATGGCTCTATGGCTGGCACTAGTCACCTTACCCACTCTTCCATCCCACCTGCCCTGGAAGATCTGGCCTGTTCCCACTTAAGGAGTTTTATCTTAGTTATAATTAGTGTTTAATTATATTTTGCAACTTAGTATTTATGTGATGTTATCAAATACAACTCTCCTGGTCTTATTTATGAAGTTTCTGACTGGCTTTAGAAGGCATTAGACCTACCAAAGATGTCCTGTATATTTAGATAGGGTGTTTGCAATCATGAGGGCATGCAAATGTGACAAGGATCTTTTTAAAGCAGTGCTTTCCTTTGTCCTCTTGTTTTGTTAAACAGCTTATTTTATATGAGTCCTGCCCCAAAAAATAAGACATTTAATTTCTGTTTAAATGTTTAGGTTCAACAATGATCCATCTATAGATGTTCTGTTACTTACAACTCACGTTGGCGGCCTGGGGCTTAACCTGACGGGCGCCGACACAGTAGTGTTTGTGGAGCACGACTGGAACCCTATGCGAGATCTCCAAGCCATGGACCGGGCACATCGCATTGGGCAGGTAAGTGTCACCTGTTTTCAGGTGTTAGGAAAACACCGCTCCTCAAAGGAAGCCTTGGTCCTTTCCCTGACCTTAACAAGGGTTGTGACCTTGGACAAGTCATTCAGTTACTTCTGAGGTACCTGGAGTAAGAAACCTTGGGTCACTGTCCGTAATTTGTGGCTTTGGCAAATGTTTGGAGCTCCTGGAACCAGACAAAATAAAAATAATCTTGGTTAGGTAACACAGTCTTGGCAAATCTCAAAGCTTATCACTTTAAACTACAGTTGCTTGTCTGTTTTTCTCCTTCAGAAACGTGTGGTTAACGTATATCGACTGATAACCAGAGGAACACTGGAAGAGAAGATAATGGGTTTACAGAAATTCAAGATGAACATAGCAAATACTGTTATTAGTCAAGAGAACGCCAGTTTGCAGAGTATGGGGACTGATCAACTTCTGGATTTGTTTACTCTTGATAAGGTAAAGAATTTAACAGTTTGTGAGAATATTAAAGGAAGGAGCAAACAGCATTTATTTTTGTGCTCAGATAGAAACTGTCAGCATACCAAGAGCTGCTCCAGCGTGGTCATGGTCTCCAGTCTTTCCTCAAGGCTGCTCTTCCTTTCCTGCTGCAAGAAGGTGGGACCTTTCTGATCCTGCCCGGGATCTGGCTGTGTCAGGCAGGCCACTCCCCGGGAGCCTCTGTATCTGCTTTACTCCTGGGTTGTGAGAGTAAACTGAACACTGTATGTGCACTTGGGGAGGACACACAGCACACATTCTCAGTAACCGGCAGCCTTTGTTATTGTGGGTGATTGGAATTAATGCATCAGATAACAATATGCAAAGGGATATGTGAGCGGGAAATATTAAACCCAGCTCCATAGTTTGTTAGATTAATTAAGGCTCTGGAAAGGTTAAGTATTAATGAGAAATGGCCTTATAATGAAGTTAAACTAGCTAATAGTAACAGAATTACAGCATCCAACCTACTTCTTACAGGAAGTAATTCTGTAGAGTGAGTGTGAGTGAATGAAAGCATGTTTACAATGTTACATGTAGTTTTTAGTGTTAAATTTTAAGTCCCTAATGGCCAGAAAGGTTCTTTAATCATATCATGAATTTGGGCCAAAACAATGGGGAATACTTAAATTAGAAAAAAGGTGGCTCAGAGAAACATGGTAGCTATCTGAAGACCTCTATGCATAAGAAGGTTCTTTCTAATAGAGTGGCTTTCAGCAAGCAGTGGACTCAAGGAAAGTTCCAAAGAAAATAAAAGTTACTGCCAGAAAGAGCATTATTGGGATAATCCACTAGCGCTAGTGGAGTGTGTGTTATATTACCATGTTATATCACTGGTAACTTACTTTGATCTTTGGTTGGAGGGTGTCCTTACTGGGGATATCTGCTGACTGCTGTCCACAGAGAAGCGCCATGTTTGTCACTCTTCATGTTTCTAAAAGGGCTGATATTTAACTGTATATACACACTGTACCACATACACACATGAGGATACACACACAAATAAGCATATTTCAAAATGGTAATGAAAAATGGAGTTAAACGTTAAGTGTCATGGTGGGCCTCTCGTGCAGCAGTCAGCTGCCCTGTGAGTCGTGTGCTCTGGGCTGCATCCCAGCTTTCTCCTCGCTACCCACAGGAGACACTCTGAGTTCCTGATTTTGGATTGGCCCTCCCCTAGCTGGGCACTGGAGAAGTGAACCAACCAAAGTTGGAAATGTTTGCCTGGTTCAAGACTGTTAGAGAATGAATACTAGGTCTATGAGAAAACCCTTTGAGATCACAAAGTTTGCAATTAGTTGGAATGTTCAACTGTTGGATTATTACAGATGAGTGTGATATTTTAAAGAAACGATATCTGAAGTTAATAATTTCCAATCTTTCCTCAAGGATGGCAAAACAGAAAAAGCTGACACCTCAACCTCCGGAAGAGCAAGCATGAAGTCAGTTCTGGAAAACCTGAGTGATCTGTGGGATCAGGAGCAGTACGAGTCAGAGTACAGCCTGGAGAATTTCCTGCATTCTCTCAAATAACTGTCAGCTACTGTAAATGTAATTGCTGCTAGTTCAGTCATATTTCTGCTGATATTCAGCAATTTTTAAGTTTATGGTGAACTTTTAGCTCAATGTGTACATAGACCTGAATATTCAGCATACCGCTGGCTCGAGTTTCACTGGTGGGAACAAGTCAGTCTCAAATATTTGCACTGTATTAAATTTAAATGTTAATGTGAAGTGATTGAATTTTACATGAATAGCTGCAGAGCAGAGGAACCCAGTGAGGTTCCGCCATGCTACCAGGGCTACCAGGAGGCGTCCCACCAGGAACAGGCCTGCCCTCTGACAGTCACGCTGTACAATAGGATCTCCATGAGTACTTTAGTGTTCATGTACATTTTTTAAAAAATAGAACTTGTTTTTATAATTGATTAAAATCAGGGCTTTTTTTGTATGAAAGCCTTAATGAGCCATACTTTTAAAAATACAAGAATAATGATTAAAATATTGGTCAATCTTAGGCAATGAATTGAACCAGGCCTTTGGTGAAAATCTTTATATATTTAATGCAAATGCATAGTGTTTTTGAAACTTTAACATCATTTTGTCAACTTTTAAAATATAATAACTATTCTAAATACTGGTACTGGTATATTTAAGGCTGCCGTAACATCCTATTAAGGGGGTGTTTTTCTTTTTAAATTTATATAATGGCTAGGATTTAGCCAGATTCAAAGAACTTAAGTACTCAATAAGTTTCAATCATATATATATAATATATATATTTTGTAACTATGAACATATACAGTTTTCCAGAGTAGATTTTACACTGTTTAGAATTCCAAAACCTATGGTGAAGACTGTTTATTGTAGTAATGCATGACTGGAGCATAAAAGGGAGAAGTAATTCCTTTATATACACAAACATACATGAATATATCCATATACACAAATACCCTGCCTGTACCCAAAAAGATACCCAGTATTGGAGCGAAAATCATGTAGTTACACTGGGCAGCAATAATTGGACGTGAAACTGATTTAGTGATGAGGGCTGGTGTATATAGGTATGCATGTATGTACATGTATATATAATTTTCTAAATTTCACATAAATTAAGACATGCCTGTGTGCGTACATATGTATGGGGTATATTTGTATATAAATGTACAGGTAATAAACATACCTAAAGTTTGTGGCTGGCCATACACAAAGGCTTTGGTTTAAAAACCATCAGACCTCAGCTGTACAATATAGGTGTTTTGTTCTAAATCATTAGTTATACCATTCTGCAGCACTTAGACATACCAACACTTGTCACATTTCAGTAGCTTTGACAACCATACTGTAACATTAAACCTAGCATTCCACAAGAAAATAAAATAAGACAAACTATAAAATACATGTGACTGTGTGTTACTTGTAAGAAGTGACTATCAGAACTGAAGCAAGAGATAAAAATAATTTAGTTGCCATATACAGGCCTTAAAGTAGGTGAACGCTTTGTCCAAATCGTAGACGACCCAAAGGCAACCCGTGACTTCTTGCAGCACACTCCCAGCACACTGGAGTTAGGGGTTAAAAGCTGTGTGACACAGCACATCGGAACGGATGCTTTCTGGGACTACGAGGGAAGCAATAAATTATTAGAGATAGGAAGAAGCAGATAAATTCACACTGCAGAATAGTCTGTTTACCTAGTTTGAACAGTTGTATAGAACTAAAGTTGGAAATTTAAGCAGTTAAATTTGAAAAATATTTAGTCTGAAAGTATGTCAGTACAATATTTATAGAAGATAAAATTATTGTACTAGTTACCTGTGAGTGTCCAAAAACATTTTAAAAAACACAAACAAGCATGCCTTCATTCAGTGGTCCCGGTCAGTCCCACTCCTAGTAGTGTATCTTTAATGCAGATACTGGAAGAAAAACTGAACTGAAGGAACGTTAATGTCATGGACAGATGTTTTTTAATGTGGGCTATGGGAAATAAAGCAAGTGTGATAGAATGTTACTATATTTATTGGAAAGTCAGATAGAGAGGAGGAGAGACAGAGAGGAAGATCTTCCATCCGATGATTCACTCCCCAAGTGAGCCCCAAGCAGCTGGTACTGTGTCGATCCAAAGCCGGGAACCAGGAACCTCTTTCGGGTCTCCTATGCGGGCCGTCCTCGACTGCTTTCCCAGGCCACAAGCAGGGAGCTGGATGGAAAGTGGAGCTGCTGGGATCGGAACTGGCGCCCATATGGGATCCCAGTGCATGCAAGGCGAGGACTTTAGCTGCTAGGCCACGCCACCGGGCCCAAGATTACCAGTCTTAAAAGTAGTGTTCTAGTACAAAAATAATTTTCTGGGGTCCTGGGTGTAATTTTTATTTCTTACTATAAATTATTTATTCTACAAACATTCCTCAAAAAATGTCTTCCAACAAGAGCTTATAATGCTGCTAGAAGTGGATGTTACTGACCTTGGGACTAACAGACCTGGTATAGCTGGATTCCTTTTGGTTGGTCTGTGCCAACTTACAAAACTGAACTGGTGGCTTAGTGGGTAAAGACACTGCCTGTGAGAGCAGCGTGTCCTGTGGGCACAGGCATAAGCCCAGGTGCTCCATTTCTGATCCAGTTCCCTGCTGACGAGCACAGGGAAAACAGAAGATGGCCCACGCGCTTGGGCCTCTGTACTCACACAGGGACCCAGATGCAGCTCCTGGCTTTGAGCCCTGGCCATTACAACCGTCTGGGAAATGAACCAGCAGATAGAATCTCTTCCCCTCCCTCTCTTCCTCCCTTTCTATATAGCTCTCTTCAATCTTTCACAAAACAGAAACTAAACAGAGTACAGCGAAGCTAAAGTACCGAGAATTCCAGCACACCTACATTCTTCATCTTAATATAATCTGTGAGCTCTTGTCCTCGGCACGGTGCACGTGCTGAAGTCGGCAACAGTTGGAATCCGAAGTGGAACTGATTGCAGGAATATGTGTTATTAAATGCTAAATAACTCACTGTATGAATCAAAACAAATACTTGGATTATATCAACTATTAGAAAAGTTTGCTCTTTACACAAAGCATAGTCTACCACCATCACTAAGAAGAAAAATGGCCTCCGGATTCAAGAAGAGGTTACTGTGAGTCTCTGAAATTCACTCAAACCAGTTTAATATCGGAGCCGAGATCCCAGTTCCCAGAAAAGTAGAGTCAGATCTACAGAGAGAAGGGGAGACTGGGAAGGATCTTCCTCCCGCTGGGTCACTCCCCAAGTGGCCGCAATGGCTGGAGCAGAGCTGATTTGGAACCAGGAACCTCCTCCAGGTCTCCCACACGGGTGCAGGGTCCCAAGGCTTTGGGCCGTCCTCGACTGCTTTCCCAGGCCACAAGCAGGGAGCTGGATGGGAAGCAGAGTAGCTGGGATATGAACCGGTACCCATATGGGATCCCAGTGCATGCAAGGCAAGGACTCTAGCTACTAGGCTATGCCACTGGGCCCTATAAAACTGTTTTATAGGGACAACGTCAGATAGCGTTTCATAGGGTTACTAACAGGGCAAGAGTAAGCCTTACACACAATACCACCTATAAGAGGAAGGGAGACAGAGATCAGAAACTTAATATTAAAAATATATTAAAAAAGAAAACAGAAACGTCGGAGAAGTTTTGAAGACCAACACTGCCAGTGCCTGGGCGTAACAAGGCAGATTACACGGAGTTCGAGAACATGGGAGCTGCCGTGGTGTTCTCGGGGAGCCGCCCGCAGGTGAATCCATGCAGAACAGGAAACGGTCAGGCCAGTGCTGCGGCACAGTGGGCAAAGCTTCCACCTGCGGCATCAGCATCCCGTATGGGGACCAGATTGTTCCCCAGCTACCTCACTTCACCGTCCAGCCCTGTTTGTGGCCTGGGAAAGCAGTAGGAAGTGGCCAGGGCCCTTGGGCCCCTGCACCCACATGGGAGACCCCGGAGAAGATCCTGGCTTTGGATCAGCTCACCTCTGGCCCTTTATTGGGGGAGTGAAACAGCAGGAGGAAGATCTCTGTCTCTCCTTTGCTATGTAAATCTGGCTCTCCAATAAAAATAAAAACAAATCTTAAAAAAAATAGTGGATGGCAAGCAGATGAGAGTTTTAACAGTTCACGGGAAATCCAGATTAAAAGAGCAGGGGAGAAAACCTAACAAGTGATGTTGGGGAGCTGGTGCTGTGGCGTAGCAGGTAAGGTGCCAGCCACCTGCGGCATCAGCATCCCTTACGGACAGCAGTGTCAGCTCCACGTCTGACCCAGCTCCCTGCTATTGCACCTGGGAAAGCAGCAGCAGATGGCCTAGTGCCTGGGCCCCCGGAGTCGTGAGGGAGACCCCCGAGCAAGCTCCTGGTTTCGGGCCAGCTCAGCTCTGGCTATTGCAGCTATCCGGGGGAATGAACCAACAGATGCAAGATTGATCTTCATTTCTGCTTATTCCCGTGTATCTGTAACTCTGCCTTTCAAATTTTTTAAAATAGTTATTAAAAAGTCATCTGTGGGGCCTGGTGCAGTAGCCTAGCGGCTAAAGTCCTTGCCTTGCATGCACCAGGATCCCATACGAGCACCAGTTTAATCCCGACGGCCCCACTTCCCATCCAGCTCCCTGCTTGTGGCCTGGGAAAGCAGTTGAGGACGGCCAAAGCCTTGGGACCCTGCACCCGTGTGGGAGACCCAGAAGCAGCTCCTGGCTCCTGGCTTCAGATGGGTACAGCTCTGGTTGTTGCAGCAATTTTGGGAGTGAATCATCAGACAGAATATCTTCCTCCTCTCTCTATATCTGACTTTTCAATTAAAAAAAAATAAGTCTTTTTTTTTAAAAAAAAAAGTCATCTGTGACTTGGTGGGCGAGGTTAGCACAAATGCATGCCTTGTGTTGCTCACTGTGGCCTGCAGTGTCTGACTGTGGCTTCTGTCTGCATGGGGGGCGGGGGGACCCGAGCAGCTGATCATCTCGGCTGCCTCCCAGAGAACGCAGGAAACTGTCAGCAGGGTCAAGGACAGGCCTTGCAGCACGGACAGGGCCCTGCCCCGCATCGTGCGTATCCCTGTATCCAGCCTGTCAGGAAGTTGTGACATCTCTAGCTTCAAAACGTATCCCAGGGGCTGGCACTGTGGCATCACGGGCCAGGCCACCCCTACAGAGCCAGCGTCCTTTCCTGATTTAAGGCCCAGCTCTTCCACTTCTGATCCGGCTCCCTGCTAACGTGCGTGACAGCTCTGGGGGATGGCCGAGCGCATGCGCCGCTCCCCACGCAGGAGGCCGGGCTGAAGCGCCTGGCCATGACATGGGCAAGCCCACCCTGTTGGTGAACCAGCAGATGTAAAGTTCTGTAACTCTGCCTCAAATCAATCTTGAACACAAACTGAGCTTTCTCCATGCCCACTATCAGAGCTACAGCTCTAACATTTTACTTCTAGAATATTCCTGTAACTGGCCTTCCTATTTGTTAAACCCTCTAACAGCTCTGTCACATTCAGACCAAATGCAACTCCCTGCTGTGTAGTAAGTCCTAAAGCTGTGATCTCGGCCCTTCTCTGCCATGTCCCAGTAGGCTCATCCCAGCAGGAAGGACTGCCTTTTTAATGTATCTCCACAGGAAACCCAGTGAGTCTTGCTTTTGGTTCTTGTATAGCAGAGTGGATGGTGTCAGAGAGTAGGAGACAGAAGGGGGAGTCCGTGGGTGGGAGGGTAGGATCTCAAATTTCACAGGAAAAGGAAATGCTTCAAATAAGTATGGGCCCGACTGAAATCCCCCCAAAAACAGTGAATTACAAAGTTTTGAATATTTGAAAAAGATACACTAGGACAAACTGTATGGATTTCAAAGTTTTTTTAAAAAAAATAAACATCTTTTAAGCCCATTTTACCCCAACTTTGTTGAAGACCATTTGCATCACTTAAGTCTATTTAGGAGAGGAACAAGGCAGGCCAAACAAAACATTGTAAATGACTGTGGAAGCACAATCATATTCACGGTTATTACTTTTTTGAAAAAAATTATGTATTTACTTTTATTGAAAACTCAGATACACAGAGAGGAAGAGAGACAGAGGAAGATCTCCCATCTGATGGTTCACTCCCCAAGTGAGCACAACAACTAGAGCTGAGCCAATCAGAAGCCAGGAGCCAGGAGCCTCTTCCAGGTCTCCCATGTGGGCACAGGGTCCCAAGGCTTTAGGCCGTCCTAAAACTGCTTTCCCAGGCCACAAGCAGGGAGCTGGATGGGAAGCAGGGCTGCTGGGATTAGAACCGGCACCTATATGGGATCCCAGGGCAGGGCAAGGGGAGGACTTTAGCCACTAGGCCACCATGCAGGGCCCAAGATGATCTTAATGCTATACAAATTATGGCTTAATTTACATATAACAACTCTGGAATACATTCTTTGGCAGTTTATGTGTAATATTTACTAAAACTTATATGCTCAGTCATAATTCATCTGAGAAACGTCGAGAAACTGGAACCATACATAGAATTCACTGTTTCTGCCTGAACTAGCCTGTACCATAAGGCAAGGCGGGCAGGGAGGCCTTTGCTTGGGATGCAGACATCCCCCAGGTGTGTGGGTGGATTCCAGCTTGTTGCTGGCACGCTCCAGGTAATGCAGGAATCAGCACAAGGAGTTTGGGTTTCTGCCGCTCACATGCAAAGCCAAGCTGCAGTTGCTGGCTCCTGGTGTCGCCTGGGCAGCCCTAACTACTGTAGGCTTTTGGGGGTGAGCCAGGAAATGAGGAACCTCGGTCTCTACTTTTCAAATACATAAGGAAAAAGTTGTTTTAGGATTTATTTGTACGGCCCAGCACGGTGGCCTAGCAGCTGAAGTCCTCGCCTTGAACGTGCTGGGATCCCATATGGGCGCTGGTTCTAATCCCAGCAGCTCCACTTCCCATCCAGCTTCCTGCTTGTGGCCTGGGAAAGCAGTTGAGAATGGCCCAAGGCTTTGGGACCCTGCACCTGCATGGGAGACCTGGAAGAGCTCCAGGCTCCTCATTTGATTGGCACAGCTTCGGCCATAAGTGGTCACTTGGGGAGTGAATCATCGGATGGAAGATCTTCCTCTTTGTCTCTCTTCCTCTCTGTATATCTGCCTTTCCTTCCAATAAAAATAAAGTAAATCTTTAGAAGAAAAAAAAAAAAGCTTTATTTGTAAGAGTTACAGAGGGATAGGAAATTCCTCCATTTGTTGGTTCACTGTGCAGGTGGCAGCAGCAGTCCTGAGCGAGGCTGGAGCAGGGGCAAGGGGCATCCTTCCAGCCTTCCTCATGGGGGCAGGGGCCTATGCACTTGGACCACCTTCTGTTGCCTTCTCAGGCCACCGTCGGGGAGCTGGATTGGAAGTGGGGCAGCCAGAACTCAAAACTAGTGCCCATAATGGAATCCTAGTGTTGCACCTAGCAGCTTTACCCACTACACCACAACACCAGCCCCAAGTAAAAACTTTAAAAAGACAATACAAAATACAAATAACACTTTGTATTTGAAAGCAGTTACTGGTGATTGAGTTAGCAAGTTCACTGGGCATAAGGCCAATTTAGGAAACAACATTTGGCCTAGCCCTCAAGAGTGGTTAACACGCCTGTGGAATCCAGCACAGCCCTAAGGCACTCCTATAGGAAACGTGGCCTGTCCACCTCTGTGGCTTTTTTTTTTTAAACCTTCCTCCTGTTTGAAAGGCAGAGTGATGCAGAGGCAGAGAGAGAGAGATTTCCGGCCAATAGCTCACTACACAAATGCCCACCTCTTTTGGGCCAGACCAACCAGAAGCCAGGAACCAGGAAGTCCGTCCGGGTGTCTGACAGCAGGTATGCAAGTCGTCGGGACTCCCCGGCCGTGAGCAGACACACTGGGTCAGGAGGCAGCAGGCCCGGAGCCAGGCACTCCAGCAGGGGCTGCAGCAGCCTGAGCCGCAATGGCTGTTCCGAATGCTCTTCCCCTGTGTAACTTTTTATACAGGAAGCAGATTCTGGGACCATCAAGAATTACAGGCAGGATCTATGTCAGGAAGCAAGGAGGGGTCAGCCCTGAGAATCCGCCAATGTCAGGAGCAAACAGGGTTTGGTGGAGAAAGGATAGTCTGCTCGCCAGATAGCGCTGGCACGCTGAGCGTGACCATGCCAAAAGAAGGGAAGCACAGGGCCCGACACACACCTCATACCTTTCACAAAAACTCCAGATGATTCGCAGACCCAAGTGTAAAGACAAAGCAGGAGAACAGCAAGGCGCCAGAGTTGGGTGGGGACTTGTCCTTACGACAGCAGAGGCTCCATCAATGACAGCGCTGCAGAGTGAACCTCATTCCAGCTCCAAGCTGCTACAAAAGAATGAGTGGACAAGCCACAAGTGGGAGAAATTATCTCTAAGCAACTGGGTCCTGTTTTTTTCCCCAAAAAATTTAATAAGGAAACCCTCCGCCCAATTAAGACCTCAAAGATCCGAACAGCCACTTCATCCAAGATGAGCAGATGGTAACAAAAGATGCGTACACATCGTGCAGTGAGGGAGTTGCAAGTTAAAATGGCACACCGCCACTGAACACCTTGCAGTGATGAAACTCCCACACACAAGGCCACGTGCTGGAAAAAAAGGCCACAGGGCAAAAGGAGCTCACTGCCAGGGGAATGTGAAATGGTACAGTTCCTCTCCCCCGTAGAATTTAACAGTTTCTTCAGAAAGCTCTGTACTGGGCCCAGCGCAGTTGCCTAGTGGCTAAAGTACTCATCTTGCACATGCTGGGATCCATATGGGCACTGGTTCGTGTCTGGGTGGCCCTGCTTTCCATCCAGCTTCCTGCTTGTGGCCTGGGAAAGCGGTCAAGGACAGCCCTGGGACCCTGCACTCGCATGGGAGACCCAGAAGAAGCTCCAGCCATTGGCGGCCATTTGGGGAGTGAAACAGCAGTTAGAAGATCTTCCCCTCTAGCTCTTTCTCTGTATATCTGCCTTTCCAATAAAAACAAATCTTAACACTCACCCCCCAAATGTGCTCAAGTAGACACATTAGGGGCAGGCATCATAACACAATGTGTTAAGCTACAACTTGCACTGTTGGCATCCGGTATCGTTACTGGATGGAGCCCAGGCTGCCTGACTTGTAATCCAGCTTCCTGCTAATGCACCTAGGAAAGCAGCTGAAGACCCAAGTGCGTGGCTCCCTGCCTCGCAGGTGGGATGCCTGGCTCTAGGTCCAGACTCCTGGCTCTAGCATTATCCACCTCCAGCTATTTGGGGGTCAGTCATCAGATGGAAGATCTCTCTTCGTCTTTCTCATTTTGTCTTTCAAATAGGTAAATTTTTAAAAGCCAGACATCTCGGTGACAAGGATATGCACATGGAAAATATGCACCCAAGAAAATGTTCACGGTTCTCCTTTAGGGAGTTGCAAATGAAAGGTTTCTCACGACGGATAAAATCACAAGTTGGGCCGCACTGACTCCTCAAGAGGACTCAGGGAACCTGGATATGCTTCACATGCTTTAGGAATTGGTAGTTTGTGCAGCTGGCACAGCAGCATAGCCATTTAACCTCCCTGTGGTGCCGACATCCCAGAGTGGCACTGGTTGTGTCCTGACCGCTGCACTTTTGATCCAGCTCTCTGCTTATGGTATGGGAAAACAGTGAAAGATGGTCCAAGTCCCGGGATACTGTGCTCATGTGGGAGACCTGGAAGGAGCCTGGCTCCCAGGCTCAGATTGGCTCAGCTCTGACTATTGTGGCCATGTAAGACGTGAACGAGCAGCTGGAAGACTTCTCTCTACAACCGTCTCTGTAAAACTCTACCTTTCAAATAAAAATACATTTTTTTTAAAAATTGCAACTTTCTTTTAGAACTAAATTACGGGGTCTCAGGACGGGGCGTCTCATGCCTGGATCCCAGACGAGAGCCACCATGTGCACGTGGTGAGCTGTCCCCGGGCGGCCAGTGCACCATTTGGTGGCAGGCTCTGCCTGCTGGCTGCCCGGCCAGGGAGCTCTGGGGTTTTGGTTCTTTGAGTTGCTGCTTAGTTAGCTCCAGGTTGAACACATTGTGCTTCTAGGACCTGAAGCATTCGTAAAGATCCCCAATGACAGTAACTCTTCCTTTGTAAAACTTGTAATCTCTGAACAATGCTGACCACCAAATACCAGTCCATGCAGAAGCTATGGCTTGGGACTTGTCCTGCAGAATTATATCATGTTACCTGACATGATGATGGGTCAGGAGAAGGGTCATATTAAGCAAGCACATTAACTAGCACTCAAGAACCATAACCGGGGGTAAATTCTGTGAGGGATGTGTGGGCCACATCCTGTGAAAATTCTAGCCTACTGGTTAGCTAAAGAGATGGGGTGGTGATGGACTAAGCTAGGTGTGACCAAGGAGCCTGCCATCAATCACAGGTAAAGGAACCCCCAACAGTCTGGACTGGTCAGGGCAGCAGCACCCGAATGTGCATCCTGATTAGGGTGTGGGGTGGACCAGGCTGCGATGTTCACCAGTTCCTACAAGGCCAAATGGAAGGCCAGCCGGGCACTAGCCTAAACCCAATGGCATGTATGAGAACTGAGTCCGGGAGTGGATTAAGTGAAGGAACTTGGGAAACTCCCCTGGTGGGTCATAGCTCCCGCTGGTGAACATGTGGTTCAGACCTGGGGGTCGGACAAGCTGGGCAAAGTAGCTCCAACAGCTGGCTAATGTGTCAATTGGTAATGGAACAGGGTAGATCAGGCAGGACTGAGCAAACCTTAGCCCACAAGCAAAACTAGAAACCAGGACGGAACACAGGTCATGCCGAGCTAGGCTCTTGTACCTACTGGTCTGCGTGAGCCAGGAACACTAAGCCACAGTGTCTAAGGCAGAGGTCGGGACAGGTGAGGGACTGAGCCAAGCTGAGTCAGAGCAACCACTGGCATGCGCGTGATTTATGGCTGGGAACAGGCCCGGGTGGGGGGCTAATGGGACAACCCTAGCTGGGTTGAGGTTCCCACCAAGGGGCATGTGGCCTGGAATGGGGGCTGCATTCTGAACGGGAAACAGTTGTAGTCTCCCTTGGCGCAAGTGTGGACTGGGATTGGATGCACTGAACTGGGCCAGACCCCAACTCCCTCTGGTGTCCTGGAGGAGCAGGGTAGATGTGGGATGGATTAGGCTAGGTCTCAACCCCTACTGAGCCATGTGTGAGCCATATGTGGGTATGGACAACCATAGCTGGGCTGAAACATCTAACAGCAAGAACCAGTTTGGGTTGAAGGCCAGTCAGGAAAAGTCACTGTTCTTGTTAGGACAGGAGGTGGACTGAGTAGGGCTAGCTCATGGACACACTCTGGCTCATGGCAAGTATGAAACCTGGCATTGGGAGAGGTTCTGATGGAGGAGACTGGCCAACTCCTCTGGCAGGACACAGACCCGGCAGGTGAGCGCAAGAAACATGACAGGAAACAGCCCAGAACAGCCCATGGAAAGTTTCCCACTGGCATACATTTGGCATGGGTCGGGGGAAGACCAGGCTGAATCTGTCCACATCATCCACTGGCAAATCCAAGCACCAAAACAGTAGGGGTTGAGCCAGGTTCGGTCACAACAAAGACTAGTGCACAATATGGAATGCCAAGGTGAGGTTGCCTGTACTGGATGTGACTGCAGCGCCCAACCAGCACACGTGAGAACAAGGAAGGGAGGGGGCAGAGCTGGCAGGGGAATAAGGGGTGGTTCCTTTGCTGGAGAGCTACTCCCACTGGAGAGCATGGGCTGGGGTGGAGGCAGACCAGACCAAGCAGGGCTACAACACCTGTGCCTCATGTGGACTAGATTAGGGAAAAGCCAGGCTGGGCTGATTATTCCTACTGGTGCAAACAAAATTAGGGTGGGTGAGGGTTGTTTGGGCTTAGCCACACATCAGCTGGCAGAAGCTGGCACTGGGGGCTAGTTCTGTCAAGTCAAACCACAGAACTATCTGGAGAGTGCATAATCTGGGAGTGGGAGAGGCCTGTGAGGGAAATAGTGGGCTCATCCCTCTTGGGTTACCAATTCCACGGGAGGACATAAAACTAGGACAGGGGCTGGGGTGGAACGGGGTGTGGGACAGACTGGACTAGTCTGCTACACATACTGGCAAACCAGGGTAGGGGGCGGGCCTGGTGGGGGTTATTGCTGGTCGCTCCAACTAGGCTGCAGCTCCCACTGGTTTATGCGAGAACCGAGTATGTGTTGGGCAGAACCAGGCTGGACTGCAACACCCGTTGGTTCCAGTGGAAGTCGGGGCTGAAAACAGAACTAACCCAGCAATTGCAACCACCAGCTGATCGGGGCAATAGATTGTGCTGGGCCCTGAACTTGCTAGCACATACAAGAATCTGGTTTGACCACACCTCAGACAATGTTTCTTTGGGGATCTCCCCAATCAAAATGCCAGACTCAGAACCCTAACCAAGAAAAGACAGAAGACAGAACAGGTCAACCAACCACCTCAGCTATGATGGACTGTGTCAGTGGATTTTTCGAAGACCTCATAGTGCTTAGAGTGGCAAGATTGGCAGAGATTCATAACTGTTGAAATATCAAAACCACTTGTGCATATCAAAAGCTCAGAGCATGCCCTACATCCGGGACCTGGGGAGGGTTGGAAATTGGGTGGGCCTTCTCCCTTAATACCCCCTTTTAAATATGAAGGAAACAATATGGAAAAAATATTAGTCTTACCCACTTTCCTGTAGCCCTTGAACCTTTTTACCCTAATTAACTATGTAAAATTAAAAAAACAACTAAGTCACTAGATTGGTGGTTAGAGCACTGCTTGGGATGCCCACACTGTCTCGGTGTCCTGGCTCAAATTAAGCCCGTGCTTCTGCATGATGAGCAAGGGGTGATTCATGCCACCTAGGTGGGCAAGCTAGACAGAATTCCAGATTGTTGCATATACCTGGGGAGTGAACCAAGACATGGAAGACTTCTCTCTGCCTGCCAAGTAAAACGAACATAAATTTTTAAGCTTATAAACACAGAATTGCCAGGGCCATGGCTATGCTGCAGTATGTTAAACTTGTGCAGAAGCATTCCCGGCCTCAGTGCGGTTTGAGTCCAGGCTGTGTCACTGACTCAGCTCCCTCTGACGCACTGGGACTGCAGCAGAGGTCGGCGTAGGCACATGGGTGTCTGTCATCCATTTGGAAGATTCAGATGGAACTGCTGGCTCCTTGCATGGATTTGGCCCCACCCTGACCATTGCAGCCATTTAGTGCAAGAACCTGCAAAGGGATCATCTCTCTTTTATTTTTTTAAAGATGTATTTATTTATTGGAAAATCAGATATACAGAGAGGAGGAGAGAGAGAGGAAGATCTTCCGTCCGATGATTCACTCCCCAAGTGAGCACAACAGCTGGTGCTATGCCAATTTGAAGCCGGGATCCAGCAATTTCTTCCAGGTCTCCCACGCGGGTGCAGGGTCCCTAAGCTTTGGGCCACCCTCGACTGCTTTCCCAGGCCACAAGCAGGCAGCTGGATGGGAAGTAGAGCTGTCGGGATTAGAACCGGCGCCCATATGGGATCCTGGCGTGTTCAAGGTGGGGACTTCAGCTGCTAGGCCACCGTGCTGGGCCCAAGGGACTATCTCTTTCGCTCTCTGTCCCTGCTTCCCTCTCTGTCACTCTGCCATTCAAATAAATAAATCTAAAAAAAAAAATAGATGAAACCAACCCTTGAAATTACCAGTCTGTAACTTCAGCCTTAGCATTTATCTCAAGGAAAAACAAATGTTCACACAAGGATCTGTATGTGACTTTCTAGCGGCCTCCTTACCAGCCCCAGGCTAGGAACAACCCAACTGTGCTTCAGAAGTAATGCTTGTTCCCTCCCAACCAAGAGAATCCTAGGCTACGTGGGATTTTGTAGGATTCACTGCAGAATCCCACAAAATGTTTCAAGAACTTACCCCCAAAGCTACTGCAAACAAGAGAAAAGGAAGCAATCCTTCAAAACTCTGTGCAGCCAGGATCATCTTCATACTAAAGCCAGACAGAGACACCAGAGAAAGAGAACTGCAAATGGATAGATAAACATACATGCACAAATATCCAAAATACTAGCCAACAGAATCCAACAGCACATCAGGCAGGTCATTCACCTGGACCAGGTAGGATTTATTCCTGGCACACAGGGATAGTTTAACAATCTCAAATCAATAAACACGATACACCACTTCAACAAATTGAAGAACAAAAAATATGATCATCAATAGTTGCAGAGAAGGCATCTGATAAAATACAACATCACTAGGGCCTAGTGTGGTAGCCTAGCAGCTGAGGTCTTTGCACGTGCCGAGATACATATGGGCGCCAGTTCTAATCCCAGCAATCCCGTTTCCCAACCAGATCTCTGCCTGTGGCCTGGGAAAGCAGTCAAGGACAGCCCAAAGCCTTGGGACTCTGCACCCGCGTGTGGGAGACCCGGAAGAGGCTCTGGGCTTCTGGATTTGGATTGGCTCAACTCTAAACCAACACTAGTTGATGCTAAAACCCATAAACAAGATAGGCATAGAAGGAACATTGTACAACACAATCAAAGCAATTTACAGAAACCCAATGGCAGCATCATATTAAGTGGGGAAAGACTGGAAGCTTTTCCACTAAGATCTGGAACTAGACAATGTTGTCCACTTTCACCACTATTAATCAATATTGCATTGGAAGTCCTTGCTAGAGCTACTAGGGGAAAAAAGGAGTTTAAACTGGAAATGAGGAATTAAAATTATCCCTGTTGGCAGGTTGCATGATTCTCTACATAAGAGAACTAAGAAAGTCAATCCAGAGATTATTGGAACCCGTAGGAGGATTTGGCAAGGTGGCAAGTTACAAAATTAATGAACATTAAGTCAGTGGTACTTGAATACACATAGAACTCCATGGCCAACAAAGAACTTGAAAGTTGAGTCCCATTTTAAAATAGTGGAAAAAGCTATAGAACATTGAAAAAAGCAGCAGAAGACATTAAAAAGGAGAAACTAGGCATGTTCTGGGATTGGCAAGATCAACATAATCAAATGTCCATATTACCAAAAGTAATACACAGATTCGACATGATCCCAATCAAAATCCTCCCAACATTCTTCTCAGAAAAGCTGATACAGAAGTTCAACTGAAAACTCAAGAGACCACACATAACCAAAGCTCTAATGAACAGTACAAATAAAGCTGGAGCAATCACAATCTCAGACTTCAAACATACCACAACTTAGTGGTCATCAAAACAGTCTGGTACTGGTACAGAAACACAAAAGGTCAATGGAGCAGAACAGAAACACCAGAAGGGAGCACACACATGTACAGCCAACTCATCCTTGACAAGAAAATGAAAATAATGCAGGAAAAAAGTCTGATCTTCAACAAATGCTGTTGGGACAATTGCATAGCAGCCTGCAGAAATAAGAAGCAAGACCCAGGCCTGTCACCTTACAGAAAAGTCAACTCTGAATGGCTCAGAGATCTAATTCTGCACCCAGAAACCACTAAGCTAGTTGGGGAAAACATAGGAAGAACTCTACAAGATACAGCCATTGGCAAAGCCTCTTAGAAAAGCCACCCAAAGCATAGGCAGGCAAAGCCAAAATAAACAAACAGGACTACACCAAACTAAGAAGCTTCTGTACAGCAAATGAAACAATCAACCAAGTGAAGAGGCAACCAACAGAATGGGAGAAAATCTTTGTACACTACACAACCAATAGGGGACTAATATCCAGGATTTACAAAGAGCTTCAGAAACTCAAAGACTGCAAAACAAACAACCCTGTGAAGAAAAAGATGAAGAAAATGAACAGACATTTTTCAAAAGAACTAATTCAAATGGCTAATAGACGTATGAGGAAATACTCAGGGGCCTGGCACAGTAGCCTAGTCCTCGCCTTGCATACGTTGAGATCCCATATGGGGCGCCAGTTCTAATCCTGGCTGCTCCACTTCCCATCCAGCTCCCTGATTGTGACTTGGGAAAGCAGTCAAGGACGGCCCAAAGCCTTGGGATCTTGCACAAGAGTGGGAGATCCAGAAAAGGCTCAAAGCTCCTGGCTCCTGGATCTTCCTCTCTGTATCTCCTCTCTGTGTATATCTGACTTTCCAATTAAAAATAAATAAATATTTAAAAAAGAAAAAAAATGCCCAGGCTTCCTAGTTACTACAGAAATACAAATCAAACCATGCTGAGGTCCCACCTAACACCAGCGAGACTGGCCCACATCCAGAACTGTACTAACAACAGCTGCTGGCATGGATGTGGGAAGAAAGGTACCTGCTTCACTGCTGGTGGGAGTGCAGGCTAGTACAACCACTATGGAAGTCAGTATGGAGAGTGCTAAGAGAACTGAAAATTGATCTGCTGTATGACCCAGCTGTCCCACCTCATATCAAATCTCCATATAAGGGATGAGCCGTGGCTGGGCTGAAACATCCAACAGCAAGAACCAGTTGGGTTGAAGGCCAGTCAGGAAAAGCCACTGTTCCTGCTATGACAGGAGGTGGACTGAGTAGGGCTAGCTCATGGACCCACTGGTAAGCATGAAACCTGGCATTCTGACGGAGGAGCCTGGGCAACTCCTGTGGCAGGACACAGACCCGGCAGGTGAGCGCAAGAAACATGACAGGAAACAGCCCAGAACAGCCCATGGAAAGTTTCCCACTGGCATACAATTGGCATGGGTCGGGGGAAGACCAGGCTGAATCTGTCCACGTCATCCACTGGCAAATCCAGGCACCAGAACAGTGGGGGTCGAGCCAGGTTCGGTCACAACAAAGACTAGTGCACAATACAGAATGCCAAGGTGAGGTTGCCTGTACTGGATGTGACTGCAGCGCCCAACCAGCACATGTGAGAACAAGGAAGGGAGGGGGCAGAGCTGGCAGGGGAATAAGGGGTGGTTCCTTTGCTGGAGAGCTACTCCCACTGGAGAGTGTGAGCTGGGATGGGGGCAGACCAGACCAAGCAGGGCTACAACACCTGTGCCCCATGTGGACTAGATCAGGGAAAAGCCAGGCTGGGCTGATTACTCCTACTGGTGCAAACAAAATTTAGGGTGGGTGAGGGTTGTTTGGGCTTAGCCACACATCAGCTGGCAGAAGCTGGCACTGGGGGCTAGTTCTGTCAAGTCAAACCACAGAACTATCTGGAGAGTGCATAATCTGGGAGTGGGAGAGGCCTGTGAGGGAAATAGGGGGCTCTTCCCTCTTGGGTTACCACTTCCATGGGAAGGCACGAAAACTAGGCCAGTGGCTGGGGTGGCTAGACAGAGGCACCCAGCCTCTGTCCATGGGGGCTGGATACTTGAGCTGGTTAGATGGAACTAAGCTTCAATACCCATTGACATGTATGAGAGCCGAATGGGATGTGGGACAGACTGGACTAGTCTGCTACACATACTGGCAAACCAGGGTAGGGGGCGGGCCTGGTGGGGGTTATTGCTGGTCGCTCCAACTAGGCTGCAGCTCCCACTGGTTTATGCGAGAACCGAGTATGTGTTGGGCAGAACCAGGCCGGACGGCAACACTCATTGGTTCCAGTAGAAGTCAGGGCTGAAAACAGAACTAACCCAGCAATTGCAACCACCAGCTGATCGGGGCAATAGATTGTGCTGGGCCCTGAACTTGCTAGCACATACAAGAATCTGGTCTGGGAACACCTCAGACAAAGTTTCTTTGGGGATCTCCCCAATCGGAATGCCAGACTCAGAACCCTAACCAAGAAAAGACAGAAGACAGAAAAAGTCAATCAACCACCTCAGCTATGTTGGCAGCGAAATACTGGGCAAATGGAGACTCTATGATGGACTATGTCAATCAATGGATTCTTCAAAGACCTCATTGTGCTTGGAGTGGCAAGATTGGCAGCGATTCATAACTGGTGAACTATGAAAACCACTTGAGCAAGAATCTTGGAGCATGCCCTACATGTGGGACCTGAGGCAGGTGGGGGACTGGGTGGGGCTTCTCCCTTATATCCCCCTTTACCTCAGATACATGAAGGAAACAATATGGAAATAATAGTCTTACCAGATTTCCTATAGCCCTTGAACCTTTTTACCCTAATTAACTATATAAAGATTGTCAAAATATAATAAAAAAATGAAAAAAAAGCAAACCTCCATATAAGAAAGGCATTATAGATTATAGATTGCAGCACAATCTACAATAGCAAAGACATGGAAACAACCCAGGCGCCCGTCAAAAGACGTAAATAAAGATGTGTAAAACTGGTATGTCTACTCTGTGGAATACTACTCAGCCATTAAAAGAGTAAAATTCTATTTGCCACGTATGGTCCCAACTGGAGACCATTATGCTCAGTGAAATAAGCCAATCCTAAAATAACAAATATCATATGCTCTCTCTAATGCATGGGAACCTTCAGGCAAATTTCAGGATCAGCAGTTATACAGGTAAGCATGTGTATACATACATTTTTTTCTAGAAGAACTGTATAATGGGAGCAAGTATACCATGACGTGGAGATACAGTGCGTTGTGCGTCTCTACTTCTGAATAAAAGATAGACTCCCAAAGAGTTAGACACAGCTTGACAATGGAATACTGGACTTTATACCACCCTCTAGTCCTACTTAAACAGCAGAATGATGGGTTTGTGACTGTTATTGAGGGACATAGCTACCATTACAATACAGAGGAATACTGCGGGGCGGGGTGAGGGAGTGGGGAACAGTGGAAGGGGAAATCCCTGAGCCTAAGGGATTCCATGAAAAATATCAAGAAAAATAATTTATTAAAAAAGGAAGATGTAAGTGGTTATGCAACTTATACACCCATGCTTGGGATCCCATTTGGCAACAACAATTTTTTAACATGTTAAGATGGTTACTGTCGACTGCTTGAAAGGCAGAGGCAGGAGGGAGGGAGGAAAGTCATAACATCCCCACCTGCCGGTCCAACCTCCGAATGCCCACACAGCCGGGATTGGGTCAGGCCAGAGCTGGACGCTCTGTATGCCACCTCAGTTCCCTACTTGGGCGGCAAGGGCCCAGGTGCTCGAGGCAGAAGCTGCCATCTCTCAGGGTGTACTGCGAGTGGAGTCAGGGCACTGACACAGATGTCTCAGGAAGCAGCTTAACCCGCGGCACAACGCCCAGCCCAGCAAGACACCGCTGACACACACTACTGAGAGACTCACAGAGAATGTTATGGGACGAAAGCAGTCCCCAAATGATATACTGTCTTTTCAAGTTACCAAGTCACACACCTGCAGATGAAATGAGCATTTGCCAGGAGTTAAGGCAGGTGGGCCCGGAAGGGAGTGCGTACAGCTCTCCCAGGGTCCTGGAGGTGTTCTGTGTGTTCATCTTATTCATGTGTTCATTTTGGTTGTGACACTAACACAGTTTAGGAAAACACTAGTGCAGGGCCCAGTACATGGCTCAGTGGCTAAAGTCCTTGCCTTGCACATGTCAGGATCCCACATGGGCACTATTTTATGTCCGGGCTGCTCCATTTCCCATCCAGTTCCTTGCTTGTAATCTAGGAAAGCAGTAGAGGATGGCCCATTGTCTTGGGACCCTGCCACCTGCATGGGAGATCCAGAGGATGGTCCTACTTCCTGGCTTCAGACTGACTCAGCTCCAGCTGTTGCAGCCATTTGGGGAGTGAACCAGTGGACAGATCTTTCCATCTCGCTTTCTGTCTGCAAATCTACCCTTCCCATAAAAATCTTTAAAAAAAATTTTTAGGAAAAAATGGTAAAAAAAATTTGTGGGACCCTCACCCTACCATTTTTCTTATAGCTGTATGTGAATTTAAGACTAAAACTAAAATGCTTAGGGTGAAAAAAAATCCATCGGATGTAAGCTGGAAGTGTGGGCAGGCCTTGGACGCCAATGCCAGCTTTACAGGCACAGCAGCACACGCAGCGTCGGGCTCGGCAGTGCAGGTGTGGGTCTCACTGCTCCAGCCTCAGCTGCAGAGAGCTGCACTTAACAACTTAAGGCCAGCACTGTGGCTCCACAAGCTAATCCTCTACCCTGTGGCGCCAGCATACTGTTTGGTGCCAGTTCATGTCCCAGTTGCTCCATTTCCGATACAGCTCCCTGCCTGTGGCCCAGGAAAGCAGGGGAGGATGCCCCAAAGCCTTGGGACCCTACACCCACGTGGGAGACCTAGGAGAAACTCCTGGCTCCTGGCTTCAGATCAGCTCATTTCTGGCCAGTGTAGCCTTTTGGGAAGTGAACCAGTGGATGGAAGATCTTTCTCTTGGTCTCCTCTCTGTAAATCTGATCTGCTTTTCCAATAAAAATAAATAAATCTTGAAAAAATTTTATTTCTCTACTCTGCTTCTCTTCCCAAAGTTCTTTCAAAAAAAAAAAAAAAGAGAGAGAGAGAGACGGGGCAGGAAGCAGTCAAGATAGGAGAGGCAATCAATATTGGCTGGGGGGGTGGGGAGGATCTGAGGCTTGGTGATTGGGGGTGAGGGGCCCCCAGAGGTCGTCTGAAGCCTGAGGGTGCCACGTGACCTACATGAGGAGACCCAAAAAAGATCCCTGGGGTGCAAGTGTTAGGCAGGAAGCTCGAAATTAGCCTACACGTGTGGGAGGGACCTAAGGCAAGCACAGCTAGCAAGCATCCTAGTGTCTGACACGCCCAGTCCTGCCCAGACCCAGTAACTTCACACTTGGTCCAGTTTCCCACCCACAGCCTGGCCAAAGTTCCCCAAGAGAATCCTCTTTACTCAGCAGCAAACTGGCCATGCAGCCTGGTAACTTTGCTGGCTGTCCCGAGGAAAGGCCCGGGGCCCCATTCAAGGTGGGCTACCCAGTCTGATAGCCCCAAGTACTGAAACCTGCGTAGGAATGTTACCTAATTCACACTAGGCAAAGCCTGTGTCTAGGAGCAGAACAAGGCGGGAAGGAGAAACGGAGACAAAAACCAGACCTTACTCCCTAAGAAGCTCCAGTCCGGACACAGACTGCCCTTGGCTCTCAGCTCCTCCCTGAGCTGCCTGCCTGGCCTGCCAGGTGTTCCCTCCTCTCCTTGCCTTCCCCGTCTCAGTGCAGGCTCTTTTGGATCTTGACAGATCTCCTACCCCATCAAGCCTTGCTCCCTTGGCTGCCCAGGGTTGTGCGGCTGAGGAGCCCATCCCACCTGCCTTCTCCCAGAGCCCCTGCGTTTAGTCCTGTTCTCTTGGCTCCACTGAGACCTGGAGAAGCGTGTATCACTTAGGTGAGCCTGCACGCAATGTGCACACCTGCTGCTCCGCACCCACGCCCAGGAAGCCACGGGCAGCAAACAGGCCGCCCCTTCTCTCACTCACTCACCTCTTCCTTCTTTCTTTGCCCACTCACGAATCCAATCACACTCTGTACTCTTTTGTGCCTGCCTTCGCGTGACCAACAGTGATTCATGGCATCTTTTTATGTCACCTGAGTGTAGTGTTTCGTGGGGGGGTGTGCAAAAGGACACCTGATGGTGCAGGGCAGGCGGGTGGCTTCCGGGGGAGCGCAACAGCCCTGCACTCCCCAGTGCTCTCCACAGCTTCCAAACCTACTAACCACCTCCTTGCGCCTGTGCTCGCAAGGGAAAAAACGGGGTCTCAGGATACCCACAGGTCGAGCTTGTGGCAGCTTCCCCAAGATGGTGCCTCACACTTTCATCAGTTCTGGTCCAGCCCTCTCCTAGTGAGGTCTTCAAGCCTGCCGTGCTCTGCACTGGCGTGTCTCTCTCTCTCTCTCTCTCTCAAAGCAGTCTGGCATGCGGATATTTGCCCAAGGAAGTCTGCCCATCACGCACAAAAGGCCTCACCGGTGGAGACCGGCACTGAGGTTAACAGGTAAGTCCTGAAGTCCGGGCCAGGGACAGCAGGGACGCTGGCTGACCGGGAGGGCTGGCGCAGTTAGAGTAATGTGGCGACCACGTCCCCACCCGACCCCTTCAGCAGGGGCTTTTCAGAGTCGACTAATAGGAACGGAAGCACCACCAGAACTGTCTAACCCCCCCCCCCCATATCCCGAAGGGGAGAAGCGCCCACTCACCCCGCTCCGGGTGGCACAGTGTGGGGCGCACAGGGACCCCACACGCTCCCCGACTGCACCAGCAGGATCAACTCCCATTTGGCAGGGCCCGCATCGCAAGCGGAGCAGCTTTCCTCTCCCAGCCTGGGTCCGCACCGCCCACCCACGCCCTCCTCCGTGGCCTTGCCGGCCGCGCTGCGCACCCCCGAAGGCAGCGACGCGGCCCGCTCTCCCCACCCGAGGCACCGAGCCGCCCATCCGTCCACGCTGGCAGGCCCGCGGGCTGAGCGCGTCACGACCCCCGCGCCCCTCGGGCCAGCTCCGAAGCCCCGGCGTTGGCCAGTGTGGGCTGGAAAGGACAGCTCCAAGCCGGGGACCCCGCGCCGCGCTCCCCGCAAGCCCACCCTGCGGCTTCCGCCAGGCTGGCGGCTCACAAAGCGCCGAGTCCGGGCGCAAGCCCCTCCTGAGCGGAGTCCGGCTGCGGCCCACGCCAAGCGGGATTCCGTGGGCAGCGCGCTCGCTCCTGTGTGCGAACGTGGCCACGCCGGGCCCCCAGTGCTTGTGTCCCCGTGAGCGAGGCCGGGCGACGCCGAGGCTGCTGGCCTCCCGGTGGTGACCCGCGGGACCCGGGCGCGGCTGGCCCCTCCAAAGCAGCTGGCCGCGTCCGCAGGCCCGAGCGCGACTCCCGGGGGTCGGGGCCGGGGGCCGCCCCTCAGGCCTCGGGGGCGCCGACACCGTGCCCCAGGCTGGCGGGGACCTTACCTGCGAGGTCCGGGTCTGCGTTCCGGCCGCCGAGGAGGGCGTGGTGGGGAGGCCCGTGAGGGAGCCCCCCGTTAGAGGAGGGCGGCTGGGCTCCCCGGGGCTGCTCGGGCTGGGGCGGCGCTCAAGCCGCTCTTCCCGGCGCCCCGCGCGCGCGGCCCGGCCAGGTGCGCGCGGTACCGACGCAGCGGTGTGAGAGCGTGGAGTTAAAAAACAACAAACAAAAAGCCCGCCCGAGGCCCGGCTTGTTGGGGGGGCGTGAGTCGTGCGGCCGCTTTCTAGGATAGGGACCCAGGAGACAGCGCCTAGTACCTTCAAATTCACACGGGACTTGTAAAAGACCCCGAGACAACCGGGGAGACGAATGTAAAATTTGTTTTCTTAAGTGGCCGACTTACCGTTCCATTGCCTTTGCCTGTTCTAATTTAGAAAACTGATTTCACGTGGCAAATGTTAGCATGCGAACCCAGCTGCGCCGCCAGAAACTGGGCACTGAGTCAACAACCAGCTTCCTCCCAAACATACGTGTGTGTGTGTGTGTGTGTATGAATATTATTCATGTTGGAGGAGAGGTACATTTACAAAGTTATACTGGCTGTAAAGGGACTCATCAGAAACACCACCACCACATGTGCTCATCAAGCAAATTGGAAAATCCCCGATGCAAAAACCACGGCTTCTGAGCTACTCCTCAGCGAATGCAAAGGATGACAAGTGGCAGTGCTTCATACAACTAGATTTAATAAGTTGTTGTTACAGAAAAAAAGGAAAACTGAAGTTCAAACTACAAAGTTTCAGCAGTTGTAAGCAATAGCTGCATTGAAGCTCCATGTTTAGTCACAGGACTGTAGTTCCGTACAAGCAGTATGAGTCCAGGCCCAGTGGCAGAAGCTGGGTGAGGGTTACTAGCAAAAACAATCTAAGAGAACAGGTAATCAAAGATACAATCCGTTTAAAATTAGTTGTTAGTTGGAAAACAAATACAGAGATCTTAGCTATGAACACTCTAAAAGTTATGTCCATTATTTTTTGACAGCAAAAATACAAATACCTAATACTTTATACCCCAACAGAACTACAGCCAGGAAAGAAAAAGAGCACAAATGATTCCACAGTAGCACCCGAGAAGTTTTCTACTTGTGGCAATTCACGTCACTGCCATACAAATTTAAACACCCCTCCCCCACAACCCGATCCCGTAGCTGCTTTGTGACCCATTTTGGGGTATAAAGTCAACAGCATTAATTATAAGATACTCTGTGGTAAGATGGAACACTATTGCAGCAGATATATAGAAGTGTGGTTATTATGAAAAGAAAAAAAGAAACAAACAAATGTTAGTTGACAAACCATACAAACCAGTGAAAAAGCAACAATTGGTACAAATAAGCCAGTTTTAACAAAAGATACTTTTTTTTTTTCACTAATCTGTGACTAATCTTTCACTCAAACCTTGCAAGTAGAGATGTCACAATACTCAAATATTTAGGTAGGAGCTTTACCCAGTTAAATGCCATTTTGTTGCTAATATAATAGGTAAAATGAAAACTAGCAGTTATTTGCTAATTGCATAAATGCAGTACATTCTGCATTAGCCCATGCCTCACTAACAAGCTATAAAACACAAGATATAGGCAGAAATCTAAGCATAATCTTTTATACCACTAAGCAAGAATTTTCCAATATCTTTTCTTCAGTTCCTAATCATTTATTTGTAGTTAATGTAAAATTCCAACCAGTAGGACCCAATTTGAGTTAAAATTTTACATCACAACTTGATCTAATCTATATAGTATTTACAAAACTGAATACAGAGAGCGTACCCAAGAGCCAACTCCGGACTCAACGTTTCTGCAAGTTATTGATGAGCCTCGTCTCCATGGTAATGGAACCACAAGAGGCCATCAGGGACTGGTAGAAACACGCCATCTTTCTAGAGCAAGTCATTGGATGTTCTGTTTATGCAACACCAGTTTTGCAGTTGTAGGGTTTCTGTGTTTCAATGTTCGGTACCACTGCAATGACACACTGCGGTAACAGCGTGGCTTCCAGGTGAGGTGGGATGGGGTGGGCCGCAAAGAAGCAGGAAGGCAGACAGATCATGCGTGGAGGGAGCAGGAAGTGTTGCCGCAACCAAAGGCAAATGAAGGAGGTTGTACCATGACAGGGAGAGCAGGCAGGGGTGTGGAGGAAGAGGCAGCGCGACACCTAGAGTGTCCATGTACAGTGGTGACATCCGAGTGCGTCTCCTCAGTGCCACCCCCTGAGCCCTCCCAGGAGGTGGCCCAGTTGAGACCTGGGAGTGGAAATCTACATTCCAGGCCATTTGTCCTGGCTCCAAGACATCACCACTGTAGATGCAGGTGAAGGTTCAGGAGCGGACACCATCTCACACATGGACAGCCGCTGGTGGCAGAGTCTCACTCACACACACACAAATGTGCACACACACACACACACACACACACACACACACACAGGACATAATAAAGAGTTAGAGGGGAAAAGCAATGAGCCATTCTGCTGACCTAGCCAGGCTGTAACCTGGTGGGATTTCAGTAGGGGTGACTTGGTTATTGGGGCCACGGACTTGGCTGCACCTGGTGTTGTAGAAATGCGTGGTGACATCCCTAGAGAACTGTACTGTGACATCCCTAGTCTTATGCTGAGCCGCTGTCATAAAGGAAAAGGCTTTTCAAAATCTCACATGTTGTGCTCATTCTGCCATTTTATTACCCAATTCTCCAAGACATTTCCAATCACTTTACATAACCAACCATTTTCACCGTTGTCACACTATTGTAAACCACATCAGCAAGTTAATACATAAAGCTTTGCATTTCAAAAAACTAGACACTTTAGTAACAATATTACAAAGGTTTTAGCTTCAAAAATAACTGAAAATGAAAAAAATAAACTTTTAAAGAATTAGCATCATAAAATTAATTTATTCCAAGTAAAAATAGAAAATAATATTATGACATTGACCAGATATGAAAGTCCCTCCCAGAAACAACTCTATTAATGATTGAGAAAGCACTCCTTAAAGAAAATACGAAATAAAATGAAAAATATGTAAATATGTTTAATTTTTTTCTTAGCAAAAAATCTTTCTAAAAATAACAATGAAAATTTCTCAGTACAAAGGCTACATTACTATTGAAAAAATACCAGCATGAAGAAAAGGTACATATCTGACAGTAGAAAAATGATCTCAGTGAATCACAATGTCTAAAGTTTGCAATGAAAATAAATCTGCAATAAAGATTTATGCCTTTTTTCTTTTCTTTTTTTTTTCTATTTTTTATACAAACAGTACAAACAGTATTGCACATAACAACAAATAGTCGAGGTTAGGTTATAGCCTTCAAAAAATCGACTAGTTCAAGTGTCACATCAAGGAAAGGCCACAGCAGGCCCTGTGTTACCCAGGGGCTTCCCAGTCAAGTTGCAGGTCAGAACACCTCTGTGTTTTTAAAAAATAATGTTTTTGAAGGACCCTCTCTTTTAATATAACATTAAGAACTTGGGGGGGGGCACATTTATTTACAAAACAAAAGGGAACATGTCATAATTTAATAAACTAAAAAAGTTCTCTTTAAAAAAATACAAACAGAAGAACTCTTTCACAATCCTGGTCAGTCGTGCACAATCAGCGCTTGATTATAAATATACAAATTAAGGGGAGGAGTTTCCACCAGCTAGTCGCAACTTCCAGCACCAAATGGAGTTGATTTTGTGTAACCTATTCTTCACGACAATGTTGGTTTGTTTTGCCTTCGCGTTAGCTTTATGCTGTACAATCTCCAGCTTTTTCTTAAAATCTCAGTGTTATTTTAGTACATGAAAGAGGGGGTGCTTCTTCAAAAAGTTTTGCTTGTTTCACATAATTAGGTAGGTTTCTGTAGGTTAGATAAGATCTTTAATATTATAGTTATAAAGCTCTAACTTCTTCATTTTCCAAAAAACACAAATAAGCATGAAAAAAATAAAGTTACCCATCTGTTAAATCATTTTCTTGCAGAATTAAATTAATATATATTTTTTTCTGAATAAACTTACTTAGAAAATATCATTTTCTTTCCTATATTTCAAAATTGAGGTATTGCAAAAGATCATGTCAGTCAGAAAGCATGCCTTTTTCCTTAAAAACAAACAAACAAAAAAACTTTAGCCAACTTTTGAAAACTATCTAGAATACAAAAAGTAGTAGTGCATGACAAAATTTCTTGTACAGATGAAAAAGAAAATCACAAACATAGGAAAAAGAGAGAGAGAGAGGAGAGACAAACAAACAAAACCATACCTGGGCTGGAAAAAAAGCAATTATTACCCAAAAAAAGCCCAGAGGTAACATCCAAAGGAGGGGGGAGGGGGATTCTAATAAGGATTTTAATCCAGTAAAAAACTACTTTGTTTTTCATTTTTTTTTTTAAAACAAACTCTAGCTTGAGAGCCAGTAATTGCAACTCAACACTGGAGAAAGCAAAATCGAAGCACGCAATACTGACTTAAGACAGCACAAGGACATCACAGCACGTTACACAGCGACTGAGGTCTATTCTGCAGTGTCATATCCAGTCAGATTGTCCCCAGAATTCCAAAACATAGGAAGAAGATTAAAAACAAACAAAAGACTTACGTAGTCTAGCAATCACTGTGTGTTTTTCTATATATTACTATCTGCAGCCCAAGAGTGAATGCTAAAAAAATGTCCACGATAAGTAATAGCAGGTCTTAATTCTATTCAAGCTTTACAGGATAAATCCAGGGAATTAAGTAGTAACTTCTCACCCAGACAACCAACTCTGCCCAGGCCATCTTCTTTAGTGCAGACATTTCTTTAGCATCACTGTCACACGACTTTCTTACAAATGTGCCTAGTTTGTCAATCTGACAACTTATCACTATATACTGTATAGATTCTTAGTGTCTGTAAGCTAAGATGAGCTCTTTGGTTTTTTTTTTGGACAAGGTCTGAAGCTAATGTGAAAATGGTGCGAGCACTAGGAGATTGGAACTAAGAGCTCATGTGTTACTTACTAATATACCAGTTATGAACTGTCAAGTTTGTTAATGTCTGACACAGAGGCTTTAAACAGGTAAGTTTGATCACAGTTAGACATAATCACTTTACTATATAAAATAAATTGCACAATATATAACAGAGCACCGCAAAGTACTTCATCTACCATCCACAAATTTGCTTTACAAATATCCTACACCTAGGTTGTATATTGGTTGTAATATAGGTCATTCGGTTATGGGCTCTTCCCATCCCGAAGCATTCCGTTTATCGAGGCATGCCTTCCTCCAATCAATTACCAATTATTTGAGTGAAAAAAAAAATCTCTTAAAAAATGAGTATTTTATAGCTTATATAGATTCTTAATTTGTGCATTGTGGGAAGGTTTTCTACTAGACATTGGATATAAAATTTATTGCATGCAGCAACCTGATTAAGTAAACATGCAGTCAGAGATGGTGACCTTCCGTTGACGCTTCCTGAGGTCTATGCTGATCTCTTTCTGGCAGCTGACAGTATCCCTAAATCACAAAAGTGTGTTGTTGGGTTTTTTGTTCCAATTGATACTTTAGCCTGAATAGAGTATTATGGTATTAATAATACCATTTTCATAGCAGCAAAAGCTATTGCAGCATAAATTTACATAACACTAAAAGAGCTAACAAAAATCCTCAGCAAAACAAAAATCAAACATGAAGGAAAAAAAAAAAAGATCCAGCTTATGAGGTATCCTTAACACATCAAAATAGAGAGCAACTAAAGGTTCGTCTTCGTGAAGGGTTTTCCTTAACTCTAAATGACCTCAACTAATAACCGCTGAATTGTTGTGAAATTTTTGCTACATCTGCCACCTACTTACGAATATTACCTTTGGTAAGTCTCGTCCTAGGGTCAACTCTCTATGTTTCTGAAAATAAGTGCATGCTCCAGTTTAGAAACAATCAGAACAACAACACAACGACAAACAAGAGTCCCAGACATCAACCTGCTGGCCGCTGCTGGGGAGCGCAGACTACACACTGTCACGGCTGACAGATCATGTGTAAGAAATCAAGGTACCAAGCAGACAAAAGTTTTGAACCAAAGTGCAAATCAGTACCGTTATACACTCTGCAATTTTGCATTATACTGGACACTGAGTTCAGTAATATGACTGTAAATAATAATAATAATTAATAATAATAATAATAATAAAAAGACCCATTTCTTCTTTAAAAATCGAGAACGAATGCACAGATTTCCAGAACACTGTAAGCCCTGAGGCCGTGCCCTCTCTTTTCCCTCCTTGTTATCTACTCCAGTACTTGTGGCTGGCTTGGCCCTGGGCTCAGCTCCAGCGGAACGGGACGTGACGAGGGCGGTCGCCTCCCTCCTTCACCAGTGGTTTGTGGAACTCCCGCCCGGCACGGGAGTGGATGCTCGCCCAGCAGTACTCGCAGTAATACTGCAGACAGGTGACGTTGGCACAGAAGAACGGGGCAAACTTCCCCCCACAGCGCGTGCCCTGGCACTCGTCACACATCTGGTCATCCAGCACGTATGGCTTCACTTCCACCTGGGCCCAAAGAAGACAGAGAGAGAGAGAGAGAGAGAGAGAAGAAAAAAGAAGGAAAACAAAAACAACAAAAACAAAGGTTTAGCAAAGCTTCTCACCATTTCTCACATTCCAGAGTTGATTGTCAATTTCAGTATGTCCATGCCGAGACGTGCTCGGTGGAAGAATCAGCTGTGTCATCCTCTGGTTGTGTGATTTCGGCACACACCTGGCCTGTCTCTCAGCCCCTGTCTACTGCACCTGACTGGCTGGAACATGTGTCTCACATTGCACACACACGCTGATGGACTGGCAAACTGGCAGCATGTGCATCCAGCGGGCAGCTGAGGACGAAGGCAGGAGCTGGGCTGGGGAGCCTGGTGTCAGCTGAAGGCAGCCCAGCAGCTGGACTCGCCGTCAGCAGCCAGGGAGGACCAGGGCTCCTGAGCAGGAAAGGACAGGGCACACCCTTGGACAATACTTTCCCAGGAGCCAGGATTTCAAAAAGGAATGCTGTGCCTGGGGAAAGGCAGGCGGGGGGGGGGGCGGTGTGCAGGATCTGCTCCAGCAATGGAAGCCGTTTTGCTTTCTGGACAATCTCTGTCACCCTCCATTGTCCCCCAAGACTGAAAGCTGAGATACAGGGGGACTTCTCATCAGAGCCATGTAAGGACCACATGAAAATCCACACAGGGCAAAGTGGTAAAGAATAACAAATTCCCACATCTCAACACACAGCATTTTCTCAGAAGCTTAAAGGAACATCTTCATAGACCTTAATATTTTCATCCCACATGGAAATGATGTCCCCAGCCATGGCCAGGACCACTGTGGGGAAGGGCAGTGCCGTGGCTAGGAGACAAAGACCCACTGCCTTCTGGGGTGAACTGACTGGCTAATCAGGAAGGTCCTCGCTGGGCACGTCAGGGCGAGCGATGGCACCTGGCACTTTCTCGCCTTTCCTTTTCTCTGTCCCTGTCAAGAGTTTCACCTCTAGCCATATGCACTAGTCAACCACTCCACCTGCCAGCTGGGTCTCCTGGGAAGCTGCTCCAAATCCCCAGGCTGCTCCTAGCACTTGCTTGGGGGGTAAGGGAAGTTGGGAGTGAAGTGGGATGCCTTTGCTTGGGCTTTATTGCCCCCTTTGTCTGAAAGCTCCTCCTCAAAAGCACAAGTCCGTTTGTGGGCTTCAAGAACTCTTACATTCATCCCTGTGTCATAATTCAATCTTTGCTGTGTCTGGAGTCATTCAGCCATGTCACCGAATGTGCAAATTTTGGCAACTTCTCCAGTATTTCTGAGCCCCGGTTTCCTTACCTGTGCACAGGGGCAAGAAGGAGTGTCTATTTCATAGGTCCCTGTGAAGAGCATACGAGTTAAATCCTGGCATGCAGTGTCTAGCACATCAGGAGCACTTGGCAAAGAAATGACCCCTTCTGCCTCTCCTTTCGTCCACATCTTTGCAGCTTGTGAGGGGTCACGCTCGGTGCCTACAGCCTTCACACTGGCCACTTCTACTAACGGGTTGACATTTCAGTAATCCATGTCTGTGAGGTTCCTCTCCTGTTCAAAAGCCACCTCGTGTCTACTCAGCCCACAGGCTGAGTCCTGCTGCTTCAGGAGAACGGCAATTTGTCTCTTAAGTCAAATCCAAGTGCCAGCTTGCATGATTTACCTAGTCTTTCTCTCAACAACTCCCTAACTCAACCTAGAACAGGTCTCTATTTTCACACATACTGTCTTCTCATCTACATGCCTTCCTTAGCCTCTCATTCAGCTCAAACGATTCAGTTTTCTTTTTTTCTTTCTTTCCTTGCCTCAAATTAACTATTTAAAAGTGAGCAGTTTAGCGGTATTTAATGCACGCACTCTGTGGGCAATGAGCATCTTTATCTAGTTCCAAAGCATTCTCAGCACCTCAGAAAAAAGCCCTGTGGCCACTAGGCAAGTCAGTCGGGTCCACCTGCAGCCCCTGGCAATGCTCAAGTCCGCTTTTCAGCCCTACGGCTTTACCTGCTCTGGATAAGAAAAGAAATGAAATCACACGAAACCTGCAATGCCTGGCTTTTTCCCTTTATCATCATATTTCGAGGTCCTACCACACTAGTGCATGCAGCCGTATCCCACTCCTTTTATGCCTAAATAACATCCCACACCATGGTTTCTTTTAACTACGGGCATACTTCATCCATATTCCTTATCCATTCCCTCACTGAATGGTGCTTCTACAAACGGGTACACACGTATGTTTGAGTTCCGAGTTTCAATTATTTTGGAGTGGAATTCAACCTTTCCAGAAACTGTCAAATAGTCTTCCACGCTAGCTGTGCCACTGGCCAAGTTCTAGCGTCACTGTTATGACACAGTCATCCTCGTGGGAGGGAAGCAGTGACCTTACTGTGGCTTTCATTGGTACTTGTCTACACACTCGCGGCGGTGAGCATCTTCTCAGGTGCTTGTAGGCTATCCATGTACCTCCCAGGCAGAAACACCTGTTCAAATTCTTTGTTTGTTTTTCAGTTGGGCTGTCTTTTTGTTGTTAAGCTGTTTTTTTTTTTTTTAAAAGATTCATTTATCTTTATCAGGAAGTGAGATATACAGAGAGGAGGATACACAGAGAGGAAGATCTCGCTTCTGCTGATTCATTCTCCCAGTGGCCGCAATGGCCGGAGCTAAGCTGATCTGAAGGCAAGAGCCAGGAGCTTCTTCTGGATCTCCCACATGGGTGCAGGGTTCCAAGGCTTTGAGCTGTCCTCAACTATTTTCCCAGGCTACAAGCAGGAAAACTAGACGGGGAAGTGTAGCAGCTAGGACATGAACTGGCATTCATATGGGATCCCGGTGCTTGCAAAGCGAGTACTTTAGCTGCTAGGTTACTGTACTGGGCCCTTTGTTGTTAAGCTGTATGAGTTCTTTACATATTCTGGATAGCATACCATAGATATATGATTTGCAAACATCTTCTCCTAATTTGTTAGACTGCATTTTTACTTTCTTGATAATGTCCTTTGGCATCCTAAAGTTTTAAACTTCTATAGCCCCCCTCCTTTTTTTCTTTCGTGACTCCCTGATTGATGTCGAGGAATCCACTTCCAAATCCATTCCAAGGTCATGAACATCTTAAATCTTCATTTTTTTTTTTTTTACTTATTTCATTTGAAAGGCAGAGAGACAGAAGGACAGACCCAGAGGGAGAGATCTCTCCATGTGTTCATTCCTCAAACGCCTGCAATGGACAGGGCTAGGGTCAGGTTAGAGCCAGAAAACTCGAATTCAATACTCTTCTCCCACATGAGTGACGGGGGCAACACCTGCTGCCTTCAAAGGTGCACATTAGTTGAGGCAGGAATCAGGAGCAGAGCTGAGACGTGAGCCTAGATGCTTGGGTAGGAAATATGGGATGCGCTACTGCCGTAACCACTGCACCCAAGGCGCACTCTGGGAGAGTCAGTCACGCCCACGTTTTCTTTCAAGAGTGTAGCAGTTTTAGCTCCTATACTAGGTTGCTGACCTATTCAGGGTAACTTCAGGATGGAGTGTGAAGCCAGGACCTCCCCTCCACCTTCATTGTTTCGCAGTTGAATGTCCCAGCTGTCCCGCCGATGGAGAAGAGACTGTTCTTCAGCCACTAGAGTGTCTTGGCAGTGCTGGTGAAAATCAATTAGAAGCCCAGGTTTCCCTAACTCTTTCATCTTTCTAAAGATTTACTTTATTTTTTTAATTGAAAGGAAGAGTTACAGAGAAGAGGAGATACAGACAGAAAGGGGGGAGAGGAGAGAGAAAGAGAGAGGCGAGAAAGAGAGAGAGGGGGAGAAGACAGAGAGAAGTCTTCCATTCATGAATTCACTGCAATGGCCGGATCTGAGCAGATCCAAAGCCAGGAGCCAGGAGCCTCTTCCAGGTCTCCCACATGGATGCAGGAGTCCAAAAATTTGAGCCATCCTCTGCTGCTTTCCCAGGCCATAACAGAGGCTGGATCAAGTGGATCAGAGCAGGTGCCCATATGGGATGCTGGTATGACAGACAGAAGTTTAACCTACCACACCAAGGCGCCTGCCACTTCCCTGCTATTTCAGTCCCACGGGCATCCAGTCCACCCTCATTTGATCTTAGTATTCCAAATTGCTCATCTGACATTTCCTAAATATGGTCCTGCCTCGGTCAGCATTTCTTCTTAGCTGCAAGCAACCTGAGGCGCAGGCCATGGGGCAAGACAGGACTGCGCCGAGACTGGGAAAGAATGCGCTCAGTAGAGACTGGCAGAGTCCTGGGGAAGGGAGCTGTGGAGAGGAACAGTGTGTCTGGTCTGGCCTCTTCCACCCGCATCTCAGCAGAGGACAGAGGACTGCTGGCAGAGGCAGGGCACAAGGGGCACTTGCTGCAAGCATGGCTCACATTTCCTGCTGGGAGCTAAAGATGGTTTTGCATCCAGCACTAGGTAATTACCAATACGCAGGCTGTCCCAGGAACCATGCTGCACCCCAGCAAGCTCCGTACAGGGGATTCAGCCACCAGAGAGCAGGCGGATGTGAACAAACAGAAGCCATGCCGAAGAGATACGTGCATGATGGCTCAATCGGATAATTCTCCGCCTACAAGTGCTGGGATCCCATATGAGTGCCAGTTTGTGTCCTGCGTGCTCGACTTCTCATTCGGTTCCCTGTTTATAGCTTCGGAAAGCAGCAGTTTAGTTCAAGCCCTGCACCCACGTGGGAGACCTAGAAGAAGCTACTGGCTCCTGGCTTCAGATCAGCTCAGCTTCGGCCACTGCAACCATTTGGGGAGTCAACCAGCAGACAGAAGAATCCTCTGTCTCTGTTGATCTGCTTTTCCAATTTAAAAAAATGAATATAAAAAACTCATAGGAAGGTGCTGGCGGTTACAAATAATAGCTGCTTATAACATATATAAGTATGAAAAGAGTACTTAGATAGATTCAAATCCTGCACAAAAAAAATGACTCTCTGCTAATGTTAACAGATGAGCCAAATGGTCCCTTTTGTTTAGGCAGTAAAATGAGGCTGCAGATACGTGGGGATGCTTTCCATTCTAGTTAGTCTTTTTTTAAAGAGTTTAAATTACTAACTGAAGTTACACCCTATAAAATGTAGTCAGTTTCAGATGAACAGCTCAGACGCATTCATGCATTCAAATCTGGCTGAATCACCATTTTTATCTGCTTCTAAACAATTTTATCAGCCCCAAGGATTCCTGGTATCCCAAGTTTTGATTTTTTTAAGTAACTCTTTTTTTTAGAGATGTACACTAAATTATCTAAGTAAATTATCTCAGGATGAGAAGAGATGATGTGTGCAATGTACTTGCAAACAATCTAGATTGATTGAAGGCGGGACAGCTGCACAGAGGCAGCGATGAACAAGCTGGGTTAGGAGCTGGTACCTTTCGAAACTGAATGATACGAACACTGTATGTTGACAATTGCTTTAAGTGAATCAGGGGCTTCATTATCCACATTCATTTTGTATGTCTTCCAGCTTTTATTATGAAAAAATTTAAAAACCCTAACTCACGACTTTCTGCCCAAATCAGTTATTGGAATAACTTGAAGCAGGGGCAGTGAACTGCAGAGGCTGAGAAGACTGAGTGCTAGAATTATTTCAAAATCTGGAAAAGAAATCTCAAAAAAAGAAAATGAAGAGTAACAGGCAAGATAAGAAGTCTACCAGACAGATACAGGTGAACACAGTGTAGCTTATATACAACAGGAGCTCCACCAGAAAAACAAAACAAAATAAAAACAAACAAAAACAAAGAAAACAAGGAGAGAGGAGGCTGCTGGCAGTCTTGAGCCTGGACCAGGAATGCCACCTGCTCAGGGGGCTGACATGGGGTGCAGTGGCTTCCTGCCACAGCCTGCCACATCCACACCCCCCATGAGAGCACATCCCTGAGTCATGGCCATTCCGCTCACTGTTAATGTGCCAGGGAGAGCAGTGAAAGATGGCCCAAGTCCTTGAACCTCTGCCACACATGTGGGAGACCCGGATGAAGCTCCTAGCTTTTGACTTCAGCTGGGTCCAAACCTACTTACTGTGGCCGTGTGGAGGAGTGAGCCAGCAGCAGACAGATGTTTTACTTGATCTCTCCATTGCTCTCTACCACAATTTCACATAAACAAATACTATCTTTCTAATAATAATAATAAAATAATCTACCGGTTCCATTTTGGATTGAGATAAAAAAAAAACAAAGGAAAAAATACATCAGACATATTCTGGTAAAAATTAGTAGCAAAACTCTCCGAAATCTAAAGAAAAAGAGAAGAAAAAATATTACCTCGTTGTAAGTGTAAAAAGGCATTACCTCCTTCATGAAAGGAAAACAAAGGAAGCAGTCAGCTTGAAACTTTTCTTCCACACTACTCTAAGCTAAAACACGGAGGAGTAGGATTAGGCTGAGATGAAAAAGAGATGCTCTCCAAAGTCTGTATCTATATTTGCCTTTCAAGATGATTTATGAGAAACTGGTAGCCTAATGTGATTCCAGAGATAAATATGGAGAAAACATTCTATTAATGACTGCAACAAAAGTAATAAACTATTTGGAAGTAACTGAACCAAAGATATACTCTGCACAAAGGAAGCAAAACAATTTTTTAGAAGCACCAATAGCGCTGGTGCATTAGAACGGGCTAAGCTGTGGCTGCGACGCCGGCATCCCATACGGTCACCTGTTTGAGTCTCGGCTCCTCTGCTTCCAGTCCGGCTCCCTGTGAATGGCCTGGGAAAAGCAGTGGAAAACGGCTCAAGGGTCTGGGCCCCTGCACCTACATGGCAGACCTGGAAGAAGCTCCTTGCTTAAGCCTGGTAGCTCTGGCCATTGCAGTCATTTGGGGGAGTGAACTAGCAGATGGAAGATTTTGCTTCCTCTCTGTCTCTCCTTCTTTCTCTAACTCTGATTTTCAAGGAAATATTTTTAAAATATAAAATATGATTTAAAAAACCCACCAACAACCAAGTCTGTATGTCTAAATGAAGGACAGAAGAAACCTTCTGAAAAATGACAAGAAACTTACAAGCTTCAGAAACAAACAAATAGCCAAGGCAATGTAAAAATAAAATATACTGAGAAGGCAAAAAATACCATGAGGAAAGAAAAAAAAAATCAATGAACAGATGTTAACACTGTAACGTGTTGGTGAAGCCTCAGCCTATGGCGTCAGCATCCCATATGGATACTGCTTTGATTCCTGGCTGCTCACTTCCAAATCCAGCTCCCAGCTAATATACCTAGACAAGCAGTGAAGGACGGCCCAAGTCCTTGGCCCCCTGCACCCATCTGGAAGACCTGGAGGAAGCTTCTGGCTCCTGGCTTCATATTAGCCCAGCTCCGGCTGTTGCAGTCATTTGGGAAACGAACCAGTAGGTGTAAGATCTCTCTGTAAATTTGATTTCACTGTTTGGTTGCTGTTGCTCCCATAATCCTGTTGCTGGGAAATATAACCACTAGATGTGGGACACATGTAAAGAGTATCTACTGCAGAACTGTCTGCAGGGGCAAAAACCCATACCGAAAATTAATTTACAAGGAGATGATTGAATAAACATGATGTATCTCACCAATGGAATATCAGACAGCCAGAACAAAGACTTAGTGTTCCATATATTGATATTGGCATTATTTTCACTACTTTTAAATTCAAGCGATATGGGTAAAAACACCTACCACAACTGTAAAGTATTTCACAACAGATTTAAGGCTAGTAATACATTTATATTGCTATTTGAACATAGCAATAGGAATAAAATAATACCTGTCTAGTCAGGCTTCCAGTTGAATTTGGTAACAATGTTCACTGCTGCTCAAGGGATCTGGTAAACCTGCTAGTTCAGAGGATTTATTGTGGAGCTCCATCACAGTGGCCTATAGGCCAAAGGTACACAGGGATGCCTCCTTATCTACTTTGCTTTGAGAATAATAGATTCCTCTTAAGTGAATTTTCCAGAGATCAGGCACCTTCCTTTTCTGATGCCCAAATATCTTGAACCTTAATGTTTTTCTGATGGAGATGGGATGAACTTCCTTTCCAGGAATGCCAATATACTGGATAGTGTTTATGCTCTCTGCCAACCCCTTCACAAGCTACCTGCTTGCTATCGCTTCCAATGATGCTTTGTAGTCACCTTGGCTAAGCATGTGACTTCCACTTTCATTCTGAAAGAAAGGCTGAAATGTCAGGCTTTCCAAGAGCTGCACATTAAATGTGAGGCAGTCTGACACTAAAGGAAGCAAGAGAAGCAAGGATGTGACTTCTGGACTGTTCCTGGGCTCTCAGGGACCTTTCCTGAAAACTGCCGGAAGGTCTTTGCAGTGGGTGAGAGGGGCTGCTCCTCACACCTGCACACACTGGGCTGTAGAGTAGAGGCTTGCTTGAAGGCAAGACACATTCATAGCAACATAAAATTGATGGCTACCATGGTAACTGGAGAAAGGTGGAGTTTGCTCAAACCAAACCCGGAACGGATGGTGGGATTCTTGTGGGCCCCTCAGGCTGTGAGACCACCATTGCACCAATGAGGGGCACAGACCCATATCCCCCCACCAATAAGGGCCGAGGTGACCCCCATTCCGGCTTCTGTGTCAAGCAGAGTTTAAAAGGGCCCCTTCCCTGTCTCTTCCTCGCTCTTCTTCCTCTGCAGCCCACTCCTTCACGTCTGTTTGCTGCATGGGGAAGGGAAGCCATGACCGTGGTTCCCAGAAATAAAGGCCATCTAAATTCTTGTCATATATTTGGCTGAGTTACCCTTTCCCTGGGGGTCGGCGATTCTAACATTTTGACGAGCGGCAAATCTAACAAAAAATGATCCCCATGGAAGTACAAGTCAGCTATCAAGCCTCTCAAAGGGCAAAAAATCAAATAAAAAAAGAAGTAGCTAGCTGCACAAAGGACACTGGTATTTAGGTTGTTCCATGCTAAGAAGGGTGATTACTTTGACTCAAGTGGATTCACATAAGTGACTAATATTCACAGACGGCCTATTCCCAGTCAGATAGCATATTAAAACTAAAGTACAATGGAGAACAAGACACAATTCTTTCCTAAAACAATACATGGTTTCTGAGTTTCTTAAAGATATTCCCACACTACTTACATATCACAATGTTGTTTGTGTTATTACCTGATGTTTCTTTTTAAAAATATTGGTTTCTATTGGAAAGGCAGATTTACAGAGAGAAGGACATGCAGACAGAATGATCTTCCATCTGCTGGTTCACTCCCCCAGTGGCCGCAACAGCTGGAGCTGAGCCGATCCTTCCTCTGGGTCTCCCATGCAGGTAGAGGATCCCAAGGCTTTGGGTCATCCTCACCTGCCTTCCCAGGCCACGAGCAGGGAGCTGGATGGGAAGTAGAGCAGCAGGGACATGGACTGGCACCGATATGGGATCCCAGCATTTGGAAGGCAAAGATTTAGCCAGGCTCACTACCTGATATTTCAATTGACTAGCCAACTATTTTTGCAAGAAGCCAATATATAGCAAAATAAAAGCTGGGTTCTCTGTTTATCACTTTTATAACCTGGAATGTAAGTTAGCCATGATACTTTGGAGACATCAGTTCGTGGGATCAAGTTACTGACCCACATTACCCAGGGAAGCCCAAATACTAATGTTTGATGTAGACCCAGTTACATCACCATGCTGGGCCTCTACTTTAAACAGACTTGCAGGCACAGGAAATAAAACTTAGCTGCAGAGGAGAAACTGGGATTCAGCCCAACAAGACTAATGGAGGTGACCATGCACAAAGATGAAAAAGAATGCATGTAATTTATTGATGAGAATAAGGAGGACAAAGCCTTGGACAAGGGCCACAAGAGAGAGAAAAAAGGAGTACTAAACTCATGTCTACAGTGATACAAAAAGGAAGCTATCATTTAAAAAACTGATCTCGAAGCTGATTTTGTTTTTAACAAGCCAGGAAAGTTATTTCAGTCTGCTATCATTTTGCTGTCAGTTGACAAACTAACATTCCGAAGTAAATAAAGCAATGACTAAACAATTCTTTAGTGGCAGAGATGAGGTTAGAAAGGCAACCATAACCTACTCAAAGGAGCAGTCTTCCTTCTCCTTGGACCTGAAAGGTTGCAGTAATGAGAAGGCAGGGGGACAAGGTCAGCATCTATCTGAATCATGTACTATAATCATGTCAAGGATGGTCAGAGACTGGGCTCCGACACAGCATGGCCTTTATTGTGACTCCGTTAACAAAATAAGCCCTTAAATACCCAGTTATGTGAAGGCAAGCAAGGCATGATCAACCTGAGTAGGAGGAGGAATTTCAGATCTGACAAGCTGGACAAGGAGGCTACGTGAAGAGATGCAAAATAATAGGGATACATCTAAGGCTTGCACCTGGTCACAAAAACTTTCAACACTGTTCTTTCCACCATGCTGGAACCTGGGGAGGCTTATAGGGAACAGGATGTCTAGAAGGCAACTATGCCTGCAAGACTGTGGTGCAAGGCCATATTCACTGGCTATAAGAGGTCTATGGAAACAAGGGAAGCATACCATGCTTTGTGAAATGAATGGTGTTTAGGTTCAAGAGGAAATTGCATTCTACTCAGGCAAGAAATGCTCTAAGTGCTCAAAGAAAAGAACAACACAGCGACACCTGGCGGCAAACCAAACAAAACCAGAATCACTGGTGGGAAAGATAATAGGTATTCATGGCAGAAGGGGGAGGGTTCCCACCAAATGCTGAAGCAACCCTTCTGCGAAGGCCACTGGACATGGAATCTACCCTTCAAGGATGAAAACTACTGGAAAATAAACAAACAGACATGCTTTTGTTCTCTTGTTTAAAAAAATGATCACAGAAATATAGAAACATAAGTCAAAGAGCAGAACACTCAAGTGAGGCCTCAGTTCAAAGGATCTGGAGTCTGACAGAAGCCAAGATCGAAGCATGAGCTACAGGTCCTAAGAAGGGAAACAGTGAGCTGGATATCATGGGGTTCCACGGGCAGGAAACACCAGCTCTGAATCTGAGAAAGGGACTCTGGTAATGAAGGGTGAACTTCAGGATACCAGGGCCTGAGTACCCTGCTTCTGCTTCCCAACAATCTGGGAATCTCAGGAGGGCTGTGGAAAAGTCAGGCTTCATCTCCAGAGACACGCTGGGTTAGACCTAAGAAAGCAACAGTCGGCTGTACTCTGGGTAAGAGGTCTTCACTCTTGCCGTCCATTCTGCACACTGTACATTAGAAGGACACGGCACTGACAAGAGGGACTGGGTTCACTGGGGGTTCCTATGTGATGCTGGCTAAGAAGAGGCCAAATTCTCTGTGGAGACATCTATAATACGGTCATAGAAATCCCACCGCACTTCTGGGACTCGATGCAGGCACTGGAGGTGACCTGCTCGGGGCCTAGATGATTTGTGATGTCATTTATGATGCTTCATGAAGAAAATCAAAGCTTAAATCTAACATTGCAGTTACACCGAAGAGCAAGACAATGATGACACTAATCGATGGTCACAGTATATGGCTTTAAGTTGATATATGATCACAAGAGGGGATTTATGGACTACAGAAACTTGTAATCTTCTTAGCATGTGTCAAAGAACACATTTGTCTAGGCCTAAAAAACATAGTACCTTCATTAACAAACCACTAGTCATGGGGTTTTCCTAGTTGCTAAACCAGCCCTTTACCTACAGATAATACTAAGAATGTCTAGATAAATATTTAGGTTTTCAAGTAGACTATGAACTAGAACCCTCCTATTTACAGAATAGAAGATGGACAGGAAATTAATCTAGTCAGGTAAGGGGCCAGCATTTTGGCATTGTGAGTAACACTGCCTCCTGCGGTGCCAGTATCCAACATGGGTGCTAGGCTCAAGTTATGGTTACTCCACTCTCCATCTAGCTCCCTATTCATGGCCTGAAGAAAGCAGCAGAAAATGGCCAACCATTTGGATCCCAGCTACGCAGCTGGGAGACCTGGATGACTCCTCATGGCTCATGGAGCTAATGACTCCTGCCTTGGGCCAGACCCAGTGCTAGCTGTTGTGGCCATCTGGCGGGTGAACCAGTGGATGGAAGTTCTCTCTCTTCCTGCCTCTTTCTCTGTAACTCTGACACTCAAAATAATAAATCCTTTAAAAAAAATAACAATGTGAAAACAGCTTTTACTTAACAATGAAGTATATACAACCTTCCAAATACAGAAAATCAAGGCCAAACGTGGTTGGTGCAGTCGGTTAAGTCACAGCTTAGGACACTGTGTTCCATATTAGAGTGACGGTTTGTGTCCTAGTCATTCTGCTTCCGATCCAGCTCCTTTGGCTGCAGGTGGGAAGCAAAGGTGGCTCAAGTGGTTGAGTTCCAGCTACTTTCATGAGAAACCATGACAGAGTTCCTGGATCTTGACTTAGGCATGGAGTGTTTTGGCCATTTGGGAAGTAATCCAGAGATAGAAGGAAATCTTTCGAACAAACTTATATATATATTTAAAAAAATAATATTCTGTTATTAATTATGGAACCATGATAGACTTAAAAATCTTTTTGCAGGGAAAACACTTCAGAATTTTATTTTCTTTTTATCCAATAAAGTAGGGTGGATTAAGTTTAGCCTGGAGGCCATAGAAGGCAGCCAGAATCGCCTGTTTTTGCCAAGACAACTTTAGGTGAGATTTGAAATTCAATAAATCAATAGTTCTCTAATTTTCAGCTGATAATTCTGCATGGCGCTGGGAAAGGTTCCTCAACCCTGATACAAAGAAAAGGGCTCAACGCTTCTTGTATTAAAATCACTCTCAGGCCTTTCTTACATCCTGCTCATGCTGTCCTCACACAGCGCTGCTGGCAGGTCGGTGCCTCTGCTCTGCGTTTACCAAGCATAGAGAGACCTGCTTGCATTCTGTTGGGTCCTAAGATAATCCTCATGAACTGCAGAAGGGCCACCTGACAACACCCACAGATTCACCTTCTGGTCTGTTTCCTCCCCATGCTGCCTCAGAATGGGGTTAGGAATGTGGCAAGCACCGCAAGTAGCACTAAGTGTACAATATAGAGAACAAAGAGCAAGAACATAGTCAAAAATCTGAAATCTCGGAGATGGTGTTGAGCCATAGCCAATAAAGCTGCCTCCTGTGACGCTGGCATCCTACATGGGTGCCAGTTCACATCCCGGTCTAATTTTGCTCCCTGCTAACCGTCCGTGAAAAGCCAAAAAGAAGGTCAAAGTGCTCAGGCTCCTGCCACTCATATGGGAGACCTGGATGGAGTTCCTGTCCTAGGTTCTGCCTGGCTCATTGCTGGTTGTTGTAGTCTTCTGGGGGCTCTCTCTCTCTCTCTCTCTCTCTCTCCGTAGCTCTTTCAAAATAAATTAAAAAAAAATTTTAAAAGAAATCTGCAATATATATCATCCTCAGATACACACCCAGCATCCTGGTGATGTGACAGCCGCAAGGGCCTCAGTTTCCTGTTCTCTGGAATTGGCTTGGACTAGCTCTTTCAAGTTAAAAATAAGCACTTGCCAAGAGATTGTTATCTGAATGACACGAACGTGACCTGTAGGCTTAAAGAACCTGAATGTTCTGCTGCGGTAACTAGTCAGAAAAGTGGTCACAGGGGGCTGCTGCAATGGTTCAACTGGTTAATCCTCAGCTTACAAGTGCCTGCACCCCATGTGGGCTCTGGTTCATGTCTCAGCTGCTCCACTTCCCATCCAGCTCTCTGCTTGTGGCCTGGGAAAGCCAGAAGAGGACAGCCCAAAGCCTTGGTATCCTCCACCCATGTAGGAGACCCTGAAGAAGCTTCTGGCTTTCAACCAGCTCAGCTTTGGCCATTGTGGCTACTTTGGGAGTGAAACAGCAGATGGGAGATCTTTCTCTCTGTATCTCCTTCTTTCTGTAAATCTCCCTTTCTAAAAAAAAAAAAAATGTTTCCATGCTAAAAAATAATCACAATTCTAAGGGCACAGATACAAAAAGACAGAAGAGGACAAGGGGCCAGGAAAGGAAGCAAATAGACAACAAGGGTCCAGTCCCTTCAAAGACTGTCTTCTGCTTCTTTAGATAACTCAAACTCCCTGTTAGAACTACTTCCACACAAAGACCCTGGGACTCTCGGTCCAGGAAGGATGAGTCTAGCCAATACTTGAATTCACTTCTCGATGATAAATTCTTTTCAAAAGGTCAAGTCAAACACAGGTATAACTACAGTGAGGAAGCTTTCAAGCCAGATCAGGCAGGAGCCATGTTTTAATATTACTGCTGTTGCAGGCTCCTGCCTGATCTGGTGACAAAGGCCATGGGCAGCAATAGGCCCCAAACAGGTCACCAGAGCCCTCACTTCTTTGCCACTGAGTCCTCTTACACATGTGGCCAGGGACAAAACATAGCATTATCAGCACTTTTATTAGTATGGGTATTCCTCTTCACACAGGCCAAAAATATGACAATTTTGGTAGTCTTTAGCAAATTCAGGCTCAACATATTCTCATTAAAGAGAAAGACAAGAGAAGAGAAAAAATGTGTGAGGTATTTAAAGCACTGGTAAAACAAAATGTGTAATGGATAACATTTTTTTTTTAAATGCAGCCTGTTTCTTTTTTTTTTTTTTAAGACTTATTTTATTTTTTATTGGAAAGGCGGATATACAGAGAGGAGAGACAGAGAGGAAGATCTTCTGTCCAATGATTCACTCCCCAGGCGGCCGCAACAGCTGGAGCTGAGCCAATCTGAAGCCAGGAGCCTCTTCTGGGTCTCCCACACGGGTGCAGGGTCCCAAAGCCTTGGGCTGTCCTCGACTGCTTTCCCAGGCCACAAGCAGGGAGCTGGATGGGAAGCAGGGCTGCCGGGATTAGAACCGGCGCCCATATGGGATCCCGGGTGTGCAAGGCGAGGACCTTAACCATTGCGCCATCGTGCCGGGCCCCAAATGGATAACATCTTATTAGATAACAAATGGGTTATTCTAAAGAATATGCTATTCAAAGCCAATAATGTGCTAAGGCTTGGCTATCACAGCATTCTTTAATTGAACCAGAAAATTGTTATGAATTCCCACACTGGCTAACTAACGTCAGTCTCTCTAGTCCTCTACATTAACCTAAGACACAGTCAAGGGGACATTACTTGCCTATGATGTTCTAATTTCGAACTATTTTTTACAGGGTGGTTGATTTTAGCTTCACAGCTGAGCCACTGGTTAAGATGTCTGCATCCCATGTCCAAACACTTAATTTTGAGGCCTGGTTTTGGTTCCCCAGTGCAGTTTCCTGCTAGAGCAGATTGGGGGAGGCAGGTGTTGGCTCATGTGGTTGGGTACCTGTCAGTCATGTGTAAGACGAGAGTCGAGAGTCGATTACCTGGCCTGGGCTTTGGCCCTCTCAAAAAACAAAACAAAATGTTGCCTTACTATATAGAAAAGCTTTTTTCTTTATTTGAAAGATAAAGTTACAAAAAGAAAGGCAGACAGAGAAGCAGACCTTTCACCTGCTGGTTTACTTTCTAAATGGTCACAATGTCCTGGGCAGGACCAGGGAGGATCCAGGAAGCCCATCTGAGTCTCTGATGTGAGTAGGAGGGATCCAAGAAGGAGCTGGCTTGGAAGCAGAGTATTCAAGATTCAAATCAGCAATCATATTAGGATACTGGCATCCCTGTGCCACAACATTGGCCCCTAGAAACATTTCAATGATATTTTAGAAAGATGCAACAGATACTCTCCAGTAATCAAAAGATGAAGATTACAAATAGTGATGGGACCATCAGTCAGTAGTATCCTGGTCATTACCTGCTATGTGCCAGGGAAAAGTATTTTAATTTACACACACACACACCCTTCCTTTAATTTATATAATAAAATTTACAGTCAAAACTATATCCCTACATTGACTGATTCTAGTCTAGTTTTCTTTCTAGCAGTAAAAAGGTTCCTATGACTGAACTAGGAGATTATAATCAATGTCTACTGAACGATGCATATAAAGTTATAAATCTGACTTACAAATTTTTTGGTGACAACATGATTAAGCTGTGCTAATTATACTGCTCAGAGGGAGACTAAGATTTTTATATATAAATTCCTAATATTAATCAAATAATATGCTTTTGCTAGAATAAAGGAATAAAAAACATTTATTTATTTTACTTGGAAGAGTAACTGAGGGAGAGAGGGGAAAGACAGGAGAGAGATATCTTTCATCTACTGGTTCACTCCCCAAATGGCTGTTATTGCCAGCAGAGCTGCATGATCTGAAGCTGGGAGCCAAGAGCTTCTGCCATGTCTCCCACGTGGATGTAGCAGTCCAAGATCTTGGGCTATCCTTCACTGCTATATCAGGCCATTAACAGGGAGCTGGGTTGGAAGTAGAGCAGCCAGGACTAGAACCAGTGCCAATATGGGATGATGGTGCCCAAGGCAGAGAATTAGCTTGCGATGCTACCATGCTAGCCAATATACTTAAAGGAAATTTAACTGATTCTATGTTTTGCAAATTTATCCAAGACCACAGACAGCAGATAAAGGGGAGAAAAATGACCATGTAAAAAGATTGCCCATTTTCAATGATTTCACTTTTCATACTACAGAATACAGAAGTCTTTTATCTAGAAGTGACCTAGATTGACTTTTAAAGAAACTGGATGTAGCAGAACTTTTCACAATTTAAATGTTCATTTGGCATCACTTCTAAAAATACCATCAAAAGCGACAGAATGAGCTCAGGCACCACTGCCCTTGTTGTGTTTAAATATTTTAAACTGCTCCATTTTTCCCCCCACAGAAACATTCTTTCAAAGGAATACAAGCAAAATCCAATCCTAAACTCTATTCCAAAATCCTTCTATTATCAGAGAAATGATACTGGCAAAAATACTTCTTTCTAGATAAAACAGAAAAAGAGCTTTAATTCTTTAAACAGAAAATGTGTCCCAGTGTTTACGTGTCTACAAGGAACCTACATGCCTACATATGTGTCTCGACTAACCTCAAAATGGAATGTTGTTTGGTTGGCCACCATCCTATTTTTTCTTTTTAGTATTAGCTTCAACTGTTTCATTTTTTGTGTGCGTTATTTATTTTCAAAATATTTTTATTTTTAATGTTTTCATACATAGTTGAGAAGGATCTATGCCTATGTGGGCTACCAATCAGGGTGGGTCATTTTTCAAAGCTATTTATTTATTTATTTATTTTTTAAAGATTTATTTTATTGGAGAGGTGGATATACAGAGAGGAGAGACAGAGAGGAAGATCTTTCATCTGATGATTCACTCCCCAGGCAGCCGCAACGGCTGGAGCTGAGCCAATCTGAAGCCAGGAGCCTCTTCTGGGTCTCCCACGCGGGTGCAGGGTCCCAAAGCTCTGGGCCATCCTGGACTGCTTTCCTGGGCCAGAGGGAGGGAGCTGGATGGGAAGCGGGGCTGCTGGGATAGAACCAGCGCCCATATGGGATCCCAGTGCATTCACGCGAGGACTTTAGCTGCTAGGCCACACTGCCGGGCCGCTATATTACTTTTCAAAATGATCTATACTACCAGAAACTCTGGATAAATTCTAGTTATGCTCTGACTCACGCAGTGCAAGTTCCTGAAAGGTTATTTGAGACAATGAAATATAGAGAATTCAATAAGGGACCTCTCATATCAGAAGCTGAGTTGATGGGGAAAGGACTTCATGGAAGAATGGGACTGAGGAGCTATTATGCCCTGGATGAGCAACAAGGCTGGGAAGGGAGTCCCATGAGCAGAGTCCCTCCACTGAACTGGCAGGGGTCTTAACAAAGTCTCCAAATCTTTCCTGGATTCTCTGCCGTTGCAAAAAAAAAAAAAAAAAAAAAGAGGCGGGTAGGCATAGGCCATGCATGCACTAAATGTCAAAAAACACTTTTTGATATTCTAAACATCCAAATCTAAGTTTGTTTCTCAAACACTTGTTTATAATAAGTAAAGCTGTGCAAAGTGACTTCTGATAGACAGATGGACAAGTCAATGTTGGCCTCCAATTGGGGTCACCTACTAATTTATTCATTCATTCATTCAAAAGTAAATCATTAATGTATGTGCATTGTGTATCAGGGACTGAGTAAACAGCAGTTAGCTTAAAATAAATGCAGTTATTGCCCTTACAGATTGTACTGTTTAACAGAGTGGATAAATATTAAACAAGGCATTATGTCATTTCCATGGTATGTAACACAATGACAATGAAGACAGAGTCCAATGGGGCTGACAACGTGGCACAGAGAGTTAAGCTGCTTCCGGCAGTGCTGGCAACCCACATTAGAGTGCAGATTGGAATCCAGCTTCTCACCCAGTGCCTGGGCAAGTAGTGAAGCATGGTCCAAGTATATGGGCGCCTGCCACTCACACTGGAAACCCAGATGGAGCTCCAGACTCCCACATCTGGCCATGCCCATACCCACTCTTGCAGCCATTTTGGGGAGTAAGCAAGCAGATGCACGATTGTCTCTCCCCTTGAAGTGAGTAAGTAGATCTTAAGAAAAAAAAATCACAATTAAGCTGACACCTGAAGTGAAAGTGGTTATTAGCCACACAACACTATGTGTAACAATCATGAGGAGCAGAGAAAAATGCGAATTTTGGCTGGCTCAAGATGAGGAGGAGAAAATAAAGAGTTAAGGCAGAAATACACAGTACATGAAGGATTATTTAGGCAATTTAAAAATTTTTTATATTAATCCTTAGGACAGTAAACATCAAAAGGTTTAAAGGAGAGAAAAGATATATTTTAAATGATGATTTTGAATCATCACTGTGTTTGCTACGTAAATAATGACCTGGAATAAAGTTGAACTGGTCAGACAAACAGGAAGGAACTCTAGGTGAGTGACAACTCTAGATACCCAGCATCTTTGACAGCCTTCCATGGAGCTACTAGTGTTTGCTCTCCTAAATATCACCATAAATTTATTCCACACTGTACTGAGAACATTATGTTTGCCATAATGTTTTCCCATTCAGCACTTGGGCAGAGGTGGTAGGGTCAAGATCAGGGCAACCCTGGAAGGAACTACAGAAGTTCTTTCTGCCTTTATTAGTCATACACATCCCATAGTAAAAATCTCTGTGTGTTCAAAAATTAACACTTGTTTATTTACTTATTTGAGAGACAGAGAGGGTTTCTATCTACCAGTTCATTTTCTAAACAGCTACAACCTTTGGGAAACAGGTTAAGTCAGATCAGGAGCTAGAAATTCCACCCAGGAGTTCTTACACATGACAGGGATCCAACCTCTTGGACCATCACTGTTGCCTCCCAGAGTACAGTAGCAGGAAGCTGGGATTAAGGCTGGGGATGGGACTTGAACCCAGGCACTCAATGTGATATGTGAATGTCGCACTGATAGCTTAACCAGGAGGCCAAATACAAGGCCAAATACAACTCCTAATAGCTTTATCAACTCAGTGCAATGAAAAGAAGCCTAATTATAGATATAATGAGGTTCACAAGTTTGTCTCAAAACCTCGGGCTACTTTGTTTTTTGTGACTTTGGAGAGCACAAGTTAAAGAGGTAGAATTCTGCCCCGATAATGAGCTGAGTGATTACAGAGGATAAATGCAGTGCACCTCCCCATTGCCGTTCCTGTGCAATCAGTTCTCTCATTGCAAACTTGAAGGTTATGCATTGGAACCCTTCTGAGTGAAGGAGCCAGTACTGTGGCATAGTAAGCCAAGGCTCTGCAGCACTGACATTCCATATGGACACCAGTTGATGTACTGGATGCTTCACTTCCAACCCAGCTCACCACTTAGGGCCTGTGAAAGCAGTGGAGGATGGTCCAAGTGCTCTGGCCCCTGCACCCATGTGGGAGATCCTGCAGAAACTCCTGACTCCTGGCTTTGGATCAACTCAGTTCCTGCTGTTGTGGCCATTTGGGGAGTGAACCATTGGATGGAAGATCTTTTTGTGTATCTCCTTCTGTGTGTAACTCTGCCTTACAAATAAAAATAAAGCAAACCTTTAAAAAACTGACTGTGGTAAGCCCCGTGCGGTGGCGCAGTGGTTAAGGTCCTCATCTTGCACGCCCAGGATCCCACATGGGCGCCAGTTCTATCCCAGCAACCCCGCTTCCCTTCCAGCTCCCTGCCTGTGGCCTGGGAAAACAGTTGAGGACAGCCCAAAGCTTTGGGACCCTGCACCCGCGTGGGAGACCTGGAAGAGGCTCCTGGTTTCGGATTGGCATAGTATCGGCCGTTGCGCTCACTTGGGGAGTGAATCATCGGACGGAAGATCTTCCTCTCTGTCTCTCCTCTCTGTATATCCGCCTTTCCAATAAAAAAATGATAAAAATAAATCTTTAAAAAAAAAATTGACTGTGGTGATGGTTTCATAATGACGTAAATATGCCAAACCATTCTGTTGCACACTTTAAATAGGTGAATTATACAGTATGCCAATCTGTAGAACAGCTTAATAAAGCTGTTACGAATAAAACATTTATGGGCCTGGAACAGAAGCTTACTAGCTAAAGTCCTCGCCCTGCATGTATCGGGATCCCATATGTATGACAGCTCATGTCCCGGCTGCTCCAGCTCCCTGCTTGTGGCCTGGGAAAGCAGTCAAGGACGGTCCAAAGCCTTGGGGCCCTGCACCTGCGTGGGAGACCTGGAAGAAGCTCTGGGCTCCTGGTTACAGATCAGCTCAGCTTTGGCTATTACAGCCACTTGGGGAGTAAATAAGTGGACAGAAGATCTTTCCTGCTATCTCTCCTCTCTGCAAATTTGCGTTTCCAATAAAAAAATGAATAAATCTTGAAAAAAAAAAAACCACTTATTCACCACGATATATTGGATGAGGGAAATGACTGCAGAAATGGAAGTGCCAGACCTGCAGGATTCATTTATTCTATAAATGCTGCATACTGACACATGTTACCTTACATTCCGTGGGCAAGCTAAAATGTCTCTAAGATGGCGAGCGTAAGTCAAGTCTCCTAAGGCTCTATTTCCCTCATAAATCACTCTCTCTAAATGCTTAGTCAAAGAACAACAATAACTGTAATCAATCAATAAACACTCTTAAAAGAAATGCCTTTCTGGATAAAATTGGCTGGGCACAGAAGTAAAAAAGGAAGTTCACTGGTTGATTTCTTTTTCCTGTATCCCCCACAGTTACACAGGACTGCAGTCACAGAGAACTCACTTCAAACAGGCCTGCCATGTGGAAGCTCTATTTACTGAGCTGTCTGGCCTGCTGGCCAGGCATTGCAGTTCAGCAGGTGGTGCCATCCCATGCTCACAGAGTGAACAGTGAAAGGGCAAGGGAGCAGGAATCAAGTGGTCCCTCAAATGGCCATCTATAGATATGGCATTTTGAAAAAAAAAAATCCTGGTTCCACTGAATCTTTATTTATAAAGAAATAGAGAATAAAGGAGACATGGTTTTGAGTAGAAGAGAAATAAAAGTTGATGCTTTTTAGAATGGTCAAGATCTCGGCTTCAAGACAACTGTAAGCCCTGATAAGAAGGAAGGAAAGAATCAAAATTTGCAATAAGAAGATTGTGAGTACAGATGGACCTGAGCTCCTGACTTTAGCACACCAGTTTCAGAACCTTTGCCATAAGACCATTCCTAAAAACCTGAGGAAATAATGGTGTGTTTATAATGGAAACTCTCTGAAAAATCCGAAGTTTTAGCTTCGAGTGAAAGAGGAATAAAAACAAAACAATGATTGCATCTAAAAAACGCACCTATGAAGGGTACCATTTAACAGAGGTTCAAAATTCTAGAGACAACAAAATAAGGCATTGCTGGCTATATACACAGCAAGAAGAGATTAAGGACAGAGTAATGGCCTGGCGGCACAGAGTGTCAATCTTCACAGACAAATAATGAAAAGGGAGCCGATGCAGGAAGGAAGTGGCTACTACACCTCAGTGGAAAGAAAATGGTCTGCACCTTGGTCAAGGCCAGCCAAGGACATGAAGCTGGAGCTGGGCCCTGGGGGACTACACCTCACCGTCAGCAATCCCCCATGCTCCCACTCTGATGACCTCCTGTGGGAAAGGAACCCTTTGCCAGGTTCCCTTCTTTATCTCTGGGATCTGCCTTCCTGAGGGCCACTAGTTCTGCCATCAGAGGAAAACAAACTAGGTTGCTTCCACCCAGATGAGAAGCCAAGATTCTTTAGGTTTAGGTCAACTGCCTGAGTTCACCAGAGAAGGGAGTCAGAGAAATCTCAGTTAAGGGAATCGGAAGATCCCCAAACGTGCTGTCAACTGCAGCAGCAGTTAAGAACTCTGTGTTTACGTAGCAAAGGTTTTAAAAAATTGATAGCTGAATGAAACTTAAGTCAATAGCTCTCGACCTTCATTAATGTAGTGCGTCATTTTTCTTAAAATATGTAATATATTGATATGTTAATAATGCAAAGTACAGAATACTGATTTCCCTCTGACAAACCTAACTGTGAGAATTTCACTATTACTGGAGTGTTATTTTCAAATTATCCAGTGAAGGTCATGAGATGCAAGCACTAAGGTCACTAAAGTCCCTTTCACAGACAAGGCACATCAAAGCCGTGAGAGCTAGAGCAGTCGCCCTTGTGTGCACAGCCTGGTAACGGCAAGGTCAGACGTCAGCCCTCTGGTGGGACTGCCACGAGCAATCCTTCAACACGATCATTCTAAGGCTGAGGCTCTGGGAGGAGATCTCAAGAGTGCCCAGACCAGAACAACATGCATACCCCTTAACCTTTCTCATCTTCCCCTGTACAACCTGGAGAGGCTGGAGCCTGCATTGCACAGTTGGGGCTCTCACTGCTTATTCTGGAGACACTGTGTAAGGCAGTGATGTCACACGCCAGTCCCTTCAGGCTGCAGCTCCAAGGGTTTACCCTGCAAGCCTGACCTTGGGTCCAAACCTCAAAACAGGATTATCATTAGGCCCCAGGGCTATCTTCAGCCCCCTCCCTTTCCGACTTGCAGTGTAGGAAAATCTAGGGTGACTGAGTAACAGCGAAGGCAAAGACAGGACTTTCCCACACCTGCCTTCTGATAAACTCCAGAGCTACAACACCTCTGCAACGTGTAGCCCTCCCCTCTACTTTGGAGCATCATCTTTTGGGCAGCACTTGCTTGGCACGTTACATTCTGTAGGGGCTATTTTGGTAACCTGGAGATGGATGAGGCAGAAGGTTCATTAACGCCTTAAATATCAAGGGTGTTCTCTTTCTTGGGCAGCCTAGCTGAACACATGGCCTAATGCCATGTGAGGCAGAGCTGCTCACTCAAGACACAAAGTGCTTTTTTTTTTTTTTCTGAGATCCCCCCCAGGGACCTCAGAACCACAATTCTACTCTGAGTAGTTGCTTACCCGTTTGTCAATGTCATTGTGTTGGAGCTGCACAAAGCGCGCGCTGATGGCTGCAATGTAACTCTGCTGATTGGAGAACGCCACACGGCCAGCACCTTTGGGGTACTTCAGCTCTGGGTCTGTATCGATGCCAGCATAGCAGACACCACCATATAAACGGTCCATGATCATTGCCAGTTCAACTGCAAGAAAATAAACACAGCTATGTAGAAATCTCTGGGAGGTAATCTTGCCTAGAGGGAAGAAGAATTATTTGAGGATCATGCAGTGTAATTAAGGGAAAAAAAAAATCCATGTTAAGTTTTATGAAGAATGTCCATACCTGTCTTACAACTCAATCAGGGGTGCGCCTCATGAAACTTTTAAATGATATGAAAAATAAATTAAGATTTTACAATCATTCATGCAAGAGGTACACAATCAGAACCTCAGTAACAATATGAGGGATAATCTATTTGTTTTAGCTCCTAACTGCTTAGTCCACAAGAATGGCTCTGGATAAGGCAAAACATTTCATGACGTCCTAACATGTTAATAACAGTACAACTTGTTGACCTCCAGAACTGAAACCAATTAGCAATGTCACACTGTTAGAAAGAAAGAATGCCTCATTTCAACTATAGTAATTACTGTTTACAGCCTTAATCTCTACATATAAAAAAAACTGAGGATTTTTAAAGACCTTATTCTAGTTTAACTGAGATATCTCCATACTACCTCTCACACTGAATTCTAAATAATACAAGTATTTAACTAACAGAAGCAATGAACATTTATTGAGCACCTTACACTGTGCCAGGGTGCACCCAACTGCCACAAAAGCAGTAAAGACACACTCAGCCCACTGGATCTGCAGACTTCGCCACTTTGCGTCTAACTACGCCTTTATACGGGTATATTTACAAAACGCTTGCAGAGTAGGCACTTAGTTCTTTTCCCGGTTATTAAGGAGAGACGTAACACTTACCTGCATTCCAAACGGCCTGAAAGTATTTGTTTACGTGGCACTGGACAGCACCTCCTTCAGGTATGACCAGTTCTTTTAAGTCAAACATACAGTGTTAAATCCAAAAGATCCCCTGCTGCTTCTGTGGAGCGATCCTAAAAAACCATTTCCCTCTAACACCCACATAACGCAAACATCTGGAAGGACAGATGACCTCAACCACAGCCGAGCTGCACTAACCAGCACGCAGGAGAGCTCAACAGGAACCAGGATTCAGGGGAAGGTGAGCAGCACTGCCTCGTGAGGGGGTGGGTAGGCAAGAGTTTTGCATCAGATCCAAGGGCTGAATGGTGCAAGTACCACAGCAGATTTCAGAAGAAAAGCCAAGTAGCACCAGCTTCTCTAATGGGAAATTACAGAGGCAGTAAGAAAAACCACGCCATCATGTCAGAAGGGCTGTTTTTCTACCTCTTCAAAACTTTTTCTCATATTAGACAACCTTGGTGATTGTCTCCTAAGTGCCTATTTTAAATAAGAAAGGCCTGCAATCAACAGGTAATTTTCAAAAGCTGAGAAAATAGCTAGCAATAACAACCCACACTATTAAGGACAGAGCAGAGGCAAGCCGTTCCAAATATATCCCAATATGGTTACGACTTTTGAGTCATACCAGCCGAGACAGCACTGCCCGTCAAGCAGTTTCTGGCTTTGGTTCTGGGGCAGGATAAAGCAATTTCACTCATCTGAACAACATAAAGAGCAGCCTGTCCATAACCCAAATATCAGTTCAGTGGTTCCTTGCATTTCATCTCAACAACTTGGGATGGCGTAAAGGGATCTCCACCTACAGCTAACGTTATCCCATATGGAGATCAAGAGACTGGAGATAGACTTCCTAGTGGCATGGCAGTCACTAATGAATCTTCCTTACTTGTTGAAAAGGCTTAGGAAAATAAGCACCTTCAAGGCACTGGAAATAAATACCAATTTTCCAAAGACCTTGATTCCTCTGGAATGGCTTAAGAGAGGGAGCACCCTCTAAGCCTAGTGAGTGAACTGGAAAAGAATACTGCCAAGGAATTCAGCAACACCTGTTTGCCACAGTGGGACAATCTCAAGAAAGTACCTGATTTAGACAGGCAGCACTGCAAGCTTGATGCTCTCGCTAAGGAGAGGAGTTCTGTAGCTACAGCTTCTACAGGGGATGCCAAAGGACTATCAGAGACCCTCTGACACCAGAGAAAGCACCTTTCACAAGCCCAAACACTCTGTGACTCTGCTGCTGTAGAATCACCTTCAGGTGCCAAAGAGTCTAGCTTGACTAATGTGCTACCAGTTGAGTGGTTTTGAATGAGCAAGAGATCATTTCCACTTACGAGAATATATAGTATCATTTTCTTGGACACACACACACACACACACAAATGTACAAACGTTTGTGTGGATGAAGGCTCATTCAAATGCGGTGCAATTTGTTAAGAAGCCAAAATAAGCCAAACTAATGACAGGAGAATGATGAAATTTCCTGTATCTCTGCTCTCATAATATGGTCACTTTTGAGGCAAAGCAGACAATAGTCAAATCATTGGTGTTCATATTTGTTCTTTTCACTAAGCACAGACTTCCTCCAGGTTGAACTCAGTGGACAGAAACACCTAAAGGATGTCACTTCAATATTAAATAGAACTTTTAAATATTGAATAACAAAATAGGGTTTCCAATTACTGAGAAAAGTAACCACTTTTCCATTAAGGAAAAAGTATTTTTTCCAATACTTTTAATGCTCTGAGGTAGCATTACAAAACTCATTTATTGGGTCTGGCTCAGTGGCCTAGCAGCTAAAGTCCTCACTTTGAACATGCCGGGATCCCATATGTGTGCTGGTTCATATCCTGGAAGCCCCACTTCCCATCCAGCTCCCTGCTTGCGGCATGGGAAAGCAGTCAAGGATGGCCCAAAGATTTGGGACCCTGCACCTGCATGGGAGACCTGGAAGAGTTTGTGGCTCCTGGCTTCAGATCAGCATAGCTCCGGCCGTTGTGGTCACTTGGTGTGAATTATCAGACAAAGATCTTTCTCTTTGTATCTCCTCTTCTCTGTATATCTAACTTTGCAATAAAAATAAATAAATCTTAAAAAAAAAATCCTTCATTTCTCCATCAGTGCATAGGCATCCAACAGAGTAAAACTCCCTTTGGTTGCATACATTTCTAATCCTGTATTTTTAATATCAAAGGTATGCATTCACTTACAGATGACAGAGTGTATAGGTACTTTTGGAGACTAAGCTTTGAAGGATTTTTCTAGAATAAACATTATCATTTAATATAGAAAACTCCCAGGTAAATTTCCGTCCTCTGCTGAAAAAAAGATGGAGATGAGAAGTGAGGTCGTCACTCTGACTACTTGGAAAGAACAGAAAAAAACACGAAAGTCACAAAGATCTTGCAAGAGTCAACTAAAACATTCATGAATTTGCCTGTATCTTGTGATCTCAACCCTGATAATGAAATCTGAGCCACTGAGCAAATGATGCATCTTATCTGAAGAATGTTCTAAAATAATCTACTGTGCCTGCAGCAGTGAATGAATCCTCATTCCAAACCATCCTATGTGGCGGGCATGGACAGAGTAGCCCCTGGCAGCGTGTTCTTAATATTTAATTGGGAAGGAAGAGGGCAGTGGTGTAGGGCATGCAGGCGAAGGAGTCTAGAGTTCATAATGGAGTGACAGCATGCATACAGTCCCTGAAGAAGCCAGAACTCTGCAGACTACTTCTCATTTTCCTCTTTTTATCTGCTTTTCAAGATTCATTTGGCAATCACGAGAGGAAAAGAGTTGGCAAATCTGGTAGCTCTACAACCAAGGGCACGCTGTATTTTGGACAAGATGATTTGCAGTACTAAGTCAATTCAAGTCGTCTCATGAACAACTTTCCATAGTTGAAGCATCTGTACTCTGAGTCTAATTTACCTAATGGCTCCTGTGACAGCCTCATGGAGTCTCACTGGAGAGGGAAAGGACAGTCTCTACAAGCATTCCAACGAATTGTTCCTGCTGGTGATAACTGGCCTTCTGCTGCTGCACGTGAGCTCTAATTATGGCTTCTTGCACCTGCTCTTGATTCTTCACAGAAATCTGAAAGCGACCTTGGTACATCAGAGATGAAACCAGATGAGTCTCCCCGCTACTTCCAGGGCCACCCCAAAGGTCTTCTTCCTAGCCTTTGCTTCAGGTTCAAATGCAATCTCAGGCAGTGTCTAAGCCAAAGTAGGTGGTGTAGGAATGAGGACTTCCACAAGAAATAACACGTTCTCTCTTACAGCCTGTACAAACTGTGGATTTGGAAGCCATGTTTCTTCACTTCGAAAAGAAGGGGAAAAAATAGATGGGAAAGAGCCATAGGGTACTTCAAAAGAAGTCTGAGCTTTGGAAAGAAAGAAAGATTAAACTTGATGACAGACTTTCTAGGTTTGGTACAACTGCTGAGTTGGTTCACAAGGACGGTTCACACACCTCAAGTAAGTGGAACATGTTCTTAAGCCTATGCTGTGAATCAGATACTGGAAAGTTACGAATATTTTCAGGGTTGAAAGGCTTCCATTCTGGGGAGGTCCTAACGATACAGGGATATGCAACAGGGCTATTTGTGTATGGAGATTCAGGAAGATGTGCTGTTCATATTACTTGACTGGAGAGTGGCAGCATGTTGTCACCTGCCCCAGAGCTCATTTCCTCTGTTCTGATTCTCTATGGACTATGCAAACTTCAGCCACATGGTGGCATAGTAAGACTACCGACAGCCCTTGATGGCATGTGGTGGACTGAGTCACAGAGTACACACCAAAAACAAGGCCTGAGAAATACCAGGGTAGCTGTATGCCAATCATCCTCGACTTGCCACCATCACTGATGGAGGTGATGGGAGGAAAGAATCAGAGGCAATAGGAATGAGTACTATTTGAGCTAGAGAAAGTGCAATCAGGCAATGGGTAGATGGGATCGTTCGTCCACTGATTCACTTCTCAAGTGGCCGCAACATCTGGAACTGAGCTGATCTGAAGCCAGGAGCCAGGACTTCTTCTGGGTCTCCCATGCAGGTCCTCGACTGCTTTCCCAGGCCACAAGCAGGGAGCTGGATGGGAAGTGGGGCAGCCGAAACTATAACTGGCACCCATATGAGATCCTGGTGCATGCAAGCTGAGGACCTTAGCCACTAGGCCACCTCACGGGGCATCTTAATTGGAATTTTTAAAAAAGGTTTCTCAAAGGATGAGAGGGGGAACCCAACCTCAGTAAGGACAATACTGTTTGAAACAGTCTGCCCTGTTTCTCCAGGGATGTTCATGTATTTCTCTAAAGAGACAAGGGCTGTTTTTGGAACAAGTTTTACTGAGAATATTTCCCTGTTTTACAGTGGGGAGATATCAGACAAAAAGGAAAACGAACCTCACAAGGGGCAACATTTGTGTAGTGGTTAAAATGCTGCTTAGGCCGTCTATAATCTACATTGCCTGAGTTCAAATCCCAGGCCCACCTCTGACTCTAGCTTACTGCTGACATGCACCCTGGGAGGCAGTGGCTGGGAGAGTTCTGGTTTTGGATCGCCACCACCGTATGCGAGACAGGGACTGAATTCCTGGCTCCTGACTTCTACCATGCCCAGCACCAAATGTTGTGGCTATTTGGGGAATGAACCAGCAGATCAGAGTTCTTTGTATCTCTTGGTATCTTTGTCTCTTTGTTTTGCAAATTAATAAGTAAATAAAAATTTAAATAAAAAAAAAACTAACAAGATTCAAAAGAATGACTGTAGGATGACTTTTGGCCAAGAATAAGATGAAAAATTCATGAGGGTATCTAAAATCTCTCCCGTTGAACAATGTCACCCATACATATCTAGTTCAAAATCGTTGTGAGTAGTATTTGAAACAGTTTTAAAACTTTTAAAAACTTATAACTATCATATCTCTTGGAAATAATAAAAATCCATGAAGTATTTCAAAATTAAATTTGAGAATCATTATGTTAGAGAACATAATTTAGCCTCCAATTAATTCTGAATGATTCTATTAACGCATTTTTTATTTTCCTCTGTTCTGAAGCCTGTGCCTCTCTGCACAGGATTCCCTATTGAACACGATAGTGGGATGCCATCTCAGGCTGGCCTGACATGCACCTACCCCGTGCCAGTCAGCACAGTGGATGCTCAGTAAGTGTGTATTGCTCAAATAACTGCACTCTATTTAACTCAAGGTCATCTAGCAAAGTCGAAATGAATTCCTTTTTAAAGGTAGTCTTCTATTCCAAGACACACACCAGGTCACACAGTTGTGTTCCAAAGAAATCCAATTCTATGCACATGGATTAAAACTGAAGATGTTAAACTGTTTTTGCCTAGGATAAATGATTTTAAATCTGGAAGACTTGAGATAGACAGAAAACTGCTGAGACATCAGATAGATTACTTAGCCACCTAGAAATCAGATAACTTAAGGAAACTGTCACTATGGGAGGAACATTTCTATTAGATTAAGTAATCTAACTTACTACCCACATTACCAACAAAAACAAAAAATTAAAACAAAAAAAACTGAGCTTCATTTAAAAAAAGAGCTAAATTAAGACTTATTAAAGGTAAACTCTTTTGGCAAGGAGCACAAAATCCTCATTTCTGACAAGATAACTATGTATAATAATTACTGACTAAGGTTGGAACTTACAGCATAATGCAGAAATATACTGCCAAAAAATATAATTTTGTATCTTTTGTTTCCCTTTCTGCAATGTCAGTATGATCACAGAGCACCTGTGCAAAGAGGATCTTAATAGCATTTACATTAAAAAAATTAAACAGCTTTTCCCTACTTTTTCAAATCATTAAAATGATAAGAACAAAGGATGAATAATAGAAAATGGAATTTAGTTAATAAATAATAAACTGGTATGTCTGTGACTTAAACATGGACATACAAAATTAAAGCCAATTCTGTGATTTTATAATTGGAATTTTTTTTTCTTTCAGATTTTTTTTTCAAATTTCCACCTAGGAAAAAAGGAGAGGTTTAGAACATCAAAACTAATCTGTAGTTATAGTTAATTAAAAAATAAAAACCAGCAGCAAGAATACTAGCAATGTATGTCAGTTGTAGAATGCATAAGCAGTTAAGAGAATATCAAAGGAACCAACATTGTAGCAAGGCAACTTTGGTTGCCACCTGCAATGCTGGCATCCATATGGGCACCAGTTCAAATTTCCGCTTACTCTGCTTCTGATGTGCCACTTTGCTGATATGCCTAGAAGAGCAGCAGATGATGGCCAAGAACTTGGGCTCCTGCCATCCATGCAGGAGACCTGGATGGAGTGCCAGAAGGCTGGTTTTGGTTCAGCTCTGGCTATTGCAGCTATCTGGGAAAAGAATTAGCTAATGTAAAATATATCTCTCCTCCTCTCTCTATTACTCGTTCAATAAATACATAAATCTAAAAGGCATCGATGGGGATTTTTCCTCTGTCTATACTCCTTACCACCACCACACCAGTCAGATGAAGTCGTCAATATTTCTCAACACCTCCACTCACATTGTGTTTTCTAAAGTACAAGCATTTGTCCTCATCTCATAATGCTGTCCACATTTGAGGCAGCCTTTGCTTGAGTTTGCTCTTTAATAGCAGATAAAGGAGAGGCATCATTCTAGATTCTTTGTTCTTTTGGCACAGTTTTCCATTAGAATGAAAAGAAGACTCAATGATATCTGACTTTGTGAAAAAGTATAGCATCAAAACGTCTATAATTGTAAATGACAGGCTTAAATGTTCTTCTCAACACAACTAGGTTTATATTTTATGTAGGTCAACAGCTATCTTTTAGGTATTGATTAAGAGCTGGGATTTGGACAAATGTGAGAAATGCTGAGGAACTTTCAGAATTAAGAAGTCAGCTAGCCAAATATTCATATGCTACATTTTATAACTGCTTCTACAATTGGACTTTAGTTATCTTTGCTTTTTGTTTTATTTCCTTTTAGAACTAAGTCTACTTGCTTACACATACATACAGGTAGTACACTTTCCCAATTATTCTGGCAATGGCAACATTATTTTTTTCATCTTTTTAAAAAAATTCAATTATTTAAGTGCATCAAAAGCTTAGTTCTTTTCTTGGCTTTAAATACTGAAACCATCAGTTCGATACCACCTTAAATGTTCCAGTCAATTACGATTGTACTTAGTTCCACCAACACAATTATTCCAACATGGAAAAGAAACTTTTTTTTAAAGGAAGCTTTGAAAAAACATAATGAAAGTGTCTAAATAAATAATTTCTTAAAGTCCATTAAAGACAAAACAAAACCAATAACTCATTTTACTTGGGAAGAATTCAATTTGATTCTCAGTGGTATAGTTTCCAGCAGTTACTTGACTCATCATTAAGTGTTCCTACACAGACTTTTGATGGGAATCACTTCTTTTTTGACATATATAACAATGTTACCTGGTATAAGAATTACACTTCTAAACAAATTTTTCAAATATCTGGCTATACAGGAAAGCACTAAGTAGAGGTTAAGTAGAGGTCTTTTTTTTTTTTTTTTTTTCCCCAACACAACCATTTAACGAAACTCATTCTTGCACACTAAGAAAACAGCATTTGGGAGAAAACACTCAATCTTGAAAAAATGAGCTCAGTGAATGAAAATGACATGACAGCCTTGGAGACTGGATAAGGTGACTGGAAACCTTAGAAAAGAGTTAAGACTAAATGCATTGGGGACTTTTTTGGTTGGTTTTGTTATAGTGGTGTTACTATTTCCACTCACCAGCTCGAAGGGGTCGTGGAACTCCCCCAACAAAGATAGTTTTTCTGGGGTCCAAAGGCTGAGAACCATCCATTACAAAGTCACTGTCACTTAGGTTCCATGGTCGAATTTGCACCTGAAAAAAAGTCGTTTACTTGGTCCTTCATTTCCATCAACCCCAAAGGAGAGTAAGATGACTACAGACAGACCCAATTATTTGTGCATTTTACAATATACTCAGCCCAAACAAAATCCAGTTCATTCTAGACATACCATGAAACCTTCAGAAACCAGCTGTGGCTTTCTTCTTCCTCTTCCTCTTCTTTTTTCTCTTTCCCTCCCCTGACCCAACCCCTGAATTTTTAAAGGAGTCCTAAGAGACAGATTCTGGCTTTTGAATTAGATTCATTTTAACACACAACAGACTTTTTACAACTTTCACACACCCCTTAACCCTTTAAAAACTCAGCTAAAGGAAGAGGTCAGGAACATTCAAAATATTGTCTAAGTATTATATATGAGAGCACATCCAAAATTTATGGAAAAACAGAATCAAAAGTTGTCCATTTCAATAGAAACATTTTTGAAATCCAGGAATAGCTTTTTTCTCCCCCAAATTTACATTTTACACGAACTTCTAGACTTTCCATACATCTGTGGCTCTGAAATTCTTATCACCCACTAAAGTTACAACAGTTCTCCTTCAGCAATATAATTTAACATTGATGAACACTCCTCATGCTAGCACAGGATTATCTGAGGTAGCACATACTGAAGCATGTGGAGCTCTCTATTTTTAATTAATCTAATTTCCTTAAGTGAAGCTGATTAAAGGTCTAGAAACTAAAGTAAAATTTTAAACAGTAGGAAAAGGAACCTTTACAGTATATTTCTATTTGGTAATTTCTCTTCACAAGTGACTACTCACTTCTTTATCATGAAGCAGAAAATATTTCCTAGAATCTGAATGTTAAATTACTTTCAATAACAACTGAATTATCAAGTAATAGCTTGAAGCCAAACAGGCACATGCACAGAAGGTTCCTGTATCAAGAAACAAATTTCATACTATCAAAAAATGAAGGGATGAGGCAGACTGGCAGCTCTGGGTTCTGTAAGTAGGCTGGCAAGGGGATCAGGCACTTGGTCTCAGTCTCCCCACTATCATTCCAGATAGGAAAAATAAATAAATAAACAAAACCAACTGTGCTTTCGTCTTCATGGTATCAACAGAAATCTTTTTCATCATTGCTCAAACATCAGCACTTATTGTGAGGAAACACATGAGAGTTGTTGTGGCTGCCCCCATACCCAGGAGTATCCCCTCTTAGAAGTCAATATCTCTACTTTGCTCAGTTTGAAACAATCTTCAAACTGCTACAAAGTTCACCCATGCCTTAACACTGTCTTTTATGACACTGTTGCGCCCAACAGGTAGCAAGGAACCATAAAGTCTTTCATGGGCTGAAATTTCAGATCCGTTTGCAATTCTGTTAACACTCAGACGCGGGGGCGGGGGGGGGGAATAATTTCTTTGCTTGAGAAATCTTATAGGCTTGACTAAATCACCATTGCTTGACATTTATAAAAAATGTAGATTTACTAATAGCATAAAGGATCACTTCAAATATCCTTCATGTGGGCCCATCACTAACTTTTAATTAAAAACACAGTAATTTCCCAATACCATAAAAATAAGGCTTTTAATGTCATTTTGTATCTTCTACCTAGGAACATTTATTCTTATAGTCCCATTCCCAAGAAAGTTGTTAAGGTAGGGTCTAACATTGTGGTTCAGAGTTAAGCAGCTGCCTGTGATGTCAGTATCTCATGTGGGCCCCGTTTCATGTCCTGACTGCCCCACTTCTGATCCAACTCTGTGCTAAGGTGCCTGGGAAAGCAGGTGAAGATGGCGCAGACCCTTGTGCATGTGCCACCCATGTGGGAAACCGAAAGAAGCTCTAAGCTCCTGACTCGGTCATTGCCATTGTGGCTGTTTGGGAAGTGAACCAGTGGATGGGATCAATCAATCAATCTCTCTAACTTTGCCTTTGAAATAAATCTTAAGGGAAAAAAGTATTTAAGGCAATTTCAGGACCTGTCTATTAAATGTCAATCATTTAATATTAACTGAGTTTGGACATGGACCACTTAGTCCCAAAAATGAAGACAATTCTTTTCTAATATCTATAGTGGTTTGGTTTCATTTAATCAGAATTACAGAACATGCAGCCTTCCATAATAGCTGTATGTTACCACTGCTCAAAACAATTCTGCAGAAGACCCTCCTGTGTTGGCGGCTTTCATTACTGTCTCTTCTCCCCCAGCAATATCCTCCAACATCACCTCATGATATAACACAATGACTTATTCCTGAACAACTGACATTACAGATTAGGTAAAAATGCAGGAAGCACTCAAGATACAGCACTGATTAACTTTATTTGTAAGTCCTACATTTCCAGCTCACATCAGAAAACAGCTGTTCAGAGTTGGTACCTCTGCAAAATTAGAGAAATGATAACATGGACCAAGTGCATCACACTCTACACACTATGCCAAGCAATGCAGTGCTACTGCTTGACCTCAGGACTTGCACTCACACCCCAGGTTCTCTCTGATGTATCAGTCTTCTCACATGGAACATAATTTCTCCATCTTGGTTTACTCACAGATCCCAGGGCACCATTTCCACATTCTATCTGCTAGTCTTGCTCCTTGCATACATTTTCTAGCCCTGACTTTTTATGCAAACATTTATCTATTTTAAATCCATATTTTGCAAGCCAATTCAAATGTTTTGTGGAAAGAGCCAGAGCATAAACATAAAAGGTGTTTCTTTAAATTATCATCATGCCTTTGATAACAATTATTTTAGAAAGGATGAATTAGAATTCTGTCCCCAGCGACACAACTTTTAACACAGACAGCAATCACTTAACTTTGTGCATGCATGAGATGACTCTTTTGATATGTTGAAAAAAATAAAGGATGTACTCCAGGCAGTTAAGGCCTCAGCATTCTGAGGACAAGCACAGAGATCCTGTCCAGAAATAGTGGCAGTTCTCTTCAATTATCGTGGCATGATTCCAGCACTCTCTCCTGGAGCACTGTGGCCAGGGCTGTTTGTAAAGGTGACTCTTGGAGGAGTGGCATGATTCCAGCACTCCCTCCTGGAGCTCTGTGGCCAGGGCTGTTTGTAAAGGTGACTCTGGGAGGAGTTGTTGCAGTATCACTTTGGAGGTACTGACTCCTGGCCATGTCACGTCCTTGCCTATAAAGTCAAATGCCTATAGTGCTGCAGGGGCGTGTGAGCTTGTAAAGCCACCAGCTTAATGGTAAGTGGGCAGGCTGGGGCACACTGGAGGAAACCACTCCATTGACAGGAACTACAGACTTAAAAGTACAGTTTACATTAGTAAACTAGTAAACTTAGTATTAAATAGCAGTTCAAAGAACTCAAAGGTTCCTGAATAAACTGCACAAAAAAATGCCAGTCCATTTTATTTCCAATAAGGAACAAAATACCTAATTATAATCCTACATGAATATAAAGCTTCATCCTACTTTTAAAATCAAAGGTTAGAGTCTGGTATTGTGATACTGTGGGTAAAGCCTGTGATGCCAGCATTCCATATGGGCACCAGTTTGAGTCTCCATGGTTCTAATTTTGATCCAGTTCTCTACTCATAGCCTGGGAAAAGCAGCAGAGGATAATCCAGGTGTTAGGACTCCTATCACCCACAAAGGGGACCTAGAAGAAATCAGGGCTCCCAGCTAAGTTTTGGGATGTTGCAGTCATCTGGGGAGTGAGCCAGCAGATGGAAGAAACTATCTCTTTTTCTCTCTCTCCCTTTCTCTCTGTACCTCTTGTTTTTGAATAATAAATAAATCTTTTTTTTTTAAGAGCTAAACTAAAGGTTATAAGTAGGAATAAGCTTCAATAAAGTGGCTGAGTCGAAAAATTCAGAAACACAATACGAGGGGCAGATGCTGTGATACAATGGGATGTTCACATTCCACATTAGGGTGCCAACGGAGTCACAGAACCTCTGCTGCACATCTGGATGCATCCTGGGTGGCAGGTGATGGAACTTCTGCCTCTGCCATCCACTTGGAAGCTTAGATGAAAATCTGGGCTGGTTTTGCTGTGGTTCAGATTTAGCTGTTGTGGACATTCGGGGAATGAATTGGTGGATGCAAGATCTCCCTCTGTCTCTTTGCCTTTCAAATAATTAATAAACATTAAACAAAAAGAAATATGATATGGGTCCCTCCTTTAAACAGAAAAGTATGGGGCCCAGCATAGAAGCCTAGTGGCTGAAGTCCTTGCCCTGCATGTGCTGGGATCCTATATGGGTGGGCACCAGTTTGTGATTTGGTTGTTCCATTTCCCATCCAGCTCTTTGCTTGTGGCCTGGGAAAGCAGTAGAGGGTGGCCCAAAGCCTTGGGAACCTGTGCCTGCATGGGAGACCTGGAAGAAGCTCCTGGCTTCTGGCTTTGGACTGGCTCAGCTCTGGCCATTGTGGATACTTGGGGAGTGAACCAGTGGATGGAAGATCTTTCTTTCTATCCTTCTCTCTATAAACCTGACTTTACAATAAAAAAAAAAATCTTCTTTAAAAATAAACAGAAAACTATGTTAACATTATTTGCTAAAAAGAAATTTTCACTGAAAATTTACAATAGCCTCTAAGCTAAAATTAAATATAGAATGCATTTTTGTTGGAGCTTTAATTGCAGGATAAGAGAAAATACAGTTCTTCCAAGAATGGTTATTAACACAAACCTCAAGCCTTCAAGTCTTTGAACATGACCAAGTTTCCCTACAGCTGTAGAACTCTCTCAGTTTAGACTATAATTTAGTATTCAGATATTCACCAACTAACAATGCTGATTTGAGGTAATTTTCAACATCTCACCCTATATTTCATTCCTGTCTGATCATGTCCTTAGGTTACAAACACCCATTACTTGAATGTCCCATTGCACAGTGCCTTTGTTTTCAACTGGTCACCTTAAGGCAGCTCCAAAGAAACCCAAACTTCAGAGTCCACAGTGCAATTGGCTGGCTAGCTTGGGGAACCTCCTACGAAAGGCTCTCCCAGACACTCGATCTTTTTCCCATAAAACACAAGGCTGGGGCCCTGCACAACAGCATAGTGGTTAAGGTCCTTGCCTTGCACGCCCAGGATCCCATATGGGCACTGGTTCTAATCCCAGTGGCCTCACTTCCATCCAGCTCCCTGCTTGTGGCCTGGGAAAGCAGTCAAGGATGGCCCAAAGCCTTGGGACCCTGCACCCGCGTGGGAGACCCAGAAGAAGAGCTCCTGGCTTCAGATTTGCTCAGCTCCAGTCGTTGCGGCTGCTTGGGGAGTGAACCATCGGTCAGAAGATCTTCCTCTCTGTCTCTCCTCCTCTCTGTATATCTGCCCTTCCAATAAAAAAATAAACGAATCTTAAAACACACACACACACACACACACAAGGCTCATAGCTCATTCTCTTCTTTTGTCTGTCTCTGATTTCCTTTTTCTTCTTTATAGTGCCTTTCAAACTCCTACTCATCAGGAAAGCTCATCTCCCTAATCCTACAATCTTTTCATTCTACATGATTCAGAAAAACAATACTGCAGAACCATCAGGATGGCTCTCCCCAACAAGCAGCAACATCCTATCTCATACTAAAGCAGGATGAGTCAGCTAAACCTAGGCCTGCTGACATACAGCTGCAACAGTTCAGTGGTAGTGGTAATGAACTCAGACCCACCCCGGCTGTCAGCAATTCTATTTTCAGCATCACAGACCTCACAAAATGATTGGAGTGTCCCAGCAGGCTCAGAAATAGCTAGTTTGTGAAGCATCTGTATCTCTCCCATGGTATAAAGGATTATCTCATTATTACCCACTAAAACTAACAGATACAACCACAATTGTGGCTTAGTCTACTCAAAGTACATTCATATTTGGTAGCTCATTTCACCTTAGAGCTCCCTAAGCAATAGGTCAACCAACTTCCTTGAGTTCAAATGCTACCTACCTATCATTCTCAAGTGCTATTCTCCATCTCCAGTGGACAGGAAAAACAAGATAACCCCTTCAGTATCTTCTGGGGAAGTGGAGAGAAATGAGCCTAATCACCAATCCGTCTTTGGCCCTGATAAGTCCCCTCACTGTGTGTCCTGGGTAACCCTGGGGCGTCCAGCCAGAATTTTTTAAAAAAAGATTTATTTAGTTTAATTGCAAAGTCAGATATATACAGAAATGAGGAGAGACAGAGAGAAATATCTTCCGTCCAATGATTCACTCCCTAAGTGACCGCAACGGCCAGTGCTGATCCCAGCATGTTCAAGACGAGGACTTTAACTGCTATGCTATTGTGTCGGGCCCAGTCAGAATTCTTAATGCTCACACTATTCCTTCCATTCCTTGCTGTGTCCAAATGCAACCTCATCAAATAGGTAGCCAGAAGTAACTGCAAAACTCTCATGTTCTCTCAAGGATGTTCCAGGTCCACTTTCCATATTTGAAGATAATCCACATACTAAAAGAAAGGTCTAGTCACCTGTACCAAGAAAGCCATGGAATTCCAGCTCCTTTGTGACCTAAAGTTTCTGAGAAATGGTTCAAACCCAGCACTCTCTTTCTATACTGTTTCATGTGGTTACCCAGAATAGAAATAAAGCACACATGAACAGTAACACAAAATGGTAATGTATGCACTTGAACTATGTTTAACATACCCATTATTAGTTAAATGGCATAGCCAGAAGGCCCAAAGCAAGCCCTTTCTGTGTGAGCAATATCTGATTTCTGCCCCCCTGAGAACTCCCTTCTTAGCATCAGGGCACCTGTGGCTTTGTAGCTCACTTGCTTACTAGTCACATTCCTATTTCTTTTTTAAATATAGATTTCTTTTATTTATTTCAAAGGCAGAGTGAGAGTGAGATAGAGAATCTTCCATCCAGTGGTTCATTCCCCTAATGGCTACAACAGCCGTGGCTTCCCCAGGCTGAAGCCAGGAACCTCAAATTTCATCTGAGTTTCCTATGTGGGTGGCAGACACCCAAGTGCTTGAGTCATCTTCTGCTGTTCCCTCTCCACCCCATCCCCACCCCCAGGCACATTCGCAGGAAGGTGGATCCGAAATGCTCCTTGGGACTCAATCAGGCACTCTGACATGAGATGCTGGTACTGCAAGCTGCAGCTTGACTTGTCTGGCCCTCACCTTTTCTATTTCTCACTGCTGGTCTCTAGGATCCTGCAGGCTGGGATCAAATGTGTGAGCCCCAGTTGTTTAGCATAGTGATCACCCCTTAGGGAGCACTCTGCACACTTGGTGAATGGACACAGGTTTTCCCAAGAGGCAAGAACTGCTGCCACCATAAGATATCCAGCAACTACTCCCTTCCATTGCTTTAGATCACCCTCCTCACGCAGTGCATTGTCACAAATGTGTGCTCCATATTGTGGACTTCAGCTGCACAAACTTCCGATGCCATCAATCAACTCAGTGAATGGAATTACCTAGTGCTCATCACTGATGTTTCCACCTCATCTGTAAAGTGCATGCACATCAGCTGACTTCACTCCGAAAGAAATGACAAGCACTTTTGAGCATTTACACTGCCAGTGTCATAGGCATTTTAATTGCAATCACACTTAAATCTCACCACAACTGTATACTGTAAAGGCTATTCCTTCTTTAGAGATGAAATTCATCTCAGGACTACAATCCAAGTTTTTTTTGACCCAAAACCCATGTACTTGTACTGTTTCTGCCACAATCACATCCTGTGCTAGTATCCTCTGAGGTACTGGCCACCAGACACAGCTTTCTGATAGGTTTTTGGACTATTGGGAGCTAAAATGCAATGTTACTAGTGAGTAACTGGCCACATTCTCCTCTTCAAACTTAGTCTGCCCATTCTTAATGTAGTCAGAAATGACCAACAGACTCAGACTGCTAACAGAATGAACAGTTAGAGAAAAGCTCAGGAAAACGACTTAGCAATGATACCAGCACTATATTCAACTATTTTAACTTTCAGGTTCACAGCCTTAGGCAATCTTGCACTCAGCCAGCCAATTTTGTGCGTCTATTTAAATGTGTATTTTCAGTTCCACGGCACTAGGACAAGGATGTTATTATTGGTATGCTGATTACTAAACTCTTCAGAGGAATGCACACATAAAAGCTGAAGTTATTTTCCCGGAAAGAAGCCTACTCTTTGAGAGAACTTCATGGAATACTAATTCCAGAATAATTTGCACAGGATTATTCCCAAAATAGGTCTGCAAAATGCTGAATTAAACATTATTATACAAATTCATATACCATGAAGTTTCTCAGAACCTTAATAGGTGTGTATCAATATTTCCTGAATGTTTTTGCTTAGGGAACCTATAGCTGAAGGAGAAAATAGATACAAAATGCACAAAGCAAGTGTTCAAAAGAATGTGCATTATTGTGTGCAAACCTTCTGTCCATGATCCTCTCAGGAAACAAGTCTCTGAGAGGACAAACATACTTTGGAAACTACCAAGTATGATCTTTTAAGGGCAACACTGGTTATTTTGTCGACCAGTTATCATTTAGGATGGACATTGCGACTGAGACTTCCGAAAAAGGCATACACCTTTCAAGGCACCTGCAAACATTGGGCTTATTTGTACATTCAGAAGCTAAACAGCAACAGCAACAGAAACAAACAAAACAGGTATTCATCCTAATTTTAGAGGAGGAATTCCTTCTTTGAAAATAAATTGTGTTATAGAAGGTGTGCGAACCATACATATAAATCAATAATTCAAGGCAAATAAAGGATTGAAACAGAAATACTTGAGAATTCCTAGGTGAGATATGACAGTTATGTTGACATCTGTTAACCATGAATTTTAAGAGGGACATACAAAAATCAGTTTGATTGAGCCAACACAAAGTCATAGTTCCTTCAAGTCCTAGTCCAAACGATGTTCAATTTCAGAAAGGGTTTACTCATTGCTACAGGTATACATGAATTTTCCAAAGTATCCTGTCATTATTATTTCATTGCTTAACAAACATTTGAGAACAGTTTATGTTTCAGGCTCTAATTATGAGGGGCCTCCAAAAAGTTTGTGGAAAATGTTTATTATGGCGTGGGCATTCAGTCCAGTAATTAAGACATTTGCATCCCACACTGGATATATTGATTCAATACCTACTTCTTACTCGAGCTCCTGACTGCAGCTTTCTGCTCATGCAGAGCTTGGGAAGAGCAAGATGACCTCAGCAATTTGGCCCCTGCCATCCATATGGAAGATCTGGATTGCGTTTCTCATTTGTCACATTTTGGTCCAACCCCACCCCAGTAATTGCAGGCAACTAGGGTATGAGCCAGTGGATGATAGTTCACTCTCTTTACTTCCCAAATATTGTTAAAAATAGAACATGTGTTTTAAATTTGAGGCCATCCTAGGAAAGTTTTAATTTCCCATCAAAATGGTATAAACTGCTAATGAGGAGTGATTGAAAGTGCTAGCGATTCCCTGATACATGAATGAGGAGAGGAGAGATTGGGATGATAGATAAGGTTGGAGAGAATTAAAGACTGAAGAATTAAAACAGCCTCTGTTTCTAGTTCCTATCATGCTTTTCAATTTTTGGTTTTAAAGCTTTAAGTAAATGATTATGCTGGTACCTGAGCCATAATCTGAAGAACGAATCCTAAATAAGTGCACCGCACTTATTTAAGTGGTAACACCATTTGAAAATAAATAGCAAAATCAATGTCATAAATCAGGCTATGGAAACATTGTGATTGTGATATAAAATTATAAGCAGAAGGAAACAGAAAACATTTGCTACTCCTTTCATGGTCTCTGCTACCTCAAATCTCTAGCCAAAGTGTTCTAGAAGGTAAGAAGCATAAACATCCCCTTCATTACCACCTTTTCAAAATTGCTCTTTTCCAGCCTGTCTACTAGATCCGTCCGTCTAGGTCCCTTTATCTAGTAGCATGCTGTCATGAACCTTTAGGTTCAATCTGTTTCACACATTCAAAAAGTCAAGTCACCATGAGGAGTCATTGTCTGCTTCTTGAGTGGAAACCTGCACATGGACATTGCTGATCTTCCGGGGTGCCTGGGACACATGAGCTATGAAATTCCTCTCACTGGAGGAAGAAAAAAAAATTCACAAATCAAGAAGCTCTGCAACAATGCCTGTTCTTGCCAACATGTCTTCCCATTCTCTAGGCCTCCTGTCCATTACCCAGGCCAGACATGTAGTTCTCTCTGCCATCTTTCGGGATCAGATCTTTTACCGAGGCTATTTCATGAACAGAGTTGTTTAATGAAATATAATCTCTGACCAAAAGTCTCTCTCTAGTACAAACTTAAAATGCAGTAATTTGGGAATTTGCCTGAATTAGAAAACAAACATGATCCTTGACAAGGTAAGTGAAAGGGGTCCTCATTATCATGCTCTCCATTAGAAAAATCATCTGATCAAACTGTTCTGCTCAAAGAGAATGGGAGTTTGATTTGAGGGGAAGAAAGAAGGGGAATTGGCAAAGGGGTAGAAAATCTGTGAGATCATTTTGGAGCACAACATATTGGGGAAGGCCAAATAAATCTAAACATCATCAGGGCACTGGGCTTCTGAAAGGCAGGGCATGAAGGCTAGTAAATCAACAGGGGGGATGAAAAAAAAAGTCCAAAGCCCCAAAGTTTGACGAATGAGCTCCAAAAGTTAACTTTGCCTATAGTTGCTGCCAAAGTTCTCATTTCCTCTGAAAAGTTTCATCTAGCTCTTTCTGTGGGTGCATTCATAATGAAGCGGAATGTACTGGAACGTGGATCTGGAAGTGTGACCAAATGAGGCCAGGAGTGCTGCTTTGGGAGCTAATGCCAAGAAAGAGAGGGTTCTAAAAAAAATAGAGCCAAAAGAGCTGGAACAGAATGGGATCCAGTTCATTAAAATTACAGGTGCTTGGGGACTTTCATATTTCCCATACTAAGTTCTCTTAAAACTGTTTATACTGGAAATTCTGAGTATGTCTGGCTCAAAGAACTGTGACTGGCAGTCATTGTCAGGACTCACTGAGCTCCAAGGAAACTGTTACATTCAAGCTCAGAAAATGAGAACCACAATAACGCAGAAATTTGCAAGTTTAAAAATAATGAAAGTGAATTTCCTCATAAACATTTCTCAAATTGATGATTAACCTAGTTACTTCCAAAAGGCCTTCACATCAAGGGTCATGCATGTGCTTACAGTGAAAAAAACACTCAGGAGTAATGTCACTGCCTTTGTATCACCTCCACCTGCCAAGAGTGCAGCTCCTCCCCCTCTCAGGAGATGGCCAGTTCTGGTAAGACTCCTACAAGACCTACCATCCTCCTTCTCCTCCAGCGACAGTGACATGACCCTTCCAAGGCACGCAACTCTTGTCGGCTGATTTAAGTCTCCTCACCTCAACTTAACAGCCTCTTAACACACCATGGAGGTAACTACCTTAGTGTGTATCTATATTCCTTAGTTTTGTTTTTGGACATTGAAATAGATTTCTAATCTACTCTTAACAGTGAGTGACCAATTCCATCTTTGCCTGCCTTAGCTCCATTCCACTCCCCTCAAATGGCAGAGGTTCTCTAGAAGTTGGCCTTACCTCTTAGACATGAGACCGTGCAAAACAGGATACAGATTTTTCTAATCTCACACTCTTCCTAAGATTCTTAGAGATGTTATTTCAGCTTTCTTAGTATTTATTCAGAGGAAACACGGAACGTTCATTTTAGTTGGTCCCCATACACTCATTCTAGTTGATCTATATCATACACAATCTCTCTACACTGTTCAAACAATGATCAAAGTTAATCAAGTTTCCACAGTCATCACTCTTTCCCCTATTTGTAAAGCTACCTTATACAACAATGTCATTTTTCTCATCCCAGTGTCTGAAAATTATAGTAGCACTTTCACACTAGCTAAAATCCTTGCTTCACGTTCTACATCAATTAATTAGTATAATATGACTTAATATCTCCATTCTGTAGTACATTTCTCTTCTGTTTTATATGCTACATTCCTCTTCTTATGGGCAGTTAAGTCTTAACATGATTCTTCCACAATTATAAACCTTGATCTATAGCATCATCCTTCTCATCAGATGTTACCATGTAGCTGAGATCTAACCTTGTTTTCCTGAATCCAAGAGCACTATGAAGAAATAATAACACCAGCATTACATTTGCACAAGTGCCTGGCCTCCACCAAATGCTTCAGAGCCATTTTCTTATTTGAGGTTCTCAACAACCCATTTTCAATTGAAGAAAGTACAATTCAGAAAATATTCAGTGACTTAATCAGAGTCAAGTAGCTACTTCAAGGTTAGTCAGGAATCAAACTGGTAACCTCTATAGCTAACCCTGCCTCCTGCACCATGCATATTTTTGAGAATTATCCTAGTTGCCTCTTTGCAGCTAACCCTGACCCTAACCCAAAGTTTCATTATGTCTGCTACAATCGTTCCAGGGATTCTAAAGGCCCTGTGGTATACTGCTTCAGTCTCCTGCCCATTCCACATCACTTTAATGCTCTACTTCCCACTCTTAGCACTAAGACTTGACATACAAATTTACCCTTCCTCTACCCTTACCAACTTCTCAAAATCCTGGCCTCTGCCAATGCTAATCAACTTTTTTTTTTTTTTTGCTCTGAATCTGGTCTTTCCCCTTCTTTACCAGCATTTAATCTGTCAGGACACAAGAAGCAGGACACAAGAAGCAGTTAGCTTTCCTCCCATACCAAGGATCCACTTCTTTATACTATGGGCCAGAAGCCACAAACTCCTGTCCATAATTCTGAATCAGTTACATTTATGTATAGTTTCAGCTCTCTGCTTTAGTCCTTCCCTTCTCCTCTTCTTTCTAAACTATTTTAGAGTGCAAACTCCTGGCTCTATTTCATTAGCTATGCTAGTACCAAGCACAATGTTTTGTATTCAAAGGCATATAAACATTAATGATTATGATCTTTTGTTTTAAAAACAAAATTTTCCTGTCCTTGATCTGAAATAATGTTAGAAACCAGCTGCCAGAACCATTAAGAGCATTATTTTCAATTTGGAGCTTTTGAATAGGAATTAACTTGAAAGAGCTGTAGAGTGGAAGACAGGGGCACATTTGTTTAAACATGGTGCCAATTGTATAAATGAAACACTGAGTTTATTATTAGCTTCCTATCACCAACAATAGTCCAATTCAATTGCACAAGGTCAACCCAGAAAGAAGATTCTAGATCTTAGATACCCATTCTAGGAAGGAGCACATTAGGTTTTCTCATTTCATATGTGTTCTGGAAAAGCAAGAGCTGCCTGCAGATTACTTACTGGCTTATCCTTGATGGTGGGGCTTGACACGCACAGGTACAGTTTCCCATCTTCTTCTAGGCATGCGTCGATCAAAGCTTGTACTGAGCTCTCCTCCTGGAACAGCAGAAAGGCATAGCCTGGGGGAGAACAGAAGACAAAAGGATGGGAAAGGACTCATTAAAATCAAAGCACACCAATTTAAATGTTACATTATTTCATTTAGAAAATCTTTCTAAAATGTGAGATGTTTAAGATGCAAAAGTGACCTGAGCCCCTCCAATGCCAGACACTGTGTTAAACACTCCCAGAGAGAGCTTTGTTTAATGCACTACTAACTGCTCAGAGGACCACGCGCAGAGCTCCTCTGGAGAATTCCCACAGAGCAGGTTTGGTAATCCTTAACGAGGAGAGGCAGCCTCGCTATCACAGCCTGAGCCACAATTAGTAGCCAGGAATCTACTACCACTTAATCACTTGCTTTCCAATTTCCATTATCTCTGGCTTAGCCAATGTGACCTCTTAGCATAGATGAACTCTGAAAGTATTATGCTAAATGAAACACACCAGACATAAAATTATGATGATAACTGGCAAATCTGCCAAAAAAATGTAGATGTATGAAAGGCTGGCCCATGGTAATATAGTGGATTAAGTTGCTACCTATGATACTGGCTTCCCATATGGGCACCAGTTCAAGTCCCAGCTGCATCACTTTGATCCAGCTATCTGTTAATGTCCTAGGAAGAACAATAGAGGATGGTTCAAGTACTTGGACACCTGTTACTTATGTGGGAAATTTATATGAGGCTCCTGGATGCAGCTTTTCTGCTTAGAATAGCCCTGGCCATTGTGGCCACTTGCGGACTGAAACACTGAATGGAAGAGTGATCTCTCTCTCTCTCTTTTTTCTCTCTGCGACTCTGCCACTCAAATCAATCATTCAATGAAGTTTTTTCTTAAAACAAAACAAAACAGATTGGTGGTTACTAAGGACTAAGGGAGTAGACCAAAAAAGCACAGGATTTTTTTTTTTGACATAAAATTTTTTGAAAATTGGAGTGAATGCTGCAAAACCCTGTAGATATACTAAACACCATTTTATTGTACAGTTCAGATTGGTGAACTACATGACATGTGAATCTTATCTTAACAAAGCTGTTTAGAAAGTTCACAGACAGACTGACATATTTTTACATTTACCACGGTTACTGTTGCTCTGTTTCTCAAGGGATATTCTTAGCACAGACTTTAGAATCTTGGATACTAACCACAGGATTTCCACATGTACAGCCCATTTTGCTTGGCACCACTCAGGGAGATTTATTAGTCATTGTTACAAGGAGGACACAACCTATGAATTATGAGAGAGCTGAGGTGAGTGAGACTAAGCTACTGCTGCTAAGAGACTTAGGCAGCCGAACAAGCATTCAGATAACTGAACCACTCATCGCAGAGTTGGGGAGTTAATAGGGGGACAAAAGATGCCAGACAAGGACTCTGGCTTAGGAGCATTGACAGAAACTTGAAAGACAACAGATGCTCAGGGGACCAACTCTGGCAATTGCTCTCATACTGGCATTCATGAATGGCAACCTTTACAACGTCTAATCTCTCAGCCGTTACCTCCACCCCCAGTCTTGTTGCTGACCTCAACAGAAATCACCACCAGTATACTATTTTCTGCTGCCCTGAGTGCCAGAGGTGCAAGTGGTGAGGTACAAAAACCTCTGCACACAGAAGATCCCAACTGAGCAAACAATGATGGACAGTTCATAATCCACTGGCTAAGAAACAAAGCCTTTGGGGCCCTGGGCAGTTGGGAGAGAGTGGTTAGACTTTTTTTCTTTCGCCTCTTATTCAAATCCTTCACCTATCATGCTGGATGGGGTAGGAGGAGAACCAAAAACAACAACAAAATGCCACCCCTGAGTATGTCAGAGTGTGGCCAATGCAAAAGGCAAAGCCAACAGCCAGGAAAAGGCATCAAGGAGGATAGGTGGGTGAGCCGCTACAAGACAGACACTGCCTATGTGTTTTCCAAATTTTCCTTACAAGCTAAACTCAAGTTCAGCTGATGACCAAGTAGAAAAAATGAAACTTAACTGCAAACCTAGAAGGGGTAAGACATACTTCTTTTTTTCATATCCTCTCCCTTCTGTAAATCATACTATAACCAAGTCTCAGGGAATCTATTAAAAATTCAGTGCTGGGCCCGGCGCAGTGGCGCAAGTGGTTAAGGTCCTCGCCTTGCACGCCCAGGATCCCATGTGGGCGCCGGTTCTATCCCGGCAGCCCTGCTTCCCTTCCAGCTCCCTGCCTGTGGCCCGGGAAAGCAGTTGAGGACGGCCCAAAGCTTTGGGACCCTGCACCTGCGTGGGAGACCTGGAAGAGGCTCCTGGCTTCGGGTCGGCATAGCATCGGCCCGTTGCGCTCACTTGGGAACTGAATCATCAGACGGAAGATCTTCCTCTCTGTCTCTCCTCTCTGTATATCCGCCTTTCCAATAAAAAAATAATAAAAATAAATCTTTAAAAAAAAATTCAGTGCTTTCATTTCGTACGAGAACATTAATTTTACTTGCCAAAGAGATATTGAGGATGAGAGGACTGGAAGAAAACAAATATAAAGAGTAAGTTTAGCACATTTTTTAAAGCTCCTCTTCTACCAAGTTAGCGCTGGTACAGCTCTTCTACAAAGGTCATGAAAGCACACTGGGTCCTGTCTATGTAGATGCCATGTGTAGGCACATCGAAAAGGTCTGCTGATGGGCACACTCAGGGAGCTGGGCTTTTTCTAGCTCCCTGCATCTGGAGATCTCCACACTATACCATTCTACCTCATCACTACCTGCCCTCTACAATCTTCCATCTCAAATCCATTTTATTTTTATCTGAAAGGCAGGGTTATACAGAAAGGGGAAGATACATGCACCGCATATAGAGATCTTCCATCCACTGGTTCACTTCCCAAATGGCCAAAATAGCCAGGGCTGGGGCAGGCTGAAGCCAGGAGCCAGGAACTTCATATGGATCTCCTATCTAGGTACAGGGGTTTAAGGACTCAGGCCATATTCCACTATGTTCCCAGGCACATTAGAAGGGGAATGGATCAGAGGTGAAGGACTCCAATTAGCACCCGTATGGGATGCTGGCATTGCAGGTGGTGGCTTTACTCATTACACCACAATGCCAGATGCTCAAATCCCATTGAGTTGACCCTGGGTAACATAGGAAAGGAGTTATCTCCCCATAGCAGCTGAGTAGCTACCACAAAAGCATGCAGACATTTACTTGGAGACAACTGTCCATACAGACAGTAGCAAGAAGAAAAATAATGGGTAATTACAAATATCAATACTGAAACATTTACAAACAATTCCTTCATTTCTCCCAGGTAATGGCCCATATTCCTTGTCCAATTCCTTCAAGTTTTTGTTTTTGTATTTTTTTTTTCTCTACAAGTATTCCTGTGTCAAAACAATCACCTTTACTCTCAGCGGCTAGCTGTCACTCTCTGTAATGATAAAGTGTTCTCTTAGTCACACAAGTAAGGCTGAATCTCCATTCTGGGCTATGGTCCAGCAATTTTCTTCAATCAAAACACATTTTCCAGAAACACCCAAAATTATCCATGAAAACAACTTTCTGATACCTCACCTACTAAAAATACCATCTGATGTCACTTCAAGGTCAAGCAGACCCAGATAATAATAAAAATCAGAGTTGGAAAAAAAAAAGGAAGAGTTCTTCAGGAACATTTTTCTTTTGATCTTTAGAAATTCAAGGTCAAAGTAAACAAAGCAGAAAAAGACTGCTTCCTGAATAACAAGGTCAATGTGAGGTAGAAAATTCAATCAATGATTTACTAAACGGCAAATTCCACACAGTACTAGGTACTATGAAAACACTTCTGGCTTAGGAGTTAGAAGGTCTGCTTTTAGGTACAAGTCCTAACACTTACTAGCTGTGGGCTAGTAACAGTTAATAGCTTTTATTTACAGAGCATTGCCTAGACACTCATCTAAGTGCAGTGTGCTTTTTAAACACATTTCACCTTCATATATACCCTGGGAAGCAGGCACTACTTCAAAATTCTGTGTCATAATTTAGCAAACACCTCACAGGTACATAACTTACGGTACACCCATGAACTGGAATATTAACGTAGACTCTCTGAGTCTTAACTCTTCACTCTGTTAAATAAAGAAACTAAATGTTTGTCCTGTTTATCTTATAGAGATGTAGGTTGCATGAATGTAAGTGAAAGTGCTTTGCAAATACAAGTGTTGGATTTTCTTTCAGAGCACTTTTAAATTATGTGACACATAAAGTTGAATTTGCTGCTTATGTCTCATTATAAAAATTGGGATTTAAGTTAATGATATGGACTTTCTATTTTGCACTTTCCAAGTAGTTAGTGAATGGAAAGAAATAACTCAGACATTGAAGAAAAACACCAATTAAAGGTACTTGAGTGACAGGAAGAATATTATCAGAAACAAACAATAAAGTCACTGAATATCTACTCTGATACTTAATGAAGCTATTCCAATTAAGAGAACTGTCACAAGTAGCATTATTTGCCAATTTTAGTACATTCTTTAAATAAAAGCTGATTATGCCTGTAAATACAGCCTCTCTAATTATCAAATTGATGACAGGTTCTTCAGTTTAAAAAGCACAAAAAAATCAGCTAAAAAAAAAAAATCAACTCCCTGTGTATTTCCTTAGACTCTGAGCCCAAGCAGATAAAGGACTGTAAAGTTCCACTCTTCTGAAATGTTGACCTGAGGACTGGCTGGACCTTCAGAGATATGAACTACGAGACGCTCCCAGCTCAGAGCAAGGATGTGGGACATCGCAACACTGAGTTGTGGACGAGAACAGATAGCAGGAAGTTCTTTGCATTTGCGTTGGTGCCATGAAGGGAATGAAGGGCAGGACAGTGAGAGGGTTTTTAGGCAACACTGGGTTGCACACTATAATTTTCTGGGGGAGAAAATAAAAAAAACCAGGAAGATTTGGGGGAGGGACTTAACTAGAATGATTCTATTTTTACCTGGCAAGGTTTCTGAAAGTTAACTTTAATTAAAAGGATTTTTCTTTTAATACCTGAGAGCACATTCATATAACAACTTCACAAATGCTTTTGACTTTCTTTCAAAAACAAGGCTTTCTGAGCTCTTAAATACATAATTCCCCATGTTCTAGTTTTTTATACTTGATGTCTGTTACAAATAATAACCACCAACAATTCTACTGTGACAATCACCAGGTATTAAAAGCTTACAATGTTCCAGGAACTTTGTTATTGAATATTTCCACATCTGTTAGCTATTTCATCCTCACTGTAACTCTATGAAGTAAATTCAGTTGTTTATCATTACCAATTTCTAGAGGAGGAAATCCAAACTCCAAGAGGGTAAGGAGACTTCTCAAATTAAAACCCAGGGTTTAAATTTGGGATTAAAATCTAGGTCAATGTCCTCAATCTTCCCCATTGGGTTATACTGTCTCACTTTAAAATTCCAAGATAAAAATTTCAGTATCACTAACAATTAAGGACTTTTCTATAAAACATCTCTGTGGCAACGACCACTTGAGGGTGGTTGCCACTATACTGTCCCATAGTTTAAAGCCTATACAGACACAGTTCATCCAAAACCCATACTAAGAGTTAAAATTATGAATTTCAAAATAATTCAGAGCAATTTAAATTTGGCTTATCTGGTGAATGAAATATTCATATTGAATAAAGCTGCTCATTGGTTTACACTGCACTTAAAGTTTTAAAATTTTATCTTTTTTCTTTGAAAGGCAAAGTTGCAGAGGGAAGGAGAGATGGAGAGATATCAATCTGCCATCCACTTGGTCACTATGCAGCCAGAATTGAGCTGAATCAGAAATGGAGTAGCTGGGATCTGAACTGGTGGCCATATGGGATACTGGCACCATAGGTAGAAGTTTAGACTACTATGCCACAGCACCAGCCCATTTTCAATGTGTTTTAAATTGGTCCTTAAAATGTAGGCTCTTCTGGGAGTTAAACAGCAAATTTAACAAAATGAAAGTTTCAGTGCAATAAACATAACTATCATAGTAATACTGAATTTATTCAAGAATCTTAAATGGATTCTAAAGCCACTGGGTGAATCTGTGAGCAACAAAAAACAAGATATTCTAAGTCAGTATTTCCAACAGGAGAAAAAGGTACTCCTGCAATGAGGAACTCAGCAGACAGTTTAATCATATAACTAAACGTAAGCAGTAACAGGGCAAGCTAATAACATATCCCCCCTGTATTACGTCCTCCATGCAACATTAATAATTTATGGAGAATTTTTCCTGACAACATTTAACCTGATTACAGTTATGAGGAAACAATCAGACGATTTCAAATTAAGAAATATTCTACATAACAACTGGCATGGATTCTTCAAGTGATGTAAAATACACACACACACACACACACACACACACACACACTACACACACACACACACACACACACACACACACACTGCCTAGGGACCTATTCAAGTAGTTTGAAGAGACATAATTATGAAATGCAACACAGAGGTGAGTGCTGTGGCAAAGTAAGTTAAACTGCTGCCTGTCAGTCAACACCTCATACCAGAGCGCTGGTTCGTGTCCTGTCTCCTCTGCCTCTGATTCAGCTTCCTGCTACTGTGCCTGGGAAAGCAGCAGTAAATGATGCCGATTCTTGGTTCCCTGATACCCACAAGTAAGACTAGGATGGAGATCTTGGCTCCTAGCTTCAACCTAACTCAGCTATGGCTGTCACAGTCATTTGGGGCCATGAACTAGCAGATGGAAGAATGGAAGATGTGTCCCTCTCTCTTTCTCTGTGCCACTCTACCATTCAAGTAAAAAAAAATTTCTAAAATAAATAAAAATAAATGCAAGGAGAGATTTTGGTTTTCAGGTTGAAAAATGCAAAACCAAGGAGATGTAAAGGACATTACAGGAACAATGTAGACATTTCCTGTTCTACGAACATTCTGAAGATCTTTCATCTATGCACCTCTATCTAGAAAGGAGAAAGAGAGAGGAAAGCAAATAGGGTAAAATATTAACAATTGGCGAATCCAGAAGGTAGCTATATACAGGTGCTTGTAGTACTATCCTTGTAAGTTCTTTGTAGGCTTAAAATTTTACAAAATAAAAAGTTTCAAAAATTTTTGGTTAACAGTCTTCCTAGAGAAAAGGCTAATATATTTTCTCTTTCTGAGGTATGTGAGATTGAAAATACCCAACAAGTCTTAAAAAATCAGCAAACACTATATTAGTGATTTACATGTTTTGAGTAAGTACAAACAGGATGACAATTTCAACTTGTGGGTTGGGCCCTGAACACGGTTGCATGCATACGATGTTGGCAAATCATGGGACTGGTGGTGTCTTCTTGAGAGCAGCCCTAGCCAGAAGGATCTGCAGCCTGAACAGAGAGCTCTCATGGTGGACAAAACCCAAGCTTCTTCATTACCAGTGACATTTTTAGGAGACAACTGAAGGACACTTTCCCAGCCAGAGTTGCCTCAGATCAGAGTTTTTTTCTTTTTGGTGGGGGTGAGGGGTGCCACAAGCAGCCTGTTCCAAACATTCTCTCTGACCGTGTCTCTTAGGTCAGAGGACTAACCTGGTTTGCCATTGGAGATATGCTTTTGGATTCAGTTAAAAAAAACATTTAGGAAGTATAAGGCATGGTGCTGGGCACTAAAGTTACAAGGAAGAACTTTGCTGTGAAAACAAATCTGTAAACAAATGACTAATAAACAAGAAGAGCTACATTGGAGATACACCTTGTAGAACACTGGCGAGAAGCAAATGGAGTAATCTGTCCTAACATCAAGAAAAGCCACAGAATAAAGGCCATATCTGAGCAAGACGATGATTACTTTTCCTGGAAGTAAGAGAATTTCAAATTCATGATCGAGTGCAGGTGAATGTATGGAAAGGCCAAAAGACTGACTCGGAGAACAGTGATCAGAATACAGATTTGGGGGCCAGGACTGGTGGTATATTGAGTAAAGCTGCCCTCTGTGTTGCCAGCATCCCATACATGTGCCAGTTCAAGTCCCATCTGTATTTCCAAACCAGCTCTAACGTCCCAGGAAAAGCAGCCAAGGATGGCCCAATTGCTTGAGCCTCTGCACTCATGTGGACAATCTAGAAGAAGCTCCTGGCTTCAACCTGTCTCAACCCTGACTAGGGCAGCCATTTGGGAGATGAACCAATGCATGGAAGATTTCTTTCTGCCTCCCTCTCTCTTCCACTCTCTCCCACTAACTCTGCCTTTCAAGTAAATAGATCTTCAAAAACTTATTTTAAAGTTAAAGAGTTGAGGTTAAATGAAGCAGCCCATCTATTTCCAGTTGGCTGCCTGGAGAGTACTGTAGTTTCTGAGCTGAATACTTTATTCATCATCTTCTTGGATGAGAACACCTGATCTCCAAGATTCACTGAACACTTATTACATTTACTGTGTTCCCAAGGCACTGCAGGGGAATACTGACAATAGACATGAATAAATCTTTCTTGCTAGAGAACTAATATCCACTATAGGAAAGTGAAGAGGAACAGTACAGAGACCTTTAAGAACAATGTATGAAGGATCATAAGAAGTATTATTTTAAACATATTTTTAAAAGTAGGGCTTCACCGAATAAATGATCATTTTCAGTGAAGAGGACATGAATATGAAAAATCAGGGAAGATTTCTGAAGGTGGTCATACAAAGGTCAGTACCTTGATGGTATGATGGTGAAAATGAGACATTCAAGGCAAATAAAATGTTAAAAATGTAGACATGGCATTGGTGTGGTAGTAGAACAGGCTAATCATCCAACTGCAGTACCAGTATTCCACATGGGCACTGGTTCCTGTCTAGGCTAATCCACTTCCTGTCCAGCTCTCTGCTTAGGGCCTGGATAAGCAGTGGACAATTACTCAAGTCCCTGGGACGCTACATCTACATGGGAGACCTGAAAGAAGCTCTTGGCTCCTGGCTCCTGCCTCTTGGCTTTGGATTGGCTGAGCTCTAACTGCTGTGGCTATTTGGGTAGTGAACCCGAAGGTGGAAGTTCTTTTTCTTTCTGTGTCTTCTTCTCTCCGTAAATCTTTCACATTAAAACAAACAAATAAATAAAATGTAGAGATGGCCCCAGAGATGGATGCTGCCAAAGTGCAGAGATCCCTAAATCTTTCCCCTTAGATTCAGAATCAAATGTATTTCTTTGACTATGTTCACCACATAAGGCTGAGATTCAAACACCTGGGTCTCAGCCTGTATGTGTTCTGTTATACTAGTAATTGCTTCTTTATGGGTTTAATACTTGGTGGAAAGGGTTAGCAGCATTTTGGAGTGAACAAGAAAGTACTCCGAGTTAAACCACCTCAAAGTTAAATACTGGCAAACTGGGGCTGGCATTGTGGTGTAGACTGTAAAATCACCAGTTGTGATGGCAGTATCCCGTATCGGTACTGGCCAAGACCTAGCTGCTGTAATTCCAGCTCCAGCTCCCTGCTAATGTGCTTGTGGAAGCAGCAGCAGATGGTCCAAATACCTGCACCCCTGATGCCACATAGGAGACAAGGAAGAAGCTGATGGTTCCTGGCTTACAACCAGGTCAGCTCCAGCTGTTGTCGCTATTTGGTGAGTGAATCAGTATATGCAAGATTCTCTCTCCCTCTCTTTCGCTCTCTCTCTTTCTCTGTGTGTTTTCCTTTCTCTGTGTAACTCTGACTTTGAAATATATAAATAAATCCTTAAGCTTTCTGTGTTCCTGGTGAAGCCCTGCAGCCAGGTGATCTGGAACAATGGGCTCAACATCTGCTCTGTTTACATAATCACACATTCCCTATACAAAGAGGTCCTTGTGATGCCTGCCAATCTGCCAGTTCTGGTCACAGTCAGTTCTAACAAGCAGCTGATTAGGAAACTGACCAGACTCAGTATGGGGGAGGGAACTGGACAAACTAGTGGGGCAACTTTATTAGTAGTAAGCACTCCATTTTCATCAGATGAAGGGATGCTAACACTTAACAAGCCTAAGTGCTGTGTCAGGGCTTTTGCACACCCGTAAGTCTCTTACCAGATGAGTAGAGTGAGACTCACAGACTAAACTGTTTGCTCATTGTCCCAACTCTGGTAATTGTTGGTGCTCATGTCTATGTCCACTAACATAGTCATTCCCCACTGTTTGCTGATCTCTCACTCAGCATCAGGATACTGGCAAATTCTGTTTTTTTAAAAATATTTTTAAGCTGTTATTTATTTGTTTTCATTTTATATGAAGGGCAGTGAGATAGAAGGGAAGGAAGAAGAAGGGAGGGAAGAAGGTGAGAGAGAGAGAAAAAGAGAGAAAGAAAGAGAAATGGAGGTTTTCCACCCTCTGGGTTCGCTCTTTCTGCAAAAGCTCACAATACTTGGAAGGCAAGCCAATGCCAGGAGTCCAGAAAATTAATCTGGATCTTACACCCATTCCCACCCACTTTGACAAACCAGAAGTACTTGAGTTATCATCTGTTGGAATCAGAAGTAGAGCCACGACCCAATCTCAGGCACTCCAATCAGTATGGGATACAGGCATCCCAAAAGGCTTCCTTAACCCCTGAAACAAACACCTTCAGTTGATTCTATGTTGTAACCCAGTAGATGCTTCCCTGCAGGTAAATAATTTGACTCTGACCCTGCTTATCTTACCGCCTGAGATGTGACAGTCTAATTTTTTCTTCTTGGACTTTAGCACTCATTTGATGGGTTTAGTGCTGCAATTGACCAGTTATTTGTGCTGTTTTCTCTGTCTCTATTTTCGAAAGACCTAGACAATCTATCCTACTGTGAAAGACAACTCAGGTCTTGACTCTCAGTTTTCAAAAGTTTTCACAGGACTCCTCAGCAAACTTCTCATTCCTAACTTTTTCAAGTAACGTATTTTCTCTTGGTCCCACACTTGGTCATAGTTTCAGCCACACACAAACGCCACCAGCAAATTCCAACCCAATGTATATATACCTCTATAACGTCCTTTCTCTGCCTCAGCATTCTATATTCATATCTTCTATTTCAGCCCCTGAAACCAACTACCTTCCAAAGTCCTCATCAGGAGGGATGACAGCATTTCTGAACCAAACAAGCTATCTACTCCTTCCTAGCACCTCTGCTTGGGCACAGCACAGTATGTATTTATGCTGCTGCTCAACCTTTGTCCTGTGGCCTAAATACTCCTGATACCTTCTCCTTTCTGTGTAGTTCCTTAAATTATAAATATCCATTTCTATTTAAAAGGCATATTTTATAGAGACAAGAGGAGAGACAGCAAGAGAGGTCTTCCGCCCACTGGCTCACTCTCAACAACAAATGACCACAATAGCCAAGGCTGAGCTGATTTGAAGCTGGGACCCAGGAGTTTCGTAAAGGTTTCCCTCGTGGGTACAGCAGCTCAAGGCCCTGGGCCATCCTTTACTGTTTTCCTTGGCCACAAGCAGAGAGCAGGACCAGAAGTAGAACATTTGGGACATAAACAGGTGCCCATATGGGATACTGATAGTGCAGGCAGAGGACACCCTGATAAACTACTGAGCCAGTCCCCAAACCATAAATATTTTAGACCCAAAGACTAACTTTTTGATTCATATTCAAAACAAGATGGAAGAGACACATGTTTAATAAAACATACCAAGCTTCTGAAAGCAAAAATAGATGTTGCTCCATTTGTCAAAAAAGAGCAAAAACAAAAAGTTCACCCTAGCTACTCTGTAGTGAAGTTTCCATGTTTTTAATAACATTTTTCCTAAGAGAAAAAAAAAAAATCGCAACCAAAGGCAGGCATTGTGGCATATCAGATGAAGCTGCTGTTTATGATGCTGGCATTCCAATGGGAGACCTGGAAGAAGCCCTTGGCTCCTGGCACTGACCTGGTTGCCGTGGCCATCTGGGGAGTGAATCAGTAGATATAGGATCTCACTGTCTCTCCATCTTTCTTTCTTTCAAATAATAAATGAATAAATAAAAACCTTTTTAAACAATACATTAAAATATAGAATTCAGAATTCATCAGAGTGTGAGCATCATAAGCTAAGACTTGTATTTTTTTTAATTTATTACATTGCATTATGCAACACAGATTCATACGCTCTGGGATTTCCCCGTCCCCCTTCTATGCCCTTCCCCCTTGGTGGATTCCTCCAGCTAGTTTCAGTATTACAGTTCAAATTAAAGACTTGCATTTTTTAAGAAAGAAAGAATAATACTCAAAAGACTACAAACTGCAAAAGGTTAAATATAGCCTAAAATCTCTTGGCTTCCCAACTTGATTAGTTTACATAACACAGAAGGTGAAGAAACTTGGAATCTGTGCCTAAAACAACACTGACTTATTTCCATTCAAGTTATGCCACAAGGAAAAAAATATGAAGCCTAAAAACTTTCCTTCTCAAAGACAGATTTAGACAAGCTGAAGGAAAATGAAACAGATGCTGCACGCCAGCTCACTCCAGCTGTGCCATGAGCTGCTTTTGCTCTTTTAAAACCAAGTCCTCTTCCTTGTCTCTCAGAGGCTGGAAGTCTGGTTGATCCAAAGTCAGCATTCCATGTGACCTGGCTGATGCCAGGTTAAAAAACCCATGTTGTTATTCTGCAGACTCTGACAACTGCACGACCTTGATCCCAAGGACGAGCAGGCAAGCCAGACTAGCCAACGGAGAAGAAACACAAGGTCACCAGCAGAAACAGTCGCTGTACTGTACACACTTCTGTGAAAGTGGGTGGGAATCAGTACGAAAAACCTGGGTCATGGCCTGTGTCATGGCTCACTGGCTAAATCCTCACCTTGCCCACTTGGGGATCCTATATGGATGCCAGTTTGTGTCCCAGATGCTCCACTTCCCATACAGTTCCCTGCTTGTAACCTGGAAAAGCAGTAGAGGATGGTCCAAAGTCTTGGGACCCTACACCCATGTGGGAGACCTGGAAGAAGTTCCTAGACCCTGGCTTTGGATTGGGTTGGCTCTGGCTGTTGTAGCCAGCTGGGGAGTGAACTAGCAGATGGAAGAGCTTTCTCTCTGCCTCTCCTTCTCTTTGTAAATCTGCCTTTCCAAGAACAACTAAATAAACCTTAAACGAAAAACCTGGGTCATTCTTGCCTTCCCATTTTATTCTTATCCATCTGTCTGTGGATGTGGACCCTATGCCTCTAGACTGCCAAAGCTAACATTAATTCTTCAGGTCAGCTGAGCTTAATACTCCCCCTTCATTCCACCATCAGCAACACGGACTTTTGAACAGATTCAAAGCCACATGGCCAATGTCCTGTCTAAGATTTATAGCTGGCTTCTGTCCTTGCGTTCAGAGTAGCAGTATAGTGATGTGTATTTCTCAGGGGATACCAGCTCCCATCTCTGGCCCCACAGCCTCTTTCCCACCATGAGAAGTGAGACTGATGAGGTATCAGTCATAGAAGATAGATAGATAGAACCTTGCTCACTGCAAGGTTCAAAGTGTACAGTCCTTTTTGCATGGTTCCAACAACAGCAACTTTGCACACATGGTCTCCCAGGAGGCAATGAAGAAAGTCATGCCATTAAGTTTGTAAAGCCCAACTTACGTGAGCTGTTATATTCACTGTTTTCTGCTCAAGGAAGCAAAACTAAAAACTTTTTCCTTTGATATAAATATAAACAAATAATTCATATATAAAAATATTTATAAATAGTCAAGGATTCTAGGACTCTACCATTAGGAAGACCTATGTTGCAGCTAAAGGATGAACTGAGGGGCCACCGTTGTGGCATAATGTGTAAGCTGCCACTTCTGACATCAGCATCCCACATGGGTGTTGGTTCATTCCTGTCTGTTCCACTTCTAATCAAGGTCCCTGATAATGGCCTGGGAAAATCAGTGGAAGATGCCTTAAGTGCTTGAGATCCTGCCAATTATGTGTATGATATGCCAATTATGTGTATAGAGGGAGCTCCTGGCTTCTGGCTTTGGCCTGTCCCAGCCTTGTCCATTGTAACCATGATGGGAAATAAATCAGTGGATAGAATATCACTCTGTCTCTCCTTCTCTATTACTCTAAATTAAAAAAAAAAAAAGAATGAACTGGACCAATCAGATACCCTTTCCCCGGAGTTCAACTAGAAATATAGGAATGATTTAAGCTGAGTCATGATGACAATTGACACAAAAGGCTTTGTAGTTTCCACTATTCAATCCCTTGGCCTCCAGCACAGCTGGCTCCATCACAGCTTCTGTTCTTGGGCTTCTCTTGTCACTCATAATTTCATTTCCAATTCTGGTTATTACAAGAGAAACTCAGGCCCCTATAGTCAAAGAACTCAATTACACACAAGTTCAACCAAGTCCAGAATGGCATTATCCGAGGAGGAGGACAGCACCCCACTGTTAAGCTACGGTAAAAGATAGGTCAGACTTGCATCCATGACCCAAACCATCTCTTTAGAAATACTCTAGCTACGTGAGTGTGCTAAAGAGAATACAAAGACTTGGGAAAAGCCAAGAGTCAGTTTTGTTTCCAGGTAGCTGTGAAAAAGTACCATGGGAGGGGCTGGCATTGTGAAATAGCACATAAAGCCACAGCCTGCTGCACTGGAATCCCATTTCCAATCCAACTCCCTATTAATGTGCCTGGAAAAGCAGCCAAGAATGGCCCAAGCACTTGGGCTCTTGAACACATGTGGGATGAAGGGAAGAAGTTCCTAGCTGCTGGCTTTGGCTTGGCCCAGCCTTGGCCACTGTGGTCATTTTGGGGTGTAAACCAGCAGATGTAAGATTCTCTCTCCTTCTGACTATTTCTAACTCTGCCTTTCAAATAAAGAAGATAAATTTGAAAAAAAAAAAAGTAGCTCAGGTTATTAAAATATTGATCTGTCAGGTTCAAGTCTATCTAATAAAAGTTATATGCTTCTTATAAAGACTTCATTTCTATGACTTTCACTCTAAAATAAAGACTGGGTTAGAATGAGATGATCTTTAAAGAGGTGTAAAATTCAGTGGGTTCGGGCCCAGTGCAGTGGCGCAATGGTTAAGGTCCTCGCCTTGCACGCCCGGGATCCCATATGGGCGCAGGTTCTATCCCGGCAGCCCCGCTTCCGTCCAGCTCCCTCCCTCTGGCCTGGGAAAGCAGTCAAGGACAGCCCAAGGCTTTGGGACCCTGCACCCGCGTGGGAGACCCGGAAGAGGCTCCTGGTTTCGGATTGGCATAGCACTGGCCGTTGCGCTCACTTGGGGAGTGAATCATTGAATGGAAGATCTTCCTCTCTGTCTCTCCTCTCTGTATATCCGCCTTTCCAATAAAAAAATAATAATAAAAATAAATCTTTAAAAAAAAATACAGTGGGTTCAACTCTATGAACAAGCAGTGAGTTTGTTATCTGCAAAACACAACTCATACATTTAATACATGTCTGAAGGCCACTGAGCCTGGTATGTTTAAATTAAACATAAAAAAATGTACCCTACTCTTATAAAACTTAGATTCCAATCTGGAAGACAAACTGAAAAATACATTTAAGTCATTTAGGTTGTGGTAAGCACTTCAAAGAGAAATAAAAAGAAAGAAAATGAAGCTAAGTGGGATAAAGAGGGTAGAAGGCCTGCTTTTAGATAAGGAAGTCAGGCAAGACGTCTGCTAAGCTAACATCTGAGCAGAGCTCTAAAGGAAATGAGGGAGCATCTCCTTTCGAAATCTAGGGCAGGAGATTTTAGGCAAAAGCAAGTATTAGGTCCCTAAAAGGCCTTAATTGTTCTGCTAATGAAAAGCAAAGAAATAAATATGGCCATAGTGAGTGAGGCAGAGAGATGATGATTAGGGACAATGTTAGAAGGAGTAGGAGAGAGAGATGGTGTTAGAAACGACCCAAGATTCAACAGATGAGATCTGAGAGAACAACATTTAAATGCTTCAATCATATCAGTATGATTCTTTGTTTCTGTAGCACTTGATTCTATATCAAACACAGGAACAAACTTTCTTAGCAACTGCAATGTGACATTTATCTGGCTTGGAATTAAGTAAAAGACTTGCTGCCGGTATTAGCATAAACTTCATAAAGAAGAATGTCTTGGGAAGCCATGTGATATCAAATCCAGAGTCATTAAAACTCCCATTTAACTGTAGGTGAATATACTCCTCTTTATTTAGCCTGAAGAAAATAATCTGAAAGAAAAGGCCACATACAGGCATTTTGGTGTAGCAGTGAAGACATCCCAAGGTAAGTTTCCTGGGTTCAAATCCTTGCTCTGCTTTTGATACAGCTTCTTGTTAATACACATCCTGGCAAACAGTGGGTCACCTGCTCAAGTACTTGGATCCCTGCTACCCATGTGGGAGACTAAGACAAAGTCCTGGATTCCTGGCCCTGGCTTCAACTTAGCGCAGGCTCTGCTGGTATGGGCCAACTCTGGAGTGAACCAGCAAACAGAAGATCTCTCTGTCTGTCTTTCTGATGCTTTGCCTTTAAAAGGGAAGGTTTCCCCCCCACCACCTTTGGCCACATACAAGCCTGATTAATGGAAGCATTATTCTAAAAGCCTAAATGACAAGTAAGCAAATTATGGTACAAGAATGCCTTAGCCTCTTAGAAAACATGCGAGGAATAAGGAGGTGAATATAAAGCAGTATTTCTGCTATGATTACAATCTCTGTTCCTTCATAATACATTTATAGATGTGATGAATAAATACTGCAAGGAAGCAAAAAATGATGATGGGGGCTGGCAGAATGGTATAGCCAGATAAGCCTCTGCCTATAATATCAACATCATATGTGGGTGCAGGTTCATGTCCTGACTGCTCCACTTCCTATCCAGCACTCTATTTATATCCTTAAAAAGCAGCAGAGGATGGCTCACATTCTTGGAACCCTGTCCCCACATGGGAGACCCAGAGGAAGCTCCTTGGCTCTTTGATTTGGACAGGTCCAGTTCTGGTCATTGCATCCTTTTGGGGTGTGAACTAGTGGATGCAAGATCTCTTTGACTCTCCTTCTCTCTGTAACTCCACTTTTCAAATAAAAATAAGTCTTAAAAAATTGCTGACAGTTCTGCTGGAGTAGCAGAATTCTTACTGTTTATAAGACAACACTTGTTCAACAAAGACAAAATTGCTTTGTTCTCATTTTACTATGATTTCAACAGTAAGGCTTAGGACAGCAAAAACTAGAATCAGAAATTTGACAAGAGAGCATATTGCTCTACTTCATGAAGGTGTTCTCATCAGCTTTACAGTATCGAATAGTGTTGACGATTCTTACTTAAAGCTCTTATCCGTAGCCTCCACATACATTTTCAGTCCTTCACTCATCTGCATCCCCACCATAATGTCTTCTTCCCTCCGCTCTTTCTTCTCTATAAAGATACCTCTCGAGCGATGTGCATGTCCAGTCCCAGTCTCTGCTCCCAAATCCTCTAACCCTAATTCTAAGTACTCATTAGGCATTTCTTCTCAGACCAGATGTGAGGTCATCCCAAACACATATTAAATCCTCATAGCATCCAACTGGTTTCTCTCTCTATCAACTCTCCTATAACTAAACAGCAGCAAGATTCTGCTATTCAGTAGAAGAAATTTTAGCACAACTGAACCATCAAATCTACCATCATCATGATCTATTCCATCACTAAGGATCATTGGTCCCTTCTCCAGCCATTCCAGTAATATATCCTTACAAGTACCCTATGTCATTGCAGTCCTTATTATTTCTAGTTTCAGAACGTGTGCTATTTACTTATACTCATGCTTTCCATTTATGTAGGCATGTATCCTTTGGTCAAGTGCAATTTTCTTCAAAAATAAGATCTAGTGTCTTCCCTAGATTACTGATAAGGTTACATACTACATACTCTTCTAGAGACAAAGGTCAACGAAAATTTGATGAATTGATGTTTGCAATGGTTTACCTTCTCTAAATGCCCACAATAGCTGGAGCTGAGCCAGGCTGAAGCCATAGAGCCCAGAAACACAGCCCAGGCCTTCCACGTGGGTGCCAGGGACCCAATCATTTCAGCCATCACTGCTACCTTCTAGAGTCTGCAACACAAGGAAGCAAGAGTCAGGACTGGACGATGAATACAAGCCCAAGTGCTCCGAAGTGGGATACTGATGATCTTCTTCTTTCTTTCTTTCTTTTTTTTTTTTTTTTTTAAGAATTATTTAGTTATTTGAAAGGCACAGTGATACAGAGACAGACAGAAACAAAGCCAGAGCTCTTCCATTTGCTTGTTTGCTCTCCAAATGGCTGAGGCTAGGAAAGCAGAAGCCAGGAGTCAGGAACTCCATCCAGGTCTCCCACAGAGGTGGCAAGGATCCAAGGGCTTGAACCATCATTGGCTGCTCCCTTGGCACCTCAGCAGGGAGCTGAATCACAAGTAGAATAGTAGAGGAGTTGGTGCCATGTATAGCAGCCTGTGATGCTGGTATCCTATCTGAGAGCCTGTTCATATCCCAGCTGCTCCACTTCTGATCCAGCTCCCTGTTATGGCCTGGGAAAGCAGTAGAAGGCTGCCCAAATCCTTGGGCTCCTGTACTCACTTGGGAGACCCAGAAAATGTATCAGTTTCCAGCTTCAGAATAGCCCAGCTCTGACCACTGTGTTCATTTGGGGAATGAACCAGCAGTTGGAAGGCATTTCTCTCCTCTTTCTGCAACTCTGACTTTCAAAAAAAATTAATTAAAAACAAAAAAGAAGCAGAGTAGCTGAGACTCTAAATGACTCTCTGATATAAGATGTGGGTTCCCAAGTGGCAGCTATACCCACTGAGCCACAATACCCATCTCTTAACTGCTTGGCCAATGGTTGTTCCACCTCAAAATTTTGACTTGATTATTTCCTCATCATTAAGAACTCAAGACAGAAAACATAAAGCAAGATTCTGCTTTATTTTATCGAATAATAACAACGTATTTTAAACTCCTATTTCTATTTGACTTGAATCCATTTTCTCTCTTCACCATAAAGACAAATATCAAACAAATATCTTCATGTCCACTCTCTCTGAGGGGTTACAATTTAGGAGAAACCCACAACACAAAGGTACTTCTTCAGGACCTTTATCTTACATTATCTTCTACTTACAATCCTCTAACCAAGCTTAGTGTATTTCTTCAAAGAAACCAAGGCCTTTTTCACACTAAGTGCTTCCCTCGCAGCAGTCTCTGCTTAGAGTTTGCTTCTCTATGCCTTCTAGCTAACCCATCAATTTTCAGGTCTGCTTAAATGCCATTTTCTCAGGAAAGTGCTCTCAATATTCATAATCTAAATTCACGTCCCCTTTTAGAGTCTCTGTTGCACTCTTTATTTTTCTTCCAGGAACTTACCACATTTACAATCATGTTTCTTTCTGTGACTATCTGACTAATCTCTCCCACAGTACTTACATGCAGGAAAGGCCTGGGACTAAATCATGCAGGCGAGCATTGTGGCTTTCAATGGCTTTCACTTTCTCGGTGTAGAGAGCACCAACTATTTATTTACTTATGGTTCGCAGATAACTTATCCATGGCACAGGACATACCATCAAATCACACCCTCAAATGCTTCAGTGGCTTCTGTGATGTTAAGAGCCCCATCCTGACACTTCTCACTCTGCTGACTCAAGAACATTCAAGGAACAGTGCACACGAAAATTGTTTATCTACCTAGACTCTAAGCTTTCCTAGGCCCACTGTAAATGTCAAGGTTTTACAGACCCTACTTCAGTTATGCACTGTAAAATCTGCTGGATAAAGGGACAACTCTGTATTTTTCATCAGGTATATGTGTTTTCTAAGAGAAACACTGAAGAGTTTAATTAGTGAAGAGTTCATGGCTTCCTCCCTACACATAAGCTTAAAAGGCACAAGCAAATTGTACCCAATGGTCAACCTGAAGCTCCCTAGGAAAAACATTACAGGAGGTGGAGGCACAGTTAAGAAGGCACAATGGGCATGCATCCTCAAAACTACTGCAACCTTACAGTAACACCAAATTTCTTTAGGTTCCCCCAAAATAGGTCAACCTTCAGACTTTTGCTGAGAGCAAAAAACACAACAGGAGCCAATAGTCTAATAATTATATTTCTCCTCCCTGACCTCAATCACCAGTAAAGCAATCTGTTCTCAGAGCATGCAAGCCTGAGGACCAGAATCTGGAGCCCAGATTCTCTTTCCTGCCTTGGTTTCACTGCTTCATCTCAACAGTTAACCTCAGCTGTAAAGGAGGTCACCAGCACTAATACATTGCCATTCTATGATATCACATTGTTTTAAAGGGATTTTACCAAAATCCATGGAGGCTGTACAACTGCTACGTTCTACTGCTCAGGCTAACTCTAACATTCTCTAATTCTCAGGAATAAATTTAAACAGAATACTGTAAAAGAGAAGGCACGCAGGAACCAGACACCACTGGATATAATATGTTGACAGAGAAGCAAAATTATTCAGTTTAGAAAAGTAAACCCATAGTTTTTCAAGCACTAAAGGGACAGAGGTCACAAAAATGACTTATTCTGTTTTGTTTTATGGAACCTCATTGATTAATGGGTAAAGATTGCAGGAAAGAACAGAAAATGATATGACAGAAAAGAAGAAATTTAATAGCCAACTTGTTCTGTAAATAGAGACTTCCTCTGAAATAAACTGCGTCCCTTGTCATCGGCCTCAGAAGCTAAATAAGGATGTAAGATTGTCCTCTCCTTTCTTTGCTCTCTCTCCCTCTGCCTTTTGAGTAAGCAAGATATTTTTAAAAGGTTAAATAAGCAATATTCTGTGGGCCATTTTACAGCATAAGTCAACAAATTTTTACACAATGGGATTTGTGTCTCACATATGATCCCTTAAAAAATCTAAAAGACACCCTTAGCTTTCAGGCTATACAAAAGCAGGCAGTAGCCTAGTGGCTAAAGTCCTTGTTTTGAATGCACTGGGATCGCACATGGGCACCAGTTCGTATCCAGGCAGTCCCTTTTCCCATGCAGCTCCCTGCTTGTGGCCTGGGAAAGCAGCAGTGGACAGCCCAAGGCCTTGGAACCCTGCACCCAAATGGGAGACCCAGAAGAAGCTCCTGGCACCCAGCTTCAGATCAATTCAGCTCTGGCCATCGCAGCCACTTGGGAAGTGAATCAGTGGATGAAAGACCTTCTCTGTCTGTCCTTCTCTTTGTATATCTGACTTTCCAATAAAAATAAATAAAGCTCATAAAAAAAAACCCAGGTGGTGTGCTGACCCTTGTTCAGAAATATACTATCTAATAGAAATGAGTCATACATGTAACTTAAAAGTTTTCAGTATGTACATTTAAAAGGGAGAGTTATAGTTAATTTTAATATAGTAACTCAACACATTCAAAAAGTTATTCTAACACATAAACAATAATTACTAAACAAGATATTCTATGTTTTAAAAAAACTAAGCCTCTGAAATCCAGTCTCTGTTGTATACTTCTGTTATCACCATTTAAATGCTCCTATCCCATGTGCTCACCAGCTATGGCACTCTCAGAGATCTGGCAGCTCCCGTCAAGCTGAAGCATTCCACGGACAAACACAAGAGGTAACATTCCTTCCAATACTTAATGGTTCAAATCAACGATGGAAACAAAGACCTAGCTGGTAAATGATACTGGCAGGACCGGAAAGCTATCTGGAAACTATGAAGCTGGATTCTTCCTTGCCTCTCGCTGTAATATAAATTCCAGACCAGAACATCAATGCAAAAAGTAAAATAATAAAAACACTATAGGAAGTACTTTCTTACTGTTTTAAAGTGGGAAACACCTTTTAGGGCATACCACAAAATTTCAGAAAGAAACAGATTAGTAAATTTACTTAATAGATTCAATGTTGAGATTGCTGGAGGGGGGCAGTGCTAAGCCCAGTGGATAATATACCCATGTCAGGGTATTGTGGCTCAGTGGTTTAAGCTGCCACTTGGAATGCCCACATCCCATATTGGAATGCTGGTTCTAGTCCTCACAGCTCCACTTCAAATCCAGCTCTCTGATAAAGATCCTAGGAAACAGGGGATGATGGTGCAAGTACTTGGTTCCTGCCACCAAAGTGGAAGACCCCAATGGAGCACTTGGCTATTGGCCCCGGCCTGGCCTGGCCTGGCCCCAGCTGTTGTGGATGACAGATGTCTTTATTTCTGCTTCTCCCTATGTCTCTGTCACCTTGCCTTTCAAATCAATCTTTTCTAACAAACAAGATAAGGACATAACTGCGTTCAGTACTTGACTTTGTTTCCTAACTCCAGCTTCCAGCTAATGCAGACCCTGAGAAGTAGCAGTTACGTCCCCCCCTCCACCCACATGGGAGTCCTGGATTGAGTTCCTGGCTCCCAGCTCTGACGTGGCCCAGGCTAGTCCTGCAGAGTGACTCAGATACCTAAGTCTGTCTCTCCCTCCCTCCCTCTCTCTCTCTGCCTGTAAAGTAAAGAAACAATTTTAAAATATTAAATACACTTGAAAGGTATGCAACAGAGAGAACTATTTCAAATGTGGCTTATAGGGTTTTAAAGACCCTTAATATAACAAGGGGCCTTTATATAAAGACAAAGCCCAATAATGAATTGAATAAAGCACACAGCTAGCAAGATGAAAAAAAAATGACCAGTAAGGAGAAAGGAAATAAAAAAAAAAACACCAAAGTGTTAGATTGGCAAGGATTGAAAAAGACTCATTTTTTTCATCTCTCAGCATTAAACATGAAAATATCAATGTGTAGGAACTTTCTTAGGGCAACTCTGTAGTACATATAAACATACACTCCTACTTTCAGTAATTTGACTTAAGAGGTAATTACAAAAGGGCAAAAAGATGCAGGTATAAAGATATTCAGGGAAGCTTGCTTTTTGAGGACAAACTGCAAGCAACTTAAATACTACCAAAAAGCTTGATTATATAAACAGAAGGTCATGAAGGGTAAAAGGTAGGTTTTTGGGAGTAAATACAAGGTATAAAGCAAAATGTATAGCCTGGTCCCACTTATAAGCAGACTAAGTCAACTTAAGACACAGAGGTGGATTGAAAAGGCAATTTCATGCAATGTCATTCTTCAGCCACCGCGCTTTCCATGTTTGACCACTGTAAGACTCGTAAGAGCACAGGACTATGGAATATAAATAAAATTGGACTATACTTGCCGACATTCCTCTACATCTTTTCTATCAAAGTATCCAAAAGTTAGCAGAACTCTCCACCAAGCAGACTCAACAGATCACTGTCAGTAATCAGTGTGTCCCTGAAGAGAATAGTCTCCAAGTGAATAAAAGGATGACAAACATCAAAAAGTTTTCCTAATTGAGGAACAAAAAGTCAACATCTATTTCAACAGTTAAAAGGCGGGCTTTTATTGAACTGTCACACTACCTCTCCAACAGGCAGGCAGTGGAGACATTTTAAGGGTATTACCTTTAGGAGGAAAATATGACTTGCTTTCAGCTTTGTGAGGCCAGTCCACTACAAGAGGTCCAAACCTGCGGAAGCTGGCAGTGATCTCATCTACAAAACAAAGAAGGAATTGCAGCAAAAGAGAAAAAGTTATTGCAGTCAGAATAACACAAAATATATCCTTTTATTAAAAAAAAAAAAAAGAAAAAGACTTGAAGGCTATTTCTTAAGCGTTTCTACAGATGTCAAATTCACTAAGTGAAATACCATTGCTTTTGTGTATATTTGGTTACTCACTTTTAACCATGCAAAGTATATTTCTAAGCCAAAATTCATTTCCTTTTCTAACCAGTTAACTTGACTGATGTTAGTTAAGGTGGACCACTATCTCAAGTAAAAAGAAGAGGCTAAAACAGGAATATTCTCTGCCTATATGTATGTATGCATATGTGTGTGTGTGTAAATATATAATGTACAGTAAATGACTAACATATAGTTTCATGTGCATGAAATCTTTATGGTTATTTTAGAAATAGAACCAATTATTGATGAAGGGAAGCAGCAATAAGTAGGCAATTCTATTTGGTGCTAAGATTAAGTTAAAAGCCCATGGTCACTTTTTCTCTAATACTTACATACTAAATACCTCGTAAAAATATATATATATAAAGAAATCACAAGTCAATAAATTTATTTTGTCCTCCTGACTTTGACTCAGAGGAGGATACAACTCAGTTTTTAGTCAGATTTAGATTGCCACTTTCTTGTAACCCATAACAAATTTCTTCCAAAAGAAACCTACTAGATGAAATCAGCATGGCAGTGAGAACAGGTTTGGAGGGAAATGAGCATCCAGCTCTGTGAAACTTGAATGTAGTACATCTAAAATAAAACTTTTCAGAAGTCTTTCTCATCTTAAAGAAAACAAACCCCCTAATAAAGAGGTATTACAGCAGGAATAATACTAGTTTAACAAGTCTTTCTTAATAGTATTTTTACAGCAGATCTAAAGACTATTGATATTGTTTTCCCTTTTATCATAAATTCATCTCATCTGACTATTAAGCAGATTACTGATAGCATACTGGGTGCTAAGATGAACATTTTACTGACTTTGGTATAAGTGTAAATGTCCTTTTGGATGGCAGTTATCTCAAAAATATTAAGAAAATTCTAACATGCCTTTAATCTATAAAAGGTTAAGGGGTGAGTATGTTTTTTCACTAAAAGGTATTTACATTAAAGGGTAAGATGGTATGGTATGATGGGCATAAGCAATAGGTCTATTATTGAACTGACTTTAACTGCAAGCTGGCTACTTAGTCCTGGACAAATAATTTCCCTCTGGGGGCTAGTGTGGTGCAGCACATTAAACTTCTGATTGTACATGCTAGCATCCTATTTGGGCATTGGTTTGAGTCCAGCTGTCCGCTTCCAATCTAGCTTCCTGCTAGTGTGCCTGTGAAAGCAGTGGAAGATGGCCCAAGTGTTTGGGCTGATGAACGCATGTGGGAAGCCCAGAGGAAGTTTCTGGCATTGGCCTGTCCCAGCATGTACTACATTTGGGGATTGAAACAACTGACAGAAGATCTCTCTCTGTTATCTCTTTTCTCTCTGTAACTCTGCTTTCAAATAAACCTTTAAACAAATATTTCTGATTTTCCATTTCTTTCTACAAAAGAGAGGTGATACAACATACTTAGTAAGATAGACACAAGAGTTAAATGAGAAAAAATAATGTGAAGTGCTTAGTATTAATGGATTTAGTTATGGTAAGAGTTTCTTAAGTATTAGCTGCTGGTAGTATTGTAGATTTTATCCCTAAATTAATCAATAGACTATGGGAAGATGTCAGAAGACTGCTATGTTCCTATATATGAAAAAACAAACCAAATCTAATTTTTCCTCACTTCTCAAATATTCTCAGCTCCTACATACTAAGATAAAAATGTACTACAGTGGACTTGGAGGAGAGAATCAGGCCAAATGACATACAAAACAGACCCAGCCTTGGAAAAATCATTAATGAATGCATAGTACCTTCGTCAATATCAGGAGGAAGGCCTCCAACAAACACTTTTCTAGAGTAGCGCTCCACTCGTTCTCCATTCTGACAGCGAGTGGGAGAACTTAAGCCAGATGACAATGCCTGATCGCCATGGCTGTCTTCCAGGAAGGCATCTTCAAAGGGAAAGAGCGAAGACCGACCTGAAATAGATGTGGAGGTTTCTATCATTAAAATCGTTGTCCTAGGCAACACATGACTTTTTAGAAGTCCCAAGTACAGAGTGAAACATACAAAATATGGTCTTTTGGGGGTGTTGTAGGCTTTCCAAATGCGATCTTTTGGGCAGCTGAAGATGACCAATCTAAACAAGTTTACATCACCTTGTCTGATTGAGGCTGTGTACAGCACTGATATGACTAGATTCATATCTAAGGAAGAATTATCAGAGCACAGTTGTTTTCCTTGCTTTAAAAAAAAAAACTACATTTCACTGATACAATCCTCATCACGTCTGCTAAGAGTATATTTAGCCATTATTTTTCCTTCCTTCACTCATTTTTTGCAATATTCTTGATTCATAGTTTTTTTTTTTTTTAAATCTGTTCCTTATGATGTTATCAGACCTTCAGCCTTGAAGACTGGCTCCGATAACTATGGAAGTTAAATAAACCTACCGAAAAGACTGATAATCTCTCTTCTGGTAGCAGGACTGAAGATCGGCAGGTTTGAGGTCACCATTGTGGCAAAGCAAGTTAAAATACTGCCTGTGTTGTCAGCATTCCATGTCAGTATCAGTTTGAATCGGGGCTGCTCCGTTACTGATTAGCAACCTGCTAATGTGCTTGGGGAAGCAGCAGAAGATGGGCCAAGTTGGGCCCCTGTCACCCATGTGAAAGTCCCAAATAAATGGAATTCCTGGCTTTGGCGTGGCCCGGTCTTGGTCAATGTAGCTGTCTAGAGAGTGAACCAGCAGACAGAAGACTTCTTTAGCTCTGTCTTTGCCTTTCAAAAATAAGTCATTGTTATTTAAAAAAAATCATCAACTTTTCCATTATCCCAAATTCCTCCAATTTGGAAATAAACATCTACAATAATAGAGTAAGGAAAATAAATCAAAACATATACATTAAGATTACATATGTAGATGCAGTTATGATACCTTAACCTTACTAATTTAGGCTGTATATTACTCAACAAATATGTGAAAGGGCTATAGAATTATTTTCATTATTAACTCTGCAAATAATGTCACAAACAAAAGGGAACCATCCTTTCCATGCAGTACGAACCTGTTAATATTAACACAGAATTGCTGTTGGGCATTGTGTTTATTTAAAAACAAACATATTTCCTGTTTGAGTCTGTGAGTTCCCTGGAACACTTTCCACAGGAGCCGCTCTAAAACATAAATCTTTCTGAGTTTGTTCTTGACAAAAGGAAAAAATTTCCTTTTAATATACTCTCCAAAAATAAAGAAATCTGCCTCCATTTTGTCTTGTTCATAGCTCCCTGAAACCTAGGTTTGCTTCATTCGCAACAGCTAACTCTAAAATAGAATACAAACAGCCTTAGAGAAAACACCAAACATTCATTTCTTTTACAAAAAAGAAATTGCTAGTATAACTTCATTTTATAAACAACCCAGGTGTGTAAGAAAGAAATTACTTTGGTGTTGGGAGTTAATAAAGAAAAAGACTGAAGAATTTTTTTTGTTCAACTCTTCCTGGGTTAGTTACAATCAAACAGAATAAAAATCGTCACCTTTTTTAGGTCGGCAGGAACAAAAGACAGTAAATTCTCATCCCTTGATATTTGTTTTGATTACTAAGGGTACAAGAAATAGATGTACAGCAACCAGAGGCAAACTGAACTTCCCAAAGACATTTAGAGACATTCTCCCACAGCTGACAGCTTAGATTTCCACAGTCCACACGTAGATCACATACTTAGCATTGAGCACATGCCAAATCTGCACTCTCCCACGGAATGCTCCTAGTCCCCACCCTTACCTTCAAGACCAGAAACATGAGGTGCCCAGAAAACAGAAGCTGGTAGAGAGAAGGGGGAAACAAGATAACTTGGGAACATACTGAGTATTTCATGCCCTTTCTACAGTTCGGTCCGTGACAGAAAATGAAAAGACTGAAAAGTACTGCAGGAAAGTAAATGTTAACTTGCTCCAGCATCATGCTGACTTTAAGATAAAGGAATCCTTAACACAAAAAACATAGTAGAAAATATTTGAGGAAATATTGATTCACATTCTACAAACAAGATAATCCCTGCCAGAGGAAACACAGCCTGGCTAGGAAGATGGGTGAAGACACAAGTGTAAAATCCAGCAATGACTTCAAGCAGAACCAAGAGCACGACAGATACTCTCTTGGAGTAAAGAGGAATGGCCTTGACAATGATTTCACAGGAGGGCATTTCTGTTCAGAATCTAGTGGAAGCGGAAGTTTCTGCAAGGTAAAACACAAGAATCCACACAGAGAAAATTCTTTCAAAACAGCTCTTGACTTTCCTTCTGAACTCATTCTTTCTTCAGCAATCCCTAAAAGTCCCAATAAAGGGATCTGGAGCAATGGCCTAGTGGTTAAAATCTTGCCTTGCAAGCACAGGCATCCCATATGGGTGTTGGTTCATATCCTGGTTGTACCTATTCCCATCCAGCTCCTTGCATGAGACCTGGAAAAGCAATTTAGGATGGTCCAAAGCCTCAGGACCCTGCACCCACATGGGAGAACTGGAGGAGGCTCCTGGCTTTAGATTAGCTCAGCTGCAGCCATTGAGGCTACCTGGGGAGTGAACTAGAAGATGGAAGAAAGATCTTTCTGTCTCTCCTTTACTTTGTAAATCTGCCTTTCCAATAAATATAAATAAATCTTTTCCTTTAAAGTCTCAATAAAAATGTTTATTATTTAGACTTGATTCACTCCTCAAATCTAGGAGTTATCCAATGTCTCCCTCTCGTATCCCACTGTCTACTCCATCCCTCATTAAGTTCTAGTAATTCAAGCTCCAAAACAGATCTTCCACCAGGTTCTCCGCAAGGTGGTCCCATCATCCTTAAGTCCAGACCATCTCCTCTCCCTGGACTCAGCTTAATCAGCACATACTATAAGCTCCTGTAGTCTGCAGACTTCTATCTTATACTCCCATTGTACTTTCCCCACAAAACAAAGCTGCAATTTTCATACATTAATCTGAACACAGACCACATTGCTCATTCTCAATTTTAAAAGCCTTTAATGTAATACAGAAACAAGGCTGTGAACTGCAAGGTCTTTGTATACTTCTACATTAGAGTTGCTTTCTCTCCCTCTTGTTCAACCTCTGTGTTTCCTGACGAATCCTCCTTCCACCAGCCCTTAAGGGCACATGGTACTCCTACCTAAAATAAGTTACCCACTCCAATTTTCAAGTTAGCTCGTACTAATTCTTTGGGTCTTGGCTTAAAAGTCAGTTCTTGGAACTGGCACCCCATTAAAGTAGGCTGAGACTCTCCCTGTGGTGACAGCAACCCACACTGGTTTGAACATACTGGTTCATGCCCCGACTGCTCCATTACCAAGCCAGCTCTCTGCTTATGGCTTGGGAGGGCAGCAGAGGATGGGTGAAGTTTTTTGGTTCCTGCACGTGCATGCAAGATCCCGAGAAGGCTCAGTCTGGCTTTTGTGCCATTTGGGGAGTGAGCCAGAAGATGGAAGATCTCTCTCTCTTTTTCTCTCTCTCAGTACGTCTCCTTCTCTCTGTGCAACTCTGCCTTTCAAACAAAAATAAAATCTTAAGAAAAAAAAAAAGGGAGGAAGTCTACCTCATCCCATTAAAAACAAGTTTATTTGGTGGAACTTTCTTGAGCCTTTTGCTTAAGTTAGGCCTCTTTATCCATGCTCAGTACTCTATATTCCTTAACACTTACCCTGATTACCATTATACTATTTATATGAGATTTTGTTGGATATCTCCTTCTTCAGCCCATTCAAATGTAAGGTTCATTAGTACAGGGACCAACTTAACCTTGTTCGTTCCTTTATCTTCCTGTTCTAATTAGGGCACATAAAAAGCATCCAAAAATGTTAAATACATGTACCTGCTTGTGGCACACTGGGATGAATCTGCTGGTATTGCATTTGGGCACTGGCTTGTGTTCTGGTTGCTGCTTCCAATCTAGCTCCCTGCTAGTGCTCCCGGGGAAGTAGAAGAGAATGGCCCAAGTGCTTGGGATCCTGCCACTGACATGGGAAAAATGGATAGAATTTCAGGTTCCTGGGCTTGGCCTGATGGCCCAGTGGTTAGCAAGCACCAGGATCCCATATGGGCATCAGTTCCTGTCCCAGTTGCTCCACTTCCCATCCAGCTTCCTGCTCATGGCCTGAGAAAGTAACAGAGGATGTTCTAAAGCCTTGGAACCCTGCACCTGCGTGAGAGACCTGGAAGAGGCTCCTGGCTCCTGGCTCCCGGCTTTGGATTGGCTCAGCTCTGGCTGTTGAGGCTACTTGGAGAATGAACCAGTGGATGGAAGATATTTATCTCTGTCTCTCCTTCTTTATGTAAATCTGCCTTTCCAATAAAAATAAATAAATATTAAGAAAAAAATAATAATTTCAGGCTCTCAGCTTTGCCCTATCCCAGCTCTGGCTACTGCAGCCATTTAAGAAGTGAATCAGTGTATAGAAGATCTCTCTCTGCTTATCCCTCCCTCTGTATATATAACGCTGCCTTCAAATAAACAAATTAATCTTTTTGTAAAAATGTTGCATATGAAGCAACATCAGGGAAGGAAAATAGTATGTGCAAGGACACACTGCGAGTATGTGCTAGAACCTTATACACAGTGGTAAGAAAGAAGGACAAGAGGTAAAACCATGCCCTAGATGACAGAGGCCTTCCCTATGGGTTTTATTAGATCGAACAGTATGTTCCATCTATTTTTATTACAACAGCAATGAAAACCTTTTCCACTTTGAAAATCATTTCATATTCGTAACAACTTTTTAAGCAACTATACTCCCTCCTTGAAAACCATGATGCTCCCATGCTACCCATCTTTTATCCTGCTCAACTGACTTTCCTAAGCTACTCTGTTATACTCGAAATCCCACAAAAGCTTTTATCACTTTCACCAGCAGTTTGAACCGAAAAAGAGTGCATGAGTTGAAAGTCTGAGGAAATCTGTGGCCAGCCAGATGAGAGATGAAGAACTCTTGAAACATAGTGATGAAGAAGCAGTAGATATTCAAGACATTTCAGAACAAAAGGACTTTCTTTCTGTATAGTCAATATAGCCACAGCTTTTTGAGGGTATTTGGCAAAGAAAATAAAGGCAAGAGTTGAAAAATACATAGACAGTTTTAAAAAATGTTTATGTGCCGTTAAGAAACTCCCCTGGGTTTTCAGACATAAGATGTCTTAGTAGTCATAGTTAGAATTTTCAGCAAGAATTCCAAGAATGGCCAAGAATTCAAGCATAACTGATGCTTCTGCAGCCATAAGTAAGAAAACAGGTTTCAGATTCCAATCCCCAGATCTACTCATCTGTGAAGGTCAGCCTTGAAAATCCACACTTTTCACACATTTCTCAAGTGATTCATCTGCTAAGGTTTAAAAACCACTGGGATGGATATGACTGGCTTTCTGTGGACAGCACCTAGAGATGGTAGGAAGTGTGTGGAGGCTTGGAAAACATCAGGTTCTATCAAGTTAAGGAAAGTACACCCTCAGGACTGGAGGGTCACACCTATAATTGAATCAGCTTGACTGTAACACATCTGCCTAAAGTTTGGGGGAAACAAGGAGCTAGTGTGCAGGAAGCACCTAAAGCCAAAACTGGGCCCAGTGTGATGGCTCAATTGCTAAATTCTCGCCTTACAGGCACCAGGATCCCACATGGGTGCTGGTTCATAGCCTGGCTGCTCTACTTCCCATCCAGCTCCCTGCTCATGGCCTGGGAAAGCAGTGGAGGATGGCCTAAAGCTTTGGGAACCTGCACCCAAGTGGGGGGCCCAGAGGAAGCTGCTGACTCCTGGCATCAGAGCAGCTCAGCTCTGGCTATTGTGGTCACTTGGGGAGTGAACCAGTGGTTGGAAGATCTTTCTTTCTGTCTCTCCTTTCTGTAAATCTGCCTTTCTAATAAAAATATTAAAAAAAAAAAACCATAAAAGGTAAAACTGCAGAGTAAGAACTTGTATTTACCCAAAACAAATTCCTTTACAGAAAGACCGTATCATACTGGGTAATCGCTCCTCTGCAGGACAGAATGGTTCAATGGCTCTGTTAGCAGAAAGACTACCCTATCAATGTATTTGGCCCTTTGCTATTGCGAAGAGATAGCTTGTGACAAATAACACTGACATTTTATTTTTATAACTACCTGGTTAAAACACTGATGCTCTGATTTGTCCAGGGGATATTTATGGGGTTGGTATTCATGCATTCATCTCAGGACAAAATCATTCCCAGCAAAATATACAAATTTAGTTCTTAAACATATATGACTGAAATGAAAATTTTAAGAGGTTGCAACTAAAGTGCATCCCTTGAGAAGTCATGGCACCTCTGTGACAAACTTATTTTCCTTAAGGGAAATATTCTCCAAGAGCAAAATGCTTAAAGCAAGCCACATAACTTACTAAAAATTATACTCTTGTGCACAGAATGTGTAAGTCTGCCCCTAAAACTTCAGATACTTCTACATAAAACATTCGTGTTTAGTATTTCAGTGGCAACAACAGACAGATTTCTCAGTTGCTGTTAAGTGGCCATTCGACTTGCTGCCAATGGTCTGATTCTCTGGTATCTACTTTGAGTTCCGATTCAGAACAAAGCTTTTGGTTCAGTAATTGTACAAGTAATTGCTGAATGTGGAAGTGAGTGAAAATTAAATGAGCCTTAAAAGAAGAGAGAAGTGAAAGGCACTAGTTAAGCAAGGAAGACTTGTCAAGGATAATTCCTTCCCAGGAGGCTCCCAAATGAAGGAAAAACAAAAGCCCATTGGCCATGTTACAATGTCAAAGCTGCTCAGGCCTCCCTTCCCAGCATCAGCCCAAAACCTCAGCAATCACTGTAGCAGCTCCAGAGCCCACTGGCCCACGCCTCCATTCTAAGCTTAACCCTTTCACCTTAGTTTTGCAGGCAGCTCAGGAATCAGTCACTCTGAGAGCTAATGAAATATGGACTATAAGGTATGACTCCCCCATGAAAACAACAGTTGCCTGGACGCCATGATAAGTTCTAGCCCAGGCTATACAGCATCTGACTTTGGATGAGACATTTCACATTTTATTTGACCCATTCATATAGTGAAAGATGGAAGTACAGGAAAACCTCTCTCAGAAAAATAGAATCCCATTTATTACAAAGAAATCTTACATATAAATGATCTTAGTATTATGAATGCTAACATTTCTTTTAGGTATCACAAACACTGTTTTTACAATGAAACTCTTGTTGTCTCCCAGTGCCATTTCAACTGACCCATTGGTTAAATGAGAACCTGAACATTTTTAAAATCTTCCTTTTATTTGCTCTCCATGTTTGGTTCATCAGTTTGTGCCAGCTGTTAAACTCTACTGTTGACTTTCCAGAATATATGTTAACTTTGTTCACTTCTCTCCAACCTAAATGCCATCACCCTATGCTAACCATCCTTATCTTCTGCCGTGGCTACTGACATCATTTCCTGACTAGTGAATCCACTTCTCACTCTGGGTTAAACAGCAGCCAGAGTTCTTTCAAAACATAAATCTGATCACTTGACCTGCTTTAAAGCTTCAAATGTTTCCTCCTGTACTTGGACAAAGTTCAAATCCTTACCAGAAGGTAAAGTTCAAGATCAGATTCTGTTCTTTCCTCCAAACTCATCTTAAGACATCCTCCAGTCCTTGCCTTACACAAGTTCAGTCATTCTAGGCATTATTTATCTCCTTGGAGTAAGCCCTTTCTTGTCTCAAAGCTTTTTAAAATATATATATATAACAGCTTTACTGAAATGTAATTTACAGATGACACGATTCATCCACTTTACCATATGCAATCATTCTCCATTTCTCCTTCACAGCCTTAAGCAACCACTAACCTTTCTCTTACCAAAGATTTGACTGTACTGGATGTTCCCCACAAATGTATCATAACAACACAGGACTTTTGTGATTGGCTTCTTTATAATATTTCTGAGGTTTCTCCTATGTTGTGGAGTGTTATCAGTTACTTGGCTTCAACTCTATGACACAGGCAGTTACTTCCACATTCCTCCTCTAAAAACCGACACATTATCACACCTGAAATTTCTTATAAAATATTCCATAGGGAAAGGAGTGAGAATATACAAAACAAGATTAGCACATACACTGATAATCACTGAGTTGAGTGATAAGTATGTAAGAGTTCATTATTTTATTTGCAGATATTGAAAATTTCCATGGTAAAAATATTTTACACAGTTGCCTTTCCATCCTTTTTGCTTCAGCTTATTAAAAAACATTTCATTTATTTGAAAATGAGCATTACAGAGGGAGAGAAAGCTATTCCATCTTCTGGTTTACTCCATGTACAGTCACCAATGGCCAGAGCTGGGCTCTATCAAAGTCAGGGGCCTAGAGCTCCATCTAGGAGACAAGGGCCCAAGCATTCAGGCTTGCTTCTACTGCCTTCCCAGGGCATTAGCAGGGGAGCTGGCTGGGAAGTAGAATAGCTGGGGCTCGAACTGGTGCTCCTACATGGGATGCCAGTGTCATAGGCTGGAGTTTGACATTTTGTGCACCAATGCCAGATCCTGAATTTCAATTTAAATATCACCTCTTCAGAGTTGTCTTCATCACATTAGAAGGACTCTTCCATTCTTCGCTGCCTAGTACTTAATACAACTATTAAGGATAACATTGCTTAATCCTCTCCCCACTACTAACATGAAAAGTGAGCAGGGTCAGAGGTCACACCTACAGCCTACCAGAGTAGGAAAATACTTAAGGAATAAAATTGGAGGGCAACACCCTGCACTCCTCTTTCATTCTTTCTTTCAGCTTCTTCTGGACCAATTTCCCACAAAATGAAAACAAAAACAAAACCAAAAACATATGAAAACTAGAATCTTATCCCCCTAGCTTCTGTGCTTAGATTTTACTGCTACAATGAGAAGTAAAATGTTTAGATATTATAGAGATACATTAACATATATACATAAATTCTTATATATATACACATACATGTATATTTATTTATATGTATATATTTGAGTGTGTGTATGTAAATATATAAATCATCCATGTTTTTTTCTTGCTGGAACTACCAAGAACTTTAAATAAGCAAGCTCATATAAATGGGTTTGAGTTAGCAGGATGATCTATTTGTACCACAGTCTCATAAGAACAGCTGATTACTCCTCATAACCTCCAGCAGGGTTTTGATAGACTTGACATTAACTCAGCATATAAATGTGTTTTACTAGACTTCAGAACATTTGCTATCAACTAAATTATCCATTCATGTCAACAGATTTCTATGGACTACATTTTACATAAGTATATCCACAAGAGTCACTCAAGCTATTGTTTGCATTTTTTGGTTACATTATTTTCAAGGATGAACTATATGCTTCTTACTGCTCTAGAAACATTAAGAATATTGGGACAGCCAACCTGTCTACTTACTGACAACAGTTCCAGACAGACTACAAAACTACAAAATCTCACATCCAAGTGGACAGGAAAAAACACAACCTCTGTTAAATGTGTAGGCAGCAATTTTCTACCCAGGAAACTAGAAATGGCTGTTGGATAACAGAACATATCAGAGATTGTCAAAGTTAGAATACTGGGGGGAAAATGTTAAGATTCTTTGGTATTACTTTTACTCCACAAACAAGACCAAGATATAACCAGTGGAACAAAATTTTTAAAAAGGGATATCAAAGGGAAATATAAATGGGTGTTTTAATGTTTATATAAAATTGAAATTTATGTTCAATCTTTCTCATATTCAATTATGCTCCTTTCCTAGCAATACTGTTTCAACAGAATTACTGGTAGTTGGTTTGTAAAGGTCTGCCTCTAGTGTGCTCATCCAGCCTTCAGCTGACGCCCACGTTCTCTCCTTCTTTCATCACTTCTATCATGAACCCTCTTTCTCAAGTCTGACATTTACGCGTCCAAGAGACTTATCCTCTCTTCCAAAATCTATCCATCAGGGAAGCACAGACATCTCACTGTCAGCTTTTTTTCTCTAGCTGGCCCCACTGTGTATACTAGGGTCATATATTCCAAGTATCTGGTCATGACAGTCTCTCTGAAGTTTCTCCTAAGTTGAGACACAAACTAGAATGCCTTGCTTCTCATTCTTTTTTCATCATCTAAGAAGCTCTTGAAATTCTACCAATTACAGAAAGCTTGTCTATGAGAGGTATTAAGATGTCACTTGCCTAATTCTCACCACAAGAACTCCCAGCGCTTTTTAAGATTATTTCCTATACTTTGTATTCCTAAAAGTTTGCCAACATGTGTGTTTAACAGAGTATGAGCTACAGCCTAAGTCTTATTCTTAATCACAGGTAGAGTGAAGTAACAAAAATCCGCAAACTTGTTTTTTCACACTTTTGAGGCAGAAGGTCTAAATGTGAATTGGAGAAAAAAGATCAAGTGTTAATTCAGTCTCTAACTGCATGAATAAATGAGCATGAGGAAATCTGCTATCTCACAAAAATTATACTATGCAGAATTGGTCCAGATAAGTATTTCTCAAAAAATGAGAGCTCTCTAGATAAGAGGTACACCTGCCCCGCCCCCAGTGGCTAAGTCACTGCACTTAAGGAAGATGATGTGGGAATAGGAGAATATGAAATGGGATGGATCAAATATATCTGCCTGTACTTGCATTACAGAAGTCCAACATTTGGGGCTGGTGTCAAGGTATAATAAGTTAAGCCTCTACCTGTGGTCCTGGCATCCCATATAGGCACCAGTGCATGTCCTGGCTGTTACACTTCCCATCCAGCTCCTTGTGTTTAGCCTAGAAATGGAGTGGAGGTTGGCTCAAGTCCTTGAGTCTCTGCACCCATGTAGGAGACCCAGAAGAAGCTCCTGGCTACTGATTTCAGATCAGCTCAACTTTGGATGTTGGAGACATTTAGGGGAGTGAACCAGTAGATGAGGATCTCTCTCTCAATCTCTGTCTCCCCGTCTCTCTGCAACTCACCATTTTAAATAAAAATAAAATCTTTAAAAAACCCCACCACACCAACATTCAATCTTTAAATACTTTCAGTCTCTCACATACAACTGTGTCATTATTTTCTTCATTTATGGCCACCAAACTTGCAAACTTGCAAAGAGCAGAAATCAAGTCACTCTAGGCAATACATAGTTTAATACCTGATACAAAGATGATTATGGATTCTGAAAATAGTTAAGCCAAAGTCATAAATATATACAGAGATAGTATCAATGGAAAAGGAGAGTGATTTTTAAGGCATTTCGAAACCAGATGATTTTATATGCTCAATATATTGTATTTAATATGCTTACAGAAACTTTTTTTAAAAAAATATGCCTAACTCTGCTCTGCAAAGATCTGGGAGTGTTAGCTTAACCCTAATCAGAAAGCATTTAACAAAGGCTCATTTTGCATAGGTATAATGCATAGGGTATAATGTATCAGGCAAGACAGATAACCATCTCAAAAGACCTTTTTTCCAGTTGAAGAATCAGGGCATATAATAAAGACAGGCAGAATGCAAGGCAGTAGAAGCAGAGGGAAACAGCTTGCAAGGTCTATGCAAGGCTTTCTGAAAGGGTAAGGCTTAAATCAGGCTTGATTAACCAAGTTAAAAATATGCCTTCAAGTAGATGAAAGAAAACAGCGGTCAGTACTTCCATGGCTGGCAAGTGGTCAGGGGAAGAGGAGGCGGGAAAATGGAAATGATGAAGCTGGTGAAGCATACCGAGACCAGAATCCTAGGAACCCTGCACAGTGATGAGTGTGAAATGGACAAAGTGATGTTTCAGAAAAAGCAAGACGCAACTAAACAAGAATGGAGATGAGTTAGAAATAGACAAGGCCTCAAAAACAAGAGGATGGGCCTCGTGAGGCAGACTCGTGTCTAAAGTCCTCTCCTTGTATGTGCCAGGATCCCATATGGGCACTGGTTCACGTCCTGGCTACTCAACTTCTCTTCCTGGGAAAACAGCAGAGGATGGTCCAAAGCCTTGGAACCCTACACCTGCATGGGAGAGCCAGAAGAAGCTCCTGGCCCCTGGCTTCAGATCAGCTCAGCTCCAGCCATTGTGGTCACTTGGGGAGTGAAGCATCAGACAGAAGATCTTTCTCTCTGTCTCTCCTCTTTGTAAAACTGACTTTCCAATTAAATAAATAAATAGACAAATCTTAAAAAACAAAACAAAAACGAGAGGGTATGTGAGAAAAGAGGTCAGGGCCACCTGCTTTCTACTCTCCAGAAGACAGTCCACTCCTCATCCTTCTTAAAAGTGTGGTATGATACAATATGAATTCTAATGATACTTCTATGCTTTATTATCTTACATTTAAAACTAAAGCAACAGACATTAACAACAGATTTCTTTCCACAGCTAAAAACATAATCAAGTATGCAAATGCTTTTCAACATACTAAAAAGCAAAAGTATTGTATGCAGAAGTAAATGTATAACTTTATGATGCATACATGTTAAGTCCTGCCAATATTTACTGATTCAACAGATATTCACCCTTGAATAAATAACTCAATGTTGGGAACTCAATATCATTATCTTCTCTTTGTGACTCAATTACAAAGTCAGAGAAAGCCTGACAAATGGTAAGTGTCAGTAAATAAAGAGCCAAAAACAGATTCTAGCTTAAAAGATGAGGTTATACAAATAAATATTGCATCTGTTCAGCTTCTGTGAATAAACAGCGAAATAACTTAGATGTGAGGCATGCTTTTCATTTACATGTTGTTTCTTTTTATCAACTAGAACTTCAGTAACACTCTGAATATGGACAAGATTGAATTTAAGAAATAAGGCAGGACAGGCATTGTGGCCTTGCCAGATAAACGGCCACCAGTAGTGCCTGCAGCCCACCAGTTTCAGTCCTGGTTGCTCCACTTCCGATCCAGCTCCCTCGTCAGGCCACTGGGAAGGCAGCAGAGCAAGGCGCAAGTGCTCAGAGTTTCTGCACCCCTGTAGGAGACCCAGATGAAGCTCCTGGTTCGCAGCTTTAGACAGGCCCAGGCCCAGGCTCAGGCCCAGGAGTAGCCAAGGCAGTCACTAGGGTAGTAAACCAAGGATGAAAAATTTCTCCTCCCTCTTTGTAAGTGTCTCTCAAATGAAGTGAAATAAAATAAATTATAAAGAGAGAGAGAGAGAGCGCAATGATTATAGCCTAGGTGTTTGAATAAGTCCTATCCTCTTTCTAATCCATTAGATTTCACCAAGCCACTTCATAAAATGGCTTGAACTACACAGATGAAAGTTAGATTATTTTGTCTGCATTTTACCAGCGATAAGGTGAGGTTCATGAGAACTAAAAGCTAACCTGGGGTCTCTTTTTAAGAAAAAGCACACAAATTAGGTGAAGACATGGGAATGGGTCCCCAAAAGTTAGAGTTCCTGAAATTTAAGGTTCATTTAGCTTCTGGGCAAATCTGTTTCCAAATATAACAGAAAAAAAGAACCAGCCAACAGAGATCACAAACTGTCCTCTAACATCTAGTTTTTGCTTCCCAAATAGAAAGAAAAGAACACAGAGAATGTAGGCAGAAAAACATACACTGTGATTTTTATTTCCTTATACACACTCACAATAAACCATACAACAAGAACTGGATAGAAAATAGTCTTTATTAGGATCAAAAGAACAAATTATGAACTAACAATAAAAGTAATTATAAGAAAAGTGATGACTAATATTTTGCTACAACATTCATCAAGCTAGAACATCACACCATACAGAAACAACTGTTTTATACATACATGGGTACAAACACACACACACACACTCATTATTACTCACAATTTGGCAAGCAAAAGATCTCATTAAAAAAATTTACCTCGTCTCCGCCCATAGCTCCTGGCTGCATGTAAACACAGAAGAAAACCATGGGTATTTGTATCAAAATGGTGAATTTAGAAAAATTTTTAAATATTCACACAAATCTTTTCTAAGTAATGTTGAAACTACTAAATTAATCTGGAAATAGTTGACTGCTGATACATTAAGAAAACTTTATGAAAAACAAACTAAATCATAAAGAGAAACTGAGTTGGATGTGGCAGCCACTGGAACAGATACAATGAATAGATTCTTAAGTTCTGTATGAATTTAAATCGGGGCTTACTCTTAACAGATGCAGAATTCTTTCTATTAAAATGGGATTTATAAGTCTTCATTTTTACTTTTTATCACCACCAATTACTGCTCAAATTAAAAAACCATTCATGCTTTATAACTAAAATTATAGGTGTTCATTCTGCATTTCTTAACACACACACACACACACTTTATTGTTCCTCTGAAAAACATATAGAAATGTTACATACAATTTACTCTTGCTTTACATAATGTGTTTCTGTTACATTACTAATAACGTTTCTTTCATTGCTTCTCTTCAGCATCACAGGTGGGAGAACACAGTTATCGGTCAGGTACTGGACCTATGCCAGGCCATGCTTAATAATGAGTATTTCTGAAGGTCTTATTTCCTTTCAAAATTCAAGGATTATGTAATGTAGTCTTTGAACTGTCACAATGTTTAAGAGAGTTGGACTGTTATCTAAAGAAACTTGCAAAGTGGCAAGTCTCTTAAATTCAGCCATTTTTAAAGTATAAATGACATAAAATTAACTTGTACTGAAAAAGGAGGCTAACACGGGGTTCATTTTCAATAAAAGATAATAAGCATTAAAGTTAACTATTTCTCCCTTAAGAATCCAGAATTTTCAGCTAGGTAGTTGAAACACTACTTAGCCAGTCTCACCTTCTACTATTTTCGACTTTCCCTCAGACAACACACTCATTCTTGCTTTCAAATCTTTAATCTCTTTGCTTTCCCAATACTGAAATACAAAACAGGATTATCCAGTTCACAAGCACTATTCTCCTTCTTTCTGTTCAATACCCGCTGATGAAAAAAAAAATTTAAAAAAAGAAGATGACCTAGTCTAGATTTATATGGCTTTTACTGATTGCATTAAATGTTAAGAAGATGTATTCCAAAAAACGAATTTATCTCTTGCAGAAATTTTAATAATTTCCTGGCATGACTCCCCCTTCCGAAAGCCTGCTTAATTTATAATAATGAAAAGCTACACTCATAGCCAGTGCTAAAACATAGATGCAATACATTTTGACATAATATTTATTTCTGTCTCATCCATTCACCTCAATGACATCATCCTGTCTGATACTTCACTGAAAAAAATCTCTATACAGGGAGAAAAAAAAAACCCTCTGTATTTCAAAATTATTTATCTCTCCCCAAATAAAAATTCCCATTCCCTGCCCCGCCCCCCTTCATTATAACTGATTTTTGGTCAGATATTCATTGAAAAAGAACATGAGTGCAACACTAAGTCATAGATGACTCACTGGGCACCAACACACCTAAAGAATAAATTAGAATGCTATTCACTAGAGAAGGTTTAGAGAACAAAACCAGGCTGACTTTGGGATAGGGAGGAGCATCCTAAATCAAGGAAAGGCAAGGAGTTGCAAAAGGTCTACTTGGGGCTTCAATCATAGCTTCCTTAGGTAGGTCATGACTTTTATAGGTTATTATTTTTCCCCATTGCTGAATAAAGAATATAAATCAGGACTCTGAATCAAGCAAGGCAAGATGGCCCATGAAACAGATATTTCGAAGTAGTGATGTGAGCTGCTTAGATTTGTTTATCATTTACTGTGGAATTTAACTATGCACTACGTTGGTCTTAGTTTCAATAGTTCGTCCATGATCCCTATGACAATTTATAACCATAACAATTAGCACTCAATGAGGGTTTACTAGGTGCCAGAAACAGTTAAAATGCTTCACACGTATCAACAAAAAAGGTCTTCAAAATGCCACCAACCGCTGGAGCTGCAACAAGTGAAAGTCAACATCTGGGAACTCAACCAGGGCCTCTGATGTAGGTGGCATGGACTAAACCACTTGAGGCAACACCTGCTCATGTACATTAGCATGAAGCTGGGTTAGAAGAAAAGTAGCAAGGATTCAAAAATCTCCAGCAGCATACTGATAGCTGTGCCAAAACCATGTCACCTCTCAAATCATTAAATACACGATTTTATAACATAAAGGTTCTTTTTAGCTTTTTTCTTTAGATAAGAAAATTGACACACAGAAAAGTTAAGAATTTTGTCAGGGCTAACACTGTGTTGTAGAGGGTTAAGCTGCTGCCTACAACCCTGGCATCCGATATGAGCACTTCCAAACAAACTCCCTCCTAATATGCTTGGGGAAACACCTGAAGATAGCCCAAATCCTTGAAGCCCTGCCACCCAAACAGGAGATACAGAGGGATTTCCAGCCCCCCGGCTTTGATGTGGCCCAGATACAGGTTCTTAGGGCCACTTGGGATTTGACCATTGGATGAATCTCCCCTCTTCTTCCTTCTTTCCTTCTTCCCCACCCCCGTGTGTGTGTGTGTGTGTGTGTGTGTGTGTGTGTGTGTGTGTGTGTGTGTGTGTAGAGACCTTCCTCTTTGTAACTCTTTCAAATAACCAAATCTTTAAAAAAAAAAAGATAATTTTGTCCAAAATCACAGTTAGGCAATGAAGGATTTAGAATATAAGCATAATCAGTCTGCTCCAGAGTTCATAGGCTTAACCACTTCCCTACATCTCCCTATAGTGCTAAATCCCTGGGGCCAAGTGCATATCATATCTAATATTCCTTATTTTTTTTTTAAGATTTATTTAGTTGAAAGCCAGAGTTACAGAGAAAGAGATATTCTGCTGCTGGCTCACTCCCCAGATGGTCACAATGCTCAGAACTGGGCCAGTCCAAAGCTAGGAGCTTCCTGTTAGCAGGCGCCTAAACACCTAGGCCATCTTCTGCTATTTCCAGGCTATTAGCTGGGAGCTGGATCAGAAGTGGAATAACCAGCACATGAATCATTGAGAATATGGGATGCCTGCGATGCAGGAGGCAGCTGTGCCCTCTACATAACACCAGCCCCCTAAATTAAAAAAACATATGGGTCTGGTACATTAGCCTAGTCACTGAAGTTCTCAACTTACAAGCTTGGCATTCCATTTGGGCACCAATTCACATGCTGGCTGCTCCCTTTCCCTTCTTGTAGCTTGGGAAAGCAGCCAAGGGCAGCGCAAACGCTTGGTTCCCAAGACCCACGTGGGAGACCCAGGAGATCCTGATTTCTGGCTTCAGTTTGACTCAGCTCTGGCTGTTGCAGCTACTTGGAGAGTGAACCAGTAAATGGAAGATCTTTCTGTCTGTCTCTCCTTTACTCTGTAAACCTGACTTTCCAATAAAAATAATGTTTTTTTAAAAAAAGTTTGTACATTTTGTTTAAAATGCAGACAGACATACACACAGAGAGACAGAGAAAGGTCTTCCATATATTGGTTCACTCCCCATAATCATTCACAATAGTCAGGCTTGGGCCACTCCTCATATAGCCAGGAAGTCTAGAACTCCAAATGGATCCCCTATGTGGGTTGCAACGATCTAGGCACTTGAGTTACCACCTGCTGCCTCCCATGAAATCCATTAACAGGAACTTAGATCAGAAGCAGGGAAGCCAGGACTGAAAGCAGACATTACACTATGGGTTTCAGGCTTCCCGATAAATAAGTTCTGTGCCATATGGCTGCCCTCGTATTTTCACTATCCTCTAGTACACCTGAAGGACACACAATATCAAATTGGTACTCAACAAATATGGTTTGTTAGCAGAGTTCACAATCAAGAGAGGGAGTAACATATGCTTGATGGCTTTGGGAATATAGGCCAAGTCTGTCAGTGGTTTAAAATTTGATCAAGTTGTTCAGATGAATGCTATTTGCAAACAGTCTACAAACAGCCTTTCCTTTGAGGGAGGTAATGAACACCAAAAAGAGAAATTTGGGGTTATAAAAGTAGTGCCTTTTCCTGGAAAGAAATATGACTTTTAAATAAGAAAGAATATTGAATCCTAAACTTACATAAGCCAGCACAAATGATCCCACACTGGCAAAAAAAAAAAAAAAAGTAATATGACTAATTCTGTTTTCATAATATATTATCCATGACATTGTGGATTTATAAGATGCAATATTCTTGTGAAATTCTATCAACTTCTTTGAAGAACTTGAATTCCTGATTTCCAATTATCACTATCCTTACAGACAAAATTAATTTATTGTGTTTACCTTTGGCTAGGATAGCCATATGGGGAACTTAAAGGAAACTTTTGGGATACTGCTGCTGTTTCTTTATTTTATTTATTTTTGAGATGTATTTCCAAAGTCATGGATACAGAGACAGAGGGAGAAACATACAAAGAATTTATTCATTAACTGTTTCACTCCCTAGATGGCTGAAATGAATAGCTTTGGGCTAGGCCAAAGCTAGGAGCTAGGAGCTTCATTCTAAAACGTTAAGTTACATATTCATTAGACATATATTTGCGATTTATATGCTATTTGGTATGTATGTTATACCCAAATAAATGAATTTTAAAAAATATTCCAGAGGGAAGGCATTCAGGCTAGCGGTTAAGATTCTGGTCAAGCAGCATGATGGACTTAGGACTGTTGATGAAGGACCACCCCTAGAGTAATACTAGAGGGGAAATCAAGGGGGTGAGAGAGGGCACGCGGAAGGGGGACGAGAAATCCCAGAGCCTGTGAAACTGCAGCATAAAACCTTAATAAAAAACAAAACAAAACCAAAAAGACACGGGTTAAGACAGTCACATCATACACTGGAGTGACTGCTTGGAGTCCAGGATCTAGGCTTCTCATTTCAGATTCTTGATAATGCAGACCAAACAGGTAGCAGGTGAAGGCTCAATTAAACTGGGTTCCTGACACAGGGAAGAACTGGGAGAACCTGGCTCCTGGTTTTATTCCAACCCAGCTCAGTTCCAGGCACTGTGGCCAACTGAGAAGTGAACCAGTAGAAAGAGACAGAACCCCTTTACATCTCTACCAAATTTAAAATACAGACACAGACACACACACACTACAAATAGTGTGTATTGGTTCACTGGTTATAAAATTAGTACAGAAAACCTAAAGTTCTAACATTTTCAAGCTTTTAAATCAATCAATTGAACAATGCAAACTTCTTAAAAACTAAATTTTAAATCCATCAGAACAAATATAAAAAGGCACATTCATTTCACAGTGGGAAATACAATAGTTATTTCAAAAATAAGTTGGCATGGTCAGCAACAAGTACATTGTGAATGGCACAATTATGTATGGTGCTTTTCTGGGCTAATGATGCAAGTGGTAAAATGAAAATGGATCCTTTAAAAATTTTTTCCTTTTTTTTTTGAGAAAAGATTTATTTGATTTTTATTTGAAAGGCAGAATTATAGAGAGAAGGAAAGGCAGAGAAAGATCATCTATCCTATGGTTCAGTCCTCAAATGGCTGCAATGGGCAGAATTGAGCCAATTCAAAACCAGAAGCCCTGAGCCTCATCTGGGTCTCCCATGTGAGTGCAGGCTCCCAAGCACTTGGGCCATCCTCTCCTGCATTCTCAGGCCATAAGCAGGAAACTGGATCAGAAATGGACAGCTGGGACTTGAACTGGCACCCATATGGGATGCCAATGCCACAAATGGAAGCTTAGCCAACTCTGCCACGCTACAGCACTGGCCCCCTCAAATGGGTCCTTTTTAACTCCTTTTAACATGGCCTATACTAAATTGTAAATGACATATTTTTATAATTAGTACATATGACTTTCAAAAGCAGAGCATGTTATAATGTGTTGTTTCTATTTGTAATTTTATGAATCTTCTGATCCATAGTCAGACGCATTATCCATTGCACCACTGGCCTGCACCTTCTATTCGTAATTTTAAGAGAGCATTTTAAGATTCACAAAACTGATAGCCAAGTACAGAGATTCTCCATATAGTGTCCACTCTAATATATGTGTTCCTAAATGTCAGCATCCTCCATTAGAGTGGTATAATTGTTACAACTGATGAACCTACAGTGACATATCATTCATTCAAAGTTCATAATTTACATTAAGGTTCACATTCAGTGTTCAATGAATATGCAGCATACCAACATGCATTCACCATTATGTATAATATAGAGTAGTTTCACTGCTTAAAAATCCTTTGTGTGCCAATTATTCTTTCCTTCTCTAGCACTTACGAATAAGGCTGCTGTGAACATCTGTATGCAAGTTTATGTGTGGGCACATGACCATGTTTGGAACTCCTCAGGTCACATTTGTTGGATCATATGATTATGAGCATTCTAAATACTCAATTCTTCCAGCACTCCATGTCATGATTTATAGAATCTTATAGAAAGGAACCTATCTGCAGAACAAGAGGAATTGTTTCTGTATTACAAAAGTGTTCTGCTTGATTCTGTTGGAATACCTTAATAAAAAAAATCTCCCAATAAAAATTTTAAAAATAAGGCTCACTTAATCCTCTTCAAACTATTTTAGCACATTTCCCCCAACTATGCCCCAGGTAGCAGAGCTCTTCCTCCCAAACACACACAAGCTATTAAGGCAGAGCTGTTCAGATTGAACCAGATCAGGGACCTATGTTCCACCGGTCAGGTATCTTTACCCTGGAGCGGACTCTAAAGTACAACCTTGGCAAATTCAGGGTTCCATAGATCATAACTGAAAACTGCAGATCTACATTGCTCAGAAGGGCCATTCTTAATCGTTAGAAGTTGTTACATTTGCCTACAACCCCTGCCAACGGAATTCAGTCTAATCCTACCTTTGGGAGGCGGGGTGGTGGGGAGCTGTTACTTTATCATCTTTTGTTTTTCTTTCTTCAGTGAATTCAATTATTCTACATAAAAAATGGTTTTCTGGGATCCGGCGGCATGGCCTAGTGGCTAAAGTCCTTGCCTTGAGGGCGCCGGGATCCTATATGGGTGCCGGTTCTAATCCCGGCAGCTCCACTTCCCATCCAGCTCCCTGCTTGTGGCCTGGGAGAGCAGTCGAGGACAGCCCAAAGCTTTGGGACACTGCACCCGTGTGTGAGAGACCCGGAAGAGGTTCCTGGCTTCTGGCTTTGGATCGGCATAGCTCTGGCCTTTGCGGTTACTTGGGAGAAAATCATCGAATGGAGGATCTTCCTCTCTGTTTCTCCTCCTCTCTGTATATGACTTTCCAATAAACAAATAAATCTTTAAAACAAAACAAAACAAAAATAATAAAAAGAAATGGTTTTCCATTTCCCATATTAACTTAACCATACTCTTTTGGATGAATCTCACTTTCCACTAGGACAACACTGGTCTAATCTTCTCATGAACTACCTAAGATTCTTCACTATTCAGTCTCTAACCATTTTTCAGATCTTCATTCCCATGCTTCCACACATTGGGTAAAAACAGTTCAGGCACTCCAACTCAACTAACTCTTCCAAGGGTATCAAAATAATACAAACACCTTTTTATACAGTGCAAGAATGTTGGTAGCTGCATATCTTTTTTCTTTTTTAAAAAAGATTTATTTATTTTCATTACAAAGTCAGATATATATAGAGGAGGAGAGAGAGAGAGGAAGATCTTCTGTCCAACGATTCACTCCCCAAGTGACTAACGGCTGATGCTGTGCCAATCCCAAAGCACTGGGCCGTCCTCAACTGCTTTCCCAGGCCACAAGCAGGGAGCTGGATGGGAAGTGGAGCTGACGGGATTAGAACCGGCGCCCATATGGGATCCTGGCGCTTTCAAGGCAAGGACTTTAGCCACTAGGCCACACCGCTGGACCCGGTAGCTGTGTATCTTGAGATTGCATCTCTGTTCCCTAACAAATGACTAACTCCCATTACCCATTTCCATCTATTGTTATTCTTTTAATCTTGTCCAAGATATAAGTTCAGGGCCTGACATTATAACCTAGTGCCTAACGTCCTCACCTTGCATCCTCTGGGATCCCATTTGGGTACCAGGCCATATCCTGGCTGCTCCACTTCCCTTCCAGTTCCCTGCTTGTGGCCTGGGGAAACAGTAGAGGATGGCCCAAACCCTTGAGACACTGTACCCACATGAGACCAGGAGGAAGCTCCTGGCTTCAGACTGGCTGTGCTGGCCGTTGCAGCCACTTAGGGAGTGAACCAGCGAATGCAAGATCTTTCTGTGTTTCCTTCTCTCTGCGTATCTGTGTTTTCAATTTAAAAAAAAAAAAAAAGAAAATTAAATCTCTTTTTAAAAGACGTAAGTTCAAGGCTTTGCTGTACCAATTGGCAGCAAACACACGGCTAGCATTAAATAGCTTTCTAAACTACATAGATTACTAACGCAACCTCTTAGTTTTTAACACTTTTTCAGGGTTTCAGAATTTCTGCAATCATTTCCTACATTCCTCACCAAAGTAGAAAAGAAATCTGATGAGATTTCTCTGTAAACAAATCCAGGTCTCTATGTAATTTTTCTGCTATCATTCATTGGAGAGAATGGGTATCCAAAAGCCACCTGTATCAAATGGTGTCTAGGCATCCTCATTATTGGCTTAGCAGAAGTGACTCCAGCACCATGCTTAAAACAGTACAGAAGGTCAACACGGCAGGCCTGTATCCTTCCTAGTAGACGCTGGAACCACATACTCGGGACAAACCTCTTAGGTAAGGTAAGAGCATCCAACCCATTTGCCTCTCTATTCACCTCATCTCCAGCCCAATTTTGCTCCATTTCATCCTCCTCTTACAAAATCTCCCAGCATGCAAGATACATCTGCTGATCTATCTGCTACCACAGAGGCACCTCCTGAGGTGCCTCCTATCCAGCCCTAGTGGTCCTGTAACCCTGGTACCCACTCCCCTGCTATAAAGGCACGTTCTGTTGTTCTGTTTTGTTCCCCTGCTCTCTTCTCTTCTCCCCCTGCAGCCCTCTCTCTCCAGACAAATAAAGATCTACAGTGCGATTCGCTGCATTGGGCATGTGGTTTTGTGATGATAATTCCTAATGCTCACACTTATTAAAGTACTTAGCTACTGTTTTATTTTGACTTCAGCAGTACACAACAGCTAAATGATACAATAGCTAACTGATATTACAGCCAACAAGGAAAGGCAGGAGGGAGGAAAGAAGGAAATCCTAAGGAGTCTACTCACACATGACAGCATTTTGTATTTTTACTGATGGATCTGGCCAAACCAGGCACAAAGTTACCTTCTATAGAGACAGGAACTTCAGTATCTACCATCTACACTCAATAACAGATCTCTGTCAAAATCTCATGAGGTCTCTTTCAACTTCATGCAAACCTTCAATTTCTAAACTGCTAAGGACAGTAAATTCTTGCTAATTCTACGCTTCTGAACCCCTCAAAAATACAGGGGGATTATACTATGACACAGCTGTCAGAAGAGCAGCTAACCACAATGGACATTGGTGTGTTTAGGAGCCTAAGCATAACCGCAGCTTCAGCCCCTTGGTCAGAGGTCCTTGTCCCATCACTGTCTACAAGGCTGCACTCACGGGAAGCATGTTTCCTTCATGGAAGGCATTATGGAGAGGGACTGACTTGGACATTGGGAAGGAGCTCAGTAACATGAAGCAATTACTCAGTTGCAGCTTCCCTGCTCTGACCCTCTCAAAAACAGCTTTCTTTCCTGACCTGAATTTGGGAAAATGTCAGAGAATGCTAAAATCAGATCAAGTCTTGAGGGGAAAGAAATAATACAAGGGAATTCAGAGTATACTTCCTATACTACTTAATTCTTTTTGCTCAGATAAAGACAGATATTGACAGTTTAGTAGGGAGCAACTGGATTCCTGAAGAGCTAACTGATACTAATTTAAGTCCTTACCATGACCATTATCCCCTATCCCCAACCAGATTTCACCTCAAAGCAATTTAATCACAGCCTCTTTCCAGATATAATTATATGGTGATGAGAACATTACAGACAACCTTAGTACTAGTAAAGAGAGAATTCTTTAGACTAAGGGAATAAATGGCAGAATAATCTATGTGCTCAAGCCTTACATGGCTTTCTGCTGAGATCAGCATGCTCCTTTAACATCTAAGGAAATGAAAACACTACCATGTTTTAAACAGGACAGCAGTCCAGATGAATATCATCCTCCAAGTTACTATCACAGCATCACAGCGGCAGAGGAGAAATTATTAGCACTTGTAGACATCTAGAAAGCCTTGTGTTATCTCCAGTTTTATATTAAAAACTGCATTCCTTCTACAGAGGACATCAAGTACTACGGAGGGCAGAACAAACTGGACTACTGTCCTGTGGAGACTCTAGGGCAGACTATGTAAGCTAATGGACCTTGCAAAGATTTCTTTATCCTTGGAGCAATGTAATCAATAACATCTCTGAACTATCAAGACCACTTAGGCAACATCCTTGGAAAATTGTCCACATTAGGGACCCTGAGATGACAACGGTGGCTGTACCACTCCGCCTTGCCGATGTGGTTAGGCTGCTGAGAGTGGTCCTATTTTTTCCCCTCTCCTTTACCCCCACATACAGACAGATTTTTTTTAAAAAAAAAAAAAAAGAAGAAGCAATTGTCTCAACCACTTTCTGCCATGCCTCAACCCTCCCCACCATGGTCCACATCCTTCTCAGCCATGTAAACATCATTAAAAATGAAATACATGTATTACTTCAAAAAACTGCATTTCTGTTTTTACACACACCACATATAACATTTTTTTAGTAGAATAACAGAAATATCCTGGAGTAAAACTGGTACTCAAAAAAAAAAGTAGGTTATGCCATGCCCTGGTTAAGCATAGTAAATTTACAAAAGCACAAAGGTCTTTGAAAGCACTTTGTAATCTGCTAATTGAGAGAGCCATATTCATTATTACATTGTTCAAGAGGGCCTTGAAGAAGCTCCTGGCTCCTGGCTTCAGATCAGGTCAACTCTGGCCTTTACAGTCTTTTGAGGAGTAAACTAGTAGATAAAATATCGCTCTCTCTGCAAATCTGTCTTTCCAAAACATGAGTAAATCTTAAAAAAAAAAAAAGGTTAAGGGACACGTAGGTTCAATATTCTCTAAGCCTATTATTACTGTGCTTTTCAGTCCTTTTAAAATATATTCTTCCATTCTTATCTCCCATATTAAATGAACACTCATTAGTCTAGGTCTTCACTTGAACCCACCAGCTAGCTATGAATAAAAACTAGTGTGTCCTCTCAAAGTATACAAATTAAAGGGAAAAAAACCCACCAAAATAGTTAATTATACTATACACATGATAGTATTTGTGATATTTGTCTATGTCTTATTTCACTTAACAAAATGCTCCAAATGATAAAACATCATTTTTAAAGGCTGAATGGAATTCCAATGCATTTATATAACATGTTTGTTTTATCCATCCATTCATTCATTCTTTGATGGGCACTTATATTGAGCCCATTATCTGGGCTATCATAAGTAATGCAACAATCAACATGGAAATACAGATATATCTCTAAATACAGTGACTTCATCTCCTTTGGATATGTACCCAGTAGTGAGACCTCCAAGTCGTATTTCTCATTCTATTTTTAACTTTTTGAAGAAATTCAATACTGTTTTCCATAATGGCTATATGAATGTACGTATCTACCAATGGTGTGGGATAAGTCAATTTTTATTCAAATACATCCTCTCCAACACCTGTTATCTTCTGTCTTTCTGTTGATATCCATTTTATCTGGAGTGAGGTGCTGTCTCACTTTGGCTTAGATTTGCATTCCCTGATGATTACTAATGGTAAGTATTGTTCCATATAACTTATGCCTATTTCTATGTTCTTTTAAAAATCACCATTATTTTACTATTGAGTTACTTATATCATCTGAATAGAAATCCTGCCAGACATATAGTTTACAAATACTTTTCCGAATCCTATAGGCCTGTCTCTTCCTTCTGTTGTTGCTGTTCATGCTAAGTGCTCTATTACACAATAGAGCGACATTATCTAAACAGTTCCAGGTACTACAACAGAGGATTTCAAATGTTCCTGCCAAAAAGAAGGCCTACATGCTTGAGATGATGGGTCTGCTAAATATCTTGGTTTGATCAATGTACCGTGTACATACTGAAACATTACAATGTACAATGCAAACATGCACAATTATGTGTTGACTTTTTGAAAAGTTAAGCATTGTTTTCCCCATCATAGATCTTAGAGAAAAGGGCATGTTTGCCAAAGCATTTCTATGCTGATGTTCCCTGAATTTTAATTGGCATTATATGAGTTTTTTTATGTCCATCACGAACATTAAACTCATTTATTACAAATAAACGTAGTTATTAAAAACATGCTGAATGCAATAAACTGAAGTCCAGGTTCTACTGTTAAAACAAGTAGAGAAAACAAACAAGAAAGTCTACAAGCAAAAGTAAGTGACTTTTCAGTTCCCAGCATCTTTCTTATTGATTTGGAACCATTCAAGTCCAGTTGCTTTAGACATCCTCACACACACATGTTCTTCCAAAATCTAATTAAAATCATCAAGAATATTTAAGACTTCACTTATTTTTAATATTCAATAGTGAGTGACATAAGTTTATTATTTTATTTTTTTAGCCAAGGACTTACTAATCCATCATTCAGAGCATATATAGGTCTGATAAATGATAAAAAATTATTTTCCCAAAGATAATAAGTTTGTGTGTTTTGTTTCACATTTTTAAAAACTAGTGCTATAACTTAAAAATCATGTATTTAAAGCAAAAGGTGCCAGCCTTAGCCTGGAGGCAGGAGGTTTTGCTCAAGCTGCAAAGCATCACCCTGGGCCAGACACATGGTCTCCTAACACTCAGCTTCCCCATCTGCTCAGCAAGAAGGTCAAATCACACCCAGTTAACGATCTCTAAGGTCTCACACCATGTTCATGTAGAGAATCATCAAAGACAGCTTAAGACTAGGGTACTTTAAACTAAAAGGATAATTCCTATCCCTTTCATTACTGTGTTCATTTTTAAATGAGCCTTCATTTACAGTATATTTCTATCTTATTCGGTTACATATTGTGATGCTGTATGTGTTCAGAAACAACAGCACTGTATCTTGTCTCTAAAAATTCAATATTTTCCAAAAAAGTAAACCAAACGTCTTCAGTCTGAGTCTCCAAATAATTCCTTCACTATCGTATTACACTGCTAAGAAATTATTTACTTATATCCACTTGGCACTGCATTAACAACACGCTCTTCAAATTTTGGAAAATTCCATCTGCAATTCTAGCAGAGCTGGCTGTATTCCCATTCTGGCAACACGCAGGTCATGTGCTCAGCTCCCTTTCTGCCACTTCCTCTCAGCTGAGCCTCTCCCCATGGAGTTCGGACACAGCAGAGCATAAAGGAAGGGGAAGAGGAGGCTGCCACACAGAAATCCTTTCCCAGCACAAACTTTCACACCAATACCCTCTTTACATTCTTTCTCTTGGCTGAACAAGCTTACTAAAAGTTTTCAGTTTAAATACAAATATATGTACAAGTTTCCAAAAATATTTTTAAGACATTAGTAAAAAGAACAATGTGAAAGATGGCTTAATCTGAAATTCAAAATCTTGGTGCATCAGCCAAGTGTTCATAGCTTAACAATCAGTAGCCTCAAAGTTTTTTAATCAAGCTAAGGCTTTTTGAGGATCTTTAAATTATTAGAATTTAAATATTCAAAGTGTCTAGATTTTATGTAGGGCTCTGTAATTTGTCAACTTTCTAGATAACTTAAATAAGGAAGAATGAGGATAAATAACCATTTCCCCCTGATTGGGGCAAACTGGCTTCTCAAATTTTTAACTCACCTCCTAAAACTTGAAATAGACTCCAATTACCATCTAAAGATTACAGAAAATGAATGGCATGGAAGCTTTTAAGTCAGGGAAGAAGTTTAATCTCGTCAATAAATGCTGTTCAGACAATTGGACAGCAGCCTGCAGAAATAAGAAGCAAGACCTGCACCATTCACCTTACACAAAAAGCAGCTCTAAATAGATCATGGACCTAAATTTGCACCCAGAAACCATTAAGCTAATAGGGGAAAACATAGGAAGAACTCTATAAGATACAGGCATTGTCAAAGCTTCTTAGAAAAGCCACCCAAAGCACAGGCAGTCAAAGACAAAGTAAATAAATGGGACTACATCAAACTAAGAAGTTTCTGTACAGCAAATGAAACAATCAACAAAGTGAAGAGGCAACCAACAGAATGGGAGAAAATCTTTGCACACTACACAACCAATAGGGGACTAATATCCAGGATTTACAAAGAGCTTCAGAAACTCAAGGACTGCAAAACAACCTTGTGAAAAAAACAGATGAAGGAAATAAACAGACATTTTTGAAAAGAGCTAAATCAAATGACTAATCAACATATGAAGAAATGCTCAGGTTCTCTAGCTACTAAATACAAATAAAACCTTGTTGAAGCTACACCTAACTCTGGTGAGACTGGCCTATATTTGGACATTTAACAACACCTGCTGGTGTGGATATGGAAAGATACCCTATTTCACTGTTGGTGCAACAACCATGAAGGTCAGTATGGACAGTGCTCAGACAACTGAAAATTGATCTATCATGTGCTCCAGTTATTCCTCTCCTGGAAATATATCCAAATGAAGTAAAATCTGCATATTAGAAAGTAACCTGCAACCCTATATTTACAGCATTGCAATCCACAATACTGAAGATACGGAAACAACCCAATGCCTGTCAAAAGAGGAATGGATAAAGAAACTGTGGTATATCTACTCCACAGAGTACTACTTAGCCATTAAAAGAATGAAATTCTACCCTTTCCAACTGGAGACTATTATGCTCAGGGAAACAAGCCAATTGCAAAAGGACATCATATGTTTTCTCTGCTATAAGACAATAGTCATGCAAAATACAAAGCAAGCAGATACACAGGTGAATGAGTATATATATATGTATATACACACACACACACATACACACACATATCTATATATATTCTCACAGATGAATTGTATAATGGAGGCTAGCATACCTGGAAGATACCTTGCAATATTCATTTCTACTCCTGAATAAAAGGAAGGCTCTCAATGAAACAGTCTCACTGCCTTAAATAATATGATGTTAGAGTTTCTGCCTTTGTCAATGTCTACAATGCCATGGCGCACGTGGTTGACAGAATGTTGAGCTTGTAACTGTTGCTGGGAGACTATAATGCTGTAATAATACACAGGGAATAGTAGGAAGGGAGGTGGGAAAGCAAAAAAGAAACCCCTGAAACTACAAAACTATATCATGCAAAATAGTAGAAATAACTTTAAAAGTTTTCATTTAAATAACATTCGACCATCTGTCACAGTACAAAGCTACCATTTACTAAAAATATCACTCTTTAAAATTATCTTCTCTAACAATAATAATAAGTAGGGAACTTAATAATAATAAATTAAATAACTGTAATAATATTTTATATATACAACAAGAACAATGAGATATTGGTTAGAGTAAGTATCCTAAGTGTCTTTTGTAGGCTTTTAAACTGAAGCTTGAATACAGCCTTGTGACAAGGTGTACAAAGCAACTGTGCTGTTTGTATTCCATATGAACGCTCTTTTGAATCCCAGCTATTCCATCTCTGATCTGATTCCCCACTACTGGCCTGGGAAATGCAGAATATGGCTCACATGCCACATGGGAGAACCAGGAGAAGCTCCTTGCTTCCTACCTTCAGCCTGGCCCAGCCCCTGGCTGTTACAGCCATCTTGGGAGTGAGTCAGCCTCTTTCTCCCTCCTTTCCCTCTCTCTGTACTGTTCAAGTAAATAAATAAATAAATCTTAAATAAGCTGAAGCTTAAGGAGTTTCAGAGATTTGCTCAACTAGCTGTCATTCTTCATCATATGGAGAGTGAAAATGGCAAAATCTGGGTTCTTTGTTTTGCTCTCTGAACACAGATAATATTACTCTGAATTTCCTTCTTGGAACTGCTGAACTTCCTGCCACTAGAGATTAGTTTACATTTTCTAGAATTTTATATTAATGGTAAAATCAGTGAGGGTTTTTTATGTTTTGTTTTCAACTCTTTAAAATTTGAAAGGCAGACTTATTTTTCTTCTGGTGTGTCACTCTGAATGACCATCTGCCTACAGTGTTGGCATTACAATGGGCACTCCCAGTTAAGTCTTAGCTGCTCCATTTCCAGTTCAGCTCCCTATTAACATACTTGGGTAAAGCAGTAGAAGATGGCTCAGTCCTTAGGTCCCTGCACCCACAAGGAAGATGATGGAAGCCCCAGGAACCTGGTTTTGGAATAGCCCAGCTCTGGCAGCTGCAGCCAGTTGGGCAGTGAAGCAGTGGATAGAAGATCTGATAGTGGCTAAAGTCCTTGCCTTGCATGCCAGGATCCGATATGGAAGCTGGCTCATGTCCTGGTGGCCCCACTTCCCAACCAGCCTCCTTCCCCTTGGCCTGGGAAGGCATTCAGGGATGGCCCAAAGCCTGGGGACCCTGAACACGTATGGGAGACCTGGAATAATCTCCTGGCACCTAGCTGCGAATTGGCTCAGCTTTGGCCATTGTGGCCATTTCGAGATTGATTCAACGGACAGAAGATCTTTCCTCTCTGTCTCTCATCCTCCCTGTATATCTGACTTTCCAATAAAAATAATAAATAAATAAATAAATAAATAATAGCGGAAAAAAAAAGCCTGACCTCAGAAAATGCTTTTTATGGCTGTGCATCACTGCATCTCTAGGTTTCACATGCCTACTTGGATGACGTTGTGCTGGAACTGAAAAATATTATCTCTTAAGCCTCCTCCATTTCTAATTTTTGGCAAGGAACTTTATGATACTGTTTTGTCATGCCCATTTTCTACTTGGAAGAGAGGATCTGGCCAATCAAAAGGAGTAAAGTAACAGACCAGGCAGTGATCCTTTAGAGTAAACTGAAACAAGGCAGTCAGTTTAGTCATGAACACTAATTTGATTAGGATTTGGTTCACTTGAGTAATCAAAGAGGTACCAATATCCTTTCCCAAAGAATACCATGAGAGAGAAAAAAAAATCACCAACTCAAAAATCTATTGCACTGCTGAGCCAACTCCATACCTAGAACGTGAAAAACAAAAGAAAAAGGATGTTTCAAGTTAAGACAGTGGCTGCACTGCTTATATCCCATATGAAGGTACTGGTTTTAGTCCTAGCTTTTCCACTTGCAGTCCAGCTCCCTCTAATGCGTCTGGGAAAGTAGTGGACAACAGTCCAAGTGCTTCAGCCCCTACCCATGTGGGAGACTCAAAATAATCTGCTGGCTTGTGCATTCCAGTCAGGTCCAGCCTCAGATGTGCAGCCATTTGGGAGTGACCCAGTAGATGGAAGATCTCTCTCTCTCTCTCTCCCTTCCTCTGTAAGTGCGCCTTTCAAATAAATAAAATAAACCTCTAAAAAGAAAAACAAATACAAGTTACTGTCAGTGTTTGAAAAATCTATCTGATATCACTATATATGTAGCTAGAAGCACTCCCAGTAGCCTCCTGCCTTCTCCTGTAGGAAAAGTAAAACTACATTACGCAAAAGTTTGGGGGATGCAAATGCTTTGCGATGTAAGGGTAAAGAATATGAGAAGGTAATGAGTAGAACTGCTAAAAACTAAGGAAAAAAAAATACCTGTCTAAACAAAAGGAGCACACTGTTTCAGAACTTCATTTTGGAAATATTGGGTAAGTTGCAGCTTTCACAGACAGTTTGCAATTTCTTCCCTATTCCTCCCCTTCTACAGCCTGTGATAGGTATGGGCCTAATATTCAGGGAAAAGGTCAAAACGTAGCTAGTAGTTATTAAAAGTCATGTCCTCATATAGAAAAAATCAGTAGACACTTGACTTCACACAGTTTTTCTAGCACACTAAACTTATCAGGTTTATTGGTAACTATGAGACTTCTGTACTTGGCATACACTGTCCACCTCTTCCATGTTCCATTTTCTATCATCTAGATGACATTAGCAAAGGTGATGTCATCAGTTAAAAGTAAAACTGGAAGTCAAGCACTAGAACACACAGACACAAGCCAAACTGGTCCATTCAAAGCTGGGAACTAGTACTGAGGAGTGTGATTGCTCACCATGACATGTCTGTTTTTCCTACCAAGTCAGGGCAGCTGAGAACATGGTATCTTCAAAAGAGATCCATCCATGTTTCAATGAGGTCAAGGAAGCAAAATAAAGATGAAAGATTTTTATTTTTTAAGACATAGTGAACAGCAATGTTACTTTGAGAGCTAGGAAGGATAGATTTTGGTAAAGCAAAAAAAATAAAGGGGTTGGGGGGAGTTATCAGAAGGGACTATAATTGATCACATCTCTGTTTTAGAACAATTTGAACGTTATCTAGGTTGTCTTTAGTTTCCTTAGCCAGTCATTCTTTTTTGAAGATACAGTTCAACTTCAACCTAGTCCTTTCCAATAGCTTCAAATTCTGAATAAAATTTCAGCAATTTGGAATTTCATGTTAATTATTCCTATATGAGGGCTGATGGAATTGAAGAACAAAGTCACAGGACAGTAACAATGGGCCGGCAAATGGTAACATAAAAAGAAAGACAAAGAAAAATAATACATGAATGTTTGTGCATGTATTACGTGCATAAATCACCAGATGGGGACTCAATGACACAAAAGGGAAAAAAGCTTTAACACAGGAAATGAGTCGAAGTCAGCAAGTCCCACAGGCTGCTACCAAGGACAATATTTTTACTCTGGTGATTGCAAGTTGGAGTCAACTTTGAAAGAGAACTGATGGTAAGCAATGCCAGTGTCAGTCAGATTCTGGCTGTTTTCATGTTTTATTTTAAGGAGTCAACACGCTTCTTTGACGTCGGCCAGCACACATACACAGTCATGGGAAGACTGATGCACTCAAGATATCTGTAATCAGGTAGCAACTAGGTCTAACTAGTTAACATTTGACACAAATATCAGCAAAATGATTTTTTGGTGCTTCTAAAAGTATTGCAGATTCACAGAACTTTCATGTTCAAGGCAGTCATTCAAATGACACCATCAGCCCTGGCTTCTCACAGTTTGAAGAGACCGAGGCTCACAAAAGAAGATTCAAGCCACAGGCACTAATAGAACACAAATGCAATCTCTTTGCTTAAAAGCAAAGAGTCAAACTGAAATCTAATAATGAAAAACACCTTAAAAGGAAAGATACCAGTTTGCTTCAGTTTTTACAAAGAAAATCATACGTTAGATCCTCCTTCTCTTTGAGAACAGAGTTTACATTGAGTCTTTTCTCAGAAACACATTCACTCTTTCAGGCAAAGCTACCACCACACTATTCTGTTCTGCTTATAACTCTAAATGCCATCATCTAATTGGAGCCTTTCCACACTTATTGCTGAAGCCCAGCAACAAATAAATAAGCATTAATAAATAAACAAATAAGCATATTTATTAATTCTTACTTTTTTAGAAAAAAACAGGAAGTAGAGGATCTAAATGTGACCTTTCTTTTAGAAGAAAATGACAGGTGGATACTTAGGAAATTTTCCTCCAAGATCCTCCAAAGAAGAGAATATTGACTATTCAAGAAAAAAAATGTATTGATTGCTGGCTACAGTGCAGAACCAAGGAAACATAGACTGTATATTTTAGAAGTAATCCAATAACTATCTTAAAGAATTTCAACGGAATTTCAACAGTTTACTTAAGCAATACAGAAAGGGATAATACTAGACACAAATCTATACCCACTTAGGTCTCCATGTGAATCCAAAATCAGTTTGTATAGCTAGGAGGATGAAATATACTAAGATTTCATTTGACAAGGAAGAAAATGTAAAGGTTGTGTGACCCAACGACTTGTATAAGTTCAACTGACAGCGACAATTTCCATTTAGAAAATGTATTTCAAAACTATTGGGTTACCATACACTAGAAAGTAGAGCTGACATAAGTCAGGTGTTCTTTCCAATGCTAATTAATACAATGACCTTCTACTTAGTTTTTGATGATCTAGAACTTTATCTAAAAATTATTCTACAAAACTATTTCTAATCTGTAAAGTGCTTGACAATTGATACTCTGTAAAACGGGAGATCTCTGGATGTCCAGCTTGAAACACCTGCCAGCTCCCAACCACAATGAGAAAATTCTGAGTTATACTTAAATAAGTTGATGATTCATTTATTCACATTCTCCACCTCATTTCCTCCCACTCTGCGGCCTTTCTTCATTTCCCTACCCAAGTGGTATACAGCAAGGGTCAACAAATGCTTTGTGCCTAGGGCCAAGCAAGGTTTTGTGGGCTCTGCCTTTATAACACAAAAAAGAGCTACAGGCTATCCAGAAAAGAATGGGTGGCTATGTTCCAATGAAACTTTTCTTTTTTTTTTTTTTTTTTACAAAAATAGGCAGTAGGCCAGATGAGACTTTTCAGGGTTGAGAGTTGCCAACCCTAAAACAAGGCAGCAATCATCAAACTTTGGCTTATATCAGAATTACCAATGAAGTTTATCAAGTCACAGATCTCCCTGGACCTCATCCTTAGTTTCTGATGCTGTTGGTCTGTAGTGGGACCTGAGATTTTGCATTCTTATTAAGTTCTCAAGTGATGCTGTTGCTGCTGCTGCTGCTGGTCCAGAGACCACACTGTGAGAACCACTGGTAGAGCATAATGGTCTATACTGACTGACTTTACAAAGGGCTGAAATGCCATGAACAGTGAAGAAAGTAGGAACCACATCCTGCAACTTAGCTGCTAAATATACAGAAGATTTCATGTAAAGACTTACTGTTAAGTGCCATAATATTATCTGTTCCTGGATGATGAAAATTTATTCCCATGCGCCCTGGAAAATACAATTATTTTATTTTAAGCACAAAGAAAAAATTCAGTTATCATTTCAAAATATTAAAAAATAGTAACATTAAAAAAGCTAAAACAAATTAATCCATAACAATAACAATGCTATCAACGGCCAAAGCAGTCACAACAGTTTCTAAATCAAATCATAAAACACATACATGAAAGGGCTCAAAACAAAACCAAAGTCTCAACAACAAATAAAATACAGCAAAACAAAGCAAAAAAAAATAGAAGCTTCTATTAAAATAGTCTAATGTTTAATGTATCTCCCATATTCCAATTCAAACATGCTAACTCTATGTATTCAGTATTTTATCTAAACATTTATACGCCTCTTTGGATTCAAGCAATACACCTGAGTATGAGACAGAATAAAAGCAAACAGGTTTTATAGTGCCTCAATACTCAATATGTTAGCAGTAGCAACACAAAAAGGTAGTTTATACGACATCTAAAGTGAGGAGAAAATGACCTAAGGATCTAGTTTTTATGCTATCTCTACCACTAACTATGACATTGGCCACAATGATTCTCCAGATTTGCATTCTTATACCTGTAATAAAAGGTACAAGCTTCAGCCTATCATGTGCCAGGATCCCATATGGGTCCAGTTCATGTTTCAGCTGCTTCACTTTCCACTCAGCTCCCTGCTTATGGCCTGGGAAAGCAGTTGAGGACAGCCCATAAGCCTTGGGACTTCGCACCCAATTGGGAGACCGTGAAGAAGTTCATGGCTCCTGGCTTCAGATTGGCTCAGCTCTGGCCATTGTGGTCACTCAGAGAGTGAACCAACAGATGAAAGATCTTTCTCTGTCTCTCCTTCTTTGCATAAACCTGTCTTTTCAAGAAAAACAAATAAAAAAAACTTCAAAAAAGATTTTGGTATGATCTTTCATTTATTACTTATTTGAGATAAGAGGTGGGCCAATCAACAAAGAAATGAAACACAGATAGTCTTCTGCGGGGGAAACTGTATTTAGTATGTTTCCTTGACAAATTCCTTTAACAATGTAATTTCCTGAAAAGAATGCTTTTGTGCAAAAGCCAGTATCCATAAACTTGGTTCTGCAAGATTTTGACATTCAGTTATGTTATCAAGAAATTCACATGAAAATGTTAAATTGATTACACTGTCATTGTTTAAAGTTTACACTCTTCTACTACAGAGAAAATTAGAGATAAGGCAAAAGTGATTGACTTTTATGACAAATAAACTTTATATTTAATCCAAAAGGTCAGTCGTGTTGTATTTAAACTCAGGTAAAGGATCCTGGAGACAACATCATGAAGATCTTCTGCCCAAAAGTAAAGCATCACAGCGCACACGACAGCATTTGCATTAAAGAAAAAGGGGAATCATGAATTCCTTGGTAAATATTGGTCTGTCTGAATAAGTTTTTCCTTAACAACTTTGCATAGGTCATTCATTCCAAGAGCCTGGAACAAAGCCAAAGCCCTCAAAAGACTCTAAAGAAATTTCCAATTTTACCATGAAGCATCTTAGGACTTTAAAAAAAATATTTATGTTTATGTTTGTTATTTTAAATCTTTTGAGGATAAAGATACTGTATCTCTCTAGTTCTGCAGGAACTATTTTGCCAATATTTATAACGCAGTAATCCTTTTTAAGTATGTATTATAATGTTTTCTTTAGAAAGACCATCATACTACTAGAGAAGTTCTCTTAACATTAGAATTGCCTGTTTTATTTTTTGTAGATTTCAGATATCTTATTATGTCTACGGGAAGCAAATAACTGGGAATTTCAAAAATTATTCCACTGTTAAAAGACAATTTAATTGATCTTTATATGTAGTGTTCTATGTGCCTTATTATATTTTCTAGTTCCCGAGTCCTTTAAAAGTCCCTGAAAATTACAACCTATACCATATATGCACTGGCTGCCATATCTGCCACCAACATGTTGATCAGAATCTGTTACAGGAAAATTTGTCACCAGAACAAGGTTTTGCCTTGTTATGGACAATCCACAATCACTTTGACTTCAATTATCTTTACCAATTTTCTCTCTTTCACTATTTTCAGAAAGTGAGCTCTTACTTGCATTTATTGTCACCACACAATAGCATCTATGAAAATTATATGTGATGTATCCTAACTTAGCTTTCAACATATTTTGTAATATTCTAATTTAACAGTAAATAATCAATCACCGGAAGGTCTTCCAGAAAAGCTCAGTGAGACTTTAAAAGAACTAAAAAAGGAGTGGCCATTACTGTGGCATTGTGGGTTAAGCTGTATCCTGCCTGTTTCACTTCTGAACTGGCGCCCTTCTAACACATCTGGCAAAGCAGTAGCAAACAGTCCAAGTGCTTGGGCCTCTGCACCCAAATCAAGACCAGGATGAAGCTCCTGGCATCAGCCTGGTCCAACCCTGGTCTCTTGAGGAGTGAACCATTTGAGCAGTCAACCAGCAAGGCAGAAAGTCTGTTTTGCTTTTTCTCTTATTCTCACCCTTTGTAATGCTGCCTTTCAAACACATAATAAATAGGTCTTTTAAAAAGAAAAAAAAAAGTCAGTCACATCACATATACAGGGCTTCTATTAAATCTGCAACCAAAATTATCCAGATGAGAATGTGGTTCCTACTATGCAAGTGATGCTCCCTAACCATTTCCAGAAAAATAAAGGGTTATCAAGAAAATCAGGTCAGCCCAGAGTTAGCTCAACTTTCTCAAACCTGAAGAGGTGACTCTTTTGTCTTCCAAAAATTGTGTGTGTGTGTGTGTGTGTGTGTGTATACACATTCTTTTCATGAGGTGTTACAATCATCTCACTGGAAAGATGAAACTCCAAGCAAGTTTCATCATTTTCTGTTACTGTTTATTCTACACTGATAATCTCAACACAATCCTTCTCAAGGAACAGGCAAACAGGATTAGTCAGTGTTTCACAGACTGAAGGCAGGCACAATTTAGTAAGAAACAGAAAATTTTAATTTTTCTGACGTTCTCTCAAATTCTGTGGGCTATTTTGACTTCAAGGGAGCTCAGAATGGGCCCGGCGCAGTGGCGCAAGTGGTTAGGGTCCTCGCCTCGAACACGCCCGGGATCCCATATGGGCGCCGGTTCTAATCCCGGCAGCCCCGCTTCCCTTCCAGCTCCCTGCCTGTGGCCTGGGAAAGCAGTTGAGGACGCCCCAAAGCTTTGGGACTCTGCACCCGCGTGGGAGACCCGGAAGGGGCTCCTGGCTTTGGATTGGCATAGTATGGGCCGTTGCGCTCACTTGGGGAGTGAATCATCGGACGGAGGATCTTCCTCTCTGTCTCTCCTCTCTGTGTATCTGCCTTTCCAATACAAAAATAATAAAAATAAAACTTTAAAAAAAAAAAAGGGAGCTCAGAATGAAAGCCATCAACAGCAGATGCTATAGAAACTCTGGTTCAACACCAGACCTAATGAACTAATTATCTTAATATAATCTGATTTCCCCATTAATTAAATCCAATTTTAAAAAGTAAAATAAAATATAGTTCCTGTAAGTGAATTTCTGTACCTCTTCAAGGAATAATGTTTAAATGCTATAAAATATAATTGTATTTCTTAGAAAAAACTAAACAATATAAAGGTATGAACAGCAAAGATAAGCATGGCTAATATTTTCATTTAAGTTTCTTTTTTTAAAATTTTACAACTAGAAAACTGGAATGATTTTTATTTCAAATACTGTATCTTATGTTTTACAGTCACTAAGTGATCCTTCAGGAAAGAGAAAATATATAATAGCAAACCAAAAATTGATTCCAAATTCAGGTAAGGATATTTTTTTCTTCCTTTTGTCCGACGAATACAGCTGTTTAATCAGCTGTGAAAACAGACTCAAGCCTGTGACATCTGGTGATTTTTGTTAATGCAGTCTGGTGCTGCTAGTGCGACATTTTGTCACCTGTCCATGCACTGCTATTTTTAAATTGTTCTTGTCAGCTAGCTATCTTTTAAGTATGGTGTAAAATATAAGGTTTCAGAGACTGGAGGGCACACTTGGTTTTACTGAGTTAAATGATGCTGTGGAAATCTGAGACAGTGTCCCACTTTCCCCACTGCACATGACTTAATAGACAAGGGCAAGAAGGGACAGAGAGAGGTTAGAGAATAGGGCTCCCACTGCTATTCAGAACAGCAACAAAAATCATAGTTTCAGAAACTCAGTTTACACTCATATTTAAGAAGGTAATGATAACAACTACCTCTACCGTTCCTTGATGTTTCAGAGTTCAACCAAATCCATACTTAATATGCAAAATAAAAATTGAAATTTTTACTGATACATAATAACTTATGGAAATCATCCCTTCACTTAGATAACATGTTTTGACATGGAGGATAACTGCTGTAACTACTTCTAATCAACCCCTTTGCTCTAGAAACTTGAGCATCCTGCAGAGTTTTCACATGTTAGGGTCATTGCTTTGTTCCACAAAGTGTGATGATGGTAAAATGCATCTTCCATTAGATTTTATTGTCCATTACTTTTCTCTAAAAAAGACAGGTGATATAGGGTACTTCAAGAACTTTGAATTAAATGGAATTAAAAGGCTAAGTTTACAGTGGTAGACTTAAAATCATGCATAGTTTTCTCACATACCATGCATTTTTATAAGCATACTGCTGGTTTCTCACACTTTGCTTTAGAAAAAGAATCCAGGCCCGGCACAGTAGCCTAGTGGCTAAAGTCCTTACCTTGTATGCACCAGGATCCCACATGGGTGCCAGTTCATATCTCAGCTGCACCTCTTCCCAACAAGCTCCCTACTTGTGTCCTGGGAAAGCAGTGGAGGATGGCCCAAGGCCTTGGGACCCTGCACCTGCATGGGAGACCTGGAAGAAGCTCCTGGTTCCTGACTTTGGATCAGCTCAGCTCCAGCTGTTGCAGCCACTTGGGAGTGAACAAGCAGATCACTCCTCTTTCTGTCTCTCCTTTTTGTATATCTGCCTTTCCAATAAAAAGATTAAATCTTAGAAAAAAAGTACCTATAAGATATAATAGCATGATATGTAAAAACATATGAGATAGATTTTTAAATATTCCATTTAGGAGGTTGCATTGTAGCAAGGGTTATTATCTCTAATTGTTTCACTTTTGATTAAGATCCCTGCTAATGGCCAAGGAGAAGCACAGGAAAATAGCACAAGTCCGCTGCATCCACATGGGAGACACAGATGAATCTCTGGGCTCCTGGCTTCAGCATGACCCTGCTCGGGCCATTGTGGCCATTTGGGGAGTGAACAAACTGATAGAAGATGTTTCTCTACAATTCTACTTCTCTCCAATTCTTTCAAATAAAATAAATAAGCCTTCTTTAAAAATCCCACTTAGAAAATGATAAGATTTGATACTAGAATATTATCAGTATATTTTTAAATAACCAGTAAACAAAACTGTGAGCCTTTAACCTAAAGCCAAATCTTAATTGTTTCGCATACCAGTAGAGCATAATTTTCAGGAAGTTTTAAAATTCGTTGTGCCTCTGTTTCTTCATTCAAGGTTGCATGCTAGGACAGTTAAATCGGAATTTCTGAAAATGCTCTCCAGGCACAATCTTTTCAACAGAACTCTTAGTTGATCACAACACTACATGAGAGAACTTCAAAAAGTTTGTGGAAAAATCAAACTGAGAAGTAACTTTTTGGAGGTATCATGCCAATCCTCTGCCTACAGTGCTGGCATTCCATATGGGTATCACTTTATATCCTGGGTGCTGCAATTCCAACCCAGCTCCCTGCTTATGACCTGGAAAAGCAGTGGAGGACAACTCGAGTCCTTGGGCCCCTGTGCCCACATGGGAGACTCAAACCAAAGTCTTGATCCTAGTTTCAGCTTAGCTCAGGTCAACTCCAGCCAACAGGGAGTGAACAAGCATACAGAAGAGCTCTCCATCTCTCCTTCTTCCTATAAGTGTGCCTTTCAAATATGAATAAATAATAAATAAGTCTTTAAAAACAGAAGTAAATTCATTTTGGTGCAGAAAAAAAGGAAATTTCTGCATGAGCGATCTGAAGAAATTCATAGAAAACATATTATTATGGGAAAATCATTCAAAAATGTGGATACCACAAAAACATAAACTTATCTTTTTGAATATTCTTTAAAATTTTTTTTAATTCATTTGAAAATCAGGATTATATTTAGAGAAGGACAAAAGGAGAGAGAGATCTGTCATTCATTGGATCACTCTTCAGCCAGGCCAAACACAAGAGTCAGGAAACTCATCTGGGTCACCCTGTGGGTGTAGGGGCCCAAGGACCTAGTCCATCTCCCTTGCTTCCCCAGGCACATTACGCAGGCACGTTATGCAGGGAGCTGCTTCTGACATGGAGCAGCCAACACACAAACTGGCATCCATATGGAATGCTGGCATTACACTTTAATTATCCACTAACTTTTTAAAGTACTCTCATATTACTGTGCAACTTAACGAGATAATCTTATAAATATTGTTCAATATCTAGTTACTACCCTCATACATAAAGATTATATAAAACAGTAACAATGATTTTTTGCTGACTCAGAATTTATCTCCTACAAATGTGTGGAATATATTCATTTTTACATAAGATAAACAATGTGGGCTGAAAGAAGGTAGCACAAAAAAATAGAACTGAGCCATAATGTAATCAACAGAAATAAAGAAGCTACGTTTTTCTGGAATAAATAGGTAAACAAAATGTAATGAAGGTATGTATTTTTTTCTAAAACAGGAAGACTTCACAAATTTCATAAAAGAGGTCCAATTTTCTGAAAGGCTCTCTAACATTAAATTGTGTTCGGTAATGAAGAATTCCTCTGGAGCACCAAAAGGACAGTATTTATCCTGTCCAAGTTTCTGTGAATTTAAATGATTCAAAGCAGTATTACTGGAAGACATGCTATTTTTCCAGGTCTTTTTCAGCATACCTTTGAAAAACAAGCCCTTCAAAATCAGTTTTCAAAATGACACCTGCTTTTTTCATTTTTCAAATCTCAGTTCCATGAATAGCAAAGGAAGAGAGAATTCAAATCAAATACATATATATATATATATGTATGTATATATATATATGTTCCATCAGGTACAACTCAAAAACAGTCAGCCAGGCTTCCTATTCTATTCTGAGACAGACTGCACCAGATGAAAAAAAATGACTCCTGTTGTTGGCTAAAATTCCTGCTATAACTGTGCTTCCCTCCCAGTTTCACTCACTATGCTCAATGCACTAATGTTGGTATTTCTTAATCATTAGAGTTTGGACAGTATGATTAATCAAACCTAATCACTACGGTTTTCACAATAACTCTCCTTATTAGTTGGAAAAAAACGCCAGTTGTTATCACTTCATCCTCCTCCTCAAAGCTACTTTCTCATTTCTTTGAGGCATACTGTCAATCAAATGGAAGTACACAAAAAATACGGTAACAGACAGCAAGTATTATGACGGCTTAACAGGCCAACACTTTTTGCTTTCAAAAAGCAAAGAAAAACACATCCCAAAATTCAATTATGTTGGAAAAAAAAATAGTGATCTGATCATGCTGTTGAAGACACACATTGGGGAAAGCTCAATTCAACTTTCCCTGTGCATCCATTTTATTTTTTATTTTGGGACAGGAGGTAGGGAATCTTTTTTAAAAATTTTTTTTCTTTTTAAATTATTATTACTATTTTATTTTGATGATCTTTACATAGTTGATCAGGGTACAAAAGATCAAGGGCTACAGGAAAGTGGGTAAGACCGCTGTTTGCTCATTCTCTTCCTTCCTGCATCTGGGGGAAGGGGAAAAGACAAATATTTTTAAAGATTTATTTATATTTATTGGAAAGTCAGATTTACAATGAGGAAGAAAGAGAGAAAGATCTTCCATCCAATGTCTTACTTCCTGAGTGGCTGCAAAGGCTGGTGCTGAGCTGATCCAAAGCCAGGAGCCAGAAACTTCTTCCAGGTCTTTCATGTGGGTGTACAGTCCAAAGGCTTTGGGCCATCCTCCACTGCCCTCCCAGGCCACAAGCAGAGACAGCTGGACAAGAAGTGGAGCAGCCGGGACACAAACAGGCACCCATATGAGATCCCACACATACAAGGTGAGGATTTAACCACCAGGCTATTTGAAAGATCCTAGGGAATGCTTCAAAATTCAGTATTTTTTATACTACTCTAGGATAAGTTCAAAAATGACTGAAAATCATCAGAGCTTTAGGAAAACTAAGTGTCATAATTTCCTTAAATTCTACATGGTTATCTTACACATTTGTTTAGATTCAAATATTTTTTACTGGATACACTTCTAAGAATATTACTGTAAATATATGTTAACCATGTTCACTTTGTTCTTCATTAGCAGGACATCCAATTTTTGTTACATTTATATTATTCAGCTACACAATTTTGGAAAGTCAACATAGTTTAGGTATAATAGTTTGCTTTTGTCTTTCAGTGGATTTAAAGACACACAAAGAGAAAGATCTTTCTCTGTTGGTGAACTCTCCAAATCCACAAAGGCCAGAATCACGTTCAGGCCAAGAACAGGAGACTAGTACATAATCCTCGTCTCCCACATGGGTGGCAGGGACCCAAGCACTGGAACCATCATCTGCTGTCTCCCAGAACACATGCTAACACGAAGCTGAAATCAGAGGCGGAGGAGAACTGAAACCCAAGCACTCCCATGTGGGATGCACGAGCTCCATGCAGCATCCTTACCACTCCACCAAACACCCACTCCTCAGGTGATTTTTCCTTTTTTTTTTTTTTAATGAGAGGATATTCGTCTTTCAATACTCACTACTTACTTATGGAAAACACAAAATTTTTTAACAACTTGCTTCAGAAAGCTTTCAACATCTAGCTGCAGTCTAGTTGGAAGAAAGTTAACCATTGTATGGATATGAGCATGCACCTAATTACTGGGCCGGGCTACAGGCATTCAACTAATAGCAAAGCAACAGCAGAAAAAGAGGTCAGCGCTGTGGCATACTTGGAAAAGGTACCACTACTGAAGCCAGGTGCCAATTTGGGTCCTGACTGCTATATTTTTAATCCAGCTCCGTACAAACGGCATGATAAAAGCAGCAAAATGTGGCCTAAGTGTTTGGTCCCCAGCTAGCCATGTGGGATATCCTGGTTCCTGGCTTCTGCCTGGCCAAGCCTTGATCTTTGCAGCCACTTGTAGGGCTGAGCCAGAGGATGGAAGATAGCTCTATGTGTCTCCCTATCTGTGTAACTTTTTTTTTCCTAAGATTCGCTTTATTTTTATTTGAAAGGCAGTTTCAGAGAGGAGAGACAGAGAGAGAAAAAGAGAGAGAATTTTCCATCTGCTGGTTCACTTCCCAAACAGTTGTAACAGTTTTGAAGCTAATTTGGTCTGAAGCTAGGAGCCAAGAACTTCTCTCAGGTCTTTTGTGTGGGCTCAGGGGCCCGAGAACTTGGGCTGTCCTCTGCTGCCTTCTGAGGTCATAAGCATGGAGCACGATGGGAAGTAGAGCAGACAGAACGCAAACTGATGCCTATATAGGTTGGCAGTGTTGTAAGTGCAAGTTCAGCCTAGTATGATGGGCCCTTTTAATTCTGATGTTCAAAATAAAAAAACAGTAGAAAACATCTGAGCAATTTGTAGTGTCATGACCTTCATTAGATCTTCATACTCATTCTATGAGTCTTTAATTTTACTAATGGGACTGAAGCTTTGAAGAGGTTAACTTATCAAGATCAATAGCCAACGAATGACAGAATCAGAATACAAATTCCAGTGTGAATACTACAAAATCATAAAAGTTGAGTTTAATGATGACTGTGAAATCAGTATCTCTCCTATATAGAGGAATACAAAATAATATGAAATGTCAATTTAAAAAATCATCTTTGTCGGAGCTGACACTGTGGCTTAATCGGCTAATCCTGCCCTAGCTAGCACTGGCATTTCATACGGGTGCCAATTTGAGTCAGCTGCTCCACTTCTGCTCCACCTCCCTGCTTACAGGCTGAGAAAGCAATGGAGGATGGCTCAAGTTGTCAGTTCCTGCAACTACATGGAAGACCCCAAAGAAGCTCCTGGCTCATGGCTTCAATCAGCTCAGTTTCAGTCATTGTGCCCATTTAGGGAATGAACCAGATAGATCTCACTCTATGTCTATCCTTCTCTCTGGAACTCTGCCTTTCAAATAAAAATAATTTTTTTAAAAATCATCTTTGCTTAAGCACAATGGCTTAATGGCTAAATCCTCACCTTGTAAGTGCTGGGATCCCATGTGGGTGCTGGTTCATGCTCTGATACTCCACTTCCCATCCAGCTCCCTGCTTGTGACCTGGGAAAGCAGTAGAGCATGGCCCGAAGCCTTGAGACCCTGTAGCTGCATGGGAGACCTGGAAGAAGCTCCTGGCTTCAGATCAGCTCAGCTTTGGCCATTGCAGCTATTTGAGGAGTGAACCAGGGTATGAAAGATCTTTGTCTTTCATTTCCTCTGCAAATCTGATCTACCTTTCCAATAAAAATAAAATAATTTAAAAAAAACAAAAATCATCTTTGTTGTCAATAAGTAGTTGAATATCAGGTGATTTTTTTTTATTATTATTTTTTTTTCATTGGAAAGGCGGATGTACAGAGAGAGGAGAGAGAGAGAGGAAGATCTTCCGTCCGATGATTCACTCCCCAAGTGAGCGCAACGGGCCGATACTATGCCGATCCGAAGCCAGGAGCCTCTTCCGGGTCTCCCGCACGGGTGCAGGTTCCCAAAGCTTTGGGCCGTCCTCCACTGCTTTCCCAGGCCACAAGCAGGGAGCTGGAAGGGAAGCGGGGCTGCCGGGATTAGAACCGGCGCCCATATGGGATCCCGGGGTTGCAAGGCGAGGACTTAACCACTTGCGCCACCGCGCCGGGCCCCAGGTGATTTTTTTTAAAAAACTTTTTGTTCTTTTATGTATTGTTTGGCTATTATGAGCCAGGATATTATTTAAAGAAAGATATTTAAGGGATTAAAAAAATGAACAAAAACAAAAGACTATGTACTCTTGTACATAAGAAAAGATTTTTCACATGATCGTGTTGTAAAAATATGATATTGAAGAGATCAGGGAAAACAGGATGGAATAGAAGTATTTCTGTAATGACCCACACAGAAGCTGCATGGTAGGGCCCTCCACCATCCTTTTTTTTTTTTTATTTCTTAAAAAGCTTGATCTATTCAAATGCTATGTCTTTCGGCCCAAAGTCCGAATCAGGAGTTTACCTTAAGTTACAACTATGTACAAGAACTCATACACAGCAGCCCTTCCTATAGAGAGGAAATCCTGAAAACAATCCGAGCATCCAAAGTTAAAACTGCCAATAAATTATAAAGACCAAAGACAAATACAGACAGTGTTTATCATATGGGAAATGTAAAAATTGAGACTAGACCATTATGATACTTTTAGTTATCTTTTTATTCCTATAATTTTCTCTACTTTCTAAACTGAAAAATTACTTAAAATCCTTTTTCTGAAAAAAACAAGCAGCGTAATTATGCTACAGTAACAATCAGACACACAGTGCCAAAAACCAAACTGAAAAGTCTCCCGAATGGAAAAGGAAAGAAGAGGCTCAAGCTCCCTCACCGAAGGACAATGACACAGCAATGTCACTGACCAAGGGGAAGCAGTCGATTCCCCAGACACCAACGACAATGATATGATAAATTGGGAAGTTGCAAGCATATTAAGGTTGAGTAATGCTGCCTGCCAACTTATCAGGAAATAACGTAAGTACAGTGCAGCAGGCTTTTACAGATGAAGCCTATACATCTGCAAGTATAATAAATATGAAGGTGGTTGGAAATCCAATTTAAAAATGCCGTGAGAACTGGAATACGGCATTTACATGTTCCCATGAGGAGGTAGCCCTCTTAACCTGCACCAGTGCTACTTTCAACAGGGTACAACAGTTCCTGCTTAGGCAATATTCACAAAACTCTGCAAGCTACTATATAGATTCTAACATTCTTTGACAATTTTTTTCCCCAGAAGAAAAGAATAAACCAAGATAAAATAGATATGCATAAAGAAATGAAGCCAAATATTTTAGAATTGCTTGGAGAGTTCTATAGCTATTTAGAGCAGAGAAGAAAGACACAGACTTAGAAGATACAAAAAACACAAAACAGTCTTGCAAAAATTTAACATCGTTCTCACATCCAAAATGAAATAGGTACTATGTACTTAATCTTTTTAAAAAAAGATTTATTATTTTTATTGCAAAGTCAGATATAGAGAGAGGAGGAGAGACAGAGAGGAAGATCTTCCGTCCGCTGATTCACTCCCCAAGTGACCGCAACAGCTGGTGCTGAGCCGATCTGAAGGCAGGAGCCAGGAAACATCCTCCAGGTCTCCCACTTGGCTGTACAGTCCCAAGGCTTTGGGCTGTCCTTGACTGCTTTCCCAGACCACAAGCAGGGAGCTGGATGGGAAGTGCTACTGGGATTGGAATCCATACGGGATCCTGGCGCAAGCAAGGCAAGGACCCCTGCCACTAAGATACTGTGCCAGGCCCGATACCTCCTATTTTAAAGTGGCTTCTATATGAAGTTTTCTGTAGTCTTTGGAGATTGGATTATTAAATCTCATACTTCCTTGCAGTATACCTGAACATTAAGTAATTAATATTCAGCTAAGGATTTCAAATATACAAAGTCCACAAAATTTTGCTTCTGGCCTCATGCTATAACATTGGCTTCAACTATCCAACACATGCTTCTATAAAAACTCAATCTTGATTATAGGTAGACAAACACAATTTTTTTAAATCAACTTTAAAAACATTCCACAGTGCTTTACAGAAGCAAAATAAAAACAAACGAACAAAACATACATATAAACAAAAAAATCACAATTATTAAGAAGCTGATTTTTGCTTAAAACACCAAGCAAGGAATGGACATATGAATATTCCTAACCTGCAAAATGATTCCTCCACATTATATCAGCGAAACTCATTGGTGGGCCACTGGGAGGGTAGTGTTTACCTTTCAGAGGCTCATGATCAGTCCTTATCATATCCATTAAGGAGTTCTCCAAGGAGTGCAAGTTAAAAGTGTCATAGGGCCTACTCCGGTCCTAAAAATAAAAACACAGAATGAGATAAAACATAAATTACTTTAAAAAGGTTAACACTGTATCATTTGCTTCATGCTGTGGACAGGCTAACACGAAAGAAAGCCAAAGTTACAGACAGACATTTCTAGTAACAGAGTCCTTTTTTTTCCATTAAGAGTACTGACTTAGGAACATAAGTTTTCTAAATAATTAAATCATATCTTTCCCCCCTAATGTTGTAGAATGAATATGCCTCACCACGTCAGAACAAGTTGCTAACGAAAGAATTTAAAAATGTACATTCAAACCAAGGAGTCATTTGGTCTAGCAGTTAAGATGTGCATTAAGTCACCCACAACTGCACTAGTGGGAGCAAATTTGGTGTCCACCTCTGGAGCCTGGCTCCAGCTTCCTGCTAATGCAGACCCTGGAGGGCACACAGTGACAGCTCAAGCCACTGAGTTTCTGAAAACCGTGATGGAGTCCCAGCTCCTAGCCCTGGCCATCCTGTGCATTAGGGAAATGAACCCTCCTCTGTTTCCCAGCTTTGCAAATAATACATAAATTTTTTTGTTAAAGAGTCAAGTGCATTAACTGTGTCCTCTCTCATCCACTCCCAGCCTACGTTGTCGAATGAGCAATTTTCGTGTCCCCAGACAAAAATGAAGACTCCAATCTACAAACATAATTTTTCAAAAAAAAATTAAAAAATAATCAAAATTTCCATGTGATTTAATGTAATATATTAACTTTAATAGTTATGACCAGTAGGTTCCACATATTATACACACTTATCAAAAACAAAAATGGATCTAAAGTGTTCAAATTACCTTTGGAAAAGCACTCACATAAAAAGTTTAACCCTAATTAGTATTTTCATGATGTTAGATTCAAAAACACTTAGAAAACAGACAGCTAATATAAATTGAGAGAAAAAAAAGCCCACAAACATTATTCTACTACATTTACTCAATTCACAAGAGACCATAACCTACAAACTCTTTGGAGTGACAACCTAGAGAAGTGCAGTCCATGGCCTGATTGAGCACAAATCCAACCTGCTTTGTTTACAAAAAACAAGTCAGAACTATGCCAACAGCCAAGCCAATCAAATGACAGTAATGAGAGATAATTTTCTGGGTCTTGAGCAGTTTATCAGCCATGCACTTGACCACTGATCCTCTCCTATGGACAATATTCATGACTGACATGTTCTACCCTTAGACAAGAAAGAGACTTGTGGAGTTTTCCCTTTGGTTTTTTATTTTGGTCTCTATATAATCCAAACGGTTTCTTCTTTCACCTTTAAGGTATTCTCATGGATCATTTGGTTTGTTTTTGGGTTTATATTATCAGTGGAAACTAATTACTTACAGAGTAAAAGTTAACTTCCAGAAATTCGGGCTTATCTCTTCTTATAACAAGTATCATATTCTTTGTGCCAAAGAAAAAGCCAGAAGTAACAAAACATACTAATGACATGGGACTATTTGAGAACAAACTGACAAGGTAAGAGAAATATTAAGAAATGACTCATTCCAGCAAGCAGAATTTATCTATTTTTTTTCATTTAGTCCATGATATAGTCTTTCAAGTGAGGTAACAACTAACACATTTTACAAATGGGAAAGACACTTTAAAACCCAAGTCAGGTTTTAATGTCAATACCCAAGAAGTATAAAAATCTGTCTTGGGGCTGGTATTGTGGCATGGTGGGTTAAGCCTGACACTTGCAATGCCAGCATCCCACATGGGTACTACTTTGAGTCTTTAGCTGCTGCACTTACTTCTAATTCAGCTTCCTGTTAATGGCTAAGTAAATGAAGCAGCAAGTATTTCAAGTGCTTGGGCCCCTGCAGATATGTGGAAGACCTGAAAGAAGCTCCTGGCTTCCACCTTGCCTGGGCCTGGGTGTTAGGGACATTTGGGGAGTAAACCAGGGGATGGAGATCTCTCTGCTCCTTTCCCACTCGATAGCTTTGCCTTTCAAACAAATAAATCTTCTTGTGAAAATCTGTTCAAAGAAGTTGATCCACTCCATACAGGACAGTAAATGGAAATTCCTATGTAAGTATACTAGTCCATCTAACTACTAATTATATAATTTTTTGACTAGGCGGTACTGAGTTCCTGTCACAAAAACATATTGATGACTAAACATCAGAAAAACTGGAAGGGTGTTGGGTGTATCTAAATATAAGTAGTTCTCACACTAGTCAAAATCACATGCAGACCTGGTTAAAATGTTCCTGAGTCACAGATCAAACCATCTACACACAAAACAAAAGCTAAACATCCCAGGGTTAGTCGTGTAGCATTGTGTGTAAAGCTGCCTCCTGACACATCAGCACCTCCAATGGGCATCAGTCCATGACTTAGCTGCTCCACTTCCCATCCAGCTCCCTGTTAATGTCCTAGGAAAAATACTAGAATGTAGCCCCTGATATCCCATGTAGGAGGCCTGGATGAAGCTCCTGCTGACTTTGGCTGGCTCAGCTCTGGCTGCTACAGCCAGCGGGGGAGTGAACCAGCGGATGGAAGCTCTAACTCTTTCAAGTAAATAAACATAAGAAAAAAATAAAAGAACAAATGTTCCAGGAAATTCTTATGATTGGCTGAGCAACTACTAACTAACCGTATGATCAAGTTAAGTTTTTACACCTATGATTCTGTTGAGTTAAATTGGGCAGTAAAGGCAGGAACAAAGATAGTGGCAGGCAATAAAGGGCCACATTACAGAAGATAGGCCTTGTAGTTCTCTGACTGATCCTGTTCTAAAGAGACATTTGGTGCAGCAGTTCTTAGAAACACAAACTTTGATGCAGTCAGTGCTGTGGTCTAGCAAGGTACAGCCACCACTTGCATCCCATATGGGCACCAGCTTGTGTCCTTGCTCTTTGAAATCAAAATCTGATATCCAGAGGCCAGCACTGGGATGAGGCAAGTTAAGCCACTGCCTGCCACCCTGGCATCCCATATGGACACCTGTTTTTGAATTCTGATTGCTCTACTTCTGATCCAGTTCCACAATGGTTCAGCTAGGAAAGCAGAAGATGGCCCAGGTGTTTGGGCCTGTGCCATCCATGTGGCAGATGTGGATGAAGCTCCTGGCTTTGGCCTGGCCCTGCCCCAGCTGTTGTAGCTATTTGGGGAATAAATAAATACTTTTTAAAAAAAAATAATGTTCAAATTCAGGCTCTCCCACTTACCAGCATATCACTTTGAGCACTTTTCTAATTTTTCATTATCTTCATCTATAGAATGGGATAAGCCTTTCTTTATGGTGGTTTCATTACTGCATGGCACAACTTACAAGGCATCTGTACTATGGTTAGCTAACTGTAACATCAGGGAGAACGTAAAAAGACTTCTCTACACCACATCAAAGTGCTGAAATATAGATCTTAAAACCTTGATGTTCATGGATCCTAACCTAACAGTTCACAAATGCTCGATAGATGAAAGCATATGACATGTGAAAGGCATAACAAAATTTTTACAGGTTTCTAAAGTGAGTGGATTCTGGTCCTCTGTAAGACTTCTTTTCTCACTAAAATTAATTCTATCCATGCCTCATCAATTTATATTTGCTGCATACCAGTCTCCCTCTTTGTTCTACAAGTGGAAAATGTTGCTGAAACAATTGATTAGCTGAGAAGACAGATAGAAAAGAAAAAAAAAAACTTGCAGTATAATTAACCAACAGCCATTAACTAGACCTAAGACTAGCCTACAACTTAGCGTTCAATGACAAAAGTTACAAGAGGCAACTAGCCTAAGTCTCCTTTCATCTGTTTGTTTCTCAGAATTGGGGAAAATGAACATACCTTTTTATTTGCTTGCTTGGTTTTAATAAACACCTCAGGAGGTATTAAAACACCTATAAATAATGCATCTCATGATTGATTCTTTGAAGATAACCAATGACAGATGTCATCACGTGACCCCAGAAACAATTCAACCTGGGCTGCCTAAGTCCGATTCTGTTACTCCTGACTGGCTTAAAATTAATAAATTTATCAACGATTGAATATGTGACTGATGCTGTTCTCTAACATGCCGTATGCATCACCTCATGGCTCTACAAAATAGATAGCTTTCATGCCATTTTATATGTTAAGCAATTAAGTTCAGAGGGATGAAGTGAGTGGTGTAAGCATATAGGACCAGTAAGTGGCCAAATCAGACCTTAAATACAGTCCAGTCTTGACCATGAGGTTAAATATTCAGAGTGCTTCCTTGCTGCCTTATTTATTCATTCATCCATTCATTCGTTTTTAAAGATTCATTCATTTGTATTGGAAAGTTAGATATGCAAAAAAGAAAAAAGAAAAACAGAGAGGAAGATATTCCATCTAATGATTCACTCCTCAAGCAGCTGCAACAGCTGGAGCTGAGTCAATCTGAAGCCAGTAGCCCAGAGCCTCTTCTGGGTCTGGTGGAGCAGGGTCCCAAGGCTAAAGGCCGTCCTCAACTGCTTTCCCAGGCCACAAGCAGGGAGCTGGATGGGAAGCAGGGCTGCTGGGATTAGAACAGGCGCTCACATGAGATCCCAGCACATACAAGGCAAAGATGTTAGCTGCTAGCCTAAAGGCTTCACTTTAATCTAATCTTGCCACAAGCCTGCAAGTCTCTTCAACCCCACACTGCCACGAACACAACTTTCCTGCCCTTGCTGAATTATCCTTGTTCAACTAATTAACCTCAAAAAGCTGTTTGATCTACCACCCCCACCTCCCTACATGCACACAGCTCTGAGTTGACTTCTATCAGCCCTGTCCCACTAACCTGCTCTATTCCTGGAAGAGGAATCCAGGACCCTTTTCCATCCTTCCTGGCTGATACTCAGACTCCTTTCACAGAAATACAAAGTAGAAGGCTTCAGGGGCTGGCAGCAAGTAACCATGCTACCTACTTGCTAGTCACTGGGCTATAGGCTTTCCGACCATGATACCTACCCTTACCACAGCCCTGCGGAATAGACATTTTCTGCATCTCAGAGAAAACACCCAGGCTTAGAAATGCTACAGAGCTGCTCAAAGCACAGAGCTAGTCAGGAATCACAACACGTCTGTCAAGCCTATACCAGTAATGTTCCAGTGCTTCTACACTAATCAACCAGTTACAGTATGCTCCATGAATAACAGGGACTTGGTAGGAAAGAATGGGAAAGAAAAAAACCAAAAATCAAAAACTGAAGAAGAGATGTTCAAAAGGGCTAGGAAATGATACAGTCACAGGATAACATTAAAAACAAAACAAAACAACAAAAAGCAAGCACTTCTGGGGGCACGGGTGGTGGTGTTCTAGTGTAGTAGGTTAGGCTGCCTCTAGTGACAATGGTATTCCATATCGGAATATTCTACGTTGGAACCAGCTCCTGCCCCAGCCTCAGGTGTTGAGGCCATTTGGGAATTGAACCAGAGGATGGAAGCATTCTTTCTGCCTCTTCTCTCTTTATAACTCTGCCTTTCAAACAACAAAATTCTTTTTTTTCTTTAAAAATTAAGTATACAAGAGGACTACATGTGTTGTATGCAAGTACTATGCCATATCATATAAAGGATCTAGGCGTTAGTGGATTTGGGTATCCTGGATGTTAGTCTTCTTAGGAGGAGGGAATCCTAGAACTAATCCAGAGCAATAACTATATTTATATCTATATGTATCCACAGAAAAATGCAGTTTTATGTTATTTTTCCCTAAATGTAAAAGTAAATTTCATGTCTGGGGAGGGGAGTTTGGGGGCTGAACTGTTCCTGGAAGGTGATGCACAAACTGTGGGTCTTGTCCTCCAGCACCACTGTTAGCTACTTGGTTTGTGCAGTTAGTTTTCCACTGTGTATATTTATACAAGTCAATTTCTAAGCATTCACGTAATACAGAGCCACTCAGGTCTTTAATTTATTGTTCCCTAAAGCAAATAAATCAAAGTTAGAAACCCCCCCCCCCCAAAAAAAGTGAACATACTGTTCTGTAATGTGCTTCATTTAATCAACACTGGGATTTAAAAAAAAAAATTTTTTTTTTTTTAGTTTTCATTTGAAAGGCCAAGTTACAGAAACGACAGGGAAAGACAGAGATATTCTATCTGTGGGTTCATTCCCAAATGGCTACAGTGGCTGAAGCTGAGCTGATTCAAAACCAACAGTCAATATCTACCTCTGGATCTTCCACGGATGTGCAGGGTCCAAAACTGGATCATGTTTCATAGGCCATAACAAACAGCTGTATGAATTACTAAATAATGTTGCTGATCCTGCAACACTGTGTTTTTTTTTTTTCCAACTGCTGACTCACTCCACAAGTGGCTACAGTGGTTAGAGATGAACTGATCCAAAGCAAGGAGCCAGGAGTTTCCTCCGGGTCTCCCACATGAGTTCAGGCATTGGTCCATCCTGTACTGCTTTCCCAGGCCACAAGCAGGGAGCTAGGTGGGAAGTTGAGCATCTGAGACAGGAACTGACCATGATATGGAACACATTCAAGGCGAGGATTTAGCCACTAGGTTATTGTGTCAAGCCCAACACTGTTTTGCCTTTTTTTTTTTAGAGACTTATTTATTTATTAGTGGAAAGTCATATATACAGAGAGGAGGAGAGAGACAGAGATCTTCCACCCACTGAATCACTCCCTAAGCAGCCGCAATGGCCAAACCTGAGCCCATTCAAAGCCAGGAACCAGAAGACTCTTCAGGTCTCCCACATGGGTACAGGGTCTCAAGGCTTTGGGCTGTCCTCAACTGCTTTCCCAGGCCAAAGGCAGAGAGCTAGATGGGAAGCGGAGCTGCCAGGATTAGCACAGGTGCCCTTATGGGATCCTGTTGTGTGCAGGCAAAGGACTTTAGCCAGTAGACCATCGAACCTTTTTTTTTTTTTAAGATTTTATTTTCATTGGTAAGGCAGATTTACAGAAAGAAGGGAGACAGAGAGAAAGATCTTCTATTCACTGGTTCACTACTCAAGTGGCCACAACAGCCAGAGCTGAGCCTATCCAAAGCCAGGAGCCAACAGCTTTTTCCAGGTTTCCCATACACGTACAGGATCCCAAGGCTTTGGGCCATCCTCTACTGCTTTCCCAGGCCAAAAGCAGGGAGCTGCAAGAGAAGTGGAACAGCTGGGACATGAACTGGCACCATATGGGATCCTGGCAGATGCAAGGTGAGGATTTAGCCACTAGGCTACCTCGCCAGGCTTTTAACACTGTGCTTTTAAGGTAGGCCCTAATAATATATATGTTCTTGCACCCTCACTCAAGGACTTCCTACTTACAAAAGTACATGTAGGGCCCGGCACGGTGGCGCAAGTGGTTAAAGGTCCTCGCCTTGCACGCCCAGGATCCCATATGGGTGCCGGTTCTAATCCCGGCAGCCCTGCTTCCCTTCCAGCTCCCTGCCTGTGGCCTGGGAAAGCAGTCGAGGACGGCCCAAAGCTTTGGGAACCTGCACCCGCGTGGGAGACCTGGAAGAGGCTCCTGGCTTCGGATCGGCATAGTATCGGCCCGTTGTGCTCACTTGGGGAGTGAATCATCAGATGGAAGATCTTCCTCTCTGTCTCTCCTCTCTGTATATCCGCCTTTCCAATAAAAAAATAATAAAAATAAATCTTTAAAAAAAAAAAAGTACATGTAGAGTAACAATGCTGAAAGAATCAAATAATCATCCCAGGAAACATTTTACAAAATTATAGTACATTCTGAAATTTCCTTCTCATCTGCCAGTCTCTACATTTCTGTTTCGGCTTTTTAACTACATGTCTTCCATGCCTGGTTACTATGGCTATTATAATAGTTACCCAATTCCTGTTTTCCATGAAAGATGCCACTAATAATTAAACACTAGGATCTATGGAATTTGCCAGCCTTGAGTAAAAAATCAAAAATCAAGAAAGTACCATATCCAAAAGTTCAACATGAAGTTACTGAAGCTCAGAATCCACTTAAGAGTACCACAAATGGCAGGACAGTTAGTAGTGAATACTAGACGGAAGCAACAATTCGATGGACAAAAAACGTAAATACAATTTCTATGTATGGAGGGTGGGAACTTAGCCTAGTAGCTGAAACATAAGTTAGGATGCCCATATCCCATACTGGCATTCCTGGGTTCAATTCCCAACTCTCTCCTAATTCAGATTTCCTACTAATGTGCACCCTGCAAAGGCAGCGTATGACGGTTCAAGGACTTGGGGTCCATGGCAGATACATGGGAGACCTGGCCTGAGCTTCTGGCTCCAATCTGGCCCAACCCTTGCTGTTGCGGTCATTTGAGGACTGAGTTAACAGATGGGAACTATTTCTTTCTTTTTCTTTCCCCCCTCCACACTGTGTGTCTCTCTGCCTATCAAAATAAAAATTAAAAATACCTGCTGCATATTGTAATAGAGAAATCTAGGAATATGTGCTTTTAAACTAATTATTGCTGTTACTTGCCAGAATCTATCAAAAACTTGAGAATCCTCTATCAAATTGGAATTACTGTAGAAGTGAGTAGCCTGATATACATTTGTCCCCAAATTAAAATTTCTCCCAAAGAAAATGAAACCCCATCTCATCAATTTGAAGGACAGGGGAACAAAGATTTTCAAATGTGTATTTTTCTCTCTCCCTCTTAAGCATCAAGTCCTTCAGTCAATGGTGATTCAACCATTCCAAATGAGGCTATTGCATTTGCAGCTTCCTGGAAAGAGTGAACCTCCACACTCCTGTCATTCAATGTCACATAAACGCTCCTTAAATCTAACTGAAAGGCCTACCAAAGTTGAAACTGTGTCCTTTCACTAGAGAGGTTACCAAAAGCCAGCCAACCAACCGAAACACACAAAAGAAAAAGCAAGAGGCCAGTGTTACCAGTTTCCTAGGGGTATTCAAAAACTAAACAGGTGTGATGCAACCTGAGGCACGTTTTCACCCTTTGTGTTCCACACCATATATTCCTTTTCTAGCTTTTTCATTGCTTTTGACCATAAAACAGGGCAGAAAAATGGCCCGGGATATCAGACACAGAGAAATACAGATCCGAGCCAGTTGGGACTATCTTAAAGTCAGCCAAGTTCAGTAAAAATTATGCTTCAACACTATAAACTGTTAAATACAAAAATGAAAATAGACACAAGACAGCTGAATAGTATCCTATAGCCATTTTAAGGTGTATAGCAGCCAGTTGTGTATAAACTAAAATTGAGATGTCAATGAAGTAGTAACAGGATATGGTTAAGAACTTGCATTTTCTAACATATTGGTCACTCAATACCATGCCAATTAACTCCATAATGTTGTAAATTGTTGTTGATGTTATGTTGTGGCTTTTCATTGGATGGGATGATATTCTGCCAGCTTTGCTTTCAAACCAGAGATGGGCTCCCCAAGAAACTGTTGAATTTATCTGAACAATAAGATGCTGGTTTCTATGCATGGTACATGCTCGTAATGAAAGAAACATGACTGGATTTGAACTGTAATACTGCAACAAGGTAGGGGAATCCACCATGGGGGGAGGGAATGGGGAAGGGCTGGGGGAATCCCAGAGCCCATGAAACTGTGTCATAAAATGAAAAAAAAAAATACAGCTTCGAAAATCACCTTAGAACCCAGTGATAACTTAGTGACTGAAGTCCTCGCCTTGTATGCCTTGGGATCCCATATAGGAGCCATAAAGCAGTAGAGGATGACCAAAAGCTTTAGGACACTGCACCCACATGGGAGACCTGGAAGAAGCTCCTAGCTCCTGGCTTTGCATTGGCTCAGCTCCTGTTATTGCGGCCACTTGGGGAGTGAATCAATGGAGGGAAGATCTTCTTCTCTATATATCTTATTTTTCCAATAAAAATAAACAAGTTAAAAAAAATTAACAATAATAAAATGAGAACCACCTTATCCACCTGAAATGGCCTTACATATAGAGGCCAGAATCAGCAAGATAAATACTAGAGGCCAACAGCACCAAAAATATGCCTACTGCTGCCATTGCAAATCATGATAAACAGTTCATAGCTAAGTCTACACACATCTTAAAGCCTTATATGAAAGTAACAGAAATAGAGAGAGAGGGAGATATTTGCCCACTGGCTCACTCCTCAAATGCCCTCACTTCACTCCGGCTGTCCCACATGGGTGGCAAACAACCAAATACTTGAGCTACTGCTTGTTGCCTCCCAGGGTGCCCATCAGTAGGAGAGTGAAATCAGAAGGAGAGCTGGGACTCAAATCCAGGCATTACAACACAGTATGTGGGCATCCCAAGAGGCATGTTAACCATCGCACCAAATGCCAATGGCCACATGCATTTTTAAAAGGAATGATTACGAAGTTTAGTAGTGTTCTAGGTAAAAAGCAGAAATGTTAGACCTAGGAAGGATAAAAGAAAAACAGGGAATATAATATAAAGCAGGAAGTGTCAAGAACCAAAAAATTTAACAAGATGCTTTCTTTATTGTGCACAATGACTTCAAGAAAAAGGGAGATTTGTTTATTTATTTGAAAGAGTTAAAGAGAGAGAGAGAGAGAGAGAATATCTTCCAGCCATTGGTTCACTCCCCAAATGGCTTCAATAGCCAGGGTTGGGCCAGACTGAAGCCAGAAGCAAGGAATTTCTGGGTGCCCTACATGAATGCAGAGGTCCAGGTACTTGGGATATCTTCTGCTGCGTTCTGAGGTGCATTATCAGAGAACTGCACTAGGTAGAGTAGCTGGGACTCAAACCACACCCATATGGGATGCTGGCACCTCAGTTGGTGGCTTTTTTCCACCATGCCACAGTGTTGACCCATGAGAGCTGTTTTTTTTTTTTTAAGTGATTAGCTAGGGGCCAGTGTTGTGATCCTGTGGGATAAGCCAACGTCCGTGATGGTAGCATACCATTTGAGCACTGATTCCAGTCCTGGAGGTTCCACTTCTGACCCAGTTTGCTGTTAATGTGTCTGGGGAAGCAGTGGAGGTTGGTCCCAGTGCTTGGTCCCCATGACCCATGTGGAAGTCTTAGATGGAGTTGCTGGCTTTGGCTGGCCTGGCCTCAGCCACTGCAGCCTTTTGGCAGTGAACCCGGAGGATGAAAGAGCTCACTTGCTCATGTTCTCCCTCCCTTGACTCCTTTATCTCTGTCATTCTGCCTTTCCAATAAATAAATACATCTTAAAAAAAAGACTATCTGATGTTGCACTAAATCATGGCCTGTCAACAGAATACTATCCAAATAAGCTTATTAGGTAATGATTCATTAGATATAGTAAAAATTCAGAACCTTAACCTTTGCTATCAAAACTTGTTTTAGAATTTTAGGCAAAAGTACATGTAGTTCCCTCTATTCTTTCTACAGATCATAAATGTCAAAATCCTCCCACAACTTTGAGCACTTCTAAGTGTAGGTAGACAATCCTTTTTTACCCCAATATTCTGATTCCAGGTAACTGGTGCTTACTCAGTATATTGTAATTGCTTCTTTCCATGCCTGTCACCTTCAATCAACTTTAAGTCCCCCAGGAGCGGAAAGTTTTGCTATGCAATCCCAACACCTAGCAGAAGGCCCTAGCTTCACCTTTAAATGGTTCTGATGATTTCATCTTATAAGATTTTCAATTAAACTAACAAAAAAACTACACACATTAGAAATGTTAAAAACAAAGGCAAGCACAGGGTCCAACAGGGTGGTATAGCAGGCTAATCCTCCCCCTACAACACTGGCATCCCTTGTGGGCACTGGTTCGTATCCCACATGCTTTACTTCTCAGATGGCTCTCTGTTGATGGCTTGGGAAAGCTGCAGAGGAGCCTCAGCCCATGGGTCCCATACCCTAGTGGAAGAACTGGAAGAAGCTCCTTGATCCCAGCTGCACATCAAACCAGCTACAGCTGTGGAGGCCATGTGGCCATGTGGGGAGTGAACTAGCAGATAGGAGATTCATATTCTCTCTCTCTTCCTCCCTCCCACTCTATATATTTCTCTCAAAAAAACAAATCTTTAAGTAAATAACACATCTTTACTGAAAACCAAACCAAATTTTAAAATTCTCAATAACTTCTCTGTGCTCTTATACAAGGAAGGCAACAGAGCTTGATTTGAGGTCTTCTATTCAGAAGCTACTAAAGGACCCATGAAACTAAACCTTAGCCAGATAGCAGCAAACATCAAGGAGTAACCATATTGGAAGTCAAATAACTAGTGTCAAGTGGTATCATGGCACTTATATTTCTAGGGGTACCTTTAATGCCCCTCTAGGAACCTATAAGGAGTTATTAACCATATTACCTACAAACAGTACTTTTTACACTTCCCATTGCTTCTGATGAGTTTCACCCTAGAGGGCCATCATACAGTGATGTACTGTGTACTTCAGACAACTGCCTCTCCCAATTTATGACCACCACACATCTTAATAAAGCTGTGTTCCAGCAGCTCCAGCATCTGCCCGGAAGTACCACCAGGACATCACTGACCATAAAAGATGCCTATGAGTCTGCCCAGCTGTGTTCTCTTTCAATGGTTGTTTGACTCGAGTCGCTGGCTGAGAAGATAGGCAGCAGAATTCGCAGATTCATCAGAATCTGACAGGGGCCGCGACGTGAACGCTTCTGCTGTGGCCCCCTGTTTCCTCTGGACTCTTGGATGCGGGGACTGAGCAGCTGCTTTTGCGCTAACACTGCAATGGCAATGGTAACAATAGAGCACTGTGTTCATCTGGGCCAGGAGCCTTCTAGGGTTCTCTCTTTCAGAAGCAAATGGATGACATCTTTACCAGTATCCACAGATTAAGAGATAAAGAACTAGAGCTCTTCAATGTTACTCCCTGGCTACAACTTCTGAAGTCACCAAAGGTACAAATATGTACATTGTAAAGCAAGAAACCTAGGAAGTACCAAACTTATTTCAAGTTGAGGACTCAGACCAGACAAGCAGTAGCATGTCATTACTTCTCAGTTTCCAAACCCCTCTTTTGGCAGAAAGGGTAAAACAAAACCAAACAAAACCTGCAACACAACTGTATTGTCTAGGTCTGTTTCCAAACACACACACACACACACACACACACACAAAGAGTTAAATTAAATTATAAAAACAAATTATAGATAAATTATAAAAACAGATTAAGTAACTCAAATGTATAATAGAATAACATGCTAAAAAGCCCAAACTGGGGGGCAGTGTTGTAGAAGAACAGGCTAAGCCCCCACCTGCATCACTAGCATCCACTATAGGCACTGGCTTATGTCCCAGCTGCTCCCCTTCTGATGCAGCCCCCTGCTTATGGCTTGGGGAAGCAGTAGAGGATGACTCAAGTCCTTAGGATTCTGCACCCACATGGGTAACTCAGATAAAGCTCCTGATTTCAGTTCAGTGCAGCTCTGGCCATTGTGACCATCTGGAGAGTGAATCTGCACATGAAAGATCTCTCTTCTCTCAGTCTCTCCTTCTCTAACTCGGCTTCTCAATTAAAAATAAAACATTTGTAATTTTAAAAAGCCAAAATTATCTTAACCATTTTTTTACAACTTACAATTATTTTTCAAATCAACAGATTTACTGTTTTCATGACAAACCCATCTCTGACGTAAAATAACACTGTATTATTTTTAAACGTTTATTTACTTCTATTTATTTGAAAGAGTAATGGAGAGAAACACACAGGGAGAAAGAGAGAGAGAACCATCTATAAGGTCACTTTTCAAATGCCCATGAGAACACTAAACCAAGGCTAAAATCAGGAACCTGGAATTTCATCAGGGACTCCCACACATGTGGCAGAGATCTAAGGACTTGAACCCTCATTGCTGCATCCCCGGATGCATTAGCAGGCAGCTGTATCAGACTCCAACAGGCACCTTGAACTAGGATGCAGGTGTCCCAAGTGTCAGCTTAATCTGCGGCACCAAGTGCCTACCCCAAAATTTGGTTACAAGAGTATCAAGCTACTGCCAAGGAAAGGGAAAACTTTTCCATACATAGGCTATTTTTTAAAGTCTTGTAGAACTGCTTGAGTCATAGCTATTAATGACTGATAAATATGGGTCACACCACGTGCTGAGTACTTTGGAATATCACAGCAAATTTTTACAACTGTCTCATGAAGCAATTATTGCAACCTGTTACAGATGAAGGAACTAAATATTAGAGTTAGTTCTTTATACCAATCAGGTATTCTTAAAGAAGGCTAACCACACACATATTTTGTTGTTGTTATTACATTTAAGAAATGAACATCTTAAAGAATCTAAAAGCCAAAGCACCTAAATTGATTAAACTATTTGGTATTTGGGAAGTTAAAAATTAAACAATTCTCATGTCATTTCAGTAATGATACTTTAAGATACTTTAAAGACCATAAGGTAAAATGCAGAAAGCAAGGGAGATTGAGTCAGAATTTCCAAAGTTTCTATATTACAGAACAATTTTTAGAAGAACAGTTTTCTGTTATTTCAAATGTTAGTGCTAACAAAGTTTTGCCAAGTGTGCTGAGAACTGTTTTAAATATTCTTAATTTATTCCACATATGCTTAGGGAATTCTGATGCAACAAGCATCGACGATAAAAAAGATAAGTGAGTCACAGTCTGCGCAAAGGCAGCCTTTGATCCTGCGTAGGAGATAATTATGTAATAAGGTAAGTGTGATGACTGAGCCATGTGCTGGGAGTTACAGCACAAATACAGGGTCAAGGCTTTCAGGAGAGGCCAGCACTGTGGCACAGCACGCAGAGCCACTGCCAGTGACACCACAAGCATTCCAGGAGAGCTAGTTTTAGTCCCAGCTGCTCCACTTCTGATCCTGCTGCCTGCTAATATGTCTGGGGAATCAGCGGAAGATGGCCCAAGTACTTTGGCTCCTGCAATCACACAGAGAGAACTAAATGAAGCTCTTGGCTTGGCCTGACCTAGCACTGGCTATAGTGGCCATTTGGGGAGTAAAGAGTGAACCAGAAGATGGATGATCTCTCTTTCTCTGCCCCTCCTTCTCTCTGTTGGTTTCTTTCTCTCTCTCTGTAACTCTGACTTTCAAATATAAATCTTAGAGCCAACCACAGTAGCTTATCAAGCTAATCCTCCACTTGCAGTTCCAGCAACTCACATGGGCACCAATTCAAGTTTCGGCTAATCTACTTCCTAACTTATGGCTTGTGAAAGCAGTGGAGGATGGCTCAAGTTCTTGGGCCCATGCATCCACATGGCAGACTCTGAAGATCTTAGCTCCTGGCTTTGGGTCACCTGGCTCTGGCCATTGTGGCCATTTTGGGAATGAACCAGCAGATTGAGAATCAATTTATCTCTGCCCCTTCTTCTCTCGGAAAATCTGCCACTCAAGGTAGATAGATAAATAGATCTTTTTAAAAATAAATCTTTTAAAAAATGGATTCCAGGAAAGGAAAGCCAGAGGACAGAGACACGAAAACTTGTTTCATTTCTTCAAGAAATTCAGAAAAGACTCAAGAAAAGATTCTTTGAATGAATAACAAGCTAGAGTATAAACTCAAGAGATAAAGGTTATAGAACTTACAAATTATGAAAAAACTGCATGGATGTTAATTTTTGACATCAAAATAAACTCACCTTTTAATTGTACTTTTCATGAACTTTTGAAGCCCTCTTTCAAATAAGAATTATTTGTACACAGTAAGCTCTTTCTCAGTAAATATATTTTACCAAGTACTTGAAAACTATTAAGGCTATAGTTTAGCAACCCCTCTCTCTATGACAGAATTAGGCTAATTAGTACTCGGATATACATAGATTCAAAATAACGGTTCACTACAAAAGAGACTGTGGTTAATTTAAGAATATTTTTGGTGTGGCCTTAAATTTTGTCCCTAGAATTCAACTTTGGAGATTTGGAAGGGAATATTATTATCTCCAGCATATGTAGACTACAAATAGTCTCATTTCCTATTACTTTTTATTTATGGAGTATCTTACAGTTTATAAAGCATTTTCATACACATCCTTACTCGTGTGAACCTCATTTCATGTGTTCTTTCAAGCCCTAATTTCACATATCCCAGATCCCTTCTCCTCTTACTAAACCAACAATAGGGCTGTCAAAAACTCCCAGAATTACATAAGAACAGAACTGGTCACTAGCAGTTACATGCTCCAAGTCCTTCACATCCTTTATCTCATTTGTGGTTCACAAAAGCCTATGAAAGGAAGTACTATTATTAACTCTACTTTATAAATATAAAAACTGAGGCAAAAACGTATCACACTGAGAGTGACTGAGCCATGACTGAGAACTCAGTAACTCAGAGCCTCAAACCATTCTGTCTTCTGACTCTAGGTTGAAAAGCCACTCCTACTTAAAAAATCATTTTCTACCTGATCATTCTGTTACCATTCTAAAAAGTACATGGGGTTGGGGTGTACATGAAACAGAAGGTGCCTTTTTTCAAATCATTGTTTCTTAATCTATTAAATCACATTCCACAGGAACAAAAGGAAAGCAAAATCATGAATTAAGGATTTTTCTTTCTAATTCCCACATACCATAGAAACATGTATTGCCTAAAAAGTGAGATACCAATGTAAAAAGTTATAATATGAACAAAAATATTTACAAATAAAAATTATATAAAAATACACAAAAAACACATAAATTTTATACATGAACAATCATAAACACAAGTGTGTGTGTATACACACACAAATAGGTGTTTAAAAAGCATATGAAGGGGGAAGCATTTCATCTATCAGTTAAGATGTTAATTATCGCCTGGCACAGTGGCCTAGTGGCTAAAGTACATGCCGGGATCCCATATGGGTATCGATTCTAATCCCAGCAGTCACACTTCCCATCTAGCTTTGTGCTTCTGGCTTGGGAATGCAGCAGAGGATGGCCCAAAGCCTTGGGACCCTGCACCTGTGTGGGAGACTCGGAAGAAGCTCCTGGATTCTGGCTTTGGATTGGCTCAGCTCCGGCCATTGCAGCCACTTGGGGAGTCAATCAGAGGACGGAAGATATTCTTCTCTGTCTTTCCTCCTCTCTGTATATCTGACTTTCCAATGATAAAAAAAAAAAATGTTAATTAGAAAGTCTCATTCCATGTACAAGTGTCTGAGATTGAGATCCACTCCCAATTTGAGCTTCCTACTAAATATGCATTCCGGGAGGCAGGTGATGGCTCAAGTGGTTGGTCTCTGCTATCACACGGGAGGAGAACCAGATGGTGTCCTTGCTCCCAGTTTTGTCCCCTTCCACGCCCGCCTCCCCCAGCCATGCTGCAGGGATTCGGAGGGTGATTCAGAGGATGGCAGTTCTGTTTTTAAAATAAATCAGATAAATATTGTTTAAACTTTGTAGAAGGTGGAATTAAAAGATAAAATAAAATTCTACCAGAATGAACCTATTTTATTTTTAAAAATCTCCATTTTACATGCAAGGGACAAAGAATAAAAAAAAAACAGAGAAAAACCCAGAATCATCACTGTTGATTCATTCTCCAAATGTCCACAAAACTCCTGGCTGGGCCAAGGCTAAGCCAAGAGTCTAGAACTCAATTCAGGTCTCCCAGACAGGTGGCATGGGCCCGTAAAACACTGCTGCCTCCCCAGTGCACATCAGCAGGAAGCTGGAATCAAGACATCTGAGACTTGAATTGAAGCACTCCAATATGGGACGCAGCTGAACCTAGCATTACCTAAACTGTTGAGCTAAATGTCTGAACCCAGTGTTCCACAAGACCTTTCAGACAATGGGCAGAAGAGGCCTTCAAGGTTCATGGTAAATGCATACCAAGAAAGCGATATGCATCAATTTAAAAAAAAAAGTTTGCTTTAAAGTAACACTTATTTTCTAATTCATTCTTTCAATGAACTGTTTGAGGTATCCTTATATATTTCTTTTTTGGAACCGCCTATCAGCACACTATGTTAAACCTTCCTGAAGGTAGAGAAAAAAACAGTGAAGAACACGAGCTACACTATGGTCATCTTCCTTTATTGAGACTTTCAGTACATACAACATTCCAAAAGCAAAGACTCAAAAGATTTAAGCAAAAAAGAAAGAAAAGAAGATATGAAATAGAGGGCCTGGCATGGTGGCCTAGCAGCTAGAGTCTTCACCTTACATGCTTCGTGATCCCATATGGACACTAGTTCTAACCCCGGTGCTCCCACTTCTCATCCAGCTCCCTCCTTGTGGTCTGGGAAAGTAGTGGAGGACGGCCCAAGTCCTTGGGACACTGCACCCGTGTGGGAGACCCGGAAGAGGCTCCTGGCTCTAGATCAGCACAGCTCTGGCCATTGTGGCTGCTTAAGGAGGAAATCAGCAGACGGGAGATCTTCTCTGTCTCTCCTCCTCTCTGTGTATCTGACTCTCCAATAAAAATAAAAAATAAATCTTTAAAAACAAAGATGTAGGAACCAATATGGAAATAATAGTCTTACCCACTTTCCTATAGCCCTTGTACTTTTTTACCCTAACTAACTATGTAAAGATTGTCAAAAATATTAAAAAAAAAAGTGTAAAAAAAAAAACTGGGTTAAAAAAAAAAAGATGTGAAGTAGAAAAATCAGATAGAATTCACAGTTTATGTAACTGCGTGTGTAAGACGGTCAGCCTTTTGAGGAATGGCCAGCCGCAGCCAGAACTACAATTCTCTGCTGCTCTGGACTGAAATGTAAAAACAGTTAAATCACACCACCTTGTAGGCATTCAAATTTCAATAGATTACTTTATCTCCCTATAAATCAGTTTGCACATATGAAAAATGAGAATAACAACACTTACTTCACCAGTATATTACGAGGACACCTACAATGGGAGCCAGATACACTGTGTGGAAATTCAGGATGGGCATCAATTCTATTTTGAGGCAGAAATAATAAGGAATCAAAGGAAAAGCAAGCATGATTTATAGGCAGCCAACTGGGGAGTTGTAAAAGAAGCAAGGGGAAAATAAATTGTGCTCAATTAAGTGGAACTGAATGTGTATGAAAACTGGAGGAATTTTTCTTTTAATGGACAATAGGAAAGATAACAGAAGCCAAAAGAAACGAGGGAATATATCACACACATTTTAGGAGTGATATAAAAGTTTTATACAGATTGTTCGGCAACCATCTGTAGCTCCTCGGAAAAATCGAGAGTCTTACAGCATGAACAAATTTCAATGGATATTCGGTAAATATATTCGAAAAAATATTTTTATTTGAATAATGCTAAGATTTTTTTCTTGGCAACTCTTACATCCTATGTAAAAACTGTTTCATTCACGCTGTAAGCATGAACCCAGAGAGTGGGTGTTTGGTCTGGCACTAAAGTGTCAGTGGCAAACCCACATTTCATACTAGAATTCCTAGGTTCAAGTCCTGGTGCCTCTTTCAGTTCCGATTTCCTGCTGATGTGTACCCGAGGAAGCAACAAGTGACGGCAAGATATGCAAATGGCAAAACGGCAAAACGCAGAGAGACCTAACATGAGCTGCTGCTTCCCAGCTTCGGCCTGGCCCAGGTCACCTAGTGCGGGCAGTTAGGGGTTGATCTAGAGCATGGGAGCTTTGTCTGTATGTCAGTCCATCTTTGTCTCGCAAATAAATAAAAATTAAAAAGCTCAAAACTAGAAATCTCTTTAATGGCAACAAATGAGACTACAAGAAAAATGAGACTGCAAGAAAAGCACTGCATAAAATTAAAAATGCAAAAAAAATATGCATTCAATTATTTTGGGGACAGTTTATTCCCAATGTCCAAAATATTGTTTCAGAAAATGTAACGAAACATTCTACCTACCAGAAATGAAGGCTTTTTATTATCTCTCTATACGGTTTATAAATAAGCACAAGCCAGCAACAAAATCAACAGTGTCTCAGAACTACCAAAACTACTGATGCAATACCCTTGGAACATTCTCCACACTGGGGTTTCAAAGATGACATCAAGTGGACACTCCCATGCCTGGGTACTAATGTAGTTTGGCATCTGGGAGCAGTCTCCTCTTCTTCTTTTGCTGCCCAACTCTTCCCCCAAACAGGAGAAAAGGTAAGAAAAGGAAAATTCAAAGTATTTGTCCCATTCATCTTCCCCCATGTCTCGGCATTCCCCACTTTAATCAGTGGTCTTCATGGGTACCCATTTTGTAAACTACATGAACATCATTAAAAGTTAAAAATAGGGTCTGGTGCAATGGCCTAGCGGCTGGAGTTTTTGCCTTGGGCATGCTGGGATCCCATATTGGCGCCGGTTCTAATCCCAGTCACTCCACTGCACGTCCAGCTCCCTGCTTGTGGCCTGGGAAACCAGTCAAGGATGGTCCAAAGCCTTGGGATCCTGCCCTTATGTGGGAGACCCAGAGGAAGGTTCTTGCTCCTAGCTTTGGATCGGACCAGTTCCATCTGTTGCGGTCACTTGGGCAGTGAATTAACAGATGGAAGATCTTCCTCTCTGTCTCTCCATTTTTGCATTTCTGACTTTGCAATAAAAATAAACAAATCTTTTTAAAAAAATTTTAAAATAAATAAATAGTCACATGCCAATGGCACATTATAGACTTAGGATTAAAGTGAGGGCCAATGCTGTGGTACAGTCAATTAAACTACTGCTTCTTCTGACATTCATATCAGAGTGTCAGTTTGAGTTTTAGCTACTCCCCTTTCCAGCTTCCTGTTACTAAAAACAGGAAGACAGTGGAAGATAACCCGAGGACTTGAGTCTCTACCCGCTATGTGGGAAATGTAGACAGAGCTCCTTGCCAGTCTATGAATAACCTTAAGGCCCAAAACCTTATTTAAGTGTACTGACTTCCTTTTTCCTAAAACTGTCAAGGCAATCCTTCCTCAGCAAATTGAAGAAACCAGTATTAAAAAACCAATAGGTTCCTCTGTTGGTCTTTGTATAGGGTTTGACATTATACAATTTATTTATAACAACTATAAAATGAGGTTGTATGGTTGCTGCATTAAGTTTGACGAAGAGCAACATCAAAGTTCAGTTAGAAAAATAAACACATACATAGTTGTTTTGTCTAGAGGTTTAAATTACCCAAACTAAACCCCACACTCGTAGTAATCTATTTTATTTTAAGTACGATGGTTCCTGGTACAACAGAGAGGAGAATTTAAGATGAATTTAGAAACAACATGTAACTTCACTGAAAACTGTAAGTCTCATCCAAAGACTAGAACATAATCTGAATTTTTAGGAGTTGAACAATTATTATTAAGATTTGACACGCAATTCCTTATTAGGTCTTTAAAGAAATTAGCATGTGATTTCAGGTGAGATACAAAACTAATATGATGGCCATATCCACTGTTTTTTCCTTAAGTTTCAGGACTCAGTAAATACTATTTTAAAATCTAAACAGCGGCTGGCATTATGATGCAGCAAGTAATCCTACCATCTGTGATGCCAGCATACCATATGGGCACCAGTGTGTGTCCGAGCTACTCAACTGCTAATGGCCTGGGAAAGCAGTGAAAGATGACCCAAGTGCTTGGGTTCTGCCACCCATGTGGGAGACCCTCCTGAAGCTCCTGCCTTCTGGCTTCAGCCCGGCCATTGTCATCTGGGGAATGAATCAGTGGGTGCAGATCTCTCTAATGTGTATATCCCTGTAACTCTTTCAAATAAATACATTTATGATGGATACATAAAGCTATTATTTATAAATAAATTTATGATATATAAATAAACAAATAAGTATTCGAATCTACATCCAATGATAATGTAGCAAATTAGGGGCCAGTGGGTAAAGTTGTCATCTATTGTGCCAGCATTTCATATAGGTGCCAGTTCAAGTCGCAGTGCTCTAGTTCTCATCCACTCCCTGCTAATGCGCCTGGTAAAGCAGCAGAAAATGGCCCAAGTCCTTTCACGGTCTCCCTCCCAAATAGGGCACCTGAAAGAAGCTCCTGGCTCTGGCTGGCTTACCCCTGGATACTGTAGCCATTTGGATAGTGAGTCAGTGGGTAGAAACTCTCTTTCTCTCTCTCCCTATTGATTTCTCTCTCTGTATCTCTGTCTTTTAATAAATCAATAATTGTTTTTTCAAATGTGCCATATTAGTTAATATCCACTAAGTTCCCCCTAGCACAAAGCAAATTACAGCTTGCCATTTTTTATTCCAGTCAATGAACACATTTCAATTCTAGGATTATAGAAATACAGACCATATTTAGGAAAAACTAAATTTATCATCCAAATCACTGGAAATAAAATCCATGCATAACACAATTTTCAACTTAATTGTAAACATGTTAGTTGATTTCAAATAGCACACAAATATTTTCACTCACACCAAAATAGTCACTCATCTTAAGTGATCAGAATGTCCCCTCAAATCTGTGTGTTGAAAGTTCATCTCCATTTTATTGGTATAGAGATGGGACCTGAAGCAGCCGCTAGGTCTGCTAGTGAAGATACAGTTATGATGCCCACTTCTCTCAGAGTGCCTGTATTCAGTCCCTGGCTCTGCATCCTGATTCCAGCTCCCTGCTCATGCAGCCTTGACAGGCAGTTGTGCTGGCCTAGGTAACTGGGTTCCTGTCTCCTACGTGAGAGAACTGGGTAGAGTTCCTGACGCCTGCCTTTTGCCTCAGAGCAGTCCAATCATTGCTGACACTTGGGGAAGTGAAGTAGCAGATGGGAGCTTACTGTCTCTATTTCTCATGAACCAATTAAAATACCCACATGCCATGTCAGAGTGCCGGGGTGCCGATCCCAGCCAATCCCATTTCCAGCTTCCTGCTAATGCACATCCTGGGAGGCAGCAGGTAGTGGTGTAAGCATGTGGGTCCCTGCAACTCACATGGGAGAGCATTTGGGGATTGAACCAGCGGATGGAAGATCTCTCTGTCTCTCCTTTGGTCGCTCTCTGTAACTCTTTCAAGTTCAATAAATAAAAATTTTTAAAAGTCTTCTATTCAATCTTTCAGGGTGCACATACCTACATATATGTGTATACATGTATATTTGAGATGTGGTTTAATTTTAAAATTTTACTTATTTCACATGCAAGACAGATTGGAATGGTGGAATACGTGGGGCTTAGATATCACCCACTCGCTGGTTCATTCCTCAAATGCCACAGCAGCTGGGCTTTGCTAGGTCAAAGCCAGAATTCAATCCAGCTCTCCTGCCTGAGTGATGTGAACCCAAACTAATGTAAATGCCTTTCAGGATGTACATTAATGGGAATCTGACGTGACAGCATAGCCAGGACTTGAAGCCTGGCATTCTAACATGGCATGCAGGAAGCCCAAGCACTATTATAACCGCCTTGCCACATGCCCACTCCAGTATATGTATTAAGGAAAACTATTACAAGTAAAGATCCTGTTCATCAGACTACAAGACACAACATAAACTGTTGATCAAATAAGACAGCACTCTTATGAACTAACTCTACTGAGTAAAGTAATAGGGACTGTTATCACTCCAGGGCTTGAATGCTCCTCTTTTTCACGTCCCCATTTTTAATACCACTCAGCATCATAATACTGAAACTAGTGCAGGAACAGGGGTTGAAGAAGTAGGAACATCCTTATTGGTAGCTTGAGAAGCAAAGAAGTGTGAAGAGCAGCTTTGACTTCTCAGGCTTCAAATAGCCCAAGTAGTGTGTGGTGTGGTATGCAGGAAGTACCGGACAGCCAAAGAACAAAGACCATCCTCTACTCTTCCCGCTTATGTTCCAACTTACAAGAACCTCCACCAAGGATGGTGTGGGAAACACTGCGTCACCAAGTTTCAGTTGCAGCAAAACTAGCATACGAGAAAGAACATGGGGAAGTAGGGTGAGCAAATGCCTGGAAGCAGACAGTGGGTATCCCCAGTGTTTTAACTTAAAACCTTCATATACTGCACAGCAGCAGCAGCAGCAGTCCTTTGTAACAGTTCTCACGGTGACAACTTCCTGCATTTGTGTTAAGCCCAAGACAACTATCATGGCTCTCTAAGCAGCCCCTCCGCCACTATGGCAGGCACAAAGACTTCTCCAATCCACCTCCCCAGTCTTTCCAAACACATCTTTTTATTATTTTAGTGCCTTGATCCTACCCTCCAGCACTCCTCACAGCCTGCAGAAGTCACATCCCTAAAACAGTCAAAACTATCACCATCACTATAAGCATCATCAGTAATCTAATTCTGAGCTTCATTTTGTATTTTTAATCTCAAATTTTTTCCTCTTGCGTATCTTCTTGTATGTTGCATGTATACAGACAACTTAAATGCTCTTTAAAGTGAATTGAAATCTAGCAAATGTCCGTTTTATTCTAAGCATCATCCTTATTTTCCCAACAAGTCTAAAAGCATACTGCTCTGAGCAAGAACATCTACTCACTAATCTCACTTTCTGCTCATTTTCTTTCCTCATTCCATCTAGTTGGCCTGACCTTTCTTATATAATGCAGCCATGGGCGTCTTTCTGTCCACCACTCTTCATCATACATCAAATTATTCTTGCTTTTCCTTGCTCATTCATGGCAACCAACACATCACACAATCAGTACTTGCTTTCACAAGAGCCACTCACTCGTACATGTTACAACCCCAGTTTACATTTTGACATATAACACACATGTAAATCTGTATGGATTTAAAATATTTTAAAGTAAAACAATATATGAAACAGTGTATCAGAATAATTTTACACAATAATGAATGGTTTCCACAGACATCTCTATGGAACAAAAATATATAATGAATACTTTGTCTATATTGGCTGTCTTTTCCCAATACTGACTTATGTGAGAAGTCATCAGACCACGCCATTAATAATATATGTAATGCAAATTATGCAAAACACACTCTTTCTTCCTTTGATGATTTAGTACAAATATAAAGTATCTTAAGGGCATCATGAATATTATGATCATGCCTCTGGGAGATTAAAAGACAGTTTGAACTTCCTTGTGACGCTCCCTAAAAAAATTTCTTAATATAAATCCCTGATGTCAACTTGCTTGTCTACAATGTACTTGCAAAGAACTGGAATATAAAATGGGCGATTGTTTAACTTCCTGGACAGTTTAAAATGGCTGCCTTTTTGAATATTTAATCATTGTAACAAAAGCTGAAGCATCCTTTTATCTAGCATTGTTCTCATTGTTGAATTTTTTTTTTTTTACTGTTTTTCAACGTCATTTGATGTCTTAGTATTCAATACATTCTCTATTATTTCTATCCTTCCACCAGAATGTGGCACCTCAACTTCCTTGGTCAGCTTCAACTCTCCATTATATGTCACAATGGCAATATTTTCTTCATCCCAGGCCTTGAATTTTCCTATAAGCTATGATTTTCTATAAGTCTTTTTCAATGTTCTATATTAACAGACTCAGCGTGAATTAAAATACCATAGATGCTATTATATTTAAAAATGAAACTCTTGTGTTATAGTTGTATGACTCATCTTCCTTAAAATAGCTACTCTAGAATAACGTGTCATATTCTGGATCACACTAGAATCACCTATATTAGCAAATAAGTAGACAGTAAAGTATACCAAGCTCTAGAACACTAAACAAAATACTTTCTCACCTTAAATGAGCCCAAGTATTTGAGATGTTGAAGAAGCAGAAGTCAATCTCCCATCCAGCCCAAACCTCCTTAAATGCTACAGTTATAATGCCTTTGAGGGTACCACAATTTTTCCATCCAAGAATTATACTTTGCAATAGCCTGAAGTATTCACACAATTATGCTATCCTTACTTTGCTTAAAATCAACAAAAAAGTTAAAATTCTTTAAAGATTTATTGATTCATTTGAAAGGCAGAGTTACAGAGAAAGAAGGAAAGACAGGTGGCAAGAGAGAATCTTCCCTCCACTGGTTCACTCTCCAAATGGTCGCAATATCTGGAGTTTCACCAGTCTGAAATCAGGAACCAGGACCTTCTTCTAGGTCTCCTACATGAGTACAAGAGTCCAAGGACTTGGGCCTTCTTCTCCTGCCCTCCCTGGCCATAAGCAGGGAGCTGGATCTGGAGGGAAAACTGATACTCAAACTGGCACCCATATGGTATGTTGGTGCCCCAGGCTGAGGCTTAGCTGGCTATGCCACAGCATCAGCCCTCCCCCAAAGTCAAATTTAACAAATATTGCAAAATAATTTACTTTATCAGCATGATAAATGGTTTGAAGTCTCTAGCACATGGCTTTGTGCCATAGGGGTTGAGACTTTTAAACTAGATTCAAAGGGAGGGTGGTTAGCCTGAAGGTCACAAGCCAGTTAAGACACTATATTCCTAATCAGAGTAACTGGGTTCCATGTGCAGTTTCCACTTCTAACTCCAGCTCTGCACTCACGCAGACCCGAGTAGCACTTAAGTGACTTGGTTCTCACTACCCACAACACTTGGATTACATTTCTGGGTCTCAGCTTCTTTGAGAAACATGGTGGTCACTTAGAAAGTGAGCCAGCAGATGGGAGCTTTCTTACTCATTTCACTTTTTTAAAAAGCTAGATTAAATTATTTTGATAGCACTGTCAGATTGATTTAACTTAGATACTTTTCTTCCCACATAATTTGTGGGCCTTTGAACATTGTAGCAAAATGGTTCTTGACAAGCCATTTCAAATTGTCATATTAAAAAAACAACAATGGTGCAAACCTTTGGCCTAGCAGTGAAGACGCCCAATTACTGCAGCAGAGTACTTTCGTCCAATACATGGCTCTAGTTTCTGACTCCAACTTCCTTCTTATGTGGATCTTGTAAGGTAACAATGATACAGTCCAAGCAATGGGGTTCCTGTCACATCGGAGACCTAGATAATGTTCCTGGCTTGTGGTTTTGGTCCCAGACCAGTCCTGGCCTTCATATGCAATTAGGTGGCGTAAACCAGGAGATAGGAACTCTCTGCAAATCTTTCTGTCTCTGCCTCTCGGAAGCCAACCAAACAACAAACAAAAAAGAAAAAAAAAAGAGAAAAAAAGAAAAAAAATTTCCCTTCTAAAACAAGTAAGCACAACAGGATCTTATTACTTTAACTCAGGTAGATAAAGAAAATTATTCTGAAAAAAGAAAACTCAGAACTGGCAAAAGTAAGGTTGATGTTTTTAACTCATGCATCTTAAACAACTTGCATTTTAAAATGCTGCCTTTGGTAAGCTGACTCCTGATCAGCAACAACAAAACAGCAGATACAGTTAAGCTTCAACACTAGCTTAGAAGCTGTTTAGGACTGACGACAAAGCTGTAGATCTCCACGACCTAGCCAACAGTTTCTATGTGAAAACCTTGCAGTCCTGCACACTTGTCCATATTGTGGGTCTATCTTTGAGATCCAGGATCTAGGAAATTCACAACTACCCCTCTTCCCTACAAAATTCTAACTTCTATCTTCTTCTCCAGCTCTTCCGTCTACCCCTTTAATTAGGTTAAACACAAGGGAATGACTTTCTAAGGCACAGCCACAATCAGACAAGAGAATGGTGAGAGCTGAACTGTTCTTTTGAGGAGAGGCGAGGTCAATTGCACACTAGCACTTTCTGAAAGTTCAGTAATTCTAAGTTACTCCTCCTGTACCAGAAAAGAAGCAACATCCCTCTCTTGACCTGAACCTTCCTAGTCCACTTATTTATTCAGACATACGAGCCATCCACTACAGCTGAGGCGTCACTACTATGGTATGAATACTAGTAGACTTTCAAAATTCCAATGTTGAAATTTAATCTTCAATGTGACACTATTAAGAAGTGAGGCCTTTAGGGGAATGATTAATTCATTTGGGTTTTTCTCTCATGAATGGAATCAGTGACTTTTCAAAATAAATTGAGTGGAGTATGTTTATCCCTTCTGTTACGAAGGCACACGTTTACCCCTTGTTTCACATAAAGAGGTATCACCTATGAAGCAGAGAGCTGGCCTTCACTAGACATGGACTGAAATCTGCTGGCATCTTGATCCTGGACTCTCCAGTATCTAGAAGTATGAGTACCAAATTTCTATCACGTACAAAAAAACCTAGAATATGGTTGGCTCCGGGATTTTTGTTTTGTTTGGCTACAGGAGCCCAAAGGAAATACTCCGTTCTCCTAGCTAACTTTCCAAAATAACCCATGAGTTCTACCTTCTGCCTTGAAATTGTTCAAACTATACTCAACACCTACGACCAATAAATTCAGAGATTTCTGTTCCATCAGATGAACTTGAAGTTAACCTAGGGACTACAGGGGTTTGTTTTCAACCTTTCCTTTTTTTTTTAATTGGAGAGTCAGATATACAGAGAGAAGAGACAAAGATCTTCCATCCAATGACTCACTTCGCAAGTGGCCACAATGGCCACTGCTGAGCCGATCTGAAGCAGCGAGCCAGGAGTTTCTTTTGGATCTCACACATAGGTGCAGGTTCCCAAGTCTTTGGGTCATCCTTGACAGCTTTCCCACGCCACAAGCAAGGAGCTGGATGGGAAGTGGGACTACCAGGATTAGAACTGATGCCCACATGGGATCCCGGCATATGCAAGGTGAGGACTTTAGCTGCTAGGCTATTGTGCCAAGCTCCATTTCCTACCTTTTAAATGTCAGTTTTACTGTGATGATGTGATTTGATAAAGTATATATAAGCCAGTGAAATATTCAAATTTTGATGAAAAGTAATTTAGATCTTTTTAAAAAGTAAACAAAAGAGGAATCAAGTCTTGCTGGGGTCCGTGCAGTAGATGTGGGGGACATGAGGGGGTGAAGAGTGTTCCATTGCAGGCAGGGCCGCAAGGAATTTCCTGCTGTTCCGGCAGGGCCCACCCGGCGGATGTCTCTACAACCACCTGAATGCAACTCCACCTTCTTTTGCATGGACACTGGACCACCCTGCAGAAGAATTCTAATCCATCCTGACATTTGCTACTGCGAGGTTAACCTTTTGCTCAGCCTGAGCTTGGAGATCAATGTCTTGCATATGGGGCCCTTTATCATTCCTATTGTCTTGGCTGTCCCCATTGAACCTATGCTAATCAAGGGATCTCAAATGGGGCCCTTTTATCATTCCTATAGTCTTGGCTGTCCCCATTGAACCTTTGCTAATCAAGGGACCTGTGTTTAGGTTTTCATTCTTTCCTTGATCTTAAAGTTCTCCTTTTCTTTGTGATACAAGATTGAGTTGTAGGATAAGAATCCTAGCAGGAACTTCTAGGTAATGTTAGCAGGAACTTCTATTGTTTCTAGGTAAAACTAATGGCAGAATTATCCTTAGAAACACCCACTTGTTCATGACATAAAAAGTCTGAGCCAGAATTTGACTGATTTTGTATAAATAAAGCGGACAGCTTTCCCGCATTGTCCATTATGATCATGAAGTCCTAGTGGTCCGTCTCTTTCTTTCCTCTTTACGCCTCATCCACGCACCCTTCTCGAGTCCCGAACTCAGCTGGAGCTGGACTCCGGCAAAGTCTCATCTATTAAAGAAATTCAGGTAGTCTTTCTCTCAGCTATGAAGAAGGGAAAAAAAATTTACAATATGTCTAAGTTTAAACAATTTTTAAAGACACTTGTGTCAGGGAGTGGCACTGCGGTGCAGCAGCTCAAGCAATCACCTGCAGTGTGAGCATTCCATATCAGACAGCCCTTTCCAGAGAATGAGATGGAGTTTCAGGCTGCTGGCTTTGGTCTGAGCTAGCCCTAGCTGTTAAAGCAAAGTGGACCAGTGGTGGAAGGAAGTAATCTTGCTCTTTGACTCTTTTAAATACGTAAATCAACCTTTCCAAGTTTTATTGGGTGCCATGTGACAGTGATTTTATTCTCTACCTGTGGTTCTCTGGCATTTTTGAGTTATGAACCCCTTAAGAAATGTAATGAATGCTAAAGAAAACCTCTCTACTTAAAAATACAAATGAACACACAATTTGCAGCTCTGGTGACTTCTGTGACCTTACCCATGTTCCTGACATAGTTTGTCAACCTGAGGCTCCATAGGTCCCAAGCTTCAAAGCACTTCATCATGCTTACACCCCCTAGAAACAAACTGCCTAAGGTTTCATCTCAACATTGCTAAGATTTATTAGCGAAAGCTCAGACTGGCTAATATCACCCATGGATCTCTCAGAGAATTTATTAAATAGTAAAGGATATCAAGTTTCATTTATTTTCTTGCACAGGACCCCATGATATGTTTGACTGGTTAAGATGTTCTTACAGTTCTTTGCAGCATCAGGCTCTAAGCCACAAGCAAAATACCTAATTATCTAATGCACACTCTATAACCAGGTTAGAATCAGAAAAAAAAACCTTTTGACTTACAATAGTGGTTATTTCTTCTCTCAGATGAGTTGTTCTAATAAGTAGCCCACAAAGTAACTTATCCTATTAAGGTTTTCCTTCCCACACAATAAGAATCACACACAAAGGAATGGGTGGATAAGATATGTCAAATCACTTGTTCAAATATTCTACCCAATCCAGAACCTTCCCTTCTGAATTCCTGCACTGGAAAACCCTAGTTTTTGAGTCACGACAATTCTAAGCATTTTTCACCTCTATCCCCTGCTGCCTAGACCAAAAACTTGTGAGTCATTCTAAACTCTTCCCTTTCCTTTATTTCCTGCAACTAAGTAATCATCAAGTTTTTCCAGTCAGCTTTCTAATTACTTTTCCAGTCTGTTTCTTCCTTTCAGTTTAGGTCCTCACCTGTTAACCATTTTCCTGCCTATGTCTGTTTTCTGACAATCCATATCTCAGAATAATCTTTCTAGAAAAAGTGGCCACTTCACCCACCTTAATGTCTTACAATGGCTATGTTTCTAAGCTTTAAAAAAAAAATCCTTCCACGTGTTTTCTTAAGAAGGTAGGACATACAGTATGCTTGAATTCACCTTGTGGTCTAACCAGTTTCATCTCAGGCCTATCACTCCTACTTTCTCCTCGTATCTTCTGCTCCCTCAGCACACCATATTGCTTCTTGCCAGGGAACTCTTTGTTTAAAAAGATCTTTGCTACAACTCCAACCCCACTACCTGTTCTAAGGAACTCTGCTCAGTCATCTCTAAAGAAAATATCAATATGTCAAAAGATTTATGACAGCATTACGTTTAGTAGTTGAAAAACTGGAAACATTTTCCCTACTACCACCACTGCTTCACACAGAGGCTCAGGCACATCTGAGCTTTGGCTCACCCATGACCAACCACTGGGGCTAAGGAAGGTACTGCCTGGGGGTGTAATGTAAGAAGAAAGGCTAACCTCGCTTTTCAGGAGAGAGGATGGCTATGCCCACAGAACATATGAAGCTGCCAAAGCCATTCTCAAAGGCCTGCATCCAGCTGTGATGAGACTATGCATGTCACGCTGGTAGTGGCCCTTTTCCTTAACAGTAAATCAATCTAGTTAAGGTTGACAATAACAAGAAACTAAGGGAAAACATAGGCTTCTGAAAAACTGAGAGGCAAAACTCCTTAAAGTGACTGAGGGCAATTGCGTTAAACATTCGGGCAAAAAAAAAAATCTCAGAACAAATATGTCATAGAGGAGTATTTCATTAGAAGCCAATATGCCACCCCCCCAAAAAAGGTTCAAAACAAAGAGCTGAGAATAATCTGAATCCTTCTAATATGGAAACATTTTAATAAGTTATAAGGAATTTTTGAAATGAAATATGCAACCACCAAAAATGTTTATAAATTTAGTGATATATGAAAGAGATAATTTGCAGAAAATACATCAAAACATGAAGCATACTTCTCTGGGTAACAGAATTAACAGTGATTTTTTTTTTTACTGCTTTCTCCTGAAACTTTGAATAGTGAACATGTATGTGGGCACTTTAGAAAGTTTGTTTAAAAATTAAGTAAAAGGGTCAGTCCAGTGGCATAGCATCCTCATCCTCTCCCTGCAGCACCAGCATCCCAGATGAGCACCAGTTCCTGTTTCAGATGCGTTGCTTCTGATTCAGCTCCCTGCTAATGACCTAGGGAAGCAGTAGAGGATGCCCCAAGTCCTTGGGTTCCTGCACCCATGGTGAGAGACCCAGAAGAAGCTCCTGGCCCCTGGCCTCAGACTGGCCCAGCTCTGTGTATGGCAGCCACTTGGGGAGTGAACCAGTGGAGAGATGATTGCTATTCCTTTCTGTAATTCTTTCAAATAAAATCAATAAATCATTTTAAAACATGAAATTAAAGCACAAGCTTATTTTGGTGCAAGAATTTTAATAATCCATTTACATTTTTTAAGATATGTATTTTCCCAGAAACTTTCCACAGATCCCTTAAATACGTATTTCTAATTTTTGCACGAAACAAATTTGTCTTTAAAATTTGATTTTGTAAAAACATGCTAAAATAACACTATTGCTCTGAAAAAGAAAATCTTTGAAAATATCTTGAACTATGAGAACTTTTCCTAAAATCTTTTCAATCACACACACAAACATAATCATTCTCCCTGGATTAAAACTTCCTTTCTCTGTCAAGCATATCATAGTCTGTCTTTGACTTTATCATCCTATATTTTAATATATGTTTGCCAAGGAGTTGTCTGAGGATGTGATAGGGCTCATCTTTAATCCCTAGTGCCTGACCCATAGCAGACGCCAGTTAAATATTTACAGAGTTAAATTACTCCTACATTGCTGGCAACATGCAAATGACCAATAAATGCTTAATCAATATTTTATAACTGTAGATCATTATTCAACAAATATTTGTCATGTACGATGGTATCCTGGGTACTGTCACAAGCTCTGTGGACACCTGCCCTGGTACAGCAAGTGAAAAGGTGATTGCTCTTGCCAAGTCTACATTCTGTTGTGTAGAAACAAAGAATTTAAAACAGCCTATGCCAGGAAGGCAAATGCTATGGACAGTGTAGGATGAAGGAAGGCAGGGAGATCTGGGGAAAAGAATACAACATCAAAGGCATACTGAAAGATGGCAAGTGACAAGACTGGAGGTGAGCAGGTGGAGCAAAATAAAACAAATGAACATGGAGTCCAAACACCTAGATTTCTATTACTGTTCCGTTCCTGTTACACAAGCACATATACTTTCCGGGTTTCTGTGAGGGCAGTAACCCTTAGTACCCATGAATAGGTAAAGACTAAACATGATAATTGTTGTGAAGAGGGTGAGGCCAGTTCTTGGGGTTCTGGTCCTCTTGTATACCACACCTAGTTAGAGAAGGACATTAAAGTACTACACTACCCAACAGCTAGCATCCATGGATTATGACTCAGAGTGAAAACTTAACTATGTGAATGCAATCTTTTTGATCGGAGTAATCTGTAATAGTTATGCAGTTCATAAAAAATAGTACTTATGCTATCCTGAACTGTTTTAACATCAGGATTCCACTACTGTTTACAATTACTTTAAGCAATTTGGCCGAGTTGAACAGTTTTTCAATAAAACCAAGCAAACACAAAACCAAACATGATAAATGTTGTAAAAGTTATTGCTGTCTTTCCCCACAATGTAAAAACTTTGCTAGTCTTTCCTGCTTTGAGTCCTCCTCAAGACTAGGAAGTCTAGGTTCTATTTCTCAAGGTTTTAGTCTTCCTTTAATTCCATCTTTAAGCAAGCTTTTGAAGTGCCCACATATATGCTCACTATTTACAACTTTTAATCCTCCTAAGGTCTAGGTTCTATCCCTCTATTTCCAAAAGAGGAAAGTCAAATTCACATACCAGATTGCAAGAGAGAGACGCTTACTGGTACATTTACTTCTTACTTCTTCCTTTCAGCTCTACTTACCTAAAACCTAAAAACTAGGATTCCTGTAGTTAAAATAAGGAAGTACGGATTGTCAGATCACTAAGATACTTCCTCTGAAATATTTCCATCTCTCCAATATCACCACATATTTCTTCTTAAAAAAAGAAAAAAAAAACTCAGGTTCATATAATAGGAGCTACAATCAGCTAATTCATTCCCCAAATGCGTGCAACGGTCTGATGCTGAGCTAGACCAAAGCTTGGAGCTGGAACACAATCTAGGTTTCCCATGAGGATGGCAGGAACCCAATGACCTGAGCCATCACTTACTGCCTCACACAGTGCACATCAGCATGAAGTGAGAACTGGAAATGAAACCAGCATTTGAACCAAGCACTGTTCTAAGAGATGCAGGCATCTTAACTGCTTAGATCAAGTACCTGCCACCTTACTGCTTTAATATAGAAAATCTGTTGACCTTTACAACTCTGCCTTCATCTGCCTAGAAAGAAAGAATGAATGAATGGCTGATTGTGACTATTATAACCTGCTCTTTATTAGCATCCTAAATCAGAGGATTCACTCCTGAGGATATCTTTCAAATCCTTTCTTTCTAACTTGAGAGACACCGTGCTCTCATCTGCTGGCTCATTTGCTAAATACCTACAATGGCCAAGGTAGGGCTGAGGCCAAAGCCATGATCTGGAAACATAAGGTAGTTCTCCCCAACGTGCAGAGGGGCCCAATTACTTGCGCTATCATAGCCACCTCCCAAGGCTTTGCACTTGCAAGAAGCTAGAGTTGGGAACTGCACCTAGGAATTGAACCTAAGTAACAACATACGACAGACATCTCAGCTGCTAGGCTAAATGCCCATGCTCTCCTCACCGGTCCCAAGCTTTATTGTCAGTTACTCTGACCCTCATTCTGGTCAGCTGCATAATTTGTAACTTTACTTGGGAAGCTAGGAATAAATCAGACCACTATGAAAGGGAAAATTAACTCCAAAGAATGCATGGGGGTGCCGGGTGAACAGGGAGTTTGATACAGCAGTTCTGACATACAGCAGCCTGCATTCCACACTGGAGTTCGAGTCTTAGGTCTTCTTTCCATTCCAGATTCCTGTGGTTGCAAACCCTGGAAGTCAGTGGATGATGGCTCAAGTAGCTGGGTGCCCACCAACTTCATGGGAAATCCAGGTTGAGTTCCAGGCTTCCAGCTTCCTGGCCCAGCCCAGCCAACTGTGGACACTGGGGCAGTAAACCACAGATGGAACCGCTCTTTCTCTGTCCATCCCATCGCACTTTTTTAAAGAATGAGTTTGTACACAATGAAGAGGTAAAGCAAAGTGTAACTCATCGATACGAGCTAGTTCTCATCTACTGTCATAAACCTTTGGCATCAAAGTGAGAACCTTGCTTATCTCTTAGCAAACCAACCTACACTGATTCACAACCCAGAAACTATGGTGTATCCAGAAATACAGATGAGAACACAGATAATAAATTCTTACAAGCTGAAGATGTCCTTTAAAACATTAAAGAAGTCCCCTCTAGTCCTATATTCAATGGACATCTTGAAGTAGCAGAATAGAAAACCTGTCTCAAAAATGCTTTAAATAAAGTATATAATGTAGAATTAAAAGACAAAACCATAACAACTTGGACTTAAATGTTCACTTAGAGAACACATTTACCACTGGGCATTTCTAGTTCTCCCAGGACTGACAGCACTGATCATTTAATCGGATGCATGGAGTTAAGGAAGAAAGTTACTTTTCTTTCCTCTTCTATTTGATCTTGACCTTGAAATAAATTTGAATGTTTGGGGAATAAAGCTATCTGGGCTTATAATAGCCTTTTGCATACATGATCAGTACACAGTGCTTCCTTCTCTTTGTATATATAACTTCTATGATCAAATGATACAAATGCAAATTGATGCCCACTTCTGTTTATCCACTCTGAGGTCTACCTGCAAGGATTTATGTCACAGCATTTATTATTGCTATGAATTATATGACAGTGCTTCTGGCATAAGAAAAGCAGCCGTTATTCCAACATGCAGCATTTTAATACACTAACACTTTTCTATCTCAAATTAAGTCAAAATACAAATACTATAACAGTTTCACATTAAAAAATTTGCATGCCCAATATCTGTTAAAAAAAAAAAAAACACTAACGGGTTAGAAAACTAAATGCAGCAGAACAAAGTGGAGCATGTGAAAGGTGCTGAAGCCACACAAAACAAGCTGTCTACCAGGTATAAGGATCAGCCATCCAACATACATTGTGAGGCTGGCTACTGCTGCAATCATGAAAAACCACCTCAGGAAATTTCTCCTGAAGTTATGGCTCCATTACTTTAACTCTCAAGATCCAAATCTGGGGCTCTATCCTGAATTCTATCTCTGACAACCACACTGACTCCTGTAAGGAGCCCCTTAATGGGCTCCAGGAAAGTGATATTCAGGAACTACAATTAAGAGTCTTAGGGTCTCCAAAACCTACACTGGAACAAGGAAGCTAACTTGCAGAAAGTTCAGGGTTATGGATTTCTCTCATCAGCAAGTAAATTTTTCAGAGCAGAGAAAATTCTCACACTAGAATGATCCATAAGCAAATACAAGTGATCAAAATCTACACCAACTTTGTGACGAAAGTCTATATCCCTTAGCCCTCAGAGAAGTATGTCTAGCTCTCTAGAATATACCAGTACACAATTAGATGCAATGCCCTTCAATGCTCTTCCACTCCTGCTGGACACATCTTTTTAATCCCTCACTACTTTAGGATGTCTTCAGCTAGTGTCTAACTCTGGACTACTGAATATCAACAGTATTTCCTCTATTAAATTCTCACTCTGACATTAGGCAGTCATCCAAGAACCATAACAGTATCTCTATAACAGCTTCTAATTTTCAGAAAACTCTGTATCCACTGTCTTCTAGAGCAATACCAAAAGCCAGCCAGGCATGCTGCCCACTCCTGCCACCACCGCCCTTCCACTGTAGCAGACTAGCAGAAAGAATCCCTGGAGAAGCGCCCTGACTTCTGAATACCAATGACAGAGCTATGCTTTGCCTAGAGTCTTCCTCCTTCAAGAATCATGGCTTGTCCATTACCATATGTTCCCTTTCATCTAGCTCTTTCCTCTGTAAAATCTACACAGTTTAAGCAATCTTTCAATAGTACAGTTGTTTACTTCCTTAAGTCAAATCTTTTGATATGCACTGATCAAAACAGTAGGAAAATCACAAGAGATACAGCCAGTTCCAACCGAACAATCATTATGCCTCATGCAGCCCTTCAAAGCAAAACAGGCTAACTAGTGGAGAATGCTGTGTAAGTAGAAAATTCTTTCTCAGAGGATAATATAAAAACATTACATTTTCAAGATTGTGCTTCCATTATCAAAAGACTGCAAGACTGTTAGAAGTTTACATAGAGCTAACCACTTTTCAACATGCAATTTTAAAGTACACAGTCTGAATTAATAAATTAATGTGCTCAGTAGCATACAAAACCCAGTATTTCCTAACCAATTCCTCTTTTAAATAGAATATAGATAATGTGGCTTGGCTGTATTCACATCAATCATGCCATAATAGGTTCTGAAACAGTCTATGGGGTTGGGCGGACTTTAAGTGGTTTTGCATTAGAGCAGTAGTTAAGAAACCAACTAGAAAAGAAACTTTGTTTTAAATGCAGGTCATACCATCCTTATTTAAAACATGCAAAAACTAGACATTTTATATTACTTGGAGAAAAGATCTTTTAAAAAAATACAACTTAGTTGAGAAATATTGGTGTTCCCTAAAATCTTTAAAATATAGAGTAGGCATATTTATTTTTAATATCATTTATAGCCTCTCAATGCATTTACTAATTTCTTCTTCTGTTATTAATAAACTGCTGCCAAACTTAACAAGTTATATAACTAGATTTACACCAGCAGATGTAAAATTTTCTATAATAACTTTTAACTTGTGATGGAAGAAAAGGAGAGTGATTAAGGCAAAGATGTAGAGAGAAAGCAGAATCTGCATTTTTTTCACAAAAATACAATCAATATTCAAAAACAGGTCATCTAAAAAAGCAAAAAAATATTGACAATTCTTAAGTCTAAATGGTGGTATACACTTGCTTACTGTATATTCCTGTTTCTGCAAATACAAAAATTCTTTTGAAGCACAATTTCCAGACTATCTCATGGATTCTTCCAAATCTACTCCACTACTAACTGATGCTGTCCTGGCAGCAGAGCTAAGGGGGTAGGAGCTGGTGGCTCTGGAGGCAGATTGCCTGGGGGTGAAATCTCAGCTTAGCCAGTTACTGGCTGTGTGTCAACTGCACTGACCTTTAGCTGCTTTGTCAGAATGAGAGGATAGGCACAGCCCTCTACCTCAAAGGAGCTCCAACAAAAGACTGCACTTAAAATGCTTAGCACAAGGCCTAGCCCCCAGAGTAAATGTTGGATTATCATGTCTTTACAGTGACCAGAGGCCATGCTGCTGAGTTTTCTATCAGATATGCCAAAGGAAAAATGGTGTCACAGTAAAGTATTTAGGGTGCAACTATAGTACAAGCTGCTGATCCATCCTATGATTAACTCTGCACAATCCCGAGGATACACGGGAAAAAAAAGTGACATCACATACAAGTTTGGGAATATTCATTCAAGTTGCACTGCATGAAAAATCATTACCCCACACACACATCGGGTCACTATCAGAATAAAAACTGTACCCTAAGAGTTATGGGAACTTTACTACAGACCAGACCAAGCACTACGGTGTTAAGCACTTTATGTGCAGTTTCACATTTGAATTTGCATGTGCAGAGCCAGGAAGTTTGTGGACCGCATTTATTTATACAAATGAAGTGACTTTTAGTTACAAGTAATCCAGGAGGGAACAACTACTCCAACACAGGAGAGCCAATCAAGCTTAGTAGAACAGGGCAGCACGTATTAGTTTGAAAAACCACCTTCAAATCATTACTGCTTTTACAATATAAACCACATAAACAAAGCTAAAAAAAAAAAAATCTACTGTGTTGGTAGGCAGAGGCAAAAGAGAATGAAGAAATATTGTGGTGGAGGTGTACATTTTTAAAAAACATCAAAATGCATTACAGGAGATCACTGTTAGCAAGCTGGTATTCTACTAAATAAACTTCAGTTTGAAGAAAAATGTATCTGCAGCAGAAAGCCCTATGCCTGCAAAATTGTAAATGGGAAATACACACACACACACATATATCTTGTGTGCAGAATTGAATAGAAAATTCTGCACACAAGATGTACGGTGTTTTGTTTTAAGCACATTTGATACAGTCATTAACACAAATCGCAATGAAGTCACATATTCCAAGCCAAATTATCTCTCTGGTTATAATATTGCTACAAAAACTCTGTCCATTTTAAGAAAGAAAAAGAACTGAGACAAAGTGCATGCAATTCTTCCTGAGGTTAAATAAACAATACTCATTTTTCAATCAAATACCTCTCAAACAAATCTTTTGGCCATTTTTACCTACTCAGGAACACCACCAAGACTAAAAAGAAGGCCTGGGACAATAGCGGAGTGGTTAAAGTCCTTGCCTTGCACATGCCAGGATCCTATATGGGCGCCATTTCTAGTCCCAGCCACCCTGCTTCCCATCCAGCTCCCTGCTTTTGGCCTGGGAAAGCAGTTGAGGATGGACCAAAGCTTTAGGACCCTACACCAATGTGGGAGACCCAGAAGAGCTCCTGGCTCCTGGCTTCGGATTGGCACAGCTCCAGCCATTGCGCTCACTTGGGGAGTGAACTATCAGATGGAAGATCTTCCTCTCTGTCTCTCCTCCTCTCTGTATATCTGCCTTTCTTAAAAAAAAAAAAAAAAGAAGACGAAAAAGAGACCAAATTCAATGCAACCCATTTGGTTTTTATTAGCACCACTGGCAAATGGTTTGCTGAGGAATAACTGGCAAGCCCCCACATGACTAGTCAATATCAGGCCTAGAGAAATTTCATGCATTTAAATATCTCCCCATCCCATTAAATATCTCCAATCTCCCTTTTCAGGAGACAAATAAATCAGGGGCTGACATATTCAGACTCAGCTCCTAGAAAAATAATTAGCTCTGACCACACTACCAGTTCCCAAACTCCAAACCTCCCTGTAAAATCTTAGTTTATCCCTTAATTCTGGATGTAGGTAGGGAGTGTCAGAAGAAAAGCAGACACTTCGGGCCTCTTCTACAAATGCAGCCTGCCTGAGCTACACACTCCAAAAGCCGACACATCAATTCCGGAAAGCAGATTGCTTCTTTATCAACCATCTTGCAGCGTCTCCTCATTTTATCAAAATAAGATGTTTGCTTTAATATTAAATTTCCAGGCCCGAAGGACCCCCTGTGAACATTTAATAAGATCCTCTCAAGGAAAACTCTTCAAATACACAGCTTGAAAATTCCTGAACACTCCCTGAACTCTCCAGAATCCAATGCCTCTTCTAATCTAGAAAGGAGCTCTTCTCAGTAACTCCATGCCCTCCTGTATGGATGGCAGCCATTCCAGACATTCAGCAACAAAATGAAGGTTCCAGTTACACCTGACACATGGCCAGACCAGCTCTGTCAAATGGTCAGTTCTGCCATCTTCCCGTGCCACTCCAAGGATTTCCATTTGGTTTTTCCTGACCACCCAAACTGGGCTTTGTCTGAAGCCTTCCCACTCTCTCCTTTCCCTTCCTTTTTCAATGGAGTCTAAAAGCTTGGAGTCAAATCATTTTTTAAGAAAAGGATGAGTATTTGCTGGACAGCAAAAACTCCCAGTGAATGCATATCCTCACCGCCACTTTCCAACAACCTCTGATGTCCAGGTTTTGAACCCTGTCAGATACTGTGGCTATGGACGGTATTGGAAAACAAGAACAGAAATAAGGACAGTATCCACTCAATCTTGTTGTCTGAGGTACTTCCTGAGGTTTTCAGGGGCATTTCACACAGACACGAGACTCATTTTTCATTAAAGTTGCAAGACTTTCACTTTGCGTAGTTTCAAATGGTGTAATTGATCTGCATTGTCTTCTTGAATAACCCCACTGCTGAAGGACACTGCAGCTTTAAATATTTCAGTGTTAGTTAGCAAACAGACTCCATTGCAATATGGCTCTGAAGGTCGTGTCCTATTGTCTCGTTCCTCTGAGAAAAAAATACTCCTTTTTTTCTAGGCAACATGGGAGGAGTTGCCCTAGAATTTCTATTCTCCCACCTCCTTCACTTACAGAGCTCTGGGTGTTTATTGGAATCTCACACTTATAATTTTCCCGGCAGGAGCAATATGCTGATTGTTATTAATGATTCCAGCACCTTAGTGAGACATAAACACATGTGTTCACATTAGTTTAATTGAGCATATGCAACTGTCTGAAATAGCACCACTGAAGGGCGGTTAACCTCTGTGAGAGTTAGGCCTCGGTGGTTTGGGTGTGGACAGCTTTCAGGCTGCACCCTGAGCCTGATTGCATAACCTGAAGTGTGTAGCTACTTAAAATGATAGGAATCTAAGTCTACTCATCCTAGCACTATGCAGGCATTCTGCCATCCACTTGCAGCTTGCATTGTCAAAGAAGGTCAAAATAAAAGGCACGGGCACGATGAAGAAGAAAACAAATGGAAAGAAAAGGCCCCGTTCTATCCTGATGATAGGGTGCATAAATAGGATTCCATGCGCAGCCACAATGTTCTCCTAACCTCATCCTAACGAGCGGAACAGCCCCAGTGACCTGGAGGCTATGGCAGAAGGCCTGGGAGCTGGGCTCTGCTACCCTTTCTAAAGAGGAACAAACAACACAATCTACCCAAAACAAAAAACAGGTGGACGCTTAAAAGGCAAGGGGGAGGGGGGAGGGTCAAAGGATCAAGGCAGGAGGAAGGTGTGGGCAGGTGCACCGGAGCATTACCTGAAATGGCAACAGATTGTTACCATTATCGGTCCTGAAAGCGTTATCCTCCATCCAGGATTTGGAGGTGAGTGGGGCCGCGCGAGGGAACTTGGGCGGTGCGATGACATTGCTGGAGAAGGGCTTTTTGAGCGGCGAGATGGGGTTGAGCGGGGAAGGCACCCCGACGCCCACGCCCACGCCCACGCCGACCGCCCGGCGAGGGTCCCGGCCAGCCTGCAGGCCGCCCCAGGGGTTGGATGGCGCACTCCAGGCGGCGTTCACGCTTTGGTGCGTGCTCCAGCTGGACGAGGCCGAAGAGGCGGCGGCGGCGGCGGCAGCGGCGGCGGCGGCCGAAGACGAGGACGGCTTGCTGGTCATGATGGGCTGGTGGCCGTACGCCGCGGCGGCGCTCCTCTGCGCATAGGGCGCCTGGCTCGGGCTGGCTGGCGACCGGCGCTGCTGCGGGGGCTGCGCCTGCTGGGGTTGCGCCGGCTGCGCGGGCTGCGGTGCGGGCGGAGGCGGCTGCTGGTGGTGCTGGGTCTGCGCCAGGCCGATCTGCGGGGAGAAGGTGCCTCCGAAGACTGGGTTGACGTGGTGCGGGAAGTTCTGGAAGAGCATGGTCCCGTTGACCGGGGTGATCCCCTGGAAGAAGCTGTCCTCCACCGCGTTCGTGGTGCCCGTGGACCAAGTACTGCCGAAGGAAGGCGACAGGGACGCGCCGGGTGCCGCGGGCTCCTGAGGCGGCGGTGGCGGCGGCTGCTGAGGGGGCTGATGGAAACTCAAGCCCGGCAGGAGCGGCGATTCCATCTGCATCTTGTCCGGGCCGTTCGGGGCCTGCGGGGCCGCGGCAGGACTCAGGGCCGGCACTGCGCTGCTGTCCTCTGGCTTGGGGGTCTCAGAGGAGAGGGGCGTGGACGCGGCTTCGGCTGCGCTGGGCTCGGGCTGGGGCTGCTGCTGCTGCCGCTGTTGCTGGGGCTGGGGCTGGGTTTTGCTTTTGTCCATCAGTAAATCATCCTGCATGGTTTGCGCAGCTGAAACGGAAAAAGAGAGAGAGAGATGCGTTATTGGCAAAGTGACCATTAAAGCCCCTCGCTGAAACCGGTGGGTGTTTCACTTGCGAAAATCCAGTGCTAGTAGCCAATTGCAATGCAAATCCATAATCTCCCATTTAGAAGAACAGGTCGGGCTGGGGGAGGGAGGCTTGCGCAAAGTCTCTAAAAATACTGTGAGAGCGTCTTCACCCTTTCTGGTGTCTCGATTCCTTTTCTGTATGAGTGAGAGATGTGCTTATAAGACAGAAAGACAGCAATTTCGCCACGTCTCTTTTTCCCTTCACCGGAACTCAGAGCGTTCAGCCTGCAATGAGAAACTGATTCTGGTTCCTGTTTTTTCCCAAGCACCACCCTCCCGGAGTTATTTGCATACGTCAATAAATACTGCTGCGTCCTTCAGCAAGGTTAAAAAAGACACCGCACACACGACCCTTTCTTCTCCTTTCCCCAGCTCCAGTACTAAAAACCCAGCAGCCTTGTGCCTCTTGATGAGCAAGCTGCCTTCCTGCATTTCTAATTGCTTCATTTAGCTTCAGCGAGCCACGAGGGAGGAAATCCTGGGCATTTGTTAGAAGGACTCAGCTGCACAATCACTCTCCGGCCTCTCAGTAGCTGCAGCTACTCCATTTTGTTAGAAGGCATTTCAAACCATCGCCTTTTTAAGGACGTAAAAACGTACTGAAACGTTTGGGAATGCCTGCGTTTCCATACGCTTAAGGACTATGGGTTTTCCACGTATCCTCCAATTTCCTTGTCTCCAGTTCTGCTGCACACGAGATTTCTTGGCATCTCAGTGCTTCAGGTCTCAACAGGAGCCTGAGAATTTCTCTGCAGAGTGGAGAAATGCTTCTGGTTGGATTTGAGGTGAGAGAGCGAGAGAGTGAGAGCAAGAGAGAGAGAGAGAGAGAGAGAGAGAGAGAGAGAGAGAAGCCGTGAGACGGGGTGGGGGTGGGGCTTTTTAACACTCCCTTCGGATTTATGTAGACAGACAAGTTAATTCTAAGGTTGCCAGATTTTCATTTTTTTTTTTTAATTCTTGCTGCTTTGGTCACAAGATTTTGGCAAATTTAGAATCTGTTCTCTTATCACTAGTATTAGCAGTGAAACAGTATGGTTTGAAGACCCTGAATTACCATATGCTAGCAAACACGTTATAAATAGTGGAATACAAAGTCCCAAATCCTCACACATTGTAATTATAGTGCTTCATTTGGTGATTTAAGGAGTGGATGGTATTTTCCATTTCACAAAGAAGGACTATATTCGCTGCTGTCCGATACCTTGCTTCCCTATTCACCAAGGAAAACAGTAATCATTCAAAACCAGGAGATTTCCCTATATGTAGTTAGCACTGAGTTGCTGGTTCCTTAGAACATGTTAATTGATTTAAATATACAAATATTACAGTGCTGAGACCCTGAAAAGAAACATTTTGAAATATTAAAGGAGCATATGACCCAACACGTAATTATTTTTAGATGATGATTCAATATAATTGCAACAAAGTTATTAATATATTTAATGCAGTTACTTAATTAACTCAGCGAAGCATCTTCCTCAGAACACTTATGAAAGGCTATTCAAATACACACAGAGTGCTTCCCTTTGGACATCCTCATAATAACAACTACTGTAAAATAAATGTATTGGAAAATGGAGGCTTTACTGCTCTTAACTACTAAGCAAATAATGTCAGGCCAATATAAGGGATTCAAAGTAGTCCTACTATTTTATTAAAGACTATCAATAAAATGGCTGGTAGCTTTCATTTCAAAGTTTCATACACAAAATAGTAGGCTCAAGGAAATGTCTCCCAGCTACCTTACTCTCCTTTCTACCCCTCATGTCCCTGCTCTCCACCCGGGGGTAGGGGGAGAGCGGGCAGTAACACCCACCTCTAATACACACATCAAAACTTGCCACACACTATCAATAAAACCTGCCAAATATTACTTTTATGTGCCTTAGTTCTCCTGGTCTAAAACAATGGCTTTGGCTAGTATTGTAAAATACAACACAAAGAGGCAAGCAAGGTTTGGATTCAAACAACACAAAGTTAACACTGCTGCAAAGAAGATGGTCATAGATGTTTTCATACTTGGTTTAAATACTGCTGCAGTAAACCAATATAATCTAGGATTTGAGTCATTTCTAGTGAGCTAAATTGTCTTTACAATAGCCCTATCATCATGGCTGAAATATGCATTTAATTATAATTTTAATATCACTCAGCTTTTCCAGTGGCTAGAATCGATGCTTTTTGTTAATGCTGTCAGTTTAAACTACATGCTCTTGGTGGAAAAATTAATGTCATACTGTAGGGGGGGAAAAAAAGCCAAAAAAGTAATCTGGACTCAGAATATTTTGTAATGGCTATAATTAATATAAACATATTCACTGAATTTTTAAAATGTTAAACCAAGCACCCATTTCTCTTCTCAATACCCCTTAAAGATACAAATTTCACTTTCTGCAAAAAATTCACTCTGTCAAGGTCAAGACCCACCTTTAATAAATAAGAGCCTTTTAAGCTAAAGCTAAGCAGTGAATCAGGATAAAATCTACAACATTAATATGCAATGCCTGTCGATAACAGCCTCAGTAATTAGTTTGCTTTTTTGTTTTGTCTTTTCTCTTTTTTTTGCTTATTTACAGCAAAGTCTAAGAAATAGATACCTCCTTCCCCTCCCCCCGCCACACACACAATAGATCTTTTTTCACATGCAATAACACAGTTTCAATTAACAAATTCTTACTAGCAATTACCTTTGTGTGTCCAGTTTTTACGGATCGATCAGATTAAAAAGTGTACAAAATTTATTTTCTTCTTTCGGGCTGATTATGTGACCGCTCTGGCAAAAGCACTTTGACAACTGTAAGAAGAGAGGGCATGCGCACACAGGGAACTGTGGGGGCTGAAGTCCTTCACGAGGTACTCTGCCTGACTTGAGCACGTTCAGCTAGCAAAGGAGGAAGCCTTGCAAACACAGATTCTACGGGGAAGGGATTGTTCCCGGATTATATTATATCCTCCTAACCAATCTAAATCAAAAGTTCATGAAATGAAATAGGAGAGCAGTAAATTAGCTTGCCAATTTGATTTAGGAAGCTAGGTTAAAAGAGAAACTAGATTTGGGATTCAGAATAGTTACAACCAGCAGAGCTACCTTAAATGGTGTTAAATGGTAATGACTGGGTAGCCAGCATAGGAAGCCAACTAGAGAGAAAGAGACTGGGGTGGAGAGGTATCGCTAGGGAGGAGGATCTAGATGGGAACAATATAAATTTAGAATGATTGTATTTTTAAAAAAAATACTTGTAATGCAGAACAACAAATGCTTGCACATCCAATGTATTCTTAACCTTGAAGGTCAGGTAAAAATAAGTTTTATGCACAAATTTTTTACATCTTATCCACCAAATCTTCTGTGTATTTGTGAAGGAGGTGTGCAAAATTTATTTTAAACCTGATATGCTCTGAATCAAGTCACCTTACCATTACTAATCAAATTATAGTTTACTTGCATTAATCTTTTTTTGCATTAATCTTAAAATGTCTCAACTCTTCATTCGAGATGAATTTTTGTACTAAAATACTAATTGCTCAGATATTTAAAAATGAATATATTTTCTGTTTCATTGTATGGGATGGTAATGTCTTCATTCAAAATAAAAAGTAGACAATGCTTACTTTTTTTTCCCTATTTTAGCCCCAATTCTGGAATTACAGTAATATTAACATTAACTTTTAGTATCCATAGCTTCTGAGAGCAATAGTTTAAGTTGCTCACATAGGCAGAAGATAATATTTCTTACAGGATTTGGTTCAGTGCCATTCACCCAAGGGGTTCAGAGTAAATGTCAGCTGATGACTACGCTGATTGAACTTGGAACACAAAATGTTGGACATCATTTTAATTCTCTTAATTTTCTTTTCAGCAATTAGAACTGAAGTATTGCCAGAGACCCTAATTGGTAGCATTTAGTAGACTTTGTTTCTAGTTATTTCTAAGGAAAAAGCCAAAACCAATAATTTAAGAAAAAGAATCCTTTTTAATAAATCTGCCAAAAGCTCTTGTAACATAATCAAGTGTTTGCCTATTCCTACTGTGACCTTAGCTTATATTCCCTGTTTTTCTCTCTTCCTCTGTCCTCCTAACAAAAGCTTTACTTCTCACCATTTGTATTTCAGAGTGTGCAAGGATCAACTCAAGATTAATCTTCCTGAAGACTGCAAACCTACCAACTTCTACATTTTATGTGTTTTAAGTTAAAAATACTAAAGTTGCCTCATAAAATCCTTACAGCTTCAAAAAAAATATTCAAGATATTTCTAATTAATATGTGAAGATTTTATCCAGAGAACATTTTAAGTGATTCAGGTGTGCGTCAAAGGGTTTACCTGGGTATCTATTTATCCACTAATTCCAAGTGCAGCTCTACTAGTAATTCACACAATGAAAAGGAAACTTTGGTCCCAAAGCCTGATTCATAATAATAAATAATTAGCACTCTTTCTTTCCTATAATGAGCATTCAAATCTAAGAAGAAAATGCTTGAAATATACATACCAAATTGTACATACATTCCAAGCAAAAACAAGTTATTTGAGGACCCTCAACTAGCACAAAGCCCTTCTGTATTAAAATCCTGTTTTTTATTTAGCCAAAAAAGGAGCCATTTCTAAAATTTTGTTTTTAGGTCATAGAGTATCATCATAATCCCCTTTCGAGCATTCATTAAAGGTTATAAAAATAAAGTTTTCAGAGTTAACTCATGGAGATTTCCATGGGTCAAATATATCTTCCTGGCTTTTCTTCCTTCTTTCTCTTCCTCACTTCTATTTCTAGCATGGTGCTTATGAGTCTAAGAATTTGGTGATTGCTCCATATATGCCTGCTGAGTAAATGGACAAACGGATGAATGAATAAGGCATGGTTTTCTATTATCTACAACAATTAAGATTTGAATAAGTATTAAATTATACTCCATTTAGAAGAGCAATTACTTTTCCATCAGCTGCAAAAATGGATATGAAGAGGAGTGGTAAATAGAAAACCATTTTGGCCCTTATGACGTTCAGTAGTATAGAGATCATTTTATTATCATCATGAAATAACATTCATTAAACACTAATTGAACAGGGAACTTTGTTCCCATCTAAGAGTTCACAATGTAGTAAAGACATACACCCCACCCCTCCACAGAAATTGCCTCTCCAAGGTCACAATACACATTGACCTAAGTCCAGTGGAATGTTTTATCAGTCTATCTTGCTTGACCTTGCAACAACACTGACTTCACTGGTCATACTTTCGGAACACACCTTTCCGCCTTTGCCTTCCTCACACTCTCCTGTCCTGGGTTTCTCACATTTTTGTTTCCTCTCATTTCCAGAGTCTCTTGGCTCCTTCCTAGGCCCTCTGCTCAACACAGCCTCTGTGAGTGCTTTCCTAACTGCAAAGACTAATCATATCTTACAGAGGACTGTATTCCCATCACTGTGTCTAGCATATAATAAACAGGCATTCAGTAAATGTATATTGAATTAAAACTATATTCATATGCAAAAGGCCAAGAATATCATAGAACTACACAGAAAAAAAAAAACAAAAAAACTAAAGAACTTACACTACCAGATAGCAAAATCTATTATGAAGCTTCAACAATTTCTGTGGTTATTGGCACAAGAATAAGCAAATAGAACAGAAGTCAAGACACAGATCCATGTATACATGGTTACTAGAATTATAAAAATGATATTATTGCACTGGTCAAAGAATGTTTATGTTTTCAATAAAGAGTACAATCAATTGGATAGCCATATGGAAAAAAAAGTTGACCCCTATAACGCTACACATAAAAATCAATTCAACGGTGGAAGGGTTAGCTCAGTATTTTAAGACATCTGTTATGCCCATGTCCCATATCAGGGTACCTGAATTCATCCCTGCTCTAGCTTCTGACGCAGCTTTCTACGAATTCAGAAACCAGGAGGCAGCTGTGATGGCTCGAGTCATTGGGTCCTTGCCACCAGTGTGGAAGTTCTGGATTGAGCTTCCAGCTCCCAGTTTTAGCCCAACCCAGTTCAGCTGTTATGGGAATAGGGGGAATGAACAAAAGAACAGGAGCACTCTCTTTGCCTCTTAAATAATAAATAAATGGAAATTCAAAAGATCAATTTCAAATGGCATCTAAGTTGAAATCTCAAGGGCAATTCATGAAACCTCTAAAACAACTCCAGGAGAGTATCTTTATGAAACTAGGATGAGCAACACTTAAACAGGTTACAAAACCAATACCAATAAAGGAAAATTTTTATAACCAATCTAAAGCTATGGATTTAATAAAATATTAAAGTGTTAGTGTACAAAATGAGAGAAAACATGTGCAAGATATTTTTTCAGGAAATGTCTCATAATAAGGACATACAAAAGACTATTAAAAATAAGTAACAGTTGACATCCCAAAGAAAAATGGGCAAGAGGATTTAGCAAAATATCAAAATATAATCAAATGACCTCAGAACAACATGAACAGATGTTCTGCCTTTCTAATCACACACACAAAAAAGGCAAAATCAAACCAGAACTGCTACAGTGCAAAAAGACGGACAATCCCAAACATCAGTAAGAATGAAAAGCAACTCATTCTCATATAATGCTGGTGGGAGCATGATTTCATCTCACAATATAACTATATTGCAAAATCACTTAGCAGTATCTATTAAAACTAAAATTAGGGCTAAGTGTTGTGCAGCTGGTTAAGCTGCCGCTTAACATCCCAGTTTCCACACTGGAATTTTGGCTATTCCATTTCTGACTGAACTTCCTGCTAATCATCTGGAAAAGCAGCAGCTGATGACCCAGTCCTTCTGTTCTTGCCACCCATCTGGGAGATTTTGACAGAGTTCTGGGCTCCTGGCTTCGGCCTGGCTAAGTTCCGGCCTTTAAAGGCATTTGGAGAGTGAACAAGTAAATGGATAATCTCTCTCTCTCTTTTTCTGTTTTTTTTTTTTCTTTTTTATCACTTTGCTTTGATACAAATAAATCTCCTTACAAAAAAAAAAAAACTCTACCCTGGGCTTAGTATGGTAGCCTAGTGGCTAACGTCCTCACCTTCCATGTGCTAGCATCCTATGTGGGCACCAGTTCAAGCCCCAGATGCCCCACTTCCCATCCAGCTCCCTGCTTGTGGCCTGGGAAAGCGGTCGAGGATGGCCCAAAGCTTTAGGACCCTGCACCCATGTGGGAGACCTGGAATAAGTTTCTGGCTCCTAGTTTCAGATTGGCTTAACACCGGCTGTTGCGGCCACTTGGAGAGTGAATCAGTGGATAGAAGATCTTCCTCTCTGTCCCTCCTCCTCTGTGTATATCAGACTTTCCAATAAAAGTAAACAGATCTTTAAAAATATTATATGTACCCAATAGAAATACAAACATAATCAAAACACATGTTCAAAACAGCAATATTCATAGGAGCCCAATGCTGGAAAAGCTCAAAAAACTGACTACAATAAAATGGGCAAGTGACTTTGTAGGAGATTCATATCACTTAATATCAAAGACAATGAGTAGGGACCAAGCCTACAGAAAATAGATGAACTGCATGACTACAATGCAGAGCAACAGAAGTCTGACACAAAAAGTATATGATACAATTACATCTAAGTAAAATTCTAATAAAACTTATTTATGGCACCAGAAGTCAACATAGTAGTTACCCTTGCAAGAACATAATGATTGGCAGGGGACATAAAAGAGCCATCAGTGATGCTATTGCACAGATATATGCAGTTTGCAAATCAGATAACTTGTGTACTTTTCTATGTGAAGTTATACTTCCACAGTTTAACAGAATACATAATTATAAACTGCCACAGCGCCAGGCCCCTCAATAACGTTTTTTTTTTTTTTTTTTTTAATATTATTTACACAACTGAGAGGGAAGCATGCCCATGCGGGCCTCTGACTAGGGTGCAGAGACTCAGGTATGGAGGAAGGAAGGTAGGACAAATATTTCAGTTTTCGTTTTTGTTCTCCTGTGGCCATAGGAAACAAGGGGCAGACAGCCACTCCTTGCTGCCAAACTACATCAGTACCCTGCTGGCCTAGAGGAGCTGACCATCATGTCCCCTGTGTGCCTCTGGACATGCTGTTCACTGCACAGGCATCAGCAACCGAGGAGGCCCAGTCCCCATACATGCACTCCAAGGCTGGACAACACATCCTGTGATTTTCCCTATGTTGAGGGTCCAAGTCCAGCAGTCCAAACCTTGACTAGTGTGACCTCAGATTTGTCTCTTATGTGCAATAGCCAGTGCAGGGTCAGGTATGGTCTGTCACCCCCACCAGCCAATGCACATATCAGTGGATGCAGGCTCCCTGGTCAGTTCTACCTCAGTCCCATATGTCACATGAACTGATGGATGTTGTGGCCCAGCCTAATCACCTGCCACAAACCTGATTCTTAGGCATACCAGTAGGTGTCATAGCCTAGTACCCAATCATCCTCACCAGGCCCACTCCAGCCCCAGCCCCAGTTTTGTGCATATTAGCCTCTGCTGTGGCCTAGTCTGGCCCCATCCACATACCATCCAACTCTTTTGCACACCCATGGGTACTGCGGCTTAGTTTAGCCTGACCTGCCCCCAGATCCAGCCCACATGTATGCTGAGGGGTGACAGCATTTCATCCAACCTGACCCACCTCCCAGTCCTAGTTCTCACACTCACCTAGCTGGGGAGTGTCCACCAGGCTAGTCTGCAGTACCCATTGTTGAGTCCTAGGAGTAGAGACTGGCCATGTCATTCTGGGTAGCTACACTTGACAGCACATATGAGATCTGTTGCTGGGGGCAGGTCTGGTAGGGGAGCTTGGGGAACTCCCAGGTAGGCACAACTCTCACTGAGTATGAGAGCCACAACTAGGAGTAGGCTAGACCAGGCTGAACTGCAGCACCCATTGGCATATATGTGAGCTGGGTTTGGGGTTGGGATGGGCAGGGTCAAGCCAAGGCGCAAACTGGCATGAGAGCCAGGATAGAATACAGGCTAGGCTAGATTGGACTGCATTCTCATGAGGGCTGATGGTAGGCTAGGCTAAGCTAGGCTATTGTAGGCACTAACTATAGCTAGGACTGGGGGTGGGCTGGACTGAGCCAGGCTGTAGCAATAGCTGGCAAATGCCAGGATTTAGTGTAAGTCATGTTAGGATGGACCACAGTACCCCCTGGCAGGCTCAAATCCATGGCTGGAAGCATTCTGGTAGGGGAACTTCAAGGACTCCCCTGATGAGCTGCCACTTCCATGGGTGAGCGTGAGACCTGGGTCTGGGGGTGGGCCAGCCTGGGGACAGGCCAGGATGAGCCAGGCTGCTCCTCTTGCTGTTGTATATGACAGCCAAAACAAATGTGGGCCAGCTGGGCTAGGCCGCACCACTCCCTGGCATATGCCAGGACTGGGAGTAAGTGAGGTCTAGCTGTCACCAATGGTGCTACAGCCTAGCCCTGCCTGACCCACATCCATTCTGGCCTTCACAAGTACCAGCAGATGCTGGAGCTTAGCCTAGTCTGATCCACCCCCCAGGCCCAGCCCACACACATGCTCATAGGTGCTGTAGCCTTGCCCAGCCTGGTCTACCCTCAGCCATGGCTCTTACATTCTCTGGTGGGATCTGCAGCCCAGGAGTGGAATCCCCAGAGTACCCCTACCAGGCCAGTTCCCAGCCCCTGTTCTTGCATGTGCTGGCAGGTACTTCAACTCAGCCTGGAATGGCCCATCTGCAGTCTCAGCTTTCAGTGGTAGGTGTTGTAGTGCAGCCCAGCCAGGCATGGCTCTCATCCTGTCCTGGCTCTCATGCATGTCAGCAAGTGCTAAAACCTGGTCCAGCCTGGTCTGTCCCCTGACCTGGGCCACACAAACACTGGTGAATGCTACAGAACTGCCTAGACTGGCCTGTCCCCAGCTTTGGTTCTTATGTTTCCCAGCAGGAGCTATGGCCCAGCAGGGGAGTTTCCCAAGATCCCCCACCTGGTATGCTTCCAGCCCCAGACCTTACGCAGGTCACAGGGGACAGTGGCAATGGTTGGCATGGCCTGCCCCAGTCCCAGGCCTTGCATGTTCTGGCAGGTGCTTAATCCTGGCCAGGCCTTCTCCCAGTGCCAGCCTCCCAGGAATGTCAGGTAGGTTCCTGTCAGATGAGTTCTGTGGTCCAGCCTGGCCCAGCCTGTCACCACTCCCAGTTTTCTGTGCAAAGGGGCAGGTGCTGCAATCTCACAGAGGAGAGAGCAAAAGTCGCCTGCAGAATCTGCCACCAGTTCTATTCTGGTGGATGTTGCAGTCCAGCCTGACATAGCCCACCCCTGTTCTGACACAGTTGCCCCTGGCAACTACTGTGGCCTAGCTCAGCCAGGCAGTCCCCCAGCTTTTGCATGTACCAGGGGCCAGTAGATGATGTGATTTAGTCCAGCCCAGGTCTCCCATGTGGATTGGTGCCCTGGCCTGATCCAGACATGCCCTCCAGATCACCACCTCCACAAATCAGTTCCCTCACCTGTGAGTGCAGTGACCCAGCCCATGGAGGACACCAGAAGTCATCCCTTTCCTGTCAAACACACCCTCAGTCACTCTGACTCCAATCAGTTCCCAGACCCTTTTCCCTGGGGCAAATGCACCCAGGTGGCACGTCCTGGCCTGGAGCTCTCTCCTTCCCTACTGATCTTTAAAAAAAAAAAAAAAAAAAAGCAGCAGCAGCAACAGGAACAATGCTGCATACTTGTATAATTAATACAAATCTGGCATTAACCAGGCTCAGAATAACACCAGCTACTGGCTACTTTCCTTCCTGCAGTGTAACCCTTGTATAGGTACAAGGCAATCTAGGCAGTTGGGGAAGTCATTGAATAAGCAATTTTAATTTCACTTTCCTTTTCCTCAATCTTTTTTATAACTTGCAAATAAACTGTATGCTATTAGGCAGTCATGTCTTCAGTTTCCCACTTACTCACCAACTTACAAACTTAACTGTATCCACTCTTACACCTCTTTTCCTCCAGTCTCAGAGGTAGCTGCATCCCCTTACTGGCCCACAATTATTTCTATATGTGTGATCCAGACCCGCTCTTTCTACTCTCCTAAATTTATATAATTATTCCTAATTGTTTCCTTCTCATTCCAGACAGGCTGTCTATCCTAGCTTTACTTGTCCAGCTAACTGCAACCCCTTCCCAAATTTACTACAGTGTAGCTTCTATTTTAATAATCTCAATAAAATTGTTTTTTTAAAGATTTTTTTTTATTGAAAAGTCAGACATACAGAGAGGAGGAGAGACAGAGAGGAAGATCTTCCGTCTACTAATTCACTCCCTAAATGGCTGCAATGGCCAGAGCTGAGCTGATCTGAAGCCAGGAGCCAGGAGCCTCTTCTGAGTCTCCCACATGGGTGCAGGGTCTCAAAACTTTGGGCCATCCTTGACTGCTCTTTCAGGCCACAAGCAGGGAGCTGAATGGGAAGTGGGGCTGCCAGGATTAGAACCGGCGTCTATATGAGATCCTGGCACATGTGAGGCTAGGACTTTGGCCACTAGGCTACTACAGCAGGCCCAATAAAATTGTACTTACTACTGACCATATTAAAGTCACTAATGATGAACTGATACTTTTTAATTTATCTCTTTGTAAAACATTCATGGAAAGAATAAATATCATATTTCCCTTCCCTCACTGCTCAGGCCCACCCAAGATTCCCAAGTAGAAGCTAACAGGAACGTCAGTTCTACAAACTGCAGTCCTACTACAAGCTTCAGCTTAAAATAAGGCTTTTCCCAAGTATCTCGACCAGAACCGTCGGCATCCACCTTGATTTCTACCAATACCCTGAAAAAAGAACCTAGCCATGTTACACCTAGAGAACTGTAAGTTAATAATGAAGTATTGTTTAGGCCATTAACTTTATAGTGATTTATTACACAGTGGTAGAAAACCAATAACCATTATTCCATTTTCTTATAAGACATTGTTCTCCCAGATTTTCACTTATCTCTTAATGTTTCTTCCTAATCTCCTGGCTGTTAAATACAGCTTCCTGTAGGATTGCTAATCCTATACATTCTCTGTAGACAATGCTATGTATGTTCACGGAGCTTACACTACCTAGATTTCCAGATCAAACCTTTCTGCTCATCTGGAAACCACTACTGAAGGTTTTCTCTTTCGAACGATCTACAGAATTTTCTCCCATAAATACGCTGGCATCTTTATTCTCAGTTGACTTTTCTCCATTTAATGATGCCACCATGCAGGCATTCAAGTCAGGAGTTTGGACTCCCCCCCTCATCTTGACGGACAGGTCTAATTGGTCACTAACACATGTTAATTCTGTTTCCTAAATCTCTGTTTGACATCCCTTTGTCTTCATTCAGAAGCAGTGTACTACCACACTTGAACTGCAGCAGCTCTGTGGCTTTCATACTATCGCTAGTAACCACTAAAACACAGTCTTGTTATGTTATACTTTTTCTAAAACGATTTCATGACTTTTGCAATGCAGAGAGGATAAAAAATAAATTTAACTCTTCTGCCTGTAATTCTTTTCCCCAGACACACTAAGTCCGTAGAAGATCCCTGGAGGACTCTATTATTTTGCCATCACACTCCTGTGCAAATATTTCCTTCAGCCTATATATCTTTCTCCTTTTTTTCCTAATAAAAAATTGTATTTACTTAGCAGTATTCATAATGTCAAAACTGCAACTTTTTTTTTTGGCAATTACAGAGTGGAATTTAGTTAAAAGAACAATTATTTCATATAAGATGCATCAAAGACAACTGAAATATAGAACTACTTTGTGCTGTGCACCAACAAGAACCTGCTTTAAATTTCCATGCCCATTTACAACCCCCATATTGTCCCTGGCAAGGTTAGTGGCTATTGAAAATATTACCAAGACAGGGTTTTCTCAGACACATTCAGTAGTGTATTCACTATACAAAAAAAGACACTGTACAGTTCAAAAACAGCCTTACATGTTTTTGTTTAAAAGGAGTGAGTTGTGTCCTGGGGGAGGGGGGGCGGGGAGGTGTCAAATGCTTTATAGACAAGAAAAAAAAAACTGCCAGAACCAACTTATTCATCATCATCTTCATCTTCCTTCTTTTCTTGCTCTTTTCAGCCTTGACAACTCCCTTTTTGGCTGCATCGGGTTTTCCTTTAGCTCAGTATGCAAAATATCCTTATTGTACTTCTTTTTTAAAATTTTATTTAAGATTTATTCAATTTTATTACAAAATCGGATATAAGGAGAGGAGGGGACATAGAAGAAGCTCTTCCGTCCGATGATTCACTCCCCAAGTGAGCGCAACGGCCAGTGCTGTGCCGATCTGGAGCCAGGAGCCAGGAAATTCTCCCAGGTCTCCCATGCAGTGCAGGGTCCCAAGGCTTTGGGCCGTCCTCCACTGCTTTCCCAGGCCACAGGCAGGGAGCTGGATGGGAATCAGAGCTGCCGGGATTAGAAACGGTGTCCATATGGGATCCTGGCGTGTTCGAGGCGAGGACTTTAGCCACTAGGCCACAGCGCTGGCCCTCTTTTTGTACTTCTTCGGGTTGGTAGCCTTCTTCATGTAAGGCTGCTTGTCATTGGCAGCAATGTTATTCCACATCTGTCCCAGTTTCTTTTCAATGTCACCAGTGGAGAGGTCAGGATGCTCCCCTCTGATTTATAAATGGTACTCACAACAGAACAAGAAAAAGCCCAAAGGAGGCCTCTTGCATACACTGGGATCCTTGAACTTCTTTTCTGTCTCCCCTTTTAGGAGGGATATAGGTTTTCATCTCTCCTGCATTATGAGCCTTCTCTGCCTTTGCCATGTAATCCACTTCTTCGAGCACTTCCTAGAAAACTCTGACAAGTTGATGGAAGCATCTGGGTGCTGCTTCTGGTGTTCCTCCAGGCAGTTTACACTAACAATGCATCTGATGGCATTTTGCCTCTCAGTTCCTCAGGATCTCCTTTTGCATGGTTAGTTATTTTTCCTCCGCAAGGCACAGAGCCGCCCAGTGCCTATCCAGAACTCATTTGCTTCAGTGCTGTCTCTATGGAGCTCAATGCACTGCAATCAACTTTTTATCTCTTCATAACCTATTTCTATTCATCAGTTAGAACTCAGCTCAGTTTCTTTCACACTTTCCCTAACCACATGAGCAGAATTTGTCATACCCTCCTTCAGGCACTTCTGTAATACACATATATCTTCAGTATCAAAGTCTCCATACTTTACCGTTAATGATTTTTTTTAAAACATACCTACCTTTCCTAGAGTAATTCCAGCATTGGAATTTAATTCTTTTTTATAACCCAGGCACTCGCCTGATACAGAGATGTCCAAAAAGCATTTGTTGACCAAGTCAAATGTGAGATTTTGCCTCAACTTACAGAGGATAAGAGCACTTCTGTAAGTTAACACCAGAAAAGAAATTTTCTTACTAGTAAATACATTTTAAAAACACTTTACATAATGATGGCATGCAAAATGTTTAACGAATGGATTTCATGCAATTCAATAAAATTAATTTATCCTTTCTGCTATTATAGAATGTTTCCAAGTTTTTACTCTTGTTTAAACAGATTGTTCAAGTGAGCCATATTTCTATAGAAATTACTGGATTGAAAGGCATAGCACCATTTAAACATTCAAACAAATTGTTTAAGAAAGTTTGCAACAGCTTATATGGCACCAGAAATGAACTTAATATGTGAAAACAATGGATGGGTACTGTTATAAAACAAAGAATAGCAGTGTTCCTATTGTGATGACATATCTACTGCTCTTTTGATATGCCATATAGGAGATTAAGTCCCTTTCTGCAGCCTCATATATTTGTCACTCTTTATCATAACTTTCTGTGGTATTGAGGTAGAAAAAAATTAATACACAAATGGCTTAAGTTTGGACAGACTTTTTCAAATCATGACATATAAGATACCAGTGTTATAGTACAGCAGTTTAAACCACCACCTGCAATATCGCCATCACATGTGGGCACCAGTTTGAGACCTTGGCTGCTCCATTTTCAATACAGCTCCCTGCAATGCGCCTTGAAAAATGGCCAAGAACAGTCCAAATGTTTGGCAGCCTACATGGACTGTGGGAGACTTGGAAGAAGCCCTGGGCCCCGACTTAAGAACAGTTCTGGCCATTACAGCCCTTTGGGGGAATGAAACAGCAATTGGGAGAGATTTCTCTTTCTCTTTCTTTCTCTTTCCCTCTCTCCTGTAACTCTGCCTTTCCAATAAATACATATCTTCTAAAATTTATACATATAAAGGGTCTGCCACCACGGCACAGTAGGCTAAGCTTCTACCTGTGGTGTCAGCATCCCAGATGGGGGCTGATTTGCGTCCTGGTTTCTCCACTTATAATGCAGCTCCCAGCTAATGGCCTGAAAAGGCAATGGAAGATTGGTCAAGTCCTTGGGCCCCTGCACCCATGTGGGAGACTCCTCCTGGTTCCTGGCTTCAGATCAGCTCAGTCCTGGCTATTGCAACCATTTGGGGAATGAGCCGACAGATGGAAGATCTCTCTCTTTCTCTCTCTATTTGTGTCTATCCATATCTCCTTAGAGTAACTATGCCTACAAAATAATTTTTTAAAACTTTAACAATTATGCATATAAATGAATGCATGTGTGTATATTCCATATATACTTACATATCATAGGAGGAAAAAAAACCTGAATTCATCTATGTTCTGTTTCCAGACTTTAATTGTAATTTTATAATGAAAACTAATATTATATATATATATATTTTTCATGTATTTGTATTCAGCTTTGGTATGAAAATACTAAATAGATACTTCTACATAAAAAGTTTTATGCATTATAAATGTATAACTTATGCCAAATTCTGGCTTCAGACCACCTGAGCTCTAGATGTTGCAACCATTTGCAAAGTGAACCAGAATATGGAGGCTTGCTCACTTGCTTGCTGTCTCTGATCTTTGCCTTTAAATAAATAAATCCTTAATTTTTTTAAGATTTATTTTATTTTTATTGGAAAGGCAGATATACAAAGAGGAGAGACAGAAAGGAAGATCTTCCATCCGGTGATTCACTCCCCAAGTGAGCACAACAGCAGATGCTATGCCAATCCGAAGCCAGGAGCCTCTTCCGGGTCTCCCACGCGGGTGCAGGGTCCCAAAGCTTTGGGCAGTCCTCTACTGCTTTCCCGGGCCACAGGCAGGGAGCTGGATGGGAAGCGGGGCCACCAGGATTAGAACCGGTGCCCATATGGGATCCCGGGCGTGTTCGAGGTGAGGACCTTAACCATTGCACCATCACGCCGGGACCTAAATTTTTTTTTTAAAGGCAGCATGTAAGAGTCTTTCATCCCTTAGTTCATTCCTTAGATGGTCCCAACTGCCAGGTTTGGGCCAGATCAAAGCCAGCAGCCAAGGAACTCTATCTGGGTCTGCCATATAGGTTCAGGAACACAAGCACACGGCCACTATCTGCTGTCTTTCTAGGTATGTTAGCAGGAAGCTAGATGAACTTGCACTCTGAGATGGGATACTGGTATCATGAGTGGCAGTTTAACTCACTATACCACAATGCAGCCTCAATGTCCTATCTTTAACAGACCATTAAAAAATTTTTTTTGAAAGGCAGGGAGACAGACTGAGAGATCGTCTATTGATTGTTCATTCTTCAAATGCCTACAATAGCCAGGATTGGGCCAGGTTAAATCCAGGAGCTTCCTAGGATATACTTTAGCAAGTAGCACTGGGACTCCAACCAGGCACCCTGACATGAGATGCAGGCATCTCAAGAGACATCTTAAACAACTTCCGCTAAATGTCCTGTACAGACCTTTGTACTACATAGCATAATCTCCCCCTTTGGTTAAATATTAATTTTCCTACTCTAAGGGTCGGTGCAATAGCTCAATGGCTAATCCTCCACCTCCACGTGTGACATTCCATATGGATGCCAATTTGTGTCACCGCTGCTCCACTTCCTCCCCAGCTCCCTGCTTTGGCCTGGGAAAGCAGTGGAGGCTGGCCCAAAGGCTTGGGAGCCTGCACCTGCCTAACAGACTTGGTTAGCTAGCTTTGAATCTGCTCAGCTCCAGCTGTTAGGCCATTTGGGGAGTGAAGCAGCAGATGGAAGATCTTTCTCTCTGTCTCTCCTTCTCTCTGTAAGGCTGCTTTTCCAATAAAAATAAATTTTAAAAATTTCCTATTCTTATCATGGTAACTCATAATAATCCTCTGGAGATTGGAGAAAATAAAGAATAAATTTAGAAAATATAATTAAGATTTATATGAGCCATTGCATTATCCCTTGAAAGTATCCTAAATTTTCAGCTATTATAATGAAATCATTATTCTGAAGGCCAATGTATTATTTCCCAAACTTTAGAAAGGCAAACCCTACCCATTTACCTTTTAAGCCATTTTTCAAATCCCCTGACAGTTTCACATTAAAAAAAAATATATATATACATACATATATATATATATATGCCTGGCATGGTGGCCTAGTGGCTGAAGTCCTTGCCTTGAATGAACCAGGAACCCCTTGGGCGCCGATTCTAATACCGGCAGCTCCATTTCCTATCCAGCTCCCTGCTTGTGGCCTGGGAAAAAAGTTGAGGACGACCTAAAGCCTTAGAACCCTGTACCTGCATGGGAGATCTGCAAGAAGTTCCTGGCTCCTGGCTTTGGATTGGCATAGCAACGGTCATCGTGGTCACCTGGGGAGTGAATCATCAGATCAAAGATCTTCCTCTCAGTCTCTTCTCTCTCTGTATATCTGACTTTCTAATAAAAATAAATAATTCTTTTAAAAAATGTCTAAAAGTTGCCTTCCTGGTCCTGGAACCAAGAAGCAAAACTCAAGTAACAGGTCTTAGAAGTATCATCAGTTTTCACTTTCAGCTTCTATCCCCCACAGTTTTAGTCATGGCTTTACACATTTTTCCCAAGAGCTTTCCAATTGTCTGATGAGCATTTCCATCTACAAGCTTCATCACATCATTCATCATTATCTACAGTACACGATACAAACAGTTAAACTCTAGCATTTAGAGTTACCCCATCCAATCCCAACCTAAATTCTAAGGCTGCATTATCCCACTTCTTCAGGCAAACTGGTCTACTCACAGTCTGGAATCTTGGTGACGTTTCAAATCCCATACGGAATGTCCTCCAAATTCCTTGTTTATCTAAATCTCTCCTTCTTGAGAGCCTGACACAAACCCTATGTCCTAATATTTTAGCATCTATCTATCCCATATATCTATTGCTTTTGATTTGCACTTACATTTTATGGTAAAAGTATGTTAACTCCCCAGCTAGAACTCTAAGCTAACTGATAGAAGACATTGCAACTTTTATTTTTTTCTTTAGACTTGGAAGAGTATCTTGCATAGAGCTTAGTAATAACAGCAGCCAACATTTATGGAGCATGTTACGCAGTGCTAGAAACAAGGCTAAGCCTTTTCATGTATTAATTAAATTAAAACATACAATAAATCTAGAGGATAATTATCATTGTTGGTCCAAAACTGGGAGCCAGAAGCTTCTTCCAGGTGTAGGGACGCAAGGACCAGGGCACTCCTCCACTGCTTTCCCATGCCATTAGCAGGGAAATGGATATGTAGAGAAGCCGGGATATGAATCAGGGCCCAAACAGGACACCAGTCACATAGGCAGAGGATTAGCCTGATGAGCCACTGCATCAGCTACTGATGTACAGTCATCTTTTGGCTAGTAACTCACACAAACAAGTCTTCGTACCCTACTTAATCCATACATCCTAGGAGAGAGAGCCTGAACTTCCAAAGTATGGAAAGAGGAGAAACTGTGATTCAGCAACTTGTCTTTCTCTTACTGACGCAAAGCTTTTATGAGATAACCTTTGCCTGAAAACAAGAGATAAGCTCTAGCCAAAGAATTCCAAATTCCACTGACAGGCAAGAGCTAGAGTAGACTAAAATCGCATGACTGTCTTCAGAAAGATGACTCATCAAGAGAACTGGCTAGAGAGCAAGGCTAGTACAGGCCTGAGACAAAGGGAAAAACCTTTTTTTACCATGACCTTTAGCAGCCAGTAGTTAATGGGTTCTGAATGGACTGATGAGTCATGGGGTCGCCAGAATGAAGAGCAATAGCCAGTACTCGGGTAGCCTTTGGATCCTAGTGTCTAAGATCTAACAGTGTCTGTGTAGTATGAAGGACTAAAAGTCACAGGGGATCAGATTTTACCCAAATCCACCTTTATTATCGCACTTGATGTGAAAGCTCTGTGCCATGAATAGCTAGTACAGAAGTCATCTTCATCTACACACATCACTCAGTGTACCAGCAGGGTAGTCAGAGAGACTAGTGGACACTGAAATCTAGTTCATGTTCTTCTCACTAAACTCCTGAAGCAGTGGAGAGCTGTGCTTGCTTGGAGAAAGGGAGGCTTTTTCTGAAATTCAACAGGAATCATATGAACAGGTGACAGCACAAAAGATGACTGCTGGAATCCCCAACAGCCACAACTGTGGAAACCCAGACTCAGAGATAAGAGAGTTTACCAAGTAGTGAATCCAAGACTAGATGGATTCAAATTTTCTAACTCATTAGAAATGCTTTAGCATGCTTTTTCAACCAGGTATACTAAATGTTTCCAAAAGTGCAGTTTTAAGAAGACTATCTCTGTCTTGTGTTGCATACTGGTATTCTCAACACCCTCTTCCAAACACAGGATTTTAGCGTAGTTCTGTTCTAAAGTCATAGCTGTTACCTTCTCGAAGAAGCTGAGAATAGCAGGGCTGATGTTGTGGTGTAGCAGGTTGGGACGCCTACAGTGCCAGCATCTCATGTGGACAGCAGTTTGAAACCCAGCTGCCCCACTTCTGATCCAGTTCCTTGCTGATATACCAGGGAAAGTAATGGAGAAAGTTTCAAGGGCTTAAGCCCCTGCACCTATGTGGGAGACCTGCAAGCATCTCCAGCTTTCTGGCTTCAGCCTTGCTGTAGCCATTTGGGAGCCAACCAGTGGATGAGATCTCTCTCTCTCTCTGTTTATCCTTCCAACACACCCTCTCTCTAACTCTGTCTTTCAAACAGATAAATCTTTTAAAAATAAAAGAAATAGATATACTTGCCTCCCAAGAGGGATCCTTTAGATGGATATCCTATCATTCTCGGAAAAACAAATTAGACCACTTGGTCTAATGCTAATTTGCTAATTTTGATGTCACCATCATGACATCATAACAATATATAAGGTCATTGTCTTTATTATGCAAAGTGATAAGTGGAAAGGAAATGGAATACAAAATCTAATTACAAGGGCCAGCATGGTAGCGTAGCAAGTTAAACCCCATCTGTGGTGGTGCCATCATCCCAAAGGGTTGTCCATGTTCTGGCTGCTCCACTTCCAGTCCAGCTCCCTGATAATGGCCTGGGAAAGCAGAGATGGATGGCCCAAGACTTTGCACCCTGCACCCATATGGGAGACCCAAAAGAAGATCCTGGTGTGAACCAGTGCAAAAAGTTCTCTTTCTGTCTCTTCCTCTTTCTGTGTGTAACTCTTTCAAGTGAAATAAGTAAATAAATAAATAGATTAATAATAATAATATAATTATTCTCCATAATATAGTTCTATGGGTATGGGGTTCCTCCATCCCCATCTTCCACACCATTTTCCCCCAAATTATCACAGTAGTATAATCCCTTAGTAATAGTTACAAGTTTAACTTTTTGCTACTTGAATGTATTATGGCATGGAAGGTAGAGGCAAAGGTTGAAAACCTAGAGTCATTTTCTAAAGGTATATACAAATGTTTCATTGGGAGTCCAATATTTATTTGGGAGTAGAGACAAATATTGCATCACATCTTTATTCCAGGTATGTAGTCTCCACCACATAGTTCATCTATGAGAATATATGCACATACTTAATTACCCATATCTTTTTATTTTGTACTTTGCATGAAGGCACTGTATCTTTTTTTAAAAAAAATTCTAATTATATCAATACAAATACTAGTACTAATACTTATTGGCTCTCTGGCTGTGACAACAATTTTTATTGAGCTCATACTATCTGCTGTAACATGTATTATATTAAATGATAAATAATTTTATTCAGTACTGAGGAACATCCTTCATTACCCTCAATTCACAACTGAAGACACTGAGATTAAAGCAACTTGTTCTGGGGCTGATACAGTGTTTCAGCTAACTAAACCTCTACCTGTAAATGCCAGCATCCCATATATGGATTCCGATTCGTGTCCTGGATGCTCACTTCCCATCCAGCTCCCTGTTTGTGGCATGGGAAAGCAGTGGAAGATGGTCCAAAGCCTTAGGATCATGCACCCATGTGGAAGACTCAGGGGAGGCTCCTGGCTTCTGGCTTTGGATCAGTTCAGCTCCAGCCATCACGGCCATTTGGGGACTGATCCAACGGATGGAAGATATATTTCTGTCTCTCCTCTCTGTAAATCTGCCTTTCCAATAAAAATAAGTAAATCTTTTTTTTCCTTTTATTTTATTGTTACTTTTTAAAAAGATTTATTGATTTTTATTGGAAAGTCAGAGAAGAGGAGAGGCAGAGAGGAAGATCTTCTGTCCGATGACTCACTCCCCAAGCAGCCACAACAGCTGGAGCCGTGCCGATCCAAAGCCAGGAGCCAGGAGCTTCTTCCAGGTCTCCCACACAGGTGCAGGATCCCAAAGCTTTGGGCCATCCTCAACTGCATTCCCAGGCCACAAGCAGAGAGCTGGATGGGAAGTGGAGCTGCCAGGATTAGAACCAGGGCCCACATGGGATCCACCACCACCCATGTGGGATCCCCTTGTGTTCAAGGCCAGGAGGAGGAGGACTTGGGGGAGGACTTTAACTGCTACACTATCGAGCTGGACTCTTATTGTTACTTTTATGATACAATTTCATAGGCTCTGGGACTTTCCTAACCTTTTCCCCAAATTCCCTCCCCTCAATGTATTTCCCCCATAAAAAAAAGTAACCTCTCCTAAGTTATATTCAATCTTGGAAAATAGGGAAGCCAGATTCAAACCTAGGCAGTATGGCTCTAAAACCCATGCTCTCAATATATGAATCTTTGTCTTCTCTGGAATAAAATGGAGCTATTACTAACTTCTGCTCTACCTAAATATCCAGAATTATATTAGAGAATAGGAAAGTACTTTTAAGAAACTATAGAGCTATAAAGGTCAATGCATGAAATCCAAAACTAATACTGACACAAAGACAGGCTAGTATTGAAATTCTACATTCAAGATTTCCCTGTCTCCTTTCCATTTAGTATCAAGAGCCAAATGAGTTGCTAAGCCTTTCCTTAAGGACTGATCATCTTACTATTTCTTATCTCTAAATCTTCCTTCCCCTAAGTTATGATTCCATCCTGTAGAAGAAATGTAACAATGGGACACATACTCTTACCTGTTTCAGGATACAGTGTTTTTTATTTATTAGTCTTCATATTTTGTGCATTAAGAAAATTTCACCATCTAGTGATGATGTGTACACTAACCAGCACTCTGATCTTTCAGGCAATTAGAAAGAATTCTGCATGCCTAATCAATTAATCCTAACAATCTCAAAATTATATTAAAACTATCATTCTTCTCATTTTTGAGTTAAGAAAGTACAGGCTTAGAACTGATAATCTGTTCCAGGTGACATAACTAGTAGGTAAATAAGTTCAGGTCTATTTGGATTCCAAAGCATTAAGGTTACCTCAAATCCCTTAACTACTCATTGCCTTTACAATCAGGCTTCTGGTTTTAGATGCTCCTTCTTTAAGTGACTGTAGTTTTGCTAAACCCAAAGCCAGGGTCAGCACTGTAAAACACAGTGGGTTTAAGTGGCCGCTTCCAATGCCAACATCCCATATGAACACTGGTTCTAGCTCCAGCTGCTCCACTTTCCATACAGATCCTGCTAATGCACCTGAGAAAGGAGAAGATGGCCCAAATCCTGGAGCCTGTGTTCCCACTTGGGAGACACCCAGTTGGAGTTCCTGGCTCCTGGCTTCAGCCCTATCCAGCCTTGGCATTTGTGACCTTTTGGGGAGCAAATTAGTGAATAGAAGTTGTCTCTCCCACTCTAACTCTGACTTTCAAATGATTGAATTTTTCTTCTTTAAAGTGAAACCTAAATCACATGGTCTGACAATCTAAAATATCAGAATTCAAAAAAATTCAAGATCTGTGCTTCTTAGACCTTTACATTTTCCTAAGCCCCAGTCACTTCAATCAAGCCCTCCCTACTCAGGTTTTTCTCAGCTTTTTTCAGGCCAGGCCTGTCCTCTTAGCATTCCATAACTCTTCACCCAAAAGCCCAAAGGCTCTTACAGTCAGAGACCTCAGTCTTAAGCTTCCAAAAATTCCTCTCTCAAAAACTAAAAAGGAAGAAAAGGGTTTTGTTGTTGTTTTGTTTTGCTTTCCTTAAATAGAAGCCCTTAAGGCAGCCCTTTGAAACATCACACTTCATCCCAAACCTCTACCAGGGAAAAGAGGAAGAAAAGAAAAGCATATCTGTTCTAAGGGGTTCCTTTCTGAAAGCATTGCAGTTTACACTGAGGTCTTCCAAAGAGAACAAAAAGTAAAGCAGGAATCCTAAGCTTCATATGCAGATAATTCATAAATTCATCTATTCAACACATTTACAAAGCACAGAGTATGCAACAGTCTCCTGAAACTCCCTGTTCCTTCTCCCTGCCATCTACATATGTGAGCAAGAGAACACAAAAGATGAAGATCTCTCTACTTGAGAAGAGGGCCTTTAAAGACAAAAATATTGCACTGTGTAGTATCTGAATGCAGCAGTTCATTCCTGCTGGAATGTTCAAAGGACAGTGCAACAGAAAACCAGTATCTGGCATCATTGGTTTTCTTGGTTTTGTGCATGAGAATCCCGATAATACTATTGATACATTACTACCTTTTTTTTTTTAATGAAAAGTTCAGTTTGTTCCTCAGTAGTAAATAATGCTTTTCTTTTTCTAGGATGTTTGACCTTAAGAATCAGGGGAGCCCACTGTCTCTAAAGACCTGAGGACATTGCTTAAAATTGTTTACCAGAGATTCTAGGAGGTGTTTTGACAAGAGAAGATTAACAGTAAGGAATAAGGATTGAAGAAAACCATGAATGAAGAATGAGTTTTCAAAAGGTTGAAGATGGAAGTAAATGAAGAGAATGTACACTGGAAGGAATTGCAACCTGGGGGACTCCTTAACTAAAAATTCGTTAGCTTTAAATAATTTTACCTTATTACACAGCATAAAAAATAAACTTTACACTGGAGTGTAGGAAAAAAAAAAGACAAAAACAGAAAACATCAGATGTCAATACAAAAAGAATAAAAGGATGACGTAACCAAGAGAGAGTCTGCTTGGGCATCTATATTACACAGCTATTAAAGGTCTCCTTGATGAGTAACACATAAAAGTAAAGGAACTGTCCAAGTGAAGGCAAAGGGAAGAGCTAATGTGGAAGCCCAACAGAGCTTCAAGACTTGAAGTTGGAAATCTTTCATGAAACCACATAGTACATATTTTAAGCTTTCCAAGTCACTGAAGGTTTCTCAGTTGCATATTTTACGTTTTCATTCTCTCTGTTGTTGTTTTACCAATCTTTAGAAATGTAAAAAAAAAAAAAATGGCCTAGCAGCTTAAGTCCTCGCCTTGCATGTGCCAGGATCCCATATGGGTGCTGGTTCTAATCCCAGCAGCTCCACTTCCCATCCAGCTACCTGCCTGTGGCCTGGGAAAGCAGTAGAGGACGGCCCAAGGCATTGGAACCCTGCACCTGTGTCGGAGACCCAGAAGAAGCTCCTGGCCCTAGCTTCAAATCAGCTCAGCTCTGGCTGTTGCAGCTGCTTGGGGAGTGAATCATCAGATGGAAGATCATCCCTCCTCCTCACTGTATATCTAACTTTTCAATAAAAATAAATAAATCTTAAAAAAAAAAAAAAAGAAAAGAAATCAGTTTGGCTCTTTATAAAGACCGCAGTGAGGAGTGCAACCAAAGAGAAGATTCGGAGGCAAGTTATTGTATTATTCAAGTGAGACAAGATCAGGGTGATGGTGAAAGAGAAGAAAAAAACTGAATAGAAAGTGAATGAAGTCCTTCAGTAAAAACTACATTTATCATTGGTAAGAGAAATCATGGAGACGTTCTTGGAGCCCATGCGGCACTGCATGTTAAGCTACTGCCTGTGATGTTGTATTTCATATGACAGCCAGTTCATGTCCTGGCTTTTCCTCAATCCAGTTTCCTGATAACACCTAGGAAAAGCAGTGGTGAATGGGCCAAGTCCTCGGACCCCTGTACCCACATGGAAGCCCTAATGAAGGTTTAGTCTCCTGGCTTGAGATGGGCCCAGCCCGGCTTTTGCAATCCTTTCGGGAGTAAATCAGCAGATGGAAGATCTCTTTCCTTGTCTCTGAAACTTTGACTGTTAAATAAATTAATTAAAAAAAATTTTTTTTTTAATCATGGAAGGAGTCTTGAAATTTCACTTTCAAATCAAAAGAAGGGATTCACATTTGGTTCCATGGCTAGGATGCCAGTCATGAGACCTACAGCACCCATCAGAGAGCCTGGGGTCAACTTCCAGTTCCAGCTCCGGACTCCAGCTTCCTGCCAATGCAGTGCCCTAATCGCAGTAACAGGGATGCAAGTAGAGTTCTTGCCATCCACCCGAGACCAGGATTGAGTTCCTAGCTCTCTGCCCAGCTTCAGCCATTGCAAAGTAGAACAACAGATGGGAGCATGCTCTCTCTAACAACTAAAAAATTTAAAAACAACTAAAGCAAAATTAGAAGATAGTATAGAGAACTTAGATCTAATTGCAACCAGTATTGCTACAGTTGAGTTTTAAGCAATATTGTGATATTTTTCTTACAGTGTTTTTGACTCAGGAAATCATTTCATATTCTGTGATGTTAATGAAGTAATTCAGTTTTCCTGCTTAGTTCTTGATATTCACTATTTTCCCTTTACCTAACAACATAGAGTCTACTCAAAAATGGTCCTCTAACTTCAAAGTACAGTACAGACAATAACTCACTATGTCCTCTTTAAAATCTGAGAAACTTAACAGTTCCCCGTGCATTCCTCTATCTCACAGTTTTCATTCTGAAGTAGCTGTAAGCAGAGGTGGGTCTCACATTTTCAAAACTCACTTCCTTGTGCTTTGATAAACAATGATGTCACGTGTTCTTGAAAATGCATAAAGCATACATTTAATTTGAGCATTTTTTCTTTTCCTTTCTTTTGGGTACATTTGTCAAAACTTTAGAAAAATACAAAACTAACAGATACACACTGGAGATTCTAATAATGAAAACTTTTAGGGGTGAGGACATTAAATAGAAAGTTTCATTGCCTGGGTTACTTACAAACACTCTGAGACCAGTACTTACATGTGAAGCGCTTTACTGGTAAAACGGCAACCAGCTGACAAACACACTTCCCAAGAAAAGACAAAACAGCTGGAAGGAGACATCAATGCCTAATGTGGATGCAGCTAAGCTCTCCTGTGCAGCTCTGAAACTGTCAGTTTTCCTCCCAAATGAGTCAAGGAAGCTGGGTCTCAGCACCACATACGGGTTACTGTGAACTGCAAGTATAATCTTGGATGAAGCTGTTTTCCACATCCCAAGCAATGCCTGGGAGGGGAGGTGGCAAGCTTCCTGACATCAACATCTAAAATTCTCAACAAGGGTCCAGCACTGTAGCAAAGCAGGTAGAGCTACTGCCTGTGATGCTTGCATGCTACACAGCATCCCACAGGGGTACTAGTTTGAGTAGCAATTGCTCTACTTCTTTTTTTTTTTTTTTAGATTTATTTATCTTTATTGGAAAGGCAGATTTACAGAGAGAAGGAGAGACAGAGAAAGATCTTCCATCCATTGGTGCACTCCCCAAATGGCTATCACGGTCACAGCTGAGCCGATCTGAAGCCAGGAGCTTCTTCCAGGTCTCCCACGTGGGTGTAGCATCCCAAGGCTTTAGGGGCACCCTCCACTGCTTTTCTAGGCCATAAGCAGGGAAGTGGAGCAGCTGGGACATGAACTGACAGGAATCCCGGCACTTGGAGGTGACAGATTAGCCAATTGAGCCAGTGCAGACAATTGCTGTAATTTTGATCTAGCTCCCTGCTAATGTCCCTGGGAAGGCAGAGAAGGATGGCTCAAGCACTTTCACCCTCATCCCCTGTGGAGAACTGGGAGGAGACTGAGCTCCTGGTTCCTGGCTTAGGGCCTGCCCAGTTTCAGCAATTACAGCCATTTGGGGAGTAAACCAGCAGAGAAAGATTCTCTGACTCTGACTCTCATTCTCTCTCTTTCAAATAAATTAATTAAATCTTAAAAGAAATTCATCCAGTGAAGGGTAAGTATGTCAGCCATGGAAAAGGAACTGCAGTGGAGTAATGGTATCCACCACAAATAATGCAAGTATTTTTCATACAGTTATTTTTATTATTTAGTGTTCACAATGGTATATAGTATAAAATTCTCTTTCTAAGATTTATTCCTATTTATTTATTGGAAAGTCAGATATACAGAGAGGAGGAAAGACAGAGAGGAAGATCTTCCATCTGATGGTTCACTCTCCAACTGGCCACAACAGCTGAAGCTGAGCCAATTCAAAGCCTGGAGCCCAGAGCTTCTTCCAGGTCTCCCACATGGGTGCAGAACCCAAGGTTTTGGGCTGTCCTTGACTGCTTTCCCAGGGCACAAACAGGGAGCTGGATGGGAAGCGGAGCTGTTGGTATTAGAACCAGCACCCATATGGGATCCTGGCACACGCAAGGCAAGGATTTTAGCACCTAGGTTACTGCGCTGGGCCCTATATTAAAATTCTATAGTAAATTTTAGTATACAAAAGTTAGTATAATGTTAATTAGTATTTTGATTATAGTACATATTTTACCATGGGTGTACATTACTTTTTATAAAAATAAGTACTGGAACATTGGGAAAAACATCTTTTTAAATACTGCCTGAAAAGTTATTCAGTTGTCATTTCAATTGTATACCTTTATACAGCTGATGATGAAACGTTAACTCATTTCTGACTCCTTCTGCTCCCTTACCATATCCTAAACTTCCTTCTGTGAAACAATAAAAAGAAGACCCATTTATCATCTTCTGTCACTACCACCAATTCTGGTCCCTGTCTCCATCTCCTCAAGCTTAAAATGTCTCCAGTCTCCAATTTCAGCCAAGTTTTTACTGCGTGGAATAGGGAGATACTCAATGCACACCTTGTGCTAATTATTCAAATAGTTTCATCCAGGGCACAGATCTAGCAGAAACATGCTGATAACTGAACAACAACCTCATTACAGTGTCTCCCTATCCTGCCAATACGTACCTATTCTCAAACCAGTCAGTAACTCCACTGGCTTCTTCAGGCACACATTGCTTTGATTTAATTAGCTGTTGATAAGATGCGTGCATTGATTCAAAGAGTCACAGATAGAGGAGGAGAGAGAGGGAGAGAACTCTTCCTTCCATCTGCTGATGGAAGTTGACATCAACGGCTTGAGCTGAGCTATGCTGATGCCAGGTCCCCCAGGTGGATGAGCAGGAGCTGATCTTGGGGGGCATCTTCTGCTGCTTTTCCCAGGCACTGGCACGCAGCTAGATCAAAAGTGGAGCAGCCGGGACTAGAACCAGCGTCCACATTGGATGCTGAGTCACAGACAGCAGTTTTACTTGCTGTTCCATCATGCCACAGCTTTAATTTAGTAAAAACACTCTTGTAATTTTACCAGCCTAAAGGACTGCCAATACAGACAAATGATGCAATACAGCCAACCTCCTCCCCAGTATCTGGCCTTCTAAATCTCTTATATAACTTTTTTTTCTTTCCTTTCCGTGGGAAGTGTGATTTAGGGGATTTTTGGCTTTCAGAATTTTAACATCAGGGGTTTAAACCTTTTGAGATTGTAATTTTTCAGGATTTTAGATTTTTTTTTAGACTTTCAGGGATTTTGATGTTTCAGGATTTTAATACTCAGGATTATGGTGCCCAGGATCATGCCTTTCAGGATTATGTTAACAATGCCACCTAAAGTCCTAAAACTTCCTAACTAAAGGAAAACTCATAATGCTAAATAAATATCCATTCTCCCCAAAAGACGTGTTTTGCTGTATCTGTTCATTATGTATACTTTTGCCACTGCCCAATCATCTTACCAAAGACTTAAAACACACAGGTTATAAAATAAAAATGTGACAATAACAATAAAATTTCACTTCACACCTATATAATTGCAAAAATTACTTCCTAATCTTTGCCTGTTCCTGGCAGGAGGAAAGGTTAAGGGGAGGCCTATTTCTTCCTCTCAAATGGAAATCTGGGTCATAGCAAGAAGTTTCTCATCTTAACCAAATATCCAGGAACAATGACACTCTTTCTATTTGCATATCCATATATTTGTTCTTTAAGGTCCAGTTCACACCTCTACTCCACCCAGAAGCCTGCCTCAATCACTCCAACATACAGAAATTACTTTTCTTTCTCTGAGCTTCAGGGGAACTTATCTGCAAAATTCTTTTAAAATTAATCATTGATGGGCCCAGTGCAATAGCTCAAAGACTAAATGCCCACCTTGCATGCACTGGGATCCCATTTAAGTGGCAGTTTATGTTCTGGCTAGTCCATTTCCCTTTCAGCTGCCTGCTTGTGGCCTGGGAAAGCAGTAGAGGACAGTCCAAAGCCTTGGGACCCTGCACCTGCATGGGAGACCCTGGCTCCAGCTTCGGATCGGCTCAGCTCCAGCCACTGAGGCCACTTGGGGAGTGATCTAGAAGACAGAAGATCTTCCTCTGTCTCTCCTTCTCTCTATGAATTTGCCTTTCCAATAAAAAAAAATTAAAAACTTAAGAAATTTAATCATTGGTAGCACTCACTGATATTTCAAGAACTCACTTTTTACACTGCTATTTAATTATTTATATAGTCATACATTGATTTCCCCTGAAGTTATACATAACTGGATTTCCATATCAGTTATTCCATTTACTTGATATTACATTTTTCCAGGTTTCAATTTCCTCAGCTATGAAATAAGAGACATAAACATATCATGACAATGATAAAACATTATAGAGCTATAGTCCTAATTTATATATATTAATTATGTAAATTATATATTATATATAGTTACACATTATATAAATTATACACATTAATTTATAATTGATATAAAAATCAAAATATACAACAAAAAATTGTTTTAAGTTATTGAACTTCTCTACTTTGTAAATCTAGTTATACTATGTAGATGTGTATTCTAATTACATTGGTTACATTATTCTCTTGTTTTTCAAAAGTGATTTGTTCATTTGCAAAGTGTAACATCAGAGAGGGATAGGTGCAGGTGGCAGAAAGATGTGGGCAACTCAAGAAGAAGGGGGGGGGGCCGGCATGGTGGCCTAGCAGCTAAAGTCCTCGCCCTAAACGTGCTGGGATCCCATATGGGCGCTGGTTCTAATCCCCGCAGCTCCACTTCCCATCCAGCTTCCTGCTTGTGGCCTGGGAAAGCAGTTGAGAACAGCCCAAGGCTTTGGGACCCTGCACCTGCATGGGAGGAGACCTGAAAGAGCTCCAGGCTCCTGGTTTCTGATTGGCACAGCTTCGGCCATAAGTGGTCACTTGGGGAGTGAATCATCGGACGGAAGATCTTCCTCTCTGTCTCTCCTCTTCTCTGTATATCTGACTTTCCAATAAATAAATAAATCTTAAAAAAAAAAAAAGAGGAAGAAGAAGAAGAGAGGGAGGAAAGGATCTTTTATCCACTGGCTTAGTCTCCAGACAGCCAAACACCTAAGGCTGGCTCAGGCCATAGTCAGAAACCAAGAATTCTATTCAAGTCTCTCCTACGTGAATGGAAGGGGATCCAATTACTTGGGCCATCATCTACTGTTTTCCATGCACATCATCAGGAAACTGAGTTGAAAGTGGAGCAGCTAGTACTCAAAACCAGAATTCTGACGCAGGATAAAAGTGTTGCAGGCAGCAGCTGACCCACTGACCATAACGCTGGCTTCATCTGATCATTTCTCTTATATATTTTTTCTTTTAAAAATGTATATATTTTGGGCCTAGGGCGGAGGCCTTGTGGCTAACGTCCTCACTTTGCATGTGCTGGCATCCCATATGGGTGCTGGTTCTAATCCCGGCAGCCCTGGTTCCCCATCCAGCTCCCTGCTTGTGGTCTGGGAAAGCAGCTGAAAATAGCCCAAAGCCTTGGGACCCTGCACCCACATGGGAGACCTGGAGGAAGCTCCTGACTCCTAATAAGCTCAGCTCCAACTGTTGCGGTCACTTGGGGGAGTGAATCAACAGACGAAGAACTTCCTGTCTCTCCTCCTCTCTGTATATATGACTTTCCAATAAAAATAAATAAATATTTTTAAAAATATATATTTTTATTATTTTAGATACAGAAAAACCGTGAAATATTCTAGCCACTGGTTCACTCCCCCAGACGGACACTAATAGCCAGCACTAATAGCCACACCCAGCCAGCCTGGGTCAGGCTGAAAACAGGAACTCTATCTTGGTCTGCCATATGGCTGTTGGTGGCCAAAGCACTTGGGCTATCTTCTGCTGCCTTCTCAGGCACGATAGCAGGAAACCCAGCTGCAAGTAAAACAGCTGGAACTAAAACCTGTGCTCTTTCAGGGGATGATGGTATCAGAAAAGGCAAACTAACCTACTGCACCACAACCCCAGCCCCTCCTTTCCTTCCAGTGAAGGGTCAGACGGGTGACTATTAATTCCTTCATCACAAGCAGTCTTTACTTCATTTAAGAAGGGGAGCATTGCAGGAATGGCTTTTCTAAATGGCAGTTTTATCATACAAGTCTTTGAATATTTCATCCCAATCTCTCTTACCCTATAAGTTTCCGCCAAGCAGTCTTCCATTATCTTTCCCTCCTTGTTAGTAATCTGATGCTTTTCTTTTGCTGTTTTAAAAATTCTCTCTTTGCTTTGTATTTTTGATAATTTGACTAAAATACACCCCAAAAATCATTTGGTTCAGCCTACTAGGATCCCTTTGAGTTTCCCAGACCTTGATATTTGGACCTTTTGCTTTGTTGTTTTGATTTTTCTTAAAAAAATTTTTAAGATGTATTTTTTTTTAGTTGGAAAGTCAGATTTATAGAGAGAAGAACAGAGAGAAGGATCTTCCATGTCTGGTTCACTCCCCAAGTGGCCGCAACTGCCAGTGTGCTAAGCCAATCTGAAGCCAGAAGCCAGGAGCTTCTTATAAATCTCCCTCACCGGTGTAGGTTCCAAGGCTTTGGGCCGTCCTTGACTGCTTTCCCAGGCCACAAGCAGGGAGCTGGATGGGAAGTGGATCTGTCAGGATATGAACTGGCACCTATAATGGATCCTGGCACATGTAGGGCGAGGACTTTAGCCACTAGGCTACGGCACAAGATCTTTGCACCATTTTCAGTAATTATGTATTGAATAGGTGTTCTGTGACTCTTCTTCAATTAGAATCAATTAGGATCATAGTGCAACTGTTTGTTCATTGAATGATATTAAGGGGTTTCATCATTCTTAAGTATTTTTTTTTCCTCTTTTTCTCCCTTTGGTTTCTTTCTTTTTCTTTGTTAAAAAAAATGTATTTGATTATGTGAAATGCAGAATTAGACAGTCATGGAGAGACGGATGGGGTGGGGATTGGGGATGGCAAGGAAAAAAGAGAGAATCCTACATTGCCTATTCATTCCCCAGATGGTTACAGTAGTCAAGATTAAGTCGGACCAAAGCGCAGACCTGCATCTTCATCTCCCACATGACTGCAGGGTTCCAAACACTTGGGCCATCTTTTGCTGCCTTCCCAGGCATATTACCAGGAACTTGGATTGGAAGATCAGCTGGAACTCAAAAGACACTCATATGGGCTGCCACTAGCAGCTTCACTCACTATGCCACAACACAGGGCCAAACGTTTTTTTTTTTTTTTTTCCTTTTGATCTAACCAAGTGATTTGCAAAAACAAAAAAACAAAAACCTGTCTTTAAATATAAGGAGGGCAGGCATTTAGCCTAGTAATTAAACCACAAGATACCACATCTCACATCACAATATGTAAATGCTATATCCACCTTAGTTCTAAGTTCAGACTTCTGCTAATGCAGACCCTAGAAGGGAGTGATGTTGGGTCAAGGAATTGGGTTCTTGCAACCCACACAAAGATCTGAATTGAGTTCCTGGTTCCCAGCTTCTACCCCATCACAGCTCCAGCTATTGCAGGCAACTGGGGAGTGAACCAGCAAATAGGAACTTTGAGTTTTCCTTCTCTTTCTCTCTGCCACTCAATTTAAAAATAAATTTAGGACCTGGTGCAATGACTCAATTGGCTAGTCAACCCCTTGCAAGTTTTGGGATCCCATATGGGAGCTAGTTCATATCTCAGTTCCTCCACTTTCCATTCAGCTTCCTGCTTATATCCTGGAAAGGGAATAGAGGATGGCTCAAAGCCTTGGGACCCTGCACCCACATGGAAAACACAGATAAAGTGCCTGGTTGATGGCTTTATATCAGCTCTGGCCATTACAGCCATTTGGAGAGTGAACCAGCAGATGGCAGATCTCTCCCTGTCTCCTTCTTTCTGTAAAACTGCCTTTCCAATAAAAATAGATAAATCTTAAAAAAATAATAAAAATAACCAAGGACTATCAGCATGGGCACCAAGGACTATATCCCAACTGCCAAGGAGACACGGGGAATTGGATTGCCTTTGGAGGCCGAGAACTGTGAGGTCATCCACTCCCACTTGGATCTACCACATGGGATGGAAGAAGCCCAAATCCTTCCTCGCAGGATCCAAGGTCATCAGAACAACAGCTAGGAGCCCTGAGCAGCCCGCAGAAACAGACGATCAGTACACTTCCTTCGGGAATCGGGAGAGGAGCTTTCTCTGGTCCTTACTTAGTTCCAACTTTGGATCGCTACCCTCTCCTGCAATGACCATCAGGGTTACTCCGAAGCTCCCTCCTCCAAAAAAAAAAAAAAAATCAGATTATACAGACAGAAAACTACAAGGAAAGCTTAGTACCAGACAGGAAACAGTTAGCCTAGACTCACATATACCTTACCAGGTAGAACATGAACATAAGTTACTCCTCGCTAGGGTATTGAAGATTTCTCTGCACACCCCTCCTAAAACTGTTCTGCGCCTTAACTGTTGACATATGCCTTGTTAGAGTTATAAGCCAACAAGGACTATCCCAAAATCCACCAGGTTCAGTAAAAATTATGTTTCAACACTATAAACTACTAGATACAAAAAGGAAAATAGACACGAGACAGTTGAATAGTACCCTATAGCCATTTTAAGGTGTGTAGCAGCCAGCTGTGTATAAACTAAAATTGAAATGTCAATGAAGTAATCACAAGATGTGGTTAAGAACTTGCATTTTCTAACATATTGGTCACTCAATACCATGTCATTTAACTAAAAAAATAAATAATAATAATAATAAATTTAAGGGGTTGGTGTTGTGGTGCAGCACATTAAACTGCTACTTGCAATCCCAGCATCCCATATATAAGTTCTACTTTGAGTCCTGGCAGTTCCACTCCTGATCCAGCTCCCCAATGCTCCTGAAAATGCAGCATATGGTAGCTCAATTTTCTGAGACCCTACCATCCACCTGGATCACTGCAGGTTCCTGGCTTCAGCAGGGTCTAGCCTAGACTAACCACAGCTATCTGGAGAATGACCCAATGAATGTAATATCCCTGTTTTTTTTTAAGTAAATGTTTATTTAAGTAAATAAACAAATCTTTCAATAAATAAATGTATGGAGGAATTTTTCTTTCATCCATTCAACTCTGCTGTTGAAGATCCCCCTATCTTATGTTTTAAGATCAACTGATTTGAAAGTCAGAATTGTGCAGGGGGTGGTTACGGAAAGACACAAAAGAGCGTCCCTCCATCCATGGGTGCAGTCTCCAAGTGGCCACACAACTATGGCTGAGCTAGAGTGAAGCCAGAAGCTTTATCCAGGTCTACCATATAAGTGCAGGGACCCAAGCACATGTGTCATCTTCATGTGGTTTTTCTTGGGTGATTAACCAGGAGCCCGACTCCCTGTATTTTTTTTTAAGATCAATTTTTAAATTTTTATTTGAAAGGAAGAGTTACAGTGAGAGAAAGAGATAAAGAAAAAGAGATCTTCTATCATCTGGTTCACTTCCTAAATGGCTGTGACAACTGGAGGTAGGCCAGCCTGAAACCATGAGCTTCTTCCAGGTCTCCCACATGGGTGCAGAGCCCAAGAATTTAGACCACCTTTTGCTGCTTTCCTAGGCATTTTTTTTTTTTAAGATTTATCTTTTTTTTTTTTTTTATTACAAAGTCAGATATACAGAGAGGAGGAGAGAGAGAGGAAGATCTTCTGTCTGATGAGAGAGAGGAAGATCTTCTGTCCGATGATTCACTCCCCAAGTGACCACAATGGCCGGTACTGCACTAATCCGAAGCAGGGAACCTGGAACCTCTTCCGGATATCCCACATGGGGGCAGGGTCCCAAAGCTCTGGGCCATCCTCGACTGCCTTCCCAGGCTACAAGCAGGGAGCTGGATGGGAAGTGGGGCTGCCGGGATTAGAACCAGAGCCCATATGGGATCCTGGCGTGTTCAAGGCGAGGACTTTAGCCACTAGGCCACACTGCTGCGCCCATTTCCTAGGCATTTTGTAGGGAGCTGGATGGGAAGTGAAGCAGACAGGACTCAAATCAGGACCCATATGAGATGTGACTGCCTCAGGCAGAGTCTTAATTTACTATACCATGGCTCCAGCCTCCCAGTATTTCTTAAAATTTTTATTTCAGGAAGCAACATTATGGTGTAGTGGATAAAGCCATCACTCATGACATTGGCATCTCAGGCATCTCATATGGGACACGTTTCAGGTCCCGTCTGTTAATGTGCCTGGGAATGCAACAAAAGATGGCCCTTTCGCCCAGGTGAAATTTCCTGATTCTTGGCTTCAGTGTGGCTCAGCTCTGGCCATTGTAGTCACTGGGGACTGAACCAGCAGATAGAAGACCTCTCTCTCTCTCTCTCTCTCTCTCTCTCTCTCTCTCTCTCTCTAGCTCTTTCAAATAAATCTTTTTAATTCATTTCATTTTAGGGAACACTGTTTGACAAAAGGGAGTTAAACTACTGCTTGCAATGCTGATAGGCCATATGACCACCACTCCAAGTCCCAGGTTCTCTACTTCCAGTCCACCTCCTTGCTAATGTGCCAGGGAAAGCAGCAGAAGATGGCTCACGTCTCTGGGCTGATGCCATCCATGTGAAACATGTCAATGGAGTTGCAGGCCTCTGGCTTTGACTTGACTTGTCCCCAGCCACTACAGCCATTAGCAGAGTAAGCCAGCAAATGGAAGATCTCTTTCTATGTATTTCCTTCTCTTTCTCTATAATTCTACCTCTAAAAGATAGACAAATAAATAATAAAATTTCAGAGTTGGCATTGCGATACAGAAAGATAAGCCATTGCCTTTGACACTAGAATCCTAAATGAGCACTGATTTGGGTCCTAGCTGTTTAGCTCTTTACTAACGCCCTAGGAAAAGCAGCAGAGGATGGCCTAAGTGCTTAGCCTTGCAACCACATGGAAGATTTGGAATGAGCTTCTGGCTCCTGTCTTCAGCCTGGCCCAGCCCTGGCTGTTGTAACTATTTGGGGAGGGAACCAGCAGATGGAAAACATTCTCACCCTCTCAAATAAACAAAAAATATGAAAATAAAATCTCATTTTATTTTGAAAAGCAGAGGTAAGTACAGATGAAAAAAAATTAGTTCACTTCCTAAATGCCCACAACAGCTGGAAGCTGGATCAGGCCAAAGTCAGGAGCTCATAACTCAGTCATGGTCACCCACTTGGGTAGCAGGGTCTCCAATATTAGAGCATCACCTGCTGCCTCCCACAGTGTACATGCGCAAGAATCTGGAAGCAGAAATGTAACTGGGTCTTAAACAACACAGATGCAGGTGTCCCAAATGAGATCTTTTTTTTTTTTTTAATTTATTTATTTACTGGAAAGTCAGATATACAGAGAGGAGAGACAGAAAGGAAGATTTTCCTTCCAATGATTCACTCCCCAAGTGAGCGTGACGGCTGATGCTATGCCGATCCAAAGCCAGAAGCCAGGAACTTCTTCCAGGTATCCCATGCGGGTGCAGAGTCCCAAGGCTTTGGGCCATCCTCTACTGCTTTCCCAGGCCACAAGCAGGGAGCTGGATGGGAAGTGGAACTGCCGGGACTAGAATTGGCACCCATATGGGATCCCAGCACGTACAGGGCGAGGACTTTAGCCGCTAGGCCACCATGCCTGGCCCCGAAATAGATCTTAATTGCTGTATCGAACGTCAATTCCTCCACTGTATTTTTTAATTATTTACTGAGTTCTTTAGCTCCAATATTTCTGATTTTCATGATTTCTCTTTGAGGATAATTTTTCATTCTTGTGAGTTATCTTCCTAATTTCATTAAATAATCTGTACTTTCTTAAATTTTTTTTCTATATGTTTTATTCAACTTTCTTAAAATCATTGTTTTGAATACTTTTTCAGGCATTTCCTCCATTTATTCTTTCATTATGGCCTACTGTTATCAAGTTACTGTCTTCCTTTGGAGGTATGTTGCTACCTTGCTATTTTTCATGCTTTATTCCTGTGTTGTGTTTTATGGCTCCAGGTTGTTAGACACTTCCAGCACTTTTACAGAGCAAGTTTTCTGCAAAAGATTTTCATCTGGGTCGTGTTGTAGGATCTGATCACATATGCTGCATTGGCTTTGTTTCCAAGTGAGCACTTGAACGTAGTGTTTCTGCGACTTCTTTATCTGTAATCAATGCTGGGGATATTTGTGGGTGTCTCGGTGGCCTAGGCTGCAGGGGTTGGGGGACTGTGTCATCAACTGGCATTGAGTTCCCTTATGTGCTGGAAGCTTCACTGGCAGCACTGCGTGCAGCATGCCTGGCAGCAGCAGTGGAACACCCAGTTTCTACAGGGGAAGGCAGGACCACTGGCGCAGGCCTGTAGTAGCATGCCTAGTAGCTAAGTAGACTGCCTATCAATGTTTGAGGGTCACACTGGGGTTGCTTTGCATAGCCAGCAGTGTCCAAGTGCTGCACAGGTAACTTCATGGGGTCTTTACAAAGGGGCTAACCTGCTCGAGGAAGTCTTCTCTGCTGTGTGTAGATTGAGTGGCTCAACTGCTTCATGGAACCACAGGCAGGACCACTGGTTGCTTGTTGGGAACCTGCACTAGCTGAGCTACTTATGGCAGGCGGCTCAGCTGCTTCCCTGGGCTGAGGGTATGTGGGCAAAGCAACTCGCTGTTACCAATACAGCAGTAGGATAGGCAGGGTTACCTGGCTGTTCTATAGGACCAAGAGTGGGTGGGCAGGGTCACTCATCTGCTTCTAGAGTGGCAATAGGGTGAGTAGGAACATCCAATTCTTTTCTGAGAGCCTCTGCCTGCTCAGCTGAGCTGCTCATGTTTCACTGCCCAAGTTCTTCCTATAGCTCCTCCAAGTCGGTCTACAGGGTGGGGTGAGTGGAGATCATAAGAACAGCGGCCTGGTTGCTTCCCCAAATCCCAGGTAGGCAGGGTCTCAAGATGGCTTCTAGCATAGTGTGTGCAAGAGATGACACAACATGGGCTGGACTCCTTCTCCAGGGCAATATAAGATTACAACCCAGAAGCCCCTCAAGCTGGGCTCAGGGTCTGCAGGAGTTACAGGGTTCTCTGGTGCCAAATGCCTCAGCTGCCTCAGGCATGGGGAAGGACTACCAGGGTCTTGTGCTTACCAATATTTACTTTAAGAAAAGTAAAATTTCACTTGATTCAGGCTTCATCTCAACAGACAGAATGGCAGCTTCTGTGTACTTAGTTGCATTCTTGCTAAGTCTCCTGCCTCCCTCTCTTGCAAGGAGAATTTTTTTCAACATTGGGGTTACTCAACTTTGGGAGAGGGCGGTAGTGAAGGCAATTCCCTGGCCACTTGGTTAACATAATGACAGAGGCTCTGTCCACATGTACTACCTGAGGACAACAGCCATGGGGGTTCTGCCCTGCACTAGGTTTTGCTGTGGAAGGCCTGACACTGGGCTTGGTATAAGGCCAAGGCTTAACTTCCTTTCTCTGCACCTATGCTGCCTATAGCTGAAGGAGCGGTGAAATGGACAAAATTTTCCCTTTTTTGTCTTCTCCAACATGTCTTTTCTTATTATTATTTTAATAAAACCAAGCATTATGGTCTCCCAGTGGGATTCTTTCGCTTTCAAGAAAGAACTGGTGTGTGCATAGCTGTCCAAATCAGAGTGTCTTTTGGAATATAATTGGTGGAGGATCTTACTCAGTTACTATTTTGCTCTGCTTCCCGACTGCTTTTTCATAATAAATGCTACAGGGCCTGAAGTGTTAGTTCACTGGTAAATCTTTACCTTGCAGGTGCCAGGATCCCATATGTGTGCCAGTTCATATCCTGGCTGCTCCATTTCCTTTCCAGCTCCCTACTTGTGACCTGGGAAAGGAGTGGAGGAGGCTCAAAGCCTCGGGACCCTGCAACTCTGTGGGAGGCCCTGAAGTAGCTCCTAGCTCTTGGCTTCAGGTCAGATCAGCTCAGCTTTAGCCGTTGCAGCTATTTGGGGAGTGAACCAGTTGTTTGTTTCATCCTATAAAATCTGCCTTTCCAATAAAATCTTCCTGTAAAATCTGCCTTTCTGATAAAAAATAAATATTTTTAAAATGAAATACTACAATATTGTAACTTTTAAAAAAGATTTATTTATTTTTAGAGAAAGATATATACAGAGGAGGAAAGACAGGATAATCTTCCGTCTGCTGATTCACTCCCCAAGTGGCCGCAACGGCCACAGCTTAGCTGATCCGAAGCCAGGAGCACAGAGCCTCTTCCGGATCTCCCCCACAGGTGCAAGGTCCTAAGACTTTGGACTGTCCCTATTCTGTCAAGTTAAACTACAGAACCATCCTAAAAGTGCATGATCAGGGAATGGGAGTGACCTAGGAGAGAACTAGTGGGCACCTCCCTCTTGTGTTCCCACTCCTACTGGAGAACATGAAAACCAGGACAGGAGCAGGGGTGGCTAGACAGAACAGTACCCACTAGCATGTGTGTGGGCTGGATAGTGGAGCTGGTTGGGTTGAACTAGGTGTCAATGCCCACTGACATGTATGAGAGCTGAATGGGATGTGGGACAGACTGGATTAGTCTGCTGTACATACTGGCAAGCATGGGAACCAGGGCAGGGGGTGGGCCTGTGGGAGTTATTATGGGTCACTCTGACTAGGCTGGTTTAAGTGAGGGCCGAGTGTGTGCTGGGCAGAATCAGGCCAGACTGCAACACCCACTGGTTCCAGTGGAAGTCAGGGCTGGAAACAGAACCGACCCAGCAAATGCAACAACCAGCTGACTGGGGTGATGTACTGTGCTGGGCCCTGTACTTGCAAGTATATACAAGAATCTGGTCTGGGGTCACCTCAGAAAAAGTTTCTTTGGAGATTCCCCCAATCGAACTGCCGAACTCAGAACCCTAACCATGAAGATAAGCGCAGGTTCCATGGTCTGCCATGGAGTGCAAGTGTCAGAGCCGAGCCTCCTCAGCGGAGGAGCAATGGACAGCATATCCAGTTGCACATGGTTGATATGCAGTCTATCGGAACCTGCAGAGGATACCTGGCACCACAGCAGAGGACAGAACAAATCAATCAACTACCCCAGCCATATGTTGGCAGTGAAAAACTGGGCAAACGGAGACTCTAAGATGGACTATGTCGATCAGTGGATTCTGCAGCGACTTCATCATGCTTGGAATGGCGAGACTGGCAGCAATTCAGAACTGTGGAACTACCAAAACCACTCGAGCAGGACCCTTGGAGCATGCCCCACATTGGGGACCTGGGATGGGTGGGAGGCTGGGTGGGGTTCTCCCTTAATATTCTCCCTTTACTCCAAATAAAGAAAAAAAAAAGTAGCCCTTAAACCATTCTACCCTAATCAGCTATGTAAAGATTGTCAAAAATGAAGAAAAAAAGACTTTGAGCTGTCCTCTACTGCTTTCTCAGGCCACAAGCAGAGAGCTGGATGGGAAGTGGAGCTGCCAGGATAGAACCAGTGCCCATATGGGATCCCAGCGTGTTCCAGGCTAGGACTTCAGCTGCTAGGCAACCACACCAGGCCCACAATATTGTAACTTTATTTACTTTTAAATTTTTTTATTTTTTATTGTTTTTTGATTTAATATTGCAAATTTTTTAAAAGCTTTTGAATTTTCTTTACATTTGTACCATGGTTTTTTGTTTTTTTTGTTTTGTTTTGTTTTGTTTTGTTTTTTTACTGACTTTTTCATTCAGAAGCCAAAGAGATACACTGGCTGGGCCAGGTCAAAGCTAGGAACCCAGAACTCAATTTGGGTCTTCCACATTGGTGACAGGAATCTGAGTACAGGATTATCGCCTGCTGCCTCTGGAGTGAGCTTCAGCAGGAAGCTGAACTTGGAAGCAGAATCAGGATTCAAAGTCAGGCATTCTGAAATCCAAGCATCCCGCAAACAGCATCTTCATCATTATTAAAGTATTCATCAAAGTATTAACCCTTAAATTTTTTAAACTATAAAACACATGCTCATGGAGTAAAATGAAAACAGTAAAAGGTGAGAAAATGAGAAGAATGCTCCTCTCCCAACTAGAATTACTCTTTACATACACATGCAGAACTTTAAAACACACACATGCATATACAGACAAAACAACAAAAAGTAAATGAGATAACAGTACAAACACCACTATACCATGCTGTTCTACACCCAAGAACATGTAGCTAGCACACGCCTTTGATTTGGATATTCATCAGCAATCCTACCTTCATTAAGGTAGAATGTCAATGTAAGCTCAAGACAGGTATTTTTGTCATGTGATCTCTCCTATCTATCCCCACTATCTAAACAGGATCTCAACATAGTTCCATGCTCAGTAAGAATTTGCTAGTAACTTTACTTCCCTTCGCAGAACTGCCTTCATTTGAAGCATAATTCCCTGCCTCAGTCTCACTGGCCAGAAAACTTGGCAAAAGGCTCCCTTTCTAGGGTTTACTCCTATTAGCAGAATAAAAGCAATGGGGAGTCATTCTATATGGTGCAAATTTTTAAGCACACAGAATATTCCTTTTACCAAGATTCTCTGAGGTGGCTGCTACTTGATCGTTCCTAGGTTGGCTCTCCTGCCTTAAGTTCAATTCTATGGGCTCATTTGCATCCTTCCAGACAAGTTCCTTTTTGCTTAAATTAGGTTTGGGTTTTTTACCCTCACTACCACTACGATTTTAAGATGCACAATTCTTTGTTCCAAGGGGCTACCCTATAAGCAGTAGCATGTTCAGTAGCATGGCTTTTCCCCTTTAGTTGTCAGTAGCACCTCCTAGTGTAACAGTCAAAAATGTCTCCAGACATTACCAATACCCCAGGGACTGAATTAGAAAAGTTGATTTCTGTGGGATAGAAAAAAAAAAAACCTGATGGTTATGAAATCTTGCATAACATTCTATTACTTTGAAACTATCTTGATTGTTTTATAACTAAGCTATATTTGTATCATAGTATACTTTGATATGCCGTAAATTACTAAGCCTCTCTATAACAATGTATTTTAAGGTAGCACCTGGAGTTAAAGTCACAGCTTTATGAAGATATAATTCATATACCAAATAATTCACCCATTTAAAGTATCAATTAAACAGATAACTTTTAGTATATTTGCAGAGCTGTACAGCCATCACTACAATCAAATTAAGAACACTTTCGTCACTCCAAAAAGAAACTTCACTCACTTTTGCTGTTATTTCCAACTTCCAAACTCCCCAAGCCTTAGGTAACCCTGTCTTTGCAAAAGCCTATAGAAATGCAAGGCCTGCTGGTTAGCTCAACAGTTGGGGTGGTGATGGGCTGAGCTAGGTGTCACCATGGAACCTGCCAACACTCATTGGTATAGGGACTAAGAACAGTCTGGTCAGGTCCAGGCTGCAGCACCCACATGTGTATCCTAAAACAGGCTGTGGGGTGGGCCAGGTCGCATTCACCCAGCTCATATTAGGCCAAGATAGAGGAGCAGACTATGCTGGGCAAGGGCCTACCACAAGCTGGCATGCATGAGATCTGGGTCTGGCAGTGGGCCAAGTTGGGGAACTTGGGAAAATGCCCTATTGGGTCATAGCTTCTGCTGGTGAGCATGTAGTTCAAGTCTGGGAGTCAGGCAATCTAGGCATGGTTGCTCCAACTGTTGGCTAAAGTGTGGGTTGGTTTTGGAAGGGGGCACACAGGGTAGGGCCAAGCCAACCTCAGCTCACAGGAAAGTGCAGAAACCAGGCTGGAACACAGGTCATGCTGAGCTATGCTGTCATACCTATCAATGTACATGAGCCAGGGATGGGAGCAGACTGAGCAGGGCCAGGTTCCAGCGCTCACCAGCAGCAGTTGGGACTGGGGGCAGGCCAGGTCAGGCCAGGCTACAGCATCTAAAGCAAAGGCTAAAACAGGTGAGGGACTATGCCAAGCTGGGTTAGAGCAACCACTGGCACACACAAGATCTGTGGCTGAGAACAGGCCTGACTGGGGAGAAAAGGGGACATCCTGGCTGGGTTGTGACTCCCACTGGTGAATGCAAAGCCCAGAGTTGGGACTGCTGTCTAGTCTGGGCATGCTACAGTGTCCCCTGACATTAAGTGTGGACTGGGTCTAGGTTGTGCCAGACTCATCTAGACACCAACACCCAGTGGTGCTCGTGAGAACCAGGGTATGTTATGTGTAGGACGAACTAGGTTGGGTCTCTACCCCAGCTGAGCCATGTGTGAGTTGTGTCTGGGTGTGGATAAGCCTTAGCTGGTCTGAAACATTCAACAGTAAAAACTAGAATGGGTGAAGGCCATTCAGGAAAGGCCACTGTTCCTCTCAGGACAGAAGGTGGACTAAATATGGCTGGCTCAAAAACCCACTGGTATGTATGATCTGGCATTGGGAGAGATTCTGATGCAGGAGCTTGGAAAACTCCTCTGTCAGGACATAGTCCCTGCAGGCAAGCGCAAGAACAATGATAGGGAACAGCTCAGACCAGGCCAGGGAACGGTATCCACTGGAATCCATTTGGCACAGTTCACGGGCGAACCAAGCTGGGCCAGTTCATATCACCCCCTGGCGAATCTGAGCACCAGAATGAAGTGTAGGTGGGGCCAGGTTGGATCTCAACACAGCCCAGTTCACATGAGGGTCAGGACTGGAGCCAGTTGAGCTGGGCTGGACTAGGCTACAGCCCCTACCAGTGTGAGTTGGAATTGGGGCTGGGACAGACCCAGCCAGGCTATCGCACCTACTGGCAAATGTTGAAGAGAGGCAGGCCCTGCCAAACTGTGTCACAGCACCCAACCAGAACATGTGAGACCCAGGAGGGGAGGGTGCGAATCTGGTAGGGAGAATGTGAAGGGCTCCCCTGCTGGACCATCACTCCTACCAGACAGCGTGAGCTGAGATGAGGGCAGAGCAGGCCAGGCAGGGCTACAATACCTGTGTGCCTCATGTGGCCTAGATTAGGGGAAAGTCAGACTCAGTAGACTGTTTCTATTGGTGCATGCATAAATCAGAGTGAGGGTGGATTGGCTGTGCTTTAACGCAAGGTCCCAAGGCTTTGGGCCATCCTCGACTACTTTCCCAGGCCACAAGCAGGGAACTGGATGGGAAGTGGAGCTGCCGGGGTTAGAACTGGCGCCCATGTGGGAATCCCTGCACATTCAAGGTGAAGACTTTAGCCACTAGGCCACTGCACTGGGCCCAATTGTCTAATACTCTCATACTGTAGGACACACAAACTTATTTATCCACTTACTAGCTGATAGACATCTGTGTGATTTTCCTTTTTTTTTTTTTTTGGCTATTTACAATTATTCTATGAACATTTGCATACAAGTGCCTGTATAAGCATGTATTTTCCTTTTTCTGTAGATATACCATGGGATGGAATTATAGGTTATGTGGTTAAGTGCAAATACAGGATGTCTTAAACCACAAATAAACTAGTTTTACTTCTCCCTAATATGAATACCTTTTGTTTCACTGTGTAACTTCCGGGAACCTCTAATACTATGCTGAGTAGAGGTTACAAAAGTGTATGTCCTTGGTTTGTTCTTATCCTGAGGAGCAAACTTTCAGGCTTCTCACTGGTAGGCATTATACTGGCTAAAGATCTTTCTGCAAATGTATTTTGCCAACTGATGAAATTTCCTTCAAGACCTGGTTGCATAGTCTTTTTTCTTTCGCTTTCAGCAAGCTGCGATTGAAAGTAGTAGAACAGTGTACTTGTAAGTTTTTGCTTCACAGAGCAAAAGATGCTTAATATTTAGGTTTGGCCCAATGGCCTGGTGGCTAAATCCCCCACTTGCATGCGCTGGGATTGCAAAGGGGCATTGGTTTGTGTCCCAACTGCTCCAATTCCCATCCAGCTCCCTGCTTGTGGCCTGGGAAAGTAGTAGAGGATGGCTCAAAGCCATGGCACCTTGCACCTGTGCGGGAGACCTGGAAGAAGTTCCTGGCTCCTGGCTTCAGATCAGCTCAGCTCTGGCCATTGCAGCAACTTGGGAAGTGAACCAGCAGACAAAGTTCTTTCTGTCTCTCTTTCTCTCTGTATATCTGCCTTTCCAATAAAAATAAAGTCTTTAATAAAAAAATGTTTAATTATATTTTTAAATATTCCCCAAAGGCCGCTTTTCTTCCTTTCTTATTTGTCAGCCTACAACCTTTCTATCTGAGTTCTAGGTAAGTCAAAGGCTCTGGTGTACATTTTTCTAAAGCTCTACGTTTCTCCTTTGGTAATTTACTTCCATTTCTCCTTCAGTACTACAGTGAGTCTCTATTTATAGCATTTTCCACTTCAGATTGATATCAGTCTTTATTCCTTCCAACAGAAGATCTATCTGATCTCTCACCGTAACAAGGAACTATTGTTAACTTTATGCAAAAGCTTGAAATCAACAGTGGTTTAGAGTAATAGCAAACTTTGAAAATCAAATTCGAAGAATAACAGCTATTAATCAATTTGGGGTCAAGAACTTTCCAAGAAGGGAAATAAAATTTTAGAAGCAAGCAAGTACAATATATAAAACCAAAAGCAAAATCCTAAAGGGGCCCAAAACTTTCATATATATATATAAAAAAAAAATCCCTGGGGCTGACATTGTGGCCTACAAGGTAAAAATGCTAGGGGTGACACCAGCATGTTACAATACTGTGTCCCCAATACAGTTTCCTGCAAATGGCCTCGGAAAAGCAACAGAAGTGTCTGGGCCCACGCCATGCACAGGAGAGACCCAGATGAAGCTCCTGGCTCCTGACTTCAGCATGGCCCAGCCCTGGGGATAGTGGCCACCTGCACAGTGATCCAACAGGTAAAATACGTTTCTCTGTCTCTCCCTCTCAGTAAATTTGACTTTCAAATAAATAAATACTTTAAAAAAAATCCCTTGTCTGGGCCCGGCGCGGTGGCGCAGTGGTTGGGGTCCTCGCCTTGCACGCCCGGGATCCCATATGGGCACCGGTTCTAATCCCGGCAGCCCCTCTTCCCTTCCAGCTCCCTGCCTGTGGCCCGGGAAAGCAGCAGAGGACGGCCCAAAGCCTTGGGACCCTGCACACATGTGGGAGACCCGGAAGAGGCTCCTGGCTTCGGATCAGCATAGTATCGGCCGTTGCGCTCACTTGGGGAGTGAATCACCGCATGGAAGATCTTCCTCTCTGTCTCTCCTCTCTGTATATCTGCCTTTCCAATAAAAAAATAATAAAAATAAATCTTTAAAAAAAATCCCTATTCTATAATGTATAGGCTAATGATAGTATCTCTTCATGTGCTTATATGTGTATCTTTGAAGAAATATCTAAGTCTTTTTCCCATTTTTAAATAGTATTTCTTTTCCTATTATTGAGTTACACTAAATCTTCATTTTAAATTCAAGTCCCTTTTCAAATACAGGATTTCCAAATTTTTCTTTCCTGACAGCATCCTTGCAACACAAGCTCTTTGAATTTTATCTGCCTTTCAAAACAGAAATAGTGTATCAAGACAAAGCAACAAATTTAACTTGCAATTTCATCACAGGAATGCTTTTTCTCGAAGGCAACTATTATACTTTGGATGTGACAGAAGTCTACCAACCTCCAATTCATCATATACATTATTAAAGATATATGAATTAAGTCAAGATTTAATTAAATGAATATATGTTAATGCTTAATTGTACATCAAATAAAACTGTTTTTATAAATTTATTATTGCATGCATGTGACTGCAAAGAATACATGACCATTTGTACCATTTGGTATAGAGCCCTTGAGTGGTGTTAAGGTGCAAAGAAGTGTGGCTATCATAGCTTGTGTCATCAGTATAAAAAACACAAATCATATTTCACCATTATGAAACTGGAGTTTACGACACATGCTCCCTGGAGAAGGTTCTCAGGGAGCCCTAGAATCCAGAAGATCAGAGAATCTAACTAGCCAGAGAAGACTGTGTAAAATTAAGAAAACCAGGTCAACTTCAAGTTGCACTATGGCAGTAACATATATTGTAGGGAGCAAGTCTGCCTATAAATGTCCTTTTATAGGACACCAGAAATACTACTTACTTGAGAACTACTTACCCTAATAAGGATCTTCAAGAACTATAGCTGTATTATAGCAAATGACTGAAAATATTTACCACAGGCAAGTGTCTCAATCCCAACCAAGGCCTATCTGTCTTTATTTCCAATCCTGCATGCCACAAGATCGATACCCTGACCGCTCTCACCTCTGCTGGAGAACTTTCAGTACTGATACCTACCAGCTAACACCAAGCAAGTTCTTATCAATATGTTCAGTCTGGTACTGAACAATCTGAATGACCTTCTTCATTTAATTCCCCTAGAAACCTGGTAAGGCAGGTTCTCTAATTGTCTCCAATGATGAGGAAACCAGCTTAAAGAGATTTTGTAACCTGCCCAAAGTTGCTGAGCTCCAGGGTGACTATGCTAAGACTCAAAGCTATGTTTGAGCTTAAGCTGTCAACTTCTGCAAGACCTGTGCAAAGATTCCTGAGCCTCAGTCTAATAATGATTCAGGACACTTGTTTAAAAAGAAAGAAACAGCCAGGCACAGTAGCCTAGCGGCTAAAGTCCTCACCTTGAATGCACTGGGATCCCACATGGATATCAGTTCTATTCCCGGCAGCCCCACTTCCCATCCATCTCCCTGCTTGTGGCCTGGGAAAGCAGCTGAGGATGGCCCAAAGCCTTGGGACCCTGCATCCACATGGGAGACCCTGAAGAGGCTCCTGGCTCCGGGCTCTTGGCCTCAGATTGGTTCTGCTCCTGCTGTTGCGGCCGCTTGGGGCGTGAATCATCGGAAGGAAGATCTTCCTCTCTGTCTCTGTTCCTCTCTGTATGTCTAACTTTGCAATAAAAAAACAAATAAATCTTTAAAAAAAGACGGTAAATTAGGCATCATTACAGAACACATAGATCAGAATCTCCTGGGTAATTTTTTAACGCACAGCAGATTTAGGAACCAGTATAGGTGAACTCCCCATTTCCTACAGATTGGGGTGTATTTCTGATACACACACCTCTCTGTAGAGGCGTTTCTTTCTCTCATGGTACAGGAATAAAGTCCCTTCGTTGGAAGTTCTTACCTTCCTAGTCTGTCACTCATTGATCTTTTTGGCTGATCTTGCCCTGAGATCTCATCTTACAGCTTTTCTTACTCATCACAGGGGCTTTCCCTCTCAGTGTTTGCACATATTGTCCTTTTGCAAATCTATGTGAAGTACCAGAATTGCAAATCTATGTGAATGATTGCATCTCCTGCTTATAAACGCCACAAAAGTAAAAAAACAAAAACAAAAACAAAAACTTACTTATGCTCATCACTTCATTCTAAGTGCCTAATTCTGTGCCTGTCATGTACATTCAATAAGTATTTGTTTCACAAATAAGTTCAAACTGTTTTAACAACTTTTTGCTTGACCAATCGACTGTTTTCCACTTACACAACAGAGAATCCGATTCTCAAGCTACAGAAGTGAAACTACTCTTCCTGCCTTTTCCTTCATCCACACCCAAATGCCTTCTCTTTGCTCCAAGGTAAAACTTAAATTCCCTGTTTTACAAAGTTCTCTTTAACTTGTCAGCCCACAACAGTCTCCTGGGGACTTCTACATCACTTTGTATGCTTAGGCCACTCATTCAACACTTGCTCATGTGCTACTATATCATTACATAATATTTCATATGCAAATACTTTTACTTTCCTAAATGCATTTTTTTTGGTAGTGTGTACATTCATCAAGGGTGGTTGCATGTAACTTTGCAACTAGAGTCCCCGCATATATCTTAGGTCTCTGGAAACATCTGTTGAAGGAATTACCAAAGAACATTCTATAGCTGGCAGTGAGGACTCAGCCTACAGTTTCTCACTAAATCTGGTACTTGACAGTTCTCAGAGGATCTATTTGATTTTTTTCTCCATGGAATTCCTCTTGGGAACCTCTTGGTAGATGATTCAAAACAAGTACACTGAAAGTATGTTATGATAATATATTGTTTTGAAGTCTGACAGACAAATCCATTTGAAATAATTTCATGATACTTTTAAGATGATAACTCTACATTGTTCTTGTCCTCTGAAACTGGGAGACTACTTATACATTATCAGTGGGTTAATTTGTATTTTAAAATATATCTTTAAGGGAAAATGGAGGAAGAGAACTATAGTCATATTGGTTACTCCACTGATTATCAGTTTTCATAAACATTTAATCCTACTTAAAATGCAGCACTGCATTTCAACTTTTCTTTTTGGTCATACTAACTTTTAAGCCTTTAAAATCTGATAATATTGAAATTCTGAGTATCTGTCACCACTTCAAATCCAAGGATTATTTTATCAATTTACCAGACATATTTTTGTGCATACTAAGAAAAGGTTGATAAAGAATTACCAGTTATTAGGCCTAATGTGATAGCTCAATTGGCTAATCCTTCCCCTGATAGCACTAAGATCCCAAGTAGGCGCTGATTTGTGTCCTGGCTGCTCCACTTCCCATCTACCTCCCTGTTTGGGTGGCTTGGGAAAGCACCGAATGATGGCCCAATACCTTGGGACCCTGCACCTGACAGGGAGACCTGGAATAAGCTCCTGGCTTTGGATCAGCTCAGCTTTGGCCACTGCGGCCATTTGGAAAGGAAACCAGTGGATGAAAGATCTTTCTTTCTCTCCTCTCTATAACTCTGTCTTTCCAATAAAATAAATAAATCTTTATTTAAAAAAAAAAGAACCACCAGTTATTTATTTCTTTTTTTAGATGTCCCTATGAACATTTTAAATAAAAATTTAATAGGTTTATTGAGATATAGTTTAAATACCATAAAACCCACTCATTTTAAATTACAACTGAATGAGATTCTTATAGAACTGTGCCACTGTCACTATAATCTCATTTTACAGTATCTTATTTTCTTAATTTTAATGTATTTCGCAAAATACAACCATCACCACTAGTTCTAGAATACTTTGATCATTCTGGCAAGAAACCTCATTAGCAATCATTCCCATTTCCTCAACTGCTTCAGCTCTATGCCATCATTAATCCACTTTGTCTCTACTGACTTGTATGTCCTTTTAAAAATATTTATTTTGTTTTGGAAGGCAGAGATCTTTCTATTGTTAGGTCATTTCCCAACTGCCCCCTATAGTGGGACCAGGGCCAGGTGGCAGCAGAAGCCTAGAACTCAATCCAGATCTCCAGCTGGTTGGCAGGGAGCCACACACTTGAGCCCCCACCTGCTCCTTCCCAGCAGGCACAACAGAATGCTGCTGCAATCAGAAGCTGAGCCAGGACTCAAACCAGGCTGTCTTAAGGACACCACTAGCGCCAGCTTGAGATTTGCCTCCCCCTAACCTTTCGTACACACAGAGCAGTTTGGTGTGATTAGCTCCTTTCACTTAGTGTAATGTTTTCAAGATCACCCAATGTTACAACATGTATCCAAAGTTCATTCCTTGTTATTAACTAACAGTTTTCTATTGTACAGATATACCACATGTGACTTACTCATGGGTCAATTGGTGGGTATTTGGGTTTTTTCCACTTTTTGGCTCCTAGGAATAATGCTGCTGAGAACATTCACAAACAAGTCTTTGTGTAAACATGCTTTCATTTTTCATGGGAGATACCCAGAAGTGGAATACTGGGTCAGGCCACGGTTATTCCCTCTCTAGATGAGTAACAATTCCGTTGTTGTTTTAGCTTCAAAGAGTCTGACAATCAGGAAACAAGTTTTTCACAGAGAAAACATCAGGGTTTTTTGGTGTACGAAGGCTCTGCTGTCAACAGACTTGTATCTTCCAATTTAGGGTCAATAACAAATATAAAATGAGGTAAGGATCCTTTTAGTGAACATCATAAAGCTAAAATGGAGTTTGCCTTGGTCCAATCTACTACGCTAAAATTCTATTTTCTAGTCAGATGCATATATCCTGCTCGTTGTGGCTGTTAATTGCTTAAGATACAATTATACAGTAAAGGTTTAGCACAAGTAACAAAACATTGTTTTTAATATTAGACACCCTGAGTGAGCTCATTATAGGAGAATACTAATTTTCCTTCCCTAGGATGGGCTTGTTGCTCATATCATGAGGAAAAGGTGAAACATTCATTATTTAATTTTTCAAAGCCTCTCGTGAAATCGTTTCAGGAACTGGAGGCCAAGTAAACTCTAGTCACATGTTGCTGTTGTTTTTCTGGTCACGGCACAGGCTAGATCAAATACATTCAGAGAGCAAACTGCGACCAGATCGTTAACATTTGGAATCGAGAAACCACTGTCTCATCATCTTGCAGCAGAAATCAGACAATATCAAGGAGAAACTACCAGACGTCCCACCAATCACAACACGAGAAAACGCCACAGGTCGTTCCAACACCCATCCGTGGTAGTCAATAGCTCTCACCTCCCGCTAAGACTAGCCCTTAGAAGGTCAGGGAACGACCCCGCCACGGAAGATTGGCGATTCCTCTCTGCTGATCCCCACCCACTCCAATCCACCTGCTGGGCGGTGTCAAGGAGACAAGAAATGGTTAACAGCGACTAGCAGCGGAGAGAAACAGCCCTGACAAGCCACAGCTGAGTAAGCAAGAGCTGTTTTTTCACCGACGTGTTCCACTTGGAGGCTGTCGGCGAGCCCTAGGACAACCCAAACATATTTCAGGAGATTCCTAGAGAGGAAGAGAAACCTCTCCCGCCCCACCCTCGGCACACCCCGACAGGCTCGGGTGGAACCGTCGAGCCACCCGCTCCCTCAGGAATAACTGCACGCAGTAAAGCCCCGGACCCTCCCGGTGGGGGCTGTGTATGTAACTCCCTCACCCCAAATCGGGCTGTGACGCGGGAGAAGAGGGTCCCGGGCGCCCGGGGCTTCTGAAGGAGCTTCTGCCATTCCCCCTCCTTCTCTCCCCACCGTCGCCCAGATCGGTCCACACGCCGCGGCCGAGAGCTGGGGACCCTAGTGAGGAATGGCCCTTCAGCCCCCTGCCCTCACCTGGCTCGCTGGTCCCACCTGAGGACAAGAGCTGCGGCGGAGGGAGGGGAAAAAAAGAAAACAGACCGGGAGGACTGACCTTGTTGCTACTGACAGCGGAACGGCACATCCTGCAGCTTCCTGGAAAGCGACCCGAAGGACATGTTCCCCCCTCCCTGGAGGAAGGAAACGGGAGGGCGCCGGCCGGGCTGCGGCGGGCGCGGCGGTGGTCGGGGCGGGCTGTGCAGCCTCTAACGGGGGGTGGGGGGATGATCCGAGGACTACATCTCCCAGGCTGCTCTGGGCCGCCCTGCGTCGTGACCCCGGCGCACACGGAGGCGGCGACTCTTACCTCACAGAGGTAGCTCCTCCGCCGACAGCAACTCGGCCCCCGCGGTCCATGGACCGGAACCCTGGGCCGACGGGCAGGAACCCGGGCCGCGATCGCCGCCTCCCAGCCCCAGGCTCCTCCTCCTCCTCGTTCCCCGCCGCCTCCTCCGGACGCCCGCTGGCCGCGCACAGCCGCCGCCGGGCTCGCGGAGCCGCCCCAGGAGGTTTGGTGGCGGGTTCGCGGCTACCGCCGGATTGAGGCCTACTCCTCCGCCTCTCAGTGCTATTGTCCCTGGGCCTGGCCCTGACGGGTCCACCGGGGAGGGCCGAGGGCCGCCGGCTGCGCGGAAGATGCCGGACCAAGCGCTACAGCAGATGCTGGACAGGTACTGGCTGCTCTGGGGGCGGGGGAGAGCGGGAGCCGCCGACCTTCGCCCTGGCCCTTGCCGGAGCCGGGTCCCGCGTGCTGGACAGGAGTTCTACAACCAGGGGCAGGAAGTTTGGAGTCTGTATTGGGGAGCTATGGGGAGGGCGGGCGGCCAGGGTCGTAGACCCGAGAGTGAAACTTAGCTGAAGAGCGGCGTGTGGTTGTGCTGGGACACACGGTTTTGAAGCGTTAGAATTGACCCCTAGCGTTAGTTTCTTTTTTTCTGTTTATGATCCTGTCCTCTTCTCCCTCCCCCAACACTTGCACTATATTATAAAAATGTCAACGCTATACCGGCAGGAAGCACCAGATTAAACCTTCCCTCTCCGCTCCCCGCATATCTCCCCACCACCCCAAAAGAAAGCCAAGGATAAACATTCTTTTGAAAAGCCTGATAGGTTGGTTTCATTCCTCCCCATCCCCACCCCAAAGCTGTAAGGTCAAGAGTATCCGCAAGGGAGCCTGAACGGTCAGACCAGAGGAGAGGTTATGGAAAGCGGCCACCAGAGTCGACACCGAGCACTTGCTGTACTTTTCTGATCCTTGATTGCACTGAGGAAGTTACAGCCCCTCCTGGGGGCCCTTCGCCGGTTCCGGGAGGCCTCCAGTCCTGACTCCTTTTGTGAGGTCGACTGCACCGCCCTCTGCTGTCCAAATTCTGGGGCTTGGGTTCTATGATGAGTTTTCTGGAGTCACCCAAATCGCCCTTTTCCCCAGGTCAAGTCTTCACTTCGTTGTCCTAGTCACTCACACAAACTAATTCGTGATATTTGTGACTGCCTACAACTCTCAGTTAACGTCATTTGCTTCCCTGTTAAGCAGGTGGTACAACTCCTAGTATTGAGTTAAAGCCCCAGCTGTAAATGCAGCTTAGGTCGGCCATACCCGGGACACATATCACCCCAGAGTAGCCTGCTCCCAGAGGGACAGACATTTCTTTGGATCTTAGAATTCTGAGAATTTACACTGATAGGAATCGGGTCAGAGACTTTTTCAGCTGAATGACTGGTGATTTATCTTTGATCAGTTAATGTTGTAAGAGTGATAATTTTTTTTTTTTAATACATGGTATACCATCTCCTGGAAGGCAGAAACTTACTCATCATTGTTGATCTTGAATCATCACTTACCTGTTCTTCAGCAAGTAATCAGGAACTATTTGTTGAATGAAGTAATGCATGAGCATGGCTGTTTTTCCAGGTATTGAGGGTGAGGGGTGAGAGATGAGGAACTAACGTCCTATAACGTTCCAGCTTTTCTATTCCATGTAGTTCAGCATCCAGAAAATCCTTGGCATACTAAAAGATGCTGAGAGAAGCCCTTGACTTCCTGCCCCTGCCAGTTCCAATTAGAGTTTAGTTAGAATCCTGTTCTAGGGCAGCGGGGCATTTTGTAGTTAATTTTTTTTTTCCCTGTGAAAGTCTCCTGCTTTGGCTTTCATGTAGTGAGTCTTCAGAAAGATCTTATGTCCAAAAGTTAACCTGGCTTCTCAAACATATCCTTTGGAGACTTTCATAAAAGTGAGAAGAAGCCAAGGAGTGCTGGAGACGCATTTAAGACTTCTCAACAGAAAACCTGGAAATTGTGGCTGCCATTTGCGGAAGCACTGGCTTATTCACATCTTCGTACCTCCTTAACATACCTCAAGGTAGATTCCTGAAATGGCACCAGGACTTGCGTTGTCTAAATCAGTTGCTTCCAACCCAGCTTCATGTTAGCATTGCTGGGGAAGCATTTTCAAAAATATATATAGGTGGTTAGACCCTGCCCAAGATTAATGAGATCACAATTTCTGTAGGAGAGGGACTGGACATCGATGCATCTACAAAAACCTACTGAGTGTTGCTGGTACAACTGAGGGCAACTGCCCCAAACATGAGAGGGTGTATGGTTAGTAGTAACAGCTTGGACTTCAGAGTAGGAAATCTTAAAAATCTCATCACGCTACTCATTAGTTGTGTGACTTTGAACTTAACTTCAGAGGCTGTTTATATCTTCATTTATAAAATGGAAAACACCCAACCTCACAGGATTGTGTCAGCATCTTTGTTTTTGTTTTTAAAGGTCTTATTTTTATTTGGGAGGCAGAGTTATCAGAGAGGAGAAACAGGGATATCCTCCATCTGCTATTTCACTCCCTGAATGGCCACACTAACTGAAGCTAGGAGCCAAGGAACTTTTTGGGTATCCTGTTTTGGTGCAGGGGTCCAAGGACTTGGGCCATCATTTGCTGCTTTTCCCAGCCATCAGCAGGGTGCTGGAGCAGAAGTGGAGCAGCTGGAACTCAAACCTGTGGTCATATGGGATGCCAGTGCCACAGGCAGAGACTTAGCCTACTACCCCCATGGAGCTTGCTCAAGAACATGCATCTTCCTAAGACACTATTGATAATGTTAGCAAGACAGCAGGTACTTGAACTGGTGTAACCAGGGTGGCACTTTTCTTCTGTCCTCTTCATATTTACAACCATCCTAATTTAGGCGGGGCCTGAATAGAAATTGAACACAAAGATTATTTTGTTCATTTGAGAAATATCAAGAGATCCAGCAGACTACAATACATAAGACTAGTAAAATATAGAGTTCTTCTCGTGAAATTAATTTCACCTCCGCTTATTCTGTGGAACAAAATTTAACTCCGATAGGTCCAAGTGTAGTTTTGTAGTTTTTTTCAGTGCCAAGTTTTTTCTTTATAAAGTGGAATAAGCTTGATACTGTTAAAAGATGGAAGAAATATGCGTGATATGGTATTGCTTCTAGGATGAAAGTTACATGTTTTTTATTTTTTTTAATTTTTCAATTTTTTTTGAAGGTTACATATTTTTTTAAATTATTAAACATTTGTGGATTTATTTATACTGAGTTCCCACATATACTCAGTGCCAATCTAGGCCACTGCTATTTAGGAAAATGCCCTTCTGGAGTTTAAATTTCAGTGATGTCTATATTCTATAAACTGTCACAGTAAACCAAACTGTCAGCAACTTATTAGCAACTGGAATTAATTTACTTTATCCTTTGCAAATAACTAACTTCAGTTTGGTTATCAATCTTTTTTTTTTTTTTTTTTTTTTTTAAAGATTTATTTTTATTATTTTTTCATTGGAAAGGCAGATATGCAGAGAGGAGAGACAGAGAGGAAGATCTTCCATCCGATGATTCACTCCCCAAGTGAGCGCAACGGGCCGATGCTATGCCGATCCGAAGCCAGGAGCCTCTTCTGGGTCTCCCACGCGGGTACAGGGTCCCAAAGCTTTGGGCCGTCCTCTGCTGCTTTCCCGGGCCACAGGCAGGGAGCTGGAAGGGAAGCAGGGCTGCCGGGATTAGAACCGGCGCCCATATGGGATCCCGGGCGTGCAAGGCGAGGACCTTTAACCACTTGCGCCACCGCGCCGGGCCCTGGTTATCAATCTTGATAAATTTGATTCCTACTGTATTTATAGTAGGTCAAAGAATACACCAGTAAATGAGTGTATGTATTTTTTTTAGCTTTTCATTTGTTAGAAACAATCATTGTTTTAAGTAAGTTCAATATTTAAATCTTGTTTAAGTTACTGTAGTTAACAGCTGTTTGAGAGTAATAGGAGTTAGTAGGAAGGGAGAGTGGTTTTTTTGTTTATTTTTTAGTATTATGAATGATTTGGAAACACAAACATCATTGGCTGAAAATTATAACCACTTACAAATACCCAAACTCTATATCAGGCCTTTTGAATGTTGATCAACGTCTCTTTCTTTCATTGCTGTACTTCTTTAGCAAGGAATCTCTTATGTGTTACGCGCTTCTCTTGCCTCCTACTTTGCTAGAATTAAACATATAGAGAAAAATACAAAGAATTTTGTAGCAAACTGCAGGAATGGACCTCAGGTTTGAAGCCCTCCACTGCTGAAACAATCTTCCAGAAACCTGACTATTGCTCTACCTCACAGTAAATACTTGGGAGTTTGTTGAGTTTGTTTTGCATCACTTATTTGTACCTAGGGAGGACTAGGTAAAGAATGTAACCATAGAGTGTCTAGAACAATTAGATGGGAGAGCAGAGAGACCTGTGTGCCTGCCCGCTTCCAACAACGGCAATCCGTAAGAATGTTAGTTACAGACAATTATATACCTTTGGAGAGGAAGGAAAGTACGTTCTGATAATACCATGCGGTATCTGATATTTTTTTCTTCATTTCCATTAAAGCAGTTTCACTTTGTTTATTAGTTTCAGATTCTCTGTGACATCTTTGTCTTAGTCATATTAAAAACTCATTTTGACAGTTACAGACCAACAATTGGAGAATTAAAAACCATTAACAGTTGTATTTGCTTTCATAGAGATATTACAGATAACATTCCTTTTGCCCACCATCCCAAGTCCCATTTCTTCTGTAATGAAGTGCGTCTACATTTTTCCAGCCTGCCTTCTTTAGTGCTTTCATATGTGAAAGTATTTAATATACACTCTTTTTTTTCCTAATCCGTTCCCTTGTTTATGACATTTAGGGGTTTTTTTCCTCTTTATTGTCTCTTCACATAATTTGACTTTCATTCCTTTCTTGTCTTCAGCTTTACCAAAAGTATCCTAAATGGTGAGTGATTCCTTAATCAGCAGATATATTGTTTTTTTCTTAGTCCTCAAATCCTTGGTGTAACATGTTACAGCGATGAAACTACCGTTCTTTTTCTGTGGTGTGCTTTTTTTCCTCCTCTGTCATGTTGCCTTTTTTTTTTTGTCATCTTTAATCCATAAATATGACTTGAAATAGGGACCCAGTTTCTCACTTTGACCCTTTATTTGAGCACGTCTTGGTTCTTTGTTCCTGACTTCTTTACCTCATCCCCACCTCGTCATTTTGAACTGGCCAGTCCCTAATCCCATGTGTGCACACAGTGTTTTCAGTCTGTCTAATACTAAACTGCTTGTATTTCCCTGACTTTTCACATGAGTTAACTTTTTGTTAGTCTTTGGTGTGACCACTCTTTTTTGTTCTGTCAGCTAAAAGTCTTTTTTCTTCTTTCTTTGCGTTCTTTCTTCCCAGGTCCAGTTGCTGATCAAATATTGTAGATTCTTCTTTATCTGGCTCCAGTTTTCTTTCTTTTGGGTCCTGTTTGGCTTATGGGATGAAGAATTGCTGAAGTCTCAATTATCTTAATTTTGAGTATTTATTTTTATCTGAAAGGCAGAGTTAGAGAGGAGAGACATAGATCTTCCATCTGCTGGGCTGGTCGAAAGCCAGAAACTTCTTTCAGGTCTCCCATGTAGGTACAGGAGTGCAAAGATTTGGATCATTCCCAGGCCATTAGCAGGGAGCTGGATCAGAAGTGGAGTTGCTGGGCCACAAACCAGTGCTCCTATGGGATGCTGGCACTGCAGGTGTAAGCTCTGCTGCTATGCCATGGCAGCCCCCCAAATCAGAAGTATTACTGTGCTGTTTCTATTTTTGAGAACCTGTCACTTTCTCAATAACTTATAAGGATAAAAGTTAACCTTGAAGACCTAATATACTTAGAATGCAGCCACAGCCTACCTTAATCAACCCCTTACACTGCACTTTGTTGTCCTGTGAATAGTCTTGCTCTTTAATTGCCTTGTTTTTGCTTTGGATGCTCTCCTTCCTCTTAGTCTTAGTACATGGCCAACTCTTCTTCATCTTTAAAACTATGCTCAGATTGTCCCAGAAGCCTTGCTTAGCTCCTGACACAGAGTAAGTAACTCCTTCCTGGGCTTCTGTGAAACCTTTCTGTAATTTTTATGGTATCTCATGTACTTTTTTTTTTTACTGCATCTATTGTACTTGGACTTTCCCACACATCTACCTTAATCACCACACACACTCAATTGGACGTTCATTGAAAATTGAAACTGCTTGTGTTTTCAGGACACATTATTTTGAATCATAATGCCCATCCATTCCTCGTAGCTTAGTGTTTAGAATAATCTATGAAAGCAACATTTTAAAAAATCATCTCATTTGCTCAAAACTGTCTGTGCTTCCTTATTCAAACTCTTTAGCCTGTTCCTCCAAGCCATCTGTTACCTCATTATTCACACACATTTTTGTGCTCCCTGTTATAAGAACTGGATTATATACTGGGCCAACAACCATTTTAGAACTTTTCTCCATTTATCAGTTTTTTATCACAGGGCAAACTGGCATGCTCACTTTCCTCTGAACACAAAAGTGTTCTTTTTCTCAACCTGTCTTTAAATTCTACCCATTCTTCAAGACCTTGTTTATAAAACTCTTCTGAAAACTTTAGCCAGACCTGTTTTTTTATTCTTCAAAGTTAACAACTGATCTTCACCACTTCTTAACTATGCCATAGTTCATGTAGAAACTAAAGATATTTAGAGGCCACTATTGTGGCACAGCATCTTAAGCTACTATCTGCAGTGCTGGCATTCCATATGGTCACAGCTTTGAATCCCAACTTCTCTACCTCTGATTGGGCTCCCTACTCATGCACCTAGGAAAGCAGTGGAAGAAAAGTGCTGGGGCCAGAGGATGTTCCTGGCATGGACCTGGCCCAGCCCTAGCCATTGTGGCCATTTGAGGAGTGATCTAGCAGATGGAATACCTTTGTTTTTCTCTAATCTTTCTCAAATAAATGCCTAAAAAACAGTAATCCTTAAATGGCACATTGGAGTCAATTGGAAGAGATTTAGATCTCTAGATGAGGCTGCTTAATTAAAATTTCCCTAGCAAAAATGAAACATTTTTTGTATTGACTATAATTTTCTAAGAAATAGAAAACATTCTCCAAGCACCAATGGAACTGTATCACATAATACAATGTTATTAACAATTAAAAAAAAAAACAAATAGAAAACATTCTCAATACACTATAATACACTAGGTAGTACAGTGAGGGGAAAAAAAGAAACCCATGTTAACATTGTGGCATAGGTGGCAAAGCTGCCTCCTGCAATGACTAACATAAGAGAACCGATTCCCATCCAACTTCATCCTAAGGCACCTGGGAAAGCAGCAGAAGATGGTCCAAGTCCTTGGATTCTCACCACCCGTATGGGAGACCCTGATGAAGCTCCTGGCTTTCTCCAGGCCCAGCCTCTTGCTGTTGTGACCACTTGGGTAATGAACCAACAGGTGGGGGAAATTCCTTTGTTACTCCCCGTCTCTCTTATTCCACATTTCACGTAAATAAATCTTGGGGGAAAGTGTTTTAGATTGAGGCCGAAGTTAATTCATGCCTTTCTACTTCCCCTATGGACAGCTCACTTAACCTTTCGAGGCTAGGCTTTTGCTTCCTTGCTTAAGATCAGAACACTTACACTTTCTGTATTCATGAAGATCAGAAACAAAAGGGCATGGCATACATATCCATGTACTCAGTAAATTACTGCATTCATTGTGATGTTTTTCCCCTCAGATTTGCCCTTTAATAATGTGTCAAGATTGTGGTTATATCTCTGACAGATGTGGAAACTTTTAACTTCCATTCTACTTGAGTGAACAGAATAAATATAAAGAGATTTTTAGTCTTGATGATTTATTTCCCACTCCAGAGTATATAATCCTGATGATTTTAATCCAAAGCAAGACAAGCAGAATGTAGTTTTTCTCATTGTTGATTGGACCTTCCTTGTATTAACTGGACTGTGGTTCTCTGAGCATGCTCTGAATTAAGGCGCTCTTGCTCTCCTTTAAAACAGCCACTTGAAGATGTTATGGTACAGGATATAATAAACATTAGCGATTTAAGGTTGTTCACTGCTCATGCCTGTATTTTAGAATTGCTTTCCAGTATACTCCAATTTTCAACACAGTGATTTCTAAGGCAGGAGTTGGGTTTCCAGACGTTTCTGTTCATCCTAAATTCTTACATTTCCTATAAACCATAGTATCAACTCTTTTTTTTTTTTTAAGATTTATTGATTTCTTATTGCAAATGCAGATATACAGAAAGAAGAAGAGACAAAGATTCTCCACTGGCTCACTTCCCAAAATGGCTGCCACAGCTGGAGCTGAGCAGGTCTAAGCCAGAAACTTATTCCAGGTCTCCCATATGGGTGAAAGGTCCCAAGACTTTGGGCTGTCCCCAACTGCTTTCCCAGACCACAGCAGGGAGCTGGAAGGGAAGTGGAGCAGCCAGGACACAAACTGGTGCTCATATGGGATCCCAGCTTGTTTCTGTTTGTCAACCCCCCCCCACACACACACATACACACAAACCACTACATCTCAGCTCTCTCGCCTACCTATGAGTGGAGTGGCCCCGTCCGAGGAAGACTCTGAAAGTCATTCCTCCCCTGTCAAAAATGCCCACTCCAGGGCCCGGCGCGGTGGCGCAAGTGGTTAAAGGTCCTCGCCTTGCACGCCCGGGATCCCATATGGGCGCCGGTTCTAATCCCGGCAGCCCCGCTTCCCTTCCAGCTCCCTGCCTGTGGCCCGGGAAGGCAGTCGAGGACGGCCCAAAGCTTTGGGAACCTGCACCCGCGTGGGAGACCCGGAAGAGGCTCCTGGCTTCGGATCAGCATAGTATCGGCCCATTGCACTCACTTGGGGAATGAATCATTGGACGGAAGATCTTCCTCTCTCTCTCTCCTCTCTGTATATCCGCCTTTCCAATAAAAAAATAATAAAAATAAATCTTTAAAAAAAAAATGCCCACTTCAGTGTCCCCAGATCTTCTTCACCAGGCAATTTGCAGCCACCCCACCTGGGGGTCAGGGTGGCGTGTCTCATCCTGGAGTTTCCCACTCCTGACATATCTTTACAAACTCACACACAGAGAATAGACAACCATACTGTACACTGGTATAATTGACACAGATTTGGCTTTAACGAAGCCCAGGATGCCCACCAGCTATTGGCTGCTTTTCTCCCAAAAGTGTAACACTTGCTAGGTACAAAGCCACCTAGGCAGTTGCCTACAGCTGGAGAAGAATAATGTCTTAAAAGTAATCATCTCAATAGGATTTTGTTTTCAAAGTAAGCATCCAGACTTGAGACTTTTAAATGCCAAGCATAGTAAATATAAATGAATAAAAGAACTACTCATACCTGTAATGAAACCAGACTCGCATTGGTCATATCACTGTCCTGAAACAGTTTGTCCTACTAGCTCCACCTCCTTTGTAGTTATCAGTGTTTACCTTTTTTGCTGTTATTTTTAACATGGCAAAGAAAAGCACACTCCCATCTGGGGGTTCACTCCCAGAATGCTCACAATGACTGGGACCAGGCCAGGCTCGAATTCTGAGAATTGAGACTTCAATGTGGGTCCCTCTACGTAAGTGGCAGGAACTGATTACTTACGCTGTCACTGCTATCTTTGACAATCTTCATTAGTAGGCAGCTGGAATCAGGAGCCAGAAGTGGGCATCAAACCTGGGAAGGCTGATATGTATATTTTATCTGGCTTCAACCACTAGACCAATGCCTAGTCTTTGTGCTTCTTTTTAAAAATATATTCCTTGGGGCTGGCAGCATGGCCTAGCGGCTAACTAAAGTCCTCGCCTTTAATGTGCCAGGATCCCATATTGGCGCTGGTTCTAATCCCGGTAGCTCCACTTCCCATCCAGCTCCCTGCCTGTGGCCTGGGAAAGCAGTCGAGGACGGCCCAAAGCCTTAGGACCCTGCACCCGCGTGGGATACCCAAAAGAAGTTCCTGCATCCTGGCTTTGGATCAGCACAGCACCGGCCATTGCACTCACTTGGGGAGTGAATCATTGGATGGAAGATCTTCCTCTCTGTTTCTTCTGCTCTCTGTATATCTGACTTTCCAATAAATAAATAAATCTTTAAAATAAATAAATAAAAATAAAAATATATTCCTTGTGTTTCCTTATGATCGTACTTTAGCTGAGTTAGAAATGGGTGGGGGTTTTCCCTGAGTTATAAATTGAATGTAACTGTGCGATATCATGTATGTTAGTACTTTTTTTCTCGAAGTTGAGAGATTAGTGTTGAATTGGATTAGAATGCCAAATTTCACATGATGTGTCTCAGTGCTTACTATTTATCAAAGAATTCACAGCGGCAGCTTGAGGGTTGTCTCTATGCATCCTAGTTCATTGGAGAGGTAAGGAATTGCTAGAAAGTTGGCAGAATTACATTAAAAGCAAAATTCTGAACTACAACATCCTACCGAGGAAGATGAGAGGAAACATTAAAAAGCCACTCTACAAAAAATTCATTGGTATGTTGTCTCCTTATTTTAATGTAGCAGAAGAGGTGCTCTAATATAACATAGGAAGGGGCTGGGCACAGTACCCTAGCAGCTAAAGTCCTCACCTTGAACACAGCAGGATCCCATGTGGATGCTGGTTCTAATCCCGGCAGCTCCACTTTTCATCCAGCTCCTTGCACGTGGCCTGGGAAAGCAGTCAAGGATGGCCCAAAGCCTTGGGACCCTGCACCTGTGTGGGTGACCTGGAGGAAGTTCCTGGCTCCTGGCTTCAGATTGGCTCAGCTCCGGCCACTTGGGGAGTGAATCAGCAAATGGAAGATCTTCCTCTCTATCTGACTTTGCAATTAAAGAAAATATATATGTATATATATAAGTATATAAAAATAAATAAATATATATATATAAACATAGAAGGGTCAGTCCATGATAAAAACATAGAGAATGCTTGGATTGTAAAGATGAGTTTTCTATTAATTTACAGAAGTTGCTGGGTATGTTTTGCCACTGATGAAGATGATAGAACGGCTGAATGGGTGAGACCGTGCAGATGTAGAGGATCTACAAAATGGGTTCACCAGGCTTGTCTGCAGCGCTGGGTGGATGAAAAACAAAGAGGAAACAGCACAGCTAGAGTGGCTTGCCCCCAGTGCAATGCTGAATACTTAATAGTTTTTCCAAAGTTGGGTAAGTTTATTTTAAAATGATCCATCTCTACTTTTTTTGTGATTCTCTTCATTCCATTTTTGTTGTTTCCTCTGTAAACATCAGACTTCAATTTGTTTTGCTAACAGTTTATACAATATCTTTAGTATAGTTCCAGATCCATCCATTTGTACCTTACTATTTCACTTGCTTGAGAGGAGAAAGAACTTGCCTATCTTTGTAGCTGTAATGAAGTAACAAAGGTATAATAAAAAGACAATTTAAAGATCCTCGTTCTCTGAAGTCAACTGATGTAAAAGAAAGAAAATAGTAATGTGCTGTTTCAAATGCTTCTCTTGGTGAGAAAGAATAGGGAAATTAAAGACATAAATAAAGTCCAATTTTTGGAATCTAATTTATTTCTTTAGTGAAAACTGCTGTCCTTCTGGGTATTGGAAGGAATAATCAAAGGCTTTTGAGAATGGGGCTAACATGGAAAAGCTGGATAGCAGACTGCTTAAGAAGCTCTAACATGCTAATATTTCTGCCGTTAGAGTCATTCCTTTATGAATTGGTCTCATTCTTCTTGTTTTTTATCCTCTGCTAGTCATTAAGCATTTTTAGTATCACCCCCGGCTATAACCCAGCATATAGAAAGACAGCTTGAGTTCAGGAAAAGGATGGATTTTGGAGGAGTAGGATTGAAGGAAAATTTGGAAATAGAAATTATATACTTTCTTTTTAATTACATATTGACGTCAGGCCCTTTTTTTTTAATGAAGAAATACAAGTGTGGATAATAAAATGCCTTTTAATATAATATTAATGAGGGCCAAGAGAATTTCTATATTTGTTTTTCTCTAGCGTGAGGCATAGGAAAAATGATAACTTCTTGTAAAAATAGTGTAACAGACAAAGTAATCATCTCATACATTTGGAATTTGTGGATTACGTGATAGGTATTCATGCACACCATGATTACAGTTACATTAAATGCAAATGAATAGTCCAAAATGTTTTATTTTAGGACCAAAACAGTCCTTTATTTAAAAAAATGTAAAATAACTTGAAATCAGGAAAAGCAAGCAGTTATTATTGCATTCTCTGACTACACTGGAATCTGGCTAACTGATGTTGAGGATTAATATTTAACTGGTCCCTTTTCTGCTGCTCATTATGTTAGACAGCCCTGCTTTCAATTATAGATTGTTGGAAGAGCAGTCAATATTTCAGACATTAAAATAATTGGAAATAAAAATTAGTGCAAGAATTCTCACTGAAAACTCAAACATTGGGTTGAAACATATATCACGTTAAGTTTAAAAAAAGTTAAATTTTTCATTTTGAGAGATGACAACAGTCTGTTCTTTTGGCTGAATTAATCTCTATGAGACTTCTTAATCAAATATCTTGGGAAAGAAGCTATCTAGATACTAGTTAAGAGTCAAATTCTGGTTAAACAGTGTTGCAATTTGGTCTTCATATTTCAGTATAGTTAAGTATATATGTATACACATGATATATATTTTATGACACTGAGTTAACATCTTAAAATCATAGAATTGTTTTACTGACATCTATCAGTGTTGTGAAGAAAATGTACATCCTTCATTTGAAATTTTTGTTAGCATCTTTCTCTTTGACAAAATAGAAAATGTATTTGTTCTTTCTTGACATAACATGCTGAAGATGTCTGTTCATGGACTGCATTTTGAATTACATTCAGAATTTCCCATGCAGTCTTTAGCACTTACTTTAAAAACAGAGGGTACATTGTCAGATGCCAGTTACTGTCTGTCAAAGAAGGGATGTGCAAATTGACTTTGAGTTGTACTCTGACCATAGCTCTGACCATACTTTTGACTCTGAAGTCAAAAGTAATCAATGACTAAAAGAAAAATCTGTCCTTCAAAGCATACTTCCATTGGTAATCAGAATTTAAAATGGCCTGTATTTCTTGATTCACATATTTCAGATGTGTATACTTAAAGTTGATTTCTACAGCCATAAAACAGAATCTTAGGAACATATATCTGTGATGTTGGCTGTTCTTCCTGTCTCATACATATATTACGTATTGTCCAGTAGTGTCATCTGATGATGAAATTTTGTCAGAAGATTGCTTTGTGAATATTGGAGAATATTTGTCATTATTTTTCCAGTTGACAAGATACATCTGTTTTGTTGAAAGAAGCTTGTATTGACTATAGTTTTATCTTTATAATTTTGTTGGCTTTCTTTTTTGTTTTGTTTTTGAGAGCTAGAGACCATTGCTGGTTCACTCCCCAAATCCCAAGCGGGGGAGACAGCTCAAGTAGGTTACGGCTCAAGTAGATGGCTCAAGTGATACCTACTACCCTCATCAGAGACCTGGATTGAGTTACCAGCTCGTGGTTTGACTCAGCCTGGGCATCTGGGGGGTGAGCCAGTGGATGGTAGTATGCTCTCTTTTTTTTTTTTTGTCTCAGCCTCTCAGCATAATTTTTTTCAACAGGATATGAATATGTTAGTGGCTTCTTTGCCCTATTTAATTATGTATTAAAGTGTGAGAAAAACAAGGATGTCTCAAATTGCAAGCTCATCATTTTGAATGCACTAGCCACAGACCATTCTACAGTCTTCACTCTGAGATCATAATATTATCATTTATGGCATTCTGGATTAAAAGTATTTTTTACTTTTTTGGGGAACACTTTTGATCCACTGATTCATTTCCTAAATGTGAGGTTTAACCTATTGTGGTAGTACTAACAAACATACACTTAAGCAAAGTAAAAAACTTACATATTAGCTGAAACAGTGTTCTGTTATTCCTTCCAGAGCGTAAGTCGCTCTTGGGATGTAACAGCAATTAACAATCTCACAGGGCTTCTTTGAAAGTCAAAACTAGTCTTCTGTGTTACCTTTGTTCTCACACTGTCTGTAGAACAATTAATAGATCCTCATGCATCACAGTTGGTCTCCAAATGATGTTTCAGAAACTGTCTAAAAGAAGCGATAAGAGACATTAGAGAAGGGGAAACAGGAAAAAAGTCAGTTCTCTAAGATTATAAATGTGTAGTAGGTACTTTAAAAAGTTCTCAGGGTCAGGTATTTGGTCTAGGGGTTAATACACTGGTTGGGAATACTTCTTATCTGAGTGCCTTATATCAACTCCTGGCTCCACTTTCATTTTTTTTTTTTTCTAGATTCCTGCTAATGTATACCTTGAGAAACAGCAAGTGGTTGGGTCTTTACCACTCCCTTGGGAAATATGGATTGAATTGCCTATTCCCAGCATTTGGGTAGTGAACCAGCAGCTAAGAACCCTTTCTCTTTATTTATGCCTTTTAAATAGATCAATAAATCAAAAATTTAAAAAACATTTTCCTACAGATTGAGCCACTTGCTGGCTTGCTAGCTGGCCAAATCAGGCTCTTAAAATAGGTAATGTTAAGTATATTTTCTTTGTTACGGAGAATTTACTGTGTGCATTTATGAAAAGCTTAGAGGACTCATCAGACTTCCATCTTTCTCTTAATTTATCACTCATCTTAAGGTTTGCTTTTCTTCTCTTTCTCTTTTCCTTTTTTTTACAAATTAGACTAGTTGTAAGTACCTACTTAAAATCTTGCAATCTGGGCCTTGCACAGTAGCCTAGCAGCTAAAGTTCTCATCTTTCATGCACTAGGATCCCATATGGGTACCAGTTCTTATCACTGCAGCTCTGCTTTCCATCCAGCTCCCTATTTGTGGCCTAGGAAATCAGTGGGGGATATCCCAAGGCCTTGGGATCCTGCATCCTCCTGTGGGAGACCCGGAAGAGGCTCCTGGTTTCCTGGCTTTGCATTGGCTATGCTCCTGCTGTTTTGGCCGCTTGAGGAGTAAATCAATCCATGGAAATTCTTCCTCTCTGTCTCGCCTCCTCTCTGTATATCTGACTTTCCAATAAAAATAAAATAAATCTTTAAATATATATATATATATATAAATCTTTTTAAAAAAATCTTACCATCCACAGTATGCCCTGAGGACTAGCAATATCAGTGTAATCTGAAAACTGTTAAGGTTGCAGAACATCAGACCCTCATCACGCCCCCATTTTTAGTAAATCAGAATTACATTTTGGGCCTGGCACAATGACTCACTCAGTGGCTAAATCCCTGCCTTGTATGTGCCAGGATCCCATATGGACACTGCTTCGTGTCCTGGATGCTCCACTTCCCATCAGCTCCCTGTTTGTGGCCTGGGAAGTCAGAAAGCCAATAAAGGATGGGCCTTAGGACCCTGCATCCATGTGGGAGATCTGGAAGAAACTCCTAGCTTACCAGGAAGATCTTTTCTCTCTGTCTCTCTTTCTCTCTGTAAATCTGCCTTTTCAATAAAAATAAGTCAGTCTTTTAAAATTGCATTTTATGAAATCATAAGATTTCTTTGTACAATAAATTTGTCTTTTTCTGTACATTACAAAATAAAGAAGCATTGCTTATAGCCAAGCGCCATGACCTAACGGTTTAAGTCCTCACCCTAGATGCACCGGGATCCCATGTGGGCACCTGTTCTAATGCCAGCAGCCCCACTTCCCATCCAGCTCCCTGCTTGTGGCCTGGGAGGACAGTTGAGGACAACCCAAAGGCTTTGGACCCTGCACCCGTGTGGGAGACCCAGAAAAGGATCTGGGCTCATGGCTTCTCATCCACGTAGCACTGGCCGTTGCAGTCAAATAAATAAATCTTTTTTGAAAAAACAAAGAAGCATTGATTGGAAATATGAAATGCCACCTGAAACAAGGTTTGTGATGCCAATAAGAGGAAAGCATTTCTATGAAGTTTGAGCCCTGACAGTAATATTATTTGTGGTTAAGCAGAATCCAGAGAAGACTTCTCTCAAAAGGAGATATTTGGACTCTTGTGCATAGAATTCACTTTAACTTATCCTTTAAATTTCTTTTGCTGCTTTTTCATAATTTTCAAAGTACAAGTATTGTGCTTTTGTTAAATTTATTCTTAAATATTTTTCATTGTGGTGCTTTTGTAACTTGAGTTTTTTATTACAAAGTATCTTGAGTTCAGTTGATTTGTGTCTTGATCTTGTATCCTGTAACCTTTCTGAACTCATCTAAAAATGAGATGTTTTAGTGAATTCCTTTGGATTTTGTGTATATAAAATCATATCTCTGGGTCGGAATAGTTTCATTCTTTTTTTTAATCTGTACTTCATTTTCTTGTCTAACTGCCCTGGATATAACCTCTAGTACAGCGTTAAGTAGAAGCAAAGAAAACAGAAGAAATCTTTGTCTTATTCTTGACCTCAAAAGGGTAATATCAGTTTTTTTCATATGTGTGTTAATTCGGCTTTAGAAATCACCTTTATCAGATCTAAGATGTTCTTGTTGGTTGCTCTTATAATGAAAGGGTATTAGATTTTGTTAAAATGTGTTATATACCCTGGTTTATTTTTTAAGTGTTTTTATGCATTGTGTCATTTATAAATGTGATATATTACACTGATTTTCATATGCTAGACAGACCTTGTTGGGATAAATTCCAGTTGGTCAGAGTGTATGATCTTTTGAAAGTTGCTAGCATTTTGTTGATGACTTTTATGTCCACAATCATGATGGATATTTATTGGGCTGCAGTTTTCTTGTGGTATCTTTGGTTTGGGTACTAGAGTAATAACTTGCCTCATGGGATAAATCGCAAAGTGAAGGCATTCTTTTATATTTTTGGGGAGGTTTTGTGAATGATTGGCATTATTTCTTTAAATGTTTAATAGCAGTGAAGCCATTTGGTCCTGGACTTTTGTTTATGGGAAGCTTTTTGATTACTAACTCAGTCCCATCACTTGTTACAGGTTTATTCAGATCCTCTGTTTCTTCCAGAGTAAAGTCTGTTAGTTTGTATCTTCCTAGAGATTTGTCCATTTCCTTTATGTGATCTAATTTGTTGGTGCTTAATTATTTGTAGCATTCCTTTAAAATCCTATTAATTGTTACAACACTGAAGGTACTGTTTGCTCTTTCATTTGTTTAGTATTTTGAAACTTTTTGCCTTGGTCAGCTTAGCTAAATATTTGACAGTTTTTTCCCCAACAAATGAATCCTTAAGTTTTTGTTTCCAGTACTTTTTTTTTATTACTCTAGTCTGATTTTTTCCCCCCTAATTTTTATTACTTCCCATTACTGCCTGGTTTCAGTTCCCTTTTCCTGGTTTCTCGTGGAGGAAGGTTCAAGTTCTTGATTTGAGATTGATCTCTCTGTTGCTCACTCTCACTAGATTTTTCTTTAAAGAACATTTTTAGGTGTTTGGAGAAACTGAGCATTGACTCTTGTTAACTCTGCTGCCATCACACACCTTCTGTTGTGCCGTAGTTATACCATTTATTACAGTCAAGGAACTTACACTGACATATCATTACCACTCACCTACCACAGTTTAGGATTCATTTTTGACCATGTCCTATTCTACTGTTGTTTTACTCCTAAAAATCCTGTGTTCATCTATCCAGTCTTCTCTCTCCCTCAACCCCTAGCCACAACTTTTTTCTTCCTTTACCACCTCTGTAGTTTGTTTGTTTGTTTGTTTTGAGGGGTAGGGTTTTTTGTTGTTGTTCTAAAAGAATGCCATGTTGTTGAACTCATTCAGTATATTGCTGTTTCAGATTGGTTTCTTTCATTTAATTATCTGCCTCTAAGCTTCCTCCATGTTTTTTTGTGGATTGATAGCTCATGTCATGTTATCTCTAAATAAAACTCCTTACTGAGTGTGGAGATTTATGCATTCACCCACTGAAAGACTCCATGATTGCTTCCAAGTTTGGGTAGTTAAGAATAAAGTTACTCTAAATATCCATATGTATAATTTTACATCGGTATTAGTTTTCAGCTCATTGGAGTAAATGCCAAGAAGCATGATTGTTGAATTATGTAAGTATATTTCATTTTGTAAGAAACCTCAAGAAGCTGGCATTGAGGTGTATCAGGGTGTATCAGGTTAAGGAATTCTGGGCTCCTGGCTTTGGCCTGCCCCAGATCTGGCCATTGCAGCCATTTGGAGAGTGAACCAGCAGATAGAAGATTTCTCCCTTTCTCCCCATCTCTCTCTCTCTAACTCCACCTATCAAATAAAACTGTTAAAAAAGAAAATGAAGGAAACGTCAGGACTGGAGTGGATGTTGTGGCACAGTCAGTTAAGCCATCATCTGAAGTGCTTGCATCCCATATCACAGTGCTTTTTAATTCTAGCTACCCCTCTTCTGATCCAGCTTCCTGCCAATGCACCTGGGAAGGCAGTCAGTGATGGCCTAAGTACTTAGGTCTCTACCATCCTTGTGGGAAATGTAGATGAAGTTCTGGGCTCCTGGTTTTGGCCTAGCTTAGCTGTGACTCTTATAGGCATTTGAAGTGGATGAAGGTATATAGTCTTGAAAACAAAAACAAAATTCAAAACTGTCCTAAGCGACTGTACCATAGTCCATTTTGCCTTCCCACATCCATGTCTGCTTTGGTGCTGCCAGTGTTTTCGATTTTGTCCATTCTTACAGGTATGTAGTTTTTTGTTTTTTATTTGCCAGTCCCACAGCATATGGTTAGCATAATTTCATATGCTTTGTTTGCCATCTGAATATACTTGGTAAAGTGCTCAGCTCTTATGCCTATTTTTTTTAAAAATCAGGATAATGATTTTCTTGCTGTTCATTTTTAATTTTCTTTGGGTATTTTAGACAAGAGTTGTCAGATATGTATTAATACCTTTTCTTTAATTTCTTAGTTTGTCTTCCCATACTTTGATCTTTCTTCCTTTTTATTACAGTCATTTACAACTCTTAAATTTTCCTCTCAAAACTGTGTTAGCTGTATCTTAGATACTTTGCTGTGTTTTCATTCATTTCAGAATATTTTCTAGTTTACTCTTTGATTCACTGGTTATTTATTTTTCATGAATTTATAAATTTCCAAATGGTGTTTTGTTGCTGATTTCTAATTTAATTTCAGTGTGGTCAGAAAGTATACTTTGCCCAACTTCTTAAATACATTGTGATATGTTTTATGGATTGACATATGGCATGTCCTGGAAAGAAGACTGCATTTTGTTATTAGATGGAGTATTGTTTAGATGTCTGTCTAATTCACAGTGCTTTTCAAGTCTTCTATTTCCTTGATGATCTTTTACCTTGCCATTATTGAAGATGGGCCATGAAAGCATTCAGCTGTTGTCGAATTGTCTTTCTCCATTTGGGTACATTTTGCTTCATTTATTCTGCAGCTTCTTTGGGAGCTTGTATATTTATGATTCTTGTATCTTCTTAGAAATGGATTTTCCCTTTATCCATTATAAAATACCCTTGCTGTTTCTTGTAAAAAGGAAAAAAAAAATCAGTGTTAAAGCCTATTTTGATTGATTTTTAGCATACTTTCCTGTGTCTTTGATGAGTAGTAAATCCTTAGATTGCTATGAAATTAGAAAAAATTTTACAGTTTTGTTCTTTTTCTGTTGTTCCCAGAAACAATAGTTGAAGCTGCTTGTATAAAAGTTGAATAACCATCCCCCAAAATTGGTTGTCAAATGTTAAGCGGGAGTGATTTTACACTTTTGCTTGATTTCCGCCCCCCCCCCAAAGTACTGGTTATATCATAAAAAGGCTGTATTGTTTTCCTCTAACTACTTGACATTCATCACCCATGAATTCAGCTAACAAGCTGAATTCCACCTGCTGTCATGAAGTTTCATGACATGTCTTACCACGTTTCAAATATTCATTTAAGAATTCAAGTATCACTTCATATTTATAAGTTTCTAGTAATACCTAAACTCAACCTCAGAAATTTGTCTTTCTTTGCTTTCGGTCCAAGTTTATATTATATGGTCAAAAAAAAAAAAGAAAAATTTCAGCCTGGGCCTGGCACAGTGGTTCAATTGACTAATTCTCCCCCTTCAAGCATCAGGATCCCATGTGAACACTGATTCCTGTCCTGGCTGCTACACTTCTCATCCAGCTCCCTGCTTGTAGCCTGGGAAAGCAGTGCAGGATGGCCCAAAGCCTTGGGACCATGCACCCATGTTGAAGACCCGAAAGAGGCTCCTGGCTCCTGGCTTGGAAAAACTCAACACTAGCCATTGCAGCCACTTGCAGATTCAACCAGTGGAGAGATCTTTCTGTCTCTCCTCCTTTCTATATATCTGCCTTTCCAATAAAAAAATAAGTCTTTTTAAAAAAAATTTCCACCTAAAGCTATTCCATAGTGGTTCAATTTTGCATACTCTTTGTTGTTCAAAGCTCATAGTTAAGAAAACTCAGTAGCTCTTTAGAATCCATATATATCCCTATTATGTGGCAGATTACTAAAGTGACTTCAAAAGAAGGATTCCATGTGTGCTCTAATGGATTACATCTGATCTTGCTCCTTAAGAATGAAAACTAGATTTTGTTTTAAGATGTTTCATCAGTGTGAGGCTTTCTGGGTATATACTATATGTACATATGGATAGCTGAATTATATGTTACAGTAAAATTTTCAGAAACTTTAATAAAATGTAATTGCATATTGCAGAATATTAATTCTAATTCTGTCTCTTCAGATTTCTTGACCCATGAATTTCTCTTCTACTCCTTGTGCTAGATCTGAAAGGAAAAAACAAATATCCTGTATTTCTTTCCAGAGAATTTCCTGAAGCTGTCTTTTTTTTATTCCAGGGCCTTAAATAATATTTTTTTCTTCAAGCATCTCTTGTCGGTATACCGCTACTGCATAATTTTGTCATGCTTAATTTGTCCATAGTTGGGTATCCATATAATTTAGAAGTGAAAGAAATAATAGCTCTTCATATAAATTTGGATATAGATAATACTCTCTCTCTCTACTACACAAGTAGAAAGTGACGGTAATTTTCCAAAATTCACACAGCAAAGTCTACTTGCCCAACTTTTTTTTTTTTTGCCTAACTTCTTTTATTGTCTCCTAAAAGAGTTTAATAGCCAAGCTTCTCATATACCCTAAATGGAAAATGTAAATTAAATGTCCAGTTGACTTCCTCAGGCTATATGGTTACCAGAATTTTCATAGTCTTTTGTTATTTTACAAAATATAGTTTTTCTTAATAAAAATGATTCAATGGAAAAATTTTAGGTATGGGTATGATTTAAAAGATAGTATATGATTACCTGGCATACATGTAGAATGAGTATAAATAGTGCTACAAACTGTTTTTAACATTATTAATAAAGAAGGGCAGTGGTTATTTTTTTCACCTTAAAAAAACGTTTAAGCCAAAATTTATTCACTTGAAAGGCAGGAAGAGATGGAGATCTTCTATCAACTGTCAACAGTTTTTCACCTCCAGATAGAAATGTCTTCTCAGAATGCCCTGTTTGAGTTTATATGAATTCCCTTGTTTTTTCAGCTCTATTAAGAATTGGTCACCCTGTTCACATCAGAGTTGTCAAGTCCTGATGAAGATTCAGCGTTTTGTTTTGTTTTTCAGTTTTCGGTTTTTGAGTTTTTTTAAGTATTTAAAACTTTGAATATTCTTGTCCTTCTGTAATACTTATTCAAGTTTCTTAACATTTTTTAAAAGACTTATTTATTTTTATTAGAAAGGCAGAAAGACAGAGAGGAAGGTCACCTGTCCGTTGATTCACTCCCCAAGCGGCCTCAATGGCAGAAGCTGAGCCAATCTGAAGCCAGGAGTCTGGACCCTCTTCTGGGTCTCCCAAGAAGGTGCAGGGTCCCAAGGCTTTGGTCCATCCTCAACTGCTGTCCCAGGACACAAGCAGGGAGCTGGATTGGAAGCAGAGCCACAGGCAAGATGAGGACTTTAACCGCTACACTACCACAGTGGATCCAAGTTTCTTAACATTTTATCTGTATAGTTCATACTGTAATAGCATAGGTTTGTTACTTTTAAAGTTTTTTAGTTATTTAATACATATTTATTCTTTGGCCCTAACTAGATCATAGGCTCCTGGGAGGTAACAGCTAATGTCTTAAATATTATTTACATTTTAGCACATAGTAAAATGTTTGGTATACAGTAGATGCCTCATAAGTACCTTACAACACAGAAGTATTCTGCAGGCTGTTTTCTTATAAGGACAAGTAAGTTTTCTCTGGCACAAACTGTAATTTTTAAAGAACTACTATGTTACTCTTTAGTTATCAATCTTAATGTGATATATACCATGTATGTATAGATAGATACCCATCATCTTTAATTCTTCAGGGCTGAGATTTTAAAATCAGCTGTTATTAATTGGGTCATCTTAAACAAAATGTCAAAGAACATAGCCCTTTTTATAATCTTGATGACTAAGCAACATACATCCTGAGTTTGTAGGATATTTGTTCTCACATAAAAAAGGTGAAACCTAAACCTGCAAACAGAAAATCAAGATGAAAATAATTACATAGACTCATTCGAGGCTCTTAGACCTAACCTCCAAAGCCTAATCTTCCGACAGTACTGAATGATGGAGTTGAAAACTCCCCACTGTTCCACTAGGAAGCCTGCATACTCTTCACTGTTAATGAAGTTGGTTTTTACTGTATAGTTCATGTCTTCAACAAGGTCCACATGTGTCGACTTGGAACCATGTAATTATTACCTTTTCTTTTTTTTTTTTAAGTCCATTTTAACAACAGAGGGAGTTAAGTGCTTGCCAGAGTGCTATGACTAGGTCCTGGACCATTATCTTTCAGTGCCTGGTGCAATAGGCTGAAGTGCATACTGACAAGTACCATGTGCTGAGAGAGCTGTGGCCTAGAGTCCTTGCGAGTAATGCTGCTCCTTCTCAGAAAGCATTTTTTAAAGCACCTATCTGTACATGGTTCTATCCTAGGCACCGTACAAAACAAGTTAAACAGACATGGTCCCTGCCCCTTGGGAGTTTTCAGTCTAAGATGATGCTGATATGGACAGACATAAAGGATATTGAGACAACTGAACAAACACTGAACAAGAACATAAAGTACTAACATTATGCACAAGCAAAGGGGTAAGTGCATTTTGGGGTAGTATGTGAAGGAAGCCTCATGGGCCATGGACAGGGTGGGATAGAGAAACTAGTTAACCTCTGTTGAGTTAGGTTAATTTTCCCTGGGGAGTTAGCTGAGTTTTCACAGACTGAAGAAAAGGTCAGGACATTTGAGATAATGTGTATCAAAAAAATATGCAGCAAGGACTGAGTCTGGACCTATGTTGTTGAAGCCTCAGGAGCTTCAAGATCTGCAGTTCCAGACTGCTCTCAAGGTGGGGTTGTTTTTTCAGCTTAGAAGTTGGGTTTTTATCATTACCAATTCAATGCAAAGCAAAAGGCAAATGTAGCAACTGGATTGGTTTCTGCAAGCAGCCTAATTTGCTTGTTAAATATTTTATAAATTAATCTATAATTAATCTATAATCTGTATCTAACAATAAAAGCCTTAACAATTTATGCAGATGCTGTATTCTAAGGAATTTATTTGAGGTTGTGTGAGGAACTTGTATATGTTCATTACATCATTATTACTGTTAGATACTTTAGCACACTGATTTTAGGCTTTTAAGGATATCTTTCACTTGGGAATTAGGTCCTTATGTTTCTGGATAGTACTGTGAGCATTGCTAACAGGTATTTAACATGAAATATTGCGTACTTGCCCTTCAGTCCCTGATTTATTTAAATTCTGCAGCATGCTTTTAGTAGCCACGGATTCATAGGCTTGACTTTGATTCACAGCAGTAGGAGATTATATTTTTGGTGTCTGCCAAATAAAACTATTTATTATTCAGTAGACATCGACCTAGGAGTTTCAGATAAATTTCAGCTTGCTTTCTGATGTCATTCCAATCTGAAATGTGAAGTTCTGAATTTACTCATGATATTAGGGTATACATTTTCTCTCTAAAAAGCTCTCTTGGGCCTGGTGCGATAGCGTAGTAGTTGAAGTCCTCGCCTTCCAAGCACATCGTTGCTGGTTCTAATCCCAGCAGCCCAGCTCCCTGCTTGTGGCCTGGGAAAGCAGTCAAGGATGGCCCAAAGCCTTGGGACCCTGCACCCATGTGGGAGACCCGGAAGAGCTCCTGGCTTCGGATTGGCTCAGCTCTAGCAGTTGTGGTCACTTGGGGAGTGAATCATCGGATGGAAGATCTTCCTCTCTGTCTCTCCTCCTCTGTATATCTACCTTTCCAATAAAAATAAATAAATCTTTAAAAAAAAAACTCCCTTGTGCCAAGAATTTACAGTAGACATCCATTTAATTGCAACCTTCCATAGTGTTCTTGAATTTATTGGATTTTCAAGACATAAAACTTCTTCAGTTAGAATCCATTGTGTAAATGCAATACTTTTCAAAACTTAATAACTCCTACTAAGGCATTAAAAATTCAGTAATGTCTTTTTTAAAATTTAAATTTTTAATGCCCTTACATAGTTAACTTGTGGTACAGATTTTTCATACTTTTTCCTCTCGCTAGAATTGAGTTTTTCCAAGAGTCACAGTCTTAGCTTTCCCCCACTTTCCAGAATGCTTTTTGCTGTAACACATTAAAAAGAATCCAGTTGATTTTTTTCTTGTGCTACAGAATTCATAGCCAATGATTTTGGAGAAAAACCGACACATGTTAGAACCTTCTTGAGATTTTCCCAGGAAAAAACAATTTAAAAATCTCTGCCGTTCATGATAAACAAAAATAGTAATGATGGGTTATTCTAATTAATGAGTTAGGTCTTCAGGCCCTGAGTGATAGCCTAGTGACTAAATCCTTTCTTATATCCAGGATCCCATATGGATGCCAGTTTGTATCCCTGCTGCTCCACTTCCCATCCAGCTCCCTGCTTGTGGTCTGGAAAAGCAGTGGAGGATGGCCCAAAGCCTTGGAAGCCTGAACCTGTGTGGGAGACCTGGAAGAAGCACCTGGCTCCTGGCTTTGGATTGGCTCAGCTCCAGCCATTATGGCCACTTGGGGAGTGAACCAGTGGATAGATCTTTCTCTCTGTGTATCTGCCTTTCCAATTAAGTAAAATAAAAGAATAAAACAATATATTTAGATGTTCATATAAATATTAGCAATTACTGCTTCATTCCAGTAGTAATTAATTCCAAGTACTAGAAGCACCTTCCCAACAAAGAATTCAATTTAATAAATACTTGAGAGAGTCACAGGAACACAGACTTTTTCTATAAATAACCAGATGATGAATATCTTAAAAGACTTTGTTATGTGAACTTCTTCCAATACAACTTAATAAAAACAAGCATCTAGATGGATTTGGCTCACAGGGCATAGTTTTCCAATTTTTAGAAGTAGAAACAGAATTAATAAGTAAATTTGGGAGTGTGTTAGTGGTTAAAAAGGGAAGGGAAGTGGAAAGTAATGCAAACATTTGACTCAGCAGTTAAAACACTACATCCTAGGGCCCAGCGGCATAGCCTAGCGGCTAAAGTCCTTACCTTGAATGCGCCGGGATCCCATATGGGTGCGGTCACTTAGGGTGTGAATCATCGACGGAAGATCTTCCTCTCTGTCTCTTCTCCTCTCAGTATATCTGACTTTGTAATAAAAATAATTTTTTTTTTTAAAAAAAAGATACTACATCCTACATCAGCATTCTTGGCTCTGATTCTGGCTTCCCCAGTGCACACCCCGTTTTTCTCCTGTGTCAGTGGAGGGTGAGGCAGCAGTGATGGCTCAAGTAGCCAAGTCCTTGCCATTCACCATGATTGACCTCTCAATTTTGTCCAGGCCATTTTGAGTATTTCAGTAGTGTGCCAGCAGATGGAGGTGTTCTCTGGCTCTCTGCCTCTCCTCTCCTCTCTCATTCTGATTCTCTGCTTCTTGAATTAACAAAACAAGAATTAAAAAAAAAAAAAAAAAAAAAAAGGAGAAGCCAGTAAGAGAAACTGAAAAATGAACAGTAAACAAGGGGAAAATTTAAAAATAATAATAATAAACCAGGAGATATTGATGTTGTACTTTGACATATACGGGGAAGGCAGGGGATTGTTTGTGTCAAGAGGTTGTTGATAAGCCATGGAGTTTGAAATTAGACTGTTGGCTTTCACTGTGTGGAGACTGTCAGTAACCTCAATTTGCAGTGTGTTGATGGAATAGATTCCAGAGTAAACTAAAGGAGGAAGATACAGGCAGGTCTTTCAAAAAAGTTATTGCAAGGGGAGCAGAGAAATGGAATAGAGAGGCAACCAGGATCCACAGAGAAGAAGCAATGTTAACACTTGATGAGAATAAATCTGTTCAAAGTAGGGAGGAGATATAGTAGCATAGATAGAATTGCTAGAGCTGAGGCTTTGCATTGGTAAGGAGAAGGGATCTTTTGTACAGATTTGACTTCAAATGGATGGAATATGTAGTTGGATAGATGTGCTGGAAAGAATCTGTGCATGTTTTCTTATGTCTTTACTTTTTTTAATATTGTTTGCATAGATGACAGGGATGCATGCTCATATGGCCTTCCAATTAGGGTAGTGAGGACCAGGCACGGAGCAGGGTGGTTGGGCGAATGTTTGTTTTTCCCCTGTGTCAGTGGAGGGTGAAGAAGCCACTCCTTGCTGTCAGATCATACCAGTACCCGGGGAAGAGGGATGAGGGAAGTCGCCTGATGACACCCTAGAGATTCTGATATGGGTAATAGTGTACTGATACTGAGTGTGTCATTTGAGTGGTATTGATAGCTCTGAGGTGTTGGTTTTGTTGCACCAGGGTTGAGAAAATTTTTCCAAGATCCATTGGCTGACCAAATCCACCTTAGTGCAGCCACAGACCTGGGAACATCTTGCAAAGCTTGGTCAGGTGAATTGTCCAACCTCTTCTGTTTCCCATCCTCTGACAAGGCACTTGACGTTGCCTGCTGGCCTAGATTAGCTGGTTGTCATGTCCCCTTTGTGCACCTGGACATGCTGTCCACTGCATAGGCATCAGCAGCTGAGGAGGCCCAGTCTCAGTACATCTAATTCAAGGCTGGACTACATGTGGCCAGTGATTTTCCCTGTGGTCAGAGCCTGAGTTCAGTACTCTACTCAGAGAATCCCCCAAGAAACCTTTCCTGGGGTGATCTCAGACTTGACTCTTTTGGTTCAATCTGTGACCTGTAGCAGCCAGTGCACCTACCCGTGTATGCAAGCTGCCTGGTCAATTTCACCCTCAAACCCATCTCTTGTGCTTCCCATTGTGAACTGTAGCCTAGTAGGGGAGTTTCCCATGTTCCCCTACCAGGCTGGCTCCTGGCCCCAGATGCCATACATGCCAGGGGGCAGTGACCCATCTTGGCATGGTCTGCCCTCAGTCTCAGCCTCTGCATGTGCTGGCAAGTGCCACAGCTTGGCCCCACCTGGTCTTCTCCTAGCCTCCACTCCTATGAGTGTTGGGTGGATTCACTCTGGCTGGATCCATTACCAACCCCAGCTCTCCTCACAAACCCACAGAGGCAAGCCCACAAGTCCCCTACAGAAACTGCCCCCTAAACTGGTTCTCTTGCACTATGGTGGATGCTGTGCCCAGCCTGACATGGTCCACCCCCTGCTCCAACCCCTGTGGGCAGGTACTGTAGTACTGCTCCCATTCTAGTACCTTCTCCAAGCCATCTGCAGCACCCTGTCTGGGGGCCAGGATGGTATGTTCCAGCCTGGTGTTCCCTGCCTTCCCCACATATCTTTAAACATTAAAAATAAATAAATAAAAAGGCAACTATACTGGTATAGTTAACACAAATTTAGCATTAACCAGGCCCAGAATGCCCACCAGCTACTGGCTTTTTTCTCCCAGCAGTGTAACACTTCCTTGGGTACAAGGCAACCTAGGCAGTTGCCTGCAACTGAGGAGTCTTCGGTTTTCTCAGATGATTTTAATGGAGAATATTTCTAGGCTTTCCTTATTCATACTCACAGACCTTAACTTCTACTTCCAGCATTTGAGGGTTCTTTCATGATTGACTATGGTAACTTCTACTGTGCCTTCTGGGGGAGTTATGAAAATGAACCCAGCAAAACTGTGAATTTTGAGAATTGCACCCTTACATGAGATTAAATAAATATGCCTGTGGCATATCACTTGGTATCATGTAAACACTCAAGAAATGCAAACTTGTATTAAATGATAAGAGAGGCAACATGAACTCAGACTTGTTTCATTATTGATCCCAAAAGATACTTTTAGTTGCAAATGTTCTGTAGGATAGAACTTACAATATACTACATTTAAACCACAGGTCCTTCAACATCTCCTTTAATATTCTCTCTAGTTTATTATATAGTCTCCCTACACAGTGACAAGTGATATTTCTGCTTCAAGCCATCTTCAGGGAATCTTGATTGAGTCTCTGCAGAATACTTATTTTTATACATGATTCATTATTTTATCATCAGATTGCCATGTTCTTTTTACAGTGGAAATAGGCTGTTTTGTATATAGTATTCTCTTTTAGAATAACTCAGAAAGTAGGTAATTCTTAAACATTCTAAGAAAATGTCTCACATAATCATATGTATAGACTCTTCAGAAGTTTACTGAAATATTTCATATTCTTTTGGTTTTGCAGTTCTTTGACTTCAAATTTTTATTTGTTTTTTGGCTGTTTGTTTGTTTTTATTTTTGATAAACAGAGCGTTTTCATTGCTTCACTGCTAGTTCACTCCCAGGATGACTATAACATGGGGAGCCAGGAACTCAATCTGGGTCTCTCACCTAAGTGGCAAAACCCAACCACTTAAGTTTTCACCACCACCTCCAAGCTCTGTATTGGCAGGAAGCTAGAACCAGGACCCAGAAGCAGGAGTTAAACCCAAGTTCCAGTGTGGGATATAGGCCCTGTGTTACATTCTCACTGCTACGCCAAATACCCACCCCTGATCTTGCAAAATTAAAAGGGGCTTTAATGGTAATTAGTAGAATCCCTTCAAATTTAGTTGTTCCAGAAGGAAATAATAGCCTAATTTCATAATTGGCACATACAAATTCTAGAGTGCCATAAAAACTGGTGTCATAAAATGAAGATTGCTAAGGAATAATATCCAACTAAATATAGCACATTGAAATAAATAAGATATTTACTTTGTAAGTAAGAAAATAGCCTTGATTATCTTTACATATTGTACAATGCATGAAGTCAGAGAAGTGATATTCCAATTACTGAGTACAGAATAATTTAATCATTGCTAGTAACTGCAAAGAGCTAAGGGAAATGGCCTTTTGATTCTACAATAGGTGGAACTGAGAGAACTATTTCCTTTATAAGCAGTAGCTATATTTGGGGATCTGACTTTTTATTCAATAACACAGATGAAAATTTGAAGAGGATATTTCTTTGAATTTAAGAAGTAATAATTAGGCTGTTCGTGCAAATGACAGAAATTCTAACCTGTTTAAATCTGGGTTCTTAGCAATTTTATAACAATTATTTCTAAAACATTAGAATATCCAACTTCATAAATGTATTTTAGGTTTTTAGAAAATATTGCCCAAGTCATTTCACCAACGATTGTATTGAACTTTGTTTTCTTTGTATTGTAGGTCCAGTTGTTTACGTCTTGGATCTTGCAGATAGACTGATCTCAAAAGCTTGTCCATTTGCTGCAGCGGGAATAATGGTTGGCTCTATCTATTGGACAGCTGTGACTTATGGAGCAGTGACAGTGATGCAGGTTCACTATTTTACTCTATTCAGTGATAACTACTGTGTAAAGATCTAAAATTCTTGTTAGGATATTTTAAAGTTATTTTGAATAACAACACTCTTGTAACGTGAAAGTAAGAAAACATAAACATCTAGCAAAACGTCTTCCTACTCCTGGGCTTCATTTGCCCCTCTCCTCCCTAGCTAGCCACTGTTTTTGTTTCCACATATATATGAATTGGCTAGCTAGGGAGGAAATATATATATTTCCACACTTCTTTTATATGTATTTGAGAGAAAAATAAACGCCTTTCTCTACATTTTTTACTAAAAGAAAGCTTATTTTAGCCACATCTCTTTATTTTTTCATGGTGAACCTTAGAAAACTTTTCATATATATTATTAAATAAAAATCTCTATGGTATTCTTACAAAATTACAGTTTAACTAATCTGTCTCTTATTGGTGACAGTTAGTTGCTTCCAGTCTTTTGTTATTTTAACAATGCCACCACCAGTGATGAATATCAGACTTAAATTTCAATACTTCACACCAGACCCTTTACTATTCTCTTTCTTCCTAAAGATTTCCTGTGGTCATCTCTGTTGTTTCATGTTCAGATCTTTCTCTGCTCTTTGAAATCCAGCCCTGCTGGATCATTCTCCTTAAGTAATCTCTTATGATTCCACACTCACCATTATTGAAATCAAAACTTTTTCTCTTCCATTTACAACCTAGACCTGTGCCCCATCATCATAATTTCTCTAAGTTTTGATTACTACTGTTGTTCTCCCATCTGCTCAGTTTACATCCTACAGTCTTGGGGCTCCCTTTGATACTTGCTATGTCCTAGCCCAACACTGGCCAAGTCCAAGTATTTTTATCATATTGATGGTGTCTTGAATCTGGGCTTCCTTTCCAGTCTTTAGCACCTGGCTTCTTGTCATTGTCTGCCATACCCAGGTGGATAAAGGATCCTCTTGGTTGCTATTCTTACTTCATTCTTTTCTGTCAATCCTTCTTCCCAAATGAATCATTCTAAAATAATTCCATCAACATCTTACTTTCCATCTTCCTATGTTATTCTATTATCTTAAGTATTGCTTTTTAAGAGCAGCAGAATGATTAAGTGTTTTGTAAGTAGCTCAGATTTGCCACACACTTGTATTTGCTTTTTAAAAATGTAAATTAGAACACAGCAGGTTGAGCCACCACAGGCTGTTACACCAACATCCCATTTGGATGCTGGTTTGTGTTCCAGCCACTCCATTTTTGCTCCAGCTCCCTGCTCATGGCTTCGGAAAAGCAGCAGCAAATAGCCCAGTGTGGAGGGCTCTGGCCCCCTTGTGGAAGACCGCAATGCTCCTGGTTCCTAACTTCAGCTCAGCCTGTCGGGGGGTTGAAGCAGCAGATGGAAGATCTTTCTATCTCTAATTTGGACTTTCAAATAAAGTTGATTAAAATGAAGATATCTATACATATATGAGAGTGCACAGAAGAAAATGGGATAGAAGGAGTTACATCTAATATTCTAGACACTGCATTATAATATCTGTGCCAGGATCCATAGTGAGCAGCTTTTATAGTTGCTTTGCTGCATTGATAGTCATGGTGAGACAAAGTATTGTGAGATTTCTTCATAAAATATTGATGACACCAAAAGAGTAAGGAAACCGTCACTAAGCTGAGTCCCAAGTATAAAACACTGATCATCAGTATAGTGAAAAAAAGGTTAAAAACCACCTACTTTTTTAGATTCCATTTCCTTAGCCTGATTTAATATGTAGAGTACCACCACCATCCAACTTCAGTTCAGGCTTGCACTGTTTGTTTTAGTGCTTATTAGAAAAGTGACGGGGAATTACAGACCCATCTGGTCTGCTGGTGAGAATCAAGCAAGGAAAGACAAGGAAGAGAAATGTTTCCTTCCTATGTCTGTGGCAGGATGGTGCACCATTCCTTGCAGTCAGACTACACTGGTGCTAGGAGATGGAGCTATTCCATTGATGCTGCCTCAGGAATCCCTAAGGGATCCCAGGAAGGGAAAGAATGCCCTACGGCTGTTACTTGAGTGGCAGGTCGGTGAGACTGACAACTTTGAGCTTGTGACCCTAAGCTTGCTGCTTTCTTATTCCCAATTCAATCCTCACGAATGGGTCCCCATCACTAGTCAGAAGAGACCTTCCCTTCAGTGGCTACGGCCTTGTCCCCGGTGTCATTAAGATAACAAATTCCATCTGTCTTTACACAGGCTCTTCATTGTTCTCTCTGTATCAAATTGTAAGGCCTGTTGGTTGTCCATGTCTATCTCAGAATGTTCACAGACTTAGGTGCTTGCTGTAGAACTTGGCCTGAAATGTCATTCAGCTGCTTTTCTGTCCACTCTTTGAAGAGGAACTTCAGTTCTTCTGTTGACTTAAAAGAACTGGCTGTCTTTTGTGTGTATCTGGGTGTTTTTCGTCCTTGCATGGAAGTCAGCAACAGAGATGGCCCAGTCCTGCAGCTAAGGCCAGACTACATGTCTATGAGGTGTTCCCTGAGATCAGGCATCCTGTCCTTCTGAGGCATTCATACAATTCAGGGAGTGTGAAGAGAGACTCCACAAACAAGATTTTAAATTAGAAAAAGTGAAAGATAATTCAAACTTTGGGGCTTTTTGACTTAAGGATTTTATTATTTTAAAGAGTTAAAGAGAGGGAGAGACAGAGCATAATGGGATATGTTCCTATTTACAGTCTTCACTCCCCACATGGCTACAATGGCCAGGGCTGGGCCAGGCTGAAGCCTGGAGCCTGGAGCTTCATTCTGAGCCCAAGCACTTGACCTATCTTCCACTGCTTTTCCAGGTATATTAGCAGGGAGCTGGATTCGAAGTGGAGCAGCTGGCACTCAAAATGGTGTCCATATGGGATGCTGGTGTTGTGGGTGGCAACTTTTCCAGCTGTGACACAATGCTGACCCCAATTCAGAGTTTCAAGAAAAGTAAACCTAGGCTGGCCCCTGAAATAAATAATTTGGATTGATAAAATGGAAGTGGTGTAAGCAAGCCAAAGTTACAAATAATGTGGCATCATTTAGCAATAATCTTCACATATACTGTCTGACTAGAAAACATCTTTGATCTTTTTAACCCATAACTGAGGAGGACTGGCTGTGACAACAGTTAATTGTAGTATGATTATGAAGTGTGTTAGTAAAATAACTTATACTGTCTAAGCAGATATGTTGGGGAATAAGCCCCACTGAATCCTGAGTAGTGTTTAGGATCTGCTTTTCAAAATTTGGCTCCTTCTTCACCTTTTCTTCTCTGAATGCTCTGGAAGTTGGATAAATTAGATCCAGGAATCAGATCACTATTCTTTTCCCATTTGCCTTCATCCTCTCCATGAGCCAGCTCAAGCTCACCTGTTGGGGCGGAGCAGTGGAGGGAGCATGTTTGAATCTGACCTTCTGATTGAATCTCTATTGTGATTACACATGACAGTCATCTTCCCCACCCCCACCCAGGACCTGGCTGGACATCTTTTAAGTATTGATGCATTTAATCTTCATTACAAATTTTGTGGAATAAATTTTATTACTTACTCCTGTGCCATACAACAAGGAAGAAGCATTACAATTCCTGTGTTAATCTAGGGCTCCTTAACTGAAGCCTGGTCTGGAGGCAGATGGAACATTTAATCCTGGAACAGTGGGACTTAAATATTCAGCCTAGTTCCCGTTCTTGTCTCTAAAGTGAAGACAACCCACTCTTAATTATAGTGTTTAAGTATCCTTAATTCTGAATGGGAAAACTTGTTGGTTCATCACTATTCCATGAAAGTAGGGTTCTGGGGTGGGCATTTGGCACAGTAATTCAGACTCCACTTGGAACACTTGATGCATAGGTTCAAATTCCAACTCCATCTTCATTCTAACTTCCTGCTAATCTGTACAGAGAGGCAGCAGGTAAGGTTCAAGTACATGGACCTCTAATGCTCTCATAGGGCACACAGATCAAGTCACAGGCTCCTGGCTTCAGCCTGGGAAAACCCTGACTATTACAGGTATTTAGGGAGTGAGCCAACAGATCTCTGTCTCCCTTTGCAATAAATTAAAAAAAGAAAAAGGTCAGAGTCAGTGCATTGACACACACATAGGCTAATGCCTGCAACACTGACATCCCATATGAGCACTGTTTCAAGTCCCACCTGCTCCACATCCCATCCCTCCCCCTCCTAATGCCCCCGGGGAAAGCAGTGGAACAGGACCCAGGTCCGTAGGAGGGATCTGAAGAAGCTCCTGTCTTAGCCCAGGATTTATTTATTCCAAAGGCATAGTTGGGGTTAGGGAGAACAGGAAGACTGAGCTCTTCATCTGGTGGTTCACTCCCCAAATGTCTGCCCCAGTCAGAGCTGGACCAGTCTAAAACTAGGACTCAGATGGCACCATAACCCATCCCACTACAATGCCAGCTTAGCTAATTTTGAAAAAAAGAAAAGAGAGTTCCAAATAAGTAGTATTTTACAGTTAATTAAATTTTAGCCTTTCAGCATCAACAAACTGCAACCTATGTGAATATGAAGATCCAGCTTTTAGTTCTTCAGTAAGGCTGGGCATTGGGGAGTGGGACAAGCATATTGCTGTAAGCCTATTAGACATCATGGATAGTAAGATCTTCAAGAAGCTTTTCTGTATTTTGTAAATCTTACCCCAGAATTGAAGTTTTTAAGATTAATTTATTTTTATTGGAAAGGCAGCTCTACAGAGAGGAGAGACGGGTCTGCTAGTTCACTCCCCAATGGCCATAACAGCCAGAGCTGAGCTGATCCGAAGCCAGGAGCCAAGAGCTTCTTCCAGGTCTCCCATATGGGAGCAAGGTCCCAAGGCTTTGGGCCACCCTCCACTGTTTCCCAGGTCACAAGCAGGGAGCTGGAAGGGAAGTGGAACGGCCGGGATATGAACCAGCTCCCATATGGGATCCTGTCATTTACAAGGTAGAGGATTAGCCAATTAAACCATCCTACCAGGCCCCCAGAATTGAAGTTTTAAAATAATTTGGTTTTGAAGCATGAAGCCTGGCTGTTCCTGATAATACTGGGGGCTCACTGACTTTGTGTAGACCATCATTACGGCTGACCCATTATTGTGTGCACTTTATTTCAGGGGTACAGGGCCCCATCTTCGCTCATCCTTTATCCTATTCCCTTTAATTTCCTCTGGGTTACAAGGTTCTCACTACCGTGATGCACAAATTTCCCCTTGCCATAGTCCATACCTATTCACACTGCTTTATATTTCTAGATCAAAAAAGGAGAGATTTTCTTCCAAGTGCCTGAAATTTAATTGATACTGCTGTGAGAAAATTTAATCACATTTAGTTGTAATTTTAAAGTAGTCATTATGTGGAAAATAAAAATACAAAAATGGAATGTCCCATAAGAGCATTATGGATAAAACAGTCCCTAAGCTATAATCCACTTTTGCCAAATTGTGGAATTAGAGCTCTTGAAATATTATGATATAGGCCTTTTCACTTTAGGGCAACTTAGAATAATCACCTTCTATATGCAAGATGTGAAGGTGTTCATTTCTGTGAGGAGACATGGGAGATATCATATCCAGTGCCATCACTTTTGACCCTAATAAGAGGCTAGCCTCCCCTTTAACATTGTGTCTTGGTTAGATAAGTTCTCTGTGCTGTGTAGGCCTAGACTGTATTTGACTGAAGCTTTACCCTTTCCGAACATATTCACCTGGGTCAAATCTGATTCCGAGGATTTCAATCTGCCCTGACCATTCTCAGCATGACCTTATTTTACATCCCCTTGTTGTTCACCTTAAAAATCATCAGATGTAATGGCTGACACAAAGGGCACCTTACTTCTGGAGAAATCCCATTTATATTTCATGAGCTTATTTCCCTGAATTTGTGTCAGCTCTGGGTGCTTGTAATCTTCCCTCTCCTCTTTTCTGCTTCTCTCCTCTTTCAAGAGACAGGCAAGATCTTTTTTAATATCCCTTTTTCCTCACTCCTCAAGTGTGATCAGAACTATAGCATACTATAAGTATTTCCAAATCAAATTGCCACCTCGTTGTACAATACCTGAGTGAGCAGGGAGCCCAAGACTCACTCTCCTTCCCCTGTTAAAAGTAATGAGAATGACTCCTCCGAGAAACAGCCTTAATTTGCAAGCATTGAGACTTTGCACTGAAGGGAACTATCGTTCAAGATCTTTGAAAGGATTTCAGGAAAATTCACCAGAAATAAGAAACTCTCCTGAGGAATGGAGATGCTGAGAGAAATGTAAGGCTGAGACCAAGCAGGAAGTGAAAAGGATTTTGAGAGGATGTGTAGAATTTCAATTGTAAGTTTTGTCCTTCTTGCCCTCTGGGGTCTAAAACAATTAAGAAATAACCCCAAGTCCCAGATAGAGGTGGGAAGGGATTGTATTAGCTTTATTATCTCATAGATAAGATACCCACAGTTCCACTGGAAAATGCCTGGGTTCTGTGGGGAAAACTGGACTTGCTACTATGATCTCCCAAATCTCCACCTTAAAAACCTACCTTAAACAGATTAGGTCTGTGAAGCACACACTTTGCCAGCCAGAACCCTAACACCCTAAGCAATCAAGCAGAGAGCCAAAGGTGAGTGATCTGGAAGTCCTGGTCTTGCAGGCCACTCCTGCCCCTTCCCCGACTGTGCTTGCCTGCTAAACAGAACAAGACTATAGATACTTCTTTGGAAGACAGAGTCCCTAGTGTTTTATCCTCTGATTAGCCCAGTCTGAGCAAATCAAATGAGAGGAACTAGAGTGCTTCCCCTTCCATTTCATTAGTATATTCAATTATCAGCCACTTTAAAAACTTTATTCCAGTATAACATGAAATAGCTTCAAGACTGGCTTTTCCTTGAAAGACATTTTAAGCTTTTAATTTCTGTATTTTTTCAAAATTAAGTATCTTCTATAAAATGAATTAAGCTTCAACATTCCATGTTTTATTAGATTATGGAAGTGATTCTAGCCGTCCTCTGTTTCATAGGTTGTAGGCCATAAAGAAGGTCTGGATGTTATGGAGAGAGCTGATCCTTTATTCCTTTTGATCGGACTTCCTACTATTCCTGTCATGCTGATATTAGGCAAGATGATTCGCTGGGAGGACTACGTGCTTAGACTATGGCGTAAATACTCAAATAAACTACAGATTTTGAACAGTATATTTCCAGGTAAGGCCATGAATTGTGTTGGGTTTTGCTTTGTTTTGTTTGGTAAAGGCAGATATACAGAGAGGAGCAGAGAAAGAGAGGAAGATCTTCCGTCTGATGATTCACTCCCCAAGTGGCCAGAACTGTCAGAGCTGAGCCATACCAAAGCCAGGAGCCTCTTCCTGGTCTCCCATACGGGTGCAGGGTCCCAATGCTTTGGGCCATCCTCGACTGCTTTCTAAGACCACAAGCAGGGAGCTGGATGGGAAGCGTGTCTGGATTAGAACCAGCGCCCATATGGGATCCCGGCGCATGCAAGGCTAGGACTTTAGCCACCAGGCTACTGCGCTGGGCCCTGTGAATTTGTGTTTATAAAGTACATGTCAAATTGATCTTGTTTTCAAACTATAACATGATTTTAGAAATTTTCTGAGGATATTTTAGCTATTCTGATTTATTAGCACTAAAACTGCACTGCTTTCCTCTAGGTATTGGCTGTCCTGTTCCTCGAATTCCAGCTGAGGCCAATCCTCTAGCAGATCATGTCTCTGCTACCCGAATTTTGTGTGGAGCTCTTGTCTTTCCTACTATTGCAACAATAGTTGGTAAACTGATGTTCAGTAGTGTTAACTCTAATTTACAAAGGACAATCTTGGTAAGATGGCTTCAGTGTTACTTATTTCCAGTGACATAAAAGGAGAATAAACTGTTGGTTTTATAAGGTGGGGGGGACTGTATTAAGTAGTTGATCTCTGACTCCTTTGCCTTACACCTTGGTTGGATTCTGTCATCAGATAGCTTTCAAGGAAATAAGAAAAGAGAACTCACTGTGGCAGTTCTGGCCTTTCGGAACAATGCTGTGGGCATTTTCTCTCCTGTGATGTACACGACTCAGCCCACACGTTCCTCTTGCCAGCTGGTTTACTGTGATGCGTATCTACTCGTAGGGTCAGACCGCCTGGTTTAAGTCCTAACTCAGAAGCTGCCTTGGTGTGAAACCCAAATCAAACTTCGTGACTTCTCTGTGCCCTTAGAATGGAGACAATGCTATACTTCCAGATAACTGGGAGGATTAAATGAGACCTGGACCCACAGGTGGTTTTGCTGCCAATATTCCTACTGCCGCTGCCCTTTCCTGGGAATCTGTAATAGTGCTGGCGTTCTCCTTTCTGTAGCAGAGTGGAAGATGACTCAGATAGGATCACAGGAAGCCCTTCTCCACCATTACATGCAGTCATTGATTTCTCTCCCTGTCTCACCCCATGATAGAAAAGGGAACTTTTTCATTTGCAGTTATCTGAATTAATTCAGCAGCAATGCCCATGTCTTTTGTGATCTGAGTAAATTTTATTATGTATCTCTAAACATATATCCTTAAAAACTAATTTTCCTTTTTATTCCAGGGTGGAATTGCTTTTGTTGCCATAAAAGGAGCATTTAAGGTTTATTTCAAACAGCAGCAATATTTACGTCAGGCACACCGTAAAATTCTAAATTATCCAGAGCAAGAAGAGGCATAAACTGTGACTTCTAGCTGTTCTGCATCTTCGCATCCTTACAAGTCTGATGTGTTGTTTTGATTCCATCATTACTGCGCTAGTGGAGACTTGTGATAAGCTGTTGCTCCTATATTTTTCAGGAATGTAATAAAGCATCTAGGGCAGGGGAAATCCTCTCAGTACTCGCAAAACCTGAGGACGTGACTTGGTTTGTTTGGTATGTACTTCTGTGGCAGTCACCTGAACCATTATCTTAGCATGGGAAGCCTGAGTTTTCTTCAGATTTGCTCCAAACAAAAGTGTAAAGCTCGTATTGTACAAATATTAAAGAATGCACATGCTGTTTTATTCAGATGCCTCTTTTGTACATGTTCATGTTCAGTGTTTTCTTAGAGTCAGCAAGTCAATGAAGGTACTATAAGGATTTTTCTCACTGGCATAATTTGATTACCTGCTAATTAGGAACATATGTTAATATGAGGAAATGTAAATTTAGTTATAAATAACAAAGAATGTATGTAAACACTTAAATAACCGCCTGAACAAATGAGTTTCCTGTGTTTTCCTTAATCCATGAGATGTACTCCAAACATATGTAAGGTAAACATTTACAGGGCTTCCAGATCTCTTTTTCACTATTAAATTTTATTTATATACTATTGATATCTCATAGCTTAGAATGTAACTTTGACTCGTGTGGTCTGGATTACTGTATGTGTGCGTAAGAACGAGTGATCATGTCCTTCCACCTCTCAAGTAAGGTTTTTAAAATCAATATTTCTAAAAATTAGAGCTACCAGTTTATAGTTTGAGCAGAACGATTTGCAAAAAAGAAACCAATAAAGTTATTTTACCTCCTCTTTCCTGGATTTGGTTCTTCAGACGTCTGTTGATCACCTCCTTTTTGCCCGGGCACTGTGGGCAGTGCTGCGGGGCACAGTGGTGAACAGGACAGGGTTGAGCCAGCTTACATGTAGCCTGACCGAGCTTCAGCAGCAAGTAAGCATGGTGAAGCATTGAGCTAGTTGTTTTCATTTGGTAAGAAGGTAATTATGAAAATGAGTCTTAATAATGAAATCAGTATTTCCTTCAGTTTTTTTATAGGAAACCATTACTAATGTGTTTTTGATTTTAATTGCTTGTTACCAACTGGGCTACCACCAATAAATAATCGCCTCTTAATTAGCAATATATATATATATGTTCATTTTCCAAAGGCATTTACTTATTTTATACCATTTTAATGTTCAGTGATCTGAATGGTCTTTCAGGTATTTTTTAAAATAAATTTTTTAAAAGACAGTTCCAAAAATCATATTTTCTTATTCACAGTATCTAATGCATGACAGTAGTGCCCATTTCCCTTACTAATAAGTGGCCACTTCTCATTAAGAGAGTGACAGGTATGTAGATTGAGCTATGTTCATCAAGACTGGTATTACTCTGTAGTACAAATGTCTTGAGTTTGAGTTCTAGAATATTTATGTGAGTGGTTGTTGAACATTCAAAGTTATATATAATTCCTTGGGGAGGAAACAGTTGACTGACAACCTTATTAAAAACAGAATTCTGAGAAGGAAATATAAAACTCTATGATTATGTGTAAGAATATGATATATAACTTAATTATAAAAAGATTGGCTTTCAGTTTGAATGTGCAATGTGTGTGTAGACATTCTCTGCATAATTTTGTCAGAAAACAGCTTTTAGGCACTTTAGTAAAGTTAAACAAGCACAAAATTCCCAATTTACTACTTTGTTGCTCAAGATGGGGAATAGGAGTTTGGTTTATTGTTATCACAGCTCGCGAGGCCTCAGAGAACCAACTATCCGTTGTAGGCAGGAAATAGGGGTTTCTCAGGCCCTGGGCAGTGGACTCAGAGTAACCTCTAGCCTGGTAACTGAAGACTGAATCTCAAGGCCTCACATGCCAGGACAGCCTTTCCAGGAAAGGGGAAAGAACGGGTAGGCCTGAAGTGGGATGGATCTGCATTCAGCTCTTAACCCAGCTTTTCATTTATCACCTTGGCCAGGTAACTTTGAGCTACGGTTGCCCCCATCTCTGAAATGCAACAGTACTTCTTATCTCAGAAGACTACTAAACTCTATGATTAAATCAAAGGAAGGAGATATTCTGCGCTCCAAGTAGCCCTTGAAGAGCAGTAGTTGTTTCTTAATTGCTAAACAGTCTGTTTGGACTCTTGGAAAAAACAATAAAGAAGTGAAAGGTATTAGGGGACAAATTAAAGCAATCATGAAGACTTCTAGGATAGAAAAGTCTATTGTGTTTCCTGGCTTATTTTCGTGTTGCTTTACTATGTTATTTCTGGAAACAGTTTTATAAATTTCAATGGCAACTATATTCCTTTGCAGAAATTAACTTACCTCTATTCAAAGTGCTGAAACTATTGTTCATCGTTACATGATTATCAAATTGCTGTGACAAATATATAATTAAACTTAGTGACTTAGTCACTGCCTTGCTACTTCTGCCAGATCTTTTTTAATGTCTTGTTTTTAATATAGCAGATTATCAATTCTAGCTGGATTGTTAGGTTAAGTAAAGAATTCTTATGTTCTCTGGGGATATTCTGTTGTTCAAATCCCAAAATGCTATTCTGTGCTTACATAACTTTTTAACCTAGTTACCAAAGACAGAATTTTATGTAAAGATAATCAATTTTTTTAAAAGTCTTGTAGAGGATTTTGTCTTAATTGTATAGCAGGCTAAGTCTAGAATCCAAGTATATCCTACATATACCCACCTACTCACCCCTCAGAGCTTCTTGCACTGAATTTGATTAGGATGGGCATATGGAGATCAGTAAGTGATTACAAGCCATTTTATCTTAAAGTATACGTGAATGGGCTCAAATATATTGTGGCATAGCAGGTAAAGCTGCTACCTGCAATGCCATCATCCCATTTGGGCACGATTTCATGTCCCTGTTGCCCCAATTGCTGCCTACTAATGGCCTGGGAAAAGCAGCAGATGGCAACCCAGGTGTCTGTGCCCTTGCTATCCACATGGGCATCCCAGATGAGGCTCCTGGGTTCAGCCAGGTCAGCACTGGACATTGCTGTTTTTTGGAGAGTGAACCAGCAGACAGAAAATCTTGGTCTCCCTCCCTCTCTAACTCTTTAGCATCTCGACTGCTAGGTCAAACACCCTGGATATCATATTAGTGATACAGTCACAAGCCTAACATTCCTAAAGCAGGAATTATTTTAACTTTTCATCTCTGGTTTTGAATTGCTTAATGTTTTTTAGCAAAGCAGATTTGCAAAGTAATTTCAATGCCCAGAGAAAATGAAATCAGCGTATCGAAGAGAAACCTGCATTTCCATGTTCACTGCAGTACTACCGACAATAGCTAAGATGTGGAGTCTATCAAGGAATATCTTAAATGCATGGGATGTTAAGTGACCATGAGGAAAATCCTGTCATCTACTGCAAAATCACAACTGGAGGTGTTAAGTGAGACAAGGCAGAGACAAATACTACATGTTCTTACATGGAAGTTAAAAAGTCTATCAGGACTTAAGAGCAGTCATTATTTAAGGCTAAGAAGGGACAGAGGAATGATGGAGGTTGGTTAACGGGAACCAAAACAGTTACATGGCCGGTGCTCTGATGAGTGTGTTAAGCCCCTGTCTGCTGCACTGGTATCCCAAATGGGCACCGGATTGAGTCCCTAGTACTCGTAATGTAGCTTCCTGCCAACATGCCTGGGAAAGCAGCAGAGAATGGCCCCTCTACTCATGTGGGAGACCTATAAGAAGTTCCTGGCTCCCAGCTTCAGTCTAGTCCAGCTGAAGCCATCATGGCCATTTGAGGAGTAAGATCAGAGGATGGAAGAAGTCTGTCTCTGCCTCTCCAAGTCCATCTTTCAAAAAAAATCTTTGGGAAAAAAAAAACAAAAACAGTTAAAAAGATGTATTCTAATGCTCTACAGTTTGATGGGTGACTATAAATCCAGGGATGTATTATATTCTGTAGGAAGAACTGGAAGAGGTGCTGGTAGGCTCCAAACAAAAAAATAGAAATGCAAATTGCCTAATGTGATCCAATAACACTATATGTATTGAAAAAGCAGGAGTAGCCATTCTAATGTCAGATGAAATGGACTTTAACATAAAAACTGGTATGCAGGTATGGTTCAACATCTATAAGTCAACAAATGTGATATGTTAACAAATTGACAAATAAAAAAACATATGATTACTTCAGTAGATAAAGAGAAAGCATTCGATAAAATGTCCTTTCATGATAGAAACCTTAACAAATTGGGAATAGAAGGAACACTGTCAACACAAGGCAATATTTAACAAACCTATAACCAGCATTATATTGAATGGGGGAAAATTAGAAGCATTTCAACCAAGATTTGGAACCAGACAAGGGTGTCCACTTTGACCACTGCTATTCAATATTGTTCTGGGACCATGTATTTTCACAGAGCAATTTACAAGCATTACACTATAAAAGTCATGAAAACTGAGTACCCTTATGCTTATTTTACAAAAGAGGAACTGCATGCTCAGTGGGCTGACAAATTTACAAGATCAACACACCAGTCAGCAGTGGCCTCAGTTCAGAACCCCCAAGTCTGTCCGGGAGTCTCTGACATGAGTAGGTTTCACCCATGATGCTCATTCATCCTGCATCCTTTGCTAAGGATTAACTCCAGGCTGGATGCTGTGCTCAGTGGCTGGGATGCACAGAAGGATCCATTCCCAAACAGTGGACAGTTTCTTGAGTTCCAGCTGGAAGTTGTCTTCTTTTCTTTAGGCTACTACACATGTTGCCCAAAGTGTCATTTGGGGGATGAACTCCTTAACTTGACTTGTTTGCCAGGCTCTGCTACAGGATTCCCAAGTTCTGCACATACTGGGGCCCAGAGGCAGAGTGGTCTGTACTCTACCCTCTGCCCCAGGTGTCTGGCTCCCTCTGTACCCCTGACAAAGCTGACTAACCCAACAGGCAGTAATTACTGTTTCAAAATCTGCAGGACTGTAGCTTTTTTAATGTAGCTTTTCACTTTGCCAACTTAGAAATAATCTAGGAAATCCTCAAATACCATGACTTTATACAACACCACATATTCAATATATCCTTTCCGTAAAAATACGCCAATCCAGAACCAGGAGCTTCTTCCAGGTCTCCCACATGGGTGCAGGGTGCCAAGGCTTTGGGCCATCCTCAACTGTTTTTCCAGGCCACCAACATGAACCTGGGTGGGAAGTGAAGCAGCCGGGAGACAAACCAGCACCTGTATAGGATCCCAGTGCTTACAAGGTGAGAATCTGAGCCTTTGAGCATTGTGTCATGCCATACCCCGTATTTGGTTACTTTCATTTGATTTGAAAGGCAGAGACAGATATATACAAAAACAGATTAAGATCTTTCATCTAAGGACTCACATCCCACATACCTACAACATCCAGGGTTGGACCAGGCTGAAGCCAGGGGCTTGGACTCCCCAGACCTCGTCCTCAGAAATGACAGCCGTGAAGTGTGAAGAATGTGTTTCCATTTTTTTTTTTTTAGGTGAGCAAAATTTTTCCCAATATTTCCTAAATATTATGTGAATAATGTACTTGACAAAAACTTCAACAGATAAGCCAGCATATCAATAAAGTTTCCACCTTCTCCATTCTATTTCTTTTTTTAAAAGATGTATTTATTTTTATTGGAAAGGCGGATATACAGAAAGGAGGAGAGACAGGAAGATCTTCTGTCCAATGGTTCACTCCCCAAGTGAGCTCAACGGCTGGAGCTGAGCCAATCAGAAGCCAGGAGCCAGGTCTCCCACACGGGTGAAGGGTCCCAAGGCTTTGGGCCATCCTTGACTGCTTTCCCAGGCCACAAGTGGGGAGCGCTGGATGGGAAGTGGAGCTGTGCCAGGATTAGAACTGGCAACCATATGGGATCCTGACGCGTGCAAGGCAAGGACTTGAACCACTCTGCTATCACACCGGGCCCTCCATTCTATTTCTAAGAGTGTACAATTTCCTTTATAGACTTTTTCACCATCAACACAACTAAATGGCTTTTGCTGTTAAAAAAAAAAAAAGTGAGCTTATATTGTCTGTGTATCTTGTAAGGCACTATGCTTTTTACCAATTACCTTAGCTTCTTTTCATGTTTTCTAAACTGTATATATGTAATTTTTTTAATATAAAGTTTTATTTATTTGAAATACAGAGTGACAACAAAGGAGAAACAGAATGAAACAGTCTTCTATCTGCTGGTTCACTTCCCAAAAGGCCAAAGTGGCTAAGGAAGAGCCAGGACAAAGCAGAAGCCTGGGACTTTATCCCACGTGGGTGGCAGGGGCCTAAGCACTTGGTCCATCTTCTGCTGTTTCCACAGGCACATTAGCAGGGAGCTAATTAGGAGGCAGCACAGCCAGCACCCAAACCAACACTGTGACGTGGTGGCTTAAGCTGATGTGCCACAATGCCAGCAGCTTTTAGCTGTTGCATGGTTGTGAAAGGGAAGGCACTGACATAATATTAAGATCACACTTGCACGTCCATATCAGAGTGACTGAGTTCAAGTCTTGGTTCTACTCTTGATTCCAGCTGCCTGCTGGTACATGTCCTGGGAGGGAGCAGATGACCGTTCAAGTAGTTCAAGATGGTTCCTGCCATCTACATGGGAGACCCAAATGGAGTTCTAAGCTCCTGGTGCTGACGTGGCTCGGTACCCACTATGCAAGGATTTAGGGAATGAACCAGTACATGTGAAATCTATGAGTATCTCTCTTTCTCTGTCATTCAAATAAATAAAATGATATAATGAAAAATAACTCCTATATTTCTTTTTTTTTTTTTTTAAGAAGCTGCATAGGAACTAGCATCAGTGACACAGTGAGTTAAGCCATTGCCTATGATGCCAGTTCAAGTCCTGCTCCACTTGCGGTCCAACACTCTGTTAATATGCTAGGAAGGCTTCAGAAGGTGGACCAGTGCTGGGCCCCTGCCAGTGATGCGGGAGACCCAGAGGAATTCCAGGCTCATAGTTTCAGCCTAGCCCAGATACGGCATTGCGGTCATTGGGAGTAAATCAACACACGGAAGATCTCTCTCTCTCATTCATTCTCATATCTACCTTCCTTCTCTGCCTTTCCCTCTCTATGTATAATCCTGCCATTGAAGTGAATAAATAAATTTAAAACATAACCAAACAGCTGCATAGACATTCTATGGGATCTACCAAGTGCTATCTAACCAACTGATTTTGGTTAATTCTTTTTTATTTTGCTCTTTCAAATTACACTTACACAGAAGTTGGCATTTGGCCTAATAGTTAAAATGCCATTTGAGACACCACCCATATCCTGTAGTGAAGTGTATGGGCTTCAGCCCCAGCTCTACTCACTATCCAAGCTTCCTGCTGGGTCTGGCGTGGTAGCCTAGAAGCTAAGTCCTCTCCTTGCACGTGTCACTATCCCATATGGGCACTGGTTCTAATCCTGGCAGTCCCACTTCCCATCCAGCTCCCTGCTTATGTGTGGCCTGGGAAAGCAGTTGAAGATGGCCCAAAGCCTTGGGTCCCTGCACCTGTGTGGGAAACCTGGACAAGGCTCCTGGCTCCGAATCAGCATAGCTCCAGCCAATGCGGTTGCTTGGGGAGTAAGTCAATGGATGGAAAATCTTCCTCTCTGTATATCTGACTCTCCAAAACATAAATTAAAAAATCTTTTTTTTATAAAAAGTTTCCTATTTATGTGCATGCTGGTAGGCAGCAGGTAATACCTCACACAGGTGTGTCTGTCCACCAATGTGGGATACAGAGATTGAGTTACTGGCTCCAGACTTCAACCTGGTGCAACACTGACCACTGTGAACATTTGGGGAGTGAACCAGTGATGTAAGACCGTGCTCTCTCACTCTCTTGCTTTCTCTCTCTGTCACTCTCTCTCACTGCCTTTCAAATAAAATAATTTAAATTTTTTTTAATGACAATGATCACTCTTGTAAAAAGTCTCTTGCCCACTATTGCAAGCATTTCTCAAGTATAACATAGAAATCCTCAGAATGGACTATATATTAAACCATGGCCAACTCCACAAGCTCCAACTCCACCACTGTGTAATGTTGGGCACGTTCCCAACTTAATTGTGCTACAATTTACCAGCAGTAAAATGGGAATCAAAACACACTTTGTGGTATAAGATTATAAGTACAAAATAACGCAGAATATGCAAAACGTTTAAGTCATTGCCCAACACACCTAAGCACTCATTAAATACTGGCTCTTCATTTTCATCAGTATCAATAAGATCAATAACAATGCCTACTGTATTAGTCACCCTCACTTCCCAAGAAAGCACAAACAAGGTAAACCGAGAGGGTAGTATGTACAAAGAAATGATATTATCACCGAAAGCCAAGTGCTTCACCAGCCAAGTCCGTTAGTGAAGACTTGCTCTATGTGATGTGAAGAATTTTACATTAAGCTGGTGCAATGAGAAAATCCAAGTCATATGATTTTTAAGTAACAGTGACAAGGCCATCTGAGGCCCCAGTGGGAAGGTGTTAAGTGGTAATTAGGAAAAGCAGTCTCTCAGTTCAAAGCTTTAATAACTCTCTGCTTGCTCCTGTATCCTAACACTTGACCCAGCCAAAGGCAGAGGGTAAGGGAGGATGGAGCCTGGGCAGTCGCTGCTATGACCTCCGCAGCAGACCCTGGGAGAAGCGGCAGCCTCTGAGGGCAGGTCATTGTCATATCACAACCATCTTCCCATAAAGATGACTGCCTCTCTTTCCTGGCTTAGGGGACCTGAGGCTCAGAGACCATGCCATTTAAGGTTCCTGGCTTGCATTTCCAGAAACCAAGACAGGCTGACTGGAGGGAAGGAAAGGTTTAGGGACTTGCAGCCTACGAGCAACAGCTGAAGAGCCTGGGCCAGAAAAGGACCATTCAGATCGACTCAGCTCCAGCTGTTGCGCTCATTTGGGCAGTGAACCATCAGATGGAAGATCTTCCTCTCTGTCTCTCCTCATCCTTGTATATCTGATTTTCGAATAAAAATCTTAAAAAAAAATAATAAAGCACAGAATCCCCCTTTCCAGAGGTGACGACCTCCCCCACGAGAACATGCCTCTCGTCAAGGATTTCCAGAGGAAACACGAGAAGCACCTACTGCCAAGCCCAATTCCTACTTCATGGGTGGGAAGTGTCCAGCATGCTACAAAATCACCATGGCTTTTAGCCACACACAAATAGTCATTTTGTGTGTTGGCTGTTCCACTGTCCTCTGCCAGTCCACGGGGGACAAAGTGAGGCTTACAGAAATCCTTTCTTCCAAAAGAAGCAATCTAAATCAAATGAGTGGAAGACTTTCCCAATAAACACACCTTGCATACAAAAAAAAAAAAAAAAGTAGAATCCCAGGCCCCATCTGGATTCACTGAATCAGAAGCCTCATCTGAGTAACTTCTGCTGATCTGTATGTGTTACAAGTGGGGACACCCTGGGGCCCAGTGCAATGGCTCAATAGCTAGATCCTCACCTTGAATGTTCCAGGATCCCATATGGGCACCGGTTCATGTTCCAGCTCTACTTCCCATCAAGCTCCCTGATTATGACTTAAGAAAGCAGTAGAGGATGACTCAGAGCCTTGGGATCCTGCACCTGTGTGGGAGACCCAGAGGAAGTTCCTGGCTCCTGGCTTCGGATGAGCTCAGCTCAAGCCATTGTGGCCTTTTCAAGAGTGAAGCAGCAGATGCAAGATTTTTCTGTCTCTCATCTCCATAAATCTGATCTGCCTTTCCAATAAAAACAAATAATTATTTTTAAAAATTGGGGACACCCTGGGCAGAGTTTCTAGTGAACACCCAAACTCTCATCAGCTTTCCCATGAAGAGGTGATTATGACCCCCTCACTAGCAAATTTGTGGTGCTGCTAGGAACAAGAACAGGGGACCCCAGGACAGCCTATTAGGGCATCCTGGGGTTTCTAGCACAGGTCAGTTCCCACCCAGGGCATGTGTACCCTTACTGCAGGTGGCATCAGGATAGGTGTTTTCATTCTAGCTTGGAATTCACAGGGGCTGCTGACATTTGGAAGATCTGGGTAATGCCTCTGCTGTAAAGCCCTTGATCTTTTAAATGACTGAACTTTAAAAACTCTCTCCCATTTACACAACTTTTTGGACCACGGTGGAATATTTAGCTGGCAGCTGCATCCCTTTTTCTCTGTTGTGCTCCTTTCAGGGGTACCTAATATAGATTTCTTGCTATATTAAGGGGATGACAAAAATGAGAGTTCTGTAAAGCTGAATTCTGGATCCAGGGGACAAAGGAAGCATCTGGCTTTGCCAGAAGGAAAAAGAGGGACTTGGACACTGGGCTTGCCAAGAAGGGCAGCCTCATTTTCTTTCATCTGGCAATTGCCCTGACAAGGGCCTCTCCCCAGGGAGGCGCTCTTTGGGGACTGTCTCTTCCTCGTGGAGCCCTGCCCCTCTATCCACCCAGGCCTGTATGAGCAGAGCCAGGTGCACAGACGCTCTAGGAGTAGAGGGGTAGTTAGACTGCTATCCTTGGTCCTGAACCAGCACTGGGAGTTGGGGCAGTTGTTCACAACACAGCTGAAATCACAATCAACCAGAAAACATGATGAAAGTTGGGGTGACACAGCCTGCCCTGAGAGAATCCAAGTCAAGTATTACCAGAGCATTTGAAAAACAAACACCAAATACTTAAATTCTTATGATGGTTAGCCCTGCAGTTCTAGCATTGTCATCAGTATCCTGGATGTGTTTATCACTCCCATGCCCATGCAGAGGACACCTACTGCTTTCCTATTTCCCTGCTAGCATTCATTCTTCAAGCTTCTAAAAGGACACCTGGACCCAATGGCAGAGTCATCTCTCTACTTTCAAGTGAGGCAAAATTGACTCAGCTCTGGTCCAGCAACCTGTTCCAGCCTTCTGAGCAGTTACAGTCTCTGAGCTGACCCAAAGGGAGCCATGGATGGGGCTGGAGGAGTGAGATGAGTCTCTTAATTGGTTATGGATCCAACACAGGGGTAGGCAGAGATAAGAGAGAAATGGAGAAAGATCATGTCCAAGTGATCCCGTGAAAACCTATGAATGAAACGGCACTTGAGGAGTTGATGTAATAATTTAACTGGCTAATCTTCTGCCTTGCAGTGCCAGCCTCCCCATATGAGCACCAGTTCATGCCCTGGCTGCTACACTTCCAGTCCAATTTCCTGCTTATGACATGGGAAAATAGTAGAGGATGGCCTAATCCTTGGGGCCCCGCCCCACTAGGAGACCCAGAAGAGAGGCTCCTGGCTCCTGCCTTTGGTTCTGGCCATTGTAGCCATTTAGGGGGTGAATCAATGAATGTAAGATCTTTCTGTTTCCCCCCTCTCTCTATAAATCTGCTTTTTGAATGAAAATAAATAGATCTTTTAAAAAGAAAACCAAATGGCATTTGAAGCAGTTCAGATAGAAAATCCTAAAGCATTCCTTTTATTGCTTCAGCCAATGTAGGTTTTCCATGTCTGACAATGGGGTGGCTCTGCAGCCCTCTCCCCTCAGAATTCTGAGTCAGTTGAAGGAGGTTGCATGAAGGACATGATCTGGAGAATAAGAGAAAGTAACTGAGTGATTATCAGAGAGAAAGAAGAATGACTCCCGCTTAGACACTCTTCACCTAATCAGTTAGCAAGGATGCGGCACTGCACACAGCCTGAAGAGATACGGGCTGAGCAGAACCAGGAAGGACACCACAGGCAGCCTGCTCTAGGCTCAGTGACAACAACGGGTTCACATTTTCTTCACTGCTGTTTTCCATTTCAGTGAAACAGTGGTGCTCAAAGCCTTACCTACATTCCTGATTTACACTGTATCACTAACACTTTGTTCTTCTTAAAGAGTAATGATGCTGAGCTATTCTCTTTTTAATATTTTGGTTCTTTTCTTCGGAAACTTCTAATTTATTTAAAAGGCAGAGAAAGACTAGGAGACATAGAGACTAGGAGATATCTCATCTACTTAATCGTTCCCCAAATAGGGCCTGGCAGCATGGCTTAGTGGCTAAGGTCCTCGCCTTGAACGCGCCAGGACCCCATATGGGTACTTGTTTGTGTCCTGGCAGCTCCACTTCCTATCCAGCTCCCTGCTTGTGGCCCGGGAAAGCAGTGGAGGACAGCCCAAAGCTTTGGGACCCTGCACCCATGTGGGATATCCAGAAGTTGTTCCTGGTACCCGGCTTCGGATTGGCTCAGCTCCAGCCGTTGAGCTCACTTGGGGAGTGAATCATCGGATGGAAGATCTTCCTCTCTGTCTCTCCTCCTCTCTGTATATCTGACTTTCCAATAAATAAATAAATCTTTTTAAAAAATCGTTCCCCAAATGCCTACACTGATTATGGCTGGGCCAGGCCAATGACAAGAGCCAGGAACTCAATACAACATTTACTTAAGCCATTACCTGGTGCCTCCCAGAGCATGCCTCAGCAAGGAAATGGCATGTAAGGTGAATGGGGGACTCAAACTTGGGCATTTAACCATGCACCAAAAGTCTTCCCCCCCACCCCAGTGTCTATCCTTTCTGAGGAGTTGGGGTGGTATGCATACTTCTGTCGGCACACAGGACTCCAGGCCAGATCCCTCCTTATGGCACTAAAGGGTAGATCCCCATGATGTTTATACTTTCAGAAGGACTAGACCTATAACAAAAACATGTACAGATCAGGCCCAGTCAATGGCTCAATGGCTAAATCCTCATTTGGCAAGCACCAAAATCCCACATGAGTGCCAGTTTGTGTCCTGATTGCTCCACTTCCCACGCAGCTCCCTGATTGTAGCCTGGGAAAGCAATAGAACCCTGGGACTCCACATCTGCGTGGGAGATCCAGAAGAGGCTCCTGGCTTCTGACTTTGGATTGGCTCAGCTCCAAGCACTGTGATCATTTGGGGAGTGAACCAGTGGATGGAAGATCTTTCTGTCTCATCTTCTCTCCATAAATCTGATCTGTCTTTCCAATAAAAATAAATAAATCTTTAAAAAAATGGATGGATGAACAGTTCTGGATTGAAGGGAGTATTCTTTGGGGGTTATAATCTAGAACATTAGTGCTCGGAGTAGGAGAGCCAGACCAAAATGCCTGTCCACCTTGCATGTGGCTTTTTGAGAGGACCTCCAGCTGGCTAGGACAGAGAAAAGGGTTTTTATCAGAGGGCACTGAAGTGGGTCAGTATCTGTGTTAGACAGAAGGCAGACTTGCCCAACAGAGGTTCTGGGAGAGAGGTAATTAGAGAGCAGGCAAGAGCCCAGGTGAGGACTGCTGGGGAGATCTGAAAAGCCAGGATAAAACATCGAATGAAGCTATTTTTAGAGACGTGAGATCAGATTGCAGGACAAGCCGATCTAGACATCTGGGAATGGTCATTTAAAAAGGCAGAAAGCAAAAGAGAGTTGGGACAAAGTCAGGGCGTTTGAAAGACTTCCGGCAGATGTGCGATTTTGAACAGATGCGGGGTTGAAAGCAGGTGCTCCCGAGCTGCATGCCAAGACCTGGGAAAGAGGACTGTCGCTTTGTGAGCAAATACTGCACCTCAAACGTACTTCAAAGTCATTAGATCCACAAACCTCATATTACACTGACCTTTAAAAAGGCTGCAGCTCAAAGTCAGGAGCGAGAGAGCACAGGGTGGATTCTGGGAACTGGTTTTGATCTGGTTCTCAGCCAGGAAACTGTTTACAAGAGAGGTTGGCTTTCAGAATCTGTTAAACTACACACATGTGCCTTATTTGAACCTTTCGGTACATTATAAGGATATTTTACAATAAACCACCTAAAAATTAGCTAGGAGGGTGGGCCTGTGCATCTGTGGTTAAGATGCTTGAATCTCGGGCCTGGCGCAGTGACCTAGCGGCTAAAGTCCTCGCCTTGAATACGCCCAGGATCCCATATGGGCACTGGTTCTATCCTGGCAGCTCCACTTCCCATCCAGCTCCCTGCTTGTGGCCTAGGAAAGCAGTCAAGAGCAGCCTAAAGCCTTGGGACACTGCACCCGCGTGGGAGACCCAGAAGAGGTTCCTTGCTCCTGGCTTTGGATAGGCACAGCACCGGCCATTGTGGCCACTTGGGGAGTGAATCATCGAACAGAAGATCTTCCTCTCTGTCTCTCCTCCTCTCTGTATATCTGACTTTCTAACAAAAATAAAATAAATCTTGAAAAAAATGCTTGAATCTCATTTTAGAGTGCCAGGGTTCTAGCGCCAGATCCACATCCCATTCCAGCCTCCGGGCTGAGGCCTGCTCCAGCCCTGGTTGTCAGGGGCATTTGGAGAGCAAACCAGAAGATGAGAGAAATCTTTCTGTCTCTGTCTCTCTGTGGCATTCAAATTAAAGATTGCTTTTAATTTAAAAATCAAATACGTTATCAAATGGCCAAGTGTTGCTACAGCAACAATATGAGAGAAGAGGGAGCATCCTCTAAGGCGATATTACTATCCAATTATCAGATATCATGCCTGTGGGCCCAGCGTGCTAGCCTAGCGGCCAAAGTCCTCGCCTTGCATGTGCCAGGATCCCATATGGGCACTGATTCTAAACCCATTAGCCCCACTTCCCACCCAGCTCCCAGCTTGTGGCCTGGGAAAGCAGTCAAGGAAAGCCACTCAAGTGGGACACCTGGATTGAATTTCCACAGCCTTGGTGAATATCTGAATATGAGGCAAGCAAATGGAAATTCTCTCTACCTCTGGTTTTCAAAGAAATGAAGGCAAATTTTAAAAAAGGAATGCCTAGAAAAAAGGTTTTCTATGCACAAATGTGGCTACTACGGTCTTCCTGCATCTATGTATCCGTGCTTCCTCCATGGATCCACTCCTACTGGTGTGCTTGGAAAACAGCAGACGATGGCCCAGGCGCTTAGGCCCCCTTCACTCATGCGGGACACCAGAACGGAGCTCCTGACACGCAGGTTGGGCCTTGCCCAGACCCAGCCCTGGCGGCCAATATGGGAATGAGTTGGCAGATGGCAGACTGCTCTCACTTCTCTTTTTCTCTCCCTGCCATGCTGCCTTTCAAATAAAATCTTTAGAAAAATCGGTGGGATTAGTGTCCCTGAGCACAGGCTTGTCCCTTCTGCCACATAAAGACACAGAAATGCCAACAATAAACCAAATACCACATCTGCCAACTCCCTGATCTTGGGCTTCCCAGGTTTCAGAACTAAGAGAAAGAAATTTCTATTATTTTTAAGCTATAATTGGCATGGTGGTAGAGCAAGCTAAGCCTCCACCTGCAGCACCAGCATCCCATATGGGCACATGTCTGAATTCAGCTACTCTACTTCTGATCCAGCTTCCAGCTTATGGCCTGGGGAAACAGCAGAGAACAGCCCAACTTCCTGGACCCATGCACTGACCTGAGAGACCCAGAAGAAACTCCCGCATTCAGATCGGTTCGGCTCTGACCATTTGAGGAGCAATCTAGCACATGGACAATCTCTCTCTGTCTCTGCTTCTCTATAACTCTGCATTTCTAACAAAACCAAACAAATCTTTTTTTAAAAAAAAAAAGATATTTTATAAGCTACTTCATTTATGGCATTTTGCAACCGTGTTAAGGCAGCTAGGTAAATACTGTGTAAAATGGACCTAAGAAAATGAGAAGAAAATTAATTTATGAGCAATGCGACAAGGACACAGGTCTTGAAAGCAAGACCCAGCCTCTTGCCTGTTGCCCCTCACCCAAGGTATATTCTCCCATCCCTTATCACAAGGAATTCACTGAATGAAGGCAGCCACACAGCTGGCCAACAGGTCAGAATCCCTGGGCTCACGGAGTCATTTGCTTCTCCAATAGGTAAGAATCTTGGTGGTCAGTACTGCCCCGAGGGGGGTGTTCGGGAGAATTCCACGTCCAAATATTCCCTACCCAGATTTTCCCAGTAGAGGGAAGAGGAAAGAAACAGGGACGCGCTCCTCCCCTCCACTCATATCCACAAAACCCCAGTCAGAATGCAGAGTTTCTCTATGCGTCTTCAAACACTATGCCAAAGCTGCCTTCTCATCAGCCACATTCTCCCAGCGGTTGAAATCAGTAGTAACAACAGCAGCCCAAACTAAGAGAAAGTAGCATTAGTGGATAGAGAAATTCTAGAAATTATACAGTCTCAAGGTGTCCCTCCACAAGGGAAAAAGAGAAAATAATGGCAGAGAAGGCAACTTTGCGGCAGAGAAGCCTGCCAGATAGCACTTAACTGTTCCAAGTTAACTGCACCAACATCAAACTGTTAGCTGGTATTGCCACAAACCCAAAAGCCAGATAGAGTAAGCCACTCACAGAGGTCTTTATTTCAGCAGGGGAGGCAGCCGTGGGGCAGGGAGAAAGCGGTGGGTGGGGGTGGTGGAGAGGGAAGAGAGAGAATAAAGGTAAAGGCATCTCAGTGTGGAGAGCGGGAAGGGGCGGTGAGGGTCTGCAGATGCTGCAGGTGGACACCAGGGATAAATGCCTAGGGGATGGGCGGGGCGCACAGTCTGAAGCTCAAGGTCACTAAGCTTACTTAGGAAGTGGACCTTAAGGGGGCCGAGACCTAGGGGACTGATGGTCCTGCTGGGTAAGCAAGCACTGGGACATTCGAACTGAGTCCAGGGGCCTCTGTTCGAGTCACTCCTGACACAAACACCCTCTGATGCTAGTCTGTTACAACGACGAGGCATAAGCGGCCTCCGCTGTTCTCTTCAAAAAACACACAGGCACGTGGCTATGGGGAAACGTCACGCAAACTCAAACTGTGACACAACACATACATCACTAGACAGAACCCTTCCTAAGTGTCAAGACCAAGAAGGACACACACACACACACACACACACACACACACACATGCACACACACACACCACTGAGGAACCCTCCCAGACTGAAGCAGACACAAAAATGAAATGCAATGTATAATCCTAGATTTGATCCTCAGTCAGAAAACCATCATTAGTGAGATAACTGGAAATTATTTAATAAAGTCATAGATAATAATGTCCTAATTTTCATAACTGTCCTGTGGTTATGTGAGATACTATTTAGGAAATCTGTGGAAAGGGTACAGAGGGATTTTTTTTTTAAGATTTATCTATTTTTGGGCCCGATGCAATAGCATAGTGGTTAAAGTTCTCGCCTTGCACGTGCCAGCATCCCATCCCATATGGTCACCGGTTCTAATCCTGTTGCTCCCCCCTCCCCCCCGCTTCCCATCCAGCTCCCTGCTTGTGGCCTGGGAAAGCAGTTGAGGACATCCCAAAGCCTTGGGACCCTGCACCCGTGTGGGAGACCTGGAAAAGCTCCTGGCTTCAGATCAACTCAGCACTAGCCATTGTGTTGCAGCCATGTGGGGAACGCACCAGCAGATGGAAGATCTTCATCTCCCCTTTGTAAATCTGCCTTTCCAATAAAACTAAATAAATCTTTAAAAATAAATAAATGAGTCATAAATATTTTTAAAATCAATCAAATGAGACAACTGATTAGTACTAATAGGAAATAAAGGAGGGCCCACCATGGTAGCCTAATGGCTAAAAGTCCTCGCCTTGCACACTCTGGGATCCCATATGGGTGCCAGTTCTAATCTCAGTGGCCTCACTTCCCATCCAGCTCCATGTTTATGGCCTGGGAAGAGTTGAGCATGGCCCAAAGCCTTGGGACCCTGCACCCCCGGGGGAGACCCAAAAGAGGCATCAGGCTCCTGGCTTGGGATCAGAGCAGCTCCAACTTTTGTGGCCACTTGTGGAGTGAGTTAATGGACGGAAGATCTTCCTCTGTGTCTGTTCTCCTCTCTGCATACTGATTTTCTAATTAAAAAAAAAAACATCTTAAAAAGAGAAGCAGAAGGAGTTCCCCTCGTTTCTTTCTGTGTACAAAAGGCTGCCTGGCCACACACTCACATGCTAGCAGCCACAGGGACCATCCCTGGGAGGAATGCAGGCAGCTGGCCTCAGTGGTTGCCACCCGGGTGGAGAACTGGGAACTGGAATTAAGGGCTGGCAAGAAGATTTACTCTTAACCATGTACCATTTTGTGATTAAGAGTTTTAAAATGCCATACATTATTTTAAAATATCTACAAAAATTTATCTCCCCTGGGCATTGTAGGGCGAGGCAACCCCTTGTCAAGCTGCTCATCCCCCACCTCATGCTCCTTTCTCTAAGCTGACAGAGCACGTGCCAGCATGAGGACGTTGCTTCCTAAGCCCACATTCCCATGGAAACGGAAGAGCAACAGACAAGAAAGAAAAACAAAGGAACAAAGAATATGATTTGTTGATTGATGATGATTTCAAACTCTTTAGGTCACTCTGACTTGGGCTTACATTCTATAAATGCTCTTCAAAATGACAAAGGATCCACAGTGCCTCTCCCCTGTGTGTTGAAAACAGCAAAGCAGCATAATGGAGGGCTCTGCAGTGAGAAGCGAAGTGCTCCTACCACTGGTTAGGACTTATTTATAAGAAGAGTGCTTTTGGAAACAAACACCCAACCTCGGCAAACATGTGACTCTCGCCATGGAGAATATGAGTTTTATAGAAACACCAGGTGAGAACTCTCCCTTAGGGCTGGGCAAAGTCAGAATAACTAAGATAAAATGCAAAATGTCTGTCTCCTATGCTTTTAAACCTTGCTGGTGGGAATGAAGGCTTGTGAGAGAAGTTTGACTACAGATATTCAAAAATCTTTAAAACATGTAACTATGGGACTTCCAGCTTTGACAGTATGAGTAGGCACCCAAATGCTTTATCTGCCCCCCCAAAATTAGACAAAATTATATATGTATGCATGTAAAAAAGGTGTTGCCGACCACAGAGAAAATCACAATATATGTGGTCCGACCTTGGAGAGCATGGATAGGGATGGGGCCCCGCAATTGCTGATGACTTTGCAACGGACAGCATGCCCAGGTGCACATGGAGGACTTGATGGTCAGCTCATCTAGGCCAGCAGAGGACGCAGAGTGCCTCGTCAGAGATGGAAAGCAGAACAGGTTGGACCACTCTCCTGGTTAAGTTTTGGAGCATGTTCCTGGGTCTGTGGCTGCACTAAGGTGGACTTGGTCAGTCAACAGACCATGGAATGACTTTTCTCAACCCTGGAGCAATGAAGCCGACCACAGCTCAGAACTGTCAAAACCACTCAAGTGACACCCTCGTAACACTCTTCCCCACAGCAGGGTCTCTAAGGTGTCCTCACGTGACCAGCTCCCATCCTTGAATGCTGATGTAGTTTGACAGCAAAGAATGTCCCCCAACCCTTCCCTCCCTGTGGACACAGGAGAAAAATCTGAAACATTTGTCTCAACCATTTTCCTCCATGCCTCGACCTTTCCCACCGTAATGAGAGACCCACATGTGCTTGTACCCTCTCAACTGTTTAAGCAATATGAAAAATAAAATAAAATTTAAAAGAAACAAGGGTTGATAATTGGTGTTGGGAAAGCACTGTTTGGCATGCCCAGACTCTATACTAGAAGGCCTGGGTTTCAAGTCCCAGCTCTGCTCCAGAGTCCAGCTTCCCGCTAACCAGCACCCCTAGAAGTGACAGGTGATGGCCCAAGTGGTTGGATCCCTGATACTCGTGAGAGAGACCTGGGCTGAGGTCCTGGCCTCCCTTACTCAGTCTGGCTCGGTCTCTGCTGTTGCAGGCATTTGAGGGGTGAACCACCACAGCTGTCCCTCTGCTTTTCAAGTAAATAATTTTTTTTAAAGATTTATTTTATTTTTATTGGAAAGGCGGATATATAGAGAGGAGAGACAGAGAGGAAGATCTTCCGTCCGATGATTCACTCCCAAGTGAGCGCAAGCCCATCCGAAGCCAGGAACCTCTTCCGGGTCTCCCACGTGGGTGCAGGGTCCCAAAGCTTTGGGCCGTCCTCGACTGCCTTCCTGGGCCACAGGCAGGGAGCTGGATGGGAAGTGGGGCTGCCAGGATAGAACCGGTGCCCATATGGGATCCTGGGCGTTCAAGGTGAGGACCTTAACCACTGCGTCATCGCGCCGGGCCCAAGTAAATAATTTTTTTAAAAAAATCATCCAACCAGGGCCCAGCATAGGTTGCCTAGTGGCTAAAATCCTCGCCTTGCATGTGCTGGGATCCCATATGGGCGCTGGTTCTAATCCTGGCGGCCCCGCTTCCCATCCAGCTCCCTGCTTGTGGCCTGGGGGGGGAGGCAGCTGAGGATAGCCCAATGCCTTGGGACCCTTCACTGACATGGGAGACCCAGCCCAGACCGGCGCAGCTCCAGACGTGGCAGCCACTTGAGGAACAAACCAGCAGATGGAAGATCTTTCTGTCTATCCTTCTCTCTGTATATTTGCCTTTCCGATAAAAAGAAAATTAAAAAAAAAATTTTTTTAATCAGCCAAACAATGATTTCAAGACTGAAAATCAACTGAAGGCAAATGACTAATGGAAAGATGTTCTAGCCATGAAGAAGTCCTGGGGAGTGAACCCCAGGTACCCGCACTGCGTTGACAGAAGGACTGCGTGTAGCCCACCTCCCACCTGGACAGTTGGCATGGTTCACCGAGGCAGGGCAGCGGGGCTGACAGAGAGGGCCAACTTGGAGATGGTGCCACTCCAGCGCTAGTAGCCAACTCCACAGGCAAACACCACCGTGGCTGTGGCCCCAGCTGAGGTGAGCGGACGGACAGCCAGATTCTCGAAAGAACACGCCTAGGCCGCAGTCAGCTCTCCCTCTGTCTGTGGCAGTCGAGAAAATGGCCCACAGAGGTGCAGGCACACGCTCGGGCGGGCGCTCAGAGGCCAGCAAAGCCACCTTGAGAGCCAGCTCGGCTGGAACGCCCTGGGCCTCACGCAGACCCCGCGCCGCCGTCCCGCGGCCCCAAGGGCGCCCCTGTTGGCTTCCGGTCTGTTAGGAGCTCGGGGGTCTCGCCTGCACCCCAACACTGAGGGAAAGATGGCCACAGGCCGCGAACTTACCGAGCCGGGACAGGGATGCGGTGAGGTGGCCTCAGGGGGAAGCAGGGCCTCTTTGAGCTCTAGGCCCTCAGGCTCCCGCAGACAGGGAAGACACGCCCTCACGCAGGCTTCCTTCCGGCCGGCAGGCAGGCGAGGGTTGCGCCCCAGCCGAGCCTTCTAGGTTTCTGAACAAGGTCTGCCCTCAGGCGCACCTCGTTCCACCGGAGCCTGCCGGTCCTGAGGCAGGAGCTACCCGCACTTCGCTGCAGCCAGCCGGGTGCCACAGCCCCCCATCCCCCAGGGACCCCCGGGGGGGACGGGGGCGCCTCCCGGGCTTCAGGGCCCGCACAGCTGACAACATGGCCAGAGTCATCCAGGAAACAGAGCAAGCGAGCTTCAAAACCCTAGGAGGTGGCCGTGATGGCCCCAGAGCCACCGTCCTGGGAGACCTGGATTAAGCTCCTGGCTCCTGGTTTCAGCCAAAATTCAGTCCCAGCATTGAGAGCTGCTCTCTCTTGCTCTCTCTCAGGTAAGTATTTAAAAAAGAGAGATAAGTGGGTATACTAGCATCAGACAACATGGACTTTAAGACAAACGATATTAGAAATAAAGAGAATATCTTGGAAGAACAAAGGGACCAATACTTCAGAAGATATCAAACAGGATAGGCCACTGTTCCTGTTGGGCTAAGTAGGGCTGGCTCATGGACCCACTGGTGTGCGCAAGATCTGGCATTGGGAGAGGTTCAGATGGAAGAGCTTGGGCAGCTCTGTCAGGACACAGTCCCTGCAGGTGAGCACAAGGACCACAATAGGGGGCAGCCCAGACTGAGCCAGGTAATAGTATCCACCAGCACACATTTGGCTCAGGTCAGAGGGCAAATTAGCCTGGGCCAGTTCATATCACCAGCTGGTGAATCTGAGCACCAGAATGAAGTGTGGGTCAGGTCAAGTTGGGCTGCAAACCAAGCCAGTTCACATAAGGGCTAAGCTGTAGCTCCCTCAAGCGTGAGCTGGAACTGGGGCAGTGGGTAGGCTGGGCCTGGCCAGGCTGCAGCTCCCACCGGCAAATGCTGAGGTGAGACGACTGGGCTGCAGCACCCAACCAGTACACATGAGAGCCAGAGGTGTGAGGATTTGAGGCGAACTTAGTAGTGGGGCTGTATGGGGCTCTCCTGTTGGACCACCACTCGCACTGGTGAACGTGAGAGCTGGGATGAAGCAGATCAAGCTGTGCAGCCTCATGTGAGCTAGGTCAGGGAAAGCCAGGCTGGGTCAACTGTTCTGATACATGCATAAAACCAGAGTGGGTGTGGGTTGGTTGGGCTTTGCCACAGCATCAGCTGGCAGATGGAGACCAAATTCTGTCAAGTTAAAATGCAGAACCATCTGGAGAGTACAAGATCTGGGAGTGGGAGTGGGCCCATTAGGGAAACAGTGGGCACCTCCCTATGGGTTGCCACTCTGATTGGTGAGCATGAGAATTGGGACTGGGACAGGCATGGCTAGACAGAGTGTCACCTGCTGGCAGGTGTGTGGGCTGGATAGTGGGACTGGTTGGGACAGGCTTCAATGCCCATTGACAAGTTTGAGAGCTAAATGGGATGTGGGACAGACTGGACCAGTCTGCTGTGCATATTGGCAGTCACAAGAACCAGGAAAGGGGGCAGGTCTGGTGGGGGTTATTGTGGGTCACTCTGACTAGGCTGTAGCTCCCACTGGTTTGCGTGACGGCTTTGGTTCACCTCACTCCAGATGTTGCAGCCATTTGGGGAGTGAACCCGCAGATCTTAAAATCTTTCTGTCTCTCCTCTCTGTAAATCTGTATTTCTAATAAAAATATATTTTTTTAAATGTGGGTAAAATATTGGCAACCAAACTCTATTTCTCCTTTTTCTGCCTGGCACAATACAGCTAAGTCCTCACTTTGCAAGTGCTGGAAACCCATATGGGAACTGTTCGTGTTCTCGCTGCTTCACTTCTTACCCACTCCCTGCTTGCAGCCTGGGAAAGCAGTCGAGGATACCTCAAAGCCTTAGGACCCTGCACCCATGTGGGAGACCGTGGAGAAGCTCCTGGCTCCTGGTTTTGGATTGACTCAGCACTGGCCATTGTGGCTACTTGTGAAGTGAACCAATGAATGGAAGATCTTTTTCTCTGTCTTTCTTTTTCTCTAGATTTGCCTTTCCAATAATTTTTTTCTCATTCTTTTCCCATCCTCTTGAGATTGGCTTATTAATGGCATACACACACACACACACACACACAAATCAGTGTAAGAGCAATCCAACAATCTTGACTTTTTTTTTATCTTGACTTTCCATAGAAATTCTAACCCTCCCCCCCAAGGTAAAAGGTAGAGATGACAAAAAGGAATATAACGTCACATTTCATTTAATGTTCCAATTCACAATTCATAATATTATTCCATTAGTGCCCATCATTCAAAATGTCTGATATCTGAGAGTGGATTATTATTTAATGAGCTATGCAGCCCTCGCTCCAGGAGAAGTTATTCATAATACATTACGCTGTGCTCAAGAGCGAATGTAGGGCAATCTGGCATTTTCTTTGTCCTGCTTTTCAGCGCAGCTGTTTTTCTCAAAGCCACTGGGCAAAGTGTGAGGCATTAAAAGTCCTTTGTCAGAAACTGAGGCAACTCTTTATAGTATATTGAGCATTTGCATCTGGGCAAATGTAAAGCCTGGTCCAGGGTGTCTGTTGATGCCCGTTTCCACCTGTAACCTCCAGGGGCTGCTGCCTTCAGCCTGACCTGCCAGTGCCATGGGATTCTTCCCCACGAGGGAATCTACCCCTGGCCATCTGCAATCTCTGCCTCTTGGTGGCAGATACTTCTTGTTGGCATTCTGTGAGGATGGCACATCAAACCCCCAGGTTGAGTGAGAATTATAAACCTTGTGTTTGGTAGCAGTGGGTAGCAGATGTATCCTCCAGTTGGATAGCCATTCCTGTTCCAATGCATCACCACGCATCCAAACTTTCACCTCCATCCTAACAACCCTGTCTTTGTATGTTTTCTCACTGTCACTAGAGCATCCCTGCCCCCTCAATTTACTGATTTCAAAGGCAGAGAGGCAGAAAGAGAGGGAGACACAGGGATATATTACATCTGTTGGTTCACTCATCACATGGATGCAATAACTAGGTCTGGGTGAAGCTGAATCCAAGAACCAGAAATTCCACCTGGTCTCCCACACGGGTGGCAGGGACACAAGCACATGGGCCATCCTCCACTGCCTTCACAAGTGTAGTAGCTGGAAGCAGAGCATCTGGGAACTGAACCAGTGTTCCAACATGGGAGGCTGGTTTTGCAAGTAGTAGCTTAATCCACCATACCACACAGAGCTCCAGTGTGCAGTCTGATGGGGACTTCATTCCATAGTGTATGATCAATGGATTTAATGTCCGTGCAGTTGACCTTAGACCTACAGGAGTCCATCTGTTATCATCTGGGGGCATATCATGAGTTACTTTGTGAGTTTAAGCTATCAGGTGAAGGTTGAGAGAACCCCACACCTCATTTAAGAAATGTCAAGGGTTTAGAGATTGCCTCCCAGGAACCAGGGACTAAAGTCCAGTCCCCTATCTGGGGAAATACAAACTCTTTATATTTCCCATCACTTCTGCCACAAAAGGGAAGGAGCAACAAGAATAAATAGCGACACTGAGAGTAGAGTGTTAGACACAGCATACATAATTTGTCTAATTCTTACAATAACCCTGCTAAGTTGAAGCTCAGATAGTTACTCAGAGTTTTTGAGCTTTATTTGCCCGTGGAATGTGCCAGAGCCTACTCTGCTTAAAATCCATACGACATCTGACCCAGATTCTTTTTTTTTTTTTTTTTTGAAATTTTTCTATGTTTAGCGGTCAGTGGGATGGCTCAACAGGCTAATCCTCCACATGTAGCACCAGCATCACATATGGGTGCTGATTCTAGTCCCAGCTACTCCCCTTCCCATCCAGTTCCCTGCTTGTGGCCTGGGAAAGCAGCAGCGGATGGCCCAAAAACCTTGGGCTCCTGTACCCAAGTGGCAGGCCCAGAAGATACTCCTGGCTTCAGATCAGCGCAGCTCCAGCTATTGCAACCACTTGTGGAGTGAATCAACAGATGGAAGTCTTTCTCTCTGTCTCTCCTCCTCTCTGTATATCTGACCTTCCAATTAAAAAAAAATAAAGGAAAATGGGAATCACAAATAGAAATAGAAATGATTTCAGGTTTTTTTTAAAGCTCCTGTCCAGGAGCCAGGAGCTCTTCCGGCTCTCCCACGTGGGTACAGTGTCCCAAGGCTTTGGACCGTGCTCGACTGCTTTCCCAGGCCACAAGCAGGGAGCTGGATGGGAAGTGGGGCAGCCGGGACATGAGTCAGTGCCCATATGGGATCCCAGTGTATGCAAGGCAAGCACTTTACCCACTAGGCTATAACACCAGGCCCAGGAAATTTTTAACCTATTTGTGTGTTACTTATACACATTAGAAAAAACTAAGAAAGAAGTTTATGTAAAATTCATTACAGTTCTTGCTGATGAGGGAACTAAAAATAAATCTACAGGGCTGCACAATGGCTCTGTAGCTAAAATCCTCACCTTGCATCCACTGGGATCACATATAGGTGCTGGTTCGAATCTCAGCTGCTCCACTTCCCATCCAGCTCCCTACCTGTGGCCTGGGAAAGCAGTAGAGGGTGGCCCAAAGACTTGGGACCTGGAAGAAGTTCCTGGCTCCTAGCTTCTGATCAGCTCAGCACCCAGCCATTGCAGCCACTTGGGGAGTGAATCAGTGGACAGGGGATCTTTCTTTCCATCTCTCTTTCTTTCTGTATACCTGCCTTTCCAAGAAACGAAAGAAATCTTTTAAAAAATTCTTAAAAATTAATTTTGGGGGCTGGCACTGTGGCCCAGCTTGCTACTCCTCTGCCTGAGGCACTGGCACCCCATATGGGTACTGGTTGGAGTCTCAGCTACTCCACTTGATATCCAGCTTCCTGCTCATGTATCTGGGAAAGCCATGGAGTATGGCCCAAGTGCTTGGGCTGTGCAGCCACGTGGGAGACCCGGAGGAGGCTCCTGGCTCCCAGCTTCTATTTGGGGAATGAATCGGCAGATGAATGGAAGATGTCTCTTTTGTCTCTACTTTTCTCTGTAACTCTACATTTCAAAATGATTGTTAAAAAAAATTCTAAAGTTCCAGGCAAAGCAGATATGGTTCATTCCTGGAAAGAAAAGAGCATAATTCCATTCACCATGATGTGGAACTCACCGTGTGTGCTCTCGGCGGCCCCCATGTGCTCACTTTTTTTTTAAAGATTTATTTTTATTATTTTTTTATTGGAAAGGCGGATATACAGAGAGGAGAGACAGAGAGGAAGATCTTCCGTCTGATGATTCACTCCCCAAGTGAGCGCAACGGGCCGATGCTATGCCTATCCAAAGCCAGGAGCCTCTTCCAGGTCTCCCATGCGGGTGCAGGGTCCCAAAGCTTTGGGCTGTCCTCGACTGCTTTCCCGGGCCACAGGCAGGGAGCTGGAAGGGAAGCAGGGCTGCCGGGATAGAACCGGCGCCCATATGGGATCCTGGGCGTGCAAGGCGAGGACCTTTAACCACTTGCGCCACCGCGCCAGGCCCCCCATGTGCTCACTTTTGCTGGTGTGGATTCAGAATCACTCTCTTGGCTTGGCTTTTTGCTCTTCCTGGCCAACCCCGCAGGTGCACAGAACCATGCCTGGCTGAGCTCATCCTGTGTGCCCCCGCACCAATGCAGGGAGGCACAGAGTAGCTACTGAGGAAAGAGTTGCCAAAAAATCTACAGACCCTGTCAATCATACCTCAACAAACGCTGGCAGCACTTTAAAAACAGACCATGGGAAGGAACATGCAGTTGGAAATGACTGCCAAAATCCAGGTGGCGATAAACAGGAAGCATGCGGAAGTCATGGCGGGGAGGTAAGCTTTGGATCTAAAATGCAAAGCGCCTAGCCTTTGAGCACCAGTGAGGCCCGTCCCCAGGAACACACCTGTCGTCCTTCTGGCCTTTGGGTCCCAGTCTCTGCACCTCGCCCCTGCTCTGGTGCGGGAGACACAGGATGAGCTCAGCCAGGCATGGTTCTGTGCATCTGCAGGGTTGGCCAGGAGGAGCACAAAGTCAAGCCAAGAGCCCACGGTCAGGGAGGGCAGCGGCCCAGTTAGGGCAGAAGCTCCACCCTGGTGTCAGGTTAGTGCCAGATCGCTCAGTGGATGGCCTGGTGTACACAGGGAGGCACCAAGGCACTTTTTAGAAACCACCAGGAGGAACTCGAGCTCCCACAGCCCAGGCTGCATGGTAAGCCCACGGGCCCCTCTTAACTAAAAGAGGTAGCGTCAAAGGTGTGTGTGTATAGACATGTTCCCTCAGTGAGGAGGAGCTTGTTAGCAAACAGGGCCCCCTCCCTCGGGGTTCTGCCCCAACCACGTGCACACAGGCGGGCAGGGCCGGCTGGCACCCGGCAGGTGCGGCTCCTCCTGCTGGGCTCCCTGCAGCTCCCAGGCACAAGGCTTCTGTCCTCACAGGGCATCTAGTGGACACTGACAGTTGCTCCACCTCCAAGTTTCAGAACTCCCAGGGGATGGAGGCAAAGATGGGGCTCAAGGGAGAGAAGAACTTTCCTGTACCGAGGATTTGTCAGCTTATTCAGGAAAGAATGCCAACCCCCCCACCCCCCGCGACTCTCCCCTGCAACCCTGTCCGCGAGGGGACAGACACGAGCATTCACAGCTTCTCTGAGACAGCCGGGCAAGAGAGCTGGGGAAAAGCAAGTGGGAACTGCCAATCAGGCCCTTGAGACTTAAGGCTAAATCTAAACTGCATTATTTCATCTGCATATTTCTTATCAGATCCTGTGAACAACATATCTTAAGCTAATTTACTTCTGCAGATGTTGATTTCTATTTGCATAATTCTCAGTGATCTCATTTCAAAAAATTTCCACTCCATGAGAATAATTCTAAACGTCTGTGAAAAAGTGGAATTACCAGCAAAGGCTTGGCTGGTCTTTGTGGTGCGGTGAAGTAAGTGCCTTCATCTCCTACCAGTGCCCACTGTGAGGCCCTGCTCCACTTTCTTTTAAAAAGATTTATTTTTTTAATTGGAAAGTCAGATATACAGAGAGAAGGAGAGACAGAGAGGAAGATCTTCTGTCTGCCAATTCACACCTAAGTGGCCACAATGGCTGGAGTTGAGCCCATCCAAAGCTAGGAGCCAGGACCCTGCACCCCATAGGTTTGAGGCATCCTCAACGGCTTTCCCAGGCCATAAGCAGGGAGCTGGATGGGAAGTGGGGGCTGCCGTGACACGAACCAACACCACTATGGGATCCTGGTGTATGCAAGGCGAGGACTTCAGCTGCTAGGCTACAGTGTTGAGCCCTCCTGCTTCACTTTGAGCCCAGCTTCTTGCTAATGCACGGGCTGGGAGGCAGCAGCCGCTGGCTCCAAGGCTTGGGTTCCTGACATCCCACAGGGGAGATCAGAATTGAGTTCCAGGCTCTTGGTTTTGGACTGACCCAGTCCTGGCTGTTGTGGACATCTGGAGAGTGAACCAGATGATGGAAGATCCCGTGTTCTATGACTGTTTTTCTTTTAATACATCAAGAAGACGAAGGAAGGAGAGGAAAAAAGGGGGCAGCATTTTAGTGCAGCAGGTTAGGCTGTGGCTTGCGATGCCCACAGCCCCTTGGGAGAATGCCAGTTGGAGTGCTGGCTGTGCCACTTCAGTCTGAGCTTCACACTCAATGCCTTGGAGGCAGCAGACAATGGCTGTGCTGCTACGTCCCTGCTGCCCGCAGTCAGTGGAGAGCAGCATGGAGTTCCTGGTTCTTGGCTTCGGCCTGGTCTAGCACTAGCTGTTTCGGCCACTTAGAGCATGAACTGACAGATGGAATAACTCTATTTTTCATTCCCCTATATATGTTTTACAAATAAAGAGGTAAATCTTTTTAAAGTATTTCTTTGCAAATGAGAGATAAATCTCCCATCTGCTGATTCATTTTCCAAATGGCTGCAATGCCCAGGGTTGGGTCAGGCCAAATCCAGGAGCTTCACCCAGGCTCCTGCTTGGTGCAGGGGTCCAAGTGCTTGGACTATCCCCCACTGCTTTCCGAGGCACATTAGCATGAAGCTGGATCCGAAGAGGAACAGCCGGGATTTGAGCCTGTGCCCATACTGAATGCTGGTGCTGCAGGCAGCAGCTTCACCAACTATTGCACAAATACTGACTGAAATCTTTTTTAAAAAGATAAGATTGAGGGCCTGGCACGGTAGCCTAGTGGCTAAAGTCTTTGCCTTAAATGCTCCAGGATCCCATATGGGTACTTGTTTGTGTCTTGGCAGCCCTGCTTCCCATTCTGCTCCCTGCCTGTGGCCTGGAAAAGCAGCTGAGGACAGCCCAAAGCTTTGGGACACGGCACCCGCGTGGGAGACCCAGAACCTTATGGCTCTTGGCTTCAGATCAGCTCAGTTCCTGGTATTGCACTCACTTGGGGAGTGAATCATTGGACAGAAAATCTTCCTCTCTGTCTTTCCTCCTCTCTGTATATCTGACTTTGTAACAAAAATAAACATATTTTTAAAAAGGTTGATTGTGATGCAAAAATCATAATATGATTTTTCATTAACTTTAAAAAATATTCTGGTCTGAACAATATTACCCTCATTTTTTTCTAGTCTTGCTATCGGTTTATATAGTTTATTTTATCAAGTGAAGTAGGAGGATTGAAAATATTTCTGGATGAAAACTGTGGTATCTGAAATACATTTTTTTAGTTGTGTTATTTTTTAAGTTAATTCCTGGAATTTTCCCCAGTGGTTGTGAGAATGTCTTTGGTTGTCAGGCAACAGCACTGGAGATAATTTTGCCCATCTTCCCACATTTTTGTCTAGGATGGTACATTACAAAAATTGGAGCTGGTGCAGGTATGTTCAAATGGGCTTTATGGGAGCCTTTTGACTTAGGCGTGCTTTGTCTCCATCTGGTGGCCAATTGAAGCTTTGCACCATCAGAAGTACTGCCTCTCCCCATTGGGATCATAATCCAATATGCAGGTGGCATCCAGAACTATTCCATCAGAAGGGCAGGAATAGGACCCAGGGTTATTCATTGATTATTTGTGTATTTAAAGATTTAGTTTTTACTGGAAAGTCAGATATACAGAGAGGAGGAGCGACAGAGAGGAAGATCTAGATCTTCTGTCCAATGAATCACCCCCAAGTGGCTGCAACAGCCGGAGCTGAGCTGAGCTAAAGCCAGGAACCTGGAACCTCCTCCTAGTCTCCCATGTGGGTGTAGGGTCACAAAGCCTTGGACTGTGCTTGACTGCTTTCCCAGGGCACAAGCAGGGAGCTGGATGGGAAGTGGGGCTGCTGGGATTAGAACCGGCACCCATATGGGATCCTAGTGTGTGCAAGACAAGGACCTCAGCCGCTAGGCTAATACACTGGGCCCTATTTATTGCTTTAAGCTAACAATTCACAGGAAATTCTGTGAAATTATGGTTAATAATTAGTGAACTAGAATAAACTCTAAGTCAGTGGTGAATACTGAACATTAATTCATTGCACAAGACCACCATCAAGTAAAAAGAGCCTAAGACCCCTTCAAGCTTTCCATGGTGCAGTTACTGCCAGTCGATCTGAATGGCTCTGAATAGCAGAGGACTTGCTGTGATGAGGCAGAAAGTGCCAAGCAAAGAGATGCAAACACACACACACGCATATCAGAGTCACACACGCACATATAAATACCACACACCTACACCTTCGCAAATACATGTACACAGTATATACACACACACAGAGGTAACGTGCCCACGTACACACATCAACAGCCATCCTTACCCCTGGCCAAACTATCAAGCAGTTTTTAATGATTTTGATGGGCTACTTTCTTACTTTATTTTTTCATTTAAGAACTGCAATGCAGTCTGTTGGAAAGGGTATAGATTGGTACAATCTTTTTAGAAAATTATTTGGCATTATCTCCTAAAATGGAGCACACTTAGATTAGGACTTGGTAATTTCACCTGTAGGTGCACTCCTGGAGACACATACAGGTCTAACAATGTTTACACCAGGGGCCCGGCGCGGTGGTGCAGTGGTTAAAGGTCCTCGCCTTGCACGCCCGGGATCCCATATGGGCGCCGGTTCTATCCCGGCAGCCCCGCTTCCCTTCCAGCTCCCTGCCTGTGGCCCGGGAAGGCAGTCGAGGACGGCCCAAAGCTTTGGGACCCTGCACCCGCGTGGGAGACCCGGAAGAGACTCCTGGCTTTGGATCGGCATAGCATCGGCCTGTTGCGCTCACTTGGGGAGTGAATCATCGGACGGAAGATCTTCCTCTCTGTCTCTCATCTCTGTATATCCGCCTTTCCAATAAAAAATAATAAAAATAAATCTTTAAAAAAATGTTTACACCAGACTGTGTTCTAAATAATCCATAATTGAAAATCTATGTGTTTCTGAATAGGATATATCAATTATAATATATGATGGAACACAATATGACAGCAAAATTGGAAAAAGCTACACATGATAAGTGGGCAAAGCTCCTAAGAGCAACTTTTCAGTCAGACATACACAATGCGTACTAGGGAACTTCAAAAAGTTCATGGAAATAAAATTTTAGAATGTTTGCATTGGTATGAAAAACCCTTGAAATTCATGTATGCAAGGCTGGCCCAGTGCAACAGCCTAGTGACTAAATCCTTGCCTTGTATGCACTGGAATCCTATGTGGGCAACGGTTCACGTCTCAGCAACTCCATTTCCCAACCAATTTCCTGTTTGTGTCCTGGGAAAGGCAATAGAGGATGGCCCAGAGCTTTGGGACCCGGCACCTGTGAGGGAGATCTGGAAGAAGCTGCTGGCTCCTGGCTTCAGATTGGCTCGGCTCCAACTGTTGCGGCCACTGGAGGGAGTGGGCCAGTAGACAGATGATCTTTTCTCTGTATCTCCTTCTCTCTGTGTATCTGCCTTTCTGATAAAAATAAATTTTTAAAAACAAAAAAATTCACGAGAATGTGTTTTATTAGAACATTACATAAACGATGTCTCGGAACCATTTCCCAAAAATGCCCTGTGGTTACAGTACAGAACACATGTTCCGACGCTATAGTAGGAACAGAAACTTAAGACATTTTTAAAAAGCACGGAAGAAGTTTGCACTTACCATTCTCAGCGCTCCTAAATTTGGCTATGACAGTCTGCATGCGATGGCATCTCATTTTGGCTTTAAAAAATTACCTTTTCAGCTTTTAATTGATGTAGGACATTTCCAATTTTTCCTCAAAGTTACCGAAGGTCCTTTGTTCTTGTGCCTTGGAAAGACTGCAGACAGCCACAGATCTCCCCTAACAGCTCTTCAGTGTTCTGTTGTTGCTGTTGTTTTAATTGCATGAGAGGCACAGAAGGAGCGCTTTCATCTGCTTGCTCCCTCTGCAGGTGCCTGTAGCCAAAGCAGGGAACCTAACGCTGGCCTCCACGGGGGCTGTTTGAGCCACTGCAGCTGATCCCGGAGCTGGAGGCGAGAACGCAGGCAGCTGTGAAAGCTAGGCACTGCAACATGGCTGCAGGCCTCCTAACCTCCAGCCCACTCAGCACTCTGGGAGGCCACTTAGGGATTGAACCAGCAGACGGAAGATCCTTCTCTCTGTGTCGCTTACTCTCTGTAAACTGGTCCAATTTTTTTTTTTTTTTAAAGATTTATTTTTATTATTTTTTCATTGGAAAGGCGGATATACAGAGAGGAGATACAGAGAGGAAGATCTTCCATCCGATGATTCACTCCCCAAGTGAGCCGCAACGGGTCGATACTATGCCGATCCGAAGCCAGGAGCCTCTTCCGGGTCTCCCACGCGGGTGCAGGGTCCCAAAGCTTTGGGCCGTCCTCAACTGCTTTCCCAGGCCACAGGCAGGGAGCTGGAAGGGAAGCGGGGCTGCCGGGATTAGAACCGGCGCCCATATGGGATCCCGGGCGTGCAAGGCGAGGACTTAACCACTTGCGCCACCGCGCCGGGCCCAACTGGTCCAATTTTTTAAAAAAAAGGACTTTTTCCTGTTGAATCACCATGACAGTCTTTACCAAAAAGCAGCTGCAAGAAACACGTGGATCTATTTCTGGACTGCATTCTACCCCATTTGTTCATTTGTTCTGTGTTGATCCTTGTGTTGGTTGCTACAGTTTTACGTGATCACAGGAATCCAGTCTGATATGACTAGGGTCACCAGGTTATGGCCACCATCTTGCCCACTAGATGACCATAGCATACCAGGGCTATGGTATATAGTGAGTTAAGCCTCTGTCTGCAGTGCCAGTTCCAGTCTAAACTGCCCCACTTCCCATCCAGCTCCTTGGACAACAGTGGAAGATGGCCCACGTCCTTGGGCCCTTACACCCATGAGAGAGACCCAGAAGATGTTTCAAGCCCTCGGCTTCAGATTGGCCCAACTCCGGCCACTGTGGAGTGAACTAGCAGATGGAAGTTCTATCTCTTCTCTTTCTGTAAATCTGCCTTCCAAATATCAGTAAGTAAATCTTTTAAAATAATTCTGTGGGGTTAAGATAATCTGCCACTCTTACTTGATGCTGGGAATATTTCCTGCAAATGTTAATATTTGCTGAAAAAGTCTAGGTACCTTCCCGTTGGTCACATGGCATTCCACATGTTTCTGTTCCTACACTGTAACCACAGAGCATTTTTGGGAAATGTTTAGGGTTCTCAAGCTTTGGTCTGATAAACTTCTTTGTGCAAAGTATGTGGAATCAAGACTGGGCTAGAGGAGAGGACATCTGGTCTCCCAGCTCCCCATACAGGTAAAGGCTGGGAGAGCAAGTAAAATGGTGCCTGTGGAAAAGATAAAGTGACGTTAAGGAGGAAAAGCAGCTGCCCTGCCATTTGTTTCCTAAGTACACGAACAGATGTGGAAGTTGTTCCCACAGGTCGGGATGAGATTTACAATCTGCAGATCTAACGGGAGGCTCGAACCTATGCTTTCTCTAAGATTCTGAGCAAACTGTTCAGCTTCCAGAACAGGATGACTCTCAAAGGCTTGATGTTAGCTATTGGTGTCAATTTAGAATACAAGCTGTTTAAAATACTCTAATACTGCTCAAGAGTCAGTTTTAGGTGAGCAAAGCAGCCCAGTCATCGTGGAACTACCAACAAGCACTGCCGGCAGGTACCATGGAGAATATGATGCTTGCACTGAAGGACTGAACTTCATTCAATAGCTGGGAGAGAGTCTGGTGAGGGAAGGAGTCAAGGCAGGCACTGCCCTTCCAGAAGGCAGATCCCAGGCGAGAAGCCTCGGTCTCATCATTAAGCATTCCCAGATGCTCAATCAGAGAATCAGACAAATGGCCCAGAAAGCTTCCCTGCTGCACTCAGGCACAAAGGAAAACTGGCCCCAGCTGCAGAGCCTCTGCACGGGGTGTGCACGTTCCCGAGCACGTGCTGACGGTGGGGGCTGGAGCACTGTCCTAGGCTGGCAGCAGAGCCCTCTGGTAATGCCTACTGGAGCCTGCTGGTCACCCCATGGTATCTGTCTAGGTTGTGACTGGAGTTGTGGCAAGGTGTGAATATAACTGTTGAGGACAGAAGAGGCTGGCTTTCCTAGCCTTTTAATCTTTCTCCAGTGTTAAAGACCAAGGGGGGAAAAATCTTCAGGGTTTGGGGTCAGTGATACTGCACCAGGAAGTCAGTCTCAAATACCAGGGTTGCTGTTTTACAAGTCATTTATTTTAAGTAGAGTGAAACTGAGCCATTTAACTAAGAAGCTGTTATCAAGACGTGGTCAAAGGGAACAAACTAGAGCTCACTGCTTTCTGCCTGAGGAACAAGGAAGGCAAGGAGTCTTGTCAGATCAGATGTAGAGATGTAGGCCGAGAACTGGCCACCGGGTTTTTCACTAGAACTGTAAAAACACACAGACGCCAACTCGAGGTTAAATGCAGGTGGTTTATTGTAAACAGGGTAACCCTAGCACTCCACACTGGCTGTGCCACATGCTTTCTCCATCACACCAGCTGGCCAGAAAGAGGGTTTTTTAAAATTTAAAGCAAAACAAACAAATTTAAAAAAAGGTCCCAGGCAACCAGGAACTCATGTGTTGCACACATCTTGTTTGCTGAGCCTCGAGTTGAGCAGCAGTGTCTGGGGTGGCGTGTTATTGCTCAGCGATGCAGCTTGGACTCATTTGAGAGACTCCGTTAGGAGATGCCTGAGAGATGCCGCGGCAGCTCGAGATCAGCTTGGAAACTGAGAAATGCCCGAGCAACTCAACAGCCATTGCAGGTTTGTGGAAGACTAGACCAAGTGTTTTTCTAACCTGCTTCATGTGCCTTTCTTTGAAATTTCAGTCATTAGGAAAAAAAAAAAAAAAAAAGAGTTAGAAGTTCCTCTACAGCACATAATTTTCCACAGAAAAAGTGGATTTTTCTTTACCCTTCAGGACTAATTTTTGTGCCACCTGGTATGTCTCTGCAGTTTGATGAAGAGCTGCATAGTGTATAAATGCATAAAAGCAGAAGGAAGTGATGAAGTTACACTCCCTCTGATGGACACAGACGGGCTTCGTCCAAGGCGGCCCTTGAAGGTTAAGGGTAGAAAGACAGTTACAGCACCACACGGATCTGACCGCAGGAGTGGAGCCCTGCTTTTCAAAGCAGGCCCGTAGTGTGACCGTATCATTCTTGCCCCAAATTGAGACTGTTTGGAAAACGGTAGTTATAAAAACTGAAGATGTGAAAAGACAGGACTCCGCAAAAAGAACCGGCAAACAAGCCACGTGAAAATGCCACTGCCTGAGTTAGTGGATGACAGGGTCATTTACTGTTACTCGTGCCCCCATGAGGAAATATATTCACAATTTCTCCTGAAGCAATTTTAATATAATAGTAGATATTTTCAAAATAATGAAGTTAATAATTTCACCTAAAATAGCATCTATGAAAAAAATATTTTTTTAAAAAGTCCACTCTAGTTACCATCTGATTGTATGTTGATACTTATATATTAAAAAAAAAAACAACACTTAAGGCAAGATTGGACTGGTAGCAATGAGGGACTTCGGAGTCTTAAAGAGACTTGCTATTTAACAATGTAAGATTAACTCTTCATTATCTCCAAAAAGGTGGCTTTATAGTTGTTGCCTTTTAAATTCATCATCGTGGATGAAAATATTCTGGTTCACATACTGACTGAGGTTACAGTAGCTGATGTTGGAGAAGCACGTCACACACTCAGCAGGATCTCGATTCGACCCTATCTGTACTCATTAAATAAATACAACATGTTGATCAGAAAAAGTCAAACTGATGAAACACTGCAAACCAACTATGGGCAACACGAACATGGATACGATTCAGTCAGAAGGAAAGAAACCACAGGAATCCTGAGAAATTCAGTTTGGGACAGAACTGATGTTAAGTACATCTGTACTTCTAGCACTGTAAATGAGCCAGGGCGCTCCAGTGTTTTTCCAGCAGCTTTACTAGTTGGAATAAAAAACATGTTCAAACCTTATAAAAAGATTAAAACCATGCCTTATATAACCAGCAATTTTACTAACAAAAGAAAATTATGTTACTCTGTTCATTTTATGTCAAATGTAAAGTTCTCCATTAACACCAAACTATCACAGGTAGAAAGTAAATTTGGGCTAAGTTGTTTAAAAAGGTATTGCCTTTTTAAATGTCTTGAACTCTTGTTAACTTAAGCAGGCTTTAAGAAAAAAAAAAAAAAACCTAAATTTAATTTTCTTTGGACAATTGACTATTTTACAGAATAGGGAAGAAAGGTTCTATAGGAATATCATTTGTCATTTTAAGCACTGTTATATAAGGGAAATTTCTTAGATGTAAAAAGAAAAAATTTAAAATATTTAAGAGGCATGTGTTTAAAAAATATTCTACATCTATAAGATTCTGTAATTTATTTTGGATTTTTAATATTTCTACATAATGACATTTGACAATTCCTTTTTATCTGTCTTTCTACAAGTGAATCAGAAACTCCTCAAGGAACCCAGACGGCTCCCCTAGGCCCCGGAAGACTCAGGAACGCCTCCACGTGCATCTTCCCAGCTGCGGGAAGTCTTCAGAGCTTGGCAGCCATGAAGTTAATATGTGGCTTCACCAGGGGGAACAGGGGCAAACCGCGCTTGAACTCAGTCATGTTCTGAATCACTTCAGGCTGAAAAAGCGAAAAAAAAAAAAGATACACACACCAAATAAATTTAGCCTACAAATCAGGTTGAGGACAGGACATCAACTTTTTTTGCGGAGAGGTACGCACTGGTTTCTACCTTCTACGTGGTGGCCTGCTGGTCCTGGGTCACCAGGGCCAACAGGGTCATTGACTGTCCCGTGCCAACCTACGACAAGTGCCCCAGTTGGGACTCTGCCCCACAGGGAAGATTTCTGCCTTTCCTGTGCACACACAAAAGTTGGCTCCACAAAGGCTCAGCACCAAGGCTTCCGCAGGGTTACAGAGAGGGCCTGGTCTCAACTGCCAATGTGCTCATCCTGCAAGTGCATGCCAGCCTTTGTAAATGATTACAACACATGGGCAATATTCAATATTTAGAAAAGATGTGGCCAGAGAGGATTCACTGCGCAGTAACACGCGTGTTCCTACAAGAGGCAGAGGCAGGGTGAAGAGCACTTGGAGGAGACCCCAAGAGAAGCTGGAATATCTGGTGACCTGAGACTTCTGTCTTTATGTGCTCTAAGGAGGAAGTCCTGATAATACAATCTAGCGTCATAGTTACGGTTCTTACTTGTGGCAAGGCTGGTGCTTGTGACAAATTTATATCATTTAGACATGGGAACTCTCCAACAACAGGGCCTATAAGAAAACAAAGGGTTTAATGATTTGCACTTCCATTAGCACACGAGAGCAACTTTCACAAGAAACCTGAAGCAGATTCAGTCCATGACCAGACTCGCTTCTTGGGTCCCTCAGATGTGCCCAAGGCCCCTCCTCTCTGCAGGGTCCAGTAAAGGCCCTTCACGCTAGGAAGGCCATGGAGTCATGGCTGCGGCAGCCTGCGTGCCCAGGTCTGATCTGACTGGATGCTGAGGCTCTGGTCACCCAGAGTTAGGCAGTCAAGCAATCCGGAAGGCCAGCGCAGTTAACATCAGGCCAACGGCTGTCAGCAAGTGACAGGAAGGCTGGGACAGACAGCTGGCTTGCCCCCACTCCAGCCTCACGCAGTGGTGCCAGAAAGCCTCTCTGGGGGTGCCCCACCTGCTACCACAGGGTGTCCCCACGAAGCCGTAGTTCTGTCCTTCATGGCTTCATTTTCCCCTTCCCTCTAACTGCTGCTTTGGCACAGCAGACTGTCTCCTGCTCCTTTTGTCTACTCTTTCACTAACTGATGCCACTTCAGCATGTGGCAAAGGGACAACCATCAGGTGGTTCAACATGAACCTAAAGAAATACGCTTCTCAAAGAAATCAGCATTCAATACTTACAAGAATCCATTTCCCTGGCAAGAACGTGGACGGATACCTTGTGTCTCCTTGGAGCGTCAAGTGCCAACATTTCCTGGACAGAAAGAAGAATGTGGTCTCCCTTTTGCTCCACCAAAGAACTTAAACTGATTACAAAGAATCAGCTTTTACTCAGTTACATATCAAAAAGTTGTTTCTTAGGGCTGGGAATTTCAGGTGGGTTTACATTCCAGGTTCCAATTCTGTCTTATATATAATACATATATTAAAAGGTGATCTGGGGCCCAGCGTGGTAGCCTAGTGGCTAAAGTCCTCGCCTTGTATATGGGTACTCGTTTGAGTTCTGGCTGCTCCACTTTCCATCCAGCTCCCTGTTTGCGGCCTGGGAAAGCAGTCGAGGATTCCCCAAAGCCTTAGTACCCTGCACCTGCGTGGGAGACCCAGAAGAGTCTCCAGGTTACTGGCTTTGGATCAGCTCAGCTCCAGCTATTGCAGCCATTTGGGGAGTGAATCAATGAGCAGAAGATCTTCCTTTCTGTCTCTCCTCTCTGTGTATCTGACTTTCCAAAAAAACAACAAAAAAAATTTAAAACAAAAACAAAGGCTACACGTGGAGAAGAGCAGGAGCAGATGAGATTCTTGTCTTCCTCTGTATCAGGCAAAGGGAATCATGAGGTTAAAAACAAAGAAACAAAAAACTTGTCGAGCTGTCTATTTCCACAACCAAAATGACTGAAATCTCACTGCTGAAAAAGCCACATTCAGAACACCGGCTTTTACTATTGAACCTATAGCCTGACACTCTCCTTTCTTAACTGGCTGTCCTAACACTTCTATGCAGACACAGAGAAACACTCCCTTGTACTTTTGAAGAAGCAGCTTGTGGACAGTGATTTTCCTCCAGGAAACCATGAGTGCCCGTTTTCACGTAGGATATTCGCAGTAAGCTGCTGGCTCCTGGTTCTGCTCTGGCCTAGCCCTGGCCACTGCAGTTATTTGGGGATTAAGCCTGCAGACGGAATATTTGTCTCTCCTTCTCTATTTCTTTAGCTATGCCTCTAAAATAAATAAAATACATTTATTTTAAAAAGAAGATATTTAGTATTTTAAATAAATACAGCTTTATTGCAAAAGCCAAAAGTTTTGAATTTCTTCACTTATTTTTTGTTATGTATTTATTCAGCACGTGAGAGAGAAACCTTCCAACTGCAGGTTTGCTCCCTGCACACCTCCAACGGCCAGGGTTGGATCAGGCCAGAGGTGCCTGGAATCCCATCCAGGATCCTCATGTGGCTGCCGGGCACCCAGGGATTTGAACCATGATTTGTTGTCCCACAAGATGCATTAGCAGAAAGCTGGATGGGAAATGGAAGAATTGGGACTGGAATTGAGCTATGGTCATGCCAAGAGAGACAGCTTAATCTGAAATGCCACAACATCTATCCCCTCTTAACATGGTACTGGGAAGCACCCTTATTTATTTATCTATTTACATTTGAAAGGTAGACATTCACATGTGACACACACTCTCTCTCTTTCTCTCTCTCACTGGTTCACCCCCAAATTCCCACAATAGCTGGAATTGGGCCAGGTTAAGACTGGAAGTTGAGAACTCTGGGTCTCCCCTGTAGGGAGAAGGGATCAACCACTTGGGCCATGATATGCTGCTCCCCTGGGCACACATTTGCAGCAGCTGGGATCAGCAGCTAAATCAGGACTTTAACTCAGGCACTGGCACACACAATACAGGAGCTAGGAATTTAATCTAGGCCTCTCACACGGGTGGTAAGAGGCCATCACTTGAGCCATCACCACTGTTCCCTGCATTAACAAGAAGCTGGAGTTGGGAATTAAACCCAGGAAATGGAATGTGGAGTGCTAGCCACGAAGCAAATGTCTATCCAATTTCCAGATACACTTTCTCAATGGGCACAAACACAACACTCCCAAGACCTCTGAGCACAGTTCAAGGTGAGTAATAATTTGTTTGAAAAAGCAGCCTCAGGGGCACCTAAATGAGTGAAGGCAGCTTAGACTTGTCAGATTTTGGAAAACAATGTCACTCAGAGTTCTTCTGTTTTCTTTGCTCTTCTTCCCCATTAAATAGCAAAGTAATCCTCATTGAGGGGGCAGGCTGGGAACAGAGAAGAAACAGAGAGGAAGCCCAAAAAGGAGGATTTGGAACCAGCACCACAGGCCTTGGTAGAGAGAGGAAAGCAAACATGGGGGTTCAACAGGAATTGTCTGCATTTGTTTTTCTAACAGTAATAAGTGTCTCTGTCAAAAATATGTAAGTCTACAAAACTCCTGCATCAGTGCAGCCTCGATGGGTTTAAAGTAATAATACACACAACACAGCCCATGCAACAGTTCCTTATGAGCCAAAAGCTAAATAAACGAATGCAACTTACCTTATAAAATTTGATGATATCATCCTTGGTAAGTGTCTTTAAATACGCAACTTCTATATTATCTTAAAGAAATCAAACAGTAACTTATTAACATTTGCCTTAAAATAGTCACTCATTCATTTTAATTTACTTGGGAAGAGAGGAAGACACAGAGAGAAAATGGCCATCTGCTGGTTGGCTCCCCAAATGCTGGCAGTGGCTGTGGTGGAGCCAGGTCAAAGGGAGTAGTTAGGAACTCAATCCAGGTACCGGAGCCAGGGATCCCATTACTTGAGCTAGCACCTGCTGCTTACCAGCATTCATATTAGAAGAAACCTGGGTCTCTGCTTATGGCCTGAGAAGGCAGTGGTAGACGACCCAAGGCCTTGCGACCCTGCACCCTGTGGGAGACCTAGAAGAAGCTCCTGCCGCCTGGCTGTGGATCAACTCAGTCCAAGTCACTGTGGCTATTTAGGGAGTGAACCAGCAGATGGAAAAGTTTTTCCTCTTTCTCTCTGTAAATCTGCCTCTCAAAAATAAATAAATCATAAAAAAAGGAAGCTGGAATTGGGAGTAAGGCCATAACTTTAAGCCAGGCACTGTAATATGAGATATGGATCTCCTAAGCGGCACATTAATTGCTAGGCCAAACACTTGCCCCTCATATTTCCACATTAAGTAGTCCAGAACACCATAATAAATGACAATATAATTTAATCAAACACTCTTAAGTGATCATATGCTCAATACTGGTAGGAAGGAATAGTTTCCAAATTAAAATAAGAGATGTGATGCATGGAATAAGCCTTTGCTGGGGATCCAGGCCAGCCTGGACTCATCACCTGACTGTCACAAGGTGGGCTAGTCATTCCAACTTTTCTGAGCCATAGCTTCCTCCTCTGGAAACTTGCGATAATAATGACTTCATGGAGGAATGGTGAGAATTTAGAAAATCTATGAGGGTACTTCTAAACATTAGTGGATGAATGACACATAGCTAAACGCTTTTAAATTGTAGGCAAATAAGGAAGCCAGCATCTAGAAAAATTACAGGTAAGGAATCTGTGGCTCTCCAAAAGGTGACTTAGTCAAGGCCTTCAGCAGCTGGCATCAGGGTGAGAACCTAGCCCAGGTCCCTTGATATCTAGGGTGTCTTTGGGCACTCCTCTGTTAGCCTCTGAGAGGAAACTTAGCTGATGGACTGCAAAATATAGGAAAAATAGTTTTTCCAAATCTGAAGGCAGTGACACTCTTCGGAGATCCCTACAGGCAACTACGTGAACTTAGAGCAAAACCTGCTTCATGAGAGTTTAATCTGCAAACTTTTCTTTTGGTGTCTCTGTGTGTAGGGTCTCAGGTACAGTGACGGAACAAAAAGCAAAAAGCGAAGTTAAATTTGTTCCCACATTAACACACTAATATGAGAAAAGCAGATCTGACTCAAGTTTCTTACAGGAAATTGTTATGTTAAACAACAGCTTAGAGGTGCCAGTTCATTCCCACATCAATACTTGAATATCACCTACAAAATGGCAGCCACTCCAGAATGGCTTCAATGCTCTCAAATGTGACACTTAAATGCTAACAATGCTAAGTCCTAAGTTTACCTCTATCAAAATTGTATTGTTGGGAAATTATTTCTCCCCAGTATTTAGCACACTCTGCGGACAGTTTCTTTGGTTTGTCTAGTCGACGAATTGCTAATGCTTGAATGTGTTTCTGGAAAGCCTCCTCCGTCATGTCCTCTATGGATTTTTCCATGGTCATTAGAAAAGCTTCCACTCTGCTTTCCAAGTAGTGAGGAGGCTTCTCGGACTGCATGATGAACCGCAGGCCCTGGATGCCGTTGGCTCGACGCGGGCCACTGAAGACGATATACCCTGAAACACACACACACCAGACACTCAGGACTCTGGCATGAAAGACCTGGGTCACTTTGTATTCAAATTATCCTGTGAGACCAAAGAAAATCTTCTTTATGGTTCAACCAATTCATTTCTGAAGAAATATGAACAATGAAGATGGTCTGAGTTCCCAGAGACCAAACAGGAGAGTTTCTTGAGGAAGCCAAAAAGTTGGAGATGGCTTTCTCTTCTTCAGGACAAAACTTATTCATGATTCAAACTCATAATCTCCATAACCCCTCACTCCCTTAGTCAATCCCCTTCTGTCTGTGCTAGTTGTTCCCATTCCTAGGAAAGATGGTACTCGTTCTCATCTCTCAACCACCATCCTAGCTCTGTGTTCCTTTAGCATTTAAGTCCCTTACACATAAAACTGGCTCTACTACCATAATGTGTTACAAAATCCACATCTGGACCAACTCAAGTCAGATTGAATTCTCTAGGAACTGGGCTAATACAAGGCCATTTCTACTGTCATGTTCTGATACCATTTACTTCCTCCCCGCCTTTTTTATTTGTGCCTGAGATGGTTGTATTTATCAGGAAGATAGGCCTGTTTGTAAGGTCTCACAGAAGAGATTTGTCAGAGAGGTGACAGCCAGATTTCTGCTAAGGACAGATTGGACAAGGACCCTCATTTATCTTAGCTGTCTATTTATTTACTTAAAGACCCCTATTAAGCTATTGTAATTTAGTGCCTATTACATTTCTCTTTGTTTTCACATTATTACTCTAGTACTGCCCCCTTTCAACACCCTTCCTAAACCAATCTCTTCTCTTACTTGCTCTGCATGGATCCACTCCCACTGACAGCTGTGGTGCCTCTGGGGCCTTCTTATTTCTGAGGAAGCCACCATCGTCAGCTATAGAAGCTATAGAATCTATATGTGAGCACTCTTACGATACAGTGCCCACATGGTACTATATGAAACCCTTTACAGATCTGCCACCCTGATTTGACTGTGAGCTCTCTAATGGAAAAGACTCCCCCTTAACCTACTCACTTTTAATGTCTAGCACCTAGCAAGTGCTAGGTCCTTAGACTCAAATCCTTTCTCACTGGTTCTTCTCTATCATTAAAGAGGCATCTTCTCACTTCCTTCCTTATTGATCACAAACCTGCCAGCATTTCTGAGCAGCAGCTAAAGCAGTGCAGTTACTTACTGGGTGTGTTCTGTGTGTCCCAGAAAAGAGGCATTAGTTGCCCTCAGGGAACTCCTGGTCTGGTGAATTGAAGTGCCTCCAATTTCCCACTTTGCTACCCCTGAAACTTCACCTTGGAATCCCCTTCTAAATGTTCTCTTTATTGATATGCATGCAAACTTCACTCTGCATTGCATCATAAGAACTGATTTAATATCTGAAAGATACTGGTAGTTTATCTTTTAGAAGTAGATTTCTTGTAAGCAAGGTTTCCACAAGCCTTTCTGAATAGAGGATGCCTGGTACACAGTACCTGGCTATCCCACACATGGAAAATGTTTTCTGAGGACAAATGTTGTTCGTCAAAGTTTCCCGTCTTCTGCGCCTCCCCCTCCGTTCTCACCCAGCTGCTCCTTGGTACGCAGGGTGTTGAAGCAAGGCTCAGAGATGATCTGACAGAAGAGCTCTAGAAACATGTTCTCTGAGGTGCTCTGCATGTCTGTTTGGTAGTATATCTCGATGCCACAGTTATTGTGAACTTCATTCCTCTGCTGATAAACAAACCATCCTCCTGGAAAGTTTCAAAAACAGCAACAGGTTAAAAAAAATAGCAAGCTGGGCCCAGAGTAGTGACCTAGCGGCTAAAGTCCTCGCCTTGCATGCGCTGGGATCACATACGGGCACCGGTTCTAATCCCGGCAGCCTCACTTCCCATTCAGCTCCCTGCCTGTGGCCTGGGAAAGTAGTTCAGGATGGCCCAAAGCCTTGGGACCCTGCACCCATGTGGGAAACCTGGAAGAGGATCTGGGCTCCCGGCTTCAGATCGGTGCAGCACCGGCCGTTGTGGTCACTTGGGGAGTGAATCATTGGATGGAAGATATTTCTCTCTGCCTCTCCTCCTCTCTGTGTATATCTGACTTTGCAATAAAAATAAATAAATCTTAAAAAAAAATAGCTAGCTAATACTCCATCTACAGTGCCAGACTCCCATAAGGTTGTGGGTTGTATCCTGGTTGCTCTACGTCCCATCCAGCTCCCTGCCTATGGCCTGGGAAAGTTAACCGAGGATGACTCATGACCTTGGGTTCCTGCACCCACGTGAGTGATACAGAAGAAGCTCCTGGCTCCCAGCTGCAGACAGTCCATGTGGGCAGTGAACCAGCAGAGGGAAGACCTCCCTCTGCCTTTCTGTCCTCTCTATGTAAATCTGCCTCTCAGACAAAAACAAGCAAATCTTAAAAAACAACAATCAGAAACCCCCTCATTTAGGGTTCAGGAAAGTAAGCACTATACCTGCTAATTCTCACAAATGATCATGGAAGCATCATTAGTGAAAGGAGACAGAGAAGCTTACAGTTATATTTCCTGTATTTCACTTTTTCAACCAGGTCCAAGTGTGATAGTCAAACTCTCTAACTGTAAACAAGCCGCATGAAGCACTTACTAGAAGAGGGAGAGGAGTGTAGGCAGTAAGCACTAATGCTCACCCCTCATCGTCTTATATTTCTCCACATGCCCCTTCCTTCATGATATGCAGAACCTTCCCTTTTCAACTGTAAATGTTGGGGCTGGTGTTACAACACAATCGGTTACACTGCTGCCTGTGATGCTGGCAGTGGAGTCGATGGCCTATTCCATAGGCCTGGAGGAGGAGGTGAGTGAACACACAGTCCAATAAGGAAGAAAAGGGAAGAGGGAACACAGCTGTAGAATGAAACAGCAGGGAGGCAAAGCAAAAGTGACACACATGTGAAGAGCCAACAATCAAGTATGGGCAAAAAAAAAAAATCACCACTCTTATTTTTGGTTTAACATATTTCCCATTATAAAATGTTCAAATACTAAAAACATTTTTTGATGAATTGTTAAATTTCATTTATTTGAAAAGCAAGGTTACGAGAGAGGGGAGAAGAGACGGGGCAGGAGGAGAGAGAGTGAGATATTTTCCATTTGCTGGATCACTTCACAATGACCTCATTAGCCGGGGCTGGGCCACACTAAAGCCAGGAGCCTAGAATTCTATGTGGGCCTCCCAAGTGGGCAGCAGGAACCCAATCCTTGGGTCATCTTCCGCTGCTTTTCCAGGCGCTCAAGAGGAGATGGATTGGAAGTGGAATAGTTGAGACTCAAACCAGCACTCACGAGGCAGCACAAGTGCTAGACAGCTTATAGCATAATGCCAGTGCATTTAATGGGTTTTTATTTCAAGAGAAACTGCTTGCTGTTAATGTTAAAGCAACCCAAGATTTCAAACCCCAATAAAAAAAATTTATTTAAATAAATTCTTTAATTCCCCACATCCACATAATGAATATACAGCTGCCATACCTGCGGTTTTCCTAACATCATTCTGGCCAAAGACTCTTCTAAGCATCCAATGACATGCCGCAATTTTAATTTCCCATTACATGGATTTTATTGTGTGCTTCACAGGCAATGGTTCTGATTTTTGTGCTTATTTTACTTTCCAATTCCCCTCCCTTCAAGTACCAGTACATTTCATTATTATTTCCAGTTTCACCTTTTTGGATCTCCTACCAGAGAATTACCTTCCTCTAACCATATTTCTGTAAGTAATAGATAGTCCCAATGGCTCTTTGCCATAAAACTATGCATTATTATCCAAATGAATTCATCCTGTAACCACCCACAGTAATATGTCAAAGTATTGCATCCCCAAAGTCACAATACTTCAACTTACTGTCAGGGAGTTGAACTTCTCTATAGCGAACCAGCTGACTTGGAAGGAGAGGTTTGGTATGAGCATGTTCAATAAGCGTGTCTTCAACCATTTGCATAATACTTAATGCAGCCTGGGAAAAAAGATATTCACAGCACATAACAAAAAGCCAAATGTATCATTTGTAAAAAAGAGTATGCAGCATAGTCAACTACAATATGAAAACATATTTGCAAAGTCAACTAGTTAATCTTAAGAACATATGATCCTTTTAAAATAGATAAAAATGAAATCTGTCAGTCAAAGTGATAGTTGTGAAGAGAAATAGAGCGCCAGCCAGCCATCACCGCCGATATCCATGCTGGACAGAAGGCAGTGCCAGAGCCAGAGAGGTGCAGTTGGTGGGAAGCTGACTCCAAGTTAATGACCCTGATGCAAAGCAAGGAGGTCAACACAGGCTTTATAGGGAAAGACACAAACCAGTAAGAATCCTGTTTTAGCAGCCCCTGAATATGGACATGTTGTTTTGGAGACAACACAACACAGTGGTGGTGCATGGGCGCTCTTGAGATAGAATGGCTATGGAAATCTGTACTGTTTTCCATGAGTTAAGCCCTTGGCGGGTACAATTTAATCTATACAACCTACTGATGTAGGTGCTCTTAATCTTACAGATAAGGAAACAGAGCACAGAGTTAAGACATTTTCAGAAGATTACATATCCATTATGTGTCACAGCCAATGTTTGAATCCAGGCTGATTCCAGATTATGTTGTCCCGGACAAAAAAGGGATTATTATTCCTGTTTCCTCCTACGAGTGTGAGAGGCAGGCTGCAGCCATGAAAGCAGGTCCTTGCTGAGCTAACATCACAGGGCCCTTTGCCTGAGCTCTCTCGCACCTTCCTCCACAGTGTGGAACACAGCTAGCTGTGTGAACCCTGAAGTGCTCATTACCATTGCACTCTGCTAGGATACACTGGGTAACTCTGGAGACAAACTAGAGAGAGAAGAACCTTTTGCACTGATCCTCAGTCACCTGCTTTGTTATGTTTCCATGGAGAAGGGCCTCAATGTGCAGTCGTGACAGGAGCTGAGGGATGAAGGCCTTAAGACGGGGAAGGGTGACATCTGTAAAGGCGTGAGAAACAGTGAAAAACCAACAAAAACTGCAAAAATATTACAGAACATTCTTAAATATCTTCTGCTTCTCCCTCTCTGTAACTCAGCCTTTCAAATATTTTGTTTCTAGAATATATACTTATTTATGCAAGAGTGAAAAGGAACAAGTGCATTGGTTCACTTCCCAAACGCCCACAGTGGGTTGGGCTGGGCCAGGAAGAAGCCCATAGCCAGGAACTCAATCTACATCTCCCATGTGGATTTCAAGAACCCAATAGTTGAGCCATCACTGCTGTCTCACACAGGATCTACATTAGCAGTAAGCTGTGGTCAGGATGTGGAACCACTGAACTCAAGTACTCCAACATGCGGCATGGGCATCTTAACCACCAGACCAAGCGAACGTTTTAAATATTACCAGGCTGCAGTGCAGGACCAGGCACCTGGCAGAGTGAGTAAACGCTGTTGGACTACATTGAACTCTGAGGTTCCTGCTGTTGTGGTACCAAAATAGCTGAATGACTTAAGAGCTACTGGGGGAGCCAGCATCTCACACTGAGACGTCTGTAAATTGAGCTATGTTGAAAAAAAAATTATGCTATGCTGGTATTTTAAGTTATTGCAAACATATATTTATCACAACAGGATTACTATTTATTAGAGAACTTCAGCCAAAACAGTACTGACCTGCCCTTTTAAGACAAATTTTAGACTTTATTTGCCTGTGAGATGTCACAGCTTACTCTGCTTAAAATCCATATGCCACCTGACCTAGATTCTAACATAGGGAGCGGGGAAACAAAAACATAAATCTTTTTGATCTTTAAAATAGATAGAGTTCTTAAAAACATATTTTAAATAAATTCTGTGCTGTTTTTCCTAAAAAAGGTAAAAATTCTTGCTAGTAATTGCACAGGAATCATAATCATTTTGCAAAGAAAACATACTAACTGCTGAGAAAAAAGACTCTTCTAGTTAATGAATTTAAAATCTAGCTTTCTACCTAATGCTTGAAGTAATAAAATAATGAATTGAATACTTTGTCCTTGGATTTGTCACTGAAGACATTAATAGCACAGTGTTACACAATAAATAATTACATCATAAAAGATTATTAAATTTTTAATGAAATTCTTTCTTTAAAATTGCATTTTAATTCTTATTACTGAACATGGAGGAAGGAAGATTAATGGATGAGGTAACATTGGGAAATAAAAAATAATAATAAAGGGTGATGTTAGTCTACATTTAGTCTCATTATATTCAATGGTAGTTCATTAGATGTATACTGCAGGCATTACTCGTGTACAGGTACTAACTAAGAGATACAAGGAAGCCATAGTCACTGTTCAAAGAATTTAAAACTCCTAAGCAAAACTAGTGAAAACTAGACTTGGGGTTTTAGGAAAAAAAAACAACACAATCCAAGGATGACTCCCTAAGTATTTTCCAAACTTTAACTGAACTGAAGATGGAGCAGGAGAAAATGCCTAAAAAAAATCTCCTTTCTGAAAACTTCAATACTAATAAGGTGGGTTAAGGCACTTGGTCTTTTATAAAAATCTATGAATTTGTGTATATCCTGGTTGAAAATAGCAAATGTAGGAAAACTGCCTGAATACAAAAGCCACTTCCAAGGCTATTGTTATTTTTATGACAAACATTTGGCTTTCCTAGGACTATACGTTACTCAAAAGTACCAACACCCGATGAACAACACATTAGGCTTTAAATAGAAATGATTCTTACCATCCAGGGCCTCTTTTAACTCATCTTTAGTCCAAGCCACTTCAGTCATCAACAAACGGAGGTAGTACATGGCATGCTGGTGAGGCTGTTCAGCCCGGAAATTGTTAAGAGATCGCATATACTAGTGAAGGGAGACACACAGGCTTGTTAATGCTGGCACCATCTTTTCAAGATCATTTTAACAGATCAGCTGCAATCAAATTTTATTTTGTATATAAACTATGTGTTTATATACAAAATATACAAAAGAATCTTTCTTTGTCCTCCTAATATTGTATACTCAGAAGAGGCTTATTTCCCTCTGATCTTGAAACCAAAGGGAATGTTTTTCTTTGTCCAGGCTGCTTCCTCACCCCCTTACATTTTTATTAATTTATCTGAGAGGCAGAAACAGACACAGAGTCACAGAGTGCCTGTGTGCTGGTTCCTTTCCCAAGTGCCCACACTGGCTGGGACTGGGATGCCGAAGTTCAGAAGCCAGGAAAAAACAACAGAGGTTTCCCATGTGGGTAGAAGACACCAAGTACTGGAGCCATCGTTTGTGGCTCCCCAGGGCCTACACTGGCAGGAAGCTGGGATCAGAAGGCAGGGTCAAGAACTGAACCCAGGCACTCCAATATGAGACACCGGTGTCTTAACCAGAGTCAACTCCTAGAACAAACGCCAACTGCCAGGCTACTTCTTTATCCTCCTCAGACATAACATGTACTCTAAGTGTCTTCACCATGGGGCATCTCTTATCTCTCCAGTTTTCAGAGTCTCAGTCTTTCAACATCCTGTGATTTTACACATATGGCCATCTCAAGTCTCCATAAGCAACATGTACATATATCTTGCATCACCATCTGAAAACAATGGTAGTTTATATTATACGATGAAGGTCAAAGCTTAACTGTCAAAACTATCCATCCATACTTCCATTACTGGGCCAGATGCAGGAAGAACTGAAGTGGAAGACACACCGAACCTAAATAGTGTGATGGAATGTAATGTGGTTTTTACAGGAGGGCAGACCTTAGTCTGCTGAAACGTGTGCTCTTCTCAAATAAGACTGAGACAAAACCTTCAAGAAATCCCTGATAGCCCCTAGGTGCTTCTTTTTTAAATGTCAGAGGTGTTGTAGCTAATATTGTGGTGGAGAGGGCTAAGCTGTCATGTGGGATCCTGGTATCTTATATGGCAAATGGTCTGAGTTTCGGCTGCTCCACTTCTGATCCAGCTACTTGCTAATGGCCCTGGAAAAGCAGCAGAGGATGGCCACCCTGTGCCCATGAGGGACACCTGGAAGAAGCTCCTGGCTTCTGGCTTCGGCCTAGCTCAGTTCCAGCCATGAGGCCTTTGGGGAGTAAAGCAAAATTAATCTTTTCGTCCCTGTATCTGACAATCTTTCTTCTAAATTAAAAAATATATATATATATGTATGTATATATATATATATGTATGTATTAATGTATATATATATATGTATATATATATATATATAAAAATATATATATATATGTATGTATATATATATATATATATATTAATATTAAGGAAAGAAAAGGAAAGAAGAAATGCAAGAGATGCAATTGCACTAGGCCCACGGCTCACGGAAAGGCGGGCTGGATGTCCATTAGCGTCTGCTACTTTTCTCTCTGGGTGGGCTATAGGATTTAGCAGATGAAATGAGACAAATGCAACAGAATTACATTTGCTTCCTTTGTTCCTCTCCCCTTTTCCAAATATTTCTTATGTCGTTTTTTTTTATGAACAGAAGTAAATGTAAAACAAGTCAGAAAACTTACTGCCTCTTTGATAATTTCAAATCTCTTTTCATCGATCTCAAAGGTAGCCATTTTCTCAGTAATCTTCTTTAGCAAAATCGGCTGCTTGTCATTATAACCCTTCACTGAGAGCTAAAGAAAAGGATCAGGGTATAAAGGTTAAAAAAAAAAAAGAAAGAAAGAAAAGCAAATGAAACAACTTTTAAGTAAACATCTTAAATTTACTTTTTAAATATTTAGAAAATTCCAAAGATGAGTATGTTAAAAATAAAAACAACTTAACTTCTCATACAGTTCGACACTCAAGGAAAAGTTAACCTTTTTACATTAAATAACAACCAAAAACATAATTTACTATTCCTAAACAAAATAAATAGTAGGTAAATTCACCTGCTCCTAAACTACGGCAGCAAAATCCATGTTCTCATTATTAGATTTAATTATAAAGTATGTTCAAGTTTTGCCTCTAAAAGGAATGTTTAGTGAACACTAGGATTAAAGTTTGAATAGATATTGTAAGAAGGTAAAAATCACAGGGGACCATTATCTGGCAAACTACTGAACAGCCCTAATCATATATTTTTAAATATGTAAAAAATTATCCTTGGAGAAATCAGGTGTCCCTGATTTTATATTGCATAGCAATTTGCCAGTTTCTTATTCAGTGTTGTCCAGTAAGCATCCACGATTCTAACTACTTGCTAATGGGATCGACTCCAAAAGCCAAAGGCAATGCAAGTGTGTAGGGAGGATGCATATACTTAACGTATACATCATTAGGATTTTGCCTTAGGACAGTTTGCGTGAACATTTAACACTCCGATAGGCAGTCCTTTGGAATGCCTACTGCTGAACTTCCATGGTGGCACCCCCAGCAACAGGTGATACAATGCTTCTAGAACAGCCAAGAGTCTCTACCCTGTGAAGAGTGACAGGCAAGAATCTGAGTGTGAGGGAAGGTCACTCGCCGTGAAAGCGCTTCGTGTTGCACAGGAGCTTGACTGACAACTAGCAGAAAGCCCATCGTATCACAAATAAAAATTATACGTTTTAATGGTTAACATGCTGCTGAAGTAACAGAAAAAGAAAAAACCCCAAACTGAAAAACAAACAAACTATAAGACAATTACTCTTTTATTTGAAGTTAGTTTTGACCATGGAGCCCAAAATTTAATGGAGGCTGAGAATGATTGGATGATATACATATTATTATTCATTAAACCAAAGCTACCAGAAAACATATTTATATGAAGGGGAAAAAAAAATCACAAAATATGTAACATTTTTAAACTCTAAAACCTTTCATGTAAGAAAAAAAAATACCCAGAAATGGTCTTAGTTTATGTTAAAACATACAATATCCTTTCAAGAAAAGTGAAGATGAATGTGTGCCACAGGAGGGATGTTAATTAGGAATTGAGAGATACTCGGACGTGGGCATGTTTGAGAAACACTTGTTGAAGTCTTCAACAACGCTTCCTTGAAAATACATCAAGTATGCTACGAAGGAAACTATATTATAATGTCAAGTGCTTCTACACATTGTCTGCAGAAATGTAAGTAAAACTGCAGCACCACAAAAATAAATTCATTTGCAGATGATAATGTACACTCAAACATATGGAAAAAAATGGCATGCTTTCAGGATTAATTTATTAAACATTTCAAGCAAAAGAACATGCAAAATAAATATAGCACACATGCATGTTCACAAGACGCACTGGACTACAAAATAATTAGTGGAACTAAGTTTAGTCTTCAGTTATAAAAAGGTACAAGAAAAAAAAAAAAAAGAAGACCATGGATTTTCTTGTTTAAAAAAATGCAGGAGTTAATAGTTTTCCCAAGCTCAGCATATTGCTTAAATTGCGTGGTCCCTTTTCTTTTGTTTTCATTTTACTTACAAGTATTGCATTCATTCCTGATGCAATGCCATAGCTCAAACCTGAGACGCGTGCTGCATATGTATACTCTTTTAAATCATCCTTCAATAACCTGATAAACAGGTATGTCATGTTGCAATGGAGAGGATCAGCATAAATGTAGCGACTAACGAAAAGAAAAACAAAAGAAATGCTTTGATACCTCAAGCAGTGGCATGGTAATGAAAAAACATGACCGAAGAGTATGGATATGCAGCCTCATGGTCTGGGTTTCTAGGGAAACAGAACTGGCCAACCTTACATCTCACAAAGTGAGGTAACGTTATTCTCTTTCACCAAAAACCAAGACTTCACACATAGAAATGAGTGGGATCTAAACCTAGATTGGGATCCAATATTGTGTGAGGAAAAAAAAAGATATATATATATATGACAACCTGATGAAGGATGCTTGAAAAAAAAAAGGCAAATTTGCATAATATGAATGATACGCAACTGACACTTAGAATGAGGGGGCTAACTTAAAAATTGCAAGGTGAGAAAATAGGATTAGCATGAACAGCTTCAAGAAAGAAATTAAAACTCATACCCTCAAATCAAAAATGCTTCCATCAAATCAATATAAAAATGTTGATGAGTGGAAGGCTCTAAGTCGTGGGTACTTACATACATCCCATAGATGGTATTTTGGAGGTCATAGCTCAAGCCTGCTAGTTCTGCTGCATATGCATACTCGTTGAGCGAGTCTTTGAGGAGCTCAAGGTACAAATAAGCCATGTTACAGTGCAAGGGGTCCACATAAGCAAATGGGCTGGAAGAAAATGTTGACAGTAAAATAGCTGATTTATTACTTCCCAATGTGATATGGCCTTTCGAGAGGGATCAATAAATTGAATACTGATTAAAATGATTTCTTGAAGATCTGGATGAGTTTTTAAGTCTGCTTCTTCTCATAAGGAAAGGAAAAAGAGATATTTGAAAAAAACTATCTTGAAATATGCTCTGTCTATGCTACAAGGGAATAGTTTATTCCAAAGGGTGTAACAGAACTGACAAATAGAAGTGGAGGGCAGCCAAGGGGTGTGAAGAAGGCACGGCAGAGGCTGATGGAATATTTGCATAGCCTCTTTCCCCAGTCAAGTCATACCCGTGGGGGGCAGGACGATGAGACAAAAAACTGAGACTCTGGAAGTGCTAGCTTATGTCTGGAGTTTTGCCAAGAACAATAAGGCCACTGGTAAAATCTATCATACAACTACAGCCAGCATCACAAAATAAGGTTAAAAAAAGGAAATTGGCCCTGGCATGGCTAAAGTGGCTAAAGTTTTCGCCTTGCATGCACTGGGATCCCATATGGACACCGGTTCATGTCCTGGCTGTTCCACCTTGCTTCCAGCTCCCTGCTTATTACCTGGAAAAGCAGTCAAGGACAGTCCAAAGCTTTGGGACCCTGCACTTGTGTGGGAGGCCTGAAGAAGCTCCAGGCTCCTGGCTTCAGATTGGCTCAGCTCCAGCTGTTGTGGTCACTTGGGGAGTGAACAATCAGATGGAAGATCTTTCTCTCTGTCTCTCCTTCTCTATGTAAATCTGACTGATATAAATAAATAAATCTTAAAATTCTTTTTAAAAAGGAAATTGAGAGTAACAAAACACGTAATAATTATAGAATGTAGGGGCTAAATACAATCACAGAGATCATGTTAAGCTTCATTTCCCAGATCAGAATATAATTGTTCTTGGGTTACCTGGGTTGACAGCAGCAGAGCTGGTACTAAACGCAAGTCAACGGATCCCAAATTTCTAACTGTGTAACATTGACTACCTTCAAAAAAAGCAAGTAAAGGGTTCATTCATTCAGCCTCTGCACTATATCCTCACTAACAGTGCCTGCCTCTTCTATAGATGCTGGGAACAAAGGAGGAGCAAATCAGGCAAAGCCACTGACCTCACAGAGCTTGTAGTCTAGTTGGAGGAAACAGATAAAACATTTAAATCTGGAGCATCACATGGCAATACTGGAGAAAATAAATAGAGTAGTATGGAGCAAGATGAAGCTGACTGAGGGAAATAAAGGAGAAAGGGCAGCATCAGGGAAGGCAAACTGCTGGTTTCCATAAGAAGTCGCTCCATTCTAACAACATGACATTTGGACTCAAAGCTGAGTGCAGCAAGGGAGGAATTCCTGAATTAAATGGAAGAAAAACTTCGACATCTATCTAAACATTCTCCAGTTAGAAAAATCTAAGTAAACACTTCGTTCATTTACTTTTAAAAGTATTACACATATGAGAGAGTAAACAGCATCTCAGAAACTTAAGGTATGATTCTGACATCTCTTCCCACCCACCAACCCAGAGCTCAGTTACATGGACAGTCGTATGTCTCTATATCTTTCTTAGGTGGAAGTAAAGCCAGAAAAACCAAACCCAGGAGCTCAAAATGGTGTGGCTGAACCACACAATGCAACTCTTAAGAAGTGTCCTCAAGTGCTGCATTTGAGTAGCTGTGTCAGTGAACTGGAGGGGATTCTAAACTAATTTTTGAAAAAGAACACGAATCAGTTGAAGGATTTAAATTTCCATTCAATTGTTAATTTTAAAAATATACTCTTTCATAATCAGATATTGGATGCTTAAATACAAATCTCGGGTCTTAAAAAAAAATGACTAATTAGAGCTGTACTAAATACAGCAGTTAAGAAGTTGCCTGGGGCCCGGCACGATGGCGCAGTGGTTAAGGTCCTCGCCTTGCATGCCCGTGATCCCATATGGGCGCCGGTTCTAATCCCAGCAGCCCCTCTTCCCTTCCAGCTCCCTGCTTGTGGCCTGGGAAAGCAGTCGACGACGGCCTAAGGCTTTGTGACCCTGCACCCAAGTGGGAGACCTGGAAAAGGCTCCTGGCCTGGCTCTCAGCTTCTGATCAGCTCGCTTTAGCCCTTGCAATAATTTGGGGAGTGAACCAGCAGATGGAAAACTCTTCTCTCTGTAGATATCCCTTTCTCATAAAAATAAATCTGAAAAAAAAGAAGAAGAGGAAGAAGAAGTTGCCTGGGACAAATGTATCCCACACTACAGTGTAGGAGTTCAATTCCTGACTCCACTTCAGGGTCTGGATTCTTCCTAACGCGCACCCTGAGAAGCAGCAGGTGGTTGGATTTCTGCCATTTATGTGAAAGACTCAGACTGAGTTCCAGGTATTTGGCATTGGTCTGGCCTAATCCCAACTGTGCAGGCATTTGTGAAATAAACCAGTGGGTGGAAGATCTCTGTCAGCTGACTATTCATTGCCTTTCAAATAAGTAATAGTTTTGTTTTAAATAACTAAATATATGTAATACAGTTTCTGAAGACAAAAGTATACACAGACATACAGAAAAATTTTTGTTAAAATGTACAAGAAACTGAACAGCGGTTACCTGGAAGAAAACCAGACCACAAAAATGGTATTTGAAGAATGCAGTCTTTAATTCTAGGTACTGTACTAGGCAGTTCAGAGAAGATGCAAATATGAGGTGGCCTCCCAAAATATATTCAGGGGTGGAGGGGTTGGGAAGGTGAGCATTTGGCCTGGTGGTTAAGATGGTGATTAAGATGTCCACATCTCATATAAAAAATGCCAGACTTGCTACATGGTACTGCTCCTGCTCCTGACTCCAGTCTCCTGCTGTACAGACCTGGGAGGCACCAGAGATGCCCAAGCAACTTCTGTCCAACATGTGAAAGACCCAAATGAGTTCCCAGGTCTCAGCTGTGGCCTCAGTGGGATTGTGTCGCAGCATTTGGGAAGTGAGCTAGCAGATGGGAGCTCTGTGTCACTGCTTCTCTCTCTCAAATAAATATTTTTTAAAAAGATATTCTGAAGATCTTCATACTCTTAGGATGCAAATGGAAAAGAGACTGCTTGGAATGTCATCTCATGTATAAGGAACTGGCGCAATGTATAGTAGGCCAAGTTTCTCCATGCAGTGCTGGTATTCCATTTGGTGCTGGTTCAAGTCCTAGCTGTTCCACCTCAGATCCAGATCCCTGCTTATTTCATGCGAAATCAGTGGAGGATGGCCCAAATCCTTGGGACACTGCTTCCATGTGGAAGACCTGGAAGAAGCTTCTGCCTCCTGGCTTCGGATCAACTGAGCTCTAGCTATTGCAGATATTTGGAGAGTAAACTAGTGGATGGAAGATCTCTCCCTGTTTCCCCTCTGTTTTTAACTCTGCCTTTCAAATAAATAAACAAATCTTCTAAAAATACATAACTCAGCACAATTAAAAAAAATCTGTGAATCTATGATACTAAATATAGTACTACATCCCTACAACCTGAACATATATATGGGTAAGATATTAAATTTTAATTTAGATATGCTTTTTCCTTTTCCAAAAATCTGAAACACATCCAGCTTTAATTTTTTGTCAAGGCAAAAAATAAAAAGTGATGGAAACCTGATCATCATACTGAATATTACTACAAGAGGACAAGTCCATTTCACTAACAGAGACCACTACGCTTTAGAAATATAAAATTACAAACTCGCAAAGTAAAATTTGAATCGGGTGATAATCAGGCAAGTGAAAGGAGACAGACATGTACTGAAGGTATTAAGAAATAATTGCAGGGCCTGACACAGTAGTCTAGCGACTAAAGTCCTCGCCTTGCTTGCATCAAGATCCCTTATTTATGCCTCTTTGTATCCCGGCTGCTCCACTTTCCTTCCAGCTCCCACCCAGCTTGTGGCCTGGGAAAGCAGTTGAGGATGGCCCAAAGCCTTGGGACCCTGTACCCATGTGGCTCCTGGCTTCAGAATGGCTCAGCCACTTAGGCCACTTGAGGAGTGAACCAGCAGATGGAAGAATTCTCCGCAAATCTGACTTTCCAATAAAAATAAATAAATCGTACAAAAAAGAAAAGAAAAAGAAATGATTACAGGTGTTTGTGTGGCATAATAGGTTAAGCCACACAACAATGGTTAAGCCTACAACAATGGGGCTGGAATCACAGTTGCTCTGCTTCCAATCCAGCTCTCTGCTAATGTACCTGGGAAAGCACTAGGCTCTCGGTATTAGGCTCTCAGCTTTCAGCCTGGTCTAGCCACAGCTATTGTGGCCATTGGAGAGTGAACCAGTAGATGCAAGATCTGTCTCCCCTTTTCTCCGTCATTTTGCCTTTCAAATAAACAAATAAATCTTGAAAAAAAAAACCTCATTGCAATTATAATATTATTCATAAACCTTACTAAATATCTTTCCTCTTTTTACTAAGTAATTTTAAAGTATCTAAATAGAAATTAGAAAAAGCATCAGAAAATTAAAAGACTGGAGAGGACTCACATCATTTGGTCACTTTCTATGTAAGTTCCAGGAGTACAAAGCTAAAATGATGGAAAACCTTATTTTCTCAATGAATCCTATGTATAAATGTACAGCCTCCCCAGATTCCAAATTCTTGAAAGTTAGGCAGGCCTAACCACAGCTGATAACAATCGCTTCTGTCAAAAGAACGTGTGTTCATCACAAAAAGAAAAGAGAATCAAGAACTTCATCTAGACCACATGGCTTGAATTTAAAAAAAAATTATAGACATGTATGAGCAAGACAGACAAACACCTAGAGTAACTGTTGATTTTTATGAAAAACTTAATAGTTGAGTTCACATTACATACCTGAAAAATTCAAAGTTGAGACAAGCCTTTGGCAAGAAAAACTTGTCATCTTGTTTGAACCAGAGCTTGCTCATAGCTGTATCCTGTGACGGAGAAACAAACAAGAAAATTAGGGCACATTAAGCAAAAATGTCCGGTCAGATCACTCTTCAAGAGAAGGCACACTTAGGCATCATCTTAGAATTCTGCTCTGGAGGCTGCTGTCCCAAGGCCCTGAAACATGTTCGCAGTCAGCAGGTAAGAAGCTAGACAGGAAGTCTACTGACTACTGTGGGAGAAAACGGTCTTCAGTGTTCTCTGGATTTGGGAGATGGGGACGTAGTGGAGGAAGAGATGAGAGAAGCCAATAGCAATGGTTCCATTTTCACCTTTCCGGACATGGTGGGGGCAGACAGATGGTGGTGTTGCAGTGAGCGTCCAAGGTGGCCCACAATGAGCCCTGCCTGTGGGGCTTCATAGGAGTCGTTCCCTGATTGGACCAGAGTTGGTCTGCTTGAATAACAGAACATGACAAAGATGATGGTTTGACGCCTACAGGATTAGACTGTGAAAGACACTGGGCTCACGGCCAGCCCAGAGGCAGAGCTGGCTAATTCTCTTTCTGTGGGATCAGCAAACCATTTGGGTCCCCATTGTTCCACCTCTAATCCAGCTAATGTGCCTGAGAAAACAGTGGAAGATGGCCCAAGTCCTTGGGCCCCTGTACCCAAGTGGGAGTCCCAGAAGAAGCTCTTTGCTAAACTTTGAGATGACAGAACTGAACTTTCAGAACTACCCACTCTAGCTAAACTTTCAGATGACAGTTGCTCAAAGATAAATTTCATGTTCTTAAATACCTTGTCCCACTGAGTATATCTGAACTTTAGATAATTCATGAATGGTATATATTCATAGTCATTAGTTTACGGGTTTGGAAACAGAATATACTGTAACCGTTTAATATATTTCTCTACACAATTTACCCAAGGGGTGAAAAATGACGTTCTGAGGGGCTGGTACTTGAGTACAGCAAGCATCATATACCAGAGTGCCAGTCAGAGTCCTAAATACTCTGTTTCTTGTTCAGCTTTCTATAGATCTTTTCCTGCACCTGGGAAAGCAGCAGAAGATGGCCAATGCTTGGTACTTGCCACCTAAGAGGAAGACCAGGATGCAGTTCTTGGTTCCTGACTTCAGCAAGGCCCAAAAGTGGCTCCTGTGAGCCTTTGGAGAGTGAATGAAAAATAGAAGACCTCTTTTTATCTCTCTACTCTTGAGAATCTCATAGCCTAAGGAAAGGAAAGGGAAAGGGAAAAAGGAAAAAGGAAAAAGGGAAGGGAAGGGAAGGAAAGGGAATGGAAGAAAGGAAAAAGTTCTGAAAAAGAGTAAAAAGTTGGGCCCGGCGCGGTGGCGCAAGTGGTTAAAGGTCCTCGCCTTGCACGCCCGGGATCCCATATGGGCGCTGGTTCTAATCTCGGCAGCCCCGCTTCCCTTCCAGCTCCCTGCCTGTGGCCCAGGAAGGCAGTCGAGGACGGCCCAAAGCTTTGGGAACCTGCACCCGCGTGGGAGACCCGGAAGAGGCTCCTGGCTTCGGATCGGCATAGTATCGGCCCGTTGCGCTCACTTCGGGAGTGAATCATCGGACGGAAGATCTTCCTCTCTGTCTCTCCTCTCTGTATATCCGCCTTTCCAATGAAAAAAATAATAAAGATAAATCTTTAAAAAAAAAAGAGTAAAAAGTTCACTTCTGAGTCATCCTTTCACTTTATTATCTTCATATAGCCTCCGTGTCATAAGGAAAATTGCTTTTACACACAGAAAAAAACACAAAAGTTTCTCCTAGACACACTTTCTTCTAGGCTGCAGATACTATTTCTTAGAATCTCTAAGTTTCTTTTTTTATCTTATTTATTTATTTTTTCTTATCTCTAACTTTCAACAGGCAGCATTAACCTATGCTCTTACTGGATCTTCAGTGGATATGAAAAAAAAAAGCTATTATCTTTTCATAGAAATGTGGTTGTAACCCAGTTTTCTTCCCTTGTGAAGTTAATTTTCTGAACTCTATGCTGCTTAGCAAACTTCTTTGCTTTCATATTTTAACCTTTAAAATTTCTAACTTCAATTTTTCTGACTTAACAAAAAAAATTTTTTTTGAAGATTTATTTATTAGTATTGGAAAGACAGATATACAGAGAGAAGGAAAGACAGAGAGGAAGATCTTCTGTCTGATGATTCACTACCCAAGAGCCACAATGACTGAAGCTGAGCTGATCTAAAGCCAGGAGCCTGGGGTTTCTTTCAGGTTGCTCACGCACGTGCAGGGTCCCAAGGCTTTGGGCTGTCCTCGAGTGCTTTTCCAAGCCACAAGTAGACAACTAAATGAGATGCAGGGCTGCCGGGAGTAGAACCAGCACCCACATGGGTTCCCAGTGCATGCAAGGCAAGGACTTTAGCCACAAGGTCACTGCACTGGGACCGACTTCAAAATTTTTATTTATTTTCATCTTATTTGAAAGGCAGAGAAACAGACAATTCCATCTATTAATTCACTCTCGTCTATAAGTGCTCATAAATAGCTGGGGCTTGGCCATGCTGAAGCTAGAAACTTTCACTCCTGGTCTCCCGTGTAGGTAGCATGGAACCAAACGTTTGAGCCATCATTTGTTGGTGCCCAGGTATACATTAGCATGAATCTAGAATCTGAAGCACAGCCGGAATGCAAGCCCAGACATAGCAATACAGGATGTAGATATTTCAAGCATCATTTTAAGGTGCTGCCTGACAGGTCCAAATATCTGGACCTTCCTACTATTTCTTGTAGCTATTCTTCCTGCTGTGTTTCTGTCATTCTTAGCATGTGAACTTCCAAGTCAATAAAACACCAAATACAAGAAGTCATCTCTCAAGCTTGCCATGAAATAATAACCTCTTACCTTTATAAGAGCAGGATATGGGGTTGCCTCTTTTTCTAAAGGTAAAATCTCAAAATTTGTAGGAATAAATTCATTCTTTGTTGGCAGCTTGAATTTTCCATTTAGGTCAGCATTTTGCCATTTCTAGATGAAAAAATATGCAAAAGCAATGCATCTGATTCAGGAGTTTACAACACCCAAATACTAAAAGAATAAATGTTATACAACATTCCTTTCCATCCATTATCTATTAGACATCACTACCGGTTTTGAATTAAAACTGAGTCCTTCTGTACTAAAGTAGATTTTGCATTCATCTATCTTTCCTCTGCACATCTCCAAAATGACCAGGTAAAGAACAATTTGAGACTAGAACATGCAGAATTTTCCTAACCCATAGGAAGATCATGTGTGTTCTAGCTCTTTAAAAGAAGGCAGAATAATCTGTGCACGGACACAGTCCTGCAACTGATAGACAACAAATCATTTATATAAACTGTACCCTCAGCTCTGTTAAGTTAATTCAATGCATGGTCTGAAGTCCAGACTAAAGGTGCCTCTTTTCTTAAAATTTATTATTTTAATTTTTAAAAAATTTTATTTATTTATTTTATGATACAATTCCATAGATTCTGGGATTTCCTTTATCCTCTCTCAAAATTCCCTCTCCCCAATTGACTTCCCTTATATTATTACAGTAAGTATAGTTCTTCATAAGCAGTCGTTAAGTCCATCATTCTGCTACTTAAGTGCATCCTGCCATTGCTGAGACAATGGCAGAGTCCAGCATCCTACTGTGAAGATACATTCAACAGTTTCACTGAGAGTCCATCTTTGATTTGGAAGTGAAGATGCATAACGAATGTACCTTCACATCTGGATATGAGTCTCTATTACACAGTTACTATCTATTCCCTGAAATTAAAAGCCACAAAAGAAGGTCAACAACAGAATTAAAGATTAAAAATTTACAATGCTATGAAGTTAAAAAAAAAAACAACTACTGAATGACTAATGTGTCACTGAAATGAAAAACAAAATCAAAAACCTTCTTGGAGAAAATGATGCTACTCTACGATTTATGAGTCAGTGAAGAATTTAATAAGAGAAAAGAAATTATTTTGAAGAAATAAAAATAAAAACAAAAATATCAAAACCCATGAGTTGAAGCAAAAAAGGGCTGTTGATCTATTCTGCATGACGGTTGCCTTATATCAGAGAGAACATACGGGGTACTTCAATGAGCATAATGGTCTCTAGTTGGGACCATTTGGTTGCAGATAATAGAATTTCATTATTTTTAACGCTTGAGTAGTATTCCATGCAGTGGTGTACCACAGTTTCTTTATCTACTCGTCTTTTGACAGGCATCTGGGTTGTTTCCATGTCTTTGCTATTGTAGATTGTGCTGCTGTAAATATAAGATTACAGATCCCTTTCCAATATGCAGATCTCATTTCCTTTGGATACATTCCCAGCAGGGGGACAGCTGGGTCATATGGAAGGTTTATTTTCAGTTCTCTTAGCACTCCACATACTGACTTCTATAGTGGTTGTACTAGCCTACACTCCCACCAACAGTGGAGGATAGCTTTCTTCCCACATCCACACCAGCAGATGCTGTTAGCAGAGTTCTGAATATAGGTCACAGTATTACTTCTTTTTTTTTTTTTTTCCACAGTATCACTTCTTAAGGCCCAGCTCAAACTTCTTTCAGATGAACTTTCAAGTGAAACAGTAATGCAAGCACAAGATTAAAGGAAAAAACTGAGATTTAAATTTGGATTGATTAAAAACATGCAGTTTGGATCTGTTTCATGAATTACAAAAGTTAAATGGAATAGACTACTGATTGTTGAACCCCAATTTACAAGACTTTACATTGCTGAAGAATAAAATAAAATGTGCTTGGTTTTCAATAACTCCGTGTTCAGTGATTTGGTCTCCAGCTGATGTGGCACACAGCCTGGCAGATTCTGTAGTTTATTCTGGTTCCTGCATTTGTGGCTTTTGGCACTTGGATTCAGCTGACACTGGCCATACTATTTGAGCAGCAGCTTAAATCTCTAGAATAGCTGAACAGTAGGGACTAGGAAACAGTAGGTAATTTCACTGTTGAGCACCCAGATAAATTTGTTTTTAAGAAATTAAACTTAACCTATTCAATGTTAAGTTTGTTGGGGTTAGAATTTAATGAACAGGGGGAACTCTTTCCTGTTTCAGGATTATTTCAAATTCAGCTCTAATTCATAGGAAACTGCTTTTCTCAGAATGTAGAAAGTTGGATATTCAGCACCCTAGAAGGCTTCAGTGCCCCCGTCCCATGAGTAGAGCTCCCCCAAACAGCAATGATGACTTCCTTTCTGGTTATTTCTTCTTTTTCTGTTGTTATCATTATGGAGGCACATTTAAAAAAAAAAAAGTCTACAACTTGAATTTTCCTAGAAACTAATCAGTGGAAGGCTTTCTAGTATCTTCTCACAAATAAAGTTTTGACTCTCAAGGATACACAGCCGATGAGAACCAAAAGACAAAATCTTGATGACTGATGAATGTGGTAAAATACTGTTGAAACATATCTGCTTTCAAATAAACCATAATCCTCTATTCTGACAGAAAGAGCAATGATGATAATAATGAGGCATAAAAAAATAGCACCTCACAGAGGGAAGATGGGCTGAATCCCAGAGTGGAATACTTCTAGCTCATGTTCAAAAATTGTGAGCTCTCTGGAGCCCCTGCATAATCTATCTTTCATGCTCCCCACTGTCTCTACCTGGTGGGCTTTTCATGGAGTCTTGCTTCTCTGTGTAAGTAGCCTGTAGCTCAAAGCCCTTGGCCTGTATGAGGCTGGGAATCTGCTTTACAGCCCTACCAATGTGACAAACTCAACAATAAGGGCAAGAATGTCATTTCTCCATGGAAAAGCCCAAAATGTCAGTTCTCTTTCCTTGTTCAGTCTTCCCAAGATGGCACATATAACAATGAACTCCACGCCCTGGGCCCTGAGTCGGTGATTGCAAGGAGTTCATGTTCTTGTAATTCCCCAGCAAGGTGGTTAACCCTACCTTAATGACTTCATCTGGTATAGCTTCTTGTTTGTACTGAGTTCCGTACCACTCTTCGGTGCGATCAGTTTTTCCTTCAAAAGATTTGGACACTATTGCAACCCTACAGACGGATGGAAAAAGCAAACAAAAGAAATTGACCCACCAAAATCTAAGAAATATTCAAGAATGTGGTGAGCTAGCAAACCCTGGCAGGCTCAGCCCAGGCAGGCAATATTATGTTCAGTGCCTATTGTCCTTTGGTTCTAGTCCATGATGCTGAGAGCGAAAAAGTGCTTATAGAGACTCTGCCAGGTATACTACTGACTAATTTACAAAAACTGTCAGGAAAACCACTGAACAAGATTGGGTGAAAGGAGCCCTTTAAAAATGTATTCCTCTCAGGAAAAATTCAGGACGAAATTAACAGAAAAAGCTAACAAAATCTGTTGGTTCATCAGCAAAAAACTCACAAGCAAATTAAATGGAATTTTATTATTACTTGTTGAATTTGGCTGTTCTTTCCTGCCAGCCACTGACAACAAACATTTATATTGGCCTTCTTCCTGCTCAAGGGGGAAGGTGATAAGACCATAAAATGCCTAACTTGTGGTTTATACATGTTTTCTTTGATGGGACAGCAGAAACAGCCTAGAAGTCATGTGGAAAGAAAAAACATTCAAGGGCAAAAGGTAGAGGCAAAACGATATCAAAAGAAAGTGAATAAAAGATTACAAGAGTAGATCAAAAGAATATATCTGCAACTCTACGTTGCTGGAACATCAGTTCAACATAGGTAATTGGAACAACACAGATAATTGCTGCCTTTTAATTAGCTGGTTCGAATCATGACACTCCCACCAGCAGACTTAACCTCGGCCTAGGCACAATCCTATTTTGAATCTTGTGGGTCAAGGAATTTCAGCCAATTAGCTTGCATGATTTGGTTCAGTTAGTCCTGGTTCTGGTTTTCCCTTATGTCCCAATTCAAATAACCAGGCTCACATCTGTTCTCGCTTGTTCTCCTCACCCAGCCCCACCCCAAAGACTTGGCTCCAGCCTCTGAAAACACGCCTCACAGCTGGAACCATAATACTAGAAATCACTTTCCCTTTGCCAAATAACAATTCGTTTTCAGAATTTGAAACACCTACCCCTTATTGGATCTCTACAACTTTCATAATATCTAGACTGTCTTCTATTACTCATTCTAGCTAAGATTCTCTACCTGGCTGACTCAAATTGGTCTTATCACCTACTCTGCAGTACACATTCCAATCAACCCAACTCCCTCATCTGCCAATATGACTAATCTGGCTCCAAATATTCTTGGTCTGACCTAACACTGGTTGCCAATGGTTTTAGAAAACATGTGAAATAAGAAATATATTCCATAGGAACACAGAGAGGAGTCAGTGTTTAGCAAATGAATGTTTCATTATGATGTTCAGAAGGAAGTCACGTGAGTTGGTAATTTGAGAATGCCTTTAGGGAGGGGCCTGTACAAAGTGTGCAGAATTCACATGGCCACATGAAGTCTGAGTGTTACTTAAGGGAATTCAATATATGATGGAGCCCCAAATACATGATTTGGCCCCCAGAAACTGCTTCTATTCCTGTTACTTCTTAGAGGGTTAATTAGTTAGGAGATCTGTAAAAAGTATACTAGAAGAACCCAGTAGAGGGGCGAGATTCCGTGGAATGCTTGATTTTGAAATCACTCATCACACACATGACTCTGGTTCCCTTGGAAGACAGCCCAGAGAACAAAATAATGAGACAGGGACTGAAAACAACTGGTGAAACCTAAAACATACATTTGGCAGTAGATTTGTGCTCTGAAACAAGAAAACTAAAAAATCAATTCTGAGACAACAAAAATGTTCAGATAAGCCAGGTGCTCTGGAAGATGACTAAACTCTCACGGCACAAGAGGCAGCAAGCACTGGAGGATGTCCAACAGACTCAGATTTTACAAAATGGAACACAGATTGTCAGGTATAACCTTTAGGAATTTAGGGCCCGGCGGCATGGCCTAGTGGCTAAAGTCCTCGCCTTGAACACACCGGGATCCCATATAAGTGCCGGTTCTAATCCTAGCAGCTCCACTTCCCATCCAGATCCTGTTTGTGGCCTGGGAAAGCCATCAAGGATGGCCCAAAGCCTTGGGACCCTGCACCCACGTGGGAGACCTGGAAGAAGCCCCTGGCTTCAGATCGGCGCAGCATTGGCTGGCGGTCACTTGGGGAGTGAATCACTAGATGGAAGATCTTCCTCTCTGTCTCTCCTTCTCTCTATATATCTGACTTTGTAATGAAAATAAAATAAATCTTTTAAAAAATTTAAAAATATCTGTAGGAACTTAGTTATATTTGCCAAAGTAAGGTCTACAGGGGATATTGGAAATGGTGTTATTAGGAAGTAAACCTGAAGTATATACAGTTTCTCAAACTAGGCACACACCAAATAGCAGACTAGCAAAAGAAGCCTTTGCCAACTAAAAGTTCCCATATCATGAAGAAATTCACAAATGATACACACAATGGAAAGGAGCTTATTTAAAAAAACACATGAATGAAGGGAAACGAAGTAACAGTAGAGACATAGTACACGCACAGCAAACCATATAGAAATCTATGAATCAAAATGGGACAGGCATTAGTCCTAATGCTTAAGATACTGGTTAAAACATTCATTCCCCACGTCAGAGTGCCTGGCTTTGAGTCCTGGCTCCAGAGTCCAGCATGCTGATGAGGGGAAGCCTGGGAGGCAGCAGACGAATGATGGCTAAAGTTGTAGGAGGCCCTTGCCATCCAAAAGTGAGATTCGACTTGAGTTTCTAGGACCCAGCTTTAGCCTGACCCATTCCTAGTATGCATTTGAGGTATGGGCCCAAGAATGGGACCTCTCTGTGCTCCTGATTCAATAACAACAACAACAAGAAGGAAGTCCAAGAAAGAACTGAATTAGGAGGAAAAGGCAAGTTACAGTCAGCAAAGTATGTGACACATAGCTGTAGTACGTTGGCTTAATTGCTGACAGTTGAGAAGAACTGTCTGTATAGCCACTATATTATTTACAGTCTCTACTGAAAACCTTATTAAAAAGTTGTCTTGGGGCCCAGCACGGTGGCGCAGTGGTTAAGGTCCTCGCCTTGCACGCCTGGGATCCCATATGGGCGCTGGTTCTAGACCCGGCAGCCCCGCTTCCCTTCCAGCTCCCTGCTTGTGGCCCGGGAAAGCAGTCGAGGACGGCCCAAGGCTTTGGGACCCTGCACCCGCGTGGGAGACCCAGAAGAGGCTCCTGGCTTCAGATCGGCATAGCATCGGCCGTTGCGCTCACTTGGGGAGTGAATCATCGGACGGAAGATCTTCCTCTCTGTCTCTCCTCTCTATATATCTGCCTTTCCAATAATAAAAATAAATCTTAAAAAAAAAAGTTGTCTTGGCCCTGGCGCAGTAGTCTAGTGGCAAAAGTCCTCGCCTTGCACAGGCTGGGATCCCAAATGGGTGCTAGTTTGTGTCCTGGATACTCCACTTCCCTTCCAGCTCCCTGTCTGCGGCCTGGGAAAGCAGTTGAAAATGACCCACAGCCTTGGGACCCTGCACACGTGGGAGAGACCCAGAGGAAGCTCCTGGCTCCTGGCTTCAGATCAGCGCAGCATCGGCCATTGTGGCTACTTGGGGGAGTGAACCAACGGACGGAAAACCTTTCTCTCTATATCTCCTTCTCTCTGTACATCTGTCTTTTCAATAAGAATAAATCTTTACAAAAAAAAAGTGTTGAGGACAGGAATTTCTGAAACACAACAGGGTGCAGATGGAGGTATGCTACCAAAGCGATCCTGAGAAAACGACCTTATCCTCTGCATACTGAAGCTTACAACAGTGAGAACAGGAAACAGTAAGCTAGAATGAATGCTACAGCCTGTGAGTCCAACTGCTAATGTGGAACCTGGGACACAGTGGTGACAGTTGAAGAAATTAAGTCCCTGCCACCAATCTGTGAGACCTGGGTTGAATTCCTGGCTCCCAGCTTTGGCCTTTGTCCTCCTGCTCCGCCACTGAAAGGACTTCAGGAATAAATCAGCAGATGGCAGCATACTCTCTTCTCTCAAAACTTAAAAAAAAAAAAAATATATATATATATATATATATATATAGGGGGGAAATGTTGAAAATCATTTTAATGGGCTTTTTTTCTTTTTTAAGATTTATCTTTTTATTACACTTAGAGAGTATGGCAGAGAGATCTTCCTCTATCAGTTTACTCCCCAGATGGCCACAATGGCGAGGAGGTAGGCTTGGTCTAGGTCTTTCACATGGATAGCAGGGAGCTGGATCAAGAAGGGGAAAATCTGGGACCTGAGCCGGCATCCATATGAAATACCGTCATCGCAGGGACCTGACTTTATCTACTATACCACAATGCTGGCCCCTAAAATGGGTTTTCTTTCTTTCTTAAATATTTATTTATTTTCTTTTTTTTTTTTTAAGATTTATTTATTTTTATTACAAAGTCAGATATACAGAGAGGAGGAGAGACAGAGAGGAAGATCTTCCATCCAATGATTCACTCCCCAGGTGACAGCAATGGCCGGTGCTGCGCCGATCTGAAGCTGGGAGCCAGGAACCTCTTCCAGGTCTCCCACGCGGGTGCAGGGTTCCAAAGCTTTGGGCTGTCCTTGACTGCTTTCCCAGGCCACAGGCAGGAAAGTGGATGGGAAGTGGAGCTGCTGGGATTAGAACCAGCGCCCATATGGGATTCTGGTGTGTTCAAGGCGAGGACTTTAGCCACTAGGCCATGCCACCGGGCCCTATTTATTTACTTTTAAAAGTCAGAATTACAGAGAGAGGAAGAAAGAGAGATTTTCCATCAACTGGTTCACTCCTCACATTGTAGCAATAACCAGCATAGGCTGCACTGAAGTCAGCAGTTAGTTGCAGGTGGCAGAGACCTAAGCACATGGGTCATCAGCTTCTGCTTTTCATAGGTCATTACTAGGGAGCTCGGTGGAAGTGGAGCAGCTAGGACACAAACTGGTACCCATATGGAGTGCCAGAATTGTAGGGAGCAGCTTTCCTGTTACCAACACTGGCTCCTAAAATTTTTTTTTAATATTTATTTATTTTTATTGGAAAGGCAGAAATACAGTGAAGGAGAGACAGAAAGATGTTCCATCTGCTGGTTCATTACCCAAATGGCCACAATGGCTAGAACTGAGTCTATTTGAAGGCAGGAGCCAGGAGCTTTTTCTGGGTCTCTCACATGGGTGCAGGGTTAAAAGGTTTTGGGCCAGCCTTTACTACTTTCCCAGGCCATGAGCAGGGAGCTGAGCTGGATGGGAAAGGGAACAGCTGAGACCATGAACTGGCACCCACACGAGATCCCAATGCTTGAAGGGGGAAGATTAGCCAATTGAACCATTGCACCAGGTCTAATGGGTTTCTTAATATAAGATGAAATCAAGAAAGAGTCGACTAAAAGCTTAGAAAATTCAATCAACTTTTATTGGGCCCTTACCAGCTCTAATTCTGCGGAAGACAAAACCCAGTTCCATCCTATAAGGAACATGACCCAGAATTAATGTGATAAACTGATCTCATAATATGAAAAGACAGAACTAGTCCTCTCTTACGTATCCCATCTTAAAAAAAAAAACCATGCATCACCAAAATGCAGAGGTAGATCAAACACAGCTAAAAAGTTACAACCCATGACAGATAAATAAGCCAAGTGACTGAAATACTCAAGCGCAGGTCAGTCACATTCTTTGCTGCTTAGGTAACTAACAAATCCTAGCAGAACTGCTGTCCATCATCCTTTAGAAATTGTGAGGACATGAAGAGGAAGAAGACTGCAGCCAGGCAGATGGCTCTAATTGTCAAAAAGGGAAAAAAGTACAATCTGAACACCATTAATTCGCAGATGAGGTAGCAAAATACTACAGAGGAGTAAACATTTAAATAAGAACAGTCATCTCGAAGATATCCACGACTTTACTCAGAATAACTTCTCCACAATGTGTGAAATTGTTTATGACCTAAACAGGACCTGTGGCAAAGATTCTACTGCTGCATTTGCGGGTTTAAGATGGTAAAATGGGAACCAAATGCTTGGACTGAGGAAAGACGACCTGATGTAGTCAGAATAGGAATACTGTGAACAGGTGGATGAAGTACCTTTCAATGAATTTTCTAACAATTAGAGCTGGCACGAATGGAACTGGCTATCCTGGTATTTACTAATGAGCTCCCTATCCTGGCAAGAATTTAAGCTTAGGCTAGTAGCTACTTTGTTCGGATACTACACAAGAAGTATACCTACTATAGGTTGGATTAAATGATTTCTAATGTTCCTTTCACTCTGAGAATTTCCCTATTTGGATGCAGTACATTACAGAGGTTAACTGGGTTCGTTGCAGTCTCTGTCAGGCCTGGCAGCTGGTAATATCATCCACACTATTCTGTTCTATATTACTGACCTGTGGCACTCTGACTGGTAACAGTCACTGAGAACAATCATAGGCAGGAAAATCCCTCTTTCTTTAAAAGTAAGCTAAGATTTTAAAAAAAAAAAAAAAACTTGAAATTCACTTCTAGAAAGTTGCTGAGTCAAACTCCTGACTCAAAAATAGGAAGTTTAACTATTTTAATAACATTCTTTCTTGGGAAAAATAAAAAGCACATCCTTGGGTGGGCAGTTGGTATACTTGGGTGGGCAGTTGGTTTAGATGTCACCTGAGACACCTCCATCTCAATAGGACTGCCTTGATTTCAGGTCTCGACTCTTTTCCAGCTTCCTGTAAGTGTCCTCCTGAGAGAGACACGGTTGATGGTGCAAGAATTTGGGTCACCATGTGGGTGACCCAGGATGAGTTCCTGGGTGCTGACTTTGGCCTGGCCCACCCAGTATTACAAACATTTTGGGAGTGCAAGAGTAGATGGGAGACTTCTCTCCCTCTCTGCCTTTCAAACAAAAATAAACATTTTCCTGAAAAGTACATTCTATTGTATAATACTTGTTTTCTTTTCTGAGGGACAGAGATACAAAAGAGAAACATAGAAAAAGAGGAGAAGGAGGGAGCAAGGGAGAGACAAAGACTTGGAGTTCTCATTTGCTAGTTCATTTCCCCAAATGCCTTCAATATCTGGGGCCTGGCTGGCACAAATCCTAGAAGCCAGAAAATCTGTCTCCCACAGGGGTAGCAGCAACCTAACTACTTAAACCATCACGTGCTGCCTCTTAGGGTACCTGTTAGCAAGAAGCTAGAACTGGCAGTAGAGACAGGACTTGAACACAACCACTACTAAACTGCTACATGGGATGCAAGCAACTCAACTGGTGTCCTAACGCTAGGACAAATGTCCACCACTGAAATAATGTTGACCAGCATTCGTTTATGCTTGTGTAACTTTTTGAATCTGGCTAAATTATTGTGTATCAGACAGAATAAAGTACTATCCTCATTTTTTAGATTAAGTATGGTTCAGGAAAATGAAATCGTTTAGATTTTTAAAAAAGATTTATTCATGAGGCCGACATGTGGTATAGTGAGTAAAGCCACTGCCTGCAGCACCAGAATACCATATAGGCATCAGTCCATGTCCAGGCTGCTCTGCTTTTAACTCCACTCCCTGCTAATGCACCTAGGAAAGCAATGGAAAATGGCCCAAGTGCTTGGGCCCCACCACTCACGAAGGAGACCCCAAAGAAGTGCCTGGTTCTTTCTCTCTGTCTCCTCTCATCTCTCCGTAACTCTACCTTTGAAATAATAAAAGGTCAGGCCTGGCGCGGTGGCGCAAGTGGTTAAAAGGTCCTCCCCTTGCACGCCCGGGATCCCATATGGGCGCCGGTTCTAATCCCGGCAGCCCCACTTCCCTTCCAGCTCCCTGCCTGTGGCCTGGGAAAGCAGTCGAGGACAGCCCAAGGCTTTGGGACCCTGCACCCATGTGGGAGACCCGGAGGAGGCTCCTGGCTTCGGATCGGCATAGTATCGGCCCGTTGCACTCACTTGGGGAGTGAATCATCGGACGGAAGATCTTCCTCTCTGTCTCTCCTCTCTGTATATCCGCCTTTCCAATGAAAAAATAATAAAAATAAATCTTTAAAAAAAAAAAAAGAAATAATAAAAGGTGATTTTCAAGATGTTTGTTTATTTGAGAAATAAGGTTACACAGAGAGGCAAAGAGATATTTTCTATCTGCCGGTCCACTTCCCAAATGACTGCAAAAGCCAGTGCTAAGCAAAGCAAAAGCCAGGAGTTTGGAATCCCAAGGTCTCCCACATCCCTGCAGGAGCCCAGGAACTTGGGCCACGTTCTGCTGCTTTTCCAGGCATGTTGGCAGGATGAATCAGAAGTAGAGCAGCTGCAACTGCTGCAGGCTGCAGCTTATGTGGTGACAGAATGCCAGCCCTGAAAATCAATGTTCTTGATATTACATAAAGTCAACTTTTCACAAATCTCCCATAGGATTGTTAATTCACCCAATGCTGCTGACTGAGAGTCTAAAAAAAGTAGAGTCAGACCTTGGTTTGAATCATCAGAGCTTTTCTCATGTTGAGTTTAGAAAATATACGGGCTGGGGCTGGCGGCGTGGCCTAGTGGCTAAAGTCCTCACCTTAAACTTGCCAGGATCCCATATGGGCGCCGGTTCTAATCCCGGCAGCTCCACTTCCCATCCAGCTCCCTGCTTGTGGCCTGGGAAAGCAGTCGAGGATGGCCCAATGCTTTGGGATCCTGCACCCGTGTATGAAACATGGAAGAAGTTCCTGGATCCTGGCTTTGGATAGGCACAGCACCAGCTCTCACCTGGGGAGTGAATCATTGGACAGAAGATCTTCCTCTCTATCTCTCCTCCTCTCAGTATATCTGACTTTGTAATGAAAATAAAATAAATCTTTGGGGTGGGTCTCAGGACGGGGCGTCTCATGCCTGGATCCTGGACGGCCACCATGGGCACATGGTGAGCCGTGCCCGGGCCTGCTGGGTTCCAGAGGCTGCTTCCTTTGGGGTGAGTAGACCGAGGGGGGGGGGCCTCTGGGACTGGGCAGGTCTGGCACCCAGCCGCCCTCATTGGGCAGTGAAGGGGATTTGGGAGGGGCACGACCTTGGGCCTGGGAATTTAAACCTCCAGCAGCCTCCCAGCAGCTGGTGGGTCTCAGGACGGGGCGTCTCATGCCTGGATCCTGGACGGCCACCATGGGCACATGGTGAGCCGTGCCCGGGCCTGCTGGGTTCCAGAGGCTGCTTCCTTTGGGGTGAGTAGACCGAGGGGGGTGGCCACCGGGACTGGGCAGGTCCGGCACCCAGCCGCCGCCCTCATTGGGCAGTGAAGGGGATTTGGGAGGGGCGCGACCTTGGGCCTGGGAATTTAAACCTCCAGCAGCCTCCCAGCAGCTGGTGGGTCTCAGGACGGGGCGTCTCATGCCTGGATCCTGGACGGCCACCATGGGCACATGGTGAGCCGTGCCCGGGCCTGCTGGGTTCCAGAGGCTGCTTCCTTTGGGGTGAGTAGACCGAGGGGGGGGGGCCTCTGGGACTGGGCAGGTCTGGCACCCAGCCGCCCTCATTGGGCAGTGAAGGGGATTTGGGAGGGGCACGACCTTGGGCCTGGGAATTTAAACCTCCAGCAGCCTCCCAGCAGCTGGTGGGTCTCAGGACGGGGCGTCTCATGCCTGGATCCTGGACGGCCACCATGGGCACATGGTGAGCCGTGCCCGGGCCTGCTGGGTTCCAGAGGCTGCTTCCTTTGGGGTGAGTAGACCGAGGGGGGTGGCCACCGGGACTGGGCAGGTCCGGCACCCAGCCGCCGCCCTCATTGGGCAGTGAAGGGGATTTGGGAGGGGCGCGACCTTGGGCCTGGGAATTTAAACCTCCAGCAGCCTCCCAGCAGCTGGTGGGTCTCAGGACGGGGCGTCTCATGCCTGGATCCTGGACGGCCACCATGGGCACATGGTGAGCCGTGCCCGGGCCTGCTGGGTTCCAGAGGCCGCTTCCTTTGGGGTGAGTAGACCGAGGGGGGGCACCTCTGGGACTGGGCAGGTCCGGCACCCAGCCGCCGCCCTCATTGGGCAGTGAAGGGGATTTGGGAGGGGCGCGACCTTGGGCCTGGGAATTTAAACCTCCAGCAGCCTCCCGGCAGATGGTGGGTCTCAGGACGGGGCGTCTCATGCCTGGATCTTGGACGGCCGCCATGGGCACATGGTGAGCCGTGCCCGGGCGGCCAGTGCGCCATTGGTGCCAGGCTCCACCTGCTGGCCGCCCGGCCGGGGAGCTCTGTCGATTTGGTTCTTTGAGTCGCTGCTTAATTAGCTCCAGGTTGAACCCATAGTGCTTCTTGGACCTGAAACAGGCAGTAACTCTTCCTTAGCAAAACTTGTAAACACTAATAATGCTGAGCACCAAATACCAGTCCATGCAGAAGCCAGGGCTTGGGGCTTGTCCTGCAAAAGTAGCTCCAACAGCTGGCCAGTGTGTCAACTGGTAATGGAACAGGGAAGATTAGGCACGACTGAGCAATCCTTAGCCCACAAGTAACACTAGAAACCAAGAGGGAGCAGAGGTCATGCCGAGCTAGGCTCTTGTACCTGCTGGTCTGTGGGAGCCAGGGACGCTAAGCCACAGTGTCTAAGGCAGAGTTCGGGACAGGGGAGGGGCTGTGCCAAGCTGAGTCAGAGCATCCATTGATGGGCATGTGATCTATGGCTGGGAACAGACCCGGTTGGGGAGCAAAGGGGACAACCCTAGCTGGGCTGAGGTTCCCACCAAGAGGCGCGTGGCCTGGAAGGGGAGCTGCGTTCTGATGTGGAAACAGTTGTAGTCTCCCTTGGCACAAGTGTGGACTGGGAATAGATGCACCAAACTGGGCTGGACCCCGACTCCCCCTGGTGTTCTGGAGGACCAGGGCAGATGTGGGATGGACTAGGCAGGGTCTCAAACCCCTACTGAGCCATGTGTGAGCCATACGTGGGTATGGACAAACCATGGCTGGGCTGGAACATCCAACAGCAAGAACCAGATTGGGTGGAAGGCCAGTCAGGAAAAGCCACAGTTCTTGCTATGACAGGAGGTGGACTGAGTAGGGTTGGCTCATGGACCCACTGGTAAGTGTGAAACCTGGCATTGGGAGAGGTTCTGATGGAGGAGCCTGGGCAACTCCTCTGGCAGGACACAGACCCGGCAGGTAAACACAAGAAACATGATGGGAAACAGCCCAGAAAAGGCCATGGAAAGCTACCCACTGGCATACAATTGGCAGACGTGGGGGCAAGACCAGGCTGATTCTGTCCACATCATCCACTGGCAAATCCAAGCACCAGTGTGGGTCGGCCCAGGGTCGGTCTCAACAAAGACTAGTGCACATTATGGAATGCCGAGGTGAGGTTGCCTGTACCAGAAGGGACCGCAGCGCCCAACCAGCCTGAGAACAAGAAAGGAAATGGGCAGAGCTGGCAGGGGAATGAGGGAGGGTTCCTTTGCAGGACAGCTACTTCCGCAGGAGAGCATGGGCTGGGATGGGGGCAGACCAGACAGGGCAGAGCTACCACACCTGTGCGCCTCATGTGGACTAGATCAGGGAAAAGCCGGGCTCGGCGGATTATTCCTACTGGTGCAGACAAAATTAAAGTGGGCGAGGGTTGTTTGGGCTTAGACGCAGCATCGACTGGAATCTGGGAGTGGGAGAGGCCTGGGAGGGTAATAGTGGGCTCATCCCTCTTGGGTTAACACTCCCACAGGAGGACATAAAACTAAGACAGCTGCTGGGGTGGAATGGGGTGTGGGACAGACTGGATTACTGCTACACTTACTGGCAAACCAGGGTAGGGGGTGGGCCTGGTGGGGGTTATTGTGGGTCGCTCCAACCTAGGCTGCAGCTCCCACTGGTTTATGTGAGGGCCAAGTATGTGCTGGGCAGAACCAGGCTGGACTGCAACACCCATTGGTTCCAGTGGAAGTCGGGAGTGAAAACAGAACCAACCCAGCAATTGCAACCACCAGCTGATTGGAGTGATGGACGGTGCCAGGCCCTGTACTTGTTAGATCTTCCTAATCTAAATGCTGGACTCAGAACCCTAACGAAGAAAAGAGAGAAGACAGAACAGGTCAACCAACCATCTCAGCTATGATGGACTATGTCAATCAGTGGATTTTTCAAAGATCTCATAGTGTTTGGAGTGGCAAGATTGACAGCGATTCATAACTGTGGCAATATCAAAACCACTTGAGAACCTCAGAGTATGCCCTACATCCGGGACCTGGGGAGGGTGGGAAATTGGGTGGGCTTCTCCTTTTAATACCCCCCTTTAAATATGAAGCTAACAATATGGAAAACATACTAGTATTATCCACTTTCCTGTAGCCCTTGAACCTTCTTACCCTGATTAACTATGTAAAGAATGTCAAAATAAAATTTATTAATAATAAAAAATAAGAAGAAATTAAAAAAAAAAAAGAAATAAACCTTATTCCAGATTTTCAAGGAACTTAAAAAAAAAAGAAAAGAAAATAAATCTTTGAAAAAAAAAAGAAAACATATGGGCTGAAATTGTGGTGCAATGAAGCAACCTTCCAATTTCTTGTCTACACACAGTTTAGTCAGAGAATTCTGAGACTGTAATACTCCCACCTAAAATCAAAGGGATATCCCTCTTGTGCTTAAAAGACCAAAGTAATATGCAGATGCCTTTGATGCATCAAAGATCTGATTGACATGATTTATCATATTTTATTCATAATAAGGCAATTAAGTCTGTTTTTAGTAATTGCCTTCATCTTTAAGAGATACTATGTCATACAGCCAAGAGTGACGTGAGAGTGAGTGAAGAAGAGTAGGTGTAGATGAAAGACTAGCCATATATTGATTGTGGAAGCTTGGTGCTGGTTTATTACATTATTCTTTTCTTTTGCAATCATGCTTACTAAGAAATTGAAAAACTTCAGATTTTCAGATTCTAACCACTACTCAAAACTTAGTACACAATAGTAAAATACGCATGGTGACTCACCGGACATTTTCTGGTCTGAGTTTATCCAGAACCATCTCTATTAAGTCAGGTCTAAATTCTTCCAACAAATATGCAGCCGTGAGTACTTCTTCTAGAGGATAATACTTTTAAAAAAGAAAATGTTAAATAAATAAAAATTCTCAAGGATACTGTATCATATAATGTATTAAGGTAAACAAAAAAGCAACACGTTAAACACATTATTTTACACCCTCCCATTTTTTTATTCCATTGAAAATTTTCCTGGAGACTTAAAATCTTCCCTTTTCTACTGACCTTTTAGGTAGTTTCATGTTGTAGGATTAATTTAAGGCCAAATGTGCTTACATTGTAAAAACCAAAAACACATTTCTTTTGATGTAAAATGTAATATTACTGGTTAAAAATTTAGTACTTGCTAATGAAAAAATTTTGATGGTAAAATGCTGACATCTACAGGATTTTTAAAGTATAAAGTATGTACATTTTATAAAGAATTTCCTCTCATAGGCATAAAATTATAAAGTTTTATCGGATAAATGACTAATATTTTTGGCTAGTTTATAAAAATAATGAAGACACTTTTCAGTAAGAGTAATCTGCAGTATTGAGATTGACTGACAGATTTATTTAATCAACAAAATTTAATCAACTGCTTTGAGCCAGTCACTGCTCCATGTACTATGAAAGCAATGGTACCTAAGACTTGCTAAGTTCTAGTTTTTTTAAAAACCATGTAGTCTAACAGAGTGGTAGACAAGAAACAGATATTGTCATTTAAAATATAGACACTATGAAGAAAACGAAGTAGCCACAGGGGTATTCTTTGATTGCAGGTTAGGAAAGATCTTCCTGAGTGATATCTGAGTGGAAATCTTCTGAAAAGGAAAATTTAGCTACACAAAGATCTGGTGAGAGGTATTCCATGCAGAGGAAATAGAAAATGTAAAGGCTTTAGGACAAAGAAACTTACTTCTTGAAAATTACAGAGGTGTTGGTGTCATGGCACAACACGTTAAGCTTCCAGTTACAACACCATCATCCTATATGGGTCTGCCAGTTCAAGCTCTAGCTACTCTAGCTCCATTCTATTACACCTGGGAAAGTAGCAGGAAATGGCCCAAGTGTTTGGGTCCCTGCCATGCAAGTGGGACACCTGGATGGAGTTATAGGCTCCTGGCTTAGGCCTGGCTCAGCTCTACACAGTATGGAGTAAAGGAATACTGAGGAGTGAACCAGAAGATGGAAGATATCTCTGTCATCCTGCCTTTCAAATAAATTAATTAATATGGAAGAATGGAAGGAAGGAAGAATGGATGGATGGAGAGACAGGTGGATGGACGGCTGCATGGAAAGAAGGAAGGATGGAAGGAAAGAAACAGAGAAGAGAAAAACGAAATAAAATAGAGAGTCAGTTTAGCTGGGATAGACTGGGAATGGGAGAAATAGGTTAGAGAATAGTATAGAATGCGACCAGATAGGTCCAGGCCAGATCATCTGTTTGGCTAAGAAAATGTTTAGACTTTATACCAACTCTGATGAAAAACCACTGAAGAACTGTAAAGAGAAGAGTAAAACAACCAGATTTATTTTTCAAAAGATCACTCTGGCCATAAAATAATCTTTATTAGGGGACAAAATAGAAAATAGTGATCTAAAGTAAGAGACTAAAATGATAATCCACACAAGAAATGATAGCAGCTCCCACTCGGGTGGGAGCAGTGAAGTTAGAGAAAAGTAGATAATCTAAACTTTTCATATAAGGCAGCACCTGACAGATTATGGAAGTGAAAAACACTTTAAGCTAATAACCAAATGCCTATGTAATAAAAATATCACAGGTAATTTTAGGATGATGAAAATTAAGATTTTAAACTTATCTTGGTATCAAAGTGAGCCTGGCTGCTACAAACTAAAAAACTTTATACTACAGCTTCATTTTTTCATCATTTGTACAATACTGAAAGTAGCAGATGCAGGATCACTGAACTACCTCGTACAGCAATTTACAGTGTATAATAACAAACTTACATGCAATATCCCTGCAATCTTAGATGTATAGTCTCGTGGCCTCTCTTTATCTTTAAACCTAAAGGCAACAGCATTCAAGTCCTAGAACACAAAGTTAACCCAATTACACATGTGTTCATCATATAGAGATACTTTTTTCATAGCATTAGATTCGAACTATGAACTTTCTACTCTACGTTTAACTCTATCATGTTTTCTGGAAAAATGGTTTTGCTTGATCTACCCATGTATAAGACAAGAAATAAAACCAGATGTGTTTAAGATTCAACCCATCAATCCAGACCTAAAACCAAAACAAAACAGATAAATAATTTTGAATGAGAGCAATAAATATGGAAAATTATTTTGTAACCTACTTTGTTAAAACTATTAGTCAAAGATTCAGACAACTGCGTGGAAGAATTTTGTGAAATCCAACAATTATAAGCTGATGTTTTGGTGATCATTTCAAAGAACTGCAGTCATAATACAAGTTATTGTTATAATTTCCAAAAGCAGAGTTTATTACTGTAAACGATTACTAGTTAGGGGATGTTTCTTATCCTAAAATACATCTCAAAATCTTGATAGACCTTAAATATAAAATATGTATCTTTAAAAATCCTTTCAAAAGCAGGCTTTAAAAATTTGGAAGATAAATACCTTTTATACCAAAAAAAAAAAAAAAGGAAGGGAAAAAAGATAGCCACACTTTTCCACATAAAAAAAACTAATAGGATCAGTTCTAAGAACAAAACCATACATAAAGCAATTCACTGTTTCTCTGAGAGTCTACTACCAGTTTTTCTTATCATCTCAAGATGACACAGCTCATGCAGCTTCAGGCAGGGAGAAAGATAAGCACTGACAAGTATCAGCTCAAGAAACTGCCAGTCTTCTTTTGAGGGATTGAAAAGCAATCTGATTTCTTCCCCTTTCTCTGTTAAAAAAGACTACAAGATGCCTTATCCCTTGATAGTGCCCCACAGAGTGAATCAGACTAGTACATGAATACTAATGTACATTAATGCCTAATACTACTAGGCATTGCAAATTTCTAAGAGTTTAATTAGCAAAGAGGAAAAAAAAGCTTTAAAAATTTAACTCAGCTTTAAATTTAAAATAACGTACGTTTATGTGGTTTTTGAAAAACAGATTCCTTAAGAACAATTTTGGAGAAACAAAAGTACCTTGCACTCTTGGAAAACCCATTCTTGAGGTCCTTCTGCACGTAACTTCTGAATGTATTGAAACATGTGCAAAATTATATCTTCAACATGCACTGGAAAAAAGGGGGCAAACTTAAAAATCATTCAGGTCTTGAATTCTTCAAAGCAGTGAGCTCACTGCTAAGGTTGAGTCACATTAAATAGAGGATGGTCTGTCTTTGAGAATGGACGCCTCACCTCCCTGAGACTGGTGGTATGTGTCCCACACTCTCGACCCTCTGGGCTCAGGGTTATGGGACTGAAGGGTTGCTGGGGCAGTATATAAGCAAATGAAAAAGCTAAGTATACATGAACATAACAGTTATTAAGTGATGGGGTGGGGAGGAATCATCCATGAAGCAAAGGCCAAGTTACACAGGAAAAATACAATGGAGAAGTTGTGTGAGTTGAAAGACTCTACGGAGACTTTTAATTCATAAAATGGATCCAGAGCATTAAGAACTTAAAAGTAAATAAATAAAAGCAAGTTCCTTTTCATTCAAAAGCAAAGAAGGCCAATCAGTAAATCAATACTTACATAATCCTTCCTCAGTCAAGTCCACATTAATGATGAAAAACATAAAACCTCGTGCTCCTTCCTTTTGCCCACCAACAAGAGTATTTACCCAGCCTGCAACACGCAAAGACAATCACCACCATTACACGTGTGCCTTCTTTTGAGACAGAAAGTTTAAAAAAATCCATTCTAAGAGACTAGAATGGATGCTCCTAAGAGATTAGAATGGATCCCTTGTAGAAAAAAAAAAAAAAAAAAGAAGTCAGAAGAAGCAATTTCAGCAAAGGGCAGGGGCAGACCACCATGTGTAAGGAATACGTAAAAGCAAATAGTGCAAATTGGGCAGGGCTTTTAAGCTGTCAACTGTCTAGCTCTTTCACCCTTTCAATAGGATGCATAACAGCAGACAAATTAAATAATATGTTCTAAAATTTCACAGAGATGGCAAAGACTACCGAATGTCAGCTGCTACTTTTTAAAGGTTTTTCTCATTTTAAACACCAAATATCTTTTGAAATATCTAACCTACACTGTTTAATACTAAAAGGTCAAACAAATTGCAGGGAAAAAAAAAATCCCAAACACTAAAACAAAGCATATTAACAACCACCACCTCACTCATCAGTCCCGAATGCAGTTTCCTCTAAAAATGCTTCTTCCATAATAGCTATTTCAGAGAAGATGAGAGGTAGAGTTAAAAAAATGAGATGGGTCGTTTCACTGAGAACCTGTTGCCCAAGAGTCTTACCCTTTGATTTTAGTTCTGATAGTAGACTGCCAGGACCTTCGTGGCCAATGAGATGACCAAGATAATGCCCAGGATTTGATTTGTAGTATTGCTGAAGGTCAGGGATGGGGAATGTTACATAAAGGTTCCTAATATCCTTAATAGGAACTACTTTGTAAAGTTGCTGTGGAGTTAAAAAAAAAAATCACAATTAATCATATATAACTGCTATTGAATAAGACATAAACTACAAAGAATAATGATTTTCATGGAAGAATCCCAAACTTAGGAGTGACTCAACTGCCAGAAAAAAACCACACCAACCACAAAGGGATAAATGATCCCAGCTCTCTCAGGGAAACTGCATTCTAGGTGGAAAGCAGCTGTCCGTGCTCGGTCCATCAGGCTAGTTCTGAACGCATTCCTTCTGGCACTGGCTAACAGCATCAATAGTCTGCCAAAACTACAGCTGCTAAAACTACCGCCCGGCATGTGAAGATCAGAACACGGTCTTCCGTGTGTTACACGTGTACCCAGTGCATGTGAAACCGACGTGAATACCTTAAATAACCCTGAAGACTGCATAAACAATGAAACCCCAACATTTTTCATCTTTTCTAATTAACTAAGCATATATTTTGTCCATAAATTTAAAAGGAAAAAAAAAAAAGCAAGTAACTGCATGCACTTACTTTAAGATGTTCTTCTTGGAAAGGGTGTTCAGGAAATTCTGGCAATGGGACATTTTTGTTTTCTACTTCAGAAAACAACTTTACCACTAAATCAGTCAATTCATCTAAAGATTCTACAAGAAAACAGACATTGGAAATAGAAATTTCAACTAATAGTAACATACAGTAGATAAAATTTCAGACCGAGCAGTTGGCACTGTGGCACAGTGGGATAAGCCACCACCTTTGACATTGGTATCCCATATGGGTGCTGGATAAGAGCCAGAGATTCGGGTACTTGAGTCAACGCCTGCTTCCCCCGCCAGGATGAGCATTAGCAGAAAGCTGGGATCAGGAGCAGAGCCAGGACTTGAACTCAGGAGCTCTGATCAGCATGTGGGTGTCCCAGCCAGCATCATGACTGCCATACTGAAAATCCACCCCAGTGAGTGTGTACACAACTGCTAAAGCAATACTGACATTGTGCCTCATACATAGCTACTTCTTCATTGCTAAAAATGTTGTTTAATATTGTTCACAATATCGATAGCTTCACAAATACTACTTTGCAATAAGTTCTTAATAAATATTAGAAACAGGGACTGACATGGCTTAGAGGATAATGCTGCTTGTTGCAATGCCAACATTCCATATGGGCACAGGTTCAAGTCATGGCAGCTCCACTTCTGATCTAGTTCCCTGCTGGCTACAATAGTCATTTGGGAATGAACCAATAGATATAGGACCTCTCCTTCCCTTGCCTCATCTTAACCTCTGTGTCTCCTTGTGATTTTCAAAATAGGTAAATCTTTTAAAATTATTAGAAATAATAACCAAATAAGCTACATTTAGGAAAATAATTATTTACAATTTACAGAAGGTATGTACAAAGTGTAATAGACTGTAGCACTTTATAAATAGCCTAAGCCCATTATTGAAAGTCAAATGTTAGTATTTATTACTATTTTTTAATGATTTATTTATTTATTTGAAAGGCAGAGTTTCAGAGAGAGGAGAGACAGAAAGATCTCCCACCCATTATGGCCCACCACAACAGGGACTGGGCCAGGCTGAACCCAGGGGTCAGGAGCTTCTTCTGGGTCTATCAAGTAGGTATGGGGCCTAAGCACTTGGACTATTTTTCACTGCTTTCCCAAGCCATTAGCAAGAAGTTGGATCAGAAGTGGAGCAACTGGGACATGAACCAGTTCCCACATGGGATGCAGGCATGGCAGGCATCAGCTTAACCAAGTAAATCACAGCACTAGTCTCCAAATATTAGAAAAAGTAACTGATTTTGTGGGCAAATAGTACAAAATGGTAAAAAGAATCCCAACTAGGGAATTAGAAGACTTGGAGCATAACCTAAGCTTCACCAAATGCCTGTGTCAACCAATTACTTGCATAAGCTGGCTAATCATTTGGGCTCCTGTTAAAAATAAATAAATAAAAACAAAAATAAACAGTTGGACAAGATGACAACACAAATCTCTTTTAAATTCTAATGTCCTGAAGTCACTCAAAGATTTTCTGTTGTTGCTAAATTTATATGACCACTTACATATATTCTTTTGTAAAGGATTTTACTTAAAACTTTGAGAAGTTCTTTTGTATATATTAAGTTCATTCCAACACTGTGACAATAACAACAAAAGACATAAATGAGCGAAATTTAAGTATGCGGCTATTATGAAAGCACCACACACTGGAGCCGTGTGCAGACACTGATGAAGAGACTTGTATGTGCTGTCCACCTGCCCCTCTCTACAGAATCCTGTCCTTCAAATAATGAAACAAATCTTATATATATATGTGCACACACACCAATTTTCAAATTACTTTTTTTTTGGATATGTACGAAGGACTCTAAAATGTCTAGGACCAAATTAAAGGCAGACCAGTGTGAAAAGACTAAGGAATGAAAGGAATACATATGAATCATCGATCAAGGTTCTATTAGGTGTGCCTTTTGAGTATTTATAATGTAAAAGAATAAATGTGGGGTTTCTTTCTGTTTGTGTGTGTTGGTTTTTGTTTTGTTTCTTTTCCCTCTCTCCTCTCTCCTTGAGAAACTGACAGACAAGAGACACAGAAAGCTCCCATCCACATCCACTGGTTCACTCTCCAAACGCCTGCACAGCCACAGCTGGACCAGTGGGGCCGGCCCTGGGAGTCAGGACATCAACCCGGGGTGGCAGGGACTGGTCTCATCATTGCTGCCTCTCAGGTCTGACACTGGCGGGAAGCTGGAGTCATAAGCCTGAGCTGGCAATCAAACCCACTTGAATGCTCATTCCCACCATGTAGCCTTGTTTTAAAGGTAAGGCAGCTAGACCACATTATCCTGCCTTTTCCACGCGTCTGTAAGTCACATTGTCTTGCTACCATCAAGACTTCAGCAATCTCAGTATCTGGACCGATGGCCATCTGCTGGCCAAGCGTTTAGGCAATTTGTGCTGCCTAAACCACAGAGACAGCCTCCGGCAGGAACAAAAGAAAACTTTTTGCGGTTGATCTTTTCCTTTATACTTTCTTCCCTAGCTTTTCATATGCTCAGAGCTTGAACTGGTGTTTATACTTTCCTCAGGTTTCAGTTCAAAGCCACTTAACATGCTCTAGAGAGCGTGAGTATTCTGCGAGAAACAAATCATTTTCAAAAGACTCTAAGCAGACAAATAGCTGAATCCTAAAGCATTGAAGAAGAAAAAACTCAGATGATTTAATTCAACGAAAAATATAAGACTTCTTACCTCGACCTAAAACACAAATAGCCATCAAGTTGGATGAATAGTAAGTCGAATGGAACTTCAGCAGCTCTTCTCTTACGTCAATGCCTTCTTGGTTTGGTCGAATCTCTAGGGTATATTTGTTACCTGAAAAGGAAGAACAGGTATTTCTCAGAAAAAGCCAAATACGTGTACTTTAAAGTCTCATAATTATTTCTGGTACTGCTGTGGGATAAATATTTAAAGACCTAATACAATAGTCAATTGTATTTGAATATAAAGAGCTAATCAGGACAGACCAATAACACCCCAGAGTTTTCCCTAAGGAACTAAAAGTGCTTTGTAAATATTATGCTTCTTAAAACCCCTGTGAGCTGGCAGGTATTATGAGCACTTGTTAAGGCAAAAAAGGAGTCATGTGGCCTCCATTCACACTTACCTTAATTTTCAATTCCCTATGGACTCCATAATTAATTTAACAGACTCACTGAGGGATCTTGTTAGAACTTACTAAGTTACTTGTGGAAAGAAAAGTTACTATTTGGGGCTGGAACATTAAATTTGTGATGTGAATTCTCACTACTTGATCTAGACTGATAAAAACAGAATGAAATACTACTTTGATAAACTTCAAGTGATGTATATAGTGTGCCACTATGCTCTTAATAAAATTTTAATAGCTAGCTCCATTTTGACAAAATATGACAGTCAAGCTCTTGAAATATCACAGTTTTAGATGATTTTGAAAACTAGGGGCTGGAAGATGAAATCCCAGTGATTGGCATCTCACCAAGAAGGCAATCTTAAAGAAAAAAAAAACACACACACACAAAAAAAACAAACATCAGGCCCAGCACCGTAGCCTAGTGGCTGAAGTCTCCATTGTGCATATGCCAGGATCCCATATGGACGCCAGTTCTAATTCTGGCTGCTCAGCTTCCCATCCAGCTCCCTGCCTCTGACCTAGAAAGAGGCAGAGGACAGCCCAAAACCTTGGGACTCTGCACCTGCGTGGGAGATCCAGAAGAAGCCCCTGGCTCAGCCTGAGCTCTTGCTTCCACTTGGGGAGTGAACCAGCAGATAGAAGATCTTTCTCTTGGTATCTCCTTCTTGCTGCAAATCTGACTTTCAATAAAAATAAATAAATCTTTTAAAAAAAATATATAATTTGAGAGGCAGAGAGAAACAGACTGGTTTGCATATGCTGGCTCAAATGCCTTACATGCTTACAGTGAAGGCTGGAGCCACGGCTGTATCTGAAAGCCTGGAACCCAATCGAGTTCTCCCAGGGGGATGGCAGGGAACACAGCTATTTGAGCCTTTATGGCTGCCTTCAAGATCTACATTAGCAGGAAGCCAGAGTTAGAAGTGAGAGGTGGGAACCAAACCGGGCATCTTAATGTGGACTCAGAGGGACCTAAAAGCTAAGCCAAATGAACCTCTTCCCAAAATTAGCACCTTATCAGAAATTTCCTAAGCTCTTAATGTAACAACTCTTAATATTATCCTTATTTCACTACTAAATGGGATTCTGTCATCCTTCTTCTTTTCAAAGATTTATTTAGGGCCTGCACCCACATGGGAGACCTGGAAGAGCTCCTGGCTCCTGGCTTCAGATTGGCTCAGCTCCAGCTGTTGCGGCCGCTTGGGGAGTGAACCAGCGGATGAAAGATCTTCCTCTCTGTATATTCGCCTTTGCAATAAAATTAAATAAATCTTTTTTTAGCATGTTCAACGTGAGGCCTTCAGCCACTAGGCTACTGCGCAGGACCCCTGTCTTTCACGAAACAAGCTCTCTGATTTAATTTTTTTCCCCCTGCTTTTGTAAAGGGTGATGGATCAAACAGCAAATAAACTGGATGTCTACAGAAAGCCACCAGATGGCGCTCTCAGACTCAGTCTTTAATTCAGTATTGCTGTTAAAGTACTCATCCTGAGTACTCAGTACTGACACTGAGATCCACGTCCCAGAGTGTTTCATCCGACAGATCTAGTAAGGAGGTCCTGGTGCTGGTATGTATCCCGGCTGCTCCACTTCCCTTTAGCTGCCTGCTTGTGGCCTGGGAAAGCAGTGGAGGACAGCCCAAAGCCTTGAGATCCTGAAGCCACATGGGAGACCTGGAAGAAGCACCTGGCTTTGGATCAGCTCAACTCCAGTCATTGTGGCCACGTGGGGAGTGATTCAGTGGATGAAAGAGCTTCCTGTCTCTTCTCCTCTCTGTATATCTGCCTTCCCAATAAAAAATCAATCAATCAAATCTGATCATTGGTAGTATTTCCATTTTTTTATTAAATGGACATTCTGAAAGCCTCAGTTCTTGGAGAGACTCATACTTAAAAGTTCCAAAGTCTTTTGCACTGCCACACTCAGATTTCTACAATTTGCAAACTAAGACTGATACATTCTGGCAGTCAAGTAACGAGAAATTTTAATTTATTTCAATGGAAAACAAATGGGGCGCAAAGGAGAAGGTGTGGGGGACGGGGTGGTGTTATAGAACTGTTTGCGATGCCAGTGTCTCACGCAGAGGGACCAGCTGAGTTCTGGCTACTCGGCTTCTGATTCAGGTTTATTCTGATAAGCTTGGGAAAGGAACAGATGGATGCCGACTACTTAGGCACTTGCTATCCATGTGGGAGACCGGAATGGAGTTCTTGGATCCTGGTCCCAGCCTGGTCTAGCCATGGCTTTTGTAGCTATTTGGGAAATAAAACAGTGAATGCAAGATCTCTCTCTCTCTCTCTCTCTCTCTCTGCCTTTAAAACAAATAACATAAGTTTTAAAAACATGTTTAAAATGTGCCAGATCAAAATCTGTGATTTGTTGTATATAACCGATCAATGGTTTGATTTCTAAAAATCAAAAAATTTCAAATCAAAACTTATAAGGCCACAAGACCATGACTTCTTCTAGCCTTGCAAGTCTTGCAGCTCTAGCTCATTTTTCTCCTTGATTTCGATTTTCCTGAATATCCTGAACACCTTACGATCTGTCCTTAGTCTTTATTTATTTGAAAGGCATATAGACACAGAGACAGAGATATCTCCTGTGTTGGTTCACTCCCCACATGCCTGTTATTGTGGGGATGGAGGCCAAGGCAGGACCCGAGAATGCCAGCCATGGCTCCCACCTGGATGCCAGAGACCCGATTACTTGAGCTGATACCTGCTGCTTCCCAGCCTGCTCCGTAGCAGGAAGCTGGGCTGAGATACAGAGCTGGGACTCGAACCCAGGCACTCCAGTTTGGGATGTGGCCATCCCAAGTGGTGTCTTAACTGCTTCACCAACAGTCCTTTCTTCAGGTTAATTTTAAAACACACTGAGTGCTAAAGCAGGGACATACTTTAGACATATAGAAGCATTTGCCAAATACTGACAATGCTACAGTAAAAGAAGTGAAACACACACACACAAAAAAAACACAAACACATACAAAGAAATTTATATGCAGAGAGAACAAATTTATCCACTCCTTAAATGCAACAGTATAGATGAATCTTACCGTGTCATTTCATTCATATAAAGCATAAAAATAGGCAAAACTAATCTAGGTTATTAGAAGTCAGAATAGAGGTTAGCCTTTGGAGGAGGGAGAGGCTGAGAGAGGTTCCAGTAATGTCCCATTTCCCGACTGAACGCTGGTCCCCTGGTGTGCTCAGCTTCTAAAAATTTAATGAGCCATACATAAATAATAGTGTCACATCCATTGAATGGGGCCCTCAAATAACAGTAAAAGTAAAAATAACAAATTACCTGTCATGGACACTTCTCTGTATCCTTTTTCAACATAAACAGGGGACCACTGTCAATGGTGACCTGCTATGCTGAAGTCCAAAACTTAACAATGTGAGATTTTTGGCCAAACTGCTAAAATGAGACTCAACCACATTTAGTTAGAAAATCACCTAGCTATCTATCCTACACATTCCACGTTTATTTATTTGACACAGATTTCAGTGGGCCCTTTGGAGCACAGCCCAGTATGGCAGTCCCACACCCTCCTGAAGTACAGAAGAGGAAAACCATCTCTTAACACACGGGCGGAGGGAGCCACGGTGGACCCTGGGGACGGACAGCCAGAGGCAGGCTTGCTGCTACGGTTATTAACCTCCTAACAATACATTCATTAGGAGAATTTGCCAGAAACAGAAAGGCTAGCTAAATTTTATTTTCACTATTCTTTTATATTTTGGTGAAAGTTCTTAAGAAATTGATGAGGAAAAGAAAGGAAAAACAGGACAATGGCACAAAAGCCATAATTAATCCTTCCGCTATCAGGCAGATGCTGTTGTCATCATGCTGAGTTCCCCAGGTATGAGGCGCAGAGGCACGGGCACTGACACTTGGGTGTTGGCAGACTATTTTTGCATCCAGTCACCCATCTTCTGCTTGCCTGGCCTTGAACATGTTGCTTTCCTTCTCTTGGGTCCCATCTTCTAACCTGACTGGAAGCCTTACGCCAAATAAGGTGGGGTGTGGGGTGGGGGGAGTGAACATGTAAAGAAACACTAGACTGACCTAGCCCTGCCAGGTCGGTTGGGAAGTGATTCCCTGGGTTGGGTTAGTAAGTTTTTCTCGACAGAGGCATGTAAGATGTGCTGCAGCCAAATACATAGGTTCCTAGAAGTTTCCATTTAAGAGTTTGCCTTTGAGTCTCACAGGAGACTCATATCTGGCCTCTGTGGTGCAGAATTCCATGCAGGCCCTGGCTGCTCCATTTCCATTGCAGCCCCTCATCAGCGTGCCCGGGAAAGCAGTGCCTCGAGGATGGCCAAAATGCTTGGGCTCTGTACCAACACGGGAGTCACGGAAGAGGCTCCTGGCTTTGGACCAGTCTAGCTCCAGCTGCTGCTGCCATTTAGGGAGTAAACCAGCAGATGGAAGAGTATTGTTCTCTCTCTCTCTCTCTCTCGCTCCCCTATCCACATTTCTGTAACTCTGCCCTTTAAATAAATATATAAATCCTCAAAAAGAAAGAACAAAAAGCTTCCATGACCAGACTCCAAGGCGGTCCGATCTTGAGTTGTAATCTTCAGACTCTAAGCTGAAATAAATTGTTTCTTTCCCCTAGACACTCCTGCAGGGGCTTGAAATGACCAACAGAGTTACCTAAACGACAAGGTAGCAGTTACATCCAAGATGGCTACAGCCATATCAGCAGCATCCCTGCAGATTAGAAGTTGGAATATTAAAAGCAACAGAAAGGGACTTCGGTGCAGCCATGTCTCTAGTTCCTCCCACGACAGGCTGTGCTGTGCAGCGTGAGATGCACGTTAGCTTGAATGTGTAAGAAATTTATTCCCCATTCCTACACTGACAGTATTTAAAAGTAGGGCCTGGGCCCAGCACAATGACCTAGCAGCTGAAGTCCTCGCTTTGCACACCCAGCGATCCCATATGGGTGTCGGTTCTAATCCCAGCAGCTCCACTTCCCATTCAGCTCCCTGCTTGTGGCCTGGGAAAGCAGCTGAGGACAGCCAAAAGCCTTGGGACCCTGCACCCATGTGGGAGACCTGGAGGAGGTTCTTGGCTCCTGGCTCTGGATCGGTGCAGCACCAGCCACTGTGGTCACTTTTGGACTCACCAGATGGAAGATCATCCTTTCTGTCTCTCCTCTTCTCTGTATATCTGACTTCGCAATAAAAAAATAAATAAATCTTTAAAAAAAAATAAAAGTAGGGTCTAGGGAAAGGTAATTAGGATTAGATACAGACATGAGGGTAGGTTTCTTGTGATGGTGTTAGTAGCTTTTTTTTTTTTTAATGTTTATTTTTACTGGAAAGTGAGATTCACAGAGAGGAGAAACAGAGAGAAAAATCCTTCACTCGCTGATTCACCATTCCCCAAGCAGCCACAAGAGCTGGAGTTGAGCCAATCCATAGCCAGGAGCCAGGAGCATCCTCTGGGACTCCCGCATAGGTGCAGAATCCCAAGAGCTCAGGCCGTTCTCGGCTGCCTTCCCAAGTCACAAGCAGGGAGGTAGATGGGAAGTGGGGCAGCCAGAACACAAACTGGCACCCATATGGGATTCCGGCATATGCAAGGCGAGGACTTAAGCCACTAAGCTACTGCACCAGGCTCATAAATAACATTTTAAAAGAAACGCAAGGTATCTCAAACTAAATGTCTGATAAAGTCCTGGGGCAGAGATGGACTTGATAATTAAAGCCAGGAAAACCTCAAAATGCTCTCAGAAAACCCAAGTTGAGGTTAATGTGTCTCTTGCTAGTTATCTGGAATTACTGTAAAGTTCCCGTTTATAAAAGCTATTTCTGGGGTGAATAGCTTGGCACACCGTGCTAAGCCACTGTTTGGGACACCTGCAACTTGTAGTGGGGTACCTGGAACCAAGTCCCAACTGTGCTTCTGATCCAGCTTCCCTGGCAAGCAGCACGTCCCATGCACCTGCGTTATCACACACAGCGGAAATCCTCTTAGCTTCAGCCTGGTCCAGCCCCAGCTGCTGCAGCTTTGCAGAGAGCGACTTCACAGTGGATGATCTCTCAGTCTGTCTGTATCTATCATTCTGCCTTTCAAGTTAATTAATTCAAAACTTTAAAACACCCTTTCTTCATTGGATAAATCTCCTTAAAATCCTGAAGGCGGCTTAGGCCTTGTGATGATACATGCCAATATTCCTACAAGATTAAAAAGGGCAATTCTCCTGCACTTCAGTGGCACAAAAAAATGTGGGTTATGAGACAGCAAGGACTTTAAATAAAAACCTCTTAAATGTCTCTCAAATGAAAAGCACTTAAAAGCATCTCTATACCAGTCTAAAACTTATTCTCAATACATTTCTAGTTTCCCATAGATATATATCTCCCCCACCAAAGGAAAATAACAAAAAAAGCACAGAAGAGTTTAGGGAATGATAAACAACCAAGTTGGAATATTTAACATATTTTTACGCCAATTAAGTTTACTGAGATATTCAAAAACCAAATTAGCCCTCACGGAAGGATACTAGAAAACAGTTTTTTTTTTATTTTGAAAGCTGATCAATGAATGGAATGAGTCAAGCATTTGTCCTGACTTTTGTAGGATAACTATGACTGGGCTACCAAAATGAAAAGCAGAAATTCTTTTCATGGCAGTATTCCAAGTAACTAATAGACAACAATGGCAGAACTGCAAGCATCACTATCACAGAGGTAATGCAGACTTTGCTCCCGGTTCCGAGCCTTGGGTCCAGCACAACCTGGCTGTTATGGACATTTGGGGACTCAACAAATGAAAGGCAGTGCATACACTCCATGTCTCAATTCCTTAAAAAGAATTTTTACAAAATAACTGGAAATTTAAACACTGGATATTTGATGCTGATGACAGTGATTTCCTTCTTTTTTTTGCCAATTTTAAGAAAAAAAATCTTTTTATGAAGATTTGTTTAACATCTATTTATTTTCATTACAAAGACAAAGAGAAGCAAAAAAGATCTTCCATTCACTGGTTCACTTTCCAAGTTGCCGCAACAGCCGGAGCTGAGCCCACAAAAGCCAGGCGCTTCTTCCCGGCCAACCACACGCGTAGAGTCCAGGCCTTTGAGCATTCCTCCACTGCTTTCCTAGGCCATCGCAGGGAGCTGGATGGGAAGCAGCTTAGCTGGGATATGAGTCCATATGGGATGCTAGTGCTTGGAGGTGGAGAATTAAAACCATCATGCCAGCCCCAAGATTTATTTATTTGAAAGAGTTACAGAGAAGGGGAGAGACAGGAGCTTCTTTCTGGGTCTCCCGTGCGGGTGCAGGGTCCCAAGGCTGTGGGCCATCCTAGACTGCTTTCCTAGGCCACAAGCAGGGAGCTGGATGGGAAGCAGGGCCGCTGGGTTTAAAACCAGTGCCCATATTGGTTCCCAGTGCATGCAAGGCGAGGACCTTAGCTGCTAGGCTATCGTGTCAGGCCCTAAACAAATCTTTAAAAACAAGGTTCTTCAAGCCTGAAGCATAACCCAGGTCTCCTGTGTGTGTGTGGCAAGAGCCAAGTTACTTCAGTTATTGCAATGCATGCCAGTAATTGTGTTATCCGTTAAGCAGATGGAGTAAAGAGCTGGAGTTGGGAATTGAATCCAGGGCAGGCACTATGACACAGTATATTGAACTACGGCCAGGGAGACCAGCATCCCACAATAGAATGATAGCTGACATCTCAGTTACTCTGCTTCCAGCTCTCTGGCGACATGCTCCTCAGAAGCAGCTTTTAAGTACCTGGATCCCCACCACCCACATGGAAGAACTGGATGGAATTCCTGACTCCTGGCTTCAGGATGACCCAGCACTAGGTGTTGCAGCCACTTGGGAAATGAACCAGGAAGATAAAAGTATCTCTTCTTCTATTTCTCCCTCATTCACTCAATTTTATTCTGTCTTGAAATAAATGGAAAAAAAAATAACCTCTATTCTAAAAATTTTGATGTTAGTTTATACTTTGTTTTAGAAAGATTTATTTGTATTGGAAAGGGAGATGTACAGAAGAGAAGGAGATACAGAGAGAAAGATCTTTCCACTGGTTCACTCTCCAAGCGGCCACAGTGGCCAGAGCTGAGCTGAGCCAAAGCCAGGAGCCAGAAGCTCTTCTAGGTTTCCCACGTGGGTGCTGGGTCCCAAGGCTTTGGGCCGTCCTCGACTGCTCTCTCAGGCCACAAGAAGGGAGCTGGATGGGAAGCAGAGCAGCCGGGATACTAACTGGTGCCCATTTGGGGTCCTGGGTGTGCAAAGCGAAGATTAGTCTACTTTCACCACGTCCCCAAAATAAATACATCTCTAAAAAAAAAAAAACTTGATTATTCTTAGACCCCATCCAACCATTTGGGTGAAATGAGTTTTAAGCCTTGGTTTGTTCCCATATTAGATTTATGTGGGAATTAAATTAGACTGTACATATGAAGTGAATGGCAAAACTTTTGATCATGATAATCTACCTAAATGACCGTAATCATAACAACAATCATAGATGATTGATAGGTATAAAGACATCAGTTGCGACAAAAACCAGTGCACAATACGGAATGCCAAGGTGAGGCTGCCTGTACCAGAAGGGACCGCAGCGCCCAACCAGCACACGTGAGAACAAGGAAGGGAGGGGGCAGAGCCGGCAAGGGAACAAGGGGTGGTTCCCTTGTTGGACAGCTACTCCCACTGGAGAGCGTGGACTGGGATAGGGGCAGACCAGACTAAGCAAGGCTACAACACCAGTGTGCCTCATGTGGACTAGATCAGGGAAAAGCCAGCCTGGGCTGATTATTCCTACTGGTGCAAACAAAATTAGAGTGGGTGAGGGTTGTTTGGGCTTAGCCGCAGCATCAGCTGAAGTCAAACCACAGAACCACATGGAGAGTGCATAATCCAGGAGTGAGAGAAACCTGGGAGGGAAATAGGGGGCTCTTCCCTCTTGGGTTAACACTCCCACGGGAGGGCACAAAAATCTAGGACAGGGGCTGGGTTGGCTAGACAGAGAGGCACTCAACAACATCTGTCAGGGCTAGATAGTTGAGCTGCTTAGTTGAAACTAAGCTTCAATACCCATCGACATGTATGAGAGCCGAAGGGGATGTGGGACAGACTGGACTAGTCTGCTACACATTCTGGCAAACCAGGGTAGGGGGTGGGCCTGGTGGGAGTTATTGCGGGTCGCTCTGACCGGGCTGCAGCTCCCACTGGTTTATGCGAGGGCCGAGTTATGTGCTGGGCAGAACCAGGCCGGACTGCAACAGCCATTGGTTCCAGTGGAAGTCGGGGCTGAAAACAGAACCAACCCAGCAATTGCAACCACCAGCTGATCGGGGTGATGGACTGTGCTGGGCCCTATGCTTGCTAGAATATACAAGAATCTGGTCTGGGAACACTTTGGACAAAGTCTCTTTGGGGATCTCCCCAATCGAAATGCCGCACTCAGAACCCTAACCAAGAAAAGACAGAAGACAGAAAAAGTCAATCAACCACCTCAGCTATATGTTGGCAGCAAAATACTGGGCAAATGGAGACTCTATGATGGACTATGTCAATCAATGGATTCTTCAAAGACCTCACTGTGCTTGGAGTGGAGAGATTGGCAGCGATTCATAGTTGGCGAACTATCAAAACCACTTGAGCAAGAATCTTGGAGCATGCCCCACATCTGGGACCTGGGGTGGGTGGGACACTGGGTGGGGCTTCTCCCTCAATATCCCCCTTTGCCTCAGGTACATGAAGGAAACAATATGGAAATAATAGTCTTACCTACTTTCCTATAGCCCTTGAACCTTTTTACCCTAATTAACTATGTAAAGATTGTCAAAAATATAATAAAAAAAAGAAAAGAAAATGCTAAAAAAAAAAAGACATCAGTGCTCTTTTGAGGAGTGAAAAGCCAAGAGCTATTAAATAACCAGTGAAAGTTGAAGAGCGCTATGCTGTTACGGAAACGAGATTAACTTAAAAATCGAACCCACAATTGGCTTTCATGTGGCTTTTCTGCTGCATTTATCCTTCACATGTATCTTAGTTTTAGTTGGATCATTCCTGGATCAATTGGAAGTTTTTCTGTAGCCTGTGTTGGTGAGTTATGTTTGGTTTTGCCTTTCTATGGAATTCAATTGAGAGAAGTCTGGGTATTTTTACACATAGGGTTTGGAACAGGAAAGGGAAAAAGTTAGTTCTGGTTGCTATTTAGTGAGCTGCTCCTCTAAACATAGACCCATGGACATGGTAGGAACAACTGAGTTTAGCCAGCTGGGAAGGAAATAACAGAAGCCAACAAGTGGGTGAAGGAAATCCAATAGGTACTCCCTGATGTATGGGCAGAATGGAAGCCAAAGAGGGGGAGCTGAGTTTCAGGTTTGGTGACATTTTTTTTCTTACTTAATTGTTGCTTTAACTCTAGTACACTGGGGCCAAGTGCAATAGCATTACGTTAGTACACTCAGCTCTTTCTGTCTTTCAGTTGAGAATTGTTTTAGCCCCCTGCTTGTAAAGTGCATTACAGAATGTAAAGGAGTGTAGCAAATGCCTTTGCATTTTAAGTCCTTCAAGTTCACTTAAGGAGGCAAGACACACCTAAGGTTTCAGTGGAGTGGAATCTTATGTGTAGTTCGCTAGTGCTGTATGCTAAGCATTTTATGAGATCTCAATTTTTAAAAATTTATTTATTTCTATTGCAAAGTCAGATATACAGAGAGAAGGAGAGACAGAGAGGAAGGTCTTCTGTCTGCTGGTTCACTCCCCCAGTGACTGGAATGGCCGGAGCTGAGCCAATCTGAAGCCAGGAGACAGGATCTTCTTCCTGGTTTCCCGCACTGGTAGAGGGTCCCAAGGCTTTGGTCCATCCTTGACTGCTTTCCCAGGCTATAAGCAGGGAGCTGGATGCGAAGTGAGGCGCCCTTATAGAATTGGTGCCTACAGGGATCCAGGCACACTCAAGGTGAGGACTTTAGCCACTAGGCTACCACGCTGGGCCCAGGAGCTCCTTAATTTAATTCTCATTAAGTCTAGAAGATGAATAAATGGCAGCCTGGTGCAATGGCTCAATTGGCTAATCCTTTCCCTGAAAGTGTGGCATTCCATATGGGCACCATTTCACATCTCAGCTGTTCCATTTCCCAACCAGTTCCCTGCTATGGCCTGGGAAAACAGTGGAGGACAGCCCAAAGCCTTGGAACCCTGCACTCATGTGGGAGACCCAAGAGAAGCTCTGGTTTCCTGCTCATGTGCCTGAGAAGGCAGTGGAAAATGGTCCAAGTGCCTGGGTCTCTGCCACTTATATGGGAAAAGTGGAGTTCCAGGCTTTGATTTGGCCCTGCATGGGCTGTTGTAGCCATTTGGGAGTAAGCTAGGGAGTGGTTAGAAGATCTTGCTCTTCTACTCTCTGCCTTTCAAACACAAAAATAAACTTTTTTATTTAATTAATTTTCTAAACAAAATATTTATTTGCTTATCTGAAAGAGTTAGAGTGCAAGGGAGATCTTCCATCTGCTGGTTTACTCTCCAAGTGACTGCAATGATCAGGACTGGACTAGGCTTAAGCCGGAAGCCAAGAGCTTCTTTGAGGTCTCTTATGTGGGTGGCAGGGATCTAAACACTTGGGTCATGGGTGGGTTCTCTGGCTTAGCTCAGCCATGCATGCCCCTAAACCCAGCTTTTTTGAGTTCCAGCAGGCAGCTTATGATGCCTTTTAGCCCAAACCAAGTCTCCCACATGGGTGGGTGCTTTGGCGTGACCTAGACACGCCTTCCAATCCTCCCCACCCTCTCTATCCCTTGCCTACCTGTGAGTGGCACAGTCCATGAAAGACCCCGGAAGTCATTCCTTTCCAGTCAAACATACCCTTAGCCATTCCCACTCTAATATGTCCCCAGACCCCTTTCCCCAGGCAATCTGTAGCACTCTCACACCAGCGGGCATGTCCCAGCCTGGTGTTCTTCTCATATCTTTGAAACAAAAAGGGGAGGGGGGAAGAAGACTAAGCAATTGTTAGCTTACTGGTATAGTTAACACAAGTTTGGCATTAACCAGATTCAGAATGCCTGCCAACTACCGGCTGCTTGTTTCCCAGCCATGTAACACTTGCCTAGGTACAAGGAAAACAGCTGAGGGGGATAGTATGTCTTTTTAAAAAATATGGGAAGTGGAGTAGCAGGGACACAAACTGGCGCCACATGGGATCCCAGTGCTCGCAGGGAGAGGATTAGCTAACTGAGCCATTGTGACTGGTCCAGCTTACACTTTTTATTAAAGATTTATTTTTATTATTTTTTTATTGGAAAGGCAGATACACAGAGAGGAGAGACAGAGAGGAAGCTCTTCCGTCCGATGATTCACTCCCCAAGTGAGCGCAACGGGCCGATACTATGCCGATCCGAAGCCAGGAGCCTCTTCCGGGTCTCCCACGCGGGTGCAGGGTCCCAAAGCTTTGGGCCGTCCTCAACTGCTTTCCCGGGCCACAGGCAGGGAGCTGGAAGGGAAGCGGGGCTGCCGGGATTAGAACCGGCGCCCATATGGGATCCCGGGCGTGCAAGGCGAGGACCTTTAACCACTTGCGCCACCGCGCCGGGCCCAGCTTACACTTTTAAAATCAGAAAAACTTGGGGCCAAAGCAATGGCATAGCCACCTGTGGTGCTGGCACTCCACATGAGCATCGGCTCATGTCCCAGTGCTCCACTTCTGACCCAACTTCCTACTTATGGACTGGGAAAGCAGTGAAGGATAACCCAAGTCCTTGGGCCCTTGTGTCTACATGAGAGACCTGGAAGAAGCTCCTGATTTCTGGCTTCCCAGAGGCTCAACTAAGGCCAATAGGGCCACTTAAAGGGTGAACCAACAGATGGAAGATCTGTCTGTCCTCTATCAATCTTCCTCTCAAAATAAGTAAATAAACAAATACATCTTTCTAAAATTTATTCCAGATTTATTTCAAGATAAATTCGAAAAACTTGGGTCTGGCGCAGTAGCGTAGTGGCTAAAATCCTTGCTTTGTATGCACTGGGATCCTGTATCGGCGCTGGTTTTAATCCTGGCAGCCCCACTTCCCATCCAGCTCCCTGTTTGTGGCCTGGGAAAGCAGTCGAGGACAGGACAAACGCTTGGGATCCTGCACCCGTGTGGGAGACCCAGCAGAGGCACCTGGCTCCTGGCTTTGGATTTGCGCAGCTCCAGCCATTGTGGCTGCTTGGGGGTGAACCAGTGGATGGAAGATCGTCCTCTCTGTATATCCGCCTTTCCATTAAAAATAAAATAAAAACATATTAAAAAAACAAAATTTTCCATTTGGAAAGTAGACTTGAGAACAAATGAATCTATTTTTCTACTCCCTGGGAAATGCTGGTTAATATCTATTCACAACTCTTACCTGCTCTGCTTCCTAAACGTTTAGTAGGAATAGAGTTCTGAAATCCTCTCTCCTGAACTGCAAATAGAATCCTGTGCACAGAGGCCAGGGCCTTCCATGAGGCCAAGGAGAAGCAGTGTGTGTGAAAGGTGCTGTTGACAAACCTGTCCCAAACTTGCTGAAAGGGTGTCTGGGGTTCCCGGTGGCCTTCTCCAGCTGGAAGAGTCTCCAGGCATCATTCATCACGTTCTTCTCATGTTCCGAATCGACGGCATTCACTTCTCTGTCTTTGCAGCTTTCATCGAACAAGGGGCACAGGAAAAACTGTGCAAACCTAAGGATTGGAAAAATGATTAGCCACTTGAGAGCTGTCATTTAAAAAAATGGCCTTTAAAAACATTGAAAAATGCATCTAGTGGAAAAATGAATTCCATAGGATCAGAAAAAACATCACTGCTACTTAGAAAAAATATAAAATAATTTCTGAGTAACGTAAGAAAATGTAATTTGGACGTATCTGAAGTCAGGGTTGATCTGTCCCAGACACTAAGACTACAAGTCAATAGCAGCAGTCTATTTATTTCAGACTTGGACTTGGCACATCTATGAAAAACCATGCTCTCTATGTGCCTGTCTTAAAAAGGAAAAGGTAAATCACAGTGCTTTGCTAAATAAATCTTCAATTTACAGCTTTAGTTATAATCTCGCTAAGGTTCAGGCACCTTAGGACAAACAAATTAAGTGACCCAATTTTAAAAGACTTAATTTGAAATTTATTTTCTTCTTATTAAAAAAAAAAAAAAAAAAAACTTGAATCAGTAGAAAAAAATCAACACCAAAAACCTGAGATAAGACATAAATAATAATTTGACTAAGCCACAATTATGGGCTTTTACAAAATAGTACTATGAATAGTCTGTAAATTTTTTGATAAGCAGTGATTCAACAAATAATGACATGTATCTTTAAAAGATACATGCTTTGCTCGAGGCTATTTAATGATAATACCAAAATCTAACTAAGATAACCTTAGCAAATAAATCCATACTCCTATATCAGGTAGCTATTTAAGTCATGATCACATGCAGTAATTCCTCCTAAGAAACTTCATATCCCATCTTGGACAAACAAGACACAGAATTCAAATGAAGGCACGGGCAGAGGTTCTGCCTGGATCTGCTACCGGTGGAAGCTGGAGACTCTTGGGTCTATAAACTTATCAATTACCATGCCCCAGTTCACCTGTCAAAAAGGCTAACCCTGAGGTAAACACTTCACATTAATCTAAAAGAAAGCTTCATGTAGCTGGAGTCTACACCCAAAGTTGTAGGGAAGCAGAGGAATTTCCAACCTGTACCTTCTTTTACTCACCTTCTCCAGGCTGGAAGAAGTGCCTACCAGTTACATACCAAAGCTGCATAGGCCTAGATAAAGAATCATGTTTATGACACTGTGCAATCAAGTTCTTAAAAAGATCCTCTTATATAAGTAGATTTTTCTGTGCCCAGTAGCAGAGATCTAGTTTACAACCATCTGCTGTCACATTTGTAAAGCAGGAAATGAAATTCAATGTATGATGCCAGGGAACTCATTAATGGAACTCATCTGAGAATTATACCTCAGAGCTGCTGCCTAAAGGCTGAAACCTAAGAGAATGAGCAGGATACAGAGCACCCTGGCCCAGTCACTTAGTCCAAACATGTCTGTAAATGCTCTTTTTGTCAAGGAACAAATGCAAACTATTAATCCAAAATAAAAACTTTTTTAAACCCACAACATAATATATACTTTGTAACAAACTAATGTGAGAAAATAAAGTTGATGATGAAAACAAAAAAGCCAGATTTGTTTGCAGATTCATACAAACTATAACTCGGTAACATAAAAACTAAAAAAACTTGCCAAATTACTTAAAAAAAATGAATCAAATTAGTGATTCCACAAAGATTAGCAAACATTGGCAGCAGAGAAAACTGACCAAGAAACTGAACCAGCCTCACGGAGCTTGCTCCAGAATATACTTCCAAAATATTCCCTGGGGTGAAAAGAGCAGGAACATTCTGTAAGTACTGCGAATCTTTGGGAACTAATGCAATAGAAGAGAACAGAAAACTTCAGGTCAGGCATTCTGGAATAGGAAGTGTGCTTGAAAGAAATCCATGATGCTAGTCATTCTTCATCGTGAGCTTTAGAGGAAACACTTGCTGGGCTGGGAAGAACTGGCTAGGATTTTATAAGCCAATAAAATCTCCTGTAGGCCTGAAGGCTGATTAAAAGTCATGTCATTATTCTTCCTTTACCACAAGGTAAATAGAGAACAGGACTATAGAGAACATGACTCATTATTTTTCTTATTCATAAGACAGGGAAAAACACTTCTTGTCAAACTACAAAACCATCTTTGTAAAAATAATACTTCAAAGTGCACAGTTAGATAATCCCCAGGACATGAAGCATTACCTGTCTAGCGCGCCTTCAAGGTGTTCATGGGACACATCAAAGTAGTAATTGGTATGTTCTCCGCTAGTAAAGGCATTGGAACTTCCTGCATGCTCACTGAGAAACTGGCTGTATTCATTTTCTTTCGGGTATTTCTCCGTTCCCAAAAACAGCATATGTTCACAAAAATGACTTAGGCCAGCAACATTTGGAGGATCTGACAATGAACCTGAAAGAGAAAATGCATATATAATAAGTCATTTCTTATGCTAGGAAATACAGATAAAATACAGATGATCTGAAATTCTTGTTAGCACAGCAGCTCCAAGCACACAACCAAGAAAGTTAAGTACAGGTTGCTATAATACAGGATTGTTTAGAAAGGAAGCCAGTCATCAGGAGATCTGGTGTAGAGCCTCATTTGACATTAATTAGTCAATGACACTGAGTGATTTATTTCTGTGGACATCAATTTTCTCACAGAAGGGCAGGAAATGAGTTGAATTCATGTTTTATAAGAGTTAGAACTTTCTAACTATGGTTTTATTTATTGAATAGAGAAAGCTAAGAACACGGATTTTGGGGGGTGGTCGGCAGCACTATTAGTTACAAAACTTTAAGCACCAATACTTCATCTATCTCATTTTCCTTCTACATATACATAATGCAGAGGGCTGCACAGATTACATATTGGCAAAGCATTCTGCATTATGGGATAAAATGGCTATTTGCTCAATTTTACTCAATTTTAAAATGTCACTGGGTTAAATAAAAGCTTTTTACTTTAAAACATTTTATTTAAAAAGAAGTACTGCCCTAGTAAATGCATATGTAGATGAGAGGTGACCTGCCCGAAGCAATATTAAATGTGGAAGAAACATATACACAAGAATCTACAAACATAAATTAAGCAAACCAAAGTGAAAAAAAATCAGAACCGCTGTGTAAAGGATGGGAATGAATTTTCTTTGTTGCTGCACAAACTTACGTGGGAACCTAACAAGACAGATTTGGTAAATGTTAGTGATCGCTGACAACTGCAATGTACCAACAGCTGAAAAAAGGGGTTCTGGTACAAAATAAAATACATCAATGGCAATTTGGGGGTCATACACTGTATTCTTGTGGAAGGTTCTAGTAAATGTCCACATTAGGTCAAGTGAACAAAGCTCAATTCACTGTTTTAACTGTACCTATATGTACATCAAGCGCAGCCGAGGACTTATCCGTGGTGGGGTCACTGATGAGAAGCACTTTGATTCCATTGGCCAGCTCCAGCCCACGGTATTCTCGCTTGTCTTCAGGAGATTTGATAATGTGATTTCCTATTCTCTTGATAGCTGGATTACTCATTTTGCTATATGTCTTTTTTTGGAAACTGAAAAAGAAAAAAAGTTGGACTGTGACACTTTTTTTCAAACTTTGAGAGACGGGAAGAGCCAAAAGAGCTCTTACCTACTAGTTCACGCCCTAACTGCCTGCAAGAGCCAGCAGGGTTGCGCCAGAAGCCAGGAATTCAAGCCAGGTTTTGGTCACACGGTGAGTGGCACGGACACAACCACACGAGCTGTCACTGCTGCCGCTCAGGGTCTGCATTGCAGAAGCTGAACTCAGAGCTGGACACAAACTCTGACACTCAGCTGCGAGACACAGGGATCCCAACTGACAACTGAACTACCAAGGCAAGTGGCTGTCCCTGCTCTATTATAACCCTTTTATTAAGAGGACAAAGAATTACGTCGAGCAAACTCATGTGAAGCAACGATGGATTTTTTAAAGCCTAGAGGAAACCTTTTAAAGCCTAACTGCAGAGTGCAGCCATTCCTCTCTGGACCCCATCTTCATTCTTTCAGAGAAATAGTAACAAGAATTTTTGTTCAGCCATGCTTGTATCTAGAAGAACACATGAATGAGGATTTGGGACAGGGTTAAGTTAAGTAGTGGGTTTGGTCAGTGTGCTAACCTAGAAACATAGAATTGTCTACTACCACCAACTATTTTTACACATATTTTAGAAGTTTCAGCTAGAATAAGTGAGGTGAAAAGTTGTGTAACAACTATTACTAGGTCAGTCCAAACATTACCCAATCTAATGATAGTCAAAGATCTGGCAGATCTAGAATTCATGAGTCTGACATGCACATGCTCAGATCATAGGGGAGGGGTTGGCTCTGTGGCGTAATGGGTAAGGACACCACCTTCAACCCTAGAATCCCATACAAGCACCAGTTCATGTCCTGAGTTGTCTACTTTGGAGCTAGGTCCCTGCTAATGACCTGCGAAAAGCAGCTGAAGACCTTGGCACCCATGTGGGAGAGTTAAATGAACAACTAGCTCCTGGCTTTAGCCTGACCTAATCCAGCTGTGCAGGGAGTGAATCAGCAGAGGGAAGCTCTCGCTGTTTCTACCTCTCTCCTTCAAACTCCTTCAAATAAATAAATAAATATTTAAAGTACATACATATAGTTATACATGTTTGTGCTAAAATCTCTAGAAATTGAGAAAAATTAATTTTTTTCAGAGTACTTTCTCTGAAATCATCTCCAATTATTCTTCTCATCTGAACAACTGATAAATCAAAGTTTTTCCTGACTGAGACTCTATGAGAAAATATTTGGAATTTTCAGTATCTATACTGTAGGTGACACTATATATATGCTGGCTTCCTTTAAAATCACACAGTGCTTTACAGATAGTGCTAATGGACTTGCCCTACTTATAGGAAAAATAATTTATTGAAAATCAAAGCTTAAAATATGACAATAGCATTGGGAGAGAATATATAAGGCCATTGTCAAAAATTTCAAAAGCAATTTGGAAGTAGAAAAATTACTACTAACAATTTTTTTTCTTTGAAAAAAAGATTTATTCATTTTTATTGGAAAGGCATATTGACAGAGGAGAGACAGAAAGATCTTTCATCCACTGGTTCACTCCCCAAATAGTCTCGATGGCTGGAACTGAGCCAATCCGAAGTTAAGAGCCTGGAGCTTCTTTCCAGTTTTCCATGGGAGTGCAGGGTCACAGGCTTTGGGCCATCCTCTACTGCTTTTCCAGAGCATGAGCAGGGAACTGGAAGGGAAGTGGAGCAGCCAGTACACAAATTGGTGCCCATAAGGGATGCCAGTGTTTGCAGGTATAGGATTAGCCTGTTAAGCCACTGCACTGGTCCTAAATAACTTTTTCTACTTTTTACTTAATTAGCCAGATACTTAAGTTCAACATCAAATAGATTAAATTTCTGAGTGCAAAATCAAAAAACACCAGTTATAATGATAATAACTCTGAGGGTGACAGAAAATCTTTTTTAAAATGTATTTGAAAGGCAGAGCTACAAAGAGAGACAGACACAGAGGTTTTCCATCCACCAGTTCACTCTCCAAATGGTCACAACGGCCTGAGCTGGGCTGGTCTGAAGGCAGCCCAGGAGCTTCTTTGGGGTCTCCCATGTAGGTGCAGAGTCTCACATGCTTGGGCCTCTGCTGCTTTGCCAGGCATGTTAGCAGGCAGCTGGATCAGAAATGGAAGCCTATATAAGATCAGGCACTACACTATGCATGCTGGCTGCCAACAGGGGTATAACAAAGCTCTTTATTTTAAGGAATCCAGATGAAGGACAAAGATAGAGAAATGGGTACTCCCGGTGACAAAGTAGTCCAGGGCCACTGTGAGTTCCAACTGGTGCTAAACCCAGTGATCATATGTGGGCACTGCAGGCAGAGGCTTTACCTACTACATCACAGTGCTGGCCCCAGAAAATACTCTTTTCAAGATTCCAAAGAGGAGCACAGGGATCTCAAATTACAGTCCTGGTTAGGGCATTTCCCAAAGGACAATCTATTTAGACTGCAGCAAATGCACTGAGCACCCAGTTCATTTCAAAAACCTCAATTTGACTTCAACATAAATTACTATTTTATAAAGTTAAATCTCCCTTAGCAGCAATGTAATAAACCACAAGAAAGCCTCCATAAAGACCCCCCAGCAAGATGCCATATGGGGGCTGTATGGCACAATGGGTTCAGCCACCACCTGGGGTGCTGGCATTCAATCCAGATGATGGCCCAGGTGCTTAGGCCTCTGCACCCAAATGGGAAACCCAGAGGAAGTCCTGGGCTCCTCACTTCAACCTGGCATAGCCCTGGACATGCGGCCATTTGGGCAGTGAATCAGAGGATCGAAAACGTTTCTGTCTCTCCTCTTTCTCTTTCAAATAAATGTATCTTAAAAAAAAAATAGTGGCAGCAAGAGTCCAGCGGGCATGCAGAAAATAACTAACCTGACTACCCTCCTATAAGGTTATATTAGAGGGAGGATGGCAGATGGGCTACTAGGTGGGCACAGAGCAAAAGCATTTATTCCAGTGCCTCTGTTTATATCCAATCCCTCTATTGTTCTTGTCCCAACTAGTTTTACTTACGGGAACCAAAGGTTACAAAAGAGGCAAACCTGGGTGGAGCAGGTGAGACATCACTTGGCACTCCTGCCTTACATACAGTGTGCCTGGGTTCGAGCTTGAGTGATACTTTCAGTTCCAGCTTCCCAATACTGGGCACCCTGAAGGCAGCGAGTAAAAAACAGGTCCCTGCCAGCCAACTGGGAAGCCCAGATTGAGTTCCCAGCTCTCAGATCTGGCCTGGCCCATCTACAGTTGCTGAAGGGATCTGCAGAGTGAACCAGCAACTGGGAAACCTCTGTCTCCCTTTCAGATAAATAAATAATCTTAAAAATGATCAAAATATGATGATGGTATGAAATTTCTATCTCATCTACAATTGTAATGGGAAAATGAAACACAGTTTTACTTTGGTAGTATAAACTGTCTCATTCTATCAGAGGTATAAAATCTCATTATTAAAGATAATCACGTCAACTGTAAGTTATATTCCATACATTTTCCAGTTTTCGATACCCTTTGTCCAGATTTTAAGTTTTTTTAAAAAGTAAATTATAAATAGTGAGTCTGGTATGATAGCCTAGTGGCTAAAGCACCAGGATTCCATAAGGGAGCTGGTTCTAATTCTGGCTGTTCCACTTTCCATCCAGATCTCTGCTTGTGGCCTGGGAAAACAGTCGAGGACGGCCCAAAGCCTTGGGACCCTGCACCTGCTTGGGAGACCCAGAAGAAGCTCCTGGCTCCTGGCATTGAATCAGTTCAGCTCTGGCCGTTGTGGCTACTTGGGAAGTAAACCAGCGGACAGAAGATCTCTATATCTCCTCCGCTCGGTATATCTGACTTTCTAATAAGAATAAGTAGATTTTTTAAAAATATATAAATAGTAAGACTAAGAATAACATGGAATTAGAACCCCTGGCCTAATAAGCAGCATTTGGAAATGATGAAAGACCTCACAGGCATGGATGGAGGCATGGAGAGAACCTATTTGCACACTGAAGCTATGTCTGATCAACAGATCTGGAGTGGTTGAGAATAAAGAGATACCTGTATATATAAGTTATACATAAGACGCAGTTCAAATACTTTTAGACATTTATACAGCTAATCAAGTACACACATAAAATGTCTAAGCTGGCAAAGGTCCCTAATGAAATACACCGGCTTCTTAAGGAAGTAAAATTCAAAAGAAATAGTAACCACATTTTCAAAGAAGAACCATTCCCAGCATTCATGTTCAATGGGCAGCATGCACCCAGAATACACCTATGAACACTTCAGACAAAGAATGGAGTCTCACCTTCTGGCAAATTGAAGGAATCAGCTAGGAACGTCTCCTCCGATAACAATGAATTCATCAACAGCTCCTCCGTGTTTATATTTATACTGTGAGGTCACATGTCTGACTCATCTTCCTCATTAGCATAAGACAAATTTACTGATTGTAAATGTTCCCCAGTAAGCAAGCATTCTGACATTTTAGATGACAAACTAATACTAATTGAAATGCTCTCATAGACATCTATTAGTTGATATTTTTAAGATGTCAAATTTTTAACAGCAAGAAAATCACTTTCAATTTTAGGCCCATTATCACACATTGGCAATTTCACAAGGCACAAAATCGACCTTTTCAGCATTCTGATAAATTGAAGAGATGTTTAGTAATCACCATATATTCTGTAATTTCATTAAGAACGAGGAACAGTGACTAGAATCACAGCAGATAAAAGCTGAAAGAGCCACTGTTCTCCCACGGCCCTTGTAGTTCCTGAACTGGCAGCAGTGCCACCTCCTGGGAGGCTGTTTAAAATGCAGAATATCAGACTCACCACCAGCGACCTGGTGAGTCTGATATTCTGCATTTAAAGAGCCTGATATTCTGCATATTAAAGAGCTCAAGGTGGGTGGGTCCCTTCATCTTTCCACTCACAGAGCTTACAGCACTTGCTCAAGATCTTACTACAGAAAGAACTACAATTAGAATTCAGTTGCAACTTCTGGTCATGTGTTTCATCTCACTCTGCATAACTAAATGAATATTTAAGGAAGCCTATACTGAACTGGTATTGTGGTTGTGCATGTTAAGCTGCAGTCTGTAGTAATGATATCGCAAACAGGCAACGGTTTAAGCCAAATCTGCCAAATCCACAGCTGTTCCAAATCTGATCCAGATCCCTAAAAATGCTCCTGGCAAAGTAACCGATTAGATAAAGCCCATGGCTCCTGGCTTTGCCCTGGGTCAACCAGCAGATGGAAAACCAGTCTCTCACTCACTCACTCTTTTAAACAAATATGTATTTAAAAAAAAATTTTTTTTCATTGGAAAGGCAGATTTATAGAGAGAAAGAGAGACAGAAAGATCCTCTGTCTGCTAGTTTACTCTCCAAGTGGCCACAAAGGCCAGAGCTAAGCTGCTCCAAAGCCGGAGCCAGGAGCTTCTTCTTGGTCTTTCATGTGGGTGCAGGGTCCCAAGGCTTTGGGCCGTCCTCAACTGCTTTCCCAAGCCACAGGCAGGGAGCTGGATGGAAAGTGGAGCAGCCATATGGGATCCCAGCGAGTCCAGGGCAAGGATTTAACTACTGAGCCACCATACCAGGCCCCAAATATATAAATCTTTAAAAAACAAAAACAAAGTCCAGAGGCCTATTGAGGTTAGGCCTCACTACACACGTAGGTCTGCTGGCTAGAAAAAGGAGCATACCGGAGCTCTTTATCTTAAGGAACTCAGATTAATGACAAAGATATATAGAGAAACAGGCACCTCTGGTGACAAAGTTGTCCCAGAGCACTATGGGAATAATAAAGGGAGGCATCTAATGAGGTCTGGAAGGGGAGGGGCAGTAGAGCATGCCAAGTAAAAGATAAGTAGAAGGGAATGCCTGAGCAAAGCCTGGTGGTGAGAAAAAAGCTCACGGATTAGGATGAAAAAAAAAAAAATGGAACCTCAACCAGACTTCCAATTAAAGGAAATGGACCAAGATGAAATGTATCAGGTTTGCAAAAACCAATCCTCAAATACAAAGTCATTTCCAAATCCCCACACTAGAAGAAAATGCTATCACTTAAATACTTCTTTATCCAGATAAACTTGTACAGTCTCTTTTGTTTCCCTTGAGCTCAAATTATTTCACAGCCGATTGGGAAATTCTACTTTGCCTTTTGCTCCCTTACCACCCCCTCACAAATTTAATGTTGGATCTGATTCAGAAATGATGCCCTGTAAGTCCAAACAGGTGAGTGATTATGCTAATAATGTAATTACAAACAGAAACGCCCTTTCGTGGAAACCCACCACCTACTTGAAAACCATAGGTGCAAGGCGAGGCCTCTGATACTACTACATGCGGAGGAGTCCAGAGAGAAAAAGCTTGGAATCAGAAACACACCACAGAAATTAACAGACTTCAAGGTGCTAGTACGGGTCCTAAGATGCCTCAATCTATTAACATAGTTTAAGACTACAATTCCAAGTCTAATTAATATCATTCAACCTAAAAAAAGAAAAAAAAAAAACAATAACATCACCAGGAACCATTTACCCCTGGCTCTTCAGTTACAGAAACAAGTATCCCTCACTTTATGTGCCAATTAGATCATAAAGGTGAGTATATAGAGTATATAGTAAAATCCAGGCAGTTACCTCCCCATTATTAGATGCTTTGCCTTTGTGACATGCAGAATGTTGGCTGTTGCCTGTTCCTGGGTCTGCTAGACAAGCAACCAATCTTAAGTAGTATGCATGGCTGTGAGAGAAATGAACCCTACAGGGCCCGGCGCGGTGGCGCAGTGGTTAAGGTCCTCGCCTTGCACGCCCGGGATCCCATACGAGCACTGGTTCTAATCCCGGTGGCCCCTCTTCCCATCCAGCTCCCCGCTTGTGGCCTGGGTAAAGCAGTCGAGGCCAGCCCAAAGCTTTGGGACCCTGCACTGGCATGGGAGACCCGGAAGAGGCTCCTGGCTTCGGATTGGCATAGCATCGACTGTTGCGCTCACTTAGGGAGTGAATCATCGGACGGAAGATCTTCCTCTCTGTCTCTCCTCTCTGTATATCCGCCTTTCCAATAAAAATTTAAAAATAAAAAAATAAATCTTAAAAAAAAGAAATGAACCCTACAGTCACATCATTTGAGAGATAAACGCTTTTGTAAATTCTGTTTTAGTGTTGGTACATACGTACAAACGGTTGTCAGTTTCAAAATTGACAGTCAACAGGGAATAGTTTGTAAAGACTTTGCTTTGTAAAAGCAAAGAAGCCAAACCTCCATTTCATACCCCTAGCCACACAGTTTTCTATTGAACGCAGTTTCTTAAGAGTTAAGATACCAAGGGTACTGCACAAGTGTCTGCTTTGTAAATGGAGTCTTTATGCTATTAGAAAACAAGATATAGTTGTCAGAATACAAAACTAATTCCAACATTCACAGCCATTTTTTAAGAGTGTCATATACTTTACAAACTGTCCATTTAAGCATCCTATTTTTTCCAAATACTGCATGTATCACACCTGCTGTTGGTCCTCCACAACCAGAGGACAGCTTGGTGGTGAAGTCACTTGCCTGAGGGCAGTCACGTAGTCAGTTTGTGGCAAAGCTGGAAGCTCAAAGAGGAAGTGTAGGCAGGGGAGGAGCAGAGGTGGTGCTGAAGGAAATAAGAGATGGCTTTCTTTTTCAACATCTGAGTATCAGCCTCATAGTCCTTCCCCAACTCTATTCTCTTTCCTTACAACTCCAAACAACAAAGAAAAACCATGCAAGATAAAATCAAAGTGGGTCATAACAAATACTTCCAGGAAAGCTTTCAGTGTTCTACTTTCCTTTCCTTTGTAAAACAGAGACAGCTGGTGGAAGAAGTCTGGAAGAATGCTTCTAAAATAACAAAGGAATCCCTGAACTGAAACTGTGTCTCTCTAAACATTCCCCAGGAAAAGCAGAACACATGGCACAATGAAACTGATAGCAGATTGACGAAAAGGGGGTTGTACAGAACTATCTCCATGCATGAAAGAGAATATGAAAATAATCAATGCATCGAGGGTTTGTCGGTAGGGCTTTTTTTCTTAAAAAACTTTAATTTATTCTCATAGGAAAGGCAAATTTACAGAGCAAAGGAGACAGAAAGAAAAGATTTTCCGTCCTATGCTTCAATCCCCAAATGCCCACAATGTCCAGAGCTGACTCAATCTGAAGCAAGGAGCCAGAAGCTTTTTCTCCCATGCGGGTGCAGGGTCCTAAGGCTTTGGGCCATCCTCCACTGCCTTCCCAGGCCACAAGCAGAGGGCTGTAAGGGGAGCAACCGGGAAACAAACCAGCATCTACATGTGATTCTGGTACTTGGAGGCAGAGGATTAGCTTGTTGAGTCATTGTGCCAGATCCATGGCATGTTTTTCAAAATTATGCATTAAGCTCCACAAACAGGAAAAAAAAAAAAGAGGGGAGGGAAGAGGGAGAAAATAACCTTGGTAGATGCAGAAAAAGTAATTCAACAAACGTGCATTGTCTTTTACAAAGAAATCAGTAGGCCTGATACAATGGCTCAGTGGCTAAATCCTTGTCTTGCATGTGTCAGGATCCCATTCAGGCACCAGTTTGTGTCCTGGCTGCTCCACTTCCCACCTGGCTCCCTACCTGTGGCCTAGGAAGGCAGTGGAAATGTCCCAAAGCCTTGGGACCCTGCACCTGCATGGGAGACCCCAGAATAAGTTCCTGGCTCCTGGGTTTGACTTCACCCAGATCTGACTGTTGTGTCCATTGAGGGAGTGAACCAGAGACAGAAGATCTCTGTCAATATGCCTTCCCAACAAAAATAATTTAAAACCTTTTAAAAATTAAAAGGAAATCTGCAAATTAAAAATATAAGAGAAAAAAATTACTTATCTGAAAAAATTTTTTAAATTTATTTTTTATTGGAAAGGCAGATGAACAGAGAGGAGGAGAGACAGAGAAGAAGCATCTCCGTCGGCCATTCACTCCCCAAGTAGAGGCAACAACCAGAGTTGAGCCGATCCAGAGCTAGGAGCCAGGAGCTTATTTCTGGGTCTCCCACGTGGGTGCAGGGTCCCAAGGCTTTGGGCTGTCCTCGACTGCCCTCTCATGCCACAAGCAGGGAGCTGGAAAGGAAGTGGAGCAGCCAGGGTACAAACCGGAACCCATATGGGATCCCAGCACATGCAAGGTGAGGACTTTAGCCAGTAGACTATTGCTCTGGACCTGAAAAAGATTTTTATAAACACTTATTTTCACACTCACTGGTGAAATAATATAAACCCCAAACCCCCTCATGAACAGAATAGTAATGCCATTTTTTCTTTTCTTTTTAAAGATCTATTTATTCATCTGGAAGTCACAACACCAGAGTGAGAAGGACAGAAAGATTTCTTATCTGTTGGTTCACTCCTCAGACTCCTGCTACAGTCTGGGCTGAGCCAAAGAGAAGCTGAGGGCAGGAGCTTCGTGTGAGTCTCTCATGTTGAGTGCAGGGGCCCAAATACTCAGACCATCTCCCATAGCAGGGAGCTGAATCTGAAGTGCGCAGACAGGACATAAATCAGTACCCATATGGGATGTCAGCTTTGCAGATGGTGGCTTCACTTACTATGCTACAACATAAGCGCCTGCCACTATCACTAAAAATTGAAATTCAGAGTTAGAAAATCCATTCAGTGGCTGGATCTGCCATTCATTGGTTCACTCCCTAAATGATCACATCAGCTAAGGCTGGGTTAGGCCAACCTCAGGAGCCAGAAGCTCCTTCCTGATTTCCTATTTGGGTAGCAGCAGCCCAAGTACCTGTACCGATCTACTGCTCCTTTTCCCAGGCTAGTAGCAGGGAGTTGAGTCGGAAGTGGAGCAGCTGGGACTTGAACTGACCCACACAGGAAACCAGCATCGCACGTGATAGCTCTACCTACTGATTCACAAAGCCGGCTCCATTACTAGCATTCTTAATACACACTCTTGCAGTTTCCAGTTTTATGTTGTCAACTCCAGAGGTCAAAATACTCACTGGAGGTGCTAGTAATAGGATGTTGCTTTACAAGACCATCAGAAAAACAGGTACATAATTACCCCTTTATAATTGCTATAGGTGAGCCAATACTTTTAGTCAGTTCTCCATAGGTGACAATTTTCTCCACACCCACGGATCTGGCAATGTCTGGAGATGTTTTTGATTGTCACAATGGAAAGGTGCTACTTGCTGCTAAGGATCCTATATTCTATTTGAGAGCCTCAACAACAAAGAAGCATCTGAGCCAGGGAACTGTGGAGTGGCAGATAAGGCCTTAGCATCAGCATCCCACTTGGGTGCTGGCTTCAGTCCTGTCTGCTTCACTTCAGTTTCAGTTCGGCCTGACCCAGATCCTGCCTTCACAGCCATCTGGGGACTGAACCAGCAGATGGAAGCTCTCTCTTTTCTCTCTTTTCCTCTCTCTGTAATTCTGGCTTTCAAATAAATAAACGAATATTTTGAAAAGTGATCTGAAAAGCGAATAGGGTTGAGGCTGAAAGGCCCTACTTTATGGTTCAGATTTTATAACTCTGATAAGATAATGGATGAAAAGTCCCTGTAATTTATTCTATCCACTTAACAATCCCAAGAGACAACACATTACGAAAAGGTAGAAGTAAATATTAAGAATTTGTGTGTCACAAACAAAAATCTAGGGCCCAGTATGATAGCTCAACTAGCTAATCCTCTACCTCCAAGTGCTGAGATCCCATATGGGCACCAGTTCGTATCCCAGCTGCTCTACTTCCCATCCAGCTCCCTGCTTGTGAAAGCAGTCAAGGACGGCCCAAAGCCGTGAGACCCTTCACCTGCATGGGAGACTCCGAAGAAGCTCCTGGCTCCTGGTTCCTGGCTTCGGATTGGCTCAGATCCAGTTGTTGTGGCCACTTGTGGGGGGGGGGGGAGGACCAATTCATAGAAAATCTTTCTGTCTCTCCTTCTTTCTGTAAATCTGATTTTTCATTAAAATTTAAAAATCTAAACCATAGGGACCAGTTTTGTGGCATAATGGGTTAAATCACAATCTGCAAAGCTGGCATCTCAAACAAGCACCTGTTTAAGCCCTGCCTGCTCTACTCCAGGCAACTCCCTACTAATGAAACTGGGAAAGGCTGGCTCAAGGGCCTGGTGTGGTAGCCTAGTGGCTAAAGTCCTTATCCTGCATGCACCGGGATCCCATATGGGCGCCAGTTTGTGTCCTGGCTGCTCCACTTCCCATCCAGCTCCCTGTTTGTGGTCTGTGAAAGCAGACGAGGACGGCCCAAAGCCTTGGGACCCTGCACCTATGTGGGAGACCCAGAAGAGGCTCCTGGCTCATAACTTTGGCTCTAGGCCTTTCAGCCACTTGGGGAGTAAATTAACAGATGAAAGATCTTCCTCTCTATCTCTTCTCCTCTCTGTATATCTGACTTTCCAATAAAAAGAAAATAAATAAATCTTTTAAAAATTGCTTTTTAAAAAAGTACTTAAGGCCCTTGCCCCCCATGTGGGAGATGTAAACAGTTTCAGGTCCTGGCTGTGGACTGGCTGCTTAGGCCACTTGGGGGTGAAGCAGAAGATACACTCTTTTTCTGCTGCTGCTTCTTCCTTTCTTCCTGTCTCTGTAACTCATTTAGTTACAGAGCAACTAATACTGAATGCTCATTTAGTGTCTTGTGCATACCTTCAACCCACCTGATAGCAACTATTATTCTGACTTCTGTATGGGATAATTAAATCTCAGTCAAGTTATTTGGTTACAGCCACAGAAGCATTAAATAGAAGTAAGATTCTAACCAAGTCTTCAGACACCAAAGCACCGTGCTGCGCTCTCAGACAATTCACCAGTTTCCGTTTTTTACGGTGCAGAGCCTCAAAAATCTCTGAAAGGATACTCGTGGCAATGCTGCACCTGGCCTGCACTGTGGCACAGCACGTTGAGCCACTGCTTGTACACTGACATCCCATATTTGAGACCCAGATCCAGTCTTGGCTGCCGCTCTGCTTCTGATCCAGCTATCTGCTAGAGCACCTGGGAAAGCAGCGAAGGAGAGGCCAAGTCCTTGGGCCCCTCCACCCACAAGGGAAACTCAGATGGAGTTTCTGGCCCCTGACTTCAGCCCTGGCTGGCTGTACAGGCATTTATGATCAAACGAGCAGGAAAGAAGATCTCCCCATAACTCCCCCATCACTCTGCCTTTCAAATAAATAGATAAAAGGAAAAATAAATTCTGTGGTTGGTTATCTGATCTTTATTCTTTGTCTTTTTCTATACAACACAGAATCTTTGAAAAGATGAAATCTATTGGACTTGAATACACTAGGAGCTACTTTCTAAATTTACAAGATGCAACTGAACTGTTTCCTATTACTTCAGATTAATTACCTCACAATATGACATGCTAGATAACGGATGAAAAAATGGCTAGATTTCATTCACTGCTGCTGTTGACAGCTCAATTCTCTTAATAAACTTGTCTGTTGCATCACAACTGGGGAAATTTCCAAAAGAATGTTTTAAATGGTTTGCGATGTGGGTTGGAGCCATAAGCAGACAATGGAAGCGCAATCGTAGCCCGGTTCCAGAACCTGCTTCCTCACTCACTGCCCCATCCAGCGTGGTTGGCCCAGTGCCGCCGCCGACAGTATGCTGCATCCTTTCTACACACAAAACATCTTCAGATGATTTAGAAACTAACAGCTCATATTCGGACTTATTTTTTTTAAAGCACACATGCAATTGTGCTTCTTTATTTAGCTGTAAGTATTTAAGAAAAGTTATCCTTCCAATCCTCCCTGGCTAGGTGCTTAACAACCTGGAAATTACACCCTGCTGTTCCATTCAGTTTCTTCTCTTTGGAGTAATGCTGAAGTTTTACCACGCGATAGAAACCCACATTGTAAAAACAGAAGGAAAACTGTGATTTGAGAAGGGAGTCGGGAGGTCGCACAGGGAGAGGGGCTTGCCCCTGACTACAGCTCCTGCCTGGTATGCTTAGAATCTCAAGGAATTACAGGACTTCTGTTTTACGGACAATTTTACTAAGCAGACACATTCTTTTATCTTATTGGCCACATGCCCTTGCTCTATATATCACTTGCTCTCCACTCCAACCGAAGTCTCTCCACAAAATAATTTTTACTGCTTTTTTAGTAAGTCATATCTAAATTTTGGGGTTTTAAGTATCTGAATTGATTTTTCCCAAATTACCCCCAAATAAAGTCCTTTTTACTTTGCAGTTTTTGAAAATGGATCCACTGACAAACGTATTGCATGCATTTCCTCACTGCATTCTCACCACACTCACAGGAGACAGGTCCTGTCATTATCACTAGGTTAAGGAAAAGTAGTACGACTTAGGACATGTACAAGCAGAAAGAGCCAAGATTCAAGTCCACGTCCTGAGGCTCCAGAACCCAAGTAGCAATGCAAGCCAGTCAAAGAAAGATTACCTGTGCTGTACTCCAGTCTCAAAAGGATCTATGTGAAGATGGACTCTCCTACAATACTGTAACCAAGCCACAAGAGCAATGGTCAGGTAGTCAAAGCCATGAGGTCAAAATGTGAATCTACTTTGTGTTGGCACAACAAAGTAGGGTCCGATGGCAGGAGGTACAAGGAGAACTCACATTCAGGCAACCAGCTGACAGTCAGAATGCTGTTCACTGACTAGACCGGGTCACAAACACCACATGACCAAGTATTCAAGCAGAGGCTACTTTGTGATGCAGTTTTAAAACTGCTTTTAAAAGAAATAGATTGGGATGTCAGAAAGCCTGGCAAGTGGATTTTTTTTTTAAACACGGGATTCCCAGTGTTTATTATACAAGAGGGGCTCTATCCTTGGCAGCCGGTTTCCTCGGTTTCCTCGTGGTAACCAGTAGGCTGCTCAGCTCCTACAGCTTCCTCCTGGCCCCAGTGTGTGTCCTGACCTTTTTATTGGTGACCCTGACGGCTCATTCATCTGAGGAGCTCCACAGCACTGCACTCACACACAGCAAAGTGCACACCTCCCTTCCCAGTCGTGTCCCACACAAACTTACTGAGGCACCTGCAGGGGCTGCTGTGTCTCACCCTGCTCACATTGTGGGACATGGTGTGACCTTCACTGAGGCCCACCCACGGCTACTGGAAATTTGATTTAAAAGATAAGTTTAGGGCCCAGTGCGGTGGCCTAATGGATAAACGGCTAAATGGCCTTTGCCTAGAACGCACCTGGATCCTGTATGGTCACCGGTTCTAATCCCAGCAGCTCCACTTCCCATTCAGCTTCCTGCCTGCAGCCTAGCAAAGCAGTTGAGGACAGCCCAAAGTCGTGGGACCCTGCGCCTGTGTGAAAGACCTGGAAGAAGTTCCTGGCTCCTGGCTTCAGATCAGCACAGCACTGGCCACTGCGGTCACTGGGGGAGTGACTCATCGGGTGGAAGATCTTCCTGTCTCTCCTCCTCTCTGTAGATCTGTGTGATAAAAATAATTTTTTTTTAAAAAAAGGGTAAGTTTATGGGGCCAACACCATGGCTCAACAAGCTAATCCTTCATCTTCAAGCACCAGCATCCTATATAGAGATACTGGTTTATGTCCCAGCTGCTCCACTTCCCTTCAAGCTTTCTGCCTGTGGCCTGGGAAAGCAGTGCAGCATGACCCAAAGCCTTGGGACCCTGCACCCATGTGGGATACCTGGAAGAAGCTCCTGACTCCTGGCTCCTGACCAGCTCAGCTACGGATGTTACAGCCATTTGTGGAGTGTACCAGTGGACAGAAGCTCTTTCCCTCTCTGTAAACCTGCCTATCCAATAAACAAACCTTACAAAAAAGAAAAGTAGGGCCCAGTGCAGCAGCCTAGTGGCTAAAGTCCTCACCTTGCAGGTGCTAGGATCCATATGGGTGCAGGTTTATATCCTGGCTGCTGGACTTCCCATCCAGCTCCCTGCTTGTGGCCTGGGAAAGCAGTAGAGGATGGCCCAAAGCCTTGGGACCCTGCACCCACTTGGAAGATCCGGAAGAAGCTCTTGGTTCTTCCTTCAGATCGGCTCAGCCCCAGCCATTGCAACCACTTGGGGAGTGAACCAGCAGATGGAAGATATTTCTCTCTGTCACTTTCCTCAGCATATCTTCCTTTCCGATAAAAATGAATAAATCTTAAGGAAAAAAAAAAGTTTTAAAGTAAGTTTATTTTGGTGCAAAAATTACTTTTCAGATTAATATATAGTTTACCATGTGAATTTTATGCTTTATTTTCTTCCATCTAAAACATTTATTTGAAAGGCAGAGAGAGAAAAGAGAAACAGATTTTTTTCCATTCAATGGTTCGTACCAAAATGATCACGATGGCCAGCGGTGAGTCAGTCTGATGTCAGGAGTTGGGAACTCCATGAGGGTCTTCTCCCACGTGGTTTCAGGAACCCAAGAACTTGGGCCTCCTCCTTCTGCCTTTCCAAGCAGATCAGCAGAGAACTGGACTGGAGGCACAGCCGCTAGACCTTGAACTACTGAACTCATAGGGAAGTCTAATTCATAATACTAAACTGTAGTTCGACGGCAGAGAATATCAGAGACGCCTCACCTCCTGTCACCATCTCAGGGCTCCCTGACGATGTCAAGAATTCCTAAGGCTGTGAAAACAGAGTGTAAAAAAATAACAGCAAGTCCCAATAAAAAATGAGTGGCAGGAGCCCAAAGGCTTGTGCTATCCTGTGCTACCTTCCCAGGTGTGTAACAGGGAGCTGCATCAGACACAGAGCAACTGGGACATGGACCAGGACTTATACGGGTGACAGTATCACAGGGGGCAGCTTGATCCATTGCACAACATCCTCAATCCTTCCTTGTAAATTTTAATATCAACTTCTCTAATTGCAAAAACAATCTTTTTAATGTTTTTTTTAAAAAGATTTATTTATTTTTATTACAAAGTCAGATAAACAGAGAGGAGGAGAGACAGAGAGGAAGATCTTCTGTCCAATGATTCACTCCCTAAGTGAGTGCAACAGCCGGTGCTGTGCCAATCCAGGTCTCCCACATGCGTGCATGGTCCCAAAGTGTTGGGCCTTCCTCGACTGCTTTCCCAGGCCACAAGCAGGGAGCTGGATGGGAAGTGGAGCTGCCGGGATTAGAACTCGTGTCCATATGGGATCCTGGTGCGTTCAAGGCTAGAACTTTAGCCACTACGCCACGCCGCCGGGCCTTTAATGTTTTTTTTTTTTTTAATTGGGACTGGAGCATAAAAACACAATTAGACCACAGAAAAGAGAATCAGACTCAAATACATGTAGAAATCTAGTGCTTAACAAAAATGTTATTTCAACTCACTGTCAAAGACAGGCTTTTTCATAAACAGTGCTTGGGGCTGGCACTGTGGCACAGAGGAGGTCAAAGGTCAAGAGAGGTGGGAAACCATTTTCCTGCCAAAAGCCCTTTGGATGTTTATAACATCACTCTCAGGCCATACAGAATTATCAACTTAAAATCAGGCTGCTTTACATTTACTGAATTTTGAATTTCACCTGCAGGTGCCTTGGGAGGGACAGAGCAAATGAGATCTAGAGCGTTAGACAGCCCTTTCTCACCCCTGCTCTGGCAGAAAAAGAGGGCAATCACTCATCAGGAAACCTGACATGGAGTGAGAGGGTCTGAGGAACTTTCAAAGGCAAGGAGTGACAACAGCGATGATGCTGGCTGCATTGATGGGATGTATTGGCCAGCTTTTTGTGACCACAATAAAACTCCTGAGAAAGCTACCTATAATAGAAAAGAGACTTGTCCAGCTCAGTTTTAGAGGTTCAAAGTCCAATGTCACGCCTTTAGTTTTAGAGAGGTCTACAAGGACAGGTGTAAAAGTTTATATGTAGGAAGGATCACACAGCAAACCAATAAAGCAGAGAGAGGTTGGGAACAAACCCAGCTGTTTTGTAACAAGCCGCTCCTAAGAACCAGCCTGGAGCTCCGAGGAGAACTGCCTTCCAAGGGCACACGCCCCGCTGACCTAGGGACCTCCCATTAGGCACAGCCTTCTAAAAGGTCCACCACTGCACAACAGCGCCACCCTGAGGACGACGTCTAACACACAAGCTGCTGGAGACTACTCAAAATCCAAAAGGTAGGGCTTGATCACTGACAAAAGTTCAAGTCCAATCTCACAATGCAAAATGCATTCATAGTATCTCCAATAGTTCCAAGCTTGAACTCAGTCTAGCATTATTTCCTTTTTTTTTTTCCAAGGATTTATTTTATTTTTACTGGAAAGGCAGATTTACAGGGAGGAGAGACAGAAAGATCTCCCATCCACTGGTTGAATCCCCAAGCAGCTGCAACGGTCAGTGCCGAGCCAATCTGAAGCCAGGAGCTTCTTCCAGGTCTCCCACGCAGGTGCAGCGTCCTAAGGCTTTGGGCCATCCTCTACTGCTTTCCCAGGCCACAAGCAGGGAGCTGGATGGGAAGTGCAGCCAGGATACGAACCTGTGCCCATATGAGATTCTGGGCATACTAGGTAAGGACTTTAGCCAGTAGGTTATTGCGTCAGGCCTACTATTATTCCTAAAGTCCCAAGTCAAAAGTTTCTCATGAAACTCAAGATAAACCCTTTTAGCTGTGGGCACCTGTATAATCAAAAACAATGCACACACTTGGAGACTGGCTGGCCCTACGGGTGGGGGAGGGAGTCTGGTGGGCGCAGGGTCTCCTGGCCTCGGTCCTTTGGCCTGCCATGTGCGTGGAGCCAGTCAGGTGAAGTCTTCGGGCAGACCAGTGGCGCACTATTCAAGCTTGGGGGGGGAGGTAGGAATTCTAGTGGGTCTGGGAGATGGCACAGGTATGGGCATGCAGGGACGTGAAGGCTCACTTTCAGGTGAGCAATGACCTTGGAGGGACCTGCACTGAGAAGGCTACTGTTATTCTGCAGATCTGGGCCTCCCTGGTGGCTTATGTGGAGCAAGGGATGGCATACTCAATGCACACAGAAGATATGGCAGTCAACTGAAGCCTGCAGGGCCATCTGCTACCATTTCAGAGGAGGGCAGATTGCCCAGGGAAGAAGTGAGGAAATGTGTGGGAGGGAGAACAGTGAGGGAGTATGTTGCAGGCAAGGAATGACATCTGAGGGACTTCCATCCACAGGGCCACTGTACTTGCAGGTAAGCGAAGGGCTGAGGCAGACAGATTTGGACGGGGGAGCAAGAGGACCTTTAAGGATCAGAAAGGTACACCAGCCCACATGGGAGACCTGAGCTGGGCTAATTAGCATGGATTACAACTCACCGCCACTCACTGGTGCACACTTCAGCCAGGGCTGGGAACTACCTGGCAGGGCTAGTGAGTGTCAGAACAGAGGACAGGTGATGTTAGGCTGGGCCATGACACCAACCAGCACACAAGAGAATCAGGTCTGGGGCAGAATCAGTGGGGAATATGCCCCTGTGGAACTGAAATTTCCATTGGTTTGCTTAAGAGCGAGGAGTGGTGACAGGCTGAGCTAGACATGACCATGGAACTCTCTGGTGCTCTTGGGTACTGGGGTTGTGGACAGGCTGGACTGCTCCAGGCTGCAGCACACCAAAAATAGGGTATGGGGCAGGCCAGGCCATAGCATCCGTAGCTCATACATAGGCCAGGACAGAGGGGGACAGACTATGCTGAGTGGAGGTCTAGCATCCACAACCACATATGAGATCTGGGTCTGGGAGTGAGCCTGGCTGGGGAACTTGGTGAATTCCTCTAGTGGGTCATAGCTCCTCTTAGTGTGCATATGATTCAGGCCTGAGTGTTGGTCAGGCTGAGCAAGGTAACTCCACTCTTTATCAAGTGTGTGGGTTGGTTATGATCGGGCAGGGTCGCACCAAACCTTACAACACTGGCAAGTTCTGGAGCCAGTCTGGAGTGTGAACCATGCCAGGCTAGGCTATCACACCTACTGGTTTACATGAGTCAGGGATGAGAGCAGAATGGGCAGGAGTAGGCTGTAGCACCCGCCACTATGAGCTGGAACTGTGCACAGGCTGGGCCAGGACAGGTTACAGCACACGCCGGCAAATACTGAGGTGAGACGAGCTATGCCAGTCTGAGCACTAGCATCTACCAGCACACATGAGACCCGGTGGGAGGGGTGCAAGCACGGTAGGGAACCATCACAGGCTCCACTGTTGGGCCACTGCTCCCACTAGCAAGCACTGAGAATGGAGACCAGTGGCAGACCAGGCCGAGCAGGGCTAGCACACTGGATGGTCTGCATGTGAACTGGATTAGGGGGAAAGCCAGGCTGGGCTAGCTGACTGTACCCACTGGTGAATGCCAAAGTAAATGTAGGCTGGTTGGGCTTTGCCACAGCATCAACTGGCAAGTGCTGGGTCTAGGGGCAAATCCTGTCGAACTAGACTGCAGAACCACCTGGAAAGTAGAAGATCTGGGTTGGGAGTGGGCCCAGAAACGAAACTGTGAACACCTCTCTGACGTGCTGCAACTCCCACTGATGAGCATGAGAACCAGGGCTGGGGAAGGGCCTAGTTGGATGGGTGGTGGCACCTGCTGGCAGGAGTGTGGGTTGGACAGTGGTATTGGTTGTGTTGAACTAGGCTTCAATGCTCATTGACATGTACAAGAGCTGTATGGGATGTGGGACAAACTGGACCTGTCTGCTGCATACACTGGCAAGCACAGGATTCAGGGCTGAGGTGGTCCTAGTGGGTATTACTGGAGGTTGTTCTGATTAGGTTGCAGTTCCCACCGGCGTACATGAGGGCGTACATGAGGGCCAAGTGTGTAGTAGCCTGCGTTGGTCCAGATCGCATCATTCATTGGTTTGCATAAGAGATGGGACTAGAGACAGAACTGACCCAGCAAGTATAATTACCAACGTGAGTACAGGCTGATGTAGGTGATGGACGGGGCCAGACCCTGTACTGGCAAGCACACATAAGTCAGGGTGGAGCTCAACTTAGAAGAGATCTCAATGGGGATCCCCCGTAAAACTGAACTACTAGACAGAACTCCAACCTTGGGAAAAACTGCAGGATCTGTGGACTGACCATGGAATGCATGTGCCAGAACTGGGCCTGCTCAGTGGCTTAGACAGCAATGGATGGCACAACTAGATGCACATGGAGGATACAGCAGTCCATTGGGTTCTGCAGAGCACATTTGGTGCCATAGCAGAGGAAGGAGGGCAGAACAAATTAGGCAACCACCCTAGCCAAGTAATGACAGAAAATATCTGGGCGAACGGAGACTCTTGGGTGGACTATGTCAGCCAAGGACCTTGAAAGGATTTCCTCACCCTTGGATTAGCAAGATTGATAGCATTTCAGAACAATCAAAACCACTTGGGAGACTGACATACAGGAAAGCAACTGACACAACAGTGTGGTGTTGCAGTGACCAATACTCCAGCGGTGATCTGAACGGCAGCCCAAACTCCACCAGCAACAAGGTGGGAAGGGGCATTCACAGGGAGCTCAAGAGGTGAACCCAGACAAAGAACTGCCCCTCCTGCTTGTCTGTCTGATTTGACCAGGAGCAGACAGAGCAGCAAGACCCAGATGGGCAGTGCAGAAACAGGGTGGATTTCACAGCCCAGTCCGCCCCCTAGAGCCAAATTGGGTGCCATTTTGTATAGGGAGGCAACGGTTATGGGACAGGACTGTGCATGCACTAAGCTGGGAGTGAACGCACTGAGCTCAGTGCATTGCACTGCTCTCACAGGGAAAAAAAAATACTGACTTTGGCATTGTATAGGTCAAAATAGGTCTTTGTGGCCCTCAGACCTAATGGCCAACAGGTTCTGGCAAGATCAGCACCACCACCAACCTAGATATATATATGTATATATATATATATATATGTATAGAGAGAGAGAGAGAGAGAGAGAGAGAGAGATAGATGTAGATATAGATCTATATAGAGAGGATACCTAGTGTCTCTTTAACCCTGCCAACTACTCAAACCGGAAGTGAGAGAAAGGTTATACAGACAACGGTGCAGCCTCAGCACGGTATCACAGGAGGTGGAGAGTGATGAGGCAGGAGCTGGGGCTACAGAGACCATGGTCGAAGTCTAATATAAGATCTAGACCTGGAACTTGCTGGAGGGAGTGGCACAAGTGACTGCAAAGAGCTGTGTACCAACTGCAATAAGTAAAATCAAATTGTAGACCTGTGGGTGACACAGCTTAAAAACCTGCCTCAAGGAGAAGACTCTGATAACCATAAGTACAATCATCAAGAGCAAAAGAAGAGACACAGGCAAAATGAATATTACTGAAGACTCCACTGCAAAGGAGCAAAACCCTTTACCAACCTCAGAATTAACTGAGGAAGACATCGAGAAAATGGGAGACACTGAATTTAGAGTCTACGGGTTGTCCAACCTCCTTCAGCATCCAGGTGGAAGCTTTCATGTCTCCGCCCACAGAGCTGCTCGCTGAGTCCACCTGCTGAAGTCAGTATCATGCAGTATAGCTGGCCACTATTCCTTCCTGGGGTCTCCTGTGCAACATCTCTCTACACCCCCAGGAAGCATCACCCTACTGAGGTCCCCAGGCTCTAACTCTGAAGCACAACTCTGCCCAGCTTCCTACGCTGTCCCTAGAAATCTTCACAGAAGCTGTCACAACTCCAATACTCTTGCATGCTATGCACCTGTGTAACACTAGCATCAGACAGATGCTGACACCACAGTCAGCACCACAACACACCTGGGCCTGTATGAACTATGACTGCAATTACAGAGTGCTCTGCCAGCTAGACCAAGGGAAACAAATCCTGAGGCAGCCTTCTGGCAAACTCATGATTAACCCCCAGGCGCTCCAAGAAACAACTTTGCCTTTCCGAGTCTCAGGTTGATGATGGAATGGGTGGCCTTTCTGGGAGATGCCCTCCAGGCCTCTTCCCCATTGTCTTACCAATTAGCACCAGGCTTCTTTTCACCTGTGTCAGTCTGTAGCAAGTGGTTTTCCCACTGCGCTCTCCTGGCCTGAACATGCTTTCTCTTCCATCTTTCCCTCGTTTTGCTGTGACTTTTTCAGATCTTTCTCTTCTGTCCACTTTTGCCTCCAAGTCTCACTATAAAACAGACTAAAGTGCCTAATAACACCTATCAGTATACAATGTGAATACTTTGCTGCTTTGAAATCTCTGCCAAATAAATGAGTCCATCTTTAAGTTCGGTCTCCAACAAAGTTTCAGGACACAGACACAACCCAGTCATGTGCTTTACCACGTCACAAGGTGGGACCTTTGGGGCAATCCCCAATATAATTCTCATTTCTCAGCACAGCCTTTTGTTGACATTTCAGTTTCTTCTGAGTCCTCACCAGAATATTCAATGAGGCTCTGACTAAAGCATTCTACATTTTTTCTAGCATGCTTTTCCATACTCTTCCACATCCTTGCCATTATCCAATCCCAAAGGAATCTCAGTATCTTCAGAAACACATAGTAATAACCCCATTCCTTGGCACCAGTTTTTTTTTTTTTTGAATGGGCCTTTTAAAAAATTATTATTGTTACTATAATGAACTACCTAAGGCAGCCAGCTTATAAAAAGTTTATTTAGCTCAGTTTCAGAGGTGCAAATTTCAAATGGCATGAAGAGCTGTGGTGAAAGCCCCTCGTGGGTGGTGAGCTATAACAAGAGAAAAGAATCACATGGTACATCAGGTAGCAGAGAAACTGGGCCCAAACTCAGGGTTTCCTAACCAATCCTCTCATGAAGGATGGACTTGACGTGGGGGAAACAGGCAGGACAGAAATAAGTGATCTGGAGTTTATGCCAGCCCTGCAGTTACTCTTAACCCCCGTCAATCCAGTACACCTCATCCAGAACCAGGAGAGGCCACGTAAGGGTAAAATTCCTTGTGGAGACACCATGAACCCCCTAGAATGCCCCCACTCTGTTTCTATATTCAATAAGGGCATGATCCCTATCTCATACAAGAGGCTGATAATGTAGGAGTGGCGCGTGTCTTCCACACTGGGCTATGTGACCAGGCTGTCTTTCTCTGACTTCTCTCTCTTCATAGGCCTCTCTGGCCCAGTTCTGACAGTTCCCTGATGATACACCTGGAAATGCAGCAATGCATGGCCCAGGTCCTTGGGCCCCTGCACCCACATGGGAGAGCTGAACCAATTTCCTGGCTTCAGTATAGCCCAGTCCAGACAGTGAGACCCCTTAGTAAGTGAACCAGCAGATGGAAGATCTCTCTCCACCTCTGCCTCTCCCTCTATGTAACTCCACTTTTCAACAAGTTAAAAAAAAAAAAAAAAGGCTACCAAGAGATAGAAGTGGTACAACAAAAATTAAAGCAGTGGTTGAGAGCAAAAGTCATTGCAACAATTTGGGGAGGCACTCCAGGCAATTCGTTTATTGATATGGTCAAAGGAAAAGAATAATGCTTCATCTGGGGGTGTTCTGAGAAAGTCAAAGCTTTGGCAGAAAAATGCCTGGGAAAGCTTCACCACAGAATCCTTCTCTCATTCCGCTACCAAAAAGTACAATTTTATGAGAGTTTCAAAGGGAAATCATTAGGCATACACTTTATAGCCCTAACTTGACTTTGTTTCCTAATCTTAATAGATCTGTTAAGGGTGCTCATTTTACTGAATCATGTTTTTAAAAAATAAGACTATGCTGAGACACTCAAATTAGGATCCTTAGTTCTAGAGGAAGGGACTAAATGGGAGTGGCACATGAATTCCACACTGGGCTATGTGACCAGGCTGAGTCTTTACAAAAGTGTCTTGAGGGGCTGGTGCTGTAGAGCAGCAAGTGAAGCCAGCGCCTGCAACGGCAGAATCCCAGTTGAGCTCAGATGTGAATCCGGTTGCTCCACTTCTGAGTCAGCTCTCTGTTAGTGAATTAGAAAAACAGCAAACGATGGCCCCCATGCTTGGGCCCCACCACCCATGTGGGAGACCTAGAAGAAGTTCAAGATTCTGACTTCAGTCTGGCTAACCCCAGTTCCTGCAACCATTTGGAGAGGGAATCAAGGGATGGAAGTCCCTTCTACCTACCCTGCTCTGCGACTCTATTGTTCAAATAAATGAATAATAACAAAAGCATCTTGAGCTTGATAGAGCTAATGTTGCAAAATAAATTTTATGCTGTTTTTAATATTTAAATTCCATTTTCTGTGATTTTCTTGACACCCCTGAATATAAACACATCTCAATACATACAGGTTTACAATCATACTCATACACATGAATATACATGTCTCCTCACACACACATACTTACACATCTAGAAGACACCCACTTACCTACATGTGTTTCCTAGCTCTGCCCAGTGTCTACTATTGGGGCCTAGAAGCAGTGATCCTTTCTCCTCAATTGCGTATGTTCAATAATTTCAAAGAGAGAAAAACATCAGCGTCTAGCACACTGAGGAATATCTCAACATCCTGAACCGTAGCTACAAACAAGAGGGGGTTCTACAGCCAGACAACGAAATATAAGAGGCGGTAGAAAAACACCTGGCCAAAGAATACCAACAGTTATAAATCTCTGTCTTGACAGCTTAGTTCACAAGGTACCTTCTGTGTCAATTTGGTTTGGGATAAGGGGTGTGCTTGGAACATAACCAAAAAGGTTTCAGGAGCCTTGGTTGCTGATGGGCAGTGAGAGAAAAGATGTCTCTAGCTACACAGATAACTAGATGGAGCACTAGTCTGGATGTCTTCAAGATTTAGGCTCTAACCCTAAGGACAGGGAATAAAGGTACACAAATATCTGAGGAATCATTCATGCTTTCTGGGATTGGGAAATTACTTAATACATACTTTAAAAAGCAATTTAAAGCAAACCCTAATTTGTCCAGAACTTTAATTATCTTTTCTAACAGAAAGATGCTTTATATTTTGCTGCATAATAGTAATATCAGTTTGGCTGCTTGATTACAAGCTTAAGTACAAATAAAATATCTATTTTATAACCTTTTATAAAAGAATCTAGTTCTACCATGTATCTAATTGTTTGGACAGTTTTGTCTACTCAGCTTCTAGAACAATATTCTTATCCTCATTATGTAACCAGAGACCTTAATATAATCATCTTGCTCTAAGTGGTCCTCTTTGAACTCTGTATTACACTGAACACTATATTACACTCACAATCTTTTCGAATGTCTACACTCATTGGCTCTTCCACTCTGCAGAAATGCTCCAAGAATGAGAAGCAACCTGTTACTCCACTTATAAATGTTTGCCCGGCCAAGCCTGATAGTTGTATCTACTTCCCAGCAGCAATCCTAACATGCTCTCCCAAACCCAACCACGGTGCCTTCTTCAACCTCACCCAGGTTATGGACAATGAGATGAAAACAAAGATGCCAGAGTTGTCTCAATTAGATTTAAGAGCTGCGGGATTTTTCGGTTCCCTGTTGCCATAAGAATCATAAGGTTAACATAAAGATCAAATAAGATGTAATCATTCTTTTTTTTTTAAAGATTGATTGATTTATTGGAAAGTCAGATATACAGAGAGGAGGTAAGACAGAGAGGAAGATCTTCTGTCCGATGATTCACTCCCCAAGTGAGCCCCAAGCGGCCGGTGCTGTGCCGATCCGAAGCCAGGATCCAGGAACTTCTTCCGGGTATCCCACACGGGTGCAGGGTCCCAAAGCTTTGGGTCGTCCTCGACTGCTTTCCCAGGCCACAAGCAGGGAGCTGGATGGGAAGTGGAGCTGCCTCTGGGATTAGAACTGGCAACCATATGGGATCCCGGTGTGTTCAAGGCGAGGACGTAAGCCGCTAGGCCACGCTGCCGGACCCTGATCATTCTTTTTAAACTATAAACATGATTGAGGAAGGGATTAGTCCTGATTACACAACGGTTTCCACATATTCAGAGCAATTTACCCATGCACATGCACTTTGTTTTGTTTTGACTGTTAACAAAAAACTCAAACACATCTAAAACTACGAAAGACTGATTTCTTGCAATCACTTTATAGAAAGAGTCATAAACGTTTATAAGGTGAAAAAAGTCATGTAAATGAGCAAACCGATTGTGGTGTAAAGGAATAAATGCCCTGTCAGTAAAACAAATGAATTTTCACTAGCTTAGGTCCAGTGTTCCCAGATCTTCCCATTTCCCCAAAAGAAAGTGTCTGGGACTTGTAAGTGTTGATTTGCATTTAAAAATAACAACTGCAAAGCAGATCCCCAGCCTAGTGGTGCACAATCACCTGCTTTTTTTTTTTTTTTTTTTTTAAGATTTATTTATTGGAAAGCCAGATACACTGAGGAAAGGAGCGACAGAGAGAAAGATCTTCCATTCGTTGATTCACTCCCCAAGAGGGAGTTGAGCCAATGGCCGGAGTTGAGCCAATCTGAAGCCAGGAGCCAGGAGCTTCTTCTGGGTCTCCCATTTGGTTGCAGGGTCCCAAAGCTTAGAGCCATCCTCCACTGCTTTCCCAGGCCACAAGCAGGGAGCCAGATGGGAAGTGGAACAGTAGGGATACGAACCGGTGCTATATTGGATCCCAGCAGATAGAAGGCTACTGCGCTGGGCCCTCACCTGCTTTGTACTTAGTCATAGCTTTCCTTTCCTTCCCCTCCTACGCTGGCCTGCGCCACCCACTGCCTGCCCAACCCTGCCTCCCTTGCAACCATAAAAGCAATAAAAAGTGAGAAGGTAGTAACATGTTAACACAACAAAGGAAAATAAAATACAGACCAGACCCAAAGAAGCCATGTTCAGAAACCAAAAACTATTAGGATTAATAACAGATCTTCAGGACTGGTGTTTTGGTATATCATGCTAAACCTCCACCTGTAATGCCAGCATCCCATATGAGTGCCAATTCAAGTCCTGGCTGTCCCACCACCAATTTAGTTCCCTAATAAAACACCTGGGAAAGCAGTAAAGGATGCCCCAAGTACTTGGGCCCTGGCACTGATTCTCTGTCTCTCCTTCTCCCTCTTTAACTCTGCCTTTTAAAACTATATTAAAAAATTTTTTTAAAAAATAAGATATCTTCAAGGTTACTTATTTTAATGCCTAGTAGAAGATGCCTGTGAATATTGACCTGCTCAATATTGGGAGGTTAAAAAAACAAAAAACCTAAGCAAGAGTGAGATTTCCACTCTAGCTCTTACACATGTCAATGAGCACTGAAGCTTAGTTCAACACAACCAACACTACTATCCAGCCCACACTCATGCCAGTGGGTGCCACTGCCTGTCTAGCCAGGCCCTACCCAAGGCCTGCTTCTCATGCTCTTCAGTGGGAGTTGCAGCACATCAGCTCCACTTGCATTTTCTAACATATTGGCTACTCAATAACATGTCAATTAACTCCATAATGTTGTAAAGTTATGTTGTGGCTTTTCATTGGACGGGATGATATTCTGCCAGCTCTGCTTTCAAATCAGAGATGGGCTCCCCAAGAAAATGTTGAATTTATCTGGACAATAAGATGCTGGACTCTATGCATGGCATATGCTTGTAATGAAAGAATCATGACGGGATTTGATCTGTAATACAGCAACAAGGTGGAGGAATCCATCATGGGGGGAGGGCATGGGGCAGGGTTGGGGGAATCCCAGAGCCTATGACGCTGTCACAAAATGAAATTAAAAAAAAAAAAAAAACACTAAAAAAAGAGATTATTTTTTAATTTTTATTTTTAGATTTTTTTTATTTTTAGTATTTGCTCTTATTGAAAGGCAGATATACAGAGAAGAGGAGAGACAGGAAGATCCTCCGTTCACTGACCCATCCCCTAAGCGCCACAATGACCAGCACTGAGCCAATCTGCAGCCAGGAGCCTGGAGCCTCCTCTGTGTCTCCCACATGGGTGCAGTAACCCAAGACCATGGGCTGTCCTCTTTTGTTCCATCAGACCACAAGCAGGGAGCCGGATGGGAAGCAAAGCCACTAGGACCAGAATCAGCATGCTCACATGGGTTCCCATTGCACGCAAGGAGAGGACGCTAGCCACCAGGCTAACATGCCAGCCTAAGATCTATTTTATTTTTATTGGAAAGTTAAATATACAGAGGAGGAAAAACAAAGAGAAAGATCTTCTGTCCATTGATTCACTCCCCAAGTGACCGCAATGCCAGAGCTGAGCCAATCCCAAGCCAGGAGCCTCTTCTGGGTCTCCCATGCAGGTGCAGGGGTCCCAAAGCTTTGGGCTGCCCTTGACTGCTTTCCCAGGCCACAAGCAGGGAGCTGGATGGAAAGTGAAGCAGGATCGCTGGGATTAGAACTGGCACCCCTATGGGATCCCAGTTCATGCAAGTCGAGGACTTTAGCCACTAGGATACCATGCCAGGCCCATATCTGGCTTGTTAAAAATGAGGACAAATGCCTGACCAACTAGGCATTTTTTTTATCTAGTTACTACTAAAAGATTTTCTGCATCCTTTCTGACAAAACTTTTATAGAAACACTATTATCTGTCTCCTAAATTAATCTTCACTGAGACTGAAACTACAAAGGAAAGTAGCACCATTTAAAAAATAAAGAGTACCAACTGATCCGAAATATTGACATGTATCAAATAAAATGTCAGATTAGTACTTATAATACATTCAATTCATACAAATTTTTAAATCTCTACTGCCAAAAATTCAATTATACTGACATCATGACTCTCATGAGAAATTTGGCCTAGTCTCAGACACAGTTCACTTTGAAAACCAAGCAAAAATTCCTTTTTAGGTAGCAACATCAGAGTGTTTAAAAACTTAAAGGGAAAAGAGGCCATAGAGGCTTTCAGAATGACTTGGTACATTACCCACAGCCACAGAGCCAGCTAACGGCACAACCAAGACCAGGATTAGCTGAACTGGGAGCTTCTTGCACAGAGCTCTTTTGGACCACATTATCCTATCTCTCATGTCCTTTCTTCTGCCAACAGAGAACTCAAGACCGTAAGAGGTACACTGCATCCTCTGGCTTCTTTATAACAAGGGCCCGGAGCAGTGGCCAAGCAAATAAAGTCCTTGCCTTGAACATGCCTCAGGATCCCATATGGGCACCAGTTCTAATCCTGGCAGCCCTGCTTCCCATCCAGCTCCGTGCTTATGGCCTGGGAAAGCAGTCAAGGACAGCCCAAAACCTTGGGACCCCTTGCACCTACGTGGAAGACCCAGAAGAAGCTCCTGGCTCCGGGCTTCAGACTGGCTGAACTCTGGCCGCTACCGTCATCCGACTAGTGAACCAGTGGACAGAAGATCTTTCTGTCTCTGCTTCTCTCTGTATATCTGCTTTTGCAATAAAAATAAATAAGTCTTTTAAAAACTAAAAATACTAGTTACTTGATCTTGGCAATCATCTCAGTCTTACAAAGTTCTAGTTATATTTTTTAAGCACAGCCAGTTTCTTTTCCAGGTGCTTATGGCCTGCTTAGTCTAGCTCACTGCCTTAAGGATCCCTAATTTATGTACTCGCCCTCGGCTAACAACCAGCTTAATGACCTCTACTATCACGCAGCTGAACCTCCCAGAGCCCTCCTACCCTGCCAGCCCTTCTCACCCATGCTCAGCCCTGCATTATTCTCAAGCCAATCAGGCTCCAAACCTCGGCTTCTTTGTCCCCTCCTCCACCCTTCACAACCAGTCAATCACCAATGACTTACGAAACCTTTTTCACAGATCTGCTGCACTGCCCTTTGCACTACTTCTTCATCCTTCATCAGTCTCTGCCTGCACTTCAAATTGTGTTTTCAAAAGCCACGAAGATGAATCATCTGAAACAACAGCTTTCATGTGTCACTCTATTACTCAAGAAGCAGCTGATGCTTTCCACTTCCTATAGGAAAAAAATCTCACTGCCCTATGGCTGGACTGCAAACTCTGCTACTGTTGATCCTTTGATAAGATTATTCCTTCTATCTAAACTACTGCTTCAACTCTCCTCTTTTTCAAAAGCATGTATTTCCTTCAAAAACACTGCTCACATCCTATGTCCTCTGTGAACCCGCATCTGATCTCATGGTTAAAGGAAATTTCTAAGAATAACAGTGCATACAATCTTCAGGAAAAGTGAGTCAATCAAGCATATCAGTCTGACTGAGGGTGAGTGAAAGTGATCGTTTTGGAAACTCTATTAGAGTTGTGGTAAAAGGTCTTCTAGGACACTGTAAGGACTTTCTCTACACCTGCACAAAAGCGGGGTCAAGCATCGACTTAAAAGCAGTCTGTGGGGAAAACAAAAAAAATCCTGTGGCAAAGGTATGATTTCTGTTTTTAAAAAGAGACACTGCTGGGCCTGGCATGGTAGCCTAGCAGCTCAAGTCCTTGCCTTGCACATGCTGGGATCGCATATGGGCGCAGGTTCATATTCTGGCTGCCCCACTTCTCATCCAGATCCCTGCTTGTGGCCTGGGAAAGCAGTGGTTGATGGCCCAAAGCCTGGAGACCCTGAACCTGCGTGGGAGACCTGGAAGAGACTCCGGGTTCCTGGCTTCATAAAGGCTCAGCTCCAGCCATTGCAACCACTTGGGGAGTGAATCAACAGATGGAAGGTTTTGGGGGAAAAAAATCTAGAGCTAGGTTTTAGACATAAGTTTTATTTTTATTTATTTATTTTTAAAGATTTATTTTATTTTTATTGGAAAGGCGGATATACAGAGAGGAGAGACTCTAGAGAGGAAGATCTTCCGTCCGATGATTCACTCCCCAAGTGAGCGCAACGGCCGATACTATGCCGATCCGAAGCCAGGAGCCTCTTCCAGGTCTCCCACGTGGGTGCAGGTTCCCAAAGCTTTGGGCCGTCCTCGACTGCTTTCCCGGGCCACAGGCAGGGAGCTGGATGGGAAGCGGGGCTGCGGGGATTAGAACCAGCACCCATATGGGATCCCGGGCGTGCAAGGCGAGGACTTTAACCACTGCGCCACCGCGCCGAGCCCAGACAAGGGAAAGTGCTGAGTAAAAAGTTTATTACTTAAATTCAAGGAAGAGATTCTGGCTAGAGATACACATTTGGATGTTGTCAGAACACAGATCCAGCTTATCTGACAGAATATGATGACAGATAAATTCTGTAACTACACTACCCCATATACAGACTACCCCATATAGTCTCTAGCCACATGTGGCATAAAATCTGGCTAGAGTGACTGGGGAACTGAATGGTTCATGTTCATCTAAACAGGCACAATGGGTTAGTGGCTTAAAAAATATACACAAATCACATTTAAAGCAGTGTGACTCAGAACATTAAGTAATGTAGGGAGAGAAGATACCCAAGATCCAGGTATCAATGATATAGAATATTTCTGGTAGAAATAAGATCAAACAAAATTCCTATAACAACATCATTTTTAAAATTGGGGCTATTAGGGCCCGATGGCGTGGCTTAGCGGCTAAAGTCCTCACCTTGAACACACCGGGGTCCCATATGGGCACCGGTTCTAATCCTGGCAGCTCCACTTCCCATCCAGCTCCCTGCTTGTGGCCTGGAAGAGCAGTAAAGGATGGCCCAAAGCCTTGGGACCCTGCACCTGTGTGGGATACCCAGAAGTTCCTGGATCCTGGCTTCGGATCGGCATAGCATCGGCCGTTGCGCTCACTTGGGGAGTGAATCATCGGACAGAAGATCTTCCTCTCTGTCTCTCCTCCTCTCTGTATATCTGACTTTCCAATAAATAAATAAATCTTAAAAAAAACGAAAACTGGGGCTATTCATAAATGACTGCTATTTGGCAATTAACTATCTGTATAAATTATTCTCCAACACAATGTTAAATGAAAAATAATATCGCAATGAAGAAAAAGTTTGTATAAGTCTATCAAAAGTAGACAAACTGATATGCTGTGAAATTATCTAAATATAAGATAGGACAACCTCTATAGGAAGAAAAAAAAGGAAGTGGGGAATGTAATGGTGTAACGGGAAGGGGAGCATAGAGAGCTCCAATATCAGTGCAAATGTTCTATTTCCTGAACTAAATGTGGGGATATGGGTGCTCATTTTGTTACTCTTCTTTGTCCTGTATCTATAGCATGTATACTATTAAGTCAATAAGAGTTTAAAAAAACCCAGGCAACATATGATTAAGTGTCAAATTGATGTTTCAAAATATCTCTAAATCATTAAGCTTAAATAAGGAAAAGACAACTGTGTGATCATGATAAGGTCTAAAACGGAAGGAGCAAGGTGGGTATTTGACACAGAGGAATGCCATTTAGGGCACCTGCGTCTCCTATTAGAGTGCCTGAGTTCAAATGTCCAATCTGTTGCCAAATTCAGCTTCCTGCTCAGAAGTACTCCGAGAGGCACTAGTTAAAGGCTAAGGTGGTTGGCTCCCTACTGCCCATGTGTGAGACCCAGACTGAGTTTCCAGGTCCTGGCTTTGACCCGAGTCAGCCATGGCTACCATAGGCATTTGGACAGTGAACCAGAACATGCGAGTTCTCACTCTCTCATGCTCTCCTTCTCTTTCAAATAAATAAAAACTTAAGAAGTAAAAAAGAGTAATTTTTAAAAAGGAATTCAGGCCAATAGGAGACCCAGAAGAAGCTTCTAGTTTCCAGTTTCAACTGGCACTGTTCTGACTGCTGCAGCCATTTGGGGAGTGAACCAGCAGATGGAAGATCTCTATTGCTCCTTCTCTCTCTAACTCTGACTTTCCAAGTAAACAGGAGGAAAACAACAACAACAGCAACAACAACAACAAAAAAAAAAACCAAAAACAGGAATGGAGTCAGCTATATTAAAAAAATCAGGAAGGACATTCCAGTTAACTATATGAGACAGTAAGAGACAGTAAGTTGCTAATTCTGACTGCAGAAGAATGTTGGATCGGAAAGTCAAGTTATACCAGCCAACAGGACACTTAAGTGCTGAGTCAAGAAACTTGGGCTTAATTTTGAAACAATGCAGAACCACTGGCAATACATAAGATAAGAACATGGGAAAAGTAATATAGAGTTAATAGGCCAGTGATCCTAACAATCAGTTTGTAGGAAGCTGGAAAAATCAGTTTTAAAACTAAAGATGATAATGGCCTACCCTAGGGTGGTGACAGAGAGTCAAATGACTCCAGGAGAGGTTTGGACAAGATGTTAACTGAGATGTTTGTATCTGATACAGAAGTGCCTGGGTCACAGTCCTGGCTCTCCTGCTAACGGCTACTCTCTCTTGGAGGCAGCAAGTGCTGGCTCCTGTCACCCACCCAGGAGGCCTGGATTGAGTTCCTGGTTTCAGCATGGCCCAGCCTTAACCGCCCCAGGCATCTGGGGATTACACCAGTAGACAGTAACTGTGTTTCAAGAAACTTTAGAAGTCTTTAGGATAAAAGCCTCAAGCGAGTTTGGACTTGGCAATTGATAATGCGAGAAAAAAGAGGTTCAAAGATTAAGTATCAAGCCAAGCTGAGAAAATAGTTAAAACCAACAAACACAAAACTAGAGAAATCAGCAGAGAAAAGTGTGTTTTTTCTTTTCTTCCTTTTTTTTTTTTTTTTAAGAAAGAACACTAATTAAGTTCTATTGTAAATACATACTGAACTACTGTGTCAGGTACAACACGACACTAACTCTTCAGAAAGCAGAATGTGGGCCTGCGTAGTAACCAGTAGCTAGAGTCCTCGCCTTGCACACCTGGGATCCTATAAGGGTGCCCTTCGTATCCTGGCTGCTGCATTTCCCATCCAGCTCCCTGCCTGTGGCCTGGGAAAGCAGGCGAAGACAGCCCAAAGCCTTGGGACCCTATACCCACATGGGAGACCCAGAAGAAGGCCCGAGCTCCTGGCTTTGGATTGGCTCAGCTCCAGCCATTGCAGCTACTTGGGGAGTGAAGCAGTGGACAAGAAGCTCTTTTTTTCTATCTCTCCTTCACTTTGCAAGTCAGACTTTCCAATCAAAAGAAATAAATCTTGAAAGAGAGAGAGAGAGAAAGGAAGGAAGGGAGGGAGGAAGCAAGGAAGAGGGAGGGAGGGAGGGAGGGAGGGAGAGGGAGAGAGAGAGAGAGAGAGAGAAAGAAAGAAAGAAAGAAAGAAAGAAAGAAAGAAAGAAAGAAAGAAAGAAAGAAAGAAAGAAAGACACACTAAGAAAGAAACGAACCACGTGAGATCCACGTAGAATAAATAAATGCAGTTATATTTTTAATAGGAAAAAAGAGTAGCCATTCAATTCTTTGGGGAGAATAAAAGATTTTTACAGCTTTTAACTCTGAAAGAATTTTGTGACTCCCACTTTCAAATTAATGTTTCTTAATTTGAGGGAGAGAGAACTCCCATCCAACAAGAGTGTAGGCTTGGAGAGAATGCAGTCCAGGTTACGTACATGGGTGTCAAAGACCCAACGATGTGAGGTGTTACCTGCCTTCCATCACCAGGTGTATGCATTAGCAGGAAGTTAGTCAGAAGTCACAGCCAGGTGCTAAGCCCAATACCATAATGCGGGACAGACTTTCATCTGCTGCAACAAATGCCTACCCCATGTGAGTCTCACCTTCAAAAGAAGGAAACAGTGCTGTAATAAAAGAAAAAATATTGAAATATTTTTCAAAATAAATTGAAATATACCATGAGACACCAATGTGGAAATGACTGATAAAAGGACCTGTCACAATGGCTCAGTGGTTAAATCCTCATCATGCATGTGCTATGACCCCAAATGGGGGAGCTGGTTCATGTCCTGGCTGCTCCACTTCCCATCCAGCTCCCTGCTTAGAGCCTGGGAAAGCAATAGAAGATAGCCCAAAGCCTTGGGACCCTGCACCTGTGTGGGAGACCCAGAGGAAACTCCTGACTTGGGATCAACTCAACTCCAGCCATTTGTAGCCATTTGGAGAGTGAATCAGTGAATGCAAGATCTTTCTCTTTGTATCTCCTCTGCCTTTCCAATAAAAATAAAATTACTCCTTTTTAAAAATTGTATGAGGCCCGGTGGCATGGCCTAGTGGCTAAAGTCCTTGCCTTGAACGTGCCGGGGTTCCATATGGGCACCGGTTCTAATCCTGGCAGCTCCACTTCCCATCCAGCTCCCTGCTTGTGGCCTGGGAAAAGCAGTCGAGGATGGTCCAAAGCCTTGGGACCCTGCACCCGTGTGGGATACCCGGAAGAAGTTCCTGGATCCTGGCTTCGGATCGGCATAGCATCGGCCGTTGTGGTCACTTGGGGAGTGAATCGTTGGACGAAAGATCTTCCTCTCTGTCTCTCTCTGATGTTGCAGCAAAGCTGAAGCCAACCCTCACCTACTCTGGCTCATGCATGTACCAAGAGGTACAGTCTGCCCAGCCTGGCTTGTCTCCAATCCAACTTACATGAAGGCCAACAGGTGTTGTAGCCCTGCCTGGCCTGGTCTGTCCCCAATCTCAGCTCTCATGCTCCCAAGTGGAAATAATGGTCCAGCAGGGGAGCTCCCTACAGCCCCCTACCAGATTCACCCACTCTCCCCCAGGTCTCACATGTGTTGGTTGGGTGCTGCAGCCCAGTCGGGCACGGCCCACCTCACCTAAGCATTTGCCAATGGGTGCTGCAGCCTGGCCAGTCCCAGCCCACCCCCAGTTCCAGCTCACACTGGTGGGTCTAGCCAGCCCAGCCAGCCCCCAGTCCTGGCCCTTGTATGAACTGACTGATATTGTGGCCCAACCTGGCATGACCCACACACCATTCTGGCTCTCAGATTTACCAGATGGTAATATAAACTGGCCCAGCCTGGCTCTCCCCAGACCTGAGTCAAATGTAAGCCCATGCGTACTTCAACCTGGCCTGGTCTGGTCAGCTCCCTTTCTTGGTTCTGGCACTCACGTGCAGGGACTGTGTCCCGACAGAGGAGTTGCCCAAGCTCCTCCATCAGAACCTCTCCCAATGCCAAATCTTGCGCACACCGGTTGATCCATGGGACAGCCCTACTTAGTCCACCTCCTGTCCTAGCAGGAACAGTAACCTTTCCTGACTGGCCTTCACCCATTCTGGTTCTTACTGCTGGGTGCTACAGTCCAGCCAAGACTAGTCCACACCCAGGGACAGCTCACACATGGCTCAGCAGGGCCAGAGATCTGGCCCAGCCCATCTTACACCCACCCTGGTTCTCATGATCACCAGTGGGTGAGGAGGCTAACCTAGTCCAGCACACCCCAGACCCAATACCGAGGGAGACTACAGCCATGTCCAGACCAGACCATAGCCCCCATTCTGGCCCCCGCATTCACTAATGGGATCCACAACGCAGCCAGGGCATCCCCTTAGCTCCCCAACCAGCCACAGATCTCACACTTGCCAATGGTTGCTTTGACCTAGTTTGGCATAGTCTTTCCAATGTCTTGGCCTTTGCCTTTGGATGCTGCAGCCTGTCCTGGCCCAGCCAGCCCCCTGTCCTAACTCTCGCTGGCAGGTGCTACAACCTGGCCATTCTTAGTCTGCTCTCATCCCTGGCTCAGGTAAATCAGTGATATGGCAGGCTAGCCCAGCTGTACTCCATCCTGGTTTCTGCACTTGCCAGTGGGCTATGGTTTGCTTGGCCCCGCCCAGTAAGCCCCCTTCCAAAACCAACTCACACACTTGCCGACAGATGGAGCTACTTTGCCCAGCCTGTCCAACACCCAGGCCTGGACCACATGCTCATCGGTGGGAGCCATGACCTATTGGGGGAGTTTCCCAGGTTTCCCTACTTGGGACACTCCAGAACCAACATCTCACACATGCCAGTGGGTGCTTGGCCCTTACCCCGCATGGCCTGCCCCATCCATCCCAGTCTGACTGGCCAAAGCTATGGGACCCTGCACCCACATGGGAGACCTGGAAAAGACTCCAGGCTCCTGGCTCCAGATCAGTTCAGCTCCAGATGTTGCGGTCACTTGGGAAATGAATTATCAGATAGAAGATCTTCCTCTCTGTCTCTCCTCCTCCTCTCTCTCTCTCTCTCTCTCTCTCTCTCTCTCTCTCTCTATATATATATATATATATATATATACCTGACTTTGCAATAAAAAGATAAATGTTAAAAATAAAAGATTGTCCCCAACTTTATCTCTCAGGATACAGAGACTGTAACTTTACAATGCACGATTTAAGCTGCTATTAATTAAAGATACTCAGACTACTAAAAGGCATTTTTTTCTGATTAAAAGTAACTTTTGAGGATGGAGCAGAGAGCCAGTATAGTGACATCATAGCTTAAACTATTGCTTGTAATGCCAGAATCTTATAGGAGCACCAGTTTGTATCCTGGCTGCTCCACTTCCCATCCAGCTCCCTGCAGAAGATGGCCCAAGTCTTGGGACCCCAGCAACCACATGGAAGATCTAGATGCAGTTCCAGACTCTTGGCTACAGCTTGGTCCAGCCCCAGCCATGAGGGCCATTTGGGGAGTAAACCAGCAGATAAAAGATCTCTCTCCCTCTTTTTGTTTCTGCCTCTCTCAATAATCCTGTCTTTCCAATAAATAAAATAAAGAAAATTAGCATAGGCGCAGATATTTGGCAGGGTTAAGATTCTACCTGAGATGTTCCCGTTCAGCACTGCAGGCTCTGGGTCTCAGCGCAGGCTCTGCCCCAAATTCCAGCTCCCTGGGAGGCAGAGGCGATGGTTCAAGGACTTGTGGCCCAGCTACCGATTTGAGAAACTCAAATGGAGTTCTAGACTTCTGGCTTTGGCCTGATCCAAGCCCCTGCTGCTCCAAGTCTCTGAGGTTTAAACCAGCACACAGAAGATCACTGTTTGTATTTCCTCACCTTAAAAAAAAATGGGGAGATAAGAGCCTGGATCTTAACAGTTAATCTCACTTGGAATACCAGTTCTCCAGGCCTATGGGACAGACTAATGCTCAGGTGACTCTCCAGTAGTTGCCGCAGACTAAGCTATTATCTGCAGGTTCATAGCTCAGTCATCCTCATAGCTCAGTCATTCCAAAGAGACCCATCCGAGCCAATATGGCTCAACAGACCACAAGGATGCTTCTTTTTAAGCGAACTGACCATATATAGATGCTTTAAGATCATGTATCTCTCAAGAGTTTAGACCAGGAAATGAAGGTCCGAATACCAGCAGAGGTAGTGTAAGGGAACAGTCACGAGTTCAGACTCCGATCAGATGTGTGTCAAAACTCAGTTCCTATAATAAATAGCTGTATGGCATTCTGTTAAACCATTCTTCCTACAGTAAGATCAACTTGCTATTAAATTCAAACTCGAGTATGTAGTAGCTTTAAATGTTATTGCTTTCCTTCCTAAAACTATGTCCCAATCCTGCACTTCAGTTAATAGCGTCAGTCACTCATTTTTAGTGTAAAGCTTCCTAGGTGGTTGGTCTCACTCGTCATGCTTTGCATCTACTGAGTTTCTCTGAGAACAATCTTATTTTGAAACCCACTGGCTGCTGAACTCATGACATGATGGTGATGAACGAAAAGTGAACAGTAGTGAGAGAAAACAGGAGAGAAAAACCTAATTGTAATTACAACATACAAGCCACTCAGCCGTCTAAAACTGAAGCTGAAACACGCTTCCTTGGCAATCAGAAATACGGCAGGCTGGAGCAATCTGAGATGAAGCCTCGGCTATCAGCAATGACTTTAAAACAAAATGCAGCAGTCTAACCAAAACGAGGCTGACACCTGCCTGTGCTGACCACTCCCACCCTCTGTTCAACTCAGCCATCATTTCGCCTGTGGAGGTAGATTTTGTGGGGACAGAGGCGGGGGCGGGGGGGAATAATTGCCATAGATTCTTCCTTTGCGCTGGCCTTTCTTCAGACCACTGATATCATCTTAGCCCAGACAGCAAAGACCAAATCCCAACAGGTTTCTCATCCTACAGACTACCACCAAGCTAAACTACCAATTTCAGCAGATGAAAACTTAACAAATTCAAAGCATAATTTCATCTGCCCAGTTCAAATGCTTAATAAGCTTCTCACCCACTTTTCACTGTTGTCCAACAATTTAATGGAAGAAAGCCCAAACTCAAGGCCCAAGCTAGCATGATTCCAGGCTGTTAATACAGAGCTTTAGACCTCCAGGGAAACTGTCTAAAGCCCCAACAAATCTGTTCCCTGCCCTCCCAAGACAAACGGGCTACAATCTAGGCTGGGAACCGCCCCCACGTGCCCACGAGCCACCACTGCCACCATCCCTTCCGAGGCCAGTCAGGACCTAATTCGGTCTAATGCAAGCAAACGTAGCCCATACTGACCCGCTTTCAACCCTCTTTAACACTTGCTCTACGGGAAGCTACTCTCTTAATCCGCTCCCGTCACATCACAGCTTCCCTGGAAGGCAGACCCGCGGACGAGACACAGAGAGAGCCTATCACCGTAGTACGTCCTGGATGTTAATGACTTGGAAGAGCAGGACAAAGCTGCTTATGGATCTTGTGTTTACGGTAAAAGGTGTTTAGCATCCACCGCGAGGCGGAGCGGAGGCAGCACGCCAGTGGAAGCCAAAAAAAAAAAAAAAACTGCATCCCGATCCTGGGCTTGCCACAATCTGCACAGTTGTGGGGGAAACCCCACAGTCTCCCCCTGGCAGCTGCCGTAGTAGTGGATCCCCCAAGGATCGTTCGGCTTCCCAGTTCCACGCGACAGAAAGCACGGCGGAGGCAGGCAAACTTTTACCATTCCCAACACAGCACTGGTCTCCACCAGGGAGACACTCAGCGCCCACGGGCGTGATTATTTTAAAAAAAAAAAGAAAGAAAGAAAGCAGAGCTGAGAGAGCGGGGTGAGAGGCGGGCTCGCCGGGCGCCTCCATCCCTCGGCCAGGGGAGCCTCACGTGCCCGGGTGCCGTCGGAGGAGGAGGAGGGCTCCCCGAGGAGGGTGCTGTGCCCGGTGACTCCGTCACCCCCGCACTCGGGGCACACAGCCCCCGGTCCGCCCTCACCAGCCTGAAGGACGTCCTCCAGCCCAGGCCGGGCCCGCTTCGCCTCAGCCCCTTCCGGGAGCAGCCGCGGCCTCGGGGCGGCCGTCCGAGCCCCGGTTCGGCCGGAGGGTCTGCGCGAGGGGCGGCGGCGGCGCCGCTTCAAGTGCTGAATCACCACTTTGCAACCCCCTCCAGCGCCAAATCACCTTGGCCCCGCGGGCCCCGAGCGCCCGGGCGCTCCGTCCCACTCACCCGCAGAGGCGCTCCGAGGGCAACAGGCGGGCAGCGAGGACCGAGCGGAAGGCGCAGGGCAGCGCAGGGTGCAGCAGCCACGCCAGCCGGTACCGCATACCCCGGCGCAGCCGCTGGGATCACGGCGAACGCTTCCTTCTTGCGCCGGGAGCCGGCCCTGTCCACTGCGCATGCCCGGCCTGCGGCGCCAAAGCGCGCCGCCTCCCGGGAGCGACGGGGAGGTCTCTGCTCCGGGTTTTGCTAACAAGCTGGATGCCGGCGACCCGGACGGCGGGGTCGGACGGGGAGACGAGCTTCTGGCCGGGAGCCCGGGAAACGCGGTCCCCAGGCCTGAGGATCTCCACTGGGTCACTCCCGGGTGCACACATGCGGGTGGCGGTGTGTGTGTGTGGCTGAAGGAGGAGGGCTGAGGGGATGCGGTGGCGAGTGTGTGTGTGTGTGTGTGAAGGAGGAGGGCTGCGGTGTGTGTGTGTGGCTGAAGGAGGAGGGCTGAGGGGATGCGGTGGCGGTGTGTGTGTGTGTGTGTGTGTGCGCGCGCGTGTCGGAAGGAGGAGGGCTGAGGGGATGCCCTCGTGATAAACAGAGGAGATTCGGGGATCCTGTTTTCGGGGTGGCAGGTAGTGGCCAGGGTCCCCGACCCTGCAGGTGTTTTGTGGAATCAGGTCGACAGGCGCAGCGGCCTCACAGAAAACGGATCCTGGTTGTGCACTCCGCGGACTCCCCGCTAGAACGCAAAGGAGACCTGAGCTGTGGACATAGATGCGCCAGAGAGGAGGCCTGGGCGTGCAATAGGGGACATTCAGACGACTCCAGAGGGACATTTCCATCTGGGAAGCTAGCAGCCCTGCTTAGAGGAAGGGGGAGACGGGCCGGCCACGGCAAAGACATGGCATTGGTTAACCTTAAAAGTACAAGCTACCAGTAGTACTAGGATTACTACTATTGGCTGGCAATTCAAGTCCTTACTTTTCAGATTTTTCTCCCTGGTGGCTTGGCTTGGTTTTGCACCCACGAACAGTCAGTAGTAGCTGTTATGCATCTGACTGCTTTGTTTTTGGCCCTGGTCTTGAAGAGTGCTATTAGTGATCGTGACTCCGCAGCTTAAATAATCTTCGATTTCTTTCCGAGGTGGCAGTCAAAAGCCTGCAGCCAAGAACAGCCTCCTGATTCCCATTATGACTTCAAATGGGAATTCAGCAAGACAGTCCCAAAAGCGAGCTGATTCTTAATCAATACTAGCATCCCATATGGGCACTGGCTAGCATCCCGCTGCTCTCCTTCTCACGCTGCTCACTGCTAATGTGAAAGATGCCCCCAGGTGCTGGGCACCCACGTGGAAGATCTGGATGGAGAGTGTTAGGCTCCAGGCTTTGACTTGGCACAGTCCCAACATTTGGGGAGTGAACCATATGATGGAAGATTTCTCTCTCTCTCTCTCTCTGTCACTCCCTCTCTGTAATTCTGTCTTTCAAATAAATACATAAATAGATAAATAAAGTTACTTTAGTAGTTCCAGTCCTCTTGGAGCTGCTTCTGTAAGAGTGTTGTTGCAGAATTTGAATACATATGCTCACTTCATGAAATCTGCAATTGGGTTAGGTCAAGGATGGATTTATTTTTTGTAGAGCCTAGGATGTATACAAATTGGGAGATTTCTTTTAGACATAGAATACCAGTTAGGAATACTGTAAAACTGACAAGATTAATATTTAGAGAGAGTGAATCAGATTCAGGAGCCTTCCTTCCTCCGGAGATTTCTTTAGCCGATGTATTAGGAATGCTTATATAAAAATGATTGCAGAGTGCTACTAGTTTTCCCTCCACAGTTCCCAGTCTCAAACCCTGAAATTTAAGCCAAATTGGCTTCATGATAATTCTACCTTAAGTGGGAGTGGTAGTACTGGATAAGGAAGGGTAATACTAAGATCATCTCAACAAAGAGGGTGTGGACAGAAACTAGCAACTGAGGGTCCACTGTATGGCTCTGCACATCGGTCTTTGGTTGGACATAAATCCTTAATCTTCGCATGCACATGTCCTCTTACCAGAGGTGAGGCAGCTGTGGCACCGAGAGTTTCAATACTTGCCAACTGTTGTATATCAAGTGTTTGGAGCTGTAGTGTGAGCCCAGAATCTTTTGATTCCAAAACTTTTCATTCCCTCACTTCATTTACTTAATGGATACTTATTGAACACCTTCTAGGTGTCATTATTTGAAATGCTGGGGAGAAGCACTGGTGTTCTACCATATCATTAATCTGCCTCATCTGATGCCAGCATCCCATATCACGATGCTGGTTTGAGTCCCATCTACTCTAGGAAGGCACTGTGAGCTGTCCAAGCACTGGAACGCCTGCAGCCCATGTGGGAGAACCTGATGGAGTTCCTGGCTCCTGACTTTATCCTGACCCAAGCCCTGGCTGTTGTGGTCATTTGGGGAGTGAACCAGAGGATGGATTGCTTTCCTTGTCTCTGTCACTTTGCCTCTCAAATAAAATCTTTGAAGAAAAACAGTCTGGGGGATATAGCGGGGGGGCGGGGGGGAAGGATGGAAGTGTCTGTGCTCATGGAGCTTAACTTGTAGCTGTGTAGGAAAGCACTAAAACCAAAGAGTGAATAAATAATATGAAGAAAAATAAAGAGCAAGATAAGGGAATTAGAATTAATGCATAACGTAGCTATTTGAAGTAAGGTGGTCAAGAGGGCCTCTCTGAAGACATGGCATTTGGTCAGAGCCCAGAAGGCTGAGGACAAAGTAGACATTGTGAAGATGTGGAGGATAATGTTTTCCCACCTCACACAAAAAAGTATGAGGTGTGAACCACGTGGACAAGAAGTAGAAGATGGTAATGCTTTTAACTTATTCCTTGTCCCAAAAGGGAAAACTAGACATAGATTCAAATATATGTATTCGAACACACTTGAATATAAATATAAATTACTTATGCTTGGGGCGGATGTGACTTAGTGGGTTAATTAGCTACAATATGGGCATCCCATGTCTCCACTATCCTCTACTTAAGGGCAATCCAGGGGACAAACACATTACATAACAGTGTAAGGATATAATCAGCCAAATTTAGAAGGTTTGTACACTGTAGGAAATGAATGGTCTGATTTATTTTACAAGTAAATTTCAAAATAAAAAAGCAGATTTTAAGAGGTGTTAGAATTCGCAAGCTGGGCTCGGCACAATAGCCTACTGGCTAAATCCTTGCCTTGCATCTACCAGAATGCCATATGGGCACCAGTTCAAATCCTGGCTGCTCCACTTCCCATACAGCTCCCTGCTTGTGACCTGGGAAAGCAGCAGACATAGACGGTGACCAAAGCTTTGGGATCCTGCATTTGCATGGGAGACCCTGAAGAAACTCTTAGCTCCTAACTCTGGATCAGTCCAGTTCTAGCTGTTGGAACCACTTGGGAAGTGAACCAACAGACTAGATGCTCTTTCTCTCTGTCTCTCCTTCTCTCTGCATATCTGCCTTTCCAATAAAATACATACATTTTTTAAAAAAGAATTGTCAGGCCCAGCAAGGTGACCTAGCAGCTAAAGTCCTCTCCTTGCATAGGCCAGGATTGGTACCGGTTCTGTTCTAATCCGGGCAGCTCTGCTTCCCATCCAGCTCCTTGCTTGTGGCCTGGGAAAGCAATCGAGGATGGCCCAAAGCCTTGGGACCCTGCACCCATGTGGGAGACCCAGAAGAAGCTCCTGGTTTCTGGCTTCAGATCAGCTCATAGCGATCACTTGGGAAATGAATCAATGAACGGATCTTCTTCTCTGTATATCTGACTTTACAACAAATAAATAAATCTAAAAAAAAATTGTCAAGTTGTAACAATGTTTTTATAAAACATGGGATCAGCTTTGTGGCACAGTGAGTTAATCTGCTGCTTACGATGGTGGTATCATGTGTGAGCACCGGTTTGAGGCCCAGCTGCTCCGTTTCCAATCCACCTTCCTGCTAATTCATCTGGAAAAAACAGTAGAAGAGGCCCAAGTACTTGGGCCCATGTCACTCACATGAGCTCCTGGCTGGCTTCAGCTGGCCCAGCCCCTGCTGTTGAGGAAGGTCACTTAAGGAATGAACCACTGGATCATTCATTCTCCTTTTCTCCCCGTCTCTCTGTAAATCCAAACAGTACAGCTTTTTTAAGAAAAAGAAAGTTAATTGATACGAACATTTATGGATTCTTTTTTGTTTTAAATTCTTCAACAGGAGTGGGTGATTTACCTTGCGGTTAGGATGTCTGACACCCACATTTGAGAGCCAGGTTTGATTCCTAGCTTCAGCTCCTGACTCCAGCTGCCTACCAGTACAGATCCTGGGAAGCATTGGTGATGGCTCAAGGAATTAGGTTCGTGACATCCTTGCGAAAGACTTTAGCTGCTTTCCCAGCTTTTGACTTCAGTTCAAGCAAGCTCCAGCTGTGGTGGACATATGAGCTCAGAGTCAGAGAGTGCGAACTTTCTCTGTATCTCTCAGATAAACTAATTATTTTCTTTAGGGCCCGGCGCGGTGGCGCAAGTGGTTAAGGTCCTCGCCTTGCATGCCCGGGATCCCATATGGGCGCCGGTTCTCTCCCCGCAGCCCCGCTTCCCTTCCAGCTCCCTGCCTGTGGCCTGGGAAGGCAGTCGAGGAAAGCCCAAAGCTTTGGGACCCTGCACCCGCGTGGGAGACCCGAAGAGGCTCCTGGCTTCGGATTGGCATAGCATCGGCCGTTGTGCTCACTTGGGGAGTGAATCATCGGATGGAAGATCTTCCTCTCTGTCTCTCCTCTCTGTATATCCGCCTTTCCAATAAAAACATAATAAAAATAAATCTAAAAAAGACTTATTTTTTATTTGAAAGGAAGTTACACAGAGAAAGGAGACACTGCGTGAGAGAGAAAGAGAGACAGAGAGAGAGAGATCTTCCATCTGCTGATTCACTACCCAAATATCTACAATAGCCAGAGCTGAGCTGTTTTGAAATCAGGAACCTGTGGCTTCTTCTGGATCTTCCATGTGGGTGCAGAGGCCCAAGGACTTGAGCCATTATTCACTGCTAACCCAGACACATTAGCAAGGAACTTGATTGGGAGTATAACAACCAGGACTCAAAGCAGCAGCCTGATGGGATGCTGACACCTCAGGCAGAGGCTTAACCTACTGCATCTATCATGGTGCTGGTTAAAGCTTTTTCTTCTTTTTTTGTTTTTAAGATTTATTTTATATTTGGGCCTGGCGCCATAGCATAGTGGTTAAGTTCTTCGCCTTGCATGCCTGGGATCCCATATGGGTGCTGGTTCTTATTTTTATTGGAAAGTCATATATATACAAAAAGGGGGAGAGACAGAGAGGAAGATCTTTTGTCCACTGATTCACTCCCCAAGCGGCTGCAATGGCTGGAGCTGCGCCAATCCGAAGCCAGGAGCCAGAAGCCTCTTCTGAGTCTCTCAAGTGGGTGCGCAGACAGGATTAGAACCGGCCCCCATATGTGATCCCAGCACATTGAAGGCAAGGACTTTAACCTCTACACTATCACGCTGGGCCCTAAAAATTAATTTATTTAATTAAATTAATTAAAAATTTTTTAATTCTGTTTTTAATATTGTCTATATAGTTGAGAGGGATGGAGAGGGTCGAGGTATGGTTAGTATTGTGATATTGTATGTTTTGTCCAGGTTGTATAGTAATGTTTCAGGCCATCATCCAGCTTGGCTGCTGAAATCACACAGCTATGAGGACCTTGTCTTTGTTTCTGTTAGATTGCTTTTCAGTTCTGTATTGAGTGGCTTAAGTACTGTAGAACAGATGCCACTTCTTTCTTTAAGGCTATTTTGTAATATATATAAGAACTGGAATTGTGTTTTTAAATATCATTTAAGTATGACAATATACTATCTGTGTTTTCACCATTCAAAGTGCTATTTACTAGTTCAAACCTAGAGTATTATATATCATTTAATAAAGTGACCAAAATGTGAAAAAAAAATTCATTGAGGAGGAGGTTGTAGAAGAAGCAATAGTGACCATGAACTTAAATTTATTGATGGATCCCAGTGGTACTTATACCACTCTTTTTCACTTTCTTTTTAGTAAAATAGTTTTTCAATTTTTTAGGCAGAGAGAAGCGAATGGACAGACTTTAAGAAAGTTCCTATTCATTGCTTCACTCCCTAGCTGCCCACAATGGAACGGATCAAGGCTGAAGCCTGGGGCTGGGAACTCAACCCACGTCTCCCACCTGAGTGGCAGGACCCTTTACCTGAACCTTCACTTGCTGCGTCTCATCCTCTACATTAGCAAACATCAGGTTTAATCAGGAGCTAGAGGTTGGCCTCAGACCCAGGTACTCTGCTATCTGATGCAGGCATCCTCACTGGCGTCTAACTACTGGGACAGATGCCTGTCCCTGCATATTTGCTTTAAGTACAGTACTATGGTAATAAAATATGTAAAAGCAACATAAATTTTTAAATGTACTTATACATGTGGTTTATTATAACTTTGTTTATTATAAGCTTTGCTAAATAACTCATATTTGCTAGGTAAGTTTGAGTTATAGACAATGCTTGAAATATTCACGCAAAAATCAATAATTTGGACCTGGTGCAGTAACCTTGTGGCTAAGGTCTTCGCTTTGTATGCACCAGGATCCCATATGGGCACTGGTTCTCATCACAGCTGCTCTATTTCCCTTCTAGCTCCCTGCTTGTGGCCTGGGAAAGCAATGGAAGAGAGCCCAAAGCATTGGGACCCTGCACCCACGTGGGAGACTGGAGGAGGATCCTGACTTCGGATCAGCTCAGCTCCAGCCATTGTGACCACCTGGTGAATGAGCCAGGGGATGAAAGATCTTTGTCTCTTCTTCTCTCTATAAATCTTACTTTCCAATAAAATGAAATAAAAAAATTTAAAAATCAATAATTTGCATTTTGGAAAGGTTGGGGGAAAGACTTCAGATGGTGCAAACATCAGATGCAAAGGTTTGGGACACAAGAAACGTCTGGCATGTTCCAAGAGTTGGGGGAAGTCCCCAAAATGGAAAGCTCTTCTTCCTTTCTCTCCCAATTAGCCATTACAACTGAGATTCTATTGCTACAATACTGAGAATGGTAACCAACATCTGGATATGGGAAAACCCTATGTAGGCATTTAACTAATAAAAGTGTAATGTATTTTTTCACAACTGTATGAACAGTTCATCAACTGTGTTTTTTTTCCTTAGCAACGACACTTGCATAGACAGACTTATGTCACTTCTCTTTCACAGGAATACCGACACACAACAGTAATAGTATTTAATGGAATGTGGGCAGCCATAGGTTAAGATCATCCACATACTCTGTTCTCGGAGTATTGGCTGGGTGTTACTTAGGAGTCTTAAAAGAACATAGCAAATAATTATAATGTATTATAAATGTATTATAAAGTGTTTTTAAGGTCTTAGAAGAATACTGAGAGTTAAAGCTCCAGTGTGCAAACAAAATTCTATAATACATGTGTTGAATGTTCACAACGTATTCCATAAATAAGTAAAATTGAAAAAAACCCCAAAACATAATTGTATATTCAGGTATGATGTTAATTGTTTAAAATATATACATAGTCATTGGAAATATGTATTAAAGATTAATAGCGATAACCACTGTCTAGTGACATCTAATGTCTATATATAGGAGTTCCAGAAAGAACAGAGAAAACGAGTGAAAGATCAATGAATAATTAAAACATATTTCCCTGAATTGAGGAAATGAGTTGTCAGACAGAAAGGATCCAGTGAATGCTCAACCAAACGGATGAAAACATATGCATCAAAGCATGTCGTTGTAAACCCTTCTAATCGCTAGAGTGAAACACTCGGCTCTGAACAGGCACAGCCAGCTAAATATGGATAACTGATGCAGCCAAAAATTGCAATAATAAGCATCTGGGAAAGAGACAGTGGAAAGGATGGAAAAGTTTGAAAACTGATTTGTTATCTACTCCAGGAAGTTAGTGATATTGAGAAGGAAATAATTACACAAATTACTTAGAACAATGAATACATGTAAATACTAAAACAGTTAAAAATTGAAAGTATACAATAAGACACAACAGTATCTTTCTTAAGTTTTAGAATTTTTTTTTTTTGCTGTATTTCTTTAAAGATTTGTATTATTTTTATTGCAAAGTCAGATATACAGGGAGGAGGAGAGACAGAGAGGAAGATCTTCCACCTGATAATTCACTCCCCAAGTGACCACAACAGCCGGTGCTGCTTTGGTCTGGAGCTAGGTGCAGGGTCCAAAGGTTTTGGGTAGTCCTCCACTGCTTTCCCAGGCCTCAGGCGGGGAGCTGGATAGGACGCGGGGCTGTTGGGATTAGAACTGGTGCCCACATGGGATCCCAGCGCGTTCAAGGTGAGGACTTCAGCTGCTAGGCCTCCATGCTGGGCACAAGTTTTAGAAATTTTTTAAAAAGATTTATTTTATTTTTATTGGAAAGTCAGATGTATAGAGAGGAGGAGAGGCAGAGAGGAAGATCTTCTTTTCACTGGTTCACTCTCCAGGTAGCCAGCAATGGCCAGAACTGAGCTGATCTGAAGCCAGGAGCAAGGAACCTCTTCCAGGTCTCCCACGTGGGTGCAGTATCCCAATACTTTGGGTTGTCCTCAATTGCTTTCCCAGGCCACAGGCAGGAAACTGGATGGGAAGTGGGGCAGCCAGGATTAGAACTGGTGCCCATATGAGATCCTGGTGCGTGCAAGGCAAGGACTTTAGCTACTAATCTACTGCACCAGGCCCCAGTTTTAGAGTTTTTTAAATTACTATTTTGTAATTATTGGAAGGGCAGAGTTACAAAGAGGAGAGATAGAGAAAGATTTTCCATCCACTGTTTCACTCTCCAAGTGGCCTCAACATCTGGAGCGAAGCTGATCCAAGGCTTAGGAGGTCTTCCAGGTCTTCCAGGTCTCCCATGCAGGTGCAGGGTCCCAAGGCTTTGGGACATCCTCTAGTGACTTCCCAGGCCACAAGCAGGGAGCTGGAAAGAAGTGGAGCAGCTGCAATATGAAGTGGCACTCATATGGGATCCTGGTGCTTGAAGGGCAAGGGCTTTAGCCACCAGGCTACTGCACAGGGCCCTGCATACAAAATTTTTAGCATAGATGTTGACAGAATAAATGATAGTACTATGGTATGTTTGAAACTTAATCCCAAAATTAATATGTTAGGGTAGTGAGAATTACAAGAGGCTGAGAGGAAGGGCTTCCTGTGATAGCAATTAGTGAGTCTGTAAGAAGTCAGGTTGGCTGGAGTGCGGTAGCCTGACAACTCAGCCACACAATGCCATCCCCATGTTATGATAGAGAGATGACGCCATCGCCAAATGCTTGCACCAGGCCCTTGACTTCTTGATCTTCAAAGGTGTAAGCAACATAAACTTTCATTTTTTTTATAACTTATATTTTAAAAATTACCAGATCTTAGATATTTCTATAGCAACAAAAAATGGATTAATACATGTAACTGTATTTGTAAATTAATTGGAAACTCCTAAATTTCTTTTTATCAACCCTAGGTTGTTAATGTAAGTATTGTTTAGATGTTTATTAATGAAAAAAGGAGGCATGATGTATATGCCCATTATGCACTATTTTGTGTTATTATTTTAATACTCATGAAAACAGTAATTATTATTTACAAGGCTGAGAGAGGTGAAGTAACTTCCTTTAGGCTTTCAAGTACATAATTCCTGAGCAACTACTTTGTACAAAGTCCTGTTCAAAATACTGGGGAAACCCATAATGACAAGGTGCCTGATGAAATTTACATTGGATCTGGGGGAGAGAGAGGGGGGCCAATACACAATGTAATCAAAGACTATAATACTACAACATAAATAAGCAGGATCCCGAGACAGAGACCTGTCAGAGAAACATGCTTTAGCTAAGAGTGGTCAGGGGCTGGGCATTCGGCACAACAGCTAGGTCATTGCGTGGATGTCTGCCTCTCCCATCTGGAGTGACTGGGTTCAGGTACTGCCTCCACTTCTGGTCCAGCCTGCAGCTGATGTGCACCCTGAGGGCAACAGGCCATGGTCAAGTGCTTGAGTCCCTGCAGCCAATACATGAAGACAGGAACTGAGTGCTAGGCGCCTGCCTTTCGCTTGGTGTGGCTGTTGTTGGGGAGCAAATTAGCAGATAAAGGATCTCAGCATTTCTCATTAAAAAAAAACTGTGGTCAGGAAAGACCTTTTTTTTTTTTAAGATTTACTTAACTTTTATTGCAAAGTCAAATATACAGAGGAAGAGATAGAGAGGATTATCTTCTGCCTGATGATCCACTCCCCAAGTGACTACAATGGCTGGAGCTGAGCCAATCCGAAACCAGGAGCCTGGAGCCTCTTCCGGATCTTCCACACGGGTGCAGGATCCCAAGGCTTTGGGCTGTCCTCGACTGCTTTCCCAGGCCACAAGCAGGGAGCTGGATGGGAAGTGGAGCTGCTGGGATTAGAACCGGCGCCCATATGGGATCCCAGTGCATGCAAAGAAAGGTCTTTAGCTGCCAGACCACCGCGCGGGGCCCAGGAAAGACCTTTTAACCCAAAGTTGGGCCGAGATCTGGAGGATGAAAATGGGCAACCCAGGCAAAGGACGAGGAAAGAGCGTTTGAGACAGAAGGGGCTCAGGAACAGAGGCCTTGAGGATGGGGTTTGGGCACTTAGATGCTCTGAAGCATGGCAGTGTCCGGCGGCCAGATCTGGCTGACCTAACGGGGAAAAGGAAGAGGAACGAGCTTGGGTTTCCCTCCAATAGGAGAGGTGACTGTAAGGGAATCGTGTTTCAAAAGGTACTTCTCTTGCAGAGTGAATGTGGTGGGAGGGAGGAGAAAAGAGGGAGAGTCGTGGCTGATACAAACGACAGGACCGCACAAAGACGAGGAGGAACCAAAGGTCCCAGTTGGTACTCGTGTCCAGATGAGAAAGATTAGGGTGGAAGGAGGGCACAGAGGCCCGTTTTGGTTAGGTCCTTGTGGAGATACGGGTGAGCCACATCCACTGAGAGAAGGTAGCAGCAACTGGGACGGGCGCGGTAGCTTAGCAACTAAAGTCCTTGCCTTGAACGCGCCAGGATCCTATATGGTCACCAGTTCTAATCCCGGCGGTCCTACTTTCCATCCAGCTCCCTGCTTGTGGCCTGGGAAAGCAGTCGAGGACAGCCCAAAGCCTTGTGACCCTGCACCCGTGCGTGAGGCCCTTAGGAGCCTCCTGGCTCCTGGCTTCGGCTCGGTTCAGCTCCGGCTGTTGCGGAAGGTCTTTCTCTCTGTCTCTTTTCCTCTCTATATATGCAGCTTGCCAATAGAAATAAATCAATCTTTAAAAATAAAGATAGCAACTGACTATGGCAGAACGACGCCTGAGCTGTGGATGCAGGTGTCATCTCGAAGGGCGGGTCGGAAGTCAGTGAGTGACCACGAAGGGAACAGGAGAGCACCTAGCCGTCACCCAGCGACGTCCGCAGCCCTGTAGGGCCAGTGAGGGGCACAGCAGCAGCTCCCGGGAACGGCTCTCGCACAGGACTCCCTTCCAGTACCTTCTCAGCCGGGAACCTCACGCGGCCGAACGACCGTCCTCCAGGCAGCCGCGTTCAGGGCGCAGCTCGCCTACGGAACGCCAGAGGCCCGGAGAGCGTGTGGCATGCTGGGAGTTGTAGGCGACGGCGCACGCACCGGCGAGCGTGTGTAAGCGGGCGACGCGGGCCCCGGTGAGCGCGGCATGCTGGGAGTTGTAGGCCGGCGTAGCACCCCGAGTCACCCTGAGACTGTCAGTCACTACAAATCCGACCCGGCTTTCCCGGCTTGGAATCGTGTCGCCTTGATGGCTTCTCGTCAGCTCAGTGCCGTTTCCTTAGCCATGCGGTACACTTCCTAAGTATAACTGCACGGCTCTCCCGGATCCGAGAGCCCGGCTTTTCATCTCGCTCGGGCCACGCCCCTGAGGGAGGGGCTTCCGTGGCGACGCGGCTTCCCATGGTGCCTGGCGCGCACGCGCTGCTATTGGCTCGGCCACCCGGCTCCTATTTTCAAATTGAGGCGCCGAGTCGTTGGTCGGGGTCGGGGCGGAGAGGAGGACCGGACGTCCCGGCTCTCGGGCTGTTCGCGCCCCGCGCCGCGGCCACCGTCCTGGGGGAGATCCCCGAGCGAGCTGGGCAGCCAGGTCCGAGTCCGTGTCCGCGCCCCTCGGCCCTCCCGGCCGCCCCCAGCCCGCAGCCAGCCTCGGCCTTTTCTGTTTTGGGGCGAGGACGATCATGGCGTCGCAGTCCAATTCGTCCGCGAAGAAGAAAGACGAGAAGGGGAAGAACATCCAGGTGGTGGTGAGATGCAGGTGAGGAGCTGGGGGATGGCGTCGCTCGGGTTTTGTTTTGGAGCCTCTTTGTTGATCGCCCCGCGTTTCGTGAAGCTGCTGTGTGAGAATGCAAAGCTGGCAGGGAGAGGGTTGTGATGAAGGCTTGTCAGGGGAAGCTCTCCGGTAGGAGGAACAGGAGGAAATGTGCTGTTGGACCTGTCACTTTCAGACGCTCGCCTTTGCAGTTTGTCCCTTAGGAAATCGAGCGGCCACCTTCCCTTGCAGGTATTGGCTTACTTGCCTTATCTTTCCCATCCTCTTCACGTCTTAAAAACCCGCGATCGCTTGTCGCCTCCGTCTGTCGAGGGGCAGCGCCCTCCTCTCGGATAGACAGCTGCACATCCCTGTGGTTCTGGCCTGAAAAATGAAGTAATAAAATGAGTTGGTTTTCAGAACAGCGAGGCGACTTGAGGTTGTGGTGATCGTGCTGCTCGTTTCTGTGCTAATCAGAAGAGATAGATTTTAGGATGTTTCTTTCTCCTCTAACTGGTGCCAAGCAACACCTCCATTTTAAAATGGGCCGGTAGAGCAAGAGCTTACTTGTAAAAACTGCTGCTTAAAGAGATTGAGTTATCCAACTTTTTAGGTGCTTTCCATTGTGTGTCTGTAATTAAAAAAAAAAAAAAAAAACTCTTGTCAACAAATTTCTTAGATTGTTGGCGTGATTTGAGTTGTGGATGCTTTTTTAACTAGATGTCAGAGAGGAACTTTGTTGCTGACCTGAAATACAGGTTAGGATGCATAGCAGTTGCACACTGGGGATTTAACAAAATAGGAACCTGCTTAATTTGAATATTGGGAGGGGGGGCGAGAAAAGCACCTACAGTGAATGCAAATTTTAATTTATTTTGGTTGCTTAATGAAGCCAGGCAATGTTTACCTTTTCTGTGTGGTTTTATTTCTTTTTCAAGTGTTAGCTACAAAATCCTTCAGACTTACTAGGTTATGAAGAACAATGTAACAAATGTTTGTGTAGCTGGCCCCCGGAGGAAGAAGCTAGACTGTCCCTGTAGCTGGAGCCTCCGTGTTCCCTGCCCCATCTCCCCCTCCCTCCCTTCATCTGCTTCTGGGCGTTATCTTGAACTTGATGCTTGATTAGCTTCACTCATTTCAAGTCTTGCCTTAGAAGAGAGTTCTTTGATCAATAATAACACGTGTTCAAGTTCTGTCTAATATTTACTATAATTTCAGTATACACATTTTGCTTTTCAGGTCTGCCCTTGGCAGTAGACTTCTGCACTAAACTTTGAGTCAGAGGCTCTGAGTTAGGAAGCCCTGGCAGATTGGCCAGTCTTGTCTTGTAAAGGTCCCGGAGAAGCACACGTGTGGTGTAACTAAAATTCTACACTTTGCAGACTGCATATGGTCTCTGTCGTGTTGTCCTATCTCTTTTTCTTTAATAACTTTGCAGCTGTTTAGGTTGCTCTTGGGTCTTTGGCAAGACCAGGGCCTGGTTTGCTCTGGCTGTGCTGCTGGCTACCTTTCCGATCCCCCTTGGAACTACCCACCCTAATTTTTTTTGTCTGATCTTTATATTTTTTTAAAGATTTATTTATTCATTTTTATTGCAAAGTCAGATATACAGAGAGGAAGAGAAACAGAGAGGAAGATTTGTCCAATGATTCACTCCCCAAGTGAGCGCAATGGCCCAGGGCATTGGGTCTTTGGGTCCCCATAACCCTTTGCTAATCACAGCACTATATAGATGCAAATGGGCTGCTGTCTGGCCCTGGGCACTAGTGTGACTTGCGCCTTGCACTTTCTCCTCTTTCCCAGCTTCCCCGCCCCCGGCAGTTGTCATCCCCCCCCCATCCCTTTAAACAAATGGAGTCCTAGTACAGTTTATCTTTTTGTGACTTATGTTAAGTAACATAATGTTATCCAGGTTCATGCTGTGGCTGTCTGGGTTTTTTTTTTTTTTTCTTTTTAAGAAATGTGTAACATGTTTTGTTCATTCATCTGTCAATAGACACAGTTTTTAGGTTATTACTAAAAATGCTACCTTCGTGTGTGCCACATATAGTAAAATCGGAACGATACAGAGAGAATTAGCTTGGCTCTTGTATAAGGATGACATGCAAATGCGTGAAATGTTCCATATATTTATTATATAAGTAGAAATTTATATAAAAATATATTATGTATAAATAGAAATTTATGTTAAAAGTATATATATAAAATGTTACTTTCCTGGACACAGTGGGTTAATCTGCCACCTGGGACTATAGCATCGCTTCTTATCCCTTTTAATTGCTTTATTTACACCTAATATTTTTATTTCTTTTTTACTAGTTGTCCTCCTCACACTCTCACTGGGTTAGAAATCGCCCTGAGAACAGGAAATCAGTGTTTGCCAATTTTTTTTTTTTTTGTACTTTGTTCATGCTGCATCCCCAGAGTCTAGTACTTGGTGACTTTTGTGGGATGAAGAATTAGCACTTTCCTCTAGGAGAGAACTTGTTTCCCTTCCTCTTCAGTCTCCCTCATCGTTTAACTGCCCTGAGCTTTTATGTACTGGTGGTGTGCAAATAGATGGGTTTGTTGTGATCAGTAGAAACCTTGCAATTTTGCTTTCTTTCTCCTTCCTTCTCTCTCTCTCTCTTTCTTTTCTTTCTTTTCTTTCTTTCTTTTTTTTTTTTTTTAGGATTTATTTATTTTTATTGGAAAGGCAGAGTTATGGAGAGGGAAGGGTCTGCTGGTTCACTCCCCTCATGACTGCAGCTGCCAGACTGGGCCAGTGCAGACCCAGCAGCCAAGAGCCTCTTTGGTGCCTGTGGGTGCAGGGCCCACATGCTTACATCCTCTGTTGTCCTCCCAGGCCATTAGCAAGGATCTGGATCAGAGTGAAGCAGTCAGAACGCCAACCCAGCACCCATGTGAGATGTTTGCAAAACAGTCAGAGGCCTCACCCTTGGTGCCATGGCATCAGCCCCAAACCGTGTAAATTCTAATTGGAGAAGTCTGAGTAAGAAAACAATGGTGTGGTAGAGGGGACCTTGACCCTTTTGCTTGGGCAGTATAGACCTACTCCTGTTGTCACGTTTGAAAAACGGGGCTGCTCGTGTTACCAGCTTCACAGTATTATAGGGACCAAGTGAATTAGTTCACTTAAAGTACCCAGAACCATGAGTACCTGGCATACAGCAGGGTCCTGACTTGTTAGTTATTTCTGACTTTGTGTTACATATTGACTGCTAGATTAGTATGTTAAAAATAGCAGAAATACAACTCCATATCTATGTTTGGCGTTTTGTGCAAGTTAAGTTCTGTTAGCATCTTTTCTAAGAAACCAACAGAAGTATGCTTTATGTATCTTCAGAATAAGCCAATTTTATTTTTAGAATTGAGGTCCTTAGAATTCTAGTATTTACTTTCGCAACATTGTTTAGCACCCACCATTGACGGTATAGTCACAACTTCACATTTAACATTTCTCATTTTGTTAGTTTTTAAAAATATTTGTTTGTTTAAATAAGAGAGAAATGGAAAGAGCTCCCACTTGCTGGTTTATACCCCAGATGCCCGTAACTCCTGAGACTGGTCCATCCAGATAGCCCACGCGGATGGCAGGCAGGAAGGCTACTATCACCTGCCGCCTTCCAGGGTCTATACTGGCAGGAGCTGGATAGAAATGGAACCCAGGACCCTGGACAGGAGATGGAGGCTGCAAGACCAAATGCCTTTTCTAATTAATGTGGGCAGTGAAAATGTCCTTGATAACCTGATAATTGAAAATTCTTCAATACTTTTGTGTATTTTTTTTATAGACCATTTAATATGGCAGAAAAGAAAGTTAACGCCCATTCAGTGGTTGAGTGTGATCATGTACGAAAAGAAGTGAGCGTGCGGACTGGAGGACTGGTCGACAAGAGCTCAAGGAAAACGTACACTTTCGACATGGTATTACCTTCCTACTTCTCAAGTATCCGCTAATGTAATCCTAATATAATTGTTTTGCTAGAAAAATGATACACTTAACACGTTTTAATTCTTTCTTTAAGTATTCCAGTGGGTGGAGACAGTATATTTTGAAAATTATTAGAATGAATAATTTTGAATTTTTAATAATCTTTATAGGTTTTTGGAGCATCTACTAAACAAATTGATGTTTACCGAAGTGTTGTCTGTCCAATTCTGGATGAAGTGATTATGGGTTATAATTGCACCATCTTTGCGTAAGTGGACACTAACTCTCTAGTTGTTGAAAACATTGAGACTGTTGTATTTGCTTTAAATTAAACGCTTCTGTTATTCTTGACAGATATGGGCAAACTGGCACTGGCAAAACCTTCACAATGGAAGGTGAAAGGTCGCCTAATGAAGTGTACACCTGGGAGGAGGTATTTATTCTTTTTTTTTTTTTTTAAAGATTTATTTTTATTATTTTTTTATTGGAAAGGCAGATATACAGAGAGGAGAGACAGAGAGGAAGATCTTCCGTCCGATGATTCACTCCCCAATTGAGCGCAACGGGTCGATACTATGCCAATCCGAAGCCAGGAGCCTCTTCCGGGTCTCCCACACGGGTGCAGGGTCCCAAAGCTTTGGGCTGTCCTCCACTGCTTTCCCGGGTCACAGGCAGGGAGCTGGAAGGGAAGTGGGGCTGCCGGGATTAGAACCGGCGCCCATATGGGTTCCCGGGCGTGCTAGGTGAGGACCTTAACCACTTGCGCCACCGCGCCGGGCCCCGGTATTTATTCTTTAGAACATGTTTTGTCACTACTATGGCTGAAGGGGTTTTTTGTTTTAAGGATTGAGTTGTTTATTTGAAAGACAGGCTTGCAGCTAGAGGGGTAGAGGCAGAGAGAGAGAGACAGACTGACTGAGTTCCTCTCACTGGTTCAATCCCCAAAATGGCTGCAACAGCCAGGACTGAATCAGAATAAAGCCGGAAGCCAGGAGCTTCTTCCAGATATCTTACCTGGATGCAGGGGCCCAAGTACTTGGGTCATCCTCTGCTTTCCTGGGCTCATTAACAGGGAGCTGGGTCGGAAGTGGTGTAGCCATGACTTGAACTTGAGTCTGTATGGAATGCAGACAATGCAGCCTGCAATTTAACTCGCTGCACCACAACACTGGCCCCACTACAGCTGACATTTAGTTGCATAAAACCTGTTTGAGCATTTGTCTTTAAAAAGAGGTCAGAGGGCCTGTCAGCCGTGGCCTAGCGGCTAAAGTCCTCACCTTGAAAGCGCCGGGATCCCATATGGGCGCTGGTTCTAATCCCAGCAGTTCCACTTCCCATCCAGCTCCCTGCTTGTGGTCTGGGAAAGCAGTCGAGGATGGCCCAAAGCCTTGGGAGACCCTGTGCCTGTGTGAGAGACCTGGAGGAGGTTCCTGGCTCTTGGCTTCGGATCAGCATATCACCAGCTATTGCGCTCGCTTGGGGAGTGAATCATTGGATGGAAGATCTTCCTCTCTGTCTCCTCCTCTCTGTATATCTGACTTTCCAATAAAAATAAATATATCTTAAAAAAAAAAAGCACAAAGTCTGCTTGGTGAGGACCAACATATATGACACAGGTAGTCGGAGCAGGGTATAGTAGTGCCTCCTTATTTGTGGGACATCCTTTTCTTTTTAAGATTTATTATTTTTTAAAAAAATTTTCATTGGAAAGTCACATTTACAGAGAGAAGGAGAGACAGAGAAAGATTTTCCATGTACTGGTTCACTCCCCAAGTGGTTGCAATGGTTGGGGCTGAGCCGATCTGAAACAGGAACCAGGAGCTTCTTCCAGGTCTCCCACGTGGGTGCAGGATCTCAAGGCTTTGGGCTGTCCTCGACTGCTTTCCCAGACCACAAGCAGGGAGCTGGATGGGAAGTGCAGCAGCCAGGACACCAGCCAGTACCCATATGGGATAGGTGAGGATTTAGCCACTAGGCTATCCTGGGCACTTTGTAGTATTTAAATATAAGCTATGTACATACATCTCTATAGTTTAAAGCATATTAAGATTATGTATTATACCCAATGCAATGTAAACACCATAAAAATATTGATAGCACTGTATCATTTGGGAGATAATGACAAGAAAAAATTCTACGTGTTCAATATATATGTTTTTCCATGTATTTCCCTTTTATAAAAAGTTCATTTATTTGAAAAGTAGAGTTCAGTGAAGCAGAGACAGAGAAAGAAGGCCCTCCATCCACAGGTAAACTCTCCAAAAGACCTCAGCAGCTACAGCCAGACAAGGCTGCGGCTGGGAGCTTGCAACTCCATCTAGACCCCACATGGTTGGCATCATGTTCTGCTGCCTTCCCAGATACCAGCAGGGGATTGGGTTGCAGTGGGGCGGCTCAGACGTGAATCCATGCTCATATGTGAATCCATGCTCATACGAATGCTGCGCCTTAACTCACATGCAACAACATCATGTGTTTTTCAGATCATGGTTGGCCGAATGGGAGTTTGTGTACTCCATGAACACAGAAGCTAACTGTGCTTATGTTTAAATGTACATTGAAGCTCTTATTATTTGAATAAATATTGTACTCTTTCATTTTCATTAATATTACCATTTCAGGATCCCTTGGCTGGTATAATTCCACGAACTCTTCATCAGATTTTTGAGAAACTTACCGATAATGGTACTGAATTTTCAGTCAAGGTATCTCTATTGGAGATATATAATGAAGAACTTTTTGATCTGCTTAATCCATCTTCTGATGTTTCTGAGAGACTACAGATGTTTGATGATCCTCGCAACAAGGTGACTGAGTCTTTGAGAATAAAATGTCTGAATTTTCATGTAGGAGGCTTTGAAAAGTCATATGCAATTTGTAACATACCTAATGATTTTTTTTTAATATTTAATCAGAGAGGAGTGATAATCAAAGGTTTGGAAGAGATTACAGTCCATAACAAGGATGAAGTCTATCAAATTTTAGAGAAGGGGGCAGCAAAAAGGAAAACTGCCGCTACACTGATGAATGCATACTCTAGGTAAGAAAGCCATCCTCTCACTTCTTTTTTAATTATTTTATTTTGATAATCTTTACATAGTTGATTAGAGCACAAAGGGTCAAGGGCTACAGGAAAGTGGGTAAGACCATTGTTTTCACATTATTATTTTTTTTCTAGATCTGGGGTAAGGGGAGAGATAAAGGGAGAAGCCCCTCCCAGCCTCCGCCATCCTCTCTCTTTACCTTCATGTTCTTATTAGGCGTTACCAGGGTAGGCCAGTGGCACAGCAGTGAAGTCACTGCTCCGGGTACCTGCATCCCGTGTCCCTGGTTGGAGTCTCACATACTCTGCTTCCCAACCAGCTTTCTGTTAATTCATGCCCTGGTGTGTCAGAGGATGGCTAAGTTCCTGGGTTCCCACCTCACAAATGAGAGACCAGGATTGAGTTTCTGACTCCTGGCTTCAGCCGACTATTTCAGGGATATGGAGTATGAGCTAGCAGATGGAAGATCTCTGTTTTTCCAAAACAAAGAAAAAGAATATAAATAAACCAAAAAATTTTGTAAAAAGAATTAGCAACTGAGGAGAAGTCACTGAAGTAGTTAAAGCAATCTGTTACACAGCTGGTTTTGTGCTGTGGCAGTTGGCTTGAGGTTTATATGTTGGGCACCAGTACTAAAAGAAGAAAAGAGAACAAGGCAAGTTGGTTAAAGTAGAAGTATATTAAATCTTTTTTAAAGACTTATTTATTTTTATTGGAAAGTCAGATATACAGAGAGGAGGAGAGACAGAGAGGAAGATCTTCTGTCCAATGATTCACTTCCCAGGTGGCCACAACGGCTGGAGCTGAGCCAATCCAAAGCCAGGAGCTGGGATCTGGCTCTTCCAGGTCTCCCACACGGGCACAGGGTCCCAAGGCTTTGGGCCATCCTCAACTGCTTTCCCAGACCACAAGCAGGGAGCTGGATGGGAAGCAGGGCTGCCAGAACTAGAACTGGTGACTATATGGGATCCTGGCATGCTCAGGATGAGGATTTTAACCACTATGCTATTGCACTGGGCCCTAAATTTTTTTTTTAAATAAAAATTTGTTTATTTATATGAAAGGCAAAGAGGAAGAGACAAATTTTTCATCTGCAGTTTTACTTCCTGGATGACTTCAAAGGCTGGTGCTGGGCCAATCTGAAGCCAGGTACCTGGAGCTCTTTCCCAGGTGCCGTGTGGATGGCAGGACCCAAGTATTTAGACCATCTTCCTCTGCTTTCCCAGTGACTGGTGGAAGTGGAACAGATGGGACCTGAACTGGTGCTTGCTACTATGGAGTGTCAGCTTCTTAGGCAGATGCTCAGCCCTCTAGGCTGCAATTCTAGTACTCAATTTTAAATAATTTGAATGTTTTTTGTTACCGTGATACTTCTTATTAAGTTGTTTTCAATAGCATGAAAGAACTATGAAGAAAATTTAAATTACTGTATTGTTCATTGTGTGTAATGTTAACAAACATGATGATTGCCTGCAAACGCCATTGATGCTGGAAAAAAGGCTATCTTTGGTCAGCTATATAATTTTTGTTTCTCTTAAACAGAAGTTAAATGTCAGTATTTACCATAAGGTAGACTTTTGAACACTGCGTAGTCTGTGGGTGATTATCTTACAGCATTTCATTTAATATTTCTGCTGTTTGAGGGAAGGAGCTACGTATTACACGTGACATTGTTAGAGTAAAGAAATAGACCTTTATGTGGTCACAGCAGTACATGGAGGGGGAGTAGTTTGATAGCCTGCCAGGTGTTGTTGAAATGTGTCATTTGTCCCAAATTCCTGAGATCCTTATTTGTAGGAAGATTGATTGAAAGCCTTCTCTTCTGATACAGAGGCAACTGTCTTTACCTCAGATCACATCCGGTTTGGGGAAGTGCCTGGGAATGCTTTCAGGGTATTGCAACTGGCCCCTGGACAAGGACTCCCATGTAGGCGGAAGATACCGGAAAGTAAAAACCCAAGGAGTCTGTTTCCCTTCTGTCTTCCAATTCATATCGATGCTTCCTGTCTAATACTTTCTTTCTCTGACCTTGTTATTTAGAGCTTCCTTTCCCATTTTCATTGTTCTGTAGGAAGTAAATGTCTTACACGATTGTGACTGGGCAACTTCATTTGTTTTCTAGTCGTTCCCACTCAGTTTTCTCTGTTACAATACATATGAAAGAAACTACAATTGATGGAGAAGAGCTTGTTAAAATTGGAAAGCTGAACCTGGTAAGTATCCACCTTAATGCTACTGTTTGATTCTTGACCACATCGTAGAGCACATGAAAATTTTGTACTTCTAGACCGTCTTTTTGTTTTCTGGGTTAATAGCTTGGTAGAAAAAATTTATGAATTATACAAAAGTCTTGTTGCTCCCTGTTTAGTACATTTTGTGTGTGTGAGAATGAAAGTAGTTGAATCCAAATCTGGCAGGCTAACTTAATTTTTTTAAATCAAAGGTTGATCTTGCTGGAAGTGAAAATATTGGCCGCTCTGGAGCTGTTGACAAGAGAGCCCGGGAAGCTGGAAACATCAACCAGTCGCTGCTGACCTTGGGCAGGGTTATTACTGCTCTTGTGGAGAGAACACCTCATGTCCCTTATCGAGAGTCCAAGCTAACGAGAATCCTCCAGGACTCTCTTGGGGGACGTACAAGAACATCTATAATTGCAACCATTTCTCCTGCATCTCTCAATCTTGAGGTAAACCCTTGAAAGGAAGCTGCAAGTATAGTAACCAAAATTTTTAGTTAACTGTCACAGGATCACGAGTTTTGAGAGCTCATTTACTGATTCATTCTGTGCTAGAGTATATAAGAATCTGGGTGTTGCATATGGACATATATAGGAAGACACTACTGAAAAAATGATCTTTGTTCTTTCTGGTGGAGTTCTTATTAATTGGAAAAGTCACAGAGTGAAGAGGACAGAGAGGCCTTCTGTCCTGAGATTCATTCCCCAAGTGGCTGTAATGGTTAGGATTGACATGGGCCAAAGCCAGCAGCTTCATCCAGGTTTTAACCATGCGTTACAGGAGCCCAGGCACTTGTTAGTGTCATAGAGGCTGCTTAGAGACTACTGAAGGTTGAATTGGGAATAGGGGAAAACCAAGAGAATCAACAAAGGTGAAAAAATCTGTTATTTTCTTGGCATCATCTGCTTTAAACAGAAGTTTTTATGTACTCTGAAATTCCTCTTTTACTTAAAACTTCTTTTCTCAAGGTCTTAATTTTTTTTGTGAGGCAGAGGAAAACATAGGCAGCCAGAGTTCCAATCCAGTAGTTCATTCATCAAATGCCCACAGTGGCTGGGGCCAGGGTTCCCAACTGGGTGGCAATGACCCAAGCACTGGAGCTTTCAGCCCTGCCTCCCAGCATACTGATTAGCAGGAAGAAAGAATCAAAAGCAGAGCTGGGACTCGGATCCAGGCATTCTGATATATGATGCAGGAATTTGGGCTTTCATTCTAAACGTCTTCCTTTACTCTCTGCATGTTTTTAGAATGTTTGTTTGTTTCTCATTTGTATTTGAGAGGCAGAGAGAGTGATACCTTCAAACCACAGATGCCTGCAGTAACAGGGACTGGGCTAGCCTGAAGCCAGCACTCTGGAACTCCATCCAGGTTTCCCATGTTGGTGGCAGAGACCCAAGTGCCTGAGCCATGAACTGCTGACTTACTAGTGTCAACATAAGCAAGAAGCTGAAGGAGAACAGAAGTGGGGCTAAAACCTACACTTTCCATTACATGATGCAGGCATCCCAGACATCAGTTTAAATGTGTGCCACAACACCCATCCCATCCTCTTTGTTTAAAAAAAAAAATGTTTATTGAATTATAATTTACAAACCAGATAGTTCACCCAGTTAAGGTGTAGTAATTCTCTGATTTTGGCGTATTCACAGAATTGTGCCATCCAAATTACGACTTTTTATTATCTCTGAAAAAGGCACTTTACTACTTAAGCAGTACTTTTCATCTCATGTTCCTCACTTCCAACCTCAGGCTACTTCTTTTTGTATCTATGTATTTGCCTATTCTGGATATTTCTTTTTTTTTTTTTAATATTTATTTTTATTGGAAAGTCAGATATACAGAGAGGAGGAGAGACAGAGAGGAAGATCTTTCGTCCAGTGGTTCACTCCCCAAGTGACTACAACGACCAGAGCCGTGCCAATCTGAACCCAGGAGCCTCTCCAGGTCTCCCACGCGAGTGCAGGGTCCCAAGGCCTTGGGCTGTCCTTGATTGCTTTCCCAAGCCACAAGCAGGGAGCTGGATATGGGAAGCGGGGCTGCCGGGATTAGAACCAGTGCCCATATGGGATCCCGGTGCGTTTAAGGCAAAAACTTTAGCCGCTAGGCTACTGTACCGGGCCCTATTCTGGATATTTCTTACAAATGAAATCATATATGCCCTAAAATACTGTCTTGGGGGTATATGAGACAGTGGTTAAGAAGTTTGGGATATTTGAATCCTGTGTGTCCTTGCCTGAGTCCAAGTTCTAACTCTGACTGCGGGTTCCACCTTCCTTCCCTGGAGTGCACCACATACTTGGGTCCCTGCCATCCACATGCAAAACCCAGATTGAGTTCCAGACTCCTGTTCCAGACTTACAACTAGAATTGGCTGGGGCAATTCTAGTTGTAAGTGTTTGAGGAGAAAAGCCGTTTATTCCTCCGTGCCTCAACTCTTGTTCTGCATTCATTGAATTTAAGGCTTGTCTAAGAGAAAAAAAAATATTGGATCTGTTTGTCATACAGATAATGTCTCTGAAATTGAAGAGAATGAAAGAAAGATAAGAATCGTTTGAATTGCTTCCTTTTTTTAAAAGTTATTTTTATTTGTATTTGAAAGGTGGAGTCACATATAGAGAAGGAGAGACAGAAACAGAGAGAAAGAGATAAAGAGGGAGAAATCGGTCTGTCTGTTGGTTCTCTCTCCAAATGATCCCAGTGGCTGGAGCTCAGACAGTCCAAAGCCAGGAGCTTATTCAGGGTCTTGCCACATGTGTGCAGGGTCCCAAGGGCTTGGGACGTCCTTGACTGCTCTCCCAGGCCATTAGCAGAGAGTGGGAGCGGAAGTGGAACAGCTGGGACTGATGGGATGGCAGAAGCTTAATTTGCTATATCACAGTGCAGGCCCAAATTACTTTCTTTTTAAAGATTGGGCATAAAAGACTTAATTAGTTGATTTTTAGATTAATTATAACATTATTATATAGTATGCATTATATTACACATTTATTAAAAAATATGTTTTGCATCATTGAATTCCATTATTGTCTTATTATCTTCAGTAACTAACCTTTTCTTTTGATGACAGGAAACCCTGAGTACATTGGAATATGCACATAGAGCAAAGAACATACTAAATAAGCCTGAAGTTAATCAGAAACTCACCAAAAAAGCTCTTATTAAGGTACTTCAGAACTTTAATGATGTAATCTAATTTTATTTAGTTAATGTGAAAATGGACTGAAACAGATTGCTCTTTCACTTGTTAAACGAGATTTTTTAAGTTGCCTGTGGCTTGCCATGCTTTTTATGGGTGATTTTAACTAAATGTGTTAACGTTAAAATGCTTCTTCCCATCAACTGAGCTGATGCCTTAACAATACTTGCAGTTAGTTATCTTTATAAGAAAACTTGGAATGTATATGCCTCTTTTGGCATACAAAGTTTTTTTTTAAAGATTTCTTAATTTTTATTAGAGGAGCAGATTTACACAGAGAAGGAGAGACAGAAAGATTTTCTGTCTACTGGTTCATTCCCCAAATGGCCCCAATGGCCGAAACTGAACCAATCCAAAACCAGGAGCCAGAAGCTTCTTCCTGTTCTCCCACATGTGTGCAGGGGCCAAAGGCTTTGGGCCATTCTCCACTGCTTTCCTAGGCCATAAGAATTGAGCTGTTTTGGAACTGGGATAGCCAGTACTTGAACCCGTGCCCTATGGGATGTTGCCAGATTAGCCTGTTGAGACACTGTACTGACCCCTAATCCAACACTTTTTGTATGTTTATAGAATAGTATAGCATGATAATTTCATATATATATTTTTTAAAAAGATTGATTTATTTTTATTGGAAAGTCAGATCAACATTATGGAGAGAAGGAAAGGCAGAAAGATCTTCTATTGCTGATTCACTCTGCAAGTGGCTGCAATAGCCAGTTGAGCTGTTCTGAAACTGGGAGCCAAGAGCTTCTTCATGGTCTCCTACATGGATGCAGGGTCCCAAGGCATAGACCCATCCTCTACTACTTTCCCAGGCCATAAGTAGGGAGCTGAATGGGAATTGGAGCAGCTAGGACACAAATCGGTGCCCATGTGGGATGCTGTGCTAAGAGGTGGAGAATTATCCAGTGAGCCATTGTGCTGGCCCCAGTTTGGGAGTTCTCAATATGTTCTAGATGCTCATCTATTACTGCAAAGAAAAGTTTGCAGATATTTTCTGCAAGTACATAGTTTATCTCTGTCTTTTCATGGAGAGCCTAAGTTTTTGGTTCTAGTGTGGTCCAGGGAATTCCCCCCCCCCCCCGCATTTGTATGGATCCAATTCTGGTTGCTTTGTTCCATTGACTTTCTCATGGAACAATGAGTCATTCTTCCCCAGTATTATCTGACTGATTACTGTGCTTACATGTAATTCTTGCATTTGGATAGACAGTTTAAAAGGAAGTTCATTATAATGAGAACGTTCAAAGGAGCTTTGAAAACTGTTGAGAAACTTTATTAGTATTTCTGAATAAACTAATGCTGTGTAGTTACTTTTATCATACTTTATGTTTTAGAAATGTGGGGCTAACGTCATGTTTTTGCTGTATCTTCCCCAAACTGAATGAAAGCAAAGTACTAAATTGACACATCTTTTATTCCTCCTGTGTAGGAATATACGGAAGAGATAGAGCGCCTGAAACGAGATCTCGCTGCAGCCCGAGAGAAAAATGGTGTGTACCTTTCTGAGGAGAATTTTAGGTAAGCTTTAACTATTGGGTCAGTTTGCCAGGAATAAGTGCTTTCTTTCTTTTTTCTCTTTAATGTTATCTTTGTAAAATATTAATTTATGTCTTGTTAACGCTTCCTTTATGGTTGTTTGTCTCCTGAATTTGTGAAGTTGTAAGTCGGACATTACTCAAAATGGCTGGCTATAAGATCTCCTGCACGGGGCCCAGCACAGTGGCCTAGTGCCTAAAGTCCTCGCCTTGCACACACCGGATCCCATATGGGCATTGGTTCTAATCCTGGCAGTCCCACTTCCCATCCAGCTCTCTGCTTGTGGCCTGGGAAAGCAGTCAATTACAACCCAATACCTTGGGGCCCTGCACCTGCGTGGGAGGCCTGGAAGAGTTTGTCTCCTGGGTTCGGATTGGCACAGCTCTGGTCGTTGCAATCACTTGGGGAGTGAATCATCGAACAGAGGTTATTCCTCTCTGTCTTTCCTCCTCTCTGTATATCTGACTTTTCAATAAAAATAGATAAATCTAAAAGCAAAAAAAGATCTCCAGCACCACATTCATTCACAGGGTACGTAAAACAACTCATTTTGCCATTCTCATCTACCTGGTGGTGCTTCAAGACAGCCAGCTTAACTTTTTTTCTCTTATGCTTATTCTTTTTTAGGAATAGTATAAGACTTCATCATTTCTTAAAGATTTGTTTTATTAATTTGCATAGCAGAGCTGCAGAGAGGGCCAAGAAATACAGAGAGGGCTTCAAATTGGCAACATGGGATGCTGGCGTTGCTGACAGCAGCTCAACCCCCTGCACTACTGCACCACTTCCCCCTTTATGCTTTGGTCTTAAAAAAGTAATCAAACACTTTTTGAAAAATGTGTACTCTTTTATTTATTTATTTATTTATTTTAAAGATTTCATTTGTTATTAATTTATTGAAAGACAGAGTTATAGGGCCCGGCGCGGTGGCGCAAGTGGTTAAAGGTCCTCGCCTTGCACGCCTGGGATCCCATATGGGCGCCGGTTCTAATCCCGGCAGCCCCGCTTCCCTTCCAGCTCCCTGCCTGTGGCCTGGGAAAGCAGTCGAGGGCGGCCCAAAGCTTTGGGACCCTGCACCCACGTGGGAGACCCGGAAGAGGCTCCTGGCTTCGGACCGGCATAGTATCGACCCGTTGCGCTCACTTGGGGAGTGAATCATCGGACGGAAGATCTTCCTCTCTGTCTCTCCTCTCTGTATATCCGCCTTTCCAATAAAAAAATAATAAAAATAAATCTTTTAAAAAAAGAAAGAGTTACACAGAGAGGAGATAAAAAACTGCTTCCATCTGCTGGTTCACTCCACGGCAGTTCCTGTCAGTCCGAAGTCAGGAGCCAGGAGCTTCTTCAAGGTCTCTTGACATGGGCTAGTCCAAAGCCAGATGTAAGAGCTCTGGGTCTCCCACATGGGTGCAGAATTCCAAAGCTTTGGACCATCTTCCACTGCTTTCATAGGCCGCAGGCAGGGAGCTGGGTGGAGCAGCCAGGATGCAACCCAGCACCCATATGGAATACAGCCATTTGGGGAGTGAACCATTGGATCCTTTTCTCTGTAACTGACTTTCAATTGAAAATTTAAAATAATAATAATAAATAGATAAATAACGCCTTAAAAATAATCAATAGGTCCAAAAAAATTAAGAATCGTTAGAATAAAAAGCCAGTAGGCCTGTCACATTAGCATAGTGGCTAAAGTTCTTGCCTTGAATGTGCTGGGATCCCATATGGGCACTTGTTTGTGTCCCGGCTGCCCCACTTCCATTCCAGCTCAATACTTGTAACCTGGAAAAGAAGTAGAGGATGGCCCAAGGCCTTGGGACCCTGCACCCGTGTGGGAAACCCAGAAGAACCTTCTGGTATCAGATTGGCTCAGTTCTAGCTTTTGTGACCACTTGGGGAGTAAATCAGCAGATGGAAAATCTTTCTATCTCTCCTTCTCTTTGTAAATCTGACTTTCCAAGAAAAATGAATTTTAAAATAAAAAAAGCTGGTGGTACGCATAGTAGCTCATTAGTTAAGGTGCTGCATAGCATGTCTACTTGCCATGTTGGAGGAGCTGGGGTTGAGGCTGTCTGCCTCTGTCCAGCTCCTGTTCATCCAGATGGGAGGCAGCAGGTGGTGATCGTGAGGTGAGGCCGTCACCCCCTGGGAGGCCAGGGGCAGTTTCTGGCCCTTGGGTTTAGCTCGGGCCAACTACCTGTTGTGAGCATTTAGAGAGAGAAGCAGAGAGCGTGTAGAAGATCTCTTTTTTTCTTTTGTATAAATATATTTTTTAAAGGATGTGTTTATGTGCTTGCAAGGCAGTTACAGAGAAAGAGGGCAAAGGAAAGAAGGGGATGGGGAGGAAGGAAGAGAGATCTTTTATCCTCTGGTTCACTCTCCAAATGGCTACAGCAGCCGGAGCTGGGCCAAGTCGAGGAGCCAGCCACCCAAGGACTTCAGCCATCTTCCATTGCTTTCCTGGGCACATTAGCAAGGAACTAGACTGCAAGTGGCCTTGGAAAGCAGTGGAGGATGGCCCAAGTTTTGGGAGATCTGCACACATGTCAGAGACCTAGAAGAGGCTCCTGGTTCCTGGCTTCAGATCAGCTCAGTTCTAGCACTGCAGCAGTTTGGGGAAGAGCACCAAGAGTGCCCTTGCTCTCTTACTCTTGGTGTATTTTCTAACTCTGCCTTTCAAATAAAAAAATTAAATTAAAAATATTATAAACTGTATTTTAGAGCTATGAGCGGAAAATTAACTCTTCAAGAAGAACAGATCGTAGAACTGATGGAAAAAATTGCTGCTGTCGAGGAGGAACTAAGTAGGGTAAGTATTCAAAACAATATTTATTACATGAAGAGCAGATAGTAAAAGGGAATTTTTAGAATCATAAGGACTTTCTATTTTTTTTCTTTATTAAGGTTTTTTTCTGAAAGGTTTACACTGAAAGTTATTAACATTTTTACTATTCCTAATGATAATACAAAATGTGTATTTTGATACATTAATGCAACATTGCAAGAAATTAGTCACACATTCCTTAGCAATTGGAATATGTTCAGAAAATATATAGATAGGTGACTTTATTGTTTGAACATTATAGAGTATATTCTCGAAACCTAGATAGACTAGGTCAGTTACTCTAAATGTCCTCTTGCTGTAATCAAGAGAAGAGATATACATGTGATGCTATGAGGCTGTGCTGGTGTAACACGGCACACTGCTTCACAGTAAGCTTTTGGTTTTTTTCTTAAAAATAGAAATACACTCTAAAAATAATTTTAAAATCAAGTAGGTTAGGAAGCAGCTTTGCTGTGTAGCAATTAACGCACTGCCTGCGATGCCAGATCCCATTTGAGTGCCAGTTTGAGTTCTGGCCTATCTACTTCTCATTTAGCTCCTGGCTAATGTGCCTGGGAAAACAGCAGAACATGGTCCAAGTGCTTGGATTTCTGCCACCCATGTAGTAGACCTGGATAAAGTCCCAGGCTCCTGGCTTTGGCGTAGCCAAGCTCCAGCTGTTGTGGCAATCAGGAGGTAAACGTCAGAAGGCAGATCACTCTCTCCCTTTCGCTCAGTCACTCTGCCTTTCAAATGAGTAACTCTTGCTTCTAAATAAATATGCAAGCCAGTAATATAGTCATTTTTTATCAAATATTTTGTCCCATACATAATTGTGTGTGCCATACGAAAAAAACAAATCTTTTTAATTTTTTACTTATTTGAGGGGTAGGGAGAGACAGACAGAGATGTCTCTCCCATTGGTTTGCTTTTCAAATGCCGGCAGAGGCCAGATCTGGACTGGATGGAGCTGGTAGCTAGGATCCCAATCTGGAGCCACTGTGTTGGCAGGAATCTGATTACCTGCTGCTTCACAGGATGCGCAGGGCAGGAAGCTGTGACATGGGACACAGGCATACCAGACCTATGTGACAGACAAAAATCACATGCTGATGTGCTATACTTACACCACTGTTGGTGCAATAGGTTTGTTTACAACAGACAAACATGTGAGTAATGAGTTGTCCTGGGACTCGTGACATCTGAAAGCAATAGGAATTTTTCAACTCTGTTACAATCTTATGGAACTGCCATTATAAATTGAGTTCATGAGTAAGCAAAACATCATAATGTATGACTGTAACTGAATTATGTAATTTTGTTGTTAGAGCTACAGAATAGTGAATGTGAGACATTTTCACTAATATATTTATCAGATGAAGGCATTTAGATATTGAGAGGGACTGAGTTTTATCAGAAGCAGTAAGTAGACTGGGCGGAGAGATCTGACCCTGTAATGCCATCCCTCATTAACACCTTCACAGTCAGCTCCATTTGACAGTAGAGGAGGGACTGAGAAATTAGTACAGCAAAGCAGTTATTTTGGAAATTTTCAGTAAGATCATAGGAAGAAATCTAATGTCATATAAAATTTACTAGCCTACCTAGTAACTTGTTACTGATTTTTAAGGAAATAACTTATTTTCATCTAATGGTATATTATAAATTAGCCTAGTATCTCACCAACCAGTTGAGCATTTTTGAATTTTTAAAAATGAGGTGTACTGTATTATATTTAGGTTACAGAATTGTTTGTGGATAATAAAAATGAGCTTGACCAGTGTAAATCTGACCTGCAAAATAAGTCACAGGAACTTGAAACCACACAAAAATATTTGCAAGAAACTAAATTGCAGCTTGTTCAAGAAGAGTATGTCACATCAGCTTTGGAAAGTACTGAGGAGAAGCTTCATGATGCTGCCAGCAAGGTTTGTTAGATTTTATTCTCATCAAAGAAAATGGATAAGAAGTAACTTTTTGGGGGGGCTTACACTTAATTCACAGGGTCTATTTATTCATTCTGAATGAAATCTCTATCAACTAAAAGCATTTTTACTATTTTATCCATATTTTTCTTTCTGGAACACCTGACGTAGAAAAAACTGTGAAAGTTTTGAAGATACAATATGACTTCATAATGTACCTTATGGATATTTGGAATAATACATGCTTTTTCTTTGTGGTGATGATGGTACCTAGTCAGTCATTCCCGGTTGTTTGCATTCTGATGATTGAAGTATTTAACGTTTCATTATGGATGTTTTGGAGAGACAGTAAAACATAACAGAAAGAGTAATAACTCTGAATAACTCTGAAGTCCATGCTCTTTGAGTAGATGGTAAGGGCGGGGAAATCAGCACCACTAGGCATCTGGCTTGGTTTGCATGAGAGTAAGCATTTATGTGATCCAGTGTTTAAAATTTCCTCGGTCTCTTCTGGAAACATCCTTGTTCCCAAAGATATTTTTCTATTACATTGCTTCCCTAATGTCTATCTTATCTACATTTTTTGTTTTGTTGTAATTTTGCATAGTTGCTTAACGCGGTTGAAGAAACAACGAAAGATGTTTCTGGTCTCCATTCCAAACTGGATCGTAAGAAGGCAGTTGACCAACACAACGCAGAGGCTCAGGATATTTTTGGCAAAAACCTGAGTAATCTGTTCAGTGATATGGAAGAACTAATTAAGGATGGCAGCTTAAAACAAAAGGCCATGCTAGAACTTCACAAGACCTTATTTGGTAAGTTCAGGGTTGTCTTGTAGTGTGAAGCTAATTTCAAAACTGTTAAGTTAATGTTGAAATACTCAGGTGACATTGTCATCGAGTACTTTCCCCATTGCACATACTCTCTCTGTTAAAAATTAATAATTTTCAGAATGGTGAACTTGGACCAGGCGCAGTAGCCTAGCACCTAAATCCTTGTCTTGCACACGCTGGTATCCCACATGGGCACCGGTTCTAATCCTGGTGGTCCTGCTTCCCATCCAATTTTTAGTATATGTGCTGCCAAAGCGAGCACCCTGCTTCCCATCCAGCTCCTTGCTTGTGGCCTGGAAAAGCAGTCGATTACAGCCTAAAGCCTTGGGGCTCTGCACCTGCATGGGAGACCTGGAAGAAGCTCAGGGCTCCTGGCTTCAGATCAGCACAGCTCTGGCCATTGTAGCCACTTGGGAAATGAATCAGCAGAGAGCAGATCTTTATCTCTATCTCCTTGTCTCTATAAATTTGCCTTTCCAATAAAATAAGAAAGTAAATATATATTTTTTTTTAGAAAGTGAAAGTGCTGGGACTCCCAACTGGCACTTCAGAATAGCATGTGGAGCTTTGGGCATCCCAAGTAGTGGCTTAACTGGGTGTGTTTCCTGCCATAGGGAAACAGTTCTTCTAAGTGTAGTGAAAATTCTACAACACAGATATTTTGGTTCTAACCGCCTAAATGTATTTCTGTTGGTGCTTACATTTTTATTTATATATTTTTTTGTTACAGGTAATCTGCTGTCCTCCAGTGTCTTCGCGTTGGACACCATTACTACAACAGCGCTTGGGTCTCTTTCATCTATCCCAGGAAATGTGTCGACTCACATTTCTCACATTTCTAATATGATACTCAAAGAACAGTCGCTAACAGCAGAAAGTAAAACTGTACTGCAGAATTTAATTGTTAGTACAGCTCTTCAGATATTTTTAAGGGTTTATGTTTGCTAAGTTTTTGAAAGCAATATTAACTACTAATTCTTCATCTTCTGCTTTGCTGATTAATGACACATGTTTCACTTTGGGAATATTTATATTTTTAAAGATAAAACTCTCTAGTGGGCTTTCTGTCTTCCTAGAAACAGAAAGTTATTTCCAAGTGTATAAGTTATATTCCCAGTGTGTAAGTTTATTTTAAAAGTTTGGTATTATGTGAGACTAATAGATGGAAGAAAATTAATTTATAGTAAAAGTGTTGGGATTAGATATGTGACCAAACCCTTGCACAGTTCTATAGAAGTCACTAATTTGGTTGCAGTTAATGTTGCCTCCTTTATACATCGCTTCCACTTTTTATTTTGGATTCATATGATTTAACTAAGACAACTCTGTACTTTGTCATTTCACTGGTTTCGTTCTCTCCTTTATACAGGCTGTCTGCCTCCGCCTTTTTTTTGTGTAAAGATTTATTTGTTTGAAAGACATAATAATCGGTAGAGAAGGAGAGATAAAGTGATCTTTGATCCATTGGTTCACTCCTCAGATGGCCACAACAGCCGTAGCTGGGCTGATGTAAAGCAAGAAGCCGATCTCTTAGGTGTCCCCCATGGGTGCAGGGTCCCAAGGACCCTGCTGTCTCCCCAGGTGACTAGCAGGGAGCTGAACTGGAACTGGAGCAGCTGGGACATGAACCAGGATACTGGTGCCGCATACTGAAGCTTAGCCTGCTAGCCCTTGGCACCAGCCCCGTGCCTCCATCTTTTGAGATTAACAATATTTAGTAAACATTTTCCAAGTAAATATTAGTAATATCAACTGTCCTTCTACCTAGATTCATGCTCATATGGCACTCTTTGATAGGCTCCTTCAATCATCCAGATTTGACAGAGTTATAGTTTTAAAGTTAGCATTAACTTTTTTTAGAAATTGATTCACCCAATCTTGTGAACCTGCACCCACGTGGGAGACCAGGAAGAGGTTCCTGGCTCCTGGCTTCAGGTTGGCGCAGCTCCAGCTGTTGTGGCCACTTAGGGATTGAATCAGCAAATGGAAGATCTTCCTCTCTGTCTCTCCTCTCTGTATATCTGAATTTCCAATTAAAGTAAAATAAATATTAAAAAAAAAATAAGTAAATCTTTTTTTTTTTTAAAGTTCTTTGGAACACTAAAATGTTATCAATTGATTATCATTTTTTCCCTTCTTCTGAATTTGTCTATCATCTGTTTAGTTAGACTCTTAAGAATTTGTTGAATTTAATTAACCAATTTCTTAATTATTAAAGGAAGAACTAAGAGTGTTTATGCTGAATAAAAACACTAGCCATATAGATACATCTCTATAGACTGAAGAATAGAAAATGTAACCTTAGAATTTTAATATGAATGTTTACTAAAAGTATTTTAAATGCCATCTAACCATCCAGGTTTGTGGAAATGGAAATATTGTGTTTTAAGGTATGTTTGTTTATTTTAAAAACAGAACATACATAAGACTGAACTTCTAAGTTCACTGGAAACGATTTTATCCCCCTCTGTGGTCTCCATATTGAAAATCAGTACTCAGCTAAAGCATATCTTCAAGACTTCACTGGCAGTGGCTGATAAGGTAACGAATAATAACTTAATAACTCAAAATTGCCGTGTTGTTTTAGGAAGAAGCTAATAATTTTTTTCCCCCTTAAAGATAGAAGATCAGAAAAAGGAAATGGATACCTTTCTCAGTACGTTATGTAACAATCTACATGAACTGCAGGAAAATACAATTTCTTCCTTGGGTGAATCACAGACAGTGTGTGAAAACTTGACCGAAGACTTGAAAACAATGAAGCAAACCCACTCAGAGGTATCTTGTTTGGCTGACTGGGGAAATGTAATAGAAAAGATTTATGCTAACTCAATGACTTAATGTTACACAATCTAGTATGATAAAAAATAATGTAGAAATCAATAAATACTAGAACCACTGTTGTTTATAGCTGTAATTCATGTAAAATAACTGAGAATAGTACTTCTGCTAATATGTCAGGGTTTGCTGTCTGTGGAATGTTGTGCTGAAACCATACGAAAAGTAAAACAGTCCTTTTCCCACACTGGAATGAAAGATAATATAAGACACACATATCTTTAAAAGCAGTTGGTTATAGCGCTTAAATTCAACTTGTGTCTTCATTATAACTTGATGCTACAAGTTCTTTATTTCTACCATAGCATGGATAATTATCTTTCTTAAACTAAATTCCTCACTTTGCATGCACCAGGAACCCATATTGGCACCAGTTCTAATCCCAGTGGGCCTGTTTCCCATTCAGCTCCCTGTTTGTGGCCTGGGAAAGCAGTTGAGGATGACCCAAAGCCTTGGGATCCTGCACCCATATGGGAGACCCAGAAGAGGCTTTGGTCTCTTGGCTTCGAATCGGCTCAACTCCAGCCATTGTGACCACTTGAGGAGTGAATCATCAGATGGAAGATCTTCCTCTCTGTCTCTCTCTATCTGACTTTCCAATAAGAATAAATGAATCTTTAAAATAATAAAGTTGGCTAATTATTGGCTTTTTAAAAATCCCTCTAATAATCATTTCACTTTTACTGGCTTTCCTATATGGAAGAGATGAAAGATCTCTCTTGCTAAGACTTAATTATTTTTATTGGAAAGGTAGATTTACAGAGACAAGGATAGTCAAAGGGAAAGATCTTTCATGTGCTGATTCACTCCCTAAATAGCCACAATGGCCAGAGCTGAGCTGACTAAAGCCAGGAACTTCTCCCGGATCTCCCACTTGAGTGCAGAATACCAAGGCTTTAGATCATCCTCTACTGCTTTCCCAGGCCACAAGCAGAGACCTGGATGGAAGTGGAGTGGTCAGGACACAAACCACAATCATATGGGGTCCTGGTGCTTGAAGACGAGAATTTAGCCATTGAGCCATTGCATTGGTCCCTAAAGATCTCTTTTTTAATGGATTTGTGTAATTCTGTCCTTTTGTAGAATATTTAGTATCACTATCCTGTACTCATTTGCAGAAAGGCTATTCAAATAGCCTCATAATTTCAAGTCTCTTTCCTTTTCCAACCTTTCTTACAGGAACTGTGCCAGTTAAGCAATCTTTGGGCAGAAAGATTCTATGCTTTGGAGAAAAAGTGTGAAAACATCCAGAAACCACTCAGTAGAGTCCGAGAAAAAACAGAACAGTAAGCTAATTTTTAAATTTTGGTTAGATTTAATGTATTGGATGGCATCTTAATGTTAGAATTCTCAAAGTTTGGAGTTTTATATATATATAGCAGTAAGCTATTTTAAAATGTCTGAAGTTAGTTCTGAAGAAAAATTTCAAATAGTACAAAAGTATTGTTTATATACATATGTGTATAAAGGTCCTCCTACGTAAGTATTATCCTATTGCATATTTGTGCTTCTGTTTCAGTGAGAAGCCTGACATTTTTCTAAAGTGTATTATTTCTTCAGTCAGTCTACACATTAAATACCTTCATAATTCATAACTGATATCACTGATAAAAAATATACTTACTAACCATAGCAGGGAAAATTATGATTGGTGTTGATTGTCTTTCTTTATAATAACAGTTTTGAACACTGGTATATCTGTTTCTATGTTATCTTTGGCTGCCTCTACGTTGCAGGAGGGGAGCTGCATCAATGTGTTAAAGTCGTTGGGCCATATGCTTAAAGTATTTGCTGTCTATCTTTTAAGGAAAAGTTTGGTTGTTCTTGCACTGGAGTTTAGTTTCCTTTGTGGCCACATAGTTTTTTAGTCCCAGGTGCTTAACACAGACTGCAGTCAGACCTGTGTTTTCTTCTAGGAGTTTTATAGTTTTATTGTATTTATGTCCATAATCCACTTGAAGTTTTTTGTATAGTATGTGTTTTGTCAAGGTTTTTTTTTGTTTGTATTGTTTTTGTTTTGGTCTGTGGACTTCTTAAGCCCATGAAAAGGATATTCTGCCATATTTAGCCAATTTTTGCCTATTTAGTTGTTACTTCCTGAAGTTTTTCAGGGTTCTTTTTGTGTAAAAACTTGTGTTAGCCTTAAAGGGTAGATCTACTTGCAATAGATTGTTTTCTTTCTATAAAAATGTCGTGTGTGATAGAAAATTTTCCAAGGTTTCTATGGCTCACATATTTCTCTCGGACAGAGCTTCTGTAGAGTTCTAGCTATCACCCATCTTTACTACCTTACTGCAGTGTTTTCTAACTCTGCTAATGATCCTATAATTTTGCTTAGTGAATTGCAGATTCTGAATCTATAAAATATTTCCTCACCTTTTATTCTAGTGTCTAGGTAGATTCCTTGCCCCTTTCACAACTTTGAATAGGATTGAAATAAGAAGGAAACTATGATATGCTTTGTTAAAGCCTTTACAAGTCATTTTTTCCTGATTTTTTGACATGTCTTGCCCTAACAGTGATTCTCAGAGTGGTCCAGTGACTATCAGAATGATCTTGTGGTTTTGATGAGACTTAGATATACTGCACATAACTATCTTTGGCATTTATTGTCATGGTTTTTTTTTTTTTTAAATATTTTCCAGAGAATTGTTCTATTTTCTTTTTTTTTTTTTTAAAGATTTATTTTTATTATGTTTTTATTGGAAAGGCAGATATACAGAGAGGAGGAGAGACAGAGAGGAAGATCTTCCATCCGATGATTCACTCCCCAAGTGAGTGCAATGGCTGATACTATGCCAATCCGAAGCCAGGAGCCTCTTCCGGGTCTCCCACGCGGGTGCAGGGTCCCAAAGCTTTGGGCCGTCCTCGACTGCTTTCCCAGGCCACAGGCAGGGAGCTGGAAGGGAAGCGGGGCTGCCGGGATTAGAACCGGCGCCCATATGGGATCCCGGGCGTGCTAGGTGAGGACCTTAACCACTTGCGCCACCGTGCCGGGCCCTATTGTCATGGTTTATAATCGTTTTTGACTGATCTCGATTTCCCACCTTGTTTCTTGAGGGGAGAGATTTACATTTATAGTTTCTAGGTTTGTCACTTTTTCTTCTGCAATGCTTTGTACATAATTTGTAAGTGAAAAGATTAAAAAGAGAAAATCATCAGTGAATTTAACAAGTGCATTCTGACATAGGTTTCATATCAAGTTTGTTATACTGTTCTAAATGTGCTACGTGTATAATGTGTCATATCCAATATAGTTTTAATTTCATTATTAAAACTTATTTAGTTGATTTTTAATTAAGAACATGAGCTCCAGAACTTAGACTGCCCAGTCAAAGCTATGTGTTCCTGGGAAAGTGGAGAGAGCCTTTGAGTCTTGGTTTCTCATTCCAACAATGTTGTGCTCTTTTCTATAGGACATCTAAGGATATAATCAACAAAACGGCTTTTCACAGTAAAAAGTTTTGTGCTGATTCTGAAGGCTTATCACAGGACCTCAGACATTTTAACGAAGATGGTACAAAATTGGTGGAAGAATCAGTGAAACATTGTGATACACTCAGTAGCAACCTGGAAAAAACATCTGAGGCAACTAAACAGAGATGTGAGTCTCTGAACACAAGCGCAGTTCATTTTTCTGAACAGTGGGAAACTTGCTTAAATAAGAGGAAAGAAGAACTTCAAAATTTATTAGAGGTAATAACTTTGGAGTCTAGTTGGGGGATAATAGCTATAATCAGAAAATTATTTTTGTCCAAGATTTGATTTCAAAAGAAATTGTAAGATATAATGAATTGTGGACTTTTGTGTGTAATACTTAGTATGCTTAAATATATTATTTTACATACTGACTTATGTCATCTAGGTCTTAAAGTTAATCAACCTCTTGTCCATTGTCTGTGTCAGGTTTTGGTTTTGATTTGTTAATTTCTTCATGGAGAAATAATGTGTTGAAATGTAGCATATACTTACATAAGCTTTTTACTTTTCTCCAGGTGCATTTTAAACTTTTTTTTAACAATGTCTTTAAATGTATCTAAAGGATAATTACAGAGAGAAAGTGGTCTTTCATTTACTGGTTCACTCTTCAAGTAATTGTAATGGTGAGAAGTGGGCCAGCTCTAAGCCAGAAACATGAAACTACTTCCTGGTCTCCCACATGGGTGTTAGGGACCCAGCGACTTAGGCCATCTTCCACCACTTTCCCAGGTGAATGAATTAGTAGGGAACTAAATGGGAAGCAGAGCAGCCAGGACCTAAGCCTGAGCTCATATGGAATGCTGCTGTTGAAGGCCATGACTTAATGTGCTGTACTGCAGCACCACTTCCAATATGTTATATGGATTTTGAAAAGACGAGAATTTAGAAGACAACAGCATTCCTATTCAAATGTATGGTACAATTAGAACATCAAAAGAATAATGGCTACAACAGATTTAAACATGTCAAATATTAAAATACATGAACCCATCTTTCCTGAAAGAAGCGGAGTTTGGTTTAGCAGGATAACTGGTTAAGAAAAAAATTTTTTGTAGAATTTCAACTAATAAAATAAGAAATGATAGAATTGGGCTCTCATTATCCTGCAACCCCTGATGAGATACCTTGTAGGTATTAGCTGCTTAACCATTGAATCAACAGCTGCTACAGATGGAGGAGTGGTTAAGATGTGGGTTGGGGGCACTCCTTTTATCCCATATTGGAGGACCTGGGTTCAAGTCTCATTCCACTTCTGATTCTAACCTCCTTCTTATGGACACCCTGGGAGATGCAGGTAATGGCTCAAGTATTTGGGTCCCTGTCATCCATGGGAGACCTGGGTTGATGAGTTTCCTGCTCCCAGCTTTAGTCTGATCAAACCCTTTAGCGTTGTGAGTATCTGGGGAGAATCTGCAAATGGGATATCTGTTTCTTCAACTATATAAATAAAGAAAAAATTTAAAAAGGAAGAAAATGCAGCATGGGAATGTAGTTGACCAAAGCAAGCAGTTCAAATAGTTACTGAAGAGCTGATTTCTCTTGTGTATATATATATATATATATTTTTTTTAAAGGAAAAAACTTTGAGGAAGACTAACCTATGGGTCTAAAGAGATTTAACACTATAGGCCTTTCAAATTATATGGTCACCTACTTTAGACATAGTAAGCAAGTCTAATGCTGAATTCTGATTCCCTCCAACTAGTTGAGGACAGCATTTGAAACTTTTGGTGGAACTTGACCACCGACTAGAATTTGATATCAAAGAATAGTATGGACAGCATTTGAAACTTTTGGTGGAACTTGACCACCGACTAGAATTTGATATCAAAGAATAGTATCAAGTTTTTTAGATGTGATTATGGCCTTTAAATTCTCTTAACTCTGATACAAAAGTGCTTCAAAAAGTTCATGGGAATTTTTCATTTTTTTCCCCCCTTTTTTTAGTGTTTACAGTTTATAATTTCCATGAAAAAGACAGTCATCATAGATAAAGTAACTGCAAGATCATTAGTCCTTTAGCTTTTTGCCAGAGTTAGTTCTGGCCTTGGCAATTACCCTGACCTCCCTCATCCTGTTCTTATGCTGTTTTCTTGAGGTCTTTTTCTTTTCACATAGCCCATGTCTTTCAAGTCTATATTTGGGTTCATTTTTCTTAGCATAATCCAAAGAGTCATAAGTTATGCTAGAGCCCATCTTGCCCCTACTAAAGTGACTTCAAAATCCAAACACAAAGATAACTTGGGAAGTTAACATGTACATTTTCGCTAGTTTTTTTCTGAATTTTCTGTCTTTGGCATGATTGCCTCCCCAGGGTAGCAAACATTGATAACCATTTGTTTGCTCTGAAGTAGTCAGTTATGGGCTGCATGGGCAAATAAATATGTCATTTATGATGGTGGTCAAACCTTATGCAATGAGAGCAGAAAATGAGTGAAATCTTGTTTTATTTATCCTTGTGTGTTGGTAAATGTTGAGGCTGGGTAATGACTACATGGGGTTAATTATTCTCTTTTATGTTTATATGTTTTTTTTTAAAATTTTTGAATGCGGAAACTTCCAAGGTGAAGGAAAATGATTAACTGAATAAACACTAACAACTTTAATTTTAGTAATGAAAGCTTATTTGCATCATTTACAGTTTGTAAACCAGTGTTGTGAAGCTTCAAGCTCAGAGATCACAGAAAAATCAAATGAATATAAAGCAGCTAATGAGAACCATCATAATGCTTTTCTGGGTCAGATGACTACTGATGAAGAAAAATTGAGAGTACAAAATGCAGAACTTAACAACAGTATAAATATTGGCATGAATAAGCTTAATTGCTTCCTGCAACAAGAACTTAAACTGGATGTCCCAACAGGTATTTTAAAAGAAATGTAAATGTTTTTGTCATTGAATTTAGCCCTTGTCAGTGTCACACGTGCAGATGAACAAGGCCCTAGCCATTGCATGATAGGAATTTACCATCAAAATATAATCAACTCGGGCCCAGCGCGGTGGTGCAAGTGGTTAAAGGTCCTCGCCTTGCACGCCCGGGATCCCATATGGGCGCCGGTTCTAATCCTGGCAGCCCCGCTTCCCTTCCAGCTCCCTGCCAGTCGCCCGGGAAAGCAGTCGAGGACGGCCCAAAGCTTTGGGACCCTGCACCCGCGTGGGAGACCCAGAAGAGGCTCCTGGCTTCGGATTGGCATAGCATCGGCCGTTGCGGCTCACTTGGGGAGTGAATCATCGGACGGAAGATCTTCCTCTCTGTCTCTCCTCTCTGTATATCCGCCTTTCCAATAAAAAAATAATAAAAATAAATCTTTAAAAAAATATATAATCAACTCGAATAAGGAAAAATTGGATTCCCCAAACAGTTTTAATTAGCCATTACTTGTCATGAAATAGATGACATGATGTAGAAATCTGGGCATCACAATTCAATAAAATGTCACATACATTCAGGGAACTGATTTTATTAAAAAAGAACACTTTAGGGCCCGGCGCGGTGGCGCAAGTGGTTAACGGTCCTCGTCTTGCACGCCCGGGATCCCATATGGGCGCCGGTTCTAATCCTGGCAGCCCCGCTTCCCTTCCAGCTCCCTGCCAGTCGCCTGGGAAAGCAGTGGAGGACGGCCCAAAAGCTTTGGGAACCTGCACCCTGTGGGATACCCGGAAGAGGCTCCTGGCTTCGGATTGGCATAGTATCGGCCCGTTGCGCTCACTTGGGGAGTGAATCATCGGACGGAAGATCTTCCTCTCTGTCTCTCCTCTCTGTATATCCGCCTTTCCAATGAAAAAAATAATAAAAATAAATCTTTAAAAAAAAAAAAAGAACACTTTAAAAAACAAGCAAACAGGAAGAATAGCAACCTTTTACCTCTAAGTGTTTGTAAAATGACATTTTATTACCAAGACATTAGAGGGATATGCTTGACTAAATCTAGTTCAATACAGAGTTCATTTTGTTTTTGATTGGTACTGTTAAGGAGTCACCGCTTTGGGAGATCACACACAGTAAATATCAGACAGCTTCAGTGACTCAGCAAAGACTTGAGTGAGAGAGGAGCCCGTTTACTTTGATTAAACTGGATTGGTGTGATCGTTGCACACCGTGTAAATTCACTGAAAATCACTGATTTGTATACTTTAAATGAATGAACTTTGTGCTTTGTAAATAACACTTAAAAGCTGCTTTTATTTTTAAAGCATTTTTAATTAATTAATTTATTTTTTTAAAGATTTATTTTGTTTTTATTGGAAAGGCAGATATAAGGAAAGGAGAGACAGAGAGAAAGATCTTCTGTCCGATGATTCACTCCCCAAGTGAGCCGCAATGGTCGATGCTATGCCAATCCGAAGCCAGGAGCCTCTTCTGGGTATCCCACGTGGGTGCAGGGTCCCAAAGCTCTGGGCCGTCCTCGACTGCTTTCCCAGGCCACAGGCAGGGAGCTGGAAGGGAAGTGGGGCTGCCGGGATCAGAACCAGCGCCCATATGGGATCCCGGGCGTGCAAGGCGAGGACCTTAGCCACTGCGCCGTCGCGCAGGGCCCTAAAGCATTTTTTAACAGAAGATAGTATTAGAGCATTTTCATTTGTTTTCCCAAAGATACTTAAAGTGTTTATTGTCTGGTTTTCATTGAATTAGAAATGCAAATATTAAATGAAAAGGGAAATTATTTTGTAAATTGTGAGAACATGAATCGAGTATAAATAAATATAGCTGGTTAATATCTAAATGCCATACCAAATTTATAGTGAAGTGATTCATTCAGTCACAGTAATATGTTGGGAGAGCTAGGCTGGCATTTCTTGAACACCCTTTAACTCTTTTCAGAGTCTACCTCACATGTGTTGTACATTCTTGGAAATGGAAACATCATGCTTTGATGTTAGAATTAATATCAGACGTGATCAACAGGCCTGGGTTGGTAGCCTAGTGGCTAAAGTCCTTGCCTTGCATGGCCCGGGATTCCATATGGGCACCGGTTCTAGTCCCACTTTCCATCTAGCTCCCTGCTTGTGCCCTGGGAAAGCACTTGAGGATGGCCCAAAGCCTTGGAACCCTGCACTCTGTGGGAGTCCCAGAAGAGGCTCCTGGCTCTGGGCACCAGGCTTCTGGGTTCGGATCAGATCGGCTCGGCTTGGCTTGGTTGTGGCTGTTGCGGTCGCTTGGGGAGTGAATCATCGGATGGAAGATCTTTCTGTCTCTCCTCCTCTCTCTATATCTGACTTTCTAATGAAAATAAACAAGTCTCTTTTAAAAAGCAATTAAAAATTTTTTTAAAGATTTATTTATGTTTTATTGGAAACTCAGATATACAGAGAGGGAGTAACAGAGAGAGGTTTTCCACTTGCTGGTTCACTCCACATCCGGCTGCCATGGCTGGAGCTGAACCGATTTCCAGGAGCCAGGAGCTTCTTCCAGATCTCCCACATGGGTGCAGGGTCCCAAGGCTTTGGGCCATCCTCAACTGCTTTGCCAGGCCATAAGCAGGGAGCTGGATGGAAAGTGGAACAGCCAGGACAAGAACCAGCACCCATATGGAATCCTGGCATATGCAGGGCAAAGGTTTAGCTATTGAGCCACTGTACTGCAAACCCAAATCAAGTCTTCTTAAGACCTTCTGGGAAAATGTTGTCTGTAAGCAGGATGTGCCTGACAGGTATCAGGACTGATTCTCATTAAAGGCAAGACTCAATCTAGAAATGTAATTTTACAATTTCAAAAAATATGTATATCATAAATTTGAAATTTTCCCACATCTGACATCTTTTAAAGGTATGACACCACAGAGGAAAACTTACTCATACCCCTCAACCCTGGTGAGAACAGAGCCACGGGAACAGCTCCTCGATCAGCTGCACAGGACACAGCCTGAGCTGTTCATGATGCTGAACTGCTCCGAAGACATCAAAGAAGAGATCAGTCAGGTAAAAATCAGGGTAGCGTGACTGGTGGGTTTCACCAATGGTGTGGTGAATTTCACGTTAGGAATTTCACTCTTTACCCTTCAGCCCTACCATGCCTCTCATGAATGAGAGTTGGCTGGCTCTGAAACCTCTTTTCTTTAATGCTGGCAGTTTTTAAATTAGACTAATAGGTAATACTAAGATCCATTTTTTAAGCTCTTCAGTTGCTAACTGAAGTCTCAGAACCCCTGTGAAAGGGATGTTCTTTTTACCCCCATTTTAATGAAGAGTGAACTGAAAGTTACTTTGCTCAGGTCTTGAAGCTATACTAGCGCTTAGAACCTCTACTGATGCCTGGAATCTAACAACAGAAATTATAGAACAGATGGAAAGTTAAAAAACAACAAAGAAAAAATGAAAAACAAACTGTAAGTCTGTTATCCTGATACTACATTTAACATTTTATCCTAGGAACTTCTACTCATACGAAACATAATACAGATTAGTTTTATTGCTTTGTAAAATTGTAAACTGTTGAGGCTTGATTTTTATACTATGAGCATTGTGTTGTATGAAAAAAACAAACTTTTTTTCTTGTGACTTTCAAGCACTTGTACTTACTTACTCATCCATCTTCTTAATGATAGGACATGGATGAAGAAAAGATGCTTCTGGAGCAAACCATGGAAGAATCTGTAAGTCAGGAGCCACCTGTAGATGCTGGCGTGCTTTTTCCTTCACGTGCCGGGGTTCCGTTTTTCCAGGTACCTGTTTATATTGTATCATGTAACCTTTCCCTGTCTGACATAGGTATCTTATTTTTATTTTAAAGATTTATTTATTTTTATTGCAAAGTCAGATATATAGAGAGCGGAGGAGAGACAGAGAGGAAGATCTTCCATCCGATGATTCACTCCCTAAGTGACCACAACGGCCAGTGCTGTGCCAATCTGAAGCCAGGAGCGAGGAGCCAGAAGCTCTTCTGGGTCTCCCACGCAGGTGCAGGGTCCCAAGGCTTTGGGCCATCCTCGACTGCTCTCCCAGACCACAAGTAGGGAGTTGAATGGGAAGTGGGGCCGCTGGGATTAGAACCAGCACCCATATGGGATCCCAGCATGTTCAAGGCAAGGACTTCAGCGCTAGGCCACGGCGCCGGGCCCGGTATCTTATTTACTGTTCAACATAAAGGATTTGCTCCTGGTGAGAAAAAGAATTAAGTTATTCCTTTAGAATGCCTTCTTAACTTTCTATTTAAATTATTTACATAACTGATACTGATAAGTTTTCTGTAGGATAAACTCAAAATTTGATCTAGGCTACACTCTCAGCTGGTAATCTTCAGCTGCTATATTTATCCTGTTCATGCTCCCTATTATATATTCAGAATGAATTCTGAGAGCAATCATTTCTGCCCTCCCTGTACCTTGGACCTGGAAATCCTGGGGTCTGTCTCTGTGACTTTGAAGATGAGGGTTTAGGAGACTAAAACATAGACGGCCTCTTGAATTCCATTAGTGAGCTCTCCACCCTGAAGTTACTTATTCCTGTATTTGTTGAGATTCTTGTCTGCTCTGATCTGTGCAATTCAGTCCTCTGACCAAGGCCATTCCAGTGGCATTGCATGTTAATCCTTCATGGTTCTAGTTCTAGTAGCTCCACTTCTCATCCAGCTCCCTGCTTGTGGCCTGGGAAAGCAGTGCAGGATGGCCTGAGTCGTTGGGTTCCTTTACCTGCATTGGAGATGTAGAAAGAAGTTCTTGGCTTCTGACTTAAGATCACCTCACTCTGACCATTGCAGACACTTCGGGAGTAAACTAGTGAATGGAAGACCTCTCTGCCTCTCTTTTTCTCTCTGTAAAATCTGCCTTTCCAATATAAAGAACGAAATAAATCCTGTTGACCTTTTCCACTTTCTCTCTTTTTAAGGTTTATTTTTATTTAATTGAAAGGCAAAGTTAACAGAGAAAGAAGGAGAGATCCGTTGGTTCACTCCCCAGTAGGCTTTAATGTCAGGACAGGAACTGTAAAGGTAGGAGCTTCAGGTCTCCCATGTGGATGTAATTGCCTAAGAACTTGGGCCATTTTCCACCCCATTCTCGTGTCATTAGCAGGGAGCCGAATTGAAAGTGTGGCAGCCAGGACATGAACCAGTGCCCATATGGGATGCTGGTGTAGTTGGTGACAGCTTAAGTCACCAGGACATGACGCCAGTGCCATATCTTACTCTCTTAAGCACTGCTGGAATATGGCAGTGTAAACTTTCTAGGATCTTTCCCTATTTTGAAGCCAGGAGCTAGGAATTTCATCCCTAATGGATGGCAAGTACTTGATCTATCATCTGTTGCCTTTCCAGCAATGTTAGCAGGAAGATAGATCAGATGTGGATTAACCTGGACTGGAACCAGGTCCTCCAGTATCATCGTAGGCATCCCAAACTTGGCTTAATGCTCTGTGCCACTACGCCTTCTACTCTTTCAGATTTTTTTCTAATCTCTTCTATTTTATAAAGTTAGGGAAAAGAGAAAGGAGAACCTTAGGAACCTGTTTAAACCCTAGTAATAAATGCCTTCTTACTATTGTTTGTGGCAATTTTGCAGACTAGTTTTATGACTGACTTATGACAAGGAAGTATGTATCTACGGTACCAGAAAGAATTGGGGATTGGATTTTAGACTTTCAGCTGACAATCCAGGGCTAATTTGGAGAATTTGCTGGATTTGAAACTCAAAATGATGTGGGGAGTTTCTCTGGGTCAGAAACACTACAATTTTATTTTATTTTTTAAGGAAGATTCATTTTTGTTTGAGTAGTTTACGTGTTTGAAAGGCAGAGTGACAGAGAGGGACAATGAACGGGTGCTTCATCTACGGGTTCACTTCTCAGAAGGCGCAACAGTCAGGGCTGGGCCAGGCCACAGCCAGGAGCCTGAAAGCTAGAAGAGCATCTGTGTGTCCTATATGGCTAATCAGGGCCTGTGCACCTGGGCCATCTTCCATTGCTTTCCCTAGCGCATTATCAGGAAGGGAGATCTCAAATGGAGCAGGTGGAACTTGAATCAGTGCTCTCATTTGGGATGCCAGTGTCACAAGGGGCAGCTTAACTTGCTGTGCCACAATGCTGACTCCTGGGTCTGGAGGTTTGCAAGTTGTTTATGATTTGTCTCAGCACTGAAGACAGTATACATTGAAAGAACTGGAGCAGCGTTTGGCCTGGCACTGTAGCCTAGTAGCTAGAGTCCTTGCATTACATGTGCCAGGATCCCATATGGACATCATTTTGTATCCTGGCTGCCCCACTTCCATTCCAGTTCCCTATTTTGTGGTTTGGGAAAGCAGCAGAGAATGACCCCAAACCTTGGGATCCTGCACTCACATGGGAGACCCAGAAGAAACTCCTGGCTCCTAATTGGCCCAGATCTGTCTATTGTGGCCACTTAGGGAGTGAACCAGCAGATGGAAGATCTTTCTCTCTGTCTCTTCTTCTCTCTGTAAATATGACTTTCCAATAGAAGTAAATAAATTTTTTTCATCTAATCTGCCTTTCCCATAAAAATAAAATATATTTTTCTAAAAAACAGAAAAGAAAGGATTGGAGGGATTTCAGTGAAATATCTCTCTCAAATAACTGACACAATTTTTTAAAATAAGAAAAATAGGAAGACTTTGTGCTTCAGTTTAAGCTGCTGCTTGGGTTATTGCCCTATGAGAGTGCTGGTCAAAGTCCCAGCTGCTCTGCTTCTGATATACTCCCTGCTAAAACACCTGCGAAGCAGGGATAATGGTCCCAGTGGTTCACTTCTACCCACGAAGGAGACCCAGTTGGAGTTTCTGGCTGCCAACCTCGGCTTGGCTAAGCTGCGGTTTTTGAGGCTTTCCGGGGAATGAACCAACAGATATATAAGACCATTCTCTCTCTCTCTCTCTCTCCCTCCCTCCCTCCCTTTCTCTCTGTCATTCTGCCTTTAGAATAAATAAGTACTTTTTTTTTCCTGAAAGAAGTGTATTAATGTAACTCTTGTATATCAGCCTCTGTGCTTAGAAACAGTATGCATTTTTTCATGATGACCAAGCTCTGCTCCTGTTGGCTGGGGTTTCTCACCATCAGCACTGTGGACATTTAAACTGGATACTTAATGGTTGTTCTGGGCTGTCCTCATTATTATATGGTAGCAGCATCCTTAATTCCTGCTTACCTGAATCCAGTGTCACTCCCCAACTGGAACAGCTAGAAATGTCACCTTGACATTGCTACGTGTCCTCTGGGGAGCACGGTCATTTCCTGTTGACAACCACTAGCCTGAGGTGAAATCTGTGATTGTGTTTTAGGAGATCTACAGAAAATTAATATTTCTTTCACTCTATTTCTTCTGTGAGTGGTAGAACATTAACCTTTACTTGCTAAACGTTTTGCTTAAATTTAGGCTGAACCTTTTCTGAAGTTTTTTGGACTTAAGTTTTCCTATCTTTAACTCAGAGAACTTTGAATATACATAAGCTAATCCTGTCAAATGTATTTTGCTGATATAATTTCTCCCCTTAAATCCACAGCATAAAAAGTCTCATGGAAAAAACAAAGAAAACAGAGGCATTAACCCAGTGGAGAGATCTAAGCTGGAAGAAACTGCAGAATCTTCTGTTACAAAGAGCCGATTACCTCTACGAACACAGATAAATTTTTAATTAATTTGAGGATCAAAAATTTTATTTTTAAGAAAAATTTAAAAATTAAAACCAGAACATGAGCCTTGTGTATAGATTTTAAAAGAATAGAATATGTCAAGGCTGTACTGTAAATATTTTGAATTTATATCTACTCCCTCCCTTTTTGGGGCCATTCCTATTATTCTCTCTGTATTAAGTTGGGTTTTACTTGGGGTTTTCCTTGAGTAAGTACAAGTTTATGTTGTTAGATTTTCATATAAAGTTACCCTTTTTATAACACATGGAAAATTTTTGTATATACATTACTGAACAGTGAGTAAAAGGGAACTGCATTATTCTTCTACACGTGATCTAACATGGGTGAACTGGCCTGGGAAGGGACATTTCTTTTCTTGCTGTGACTGAGTTAAGTATGTGTGTGTTTCTTAGGCTTTCTTATTTTGCCTTATGGGTTCACTTTCGCCTTTTTGTTATCAGCCCATTTATAGAGCTATAAAAAGATGTCTTTTTTTATAATGAGAAGGAATTTTACCTAGAAACCTTTATGCTTTTCAATGTTAAAATCATTGTCTATAATAAACAATTCCTTTTCCTGAGTATTCTGAATTTTGTGTTCCACTAGTTGTGCAGCATGCTATTCTCTGAGTTCACAGAAAGCCAGCTTCTCCGGAATGCAGATGCTGTTATGGGAGAACTACCTAGGACTCTGATCAGTGTCGCCTTGCCAAGGCGTATATCTTAGAGAAGATCACAGTGATTTAAGGACATTTTGAAACTTAGCAATTATGACTATAATTTATATTCATTTGTTTGCCAACTGAGACTGTTCTTTGTATATAATAAAATTTGTACATATGTTTTTCTTTATTGAAATCATAGCTCCCATAATGCCGCTGGCATTTTTGATGAGGCACATATATTTCTGGAAGTAGAGATGTTTTAGCAGAAAGAGCCAAAGCACTTAAAAGGACTATGTGCAGAGAATAAATGTTGTGCCCACATTAAGTTTGATGTATAAATTTTAGAGAGATTTCTTTTCAATAGCTAAGTAAAACTGAACCGTATTGGAAAATTTAGCAAATATGCTACTTGGAGGAACTAAATTTACCTTGCAGAAGTACTAATTTTCTTTATAAAAATGATGGATAAAATTTCTCTGCCAAAAGGTATCAATATAAGCTATGGATAATATTTAATAAAGCATCCTTGGTAAATCTTGATGAATAAATTTGATTTCCTCATAACCTTGCTTGCCCTAGAATGTCTTACATTGCTTGGTTTTATTTTTTCAGGGTTATACAGCTGCACTAAATGTCAGAAACAGACAACACAGGTACAAAGGGCACAGTGAGCATCCCAGGCTGCACTTGCACCCCCACAGAGCCCTGCGTTACATATGACATTAATGGGAAGGGAAATGAACCTACCTCATACAGCCTCAAGTCCAGCTTTGAAGTCACCTCATTCCTTATTTTATTGTATTTTTTTAAGATGTATATTGTTTATTTGAAAGGAAGAGGGAGAGACATTTTGTTTCTGCTGGTCACTAATAACATGTGGGATGGGGAAAGGCTGAAGCCAGGAGCTTCATCCTGGTCTCACATGGCTGGCAAAATCCCAGACACTTGGGCCATCTTCCACTGCCTTTCCCAGGCCATTTGCTGGATTGCAAGAGGAATAGCTAAAGCATGAACTGGTGCCCTACGGGCTGCAGGTGTCTGTGGGCCGTGGCTTTGCCCACTACACTCCAATGCTAGTCCCTTCCCTTTCCCTAACCCCAGCTGTTTGAAAGAACTGAAACAAACTTAACTGTCCAAAGAATTTTAATATCCAGAGCTGATAATAAAAACATTTTCATATACCAAAAGTAGCATCAGTAGAAATGACAGAGTAAGAAGTTTCAGGGACCTGTTCCTCCAAAGCAACTATGAAAAATCAAGCAGGGATTCAGAAACAATTCGGTCAGGTTTTGGTTCTAGGAAGCATACGCTGATCAAGAAAAAGGCAAATCAGAACCTTTGCCTATTTGCCTCCCCAGCTCGGTGTCAAAGATGGCAAAGTCCCAGGTGTGGCCCTGTTTCATTTACCTTGTAACTTAAGGTAGAAATGTGGTGGACATTTCTCAAAAACAATTGCAAGGGCCTGGCACGCTAGCCTAGCAGCTAAAGTCCTAACCTTGAACTTGCCAGGGTCCCATATGGGCACTGGTTCTAATCCCAGCGGCCCCGCTTCACATCCAGCTCCCTTTTGTGGCCTGGGAAAGCAGTCGAGGATGGCCCAAAGCCTTGGGACCCTGCATCCATGTGGGAGTCCCAGAAGAGGCTCCTGGCTCCTGGCTTTGGATCAGCACAGCACTGGCTGTTGCGGCTGCTTGGGGAGTGAACCATCAGAGGGAAGATCTTACCTTCTTTCTCTCCTCTCTGTATATCTGACTTTGCAACAAAAATAAAGAAATTTGTAAAACAAAACAATTGTAAGACTAATAAGCAACCTGCTGTCGTTTGGACCCACAGAGTTGACATGAACGAGTGAGTGAGTGTCTAAATTCTGGGAAAAGAGTGAAGATTTTTTTCCTTTTTTTAGAAAAGATTTATTAACAGAAGGGTAATGGAGATGTGGAGAGAGATTTTTCTTTCTTTTTTTTTTTTAAGATTATTTTTATTGGAAAAGTAGATATACAGAGAGAGGAGGAGAGACAGAGAGGAAGGTCTTCCGTCTGCTGGCTCACTCCCCAAGCGGCCACAACGGTTGGAGCTTAGCCAATCCAAAGCCAGCAGCCTATTCCGGGTCTCCCATGCAGGTGCAGGGTCCCAAGGCCATAGGCAGGGGGCTGAATGGGAAGTGTGTGGGGCCTCTGGGATTAGTACCAGCACCCAGATGGGATCCTGAGGAGAGGACTTTAGCCACTATGCTATGGCACCGGGCCTGAAAGAGATTTTGTATCTGCTGGTCCATTCCCCAAATGTCTGCGATCAATGACTGGCTATGGTTAGAGCTGAAGTTTGCAGCCCTGAGAACTCCATCCCACATGGGTGGTTGGCAGGGACAACTTCCACTGCTTTTCGTGCACACAGCAGGGATCTGGATTAGAAGCAGAGCAGCAAGGACTCAAACTAGGACTCCCATATGGTTGCTGGAATGGCAGGCAACAACTTAACATATTTTATCACAACACCAACCAGGAAAGAAATTTCTTAAGGAAATTAGGTCGTTCAGAAGCACCCATGGAAGACATTTGCCCAGGTTAGGGTGTGAACTCAGAAAAAGACCTGAGGCTCAGCTCAAGTAGAGTGAAGGCCTGGCTTGCAATGGCCTGTTTAAATTTTTTAAATGGTCCCAACAGCCAATTTCCAAGACTTGGAAGGAAGACTGGAAAGACCATACAATCAAAGAGTAGACTTTGTAGAGTACAAAATGACACAGAGTACCAAAATAACAGTCGTTCAACAGATCACTGTAGCCCCTAGGAAGCAACAAATGCAAATCCTAAGGAGTGAAGGATCTGAGTTTCAAATGACCAGGTTTTTAGTGGAAAAAACTATGAAGTGTGCAACCAAAGTGTGCCAATCACTGAAGAGATTCACACCCATTGTCTCTGAAGAAGATGGACATAGAGACGGTTACCAAGTGTCTTAACTGCCCTCCAGAGCTAAAGAAATCCCGAGAAGCAATGTTACAGAGCAGGCATCATGGCACAGTGGGTTCAGCTGCCACCTACTGTGCCACATTCCAGATGGGCTTGAGTCCCTGTTGCTCCACTTCTGATCCAGCTCCTTGCTATGACCTTGGAAAGCAGCAGCAGAAGGCCCTAGTGCTTGGGCTACTGCACCCACATGGGAGATCCAAAAGGAACACCAGATTCTGGCTTTAGCCTGGCCTAGACTCAGCCGAAGCAGGCACTCATGTGGGAGATCTTGAGGAAGTTCCTGGATCCTGGCTTCGGATTGGCGCAGCACCAGCCAGTGCACAGGGGTGCAGGGTCCTAAGGCTTTGGGCTGTCCTCAATTGCTTTCCCAGGTCACAAGCAGGGAGCTGGATGGGAAGCGGGGCCACTGGGATTGGAACTTGTGCGCACTGGGATCCTGAGGCGCATTCAAGGTGAGGACTTTAGCCGATAGGCCACGGCGCCAGGCCCCCCACCGTAACTTTTAAGACTTTTTCACTAGCTCTTAAAAAAAAAAAAGCCTGGCCCGGCACCCACGTAGGAGACTTGGAGGAAGTTCCTGGCTCCTGGCTTTGGATCAGCGCAGCACTGGCAGGCTGGTTGGGCTTTGCCATAGCATCAGCCAGCAAGTGCTGGAACTGGGGCCAAGTCATGTTGAGCGAGGCTGCAAAACCCCCTGCAGTGTGCAAGATGCAGAGCAGTACATGGATCCAGTGGGGAGCTGTGTGCACCTCTGTGATGGGCTGAAACTCCCACTGGTGAGCATGGGGGTGGGACTGGCTGGACAGGCAATGGCACCCACTGGCATTTGTGTGGGCTGGATGGTGGAGTCGGTTGGCTTGAGTTAGGCTTCAATGTGTATGAGGTCTGAATGGGATGTGGGGCAGACCGGACCAGTCCACTGCACATGATGCTAGCAGGCACAGGAACCAGAGCTGTGGGCTGGTCCATGTGGGTTTTTGGGTGTTACTCTGACTGGGTTACAGCTCTCCTGGTGTATGTGAGGGCCAAAATGTGAGCACAGCAGGGCAGGTCCGGGGGTTTGGCAACCATTGGTTTGCAGCGGAAAGAGGGCAGAATAAATTGATCAACTGTTCCAGCAAAGCTTGATAGCAAATTTCTGGGCAAATGGAGACTCTGAGGTGGACAATGTCAACCAATTGACCTTGGAAGGATTTCTTCATCCTTGAATCAGCAGTATCAACAGCATCTGAAAACCACCTGAGCAGAACCCTCAGAACTTGCTCCACAACGGGGACCCATGGATTGCATCAGGTGGCCGTTGTCCATTCCCGGACGTTGGTAAGGCGGTTGGGAGCCTGGGTGTAGCTTTTGCCCTTATCTCCCCCATTTCCCAGATAAAGGAAGAAGAAAAAGATAATGTGTAAACAATGTTCTAGCCCACTTACCCCTGATCCTCGACCCTTCCTACCTTGATCTGCTATGTAGACATGAGCAAGAATGAAATATATTATAAAAAATAAAATAAAATTTAAAACAAAAGGAAATATAAATAAAAATAAATTCTTGCCTAGGCTGCACCAGGATCCCATATGGGCGCTGGTTATTGTCTTGGCTGTTTCACTTCCCATCCAGCTCCCGGCTTGTGGCCTGGGCAAGCAGTCAAGGATGACCCAAAGCCTTGGGACCCTGCACCCATGTGGGAGACCTGGGTCCTTGCTTCGGCTTAGCTGAGCAACAGCTGTTGCAGCCACTTGGAGAGTGAATCAGTGGGGGAAAGACCTTTGTCTCTCTTTCTCTCAGTAAATCTGCCTTTCCAATAAGAATAAGTAAATCTTGAAAATAAAAACAACCTGTATTCATTAGCTGTCATCCTTCATTTAGTGCCAACTTTCCCAGTTCAATGCAGCTACTCACCTCCTCTTCCTTCCTCTCTCTTGTTGCCTGTTTGGGACATTTTGTATAAATTCAGTCATATAATTTCTGGTCTCTCCCATCTGGTTGCTTTTGAAAACAATGTTTTCAAAGTTCACCCCTGATGTAGTGTCAATCCCAACTTTGTTCTTTTTTAATCCCCAAATTAATATTCCACTATGAATAGACATGAATGCATTCTTTGCTTGAGGATCATTGGCTTTCTTTTTTTTTTAAGATTCATTTATTTTATTGCAAAGTCAGATATACACAGAGGAGGAGAGACAGAGACAAAGATTTTCTGTCTGATGATTCACTCCCCAAGTGACGACAATGGCCAGTGCTGCGGCAATCCAAAACCAAGAGCCAGGTCTCCCACGCAGGGTACAGGGTCCCAAGGCTTTGGGCGGTCCTCAACTGCTTTCCCAGGCCACAGGCAGGGAGCTGGATGGGAAGTGGAACTGCCGGGATTAGAGCTGGCACCGATATGGGATCCTGAGGTGCATTCAAGGTGAGGGTTTTAACCGCTAAGCCACCGTACCAGGTCCTGAATTATTTCTATTTTCTGGATAATCCTGCTGTGAACAGTTGTAGGCACGTCTTTGTGTGAATGTGTGCCCACTGCTTGGGATTCCGTTGTGCTGCCATGGCCAGCGTTCTGCTGGTGTGCTGTAACACTGGGTTGAACCTTTTCAGGAACTGTCAGGCTATCTGCACTCCACATTGCCCCCAAAGTCTAAGGACTCCAAATCACCACCTCCTCACTAACATTTGTTATGGTTTCTTATAAATACGTCTGGTGCGTATGAAGTGACATGTCAATGTGGTTTTGATTTGTATTTCCGTGATGAGTAATGATGTTGAACATCTTTCCATGTGCTGGTTCGGCATTTATGTATCTTCTCTGGTGAGATGTCTGTTCAAATCTTGTTCAAATATGTTAAAAAAAATTGGGTGCTTTTTTTTTAAAAAAAAATTGAACAAATAGTATAATTTCCACTTAAGCTATGTGGCCAGTAAAATTCATTTGCATGGGGCTCAGCACGTTAGCATAGTGGCTAAAGTCCTCGCCTTGCATGTGCCAGGATCCCATATGGGTGCCAGTTCTAATCCCAGTGCTTCCCATCCAGCTCCCTGCCTGTGGCCTAGGAAAGCAGCAGAGGACGGCCCAAAGCCTTGGGACCCTGTACCCACATGAGAGGCCCAGAAGAAGCTCCTGGCTTTGAATCACCTCAGCTCTGGTCGTTGCGCTCACTTGAGGAGTGAATCAGTGGATGGAAGATCTTCCTCTCTGTCTCTCCTCCTCTCTGTATATCTGCCTTTCCAATAAAAATAAATAAATCTCTTTAAAAATTCACCTGCATTACAGTGCCACATCATGCACTGTGTGGAATGTCAAACATGGAGAGAGAATGTCAGTGAAGGGACATCATGGATTACAGGATTCTTATTCCATTTGGGAAATGAATGAGGCATTTTTATTCAATCAAGTTAGCATTTTGTGGGCACTGAACACTAAATCCCTGACTTATTTGATTTTTCCTCACAATAAAATAAAACATAATGACTTGATTGTGGTTTAATAATCTAGTCACCCCAATAATTGAAGGTAATGAAACTTCTGGTACATGCATAAGCAGAACCAAGTTGGTATAATATAAATCACTGGTGCTTTCAAGCTAAAACCAACTTCAAAATTTACTTCTATGTAAATTTAATTACCAAAATAAGTTGTAGCAACTTCGCCTAAGTCTATACAAGATAAATCAGAAGTGGGAAACACCATCTCTTCTTGCAAAATTTGGTCTCTTGCACAATGGCAATGACTGACATAAATGGTGCCGAATTTTTGGAGAGAGTCTTGTTTAATTCAGAATATAATTAAAATCTCATGTAGCTTTATTGGTTTTCGTATCCTGCAGAGAAAAAATATTGAAACTCCAAGAGATTTTGAATTAAATAGCTGCAACAGTTTTGTTTTATTAGTTCTGACTGTGTGAAAAAAAAATCATAGGAAAAAGTTTGGAAAAATCTAGTTCTTTTAGCGCCCCAAATGACTTTTAAAACAATAAAACAAACTATAAAACCCACACAAGTGATATTAAAAATTATGTAGTTCAATAAATGTGACACTCACAAATGTGGTTGTAATTTTTTTTTTAAACTATAACAAAGTGAACACGGATCTGACGATTGGATTTGGAAAAGGTGGTGTTATATAGCTCAGCGGAATTAAGTGCTTCAATTTGTCGGTGAGGATTATGTAGCTGAGTTGGAATGTTTCACCAATCCTGAAAGGCCTCTAGCCACGTCCCAGAGTCTGGGGCAAAATCAAAGAAAGAGATGATGCTTCCATTATTAGTGACTAGCATTTTAATATTTATTTTTAAAAATTTTGTAGAGTTACATCATTTTGACTGGTGGCTAAGCCATGAAGAAAAAAGAGCCAACACTAAGAATCAGTGCAATCTTTGGAGAATGAGAGCCAGCTAGGGGTTGATGGCAAAGGCTTTCGGTAACTCGGTTAATTGTCTTAATTTTTCATAGGTGGAATAAACAGAAAAGGGTGAAAAGGGAGAATGAAGGGAAAACAGTGTTCAAGAAAAATAATCATCACGGTGATCTCTTTTGTCCCATGAGGTCCCAATCTTTGAAGACCCCCACAGAGGTCTGAAAGCACACTTGAACTTCACAGAGTAATGTCCTTTGAGGCTGCTATGGGTGCTTGGGGCACAGTACGCTCTCCATCAGGCCACATGGTGAGAATGGCCGCTGCCCCTTGGAGAATCATAGCCATTGCCAAACACCGTCTCTGGATGACTTCCCAGGGCAAGGCACCAAAACTGTGTGTGGACCTAACAGATAATTCAACATCTGGTACTTTGTTCTTTCTTTCTTTCTTTTTAAGAGACAACGCTTTTATTTTATAACTTCATATTTCCCTCTTCCCCCACCCAGTTTTTATACTGACACACTTCAAACCTACAAGCAAATTGAAAGTATAGTACAACAAATATCTGTATACTCCGCACTTGAATTCACCAATGATTTTGTATGTTTGCTCTATTTTTAGAGTACATAAAAAATTTATGGGGTTAGGGGAAAATGTATTGGGTTAAGGGTGGGATGGGAGGGAGTGTAGTGACCACAGAGGACTAAATCCTTCACCTGTGGCATCAGCATTCCATATAAGCAGGAATTTGTGTCCCCATGACTCTATTTCTTCTTCTTCTTTTTCTTTTGTATAAGTAATATACATACACACATATACATATACTTTTTAAAAAGATTTATTTTTGTTTTAATTTTTATTAGAAAGGCACATATATACAGAGAGGAGGAGAGACAGGGAGAAAGAGGTTCCAACCACTGATTCACTCCTCAAGTGACCACAAGGACCAGAACTGAGGTGATTCAAAGCCAGGAGCTTCTTCTGGGCCTCCCATGTAGGTGCAGGGTCTCAAGGCTTTGGGCTGTCCTCTGCTGCTTTCCTAGGCCACAGGCAGGGAGCTGGATGGGAAGTGTGGCCTCTGGGATTAGAACTGGCGCCCATATGGGATCCAGGCGCATGGAAGGCGAGGACTTCAGCCACTATGCTAACGTGCTGGGCCCAACGGTGCTCCACTTCTGATCTAGCTCCATGCTTATGACTTGGGAAAGCTGTGGAGGCTGGCCAAGTTCTTGGGCTGCTGCATCCATGTGGGAGACCTGGAAAAAGCTCCTGGCTCCTAGCTTTGGACTGATCCAGCTCTGGTTGTGGCAGCTTTTGGGGGAGTAAACTAGTAGATGAAAGATTTGTTTTTCTGTCTTCCTCTGTAATTCTGACTTTTCAGTAAAAATAAATAAATCTTAAAAAAGAAAATTAACAGAAAATAGAACTTTTATTTGTGTGCATATTTTTAACAATATGCATTTTCCATAAACCTTTTGAACATTGTATCTGTATATATATATGTATGTATTAATACAAATGTGTGCATTTTATATGGGTATGTACGTATGCATGAACACATATGTGTAATCAAATTTTTGGAAGTACATTTATTTATTTTTATTGGGAAAGAAAATTCACAGAAAGGAGAAACAAAGAGAAAACTCTTCCATCCACTGAATCACTCCAAATGGCCTCAATGCCTAGAGCTAAGCTGATCCGAAGCCAGGAGCCAGAAGCTCCCTCTGGTTCTCCCATGTGGGTACACAGTACCAAGGTTTTGGACCACCCTCCACTGCTTTCCCAGGTTAAAGCAGGGAGCTGGATAGGAAGTGGAGCAGCTGGGACATGAAGCAAGGCCCATATGGGATCCCAGTGCTCGTAGGGGGAGGATTAGTCAATTGAGCCATTGCGCTGGACCTGGAAATAAATTTTTCTTTTAAGAGTTTTAAACTATTCTATTCTATTCTATTCTATTCTTATTCTATTCTTATTCTATTCCATCCCATTCCATTCCATTCTATTCTATTCTATTCTATTCTATTTGAAAGGCAACGTTACAGATAGAGGAGAGAGAGAATTCTCTTCTGCTGGTTTACTCCCCAAGTGGCCACAATGGCTGGAGCTGGGGTAGTTCAAAGATAGGACCTAGGAGCTCTCATCTGAGTCTCCCATGTCAGTGCAGGAGGCCAAGCACTTAAGTCATCCTCTGCTGCTTTCCCAGGCCACCAGCAGAGAAGTGGATCAGAAGTGCAGCAGCTCAGCCTTGAACTGGCACCCACATGGGAAACCAGCCCTGCAGGTGAAGGCTTAACTTGACAAGCCCAATGCACTGGTCATGGAAATATTTTAATTTGCATCTCCCAAGAATAAGGACATTTAAGAAAAATAATTCACAATGCCAAGAAACTTAAAACAAGTTAATTTTAAATGTTATCTAACATACAATTCACATTTAGTTTTCTCCCTCAAAATGTCACTTAGTTTCTTAAAACTCCAGTATTCAACCAAGTGGGGCAATGACTATGAAAATCCTCATTCTTGTTTCAGCCATTAGTTTAGATATGCATTAGTTCTTCTTGAGTGAGTTATCACATTGTCTGCCTTTTTAATTTTCATCAACTTTTGTATATCGGTTAGCTGGCAGTATCCCTGCTTTCCCATCCACTACTCCTTTTATCCCTCTGAGTATCTCTGTCAACTTCCTGGCTGATTATTCAACAATGTGTTTTGAGAATTCTTATTTTTATGAGTCTGAATTGTGGCACCACATATTAAGTCACTGGTTGCAAGAACGGCATCTCAGGTGAGCTCTGGTTGGAATCCCAGCTGCTCAGCTTCTGATTCAGCTGCCTGCTTATTTCCTGCGGGAAGAGCAGCCAAAGATGGTGCTAGTACTTGGGCCCCTGCTAGCACATGGGAGGCCCAGATGGAACTCCTGGTCCTGACTCTGGCCTGGTGCAATGTATGGTCCTTGTAGCCATTTGAAGAGTGAACCACCAGATGGAAGATCTCTTTTCTCCTCTCTGTAACTCTGGCTTTCAAATAAATTTTTTTTTTTTTAATGTGTTTATTTGCGGGGAAGAAAGAGGAGAGAGCTTTCATTTCCATCTTTCGCTTCACTCTCCAAACGCTGGAGAGGCCAGGAGCAGAGTTCATTCAGGGTCTCCCTCGCGGGTGGGAAGGACCTGACTACTAGAGCTATCTCCTGCTGCCGCCTGGAATGTGCATTAGCATTAAGCTGGAATTCACGGTGGAGCTTGACTGGAGAGCTTGACTCCCGCAGCTCTGATATGAAAAGTGAGCATCTCATCCACGAGGCCAAGTGTCCACTACACTAATTTATCTGTGAATAAATTATATTTGGCTACTGGAAGTCTTCAAAGCAGTTGTTTTCTTTTTCAGATGTATGTATCTGTTTTTTTCCCTTTAGTTTTGACAATCTTTACATAGATGATTAGGGCATAAAGGGCCAAGGGCTACAGGAAAGTGGGTAAGACCACTGTTTCCACATCATTGCTTCTCCCCCGCCCCCGTACCTGGGGTAAAGTGGGAGATAAAGGGAAAAACCCCACCCAGCTTCCCACCCATCCCAGGTCCCTGATGTGGGGCATGCTCCAAGGGTCCTGCTCGAGTACTTTTGATATTTCAACAGTTATGAATTGCTGCCAGTCTCGCCATTCCAAGCATGATGAAGTTGTTGCAGAATCCACTGATTGACATAGTCCATCTTAGAGTCTCCGTTTGCCCAGGTTTTCACTGCCAACATATGGCTGGGGTAGTTGATTGACTTGTTCTGTCCTCTGCTGTGGTGCCAGGTATCCTCTGCCAGTTCTGATAGACTGCCATATCCTCCATGTGCACCTGATTGTGCTGTCCACTGCTCCGTCTGAGCCTCTGAGGAGGCTCGGCTCTGGCGTTTGCACTTCATGGCAGACCATGGAACCTGCACTTCTCTTCATGGTTAGGGTTCTGAGTCTAGCGGTTCGATTGGGGACATCTCCAAAGAAACTTTGAGGTGATCCCAGACCAGATTCTTGTCAGATGTATTTATCTGAAAGAGCTATAGAGAGGGAGAGAGATCATCTATCCACTAGTTCACTATCCAAATGGTCTCATGGGCCTGAAGCCAGAAGCCAGAATTTCTTCTGGTCTCCCACATGAATGCAGGGGCCCAAGCGCTTTGCTTTCCCAGGTGCCTTGGCAGGGACACTGGGTTGGAACTGCAACAGCTAGGACTGCAACCGCGCTCATATGGAATGCCAGTGCTGCAGGTGGTAGCTCTGTCTTTGCACTTTTTCTGGCACCTACCATCTTGAACACTAAAGTCAGATATACAGAGAGGAAGATCTTCCGTCCGATGGTTCACTCACCAAGTGAATGCAACAACCGGTGCTGCGCAGATCAGAAGCCAGGACCCAGGAACCTCTTCCAGTTCTCCCACATGGGTGCAGGGTCCCAAGGCTTTGGGCCATCCTCGACTGCTTTCCCAGGCCACAAGCAGGGAGCTGGATGGGAAGTGGAGCTGCCGGGACTAGAACAGACGCCCATTTGAGATCCTGAGGTTCCTTCAAGGTGAGGAGGAGTTTAGCCGCTAGTCCACGATGCCGGGCCCCTGCTCTGATTGGATTTTAAAAGATACTTACAACCTCAACTCAAAAGAATAGTAAACTTTAGGCCAAGTCCCAAGTGGTCCAGATAGAAGTTTTACTAATGGACACTCAGTGCTGGTCTTTCGGCTGGGTTGGTCCCTCTCATCTCAAACATCATGTTTTGGGAAGTCCTTATTCCCTTTCTCAAATCCCCCTCCCGCTGCCACAACCAAGTCAAGTCGCGAGCTCAGGTCTTTATGGCAGGGGTCTTCCTAGCACATATGTATGTGTCACCCTGCGGAATCTGCTTCCCGTTTCCACGGGGACAGAGGCGGGCATGTGTCACGTTGGCCCACAGTAGCCGTTCAAGAAAAACGTGTGAAGTGAAACTGGAATCCAGGCCATCTGGCTTCCCAGCCACTTCCTCTTTTAACCAAGGTCCAACTGCGTTTGGAGAAATAGTTCCAATACATCAATTTTACTTTTTATTTTTTAAAAATCTGCGCAACAGAACAAGCCGGGGAGTCTTTCCATCTCCACGATTAATGGAGGACCTCGGTACAAACCGCTCACCGCGAGGTGTGACGACCGCAGGAGGGCGTCCATCAAGTCAGTGCCCCGGTGCCCTGGAGGCGAGCGAAGCGGGGGCCACACGGGCCGGCGCCAAGGCTTCAATAGGAAACACGTGCAGCTCGGGGAAGCCCGGCTGCGTGCAGCTGCGACCCCCGGGGCCCGGGTAGAAGCGAGCTGCAGCAGCCCCCAGGGGATCCAAGAGGACTGCTTTTGCCTCTGCCAGGCGCATAGACCCGGGCTCGCCCTGCAGTCCCGTCCGGAGCAGCTCCTGCCAGCTTCCCAGACAACGGGCCGAGTCCGAGGCCCCCAAGTGGGGCGGACGGGCGCACCCGAGGTCCGGTGATACGCACCCCGTGGGGCCTCAGCCCAGGGTCGTGGCTCTCTGAAGTGGCACTCGCGGGGAACCCACGGCGCTGTCCCGCTATCTACAAGGGAGGCTCCCCGATCAACAGTCAGCGCCACCGTTACTCGGGGGTGGGGGGCGCGGAGCGGCCGCGGGGCGTTCCGGCCAGCGCCTTGGCGTCCCCGCCTCCCGCTGCTTCTCTTCAGGGTCCAGGGGTCCTGGACTGTCCCCCGAGCTTCGGCAGCGGTGCCTCCGCGCTGGCCCGGTGCTCCAAGCGGCTGCTTTCCACGCGTCCCTCCGGACGGCCCGCGGCTCTGGGCTGCGCTCCAGGGCGTCTCTGGCCAGGGTGTCCGGGGGTGGAGGTGATCCCTCGTGGGGACCGTGACCGTGGCGGCGACGGGGCACCCCGGAGCAGGGGGTTCCTGGAGCCAGGGAACTAGTGGGTCCCGGGGGCGGAGAGCTTGGCTGGCCGGGGGCGGGCCGGGGGTAGGGGCGGGAGGCGGCTCCGGGGGCCCCGTGCCATTGGCCGCAGGGCCCGGCGGCAGGAAGGGGCCAGGGAGCGCGGCCCCACCCCGCGGCCGGCGGAGCCTATCGCCGGGAGCGCGGAGCGCGGATAAATGTAGCAGGGCGGCGGGGAGCGGCAGCTCTCGGAGGGGCGGCAGCGCACGGAGCCATGCAGTACCCGCACCCTGGGCCGGCGGCGGCCGCGGCGCCCCTGTACGCGCCCACGCCGCTGCTGCAGCCCGCGCACCCCACGCCCTTCTACATCGAGGACATCCTCGGCCGGGCGCCCGCCGCACCCACGCCCACCCCCACGCTGCCTTCCCCTAACTCGTCCTTCACCAGCCTCGTGTCCTCCTACCGGACTCCGGTGTACGAGCCCACGCCGATCCACCCCGCCTTCTCCCACCACTCCGCTGCCGCGCTGGCAGCCGCCTACAGCCCCGGCGGTTTCGGGGGTCCTTTGTACCCCTTCCCGCGCACGGTGAACGACTACACGCACGCCTTGCTCCGGCACGACCCCTTGGGTAAGGCGGGGCCGAGTCCCGGCTGCGGCGAGGGAGGCGCCACCCGGCAGGTGGCAGCGCCCGGGAGGCGGCTTGCGGGACACCGGGAAGGCAATAGAAAGTTGTGGCGAAAGCGACTCTCGGGCGCGCGCGCCCGCGCGCGGGGACTCGAGGCGCGGGGCCCCGCGGCGCACTGCTCGGGGCTGGCTGACCGCACCGTGACTCAGATTGCTTTTCCTGCACCTTGCAGGCGTCTGGGCCCGGGAGGCGGGTGGGAGTGGGCACGGGGATGAGCCGCCACGGGCCGCGCGCGTCGCTCGGGGTGGGGGTCCCCTGCGCGGGAGCGACGAGGCAGTGGGTGTCGAGGCGTCCCGGGCCGGCCCGGAGCGGCAAGGGGGGAGCTTCTGGGCCCGGGTGGTTACCGGGCTGGCCTGGGTTCAGCAAGCTTGTGCAGTGAAAGAGCCTGACCCTTTCCGTTCATACAGGAAATCTTGAGTTCTCGATAGGAGTAAATCTGGTTTCAGAAGCTGTTAAGTGTTTTCCTGGCTGCACGAAGCAGCCCCTTCCCCCGGAGCAGTGCACGCTGCTGATTATTTTATCGACATCCTCAATACAGACAAATTCAGGAAACACTCGACTTCTGATAGCCGGGATCCGTTTTTCTGATATTGTTCATTTCCTCTGTGTGGGATGTGACTTTATGGCAGCTAAAATAACCAGTTGCTTCCTATTTTTTTTTTCTCTCGGGGTTGTTTTGCACCAGCCTGAAGCCTGACGCAAGCAAAAAAAAAAAAAAAAACCCACACAATACCAGCTTTAAAATCGTTTAGGCAAAGGCTCTGCTGATGCACCGACGGACGGACGGACTGACACTCCCCTTTACAGAAGGAAACTGCAGACCCCCGGCGCCAGCTGGCAAGGGCCGCCCCAGAGGTTGCAGGGCAGTCTCCTAAGCGCGAAGCCTTAGAATTAAGCCACCCGAGATTCGCGCTCTGGGGGGTCTTTGTCGCCTCTGGGGTCCGAAGCCCTAGGACAAATAAGGAAGCCGGAGCCTCGGGACGGAGGGGGGGAGGGTTCCCTACCGTTTTCAGACCGCTCAGTTTTGGGCAATTTCAGTAGGGACCTCGGAGTCCATTAGCATTTTAATTCATTATCATCTTAATGTCACCGTTAGCATGGCGCGGCCTTTATCTCTGTGCCCCTTGGGCGACGTGGAGGGTCGTGTCTGAACTCTTTGTCCAAGTTCTGTGGTGTCTGTTTCAGTGTCGAGTGGCGGGGATCAGCCCGGCGGACTCTGCTGGCCCGTGGTACCTGGACCGGGACCCTCGGCCTGGCGGGTCTGGGGCGAACGTTGTCGCAGAGCGCGCTCTGGGTTTCCTTGGGTTACTGCTGGGACTGCGCAGGAGGAAGCGAAGGGTTTTTCGAGATAGACCAACAGGAAACACATTGACGGAAATGTTGCCATAGCCCACGGGGTGGCTTTAACTGGCCGCCCCCGCCGGCCGGGTGTGAAATCAGAGGAGGCCGCGGCAAGCTGGGGTCAAGATTGGACGCTTCTGGAACGGCCTTACAGGGCACTGGTTGCGGGGCGCTGCCCGCACATCCGGGCCTTGGGTAGTAGAGCAGCCCCCTAAACGTATACCCCCTGCCCCTGGTCCAGCCCCCTCAGTGTTTTAGAAATGCGGGTTACGGGAGGGCTTCGGGGTATACACAGTTGTTTATCAGTTTAAGAGCGACGGGCCAAAGGGGACACTTGCATTTGAAGCCCAGCCTGGCGTGGGCATTTCTCGGTGTGTGTGTGTGTGTGTGTGTGTGTGTGTGTGTGTGTCCACCCGTGGGGGAGACTTGTGCGTGTCTGGGTAGATCTCGCGCTGTGGGGGTGGGACCGTGTGGGGTCCCTGTGCTGTCCGGTGGACGTGCCCAATTGGGTGGACTTCCGAGATCCCTGTTCCCCTTTGTCGTGCCGGGACCAGGCCTGACCCTTAACCGCCGCTGCTTGCCGTCCACAGGCAAACCCTTACTCTGGAGCCCTTTCCTGCAGAGGCCTCTGCATAAACGGAAAGGCGGCCAGGTGAGGTTCTCCAACGACCAGACCATCGAGCTGGAGAAGAAGTTCGAGACCCAGAAGTACCTCTCCCCTCCCGAGAGGAAGCGGTTGGCCAAGATGCTGCAACTCAGCGAGAGACAGGTATGCGCGCCGGGCCCCCTCCCCGCTGGTCAGAGCGGGAGACCAGCGGCCAGAGGAGCCCAAGCGTCCTGCACCTCGGGGGGCTGGTGGCTGCACCGCCCAGCTCCGCATCTGCCCTCCACGCAGCGCGCTCTCTCCGCATCTCCCCTCCACGCAGCGCGCTCTCTCCGCATCTCCCCTCCACGCAGCGCGCACTCTCTTTTTGGGTCCTGAGCTCCTGGCAAATTTTCTTTCTTTCCTTCCTGTAGGTCAAAACCTGGTTTCAGAATCGACGCGCAAAATGGAGAAGACTAAAACAGGTATCTACTTGGTTACGTTTCTATGGAAATAAATATATTTTTTTTATCACGTTATCTCATTGCGAGGCCTGTTATGGGTTGTATGCAAAAGTCATTTGCGAGACTATTTAACCTCTTCACCTTGATTAAAAAGGCAAATAGTCCTGCTGAAATGCAGGATGAGCTGCTCAGGTGGCAGTAATGTTAAAAGCACCTAATGCAGTTCCTATATCAATTATGCTTGGGTTTTCACACACGAGCTAGTAAAACTCCGGGCTAATTGTTTTATAAACCCCATATGTTGTTTATCTAATTAACGCAGGAAAGATAAAGTAATTGACAGTAAATGACTTAAGCAGTTATCTTTGGGAGAAAATTGTTTCTTTTATTTACACAGCCATAATAAAACCAGGCAGACCTCAAGAGTAAACCCAAGGAAACAAACACCGTTAAGTCTTGTTTCAAATGTGTGTGTGTTTTTTTTTTAAAAGAAGAATTAAATATCGAAGAGTTTAACATTATTTCCCATCTAATGCCAGCTCTTAAAATGGTTATGAAATATGCAAGAAAATATCCAAGCCTGTTCGAAAAGTAGCTTAAACTTTCTAACAGTTTTTCTTCCAAGTGACCTTGTTACACAATAAGTGATAAAAAGTAAAGGCTGATTCAGTTTTTAAAAGAAGCTCTATTGATTTAAAGCTCAACATTCAGTTTTGTTGTCTTCTCCTTGATGTGTTTCCGAAGTTATCTGAAAATTATCAGTACAATAACTTTGTCCGTGATATGCAGTTGACAGTAAAAAAAAAAAATGTTTAAAACAAAAACATTTAGGGACATGCTACTATGGGGAAATGTAAAGCAATACAGATTTTGCAATTGATCATTATTTTTTCATTCGAAATAAGATGATACCATTGCTATCATTCTAGTACTCTAGCATGATTTAAATATTTCCTTTGAATTGTCTCTTACATCGTTCCTATATGGTGAATATATTAGTCCACAGTCTTGTTTTTTTTTTTTAAAAAAAAAACTTAGCAGAATATTTTAACACTTCAGTGTAGTGTCCTGTGTTCATTATGCAGAAGAACAGGATTAAAAATGCACCAATTTATTTATTTGCTGGTAAAAACCTCTACTTTTAAAAAAATATTGGAATAAAGGCGATTTTTTTTTTTTTAGAAGATTGACCTAGCGTTTAAGCATATTGTATGTAGTAGTCTTCCTTTTCAGCTGGGGACATTTTTCTAATTTTGTGTTTTCTTCTTTCCCATGGCTCTGTACCTTGCTGTGTTTTTTTATGCACACAGAGGTTTACCAGTATATTCCAAAAGATGACGTAAAAAGGGATCCAGTGTAATAATTTAAAAACTTTCTTCTAAACTCACCGTATTTAACATCGTTCTTTTAAAAATGTGCAGAAGATCACTATTAATTAAAAAGTTTGAAAAATGTACAGAATGAAGAGAGCTTGTATCTGTAGTCATGTGTCTTTCCCCCTTAAACTTCAGAGTCGTGGGTCTGGGCTGGTATTAGGTGTTCACTTGATGTAATACATTGCCACTCTGGCGGCTGGTACTTATCTGGCAAGAGGATCGTCTTTGATGGGAGAGAAACTTCATTGCCTCCACTGTGAGAAAGTGGCCTACATATGTGTTCTTCTGAATGAAAAAGATGGTAGCTGGCCACACATTTGATAACTGAAAAACCAAGTCGAGGGTGCAGGTGGAAAGATGTTTTCATTTGTCCCTCTTCCTTCCTTCTTGTTGCACGATCCTACTCGAATCCAATTTTCTTCCCTTCATTCAGGAGAACCCCCAAAGCAACAAAAAAGAACAGGACAACGTGGACAGCCCCTGTGAGCAGCGGCCAGAACTGCCCAGCGAGCAGAACAAAGGTGCTTCTTTGGAGAGCTCCCAGTGTTCGCCCTCCGTGGCCTCCCAGGAAGACCTTGAATCGGAGATTTCCGAGGATTCTGATCAGGAAGTGGACATTGAAGGTGATAAGGGCTATTTTAATGCTGGATGATGACCACTGGCACCAGGAAAACTGGACTTGGGAATAACATTTTGCAACAGAAAATCTTCACAGAAGACCTGGGAAGCTTGTATAAGCAAGGGAATCAACGTTCTGGCCTCCTGGAAACCTTAAACTCTGTGGTGCACTGGTTAATTAACAAACCTCCAAGGAAACCTTAATTTTGATTCATCAGATGGTTGATATTTTAGGTTGTTTTGGTGAAGTGACTTTTAGTGATTAAATTCAGCCCCATTTAAATTGTTATTTCTATTTATAAACGGTAGTTTCTGAAGGTTTTTGTTAAAAGTTTTAAGTTATAACGTCCAGGTTTTAATGACTTCTCTGGAATCTGTATGTACTCCTAGCTAGTGGAAAGGCAGAGAGGAACCCCAAACCCAGAGGTGTGTTTTGCCCAAGGGAACCACACTTCAGGCAGCCGCGGAATGTTTTAAAAGGGAACATTCTTTATATGACATTCTTATCCGATGTCTTAAATCCGGAGCCATTTTAGACCTTTGGGCTCCAGGATGTGTGTCCTTTTTTGTCACTTAAGAAAGATTCTTACATGCTTCTTTTGCGCTGTCACCACCTGTTTGGCCATGGTGTTGAGGGATAGCCCCGGTGCAGCGCGCAGACAGTGAAACTGACTTCTTGGTGATGAAATTAATTGCAGGTGAGCTACAAATCGCAGGTTGATTAAATGTAAGTAGATTGTAGATACTGTGTTTTATATCAAGCAATGTCTATAACGTGTATATAGAGAGTTGTTTCCTGTAAAAAAAAAGTGTCCAAAATGGTGTTCCTTTTTTTTTTTTTAATGAATAATATCTACGAAATAAATGCGTCCCTAGGACGACTGACCTCGGCAGCCGTCTGGTTCTTTGGGGGAGCCGAACGCCATTTCTCGCAGCGCCTCCCGCGTGCCCGGCGCGGTCCTGGGTGGCAGTGGGGCTTTCGTCCCCGTGGGCGCGTATCTGCGCTGCGGCCCGGGGCGGACCCCTGGATGGTGGATTTGGGTTTCGCTTGGATATCTGCTAGGAGGCTGTGTGTGTGCGTGCAGGAGTTGGGGTCGGGGTGAAGGGAGTTGGTGTGGCTCCTGCTGGCAGATCCCGGCTCCGACGGGTTGGAGTCCCAGGCGCATCAGGCAAGAGCCACGGCCGAGGCCAGCTCCGCCGGCCACCCGGGCCCCATCGATTCGCCTCTGTCGCCGAGCTGGCCCGGGCCGCCGTCCTTGACCAGCGTGAATCAACACTGCGTCATCCCTCGTCGGCAGCGGCTCCAGACCCGACTCGGTGCAGCCAGCTCGGGGTTGGGGCGGGGAGTGGGGGTTGGGGAGCGGCGTCTGGGACAGGGGCGCCGGGCCGAGAGGACGCGAGCAATCCGTGGCAGGGCTGAGTAATCCGTGGCTGCCTGGCCATCCGCTTGGCTTTGCTGAAACGCAGGAGGCCTCTGTTGGGACTACAGGTGGGATGGGAGCGGAGTTTGTGTTTCTAACGCCCAGGTGAAGCCGGAGCTGCTGGGCCAAGTGGGGACTACTCTTGGAGGGGAACCAGTGCCCTTAGAAGTCCCTGGTATAGAAGCAGCAGCTGGGTCTTGAATCTCTCTGACCCTGGGGGGGCCCTCGGCTTCCCTCCAGGGAGTCCTGCCACTTCCTGGAGGGAGATGTGTAGGTGATGAGAAGGAAGCTTGAGGTGGAATGGAGGGAGGGACTGTGAGGTCTCCGCTAAGGTGCTGGTGAGTGTCGGCTGAGGTTTCCTACTGCTGGGAGCTGCTAGCTGAGCTGTCAGGTTCCTGAGGTTCCAGGAAAACCATGACAAAGACTTGTGCTTGAGATAGGCCGCTCTTTGGCCTTGACCTCTCTGGCCTTTAGTTGTGGAGTTGGGTACCCCACTGGCTGACGGCCTTTACAGGAATGGCCCTTCTTCCGTCAGGGCTGTGGCTCTGGACACAGCCAAAGACAGAATGAAACAAGTGTTGCTCTTGGGGAACTGTCGCATCCTGCTCTCATATTCCCATGAGGTTCCTGGTGAGTTTAGATTGGCACGAAGATTAGTCCTGGTTTTGAGAGGTGTGGATAGACCCAGAAATGTGAAGTTCTTGACCTTGGCACAGAGGCAGGTGGTCTAAGTGATCCCCACAATGCCCTCCCTGTTCCCCCATCTCCTCCATTTCTTCAAGTTGGGGCTCAAAGCAGACACCCCAGGGTTGAGTTCCCCTCCCACCAGCTGCCACCCCTAGAACTTGACTACATCAAAGTTTCCAGGGGGCAAAATCAGTCTTGTCTAAGAAACGGGGCTATCAGATATTTGGAGAACGGGGTGCTTGTGAACCCTGCTGTTGAATTAAAGTGATCCTGGAATCTCTGCATCCTGTGTGAGTGTGTGTGAATGTGTGTTTTGTTTCTGGAGATAACCTCTGGTTAAATATTTATTCTTGGAAGTAACTGTAGCATGACTATGAGGCAGAAAAATACCAGTTTACATATCGATCGGGGAGGGGGGATCTGAGGAGTCACTCCGGAGCGATTCCCTGGACGGAGGCTGTTTTCCGATGGGAGCTGATCCTCTCTCTGAGTTGCTCCTGTTCTGACTGTGTCCTGAAGAATCAGGAACAGGTGGACTGGAGGAGACACAGTATTCTCGGGGTTCTGGTTGGCATTGCCTTTCCAGAGTGCCCCATTGCAGACTGCCAATGAATATTTACAAATTCTCCCTACAATCCGAGCATTTTTCATTTGTTTGTCTTGTGGCTACTTCATGTCGAAGCGGCATACATGACCTTTACCGCACAACTCCTGTTTTGTTTTTAACTCTTTTTATCAGGAGATTCAACTTTAAAACGGTTATCATTTAGCAGGAAGACAAACAGAAAAGCACATTTTTGTAAGCAAAACGTTAATGATTGGAAGAATTGCCCTAATTTCGCCATGACAGTGTGTGATTAATCCTCTGGGTCATGTACTTATACTTTAAGTTATTCAGTTCGTTGGTCTTTGATATTCAAACCTTTCCTAACTTAATAGGATATTGATTTTGTGAGATGATGTACTTTGACTCTTTAAACAACATCACTTTTAGGGATGACTAGCTTGCTGTGTATTATGTTATTTAGAGAACTATTGCATAAGGTTTCTTTTTCTTAGTTTTTATGGTTTTCTCAGGGAGAAAGCTGATAAGACATCTTGTGGGAAAAGGGGAAACCATTTCTGATAGTGAAAGTACCTACTGTGTCTCTACATTTTTGACCAGCTTTGGGGTGAGGGGGGCGGGGAGGAGGAAGTTTATCACTGTGAATATTCATTTGAGTTAATGGAGAGGGGACAGAAATTCAAGAAAACTTTATTTGGACTTTGGGGAAGTACATTTTGCTGGGGACATACTTGCCAAAACTCCTGTTCCAGTTACATTGAATTTTCCTTAAAATCTATTAATTAATGATCTTGCAAGTCTGTTCCTTGGAGTTGTTATTGACATGACTACTGATAAAACATGGAACAAAATAGGGTAAATCAGTCACTCAGGATGCCTTGTGAATAGCTAAGAGTTTGATCCTTATGTTGTACTGACATTTATTTTTCATCCCATTTGGGTTTTATGAAATCCCTGTTAATATCTAACCTAATTTTGTCCCCTCCAAAAAAACTCTTAAGCACTGTTCTTAAATCCCCGTGTTTGGAGATTCTAGCCACCCACCAAAGCATGCCTGACAGCAGCTGTGCCTTCAGATGGGGCGTGAGGAAACCTGTATGATGGAATCCCACCCTTAGGAAAAGGTGAAGCGCTGGCAGCAGTGCAGGCACCCACCCTCATACCTCCCTCGCTGGCCAGGGACCTTGGGAAATGTGTGTTAGCCCCTCAGTTCCTAGCCGGTGGCTCAGGCATCCAGACCCACACACAGTAGGCTCCAAGTGTTAGCCAGGAAGGCTAAGACAGCCCCGTGCCTCGCCTCTCTGGGGTCAGCTCTTTGATTATAGGCGGGAGGCCTCTCGGGTCGGATGTACGCAAATCTCTCCAGACAATAGAGAGGGCTGGTGGGGAGGGGACCTTGGAGCGGGCAGAGGCATTTCCGGTCTGCGGGAGGATCTTGACTTTGGAGCATCCGGCGGTGGCTGTGAGGTTTTCGAGGCATCCTGACACTTTCCTGTTGTAGCTACTAAAGAAAAAAAAAAAGAGAGAGAGAGAGACTGGACGCAGGGGGAAAAAGTCACTGCCAATTTCAGGCGATTTTCCAAGTGAAAGGCAAGAATGGCGCTGCCCACTTTAAAACGTTTGTAGAGAGGGTATTTTCTCACTCCTCTCCCCCACTTTGTGAATTCTTTTCAGTTTGGAAGGAAAACTTGCTGTTATTGAAAAAAAAAAATCTTAGCCAAAAATCTCATCTCTCAAATGAACAAGTACAGGAAAGAGTTAATGGAGGAGGGTATTGCTCCCCTCTCCCGTTTTTATAGATGCAGGAAGGGCCACGCCCATACCTCATTTATACTTTTTCTTTTGTAGTTTAATTATGTCCTTCCTCTCCCCTTTTCTTGCTTCTTTTTCGTCATTCCCTTCCTTCTCCTCCCCATTTCCTCTCTGTCAGAACTGCTCTTGCGTATTCAGTTTATTTCCCCATTAAGAACAGAACATGACTAATTAGAACTCTGGCTGTCACTAGCAGAGGCTGAGATGGTCGTGGAATTTACAGTTTCACCTTTGAGGGAGGTGTTGACTTCTTGGGGTATTCTTCCCAAGATGAGCAATACTGATAACATTGACAGCAGAGAGAGAGAGCTGCAGGGCCCACATGGTTCCCAGCCCCGCGAGTGGTGGAGCTGACAGAGAGATGTGGCAGAAGGAGGGGCCACAGGAGGCCATGGCATGGTCCCCACCTAGGGGAAGCTGGCTCTTCCAGATGCAGGGACTGTCAAGCACACACACCTGCAGGTGAAAGATGACAGGACGTAAGCGTGACTGGAGGGATTTGGAGTTCAGCATTTTGGAGATGGGGATTGGGGACCTGTGTGCACACCCTCCAGCCCCTGGGTTCCATGGTTACCATGGTTACTCTGTTCTTTGGATGCTGGTGGTTTCCTTGTCTAGAACTCTCTCCCTCCAGATAGCCTCATTGCTTTCTGCCACACGTCCTGCCGACATGGCTTTTCTGGCTGGCCCAGTTACAACTGCCACCTCTCTTATCCCAGCCCCTCCCAACTATCTACATTTCCCTATTAATATGATCAGAGATGGTCACTTTACTGAGTTGTCATTTGTCTCTCCTCCTTGGGATATTTTTTTAGGAGTTATTTATTTTTATCGGAAAATCAGATACACAGAGAGGAGGAGAGACAGAGAGGAAGATACTTCTGTCCGTTGATTCACTCCCCAAGTTGCCACAACAGCCAGAGCTGAGCTGATCTAAAGCCAGGAGTTTCTTCTGGGTCTCCCATATGGATGCAGGGTCCCAGGGTTTGGGGCTGTCCTCAACTGCCTTCCCAGGCCACAAGCAGGGAGCTGGATGGGAAGTGGAGCAGTTAGGCTTAGAACCAGTGCTTGTACAGGATGCGGCGCGTGCAAGGCAAGAACTTTAGCCACTACTGCGCCAGACCCCTCCTTGGGATTTTAATTCCCACAGAGTGGGACTTCTGTGTGCTTTGTTTATTGCCGTATGTCTCCAGCTTGATGCATTCATAGGTGTTCAGAACCTTTATGTAGGATTATACTGAGTACTTACTACCTATTAAACATTCTGCAACTCCCGTCCACGGCTTATACCACTTAATCCTCACCAGAACCCCTTTGAGGCTTATTTTCCAGATGAGGAAACTGTTACCCAGTAACTTCACTTGAGACCTCAATTAGTGTACTGGTCGCTGTTGTCATAGGAACTTCCTCTTTTGATCTGTTGCACCCTGGAGAAGTTAGGTCTAATTGTGACTGTGAGAAGACAGCTGTGGTTTTGTGTTCATTTTATTTCATCTTTGGCCTCAATTTGGGTCTAGCATTAAATCTAGCAGGGACAACAGTGCCATAAAGGGGATAGGCAGTTTCAATGGATGGAGTACATTATTCTGTTACCCTAGGCAACTAATAGGCTGTCTGGTATACCATTCCTCCTTCCCCAGTTTTCTGGGGGGGAATTTACATTATAAAATAGTTTTTAAAAAATATTTTTATTGGAAACAGAGCTTTACAGAGAGAAGGAGAAATGGGAAGATTTTCCCATCTGCTGGTTCCCTCCTCAAGTGGATGCAACAGCTGGAGCTGAGCCTATCTGAAATCAGGAGCTGAGATCTTCTTCTGTGTTTCTCATGTGGGTGCAGGATCCCAAGAATTTGGACCATCCTTTGCTGCTTTCAAATGTGAAAATTAAATTTTGTACCATAAGATCTACAAGCATTAAAAAACTAATGTTGCTAACATTTTTCTCTGTAGATAGATATTTTATAAAAGGCACGGTAAAAAAAAAAAGAGAGAGAGAAATCAGAATGATCAGGGACCCTGAGCAGGAAGTTGAGGAGCATATTGCTGCAACTCACCATGTATCTGCTGTGTGTGTGTTCATTTTTTACACTTGAGACTCTGCTCTGTGACATTGCTGGCCTGCAATTCTTGTCCTTAGGTCTTCACCGCAGCACAACTGCAACCAATGAGCTTTGCCCTTTTGGTCAGTTGTACCCGTTCCCTTAGCATCTTGTCATCAGCTGTAGTCTGATTTAGCTCTCTGCACAAAGGGCTTGCACGTCATTAAGCTGACGAACATAAGCTCATGGTGGTGGCAAGGAAGTACACAAAGTTGGGCATGGGACTAAATTCATCTTGGATTCCAGAAGCTTCTGCAACGAACAGCTTACAATTCCATTCACTGACTGAAAATATTGTTTCGCAAATGATGTGCGGCTCCTCAGCTATTCTCCAGATAATGTGGAACTAGTGACTAGTCCCACTTTCCTTGAGATGCGACATTTTTCTTCCTTTTGGAATTGCTTAATCATATGATACTTTTATTTTTCTAAAGAACTCAATAATCTCTTCATTCTGATAGTTATGCTTTTGGAAGGCTTCTGATTCACTGACTGTGTGTGTTCAGCTCCTAAGCTGGGCTTTGTCTTCTTCTCACTTGTCTTACATTCAATTTCAAGGTTGAGTCAAGGTTCAGTTTCATCACAGCCTTCAAAAGCTTACCATAGGGGTTCTGGCGCAATAGCATAATGGTTAAGGTCTTCACCTTGAACGCGCCGGGATTCCATATGGGTGCCAGTTCTAACCCCAGATGCTCCACTTCCCATCCAGCTCCCTGCTTGTGGCCTGGGAAAGCAATCGAGGATGGCCCAATGCTTTGGGATCCTGCACCCCTGTGGGAGACCTGGAGGAAGTTCCTGGCTCCTGGCTTCGGATCGGTGTGGCACCGGCCATTGTGCTCACTTGGGGAGTGAATCTTCAGACGGAAGACCTTCCCCTCTGCCTCTCCTCCTCTCTGTATAACTGCCTTTCCAATAAAATAAATAAATCTTAAAAAAAAAAAAAAGCTTACCATAGGGAGCTGTTTTCAGGGAAAGCATTTCTAGTTTCCAGCCAAATCACTGAATTAAAAAAAAAAATAGACTTATTTATTTCTATTGGAAAGGCAGATTTACGGAGAGAAGAAGAGACAGAAAGATTTCCCCCTCACTGGTTCACTCCTCAGAGACCACAATGGCGAGAGCTGAGTTGGTCCACAAGCCGGAAGTCAGGGGCCAGGAGCTTCTTCAAGGCTTCTCACATAGGTCCTAAGGACTTAGGCCATCTTCTGCTGCTTTCCTGGCACATGAACAAGTGCCTATATGGAATGCTGGTGTTATTTGAAAGGGAGAGTGATAGTGAGAGAGAGAGAGAGAGAGATCTTCTATCTGTTAATCCACGTTCCTGGCCAGCCAGGGCTGGACCAGGTGGAAGCCAGGAGCCTGGAGCTCCATGCTAGTCTCCCCTGTGATTGGCAGGGTGCCAAGTACTTGGATCCTCATCTGCTGCTTTCCTAGGCACATTAATAGGAATTGGGTCAGAAATGCAGCATCTGGGACTCCAACCAGAACTCTGAGATGAGATGTGGGCCTCACAAACAGCAGCTTAACTTGGTGGACCACAACACCGTCTCCCTAATTATGGTTTTGATTTGCTTATCTTTAATCATGGGGAGAAGCTTTCATGTGCTTATATGAAATCAGCATATCTTCTCTGGACAAAGTGTCTACTCAAGGTCTTTGCCCACCTCTGAGTTGGGCTGCTTGTTTTTTTGTTACATTGTAAGAGTTCTTTACACATTCTAGATGCTTTGTCAGATGTATGACTTGCAGACCTGCTCTCCCCTTTTGTAGTTTTCTTCTGCCTTTTTGGATAATATCCTTTGATGCACAAAACCTAAGTTTTGATCAAGTCCTAATTTTTCTTTTGGCTTTGTTGCTCACAATTTTGGTGTGTACTTGAGAATTCATTGCTAGGACCACAAATGATTTATTCCTGCATTTTCTTCCAACAATGTGGTGCTTTTAGCTCCATTTAAACTCATTTTTGGATATGAAATTGTCATTGCAACATTTAGATTCTCCTCTCAACTGGTTGAATGGTCTTGGCTCCTTTGTCAAAGATTAATTGGCATAGACATAAGGGGTTAGTTTCTGGATCTTCATTTCCATTCCATGTCTGTCCTTATGCAAATGCCACATGATTTGGTTTGTGTACTTTTGCAGTCATTTTTGCTTGAAAAATGTATCTTTCATTTTTCTTCTTTTTTAAGATTATTTGAGGGCTTATGTTCTAAATCATAACAATATATATTAGATATTTTGCATAACAAATTTTGTGATTCTGTTCTGGATTATAGAATTTTGTAATATAAACATTAATCTTTACATTTTGTAGGTTAAAATATTTATCCTGGGGGTCAGTGCTGTGGCCTGGTAAGATATACCTCTGCCTATGGCACCAGCACCCAAATAGTGGCTGGTTTGTGTCCCAGCTGTTCCACCTCTGATCCAGCTCTCTGCTAATGGCCCAGGAAAGTAGTGGAAGATGGCCCAGGTTCTTGGGCCTCTGCAACCATGTGGTAGACCCAGAAGAAGCTCCTGGCTCCTGGCTTTGGATCAGCTCAGCTCTAGCTGTTGTGGTTATTCAGGGATTGAGCCAACGGATGAAAGACCTCTCTCTCTTTCCCTTTCTCTCTCTCCTCCTCTCTGTGTAACTCTGTCTTCCAAATAAAAATAAAACAAATCTTAAAAGGCATAAGTTTGGGGAGTGAACCAATGGAAGCAAGATCTTTCTCTGTCTCTCCTCTCTATATATCTGCCTTTCCAAGAAAAACTATAAAACCTTTAAAAAAGAAAGAAAAGAGAAAACTAAAACAAATAATGTTATCTACACTCCAGTGATTCCTTCATCTTTGACAATGTCAGTAGTGTGTAAGAAAGTGGACTTGGGAATTTGATAATTTTGGGTTTAATGCTATTTCCACTATCAGGTCTGTAACCTCGTAGAAACTTTTTAAAAGCAAGATGTGTTTTTACTTACTTAAAAGGTAGAAGGACAGAGACAATAGAAGAAACAGAGAGACGTAAGTTTGTCCTGGGGCCCAGCATTGTGGCACAGTGGCTTAAACTGCCTCATGGAACACTGGTGTTTCATGTCAGAGTGCAGGTCTGAGTCCTGGCTGATCTACTTCTGATCCAGTGACCTGCTAATGTGCCTAAGAAAGCAGCAAAACATGACTCAATTGCTTAGGGCCCTGATGCACACATGGATACTAGGATGGAGTTCCAGGGTCTTGGCTTCAATCTGGCCCAGCCCTGGCTGTTGTGACTATTTTATAGAGAGAACCAGCAGATGAAGTTTGTCTCTCTCTCTGTCAGCTGGAGCGGAGTCCATCCAAAGTCAGGATCCAAGGGCTTTTTATGGATCTCCACGCAGGTGCAGGATTCCAAGACTTTGGGCTGCTTTCCCAGCCCATAAGCAGGAAGCTGCGTGGGGAGTGGAGCAACCAGCACATGAACTGGTGGTGCCTGTGTGGGATCCTGACACTTGCAAGGCCAGGACTAGATGATTGAGCCAACACACCGGGCCTGCTTTATGTTTCTGAGAGGTTAGGGAGATGGGTTAAAGATCTGTTTGTGCTAGTGAGCATTTCCTCATTGGTAACCCACAGTTAGGGTGATATACTGAAACCTTTTTTTTGCACATTTAGTACTTAATTTTTGCAGGTTTTGTGTCTACTCAGATAGTTTTGCATCCTCCTCTGCCTTCCTCTTTTTGTGATCTTATGTCTTCAGATGGATGTTTTGAGGTTATTCTTTATTTTGAGAAAAGTATAAAAATGTGATTTATTATCACAAGTCAAAAGTGGTTCCTGGTAAAGTCTTTCACAGCAGCAACAACACGAGTGGCTGTGGATCTTCTTCTGCTGGGAAGCGGCTGTGTGTGAGGGAGCAGTTAAGCATGTTGAACTAAATTGCTGATGAAGCAGCTTGTTAGTGAACTAAATGGTTTTCATTTCTCTTGTGTAGATTTCTAGGAATGGGATTCCTGAGTTAGAGGAGGAATGAAGAATTAACTTAAGAAACTCAAAGCTGACATAACTAGGTAGGCAGGTAAAATTTATGTGAGCTGCCTGGCTTCTGGCTTCAGACTGATCCAGCTCTGGCCTTTGTGGTCATTTAGGGACTGAACCAACACCCTGCAGATCTGTCTCTTCCTCTCTCTTTTGTAACTCTGTCTTTTCAAATAAGTAAGTCTTTAAATAAAGTCTATGTGAGCTAAAATTCCTGCATTCTGCAATGTAATCCTATCTTTTTAACTGGTTGGTTTGACACACCCACCTTCTCAGCATGCACTGTCCCTGGATGCTGGGCCAGGGCACATGCTCTTTTTAATGGCTGAGTAGTATTCCATGGAGTAGATGTACCACAATTTCTTTGACCACTCCTCTTGATGGGCATCTGTATTGTTCCCATGTCTTTGCTATTGTAGATTGTGCTGCTGTAAATACAACTTTACAGATCCCTTTCTCACATGCAGATTCTATTTCCTTTGGACATATTCCCAGAAGTGGGTTAGCTGGGTTATGTGGCAGATAGTTTTCTTTTTAAACAATTCCAACATGGACCAATGATTCTGGGTCAGAAACTACTGCTCTCGGTTAGGGGTAAGGTTTTGTTTTCTTTCTCTTGTTTCTGAGCAACTCTTGGACCACTACTGATGGGTCCATCTGCTTGTGGAGCCCACTGAAGTATGAACGTATTCATTCTGTTGCTGGGAAGTAAAATCTGTCCCTATTTGGAACACCATAGCAGCCTTCCGTTCAGATTCCTACTTCCACAGGAGGTAGGAACCTAGATGGGAAATTATTTCTCAGTTTCCTAGAGCCACTGTACACATTACCACAATTGGGTAGCTGAAGAAAATGGGTATTCATTACATCATGAGAAGGTAGGCCAGGCATCCAGAAAGGACTTGCCAGCAGGGCTTGAGGTCTGGAGGGCAGACTCTGGGATTTTGCAAGCTGTGAGCTTCTATGGACAAGCCTGCTCTACCCTGGCAGTGGCTGCAGAGTTGTCCCACCTGTGAAAAAGGTTCTGGCAGGTTCACTGCTTGGCCTCTAGTCTTTCTCACAGGCCCCGAGTGGAGGGCAATGGGAAAGGAGTGTCAGGCAGGGAGGCGGGATTTCTCTGTGATCTGGAGTGCCCAGGCACTTGATACGATCATCCTCACTTAGGGCCAGTTTTACTGTGAAAATTTATTTCCTTCTTACCCAGTTTTACGGTGATGTGTTGTGTCTTTTCTTAAAAGGACTTTCCTTCCTTTGGGATTCAATTCTGTGGTTTCTGTGGAGTTCTTTTTTCTGAAGAACTTAAAAAATGGTGGTTTTGTAGGTGATCCATTGTGGGAGCAACGAGCCCTTGTGACTTTCTGTATCCTGAGTGGAAGGGGAACCTTACAGTTTCAAGGCATTGGAAGTCAATTTCCAGAGTAACTGTCGGAAACATGCTAGTACACAGCGAGAGAGAAAGGATTCTGGGGTGAACAACAGTTTGTTAATTTGAGGTATCTTATTCTCTTTGGGTCAATAATATAGCACATGAACATGTCTAAGGCTCTGAAAAGTCCTGCAGAACAGAGAAATGGGGCCCGATGCAATGGCTAATCCTCCCTCTTCAAGCGCCAGGATCCCATATGGGCTCCAGTTCATGTCCAGGCTACTGCACTTCCCATCCAGCTCCCTGCTGATGACCTGGGAAAGCAGCAGAGGATGGCCCAAAGCCTTGGGACCCTGCACCTATATGGGAAACCTGGAGAAAGCTCTAGGTTCCTGGCTTTGGATTGTCTCAGCACCGGCTGTTGCGGCTACTTGGGGAATGAACCAGCATTTCTTTCTGTCTCTTGTTTTTATAAAAATCTGCTTTTCCAATAGAAACATCTTAAGAGAAAAATAAATGTAACTGTGTTTAATGGTGTTGCTAAAATTTGCTAAACCATAGAGCATTTTTGCCTTTGTAATACCATTATTCCTTTTATCATTGGTATTCCATGAACAATTTGGGAAGCAGAGGCCTAAATTTAAATGTTGATGGTATATTCTGTATAAACAGGATCGACACAGAAAGCCAGGATCCCTCATGGTACCAAAATCCTATGAGTATTTCTAGAAAGAAAAGCCATCCTGAAGATTAGGCAAGCATGCTGGGTGGTACTGAGGCATGTGGTCAAGCCCAGGTCAGCTGTTGGTGTCTCTTTTTGTATGTTATGACTTCACACTCGAATAAAACAAAGATGAAACATAAAGTTAAAATCCCTGGAAACATCTAGATCATTCCATTGGTTACCTTATTTTCTAAATCCAATAAGAAATCTCCCTGCCACTTACTCTCAACCTAGTATGTGGTTGAGGAAAGTCCTGATTATGGAGCTGCATTTGTATAGTGGGACTGAATGTGAACCCGTTTAAAAAAATGTTTATTTATTTGCAAGTCAGAGTAATGGAGAGAGAAGTATAGAGATAGAGAGATACAGAGAGACAGAGAGAGATTGAGCGATAGAGAGATTTCCCCAATGCTTACAATGGCCAGCTGAAGCCAGTAACCAGGAACTTCATTCAGGTCTTTAACAAGGGTGGTATGGGCCCAAGCACATGGGCCATCTTCTATGGTTTTCCCAGGAGCATTAGCAAAGAGTGGGATTGGAAGCAGAACAGCTGGGATTTGAACTAGGGCTCATATGGGATGCCAGTATTGCAGGTGGTGGCTTAACCATAACCCATTGTATCACAGTGCCCAGCACATGTAAACCTACTTGACACTCATTCAGTGAGAAATAATTTCTTAACTTTGAATGAAAACTCTTTTTTAAAAAAAGATTTATTCATTTTTCCTGGAAAGGCAGATTCACAGAGAGAAGGAGATACAGAGAGACAGTAAACCATTCACTGGTTCATTCCCCTAAGTGGCCTCAATGGCCAGAGGTGAGCCAATCAAAAGCCAGGAACCTGGAGCTTCTTCTGGGTCTCCCATGCGGGTGCAGGGTCCCAAGGCTTTGGACCATCCTCATCTGCTTTCCTAGGCCACAAGTAGGGAGCTGGATGGGAAGTGGAGCAGTTGGGACTTGAATCAGTGCCCATATGGCATCCTGGCGTGTTGCAAGACTAGGATTTAGCCCCTGAGCCATTGTGTCAGGCCCATTGGATGAAAGCTCTTGTTTCTGGTCTTTGGTCTGTCCTATGGGTTTGGGAACAAGACTTTGGCTTCTAATACCCTCTCATGCTTCAGTTACATTATCATTCCTTGAAGTAGCCTAGACCTGCTGTCTTGGAACTCTTGGAGTTTTACTTTTAGGATATCATCTTCCTCCCTTGGAAGAACTAATCCTCTTCCGTTCCAAATTTGGGTGGTACCTCTGATTAGAAATTGCCAGTAAGAAACAGTGCTGGGATTTGAATCCAAGAAATCCTACTCTAGAACTTAATTTCATAAAAATTACACTATCCTGCTTCCTGGTACCAACTGCATCAGTTTTCATTCACACAGAACTGAATTTTCATTGCTGTAAATGGCAAATTATCTTAGACCATAGAATTTCTTGCCAGTCATTTGGATAACTACATGTAAGATAATATCTTACATATCTTACAGATTTAAGGTCCTAAAAATACAAAAAGTTTTCTTTTTATAGTGGGAAAACGTTTTGTATTATTTTTGGTGGTGGCAAAATTAGTTTCTGTTTGAACAATGATTATTTTTCCGCTAAGGCCTTTTCATTCTTTTTATTACTTAGCTACTTCAGCTAAACTGTGGTCATGAATGATGGCTATGGAAACTAACAGCTTTTTCAGAAGGAAAGGAACTTAATTGCCTTGGAAATATCAACGGTGCATCAAGAAGTGTATCATGACTTAATTGTTCATTACACAAAAATTATACGACTACCCATTTCTTCCATGTCTTTGCGCTCTCTATCTAGAAAGGTATTTAACTAAGCAATCAGGGCTATTAACTATTCACGCAAGTATGGGCAGATAACCCCGGCAATAACACTGCAGTAGCCTCAGAAATGGCTGGCCGGGAGCAAGCGCAGAGCCCTCGGTGTGCCCCTTCTGCTGTTTGCTGATACATTTGCAATTTCACGCACAGTTTTAAATGTTAAGCATTAATCTGAAATGGTCACCGAAGCATCATAAAGTCTACATTTTGTCCCTTTTAATGAAAATGCTAGATATAGATTTAATGCAAAACTAAACATTTGGCTCAATATGTTCTACTCCAGTAAATTAGCCAGTGTTTGTCATCTTTTTAAAAAACTGGGGGTTTAATGCCTCATTTCACATGGTTTTGTTAGGGACAGATAGAAAGCTGATAAACAATCCATTTGTTCTATTACAGTAGCTCTGAGTCACACTGCTCAAGTTAAGGCTCAGTGCTCACTTCCTTTACAAGCCCTGTTGTGAGTGTAAGTGGCCTGCGTTTGAATGTTTGCCTGAAGCATAGCCGTGACGAGAGTGCATTCTCAGAGGAACACACGAGGCTTTGCTGGACAGTGGCCTCGCAGCAACGGCTTCTGAAATGACTCAGTGATCCCAGAAGGGAACAGAGCTTCAGTGAGCCCCTACTGTGTGCTCTTCAAGACTTTCCCACAAAGATCCCCAAACGACCATCCCACAGCCCTGAGCGGTCCGGATAACCTCCCTTGACATGGTCAGTTGGGGAAACTGGGGCCTGGAAGTGCAGCCTGTAGGTGACGGGAGCTGGAGCTGGGCCCGCTCCTTATTCCACACTGCTTGGCAGCTGGGGCCCGCCCTCCCCTCTCTCTCTCTGCACGTAGCACATTATTTGTCATTCAAGGAGGTTACATACACCACCCCCTCCAGGAAACCACGGCTACTTGTCTATTCTTGAGCACTTGAACATTTTTACTAATTCGTTTTATTCGAAAGGTAGGGATTAAGAGGTTCATATTCCATCATTGGCTCACTCCCTAAAGTCTTATAAGATAGCTGGGGCTAGGCCAGGCCAAAGCCAGGGGCCCAGGAGCCCGGAACTCAATCCAGGTCTCCCACAAGGTGGCAGGGACTCAGTCATTATCTGCCACCTCCTCGAGTGTGCATTAACAGAAATTTGAATCAGAAATGGAAGAGTGGGCCTGGCGCAGTAGCCTAGAGGCTAAATTCTTGTTTGCCTCTGTCGGGATCCCATATGGGCACCAGTTCATGTCCCGATTGCTCCACTTCTCTTCCAGCTCCATGCATGTGGCGTGGGAAAGCAGCAGAGGATAGCCCAAAAACTAGGGATCCTGTGTCCATGTGTGGGGAGAACTGGAAGAGGCTCTAGGCTTTGGATTGGCTCAGCTCAGGCTGTTGCAGCCACTAGGGAGTAAACCAGTGGATGGAAGATTTTTCTCTCAGTCTTGCCTTCTCTCTAACTGTGCCTTCCCAATTAAAAAAAGAAAGAAAGAAGAAAGAAATGGAAGAGTTAGGACTTGAATCAGGCACTTCAGCATGGGAGGAGGGTGTTTCAACCACTGCCTCAAATGCTTATTCCCAGAGCCGTCTCTTGAATCATTTGTTTGTTTGTAGCCAGGGATTTCCCATAGCAAAAGCGCTTAATCAAATTCATTGAAATCTTTATAAAGCAGATAGTTCTCAGTATCTCAAGTCGTACTCCCAGAATTATGAACATTGCAGTCGTGGGGCAGGTCTTGTGGTAGACCCGGCTACGTTTAAATTCTAATTTGCCTTAAGTGGGCTTCTCTGAATTTCAGATTCCTTGCTGTGTAAATCAGGGAAAATAATAGCAACTCCTTCCAAAGACTGCTGCAGATCTACGTCAGGGAGGTCGTGTGTAGTCTTTAGAGCAGAGCTGGGACACAGAACATTCCTGTGACACTGTCTGTTTTCTTCTCAAAAGATTATTTGACAATTTCATGTCAAAGGTTAGAAATCCTGACACTTGATTGTAATATGAACTTTTTAAAAAGGGAGATTTGATTTTTGTCTATAGCTAAACTGACAAAGGTCAAGAAAGCCGTTTATTATTAATTGATTAATATCATTATTACTTATCATTATTGATGAGTCACGTAGATTAGTTAAGGAGGGGTGACTACAGGGGGCTCTGGTTCAGGCACTGCCAAGCCTTGGATTCATTTGCATGCCTTCAGTCCACAATCCATTCCTGGAGCAGGAGTTGTAGGATAGCCTGTCCTGAGGCTTCCAGCGTGCCTGTATTACAGGGCTAGTTCCAGTACTGCCTACTTGCCTTCTGATCCAACTGCCTGCTAACCCATCTGACAGAGCAGGAGATGATGGCCCAAGAACTTGGGTCCCTGCCGTTCTTGTGGGAAACCTGGATGGAGTTCCGGACTCCTAGCTTCATTTTGGCCCAGCCCTGGTTCTTATAGAATTAGGAAAGTGAAACAGCAGATAGAAGATTTCTCTGTCTGCCTTTCAAATAAATAAATATAAATACACACCTCTTTAAAAACAGCAACAGTCCATTCCTCAATTCCAGTCTTGAATATGGACAGGAGATTTGTAAGGAAGAAGTTTATAGATGATAGGCACACTGCTTTTTGAAAATAACCTTCTAGATATGTTAAGTACACATTAGCACAGGTATCCAATTTACCCAATCCATTTGTACCCGATGGAGACATTCACATTCTTGTTACTTTGGTGGCTTCACTGTTCCATTCTTTTCCTTGTTCTGGATAACTGACCAAGCCGCCATGTAGCTGGTCTACTTAATTGACTCAAGAGAAGCCCTTCAGCTCTATTTGAGCCTGTATTTTCTCACAGGTAAATATAGGTTAAAATAGGGCTGCCTCTTTTTTTTTTTCAGCTTCACTATTTAGACCTCAGTTTCCCATCTGTAAAATGACCAGGCGGGCTGGCAATCCCTGATTTAGCTCCTGAGCCTTGGCTCCGCCTCCCCAGCGAGGCTGTGAAGGCACTTCAGTCACGCTGACTGGGTGTTAGGCACTTCCTGATCCGAGACCTTCTGGTCACCAGTGGACTACAGGTGTTAATGGATGTTCAGGGGAGAAGTGTTCTTTCCCCAGGGAAAGGAGTGGAGCTGTCTTTGCACTGTACCTTCCCTTTCAGTCCCCTCACCCTCCCTCCCAAGTTCTTCAACCACCCAAGACCTCCCTTCCGCAAGGGACTCATTTTCCGAGGCTCCCAATTGCATGGTGGAACTGGTTTGACCTGAGGTATTAGCAACAAATGGCTTTATTTCAATTCCCGTTTCTATTAATATGTGGGTTCGAGGCTCTGTTTTGTTGAGAGGATGCAGGTCACACATCATGCCTCCACCTTTCCTAGGTATGAAACTCCTCCCCAGTATGGGCCAGAGTTACTTCAGTCTCTATGTTGTGATGTCCTTTTCCTGATCAGAAGATGCCAAGACAAGCCTCTCAGGTTAGGCACCTGTGTGCGTGTGCGTGTCTAACCCAATTCTTTGGGAAGTTGTTCTTTTGTAAAGAAGACAGCCAGTATTCTGGTTAAGATTTTCACTCTGTAGCCAGGAGTTACTGGACTAGATAACCTTGGAGAACTTTGGCTAAATTGTGTTTCACAGTATCACACAAACACAAATGCAAGATGGGATTTCCTTTGGTCACTGTTTTCCCCTAATATTAAAAAAAAAACACCTTATGTCTGCTTTTGATTTAGTTGAGAGGTAGGCATACACAGAGAGACACAGAGAGAGAGAGAGAGGAGAGAGGAGTCCCCTCGTTGTTTTATTCTTCCAAATGTCAGCAGTGGCCAGGGCTGGGCTAGGGCAGAAGCTGAGGGTCAGAAACTCAAATCGTGTCTTCCTCAAGGATGGCACGAACCCAGTTATTTGAGCCACAGCTCCTAGAGTCTGTGTTAGCAGGAAGCTAGAGTCAGGAACTGGAGGGAGAGGAAGGACTTGAACCCAAGCACTCTGAGTGGGACATGGATGTCTTAACTGCTAGCTAGCCGTTCAGCAATTCCTGCTTCCTGCCACTGTGGACCCTGGGAAGCAGCAGCTGATGGTTCCTGTCACCTGCATGGAAGACTTGGATTGAATTTCTGGCTTTGATCTAGTCCAGCTCTGGCTGTTGTATGTATTTGGAAAATGGAGCAGCAGATGGCATGGGACCTCTTTCTCTTCCTCTGTATCTCCTTGTATCAAATAAAATTTAAAAATTTAAAAATTAAGTTTTAAACTTTAAAAAACATACTAGCAGCAAACTCGGGTTTTTTTTTTTTCTGAATGGAACAAAAATTGGAAAACAGACAGTAATCCACTATGTTGCAAGTGGGTTTGTATTGCACTTTGGGCTTTATCCTTTGCAGATGGCCTTTTGACCACACTCTCTGAATCTGTCCTGACCCTAACTTGACTGTCCAAGCCACTCACACCCTTGATTATTTGGTGTTTTGCAATCTCTTCCATAGCTTTCCCCCAGGAGCTTTGCACCTCACGTAAGCTGCCGCTCATTCAGGCCTGCGCAGCGGCACAGGTTTGTGAGCATTCTTCCTAACCCCGGCTCCAAAGACTTGCTGGCTTCGTAGACTTGCAATGATTAAGGATAACATGGAGAGATAGCATCTTGCAAAAGGGCCATAATAGGTGCTCAATAAGCAGTAGCAACTGTTGTTAGCCATTAAGTCTAACCCCAATGCCAACTCCTTTCAAGCACTTCATTCCTTAACACACCTCCTTAACTCCAGCTGCACACATTCCCTGGCTCTTAAAAATGCCAATAAGCTACTGAAATTTCTGGCCAGTGAGGCTTGGTTGTCTAGAATGCCATTTGTGTTTGTTTGGCACATCTCAGACCTGAATTAGCTATCAAAGTCAAGTAGTTCTGAAAGGCAGTGATGGGAGGGTGCAGCGTAGCATAAGCCGGGCTGGCTCCTGGCTGCATGAAAAGGCCTCTGTTTATCTCTGTTATTGGGCATGAGTAGAAGGGCAGCTTCTAGGAAGGCAGATGGGTCTTTGCTCTCAAGGGACCCTGGAGCTCGTTTCCTTCAGAGCGTGAAGTGACACATTCACGTGGTGAGTTCAGTTGCTTTATGTTGGTCCCTGTCCCTGACATGTTAGCCTCTGGGAAATCAGGCTCATCTTCATGTAAAAGGACACCAGGCAGAGACTCCTACAGTAAAGGAACATAAACATTCTTTTAAGCTAATTTATTAATTTAACACAATGTAGTGGTGTTGGTGTTAGGTTACCAGGGTCAACAGCCAGCAGTCACATTCCTCAGTTGTTTGATTGGTGACATGTATTAACAAACAGCCAGGAAAACTCTTTCTGATTAATCATGTTGATAAGTTTTTTTTTTTTTTTGGAGAGTTCTACAAACGCTTTTAGCTTAATCTGCTTAGACAGCAACCCATTGGGATGAAGCGTCTGAACTAATCTCAAGAAGCATTGAAGAGACAGCTACTGAGGTTGTATTGTGATCTCATGTAATCATTAACATGAGGGGCTACTGCTTTCCTGCATTTTTATTCCCTTTTGAAATGCATGGTAGGATAGGGTATTGCATGGTCTGCCAGAGATGCAGGGACGGGTAGCCGAACCTGAACATGTCTCTCTTGCCAGGCATGGAAGGATTTGGCAGCATTAACAAGGACTCCAGTGCATACTCACCCCTCCAGGGCAAAGGAATGTAAGGACGCACTCCTTACAAAGTGGAAAAGGTTCCTCAAGTCTGGCCCTGTTGCCATTTGGCCCGGGAAGTTCTTGGATGTGAGGCGCTTCCTTGTACCCGCAGGCTGCTTCTCCTCTGCCTGGCAGATGACTAGTAGATGCCAGAAGATCCCTTCCCCCACCCACTGCAAGATCTTGTAGATGCTGCCAAATGTCTCCTGGGAAAGAAATTGCCTCCAGGAGCCAAGTGGGGTTCCTGATGTTCACCTTTGAATCCCAAACAACCTGGTATGGCTCTGTGACCTCTCTTGATGGCACCATTTAAGCCACAACTGAAGAGCCACCTCTCCCATCCATCACTGTCTCTTCACCTAACTGCCTTCAGTGGTTCTCTGCACGGCCAGGCCTTGGGGCCACTCTCTCCTCCTTCACTTCCTTCTTCCCCACACAGGACACTGTTCTGAGCAAACATTCAATACCAGCCTAGCAGTTAATGGGGGGATTTTCTCGCCCCCCCTTCTTTGGTGACACCTGGAAATCAACCTGGACAAAATTCCCCAAATTACCAAAAAAATAAAATGAATGTACGTTGATTTAAAAAAAAAAAAAACCCTCATATGTCTACATGAGATCAATTTGAGAGGTAAGTGGCTACAGGAAGAACTAACAAGTCATTGAAATTCAAATAAAAATTCACACTCAGTAAGCATTTCCTAGGGGTCATACTCATTTAATTTAAATGTTATCCCCATTCTGAAGATGAGAAACGTGATCCAGTGAAGTGAGCTAATCTGTTCAGGTCCTGCCAGCTGAGTTGACAGCACGAGGATTTGAACCCAGGCAGCTTGACTCTGGGACACGTATTCAGCACCTCTTTGTATAGCTCTGGACCTTCAGGGGTGGAGGACCACTGATGTGGCAGGAAATGAGAGGAGGGGTGACTTTTCAGGAGTGGTAAGAACAACTTGGCCGAATTCTAGGGGCCTCAGCTTTCAGTGTCTGGGCCTATGCAAATCTTCAAGTGAATGTGGTCCTATTTCTCTGTTTCCATCTGTCTTAGTGAAACTGGCTCTGCTTAGCGGTGTGGAGTATTGCTTTCCCAGTTTAGAAAGTTAATTTATAAAGGCAGCTGAAGTGAAGAAAATGGTTTAACAGAGTGCTCCAGCTAGCAGGTGTTGGCGGAAATCGGGTCAGGGTGGGGAAGGTGGGGCTAGAAAATCGAGAAATTATTTGAACCTTTGACCCTTGAAGAACATGGGATGAAAAAAAAATGCATTTTTGATTTCGTGTCATTTTTGACAGCATGGCTGAATCTGGAGGATGTTCTGTTAAGTGAAATAAGCTTGGGCCAGAAAGACCAATCCTGTGCTTTGCCATGCGCATGTGGAGGTGGCAAGAGAAGCTCACAGATAGATACAGAATTTGGTGGTCATCAGAGCTTGGAAGATGGAGGATTAAGAAGATGGTGTCAAAGGAAAGCAAATTTCTGTTGGGCAGGACAATGTGTTCAGGAGATCGGACTGTGCAACACAGTCAACCAAAATATGTCATATATGTGAGATGGCAAATATGGACCTGAGTGTAAAGCCGTAGTAGAACCTCTTCTAGCGTGTGCTGAATCTTGCTCTTTTTGTTTCAGATTTGAAGGATAAAGGTACACTATTGTATGCAGACATTGAAAAATATTTCCCTGTGCCCTTTAGACCACCCAAGTAAATATGTCTGCTGCAGAAAAGTTAGAAACAAGAAACAATTAAACCATTATCCCCTCTCTCCTACCTTCCCTCCAAACCCCACAACATGGTATGATAACATCTACGGTTTGCAAATTGTGAACTAGAGTCTGGCAGCTCACAAAGAAAGGCTTCAAGCAAATTGTAATCCAGCAATTGTTTGAATAAGGTAGGGAGGAGAGAGCAAAAAAAAAAAAAAAATCCACTGTCATCTCTCAGCCACCATCTGACTGCTTTGGAAAGCTGCCTAGGTTTTTCAGTGAGGAGTGTCAGTTCCTGAAGATGGGGCACCTGCGAGGCCTCTCCTCCACCACTGACCTTTTGCATGATCTCTGCTTTGCTCCGTAGCCCTTTCCCCAAGCCCAGGGCAAGTCATTTCAAGAGCCTTCAAAGCCCTGCAGTAGCCCAGGACTGTCCCTTCAGTAACCAGCCACCCATGCCTGCTGAGCGTACTCCCCAGCCACCCGGGGAGGAGTAGTGCTCCAAGAGCCACAGCCTGTAAAGACTGTAAAAAAATCAGTGTTTTTGCTGGGAAATTTTGTAGGGCTGTCCTCCTGGAATACATAAGAGGGGATGAAGTAAGTTTTTTTTTTTTTTTTTAAGATTTATTTAATTTTACTGTAAAGAGAAAGAGAGACAGAAAGAGAAAGTTTCTAGGTTTCCTGGCTCATGAAAGACAACGATCAAAACAGGACCTAGAATGCTCCGTCCAGCTTTTAGCTTCTGGTCGGGTCCCATGTTTCCCTCCGATCATGCCCTAACCATACCGGCCTTCCCATCTTTTGTACTCAGAGCCTTTGCTTGGGACAATGACCCCACATGGGTGTTCATTCCCATCCCTTTGCCCAGCCAACCTCCTCCTGATCCTCAATTATATGTTACAGTCTCAGAGGGGCCTTCCTGGCTTCCTTCACTGTATTCTTAGCATAGTCAGATAATTTCTTTTGGAGCATTTTCTTCAACTCGTAGTTGTGGATTTGTGAGAGTCTGACTTTCCACTTGAGTGTAACTTCCCTGAATTTCACACGAAATCCTGGCACACAGTGCTGGGTACATGCCTGATGGGGAATAAATGAAGTCTGGATTGCTTATGTTGTTGGTTTGAAGATCGTTGTTTATGATGGGGCTTCAAAAAAGCTCATGGAAAGTGCACGTTGTGATAAAACCATACACACATTCCACAAAACTTTTGCACAAAAGTGAACTTATTTAGAACAAAATTTCCATTATTTGAAGTACCATAATATTGTCTGCGTGTTAACCTAAAAACTGAAAAATTTTACATGTTCATAAAAGTAGAAAAACAATGCAATTTCTTTATGTAGGTCTTCTAGAGTTGTCAACAGTCAACATTTTTCCCACACTTACATAATTTTTCTCTTGTGATTTTTTTCTAGGCTTTTGAAGGCACAGAAGCATTAGCCACCATTTGTTGAGAGTTTGGCTGTGTGTCGGTAACTGTGATGAATGTCTTACATATATTGTCATTGACTCCTCTCAGTCTGGCCGGTGGTCGTTGTAAGCCCTGACTTAGAGATGAGCAAACAGAGACCGTTTAAGTCACTTTTTGCAGTGTGTCCAGCCTAGATGGTGGAAATGTGGGACTCATATCTCTTGTCAAACCTTGCCTGTTGGAGATTTAATCAAATGTTTTTCTGTCCCTTGCTCTTTCTTTTCCAAAACGTCTATAGACTTAAAATGTTCAAATCGCATTTGATGTGTCTAAGCTTTCAGATAACTAGTGTTGTGTCTGAGAAGGGAGAACAGCAGTTGGCTTTATTATTCTTCTGTTTAAGAAAAAAAAAATTAATCCAGGGATGGGCATGTAATATTGGGGTAGCCTGGGTTCAGTTCCCAACTTTGGCTACTGACTTAGCTTCCCAGAAATGCAGAGTTTGGAAAGCAGCAGTGACAGTTCAAGTGCCTGGGTCCCTGCTGCTGGCCTGGGAGACCCTGACTGAGTTTCTGGTTCTCAGCTTTAGTCAGTCCCAGCCATTGCATGCATCTGGGGGAGATAAGAAGCAGATAGGAGCTGTGTTTGCAGTCTTTTCTCTCTACTTCTCAAATAAACGAATCATTTAAAAAAATCAATTCAGCAATGCATAAATGTTTCTTTAGTAAGATCTCTTTGTTTGAAATGAAGATTGACATGGAGGTGGAGGGAGGGAAGAGAGATCTTCCATCTCCTGGGCCACTCCTAAAATACTCATCAAGGCTAGGGATGAGCCAGACAGAAACTAGAGGGCAGGAATTCCACCCAGATCTCTCACGTGGATGGGAGGAACCCTGTACTGGAGTGGACATCAAGTGCTCTCCAGGCTCATTGCAGGAAGCTGGATTGTAAGCATGGAGTACTCTTATAGGATGGGACTGTCCCAAGAAACAGCTTAACCTGCTGTGCTATGATACTTGCCACCTTAAATATTTATTGAGCTTATTTTACTTTATGAAACACCAGGTAAAGAGCTGGGGGGCGGCAACAGTGAGCCAATAAACACTGTTCTGTTCTCCTACAGTGGAGTTGAATCAGATCCTTCAACATGAATTCAAATAGATTGTGGTTGAATCCATGTTATGTAAATAGACTCTTGGCTTCTCAGCTGAGGCTGTGGGTTTAGAATGAGAGAAGTTAGATGGAACAGCTGATGCCGAGATTTCAAAATGGTCAGTACAGCCAGGCAGCAGAGGTTTCGTTGGCACTGTGTTTTTTCTTGTTCTCAGTTTCACGACTTCCTTGGAGTAAGACAGCTTTCAACTCTAGACGGAGTTTGGAAAAAGAGAAACAACTCAAAAGTACTCGGTTAGTTAAGCAGGGCTGCTGTGTGCAGTCGGGCAGTCTGTGTACTATGCAAAGATATCTGACTGAGGAGTTGACTTTTGGTTTGATCCCCAGTTGTTGAGCCTGGGGTTCCGTTAGCTCTGAGGGTGGAGCTGCTTCTCCCCTAAGCAGGTGCCTTAAATCCCACCCAGATAATCAGTCCTGGGGTTGAGCATTGAATTTGTGGTAGACCTCTTGATAACCCTGGAAAGAGAATGTAGAGGCAAATAGTTGAAACTGCTGAGTCAACTTAAAAGTTGGGATCATGTGTGAAACTCATCATTTGTCTTGTCTGTCTCCCATTGCCTCCATTGGTGAAGTTCCAAATGCCTTAAGGTTTCCATGTAGTAGCAATGTAAGCATTTGTTTTAACTAGAAAAATGGGGCAGGCATATGGGAGCTGAGTCACACTGCTTGCTTGGGAGCCCCAAATTCCATATCAGAATGCCCTGGTTTCAGTCCCAAGCTCTGCCTTTGAGTCCAGCTTCCTGCTAATACACATCCTGCAAAGCAATAGGAAATGTTGGCACCCACGCGGGAGAAGCGGACTGAGCTTTCAGTCACTGCATTTGGCCTGGCCTAGCCGAGCTGTTGTGGAAATTGGGAGAATGAACCAGCAGAAGGGAGATTTCTATCTGTCTACCTTTCAGATAAGATGAAAAGAAATGATAAAAAAAAATTAAAGAATAAACACACAGGTTTTCTGCGTGAAGCACATTCACTGTCATTATTGTGTTTCACAATACTAAAGACTTCTTTTTTTAGTGAGCATAGGTATGTGCAGGCAGCATATATATTGTTTAGTTCTCTTCCTGATCTCACAAAGTAGGTATTATTATCTCATTTATTTGACTTATCAAAGTTATATTAGAAGGAGGAAAATCCTTGCCTAGCTCCAAAACCCACCCGCACGCACAACAACCATCTTGGGCATGTTTGCTTGGGAGGGAGGGGTCCACTCAGGTCTCTATTCTGACTTTGGCACCCACTGTACAAATTGTACGAAGCTTTTGTTGAAATTTGCTCTCCTCCAAATTGGAATATTTCTAAGTTTTCTTTCTAAAGCTTATTTAATTTATTCTTATTTGAAAGATTGAGAAATAGATATCTTCCATTGGCTGCTCTGCTACTCAAATGCATGTAACAGCCAGGGCTGGGCGAAGCTGAAGCCAGGGGGTCTTCCATAGGGGTGGCGAGGAATCATGGACTTGAGCCATTGCTGCTGCTTCCCCGGGTCTCCATTAGCAAGAAGCCAGAATCAGGAGCTGGGTGGAGCTGGGAGTTAAAATTATGTCAGGCACTGTGATGTGGGACTTGAGTATCTTAACCATGAGGCCAAAAATCTTCCTTAAGAGTCTATTATTTTGGGGACCTAGCGCAGTAGCCTAGTGGCTAAAGTCCTTGCCTTGTACACGTCGAGATCCCATATGGGTGCCGGTTCATGTCCCAGCAGCCCCGCTTCCCACCCAGCTCCTTGCTTGTGGCCTGGGAAAGTAGTTGAATATGGCCCCAAGCCTTGGGAACCTGCACCTGTGTGGGAGACCTGGAAGAAGTTCCTGGCTCCTGGCTTTGGATAGGTTCAGCTCTGGCTGTTGTGGCTGCCTGGCGAGTGAATCAGTGGGTAGAAGATCTTCCTCTCTGCCTCTCCTCCTCTCTCTATATTTAACTTTCCATAAAAAATAATAAATCTGTTTTTTTAAGAGTCTATTATTTTCATAAGAGAAATTCACTAACCTCATGGTAATGATAACTTACACCTGTTTTGCACGCACCCGTTACTGCTTTAAGTACTTGATAGATTTTCTCAGACTGAACTGTCTTAAGTACCCCATGAGGAGGCAGCATGAATCTGAACAGACAGAAGTTCATAATGGGTACAAAACTGCAGTCGTATGGGGTGACTAAGTCTAAAGATCCAATATACACCTTAAGAACTAAGGTTTTGAGTATTGTATTATATACTGATATTTGCCAAAAGAATAGATTTGAGATGCTCTTATCACAAAAGGAAAAAAAGCAAAGGAGGAAAAGGCAACATGATAGGTGGTATTCATTTTATGTACATGTGCGATAGGACAAGTATATCATGTTGTATACATTTTTTTAAGATTTATTTTATTCTTTTTTTTTTAAAGATTTATTTTTATTATTTTTTCATTGGAAAGGCGGATATACAGAGAGGAGAGACAGAAAGGAAGATCTTCCGTCCGATGGTTCACTCCCCAAGTGAGCGCAACGGGTCGATACTATGCCGGTCCGAAGCCAGGAGCCTCTTCCGGGTCTCCCACGCGGGTGCAGGGTCCCAAAGCTTTGGGCCGTCCTCAACTGCTTTCCCAGGCCACAGGCAGGGAGCTGGAAGGGAAGCGGGGCAGCCGGGATTAGAACCGGCGCCCATATGGGATCCCGGGCGTGCAAGGCAAGGACCTTTAACCTCTTGCGCCACCCACGGCGCCGGGCCCTAGATTTATTTTATTCTTATTACAAAGTCAGATATACAGAGAGGAGGAGAGACAGAGAGGAAGATCTTCCATCTGATGATTCACTCCCCAAGTGACCGCAACGGCCTCGAGGACTTTAGCCGCTAGGCCCCGCTGCCGGGCCCATCATGTTGTGTACTTAAACACACATAGAAATGCACACCAAGAGATGGGGAATTAGGAAGTCGACTTGCTCAAAGTCACATGCTAAGTGGCAGAGCCTGGATTCAAACACAAGCAGTCTGCCTCCAGGCTGGGCTCCTAGCCATTCCTGAATTCCCCTCCAAGTCCTTATGGGGAATGAGCATGCTGGGTAGCCCCACTGCACGTGGAGGTTGGTAGGCAGTGAATGCCTGCACAGACATTCTGTTTCAGAGAGAGGTGGGTGTCTTCCCCCGTGCAGCAGCCCTGGCCTCTGTCTCACCTTCCCTTTTTCCTTTGGGCAGATGAAGTGTCTTGCCTGAGTAGGAGGGGAATGGGTCATGCATGGACCACACCCGTTCACCCTCATTAAAAAAAAAAAAAAGATTTATTTATTTTTTATAGGAAAGGCAGATTTACAGAGAGAAGAACAAAGATCTCCCACCCATTGGTTCCCCAAATGGTCACAATGGTTGGAGCTGAGCCTATCTGAAGCCAGGAGCCAAAAACCTCTTCCGGGTCTCCAACTTAGGTACAGGGTCCCACGGCATTGGGCTGTCTCAGGTGGAGCTTTAGCCAATTGAACCAACTTTTTTTTTTTAAACTGGAGTCTTAAAAATTTTTTCCTCAAGAATTTTTTTTTTTATTGAAGAGGATGATAATTATTATTATGTATTAGAAAGGCAGATATACAGAGAGAAGGAGATACAAAGAAGATCTTCTGACTGCTGATTCACTCCCCAAGTGGCCACAAGGGCTAGAGCTGAGCCGGTCCAAAGCCAGGAGCCAGGGAACCTCCTCTGAATTTTCCATGTGGGTGCAGGATCCAAGGCTTTGGGCCATCCTTAACTGCTTTCCCAGGCCACAAGCAGGGAGCTGGATGGGAACTGGAGTAGCAGGGATACAAACCGGCACCCATATGGGATCCTGGTGCATGTAAGGTGAGGACTCAGCCACTAGGCTACTGCACCAGGCCCCTATTGAGTCAATTTTTAAAAAGATTTATTTATTTTTATTGCAAAATCAGATATACAGAGAGGAGGAGAGACAGAGAGGAAGATCTTTCGTCCATTATGTCACTCCCCAAACAGCCACAATGCCTGGAGCTGAGCCAATCCAAAGCCTGGAGCCAGTAGCTCTTCCGGGTCTCTCATGAGGGTGCAGGGTCCCAAGGCTTTGGGCCATCCTCAACTGCTTTCCCAGGCCACAAACAGGGAGATATATTTGCTATCTTTTAAAAATTGTCTCTGTGCCTGGCGCAGTAACCTATCGGCTAAAGTCCTCTCCTTGCACGCATCAGGATCCCATGTGGGCACTGGTTTTAATCCTGGCAGCCCCGCTTCTCATCCAGCTCCTTGCTTGTGGCCTGGGAAAGCAGCTGAGAATGGCCCCAAGCCTTGGGACCCTGCGCCCACATGGCAGACCCGGAAGAGACCCCTGGCTTCGGATCAGCACAGCTCTGGCCAGATGAAGATCTTCCTCTCTATCTCTCCGCCTCTCTGCATATCTGACCTTCCGATAAAAATAAAATAAATTATTTAAAAGAGAGCAAGAAATTAAAAAAAAGCTACATTTGTTTACCTGAAAGGCAGAATTATAGAGTGAAAGACATTTGAAAAGAGAGAAAGAGAAATCTTCTGTTCATTGTTTCACTCTGCAAATGACTACAATGGTCAGAACTGGGACAGGCTGAAGCCAAAAGCCTGGAACTACATCTGGGTGCAGAGTCCCAAGCACTTGGCCATCTTCTGCTGTTTTTCTAGGTATATTATTAGGAAGCTGCAATGGGAGTGGAGCAGCTGAGACTTGAACCAGCATCCAAATGGATGGTAGCCTTGCAGGTGGTGGCATAGCGCACTGGGCCACAATGCTGTCTCCCCACCCTAGCCTAACTTCATAACTCCATAATTTATTCTATTCTTTCTGCGGCAGATCTTCCTGATAGGGAAGGGAGAAGGTGGCCTCCAGGGCTTCAGAGTATGTAAGTCTGTCCAACTTTGGGGTTCATTAAGAGGAGGCTTTTTGTTTCATATAGATCCTAGTCTCCAAATCAGTTTAATAACGTGGGTACTGGAGTGGGGATTTGACCTTGCAGTGAAGACACCAGTTCAGACATCTGTATCCCATATTGGAGAGAGAGAGAGAGAAAAAAAAAAGATGGCAAACAGGACATGCCTTTCCATGAGGAATTTGCTTTTCCATTTAGTTCCACTGTCTTCATGAGCACAGTTCAACAAACACTTACTATCCATCCTGTATGGGCCAGAAATTCTAGTTAAGGCTTGCACTCTCCTGCCCTGAAGGAGAAGAGCTCAAGGAAAACCAAGGCAGTCCTGCTTAAGGGCTAAAGATTTGGAGTAAGGGGAGCTAGATTTCGGGGCTCTGCTACTGTCTGTGTGGCCACTGGAAGAAGATTTTGTTATCACTGAAGTTCTTTGCATGCTAAGAACAGCAATATCTACTTCAGAAAGTCAATACAAGCATTTAATGAAATAACACATCACAAAGCGCCAATACAAAGTTGCACCCTGGAGTCTCTCCTGTTTGCCGTCTTGTTTTCCTACATTTTGCGCTTCAGCTGTCCTTGTTTCTGAGTTGAAGTTCTCATTTTCTTGTTGAGGAAAGCCTCTCCCTAACTTTTCGCTCACAAATCACTCCTCATTCTAAACTCTTTTTTTCCAACAGGTTCAATGATTGAACAGGTTCAATCATTCTATGAATTCCTTCCATCCTTAATTCTTCCTGCAGAGCCCTCTGATTGCCTAGTTCTTGGATGCAGCAGAATTAGCCATGGACTTATTCTGTACTTTCCATCTTCTCAATGTGTGGGGAATCCCACTTGCTCTCGAACCAGCTGAATAAATAGCTGCCCCCAGGGTGTAAATGAAATCACGTGATTGGAAGAATAACAGCCAGTGGCAGCATCCGTTGATTGCAGGCCCACATTTCAATTGTGAATTATCCTCTTGAAAAGTTATCTTTATTTTTTTAATTAAAAAGGTAATATTTATTTTTTATTTGAAGGCAGATTTTCAGGGAGAAGGAGAGACAAAGAGAGATCTTCTATCTACAGGCTCATTCCTCAAGTGGCTGCCATGGATGGAGCTGAGCCCAAAGCCAGGAGGCAGGAGTTTCTTCTAGGTATCCCATGTGGGTGCAGGTACTCAAGGACTTGAGCCATTCTCCACTGCTTTCCGAGGCCACAAGCAGGGAGCTGGGTCAGAGATGGAGCAGCTGGGAACATGAACCAGCACCCTTATAGAATGCTGGTGCTGCAGTTGGAGGATTAGCCTACTGAGCCATGGCTCTGGACCAAAAAAATTGCCTTTAAAATAAGTGTGTATAGTGACAAGCTAGTATTTCTTTTTTTGTTTATGATAGTTTTATTAGTAATTATTAAAATTTATAAATAATCCAACTGTCTTTCATTAGGTTGCAAGAAAAATTGTATGTACCATAGAGTATTATTTGATATGAAAACAGTGAACTTTTCATTTTTAAATATTTATTTATTTTAAAGATCTATTTTTAGTTGAAAGGTAGATTTAAAGAGTGAAGGAGGGAGAGAGAGAGAGAAGGTCTTCCTTCCATTGAACAAGCTAATATTTCAAGGAGGAAAATTACTGTGCTATGTTTGGTTTATATACACATTTAGTATCAAAAGTAAACTTTTTAACTTTTCCTTTGCATGGGTTAGTATTATATATGTGAAGCTTGAATTGAAACAATTAAAGCAATTTTTTTTTTGATATTGTGTACATAGCTGAAAGGGATGCATGTCTATTGGGCCTCTGATTCAGGTGGGAAGGGTCAGGTGTGGAGAAAGGTGGGTAGGATGAATGTTTCAGGCTTTGTTTTCTCCTATGTGTGCAGGAGGACGGGGCCACTCCTTGCTGTCAAACTACATCAGTATCCAGGGATGGGGGTGGGTCTTTGATGACTTCTTGAAGATCCCGATGTGGGGAAGAGTGTCTGAGGATGCTTCCTGAGTGTTTTGGTAGGTCTGAGGATTGCTCCAGGGTTGAGATAATCTTTCCAAGATCAATTGTTTGACCAAGTCTACCTTAGTGTATCCAAAGACCCAGGAACATGCTGCAAAGCTTGGCCAGCAGAACTGTCCAACCTCTTTCATCCTCTGATGAGGCAGTTGATGTCCCCTGCTGGCCTAGATGAGCTGGCTAAAATGTCTCCTGTGTGTGTCTGGGCATGCTGTCCATTACACAGGCATCAGCAACTGAGGGGGCTCAGTCCTGACACATGGGCTTCAAAGTCAGACCACACATATTCCCTATGGCTGGGGTCTGAGTCCAACAGTATAGTTGGGGTGTTCTCTAAGAAACTTCGTCTGGGTGACCTCAGACTTGACTCTTCTGCAGTCTGTCCAACAGGTGCAGGGTCAGGTTCAACCTGACACCTGCAGCAGCCAACATACATACTGGTGAATGCAAGCTACCTGGTCAGTTCTGCCCCGGCCCCATATCTCATGTGGACTGATGGGTGCTGCGGCCTAGCCCAGTTAGCCCACCACAGACCTGTCCTCTTGCACATCAGTGGGTGCCACGGCTTAGTTGGGCAACCCCTAGTAATTTCCATCAAGCTCACCTCTAGTTCTGATTTTTCAGGTGCCAGCCTCTGCTTCAGCCTAGTCCAGTCTAGCTGGCATCCAATCTGGCTTTCATACATACCCATGGGTGCTAAGGCTAAGCTCAGCCTGTCCTTTCCCCAGTCTTGGCCCTCATGTATGTCACCTGTCTGTCTGGCCCATCCCCAGCCCTGTTCTTGTGCACACTAGTGGTAGGTACAGTCTAGCACGGAAGTATCCCTAGTTCCCCTGCAAGGCATGTTCCCAGCCTCACATCTTGTTCCTGTTAGGGGGCACTGTGGTCCAGCCTGACATGACTTGCACTCAGTTCTGGCACTTTTCAGCTGGTGTTTTGTCCTAGCCCAGCTATCCCCAGACCATTCTGGCTGTTGTGCACTCCAGAGTGCAGCAGCCTAGCCCATCCTGGTCTGCCCTCAGTCCAGGCTCTCACTCACCTGTAAAAGCAGTGGCCCAGCAGGGTAGTCCTGGAGGTTCCCCTACTAGGCCTGTTCCCAGCCCTGGGTCTTGCTTGTGCCAGAAACTACTACAGCCCAGTCTGAGATGGCCCACCCCAGTCTCAGCACTTGCCAGCAGGTGCTACAGCCTGCACTTGGAATCACCCCCAACCATCACCAGTCCAGCTCTCACCACTGGGTGCTGAAGCCTAGCCAGCCTGGCCTATCTCCAGCCCTCATGGGTGTTGCAGTTTAACCTAGCCTAGCCTATAGCCTGTCCTGACTTTCACTTATGCCAGTGTGTGCTGTGGATTGGCCTAACCTGGACTGCCCCCAGACACAACTCACATGTATGCTGACAGGTGCTGCAGCCCAGCCTTGTTAGGCCTGCCTCCAACCCTAGCTCTTGTGCTCATTAGTGGGAGTTGCAGCCTAGCAAGATGAGTTGCCCAACTTCTCCTACCAGGCCCACTCCCAGCCCTGGATCTCACATGTACCAGTGGGTGTTGCTGTCCAAACTGACATGGCCAGCTCCCAGTCCTGACACTCACTGGTGGGTTATCCCAACTGACTTGAACCCATTCCAGCTTTCACCAATGGGTGTTATAGTCTAGCCCACCTCCAGACCCAGCTCTCATATGACATAGTAGTTGCCTAAGTCTTGCCTGGTTTGTCCCACATCCATTCTGGTGTTTGTGTTTGTGGGTCCTGGAGCCTCACCCAGTCTGACCCAACCCAAAATACAGTCCACACACATGCTGTTGATAGCTCTCAGCCTTGCCAAGCAGGGGAACTTCCCCACCAGGCCTGTTCCCAGCCCTGGACCTCGTGCGTGCTGGCAGGTGCTTTGACCCAGCATGTCATAGCCTGCCTTCAGTCTCAGTTCTTACTGGTGGATATTGCGACCTAGCCTAGCTAAGTGTGGCCCACACTCTGCCCTGGCTCTCATGCATGCCATTGGGTCCTGGAGCGTAGCCCAGCCTGGCCTGTTCTCAGACCTGGCCCACACAAATGCTGATGTGTGCTGCAGTTTTGCCTGTCTTAGCCTGTCCTTAGACCTGGCTCTTGTGCTTTCCAGTGGGAGCTGCAATCTAGAAGGGAATTCCTGAAGTTTCCCTACCAGGCCTGCTCCCATTTCTGGATCCCAAGTGCTGGCATGTACAGTCACCTTACTTGATATGATCTGTATCTGCCACCACATCTGCTCAGGAACTTGCTTTGGTAGAAAATTTCTGAATTGCTTATAAGAGAGTACTTCAAAAAGTTGATGCAAAAATGTAATTGGAAGATGAGCTCAGGTGGGCATTTGGATTAGTGGTTAGATGCCATGTCCCACACAGAAGTGTCTGCGTTTGATGCCTGGCTTCACTCTTGGCTCCAGTAAATGGCTCATCTGGTTGGGTTCCTGTTGCCAGTGCAGGAGAACCACATTAACATGGACTCGCCTTGGCTGTGGTGCTCATTTGGGTAACAAACCACAAGATGAATCAATCTTTTTCCCTGCTCTGAAGTAAATAAATGATCTTGAAAAGCTAAGCTAATTTAGGTGTAAAAAAATTTCAAAATCTATTTCGTTTTTTTCACATTCTCCATGAATTTTTTGAAGATACCTCATGTGTATGAAAAAATGCATAGATTTTAAAAAAAAATTCTGAATTAAAAAAAAACCTTATGTTTGATTTTTATTTCCATGAACATTTTGAAGTTTCCTGGTATTCTATTATGTCACAGGGAAGGCAGAGGATTAATTTTAGTTTTTAGATGAACGTACTGGTGTCAAAGCATTCTAGAACTCAAGAAAAAAAAAATAATTGAAAGGGCTCACAAATCAAGCTCCTTCGAGCAGAGTCGGAGCTGGGTCTGCTGTTGTCCCCGCCTGGGCCTGGCACCAGAACCCAGGGTGGGCACTGCCACTGAGCACTCCTGCCCTTTGCTGGAGTGAGGGAGCTTGTGACAGTGAGGGAACAGCAGAGGTCAGTGGCGGTAAGCCCGGGTTTGGGCCTGGCTGAGCTATCTACCAGTCTTGTGACACTGGATGAGCTATTCAAGTTCTTTATCTCTCAGTTTCCTTATTGAGAAAATGGATATGATCATTGAGGTCGGCTTCTTAGATTTGCTGGGAAGATTAAGAAAGCTTCTTGTAAAGTGCTCATCACTGGGCATGACTGAATCACTTTAGGCTGAGATTATCTCAGGTTGATCAGAGTAGAGAAAGACAGTCGGCATCTCGTAGCATCCTTGGTTGGAGAAGCAGCTCAGAGAACACGAACGAAAGCAGGGTTGTAGTCTGAACCTAGGCTTGAAAGCAGCGTGGCAGGGGCTGATGCGGCCCTCCACGAGCACTTCCCGTCTCAGCATGTCCCACTGTCTGCCCGTTGTTCCAGCCACACACTGTGGGCCCCTGACCTTGTCCCTTCCACTGCCCACGCAGTCCTCAGAGTGATGAGTTTCCTATAGTCCACAGCGTCTCCTGCCTTCCCCTTGTTCCTCTTCACCTTCTGTTTGTCTTTTTTTTTTTTTTGTAAGATTTATTTATTTGTATGGGAACTTCAGATATACAGAAAGGAGAAGAGACAGAGAGGAAGATCTTCCATCCATTGATTTATTCCCCAAGTGGTCGCAACGGTTGGAGCTGAGCCAGTCTAAAGCCAGGAGCCAGGAGCTTCTTCTGGGTCTCCCATGCAGGCGCAGGGTCCCAAGGCTTTGGGCCATCCTCTATTGCTTTCCCAGGCCACAAGCAGGGAGCTGGATGGGAAGTGGGGCTGCCGAGATTAAAACCGGCCACCATATGGGATATTGAGGTGCGTTCAAGGCAAGGACTTTAACCACTACGCTATTGTGCCAGGTCCAGATTTTAGTTTTAAGTTACAAATCTATAAAACCACACTAGACAGAATCTTTTTTTGCTTGTTTTTGTTTTTGGAGTAAGAGTAGGATGTTTGTAAGGGTAGACCCTAAATCTTAGCATAAATATCCACTGAGCTAAGAGTGTAAGCCAGCACTGCTCCCAAGAAATGAAATATAATCCATAAATGCATGTCATGTGTGTAATATTAGGCTTTCCAATAGTCTTGTCAAGAAAGTGAAAAACAGGTACATTTAATTCAGGAATATATTTAAGTCCAATATACAAATAAAGCGGTATAATTTAAATATCTAATCTTTTTTTTTTTTTTTTAGAAAAACTATTTGTTTATTTGAGAGAGAAAAATAGGAGACCCATTTCTCTTACTATCTGGTTACTCCCCAGTGCCGTTAAGGGCTGGGAGCCAATCCCAGGTCTCCCACAGGGTGGAAGCTCCAGTCGCTGATATCACTGCTTCCTTCCCGGGTCTGCATTGGCGGGAAGCTGGAGTTGGACATCAAATCCAAGTTCTGTGCTGAGACCCAAGTGTCCCAACGCGTAACCTAGCCATGAGGCCAAATGCTTGCTTTAATATAAAATGGTTGTTGAGACACTTTCTTTTCATTCTAAGCTTTCTAAATCCTGTGTTTCTCTTACAGCACGTCTGAGTTTGACTAGCAGCCACGTTTCATGTGCTCAGTAGCCACACATGGCTAGTAGTTGCTTTACTCGACAGCATAGATAAGTCATTGTTAAGAAAGTAACCAGCACTCAGAAACCACAATTAATACTCAAATCGCCGGAAGCAGCACGTGACAACTTGCCTGCTTTTTGAGCCAAAGTTCATTGCCTTTTAAAGAGGAGGTGCTCAATCACGGTTTGTTTTTCTAGCTGAGTTATTTTTATTTTTTCAATCGAATGTTCATGCTTGTTTTATGTAGATATGGTCAAAATACCACATTGTAGCAATGAATCACGTTGTTAGTCATGAAACAAAAAAACAATTCATTTTACTTTGTTTCTCAGAAATGAGAGATGTTTTAAGAATGTGTTTTCATAAGATTTGCCAAAATTTTCTCGTTGCACAATGGCTTTCCCCCCCGCCCCCTTTTCCCTTTGGAAAATTGTTGGGTTGATGAAGCTTTTCAAGATAGGTTGGAACAGATGCACTGACCATGTAGGAAGACAAAAACAATATTACTTGAAGAAGGGACCTTAGGGAAACGACAGTCTTCCAAGGATGCTTGAAACCTGCTTATAGGAAGTATTGAGTCTTTGGCGGATGTTATGATTTAAGTTAAGGGAAGGAAGAGCTTGGGGAAACTCTGACTTGTCAGTGCTCCAAATACCACACTATTGGATCCTGTAAAGTAGTGTTTCTCGAGAGGCATTACATTTTATGTTAATTGCTCAAAATTTATTCCCTTCATTGATTCTTTAGACAGAAGTTAAATCTCATTTGATTCTGATTCTAATGCACCCAAGCCTACAAAAAGAGAGGTATCCAGTGAAGTTATGTAAGCAACTTGTAATACTGTGTGAGACTGAAAACTTTTTTCATTAAAATGATGTCAGTGTTTCATTCAAACATGGGGGCACTAGCACCTTGAAGTAGAGTTGGAGAAGACCACTCGGAAGAGTCCTTTATACACATCTTTCATCAGACAAATCAGAAAACAGATTCAGAGAGGTAGAAAGATTTGCTAAGATCATCTAATTGTTCAGAGGCCTCGATTCAGTCTTTCTGAGCCTGGGCCAACAGCCCCTGTTTGTAATGATCGTAGCCAACCTGTGCCGAGCATGCTCAGTGCAAGGCTCTGGATTCAGTGCTCTTCGTAAATCTCAATAATCCACAAAATCTTTGAAATATTAAATAGTGCAAAGTTAACAGCAAAGTCATCACTCTAACAATTTTTTTCTGTGATGTTTCACATGCTTTCTTAAACGAAAGTTGCTGACGCACAACTTGTTCTCCACTTCCAGATCCAAAGACTGTGAAGGGAACCCAGGCATACTCCAATGGGCACTATTGTCAATAAAAAAAGCATTAGTTTATTCACAGTGAAAGTCTGGTGTATTTCTTTCAATGGTTGCAGTGAGCTTGGAAAAACAGTTTTTTTTTCTTTTTCTAGCTTAGTTTGCTAATGAATTACTTCCCTCTCTCTCTCTCTTTTAAAGATTTATTTTATTTTTATTGCAAAGTAAATATACAGAGAGGAGGAGAGACAGAGAGGAAGATCTTTCATTGACTGATTCACTCCCCAAGTGGCCGAAATGGCTGGAACTGAGCCAATACGAAGCCAGGAACTTGGAGTCTCTTCTGGGTCTCCCTTGTGCGTGCAGAGTCCCAAGGTTTTGGGTCGTCTTCTACTGCTTCCCCAGGCCACAAGTGAGGAGCTGGATTGGAAATGCCCTGCTGGGGCTAGAAGCAGCGCCCATGTGGGGTCCCGGCACATGCAAGGAGAGGACTGTGCTGGGCCCTTCTTCACTCTCTTACTTTCTCTTTTTTCTTTCATCCTCTCTTTCCCCACCTTTCCTTTGTTTTTCTTCTTTTCCCTTTCTTTCTTCCATTTTATTACAGCAAGCGTGAACGTGAATTTTCTGTTAAGATCCTAAATTTGTTCTGATGTGTGGTGAGCACATAAAATGTTGGCTCTGTAAAGGTCTGGAACATCGTCTGAAGGGAAGTAGAGGCTCAGAGAGGTATAGGATTCTGTCTGAAGTCAGCCAGATGAAATCCTGCTGGGACAGAAAGAAACTCCCAAGCAGGAGTCCAATCAATCCAGAGGGGTGGGTGGCAGGGAGAGAGCTCAGAATAACGGTGGCAATACCTTTCTGATCCTGCACGTGTCTTCCTTTTTCCTGTAATTTGATTCAATCTCACACCAACAAGTTCTACAGCTTCACTCAGAACTCTGGATTCTTACTTAGTCCAGGACCTCAGAATGGAAAACAAACTTCTATTGTACTCAGCTTTTGAGAATCTTTACACTTGAGGTCCAGGTATCCGGTGGGACTTGCACAAAAATGATGCCCAGAGTGAGTATAAAGGAACAGGACTTGGAAACACTTGTAACGGGAGAAAACATTTTTCTTCCTGCTCTTCGAGACACTTGATGGTGAAATAAAACCAATGCATTCAGAAGACCCAAAGAGGGGAGAGCCTGAAATAGTTTTTGCATGTGTGCCTCCCAGATTTCTGGGTCCTCTGCCCCAGGAGGCAGGACGGTTCTCACATGGGAACGTTTATTTGCACATCCCAGTGACTGCTACGACAACAATATCCGGAGTCTAATGTGGAAGCTCAGCAAGTGATCCCCAGAGCGAGCCTAGGAGGAAAGAGCTGGGCCAGACATCGTCAGGCACTTTAGCTTTCTGAAGTCTGGGAGCTAGCTTGAGAAGGAGAGATGTGGCAGTCCTGACTTTTGTTGTTCAAGGGGCAGCTTTCTCAGCTGGGACTTAATTGCTCCCTTTGTTAAATGAGAAAGAATTGGTCCACATGGCTGCCAAAGTGTTATCTTTTGGTAAGAACCATGATTGTGACTCTAGACTCATGCTAGAATAATGAAATCACTGGTAATCCAGTTGCTTAATCTTTTATTGCTCAAAAAATTTTCCCGGTCCAGCTGAGGCTTGGCTGAACTGACTGAACTGATGCCTCCAAATTACTTGTGGAAGTTTTATCTCACGCAGTTTTCCCCCAAAGGACATTCAGCTGTTGCATTCTCTTGGCGATCTCTACCTAGAAAACACTATTTGAGGTCAGCAGTATTAGTGGAATGCATTCTTGGCTGTAATTAGAATAAAGCCAAATACCATCCCCCGCCCCCTGTAATCAGCGAGGGGGGCGGTGAGTCCTCAAGCCTACTTGCCTTGAGTTCCTTGAAGGCACATGTCTCACTCCTAACTCAGGAGCTCTTCTTTCATTCTTGGTCTGCCAGCCTGCTTATCACATCCTTGGCTAGGTCTTTGTCGGCCACACCATCAAAACTGAAACTAGGGGCAGGCATTTGTTGTAGTAGTTAGAGATACCACTTGGGCTGCCTGGGCTAAGCTTCTGCCTGCAACAGTTTGAGTCCTGGGTGCTACATTTCTGATCCAGCTCCCTGCTTGTGGCCTGGGAAAGCAGCAGAGGATGGCTCAAGGCCTTGGGACCCTGCGTGGGAGACCCAGAAGAAGCTCCTGGTTTCTGGCTTTGGATTGGTACCGCTCCAGCCATTGTGGCTATCTGGGGCATGAACCAACAGATGGAAGATATTTCTCTGTCTCTCTTTCTCTGTAAACTCTATCTTTCAAATGAAAATAAAGTTTTAAAAAATGCCTGGGTTCTAGTTCTACTCTGTTTTCCAGCTTCCTGCTGATACACATCCTTGGGAATAGCAAGCGATGACATAAGGAGTTGAAGTTCAAATTTAGTGGGAGATTCAGATTTAGTTTCAGGTTTCTGACTTCATTTTAGCCCATGCCAGCTTTTGTGAGCATCTGGGGATGTGAATCAACAAATGGGAGATTTTTCATATAAATATTTAAAAAAAAATTTAGCTTTCAGGGCCCGGCGTGGTGGTGCAAGTGGTTAAGGTCCTTGCCTTGCACGCCCGGGATCCCATATGGGCGCTGGTTCTATCCCAACAGCCTCGCTTCCCTTCCAGCTCCCTGCATGTGGCCTGGGAAAGCAGTCGAGGACGGCCCAAAGACTTGGGACCCTGCACCTGTGTGGGAGACCCGGAAGAGGCTCCTGGCTTTGGATCGGCATAGCATCAGCCGTTGAGGCCGCCTGGGGAGTGAATCATTGGACGGAAGATCTTCCTCTCTGTCTCTCTGTATATCCGCCTTTCCAATAAAAAAATAATAAAAACAAATCTTTAAAAAAAAAAATTTATCTTTCAAAAAATGAAAATTGGACCACTTTGTTATTTTTTCCTCTTCAGCAAGCAATTTATAATCTGTGGCCTATACATGTATTTGTGTGTTTGTTTAAAATGTACCTTCCTAAACTAGACTGGGAAGGGGCTCTGTTTTTTGTTTGTTTGTTTACCACCATATTTCCTAGTACACTGTAGGCACTGAATAAAAATGCAGCACATTTGTGCTGAATGAATGAATGCATTCGCAGAAAACTCCTAGAACAATCTGCTCTGATTGGTTGTTTATACATGACACAGGCCACACAAATAGTGAAATTTTCCCCTTGACCCTTTTTTAGCGTTGCAGAAACAGCTCTTGGTCCTTGGGTAAGTTGGCAACTCTTCCAGTGTGTTTATTCAAACTAAATAGGCCTCTGTCATGACTCAGTGGGAACATCATGGTTAATGTAATTTTGATTTTTTTTTTTCCAATCTGAGTTTTTGCTGAATTTCTGGGAAGTTCTCCTGGCCAAGAAAATACCTAAGATTTAGAGTGTGAACTGCCATATGCTTAAAAGAAAAATTAGGGGGATCTTGAACAACTTAGCCTATAAATAAAAGTCAGATTTAAGTCATATGTAGAATGACCACATAATCCACCACCTTGCAATCAGTTTTTCTTAGCTGGTACTGGGACCACATGAAAAAGAGGTTATGTATTAAAGAGGGAATAGTTCTTTTTCAATTCTGTAGCAAGCATGCCTCTTTTTTTCCCCTTCCAGTCCATGGAAAGTGTTATCTCAGGCAGCTCTGGGCAGGAAGTTGAGTTTATCACTTCCTCACAGTCGCAGTTTGTCCAGGACTGAACTATATGCTATCAGATTACATCAAAACGTAGGCCTTTGTGTGTGGGACTCATCAAAGGAGTGGACCTCGGGGCCTGATATCACTTCACTGCATACTCAGCCATGTAGCAAAACAACGCCTATCTAAACAGGACGGGCCTATTTCTGCATGCGGCAGCTTGGCCAGCTCGCGCTCGCTTGCAGAAATGGTTGGGTTTCAGGTGTCTGAGCGTTTCACTTCTTGTTTTTATATTTATCTCTCTTTTAGAACTGCATTCATTTGCCTGGTTGTGAGCAAGGAAGGAAAACCCAAAATATTACCTCCTGGGGAGAAGACATGATTGCTCCAATCTAGAGTGTCAGTTGTGGAGGCACTCCTGAACTCGGCTTCTTGATTTTTCACTTGAGATTTGGGTCATGTTGTTCTTTTCATTTTCACTTGCTTGTCTTCATCTGAAGCTAGGAGCTGCCCATAAAACAGCTGAAGTCTTAGCACCTCCATGTCCTGGCTGTGTGTTCGAGGGCAAGTTGCTTCACCTCTCTGAACTCCAGTTGGCCTCTGTGAGCAGTGCTGATAATCGTAGCAGCTGTCTCATGTGCCTTATGATGTTGAATAAATGACATAGATGAGATAATATGTGTGAACTGCTTAGAGAAAGCACTTCCTTTAGGAGGGATGTCAGCACCCGGTGCTTGGCCCAGAAGCAAGCCGGGCAGGCTTGAGCAGACCCAGGCTCAAGAAGGTTCTCAGGCTGCACTTCCACCTTTGGGGCCTCATTGCTATTTTCTTCTCTGTGGAGTTCCCTCTTCTCTGTGGTGGGCTGGCTGTCAGATGCTGCCTCTATTGGCAGCCACAGGAAGCCAATGCAACTGTGAAGTAATGCCGCTGCCCTGGCCTGGCTCCACCCTGTTGACCAAGGTTTTTCAAAGCTGCTCAGCCAACTCCTTTTCATGCCTTGCCTAAAAAGGACTTCTCACTCGCACTGCTGCACTGGGAAATGGCTGACTGCCCCCATAGGCCTCAAGGCAAGTAGCTTTCGGGGGATGGAAGGGGCGAAGTGAATGTCTTTCTCCCAGTGCAGTGCTTCTGGAGTTGGGCAGGGCGTGCCATCTTGCAGCGCCGCTCCAGTAAGAAGCACCATGACCCAGAAGCAGGTGCAAAGGGCAGGGTGCCGAGGGTTACAGCTTGATGCTATAACATCTCTGAGCCCCAGGGATATAATGAGGTATTCTTAAAAAAATTATTTGCATTGAGGAAGTCTGCAAATTTTCACAAACCAATGACTGGAAAGAAATTCAAGTTAGACCGAAAAAAAATACCTGCATACTTAAAGAAGATAAAAAAATTTTTTTTCTGTTTAAAAATCTGAGACCATCTTTAATAGAACACTGAAATAAGGCCACTGTTAGACACAGTTAGACCCAGACTGCTCCCTCTTCATGGTTTCCTCCTCTGGCCCTTGATCTGCAATGTTCTGTGAGCCACACTGAGCCTCAGCTGTTTAGGTCCCTCCAGAGTTTCACCCCTCTGCATCTTGTGCCCATTGGCTTTGGGCTGGTACTGCAGGTCCCCATGCACTGGACTCGGCCTCTCTGCTTGTCCCTTTGGCTGAGCTCTTTAGCCAGCTTGTCAGCTTTCCCTCCTGGGTACTGTTCTATAGACTCCTTTGGTGGTCAACGGCCACTCTCACCTCACATTAGGTCTTCAAACAGGACACAGATTCCCAGAACGAAGCCAGTATCCACGACTTCCTTTTGTCTGGGAAGGGAATTGGGATGTTTGCTTACCACCCTCCTAGAGTAGTTGTGACGGCTAACTGAAAACCATGATTTGCCATAGCGGGAAGAGATGAAAAATCTTTGTTCAATTGCAGAAGCAATAAATGTGTTTTATTGGCACACACAGACACACACAGAGTACAGAATTGTATACAAGTTTAAAATTTAAGAACTTTGGTTCAACTCCAGTTAGTAATTGTTTGATATATGCCATTCCAGGTTTATTTTAGTACACATAGAAGCATTTTACTATTAGAAAGAGAAAGTGGGAGATAGGATAAATATAAGCCCCTTTGAAATAAGCATGTTTTCCTATCCAGTGTGTCTTGAATAAATTCTGTAGAAGGGCACTTCAAAAAGCTTGCAGAAAAATGGAATTAAAAGGTAATTTACTTTGGTGCAAGTAAATTTTGAGATCAATAGGTAGCTTTTTCATAATACATATGTTTGTGAACTTTTTGAAGACCCTTTGTTATGTATGGATTTCATAATATTTTGAGTGAATAAAAATTATCTGTACATCCCATTTTATGTGAATCTTTTGAAATAGTCTCATATTTGCAGATTTATTCCATTGCTTTGTATGGCTGTGGCCATTCCCCCATTTAATGTGCTATAATTTATTTACTTAAGTTCTTACTGGTGGACTTCAGACTGTTTCAGATAATTTTTGGTGTGACAAACAGCACAGTATTGAACATTCTTGTGCAAACATCTTTGTCCTTATGTGTCATTATTTCCACAGAATTGCTGGGTTAGAGTGTATTTTTTATTTTTAGTAAAGTTGAATATTTAAAAGCATGTATATATTTATTTATTTGACAGGCACAGGACTAAAAGTGAAGCAGAGAGAGAGTTCCTTCACTGATTCACTTCCAAAATGCTTCAAGAGCCAGGGCTGGGCCAGGCTGACGTCCAAAGCCAGGAACTCAGTTCAAGTGTCGCTCAGGGATCCAACTTCTTGAACCATCAGCTGCTGCCTGCCAACGTGCACATTAGCAGGAAGCTAGAATTGAAAGTGGAGCTGGGATTCAAACCAAGGTCCTTGGATATGGGATACAGATATCCCAAATAGAGGATTTAACTGCTAACGCAAACTCCCAACCCTACTTGCTTTCTATTTCCATGAAAACAATGCTAGGAGGTGGGGCTCCACATGTTTGGGAATTGGCTTACCTGTCTCAAACACGAATGCTACCAGTCCTCGTATGGTTTGAGATGGCTGCCACAGTTCTAGTCTTCCCTCCTGACAACTATCTTCAAGGACTGAAAAGAGTTCCCCACCCCAAATCCTCAAGCTTCTCTGCTGAACATGGAAGAGAGCTCTCCCCAGCAGCTTTCTCTGCCCCTTCCCCAACCCCTGGTTGCCAAGCTCCCACGTCACAGGTTCATGTCCAGGCTGACCAGCCCAGGCACCTGCCATCTTTATCTAGACCTTTCCTTTTTAGTTACCATGTTTTTTCCTGAATTAGTTGAAGCAGACAAATGAAACTGGGTTGTAATATAAAAATTTAATGGAGGAGCAAATGCTGTATCTGAAATTTAAGGATGCATTTGACTTCAAATAACCATTTTTTAAAAAGATTTATTTATTTATTGGAAAGTCAGATATACAGAGAGGAGGAGAGACAGAGAGGAAGATCTTCCGTCTGATGATTCACTCCCCAAGTGAGCACAACGGCCGATGCTATGCCGATCCAAAGCCAGGATCCAGGAACTTCTGGGTATCCCACACGGGTGCAGGGTCCCAAAGCTTTGGGCCGTCCTCGACTGCTTTCCCAGGTCACAAGCAGGGCACTGGATGGGAAGCGGGGCCACTGGGATTAGAACCGGTGCCCATATGGGATCCTGGCGAGTTCAAGGCGAGGACTTTAGTCACTAGGCCACGCCGCCGGGCCCATCAAATGGCCTTTTTTGAAAAGACTTTTTGAAAGAGTGAAAAAAGAACAAGAGTGGAAAACACACACACACACACACACACACACACACACACACACAGAGCTATCTTCTGTTTGTTAATTCACATCTGTAGTATCTATTGCTGGCCCAAGACAAAATTAGGAGCTAGGAACTCCATCTGGGTCTCCCAGATTGGCCCTAGCACTTGGGACATAGTTTGCTACTTCCCTGGGTGCATTAGCAGGACCCTGGATCAGGAGCAGAGAAGCCTGGACTTGAACCAGCTCTTTGATATGGAATGTGGCTTTCCAAGCAGTGACTGAACGGGCTGCACCACAATGCCTACAATAGAATTATGTATCTTTTATAAGAAAAGAAATAATCTTTCTATTTAAAAGATTTATTCTTATTTGAAAGTAAGATTTAAAGAACAAGAAGGAGAAAAAGAGGCAGAGAAAGACAGTGAGAGCTCTTCCACCCCGATTCATGCCCCCAAAGAGCCACAGCAGCAGGAGCTGGGCCGATCCAAAGCCAGGAGCTAGGAAATTCCTCCAGGTCTCCCACATGGGTACAGGGGCTCAAGGATGTGGGGTACCCTCTGATGCTTTTCATGGTGTATTAGCAGGGAGTTGGAGCAGAAGTGAAACAGCTGGGACTTGAATTGGCACCATATGGGATGCTGGCGCTGCAGACAGAGGCTTAACTTTCCACGCCACAGTGGCAGTCCCAGAATAATATGTGTTTGAGGCTTAATATATGACTTGAGCATGGGTCACCTAGCCCCTTAATATCTGCTCAGTCTCAGTAAGTCATAACATCACTATGTCAGCCATAAAAAGTCAGCTAACTTGATAATTTTCTCCTTTGTGTGGTTAGTGGTACCAGGGATGTATCTCCTCTATGCAGCTAGGATTCTCTTGGCAGAATTTCTAGATCTTCCCAAATAAGACCTAGGATATTGGTTTCTGAGGAACTCAGAGTGGCTATAAAATGCCTACCCATATTTTTTTTCCCAATATTTATTTTTGGGGCCAGTGAGAAGATTCAACTGGCTAACCCTCCAATTGTAAGTGTCAGCACCCCATATGGACAATGGTTCAAGTCCCAGAAGCTCCATTTCTGCCTCAGCTGCCTGCTTATAGCCCAGAGGAAGCTCCTGGTTCCTGGCTTCAGATTGGCTCAGCTCCAGCTGTTGTGGCCATTTGAGGAGTAAACCAGCAGATAGAAGATCTTTCTCTGTCTCACCTTCTCTCTATAAAATCTGTTTTTCCAATAAAGATGAAATAAATTAAAAGTTTTTATTTTCTGTTTGTTGATTTACTCCCCAAATGGCTGCAGCAGCCAGAGCTGAGCTGATCCAGAGTCAGCAGCAGGCACCAGGCACCTCTTCTGGTGCAGCTCTCTCACAGCAGTGCAGGTTCCCAAGGTCTTGAGACATCCTTTGCTGCTTTCCCAGTTCATAAGCTGCTTGCTGGGTCAGAGGTGTAGCAGCAGAACTCAAACCAGCACCCACATGGGATGCACATGCCCATAGAGGATGCTGGCAGCAACGGTGGATGCTTCGGCTGTTATGCTGCAGTGCCTACTTTTTCTTTTTAAATATTAATTACATTGCATTATGTGACACAGTTTTATAGGTACTGGGATTTCCCCCCCCTCCCCAAACCCTCCCTCTATGGTGGATTCCTCCACCTTGTTGCATGACCACAGTTCAAGTTCACATGATATTCTTTCATTGCAAGCATATACCAAGCATAGAGTCCAGCATCTTATTGTCCAGATAAGTTCAACGGCTTCTTGGGGAGACCATCTCTGGTCTGAAGGTAGAGCTGGCAGAATATCATCCTGATCAAGTAAAAGCCCCAACATAACATCAGCAACAATTTATAACGTTATGGAATTAATTGACATAGTATTGAGTAATCAATGTTTTAAAAAAATGCAAGTTCTTAACCACATCCTCTAACTTCTTCATTGACATTTCAATCATTAGTTTATATAAAACCGGGTTCTATACACCTTAAAATGGCTATAGATTGCTATTCAGCTGTCTCGTATCTATTTTCATTATAGTATTTAGCATTTTATAGTGTTGAGGCATTATTTTGCTGAACCTGGCTTTTTTTTCGGGTAGGGCTGTCAGAACAACAGCCAGGAGCCCTACTTCTTTTTAAAAAGAATTTTATCTTTTCATTATTTCAAAGGCAGACTGATAGGGAGAGAGAGGTGGTTTCACAGCCGCTTCACTCCCTGAATGTTTGCAGCAGTAGAGGCTGGGGTCAAAACTGGAAGGCGATTCACCCCAGGAATTATTTGAGTCATCAGTGTTGTCTTCCAGGGTTCGCATGGACAGGAATTGGAGTCAGGACAGAGCCAGGCATCAAACCCAGACAGACCATGGAATGCTGGTGTTTTAACTGCTAGGCTAAATATTCATTTTCTAAGGGTTTTTTGGGTTTTTTTGATCAGGTGAAGATACCTCCTCAAATTCATGTTCCTTTTGCCCAGAGTGTCACTGGTATTTTTTGGGTACCAAAGATCTGAATTTTTTTTTTTAAAGATTTGTTTTTTATTATTTTTTTTATTGGAAAGGCGGATATACAGAGAGGAGAGACAGAGGGAAAGATCTTCTGTCCGATGATTCACTCCCCAAGTAAGCGCAATGACCAATGCTATGCCGATCTGAAGCCAGGAGACTCCTCCGGGTCCCCCACACGGGTGCAGGGTCCCAAAGCTTTGGGCTGTCCTCAACTGCTTTCCCAGGCCACAGGCAGGGAGCTGGAAGGGAAGCGGGGCTGCTGGGATTAGAACCGGTGCCCATATGGGATCCCGGGCGTGCAAGGCGAGGACCTTAACCACTTGCGCCACCGCGCCGGGCCCTGAATTTTTTTAAAAAACAAAAGCTATGCATATGGGAGATGGAATACCAGAATCATTTAGTTTTTATTTATTCTTTTCTCTTGACCCATTCTAATTTTCTCTAACTCAACAGCTTGAAAATAAAAGTCCAAGCAAATTGTAGTCTCTCTCTTTTCTCCTCTTTTATTCCCTAGGTCACAACCAATACAATGGTTACAGTGATATCAGTATTTATTAGACTGAAAAAGTATTCATTCTCATTAATAACCATGGGATCCTATATTACCATTAACTAATTTTGAATTATTTTATTTTCAAATGCTCTTGCCCATAGACTTCAAAATTTTCCTTTTTCTTTTATTGTTGCTAGTATTTAGAGATAGAATTAATGTTTTGCATGTCGATTTTGTAGCCTATGATTGTGCTGTTTGTTTTGGTAATTTTTTTGAGGTTGATTTCTTGGCTTTTTCTACACATGTGATCAAACTGTCAAAATGATTTTGCTACTGCTTTTCCAGTTCGAACGGAATGGCAGCATCCTGGCTCAGCCATGCCAGCCACCAACTGGGTGAGCCACTGTGGGGCCTGGGTGTCAGAATCTGCTCAGCCTGTGGGGCTGCCGCAAGCAGTGAAGATCCGTGCAGTCGTGTGCTCTGGTCTGTTCTGTCCTTGGGTTCTGGGCTCCCTGCTTGCTGTTTCCTCTACTGCTTTTCTTTGCTTGACGAGTTTGTTTTGAAAACTGGCTCACTTAGGATTTTTTTAGGGTCTAACTAATTTCGGAAGCATTTGCTTCTGGATGAAGGAAAAACTACCCCTTGCACAGTGATGATGACCTCAGCTTTTCCATTTCTTTCTTTGCTCTACTTGAAGCTGTGGCAGCCATTCCCTTCATCCTCACCAGCCAGTTTGCCCACTGTCTGTTCCCTGATATTTGCCACGTGACTGTTCACCAGCAAGTGGTCTGGAATTCTTCCCATTTTTTTTTCTTCTTTTGCCCATACTTCCTCAAACTTTAAATTTTCTTCATCAAACAGCTTCTTGTGCTGGGAAAACCACAATTGGCTTATATTGCTTCTCACAGTTTCAACTTCTTCAAAGTACTTGATAGTTACTTTAATTCTTAATGATTTATATAGCTGCTTTATTAACTATTTCATCCTCTAAATCTCACTTATTCACTGCAATTCTTTATCCCTCATGTGTTTTAGTAACTTCTTTTGCTATTTAGCTCCTTTCTTTGTTAAAATGAAGGGCAATATAGTGACCAGAGACAGTCATTCTTTGATGTCTTTCATGGCAATATTGGCCTAATGTCCTTAGGCTGAACAGGACTATGTTTTCAGCAGATTGCGACAGAGGAGCACATGTACTTTGTTGCAGCTTCACAGAAAATGTACCAGGGGATCAGGGCGGAAGACGACTCAAGCGGGTCACTCTCAAGCATTGGGGTGACACTGGGCATGTCACTGGTTCTTTTGCACTTTTCTTTCCAGCTTGCTTCTACTTTCATTTCCTTGCCTCCAGGACCAAGTCATTTTATTGGCTCTGTTTTCATTTTAGAAAACAGCATGGGCAAATGGAAGGGACATGGACTTTGGAGTATAAATAGACCCGAGTTTCAACACCACCAGTTCCGTTGACTAACTGTGGGTCTTTGAGCAAGTTATCATTTGTGAGCTTCAAATTTCTCTCCTTAGCATTGCCTTTAGACAGATAAGCAGTGCTCATAGAACATCAGACACAGTCTGCGACCAGTGGAAGAGGCTTATGATTACCTTGATTCTTCTGAATTTGTCTGTTTTACCCTCTTTCTCTGATCACCTGTCGTTTGCTACTGGGCGTGGCCAAGTCTATACACATATAATTTTCGAAAGTAGTGATATACCTTCTCTGTCTTCATAGTATCAGGTCCCCAGAGTGATATATCTGCCAAAACCTATAGTTTTTGTACTCTTAACCTAAATGGCAAAGGAATGAATGTGTCCGAAATCATAGGATGAGAGTCTGCAGGTGTTCTAGAGACCAGCTGTAGGGGACCTAACTGACATAGCAAAGATGAGCAGTTTCCCCAAGCCCCACAATTAAAAACACAGGAATCCTGTTTCCTAACTTGAAGAAAGCAAAAACAAAACAAAACAAAACACCTCCCTCCCCCCCAAAAAACCAGAGACAAATAAAAAACTTTAATATAAATTTAGGCAAAATTCACACAGCTTAAAGCTAACCATTTAAGGCCCAATGTGGTAGCCTAGTGGTTAAAGTCCTCACCTCGCATGTGCTGGGATTCCATACGGCACTAGTTCATGTCCTGGCTGCTCCACTTTCATCCAGCTCCCTGCTTGTGACCTGGGAAAGCAGTCAAAGCCTTGGGACCCTGCACCCGCGTGGGAGACCCGGAAGAAATTCCTGGTTCTTGGCTTTGGGTCAGCTCAGCTCCAGCCTTCACAGCCACTTAGAGAGTGAACCAGCTCTTTGTCTTCTTCTCTCTGTAAATCTGCCTTTCCAATAAAAATAAATAAATGTTAAAAACCAAACAAAAAACTAACCACTCAAGAATGTATCATGAAACAATGTTTAGTGAATTCATAATATTGTGCAGCTGTCACCTTTATCTAGTTCTAAAGCATTTTCATTACTTCACAGCTGTTGAGTCGTCACTCCTTATTTCCCTCTTATTCTACCCCTGATCATCTCTGAACTGTATTCATCTCTGTAGATTTTCCTGTTTGCAGTCTCATAGTAGGTGTTCTTTTGTGTCTGGTGCTTTTCCCATAGCATAACGCTTTTAAGGTTCTTGCTTACTATTAAAAAAAATTCAAGCAACATAGGCAAGTACAGTGAGACAAAAAATAAAAGAGATATGAAGACTGCTTACAGCCTGATGAGAGTTGCTGTTCCCATCGTCTCTCGCATAAATCTATTTACATTATTCATATCTCTCCAGTTTTTTTTTTTCACTTAATAGCAATATGAAACACTTCCTGTATCGAGGCATACCAAACTCTTCATTCTGTTCAGTGGACTGTATATTCATTCTGTTCAAGTGGATGTTCTCTCCCCAGGCACAATCTTGGCTCAGTAAAACAATTGGAATTCTCACCTGCTGAATGGAAATGACTTTGAAATTGCAATATTGGGAAAATGTGGAGCAGATCCCATTTTTCTGGGGTCAGTTGGGTTTGCTGGGAAATCTCCATCAGTCAAAGCTGCATAGACCTTGAGGCTGTTTCTGCTTTCAGATTCTTTGATTCTTAGTACACCGACTGTGGCAGTGCTAAGGACGTGGAGAGTTATCTCTGGACTTAGGACTGCTCATGTGTGAAATGAGGTAGGTGCATAGATGGTGGCGAGTGTGCTAGACTTCAGCTGGGATCATTGGTCAGTTCACAGGGCTTCCCTTTTCTGCAGGAGCAGCTCAGCTTCCCAGCGTGCGACCCTCTGGTAGCCAGCTTGTGTAATGAGTCCTGCTGTGCTCAACCATATCTGGTTGATCCTGTGAAAGCCATTTGTCACAAATCAACCCATCAAAATCCTTCTCTAGGATTTTTGAATTTGAACCACAGAAAGCATGAGCAGTTCCTCTCTTGTGGGAACATTTGAGAAGTGAAACTTGGTAGCCATTGGCAACATTATTCTCCCTTTAGTAAGATTCTGCTGTGGGGAGGAAAGGAATGGGTTAGTAAGAGAGTGTCTCCCTGGACAAGTAGCAACCTCTAAATGCAATCTGGCATGTTGGATTGTATGTAGGAACAGAAAAGCATCAGTGCCTACACTGGCAATTCAAGCATGATGATTAATTGTATCTGTCAATTTGGTTGGCTTAAGGGGTGCCCAGATGTGGTTAAACATTGTGCTGGGTGTGTGAGGGTGTCTGACAGATGAGCATTACACTGGTGAACAGAGTCAAGCAGACTGTCCTCCCTAGTGTAGGTGGGCCTTATTCTGTTGAAAATTGAAACAGAAGCAGAGACAGAGCAAGGGATAATTTGCGCTCTGTACCTGATGGTCTTGGGCTGGAACATTGGTCCTCTCCTTCCTTCATACTTGTCCTTAACTAGAATTGATACTATTGGTTCTCTCATGTCTCCAGCTTGTCAGATGCTAATCCTGACACTTCTCATATACTGCCCAGGGTAGGAAAGCTGCTGGCATGATTGTAACGCTATAAAGCAAACACTTAGTGTGGAGCCACCTGGAACAATAGATTACACTTGAGACGTAGGAGTACAAAGGGCTACCAAAGCCTGGGAAGAAAACACGGGAGAGACTTTCCTCAGAAAGTCTAGGTATTCGGAAGAGCTTGTCTGTAACTGGGGAATTCAGAAAGTCACACACATGAGGCCAACATTGTGGCGTAGCCTGTTAGACCATTGCCTGCCATGCTGGCATCCCATGTGGGCAATGGCTTGAGCTCTGGCTATTCCATTTTTTGAGCCAGCTCCCTGACAATGTACTTCAGGGGGTTCAGCAGAAGATGCCGTGAGTTCCTGAACCCCTGCACCCCCATGGGAATCCTGGACGAAGCTCCTGACTCCTGACTTTGGACTTGCCAAGCCATGGCTACTGCAGAGTGAACCAGTAGATGGAAGATCTCTGTCTCTCCATTTCTCAAAATAAATAAATAAATAAATAAATAAATAAATAATAAAAATGAAAGAAAGAAAAGAAAGCCACAGATGTGCCTAGGGCAAGATGCTTGCTCAGAAAGCTCCTGAGAAGGCCCTGGGCTTTCACTTACGGGGAGTTCCTAAACACACGTGTGGGCGCTCATGGAGAGTTGTGAGATTCATGGTTCAGAAAAAAAAAGTGAGAAAGGTGTTTGTCTATTCTAACTTTTAACCTCAAGGAAATCGCTTTCAAAATACTGGCTGAAGATAGCAAAAGAAACTGCAGCCATACCCAGCAAAGCATATAGTCTTTGCAAAAATGGTTTAGGAAAGCCAGTAAACAAATGAACACCTGTAGTCTTTACCAGTTAGGAAGGGAGACGCTTGACAGCACCAAGGGAAGAAATTTATCCTGTGCAAGGCATGCCAAGAGTAACTGCCAGTTTCTCATTAGATCCCATGAGGTGACGGTGCAGACATAACTAAGGTGCCAAAACACAACCGAACCAAAACACTATGGCCCAAGTCTTATTTATACAACGAGACATAGATGAAGTGTTACAGGGAGTCTTGGCTTTCTGATCTAACTCGAAGGCATACAAAGAAGTAAACATCTCCAGTAAAGGTAATTATGCTGGCAAAACCCCAGATTTTGTTTTTTGAGTTGTTTATTTGTGTTGGAAAGACAGGTTTACAGAGAGAAGAGCCAGAGAGAAAGATCTTCCATCTGCTGGTTTACTCCCCAAATGGGCACAACGAGGGCTGGGCTGATCCGGAGCTGGGAAGCAAGGAACCTCCTCTGGGTCTGACACGTAGGTGCAGGGGCCCTAGGACTTGGGCCATCCTCTGTTGCTTTCCTCTGCCATAAGCAGGAGCTGGATTGGAAGTGGAACAGCTGGGACACGAACTGGTGCCCATGTGGGATGCCACCACCAAGTGGAGGAGGATTAGCCTGTTGAGCCACACACCAGCCCACAAAACCGATATTAATATATTTTTATTTGCAACTATTCTTTTGTTTCATGATCTTAAACATAAATGCAAAAGAATTATAAACCTATGTTGACACAGAAAGTGAACATTTTTAAGTGTGTGATTTTTTTTTTTTGTAAAAAAAGGACACCAGCGTGAATGTACTTGTGTGTATATATGATGTAAAAAAAGATTTATTTATTTATTTTTATTGGAAAGGCAGATATATAGAGAGAAGCAGAGATTGAGAGAAAGACCTGTCTGATGACTCGCTCATCAAAGTGGCCACAGTGGCCGGAGTTTAGCTGATTTGAAGCCAGGAGCCAGGAGCTTCTTCCAGGTCTCCCACATGGGTGCAGGGTCCCAAGGCTTTAGGACATCCTCGACTGCTTTCCCAGGTCACAAGCAGGGAGCTGGATGGGAAGTGGAGCAGCTGGGAGATAAACTGGTGCCCACATGGGATCTCGGTGCATGCAAAGTGAGGACTTTAGCTGCTAGGCTACTGCACCAGGCCCATCAGCTAATTCTTGTTCTTCCCCTCAAATCTGTCTTTTTCTTTCACTTCCTCCTTTCCAGAAAGGCACTATCACTTATTCAATTATGCTAGAAAAGTGGGAATCAGATCTGTTCTTTCTCTTTTCTTCACTTCCCGATAACTAAATCACCAACTTCTGCTGATCTGACCTCCAAAATATATTTCACCCTAGTCTACTTCTTGTCCTCTAAGACTTACTGTTCTTTTCTGCCTTACTCAGAGGTCTCCCAATTTTTGGCTGGACCTGTGGCCATCTAGAATGTCCATTTAGGACCATATGACTCCCTTCTATCCAAACAGTGGTAATTGGTCCTGTCATTCTCCTGTGTGTTGCCATCTTGAATACCATTGCTTGCCTGGTCTTTTCTCTCCAACTGACATTTCTGTTTATGAAATTGTGTGGCCAGAAGCTCTTGAGGTGGTGTTTACAGGTGCCTAACCAGATGAGTCATATCAAAGATTTTGTGTGTTGACTATTTTTTCTCCATTCCTCTTTATATTTTAGAATACTGAATTGCTGGTTTTTTGTTTTTTTTTTTTTTGGTTAAGATAATTCAGATTGACTGTGAGAGAGAGTCAGAAAGGAGGAGATGATGTTAGTATACCCAGGAAAAGAAATAAAGATTACCAACACGTTCTGCAATTATACAATTGACACCTGTTATAAGAGAACATTTTTTCAGACATTTGCTTATGCATGTAAGGTAATGAACAATGGCTTCCCTCCACCTTTCTAGGTTTTCTGGTTGATTGTAAGATTTGATTGGCTCTTTTCCTCGTGGCCTATCAATTACAGGTTCTTATTCTTGGGTTCTGGTTCTCAGGTTAGTCATTATAGTCAAGTGGTCCAGAGCTGGTTGGAGGATCCAGATGTGGGTTCTGGGATGCTGCCTTTGGTTTGGCTCTAACTGGCTGTTAAGGGCTTTGGGGGAACTGAGCCAGTGGATGAAAAAATCTCTGTTTCTCTGTGTCTCTCTGCCCATATATGTATAATAAAAAATTGTACTTATTTCAAAGGCAGAATAACGAAGAAAGAGAAAGTGAAGAGCTGTCTTCTGTCTGCTGGTTCACTTCTAAAATGGCTACAACAGTTGGAGCTGAGCCAGGCTGAAGGCCTGAGGCTCCAATGGGGTCTCCCACATGGCTGCACCAGGGACTTTGGCCATTCTACTACTTTCCAGATACTTTAGCAGGGAGTTGAATTGGAAGTGAAATGGTTTGGGCTTAAAGAAGTGGTTATATGGGATGCCAGCATTACGGGTGACAGCATAACCCACTGTGCTGCAGTACTAGCAACTATCTGCCTTTGAAATGAAAAATGTAAGTAACTAAAAATATCTTAAAAACAGCCCAAGAGGATTTATTGTTCTGTGGCCAACTTGTCTAACTTGTCTAAGCTCAAACATGTCAACATTCTCTGTTCCTTTACCTGCCTTATTTTTCTTCATAATGCCTCTCATCTATCCTGATATGTTATTACATATCTGTTATTTTACTGTCTCTCCAGCCATGAAAGTAGTGATTTTGCCTTATATACTGCTGTGCTTATATACTTACATACTGTACTTATATACTGCTGTGCCAGCACAAAGCCAGGCACTCTATTTTTAATAGGAAGGTACTTAAATAAGTTTTTGGAAAAATGGAATCAAAAGATGCTTATTTTGGTGTTTCTCTTAAATGTAGGCAATTATTTAAGAATACACATTTCCATGAACTCTTAAAGTACCTTGTATGTGCATGGTTTTCATAATTCTTTGAACCAAAAAACCTCTTTTTTTCTTCTAAGATTTGTTTATTTATTTGAAAGAGTTACACCGAGAGAGGGAGAAGCAGTTAAATCTTCCATCCTCAGATGGTTCACTCCTCAGCTGGCCACCAGTCAGGGCTAAGTCAGGCTGTAACCAGGAGCTAGGAGCTCCGTCCGGGTTTTTGAGTGGGTGGCAGTAGCTCAGGTGCTGGGCTAGCTTCTGCTTCTTTCCCAGGTGCATTAGTAGGGAGCTGGATGGGAAGTGGAGCCACGAGAACTAGAACCGATGGTCATATGGGATGCCAGTGTCAAGGCAGTGGCGTGATCCACTGTACTACCACAGCAACCTCTTAATTCCACTTTTCATGAACCTAGTAGTTCCACATATGCTGATGAAGGCAGGGGTGAGCGAACGGACATTCGGGGAAGCAAGGGCAGAAGAGCACATGTGGGTTTTGTATTTCCACAGGACTGGTACATTCCGGCCAAAATAATTATGAGGGAGGTAGAACGTGCCTGCCACAGTGGGGAGTCTGAGGTGTGACCCTCTCTGTCTGAACTCCCCACAACCTTAGCAGTGCCCTCCTTTCTTCCTGGCCTCCACAATGGACCCTTTAAATAACACTGGACCCAGGGCTCCCCTCTCAATGCTTTCCCCAGTTCCTTGATTTAATGAGAATCTTTGCTTTTCCAGCCAAGAACAATGTCACTGAACTCCTGTTTCCTGACCTTTGAGAAAACTGAAGGATGTGGGACCAGAAATCTCACTATAATTAGCCAAGTGGACCGCTCTGCTTATTGGGCTGGATAATCTGTATTCCTAGTCTGACCAGCGTTCTTAATACATGTTCTCTATTTTCTCAAGGAGCTTGACATTTAGTTGTATTAATTGTTTTGCTAATATTTGCTTGGGCATCAAAATGAATTCAGCTTGCCAGTCTTTAAAATTTATCTTCTGTAGTGTGGTCAACCTGTTTTGTTTTTTTAAAATCTTTAGTATGAATTTGGAAGCATTTTGGGAGGGAAGCTATCATACAATCATATGACAAGTATTTATTTAGTATTGTTGTGAAGTTTATAATAATGTTGAGTACTTGCTTTGGCAGGACATGTACTAAAATCGGAAAGAATAGTGTTGGAAGTTACAATTTATTAGGCACCTAGTATAAGCAGGCACCATGAAAAGAGTTTTGCATTGATTATCTTAGTTCAATTAGTCCTATGACATGAGCTTTAATAACTAGTGTCTATCCTTTAAACACATACATATATTATATCTATTATTTCATGTAATTCTCTTAAGAATCTTGTGGCAGAGGAAATGTCCTGATTTTCATTTTGCAGCTAAAGGATCTGAATAACTTCAGAGATGTATTTTAGTCTGCTGAAATAGTCCTAACAAATCGCACAGACAGGGTAGCCTGAACACCAGCAGTCTGTTTCCTTGTGGTGGAGGCTAGAACTCCAGGATCAGCAAGGCTTGCTTCTCATGAGACCTTTTCCTGGCTGCTAGGTAGCTATCTTTTTGGTATAGCTTTAAATGACCTTTCATGAGTGACAGCAGCAACAGAATTAACTCTTAACCGTGGAACCTTCTCTCTCTCTCTCCCTATTCCTTCCTTCCTTTTTTTTTTTTTGTCAAAGATTATTAATTTATTTTAACAGAGAAAGGGGGAGAGAAATCTTCCATCTACTGCTTTACTTCCCAAATGGGTGCAATGTCTGGGATTGGGCCAAGTCAAAGCCAAGGGCTCAGAACTCTTCCTAGTTTCCACTGTGGAAAGGGATCCAAGCACATGGGCCCTCTTCTGCTATTTTCCCAGCAGGCACGTTAGCATAGAGCTAGATTGAAAGTAGAGTAGTCAGCTGAAGAAGCTATCCTCCAAGGGGGCTGCCTCCCAGGTGGAGAGGCTCAAATTGGAGGTTCTAGTGGCCATATGTTTGCAGCCAGGTGAGTTGGTTTGTCCCAGGCATGGGGCTCAGGTCTGAAGGCTTGGGCCCATTGGCCTGTCAGGAGCTCTGAGCCAGAGGGGTCTGCCTCCCCACCGGGACTGAGGCTCGGGTGGCCATGTGTTCAGAGCCAGGTGGGTCAGTTCGTCCTGGGGTAGGGTCCCAGGAAGTGGAGCTTGGGTCAGGTGGTGAAGCCCTCAGGCCACCTGACTGTGGGATTTTGAAGGGAGAACGAGAGGACCTTTAAGGGTCAGACTGAACCACCAGCCCTTGTGGGAAATCAGAGCTGGGGTAGTTAGGATTGACCAATGCCAAATACTACTCACTGGTGCACACTAAAGCCCGGACTGGGGGTTGTCTTGGCAGGACCAGATCACAGTACCCGCTAGTGAGAGTCAGAACAGGGATGGGAAACGTTAGGCTGGGCCATGACACTAACTAGCACGTGAGAGAGTTGGGTCTGGGGGCAGAATCAATGGGGGAGATGTGGGCCCATCCCTGTGATTCGCAATTTAGCTAGTTTTCTTGGGAGCTGGGGGTGGTGACAGGTTGAGTCAAGCATGACCATGGAACCCTGTGACTCTCATAGGTGCTGGAATTGGGAACATGCTGGGTTGGTCCAAGCTGTAGTACTCACAGGCACACCTAAGAAAACAGTGTGGGGTAAGCCAACACAAAACATGCACCACTCATACATAGGCCAGGATGGAGGGAATAGTCTGTGACTGGTAAGGAACTAGCATCCACTGGCACATGTGAGATCTGGGTCTGGGGTGGAGCTGGTAGGGAAACTAAGTAAATTCCCTGATGGCCCATAGCTTTTGCTGGAGAGCATGTGATTTAGTCCTGGGTGTTGGTCAGGTTGTACAGGGTAGCTCCACCTGTTAGAAAGTGTGTAGGTTGGTTTTGGAAGGGGGTGGAACAGGCAGAGCAAGGCCAACCTTAGCTCATTGGCAAGTGCAGGAGCCAAGATGGAATGCAGGGGATGTTGGACTAGGCTATCACACCTACTGGTTTGCATTAGTCAGGGATGGAAGCAGAATGCGCAGGGCCAGGCTGTAGTACTCGCCAGCGAGAGTTGGGACTGGGGCTGGCCGGGTCAGACCAGCCTACAGCATCTGATGGCAAAGGTCAAGACAGACTTTGCTGAGCTGGGTCAGAGCAACCACTGGCATGCACAAACTCTGTGGTTGGGAAATGGCCTGGTTGGGGAGCTAAGGAGGCACCCTTGCTGGGTTGTGGTTCCCACTGGTGCTCATGAGAGCCAGAGAGGGTGTAGAATGGTCTGGACTAGGTTTTGGCTCCCATTGGGCCATGTGAGTGCTGTGATAGGATGTAGACTAGGTATGGCTGGGCTTTAACACCCAACAGTAAGAACCAGAATGGGTATGGGCCAGTTGGGCAAGACTACTGTTCCTGCTAGGACAGGAGGTGGACTAAGTTGGACTGGGACAAGGATGTGTGGGTGTGTGTGAGATTTGCCACTCAGAGGAGTCCTATTGGAGGAGCTTGTGGAACTCCTTTTTCAAAACACAGTCCCTGTAGGTGAGTTAAGAACCAAGGTAAGGAGCAGCCCAGACCAGACCAAGTTATAGTACCTGCTAGTATACGCATGGCTCAGGTCTGGAGCGGACCAGGCTGGGCCAGTTCATAATACCCACTGGCAGAACTGAGAACCAGATGGAGTGCAGGACAGGCTGGATCTAGCCACATCATCAGCCAGTTCACATTAGGGCCAGACAGGGTGCTGACTGTGCCAGGCTGGGTGGCAGTATCTGCCAGCACAAGCTAGAATGAGAGCAGACTGGGCCAGGTTACAGCACCCACTGGCAAATGCTGAGGTGAGACTAGCCATGTCAGACTGGGACGCAGCACCCACCAGCACATGAGACAGGGGGAGTTGTGTGAGCCCAGTAGGGGAGTAGTGGGCCTTCCCTGAAGCTACTGCTCCTGCTGGTGAGTGTGAGAGCTGGGACTGGGGGCAGATCAGGCTGGGCAGGACTACAACACCTGTGGCCTACATGTGAACTGGGTCAGGGGGAGAGCTAGGCAGGCTAACCAACTGTATCCACAAGTGCAGGCATGAGCAAGAGTAATGCAGACGAGTTGGACTTTGCATCAGCATCAGCTAGCAAGTGCTGGGACTGGGGCCGAATCCTGTTGAGCGAGACTGCAGAATCACCTGGAGTGTGCAAGATCTGGGGAAGGGTGTAGGTCCGTTGGGGAGGCTGTGGGCACCTCTCTGATGGGCTGTCCCAGTCTGACTTCCGTGATTTCTCCTGCAGAGGTCTTCCTTTCACGCTCTGCAGTCATTCACTGGTCTGGGGCCATCTGCTCTAGGTGAGTGAGATGGAAGCACAGCTTCATGGCTGCCCCTCTCCCCTTTGCAGCTTTCATTTTGCCCCAGTTCTGTGAGTCTTTGCACAACCGGCTGCTATCCTCCTTCCTGGCTGCCCGGCCCTCTCCATCCCTGTAGGTCGGCTGAAGACAGACAGCTGTTCTTTAGCAGTTCAGCAGGAGTGATGCCTGTTGATGCTCTGTTGCCTAGAACGAGGTCACACTGACCTCTGATCCTAAGAAGCATGGTGGTCATGCTCATGGCCATGGAACTTCCAGATGTTAAAACCCCACATGAAGCTGCACGACTGTGTTGTTAAGGTCGCACACTAGATCTCTTTGGGCCACAACTCTCTAGTCTGTAAAATGAAATGAGAATGTTTGTGCCTGTGTGAGATGGACGCTGTGCCTGGGTCATCCTGACGAGTAGGAAGAATGAACAAGTGGACAGGAAAACATCTTCAGGTAAGATTGTAACCTCACTGTTACGCTCTGAAGGAAAACATTCAAATCAGTTGGAATGATGTCTCACAAGACTGGAATAGTCTTTTATGTTGAGAGAAACCTGTCAGGGATTTCTGTAAGTGATGGGAAGCTAGGAAGAGTTTGCCTTTATAGGAAATATATATATTTTTAAAGTGTTGAAAGTACAGTGCTTTCCTGAAGACTGACCACCTACCTTGAAAAAGATCAAAGGTGTCCTCTTTGAAATGCAAAAGGCACACTTACTTCACGTGGGGCGCCTGCTCAGGGCTTGCCACCGACTGGCCAGGCTGTTGGCGGTGTGAACCCTGGCAGCCTTCAGCCCCATTTCCTTGCTCCTGAAATGGCGAGAAGAATTGCAGGACTCCTCCTGAAGTGTATTGTTAGTTCTCACACGCCCATTGTCTGGCGGGCAGCTAGATGCCTTCACACCTGCCAGCTGAGGCATCTGGGCCGCTTCTCAGAAGGCCTGCGCCCTCACATCCAGGTGGCCGCAAACCTGGGCGCAGCACCCAGCACGGCACTGCCTGGGCTGCAGATAGCTTGTTTTCTCCCTGAACAGACTACTGAGGGTGCCCTCTGGAGGTTCATTTGCTGTGGGCCTCCCAGTGTTGACCCATCGGGCCCTGTTCTAAAAGTGACTAGCTATTCACAGTAGGAATCTACTGCATGTAGTAGGTGCAAACCAGGCCTTATACTTCCGTGCTTGGATTGTGCAAAGGGTCTTCAAATCTGGTGGTGTGCAGGGGAAATGCCTTGCAGATACCACTCACAATAGGGATATCCTCTCTCACCAAATGTGATTGGGGCCAAAAGCCTGGGCAAAGGGCTGCGCTTCCAGGTATTTTAAAGAGAGATTAACACTTATTGTAAGAGTGCTAATCACTGATTGAATTAATCAAGGGCCAAACTATAAGGTGTTAACAAGAAAGATTAGTGACTTGGGGTGTGAATATTCAAAACTGTGATTGGGAAACTGGGACCTGAGGTTTTCCTGGGTACACAACAGAAAAAAAAGAGCAAACAGAAAAACCCTATAATGGAAGTACTGCTTTTACCCAGTAATTTGTCTTTAATTGGTGTCAAAAGGAAATCATTGTAAGAACACTAAATGTCAAGTGCATGGTGTGGCGCTTGACTTGTAATAAAACACTCAGAAAATGGTAGCTATTGTTATCCCTGTAGTCTAGAAGGATCTCCTGTTAGGAATATCAACTGAGGACCAGAGAGAAACTTTTTTTTTTCTTTAGAAAAAAATAGGAAGTTGGGTTCCTAAAGGAGCCAGCATTGTGGCTTAGCTAGTAAAGCAACTGCCTGAGATGCCAGCATTTTATATGAGTGATGGTTCAAGCCCACGCTGTTCCAATTCTGAGCTGGCTGTCTCTCATGGCCTGGGAGAAGCAGCAATGAGCCAAGTATTTGGGTTCCTGCACCCATGTGATGACATGAAGCTCCTGTCTCCTGGCTTTAGCCTGGCCCAACACTGGCTAGTGCGGCCATGTGGGGAGTGAATCAACAGAAGGAAATCTCTCTCCCTCTGTAACTCTGACTCTCAAATGAATAGACAAATCTTAAAACAAAACAACAAAACAAAACAAAACAAAAACCACAAATGGAAATACATTTTTCTGCAGCAAATATATGGATAGATCTTGAGTAAACAGTTGAAACTTAACTATTTTTATAACAAAAGATTGGTTAAAGTAAGTCAGTGTTATTACATCTCTAAAATTATTTTTACTTCCTTTCTGGAAAAAGTGGTCTGCCATCGGAGAACCAAATAACTGAGGATGTAGAACTTGAAAGTGAAATTAGAACTTACAAGGAAACAGTTGCTTCAGACAAAGAGTGATGTCCGAATCACCAAGGCCCTGCCTGCGGGTTTTCTAGGAAGTCTCTGTTTGTGGAGAACACAATGGGAGGGCAGAGGGGAGGAGGAGGAGGCCACCTGGGAGAATGAAGAGCTCTGAGAATGAGGTGTTAATTATGAAAGGACATGAAGGGAAAGCCTAAACAAATCAAAGCAAAAGACAGTAGATAGTATATTACATAGAATTCACTTGGGGAAAAAAATCACTGAAAAAAATCCATACCAAGACGAATGGGAAGTTGAGTATCTTTTTAGTACCTAGTTGAAGATGGAGAAGGGCTCTGATGTTTGCTGAGCTTTACTGCTGTTGTTGAAGGGCAGGGAAGGATAAAGGGTAATTTGCTTTAGACTTCCAGTTCACACAAGACTTCACATTTAGACCTGTGGACCTTTTTCAGCTTTACACTGACCCCGTCAGGCATCTGATACCGCAAATGGGAACTGAGCGCAGCCTGCATTTTTAAAAGTAGAAACCAGCCAAAGATGGATCCAGGGATGTTGATGTACACATGTAGTAATTCCTAGATGGCAGAGAAAGACAGAGAGAGCTCACATGCATTACTTTACTGCCCAAATGTGTGTAATGGTCAAAGTTTGGAACTCAGAACTCAACCAGTTTCCCCACATGGGTGGCCAGAACTCGATGACCTGAGCTGCCACCTGCTACCTGCCACAGTCTTCCTTAAGGAGAAACTGGAATCAGGAGTCAGCTTTATTCAATCCAGGTATTCTGATATGAGATTCTCTTCTGATTGTATAAATCTTTTGCCATCTACCAATGTGAGATGTGGGTGTTTTACCCAGCATCTTAAGCACTGGGTCAAATGCTTCCCCCTCCAGATTCTATTTGTACAGTTTCACATGTATAAAATATATCCAAAAAGATGAATGCACTTTAAAGATTTATAGAAAAATGAAATGAAATAAAACACACACAGAGTGCGAGAGAGGGGGATACAGAGAGAAAATTTTCACTCACTGGTATGCTCCCTAAATGTTTGCAACAGCTGGGACTGGGTCAGGCTGAAGCCAAGGAACCTGAAACTCAGTCTAGACTCGCACGTGGATGGCAAGCCCCCAAGTCCTTGAGCCATCATCTACTGCTGCCTCCAGGGTACACACGATCAGAAAGCTGGAATTGGAAGCAGAGGCAGGACTCGAACCCAGGCGCTCTAATGCAGGATGCAGGTGTCTTGAGTGGCATCTTAGCCCCTGTGCCAGATGCCAGCCCCAGCGTGGTGATTTGAAGAAACTTACCAAGTAATGTTCTTCCTATTTGATCTTCTCATTTAGCAATGTATCTCAGAACTCTTCATGTTTTGTGGATTTATCAACCTCATTTTGAACAGTTGTTTGATAGTCTGTGGTGTATTAGCCACCAACCCATTACTGTCATGTAAACATTAGGGAATTGTTGAAATTGTGTGGCCTGGGCGTTGCAGGTGCCCCTCTACCTTCTTCGGAGACCACTCTGAGCTGCTCGTTTCCCCTTTACATGCACAAAGCAAGTCAGAGGACGCCTCGGCTTCTCAGAAGCTTGATGCTAGAGTGGGGAATGAATCGCAAGAAAAGAAAATGCATTTTTTGATAAGATTTATTTATTTGTATTGGAAAGGCAGATACACATAGAGAAGGAGAGACAGGGAGAAAGCTCTTCCATTCACTGGTTCACTCCACAAGTGATTGTAATGGTCAGAGCTGTGCCGATCCGAAGCCAGGAGCCCAGAGCTTCTGTTGGGTCTCCCACATGGGTGCAGGGTCCTAAAGCTTTGGCCCATCCTCAACTGCTTTCCCAGACCACAAAAGGGAGCTGGATGGGAAGCGGGGCCACTGGGATTAGAACCAGTGCCCATATGGGATACCAGTGCTTACAAGACAAGGACTTAGCCACTGAGCCATTGCGCCAGGCCCAAGAAATGTGTATTTTGAAAACCCGGGAGAGATAAGGCTGCCAACAAGAATAATGATGTGATCTCAGTTTGAAAGTTATCTGGGGTTCTTCACACCCTCACCCTATCCTCCAGGTGCTCAAAACCCTAGGGGAGCTTCCTGGCTGCTCACAGATGGCCTAACCCAGACCTGCCTCCCACCTCTCTTCTCCTAGTATCCCATGATCCAAAATAACTCATCATTTTATACCTCCCCATTGGAAAGCAGCCTGATTAGATTAACCCATAGCCATTGATAGTGGTGGCCAGCAGTCCCCTAACCCTCAGAAGGGAGGCCTGTAGTTTAAAGGATGTATTAAATGCATCATGTTCTATTCTTTCCATCCTTCTATTCATGTATTCAACAAGCATTTGCTGAGTAACTGCCATGTGGTACACCTGGGACTATGCCGTCTTGATGCAAAGATGAACCTGTGCCGGGGATGTCAGCAATCATACTCTAGGTGGCAGAATGAAGGGAAACAACGACCTTCAGGTAATGTGCAGGAGGTGGCAGTGTCTTCGGGATGGTAGGAGAGGAGTGTTGAAAAAGGGACTCATTTCAGGGTAACATGAGTGCCAACTTAGAAAAATGGTAGTTTTTTATAAAGTGTTCTAAAACAGAACCACACCCCTTGTTTTTTCCCCTTCTATTTTATGCTTAATTTTACGGTATAGTTCCATAAGCTCTGGGATTTCCCTTGCCCCCCCAAATCCCCTCTCCCCTTTGAGTTATTTTCTCTCCCCCGTTCCTTGCTCCATGTCCTGTCTGGCCAGAGAAGTGTTCCTGGCCCCCTCTTCTGTCACAACATAGATACCTATTATTTCAGGTAAGAAACAAATTTGGTGCATCAGAAGCTGGTGGTCCAGGGACCAGAGTGGGCGGCCAATCAAAAATCTAATCTTATTGCTGAGTTGGCTTCCATGTGAAACAGGGCGGGATTGGGTACACGATTGGCGACTCCTCTGTAACAGCATTCAAATATTTGAAAATTTCATTTTCATTTTATTTGGAAAGTAGAGGAGAGGGAGAAGGACAGCAATGGAGAGATCAGAACTGTCCATCTGATAGTTCATTTCCCAGATGCCTGTCTGTAAGGGGCCCGAGGAGACCAGGCTGAAGCCAAGAGCCTGCAGGTCTCCCACGTGGGTGGCAGGGACCCGGGTGCTTGGACTCTGATCTGCTGCTCCTCAGAGGATGACCACCACAGCATCTACCAAAAAAAAAAAATCATGACTAGACAATATTAAATCAGGAAATATGCAATGTATAATTATTTTAAAAATACATTTCTGCTGCCTACTCTTTCTACCTTGATCAGACATCTAACCAGTAAGGATTGTTAATTAGTGAGTCATTAGGCTGTGTTAAAAAAGAGTTAACCTTGTGTAAAGTTACCCCCCCACTTCTGCAAAACAAAAAGGCTCCCATGACCACAGCTCATTTAAAGTGAAGATTAAACATTTTAACCAGAACAGTGCCCTAATTCAGCAAATTTTATTTATGTCCAAATATAGAGCTATTGGCAATGGAGAGCAATTTGAGAAGTCATGACCCAAGACAATGATGGTGTAGGGCCCTCAGAGAGCCCTGTAAATCTCCCCCAGTGACCTGGGACCAGCGCTCAACCATGCAGCCAAATATTTGTATTAGGTGGTCCCGTGTTTAACACGCTAATTAAAAAGATGGAATTCTTTGATTCTATCTGAAATCATTCTACTTCTCATCTCTTTCTGGAAAAAGCCTGCTGGATAAATGGAACTACGAGTGTGCTTTCTGAAACAAACCTTTACTGTGATGCCGTAAATCCAGGGCCTGGGGGATGTTAATGTACCTGAAGTGCTCTTAGTGCGTCTGCGGTAGGGATCACCCACACCGTCCTGTCTCGGAGAGCTTTGCCGTACAGGTTATAAATTCTTTCATGAATCACTATAATGGGGAGATGCTTTACCAAAGGAAACATGGAGTTCAAACACAGCAAAATGCACCGGAGAGGTGGAGAAACCCTGACACTCTGACGCATTCACTCACAAAATTTGTCTTGGGAGAGGCCATGCGAACTCTGCATGCAGGACCCAGATGTCACTTGAAATCCTTCTGTTGACCCTACAATAATGCATTTCTCTTCCTTCCACTTCGAAGTTAGGGGCAGGAGAGGCCCTTAGAGAGCTCTGTCCTAGGTGTTCTGTGAGGATCACCTGCACTGTCATTACTGGGGGGTTGCAAGCAATGAACACGTGCAGACACCAGCTTGTTCCTGCTGAATCTTTGGTAGTGCTGGTGTTGGTGGTAAGGTTTGGGTTCTTGGAATCCTCCTTTTAAAATTTTAAAAATGTTTATTAATCTTTTAAAATAGCTACAATCAAATAATTGTGTCATCATGTTGATACATCTTATGATAATTATAGTTCCAGAACAAATAATTTAATAAGAATGCAGTATTTTTTTCACAATTTTTTCAAATCTCTTGAAAATCTCATTTCTTTCTCTTTCTCTCTCTCTCTGTTTCATTTTGTTTTGTTTGTTTTTTAACAAAGCCTTGTGTCCAGGGCTCACTTTCAACACATTGAAGCCCCAGAAGCAGGTCATCTGTGGATGGGTTGGTGCCAGGTTCCCCACAAATGTGCATCGTGTGATGGCTAAGAGGGTGGCCTTTGGGTATCTGGCTTCATGGTGGACAGCTAGACTCTCTTTTGCTTCGGCAGGGAGTCTGTTGTGATATATTTTTTGAAGTCTGGCCTTATACATATATGTAGTTGTACGAAAAGGATATTTTAATAGAATTTTCAGGTTATTGTGATTTTTTAAAAAGATTTTTATTTGTTTCTACTGGATATGGGGGACCCCAGTACTCCATTACTATATACATTTCCATAATTGAGAAGCCACGAATCAAGCTCAACAACTGGTATGAGTTAGAACAATTGCAACAACAACAACAACAATGACAAACAAATTACAGTACCATGAAAAAACATGCCACTGAGTAACCAACACATGGGTGACAAAAAGAAAACACAAAAGTCTCTTGAGAAAAATGATGCCACCGTGTAATAAATGAGCCAGCAATGAATTCAACAACAGAAAAGAAAGTCTTTGGAACAAATAAAATTGAGATAAAAAAAAAAAACATCAAAACACATGGAATGCAGGAAAAAAAGCCCAGCATGGATTATTGAAGTCACTCTTTCCATGCTGTTTTTCTTATATAAGACAGGAATACGGTATTTGTTCTTTTGTGATTGACTCCTTTCACTGAGCATAATGGTCTCTTGTAAATAGTATAATTTCATTCTTCTTAATAGCTGAATAGTATTCCATGGAGTAGCTTTGCCACAGTTTCTTTAACCACTCTTCTTTGGACACACATCTGGATTGTTTCCATGTCTTAGTTATTGCAGATACAACCACTGTGGAAATCAGTATGGAGAGTGCTTGGAGAATTGCAGATAAATCTGCCATATGACCCAGCTATCCCGCTCCTAGGAATATACCCAATTGAAATGAAATCTGCATATGAGAAGGGGATCTGTAATCCTATATTTGCAGCCGCACAATCTACAATAGCAATATCACTCTTTTATATGTGAAGTTTTGGTTTTCAATCTTGTAATTATTTTTTCTTTCTGAGAGCGAGATTTTCCACCTGTTGGCTCATTTTCTCAATGCCCATGTCTGCTGGCGCTGGGCCAGGCTAAAGCCAGAAGTTTAGAACACAGGTGGCAGATACTCAACCAAGAAATGACCTCCTATTAGTTTTCATTATTGCAGGTCTTTGTATAATCTAACCTCAGCCTTTTCCTTTAACTCCTCCAAAGTCTTTCTCTTCATTCTACTTTTTTGTGTGGATGTTAGAACTTGTTTATTTATTTATTTGAAAAGCAGAGACAAAAAAAAGAGAGAGAGAGAGAGAGAGAGAGAGAGACTCCCCAGGTGTCCACCACAACCAGGAAAGGGCCAGGACAAAAGCAGGAACTTGCAAGTCCACCCGAGTCTCCACCGTGGGTGTCAGGGACCCAAGAACTTCATCCAACCCCTGCTGTACCCCCAGGGTGCACATTAGCAGGCAGCTGGAACTGAATGTGGAACTGGTACTTGAAAGCCAGGGCATCTTAGCCACAGCTAAATGCTCACCCCAGGTTGAATGTTGTTCGAATAGAACCACAACTGCTCTAAATACTTCCTTCTGTACCCTTTTGATTGCCTCTTACGCTTCCAGGCCTTGTGAACACCCCAAACCTCAGGTATTGGATTCATTTGTTTTCTGCCTGGTTCTACCTGAAAAGTTGTCACAGCCTCAACTTTCATCTCTATGCTGATAACCCTCGAATCCGTATCTTTAGCCCTGACCTCTCACCTAGTTCCTGCCTCTTATCTCTGTCTGCCCACCACTGGAGCTTTCTGCCTGAATTTCCCACCACCACAAATCCTGCATGGACCTCCTCAGGTTCCTCTCAAAGGGGAAGAGTGTGTGTGTGTGTTGTGTGTTGTGTGTGTGTGTGTGTGTGTGTTTTACTTGCTTTTCCAGCACTGCAAACAGTAATGGTAATGGCTACCATATTCTGATGATCTACTATATATCATGTACTTCAGATTATTAGCTCCTTTAATCCTCACAACAACTCTATTAGGTACGAATTATCTGCATTTTTTTTAAGAGAGGAAACTGATGCTAAACAACCTGCCCGTAGCACACAGCAGCACTGAAATTCAAGGCTCATATTCTTTCCACTCCATGACACATCTGTTCTAAAGTCCTTGAACTGTGGGAAGCGCCAGTCATCTTGTGAGGCTTTCAAACTTGACATGGTCCAGATGCCAATGTTTGCTGAAAGGCAGGTAGTGTATTAACATATAGAGGCTTTAGACTCAGGCAGGCCTGAACTCAATCCCAGGGCAATTGTTTATAGGAAGGGGTGAGATAGTTAAGCTTTGTGACTCGCAGTTTGTGAGTCTGTAGTGAGGACACTAACACTAACTCCTGAGAACATCGGCTAGAGAGGGCCAGCGTGGAGCACAGTCAGTAAAGCTGCTACCTCTAACGTCCCATGAGGGCGCTGCCTTGTGTCCTGGTCGCCCCACTTCCAGTCCAACTGTCTGTGATGACCTGGGAAAAGTGGTCCTGCCACCCAGGTGGAAGATCTGAAAGAAGCTATTAGCTTTCAAACAAATAAATAAAAATGTAAAGGGATTTATTTTCGTTTTATTTGAAAGGCAGAGTTACACAGAGAGAGAGATCTTCCATCTGCTGGTTCACTTCCCAAATACTGCAATGGCCAGAGCTGAACTGATACAAAGCTAAAATCCAGGAGCTTTTTCTGAGTCTCCCACACATGAATCTCCAAGGACTTGAGCCATCCTCCATTGCTTTTCTAGTCTGTAAGTGGCTAGCCTGATAACCAGTGCCCACAGGGATGCTGGCACCACAGGCAGAAGCTTAGTGTACTATGCCATGATGCCAATACACACATACACACACATATATGTATTTATATGTGTATATATATGTGTGTGTGTATATATATATATATAAAAGAAGTATTGGACAGAATAAATGGAAGTGTATATAAAGAATCAAACCAAAGTTTGCATCAACCAATGAATGAATGAAGAAAATATGGCACATTTATACAATGAAATAATATTTAGCAAAAAACAAAAAATGGAATGAATGTTGACATGTGGTGCATCACAAATGAAACTTGAAAACATTACGTTAAATGCATGAAGTCAAACCTCAAAAGTCATATTGGATTCCACTTTGATGAGAAATGTCCAGGATAGGAAAATTTCCAAAACACAAATTTGGTTTGTATTGAATAGGGTTACAGGAAAGGCTGGAAAGATGATGGTGGGAGGGGAATAGGGAATGACTACTAATGGGTAAGGTGTTGTTTTTTTTTAGTGGTGATGAGAATACTCTAAAATTGATTTTGCTGTTGATGGCAGAACTCTGGATGTATTTAAAATTATTGAATGACACCCTTTAAATGGATAAACAGTGTGGCATATGTATTATTCCTCATAACTTTTATACACACAAAAAGATGTGTGTTAAACACTTGGCGAACAGTTGTGACTTGGTAAGTTCTCAGTGTTCCAACTTCTTCCTCCTTGCCTGGTTTGTCTTTGGAAGTGGATTGTGGACATTTGCTCCTGCTTGCTGAGGGCGACTCCTCAGCAGCTTGAGTGCAGGCCCCTTTTTGGTATCCTTGTTAAGCACTTGGCAGATTGGTTTTTATTTCCCTTTGAACGTTTGGAGGCCATCTGCCTGCTGCCCCTCGTTGGCCAACTGTGTCCTTCCCTGGGCGGTGCTGACCAGGCCTGCCTTCCCTAAGCCCGACCAGGGACCTTCCTGGTCTACCTGCTGGAGTTTTGCCCTGTTGCTTTCTAATCCACCAACCCTTGTAGGTAATAACCATCAGCAGAGACCCCCCAGGCCTTGTGGAGGAGACAGGGGGAAGGCAAGGAGATGAAAGACTCCATCACACGGAGACCTACAAAGACCTAAGCGAAGACACAGTCTACTAAGTGTTAAGTGGGCAATTGTCGCTTGGGTGCCATAGGAGTTTAAGGAAGTGGGAGATCATTGGAAAGTAAAGGCTTCCCAAGTGGTTGGTTCTGGAGGGTGGGTAAACTGCCTATTGGAACAGAGGCTGGAGCCTGTGAGTGAAGGCAGGGATGTGGGTTTTCCTGCTTTAAACAGTTGTCAAGTATTTATAATGCACGGGACCCTGGGGTTTTGACACTAAAAAGAGAAGATTGAGGAATGCCTTCTAGGAACTCGCAAACGCGAGGGAACTGGACGCACGAAGAAAGGCCGGGATATCCGTGGAGCGGAGCAAGCTGTGTGAGGCAGCTGTAAGGGAGCGTGTCTCAGAGGAGCTGCCGTTTGGATGCTCAGGGAGAAGGGAGAGTGGAGGAGCAGCGGATAGACATCATGAGTTCCCTGGGGCTGGAGAGTACAGGCTGTGGGGTGGCTGGGCGAAGCAGACAGAGTTGGCAGTGGAGGCTGTGGATGTCTGTTGGACTAAGTTGCAAAGGGTTTTCTGTGAATGTAGGTTCTATCCTGAGGCCATTGAAGATCTGTGGAGTGCTCCCTCCATGGCTGTCCACTGCTGTCCTGTCTCACTTCTTTCTGTTTTCTCTTGAATATCAACTCCTTGTCAGTGCATCCTGCAGCCAGCTCCTTCTCGCCTGGATTAAGCTCCGACTGCTGCCAAAGCCAAGTTCCTCGGGACCTTGCCCTGCTTGTCCCTTGTCCATTGCCCCTGCCCACCCCTTTTACATGTTTTACTGGGGAACAAGGAGGGAAACTTGAAGATCAACCCTCTGACAGAGACCACCACATTCAGAATCAAAACAATGTTGATCCTATAGATTTTACCTGTGGGAAAATGCAATAGATCAGCTGCATCCTGTTCCAAATTGTCTTTTGAGTGCAGCATTTTAAAATGCAGGCACTGGCCTGGGAACAGTGGCTCAATGGCTAAATCCTTACCTGGCAGGCCCTGGGATCCCATATGGGCATTGGTTTGTGGCTGCTCTACTGCCCATTCAGCTCCCTGCCTATGGCCTGGGATGAATAAAAGATGAACCAAAGCCTTGGGATCCTGCACCCACATGAGAGACAGGAAGAAGCTCCTGGCTCCTGGCTCCAACCTCATTCATTTGGGGAGTGAAGCGGCAGATGGAAGGTCTTTGTCTCTCTTTCCCTCTGTAGATCTGCCTTTCCAATTAAAAACAAAAACAAAACCCAAAGCACCCAACCAGTAAGTTCTTATTTGTTTATTTTTCTTATCATATTGCCAAATAAAATTAGTATACTCTCTGTGGGAGTTTTTCTTAAAGCCCTCTGTAGACGATATATTTCAGTGTACTTCAGAAATATTTTTAAACAGAGCACTGCACACTCAACTATTTCTACAATCCACAAACGAGACTGCCGTTTCCAAACAGAAAAAGGGGCATACTCATATTCATTTCTCATGCGCTTCTGTATTTTATGAATATCTTTAACTAGCCAGTCAATCATAAAAAAAGTTGAATCCTCCGTAAATCTTATCAGCACCCCTCCAAATAATGGGATTTCTGTTTGCAAGGTGTGATTGTATTCTCTTTGATAATGACCACAGACAGTCAATAAGCGCCGAGACATTTACAGGACCAGTAGGAGCCTAACCAAACTATCTAATCTTTCAAAAGACAGTCAACACAGTGGACTCTAAATCTAACCCTCTCAAATCCTGGAGAGACAGCCTCAACGCCACACTAAAAGAGCCATTAGAGGGGCTTTCCTTCAACTCACCAAAGTGAGACATTCTGATTTCACTTCATTCTGTCTCAGCAAATCTTTACTGACAGTCTGAGCTCAATGATTTATGGGACCTTGGATTTGTGAAGGGGGACCAAGTGTGTGGGTATGGGAGGACAAAAGTAAAAAGTGAAAGATGGGAAGCAATGGATAATTACTTAAATTATTTTTCTTTTTGTATTTTTTTTCTTTTCCTTTTGATGATATTTTTTAACTTTAAGAGCTCATTCACATGACTTGTTGCTTTTGTTCATTAAAGTCAAGTAGACTCAGTAATATATTTATTGATGGGATTTTTTCAAGATTTATCTATTTTTACTGGAAAGGGATTGACAGAGAGAACGAGAGATAGAAAGATCTTCTGTCCTCTGGCTGCAATAGCCGGAGCTGAGCCAATCTGAAGCCAGGAGCCAGGAGCTTTGCCGGGTCTCCCACGTGGATGCAGGGTCCCAAGGCTTTGGGCTGTCCTCAATTGCTTTCCCAAGCCACAAGCAGGGAGCTGGAAGGGAAGTGGAGCAGCTGGGATTAGAACCGGAGTGACTCCCTTCTTCTCTCTCATTCTTCCTTTCAAATAAGCAAGCAAGCAAGCAAGCAAGCAAACAAAACAAATCTTTTTCAAAAATGAATCACATTTATATCTTTAAAATGAAATTGGGTTTTTCAGTGGTAAGAAGAAAAAGAGTCAGGTGGATTTCAGTATGACTTATGTGAAAGCCTTTTTTTTTTACTTTGGCATTCTGAGGATGCAAGCTCATTATACGAAGATGCCTGGGGTTGTGTTGGCTACTGGCTAAAGAAATTGGGAAGCTGGCACCCACTCAGAAGGAGTGGGGTTTCTGACATGTTTGACCTGGCACTGCTTTCTTCCTTTCTTACACATGTCTAAGTTATTGTGCTCTGCAATGTTTCTGTTCAGACAGCCTAGCCAGAGAGATGCTGATGCTCGCCTTGTTCCACTCCCAAGGCAAGAGTGGGAATCAGCAAAGAGCAGTCTGGTTCCTCAGGTCTTGCCCGGACAACTGATTAACATGACTACCTGCCCAAGATCTGATCTTGCCTGTAGAAATGAGATTTTTTTTGGTTGGCCTGGTGCTCTGCCACGTCACAGAGCCCATGGAAATTCCTGCTTTGCCATTTGTAGGAAATGACAGAGAGTGTCCGGAAATCCTGAATCCAGGAACAGGATTTAGTTATGACATTGGGAGGTCGCTCCCCCTGCATCAGGCGCTGGTTGAGAGGGCCAAGAAGAAGGCTGGTGTGTTTATTTTTGAGTAAGTGAACTCTTAGTGCTGCACACACTTAGTGAACCCTAAGCTGCACACATCTTTGGACATCAGGCTTCATTTGCATAGCTCAGCTTTTTGTTGTAGGTGGACACAGATACATTGCACAAACTCCAACAACCCTTCAACTCCATTGCAACGTCAAACCCGTCGGCTTCATTGTATTTTCACTGTTGGTCACTTTCTCCATGTTCCGTCCCTCCTTATCCAGCTCAAATTTATAGTTCCAAGTTTTAGTTACTTCTCTGACTACATCTTGGATTTCTCTCTCTCTCTCTCTTTTCCTCATTGCGTTGAACTAACGTGGCTACAATCTCTGCTAAATTCCCCATTCCCTTCCTCCACTTGCTCAGTGGGGTAAAACTGGAGCAAGGCACCTGGCCAAGCTGGCCTCACTTTGCATCCCTCATTATGCATATGAGCAGACCCTGAGCACTGCCCAGGCTCTGTGTTTCTCTAGGCCATTGATTCCTTCACTCTAGGAAGGCTATTTCACACTTTCTGCTTATTCCTTCCACATCCTCTTTGTCATGATGGTCTTGCAGCCTGAATAACGAGAAAATGGAAACCTTTGGAAAAGAAAACTCAAGTTTCCGTAATCTCCTCTACCTATTTGTCAATACTAGGGGCACAGACTCTGCCGGCTCTCCTGGGCTCTCTACAAAGCCCAACACCTCCACTTACCACAGTGGATGTCCGTGCCTTATAAACCAAGAAGTCACAGGCAATTCTTTCTTCCCTCTCCCTTCTCTCTTTCCCAGTACCATAAAAGCATTTTTTTTTCTCTCCTTGTAAAAAATAAACAACTTTCTTGACCCATTTTTTTTCCTTTTAATTTAGCCCTCCTACAATTTCTCTCCTTCCTTTTACAGAAAAATCGCTCCAAAAAAGTTGTATATTCCATTCTTCTTCCCTTGTTTCTTCCTCCTGTCCTCTACTTGTCCTGAAACTGTTTAAGGTAACCATAGCAAGACAGGGGGCAGTTTTCAGTTCTCACCTTATTTGACACATAAGACAGTCACCTCTTCTCACAAATGCTTCCTTCCGGGGACTTCTGCCATGTTTCTTGGTGCCTCTCATTCCTCTTTTCTGACTCAGCTTTCTAGAACATTCCATGGTAGATTGTCCCCTTCTGTCTTTGGAGCTCTTCTGTTCCACCTCTACACTTACATACCACTTTCATGATTTCACCCCGTCTCAGGGTTGCAAATACTACTCCCGTATGCTGATCGCTGCTGATGACAGCTGTCTCCGTGCTGCAGAACGGAGGCCCCCTCTCTCCTCAACATCTCTGGGTGTTCAATAAGCATAAGCACGTGAGCTTCATACCTCCTTCTGCTCCCACCCGGAACCTCACAGCGTTTCCTTTCTATAAGTGGCAATGCTATTCCTACAGGTGCTTAAACAACAACAAAAATCTTGGCTTTGCTCCTGATTCCTCTTTCGTTCCTCCTGTTCTAATCCATTACCCAACCCAATTGGCCTTGCCTTCAAAATTGACTGCCACCATGGTCCAAAGTACCCTCCCGACGGTCTCCCTTCTTCTGCTACATCTGGTTAAGTGGCAGACCTGAGATTCGAACGCAGTTATGAAGTCATTGACCTATTGTTTGGGTTTGCTTTTCTCTACATCTTTTCTTTTTGTGTCAGCAACTGTAGATACTTCTCTTATGTCCATTTCCCTATTCTTTTAATTTCTCTTTGAACTATATAAAAACCATCTTAACCAGCCTCTCATGAAATAGATGTGCTGTGTCACCAAGTCCTGGCCAAGGAGATAAAAACAAGTGTAGCTGCATGAAACTTCTAGGAAATCTCTTTAAAGAAAAAAAAAGATGTATTTATTTATTTGAAAGGCAGAGTTATAAACACACACACACTGGCCACAGCTGGCCTGGCTAGACCAGGTTAAAGCCAGGAGCCTGGCATTCCTTCTGAGTCTCTTGGGCCATCCTTCACTGCCTTCCCAGGCATGTTAACAGGGAACTGGATTGGAAGTAGAACAGCCAGGACTTGAACTGGCACATTGTAAAGAGTGCCAGCATCTCAGGGTGTGGCTTAATTTATAGCACCAAAATGCCAGCTCCAGGAAAATTCTTAGCTTAGGGAACCCCATACCTGGTTCATGCTTTGTCTTTATTCCATTCCCCATCCTGCTGCCTGGATCAGGAACCGTGTTCCTGGAGAACTCCAGCAACATTTTTGTATCCTGAGATGACCTTGGGAATAGAAACCATTTGATAAAGCTAAAATGCAGACAGGTAGAAGCAGGCTGAGTGATGACTCTGAAGTGACCACATCAGCCACAGAACTGCCCTGCCCTGGTCTTAGGCATGACCCACTGACCAATATAATTAATATTCATTATAATATATGGCATATAAAATAATGAGAATGATTCTATTAATTTTCACTAACGATACACTTCATTACTGTAAGGCTGTGGACTAAATACCAAAGTAGTGTTACAATTCTCAGTTCCTTCCAGTGAAGCCTAACCATAGCAAACATTTCTGAGTCAAGCAAACCTTACATCTTGACAAGGAGGTAAACATTAAACAGTACAAGTTCTCCTTCAAAGAAAAAAAAAGATGATGATAAGAACAGGCATTGTGTCAGAATTTGGCTGAATTGAGGTTGCTACACTATATCATTAATTTAATTACTATAATTAAATATACATGTTAAAGATTTATATTCTTGGTCTTTCTTGTTATTGAGATGAAGTCTTAAATCTCCAAATCATAAATTTTTCAAATCACAAAAACTCTCCAAGGCCAAGAACTGTAGGTACAGTTAAGCAAAGAGAGAAAGCAAATTCCACAAGTGTAAAAAGAATGGGAAGTATATATTCTGTGTTGGGTTCTTCTTGAGACTCAAGCTATGGGAACCGGGCACCATTCACCTACCTCTAAGATGAATTCTGATTGGTGGAAAGAGCTTGTTCCACCATGTGCTGACTCTCACACTTGTCTCTGGGCAAGTTATCTTTTTTAGATGCCAAGGAATTAAAAAAAATGTAAAATGGAAGTCATACCCAAACTAGCTATTTTGTGTTGCTAAAATAAGTTGCTAACATTCATATATGAAAAGGTCTAGGTTACAGTAGTCACTGAATAACTATACATCTTGATAAGTTACATTTTATAAATGTTTCAGAAATGTTAACATCCTTTAATACACGGTACAAGTTATTATCAAACTATCAACACTTCCTATAAACAGATTTTGGATAGTTGTCTTTTAATTGTTTTAGGATGTGACCAGGTTTTACAGAGTTGAGTCTGTTGGCTTCGTTATCCCCCTGCAACATTTCCTTTGTACTTGCTGATCTCCATGGCTACATGATGATTGCTTCCTGAGAAACAAAGTCACACATGCGTTTAGGAGTGAGAAGGAAGCATACAGATCACCTATTGAACCCCAACCCGGGAAGGCCTGGTATAAATGGAAACTTTTCTTTTTATCGTGGTGTTTGAAATGAAGGAATTCACATTAGTCATTCTCAGTTTTTACTCTACAGTGTTGGCCTTGTGAAAGGCCTGGATTAGGTTGGGACTTAGGAAAAAATTAACCCCAACAAGTTTTGCAAGTTAGAGTGTTTGCAACATCAAAATTTCTGAGAGATGATCTAGCCTGAAAAGATGAGTGGGAAATTTGAAGAAAAAAAAAAAAAAGTATGGAGGAAGAGAGAACGCATCACTTGAAATTATACTGGTTCCATTTGACCACAATAATCATTAACTGATTACTTATTTCAGCCAACTTTTATTGGGAACGTTTATGTATAAAGTCCTGTATGAAGATCCCTGAGGGCTATGAAGACCCAGAGGTGCTCTGCAAAGAATTTGAGTTAAAAAGGAGTCGGGGTGGAGGGGAGGTGGGGCTGGCACTGCGATTTAACGGGTAAAAGCATCCGCCTGTGGTATTGCTGCATCCTATATGGGCACTGGTTTGAGTTCTGACTGCTTCACATTGGATCAGGTTGAGTTAATACACTTGGAAAAGCAGCAAAAGATGTCTTAAGTCCTTGGGCCTCACACCCACATGGGAGACCTGGAAGAGGCTGCTGGTTCCTGTCTTCGAGCCAGCCCAGATATAGCTGTTGCAGCCATTAGGGGTGTGAATCAGTAGGTAGATCTATCAACTGAAAAAATAAATCTTAAAAATATATAATCCATAGTTTAGTGTTGGAAATACAGTGTACATGTCCATCTAAATTTCTAAAATGTATTAATAAAAAAAAGATTTATTTAGTTTTATTGGAAAGTCAGATTTACAGAGAAGAAGAGACAGAGAGGAAAGATCCTTTATCCATAGATTCATTCCTCAAGTGGCCGCAACAACCAGAGCTGAGCTAATCTGAAGCCAGAAGGCAGGAGCTTCTTCTGTGTCTCCCAGACAGTACAGGGTCCCAAGACTTTGGGTCATCCTCAGCTGCTTTCCCAGGCCACAGGCAGACAGCTGAATGGCAAGTGGAGCTGCTGGGATTAGAACTAGCACCCATGTGGGAATCCTGGTGCATGCAAAGCAAGGACTTTAGCCACTAGGCTCCCGTGCTAAAATTTATTAATTTTTGTTTATTTGAGAAAGGGCAAAAGAATGAGCAAGAGAGAGAGAAAGAGAGAGTGCTTCCATTTACTGTTTTGTTGTCTAAATGCCCACAATGGACAGGATAGATCAGGCTGAAGCCAGGAGCTGAGAGTTCAAAGGGGTCTTCCATATGAGTGCCAGAACTTAACCACTGGAGCCATCACCACTGCCTTCAAATGTCTACATTAACAAGAATGCTGAAATTAGAGATAGAGCTGGGACTTGAACCCAGACACTCCAATACGGATGCAAGTGTCTTAACAGCTAGGCCAAACACCTGCTACATACCCTGTCAGAATTATATCCAGTATGAAGCACCATCTGGGAGCTGGAGCACCTCTCAAGAGGAGGCTGTTCAGTTTTGAAGAACGCACAGAAGTTTGGTCACCACTTTGGTAGATGAAAGAGCACTCCCGGAAAAAAAAAATCTACATGGAAACTGGCTTGAAGTGGGAGGAGAGGAAATTAACCAGTCCGTTTTTGCACATGCTGAATGAGCGAGGAGTGTCTAATGGAGATGTCATGTAGATTGCTCAAAATGAAGTTAGGAGCTTAGGAGACAAGTACAATGACGCGTCTAAGATTGGGTCTGGTCAACATACAAGTACAAGATGATTATACAGCAGGTAGAGTAAGAAAAAGAAACAAGGAGGAGCACCTGTTGGGAAACAACTGTATTTAAGGGACAACGACAAACTTACTATTTTTTAAATTCATTTTTGGATGTTTTCTACATAACTGACGAGGATGAACACCTACGAGGACTAACTGATTAGGCTGGGGAGGGTTCGCGCATGTGGGGAGGTGGGACCAGTGCTTCCGATGCTCCTTTTCTCCTTTTTTGGGGAGGGGTGGAAGGGGAGGGGCTGCTCCCAGCTGCCCAACTGCATCAGTACTCGGGAATGCGAGATGCCCACTTGGTGTCTTCTTAGAAACCCTGATGCGCGCAAGAATGTTCCAAATTTATGATTTAAGCAGTTCTGAGAGATCCAGGATGCTGTTTAAGTGGTTTTGATAGTTCTCAGATGTTATTGGTTTTTGTTGCTTCAAGGTTGAGAAAATCCTTCCAAGGTCCATTGGCTGACCCAAGTCCACCCCAGGGCATCCACTCACCCAGACACTTGCTGCCAAAGCTCAACCAGGAGAACTCTGTGCTTCATCTTCAGACATGGCACTCGACGTCCTCTGCAGGTCTAAACGAGCTGGCCATTTTGAAGCCCACATGCACCTGACCATGCTGTCCACTGCACAGGCATCAGCAATTGAGGAGACCCAGTCCCGACACATGCACGTGGTCCCAGGTCAAACCACGGATCCTATGATCCTCCCTGTGGTTGTAGTTTTGAGTGTGGTGGTCCAGTTGGGGAGTCCCCCCCCCCGAGAAACCTCGCTGGGTGATTTCAGACCTAATTGTTCTGTGTTCCAACCAGCACGGGCTCCAGATCAGTCCTTCATCCTCATCAGCCTACACACATTGGTGATTATAGTTGCCTGGTGAGTTCCATCCCTCAGCCCTGCGTCCTACTTCTGGCCCCTTACCAGGACAGCCCCTGGCCCCAGTTCCTGCACTTACCAGTATGTACAACAGACTAGTAAGGGACAAACTGGGCTGGTCCTAAGCCAGAAGCAAGGAGTTTCCTCCAGGTCTCCCACATGGGTGCAGGGGCTCAATCACTTGGACCATCTTTTGCTGCTTTCCTAAGCATCAGTGAATGCTAATGGAGCAGCTTTCTGGATCAGAGGTGGAGCGGTCTCGACTTGAACTGGCATCCATACAGAATGCTGATGCCACAATCAGTGGCTTTATCCACTAGGGAACTTGTCCGTGGAAGGTTCTTAAAGTTGTAATTTTCTTTGTAAAATGAATGAGCAAATAAGCAAAACAAAATGTAGTACACAGGAAATAGCCATTGGATACTGTGATCGAATATTTTTTATGAATCATGAATTAAAAAAGAAAAAAAATAGTGTCAGAGAAACATCCACATATGTCCATTTAAAAATAAATAAATAAAATAAATAAAAGGGGTCTGGCACAGCAGCCTAGTGGCTAAAGTCCTTGCCTTGCAAGCACCTGGATCTCGTATGGATGCTGGCTTGTATCCTGGCTGCTCCACTTCCCATCCAGCTCCCTGCTTGTGGCCTGGGAAAGCAGTCGAGGACAGCCCAAAGCCTTGGACCCTGCACCTATGTGGGAGACCCGGAAGAAGCTGCTGGCTTTGGATTAGCTCAGCTTTGGCCATTGTGGATACTTGGGGAGTGAACCAGTGTTTCTCTCTGTCTCTCCTTCTCTTTGTAAAACCACCTTTCCAATAAAAATAAATCTTTACAAAATAAATAATGATATTCATGAGGTAAAAAATAAAAACCAGTTAATTTAAAAATCCTCAATGGTGTATAATATTCTCTATTAAGCAATGACCTGGTGCTGACTAATGCTGTAATATTTATTTCTTTCCTGCCTTTGTTCTGAAGACTGTATTTTTATTATTAATTAACTTATTCTCCCAATACACTATGCAACAGGAGGCTGTCTGAGAGACAGAAAATGACATATCAGGCACAGGAGTATTAAACTGTCGCATAGCAAATAAGTCTGAATAGCAACAGCAGGATTGGAACCCGGGCTGTCCAAGCTGAGTTTCTGCATGTCATTGCTGCACTAACAGATGCCCGCACTGACGCTCTTCCAGACTGCGGAGCTGGAATCCTACATGTGTGTAGTAAGCGTGTTCATCAGCCTTCTTCAGGGAGAGGTGGCATGGGGGCAGGTTGTGGGGAGATCCGACAACAAGCATTGTCAGTATTAACAGAAATTGTCCCCCACAATTTTCTTCCTCCAGTCTCATACACAGGTGACAAGCCTTTATTCACCAGCCAAGAGAGGATCAAGGGGCTGACACACCGGGGTCTCTCCGGGGAACACACTGTCCTCTGTGTCCTGGGATGGACAGCCTGGATCCTTCACTTGGTCTCTAAGAGACCACGCGGATCGTTGCTTTTCTGAGGAGAAACAGAGAGAAATCCCAGGAGGGGCTGGGCCGAAGAGGCTCCGAACCAGGAAGTGGAGACCTTTGCTGTTGCCTTGGAGGAAATTTGAATCCCAAACAATGATTTGCAAACACTCTAAGGAATGGATCCAGTGTCTTCTGGTTTTGTTTTTTTTTCTTCACAGAAGATTCACCAAGTATTTGCTGAAATGATGCTTAGTGAAAGATTACATTTCATAAGGCAACTCTTGCTTAAATAGATTCAATATCACTAACGGAAGAAAAGAATCTCAAACACATAAAAATACATCAGCTGAGGTTTTGTCTTCTGATGAATGCTTTTTTTCACCAAACAGGAAAATACTCATTAACAAATGTTTCGAGAACAATCAAGCAACTGGAGGTTATTAATATGAAAATATTGTCAATTGTTCCTCCTGTAGAAATCTGCAGGACAGCCCACTTCCTGAAAAATGACTCAGCAAGCACTCCCAAGCAGCCCTGTTCCTATTTAATACAATTGTTCAGGCCAGGGTGCTAGTTCTTATCTGTGAAGTCCCCCCTGTGATTGATGATTCATGGTTCTTTTCAATCATGGGCTTTGAATGCAAACCAATTCTTAATGTAAACGAATGGCTTTGGTATTTAAAGCAAAACATTTCCGCTTGTTTAATACTACTTCCTATTTTCTGCCCGAAACTGTATTTTTGAAGGAGTTGTTTGCTTTCACAAGAGGAAAAGGAGAATGAGAAGAATGCGTGCACAGCAAAGGACAGTGTCCCGTACTTGGGCTGCCTGTAGGACCTGCGGAGAGTGGAAGAGGGCCACGCGTGGGTGTATGCACTCACAGCAAGGCCCGGGGAAGCTCCTGCCCTGAATCCCGCCCGTGGGAGTCTCCGCTCGCCTGTGGGGGAGAAGAGTATCTTTTAGATCTTCTAGCCTTTTTAATTCTCAGTTCTGCTAAAGTTCTGAACTAGATGAATGGAGGATAAGAAAAAAATGATCACGGAACAACTACTGAAAATATGAGAAAGAAGTGAGCGAGCTCTGTTGTGGTTTCTAATACATTTGACAACTGGAAATATGAAAAACAGAAAAACCCTGGGAGAGCCCGAGCCAGTTTCAATGATGCTTGTATCCAAAATGACCACCAGGTAGCGCCATAATCAAGCTCACCCAGGACAGCGCTGCTCACGGGTTCTCACATCAGAAAAGACAAAGGCGGCTTACATTTTTAAAGTCAAAGGGAACCTAAGTAAACGAACTGAAAAGGTCCAAGTTTCAAGTACTTATCTGCAGAGCTGTTTCTATCATAGCACTTATTTTTGTTGAGAACTCAGAGAAATAGATATTGTGGATGGTACAAGACATTTTTGCCTTTCTCTTACAGAAATCCCAGATTTGTGTGAAGATAAAATAGCCATAGTTCATTTAAAAATTAATTCGGTAAGTGATAACGCTGATACTCATTGGTGCTCATCATGTACTAAACCTCTTCCAAACGCTTTATCTGATTAAATGTTTACAAGTCATGTAATCTTCCCAACAATTGCCTGAGGGAGGTGATACTATTATGACACTTGTGTTATAGATAAGAAGGCCAGTTTGGGGAAGTTATTCTAAATTAAGGAAGCAGTCTGTGTAAGGGCTCAGAGGAATATAAAACCATGGCATAGCCAAAGGACTTAGCAGGCGGAAGCGACCAGTAACAATATTCTTCTGTCTCTTTTTATTTGAAAGGCAGTGTTACAATGAGAAGTGAGGAAAAGAGAAATCTTCCATCTGCCTCGTTTACTCCCCAGATGGCCACGATGGCCGGAGCTGGGCTGGTCTAGAATCAGGAGCCAGGAGCCTCTTCTGGGTCTCTGTCCCACGTGAGGGCAAGAGCCCAAAACTTGGGCCATCCCCACTGCTTTCCCAGCGCATAAACAGGAAGAGTTGGATTGGAAGTGGAGCAGCCAGGACTCGAACAAGTGTCCAGAAGGGGATGCAAGTCCCAGCACCCCAATCTGGGAGCCAGTTTATGTCCCAGCTGCAGCTCTCTGCTTTTGGCCTGGGAAAGCAGCCTTGAGGCTCTGCGCCCATTTGGGAGACCCAGAAGAGGCTCCTGGCTCCCGAGTTCTGGCTTCAGATCAGCTCAGATGATTGCAGCCGTTTCGGGAGTGATGCAGCGGGTGGAAGATCTTTCTTTCTGTCTCTTCCTTTAGGTAAATCTGCCTTTCCAACAAAAATGAATAAAACTTTAAAATAAAAATACATTTTAAGTGTTCTCATGACAAAATCATGTAAGTGTGTGGGCAAATGCATGAGCCATTCTACAGTGGATTGTACCCAAGTTGCACATGAGCAATGCTGCCTCCTGCTGGAGGAAGTGAATGTCCCTGCACTGCTGAGCCCTGCGCCGTGCCCAGGCCAACCGCTGGAAGAGTCAGCTCTTGCTGGCAAGTCCAGGCGCCGTTGCTCGAGGATGGAGGACTGTGAATGGTGATGACCCTGGTGCAGGAGGCAGGTGTTCAGTGGGAGATGCCTGCTAATACTCCTGGAATTCCACATCAGTGAACCTGGGTTCAATGCCCGGCTCTGACTGCAGGCTTCCGCTTCCTGCTGATGCAGACTCCGGTCAAGGGGGTGGCACAGCAGTGAAGCCTCAGGTAGCTGGGTCCCTGCCTCCCACACGAGGAATCCTGAACTGAGCTTCTGCATAGTGCTTCTGGCTCAGCCCAGCCAGCCCAGCCAGCCCAGCACTGGTTGTTGCTGGTCTATGGGGAGTGAACCAGCAGATGGGAGTTCTCGCTCTAACTTTCTCTCTCTCTCCCTCTTAAATAATTAAACCTCTTTTAAAAAAAAAATTTACTTTCAAATTAACATTCATCTAAAACAACCTTGACTGGTTATCTGGAGGTTGCTGTTAATAGAAAAAGTAGAAATATGATGGGGTCAACGCAGCGGCATAGTAGGCTAAGCCTCCACATATGATGCTGGCATTCCATATGGGTACTGGTTCATGTCCTGGCTGTTCCACTATGATCCAATTTCGTGCCTTTAGCCTGGGAAAGCGGCAGAGAAAGGCCCAAGGGCTTGGGTTCCTGTAGTCAAGTGGGAGACCCAGAAGAAACACCTGGCTCCTTGGCTTTGGATAAGCTCAGCTCCATCTGGCCATTTGGGGAGTGAATCAGCAGATAGAAGATCTTTCCTGTCTGTCTCTCCTCCTCTCTATATCTGACTTTCCAATAAAAATAAATAAATAAATTCTTTGTTGTTTTTGTTTTAAGAAATTCAAAGAGGATCCCTGGGGCCATGGATCCTGCACTGTCCAGGGCCAGTGAGCCAGGCCAGGAGGGACTAACAGGGCAGGCCAAGCTCACTGCAAGAACAAGTAAGGCAGTGCTAGCCATGGGCTACCTCTCCTGCCCCCAGCAGGCCAGGCCACTCAAGAACACTGCCCAGGACTGCACTCACTGCCGGGCTCTGCCCATGCACGGGCCTGCAGAGAGTTCTAGAACAGACCATCTCTGCAAACTCCTTATCCGGCATCCACGCAGGTGCCAGGAAGAACAGCAGTGCAGGATAAGGAGGAGCAGCAGGAGGAGCCCGAGGGGACCTGGGGGAGACACACACAGCACAGGTCAGGTGCTTCTGCTCCACAGGACCCTGTAGGACAAGCGGTATGGGCAGCTAGGAGCCAGGGAGGGAAGCTCTGGGGTGGCCCACAGGAAGTCCTGGGGACATGATTGCATACCACTTGTTCTGGAGGGGAGTGGGGCTTGGGCAGAGAGCCATTTTGAAGCCTTGAATACCTTTCCAGGACTAGCAGAGTGCAGCAGCGTGCTTGCGTAGCACCTGTCATGGGCTCCTTACCCACCTGCTCCAGCCTGCAGGTACACTGTGGTCAAACATCTGTCCAGGACAGGGAACTATACCGCTCTGGCGGGCGGGAACACAGGCCGATGCCCTCAAGCAGAGGGACTCTTACCGGTTCCATGCACGGGTTAGCTTCCAAACTCGGCAGCTCTCCTCCAAAAACGTGGATGTTTCTAACCCTCAAATGACTGCTCCCAGGCCAGCAGAACCTGATGCCAGCCACCCTTCCCCTTGTCCCACCAAGAGCACAAGCCATTAGTGCCCCCAGGGTATCGCCCCTCATTGATAAGAGTGACCTTTCAGTGAGTCTTGGTTCTTACATCTGCAGAATGGGCATGAAGACAGCCGGCTCTTGGCTGCCAGCGCTGCACAGAGTAACATTCAGGTCAGGTATCGTTTCCAAGACAGAGCCCTTTCCTGGGGTGAGACAGAGCAGGAATCTGGGTTAATACAGGAACCTGTTTCTGCCCGCTGGACAGTCCTATGCAGGAGAGAAGGGCCACTGGGGGCGGGGGGGACCCATGACCTCTCAGGAGCCCGTGATGAGGGCCTGAAGCCCTGAGCGTTGAGGGTCGTCCTTCCCCATGCAACACTCAGAACCCGGGGAAAAAACGGGAATGTGTGTGAGGGCTTTGCCCCCTGCTGGCCTGTACGAGAAGCTGCAGTCAGTGGAGGGGACCTGCGGACTTGCTCATTCACCCCACATTCACCGAGCCCTGCTTTGCACCTGCAGCGGGGACAGGTCCGGAGACTCCATTTAATTCTCCCAGGCTCCCATCGAATTCTCTCTCCCCCCTAATGGCCACGCCTTTAGCTGGAGCTCTGGGAGGCTCGTTGCTGCAGCCTGCTTCAGATCCTGCTGGCTAGCCCCAGAGTTCCTTTTCAGCTCTCCCCTTGAAGGCCCCAGGGCATGCCCAGTCCCCACTGCCACAGCAGTGCATCAGAGCCCTGGACGAGCTCCCTTTGACTTTCTGCTCAGCAGGTCTCAGCTCTGAACATTGCTCCCCAAGTCACCCAAAGGCTCTTAGCCCATAGTCCGTCTACGGCCCTGTGCATGCTGGACCCTGGCTCAGCCAGGCTGCTGGGTACAGCGGCCAACCTAGGAGGCTCCAGTCCACCAACACCAGCCCCGAGGGCTTGGCACCGGCTGGCCCGAGAGCCCTCTGTGCATGCGTTTGAACAGGCTCTTTTTTCAGGAGAGGCTGCTTCCATAGGCCCAAATGCCCTGAAGCAGAGCAACCCCACCCTGCAATGAATTCTGCCTGCTCTCACTTCCCGCTGCCAGAACCATGGCAGAGCCCTCAGTGCGCCATTCCTTAGAATTCATGCATGGTCACTGTCCTCCTTCCGCCTGTGGCACTGGCATCACAAAGGGGCACCGGTTTGAGTCCTGGCTGCTCCACTTCTGATCCAGCTCTCCTGCTTATGAGCCCTGGAAAGCAGTGGAGGATAGCTCAGGTCCTTGGATCCTTGAACCCACATGGGAGACCCAGAGGAGGCTCCTGACTGCAATTCGGCCCAGTTTTCCCCCGTTGCAGCCATTTGGGGAGTGAACCAGTGGATGGACAATCTCTCTCCTTCTCTCTGTAACTCTGGATAATTTTAAATAGTTAACACATTGAAAGATGTCAGTCTACACCTTGGCACTATCAAATGACCGTGTAATGGTTAATAAAACTCAAAATCTCTGTTTTTTGAAAAAAAGGACCAACAATAGAAATGATTTTTCTATAATTATTCCTCAAGAAAATTAGAAACCAGAGAAAATTAAAAAAAAAAAAAAAAGAAGTGGAAAATGGAGATGCCCGCCCCCCCCCCTCCCAGGGCAGGGCGGGTCTGCCCTTTGCCTCCGCAGTGTCCCCACCTGTCCCCTGGGGGGCCTGGGCAGCGTCCCTGGGAGGGAAGTCCCCCCTCCTGAGGCTGCCTTGATTGGTCCAGGAGCTGCAGCTGCTACTTAGAAGGCTCCTCGGGGTGAGCGGCATGCCGCTGCCTCCCTGCCAGGGCTCAACCCCAGGACAGGTGGATGCAGACGGGGGCCGTCCTTAGAGCAGCACCCCCATAGGCCCAGCACACCCTGGCCTTGCCCTCCACTGTTCCTGGAACTTGCTCCCTATCTCAGTGTTATCCCTGACCTGACCCACAAACCAGGTAGGACCAACGTATATATTTTAATGAAATTGCCTTTTACAAAGTTGGCGCAGGTGCAAGGCCACTTGGGAGACTGCTTCCTGACATCTGCCTGCCTTGCATTTTAACAGGCTTCTTTTCTTCTTCATTTCCCCCCATTTTTAGCTTTTGGCACAAATATTTCACTTTTTAAAAGCTTTTATTTCTTGAAACCTAAGTGCTGCTGAACATCTTTTGTTCCTTGCAGCTTTTTTTCATTGCTGTTTATTCCCATCCTGACCTTCTGAATACGCCTTGCCACAGTTTCTGGTTGCTTTCCTATCGATCATTCAGTCTGGCATAGCCAATCTTTGCTACTCTGCCATTTACCCTTTGCCTTGATTTGCCCTTCCTTGTCAATGCATGAGACTTGTGTTTTTTATGAAGTTGAATTTGGCAGTGTCATGGACTGTTTTCATCCTGCCAAGACTGACATGTTGAAATCCTTGGCAACTCCGTCCCCCTGTGCCAGCGTGATGGCATTAGGAATGGGGTGGGTAGTTGTCAGTAAAGGCAAGGGTTTGGGAGACCGTTCCGACTCTGTATTTTACTGGCTTTTATTGGAATGGCAGGGTCACAGTCAGAAGGAGAGACAGAAAGATCTTTAGTCTGCTGGTTCACTCCCCAAATGGTCACAATGGTCAGAGCTGAGTCAATCCTAAGCCAGGAGCCACGAGCTTCTTCCGGGTCTCCCACACCAGTGCAGGGTCCCAAGGCTTTGGGCTGTCCTCTGTTGCTTTCCCAGGCCACAAGCAGGGAACTGGATGGGAAGTGGAGCAGCTGGGACACGAATTGTCGCCCATATAGGATGTCAGTGCTATAGATGGAAGGTTAGCCCACAGCGTCACGGTGCCAAGTCCTCTCTCTCTTTTCACTAAGTGAGAATGTGGTGAGGAGTGTGAGATCTACAGCCCCGGAAAAGGGCCCTCACCGGCAGCTGCCAGCCCAGGCTCAGGCGGCCAGTCATCTCAACCTGTCCCGGAGAACCACATCCAATGGGCCGACACGGCCTGCCTGTGCTAGGGAGGGCATCCTGGCTCTAGCGCTGACGCAGCCTCCCGTGGCCCTACCTACTCCCCCGTGCCCTTGGCTCGGCTTCTCCTTCCTGCTGGATTCTTCATCAGTTCCTGGCTCCTGCTTCTGAAGCTGCCGGGCACCACGCTCAGACCCCTTTCCAGAACTTCTCCATGCAGGAAGGTGATGATGGGGCTCTGCCCTTTCGCTGGGTTTTCTTTGGAGGGACGAGGGGTGGGATTCCTCAACTATGAAACATCTTATCATGCCTCCCCATTCCTTCTCACAGTGGTCACCCCCATAGGTCTGGTTGCCCAAATAAAGCTTATCTCAGCCCGCTGGCCTGACTCTGGGTCTCTCCAATCAAGATTTGCCTTGCTGGCCATTTTAGCACATCAGTTCTCTCACCTCATCCACAAAGTTTTCCCGCATGCCCCATCCACAAAAGCAGATACCTTATAGTCGTTTCCAGCGTTGAAACAAGTTTAGTACCTAAAGCCTGCTGGCCATGGCACCACGTTCCTAACAGGTGCTTTATAAAGCCAGTCTGTGCAATGATTGGCCCAGTCATGTGCCTCCAACCTGGGAGTCCTGCCTTCATGTGGCTTCCCACGGTGGCCCACCCTTCCCCGGTTTTCTCCTGCTCTGCTGACCCAGTCTTTACTGCTTCCACATGTCCCTGGGTTTCTGGGCACTTGAGGGCTCCATGCGGCAGGGCAGTTTTCATTTTTCCATGCTCATTTTTGTACTTTATACCCAAAGTGTCCTTAATCTACAGGCAAGACTCCAACATATTACTCTTTTCATTTGTGCACTTTCTCACACATGTGTGTTGTATATGTGCTGAAGAAACGAACACACACACATATGTTACGTGTGACACATGCATACTGTTTCATTGCTGCCAGGGAATGCAGCCTGTTGCCCACAAGATCTGTGGACCCATCTTGGGGCCCGGACCAGCCTGCTCATGGGGTGGGAGGGAGCAGCTGCCCAGGCTGTCAGCCTGCACCAGGATGGGCTCCAGAGCTGACTCCTGCCCCACATCGCCTGCAGGAGTCCCATCTCCTCACCTGCTCTAACCAAGCCTGCAGGACCGAGATGCTAAGGGCCAGTGCCAGGGCAACCTTCTAGTGAAACAGAAGCTTGCATGTTCTTCTCATGTTTGAAACATGTAAGAGGGAAAGGTGCCACCACTTGGAGCTTTGCCTCACCTGTCTGCTGTTCTCAGGCTCCTTGCCTCCCTCTGTTCATTCACCTAGTCAAGTACAGACTGAGTATTCACCTTGTGGAAGCATCACAGTAGATGGTTAACACTGGGGGCTGGGGCAGCAGAATGCCAGCCCGAGGGCACTGTGAAGCACCAGCCATGGGCTCACTGCTGACCCTCAGTGGTCCCCAAATGTGAAGTGGGTCAGCTCAGTGGACCCCAGGAGAGTGGAACCGTGGCTTCACGTGGCAGCCAGGAGCTCAGTCCAGGTGGGGTGTGCGCCATGGGGACCAGAATGGAGGGGCCCAAAGTGGGCTCACTTTGTGGGGGAGCCAAGGCTGTTGGGAGAGGGAGACCCCGATGAGTGCTAACCCAGAGGAGGGCAGCTAGGATTTTTTTTAGACCAGAGAGGAAGCTGTTCTTTAAGCTTTTATTCGCCATTCCAGCAGGAATGAGCACCAACAACAGGAAGGTTTCATTTCATATAAACAACGCTGACCAGAAAGGACCTTGTTTTTCCCAGGAGGTAGGGAAAGCACATAGTTTTGAATTTTCATTGCTAATATGGCCTGAGTTATAGACACTCAGCCACTGGCAGATGTATGCCTCCTTCTACTGCCGGGAATTGAAGGCATCAAAGCAATAGAAAGCACCTTGCTCTCTAGTGTTTTTTGGGGGGCCCCTGGTGTTCCCTAGACTGAGCCTGTGGTCCTGGGAGTGAGGCAGATGGTAGAGATGTTGGGGTCAGAGACCTAAGCTGAGGACAGGGTAGGCGAGTAGCATTGTCTGGGGCTGAAAAAGCACTATGCCACTTCCAAGACCCCACAGTGCTGACAACCGCTTAGGACTCTGAGGACAGACATGCCCCGTCAAATACCACCTGGGAAAGGCTATATATGCCCACATGTCATCTCAGCCAACTGGTCTACCACTGAGAGGTACCCAGGCTCTATTGAGTGTTATGGATCTGGGCTTATAGACTGTGGAAGGGGCATCTAGAGATCAGCCCCTTTACCCCAAGGGCCCTCCACACGATAGAGGGAATCAAAGACATGAGGAACACAGGCATCCAGTTCCCCCTCTAAAGAACTGGTCACCTGGGCTGCTGCCCCTGCTCCAGGAAGCTCAAGTGAGATTGAACTTGACTTGAATCACTCCCTCCTTAAAGCCCTGCACATCTCTAGGTGGTCAAAGGGCTAGGATTTCAAGGCTGCTTCTCTTAATGCCAAACTCTATGCCAGCCTCAAGGGCCAGGATGCCCAGAGCTTCCTGCCTCCTCTCTCCAATGCTGGATGAACGAGGCCAATGAGAAGGTGCTCTGGTTTTCTCCAGGCCTCATGGACCAGAGGCCAGGGCTCACCAAGAGCTGACAGGTGAATCCCATAATTCCCAATAACCCTAGCCTTAGCAGACATTAACCCCATTCTCATCCCAGTTGCACTCCCAGCCTGGACAGGGCTGTGCACAAAGCCCTGGCTTGGAGGTACTGGCCACAGATGGATGGCAGATGCTCAACTGGGCCTTCAGGGAGCTTGGCACCTGTGCAATGCCCTGACCTTGGCTTAAGCCAGGGAAGGGAGTGGGAGATACTCAGTGTTTGGGCTGGAGAGGAGGAGGAGGGTGGGAAGGGGGAGGGGGTAAAAAGAGGGAAAGTGTGGGGGTCCACTCTTGTCTGGGGGTGGTTTGACCACAAAGGGAACCATGTCCTGGCCTGAGGGGTGGGGGTGGGGGATGTTGTGAGTCTCTTCATGTTAACACCTGGCCCCCAGCCATCAGGAGGTCACCTGCCTCCTGCCATTTGTGGTGGTGCCAGGCTAGAGTGACAATTTAAGGGGTCTGGCTTTACTCCAGTGGATTGTGGGTAAGCCCAGGCACAGACCTGGGAGGGTCTGGGGGGAATCTTGGAGGAGGGACACACGGAGACCTGGATGCCACTAGGCCATCACCGGGTCTAGCTGCCCCCCACCCGGGGGGCTCTAAAACACCAGCTTCTTAGGGACTTCCCAGGGGAACTCGCTCCTTCCAAAGTGGCCATAGCACGCCGTCTTCTGGTAGATGGGTTTCTTCAAATCCAGGTCCCTGTGTGGAAAAGGGAACAGGTATTTCAAACCCAGGCAGGGAGCTGAGGTGCGGGGATGGGCAGACTCTAAGTAGGGCTACAGTGCCCCATACCTGCTCCACCTGGGGAAACTGAGGCTCACAGACACACCAGGAGGCAGGGCTGAACTCTGCTCTTACAGCTCTCCTTTCTCCCTGCACCTCTAGTGCAGCCCAGGACTAACGTCCACACCCTCGAATTCCTTCCTGGGAGCAGGCAAGTGTGAGAAACGAAGGCACATGGCAAAGAACCTGCTGGCTCAGTCCCCAGCGCCTCAGCCTCATGCTTCACATCACCGATCGCCCTGCTGCTCTAACTCAGCCCGCTGGGAGCAGGGGTCTGCTGGGCCCGCTGGCATCCTGCACAGCTAGGGGGTGCAGGAAGCGGTGTGGGGTTGGACCAAGAACTCCATGGCTTCCTGCCTCTTCTGCTCCTAAGAGGCTGGTAAGTCCCTTGTTGCTCATCTGAGCACCTGGGTGTGGCAGGGCCCAAGTGGTGGTACCCTTACCTGACGATGACACCGGGCCGGAGGTCAAAGTTCTTGTTCACCACGTCTAGCAGCTCCCGCTCTGTCTTCTGGGAGGTTCCATAGGTGAATAGGGAGATGGACAGAGGCTCGGCCACACCGATGGCATAGGAAACCTTTCATAGGGGACCAGGGTCAGCGACCACAGCCATCCTGGGGACTTGGATGTCCCCAGGAGGGGGCAGCAGAGACCATGCCTGCTGGATTCCCCGAGCAGCTGTGCTTCTGCCCCTGAAGACTTCTGCTGTCTCTCCCTGCAGAGGATACCACTGGCCACGCGGTCTGACATGACCCACACAGTCCCAATCTTTGGCAAAACATGTGTCTTTCCCATCAAGCCGCTTTCTCCTTAATTCAAGGCAATGCTGGGTGGAGTCCCTTGGGCTGGGAGAGAGGGTCATGGGACTGACATACCTGGACGAGAACTCTGCGGCATAGCCCAGCCTTCACCAGGGACTTGGCCACCCAGCGGGCAGCATAAGCTGCCGAGCGGTCCACCTTGGTGTAGTCCTTCCCGGAGAAGGCACCCCCACCATGGGCCCCCCAGCCACCATAGGTATCCACAATGATTTTGCGGCCCGTGACGCCTGCGTCCCCCTGCGAAGAGGAAGAAGAGAAAGAGATAAGAACCAGAGCCCGCAAGTTGCTGGTGGGTGGGTGGTGCTGTGGGGCAGTCGGGGAGTGTGGAAGTTGGGGAGCACCTTGAGGGCTGCCTAACTACAACACTGCCAGCAGGCACGTCATGGCCAGCCAGAAACCGTGGCTCCTGATCCCAGTCCCTGACTGGCTATCAGAAGCCAGAATCTTGGAAGGATCAGAAGATGGACCACACGCTCTCTGGGATCCCAGTGCACTTCTAACATCTGATGTTGAGATTGTAATCACTGGGAACTCCACCTGCAGGTAGGAAATCCATTGCGGTAATTACAGTCCCAGGCTGTGGCTCTGGTTGGTACCACCCAGCAAATCTGGCACCACGCTGCTCACTCTGTGCCAACATGACAATAAAGACAGCTTGAAAAGGGCCGGGGCTTCCATGTCTCATGGTCTGGGGGAAGTTTTTACCCATGGTCCCCCCTTCTAGAGATCCACAGGTCACACAGGCATGTCCAGGCTTTGAGAAGTTCGGTAACAGTCTACAATGAGCTCTGCCTTCCTTTCAGTCCATCACAACGCTTGCTCACAACGCCTTCATGGGGGCTCAGCTTTGTGGTAGAGCTGCCACAGCCAAGCACTCCGCAGCATCTCAGAGGTGCTCAGTCGACCTCCACCTCCTCACTCCTGCCGTACAGAACAAAGTGGGCAGCGGGTGTCTCCATATAAAAAATAAAAATCCTGGGGCTGGCGCTGTGGCATAACAGCCTGTAATGCCAGTATCCCCTTTGGGCATCAGTCCTGGTTCAAGTCCTGGTTATTCCACTTCCAATCCAGCTTCCTGTTTATGGCCTGGGAAAACAGTGAGGGAGGGCCCAAAGGCTTGGGACCCTGCACCCATGTGGGAGACCTAAAACAATCTCCAGACTTCTGGGTTCAGAACATTTAAGCTCTGGCTGTTTTGGCCATTTGGGGAGTGAACCTGTGGATGGAAGATCTCTGTCGCCAGAACTCTGCTGAGAGAGAGAAAGCAAGCAAACAACAAAATCCCTTCCCACTTTGATGTCCACAAGAGCCTGAGGTGGCATGAGGCAAAGCCCTGGCAAGCACCACCTGAAACTGTCAGCCAGTAAGCTCTGCAGTGGTGACTCAGTGGCTAAGCAAGGCAGGGCAACATGGCCAGGGCCAGGCAGAGTTAAGTGGGAGAATCCCAGGAGCATGCCCCCTGTTCTTCGGTTACTAACACTGAGAAGGTCCCCAAAGAGTGTGCACCAGAGGTATGGAATCTGAGTTTCACTGACTTCACATTGGGTAGCTGACTGAACTGCCCCCACGCACCCTCTTGCAGCCTCGTACGCTCCAAGACAGAAGTCAACCCATTGGAAGACATGAATGCAAGTCTCCTTCAGAGACCAGGACACACCTGGGGGCCTCCAATGACGAACCGCCCACTGGGCTGTAGGTGGTAGATGGTGTCTTCATCCAGGTACTTGGCTGGTACCACGGCTTGGATCACCTGCTCCTTCAAGGCCCTGCGCATGTCCTCCAGTGTGATGTCTTCGTTGTGCTGTACGGAGATGACGATGGTGTGGACGCGCACTGGGATGACTGCGCCATGGTCCTGTGTATACTGCACTGTCACCTGTTTATCAGCAGGCCAGGGAGACACAGTGAGGCCGAAGCCTGAGCCGATGGCATGCCACAGTTGGGCACAGGTACCCAGCAGGGAGGCAGGACTCCCAGGAGCCAACAGGGACAGCCCACATGAGGAAGGACTCTCAGAAAATGAAGCTCACACATTTGTAAGTTTGGAAAAACTGTGGGATGACTTGGGCATAAGGTATGTGGCCACAACTTGTGTTGGTTGGAAACTTGAATTTTTTCTCCACTTGAAGACCACTAGGCTTTTCTTTTTCTTCCTCAGAGTCATTTGAGTGTCAACTGATGTCCACCTGGCCAAAGCCCTTTCCTATCCCACCACATCCCAGGCCCAAGGTGTCCCTTGCTCTTGCCAATGACCAAAGGAATCCACGGGCCCATATGAACTTGAACAAAATTGAGGTCTCTTGTGCAAGAGAAAGCTTTGGCCTGGGGAACATTTGTTGGCATCAAAACTCTAAGAAAAGGGCAGGAGCCTAGCAGGACAGATGGTCCTGTATCCTTAGGGAAAGAGTGCTGGAAATACATGGGGCTCCCTGCCATGGTGGCCGAGTTAGAGAGAATAGCAGGCTGCTGAGTTCTGGGTGACTTGCCCAAAGAAAGATACGAGTAGAGTGTGCCCCTGGGGGAAGGAGCCCACTGTACTGCCTTGGCAGGCTGCAGGTGCAAGACTTACAATCCCTTCTACCTTCCCAGGCCACTTCTGTGCCCTGTCTCTGCCATCTTCCATGAACATTGAACCCACTGCTTTACAAGGGATAAAACCAAGGTGCTGGGAAACAAAGCCACCTGCCTGGAGTCTCACCACACAGTGCCAAAGAACCAAACCCTGCTGGGTCTGACCCAACATGCTGGCGTTCCTACTGCAGGTGCAGGTGAGATGCTGTTTTTGACAACACCAGAGAGTGTGGGAGCCCAAGTCGTAGGCTGAAGAGCTTTGGTCATGGAGAAAAGCAGCTCAGGCTTTGGGGTTTGTGGAGTAAACAGGAGAGGGAGGATGAGTGAGGCAGGTAAGGTTGCAAAACAGGTGCATTGGTTGAATGTATGTTTCAGGCTAGATATCATGCCAAAGAGACACCGCCACACACACCCCTTTTACAGACAAGAAAGCAGCAGAGGTGTGGGGATGTAGATGGTTTTGGTCAAGGTCACACAGCTAGAAGAGCTGGGTCTGACTGGGAGCTGGAGGGGGGGGGGGGGGGACTTTGCCCAGCAGAAAGCTGCTATTCTACCTGGTGCTTCCTGAGGCAGCATGGACCCATCATAGGAGTGTCCAGAACAAGGCCATAGGGGCAGGCAGGGCTTGTCAAAATTCAGCCCTAGTAGATTGTCCCATTATAAGCATGGTGGTCAGCAGGCCTGGACAAACCTGGGGGACAGTAAGCAGCATTTTCCCAGGACCGTGTTTCCAGCCAGCAAAGTCCTGGACAGCCAAAAGTCCTTAGACAGCCACCCCAACACTGGGTCAGCATCTGACTCCTCCTCTGCGACTTTCTTGATTTCAAAGAGCAATGAAGTGGAGCTCGGAGGCAGCGAGAGGAGTACCAGCTAGGAAATGCCTGTTCCGGTGAGACGGGCTTCCCAGCTAAGGGCTGTTGTTCAGTGCTGAGCTGTGTACCTGTAGGACCTCATACGAAGTTGCTGGAATGGGGGCAGGGTATGGGCAGCCAGCAGAGAGCCCCAGAAGGGGATGCCCCAGGATAGGCTACGGGCCTGGCAGTGTGATGCCAATGTTGGAGCCCTCAGCACCTACTCACTGCTCCCTAGCACCTGCCTGGGTGAATTTACCCCCCACAGCCACCTGCTCCACACAGCGTCCTTGGGAAGTGCCTGTAGAAGTATGAGGTAGAGCAAAGGGCTCTGAACGCCTCTCTTATCTTGACACGTCAGCAAGATGTGGGGGAAAAACAAGATGTGGTTGGAACATGGAAAACACGGCTCTGACCCAGGCACAAAAATAGCCATTGTGCACCCAGCCAGCTCTCCATATCAGCAGTGAACAGTTTGTTCAGGTGGAAATACCCATTCTGTTCACGGGCTGTGACCTGGTGAGAGGACATGGGTTCATCATGGCTGGGGGTGGTGAGAAGGCCTGGCGGTCATTCCTGGGATGCTGCACAGAGGTGGTGAGATACCGGGGTTGGGGGAGCAGAAGGGAGTCGGGATGGCTCACACAGCCCCCACAGAACTGGCCCGGGGGCCACGCACAGCTCCCAGCAAACTCACTACCCTTGCAGCCTGTAACAGGGGTGAACAGGGCAATGTGCTATAGAATCCACATAGCAACTCAGAGAACTCAGCCCATCCTGGCAAGAAGGGAAACCCTAAGAGTTCAGTCTCTCTTCCTCACTCCCCTGCCTCCTAGACTTGGAAACGTTATTTCCTGCCCTAGGCAGGCAGAAGCTGAGGCCATGGAGAGGGTGGATCTTCCTCTCCCCAATTGCACACAGGGAGAAAGAAGGGCTGTCTCAGTGCCCCTGCCTTCCTCCATCCATCCTGTCTCTACATCCTCACACCGTGCCAGGATGGGGCAGGCCAGCACTCGCTTGCCCCTTCTGTTGGTGCCCCCACAATCTCTGCACATAGTTCTCCTGCCCCACAATCATCACGGACCCCCGAGCAATGCTGGTGACTCTGCTTCCCATAGTGGGCGGGGGTGGAGGGTGTCACATGATCGGCAGTAGGAAGTTCCCTTTAGGCCACAAACATAGCTGGCATCCAACCTGGGCCTTGGGGTGCTTGCAGCAAGAGGGTTGTGTCTCAGAGCCACATGCACCTGCTGAGATCTAAAGCTGTAGGCACCAAATTCCAGATACAGGTGCAGGAGCAGGAGCCCTTCTGGAGGAGGTTGGAAACAGCATCCATGAGGATGTGGGGACCCTGCTGACCACTCACGGATAGGTGAAACCAGGGAAGGACCCCTTGATAGGACGGAGGGTGAGAACCTGAGCACGAAGCACTGAACGTAAAATGAGGTAGATCTGGCTGAGATCGCGCTAGAGGTGCAGGCAGAGGAAGGTGTGGTTGGAATGTGGTGAAAGACTTTCAATGCCAGAGTAACAAGTGTGTGAATGTGCTCCCTGCTCTAGAATGAAGTCTATAGTCCTAGAAAAAACAAACAGTGAAACCTGAAGGAAATGAAGTAGTGTTTCCAAGTGAGGAAGCTTTGGGAGGGCAGGGCATTGATCCTGGCCGGTCAGGCAGGTGCAGCAGCTTTGGGAAAAGCTGGGCTAGAATAGTAAGAGACTGAGGGGAGGGGAAGCCTTGGGTCACAAAGCATAGAAGACAGAAGAGGCAAAGGTTCGGACTGAGCCGGGGTGGCCCTCTGTCCACTCCTGCAGCCCAGCAGGAGGTGACAGTGAGCTGCACGTGGCAGGTGGGCAGATGCACATGCTAGTACATTGGAAGGGGGAGAAAGGTCCCAAGACCACCGGGAGGAGGGCCCTGGGGAGAGAATCACAGAGGGGGCATTGGAGAGTGAAGGCTGATGGGCCATCTCCACGTGTTCAAGTGCTTGCATCACTTCTGGCCTTCAGGTGTGGACTGCTGGGTGGATTTCAACACTGTGCAGAGCAGAGGTCAGGGCCCTTGGGGACTGGGACCGGACACAATGACATCAAAGTTCTCCCATGAGAACAAGAGCCAGGGCCATGGTTAGAGCACACACAGCCTGTTCAAGGCGCATGCGCTTACACGTGAGCAGCAGCTCTACCACGGTGTCTGAAATTGGGTGTGATGCACTGGGCAGGGACTGGAAAAGCACCAGAGTTAAGGAAGAAAAAAAAAAAAAACGTTGTGTACTTTTCTTCAAAAATGTCTTCTGATGCAATCCAGGGATGGGGGCACCTAAGCTGAAGCTGTTTCAGATGAACAGCTGTTTTCACAGCGGAGGATGATGGATGATGCTGCAAATTCCGGGGTTGGAACATTTTCGATGTGAAAAAGGAAAGGGATCTGGAAGATGGGCGTGTGTGTGTGCGTGCGTGCACAGGCGTGTGGGCAGGGGGACTCATGGCAGCTCACCTGGGTCTTGGAGTCAGGCCTGAGCCAGGGCAGGATGCCCGAGCGCCGCAAGTCCGCCATCCGGGCGTTGAGCTTGTGTGCGAGCATGATGGTGAGAGGCATGCACTCGTCTGTCTCGTCCGTGGCATAGCCGAACATCAGACCCTGGGGCCGGGCACACAACAGCCTGAGCAGTGCCCTGGGGTGCTCAGTGCCATGCTCTCCACCTAATACATCCCTGCTGCTTCAACGCCTAGCAGACTGGGCAACTTCCCTGGGTCCATCCAGCACGCTGGGAGTGGGAGACAAGCAATGCGGCCAAGCAGCCATGTAATAAAGTCGCCAGCACTCAACGTGGGGCTTCCAAATCACTCCAGCCACACCCTCCTCCCTCCCACCTCTCATACTAAGATGAGGGCTCTGCCCTCACAGGGTGAGCAAGCCATGACTCAACAACACACCTTGCTCACTTCCCAACCTTGGCAGGGGATCCCAGGCCGAGGAGATGGGTTGCGCTGGAGAGGGGCCCACAAATGGGTTTCTATGCGCAGGGCTGAGTTACCTGGTCCCCTGCACCCACATCCTCTTCATTTCTGTCCAGATGGACGCACTGGGCGATATCGGGGGACTGCTGCTCCAGAGCTACCAGCACGTTGCAGGTCTTGAAGTCAAAGCCTAGGCCGTGGAGCAAAGCACATCTGAGTGACACCTGCCAGTCCCCCAAGACGGGGGCTGCCCCGGGCTGGATGTGAAATAGGGGCGTTTCTATTGGACTTGGAGGCCCTGAGCTAGCTGGGTTCTACGAGGCTCCCAGGTGAGACCCAGTGTGCTAGTTGAGTTCCACTGTCATCTGGAACTCCATTGTGCATTTTACTGGGTTCCATTATGTCTTGGTGAGTACAACCATTATCTTTTTTTTGTTTTGTTTTCATTTTAACAATTTTAGTCTTTATTATGGGACTAACGCAAAGCCATTGGTTTCCTTCATGACACTTGAACAACTAAAAGCATTCCACCCAATTGTGTACTTTGGGGAAAGGGTCCACCCGCTCAGGGATAGAGACCATATCTGTCTTATGCATTATTGTATGCCAGTGCTAGCACAATGGACAATCAGCAGATATTCTGAATGAATTAACAGTTAACTGTGGTAGAACCACGGCCAAGTCCAAGTTTTCTCCAAAACTGCCTCTAGGATACCATATTATTGCCAGAACACTTTTCTTTGAAAATTGTTTACACAAATGTTACTTGCTAGCTTTCTCTCTTGAAGCTTTTGCTATCATTTATACAACTCCATGGCTTCTTAAGCATGGGTTATTTCTGAACATTTTGAAAACTGCTAACAAGTTCTGACAATTTCCCATGAAAGAAGATGAATGTCTTTGTTAGTTGCTGGTGACAAATTGTGCAAATGGACAAAGGGATTTATGATTGCATATCCATGTGCCCTGATATTCTTCATCCCGAAGAACTAACTGCAGTGACAAATGGCTTTCCCACCAACAGTTTTTTCACAAATCTCAGAGAAATCTTAGTAACACTTGGCCTCTTATAAGTTTGTATCACCCAAGCAGGGACACACATAGTGTATTTGACACATAGAGCAGGTGAGATTTTAACACTGCCCTGTTATATGAGAACAACCATTATCTTACACAGGGTTATGGTACGAAAGCTAGGCAGGACTAACTAACACGGTTCCTGTTGATATATAGGTGGGTAAGCTCATGGTCCTGATTCTGCCACTTCTCCAGGAGGCACTCCCCAGGAACCAGTTTGAAAAATCACTGCATGAGGGAGGGAAGACAATACGTTGGTTCAACTGGCTAAGCCTCCACCGCCAGGTACTGGTGTCCCATGTCAATGCCAGTTTGTGTCTGGGCTGCTCCATTTCCTTTCCAGCTCCCTGTATATGGGATGGGAAAGCAGCGGAGGTTGTCCCACAATATTGGGGTCTTGCACCCACACAGGAGACCCAGAGGTTTCTGGTTCCTGGCTTTCGATCGGCTTAGCTCTGGCCGTGGCAACCATTTGGGGAGTGAACCAGCACATGGAGGATCTTTCTCTCTGTCTCTTCTTCTCTCTGTAGGTTTGCCTTTCCAATAAAAATAATCATATATATAATTATATATATATAACTCAGAGCCTGCCAGCATGTCATCCAGAGGCCCAGTTGCATGGCTAACCTGACTGTTGCATGCACTGAACATGCATGGTACATGTGTACAAGCCAGACATGTTCCTGGAGCCAGAGACCTCTCTTCCTGCGATGTGCACAGGCCTGAGGCAGGTGGCCGAGGCCTGCACCTGCAAAGCTGTGGTCCAGAGGTGGATAGCTGGTCCTTCCCTGGGGTGCTGGGCACTGGGTTTAGAGTGTCTTGGTTGATAGCAGCCCTGGGAGCCAGGTGCCGTGGAGAGAAACAACATCTCCCTGGCAGTCCTCACCAGCTCTGCTGGGAGCGGCACCGGGCACTGTAAGAGGGAGGAGCTGAACACAGGGGTGCCAGGATGGGCACTGGATGCACGATTAAGATACTGTCTGTGAGACCTGCATCTTGTATCAGAGTGCCTGGGTGTGAGTCTCAGGCTCTGCTCTTGGTTACAGCTTCCTGCTAGTGGACACCCCAAGAGGGTGTAATGGCTCAAGTATTTGGGTCCCAAATGGAAAACCTGCTTTCCTGGCTCCTGGTCCCAGCCCAGGCCCAGTCATCATGGGCCATTTTGGAAGTGTTCTAGTAAATGGAAACTTCCAATTTCTCTCTCTTTTCCTTCTCTCTTTCTCTCTCCCTGCCTCCCTCCATCCTTTGCTTTCTTCTTCTCCCCGACTTCATTTTCCTTGTCTTCCATACAAATTAAATAGATACTTTTGAAAGTAGATGCCAGTGAACAAGTTAAGCTACTACTTGAGATACTGGCATCCCACATCAGAGTGCCAAATTTAAATCCCTTCTGCTCCACTTGAAGTCCAGCTCCCTGTTAATGTGGCCGGGGAAGCAGTGGAAAATGGCTCAACTACTTGTGGCCACATCATGCACATGGGAAACTTGAGTGGAGTTCTTAGCCCTGGTTTAGGCCTGGCCCAGCCCCAGCTGTTGCAGCCTTCTGGGGAGCAAACAAGTGGATGGAAGAGCTCTTTGCCATTATGCCTTTCAAATAAAAAAACAATAATAATTGTTACAAAATGGGGGCTGGTATTGTACAACAGCAGGTTTAAGCTACTGCCTGTGATTCTGGTATGAGTTCAAGTCCGGGCTGCTCCATATCTGATCCTGTAGCCCTCTTCCTGCTAATGTGTCCGAGAAAGCATCAGCAGAAGACAATCCAATTCCTTGGACCTCTTCATCCATGTGGGAAACCCAGAGGAAGCTTCTGGCTTCAGCCTGGCCCAGACCTGGCTGTCGTGCCCACTGGGGGAGTGAACCAGCAGAAGGAGGATCTTCATCTCTACCTCTTTCTCTAACTCTGCCTTTCAAAAAAAAATATTTTTTTTCTAAAAAAAAAAAAAAAAGAAAAAAACCATATAGGTACCTCCACTACAATGTCAAGTGTAGCCACAAACTCACTAACCTTCCTCCTGAACCCTCAGCCATCCTCTTTCAGCCTAGCCTCCCACTGCACAGCCAGGATGGGTTTATGAACAAACGCACACAAACTCACTCAATTGTTTATGAATGAGATTCAGCTGGGTGGGTAGCTAACTGCCAAATAGTAATTTTAAAAAGATATACATTAGAAAGATAGATCTACAGAGAGAAGGAGAGACAGCTCTGGCCACAACAGCCAGAACTGCGCTGATCCAAAGCCAGGAGCCAGGAGCTTCTTCCAGGTCTCCCATGTGCATGCAGGATCCCAAGGCTTTAGGCTATCCTCCAATGATTTTCCAAGCAATAAATAGGAAGCTAGATAGGAAGAAGGGCAGTCAAAACATGAACTGGTGCCCATACGTGCTGTTGGTATTTTTAGGGGGAGGATTAGCCAATTGAGCCATTAGACTGGACCCAAAGACTATTTATGAAACTCCGTGAATTCAAGATCAGTCTTAAGCATGATAAGCTTTTCCCCTCTCTCCTGGGTCTCCATGCCTACAGGAAGTGCCTCATCTGGCTCTCCGTCCCCAGATGTTTAGAGCTGACTTGCTATTCCTAAGTATCCCTGGATGGTGGTACCAGCAATCTGGCACCCGCTACTACCACTACTGGGCACGTCACGTTGTGCCACCTACCCTAGGAGCATCATCAGGTCACCTTTGCCCTTTGCACCCCTGCGTGTCCCAGGGCATGTTTCCGGAACATGCAAATCAATGCTGCCTTTAGAGAGCTGCCAAGTGACTCATTCAATACTGCACATGGCACATTTTACTTCATTACCTTCTTTCCAAATAACAGTGCTGAAAACTAAGTGGGCACTGTGAGGGGTTTGGAGAGATGGAATTCAGGAACCAAAGGAATGGCTCAGGGTTTAGAAGGGGCAGTGAGTCCAGCATCTCTGCAGCAAAGAGCAGAAAATATTGGAGGACAAGGAGATGCCCATGTGCTGCATGGTGGGTATCACAACCTAGGGTAGTCCATTTGGTGCAGGTCCACTGACAAGCGTAGGCACAGGAAAACTCTGCCAGCTGAGCTGGATGCAACCAAAGCTGAGTGCTCTCTCTCTCTCTCACTTGCTCTCTCCACTCCAAATTATATAGATAGATGGATTGCCTGAATATTGCCAGATAGTGTCATGGAACTTTTGTGAATTGGGGGCCAGAGTCCTCCCCAGGAAGGCAGTGTGGCCCTGAATCTCCTCCCCAGTGTCACTGCACCCAACCCTCAGCCTGACCTCTAAACTCTGGTCTTTGGCTGCCCCTCCAGGCTGGGCAGCTTCCTGGTCTGTCCAGCCTCAGATGCCAGAATTTGCATCAGTCCCTCAGTCCTTCCAGCTCACACACTAATCTGGTCATGCTGACGCTCCTCCTTCATTCTCTCCAATGGCATGTGCCTCTGCCCTTCCCAGGGTTCTAGCCCCTGTCCTACCTGGCATCAGAACAAGCCTGTGTCCTTCACCTACTGTGGGCACCAGTTTTGGAATGTCTCATCTTTTTCCCTGATGGGGAGTGGCACCATTTAGTGCAAAGCACAGGAGTCCCCAGCAAGGCAGCCGCTCGCAGCCTAGGGAGGCACATGTCAACATGTACCTTTCCAAGTCTCCACCTTCTGCATGAGAACCATGTCAACATGACTCAGCATCATGCTTGGCAGAGAGGGTGTCTCCAAGAGAGGACCAACTGTCTTTCCCAGGTCCTTCTCTCTTTTCCAAAGCCTTTGCTGGCATGATGAAAGCAGGGCTTTCACTAAGAGTAGGCTAGAGAAGAATATAGGCTAGTTCATCTGAATCCAGTCATCGAACTGCCTCACTCCTCCCAGAGCGTTGGAGCTGGGCACCTGACAGACAGGTGCAGGACTGTTTGTCTCTAAGGCTCAGGTTTGTCTCGGCACAGCGGGGAGGACACTCTCAGCTGAGACCTATGTGGGGGCCCGGCCAGGGTGATCCTGCTCACCCTTGGCAGAGTCGTCATAGCCGATGTGCTTGATGGCATCTCTCACCACCCGCTGGTAGTCCACCATGGCCACGGAGGTGATCTCCCCGCACAGCAGCACCATGCCTGTCTTGCACACCGTCTCTGCAAGGGAAGGAGGAGGTGTTAGCGGCCACAGCAGAGAAGTTCAACTACCCAGACCCTCCCACAGTATAAACAGAAGGGCTCTGGGGGAGGCCTTAGGAGGAATAAACTCCAAAAAGAGCACAATGATGCCAATATAAGGGAGTAATGCTGCCTGGAAAATGGTGCTTTGGAAAAATGTTCGACTGCAGTAGAATTTGATGCTGAGGACTGACTGCTTATTGCCATCTTGGAAAACTTAGTTAACATACATCTCAGTCTCCCCAACCATCCAGTGGATATAGTAACACAACTGCTGATAGACTCAAATGAGGCAATGGTTGTGGAAAGTTGGCACTCCCCACCCCCACCAGTTGTTACTGCAGGCTGTAGGAAGTGGGATCCCTCTCAAAGGATCAAAGCAGACCAAACTTCTCTCCAGCTTCTTAATAAGGTCATCTAAAGTTCCCCACCAAGAAACCACCAGAGAGGGAAAGACAGGTCTGTGCCATGGCCAGGACAGGTCTCAGACAGTGAGAACAGGACTTGGGGTCCCAGCTGGGGCATTGCTGCCCCATGGCTTTGGCCCAAAACCTGTTACAAGTGACATCACGAAGCACTAAGCAAAGTAGGCAGACTAGACCTGGAGCCCCCTATGTTCTGGGGCTTCTAGCTCTGCTACTGTACCAAGAGTTTCAAAGGCTTTTGTCCTTTGTCCTGCAAGATCTGCCTACATGGGCCTCCAGGAAGCAGTGAAGAACGCAAATATAAACAAGGGTTTCTGAGCTTGAGTTTGACATGAATGTTCTCCAGAAAGGCTGTTAGCTTGATTGATAATCAGTGAAGATGCTGCCCTTCTATTTGCTATCAGATAGAAGGCAAAAAGAAAATCTGTCAACATCTGAATAATAGCACAGAGAGGCAGGAGAACAAGGGCAAAGCACACACCTGTGTGGTGCGGGTGTAGCCCAGCACCACAGAGGCAGTTCCCTGGCTTCGAGCTCTTTCATCTCTTCTGGAAGATTCATCTCAAGGGCTGTGAAAGACCTCTCTACTCCCAGGGAGCTCCAGCCTCAGGGAGACCATGTTCGCCCACCAACGTGCCAACATTTACAGTGGCCGAGACGGCCAAGACCAAGTTCTTGCTAAAATTCATTGCCAAGTTGTTTTGCGGAGTGGGTGGTTTCTCCTCCCCATTTCTTCCATAGGGAAGGTCACATGGTGAAGAAACACATGACAGACCAGAGGATAATGTCTTTGAAACTGAGAACTAAAACTCCAGTGTTCCCCTACCTACTGTGAACTTTTGAAGTCCAGCCTACAGGAAATCAACAAAAAGAGGGTTGGTAGCCCTTACCGCAGGCCACTTTGGCATTGGGGTCTTGCTTGAGATGGGCATCCAGCACAGCATCACTGATCTGGTCACAGATCTTATCTGGACAAGAAGAAAATACATGGGTAGGAACCATATAAATGCTTGGTGCAACTGAAGTGTTCAAAAAATCAATATTTTTGTCGGCTTATGTAGCAAATCTACATACCTATGAGAGTATTTTTCTTATCTGTAAGCTACCCAGAAATAACTTGGAATTTCTATTTCTTCCCATGTCTGTCTGATTATAGAGGATTATATATTATACAGTCACAGGATCCCTGAAGAAGGTGACAAAGGAGAAGGGAAAGAAGGGGAAAAAAGAGAAGATTTAGGTGAGGGAAAAGGAGAAGAAATGTGAAGAGATCATGGAATATCAATCTTTTGAAGAAAAAAAAACCCGTGCATCAATTTTGAAACTGTTCCAAAATAAATGTATTTTTAAAATCTATCTTCCATGAACTTGTAAAAGTATCCCACACATTTAACTAATCAGCTGTTCTCAGAGTCTAAAGCTATTGACACATGCACAAATTCTTCTACCCAAGTCTCTTATCCTAAAACATATTCCCTTTAATCCTATCAACTAGGAAGATCCTGGGAATCCAACTTAAAATGGTTAGTAACATCAGTAAGATTCTGCGCCAGGATGGGAAATCAGATGGGACGAAGAGCTACACTGGCTTGTGGGTTCCATGAGATGCAATGCACCTCGCACCAAGTACACAGCTCCACCCATGATAACTCTGCAAGGGAAAGCTCCACACAGCACAGCTTTGCAGAACATTTCTGCGAGCATCTCCCTGATGTCCCTCCATCATCACTTGGTCTCCCAAAGGCTAGATGTCCTAACAGATGGGTCTGTTCAAAGTGACATGAACTGGGATTTGATGGTAGATTTCTATTTGCCTTATACATACCGCTTGATCTAGCATGTAGACTACTAAATGGAACTGTGGAAAAATCCACTCTTAGGGCTGTTGCAATGTTTCAACAGGCTAATAATCCACCTGCAGGTGCTGACATCCCAAACAGACACCAGTTCATGTCCCGGTTGGGCCACTTCTGATCCAGATCCCTGCTCATGGCCTGGGAAAGCAACAGAAGATGACCGAAATCCTTGGGACCCTGTACCCATATAGGAGACCCAGAGAAAGCTCCTGACTCCTGGCTTTGGATTAGCTCAGTTCTGGCTGTTGTGGCTGTTTAGGGAGAAAACCAGTGGATGGAAGATCTTACTCTCTGTCTTGTCTCTCTGTGAATCTGCCTTTCCAATAAAAACAAATAAATCTTTTAGAAAAAAAAAAGATTCCAGGTTCACAATCAAGCAGATCAGTTTTCAAAAGCAGTTATTAGGAAACTACAGGTATTAGTCAATGTGCCATTAAAGGTGAGCACCCTAATTGTTCTTTCAGAAATTATTATTAAACATATGGTTGAGCATGTCTATCTCTGCTGTTACAGATCCTGACTATAAATCAAAGTTTGTCTGAGTCTATCGCCTCTGCATACCCCTTCCAATGAAGGTCTCCTGCTACAAAGATATCCTACAATAAACATATGATAGGAATTGTATATATCACAGCGATCCCTCGTGATTCCTGGGAGCCATTCACTTGTCAATCATGAACACCTCTGCCTGTTTAAGGACTCAGCTCACATGTTCCCACTCTGCACAGGGAATGGGACGGTGATTGGGTGTAAGGCCTGAGTAGAGCAAGGGTGTCAGGACTGAAACCAGGCTCCAAGGAGTCATTTTAGACCTGTTGTTCAGGCTTCCAAACTACTCTGCCAGTATCATTACTAAGCTTCCATTAGCCAGCAGCTGATTTTCCTGGAAGTCACAAAAAAATTTATTAACTTTATCTCTCTGGTGGAGAATTGTGAATTGATGCATTATAAATGAAATGGCAAGCCGAAAATCATCAAGCCTTAGAGAAAAGCTAACTAGTTCAATTGCAGTGGCAAGTGAAAAGGGAAATCTGACAAACTCATGGGTGAACAAGAAACAGAACAACAACAAAGCAACAATCAACTGATTGGCTGGGATTTTCACTGTCCACTAAGCACACTGCTGTCCTGTACAACAGGCCAATCACTGGCCCCTGTATACCAAACGACCCACTTCCTCCAAATGGAGCTCCTTTTTGTCCTAACCTGTAGGTGACATCTGAAAGCCCTGGATGTGTCAGACACCAACCATGTTTTTACCATGACAGTCATGGTTAACTGTACTTGTACCTGTAGGGTTGTGCCCAGTGAGAGGGACTATGTACATTGAATCAAGCTAAGCCACAGACACAACTCAATCTAGTTCAAGGTTTCTTCCTCAGCAGCATTATTGACGTTTTGTACCAGATAATTCTTGGCTCCTGGGTTGTCTTATGCACTGTAGGACATTTAGTACAATGTCTGACCTCTATCAGAATAGATGCCAGTTGAGCTTTCCCTCCTTTGTTGTAACAACCAAAATCACAGCCATTAAAACATGTTCTTGAGAAACAAATACAAAACTGGCTTCCACTGAAAACCACTAGCTAAAGCAGACAGAAGAGGCGTTGAACAATCAGTTACAAAATACAGAATTACATTTCTTTAAGAATAAGGAAGGTAGAGAAAGGTATAGTTGGTGGTTGAATGATCAAATTTTTCAAACACGGAAATGAATTTTGAGGATGGACTTAAATACAGAATCCAATATATCTAGCCTGTAGGGTTGTCTTGGGACAGCAGTTCTCAAACTGTGGTTCCCACATTTTTTAGTAAATGCTGAATACGGCCAAACAAACAAACAAAAACCCTTGAATGCACATTCTCCCGAGCACCTGCTGATGCAGACAGCCCAGGTGGAAGCCAGCACTCTGGGTTTTGACATGTCAATGCATCCCAAGGCTTGAGAATCGTCACCCAGCACCTTGGGGATCTCAGTGCCCTAGCCTGGTCCTCACCATCCCCAGGGAGGGTCTCTACACTGCCCCACATCACAGCCCACCCAGCTTGCAGGGACCAAAGCAGTGCCTGCGTGCTTTTCTTTTTTCTCCAGGAAGTCCTCTGAACTTCTCCTAGGTAATACGGCTGAGGGCTCTCGTACCCAGAGACCTAACTGGGAAAGGCCGCTGGTCTACACTGCACTGGCTTCCCTTCCAGAACTCAGGGGCCCTTGGGCTGGTAGGAGAAATATTACGTACATTCAGATTGCTCAATGAGAACGGATTCAGATCTTTACTCAATGAACATATCAAAAGTTAGTATCTGGCAGCTGGTGCGGAGGCTCAATAGGTAAATCCTCTGCCTTGCAGCACTGGCATTCCAGGTGAGTGCTGGTTCTAGTCCCAGGTGCTCCACTTCCAATCTAGCTCGCTGCTTGTGGACTGAGAAAGCAGCAAAGTCAGCTCATCTCTCTCTCTCTCTCTCTCTCTCTCTCTCTCTAAACATGCCTTCCAAATAAAAATACATAAATATAGCTATGCAGAGTGAAAATCTGATGATACATTTCACACACATTATGCCTTTACCCAAGCAAACTTGATCGTTCACAGTTGCAGCCACACTGCACCATGCTGCCAGTGGCAGGGAACAGCATGGGGCCGCGGCTTCATAATGTTTCACAAAACGACCCCATAGTTCTTTCCCCTAGAGGCCCCTTATAGTCACAGACACTCATCGGTTTTTCAGACCTTAGAAGCAAGTTCTTCAAGAGGAGCTGGGAATGGCGGACTTGCCCATGGGTTCAGGCCGACCTACTCACCTGGATGGCCCTCTCCTACAGATTCTGATGTGAACATGAAGGCTCCTTCGTCACTGAGAGAATGGTCGCACAAGCCATCCACCGGTCCATTCATCTTTCCACACTTCTCCACTCAGCTTCTTCCAGGGAATGCTGTGACTTGGCCTGACTGGTTTTTTCCCTTTAACCCCAACAGGCTTGGCTTTGACTCAGCCACTGGGTTCAATCCTAACTGCCCCTGAGCATGTGAGAGAAAGGCGAGGATGGGTGAGAAGAGAGGGGGTGGATGGACTACAGATGTGTCACTCCCTCTGGCTGGCCGGGAGCTGGCTCCTGGGTGACTCCTATATATGGAAAAGTGAAAGTGATTGATTAATCATGTGAGAACATTGGAGGAGTCCATTTCCTGGGGGTGGGGGGGAGGGTATTCTTACCTGCAGGAATTTCAGTCCTGTGCTCTGAGCACCCCCTGAGCTGAGCGTCTGCCCAGTGGAAGGTAAAGGAGGCTGTGTACACCCCCACCGAATCCAAGCTTCTCTGAAACGTGGCTCCAGTGCTGCAGGAGGTATCTGGATGGCTCCACAGTTCACTCTGGAGGGGGGGGCGGGGGGGGGCGGTCTGTGGTTACTCAGAGATACAAACAGGCAGCAGGAAACTCTCTCCCAGAGACATGGTTCAGACTGAGATTGCAACACTGGGTAGCTTTGCTGTTGGGCGCTCACTCCTCCCCCATGTCCTATCTGGATTGAGCTATTCTCCTTCTCCTTTCTCAGGGCACAGCAGGGACACGCACCTGTATTCAGAACCAGCTGTGATGTTACACAACAAAGTTACTCCAGAGGAAAAGCTTTGAGTCCTCGTTTTTTCTGCTACAACAGAATTCATCTACACTCAACTTCTCTAAGAGGCTGGCAGGTGTGTTCAAGAAGTTAGATGTTAAAAACCAAAGCACCTGATTACTAACTGAGAACCTTGTGGGGCTTTTTCTTTCTCCTCCCCCCCCCCCACTTTTTTGAAAAGGACTTTTATAAGCAATAAAGGAATGATCAAATTCCAGTTTCCCAAAGTTTCCAAGTAATATGTTATATGTCTACACATTCAGTGTTACATACTTGGTAAACATCATGCCCCATGTTTGTAAGTCTGGTGCTATTTTTGCTTTCACCAAAGGAACGAGTAAATGGAATCAGGTCTTCAACTAGCTGCATCCTTACACCCACAGATCAGCGGGGGATGGAGAGGACAGAGAATCAGAAATGGTTCGAGAACCCAACTCACAACTAGAATGCAACAAAAGGCGATCAGTCCGAACCTTGTGCACCCAGGGGTGGTCTGTGGAAAGCAATGGTTCAAGTAACAATTCTAATGACCTAGTCATCCCACACACTGTGAGAGATTACCCTGGAACAAATTCTAGAACTCCAAATCTCAAGTTGTGCTAATTGGTAGCAGAGTGGCAGCATGATTCCTATGAGGAGTGAAACTATATCAAAGTAACTTCCTAATGGAAAATGGCAGAGACTTTAAGCTCCACATATTTACCAAAGGCATTTAGTGGACAGCATGTCAACAGTGCTTATGCATGACACAGCTGAAATTTCAGGAGAAAGAGCTGACGGGGAAGGGATGGACAAATGAGGAATCCATTGGGACTTTCGACAGCACAGCCTCATCCCTGTGGGCACACAGGACCCCTCCTGTTTGTATTTACATTATTTCAACATTTCTGTCCCTCTGCAAATGTCCTCTCAGTCCACTAGTTAGAAGCCTGGAGGCCATATGAGCTAATGTTTAATTTGAACTATAGACCTAGGGTCCCCCTGTAGTGAGAACTGTACAGTAGCCATGATAGTCTAAATTTGTTTGAGGACCAAGAGGAAGTTGTTGCCAGAGTTTATAGAGCTAGCAAGAAGACAGAAAATAAAGCAAACGACCCACCTTCCAAATTCTAAAGTGAATATCAAAATCATTTGAAAGGGTGCCAGTGGGGAACTGGAGGGAGAATGTCCTATACAGAGAGGTGATATTTTCAGAAAGATGTGAAGGAGACTTCTACAGCCAGGATAAACAATGTAAGAGAAGGAAGGATCTAGAATGTAGTACTAGGAGTTCAATTTCCGTGGCCAGAGCTGATCTGATCTGAAGTCAGGAGTTTCTTCCAGGTCTCCCACATAGGTGCAGGGTCCTAAGGCTTTGGGCCGTCCTCTACCACTTTCCCAGGCCACAGACAGGGAACTGTATTGGGAAGTGAAACAGCTGGGACACGAACTGGAACACATATGGGATGCCAGTGCATGCTTGAAGAGGGAGAATTAGCTATTCAAGGCGTTGATTAGGTCCTAGATATAATTTTTCTAACAATTGCATTATATCCCACAATCTAAATATATCATACATTACTTAATCACTCAGTCTCTAAAGATTAGATATTTTCAATTTCTCCAATTATATATATCCCAATAAGTAAGCAGAAAAGATCCTTATTCATCACCATATTTTACAAGCCTTCAGGGACTGAATCAGTGGAAAAAGAGATCTCTCTCTTCCCACCTCCCTCCCTCTGACTTTCCAAATAAATAAATAAGCCAAAATTTCAATTGCCCGCCTGCTGCACCCCACTTTTCCAACCAATGTGGCTATGAGTTTGGGCAGCCCAGAATCTTAGCTGAGGCTGCTAATGCCAGAAGGAGCCAAATGAGCCTTAGTCTCGAAGAGCTGCGGCTGGGCTTTCAGCCAGCCTGAACAGTGGTTGCTAGAGGTGTCGACACAGGGCGTGATGCTGTTTGGTCCAACTCAGATTTTCTGAGCGCACAGCAGCTTTCTAGGCAGTGCTTACCAAAAGCATTTAAGGACAAAAATGTTGACTGCAGCATATCTGGGCAAAGACTGACACTCAGGACAGCCAATAACTGGATGAAAAAAGCTTTGGAAGGAAGAGCTTGAGAAAGGAGATACAAGGGAGAAAAAATGTTTCCAAAAAATATTCCACAGTGACCAGTGCAATGCTGTTTCAGATCCCATATGGGTGCCTGCTCAAGTCCTGGATATTCCTCCTCTGATCTAGCTCCCTGCTAATGACCTAGGAAACCAGTGGAAGATAGTCCAAAGCCTTGGCTCCCGAACCCATGTTGAAGACTTGGAAGAAGCTCCTGGCTCCCGGCTTTAGTCTGGCCTAGACCTGGCTTTTGCAACCATGTAGGGAATTAACCAGCAGTTAGAAGCTAGCTTTCTCTCTCTCTCCTCACCCCACCCTGCCCTCTTTGTAGCTCTGCCTTTCAAATAAATAAAATAAATCTTACAAAAAGGAAAATGAAAAAACACTGACAAGGAAGTATAACCAATTACAGGGAAAAATAAATTGACACTGACCTTGAGAAAGCCTAGGCATTGGCTTTCTTAGGAAAATGCATTAAATAAATTAACACAAATATGCTAAAAGAGCTAAAGGAACCAAAGACAAGTAATGTAAGCCAGGAGAATACTGCCACACTGAATAGATAATATCAGTACATTTCAAAATTATAAATGTCCACTCACATATGGTGTCCCTCATATATTTTCATCACATTCAAACATGGAAATAAACTGAGAATCTGGAAAAAGTGATTCCACACAAAAGGTAACTACAGATAATTGGGGTGATCAAACCACCACAGACAAAATAGGATTTATGTTAAAAAAATATTACAAGAAATAGCACAAGACTGATAGACATGATTAAATAAGCCTATAAATCTTGAAGAAACACAGCTCTCATGTGACGAATACCAAATTACTTATTTCATGCTCTACAGCAGGTGGAATATAACTCTCATTCCTTCAATCTAAGCTGCACATAGTAATTTTGATCCTAAAAGGACAGCCTGGCAGGAGGAGGGCAGGGAAAGGGTAACTTTATAGTGCAGCAACCTGATTGGTGACTGAGGGACCAACATCAGCTGTGGCCAGTGACATCGATAACAGCTTGTACCTTTGATACGGTGTGTGGGAAATGACACTTGAGTTTTGTGTTCTGGCACGAGTACTTAACCCCAGTGCAGTCAGCACAAGATCAGATATACCTCCAGTGAAGGACATCCCTAGGAGCAGGCCCAGCCTCCTGCCTCAGCAGGAAAAGATAATTCTGAGTGCGGGGTTCTGTCAGAGGACCAATGTTGGCTGTGGGATCTTGGTGCCCTGTGTGAGTGCTAGGGGAGAGGACAGGGAGAAGAACCATGCTGTCCGGGAGTGCTGGTCTCAGCAGTGGTGGTGCAGGCAGGACTGGCGGACAGGCAGCCATGACTACAGCAGGCTGCACAGGTGTGTTCATCCATCCTCCCAATTTTACCTGTCACTCGCTCATTCTCTGAACATGAATTAAGCACCTACAATACACCACCCCCAGGGCAGGTCCGCCAAAGGGAAAAAAAAAAAAGACCAAATGGACAGATGCATGAATTCCAGGCGACACTGGAAAATATCAATCCAGGCAATGGGAAGAAGATGTACTCAACTGTAGCAAGCAGACGGTGCATGAAACATGCATGACACTCCAAGTGGTTCAGCAAGGCTTGGGCATAGGGCATGGGATGGTAGACAAGAATAGAAAATTTAAAGACAAAGATCTCAGGATGATGACAGACTCCAGATCTTGAAGGATGCTGCGTGTTCTAAAAGTTTAGATTTTGTCTGGATGAAGGGCTCTAAGCAAGCTAGGTGTGCAGGTGGGGCAGATTATCAGTTTCTAACTTCTACAGAAACCACCTTGCTAGCTGGCATCATCATGTGGAGTCTGGACTAGTCAGGGCAGTCCTGGAGGCAACAGAGTTACGCAGCACCATCAGGTACAGGAGTAGAGACTGGAAAAGTTACTGAATGTCGAAAATAAAGGAGAGGACCCAAGAATGACTTCCAAGTTTCTGGCCTGGGTAAACACATGGGATGCCAAATTAATAGTAACAGCAGGTACAAATACTGTGCGTTCCCAGGATGCAAGCAGGCGACTGCTGGAGCCCTGGTGGGAAAAGGGTGCCCTCAGTAACTGAAATCTTATCCTGTAAACACAGACGATGCCTTTTACGCACATTCTCCAGGCCTTCTTCCAAGTCAATCTTCTACTCCACAGGTAAGAACAGATCAAAGGAGCACCCAAAAAAAATCTAGAGTAATTTTTTTCTAGATTGAAATCATTAAACCTTGATCATTAGAACAATTTCTACAAGGATAATCTTTTTAAATGCTATAATCCTACATTCAATAAACAATACCCTGAAGCTCATCAGTATCACTAAGTAAACAGTGTTCATTTTAAACAAGCGAGCACATTCACCAAGATAAATATCCAGTTGGAGCAACAATGGAAAATGCATGGGTGTGTTTAGAATTAGCCAGTAGTTTCAAAGCAAAGAGCAGGAAAGTGGGTGGGACTGAAGAGCAGGATACGATTGGCTAGTTCATCTCTCAACCACAGGTGACCTCAGCCAAGAGAAAGAAGAGGGTGAGTTACGCAAGCCCTGTGGCTCTTGGACAGAGTGTCAGTTTTGAACAGCTCTATGGAATACCTTCCTCTGCTAATGTTGAAAGGCATCGCACAGTTCCAGCTGTTGCGGCTACTTGGAGAGTGAACCAGCGGATAAAAGATCTTTCTCACTGTCTCTCCTTCTCTTTGTAAATCTGACTTTCCAATAAAATAAATAAATAAATTTTTTTAAAAGACAGGCTTATTAAAATTCCTAGCTGTTAAAAAAAAAAAGAGTCAGGATCAAATCAGTTAAGATTTTAAGATTCTTGGGCCCGGCATGATAGTGTAATGATTAAGGTCCTCGCCTTGAATGTGCCAGGATCCCATAAGGGCGCTGGTTCTAGTCCCAGCAGCTCCACTTCCCATCCAGCTCCCTGCTTGTGGCCTGGGAAAGCAGTCGAGGATGGCCCAAAGCCTTGAGACCCTGCACCCACGTGGGAGACCTGGAGGAAGTTCCTGGCTCCTGGCTTCGGATCAGTGCAGCACCGGCTGTTGCAGCCACTCGGGGAGTGAATCATTGGACGAAGCATCTTCCTCTCTGTCTCTCCTCCTCTCTGTACATCTGCCTTTGCAATAAAATAAATAATAAATCTTAAAAAAATTTTTTTAAGATTCTTAAAACATACAGACACACACACAATTTGACCAAATGTGGTTTATATTTGGAATCTGTATAATTGTCTCATTTTGGGGATTTGAGAGAAGATTAAATAAACACACCCATGTGTGGGAAAGCTAGCCTCTCACCCCTACTCCTTCCCTGATATCCATGATCTGTACTATAACTGTGCAGAGAGAAGCTTGCAGTTCACCAAACTCTTACAGGTGTGAGCTCGTGGTTTTGCAGTTACTCTGAGGCAGGGAGCATCATCCTCACTCAACAGAGCCGGAGCCAAGAGCTGAGGTAACGAGGGATGCAGCCAGTTGTTTTGGATCACACACCTGCTAAGAGGCACCACACTCAAACCCAGCTTCTCTGACTCTTACTGATTCTCCTTTCCCTGCACTAGCAAAGCCAATCTTCACTTCTTCCTGATTCATGACCATGAAAGCTAGCTAACTGCAAAGCAGGGCGGGCAATGTCCTTATATTCTTGGAATTTGTCCTTGAAATAGATGAAATCTGTTCTTACATAGTCATAAATTTTTTTGAAGTTGCTATCTATAAATTGTGATAACTCATGTAAGAGCTGCTATAATGCTATAATTATAATGCTTGCTGCTTTCAGAGCTGAGAAGGTGGGGTGGGGGGGAAGCTTCATTTGCAGAAAGCAAATAAACCGCACCCAAGGAATCCTTGGACAATGATGCAAACCTCTCTAATTCCATAAGGATCATTATGTCCAGGGAATCATCAAACGGTACAAAGCAAAGAGGGATGTAGTGTTCAGACTGGCCTCAGAGCCTGCAGCAAGAAACAGAAGCATGGCTAGAACTGGGGACCCACGGACCTCCACACACAACCCTTGCTCTGCCCTCTAATGCCTCCGGCCAACCAGGGTTCATGAAATACTTTTCTTTCCAGTCCATTTCCTACAATGCAACACTCGAGCGGCACCTCAACTAACAGCTTCAACATCCCCAATGAGTTTTCCAATGTAGTGTCTGGCCCAGCATGATGGATCAAGGCAAATCCTCACCTTGCCACCTGTGTTGGAAACTCAAGTGATATTCCAAGCTCATGGCTTTGGCCTGTAGGAGAGTGAACCCTCTTTGTGTCACTTTGTGTTTCAAAATAAATAAATCCTTTAAAAAAGCAAATAAGCCTAGGACTGACACTGTGGTTCAATTGGCTAATCCTCTACTTTCAAGCACTGGCATCCCAGATGGGCACCAGTTTGTGTCCCAACTGCTCCTCTTCCCATCTATCTCCCTGCTTGTGGCCTGGGAAAGCAGCAAGGGGTGGCTGAAGTCCTTGGGACGCTGTACTTACAGGGAGACCTGGGAGAAGCTCCTGACTCCTGGCTTCAGAACGACTCAGCTCTGGCCATTGGGGCCATTTGGGGAGAATGAACCCAGCAGAAGGAAGATTTTTCTCTGTCTCTCCTTCTCTCTGCAAATATGCTTTTACCAAATAAAAATAGGTAAATCTTTAAAAAAAATTTTAAACTAGCAAACCTGTTTTGTGTCTTGAAGTGCTTAGTAAGCAAGTCAAAAGACAAAATAATAATAACAATAATAGCAAACCTGAAATCAGGTTGAGATATTTAAACTGTGATGGATTCATAGGCTTCATTTTAGGCCTTAAAATCTCATTCCAGCAATTCACGAATATACAATAAATTAACCTGAATTTTATTTTTCGATGTAACTGTTAAAAGGAGGCTTTACCTGATTTTCAAACTGCCAGTTTGATTCTTGACTATACTTTAAGGAAGTTAACTTGATAATTCTTCAAGCAAACTATAGATCTTATAAAATTTTCCAGTCTTCATTAATTTGTGAAACAGAAGATAAAAGAGAGAACAGATACCTTCAGCTACGTAAAACATTCCTGCTGGACTACAAAACAAACTAAAAGGTAACTCACCACCTGAGAGATTTCCCAACACATATAACCGAGAAAGAAATCAATGAGGGAGACAAAAACAAATCAATAGAGAATATAAGCAAATAACGGGAACATGCTACTGCCCGAGGAGCAAATCCATCGTCCCCAAACCACAAAAGACATAGAAACTCATTATCAGGGGAAATGCAAATCAAACAATGAAGCAGCTACCACATTACACTGCTCTGATGGACAAAATATGTTGAAGTGTAACATAACCAAGCTTGGGCAAGGATACACAATGGAACTTCCGGGAGCCTGTGGCGAGGCATGGAAACTCGAACGAGCATGTTGGAAACCATTTCAGCACTATGTAGCTGCCTGAGAACGTACACAGCCTGTGCCCCAGGAATTGCACAAGTGTGTCTGATGTACCTTGGAGCCACGTTTCCCCAGGGCCTAATTGCTCATCAGCAGGAGCAATGGCACCTGGGAGCCTATGAGAACTGGGAGGGCTGATTCTCTAGCTGCAGCCCAAGACTTTGTAATTTAACTGAGGGCGCTGTAGCCTGGGACCGGGCACGGTGGCCTAGCGAACTAATCCCTCATTTGCAAGCACCGGCATCCCAAACAGGCACTGATCATGCCCTAGCTATTCCAGTTCTGATCCAGCTCCCTGCTTTTTGTACTAGCAAAGCAGCAGAATAAGCTCCTAGCACTTGGTCTCAGATCATCTCAGATCTGGCCGTTGCAGTCATTTGAGGAATGAACAGTAGATGGACGCTCTCTGTCTCTCCTTCTCTTTGTAAATCTGCCTTTCAAATAAAAATAAAGAATTTTTAAAACAAAAGAGACCCTCCAGCAGATTCTGATAGCTGCTGAAGTTGCAGAACTGATGAAGAGAATACATTTGTTAGTCCTTGTCTGTTCCAATGGGAGACCACATCAGATGGCTAAGGATGCGGTCCTGGGCACATTCTTTAGATCTTGGTTTACTAGGACAGGTTAGGTGTCAAGGAGTGCAGGCAATCTGATTCCCTTCAGGGCACATATTTCCACAAGGAGAAACAGATATGTAATGTATGTGTATGCATCTACATACAAAAAAATAGAGTATTTAAAACAAATACCTGCCAATATAAGAAGGGTAAAATGACTCACTGTACACACGTGGTGGTTGAAATAAATGAAGCAGATACACATGAAGTAGCAGACATAAATACTGAATATATAATGTTGAACGAAACTGAAGCAAGTTGCAGAATAACTACAGTATGAGATGATTAAATATTAGCATAGAATATCATCCAAAAATGATCTGACTCATGTGTAAACAACTTTGTGTTTCTGTGAATACATAAGCAGCGTATAACAGGGAATTTTATTCACTGATCTCAAACACAGTGGTTACCTGTAAGTTCCAGGGAGTCCTGGAACCTTCAAGACTGAGCAAAGCATATGCTTCCTATTTTATTGTCACCCTAACAAGAAAGCCCGTGTGACATGAGCATTGTTCTTACACTAGCCTCATCAGAAGAAGTCACGGGCCCTGCCATCCTCATCATCTGGCAAATGATTTTAGGTCATTGTCTCGGACAATCTTCAGATTACTGTACCTTCAATCATGTCCTTCAACGGTGAGTTCCACATGGCCATTCTGTTTCTCACTTTCGGCAGAGGATTCAATAAATCACATGATATGCAATGCTCCATTATAAGATGAGCTTTGAGGTGGATGCTTTTGCCCAGCTGTAGGAGAATGTAAGTGGCCTGGGTATGTTTAACGTTGGTCAGGGTAAGCTGAGAAGATAGTAGGTTGGGTGCCTTAAATGCACTTTTGACTTGGCATAGTCTCAGCTTACTCTAGATTGATTGGGTTGTAAACTTACCTGAAGTTGATCCATTGCACTCATCTGTGGTCCACTACACCTGAGAAGACTAGCATCCCTGTTTCCACATGAGAAGCAATCACTTGAAAGGACTACCTCAGGAGGCTTTAAACACTGCAGCTGTGGGACACCTAGTGGTGGCAGGACTTGTTACAGTCAAATACACAATTTGAAACTGATTTAATTCAGAGGAATTTTCTGGCCTAATCAGATTTTCACACACACACACACACACACACACACACACACACACACACACACACACACACACACACACACACACACTGGTTTTCCAAAGCTTGTGCTTATTTGTGATGCAATTCCCTGGGCTAAAGCGAGCAGCAGGAAGATCTGAACTTTACATGTCCAATTGGCCAGGTGTCCCTTCTAGCCCAGACCTATACCTAAACCCCACCTGTACCTGGATCTTGGCTGTTCCTTATCCTTTACCCCCATCCAATCAGCTCCCAATCCCTCCTACCCGCCATGGAATGTCTCACACCTGCCACTTGTTTTCTCTGCAGCCCCTACGTGCTATAAATGGCTTGAGAGCAGAAGCCATGTCTTATGTTTGTTCCCTGTAACAATCAACTACAGTGCTTGAGGTAGGTATACTGAAAACATTCACTGAATTAACTTTCACTTAGACCTAGAATCGGATCTCTGTTACCCGAAGCCTAGACTCTATGGAATCCTAATCCCAAACTCTCCAACAGCCACCGATTAATCATCCTAATCCCTTGTTTGCAACTTAATGCCAGGTCCCACCATTCCCCACAAATGTTTTCAATTTACGAGTCTCGCCCCTTTTTCTCTTCCTCAAAAAACACAATCTAAATATTTAAACTTGGAACTTAATATGCTTCGAAATCTGGTCCAGATGGAATTTTGCCTTTGTTCCTGCAGAGATCACCTGTTCTACAGGCATTGCCATCATCTCTCTGCCTACCCAGTCAGCTCCATGCCTTTGCTTTGGTTGGGTGTTGGCTTTTCTATGGTGTACTTTTGCCTTCTCTTTCATACAGCTCTGCGTAACTCCTTCCTATGTTACGTGAATCACACAAACCACCCAACAGGTTCCTTAAATCTTGCACCATTATTTATCTTCTTTCACATGTCCTTGCTCAACTTCTGGAAGCATACTTCCCAGCGGCAGTGCCCATGATCATTTAGCTAGATTCTGAGTTTACAAACTGGTACAGAGCTGGGCAGGCCACAAGCAGGGATCTGGATGGGAAGCAGGGTTGCCGGGATTAGAACCGGTGCCCATATGGGATCCCGGTGTGTTCAATGAGTGGACTTTAGCCACTAGGCCAGTGCGCTGGGCCCTACATGAACAGATTAATGCCTCCCTTGCATGAGTGACTTCTCACTTGTGCAGGACTGGATTTGTTGCTATAAGAACAGGTTATTCTGAAGAGAATCCACCCCCTTGGCCCCATTCTCCATGCACGAGTCTGCACCTTCCGCTTCCCACCAGGAGCCACAGCAGCGGGAAGTCCTCAGCCAAAGCCATGAGATACCAACACTGCGCTCTTGGCTTCCACAGCCTCCAGAACCAGGAGCTGCATTAGGGCTCTTCCCTTTATACAGATACTCCCTCCTAGCTGCAGAAGATTGACTTAAATCAGCAGTTTTTGTCGTAGCTACTTTTCAAATATGCTTGGTATATCCAAATACATCCAGTCATTACACACCAAGTGTAACTGGTGTCAAGGCCAGATTCAATGCCTGTTATCTGTACAACCCTGAGCATTTCTTCCTGAGGCTTCATCTTCCCACATTTTCATGTATATATATATATATTATACATGAAAGAGATATATATTACACATAAGAAAGATATATAAGATTTATTTATTTTTATTTTAAAGGCAGAATTTTATATAGAGAAAGAGACAGAAAAAGATCTTCCATCCACTGGTTTGCCCCCCAAATGGTGGCTGCAACAGCTGGAGCTGGTTCAAAGCCAGGAGCCAGGAGCCCCTGCACCATGTAGGTGCAAGGGCCCAAGCACCTAGGGCATCTTATACTGCTTTCCCAGGCACATTAGCAGAGAGCTGAATTGGAAGTGGAGCAGCCAGGACTTGATCATGTTCATGTGAGAAGCTGGCATCCAGGCAGCACTCAGCCTTCTGCATACCCTTCACATATTTTCCATGTAAAGAACATGAAATGAGGGCCTCATATGATGGCTCTGTTTGCTAATCAAGCATTCTATTCTACCAGAACAATTTTAGTGTAATCTAAATCTACTAAACATATTAGTAGAAGGGATATAAAATTAACAAAGCATAGTTAAGTGAGCAAAATGTACTTCCTAAACCCCAATGGAACTGGGGGTATATAAAGCCATCAGGACAGGACAGTAACACTGTGACACTACAGCAGTTACTCTGGAGTCACCAAGGGAGCCAGCCGCAAGCCATGGTTGAGTCTGGCTGTATTAATCATGGTTCAGAGAGAGTGTGTTCTGAAGCAATACAAAAACCAGTGGAGGCATGGTGTCCTAGCACTTGAAGAGCTTTGGGAGGGTTTAGGAAAGGGTTGACAGCTGAGGGTACAGTGTCCTTTTTGAGGCGATGAGAATGTTCTAAAAGTGATGGTGGCAGTGGCTGCACCTATCTGTGACCGCACTGACAACAGTTAATGTAAACTTTAAAGACATGAGCTGTTTGGTGCATAAATGATCTCTTATTTAAGTGTAAATGCTCCCCCAAATCATATACAACTACATCCGGGGAACAAAGCACCTTCAAGTGAAATAAAGAATATAGGATCTATAGAAAAAGGGGAAGAGATGGTGGAGACAACATCAAGGGGCCTGAACTGTGGCACAGTGGGCTAAGCCATCACCTATAATACCAACATCTCCTATCAGAGCACACATTCAAGTCTCAGCCACTCTACTTCCATTCCAGTTCCCTTCTGAGTGTACCTGGGAGGAAAGCAGCAGATGAACCAAGTGTGCATCGATTCCTGCCACCTCCATGAGAAGCCCTGGTGGAGTCCAGGCTCCTGGCTTTGTCCTGGCCCAGCCCTGATCACTATGGTCATTTTGGGGGGCTAAGGGGAAAGAGGCGGCAGTGAACCAGTGGATGAAGTATTACTCTCACGAATGTGTCCTCTCTTTCAAATACGAAAAGTGTTAAAACAATTGGTTCCTGACACGCAAACAGGAATTGGATTATGTGTTTAGTGCTCGGTTTAGGCCCTGCCCTTCGTGGGACTGTGGGGAAAGAACAAGGAGATGAGAGTGCTGTCTTGCAAGATTTGTACAAATAATTTGTAAAAATGAACAAAACATAAAACATAAGGAAAAAAAACATTTTGGAGGAAAAACATAACACCCAAAGATATCTTCTTCCTTCATTCACCCTACCTGAATAAGATTTTCATAGTGTCAAAAACATGAGGTCCGGAAGTGCCCAGGTTGCCTGGCCTGGGGCCTTGGCCCATGTGTGAGATAGGTGTTGGGTCTCTGAGCCCTGTGGGCTGGGAGTCTAGCAGGGCCTGGGTTGCCTGGCCTGGGTCCATGATGAACCAATGTGGTAGGTGCCAGGTCCATGAGCCTCAGAGGTGGGAAGTACAGTGGTACTCGGGTTGCTTGGCCCAGGTCTTTGGTCTGCCTGTATGTGTGTGGTGGGGGGAGGCGGGTCTGAGAGCCCCAGGGGTTGGGGATTCAGCAGAGCCTGGATCACCTGATTTGGTCCTCGGCCCACCTGCATGGTGGTTACTGGGTCCATGAGCCTTGGGAACTGGAGGTCTGACAGGACCTGAGTCACCTGGCCTGAGTCCTTGGTCCACCTGCATGGTGGGGGCCGGCTCCATGAGCCCCAGGACTTGGGGTCTGGTGGAACCCATGTCACCTGGCCTGGGTCCTTGGTCTGCACGTATGGCAGGTGTCAGATCCTTGAGCCCCAGGGGTAGGGGTCTGGTGGAACCTAGGTCACCTAGTTGGGGTCCTTGGCCTGTCTGCGTGGTGAATGCCAGGCCTGTGAGCCTTGGGGACAGGGGGCCAGCAGGGCCTGGGGTCACCTGGTTAGGGTCCTTGGCCCACCTGTGAAAACTGGTCCTCCTCAGTGGAAAATATGGAATAGTGGACAGCTGGCCCAGATCCACACAGAGGATATGGCAGCCCATTGAGCCCTGCAGGGAACATCTGTACCATCCCAGAGGAAGGCAGATAGAACAAATTGGCCAACTATCCCAGTCAAATGGTGACAGCAAATACCTAGGTGAATGGAGACTCTGAGGTCAACTGTGTCAGTCAATGGACATTGAAAGGGTTTCCTCATCCTTGGATTGACGAGATCGGCAACATTTCAGAACTACCGAAACCATCTGGGCAGAACCCTTGGAGTATGTGTCACATTGGGACCCTGGCTTGATATTCATCTCTCAGCATTGGAGCAGTTGGGAAACTGAGTGTGGCTTCTCCTCCTACCCCTCCCTACACGCCCCCCAAAAAAACAAGAAGGAGAAACCGAAAATTTGCAGACAGTGGTCACACCTACTTTTCCCTAACACTTGATCCATCCCATTCTGGTCAACCATGTTAACATCATCTAAAATTAAAAATGAATTTTAAAAAACATGGCACATTGACCAAAATGTTACAGCTGTTTAGTACACTGAGAAATTGATGCTCTCACACTCTAATATCAGAATTGTCAGTTTGGTAAAAGTCTATTCTTTATGTTATATCTCAGAAATTCATGTACAACTTCATCCTTAACTTTGCATATTAACTTGCACTCAGAATTCAGCAAAAATATTAGGTTTGCATTAAATTGCACTTTAATGGCCTCAACTTTTATAGTGAGAAAAGACAGGTCTAGTTGCCAGTCTCTGTGAATTTTGCATCTCCCCATTTCTCATCCATTTCCTTTCTTTTTGGAATCCTTATCCTCAAGACCAGCTGAGAGGAACATATATCCCGTAATCCATCTGTTAGAACAGGAGCCACTTCCAGTCCTACCCTGGGTTGGATCCAAAATGAGGTGTGTAGCTATAAGGAGGAGACTCTGAGACCCTGGGAGACACCCAGGCTAGCTGCTATATTTCAGAATCATCGACCAATCACAGCAGGAGCCTCTTTCAGACTCTGTCTCTAGGGCGTGATGGCTCAGTGGCTAAATCCTCACCTGGTATGCACCAGGATCCCATACAGGTGCTGGTTCATGTCCCAGCTGCTCCACTTCCCATCCAGCTCCCTGCTTGTGGTCTGGGAAGGCAGCAGAGGATGGTCTAAAACCTTGGGACCCTGAACATACATGGAAGATCCAGAAGATGCTTCTGGCTCCTGGCTCCTGGCTTCAGCTCAGCTCTGGCCACTACAACCACTTGGAGAATGAACCAGTGGATGGAAACGCTCTGTCTTCTTCTCTCTGTAAATCTGCTTTTCCAATAAAATAAATAAATAAATAAATAAACTCTACCCCAGAACTACAGCAGTTTATTTCATGACTAAAGTCCTTTGTGTCCAAATCCTAGCCCCAGAGCGCGCCCTTTGGTTAGGCTGAACCCAAGACATCTCTACCCCTGTCTCCAACCCCAGCTTTAGTGGTGGCTGCAGCCAAGGCTGGAACGACAATCTATTCCCCGCCCCTGCAGCACACTGTTGTGTAGGTGGATAAGAAAGATGGCAGGGGCCTGGCGCAGTAGCCTAGTGGCTAAAGTCCTCGCCTTGCACGCACTGGGATCCCATAGGGGCGCCAGTTCATATCCTGGCAGCCCTGTTTCCCATCCAGCTCCCTGCTTGTGGCCTGGGAAGCAGTTGGGGCTGGCCTAAAGCTTTGGGACCCTGTACCCGCGTGGGAGACCTGAAGAGGCTCCTGGCTCCTGGTTTCAGATCAGCTCAGCTCCAGCTGTTGTGGTCATTAGGGGAGTGAATCATCAGATGGAAGCTCTTCCTCCCTGTCTCTCCTCCTCTCTGTGTATCTGACTTTCCAATAGAAATAAATAAATCTTTATTAAAAATGAGAGAAAACAAGCAAGCAAGCAAGCAAGAAAGCAAGCAAGCAAGCAATAGGTCATCGACGCTGGAGACGCAGGAGCTGGCAGCCCTCTTTCCTGAGTATCTGAGACATTCAATAATATGCAGAACTGGTGAACAGGATAACATTCCTTCCTAATGCAACACATATTTTTCCTATTATTTTTTCCCTTTTTGTCTTCCTATTTAAACAACTAGGCTGTTTTGCTCTCTTTGCCTCAGAAAAAGTATAAAAATAGATTTTTTTTCCCCCAAAAAAAGATCCTCCTTCAGCATTTGTTTTCTTAGCTCTTACAAGCAGAAAAGGCTCTTGCCCCACATTCTGATTGGGAAAGGCCTCGTAAAGGAAGTGAAACCTCCCCCCACCCAATCCACAAACAAACAAACAAACAAACAACAAACAAAAAACAAAAACCCAACCCACAGTCACGTTGGGGAATCCAAAGCCCTATTTTAAGGCTACCTTTGAAGCCCATTCATACAGTTGTCTTTAGGAGGCAAAGAAGGGAGTAGAGTTTGAGGACAGCAGTGTGGTGCAGTAGGTTAAGCCACTGATCACAACACTGTCATCCCATATCAGAGCACTGGTTCAAGTCCTGGCTGATGCATTTCTGATCCAGCTTCCTGTTAATGTGCCTGGGAGGTTACAGATGATGACTCAAGTGCAACCAAGGTGAGAGATCCTGGTCCTGACCCAGATGTTGCAACCACTTGGGGAGTGAACCAGCAAATGGAAGATACCTCCTCCCATCTCCCTCTGTGCCCGCCCCCGACCTCTGTCTCTCCCTCTCTCCATGTGGCTCTGCCTTTCAAAAAAAAAGGCATGTAAATAAAAGTTTTTATTTAAAAAAAAAAAGCAGAGTTCAAGTTTGATGGCAAAATAAATGAGGGTTCCTGCTTTGAAGTTTGAAATCAGTCAGAAAAATTTTTATTGCACTTTGGATGTTCGATTCTACAAATCTTGATCAATGTTTAATGCAACCTAAAAGCAAAATAAAACATACAAATATACTTTAATACAATTAGGCCTGTGAGAAGATTCAAAATAAACAGAGATCAGGTCATTTCTGATACGGCACTGGATGAAGTTTTTTGAGAACTTCAGGTCAATTTCAAGAACATCCAAAGAGAAGGTAACCATCTCCTAGCCTCAGGCAGCCACCATCCCAGCCTTTGTCCTCCTTCTGCGTTGTGTTCTCGGAGTTGAACATGATATGAATCCCGAAGTCATGCACTTAGTCCCCCAACTTGTGGCACATCCTGTTAAGCTGCTACCTGCAGTGCTGGCCAGCCCATATGGAATCTGGCTTGTGTCCCTGCTGCTCTGCTTCTGTTGGATCCAGCTCCCTGCTAATGTGCCTGCAAACCAGTGAAGGATGGCCAAGCCTGTGGGCCCCGGCACCGGAAAGAAGACTCATCCAGATTAGTCAGGCTTCTCTTCTCTGTCCCCTTCCCAAAGGGGAGTCCACAGGACAGGTGTTTTGTTCATTTGTATGGTCTAGCCCTAGCATCGTCCAAATCATAGCAGATACTTCGTTCTCTATGACTGTCCCTAGGACCAGCTCCACTCTCTGAGTGGCTGTTATAAATGCCACTCATTCTAGACCACATAGGTCTTTCTCTCTCCCTCTCTCTCTCCTCCCCCCTCCCAATCTCTCTCTCTCTTTCAGTTATACCAAAATAGCCTCCCTCCCACCTGGTCTCGCCATACCTCCTTCTGTCTTTCTGATCACATGATGCAATAAATTACCACCCTCTGAGCAGGAACCGGAAGGGCCTTCATGGCCTGAGCCCTGAAGCCTCCGTTCCCTTGGTGCTCATCCCTCCCTCTCTCTAGTCTTTCCTGCCCCCTTAATCCTTATACCTGCCTTGCTCAGGGCCTCCTGTCTCACCATTTCTTTCCAGTATCCTTCCAAGCCACGGTCCCTCAACCACTCCCCCTGACCCACTCAGTGGACATGAATCACCTCCCCGGCCAAGTGCACCTCCCCACCAGCACTGTCCAGGTTGGCACCTGCAGAGCTATCTCTTTTGTGCTCAGAAGCACAATGGTGTACACAATAAATCATCTTATCACTCCAGTAAGAACCACTAATTATTTGCTTCCCCTTCATCTGTCAGTCACCTATGTGTCTGGCACAGTGACAGGCACAGAGAAGACAATACGTGTTTAACTGAAAAGTAAAATTCATACTGCGGAAGCCTGCACACCCGCCTTTGGATTTTTATTCTTTCCAGGGCGCCCTCTGACGCTGAACATCATGTACCTCACAAAACTATTTTAAATCCATACTTTGAGGAGGATTTGAGTTTTCCAAAGTCTACCTTCAAGTACACAGACACAGATTGACAGATAATGATAGACCTGAGTATGCCAGTTACACATTTGCAAAAGGGCAGAATGTTAATCAGGAATATGGTCAGGAACTTAGGAATGGTTATCTTTCTATGAGGCAAAAGGCCAGTGTGCCAGCCAAGACTGTCTCATACAAGCTAGACTGTACCATAGGTAGGATCAAAACACACACACACACACACACACACACACACACACACACACCTGTCTTATTTAAAGCACGTAGACACTTACATCGGAGAGCATTGGTTCATCCAGTTCTTCCACTCTGCTCAGATTAGGGGCTCCATAGCGATCACTGATTTCAGCCAGGGTTTTGCCTGAGTCTGGCAGTGCATCCTGCAATCAAAAACCCCATTTTTACTTTTTCTTAAAAGGTTCATTTAGTTGTTTGAATGGCTGAGTTACAGTGAAAGGAAACAGAGATCTTCCACCTGCTGGTTCACTCCCCAAATGACCACCCTAGCCAGAGTTGTGCTGGCCAGAGCGAGGAGCCCTGGGATGTTTTCTGGGTCTCCCATGTGGATTCTAGGGCCCAAGCACTTGGGCCATCTTATCCTGCTTTTCCAAGTGCTTTTGCAGGAAGTTGGACGGGAAGTGAAGCAGCCATGACTCAAACTGGTGACTATATGGGACGCCAGCACTGCAGGCAGCAGTTAAATCTCTATGGCACAGTCCCAGCCCCACCCCCATTTCCTTTCTTTAAGATTGATTTTTATTGGAAAGACAGATTTACAGGAAGAAGGAAAAAAAAACAGAGAGAAATATCTTGATCTGCTGGTTCACTCTCCAAATGGCAGCAATAGCTGGAACTGAGCCAATCTGAAGTCAGGAGCCAGGAGCCAGGAGCTTCTTCACTCCTGGGTCTCACACATGGGTGCAGGATCCCAAGGCTTTGGGCCATCCTCTGTTGCTTTTCCAGGATATAAGCAGGGAGCTTGATAGGGAGTGGAGCAGGTAGGACACAAACCAGCACCTACACTGGATCTTGGCAGTTGAAGATGGAAAATTAGCCAGGTGAGCTAATGTGGTAGCCTGCCAGGTCCCATTTTTACTTTTAGATCACCTCAAAATTAATATATTACTTTCATTTCAATTTTGGTAAGAAATTTTAGTATTACAATATCAAAACTCAGCACTATCATTCCATAGAATTAACTAACACCTTTTTATGACAAGAGAATTCTAGTAACAACTGCTAGAATAAAAAATACATGCATAAACTAAAAATCTGTAAGTAATCATATAGTCAATATCTTAGGATATTCTGATTTTTAAAAATACAAACAAAAAAATTGAAGGTCTAATCTAGTCATCTCTGAGACTTTGCTTAAAAGTATATCATATTTACAAATTATTACTACAATACATATTTAGACTATCAGTTATGAAAATATTATTACTTAAAACCTTGCTGCTGACGTATCACAATTAGCATTACAAGAAATTCATTTATTTTATGTAAAATTGAATCTTTTTCTTCTTACCTCTGAGCGCAGGCTGTCTTCACCCCTAGCAATAACTTCCATTCTCATCTGTTAGTACAAACATGAAAAGAATACTTTGAATATACTTCATTTTCCTCCCATGTTTATTTTCAAGCATTTTAATTTTTATAAAAACCGAAAATAGAGCATTAACACTCTTCGAAGAGCAATCTGAGTATATTTAATCCGAAATTGCAGATCAAAGATTTATTTCTGACTCTAAGACAATTATGTTTTATATTTGATTAAATAAAACTTTTTTGAAAATGTATTTATTCATTTGAAAGACAGAGTGACATGGAAGAAGAGACAGAAACGTTCCATGCTAGCTCATTCTCCACGTGGCTGGGTTGGGGGCCTTGACCCATGCACTTCGTCCTGGTCTCCTGCGTGGATGGCACGGGGCTATGCACCTGAGCCATCTTCCTTTCCTTTGCAAGCCATCAGGAAGAAACTGGATCAGAAGCAAAGAAACCGGGACTTTGAACCAGTGCCCTGACATGGGATGCTGGGACCATAAGCTGCACCACAACACTAGCTCCCAAATAGAACATTTTAAAAGCAAATGGCCTGGGGCTGTTGCTGTGGTGTGGTGAAGTCACCTGTGCAATGCTGGCATCTGGCATGAACATTAGTCTAGCATGAGTTCTAGACTGCTCCACTTCTGATACGGCTCCCTGCTTGCACGGCAGACTCAGGTGGAGGGCTCCTGACCCCTGGTTTCAGCTCTGCCCAGTTCTGGTTATTGTGACCATTTTAGGCCATTTAAAATCTCATCCCTTCTGACTCAATTCATGCTTTTTAAAAATTGCCTTATGTTATGATGCTCTCATCTAAGCCATTAGCAAACATGTTGAAAATATTCTAAAAAAACTTGTTTCTGCTTTTGTTTACAACTGCTAGATAAATGAGGGGAGTAATATTTGATTAAGGAAAAATAAACACGTACCCAGTCATTGGTTTGGTCTATGTTGACATATATTTTTTTTGGAAATACTGGCTTAAAAAACATACTTTTTGGAAAATATTTGTCTAAAAAAACACTGGAGTCTTGATACAGTCAATAAAAATGTACAGCACTATTTATTTTACTTTTGAAATTCCCCATAAACACATTTAAATTTCAGATTCGTGTTGCTAACACATCGAACCCTACCATCTTAGAGATCACAATAACCTCAGAATTTCAAAGAATTTAACCTTCAATATCTTCAAACAAAACATTTCCAAGGCTTCAAATTACCTTCTCTAGTTGTTCCTGTGCTTTCTGTAGTTCTTCTATTCTCTGCTTCTCCTTTTCTTGCATTTCCAGCTCCAGCTGGAGTTCCATCTGTTGCTGAATCGTCAGAAACACATAAGTCATATTACTGTCAGATTAACTGCCATGAGTTCACACTCACTCTTAAATGTTCCAGGATAATTATGCTAAGCTCATTGAGATTTCAGATGCTTACAAAAATAAATGGTCACAGTCACTTAACACTTTAGCTTCTACAAGTGCTTCCTGAAGCACAGAAATCAAGGGGGCGGAAATGAAGCATCCTCAGTTGTTAACTTTGTAATCCGCAATTTGGACAAAATCAAGGCTTTGTCTTTTTTTAAATATTTATTTATCTTTATTGGAAAGGCAGATTTCCAGAGACAAGGAGAGATAGAAAGATCTTCCATCTGCTGGTCCACTCCCCAACTGACTGCAGCAGTCAGAGCTGAGCTGATCCAAAGCAAGGAGCCGGGAGTTTCTTCTGGGTTTCCCACGTGGGTGTAGGGTCTCAAGGCTTGGGGAGGGAGCTGGACGGGAAGTCGTCTCACCTGCTGAAACATGAGCTCCTCCGCCTTGAGTCTCTCCATCATTTCCTGCTCCAGCAGAGCCAGCTCTCGTTCATGCTCCAGCTCGGCCATCTCCTTCTGTCGCTAGTGTCGTGGGGTAGGGGGAGAAAGAGCATATGATTTCTCAGACCACATAATTTCGGATCAATTATTTGACACTTCCTAATTTCCTAAAAGAGAATCCATACCTACCAGTTGTTCCAAGGTTATATTTTCATTGTACTTGTAAATCCACAATGCTAAATATTCTATTGGATCCACGGGGCGAACTCTCGCCACTTCTGCAAGACCTTCAGTTAGACATGTCCCCAGATGCTTCTGGAGATACGACGACTCCATGTCTAATGTGAAAAAAAAAATGTTAAAGACATGTAAGTGTTTTGCATTAGTGCAGGAAATGTCCATTGAAGGCATAGGAACAGTCAAGCCCCGTGCAGTCAACACAGCACCTGCTCCGTCCTTAGTCATGACATGAGGGATGGCGCAAACAAGCTGGCCCCAGAAACTAACAAGACTCCAAATCCATTCCTGCACAAATGTGCTTAAAATGTACATAACATTTCTGTAATACAGAGAACCTGAAGGGCTACCTGTGGGTCCCATGCTGTTTGTCCTGTGGCGATGGTGGCAGGGCAAACATGATTTATCTCCTACAGAGGGGATTTTGTTGTATCTGCTAAATCCCATATGTGCTTACCCTTAGAGCCACCAGTCGCAGTTCCCGAGTCCACTTCTGCCTCACTTCCCATCCAGCTCCCTGCTAATGGCCTCGGAAAGCAGTAGAGGGCCACCCATGTCCTTGGGCCCTGTGCCCATGTAAAAGACCTGGAAGAACCTCCTGGCTCCTGACCAACACAGCTCTGGCCATTGAGACCATTTGGAGAGTGAAACAGCAGGTGGAAAATTCATATTCTCTCTCTAACTCTGTCTTCCAAGTAAAATAAAAAGAAATACTTAAAAAAAAAAAAAAGACAGCATACCCAGTTAAACTTGGACTTCAAATAAGCAACAGAAAACTTTCTGTTACGCAATATTTGCACTACACAGTAACTGTGAAATGCACATTTAACTGGCACGTAGAACTTTTCTGGCAACCTGGACTCTGAGGTTGGTCTCCCCAACCTCTAGTCTGCAGGAGAGGCTCTCACATGACAGGTGCCTCACAGCTCACCGCTGGGGAGGAGGTGCTAGCCAAGGACCAACCCACGGCGCCTCCAGGGTAGAAAGCAACCCTTTCGGGCCTCACAGGGAGGCCCACACGAGTCAGAAGGTCCAACCGATAGAATCACAGCCCACGAAAGCGAGACAAACTGTTTCTGGAACTGTCTTGTGCCTTTTCGCTGTGCGCACTTCACGCATGCGCCCACTTCACGCATGCGCCCACTCTACCCGCGAGTTGTGTCCCGTTGCTGTGCAACGAGCGCGCACGCTCAGTAAAGGGAGCGCGCAGACAGGTGAGCGGAGGGCGCGGGGCCTGGGCTGGGGGAGCACGCACGGAGAGGAGGGGATGCGCCCCAGAGAAGGTGGAGCGCTAGGCAGCGGGCGAGCAGAAAACATTTGCTACACCTGTCAGCGAGCAGGGCTTGGAGCAAAAGCAGTGCAACCCCTCGGCTCTTCCCGCAGGCTCTGGGAGAGAGGAAGGAGCTGCAGACTTTTGGGGTGCAACCAAGACAGGCGAGAGATTCCGGGGGCCAGGTGGGAAACTCGGGGGAGGCGGACCGCGGGAGACGGTTCTTTCGTGCAAACTTAGTGGCCGGCCAGGTTCAGGACTCGGCAGCTTCGTACGTCCTGGTGGCCTCTGATCGGTGCCTTTCAGAAGCAGCTGAGGCACCCCCACTTGGAAGGTGGTCTCAGGAGTTGGTTGACCCCATAAGTGCTACGTGGTATAGCCACACATGCATCAGAGTCCTCCGTGAGCGAGTCAGAAGATATTTGCTGAGGCCCTGATGCGTGTCCAACACAGAGAAGAGTATAAACAAAGACAGCCCCTCCTGCTGCTGTGCCACCGGGTGGTGTTACCTGTGTTGAGCGTTACGGTTTCAGATATGTATGCCGGACAGTAAGAACAGCCAGCATGTTCAAGGCCACCACGACCTCCACACAGGGTATGCTCCACAAGGACATCTGCCCACAGCTGCCTGTCTAATCATGGCCAGACACCACCCTTGCTGTTGGCCCCTGGAGCTGGGGGTTGTTGTGATCCTTTCAAAATCCTCTTCATTTTGCAGTTCCTCCTTATGCACCAGGGCTAATATCCTCCCATTTTCAATATTATTTCCAAATATACACACTGCTTCCTTAAAATCTTTTAATGCATTTTAGATGGACAAGCCCAGCATACTCATTGGCCTGTGCAATCTCCTTCAAGCTGGTTCCATTTTGGTTTTGATTTTTTTTTTTTTTTGTAAAATTTTCTTAGTTTCTGGAGCTGGTGCTGTGGCATATGGGTAAAGCTACCGCCCGAAGCACTGGCATCCCATATGGGCACTGGTTTGAGTCCTAGCAGCTTCACTTCTGATCCAGTTCCCTGTTTATGGCCTGGGAAAGCAGCAGAGGATGGCTCAAAGCGTTGGGACTCTGCACCCATGTGGGAGACCCGGAAGGAGCTCCTGGCTTCAGATTAACCTAACTACAGCTGTTGAGGTTATTTGGGGCAGTAAAGCAGCAGATGGAAGCTATCTCTCTTGTCACTTTCTCTCTCTCTCTCTCTTGCTCTGCCTTTCAAATAAATAAGGCTTTAACAAAAAAAAAAAAAAAAAAAAAGAGGATGAGGACAAGGGATTTTCTTGTTTTCAGGCATAACAAAATGTTCCAGACCTCTCAGACTTCCTGACCCAACCTTAGCACCACCTATTTTTCAAAGGTGCCCTGGTGACTTTTAACAGTAGGAGGCCATTTAAAAACAAGTTCTGGGCTCAGTGAAGTGGTAGGAAGCTAAGCCTCTTGCTAACACGCTGACATCTACTTTGTCCCAGCTACTCCACTTCCCATCCATTTCTTTGCTTGCAGCCTGGGGCAGCTGTGCAGGACGGCCCGGGTCCTTAAGTCCCTGCACCCCTGTGGGAGACCTGGTGGAAGCTCCTGTTTCCTGGCTTTGGATCAGCTTAGCTTTGGCTGTTGTGGCCACTTGGAGTGTGAATAAGCCGATGGAAGATATTCCTGTCTATCTTTCCTTCTCTCTGAACTCTGCCATAGAAATAAAAATCTTTTTATTATTGTTTAAAAAGCAAGTTCTGTGTATTTAGCGTGCGCCTTGCTACAGATATGGTTTGGCTTGTAAGCCCTTGCATTGGAGAGAACTAGGGAATGTTATTATTATTTTTTTTAATCTATACACATTTGTATCTCCGTAAACCGGGAGGAGGAAGATATGAGGAACCAAGTAAAACAACACCTCCAGAAAATGTGGAGACTGGATGTGGGCCTTTAGTATCCACTGGGATTTTTTGGAGTTACAATGTGCAAACTTGAGGAATACAAAGTCAGTTGGGCAAAGCCAGGTGCTGGGCCACTTCATGGTCTGATCTTCCACGGTTCGAGCTGATATATGAGTTATAATCGCTGAGTATGTGCCAGGCTCAGTGCCCTGTGTAGCTTTGTTATCCCTGCTGATCGGTGTGAGGTACAGACCTGTGTCATATCTGTTCTCCAGATGAGAAACCGAAGCTCAGAGAAGCAAAGGCACCTGCTGGAGATCACAAAGCTAACCCCAGCTGACCCAGGCCTGGTACTCGGTCTGATTGCAGAGTCAGCATTCCTGCTGCTAGGCATCACTGGGGCTTTGAACTTCCCATCTAAGTCAAATGGCCTCCAGGCCTTAAAATTCGATCAACAGCAAACTTGGGGTATTCGTCCACCCTGAAGCCTTTTCTTGCTTAAGCACTGCAGAGCAGCAGCCATGGTACCCAGCCTTTTCTCTCGCCCCAAAGCTGCTCATGGTTTTTTGATGATATAAGTCAGCCCATCTTTCCTATGTCATAAGTAACTCTTGCTTTCAGCCTCACAATAACACAGCTCGCTGGGTGCTCAGAGCCCCTCCCAGGGGCCTCCTACCTACTTGTGAGGGTGGCAATGTGTGGGTAAGGCACTGGAGTCATCCCCAGCCACTCATGTATGACCCCCATGACCTGTCATCTGACCAAATACACCTGGAGCGTTTCAGCAAAAACATCTCTGACTCTCTGAGCTATTGGCAAGTGTGTATTTACTGGTTCTTTAGAGAAAGGTTCAGAGATGGCTGAGATTCACCCTAAGGTAGATCTTAGTTCTTTCAAAGTCAGATTACGTGTATAAAAGAGTGTGGCTCTGTCTCGACGTTTTCCAGGCCCCCAGGATGGAAACAGACTATCTGAAGAAGTGCTTTGGAAACTGCCTAGCCCAGGCACTGGCAGAAGTGGCGACAGTTCGGCCCAGCGATCCAATAGAGTACCTGGCTCACTGGCTTTATCATTACAGGGCAATAGCTAAAGCCAAAGAAGAGGTGTGTGGGGTGTGTGTGTGTGTGCGCGCGTGTGTGGACACTTGCGTGCCCTGGGTTGGCTCCTAAAAGGCTCAGCTTTCCTAGAGTAGTTTGAAATCCAAGGCACGATGCTGCAGTTAGCCAGGGGAGTTTGTTGGGTTTTTTGGCAGCTTTTAGATATCCCCAAATGTGAGGAGGGAATCCAACACAAGAGTGTGGAGTTGGACTTGGGGTCTTAGCAGGTTCGTGCTAGGCATGGAGAGGGTGGACTGAGAAAACCTGGAGAGCCCAGAGCTGGGGTCTACCCTTGCAGGGTGTGGGGAGGGGGCCATGGCTAAGGCTTCCTTACACTGACCTGATTATACTCTGTCACCTCACCCCAGGATAGGCAGGAGACGATCCAGCTGCAGGAGGACAAGGACAGTGAGCTCAAGGCGGCCGACATCCCAGAAATGCTGGAGCGAGGAGCGCAGCAGATTCCACAGGAGAGTGGAGAGAGTCACCCGGTAGGGAGAAGAAGTCAGCAGGGGTCTTTTGAGACTTGAAAATACTAAGCTCATGTGTGTTGTGTACGCTTATACTAGCATTTATCATCATCATCAACAAATAGATTTGATTAAGGTATATATTTTCCAAATAAACCCAACCAAAAGATAAATTTATGTTATCATTTGGCAGTAGTCCAGGAGAGTTCTAGCTCAGAAAGGGGTCAGTCTTTTGGGCAGGTGACTGGGATGGGAAAAGTAAGGATCAAGAAGCAAAAGTTTCCATCCCCTCCCTAGCTCGTTCGTCCTTCCCTAGCAGCACATTTCACTGTGGATAGAAACAAATCTACAAGGCTGGGAGAGACTCCGCACATCCCATCCTTTAGTAAAGGACACTTTGGCTCACACGTGTCACTTGTCCCTTTGAGTTACACTCAGTGGGTTGTGCGTCCTCTGGCAATAATTGTTCCCAAGAAATCGAAAAGTAACAGGTCGGCCATCCGTTGGCTAACTGTGAGACAGAAGGAAGATGGGAAATGACAGCAGGCGTGATGCTAGACAACGTGCAAGTTCTCCTTCAGGACAGAGTTCATGTGCACATTGTGTTACAGAAACTGATTCCTTTTGCTAGAAGAAAATCAGAAGAACTGAACCGTGATCTAAAACAAAGCTAAATGTATGGCTCATCTGGCAAGGGAGGACTACAGTAGCCGAGTGTGAGTTATTCTCCAAGTGAAACTTGAAAAGAGCTAGGGAAATGGCAGGTGGAGGTAATCAAATAAGATTCCAAATTCTGAATTTCTGATTGATCACGGGGATTGCAAATCCTGCTCTTCTACTGGTCACCTTCAAATTTTGAATCATTATTTTTAGGAAACTTGATTTCACATTGGCCCAAATGGGTTACCTACAAGTTCAGCAAACCTGCTAGGTTTATATGCATATGCAAAGCTTTGAAAGATTTTTCCTTAATTTGTTTTTTTAAACATTTATTATTTTTATTGGTAAGTCAGATATACAGAGAGGAGGAGAGACAGAGAGGAAGATCTTCTGTCCACTGATTCACTCCCCAAATGACCGCAACGGCCAGAGCTGAGCCGAAGTGAAGCCAGGAGCTTTTTCTGGGTCTCCTACTTGGATGCAGGGTCCCAAGACATTGGGCCAACCTCCACTGCTTTTCCAGAGCACAGGCAGGGAGCTGAATAGGAAGTGGGACTGCCGGGATTAGAACTGGAGCCCATATGGGATCCTGGCGCATGCAAAGTAAGGACTTCTAGCTGCTAGGCTACCACACTGGGCCCTTCTTAATTTCTGAAAACCATCTTTGCTTCCTTGTGGCTTAGTATGTCTTTGGGTACTGCAAATTGAATGCCATTAGTCATGTATGTTAATAAGCGCATCAAAAGAATAGAAACAGGGTGTTATGTGTGATAATGGCTATATAGAATAATAAGAATCAAGAAGAGTTTTATAGGGGAGATAACATTGGCCCATGGCCTATAAGAAAGCCGATAGGGGCAGCCCTTGCATTAGTTTCTTTCCGTTGAGAAGAGGCAGTCTTGAGTAAGTAAATCGTAATTTTTTCTCTAAGTCAGAAAGTAGTTCCTATTGTTTATAAAGATCTGCGCCATACAAGTGTTTTAGAAATACATTTTTACAGAATCAATTCAAGTGTTTATCGCACAGATGCAGCCCTTGGAAGTGAGCAGGCTCGTGGGGATTGTGACTGTTTCACAGTGCTCTGTAGGGTCCATTCAGGATTCTCCTCTGGGACTTCCAGGCAAAGACAGGTGCAGGTGGTCTGTGGAGTTTATGTCCCGAGGATCCCTTCCTGAGCAGGGGGCTATAGTTATACAGATTGCGGTTTATTGATGTGTTTTCATAGCTCATAAAGTCTCCAATCATCTTTTAAAATGTTTTCTCCTCTTTCCTTCACTTTGGGTGATTTCTTCAGAGCTGCCTTCCAATTTACCGACCCTTTGTTCTACAGTGTTCAATATCCTACCAAGGGATTAAATGAATTTTTTTTTTCATTTCAGATATTGTACTTTTCCTTTCTAAAATTCCTGTCGTTTTTTTTAAATACTTTTCATGATCTCTGTTGGTATTCCCTAACTTCTACTCAATGTATCTATTGTTCTCCCTTAAGTTTTTAAAAATATAATACTCTTTTAAGGCTTTGCTAATTCTAACTGTGTTATTTGAGAATTTCTACTGAATAATTTTCTAGTGATTGTAGTTCATGTTTTCCTACTTCCTATGTCTAGTGATTATTGTTTGTATGGCAAACATTGTAGAGGATGCTTTGTGGGGAACTGAGATTCTGTTGCTTTCCTTTAAAAGCTGTCACACTCTGCTCTGGAAAGCAACTAAGTTATTGGCAAATCACTCGAGTCCAGCAGGTTGGATTTTGTCGTGGCTTCCAATGAGCCTCATTTTTGCTGTGAGGTGTGAAAGTAGTGATATCTTATTTTTGCCTTGCCTAAGTGCTTTCATCTCTACCAACAACTTTTTTAAATGCCTTTTTGTTTTCTGTTTAGGACCTGGTTTCTGCAGCTGGTCCCTCAAAGAAGGCCCTCGTCACACAGGAAGGCTCAGAGTCCCCTAAGAAGGGAGCCTCGAGTCACGGAGCCCTGCCGAGTACTTCCAGTGCGATTCCAGGCATGCCACAAGAAGTGACTTCTTCAGAGTCAGCCGGTCAGGCGGACTGGAGCCTGGAAACACCCTAAGACATAAATTACTAGGAGGTTTAGCAGCACCAGTTGCTCCAGAAATGGCTGCTGATGCCTGAAGTGCCTCTCGGATTGTCAGACATCAATAATTCTAAGGATCCTTCCCCGAGCACATCAAACCAAGAAAATGGCCAGCTAGAAGAGTTCTCACTTCAACCAAGATTGGAACAGTCTGTAAAAGTCCCTTTCTCATGCCGAGGAAACCCTGCAATCATGTGATGAATTGAAGTACTTACAGGATAAAATAAAGTCAGAATAAGAATCTAAAATAATTATGTTACCAATTTAAAAAAATTTTTTACATTTCCCCCAATTGTTTTGTTGTGGTAAAAAAAAAAAAAAACATATCTAGCCTAAAATGTACTATGTTAACTATTCTCAAGTGTGCAGCTTAATGTTGGAATTGTTGTGCAGCCAACACCAACAGTCGGCACCAATATTCTTCATCTTGGAAAAGCTGAAACTGAACACTTACCCAGTAATAAAATCCCATTATCTCCCCTCCCCCATCTGTGCAGCCTCCGCCCTACTTTCCATGTCTGTGTTTTTGACTATTGTCAGTACTGCCTATAAATGGAATCATATGCTATTTGTGGTTTCGTGACTGGCTCATCTCACTCGGCATAGCCTCAAGGTCCACGCGTGTGTCAGAATTTCCTTCTGTTTTAAGGTTAAATCGTCTTGTACCAAGGTCAGCATTGTGGCACATTGGGTTAAGCTGCCATCTGTGATGCTGATACTCCTTATCAGAGTACCAGTGGCTCCTCTGCATCCCATCCAGCTCCCTGTTAACGTGCCTGCATCACTCTCAGGTGGGCAGAGGACCTCAGGTGCGCTTATTCCCTACACCCTGGGTTGGAGGTTTCTGTCGCTGTATATTCACATCAGCCACATGCAGTGTATTGTCTTGGCTGAGATGATATTATCTCTCCGAACTCTGCATATTTTTGCTCCTTGGAATGTTCCACCCAATTCTCTAGGCATTTTTGTCATCTGACTTTTCCCAGAAGGTTAGTGTTAAGGGAGCTGTGTTTTCTGGTTGACCCTAGCCTGCCTATAAGGTTCCACATCTGGTGTCCAGATGTAGGCAGACTGCTAGGCTCTGCTCCCAGGTTTAGCTGAATGAGCCGCGGCTGGTGATTTGGCAGAGGCTAGGCTCGAATCCACCTCAACCTTGGAGAAGCATCTTTCCGCTGAGATCATGGGATGCTTGAGATCATGGGCGATGGCTTGGAGGATGCCTAGACTGTCATCACTGAACAGCAGTTCTGAGCAAAAGATGAGAGAGACAGCTATCAAAAGACAGAACACCTCCTCCTTGCTCTAACTTGCTTCATTTCAATATAACATAGATCCAAGTGGTGTTTGTTTGTTTGTTTGAGGAGCACTAAGTGTAACCCCCTGCCTCATTTCCAACTAGCAAAAGTTTAATCTACAGAGACAATCCAGCAAATGCTTATAGTTAGACCAAATTCTGGTTTATAACAACACAAGAATATGAAGAACCTAGGTGTTTACAAACTGAGAAATAATGTACCCAGGTTACAAAAAGGAAGGCAGTTACAAAAATGGGGGGGGGGGGGGAAGGAAAGAAATTAAGTTGGGCTGGTCCCATACCATAGTAAGATAAACTGCTGCCTGTGGTGCTGGCGTCCAATATGGGTGCTGGCTTGAGCCTTGGCTGCTCCACTTCTGATCTAGTTCCCTGTTTATGACTTGGAAGAGCGGCAGAGGATGGCTCAAGTGCTTGGGCCCCTATAACCACACAGGAGACCTGAAAGAAACTTCTGGCTTCAGACTTACTCAGTTCTGGTCGTTGTGGCAATTTGGAGAATGAAGCAGTGGATGGAAGCCTCTATGTCTCTCCCTCGCTCTCTAACTCTGCTTTTTAAGTAAAAAAAAAAAAAAAGTTAACACAGAGATAATGATTTTGAATGAGCTTCAACATAAATTACTAAGCCCCAGAGAGGTTGGGCTTCCCAAAATGTATATGGAAAGTAAACAGACTCACAGTAGTTAATCAAGACAAAATATGAAAAGCTCACACTTCCCAATTTCAAACCTATTCTGAAAGTTATGATAATCTAGACACTGTGGTTCTAGTAATAGGGTAATAATTAATATAGATCCATGGAATGCAATTAGAAGTTCTGAAATAAACCCATACATTTATAACCAGTTGACTTCCAACAAACATTTCAAGACAATTCAATGGGAAAAAAAATAGTTTTCAGTAGTACTAGAAAATTCAGATAACTACATACTGCAAATAATGGAGAATTTACCTCTACTAAACACTACACACTAAAAGTAACGCAAAATAGACCAGAGACCTCAGTGTAAGATATAAAAGTGGTAGAAGATAAGATAGGTCTAAATCTTTGTGATTCTGGATTGAACAACAGTTTCTTAGCTAAGGCACAGAAGCACAAGAAAAATAGGTAAACTGGTCTTCATAATATAAAAATTCGTACTCCAGGGCCCATGCAATGGCCCAGTAACTGAATCCTTGCCTTGCACGTGCCAGAATTCCATTTGGTCACTGGTTCCCAGATGCTCCACTTCCCATCCAGCTCCCTGTTTGTGGCCTAAGAGGGCAGCAGAGGATGGCCCAAAGCCTTGGGACCCACATGGGAGGCCTGGAGGACACTTCTGGCTCCTAATTTCAGATCAGCTCAGCTTATGTTGTTGTGGCTGCTTCTGGAGTGAACCAGCAGATGGAAGATCCTTTTCTCTGTGTTTCCTTCTCTCTGTAAATCTGCCTTTCCTATAAAAATAAATAAATCTTTAAAAAATTGTACTCTAAACATAATCAAGAAAGATAGCCCATAAAATGAGATAAATTACTTGTAAACATAGAGCCAACACAAATTAATATCCAGAATATATCTGAAAAACTCACAGCAATAAAAAGACACCTCAGGGCATGGCGCAGTAGCCTAATGGCCAAAGTCCTCACCTCGCATGCACTGGGATTCCATATGGGTGCCAGTTCTAATCCCGGCAGCCCTGTTTCCCATCCAGCTCCCTGTGTGTGGCCTGGCAAAGCAGTCGAGGATGGCTCAAAGCCTTGGGACCCTGCACATATGTGGGAGACCCAGAGGAGATTCCTGGCTTCTGGCTTTGCATTGGTGCAGCTCCGGCCTCCTCTCTGTCTATCTGACTTTCCAATAAAAGTAAATAAATCTTTTTAAAAATTTAAAAATACACCTCAGGGGCCCAGTGGCATTGTCTAGCTGCTAGGGTCCTCGCCTTGAACACGCAAGGATCCCATATGGGCACCTGTTCTAGTCCCGGCAGCCCCACTTCCCATCCAGCTCCCTGCCTGTGGCCTGGCAAAGCAGTCGAGGATGGCCCAGAGCTTTGGGACCCTGTACCCATGTGGGATACCCGAAGAAGTTCCTGGATCCTGGCTTTGGATCGGCATAGCATCGGCCGTTGCACTCACTGGGGGAGTGAATCATGGGACGGAGGATCTTTCTCTCTGTCTCTCCTCCTCTCTGTGTATCTGACTTTCCAATAAATAAATAAATCTTTAAAACAATTTGGCAATACCTGAAAATGTAGTTAGCACATGACCCAGCAATTTCATGCCTAGTTCCTATCTGAAAGAACTGAAAATATACATCCTCACAGAAACTCACCCACAAATCTTCAGTGACATTTTTTTGGTAATAGCTAAATGGTGGAAACAATTCAACTATCCATCAAGAGATGAGCGGCTAAGCAAAATGTGGACTATCCAAAAAAGAGAATATTGACCAATGATTCAAAAAACAAGCGCTGGCTCATGGTACATCAGGCATAACCTTAAAAACATGATACTGAGTGCAAGAAGCACAAAAGACCACCTGTTGCATGATTCCATTTTGTAAAATATGCAGGTGATACAAGTCCATAGAGGTGGAATGTGGATCCCTGGCTGCCAAAAGCAGGCAAAAGGAGGACTTGGGAGTGACTGCTGATAAGCATGGGCTTTCTTCTCATGGTGACGGTGACAAAAACGTCCTGGAATCACATAATTAGATGATGGTGATAGTTGGACAACCTTGTGAATATGGAAAAAAAAAAAAAGAAGCTGAACTTCAAAGGAAGATTTACAGAAAGGAGGAGAAAAACAGACTTTTCATCTGCTGGCTCATGCCCCAAAAGGCCACAATGGCTGGCAGGGTCCAAAGCCAAGAGCCAGGAGCTTCTTCTAGGTCTTTCACATGGATACAAGGGCCCAAAGACCTGAGTTATCTTCCAGAATCTTGCTGCCTCACTTTTTACTGAAAGCCCAAAGTTGAATGCTTATATTCCTTGGTTTCTTATTTGGTATAGCCTCACATTCTATTGGACAGTTCATTTTTATAAAATGATTTATTGAGTACACCCATGTGTGCCGCTAGGACAGCTATACAACTTGTAGGGCCCAATGCAACATAAGCACATATAGCCCTTTGTTCAAAAGTAATGGAGAATTTCAGAAGGTAACAACCAAGGTTTCCAGTGGGGCTGGCTTTACCCAGACACTGAAAACTGCACAGTAAATTGGCCAACTTCACCCATCTTCTATAGGGTAATGCTTATAGTCACAGAACATGTACCATAATAAAGACTTATTTCATTTTATTTTTATTGGAAAGTCAGATTTACAGAGATAAAGAGGAAGAGAAAGAGACAGCTTCCATCTGCTGGTTCATGCTTCAAATCTCTGCAACAGCTGGAGCTGAGCCAATCTGATGCCAGAAGTCAGGACTTTGTTCCAGATCTCCCACGTGGGTGCAGGAGTCCAAAGACTTGAACCATTTTCTGCTGATTTCCCAGGCACATTGGGAAATCCCAGGCTGGATTGGGAAGTGGTGCCATTTGGATCCTGGTATCGCAAGCAGGGGCTTAACTTGTTAAGCCATGGCACTGGCCCCTAATGCCTGCTTATGAAGTGACTAAAATCATAGCTGTTCCCAAAGAGCTGGAGTCTACCAACACAGCTTCCTCTGAAGGGTGCCTAACATCAGATATTCCACATTCCTCTAATGCGATTATGGGCCTTCCAGCTCTAACCACTCAAATTCATCCTTCACATATAAGGAAAGAGACATAGCTAAAAAATATTACCTCAATTTTTAGTAACTTATGTTGGATATTAAATAATTGCTTAATTGCATTATCTCCTTTAATTCTACAATCCCCATATTAGCAATAAAGACACAACTAGCACTATGAGGGGTTAATGATTGGGCCAAGTTCACATGACCAAGTGGTGGCAATGCGGTCTCTTCTCCCAAAGCCAACATACTTGACTGCCTGGCAGGACTGGCTAACACATCTGATAAAGTGTCATTTTCTTGTCTGCAGACATTTTGCTCCAAGTCTTTTTCTTGCCTCTTAGAAGAAACGGAAGCTTCCTGGACCCAGAAACATAGACACTAGCTCATGCATATTTTATTTGCCTTGATTATCAGCCAAAATTAGGCGACTCTCCAAGCATTGACAAGCCCAAGCAGGATCCTGGAAAAATTCATGTTAGCTCATTAGAGACACTATTAAAGCAGTACAAATGATAAAATTTATAAATTAAAGTTCCTCCCAGTCAGAGACTTTCTTCCAGTGAAAACATTCTTTGGAACCATTGGTACTAAGTGGTACCATTCTTGGAAGTTTACATAGATTGCAAATAGTTTTTCAAATGCTTGAATAATATCGTATGGGGGAATAAGTATCCTTTTTCTGCCTTTATGTTTTTAGTTATTTTTTTTTTTATTTGAAAGGAAGGAAGAGACAAAGCGAGATCCTCCATTTGTTGCTTGCTCCCTAAATGCCTGCAACAGCTGAGGCTGCACCATGCCAAAGCCAGGAGTCAGGAATTCAGACTGGGTCTCTCGGGTGGCTAGAAGGGATGCAAGTACTTGGACATCACCTGCTGCCTCCCAGCGTGTGCCTGCTGGAATTGGAGCAGAGCCAGGAGTTAACCCCAGGCACTGTAATATGGGTGATGGAAGTATGGAGCAGTGAGCTCGCCACTTTGCCAAACACTTTGCTTCCTCTCTTCCCCCTCTAGAAAGGAAATACAAAGTGGCTCTGGTGGAACAGACACTTTCAGAAAATGAGAACCAAAAGGCTCAACTGAAACTGTAGCTCTCCAAAGATACTCATCAGCGTAGGAAAGCTGAGTGAGATTCCTGGCAGAATGAAAATGTTTGATAATTGAAGACAGCACAGTGCTTAGGGCCCATGGTTCCTCCAGAACAGTTTACCACTGAGTCCTGCTGCATGGCTCACATAGGTAGCCAAGGGAAGGTTCCCTGGGCCCCTTTGCACTCAGGTTGGAACTCCATTTCTCAATAAGAAAATATCTCTAAGGTCATTTTCAAAAGTGTATTTTATTTACATGAAAGGTTGAGAAGGAGGGAGGGTGTCGTCTATCTATTGGTCACTTCCCAAATGACTGCCAGGAGCTTCATCCTGGTCTGCCGTACAGGTGCAAAGGCCCAAGCACTCTGGCCAGCTACTGCTGCTTTCCCCAGTGCATTAGCAAGCATGTGACTCAAAGCAGAGCAGGGGTCAGTGTTGTCGATGGCAATTTAAACTGCTGCCTGCAATGCCAGTATCCTACCTGCTCCACTTCTGATCCAGCTTCTTGTGAAGGTACAATGGAAGATGGCTCCTTCACCCACAAGAAGAAAATCTCCAAGGAAAGACAGCTGGCACCGAATGTCTTGGGAATTGGGAGTGGTTTAGAGCAAGACCCAGCCAGCCTGGAGCTCATCTGCTGGGCCCCATTGGGAAGGGGCACTCTGCATTCCCTCTTACAGAAATGACTTCTGGGATCTCATGTGGCACAGCAGGGTAAGCCTCTGCTTGTGACACTGCTGGCATCCCATATCCAAGTGCCCACAGGCTCAGCTTATGTCATTGCTCTGTTTCCTATCCAGCTCCCAGCTAATGCATTTGGGAAGGCAATGGAAGATGACCCAAGTGCTTGGGACCCTGCACCCATGTGGGAGACCTGGAGCCTCCGTGCTCCTAGCTTCAAATCAACTTAGCTCTGGCTGTTGCAGTCATTTGGGCAGTGAACCAGTAAATGGAAGCTCTCTTTCTGTGTGTGTGTCTCTCCTTCTCTCTGTAAATCTGTCTTCCCAATACAAAATAATAGATTTTTAAAAAGATGTCACGTGAGACACCTGCATCTGAGATTGGAGTACCTGGATTCAATTCCTGGCTCTGCTCCCAATTCCAGTTTCCTGCTCCTGTGTTCTCTGGGAGACTGCAGGGGATGGCTCAAGCACCTGAAAAGTGGACCGGCAGACAGAAAATTTGTATCTCCATCTGTTTTTTTTTTTCTTAAGTTTTATTTATTTTTATTGAAAAGGCAGATTTACAGAGAAAAGGAGATACAGCAAGAAAGATCTTCCATTCACGGTTCACTCCTCAAAGCCAGGAGCCAGGAGCTTATTCTGGGATCTCAAGGCTTTGGTCCATCCTCTACTGCTTTCCCAAGCCACAAGCAGGGAGTCGGATGGGAAGTGGAGCAGCCGGGACGCAAACTGGCACCCATGTGGGATATCTTCACATGCAAGGCAAGGACTTTAGCCACTAGGCTACTGTGCCAGGCCCATTCAGTCTGTTTTTCAAATAGTTAACAGAAACAAATATTTTAAATTAAAGGTAAGTACCATGTAACATTCAAAAATAGGATGTCTTACCCTCTGACCTCTGATAGTGATACAAGGTGCCCATTACTGAGCCACTTCTGCTATTGCTACCACAGCGTTCACCCTCCAAGGGCAGTGTGGCACCATGTCCCCTAGGGATGGGGTCCTAAAGCTCTGGGGTGTGCTGGTGGACCTCAGGAGGAGCTGTGAGAGCAAGCTCTCGTTGGTCTGAGTCTCCCAGGATTCGCTTTGGAAAGAGTTCTTCTAACACCTTGCTGATATTCTTCTGCTTCTAGAATCCAAGGATGGGAGGTTTTAATGGTGCAAAGTAAGTAGAGATAGGGAAAGAGCTTTTTCTTGGGTCAAGATGAGTGTACCCAATTATCCAACATAATGGGATGTGGTTGGAATGACTTTCTTGCCCCACTAGCAGGGGACAGTGTCATTGAGAGGAGTGCACTGGTGTGCAGGAGGTGAAGGGAGCTCCAGGTTTCAAAGTCCTGGTATCTCTTCCCTCGAGGTGGTTCATTTCACATCACTGACAGAGTTAACTCCAGTGGTATCTGTGGTGTCATGTCCCAGATTCTAATCTGCTTAGCATCTCCACTTTTCTCAAAGATTTGAACAGTTCCCAAAACCACTTCCCAGAACACAAGCAAAAACAGGCAAACATGGACAGCAATCACAAATAATGAGTTTCTTATGGTAGTTAAGGTCTTATAAGCTTGAGATAGGTAGGTAGATTTAAAAAAAAAAAAGGCAATACTGGGACTCATCATTTGTCCCACTGTCACAATTATGCAGCCATCGAAAGTTGTAGTGTAGAAAAGATACACAAGAGACAGCAAGAGTATTTTGTCAAGCTCTGTGTGTGTGTTTGTGCACGTATGCATGTGTGTGTGTCTTGCATAAGAACTACCTGAAAGATGTTCATTTGAGTGGCAGTATTACTACTGAACTTGCATTTTGTTATGCCCTTCTGTAAAACATATTCTTCCTTTATTTAAAGATTGATTTTTATGTATTTGAAAGGCAGAGTTACCAAGGGAGAAAGGGAGAGACAGAGAGAGAGAGAGAAAGAGAGACAGAAGGGGAGGGAGAGAGAGAGAACTTCTACTCACGGATTCACTTCCTAAGTGGCTGCAGTGGCCAGGGCTGGACCAAGGTGAAGCAGGAGCCAAGAACTTCTTCCGGATCATCCATGTGGGTACAAAAATCCAAGGACTTGGGCCATCCTCTGCTGCTTTCCTAGGTGCAGTAACAGGGAGCTGGTTCTAAGTGAAGCCAGTAGCTGGGGTTGTACCAGTACCCATACTGGACCCTGGACTGTAGGCGATGACTTAACTAACTATGCCACAATGCTGGCCCAAGTCCTCTTTTTCATGTCTATTTGTCTTTATTCCCTTGAAAGAAGGAATGAGAGAGAGAGATCATTTGTCTATTGGTTGACTTACCCAAATGCCTGCAACAGCCAGTGCTAGGCTGGGCTAAAGCCAGGAGCCTGGATTTCTATCCCAGTCTCCCAGGTGAGCCTCAGGAGCCCAAGCTCTTGAACCGTCATCTGCTGTCTCCCAGGATGCCTTAGCTGAACTGGATCCGAAATGCAGCAGCCAGGACTCCAACAGGGAATGCAAGTGCCCCAGCAGTGGCTCAACCCACTGCACCACAACATCCACACACTGCACCCCCCTCATCAAATCCCTTATAAGGATGGGGGTATTTTTTTTTTAACATCAAACAGAAAAAAAAAAGAGGATGTTTCATTTGGGAAAATAAATTTTTTCTTAAGTAACATTTATTCATAAGAGTAGGGATTGCTCATTTTCTTCATTTTCTTTTTTAAATTGTAAATAAAAGATGTATTTATTTTCATTAGAAGGGCAGATCAGATTTATGGAGAGGAGAGACAGAGAAAAGATCTTTCATCTGCTGGCTCACTCCCCAGATGGCTGCAATGGCTGGAAGCCAGGAGCTTCTTCTGGGTCTCCCACATGGGTGCAGCGTCCCAAGACTTTGGGCCATCCTTGGCTACTTTCCCAGGCCACAAGCAAGGAGCTAGATGAGAGTGGAGCAGCCAGGACATAAAACAGCTCCTGTATGGGAGCCTGGCACTTGCAAGGTGAGGATTTAGCATTGAGCCATCACGCCAGGCCTCAATTTCTTCATTTTCAAGAACATGGAATGTAAATTTTCAGCTAGCTTTCACTGTGATGGGTAAATGGGATGCTTCCTTCTCAGTAATCGCAGGACGCTCCCACACCAACCTCCAGCCTGGAGTGGTCCTGGAGCGCACACTGCTGACTGCTCTCTCCTCCCGGTGGGGGGAACTGACCTCGCCTGTGGCTGAGATGGCCAGGTGCCTGCTAGCCTTAGAGTCGCATTATTTGGCTTGTCTTCCCTTGTTAGAGGCTCAGCACATCTCTTGGTGGATGAGGAGCAAGACTTGAGACATCACGACCTTCTCCAGTGTGGCTGCTGGTGAAACGGAACCAAATCCCAGACAAACTGAGCATCCGCTGGAAGACAAGGAGAACCCATGGAAACGGCTCTCCTAACATCTGATCACCCTCTCCAAGACCGTTATCACGGCCTTTGCCATCGCTGCTGTCCATGGCTCACGGCTCCGATTACCATCACTCATTTTAACTGCCATTGCCTAAGTGCTTCTGGCTCTTTCCTATCAGGCATAGCCTCTTACCCCAGCCGAAAACATTCACTTCCAACCCGCAGTACTGCCTGAGCGGTTTAAGAGAGCTCATTTGCATGCAGAGCATAGAAGAGGGAAGCGCAGGGCGCCCGCAAACACATCCGCGGGCATTGTTGCCCCTGCGCTCCACCAACTGTCCACCTCCCTGCCACCTACCTGCACGGTTTCCTCTCCACCTGGACCAAAGGCGCTGCTGTTTTTCCGCCCGTGGCCATATGGGTGCACCAGCACTTCACCATCGTCCATCGGAAAAGGCTGGTTTTTCTGTTTATCTGTCAAAGCGATGCATATTTCTTTTCTATAACACTCATTACCTCACGTACTTTTTTTTTAATGGTCAACACACAATATGTTTTTGTTAACCGCGGTAATAGAAATGCTGTCTCCTACCATCTCACGGGAATGTGTAGCCTTGACAAATATGTTACCGAGTCCCGCCCCAGACCTCCTTTTTTTAATGACTTGCCGTTAGTTTCAGCATTTTTGAGCAGGGATTCTGAGGTGGAATCCATGTGTCTGCTTAGGCAAACAACCCACCTAGACAGTCAAATCTTCCATGAACTGTGGAAATATTTCCTTTCTGTGTTTCCCTTCCTGTAAGAAGTAATAAGCCATTAAGCAAATGAAACTCAGGTATAAAAAAAAAGTACTGAGGGTGGTAAGCACGACGAAGACAATCGGAGGGCCAGCAGGGGGAGGGCTTACTCCATTTTCTGTCTCTGCAAAGGAAGCTGAGTTGCTTTGCAGCTGCCAGCCTCCACAGGAACTAATCCAATCCCACAAGCCAGTACTCGGTCTCCATCCCTCCCGGGGGTTGCTGCTCCTTCTCTAGGCGACACCTCTTCTAGATCACCGGCCTTCCCAGACTACTCCGCTGGGAGCCGAACTTGCTGCACACGCGCTGGAGGGGACACCATATCCAAACTGCAGAAAGGTCTATGACGCATTTTAAGTATGTGTGAAAGACACAAGATGTGTCTCTAGATTCATGTTTTAAAACGGGTGTATCCAACTGCTCAAAAACGAAACTTCCTCTCTGCAGTTGAATTCCCTTTGCATATTTATCAAAGATCACTGTGTCATTGACTTCTGGACCCTCCCTCGGGTCCTCTCACTCTCGGCTCTACCTCTCCATTTTGCCAAAACTAGGATGTCTTTTTTAGCACAACTTGGCAGGAAGTTTTGAAACTGGATAGTGTCAGTCGTTCAATGTTATTGTTCTTTATTCTCATATTGTGCTCGCTTCGGCAGCACACATACTAACATTGGAACGATACAAAGAAAATTAGCATGGCCCCTGCGCAACCATGACACGCAGGTTCTTTACTCTCATAGTGATGATTCTAAGTCCTTTGTTTTTTTGTAGAAACTTCAAAATCAGTGTGTTCATTTGTATGAACTAGCTTGTGGTTGCACAGAACCTGTAGCTCAATTTGGGAAGAATTAAGCTTTTCACCATGAGCATAAACTTATTTAAAGTATCTTTGATTTAGTTCACTGATGTTTTACAGTTATATTTTTACGTCTAAGCATTCTGGGGGTGCCATTAGAAGTGGAAAACATTTGACTTCATATATTCAGCTTGCTGTACGCATGTATTAATTACAAAAGGGTCTTTCCTTTTTTTGAAAATTCATTGCTAATTTTTGTCCTTAGGTGATCAAGTCCTGTGTAAAATACAGTTTTGTCTCTTTAATTCTAATATGTACATTTTTCTCTTTTTCTGCTTTATTACAACAGCTAACAGTTAGTATGATACTGAACAAGAACATTGAAAAGACATCCTTGCCTTGTTGCATATTGTAGAGAGAAGAAATTCATTTTACTAGCTGATTTTTTTTCTTGATTGTCATTGCATCTTTTAAATCTTTATTTTTAATATTGTTTGCATGGTTGAGAGGGATGCACACCCATGGGTCTCTGGTTAGGGTGGGGAGGTCCAGGGATGAAGAAAGGTGGGTGGGACAAATTACTGGGTTGTTGCTGAGGGTTTTTTTGGTCTATGTCCACAAGAGATACTGGTTTGTAGTTTCCCTGTCTAGTAATATCTTCATTTGGTTTGGTATTAAAATAATGCTGGTTGGGGTGTAATATCAAGGTGCTGTGATGTAACAGGTTAACTTACCATCTGTGCTGCATCCCATATGATGCGGCTTCAGTGTGTGTCCTGGCTACTCTTCTTTCAATCCAGCGCTCTGATAACACACCTGGAAAAGCAGGAGGATGGCTGAAGTGTTTGGGCCACTGCATCCACGCAGGAGACTTTGTCCTGGCTGCCCCACTTTCAAGCCAGCCCCCTGATAATGCACCTGGAAAATCAGCGAAGGATTGCTCAAGTGTTTGGGCCTATGCACTCAGGTGGGAGACCGGGAAGAAGTTCTTGGCTCCTGGCTTCAGAGCAGCCCAGCTCCAGCCATTGTGGTCATTTGGGGAGTGAGCCAGTGGATGAAAGATCTCTCTCTGGTTCTGTTTCTCCTTTGCTCTTTAACTCTGCCTTTGAAACATAGTAGATAGATAGATAGATAGATAGATAGATAGATAGATACATAGATAGATACATAGAGAGATACATAGATAGTTAAAATAAAATACTGGCCTCATAGAAGGAGTTAGGAAGTTTTTCCTCTGCTTCCGTGAATATTTTCTGAAGAAATTATGAAGAATTTGGGCCCGGTGCTATGGCCAAGAGGTTAAAGTCCTCATCTTGCCTCGTCTTGAATACGCCCGGGATCCCATATGGTTGCTGGTTCTAATCCCGGCAGCTCCACTTCCCATCCAGCTCCCTGCTTGTGGCCTGGGAAAGCAGTCGAGGACGGCCCAAAGCCTTGGAACCCTGCACCCACATGAGAGCCCCAGGAAGAAGTCCCTGGCTCGTGACTTCGGATCAGCCCAGCACCGGCCGTTTCAGCCACTGGGGGAGTGAACCATCGGACGGAAGATCTGCCTCTCAGTCTCTCCTCCTCTCTGTACATCTGCCTTCCCAATAAAAAAATAAATTAATTAAAAAAGAATTGGATTGTTTCTTCCTATTCAGGATGTCTCCTACAATTTTAGATTATCTAGTGTGTGTGAACTTCTTTGTGTGCATTTCAGAAGTTTTTTCCTCTAAGGAGCTAAGTTATGAAATGCATGAGTACAGAGTTGATCATAATATTCTTTTATTATCCTTTGAATGTCATTGGGATGTACCATCGGGGTGATGCCTCCTTCACTTAGGATTCAATAACTTATGTTTTCTCTCATTTGTTCTTTATTCAGTCTGGCTCTGTGTTAACACATTGTATTATGCTTTTCAGAGAACCACCTTGATAGATGGAGTTTTACCTGGATTTCCTTCCCGATGTTTCTTTCCTTCTGCTTGCTTTTAGGTTCAAATTGATCTGCTTCCTCCAGCTTCTCAAAACAGAAACTTAGTCTATAAGCTTCAAATCTTTATCTTTCACTAATGTACACACTCATTGCTGTAAATTTTCCCCCAAACATTATTTTGGCACATTCCTCCCTCCCAAATTTTGATAAATTATATTTTAATTTTTCTGTAACTCAAAATAGTTTTTTAAAAAAGACTCATTTATCCTCTCTGTATATCTGACTTTGCAATAATAAATAAATCTTTTTAAAAAAAAAGACTCATTTGGGCCCAGTGCGATGGCCTAGCGGATAAAGTCCCCGCCTTGATTGTGCCAGGATCCCATATGGGCACCAGTTCTAATCCCGGCAGCTCCACTTTCCATCCAGCTCCCTGCTTGTGGCCTGTCAGAGCAGTCAAGGACAGCCCAAAGCCTTGGGACCCTGAACCCACCTGGGAAACCTGGAGGAAGTTCCTGGCTCCTGGCTTTGGATCAGCGCAGCACCGGCCATTGCGGTCACTTGGGAAGCAAATCATCAGATGGAGCATCTTCCTCTCTGTCACTCCTCCTCTCTGTGTATCTGACTTTGTAATAAAAAATAAATAAATCTTTAAAAAAAGATTTATTTTATTTACTTGAAAGACAGAATTGCAGAGGGAGAGAGGGAAGGAAAGGTAGAGGTCTTTTATTTGCTGGTTTACTGCCCCAAATGACCACAACAGTCAAAGCTGGGCCAGGCTGAAGCTAGGAGCCAGGAATTCCATCCAGTCTCCCACATGAGTGGCTGGACTCCACACACTTGAAAAATATTCCACTGCTTTCCTAGGTGCATTAGCAGGGCACTAGATCAGAAGCAGAGCAGTTCAGACTCCAATTGTCATACCCGTATGAGATACCAGCATCCAAGCAGCAGCTTAACTCACTGTACCATGACACTGAACCCTAAATTTCTTTTCTTTTTTTTTCTTTTTTTAAAAAAAGATGTATTTATTTATTTATTTTAATTGGAAAGGCAGATATATAGAGAGGAGGAGAGACAGAGAGGAAGATCTTCCGTCCGATGGTTCACTCCCCAAGTGAGCACGATGGCTGGAGCTGAGCCGATCCGGACCCAGGAGCCAGGAGCTCTTCCGGGTCTCCCACGCAGGTGCAGGGTCCCAAGGATTTGGGCCATCCTCAACTGCTGTCCCAGGCCACAAGCAGAGAGCTGGATGGGAAACAGGGTTGCCAGGATTAGAACTGGCGCCCACATGGGATCCCAGCGTGTTCAAGGTGAGGACTTTAACCACTATGCTATAGTGCCCAGCCCTCTAAATTGATTTTCAAAGACCTCTTGAGTCACGGGTTATTATTTTTTTTTTTTTGAGTCACGGGTTATTTAGAAATATGTTCCAACTTTCCTACCTGTGTTTCCATTAATGATTTTATGTTGAATTCTTTGTCACCTGAGAATACCCTTAGAATGCTTCTCATTCTTCTTAACTGTGGAAGATGTATTTTATGGCCCAAGGTGTGGTCTACCATGGTGAATTTTCCATATGAGCCTTGTCAAAAGAAAATGTTTGGGAAAGCAAATGGAGTCAGGTGTATTTGAGCTTAAAAAAAAAAAAAAAAAACCATTCAGTAAGGAATCTGAGAGCTTCACCTAGATTGGAGTCAGGTTATATATAGTATATGTGCTGCCGAAGCGAGCACAGAGTCAGGTTATATCTAGATGGTGGTGGTCAAGATGACGGAGGTGACGGGGCGGGGGGCTTAAGTACAGAAGCAGTCTGCTTGGGTAAATAGAAGATCTCTGTTTTCTCTCTCTCTTTCTCTCTCTCTCTGACTTCCAAAATAAATAAATACTCCCAAGTTAAATCACAAGTTAAAGTGTGGAAGTCAGATTATAATTTAATTTGTGCAGAGATCACTTTAGACCTAATCTAATTGACTTGAATAGCTTAAAAAGAATATATGTCCCCTATTGTTTGGGGGAGTGTGCAATGTCGATGAAATGCAGCTGACTGATGGTGCTGCTCGGGTCGTTGCATCCTTGTTGATTTTCTGCCTAGCTGATCTACATGTTGCTAACAGAGAAATTTGTGAGATTCCCCCACTATAGATTTGGAGATTTCCCTTTTTCAGTTCTACCAGGCAGTGAAGAATTCCATTTTTTGTTGCCACAATAGAATGGCCGAGAGTAGGTTGGCATAAAGAGCAGAAATCAGTCTCATGGTTGTAGAGGATGTGTCACCCCGTGGGGGAGGAAGGAGAAGGCAGGAGCACAGAGAGGAGAGACACCGGGAGAGAGAGGAAGGCAGGACATCACACTTAGTCCTTTATCAGGAGCCCACTCCAACCATAGCCAGCCATAGCCAAGGCAACGTGCACCTGACCCACTCACCTCCTTGACTTTCCACCTCTGAACACTATCGCATGAGGGACCAAGTCCCAGTATGCTACCTCCTGCCTCGTGTGACTCAAACTCCTCCCACACGCAGGAGACATTTATCGCAGCATAACACCCACAAGTCTTAACTCCTTTGAGCACTAATTGGAAAGTTCAAAGTCAAGAGTCTCCTCTCTATCAGATGTGGCCAAGACACAAAGAGCTCCTGAGGCAAATTCCTCTCCAGCTGTGAGCGTGTGACATTAACAAAAGCAGTGATGGGATAGACCAGCAAGCCCATTCCTGAAGGAATAAATAGGCAAGGAGATCAAGATGATCTGGATAACTGGTTCCATGTAAGGCCAAATCCAACACAAAAAGCATCATGGAGGCGTGAACCCAATAAACAATTTTCTTTTACTCTCTATCTGGCATCCTGTTCCCATCCAAAGTTGGAGTAGGTACTGGGTCCCCAAAGCCCAAGACAGCCCTGAGTTTTACTAGGGACCATGCACTCCACTATTGCCTCAAGGTGAAGTTGCATACTGCCATCTCTTCAGCGCTGGGGTCCTGGGGGTGTCCTCACTCATACCACTCCCTTGGGCATTGCCCCAGTAAGATCACTCAGCGACAGTGTATTTTTACTTGGATTCTTTCCAGAACTCTGATCTGCGTGTTGCCCGTTAGTTATAATTGCACGTAGCTCACATTTTCCACTAGAGCCATTAGCGTATTCTTGTCACTGTATCATATTTCCCGTCTAACAACTCTAGCATCCATGCCGTGTTTGAGCCTTGGGCTAATACGACTATTTTGTCTTTCCATATTTTTCTTGCCTTGGAGCATGCCTTGTCACTTTTTTTTTGGTAGAGTCAGATCTGTTGTATGAGACAAATTGCTTGTTGAAGTACATAGACATTTAATATGAGAAAGTATGATAATTACAGGAGAGCCTGTGGTGTGTTGGGTATTGTAGCTATTAATGCCACAGACTACAAATCTCCCCAGTGTCCACGTTCATGTCTGTCCTCTTGACTTTGGGCTTCCCTACAGATTGCTCCTCAGAGAGAGTGTTTCTGCTATTAGACTGGAGATCTGCAGGTGCCGTGAGTGATAAAGCACAGAAAGGGAAAAATTCTACAATCAATCAATTAAGTCTCATGTTTGGTAGTGTTGTAGGTCTCTCTGACCGTATAGATGTGTGCCCTTAACCTTCGCTCCCTTCCCTGACTGTAACACGACTTGTTCTTTTTCATCAGCCCTGTTCACTGGGCTTTCCCACTTTAACACAAGAAGCTAAAGGGAACTGGAATGCAAGAAATGCCCTTTTCCACTAGTGGGATAATCCCCGGCAGCGTCTTTCTCCCTCAACAGAAAGCCTTTGTTGCAAATGCCCCAGATGCATTTTAGAACCACCATCCCTCCCTTCCTTTCCTGGCCCAAGCCAGGAAGCTGGGGGGGGGGGGGGGGGGGGGGGCACGTCCCCAGCCCTTGCTCAGGAAAACCTGCTGTGGTCTGCAGCGCTCACACGTTCATCGCTCTGATAGTCACCCACATTGTAACTTTTTACAATCACCCCTGACATATTCCTTATCTGGATTTTGCTTTAAATAAACTGATCCCAGCTAAGCTTCTCTGGGTGAGTCTCCATCTGTATATATTTGCAAGCAGAATTGGTCCTGCAGACTGAGATCTACAAAGCCACTGGTTTGGGGGGCTTGGTGTGGTAGCCTAGTGACTAAAGTCCTCACTTTGCATGCTCCGGGATCCCATGTGGACACCAGTTATTATCTCAGCTGCTCTACTTCCCATCCAGCTTCCTGCTTGTGGCCTGAAAAAAGGACAGCCCAAGGCCTTGGGACCCTGCACCCATGTGGGAGACCTGGAAGTTCCTGGCTCCTGGCTCCTGGTTTCAGATCGACGCAGCTCTGGCTATTGCAGCCACTTGGGGAGTGAACCAATGGATAGAAGATATTTCTCTCTGTCTCTCCTTTTCTCTTTCTGATTAAAAAAAAATTTTTTTTTTTTTTAAATCACTGTTGAGCCTGGCATGGCATCCTAGTGACTAAAGTCCTTGCCTTGCACACACCGGAATCCCATATGAGCGCCGATTCTAATCCCGGCAGCTCCACTTCCCATCCAGCTCCCTGCCTGTGGCCTGGGAAAGCAGCTGAGGACGGCTCAAAGATTTGGGACCCTGCATCCACACAGGAGACATGGAAGAGGCTCGTGGCTCCTGGCTTCGGTTCGGTACTGCTCCAGGAATTGTGGTCACTTGGGGAGTGAATCATTGGATGGAGCATCTTCCTCTCTGTATATCTGACTTTGCAATAAAAAATGAGTGAATCTTTTTAAAAATAATAAGATGCATTTATTTGCAGGCCCGTGTGGTGGCCTAATAGGCTAATCCTCCACCTTTGGAGGTCTTGGCTGGTCCACTTCTGATCCAGTTCCCTCATCTGGCATTCACTAGGGTCTCTTGTGTGGGTGGCAGGAACCCAAGTAACTGGGAATCAGGTGCTGCCTCTGAGGGAAGTAGGATACTGTATTGCAAGCAGAGGCAAACGAAAACCTAGGTACCCCCATTGGGGATGCGGGCATCCCAAACTTCAGCTTAACCTGCTATGCCACAACCTCCAATCCAGGAGGCTACTTTAGGTAAGTGGGTCAGGAGCGCTGAAAGTAACATCAGAGCTGAGATCCGAAAGAAGCCCCACAGCCCCACCAGACAGGTCAGCAGTCCCACTTCACAGGTAACGTAGTAGCAGTGTGAGCCGAAGTGCATTTCCCAAGTCATAGCCTAAAGTTCTGACTTTGCTATCAACTCTCCCTGCCACCAAGCAGCTTCAAGATAAGCACTAAGGAGAGGCTGTGAAACCACGTGACTTTGGAAATGCTTAGATACCTTCACAGACTTTGAAATTGAGTCTTCCTGTGGAGAGCTCAGCCCTAATTTGCCTCACCTGGTAAAAGCTATAGTTGACTTTGAAGAGAAACAACCACAGCATGGTGGTCAGAACTCTGGGCAATAACCTGGCTCTGGCAAGAGTTTGCTGGTGACACGGGCGAGTCACTCTCTCTGAGTCTCATGTTGCTCATCCATAAATGGAGAAATCGCAGCTCTGACACAGGAGTTTTGAGTAGCATGAAAATATTTCCCAGTGGATATCAACTTCCTTAGGAAACCAAAGAGAATACACCTTGATTCAAGAAAGGGATCCTGCACTTGACCCTCAGGTCTGCTTCAAGCAGCTGTGATGGATCTGGAGCAAGTCAGGGAACAACAGGAGGAAAGCAAGGAATAGGTTTAGCACCCTGATGGCAACTCAAAAGGACCAAGTTCCTGGACAGAGCCCAGGACCAGCAGCCCCAGCTAAAGCCACAGTACAGGTAATGCAGACTGAGCTATCATCCCTGTATCATCAGCCTTACTGAGGCCTTGCTTCAGCACTGATCTCATTGGAGGTCAACGACAAGGATGAGTAGAAGGAGCAGGCGGATCCTGTCTGGGGGCTTGGATGTTGGGTCCCTGCAGACTGGACCTGGACCAGTGGAGGCCCCCAACAGACAGCCCGTGTCAGGAGGTGAGGTCTGGTTATCTCCTGCAAGATATGCACTAACTTGCACAACTGGGTTTAGATGTGCAAATGCAATGGTGCTGAGTATATGCCTCACTAGTGTACTTAGCTTTTCAAGTGGAGACTAAGATAAAACCCAGCTTTATCTTTTCCGTGTTTGTTGACCTTACCAAGTCATTTAACTTCTCGAAGCCTCCAGTTCACATTCTTAAGAGAATAGCAAGGTGTTTCTTTGCACAATGGATGGAGGCTTGCCTGCATAATGTACATAAAGTCCTTGGCACTCGGCCAGGCAGATCATGAGTATGTGAGAATTGGTAGTTTTTATCTTTACTACTTTCCCCCTGCCCCAAGATTTATTTATCTGAAAGGCAAAGTTATATGCTGGTTCATTCTCCAAATGGCCAAAGCCAGGAATCTAGAACACTTCCCAAGTCTCCCACGTGGGTGCAGGGACCCAAGCACTTGGGCCGTCTTCTGTTGCTTTCCCAGAAACATTTGTGTAAAAAGAGCTGGAGTGGAGGTGCAGCAGCCGGGACTCAAACCAATGCCCACATGGGATGCAGGCATGGCAGGTGACAGCCTAGTCTGATGAAGTACAATGCCAGCCCCTAAATTCACTATTACACTGAGGAAGTCAACACATAATCCGTTGAGTGCAAGTGTCATGCCCGGCTCTGCACATCAGAGAGTAAACTATAATCACCCAAGGCTGAGTGGGATCACAGCCTGGTGGAGAGGGCCCAGGTCCCAGGAGAAACCAAGGCAGGAACACTTGCTGTGTGCACAGGAAACGATTGCTGCTCTTTGGGTGTCTCACTCAGCAGCGGGTGGTCGGAGGTCAGGCCCGCAGACCCGGGGTGGTGCCAAGGGAAAGCCAAGCCCCGGCCCCTGGAGCTCTGGTTACTGGGTAGATTGGAACACAGCTTGCAGCTTTTTCTTCCAGCTTTTCAATGACCAAGAAACTCCCTAAGCTGGATACCTTCCTCCCTGAGGTTTCCAAAACTTCCAATGAACAGAGATTGCGAAATCCAATCCGAGCACTTTCCAGCTTGTTCCAAGAAAGCCCAGGCAGCTGCCTCAGGCCCTGTGGGCCCCTGCAGCCCTGAGGGCACCCTTGCCACCACATGCCAGCCCAGAGATGTAACCACATACCAGAGATTGCAAATCAACTTCTGGCATGGTACTTTCCCACAGGAAGGGTCTACAGAGAATTCAAGAGGAGGTGGCTTCATCTGGGCCAGTGGAAAGTGAGCAAGCAACAGCAGATGGCTCAAGCTGTTGGGCTGCTGCATCCACATGGGAGACCTGGATGGAGTTTCAGGTTGTGGTTTGGGCCTGGTCTGCGGCCTTCTGGGGAATGAAACAGTGCATGGAAAATCTCCATCTCTCTCTCACGTGTGCTCCTTCTCTTTCTGTCTCTTCTATCTGTCATTCTATCTTTCGAATAAATAATTAAACACTTAAAAAAGAAAAAACTGTGGCTGAGTGAAATAAATGACTAAGTCAGCAGGGATGAAGCTTTTTAAAAGTGGAATTGGGGGCCCTGTGCAGTAGCCTAGTTGCTAAATCCTTGCCTTGCAAGTACCAGGATCTCATATGAATGCTGGTTGGGCTGCTCCACTTCCCATCCAGCTCCCTGCCTGTGGCCTGGGAAAGCAGTCGAGGACGGCCCAAAGCTTTGGGACCCTGCACCCGTGGGAGAAACCCAGAAAAAGTTCCAGTCTCCTGGCTCTGGCTGTTGTGGCCACTTGGGGAGTGAACCAGCAGACAGAAGTTCTTTCTCTCCATTTCACCCTCTCTGTGTAAACCTACTTTTCCAATAAAAATAAGTAAATCTTTAGAATAAAAAAATGGAATTGGTAATGCATATGAGCTTCAGGTAAATTAGAACTAAAATTGTGAAAGTCTTGACCCGTGATGCTCTGCAAAATATCTGGAAGCTGAGTGCTCCCCACGGTCACAAGAATCACCCCTGAAATTGGGAATCATGTCAAAGGCCAGAGTGTATTGAACTTGAAAGCATGTCACACACACACACAGTGAGGGAATAGAAATGTATGCCTTGGCCAACACAAATGACAAGTAACTTAAAATATGATTTATATTACAGTCAAACCAGTTTCTTTAGCCAATATCTATTTGAAAGTGCACTTCAGCTTTTAGACTGATTTTAATTTTACATATCAGCATGTTAGGCTCCTTTCCAATTCCTCTAATCCTTTTTTGTTTTTTATTACCCAGAAATCATACCTCTCATTTCAGGGGTGTAGGGAAGTCCAAGAATTCAACCTGGACCCCAACCCTTGCTTTTAGTCCCTTTTCAGTATTCACTAATACTAGCTCCCCATGAGCTGTGATTGCAGAAGTAAGAGGGGCCTTGAACACGGAGTGAAGCATTTTGCATTCGCTGACACAAAAACTCTACAAAGTCAGCCCTTTAGGGGTTCCAAACCTGGACCAGTCTCCTCAAGTCTGAGCAGGAAGTTGCATGTACTTCCAGGCCAAAAGAATGGCGAATGCAGAGGCCAGAAAGAAGTCTGAGTGCAGATCCAGTGGTGTCATCCGGCAAACCCTCCCTGTTCTTCCTACCACTTGCAGGAGCTTCTGCACGTGACTGAGTCCGTGGTAACCAATGGATCTCAGTGTGTGTCCCGTGAAAGTGAGCAAGCCTTGGACGCTGATCAGATTCTGGGAAAGAGAAAAGTGAGGCTGACGGGATTGCAGTCACACTAAGCCTCTTTCTACACTGCCCAACTTTGCCCGGAAGCCTCGGGCCTTCACTTTCCCCTTTGGAGAAGGTGATGGTTGTGGGGGCTGGTGGGAGCCACAGAACTGCTGGAGGAGCGACAGCTGGAGCTCCATCTGCTGCCAGCTGTGAGTCAGGTCATCTTGCCCAGATGGATATTGGTGGTGGACAAGTCTGTGCTGTCAGTGGAATGACAGGAAGGACTAGGTGATCCTGGAGACACATCCAACATTTTGTTGTTAAAATTATATTGATGGGGGAAAATATATAACATAAAACTTAATGTTTTCACTATGTTAAGTATACAAGTCAGCAGTGTGAAGTGTGTTCATATTTTTGTGCCAACTGATCTCAGGAAGTTTTCCTTCTTGCACAGTTGAGGGGCTGGCATTGTGGTACAGTGGATCAAGATGCTTCTTGCAGTGTTGACATCCCAGATGAGGACCGGTTCAACCCTGATGCTTCACTTCCAATCCAGCTCCTTGCTAATGCACCTGGGAAAACAGTGGAAGATAGCCCAAGTATTTGGTGACGTGCTACTCACATGGGAGATGTGGATAAAAGTCCTAGCTTGTGGCTTCACCCTGGCCTACCCCCAGTCACTGCAAGCCTTTGGAGAGTGAACCAACAGACAAGAAATTTCTCATTCTGTCTCTCCATCTCTCTACCCCTGCCTTTCAAATGAATAAAACAGTAGATATTTTTGAATGGCAATATGAAACTCTTCAAAGCAGGACACCCCAGATATAACCAGTAGACATTCCTTTAGGAAGTCTGGATGCTCAAAGGTAAGCATTTGACACTCAACAAACTCCTAAGGCTTCAGCACCCAAGGAGCTAGAACGGCCTTAAAAGTTGGCCTTGTAGAAAAAGCCCTGGTGTTCTGCAACGCAATTCTGAACTTTAGTCACAACAGTATCTAGGCAACCCTTTCAGTAGAGATAATGGGTGTCTCATCATATAAATCATTTGCAAAGGAGCCAAGCACTGACTTGTCGAAAAACCTAAGCAAGTATAAGCCAGGTGCAGGAAAACATCCTTCACACTCACCCATGCTTGCTCTCCCCTCAGGGGAAAACACTTGGAATCTGTCAGTGCTCCTTGGCCAAGACCCTTGCGTTTTACTCTGCTGAGGAGCACAGTGGAAACACCTGTCCAGGGATATATTTACAGATTTGTGCCTTGTCACTAGCACCTGCCTCTCCGGCACAATGACTCAGAAGGGCCTTGGAGTGGCTATTAAGTGACTAATAATGGAGGGTAGGTGTGCCTGCTGGCCAGAGGTCAGCAGTGTCTAACTGTTAGTCACAAAATCCTCTGGAGCAAAGATTGTAGCAAAGGCAGGTTGCTCTATGCAAACGCCCTGGGTTAATTTCCACAATCTGCAGGCAGGCCTTGCCCAGCAGCTTTGCGTGCAGGAGTGCCAAGTCACCCAGTTCTGGGCTGAGGCGGGGGACAATCAACAGCCTCCACCTTCTGATCCTAGTGCTGTGGAAGAGGCAAGGAGGCAGCAAGTGTGGGCACGGAAGTAGGAACAGACCGTGGGAACCCAGCAAAACTAATTCAGGTTGAATGAGAGGAAAAGCCTCACATGAACTGATGTTTGACCCAGAAATCAGGGAAAGAGGGAAGATATACAGGGAGGAAAACCTATGGAAGGACAGCCTAGGTTTTTGGGGAACAGCATGTGCACAGAGAGCTAGGCCTTTGGAGCAGTGTAGGACTGCGGTGTGGTGGACTAGCAGGTGGGGAGTGAAGTCGAGACTTGTAAAAAGGGCCAGTCCTGTAGCATACCAGGTAAAGCTACCACCTGCATTAGCATCCCATATGGGCATGGTTTAGAGTCCCAGCTGCTTCACTTCTGATCCAGCTCCCTGCTAACGTGCCTCAGAAAGCAGCAGAAGATGGGCCAGGTCTTTGGGTCCCTGTACCCACATGGGAGACCTGGAAGAAACTTCTAAACCAACCTAGCTTTAGCCATCGTGGAAATTTAGAAAATGAACCAGCAGATGGAAAAATCTGTCTCTGCCTCTCTCTCTCTCTCTCTCTCTCTCTCTCTCTCTAACTCTGCCTTTCAAGTAAACAAATAAATCTAAAGAGTGAGAGAGAGAAATTCTTAATGAAGTGTGATTGCCTCAGAGCCATGGCCTGGTTAGATCCTTGCCCATTCGCAGTCACCCTCAAAACCCACAGTGTCTGCAGAGAAGTTGTAGCTTTCTATGCAAGAGGGGGTATTGCCTCACAGGCAGCACAGGGGTCCCTGTTACAGCAGTTGCAGAAGGATGGTGACCCCAAAATATCATAGAAGAAATCACCCCAGATAAACTTTCTTTCTTTTTCTTTTTTTTAAAAGATTTATTTATTTTTATTGGAAAGTCAGAATTACAAAGACAAGGAGAGACAGAGAGATACTGAGGAACTGAAAACAACATGGAGTAAACATGGCTCATTGCCCAGTACAATACTTTTCGTTTTTGTAACTTCTGCTTTGCCTACTTGGCTAAGAGACTGCGTGAGCTTGCAGGCCAATGACCAGCGTGACCTTTAGCACAGATGAGGTTCAGTTTCCATGAATCCAAGACATGCAGGAATGTGCGGTCTTCCCTCCCTCGCCTTACAAGTTATTGTAAATTGCCACATTTTCAAGCTGTTGTAAATTGCCCCTATAAAAAGCCCATGAATGTGCTCTTCTGAGCCGCACTCTGGTAAGGGGTGTCCAGCTCTGGTTGTAATAAAACTTTGTTGCGTCTGTCACTGGTGTATGTAGCATTCTGTTTTAGCAGTCAAATGGATGCAACAATACAAAGATCTTTGATCTGCTGTTTCATTCCCCAAGTGGTTGCAACAGCCAAAGCTGAGCTGATTCGAAGCCAGGAGCCAGGCACCTCTTCTGGGTCTCCTACACAGGCTAAGGGTTCCAAGGTTTTGGACTGTCATTTAATGGTTTCCCAGGCCATAAGCAGGGAGCTGGAAGGGAAGTGAAGCAACTAGGACATGAACTGGTGCCCATACAGGATCCTGGTGCATGCAAGGCAGGGACTTTAGCCACTAGGCCACCACGCTGAACCCTTGGGCAAAGCTTTAAGCTGATGTGCCTTCTCATGAGGCTGAGCTGTGTCCTGAGAATGTCCAATTCTTGGCTTCCCCCTGAAGTAGCTCTGGCTACCCCAGAGACCGACCTGAAACTCACCCACAGCCCTGGGATGCAGACACAGCTTCTTCAGGCTCCCGGTGCACTCCCTATGCAGCTCGACAGCCCATAGGAGTTGTTGATAACCTGTGCTAACAGCAAGAGAACACTTAGCAAGTGCCTGGAGGCAGATAGGAGCCTTTCTGCTTCTCTCAGAGGGACTGGCTGGCTGGTGGCAGGAAGGCATTGTGCAGAGCAGGCAATCTGTGGTTTCAAAGACCTTTATGGTCTTATGGTCACACCCCTTCCTTCCAGATGTCTACATTGAACAGGAATCCAGGGAAAGAGATGAGAATTTGGACCTCTTTTGGCAAATCTAGACTTTCTCAGGATTGCTCTTTCCACATTTTTAGAATTAAACCAAGAATCTCTTGGTAGGCACTTTAAGGAGTGCAGCAGCCTGCCTCCTGAGGTGGTGTGTTCTTTGGGAGTTCTGAGGGCCTCTCCAGTTTTAACGAAAGTTAAGATGGCTTTCTGGATAAGAGTAAATAATAAGGGACCAGCAACAGGCTAATCCTCCACCCGTGGTGCTAGCGTTCCTAATGGGCACAGGTTCATGTTCCAACTAATCCACTTCCCATCGAGCTCCCTGCCTGTGGCCTGGGAAAGCAGCAAAGGTCAGCCTGTGGACCCTGCACCCTCATGAGAGAACTGGAAGAAGCTTCTGGCTCCTGGTTTCAGATTGGCTCAGCTCCAGCCATTGTAGCCATTTGGAAAGTGAGCCAGAAGATATAAGATCTTTCTCTCTGGTTTTCCTTCTTTCTATAAATTTGCTTTCCAATAAAAAAAAACAAATCTTTTAAAAATTAATATTTAAAGAGGAGAAAGGCAAAGCTACAGAACAGAGGCACCCACAATGGGAAATGCAAGCACATTTTTATTTTTTGATATTAGAATTATTTTCTTTTTTATCACTTTGGGATTTAAAAAAAAGATTTATTTATTTATTTTATTTGAAAAGCAGGGTTTCAGACAGAGGAGAGACACACAGAAAGAAAGATCTTCCACCCATTGATTCATTCCCCAAATGGCAGCAATGGACTGAGCTGAGCTGACTTGAAGCTGGGAGGCAGGGGCTTCCTCCAGGTCTCCCCTGTGGGTGCAGGAGCCCTAGAGCTTGGGCCATCCATTGCTGCCTTCCCAGGCAGATTAGCAGGAAGCTAAATCAGAAGTGGAGCCAGGACTCAAACCAGCACCCATGTGGGATCCTGGTACCACAAGTGGAGGCTTATCCCACTATACCATGGCTCTAGTACCCAACTTCACATTTTTTTAAGGTCAACATTCTACAAGTTGTAAAACTCCCTACTATTTTCACCCCTTCAGTTCCCGTCCCCCAAAACTAATACCTCAGTCGGCAGTGTTTCCTTACAGTTCTCATTCTGTGTAGAAGCAATGGCAACATGTATGGAGAGAATTCTATACATATTTAGACATAGACAGCATCTGAGGCTGGACCATCTTTGGGCTGGCGAGACCTCTGATGCCAGGTGTTCCTTCCTATTCAGGGTGCACCAGGACTCAGAATGGTTGAGCCTGGCATGGCTGGGGAATCAGGAGAGGAGATTGAAAGTTTCCTGTTTCTGCTCAGCTGAGCAGAGTTATGTATGATAGAAGGAGAAACGGGTCAATGCATGGGAGCAGAGAGGGGCTGGGTTCGAGGGCCTGTGGAGGCACAGCAATTTCTCAGACTCACAGAGGAGCTGCGAGCAGGGTACCCAGAATGCTGGAGTGTCTGAGCCACATCTGCCCCTGGTGTGCCTCAGTGTCTGTTTTTTGTTTGTTTTTTTTTTAAGATTTATTTATTTTTATTGGAAAGGCATATTTTTACAGACAGAAGGAAAGACAGAGAGAAGATTTTCCATCTGCTGGTTCACTCCCCAAATGGTTGCAATGGCCAGAATTAAGCCGATCTGAAACTAGGTGCCAGCAGCCTCTTCCAGGTCTCCCACACGGGTACAGGGTCCCAAGGCTTTGGGCCGTCCTCGACTGCTTTCCCAGGCCACAAGCAGGGAGCTGGATGGGAAGTGGAGCAGCCAGGACACAAACCAGCACCCATATGGGATGCCAGTGCTCGGAAGTGGAGGGTCATAGCCTCTTGAGCCATTGCAATGGGCCATGGCAATGGAGCATGTGTGCCAGATCTTATGGTGAGAAGCAGAAAGGAAGGGTGAGCCAAACAAGCTTTTGAACAACCCTCTTGAGAGAACTCAAGAGGTTATCTCAGATGAAGCCACACCTGCCAGGATCTCCTGCTAGGCCCTTTCTCTTTATTTAAAAAAAAAAAAAAGTAGTTGAAGGGCACAGTTAGAAAGAGAGATACAGGAAAGATCTTCCATCTGCTAGTTCATTCATCACATAACCACAAGACCACTGCTGGGCCAGTTTTAAGCTCAGGAGCCAGGAACTTAAAAGGTCAGCTCACACAGGTGCAGGGGCCGAAGCACTCGAGCCATCTTCTGTTGCTTTCCTTGGTGCATTAACAGGGAGTTAGATTGGAAGCAAAGCAGCTGAGACTTGAGCTGGTGCCGATTATGGGATGCTGAATCTTACAGGTAGAGGGTTAGCCAGTAGAGCCATCGCACCAGCCCTGGTGGTCAGTGGGGAACTTTAAGGGTCCACTGCCTCCCGGTCCAGGACATTAAATCTTTCAGAGCTGAACCTCTGGGTGAACATCCAACAAGTGTAATATCCAAACCTTGTAGCAAGAGTCTAATGGCAAGGATGCCATCAGTGGAGGAAAATACCAAGATCATTGACTGTATTGAGTTTTGCTGAGGAAGTGAAAAGAAGCAACTGCAACTGGTACGCATTGCTGGCAAGAATTAAAATGATACATCCTTTTGGCAGGTGGTTATCTTACAAAGGTGTAAACAGCACGTGGATCACTGATGAATAGTGATTCAAAAGAAAGGATAACATAGAGGCAAACAAAGGTTACTCCTCAAAGTTTCCAGCAGCTCTATTCACAGTCATCCAAAACTAGAAACAGCACAAATACACACAGGGACTGACAAATGGAAACATTCTGCCGCATCTGTGCAATGGAACACTTCTCAGCAATGAAACGAAATGAAGGGCTGAAGAACACAACCCACAAATGAATCCCAAAGACAGTACTCTAAGTGAAAGAAGCCAAATGCAAATACTGCAGACCACATGATTCAAAATCTGCCAAAAGCGACCCTGTGGTGATGGAAAATAAACCGGTGCTTTCCCAGGGGTCAGATTGCTGGGGGAGGGGACTGAGTACAAAGGGCCATATGAGAGCCACAATGGAAATGTTCTATTGGATGACTGAGTGGAGCAAATGACCATATACATCCATCACAACTCTTCAAATAGCACACTTCCAACTGGGGAGGCTGGGGCCAGTGTGGTGGTACAGCTAGCTCCTTAAGCTGTTACTTGTGATACTGGCCTCCCAGCTAGAGTACTTGTTGCTTCCAACTCCGTGCTCATCCCTGGGGGAGGACGGGAAGATGGTGCAAGAACTTGGGCCCCGGCTACCCATGTGGTAGATTAGGATGGAATTCCTGATCCCTGGCTTCCTCCTGGTGCAGACCTACCTGTTGCAGAGCAAACCAGCAGATGGAAGATCTCTATCTTGCCCTCTCTCTCTCTGTCACTCCGCCTTTCAGATACACAAGTAAATCTTGTAAAGAACTGGTGAATTTCACCTCAATAATACCTTAATTTTACAAAAATTATACTTAACTGGTAACAATGCTTGAAATTAAAATAAAAAAACTGAGAAGGAAATGAATAAAGGAATCAGGAAACGAAAGATAACAATAGACAGAATTCTAGAAATTGTTTTAGGGTACAACTTTAAATGCAGTTTAAAACTTAATAGAAACAGGGGCTGGCATGTTGGCTCAACTGTCTATTCCTCTGCCTCCAAGCTCCAGTATCCCATCTGAGAGCCGGTTCATGTCCTGTCTGCTCCAATTTAGATCTGGCTTCAAGCTTATGGCTTGGGGAAGCAATGAAGGTCAGCCTATCAAAGCCTTGGGCCCCTCCACCCATGTGGAAGACCCATATAAAACCCCTGCACTCACGTGGGAGACCAAAAAAAAGTTTTTGGCTCATATGGGAGATCCAGAAAAGGCTCCTGACTCCTGGCTTCAGATCAGCTCAGTCCTGGCCATTGCAGCATCTTGGAGAGTGAACCAGCACATGGAGGATCTTTCTTTCTCTCTTTCTCTCTGTAAAATCTGACTTTCCAACAAAAATAAATAAAATCTTGGAAAAAAAAAGTTACCAGGCCCAGCGTGGTGGCCTAGTGACTAAAGACCTCACCTTGAGTGTGCCAGGATCCCACATGGACACCAATTCTAATCCCGACGGCTCCACTTCCCATCCTGCTTCCTGCTTGTGGCCTGGGAAAGTAGTAGAGAACAGTCCAAAGCCTTGAGACACTGCACCCACCTGGGAGACCTGGAGGAAGTTCCTGCTCCTGGCTTTGGAACAGAGCAGCACAGGCGTTGCGGTCACTTGGGGAGTGAATCATCGGACAGAAGATCTTCCTCTTTTTCTCTTTTCCTCTCTGTATATCTGACTTTGCAATAAAAGAAATATTAACAACAAAAAAAGTTACTACTGGCTTGATAGGCTCAGCTCCAGCCATTGTGGCCATTTGGGGAGTGAACCAACAGAGCAATGATCTTTCTGTATCTCCTCTCAGTAAATCTGCCCTTCCAATAAAAAGAAATAAATTTTTTAAAAATAATAATAAACCTTGATAAAAGTGGTCTGGACCGCCATTGTGACAAAGCAAATTACGCCACTGCCTCCAGCACCAGCATCCTACAGAAGTGATGGTTTGAGTCTTGGCTGCTCTACTTCCAATCCAACTCACTGTTCATGGCTTGGAAAAAGCAGTGGAGGTTGGTCCGAGCATGTGGGGCCCTGCCACCCACTGCGAGAAGCTCCTGGTTCCTGGCTTTAGCAGGCCCAACTCTAGCTGTTAGAGCCATGTGGGGAGTGAACCATTGGATAGAAGCTCTCCCTTTCTCTCTCTAATTCTTTCAGGGTTTTTTTTTTTTTTTAAGTCATTTTTTCCCTAACATTACACACTAAAATAGAAATGGAGAGTATTTCAGAAAAACATAATCCATAAAGTGAGTCCCACCTGAGTGCAGGGACCATCCTCTGATACTTTCCCAGACACATTAGCAGGGAACTGGATGAGAAGTAGAGCAGTTAGGACTTGAACCATCACCCAAAAGGGATGCTGGTACCACAGGCAAATGTCTTATCTGCTATGCTGCAACTCTGGCCCCACTAACAGGCTTTTCCATTCAATTTAATCAATTTAACCTTACTTTCAGAACTTTTAAAAAAGAGAGTTTTCGTTTATTTGAAAGGCAGAGTCACAGAGAGAAGAAGACAGACAGAGAGGTCTTCAATCTACTACTTTACTCCCTAAATGGCCGCAACAGCTAAGCGGAGCCGATCCAAAGCCAGAAGCCAGGATCTGTATCCTGGTCGCCCACGTGACTGACAGAGGCCCAAGCACGAGGCCATTGTCCACTGCTTTCTCAGGCACATTAGCCAGGAGCTAAGTCAAAAGGAAGGAATAACATGTCCAGTTTCTATTGTAAGTTTAGCATTTTGATTCAGTATAGTTCCAAGGACCTTAGAGTATTTGTCACAGTTGTAAGTATCTACTTACAGGTATTCATCAGTGTTTGCACATAGCACGTGGATGGCAGGATTCCAAGCACGTGGGCCATCTTCTGCCGCCCTCCCAGTCACATTTGTGGGAAGCTGGACCAGAGGTAGAGCAGCCAGGACTTGAACCGGCACTTCTAAATGGGAGGCCAGTGCCACCACCTGTGATCTAACCCTCTGTGCCACAATACCAGCTTCACTAACCACTTACTTAATTGCAATGAGCATTTTGTGACTTAAGGTGTTAGTCCTCGGGCCTTGGTAAAGCATATGGTATTTAAATGTTAGTCCTCGGGCCTTGGTAAAGCATATGGTATTTAAATGTTAGGAATAAGTGTTTATCCCTAACAGTGCCACGACTGGGAAATGTACAATTTTTACTGAATCCTATTTCAGAATCCAGGGAAACAGTTTCATCCCCTTTAATGTAAATTGAATCATACTTTAGATCCATTGAGAAATAGTTTTATCTCCTTTAATTTCTTTATATAAATTTATCCACTGACATTGATATCCATTTACATTGCTGGATCAAACTCTACCTGATTGTAGGATAGCAAAGCTCATGATTGCCAAGTCATACATTCTCTTCCTTCCCGTTTGGAATGGAATGTTTTAAAACTCTGAAACAGGCCCCAGCACAACAGCTCGATTGGTTAATCCTCTCCTTGCAAGCACTAGGTTCCCAAATGGGCACTGGTCTTTATGTGCCATCCAGCTCCCTGCTTACGGCCTGGGAAACCAACAGAGGACAGCCCAAATACTTGGGACTCTGCACGCGCATGGGAGACCCAGAAGAAGCTCCTGGCTCCTAGCTTTGGATTGGCTCAGCTTTGGCCATTGCGGCCATCTGGGACATGAACTACCAGATAGAAGATCTTTTTCTCTTTCCTTCTTTCTGTAAAAATAAGCCATTCTAATAAAAATAACTGAAGTCAAATAGATATAAAAAAAGAAAAAAACAACTTTGAAACAAAGAAGAACTCATTCTGAGAGGTTAACATTCCTTTTTAGGGTAGCACCCTCAACTTCTTATTGTCACTTCTTTTGTCAGTCACCTCCTGAACCTGGGCAGGGCTCTCAGCTTAAAAAGCCTCATGTCACGGAGTGGATCACTGCTGAGGGTGCAACAGATGCCAGCAGAATTCAGAGGTTTGGCAATGCTGCAAGAACTTCAAGCCTGCACCCACCAGCAATGTTCCCTGGGTGTCTATAGGGACTTTTCAGGGGTAGAGCAGTTTTCCAGCTCCTGTGTATAGTACATACATAAGTTATCTACGCTGTCACAATTTTTATTCAACCCAAACTTCTATCTCCTTCAATCCAAAATCTAAGGTATGCTATGGTCTTTCAACTCTTATGATTACTTTTTTCCTAAAATTTGACATGTTGGTGGGAATTTTTTTTTTTTTTTTGGTGGCTGGGGGGGAGGTGTTATTTTTCAGAAGGTTTTTTTGTTTTGCTTGTTTGTTGTTGCCTCTTTTTGTTTCCGTTTTATCCATTGGCTTTGTAAATATGCTTTCCTGGGTCTGCCTGCCCATAATTTATTTTTATGGTCTAATGACTTTTTTTTTTTTTTTAATGAATTCAGTCTGTGCTTTCTTTAGAGAAAGAAACTTAGCATCTGAGTAGCATATTAATTAGCTGCCAGAACTTGCCTGGCTTTTGAAGTCCAGTGCTTTGGGACTTGACTGAAGTGTAAATATAATCATGGCCTTTTGCATTTGATTAGTAATTATACCACAGGCACAGCCCAGTCCAAAAGTCAGGCTATCTCTCACTCTGAAAGGTTCTGTTATTAGTGGTCAGTCTGCGGGGGCCAGTGTCCCCAGGAAACAGCCTGTTGCAAGTTGCATTCTTTGCAAACTTTCCAAACCTTTGACTAAACCTCCTACTTTGAGATGGAGAGATTAAGCTCTCTCCCCTTTCTCTTCATAGGAGAGGGACAAAAGCAGCAGGAGTGGGAAGGGTTCTCCGAGCATGAACTGCCTTCTGATGACTACACCCACGTTGTGCCAAATTATACTGATCTTTTCCAGCCTTTCAGATCAAATGCCTGTTTCTGCAAGAAAAATGTGCAACCTCAAACTGATTTCTCTTCAGCCTCTTCTCTACCCCACCCCCTTTAGATTCACCTAAAACATCTGGGTGCTAGGTCCCTTGAATAAATGACGTGGTGTGAAGTCCTGCCACGTTTCTGAGCAGGTCTGGGAGGTGACTCAGGAAAGCCTTTTTAACTTTGTATGCACTTGGGGGTGTGGGGAGGCATGGCTGGAAGTTGCCACCTTTGACCTTTGGGCATATCAGACTGCTTTGCTCCCCAGCCCTGTGACTGTTCTGGTGTCTCACTGAGCTTGAAATTTTTTTTTTTATGGTGCCAGCATTGTGCCATAGGAAGTTAAGACATCACTTACAATCCCAGCATCCTGTAAGAGCATGCTCAAAATCCTAACTGCTCCACTTGGGATCCAGCTCCCTGCTATTACACCTGGAAAAGCTGCAGAAGATGACCCAAATACCTGTGCCCCTGTACTCACATGGGAGATTTGTTTGGAATTCCAGTCTCTGGGTATTGTGACTTTATGGGGAATGACTCTCCCTGTGTAACTCTGCCTCTCCAATAAGCAAATAAATCTTGAAGAAAAATGAATTATATTCACTTGAACAGAAGAAAAACAAAGTTTTTTTTTCCTCTAGAAATGCTCACAACACTCAGAAAACAACCAAGGCTGAGCCAGGACCAGGAACTCCCACCTGGGTCTCGACCATAGGTGTGGGCATCCCACCGCTTAAGCCATCACCTGCTGCCTCCAGGGTTACACACTGCTGGGACGCTGAATGCAGCCGCTGGAGGATGCCAGCAGGGACTTAACCGCTGGGTAACACGCCTGTCTCTTGTATAATGTGCCAGCTCTACCTGGCTCCAAAAATTAGATCTCCCAATCACCTACTTAGATACCATAGTGTGCATACTAAACATCCGAGGAATGAGTCAACCGTAGGTTACATGGATGAGCATCAACTAGTCCCAGCATTGCTCAGAGTGTGAGAAAAACAGACACTATCCCAGGAGCCAGGGTTCCAGACCGCCAGCGGCTACCTTGCCAAGATGGCCAGCATTTAGGAGCAAAAGGGTATGTGGCTAGGGAGGCTGGCCATTCTGAATTTGGTCCTGCAGCTTGAAAGGACGCTCAGAGGCAGGCCTGATGATTGCCTCAGTGGCGAGCAAACTGACCAAAGCCATCAGAAAAATTTCTTCAGTAACAGGCTGTGTACTGTGAAGGTGACCACCCTGGACTATAGAACTCCTTAGAGCAGCTCACAGCCCCTCTGGCCCCAGGCAGCGCCCGAAAGGACTCTCCAGGGGCAGCTCGGCTACCGTCGGTGGCGGTATAAGCCACTCAGGAGCAGCACTAGCAAGGCACAGCTCCCGTCCACCCCGGGAGCATAGCTGGCCAGAGCCGAAGGAGCTGCCGGAGCTCCGCCCAGAGAGGCTGGGCATGGTCACGCGGCCGTGGTGTGGCGCGAGCTGCGCAGGCGCGGGCCCAGCCGCCCCGGGGACCCTCGGGTCGGGGGCGTTGGTCCCCAAGTGAACGGGAGAAAGCCGGCGGCACTGGGGGTGGACGTACAGATCGTGCTGCGCCCAGGGGCTCGGAGGAGCGCAGAGTCCGCCGCCGTGCAGGTGAGGAGACTGAAGCAGTGCGTGGGAGAGTAGATGCTGAATTTATGGGCCAGGCGCAGCCAAGTTCGCAGAAGCTGCACCTGCCAGACCCTCCGAGTGGTCCAGCCCCGCTCGGGACCGCGGTCAGTGGCAGACACGCACACCGCGGTCAGGAGGTCCGAGCGCCGCTGGCCACTGCTCTGCAGACCTGGAGCGAGGCAGGTGTCAGCGACCTGCCTGAGTGCCTGGGGCAATGGAGGGCCAGGGCCGAGCCCCGCGTGGGCGGAACGAGGGCAGGGGTTTCGGGTGTCCGGAGTAGCAACTCGGGGTGAGGGCACGTTTCTGGCTTGCTTCAGAGTCTCGGAGGCACCTGTTACGCCGTCAAGTTGCACATACCTGGCTTCAGACCGGAAGCGACAGGTGTAAATAAACCCCGGTGCTGAGATCTGAGAGTAGGAGGATGAGTCCCGTCAGCGCTGTTGCGCAGCTGGGAAGTGAAGGGGACTGTGCAGAAGTTCAGGCGCGGCCTGAGCGGGGCTGTGCCTTCAGAACCCCCTGCGGCTCGGGGCAGCGGCCTCTGTGCCCCTGGTCCTGATCCCACGATGCTGTTTTTTCAACGGCCCAAATGCCTAGAGTGGAACTAAACGTGTGCTTTTGTTTTTACTGTTTATTTTCCATGGGGCCTGGCAAATGATTTATGAAAAGAAATTCAGAGCGATTTATTTTGAAAAGCCTTTTCCTGGAGCCCCTCCGTTATAGACCCAAAAACTCCTGCCCAGCCCTGGACACAGAATGGACTCAGACAACAAACCCTGATTCTAAAAGAAGGTCTTTCATCAGATACCCTCTGTCTTTGTGTGCATGTAATATGTAGGGGTAACAGGTTAATCTAAAAAGGAGCAAGAACCATCCATCATGCAGGGGGCAGTTTCTGTAAGGAAGTTTGCCAAATATCTCCTGTCCATTTCATCCTGTGATCCTTGCAACTCTATCAAACAGTTCTTTGTTCTGGTTCATTCAGCTTGCAGGGGTTAGGTTTTAGTTATTCTTGGTTGGCCTTGTCCCGTGACCCCCCACGTTTAACTGGCATACCAGTTAGTCTGGCCATCACGCTCCTTAAGCTTCTTGAAGTGGGTACAATTGTCTCAGCAGCTTTGACGATGCCGGGACCCTGTAGTTAGGGGGTCAGGCATCTTGCACATAAGGCAGCTCTCTTGCCTGGCCAGGTGCCTTGCCTCTATGGAATGTTGAGCCAAAGCCTCAAGGCTCACTTGGCCCAGGCTTGTGTGCCAGGAATATTCCTGCGTGGTTTAGAGGGAGCCAGCCTCACCTCTGAGCTGAGTGGGCTCTGTCACAGGAAGGTTACCACTGGGCAGTACCCTTTGCCTGGTGGGGTGCTGGTAGTGCAGAAGGCTGTGGTAAGCTGCTGCCTGCAGGGATAACATGGAGTGGGCAGATGAAAGAAGCCAGGGTTCCCATTGGACCTAGAAATTCTGCCCAGGAGGCAAGCCTGTGTGGACCTGGCTGGAAAGGTTGCCCAATGTTTTCTGTCTGTCCAGCTTCAGGTTTCCTGCTGTGGTGGGAGGATATGTGTTTCTAAGCCCTGCAGAGAACACAAAGATAATACTGTGTCTTGCAATTCTGTAACACACTGTGGTGTTTTACACTGCTATTCTCATACATTCTTCATGATGAATCTTCAATAATTTATTCATTGGAAAGGTAAGATTAGAGAGAGACCTCCCACATACTCATTTACTCCCCACATGGCTGCAGTGGCTGGAACTGGGCTGGTCAGAAGCCAGGAGCTAGGAGCTTCTTGCAGGTCTCCCTCATGGATGCAGAGGCCCAAGGACTTCGACCATCTTTTCTGCTGCTTTCCCAGGAACATTAACAGGGAACTGAATTGAAGTGGAGCAGCCAGGAGTCAAACTGGCAGCCATGTGGGATGCCAGGCTATTCCTCAGCACCAACCCCTGTGCCCTTGTTTTTAAAGAAGGTACTAAGGTAAAGAATCAAAAGTGACCTCTCACAGTGAAAAAAGGAGAATTTTAGGATTTATGGTTTTTTAACCCTATGTGCTTCCTATCCACTCTTAGAATTTGCTAGAACAGCTGTTCTGAGTGCTGATGGCAGGCTGTGTGAGCTGAATCTAGAATGGCTGCATCTTTGGGGGATCTGAAGCTTGAGGATTACTTCACAGAGAAGGTCCCTCTCTACCCAGACCCAATATCCCTCACTCTCCGTAGTACTGCAAAGGTTCCCAGTAGCTGGTGATGCCTTCTTTGGAGGCTCTGTTCAAAACTTTGTGAATCTGAAGGTGGAGGAGCCAGGCAGGCAGTCACCCAGGCAGCAGAGTGGGTGAATGCTCGTTTTGAGTAGCTAGCTCAAAGGTGCTTCAAGATGAGGGTGGGTTAAGAGGGGCCCTCGGTGCTGGTGTCCTCAGGATGGGTGTCAACTCATCTGGCATGCATGGAGGCATGTTCCTGTGGGTAGGAAAGGGGCACAATGGCTTCACAACTGAGTATGGGCATGGGGACCATAGAGAAAAAAGATTTGGTCTTATTTAGAAGGACTGGACTTGGCAAAGGTTGAGCTCCCTCTCAGTCCCTGCTCAGGAGCCCTATCTTGCTCTCAGCTTGCTCATGGCCCACCAGCAGGCGTCAGAACCTGAAGCATTCTCCCTCTCCCACCCCCTCCAACCCCCATCACTGTGGTCTGTTCTAGCTTCAGAGGCTTGTGGCTGGCTGTGTTCAGTACAGGATAAATGATCTCGGACAGAAAGTTGGAAGACACTGACTGTTTCCAAGCAGAGCCGTTGGCCACCTGCACTGCTCAGATGGCCCGAGGGGAAACAAGGAGATCCAAGAAGGAAGATGAAATATCTTTGCCATCTGAGGACCTGAGGCCAGGAGGCCCAACTGTGGTCTCCCCTCTATGGCTCTACTCACCCTGGGGAAGGAGGGAGGATGCGCTGGCTGGGGCTGGGCTGGGCAGGTGTGCTGCTGCCCTTTAGAAGTTGATACTGTCTCTACTTGTTCCAGGCATGAGTCATCCGGGGTCCATGCTTTGTTTGGTTAGGACTTTATCAGGTCCTGCCCTGAAGCTGCTCCTGGAACAGGCAGGAGTCAGACTGGGGAAGGCAAAAGTACACATGTGCCCACTGAAGAGGGCGTGATGGTCCTCGGTCACAGTCACAGTGTGTACTTAATAAATGTCAGAGCTGGAACAATGTCATGGCCTTCCTAGCTGCTGCCCCTGCCTGTACAGGTGTACAGAGGGGGTGCATGTGCTGTAGGTCACATAGCAAGCAGAGGAGCTAGATCCCGGAGGAAGGTCACTGAAGCCCAAGCTCGAGTGTTTGCTTTACCACCAAGCCAGTCCTTCCACATGGAGATGAAACTGGGCAGTTGGTGGCTCAACACCTTAACCCTCTACCCTATGGGGCTGGCAACCCAAATTGCTGCAAGCTTGTGTTCCGGTTGTTCTGCTTCCAATCCAGCTCCGGATCAGCTGAACTGTTGCTATTGTGGTCATTTAGGGAGTGAACCAGAGGATGGAAGACCTCTCTGTCTCTCCTCTCAAGAAAGAAATAAAGGAAGGAAGGAAGAAGGAAAGAAAGAAAGAAAGAAAAAGGAAGGAAAGAAGGGAAAGAAAAGAAAGAAAACAAATCTGCCTTTCAAATGAAAATAACTAAATATCCAAAAAAAAAAAAAAGGATCAGATGGCTGTAGGTTAGTTCCAGCTGTGCCTCACTAGAGTTGAAAGAGTAAAATCCAAATTCTTTCATTACACATGGACTGCCCACTGATTAATTACCAGCCCTGCTGTTAAAGCCTCAGATTGTGTACCACGTGGTGGAGCAAGATGTGTAAATAACCACACCAAGTCCATTTGGTTGGTTGTGTATTGTGCAAAAGTATATGTGTGTTGACCCACCCATGTGCACTGTGTAGTCAGTAGCTGAGGGACAGTGTTGTCAAAACTTCCAGGTTGTGGAGAGAAAGTGTTGTTTGTCCTGGACCTTATAGGGAAGTAAGCATATGGGTAGGAAGGCCATTCTGGGTGGAGGAAACAACATGGACCCTGCTTTGCGGCTTTCCACATGGGGTGATGGGCCAGAGCCAAGCTGTGGAAGGCCCTGTTAGCTGTGCTGAGACATGCATTAGGACCCTAAGACTAGGCCTGGCGTGATGGCTCAATTGGCTAATCCTCCCTCTTCAAGCCCCAGGATTCCAAATGGGTGACACTTCATGTCCCAGCTGCTCTACTTTCAGTCTAGCTCCCTACTTGTGACCTGGAAAAGCAGCAGAGGGTGGCCCAAGTCCTTGGGACCCTGCACCCATGTAGAAAATCTAGAGGAAGCTCCAGTTATGATGGCTTTTGCTCTGGCTACATCAAAGAAAATAAACTATGGAAGGCCAGACTAGAGCTAAGTTTAAGTCTGTGGTTATTGCAATAGGCCAGGGGCAGGGTAGTATGGCCCTGGGCTTCCAAGGTGTAGGAACAGGTAAGCCAGCAGGCTACATCCTAGGAGGAGGAACAGGTAAGCCAGCAGGCTACATCCTAAGCCATGGAGAAAAGCTGTCCCTTTGGTTCCTTTTAGGGTGACACATGGACCGTATTAAGGGCTTCTTCGGTCCATTAGCATTCACAGGAGAGCAGGGGAGCCATGTGCTGGCACTTGGGAAATGTTATAATCTGCGTGACTGCCAGTGACTCAAAAACTTTTGCTCAATCTTTTGAAGGCCCCCAGGGGTTTGGGGAGGATGGAGTAGGGAGGGAGGGAGGGAGCTTGGCAGCGCTCCTTTTGATGGTTGTTTTTTTTTTTTTTTTTTGAGATTGCCTATTGGTAGCTGAAGGAGCCCAAGGATTCCTGGGTGGCCTGGTCCTGCCCAGGGAGTAACTGAGCTTAGGGGCATAGGCGGGCCTCCAGAGCCCCACCTCCAGCCTTTCCCTGCTGTGTGCCCTCCGTGGGTCAGTCTCAGCTCTCAGTTGCAGCACAAGTGTGCACTTGGTGGACGGTGGTAAGTTCCTGTTCTTGGCTGTGACTAAGACTGGGGTGAGGGTGAGGAGTTGCATGGGGAGGACAGGTGCTTTATGCAAAGAAGAAACAAAGCGACTTAAACCTGGCAAGGTGAAAGCGGGGAGACATCTTGATGAGGAATCAAGAATGTTCGGACTACAAAGTGAGCCACTTTTGTTAGAATTCCCAGGATATCACTGGAGAACTTGCAGTGATGGGGGGTTGGGGTGAGGTCAAGCCATCTTCCTTGGCGCCACCCTGCTCTTCCCAGATCCGAACTCCACAACAGCTGTTGTTTGTTTGGGGCCCTAGCCTGCTTCACCTTCCGGGGGGTGTGGGTGGGTGAGGGAGATCAGATAAGGGTGCAGTGGGGGAAATGGATACTGTAGCTGTGTCAGGTGGGGGCTGGGTCTTCTGTAAACAACCTTGTTCTTATCTTATAGACAGATTGACTGCTGTCCCTGTGGAAGAGGGACAGAGAGGGCAGGGCAGAGAAGGGACATCTGGTGCATGGTAAGTTTCCTTTGGAGTAAACATGATTTGATAAGTCTGTGACCCAGAAAAGCCAAGTTGATCTTTGAGTTTAAGGCTAAGGGCATCATTCCCTGGCCTGCCCTGGTCCCAGCAGAAACCCATTTCTGAATGTGTGGGGAGGCAGGGTGTGATGGTAAACAGGCTGTGGGGAGGCTTGGAAGGCTTATTCCTGGCAACGCAGGTCCAGGTTGTCCTCATGCTGTCTCCTGGTTCTGAGACAAGGAGGATGCTACTGAACTTCTCTAAACCTTAGTGTTGGTCGCTGCAAAGACAGGATAATTTGTGCATCGCAAAGCTATTAAGTGATTGAAGTTGAAACTTGAAATGGCAGTAGGGTTCTGTGGGTTTAGAAATCTGAGTGTTAATGGTGCCTTTAGCACCAGCATACGCCCCTAGTCAGTTTGCTGTTCCTTGGGCTTGGTCAGGCCTTGCTGAGCCCTTCCACCTTGCCCCTGTGTCCTAGACTAGCCTCCAAGCCTCTTCCCTCTGGGTGCCTCTGTGGCTGCCCAGACTGGGTCTCAGCCCTGCATTGCTATAACATCACGCTCACGTGTGGCTCATGCTGCCTCACCTTCCCACTTGTGTACCAGGCTACATGTCCTTGAGAATGAGGTATCCTTTTACTTCCTGTCCCCCCAAGTTTCCATTTATTGAACAGGTTGTGCTGAATAAATGTGTGTGGAAATAAATGTTGAGTCTGAAGTTGAACTCCCTCGTCCATAACGGGCAAAATGCCCGTTGATGAGCAGTGGTGAGATGGGGCCTTTTTGTTTTAAGTGTAGCAGGAGCGTGTTGAAAGGATGTGGAGCTGACCATAAGCAGGGTCTCAGGGTTTGTGAATGGCTAGTGTGTCCAGGAGTCCTCAAGAATACAGCTGAAGGAGAGATGCAAGCTGGTGTTTGCACACTAAGCAGGCATGTTTGTCAAATCTGTGCTGAGATATCATTTGTTGTGCACACCTGCCAAAAATCCAGGGCTGTTTTATATTTTTAAGATGCTTCTATGTATTTTGACAGGCAGATATGGAGAAAGGGGAACAGACACAGAGAGACAGATCTTCCATCCTCTGGTTCACTTCTCAGATGGCCGCAATGGCTGAGGTTAGGCCAGACCAAAGCCACAAGCCTGGAACTTGATCTGGGTTCCTCCTGTAGGTTGCTGGGGCCCAAGGACTTGGATCAACTTCTACTGCTTTCCCAACACATTAGCCAAGAGCTGGATCTGAGAGGGAGCAACTGGGACTCAAATGGGCAGTCATATAAGGTGCCGGGATCTAAGACAGTGGCTTAACTTGCTGTGGGCCACCAGGCTGGTTCCCAAGAATGTTCTAGAAGTGCATAATGGTATAGAAAATTATCCCAGGCTCTTTGTAATGTCCTGTTTACAGCAGGCTGGTGAGAGCGGTGATTTCCTCCTCATTGTTCTGTGAACTGTGATCTAGTAATGTGTAACTTTTCCACATCAAAGAATGGGAAGCAGGCCTATGGAACGGTCTTTCATATTTTCCCAAGAACTCCACTAACTATTAAGTCATCTTTACCATTAAATTATTTTTCTTAAGATTTATTTTATTTTTATTGCAAAGTCAGACATAGAGAGGAGAGACAGAGAGGAAGATCTTCTATCCGATGATTCACTCCCCAGGTGACCGCAATGGCCAAAGCTGAGCTGATCTGAAGCCAGGAGCCAGGAACTTCCTCCAGGTTTCCCACATGGTTTCAGGGTCTCAAGGTTTTGGCACCATCCTCTTCTGGTTTCCCAGGCCACAAGCAGGGAGCTGGATGGGAAGTGGAGCTGCGGGGATTAGAACCGCTGCTCATATGGGATCCCTTGCATGTTCAAGGCGAGGACTTTAGCCGCTAGGCCACCACGCTGGGCTCTACCATTAAATTCTATTGACATCATCGTGGCACCCATTTGGGCTGAGTGCACTGCATACCAAAAGTGCTACAGTGCTAGGCACTGGAGAGCTGCAGTTTTAACTGTGAGGTTACAAGGAGCTCTTTGGGGCTGGTGTGATGGCTTAATTGGCCTATCCTCCATCTGCAAATGCCAATGAAGAACCTAAATATTTTCTACTTTTTTGATTTCTGCCGTGCTTGCTTGGCTGGGGGCTGTGTGAACCCCAGGCCTGACAGTCTACGTGACACCTGACAGGTCACGTAGCCAGAGCACTCCTCAGGAAGAAGTCCCCTGGTGTTAGTTAAGTTGCTCACTACGCTATAACCCACCAGTTTGTACTATTTGAAAGTTGCTTGTTTCAAACCCACCAAAGAAGCCTGCCAACTTGCTCTTTTTAAAAGTTAATGGTTGGGGCCCAGCGCAGTGGCCTAATGGCTAAAGTCCTCTCCTTGAACACGCTGGGATTCTAATCCCGGCAGCTCCGCTTCACATCCAGCTCCCTGCTTGTGGCTTGGGAAAGCAGTCAAGGAGGTCCAAAACTTTGGGACCCTGCACCCGCGTGGGAGACCCAAAAGAGCTCTGGCTCCTGGCTTCAGATCAGTGCAGCACCGGCCGTTGAGGTCACTTGGGGAGTGAATCATCAGATGGAAGATCTTTCTCTCTGTCTCTCCTCCTCTCTGTATCTCTGACTTTCCAATAAAAAAAGAATAGATAAATCTTTTTAAAAAAACAGTTAACAGTTAAACTGACCAATCATGACTGTATAATTGTGTGAAACAAAATGTATAAAAGCCCTGTGCTGTCCAACCTTAGGGTCTTCCCTTCTTCTGCCCCTTTTGGTTGCTGCTGATCCTGCTGCAGCAGCCGTCCCTCCCCCCGTCCCACTGGGCCGGAGTGATGGCTGGGCGCCTAGGCCAGCCTTAATAAGCCACCCTTTTGCGTTTGCATGGACTTCAGACTCCTGATGATTTTCTGGGGATCTCAAAATTTGGGTACAACACCAGCATCTCATGTGGGCACTGGTTTGTGTCCTGGCTGTTCCACTTTGTACCTAGCTCCCTGCTTGTGGGCTGGGAGAGCATTAGAGGATGACTCAAGTCTTGGGACCCTGTGGCCATGTAGGAGACCCTGAGAAAGCTCCTGGCTTTGGATCAGCACAACTGCGGCTGCTGCAGCCATTTGGGGAGTAAAGCACCAGACTGAAGCTCTCTCTCTGTTTCTCCTTCTCACTGTAAGTCTGTCGGCCAGCTCCTTCAGGGAGAGCTGAGTGGTATGACTGGACAGGTTTAAGATTAGAGGGGACCACATATCCCCTCTCCCCTCGAAGACCTGTCTGCCTGGGGATCCCACAAGTGCACCAGAATTGGCCTGGCTTAGGGAGGAAGGCACACAGATGAGTCAAATCATAGAGCGCATGTGGTTCAAATGAAAACTAGTGCCTGTCGGGAGAAGACAGGCAAGGTATGCATCCTGGGGACGACTTCACCGCTTTCCCACTCAGAGACATAAGGCTGCTCAGCAGGGCACCTCATTAGTAAGGCAGCCAGAGAGCGGCTAGGAACAGGATGGACTCTGCCAAGACCTGCCGGGGACTCCATTTCCACGGCGGAGTGCTCTGCCCCTCTGCCAACATCTGCTCAGCCCCTTCAGAGGTGGACACAGTGGCTCCTGCTCCCTCTGACCTTAGGCCAGCTCTCTCTGTGTCTGCTCCTATGTGTTTAATCGTGATGTCTGCGTAATTCCGTTCACAGAGGAAAATCATGTCAGTGTAGACCTCTGCTGTCTATCATGGTTTACTTCTCAACTGTGGTTTTACGTGTTGCATCTTTTCGGATTGTTTTAATTTTCATGTGAGCCTTTTACATTTCTACAATGGATTAAACATACAGAGGTTTTCAGTTGGGAGAAATGAACTGGAAATGCCCGTTTTCTGGGAGTGAGGTCCTGCTGGGCCCTGGCTACAGGGCTGAACGAGTAGAATAAGGTCCCTGTTGCTTAGGAATCCTTAAAGTCAACAGGAAGAGAGATAGGCTAGCAAACAGTGTGACCAGTGTTGTAAGAGAAAATGCTACCTCCCTCTGGACTGTGAAAGGAGACTCAGGCCTAAGGGAGGAAATGGTGTACCGCCCAGAACACAGGCTGGCAGAGCTGAGGGCCACTGCCGCAGGTGGGAGTAGAGACAGCTAGGGCAGCATCCAAGAAGGCTGCAGTTTCTCTGTTAGCACGCCTGCCTTGCCTGGGAACTCCCTGGGGCCTGAACCCCACAGCTCCTGTCATCCCTCAGATACGGTGTGACAGGTGCTTCGCAGCCCAATGGGAAGTCTCTCTCTCTCTCTCTCTCTCTCTCTCTCTCTCTCTCTCTCTCTCGGCCACTCCCCCACACCTCCTGGCCAGCCGCCCTGTCTGGGAGAGATCAGACTCCAGCTGTCCTCTGAGAGCAGTAACATTTTCTCCCTTCCTTTCGATCTCCAGAATGTCTTTCCTCCAGGAGCCGGGCTTCTTCACCATGGGGATGTGGTCCATCGGTGCAGGAGCTCTGGGGGCTGCGGCCGTGGCGCTGCTGCTGGCCAACACAGACATATTTCTGCCCAAGTCCCAGAAGGCATCCCTGGAGTACCTGGAAGATACAGACCTGAAAACCATACAGAAGGGTAAGGGCCACTGGCCAGTCCCAGTACTTTTCCAAGACCCTGGCAGGCAGACTTGCCAAGCTTTCTTCTTTTCTTTCTTCTTCCTTCTCTTTTGTTTTTTGTTTGTTTCTTTGTTTTAGTTGAAAAGGAGATGTAACTGAATTGGGAAAAAATTTTAAGGCTTTTTAAATGACTGATAATCTATACAAAGCTTTGTGATAATCTACACAAAGCTCTTGCTTTATTTTGATATTTCCTTTCCATATTCACCTGTCACAGGGTTGTGGTCCTGGTGTGTCCTTTTACTTTTCTTGATCGAAAACATTTTCCTTCTGTCTTGGTCTAACATTGCTGCCTATGATTTATTAGTCCTGCACCTCTGTTTACTAAAACATCTCTCCCAGACTGTTCTAAGGAATTCGGGGCCTTGGGGATTTATCACACAAATGAAAGTGCTTGGATCAAATAAGGATGAGAAACGATTTGTCCTGGGTGGCACACTGCAGGGACTTACTGAAAGAGGGTCTGGATGGCTCCTGACATTGGCACAGCCAATGGGGAAGCTGTGCATAAGGTCTCTTTAGAACAGACCTGCCCATTTGCCTCCTCTCGGGGACCCACCCGAGTACATGGCTGACCAATGACTGATGACGCTGACGGTCACACAGTCCAACGTCATAGCCCTGCCTCCTTGCCAAGTGTTCCCAGAGTCCCACAGTGCTGACCCGGGACAGGAGAGCTTGATAAACGTTCTGACTCACAGATTGCTGGCCTCCAGGTTAGCCCCTAGAGGGGAGGGAACATTGTCTTCTCAGAAAGAAAGCATGTCTAAGGCAGGGGGGAATGTGATGGCGGGGACGCATGGTAGGTCACCATGGTAGAGAACTAAGAAGTCCTTCCAGATCTCTTTAGCTCTGTAACCAGAGTGTTCCAATCTCTTACTAGATTAAAGACAATGTCAGCACCAGCACCATGGCGTACAAGTTGCTGGTATCTCATATGGGCACCAGTTCATGTCCTGGCTGTACCACTTCTGATCTAGCTCCTAACCAATGGCATGGAAAAGCAGCTGAAGATGGCCCAAATCTTTGGACCCCCGCACCCACTTGAAACACCAGTGAGAAGCTCCTGTCCACTTGGGGAATGCACCAACAAATGGAATATCTTTCTGTTTTCCTCTTTTCTCTCTGCAACTCTGGCTTTCAAATTGAAAGAACTCTTAAAAAACCAAAGGCAACAACAAAACCGTGGGGAGTTGGCGTCGTGGTCTATAGCATGCTAATGCTCTATAGCACCAATATCCTAGATGGCTGCCAGCTTATGTCCCAGCTGCTCCACTGCCCATCCAGCTCCCTGCTTGTGACCTAGGAAAGCAGTCCTTGGCCCCTGTACCTGTGTGGGAGACCCCCGAGAAAGCTCCAGGTTCCTGGCTTCTGCTTGGCTCAGCTCTGGCTGTTGGGGCCGTTTGGGGAATGAACAAGCAGATGGAGGATTTTTTTTTCTCTGTTTCTCTCTTCTCTCTGTATTTCTGCCTTTGAGATGAAAATTAATAAACTTAAAAAAAAAAAAAGATACTCTTCCTCGTCCTCCCCCCACTCGACCCACACTCAACATCCCACAGAGGCATGGATTCCTTTGGGAAATCCTAAAAGAATAAGAGTTCTCATACCAGACACTGCAGTCAGCTCTTTGGTACTCATTGCTTCATGCTCCCTATAGTTCACAGCAGAGCTACTGGATGCCCACGTGTTACCCATGTGGAAGCTGGGGTCCATGGAGGGAGAGTGACATGCTCGGGGTCACCCAGCTGGATTTGGGGATCAGCCAGAGCTTTACCACCAGGCTTGGGCTTCAGTACCATCTCATCCTGGAGTGCTTTCTTGTTAGACATCATCTTCCCTCCTGTTAATGACATTGTGCGTTTACTTGCTTCCTTCAATTCCTCTGAGTGTGTTTTTAGGAGTGAGTTTGCTTCGGTCACGGTACAGACTTTTTCACTTGTGGCTGTGTGTCTGCCTTAAAGGATGATTACAATGTCCAAGAACAAAAATTAAAACCTTTCCCCGCCCCCCCCCCAAAAAAAATGTCTGTTTGGAACACTTGTTTTAATGGAGGAAGAAAGAGTAGGATTCTAAGATCAGTATTTCTTATCTGTTTCCTGGGTTCCTTTTTCCATGTGTGAAACGCCCATCCAGATCCTGTGTGAGGCCTGGGCTTCTAAGCTGGGTGTGGCTCATGGAGTTTGTGACCGCCTGTTTGTTGGGGCAGGGGTGGGTGCAACTGAACTGGACTTGGAGGAGGTCCTGTATTGCCTTTTCTTCTCCCTTAGAACCGAGGACTTTCAAAGCAAAAGAGCTATGGGAGAAGAAGGGAGCCGTGATCATGGCTGTGCGGCGGCCGGGCTGCTTCCTCTGCCGAGAGGTGGGTGTGTTTGGACAACTACTCAAAGAGTTCCTGGCGAGTGGCAGCCAGTGCCTTTTGAGGCCAGGACCCAAGAGTTGCAGGCCCACCCTCCCCTTGATCAGCACTGACCTGTGTCCTACTACTGGCCGATTTTCTGTCGACTCACACTGTGTCTGGTTTTGACTACTTAGCATCCCCACTTGGATTAGCAACACATCTGACTTGCCTTTGGAGCACTGCCCACCAAGGCTTTCATCCCTGTGTAGTACCATCTGGATTCTGGGCTCACTCACTGGCTCCCACACAGAAGCTGATTAGTCAGTGAGGAAACATATCAAGGGAAGGCAGGAGTGTGATCGCAAGGGATGGGGGAGAGGCAGAGAAAAGGAGATCTTCTATCAGCTGGTTCACACATCCAAATGGCCACTGTCGCCACAGCTGAGCCAGGTCAAAGCCAGGAACCAGGAATTTCCTCCAGTTGTCCCACATGGGTGGCAGGAACTCAAATACTTGAGCCATCCTTTGCGGCCTTCCCAGTTGCATTAGCAGGAAAGTGGATTGGAAGTGGACTAGCTGAAATCCTTACCTTACAAGCGCCAGGATCTCATGTGGGTACTGGGTTGGGTCCCGGTTGCTTTACTTCCCATCTGGCTCCCTGCTTGTGGCCTGGGGAAGCAGTAGAGGATGGCCCAAAGCCTTGGGACCCTGCACCTATATGGGAGACCCAAAAAAAAACCCCTGGTTTCAGTTCAGCTCAGCTCCGACTGCTGCGACCATCTGGGAGTAAACCAGAGGATTGGAGATCTTTGTCTCTCCTTATGTGTGTAAATCTGCCTTTCCAATACAAAATTATTAAGAGAAAAGGAGGTGACTGGGATTGAAGCCAGTGATCTGATATGGAATATGGGCATCCCAAGTGAATATGGGCATCCCGCTGTAGTCTTAATCTACAGTGCTACAACACATGCCCTATGTGGGCTTTATTTCTGGATTTTGTTATTTATGTGAGGGATAAAGAGACAGGGAAAGTTTCCATTTACTGGCTCATCCACAATTGCCCACAGTGACTGGAGTAGGGCCAAAGCCTAAGCCAGGAGCCAGAAAAACATTCCAGATCTCCTGTGTCAAAGGCAGAGAGTCAGGGACCTAAGCCATCATCTTTATTTCCCAGGACCTATTTTAGGAAGAAGTTAGAATCAATAGCCAGAGGTGGGAATCAAACCCGTGTACTCAGGAGGAGATGTGGACATCTGCACTGGCTTCTTAACTGCTGGGCTGGGTGCCTGCCCTGGGAGTGTGATGGTGAGAGCACAAAATGCTAATGTCAGGGGATACTGCAATTACTGTAACCAGCTTGCTCCCTTTCTAATGGGTAAACCAACAGCCATTGTGGTCTGGTGGCCTGTCTAGTTGGTAGCACAAAGCCTGTGTTTTGAGATTGCTGTTTTGCTTAGGCGAAAACCCAAAATGACTGTTCTATTGCTTTTTACGTAGTGATATTGACCCTGTGCAGGCTGCCATCTTCATCAATTCTGGTTTCCCTCCCTGACCCCAAGGCATTGCTCCTGAGCCTTACTATTGTCATGGAATGTATGCAAAGCCCCCCCCATCACCTTTATAATATTTTCATGCATATTATGTCATGAGATCCTTACCATGCCCCCCTGGAAAAAGAGCTATTTGTCCTTACTCTCTTTTCCAGGCAAAAAAACTAAAGTGCAGAGGTTAAGATGATTATTTCATGGCCTGCCGTAACAGATTGCCACAGACCTGGTGGCGTTGGACAGCACCCATTTATCTTACAGCTGTTGGGATATGGAATGTTGTCTCACCCCTCCAGCAGGCCGTAGAGGAAAACCCATTTGTGGATCTTTTCCCCAGCTTCTGGAGGCCACCAATGCTCCTTGGCTCATTGCTCTTATTATTTTGGAAGTCAGCCCTGCCTGTTCAGACCTTTGTCTTGCCGTATCACTCCAGTGTAAACTCTTTCTTCCTCCTTGTTCGGTGGGTGCATAAGGAGTCTGGTGACTATAGTGAACCCTCTGAGCTGATCTAGATAAATCCCCTTACTGGAAGATCAGTGAGTGAGCAATCATGACTTTGTCTCAGCCTTAACTCCTGAATGTCACAGAACCTATTCACAAAGTCCTAGGCATTAAGATATGGGTATCGGGAGAGGCTGCCATGAAGGTGGCATCTGAACTTGGAGTTCTTGGTTGCAAATCTATGGTACCTGCAGATGCCAAGATGGAATGCTATTTGACTTGACTACTTGGAGCTGTTGCAACCCGTAGAGTTCCAAGAGTAACATCTCCTTCCTGATAATGGCATGCTTTCCTGGACCCTGGGCTGTGCCCTGGCAGAGTGTTTTGGAAACCTAGATGAATGGCAATGAGAGTTATTTGGAGTGGCTCCAGGAGGAATTGCATGACTTAGTTTCCACGTCCTGGCTTGGACAGGGACCTACTTGGCATAAAGAGCCTAGGAGAAGTGAGTCACGAAACCTGTTCTCTTCAAGCAGGTGGCCTGTGCCCACACGACGCTGCAGTCCTCTTTGCCCTGGGCCAATTTTGCTTTTACAGGAGCTCTTGATGAATGCATTTTAATCAATTCTGTTGTGTCAGCTATTATTCTTTCCCAGTGTTGAAAATTAAATGTAGCTGCCATTGGATAGCAGCATATTTGTGTTGAAGACAGTGGGTCACGTTTAAAAGGGTTTCCTACTGGTTAATTCTGACACCAGATATGAGTGAGGCCACTTTATCATGACTCAGGCAATTTTATTTATTCAGCAGCATGCATTCCTGAGGGTCAAGGCCATCTGTGCCTCTCAACTCAGCTGCATTCTCCCCACCTTCAAATCTGGCCACTAGGTATTTAGTGTCGGTCATGTTTTAGACACTGAGAAATCCACAAAATGGAAAATGTAACTTAGGACTATTAAGACACATTTGGGAATTTGAGTAGTGGCACTTAAATTTGTGGTAACACGCACAGGTCACCCAGCAGGGAGGATAGCATATGCACAGGGACTTGGAGTTTTACTTCCAGTTGGACTGGCCAGGAGACCATTTTTAGAGGCAGAGTGCTTTTTCAGAGGGTAGAGTTTGAGCTGGAGCTCCAGGGAAGGTTATCGCAAGGGCGGGGGTGGGAGGGTCAGGGACTGGAGGGTAGATAAGTGGGCCAAAGTGCCTTCACTTGGCCTTGAGTGGATTTGTCTGATGGGCCTTGGATCGACACTGTGGTGCGAGGGAAAGGGTGAAAGGTGAGCATTGTGGAACCGGGAGGAGGATGTATTTGGTGCAATCTCTTCATTATGGCTGCTCCCTAGCTGCAGTGGGAACATCCGTAAAGGGAGCCTGGCCTTTCCTTCCCACTGTGGGAATCCTGGGCTGAGCAGGGAGACCTGATGCCCTGTTCTGAGACGCAGTGCTGGCAGGTGCTGGGCCACTCAGGCTTGAGTTGTTTCTGGCGATTATGTTGCTCCTGCCCCTCTCTGTTCTGTTCCAGCTGTGTCAGGGAAAGTGAGTTGTTGGCCACCAAGATCCAGAAGTTCCCATCCCTGAAATCTACCCCTGCCCTGCCTTCCTGTAGGAGGCTGCAGACCTATCTTCCCTGAAGCCCAAGTTGGATGAGTTGGGCGTGCCCCTGTATGCGGTGGTAAAGGAGAATATCAAGAGTGAGGTGAAGGACTTCCAGCCTTACTTCAAAGGAGACGTCTTCCTGGATGAAAAGGTACGTGTGCCTTGAGCGCTTCGGCCCCGGCGCGGGAGGGACTGTGGCCAGCTCTGGAGGACTCTGTGGCCAGGGGTGTGGCTAGCCTGAGGCCACCGTGGCCTTGATCTTCCACGGGCTTTCCCAGCCCTCTGAGCAGAACATGATGAGACACTTAGAAAGTAAGCACTCTTATTATGCAACAATTCCGTGGAGTGGAAGGCAGGAAATAGCTGACACTCCAATAAGTTCCTATCCCCACCCCTAGTATATATATAGGGGACCCTGGCAGGAATCCACCACATTCCTTATTTCATTGCTGCTGTGTTGCTTCCCCTTCCACTCTGTGTCTGCAATGGGCAGTACTATTCCCACTCTGCCAGGCTCAAGGACAAGGGAGAACTTGAGTCAGAGTGCAAGCTGCAAATCGGCGTCCCTAGTTTGGGCTTGCCTTGGCGGGGGGGGGTAGGGCAGCAGCTGGACCTGGCCAGGAGGGTGCTATGTTTCCTCCTTGGGCAGTTGTGAGTGATCCCCAAGGGCAGCTGTGTGTGTGCTGAGTTGGAGAGAGGACACCAAACACCAAGCTAGAACAAATGCCATGCTGGGAAAGGCAGGGGCACAGCTGCTTACATGGAGTCTGTCTTCCTTACTGCACAGAAAAGGTTCTATGGTCCACAAAGGCGGAAGATGATGTTTATGGGGTTTATCCGTCTGGGAGTGTGGCATAACTTCTTCCGGGCTTGGAACGGAGGCTTCTCTGGAAATCTGGAAGGTGAAGGCATCATCCTCGGAGGAGTCTTTGTGATTGGATCAGGAAAGCAGGTGAGTTCTGGCTTTTTGGAAAAAAAATTATCTGCTGCTGGTACAATGGCTCCATTGGGTAATACTCCACCTGCAAGCAATGGTAGTTTGTGTCCTGGGTACTCCACTTCACATCCAACTCCCTGCTTGTGGCCTGGGAAAGCAACGGAGAATGGTTCAAAGCACTGGGACCCTGCCACCCACATGGGAGACCGGGAAGAAGCTCCTGTCTCCTGGCTTTGGATCAGCTCAGCTCCAGCTGCTGTGGCTTTTTGGGGAGTAAACCAGCAGATAGAAGATCTTTCTGCCTTTCCTGCTCTCTGTATATCTGCCTTACCAATAAAAACAAATAATTTTTAAAAATATATCTATCTGAAAGGCATAGAGACTGAGATCTTCCATCTGTTGATCTCACTCCCCTGAGGTCCCATAACAGCCCATTCCAGGAACCAGGAACTCCATCTGGTGACACTGACCAAAGTAGTTAGGTCATTGCCCACTGTTTGTCCAGGAGCGTTAGTAGGGAACTGGATCAGAAGTGGCATAGTGGGGACTTAACGTGGCATGCACACATAGGCTATTGATCCACAAACAGTGGTTAGGACATGCTGCACCACACTGCTGGTTTCCATAATCTTAGTGTTCACTAAGTTTGAGACCCTGATATGCATATTAGAATGAAAAAAAACCTGACTCCCCAAACGTGGCTGAGAAAGACAGACCATGACAGATCAGGAAGAGTGGTGAAATACAGTGTCAAAGGAAGACATCGGAAATAATGACTCGAACCCTCCCTCCTCTTCCTCACATTCCTTGGATGCTTGGCAGAAACACTGGGACTCCCTGAGTAGGGAAAGTCAATCTCTGGCTCCGGGTTGCGGCCTCCTGAAATAAACCAGCCAGAGACACACTGCTAAGGCATGAAGCAATGGCAGTGAACATGGCTCTGGATCCAGCAACTGCTCCCTGGTGCTGCCCAGAGCCTCTCTTCAGAGGGGATTCCCAGCACCCCTTTCCAGAAGCTCTTAGACCTGGGAGGGCCCCTGCTCTGGAGGACTACCCATCTACCTCCTACTGTGGGATGTGAGGTTTTTTCCCTCTTCTGCCACTGCTTTCCTGTGGCCTCTAGGGCAGGGCTTGGCACACCTGCCAGCCTCCTCTTGCCTGGCGATGCTGACTCACCGATGCTCATGGGCTTGGCTGGCACGGTCCTAGTGTTGCTAGGTTGTTGTTTGGCTTTATTGGTATTGCCTGGGGCCCTGGCCTTCGCCCTCCTTGGTGGAAGGTTGACTGGGCTGGCTTGTCAGAACTTAACTCTTCCTGGGAGTAGTGTTTTCACAATCCCACTGTGCCAGGTGCCATTTAGTAATGATTTCCTTTGTAACGTTATATATATATTTTAAAGATTTTATTCTCTATTTGAAAAACAGAGTTACAGACAGGCAGAGAGAGGTCTTCCCCCCTGCTGATTCACTTCCCCATTTGACTGCAACAGCCAGAGCTGAGCTGATCCAAAGCCAAGAGCTTCTTCTGGGCCTCTCTCAAGTGGGCGCAGGGCTCCGAGGACTTGAGCCATCTTCCACTGCTTTCCCAGGCCACAAGCATGGAGCTAGACTAGAAGTAGAGCAGCCAGGACACGAACTGGTGCCCATGTACAATGCTGATGCTGCAGGTAAAAGCTTAAGCTACTATGCCATGGCACTGGCTCCTGTAATAATACTTTAAAAAGCATTCTTAATTTAAAGAAGTATGTGTGCACCTCAGAAAATTTGAGGACAGTTGGCAATAGGAAGTGAGGAGAGCATTCTTTTTTTTTCAAAGATTTATTTATTTTTATTGTATTTATTTTTGTTGTAAAGTCAGATATAGAGAGAAGAAGAGAGACAGAGAGGAAGATCCGATGCCAGGAGCCAAGAAATTCCTCCAGGTCTCCCACGTGGGTGCAGGGTCCCAAGGCTTTGGGCCATCCTTGAGTGCCTTCCTAGGCCACAAGCAGGGAGCTGGATGGTAAGTGGAGCTGCCGGGATTAGAACTGGCGCTCATGTGGGATCCTGGAACATTCAAAGCGAGGACTTTATGCGCTAGGCAACTACGCTGGGCCCATGGAGAGCATTTTTTATGGACAACCTAAAGGAGCAACTCTGAGGCCATCTGTTAGAAAGTGGTGTCCTGCAAAGCTAGTTTTTTTTTTTTTTCCCATTCAGAACTATATTGTGGGCAGCTTCACCTTTGTAAACCTCATGGTTGCCCTTCCTGCTTTATCAGCTGTGAAGCCTTTAAATGTCCTTGTCAGTTACTCACATCTGACTTGCTGCTCAGCAATGTTGTATGCACAGCCCTGACACTGTTCCTGTGCGCAGCGCTCACACTGTGTCCTGTGCACAGCCCTGACACTGTTCCTGTGCGCAGCCCTCACACTGTGTCCTGTGCACAGCCCTGACACTGTTCCTGTGCGCAGGCCCTCACACTGTGTCCTGTACACAGCTCAGATACTGTTCCTGTGCTCAGCCCTCACACTGTGTCTTGGTCTTTCCTGGGCCTCCTTTCCCCCAAAGACTGAATACTATGGATAGGAGGCAAACCAGATGCAGAAGTGTGGTGTCTGCTGCCCGTAGCCTGATGGTGTCTGTGCCTGGAGGGGGCAGCTGAGAGCCAGGAGAACTGACACTCTTCCTTTTTTTCTTGCAGGGCATTCTCCTCGAGCACAAAGAGAAAGAATTTGGAGACAAAGTAAACCTATCTTCTGTGCTGGAAGCAGCCAGGAAGATCAGATCACAGGCCTCAGAGAACAAGTGATCCCAGGAAGGTGCCTGGCTCAGAGATGGCTGTGGGGACACCCCCAGCTCCCGGGACATGCTGCGTGTGCACAAGTGTCCCTCACTGCCACCACCTTCACAGTATGATTATTGATGTGTTTTTATATTGTTGTGTTCTACTGAGACCCTGTAAGGCAATATAGCCCCCAAACAATACTGACAGAAATGTAAGAAATGAGTGAGGGATGGTTCGGCTTAAATCTAGGGAATACGAGGCTTGCAGGTGATTGCTGAACCTCCGTAAGAAGGTACTGGAAGGTACATGGGGTTTGAATGCTGTTCTCTGGCACAGTTTTGATTTTCATGTATTCACAGAGTTGAGAGAAGTTGATGATGGGAGATTAGAGAACATTAGGTTCTGGGTTTGTGCAGTTTCTACTAATTGCTGATGGCATAACCAGGTAATACTTCTATAAAGCAATTGATGTGTAATGGGATAGTTTGATAAAGGCAAATTATAAAGTGAAATCTCTGGTTTCATCGTGTTTTCATATTCATTTCTTAGATCTCTTCTAGAAAAAATGATCATCTCTGGCTTTAATAAAATGCTTAAAATCATCTGTATATACAAGTGTTTCCGATAAGAGCAGTAGTAAAAATATTTACCATAATGTTGGTTGAGAGGGAAAAATCAGTTTTCTCTATAGGTGTGAGGCAGGGGAGACTCTCGTTCTAATGATCGGAGAGGTTTCAAAATGACCAGAAATCATCTCGTTCTTCATGGTGGTGACTTTGCACTGCATAACTCTGGCATTTAGAATTAGCAGCTGCTTTCTTGTTCCTTCAGCTACTTTGGTCACTCCACAAAAGGGATGTAGAAAGGATGAAATATAACTTTTATGTTGGGATTCTGTTATGTGAGTGACTATAAGGACTTGTACGCAGGGATTAGGAAGGCAGAGGTGGGAGTCAGAAGAGCATTTTCGGCCCGGTGCGATGGCTCTCAATGGTTAAATCCTCACATTGCCAGCGCCAGGATCATGTATAGATGCTGGTTCATATCCCAGCTGCTTCACTTTCCATCTAGCTCCCTGCTTATGGCCAAGGAAAGCAGTAGAGGACAGGCCAAAACCTTGGGATCCTATACCTACGTGGGAAAACCAGAGGAGCTGCTGGATCCTGGCTTTGGATAAGCTCAGCTCTAGCCATTGCAGCTGTTTGGGGAGTGAACTAGCAGATGGAAGATCTTTGTCTCTCCTCTGTAAATCTGCTTTTCCAATAAAATAAATAAATCTTAAAAAAAAAAAGAAAGGGCCCAGCAAAGTAGCCTAGCGACTAAAGTCCTCACCTTGTATGTGCCGGGATCCCTATGGGCGCCAATTCTAATCCCTGTGGCCCCACTTCCCATCCAGCTCCCTGCTTGTGGCCTGGGTGCCAATTCTAATCCCTGTGGCCCCACTTCCCATCTAGCTCCCTGCTTGTGGCCTGGGAAAGCAGTCAAGGATGACCCAAAGCCTTGTGACCTTGCCTTCACATGGGAGACTCAGAAGAAACTCCTGGCTTCTGGCTTCGGATTGGCTCAGCTCTAGCCCTTGCAAGCGCTTGGGCAGTAAAACATCGGATGGAAGATCTTCCTCTCTGTATATCTGACTTTCCAAAAACAATAAGTAAATCTTGGAAAAAAAAAAAAAAGCATTTACCCAGGGGACCAGTACATGCAGGAGGGGGCAGTCAGTATACTCTGGAAAGCAGGAGTGGAGCGTGAAGTTGGAAATAAAGCTGGGTAAGGAGAAGAGTTCGGTGAGAGGGATGAATGGTTCACTGCCAAGGCCAGGGCTGAGTGTGTCTTCTGGGTTGGTGTAATCTTTGAGGCAACACCCTCAGTACTTGAACGGATTTGCATAATGACTCGTGGCCCAGGAGCTGCAATTAAGCTCCCTGCTGGTAATTCAGTGTAGGATTTCCCAGTGCCTGGAAGACACCTGGAGTCTACTCCCTGGCAACTGAGGAGGGGTCAAACCTGTAATGGAGCTGCACCAACAGGAGTGTAAACAGGGACCTTCCTGTGATCTGCTTCGCCAGTCTCTTGCGTCTTCACATGCTGTGAGTGTTCTCCTTTAAGAGCCTGCATTGAGTCAGGGGTGGGTTTAGTTGCCTCTCTAACCAGGTGCCCTTAAGCCACTCTATGGCCTTTAGCTTGTTGTTGTTGTTGCTGGCAAAATAGGAAGACTAAATCCTGCTGTTTTTTAAAGGTCTGATGATATGTATTATCAGATGGTGCTTTTCAAACTTGATTATACCTTCCAGTCATCTGGGGAGCTTGCAGGAAAGGAGGCTGTGCCTCAGAGGTGGTGGATCTGCTTGGCCCTGGGTCTCCTGGCTCAGATCCTGAGGCCCACCTACAAGTTGGTGTTGGGTCTGTGAACCCCAGAGGTGGGGTGTCCAGCGGGGCTAGGGTCTCCTGGCCCACATATATGGTAGGAACCCAGTTCATGAGCCCCAGGGGTGGGGTGTCCAATGGGTCTCAGGTCTCATGGCCCAGGGCCATAGGCCCACCTGCGAGATGGTCGCTGGATCCGTGAGCCCCAGGGGCGGGGGTCTGGCATAGTCCAGGTCAGTTGGCTCAAGTCCATAAGCCCGCCTAGGAGAACTGGTCCTCCTCAGTGTAGAGAAAGGAGTATTGGAAGGCAGACCATGGTACACATGGAGGACACATGGTAGTCCATTGGGGCCTGCAGGGGACATCTGGAAGCACAGCAGAGAATGGAGAACAGAACATATGGACAGCTACCCCAGCAAAAGGATGACAGCAAATATCCAGGCAATTGGAGACTATAAGGTCGATGATGTCAGCCATTGGACATTGGAAGGAATTTCTCATCTGTAGAACAGTAAGATTGACAGTATTTTGAAACTGTCACATTTACCTGGGCAGAAACTTTGGAACATGCACCATTGTGACCCTGGGTTGATATTGGGTACCTATCCTTGGGTACTGGGATGATTGGGAAGCCTTCCCAATGTGGCCTCCAATATGGCCTATCCTCCTCTCTCCTCTCCCTCCAGAAATGGGAAGAAAAATTAGAAAGCTCGGAAACAACGGTCATATCCACTTTTCCCTAACTCTAAATCCTTCCCACCCTGGTTGACTATGTAAACATCCTCTAAATTAAAAAAAAAAAAAAAAAAAAAAAAGAGGCTGTGGCAAGCAGAGCTGAAGGCAGTGAAATTGGAGTTTATTCAACAGCTTCTGCAGGAGAGGGGGGCAGTCCTCAGCTCAGAACAGGGTCAACTCCTATTACTACAGAGGTGACCAGGGATTTTCAAGGGAGAAAGTGGGATTAAGGAGCAGGGCTCAAGTCTGGAGGGGAGGGAGGAAAGTGGAAAAGTACCAAGGAGGCGGGAGGTTAGGGAGGAAGGAAGAGGGACAGGGGTTAGGGTACTCGGGGTGTGTTAGCCTCTTGGCATCTTGTGCAAGCAGGCCTTCCGGAATCCCACAGAGACAAAGGGATGGCTCCCGGCCCTGGAGAAAGAGACCTTCCTAGGACACAGGAAACACAGAGGGGGAAGAGAAAGCCTAAGTTTTATAAAAGTCATGCGCTAATAAAAGGGAGGCAGGAAGCCTGTGATCAGACACTGGCTGGAACTAGCAGTAAATGCTCCTGACAGCCTGCACTTTTCCCAGGCCAAGGACGCACATCCCTGGGACACAGCCTCGGGCAGCTAGAAACTGCTGCTGTTTGTTCAATTCTGCTAGTGCAACAGGGGACAACATGGTGCCTAAAAATCGTTTTCCAGGACAGCTGTCTAGGGTGAGTCCTGGGTTGATGCATTTCTTAGAGCCTCAAGCAAACTTGGTCCAAGGGGTCACTCTTGGGGAGGCATGATTCCAAGGACCCCAAAAATAAATCAGAGGCATTGATCTCTGTGGGCTCTGGGTTTGAAGGTCCAGCAGCTATTGACCAGTGACCAGTTTCCTTTTTGTTCATTTCATAAACTGAGACTTGTAATGCAAACTCCCTGAGAGAATGCAAGCGGATATCTTTACCATGATATCAGGGGTTCTCCATCCTCACTCTGCAGTAGAGTCAAATGGAGAGGTTTACAAAACTTCTGGTGTCTAGGCCCCTTAAATCAGCACCTGTGGTGTGGGAGGGGACTCAGGTCAGCATGTTTCTTAAAGCTCCCGGAGAAGTCCCATAGGCAGCCAATATTGAGAATCATTCTAAAAGAGCATGGTGTCTGGCCTGGTGCAATGGCTCAATTGGTTAATCCTCCCCCTTCAAGCACTGGAATCCTGTATGAGCACTGGTTCATATCCCAGCTGCCTCACTTTCCATCCAGGTCCCTACCTGTGTCCTGGGAAAGCAATGGAGGTTGGCTCAAAGCCTTGAGCCTCTGCGCTGCTTTCCCAGGCCATAAGCAGGGAGTTGGATGGGAAGTGGAGCAGCTGGGACACAAACTGGTGCCCGTATTGGTTCCCAAAGCTTTCAAGTGAAGGATTAACCAGCTGAATTATCACACTGGTCTCTCCATTGGATGACTTCTGAGCAATCATCAGAAGGAAATGAGGCTGTGGGTCTTAGGCACTGAGCCAGAGCGTCCAGGCAGAGTAACCAGCAAGCACAGAGGCCCAGAGGTGCAGATGGGATTGCCACATTCCAAAGAAAGTGCTGGAAACAAGGATGGCAGCAGAGTGAGGTGACACAGGAAGAAGGCGAGACAGAGGTAGTGAAGAGGAACACAGTGTGGTCTTTGGGCATGATTCAAACTTCTGTATTTCAATGAGATAGCCACCTCTTAAAAATAGGAAACAACAGGGCCCAGAGTGGTAGCCTAGCAGCTAAAGTTCTTACCTTGCACACACCAGGATGCCACATGGCATTGGTTCTCATTCCAGTAACCCCGTTTCCCATCCTGCTCCCTGCCTGTGGCCTGGGAAAGCAGTCAAGGATGGCCCAAAGCCTTGGGACCCTGCACCCGTGTGGGAGACTCAGAAGAGGCTCCTGGCTTTGGATTGGCTTAGCTCCAGCCATTGTGGCCTCTTTGAGAGTGAAACATTGGATGGAAGAGCTTGCTCTCTATATATCTGCTTTCCATATAAAAAGAAAGTAAGTCTTAAAAAAAAAAAAAAAGAGGAACAACATGATTTGATTTCCATTATTCTGGCTGCTTTTAGAAAGCAGACTGGAGAATGCAAGACGTGGCAAGAGACTATTCAGAGCCGTGATCCGAACTAGAGAGAATGGTGGTGGGAAGCAAGAGGAAGCGAGCAGGTGCTGAGATTTGTCGGATGGTGCATACACATACAGGCAGAGCTGTGAGGATTCCTAAAAGACCGGATGGGATCAGATGTGGGACAGCCAAAGTAGGAGGAGTCAAGGATGACTGCAAGATGCGGGGAGAGGGCGGGGGGTGAATTTTGTGGTAAAGGAGAGAGCGGAAAACAAAGGGATAGAAAGATTTTAACGTGCTCCCACAGTTCTACAGCCATGAACTAGACACTCATCGGTTAGCATGGATGCACGGAAACAGTGCTGGAGGTGGGGGGAACCAAGCTTTGCAGGAGGGGTAAGATTTAAATTCTTAAAATGTCTTAAGACTTTCAAGCGGCATTGTGGAGGGCTGGTAAAATTTCAGCAAGGCTTTGAAAGTCCTTCTGGGAGACCCACATTCCCCCCAGCTCCCATCCTTCCCTCTGTCCAGTTACGCCAGAATCCCTGGGGTTGGAGTCGGGCATCAGTAATGTGTAAAGCTCCCTGGAAAATCCTCTTAGCCTGCAAGGTGGAAAACCACTCTGAAACAGCGAATGCTTGTGAAATCTTGGAGACGCACAAGGAATTTTCCCGTTTGAAGACTCCGAAACCTTGGGTCAGTGTGTGTTTGGAAGTTAGGCAAGAGACAACCATGCCCTTATTTTCGTGATGTTCAGCCAGAAAAGATGCATAAATACTCCCAAAGGGCCCCTGAGTGCAGTCTGTGTGGGGCTTCCAAACTCAGTGTCAAGAGGGACTCCTCAGGAAATGGCCCAAGGCAAGCGTGCGACAGACAGCATAGCAAACGGGCCTGTCACATCCTGTGCTGATAGACATCGGACAAGCTCTCAGAGACCCCTTAAATAACGGGCAGGCTCAGCAGACACATGAGCAGGCTCTCATTTGCCAAAGATGGCAGAATCTGGGCACCAACAGAATAACTGCAATAATTTAAATATATTATTAGATATATTTGAATTCATAGTCCTCATGATTCTTTTTCTTTAAAGATTTATTTATTTGCTTATTTGAAAGGCAGACTTATAGAGGGAGAAAGAGATCTTCTAGCCACTGGTTTACTTCTCAAGTGACTGTCACGGACAGGGCTGGGCCAGGTCAAAGCTGTGTGTTAAGAACTTTATCTTCCACATGGGTGCAGGCACCCAAGCGCTTGAACCATCTCCCAGTGCTTTCCTGGGTGCATCAGCAGGGAGCTGGACTAGAAGTGGAGCAGCTATAACTTGAACTAGTGCTCACAGGCTCAGAGGGCATGCTGGTATTGCAGGTGGCTGCTTAGCCTGATGAGCCACAACACCCATCACCATCACTCCCCACCGCCCCCAAATTTAACATTAATATGCTCAGGCGAAGATCAGAAAAGCTAATGCAGGGCGGAAGCGAAAATTCAAAAAAAAAAATTGGAGTACTGACACTTACCTGGACTGTAAGATTTATCATAAAGTTGGGCCCGGTGGCATGGCCCAGTGGCTAAAGTCCTCGCCTTGAACACGCAGGGATCCCATATGGGCACCGGTTCTTGTCCTGGCAGCTCCACTTCCCATTCAGCTCCCTGCCTGTGGCCTGGGAAAGCAGTCGAGGACGGCTCGGTGCTTTGGAACCCTGCACCCGCGTGGGAGACCTGGAGGAATTTCTTGGCTCCTGGGTCTGGATTGGCACAGACTGGCCATTGCGGTCACTGGGGTAGTGAATCATCGGATGGAGGATCTTCCTCTCTGTCTCTCCTCTGTGTATCTGACTTTGTAATAAAAATAAAAATCTTTACAAAAAAAAAAAGATTTATCATAAAGTTACAAAATTCAAGTCTGTGCGGTATTGACCTAAGAGTGAGAAAATGGCTCAGTGGAGCAGGATGAAGCCCCGAAATAGACTGACATGCATAGAGTTCACTGACCTTCGATAGATGAGGGAAGTGAGCACCATGGAGCCAAGATAGCCTTTTCAACAAATGGTTCTGGAACAAGGCATTTCTATGCAAAATCGTGCCCTCACACCCTTCACCAAAATCAACTGAAAACATATTACAGAATTGCTTCTTGACCTTTTGGCTAAGATCAAGTGAAAAATGTATTATAACGGGGCCAGCACTGTGGTGTAGCACACTAGGCTTCCACCTGAGGCGCCTGCAGCCCACATGGGCGTCGATCAGTTCAAGTCCCAGCTCCTTGCTTGTGGCCTGGGAAAGCAGCAGAAGCCCTTGGGCCCTGCACCCACATGGGAGACCCGGAAGAAGCTCCTGGCTCTTAGCTCGAATAGCCCAGCTATAGCCATTGTGGGGAGTAAACCAGAAGGTGGAAGATACTTCTCTCTTTCTCTGAATCTCTCCTTCTTTCTCCTTGTAACTTTGCCTTTCCAATCAAAACAAATAAGTCATAAAGAGCTAAGAGAAAATAAAGCAAAATATATTACAGACTTAATTGTAACACAAAATTATAAACTTCTAGTGGACAGTGTAGGAGGAAGAATCTGGATGACCTTGAATTTGGTCATGATTTTTAGATAGAACATCAAAGACATCCATGAAAGAAAGAACTGCTCAGTTAGACTTCATTCAGATTGCTGTTCTGTTCTGGAACAGGCGCCCCTAGAGGATGCCAGAGTTGCAGGTGGTGGGTTTACCTACTATGCCACAATGCCGGCCACCAGACCAGGTGTTTATTGGGACCAACATTGTGGTATGGTTGTAAAGTTGTTGCCTATGACCCAGACATCCCATATATGCTGATTCACGTCCTGGCTGCTCCTTTCTGATCTGGAAAAATAGCCTGGGAGAAGTAGTGGAAGATGGGCTAAGTGTCCAGGTGCATGCCATCCACGTGGGAGATGCAGATAAAACTTCTAGCTTCTGGCTTTGGCTCAGCTCCGTTCTGGTCACTGTGGCCACTTGGGCAGGAAAGCAGTGGATGAAAGATCTTTCTCTTTCTTCGCCTTCTTCTGGCTCTCTCTGTAATTTGAATTTCCAATAAAATAAATCTTAAAAAAAAAAAAAAGATTTGCTTAGGGCCTAGCATCATGGAATAATAAGCTAATCCTCTGTCTGAGGTACTGGCATCCCATATGGGCTCTGGTTCTTGTCCTGGCTGCTCTACTTCCTGTCCAGCTCATTGCTAATGACCTGAGAAAATCAGTGAAGAGTGGCCCAAAGCCTTGGGTCCCTGCACCCATATGCAAGACCCAGAAGAAACTCCTGGGTCCCAGTTTTGAACCTTTGCAACTATTTGGGGAGTAAACTAATAGATGATCTCACTGTCTCTGCCTCTTATTATCTCAACTCTTAAGTAAAATTTTAACATCTTTTAAAAGAGAGATTTATTTATTTGAAAGGCACTGTGAGAATGAGAGATTGATTTTCTATTCACTAGTTCACTCCCTAAAAGGCTAGAACATCCAGGGCTGGGCCGGGCCTAGGGCAAGAGGCAGGAATTCCACCCTGGTCTCCCACATGGATGGAAGGAACTTGAGAACTTGAGCCATCATCTGCTGCATCCCATATGCATCCTCATGAAGCTGGGTCATAAATGGAGTAGCCAGAACTTGAACCAGCGCTCTGGTGTGATGCAGGTGTTCTGAGCATTGGCCTAACCCACTGTGCCACAACACCCATCCCAGTGGAAATGCAGACTAAAACAGCAGTGAGGTATCACTACACACCAGTTAGAATGGCTGAAATCCAGAGCATAGCACCAAATGATGTCAAGAATAAGGAGCATAGGTGCAATAGCCTAGTGGCTAAAGTCCTTGCCTAGAATGTGTTGGGATCCTGTATAGGCACTGGTTCTAATCCCGGTCAGTCCCGCTTCCCATCCTGCTCCCTGCTTTTGGCAGTTGAGGACGACCCAAAGCCTTGGGACTCTGCACCCACGTCGGAGACCTGGAAGAAGCTCCTGGCTTCAGATTGTCTCAGTTCTGGCCGTTGTGGTCACTTGGGGTGTGAGTCACCAGATGGAAGATCTTCCTCTCTGTATATCTGACTTTGCAATAAAAATAAATAAAAGGATTTATTTGTTTTTATTGCAAAGATTTACAGAGAGAAGGCTGCAACAGCTGGAGCTAAGCTGAGCCAATCCAAAGCCAAGAACTTCCTCCAGGTCTCCCACACAGGGTGCAGGGACCCAAGACTTTGGGTCATCCACGAATGATTTCCCAGGTCACAAGCATGGAGCTGGATGAGAAGTGGAGCAACTGGGACATGGAAAAGTACCCATATGGGATCCTGGCACATGAAAGACAAGGATTTAGCCACTAAGCTATTGCACTGGGCTTATAAAACTAAATATACTCTTACTAGAAGATTCAGAAATTATAGTCTTTAATATTCACCCAGATGAGGGGAAAGCTTTCATCTTTGCAGAAACCTATGTATCAACACTTGAAAGCAATCAAAATATCCTTCAGGCAAATGATTAAATAAACGATCCTACATCTAGACCATGAAATGTTATTTAGGATTAAAAATAAATGAACTATCTTGCCAATGAGAAGATATGGCTAAATGTTAAGTAAAAGATGTGCAGTCAAAAAGGCCACATACGGTATGATTCCAAACACATGACATTCTTGAAAAGGCAAAAGTGCATACAGTGAAAATATCAGTAGTTGCCAAGGGTTATGGGGGAGGACGGGATGAGTGGGCAGCACACTGAGTTTTTCGGAGAGTCAGACATCTCTGCTCTATACTGTAATCATGGATATATACCACTATGTATTTTTTTCCAAACCCACAGAACGTGTGACACTAGGTGTGAACTCCAGTGTCAGCTGCGGATATTAGGCAATCGGGATGTCTACACATTAACTGGTAACAAATGCATGACGCGGGTAAAGGATGCTGATCCTTGGGGTGGCTGAGCATGTGCAAGGGTGGGACACAAGTAAGAACTATGTATAAACCTGCTCTAAAAAAGAGTCTGTTTTTGAAAAGGCTTCACAATTAAAACTGTGCAGAATATATGAACAGTTTGGAAGAAAAGGAAAGTTAAATGGGCTTTGCAACATATAAAACATGATCAAGGGACCAGCATTGTAGTGCCACAGTTAAGCCACCACCTACAACACCAGTGTCCCGTCTGGGTGCCAGTTCAAGACTTGGCTGCTACCCTTCCGATCTGGCTTCCTGATGGTATGTCTGAGGAAAGCAGCAGAGAACGGCCCAGGTGGCTGGGCCCATGCCCCCCTGTGGGAAACTTGGATGGAATTCCAAGTTCTTGGCTCGAGCCTAGCTTCATTCCTGGTCATTGTGGTCATCTGATAAGTGAACCACTAGATGGAAAATATCCATCACTTTCTCTCACTTTCTCACTCTCTCTGATTCTTCCTCCCTTTGTAACTCTGACTTTCAAATAAATTTAAAAATCTTTATGATATTTATAAACAAGAGCATTCAGCTACTATGTGCCAGTGAATTAGCCATTATATGTTTTTAAACAACACAATTAAAATAATTCAAATACTCGTTGACAGAGTCTGGTTAATAATGGTATATTCAAAAAATATCATTAGGCAGTTATTTCAGAAGGAGAATTTTTTTTTTTTTTTTTTACAAAATTTACTTGCCAATTTGTTTAGTTGGAAAAGGCAGTGATCTTTCCTAAAGTAACTCAGTTCTCAAATGCCCACAGTAGCCGAGGTTGGGCCATAATAAAGCCATAAGTTAAGAACAAAATCCAGATCTCCCAAATGGAAAAAAGGGACTCAACCACTCAACCCTCACCGGCTGCTTCACAGACTGGACAGCAGAAGGAAGCTGGATTCAGGTGCAGAGCTGGGACTCCAACCCAGGAACTCCAGTGTGGGATGAGGGCATTATCATAAAAAAAAGATTTATTTTTATTGGGAAGGTAGATCAGATTTACAGAGAGAAGGAGGAATAGAGAGAAAGATCTTCCATCAACTGATGTACTCCCCAAATGGCTGCAACAGCTGGAGCTAAGCGATTGGAAGCCAGGAGCCAGGAGCCTATTCTGGTTTTCCCACGTGGGTGCACAGTCCCAAAGCTTTGGGCCGTCCTCAACTGCTTTCCCAGGCCACAAGCAGGGAGCTGGATGGGAAGCAGGGCTGCTGGGATTAGAACCAGTGCCCATATGGGATCTCGGTGTATGCAAGGCGAGGACTTCAGTTGCTAGGCTACTGTGCTGGGCCCAAGGGCATTATCTTAACCACTATGCTCAAGATTTACCCCCAGGAATAATTTTTTTTTTTTAAATTTACTCTCTGAAAAGCAGAATTACAGAAAGCAAAAAAGAGGGAGGGAGAGGAAGAAGGAAGATAAAAGATGACCTCCCATGTCTGGTTTACCCCCTAAATGGTTGCAATATCCAGGAATGAGCCAGGCTCAAGCTAGAAACCTAGAACTGCATCTGGGACTCCCACATGGGCAGAAGCAGCCCAAGCTCTTGGGCCATCCTCCACTGCCCTCGCAGGTACCTCAGCAGAGAGCTGAATTGGAAGTGAACCAACCAGGACTTGAACTTCTGGGATGCCTGCACTGCAGGTGGTGATTTGACCTGTGGTATCACAACGCTGGCCTCAGGAAAAAAATCTGAATGAACTTGATAAGCACATAATAGATTATGTATTAACATAAAACATGTTGGCAAGTGAGAACATACTAAGCGAAAAAGGTAAGGCATACAGAACCCAGCGTACTGAGTTTCTAGTGTAGGTGTGTCTGTATTAGGGTGTAGGAAGAGAGATGTGTACAGGGCCAGCAGTATGGCACAGCAGGTGAAGCCGAGCACCAGTGTGCCTGGGAATGCAGAAGGGGGTGACCCAAGTGCTTGCATTCCTGCACCCCAGTGGGAGACCCAAAGGGGGTTCCAAGCTCCTGGTTTCAGTCTGACCCAGTCCTAGCGTTGGAGCCACTGGGGGAGTGTGCAGAGGATCTTTTTCTCTCTGCCTGTGTATAACCATACATGTGTGTCCCTAGTTCAGCCTTTCAAATAAATAAGTCTTTTTTGAAAAAACAGAGAAATGCTTATTTTCTTGCTGACGTTACAGTGTGGACATGAATAACCCAGCGCTGGAGTGGTAGCCCCCTCTGGCAGGCTCCAGGTGTACTTCAGCTTTACCCTGCAGCCTTTCCGGTTTCCAGCAGGTGTCCTCAGGTCAGGGAGGGGCAGGAGAAGCTGGCCTAGTTCCCCTGAAAGTGGCACACACTTCACTTTTGCTCAACATGGCAATGTCCTTACCTGCTAGAGTGGCTGAGAAACGTGGTCCTTCTCGTAGGTGCCTTTGTACTCTCTTAAAATCTGGTGGTATAGAATGGATGTGTATCTGAGGGTGGGAGGCAGCCACTTCCACCATAGCCCATCTGTGGAAAAACACGTGAAACCCCGGCAACAGTGTCTGCCTTCAGCAAGAGTCCCTTTCTCAATACCCTTTTGAACCTTGATCATTTGTTCCTCACGGATGTAATCAATTCGACATTTACAGCAGCAGCTGACGCAAGGTGTGTTTGGCGAGCCTCCCAGCTGGGGCTTCCCCTGCAGAGACCTCACAGACATGGGGTGCAGCTCCGGCTGTATTGGATGGGAGAGAGTCCCTCTGGGTAGAGTCTGCAAAGGAGCACACATCCCAGGGGCCCTCGCTGTTCTGGGCCAGCAACCCCAGCCAGCCCCAGGCCTTCCTTACATCCCTCCTAACTCGCCAGGCATGGCAGGTGGCCAGTTCTGCCACCAGGTTCTTGCCCCATGCTGCTTACACGAGAGGGAGGAGGAGGAAGGACGTTGGCCTGTCTGGGAAGAAGCTGGGATGGGGGCCTAGGGATCCAGGCAGAGCGGGGGACTAGGCCAGCAGCGCTGTTTGTCCTTGGAAACCTGGAATCATGCAGAAGCCTGACTCTGCCCTTAGCTGCAGCTATCTTGCCTTCCTCAACTACTGAGCAAATTTCAGGCCTATAAATAGTTGAGGCAGGCTGGGGGAGACGCGGGGGGAGGGGATGAGGAGGGGAGGGAGCAGTGGGAGAGACAGCTGGAAGACCACAACAGTGAGTCCCTCTGGGCAGTATCTTCCACTTCTACCAGCTGAGCTCTGGGACCCAGCACTCGCACCCCTGGATCCTTGTGCACCGACTACTCAAGCCCGGCCTCCTAGGATGGCTTCCAGCTTCCAGCACCCCAGGGGACTCCCCGCAGCAGCTGTTTAGTCCCTTAGGGGCTCTAGCTATGCAGAGGAACAAATTGTATTCCCTGCTTTGTCTAATGTGCAGGGAAGGAAAACGCAAACAATCAACATTTCTCTAAACATTCACATATGCTGTCCCAATTCATGAACTAGATTTTCACAATTTTACCCAAATAGATTTCCTCCTGAACATTTAAACACTCTCTCCATTCTAGTGACATCAGATTCTCATCACTGTTCCAAAGATCCTTAAAAATGGATGCTATTACAGAACTGGATCTGTGTCCACAGACTAACAGCAGTTACAGAAAGCAAATCCAGGCTTCTGTAATTTGCAATCAGCAAGCCAGTTTTCCTATTGCTCACCACTGCCCTCTCCTGGAGACCTCCGGGAATTGGCCATGCCACGCATCACCCATAGGGCGCTCTGCAGTTCGTTCACATCACTCCCTCTTCCAGCACAAGTGGGCCCTGAACTCGTGGCAGACTCATGGTTGAACCGGGACCTGCAAGAGCCACATAAAAGTTCTACTTGAGAAGGAATGCAAACGGTGGTGGCTGACCAGTGCAAGTTTGTGCCTTTTAGACAGTGCCACGGGCAGAAATCAGACTCACTAAAAAGTAAGTGGTAGATGGGGCCCAGCGCGGTGGCGCAAGTGGTTAAGGTCCTCGCCTTGCACGCCCGGGATCCCATATGGGCGCCGGTTCTATCCCGGCAGCCCCGCTTCCCTTCCAGCTCCCTGCCTGTGACCCGGGAAAGCAGTCGAGGCGGCCCAAAGCTTTGGGACCCTGCACCGGCGTGGGAGACCCGGAAGAGGCTCCTGGCTTCGGATCGGCATAGCATCGGCCGTTGCGCTCAAGTGGGGAGTGAATCATCGGATGGAAGATCTTCCTCTCTGCCTCTCCTCTCTGTATATCCGCCTTTCCAATAAAAAAATAATCATAAAAATAAATCTTTAAAAAAAAAAAAAAAGAAAGTAAGTGGTAGAAGCGCCTAGTAGGAGTCTTGAGGTAAAGTGGGCCAGAGGCTGGCACTGTGGCTGGGGTGCAAGTGGGGAGGGTGTGTCCCAGGCACAGTACTGGAACCTGACCCCTTCAGGGCTGCCCTCCTAAGGGCCCGGCTGAGGGAGGCTCCAGGGAGTTTTCTTCTTCCCTAGCCTTACCGAAGCTAAGAGAATAGGCAGAAAAGTGATGCCAAAGTGATGGCAGGTGCAGAGGCCAAGCACACAGCCACTTGGGGCATGAATCAGTGGACAGGAGATCCTCCTCTCTGCAAAGACCAGGCGTGGGTCTGCTTCTGCAGAACACAGGGAGAAATCCATGGACTTGAAGGGGTATTGAATTTCAGTAGCAGATTCTTGCTTTCTATCTGGAGAAACGTTCCAAAGACAGGCACGTATGCAGTGTGTAAGGAAAGAAAGTATATTCAAGAGCTAAGAGAGCAAACGCATGTGGGCAGAGGTGAGGAGTGGTATGGGGCAGGAGGAAGATTAGTGGGGTAGGGGAAGAGGATGTAGAAAGAAACCACTTCCTCTAGGCCCGGTCTGCAGAGAGAAGGGACCCTCCCAGGTGCCCTCCTGTATTATGAGGAATGGCTATTCACAGGGCACCTCCCCCCAAGGTCCCAGGTGAAGGAGACATACCAGGAAGGAGATGGTGAGGGTGGCATCTCCAGGTCAGTGTGCCTAGCTAGCTATCCCCCATCAGACTCAACTCTAAGGGTCTGATTGGATCAGGTTTTCACTGTAGGCGGAGGAGGGCAGCTGCACTTCCCGGAGAGAGATCAATTCTGGTTCAAGTTTGGTTGGTAAAAACCCTGTGGCCAAGGCTTCAAAGGTTATCAAAAGATGCAGGTATGGTCAAGACCATAGAGAGCGGGTGGAGATGGACCAGGGCCAGGGGATGGGATGTGAGGGCAAGGGGTGATCCAGATACGAGACTGGGCTGCAATACATTCAGGGGTGAGGAGCAAGAGACAGGGGGAGCAGCAGGTGCACCACCTGTAGTTCTGAGTGGGACAAGGGAGACTCGGAGAGCAAGTGCTTCAGAACACGCCAGATATGACTGATGAGCCTTCCTCTCCCCCCAGTATCTCTGTGCGCTTACACACACACACACACCACCATACACACCACACACCATACACAGTGCACACTCACGCACACACACTCACTTAATAGGCGCAACACCTTCAGCAGGTTGCCGCTAGGTGGCAGTGTTTGCATGCAATTAGTCTCCCGAGGGACCAGCTAAAACCTCCTCCCAGGACTCTTGGACGAGCCAGGCACCTGTAATGGCTGCAGCACGCACCTGTGCTCTTCAGGGTGTGTCTCTCTCCCCGACTTCCTGGGGATTGGGAGGAACGTATGGGGCTTTTTCTTACTGAGTCCAAGCCGTGAGGTCCCAGGATGTTAGCAGACCCTTGTGTGTGCGTGTAAAAGATGATATCCCTGGTTATCCAACAGGCCTCGTGCCTCCCTCTGAGTCTCCTTCCCACACTTGGTTTACTAAGTCAGCACTTTGTGAAGGTCACATCACACGAGTTAATTCCAGCCTGACATTCTACACTGCCATGTGGCTTTGCCATCTTCAGATGCCCTGGTTTCCCGAGTAGAAGGGAACATGTTTCCACTCTGAGTGGACACAGATGCCAAAGGCAGAGTTGGGGTTTATCCCAGGCAGTGGGATTGATAGGGCCTTGTCCCTAACCTTTGTGTCTTGTCTGGCTGCATCTTGGATAAGACCATCTTCTCCCAGTTGGAGTAATTACAGATACTTGGTCTGGAGGGGGTCCTGGAAGGCTACCTCCTGGTCAGCTTTTAATTCTCTCTTGCCTCCAGCTTATGGATGGAACAACGAAGGCCAGAGATATGGGACTGCTTGGCACCACCATCTCAGGCTCCACCATTCAAGTGTGTTCCTCTGTACAATGTGCTCACACAGGGATGCCTATCAAAAATATTTTTGGGTCAAGCTAAATCTAAGAGCCAGGAGCCACATTCTGGTAGCTCGGATGGTGTTAGGGAGCCAAGTACTTGAGCCATCTTTCGCTGCTTTCCCAAGCATATTGAATCAGAAGTGGAGTAGCTAGGACTTAAACCAGCATTCTAATATGGGATGCCAGTGCCACAGGCAGGGGCTCAACCACCACCTGCTCCTCTATCCCAGATTTTAGTCCTAACTGTTCTACCAGGGACAGCACATGAGGGCAGGACTGCTCACGCCAAAGAAAGGGGCCTTTGGGAGTCGGGAGAATCCTTCAGTCACATAGGTTTGTTCTGTAACAAATAGAGCAGGCATTAGATGACATGGCAAAAAGTGAATTTCCTTCCTGTTCTGCTTTCCCCAGCGTTCCTTGGCCTCTTTTTTGAGAAATGCCACATCACTTCAAAACTGAGCTTGGAGTGAAAGGTCAACCAAAGATGATGGCATTAAAATCGCTGTTGCTGCTGCTGCACTGCGTGTCCTGCAGACACTGAGGAGCGGACCTGTCCTCAGACTGGCCTCTCTTCCCTGGTCTCCTGACCCCATCCATCACTGGCCTCTTTATTTCATCTCTACCATCCATGTAAACAGTGGCCCCCAGGGCACCTGGTGGAGTCCCTTCGGATAAGGGGGGATACAGGCTCTCCACTTCTGCCCTGAGATGCAAGCCACTCACTCAACTGGGAAATCATCTTGGACCATAGAAAGCTCATCCTCATCTCACTGAGGAGATCCTGCAGTTACAAGTATGCTTCTTGGGTTGTCATCTGTATTATCCTGGGGAACATCTGGCTGTCCTGCCCACTGTCCCTTACAAGCATGTTAACTGAAAAGGTACTGCCTCTACAGCTCTACCCCTTAGATGACAGCCAGCGTATTGGTCATAGTCAACTTCTGCGTGCCTGGCTCACTTGCCCATGACTTCCTTGTGGTGTACTCAATAAATCTCACTTTGTTCATTTCCTCTGTTCACCTGTGATGCTAGCTTCACTTGGTCTGACAACCCACTCGCAGGGACACACACCTCTCCACCTGACCACAGCCTGGTGTTGTCACACCTGCCTTCTTCATTCATGACAGGGTCCTTCAGCTCCACCCTCCTTCTGCGAGTCTACATGCCCCTCCAGCTGTCAGTCTCTTCCTACCTATCAAGGCTCATGATGTAACAATACCTCCAGTCCTTTCTCTCCAATATCCTCTCTCCGTATCACTGCTTTTCTGTCACACTCTCCTAGCAAAGCCCCAAACTTGGATCAATCTTGCTATTGGTGCTCTCTGCACCTGCACGTGCCGCAGCTGCTGCTGAGTACCAATGGACAGAAATAAAGGTAAGGGGCTGGAGCTGTAGCATAGCATGTTAAGTCAGCATCTGCAGTGCCAGCATCCCCTATGGACACTGGTTCTAGTACCTCCACTTCCAACCCAGCTCTCTGCTACTGTACCTGGGAGAAGAGTGGAGGATGGCCAAGTTCTTGGGCTCCTGCGTCCAAGTGGGAGACCCGGATGGCTTTGAACTGGCCTTGCTGGGAGCATAGCAGCAATGTGCGGAGAGAACCAGCAGATGGAAGTGTTAAATTTGCCGCTGACCAAAATGCTAGATTCACCTACCACCAGGGAAAGAGTAACTCAGCCGAATATATGAAAAGAATTTAGATGGCCTTTATTTCAGGGAACCACGGTCATGGCTTCCCTTCCCCAGGCAGCATCCTAATCCTTCACTTATCGCAGTAGGGGTCCTATTTGCATTGCCTCCCCTGCTCCCTGCCCCACCCCATCACACCAGCTGTGCAGGAACACAGCATAATAATCCTTAGCTGGTTAATATTTTCCATACTCTCATTTTGGGTGCCGTCCTGCCCCTTTCCCCACCTTTTCCATCTGTTTAAATTGTGTTTTCTTAAGTTTTGTGTTTTTCTGGAGGGGTAGACTTTCCCAGACTTTGCCCCAAGTCCACTTTTGCTTCCAGGCTTGCCTTTGGGGCCCTGTTTCTCAACACAGCTCACCTCTCTCATCCTGCAGCCATTCATCAGCTCTTTGCCAACTGCTTTCAACCCAACTTCTCCACAGGCATGGCTCTTCGAAGCCGCTCACATTGTTGTCGGGGAATTTCCACACCGAAGTCAAAAGCGACCTCCGTTCTTGTCCCACACGAAGGAAGAATTTTTGTGCGGACAATTTCAGTGAGCAAAGCACGATTTATTGAAGATAGAAAAACCTCTTGCCATGGCACCCGGTTGGGGATTTTCAAAAGAGAAAGATCCGAGAAACAAGTGAAAGTGGGGTATTTTAAGTACAATTTTGAGAGGGAGAAAAGAAATTAGAACATGAGCTAACAGCCACAGGCCATATTCCAGAGCCTGTGGAGCTTACTCAAAACAAAAAGCCATCAGCCTGTGTAATGAGCCACCTCCGCCCATTTTCCTGATAAGCTGAAACCTCAGGCATTGTCTCCAGGCCTCCTCAAGATAAAAATTCAAAGAGCTGGGGGGTTGACACTTTGATCTTGTCAGATAGTTGTTGGGGAGGCCCTTTGCATTCCTTCCCAGGGACTTCCCGGTTCCAATAGGGGCTCCACCTAACCGCCCAGTTGCTAGTCTTATGATAAAACCAGGAGTCTTTCCGCCAGGGGAAAAATGAGGGGGCAAGCAAGCTGTTGTCATTTTGAAGGCAAATTTCACCAGGGACAGGGACCCTAATTATCTATGAACTCATCTGACTCCTTACAGCCAAGATGTGACATTCTTGAGCCTTGTTATCACCTGTCTTTGTCGGAGCTTCCATACCCACCACCCTTTTAGGATAGATCAACCCCAGCCCAAACTGGGTCCTCCCATCCAAGGCACAGAAAGCCAATCACCATTACTGGGGTGGTGGAAAGAAGGAGGTGCTTACTGCAAAGGATAGAGCAAGGTGCCGCTCTTGCTTATTTCCTGGGCTCCCCGAGGGGGAGATGGGTAAAGGCTCTTACAGATTCAACCTGGAGCTGGAAAGTATGCTTTCTGAGCTTGTCTAGGTTCCTGGCTGGTTTATAATGCTCATGACCTTGCTTACATCAGTTGGCTGGCTACATGCAGGTGAGGGTAGCTACTTTCTGCTCCAAGCCTTGAGTTCCTGGGCGAAAAGGAAAAACCTTCCAGGTCATTAAGATGTTATCTATTGGAGACACACAAAAGACCTCAGAGGTCCAGTGATTAGAATCTTGTAGGGCCAGATGTACCACTCAATTCAGACAGCTCCATTCCGACAAGAGGTGGGTATGTGACTCACCCAATACCGGCATCCCATCTCGCTCAGCAGAATGCTCAGTCCAGGAGTATGACCAGGGCCAGAGGAACTAGAGTCTTGACTTAGGAACCTGTTCACACAGACCTAGGCTGTAGTTACTCACAGTCGCATCCCTGAGTTGCCAAACTTTGAGAGCCTAGAGACAGAGGGAGGAGCTCCATGCTGGGAAGCCCCCAGGATGAACCCTGCTTCCAGAATCTCTCTGGTTTCAAGTTCTTCTTTCGATTCTGTGACTTGAGTGTCCTTCCAGTAATCTCCTCTCCATGCGCCTAAGTTCTAGCGGTGTTCTCTCACCAACAAAGCTGGCTTCTCATTCTAGTGAGACTTTGTTCCTCCGTGAGGTCTCTACAACTTGCCCCGTGGTTTTCAGAATCTTACAAGTCGTTTTCATTTGAACCACGCTATAAGATCACAAGACAGGCTTTAGAACATTGATTTGTTTGACGTCAGTGTAGTGGCACAGGCGTTCATGCTGCTGCCTGTGGTGCTGGCATTCTGTAGGACTGCTGTTTCAAGCCCTGACTGCTTCATTTCTGATCCAGCTCCCTGCTAATGGGCCTGGGAAGGCAGAAAGAGAGCCCTTGCATCTGCTGCTTCACTCCTAACGGCTGGAGCTTATCTGATCTGCAGACAGGAGCATCCTCCAGGTCTCCAACGTGGGTACAAGAGTCCAAGGACTTGGACCATCCTCTGCTGTTCTCCCAGGCCATAAGCAAGGAGCGGGGTGGGAAGTAGAACAGCCTGGACATGAATCGGGACATGAATTGGTGCTCTTATGGAATAATGGTGCTAACAGGCAAAGGATTAGCCCTCTGAGCCACCCACCTCCCCCAAGCACCTACTGGGACCCCTTCCTGCTTCCCCGTTCCCACAGCTTGTGAAATTCTAGCGTTCCAGTTATCCACCAGTCAGATGTAACCTGGCGCCTCGCCTTAGAATCCCGCTCCCCAATCTCTCGCGGCCCCTCCCCTAGACTCCACCCACCTACCTGTGGCTCAGATAATACCAGTCACCCGTCCCCAGGGCTGGCACACAGCCCCTCCCTTCTCCTCCCCCCTCTCTCTTCCCTTCCCTTCTCCTGGCTCTCCCCTGTCCCATCCATCCTGCCCCTTTCCCTTGCCCTGGCATCCCCCATACTGCCACAGGAGACACAGCTCTTCCTGTTCCACCCCCACCCCCTGGCACTCCTACCCCATTGGAATAAAAGACCTCCTGATATCTCATCGTGTCTGCGATTTTGGCTTGCAGTAAACTAATCGTGAAAAGAGGACTTGACTGCGGGAATTAGCTGTGCGTAACAACGTAAGAACCATAAGAACTTCAGATGCGTTTAAAACCTAATACTTGCCCTTTTTGAGGTAACGTGGGGTTTGTTAGTACCGGGACCTCATAGGTAAGACCAGCAGGCCTCAGACAAATAAATTGATTTGCTGGAGATGACACATTTGTAAGTTGGCAGAGTTCAAACTCCAAATCCTTCTTTCATTGCAGGTCCTGCCTGTCCACACACAGGTGATGTGGAGCACAGCCCTAGGATCAGGACGGAGCAGCACAAAACAGAGGCCCAACTCTGCCTTTTGAAACTTTATTTTGAGCAGTTCCAGGCGTAGGAAGAAAGGAAACCCACAGCTCTTGTTTTTCTCTCCCTTCTATGCAGTGCTTTGCTCCCGTCATCCGTACTCCAGACTTGTAGTCTACACTATAATTCATCCATGTTCTCGGCAATTACAGTGTTAGGGGCTGGCCTGTAAATTACGGATTGAAACTCAACCCTCTTATGAGTTGGGGCCATTCTGCCGGGATTCAAACCGGTGCTGTGATATTGGATAGCATCGCAATCGGTGGCTTAACACACTATACCACAATGCGGACCCCTCAGAGCTCTCTTCTAGGGCTCCTTATATAAGTCATTATATAAGTTGGTTGAATAGGATGTGGGACAGACCAGACCAGTTCACTGCACATGCTGACAGGCACAGGAACCAGGGCTGAAGGCCGGCTCACAGGGGATTATTGGGGGTCACTCTGACTAGGCTGCAGCTTCCTATGGTGTAAGTGGGGGCTGAGTGTGTGGTGGGCCGGGCTGTAGCACTTACTGGTTTGTGTAAGAGACAGGGCTGCAGATAGAGCCGACCTAGGAATTGTAACTATCAGTATGTATGTAGACTGACATGGGTGAAAGAGCTGGACCCAGTACTGGCAGGTGCACACAGAAGTCAGGTGTGGGACCACCTCAGAGGACATTTCTTTGAGGGTCCCCCAACTGAATCACCAGAGCCAGAACTGCAACCATGGGGAGAGTGGCAGGACCTGGGATCTGACTGTGGAGTGCATGTGGCCGGACGGGGCCGCCTCAGTTACTGCAGATGATGCACTGGACAGCACACACAGACCCACGTGGAGGACTGGGAAGTCCATTGGAGTCTGTGGAGAACCTCTGCAGAGGAAGGAGGGCAGAACAAATTGGTCAACCCCAGTGAAGCTAGACATTGAATTTCTGGGCAAATGGAGACATTGGAAGGATTTCCTCATCCTCGGGTCAGTGAGCTCGACAGCATTTCACAACTACTGAAAGCACTTGAACAGAAAACCCTTGCAGCATTTCCACATCGGAGAACCTGGGATGACCTCGGGTGCCCGTTCCCCATCCCTGGGAACCGAGGAGGTTGGGGGGCTGGGTGTGGCTTTTCCCCTTGTCTTCCCAGATAGGAAGAAGATAGGGAAGGTGTGGAAATAGTGGTCTCATCTGCTTTCCCCTAGTCCTTGACCCTTCCCACCCGAATCAACTGTGTAAACATAATCAAAAACAAAATTTATAAATAAATAAACAAATAACTCAGCTTTTGGCTGCTTTAACTAAAACACCCAAGAAAACAACTTAGGGGGTAAGAAAGTTTAACTTGTCTTACGGTTTGGAGGTTTACTGTGCCCTTGGGTGGTCCTTGTGGGGTGGTATCTAAGCAAGCGGGCTCAGGGGAGTGTGAGTGGGGAAGTGCTGACACGGGTTGCCAGGTTAGACAGAGGAAAAGGAGGCTAAAGCTGCCTTCAATAGCCAACCTTCTGGTATGAGCTAACAACCACGGGCAAGGGAAAGTTGCCCATGACCCAAAAGCTGTCCATTAGGCCATATAATAAGATCAATCACCATTAATCCATAACATTAACCCATTAAGTATCAACAGAAGACTTTGGGGGCTAAGCATTTGCATGAGACTGGGGAGCCAAATCCAGTTCATATTTTTATTTTATTTCATTTTATTGGAAAGGCAGATATACAGAGAGGAAAGACAAAGAGAAAGATTTTTTTTTTATTATCTGCTGGTTCACTCCCCAAGTGGCTGCAATGACCAGAGCTGAAGTGAACCAAAGCCAGGAGCCAGGAGCTTCTTCTGGGTCTCCCACGTGGGTGCAGGGCCCCAAGGTTTTGGGCCATCCTCAACTACTTTCCCAGGCCACAAGCAGGGAGCTAGATGGGAAGTGGAGCAGCTGGGACATGAACTAGCTCCCGTATGGGCCCCTGGTGCATGTAAGGCGAGGACTTTAGCCACTAGGTTATTGCGCTGGGTGCAATTTTTTTCCTCTTTAGAAACTGGTGTTTATTTTCCATCATCCTCACTCCAAGTCGGCTTCAGAGACCGCAGATCAGCTTAAGACCACTCAATGGGGCCTGGCGCTGTGGCCTAGTGGCTAAAGTCCTCGCTTTGAATGCGCCAGGATCCCATGTGGGCGCCGGTTCTGATCCCGGCAGCTCCACTTCCCATCCAGCTCCCTGCTTGTGGCCTGGGAAAGCAGTCGAGGACAGCCCAAAGCCTTGGAACCCTGCAACCATATGGGAGACCTGGGAGAAGCTGCTGGCTCCTGGCTTCAGATTGGCTCAGCTCCAGCTGTTGCGGCCGCTTGGGGAGTGAATCATCAGACGGAAGATCTTCCTCTCTGTTTCTCCTCTCTGTATATCTGCCTTTCTAATAAAAATAAATCAATCTTTAAAAAAAAAGACCACTCAAGGGTCATTCCTTTCTATTCGGTGGCTTGAGCCATGGTGCTGCTGACCAGTCTTCAGTGGGGAACTGCTGGATGGGCACAGAGGGCACCTGAATGCCCTCAGATCAGCCTGCAACCCTAGGGCTGGGTAAGCATTAACTCGAGAGCGGGGGTGGGGTGGGGGTGGGGGCAGTCCATTCACCGGGAACTCCTCCCCGGGCGCAGCCTGCTCTGCCTTTTCAGCCTCCTCAGGACTGCAGAAGTAAAGCATCATCTCCCACGGGTGTTCGGGGGAGACGGTACCTCGCATGCACCGAACCTCCTGGGCCAGGATCGACCCCAGACCCACGGAGTAGGCCCCCTTTTGCAATTTTACTGCCGGACTCTTCAAGTTAGAAAACTGACAAGCCAAGTTACACCGGGGGCCCAGGCACGGCAAGAAACAAGAGAAGCAGAGGAAGATGCAGGCGATTTCCTGACCCTTTGCTTTCATCCGTCCTCACAGCAGTTACATATGAACATCATACTTGTAGCAAGGAGAACTATCCAGTCGTTTTCTTTAAAGATTTATTATTTTTACTGAAAGGGCAGATTTATAGAGAGGATAGACAGAGAGATCTTCCATCCGCTGGTTCATTCCCCAAGTGGTTGCAACAGCTGGAGCTGAGCCAATCCAAAGCCAGGATCCTCCTCCAGGTATCCCAAGCCTTTGGGCCATCCTCCACCGCCTTCCAGGCCATAAGCAGGGAGTGGGATGGAAAGTGGAGCATCTGGGACCTGATCCTGCACCCATACGAGATCCTAGGTGTTCAAGGTGAGGATTAGCTACTAGGCTATTGCACTAGGCCCCCAAATCCAGTTCAAACCATAATCCTCCTAGTGGCTAAATCTCTCACAGCTATTCCAAACTTCAGCCTGGGGGTAGGGGAGGGAGATTGCTGTTGTGGCACAACAGGTTAAGCTGCTACCCACAACGCCAGCATCCTATATGTATTCTGATTTGAATCCTGGCTGCTTCACTTTAGAGCCAGCTCCCAGTTAATGTGCCTGTGTTGGGCCGCTGCATTCATGTAGGAGGCCTGGAAGAAGCTCCTGTCTTCAGCGTGCCCTACCACGGCTATGACAGCCATTTGGGGAATGAGCCAATGAATATAAAATCTCTGTCTCCTCTCTCTTCATTTTGAATAAATAAATCTCCAAACAAACAAACAAACAAACAAAAACAACCCTCACTGTGCCTGCAACAAGATTGAAGAAGTGGTCCCTATTTCTCCCGGCTATCCCACCCAAGGAGAGGCACTGGAAAGCACACCCACTTAGCTCAGCTAGACGCCTGAAAGCCATGGTAGGTTTCTCCTCCACTTCCTCCCCTCGGGGACATCCTACCAATGTGCCCTATCAAGTTCCACGTCAAGTCTAAAATAGCTCCCCTCACATTACTCGGCAAGGCCACCACTTAGGTTCAAACCACCACCGTCTTTGGCCTGGACTCTGTCAACAGACGAATTAGTTCCCTGCTGTTACAGTTTACCTGTCAGCAATTTTTTTGCTTCATAGAACAGGAAATCAGAACATGACAACCTTCTGCCTAACCCCTTCAACGGTTTAACAAAAATGTCTCCATTCTTTGATTCAGCCAACAGGCCCTTCCCTCCCCCACATCCCATCTGGGGCCCCGTTCCTAGCATGGATACTCCGAAGCGGGGATATCCCTGAACTGGGACTCAATTTTTATTCTAGGTCCTTGCCATGCAGAAACAATTTTTAAGATTTATTTTTACTTTGAAAGGCAGAGCTATAGGGACAGAAGAGATTCTTTCTCCGCTGGCTCACTCTCCAAATGGTGGCAACAGCCGGAGCTGGACTGGTCCAAAGCTGGGAGCCCCAGCAGCTTCTTCTGGATCTCCCACATGCACGCACCAGCCCAAGCACCTGGACCATCCTTCACTGCTTTCCCAGGCCATAAGCTGGGAACTGGATTAGAAATAGAGCAGCTCGATTCCAACCATATTGGATGTTGGACCCAGGGTGGAGGCTTAAGAGATTATGCCATGGAGAGACAGAGAGGAAGATCTTCCATCTGATGGTTCACTCCTCAAGCCACAGCAACGGCCGGAGCTGAGCTGATCTGAAGCCAGGAGCCTCTTTCAGGTCTCCCATGCAGGTGCAAGGTCCCATGGCTTATCTTAGACTGCTTTCCCAGGCCACAAGCAGGGAGGGCGGTGCTGCTGGGATTAGAATCTGCACCCATAGAGGATCCCAGCATGTTCAAGGCGAGGATTTTAGCCACTAGGCCACAGCACCCAGGGGAGATGCGGCACATGGTTTGTTTTAAGAGGTCCAAAGGGAGAGCGGCTATATACAAGGTGCCCCGGCCCCCAGCCTCCCAGGTGAGATGCCTGCCTGATGCTGTAAACAGGTGCACTGACTTTCAGGCTGCAGCGCTCACCCTTCTGCGGCCTTTGGCACCTGGTGTTATCAAATGGCATGTGCCTGTCAGCTCCCCACCACCTCTCAGGCCGACTCTGGCTTCCTGTGCCTTCCACGTCAACATCACCCAGAGTAGCCCTTGTTCTGCATCCCAGCCTGTAGTTCCCCTCTTATTATCTCATTCAACTTGGCAATTACCGTCTTTTCTTCCTCTAGCAAGCTGCAGGGAGCAAGAGGCTTCAGCTGTGTTATTTCCAGCCTTACCCCCTCTGCTCCACCCCCAGCATGGGAACCGGGGTGGGCAGCATCTCTCAGTATAACAAGCAAGAAAACTGGGAATGGGGGTGGGGAGCAGTGCTGCAGCATAGCGGGTCTACAGTGCGCCAGTTCAAATCCCAGTGACTGCATTCCCCATGCTGTTCCCTGCTCATGCACCTGGGAGGAGCTGCTGCTGGTTCCCAGCTTGGGCTTGGCCCAGCACGGCTCACTGCAGCCAGCTGGGGAGTGAACCAGCAGGCAGCCATCTCTGTTTGTCCCAACCCCAACTTTGTAACTCTGCCTTTCAAAATAATTAAAAAAAAAAAATCCTTAAAACTGGGAATAGCTTAAATCGCCTGCATTTCAATACTCCGTTACAGTTCAGAAACACCACACTTAGTTTTACAGACGGGACAGGCTGAGACTAGCTCGGAACCAGGGAGCAGGGTAGAGAGGGTCTCCCACCCAAGCGTGTCCCTTCACCCTGCCCACTAGTCCAAGCATCCGCCCAGCCATGTCCCCCGCGCGCAAAGACGGGGAACAAATCTCAGCAGGCGATCCAAAGAAAGCCTGGTATTTTTAGCAGCACCGAGGCTGCTCTCGCCACTCGTTCTGCAAAGAAACGAAAAATCTTGGCGCACCACTCCCTTCTGCACAGCCTCAGCCTCCGAGGCGGACAGCAGTGTCTTCTGCCTTCCTCACAGCCATCTTCCTCGCCCTTTGCCCATTGCCACCCGGTCACTCCGTGGTGGACCCGCCACACGTGGCCTCCTCCCGCCGTCCGTGCTTCTCTCGGGCTTTGGTCGGGTCAGGGGCGAGCAGCGTCCGCGGCGCGCCGTCTCCACCCAGGCCTGGACCCCTAGGCCCAACGGGGCGGAGGAACAGGGCCTGGGTCTCCCCTCACAGCCAAGCAAAGGGTCAGGACGTGCGACCCCCAACTTCCACCCAGGGGGGCAGCACCGGCCGGGAGGCGGGGCCAGAGAAGAGGCGGAGCCAGAGAGGCCTGGGGGAGGGGCTAGCATGCGGGGCGGGGCCTGGGGAGGAGCGGGGGCGGGGTCGGGATGGGACGTGGGAGGAGCCAGCTGGAGGGGTAGAGCCTGGGGCGGGACTACGGGGAGGAGCCCGCCCGCGGGGGCGGGGTCGGGAAGGGACGTGGGAGGAGCCAGCAGGAGGGGACGGGTTTGGGGCGGGCCCGGGGCGGGGCGAGCGGGGCGGGGCCTGCCGGCGGGGGCGGGGCCCGGGGCGGGGCCGTGCAGGGCGGTGCAGGGAAGCCGAGCTCCGCCCTCGGCCGCCGCCAGCCGCGCGCCCCCGGCCCCGCCCCTCCCCCGCCCCGCCGCTCGGCCGGCCCGAGTCGCGCCCTCCCGCCCGCGCTGCCGAACTTGCTCTAACTTCCTCGGCCGAGCCGGGCCGCGTCGTGCCGAGCCGCCGCCGCCGGGTGAGTCGGGCGCGGGATCACCGCGGGAGCGGTGGGCCTGTCCCCTTTGCCCCCATTGTCTGAGGCCGCCCCTTCGAGCGTCCCCCGGGCACGAGGATTCCGCTCGGGCTCTCTGCGCTGTCCCTCAGCCGCCCCTCCCGTGCCGGCTCGGGGTCTGTGTGTGTGGTGTGTGTGTGTGTGTGTGTGTGTGTGTGTGTGTGTGTGTGTGTGTGTGTGTGTGTGTGTGTGTGTGTGTGTGTGTGTGTGTGTGTGTGTGTGTGTGTGTGTGTGTGTGTGTGTGTGTGTGTGTGTGTGTGTGTGTGTGTGTGTGTGTGTGTGTGTGTGTGTGTGTGTGTGTGTGTGTGTGTGTGTGTGTGTGTGTGTGTGTGTGTGTGTGTGTGTGTGTGTGTGTGTGTGTGTGTGTGGTGGGCGGCCTGCGGGGCGTCGCGCGCGGCTTTGTCTGCTCGGATCGCCCGCGACGACGAGCGGGAGGCCGCGGCCGGACCCCGTGGAACCCAAGCCGGGCGCCGGGCGGGGCGGGAGCGGCTGGGCCGTGGCCGCTCCGTGGTCCCCAGCGGCCAGCCCGGGGCTGGCGCTCCTTCCGGCTGGGTCCCGGGCCCCGTGGCCCCCGTGGCCCCCGTGGAGCTCGCTGAGACCCGGGAGGGTCTTCCTCCTCACCCCGACCCCGGTCCCGGTCCCAGTCCCGGCCCTGCCCCGCACGGGCGTGAGTGCGTGGCGACCGCACCTTTCTGGGTGCGGAATGTGAGGCTTGGGGTTTGGGAGCCAAACCAGACCCCCTGATCTGGTCATCTAGGAGATGGGGGGGTTTAGTTTTTCTGAGAGGTTGTGGCTCATCCAGTGCTACTGCCGCTGGACTCCAGAGGAGTGTGTGCCCCGGGGTGAGTGAAGGAATATGGAGCAGTTAGATGAGGGGCTCCCGGACACATGTTTCCGGGACTTGAAGTTGGCTTCCCGCAAAAAAAAAAAAAAAAAAAAAAAAGCTGTGGGTACTTCTGGAGTAGGGGCGGGGAGCGCGTCCGTCCCGGGGCTGGACAGGCGATACCCGCCTGAGCGTGGCTGAGCCGGGTCCTGGACGCGCTGAGTGCCGGCCTGGTACTGGGGTCTCCGCAGGTGCGTGCTGCGCTCTGCAGGGTTCTGTTCTGTCTTTGTGAGGCTGGTGGGAGTGGGTCAGCACCCTGCCAGCCCTTTTCCTCCTTGGCCTGCTGCATAGGAATAAGTGCCTGCTCCTGCCCTATTTGTTTAGGGAAACCTGCGGCATCCCTGGCCATTCAGCCAGCTCGGTGGTTGGTGGGAGCCCCTTTCTTTCCAGCGTGGCAGGCACTCTCAAAATGACTCCCACTCAGCCACTGAGGCCTCAGTTGCCTTCTCTGAACCCTCCCCAGGTTTTGACCACTGGAGGATTTCTCAACGCTCGCTGACCAGGCCAGGGGGATGGTAGATTTTTCTCCTTCCCTCTCACTTGTGTCATCCTTTGTTGCACAATGGAAAACTCTGTGTGTAGATGAGTCCCCACAGCCCTGAAGGTGTGACCCTGCTTGGGTCACCTAATGTGATCTTCAGCTCATCTAACAAACAACGTAGAACTGAGAGCCTGGGTGGGGAGAGGGGTGTTGCGTGGCGTTGTAGCAAGCCCTGTTCTAGAGCTCGGGACTGTCTGCCTGACTGTAAACTTGTGTGGTCTTAGAGCGCAGTCTAGACATGTTGTAGGTGTGTACCAGTGTTTATTGATCTGCACTTGCTCCAGCAGTATCCTGTAGATGTGCTGGAGTGCCAGCCTCTGGGGCTTCCAGGGCTGTTTCCAAGAAGTAAGAGCTTGGAGGGCAGGGGTCTACGGACCGGGTTGGCTGCCCAACCCCTTTCCCAGCAGGCATCTGTGCTAGTCTCCAGGAGGGCTCCTTCCTTCCCTGGTTTGGGAAGGGAGAGGCTGCCCTGAAGGTTGTGGCATGTGAAGTGACCTTCCCAGTAGGCCAGGGAGCAGGGGAGCCCTGGGTTCTGCAGCCATTTCCCGAGGTGTCACTTTGTTCCACCGAGGGGTTTGGCCTTGTTTTGGTAGTGTCCATGCAATGCCATTGTGCCAGTCCTAGGAAGAAATGTTGTAAAGGGTCTGGCATTGTGGTGCAGTAGGTTAAGCTGCTGCTTGCGGTGTGTGGCATTCCATGTCAGAGTATCAGTTCAAGTCTTAACCACGTAGCTTTTGGCTAATGACCTAGGAAGGAAGTGGGTGCTGTTGGCTTGGGCCCTGCTACCCACATGGGAGACCTGGAAGGCCTTTCTGGGTTCCTGGCTTCAATCCGGCCCAGCCCTGGCTGATGCAGCCACTGGGGAAGTGAACCAGCAGATATGAGATACCTGTCATGACCTCTCTGTTCCTTATGTTTCAAATAAGTAAATACACCTTCAAAAAAAGGTAGACAGGGTTATAGACAAGTTCATGGCAGTTATCTGAAAGGTTTAATAACAATGGCGATAATGGTCTTATTGAAATGGAACACCAAGCACTGTGGGAGAAACGTTACTTGCCTTAACTGGGTTACCTATTCCATTTTTCAGGAAGATCTTGCAGTCCATAGAGATTACAGACTTGCTTGAGGTCTCGTAACAAGCCAGATTTCCTCATTTCTAATTTAAGCAATGCTGTCCGTTCAGAGGTGATTTTTTTTTTAAAGATTTATTTATTTTTATTGCAAGTCATATATATATAGAGAGAGAGAGAGGAGGAGAGACAGAGAGGAAGATCCTCCATCTGATGATTCACTCCCCAAGTGACCGCAACGGCCTGATCTGTGCTGATCCGAAGCCAGGAACTTGGAGCTCTTCTGGGTCTCTCATGCAGGTGCAGGGTCCCAAGGCTTTGGGTCATCCTCGACTGCCTTCCCAGGCCACAAGCAGGGAGCTGGATGGGAAGTAGAGCTGCCGGGATCAGAACCGGCATCCACATGGGATCCTGGTGCATTCAAGGCGAGGACCCTAGCTGCCAGTCCACTGCGTGAGGTAATTAAAAAAAAAAAAAGATTTATTATTTGAAAGGCAAAGGAACAGAGAGAGCAGGAGGGAGAGAAAGAGAGATAGAGATTATCTTTTTCACTCTGCAAGTGCTTGACACAGCCAGAGCAGGGTGAGGCCACAGGCACAAGTCCAGAGCTTCCTCTGGGTTTGCTGCTTGGGTGGCAGGGGCCCCAGCACTTGAGCCATCTTCTGCTGCTTTTCCAAGATCAGAAGTCTAGTGGGCGGGGCTTAAGATGTCGCTGCAATTTGGGGTGTCAGTGTTGTAGTGGCTTCTTCGTGAAGCAAGCTGGCCCCAGCATCTCGTGGTTTTTTTTATTTTTTATTTATTTTTATTTTTTACTAGCACAGTCTGGACACATAGCAGGTACTCCCAAGCCCCTGCCGATTGCTTGACTGGTAACGTTAGCTCCTGTCTCCCCAAGGCCAGGGAAGGGAAAGGCCAGCCCTGCTGAACATGGACAGCTGAGGAGTCACTGCTGCTATCCTGATAAATCAACAATGTGCAAGGCGCAGGGGTGTAACATGATAGCGGTTCATGGTTACATGGCTGGCTGTTGCACTTCTGCTTTATGTTGGCCTCGCTGTGGGACCCTTACCAACAGATTGGAACACTTCTGGCCACTTGGATAGAAGAAGAGTGTTAATGAATCTTACACCAGCTATTATTTTTATTGGAAAAGTAGATTTGCAGAGAGGAGAGAAAGAGAAATATCTTCCATCCATTGGTTCACTCTCCAGGTTGCGTCAACAGTCAAAGCTGAGCTTCCAAAGCCAGGAGCCAGGAGCTTCTTCTGGGTCTCCCACGTGGGTGCAGGGTCCCAAGGCTTTGGGCCGTCCTGCACTGCTTTCCCAGGCCACAAGCAGGGAGCTGGAAGGGAAGTAGAGCATCTAGGGCCCAAAATAAGTCCTTATATTGGATCCTGATGAATGCAAGGTAAGGACTTTAGCCACTAGGCTACCATGCCAGGCTCCTTACCCAACTCTTAAAGCTTCTACCGGGAAGTGAAATTTCATGGGCCAAATCAAGTCACATGGTGATGCTTACCTATAAAATAGGACCGGAGGCGGGTTGGAAACTTTCGCTGAACCGTGCTAATGCCTACAGCCTGCCTACGCTCAGGCATTTTTCTGTGACTTCCCAGGTTCTGGTCTTTGTCCCCTGACTCTTGGCCATTACTGGAGTTCCATGGGTTTTTGTCTACTCCTTCTCATGGGATCTGAGGACTAAGCTGTGTAGAGCACCCTTAGTAGGCTGTGCCCTTGCCTTGTGAGACTCTGGGGCCCCCTGGTGTGAATGGCAATGGGAGATGAGGGGATGGACTCCCACAGGATACCAGGGTCTGTTGAGACTGGAGCGGTGCTCTGGCTGGTAGAGAGGACTGGAATCCTGTTGATTCTTTCTCCCCCTCAAACCGCTGCGGCAGGATGTTACTGAAACAGCCACACTGTGGGTCCTGTTTTGTGTTTTTAAGTTGGGCTCGTGGTCTCTGGTGACTTCCAGCAAGGAAGAGGAGGGGGCAGGGCAGAGCGGGGGTTGGTGGTGTGAACAGCCGCAGGGACCTGCATCATGGGTCACCCTGTCCCTCAGCAGGCTTTATCCTTTCTCAGGGCCCCTGCCATGTACCGTGTGAAACGGAGGAGACGGTGCTCTCCAGTGGTCCCCGGTCTTGGCCTGTCAGGAGAGGCCCCAGGGGACGCTGCTGTCCTGAAAGCCTTTGGCCTCAGTGGAAGCTAGCAGCCCCTTTGGCTTCCATGGTAGTGGTGTCCATTCTGATGGGGAATTCATGCAGTGGGCTGATCATGTCTCCGTCTTTTTTTTTTTTTTTTAAAGATTTATTTTTATTATTATTTTTTTATTGGAAAGGTGGATATACAGAGAGGAGAGACAGAGAGGAAGATCTTCCGTCCGATGATTCACTCCCCAAGTGAGCGCAACGGCTGATGCTATGCCAATCCGAAGCCAGGAGCCTCTTCTGGGTCTCCCACGCGGGTGCAGGGTCCCAAAGCTTTGGGCCGTCCTCGACTGCCTTCCCGGGCCACAGGCAGAGAGCTGGAAGGGAAGCGGGGCTGCCGGGATTAGAACCGGCGCCCATATGGGATCCCGGACGTGCTAGGCGAGGACCTTAACCACTTGCGCCACCGCGCCGGGCCCATGTCTCCGTCTTTGTCCCCCCCCCCCCCCCCGCTCCATGGTGTGGAGGTAAAGCAGGTGGCCACACTGCTCTGGCATGGGACTTGGCCAGCAGGCAGTGTCCAGTGCCTCAGCTGATTCGTCATGAAGGTGAATGACACTGTCCATCTTGTGGAGCGGACTGCAGGAGGCCAGCTCTGGGCTTGTGTCTACTTGTTAGCTGAATGACCTAGACAAGTCTGACTTTTTTTTTCCTCTTTCTGAAAAAAATGCTTCCTCATTTTTCTCATCTGTAAAGTGAGAGAATCCAGTCAGCCCTTCTTGTCCCTGTGGGGTTTCTGTGACGTCTTAGTACACGCTGCACGGTTGAGAAGCAGGGTCTGCAGCTCCTGAATTAGGCCTGATGCTTGCTGTCCCCCACTGTGGCTGTCAGCAGAGCACTCCCCAGCAGCTGATTCTGGGAACCCCACTTCCCCCACTGAGGCCTGGTAGGGCTGGGGAGGCTGGGCAGGGCTGGGATTTTCTCTGAGGAGGGGTTGCAGTCTGGTAACCAGAACCTTACAGCAGCAGTGCAAATTGGGTTGAAATGTCACTTTTTTTTTTTTTAAAGTCTGTTCTGCCACCTTTGTGAGCAGCCAGAAAGTGCAGCATACTCCATGTTTCAGCCAGGTGGCTGCAGGGTCTGGCCCCTCCTCCTTGGGCAATGGCTGGCCTGCCCTGGTGATTGAGAGCAAAATTGGGAGGTGATACTTAAAGTAGCTTCTGTGAGCCCCTAGTGCTGTGTCCCCTGGTGGCTGGCAGAGCTGAGGTCAGGCCCTCCTGTGTGGACAAGGGCAGAGGAGGGGCTGTGACAAGCGGCCAATGAACCTCCTCTCTGGGTTTTCCCTGGCTCGGTGTGCCAGGTCATGGACACTGCCAGGCCCAGCAGCATTGTGAAAAACAGCCAGCAGCCCTGAGACGTTCGGAGCCCTAACACTAGCGCAGAGGCCCCTCATAGCTGCAGATCTGAGCGGCGATCCTGGGAGGTGGCGGGCAGCCTGGGACAGTCTAGCGCCTAAAGCCTCAGAAGCAAGCCCAGTGCACTGGCAGTGGTAGGTAGAGATCAGGAAAAAGCCTCCCCAGCTAGTGACTGGGCCCTCTGGGAAGGGGACTGGACCTTTGGGATCCGGCCGCCGGGGCTCGGTCCGTAGCCGGAGGGTGACATTCGTTTCTGCCCAAGCCTTGTTCCTGTGTGCTTCCCAGCTGCTCTCAGCAACTGCTCTGCAGACAGGCTAAAGGTGCCCACGGAGTGACCATTGCCTCTTCCCCAGATGAATTCCTGACCACTGGCCAGCCTGGGGAATGAGCTGCCTCCTTCCAGCCTTAACCTCTGGGTTGGGCAGTTGGGATCAGGATTGAATCTGGGGCTTGGTGGGAGCCAGCTCAGGCCCAGCCAGTCACATGTTGCCTTTGAGAGGTGACAGTGGTGAGACCAGGAAGGCCTGGGGAGCTCTGTGCCTTTAAAGAAAAAATGACTCCGGGATTCTTGTTAACATGTTGAGACCAACTTTGTTGAGGATTGTTGCTGTGGGTTTTCATTTCTTATATTTGTTTGAAAGTTACAGAAAGTGGCAGAGGTGGGGAGAGAGAATTTTCCATCTTGGTTCACTCCCCACATGGCAGCAACAGTTAGTGCCAGGCCAGGCCAAAGCTGGAGCCAGGAACTTCGTCCGGGTCTCCCACATGAGTGACAGGGGCCCAAACACTTGGGCCATCTCCTGTGGCTTTTCTCAGGTCTTTTGCGGGGAGTTGGATGGGAAGTGGAGCAGCTGGGACAGGAACTGGCCCTCAGATGGGATGCCTGCATTGCAGACAGCAGCCTCTGCAGTGAGGTTTTGAGGTAGGGGAGGGAGGTTAGGTTCAACTCCAAATGCAGCAAAGGAAGTTGGGAACTTAGAGGCAACGTATAGGGTGAGGGTGTATGTAGTGTTTCTGGAACCTTTCTAGGAGTGTGAAGGACTTCTTTGCTGAACTGACTTAACAAGAATCTGACTGAAGGCAGGCCTGGATGATCTGGCCTTTCCTGGCAATGGTAGAGGTTAAACAAGGTGGGAGATTCTGGCTTAAACTCGACACTCAGGGTAAGAGCCAGAAGCCCAAGGTCAGGTCTTGTGGAATCATCCCACTGCATGCAGTATCCTGGGTCCAGTTAAGCCTGTGGTTCTTGCACTGACCTGAGCTCGTGGCCATGGTGCACTCAGGAGCAGCATACTTGCTCCTTGTGGGTACCTTCCTGGTGTCACCCTTACTTCTCCAGAAACCTTGGGCATTTCTTTGGCAGCAGTGCCAGCTCCTAGTCCCTTGGCTCCCTCGTTCAACCCACTGGACTTCCCTCTGCACCCAGGACTTAGCCTACCATCTCTGCCCCTTAGTAGAGCATGCCACCCACTGCCACTCCCCTCTGGGCACCCATCGTGAAGAACCCTCTTTTTTCTTGAGTTTCCTGCTCTCCTGTTCCTGGGCAAACCAGTCAGACAGCTTTGTGGTTCTCCCTCCGCCCCCACTCCCCCTTTTTCTATTTCCCTTTCTCTTTCTCAGCCCTCCTCACACCCCACAGCCAAGGTGCTGTGGGCCATCTGCCCCTGCCTGGATGGCCCCCTCCCAGGATCTTCAGGCCAGAGCACGTGCTCCTCCCCCTCGCCCAGGCCCTCAGCTGCCAGCCAACCTTTTCTGCTCTCCTGGCTCTGAGCCTGCCCCTTTGGCATGTAGGTTCCCACCGGCCTCCCTGGGCATATAACCCAGTTTGGTCTCTCTCCTCCTGGGGCTGCTCTTGTTTCAAAACAGCCAGCTTTTCAGGAACCAGGTCACCTGCTGTTGTGAGAAAAACCTGGTGTCTGTGGCTGGAGTGGGAGTTCTTCGCTTCCCAGTGGCTCCACATCCTGCTTCCACCCTTGCGGCGGGGGGGGGGGGGGGGGGGGGGGGGGGGGGGGGGGAGTGGTGGTGACAGAACCCTGCCCTTGGCAGTCATTCTGCTGTCTGAGGCGAGTGTTGTCGCTTGTCACTTGATCTGCTTCCTGTGAAATACAAGTCACTGTGTCAACATGGACAAGTTTTGAGGGGTATGCCAGAACAAGAGCTGGGGGTAGTTAACAGGGTGAGGAAAATGGGGAAAGCCAGGGGCTTGCAGTACGGGTGTGCGGGGAACAGGTTCTCCCACTGGCTTAGGCTGGCCCCAAGCTGCTGTGTGTGGGAAGACAGGGCAGGGCATGTGTCCTACCCCTTAGCAGCAGGAAGGACTCGGGGGAGTGTCACGTGCAAGAAATACACCAAGGCTTTCTGAGTGCTCAGTATTTATTGACACGTCAGTGAAAGGAGGCTTTTAAGCAACACATATGTATCACTCTAGCAAGGAATGAATATCCAAGTGCATCTCACAACCTCATTTTGCAGCTCTCGCTTCCTGCAAGGTATATAACGTTGAGTGGCTAAGGGATTGGAGTTTTGAGCTGGGAATTTGGAGAAACTGTTTTTAGCCTGTTCCTGGAGCTGGGCCAGGCCTAGAAATCTGTTGCAATAGCTTTCTTTAGAAGCTAAGTTTGAAATGAGCTCATAACATAGGGACCTTGAGCCTTGCTGCTGACTGGGGAAGGGTCTGAGAAGTCGGCCAGACACGTGTGGCCTGGACCTGGGGTATTCCTCATAGGTGGGCTGTGTGTGGAGCAGCATTAGGTTTCCCTCTGTCTTGAACTCCAGCTGCTCTTGCTCCCCAAGGAGGACTATATTTGGGGACTGGGGATGCAGATATAAGCAGGGAGCCCCCTAAATTGGCATGTCCTGGGGTTCTGGAGGGTGCCTCCTTGCTTTCTTTCCTTTTTTTTTTTTATTTAAAGAAATGTGCACACACACACACACACACACATGATATACAGATATATATATAAAGGCAGATATGCAGAGAGGAGGAGAGACAGAGAGGAAGATCTTCCATCCAATGATTCACTCAGCTGAAGCTGAGCTGATCTGAAGCCAGGAGTCAGAAGCTTCTTCCATGTCTTTTACATAGGTGCAGGGTCCCAAGGGTTTGGGCCACAGGCAAGGAGCTGGATGGGAAGTGGGGTCGCCGGGATTAGAACCGGCGCCCATATGGGACCCTGGTGTGTTGAAGGCAAGGACTTTAACCTCAATGCTAGCGCACCGGGCCCTGCCTCCTTGCTTTCTTCTGCTTACCTCTACTCTCTACAGGTGGTCTCCAGCCACCTGCCCCTATTTTTTTTTCCTGCCTCCAGCCATAAATGCCAAGCGTTTGAAATACTGATTTAGCTTTAGCCTTTTCATTTTAATAAAATATGGGCGTGAAATAGCAAAGAGACAGGGAGAATTTGGACTGCCTCCCTCAGCCCTTCAGTTCTGCCCCGCCCCCTGCCAGCAAGGCCTCGCTCACCAGATGGTTGGGGGCCTCATCAAGTGGGGCTGTCCTCACTTGCTTACTCCCACAGCGGCCTGCTCGCCACATTCTGCTGCACGTACTGATCTTCTCCCCGAAGCCTGTCGCCCCAGGTCTGCTGCTTTGCAGCATCCACAGTTCAGTCCATTCTTTCCAGCAGTGGCCTGACATCATCTGTGTGGGGAACTACATGCCACTTTTTCACCAGCCTAGGACAGATTCATGGAAGTGAGGGTTGCTTCAGGATTTCTTGTTGGAGCCGCTCTGTGGGAGTACCTTACCCGGGTGCCTGGGTGGCTAGACATGGAGTTGAGGTGTTGGTGGCTTCCCAGGGAAGGAAGGGAGCAGCTGACCAATACCAGGAGGGAGAAGGTGAGATTCTGATGTTTCACAGTTGGCCAGATAGGGCAGGAAGGCCTGGGACCTGGGCAGACATGTGCAGGTTCAGCTCTGTGAGCACCATGCCCCAGAGTATGAAGAGGCAGCTAGGGCACAGTAGGGGTGAGAGGCAGCTTTTTGCTTATGAATTTGTATGGGGTGAGAAGGGGATCAGTGATTGAAAGACACACTGGAGCTGGCTAAAAGCTTTTGGGAGAGCAGGTTTCCCCCCAGATTCTGGGACAAGTGTGTGTGTGTTGGACCCATGCCCTGGCCACACTGGCCTGTCTGTGTGCTGCTCTGGGATCCCACCCTTCCCCCATGCTGCCTCCTCTGCAGCCCACTCTGTGGGTACTGTGGGCTTGCCTGCTACCCTGCAATGTGGAAAAGGCATCTCATGTAAATAATGCTTGGGTGTTCTGTATTAAGCAGGAGCAGTGGAGGTGGGCTGGAGGACTGTGAGAGAGAACCGTGTTGTCTCTTCTGTGTCCCTAGCCCTGTGGGCACTGCACCACCTCTGTGAGATGACCACAGCCCTCTCCTGCATGTCTCTGGGCAGGAAGTAGGGAGAATGTAGGGGGTCCTGGCACAGAGGCCCCCGCTAAGCAGACCCTAGGTTGGTGAGCTGGGCTTGCAGCCTGTGCCCTGCCCTGGCCCCTGACCTTGGCAGGCGGAACTTCTCAGCATTGCAGTCACATGGAGTTCCCAGCTGCCCATGCCCGCAGTTCTCTTTTCTGAGGCCCCCAGGCCCTCACCAGCACAGAGGTTTCTATTGTGGCCAGGGTGGTAGTGAGGGCTGACCTGTGGGGATCAGGGGGTGGGGCCTGGGGCCAGACAGTGAAGCTATTCAAGAGCTCTGCGTGGGTTTCCTGCTGCCTCCCATTGTGGATTTGTCGGGGTGGGGGAAGAGGAGGAGAGGGAGTGGCCGGGCTGCTATTGTTGCTGGCAGCAGGAGCCCATTATGCTTAATCCAGGCCCCTTTGTAGGCAGCACTGCACCCCTCTGAAATGCTACTCTGGAGTTCTCAGATTCTGGGCCCTCCCAGGACCCTGAGCTTACCTCTTTGCCAACCCCACCAAATATGGAGGTTCCTTACCCTTTACCCTTTTGTGGACACCTTTGTCGAGATCCCCCTGAAGTTCCCATGCTGTGACTGGAAGCCTGGGTAAGAGCTCTGAGCAGCTGGGACGGCATGGGAGAGCCCAGGTCCCGGGCTGTCAGCCACCTGCCAGCCGCCTTGGGAGTGTGTTCTGCCTGAGCCCCCCAGTCCTGCCATCCAGCTGCGCCCTTGGGTGGGGGCCAGGCGCGTGCCTCAGCTGCAGGGTCCCCCCCACCCCGGCTTTATGGCTCGGTGCTCTGCCCAGTGTGCCCATTCCTCACTCGAGTGCTCATCTGCAGAAAAAGCCTGCTTGCCGGCTGCGTGGCCTGAGGCCGCCTCCACTGCTCGCGCCACAGCCATTTTCCTTTGTTCTGCCATCTCTGGGCTCTTGAATCTCAGGCAGGCAGCAGGCGCTTGGCACTGTTAGAAACCCTTGTGTCACAGATGCAGCCTCCCTGCCCACCCTCGTGGTTCCCCCGGTTCTTCTGACCAGACCTGCTTCTGGGTAGCTCCCTGCTTTGTGAAAGAGTGGATCAGAATGGTGGGTGGCTCCTTCCATGGGGACAGGGAGAGGTGGCATTGAGGCTGTGCGTGTGAGAGTGAGCTAGGCTTGTCCTGAGCAAAAAAAAAAGCCATTTCTGGGCACTCAGTGTGACGTCCTTGGCGTCCTGGTCCCCTTGAAATGTGTGTGGGAAGTGCTATTAGCCTTCAGTGGCAGGCTTGGGTGAGCATATGGTTTCTTTTTATTTTTATTTGGTCTCTCTGGTTGGATTTCTCCCCTGCCCCTTCATGGTTGAGTGTCTCTGTTCTGTCTGGGGTTGATTTCAGCTGTGTGTGGGGTGGCAGGTGGGGTGCTGTCTGAGTTCTCTTCCTGAAAGTGTGACCGCCCCAGCCCAGGCTGTCTCCTGCTTTCTAAACCACAGTCAGAATCTGTAACAGACACCTGCCTGTGACATCCAGGGCAGTCGCAGATAAAACATGCTTTCAAAACCAGGCTTCAGATCAGCCTGACTGGCTCGGCTGGCTCCATCAGCAAGGCTGTACAAATTAGGAAGCAAATCTCAGCCCCAGATAAGGTTGTACCTTGGTGTGGCCTCATTTCTATAAGAACTGTACCATCTGCAAAACGTAAAGCCGAAGGAGCTGGGCGTTGAGACTCTCAAGGGCATGGAGACAACAGCTGTGGCTTTTGGGGTGGTTGGATCCCAGAAGATTGGATCTCCCAGAGACTGGGAGAGGTCAGAGGTCAAGGCTAGGGTTTGAGTCCCAGCTGTGCTGCCAACTCATAAGTGAAGTGGCACTTCATTTCCCTGGCTGGGAAGGAGGGGCTGCTCAGGTGAACTTTGGAAATGCTTTGGCTGTACCTTTTACCGTTCTGAAAATTCAGCTGCAGGATGGGCATTCCCTGTGATGGGCCTGCTGTCTGGCTTGCTGTTTCATGATTTTGGGGATTCAGGATTTTGTCGTTGGCAGCCTATATTGAGAAGTGCCCTCTGTGCTTGGGTGTGTCTTCTCAAGCCTCTGGGGGTAGGGTGGTGGTCCCCTCAGCGATGCCTAGGCACCTGCTTCCAGCGCCCAGGGTTGGGTATGTGCCAGGAACTCTCTGAAAGATAAGTATGTCTCCCCTTTGACCTGGACTTGACTCTTCCTCACTTGGCACATTGTTTATACTGCTGTAGCTCCTACCTTGTGAAATCTGAATCTGGAGAAAGGGAAACAAAGCTTTTAATTTGTTTTAATTTGACTTCCTGCCAAGTAAGGCCAAGCTGTAAACATAAGAACTAAAAAATGGACTCTTGGTACCTAAATAACCTGTTTCCTTTTTCTGGGGGGCAGGTTCAGGGTCCCTGCTCAGGGTCAGCTTCAGTTAGTTGCCTCCCCCACTCCCTGCCTGTGCCATGCTACCCAGTGCTGCCCCGGTGGCTTTCCTCCCATTGTCCTCCAGCCCCTGTGCCTGCTGTATGTCTGCCTGGCGGGCCAGTCCCAGGAGGCCTGCGCTCTTGGATGGAGTCCAGGCTCCTGGGAGGCAGGCCTCACTCCTGCTCTGGTTAGAGTAGATTTCACAGCTGTTAAATGGGAATAAAAATAACCAGTGCAGATCCAGTGGGATGCACCAAAATATCAAACTCCTGAATTAAAGTGTTCCTTCCAAAAGGCTGAGTGTGTGGCGCCTTCCTGAGTGGTGGTTTTGCCTGTGTGCACTGGAGCTGTGGCTTGTTCTCGTACGCATCTTCTGTCCTCGCTGTTGTGAGTGCCACCCACAGGCGTGTCCGTGGGCAGCTTCAGCAGAGCCCAGAGTTGGTGGAGGTGCAGAATGTTCAGGGGGGCCTGGATCAGAGCCTGCCATTTAGCACGATTCTGCCGCTGATTCACATGCCCTTTGAAGTCTGAGACTCACCGGCTCAGACGCCTGCCCTGTTATTCTCACACCTTCGTCAGTCTGCTTTGTGGTTTTACAGACCTAGGCTCTTGTCTTCCTTAAAGCCATGGACTAGAAGTGGGTCTGGCAGTTCTAGTTCCTTTAAGGCCCCTTCCCTCTTGGGCGGGAAGTGCACAGCAGGTATCCCTCGGAGGTGGGGCTGGGGCTGAGAAAGTCCCCTTTGGCCTGAAGCCTAACGAGCCAGGTCGTCTGTGGGGCACGAAGCCCAGCCGGTAGATGGAGCCTCCCCCGGCCATCTGGTGCCACTGGCCCGCCCCATCCACTCCAGCTGGAGGGACAGGATCAGAATCAGATTGTAAGGGTTGTTAGAAGCTCAAAGAATTGTGTAGGAAGATCGTTTGATGTATGTTGAAGTTCAAATAAATAGACCAGAAGTGGGGAGACTATAAATTTCACGTTGTAGTAGTTTTTCAGTCGGAAAAGATGAAAGTGGCTTTCCTGATTGGTTGTGTCCTGACCATCCCCCCCTCTACTTTGGGGTGAAAGGAGTGTTTTGGGGAAGAGCTTCTGCCAAGGGGTGGTGGTGGGGGGACCCCAGCTACCCTGTTCAGTGGCCTGGCTGGTACTGGGCTAGGGGAAGGGGGCTGATCTGCCACCTGGCTCGGTGCTCTCCTTTCACATTGCTCAGCTTTCTGCAGGGGCCTTCTTCAGAACCCTTCTTCTTCTTTTTCTGTTGACATTCTCAAGGTACGCTTTGTCTTTTTTTCTTTCCAGTAGGCCTTATCCTCACAACTTCTTTAAGAAGGTGTTTTTGTTTATAGCTCTCAATCTTTTTTCCTCCAGGCTGTTTGAGTAACTTGGGGGTGGAGGTGTGGCAGGGGAGGAGTGGCGTGTTTGGAGACTGGCTCCGCCCTGGGCTGGAAAGTGCCCCATCCAAGGGAGTGGGGTGGTGGAGATTTGGGAACTCTGTAAATGGGGTTATTTGCCAAAAAGACAGTGTATGGGAACAGACACTGCACTTTTGAATACAGAAATCTTTTAACACCCAAGAGTCATAACCTTCAAGCCTTTCAGGCATCGAAAAATGGAGGAAAGGAGTAAACCTGTGTAATTCCCAAGTCTCCTGTGTAGTTTGCGGGAGGGAGGAGCTGGTAGAGCAGCAACAAAAAGAACATTTCGAATTTGCCTTCTGCATGCAAGTTGAGTCCCTGCAGCATGCCTGGCAGCTCTCACTACAGCCAGCACAGGCTTGGTTACTGGAGCAAAGTTTATTTCTCCCCCAAGAGCCAGGCCATGCTTCCCTCGGAGCACTCAGTGTGCAGGGTGGTTCCCATCTCCATTGTCAGCCCTACAGGACTAGCCACACGGCTTTTGTCTCCCATGTAGGGTCCCAGCCCCACCCACAGTGGGGAACACATGGGATCTTTGTTGACAATCTGTACGGACATAGCTGTTGGTCCCCAACTAGTGAGGGTGCACACATGGTACCTTCATCCACTTTGCATTTAAGCCATGCACAACATCTCATGGCTAGCCTCCTGGCTGCCGTCCAGCAGCTGTTGACTCTGCTGAAGAGAGCGTGTCTGTGCCGAGTCCCCTGAGTCAGACCCAGGTGCCACTCTGAACTGGAGCTATCTGTATGGTACTATGCTTGCAGAAGCAAGCCCTGTGGTGTTTCTCCCACAGCAAAAAGCCTCCTGGCCCCAGGGGACCCACTGTGCCAGCCCTGTGCAAGGGTGGATCACTGGCCTTGCCAGCCTGGGAGCTGTTGGCCTTTAGGCCGTCACTTGTCCCGCTTTCCTGAGGACTGCCAGCACAGCACGGTGGCTCAGTCCGCAGTGTTCCCGTCTGCAGTGGTGTGCAGCTGCCTGAAAAGGCTCTCCTGTTTGTTTCCCACGGGGGCATGCTTGCATGGGCATTTCACCTCGACTTGGGTTTTAAGAAATGCTGCTGTGGTTGTGGTTAGGGTCAGTGTCCATGGCAGCCTGACCAGGAGGCCCTGCCCCCCACCATGAGAGTGGGCAGCTTCTCTGCTAGGCCTCCACCTGGGCTTAGCCACTTGAGAAGGAGCTGGTGGGGGTGCCCCGGCTGCCGTGAGCCCAGGGCCCTGTCACACATGGGCGGGCAGGTAGGTGTTGTCTCTCCTCAAGCTGCCTGATGACTCATCCTGAAAATCTGTTGGGGCCACCCCAGTTGGTTTGTTGCCCAAATGTTTTGTTTGCTTATTACTATGTATTTTTAAAGATTTATTTACTTGAGAGGCAAGAGTTACAGAGAGAGATCTTTCTTCCACTGGGTTGCTTCTGAGATGGCCGCAGTGGCTGGGGCTGGACCAGGCCAATGACAGAGCTTAATCTGGATCTCCCATATGGGTTCAAGGACCAACATATTTGGGTCATTCTTCGCTGCTCTTCCAGGCACATTAGCAGGAAGCTGGATAGGAAATGGAGCATCCAGGACTCAAACTGGCTGCCTGTGTGGGATGCCAGCTATTGTAGGCAGTGGCTTACCATGCTATACCAGAGTGCCAACCCCTGTTATTATTTTTTATGTTTTTTAAGGAGTTATTTATATTGGAAAGTCAGATTTACCAAGAGAAGGAGAGACAGAGAGAACTATCTTTCATTCAATGATTCACTCCCCAACTAGCTGCAACGGCTGGAGCTGAGCCAATCTGAAGCCAGGAGCTTCCTCTGGGTCTCCCACATGGGTGCAGGGCCCCAAGGCTTAGGGCCGTCCTCAACTGCTTTCACAGGCCACAAGCAGGAGCAGGATGGGAAGTGCAGTATCCAGGACATGAACTGGTGCCCATGTGGAATCTTGGGCGTGCAAGGTGAGGACTTGAGCTGCTAGACTTTTACGCTGGGCCCCCCTCTGTTGGAAAAGTGTGACAATCTGTGGACTTTGCCACTTGCTTTATAGAATCTGCCTTAGTTTGAGAGTGTTCAGTGCTTCCGGGTGATAGATCCAGATTTTGGTGCAGAGGAGCTATGTGGGGTCAGTGAGGTGTTACCGTTAGCAGCAATCACTTGTATGAGGTAGTGTCTCCTGTCATTCTCACCACTGAGTTACTGCTAGGCTTTTTGTAATTAGTAAGTGTCCTATGGGTGAGACTATGTAAATAGGTTGTTTCCCCATTTAACTTGTCATCAGCTAATTTTAGGATCCAGTAGTGCCTCTTGACATAGTAGTTTCTGTCCTGATTGCTGAGTGGGGCTGCTTTAGTTTCTTAAGTCCTACCTGTATTCTTTAGCATTCTGCCCTAAAGAACTAGTCTTGTCTCCCCTTTGTTTCTCTCTTTCTCCGTATGTCTGTGAGAGAGAGAGAATGGGCTATGGACTATGGGCTCATGGTTTCTTAATTTATTCAGAGCCTTAGAATCCTTGACTATTATTGTTTCTTTTGATACTCGGGCTGTTCTACTTTGGCTCTTTCAGACTGATTTGCATGCAGGGTCCTTCCCAGCTCTGTGTCTCTCCAGGTCTGTTGGAGTCCTTCTGCATGGGGGTCAGACCGTGCACTGTGGAACCTCCTTGCCATTCCCTTAGCCTCCCGGAGAAGGAAGTCACCTCTCTGCCCATCTCCACACTGTGTTTCTGGAGCAGGGTTTCTTTGAACAAAAGCTCTTGTAAGCATGAAAAATAGTAAAAATAGTAAGCTTAGCAATCAGTGGAAGAGATGACCTCCATTCCAGGCTCAATGTGTGTTCTGCTGAGCCTGCCCACCTGCTTCCCTCCTGTGACCCACATGCCTCTCCCTGCTTTTTTCCTGGTGACAGCCCTGAGGTTAGACCAAAGCCACCTCTCATCAAGTCAGCAACGAGGCCCCTCTGTGCGGCTGAAACACGGCAGGTTTGGCATTGTGAATATTTGGTGGTGGAAATTGGCTCGCCAAGTTCAGTGTTTTCACAGAAAGCTAACCTCCGGGAACTCCAGGCTTGTGGGAAAGTACGGTAGGACTAGGAGCTGGTGGCCTGCCTTCCTCTGAACTTCCACATGGAGGCTGTCCTGGGGCTGATGCCTTGGTACCCTGTGTCCCAGGGCAGTCAGTGCGTTTGGGCCTGTGTTTGGGAGGTGCCCGTCTGCACCTTGTGCAGGTTGGTGCTGTTCTCCATGGCTGCTGTCTCCATGTCTGGTGGACCCTAGGTGTGGGGTGCTGAATACCTGGGGAATGGGTGGGGGAGAAGCTAAGACTCTTCCAATACAGAGAAATGAGTGAGAGTGCCAAGGTCCTCCTTTAGCTCTCATCTTCCCTCTGACATTCCTGTGGGCAGCAAGGCAGCCTGCCCTGGCCTGCCTAGCAACCCTCCTTCATACTGGAGGCCATTCTTTTAGTATATTCATCTTCTCCCTTTGGACCTCTTCCTTTAACCTGCAAGTGTTGCTCAGCACCCTAGAAGCTCTGAGAACCCCCCCTCTTTTTTTTTTCCTAAATATTTATTCATTTTCAATGGAAAGGCAGATTTACAAAGAGAAGGAGAGACAGAAAGAAAGATCTTCCATTTACTAGTTCATTCCCCAAGTGGCAGCAATGGCTGGAACTGAGCTAGTCTGAAGCCAGGTGCCTCTTCTAGGCCTCCCACACGGGTTTCAAGGTTTTGGACCATCCGAGCCATAAGCAGGTATCTATATGGGATCCCAGTACATTCAAGGTGAGGATTTAGCCACAGCCCTGGAACCTTCTTGGACAGTAGGATTGTGTAGGACTTCAGCCTTGCCACTTGCAGGTGGAGCAGGGGCTGTAGTTCCCTTGAGAATGTGGCTTCCTTTTCTGTAAATGGGCATTTCTAGTTGCCTTCACCACCAGGTGGAAAGGTAGCCTACACCGAATAGCTGGAGAATGAGGGGAAAAGAATAATGGGGGTCGTGGCAGCTCAGAATGTAGGTAGATGGCGTTATCATTGGGGTCACTTGGGTGTTGAAGAAGAAGAAGAAAAAGGAGTGGGGGTGTTGGAGGTGAGGAGTCAGGTGTTGAAGAGCTCCTCCGCGGCTGTCAGGAGAATGAGGGGAGGTCAGCGGCAGCTCCTCAGTGGACAGCTTAGGGGCTCAAGGAGTCTGAGGGCTCCTGGGGAGCCCAGTTGGTGGCCACACTGACTGGGTTTTTAGGTGGGCTGCATGGCTCACAGGCTGGTATTAGTGCCTGGTGCTTGGGGATCAGTCTACAAGCTGGAGGAAGCCCCAGCTGAGTCTCATGGGCAGGCAGCCTGGTTGGGGCCTGGCCTCTCCCACCCTCAGTACCCTTTTCTGCCAGTCACTTGCTGCCTTCACTTCTGTCCTCAGTGGCTGCCCCTCCTCTCTCCTGTCTGCCTGCCACCCTCATTTGTATATCTGGGTCAGGAGCTTCTCACTTCTGCTCTGACTTCAGGACTAAAGTACAGATGGAGGAGGATCGAGATTGTACTTTTCCAGCAGCAAGCTCCGTTGCCGTCCCTTGCAGCATTCTTGGATGAGCCACATGTTACCTGACCCAGGGAGCGAGTGCCCCATTTTAAAACAAACGTTGCCCCGAGAGAGTGAGTCCGAAAGAGAGATCAGGCAGGAGAGTGTGCACGTGACTGTCTCCTGTTCCATGAATGTCCTTGCTAAGGAGCAGGGCCCCCTCCCTTGAGTGGGGAATGGCCCAACACTGGTCACAGCTCACTTGACAGATCATAAGCTTTGGGCATTTGCTTCTTGAGGAAGTGCCTGTGGGCAGCCATGCTGGAAATGGATGAGGCGATGGGCTTTTCTTGAAACTTGCTTGTTTTAAAGGTCCGGTCTGTTCGGAGTTCATATCCTTGAAATTGTCTTGCCTTTTGCCCCTCCCCCACCGCCACTTGGGCCCTTAGAGCCCTGTGTGTTGATTATCTTGTATTTTCTGCAGGTCAGAAGTCCCGGTACAGCCCAACTCAGCCAGGCTCTGTTGCTCCTGGCTCTCAAGGCACAGCACATCAAGGTGTTGGCAAGCTCTGGGGAAAGATCACTGCCAAGCTCAGCAGGTTGTTTGGCAGAATTCAGCTTCTTGCTGCTGGAGGACCCCACTCGCTGGCTCCTTGCTGACCTGTCAGCCAGGGCTGTCCTGGTGGAGCCTGCCTCTGGTCGTTGCCCGGAGTTCCTCTGTCTTAGATCTCACAGCAGAGCACGGCATCCTTCTGTCTGTGATCCCTGATTGCATCTCTCCTGCCCTCAGCTGTGAGAAAGCTCATGGATTACAGTCCACAAGTGCTGTGTACTTGCACATTCAACCAGCCTCAGCTTCAAAATATCAGGGAAAAAATTGTGTCTGTACTGAACATGCCCATGTTTTTATTCTTATAATCATCTCCCACATAATATGCCATAACGGCTGTTTTCTTAGCATTAGATTTGTAAGTAGTCTAGAAGGGATTTGAAATATACAGGAGGATGTACATAGGTTACTTGCAGACAATGAGCTGTTTCATATGATGGACTTGAGCTTCCGCAGATGGTGGGGCCTTTGGGGAATACCAAGAGATACTGTCTTTCAGGCCTACTCAGATCATCTCCGTGTGTTAAGAGCAGTGGGTTAGCAACCTTGATTTCATCTGCAAGGTCTCTTCTGTCCTTTCTTTTCTGTGAAGAGAAACATTTCTTTTTACTTTGCTAGATAACAAGGTTGCAATAAAATTTTGAAATTGTCCTGGAGTTTCTTTAGGTAAAAGTGATAGGGGCCACTTTTCCATTCCCTTCCTTTCCCTCTGGTGTTGGGTAACTGCCTGTCCCACTTTAGCTGGATACTGCAGGTGTATTGTGCAGAAGGAAAAACCAAGGGCTTGGGACACTTCTGGCGTTACTGGGAATTAATACCGAGATCACTTCCATTTTCCAGTCTTCTGATCCCGTATTGGGTGTCCAGAATACTGACAGGCAAACGCTTCCTCATGGGGAAAACCTAGCCAGGATAAGAGGAAATGAACAAATGATGCTGACGGCAAGGATTTCCCGCAAGGGGCCCAGACGGATCACCTGAGACAGAAACTTGCCTGCCCGAGGACTAAGATTCCTGAATCATATGCTCTTAATCATGACGAGTATTAATGTGTCCTGGGAAGGAAATAGCTAATGTGAAATAAAGCAAAGCAAACTTTTAAAAATACTTGGAAGAACTAGTCTGTGTGGAGAAACGGACATTTTGAAAAAAGGCTGGCGCAGTGGCAGAGCCAGTAAAGATTCTCATCACAGAATGCTGTTTGCAATGCCAGCTTTCCATAGGGACAACAGGTTGTGTCCTGGCTGTTCCACTTCCCATCCAGCTCCCTGCTAATACCCATGGGAAAGCAACAGCAGATGGACCAAGTGCTTGGGGCCCTGCCACTGGATGAAGCTCTTGGCTCCTGACTTCTGCCAGGCTAAGCACTGGCCATTTGCACCTGTCTGGGGAGTGAGCCAGAGGTTTCAAAAATTGCTCTCTCTCTGTGTTAACTTTTTTTTTTTTTTTTAAGATTTATTTATTTTATTGGAAAGTCAGATATACAGAGAGGAGGAGAGACAGTGAGAAAAATCATCCACCCGATGATTCACTCCCCAAGTGATCACAACAACCGATGCTATGCCGATCTGAAGCCAGGATCCAGGAACCTCTTCCAGGTCTCCCACACCGGTGCAGGGTCCCAAGGCTTTGGGTCATGCTCCACTGCTTTTCCAGGCCACAAGCAGGGAGCTGGATGGGAAGTAGAGCAGACAGGACCTGAACTGGCAATCATATGAGATTCCAGTTAGTGCAAGGTGAGGATTTAACCACTGGGCTATTGCCCCAGGGCCCATACAGAAATTTCTGAGGTAATTGTGAGCACCCCAAAACCAGCAAGCTGATTCAGTTTCCTGCTAATGGATCCAAGGAAGTAGTAGATAATGACTCACCTTGGGCTCCTGCCCCCCAGGTGAGAGACACCAAGGCAATCTCAGGTTCTTGACTTCAGCCTGGCCCTGCCCTGGTTGTTGCTGGCATTTGGGGATGGAAGATCTCTTGCTCTGTCATTCAGGTAAAATGAAGAGAACAGTAAATCAAGAAGCTAGCTAGATGATGATAAGTATTCTGGAAGGTGGTCAGTGAAGACCTGGCCAGGATGTGCTGTTTTTTTATAACACTTGGTTCTTGGGTTATGTGGTATATTTGCGGGGGAAAGGAAATCTAGAATGCATAGCAGGTGATTTCATGGAATTCAAATGTGCGTGCTAGCGAGTGTGCCCTGAATTGATTTTCTTTTGTTGAGTGTGTTTCTTAAACTGTGGTCCTGGTCAGATGACTGGAAAGCCATTGGTTAATGACTTCTTATTGCCATTCAGTTTTCACACTTCTGGTTTATTTAGCTCTTTTACAGTTGAGTGGGTGCTTGCTTTTTTAATTAAAAAAGGCTAATGGGAGTAGGAAAGCTGCAGGTTAGTGTGATGGTGAAACAGAGGAGCCTGCTCACCCTGACTACAGACAACTTCAGCCAGGACTGGCTCCGTTTACCTCCAGAACACATAGCGATAATTGCTAAGCGTGTCAGTGGAAACCGACGTAGAAGTCCTCCAGCCTACACAGCTGTTTCCAGACTCTTATTTTCCACGTTGGTCTTTAACCACATGCTTACAAATTGTTCTGTAACTGTACACCGTGATGCTCAATGTTTCATACTTAACGCTTCTTTTTCTTCTGTTGGTTTATTTTCTTGGGGCACATTGAGTCAACAGTTTATTGGATTAGGGGTGACTTTTTTTTTTAACCCAACAGTGAATGTCTATGGCTGTATTGTTTTCCAAGTGATTACAGCAAATCTGTCTGTTGCCACTGAGGGAGGAGAGATGTGTTTGTTAGCAACAGTGGTGGCTCTTCTGTTAAATTGAAAAGTGTATTAGGACCGGATTGTCTTGTAAGTACCATTTCCAGTTGTGTTGAGCGTTCCTCAATCTGTTAGTTATGTTGTTCTTCTATTTGTGTATCTTCTGTTTGTGTACCATATCCTATGTTTGCCTAAAACAGGAATCTTGTACTAAGTTGGAGCCATTACATGTTGTGAATATTTACTCTGTACAACGGCTACAGGTGCCAGTAACTTACTGTTTGTGTTTTCTCTGTTGTTTCACAGTAACTTTTAATCAGATAGGGATTGTTTTAGACTTTTTAATGTTGTGTGTTGGTAATCTTGTACTTTTGATTGCTTTTTTCCTTTGCCTCCAAGTGAAGCAAATTAGCATGTTCCTGGAATACCCTGTTCTCCAGGGATATGCATGTGCCCTTTAAAGATCTAGACTGAGGTTTTTACAAAGACTTATTTGTTTATTTGAAAAGCAGAATGTCAGAGATTTTCCATCTGCTGGTGGCTCATTACCCAAATGCCCACAATGGCTGGGCCGGGCCAGGCTGAAGCCGGAAGCCAGAAACTCCATCCTGGTCTCCCACTTGGAAGCACTTGGGCCTTCTTCTGCTGCTTTACTAGGCAGCTTAGTGGGCAGCTGTATTAGGAATTTGGAGTAACTGGGGGTGACCCAGGTGGGAGTTACACTGCAAGGCCACAGCATGGTCCTTAGGCTGGTTTTATATCGTTGTTTAGTTCCCCTCAGATTGCTAGCCAGATACCTCAACACTAAGTCATTCTGCCTTTACCCTCTGAGGAATTAATGTTTCGACAAGCATATAATATGTCTTGTTTGCCATGTAACCTTGATTTTGTATAAATAAGTTCTTGGGATTGAGACAGTGTGAGGTCTCAGCATTAAATTTCTCTGGTAGTGATTTCCCGTGGACACAGGTAACTCCTGCAGGTTTTTCTCTGCTGAGCTAGTAATTAGTATTCATAGAAAGTTCATTTATCTGCTGTTATTTTTTTTAAAGATTTATTTATTTTTATTGGAAAGTCATATTTTGCAGAGAGAAGTAGAGACAGAGAGAATTTCCATCTGCTGGTTTACTCCCCAAAAGGCTGCAATGGTCAGTGATGAGCCAATCCAAAGCCAGGAGCCAGGAGCCTCTTTCAAGTCTCCCAAACAGGTGCAGGGTCGCTTTGAGCTGCACTTTACTGCTTTCCCAGGCCACAAGCAGGGAGCTGGATGGGAAATGGAGCAGCCAGGATCTGAACCAGCATCCATATGGATCCTGGGCATACAAAGCAAGGTCTTTAGACACTAGGCTACCGTGGTGTGCTCTATCTCCTATAATTTTTTTAAACATTTGTTTATTTTTATTTGAAAAGAGGATAGACTGACTGATATCTTGTACTTGGTGGTTCATTTCCCAGATGCCTGGGACAACTAGGACTAGGCCAGGCCAAAGCCAGGAGCTGGGGATTCAGGTCACTTGTCCCGCCTAGGTGGCATGGACCCAAGCACTTTGAAATACCATCTGCTAGTTTTCAGGGTTCGCGTTAGCAGGTGGCTAGATGTGCTAGAACCAGGCATTTGATAATGGGTGGGGCATCCCAAGCATGGATTTAGGCTGCTATGCTTAATTGCCTCTCCTAAATTTACTGTTTAATCCCAGTTTCTGTGAAGTTCTTAAAGTACCCTTATAGGTGAGAAGACAAGTCGCCAATGGCGGTCATGGTCACTTTGGAGTCCTTTGGGGTTAGGTCTGGGTTCTGGTTTGTCGCTGGTTTTGTGGCCTGCTTGGATTTTCTTGTAAACATGAATAATGATTCCTTTAGTGGCTCTAAAGGCTTTTGTCCTTCCTTCTGTTGAGTTGTCAAGCTGTAGAACCATAATGAGAGCTTAGCGCTGCTAGCTCCTTCGCAGTACCTGAATTTTGGGCTAGGTTTTCACCTTCTTCATGTGTGAATCCAGCTGTCAGCAGCCTGGTCCTTCCCCTTCTGATAAAACACCCCCAGCTGGAATTTGGGACCCTGTTGCCTGGGAAGAACAAACAGGTGAAGGTTATTTCCCTTTTGTAAGGTATCCACCCATCCCACCTTTGTGCTGCAGTACAGCTCACGTGGTCCACTCCCCTTCACAGCATCGCTAGGGGGAATTTGGTACTTAGGTCCACTTGGGAACATGTCAGAATGCAGATCTGGAGCCCCAATTCAGATATGTCAGGCAGAACCTTCGCCCTCAGTAGGGGGGTGTCTGTGTTTATAAACTGTTTTAGGTGGTTAGCTGGCCCCCTCAGGCTAGTAACATCAGGGACAGATCACCAGGAGTCCCTCTTTGATTGAGGACATGGAGGCCCTGAGAGCGCAGGGGCTTGTGCAGGATTGGGCAGTGCTGCCAAGGGCAGGCACCTGTGTGCTCCCAGGCGCTGCTGTGCTGTGTGTATCCAGGCCTCCCAGGTGTGTGTCCTAACAGGGTCCTCTGGTCCTTGGGCTGGCTGAACCCATCTTCCTCCTTGGCAGGGAAATCTCATGGAAGTGCCCCTCTGTAGGGAGAGCCTTGAGGTATGAGATGCAAGGAGGTAGACTGGGGCATTCCAGATGCCCACCCCTTCACTGATTTTCAAGGTTGAAGGCCAAGCTCTCTCAGTAGGGTGGTATCCACTCACCTGTCCATGGTGGAAAGGTGAGAAGAAGGCCAGGGCACGGTGGTGTCACTTCTGCACTGTGGGCAGGCCAGCCCATAGTCATACGATCCAGTTCTAAAGGAGTCTGACTTTGGTGTCCCTGCTTGGCACCATTTTTACAGAACACCCCACCCAGCAGCAAGAGCCAGTGCTCACTGACCGTTACCCAGTGGGCCTTGTTTGCTCCTGCCGTGGGGCCCTCTCTTCACCCTGGGAAGTGGGAGGGGAGCAGGGGCAGTGAGTAGTTATACATCTACCAGGATTGCCACCAAGTCCCTCTGCCCAGGCCGGGTCTCTTGGCCTTGCTCCCCTGTGTGGATGCTGAGCTTGGGAGTGGTGGTGGAAGAGAATGTGGGCAGGCTGACTGTACTGACACAGCTGGGTCATGTCCAGAGCTGCCTGCCCTTTCGTCCCTTCTTCTCAGGCACTGTGTTAGGCCGTCAAACCCTTGTGTCTTGGGATGGGTGGCAAGGCTGTGGGCTGTGGGCTGTGATGCTCACCCAGGGCTCAGCCATTGTTGCCTTGTCCTTGGTCAAGTCACAGGACCTTTCTCCAGTGAAACATTGGTGAAAGTCAGGTCCCGATCTGGAAGTAATGAAATCAGTGTCCACAAGGCTCCAAGTAGGCTTCCTGGCCCTTTGAAGACTCCTGAGAAAACAACATTCTCCTTTCTTTTGAAAACCTTCCTGGTCTTTTTGCTGGCTTTTGGCAAGCTGACATAACCCAATTGCTGTCTGTTGTTGTTGGCCTTGGTAGTGGGCCTAGACTCACACTGGTAGGGGACGTGAAGAATTGATTTGGAAACTTGGGAGTCTGTGTGTGTGAGCCCCATTTTTGCCCTTTCCTTGGGAAGCAGGTGCTGGGGACGGTGTTTTGAACCTGAGTTTGCCATCTCATCCTTTCCTGTGTTTCTGCAGGTCCTGCATCTCAGAAGATGCACTATTATCGATACTCTAATGCTGAGGTCAGCTGCTGGTACAAGTACCTCCTTTTCAGCTACAACATCGTTTTCTGGGTAAGTGATGAGCATAACCGCAGCCCCTTCTGTGAGTCCTTCAGTGTGTAGATGACACTGTGTGGCATACTGTGCTTGGCCAGGGCCCACAAGGCTCTGGGATAAAGTGGTGGTCAGGATAGGTGAAAGAACCATCAGTAACAATGGGTGAGGGATTGAAATTGGTTCTAGGGTCCCGGACTCAGCACTGAGAACTCAGGAAGGCTTGTCTCCCCATCCTGTCTCTTCTACCTGCCCCACTGAGATAGCTGCAGTTTGTGTGCAGGTGACTATGGGCCAGACCCCATTGTGCCTTCTGGGAGGTCATAATGGACAAGAGAAGCTGTCCTTCTGTTTCACCAAGAGTGATGTCAGCCTGCTGAGCTGCAGGGAGCAAGGCAGGAGAGGCTCCTGGGTATGATCAGAGAAAGGCATGTAGAAGGGTTGATATGGGGGCTGAAATCTGGGTACTAGTAGAAGGGGAGCTAAGTAGTAGACTGGGTAAGGAAGCTGCAGGCAGAAAGATGAACAATTGGAAAGGCACTGAGGCAAGAGTGAACTTGGGGTGTGGAGAGGACAAAAGGAGGACCACATGGCTGGAGCTGAGTAAGGGGACTCAGGACAGGGGGGTGGAGGAGCTGGATGAGGCAGTGCCATGGGGTCTTAGTTGGACAGTTGGACTCGTTGAGTTGGACTCATTGGAGGCTGGCTGCTGAGTGGGGGCACCTGGATGGTGGTACCATGTTCTGAGATGGGAATTGAGGACAGAAGGGGGAGCTTTACCAGCGTCATGGACCTGTTGCTTTCCTTGGTCCCCTGCATCCTGGAGCTGGAAGTCTTGGTCATGCTCAAGGGGAGGGGAACGTTGAAAGCACAAGGCAAGGAGAGGAGACGTGTGGGTTCCTAGAGGTTGCGGAGAGGAAGCCAGGAGGGTGTGTGTTGTAAAAGCCCCTCATGTAGACAGGAGGAATCAGCTGTGCCTCAGGAGGGGGATATAGGACAGGAAGCTGGCAGTGGCTGGGACACAGAGGAGGCTGCTGGTAGGCTTGGCCAGGGTCTGATCGTGCTTGGGCAGTAGTGAGGATGGAAAAGAGGGAAAGTGGCCTTCTTTTTTGTTGGTTAAGAATTTTAAACATTTATTTTTATTGGAAAGGCAGATTTACAGAGAAAAGCAGAGAGAAAGATTTTCCATCTTCTGGTTCACTTTCCAAATGGCTGAACAGCCGGAACTGAGCTGATCCAAAATTAGGAGCCAGGAGCCTCTTCCGGGTCTCCCAAATGGGTGCAGGGTCCCAAAACTTTGGACCATCCTCCACTGCTTTCCCAGTCCACAAGCAGGGAGCTGGATGGGAAGTGGAGCAGCCAGGATCTGAGCTGGTGTCCATATGGATTCTGGCACTTGAAAAGGAGGATTAGACAATTGAGGCTTGGTGCCAGCCAAAATCTGTGACTCTTTACAGTTTTGTCAAGGACTCTTGTTTTCAAGAAGGAAGAGCAATTTGACAGTAGTGGGAGACTACTGGGAGTTAAGCAAGATAACAGCAGGTGTGTCTTCCCGGTGAGGTGGGCCCAGGCAGAGGCCGAGCTTGATTCTGTTCAGGATGGTGAGGGGATGTGATCACATACACATACACGGGGACCACAAAATAGGTGCGGTTTTTGATTGTCTAGAGTCAGGAGGAGGCGGGACAGCCGAAGGGGGGCATTGCTGGGTGTCTGCCGTCTGCCGTTCCTGTGGGTCTGTAGATCTGTCTTTACCAAGTGCACTTCCTCAGCCCCGCCCAGCTCCTTGACCATGGGAGAGCCCTCCCCTGCTGTCATCCAGAGTCCTGCTCCCATCCCTAGCTGTCTGGGTCAGGTGGACAGCTCAAGGCTTGGGCTTTGGACCACTCAGCTGCCCTCCTCTGGCTCTGCTTGCAAGGGTGTGTGTCTTACCCGCTGACTTTCACCCTCGTTTTTTTTTTTTTTTTTTAAGTTTTTATTGTAAAGTCAGATATACAGAGAGGAGGAGAGACCAAGAGAAAGATTGTCCATCTGCTGGTTCATGCCCCACGTGGCTGCAACAGTTGGAGCTGAGCTGGTTCAAAGTCAGGAGCCAGGAGCCTCTTCAGGGTCTCCCACATGGGTACAAGGTCCTAAGGCTTTGGGCCGTCCTCTACTGACTTCCCAGGCCACAAACAGGGAGCTGGATAGGAAGCGGGGCTGTCGGGATTAGAACCGGTGCCCATATGGGATCCCAATATGGGTAAGGCAAGAACTTTAGCCACTAGGCTACCGTACTGGTCTCACCCTCAATTTTGTTTTTGCGGCTACAAAATTCCCAGTGCTGCTGCTGTGCCTCAGGGCCGTGTGACCTTCACATCTTCAGAGGCTTCTCAACAGATTTTCTTCTTGGGACCTCAGTTCACCTTTGCATCACATTTGCAATACCACATGCAAATTGTTGAGGTTTTAAATTTTTATTTATTTATTTTTAAAGATTTATTTATTTAAAGAAATGACGAGACAGATTTCACAGCCACTGGCTCACTCCACAAGTGAAGAGCGCGGGCTTGCCAGGCTGAGGTGGAATCGGGAGCTTTGCCTGGGTCTCCCATGTGGGTGACAGTGACCCCCACACTGGGGGCATTTTCTGCTGCTTTTTCATAGGACTCAGAATGGCACCCAAATGACATGCCTGCGTCGTAGTAGATGGTGTCAGAACACCAGCCCCCAAATTGTGGAGCCCTTGAATCCAGAATTGGAGTTAAAAGGTGCTGCACTGTTACCAGGGGCTTTACAGAACTGGCAGAGTGTGTGCGGTCGAGTTAATCATTTTTCAGTTAACAGGAGCTAGGGCAGAACAGGAAGGAACAAACAGGAACAGTCGGAAAATGACACATGAAAAAGCTTGGTTAGAAAATGCCAGACACCTTGGTTGGGGTGACAGGCTGCCTGGATCCTCCTGCTAGGTGCTTGTTGGGTGCCTATTGGAGATTTGCTGTTGCGGAGGGGGAGGTCCTGGAGTGGGGGTGCTTGGCAAGGCTGCTGGGATGCCTGGGGCACTTGTGTGCCAGCTTGGAATCACCTGAACTGAGTGAACTGGTGAGCCGTGTGCTTTCAGTGTGAAATACAGATCTCAATAATCTGTTACCTGTTTTGTAAGGTTGCTTAGTTGCTCAAAGCAGTTTTTTTCTTTTAAATTGTAATAATTTAAAAAAATGCAAAAATAGAATAATGTACTGAACATTCATATTCCCACCATCTGGTTTCAAAAATGATCCACTCCTAGCCTGGTCTGTGTCCTTAGTATTGCCCTTGGGTGATTTTGAAACAAAGCCTAGACAGGTGATTTCACACCAAGGCTGTTTGTATTGGTTTTGTTTGGACGAGTTCACGGTGAGCAGTGGAGGAGAAGGGTGTGTGGAGCATTTGGAGGGACACGGCTCAGCCAGCCAGTGTGATTTTGCAGAGGCAGCCTGTTGTTGCTGTGATCATGAAGGTGCCAGGACAAACATAAGGTTTTATTTAGAATTTGTTCCCATTTAGAGTTATTTTCACAGTACATTCCACAAGGGGAAATAACTGTGGCGCTGTCACCATTTAAAAAAAAAAACTGTCTTCCTCTTGGCTTTGGGACTGAGATTCCCCAGGGTCAGTTAACACCTGCCTTGGGGTGAGAATTCCATTATACATGAAGCATGGGCTGGGACTTCCTGGGATCCTTATTGCAGGCGTGCCACCGAAGACAGTAATTCCTACTGAAGGCATTCGGGAATGCTGCCACGTTTTACATTCTTTAAATCAGTCTTTGGTTGTGCTCTACCTTGTTGTAGTGCAGAACCTCACTGCGATTTAGGAAATGCAAATCAAAACCACAGTGAGATGCACGTTACAACCATTAGGAGGCAATTTATTAAACCAGAAAACAAATATTGGCAAAGATAGGGAGATGTTGGAATCTTGGGTAATGTTGGCAAGAAATTGTTGGTGTAACTGGAGGCCCAGCTTGATAGCTGAGGGAGTTAAGCCATTACCTGTGGCACTGGCATCTCCCAGGAGTGCTGATTTGAGCCCTGGCTGCTCCACTTCCAATCCAGCTCCCTGCTAATGTGCCTGGAAAAACAGTGGAGATGGTCTGAGGGCTCAGGCTGCTGCTACCCATGCCAGGAAACTCAAACGGAGATTCTGGTGCCTGGCTTTGGCCTGGACCAACCCCAGCCGTTGTGGCCACTTGAGAATAGATGTTCTTTCTTTCTTTCTTTCTTTCTTTATTTCTTTTTTTTTTTTTTTTCCCCCGGTAACTCTGCCTTTCGAATATATGAGTAATTCTTTTTTTTGAGTAAATATTTTTTTTTAAACATATGAGACTGCTACAGAAAATAGGTTGATGGGGCCAGTATCAGTAGGTTAAGCTGTTTCTTGGGATGCCTACATCCCATTTTGGAATTCTGGTTCAAGTCTCCAGTTCACCTTCTTGCCAGTGTGCCTGGGAGGGTGTCCACAGGTGTTGGTCCAAGTGCTTGCCCCTGCTGCCCCATGGGAGACCTGCATGGAGTTCCTAGTCCTGACTGTGGCTTGGCCTAGATCTGGCTGTTGGGGCCATCTGGGGAATGAGTCATAAATGCAAGATCTCTCTATTTCTCTAATAAATACAACTGAGGAATCAAAATCTCACTTTGACTAGGAAGCAGGGAGCTGGGAGGGGCAGCGCCCTGGAAGGAGTGGTGCCGCACGGCCCCGTGTCCTTTTTCACAGCCCTCCATGTACTACAGGCTTTGACTTTGCTGCGTGAATCCTTCCGGGGTGGCTGAAAAGATGTCTGCAGCTTGAGGATTGCTTCCTGCCCCAGGCATTCATTGACTTTAGCATGCAAAGGCTCAGATAAAGCCCTTACCTGGACCTGTATCAGAGATGGAAGAAAAATGTACAACCGAGACTTTGTAAAGTTCAGATCATAAACCTGTGTTACCAGAAAAGAGAGGCCTCTGGTTGTCTTTATTTATTTTGTTAAAGATTTACTTTTTATTTGAAAGGCAGATTTACAAAGAGAAGGACACACACACACACACACACACACACACACAACAGAGAGAGAGAGAGAATCTTCCATCCACTGGTTCACTCCCCAAATGGTCACAATGGCTGGAACTGGGTCGATCCAAAGCTAGGAGCCAGGAATTTCTTCTGGGTTTCCCATGTGAATAACCAGGGCCCGATGACTTGATCCATTCTCTGCTGCTTTCCTAGGCCATAAGCAGGGAGCTGAATTGGAGGTGGAGCAGGTGGGACACAAACTGGCACCATATGGGATGTCAGCACTAAGGGTGGAAACTTAATGTCTAGGCCACAGCATGGGCCCAACTGGTCTTTGTTGTGAAGCCACATCTGCCGATGGCCTTCTCAGTGACTTGAGTAGGTCTGAGCCTTCTCGGAGCTTGCTTCTGAGGGAGATGAGAGCTGGTGGGCATCTGTGCCCTGCCACCAGCGTGGCTTGTGGCCTTGGAGTAGCACATGGCTCCTGTAGGTAACAGATAATACTCTACAGGGGGAAGCTTTTGAATGTGAAACAGATTATGGAGCATTATGCCAGACCAACAGGTGTACCCCTGGGCTTGTTCCAGGCAAACCTGGACATGTGGGCACCCTACCTGTGAGAGGGAAGGCAAGGCCAAGGTGGAAAGATCAGCTCTCTTCCTTGCACCTTAGTGCACGGTTTCTTCCTCTCTTTGGCCTTTTCTCTGTAAAGGATGCTCCACCCGAGGCTGGACTGTTGTATATGGACTGACTCCAGCTGGCTGAGAACTGCCCTTATCTGGGCTGAAACTCTGGGCTTGTGAGATCAGGCCTCATCCAGAATGCGAATGTTTTTTTTCTGCTTTCTTCTTGTGATAGTTAATGTATTCAAGAAGGAAAGGGTCTAGTGTGTTAAATAAACTGTTACAATTAGCTGGAAATTCAAGAAGGCCGAAGTGCAGTCTGGAGGTGCACCTTCTCACAGCGCGTCTCCTTGCTCATTAAAACCACACTCCTTCTCTTCCTGATTGTGGGTTTTGGAAATTTCCCGTAGTGGATATTTAGATGGTCTGTAAATTTTTATGTTCCTATGCATGGATATAGTAACTGGGTTTACATAATACAAGTCGTTCCCTTTGGGTAATGGAGAGAGATTATTTGTTGGGATGGCTTCCCAGAAGTGTGATCAAATGGGTTAGAAGGTACGTGCATCGTTTTGACCTGCCTGACATCCTTACATCATCACAATGACTTTTCCAGAAGGGCTGCCCCTATTCATGGAAAGCAGACTGCCTTAACTTTTAGTGCAGGACTGTGTGTGGGGGGGACAGAGATCACATTTATGCTTGCCAAGGCAAACAGCAAGGCTGCCTAGTCTGAGACTCCGCTAGAATTTAAGGCATGAGGTGTGGTCATGGCTGGACCAGCAGCTGAGATTCCCAAAGAAGGGATGCTCAAGGGAGCACCAAGATGATTGCCTGGCACCCGGGCATATTAAATACTTGTAGGGTATTTCCAAGTCCAAGAAAGGGTGAGCATGTAACCGCGTCCTTTGTTTGGCCTGGCAGAGCCTGCGAGAGGGATTTATCTGATTATCTGGGAGGATGTTGGTCCCGTCCTGTTGCTTGTTTCTTTGTTTTCTGTCAGAAGTCCTTTTTGAAAACTCAGGTCTGTTGAGGTGTAACTTAGAACAACACTCTTGCGTTTTAAGGGTACCATTTGGTGACAGCTGTGTACAGCACTTCACTGCTAGTCACATCTGTACGGACATCAAATGAGGGTGATGTGAGATTCACTGTCCCTCCTGCCGTCCTGTCGCCCCGCCCTGCCCCCAGCAACCTCTGCCTCCTGTTGCCATCGGTAGAATCGGCTCTTAAGTCTGATTTCTTCTAATTAATTAGATAATGTTTTTGTTTCTAATCCCATTGATTTCCTTTTCTTACTCTTGTTTTACATTTGTTTTATAGATTGTACAATATACATAAGAAAAATATATGTAATTCATTGGCATTAAGTTTGTTTATGTTGTGGTACAGCTGTCACTGACTATTTTGTTGATTATTGCCCTTATTTTTATTTGGTTTTACTTTAAAAAAAAGATTATTTGTCTACTGTAGAAGCAGAGTGACAGGAGACAGGACTGGTTCTCTCCCCAAGTGGCAACAACAACCAGAGCTAGGCCAGGCAAGAGCCCAGAGGCGAAACTCCACCTGTCTCATACAGAAGTAGCTAGACTCCAAGCACCTGAGCCGTTACCCACTGCAGCCCAGGCACATCAACAGAAAGTCCAGCTTCTTGAAAGGCAGAGTGTCGGAGAGAAGGAGATACCTCCGTGCACTAGCTCTCTCCCCAGATGCCTGCCACGGCATCAGGAGCCAGGAACTCCATGTGTGTCCTCCATGTGGTCACCTGGGACCCAGGTACCTGGAGCATCTACCTGTTGCTACCCAGAATGCATTAGCAGCAAGCTGGTTGCAAAGCAGAGGCCACACGCACTCCAGGCACCCCGACGGGATAAGGGAATCTTGAATGGCAGCTTAGCCCACTGTGTCACAACACCTGCCCCTTTTAGCAACATCTTAAACTGGAAGATTGTGTCACTGGTTCTCAGATCTTTGCTTCCTGGTATAGGTATTCCAGGCTATACTTTTTTTGCATCTGACATGTCTTGGTGTTTCCACTTTATGTGGTTAAAATGCTGTATACATGCGCACTTGGTACACCAGCTGCTGTCCCTCCCCACATCGCTTCTTCTGTAACCTCTAATTGTGTCCAGTGAATCCTTCATTTCTAACATGATGTTTTCTCTATCGCTGATTGTTCCTTTGGGGCATTTTCTAAGTTCTGTGTTTCTCCTCACTGTGTATTTTCCTTTTTAATTCCTGAGCGTATTTCCACAATCTGTTTTAACATTTTTGCTGCTAATTCCCTTGTCTCTATCATTCCTCTGCGTTCTGTTTACACTTTTTCTACACCATAGGCCACTGTATCCTTCTTGTCAGTCTAGTAGCTTTAGACTTTGAAAGAGTGAGAAAGAGACTGTATCTTCTATCTACTGGTTAACTCCCTAAACTTTGCCAGGGCTGAAGTCAGGAGCCTGGGACTTGAACCCACCCTGACAAGAGATGCCAGTAGCGTAGGCAGCATCTTAACTTCTGAGCCGAATGCTCATCTCCTAGTAACTTTGGATTGGACACAAGGTACCACCTCAGTATTCTTCCCTATCAGTGTGAAGTGTTTTTGTGTGGATGTCTTTGGTTAAATGTCATATGTGGGATTCCCCCCCTTTTAAAAATAATTTTGTTGTGTAATAACTGCTGTGGAGGTGTTAATTGGGTGACCTGTAGCCTTAGGCTATTATGACCTATTAAAAGCCATGTAAAAACATGCTGGTATTGGTGACCCCAGTGGCAGAGCTAACCTGGGGTCTAGGCTGCTGAGCTGAAGGAAGGAGGTTCTCTTTTCCTCTGTGTCCAGATGGTCCTGGTGTGATAGTTCAGCCTGCTCCCAAAAGCCTGGTCTCCTGCCTGTGTGCACACACGATTGTGCTGGAAGCCAGCCACACCTATTCATTTACTCCATGCTGCTTTCCCACATGTAGCAAGAGGGTTAAGGAGCTACCACTGAGATCACACAGCCCATGAGGCGGAAAACATTGACTGTTTGACCCTTTCTAGAGATGCCAACCCTGCTTTGGTTCTCTTCCCAGACTGTGCCGGTGGTGGCCGAGTTGTGCTGGGGTGAGGCTGGGCGCCACGTTTCCTCTTCCCAGCTCAGCTTGTGGGGGTGGGGGGGGCCGTGGCCTCCCTCTGACTTCCTTCCTTGACACAGTCAGATTCCCCGGGTGGGGTTGGCTGCGGCTTAGCTGGCTCTTATCAGGAGCCACACAGACAGCTGTGGAAACTGCCCTTGGAACCCCCTTTGCAGTGCTCGCCGCATCCCCCCACAGCCCCCTGTCTGGGTTGGCTGTTGTTCTGACAAGGGCTTGTATGCCTCTCTTTCTCAGTCCACCCTTCCGGCAGGAGGAAGAGCTGGGGTGTGATAGCCTGTGACCCTATATGAGGTCCCTCCTGCCCTGCTTCCTTCTTCTGACTGAAGTGCATCCCCTCTGGCTCTCGGAGCTGGCTTGGTGAGGCTAGTTGGAAGGAGTGTTGCTGACTTTATTTAGGAGTCAGCAGTCCCAGGCTTGAGGGGCAGAGGCCTCTTCACCCGAGGGTGTCTTGTAGCTCTGAGCTCACCGATGGCTCGCAGCTTGGCTGTGTCTAGGGGCTGTGCCATCTGGCTTTCTCTCCGTCCTCGAGATAAGTTGAGTGGTTGGCAGTTCAGGGAGCCACGGGTCTCTGGTGACCTCTGGTCTCAGGCGGACCTGAAACTGGCACTTCCAGTTCTGCAGAGTGCCGCATGACTTCTGGTGGTAGACTTGCAGAAGGGCAAACTCCCCCAAGAGAGGGATGGTTTGCTCAAGGCCGTGGGGTGAGTCAGCAGAGCTTAAGCCCAGCTCCAGTGGGCTTTGCTCTCTGCCCCTTTCTTCCTCTCAGCCTTCTTTCCTGCCTCACTGGAGAAGCCCACCGAAGGCCCTGTCTCCTGAACCCAAGGAGAGCAGGAGAAGCCCTGGTTGCAGGACAGGCTGGTGCTGGGAGCTCCTGTAAGCTGGGTGTAGGAGGAGGGGATGCTGCCACCTTCAGACACCTGCAGGGGCTTGGGACCTTCCTAGAAGCCTCCTCCAAGCCAAGCCTCTGTAGCACCCAGCCCACAGGAGGTCTGTGTCAGTGCTGCCCATGGGAGTAAGTACGTCACCTGGCATTCTGCAGTTTTTGGCAGTATTCTTTTTTTTTTTTTTTAAAGATTTATTTTTATTATTTTTTTCATTGGAAAGGCGGATATACAGAGAGGAGAGACAGAGAGGAAGATCTTCCGTCCGATGATTCACTCCCCAAGTGAGCGCAACAGGCCGATACTATGCCGATCCGAAGCCAGGAGCCTCTTCCGGGTCTCCCACGCGGGTGCAGGGTCCCAAAGCTTTGGGCCGTCCTCGACTGCTTTCCCAGGCCACAGGCAGGGAGCTGGAAGGGAAGCGGGGCTGCCGGGATTAGAACCGGCGCCCATATGGGATCCCGGGCGTGCTAGGCGAGGACCTTTAACCACTTGCGCCACCGCGCCGGGCCCGGCAGTATTCTTATAACCAAGTAACAGTGGCACCTGTTTTGTAGGGGAGACCATATCCCCAGAGAAGGGTCCAGACTGGCACAGGGCCCTTAGGTAAGAGCCTCTGAATGGAGCTGGCTGACCTGTGCTGTGCTCGGGACCACCTTGCAATGATGACCTAATAGTCATCTCTGAGGCTCCCAGAGGAGGCCCAGGGGTGGGGGCTTTAGAAATGTGCACCGGAGTCAGCAGCAAGGAGATTAGGCAAGAAAAGAGGCCAGCAGGGCAGCCCCTGAAAGTGTGCTTTGCTGCTGGTGGTTCGTCTTGAATTTGCTTAGGAAAGACTTTGGGGGTCTCAGAGCTTTCCCATGTGCTTAAAGGAACTCTTGCAAGCTGTTCACCTGATTTGGTCCCTTGTGACAAGTTGTTTTTATCCTGCGTGGAGTTGAAGCCCTTCTTCAGCCCCATGTGTCCACACTTCTGCTAAGACTCCTGCTTGGGGGCTGTGCCCCTGGATTACTCACAAGGTGACTCAGCCCCAGTGGCTTCCAGGACAGGACAGAGCAGGCCTGAACTAGCGCCTGAAGGACATCTTGCTTCCATCACAGCGACCTTGGTTTAGCTAGGATGACCAGTAGGACCTCCCAGGAGCCTCTTCCCTGAAAGGTGAGAGTCATTGGCCTATGGCTTCCCAGCCTTAGAAGTTCCTCTGATGCTAACTCCATAGGCCCCTGTGTGGAGGGCTGTACCTGCTGAGTGGATGGCTGCCCCCTGAAGGGTTGGGGTCATGTGTTGTTAGAGAGAAAGAGAGAATAAATACTGCCATCCTCTACTTGGCTCCCCAAATGCTCACAGTGGCCAAGGGTTCAAAGTCAAGAGTCAGTAAGTCCATTCAGGTTTCCCACTTGGGTGGCAGGGTACCTCGCTGCTTAGGCCATCACCTGCTACCTCCCAGGAACTGGAGTAGCAGGAAGCTGGTGTCTAGTATGGGGCCACACCCTGCCCAGGTCAGGTAACAAATCGGGAAGGCCAGTGTGAGGCTGGAGGCCACCTAGCTGAGCCAGTAGTCTCAGGTGGCTGTCAGAAAGGGTAGCATGCCCGTCCTAAGGCTCCAGAGAAGGGATCCATTGGGCTGAGGTGGGTGGATGTCCTGGCTTGTCCCTGTACTTTTCATAAATACCCATCCACTCACTTTCCCTGCCTCTCCTCTGCCAGTCTCCTGGTATCTAAAATAGTGCTTGGGCCCCCAAGTTCCTGCTCTGGGTCAGTGTTCATTGAACACATGACCTGACATGTGACCCCAAGTTACTGTCTCTGATGTTAACTAAAGCCAACATTAATTCTTCCTTTTCAGCAGAATAGAGAACAGAAGCCCTGATCCTGCCCTGATCCTGCCCTGGTCCTTCCCTGGTCCTGCCCTGGTCCTGTTCTGGTCCTGCCTGGCCCTGCCGTGTTCCTGCCGTGGTCCTGTCCTGGTCCTGCCCTGGCCCTACCCTGGTCCTGTCCTGGTCCTGCCCTGGTCCTGCCCTGGCCCTACCCTGGTCCTGCCCTGGTCCTGCCCTGGTCCTGCCTTGGTCCTGCCCTGCCCTGCCCTGCCTTATGCTAGCCCTGCTTCTGAGGCCAGCCAGCACTGCTTCTGTTGGGAGGAGGCAAGGATCCTTCTGGGCAACTTATGCTCTGAAGGCCTTGGCTGGGCTAACTTCTTTGAAACCTCTTCCTGATGCATCTGTGCAGTGACTGAGGGAAAAATGACAATAGCCCATCAATGTGGAGTCAATAAAGCAAACTGCAGGTGGAGCTGAGGCTGTGTGTGGGGTGGGAAAAGGTTGACCTGGAAGATGAGGAGAGAGGAGGTAAGTTTTGAGGTGTAGTGGGGAGGAGAGGAGCCCTGGGGGCAGGTAGGTGATGCCAGTGTAGGGCTTCTCCCTGGGCCTCCCAGTGGGGCTGCTGCCTGGCTCTGATTTGCTGTGAACGCCTTTGAAGTGCACGAGACTCAAAAGCATGCCTGGGAAGAGTGCAGTTTTGCTGTCCTGATCTCAGAGCCTGAGTTGCTCGCTCAAGCCTGCTGTGCACCTGCTCACCTGCTGTATGCCAAGTCCACATGTCCGGGATTCAGCCCTGAACAAAGTAAATGTCACCCCCCTCTCTCCCTGGTCAAGGTCTTCAGTCAGGGAGACACGGCAGACAGCAGCACCTCGGGTTTAGGGTCAGTGGTGTGGGGAAGGGTCCTGCAGCATGAGCTCCCCAGTGATGGATAGGGGCAGGTGTCCCTAAGGAGGTCACCCCAGGAGAGAGCTGAGTGAAGCGAGGGAGGAAGCCAGGAATGGGCATCGAAGAAGAGTAGGCCGAGAGAAAACCATCACACCTGGAGGCAGGGTGACTTTGGTGAGTTCAGGAAGGGGTGGGCATCTAGCACAGCAGTGAAGCCCCCTTGGCACTCCTGCATTCTGTATTGGAGTGTGTGGTTCGAGTCCTCGCTACTCTACTTCCAATCCAGCTTCCCGCTGATGTCCATCTTGGGAGGCAGCAGGTGACCATCAAGTACTTGGGTTCGTGCCACCACCTGTGCTGGGACTCCTGGCTGCTGGTGTCGGACTTGCCTAACCTCACTGTTGAGATCTTTAGGGGGAGTGACGGGAGGGTGGGAGATGTAACTCTGGCTCTCTACTTTTTAGCTAAAATAAAAATAAATACATTTTAGAAAGTGAGAATGTCTGAATGGCTGAGGGGGCAGGTGGGTAAAGAGGATTGGCAGAAGAAGGTATTGGAGATGCAGGCGAAAGCCTCGCCCTGTAGTTCCATGGGCCTTGGCAGAGCTTGCATTTTATTCCTGGTGTGAAAGGAAGTTGTTGGCTTTTCGGGGGGGGGGGGAGTTCCTGATGTGCACTTTTTAAAGGATCACCCTTGGGACCCGGAGGAGGACCTATGGAGCCTGGACAGGTGGGAGCAGTGTTGGGAGGGCGTCTGGTCAGCGGCCCTGTGTACTGTGAATGGAGAACCCACAGAGGAGACTGCTGGCTTGAATGTGAGCCCAGAGAGGAGAGCCTTGTGGTCCAGGTCTTTGTCAAACGAGTGGACGGAGTGGTGCCAGCCCAGGGGAAGGGAAGGGGACTCGGGGAACAAATCTGCATCTGGAGGGTTTTTAAAAATGTGTTTATTTATTCAGCTATTTTTAAAAAGATGTATTTATTTGGATTGGAAAAGTAGATAAGATTTATGGAGAGAGAGAAAGATCTGTCCACTGGTTCATTCCCCAAATAGCTGCAATGGCCTGAGCCAGCAGCCAGGAGCTTCTTCTGGGTCTCTAACTTGAGAGCAGAAGCCTAAGGAATAGAGCCATCCACCACTGCTTTCACTGACCACAACAGGAAGCTGGATGGGAAGTGGAGCAGCTGGTACACGAACCGGTGCCCATATGAGGTGCCAGTGCTTGCAGGCAGAGGGTTAGCCTGTTGAGCCACTACGCTAGCTGCATCAGGAGAGGCATTGTTAGCAGGTGCAGAATTGGAACTTGAACCCAGGGACTCAGGTATGGAACACAGAAGTCCTGACCAGCAGCATAACTGCTGCACAAACTCCTGTCCCTGTGAGGGTGTGTTAAGATTGAAATATTGAGAGGGAGGGAGGGGAAATGGCATGGTGGCATAGTAGGCTAATCTTCCACCTGAGACACCAGCACCCCATATGGGCACTGATTCTAGTTCTGGCTGCTCTGCTTCCCAACCAGCTCCCTGCTTGTAGCCTGGGAAAGCAGTGGAGGACGGCCCAAGTTCAAGGCCCCTGCACCTGCATGGGAGACCCAAAGAAGCTCCTAACTCCTGGCTTCGGACCAACCCACCTCTGGCCATTCGAGGAGTGAACTAATGGATAGACGATCTTTTTTTTTTTTTCTGTAACTCTCTGAATTAACAGAAATAAATCTGGAAATAAGTTTTTGAAAGATTGGCCGTCCTCTCAGTTGAACCAGGCAGCAGATAGTGCGGTCTGTTTGTCGGAGACCTGGAGGCCAGGCACAGGTGGAGCCACACGGGTCACGTGATCATGTGCAGCGCTGAGGGTGGCCGGGAATGAGCCAGGCGATTCCCAGTGTAGGGTGTGAAAGAGGAGGTGTGGCAGAGGGAGGGAGGCAGTCCTGAGCATGCGTGCTGGTGTTCCTGACACTAGGTGTGTCAGCAGGAGGGCAGGACTTGGGTGACATCACCTCACATGAGGTCAGACTAGCTGAGCAAGAATCCTGAATTCATCTCTGGGCTGCAGGAAGTGAGTCCTTGGGGACCTCATGTGGCTGAGGACGCTGGCACCTGTCACCTGTGCCAGACACCTGGGCAGAGGGAGGAGGTGCTCTGGCCCTGGGGGAGGATCAGAGTCCTTATCAGCCAGTTGGTTCCATGGGAGGAAAAGCGGGAAATGTGGGTGGTGTGGCAGGAAGACCCGAGGATGGGCTCACCCTGGGGCGGGAGCGCAGGAACCCATGGGACTCTGGCTGCCTGGCTCTGAGACAGTGCCTCACAGTCGGGGCACTCCACAGTGTCTGCTGGGGCCGAGAGCCATGTCTTCTGACCACCGCGGGGCCCACCCGTGGGACACCGTGGGCCTCTCAAGTCCTGTACATAGTCACAGGCGTTGCATATTTCTGACTGTTGAAGGAAGATTGCGACCCTGAGAGTTTGTTCCTTCCTGCTTGAACCACCTGGGCTGGAGCTGATTAAATAGGCTGGAGCGTAAGAATGTGCCCACAGCTCATGCTGAAATGCTGATGGATGGCAGGAGATCCAGGACCCCAGGTGCTTGGATATGGGGTGTAAGTGTTCAGGGAATGCTTAACTGTTATCTGCTGCCACCGCAACACCACACAGCTCCCTCCTATGACCCACTGCCATCCTGGGTGTAGGAAGCTGTGTGATGTGTTGGGGTGACACCTGTGTATCGTGCGTGGCTGCTGAGCCACCGTGAGTGGGTTCCTGTGGCCAGAAGGTCAGGGCACAGGCAGCTCCTCTTCCAGGTGCGCTCACTGAGAGCCTAGGCTGATGACCCAGCATTCCTTAAGTGCACCTGTGTCCTGGGCAAAGGCCACATGCCGCCAGGAGGTGACTCAGTTCTGGCCAGCAAATGGCAGATACAGTATGGCCTCTGCTCCTGCCACATCTCTGTCCCCCCAGCACCCCTGTGCCCAGCCCTGTGTGGCACACTCTTCACGCTGCAGGCCTTTGAAGCAGTGCTCACAAGGGCGGCGTCTTCGTATGCACTCCACAGGGCACTGACATGAGCCGGGCATGGCCTCGTGGGGCTCCAGCTCAGCCGTCTCTCCAGGACATGGTCTGCTGTGAGATCATCACCTTTGCTCACTGGGAACTGGGTCGCTGGTTGAGTGGGGTCACCCAGACACCCAGGGTTGAGGAGCCACACCTAGGCCTGGCATGTCCCTCACCAGCTGCGTGGGCGCAACGGTAGGAGCACATGTGTGGAGCCCGCTTCTGACCTACTCCCGTCTTTCTCTCCCTGCTTAGCTGGCTGGAGTCGTCTTCCTCGGAGTTGGGCTGTGGGCATGGAGCGAAAAGGTAAGCGTCCTGTCCCACCCTTGCTCACCCTGCAGTAAGCAACTGGCCCCCAGCACACTCAGCATTGTTACCTGTACCCCTGACTGCCCCCCAGGACAAGCGATGCTTATGCAGTGTGAAGGGGGTGACCATCAGTCATCCCAGAACCAGCGCTGAGGCTGGCTGTGCTGGGCCGGCTGCAGACACCCCAGCCTGGAACCCCACTGAGTGTGAGCAGTGTGGAGAGCTGGCCGCCCTGGGCCAACCCTGCTGTGCCTTGTTGAGCAAGCCTCTGGACTTGAGGCTGCTGCAGGCCCAGAAGGAACCCTTGCAGCATGGAGCAGGACTGGGGTTAAGGCTGGGATACCTCCTGGGAGAGGGGAGGGGACAGGCCTTTACACAACCCTGGAGCAGGAGGAGACCACTCTGCCCTGGACTGTGGGCTGGAAAGGGCCTCCATGGCTGCAAGGCCAGGGCTGCAGGAGAGGACAAGGAAGGGGGCAGCTGCAGGAGGAGCAGCCAAGCGGGAGCCCCTGGGAAGGAAAGCCTCTTTTGGAACCTCGGGCCAGGACCCACAGTTACCGCAGTGGAGCCTGCCTATGCTTCCGGCAGGAGGAGGCAAGAGCACTTAAGTCTGCAGGCCTTCTTACTGTTGTTGAGGTCTGCCTTCCAGCCTGCACACCTTCAGTGACGTGTAAGCTCATAAATGGAGAGCTGGAGTGTAAAGATCGCTTTGCCCCAGTGACCTGGAAACCAGTGGAAGCTGTGACTCGCAGCGCCACCGTGTGGGCATCTCTATGACTGCAGCAGCCTGACAAGCAGAGCCCGGAGCGTAGCTACCCTGGCCACCTGGCCTGAGCTGGACTCCTGGTCCAGCTGTGCTTTTGTGCTTCCTCCTCTGACTGCTGCCCTGGTCACACGTATTGCCTGTATTTAAATTTAAGTGGTTTAAATGAAGCATGGGTCGAAATTCAGTGTCGGGTCCCTACCGCATTCCAGGTACTTGACAACACATGTGGGTGGCTGGTGGCTGCCAGTTTGGACGGTGCAGAGTAGGCCACCTCCCTCATCAGAGTTCCAAGGACAGCAGTGTCCTTGTCTTTGGGCATCCTTTCCACAAGAATGTTCAGACTGGGGCTATTTTCACCTCAGTGGTGTGGTGTGAAGTTGGAAATAACCAGGTCAGCCACCCACCCTGTGGCCCCCAGGCTTGAGGTAGGTTGGCATGGGCATTCTGCAGGCCTCAGAAGGTTCCTGGGGTCTGCCTAGTAGAGCACCAGGGGTTTGATGGGTGGGTCCCTGGGACCCCCTCTGGCCTGGCTTACAGAGAGGAAAGAAACCATGAGTACGTGGCTGCACCCCAGGGCACCCTTGATTTGTGTGTCTCCTCCCCCTCTCACAGGGAGTGCTGTCCGACCTCACCAAGGTGACGCGGCTGCATGGAATCGACCCCGTGGTGCTGGTGCTGATGGTGGGCGTGGTGATGTTCACGCTGGGCTTCGCCGGCTGCGTGGGGGCCCTGCGGGAGAACATCTGCCTGCTCAAGTTTGTGAGTGACTTGGGGTGGGCTCCACTGGACGGGACTGGGGGAGCCCCGTGGAGGAAAGACCCCCTCCCCCCCCCCGACACACACACTTTGAGCTGCTCCTCGCTGCCGGGGAGAAGCCCCTCTGGGTTTCTGTGGTGTTGCAGAGCGGCTGCACTCCCCTCCTAGCCCCTTTACCTTCACCCGGTAGCTCTTCGGGAGTTGTTTGCTCCTTACCTTTGCCCTTCCTGGCTGAGATCAAGCAGTGCTGGCGCTGTAGCATTAAGAAATCATCTCCCCGCTCCGGGGCCTGATCACCTGTGGGATTTGGACATGGAATCCTTAACTTCCTAGCACAACTGCCATGTTGCTCCAGGATCCGTTATATATTTAGATACAAATCCATTTTTAAATGCATCCCGGTAAAAATTTAAATAGCACCTGATGGAGAAAGCAGATTCTCATTTTTTGCAATGTATTATTTATTGGATGTGTTAGATCCTGCTTTCTCTTTCCGTGGACTTAATTAGAACATCAAGGCACCCATGCGCACACACACTCAATATTTTCTTTCCTTCCAGACTTCTCTTTGTCTTCAGATATGTTTGGCATCTTGTTTCTGTGTGGACCGAGATTGCCTTGTTTGTGTGTCTGCGTGTGATTTCCCTACCCCCCCTTCTGCTTGGTGGGGTTTTGGTCAAACTGGTCTTATATGGCCATTGATAAAGGCTTTGAGGCCTGGGCCAGCCTTGGGGTCAGTGGGGGCTGTGGCCCTGTGCCCACTGCAGACCCTTGCCAATGCTGCCACTGTTTGTGGTTGGGGCAGCCATGGTGTTGCAGAGGTCTGCATGCAGCTGACTGTCCCGTGTCCCCACGTGGAAAGGGCATTCACTGGTCGCTGTGACTCCTCCTGACCCGGGAGGAGCTCCCCAGGGAACTTGAGTGCCCTGCGTCAGCAGCGTGGCCGCAGACAAAGCCCGTAGTGGAGTGAGGGCAGGGTGCGTGCGGGGAGCTGTGAGATGATATTAAGCTGCCGGCCCTGTCCTCTGGGAGCTGATAGCCTTGACAAAGTCCACTTCCTGTCCAGGGAGAAGGGCTGCTGTGTGGGAAATGACTGGCGCGTTGACCTGGGCCCGTCTTGGACCTTTTCACGTGCTGTTACCAGTCGTGCGGGGAGTGCTGAGGGAAGGGGTGAGCAGCCCTGTGGTGCCTGTGATGGAATGCCGTCTCTTGGTGCAGGCCGTGGGGGGTTCCCAGAGCTTGCCCTGGGTCCCTGGGGTGCAGGGTCTGTGCCTTCTGCTGCAGGCAGCAGCTCAGGGTGTGATGGGCATGCGTGTGGCCAGGTGGTGAAGTGGTGGGTGATTGTGCTGTTTGCACCCCTGCAGTTCTGCGGTGCCATCGTGCTCATCTTCTTCCTGGAGCTGGCCGTGGCCGTGCTGGCCTTCCTGTTCCAGGACTGGGTGAGGGACCGCTTCCGGGAGTTCTTCGAGAGCAACATCAGGTCCTACCGGGACGACATCGACCTGCAGAACCTCATTGACTCCCTCCAGAAAGCCGTAAGCACCGTGGCCGGCGGGCGTCCCTTCTTGTGTTCTGTCTGTGCTGCCTGGCTGAGGCAGGCGTGGGGCTCAGGCCTCAGCAGGCAGGCTGGTGAGCTCACCGCTCTGCCTCTGCTTCGCTCAGCTCAGCTTCTCGTGTTGGGCTACCTGGTGGTCCCTTGGCCATCGTGGCCACCCTCCCACCCCTTGTGGGCCCCAGGTCAGCAGCTCTGCTCTTTGGCCGCAGCGCAGAGCTGTGGTGCTGAGAGTCGCTTCCGTGCGGGGTGTGTGACTCACACTGCCAGAGGCTATTGCAGTCCTGCCTCTTTGGGACCTTTTCCCCTTCCTGTCTGAGAAGGGCAGAGCTGCCTGGAGGAAGCAGACTCAGTGAGTGGGCAGGGTCAGCCCCCTGGGATCTGGCCCTGGGGGTGCCAGACACTGCCAGGCTCTGGCCTTCCTGGCCTCTTCCTGTGCGGCTGCACCTAGGGCTTGGAGCTGAGCCCCTGTGAGGAGCCTGTGTCCTGGCCAGCTCCCACTGTGCAAGGACCCTGTTTGATCCATGCTTGGCCGGAACACCCAACTCCTTGAGAACTTCTACCTGGAACTCTTGGGTTCTGAGAAGCAAATGTGTTAGAAAGCCCTGAAAAGATGTATTTGTTTGAAAGGCAGAGTACCTGATGTGGTGGGGAGGATATCTTTCATCTGCTGGTTCATTTCCCACATGGCCACAACAGCCAGGGCTGGACCAGACTAAAGCCAGAAATCAAAAGTTTCCAGGTATCCCTGTGGGTGCAGGGGTCTAAGGTCTTGGGCTATCCTCCATTGCTATCCCAGGCCATAAGCAGGGAGCTGGATTGGAAGTAGAACAGCCAGGATTTGAACTGGTACCCACCTAAGACAGTGGTGGCTTAGCATGTTGTAACATGCTTCTGGCTTTGTCCTAGCCTTCCCTGACACCTCTCCGTGTCTCTTCCTGTTCAGTGTCACAGTTGTCTCCTCTTTGTCATTGCTTGCTGGTCTCAGCACGCTTCCTCCCTGAATTGCCTTAAAGATATCATTTTCTCCATTGCCTTTCCAAAATGAACATGCGCACAGAGCTCCCTTGAGCTGTAACGTTAGGTCATTGTGGAAGCAACTGGAGCAGGTCTGGGATGAGGGTGGGAAGTGCGGGGTTTCACCTTCGACTGGTGGAAGCTCCAGCCCATCCTAGCCCATGAGGGCAAGTATGGCAGCCTTGCTGCTCTCGGGGTGGGGACAGTCACTTCACAGCAACAAAGATCAGATAAATGAGGATTTTCTTGGCAACAACACAGCTTAGGGGGAAAGAGGAGGGTGGAGGCTCCAGGCGCAGGGCAGAGCTTATTGAAGGGATCACCCATCACCCCATCTTACCTCATTCAGAGTAGCCACTGCACAGCTGGGTTTCCTGGATGAGAGGACCACCTGGCAGGGGCAGGGGACCCTCAGAGAGGAGAAGCTGGCCCCGGAGATGGAGGGTGATGGTGATGCAGGGAAGGCAAGGCCAGGGCAGAGGTACCCTGTGTATTGCCTAGAGGAGCTGCCCTGGGCTGCCTGGGTGGCCTTGCTCAGAGTGTGTGAGCATGTCGCAGGTGGCTGTGGGCTTTGATTTCCTAATGTGGATCAGCAGGTTTCATGTTTGTGTCACCAAGCCCAGTGGCCCAGCCTGGCTCACCACCCCTGACTGTTCTTGACTTTTGTGACTACAGAATCAGTGCTGTGGGGCATATGGCCCTGAAGACTGGGACCTCAACGTCTACTTTAACTGCAGTGGCGCCAGCTACAGCCGGGAGAAGTGCGGGGTGCCCTTCTCCTGCTGCGTGCCAGATCCTGCGGTGAGTCGCCAGAGCCGTGTACGATGGTATGCCCCAGCCCTGGGCTGCAGGGCTGCCCCCCTCCTCCTGGGAGCCCTGTTCTGCATGGCCCGCACTAGCACTCATGTTCTGGCTACCTCAGGCGCTGTCACCAGGGCCATCAGAAGATGTAGTGAGCCCTGCCCTTCCCGCTCCGTGCCCTTGCTACTCAGTGACTGCTGGGGCGGTGTGTGTGCACCTTGCTCTCTGGGGGACACCACCTCAGGGGTGAGGAGTTACCGTCTGCTCTTCACCTGCTTTCATTGCTGGATGCCAGAAACTGAGCTCTTTGTGGGGGCCTGCAAAGGGGCCACGAACAGAACCAGGCCCTGGTCAGGCTCTCAGTGCAGCTATGTCATGCTCTGTGCCTGGGAGTGCCCCAGATCATCCGAAGCTCAGGCTTGCTAAAGCTGCACAACTGGTATCGAAGCCCCCTCTGGGACCAAGATGTACGCAGGTTCAGCAAGTGTTGCGTCTAGCAAGTGTAGCTGTTTCCCTCCTGACACTCGGGCTGATGGTACAGGGCCCCAGTATGGTTTGCTGTGTCAGTGTGACCCATGAGCAGAGAGCACCCTCAGCTGAAAAAACCCGAACAAGGAATATGATTTGTGGTGGTGAAAGTGCCATGAGAATCAAATGCCCGTGTCCATGTGACATTCTGAAATGCAGCCCTACCTGTTCACTGTGGCATGTTGTCAGATTTGAGTGCTTGCCCTAGGACTGTGGGCAAGGGATCCGTCTCCTAGCCCTTCTCAGAAAGAGTCTGTCGAGCCCCAGCCCGGCCTGGGAGGGTGGCTGGTAGCGTGGCTGAGGGACGAGAGCTGGGATTGAGCTGTGACATTTCTAGAGGTACCTGCCAGGAAAATCAGCGTGACTAATTCTTCTGCTTTCCTTGCAGCAAAAAGTTGTGAACACGCAGTGTGGCTATGATGTCAGGATTCAGGTGAGAACCCCAGTGTGGACAGTTGGAAAGGCACTCATGTTAAGGACCCTTTAGGTTCCATTCCCTATGGTCTGACTCTCAGATTGTGCGCAAGTTCCAAGGGGGACAGATAAAGCTCCGGTGTGTTAGAATGAGGCTGCTGGAGGGTGAAGCCTGGTCCAGTTGGTGACTGGACGGAGATGGGTCTGAGGCTGGGCTCAGCCTACTCAGGCGTTGGGGATCTGGGCTTGGCTGGGAGAGTAGGCTGGACCCCATTCCCTCATATCAGTGCTTGGTCTCTTGGCCGAGGCCCCTGGGGCTGGGCTTACCTGGGAGACCGAGAATCCTGCAAGCCCTGCAGCTCCTCCCTTCACTCCCCTCTGTGGACTCTGGGTGTGTATTGAGCGAGTTGGCCCTGTAGAGGCCCCAAAAGACATGAGTCTCGGGTCCAAGCAGGCATCCTGTACTCGGACAGGTGATCAGTGAGGGCCAGAGGCTCAGACCAGAAGATGGGCCTCTGCTGCAGGGTTCTGTGTGTTGGCGCTCTGCACCAGCACCAGCCCCCAGGCCTCTGTGTAATGTCTTGTCCCTGTTGGAGTTCTCTAGGGAACCTGGGTGGGGACACGGTCTGGGTTGCAGCCCAGGCCACTCTGCTGTCTCCCTGCAGCTGAAGAGCAAGTGGGACGAGTCCATTTTCACGAAGGGCTGCATCCAGGCGCTGGAGGGCTGGCTCCCACGGAACATTTACATCGTGGCTGGCGTCTTCATCGCCATTTCCCTGTTACAGGTGTGTTCTGGGAACGCAGAAGACTGGGAGGGTGGCCATGGTCCTTCCGAGGGAGTTGGACCCTTGACATAGGCTTGGCCTGCCTGGGTGCAGTGCTGAGAAGCCAGCAGGAGAAGGGCATTCAGTAGGATGTCTACAGCTGGATGTGGTCTGACCATAATTGTTAAATGTTGCGCCTTGGCCCTGGATAGCCTGCCAGGGCTGGAAGAAGGCCTGGAACTTGGCTGTGTGGGGTTCTCCTGCCCCTAGCACCCAGATGGGCCCCTCAGGCTCCTGACTCCCCAGCCCTACGGCCCTCTGCCTGGGTGCTTTCCCCAGCAAGGATTTCCTCATTCCCTGGAGCTGGCTCTCACCTGGGGGAGGACATCAAGGCCAGTGGGTGGTGAAGCCAGGGTGAATGGGCTGGCACATGGCTGCCAGGAGAACTGGTGGGCAAGGCAGGGACCCAGTAATCCTGTAGAACCAGGAGGTTTTCCAATACTACCCGAGGCCTGTGGTCCCGAGCAGTCTTGGATTCAGCAGGTGCTGCTGTTATGTGGTGAGCACTTGTTTATTCAGGCAGCATGTGACTCTGATCTGACCTCAAGGAGGGTCACTAGGTGGGCCTGGAGCTGCAGCCATCTGCCCACATCGCCCTCCCTCACATAGTGGGTGTGTGCTGAGTGATGACAGAGGAAGACTGAGCAGTGGGACTGACAGAGGGCAAGGGGGCCAGTGTCAGAACAGGGCTGCCCTGCCCGTGGCACACCACAGGAACTGAGAGGGGAAGAGCATGTGGCCATGTGGCCAAGGGTTGTGAAACTCTTATGTGTCTGCTTATGCCAGGAAAGTGTCCACTTGTTTCATGAGTTTCCTGTTTGCCAAGATTGTGGCTTTAGAGTTAAGGCTGGCCAGCTTCAGGGTCAACCTCCATTTTCTTATGGAGTCCAGGCTTACCGAAAGTATTCAGGATGTGTTGTGGGAATCAGAGCCAGCCAGGATGCCCCAGGATCTGAGTGGGTCCCACCTGTGGGAGAAGAAGGCCTGGTTGTGGTGGAGGCTTGGCAGGTGTCTGTTGTGCCTGCTCTTGGCTGCCTCAGGGTCCTAAGGACGCGGCAGACTAGACTCCCAGATCCAGGTTTGTATCTGTTGGTCTCCTGTGCCCTGCCTTGGCCCAGCATCACAATCTCTGTGTCTGGAGCCCTGGCAGGACACTGAGGGAGCCCAGTGCAGTGGAGCCCTCGGCCCTGTTGCTCACAGCCGCTGACTCCCTGGCTCTGCTTGCAGATATTCGGCATCTTCCTGGCGAGGACCCTGATCTCAGACATTGAGGCGGTGAAGGCAGGGCATCACTTCTGAGGAGCTGAGTCACATCGTGGAGACCACCTGCGCTGCAGAGGAGGGAAAGCCAACATCCAGCCCTGTCTTCAGCAGTACCATGTGGACCCCCGGCGCTGCTGGCTGCTGCTCCAGACTGGCGTGCCTTCTTACCTGCTCACAGCCAGGACTGCCGCCTCAATGGGGATTACCCAGAGACAGAGACTGGATGTGGGGGTAGCAGCTCCGAGGGACAGGCGAAACTTCCACTGGCCGTGAAGGGGATTGGGCTCAGGCCCCTGCAAACCAAGTCCTCCCATGGGACCCCTTGCCTCTCCGCCACGGGCTTTGGGTCACTGGCACTGGCCAGGCTTGGGCAACACCAGCTCAGGGGCCTTTCTGCAACTGGGGACCCGCGTGGACTCTGGCCCCTGGGGGCGCTGTGGTGGCACACACTCATCGGGGTCATTTGCCAAGTTCTCAGCCAGGTCCCAGCACAGTGTGCTCGGACATTTGGGGACTGGTGCCCCAGGGGTGCCTCATTTGTCATCCCTGAGGGCCTCATAGCCAGGTTCCGGGGCAGAGCATGTCTCTGGCCTCAGCAACAGACTGCCTGATAGGAGCCTGGCCTGCGCTGAGAGCCGGCTCTCGTTTTCTTAGATGTGTAAATAGTTTATTTATAGGGGTAAGGATGTTCTCACACCATTTCCTTCTTCCCTCTCATCTTCCCCTCTCAACAGCCTTACACACTGTCCCTTTCAGTTCCCCCGAGTGTCCCAAGAGCCAGTCTGGGGCCTCTTTGTCCTTCCTGCCCACACACCATCCCCATCTCCCGGGCAGTGTCCAGGGCACCCCCCACCTCCTCCCCCGCCCCCCGCTTGGCCTCACTCTCTTCTGGTCTTGGTGCTACTGAAACTGTTTGCCCAGAACTTGAATCCTGACTCTGACACTGAGCAGCCAGGGAGCCTGGCCTGAGAGCAGAGCCAGCCTGAAGCTTTGAGGCTGGGGCTCCTATCCTGGCCGCGCACCAAGGGCCAGCCAACAGGCCCAGGCCAAGCCCGAGAGCCCACGCTGTGGCTGCCTGGTAGCAGGTATTTGTTTTCTCCCCTTGGGTGACAACTCCACCCACTGGGATGTTGGTGGTCACTGCCGGGACCCTTCTGAAGCTTGATAATTGGGCATGAAGTTTGTCTTATGCAGAGAATGGCACCGTAGGCGTGCATCCACTCCTAGGCTGCTCGCTGACATGCCTAAGTGGCAGGTGCTGGTTCTGTCCTCGTTGTTCAGGGATCGCGTGCTGCCCTCAGCCCTTGCCAGAGTGAACGTTCTTTGCCGGGAGTGCTGGGGGGTGTCTGCAGAGGATGCCAGTGATGTAGGTTTTTTGACTTGTTTTTTTACACATCTCTGTAGACTGGGGGGAAGAACAGTGCTTGTGGTTTTAGGAAGTGTGATGCTTCTCCTTGACTGCCAAACTCTTTTATGGAATTATATCTTTGTATTAATGCTGCCGTTTGGGTTGTTTTTGTTGTATTATTATTATTTTTTTTGTCTGGAGTAGACATGGTTTTAGGTTCTGTCTGTGTCCAGCTCTGGCCAGTTCTACTGATGCAAGTAAAATAGCCAAGGGATGAGGGATTGGAGTCTGGGTGCTGTGGCCTTGTCAATTGGTGTCCTGGACTTGCTGGCCCAGCTGTGACAGGTTCAGTAGCCAGTGTCTGCCTCCACCCGTGCCATTGACCCTGGCTGCCCCAGAGCAGCTGGTGGCCACAGACCCTTCCTGCCAATGCGCTGGCATCATGAGCTCCTGAGCAGCTCCTGCTGCCCCAGCTGTTCATGTAAGCCAGAGCAGGTGCTGGTCCCCTTTTGAGTACCTCACCAGGTCACACAGCTCAACCCATGATGAAGGCTGGTCATAACATTTTCAGAGCTGTGTTGGTGTTTTAACGACTTCACAAAACTTGATGTCCATTTTCAGCTACCTCCTTTGACGCTGAGTTGTTGGGTGACCGAGGATATGGGGGCCCACATGACAGTCTCCCCCAGCCCTGAACACCCAGATGCCCCATACTGGCCTGCCTGAGTCCCCACCCCTTGTCTGGAGGCTCACAGGTGACCTCTGTTCTTCCCTCCTGTCGTTTCCACGCGTCTCGTGTCCCCTCCTCCCAGAACTGCCTCTTCCTGTTGCTGGCCTTCCCTCTCATCCTGTGAAGCTGCCATGTTCCTATCACTTGCTTCCCATTCTCCCCCTGGCAGCCTCTGCCCACTACACACAAGCTATCAGACCCACAGCCTCTCTCAGGCTCTGTAATCACTCTGGGTCACCTTGTTCTTCATATACCTGTTTCTGGGGCCCACACTCACTAGGTCTCTGACCCTCCCCATGTGTGCTGCTCCGGCCTCAGCTGTGGGTACGGGCCTCCCCCTGCTCTCCTTGCTGCTCTCCAGGAAAGGACTATGGTGTGACCTTGGTTACTCCATGTCAACTGTTCCAATTCATGGATGCAGAACTTTTCAGGAATCCAGGATGTGCTTGGAGTCAGGAGTTAATAAACTCATTCAGTTGCCAGCCATTGTCCTACTCCAAGCCTGAGACTGTGACAAAAGTAGGGAGCTGGATGGTCTGGGGGTCATACTCTGTGAGCTTAGTCCCCTAGAAGCCTGGTGCTGCCAGCCCAGAATCCAGACTCAGAGTTGAATCAAAATGTCAGCTGGCGAGCAGAACCAGCACATAAGGCATGCCTGAGCAGGGCCATATCCTGTCTGTCACTGGGCTCTGTGGCCACTATTAGACTACTGGAGAAAGAGGGAAGGCACTGGTAGCCCTTGCCCCTGCCATAGGACCCATGGGAGAACTTAATGTTGCTTACATGGGGCAGAGGTCCTGATCCAGGGGCAGCAGGCTTGCCTAACTGTTAGGCCAGAGCTACCTGTGGGTGACAGATGTCCTGGCTTAGCATGAATAGGGAATCTCCTAAAGCAGAGTTGTTGGGGAGGCTCTGCTGCTAAGCAGTGGGATTGGCCATAGCCTTCTCTCCAGGTGGAACTTGACCTAGACTACCTGGATAGTAATAGACTAACTCTTGCAGAGATGGGAGGGCCTTGGTCTCAGCAGGAAGACCCTCTCCCCACAGCTTTGGTTGTTGAGATTGGTTCCTATTTGAAAGATCCAGCAGAGCCCTTCCACCTGCTGGTCCACTCCTCAGATGCCAGCAAGAGCAAGGTCTGGACCAGGCCAAAGTCAGGAGGCAGAGACTGCATCTGGTCCCCTGCACAAGTACCAGGGACCCAAGCACCTGGATGGACCGTGTTCTGCTGCTTTGTCAGAAGCATTAGCAGAGGGCTGGATGAGAGAGTAACTGGCACTTCAACATGGGATGTGGCCTCACAAACCATGGCTTAAAGCCCTACCTTGATATTAGGTTTTTGCTTTTAAGATTTATGTATTTGAAAGACGGAACCATTGAGAGAAAGAGGAAGAATCTTCCATCCATTGGTTCACTCCTCAAATGGCTAGAATGGCATGATCCAGCCAGAGCTGAAACCAGGAGCCGAGATCTCCATCCATTTCCCACCTAGGTGGCAGGTGTCGGCACTTGGTCCACCCTCTACTGCCTTCCAGGCTCATTAGTGGGGGGCTGGGTCAGACTTGGGGAGTTGGGATTGCACCTAGTTCTCAGGCATTCGATGTTGATGTTGTCCCTGACCGTCCCTACACCACTATGCAGGCCACAGCCTGAAGGCTTCTAAGCCAGTAGCCCCGAGACTCATGGATCACAGAGGAGCAGATGGGGAGGGCCGAGCACGGGTCTCTGCACCTGAGGCTGTCGTGGGAGGGTTCCTGCCAGGTTGCCAGGTGTGTTACCCTGTCACTGCTGGCAAAAAAGCCTTGAGTTGTACTAGGGGAGGGGAGGACACTGCTGTACAACTTCAAGGTGGGCCTTGCTATCCAGGGTCAATCCTGACATGGGATCTGTGTCCTCCCCAAGGTCACAGGTCATTAGAGTGTCCCCTGGGACTATGGGAACCCATGTCCCTTGATGGATCAGAACAGGTCCTTGAAGCCCTGGGTAACCAAGACTTCTGCAGTGCAAAAACCTAGGCAATCACTCCCTTTGGCTCTGTGTAAAGTGGGTAAGACCTGGCCTTCCTTCCTGCCCTGCAAGTGTGTTCACTCTACATGTTCTTTGGGTCTCCAAGGAGCTCAGGCAGATACTGGGCCTGCAGTATAACTTGGTGAGCAAGAAACAAAGTTAAGGATACCTTTGAGAGGTGCTGTTCTACTGACAGCAAGGATCCCATCTTGGAGCACCAGAAAGTACCTTACACAGATAGAAGATAACCATTTTATATACATTTGAAAGGCAAAGTCACAGAGAGACTGGGAAAGAGATCTTCCCGTCTGCCAGTCCACTTTCCAAGTGGATGCAGCATCTGGGACTGGGCCAGTCTGAAACTGGAAACTAGGAGCTTCATCTGGATTGCCCATGTGGGTGACAAGGGTCCAAGGACTTGGGCTATCTTCTCTGCCTTCCCAGGGAGCTGAACTTGAAAAATATAGAGACAAAAACAAGTAAAAATCTCGAGACACTGGGCAGTGCCCTTTCTGGCAAAAGCAAGGTCCTTTTCTGTGGGCTTCTGGGGTGCGCTGGCCTGGTGGGGCCTTGCTCTGACACCAGGAGGTATGTTTACAGGTAATGGGAAACCCAGTCCAACTGGCCTTAACAATGACGGAGGGCCTTGGCTCCTGAAACTGGAAAGTCCAGAGGTGGGGAGTGAATTTCAAGGTTGCTTTGGTCCAAGTAGCTGGCTCAGTGACTTCAGCTGGGTCTTGTTTCCTTTTGTCTCTGCTCTGACTTCCTGTCATCAGAGACTGAGGGAGGGATGACATGACCACAGTGGGGTTGGGGTGTGAGTGTGTGTGCCCCCCAACTCCACTGTGGCCTCGCTGCTTGCGTGTAAAGCCCCTCTGGGCAGGCAGGAAAACTCAGTATTGTGGCGTGGAGGGTGAGCACACATCTGCAGATGGGCAGTGTAGTGTGGGCAGTTTTGCTCTTACAGGGCGTTTATATAAACCCACAGCGTTCAAGGTTGGTAAGAAGGGAGACCACGTGTTGATGAGGAGGGTGCTGGGGCTGGGCATGTCCATTGCTGGTGTGACTGAGAGTACCCTGAGCCTTAAAAAAAAATTTTTTTTTAAAGATTTGCTTATTTTTATAAGACAGATTTATAGAGAGAAGGCAAGACAAAGGAAAAGATATATATCCTCTGGCTGACTCCCCAAATGGCTGCAGTGGCTGGAGCTGAGCTGATCTGAAGCCAGGAGCCAAGAGCTTCTTCCATGTTTTCCACACCGGTGCAGGGTCCCAAGGCTTTGGGCCATCCGGGACATGAACTGACGCCCACATGGAATCTGGCACTTGCAAGGGGAGAATTAACTAATTGAGCCATCATGCCAGGTCTCTAAAGTTTTCTCCAGTGCAGGAGCTGGTAACAATTTCTCTGGGTGGTGTTTTGAGGATGAAATGAAATGAGGTAGGTAAAGTATTTAGCACAGGTCCGAATTACTTAGTATGTTACCCACCCCCAGTTATTGCCAATATAACTTTAGTGATTGAAGGGACTTTTCCCTGTACCTGTCAGTTCCCACTGACTGCACTGCCTGGGTTGCACACAACACAGCCTGTATGGAGCCACGTGGGGGAGAAAGTCACCTCCCTGTCCCTGTAGGGACAAGCTTTGAGGTGTGAGCAGGAACCTCCACAGGTTTACAGAGTTCAAGATCTGTTTGCTGTCTGTAACAGAAGGGATGGGGTTTGCTGCCTGCCTGAGTGTAACTCCAGGAGCTGAGCTATAAGACATCACATTTAGATGGTTGGTGGGCTCCATCTAACCCAGTCCTGGTAACCACATGTAAACTGCCAGAATCTATCTATTGCACGCTCTCTCTCTCTCTCTCTCTTTCTCTCTCTCTTACACACAAACACCCAGGCCTGATCTTCCACTTACCCTCTGTGTCCAACCACTAAGCCACATTTGTTTCTGTGAAGGACCCGGGGTTACAGGCCATGTTTATGGATGGCCTTGCAGCCCGAGCAGTCATTTAGCTATGAGTAGCAGCCAACTTTGTGGGCTTTTTTCTAGTGTTTTTTGTTGTTGTTGTTGTTGTTGTTCAGCATGGACATATCCCAACATTTAAAAAATTGAAATGTTGGGATCAACATGGTATAGAGTGGGATAAGCCTTCACTTACACCACCAACATCCCATATGGGCACTGATTCCTGTCCTGGCTGCTCCACTTCCCATCCAGCTGCCTGCTTGTGGCCTGGGAAAGCAGCAGAGGATGGCCCAAAGCCTTGGGACTTTGCACCCACGTGGGAGATGTGGATGAGGCTCCTGGCTCCTTGCTTCGGATTAGGCAGCTCTAACCATTTATTTAACTCAGTAATTGAGGGGGCTGGTAAGAGTAACAGTTCCAATAAGTCCCAAGGTGCCATGCATCTATATGGAATAAAAGGACTGTTGAATATTTTAAAAAATAGGTTTGTTTTTATTGGAAAGTCAGCTATACAGAGAGAAGGAAGAGCAGAGAGGAGATCTTCCATCCACTGATTCATTCTCCAAGTGGCTGTGACGGCTGGAACTGAGCTGATCTGAAACCAGGAGCTGGGAGCTTCTGGTCAAGAACTATTTTTGCATTTGTTCCACAACTCAGCTGTAAAATAACTCCAAGGGAAAAAAGTCTAGAATCAGATGCAGATAACTGGAACTGTGGGCAATGATTTTTCTTTTCCACTTGTGACATCCAGAATGGGGTATTTTTTTGCTTGTGCCAAATTTCCTTCCACCTTTTGTCCCAGCCAGGGCGTCCAAAGGATCTAGCCTCTTTGTGAAAAGTGAAGGTTAGGGTGAGAGCATCTTTTAGGTGCCCCAGGTAAGGGCCAACCCCGGCCACAGCATGCTGGCTGCGCAGGCTTCTGTCTCACCGAGTGGGTGGCTTGGGCCATGTCTGTCGCCCGAGTGCCCACCAACTTGCTTGACATCTGTCTCCCCATGCGCTCCTGCAGACACCTCAGTTGCTGCATTTCAGACTGTTGAACTTACCATCACGAACCCCCGACTAACCCCTGGCACATCCCCACCTGCTGCTCCTCAGCTGTGGGCTCCTCCATCTACCCAGTGGGCAAATTCAGGAGTGCTGGCATCTCCTTCTCTGGGTCTCACCTCAAGTGCCCCCTCCATGCAGCCACCATTGGGACAGAGTTCTGCTTTCTTCCGAATGGTTCTGGACGTTCCTTTTGTGTGTGTTGAAATCTTTTCCTAAGCATGACTGTGTCTGAAGTATGTTGGCCTCTTGTAGCTGTTGATCTTGGTGATTCCTGGAAGCTGCAGGGGTAGCATTTCCTTAGCACAAAAAGAGAACCTGTTCCCAGAAAATTAGGGCATGGGCCTTCCAAACCCTGGTGAGTGAACTTATCCCTCTCTCCCTCCCTGCTGTATTTACAAGCTGGCAAAAGTGTGCTTTCAAACCTTGAAATCTGTAGCGTTTTTGTTGTTGTTTGTTTATTTGTTTGTTTTTCCCCCCTGCTGTAGCCTTCCCTTTTCCCATGTCAAGGCTGTTCCAGGATCCACGTCAGCCATGGGTCCAGGGAACAACAATGTACAGGACAGGGCCTCTGGACTCCCATGGCACCTGAGAACCTGCTTTGGGGCAGTGGAAATCATTTGCAAGCACAGCCACCCTCTCAAGACAAGAGGATACGACTTCCCGCTGCTGATTGGGGTGAGCCTGGAGCCTGTGTGGAGGATGTGACAGGTCTGCTACTGGGAGAGGCAGCAGGTGGGACTGACGGATGGCAGTCTTCAGCAGGCACTGGTGGCGTTGAGGGACCAGCCGCAGGCTTGGCGATGGCCTGTCTGCTTCCTGCAGCCCTGAGGGGCTTGCCTTGCCTTTCTGGTCTTGGGCTGGGCCTGGGTTGATCTGTTATCCTGGACGGTCAGTAAGGAAATCAATGAGCTGGCCTGGGGCTCCAGGGCAGCTCCTGGGGGCAGGCGTGCTGGCAACTGTTGGCCATCCATTCCTATCACACGGATCAAGTCCCTGTCAGCCTGACACCTCAGGACTTCCTGCTGTACCTGCTGGACTGGGCACAGTCACACATGACACCACTCACTAAAAAACAGTCACCCTGGGGCCCGGCGCGGTGGCGCAAGTGGTTAAAGGTCCTCGCCTGGCACGCCTGGGATCCCATATGGACGCCGGTTCTAATCCCGGCAGCCCCGCTTCCCTTCCAGCTCCCTGCTTGTGGCCCGGGAGGGCAGTCGAGGACGGCCCAAAGCTTTGGGACCCTGCACCCGCGTGGGAGACCCGGAAGAGGCTCCTGGCTTCGGACCGGCATAGCATCGGCCGTTGCGGCTCACTTGGGGAGTGAATCATCGGATGAAAGATCTTCCTCTCTGTCTCTCCTCTCTGTATATCCGCCTTCCCAATAAAAAATAATAAAAATAAATCTTAAAAAAAAAAAAAAACAGTCACCCTGAGTGAAGCAAAGGAAGGAACTTGTCTAAGGGAACCTGCATCTGACAAGGAGATGGATGACTGGATTTAGAGGCCCCAAGGGCTCTCTGGGTAAAGCAGGCCTGCAGGATGGTCTGGTCCAGATTCCGTCTCTGCATGGCCCTGGCCAGGTAATTGGAGAGGGAAAGCAAGTTACAGACCTACTGGTGTCAAACACCCAAAACCTGAACTCAAACAAGATCACAAGAGAGGGCCTGGGAGGGACCCGGCATGCTGGCATCTCTATAGGTTGCTCTGCCCTCTCCAACTGCATGCAGATCCTTGCCCTGCAGGGGAGCACCTTGGGGCAGCAGCTCCCTTAGCCATGGTCACAGAGGGTCAATCCTTGCCCCTAGTGTTGGTGCATCAGTTTAAGTCCTGAGTCACACTCCCACTCATCACCCGAGAATTTTAAAACTGGAGAATGGAGATGCATGCTAGGCAGGGAGAAGCAGCCATGCACTGCACTCGCCCCACCTCATGTTGTTTTTGTTCTTCAGACGTATTTATTTGAAAAGCAATTACAGAGAGATGTCTTCTCTCTGCTGGTTCACTCCCCAAATAGCCACAAAGGCCAGGGCTGAGCCACACCAAAACCAGAAGCCAGGAGCTTCTTCCCGGCTTCTCATATGGGTGTGGGAGCCAAACACTTGGACCTTCTGCTGCTTTCGCAGGAGCATTGGCAGGGAGCTGGCTCAGTAGTGGAGCAGCTAGGACTCGAACTGGTGCCCGTGTGGGATGTCAGCATCCATCACAGGCAGTAGCTTTATGTGCTGCGTCCCAGAACCGTCTGCCTTCATGTTGTTTTGATTCCAGCAAGTGAGCAAGGGGTCAGTCTCTGGATTGTGAAACGGGGAGAATGCACACTGTTTCCCACTGTGTGTCTGGCCGTCTCATGCATTCCTTATCCATTAAGCCCAGACAGACGCCCTGTGGAGCTCCCCGATTCTTAACCATAGACGGGCCAGGAAACAGTCATGGAAAAGAGCTGCCTGGGAGAGCTTGGGTCTGGTGGGACTGGGTCTGGTGCGATTGACCGCAGGTCTGGGCTTTGCTGCTGAAGTCAGAAATGTGTGTGTGTGTGTGTGTGCTTGCACGCAGTGGCCCTGCTATGAGTTTTGTAATCTCTGTGTCTTGTGCTTCTAACTCCTATACTCATTAGAGATGATCTCTGCTTGGTTTCACTTCTCTCTGGGCAGAATTTGAGAAAACCCACACTCTACAAAATTTTGAGTGTGGAGCGTAGCTGGGTAAAGCCTCTGTCTGTGATGCTAGCATCCCATATGGGTGCTGGTTCGTGGGTCTGCTGCTCCACTTCTGATTAATGGCCTGGGGAAAGTACTGGAAGATGGCCCAAGGGCTTACACCCCTGCTATCTACATGGGAGACCCGGATAAAGCTGTTAGATTTGGCCTGTTCCAATCTCTCTCTGTCTCTCCAACTCTCTGTAACTCTGACTTTCAAATACATATTTGCAAGCAAAAAAAAAAAAAAAATCTCAGCAAGAGTTTTAATGTGCTTTAAATTACAGTAATGATTTGATTTGGCCCAGCCCCAGTTGCTGCAGCCATTTGCAGAGTAAACCAATGGAAGGATGAATGGAAACTTTGCTTTTAAAATAAATAAGTAAAATATGTTTAAAAGGACTTATTTACTATCCTTAGAAAGCAGTGGAGGTGGGGCTGGCACGATAGCCTGGCGACTAAATCCTTGCCTTGTGTGTGCTGGGGTCTCATATGGGCGCTGGTTCATGTCCTGGCTGTTCTGCTTCCCACCCAGCTCCCTGCTTATGGCCTGGGAAAGCAGTAGAGGACGGCCTAAAGCCTTAGGACCCTGCATCAGCATGGAAGATCTGGATGAAGCTCCTGGTTCCTGGCTTCAAATCGACTCAGCTGTGGCCATTGTGGCTACTTGGGAATTAAACCGGCAGACAGATCTTTCTCTCTGTCTCCTAAAACCGGGGCCTGACAATATATGACATTGTAAAATCTTACAACTTGAGGTCCTCTTAGGTCAATACTCTATCACCATCAATTTTTTATATAAATCTATTTTTTTAAAGATTTATTTATTTTTATTGGAAAGTCAGATCTACAGAGAGCAGAGACAGAGAGGAAGATCTTCCTTTCACTGAGTCATTCTGTAGCGCTGGCCAGGTGAGCCCTCTGCCCCAGCCAGCAGTGTACAGCAGCCTCAGCAGTGACCTCATGGCACAACATGGTCCATCTCCACAGCTGTTGGCAGCAAGCTGCAAACCCTGTGTGCACGAGTCTCACAACAGTGTTGAGAGAGCGAGAGAGCCTGAGCCAGAAGGTGGAATATCCTTGATGACATACCATCACTTGCAGCGTATTTGCTTGGCCATGTGGACCGGCTTGGTAGGGGCAAATGCCCATGCATGGGTGTGAGTTCCAGAGATCGTTGAAACCCAGTTTGGAGATTGGATAGTTTACAATACTGGGCATTCTGATTGTGAATGTATCACGTTGCTAGAGCAGCTTCAATCCACGTGGGAGATTTGGATGGAGTGCATCAATCAATTTTTTTTTTTTTTTAAATAAAATGCCTTTAAGTCCTTCCATTTAGAGACCCCGAGTGGCATGAATGGTTGTACTTATCCTAACCTCTAGCCATCACACATCTCCTCTCATGGAGAGGGCTGTATGTGTGTAGGTTTGGTACCTTCCTAAGCCATAGCCCGACTTGCAGAGGCTATTAGGACTTTTGTAACTCATTTGATTTCAGTCACCTAGATTATAATTATATGTATAACTGCACAGCTTCCTGTTGATATAAAACAACACAGAATTGTCTAAACTTCCCCCTTGCAAGGATTAACAACAACAACAAAAAACCACACACACACAACAAGAAACTGCGCAAAAGAATGAGGTGCGTAATCTGTAAATTTCCTTTGTCTAGACAAAGGGGGAAGGAGCCAGCTAGACTCGTGGTAACGGGGCGTTGTTCTGTGCATGACACTCGGCTTGTGGTCTTCTCATTTCACCTGCCGCGGACCCCGTTCCTCGGGAAGCACAGTCTCCCCCGTTGTTCGTGACGGACAGGCTCCTGGGCTCCGTTCTGGGCGGCGCCGCCCCCACTGGGGCCTTTCGGCAGGTGCTTTCCAGGCCCTTGCACGACAAACAGCTTTGCGTGCCTGTACTTCCCGGCCCCGGAGACAATTGCGTTAGCGGCCAAAGAAAGCTGAAAACAAAATAAAAACCAGCCGGAAGGAGGAAGGCTATGGCAGCCGTTGTCCAGGAGGTGGGGCAAGTGGGGCTGGGAGGATCCTGCGGCGTGCACCCGGACAGCAGCCGTGCTCCCCAGCCCTGGCCCCCCATAACCAGCCGCGGAGCAGGGCGGGCACCAGCCTGGCCGCCAGGAGGCGTCCGGAGCCGAGCCGCTCGACCAGGAGGCTTTTCGGAAACCGGATCCAGCTCTCCCCCGGGCTCGCTCTGCGCCTCCTGGCCTCCTGCCCCACTGACCTGGGCCTGCCAGGGGAGCACCACCTCCCCTCCAGCTAGCCGTCCCTCCCCGCACCAAAGGGGGAGCTTCACCCGGCCGCCTCGGCCCGCCTCAGGCACCCACCCAGTCGCTGCGGACTCCTGGAGCGCCCCAGCGGGAAAGAAAGAGGTGGCCCGGCTGCACGCTGACCTGTCTCAGTGGCTCCTGTCAACGCCAGGGGCGGCCGAGGCTGAGGAGAGACCAGGGGGCACGCAGGATGGGAAGGGCAGCCGCCAAGTGACAGGTGACAGGGAAAGAACAGGGTGGGAGTGCAGTGTGCAGCCCTGTCCTGTGGAGCTCCTGTGTCTGCGCCTCTGAACTGACCGAGGCTCTCACTCCCCTGCCCTCCGTGGCTCCCCGTGTCTGCCCTTTCCCCCTCCTCCTGATAGAAGGTGACATGAAGCTCACCAATCCGACCAGCCACAGTCGGGAATCCTGTGTGTTTCATCCTAGTCAGAGGACGTTTTAAAACCTTCAACAGATTGGTACACATGGGATTTGAAACAGAGTTCCCATGCAGCCATGCACATAGCCAGAGGCAAATCTCTCAACCCTCTGGGTTGTTGCCTTGTCTGAAAGAAGCAGGTGTCTTGACACGTTGTTAAGACTCTGGTTTTGTTTTTAAAAGATATATTGATTTACTTGGAAGCAAGAGGAGAGAGAGACTGAGACAGAGGGAGGGAGAGAGATCTTCATCTGCTGGTTCCATTCCCAGATGGCCACAACAGCCAAGGCTGAAGCCAGTAGCCTGGAACCTCGTCTGGGTCTCCCACATGGGTGCAGGGCCCCAAGCACTTGGACTGACCTCTGCTGCTTTCTCAGGTGCGATAGCAGGGAATTGGATCGAAAGTAGAGCAGCAAGCCAGGACTGTAGCCGGTGCCCATTTGTGATGCAGGCATTGCAGGCAGCGGTTTACCCACTATGCCACAGCCCTGGCCCCTTTAAGGTCTGTTTTGAGTCTTGGTAACAATATCCCTCCTACCTGTCACAGGCCCAGAGGAGGGTGGCTTCCATCCAAGCAGGAGGCATGAACCAGCCCTTCTGATCAACATAGAGAGGAAGCAGTTTCCTCTTCTTTCTTGTTGATGAACTTCAGGCTTCTGCCACAAACAGTGAGATGGACAGACATCCTCTGGATGAGCCCTGTGAGGCTTGGGCATGGCTCCAGTGTCTGCTTCCACCTGCTCCTTGAACTTCACCGTGAATCTTTCCCTTTACTTGTTCTCTGTGGATCTCTTTGTTTTTCTTGGTCTGTGTTGGTACAGGGTTTCAGAGCAGGATTTATAGAAGCGTTGCCTGGCTAATGCCGAAAACATACAGGAAAATCAAGTTGGCAACGATGAAGAGTGAAGGCCTAAGGAGCCCGGGAGCGGATGCTGGCTCCTCTGGCTTCTGAAATAGGCTCCAAAGGCGTGGAGCTAGTGTGCACGCCGCCCTCTCCCCTTCTATTATCTGCATCAGAGAGATCGTTTCTCAGCTGGCCGGGGCCGTGTCATCGATACAGCTGGTGTCATCGTTACCTTCCACTAACAGATCACTTGACACCTACTGGCCCGGACAGGGATGAGCCTGGGCAATGCCCAGCTGAACGGCAGCCCTGGGTCCTCCCCAGTGTCCCAGAGCCCCAGGTGAGGCGATGATGTAGATGCTGCTGGGATGTGGAGTCGAGGACTCAACAGAAGGAACTGGATTGCGCCCAGGGGTTGCTGTTGGATTCCTGCTGCCTGGTGCCCTGGGGTGGAGGAGATGGATTTATTGCCAGCTGGCTGCTGCTGCTAAGGCAGAGTGACCATGCTGCTGCTGCTGTGCATCGGAGCGACCCCGGAGTGAGGAGCCGGGGTAGGGATCTGCCCTGCCTGGCCCAGTCTCCCTGCCCCCCACCCTGGGCTGGCTGCAGGGCGCACTCTGCAGCATGCTGCAGCAGATCCTGCACGACATGTACATTGACCCTGAGCTGCTGGCCGAGCTCAGCGACGTGCAGAAGCACATCCTCTTCTATAAGATGCGACAGGAGCAGCTGAGACGCTGGAGGGAGCGGGAGGCTGCTGAGGCTCTGGCCCAGGCCAAGGGCTCCAGGCCTCCGCGCATCAAGCGAGGTGAGGTGCGTGGCTGAGGTGGGATTGGGTGCAGGGGAGGGGATGGGGGGGCAGTGGGAAGCAGGAGAGGCTGCTTGTTTTCCAATACTCCAGGAGGTTGTACATTTTGGCAAGCCTGGGCTGGGAGCTTCAGACCTTCGTCCTGTAGGCATTCACTGAGCCTGCGTTTTTATCTTTAGGGTGGCAGCTGGGTATATCCAGGAACCTTGCCTTGTGAACTGGGCATACAGGACATGCTTTATAGCATGCGTGGAGGCCCAGGTTCCGGGAAGACATCTTTCTGGGGCCTGAAAGGGTGCTGACGCAGTTGGGATTTCCCTAGTGGGTAAGAGGGCGCAGTCTTGACCCTTACCACTGACTCTGGGCCAGGGTGCATTGCAGGCTTGTAGTTCCTGTTTCCAAGGTGAGGAAGGGTGGTTCCAGCTGGGGCTTGGACTGCACACCACACCTTTGTCCTCATGGGCTTTGCCTGAGACCCCATGGGACCTCTGGAAGGAGGGTGTGTCAGGCAGGGGGTCTTCCAAGTCAGGTGCCAGTGAAACCTGAGGACAGATGTCCCTGTGGAGGAGGGCCATGGATCAGGATGGCCGGGCTGGAAACAGGAGGGCTGCTGACACTCGTACAGGCCTTGAGGTTGTGCTGGGCCAGGACTTGATGCGATCTTTGCTTCACACTTGGCAATGTTTGTTTGTTTTCTCTCTCTCATTCATTCTATGCTGTCCACCAGAGCAATATGTATCTTTGAATTGTTCAGAGTCTTTTTTCCCCCTACATGTATTATTTTAAAGAGAGTTGCAGAGAGGGGGAGAGACAGGTCTCCCATCTGCTGATTCACTCCTGCAGCCTGGAACTCCCTCTGGGTCTCCCATGTGAGTGCAGGGACCCAAGAGCTTAAGCCATTCATTGTCTGCTGCTTTCCCAGGCATATTACAAGGAGCTAGAACAGAAGTGGACCAGCTGGGATTCGAACCAGAACTCATATGGAATGCCAGTGTTGCAGGCGCTGCAGTACTGGCCCCTTAGATGAGATCCTTTCCAGGGACTGGGTGGTGTGGCTCCCGGCCTCACTGCTGGCCTGCCCGCATAGTGCGCTGTTGGGACTTGCTGGCTGCCATCCTGGTGTTCACATGTGCAGCTCTTCCTGTTGGGAAGGCTCAGCTGCCTTTATTCTCCTGATAAACACCACCAGGACTGATGCTACCCTTGGCATTTTGGGGGAGGATGCTCTTAAAGAGTTCCTCTGCGGTCATCTGACATGCAGGACCCAGCCCTGTGCTAGCACACAAGCACTGTAGCTGTCATTTGTCATCTGCTCGCCTGGCTCTCCCGGTGGACTCAGTGCCTCTGGAGCATGGTGCTGTGCTCCACCCTGCCTGCTCCCTTTGGCGCTCGCACAGGGCGGCACACAGCAAACAATCCCTGTTTTGAACAGGCACAGGAAGATTCTGGAATGTGTGTGTGTGTGTGTGTGCAGTTTGTGATTGTGGCAGAACGCCAACGTGGTCGCAGGTGGCTAATGCCAAGGCCGGGGCCTTCTTGGCTGAACTGCATGACACCTGCATCACTTGGCTGGGAAAACGACAAGCTGGCCTTCCCACCTCACCTGGGCTGAACCCAGGGGCCTTGCATCCTCTGTTTGGGACTCTTCTGGGAGAGGACAGATGGCCTACAGATTTCAGTGCAAAAATATTTATATTTTTTGTGTCACACAGTGACACCAGTATTCTCAAGTATAGATTATACATTAAACTCGTTTGGTTTTCTGGGGCAGGAGACTTTTGTGGGCGATTCATTTTCTGATTTATATAGATAGCATGGGAAAGAAGGGTCAGGACCTCTTCAGGTCTTTGCTCCCGTGTTACCTTTGAAAGTGTCTAGGCAGCACGTGTGTGTGTGTGTGTGTGTGTTGTGTGCGTGTGTGTGTCCGTGTCCTCGGAGGCCAAGGAGCCTTTGGCCGGAGGGTCCAGGCTACACAGTGCTCCCTCCTGTCCTGAGGTGCTGATGAAGACTTCCAACAGCCCCCCACTTTGTAAGCACTCTGTCTGTCAGCTGCCTGCCCTGCCCCTAGTAACTCTTGTCTCTCTGGGAGTGTCAAGCCCTTGTTACTTCACTTCACACCAAGGAAACTGAGGCTCACAGACGAGTCAGCATTTCCAAGGTGACCCAGCTGCTGGGAAATGCAACCAGGATGCATGTCCTGTGACTTTGACCTTGGGTCTGGACTGAGGTTTTCTCCATTCATTCTTATTTATTTATTTATTTTTAAATTGGAAAGGTAGATTTACAGAGAGGAGCAAGACAGAACAATCTTTCATCTGCTGGCTCACTCTCCCAGTGACTGCAGCGGCTGGAGCTGAGCCGATTCAAAGCCAGGAGCCAAGAGCTTCTTCTGGGTCTTCCATGTGGGTGTAGGTTCCAAGGCTTTGGGCCATCCTTGACTGCTTTCCCAGGCCACAAGCAGAGAGCTGGAAGGGAAGTGGAGCAGCCTGGATATGAAATGGTGCCCATATGGGATGCTGGCACTTGCAGATGGAGGATTAATTAATTGAGCCTTCACATTGGCCCCTATTTGTACACTTCTGAACTTGAGACTTCAACTAAATGATAGATCTATGGACAGATTTTAAAAAAAGATTTAAAAAAAGGATTTTGGCCTGGCATGAAAGCCTAGTGGCTAAATCCTTGCCTTGCGTGCTACGGATCCTGTATGGGCGCTGGTTCATGTCCCCGCTGCTCCACTTCCCATCCAGCTCCCTGCTTGTGACCTGGGAAAATAGTAGATGATGGCCCCAAAGCCTTGGGACCCTGCAACTGCATGGGAAACACAGAAGAAGCTCCTGGTTCCTGGCTTCAGATGGGCTCAGCTCTGGCTGTTGCAGCCTTTTGGGGAGTGAACCAGCAGATGGAAGGTCTTTCTGTCTCTCACTGTGAATCTGACTTTCCAATAAAAACAAATTTTTTTTAAAAAAAAAGATTTACTTGCTTATTTGACAGGCAGAGTCACAAAGAAAAAGGAAGAGAGAGCCTGAGAGAGAAATCTTCCATCCACTGATTCATTCTTTCAGCGGGCACAATAGCTGGGACTTGGCCAGGCAGAAGACAGGGACAGGCTCCTGCGGCTGTGTGTTCTCGCTTCTTTCCGTTCATAGGCACCCCTTTTCCCAGTGCCCCTCTTCGTGGTTTGTCCAGGAGGAAGCAGGTACTGCGTCTCTGTTGAGCTGTGTGCCAGTCGCTTGAGATCTTCAAGCTGGATGTTGCTTAGTTCTGGCTAGTTTGGAATGCCATGGTGCCTTTTCTGTCAGTCTGCCCTGGTCCTGCTTGTCAGCAGAGGGCTCCTCTTTCACCTTCTCTTCTGGGAACATGTCCCAGCTCCTAGCAGGCCTGACCTCACTATCCCTGGAGCTCACATGACACTCCCAGAACACTGTTGGACAGAGGTATGCCCTGGTGCTGGAAGCCTGCAAGATCTCAAGGTGTCCCTGGGGAACCTGGAGTAAACCCTGGGGCCCTGGGTCCTTCTAGTTGGTAGCGGCCCAGGGAATTATTGCTCTGGGGCAGAGGGAGCGGGTGGGCATGCCGTTGGGAGCCTAGGAGTCAGCTGGATGGAAGTCTAGGGGCCACTGTGAAAGCACAGAGGTTCTTCTATTGTCTGCTTATGTGGAAAACACAGCCCTCAGGAGTTTTCTCATTTACCGTCACATGACCTTCTCATCGCACTTCTGGCAGGTGCCATTGCCCAGTGGGGAGCTGCATTGTGAAGCATCTCAAAGATTCAGGCCAAGCTCCTCCAGCATTGGCATGACCTGCACATGACCCTCTGCCTTAGTCCACTCTTGGCCACTGTGTAACCCACAACCCTGTGTTAGGAAACTAGAAGTTTTTGCAACCTTGTGCGGGTCTTTTGGGCTTGTTTAGTCATTCCAGAATTCTAGGGGAAAGATTAGCCAATTGAGTCATCATGCCAGGCCTTGTGTTTCAGTGTTAGATCACGCTGGCTGCCCTGAGGGAAGACATGTGATGAAGTCCGTTTCCCTGGGCACCTAGTCAGTAACCATGGCGACCTTGCCAGCTGGGCCTTATGGTCTCCTGTCCTCAGTGTGTTCCCTTTCCAGGCATGGACCTCCCAGTTGTCAACACCAGGTCATAGGAACCTTGAACCTGCCTGCAGACATTCCCGGTGTTGGCATGTTCTCAGGGGTCCCCTAGCCTCGCTCTCGTCCCCTACAACTCCCTTCAGGACACAGCAGCCAAATGCTCTGGACACATGCAGAGCTCATGCAGCCCCTTGCCCTGGGGGCCTACCTGTGGACACCCAATACACACTTTGCCCTATGGTCTGCTGTTGTCCCCGACCCCTCGCAGGCTGCTTTCTAGGTGACAGTGCCTTCTCAGCAGAATCTGGAGCCAGCGTGTCTCTGGCCGTCCCTCTCAGTGAACTGCACCCTGCTCTGCTCTCCCAATCCCCGGCTAACTGCTCTTCCTGGCACTCCCTGTATCTGAAAATGCCTCTTTGTTTTATTGTGGCAAAGTACACAGAAGGTACAATTTACCACTTAAACCGTTGTGCAGGCTATAATTCAATGTAGTGGTGTTTAGCGCCTTCAAAATGCTGTCAACAGGCAACATTCTCCTGAACAATCTTCCTCACCCTAAGGGGAAACATGGGTCCTGTCCCCCATCAGGTGCAGGGATCTCTTGATCTCTCCTCCTCTCCCCTCCTCTTCTCCTCCCCTTCTCTTCCCTCTCCTCCACCGTCTTTTCTTTCTTTGATCTGTTTTATTTGTTTGAAAGGCAGAATGTCAGACAGAGGGAGGGAGTCACACACACACACACACACACCCCTTCTCAGCCACTGCTTCATTTCCTAAATGGCTGTAGTGGGCCAGGTCAAGACTAGAAAGGACCCTGGAACTCCAGCCAGGTCTTTCATGTGGATGACACAGATGCAAGCATGTGGGCCATCTTCCACTGCTTTCTCAAGTTAAGAGGGAGCTGGATCAGAAGTGGAGCAGCCAGGACTGGATATGGGGTGATGGTTATTTCACAGCACTTACCTTCTCCCACTCATCTTTGTCATCTATGATTTTGCTTTAGCTCTTCTCTCCTGTACCACCCTTTCCTCTGCCATCCACCAATATACCCATTTGTTTGCTTACAGTTCATTTTCTACATTGGTCTGAAAGCACCAGGAAACAGTGAATGTGGCTTACATTGTTCAACCTTCTATCGCAGAATTTGCCTTGTCCCAGTAGAACAGGGAAGGCCTGGTGGGATGATGGGGTGCGTGTAAGATCTTTGCTGTGTGGGATGCACCACAGGGGCCTGCTAAAGACAGATGTAGAATGATTTCAGTTTATGAGTGTGTGGCTGTGTGCTACACAACTTGACTCCCCTCCCCTAGACGTTGAACGTGGCCAGTAGAAGGGTAAGAGAATGCACAGTGTGTGTGTGTGCTTTGGGATTAGTTGCAGAAGCTGATACACGCTGCTGTAGTAGGTGAGTCGTGACCATGCGGTCACCTCTACTCATGCTCATAGCTCCTTTCATTTTCTTTGCTTGAGTTAGGCTTTTGATTTGATCACTTTGCCTTAACTGTCTGGGAAATCTGCTGCAGCTTTCTTCTCTCAGCCTCTTGATGACATTTTGTTTAAAGAGACTGCAGGAAAATGCTAACAGCGCATGTCATTTAAAGTTTATTTTGGTAAATGTACTCAACCCCGCACTATCTGTCTTTATCAGGAGTGAAGTCTGGTCTATTGAAGGTGAGAAACATAAGCCTATTTTTATTTTTTCTGTAATTTTTTTGTTGGTATGATCAAAGACATTAGATCATACTTTATTTAAAAATTATATGTTTCTTTATTTGAAAGAGTTATAGAAAGGAGGAAGGGAGGAGAGACAGAGATCTTCCATCCACTGGTTTACTCCCCAGATGGCTGGTTCAAACCCAGAAATCTGGAGCTTCTTTTGGGTCTCCCAGGTAGGGTCAAGGGGTCCATGCACTTGGCCAGTCTTCTGCCACTTTCCCAAGCACTTTAGTAGGGAGCTGGATTGGGAAGTGGAGCATCCCATACAGGTGTCCATGTGGGGTGGTGGTGCCACAGGAAGAAGATTAGCTTGCAGTGCTACTACTGTGCCAGCCCTGCTAGATTGAATTTTAGATTACTTTTGGTGACCTGACTTATTTCCTCTTTTTTAAAAACTATTTTTATTTTTAATGATTTTTACATAGTTGATTAGGGTGATTAGGGTCAAGGACTACAGGAAGGTGGGTGAGACCATCATTTCCACATTCTCTTTTTTTCCTTCCTGTATTTGGTGGAAGGGAAGAGACAAGGGGAGAAGCCACACCCAGCCTCCCAGGTACCTCTGCACCTTGGGATGAAGGACAGTCACTTGATACCACCCCAGGGTCCCCGAGATGGGGCATGCTCTGAGGGTCATACTCAAGAGATTTTGATAGTTCAAAAGTTCTGAATTGCTGCTGATCTTGCCACTCCAATCATGAGGAAATCTCTGCAGAATCCACTGGCTGACATAGTCCACCTTAGAGTTTCCATTAGCCCAAATTTTCACTGCCAATACATGGCTCGGGTAGTTGATCCATTTGTTCTGTCCTCTGTGCTCTATATGGTACCAGGTGTCCTCTGCAGACTCCAATGTACTGTCATGTCCTCCATGTACACCTGGATATGCTGTCTACTGCTCCATCTAAGCCACTGAGGAGGCCCAGCTCTGACACATGCTCTCCATGGTCAGACCATGGAATGTGTAGTTCTCTCCATGGTTGGGGTTCTGACTCAAGCAATTCAGTTGAGGGGGGAATCCCCAAGGAAACTTCTTCATCTGTGGGTGCTGGAGTCTGGCCCAATCTGGCACACCCGACCCAGTCGCAGTCCATGCTTGTGCTGAGGGAGACTGCAGCCACGTCCACAGCAGATCGCAGTCCTGAGTCTGGCCCTTGCATTCACTAGTGGGAATCACAACACAACGAGGGTGTTCCTTTTGTTCCCCATCCACACCTGTTTCTAGCCATAGATCTTGCAAGTGCCCGTGGTTATTCTGATCCAGCTTGACTTAGTCCCTTCCCTATCTTGGCCTTTGCCTTTGAATGCTATAGCCTGGCCTGACCCGGCCTGTTCCAGTCCCAGCTCTTGTTGGTGGGTGCTGCAAGCTAGCCCTATTCAGTCTGCTCTCATTTCTGGCTCATGTAAACTGGTAGGTGTGATAGTGTAGTCCGCAAGACTTGTGCTCCAGCCTGGTTTCTGCACTTGCTGGTGAGCTAAGGTTTGTTTGGCTCTGCCTGGTCTGCCCCCTTCCAAAAGCAACCCACACATTTGCTAACAGTTAGAGCTACCTTGCTCACCATGCCTGACCCCCAGGTCTGGATCATGCGCTCACGAGTGGGAGCTGGGATCCACTAGGGGAGTTTCCCAAATTCTTTCACTTGGCCCACTCCCAGTCCTAGATCTCACACATGCCAGCAGATCCTAGGCCCTTGCCTGACACAGCCTTTATCTTGGCCTTGTATAAACTGATGAATGTTGCGGCTCAGCTGCCCTGTACTCTGTTTTAGGATGCACATGTGGGTGCTGCAGCCTGGACCTGCCCAGACTGTTATCAGTCCCTGCACCCGTGAGTGTTAACAGGTTTCATGGTCACATCTAGCTCATCCCATCACTACCCCAACTCATGAGCTAACCAGTGAGACTTGTATTTCCACAGGGTTGGGTCCACATATCTCCCACAGAATCTACTCCCAGACTTGTTCTCTCATGTGCTGGTTAGTGTCATGACCCTGCCTAATGTGACCTGTCCCCTGTTCAACATTCATTCAGGTACTGGGATCTAGCCCTACTAGACAGGCCCCCAAGTCTAGCTTACACGTGGACTGGCAGGCATGTGGTGGTCAGTAATGTCCCATGCTAACAAGCCCTACTCAGAACTCCCATGTGAGCTGGTGCATCAGTCTGACCCATACAGATCTTCTGGTCTCTCTCCACCAAACCACCATCAGGCCTCAGTCCCCTCGCTTACCTGCAAGTACAGTGGCTCTGTTGCGGGGTGCCCCTCAGGATTAATTTCTCACCCACCACATACACGTCCTTATGCATGGATATCCCTAGGCAGTAATTCCACACCCCCAAAACCCCAGGGCTCGTTGCCAGGTGGTCATCAGGCAAACCCCAGTGCTGTTGGTGCTCTGGCTGCCTGCAAGCTCAGGACTTGCCCACCACCTAGCATTGGTGGATGGGGAGCTAGGATCCCTAGCAGGAAGCCTGGCTCGACATGGATTCCCCCAGCCACAGCCATGTGGCTACCGCACCTCTGCCCACACTTACCTGGACTCTGCCCAACAACATGGCCGTGGCAGGCCTTATTTCCTCTTTAAACATTTATTTTCTGTGCTTGTTGTTGGCATTTCATGATCCAATAATAACAGTAATTACTTGGACATGAGCTTTATTTTGTACTGGTTTCATGACACTTCATGTTGTATTTTCCCTTTGAAGGGAAAATGAAAAATATTCTATTTCCTTTTTGTCCTATTGTATGAGTGATTTGGCCTGTGTACTCTCATTGTTAGGATCTCCAGCCGGCCCCTCTGAAGTCATCAAGTGTCATGGGAAATTTATGTGGGAAGTTGTCTTCCCATTCTGGCTGTCCTAATGTGTCAGGACACTGCTGAGTCTTTATACCCCTTCTTGACTTTTCCTGTTTACTTCCAATAGCTGTTGAGTAGCTTTACTCAGTACCTGGGGGGCAAGAGTGCATACATAATCCCACTGAGATATGTGGGGTGTGGATACCCCTGGTTTTGGGACCGTAGCTTTTTTTTTCCCTTTATTTTTGGTGGACCGTAGCTTTTTTCTGCTGTTTCTTATGGCCTCCTTTTTTGTGCACTTAGGGACACTGCTTCTAAGATAGTCCCATGGGGGCAGGAGTTAGAGAGATGACCCAGGCCCTGTATTCTTTATGTCAAGAAGGTGTTTTGTGTCAGCATGGAAGCATTCATGGAGTAGTTCTCTGGAGGAACTGTTGGAGGTTTCTCAGAGAATCCATGTGATGAGAAGAGAAAAGGAGCCATTCTAGGGTGGGAGTGGGCCCAGGAGGCCAAAGTCCTCCGGGTCAGGGCCCAGTGGAAGCAGCAGGAGGGCAAGCTTTGAAGAGGGCTCCGAAGGGAGGAGGGTATCAGGAACTCTGCCTCTAAGGTCGTACAGGGCTCTGCAACTGACCTCAGAGAGGTGACCTGGCCCCACCACCACCTTGAGGCAGGCACCTTTGCAGCTGTGGTGGTTAGCTGGAAGGAGGCAGACCCTGCTTCTTCTTCCAGACTTCTGCACCCAAAGGTTTCAAGGATGAGAAATGCTAATGCTACAGATTATTTTCGCAGTTGGATTGATGCCTGTACTATGGTGTTTGCAACCAGGCCACCTGGATTTTCACTCTGGTTCTACAGGGGTGATACTGGAGAGTCACTTGTGCAGTGGGAATAGCGAGTCTTCATCAGAAAGTTCCTTCAGCAAGTGGGAGAACTTCCACCACCAAGCAGGGAACTCAGAGCCAAATCTTACTCATCTGTTTCCTTTCCTGGTCCTGGAGGCAGGTCCCCTCAGAATTGGCCCAGGCCTCTTCCTGGCCGTTCTGTCCCTCGCTGTCACCACTTTGACCGATCTGTCTGTTTATCTATCTATCTATCTATCTATCTATCTATCTATCTATCTATCTATCTATCTATCGCAGAGTTATAGAGAGAAAATGAGAGACACAGAGATAGATAGAGAGATCTTCCATTCACTGATTCATTTCCCAAATGGCCAAAATCAGAGCTGAGCTGATCTGAAGTCAGGAGTCAGGAGCCAGGAGCCAGGAGCTTCCTCCGGATCTCTCACATGGATGTGGGGGCCTAAGAACTTGCATCATCCTCTGCTACTTTCCCAAGCCATTAGCCATTAGCTGGATTGGAAGTGGAGCAGCCAGGACTAGAACCAGTGTCCATGTGGGGTGCCAGTGCTGTAGGCAGAAGAGTAGCTTGCTACACCATTATGCTGGTCCCTGCACATTTACTTTTACACTTGAAGATATTCAATTATTCCAATAAAAGACACATCTTATTCTTTGGAATGCTGGTCAACTTCTCTTTGGATAAAGTACAGAGATGACTTTCAGGTGAATATGTGGAGTAGTCCACAGGAAAGTGCTGGCAGCTGGATGTGTGATCTATGGCCTGTGACTGTGTTTGGGTGGCAGGCTCCTCCTTGACATGGCAGCAGGGGCTGAGACTGGGAACCCCTGAGAGGTTCATATGGGTGGGATTGCTCTGGGTGCTGCTGAGAGTCTGTGAGAAGCCAAGGGCTAGACCTCTGTACTCCGGGGCAGTGAGCCCCTGAATGCGCCTACAGTGCAGCACCTGCTGCACTTGTGCCCCAAGGGCTAGACCTCTGTAACCCAGGGCTGTGACACCCTGCATGTGCCCACAGTATAGCAGGTGTTACCCTTGTGCCCTTGGAATGCATGGGGCTTCCCTTTCTGTGTTTCCCAGTGGATCTGGCTCAGCCTCACTGGGCTGGTCACTCGAGCCCTACAGCTTGGACCTTCTAACCCACTTCCCTCTGTGGCAGAAATTAAGCAATTCCTGGGAACCCACCCTGTGTATAGAGCGTGAACTGAAGGCTTCTGCCTCTTGCCCAGCCTGCTGCCTTGCTTTTGCTTCCTCCTGGGCTCATTGGTATGGTTCTATTTCTTATCATGCTCCTCCTCTTCCTCCTCCTGTTGCTGCTTCTTCTTCTTCTTCTTTTTTTTTTTTTTTTGTAATTTTCCCTTTGGGTTACTGAAGAGATTTTAATCAAAGCATCCCTGGTGTGATGTTGTAGCAAGTCTGTTCTGTGACTGCATGTAGTTTTAGGGTGTTTGGCATCTGGACCTGGCTCTATTTCCAATCCAGATCCTGCCGAGGCACAGGAGGTGGACTAGGATGGTTCAGCTGGTTGGGTTCCTGACTCCTAAATGGAGTTCTTGGATTTTCATTTCATCCTGGCCCAGCTGAGGCATTTAGGGAGCAAAACAGCAAATAGAAGATCTTTTTTTTTTTAATCTTTTTTCTCTGTCACTTTTTTATAAAATAGATTTACAAAAATAAAAGATACTTTATAGGCTTGTAGGCAATATTATGGGACAAACAAGGGTTGGGGCCCAGACTCAGAAGGGAATAATAGCAACAGGAAGCTGTTATTCCCTCCACCCAGAGGCAAGGGGAGTATGTTAGCCAACTGTTCTATGTTGTAACTGAACTACCCGAGGAAGCCACTGAGAAAGGGGTAAGATGATTTCAGCTTATAGTTTGGGAGTTCACAACACTAGAGCAGAGGATGGCTGAGGGGTGATCACATGGCAGGCCAGCCTGCAGAGAGAGACAGGAAGGACCCTTGGCTTCTAGAATCCACTTTGTTGAGAGAACTACCTTCCAAGGACAAACTGCTAGTGAGATAAAGGTCTCCCATTGGGAGATCTAACGTCATTAGATCAAATCTCTGCCCTTAATCCATCAATCATCAACATTACATCATTAGCTGCCAACACAAGACTTTGGCATTTGAACTTTTGCATGACTTTGGGGAGCCAAATTATATATTCAAATCACAACAGAAAGACAGAGCTACTTTGGGCCCAGCACGATAGCCTTGTGGCTAAATCTTCGCCTTGCAGGCACTGGGATCCCATATGGGTGCTGGTTCATATCCCGGCTGCTCCATTTCCCATCCAGCTCCTTGCTTGTGGCCTGGGAAGGCAGTGGAGGACAACCCAAAGCCTTGGGACCATGTACCCACGTGGGAGACCTGGAAGAAGCTCCTGACTTCAGATCAGCTCAGCTCTGACCGTTGTGGCCACTTGGGGAGTGAACCAGCAGATGAAGGATCTTTGTCTCTCCTTCTCTCTGTATATCTGCCTTTCCAATAAAAATAAGTGATTCTTTAAAAAAAAATAGAAATAGAACTACTGTAAAAAATGTACTGTTTTAAAAAAAGATTTATTTGAAAGCCGAAGTTACAGAGAAGGAGAGAGAGAGAGATCTTGCATTCTCTGATTCACTCCCCAAATGGTTTCAATGGCCTGGGCCAGCAGAAGTCAGGAGCCAGGAACTCCAGCTGAGTCTCCCACATGGACTACCTGCTGCTGTTGCTGCTGCTTTTCCAGGCTGTTAGCAGGGAGCTGGATCAGAAGTGGAGCAGCCATGACTCAAACATGAGGTCATATATAGGATGCAGGTGTCATAAATAGTGACTTAATTGATTGCACCATAGCACCAACTCTACTCTGTTTTTAGGAAAGTTTTATTGACTTATTTGAAAGGCAGAGTTACATACACACTCTCTCATATATTCTATTTATGTCTTTATCTCTCTATATATGTACATATGTGTGGTTTATTTTATATTATATATATATGCATATATATATATACATATTTATGGAGAGAGAGAGAGAGAGAGAGTCTATCCGTGGTTTGTTGTGGCCACAACAGCTGGGTTTGGGTCAGGCCAAAACCATGAGCTAAAACTCCATCTGAGTCTCCCGCAGGGGTGGACCTAAGTACCTGGGCCATCATCTGCTGCTTCCCAGCAGGTGCATCAACAGGGAGGTAAATGGGAAGCAGTAGCCAGCACTCTGATATGGAATGGCTACACACAACACCTGCCTCCAAACATTGCTTTCTCATGGCTCAGAGGCTGGAATTCTGACTTCAGTTGGCTAACATAGTTGGACTGTGGTGGGGACCCCCTCCCACAGGACACACCTTCTAATACCCAGAACCTGGGTTGGGATTGGAATAAATGAATTTTGGGGTGACACTGCATTCAGAGCATCACAGGGTGGGAGGGTTTAGAGAAAAGAGGTCTCTATTTGGGGTCTCACATCTGGCCAGTGATCCAGGGTCCAGCAGGGGATTTGTGCTGCAGTCCAGACATTTCCTCCTCTTCCTCCTGTTCTCTGTATTTTCCTCAGCTGTGGCCAAGGCCCAGGGGCTATCTGAGGTCTGTGTTTGATTCAAGTCTTTGGAGAAAGAGGCTCCTCTCCAGCTTTGTTTCAAAGCCCCTGCTGGAAAACGCCGGGCAGAGCTGCCTACGCTTTATTTCTCTCCCCTGGTCTCAGGGCGTGCATCCCTGCCATCTCTTCATATTTCTCCTTCCAACTCCCAGTATGGCTGGTTGTAATCCGACCCCAGCTCAGAGGATCTGGGCTAAGGTAACAGTTCTGCTAGCTCCTGGAGGAATCAACATTACTGCTTTCTAGGTTTTTCTCATATAGGATTGAGCAACGCTTTTTATGATTTTTTTTCCATTTGGAAATGGATTTTGCATTATACTCCAAGGTCTAAATTCTTTGGGGTTCGGTTTTTTTTTTGTTTGTTTTACTATTTCAGCTATTTTGCCTAGATCGTTCCAAAATTTCATAACTTCAGGCCTCAGGAATCATCCATGTCTAAAGCCTATCTGATTTTCTGGCCACTGTGGTTAAGTTCTCATACCTAGACCCTGTGAAAAAGAGTTTTTTAAAGCTGAGTAGAATCTCATGTCACATTTTTCTTATCCATGAGTCAATTGATGAGTGGTCAGGTTGATTATTTATCTCAGCAATTCTGCATAATGCTGCAATTAACATGGCATGCACACATCTCTTAACATATAGATGTCATTTCCTTTGTGTAGCTGCCCAGCAGTGAGATTGCTGGATTCTAGCATGCTTCTATTTTTAAGTTCTTGAGAAACTTCTATACCTTTTTCTGTAATGGCTGAACTAATTTGCATTCACACCCACAGCATGCTGGGCTCCCACTCTTCCTTATCCTGGACAGCACTGGTTGCCTTTTGTCTTACTGATAACCGCTGTCCTTTTAAGTGTGAAATGAAACCTCACTGTGATTTGAATTTTCCATTTTTGTGATGACTGGTGATATTTAGTGGGGTTTTTAAAAATATATATACCTATTGGCCATTTGAAGGTCTTCTTTCCAGAAAGGTCTCTTCATAGCCTTTACCCCTCTTTCTTTATCTTAAAAAAAAAAGAAAAGATTTATTTATTTTGATTGGAAAGGCAGATATACAGAGAGAAGAAGAGGCAGAGAGAATGATCTTCCATCCATTCTAAAGGCTGGAGCTGAGCCTATCCGAAGCCAGGAGCCTTGAGTTTCTTCCGGGTCTCCCATATGGGTGCAGGGTCCCAAGGCTTTGGGCCATCTCCGACTGATTTCCCAGGCCACAAGCAGGGAGCCGGATGGGAAATGAAACAGTGGGGACACAAACCAGTGCCTAGATGGGATCCTAGAGCGTGCAAAGCAAGGACTTTAGTCACTAGGCTACCATACCAGACCCTGTTAAATATATCTTGACAATAGGATGCCAGACTGTCTGCCATTGTCTGTAGCTGCAGTGCAGAATGATGGACTTACAGCTGTTTTTGAAGGGCTTTGCTATTGTAATAATATAGGGGAAACCAGTGGGGGGAGGAGATTTGGGGAGGGTGGGGGAAATCCCAGAGCCCACAGAACTCTATCATAAAATAACTAAGTTAAATAAATACATACATGAATAAAATTATTGTGTGAGGAACAGACAGCTTGTTCCCATTGGCTGGTTCATTCATCAGATGCTCGAAACATCTGAGGGTGGCCCAGGGTCTCCAAAGCTGCGAAGCAGGAACCCAATTCAGGTCTCTCCTGTGGGTGGCAGGAAGCAATCCCTTGAGCTATCACCACTGCCTCCCGGGGTCTGCATCAGTAGGAAGATGGAGTCAGGACCCAGAGCCTGGACTCAAACCTAGGTACTTGGATGTGGGAAGTGGCAATGTCAACCACCTCTCCGGCCAGCAGAGCCAGTAACGTGGACATGGAGAGGGTCTGGGGATGAAGCACGAGACCAGTGATGATGGAAGTCTCTGTGAAGTATCTATTGCTCCTTCACCTCTCCTTAAATACTCTTCCCCCACATCCTCATTGAGCAGGATATTGGATACAGATGAGTCCAATTAGTCTAGGTGTTTTTAGCCACAAGCCCAGTTCCTGTTCCTGCCCAGGGTAACACTCACTAATCAACTCCTTAGCCCCCAACAAACCGCTAGGAGAAAAAAATACCTATCCAAATGGGTGCCGGTTCTAATCCCAGCAGCCCCGCTTCCCATCCAGCTCCATGCTTGTGGCCTGGGAAAGCAGTCGAGGACAACCCAAAGCCTTGGGACCCCACACCTGCATGGGAGACCTGGAGGAAGTTCCTGGCTCCTGACTTCGGATCAGTACAGACCCAGCTGTTGTGGCTACTTAGGGAGTAAATCAACAGATGGAGTACCTTTCTCTGTCTCTCCTCCTCTTTGTATATCTGACTTTCCACTAAAGATAAATAAATCTTTTTTTTTGGAAGATTTATTTTTATTATTTTTATTGGAAAGGCGGATATACAGAGAGGAGAGACAGAGAGAAAGATCTTCCGCCCGATGATTCACTCTCCAAGTGACCTCAACAGCTGATGCTATGCCGGTCCGAAGCCAGGAGCCTCTTCCAGGTCTCCTACACGGGTGCAGGGTCCCAAAGCCTTGGGCCGTCCTCGATTGCTTTCCCGGGCCACAAGCAGGGAGCTGGAAGGGAAGCAGGGCCGCCGGGATTAGAACCAGCACCCATATGGGAACCCGGGCGTGCAAGGCGAGGACTTAACCACTTGTGCCACCGTGCCGGGCCCAAGATTAATAAATCTTTAAAAAAATAATAAAATTGTGCATATTTGGGGAGGTAGTGTTACATTCTTCGTGTGCTGTGTTTTCCTGTTTTCTCGTAAAGGCAGATTGTGTTAGCCAGTTTTTATTATGCTGTGAGATAGTGGAGGCCACTCACTTTTTAAACAGACAAGGTTTATTTAGATCACAGGAGTCTGGGGCTCCTGGTCCGGTTCACTGAGCCCGCCTGTGTGGTAGTGACTGGGACCATGAGTCCCACGGATGAGGGATCCAGCATGGCCCAAGTCACCTGGCTCAGGCCCATGAGCCCACCTAGGAGAACTGGTCCTCCTCACTGTAGAGGATGGAGTGCTGGACAGCCAACCATAGTGTACATGAAGGATATGTCAGCTCATTGCAGCCTGCAGAAAACATCTGGTACCATAGTGGAGAATGGAGAACAGAATATACTCCAGCCAAACAATGACAGCAAATATCCAGGCAATTGGAGACTATAAGGTAGATGGTGTCAGCCAACGGACATTGGAAGGGATTCCTCATCCGTAGATTGGCGAGATCAACAGCATTTTGAAACTACCGAAACTACGTGGGCAGAACCTTCAGAACATGCGCCATTGTGACCCTGGCCTTTCTCCATCCTTGGGTAGGGTACTGGGATAGTTGGGAAGCTGGGTATGGCCTATCCCCCTATCTCTCCCCCTCGCCCTAGAAATGGGAAAACGAAATAGAAAGCTTGGAAATAATGACCATACCCATTTCTCCCTAATCCTAGATCCTTCTCACCCTGATTGACTATGTAAACATCATCTAAAATAAAAGAGTGGGTGGGCCCATGGGTGTGGCCTGTGGTGACGGAGTTTCTGCTGGTAGAATTCCAAGATGGCACTGAGCATCATACAACAAGAGCTGGGGGTACATGGTTATCTCTCTGCCTTCCTAGAGTTAGCAGGTTTCAATCCTGAGGACACCCCCTGCCCCAGTGATTTAATACGATAGAGTTATTCTCAAAGTCCTGGATAGTAGACATCATAAGTGGGCTGAGTTTTCACTTCCTCAAGAACCATTAACTGAAGACTTTGAGGGACCTGGGTAGTGAACCAAAAGCTGGAAGCTTATCTTATCTTTTAAATAAGCAAATAAATATTTTAAAATTTTATTGGATTTGTTTATACAAAGATTTTTAAAAATCCCATCTCTTGCAATTTGTGACCTAGAAGAAGTGGAAAAGGATTTTTTCAAACCTCCTAAGCTCCAATCTGTATTCTCTTTTATTCACTTTCATTTTACTTGTGAAGGGTTCAATTTTGTTCTTAAAACTTCTTGGGGGTTGTTGTTTATTTGGAAGGCAAAGAGGAGCGCGCGTACACACACACACACACACACACACAGAACCCCATTAGCTAGGTCACTCCCTAGTGCCTGCAATGGCTGGAGGAGACAAAGCTGGTAGCCAGGAACTCAGTCCAGGTCACTTGAGCCACATTATCTGCTGCCTCCCAGGATCCACATTGGCAGGAAGCTGGAGTCAATCCAAAGCTGAGGATTGAGCCCAGGAACTACCCTGGGATTTGGCCATTTCAACTAATATTTTAACTTCTAGATCAAATGCCTACCCCAGATTCTTTGTTGAACTTATTTCTTTCTCCTTACTCTTTATCAAATGCAGCCATTAGCAACCAACACACTCTTAACAATTCATTTCCAACTTCTTTCCTTGGAGAGCTGCTGTGTGAGTTATGGAATGTGGCAGTTTCGCCCATGGCGTTGCTCCTGTGTGACTCAGCTTTCCTGCTGTTGAGTCCCCTGAACTTCACTCACCTGAAGGCTAAGGCACGGGATGTTGCTTGTTAATTGCTGTGTTAGCAGCTCCTCATTTCAGACAGGCCTCCACATCCATGGTTGTGGTCCTCAATGGAATCTTTGGCCAGAGGCAAATTGAGAAATCTCAGAGACTGAATGTAACATGGGTGCATCCTTTGCTCATGTTACAGGCTGATGTAGGACACACAGCTTCATGGCACAATGCCCCAATCTCCTATGCTGCTTCCAGCAGGTCCTACGAGGAAGAGCCCAGAGGGGACTCCCCAGCTCCTAACTGCATGGACCTTGGAGTGTTATGGTCACATCCTTCAGACTATTGCACGCTGCTCTCTGCTGGGGAGCTCTGGAGAGCTCGGTTCTAGACATCAGTTCCTGCCTTGTCCATCAGCTGCAGGAGCCTGCCTTGGCTCTTGTGTTGTTCCTTAGAGGGAGACAGAGGGGTGGGGAATTGTAGGCCTGCCTGCTGCCCATGTCCCTCCAGAGACTTTCATATGGAGTGATGGCAGTGTGCAGAGGGGCGTGATGGTTGTGTGCATCGGTCAGCTGGGACCATCCTTTGCTAAGGGAACTCAAACCTACTGCTTTTCTATTCTCTGTTCTCTTCTCCTTGCGAGGCAGCGAGCGGCAAGCACATCCAGTGGCTCCTGGGTGCCGATGGTGAAGTCTGGGTCTGGATCATGGGAGAAGGCCCTGGAGACAAGCCCTATGAGGACATCTCTGAGGAGCTGATTGCTGAGAGGGCACGGCTGCAGGCCCAGAGGGAGGCTGAGGAGCTCTGGTGAGAGTGTTCAGGCCTGCTGGCCGGGTGCACACTGGTGACAATTGGCTTTGGGTGGGAGAAGGTGCCTCTGGTCAGCTGGTTGTTTGAGCTCTGTTGACAATAGTTGACCAAAGCAGTGGAATGTTACATCAGAGAAATGGTGTGGGTTCAAATCCTGATACCACCAATTGGAAGTTAACTGACCTGTGGCCTCAGGGTTCCCATCTCTGGTGTGGGCGTCACCTTTAATATAGGAATTCAGGTTGGACTCACTGAGATGACACGTATAACTTGCTTTTGTTTTTACTGGGAATGAGTAGTAGTTGGGATTCAATCTCATCACTGACTTTTTCCTCTTCATGTTACCTACATTTTTCATGCATATTCAGGTGACAGTTGGTGTCATAATTTAATTTTTTTTTTTTTTTGGTCCAAATTTGGAAGTCCATGTAAGGTTGAGTTGAACTTGGCCCATCCATCTTTAATGTCAGTGCTTCAACTGTAAAATTGTGAAATCAAACAATACTGAAAATGAAGGAGGACAGATCACGGACGAACCTACAACTGTCTCCTCAGCCAGCCATGGGGAGCATTTAGATGACTCATGTTCTGCTCACTTCCTGACATATGGATTAAAATACACTCCCACTGCCATGTAAGATAACGATATGGGGTTCTACTGCATGAGAGGCACAATTCACTGATGCTATTATAGTGAGTTTTACCAGTGAGATATTTACCAGTTGCAGGTAATGAAAAGTCCTGCGACTGGGCTGGCATAGTGGTGTAGTGGATTAAGCTGCCATGTACAATACTGGCATCCATTATGGGTGCTGGTTTGTGTCCTGATTGCTTCATTTTTTAAAAAAGATTTATTTATTTTTTATTGAAAGGCAGATATACAGAAGGGAGGAGAGACAGAGAATAAGATCTTCCAACCACTGATTCACCCTCCAAGTGGCCTCAAAGTCCAGTGCTGAGCCAATCCAAAGCCAGGAGCCAGGGGCTTCTTCTGGGTCTCTCACGCTGGTACAAGGTCCCAAGGCGTCAGGCCGTTCTTGACTGCTTTTTCAAGCCACAGGCAGGAAGCTGGATGGGAAGCAGGGCCGCCAGGATTAGAACTGATGCCTGTATGGGATCCCGGTGCATGCAAGCTGCTGGACTACCATACTGGGACCCTGACTGCTTTACTTTCTATCCAGCTACTCTGATTTTCCCCCTTTTCTTTAAAATATAAAAGCACATTTATTTACTTTTATTGGAAAGGCAGATTTACAGAGAAGAGGAAGAGAAAGATAAAGATCTTCGATCCTCTGATTCATTTCCCATGTAGCTGCAGTGGCTGGAGCTGAGCTGATTCGAAGCTAGGAGCCAGGAGCTTCTTCCAGGTCTTCTGCATGGGTACAGGGTACTAAGGTTTTGGGATATTCTCTACTGCTTTCCCAGGCCTTAAGAAGGAAGCTGGACAGAAAGTGGAGCAGCTGGGACATGAACTGGTGTCCATACGGAGTTCCAGTACTTGAAGGCTTGAAGGGGGAGGATTAGTCAATTGAGCTGTTGCGCTGGGCCCTACACAGACTTAAAAATAATCTTTAAAAGTCCTCTAAAATATTTTTTTACATATAAGAAGTTTTTGAAAACTTCATTAATTAGGTATGGTTTCCAGGTGCTTTGTTTTGCACCAAAATAAGCTTATTTTTCTTCTATGTCTCCTCAAACTTTTTCATGATATATAGTTATTTATTTACTTGAAAGAGTTGCAGAGAGAGAGATCTTCCATCCACTGTCCCATTCCCCAGATGGCCTCAATGGCCAGCATTTGCCAGGTGTAAGCCAGGAACCAGGAGCTTCATCTGGATCCCCTACATGAGCGACAGATACTTGGCCCAGACACTTGGGCCAACCTCCACTACTCTTCCCAGGCCATTAACAGAGATCTGGATCGGAAGTGGAGCAGCTGGGACTCAAACTAGTTCCCATATGGCATGCTGGTGTGGCTGGAATCAGCTGTAGCCACTAGGTAACAGTGCCAGCCCTTGACAAGATTTTTCAGTGTTACAGACCTTGGTACCCTTGAGTGAAAAATGTGCTTTCTGAGTCTTTTCCTGACTTCCAGAATGGCTCTGTTGATTGACACTCCTGAATGTTTTTTCCCACCTTTACTGCTACTGAATCGTGCTAACCTGGGGTGTCTGCCATCCTGTTAGACCCAGGAGTGAGTCCTTAGTGGGACTCCCATTGTTGGGTGGTCGTTCAGCTTGTTTGCTTGCTCAAGCTTATCTTTGCTGGTGCTTTCTTGGAAGGAGACAGAAGGAGGCAGAGATCACCAAGAAGTTCCGGGATGCTCTAGCCAACGAGAAAGCCCGGATCCTGGCGGAGAAATGGAAAGTGGAGATGGAGGACCGCAAGGCTGCTAAGGTCCTGGAGGAGCGCATCCACGAGGAGTTCAAGGTGGGCTGGGGAGTCACAGTGCTGAGGGGAGCTGATCTGTGGTTGGATCTGGTCTCTGGTCCTGAATGGCACTGTGTGTTGTAGAGCACACCCATCTGAGCAGAAAGAAACTTGACACTCACCATTGAAACAATCCGCTTCTTGTACGGATGAGGGAGAGATTTTCCAGGGCCGCGTGTATACATGGTTGGGGATAAGGGTCAGGGTAAGAGCTTATGCCTTCTGTACCCAAACTAATAAGGATTCTCAAGTGAAGCTTGCGAAGAACAGAGGGTCTGGTCAGCCTGTGACCCAGTTCCCACTCTGTTGCTTCCTGCTGTGGGACCCTGGGGAGACGTGTCACCTTGAGGAGAGATTTGGGGACTTCTCTGAGCCTTTGATCTTTGTTTCCTTGTGTGTCAGGATATCCTTGCTTGAGGGACTTTAAAAAATGAGAGCTCAAAATGAGGTATGTGTATTTTTCTGATCTAGGATAGGGAGTTGTTGGCGTGACTGTCTTCCCTTCTGGAAAGTTCAGAATTGGTAAGGGAGTTTTCTTGTCCGCTGGTAGTAAGCTTAGGTTGCCTGAAAAAAAATATATTCTTTTACTTTGTCATTAGGTTGAGGTTAATTAACTAATTAGTTAATTTACTGTAGCATTAATAAACTTTGGAGGGGAGAGAAGGAAACAAGGAAACTAGAGATGAGTTGACAGAAGAAAGTAATAACCTTACTGAATCCCAAGGCTGTAATGTTTGCAAATTGTGTCATCAAAGACAAAACACAGCTTACTGTGCAAAATGGACATTTTTACATAACTGAACCATTGAATTGTTTTGTTAAGAAATGTAACACCTATCTTCTGTTTTTTCAAGCTTCTTCTTTGTTAAACTTTTAACAAAGCTGGTGTGGTGGCACAGCAAGCTGATGGAGCTTATGGGTGCCTTATGGAGCTGGCATCCCGCATGAGAGCCAGTTCATGGCCTGGCTACTCCAATTTCCACCCAGCTCTCTACTGATGGCCTGGGAATGCAGTAGAGGATGGCCCAAGGCTTGGAATTCTGAGCCCACATGGGAATCTGGGAAGAAGCTCCTGGCTTCGAATCACCTCAGTTCTGACCATTACGGTCATTTGGGAAGTGAACTAGCAGAAAGAAGACCCTCCCTTTATCTCTCTTTCTCTCTGTAAAATCTGTCTTGGTCTCGGCATAGTAACCTAATGGCTAAAGTCTTCACCTTGCATGCGTTGTTATCACATATGCTTCTCATCCAGCTCCCTGGCTGTGGCCTGGGAAAGCAGTTGAGGATGGCCCAAGACCTTGGGACACTGCACCTGCGTGGGAGAACTGGAGGAAGCTCCTGGCTCCTGGCTTTGGATCTGCTCAGTTAGCTCCCATTGCGGCCACTTGGGGGGTGAACCAGCAAGTGAAGTGGAATATCTTCCTCTGTCTCTCCTCCTCTCTGTGTATATATCTATATCTATTTATATAGATACACACAAATACACATATATATCTGTATATATCTGAGTTTCTAATAAAAATAAATAAATCTCTCTAAAATATATATATATAATTACGTATAGAAGAACAAAAGAAAATAGCTGAAAGAAGAGAATAAACATTCATTTATTCTCTACCCGAATTCATTGCTTATTAGTATTTTGCCATATTTTCACTCTTCCTATCCCTGTTTCTGTTTCTCTAGTATATATTTATATGTACAGATTTTGTCATTGTGGTTTTGCTAAACTATCTGAAAAGAAGTTACAGTCATCAGGACAGTCTTACCCAGGAATTAGTAAACTGCTGTCAAAAAAGAGCCAAATCGTACATATTTTAGGCTTTAAACAGTTTATGGCTTTAGAGCATAGTGTCTCTGTGGCTGCATATAGATTCTGTTGTGGAAGCCAGTGGGTGTGGTTGTATTCCATTAAGACTTTAGTTTTTAAAGATTTATTTATGGCTATTGGAAAGGCAGATTTTACAGAAAGAGACAGAAGGCCAATCAGGAAAGGTCACTGTTTCTTCTAGGACAAGAGGTGGACTGAGTAGGGCTGGCTCATGGACCCACCGATATGTGCGAAATCTGGCATTGGGAAGGGTTCTGATGGAGGAGCCTGGGCAACTCCTCTGGCAGGACACAGCCCCTGCGGGTAAGTACAAGAAGCATGAGAAGGAACAGCCCAGACCATGCTAGGGAAAGATACCCACTGGCATACATTTGGTACAAGTCAGGGGCAGACCAGGCTGAACCAGTTCACATCAGCCGCTGATGAATCCGAGCACCAGAACAGTATGGGTTGGGCCAGGTATGGTTGCACATGTACCAATATACATTACAGCTGGGATAGGATACATGCTGGACTGGGCTAGACTATAACCTCCACCAGCTGGAATTGGGGGTGCTCCAGGCTGGGTCGGCTACAGCACCCACTAACAAATGTCGAGTTGAGGCAGGCCATGCCAGACTGGGACGTAGCACTAGTAGGAACCAGGAAGGGAGGGGGTAAAGCTGGTAGGGGAATGTGGAGGGACCTTGCTGGAACACCTCACCCACAGGAGAGCATGAGTTGGGGTGGGGGCAGACCAGACCGGGCAGGGCTACAACACCTGTGGGCCTCATGTGAGCCAGATCAGGGAAGAGCCAGGCTTGGTTGACTGTCCCTACTGGTGCAAACATAAAGCAGAATGGGTGAGGGTTGGTTGGGCTTTGCCACAGCATCAGATAGCAGATGCTGGCACTGGTAGCTAATCTCTCAAGTCAAAACACAGAACCATCTGGAAAGTGCATGATCTGGAGTGGGAGTGGCTTAGGAGGGAAATAGTGGGCTCCTCCCTCTTGGTTTACCACTTCCACTGGAGAGCATGAAAACCAGGACTGGGACAGGGGTGGCTAGACAGAATGGCACCCACCAGCGTGTGTGTGGTCTGGATAGTGGAGCTGGTTGGGTTGAACTAAGCTTCAATGCCGTTTACATGTACGAGAGCTGAATAGGATTTGGGACAGGCTGTACTAGTCTGCTGCACACAATGGCAAACACCAGAACTAGGGCAGGGTCAGGTCTGGTGGGGGTTATTATGTGTCGCTCCAACTAGGATGTAAGCTCCCATTGGTTTATGTGAGGGCCAAGTGTGTGCTGGGCAGAATCAGGCTGGACTGCAATACCCATTGGTTCTAGTGGAAGACAGGGTTGGAAACAGAACCAATCCAGCAATTGAAACCACCAGCTGATTGGGGTGATGGATTGTGCCAGATCCTGTACTTGTAAGTACACACAAGCATCTGGTCTGGGAACACCTCAGACAGTTTCTTTGGGGATCTCTGCAATTGAACTACTGGATTCAGAACCCCAACCATGAAGAGAAGTACAGGTTCCATGGTCTGCAATGGAGTGCAAATGCCAGAGCCGAGCCTCCTCAGAGGCTCAGACGGAGCAGTGGACAGCACAATCAGGTGCACATGGAGAATGTGGCAGTCTATCAGAACTGGCAGAGGATACCTGGCACCACAACAGAGGACAGAACAAATCAATCAACTACCCCAGCCATATGTTGGCAGTGAAAAACTGGGCAAACGGAGACTCTAAGATGGACTATGTCAATCAGTGGATTCTGCAACAACTTCATCATGCTTGGAATGGCGAGATTGGCAGCAATTCAGAACTGTTGAAATATCAAAAGCACTCGAGCAGGACCCTCGGAGCATGCCCCACATCGGGGAACTTGGAATGGGTGGGGGGCTGGGTAGGGCTTTTCCATTTATCTCCCTCTTTATCCCAGATGCAGAAAAAAAGAGAATGTGGAAATAATAGTCACCCATCTTCCTGTAGCCCTTAAATCTTTGTGCCCTAATTAAGTATGTAAAGATTGTCAAAAATAAAGAAAAAAATGAGGAAAAAATGACACATTCTACAAGTAGATAAACTATTTATTGCTACCTTAATCGCAGTAAGATTACAAGTGACGAAAATGTGCTTTCTTTTATTTTTAAGAGGTTGATGTATTTAAAACTCAGACAGCTTCCATCAGTTGGTGAGCCCCGCCACCCCCATTCTACTGCCCTCCTCCCCCAGATCAAAGCTAGGACTCAGGTGCTTCATCTGGGTCTTTCATGTGCTTGGCGGAGGCCAGACACTAGAGCCATTCTCTGCAGCCTTTCAGGCCATTAGCAGGGAGCTGGATTGGAAGTGAAGCAGCTTGGAGAGGAACCAGTGCCCATATAGGATGCTGGTATTGCAGACAGCAGTTTCACACACTATGCCGTTACTTGAACCCAGAAACGTATTACTTGTCTGTTTTCTCTTGAAAATTTTAGACTTCACCTGAGTGGGACAAGATTGACATGAGCAAGACAACATGATCTGAGGGTTCCTTTCTCTCCTTGGACCCTGTCTTGCTGTCAACTGTTTGCTGATTCACTGTTTCCCTCAGGTGGTGTTTTTAGGAGCACCTGCTACTCTGAGAACTGCGGTGGAGGAATGCATGACATACAGCCCAGTCATATTATTGGAGTTAGATCAACAACAAAAACCACCTTGCTTTCCTGGAAGAGCATTTGTCTGGATGAGATATTCCACCGGCCCGAGGCGGACTGGGGCATCTGGGTGGCTGTGCTTTGCTGTTACTGATAGTTTATCGGGGGAAGTGAGATGAGCTGGAGTGCTCATCTCCAGAACATGGCGACTGGTTTCTGGGTGAAGGAGGGTCTATGTATTTGCTGTTTGTTTGCACAGATCTTTCTTTTTGGCAAAAAGAACGGTTTCTTTTTTTGCAGTGATTTGAAGCCTGGGAACTTGTTCTGCTGAAGGTGAAGAATGTGGCCAGTGAGTGAGCAGACAGGAAGGTGATTTTAGCAGTTTATTGGAAAAAGTGAAGCGACAGAAATTGCTACACCTGACGGGCCAGGCAGGTGTCTAAGTAGAGGACTGAGAGACCAGTCTACCTTCAGACTGGCATTTTTAGGGGTCTGAGAAGGGGTCCGTGGTTTTTCTCCCCTCCTTCCTCTTCTGGGAAAACGTGGGTGGGGAGGTTTCAGCTATGGAATTCTCTTGAACAAACCCCTCAGGGCAGTACTGAACACCAAGGTTCTTATCTATTGGACAAGTAAATGACTGCTTCAGCCAGGGATTCTGATCTTGTTGGACCAGCTGTCTTGTTCCCTCAATTCAGTGAATTCTTTGTGATAAGAGATAGGCAGGGAGACCTGGAGCTAAGAGAGACAGACAAGAGGCTGCATCCTGTTCTCAGGTCTGGCTTCCCTGTTGCATTGCACACACATCTATGCCATCATTTTCTTTGGCTCCTCTTACACGTAGAGGCTAATATCTACCACGCTGCCTTAACAATCTCAGCTTGGCCCAAAGATTCTGAGAGTTGCAACCACACTGAAAATTTAAATAGGTAATTCAGCTCTGAGGGTTGAGTCATTTTGGCAAGACCCAGGGGGAGAAGGATGCAATTCTGTCTCTTTGCCATTGTAGTGTGTCTGCTTCTGTTGTCAAGAGCCCTGCCCTAGGGAGTGACCAGTCATGTGCTTTGTGGTTGGAGCTTGCTGTAGACCTGTGGGTCCGTGGGTGCTGTTTGATTCTGGAGATGAAGAGAATTTGCTAGCGGAGATGGATGGTAGGAGGCTTTGGCCTCCTGTAAGAAAGGAATTTCAGGCATGAGACACAAGCGCCGAAACAAGGCTTCACATGGTAGTGCATTGTCAGAAAGGATGGGCGGCTCCCCTGACCGTAAGGGCTGTTCCATCTACATTCACACATGACATCTCTTAGACAAAGGGTTTGCTGGTTGTGAAATAGGTGACATTCCTTCCAAGGCATTATTACCCAATGTTATTACCCTGGGCAACTCTTTTGGCACCAGCCAAACAGGATTATTCCCAGGGTAATTTTCTTGGGAGAAAAGGCTGAGAACACCTATATTAGGGGATCTGGACAGGATTTTGTTTTTATTTATTAGAAAAGTAGATCGGATTTATAAGAGAACAGGAGAAAGATCTTCCGTCCACTCGGTCGCTCCCCAAGTGGCCACAATGGCCGGAGCTAAGCTGATCTGAAGCCAGGAGCCAGCAGCTTCTTCTAGGTCTCCCACGCAGGTGCAGAGTCCCAAGGTTTTGGGCCATCCTCTACTGCTGTCCCAGGCCACAAGCAGGAAGCTAGATGGGAAGTGGAGCAGCCAGGATTTGAATCATATAAGATCTTGGCTCTTGCAAGGTGAGGATTTAACCAATTGAACCATCACACTGGGCCTTGGGCAGGACTTTGTAGTGTAAGATCCTGGGCTGCTTCCAAGGCTGCCACATCCCTTTCCACAGGTGCTGTGTTTTGCTTAGGCCCCGTTCACACACACACACACACACACACAGGCTGATTACCATTGGAAGGCTGGCTCTGCCGTAGTGGGGACTGAATCTGTATTCTTTATGGCTATAACCCTAGTTCCTAGAGCAAGGCTGGCCTTGTAAAAACTCGGTAAATATTTGGACAAGCTGCTTAATTTCTTTGGCTTTTAATTCGCAACTCTTAGTCACTGGGTTGTTAAGAAGTAGGAACTTGGTCTATTTTTTGCAGTTAAACATTTAATCTGTTTATGTGCCAGTGTTATTACTACAATGAAATACTTGAGTCAGCCTAATGTAAGAAAGATTAGGTGGGTCTCATTGGCTTGGCCTCTTCTTGCTAGCAGAGCCCTCAAGTGGGACCCAGCAGGCGTGGCAAGAGACTCGGGGTATATTTGTCTCTTGCTATGCTTATAAAACTAGCCTGGACTCCACCTTAATGACCCAATCCATTGTACTCATTTCCCAAGGCCCTACTTGGGAACTCTACCATTGGACTGAGTATCTGTCCTTTAATGCCATTAACATAAAGCAATTGGAACCAAACTCCCAAGTTTGGACACATTTGTGAACACTAGCCATCCTTAGAGAGAAGTTTTCTGTCTGAACCACTCCAGAAGTCACAAAAGCCTTTTTATTGTCTAACGAAGAGATTAAAACTTCATAGTTATCTTCATTTTTGTCTCTTCTTGAGCCGTTGAAATAATACCAAAGGACAGAGAAAGTTACCACAAGGACAGAGAAAGTAGGCAGAGGAGAACAGGTGAGAAAGCGTCCAGGAATACACTGAAGCTGAAAGAGAGAGGGGGCTCGATGAGGAGCTTTGTAAGGCACCTGTAGGGAGGGGATGAAAGTGAGCAGGCTCAGGATGGAGTCCTGCAGTCTAGGGCTTGGAGGCGCCGGCTGGGCCTCAGGATATGGGATTGGCTGTGTTTCTGTGTGGAGTGACCGGATCCACATGTCCCCATTTTCATTTTCTTATAGTCTGCTAAATCCCTTCATCTTACCAGAAGAAAATGGGACGTTGAAAGGGAAAGTTCAATGCTTGGTATGTCAGGAAGGGTTGAGAGATGGGGCAAGAGATCGGTGGGAACAGCTCTGCTCTCTGGACAGTCACCTGATTGTCCTTAGGACGTGCAGGGTTGCAATCGATATTGGTTTGCTTAGCAGAGGCTTAGGATATTATTGATGCAACCACAGGTGTGGTGATGTGAATGTACAGTGTGGATGAGGAGAGGGAAAGTATAAATGTTCACTTCTGAGAGATCCACTCCAAAGTACCAAGAAGATAGGTGATATTTAATGTCCAGACTTGATAAATCAAGAACTAGCCGCATTAGATATATGGACGTAGTCATATGAAGTAACAGCCAACTGGCTTAGTGTGGGTGAAGTGACTCAGAAAACTGATATTGTTGATGATCTGATTTCAGCTCATGGATGCATGTTTAACAGATACATACCAAGAAAATATACATATGTACTCATGGGCCTATACACACACATGTCCTTCTTAGGAGCTTAAAACTAGGGCAGAAATGGGGGATATAGGACTCCCAAACCTACTGTCTCTTGGGAAATTCTGTCATCCCTGGGCTAATCTGGGAACTGGTTCCAGGATATGCCCCTCACCCTGTAGGTTCTAAAAGTTCATGGACACTCAAATCCCTTATGTAAAATGACATAGCATTTGAGTGTAACCTGGTTAGATCATCCCATATGCCTTAAATCATCCCTGTGTTACTTATAGTGCCTAAGACAATGAAAGTGCTGAGTGACTGTTTGTACTGCTTAGGGACTAATAGCAGGAAGAAAGTGTGTTCATGATACAGTACAGATACATTTTAGTATCAGTGCAGTGGGCTGTGAGCATCTTGTTCAGACATAGGGTTAAGACAAGATGGGATCCTGTATCGGTCCTACCTGCCCTTGATTCTGCTCTCTCTCTCTTGCCCAAGCATGGCTCAGAAAGCTTCAGTATCTGTAATTCATTCCACACCTTTGATCCCTACCCAGCCTTGCTGTTTAGGAGCAACCACTGCCATTTCCCATGTGTGGCAACCGGCACTGATAACCCATCCCTAACCTGTTGCCACATCCAAGGTTGTTCTACTTAATGATGTGGCAGTCATCTACATGTAATTCTGTCTCTGTGATGTTTCAGAGGAAAGAGGAAGAGGAGAGGAAGCGAGGTGAAGAACAGATCCGCCTGCAGGAAGAACAGAGGGCGAGGGAACTCTACTGGACCTTGAAGCAGGCCCAGCTGCATTGCCACCCCAGCGAGAAGGAGGAGCGCGAGTGGGAGGAGCAGTGTGAGTCAAGCTTGCTTTGGGGGCCTGGGGGCCAGCACTGTGCATGCGCCCACACTCTGCACTGCTTGCCTGCACCCTAGGCCCACTGTCTGTGTGGTCCTGCTCCCCGAGAGTAGATGTTCACATGTTCACCCCGGGGAATCTCTTCCGTTTACAATACAAGGCTGCTTTTACTGAGTTGCCTGTAACTTCCTGCTCTGTGCTAAGTTCTGGGGAGCCCCCAGTGAGTCTGTAGCTCAGAGGAACTCAGCAACCAGGACAGAAGATAGTCACACAAATGAAGGGCTTTGAGGGGGCCACGGGCACACAAAAGGGCTGTCCCACTGGGGTTCCACAGGAGGCACTGGGACACAAGGCTTAAGAAGACCCTCCCATGCCTAAGTCGTCACAATTCAATGTGTGGTTGTTTCAGTAGTGATGTGTCCTAAATATGGGGATGGCAGGAGAGGAGAGAGACAGAGTGAGAGAATTCCTCTAGACCAAGGAGAGCATTGGGAAAGGCTTCTGGTTTGGGAGAAATGGGTAGGTGAAGGAGGTCAGAAGCAGGAGAAGGGTGTCATGGCAGAGGGAGCAGTGTTGAGCAAGGCAAGGCCTCGCTGTACATAGGTCATGCACATGTCCCAGCGGGGCCACAGCCTGGGCTTCTTGCTGGGTGATGATGAAAAATGAGGCTGAAGGAGCCTGCGTTGAAGTATAACAGGTAAAGCTGCCACCTGTCATGTCGATCTGAGTCCTAGCTGCTCTGCTTCCAATCCATTTCCCTGCAAATGCACTTCAGAAAGCAGCAGCAGATAACCCAAGTGATTGGGCCCTTGCCCCCATGTGGGAAACCTGGATGAAGCTTCTGACTCCTGACCTCCACCTGGTCCAGGCCTTGTCAGCATGGCCATCTGGAGAGTGAACCAGCAGGTGGAAGATTCTCTCCTACTCTCTCCTCTCTCTCCCTATCTCTAACTCTGCCTTTCAAGTAAATGATTAAATGTTAAAAATGTAGAAATAAGGCTGCAAAGATAAGATGGACAAGTGGAAGGGAACAATTCATTCGTCTGAATTCAGAGTGGACAAAGAAGCAGGGCAGAGGTTTATAGTTACAAAGGGGAGGTATGTGAGGCTGCTGCAGTGTGGGGGCAGGGAGCACTGGACTGGGAGTCCTGGCATGGCCCTGCTGCATAGGAGCGTGAGCTTGAATGGGTTCTTGGTCAGTTTCTTCTCACTGAGTTGAGCCTGGCTGGGGAATGAAATGGGAGTGAAGTTCCATGCCCTTATGAGGCACTCCTCTTTTTGCACATGGGATGGGCAGTTGAGAGCAGGGCTGGTCCCATTAGGGATGGAGACTAGAAAATCACCTTGCCCAGGAGCTGCCTGGCTGCTCATCAATGTCCCGTGAGGCAACTTGTGAAAGGGGGGAAAAAAACCTCTGAAAAATAGACAATAGATGTGATAACTCAGGCTACCTGATTTTCAGCTCCACATTTTATGCTTAAAAATGATGAGCTAAACTCCGGAGCCTGTCATTCAAATCCTGTAAAGGCATTCTACACTCAATTAATTTAATATGGAAGATAGAGTGGGCCATTCATCCACTGAGGAACAGAAGTTTCTGATAAAGTATCCAAATTGAATTCTGCAAGTTAGAAAGAAAGGGGATTATCCCTTTTTGCATCGCTTGACTGCAGAGCTGGCTGCTTGGTTGAATCAGCAGAGCCCTGGCTTTGGAGAAGCTCTGAATGTGTGTGGAACCAAAATTCATTTACGAATTTTCCACCTGTGAACTTGTAGGGGTGTGGAGCTGGGTACTATCTAACCGCCTGGAGATGTACAGATGGCCTAGCTTGTCACCACAGATATCATGTATAAAAATTGGGCAGTCATGATAGTTGGTATGGTTACTTGACAGAAACCTAAGCAGGGTCTTGGAGCTGTTAGCAGGACCTGTGTTCGCCCCTGGCCCCTTCAACTGTGTGATTTGGGTTGAGGTCTCTGAGCAACAATCTACAAGCACTTGTCATACCACCAGCCAGGCTGTCGACAAGGCAGAGTACAACATGTGCACTCAGGCCCAGGGCAACGTGTGTGACATTGGCTGTGTTCCCATCACTCTCTGAAAGGTGTATTTTGCAGTCTGGATTGAACATCAGTGACTAATATTATTATTTGAAGATTTGTTTATTTTTATTGGAAAGGTAGATATACAGAGGAGGAAAGACAGAGAGGAAGATCTTCTGTCTGATAGTTCATTCCCTAAGTGGCTGCAATGGCCGGAGCTGAGCCAATCCGAAGCCAGGAGCCAGGAGCTTCTTCTGGGTTCTCCACGCAGGTGCAGGGTCCCAAGGCCTTGGGCTGTTCTCAACTGCTTTCCCAGGCCACAAGGAAGGAGCTGGATGGGAAACGGGACTGCTGGGATTAGAACCCGTGCCCATATGGGATCCTGGCACGTTCAAGGTGCTAGGCCACCATGCCGGGCCCTATTATTTTTAAGATTTATTTATTTATTTATTAGAAAGGCAGAGCTAGAGAGAGAGAGTGAGAGGTCTTCAGTCTCACTGGTGGACTCCTCAGATGACTGTAGCTGGAGTTGGGCTGCTCCTAAGCCAGGAACCAACAGCTTCTTCCAGGTCTCCCACATGGGTGCGAGTGCCCAAGCCCTCCCACATGGGTGCGGGTGCCCAAGCCCTCCCACATGGGTGCGTGTGCCCAAGCCTGGGGGCCACCTGCTGCTGCCATCCCAAGCACATGAGCAGGGAGCTAGATTGGAAGTGGAACAGCTGGGACTTGAACCAGTACCCACATGGTATACTGGCCCTGGCTGCTGTGGAGCGTGAACCAGCAGGTGGAAGATCTCTCTTCCTCTCTCTGTGTCTCTGCTTTTCAAGTAGATAAAAATAAATAATAATAATTTAAAAATCCTTGAAAATTGCATAGGCTTAGGATAGGTAGAATCTGAAGGGGCTTGTGGTGCTGTCTGGCCTGGAAATGAGATGTGGCTAAGCAGAATTTGAGCCGAAAGCTAAGCTGAAAGATGACCTGAGAGAAAGGCTTTATCTAATGCACTGATGAACAGGAAATTGTGTAGTTTCTTTTGGCTGCAATGCCAGACACTTGTGGCCTTGCTGTGGGGTGACATCCTGAAACATGAATTGCAGATGCCTGACCTCTCCCATGTCACAATGAGCAGCACAGCACCCTGCGGAGTGTGGGGCTGGCACTCCGCCTGTCCAGCACTGGGAGGACCGTGCTGGACTATACTGGGGAAAGATCCACATTCAAAACAGTTTCCACTGAACGCAGGGTGTGCTGTCAAGTGCAAGAATTGGCCACTGGAATCATTTTGGGTTACGGATGTCTGTAGTTTGAAAGGCTCCCCAATCTCTGGGCATCACCTGTGGGTGCTCTTAGAAAGAGGGCCAGCCTGCACCTCTCAGATGATTGCTTTTTCTCAAAGATACCTGAAAGGCCCGGTGTTTTCCCTAGGCTAAGTCCTTCCCACATTCCACGGGTGTCTAGGAACTCCTGCAGTGTCTCCCAGATGACACAAGGGGTCACTGTGGGCAGCCACCAAGGACAAGGAGCTTGGCACCCAACACCGGAAGCAGGCAGGAGTTGGAGAGAGAGCTGTGGGTTGAACTTTGCCCTACTGGAGGTTCATCTGTCAGGATTTGCTGTTTTGGGTGCCAAACCCACCCATCCCCCCACAGTGTCAGTGTCTCTAGCTGGCTGAGTTACCCCTTACCATCCGGGCCACCTGTTTTCCTTTCCCAGGGTGAGGGAGTCCCCTTTCTCTCCCTAGCCCTTCCCTCCCAACTCCATAGCTTTCATTTGTCCCATTCCCAATCCCCAAGTCATCTCCCCACCTGCATCTAGGGATGGACTCCTTCCAAAGGTGGCCTTGCCATCTCTGTTTCTCATGGCTAACACGAGACCAGCAACAGTAGATATCTGATACCTCAAGAGCCTCTGAGTGTGCCCAGGGCTCTGCAAGCCTGCTCTGTGAACTGCCTCACAGCTCAGGGCAACCCCATGAGGACTTGATAGATAAAGCATAAGTCAAGTCCAAGTATGGGTAATGCAGGTTGCCCAACACTGCCTGGAGCAAGAGTTTAAGTGCCTTGACACATGTGCACAATCTGAATCTTTCCTGATGCCTTCTCTTGTACTGTAGGATTATTCACTCATTTTTCAGGTGTTGTTCACCACCATTTGCTATTGCTTGGAGGCACATAGCTCCTCTGCAGGATGCAGCTGGATGGTCCAAATCCTGTATTGGCAGGCACTGACTCTTTTTAACCCGGGCAAGGAAGTGGGGCCGGGCCAAGGGAACCCCGAGGAGCAGGTGACTCCTGGACCTTTCCTGCTGGACTCCCATGGACATGCTTTCTCAAACGCCCCGAACTCAGTCCTCTTCTTCAACTTGATGTGTAGTTTTCTGTTAGGGGCAGAAAGTTCACTGTCATTTCAATTTCTCATTTTGTTTGCTGCCAATGCAAAAACTGACTGAGTTGTGAGGATTCTACCTCCTTTAAAAACTTATTTTCATTTTATTTGAAAGTTACAGACAGAAAGAGGAAGTATCTGTGTCCCACCTGCTGAGTCACTTCCCAAAAGCCTGCAACAGTCTGCACTGAGCCAGCCCGAGGCCAGGAGCACAAAAGCCATGCTGTCTCCCACGTGCATGCCAGGGACCCAGCCATTGAAGCCATTGTCTTCTGCCCCCCAGGATATGCCTTAGCAGGACATTGGATGAAAAGCCGGAAGAGCCTGCAGACAGCTCCAACAGGGTCTTAGCTGGTGCACTAAACGCCCAGCCTAGTCTCAACATTCCATGAGTGTGCACCCCTTGTCTGACATTCTCTTGTCCCCTTTGCTCTGTGCCTGAATTTCTGCTTTCCTTCTTTGTTTTTGTCAAATTCAGTCCAAATGTAGTGGAACAATGTGTGTTTTAAAAACACAAATGTGAGGGGACTTCTAAAGGTGCGTGGAAAAGTAGAATTAAAAGCTACATCAAAAAACATTCATTTATTTTGGTGCAAAAAATGAATTGGAATCCATGCATCATTTTTAGGGCAATATGCACATTTTTTTTTCCATGAACATTTTCAAATCCCCTTGCAGCAGCCTGATCTTCCCTTTAAAACCTTCCAGGGGCTTTCAGTGGCCTTTTGGGAAAGCATTAGAACACATAAGCCAAGGTTTATTGATCTCCTAAATGATCGTCTCTATTTCTTCAGCCCCTCTTAGCCCCTTCCTCCAGGCTCTGACCTAAGAGGGCCAGCTCAGCTCTCTCTTGCCTCTGGGCCTCACATCCGAGCTTCCTCTGCCTGGAACACCTGCTTTTTGGCTTCTGCTGCTTGCATCCTGTGTCCAGCAGGTGTTTCCTGCCTCTGAAGGATGCACCTGTCTGAGAGGCCCCTCCTCTGAAGCCCCTGATGCACGATGCACACCTCACACCCGTTAGCGCTCAAGGTCACAGGAACTCAGAAAGGAAAGGACACCAGTGTTCCCCGCCACTCATGCTGCGGTAGCAGAAAGTGTCGTTCCGGGCCCAACTTGGCCGCTGATCCAGGGGGACAAGTTGCTCATCCTCCTGGGGCCTCAGTTTCCAGAGGAGTAACATGAGCAGGTTAGAGGCTCCTTTGGCCTTGATTACTTTTAAAATTGTAGTTTACTTATTTGAAGGGCAGAGCTGGAGTGCGAGAGAGTGCGTGTGAGCGTGTGAGCGAGTGAGCGGGTCCGAGAGTCCTTCATCTTGCTTCTGGCGGTTCATTCTCCATATGACCACAACTGCCTAGCTTCATCCAAAACAAAGCACTAGGAGCTTGTGGGTTTCCCAGGTAGGTGCAGGGGCCCAAGGACTTGGGTACTCCCTGCTGCATTAGCAGGGAGCTGGATTAGAAGCAGAGTAGTTGAGACTCAAGTGGTGCTGCAGATAACGGCTTTCCTCGCTATTCCTCAGCACAGACCGCTTCTTCGGCTTTTTGTAGCAAAGAGCGCTGGTGTCAGATTCATGGAGTGAACTGAGCCTGTGTGTGGTGGAAAGGGCTGTATGGGGTTTGGAGCCAGCATACTTGGACTCCAACACTGTGTATTCCCTTGCTTAGGTTTGGCTTTGGGCAGGTTACTTTGTAATGTTCCAGGGTGTGGGGGTCCTCACTTATGGAGCAGGACTGGCGATAGGGCCTAGTGGGCAGTTGGACAAAGTAGATAAACACATGGAGAATTCAGAGCCTGCCTGGGGAGAGAGAGGGCATGATCAGCATGGGTGATTGGCATGGGTGACCAGTGTTGGCATTTGGAGAGGTTGACGACCCTGGCAGGTGCATTGGAGCCTGGTGACGAAGCATAGAGTTTGAGAAGCTGCTTTGAGGAGGGTACTCCCAGAAGAAGGACCTATGGAGATGGAAATCTCCATCCAAACATTGCTTGCTTATCCTGGAATGGGGTTGCAGGAACAACCAGACAACCTGACCCTGCTGGGAATGTTTGTACCTCCACCAGAGATGGGTTTGCCTGGGCCTGTGAGTGCCAGTCTCTGCATGTCCATGCAGCCCCTGTAGGGTTGGCCCACTCTGTGTAAGTGTCCTGGGTCTCTGGGTGAGTCTGGGGTCTATCTATGTGCTGCCCGTCCCCGGTCCTGGTCTGTGCAATACACAGACTGGGCTGTGAGTCTGAGTGATGGCGTTGTCTCTGCTTTGCCAGTGCGCAGGTCCAAGGCAGCTGATGAGGAGAGGAGCCGTGGAGCCCAGCGTGCCCGGGATGAATACCGGCGCCACTCACTCCGTGCCATCCAGAAGGGGACAGTCGCTGGCCTCAGCTCCATGTTCCAGGAGCTGGGCCAGAGCCACGAGCAGGAAGCCAGATTCTACCACCACCTCCCAGGCCCCGGCCCGCCCCTGTCTCTTGCGGTGCCTGATAGGTGAGTGGGAGGATGCGGGACAGCATGGCTGAGGCGGAGCGTTGGGCAGGAGCAAGTGACCATGGGATTGCAGTCTTGGCTACGCCCCTGACTTGCTGCCAAGTCCAAGGCTACTCATTTCTCCTCTGTGGTAGTCAGTGTACCCAGTTTGTATAAAGGGGTAGGAGGTAGACAAAATAGGGTAGGTTTGGATAGCTCTGATAACTTGGGAGTTGGGAGATTCTTAACAGTTTTGGAGTTGAAGCAATGTTGGATACCTTCTTCTCTTCCAAATGTGCGTGCCTAGTTGTGGACACGTTGGCATGCACTCCTAAAGATTCATGCCCCCCAGGTTCAGAGCTTGCAGTGACAGACCTCAAATGACTTGAATGTGGCCTGATGACCAGAACCAGGGTTTGTAGCTTTTTGAAACCACAGGTACTGCCGGAATCATTCCCAGCTCCAGTGGCAGGGCTGCAGAACAGTGACTGAAGGCAGGAGGGTCCTTACGTCTGTGCTCCCTAAGGGTTCAGTGGGCAAGGTCACTCAGGTGACTGTCCATGACTGCCAACCCTGATGGTCAAGAGGTCCTTAGAAACCTTTCTGACCTCCACCTTTCTCTATCTTTTGCCTATCCTGGCTCGTCTCCTTCCCTGTCCTGTCTTTTCTCCCTCTGTTAGTACTGAACAACCACTGCCCTAAGCAAGGGCCAGAGGTGGGATTTGCATACCCGCTGGCACCCCCTAACCATAGCTGTGGAGTGTTCTGTATGGATATACTATAGATTGTATATCAAAAACTCTTGTCTATGGACAACAATGCTATTCCAGCTCCTTGGTTATCACTAACAGTGTCTTTAAGGAGCAGCCTTTCACTTTTCATATATACAGCTATTATTTGCAAAAGAAATCCCTAAAAGTGGAGTAGCTGGGTCAGGGGAGGTGTACATTGAAAATTCTTACAGTGATCATCAACTTGGCTCCGACAGTGATGGTGCCAACTGGGGTGGGGCGGGGGTCCTCTCAGCCTAACTACACGAAAGACAGACTTCTGTGTGGGAAATAACATCTTAGAGCGTTTCTACTCAGGAGGGAGACTCCTGAGCATTTTGTACGTGCTAAAGGACCATTGCGATTTCCTTATCTGTCTGCTTGCCCCTGCCCCATTTCTCTTTATGGGCTGGTCTTTCCCTTATTGCTATCCAGGAACTCCCTAAATGCCGGGAAGGTTGTCATCTCTCTTTTGACTTTTGGAATGGAATTTTCAGGCATGCAAAAATGCTTGATATCTTCTCTCTCTCTTTTTAAAATGATGCCAGATTTCCCCTACAGTTTCTGGATTTTAGTGCATAATTGCAAAAGCCTTCTGCTCCCTCTGTGCTCGGAAAGAAAGCCTGTGCTTTGTTGTGGAACTCACAGGATGAAGCCCCATGACCCATGATGCGACCCAGCTCCAGGCTGGCTGTGTGTGGGCAGCGTGGGAAGGGTGGCTTTCACAGTGGGCCTGGGGTACACCCTGCCATGGAGAGAGTCACTTTCTGCTTTCCTCCTGTGGTCGCCCCACAGGACGGGCGGCCCTGAGCTAATGCTCTCAGCTCATTGGCACCTGCTGTGCCCAGCACACCCTTGTCTATGCTGTGGGGTGAACACAAGTGTGCCTCTCCTAGCATTTACATTCTGGGAAATCATACTTTCCTGCTCAAAAATTCTCTGCTGAGGCACAAATTCAAATTCACTGCTTAGAAACAGAGGGAGAAGCGGGAAGAAGCTTTCTTGGCTGTTATTTATAACCTCCCTTTTGCCTTCTAAGGAGCCTGAGTCTTTGAAACTTGAAGAGATTTTTCCCCCTGAGCACAGGGATTTTTTTTTGTGGGGGGAGGTGGAAGGAGTGGAATGCAATTGCAGGGGAAGAGGCTGGGTGGGGCAGGGCTTCCTGGTGCTGCTTAGTCAAGAGGAAAGGCATCCGAGGTACCACGGGGAGATGGGGAGGTCCTGGGGAGAAGGCCCCTTGTGGGGTTGTAGGGTGAAAGCCGAGTCTGGAGAGGTGCAGACGTGACAGCCCTTGGAGAACAAGATTGGGGCCATAACATATGCGATAGAACCTCACCTCCTCCTTTCTTCCTTATTCATTTAAATTAAATTTTTATTTTTGAAGATGTTTACATTGTTGATCAGAGTGGGAAGGATTAAGGGTTAGGGGAAAGTACGTGTTATCATTGTTTTCAAATTTTATTTCTTCTTCCTGTATCGGGGGAAGAGACAAGGGGAGAAGCCATACCCGGCCTCCCAACCACCCCAGTACTGGGGATGGGCAGTGGCCACCCCATTGTCGACGCAGGTCCTGATGTAGTGCTTGCTCCGAGGGGTCTGCCCGAGTGGTTTTGTTAGTTCTGCAATGCTGTCGATCTCACTGATTGAAGGCTGGCACGGTCGACCTTACAGTTTCCATTCACCTCGATTTTTGCTGTCAAACATTTGGCTGGGTTTGTTCAATTTCCTCTGTTCTTCCTCTTTCATGGCACCAGATGTCCTCTGCAGGCTCCAATGGGCTGCCATATTCTCTGTGTGTATCTGGGCCTGCTGTCCACTGCTCTGTTTCCTGCACTGAGGAGGACAAGCCCTCCCAGGAAGGCCCAAGGGCCCAGGCTAGGTGACTTGGGCCCCGCTGGACCTTTACCTTCCCCTCCCATGCTGCCCCTGAGGCTCATGGATCCAGCACCCACTGTGCAGGTAGGTCCAAGGACCTGGGTGAGGTGATCCGGGCCCCACCAGGCTGCCCCCAACCCAGGGGCTTACCGCACAGGCAGGCCCAAGGACCCACGCCAAGTGATCTGGGCCCTACTGGGCCCACTTCCCCCAGGGCTCACAGACCCAGCACCCATTGCACAAGCAGGCCCAAGGACCCGGGCCAGGAGACTCTGGTTCTTCTTTTTTTAAAGTATTAATTTACTTACTTGGAATATAGAGCGAGAGCGAGACAGACAGACAGACAGACAGACAGAGAAAGATATCTTCCATCTATTGGTTCACTCTTCAAATGGCCATAACAGCCAGGGTTTAACCAGGCTGATGCTAGGAGCCAGGAGATTCTTCTAGGTCTTCCATGTGGGTGCAGGGGCTCAAGGAACTGAAAGCTGTCCTCTGCTGCTTTTCTAGGCACATCAGCATGGAGTTGGATTGGAACTACGGTTGCTGGGATGTGAACTAGCACCTGTCTGGGTTGCTGGTGTTGCCGGCTGTGGCTTAGGCCACTATGCCACAACACCGCTCCCCTCTGTGTTTATTCTAACGTCCTTCCTGGAACATATAATATCCAACTGCCGTTTCTGGATGTGTGCATGTGAAATGCATTCATTTTAGGGCAGGTAAAACACACAAGCAGCTTGCAGGGCAGAGCTGAGCTTGTCTCAGAGGTCTGGCTGGGGGCAGCCAGAGAGGAGAGCTGGCATTTCTTTTGTCAAACAGAAAGCGACAACAGTGGTGAACTCAGTATGCCAGGATGATGAGGTGGGTAGCAAGGACAAAATAAGCATCTACTAGGTTCCTGTCACTCAGCTGGAAACACCAAAGAGGTCGTGGGTGTTTGAGGTAGGTCATGACCCTGGTTGCTCAGAGGTTGTATTTCCCAACCGTAGATCAGTATAGTGCAGCTGTACCATGGATTTATCCAACAGATGGAGGATATCCAACAGAAGTGGAGGATCTGTGATGTGTCACATACTGTCAGACTCTTAGTGTAATGCAAAAACAGTAGGGTCTCTTTTGTTTGTTTGTTGTTTTTTTAAAGATTATTTATCTTGTGGCCCCAGGTGGCCACAATGGCCAGAACTGAGCTAATCTGAAGCCAGGAGCTCTTCCGGGGTCTCCCACACGGGTGCAGGGTCCCAAGGCTTTGGGCCGTCCTCGACTGCTTTCCCAGGCCACAGGCAGGGAGCTGGATGGAAAGTGGAGCAGCTGGGATATGAACTGGTGCTTTATGGGACCCTTGCGTGTTCGAGGCAAGGACTTTAGCTGCTAGGCTACTGCGCCGGGCCCAAGGTTATTTATTTATTTATTTGAAAGGCAGAGTTACACAGAGAGGGATAACTGGAGCCAGAGAGAGAGAAAGATATTGATCTTGCATCCGCTGGTTCACTCCCCCAATGGCTGTAATGGCCAGAGCGAGGCTGATCTGCAGCCAGGATCCAGGAGCTTCTTTTGGGTCTTCCAGGCACTTGGGCCATTTTTCACTGTTTTCCCAGGTCATTAGCAGTGTGCTGAATTGAAGATGGAGCCCCAGGGGCCAGGATGGCATTGGTGGCTGAATGCTGATGCTTCAGGTAGTAGTTTTGTGTGCTACGCCACAACCCAGCCCTAGCCCCAGCAGGGGTCTTGTATGGCCACTCTGTAGAGTTCAAGAACCATAGCTCAGACACAAAGCCATGACAGTCTCGGTGCACATGAAAACATACTGGAAAAAAAATCTGTTTGGGGGCTGGTGTTGTGGTATAGTGTAGTAACCTGCTACCTGCGATCAAGCGTCCCAAGTGAGCATGGGTTTGAGGCCTGGCTGCTTCTCTTTTCGTCTGGCTCCCTACTTAGGTGCTTGAGAAAGCAGCAGAGGAGAGTCCTAGTGCTTGGGTCCCGGCCACCCACATGGGAGACCCAAGGGGGGTTGCAAACTCCTGGCTTCAGCCCAGCCTCAGCCACTGCAGCCATCTGGGGAACCCACCAGTGGATGGAAAATCTGTCTGTATGTCACTCTGCGTATTTGCAGCTTACATCATAAATAAAAGATGTTTCTTTAAAAAAAAAAAGTATTCAATTAATCTCTCCTGCCCTTCCCGTGTTCCTCCTCACCTCTCTCTGAATCTTCAGCCTATTGGTCCCTTGTCCACTCTCAGCCAAGTTGCAGTTTTGTTTGCCCCCTTCTCCGACTCGTCTGCCCATGACCTCATGGGAATTGCAGGTGGAAGTTTCTCTCTTTCTCTCTCTCTCTCTCTCTCGTCCTGATTCTGCCTCACCAATGCCTGGGAAGCTATGCTGATACCCTGCATATTTCCCCCATGGCCCTTCTCAGATAGCCCCTCCTAGCCTCTTCTCACTCCTACCTGCCAGGCGTTTTGAGGGCGGGGAGGGAATATGACATGACAGCTGGTGCTCTGCAGCCTGCCAAGGGCCTTGGAGTACCCGGGCTCACTGAGTCCTCTCTCTGGACGTGATGCACACTCCTTTTTCTCAGCAGCCCTCCCCGACTCCCCTTCTTCCCTCCATCCCTGACTCTCCCACTCTTCTCCTCCTCTCTCCTCGGCAGGACTTGGGAGCGGCCACTGCGTCCTGTCTCCAGGGAGGTCATCATCCGGTGGTTCAAGGAGGAGCAGCTGCCTCGCCGAGCTGGCTTTGAGAGGAACAGCAGGGGCATTGCCCCCTGGTTTCATGGTAGGATCCCATTCCAGGCCTTGGGGCAGGTGTTGGCTGCATCTTCGCCTCTCTCTTGGGTTGGGTTGTGGGTTCTGAAGGACTGCTCCTGTCAGAGGTAGAAACTTGAGGCCGCACCCTCTCTGGGCTTCTTCCGCAGCATCTTGGAGTGGGATCTGGGAGAAGGGAGGGCCCAGGAGTGAGCCTGGGGCCATCCTCTTTGTGCAGGGGACAAGTGTTATTCTGCCCTCTACTGCCACCACGTGGCCTTTGTGGCTGCCGCGGTTCCAGGCTTAATCCGTTTCCTGTTGCTCCAATTCAACACCTGTGACCCAGTCATTCATGCAAAACCAGAAGTTGATTGAGTTCAGGATTCTGGAAGCTGAGAAGTTCAAGAACACAGCACTGGGTCTGCTCTGCGTCTGGCAAGGGCCTCGTGCTGCGCCACCTGGTTGCAGAAAGCACCACATGGCGGGGCAGAACAAGTTACTAGCCTGAAATACCATCTTGGAGGGGGGGAATCAAAGTCTCTGCTAACAGTGAGTGGCCTGGAGGGTGGCAAGATTACAGATCTCATGTGTAAGCTTTTGGGGGACACATTCAGGTCCCAGCAGCTCCTGTAAGGCGTCGAGAGACCTTGCCTCTGTTCCCATAGGACGGTGAGCTCTCACTGGACCAGAAGCTCCAGGTGGGATGGCCCCTCGTTGTTGTGTCTGAGCCTGCACCCCTAGACCCTGGCCCCTGGTAGGCTCTGTTGCAGGTGCACCCTTGGCCCTGTAAGCAATCTGTTGATGGAGTGAAGAGATCAGGGTCTGATCCAGACCAAACGTAAGAGCTGGGGACCTCCTCGGCATCGCAGTCGTCATCTCACAGATAAGAGCAGGGAAACTCCAAAAGGGGAAGTGTAGGGGGTCACCAAGGGACTGACAAGTTCAAGAAGGGATCTCAAGACTCAGGGTTGCAGTCCAGTGCTGCGGACACACACATTCCCCAAACGGGAAACTGGGTGTGACTTTAGCAGAGACGTGGGGCAGGGATATAGGACTGGCCGCTGGCCACTCATTCCCTCTGTGTGACTGGCTGCCGCTGTACAGAAAAGTACCCCAACACTGAGCCCATGAAGACAAGCACTTGGTCTTGACTTGTGAGTTTCTTAACCAGCTGGGCAATTTTTCTTTTCTTTTCTTTTTTTGTTTTGGCAATTTTCCTAGTACAGATCAGACTCGAGGGTGCTTCACTGACCTTGGTCACGTGAGTCTGGGCAGCTGGCAGCTCAGTGGGGATGCTGTCCAATCCGGGATGGTCTGCTCCGAGACACATCCTTCCTGCTGCACATCCTGCAGCAGCCTGGCCCAACCTGCTGGTTTTTCTGCATAAAGTGCATCTTGGTTTTGCTCCCAGAGCTTTTCCCTTTCAGCAGTAGAGAATTCGGGTTTGTCTGGGACCCTGTGGCTGGAACCGATCTGCACTGCCAAAATCAACTCCCACCTGACTGTCACCTGTCTCCGGTCCATTCCTGCTAGTCTCCTGGGAGCTTGTTCAGCCTCTGTCTTCACCTATTTTTGCCCTAATGGTGGCCACTGCCTCTCTCCCGGCTGGCCAGCTCCTGCATGTTCTTGGCTCTACCCAGCTGAATAAATAGACAGGTGGGTGAGATGCTTGGACCCCCAGAGTCCCCAGGCAGCTGGGGGAGTGGAGTCTTCATGGGCCATTTGTGGGCATGGCCCTTACCCAGCAAAGGCTGCTGGAATCTTAGAATAGATCGTGCAGCTTAACCGCCTGCTTATGTGGAGGAACTAAGGGGGAGGGTGCAGCCGAGGTGTTTTCATTTATCTTCAGCTTTATTCTCTACTGCGATGGGGGAAGAAAAAGTTAATTTCTGTATTGTCACCAAGCAAACAGAAGCAAGATTTAAATCTCACAATTTATGTAACCGGTTTTGCAATCTTCTGACAGTTGCACCAATCAAGCATGCGGGGATGTTGCTCACACGCGGAGTGGAGCTATTTAGTGACCAAGTTTTTCGTGATGCATGGCAGAACGGAAGGGAAAGACTCTCACATGGAGAGTGGCCAAGTTTCTTCGCCTAGGAAGAACTGTGTTGTATTCTTGGGTTTAAAGTCCTGTGTGGTCTGAGGGGATCAAATCATATTCAAACTATAGCAGGGGCGGTGGGTGGAATTCACCCTATGGCACAGATGGACTCCACACATGGCTTCCTAAGAGAAGGTCACAGTTCTCATACCAGAAGATGACTGAATATCATGGGCCATCGCCACCATGGGGAGAAAAATAGCATGATCTCTGCTCTCGTGAAACTGCCAGTGTAATCAGCAGGAGTGACGTTAAGCAAAGGGCCACGCCATCAGTATATATGCCCAGTGTAGTAAGTGCTACGTAGGACTCCGTGTAGCCAGTGCCCGGGTCATTGGCTGGTTGGTGCTACCTCCTGTATCCCCATCAGAAATGACATTAATGATTACAACCCGGCACATCTGCTTGGAGCAGACTGCCGTGGGCGTGGATGCTGCCTCTCGTGCATAAACACATCTAGAGCTAATAAGTCCGTTCTGAGAAACCCTTGTCTCAGCAGTTAGCTGTGGTTAAGTTTCATTTGCAGTGATAAAAAATGAAGGCATTTGAACTCATTCGTCACCATCTCTGTGACTTTAGGATGCTTTGAGACACCTTTGAGATCCAAGAGCTTCCAACCTCTTTAATGATATCATCTGGAAAGCCTGGCAATAAGAAAGGGAAGTCACAAAAATGAATGAGAAATAGCGAAGCGGTAATGGAGGAGTTGTCAGCTGGTGAGGCGTTGCTGCGGTGAAAGCTTGAAGAAATATGCATGTCCGATAAATTGAGACCCATAAAAAGGAAAACATCGTGGCTGGTCTGCCTTGGCTTCTTCCTATCCAGGGTGAAATGCTAACAGAGAAATAAAAAGAGCTCGTTTGGTTACTCAGGTTCAATTCCGAGCTAATGATTTCAGGGAATGGAACGGAGGCAGAGGAGGGGCTGGGCATGGAGGCCTCGGTCGGCTTGGAGGATTTGCTAACAGGAGGATTTATGGGTCCATTAGAGCGCCAGGTCCTTTGAGAGCATAAAGTGCCTTCCCTTTCCTGGGGCTGCTGCCGATTGGCATCAGTGGAGTAAGTATTTTGTTGGTGAACCTGAAGTTGTTGGTATTATTTGAGGGCATTCATGAGGAATCCAGACAGGTGGTTAGGGGAGGTGTCAGAAAGACCCCCCCCCAGGATTAGGATTGAAAGGTGCAGAAATACTGGGAGTTGGGTGCTGGATGCCTGCCTGCAGCAGTATTGATGCTGGTAGTGTGACAGTAAACTTGGACTTGCCGGCTAGGCCAGTTCACATCTTCCCTTCTGCCTCTGCTGCCACTGCTTCCCCCTATGTGGGAAGGGAATACGGCCCCCCATGAGTGTCTATTCACCATCTTGGCCTGGCTGGGGCTGCTGCAGCTACTTGGCTGGCCTTGAGTGTGGTCTCGGAGGAACTCCAGGCATCTACAGGTGGGCTCAGGTGCACCCTCCTCCGTTCTTCTCAAGGCCCTTGATTTGTTTGTTGGGCCTTAGTTTCCTAAAATCACTTCTGTCTATTTCTGTCTCTGACTTTAAAAAAAGTATATGTTTATTTTTATTGGAAAGGCAGATAAGATTTACAGAAAGAGGAGAAACAGAAAGATCTTGCATTTGCTGGTTCACTCCCCAAATGGTTGCAATGGCCAGAGATGAGACAATCTGAAGCCCGGGGCCAGAAGCATCTTCCGGTTTTCCACTTGAGTTCAGGGTCCCAAGGCTAGAGCTGAGCCAGGAGCTTTCTCTGGGTCTCCCACATGAGTGCAGGATCCCAAGGCTTTGGACTGTCCTCAACTACTTTCCCAGGCCACAAGCAGGGAGCTGGGTGGGAAGTGGGGCCGCTGGGATTAGAACCGGTGCCCATATGGTATCCTGGTATGTTCAAGGTGAGAACTTTAGCTGTTAGGCTACTGCACCAGGTCCGGGTACAAGATCTTTGTCTTTGTGTCTCTGCATTCTAAATAAATAAAAGATTAAAAGAGAGAGAGAAACAACACAAACTAGTAGACCTGGTGGTGTTGCTTCTTATGCTGTGCTCAGCCTTACAGCTGATCTGCCCCTGGAGGCTCGTGTGGGTCAGCCGCAGCAGGTTTCCTTGGCAGGATCCTCACAGTTCTTGCTCTACACGCAGCAAGTCTTGGGGGCAAGAGTTGGTTTTGCTCATCAGTAACTGGCCCACACATTCCCTTAGGCATTCAGCATGTGAAGCTCCTGATACCGGATGCTCTTGGGAAGGAAGGACCCACAAGGCAGCTGTGAAAAAACTCTGTTATCCCTCCACCAGCCTCGGTGGTTGGTGGAATTAGAAAGTCGTCAAAATCCTGCCCATTGTATTTGCTGCCCAGCTGGGAGGGTTGAGGAGGGTGGAGCTTGTTTAAGAGGCAGAGGTGGGGTGACTGGAGGGTGATTGATCTTTGCTAACTCCGCCCTCTTGCCTGAAAGACAGTCCAGGGAGGGGGCAACGTGTAGGGGGCAAAGGAGGCAGAGCAGCTCCTTGCAAGCTTCCTGTTCGCACCTCTTGGGGGTTGGATCTTCTGGGAAGTGTTCTTTGCATCCTGAGCTGGGAGGCTGCATTAGCTTGGCCTCACGCCACGTTACCATTGTGATTTCTGGGTCAGTGTAGCAGAGAATGCAGACTTTATAGACACTTCCTTCTGAGTCACCCTCAGCGCCTCCGGGAGCAGCCCAGCCAACTTCATTAGGCTGCAGGGACCGGGGCTGGGGCACCTCTGAGGACATCTCCCTCAGCAGCCCATGGTTGAGGAGATTGGGTTGTGGGGTGGTGGACTCATGGCCACTGGTACCTGCGCATGCTGGCCTTATTGCTAACATGTGTGGGATTCCCAATGGATTGAACACAAGCAATCATGCCTTCTTAGTTCTATGTTGTTGCATGTAGTCATGTTTGCTAAGAACTTTCACGCGTGTGTTAATTCTCAAGTCCCTTTATAAGTGTGATTGCATGACTTAACAGATGAGGATGGCAAAGCAGGCTTCAGGGAGGATCGAGGAAGCCCTCCCGGGCTGCTGCTGGGTCAGACCCATGACTTGGGGTTTGGGTTCAGGCTGTGGCTCCCTGCGGCAAACATGCTCCTTGCCTTCCTAGGCACTTCGTGTGAACAGATGGAGATGCTAGGTCAGCCCAGGCCTTTAGGGAGGCAGAAGCACAAATGACTGGTGGGCAGAAAACCCTAGAAAGGGCCGAGACGAGAGGCTGCAGGGGTGGGGAGACCCTTCAGAATGAGGGGCGGCTCTGACATGGTGAGAGAGGGATGGAAGGAGAGGGGTAGGCAGAGCCTACAGCAGGAGTGTAGCCCAGGGGACACCTTGGTCAGGCTGTTGGGGGTCTTGGAGCCAAGCCTGGCCCTGGGCAGTACAGCCCTTGCAGAATCCTGTGTCCAGTCCTTGAGTCCTTGTCTAGAAACTGTCTGGGATGAGTGCACCCATATGGAATTTCAGTGCGTGTAAAGTGAAGATTTTAGCTGTTAGGCTACAGCAATGGGCCCAACATGTTACTCTTTTAAAGATTTATTATTTATTTTGGCTAGACCAGCTAATCCTCCACTTCTAAGTGAGGCAATTCCACGTGGGAGCCAGTTCATGTCCTGGCTGCTCTACTTCCCATCCAGCTCCCTGGTTATGCCCTGGGAAAGCAGAGTTCCACCTCGTCAGTCATTCCTTGCTCACCCAGTGAATGTGGCGTCACTGGAAGAACAGCACACTCAGTTCAGCTCCTAGTAGAAGCTCTGCCGTCAGGCTCCCAGCTCTTGTTTGGGGGCCAGGGTATGTTCTCTGTGGACTGTGGTTGGAGCTGGCCAGTGCCTTCCTGACCCGTGAGATGCTGCAGGATGAGGCGCAGACAGAAGCCGTTGCTGACTTTCTAATCGGTTTTCTTCTGTCCGTCAGGAATCATCAGCCGAGAATATGCAGAAGATCTCCTGGAGAACATGGCCGAGGGGGCGTTTCTGGTCAGGGTCAGCGAGAAGATTTGGGGGTACACCCTCTCCTACCGCCTGCAGAAGGGGTTCAAGCACTTCCTGGTGGATGCCTCTGGGGATTTCTACAGCTTTCTGGGGGTGGACGCCAACCGCCACGCCACGCTCTCCGATCTCATCGACTTCCACAAGGTGGCCCCCAAGGCGTGCTGGGTGGGAGGAGAGAGGAGGTGCAAACCAGAACTGCAGAGTGAGCCAGAACAGGTGCAGGCTCTGAGCGACAGAGGCCAAGCTCTGGTTCATCCCCTGAGTCACACCTGTGATCCTGCCCCCGGGGCCTGGATGGGAAGTGGAGCAGCTGGGACACGGACCAGCACCCATATGGGATTCTGGCACATGCAAGACAAAGGTTTAGCTACTAGGCCATCACGCTGTGTGCCCCTAGGGCCAGTTTCTAATTTGTGTTGCCAACTAGTCTACAGATCCATGTTATTGTTTGTGTTTGGAACCTGTTTCGTCCTTCGCAGTCGCTTGTGTCACTCCTTCCAGTGAGTTTCAGTCTTGGGCTTTTTTTTTTAAAAAATAAAGATTTATTTATTTTTATTAGAAAAGCAGATATACAGAGGTGAAGGAAAGACAGAGAGGAAGATCTTCCGTTCAATGGTTCACTCCCCAAGTGAGCACAACGGCTGGAGCTGAGCCAATCTAAAGCCAGGAGCCAGGAGCTCTTCCAGCTCTCCCAGGTGGGGGTGCAGAGTCCCAAGGCTTTGGGCTGTCCTCAATTGCTGTCTCAGACCACAAGCAGTGAACTGAATTGGAAACAGGGCTGCCGGGATTAGAACTGGCAACCATATGGGATCCCGGCACGTGCAAGGCGAGAACTTTAACTACTATGCTATCGTGCTTGGTCCAGTCTTGGGCTTTTGTGCTAGGCTTCCACCATGGTCTCTGTAGTTACAGCTTCTGGCTCACCACTCTCCACCCTCCGTGATCCTGTGCTGTGGCTGCACCATTGCCTGCACGGCCTTTTGCCCACTCCCAGTTTGAGCAGTGCCCAGGATAGGATACGGCCTATGGGTTTCCAGCAGTGCTGGTATTGCTGGAACATGTTGACCATTAGGTCTGAGGGCCACCTGCCCACTTCTGTGGCTTCCCATGTTTCACAGCCCAGAATTGCTGCAGAGACTCCCCTAGGTAAGCCATTGTGGATGCCTGTGGGGGTCTTTCTCTTAGGTGGGTCCCTTGAACAGGCATTGCTGGAGAGGGGAGCATGCACGTGTTACTTAGATCTGTCAGATTGCCCTCCACAAGCATGTCCCTGCTTCGAGATCTGTCCCACTCGGTGAGGGCGTGTCCCCGCATTGCTGCAGTCATTTATGTTTTCCCCCATCAGTTGAGTAGACCCTGTAGCTCACTGTTGTTTAGCTTGCATTTCTCTGATTGCCACTGATGTTGAGACTTTGCATTGCTTATAGCCACGTGGGTTACTTCTGGAAACCTGTTTATCACCTTGGCCGTTCTGCTTCCAGTACTATTCCTCAACTTTCTCATTTTCATGGATATGATGGTACTTTCCATTTCCAGGCTCCTTAATTGGCTCTTTTTACATTCTTATTAGAGCCCAATCTTGTTTCATGGATGACTTAACTTCTTATCCCATGGAGGAGATTAATACTCCCCTCTTAAAGGCTGTTTTTGTTGTTTGGTTAGTGGAGTTAATAGATTCTTGGGAGTCAGTCTTACTGTTGAGGTTGGCATCTTTCCTTTATGATTATGACTTTTTCACTGAAAAGTTTATAAGTTTCCTTAAATGTTTATAAATATGTAAATGATCTTCCAAGTTTTAATTTCCCATGTGACTTTGGGAGCCAGGTTCTATTGCCCAAATCCACTCTCTGCATGCTGTGGGATCTGGAGTTGTGAGCAGAGAGCTTTTCTTGCCTTGGATGGGTCTGAGGTCCCTGGGCTCTGGCCTCCCAGGAAGGCACGTGCTTTCCTTATTTCATGGTTGGGGGAGGCCCCCGTTTGTTAATATGGGCCCATATTAACTTTGAAAATCTCATCCCATAGTCTCTCTCCACCGCCCTCACCCTCCAAGGATTCCTCAAGTTTTTGCTTTGCTCATGGGTTTCCTTTTTCACTTTGTTAACTTCAATATATGTATTTTTAAAAATTTATTTATTTTTATTGGAAAGTCAGACATACAGAGAGAAGGAGAGACAGAGAGGAAGATCTTCCATCTGCTGATTCGCTCCCCAAGTGGCCGCAATGGCTGGAGCTGAGCCATTCTAAAGCCAGAAGCCTGGAGCTTCTTCCGGGTCTCCCATGCAGGTGCAGGGTCCCAAGGCTTTGGGCCATCCTCAACTGCTTTCCCAGGCCACAAGCAGGGAGCTTGATGGGAAGAGAAGCAGCTGTAACATGAACCGGTACTCATATAGGATCCCAGCGCATGCAAGGCAGAGGACTTTAGGTGCTAGACTATTGTGCCAGGCCCAGATAAATGTATTTTAAAAGGAATGTTTTTCCCCATCAGTGTTAGCAATTTCTATGAACAGATACCTGATGTTTTGGTCTTGAACCTGTCTCTCTGGTGGATGCTTATTTCCATTTCTTGATTCCAAGTGAATTTTTTTTTGTTTGGTTGTTTTTCAGGAAGAAATCATCACCGTTTCTGGAGGAGAGCTGCTGCAAGAAGCCTGTGGCCAGAGGGACAGCCCGCCAGACTACCATCTGCTGTTTGAATGACTGTTTCTTTCTTTTTCACTCTATCCGTTGGATTCCTTTGGGAATCCTTTAATGAATTCTGATTCAGAATTTACCAGATTGATTCCTCGTGGCCTTTGAGAAGATCCAGCACCCTTCAGAGGAGCAAGTCGATGATTAGGACTCAGGGGAGAACTATATGGCGTGTGTGCCGCCGGTCCCACCCTGGTGGTCAGGACAGAAACTGCTCAGGCAGGGTTGATGCAACTCTTTCATTTCATGCAAATGCTGTTGGTCCAGGCCACTGTGAACTGAGCTCTCAGAGGGCATCAATCCTCTGGGAATAACCCGGAAGAACTTCAGTGCTGAGCCCTAACTACACGTTTGCTGAATGAATCAGCTTCTGAAAGTTTCCAACATCAACAATGTCTTTCATTAGTTCTTTCCTTCTTCCTGCTCCATTAAAGCACAATGATAAGCAAAGAAAGGGTTTCAAAGGGTTTAACTGGAGAACTTTGGTGCCGCATGGTTCATGGTGTTCATTAGCACCCACACTGACATTGTTGTGGGAATTACCTGAGTATTTGGAGTCCCAGCATCCAGGACAAATGACTGATGCTGCCCTGCCTTCTGTATTTAACGCCCCTTCTTCCGCCTTCCTCTCACTTCAAATCACATTATCGCCCTGTTTTTGTAATAGTGAGGCAGTGCTTTATGTGTTCTTACTGAGTGTCTTAGGACCTCGGGTGAATTGCAAATCCAAGAGAAGGTTGTGGATGCCCGAGGTGGCCTTGACTATCTAGGGCGTGGCTGAGGTCCTGCGGGTACTCCAGTGGTTAGCTCTGTCCGCGCGGCCCTTTGGAATTTGAGCTCACTGGCAGGCAGGAGACGGAAGGACTGGGAAACTGAAGTCTGAAACTGATGGGGCTGAGACCGGCTCAGCACTTCTCCTCCAGACGAGGGTCTGGGGCCTTGGAAGAGAGAGCGGAGCTATGTGAAGGCCCAGTGGAGGCTGGACTGCTGGACCCTTGCCTGCTTGTTTGTTCTTCTCTGCTGCCCTCCTGCCCTGCCTCTCTGGGATCCCACTCTTCATTCAGTTGGCAGCACTGTGCTTTGTCCATGTGGGCTCTGCGTTTTGGGGGAAGCAAGGGTCAGGCCCCAATACACAGTATTACATTGCAGTTCAATGCTGTGGCTGCACTCCTGTCTGCCCGTCTTGCCGAATAGGCGAAAGGAAGTGCCAGAGGGAGCCCATTTTCTGAACTCTAAAAGTGCTTTAGGATCATTACCAACTGTCTGGAAAGTTACTTGGTGTCTTTCTTCCTTTTATTTTTAGTATTATTTGTATTTGAGAGGCAGATTTACAGAGACGGAAGGTGGTTCACTCCTCAAATGACTGCAATGACCAGAGCTGAGCTCATCTGAAGTCCAGAGTCAGCAACTTCTTCCAGGTCTCCCATGTAGCTGTGGGAGCTCAAGGACTTGGGCTATTCCCCATTGCTTTCCCAGGCCATTAGCAGGATGCTGGATCAGAAGTGGAGCAGACAGGATTCAAACCAGCACCCATATTGGATCCCAGCTCTGCAAGGGGAGGATTAGCTAGCTAAGCCAATACGCCCTCGCCAAATGACCTGATTTCCACTGGGACTCCGAAGAACCGAGCTTTAGTCTTGGCTCTGTTGCTCACTGGCTATGTGGCTTTGTGAAGTCATTTGGCATCACTGAATCTCAATGAGACTGAGAAGGGCAGTGTGTGTGTGTGTGTGTGTGTGTGTGTGTGTGTGTGTGTGTGTGAGGTGTTGTTAGGTTTGGGAGCAGACCAGTTAAATGGCCATTTCAGAAGTTCTTTCCAGATAAAAGGAGTTGTTAGCCACAACCATAAAGGCAGCACGCTGTTGTGCCTAGTAGGGACGTGTTGGAGTAGACAGGGATTTTTCCAAGGGGTGGGAAGAGAACTCCAGGCGGCAGCTTGGAACACAGACCAGGCGGGCAAGAACCTGGCTCCCCCAGGACTGGTGTTCCTGTCGCTGCTGATGCATACGTGCGAGGCTACAGCTACGTTCTCCATCCCGCACACATTTGTATCCATTTTATTTGGGGCCTGCGTTTTTCTGCATGTGTCATCTTTTTGCTGTGTTACCTGGCTTTAAAATAAATTCCTTGTAAGTTGTCCTGCAAATGAAATTACTGCCTGGAAAAGTGCAATTTCATCTTGAGAGTTTTATTATGCTAATAAATGTCAGGATTGTCAAATAAGGGAATTGCATCTCTCCCCCCCCCCCGCCTTCTTTTCCTGAGCCCTACAAATATCACGAAAACTAGTCAGTCGGTTATGAGACTCAGCAGAGGGAAAATTTACAGTCTCTAACTAGAAAGATAAGTTGTAAAAACACTGTGCAGCTTCATGGGAGATAAATTTCAAGGAATTAAAGGGCAGTGTGGGGTCCAGCTGCAGGGCGATCCCTGGGGAGCGGGTAGAGATTTTTGTTGTGAACATTCGAGGGGCGGGGTTCAAAGAGGATGTCGAGCCCTGGGGACCTGGACACTGTCCTTTCATGTGCCCAGGGACCTTGTGTGACTCTCAGGATGACACTGCGATCTTAGATAATGGTCTCCGGTTTACTAGGCCGCAATTTCTGCTGAGAAGTGAACTGTTTCAGAGCCATTGAAAATCACGTTAGGCTGGTGAGAAAGCACATGGGTGCTGCAGGTGGTGACTTAGCTGGCCCTACCTCAACATGGTGTCAACCTAACACGTGGTGATGTTGCTGTAAGTCAGAGTGTCCTGGGGAGCTTCCGGGGTTGGGTTGCAGGGTCTGTTAGTCTAGCAAGTTCCTGGTGCTGCGGATGCTGGGAGACTGCGGGGCTTACTTTGAGAAGCCAGCCTTGAAGGGGGGTTGGCAGCTTCTATCTGGGGCCCAAGCTCAGCCTGCTGCCTGGCTTTCTACAAGCCTGTGAGATAAGAATCATGGGGAAAAATTAAAAAGAGGAATGATGTTTTATGATCTGTGAAAATTACATTACATTCCCATCTTGGTGCTCTCAAATGAAGTTTTATTGGGGTTCAGCCACACTCATTTGCTTATGTATTGCCTTTGGCTGGGCCTGGCCCATAACAACTAAACTATTCACTCCCTGGTCATTGGCAGAACACATTTGCTGACCCCGGCTTTCAATTCCGGGGCACATGTTGGGAAACGATAGCTTTTGCTCTCTCTGTCTCTCTAGTTCGGAGACATTTCAGCAAATGTGTTAGTTTTTCTAGTGGCATTTTCATTTTGTTGTTAAATGTTTATTGATTTGTTTTCATCTACTTGAAAAGCAAAGTGACATGAGCAGAGAGGAGAATCTTCCATCTGTTGGCTTACTCCTTGAATACCTGCAGGAGCTTGGGCTGGGCCAGCGTGAAGCCTGGTGCCTGGTCTCCTATGTGGGTGACAGGGTCCCTCAAGCACTTGAGTTATTTTCTGTTGCCTCCCATGATGTGTGGCTAGGGAGCTAGATCTGAAATAGAATAGCCTGGAACTGAACCGGTGCTCCAATATAAGACGCTGGTGCTCCAAGCAGTGGCTTAACTCACTGCGCCCTTTCCACCATTTTAATTGATATCCACAGAACCTTTCATTCTTGGTTAAGGTTCTAACCAAATGTCGACAGGTGCACTATAATGAAATAGATACTTTATGTGGCTATTTGATCTTTTCCTTTCTGAAATTAATTATATTTTCCTATAAGCAGCTATGCATCCATAGAAGGATGCTTCCAAAAGTTTATAGAAATCAGACTGAAAATTTTGTTCTGTTCTGGTGGGGGAAAAAAAAATTGGCACCCATGCCCCAGACGCGGTGAGAAAGATGTAGGATTGTTTAGGACTCCACACTCCTTCTCCAACCTTGGTTGCCATTAGCAGCCTAACCGCTGAGAGGTATGGAAGCGCCTTGCTTTGATGCTTCTGAGGCAGATCTTTTATCTGCTGGTTCATTCCCCCAAATGGCTGCAAAGGCCAGAGTGAAACCAGGGGCCAGGAGTTTCTTCTGGTCTCCCACTTGGGTGGCAGGGGCCCAAAGACTTGGTCCGTCTTCTGCTGCTCTTGCAGGAACATCAGCAGGGAGCTGGATGGGAAGAAAAGCAACCAGGACTCAATCCAGTGTCCATATGGGATGCTTGCATTGCAGGTGCCCGCTTCACCTGATGCACTACAAAGCCAACCTGCCAGTTCATCTTAAAGCTTTCCCATACAAGAGATGCCACAACAAATCAGGGTCATCACTCAGACCGCCACACTCTCTAACCTGGCTGTATTATCATTGTTTGGACTGATGGGGGAAAAAGCCGAGGCTCATCTCACTCATAAGGCTTGTCAGGGCTGCTCCATTACAGGTGCTGTGGGTGGACAGCCAGGCCACAGCTCCAGGCTTCTTCTTGCACATGCTCACAAGATTTCGCCTGCTCATCACGTCCCAGTGTCTGCTAGGAGCGTGTGTGAAATACAGCCCCCGTCCCGAGTGCCGAGGAAGCATCAATCTCAGTTCTCCGGTGTCTTTCCAGTTTGGACGTGAGAGGAGACATGCGTTCATTAGGGGCGACTGGGATCCCAAGGAGGATTCCACCCCAGATTCTGTGGGCACAGGTGGGTCTAACCTTGGCTGTGTACTCCTAATAAATGAAGTGATGGTATTGCTAAGTTGGAGATGCTCTGATTTACATGTCTGTGTAAATCAAAGCCTTTCCCAGCATCTGTGAGCAGGGAGCTGCTGAGGCCATAAAGCTTGTGGGAGAAAATCTCTGGCGTGACTAAGAGGCCACACTTCCTTGTGCTGGATACTTAAAGGAACCCACTCATATAATCCACACAACAAGTGCAACAAAGTTGTGAATATGTGTGCCTGTTTTACAGCAGATTCTTGGCTAACAATGGAGAAGCAGTCCCAATAACATCTTTTAAATGATAAATGCATTGATTTGATTCAAGACACATTTGCAGAGAGACAGGGAGAAGCAGAGAGGAGAGATGTTCCATTTACTGGTTCATCTCCCAAATGTCTTCAGTGGCCCGAGCTGGACCAGGGTGAAGCCAGGAGTGCTTAGAATTCAAGATTCAAGAGGTTTACATTCTTTGTCTGCAAAGCTCGTGCAGCGTGTGTGACCACGAGAAGCCAGGGGTAGCTGATTGAGGAAGCACAAGGGACCCTTCAGCTTGTAATCTGGGTGGGTCCAGGGCTTGTACCTGTGGAGGATCATGGTGGGAGGTGTGCCGGGGTGGGTGGTCTCCTCTCAAACAGGAGCAGAGAGACTGTGAAAGGGGAGGGTGTGCTCTATCCAATGACAGTCTTCTTGGTCAGCTAGCAAAGGGGTCCCAGATCTGCCACCAGGGGCATGACCCCAGTGGCCTGATGACCTCCCATTAGGCTCCACCCCCTCCTTCAAGGTACTACCACCTCCTGGTAGGGCCACCATGAAGATGAGCCTCCAGTTGCAGAGGACCCTCTGGGTGGCAGCTGGGAAGGGAGTCTGAAGTCTGTGCCCTTCCACTTGGAATCCTGCTGCCTATGGTGCAACCCCTGCACCAGCAGCCCCATCTGAGAACATGTTAGAAGTACACAGGATCTCAGACTCTGTTAGAATTTGCTCATTATCATTTGCATTGGATTTTTCGTTTTTCTTTTTTTTAAAATTGTTTATTTTTATTGGAAAGGCAGATTTACAGAAAGAAGGAAAGACTCCCCCAGATGGCTGCAATGGCTGGAGGAGCCCATCAGGAGCCAGGAGCTTCTGGTTCCTCACGCCGATACAAGGTCCCTAAGCTTTGGGTCATCCTGTACTACTTTCTCAGGCCACAAGCAGGGAGCTGGGTTGGAAATGCAACAGCCAGAGGGCACGAACCCACACCATACGGGATATCAGAGCTTGCAGGCAGAGGATTAGCCAGTTGAGCCTTGGCGCGAGCCCTTAGTGTTTACGTTTTTAACTGAGCCCGGTTGAGGTCCGATCCTTTCATTTTTCAGGGCACAGCTCTGCGCTGTGTTATGGTCATTTTAAGCATGAACTCCTTGCTGCCTTAATCTCAACTAAGAATGACCAGAATAAGGTCTCGTGGAACATTTTCTCCCCTCCTCAAATGCAGAGAATCATTGCGTTTTAGTACCATGGGTTTGTCCCAAGCTCTTGGGGGAACTAAGGCCAAATGTATTAAAAAGCAGGGGCGCCCAGGCGTGTGATACTCTAGTCTGCCAGCAGGGGGCGCGTGCAGCACCAGCCGGAGCGGACTCTGGTGGGAAATTGAGACCCGGGAGAAAGAGGGAGGTGTGGGGAGGCATGTACGGCTTCACACGCGCTCTATGCGACGAGTGGGGATGATGAAGGTGAGTTTTTGGTTTTTGCTTGCGAGGCCGGTGGCACCAGGCTGTGTAGCATTGTGGCGCGCAAGCACAGGGGCTTTCGTTCACGTGCGTGTTTCAGGATGTGTGATGGGAGCCCGTGCACCTGCTGATGGTCCCAACACCTTCGTTACTCCAAGGTCCTTAACCTTTCCAGTGTGGATGCAAATGTGAGGAGAACCAGCTCCCAGGTTTGTCTCAGCCCATAAGGTCAAAATGAAAACGCCCTGGGAGAGTTAAAATAATTTTGTTGTTGTTAAAGTGTGCAAAGCAAATTTGTCACACCTTAATCCTTCTGTTTTATAACTTTCACATTTTCTAGGTTTTTGTTATAAGGTCAATATCTAAGTTATAACAAGAAATTACAAAACATAATTTTAAGTTGCTATATCTCACAAACATCCCCAAATTCAGAAAGATGGCATATTGTTTTACAACTAACCATTTAAAACATCTCCGTCTGGAATTTTTTTTTCTACATTTATTTGTTTCTGGCTTCCTTGGCTGTGATTACCACCCTAATAATTTCCATTTCATATTTTTCATATGAAAAATTAAAAAGATAAACTAGCCTTTCCCGTCATGAAGTTGAGCACGACGCGCTCTTGACGGGATGCGTGAACCACAGCTCCTCAGCCACAGACCCACTGGCTGTAGCATCACTGCTCTTGAAACATTGTGTCTCAGCCACTTCCCATCAACAGGGACTCAGTGTGTTTGACGCTTGCTACTCACTGTCCTGGAATCTATTTCCGAGAGCAAAGAATTTCAGTTTTAACTAAATGCCTGAGCGAATTCTCCTTCTCCCCTCTCCCCCGCCCCAACAAGCTGGATAACATTTTCACATATAACCTCGTCTATTTCTAACTTATCCCGCCAACCCCCCTTCTCCTTTAGGTGGCACGTGCATGGTTTTGCCAGACTGTACAGGGAGTCAGGCTGTGCCACGGCCACACCCCAGACCAAGCCTGAGTTGTCTTGCTAGTGAAGAATTTCCACTTGTAGGGAGGGGCCAGTGAGGGCCACTGGCTATGCTGAGCTGGGCTTTGCATCTCTCAGAAAAATGTTTCACAGGAGGGTGGTGTGACGGGGCAGGCTGCTTCCATGACTCTAGCACTGCTCCACCTGTCCCCAGCTGGTGCAAACACCAGGGTAATTTCCCTCCCATAGGATCTATCCTCTGTTCCGTATTTGCTACTTTCACACCCATATATCCCCCACATCTGGAACATGCCCAGGTGTGGGCTTGGAACGGCAACTGTGACATATTGATCCTCGTTCCCTGGTTAAACCTCAGGCTGAGACGCCAGCAGAAAACAAGCACGCTATGGTTGGTTCCCTGCATCTTTGTCTGGGTTGGTGATGCCCTAAATTTTGTTAGAAATGTGTTAGCTTTATTTATTTTAATGAGAGAGCGTTCTATCTGGTACTAGCACACTCCCTGCAAACGCTGGGGCTGGCTGGGCTAGCCCCAAGCCAGGAGTTGGAGTGCAGGTCTCCACTTGGGTGTCACGGAGCAAACTACTTTATCTCCTCTGCCTGCTTGAGTTGCACTGGCAGAAAGCTGGGGTGGGGGACCCAAGCTGGGACTCCGAGCCCAGCACCCCGATGCAGGTTTGATAAGCGTTAGGTAAATACCGTCTCCGTTTTTGTTTCTAAATTCAGCCCCCAATCAGGATGGAGTGAGGTACTGCCGAGAAGGGAATGCTTTAAGAGTTGATTTGCATGAACACTGCTTTAGGAACCAGGCAGCCGCAAGCCAGGAGGGATTCCAGAGTTCCAGAATGGAAGCTGAGGCGCGGCTGCCGCAGGCTGAATGTGGAAAGAAGGAAAAATGAAAGCAAAAAACAAACCTTTGATTGGTCGTCATACTCTATCTGCCTTCGCTGTTGTATCCTTCTGGGAAGTTCCTGTGATAGGATTCTATGCTTGTTCATTGCTTCTGCTTGAGATTAAGTTTCTGTCTTGTCAACGACAGGGCGTTTACAAGCAGCAGGTTGAGCTGAAGTAAACTGCTTGTCAATGGAGTTGGTCTCTTTCTTGACTGATGCTACGACCAGCCAAGCTCTCCGTAACTTTTTACTGGGTGCCTGAAATGAGAACCCTCCTCTCAGAAATAGGTGGAAAAGCTAACTTCTCACCCAGAGGCAAAAATGTTAGCTCAGAAGTCATTTTCGCATTAAGTTGCAGGGGGTTCTCTGAACCAAGCCTATTTCTGAATTTGTGGGTCTTTCCACAGGAGCGTTTCCATCGAGGTTTCAGTGCTGATCAAACGCACAGGTTTCTCACTAGATTTTATTTTAATGGGTTTCAAAGTTCTATGTCAAATATTTAGTCAAAAAATTGTCCATTAGAGTGTTTTAAAATCTAACAGCTTAAAGCTGCAGCACACATAGTCCACAAAACATAATCTTTTATTTCTGAAGGTTTTGTTATGTCTTATTTTCATTAACTGGTCCTTCTGTCTTCCATCCTCACTGGCTCACTCCCCAAATGGCCACACCAGCTGGAGCTGAGCCGATCCTATGCCTGAAGCCAGGAGCTTCTTCTGGGTCTCCCAGGTGGGTTTTAGGAGCCCAAGAACTTGAGCCATCCTCCTCTGCTTTTCCCAAGCCACAAGCAGAGAACTGGATCAGAAGTGAGGCTGCCAGGACACGCACTGGCAACCCTATGGGATGCTGGCCCTAGCTGAGGATTAGCCGGTTGAACCCTGGTATTGATCCCATACCTTAACCAGTCTTTTACCATTTTTGCTTAAATTGCTGAGCCAGACTAGCAGTGCTGAGATTGGTTGTTCACCTCCGGTTAAGACTGGGATGACGGGCCCAGCATAGTAGCCTAGTGGCTGAAGTCCTTACCTTGCATGTGTCAGGATCCCATATGAATGTTGGTTCATATTCCGGCTGCTCCATTTCCCATCCATCACCCTGCTTGTGGTCTGGGAAAGCAGAAGAGTATGGCCCAAAGCCTTGGGACCCAGCACTCATGTGGGAGAGCAGAAAAAGCTCCTGGCTTTGGATTGGCTCAGCTCTGGCCATTGCAGCTACTTCGGGGAGTGAACCAGCAGATGGAAGATCTTTCTGTTTCTCCTTCTTTCTGTATATCTGAGTTCCAAATAAAATAAAATAAAATAAAATAAAATAAAATAAAATAAAATAAAATAAAATAAAATAAAATAAAATAAAATAAAATAAAATAAAATAAAATAAAATAAAATAAAATAAAATAAAATAAAATAAAATAAAATAAAATAAAATAAAATAAAATAAAATAAAATAAAATAAAATAAAATAAAATAAAATAAAATAAAATACTGGGAGGACAGATGTCTGGGATAATAATACTGTGGAGCTGCTGAGTGCTCTGGGCAGACTGGGTGACCCTGGCAGCTCCAGCAACCTTCTTGTCCACTCACAGTGACTTTCTGTCTCATATCAAGAGCAGCAAAATGAGCCAGAGAAAGGAGGTAAGAGAAGCTTATCAACAAAGGCAACATGACCAGGTTTCAAGAACTTAGGTTTGTCTTCCAGCCGCTTACCAGAAGACAGTTCAGTGAACTAACAAGTCAGGTGAGCTGTCCAGTAGAGGGCCCCAAGCCGGCTCTGATATGGCCTGGCTGGTTCAGAGTAATGCCCTGAGCAGGGAAGCCAGGTGCTTGCATTGGTGGGTCACTTTTGGTAGCACCAGCATGATGGCTGATCGAAGCCCACAGTGTCCACGGCAACAACTTCATTCAGAACTCCCGGGTGCCTCCTGAGTGAGCCAGCAGATAGAAAATCTCCGTGTTGCTTCTTCTCTTTCTGTATAAATCTGCCTTTCAAATAAAAATCAATGAATGAAAAACATAAGCTTATTTTGGTGCAGATAGCTTTTGGAATCTAGGCAAATACATTCTTTCCGGATTATTTTCGTAAGCGTTTTGAAGATCCCTCACATGGGCAAGAGGAAAGGACAGGACCCTTAGCCCAGGGCGTAGATACAAACCATTTTCTCCACTTTCACCGTCTTGCCCTCCCATGTCCTGCCCTCCAGGTTTTAGCCGGTCTGTTGTTGCTCCTTCTGCACCTCCCATGGGCAGCCAGGCCCGACTCTGGTCTTGCTCTCCCCACTATAGCACACACCCTCCTCCCGTTTCCCCACTGCTCACTACAGTCCTGGCCTGTGGCTCACATGGCAGCCTTCATCACTTGCTCACCTCCTCAGAGTTAACTATGGAATACATCAAGAAAATGGGGAATACAGAATTCAGAAAATTCATTAAGCTTCTTATCAACAATGAGAAACACATACAAGAGCTAAAGGAATTTAAGAAGTATGCCACATAGGAAAGAACAACACAAATTCAAGCCAAATTATTGGAAATGAAGGATGCAATGGAGCAAATTAAAAATTCTGTGGAACGTCTCAGTAATAGAATGAAGGAGGTAGAAGAAAAAAATCTCAAAATTCAAAAATATTTCTTGCCACAATGGGAAAACAATAATAAACCTGGAAGCAGGGCTGGGTCAAGCTAAAAAAAGTATTCAGGAATTGAGAGACACTATGAAAATGTCAAATATAAGAGTTATGGGAGTTCCAAAAGGCGCAGAAAGAGAAGTTGGGTTTAACATGTATTTAATGAAATAATAAGGGAAAATGTCCCTAATCTAGAAAAAGAATTGGGAAACAATATCCAGGAGGGGCACAGAATTCCCAACAGGCTTGACCAAAAGCAATCTTCACCATGACACATGATCATCAAGCTCTCTTCAATCAAACATAAGGAAAAGATCCTTACATGCGCATGTGAAAAAAATCAATTGACATATAAAGGAATGTCAGTTAAATTCACAGCTGACCTCTCACAGGAAACTCGACAGGCCAGAGGAGAATGGAGCACCATATTCCAGATTCCACAAGCAAAAATTGTCGGCCCAGGATAACGTACCCAGCAAAGATTTCCTTTGTCTTTGAAAATGAAATAGAATTCTCCCACAGTAAAGAAAAGTTAAAAGAATATGCCTCTTCTAAACCTGCCCTACCAATGAAATGTAAAGATGTTCTCTTGACAGAGAAAAGAAATAGCACCCATCAAAGCCAAAGGCAAATGAGAAGAACATCCCAGTAAAATAACAACAGAAGACTAAATCAATGAACAACCCATAGCTAAAATGACAGAACCAAATTACCACCCATTCGTATTAACCCTGAAGGCAAACAGCTTAAACTCATCAATCAAACGTCACAGATTATTAGACTGGATTAAAAACAAAACCCATCTATTTGTTGCCTACAGGAGACACATTTCACCCACAAAGATCAGTGGAAACTGTATCTCATGGATTTTTGTTTTGTTGTTGTTTTGTTTTTTCAAAACACTTTCTTCTCATTAAATTCTTCACTGATTCATAGATCATACAGTAGCATCATTTTCTTCAAGATGGCCCTTGATTCTCTTTTTCATTTCTTCAAGGACACATTAATGGTTCAGTAGCATGTTATTTAACTTCGTGGCATTGTAAATTTCTTTTTTTCCCTGTTATTGATTTTGTCTTGTGGCTTTTCATTTAAGGGGATGTACAGTAACTGCGTAATGGAGACTATCATATCTAGTGGCATGTTGTTTAACTCATGACATTATCAATTTCTGTTTTCCTTCCTGTTGTTGATTTTGTTGTGTGGCTTTTCATTTAAGGGGATGTACAGTGCTGTGTAATGGAGAGTGTCATGTCAGATATGAGCATATGGTGCAGTGTGCATCTCTACTTCTAGATCAAAGACGGACTCCCAGGGAAGCTGTTGGATGTCTCGTGACAATGGGATGCTGGACTCTGTGCCATTGTCCATGCCTGCAATGATGGACTTATGACTGTTTATGAAGAATTATACTTTTGCAATGATATGGGGGAACTTAGTGGTGGAGGATAGTGGAAACTCCAGGGCTGTAGCATAAAATGATAATAATAAAAAGGAAAAAAAAAAGTACAATTTGATGCCTTAAAAATAAATAGATTACTTGACTTTCTTTCCTCCACAAAAAATTTAAAAAGCTTATGGAAAAATGGAATTAGAAGAGTTTTACTTTACAAAAATGATTTTCCTAATGTTTCATTTTCCTCTCAGTGTAGGTAGGAGGGAGTTGCTGTACGCTGATAGTTTGTTTTCCTTTAGTACCCTTCTCAGTGAAGACAAATGTATATCCAACTTCTTCCAAAAAGGACACTAGTGAATTTTGAAAGATTCCTGCAAGGGCTTGGTTGGGCTGAGTTAAATTCATTTAGTGCGGCACGCCCTCTGGATGTATGACCAAGGAAGGCTCTGCTACTGTGTAGATATTTGAGAGGTTGATGAGATACAACAATAAGTTTATTTGGTAGCAAATATTTTTAACTCATGAATAGTTTCTTCTTCTTCTTCTTTTATTTATTTTCAATTTTTTGAAAGGTATAGACCCAGAGAGAAAGAGAGAGAACATGCATTTGCATGCACTGGTTCATATTTCCAATGTTTGCACTTGCCAGGGCTGAGCCAGTCTGAAATTAGGAATACAGCATTCCATCTAGGTCTTCCACGTGAAGTTTTTGAGTCATCATTTACTGCCTCCCAGGGTGCACATCAGCAGGGAGCTGGATTGGAAGTGGGGAGCTAGGACTCAAACCGGGCACTCCACTGTGGGACGCAGGCAGTCCAAGCAGCATTTTAATGGCTCTAGCAAATGCACCAAACATCCCCGCAGTTTTTTCTTCCTTAATAGGCTTTTCTGTGATTTTTTGGGATAGATTTCAAGATTTTCTTTTTGTACCAAAATAAACTCATTTTTCGGTTCCATTTCCCACGAACATTTTGTAGTACCCTTTTACTGTGTGTGCAGGGGTTAGAGTAAATTTTCTCCAGATCACTCAGAAGGCAAGGAGAATTGGATTGTGCTGTGGGATACCAGCGAAGAAGCCGCTGTCATCATCATCCTGGGCACCTCGGTGAGGACTGGAATCGGGGAATGTCATCCCAGGCTGGAGAACAGAGGGCTTGCAGCACGAAGGAGATGAAATTGACAGCACTTGGCTGCTGATTGGCTGTGGGATCTCAGAGCCGACTCTCTCTGGAGTCGGGGACTGAATGAATGATGAGGCCATTGCCTAGGGCAGAGCATCCCTGGGAGGAAGGAGATGGCAAAGGAAGACAAGAAGACCAATTTTGGATGTGTTAGGACGCTGCTGCCTTGTCAGAAATCTCCTCATCACTCAGCTCTGGTCTTGATTTTTTATAGGGTGCTTCTGGCAACCAACTATCACTTTGCTGCTGCAGTTGTTGGGGGGCATAACAGCAGCTCTGTTTTAAACACATGATGATTTAGGACAAGTGCTCCCGAGCCTTAGAACAAGGCACCGAGTGGTGTGTGGGTGGGGTTTGGCGAGTGGCACAGGCACCAGAGAAGGCAGACAGAACAGTGTGCACCCTCAGGAAATTCCTGGTGGGAAAGGTAAGGGAAGGAGGCTCTGAGAAACCCAGACATTATGGAAGGCACACACAGACATAAAGAATAGCGAATGGCTACAGTTTACATGGGCGGGGGCATAGTGACACTGTAGGAGGGCTGGCCTGTGGGCAGCTCTCCGTCAGCCAAGGTGGAGTGAGTGTGCCTTGGGTTACTTGCATGCCCCTGCTGTCCATGCTTGGTCAAGGGGACAATGTCAGGTTATTGACCGCTAGCTGGGAAGGAGTGGGGAAACATGGCGGGAAAGGCTAGGCAAAGCCCAGAGCCAGGAAGATGCTCTGTCCCTTCCCCAACAGGTCCTGTGGCTCCCTGTCCTGATCTTAGACTGATCTCACCTGCCACTTACCCCGGACCCACATTCTCTTCCTGAGTGGAGAAAGAACTACTGCATTGGGAATTAACATCTCAAGAAGGAAAGCCAAAGAAAGTTGCTCTCCTTGCCTATCAATGGAATTAACCAAAGTCCTACATCATTTCATCAAGGTTTTGGAGATGTGATTAGGCAGTAGCCTTTCCTGTTCCCAGCAATGCTCAGGATTGTTGTTGACTTCAGGTGTTTTTACCATCTAAGGCAGGGCGGAGTGTTGGCAGCTAGTGCCACAAGATACCCATGGTTGCAGTAACACACATGTCACCTTACAAATTAATTTTAAAGTTAGCTGGGGATGTGGCCGGCTACACAGGGTGCTCCGCTTGGTTGGAAGACTAGGAACTAAAGAACTCTCTGACACTCATGATTTTGTTGATTGGGGGCAATCCATTTATGGGAAGATTGCTTCAGCTGCGGCAACCAAACAATTGAGTTTATCACAGGAGGTTGGAGCTTTCCGCAAGGCAGGGCAAGGTAGTGAAGGACAGAGGCATGGGCTTTAGAGCCAGAAGGACTTGGTTTGGAACCCTGCCACCATCACTTCCTTGCAGGGTGACCTTGGTGAGTTACTTGACCTCTCTGTGTCTTGGAAATTTGTTTACAAAATGGGGGTTGTGTATGTTTGTGTTGAGGGGGAGTTTATGAGATGAGGTAAAGCAGGCACAAGCAGCACAGAGTGGCCATGCTGTCAAGGTTATCTGCTCCCAACCCCACTTCTGTTTCCTGGTACTGGCAAAAGAAGAGCAGCTGTGGGCAGAAATCCTGGACTCAAGTGCCATATTCCAAACTCTGTCTTCCTCTGGGTCTCTCCTGCCTTGTGCATGTCAAGAGTGATGACATATGAAGGACTCTCTGGTGACCTCTCACAGGTACTGTGGGCTCCTGTCTTCTGATCTGCCCAGAAGTCCCTTAGGAACCTCAACACCCATCTAGTTATGGAATACAGGAGTGTGTTCAGGAAGGAGCCGGGAGGGGGAGGATGTGTGTTGACTGTGTAGAGTTTGATTGGCAGAGGTATCCATTGGCTCACAATTGCTTGCTTGTGTGGGCTTCTGCCGTGTCTGCCGTGTCTGCTGGGGTAGTTAGACTGTCCAGGGACCAGCCTGGAGGTGGGCTGTGATGCCAGAGTGAGTGCAGTGGAGGGCACTGGTACCCTCTGGGCATGAACTCATCGGAGGGAGACAGCTTCCTGGAGCACATGCCTGGCTCCAGGCCAAGGGCCAAGGGACCAAGTGTCTGTGGAGCAGGCTCCTATGCAGATGGGGCCTCCGTGCTCCCATCTCCTGCCCCGACTCCTTCATCCTCTCATCTGCCCAGGTCCTCTCCATTTAATTCAAAACAGTGTTCACTACAGATCAAGCCCATCACATGATTACATTTTCTTTCTTGTCCGTCTGTTCCTGGAATTAAAGCTTGCGGAAAGCTTTTGCATTTGCACAGTTGGTGATGTGGCTGCCATCACGTCCCCCCCATCAGATCTGTCATAACCTTGATAGATGGGTTTTCCCAAGTGGGGAGCTGCATTTTTTTCTAACTGCACTGTGAGGCCAGCTGGGATCCTGGAGCATGAATGGGGATGCACTGCCAGAAGCTGCCTGCTTGGCTCATGCAAGGGCCCGGGCTCTTCCCTTTAATCCAGACCCTCCTGCGAGATCCAGGGTGTCCTTCCTGCGGACTCCCAAATGGCTGTGCTTCTGGCTGTGTCCTGCTGTGTGGCTGGCTGCCTCTGCAAGACCCTCCAGTTCCCACCGTGAACCAGCACTTCCTGCTGTAGGCTGGGGCGCCTGCCAGACACCAGGCTTAGCAGCCAGAAGCTCTCAGTGCAGCAGCCAGCACTGCAGCGCTTCGTGTCAAGAGCACACTAATTCTTCCCACTGCTGTGAGGGGTTTGTGTGGCCTGGTAGCACCATGGGGGACCCACTATTGCCATGCAGTCTGGGGAAGTTCCACTTTTTGGCTGGTCAAGATCATGTCTTTTTCTTTGGATCACCGTCTCCAACGGTGTCCCGTCCCTTGCAGGGCGGGGTCTTCTCCCCACTCCTGAGGACATGCAGGTGTCACCTGGATCTGCTAATTGGTCATTCTTTCCTGTTCCACTGCTTACTTCTCATTGTCTATGGCTGTCCCTGCCTCCCATCAGCCACCTTCCTCCCTGACCCCTCCAACTACTCCTAGCCTTAGACACCAATACCTGTGGAGAGAATAGGAGCACATGCTGTGGTGACAGTGTACCTGCTGGAGTTGGGTGGGGATGCCCACAGCACCTGCGGGGGGCGGGGAAGGGGATACCCAGCCAGTGCACCCATCCGTCTAACCTGCTCCCTTAGGATAGAAGCAGGTGTTGCCCACATCCAGGTTGTGAGCTATTTTAAAGACAAGAGTGTTTTCTGCTGGGATGTCTTTTTCCTTTAGGGGATTGAGCAAGTTCCTGGGACCAGGTTGGGGGTGCTTCTGCAAAATGGGTTAAGAGCCTGCATTTTTAAAAAGACTCATTTTATTTTATATTTGAAAAACAGAGTTACAGAGAGAAGGAGACATAGAGAAAGGGTGGGCATGGAGAGGTCTTCCATTTGCAGGTTCACTTCCTAATTTGCACATCAGCTGAAGTTGGACCAATCTAAAGCTAAGAGAGGAGCTTCTTCTGAGTCTCCCACATGGGTACAAGGACCCAATGACTTGAGCCATTCTCTGCTGCTTTCTCAAGTAGGGAGCTGAATCAAAAGTGGAGCAACTAGGGCACAAACCAGTGCTGTAGGTGGAAGCTTAGCCTATTACGACACCATGCTGGCCCTGCAAGGCATTTTCATTCTTTTTTTTTTTATTCTATAAATTTTATTTTTGATCATTTTTACATATTTGATTAAAGTGCAAAGGGTCAAGGACTAGAGGAAAGTGGGAGAGACCATTGTTTTTACATTCTCTTTTTTCCTTCCTGTATCTGGCAGGAGGCGAGAGATAAAAGGAGAAGCCACAGCCAGCCTCCCAATCATTCCAGTGTCTCCAGAGTGGGGCATGCTCCAAAGATCCTGCTCAAGTGCTTTTGATAGTTCAACAGTTCTGTATGCTGCCAATCTTGCCACTCCAATCACGATTAAATCTCTCCAGACTCCACTAGCTGACATAGTCCACCTTAGAGTCTCCAATTGCCCAGGTATTCACTGCCAACTCTTGGCTAGGGTAGTTGATCAATTTGTTCTGTCCTCCATCCTCTGTTATAGTACGAGGTGTCCTCTGTAGACGCCAATGTATTGTCATATTCTTCATTTACATCTGAATATGCTGTCCACTGTTCCATCTAAGCTACTGAGGAGGCTCCGCTCCAACACATGCATTCCATGGTCAGACCATGGAACCTGCAATTTCCTCCATGGTTGGAGTTCTGAGTCCAGTGGTTCAGCTGGGGAATTCCCAGAGAAATTTCACTTGGGGTGATCCCAGACCTGATTCCTGGTTGTGCCTACAGTACTGGGTCTGGCACAGTCTGTTGCCCAAATCAGTCTACGTGCACACCGTTAGTTGCAATTGCTGGGTCAGTTGTCACCAGATCTGTCTTCTATGCAAACTAATGGATGTTGTAGTCCAGCCAGATCCTGCCACCGCACACTTGGCCACCATGCAAACCAGTGGGAGTTGTAGCCTAGTCAGAGCAACCTTCAGTAATCCCACCAGGCCTGCCTCCTGCTCTGGTTCCTGTGCTTGCCAGTATGTGTGGCAGACTGGTTCTCTCTGTCCCACATCCCATTCAGCTTTCATATATGTCAATGGGCATTGAAGCCTAGTTCAACCCAACCAGCCCATGACCTAGACCACACATGGGCTGGCGGGTGCCACTGTCTATCTAGCCATGCCTGTCCCAGTCCTAGTTCTCATTCTCTCCAGTTGGAGTGGCAACTCAAGAGGAGGTGTCCACTGTTTCCCTATTGGGCCCACTTCCACTCCTGGATCTTGCACTCTCCAGGTGGTTCTGCAGTTTAGCTTGACAGAGTTTTCACCTCTGTGTCAGCATCTGCTAGCTGATGCTGTGGCAGAACCCAACCAACCCTCACCTCCTCTGGCTTATGCATATACCAGTAGGTACAGTCCACCCAGCTTGCCTTGTCCCCAATCCAGCTTATATGCAGGCCAACAAGTGTTGTAGCCCTGCCCAGTCTGGTCTGCCCCCAATCCCAGCTCTCAAGCTAACCAGTGAGAACAGTGACTCAGTGCCCCCTTACTGGGTATTCCCACCTTCCCCCAGGTCTCACATGTGCTGATTGGGCACTGTGGCCCAGTCTGGTATGATCCTCCTCACCTTGGCATTTGCCAGTGGGTGCTATAGCCTGGCTTGGCATGCCCCCCAGTTCCAGCTCACACTGGTGGGGAATACAGCCTCTCCAGTCCAGCCAGCTTCCAGTCCCCAGCCCAAGTGTGAATTGGCTGGTATTGTGGTCTGACCTGGCATGACCCACACACCACTCCGGCTCTCAGATTTGCTAGCGGGTGATATGAAATGGTTCAACCTGGCTTGCCACAGATCTGAGCCAAAGGTAAACCTGTTTATCGTAACCTGGCCTAGTCTGGGCTGCTCCCTTTCTTGGTTCTTGTGCTCACCTGTAGGGACTGTGTCTTGACAGAAGAGTCACAAAACTCCTCCATCAGAACCTCTTCCAATGCCAGATCTCACACACAGGTGGGTCCATGGAACAGCCCTACTTAGTCTACCTTCTGTCCTGTCCTAGAACAGTGACCTTTCCTGATGGGCCCTCGCTCATTCCAGTTTTTACCGTTGGGTGCTACAGCCCAGCCAAGCCTGGTCCATACCCAGACACAGCGCACAATGGCTCAGCAAGGGCAAACACCTAGCCCATCCCATCCTACACCCATCCTGGTTCTCATGAGCTCCAGTGGGTGCTGGAGTCTAACCCAGTCTTGCATGTGCCGGGCCAAGTCCACACCCAAGTCGAGGGAGACTGCAGCCATGTCCAGACCAGACCACCCACTCTCACCCCCACACTCACCAGTGGGAACCACAACCCATTCAGGGCACTCCTTTGCTTTCCTATCAGGCCTGATCCCAGCCACAAATCTTGTGCATGCCATGGTTGCTCTGACCCAGCTTGGCATATTCCCTCTCCTGTCTTGACCTTTGCCTTTGGATGCTGCAGCCTAGCCTGGCCCAGCTGGCCCCAGTCCCAACTCTTGCTCGGAGGTGCTGCAACCTGGCTCTGCTCAGTCTGCTCTCATCCCTGGCTCATGCAAACCAGTAGGTATGGCTAGCCTGGTATGACCTGCACTCCATCCTGGTTTTTGCACTTGCCAGTTTGTTTAGCTCTGCCTGGTCTGCCCCCTTCCAAAATCAACTCACACACTTGCCAGTTGATGGAGCTACTGTGCCCAGCCTGCCCAATACCCAGGCCAGGTTCATGTGCTCATCAGCTGGAGCTGTGACCCACTAGGGGAGTTTCCCAGGTTCCCCCGCTTGTGCCACTCCCAGACCCAGATCTCACACATGACAGCAGGTGCTTGGCCCTTACCTGACATGGCCTTTGTATGAGTTGGTGTGGCCAGGCCTGTCCCACACCCTGTTTTAGAGTGTTCATGCAGGTGTTGCAGCCTGGACTTGCCCTGCTTGTTCCCAGCCTCTGTACTGGTGAGCAATGGTGACTTCCATGGTCATACCTAGTTTAGCCCATCACCATTCCAACTCTCAAGCTAACCAGCAGGACTTGTTATTCCATAGGGTTGGGCCCATATATCCCCCACAGAATCCAACCTCATACCTGGTTCTCTTGCATGCTGGTTGGTGTCATGGCCCAGTCTAATGTGGCCCATCTCCTGATCTGACACTCACTGTCAGGTACTGGGATCTAGCCTTGCCAGACAGGCCCACAGCCCTAGCTTTTGCATGGACTGGTGTGTGGTGGTCAGCCATGTTTCATGCTAATAAGCCCTATTCAGGATCCCATGTGGGCTGGTGCATTAGTCTGACCCTTAAAGATCTTCAGGTACATCCCCTCCAAACCACTAGGTCTCAGTCCCCTCGTTTACTTGCAAATACAATGGCCTTGTTTTGGGTGTCCCTCAGGATTCATTCATTACTGTCCTTAGGCAGTAATTCCATACCCTCAAGACCCCAGAGCTCTCTGCTGGGTGGCAGCAGGCGAAGTCCCATGCTGGTAAGCACCCTGTCTTCCCACAAGCCCAGGATCCTCCCCTGGCCTAGCAGTGGTGGATGGGGAGCTAGGATCCCCAGCATGAAGCCTGGCCCACTATGGGCACCCTCAGCCACTGCCATGTGACTGGGGGATACAGACACCTGCACACTGCTCAGACTTACCTGGATTCCATCAGTGGTTCACTTTTGATTCAGTCCCCTGCTAATGGTTCTGAGAAAACAGCAGAAGTTGGCACAAGTGATTGGTTCCCTGTATCTACCTGGGAGATTCAGAAATGCTCCTGGCTCCTGGCTTCAGCTCAGCCGAGCTCCGGCCATTACATTCATGTTGGGGAGATGTAACATCCTCTTCTGCTTTTCTAATAAAATTAAATAAATTTTCACAAAAAGTTTATGCTTTTTATACACCTTCTACAGATAGCCTGAAACTTGCTTCATATAACATGAAGATCTTAAAAAAATCCATGAAAAATGGACTTGAAAATGCTTATTTTGATGCAAAAATGTTGGCATCCATGCATCCTTTTTTTTTTTTTTTATTGGAAAGGCGGATATACAGAGAGGAAAGACAGAGAGGAAGATCTTCCGTCCGATGATTCACTCCCCAAGTGAGCGCAACGGCCAATGCTATGCCGATCCGAAGCCAGGAGACTCTTCCGGGTCTCCCACGCGGGTGCAGGGTCCCAAAGCTTTGGGCCGTCCTCGACTGCTTTCGTGGGCCACAGGCAGGGAGCTGGAAGGGAGGCGGGGCTGCCGGGATTAGAACCGGCGCCCATATGGGATCCCGGGCGTGCAAGGCAAGGACCTTAACCACTGCGCCACCGCTCCGGGCCCCATGCATCCTTTTTTATAATACCCATTTTCCATGAAATTATGGAAGACCTCCCATATGCATGAATTGAACCATTCCTTGCACCATGATAAACTTATCTTTTAAATCCCAGTTTCTACAAGCTTGTCAGAGTGCCTTTGTTTTTTAGGATCGATATTCGCTGAGGTCGGGCCTGTAGTTTTCCATGTCAGCACTCAAGAACATTTTGGAACTTAGAGCATTTTTGATCGGCGATTTCAAGCTTCAGGAGGTTGAGCCTGCCTCTTGCTTCAGAAATGGGGCCACTCTGCTTTGGAGAGGGAGCTCCCAGGACCTCGCAGGACTCCTGGCTGGGCTGGTCCTGCTCCCATGTGCTTCCCAGCTGCCTGTTACTCTCTGCTCTCCCATCATCCAGGGAACCTAGCAAGCTGACACATACACACTTTTCAGCAGTAGAGGAAATACACTGGGGGCTAAACAGATGTCTCCATAGTCAATGTCACCCACACTTTCTCTTTCGCCTCTCTTTAAACTTCAGCTTTTCTTTGGAGCCCCTTACCCTCCCTGGGCCCCTGCAGGATTAGAGAAGGACGAAGCAGTGCATCCCTGGGGGGCGAGGGAGAACAGAGGTCCAGGCAGGTGTTGCCCGCCAAGCCAGCAGGATGTGTAGCTTGCATGCCGGCTGCTGCCCTGCACTGTGCCCGGAACTGTGGCTAGGGGACCAGACGTTCTTTCCAGGCGCTGCCCTGAGAGCAGGTCCATGCCTGGGCTGAGTCATGCCCTGCCTGCTGGTCAGTATGTGGCTCACCAGACGCAGGGGGCAGTAGTAGTGCCTGTCCGGCTCCTGGTGTCCGTCTCTGGGGCAAATGCTGTTCTCAGGACAGCCGTCCATCAGTCTCGTGGGCGGGGAAACTGAGGTTCAAAAGGTTTAAAGACTTGGCAGTCCCTACTTGGGGGTGACAGTGAGGATAGAGTTCCCCGAGCATCGGAAAGAGGAAAATAAGGGGAGGGTGCTGTGGAGCCTGCATCAGATATTGGAGCACTCGGGTTGGAGCCCGCCTTCCTCTCCAATCCAGCTTCCTGCTAATGTGCACCCTGGCAAGCAGCGGGTGGTGGCTCAGGTACTGGAGTCCCTGGCATCCACATGGGAGACGGAGAGAAGGAGTTCCTGGTTCTTTGCCCTGGTCTGTTTTGGTATTTAGAGAATGACTCAATAGGTGAAAGATATCTCACTCTCTCCTGTTGCTTTGCTTTAAAAAAGAAAAATAGCAAATTAATAACGAAAATTTCCATTACCGACAGATTCAGCCACAACTCCAGATGTGGATACTGGTGCACACGGGACAGGCTTGCCATAGAAGGCACACTCTGGCCAGGATTGGGGAGAAGACCAGCTAGGTCCGGGAAAAGTGGGCGCAGGTTGCAGCAAGGGCCCGAGAAGCGATTCCTCCTTAGCCCAGCAGGTGACGCCCTGCAGCCAAGTATCCGAGGAGCGCAGGACGCCGGCGGGCCAGCCAGGGCACAAAGCTTGGTTCTCCAACTGGCAGGTTCTGAGACTGCCTCACTTCTGGGGACCCAGAAAGAGGGTACTTGTCCCCAGGTGTCCATTTCGGCCTCTGTGCTGGAGAGGAGGAATGTTTTGAGGGTGGCACTGGGCGCGTGCCCAAGGCTCAGGATTCCCCAGGGGCATTGCTTGGCGCTGCTGTCTGGATCCCTCCACTCTGCCGTGGCACGGTGGCCCAGAGAAGGACTTTATGTCCTGGACCCGAAACTTCACTCCCAACCCCCAGCATCTGGCTCTCAAATTGTCTTGGTACTGGCAGGTTTTTTTTTTTTTTTTTTAAAGATTTATTTTTATTATTTTTGTATTGGAAAGGCGGATATACAGAGAGGAGAGACAGAGAGGAAGATCTTCCGTCCGCTGGCAGGTTTTGAGTAAGATTTTTCTAAATTCGCCTGTGTAGACTTGATGGGAAAAGGCTTAGTGGAGAGCCTCATGCCCCTCCTGGTGGTAGTCCCCTTGTGCCACAGCAGGGGCAGTGTCATACCGAGGCTCAGTCCCTACTCTGCTGTGACTTGCTATGTAACCTGGGCTAGTTTCTTAACCCCTCCGTGCCTCTTCTGTAAAACGAAAAGGGCCACAGCTCTTGGCTCACGGGTCTGCTGTGATCTTGAAGTTCATGAACATATTCAGGGACACGTGTGATTCACGGATATTACTCAATCATTGTCATGTCTGTCAGCTGGGAGGTAGATCACGTGAGGCTGGGCTGGGCACGCAGAGGCCCTGGGTAATGCTGAGCTGGGGACAAAGTCCTACAGGAAGTCGGGATTGTACAGTTCCGATTGGTTGTTGAAAGGTACTCGCCGAGGTCCTGTGGGTCCCCAGAGAAGCGCCTGCTACTGAGACACCTGGACTCAATCTCAGTAAGAGGAAGAGAAGGCAGGGGTCCCTTGGCTCCTATGGGTGCCAGGGGCACTCCTGATGTCCGCTCACAGGGAATGAAAAAGAGTCCAGCTCCGAGGAAGATGCTGGCTAGCCAGGAGCACAGCTAAAGAACCAGAGTTTGGAAAACCAGGAAGCAGATTCAGGCCAGGAGTCAGGCCGGGCTGATGGTGCTGACTGTGGTGGTGAGTTCCCGAGGCCCTGGCAGCCTCATGCCCTCCAGGGTTCACACCATCAGTTCCTGGATCTTGAAGAGAGCACATCTCTGCCCGGGAATTAACAGACTGGGGCAGGGCTTTTTTTTTTTTTTTTTTTTCCAGCCAGCCCGTAAGACTTTCAATCTGAACCTGCTGGGTCCCTGCACTGCCCATCTGTAGCCACCTGCTTCCCGATGGTGGTGTATGTTGGTAGGGCAGGTGTCAGCTGGCCTGTAAGTCTCCTCACCTTCCTGTGGTATCCAGGGACCTGTCTTGGACGGTGCAAGGGCCCTGATGACCCTTCACTCAGCCTGAATTTGAGTTGACTCCATCAGCAGAAAGGGCTGATGAAATTTGCTTCCCAGCTGTGCAACTCCTAACCTGAAGGACACGTTTGCATGTGGGAAGGAACTGTGAATGCTGTGTCAGTCCTCTGCCCCTTTAGGGTAGGGGTGGGAGGGAAGGAGTTGGCCTGAGGATGGATGGCAGAATGTGGTACCTCTTGTTCTTCATGGGCATCTTTGTGCTATGATAGAGTAGCCTGGTAGTTTTTCTTCTTTTTCCATCCTGGTCCAAGCCAATGGATGAGGTATCCCCAAAGCAGAAATGGCCAGCGCGCCTGCTTGGTTTTATTTCCAAAGGTCTTAAGGAGCTGAGGGGATAGGAATGTGAGCAGATGAGAGGAACACAAAATGGGGGTGGGTGGGGTGCGACCGTGTGGGGTGAGATCAGCTGGGAGGAGACTGGGCCAGCCCTCAGCCGCCCTGGGATGCTATCGCTGCTCCCCCCCACGCCCCATGAGCTTCATTTTTGCAGGTCTTGCTATTGCTGTGGCTGTTTTTACTGCTGCCCCGATCTGGGCCACCGGGGAGTCTTTCTGACTGAACCCACTGGGCACTGAATGGCAGCGGCAGGCACATGCTGCCGCTTCTCCAGCTCTCGGAGCTGCCGACCTATGATGGTGTTTTATAGACTACCGGCTTCGAGTGGTGACCCGACAGTTCTGAACTCGCTTCCTAGTACCTGGAAGTCATCTCCAAGAGAGTGAGCCCTGTCTTACGCCATCAACCATACACATGGCAGCCGGCCTGGGGTGTGCTTGTACGAGCGGATTCGGGCTGTGTCAGAGTCCCCTGCCTTGGAGTCCAGGTGCTGAAGTCCACATGTGCACTGATCTTAGGGTTCCGGTTGCTGATTAGAGGCTGCAGGAGGGGCTCGGGGTCCAGCTCAGCCTCTAGCTTGTCACCCAGAGCTCAGCATGCAGGTTTTTTTTTTTTTTTGAAAAAGTTTTGTTCATTTTCATTGCAAAGGCAGATATACAGACAGGAGGAAAGACAGAGAGGAAGATCTCCCATCCGCTGATTCACTCCCCAAGCGGCTGCAAGGGCTGGAACTGAGCAGATCGGAAGTCAGGAACCAGGAGCCTCTTCTGGGTCTCCCACACGGGTGCAGGGTCCCAAGGCTTTGGGCCGTCCTTGACTGTTTTCCCAGGCCACAAGCAGGGAGCTGAATGGGAAGCAGGGCCACTGGGACATGAACCGGCACCCATAATGGGATCCTGGGCTTGCAAGGTGAGTACTTTAGCCGCTAGGCTACCATGCTGGGCTCTGCATGCAGGTTTTAGTCTTGACCTGAACAGAATGCTTCACTGGTCCCTGCTGGGAGGGGGTGCGGGTGGGGTGCACCAGGTCAGGAGGAGCTGGGAGGAAGGCATTGGGTCACCAGCAGCTGCAAAGGCTGGTGGGACCTGGTGGGCACGTGGTGCAGGGGATCATGAAGAGGAGGGGAGGATGGTGACTTTTGGGCCCCCGCTGGTTGCTATAGCAACGTTTTCAAGTGTGAGCAGTTGCAGGGATTTGAATATATTTTGTTTGTGTTTTCTCTCCAGCCTAAAAACTGTCTGCAGCTGGAGTCCAGCAGGTTCTCAGAGGCCAAGGGAGAAACGGGTGGGTGGGAGGGCAGTGGGGGCTTGTGGGCTGCAGGGGGAGGCAAGGAGATCCCAGAAGAACCGTGCAGGGCCCCCCTGCCGTGCCACTTAACCTGTTTTGTAGCCACACAATTTGGCAGCCTGACACCTTGGAGGAGGGAAGAATCAATAACTCTATCCACACATTTGTGCCTCTCTCAGCTTCTGACCACTTTAACTCTCCTAAAGAGGCGTCGAGGAGTGTAAAGTAGCGCTCCGTGGTAGGTGGCGGCATTCCTGCTGTTGTGGTTTGCTCAAGTGACTGGAAGGGACACTGGAGTCCAGCATTTAGGGTTCTGGGGGAGGGGAAGGCTGACAGATGTGCAATCAGGCTTCCCCTTGGGTGGAGTTATGTCTGCTGCACCGTGCAGTGATGCTCTGAGATGCTTGGGTAATCCTAGTGCTACTGCATGGGACACTTGAACGAGCCTTACACAGAAGGAAGTCCTGGCATTTAGGGTGTTAGGTTAAACAAAGGAAAACAGACATAAGAGACAGGTACTCAGAGCCAGCACTGTGACATAGTATGCTAATCCTCCGTCTGCATCCTGTATGGGCTCTGGCTGCTCAACTTCTGATCCAGCTCCCTGCAGATGGTCTGGGAAAGCAACGGAGAATGGCCCAAGTGCTTGGGCTGGTGCATCTTACGTGGAGACCTGGAAGAAGCTCCTTGCTTCTGACTTCAGCCCAGCCCAGCCCTGCTTGTTGCAGCCATTTGGGAAGTGAACCACTGGATGGAAGATCTCTCTTGTTCTGTCTCTCTTTTTCAGTATAATTCTTTCAAGTAAACTCAATGAATCTTTTAAAAACGTGCATGACTCTTATTTGCCTCAATATACATGGAAACAACATAGAACATAGAAAAGGACCATCCACTGTTTTACTATGATGACAAAACCATCGCCCCATAAGAAAGGCTGCCTCTGGGCAGTGATAGGAGTGGGGACGGAGAGGATTTAGATGCCACTGGCTAGGCTGGAAGGACGGGCGGGGGGGCTTAAGTGGAGGGAGGTCTAGAGACGTCAGATAGGCCCTAAAGTCATGGCCTGCGGGATTTCCTGAGAGGTAATATTTTGTGATGGATTTTATAGACATGTATAACGTTGAAATGATAATGGTGCATCACCCGTGTAGCCATTAAGATATCATGATAACTGCAGAGTGCGAACATGTAATTTATTCAAATATTACCCAAGTCCTTTCATTTCCCCGCACTCTGCATCTTGCCAAATGTTTTCTCCCATCAGGTCCTGGAGTCCAGGGGGAAACGGCTGTCATTTCCTTCATGTGGTGGGAGACACAGATGTCCTGATGTGACTTCCTCGTTCCCATGTGGATTGGGGGGGTCCTCCTTCTGTTGCAGGGTCACCCCGAGAGCATGGTTGCTGTAGCAGGCTCCCTACCAGGTGGCGAGTTCCTCTGAACCAGGGCCTCAGCTGCACAGTGTGTGTGTCAGAGGGGAAGGGAGAACAATCTCCCTTCACCCTTCTAAGTTTCTAGCTGTGTCACAGATGAGATGAGCATGTAATAGATGGATAGGAGACCAACCTTGTCTGATGACGCACAGTCGCACAGGTGCATCACCGTGTGTGAGACAGGAGGAAGGGTCAGATGACTGAGCTTGGATAGCACCCAGAGCTGCAGAAGGCAGCAGGGGCGGGAGCTGGTATGGTGGCATAACAGACTAAGCCTCAGCCTGTGCTGCCTGCACCCCCTATGGGCACTGGTTGGTGTTCCAGCTGCTCCACTTCCAACCCAGCTCCCTGCTAATGTGCCTGGGAAAGCAGCAGAGGATGGTCTAAGTCCTTAGACCCCTGCACCCATTGGGAATCCCAGAAAAGCTCTTAGTTGCATGCTGTAGATCGGCCCAGCCCTGGCCAGTGTGGCCATTGGAGAGTGAACCAGCATATGAAAGACTTCTTTTTGTCTCTCTTTCTCTTCCTGTAGTTCTGTGTTTCAAATAAAAAAAAAAATCAACAAATCTTAGGAAAAAAGAAAAGGACTAGAGGCTCGGAGCTTCTGGAGGGTGGTGCCAGCACAAAATAAGAGAAGGTGAGAGGAGGGAATGAATCTTTTTTAAAAGGACTTATTTATTTTATTGAAAGGCAAATATACAGAGAGAAAGATAGACAAAGATCCTCCATCTGCTAGTTCAATCCCCAGGTGGCTGCAATGGCCGAAGTTGAGCTGATCTGGAACCAGGAGCCAGGAGCTTCTCCTGGGTCTCCCACGTGGATAAACTCAAGGCTTTTGGATGTCCTCAGCTGCTTTCCTGGGCCACAAGCAGGGAGTAGATGGGAAGTAGGGCAACTAGGACGTGAACTTGCAGCCATATGGGATCCCCATATGCGCAAGGGGAGGCTTAGCTATGAGGCACTGTGCTGCTGGTCTTGTTATGCAGATAAAATGTCTCCCAGGTGGTGGGGGTTGTCTGGGAGTAGCCCTGGAATGAGAGAGAATCTAGGCATGGTGTCAGGAAGTCAGTCTGGTTTGATAAGATTCCTCGGGAGGGTTTTCAGACCCAGCGACTTCGTCTGGGCATCTCATCTTTAGGCAGAGGAGTTCAGAGAAAGCCTCAGCTGGCAGCTACTGTTTCCCAGGTGCCCCTGCTGTGGCCTAGGCTTGGGCCAAATATTTATTTCTGAGGTTCTTGCCTCTTAAAAAGCATTTTAAGCACAGGCATCAACACAGCTTAATCAAGTGGTGAAGTTTATCCAGAGGGTGAGAAATCCAGATGTACATGCGCCATGTTCAGGGAGAGCGGGCCAGTCAAAGAAAGGCGAAGGGAGACAGATTGCTACTTTCTGTTCTTAGAGTTCCTCTGTGGGAAGCAGGAGAACAAGCAGGTATGTGAGAGGCCAAGAGCTGGTACGCACGAGAGAGGAAGAGAGCCGAAACCCCGGCTGTGAAGCCCATGACCAAGAGAGCGAGCCCTTCCCCAGCATGGGCTTTTACGGAGCCTGAGAAGAGAGTGGCTATGTAACAACGCACCACTGCCCTCATCTTGCGGGGTAATGATGAGTACACATCCTTTGACACACGGGTGTGCAAAAAGTATTACACAGGCAGGCAAGGTGTGGCTTCCAAACTCCTGACCCTGAACTAACTACCTAAGCTCCAATCACCCCTAGTTCAAAGCCATCAGCACTCAAAAGCACCAACCCCTGCAGGATCTGACATACCCCTGGCTGGCTTTAGAAAACAGCTTGCTCTTTCCCAAATTCAGGCTGGCATTCCATTGCCATCGTGTTGGTGTCAAGAGGCGGTGCCTGATGTGTGGCATGGGCTTGTTTTTCAAGAGAGTAAGCCGTCACCCAGGGAAGCAATACTCTCTGATGCCCACCTGCCCTTCCAATTTCTGATGTAAAGGGCAGTGGAATGTGGCCCTGGCCAGACTCTGAGCAGGCAGGCTCCAGAACTTAGAAAAGAAATAGATCTCTTTTCTTTATAAGTGATTCAGTCTCAGGCATTCTGTTACAGGCACAGAATGGAGTCAGGCAGTTAGGTAGCTGCCTGAGGCAAGTACAGAAAGAACTTGAAGCAAGATGGGTCATAAGAATTGCTGAAGGGGTGGGCCCAGCGTGGTGGCCTAGCGGCTAAAGTCCTTGCCTTGCACTCGCCGGGATCCCATGTAGGCACCAGTTCTGGTCCTGGCAGTCCTGCTTTCCAACCAGCTCCCTGCTTGTGGCCTGGGAAAGCAGTTGAGGATGGGCCAAAGCCTTGGGACCCTGCACCCACGTGGGAGACCTGGAAGACACACCAGGTTCCTGGCTTTGGATCAACACAGCTCTGGCTCTTGTGGCCGTATGGGGAGTGAATCATCAGACAGGAGCTCTTTCTCTCTGCCTGTCATCCTCTCTGTATATCTGCTTTTTCAATAAAAATGATTAAATCTGTAAAAAAAAATTGCTGAAGGTGAGTGAATGGTGGGAGTATGACCCTGTTCTGCCAACATTCTCATGCACTGGGGAAGTTCTTCCAAAAAACTCAAAGAAAGGAAAAGAAACAACAGCTGGGAAATGGGAAAAAGTGGAGAGCAGCAAGAAGAGAGGAGAAAACCCTGGGGGGAGAGAGGGTGAGCTTTATTTTCCAATTAACATTGAAGTGCTGATTACCGTTTAGAGTCAGACCTTCTCATGGGTTAATCAGGACTGTGCTTTGGGAATTTCCATGTCTTGAGGACTTGAGAATAGTCGGAATTGACTAGCCACATCCTGGGAAGTTATCTGTGGGGCAAATGAAAGAGTAAATTCCATTGAGCACAGTTAAAGGGCACGCGACAGTTTTGTGGGTGGGAAAATCAGGAATCATTTTGCACGAATGGCATTGATCAGGAATCATTGTGGATTCTAAACCGGCCATGAGCCCTCCCAGCTGGGAAACCTTGAGTGAGTTATCTGTACCTCTTGGGTTTCCATTTGCTTGTCTGTATAATGTCTGTGATGATTCCTGTGTTTGAGATGTCACAAATAGCCTTGTACAGCCAGTGTGAGAAGTTATTGCTGTATTCATTATGCTAACACGCTGTTAATGTAACAATTATATTGCAGTAGAATCAATGTCAACACATGCTTATGGAGTGTGTATTATGCTAAGCCTGGGAGAAGGTTGGAAAATGTGGACAGTTTACAGAAGAGAGAGAGGGTGGGCAGGAGAGAAAGAGAGAGAGGAGAGAGAGAAGAGAGAAAGAGATCCAGAATGGATTTCAATTATTTCTGTAATATTATAATTGCACTAAAACAAGAAGAGGTCATCACCTCGCCTCAAAGGTCAGGTTTCCTTGGGATTGCATCTTCAGAAGTGTTCCTTTTTTGGAATAAAGATTTGTTTTTGTTTGAAAGGCAGATTTACAGAGAGAGAAGGAGAGGCAGAGGGGAAAATCTTCCATTTTCTGGTTCACTCCTTAAGTAGCTGCAATGACCAGAGCTGGGCTGGTCCAAAGTCAGGAGCTTCTTCTGGATCTCCACAGGGATACAGGGGTCCAAGGACTTGGGCCATCCTCTGTTGCTTTCCTGGGCACATTAGCAGGAGCTGGGTGGGAAATGGAGCAGCTGGGACTTGAATTGGCACCCGTATGGGATGCTGGTGTTATGGGCTGAGGCTCAGCCTGCAGTGTCACAGTGCTGGCCCTGAGCTGTGCCTTTTCAACAAGCAGGTTACTTTTAGTGGAAGGATGAAGGGACTGGGGTTATGCTTTTGTGGTAGTGTCGCTAGCAGCAGAGCAGCCAAGCAGTGTTCTATCCTCAACTCTCAGTTTCCTTCTCTGTAAAGTGGGTGGAAAGAAGGGGCAGAGCATGGAAGAAGGCAGAGGTGGGCTTCACCATGCAGCACATGGCACCAGGGCTGAATATGGGCAGTTCTCTTGTTGGCAAGAAAGTGCTGTTGGCACACTCTGAGAGGACTTGTTAGCCAGACTGGGTAATCTGTGACTTAGTGCCTACTGGCTGGCAAACAGTACCTGTAGAGTGGGGATGAACTATGTGCCAAGGCTCCTGCAAATTCATGTGTGCCAGACAGTGCTTATTTTCCAAATCACATTTCAGATTTAGTGCTTTAAAAAATGATTTATTTTTATTTGAAAGGCAGATTTTACAGAGTGAGAAGAAGTGACAGAACGAGAAAGCTCTTCCATCTACTGGTTCACTCCCAAATGGCCACAATGGCCAGGTTTCAGAAGCTTCTTCTGGGTCTTGCATGGGAGTACAGAGGCCCAAGGTCCTGAGCCATTCTCTGTTCTTTTAGGTCATCAACAGGAAGCTGGATCGGAAGCAGATCAGCCAGGTTATGAACTGGTCCCCCCATGTGGGAGGTAGGTGTTGCAAGCGGAGGATTAGCCTGCTTTACTGCCCAGCATTAGCGCCCATGTTTAGTTTTTGTTCTCTTGGCCACTAGGAAACTGATACAGCTCCTTACTTGGTTTTCCTGAACCCAAAATTGTGCTGAACTCTTGGGTTTTCCTGGGGACAGTGTCTGACAGTTGGGTGTCCCGCAAGGAGGTCCTTGCATGGCCTGGCTGAGAGGCTTGGGATGCCGGATACCCACCTTTTTATCCACTGGCTTCCTGGGTTCTGTGCTCTGCTTTGCATACACCTGCTCTTCAGAGCTGCTCACTGTGGCCCATGCCTCTGTGCACCTCACTATCAGTTCTATTTTTATTTATTTATTTTTTTCAGATGCTGGGTACTTTCTGTCTTCAGATCCACAGAACATGAGCGCTCTTCCTCACTGCCCACCTTCTGGGGATGGTTCCTAGTATGGAAGTGGCCACGGGGAAGCTTGGAAAAGACCAATGTGTTCCTTCTTTGTAGACTAATTTTTTTTGGAGATAAAAGTCTGGCAGGTTGCTATCCTGTTCTTGTTGGACCAACTCAGAGTAAACATACGTATCTCCCCAACCATTCATCAGTTGTTTATGGTGAAGGTACTCCGAATCCTTTGTTTTGGTCTTTCTAAACCTCCAAAAATAAAGTATATCATCATTGTTTGTGACTATGCAAGATCAGAATTTTCTTTTCCTGTCTTTCATAACCTAATACCTATTAGCCAGCCTTTCCCGATCCCTCCCTTTTCCGTTCTCTCCCCAGACTTTTACAACCAGCATTCTGTTCTCAACTGCCATGAATCAACTCTTTCAGAGTCCAGATATAATTGAGCTCAAGTGGTATTTGTCTTCTTATACCTGACTTATTTCATTTAACATAATGACGTCCATGTATGATGAGACTAATTGCTTCTTCTGGCTGAGTACTGTTCTACTGTGAATTTGTACCACATTTTCTTTAGTTGTTTGTCCATGTGGTAGACACTTAGCGGGTTTTCATTTCTTGGTTTTTGACTTGTGAAATTACCATCCAACACCTTGTTATAGGTGACTAAAAACACTAGGCATCTTTCCCACTTGGCATATTTGTTCTCTTCGTGTCTTCACTTTATTTGTTGTATTATTATTCCCACTTGGTGGTGCTTATGATGTTCCCATTCTAGTCTTTCCATTCTGCATTGGTTTAGTGCTGTCTCTGTATAAAATAACTAACGGAATGCCTGGGTCTTGGACGGACACTCTGCTATGTGATGCAGGTGCCCGAGGTGCCAGCTTAACTTGCTGCACCACACTACCTCTCTCCATAATTTGGTTCCTTTCTTGGGAATTAAAGCCATTATTAAGTAGCTTTTATAAGAAGTACTCAGAGTAATATATACTCAACACAACATAATTCACTGTTAAATGCAATTAAAATAATAAATCGAATAATAGAATAATGACAATAATACCTGTATTCTTTGAACACTATTTTACTAATCCATCTACTATTTAACTGCTTTCCTTTTCAAATTGGTGCTTTTTTGTTTGAATCAGAATAAAATCATTACCTCTTTGTTTTTCCTAAAGATATATTTACAGAAGGATTTCTTTTCTCATCTGCCTTTTTTATTTTAGTTCCTTAACTATGCGAAAACTTTAATTGCATGTAATTAAATCTGATGATCTATTCATTGTGATTTCTTCTATTACTTCTAATTTACATACTTGATAGTCAATTTTATAGTCTCATTTTTCTATAATTGGAATTTAATATCTTAATATGTAGCTCTGTAATTCATTAAAAAATTTATTTAATGTGATTTAAGGAGAAACTCAAAGTTAACTTTTTTTTTCCAAATTCATAATCAACACAAATTTCTGAGTCCTTCCTTTTCTACATTTGTTGAATTTTATTTCTGGGATTTTCGATTGTAACATAGGCAATCTCTCCCGACCATCTTTCTGGTGTCTTTTGGCTGCCTTTCTTTCTTGGTCTTACACTGTACTTACCTCTGGTTCTGAAATTCTCCTTAATGGTCTCAGGCAAGTGAGTCTCTGAATCAACTTTTCCCAGCCTGCGTTTCTTGCATTTCAGTGATGTCTGTGCAATGCCCACCAGTTGCATCCCTCCTTTTTCAACATAACCTTCGGGTGCATGAACCTTGCACTTGTCTGTTTGCTCTAGAGCCCTGGAGGTTGTTTTATATAGAGGTCTGTGCAAGACGCCCATCTCACTTGCCCGAGGTTGGGAGAATAACCTTGGGTGAGATTATGTGTGTGGATTCTCTCTTCTGTGAACAGCTTCTCACAGCAGAGATCTTAAGCACCTATTGGCTGCAGAAGATCACAGAGTATTTCTTACTCTACCACACTGTGACACTGAATGTCAACTGTGCCCACACCTGTCCCAGAGGACCACTCTGGACAAGATCTGCAGGGATAGACTCACTTTTAAGTGCTTAGGAGTTTAATCTACTTACTTTTAAAGAAATCTTTCACCCAAAATACTGAGTTGATGGTAAAGGGCAGAAAATACGTATCTTTATTTGAATTTCTAATGTAAGGTTCAGAATCAGTCTCACAGTTGGGGTTCATTTATTATTCACTAGAGAATTTTTTTTTTGAAGCTCTGCCAATTTATCAACCAACCAACCAACCAACCAACTGTTGAGTTCCTATAAAAAACAGCAGTGATATATAGTAACCATGATTTCCATAATTAATTGAGATAAATTGTGCCTGTATGAATCCACTGTGTTGACCATTGACTTGGATTCCTTAGCAGATGCAGAGACAAAGCCACACATGCTTTCCTTTCCGGGAGGAGCTCAGACTCTCTGAGGATGGGGAAGACATTGGCTCAAGCAGAATTCAAACCAGGGAGACTGGTTTGTGCCACACAAGCCTGTGTCAAGCAAGAGAAGAGCAATTTTTTCCCCCATTAATCTTTGGGGATAAGAAACACCATAATTTTGGTCTTATTAAAGGCTGCTCCATGATTAATATTTCCAGCTAAGAAGCAATTAAGGAATTATTATCCAGGGAGATGGTGACAAAAGGAATTAAACCATAGCAGCTCTGTTGAGGCATAATAAAGCTCAACGTTGAATATTTGAAAATTAAGTCTATTTAGATGGAAGGCTAACATTTTGTCCTTAACTTTTGCTCAGGTGCTGTATAAGAACCACTGAGTGGCTAAGTAATAAATTATCTAGAAGTACTTAGCAATCTACAGTGCTAAATGGAATACATTATAATCATGGAGTGATAATCAGAATAATAATAATTCAACATGTGCAATAAACTCCAAGGGGGCAATACTGCTTCAGTTGGTTAAAGTACTTGCATTTTGAGACATAAAACTGTACTTTTCTGTGTTGCAGGAAGTACTTAATTATTTCCAACTATAATTGAAATAGGGGAGAAATCATCTTGCCCTGCAGGTTGTAATCATATTGTGCTCACAAGTGCATCTAATTATAAACAATCGTTATCAGAATTTTGGCAAACCTAGTTATTTTTAAAGGTTCTAAGTGGGAAAGCTTACTACAAATCCTGTGAAACAGCCAAAAGGAAAAAAAATTACACAGACATCAGCTGAAAAACAGGAACTTGTTCTTATGTAAAAGAGTCACAGGAGAGTGGAGTAGGGAAGTCTCTGCTTTATTCTGACTTTATTTAGGTGAAAATTGTGGTTCACAGCAGGTTTGGAAGCAGAGCCTGTGCTTTTTCACCACCTGTGCCATCCTTAGATGCCATCCTTGCCATCCTGTACCTTCTCTCTCTAGTAGGGGGGAGAACCTTTTTTTCTTTCTGCCAAGGGCCATGTGGTTTTTTGTAGCATCATTCCTGCCCATACAAAGTTATCAACTTAAAGATTAGCCTGCTATTGAATTCCAAGTCTTTCCTGCAGTTGCCTACCCAGAGCTAGACCAAATGATCCATTCTCCACCCCTGCTAGAGTGTATTTTTGGGGAAGTAATGGATGGTTCTAAACCTGTCTGAAAGCTGGAGACACCAAGGGGTTGTGAAATGGAACAGCATTAACTAACTCTTTGATAAATATTTGATATTCTTGCAAATCAAATGCACTTGAATGCATGAGATGGCTAGTGAATGAGTTTTTGTTTAACCATTTTTGGGGGGGTGGAGAATTACAACTATGATTTAGAAAAGCTTGCTTTTCTTTTCTTTCTTTCTTTCTTTCTTTCTTTCTTTCTTTCTTTCTTTCTTTCTTTCTTTCTTTCTTTCTTTCTTTCTTTCTTTTTGTAAGAGAATGAGGCTTGTGTGTGAGATCTGTGCCAGTAGTGTGTGTGGCAAGGTCCTGTCTGGTTCAGCAGGTCCAAACCTTGCGGGGCAGGAAGTCCTCTTGTCTTAAAAGGTCTTTCCAGGGTGCTTGGAATGCCCTCTTGTCTTAAAATTCCTGTCCTCCTGCTGCTCATCAGGAGGAAAGAGTCCCACGGTGACTTCCTGAGCTCCATGACACCTGATGTACATGCAGGCCCATCATACTTGAACTTCGATCATTGATATTCAGGCACACTTCAATGGAGAGGGCAATACAGGTAGAGAGGCCCTCGCCCCGCCCCAAGACCAGCTATGGGGTGATTATAAGGAATGTGGGCATTCAGCCAGCACTGAGCCTGGCTGAGGCCAGTGCAGTGGAGGGAAGAGTGTTGGGACTTGACACCACAGTGGCCACCCCTCTCATCTATAACAAGGCTGAGGAGAAGTAGGCCAGGAAGGTGTAACCTGTGCCATCTGCTCCCTGGGGGGATGTAAAGAGGAGGAGGTCTGATGAGACAGAAGTTGTGGAGCGCTTTCCAAGGCAAGCTGAAATCCCCTCGTGTTCTCGCTAAACACCCACGCTGCTCAGAGCTTGTTGTGTGCTGCGCACCGCGCCTGGCAGAGCATGCTCTGTGTCTGGGTTAGTCTGGAATGGGAAATAGATTTTTTAAAAATCACCCATTCTAGAGACCTGGGTTCTTTAGTAAGATAGGTACGGTGCTTAAAGCCATTTGTGGAGTGAACCAGTGGAAGGAAGATCTTCCTTTCTCTGTCTCTCCTTATCCCTGTAGATCTGCCTTTCAAATAAAAATAGAAAAGAGTCAGAAACTCAGAATTAGGATGTTCTGAAGTCTTAGCCCCGCCGTGTGATGGTGAGTAACCGCAGGGGAAGCACCCAGCTGCTCAGGACCTCCATCTTTGACAAAGCCATCGTCCAGGTGTTGCTTCTTGGACTGGTGTATCTGTCCATCGGAAAGGCTATGAGGATTGAAGAAGCTGATGGGAGGAAGTATTTGTGAGACAGAAATGTTGAACACATGCTAGATATTTTTATCATTCCCATTTGCTCCAGCACTTAGCTGGCAGAGTGCTTCCTTCATAGCAAATGCTTAATAAATCTGTGCGCTTCAGTCTTGATTTACTCCAGATCCAGATGAAGTTCATGGCAGAAGAGATTGGAGCTTTCATCTCTGTCCCAATGGGGACATGTCACAGAGCCCTGTTGTGTGAATTGGCCACGCTGTGCTTTTTTATACCCGGCCAAGCTGGAAGAGCGATTGCAGACTTTTGTAACTGACATAATCACCACATTGATTAAGAAGAAAAAAATAACCAACTCTGTCAATTTAATTAAATAGCAAGGGATAAGTAGCTTCAATTTCAGGCTGCCTGCTTCAGGGCAAAGCCGGTGTGCAAGGGTGAACTGGGTCTGCGATCGGCAGCTCCTTCTTCAGTAGATTTTTGGAAGCTGAATAAATTTTCACAACAACTTACTTTGTCCAGCAGGGACTCAATTAAATTAATCTGTGAAATACATGGAGGCGATTGTCTCTGCATCAATGCTCTGCAAAAAAAAAAAAGAGTGGCCAGGAGACACAAGAGACACATCATGGTGCTGGTCACATTTCTGCAAATTTTCAATCTACTCTATTTTTACTGTAATCAATGGATCTGTGTTTTAAACAGCAGGCATCTATTAGTTTCCCACTGTGTGCTCAGTGCTATTTTAGGAGCTCTGGGGATTGCAGAGTAGAAAATGCTGCCCCCGCATTTATGACTTATTTAGTGTCTTTCGGCACACAGCACTGAGTAAATGTAAAACAATCTTATGACAAGAATAGTGAGGCTGAGAAAAGTGCCAGGGCTCAGTGAGGCCGTGGTGTGGGAAACAACACCAAAAAAAACAAAAACAAAAACACCTAAAAAAAAAAAAGTATTCCTTTTCTTCTCCTCTGACACTTCTTCCCTGTTTTCTGCTCCTCATCTAGCCCTGACTGGACACCAGAGAGTGTCACTGACTGGATGTGAAAGAGACAGCCATGGGAGGCCAGAACGCCGGAGCTGTGGGCTCCCAGCTGCTGGACGACCCTGTGTGAGAGCTCAGGGAATGGCTCTCTTGGGAGGACTCTTGGGCTGCTTCATTCCCAGCCTGGGACAGAAATTAGGCCATTCTGGAATGTTTTCCTTATCCTCACTTCTCTCTAGGCCTATCTGCCCAAGTTCCTTCCCTCTGAGTGTCTTGGTGGTGAAGTAGGGCTTGGCACCCACACCTTTCCCTGGGGTGTGTGTGTGAATGTAGTGTTGGTCTGGTTTGGGGAATTAGGGCTGGCATCTGAATGCCATTTCCTCAGGCCTGGGAGGGAGTGTGTCATGAGCTTCTATGCCTTTAGGATATACAAGAGGAGTTACTCGTGAAGGAAAGTTTGTTTCAGCTTACGATGTTGGAGGTTCACAGTTTAAGATCAGTGGCTGGAGTCGAGGGAGGTGGGGGGTGAGCTGGAAGAGTGTGGGCAGAAGAGAGAAGAATATGGTAAATCAGGCAGCAGGAGACAGTCTTCATCCATCCCCTCTGTTGGTCTTTTCTTGGGAAGCCGTCATGATTTCCTCATGGGTTCTACCTTAGCAACCTAAGTCAAAGCAATCACTTTCCCAAAGCTCACCACCACCATTGCCACACACCATTGTTAGATCAGGCCTCCATCCTAATCTACCAACCATTTGGGAGCCAAATTCTGTTCATAACATGGGCATTAGCAAACTACAAAGTGAAGTGCATTAACTCCCAATGTTTTATTCATTGACTCGCTACAGAATACTATTGCTTTCTCTCTTGCTTTTGTTAACATTGGGAAGGCACCTATTTTTCTTTGCCTTTTACAGAAGCCCTATTCCACCTGGCAAATTCATCCTTTTAGGCCCAAAGCTATTGCTTCCCTGAATTCCTTCTCAGTTTTTCCGCAGCATGAACACCAGCTTCCCCCATTTTCGCACATCCCTTTGGTAGCATACTCATCAGCCTGCAGTGAGGCTCTCTGTGCTAGTTTTGCCTCCACCTCTTTATGGGTTTGGTCTCCAAAGCACATAGGATAATGCTGAGGGTACCACAGGGGTTACTCAGTAAAAGGATGGAGAAGAGATCCATGAATGCGCAAGCTGCCTGTCGAAAAACCAACAGATGGGACCTGCCAGATTGCAAAAAGCAGCTGGATGTGAGGCATAAAAACCAAGGCAGTTAATTAAAAACATTCTTATTTGACCTGATTAAAAAGAAGTTAAAGCTGTAAGAAGTTTCTGCTGAGGAATTAAAGAGGAATGAGTCAGGTGGAGGGTTAATCTGTGGCCTGGAAGGAGGGAGGCCTTGGCTGGAGTTCAGTGTAGCTCCTTCCCCATGGTGACCTTGGGCCTTGGGTCCTCCACCCGAAACGATGAGGATTTGCATTTCCTGAGCACTTAGGGTTCTTCTGGCAGGCACCCAGTGTACTGGCTGAATAGGCTGTGGCTAGCAGATATGCACTTAATGCCGTATCTGTGTTGGACAGTCTAGTCCAAGAGTGAGGAAAGGGAAGCAGAAAAGTTGAGCCCCCACTAACTCACGTTTCCCAGCTGCACGATCAGCTATTTTTTTTTTTTTCTTAGAAGCTTGCCCATTATGGTCTTCAGTTTCCTCAGAGGAGAGTCCTTAGGGACACGTTAGTGCATTCTAGCTTGGTTTTGCTGTGGGTCTCCAAGAACACTCTCCAAGAATGAGAAAAGCTATCCTGATGGAAGTAGGATGGACCCCACTTTCCCTAGGGCTGACAGGAGACCATCCCAGGCTTGTTTGTGACTTGGCTGTGATCTGAGTGTTGGTGTTTCTCAGGTCCTAGGCTAGACCCTAATACCCAATGTGATGATACTAGAAGTTGGGTCCTTTATTTTAAAATACTTAATAAATTATTTAAATGTTTAAATGAAAGGGAGAGAGAGGAAGACATAGAGGGAGAAAGACAGAGAAAGAGAGTAAGAGGGAGAAAAGGAGTTTTCTATATACTGGTTCACTTTCCACATGTCCACAGTAGCCAGAGCTGGGTCAAGTCAAAGCCAAGATCCTGGAACTCAGTCTAGGTCTTCCGAAGGAGTGATACCCTGCTCTCTCCCAGGGTATGCATTATTAGCAAGCCATAATCAGCAGTGGAGTCAGGACTTGAACACAGGGCAATCCATATGGGGTGTAGATGTCCTCAGGGGAACCTCATCCATGCTCTAAGGCCTCTCCCGAGGAGGGCGAGATGCATTTCGAGGAGTTAAATCATGAGGACCTCATTGTTATGAACAGACTTAGTGTTCCCACACAGGAGGATTCAGTGAGCTCCCTTCTACCATTTGAGGATACATCTAGACAGCGAAATCTGTGAAGCACAAAGTAAGCCTTTGCCAGACAGGAAATCCTCCAGTGCCTTTCACTTGGATGCTCCCGTCTCCAGAACTGTGAGCAATGCACTTCTGTTGTTTATAAATTACCCACTCCCAGGTATTTTGCTATTGTAGTCAGAATGGACCAATATGGACTTCCTTCAGAAATTTTCCCTTTCTATATATCTTAGGCACTGAATTGTCCCTTTGGGAGGGCCCTACCAATCAGAGATAAGGAGTGTCCACCCTTCTTCTTCTTCTTATCATCATCATCATCATTATTATTATTATTATTATTAAAGTGGGAAAAGCTGAGGTCCTGTGAGAGAAACTAGCTCAGACTAGGAGAGCCAAGGTCCATTGCATGCGCATGCTCTGTCAGGGGGATGGTTTCCTCACAGGGAAGTCTCATTGAGTAAAGAAGAAACTCATGTTTCTTGACCCTGCTTCATGTGGTAGACACTGGTTGGCTAACAGTTGTTGGAAGAATCTTGCTTTGATGTTGGGAAGAGAGGCGGCGAGATTGTAGATATATAGGCACCTGGTGCTCAGCGTCCAAGTCAGTGGAGGAATATGGGCAACATCAGGGACATTAGCACAGCTACAGCTGGGAGGTCAGAACAGGCTTGGGATGAAGAAGGAAGTTAGCAGCATGTGATACTCTGTACCTGGGACACGGGACTGCTTCCCTTTGAATCAAAGACAAGTATTGCTTGGAAAGCTGACCCTGAGACAAGTGGGTAAGATGGAGCAATGAAAAAGAGCTTTGGAATTCAGCCGCTGGCACTTAATAACCAAATAACCTTGACCATATCTTTATCAACTAGTAGTTTCCTTACTTGATAATTTGGAAAATTAACCTTTGGTTTGTTGTGAAGATGATGTTATTTAACATCCAAAGGACGTCCACTTGAAGATGGCCTTAGGCAAGCGGCTCTTGAAAGATTTTTCTCCCAGTTACACTCTGAATATTAATGAAATCAAACAAAAATAGTACTGAACACAGAAATACAGTCACTGGCAACATTTGGGAAGACATTTTCTTAATGACAGTGCTGGTGAAAGATTGACCAGGTGCCCATTGTCTTACGGCATCTCTCTTTGTTTAGCACCAGTGACTCAAAGCATTGAGGCAGGACCTTGTGTCTGCTGAGTTTGCCCAACCTGAATCTTAAACTTTTCCAGTGGTGAGTTTCCACTGTACCTTCAGTTAGAGGCAGTGTCAGTTCCTGGGGAGCAGGTAGGTAGAACAGCCACTCCTCTTCCTACGTCTTCTCAAACATTAAAGACAAATTCTGCCCCGGCTAGGAAACAGGCAGGTTTCTTTTCTTAGCGGTGAGGGTCTTGCTTATCATTTTCCACCTCCATGGGATATTTCTGTTCCATACAGTGACTCTTATAACCAGAGGAGAGGACTGGCTGTGGTACATTACATATTGAGGCCTGTTACAGAGAAAAGGGTACTGGGAACAGAGAAGTACTAGTTTGCAAAGCACAGTAAGTAATGAACTTATATTACATGTTAGAGTCAGGAAGATATGGACCATTGTGCTTCTTTTTCGATTTAGCTCCAAGAAAAGATTCCTTCTAGCTAGGCAGTTGTTAGGTGTATTTTCTTGAGGGAAATATTTCACATATTGGATTTCTCATTTCTAAAATATATAGTGAGAGCATTATTTATTATTTAGGACTGTTAGAAACATTAAGCTTGTACTCTGTATACAGTATTTGGTGCTCAGTTCATAGCTGTTGGTACTTAGTAAGGTTAATGAATATATTGATATCAGCTAATATGATTAATTCCATGTCTGTACTGGAGAAAGGTAGGAAAAGGTATTACAAATGAGGTAGGTTCACTGTGTGACGCATAAAAATCCAATCCAATCATCAAGAATTTGGGAAAAGAAATAAAAGATCCTTTTATTTACAAGGATCTCCAGGATGGTGACAAGGAGTAAAAACCCCATTTCTGTCTAGATCAGGGATTTGTGGAAAGTTTTATGGGGTCAATTCAGAGAAGGCAGGATGTAGACGCATTAACAGGGACATTTCTGGATGCTAAGGCCCCTGGAAGAGCCATATACGGATCAGTATGAGAAGAGCCCAGTCAACTGATACTGTAATCTTTAGACTTCTCACTTCCTAAAATGTCAGTATATTCTGATTCCACTGATTCACCAATGTTTGGTTCCATAGTGGCAGCAACAGTGGGGCACACGCTTGGTTCCTGGTGTGACTCCTAGGTGCATGGGCACCTCATAGGTCAGTCTCCACGGAGTTGGAACTGATATCCACCCTGGCGGTCAAAAATTGATGATTTAATAATGTGACTTTCATGGATGGCTCAAGAATGGGGTGAGTAGCTTTTTCATTCTTTTTGTTTTGTTTTGAATACTTTTATTCTAACTTGAAAGGCAGAGATACAGAAAGGAAAGATATAGATAGATAGATAGATACATACATACATACATAATATTTTTCATTTGTTATTTCACTCCCCAAATGGCCACAACAACTGGATCTGGGCCAGTCTGAAGCCAGCAACCGGGAGTTTCTTCCAGGTTTCCCTCACAGGTATAGGGTCCCAAGGACTTGGATCATTCTCACTGTTTTCCCAGGCTGTAAGTAGGGAGTTGGTTGGGAAGTGGAGCAGCTGGGACACAAACCAGTGCCCATGAGGGATGCCGGCACCCTAGAGGCTGAAGCTTAGCCTATTATGCCATAGCACCAGACCCACAGGGTGAAGAAGTTTTGAAACACAGCAGGAAGCTTTTGAGTTTCAGGGAATCCAGAGGAGAACTGAGTAAGGGGATGACAATTTTCGGTTTCAAGACAAGCCATCCACTCCTTAACAAATACTATGCTTTATTACAAAGAACCAGGGTGAAATGGCAGAAAAACAAGACAAAAAGAATGCAATTAGGCTTTTCAGACAATCCTGAAGCCAAAAATATTTATAGTCAGGAAACAGAACATGTATTTTGGAAAATATGGCCTTCATGGAACAAGAGCAGGCAAAGAAAGGGAGGTACAAGGATGAGTTGTGGGGTCAAAAGATGAGACAGAAAGAAAGCTAATTGAGCTTTAAAAAGATTTCTCAGAAAAATGGAGCAAATAAGCCTAACCGCGAATTCAATTGTCAGCATAACTTTGTAGAGAAGTAGTGTTCCAAGTGGTACAAAAGCAAAGCACTTTGGCATCTTTCCCCAAAAAACCAAAAAAATAACTGCAAAAGATCTTCAGTTGTGTCCAGAAACTGAACTGATGGCAGTCATGCTGGCACCGTTATTCTGAGACTGATGTGTTTGTGTATCGTGGAATAAACCAATTATCTTATTGAGATTCATATTTTTGGTGTGGTTACAATGAGAAAAAATTATAAGAGGGACGGGGCTAAGTAAAAACTCTGAAATCCTCAATTTGAGTTGTCAGAGTGAACTTTTACCTTAACATTTTGTTCTATCTACTGAGAAGGCTTGAAAGTACTGACCTGTCAGTAGCTGTGAGCACTCCAGAATCCACTTGTGGACAATATCATTGACCTCTAAGAGAAACTGTAGAATTTGCTGGTCCCAGGTTTCATTGCAGTTGAGGATGAGTTTAAAATACTAAATAGCAAAGAAGCTGTTAGCTATTACCAGAGATGAGCCAGAGGAGCTTAGAGACCACCCGAACAGGATCCCCCCCATATAAGATGGGCTTATATGGATCATTCATGAGGATAATAATTGTAGCAGATTAAAATAAGAAATAGACTTCATTGCAAGTGTTCACACTGTTGATAATAATAATAAAAAAATCTCCCAGTCACTTTGGGAGGATGCCTGGGAGTCACGTTATTTTAAACATCTAGGAAATAAAGGAAAGCTTCAAATGTTTCTTCTGATTTTCTCAAGATAATGGATTGAGGAGGAACAGTGTCTCTACATGAAGAAATTCAGTTTATAAGAAAAAGGGTGATCAAGTTAGACCATTTTGCAGGCTCCAAAAGCATTACTGAATCCAGACAATGGAACCAGTCAATGGTTGACAACACCACAGAAAGAGAAATTATTGGGCATTTCTGTTCTAATGGCAATAAACACCATAAACACAAATATACTCTTTCATTCTCTCACTTTACCACGAGGTCTTTAGATTTAAGTATTCCATTTCCAGGAAACATAGAGGACAAATTAGTGAGACCACAAAGATGTATTTAGTAAAATCCAGAGTATAGAAAATTCTGGAAGACAAATGACTTGGTTTCTAATGGGTGAAAAACAAAACAAAACAATAACAATATTGTAGGATGGCCCCTGGTGTTGCAGGTATGGTCCAAATTCTTGTCTTCGCTCAAGAAGAAATTCAAGGAAGAGATACTGGTGAGTAGGAGAGAGAGGTTTATCCACAGCCAAAGTACATGCTCAAGGCGCAAGTGCAGGCAAATTCAGGAAAGAGTGAGCTGCAGTCAACAGGGTTCAAGGAAGTCTTTTTCTGCGGTCTGGAGGCAGAGGGGATGGAGTCTGGGGAATGGATTCATTGAAAATTCGAAGGGGGCAGATTCAGTGTGGAGGTTTGGGTATTACTGTTTTCTTGCTATGTTTTGGAAATGTCAGAAGCATCAATGCATCAGGTTTATGATGGGAGTGGGAGTGTCGAGCATGGCGACTTTATTATAATGGTATTATAGTGACCTAGGACATTATAATGACCAGGGACACAGCTTTAATTGGATAGTTCAAGTTGACTCTGGTTGCATGTTGCAGTATCAGAAGGTGTGATTTTTGTATTACATGGAAGAAGAGGTGGGTTTGAACAGTGCACAGAAGGGAGGTTTGGGTGGTACAGGGAAGAGGGGTGTATGTTTTGAGCAGTGCTGGCCAGTCTGTCACGTGGCTCTGGGGTTGCTGTGCAGATCAAATAGATAGCAATCCCCAGCTCCTCATCAAAAACTATCCAGAAAGAAAATGGAAGACATCTACAAATTAAAACAGATTTAAAAGACACATCAGCCAGACTGATTTATGTTTCATTTAAGACCACTCTTTCCCCAGCTGTAGGTAACAGCTTAGATTGCATTTTACCTCGGTAAGTGTTACACTGCTGAGAGAAAAGCAGCTAAGAGATGGTGGGCATCCTGGGCCTAGTTAAGGTCAAATTTGTACTAATGATACCAATATGCTAGCATGGTAACCTATTCTATTTTTTTTAGAGATATGGGAGGGGGCAGACGCTGGCATGGCAACAGACAGGCTTTGGAAATGCACATGCAAGTGTGTATGGGCCCTGGGTAGGCAGGCAGGGCCACAGGCTGGCACAGCACACCTCCAGAGGTTTGGGCTTGGGGATCGATCTGTGAGCTTGCAGGCATAGGGGGCTATGCATTGCTCAGGGAAGCAGGTCTGGAGATGTGTGGAAGGAAGAACTGCTGAAGGAGAACATGACAGGTGGGCAGTGAGTTCTGGGGGACCTTGCACCAACCTGGCTACTACACTTTGAGCTGAACGAGGACATTGAGACTGAGTGGTTTAGTGGAGGGAAACAGGAGGACCTTTTGGGTCAAAACCAATACACCTGCCTACATGAGAGAGCTGAGTTAGGCCAGTTGGTATTGACCACTGCCTATGGGTACACACAAAAGTTACAGCTGGGGGACCTGCCTGGCAGGGCTCAACCACAGTACCCAGTATGTGAGAGTTGGGGCAAAGAGTAGACCATGTTACGTTAGGCCATGACATTAACCAGCTCATGAGAGAATTAGATTTGGGAGCAGATTCTGTGCAGAGTCATGGGCTCACTCCTTTGGGACTGCCATGCCAACTGGTTCGCTTGAGGGTTGGGAGTGTGACAGGCTGAGCTAGACATGACCATGGAACACAACAACACTTATGAGTACTGGGGTTGGGAACAGGTTGGACTTGAACAGGTTCAAGTTGTAATACCTGCAGGAACATCCAAGAACTGGGTGTGGGGCAGGCCAGGCTACAACATCCACCAGTACACACAAAGGCTGACACTGGGGGTGCAGACTTCTGGGTAAGTGCTGGCATGCATGAGATCTGGGTCTGGGCGTGGGCCTGGTGGGGGAACTTGGGAACTTCCCCTGGTGGGTCATAGCTCCCACTGGTTGAGCACATGAATCAGGACTGAGTGTTGCTTAGGCTGGGCAGGACTGCTTCACTTGTAGGCACGTGTGTGGGATGGCTCTGTAGGGGGCAGGACCAGGCTAAATCAAAGCACACTAGTCTGTGTGGGAACCAGGGTGGGGTGTGGGCTGTGAAGAACTAGGCTAAGCTATCGCCTTACTGGTTTGCCTGAAAGCCAAGGATGAGGGTAGTCTGGGCAGGGCTAGGCTGCAGCACTCACCAGTGAGAGTTGTGAATGTCTGGGAAGGTGCTGTAAGATGACCCAAGTAATTGGGCCCCAGCACCTGGCTTTGGTCCGATCCAGCCCTTGCTGTTGTGCCACTTGCAGATCACTTTTTCTGTTGCAGACAGAAAAGTTTATTTGGGAATGTAACAGGTAAGCAGAGAAAGGAGAAGGAAGAGGAAAGCACCTCCCAAGAGAAAGCCAGAAGGTGGGGTGCCTCTCAACAGGGAAGGGAGAGACACCCCACTTGCAGATTTTCAACCAACAGATGGAAGATGCCTCTGTCTCTGTAACTGCTTTTCCAAATAAATTAAATACATACATACATATATAAGTAAATAATAAATAAAGCAAGCTTTTCTTAAAAAAAAAGATTTATTTATTTATTTTACAGAGAGAAAGAGAGACAAAGATCTTCTAACAGCTGGTTTATTTCCCAAGTGGCTGCAGTGGCTGGAGCTGAGCCAGTCCGAAGCTAGGAGTCAGGTGTTTCTTCCGGGTCTCCCAGGCAGGTGCAGGATCCCAAGGCTTTGGGTCATCTTCTGTTGGTTTCCCAGACACAGGATAGGAAGTGGAGGAGCTGGGACACAAACTGGCTCCATGTGGATCCCATTGCATGCAACATGAGGATTTAGTCATTAGGCTATTGTGCCAGGGCCAACAAATAAACCTTAAAGAATATCTGATCATGTATTTGAGAAAAATCTTAACACTGATTTTGTACATGTATTCTAAAGAAATTTTTTGGAATAGTTTTAGGCGTAGTAGTTAAATTTTTTAAAAAAGATTTATTTATTTATTTATTTTTTAAGATTTATTTTTATTATTTTTTTATTGGAAAGGCGGATATACAGAGAGGAGAGACAGAGAGGAAGATCTTCCGTCCGATGATTCACTCCCCAAGTGAGCGCAACGGGGCCGATACTATGCCGATCCGAAGCCAGCAGCTCTTCCGGGTCTCCCACGCGGGTGCAGGGTCCCAAGGCTTTGGGCCATCCTCGACTGCCTTCCCAGGCCACAGGCAGGGAGCTGGAAGGGAAGCGGGGCTGCTGGGGTTAGAACCGGTGGCCATATGGGATCCCGGGCGTGCAAGGCGAGGACCTTAACCACTAGGCCACCTCGCCGGGCCCTCGCCAATTGAATTTTAGCCCTGGCCCCAAACTGCTACTTTTAATGTTTGCAACTGTTAATGGAGCATTGATTCGAATCCTGGATGCTCTGCTTCCAATCCGGCTCCCTGCTTTTGTGCCTGGGAAAGCAGCAGCAGATGACCCACCTTCTTGGGTCTCGGCACCCAGATGAGAGACCAGAATGGAGTCCCTGGCTCCTGGTTTTGGTTTGACTTAACTGCAGGCATTGCGGCCAATTGGGAAGTGAACTATCAGATGGGAAATCTTTGTCTCTGACACTGCTTTACATCAATTAATTAGTAAGTCTTAAAAAAAAGAGGTGTGCTTGGAACACCAGAGTTGAAGCTGTGAAAAGGTCAGTTCATATGTCTACTTTAAGTTGTGAAACCTGGAATTTTTGTGCACTTATTTTATTGCTAGTTGTTGATGTGGAATACATAGGACGTGAGTTTAGGTGAGCTTCAACTGTTGTACCTTCACAATGGAATGCTGTCTCTTTAACTGTGGACTTTGTACGCCCACCTTCCCAGGAGCCACTGTTGTCTCCCGGATGCTAAAACGCCACCTTCTGCACAGCTGACTGGAATACCGCCGCTTCCCTTGCAAAAGGGGGCGGGAAGGTGGAGGGAGGAGAGAGCGTGCTTTGCGGCCAGGGGCCTCGTTTAGAAACGGGGGTCTGTCTTCGCTGTTTCTGGTCGGGCCCTGCCGTCCCGGGTTCGCTCTTCCCCTGCCGTGTGGGCGCGTACGGACCCGGAGCTCCCCTGGGCGCCCAGTGGCCTTCTCCCACGCACCTGCCCTCCTGGGTTCGCTCTTCTGCTGTGTGGACAATTAGGACCCGGAGCTCTTCTGAGTGACATATGGCCTTCTCCCTCAAGCCTGCCGTCCCGGGTTCGCTCTTTCTGCTGCCGAGTGATACACAGGGACCCGGAGCTCTCCTGGACGCCCAGTGGCCTTCTCCCACGCACCTGCCCTCCTGGGTTCCTCTTCCCCTGCCGTGTGGGCGCGTACGGACCCGGAGCTCTCCTGGACGCCCACTGGCCTTCTCCCACGCACCTGCCCTCCTGGGTTCGCTCTTCTGCCGTGTGGGCGCGTACGGACCCGGATCTCTCCTGGACGCCCAGTGGCCACTCCCACGCACTCCAGGCAAAGTGGAGTGGCCTTCTCCCACGCACCTGCGCCTCTACACCTGGACTGACCTTCCCAGCTACAGGTATGTTTTTTTGGTTCTTTCCTCTCTCGTGCATGGGTGCATGTGGCCCACTCGTGTTGGTGTTTCTTAGGTTGGGCCGGCTCACACTCCTACGGTAAATGTACATTGGTTTCCTCACTGCCAGAGAACCCTGTCCTATTTGCACACTCAGTATTCGTCCATGGTTAGCATTTCTGTTTCTATGGGAGAACTTAATAGATTCATTTTCTACATCAGTATCAGTATGACTAGAAGCTAAATTATTCAACTGAAATCCTGCCTTTTACTTAAAAATCATCGATAATTTGTTAAATGAATGAAACCTATCTGTGAAGGCAATTTTTAATGTTTCTTAATTATGGGAATTTGATTGGAAGTATGTGTACAAAATGATAAAAGAATGATGTCTTTTGTGAGTCTTAAAACCATCAGTCGCCTGCGAATTAGTTTTGTGCTGTTTTCAAATGATTCAGGAATACATTTGATGGCTTCTGAATATCACGGTCTTGGTGAGAATTTTGAGTCACACTGAAGCTCTGTGCTTTATCTTCTAGTCCCGTGTGACTTGTTCCTCCCCGAAGTTACAACTTCTATTTGGGGCTTTGTGGCCACAGCCTGGTCTGCCCTCCCGGTGAGCCTGGCTTCATTTTGACTTGTATATTTTCCATTTTCCTCCCATTTTCTTGGCCCAGTTCAACTTGTGGAAACTTTGGATCCTCACCCATGTTCCTAGTTTCTGGCCACAAGGGAAGAGAATAACGGTGGCTTGTGTGGAGCTTTGTGTGCCCTGAGATGCCTGTTACCTTTCTGGTGATCTCCTTCCTCCACTGCTGGGGTACTTTTGCTTTTACTAGCCAGCGTTTGTGATGCTCAGAAGGCCTGCTTTGTGAGTGGTGGCGGCTGCCTTCCCCGCAGGTGCAGAGACGAGAAGGTTCATGCCCTTGACTGCTGCAGGGGGCTGGAAGGCCAGCTTCCTTGCTCCTGGGAATCCCGTGGAGATGGAGACTTGGCCTGGAACTTGCTCACGCACCCTGACTCAGGGTTGGGCTTAGGGGGAAGCGTTCTTGGGAAGGGAAGCTTTCTGACTGCAAATCAGATGATGTTCACTTCTCTTCATATTTGGGATACCCATGTTTGAAAGAGAAGGTTTGTCACATTTTATCGTCCGTGGAAAAGTAGGTAGGATTTGGCTGTGATTGTGGGGATTATCCTTTTGAGTGTCATGGAGCTGCCCAGAGCTGAGCACCTGGGAGAGTGAGCTTGCCGACCCAGTCCTCCTGGGGGAGCCCGGCTTCTCCTTGTTTATGGTCAGTTTAGTTCTTAATTCGTTTGCTCTTTTCTTCTTTTTTAAAAAGATTTATTCATTTTTAATGGAAAAAAAAATTTACAGAGAGAAGGAGAGACAGAGAAAAAAATCATTTGGGGAGTGATCTGCTGGATTAGTGATCCGTAGTGGCCAGAGTTGAGCTGATCCAAAGCCAGGAGCCATGAGCTTCTTCCGAATCTCCCACATGGGTGCAGGGTGAGCTTTGGGCTGTCTTACTGCTTTCCTAGGGAGCTGGATGGGAAGTGGGGCAGCTGTGCAGGAAGAAATGGTGCCCATATGGGATGGCAGCATGTGCAGGGGGAGGATTAGCCGGTTGAGGCATTGTGCTAGGCCCCATTTGTGTTTTTTAATGGGGGGTTATGATGGGGTGTTGGGCCTGTCCATGAGGATGCTGTGTCCCATATCAGAGAAAGCCTGTGTTTGATAGCCAGCCTTTGGCGCCTGGGCTCCTGCTTCCTGTTAATACTGCAGTGATGGATCAAGTGGTTGAGTTCCTGCCACCCAGGTCAGGTGTGTGCATTGAGCTTCCAGCTCCCCAACTTCGGTCTCAGTCCAGCCCCTACAACGATGGGCATTTGTGAGATGAACAAGTTGGGCAGGAGCTGTTCTCTCTCCATCTGTGTATCTCTCTCTCTCTTCCTCTTTTTTCCCCCCTCTGTCTCCAAAAGAAGTCATCCTTGCATTCCGTTTTCCAGATACTCGTTCTCAAGTTTTCATGAGACTCTCATAAGTATTTGTTAGTAAGTTCAGCCCCTCGTTGTTGATTTCGTTGACCGAGAATCAAGGATGATGCAGCTTGTCCTGCGTGCTTTGGAGCTTTTGTTTCTGCTGGGCTCACACAGCGTGGGATGTTGGTTTGTTTTCCCTGTCTCTGCCCTCACTTCCTCCTGCCCAGCAGTCTTGTGGTTGATGCCATCTGGCTTAGGGAACTCCAGATGCTGGGCTCCTGTTCTGAGTTGATGTCAAAGCTACTGCATTCCCTGGTGTGGGACCTGCATGCACAGCTTTCTCCTTTCCTTCCCAGGACTGCTGCTGGTCCTTCAAGTCGCAGCCTCTGGTGGTCAACATTTGCTTTAAGCCCTGCTCTATGTGAGGGTGCCCATTCAGATCCTGCTCTCCACGACACATGGTTGTTTCTCTCAGTAACCACCAGGGGTTGGAGCTGTCAGGATTCCTTGCAATTGAACTTCAGCAGCCACTTGCCACTTTGATTCGGAATTAGCAAACTCATGGTCTCTGTGCGTTCTTCACATTGTTTGTTTTCTGTTTTGGCACCGTTACTGAGGAATTTCTTTTCTCTTTAAAAATGGTGTTATCTTGGGCCTGGTGTGATAGCGTAGTGGTTAAGGTCCTCACCTTGCACGTGCTGGGATCCCATATGGTCACCGATTCTAATCCTGGCAGCCCTGCTTCCCATCAAGCTCCCTGCTTGTGGCCTGGGAAAAGCAGTCGAGCACCCGCGTGGGAGATCCGGAAGAGAATCTGGGCTCCTGGCTTCAGATAGGCTCAGCTCCAGCCATTGCGGTCATTTGGGGAGTGAACCATCGGATAGAAGATCTTCCTTTCTGTCTCTTCTTCTCTGTATATCTGCCTTTCCAATAAAAATAAATAAATCTTTAAAAAAATGGTGTTACCTTCATTCTAAAAACACAATGAAAACTATTAAATAGTTTCTCTGATGAGGATGGACAGAGGCAGTTTATACACAAGCCTTGGACTGAGAACCTAGAATCTTTACAACATCAAGATTCTTCTGCATCCTGCAAACACAGAATTCGCATCCAGTCTCTTACTAGCCTGCAGTCAGACATTTGTTCAAGAAATAGTCATTTTGGCTGAATAGTTTTCTGTTTTAAATCTTCTTCTTTTATTGTAAGAGCTCATATTAAGAGATCTGTTCTAACACATTTTAAAGAATGTAATGCATACTGCTGTTTGTAGGTGTGGAGTTACGCAGCAGTTCACCAGAGTTTGTTCATCTGCATAACTGAAACTTATGTTAATTTATTGGTGAGTCTATTTTGGCCTTCCCCTAACTAGTTTTCGAACTTATTTTTCAGCACTTCCAGATTTTTTTTTTTTAAAACAAAAAACAAGTTCTTATGAATCCTTAACATATTGAACATTTATATTTAAAAACACAGGTAAAAGTGACATTTCATTAGGCTATAATGATTAGTTTTACATTTGTGACAATAACTTATATTAAAGTCGATGATTGAGTTCCTTCCAATAAAGGACATTTATTTTTCAATTTCTGTGGGTGAGAAAACCTGTCATTTTAGCTTCAGCTTCAAGTTTCTTTTTCCTTGTTTTCTTTAAAAGTAATTCTCTTTTTTTCTTTTCCTTTCTTCCTTTTTTTTTTTTTTTGTTTTTGCATCATCTCATGTTTGCTTGTTTCTAAGTCCAGGAGGACAATTAGGTTCCATTTTGTGTTTGTTGTTGTTTGTTTTAAACAGGCTTAATTCTGTGAGCGATGGAGCTAGAACTGGTCTTGTTCCCACCTGGAGAGTCCTGGGCTGTTGCCCTGTATCCCCACAAAAGGTGAAGAACTTTGTCTAAGGGGATTTAACCACCTTTCCGTATCTCACAGCCTACAGCTCCCGGGGCACAGCTTCCTTCCTTTGCAGTGAACAAGAACTAATTGCTTTCTACGATGGGGGCACCCCTGGTGACCTGGCTCTAAGCCTCACCTCCAAGGTGACCTTTGAACTTCTCATATGTAGAGTAGATCGTGGGCATACTTTATGGGTCCTGAATCATGTAATCTGGAAGTCAGTCTTCTGGCCACGTGTACCTGGGGTTTCAGATTGAACTAAAATCTGACCACCAGTGTGCTGATGGACATTGTTAACTAACTTGCTCAAACAAAAACCTTTTACTAAGCATTACTTATTCCCAGGGGAGAAAGACTCCTGCATGACCCATTTTAGGATATCAATAAGGGACAATTGGTTTGTAAACTTTTTGAATGTTTTGCTGTTGATCTCCTAGGGTCCTAAACACACCATTGGCTCAAGGCCCATAGGTGAAAACCGTTCTGGCCAAGGACTCAGTGCCATCGATTTTTCTGGAGCTCAGAGCAGTGTTTAAAGATGTAGCCTTCTCATCACATTCTTTTCTAGAATATCCCATTAGTCAACATCCTCAGTTGTCTTAGAAGAAAAACTGGGCGTACAAGAAACAGATTTTTGCCAAAGGCGAAAGGCGCTGTGTGATTGAACTCAGAGGGCAAAGCCAGGGTTATACAAAAGATGGGGAAGGGGTGTAAGGACAGAAGCATGGTGTCCGATGACCAGGAGTCAGAAGGATCTGGTTGCTATGAGGCAGGAACAAAAGGATTTGACAGGCAAAGGCAGCCCAGGTCCTCTCAGACTTTCTCCAGAAAGTGCAACATTCATGAGACACAGCCCAGGCATCAGACAAGGAGGTCCAATACAGGATGGGCATTTGGCTGAGCAGTTCAGGCCGTGGTTTGGGTGCCCATATCACATGTGGGGTACTTCAGCTCAGTTCCTGACTCTGGCTCCTGACTTTAGCTTCCTGTGAAAACAGTTCCTGGAGGCAATAGCTCAGGTGAGCAGGTCCCTGACGCCCATGTGGGAGATCTAAATTATGTTTTAGTTCCTGGCTTCAGGCCAGCTCAGGCCAAGCCAGAGTGGGCATTTAGCGAGTGAACTATTGAATGGTGGTTCTCTCTCTCTCTGTCTCTCAAATACATTCCTTTTTTTTTTTAAATGTAGAAAAAGAACATTTGATTAGAGACATAACAAGTTTCTGATAAAAGCAGCAGGTTAGCTCAGTGACTTTGTGTATCTCATAGGGCTTGGGTTGATGGTCAGGGTTACAAGACAGTGGTTTTACCCAGAATTGGTGGTAGTCATGCCCTGTTGGCCCTCTCTTTGACTTCTGCTGCGTCTTTGCTGGTGTGACCTTTACTGTTGGGTGGTGCGTCGTGTTTCTTGGAAGGGCTATGAGGACAGGTGTTAAAAGCCCTCACAATTTAGTCCTGAATTAGGTTTTGTGTGCAGTGTGGCATGGAAGAAATTACTTATTCTGAAGGGTAGGTTTTTTGGTTTTTTTTTTTTTTTTTTGCTTTTTAAAACTTTTTTTCTTTTTAAATTGAAAAGGCAGATTTACAGAGAGAAGGAGAGACAGAAAGATCTTTTGTCTGCTGATTCACTTACCAAGTGACCACAGTGACCGGAGCCAACCTAATCTAAAGCCAGGAGCCTCTTCTGGGTCTCCCTTGGGTGCAGGGTCCCAAGGCTTTGAATCATCCTCTACTGCTTTCCTATGTCACAGGCAAGGAACTGGATAGGAAGCGTGGTAGCCAGGACAGGAACTGGTACCCATATGGGATCCTGGTGCTGGCAAGGTGAGGATTTAACCATTCAGCTATTGCACCAGGCCCAGGTTTTTGCTTTTTTTAAGGAACAGCTTAAGAAATGGTAGCACTAAGTGATATGAAGTCCACTTGTTTGGATTACCCCTGACTGTATCCCTTGGATGAATGACACAGTAAGAAAGAAGGAACAATAAATTGACGTCATTCCATGAAGATGTTTTCCTAACTCAGGAAGAGAGAAGCATTTTGAGTAAGTACGTGAATAAGCTTTACTTGGGATAATGTTTTATCCCAGCAGTGAAACTATTTTATTGGTAGCTCTACCAATGGTTATACAAAAAAAAAAGTCCCGGTTATGGAATCTTGTTCTTGTGGTTGTAACATCATGGTGACTCATGTTTGTGCAGTGACTCAAAGACAGCAATGAGGGAAGCAGTGACATCATTCACTCGTGAGTCAACGCATTGTCTGCTGGCATAGGTCAGCTCAGGGTGAGGGCTTGTATTCGAGGACAGCGTATCTGATTGTTAGCAATAATGACCAACGATAGCTCTAATGACACCTGCTTTCTAAAATCATTGTGATGACTTGAACGGCAACAGCCAGAATACAGAGATTGAATTTATTGAGAGGATATGGAAGGCAAGGCTCCCCTGCAAATTCTGTAAGATAATGATGGGCAAATTAGGCCATAATCAGGAACATTTCCTACATGTGCTCCACTTTGCAGACTGAGAAACACTCTAAGGGCAATTTTTTTTTAATGTTTTCTCCTGATTTCATTGCTCTCACTCGCAGGCTGCACATGCTAATCAGAAAAATCACAGAATGTTAACGTCTCCATCTCGTGAAGGAGGAGGGAAAGGGAAGGAAGTAAGAAAGGAAAATAAACCATTGTGTAATTCCAGTGTTTCAGGAATTTAGGAGACCTTTCTACTCAGTCAATTCTCAATTTGCAGACAGAGGTGTGGAACATTCTATGTACTTGAATGCTGTGTCCCTCCACCCCCCTGTGGTCTACTCCTGTGGAAGTCCTGACACCTCACCCAGGGAAGGTACGACTGCTTCTCTCACTAGCATGCTCATTGGGCATGAGACTTGCTCTGGCCCATGGAGCGTGAGAATGAATTCTGTGTGCTCGTTCCTAAGCAAACTGAAGTGCCGTAGCTGTGTCTGCTATCCCTTTGCTATTTGCTGTGAGAATAGCACCTTTCCCACAGAGGCCTGCTCCTTCAGGTTTGAATCCTAGGATGGAGAAGGTTCTGGGAGCACAGCCACAGTGGCTCTGCAGCCAGTATATGCAGGAGGGAGAAATGAACCGTTGTTCTAAGGCACTAGCTGAAGGGATTGGTATGAGAGTAAAACCTAGCCAAAAGTGGATCAGGATCGAAATTGGGACCAGAAAAGAGGAGCTGCCTAACACCAGCAGCAACCAAACCTAAAATCCACGATGGGGCCAAAGCATTTGGTAAAACTGTTTCCTCCAATAGCTTGGAAATCTGATCACAAATCTGGTGAACTTGTGGCTTTATGAGGAAGTGAGGACACAGACTGTTGTGTGAGTTGGCTAAGATTATCTTAGCAAAGAACTGGCTAACTGGAAAGGAATGCCAAGAGCTAGACATTCCAGAAATTGAGGGATTGGAAGAGGCAATTATTTTTAGTTTATAATTCATATAACGTGAATTTGGGAAATGCTTTGGCATGTCTCAAAATGAATTGTGGGTGACACGTTACATGTGGTAGTGATTGGAATCAGAGAAGCTACGTTTTTGAGAAAGTCTTATAGTGAAAAGATATATTAGTATAAGTTGGAGACTTACACTGATGCTTGAAGTATCATTTGTAGGGCAGGTTTAGAAGAAACATATTCTTTTAACTTTTCTTTACTGTGGGAGAAGTTTATTTCATTTTCAAAGACAAAGGAAATCTTTGCTGGGTACATTATCCTGGGCCGACAATTTTTGCTTGTGGAATCTTGAATATGGTGCTCCATTCTCCTCTGGCCTGTCGAGTTTCCTGTGAGAGGTCAGCTGTGAATTTAACTGACATTCCTTTATATGTCAATTGATTTTTTTCACATGCGCATGTAAGGATCTTTTCCTTATGTTTGATTGAAGAGAGCTTGATGATCATGTGTCATGGTGAAGATTACTTTTGGTCAAGCCTGTTGGGAATTCTGTGCCCCTCCTGGATATTGTTTCCCAATTCTTTCTCCAGATTAGGGAAATTTTCACTTATTATTTCATTAAATACATTTTAAAAAGATTTATTTATTTTTACTGCAAAGTCGGATACATACAGAGGGGAGGAGAGACAGAGAGAAATATTTTTGATCTGTGCTGATCAGAAGCCAGGAGCCCAGATCCTCTTCCGGGTCTTCCACGCGGATGAAGGGTCCCAAAGCTTTGGGCCGTCCTCAACTGCTTTCCCAAGCCACAAGCAGGGAGCTGGATGGGAAGTGGAGCTGCTGGGATTAGAACCGGCACCTATATGGGATCCAAGCACGTGGAAGGTGAGGACTTCAGCCACTATGCTATTGTGCCGGGCCCCATTCTTGAAAGTTATTTCCATTACACACAAGATTTTGTGTTGACAGTTCTTTTCCCTTAGCACTTGAAACATGCAGCGGTTCTTTCTCTTGGCTTCCGTGATTCCTAATGAGAAATTAGCTGGCATAAGCATTGTCTCTTCCTTTAGGTAGTATGCTAATTCTCTTTAATTCCTTTCAAGAATTGTTCACTGTACACTTTTGACTGTGATAGCTTTTGGGTTGGATTTCTTGATTCTATGTTCTTTTGGATTTTTGCCTTCTTGAATCTGTAGGTTTATGTCTTTTAGCAAATAAGGGAAGTTTTCAGCTAAATGACAGAATTTCTACTCTTTAATGCAGCAGCTTTGTTTTTTTTTCTTAGCATTTTCATATAAGGAATGGACTGCTGATGTGCTAATTTTTATTTTTCTACTCCCAGGAAACTGGAAGATCACAAATGGGGCAAAATAATGGATTGGATAACTGGATCATAGTTCATTAATTAACTTCTATGTAATCATTAATGGCTCTGTAAAAGAGTAATGACATGGAAATGATCAAAATATACTGCTAGCTTTAAAAACAGATGAAAAATATGTTTAAAATGATTCCACTAAACATATGTGGAAATGATACCTATTGTGATTTTAACACTGGTATCTAGCTTTGTAAACATTAATTAATTACTCATATTATTCATACTTAGGTTTTCTTGCTTGTAAGAGAGAGATAGTGATAAAGCCCTCTTTATAAGATTTTTTTGTGTTAGTTGATGTATATTAGCAATTAATATAGCTTAAGAACTTACTCTGGCACAGAGTAAATGACTCATAAAAATACATTGGTATTATTATCATTATTAAATAATATTGTAAGTTGTATATCAATATGTTGACAATAGAATTATCTAGCATGCAAAATTTCAACTTTCTGTGTTTGATTTTAGTTACAGAGTTTTAAGAAACTTCTGAATAGGAAGCTTTAATGATATAAATATGCCTAATAGGTCAAATTTGGAAAAAATGGATAATTATACAATTATACAATATATGCGTGTATATATTCATGTATGAGAGTATCTAAAAACTCATGGAAAATAAATACAAAGTAAAATAATATAAACAAGTATACACTTATAATCTCATAAATGAATGATGACCAGAAGATCAGGAATCAAAAAACTGCAGGATGCACCTGCCGAACAAAAGTAGGCCCCCGATAAAACCATTAAATGTCTTGATAACGAAATATTGGACTCTCTACCAATGCTTGTACCTACAATGTCATGACGTATGCCAAGAGCAGAAGGCTGGAGACTGCAGCTGAAGGCTTGTATTATTGTAAAACACAGGGGACAGTGGGGAGGGGAGAAGGAGGAGGGGGAAGGTCAGGGAAAATGGGGAAGCCCTATACCAACAAAACTGTAAAATGGAAAGTAAGAATGAACAGAAAGTCATGGAAAATGAAATTAAAAGATGATTATTTGGGTAAAATTTTTTGAAACCTATGCATTTTTTAATATGTAATATACATTTTCATGAATTTCTGAAACACCTTTGCATAAATTTCAACAATTATTTTTGCATCAAAATAGTTATCTTTAACTTTGTTTTCCATAAGCTTTTTGAAGTGCCCTTGTAAGCTTGCAGAGAAGATCTGAATCTCTGTAAACCCCAGATTTGACGCATGAGAAGTTAGTCCTTATCATGTGTCTCCAGAGAGTGCTTGTATGTAGGTATAGCCAGAGGCTGTGTATGTTAACCCTGCCTTTTAAAAAAATGTTTATTTATTTATTTATATTGCAAAGTCAGATTTGCAGAGAGGAGGAGAGATAGAGAGGAAGATCTTCCATCAGCTGGTTCACGCCTCAAGTTGCTGCAGTGGCTGGAGCTGAGCCAATCTGAAGCCAGTGGCCTGCCGGCATGGCCTAGTGGCTAAAGTCCTCACCTTGGACGCACTTGGATCCCATATGGGTACTGGTTCTAATCCCGGCAGCTCCACTTCCCATCCAGCTCCCTGCTTGTGGCCTGGGAAAGCAGTCGAGGATGGCCCAAGGCTTTAGGACCCTGCACCTGTGTGGGAGACCCGGAAGAGGTTCCTGGCTCCTGGCTTCGGATCGGCATAGCATCGGCCGTTGCGCTCACTTGGGGAGTGAATGATCTTCCTCTCTGTATCTGACTTTCCAATAAATAAATAAATCTTAAAAAAAAAAAAAATCTGAAGCCAGGAGCCAGGAGCCCAGATCCTCTTCCAGCTCTCCCACACAGGTGCAGGGTCCCAAGGCTTTGGGCCATCTCTGACTGATTTCTCAGGCCACAGGCAGGGAGCTGGATGGGAGGCGGGGCTGCTGGGATTAGAACTGGCACCTGGGATCCTGGCACGTTTAAGGTGAGGATTTTAGCTGCTAAGCTCCTGCACTGGGCCCAGTGCTGCCTTTGGCTTTACCAAGTAGTATGCATATATTTTAACATTTAAAAATATACACGTTATATTTTTACATTATAACACTGATTTATGAAATGGACATAACATATAACACAAAAATTTCATAAATAAGATTTCATTATTATAACCTTTAGGTACTAATATAGAAGTACAAAATGACCTTGTCATTAGATTCTCAAGATCTATTACTATATTTATTTCTAGAAGTGCCTATAAATTTATTCTCTTTCTGGAAAAAGTAGGAAAGCGTTGATTTGACCACATTCTCTGAGCATTGAGGATTAAAAAAAAGCCTTTTGCTAAGTATTGGCTGAAAACCGGTAGCCTGTTATTCCATTTCTTTGTTTCTTGTAAGGTTGAACTTTCACCTCAGCATGTTAGCTTACAGGTTGCGTTTCTCTTTTGCAGATTTCTGTCGGTGCCCATTTATCTGAATATTTTTCTTGCTATTGGCATGTACTCTTCGTTTAAATTTTGTTCTGTTTCCTGTGGACATGATTTCAGTCTTGCTTGTGTTTATATTTGATTACATTTAGGTAGAGAAGTTTTTATTTATTTATTTATTTTTGGACATTAAATCCTTTAGTGTATTACTTTGTAATACAGGAAATATAACAATGTGTTACTATTAACTTTAGAAAATAATTTTAATGAGGAATTATTCTATTTTCTTTTTGTTCATTGATCAATTTTTAAAAGAGAAACTAAATTTATTTGAATTATTTTCTTTTAAGCTTTATTTATTTTTATTGGACAGTCAGATATACAGGGAGGAGGAGAGACAGAGAGGAAGATCTTCATCCAATAAATCACTCCCCAAGTGGCCGCAATGGCTGGAGCTGAGCCAATCCGAAGCCAGGAGCCCAGATCCTCTTCTGGGTCTCCCACGTGGGTGCAGGGTCCCAAGGCTTTGGGCCATCCTCAACTACTTTCCCAGGCCACAAGCAGGGAGCTGGATGGGAAGTAGGGCTGCCGGGATTAGAACTGGTGCCCATATGGGGTCCCGGCGCATTCAAGGTGAAGACTTTAGCACTAGGCCACCACGCTTAGCCCTAATCTATTTGAATTCTAACTTGAGAGCAAATGGCTGGGAAGTCTCTCTTTTTGGGCGGTGGGAGGAAGGGGAAGAGAAAGAAACTTTTACCTATTGTTTCACTTCCTTGTCATTATTACTCCAAAAACCTGCATTGGCTGAGACTGGGAGTGAGGACAGGACGCAACCCAGGCCTCCGCCGTGGGCAAAGCATCACTGCGGTCTCTTAGGATCTGCCTTAGCAGGAAGCTGCAATTGGAAACCAGAGCCACTCACACCCAGACATTCTGTTATAGAATATGGGGACCCCAATCAGTGGCTTAATGGATAGGACAAATGTCCAGCTTCAAGTCTTTAAGAGGAGAAAAAAGGATAAAAGTTTAGTGAGAGCATGACATTAACTTTAAATGTATGCAAGAAGCGCTGGTCCAACCTGACACCTGCCCAGATCTTCCTGGGGTACCATGTTTATGTCACTTCATAGATTTACTGGCCCCGATTTAGTGGAATGTGACTGGGGTGATGAAGGATTGAAATCCATGTCATGAGACGTGTCTTGAAGACCATAAGACTGCATCCTCGCTACGTGACAATACCTGGATGTTTGGCAGTGCATTGTATGGTTATGAAGCCACAGGGACTTGGCAGTATACCCCAGCCCTGTCAACTTACAGGGAATGCACACCTTAACAGAAGACACGGACCCCACCAAACCTCAGATGCTTCCATTATATAGAAATAATAACAGGAAGAGGAACAAAAAATAATATAAAATAACCCATACTATATAAATAAATGCTATGCAATAAATAATAATGGCAATATAACGGTCTTGATAGACACATTGCCTGCACTGATGGAATCCATTGTAGATCAAAATATTTAAAAAAAATAGTGTGTTTTCACCGAACACACACTTTTTTCCTTGTCATTATTACTCAAAAGTTACAGCACAATGACTGTTTCATAGCATTTGCATTGTGTTACATATGATTTAAGCAACACAGATATGATTTAAATACAGGAGGATTCGTGTAAGACATACAGGGCGTGCATTGCACCATCTTATATAAAGGTTTTGAGTAACTGCAGATTTATGTTCGGGGGCATTCTGGAAGCAGTGCTTTGTGGGCATCAGTGGATAACTGAACCTTTCTCAGGGCTGTGGTATGAAGATCGTGAGCTAAGGCAGGTAAGCATTCAGCAAGGTGTTTGGCTCAGAGAAGGCACTTGATAAATGCTAGTTGTCAGCACCATTAATTTTGGCATTTATTCTGTTTTGTACAAAGAGTAGAGTGAGGATGAATAATGACAAATTCTGGCCTGAATGAGGCAGGATTTGCTGAAGTTCCGAGTTGATTCAGGAGAGAGTGGACATTTTCAGGCAGCGGCAGGAATCAGGTTAAGGTTTTGTGTGAATGGCTGGAGATGTCTCCATGCTCTGTTTTTACGGGGCTGTTTTTTTTTTTTTTGTCTGGGGCCCACTGGTACAGTTTGTGGAAGATTTGCTTCTTCCTGCTCCTGAATTTCTTTGGCAAGTTAGGTCAGGGATGGAAATCAAATTGAGGTTCAGACCAAGCTGTGCAGAGTATTGAATGCTAATTAGCTTGTTAACTGTGTGGATATTTTTGAAGAGAGCAGCTCTGTTGCACTCTTTGCTTTGGGAGGAAGTCGTGGAAGGCACTAGCTTGGTGATGGATTGAAGACAAAGAGATGCAGAGAAGGCTTCTCTGTCAGTACAGATGAAGGTCCCAAGGTCTACTGGGGTGGGAGATAGGCGATAGGAGGTAGGGCAGAGGGGGTGGCTGCAGTGAGATCCAAGACCCAGAGAAGAGGCTAGCTGCCTGGATTTAACATTTGCATGTATGTAAATGTATGTGGATGGGGAAAGGAAAGCAATGAGTGATTAAAAGTGGTGAAAGTAGTTGAATTCATAAAGGGAAGGAGCGGAGTTCAATTCTAGTCTGTGCAGGGTAACTGGGACAGCTATGGAGGTGCCTGGGAGGAGCAGTGAGCAGGGACTCAGATAAGAGACTGGGAGACCAAGGGCTTGTCTTTTCGGATGACCATGTTTCAAAGGAATGGCCTCTAGGTTGCTGAGAAAGACCCACATACCTACCTACCTTACTTAGATACATACATACATGAATAAGTATATCTCAAAGGATTAACAAATATAAACTTTAATGAAAATGATCTGAGAAAGGTGATGGGGGATCAGTGGCCAGGCATTAGATAAAGCAAATGGCAAATTGATTTTGCAAATATATAGTGAAGTAGATTGCAGTATGCATCTCTACTTCTGAATGAAAGATGGACTCCCCATGAAAACTGTTGAATATATCTCGACAGTAGGATGCTGGACTTTTTACTTTTGTCGATACCTACAATGTCATGATACACTTCACCAAAAGAATGATGGATTTGTGACTACTGCTGAAGGACTATACTACTGTTATGATAGCGGGCAGCAGTGGGGAAGATGGGAATGGGGCAGGTGGAAGAGAAAGATCCCTGAGCCCAAGGAACTGTGTCATGAAAAATAAAAATTAAAAAAGATTAATTTGTTTGAAAAATAGGTTTGGAAAGAGAAAGAGAAACAGAGAAAGATCTTTTATTTCTGCTATTTCACTCCTTAAATGATCACGACAGCTTGGGCTGGGCGAGGCTGAAGCCAGTGGCCTGGAGCTGTGTCAGGATCTCCCACACAGGTACAGGGATCCAAGATCTTGGGCCATTTTCCTTTGCTTTCCGAGGTATATGAGTAGGAAGCTGGATCAGAAGTGGAGCAACTGGGGCTTGGACTGGTGCCTATACAGGATGCTGGCATTAGAGGCAGGCTTGGTGTGGCACAGCGCCAGATCTTGCTTGGTAGACTCCAGTCTTGAGCTTCTCAGATGGGAACTCAGGGGCTTGGTGAGCCCAGGTGTGAGAACTTGAAACTGGCAGAATCAGCGCCGGCCAAATGTCAGTGCCGGGGTGACAGCAGGGAGGGCCCTGGGAAGGGTCATAGTGCTGGGATCTGCAGTTCAAGAAAAGAAAAAAACAATGCGTCTCTCTTGTTGTGACCATTTGGTGGGATGATGTATGTGAAGAAAGGTACAAAATGGAAAGGATTGCTTTCAATAATGAGAATCATCATTAGATGACTTGGCTCCCTTGCATGCTTGAACTTATGTGGCAACATAAATGGTCAAGTCCTTCATCCTAAAAGTAGACTGCTGGACCTCCCTAGTGATTCCCCTGTAGACATGATTAGTTAAAACTGGCAACATCCTCCTCCTGCAAGCACCAGCATCCCATAGGGGCACCAGTTCGTGTCACGGCTGCTCCACTTTCTATCTAGCTCCCTGCTTGTGGCCTGGGAAAGCAGCAGATAAGTGTCCAAAGCCTTGGGACCTTGCACCCCCGTGGGAGACTAGGATAAAGCTCCCGGCTTGGGACTAGCTCAGCTCCAGCGGTTGTGACCATTTGAGAACCAGTGGATGGAAGATCTTTTTCTCTGTCTCTCCTCTTTCCAATAAAAATAAACAAACATTAAAAAAAAAAAAACACCTGGCTACCTCACATTTATTTTTTTAAATTATTGTTTTCTTTGGATTTTCTTTGCTAAGGTATTGCAACCTAGCCTTCATTGTTGGTGTGGGGAATGAATGTGCTTCAAAACTTTTATGGTTCTGTGTATCTATCATAAATAATGTGAAATCTATTTATGTATAATTCTTAAAAAGATGCAAAAAAGGAAAAAAAAGTTAAGCATACTTCAGGTATGACCAAGATTATTATCTTTAGTTTTCATTTCAAAAGCTGCTTTGTTGTGTATCATGATAAAATAATAGTAAGATATTTTTTACTTTTCTGCACTTTTTCTATTTAATATGTTACTTGAAAACATCCACCCCTTTGACAAAGGCTTGTAACTTCATTTCTCACTTTAAAGGACTGGCGGAATATTCAAATGGTGTCTGAGTTCTTCAACTTCAAAGCTTAATTAATGGAAAACGCCTTTCAAATTTGGCCGAAAACACTAGGTGGAATTTTGTTTTTGCTTTGTACTTAGTCTCCTCTCCCTGGGGGGCTGGTTGTGAGAGTGTTTGGAGAGGAATGCTAAAGAAGAATATTTTCTGTTTTTCGAATGCTTTCATCTTTTCATTTGATCCTCACAACATGTTGGAGAACTTGTGAGAGCAAGGGGTAGCAAGCCGTGTGCGCATGGGAGGAAACCGCCGCCCAGGGATGACGTGGGACCCAGAGGCGGAGTTCAGGACAGAGGCTACGACGTACCCTGCCCATTCACTGGAGAGGCCCAGAGGACAGGGCAGCAGTGGACAGTCCTGGAGGACCTCATGCTGCTGAACATCAGAGCATGTAGTGGAAGTTCATAGTGAAGCTCTTACAAGTCCGCCAGAATCCTTGTTTTGGGGTCAGATTGCAATTACTACTTAATAAACCTTTTACTGTCCTACAGAGGAAATCTGTGAAAGTTTTTTTTTTTTTTTAAGATTTATTTATTTATTATTGGAAAGTCAGATATACAGAGAGGAGGAGACACAGAGAGGAAGATCTTCCATCTGATGATCTTCCATCTGATGTGCCCCAAGTGAGCACAACGGTTGGTGCTATGCCAATCCGAAGCCAGGATCCAGGAACTTCTTCTGGGTCTCCCACACGGGTGCAGGGTCCCAAGGCCTTGGGCCATCCTCGACTGCTTTCCCAGGCCACAAGCAGGGAGCTGGATGGGAAGTGGAGCTGCTGGAATTAGAACCGGCGCCCATATGGGATACCAGGGCGTTCAAGGCGAGGACTTTAGCTGCTAGACCACTTTAGCTGGGCCCACTATGAAAGTTTAAGAATGATTTCTTCTGATGTTAGGAAATTTTATTTATTTATTTATTTGTTTATTTATTTATGTATTTATTTATTTATCTTTCACATTAGCATTACTGAGATACACTGTATGTCCGGTGTGACTTTGACATTTAAAGTGTGAAAAGCAAGGGTTTTAAAATATGTCCAGCTACTTAACCTGTGTCATCACAGTACCTCTTAGGATCTTTTCATCATCTCACAAAGAAACTCTGTACTCATTAGCACCCTCTTATGCTGCCGTGGACCCCTGACCCTATGCTGCAAGCGCTCTAGTTTCGATAGATTTTCCTACACAGTCGTTTTCTATTATTTGCAGTGTGATATTTTCCAGGATCTCCTAGCAGATCCCTGAAACCACGGTTAGCATTGAACTTTGTTCCTCTGTTTGGCATTTCCTCTTATGTAGCTGTGATAAAGCATAAATTGATAAATTAGGCACAGTGAGAGATTACACTTGATCTTAGCCAAAAGACGGAGAAGTGATTCACAGTGAGAGATTAAAAACAACAATAAAATAGAGCAATTATCACAACATGCTGTAATAAAAGGCACTGAAAACTCATGAATTGCATGTTTCTAGAATTTTTTCGCTTGATGTTTTCCAGCTGTGGATCTGAAACCTTGGAAAGGAAAACTGAGGAAACAGGGGGACTCCTGTACTGGGTTTTCTTTTCTTCTTCTTTTTTAATGATTTTGTTTATTTTTATTGGAAAGCCTGATTTACAAGAGGAGTGTTAGATTCACTGCTCGCCAAAATGTTAGATTTATCGCTCAGCAGGGAAAGAATAACTCAGCCGAATATATGAAAAGAATTTAGATGGCCTTTATTTGAGGGAACCACGGTCATGGATTCCCCTTCCCTGTGCAGCAGAAAGGACAGACGTGAAGGAGTGGGCTGCAGAGGAAGAAGAGCGAGGAAGAGATAGGGAAGGGCCTTTTTCAAGGAGGAGGTTAGGGGAAGGGAAACCAGCCTCAGGGCAGCTGCACCTGTGGGTAATTCTGCCTTCTGTTGCAGGTTTGGTTGGAAGCAGCACCCCTCCACCCCCAACCCCCATGGCAGCCATCAAGGAGAGACAGAGGAAGATCTTTCATCTGGTAGTGCACTTCTTAAATGGCTGCACTGGCTGAAGCTGAGCTGATTCAAAACCAGGAGCCAGGAACCTCCTCTGGGTTGCCTATGGAGGTGCAGGGTCCCAAGGACTTGAGGCCATTCTCTGCTGCTCTCTCAGGTCACAAGCAGGGAACTGGATGGAAAGTGGAGCAGCCGGGATATGAACCGGTGCTCATATGAGATGCTCATGTTTGTAGGTGGAGGGTTAGCCAGCTGAGCTATCATGCTGGCCCCTGTAGTGGATTTTTAAAGAAGGGTTGGGTAATGATATGTGTTTTGGTGACTGGCTTCTTTTACTGAGCATGCTGTTTTTCAAGGTGCATCTAAGCTGAAGTGTGTATTGGTATTTCCCAAATAGTATTCTGTTGTCTATTCGTCTGTCAGCTGGTGGACAGTCTGCCTTTTGGCAGAATCCTGTGAGTACTGCTCTGCGTATTCATAGGCATGTTTTGTGTGCACATGTGTTGCAATGTTCTTTGGCTACAAACTTAGGAGTGGAACTGCTGGATCGTAACAACTTGTTTTACCCTTTTACATTTCCAGTAGCATAGTTTCCATTTCTGGAAACATCTTTGCCCATACTTGTGATTATATAACATTTTAATTTAGCCATCCTGGTGAATATGAAGTGATACCCCAGTGTGGTTTTGATTTGCATTTCTGCAATGAGTGATGATGACCTGGGGATTTTTGCATGTGCTTATTATCTGTTTGGGTAGTTAATTGAAAAGAAAAGCTTGGCTCTTTATTATTGATCTTGTTTGCCTTTATTATGAGTCATCAGTTTTTGAAGGCATTCTAGATATATCTCATTGTATATATGGTTTGCAAATATTTTCTCCTATTCTGTGGGTTATATTTTTACCTCTTGATGGGATCTTTTGAAGCATGTAAGTTTTATATTTTGTTGAAATCTAGTCTATGTACTTCATTTTTTTGGGCTCATGATTTGAATGTCTTGTATATAAATCCATTGGAGAATCTAAAGCCATGAAGAATTATGATATATTTTTTCTTGAAAATTTATAGTTTCAGCTCTGACATTTAGGCCTGTGGTATAGTTTGAATCAAGAGACCAAATTCATTTTTATTACTTATTTTTCATATGGATGTCCAGTTGTCCAGCACTTTTTTTTGAATAGTCTATTCTTTTCACATTGAATGGTCTGTGCATCTTTGTGCAAATTAGTTAACAGTATATGTGTGGTTTGTTTCTGGACTCCCAATTTGATTTTTTCCTTCTATTCCTTTGATATTCCTCTTCGATTCTGTCTTTGTGTCAGTGCCACAGTATCTTGATAACCACCCTTTTGAAGAAAATTTGGAATCAAGAAGTGTGATTCCTCTTGCTTTTCTTTGAGGATTTTTGGCTACTCCAGTTTTCTTCTCCTTCCTCATATTTATTCATTTGTTTGAAAGGTAGAAAAGGCAGAGAGAAGGAGAGAAGGAAAGAGGGAGAAAGGAGAGTGAGAGAAGAAAGAGAGAGAGAAAGAGAGAATATCTTCCATTTTCTGATTCACTTTCGAAAGAACTGCAACAGTCAGAATTGGACCAGGAGCCTGAGACTCCATCCAACCAAATCTCCCACATGGATTGCAGATCATCTTCCACTGCTTTCCCAGGCACATTAGCAGGAAGCCAGATTAGAAAGGGGAATGTCTAGGACTTGAACTTGCCCCCATATGGGATATTGGTATTGTAGACTGACTCTTACTCCAGATAGATTAAAATCTATATGAATTTGGTAGTCAGCTCGTCAGTTTCTACAAAGAAGTCCGAAGTGATTCGGATAGGGATGTATTGAATCTGTGTATCAGTTTGGGGAGAATTGTTTTCTTAACTGTGAAAAGTCTTGATGCAGTAACAGATGATTTTTTCCCAATTATTTAGATTTTCCTTGTTGTTAATAATGTTTAATAATCTTTGGGTATAAGTTTGGAAATTCTTTTGACAAACTCATTTTCAGTGATTCTGTTTTTTTGATGCTTTTGTGGATGGAATTGTTTTCTTAATGTTTTCATATTTTTTATTTGCAAATACACAAAAATACAGTTGGTTTTGTTCATTTCCCACAACCCACAACCTTGGCAAACCAATTTATAATTCTAATTGTTTTTCAGTGGGTTTTGATAGTATTATATTGTACCAGCAGATAATGTCCTCTATGACTATAGTTGTACATCTTTTGTTTTGATTTATGACAGTGTTGTAAATACAGGGATTTCATTTCCCTTCCTTTTCTCATTTCCTTTCTCCTCCCCCCATTTTCTCCCATTTTACTGTAATAATACAGTCCTTCAACTGTAGCTATAATTCCCTTATTCCGTTATTTACATGTGTCATTTATGTATTCATTTCTAATCTAGGTGATATTTATTTCTGTATTTTGATTAATTGCCCTGGTTAGAATCTCTAGTATACTGATGAATACATGCATGTGTTAAGGGCAAACTTCCTTGTCTTATTCCTGATCTTTGGGAAATGGCATACAGTTGTGGATTTTTTCATAAATTCCCTTGGTTAAGGTGAGCATGTTCCACTGTTTTCCAGTCTATTGAGTGTTTAATTATGGAAGGGCATTGAGTACTTTCAGATATTTTTTGTATGTATTGAGATGATTCTGTAATTTTGAGTTTTACAAAAGCTCTATTTTCATTTTATTTGAGAAAGAAAGGCTCTTTCATCCACTGGTTTATACCTCTCAATTGCTTGCAACAGTTATAGATGGGTCAGTCCAAAATCAGCAGCCACATCTCAATCCAGGTCTCAAGACTCTGAATGCAGGGACTCAAGTGCTTGAGCCATCCCCTGCTTTCTGCTAGGATATGCATTTTGTTGGAAGGTGGGATTGGAAATGGATCTGAGACTCAGGCTAGGCACTCTGATAAGGGATGTATCTTAACCTGCATTGCAAATGTCTACTTGTTGTGTTCAATTTTTATCATATTGACATACACACTATAGTTCAAATTTCAAAATTTGCATGGAAAAATGGAATGAAATTTTTTTCTTTGGTGAAAATATGTGCAATTAAAAAATGATACATATTTTCCATGAATTTTTTTTAAAGAATTCTCACATATTAGCTGATTTTTCAGATGTTGAACCAACCTTGCATTCCTAGGATAAATTCCATATGCTCATGCTGTGTAGTGCATTTAACGTGCTGCTGATTGTGGGTTCTTATTATTTTGTTGAAGTCTTTTATATCTATATTCATAAGAAATATTGTTCTGCAAATAAAAAATTCACCTATGTTGGTATCAGGCTAATATTGGTCTCATAAACTGAGTTGAAGAGTGTTCCATTTTGTGGATATATTTGTGAGAAATTAGTATTAATTCTTTAAATGTTTGGCGGAATTCACTAGTAAGGCCTTCTGGCTTGAGTTTTTCTTTGTTGGTAGTTTTGATTCTGATTCAGTCTATTTACTCAACTTCATTCTATGCATATTTATTTCACTTTCTTGTTTGTTAGTTTCAGTAATTTCTATCTTTTGAAGTGTTTGTCCATTTCATCTCATTGATCTAATTTGGTCGTGTACAATTTTTCATCACATGGGCTCCTTTATAGTTCACTTTATTTCTGTAAAATTGTTAGCAGTATGACCTCTTATTTTTGTTTCTATTAATTGGAATCTTGTCTCTTTCTTTCTGGGCCAATTTAGCTTAACTTTGCCAATTTTAGTCTTTGGTTTTCTTCAGAGAATAAGCTTCTGGCTTCATTGATTTTGCTCTACCATTTTTCAGTTCTGTTTTATTAACGTCTATTTCCATCTTTATTATTTCCTTCATCCCGCTTGCTTAAGGCTTGAGTTGGCTCTGCTTCCAGTGTTTTAAGGCAGAAAGGGGATTGATTAGAATTTTTGTATTTATTCTTAGGTTAGGCACTGACTTGCCTGTTTTACAGGATTTCCTTCCACAGATATTTCTTCATTTCTGGAGGCTTTAAAAGTGTGTATGTAACATTTTTGCTGATTTCAAGGAGGAGATCAGCTGAGTCCTTCGTAGAGTTGTGTTGGGAATTGATCTCGTGCTTCAGGGGAGCTAAATTATTGACTGTATGGGGCCTAATCTAGGCTGGTGGGATCCTGCTTGTGAGAAGTGGCAGTAGGCATAAAGGGCTGGGATACTGAATATGAAGAAATGGTAAACATTTTCAGTGTAACCCTGAGGTTGGAACTTGGTGTAGTAGCTATAGGCTTGAGGGATACATTAGGGCAAAATGTCCAATAATTGTAATTCTGGTGATGCATAAAAATCCCTCTTGTGTCCTGGGTATCTGTTCACTCTCAGAGGTTGTCCGATTTCTAAGGGCATTCTAGAAAAAGTCTCTGCTGTAGAAGTGTGTTGGCTACTGTAACATCTTCTTTCCTTTTTCCTTCAGAAGACCATTGCATCGCTTTGCCTGGGGGCTGCCTGGGTTGCAAGGTCTCACAGCTGGTTTGAGCGACAAGGGCTTGCCATCAGCAATGGGCACAGAATCCCAGGTTTTAGGAGGAGACATAAAGTAATTTTTTCATAAGTATAAAAATGTGCTGTACATAGAAAATATGTATTTTTGCCATTTTTACTTTCAAATAAAGCAAACAAGGTATCTCTCAAATATGATTAGCCAGAGTTGAAAAAAAATAAGATACCTTTGTTGTTTTTTATATTTGTGCATGTGTGTATATATGTGTGTATATATATATATATATATATAATATCTATATGCCTTTTTTCTTCTTTTGAAAGAAAGATTAAGGGAATTTTTGAAATTTGAGTGTTCCTAAGTATATTAGTTTGCTATAGCAATTCTAGTAAAATACTGCAGCAAACTGGGTGGTTTTAAGAATCAGAAATGTCTTCTTCACAGTTCCTGAGGCTAAACATTTGAAATCAAGGTGTTAGCATGGGCACTTTCTTCTGGGCATGTCAATGATGCCCTTCTCGCCGTGTCCTCATGTCCTCATACTGTTGCCTCTGGCTGTTGTGCTTCTCCATGTTTCTGCTCTTGGGAGGGCCCCAGAAACACTAGACTGGGGAGCGCTGTCGAGACCTCATTTCCCCTTCATGACTTCTTTTAGGACACTATCTCTAGGTAGAGTCCATTCCCATGTCGAGGGGATTAGGACTTCAGCATGGGAACTTTTTTGCGGGGAGGACACAATTCAGCTCACGATGCTAAGGTTGCCTGCCTCCTGCCACGGCTATTTCTGATTACAGCGTGCTTTCAGTAATCACAAGGTGGAGAAAACCTGGAATTCAGGGAAATTCCTGCTGTGATGACTGCTCACCTGGGGTCATCCCAGATTTCTCCTTGGATTGCCAGTTTGCAGAGACGCCAGCTGACTCCTGGAAGGACAATTTGCAGTCCATTGTCAGCCCAGTTGAACCAAGTGAGTTGAGACACAGTATCCTGGCTGTCATCACAGCCTTAGACAGATTTTCCGAGGAGAACAAAAGCACCTCCACTTTCGTGCTGAAGATCAAAAAGATCTCTGATTGCTTTTTAAATTGTGTTTTTCTTGTGAAACTAATTATATTTTCACAAATTTAACTGCTTTGTTGCCTCCTACAGGACATAGTATTAACAAATTCTTAATGCAGCCTGCTGCATGATGTGACTGGCATAGATGTCCAGGATAGGTAAGGGCACTGCAAAAAAAAAAAAAAACTCGTGAGAGATGGCATTAAAGGATAAGCGAAGTGGACATTTGGCTTAGCGGTGAAGACACTGCTTATACCAGAGGGCCTTGCTGTGACACCTGCCTACTGCTCATGCCTCCGACTTGCTACTCACAGGCACTCTGGGAGACAGCCGTGGTAGCTTAAGTAGTTTGGTTGGTACCTGCTTCTTATCTGGGACACCTGGACTGAGTTCTTGGATCTTGCTTTTGGCCTCAGTCCAGTCCCAGTGATTAAGGAGTTTCAGGCATTTGTAGAGTGAAATCAGAAAAAAAAATGAGATCCATGCACATGACAGGCCATCAAAAATGTCGTGGAAAATGTAGATTATGACAAACTATTCATGAAGGGAAGGGAAGAGAGAACAATGATGTCATGGCAATGGGACCCACATGGCTTGGCATCTGGTTAGCTGCCACGCTCTGAAGATGAGGAGAGAAAAATTAGAAAGGAGTAAGAAGTCCTAGGGGTGTGCAAGAGTGATGATGCCATTAAAAGATGTAGAGACCACAAGAAAGAAGAAAATAGAAGTTAGAAGGATCTGGCCTAATTCCCCAATTTAGTCAATGCACATTCTACAAAGGACCCCTGGAGTATAATTCTGGGCTGATTCTCCTGAACCACATTCCCACGACAGACAAAGAGTATTGCAGATGTTTTGAATGACTGCCTAATAGGCAATCTATCTTTCCACTTGCATGGCTGCTGTGATCCCTGGAAACAGCGAGTGATGCTCTGGAGGAACTAGTTCCTTTGCCTTGGAGGGAGAAAATTGGTTAAATCAATCACACACTGCTAATCCAAGAAGCTGTGCTCAGGGAGAAAGCTATGCTGTTGTGGAGAGAGGCTTGCATTTTAAATCAAAGACCTGAGTTTGGCATGCCATCCCTGTCACTTAATGAACTTGAACCTGCACTAAGTTGTTTTCTCTTCTGTTCAGGTTCTTCTTATTTAAAATATAAATACTAATACACTTATGCAGAGAATAAGTGGAGCACTCATTGTGAGGGGTTTTTATATAAAGTTCTGTACCAAAGTGAATTTAAAGTTATTTCTACTTAGGAGAATGAGAATCCTGTAGTGGATGATGGATTCTGGATGAAAAAAAAAATTCCCATAAAAAGGGAAATAGCTTTTACACACACTCACTAAAGTCATGTCAGGTGACTGACATCAGGTGAACACACATACAGCACTTCTTGAGGCCTTTTTCTGGACACAGAATCACCAAAAGGACCATTCCTGACCAACACGTCCAACTAGCCCAGGGTCACAGCTGATCCCGAGATGCATGTCCCTCTCAGGAATTCAGAGGTATTTGAAAAAATATATATCTTCAAGGACACTCATTTAGGTAAGTTCCCACTCCCCCCCTGAAGAAACTATAGTAAGAATGTTTAGGGATTTGGAGCCCAAGGTCCAAAATGGTATTCAAGAAGCAACTCTGAACTTGGCTGAGACCCCAGTTGCTAGGGAGTTCACAGGTCTGATTTTCTCAGCAGGGGGAGTTAGACACAAGCTCCGGCTGCTCCTGAGAGGCCTGCTGACAGGGTGATTTTGTAGCACTGGAGAGAGTCCTAACATGGTGGCATGCAGCCGTAGAGAGCAGATTGAAAAGTGGGCCCCTGCATTTGCACCTTGCTCATCCCACATGTGAAGTCCTACCTTTGACCCTTGGCTGGCATCCCTGGCACCCAATCTATGATCTCCTTCCACCATGCACCTGCCTCTCCTGTGCCTACTGGGTAATCTACAGACTAAAAGATCAGTGCCATCTCTCAGCACTGTCTGACTCAGCATTGATATATAACAAACCACTCCCCCAATTTAGTGGCTGACCACAGTCAGCACTTCTGACTGGTGGGCTCAGCAGGGGTCACTCATGCCAAAGGATTCACCTGGCTGATTACTAGGGCCAGCCTGATTGAGCTAACCTGGCTCCCTAAACCTGCCTCAAATCCCTCTAGCAGGCCAGCTGCGTGCCCTCTCCAGGCCCTGGCAGGATTCAGGAAAGAGGAATTTTTCAAGCTTCAACCTTCACCACTGCCTGTGAATCTTACATATAAGCACTAGTCTCTGACCTGAGGCCCTAGGATAGTACTTTTTTATTATTATTGAGAAAGTGATTGTGACAATTTACAAGTGGCTTCATAACTTACTAATATAATTTGTCAATACAGCATTAATTTGTGGATATAAAATATTCCTCTATAGCAGGAATCACATACTGCCTAGTGACAGTTTTTTTAAAAGATTTATTTATTTATTTATTTGAAAGGCAGAGTGAGAGAGACCTTCTTTTGGTTAATTCACTCCTCAAATGCCAAAATGGCTGGGTCTGGGTCAAATTGGGGCTAAGACAGGAGCCCAGAATTCTATCTGGGTCTCCCACAAGGATGGCCGAAGGCTAGTACTTGGGCCGTCTTCCACTGCTTTTCTGCCACTATTAACAGTGAGCTGAATTAGTGGATCCAGCTGGGACTCGGACTGGTGTTCTGATAAGGGATGCCAGTGTTGTGGGCGGCAGCTTACTACGCTGCACCACAGTGCCAGCCCTAGGAGCAACATTTTTGAGGCAAAAGACAAGCACATTTTATTGGCTTTGAAGTAGATTGCCAGTTTGTCATAGCTTTTAGGTTGGATGTCAAATCATTTCAAATGTAATTTCACACCCGGTTTTAAGAATTATTATCGTTGGGGATTGGATAGGAAATCTGCTCAAGGGAACATTTTGATTTCTAATTGAGATAATTACTTGATTTTTTCCCTTTGCCTTTAATGAAATAATAAATTTTGTGAAAATATATCTACATTGGTAGAAACTTGTTATTCTTTAATCATCTCTGAAGGCAAAAAAAAAAAAGATTTATTGTGGGGTTTTATTTAATGTAAAATCATTTGGATAATTTCTCAGTAGGCTATCACTACTTACCAGGACCCCATGTCTGTGTTTGTAAGACAAAGAGCAGATTGTCATATGCTGTATTTCCAGTTTCTTCTGTTTTCTGCTGAAATAGACAGCAGGGCCACAAGAGGCCTCACTCAGATCTGCACTTTGTCATCTTGCGGAAGATGGCCCAACGGCCAGGGCTTCTGCCTAGAAGAACCCTGCGTGTTCTGAGAATTTCTACCACTTCAATGGCCTCTAAGCATTTATACCAAATGCTCTGGATTCTAAGTGTAAAAGGGCTGCAGACGATGCCTCCACATCTTCCCCAAAGCTCTCTAACTGCAGCCCCTGACTCTCAATCAGAAATGGAGGGAACTTCATCAACATATTCTCTAGTCACTGGCTGTGATGGCTCTGTGCGTTTTCAGAAAGGCAAGCCGAGGGTCAGTCCTGGGTACCATCAGTCGATAACAGACTCTCCACTGGATTTTGTGACGTATTGCTAGCTCTTCTTACAGCACTTTTGAGTCAATCCAGGTTTTTCTAAGAACCTTTCTTTCAGATGGTTTCCGGGAGGGAGGAGGTCAGTGCCCGTGTATAAGTCAGCATCATTTTCAGTGTCCTACTAAAAGGCATAGTTATGTTAGAGTGGCATTATTTGAGCAAAAATTCAGTTTTGAAATGTACTTTAGAGAAGTGAATAAAGAGATAAAGAGAGGGAGTGGGGGCGGGGAAGAACATGAGGACCCATCCTTTGAACATATATAAAGTTAATTTCTCAAGATATTAGCAAAAGGACACCAAAGCAAGGTATCATTTTGGGATGAAGTCATGAAAGAAGTTTTACAAATGACCCTGACAGCACCAAAATGTTTCCTTTACCATAATGGAGGTGGATAGCTTATTAGCAACTTCTTAAGTAAGGAATAAGTTCCTATGATATCCCTTAAAGTATGTGTACTAAAGTAATTATACAACATGCTCATTTTTAAAAACATAGCTTGTCTCAAAGGTAATTATATAAGTGTGATAAATAGCCACAGCTAAGGGAAGTTTTCTCTTGAAATCATGTACCTACTTACCATCAAAGACTTGCCCAGTAGCAAGATGCTTCTATGATTTTTACCAATATTCCAATTATTTTATTTCCCCACTATCCAGCTTTACCTTTTGTTGCCCTCCCTGACTTTCAATCCCAATAACTTGTATTTCCCCCCACCCCAGCGTCTCTTCCAGGGTATCTATAACTATTGTGTGCCGCTGGTATGCTACAGATACTTTCAATTAGTGGTTCTTTTGTAGCTAACATAAGAAGGGCCCACCAAGAAGCGATTACTCATAAAAAAATCAAAACCAGAAAGGAATATAAAGATCATGAAAGGAACTTCAGAATATAATTCTTGTGAGAATAGAGCAATTGTCAAGACTAAGGGGATAACCCTAAAAATCACGAGTGAGATTTTGGGGGCAAAAACTAGAAGCCAGTCAACAAGTGGCAGGAATGGAAGGCAGGGCAGTTCTGAAGCGATATTGGGTTGGTATTGTTCAATGTAGGGTAAACATGGCTGCAAAAGCAGGCAGATTGGGTACAAAGGCCCTGTAAGTATATTTAGCAAATTCCAGAAGAGAATTCTGTAAAGTTGAGTAACCAATAAGATGACTCTGTTGTCATGGTTTTAGTCCAGTTGGTCTGTTATAACAAAAAGTCATAAAGTGAATGGCTCACAACCAGCAGAATTTTATTTTTCATTGTTACATGGGCTCAAGTAAGATGAGGGACAAAAAAAGATTTGGTTTAAGCAAGACCCCCCTATAGGGTGGCGCCATGAGTGAGTTGTGTGATGGAATGGGAAGATGATTCCAGGGCACTTTTTTTTTTTTTATATTTTATAGTTTTTTATTTGACAATAATAGGGGAGAGTGAGAGACTGAGAGAGAGAGAAAGAGAGATTTCATCTGAGTTTTTCTTTGTTAAAATAATTAAATAAAATTAATAATTATAAAACGGTTACAATGCAAGAGTGAGTTGGTCTGAATCTGGGAGCAAGAGTTTCCGGTTTCTGTGGAAGAGGGTTCAGGTAGGCATCTTCTGCTTTTCAGGCATTGCAGGAGTGATTGATTTTATCCAGGTATTTGGGGATGCAGACTGAGGAGAGGATAGTTGCTAATCCACCGCACAGTTCTATGAATTGATTTCTACGGTAAATAATAAAAAAAAGGTTGAAATAATAACATCATTTGGAGATTAGGGCTTTCATGTATTACTTTTAGCGGAACAATTCCCTAAAGCGTGTTTGAGTGTAAAAACTTCACTTGATTAACTTTCAACAAATAAAATTGGGATTCATTTCTTTGGGCATATGCAATTATTTGCTGCCTTATGTATTATAAGGATCCCTAAGTACTATTTTGAATAACACTGAGGGCAGGAAGTGTTATTATTAGATCGTTATTGAAAGTGCTTTAATATTGTTCTAATAATAACAGGAAAGAACGTGCCTAAGACCCAGTTTCCTTGAGACAGTTACACATTGCGAGCTCTGGAGAATAGCACACACAGAACGCAAATTTACTAAAGATTTATTGATCTTTTCTTGTGCTGAGGGATATTTGGTTCTTTATTGGGATTGGCTTTGTCATGGCATAATGGTTTTATTGGAACATTTTGTGGCAAAGAATAGGTTTCACTTTTGTAATAGTTGAGTAATATTCATAGAGTAGATGTTCCAGTTTCTTTCAGTATTCTTTTTGACGGATAGGTTGTTTCAATGTTTCCAATTGTAGATTGTGTGTATCAATATTGGATTAAGGAGTTTTCTATGCACTCAATTTCTTTTGGATTATCTAGGAGTGGGCTATTGGGATATGGTAGATGAACTTCATTGTCTTAGTCTACCTATGTTTCCATAGTGATTGCCGCATTGGGATGCTTTCATGTCCTCATATTGTGGATTTGTTTGAATAAAACTATATGGATGCTTTCTGGTGTACAGATTTCACTTTATTCGAATATATTCCCAGGAATGGGATAGCTGGGTCACAGCATAGATCAATTGTCAGTTGACTGAGCACTCTCCATATTGACTTTCATAGTGGCTGCACTAGTCTACACTCTCACCAACAGTGGAGTAGGATACTTTTCCCCCCGCATTCATGTCAGCAGGTGCTGTTAGTGAATTTCTGAATGTAGTCCATTTTCACTGGAATTAGGTAGAAACTCAGTGTAGTTTTCCATATGTTTCCTTAATGGCTAAGGAGCCTGAGCATTTTTTCTGTCTATTAGTCATTTGAATTTGTTCTTTTGAAACATGCCTGCTCATTTCCTTTGCCCATCTCTTAACAGGGTTGCTTGTATTTGCTTTGTTGATCATTTCCTTTGCTGTGCAGGAGCTTCTTAGTTTGATGTAGTCCCATTTGTTTATTTTGGCTTTGACTGCCTGTGTTTTTGGTGATTTTCATAGGAAGTCTTTACCTATGCCTATATCTTGTAGAATGCGTCCTATGTTGCTCTATAATGATTGCATTTTATTTATATGAAAGGCAAAAAAAAAGAATCATTTTTTCTAATCTTTGACTAACTTCCCAAGTGTTTGCAACAGTTGACGCTGGGCCAGGCTGAAGCCAAGAGTCCAGAACTAAATCTGAGTATCCCATATGGGTGGCAGGCACCCAAGAACATAAGCTGTCACTTATGGCCTTCCAGGGTGTGCTGCTGCATGGATTCTCTCCAAGCCAAATCCTTACAGCATCATACACAAGTATTTGCCGATGAGCACTAGGCGAATGGGTTAAATCTGAATAAGGTGGAAAGACTACATCAATTTTAATATCCTGTTTGTGAATATACCACAGTAGCTTTCAAAATGAATCATTGAAAGTTGAGCAAAGAGCACAATAAATGTCTGTATGATTTCCTGTGACTGCATGGGAATCTATAATTATCACAATAAAAATTTCAATGGAAAGCACATAATCAGAAAACTATTAAAAAATAAGGTAAACATGTCTATTATAATTATGAATACTAGCAAGTTAGATTTCCCCTTTTGAAAGATGGAGACATTTGAATCAGATTTTATTTTGAAAAGAGGTATATACTTCTTGTAAAGACAGATGAGTGTTTATGATGCTATAGATGGAAAATAATTAATGGAAAACTTTGTACTGTGAAAATGCTTGCAAAGATTAAAGATGTTCTACAATCTGAAATGGAAACATAAAATATGAGGAAGTATATCCAAATAGAAAAGGAACAATTCATGTAGACAAAAATAAAAAAAGAGGAAAGAAAATGATCCTGAGCATTTTAAAACATTTAAACACAGCTCCAAATTGAATACATCAAGAATTGTTAGGAAAGTCAAGAGGAAATAGGGCAAGACCCAAGTCACAAGAAATAGGGCCCCAAATGGGCACAGGTTTGCATCTTGAATCTAAAAAAAAGCGTCACTGGATGGATATTAGTGACCACTGGATGGATATTAGTGATCACTTTCCTCTGGCCGGTGCCTGCCTGGACATGCCCCATTCCTGAGTGGAAACCTGTGGCTACAGTCATTGGGGCCTTAACCTGTGGCTGACTGTAGCAGCCTGGAACTGCAAGATCATTTCAGCAGCAGGTAACCCCTAGCAACGGGACCTTGACATGTTCCCATGTTATATTGGTCTTTGGTGGGATGTGGGGATTGTGGGTTCAGCACTGGGGGCATAGGTGGACAAAGGATGTGGTACTTTTTTTTTTTTTTTAGGATGTGGTACTTTTTGCATCCTCATACGTACCCTCTCCAGCATCACACAGCATAATACAGATAGAAAAATTGCCTGTTTATGGAGAGGGAAACTCAGGGCTTGTGTACCTCGCTGGATATTGGGCTGGCAAGACCATGTTCCTGATAATTACCCTGCCAATGTGGGTGACCTTTCTAGTACTCTGAGCCTGGACTCCTACCACCCTAAAGATCAGGGTTCCTGCGACTCCAGACTCAGCCATGTGGGCGGATAGTCATACTTACATACTCCTGGGCCTGTAGTATGTAAGTGGAAACAACTAATGTATCAGATGTGCAAATATTAGTTCAGGGACACTGGAAACATGAAAAAGGAAGGCTGTATCACATTCCTAAGTGAACACCACAATATTTTAGTGACACTTGAGTAACAGACTACAAAGAGGTGTAAGGAAACATAGGCAAAGGGTTGGATGAAATCAGGAAAATGATGCATGATGGAAATGAGAAATTCAGCACAGACAAAGATCTTAAGGACCAAACAGAACTAAATAAATCAAATAAAACTTGGAAGCCTCAAGAATGGACTAACTGAAGCAGGAAAAGGGATATCTGAACTTGAATAGTCTTCTGTAATGTTTAAGCACACCAAAAAAAGAAAAAAAGAATTATGACAGCTGAGACCTTTGGGACATCATTAAGTGAATAAGTATTCAAAGCACGGGAATTGCTAAAGGTGAAGAGGGGAATGAAAGTTTGGAAAACCTATTCAATGATGATAATAATAGCAGAAAAATCCCCCAATTGGTTATCCAAGTACAAGAGTCCCATGGGGCCTCAGATAGACATGGTCAGAAGAGATACTCACAGCTACACACCGTAATCAAACTCTTTACAGAGAGAATTTTAAAACTTGTGAGTGAAGAGTGCCAACTCATTTTTGGAAGAATCCTCACGAGTTGAACAGCAGATCTTTCTACAGGAACCTTATAGGTTGAAAGAAAATGAGAGAAACAGCCCAAAATATCAGAAAATAACTGATAACCAAGATTAATTTCCTAGCCAAAGACTTTCCCCGATAAGGAAAGCTGAGGGAATTCATCACCACTGGATCAGACCTACAGAAGATACTTGAGGGAATCTCACATACACAAAAACAAAGAAGGATGGTAGCCATCAGGAAAAACGTATTAGCAGTATAAAACCCACTAGAAGTAGAACAGAGGGCATTGCAAATGAACAGAAGTCTTAAAAGATGACAGAACTAAGGTATAACTGATCAATAACAACCTTGAATATAAATGAACTAAAATCCACAATTAAAAAAGGTATAGATTTGCCAAATTGATTAAAAAACAAGACCCAGGGGTGGACGTTGTGGTATAATTGATTAGACCTCTGCCTGTAATGCTGGTATTCCATACAGATGCTGCTTGGAGTCCTGGCTGCTCCACTTCATAGTCAACTTCTTGCTAATGCACCTTGGAAAGTATTAAAATGTGGCCTAAATCCTTGGGCCTCTGTACCTGTATAGGAGACTCAAATGAGACTCCTTGCTTTGGCCAGGATCTGACCAGATGTTCTCAGTAGAAGAAAAGCAAATGGTTAGCTAATATATATTAAAAGAAAAAAAAGCCTCAGTGTCTCTAGTCATGATTAACTGCAAATTAAAACCATAGTGAGATGTTATCCAATTCCAGTTAGAATAGCTATTATCAAAAAGGCAGAAAAAATGCTGGTAAGAATTTTTAGAAGTGGGGATCTTCATATTCTAATCGGTAGAAAAGCAGATTGATATAGTCATCATGGTGAGCAATATGAAGGCACCTTAAAGATCTGGAAACAGGTCTATTGTATGGTGGAGCTATCCCATTTCAGGTTATTTTATCTGGAGGAAATGAAATCAGTATATCAAAGAAACACCCGCACTAAACTGAGATACTACTCATGATAGCCAAGAGATGGAATCAACCTAGGTGCTCAAGAACGGATGAATGAATAAAGAAAGCGTGGTACGTACACCGCGTGGAATTTCGTTTAGTCATCAGAAGAGTTAAAACCTAACTGGAGAACATAATGTTAAGTGAAACAAGGCAAACACAGACAGCCAAACACCATTATGCCCTCCTTCATGAGGATGTTAACAAATAGTTGATCTCAACTTAGAACACTGATGACAAGAAGACAGAGAGGGGGAGGGAGAAATCAAGAGGGGTCAGACAAGGGGTACAAAAACTGTCAAGAGTAACAAGCTCCATAACATTCCTTGACACAGTGGCATGCCTGTATTTCACAATAATGTACTCTGTACTGTATGAAGAATAGATAGACTCACATGTAGAAATAAGGAAAATGGCTAGTTGCCTAGTTGGGTAATTTATGTTGTATTTATGTGTTGTGACATTGCACCTCAACCCATAAAAATGCAAGTTAAAAGAAAAATGATGATATTTATTTCACCTTGTTACTTTCATTGCTTTGCTGGAGAAAGGTTGATTAAACTTTACATATGTGTGTCTATTCGTGGGCTCTCTGTACAGTTCTATTGATCTATTTTTATCTTTTGCCACTTTCAAATTATATTAATTTGTGTTGTAATAAATCCTAGAAGTACATTCCTTGACTTTATTCTTCAAAATAACATTGTCTATGGAAGGAGGGCAGAACAAACTGGCCAACTACCCAAGCCAAGCATTGACAGCAAATACCTGGGCAAATCGAGACTCTAAGGTGGACTATGTCAGCCCATGGACCTTGGAAAGATTTCCCCATCCTTGGATTGGTGAAATCGATAGCATTTCAAACTATCAAAACCACTGGAGCAGAATCTTTAGAGCACGTTCCACATCAGGGACCCTGGGACGATGTCAGGGCGGCCGTTCCCCATCCCTGGGTGTAGCTTCTTCCCTTATCTCCTCCCTAGATCCCCAGATACAGGAAGAAGCAAAAGAAAGTATAGAAACAGTGGTCTTACGCAAGTTCCCCTAATCTTTGACCCTTCCCACCCTAATGAACTAGGTAAATAACATCAAAAATAAAATTAAAAAAATAGCATGGTCAATTCTGGATTTTTTGCCTTTCTGTATGTATTTTAGAATCCTTTGCTGACATTTGCAAAATAGTTTGCTGGTATTTTGAATGATTTTATTACACTGAGTTTACAGATCCCAGTTGCGAAGAACTGATGTCTTGGCAAATATTGTGCCTTCTCTTCACGTATATCTCCTAATTTATGTAGTTTTTCTGATTGTTTACATCAGAATGTGTATTTATCCTTACATAGATGCTGTACATGTTCTTATTTAGGTTTTGTTTGTTCACTGGTGGCGTTGTTGGCTTTTGAATACAAATATTGCATCCTGTAACCCTACCATATTCATTTATTAGTTTCATGATTTTTGTTGGTTCTTTCAGATTTTTCTCCACAAACAATCCTATTGTCTGAAAATAAATCCCTCTACAATTTTTTTTTTGCTTCATAAACATTGATATAAAGGGAACGGATTTCATGTATTTCGTAAAGCAGTTTTAAGAGTGTGATAATTCCCACCCTTCTCTTCCTCCTTCCCTCCCTCTCTCCCTTTGCTTGAATTTTTGTTTCAATTTTTATAATATCATACTTTCAATTTACTTTGTAATCATAAATTTAAGCATTTTTTAATTGACCTCAAACTTTGTTCTGAGCATCATGGCCATTTTTCTTCAGTCATCCAATATTTGTTTCCATGTCAATAATATCAGTATCTGTTGACATTATTTCATTTGTTGTGTTTGTCCACAGTGCTGGGAAGCATTAGGCATAGTGGTGAGATGTATAAGCTCATAAATAAGATTATTTCTTATTCTGGCATTTGCTTGCTGTGAAACATTGGGCAAGCTACTTAACACCATCCATCAGTAAAATAGAGATATGAATAGCTTCTTAATAAGTGTCAAAAGGATTGGCTGGGATAAAATGCCTGGCAGAGAGTAAATAAATGCTTAGTAAATACCACGGAACATGCTATCTTTTTATGGAGACATTAGATTTTAGCACATTTTCCCATTTGTTCTTCTACTGCCTATCAGGCTCATGGATCTTTCGAAGGGGAGTGATAAAGAGATTCTGCATTTTACTTTCCACAGATAATGATTTTTTCAAAGAAGAGTGATTGGAGAACTCAGGAAAACTGCTGAGAAATGTGGATAAGAGGGAGTGTATACAGATGAAGGGGAATTCTAAGGGCAGCAGAGTTTGTGGCTCTCCAGGCAGTAGGAATCTATTCCTTTCTACCCGGTACTGCCTGGAGGGATGGTAAAACCAGAAAGACAAAATAAATACTGAATTAGGAAGAATGATCCCAGCCTCTGTGGAAACTATCAAAGGCATAGAAGGAAATAGCAGAATGGTAGTCTCAAAGAGTTACTAAAACAACAAAAATGTGCCAGCGGGGGTTGCTAGGGGCAGGTGACTATAACTAACATGGTCTCCCTGATGCCTTGGAAGTTTCACGTTTTCAGAACCTTAGCATGATGCTGGAGGAGGAGCACTGGGAGACAAAGAATGTATTTCTCAGTAGCTCAGCTGAAGAGATTCGAATCATTTGCTGATTTTTGTAAAGTAAGCAGCTATTGCACATCCAGTTGTGTTGGAGGGTAATCAGAAGCTACACTGGCATCATCCTCATCACGATTTTTATTATATTACTCACACTTTCTGCAATACAGTCTTTTTTTTTTTTTAAAGATTTATTTTATTTTTATTGGAAAGGCGGATATACAGAGAGGAGAGACAGAGAGGAAGATATGCTGATCCGAAGCCAGGAGACTGTTCCGGGTCTCCCACACGGGTGCAGGGTCCCAAGCTTTGGGCCGTCCTTGACTGCTTTCCCAGGCCACAAGCAGGGAGCTGGATGGGAAGCGGGGCCGCCGGGATTAGAACCGGCGCCCATATGGGATCCCGGGTGTGCAAGGCGAGGACCTTAACCACTGCGCCACTGCGCCGGGCCCAATACAGTCTTTTCTAATGTCTGTAAGCCCCAATTCTATCTTCCAGGTCAGCCCAAGCTGCTCTGCCTTCCCCACGAAGCAATGCCTGATCAGTCACTTGGAATTGCATCTTCTCAATGAACAAAAATGTCTAACTCAATGGTCATGGGTTGCTTTCAGTAGTAGGTTGGAGACTTCCTGAATGTGGGATTTACCTTTGACCCAGCATTCATCCCTTGTACTTATTCATGCGTCCTGAAGTTTCACATGAATCAGAATGTAGAAGTAGATGTGGAACCAAGAAGGAAACCTTTGGAATCTCTCCCTTTCTCTTTATTGTCAGGAATTTGGCGTTAGCTTAAGGTGTCAGAGCCTGAGCCTCATCATGCATAGTTGTGTTTGTTTGTTTTGTGCTCATTCACTAAGTTAACTTTTTAGAACAGCACTCCTCATCTCTCTTATCATTCTTTGACATAACAACTGAAATTATATCTTGATGTTAAAATGCCAAACGACTTAGAATCCTCAAGAGGAAGATGGATGCCTTCATTTGAGGAACCTGGATCGAGGCCATTCATGCTACAAGACATGCAGATTAAGGAAAAGGGGTTTGATAATTTATATAAATGAGTTTGGGTGCTTTATTTTTCTCTCTTGAGCAAGTAACTTTATTAGCCAGTTTAGTACTGACCAGCATTGACTTTTACCTTTGAATCCAGTAGTTGAGTTCCTGATTCCTTCACAGGACCTTGCAAATCAGAGGGAATGGTGCATCCTTGCTCAGATAGTGGGAAGCTACTTCAGCTCTGATTTCCAAGGTTCTTCATTTTTCAAATAATTTTTTTCCTTTAGGCATTTAGCTATTAAATTCCCACTGGTTTAAATAGCTATGAAACCCTGAACATTCGTTTGCGTTTGAGCCCTAAGTGAATAGCCATGAGGATTTATTTCTTTAGAAAATATATATTTTATTCTGCCCATTGCATCTAAATGAATCCACTGCCAAGCTATGTTTGCCCACATTCATATGCAAATATTAACTTATGCAATGCAATGAAGTAAGCTTGGTGGGCTTTGGGAGAAAAAAAATAATGCAAATAAACATTTATAAGCAATTCAAATATTAAAGAACTTAAGCATTTCTAAAGACATTCACATGTGAGCTTTTCTGTTGTGGTGCTGCAGTCATTTGCGAAATATAGTTACTAAACTGCATAGCTTTTATGTATGAAATTATGTGTTTATTTCTGACAGCAATGAAGTCAATGTGTTAGGTATTCATACCTTCCTTTATAATAGCCCTTGGGGAGATATACTCAGCTCCGCATTCTCTTTCAAGGTGATTCTCTAGTAAAATGCGACAGTAAATTTAAAAATCTATCATAAGTGCTGCTAAATATTCCTGGTAGTCATCTATAAGGGTTGTTTTAAATGTTTATTCTGACATTAAGAGGTATGTAATTGCAGTAGAATGTGTCACTTTAGCCTGCCTGCATCTGGCATTTTTCCTCTAATATGACTTTTATTAAAATGTCACAGAATATGGTTAGTGAACGTGCCACCCTTTGAATCCTGATAGCTGTTTTCTGTTTTTCCTTGTTTACCTGAAGGTGCTTCACAGTGCAGTTTTACCTTGCTAAGTTCTGAAGAATACCCAATCAAACCAACTCTGAGTCATTTATAACAAATGACAGACTTCAGAAATACCAGTGAGGTTCCAAGTCTGTTCTGATTTCCACTGTAATCCTCTACCATATGTGGGACACATCCTTCATGAAGATGCTGGAAGAAGGCCCAGGAAAGACACAGAGCACACATGATCTGTGTGACACCTCTGAAGGCTTGACTGACTTTGAGTGTAGCTGGCATGGGGAGCTGAGAGAGGGGAGGGGGACAGTGTGGTGTTGGTAAGGAGAGGCTGGCAGGAGATTGGGCCCGAATAGGAAAGGTTTTGTTGTTAAGTAATTTGGATTCAGTCCAGCTGGCAGAAGGTATATTACATACTTTATTTTTTTTTTAAGAAGAAGGCTATATGATAAGAAGCAGAACTTCAGAAAGATTAATTTATTATTGAGACACAGGGTGGATTGCAGTAAGGAGTCTACAAACAGGGAATCCAGTTGAGCAATGAGATAAAAACTTCACTGGTGCTGGCTGCTCAGCAAATATGTGAGGATATTAGATGCTGAGTGGAGTATGTTGAATATCAACAGTCATCAATGAATATTTATTAACTTAAACAGCATGTGAGATTGAGTCTAGTTGAGGAAGTCGGAAAGAAGGAGCTTCAGTGTGATAGAAGAGTTCATGTAAGGCATGCGACCTAGTAGCAAGGAACTCTTTTTTTTCCTCAACGTGTTATTTCCTATTTACTACTTGAGAAATGTTTAATCTAGTTGTCATCATCAATGTTTTGCAAATGACTAATCTACCAAGAAAGGTTAGTGTCTGAAAATTAATCCTGGAGGTTGAAGGCCAGGGATAAAACCTCTGTGGATTCTCAGAAAACATTGCCAACTCTTAACGACCCTACATTCACCAGAAAAGTGGTGCCCAAAAGTCTGTTGTTTTGAGTCACTAAAAATTCTGCAAGAAAATGCTTGCAGTGTCGATGTTCTGTGTAATTTTAGAAATGTAATTTGGAGCATCTTATATTTTCTTGCATAACATAATGCACAAAACACAATAAAATCATCATAAAACATTATTCTGGTAGAATGTGAACAGTGTCACTTAAAAAAAAAAGATTTATTTATTTTAATGGAAAGTCAGATCTACAGAGAGGAGGAGAGACAGAGAGAAAGATCCTCTACCCGCTGATTCACTTCCCAGGTGGCTGCAAAGGCCGGAGTTGAGCCTATCTGAAGCCAGGAGCCAGCTTCTTCTGTGTCTCCCATGCAGGTGCAGACTCCCGAGGCCTTGGGTCATTCTCCACTGCTTTCCCAGGCCACAAGCAGGGAGCTGGATGGGAAGTGGAGCAGCCAGGACTAGAACTGGTGCCCGTATTGGATCCCAGTGCATGCAAGGGGAGGATTTTAGCCACTAGGCTACTGTGCTGAGTACAGTGTCACTTATTTTCACCTGTTAAAATAAACTCCTGAAATAAGGAGACCAGATTTTTAAAATCTTAGCCAAAAAGTCAGGAAGAAAAATTACATATTAAGGTATCTCCATGTGACCTCCTCTCTCAGCCAAGCCGTGTTGTAAAGCACTTTGTATCTTTTTCTTTTTTACTTCTTTTTGTTATTATCATTTTATGATACAGTTCCATAGGCCCTGGGATTTCCCTTATCACTTCCTCAATTGAGTTCCGCTATATCATTACTATAGTATAGTTCTTCATACTCAGTCATATGTCCATCATTGCGGGCATGGACAATGGCAGAGAATCCAGCATCCTATTGTCAAGATGTAGTAAACAGTTTCATTGGGAGTCCATCTTTGTCTGATAGTAGCGATGCATACTGCATTGTATCCTCACTTCTGAATATAGTGGTCTCCAATACACAGTTACTATACATCCCCTTAAATGACAAGACACAATATAAAATCAATAACAGGAAGAAAAATAGGAATTTACAACATGAAGTTAAATAACATGCCACTGAATGATGAATGGGTCGCTGAAGAAATGGAAAAGAAAATCAAGAACCTTCTTGAAGAAAATGACGCCACTGAATGATCTATAATAACCTGAAGAATTTAATGAGAAGAAAGTGTTTCGAAGGGATGAAACTAAAAACAAAAATCAAAATCCAAGAGACAGAGTTTCCACTGATATTTGTGGGTGGCATATATCTCCCATAGGTAACAAATAGGTGGGTTTTGTTTTTTAATCCAGTTTACTAATCTATGACGCTTGAATGATGAGTTTAAGCCATTTACACTCAGGGTTAATATGAATGGGTGGTAATTTGGTCCTGTCATTTTAGCAATGGGTTGTTCATTGATTTAGTCTTCTGTTATCGTTTTACTGGGATGTTCTTCCCATTTGCCTTTGGTTTTGGTGGGTGCTACTCCTCTTCTCTGTCAAGAGGACATCTTGAAGTATCATTTATAGGGCAGGTTTGGAAGAGGCAAATTCTTTTAACTTTTCTTTACTGTGGAAGAATTTTATTTCATTTTCAAAGACAAAGGAAAGTTTTGCTGGGTACAACAATTTTTTGCTTGTAGAATCTGGAATATTTCTCTTTTAACATGTAGAGTTTCCTGTGAGAGGTCTCCTGTGAGTTTAATTGGCATTCCTTTATATGTCAATTGATTTTTTTTCATGTGCACATTTAAGGATCTTTTCCTTATGTTCAATTGAAGAGAACTTGATTATCATGTATCTTGGTGAAGATTGCTTTTGATCAAGCCTGTTGGGAGTTCTGTGCCCCTGGATGCTGTTTCCCAATTCTTTCTCTAGATTAGGGAAATTTTTGCTTATTATTTCATTAAATGCATTTTTAAACGCAGCTTCTCTTTCTGCACCTTCTGGGACTCTCGTAACTCTTATATTTGGCCTTTTAATAGTGTCTTTCAATTCTTGCATAGTTTTTTTTAGCCTGATCCAGCTCTACTTTCAGCTTTTTGTTTGTTTTGCCCTTGTGACAGAAAATAACTTCCAATTCTGAGATTCTTTATTCTGCCTCCTTCATTTATTTAGAGACTCTCCATTGTACTTTTAGTTTGCTCCACTGTATTCTTAATTTCTAATCTATCAGCTTACATTTGATTAATTTCTAATATGACATATTCATTAAATTCCATGAATGCCCGCTTCACTTGTTTCTCTCTGTTAATAAGCAGTTTTATAACAAGTGTTTTGTGATCTGTATCCCTCATTTTCTCGATGTCTTCCTCAGTGAACTCTGAGGTTGTCAAAGGATTCTGCTGCTTTGCAGGGGAGTCTTCAGTAATATTCATTGTGCCTTTGTCTCTTCTTTTGCTTTTGTTCACTGTACTTCTGGTTAGCAAAGTCTTCTCCTTGGGGCTGGATTCTAAGCTGTGTCAACCACAGGTCTACAGTCTGATTTTACTTATTGCAGTTGTTACACAACTCTTTGTTTGCAGCTAATTGTGCCGCTCCCTCCAGCAAGTTCCAGGTCTGGGTTCTTATATTAGATTTCCACCGTGGTCTCCACAGCCCCAACTCCTGGCTCACCAATCTCCACCTCCTGTGATGCTGTGCTGAGGCTGCACCATTGTCTGTACAACCTTTCTTCCACTTCCTGTTAGAGCAGTTCCCAGGATTAGGGAGACATCAGGTGTCCTATATAGCTAGGTTGTTGGTGGTGCCTATCCTGCTGGAACCTGTTGGCTGTTGGGTCTGAGGGTCTCATGGACCTATTTTGACCTATACAATGCCATAGTTGGTATTATTTTCCCTGTGGGACCAGTGCAATGCCATGAGTTCAGTGAGTTCTCACTGAGCTCAGTGCATGCACAGCTCATTTTTGTCCCTGCAGTTTTAAATTCTTTACCACACTGTAAGAAATGGCACCTGATGTACCACTACTAGAGTTTGTGATCTATAGGCTGTCAGGTCTGAGGGCTACCTGGACCTACCTTGGGTGGAACTTGTAGGATGCCACATTGTTGCAGTTTGCTGATCCAGAAATGAGTTCACTCCCAGCTCAGTGAATGCATAGTACTGTCAATAGCCCTTGCCTATTGGTGCCTGATTCGGCCAAAGGGGCTGACTGAGTTGTGAAATCTACCCTGTTCTCGCAATTCCCATCTGGGATCTGCTGCTCTGTCTCTGCTTCTGGTCAAATCAAACAGACCAGCAGGACGGGTGGTTCTTTGCGTTCACTGCCTGAGCTCCCAGTAGACATCAACTTCCACCTGGTTGTTTGTGTAGTTCTGGTTGCTGGTGCAATTCGGATTGCCACTGGCTGAATGCTGCTGGGTATCGGTCTCTGCAGCACCACACCATTGTGTCTGCTGCTTTCCTGTGTCTGTCAGTCTCTAGGTACCTCTCTGCTGTTGTAATGTCTTCTCATATTTTCTGGAATGTGCCTTCTAATGCTTCTCTGTGTCCTTACCCTATTCTGCCATCTGGATTCTCCAGCACTTTGTATCTTAAAAGATTATTTTTTCTAGATTCAGCCATGTATTATTCATTTATGACAATTTCTTAATTAGACTAAATGGTCATCCTTTAGGGTGTAATTAACATACAATTTCAAAGAGAAAGTTGATGAGTTTGGTGTATCTGGATGACGTGAAACTATATTCAGTTTTTTGAAAATTAAAAAGGATAGCAATACGGATACCCAGAGTTTAGAAGCAGAGCTGAGCTAAGACATAACTACAGTCAGCCATGACTCAAGACAAGAGAAATTTGTATTACAGAATGCTGTGCACCTGACCAAGGACCACCAAGACTAGGTTATGCCATAATGTGACTTTAAAACAAATCTGCAAGACAAAGTGTGCTGATGGGAGGTACCTGAACAACTTCAGGAGGTGAATTTGAATGTATGCAGTTCTGATGGAAAGCAAGTAACTAATAATGTCAGTTTATATTTTTGACAAAACAACAAAGCAATGAAAGGGAGAGTAGGACTGAAGAGATGTAATTGTCAAGCATTGCTGGGAAATTATGGAGGTTTTTAACTGTGTGAAGTTAGCTACAGTGGAGCCACACTTCTCAGAATTCTTTTCCCTCTATGATTTCAGCTTAGGGTTGACCGTAAGGCAGCTTGTGTGACAGTGGAAAGGGAAAGTGATATAGCAGCCCTTATGCTCTGCAGACTGTACAAGGCACCACGGGCTGGCTCACAGGTCAGCCTGGGCCATCAGCTTGGCACCTGGCTCTCCCAGCTCCAGCCAGGGATTTGTTGTCAGCTTATGTGAGTCCCAGGCAAGACCCACATGCAGCTGTGTGGTCAAGGGAGCCAGCTTCTCCTGTAGATTCCCTCAGACCACTATGGTTAGAGAAAGATGCAAGGTCCTGTTTGTCTTAAGATTCCAAACCATTTTTAGGTGTTTTATTGTCTCCTTTCTTCAGTCTTTTGCTTCCATCATTTTTAGCTGCTGATTCTGCTGACTTACAGTGTCTTTGGGCTAGCCTTTTAGGATACTGTATAAGTTCATCTTCATCATTTTCTGGTTAGTGACTTCTCGTAGCTTCTATTTTCCCTTGCATGGCCCGTACTTCACTCATTATTATAGAAAGTCTAATCCTCACTCTCAGGCCCTTATTTAATATCACTCGAAATGATTCCGTGTCTGCAAATAAAACTAGTGGTTATATAAAGCCCTCTTTTTTCTTTTTTGCAGAATTCACCTTTGATTAATAGCTAAATAGACCACCTAATTAGACACACCTCGTCATATTGTACTATTGCAAAAAGGAACATACGCACACTTGCATATTCATGTGATGGTGATTTTCATTAGGAGATGAGGACCTATGTTCTTGCCTGACTTTCTACTCTAGTAAGCTCAGCTTAAGCCCCTTGCCTTCCCTCCTATCCTGCTGTGGTTCTCATTGGATGAGATTCCTTTTTTCTAAGAAGATACTGTCCAAAACTCTACACGTGTTAAGAACAGCAGTAAAAAATTAAGATGTTCACCGATGTTATAAGTTCTGTCTTGAGTGGAGTAGGAAAAGCAGTATGGAGAGGGATTAAGAGCCTAAATTATTGATGCATTCCAGATTATGTAGTTAGATTCTGTAGTTGCACTCCACCCGCTGACCAAATGAATCTGACAATGAGAACTGATAATAAACAGTGGTGACAAAAATTGTTCTTAAGGGAGGGGACTGGGAGAATCAGAAATTTCCAGCATGAGCTTTCATTATGATTTTGCAGCCTTTTTACTCTTCCTCTGTTTACCCAAGACCAGTGCTATTGGGGATGTGAGCTTTCAAGGTATTCTTTTGGGGTAGATTTTCTATCCCATCTATCTGGAAATGACAAAAATTCTTGAATTAATTTTGCTTCAGTGTCGCTTCATAAAAAGTCAAAATGTCATGCCCTATAGCATGCTGTCAGCAATATTTTCCAAACAAATCCATCTAATAGACTTGCAGAATGTGCTCCAGATGACGGTATAACCCGATAGCCACCTTTAATTGAGACAAGGGGCTCAGCATTTCAGCCCACCATACCAAATGAAGTGCTACAAGCACCTCTTTCCCACTGTGGATTTTTGGTTTCTTAAAAAGTCAATAAAGTTCACAAATACATGCTCCTAGCTCACTCTGCTGTTTTTTTTTTTTTCTCCAGAGTTTGCAAGTTCAGTAGGAGCATATGTGTCTTCAGTGACTGAACTGTGAGGCCAACTTTCACTCCACACTCCTGGCATATCCAAAGATGAATTCCTAAAACTCCAAGGCTATTATAGTCTCTGGCATTCAAATTTCTGAAGAGGAATATGTACACTTAAGAGTATTGTGATAACAGCCATGTGTTTAGTGTTGACAATAAGTCAGTGTCTATGAAACAACAAAACATCAGCAAATGACAAAAATCCTCAAACAAAACCCGAGCATCTCAGCATGCATTAGTTAAAATTACATCAACCAAGGAAAAGCAGTGCTTTCAGAGCTCAGCATATCTCAGTCTAAATTCATATTTTATTTCCAGACACAGACATTGTCAGAGATTTAGTGAGGCGGGGAGGGAAGACGGAGGACTGGGGACAGCTGGGAAACTCAAGTACGATGATAAAATACTAGAAAGCTCCAGTTTGGTCCAGCATTGACCCCCGAATGACGGTTTTCCTGGCCCCTCTGCCCTATGAAGTGTGAACTTAACATTCAATGATAAGAAATCTCTCTTTGAGATGTAAATGGGAAACTAAAATTCCCACATCAAGTCAGAAAAAGAATCTGAGAAGATACTTCACAATCACGTATACTTCTTTGTGTGTGGAATCACAATTCTATTTTGTTTAGGATTTTCCGAAGAAAATCCCAACAATTTTGTAAACAGAAAACTTCCATTATTGGTAACCTATAGCAAATTCATCACTTTGCATGCCCCGTGATGCTCATCACCCATTTATGGCTAAGAAATAAGTGCTGAGGGGAAAATTAGGGCAGCAGAAGTATCTCTACCTGCCAGTGCGATGTGCCAAAAATGTTCTCGGTTTCTCCCTGCATCCTTTTGTTGACCTTTTGATGAATTTCCCTTTCAATAGATTCTGATGACCACATATGATGCTTTTCCTGTTTATGTGTGCTAATCTCGGGAATTGATGCATCATAAATGTCTTAGAAAATGAATGCATTGTGATTACCAAAGTTGCTGTCTTGTGTTTTAGCCTCTTACCAATACCTCACTTTGTTGAATTATTTTACATGTTAACTGTTATGATATGCTGAAACAGCCAGGGATTCAACCCACATATCTCAAAGCCACACACTTCATTGCCTTTCTTGCTGAAGTTTTCAATAATCCATGCATAGCATCCTCAAGACACAAACACATTTCTTACTTGGGCAGGTAGCTCTGTAGCCTCCAAAACTCTGCTGGGCCCTTTGTCTTCTCTGCATGTATTCTTCATGGTTACCTGTTTGGACTTTGTGCAAGGAGGTGCCTGATGGCTGACCTCTCTCTTGAGATGAAGGTCTTAGGTCCAGATGATTACATCTGTTTATGTAGTTCCATAGGAGACTGAGGAGCACCTTTCCTGTTCCCAGATGAAATCCTACCATTACAGAAATTTTAAAGTACTAAGTACAGGACCCATGGATGATACCATGGTGGCCTAATAGTCTCGCCTCATGCAATTGTTTCATTCATTCAACAAGTATTTATTAGTCATTCATAGGTTTCCCAGACATAAGGAAGAGAGCAGTAAAAAAAAATTCTTAGGCAGTTTTGTTCTGAGTAAGACAAACATGGACAGTTATACAAGGCAAATTCTTAATAACAAATTGTTTTGAGACTGTGGATAAAACTGGTGATTACCAGGGTGATGTCATGCAAAGGGGAGGAGTGTGAATGGAGAAGGATCCCCTGGGAGGTGATGTGAGTGATCTGAGATGTGAGTGATGTATTTGGGTCAGGCAGCAAGAGAGATGGTGGGGAACCTGCATTCCAGGCAGAGAGCATAGAATGTACAAAGGTCTCGGAATTGCCAGCAGCTGATAAGATTAAAGGGTTAAGAATTCAAACTAACAAACAAACAAACAAAACTTCAAACAGATGGCAATTCATGATTTGAATTTACTCTGAGAATTTAGTCATTTGTAATCCATCTGGTTCATGCCCAAACACTTTAATTTTCTTGAGGGCTGGGTGTGTAGCATAATGGTTAGATGTCAGTTAAGAAGTCTGTACCCAGGCTTCATGGGTTCTGTACCTGGCTCAGGCTCCTGACTTCAGCTTGCTGCCAGTGCAGACTCTGAGAGGGTTAGGGGTCATTCCCAGCTCCCAGCCTTAATGCCAGTCCTGAATGCTGGCTGTTCTGGACAGTTAAAGAAGAAAATAAGTGGACAGGAGCTCTGCCAAACAAATGACTTCTTAAGGCAGGTACAACTGAAAATCCCACCTTTGCTGGCCTAACTTGGGAGAAGGGTGAGGCAGAAGCACAGAAGTCACCACTCTGACTTGCTGAGTTCTCAGAATTTCAGTAACCTCTTCTCCCATCTTCAGTGCACTTTCAACAGCATTGATTTTGTGGCGAATTTCTTTGTTCCCTTTCTGGCCATGGGAGATCTGTTAGGTGAACAGGATGCATTAGGGCTGTCATGTTTAACTAGAAGCCATTAAATGTCCTTCGAATTTGTTCATTTTTCTTCACCTTCGCTACCACTGGCCTGGGCCAAGCCATCCTCACTTCTGCATTAATCTCCTGCACTGTTTTTCTGCTTTCTTTCTTTTTTTTTGTGTGTGTGTGTGCTTGTGTGTATTAGTTTACATGTGATCATGTCATGACATTACTTAGAACCCACATTCCAACATTGCCTGGGATCGTTCCACTTTTCACTTGCTTTGTTTTAGTGACGTGGTGATTTCCTGTTTCTGGAAGGAGCCATCTTCCCTGCCAACTCTGATCATCACTCTATGACTCATCTCTGTCTGGATGCTACAAGAAAGTGCTAATGGTCTTCTCTTGTGGACCAGAAAGAGTTTTAGTCAGAGAGTGATGCTGGAGATAAAATCTGAAGGCTTATTGGAGGTAAGAAATTGAGGGGTGGGGAGGTTTGCAGGCACATAGGGAATAAATACTGTGAGGCATATAGCATGTGACATTTCCCTGAGGAGTGGCTGGAAGTTGGGGCCAGTGTTGTGGTGCGATGTGTTAAGCCTTTGACTTTAATACTGACATCTCATATTAAGTGCTGTGCCTCGGTTGCTCCACTTCTGATCTGGCTTCCTGTTAATGGACCTAGAAAGGCAGCACAAGATGGCCCAAGTGCTTGGGTCCCTGCTACCCCCATAGAATACCTGAGTTCCAGACTCCTAACTTCAGCTTGCCTCTGTTCCAGCCATTGTCACTTAACAAGGAACCAGAAGACGGGCGCTCACTCTCTGTATCGGCCTTTGTCTGTGTTACTGTGATTTTCAAATAAGCAAATAAATAAATCTTTAAAATCCCAGAGAAGCAAGGGATTGTAGTCTTTCATCATAATAGCATTTGGTATCTACTGAAGAAAAAAAAAAAAAAGGCAGTACACTGGGATAGGTCCATTTTCCAGAAATTGTAGCAAGGATAAAGATTCTTACTCAATTTTAAGTTCAGAACTCACCACTGGTACAGATGCCTTGCAGTAAGTCCCACTGAAAGCTTTCAGCCTTAAAAATGTTGCTTTTTGTCAACTCCAGTATATACCAGTAGTGGAAGAATGGGAGGCAGGTGTGTGGCATATTTGGGGGTTTAACGTTGCTTATGGTAAGAGGAGACTTCAAGAGAATTTTTTTTTCATTTTCTTTTTTTATTACAAACACCTAGGTAGTGAAAATTCATGTTAATACATACACAGACACACCCAAAGCATACAAAACTACTAAGAATAGAACAGTTCAATTATTTTCATGTTATGACTTTAAATGCTCTTAAATAACATTTTTTTTTTAATATCCAATAAGTATACATCTAAGCTTCTGCAGGAAAGAAATTATCTTTGGTACCTGCATCAGGCTGATACTATTAGCATTTGAATTTTGCTTTGGGATAGAGCTTGTGAAGGGAGTAAATAAAAAAATAGATAAAAAGAAAAAAAAAACCGCAGAAAAGTAAAATTTCTTTGAATGTTGAGCATTTAAAGTTTTAAATACTTTCTGTATCCCTTCATTGCTTGTGCATGGGCCATAGATACATAGATACATGTGTTTGCATGTCATAAAGAGGTTTAATTTTTGTTGTGGATGACAGCCGTCTTTTAAAAAAATATTTATTTATTTTTATTGGAAAGGCAGATATATAGAGAGAACAGACAGAGAGCAAGATCTTTTGTCAGATGACTCACTCCCCAAGCAGCCGCAATGGCTGGAGCTGAGCCAATCTGAAGCCAGGAGCCAGGAGTTTCTTCCGGGTGTCCCATGTGGGTGCAGGGTACCAGAGCTTTGGGCTGTGCTTGATTGCTTTCCCAGGTCACAAGCAGGGAGCTGGATGGGAAGCAGGGCTGCCAGGAGTAGAACTGGCGCCCATAAGGGATCCTGGATCATTCAAGGCGAGGGCTTTAGCTGCTATGCTATACATACAAAAATACATAGATTAACTTACTTTGTTAAGATAAACACTCTACACAGTTTTCTTTCTCAGTAGCACTACATAACTTTCTGCATCATTCCATGTTCAATTTTGTTTTTAAAAATTTGTTTATTTTTACTGTAAGGGCAGATTTGCAGAGAAGGAGATACAGAAAGAAAAATCTTCCATCCACTGGATTACTCCTTAAGTAGCTGCAACAGCAGGGGCTAAGCCAATCCAAAGCCAGGATCTAGGAGTTTCCTCCAGGTCTCCCATGTGGGTGTAGGGTCCCAGGGCCTTGGGCCATCCTCTGCTGCTCTCTCAGGCCACAAGCAGGGAGCTGGATGGGAAATGGAGCAGCCAAGACACAAACCAGCACCCATGTGGGTTCTTAGTGCATACAAGGCCAAGATTTAGCCACTGAGCTATTATGCTGGGCCCCCATATTTACTGACTCCTACTGTGTGCCATCGCATGGTTTATGCTGTTAATATTTCTTAGATTGCTACAAGCATGTAAAAGATGGTCATTTATGAATAAATAATTGCTAAGTAACAACAACAACCACAACAACAACTACATAACACTCTTGCGTTTGGTGGGATATTGAGACTCCCAGAAAGCTTTCAGAATGTTTGATGCCTATAACTCACCACCCCCCCTCCCATAGCAGTTGATCTAATTGATCAGCATGGAGATCAGAAATAAGTATCCCTAAAAAATATCCTAAAAATATTTCAAAGCGTGGTGGGCCGAAGAACCACTAGGGAAAGAAGGATGGAATTTACAAGCATGAAGCTTTGGACTCAGCAGACTGTTGCTTTGTGGCTTTCCTTTCTGTGGCCACATTCGTTAGGGACAGGGTTAACCTGGAGACACAAGTGGTTCTGGATATCTTCTCACAATGACCAATCATTAGCTGTAAATAACAAGTAATAGAGAGAGATGCAAATGATGAGTAACTGGATCTGAGGCTCCTCCACGAATACCAAGCAGTAGTTACTATTCCCTGAGGACAGCCAATTTGTAAATAGGTGTGCAGTTTGTCAAGTGGAGCTGAGGCAATAGCAGCAGGGTTTGCTTCTCTTGCAGCTCTCAGAAAGGCAGATCATTCAGTCTGCATAATTTTCAGTTTTTTGGAGAGTGAATTTCTCCCCGACTACTGTTCTATATACAACCAAGAGGTCCTATTTCTTACGTTCTAAGGTGCACATTTTTATGTTTTAACATCTCTGAAATTTGGATACATCTTAAAATGGAAAAGATAAATTTCTGTTGCCATTTAATTGGTGGCGCATTTTTGTTTTTGGTAGAGGTGCATCATGGGCATCTTAAAAATCAATGGCGGAGTGCAATTCACTCTTAAAAATATTCAGACTCTGTACACTTGTTAACAGCTTTCTTGCTGTCTCTCTGGGATGGGCCTCTGTCGTCTTGTCATCTACATGCTTGTCATAGACTCCTAATGTGTTGTTCTATTGCAGCTGCTTGCTCTGCTTGCGTCTTTGGTAGGCACAGTGATCCAACTTGGCTTTAGGGTGCTGCTTCCCACGGTGATTTAGCCTGGCTTCCTCCTGCCCCACCGTCCTCCCTCAGAGGCAAGCAAGTGACTTTTCAGGTCCTCATTGCCACATTCTCCTTGCTTCCTCCATAAGGTTGCTGGGTGGTGCATCTCATACCAAGTAGACTATGAGATTAACTAACCAGGATGCATCTTTGCTGCAGGTGTCTATAGCTGCCGTTTCCCATCCTTTAAGATGCAGGCTTCCGACTCAAAATCACTTTTGCCAGCATTTCTCTTCTACTAATCTTTGTGATTTAAATACACACGTGGCTAAGGCTTCCAATTCGCTGGATTTGTGGTGCCTTAAACTCTTTTTTAGGGACCTTGTCCTTTTCCTTACTTTGGCATACACTTTTATGGCAAGCCTTGATCTTGTCTCGAAATAGCATCTCCTCCAGCATCAATTTCAAGGACCTTAAAACCCTCTCACCATCATTCCTGCTCATTCCTTTTAGTGCCCGACATGAATAATTTCGCTTTCCACCCGGACCTTCATTCTTTGATCATCTGCATGTCTTGTTTGCCTTGGTGGCCCAAGTTTAAGATCTGTGATCATCTAAACACGCTCTCTCATGTACCCTCAACCCTTGGACCCTTTCAGTTTGTCACTCTGTTTGGTAAGGCCATGGAGGAAACTACTCCCAAGTCTGCAACCACCGCTGAAAATGGCTGTGGTAAAACACGCAGCTCTGCTGACTGCTCTGTCTTCGCGGTGCTGATGAATAATCGCAGACTGCACCTTTAAAGCTGCTGGGTGAGCACATCGTATTTTTTAGACTTATTTTCATTACTGCTAACTCAGATGGATATTTCTTACTTCCTCTTCTGCCCTTAACCTTCCTTTCCTTTCTGTCTTGGCTATCAGACTTTCCCAAAACCAGTGGGAAGCATTTCCATAAGCCCCCTAAACAGCACCTGCTTGCCTTGGGTGGTGCATTAAAGTAGCTATTTATTGCGTTCCCTGTGTTCCTTTGATGCAGGGGAAACTTTATAAAATCGGGGGTGGAGGGTGCTGGGTTGAGCAATGTGTGATCAGTTTGTATGTGGGTCTCCAATTGATCCTGGCTTGTTCTATTGAAGGGTTTATGATGGCATGGTGGGCTCCAGGCATCTGGTACCTCTAGGCAGGTGGGTTATTGCTTTGTTTTGAACAGGGCTTGAAGTTCCTGAAAAATATCTCAATTAAACTGTAGCACCAAGATGTTAGCTATAGGGGCAATAAATGAGTTTTAAGGTTTGCAGTCTGGAGTTCTGTGGGGCCAAGCTGACCAGTGTTACCAGTCTCTTAATTTAATGGGTTTATCTTTGGAAAGGAGAGGGAGGGATTGCAAGCTTCGGAAGAGATCCTGGGAGTTGTGAGTTTCTGTAAAAGCTCATGGAATAGTGACTGGCAATTGTGATATTAAAACTAGGTCAGCTGCAGGGCAGTTGTGTCACCCCCCCCCTTAACTTAATGGGGTAATCTTTATAGAGGAAAATACAAACTAAGGGAGAGAAATCCTGGGGTCAGATAAAATCTGCATTAAATGGGTTAGCATTTTGTTCTCAGCTTCATCTTGATTAAGCTGATGATATCAAGATAAAGTGAGTAAGTTAAAGAGATTTCACAAACTGATAACCTAATGCAGGTCCTTACTTGCATTGCTGTCTGTATAGTCTACACTTTTTTGATCCTGTGGAGGAACTGTGCCTGCTCCCAACTGAAAGAAGGCTCAGGTTCTGTACTGTAGACCCTATCCCATCTTGCTGAAATCCTCAAGATTTTTTCCATCTCTCTCCTACATCGGTTTTTATCTGCCTTCTGAGTCATTCTCAAGCATTCGGACATGCTATTATTTCACCCATTGTTTTTAAAGCACACAAATAAACCTCTTTGAACTCATTGTCCGATTTAGAAAACCTCCCATTAAAGGGAGGAAAAAAAAAAGCAGAAAGAGATGCCTGTTCCCATTCAGTTCTTTCTTTTTTCCCTTCTTCCTTTCTCTCTCTCTTTTTTCTTCTCTTTCTAAAAAGACTTACCTATTTATCCAAAAGACAGAATTATGGGGGAGAGAGGGAGAGAGAAAGAGGGAAAGAAGAGGGGAGGGAGGAAGAGGGAGGCTGATAACTTCCACCCACTGGTTCACTCCTGCAAGACAGCTGCTGTAACTGCTGGGTCTGGGCCAGATTGAAGCTGGGAACCTCAAACTTCGTCCAGGGCTCCCAAGTAGATGGCAGAGGTCGAATTGTTTGAGCCATCTTCTGTTGGTTTCCCAGGAGTATCAGCAGGGAGCCGCATTTGAAGTGAAGCAGCCAGGACTCAAATCAGTGCCTCTATGGGATGCCAGCAGGGTAGGTAGTGGTCCAACATGCTGTACTACAGTGTCAGCCCCTTCCTCTTTTGAACTCACTCTTGAACTTCACCCTTTTATGCACAGTGATCTTACAAAGATTCCGCATGACATTTATCTTCCACAGCCCAATGCCAATCTAAATCATTTAGATCTATTGACTTCAAGAAGTATCTTGTGCCTGGATCTTCCTCTTCTTTGCTGCAGATCTGCCTGAATTCCTGGCTCCTTACTTATCATCACCATTGGGCTGATAAATGGGCATCTCCAAGTTAATGAGTTTCAAGTGAAACTGTTGACATTTCTCCTGAAATTTGCTCCTGTGAGAAAAACAAAAAAGACTTGCAAAGAAAAAAAAAAAGGAAAAATGTAATGAAAAGACAAATTTAGAAATCCATGAAAATGAAGAGTCTTCCAAATCTTTAGAGAAAATGTATATCTCTAGAAGAACCTGTGCATGGATTTAAAAACCAATTTATACCACAATTAGACTTACCTTTCATTGTATTTTTCCCATGAACATTTTCGAAATCTCTGTGCATGTGATAAAAAGAGTTTTAGATTTTTTGTGCCAGAACACAGAAGACCAGCAGTGTCTGATTCAGGTAAAAACGCTGCTTCTCACAAGAGAGGGAGAACTTTTTTTTTTTAACTTTAATGCTGTGGGTGGATTTACATATTTGGAAGTGTAGCAATTTCATCAAATAGGGAAATGTATTTTTATATCTTCTGAACATCTGTGGGTTTAAAAATTACATTTAATAGGAGACTTAGAAGAAATAGTGTTTTTCTTTACTTGCTTAATCAGCTTTCTGTGTCTTACGTTTTTATTTGCAAGATGATTTATGCCACTTAATGAGCTACTTCTTTTCATGTAGGCTATCAGGACATCTTTTGATAATTTATACAATCCCAAGCAACATAACTCTCCTTTCACTTTGTTTCCCAATAGAAAATGAAAACAAATGCTTGAAAGAATGAAGTTCCAATTATTTTTTATACAAAATTAAAAAAAATCCACAAATTGAATAAATCTAGTGTGTGGAAGTAACCTGGAAAAAAAACTGTGGGATGTATTCAAGGAATCTGAATATGTGGGTCCTTCAAAAAGCTCACACAAAAGGAATTAATGACAAGCTTGTCTTAACAAAACAAAAACTTGTACAGTTTTAAAAAATAATGTCTATCTCAAGAGTGCTTTGATGACCTCTTGTATGATGCAAAATGAATATTCCAGGCATCTGTTTGTACATAGTAGATTACTTTGTTTATATAAACTGTAGAGACAAATCGTTAAGGGTGGAAGTGAGAAGAGTGGTTATTTCTGAAGGAAATATGGACAGGATGATCCAAAATTGCATGAATGCATGCATTTGTGGAAATTTAATGGTTCACTTAAGACTTGCACACATTACTGTATTTAAGTGATGGTTCAATAAAAAAGAAATATTGTTATTGACTTACATGATTGGTTTCTTAACAATAATTCACAAACTATAGATTTGCTGTGGTGTAAGATGAAGAATTTAATTCCTTTAAGTGCAATTGTAGGTATACTTTCATCTGCAGAGTTTCTTTATAGAATTGGATATTTCCTAACTCAAGGCATCATGATTTCCAGTTTAGATGATTGAAATAGCCGCTATTGAGTGTCCCTGTTTTTCTAAGTATGCCCCTTTCATTTTATTATCCTCATAGAGCTAAGAGTTACCCTTTAAAATTGAGGTCAAATCATAGGAAGCTCCCTGTTGCTGAAAAGCCTCCAAAGAGTTCCCATTGTACTACACATAGAAGCCAAAACCCACATGTCTGCCCCTCATCTTCTGCAGGTTTGTAGTCCAAAGTCATCCGAATGGCGAGGACGCCCATGAGCACCCTGTATAAAGAGCACCCTGTCGCAGTTCTGGTACTCCCTGTCTCCTTTGGTTGCTTTGTTCTGAACAATCCAAATCATCTTATATATTCAGTGATTTATGTTGCTTCTTTCTGCCTCTTCTACCTTAGTAGGATGTAAGGTGAAGTTTTGTTTCCTTCTTGGGGATTCTAGATGGATTTCTGGCAGCTTGGCCAAGAGAATATGGTAGATGGGGTGATGGACCAGTTGCTGGGACAGGCCTTGAAAGGCTGGGAGCTTCTCTTTACATCTGTTATAACCTACTAAGTGGGATTTCTGATGGGAAGGCTATGGGTAGTGTGATCTGGTGGACTTTACAGCAAGACCCAGACATTTTCCTGCCTGCCAAGTTGCCAAACTGTAAGTGACACCATTTTAACCTTCTAGACCAGTCATCTCTCTCCTGAACTTCACTAAGTGACTACAGCCAGGGCTCTGGACAACAGAAACACTGGGCAGCTGAGCTCTGCCTGAATTCCTCAACTAGTAATCACAAGTCAGATTAAGCTAGTTAAAAGTTTAAACCACAAAGTTTGGGGTGTATCACAAATTAGCACTGATTAATCACATGGGACTCATTCTCGCTCTTCTCAAACACCCTTGTCTACGTTAAAAAATAGATGGCTGGAATTCTTCCAATGAAAATAACTTCAAGAAAGTGAATGGGAGGAAACAGAATTCTGGTCTGTTCTAATATTCCCCTATATGCTGCATGATCAGCTGCACCCTCAAAATTTCCAGAGGATGCGCACTCAATTCAAAACAGCCTGGCTTAGAAAAGAGAAAGAAACAAGGTGAGAGCAAGTACAGAGGTTAATCTTAAACCGTGTTACCTAGTAAGTCCTTTGGTGCAGGAAATAAACCTGCTTTGTGCAGTTGAACTTTGTGAATGGAAGGCCTGGGTGAAAAACATGCATATTTCATTTAGTCTTATGTCTATTCTTTAATTTACTGAATTGCACATGATAATTAATGTATAATTTAAAGCAGCACATATATTTGTATGATAGAGCTACGATGTTCATTAAGCAGTTTTTAAGATTTATTTATTTGGGAGAGAGAGAGAGAGCAATCTTCAATTTCCTATTTCACCGTCCATGAGCCAGGAACTCAATCTAGGTACCCGAGTACTTGGGCCATCATCCACTGTTTTCTCATGAGCATCAGCAGGAAACTGGATTGTAAGTGGAGCAGTTGGAGTGCAATGTGGCACTCTGACATGGGATGCTGGCAACGCAAGCATAGCTTAACCCTTTGCAACACGTCACTCCTGTGTTGAAAGCATTTTTAATGGTGTGAAAAAATGCTTCAACATTAAGAAGAGAAGCTACGAAGAAAGTGCAGTTTGGAATGTTAGCCTAGCACTGTGAGAACCTTGAAGAAACAGTGAATGAGAATGCTGTATGAAGATATGATTTGTTTTTGTTGTAAAAAAAAGAAAAACCCGTGTGATCTAAATAACATAATATGCATTAGTAACACTAATAATATAATGCATTTAATAAAAATATGCCTATCATGTTAATGGATTCCTCTAAACCAGGTAGAGTATGGATAATTCTGGGTCTGCTATGGTTGGCTAAAAATTCAGAGTGCTACCAAAAATACTGAGCAGGACTGGGTCAAGAATGAGCAGCGTCCAACTTTGCAAGAGAGGAAAGAGTTACTAGGGAGGGAGACTCCTCTGGAGGTCAAGGGTGCCCCCAAACCCCAGCTGTTGTCCTGCTGCTTTGGCTAAACTTGCCAAACAGAAGCTGTCTTTTTTTTTTTCCCCCACTTGCTTCTTGAGTGTGGGGAGCGCAGGACCCATCCATCAGAAAACTAAGTCCCAATACCTCATTTGACCAGAAATGTACAAACTGGCCTCCTATAAAGACCTGACTTGGCTTTTCATGAGCAAGGGGTTAAAGATAACCCTACGACATTATCACCCACACCTATCTTTCCTGGGATTCTTAGTTTTGACCTTGACCTCTTCTAGGTGCAGGGATGGGTCTAGGTTTATGTGGGGCTTGATGCTTGTACAATTTGAGGCCTGAGCACTTATCAATAGGAAAAAGTAGCAATTAAAATACATAATGAGGTGACTGTGTATTTGAGAAGTCACAAAAGATTCTGAATTTAAAAAGCTAACAAGCATCAGAAACATCAAAAGATGAAGAATTACATGTTTTACGTATCAACGACTTAACACAGAATCCTTTTATGAAAAGATTGGTTTATTTGAATGGTTCCTTGTAGGGGATTGGAAAAGGAGAAATTGAGAGATTTTTCTGGGCGAGGAAACTGGAGTTCATCCAGGTGTCCCATGTGGGTGGCAGAGACCAGAGTTGGAGCACCTGATGTTGCTTTTTCAGGTGCATTAGCAGGGAGCTGGATCAGAGGGGGGCTGCTTGGACTTGAACAGGCACTCTGATGGGGAGCATTGGCATTGCAAACAGTGGCTTAACTTCCTGATACAGAATTTTCTTTTCTTTACATTCTTGGGCTACTTTGATAGCCTCTTTATCTGACAATGATTTTGTCATGAAGTTTTCTATATGGGGGACATAAAGATGATTTCGTATCTACTATAGCAGGATGATATCAATTTATGTTATGATTGATGGCTTAGAAAAATTCCTTTAGGATTTAAAACTCATTACTGGTAATATCATGAACATTTCAAAGTTTGTCATCAAATTGGGATTTTTTTTCACCAAGTTGCTTTTATATGTGAACTATATAATTTCAAGGCATTACATTTTCTCAGGCAGTGATTAATTTTAAATATCCTTTGAATTAATGACCCTTATTAGCCTGTTTGTCCTTGAAAGTACAGGGTGTAATGGCACAAAATTAGTTTGACATTACCTTAGTTAATGTCAGTGTTTTGTGTCAAATTGGTGAAAAATTTAGATCTTTTTAATAAATTCAGAGATTTTGCTCTTTCATTAGTGGTGTTTTTGAGCTGCTTCAAAATCTAATTGTCACTTTTAACTGTAAGTTTTATCTTTCTTAATTATTCACCATTCTAGTAAAGTCTATTTTTTTTTTTTGGCTCCCCTGTTGGCTTTTCTAACATTCAGAATTGGGATCATCAACTCCATCATTCATCTTTATCATCTTTGTTGTATATTTCAATAGTATTTTACCAAAATTTCATCCAATTTAAAAATAATACATACAAAAAAGAGGCATCCAAGGTCTGCATCTAGTTCAAGGCTCTGCATTTCATACATTGTTCTATTGCTTTTCTAAATTGTGGTTAAATGGCATATGCGAGCTTAACTTTTTGAGCAAATTCCTTTTGTGTTTCTTTGTGTTCTGGTTTTTCTTCTGAATCTTTGAAAAAAAAAAATACCTGAATCCTTAAAATGACTTCTATTTTTCCTGTAAGGTAAAACAGCTTTACATTGGGCAAGATATCTCATCACACTTCTTAGAGTATTTAAGGAAAACTTAACATTGGCACGCACTTTAAAAATACTCTGCACAAAGGATTACATGAAAAGAAACAGTTTATTTTATATTTATTTATTTATTTACAATTTTGTATAGGCTGGGATTCCCCCCACCCCCCAACTGATCCAAGCTGGATCAGATATGGAACAACTAGGGTTTTGAACAGACACTTGTATGCTGTGTGGATGTTATACAGGTGCCACAAAAGTTCTCTACTTAAGAATTTTTATAACTTCTCTTGAGTGGTGTTGGAGTGTAGTGCGTTCATGAAGGACATTAGCGACTGACTTGGAGTATGAGGGTCCAGGTAGCGTTGAAAGGTGGTACTTGGAAAAGGAGGCAGTGAGACAGAGACAGGGATGGCTGGGCACTCTCAGCAACTTCCCCTCCCCGCCCCCAGGATCATCTGTATAGAAAACCCTGATCCAGGGCAATGGGGCCTTCTGTCTCTGCTGCTGAGGTAGGGCACAGGGCATAGACCAAGCCATTCCTGACCATTGCATGTTTTAAAGTCTGAACCTGTCCTGTTGATATTCTATTATAACAAATATGAAGTGAATGTTCCTTGGATGTTGGTAGTCTGGTTTTCCCTGCAGAGTGTGGAATGCTGATGAACTCACATTCTCAGAAGACGACTGAGGAAGCTTCTCCATGCACTCCTGGGCTGCAGACATCAAAGAAACCCTCCTGACCATTGTCCCTGAAGGAAAATTGTGTATGCTTTGAATTGTCTATTTATTTAGTTTTGAGTTAAATTATGTTTTTGAATTAGTTAATCTTTTTATTTGAGAGGAGAAAGAAAGAGAGAGAAGAAGAAAAAGAAGAAGGAGGAGGAGGTGGAGAAGGAGAAGAAGAACCATCGCCATTGCTTCGCAGGGTCCATATTAGTAGGGAACTGGGAATCCAGTGCTGAAGTTGACGATTAAACCCAGTTATGCCAAGATGGGCTGTAGACATTTCAACTGGTGTCCCAGAGTGGCTCCAAAAGATATTTTGAAAATATCTTTGGAGCAGAGAGCACCATGGCTCAATAGGCTAATGCTTTGTCTTCAAGTACTAGCATCCCACATGGGCACTGGTTCATGTCCCAGCTATTCTGCTTCTGAGCCATCTCCCTGCTTATGGCTTGGGAAGGCATTGGAGGATGGCCCAAGTTCTTTGGACCAGGCACTCACGTGGGAGACCTGGAAGAAACTCCTGGCTCCTGACTTCAGATTGATTCCGTTTCCTGTTGTTGTGGCCATTTGGGGAGTGAACTGCAGATAGAAGACTTTTAAATCTCTTAAAGACTTTTTGTAAATCTCTCTAGTAAAAATAAATAAATCTTAAAAAAAATGTTTGGAAAATGTGACACATTTCAGACCAGGCTATAATTCCCTTATATTCTCCTCTACTCTTCCCACCACCCATCACGGTCCGCTCTCTATGTAATCGTTCAGCACCTCAGAGAAATCCACGATTAGTATTTTGTTGAATCCCCTTCCAAGTGAATCTGTACACATCAAGATGGCTATGGAAAATATATGGTACCATTTGTGTTACTATGTGTGTGGTGTTTAAAGCTGGCCAAATTCCTTTTTGCCTCTCTACCTTTTAGAGCATCTGTTTCCTTAGAAAAAAAGCTCTGCAGGAGCTACAACAAAACACTTTTCCCTGGAAACATTTATCAGAGATGATGATGATGATGAGTCTGGCAATGGAAGATGCCACTGCTGTAGAAACTCAGGCTGAAGAAAATAGAAAATGGCTTACTTCTTAGTGAGAACTGCATGGCAGATAAAAGAAAAACAGAGACCCCAAATATCTTCCATCATTGTCTAGGGTGCCCTCACACTTTAGCAACAGATGGGAGCAAGTGAAGTCTCCGGTTGGTGCCAGAATGCCTATTAATCGTTCCCTCTTCTTAAGCTCAAGTCTGAATGAAGAGGCTAAATGAGTTTTCTGTGAGCATGAAAAGGCCCTTGTTCCATTGTGATAGGACTCCTGCAAAGATGAGGGATGAATATGAGGTATGTGTTTTAAGGACTCTGCTTCCAATTATTCTTATCCCTTTATTGTTGAGAAGTAGCGCCTGTATTGGAAGGAGCCAGCACTGAATACCCTTCAGAAATTCATTATATGCTGCAGCCACTTTTTAACCTTTGCCTGTGAGTGATTTTTGTAATGCACTCAAGGTGGACGATTTTTAAATTCTAAAGGTGAATGAAATGGCATTGTCAAAGCCGTAATGTCTACGGTGATGAGTGCACTAGTGCCTGAAAATTGAGTTCTTGAAGGGAGGGATATCATGGGAAGAGTTAGAAAGAATTGTGTCTTGATTTCCAATATACTAACTTATTCAACGAGCTTCATCTACTTATGGATAGGATTCGTCACATGTTCGCTTCAGAAAGACATTAGAAGTATTCCAGTTATTAAAATACATTTTATAGATATAATGAGAGAGGCAGACAAACCACAGGAACAGTCCAAGGTCACTCAGCTGGCGAATGGAAGGGAGAAGAAAAACAGGTTTCCTGAGCTGGGGCACACACAATGGGCACTCTCCCCAGCAGGCAGTCTCTTTAATTTGGCCATGCACTGATCCATGTATTGATTGAAGAATCCCAAATAGAGTGAAGCATTTGAGAGGTGGGAAGGGGTGGTAGCAGGGACATTGGTTATAAAATGCAACTCCTGAGTTTGAATTCTGAAACTTCCACTTAAGGCAAATTTCTTTACTGACTGGGCCTAGGCATGTCTACTTGAAAGGCTTACCAGTAGGGGTGTTTGTGGAGTTAAATACATAAATACAAAGATGCTGGCCGCACAACAAGGTTCCGCATGTTTTGGATTTTTAAAATGTGATAGAAAGATGTTAAAAAAAAAGAGGAAATAAATTTTGAACAACAGACTGGGAGGAGGGAAGCTGCTTTTGTCCTGATAGACCTTCAGTGCAATTTTTCCTTAGTAGTGATGCAGAGCATGCATTTGTCCCAGATTGTTAGAGCCAAAACTGTTGCGAAAAATCTTCCTAATTGTCTGCTTCATGTCATGTTTTTCCACATTTTAATGTGGAGAATTGAACCATTCTAGGTTGTGAAATGTATTTGTTTTCTTCCCGTTATTTCTGTAAAAAAAAAAAAAGTAGTTTAGAATCTTCTTGATAATGAACTATGTATTTCCTCTTCCATTCTTTTGTTTTAAAGGATTTTTTAAAAATATTATTTGAAAAGCAGAATTACAGAAACAGGAGAGACAGAGAATCCTCCTCTCCCTGATTACTCCCCAAATGGCTGCAATAGTGCGACCTAGACGGGTCTGAAGCTAGGATCCAAGAGCGGTTTCTAGGTCTCCCCTTTGGATGCAGGAGCCCAAAGCTTGCATCATCTTCCTCTGCTTTTCCAGACCATTTGCAGGGAGTTGTATCTAAAGTGGAGGAAGGGGGACTCAAACCTGTACCCACAATAGGATGCTGGTGTGGCAGGTGGAGGATTAAGGTGCTGTATTGTGGTGCCAGTCCCTCCCTTTCAGTTTCTTCTCCTCCCCTTCCTCCTCTTCCTCCCTCTTCTTTTTAAAGTTTTTTTTATTGTCATTATTATCTTCCACGATATAATTTTGTAGATATAGGGTCTTCTCCTCGCTGCTCCTTTCTTTGGACCCCGCCATTTTCTATCATATTATTACAATAGTGTAGTCCTTCAGCAACAATCACAAGTCCATTATTCTATTTAAGTGTATCGTAACATTGAAGGTACAAGCAATGATAGAAAATCCAGTATCCAATGGTCAAGGCATATTTAATAGTTTCATTGGAAGTACTCTTTTTATCTGTGTGTAGAAATGCATACTGCAATGTATCTTCACTTCCCAGTATACTAGTCTCCATTGTAAAAGTCTCCACCTATAAAAATATAATAGTAAATACTTGTTTACTCCTTAAAGACTGTCTTCAAGTATAAGATATATCTTTTCAGAAAGGGATAGTATTCATGGTAAAAATAAAATTCTTATTCAATCAAGGAAATAGAGGCACTGAATATACCAACACTATCCAATAAACCCCCACTTATTGTGGGCTGTTTTCCTTTTTAATTTATCAAGTGAAGCGGCCAATGATAACTGTAGTTTTGCCTGTGTTCGGTCATCTTGGGGCCTTGCCAAGGAAGGACTGCTGAAGGGTCCTACCATACATGATGGCCCAAGAAGTAATGAGGGAATCTGTGGAGCTGTGGGCTTCAGGTCACTGGGATTTCAGTACTTAAAAGTTCCTGGTTTCTTAGGATTTGCCTTGGCTGTGCACTTTGAAAACACAGGAAAAAGTTGCTTTACCCGAAGGTGAATACTTGTGGGCAGAGAGACACTAATTTTTGTGTGATACTTGGGCTTGTCAAAAATACCCTCTGATGATGTGGCAGATGTTGTTGTAGAAGCATGGGATATGCTGCCACTTACAATGCTGGCATCCCACATTTGAGTGTTAGCTGTCTTCCTGGCTATTCTGGTTCCAATCCAGCTTCCTGATAATGTGCCTGGGAAGACACTAGCTGCTCTGCAGACACAACAAGGTAATAGAGAATGCGTGGTGCTTGCTTAGGACATCTGCTGCAGAAGGTGAGCAGATCTCATGGAATGAAGTAGAAGGGAACTCAGATATTGTGAGGAGGGAGAGAGAGGAGGGTTGGAGAGGACGTGCCACATTGCTCTGACTAGGCTGCAGCTCCCACTGGTTTATGTGAGGGCCAAGTGTGTGCTGGGCACAATTAGGCTGGACTGCAGCACTCATTGGTTCCAGTGGAAGACTGGGCTGGAAACAGAACCAACCCAGCAATTGCAACCACCAGCTGATCAGGGCAATGGACTGTGCCGGGCCATGTACTTGCTAGTACATACAAGAATCTGGTCTGAGAACACCTCAGACAAAGTTTCTTTGGAGATCTCCCCAATCGAAATGCTGGACTCAACCCTAACCTTGAAAAGACAGAGGACAGAGCAAGTCAAACAAAGCAAGTGGGTTTAAATGGGTTCTTCCTAGTCTTTTCATTGTCTCCTGGACAGGTTTTTCCTTCACACCCAGAGGGTCAGCCATTCCCTCTCTCAATCTGATGTTGCTGTGCTACTTCTAGCAGAATTAAATGAGATCTGTGTTTTTTTGGTTTATGGTTCAGCTGTATAGGAGAGTGTGTTTACTTTTAATCATCTAGACAGGTTTTTCCCTCAGTTAGACTTCTCTCCAGTCAAGATAAGGAGCAATTGGTAATTATACAAGAATGTAGTGGAAGGAAATCCCGAGTACACTTATATTTAGAAACCACCAATTATTAAAAACAACTCCCTATACAGAAATCAATGTGCTGTGACAGATGATACTGATGTTCTATTACTCCTAGCTTTCTCCAGTCATCTGCTGCACTCAGTACTTCTGTCTTCTGCTGTCGCTTTGCCATGATTTCTCCTTTGCTTTCTGCCTTGCTACTTGCTTAGTTGCCATTTTGGCCCTGTTTTTCTGTTCCTTGTTTCATTTGAACTATTTTCTTTTTAAGCAAAGGATTATAGCATAAGCTGGAAGTCCAGATAATGTTAATCTAGAAAGCCCCTGTTAATATGTTCTTGTATTACCAAAAGGAAGTGAGCACATGTGTATGATAAGTGAAAATGTGTTATCTTGCAGGAATACTGAGCATGAGGGTTAGGCAATGGAAAGACTTGGAAATGTTTTCCCAGGCTCTAGGGTCGCGTTTGGGAACCATATTTCCCCTGGGTTGGAGGCTGGTGTTAAGCAGGCAGAGAACTGGAAGCTGATAAAGGAATTACTAATACTGCCGTTTGTTTTACAAATTTCAATTAAAGGATTTAATATGACGGTTAAGCTATAAATTACATTTAGTAAAGCTTCAAGACTGGCATTTTCTGTAATTTAATATTCCTGCTTAGTGCCATACAGCATTAATCCCAGAGGCACTGGGTGGTCTCAAACTAAATCCCTAGTATTTTTGAATCTTGGTTAAATATGAAATACTGTGCATTAGACTGAAGAATAGAATCAAGTAATATTGGTTTTTTTTTTTTCCACCTCTAGAGCTTGGAATTTAATATGATTCCATTGCACTTGAAACATTTACTAGATCTCAGAAGGAGTCAGTTTCTCTTTCATTAGCTTGACAATTGCAAATGAGATAGATTTCACTGTTAGGTCTCCACGCCAACAATAAGGAATAGTTAAGGAAAATGAGCATTACAACACAACTCTGTATCTATTTAGTGTTATCAACTTATGAAAGTTTGAAAATGTAAGTTTTGTAGCATTTATAGTGAGATTTCCTTGGTCTTTCCAATCAGGTGATGAGAGCTTGCTGGTTCAACCATGAAGGTTAACATGGTTTCTCTATTGCCTTTTAGTTTTCCCGTGCACTCTACTAAAAGAGCTAACTCCGAGTTAGTTTCTGCGAGTGTATAAGTGTATTTAGACAGATACATGAGATTACTTTTAAAAGTTGTCATTGATCGAATTCAATTGCTTATTTTTGTGTAAAAACCAGAAAGACGGACATCATCTTTTTTCCCACAATCCACATTTTCCATGAACTTCTGAATACCTATTATATGTGATTGCCTCTGGACATCTGTAGGGGTGCGGTTTCCAGAACACCCCACTCTATGAGTATTAAAGACCTTCATACAGTGGTGTAGTTGGTGTTGTGTAAATACCTACACACTTCTCATCTATTTGAACTCATCTCTAGATTTTTTAAGGTACCCAATACAGTGTAAATGCTGTATAGAAAGAATTAGACTGTATTGCTTAGGGAATTTTGCTTCTTTTCCTGGATATTTTTTAAAGATTTATTTTTATTATTTTTTTATTGGAAAGGCAGATATACAGAGAGGAGAGACAGAGAGGAAGATCTTCCATCCGATGATTCACTCCCTGAGTGAGTGCAATGGCCAATGCTATGCTGATCCGAAGCCAGGAGACTGTTCCGGGTCTCCCACACAGGTGCAGGGTCCCAAAGCCTTGGGCCGTCCTCGTCTGCTTTCCCAGGCCACACCACAGACAGGGAGCTGGAAGGGAAGCAGGGCTGCCGGGATAGAACTGGCGCCCATATGGGTTCCCGGGCGTGCAAGGCGAGTACCTTAACCACTTGCGCCACTGCGCCAGGGCCTCCTGGATATTTTTAAAGGATATTTTTAATTGCAGTTAGTTGAATCCAAAGATACAAAATCACATGGAGATCAGTAACTGTGAGAAAAAAAGCTAAAAAAATATGGAACCTGTAGATATGAGGACTCTCTCTCTTTGTATATATGATAAATATGTATAATTCTATGATCTATAATACCTGCATAATTTTCTTCAAGTTTGTTGAGTTTAATTTTTTTTTGTTTTTGTTGTGTTCAGTTATTCATATAGGAAGGCAAGTCTTTATAAAAATATTTTTCATATTATTTGAAAAGCACAAAGGGGTTTTCCATCCATTGGTTCATACTAATAATGTCTGAAAACAGTTATGACTGGGCCAGGATCCTAAAACTCCACCTGGTTCCAAGTATTTGAATTATCACATGTTGTCCTTCAGGCTTCTCCTTAGCAGGATGTTGTATCAGAACTGGAGGAGCTGGGACTTGAAACAGGCACTCTGATGTAAGATATGGGTGTTCCAAGTAGGGCTTTAACCACTCCATGAATACTCACCCCAAGGTAAAGGCTTCTGAATCAAGTATTCCACACCTTCCAGATAGTGTTCTGTTATCATGTGTGTGACTTATCTGGATGAGAATGCCCTAGGTGGGAAATGAAAGCAGGGTGTATTGAATGTGCAGATGCCAATGACCATGACGTGGATAATAAAATGGAAAAGAAAACAAGGCAAGACTCAGGGAGGATCTTGAACTGAGTGACCCAGCATCTGCTTTTACCTGGAGGAAACGAGGTTAGGAAAACTTGCTAACAACTTGGTAAGATGTAGCACTAAGCAACCACAACTACCTGGCTATGAAGTTGCATCACTGAAAGTCCCTTCACAGATGCTGTCCCCCTTCAGGGTAAGTTTCCTTGTTGTGAATTGCACAGCCTTGGAAGGTTGGCTGCTTTCCATGTTCTGGACCCTTGCTCTTTCTGTTCTTTCACATTGATTTTCTTTCACTTTCTCTGAAGTCTCTCTCCTTTCTGCCCTCGGGAACTCATCATGCACTGCTCTTTGCCCACATTCTTAGTTCACCCAATCCCATCACCCAGCTTCCTCCTGCTTTTTTGACAGCTCTTGGGGGGCAAGATTTTCCTATTCCTATGCCCAGGTTGGCACTCTCACAGCACTCTCCATCACATATTGTCACTGCAGTCTACTACTGCTTAGGTATTTGAAAAATGTGTGTCTTCCTCTATGGACTGGTATTTCCATGGAGGTGGGGGCCCATAACTGTCTTGCTTATATGCCTACTGAATGGCACATGATAAAAAAATGAATACATAGATTAACAAACAAGGCAGAAACCTGATATTTACAGATTGAATTATGTCCATCTAAAAGATGTGTTGAAATGCTTAATTCCTAGTGTCCATTAATGTAACCGTACTGGAAATAGGTCTTTACAGGTAGGATCAAGTTAAGATGAGGTCCTTAGATGGGACCCTGATCTAATATGATTGGTGTCCTCTTAAGAATCACATGGAGACTACCACGTGGTAACAGAAGCTGATTGTAGTGATGCATCACTAAACCACGGATTCCATGTATTGAAGGACATGAGCAGAGAAGCTAGGATGAATAAAGAAAGCATTCTACTTAAGGCTGACATTGTGTTGCACCAGGTTAAACCTCTACTCTGTGGCCACATGGGTGCCAGTTAATGTCCTGGTTGCTCCACTTCTGATTCAACTCCCTGCTGATGGCCTGGGAAAGCAGCAGAGGATTGCTCAAGTCCTTGGGATCCTGTACTCTTGTGGGAGACCCAGAAAAAACTCCTGGCCATGGATCAATTCAGCTCTTGTCATTGTGGCCATTTGGAGAGTGAACCAGCAGATGGAAGACCATTCTCTGTGTATCATTCTCTCAGTTAAATCTGCCTTTAAATAAAAATTTTAAAATCTTTTAAAAAAGAAAGAGTTCTAACTCAGTGTTAGTGGGATCACAGCCTTCCTGACACCTTCAGTTTAGACACCTTCAGAACTGCTTAGGGAATAAATTATCTTTAATAATATTCCACCTAGTTTATTATGCTTTATTATGACAGCCCTGGAAAAATAAATTTATCTGATCATTAGAACTGGTGCTGATATTACAGTTATACCAATAGCGAGTCACCTTAACCAAGTTTGCTTTTAGAAACTAGAATCAGATTGATGTGATAGGAGAGGCATGAAATAATGAAGCTAAGAGGAGTGGAGAATTTCAGTTTTAGCCTTGGGTAAGTGTGAGAAAAGGCCTCTGTGAGAAAACTGTCCATATGTACTAGTTAAGTGTGTGTGTACTGACATCAACCAAGGACCCACACGCGTGATTTTACACATCCCCATGTCTCATGTATTGTTATCCCCATTTTGTAGGTGAAGTAACTTGGCAAAGGAAAGAAATGGTAGAGCGTTGATTTGAACCCAAGCAAGTATGAAGGACAGACAGCAGGGAGACATGTCAGAAAGTGCCACTTTGGGTGTAGCTGTTTGGTCCTCAAAGATACTTCTTAAGAATGCCCGTGGGTCAAACTGTTACACAGGCAACCGCCACACACTGAACTCCAGTCTGTTTCAAAGGTGTTATTGACATATAGGTATGTTTTCTATTTTAAGTTTGTTTTTGACAATACTGTCAAACTGTCTGTATGTTTCATAACCCTGTAGGCAATGTGATGTGATGCTGTCATTACATTTAAAAAATTTGGTTTTATATCCACCTCATTAATACCTTGGGATATTCTAGTTTCTTCTTCTCTTGCAGGTGTCTTTTCTTGCCTCCAAAGTAGGTCACCGAGCAGACCAGGCACAGAAAGGGAGAATACAAAGGAATCAAAAGCTGGAAGGATTCTCAATGGGAATGGAGATCATTAATTCTTCATCTAGAGAGAATTGCATCTCTCAAAGATAAAAATATATATATACTCTTGCAATTCTCAAGAGAAAGTGACTCCATTGTGCTCCTCAGGGAAGAGAGTGTCAGGTGGTGGAAATGGGGCTGTGTGATCGATCAGGAGAATCTCAGCTTCAAATGCTAGCCTCCCACTTTGGAGCATTCTTGTCAGCACGCTGAGCCTTGCTACTTCCTCAGCTGTGACAAAGACAAGAGTGGTTAGCCTGCTGTCAGGGTTTTTGGGAGGCAAAAACAAGAATGTGTAGAAGAAGGTGTTTCTGGGTATGGGGTGACTACACTAAAAAGTTCTACCGGATGGGAGAATGTTCTTTTATTGAGAGAAACTTATTGTGTCCCAAGAGTCTTTACTTTCTGTTTGTTTTTAAAATTTCAACCACATCTACCGCTTTTTTTTGATATGTCCTCATTTTTTGCTGCTCTGTAGCAGATACTCAAACTTTCCCTAACGCTCACCCCTTTCAGTTGAATACCAAGTCATACATTTGCCCGAGTTGTTGGGAGCCCTGCTTGTGACCTGGCGCATCTTACGTGCTGGACGGAGAACTTGAGTTGTAATGTTTGTCTTGCAGGATTTCAGTCATGCTTTGTTTTCATTAATCCTTTCTATTTCCTTGTCTCAATTGTTACTCCACACCTGCCGTGGTCATTTTCCACCCGATTCTAGACTCTGAGGCTGCCTAGTCCTGAACTATAACCTCCAAAGTATAAGCTGAAATATACCTTTTCTTTCCCAAGAAGATCCTCTGAGGAATTTAAGCTGCAGTCATGAAAGTCAAACTGAACGCGCACACACACACACACACACACACACACACACACACACACACACACACACACAACGAGGGATGTTGCTTGGGGGAAATTTATGTGTTTTTTGTTCTGTATTGTTTTATAAGATCCAGAGGTTAATTTTGGTAATGTGAGGGCAGGTCAGTAGTCTTCCTAGATGATTTTTTCTTCTCTGGACACACTTTCTTTTACCTTTTAACTTGTTGGCAATTTCTTTTCTTTTTTTTAAAAAAAGATTTATTTATTTATTTTTCTTTTTAAAAAAGATTTTATTTATTATTATTGCAAAGGCAGATATACAGAGAGGAGGAGAAACAGAGAGGAAGATCTCCCATCTGGTGATTCACTCCCCAAGTGACTGCAATGGCTGGTGCTGTGCTGATCCGAAGCCAGGAGCCAGGAACTTCCTCCAAGTCTCCCACACGGGTGCAGGAACCCAAGGCTTTGGGCTGTCCTTGGCTGCTTTCCCAGGCCACAAGCAGGGAGCTGGACGGGAGGCGGGGCTGTCAGGATTAGAACTGGTGCCTATATGGGATCCTGGCGCTTTCAAGGCATTGATTTTAGCTGCCTATGCCACCGTGCCGGGCCCAGATTTTTTTTTTTTTTTGAAAGGCAGATTTAAACATGAAGGAGAGATGGAGAGAACTTCTATCCGCTGTTCACTCCCCAAGTGGCACAACAGCCAGATCTGAGCCAATCTGAAGCTAAGAGCCAGGAGCTTCTTCCAGGTCTCCCATGTGGGTGAAGAGTCCCAAGGCTTTGGACCACTCTCTACTGCTTTCCCAGGCCATAAGATGGGAGCTGGATGGGAAGTGGAGCAACTGGGACATGGACTGGCACTCATGTGGGATCCTGGCACTTGCAGATGCCATTTGGCAGACCTGACAATGTCTTGTTCTTAGGAGCATTTCAAATAGCAGTGTTTTTTTTTTTTTTTTTTTTTTTAAATATTTTGGGAACTGTCCCAAAGCAGAAACCAGCATCTCAAAATACTGCAATTTTAGGGAAAGTATCCATTGTTCCAATCACATGTCCAGGAAATGTGCCTTGATCCAAGCATAACCTTGACAGTTATATTCAACATTTTACAGGAATGCCAGTGTAAGAGTATTCTGGGTAGGTGACAAGAATGACCATAAAATTAACATGACTTTCGAAAGGTCACATTATGTGCCCGTCATTGGATTAAGTGCTTTGTATACTATTCTCTGCCTATATTATGCATCTTCTGGGAGTATTAATACCTTGATTCTGCTGAGGAAAAAGCTGAGATTTTCACCAGTGAAATAAATTAGAGACAATACAATCAAATGATTCAGGTTCAAGAACTCTGAAGGCCGTACTTTATCCCCTGCTTCTGAAAATACCTCCTTGGGAGTTCACCACTTTCTAAGGATTGAACAGAACTGATTTGGGAACCTGCACGCATAGAGGATAAGGGTGTTGCGATGCCTAGCGGAGTCTTGGTAGAGTCTTCTTAGTATCTGTGAAAGTCTTCTTTCTTGTCCTTTGTAGTCACTGTTTCCTCCATCTGTTCTCAATAAATTTCTTAATCACCTCTGGTGATGAGATTCTGACTCCTGAAGAATTTTGTCCCTGCTACCCATGGGGAATGCATATTGGGAACATCTGCTCGGCTTCCTTCTGGTGTACTCCAAGGCAGGGAATTCACCAGCGGATTTTTAGGGACATCTACATTGGCTGGCTGTGGGAGAGTTTGCCATCTGTCAATGGTCATGGTGTATCCTTCACTGACCTCTTACATTTAATTTCATGGTCCAGACTCCTTCACCATCCCATCTTCTCTGGTGGTCTTGGGCCTCTTCCAACATAGATAGATAGGAAATTGTGATGTCACAGGAAGTATCAAGATTATGTTTCCAAGCAAGATAAAGTTATATTCCTCTGTAATATGAATTTGGTTTTCTAAAATGAAGTTTTATTATTTGTGTTTATTATAATATTGGACTGTATTTCTTGAATTTACTTATAATGGGACATGGCCATTTAAATGTAAATCTCTAAATGTCTAGGTAAACATTCTAGTGGTTAGTCCCTGAAGCCTCCTGAAAGCTCAGCACTGTGGATTTTGGGAATAGATGCAATAGATGGACATTGATGTGGCTTCAGCTGTTCTGAAGTCTAATTGGATGTTTGAAGCTGCTTTTACTGGGACTCTGTTTTCCCCCCATGGCTCCTGAATACACTCTCTGGGTCCTTGAAGCCACTCTCTGAGTCACCTTTTTATATTAGGAAAGTTTACTTGTGTTTGCATTTGGATAGTTTCCTCTGCGGTGTCCTGACATTTGGAAGGTCTCAAGATATCTTTTAAACTGTTACTGCAGGCCTGGCATGATAGAGTAATTGTTAAAGTCCTTACCTTGAACGTGCTGGGATCCCATATGGGTGCCAGTTCTAATCCCGGCAGCTCCACTTCCCATCCAGTTCCCTGCTTGTGGCCTGGGAAAGGAGTTGAGGATGGCTCAAAGCCTTTGAACCATTGGACAGAAGATTTTCCTTTCTGACTCTTCTCCTCTCTGTATATCTGCTTCTCCAATTAAAATAAATAAACCTTTAAAACAAAACTGTTGATACTACCGTCTATCCAAGCTGGTGATACTTTTGTGTATATGATTTTCTTAAACATTTGGTGAGTCTCCTGTACATCTTTTCAGAGTTTATTCTATTAGATAGAAACATAACTAGAAATCTTTGTGACAAGACTGTTTTTAAAATTTTTTTTTTAAATTTTGGGCTTAAATTGAGAAAAAATAGTATTAATCTTAGAAGATATAAAGGATCTAGGAATCTTTTTTTTTCCTGTTAACCTGATTATAAAACACTCTGAGGCACTGCCTTTTCATCCTTCTGAAGAATTCTGTGCTACCCAAATTGAGCTTCTTTATACTTAGATCATTCCTTCTTGAGAATATTTTGGTCTCAGTTTTTGATAGAAGTGATTTTTTAAATTTTAGTTTGCCCCTTGAAGCAATCGGCAATCTACCAGATGCAGTTTCTGATTCTTTGTGTATAACATTTTTTTCATTCACTCTCTCTTTGAATCCTGTTTTAAGTAGGGTCTATATGGGACATACATTAATCTGCTTGACAGTTTCCTTAGCAACGTTATTCAGGTAACTCTGTGCATTTTGTTTTCTTTTCTGTGTATACATATAAGAAAAGAAAAAAGTAAACAGTATATATATAAAAAGAAAAAACCAATATACACATATATTTATTCACATATTTCAAAAACTTTGGATTAGCGTATAATATTTGTAAGTTATTATGAATGCATAATGTTTCCACACGTATGCATGGCATAAGCCAACGCTGCTAGGCAGTCCTATAGCAGAAGCTACAGCTACCTACGGTTTTGCAGAACACTGACCTTTATTGGGCTGTTTCGGGACTGATTATCTAGTCTTCTTGATCCCTCTGCGTTTCTCAGCTTCCAGTAATTACTGTTTCAGATTCATATGGATCCACCTATATGGTTTTTCTTTTTATAACGTCATGGTCTCCAGTTACATGCATATGGCTGCAAGCGTCAGAATTTCATTCTTTCCAGGAGTGAGTAACATTCTGTTCTGCATATGTACTACCTTTCCTTTATGCATTCCTTCGTGGATGGGGCCCTACGTTCATTTCTGTATCTTGGCTCTTGGGAAGAGTGCTGTAATTATCATAGGAATGTGGGCACCTCTTCACTATTCCACTTTCAGTTCCCTTGTGTATATAACCAGAAGGCACATAGCTGGATCATATAGTGTGTCTGATTTTGAGGAATCTTCATGCTGTTCTTTCTAATGGTGGAACTAATTTACATTTCTACTCATAATGTATTGGGTTCCCTTTTCTGTATATCCGTATTGTTACTAGCTTTTATTATTTTTTTATCCTTCTGTTAATAGCTAACCAAAATAAGTTGATACCTCATTGGGGTTTTAATTTCCAATTCCACGTTGGCTAGTGATACTAAACACTTCTTCATGTACTAAATATAATTTCCTGCCTCTCATGTTACTTCTGTTTACTGTTGCTAAGCTTCTTTTCTTTTGTTAAAGTACATAAATGTGCATTTACTTTGTGCAAATATACACAAATGTAGGAAAAAGTGTGCAATGCTGAGGAAGGTCAAAAGGTCAGATTCCCTCTGGGTACCACCAGCGCATCACATACTTGCGGAAATACTAGGTTGCACTCTTGGGATGGGGTTAGAGTCTCCTTTCCTCCAGGTTCCATTAACACTACCCTCATTCTTTGTGTTTTTTTTTTTTTTTGACAGCCTCCTTAAAATCCAAAATCCTGCATCTGATCAAGCAATTCAGACTTTCATTGATGCTCTCTTTAAAGTCCCTTTTCATCTATTTTCTGCCAATTTCTTCTCCCATATTGTGGGGTATTTGTCATGGCATAGTCACTTTTGCCATCAAGCTGCATGAGTTTTGTTGTTTTTTTTTTTTTTTACTGCTGGATAAATTGTTCAAAACTTAGTAAACAAAAACAACAATCATTCTTGTTTCTGTCTCAGCATCTCATAAGGTGGCAAACGGTCGGTCAGAATCAATCCTTGTGAGGCATGGCCACCTGGAGAACCCAAGCTCACTGATAGAGTTCTTGGTGGCCTCTGATGCTCACTGACCTGTCTGCAGGCTGCAGTTTCTTATTGCATGGACCTCTCTGAAGGGGTGCTGAAAGAGAACTGCTGTCTGCTCTTTCTGGAGCAAGAAACAAAGAGAAGTAGCCAAGATGTCTACGCAGAGCAACCATTGTGCGGTGTGGGAAAGGCCTTTATTAAATCCAACAGAGCACTCTATGACTTCTCTCCCAAATGACTCCACTTTATCAACACTTGTTTTTTTTTTTTCCTACTTAGTTACGTCCAACATTTTATTCTGTTTATCCCATTTTACGTTTGTGACTTTCCAGAATGTCATGGTTTGTTTGTCATCTTTCAGTATCTTCTTATTTGTAAGGGCATGAAGAAAGTAGATGATCAAACCACAGGTGTATAGCTCTGTTTCTCCCACAGGGATTTCCTAGGTGGCTAAGAAGGCAAGCAATGGCATCAAATCTCCTTTTTTTTTTTTAGGTGTTAAAGTCAGGGGTCTTAATTGATGAATAAGTAGCACATGTGTTGATCAATACATTTTAAACACATCATTTGTGGCAATCAATACAGGCATTTTCCTCTGATTTTCTTGTTTTAATTCTTATTTTCCATTGCACAGTTTTATAGGTATAGTGCTTACCCCGCATCCATCCGTCCTCCTTCTCCCCTCCTCACTGCTCCGTGTATTTTATGCTAACCTAGTCCTTCAGCTGAAGTCTTGACTCCAGCATTCACTTGCGTCATGACACTATAGGTATAAGGAAGGATCTGGTATCTTGTTGTCGAGGTATATTTAACAGTTTTATTGGGGGCCTTGTGTCATTCAGGAATAGAGATGTATGCTGCAGTTCTTTGATTCCTGGTACTCTGATCTCCATTACACAGTTCATTTATGAGATTACAAGTGTGGACTTGTTTACCTATAAGCTTTTTGCTTTGTATTTTGCATGAAGGTTGTCTTGTATCAGAGAGAACTCCATGTAAATATGCTAATGGCAGACTGCCTGACAAATAGCTAATAGTATTTGCTAGTAGGAGAGTTTAGCCTTGCCTAGGATTGTTTATGATAAGCAAACCTGAAGTCCATGCATTTAGGAGGTAAAGCTCCCTGGAAAATTTTCACATAGTCATGTAACTCTGACTCTATGAAATGAACAAATACTTCCTACTGACAAAGCATATAGTTAGTTAAATTCAGAGACTTGTCCTAATTCAGTTTGTTGTTTTCCTCCAAGAACACTTCATAGGTGGGGTTGTAATATTGCATGAGAGACACACAGTATCTGTCTCTCATTTTGTCACATTAATAGTCGTTGCCAATAAATGCCTAGATTAATTAATTCCTTAGTGGCTGCGAAGGTCATATTCTATTATTCCTATGTTTATAAGTGATATTCAAGAAAGAAAAATTTGTCTTCATCTAATATTTGATAATTCACTGGTATAATTCTTAAGGGAAATAAAAAAATGAATTATTTTTGCCTATTGTCTACTTTTCAAGTGATGAATTACTTTACTCTCTTTCAAAATGTTGACCCGTTATAACTACTATTGTAGTATTAATATAGTATTAATATAAAGTCATGGATTCAAATGTTTTATGGATTTTATTTCTGTAAATTTTTATTTACTTGAGGAGGGAGAAGGAGAAGGGTTGAATAGGGTGCAGAGATGGGAGAAAATCCCCTACTCCTGGGTCATTCCTCAGAAGCCTGCAGTGGCAAGGGCTGACACTGTACGTGCTATGGGCCAGGAGCCTGAGCGGGGTCTGCCACGTAGTGGCCGGAGCCTAAGCACTGACACATCACTTGCTGATTCCTGAGGCCTACGTGAGTGTGGGAGTCGAGTAGGGAATTGAATCCAGGTACACCAGGTGGGCATGTAGTTATTTTTAGCTGGTGTCTTAACTTTACTATGCCAAACACCTGCTTCCATTTTGATATATTTTCTTTTTTTTAAAGATTTATTTAATTTTTATTGGAAAGTCAGATATACAGAGGAGGAGCAGAGACAGAGAGAAAAATCTTCCATCTGCTGATTCACTCCCCAAGTGGCCACAATGGCTGGAGCTGAGCTGAGCTGATCTGAAACCAGGAGCCCAGAGCCTTTGCTGGGTCTCCCACACAGGCGCAGTGTCCCAAGGTCTCAGACCATCCTTGACTGCTTTCCCAGGCCTCAAGCAGGGAGCTTATTTGTTTTTTATGATACAGTTCCATATGCTCAGAGATTTCCCATTCCATCCTTCCCATACCCTCCACCACTGAGTTCCCATATGTTATTACAATAGCATAGTCCTTCAGCCGACACTCACAGGTCCATCATTCTGCTATTTAAGTGTATCATGACATCGTGGGTTTAGGACAATGGTAGAAAATCCAGCATCCTATTGTCAAGGTGTATTCATTGGGAATCTTTTATTCAGGAATAGAGATGTATACCACATTGTATCTTCACTTCATGATATATTAGTCCAAATTATATCGTTCCTCTAGATGAATGTATGTATGTTCATGTTTACTTGTAAGTATATTTGTTTTGTATTTTGCATAAGGGCTGCTTTGTATCAGAGAGAACATATGTCTATGTTTTGTATGTTGTTATGAGGGTTGCCTTATGTTTGTCCTTTTGGGATTGGCTTATTTCACTGGCTATAATGGTCTTTTATTTTATTTTTATTGGAAAGTCATATTTTACAGGAGAGACAGAAAGATCTCCTGTCCACTGGTTCACTCCCTAAGTGGCGACAATAGCCGGAGCTTAGCCAATCTGAAGCCAGGAGCCAGGGCCTTCCTCTGGGTCTCCCATATGGATGCAGGGACCCAAGGCTTTGGGCCATCCTCTGATGTTTTCCCTTGTTGTAAGCGGTGAGCTGGATGGAAAGTGGAGCAGCCAAGTACACGACCTGGCAACCATTGGAATTCTGATGCATGCAAGGTAACGATTTGGCCACTTGGCTATTGGTTTGTACCCTGTAGATAAACTTTTTTTCATGATGTTAAAAATAAGTTTATTTTGGTGCAAACAATTTTGAAATTGATGCATAAATATAATGAGCACTTTCCCTGACTTTTTTTTTTCAACATTTTATTATTGTTATGCTGCTGCTGCTGATACAGTTCCATAGGCTCTGGTGTTACACTTACCCCCTCTCCCCAAACCTCCTCCCCCGACACAATGATTTCCCCTATGCTATTGCACCACTGTAGTTCTTCATAAACAATCATATGTCCATCACTGAGGGCATGGACAATGGCAAAATGCCCAGCATCCTATTGTCAAATAAACAGTTTTATTAGGAGTCCATCTTTGATGTGGAAGTAGAGATACTGCATTGTATCTTCACATCTGGATATGATAATCTCTAATTACACAGTTACTATACATCTCTTTAAATGAGAAGCCGCAAAACAAAATAAGAAAAATAGAAATTTACAACATGAAGTTAAATAACATGCCACTGAATGAGACTAATGTGTTGCTGAAGAAATGAAAAAGAAAATCAAGAACCTTCTTGAAGAAAATGATGCCACTCTATGATATATGAGTCAGTGAAGAATTTAATATGAAAGAACTATTTTGAAGCAATAATAAATCCATCAAAATCCATGAGATATAGCTTCCGCTGATCTTAGTTGGTGAGACATGTCTCCTGTAGGCAACAAATAGATGTTTTTTTTTTTTCTTTAGTCTACTTATCCATAACATTTGATTGATGATTTTCAGGCATTTACATTCAGGGTTAATATCAATGGATGGTAATTTGGTCCTATTGTTTTAGCAATGGGTTGTTCATTGTTTGATTTAGTCTTCTGTTGTTATTTTACTGGGATATTCTTCTCATTTACCTTTGGTTTTGGTGGGCACTAATTCCTCTTCTCTGTTAAGAGAACATCTTTAAGTATCCTTTGTAGGGCGGGTTTGGAGGAGGCATTTTTTCTTTTAACTTCGGAAGATTCGTAGGATGACAAAGTTGGTATTATTTTCAATGTGAGACCAGTGCGATACACTGAGCTGGAAGTGTGTTTGCTCCCAGCTTAGCAAATGTGCAGCTCACTGTTGTCCCTCCAGTCTCAAAGCCTTTGCCGTACTGTTCAAAAAGGTGCCTGATGTGCCAGTGATGGAGTTCTGGATCTGCTGGCTGTTAGGTCTGCGAGCTACCCAGACCCATTTTGGGTGGAATCTGTAGGATGCCCTGTCAGTGACATGCACTGAGCCAGAAATGGGTTCATTCCCAGCTTAGTGCATGCTCAGACCTGTCTCAGCGTTTTCCTCCCTACATAAAATGGTGCCTGATGTAGCTGTGGTGGTGGTCTAGGCTGTGAAATCCATCCTATTCCTGTATCACCTGTTTTGCTCCTGGTTGAATCAAACAGGAGCAAAATTAGCAGGACAGGAAGTTCTTTGCCAGGGTCACTTGCTGAGCTCCTGGTGAACTCCCTGTCCCATTTAGCTGCTCGTGGAGCTTTAGCACCGCATGTAATTCATTTCACTGATTGCTGACTGCCACTGCAAATATCTGGTAACTGCAACCCTACACCATTATCTGCTCCTTTCTTGTGTCCATCAGTCTTCGGTGCCCCTCTGCCATCGATCTGTCCTCTCCTATTTCCTGGAATGTGCCCTCTCTGCTTCATCCTGGCTGATGTCCTTTTCCTATTCCACCACCTTGATTCTCCCTTTCCCTTAGCTTTTTTTTATGCAGATATGCTTCTAAGAACAAAATGATGTTGCCTTCCTCCTTCTCTTCTTTCAATCCCAATGGCCAAACTTTTGAAAAATATTTATTTTTCATTAATTAAATCTCCTCATGATTTTAGTTTCTGTTCATTAACTTCAAGCAATTTTGAGTATCAGTTCATATGGCAAAGGTAATTTTTTCCCAGTCTGTTTATTTTAAGAGATAACTTTAACACTGTCGGGCTTTCTCTTTGTTTTGGGAAGTTTTTTATTTCATTAAGTCTTAGAGTATAATCTTGGACAACTCAGGATTTCCAAGACTATTTCAGGGGACTTATGTTGGAAAACATATTTGAAGATACTGCTCAGATGGCGTTAGTCTTTCTACTGTTGTATTTCATGACTGTCCCCGCAGTGAAATTTCCCACGAGGTACATATGATACTGCAATAGACTGCAGACAGAAACAGCTGTCTTTTGTTAATCCAAGCATTTTGAAAAATCTGTAAAACATAAAAGCAATAAAAATCTCCCACTAACATTTTGCTTTCATTTGTGTGTAATTTAACAGCCTGTTATTTGTCCTGTAGGAAGGACAGGAGACATGTCAGTCCACCAAGAATCAAAGATGCAAGAACATAATGAAGAAGTACTTGAACCTCTATGTAAGAAAGTAGATTATCAGAGTGAGCAAGGAAAGAAATCTTTTGGATCCTAGTGGACTCAAGGAAGCTTCCTGTGGAAACTCCTCCTGAAAGCCACTTTGTTGGGGGAGGGAAAGGCAGGGAGCATCAAGCCTGCCATCACCAACCTTGCTAATTTGAAGTGAACGTGGTAATGCCCAAGGTGCACATGATCTAGGGCCATGCATATATCTCCATTTCCATACCTAGTGGGCTTTGTTTATTGTGTGCGGCATGGTTTTTGGTAACCATGTGACCTTCACTTATACTAAGTTTTGTTTCTCAAAATGTTCTATAAGATGTTCTCTTTCCTTGAGCAGATTAGTGTTGGTGGCAGTGGTTCGGGGGAGACCTAGGGCATACCAATTTTTAAAAAATCTTATTTTTTGAACTTCAGATCTTTCATCTTATGGATCTTTGGAGGAAACCTAGTAGGGTCACTACTATGACTCAGTCATGTCCAGAGAACCAGTGTTCCGCTCTGCACGAAGGATGTGCCTAGGGGACTGAGTGGGGATCCCATCTGCTTTTATATCTTATTGACAACAGTAAAGCTCATATATACTCTAATTCCTTATTATGAACTGTGGCTTCCATGCTCAAATGTTAAAAAAAAAACAACTGTGCAGGGAGGCTATGGCTGTGAAAAATATTAGATTATTCTGAAAGCCTGTTTTCCTAGAACCTGATCCTTATGAGGTTCATTTTATTATTATGGCAAATAGCAGTGACAACATTCAAGCTTTTCAGCAGTCCCAAGCTGAGGGTGCCTAGCGTGGCAGCATTGTGGGAAACAAGCAAAAGCAGCCATCAGTTCCTGCAGTAATCAAGCACTGTTATGTGACAGCTTGGGAACAACCTTGGGAACCCAGATAGATGGGCTGCAGGATGCATTCCACAGCTGTGCCCTCACTTCTCATCATTTCTCTCCCCATGGCTTAGGCGAGAACAAACGAAAGTGCACACCAGTCTGTCATCCTCATTGCCTAGGAGATAAACCAATTCTCTAAGGATTTCTTTCTCTCCAGCCATCGGTCCTCCCCTGTAGTTTAATTTGCATTTGTATTACTCATTTGGTTATTACTTATAAAGTGGCAGAGACTAGGTTTCAGAGCAAAGTTGGATTTGGTACTGGGGCTCATAACTATTTTTCAAAAATAAAATGTCTTTAATAGGCCCAAATAGGGGACAATTGCTCCTGGGGGAATGCTGACTCAGTCTTGGATGGTCTTTTCCTGCTGCATAATTCCTGATTATGGTCATTTTGCTCCAGTTTTTGGGTACTTGTACTCCATGCAGTCAGAAGCATCAGTTTGAAGGTATGATGGTTACCAAAGGATTGAAAAATAAGTGAGCATTTTAGCAATATGTGTTTTTAAAGTAGATAAGGGAGTTTTAAAATCTGATTTAGAGAAGGACCTTGAGCAAATCAACTAGCATGATCTTGCCCTTAGGTTTGTGCCACTCAATCTCATCCAAATCGACAGAGATATTTGTAAACCAGGTCCAGAATTTACAGTTGGGGGTTCCCTGTGATGGATTCTAGAAGACTTAAGTCCACTGTCCTGGATATTGAGCTCTGAGAGACGTGGTTCTACTTAGGAAAGGAGTCAGTGGTTGGAGCCAGGTGTAATGGCTGTCAGGTATGGGAATTGCGCTGCTCTTACAGGATATGGGAAGGACACTCTGGACTTCACTTGCAGTGGTAGGGAACCACTGCCTTCCATTACAGCACTGTGGAAGCAGCTCTCCACTTCTTTGGCAGTGTGGCTCTGTTCCTTTAACCCTCACTTATACATAGATCTCACCTTTAGAACTGGTTATTGGATCCCAGTACATGCCATCTTCTGGATGTGGATCCATTAATGGAGTTTCCTCTTAGACAATTGTCTCATCCAGTGAATACGTGTGGTAGATGTGAACTCTTAAAGATGTTGTCAGTAGGATGGACTGTAACTCCTGAGGCTTGATAATAAAAGACAACGTTCTCTATATTCTCTTTATGGAACACTTGCACAGAGGAAGGCGGGGAGTACTCAAAGTGGCCTTAGGAAGAGGCCCCTGGGTGGGAAGTAGCACAATCAGCCAATTGCTGCTGTCAGTGAACCATTTTGGATGTGAAGCTGCCAATCCCAGCCAATCAGAAAGCTGCAGTGTTGTCTGACTGCAGCCTGAGCTAGAACCACCCAGCTAAGTCACCCCTGAATTGCTAACCTACAGAAACTCTGGGGTAACTAACACCCGTTTATTGTTTTAAGCCATAGAGACCTGGGGGAGGTAATTTATTACACAGTAAGAGATAACTTATACAGTATAAATGCACTCAATAAATCACAGAAATTATTTTTGCAGTCTAGATTATATTTTAGTTTTTTTCTCTGGTCTTGTTTTGATATGGGAAACCTGCCAAGATAATCAAGGACACCTGTTAAAGCATTTTAGTGTGGGCCATTTCTCTAAGTGGCTAATTTGTCTTTCAGAGGCAGTAGCAATTTTCATTAGCTTCACTTATCTTGTGATACCCCAATATAGTTAATTTGAAAAATGGCTACACCGTTCATTTATGCCACAAAGATTGGTCTGGCAGTTTCAGGATAAAAAAAAAAAATAGGATGTATGTAAAAGAAAGCGAAAGTAGAACATTTAAATGCAAAGTGTAGGCATGCCCTTTGTTCCTGGTTACATATTCTGAGATTTGTACACCAAACAGGATGTATTAGTTAATTTTCCATTACTACAACAACACATCTGAAGCTGGCTAATTTTTAAAGAAATGATGTTTATTTCGCTTTAGCAGGGCAGGTAACCCTAATGACTTAATTACTTTGCACATGAGGGTACCTCTTGTAAAGGTTCCACCACCAGCACACTGATGACCAAGTTGCTGGTGAAAGTCCAAGTCAGCTGATGCTTGCTGGGGCTAGGTGCACACTGCTAGCTGCGACCTCATGGGTGACATCACAGGAAGAGTGAGAGGTGGCATGGCAAGGTGCAAAGCCAGAAGGTGAGGAGGGGGCAGTGTTGCTCTTTTATAACAACCTTCTGTCACAGGAACTAACTGGGGCTTCATGCGGGCTGCATGGTTCCATTCTGAGACAAACACTCCCAATGACCTACTCTAGTTCTAGGTTCCACTTCTACAACCTTCTACCATGTTTAAACACTGGTGACAAAGCTGATCCATCAGCTTCCTGTGAACAAACTCAAGCCCTATCCATTTCCTTATATAACTTAGGAATGGGACAAACTTTTTCCCTTAGGAAATGGGGACAAGCTTCCTGGGGAAAAATTCATGCTATATCCAGACCATTGCAGAGGCCGTGATTATGAGACAGAATATGTAAGATACTGAAGCAGACTGGGATAAGGAAGGGTGCTATTGAATTATATACTAATTAGTAATTCAACTTTTATTACCATTTGGAAATTTATCTCTGAAATACAATTATGTTGCAACACTGAGTGAATTGGCAGAAAGTTTTACCTACACATATGTAAAAGAAAATGCAATGTATTGGGAGGCTATCTACCTTGGGAAATGGGACTTCCAGGAAGGCAGCTTTTGGGATGTTTCCCAGCTGTAACGTTTATGTTCTGGCAACCTGACATCAGACACATCTCCACAGAAGATGCTGTAGGGATAGCACAGAGTTATGATAGTCTAAGACAGAAAAATCAGATTCAACTTCTATTTCTTCTCACTTGTATGGCTTTGAGGAACCTAACTTTTGTGTAAGTGAGGTTTCCTATATGAAAACAGAGTAGTAATCACCGCCCCCCTCCCCATGTCTTTAGACCTTCATCATTGATGTGTGCAGCTAACTCACTGTATTCACCATTGGATCTGACATAAAAGCATGGAGAAAGCTGAAGCTGAATTACTGGAGATTGAAGCAGCTGAGGGTTTTGCAACTGAGTCAAAGACCTCTGGTTGGGTTCCTTGTCACGGAATGTGTGGTTCATGTGAAAGACACTTTGTCTGTTGTGCTTGGTTCTCAGAGTTTGGGTTATACCTCCATTGCTGTACCAGCTGGCCTACATTTCTTAAGGCTTGACACATAGTAGGCTACTCATGATGATTTGATAAAGGAGTGACTGTCACAAAAATTTTTAAAATATTTATTTATTTTTGTTGGAAAGGAAGATTTCTAGAGAGAAAGATCTTCCATCTGCTGATTTATTCCCCAAGTAACTGCAATGGCTGAAGCTGAGCAAGTAGTCAGGACTACTGAATCAAAGCCAGTCGTCAGGAGCTTCTTCCAAGTCTCCCTTGTGAGTGCAGTTCCAAGGCTTTGGGCCATCCTTGACTGCTCTCCCAGGCCACAAGCAGGGAGCTGAATGGGAAGCAGGGCCACCGGGATTAGAACCGACTCCCTTATGGGAACCCCGGCACATGCACAGTGAGGACTTTAGTTGCTAGGCTGCCATGCTGGGCCTGTCACAGATTTCTAAACTGCTTATATTGTAGTCATTGACACTGCTATGACTTTTCTACAGTCTAGAGAGTGTGAATTATTTGTTTAAAATATTTTGAAAGGCAAAAAGAAGAAATGTGATGTGGATGCCTAGCAGACATTCCAGGAGAGATGTGAAGCAGAGGACACTCTGTGTCCATGCAAGGCTGTTTGTAGGCCTGGAGTCATGGAAAACCTGCCCCAAAGGCTGATATGGTTTTGTCCTTTGGAATGTTGTCTAATTGTTTTCTTCCCACAGGAGAGCTACTTATTTACCCCTTGCTTGGAACTATCATGGGTTACTCTGACCTTGTGGAAACTCAACAGATCTGTGCTCCGTGCACCTGCTTTCCCACTGCTTGAACTATGTGTAAAAGTGTAAAAACTCAGTTTTCTTGTTTCAGCTTATCATCCTAAAAGATGAAGGCTACCCTGCCACAATCATAAAAATTAAATTCTGCATGTCCTCTCATGTCCTCCATTAATTCATCTGTATCAGAAATGGATGACACAGAAAAAAATGACTGTTTCTGGGAAAACATGTCCCTGCCCTTAGTGACCTTGAAATGATTCTAATCATGTGGGGTGTAGTCCATGCCAATGGGGCTTTTAGAGAAAGCCCCAAAGCTTGTGCTTGCCTGAACTGCTGGAAGGACTTGTTCATCGATGCTCAGATCACCCAGGGAAAGGAACTTCCCCCAGTAATGAACCTACACTCTGGATTTTGTTGGCACAAACATTTCTGCAGCAGTTAACATATATGAGGTTTGGGGCTGAGCAAGGATGTGAATTGGGGAAGCCAGGCTCATAGGGAAGAACGTCAGTAATGGACATAGTGCATCAGATGGATGGAAGGAAAGCCCCTGGACACCCACACAAGTTGGGGCTAGCTAACAAAAAGTGGACTCTCTTTAACTGCTGAGAACAAAATTTAGGAAGTGCTTTATATAATTTGTTGAAAAATTTAAGGAAATTACATCTACAACAAAACCTTTGGCTTTGCATAAAGTAACTGAAATGGGCTAGGTTAAAATATTAATCAAATCCTAATCCCATCCTTAGCAATGAATCAAGTGGCATTGGTTTAATCAGCATTTACTAATACAGAGGTTCTCAGAAGAAAAAAATTGTATTGTTTTAGTGCTTCCCCCAAATTCCTTAAAGGAATCTATTTCTTCAAAATGCTTTCCCAATTGATCTACTGGTTTGAAGAAGTTTGGAGGACATTTAATGATAAGTCATCCTTAGAGAAACACGGTGGATCTTTCTCAATGTTCTGTGCATTAAAAACAATTATAAAGTTAAGTAAGGCTCATTCTGGGAGTTGCTATACCCACAAATAAGCTCATGAAGGAGTTTGGAATACTTCAACTTTTTCCGTATGTCAGATTTCACTAAGAATAGAAAGCATAAAGAAAGCTCTGTATCTTTATGGTCCATACCAGGACCTACCTAGTTTGGCTAATAGCATGGTTTTTGTATTTGGTCAGTTTGGAACAAAATGTTGTCATAAGACTTCAGATAAAGATTCCAAACTTTTTTGTAATTCAGTTTCCTTACTACAAACTTATGGAAAGCAATGCAAAAGTTATGATGTATTATGAGAACTTAGGTGATTCAGGTAAAGCTGTTTAAAAATAATATATTATAGACACCTATTTCTATGATTTAGAAATAAATCTGCATGTATATAAAAAATAGTCTTACTGTTCTGACAGTTCCATAGAATTTACTTTTATAACATGCAAGAGTCTAGTGATTTTAACATATACTTTAAAAATGGAGTAGGTGTTGTAAGTCATGTCATAAAATTCATAAAGTGTATATGAGTGATTTCTAAATTTGACTACATGCAAATTAACATCTATGAATAAGAGCAAACCTCATGAACGATGTTAGAAGACAAATGGCTAAGTTGGAAGAAAATCATTATTCTTAGGAAAAGACCCAAATGTTAAAATGCAAAAAGCTTTTCCGAATATACTAACCCAATGGAAAAGGAGCAAAGAACAAATACTTTGAAAACACACACATACAGAAATTAACCCTTTGCAAAGGAGACCATGAAACATACATAGTTATATATATTTGCATATGTTTAGGAATATTTATTAGTATAAATCAGTGAATATCAGATGATTTTGGTGAATATACAAGGTTATTTGATCTCTGTAAGAAAATGAGAGTATTAATGCATTGTTTTTGCACAGAATTTTGAAGACAAGCTAGTAGGAATGATTCAAACAAACCCATTGTGTGAACAGTACTAAGGCCCCGGCTGGGTTGTTGGCTCTTATTGAGTGTGGTGTGGGATCTAAGACCTAAAGATGATTCCATTAAATTATATTCTTGATAAATCCTTCAACCGGGTGTTGCTTCCTGACTTGTTGGAACTGTTAGTGTCTTGAAGGGGACATCAGTCGATGGGCTGGTGCATGGTATTTCTAATACAGTGTGAAAGTAGTGCTACTTTTCTGATAGGACAATGACATTGGGCTCCTTACAAGGTGGAAGTCAGCACAGCGGATTGTATAGGGGAAGAACTTGGTAACTTTGACCTCTACTCGCTATTGTGACTGTTGCCCACAGTGGTACCTTCGATATTCCCCTTTGGATTTTTTATTGTTCAAGCAAATCTTTCCTAAACCGAGGATACATTTACAATGTTGTGCATTTTCCTTTGTGAGTTGGCTCCAGAATCTACAACCTTTTCTGCCTCAGCTTCTCTGAAATACTTTGGCAGGGGGCAAAAAGGCACTCATTTTACATGTGATGAAACATGGCTAAAGGAAGCTGTGTGTATTTTATGTTGAAAAGAGACAGAAAACGGTTTTATAATTTGTTGTCTTTGACTAAACTGTGAGGTTGCTCAATTTTTCATTTTAGCAATTTATAATTTTTCCCCCTCTGGGTCAACGCCTACTTGTGGGAAACAGTAAATCTTTATTCGCCTAAGGATAAGATCTGATCTGAATGCCAAAATACCACCAGTGCCTGTCGAACTATGGGTCTCCTGTTTATAGTTGATACTTCCCCCATTAAGACGCAACAGCTGCCAACTCAAAGCCGCAGCCTTCCACTCCAGCAAGGCCCCACGGCATTATAAAGGAAGCATACATTCTTGATACTTTCCAGCTGTCAGCCTTACCACTCACCTTCCTTGCATTTTATTATTGATCATCTGGCCAAGATTGTATAATGTGGAAGCAGGGAGGAATATACCGGTTTCTTGGGGCATAACATCACTCTGCTTGAGAAAATCAGAGTGGAAGCTGGGAAGAACGATTTTGACTAGAGAGGATCCAGGTCCCTGCAGGATGCATCCACGTCCAGTGAGGCCTGCTGGCCAGGCTTTAGCAATTGGGCAGACTTGGCTTTGAGTCTTGGTGTCCCTGTCTACTGAGTAAGAAGACCTTGCCCACACTTTTTGGTGACACTGAACTTTAGTTTCTCTTCTTTGAAAATAGGTTCATATACACTTTTCATTGGGTGTAGTGATGGTTCCATGAATTATTCTGCTTCTATCTTTGGATGTTAGCTTGGAAACAAGTACTTATCTGGTACTGAATTCAGAAACTGGATGGACACCATGGCTTGGAGATTTTGTATGTTTATTAAGTTATGAATTGCATTACTCTTAGGGAAGGTGGAAAAGACCCAAATGTAGGCAGGGAAATGATAGCATGGCTCGCGAGTTCTAGCAGTGACTACAAGTGATTATCTCTTAGTCATGGAGGCTAATGGATATGTAAGAGAATGTGGGACCTAGACAAGGGACAGAGTTTAGGAACATCAGAGGGGTGTCTGGAAATTACGGTAAGAATGTAGTAGTATTCCCTTGTCTTGTAAGGGATGAGTACAGAGGACACCACATCAGAAAAGACTACACGAACTATGATGATGTCACCCTTGATGTAACTGGTTTAACAACAAGGAACAAATTGGTGTTTTTGTTAAAGATTTATTTGTTTTTACTGGAAAAAAATATTTACACAGAGAATGAAAGAGAGAAAGATCTTCTATCTGCTGGTTCACTTCCCAAGGAGCCCCAGTGACTGGAGCTGAGCCAATCTGAAGCGAGGAGCCAGGAGCTTCTTCCAGGTCTCCCACATGGGTGCAGGGTCCCAAGGCTTTGGAGCCATCCTCAACCACTTTCCCAGGCCACAAGGAGGGAGCTGGATGAGAAGTGGAGCAGTTGTGACGTGACACTGATACTCCTATGGGATCCCAGGGCAGTCAAGGCAAGAATTCAGGCACTGAGCTATGGTACCGGACTCTGGAACTAATTGGTTTTGTAGCTGGAGGCTGAGATAAGAGTCTAGGCTACACTGGCATTCCTAAGGTTTCTCATTAGCTGAGGAGCCTGGGAAAGGTGTGAAGAGTGAGATCACCTGAGGGGTTTGTGTGACTCCCAAAGGGCAGAAAGGATGAGGCAAAGCTGTCAAGAGCTCCCAGCGGGTGTTGCTGACTTGGATTCTGTACTCTCTGGATACTATTGTAGCCTCCACATTTCCTGTTCTAGGCACATCTTTACATATATACATACATACATGTTTTTTGATACAGTTTAGTTGGCACTGGTTCTCCCTTTCCACTTCCCCAAGCTCCCTCCCCTGCCCTCTGTCTCCCCTGAGTCTGACAACGGGTATCTTTCATGAATTTTACCAAGTCCATCATGCTGCCACTGGAGTGTCTCCCAACCATGTAGGAGAATGTCAGTCATTTCATTGTGAGCTCATTCTTGTAAACCTGGGCCCTAATGAAGGTACAATGAGGACTAGATCTTTGTTATTTATGGGCGGTATCAATAACAGTGATAAAAGGGACATTGACCATTTCAAGTAATTATATACAATCAGCCTCTTATGGATAGTTGATTAATGAATTACATCACAAGATCTTACTACAGAAGGTACAGGTAAGTATGAAGCGGCATGGAGTAAGATTCACTGTAATATCCCTAGATTTGACATTATATTATCTTAAACAGGAGCAAACATGTGATATCTGACCTTTTGGGATTGGTTCATTCCCCTTAGCATAATGGTCTCTAGTTTGGCCCATTTGGCCACAAAATACTGTATTTCATTTTTTAAAATAGCTGTGGGCTGCATGTTGCTTTCTCATGTAGCAAGTCTTTTGGATAAATTCCTAGAAGTAGTATTGCTAGGTCATATGGTAGGTGAATTTTTAATTGTTTAAGTGTTCTCCATACTGACTTCCATAGTAGTTGCACCAACCTGCATTCCCACCAGCAGTGGTGTAGAGTTCCTTTTACTCTGCATTTACTCTGCCATGTCTCCAGCAGGTGTCGTTGGTTGTTTTCTGCATATGGGCAATCCTTTCAGTGTTGTTTTTATTTGAATTTCCCTTATTGCCAGAGAGTTTGAGCATTTTTTCATGTGTCTGTTAACCATTTGAATTTGTTCCTTTGTAAAGTGTCTGTCCATTTCCCATTCCCATTTCTTGACTGGTTTGTTCATTTTGATGTTATTGTTCTCCTGGAATTCTTTGTATGTTCTGGAAATTAGCTCTTTGCCTCCTGTGTAGTGTGTAAAGTTCTTCTCACATTCTTGGTTGCTTCTTTACTTTGTTGATCATTTGCTTCGCTTTGCAAAAGCTTCTTGGTTTGATGTATTCCCATTTATTTATTTTCATCTTGGCTTCCTTTGCTTTTGATGATTTTTCTAGGAAGTCCCTGCCTACACTTATATCTTGCAGAGTGTTTCGAACTTTTTCTTCCAAAAGTTCGATGGTTTCTGGGTGTTGTGGGTTTAGATCTTTTATCCATTTAGGTTTGATCTTTGTGTATGGTGAAAGGTGTGGGTCTTGCTTCTTATTTCTATGTGCTATTAGCCAGTTGTCCCAACAGCATCTATTGATGGGACTTACCTTTTTTTTTTTCTGGATTGTTTTCTGTTTCCTTGTAGAATATTAGATAGTTGTGCATGTGTGGGTTCCCTTCTGGATTTTCTATTTTACCTCATTGATTGACCTCTCTGTTTCTGTACCAGTACCAGGCTGTTTTAAGATCTTTGAACTTAAAATTCCCGTGTAGATATGGCTCCCTCCCAACAATAGTTAGTGTGTGTGTGGAGGAGGGGTCATCACTGGGAGGGCTCCACATTCTTCTGCTGAGCCCCGTGTCCAGTGCTCTTTCTTCCTTTTCAGGTTTGTTTTTCTGTCTTCTGGAAGTATCTTTCTGGAGGAAGGTCCTTTTCCTGTTCTTCAGGAGGGGGATGAACTTGCAGGTAACAAGTGGCCTTTCTTAGGTATCCTTTGCTTCAGCAGTATGTGGGGCACTGTTGTCTTGGGAGATGTACCCTCTGCTCTCACGTGGTAGATTGATGTGGGCTGCCAGAATTTTGGCTCATTTCCCACTCTACATCTAGTTTCTGCATCACGGATTTTAAGTATGGCTTCTCTGCAGATACACACAATTAAAATTCAAAACACATACAAATACCAGGTTAGGCCCTGTGCAGTTTTTTTAAAGAAAAAAAAGCAGATAAATCATGTATGTATCATATGGTTGCAGTAATAGCTATACTAATGATTATGTCAAATCTTAGAGGAGAATACATAGCTGAGCTAATGGTGTGTAACAAAGACTCTACCACTGTGAAATACAATAGGACTTGTTACTATATAAACTAGGAGACCTGGGGGAAAATAGATTTTGACTTTCCTGGGATAAACTATGTGCTATTTTTTTTTTTTTAAATAACAGGATAGTAACAGTTGGCTTTGAATTTAACATAGTTTAAAACCAACAACCAATGAAATGTTACTTTGCGGATGTAGAGTTTCAAGGAAGTGTTACTTTGTGGTCTGTTTGTAACTTCTGGGTGCCATGGGGTCATTTTCTGTGTGTGTGTGTGTGTGTGTGTGTGTGTGTGTGTGTGTGTGAAAGAGAGAGAGAGATGTTTATGAGTATGCTTTATATATGTAAAAATACAACTTGGTTCTGGCATGGTGGCCTAGTGGTTGCTTCAAATTCTAGCTTATTGCTGATGAACACTCTGGGAGGTAGCAAGTGGTGGCTCAAGTAATAGACCTCTACCCTCCTGGAAGAGACATGGGTGGAGCACCTGACTCTTAACTTTGTTTCGGCCAGTCTTGGCTGTTGCATGCATCTGAGAATTGGATCAGTGAATGGATGATCTCTCTCTCTCTGTTTCTGTGCTTTCCAAATAAATAATTACATTTATAAATGATCTAACTATATAAGCCACTGTTTTCCATGAATGAATCCTAATATTCTCGTAACTTTTTAATCATGTGGATGAAAATGTAAGCATTTTGGAGAACAGTTTTAGCATAAGCCTTTAATAATAAGCTTTTTTATTTTAAATGTTAAAATAGTTTTATTAAACTATGTCCTGGGGTTATCATTCTGGAATATTTTTTTCATTTACTCCATGGTCTTTTAAAATTAACATTTAAGTGTTCTTTAATTTAGAAGTTAAAAAATATCTGCATATTAGTGATGGTCTGGTTTTGTTTTCGCTTTTAGCCCCTAGCAGAGGGTTGGTGTTCTGATGACACCCTGCGGCATCCTGGTCATTATGAATGTCTCTTCATCTTCTTCATCATGGATACTTCAAGTCCCTTCTCTCTGTATCCGTTCTGAGTACTGTTGAAGGCCTTTCTACCAGGGCAGTCTACATCCCAGGGGCAATACATTGATCTGCTTTGGTGTAATTATCCTGCCTACAATGATCCATGTCAATTCTAATCTTGCTTTATATTTTCTGTACCTCTGTGACTGGATACATATGTCTTCTAAGACTCAGATGTGAAGTTATTGATTAAAAATGACTTCATGTTATCTCTACAAATCACCAGTCTGTGACTGAGTTATCATTCTTGGAGAACACTTCCTGAAAGTTCTAGAATCTTGTACAACTGGGTTGAGCTGCTTCTCTTTTCCACAACTCCCACCACCATTAGCAGGAGCTTGGTCTCTCATTCCTATCCAGTGGTATGTCAGTAAATATTTAATATATCTCTTTCTGGAAGCAAAACTATAGCAAGCCAACAAAAATCCCTTCTGGATAGCATTTTCCAATTTCTGTGGGTGAAGACTTTGACCACAGCTGACTGCAAACTATCCATGTAAAGTTACCAGAAATGATGTCCAGGAGGCATCCTCTCAACTGCCTTTTGGCAGCAGGTGTGAGCAGACCTTAGCATACCATAGCTCAGCATAAAAGCTTCATCTTCTCTTCTGCTTTAACTTCTAGAAGGCTGCTGATCTTGGAGTGATTCAAACTTAGTTTCCCTGGGTCTGCCTCTGGGAAATCCATTGGATGGAGTGGAGGAATCTGTCTTCAGTTGCCACAGCATGGTGGCATAAATCCATGCAATATTCTATAGCAGAAATTTAGCTAACTACCTTTTCCCAAGCTGTCAACAGCATGAGTCTGGAGTTTGTCCCAATTATCATTGCTGGTTGAATCAAGTGGTTCTTGATTGAGGTTCGTTTTTTTTTTCACCCAGAGGCTATTTTGGCACTATGAAGAGAGATTTGATTACCACAACTTGGGAATATGGTATCTGGTGAGTAGAGCGGAGATGCTGCTAACATACTAATGTGTGGGACAACATTTATAATGAAGAGTTATTTGGCGCCAAATGCCAATAGATTTGAGATTCAAAAAACCCTGATCTAGACAGACATAGGCATGCCACAAAAGTAGCTATAGTCTATACTGCAGCTCTCACTACATATCTTCTTAGAATTCCCAGCCATGTTGTATGTGTACTATGATCAGATAAGGTACGTCAGGCCAAGCATACCCAGTTTTGTTATATCTTAGCATGGGATTCAGAAAGGACTTATTCGTAGAAGTATTTGGTGAGCAATGTTTAGTACAACTTACCTTGATTTTTGTCAGGATTGTTACTTGAACCTCTGACTTTATTTGAACCAACCAGTACTAGGAGGACTCTTAGGCATGAGTATTCACCATCTGATTGTAAGTGTGTGTGTGTGTGTGTGTGTTTGTGTGTGTGTGCGTGGGAGGGGGCATTATCAATTGTCTATGGCCAAAATTAGATATGTTCTGCTTTAAGGAAGCTTCTTGAAGATAGTTGCACATAGATCCTGATGTCTAGCTCTTGATGTTGTGCCCAACCTATTTTCCTAAAAGGAAACCTAGCAAATGTAGTCTCAATTTTCAGCTGACATGTGTCCTACGAATAATGTGATTCTATTGATAAATAAGATGATGAGAACCAACTCTGAGGCAAAAATCTAGTGGTTTTCCTGCAAGATTATTGTGGGGATCTGGAGAATACTTTTGTCACTTGCTGCCTGCCATTGTGGATCTGGCATGGTTAGCAAAAGAAATCAGATTTGGGAATGGAAGAAAAGGGAGACTCCCCTTGTTTTCTTGGACAGACTTTCTGGTGCACCTCTCATGATCTTCCTTAAATGTTTCCATTTCTTCCACTCAGAGAAGATCTTGTCTTGCCAATTGTCAAAAATGTGATGATTACAAATAGCAATGGCTTTAATTTTGTAAGACGGAATTTAGTTTCCTTTCATCCCTTTTTATTGTTACATTTTGTTTTACTCATTTTTCTTTTTAGTTTCATCTTTCATTTTCCTCCCTAGAGTGTCCTTTGTTGTATCTCTTGTACTGGGTTTTCACATGTGCCTCTGGAAGGCCTGCCCACTCCAATGTTTATGACTATAGTATCTTGTGAATTGCAGTCCATTTGGACAATAGTTTATCTCAAAATTTTTTTTAAATCATGTTAAGATGAGTATCAATATAAGTATCTTCACTTTTCCCTTCCTAATAAAGAATTTAATGTTTTTAAGTTATCTATTCTTTTGTATCTCCTAAGGATAAAAGTCAATGATTTATAGTGATGAAAATATTTTCTTTTATCTGAATAGGAATTGTACTGTTCTCTTCATATAAAAGAGAGTCTAAGCTGTGCTCAATAGGCCCACATAGTACAGCTTCATTCTTACCTAAATATTAATAAGGATTCAGTGACTCAGAGTTTCAGTGTGCGATATGGTTGTACGTCTTCCCTGCTTGATCAGCTTACGCATGCTTCAGTCCTCATCCATGAGGTCATTCCCCTGTTTCTTTTGTTCTCACTGATGGCTCCCCATGGCCATGATGTAATGCTGCCAGTAAGCAATAGGAAGTGTGAGAGGCTCTGATGATCTTGAAGTAGCTTCCTAGTGTATCTGCATTTGAAAAGCCTTGTATTCAATTCATAATTTATGTTTGTAGAAACTCAGGCAGCCTTAGCCTTGGCATCACATGGCAGGGAGACAGTGCCCAAGAGGTGAAGTCATTTATCCACAGGGCCACTGCAGGTCTCAGTAATGCTGATTTTTCTCTTCATTGCTACTCAGCTTTGGACATTAAATAAATCATTCTGTCAGTCTAGGAGTGAAGCTCAAGCAAGCCCCCTAAGTTCCAGTTTGTCTGTCTAGGCAATGAGCTATTGGCATCTTTGGTGATTAGCTCCCTCGTCTGAGAATCATGATATTGAGTGTTTTCTGGGATTGGAGAACTTCCTGTGGACCTGCTTTCCATGGGAGATTTTCACTTCATTACACTTGTAATAATAAATGTCCTGCTGACACAATTTTATGAACATGTTTAAAAAATGAGATTGGTAATCAAGATATTTAAATTATATTATTCAACAGCGAAATCATTCAGCTCAAAGTAATGGAAACATGAGCATAATTTAGTTCTGTATGTAACTTTTGATAAAGAATGAGAGCCAAGCTTATTAATTTTGTTCATTGCTCTGTGTATCTGCTAATAGCTCAGGACCTGGTGTGGCGTACAGTAGGCACTTGGTAAACACTTGTTAAATGATTGAATGAATGCTTATTTCGATGATTTGAGATCATTAAACAGTGATTCTGAATCATTAAGAAGTGATTTTTTTTTGGATAGATTTAGTAATGCAAACTTATAAGCAAAGATTATCTACAATAAGATGCAAAAGAATTACCATGTCAATTAGACAACAAATGTGGTCCCTATACGTTTATTGAAATATTAAGAGGTCTTATTTGGTGGGATATATATTGCTAGGATCTAGTTGCTTGTGAAATATGTCAACCTTTGAACTAAATCAATTTCCAAAGCTTTGAAAAACAGGATTTAAAATGTAAATTGTTTTATGTTGATGTGATTTGAACATTCAAACAAACAATAATTCAAATTGTAAATGTGTATAATGTTTATAAAATATGTTACTGGAATTTTTATGGGCTATATATTTATTATGTGTGATAGAAATGTGTGTATAAAGCTAAATTAGTCTGAGGAAGTTGTGAGAAACAGTATTCCTCATGATACAATAGCAGAAGACATAGAGAGAGATTGCATAATCATAAGACACTTACCGGAAATGGCATTTAAAACAATGGACTATAAAGTTAATAAAAGAGGTGGGCCTTTAGCTTGGTCGTTGAGATGGTGGTAAGGATAGCCACATCCCACGTGTGGGAGTGTCTGTGTTTAAGTAACTAATGCTGGTTGCTGAGCTGCTGCCTGCAATGCTAGCATCCAATCTGAGCTCTGTTTTGAGTCCCAGGTGCTCCTCCTCTAGTTCAACTCCTTCACAAAGTGTCTGGGAAAGCAACAGAGAATGGGCCAAATACTTGAGCTCTGCCTCCTTTATGGGAAACCTGGATGGAGTTCTGGCTCCTGGTCTCATCCTGACCCAGCCCAGTTCTGATCATTGTGGTTATTTGGGGAGTAAGCCAGGGGGTGGAAATCTCTCTCTCCTCTCTGTACCTTTTTTTTCCTCTCTCTGAAATACTGGTTTTCAAATTAGTTAAAAAAAAAAGATCTTTTACAAACGAAAAATAAAAAAATAGCAAGTAAACCATTTGATCTGACATTGGTACAAGTCTTATCAACCCAGGTTCCTTTTGGCTGTATTGTATGTTTGTCTTAATGTTCCTGTTTAAGTGTCAAAGGGAATGAAGACATGCCTGTCAAATTCTATTACTTTTTATTTCTTGGTTGTCTCGGGTCTAGTTGGAGCCCAGACATTGTTTCATGTGCATATGTTATTAGAAATGAGTGCAGTAGTGAAAGGTGACACTGAGTATTTGCATGCCATCTCCACGCTAAAAATGTGCTGAGAGGCTTTGCAGATGAACTTCCAAAAGCTTCCCAGAATGATCCTGATACTTGTGCGCATGCAAGTATATGCTGTCTTTTATTAGACAATAATTTTAGAGGATGTAGTTAAATGTCTTTCTTCTTTTGTTTTTAGAACGTGGGTTTGGAATTTGATTATTTAAAAAAATGTGTATTTATTTATTTGATAGAGTTACAGAGAATTAGAGAAATATCTCATGTGCTGTTTTATTCCCCAAGTAGCTGTGATGGCCAAGGCTGGGCCAGGCCAAAGCCAGGAGCCGAGGGCTTCTTCCAGGTTTCCTATGTGGGTGCAGGGGTCCAAACATTGAAACTGTCCTCTACTGCATTTTCCAGGTCCATTAGCAGGGAACTGGATTGGCAGTGGAGCAACTGGGACTCAAACCATATGGGATGCCAACACTGCAGTTGGTGGCCTAACTTGTTATGACATCATGTGAACTCTGGAACTTCATTATTTTCTTAAACTTAAATTTTTATAGGTTGAACAATTTCATGTATTTCATATACATATACATATATATGTACATAGATAGATTTAAGAGCATAATGATACTTCCCACCTTACTTCCCATACTCCCATGCTTTCTTAGTTTTCCTTTTACTTTTTACAATGAAACTTTCAGCATCTTCTGTAATCACAAGCTTCACCCTCTATAACATAAAGAATTCCACAGGCAGCAAGTAGAAAAACTACTGTTCCTCCAGAGTATAGACAAGGGCTGTGAGCCGTAATCAGATCTCAGAGAGCACAGAGCTGTATGAGCACCTGGGTGCTATGTGCAGCCGTACATTTTAATTTGGGTAACTTAAAGGTGAAGTTTATTTTTCCTAGGGAAATCTTTACTTTTAGTCATGTTAGTTGACAAATTGGTATTCGGTATGACAAAAATGTGTGCTTCTATTTACTCTTCATGAAAAATTCAGATTAGAGCCACGACTATAATATTACTAAAATACACCAAGGATGGAGTTTTATATATTCAGTTCTACACTGTATTCATCATGGGCCATTGAGCAGCTTGTTAATTGATCTCACTGCCTCTTGTGTCTCTCCCTTTTGATCTTTTCCCCATATTTTCACTAGAATTAATGGTATCTTATTCAAGCATAGCTTTGTGAATAAATCAGAAACTCTTTAGCCAAGATGTTTAATTTCTTGCACTTTCTGTCTTGATCTTACATTCGGTTAAAATCATCATTAATCTTACTTATTCCTTTACTGGATTCTTTCACGTACTTGGTGCACCCAATGTTCCCACTGTGTTTTTCTTCTTCCTGAAGGTCATCATTTCAGGGGTTTCTTCTGACATGTGTGCTGGATGGCTCCATGCTTTCTTTGAACTTGGGACCTGGTAGAGGAATCGAACTTTCTGGTGTCTCATTGAAAGACACTCTAGGTTTCCCACAGGTATACCTGTGAGTAGGATGGATGAAGAAGAGTCTGGTGAAAGTTTCTCTCAGGCTTCCAGCGATCAACTAGTTTTAGATAATTTTTCCATCCTGATTGTGAATGAATGTATAAGTGTCCTCCTGATGGAGGCTTTTCATTAGCAGGAAAGCATAGCAAGACAGAACCTCCATCCATTTGTGACAGAAACTTGGTGTGGGCTGATCCATAGCCCTGAAATCTGTCCAGATCACCATCTCTGGAAGCTGTGAATTACCGTCTGCACCGAGGCGCTGCTGAACAACAGGAATTTGTGATAAGGCAGGAACAGACAGTCACACTATTGTACTGACATAGAGTGACACTTAGCTGAACCTGGTTGTTTTAGGTCATTCAGCTGATGCAGGCTCTTGAAGACGTAGTAAAACTGAGATGTCAAGGCTGCTGCTGGCGTAACAGCACAGTATTTTACAGCAAGCCTTTTCAGAAACATGCTCTGAGTATAAAATATAGTAAATACTCAAACCAGAACAATTTAACACTGTCAAGAATTATGTACTGTGTGAAGTGTGTATTATACTTTTAAAAACTATTCAATAAGTAAAAAGTCAGAAGCAATAGATGGGAACAAATAGGAAAAAGCAACAGATAGGAAAAACTTCTGCTGGCTCATTCCTCAAATACCTGCAGAGGCTGGGGCTTGGCCCCGACCAAAGCCAGGAACCAGGGACCAATCCAGGTCTCCTACATGGGTGATGGACACCCAATTCCTTAAGCCACCTTCCAAGGTCTGTGTTAGAAGGAAGCTTTGAATTAGAGCTAGTGTTTACTCACTTTTAAAGAGTTGGATGACAAAGAAAAAGTGGAAGTAAAAGGGAAAGACAAAAAGATCAGGTATGGTCATGTCCCAAGTGCCCACAATGTCTGGGCTTGGTTTGGACTGACGTCAGGAGCTGATAACTCATTTTAGGTCTACATGAGTGGCAGAAGCCAAATATCCGAGCCATCACCATTACTTGCCAGAGTCTGCAATAGCAGAATGTTGGAGTTGGAAATTGGAACTGGGAATCCAACTCTGGTCATTCGATCCAGGATACAGACAAGTAAATCAATAGGCTCTACTTTTTTTTTTTTTCTATACAGGAAGAAAGTGAAATCTACTTGTGAGCTTAACTTAATCTTCACAGCCCAAGTCTGTCAGAGCATGTAATAGATGATTTGCTCAGTGGATTAGTGAAAAAAAAAAAACACATAGAAAGGTAAGATGTGGACACAGGCTTTCAGATGTAACGTGGCCAGTCTTCACTTCCCTCGCTGTATAAATTCAGACATGTTCTGCGGACAGCAAAGCGGAAGGGAGAGTGTAGTCTGGGAGTGCTCAGGCTTGATAGTCAGGTCTGCTCCTCTCCTACTGGGAGCCTGGGTAAGCTGACTCAACTTCCTGAGTCGCAGTTTGTGAATCTGTTAAAATGAGAATAAATACAGGACAGCTCCACAGTGAAAGGATTAAATCCTACTAGGTATTTGAAGTGCCCAGGAAACAATAAGTGCTTAATAAATGTGAGACCTTAAACTTCACCATCATCTTGTTTTTACTCTTATTTATATCTAGGACAACTTTTGAGTGTAATCCACCGTGAAATAAATACACTAAGGAATGACTCAAAAGGGGCCTAGAAAAGGTTATTCTATACTTCCAAGTCCCTTGAAATAATTTATTAGGTTTTAGTTGTCTCTTTCAACAGCAACTAGCTTGCTTATATGTTCTTCTAAAAATAAAATTGGATTCCACCCAGGTATAATGTTTGTAGCTCTCTCTCTTCTTGCCCAGTTCATTCCTCAAATGCAATTTTCAGACGGAAATTTCTGGGAAAATCTTCTTAGATCGGAATTAGAAATAATGGGAACCGAAGCTCCAAGAATATTTGTGTTCGTTAAATCTGGATTTGCCAAGGAGGTTGTGAAGTAAAAACACAAGGGCAATCAATGTTCAAAGTAAAAGGCTTCAGAAGCTTTTGAAGCATATTGCTTGGGAGTTTCCAACAAGACTAGTCATGGTTTCATAAGTGAATGTTTCTTGTCTTGAAAGAAAACGCAATACGCTTTCATTATAGAACGAGTAGAACAACAAACAGGAAGTAGAAGTGTGTGTGTGTGTGCCTATGTGCATAGAAGTGTCAGGATAGCAAATTCAATCTTGCTAACCAGGATATACAAAGCAGCTTCGTATTTAATCCTTGTGTAATTCTTACTTTTCTGCATGAGTTCCTGCCTATTTCCCCTCACTGAAGAGGCGAGTGGAAGAACAAAGGGAAATAACCGTACACATCCCAAGTTGATGGTCTCTATTCTTCCCCATCCTTTACACTGTCCCCGTAAGATGACACAGGGTAGCCGCTGTGTCTGTGTTCGTCTTTTTTGAGATCACCCTCACAGTAAGGGGATGGTAGTTGGATGGCATGACTTCATGATGGCAGACTCTACCAGGATTCTGGGGCTCATGTTGTGTGATCGCATCCAGCGATACTCAGGGCCGAGTCCTTGCGGCTCTTGCGGAATCACTGGCTCTGTCCGACCTCCTGAGATGTGGAGACACTACTGCCTGTAATCGGTAGTTATCATCACCTGCCTGTGGTATGAAATTTCTGGATCTTGGGCTGTGGGAGATCTTTATTTTTCCACTCAGGCTTTTTGTTTTTCCTTATGTGAGCCTCCCATGTCGCCTTACTAATGGTTCTGCAAGTGTATTCAGGCTGTGGTATATGAAGCTGCCTCTGTCCCATCCACCTGCCAGACCATGGGCTCATGCTATGTTAGGGACATGAAGGTCTTCACACAGAAAAAGGAGCAGAGGAGATTCCTGAGGTCTTTTTTATAAGAAACCTACATAGTACAAAACAAAATATGAATTTTCTCTGCAAATAAATATAGAGAAATTGCGAATTGCTACATCCTAAAGGTGATAGAATATTTGAGTAGAGTCACATTTTATAATCATACAAAAGTTTTCGAGTGACCGGTAAGTCCCATGTGAAGTTCAGATCCAGTGTGTTCACTGATGAAGTTTTTGGGTGGTAGAGGGATTCCCCAGCTGAAACTTTAAGAATTATAGCATACATCGTATGGAAATTCGTACAAACATTTGATCACATAAAAACTCATGTAGCTGAGAACACCATTCAAATTTGAGATCTGCTACAAACTGTCAAAATACTATTGTAAAATATTTGATAAAAGACTGCTTTCAACTCTGATAAACAATCTTTATCAGAAAGTATGAAAGGGCCTGGCACCATAGCCTACTGGTCAAATCTTTGCCTTGAATGTGCCGGCATCCCCTATTTGTGCCAGTTTGTGTCCCAACTGCTTCACTTCCTGTCCAGTTCCCTGCTTGTAGCCTGGGAAAGCAGTAGAGGATGGCCCAAAGCCTTGGGACCTGCACCTGCATGGGAAACTTGGAAGAAGCTCCTGGCTCCTGATTTCAAACTGGCTCAGCTCTGGCCATTGTGACCACTTGTATAGTGAAACAGCGGATGGGAGATCTTTCTCTGTCTCTCCTTCGCTCTGTAAATCTGCCTTCTCAATAAAAATAAATACTTTTTTTTTTATAAAAAAAAAAAAAGAAATTAGGATAGAACCCCAGATGGGAAATTTTGAACAGTTGAAAGAAAAAAATGAACGAAGTAGGTATTGCAAATATCCCATGTATTTAGGAGATCTGGTTCAGTCTCATTAAGATTCTAATAAAATTATATTCTGAGATAATCTAAATTCTAGCACATTAAGCAGGCTTCCTTTTCGCTAATACACTGTTATTCTCTGTGCAGTGTGTGAACTTTTCTAGACAGCTTCATGCCAGTATGTTAGCGATTGTCTGTGTTCCATCTTTTTCACCAATAATGTCGCTTTTACGAGTTTTAGCTAAGGAAATTGATTTTTTTTCTTATTGTTATTTAATAGCCTTTAAATTATTTTGCCAGTTCATTTCAAATGTAGATACCATATACTTATTTGCTTTTACTATTTTTTTTTCTTGAAAACAGATTAATATCACACGCAGTGATTCATGACAAAGAAGAACATATTTTCATTTATGTGGTATGATTAAGTTAAGCAATGTTTGTAAATAAGTACCAAATTATTTGACATCCCCATAGTTTTTATACTCTCTACATGTATTCACACTTTCTCAAATTACAGTAAGCAAGTGACATTTATTGTCTTCCTATACCTGGTTTATTTCACTTATAATAGTCTCTAGTTCCAGAAATTTGTTGTGAATTTCAGGGTCCCCTTTCTTTATGGCTGAATAAAATTTCAGCATATATGTATGTGTATGTGTGTATACCATATTTTCTTTAAGTAGTCGTCATTTGAATGGCATTTTGGTTGATTCTGTATTTTTGCTGCTGTGCACTGAGCTGTTAGAAACAAATGTTTATGCATATTTTCTGCATTTCTATTACTCGTAACATTTAAAAGTAATCCAAAACTAAAAATATACAAGTGATCTATTATTGAGATTGGTTTAAAAAGGTACACACGTCTACATAAAGACCATGGATATCCTAAAAATTACTGTTGTAAAAATACCAGCTCACTCATGATATGCTGTTCAGCTGAATAAAATGGAGTATGGACAGATGGTATTCGGAGCCCACATTGTGTGAATAAAGTCACTGTTTGCCATGCTGTCATCCCACATGGGTGCTGGTAAATGTCCTGGTCATTCCATGTCCAATCTAGCTCCCTGCTAATGGCCTGGGAAAGCAGCAGAGGATGGCCCAACTGTGTGGGCTCCTAACACTCACATGGGGAACCAAGTTCCTGCTTTGACCTGGTTCAGCCCTAGCCATTGTGGCCACCTGGGGTGTGAACCAGTGGATGGAAGATCTCTCTTTCTCTCTCTACATTCATCTCCCTATATCTCTTTCAAATACATAATAAAATCTTTTTTTTAAAAGCTACTATTCATTTAGAAAGTAATGTGTTATATATAGGTCTGTAATGTATATGCATGTATCGTATCCAAGAAAAACATATACTGCTATTTTCCCTCCTGTGTCCTGGGGCTGGCTTCTCTTGTCAGTGTAACACGTGAGGCTGGTTGTGTTTGTCTTTTCTATTTGGATTTACTGGCATTTCCCCAGACTGCGACTCTGACCTACAACCCCACTGAATCTGGCCTTAGGTCCTCATATCCAGGTCAGCTCTGCCTGTACCAAAGTGGTCAGCAGGAGTGTCTGTGTTGCCACGTGTTTGCTGCTGACGCAGCAGGTGCAGGCGTCCCCTGAGCCTGGAGGTCACAGCCCCACTGGTCATTTTAGTTCAGTCACCAGAACTGGGCAACCTCTTGAGCAAGAATGTTAGAGAAAGGTGTTATTGCACAGGATAAACACATGTTTCTCAGACAGGTAATTAGGTTGTCCACTCATCCCCACAAAGATAAGAGCCAGGAGGTGCTTGCCTGATGCTGAATAGTCTTCATGTGGACATCATTGCATAACCTTTTAAAATACAAGCATTTAAAAATATATCCTTAAAGGTTTACTTGTTTATTTGAAGGACAGTTACAGAGAGAAGGGGAGACAGAGGAAGTGTGAGAGAACTTTCACCCACTGGTTCACTTTTCAGATGGCTGTAGTGGCCAAGCTCGGGCAAGGAGCCAGGAGTGCAGGGACCCAAGGACTTGGGCCATCCTTTGCTGCTTTCCCAGAAACACTAGCAGGAAGTAGGTTCAGAAGTGGACTTGAACTATTCCCACATGGGATACTTATCTTGGCAAGAGGTGGCTTACCCCGCTGTGCCACACAATAGCCCCTAAATATACAATTTTTAAAAATGTATATATATAGTTAAGCACATATTCTTTAAAATTGTTGTGTATTTGGAGTGCTTTCTGTTTAAAGGGAGATAAAAGGCAATATTTCTTTATTTAAATGAAAGAAATTTAAAAAACATAAACCCATTGCATTAAAAAATATTTAGGCATCTATCTTGCCTAGCTGTTAAGGTGCAGTTGGATTGTCCATGTGTCTTATCACAGTACCCACATGTGATTTCTTGCTTCCGACTCTTGAGACCAGTTTTCCACTAATGCAGCCCCCAGGAGGCAGTGACAATGGTTCAAGGAATGGGTTCCTGTCACCTGTGCGGGAAACCTCCAGTGAGTTCCTAATGCCCCCTTTAACCTTGGGGTGGCCCTTGCTGCTGTAGGTGTTTAGGGAGTGAGCCAATAGATCGGAGTCCTCTGTGTCTCGCTGTGACACTGAAACAAATAAAATCGCTTAAAATATAAATATTGGCCTTATTCCATATTTACTGTTAGAAACATCATTACAAAGTGTGACATGAGCTACCTTCGTGTTTGAAGTCAGTACTCCTCTGCTGCTCTGGTGTGAAAGATCAACTGGAGCTGAGCACATCCTGAAAAGTTACCCCACCCCTGTACGAGGCTTGCGTCTGTTCCTTCTTTGTGATGGCTTGTAAATTACAAATTGTTGATGTGAAGAAATGCTAGGCGGCAGAGCAGTTTAACTGGAAGAACTTTCCTCATCCCTTCCATGGTTTTCCTGGTGATTTAGTGGTTTTAGTGGAAGGCACTTCTCTGATGAGGCTGTTGTTTGTTGCAAGAGCATGCATGTTTCTTTGAGTTTTGTGATAAATGTGTGAGCTCAGCTTCCTGTTTTCAAAATGTGTCAGCCCGTTTGTCACATTTGTATTACTTTTGTCTTTCTGTGAGTTTGACTCCAGGGTAGGTAAATGAAACTCTACTTGTTTGTTTTTAAGGATTTATTTATCTTTATTGGAAAATCAGACATACAGAGAGGAGGAGAGACAGAGAGAAAGATCTTTTGTTCATTAATTCATTTCCCAAGCGCTACAATAGCCGGAGCTTAGCCAATCCAAAGCCAGGAGCCTGGAGCCTCCTACCAGTCTCCCAAGGCTTTGGGCTGTCCTTGAGTGCATTCTCAGGCCACAGGCAGGGAGCTGAATGGGAGGTGGAGCTGTCAGGACACGAACTGTTGCCCATATGGGATCCCAGTACATGCAAGGTGAGGACTTTAGCCAGTAGGCTATTGTGCCAGGCCCAACTCTACTTATTAAAGTTAAAAAAAAAAAATAGAAAGGAAGCCAAGTCATAGGTGCAAATGCAGTTTATTTAAGTTTATACTTTTGGATAATTCTATAAGACTTCACCTCCCTCAGTAATTTCTTATTTGTTAACTGACAGGCTGGAAGAGGGATGAATGGGAAGTTTCATTGAAGTGTTCGGTAATATCTGCATTAAATTCAATACCACTTTAATTTGGGATATATTTTCCAGTTATTGTTTTTATTATTACTGACTGTGAAAGTGATAACATGTAGCATCATTGAATTATAGATGTGAGTAGTTCAGTTCAGCCTTTGAACAAAAACGCTCAAGCATCCTCCAGGCAACCAGCATCTCTGGTGCTCTGCAGAGAGCACTCCATGGAGAGGGATGTGTTATGGAGACTTACCCTCCCATAGAGACTTGTGGTCTGGAATGGGACCTTGGAGAGTTTTCTATTCCAGATGACGTAAGCAAATGACTCAGTTTCCTTTCTGAGTGAGAACTCAACAAAAAGGAGGGTTTCCCATTCTTATCTGTGGGTGAGAGAAGGGCTGTGGTAAGGTGGGGTGGAAAGTGATTGTGGGAGCCATCTGGACACAGAATAAATGATGCACTTTTGGACCAGAGAACACCTGGGGGTCACTCATCTTTACCTGCTAGTCCAGTGTAAGTCCAGGGGAGGAGGGGCAGTGACGTCAACTGAAGCTGGACTGGACTCCGAATGAGAAAAGTGTGACTCCAGACAGTGCTCTGCACTGAATGTGTGTTTGTAAAAGATTTATTTACTTACTTATTTGAAGGGTAAGGAAGGGAGAATGGAGTGGGAATAAAGAGAGAGATAGAGAGAGAGAGAAAGAAAGAAAGAGAGAGTCTTTCATCCATTGGTGCATGCTCCAAATATCTGCATCAAACCTGAAACCGGAATGTCCATCAAGGTTTCTCGTCTAGATGGCAAGCTCTCAGTTTCATGGCCATTTTCACATCTGCAGGAAGCTGGACCGGAAGCAGAATAGTAGAACTCAAATAGTAGAACTCAGATACGGGATGTGAATGTCATGAGTCATGGCCTGCCTTGCTGTGCCACCAGCCTAGCTCCTGTACATGCGTTTTGTGTTTGGAGAAAACTGATTTTTTTTCTGAGCCTCAGTCTTCTTATGCATAAAATGGGGTTAATGCAAAGAAGCTGCCAATAAGAGAGCAGAAAGCAACATAACTCAGTGTCTCGCTCCTAGCCTGTGTCCAGTGGATAGCAACAGTTATTTATAATGACAAAGGCTAGGAAAGGGCTGCTGTTCAGAGAAAGGGACTTTGAGGGAGTCCTGCCTCCACGTGAAAGTGGATGGCCAGAGGCCATCAGGTTAATTGTACCTGACCTCCTGTTGTTGGGGATTGGAGAAGAACTGAGATTTCTTCAAACAGCATGGGATTCCAGAGCCATGCCATTTCCCTCCCTTGGTTTTTATCATTCTTACCCCCATGATTTTCTCCATTTCATTTCTCGGAAGGGACAACAGTCGATGTTTTGAATAATAAGATTTCAAGAGCTTGCATTTCCAAACAGGGAAAGAGATGGCAGAGGGTAGGTTAGGATGTAAAATAAAGGAAGCTGCTGAGAGAGAACGAGAGAGAGAGAGAGAGAGAATGAGAATATTCTCAAAAGCCCAGGGCTTAGGGAGGCAACTGAGGAGAAGGGGACAGACCTGTGTCCCCAGCAGCACTCCTGCAGGAAGCAGCCTCACTCCTGCAGGAAGCAGCCTTGCTTTCAGGCCTGAGCCTACAGGGGGTCCCAGGATGGCAGGATTGCAAGCAAATGCTGGAAGCTGCCTTTTGAGACCTGACCCACTCTGGATTCCCAGAGGGAATTGGTTTCCATTCTAGGAAGAGAATTTTAAGAGTCATGCAAAACCTTGAGCAGCAGCTGAAGTAGGAGGCACAGCAGAGGGCTGCAGCATTGGCCTGCAGGCCCACATGTTTTGTCCCAATGAATGGTAATCTAATCATCAGGCATCCATCCAAGGACAACAACACAGTCAAGATGGAAACTTGCTTTAGTTCTACCCTTTGTGGAACATTTATATAATGTGCCGAAATGCTATGAATAATCTTAATGTTCAGAGATATACAAATATGTGTGTTTCTAATGGGGGCAGAAGCATTTTATCTGCCAAAGGTCTTTTGGATATTAATAACATCATTCACAGGCCATACAGAATTATCAACCTAAAAGTTAGCCCTCTTGAAATTTCTTAAAATTCTAGTTGCACCTGTGGTTACCTTGGCAGAACCAGAGGAAAGATTTTGAGGGCCCTTCCTGTGGGCCAGACATTTCCCACTTCTGTATCTAATGGAGGGAGCTTTCAGTCTGCTAAATGGCTTATGATGATTACCTTATTTGCACTAGTAATTAATTTTGATGAAGTGATTAGCAGGTAGAAAAAATAAGTAGCAGGTCAAATTAGAAACTGATAGTCTGAAAGAAAAAACAAATAACGATTTGATCCATTTCTTGGGAGGTAAAACAGAAAACCTTACATTTTCGTTCCATTTGATTATAGGAGGAAATTTCTCTAAAATGGGAGAAAAACAGTTCTTAGGAGTTTGCTTTGAGTAGAACAAGTAAGAATTGTGTTTTCCAGGTGCCTGGTCTGAACTGGAGAGGTGTAGACACTGATCCATGCATCCCTTCATTTTTATAGGGGCACTCCCTTCCTCCTGCCCTTTTCATGTTCCCAGCTTAATCTAAAGCAACACATCTATGACACATTTCTAGAAGGAATGGAAGGAGTGTGGTGTAGTAGGTAAAGTCTTGATTCTGGATTCACAAACTAGGTTGCAATTCTGGGTCTCTATTTCACCTGCTGTGTGATCTTACCTAACTTACTGAACCTCCACAAGCCACTTTCTTGTGGACAAAGGTGGATCAGATGGTTGTGTTGCCATGAGGATTATGTGAAGCAGTGCTTGTAAAACATTTCCATAGATTCTGACATCTACAAAGAAGCCATCAATACCAATTCTAATTCTTATTAATGATATCAGTGTGATTTATAGCAATGGTAACAAAATTATGCGTTAAATTTAATGGTAAGAAAGCAAAGAACCTGCTTTATAAAATGGACAAAAATTCTGAATGGACACAGCACCAAAAAAGATATACAGATGTAATTTAAGCATATGCAAAGATATTTCCTATCAGGGAAATATAAACCCAAAGAACCACGAGATACCACCACGAACCTCCTGAAATGGCGAAAATACAAACATTACAGTGCTGACGAAATATTGCTGCTTTGCTAGTGGAAATGCAAAATGATGCATCTGCTTTGGAAAGTAGTTTGCCTGTTTCTTACAAAACTAAACATATACTTACCATATGAGCCAGCAATCACACTCCTTGGTATTTAACCAAATGAGTTGAAAACTTATTTACATGCCAAGGCATATACATCAATGAAAATGTTTACAGCAGCTTTATTCATAACTCCCCAAGCTTGGAAGCCGCCGACATGTCCTTCAGCGGATGTGAGTGCGACACTAATGAAGAAAAGGAAAACAAACTTCGGTGTATCCGATACCAGCATGTTATTTTCTGATGAAAGGAAATGAGATATCATGGCGCGAAAAGACACGGAGGAGATGGCAATGTAAGTTTCTAAGTGAAAGAAGCCCATGTGAAAAGATGGAAATTCTGTGACATTCTGGAAAAGGCAAAACCTTGGAGACAGTAAGAAGCTGAGTGCTTGTCAGGGGAAGGGGTAAGGAGGATAGATGAATAGGTGGAGTGAGATATGATTAGGTCAAGTGTGGCTACCCTCTGGTTCTGTCATGGTGGATAAAAATTGTGCATGTCAAAACCTCTTAGATTATAGGCTACGGAAGTGAACTTGAATGTCAGCTGTGGGCTCTCAGTAGTAACATATTAACATCAGTTAACCAATTGCACAAAGATGCTCCAACAAACTGCGATGGTAATAAAAGCAGAAACTGTGGCAGTAGGGTTGGGGGATGACATAAGAGAATACAGAAGCTCTCTTTTTTTTTGCCCTCAATTTGATTTTTCTGCAAAGCTAAAAATGCCTTAAACACAAAGATATTCAGTTTAAAACTTAGTGGGGATAAGAGAAGACTTTAAAAAGGCTCTCGGAATGGGCAACGTTATATGGTGAATTAAACTACTGCTTGGGACAAGTCACATATTAAAGCACTGATTCGAGTCCTGGCTGCTCCACTTCTGTCCAGTTTCCTGCTCATCTTCCTGGGAAGGTGTCAGAAGATGGTCCATGTGCTTTGGCCCCAGTCACCCATACAGGAGGCTGGAATAGAGTTTCTGGTTGCTGGTTTCAGCCTGGCCCAAATCTAGCTATGGGGACCATCTGAGAGAAAATCAGTGGATGAAAGATCAATCTTTCTCTGTGTCACTCTGTCTTTGAAATAATTGAATAACTTAAAAATTAATCAGACTGGCATTAAACATTTAACAAATAATGCTCTCAAAATTGAAGGTATTAGATTTCAAATGCATAAGAATCTTTTTTAAACATGCAACAAGAGATTACTGATGCTGTGTTCAAAGCATGTACAGTGAGGCCGAAAAAAGTCAAGATTACTTTGGAAGAGAAATTTAGGAAACACTTTACAGGTCTTAAAATTGAGTAGGTGCCTAAGAAATGGATGAGTAAGGGAAATAGAAAATTCTCAGCAACCAGGAAACTCTAGGTAATTCAAGAAACAGATACTCCATTGTATTCTGGAAAGTATCAAAGGTTGTACACACTCCCTCTATTGGGGAAACTGGCTGGCTTATTTTCTCCCTTTAGGCTAACACTCAATAGCTAAAAAGCCTATCCATTTCAAATTGAAAATTTAACAGATCCAGTTGTTTTAAATATAGCACACACAAGCAGATTTCGAACTATTCAGAGCCTGCCTGTCTTTGATAACACATCCAATACCTGCTGGCTATTGATAAGATAAAACTCTGTGCTATTGGTAACCTCAAGCTGCCACCACCCTCTGAAGCTCTTGAACTCAAGAGATTATCTACTGTTTGCTGAGTGAGAGACCGCCTAGACCGGAAGTTCACCCTGATTCCTTTTTCCCAATAGTCCTGGTGCCCTACTGTCCAGAGGTCTCAGGTGCAACCCTTTTTTGGGAATATTGCCCAGAGAAGCTCTTGCACGCTACTGCCACCTTGTGGTCTTAATCTTTGCCTCACCCAGTTCCCATATCTCCTGAACTCTTTGTAGTTCACAGTGATCCGGAGAGCTTTAGGGACATACGTGGGATATTTGTTGAAAAAGATTGTACAAAGTAATAAGAGAAGGTAAAGGACAAAGCCATAGAGATTCTTCAGGTAATATCACTTCCCCGTGGTCAGGCAGAAGATGAGAAATGTGAACCAAAAAAAATTACTTGGGAGGAAATAAGACAACCCATTGAGAGTCGTAGAAAGGGAAAAAGCAATTTTGAGCAAAAAGAATGGTCTGGCATCAAATTCCACAGAGGGGTTAAGAAAGATGAGAACTGGATGCAGGTGTGTGTATTCCCCTGGACTTGGATATTAGGGACTCTTGGCAGGAGCAGGCTCAAGGCACCAACTGGGACAGAAGTCTGATGATGGGGAGTGGGAAAGAGACTAGGAAGTGGCAGAAGTTTTGAAAACTGGACACAGGGGAACGTGAGAGGAGTCAGCTTTGCAGTGGATGACAGTGGTAGCGTTTGTTGACAAGGACGGAGACATTTTTGTGTTTGGCTTTGTCCGTGAGTTTGTATATGTCCAGAGACGTACCCGGGGAGGGGAGATTTGTTGATGTAAGAAGACGGGGTATAAACAGAGGGCAAAGCTCTTGTAGATTAGATGTTGGTGAGAGTCTGTTGGGTGTGTTGAGTCACAGTGTTTCCACTGGATAGGGAGAATCGTGAATCCTTGGCTAGCTGGATTGTGGCCCTGTAGTACTGATGATGTCCAAGGTGTGGGTTTCCAAAGGGTGTCAGCCATAGGACTGGTGAGCATGAGAAATGGGAGGGCCTCGGGGGCAGAACATTATCAGCCTCACACCTGGAGCTGTGTGTGGACAAGGAACGGGGCTGAACATGAGACAAGGGTGTGACTTGGGATTCTCTTACTTGCACTGGGTGAGCTCAGCTGAAACACGCAGAGCACCTTCGCTTACTGATGGTGTCTATAGCAGATTCCAGTGAGGCAATAAGGGCCAGGATGTGGGATGCCTCTGCAGGACTGATGCCCTGGAAAGGAGGGGACTGTGTGTGAAGGTCACTGTTGTTTCTGCTTTGACGCCAACATAGAAATGCTCCAACTGCTGATTCTCACCCCGTTGCCTCAGGTCACCATGTTCCTCAGAATGTTTTAAAAATGCATAGGAGGAAACAGAAACCCACATAGGAGGGGACTTCAAAAATATCCATGGAAAAATGAAACTAAAATCTCATTTTGTTGTAAAAAATGTGAAACTCACGGATAGTTTTTTATAATTCACATTTTTCATGAATTCATGGAAGACTCTACATATGCTTGGTGCCTGGTTTGCATTCCATTTTCCAAGGGAGATTTGCATTGAAAAAAAAAAAAAGCCAAAACAAGCCTTCTTCAGGAAGCTGTCATTTGCGATTCTGACAGTAAGAAACCCTGGACTCTGCCCACTGACCCGAGGGTTGTCATGGCGAGGTAGCAGAAACCCTGACTTTGACAATGTTTGAATAGAACAAACATCTTGAGAAATGATAGGTGTATCTTTCCTTCAATAATGTTAGAAACATGTTATTCCATTTTAGAATTGCATGAGATATTTGTGGATCATGCTATTTGTATTTTTTTTAATGAGAGAGAAAGAGAGAGAAAGAGAGAAGAGGAGATATTCTATGTGCTGTTTCATTCCCTGAATGACTAAGCTGTCTGGGGTTGTCACAGTCTGAAGCCAGGAGCCAGGAGCCCAGAAGCTTCTGGTCTCCCATGTGGGCACAGGGTCCCAAGTACTTGGGCTGCCTTCTGGTACTTTCCCATGTGTATTATCAGGGAGCTGGATCAGAAGTGGTGCAGCTGGGACATGAAAGGGCATGGTGACATCACCCACTGTGCCACAAGCCCATCCCTAAAATATTATTTGCAGTAAGTGGTGGGAATAGAACAATCTTTGGGAAGGTGGTCAGGAAAATCATCAAGTGAAGGTCAGATGCTGGTGAAGAGTTTGTATAAAATTGAATGGCAAGGACAAGAGGAGGACAATAAAAAGAGAGTAAAAATACACACTGCAAAATATTTGCACCTTGAAATAGTTTCTATCTTTAGTATGTTACAGTGTTTAAAAAAGATTTATTTACTTCTATTGGAAGGCAAATTTACAGAGAGGAGGAGATACAGAAAAAAAGATCTGTTATCCGCCAGTTCAATTCATAAATGGATATAACAGCCAGAGCTGAGCTGATCTGAAGCCAGGAGCCAGGAGCTGGAGCTTCGTCCAGGTCTCCCAGTGGGTGCAGGGTCTTAAGGCTTTGGGCCGTGCTCTACTGTTTTCTCAGGCCACAAGCAAAGAGATAGGTGGAAGTGAGTGAAGCAGTTGGGACATGAACCGCGCTCTATATGGGATGCTGGTTCTTACAGGTGGAGGATTAACCGGTTGAGCTGTTGTGCCAGCCCTGCATTTTGTTACAATTTTAAAAACATTTTCAAATGTGTTATAACATTCGTATGTACAAGATGCACCTAAAATTGGAGGTCGCTGGTCTGAGTATCAATTCTAACTTACATATGCTGGAGCCAAAGTTAATGGAATGACTTCTCTGAATAACTAGTGTATGTGGAACTACACAGTAACTACTAGTATGTGGAAGAGAGTAGATTTAAGGCCAGGATGTCTTCCTTAACATATTGTGCTACTGAAAGATGTCCCCCAGATTGGGAAGCAAAAACAAAAAAGCAAGCCAGATCTGCCAAGACGGAGTTGAAATTACGATGAGTTTTGTGACCTCAATGACAACTGCAGAGTAAGTAGCTGCAGAAGAGCCCGTCTCTTCACAGGAACACTGAAAAACTGCAAAAAAAAGCTCAGAATCACTCTTTTTCCCCAGAACTCTGGAAAACAGCCAGAGACTTATAGCAAACAAGACAACCCTGGGTCAGGTCAGAGGTGGCACAAAAGCAGCCCCGCCATGCGGCAGTTCAGGTGCCCTCGGCCCGCTGCGTCGCCAGTCGAGGGCTCTTGAAGACAGAAGCTCGTGCTGCCAGTCTGAGGCCTTGATTCCTCATTTTATGGCAAGAAGAGCACACCTTATTTTCAAAGAGTTTTTTTTAATCTGTTTTGGATCTGATTCCTTGAAGAGCTAATGCAAGAGCTCTGCCCTTTACATACCTAAATGGGGATGTGTAGATTATTGGAACAGAATGAAAAGTCCGCGGATACATGCACACCTCCATGGTCAAGTGATTTTCCGTAAGGATGCCAAGAGCATTCAGTGGAGAAAGTCTGCTTAAGCAATAATGCTGAGATAATCAGACTTCCAAATGCAACGGTGTGAGTCTGTTTTCTATCATGTGCAAAAATTAACTCAACAGGGTACAGACATGTAAATGCCAGAGCTAAAAAAATAATAATAATGAAAACTCTTAGGGGAAAACATAAGGGTATGTCTTCATGACCATGGGTTTAGCAAACAGTGTTAGGTATGACATTAAAAGCACGCGAAGCCGAAGAAAAGACAAATTGAACTTAATTAAAATGAAAAAAAAAAAGTTGTGCCTCAAAGAACACCATCAAAAAGGGGAATGGACATTAACAGAATGATTGAGAATCCATATCTAGAATATAAAGATTATTGGAAATCAATAATGAAAAGACCATTTGATTAACACCAAGTTTAAAATTTGAAAAGAATTATCACAAAGAAGAAATACAAATGGCCATGAAACATAAGACAATGAATTAAGCATCATTAGTCACCCGGGAAATGCAAATCAAAGTCACAATTAGATGTCACTCCACAGCCCACCTGATAACTTAGAAAATCGGGTATTACACTTGACCTTAGCCAAGAGACCAAGAAGCGACAAAGTCTCAGATGCCAGTAAGAGCTGCAGAAGGGTGGGGAGGAATCGGAACTTTGGACACTGCTAACAAGAGTGTATACTGGGACAGTCTCTTTGGAAAGCTGACTAGCATTCCTTTTGATTAAGAAGCAGGGTTTTTTTTTTTTTTGTTGTTGTTGTTGTTGTTTTGTAGGATCCAGCTTTCCATCCTTAGGTATGTACCAAAAGAGAAAGGAAAACATATGCATCCAACAGAACTTTTATGAGATTATCTATAGCAACATTATGCATAATTGCCAAATTGTAGCAATAACAAATTGTGGAGAGAACACAAATGTCCGTCATCTGATGAAGTGGTAGAACACGGCACTGTCTGTTTATAAAAAGAATGAGGAACTGATACCTACAGCAAGAAAAGGAACCTTGAAAACTTCAGTGAAAAGACACGTATGGTTCTGATTCTGTAGTCGACTTACACATTATCTCAATAGAATGGAAATTTAAAAGTCTAAATAGGTTAATATATATATATATATATATATGTACATCTGACAAAATTCAACATTCTTCAAGATCTGGGCAATGTTCAGTTTGGAAATGGAAGAGAATGCTTCAACCTGACAGAATATTTTTGGAAAACCCACTAGTTAACACTGTGTTTGATGCAACCTGAAGTCAGAAATCAGGAACAAGATCAGAAGAGTCACCTTTGCCCTTGGTGATCCACATCGTACCATTTGTTATATTCAGAGCATTTAGGCAGGAAAAAGAAATGGAAGGCATCTAAACAGCAAAGCAGAAAGTAAAATTACCTCCGTAACACTGACAGAAGTTATACCTCCTAAAAGATCAACAGTAAAACTACGAGAGATAGTAAATCTGCAAATCTACAGGATCAGCATAGGAAAGTCAGTGTGCTTTTACATTGCAGCAATTTACAAGCCAAGTTTAAATTCAGAAAACAATTCTGGGGACAAAAAAAAAGTGTCTGTAAAAGTTAGGGATGAGCGTAACCAAGTCAACAGGTTGTGGGCTGAGCTTTCTCTCCACAAAATGCATGTGTTAGACCCTCCCGGTACTTCAGATGTAGGACCTTGGCAAGGGTGACCCAGTGGAGTAAGTCCCTTGGGGTGTGAATCAACCCAATCTCTGAGCAGCGGGCAGGGGTGGCCACAGAGAAAAGCCCAGGTGAGGGCGTGAGGACAGACAGACACCTGAGAAGGGGTCTTTGCCCGCCAGCCCCTTGACTTGGACTTGTCTCTAGAACTGTGACGCAGTAGCTCTGTTGCTCAAGCGACCCCAGTCTCTGTGAACATGTCACGGAAACACCAGCTCAGCAGTACTCGTACGAGGTGAGAGCAGTGAACCACTGCTGCCAGGAAGTTAAGCCAGATTCAAGCAGAAGGCAAGATGTACGTGCAGGGATTGGAAAACAACAGTGCTATCCAAACAGATCTAAGGCTTCCATAGAATCCGTGTTAAAACTCTTAACGACCTTCTTGACACAAATCCCAAGTGCTGATTTTCAAATCCACCTGAAGCTGTAAGGGCACCCAAATCGTTAAAGCACTTTTGAAAAAGAAAAGTAAATTTTTTGAATCCACACTTCCTAATTTCTAAGTTGACTAAAAAGCTTTCGTGGTGAAAACAGTTTCACTTGGGTCCAGCATGGTAGCCTAGCGGCTAAAATCCTCCTCAGCTTGCACGTACCAGAATCCAATATGGACACCAGTTCGTGTCCTGGCATCCCGGCTTCCCATCCAGCTCCCTGCTTGTGGCCTGGGAAAGCAGTCAGGGACGGCCCAAAGCCTTGGGACCCTGCACCCGCATGGGAGACCTGGAAGAGGCTCTGGGCTCCAGGCTTTGCATTGGCTAAGCTCTAGCTGTTGCAGCCACTTGAGGAGTGAATCATTGGACAGAAGATCTTCCTCTCTGTCTCTCTTCCTCTCTGTATATATGCTTTTCAAATAAAAAAAAAATCTTAAAAAAAAGAAAAGAGACGGTGTCATTCTGCTATAGGACAGGAAACAGGGACTCAAGGGAGTAGAATGGAGATCCGCAGGTAAATGACACATCTGTGATCCACTGGTTTTGTGAAGTGTGGTGAAGTAGGCAGTTAGTTCAGGGTCACCAGTTTGGAAGACATTCACCCCACCACTACTTAGGTGTTCCCTCCTGCCCACCTGTGATGCTCACCTATCACCTCAGAGGGGGCAGTATTGCATTGTTGTGTAACCACTCCCCTCACACACCCCTATAAAGGCTCGTGATAAGGAAGGGGCTGCTGTCTTGGTCATGTGCCCGCGTTGCTCTGGCACTCTGACTCTTGGCCTTGCCAGTACCTCTGAGGACAGGTATCCCCTGGGCATGGCCCCTGGATGTCTGTATTCCTCACCCTCTGTTCACCACTTGGGTGGGACAATGAAATGGCAATGCTAAGGTGTTTTGTATTTGCCGTAGTTTGATTTGCCTAAGTTGTCAGTTAACACGTCCAGCTTTGCATGTAAGTAGCTTCCAAATGAACCAATGTCTATGTGAAGGATTTTCGCATCCACAGTGTGGTAATTCTCCAGCCGTAGCTCTAGTGCCTACTGCCTGGTGACTGTGGGCAGTGGGAAAGAACCTTCTGAATTGTTGAGAGGGTCTGTGGTGCTGAATTGAAATTCCAGTTGAGTCCCCGGAGGACGTGTCTGCTTGCTGCTCTTACTGCATTTACCTGTGCACAGCAGGTGTTCTGCAGTCTCATGCCGTCTTGCTTCTTTCCTGAAAACATCACAGAAGACTTTTATAGAATCATAGGATCAGACCATATTTACTTTTCTATTTATACTCCATATTTTACACTATGTTGCTAAAACAAGTTTCCTAGGAAAATGAGAATTGTAGCATTAGCTCTCAGGAAATAAGTTCTATCAATTGCTTTGATTGTAATGAACGCCTTCATAACTTGGATGTTCCGAAGCACTTCACCCCTCATCTCTTATTTCATCCTCACGAGGTCCCTATTGGCTAGGTAGAAATCACCCTTGAGTTCATACAGGGGGAGACTGAGGCTCACACATGCACTCCACTCAGAGCCCACGTGAGCACCTGCAGAACTTATCTGCCTGGATAGCTACTGGACATTTTTGCTTTAACTGAGGTTTTTGTTTGTTTGTATGTAATAAATTTACATCTATTAAAATTACAGTTTAAAAAGTTGAGATAAGAATGCTATAAAATGAGCTCCCAGGCTGCTTTGTCTGGGCTCATTGCTCAGAGGGAAGCCTTCTTGATCATTTCTCTGTTCAATTTCTCGGTCTTTCCATAAACTGAAGGAATATGTTAACGTTTCTTGATTTCCCCATCAAGTGTCTTCCGTGTCCTTGCTCTGAAAGATGACATTAACTGCTTATCCAGATGTTCTGTGTTTCCCTCTTCTAGTTTTTAATAATACTGCTCTCTTAAAATAAAAGGTGATGACTTTTTTTCTTGCTGCATTAGTTTTAGAAAGTATCTACTCCAGATCAAGAAAGTTAGAAAAAGTTTCAACACTCTTAGAGTTTCTCTTGCTGCCCCACCCCTGTTGCCCCACTTTATGATGTTCCTGTGTATTTTAAAGCTTATTGATACTTACAATCACCTTGGCAGCCATACTTCATACTCTGCCTATTGTTTGATTCTAAGAAGTAAAAATTAGTGAAAAGCACATAAAGAAATCTTTAGGATTTAAAAATGTTCATTGCAAAACTAAGCAGGTTGGGTTGAAAGATTCACAAAGAGAAAGGATCTAATTCTATATCAACAGCCATGCCTGCCCCCAGAGGAAGATGTTGTATGTGGCTCACATGAATTTTCTATTTTCCAACATAAGAGACATTGCTTAAGTCATGTAAAAATCCTGTTGTTTGCCTCATACTATTTCATGACTTATTGGGTAGTTCCTGTTTTCCCCTGTAGTTTCTATTTGAGTTTCATTGAAAAGGAATTAGTTGATAAGTGAGCATTAATCAGTTTAATATGTCCAGTGCGATCATTTGATCTATAAATTTGCATTATGAAATGGTTACTACAATGAAGTTAATACACCACCACTCACCCACGATCCCCAGGACCTGCTCACACTACAGCTGGAAGTTTGTATCCTTTGAGGAAAGACTGTTTCGTAGACTGCTTTCCTTCTGATTGGTCTTCTCGTGGTCGCCTGATTGTTTTGATGCTCTGAGCTGGGTCCTGTTTGGGACCGTGGTGGAGCTGTCATTCTGAGACTGCCAATATTTCCTGTCTAAAATTTATATCCCACATATTTTTGCCCTACATTCAATCTTAATTTTCTTCAGTGCATCAAATTAACTTCAAGAATATACCTTAGTTAAACTTTCTGGTATTTCTATATTAAAAATGCGTTTTTTCTAAGAAACTCTCTTGCAGTGAGATCTTGCTTGGGCATGGGACTCAAGGTTCAAAATATTTTTTCACTCAGGATTTTGAATGGAATTTCACATTGCCACTGTACATACCCCTCTTTAATCACTTGTTATTCATTCTTAGATACCTCACCGTCTGAAGTTTGTACCATGGTATATCTAAATCTGCTTTTTCCTTATAAACCATTCCTCTTCTTATTACTGTTCACTATTTCAGAGGTTTTGTGACATTTTCTATTATTATCATTAAAAAATTGGTGTCTCTCAGTATTCTTTTATTCCACATTCTAATTAATCCAACTATGGTAATCTTTGAGATTTTCACTCTATATTCCCTTTATTATCTTTCATTGTGCATCCTAGTCCCACTTTTGCTAACCTTTGTCTACGTGCATGGCAAAGCATGGAGGGAAAGAAAGAGATTCTTTCTGTTGCAGTACTCCTTGACTGCCCAAAACAGCCACGGCTTGTTCAGGAGCTGGAAATGCCATCGTGGTCTCCCAGCTGCGTAGCAACACGTGCTGTTCCCAGGACGCCTTTCCAGGAAGCTGGATCCAGGGTGGAAGAGCCAGAGCGACAACCGTGCACTCAGATATCCAATGCAGACTTCCCACACTGTACTTACCCCTTTGTATCACACTCCCCACCTCTAATTCTTATTGTTTGATCAATGTTCTTAAAGATTTCCAAAAAAATTTCCTTTACTATTTATATTTTTCTTTAAAAATAAGATTTGAGAAGTATTTCATTCTAGTATTTAAGTATTTAACGCTAGACTACCACTTATCTTTTTTTTAAAAAAAATTGCTTTTATTTTAATGTCACTGTATGTTCTTGAGCTGTCTAGAGATGCTAAAATGTGTCTCTTGATGTTCAATTCACTATTCTTCCCTGAAAACTTATTTCTCAGTGGCTGGTTTTTTTCTCCCCGCCTCCCCTCCCCCTTTTTTAAATTAACTCTGATGCTTGAGGGTTGTTCATTTGTCTGCAGTTCTTGGTGTGGCTTTGCTCCAGTGGGAGTGAACTAGGAGCTAACGGTCTCCACAAAAGCCCGAGTAAGGAATGCTGATTCTCACAGAAATCAGCTTAGCTTTCTATCATCATAATGTCTTAAGAAGAGGGCCTCTTGGGTCCGCGCAGTGGCCTAGTGGCTAAAGTCCTCACCTTGAACGTGCCAGAATCCCATATGGGCACTGGTTTTAATCCCAGCAGCCCTGCTTCCCATCCAGCTCCCTGCTTGTGGCCTGGGAAAGCAGTCAAGGATGGCCCAAAGTCTTGGGACCCTGCACCCATGTGGGAAACCCAGAAGAGCTGCTGACTCCAGGCTTTGCACTGGCTAAGCTCTGGCCGTTGCAGCCACTTGGGGAGTGAATTATTGGATGGAAGATTTTCCTCTCTGTCTCTCCTCCTCTCTCTATATCTGACTTTGCAATAAAATAATAATAATAACAAAAAGAAGAGGGCCTCTTTTCTTTGGATTGCTTTTGTTTTGTTGAATCTGAATGTGCCACTTTGCTTGACTTTCTGTTGGTATGTGGACGTGGCCTAGGCTCCCCAGTTTCAAATGCAGACCTTGAATTATCACCTCGGTTTCCTAACATGTATATTTGAGCCAAGATTTCCTGTTTGCCATTCAAATAAAAGGCATTTGCCTCTCTTTCTGTTCTTTTCCAGAAATTTTTCTTAAATTCTCCATGCTGATGATATTGTCTCTTTCCTCTGTCACTCAAAGAATGGATCGATTCCTTTGTGGATTCTTTCACTGCTGTTTTCTTGGGTCTTCCACTGGAGGGAGACACGCAGTTGTGCCCAATGCCATCCATTGACACCGGGGTTCCTGAGTGCTTAGCACTCCTCTTGGTTTTTGGACACTATGTTACTGAACTCGAGGTATAGGATATAACTTGGACATCTTTATTGTAGACAGACTTTCAGTGAAGTCCTATATGTTCATCCCTCTTCTATTTTGACCTTGGAGATTCTGAAATTAGACCTTTCTGAAATGCTCCTGAGCAGACGACAGTGGAGATGAAGATGGCAGGAGGGTGACCCATGATATGAAATTATTGTGTTTCATCTGGCATGCCACGGCACTAGAGACAGAGCACGTACCTCAAGAGATGGAGGCGCACACGGAGTAACTGTCATGGGAGAATCGCCAGAACAATGGGATTGTGCAGACAGAGCGCTGAGGCTGTAGCACTGTGAAAGCTTCTAGGTCTCCTTTCCAGTTTTCACTTTGTGCCTATTTGAAATTTTTTCTAGTTTTATTTTTTCCAGTTTTAATCATTTGCTGATCTCTAAATGACATGTTGGGGGATGGCGTTTGATGAAGTGGTTGAGACTTCAGGTAGCACATCACGTATTAGTGTTTCTGATTCGAGTTCCACTTCTTCCACTTCTGATCCACCTTCTTGCCGATGTGCATTCTGGGAAATGGCAGTTGATGGTTTAAGAAAGCAGTTCTCCACCACCTTGTGGCAGATAATGAGAGAGATGCAGGTTCTTGGCTTTGGCAGAAACCAGATAGCTGGTTTTATCTCTGTGTTTCTTTTTTTTTTCCAAATACACAGGAAAATAAATGAACGGACATCTGAAGTCATATTCTGTAATTGTGGTTTTCATTGAACATCAGCCCCTGACCAACCAAGAGTCAACTTCCCTCTTTATGCTGCCCTGCTCTCTTCTTACTGCCCATGCAGGTAGTTGTTGTCGATGCCCTTTTTCTGCTTCTCTTCCTCTTCATCCCTTTTCCACTCCTTAGCATGTGTTCTCAGCCTTCTTTCTCTTCCTCCTCCTCCATTGTTCGGTGAAGAAGTTTTAGAATGGTTATCACTATGAACCTGTCTTACTATCTTTGGTTTTCATCATGATAAGCTACACCTAAAATTCAGGACTGTTGGAGTTAAGAAAACCCAACTGGAGGAGACTAACAGTTCATTGTAGCAATTTTAGAGCCACATTTGCCATATGGTTTGTAAAACTAAACAGAAAAATATGTATAACTGAAATGTTATAACGTTGTCATCCTTGCAACTCTGCCAACCGTTTTGTCAGAGTTTCTCCCCCAGTAGAAATGTCAGGAAACCATTTTTGAAGAACTAGCTAAAGAATCTTAAATTTGGTTGAAAATAATGTGTATGCTCGTAAAACTTTTATCATCGACTGGATGTCAGAAAACATCTAATGAACATGAGTAGGTGGGAGACAGATGATGGGTAAGTGAACCCATGCACATAAAAAATGTCAGATGGTGACAGCTGAGGAAGGGGAAGCCGAAGCGCTGTAAGTGACAAGAGGGGCTGTGGAGAGGAAGGAGGGCCCCGGGGCAGCTTTTGCAGGGGGTGAGATCAGCACCTTCTTTGAGTGCACTGGAGACTGTCATGCAAAGTAGAATAGAAAATCCCTGTTAACGGAAGGAATGCCATCCCAACTAACACTTTCATAGACAGCTCAAAACCCAACATGTTGACGGTTACTAAGTGTCTATTTTCTTCCTGTTGCACACAGAGAATTAGACTTCTAATAAAAAATTAAAAAAATCCAAGCCAACTTGTTATTTCATAAGATGTGAATGCTGTGGGGAGGCTCAACGTCTGAAAGATTTCTAAGCAATCATTTGTTGCATGAGTCATCTCAGCCAATCACAGAATGTTTCCACCAGCTGTTTGGTCAAGATGGGCAAACAGAGGAAAAATAATGCCAGCGTGAGAGAGATTTCCATGTAGGTTTATTTCAAGGGAGCAAGGTGAAGACAGATGGGAAGCAGATACTACAAAATGAAAGGACTTGGGAGAAAATCAAATTAAGCATGGTTATCTTAGAATTGTATTTATGAAACATATGAAATCTTTTTTCTTTATACTATAAAGTTTCAAAGCTAAAAAACTAAAGAACAAGAAAATCGAATTCAAACACATTCCAGAGATTAGGCGAAAAATTGCGGTGAATAAAAAGTGAAACGATCTGAAATCTGAAGTGTGCCTAGAAATGGAAAGTATCAATTTCCAAAAGCTTAAAGGAAATTTAAGGGAACAATGAAAAACGGGCTAGACTCCGCAGAAAAGCAAATCATAAAATGTGATGACGTGGTAGGAAATTCTCTCAGATTCAGAGGAAAAGATTGAGGTCAATAAATGGGAGAGAAGTTTTAAGTAGATGTGGATGACATTACTTGATTTAAAAATTGATCATTGGTATCACAGAACAAAAGGGAAGAGAAAATGAAGGAGAGGAATAAATATAGGCATTTATTGAGTAGTTACTAAGGAAAATAAGAGTTGATTGAAGTGTTGCTGCACATAAGGTCTTGTAATTTCTCAACTTGTGTGTTTATTATAGCATTCTTAATTCTTGAAACATTCTTAAAAAGCAAATTCTTTTCTCATTTTATGGAGAAAATGTAGGCATGAAGCGGTTATTGGATTTGTATAAACATATGTAGCCAAGGAGAATCCAGAATTGTAACCTAATGCTACACTGTCTTTGAAAATTGGGTGAAATATAGAACAAAAGTGAGGCATTTTGCATTCACTGTCAGATTGAAGCCATTGAGTATCAAAAACATTTGAGTGTCACTTTGGTATCATGTTGTGAAAGGACATCAAATTCTATTTAAGTCACTTTCTACAAGTTTAGCAGTGGGTATTTAGCCTAGCAGTTGGCACCATTGTTGCTAAACTGCTTTGGCAGGGTTTTTGCTAAACCAGAACTTTTCCGGAAGTACACAGATGGAATTTGTCGGGGAGAGGGCTCAATACAAAGGCATTTATTTAGTGGGGAACTGGAAGTGTAGAAAGCATCGTGACACAGCAGGTGAACTCACCCTTTGTAATGGTGGCATCCCATACGAATGCCTATTCCAGTCTGTGCTGCTTTGCTCAGGGTCCAACTCCCTGCTTATGCTCCTGGGAAGCAGCAGAAGGTGGCCCAAGTGCTTGGACCCCTGCTACCCGGGTGGGAGACCTGGGTGGAGTTTCAAGCTTTGACCCAGCCCAGCTCTGGCTGATGTGACCAATTGGAGAGTGAGCTGACAGATGCAAGATCTCTCTCTGCCTCTCCCTCTTACTCTGTCACTATGTCTTTGAAATAAATGTTAAAGAAGAGGAAAGCTAATTTTGAAGTATCATAGAAGTAGTGATTGTAGGAAACAACTCTTGCCTTCATGCCTGGGGAGCAAAGGAAATGAGTCTGAATTATTATGGCTTAGTAACTTGGAAGGAGAGCCCAGCAGAGATGGAGTTCAACCCTCTCAAGGAAAAACTCTGGCTGGCCTGTGCTGGTTGGGGATTTTGGAAATGACAGAAAAATTACACAATGACTGGAGCTGCTGCCAAGACAAAGAAGAAAAGCAAGAGATGCGATTCTGTCTAATTCTAGGTAGTCCCAGGCGAATTAGGAACGTTTCCATCACTCCTTCCTCTTGACTGGCTGTCTCTCTTGACTGCCCTCTAGTGGTAGAACCCACATAGAACAAAGGTGGACGTGGAGTTGACAGGTACAAAAAACAAATACATTAAGGTGTAAACGTAACATAATGAAGCTATTATGTTTACATTAAATAAATGCACCATCTTAAAATCCAAATAGCTTGTAAGAAGAATGTCCCCTCTCTCCAGGTGAATTTCATAACCCATTTGCATGCCTTACAACTTTAACCTTAAACAGATCAACTGCTCTTTCTAATTCCCGAAGACTGAGATGCTGCTAAAAGGGTAAAGAGACTTTTCCTCCCTCCCTTCTCTGAAAATTTGAGTCTTAAAGCTGCTGGAATAAATTGGCAATAGGCGTATTGGCAGATGAGAGGGCATGCATGCGCGTGCTTTCGTATGTATGAGACTCCATAACCCAATGAGGTTCAAAAACTTGCAACCCCATCTCTAAATGGGAGCAAATGCAACTGAGAGGGATATTTTATGATTTGTAGGAGAGATGAATGGGCCCAAGGAGGAGTTTTCTGGGCTGTAGACATGGTGATGGATTGTCAGCTTCCTTCCCCTGAAATACCAGTTTAATATTCCTTGCTAATAAAATTCAAGGAACTGTGTTCTTGTTGGTGGATATGATCTTGGGATACCCAAAGGATCCTCCAAAGACAAGCCCTGCCCTATTTGTGCTGTGGACGCAAACAAGGGAGAGTCAGAAGTCGTTGCTTGTATACGGCTTGTTCTTGGTTCACGGAAATCAGTGCATCCTAGTTGTCTCTTCCTTAGCCCCAGTGCTTCTGTCAACTCAAGGACCAAGATGGAGGCCAAAAGTAGATCACACTGGTGAGAGGGAAAGAACAAGCTAAACCATCTATGTCACACATTCAGGCTTGTGGAAATTTACTTTGCAACTTTTATGTGAAAGTAAACATGGGAGATTCTAGATAAAGTTATTTCCAATCTCTTATTATCTGTGGCAGGATGACATGTTCACTTCAGTGTTTCCCAGGATTATTTTTGGAATGAGATGCAAATGACACCAATTTTTCTGTGATGTTAGATGCAGACAGTATATCATTATGCCAATCAATTATATTCAAAACAATTCCAAAATGTTTATTGAGATTAAAAAAATTTACTAGGAACTGTGATTAACATTGATAAGGTATTCAAGGAGCTGTGAAGTTTTAAAAGACCTTTTTACAGGGTGCTTTCGTGGAGGTGAAAGGAACCCGTTTTATTAAAAAAATGATTTTCTTGTATTAAAAAGAAATATGTAAGTATTATAGGAAACTGACAAATTATATATAAGCCCAAAAGAGAGAGAAAAAAATTGGACCTGGCGTGGTAGCCTAGTGACCAAAGCCTTGCATGTGCCAGAATCCCATATGGGCACAGGTTCTAATCCCAGCGGCCCCACTTTCCATCCAGTTCCCTGCTTGAATCCTGGGAAAGCAGTCAAGGATGGCCCAAAACCTTGGTACCATGCTCCCGCGTGGGAGACCCAGAAGAGGTTCCTAGCTCCTGGCTTCGAATCAGCTCAGCTCTGGCTGTTACAGCCACCTGGGGAGTGAATCATAGGACAGAAAATCTTCCTCTGTCTCTCCTCCTTTCTCTATATCTGACTTTCCAATAAAAATAAATAAACACTTTATATTCTAATATATGGACTTTGGTTTGAGGCTATGCAAAACACATATGGACACACACACGTATAGATCTCAAAGATTTTTTTTTTTTTGCACCAATATTACTTTCTTGATATTGACCCATGATTTGGAAATCACTTTTGCTGTTAGTTAACTTCTAAACTTATAAGGCTTATCTCTTCAGGAATTTTAAGTTTCGACAAGCTGATTTGTGACCAAAATAAGAGCCATCCATGTTATTTTAAACAGGAGTTATCTTAGGCTTATTGAACAAATGAGTGAGTGAGTGAGTAGATGAGAGGAGGGGTGGATGAATGGCAGTTGAAGGCTGCTTTCAAGTGGTTTTCCCTGGGTTGTCACAGGAAATCCCTGTCACTGGATTTATGTGAACAGCCTATGTTGGTAAGATTAACACCATTCTGGATTTATGACGGCTTGAATCACTACCAGTCAGTTCTGCAGACGCTGTGCAGCTCTGGGTTGTCACCATGCAGAAGGAGGACTGGCTATGAGGACCATGGCAGGTCCGTCTGTGTTCATGGAGGACTGGCCATCATGAAATGTAACTACAGGATATGAGAAGGTGATGCTTCACTCCAAAACATCCCTCTTGTATAAAAGAGAAAACACAAAGCCAGGAGAGACCCTGGGAAAAGTTCATACAGAAAGGAAAGAGAAGCCACCTAACTCTCCAGAGATTCCGTCCATAGAGAAGGCATCGAATGCAAATCTGAGCAAGAGAACTTACTTTTGCTTTGTGATGAAATGGGGCTTCCTCATTTGGTTATTTCTTCTTCTTCTTTTTTTTTTTTAGCCTATAATGAAAGACAATGGGTTGATTTGTACTCTGGAGACATACTCATTTTTCTGGGCCATCTCTCTTGTGCTCAGACGTATGCGTGTTATGAAGTTTCTGCTTGTTGTTGGGTCGTTTGTTTGTCTTGTTACAGGGAGTCCCTGCTAAGAACTCCTGGTGGAGTGCTCTTCCTTCCTTACAACTCCTTTTTCCAGAGAGCAACAAGAAGATGCTTCTGCTGTCAGACCTCTCCTTTGACTGCATTTCCTCTTCCCTTTCCTGCAGGTTCTCTGTCTTACACATGAATAATGGATCAGGTGGTGTTACCTTTAGTGTCTGTTGTCTTAGGAGAACCGCTTAGGTGTGGTTGTTGCAGGTGCAGAGGGAACACAGGGCAGGGAACGGTAGGCTGTGAAACTGGGACAAGAGAAGAAGAAGACAAACCCAACTTGTAGAACCAAACAGACTTGAGTATCATCAGAATTTACCTGCGTCGGAACCCTTTGAGAACAAAGTGCCTGCAAAAAGTCTGTTGTCGAACAACACTGCAAAGTAGTTTTGGAACTCCTAACAATAGTCTGTTTTGATGCAGAGGAAGCCAGTCACTGTGGAAAAAGCATGTATTTATTGCCAAGTGCCAGGAGCCCAGCAACTATTGCTTATTGCTGAATTCTTAGGCTCCCTGAAAAGTTAAGGGTGAAGGCTCTTTGTATTAATTAGTTAATTTTATTGGAAAGGCAGAAAAACAGAGAGAAGGAAATACAGAGAGAAAGATCTTCCATCTTCTGTTTCACTCCCCGAGTAACCACAATAGCTTCAGCTGAGCCAATTTGCAGCCAGGAGCCAGAGGCTTCTCTGGGTCTCCCATGCGGGTGCAGGATTCCAAGATTTTGGGCCACCCTCAACTGCTTTCCCAGGTCACAAGCAGGGAGCTGGATGGGAAGTAGGAACAGCTGAGACATGAACCAGCACCCATATGGGATCCTGGGCATGCCACATGAGAATTCAGCCACTAGGCTATTGTGCTGTCTGGGAGTAAAGGTTCTTATGGGTTGAAATTGAGGCTGAGACATGTTTGCTCAACTTGCGTCCAAGTTCTGGTTAGTCAGTAGTGTTCTGGAGCCTCTTTTGATTGGTCAGCAGAGTAGTGCTTGTTTGTTAAGGATTTATCATGGCAGCATGGCTTCTAGTTGGTTTGGGGCAAGAGGTTTGCATGTTAGTATTAGTTTCCTTATGCCCTGACCTAGAATTGCCCTACACAAGCCTCTCTGGACAATATTGGCCACCAACATTGTGTTTGTTGAAGAAACAAATGAGTTCTTGAGGCCAGTGATTAGAACCTTGATGGACCAACTATGTAAATCTCAGTTCAATGAATTTCTTTTCGTTTTGAGGGAGAACAACCAAGGACACCTTGGCTAAGGGAGGCAGGTGAGAGGCTGAGTTTTTTTTTTTTTTTCTTTTTTTCACATGATACAGGTTCAGCTTCAAACCATTCAGGAGAAACATCTCTTGAGACTTTCTGAGGCATATTTGGACAAAACTATTCGTCATCTCTCCAGTTGATTTGACTTGGGTGATATGTACATTATGTCTGTTTTGTCTTAGCCATCTGGGGCAACCTTGAGCAATGCTTGGTCTTATATCTAGTAAGTTGCCTTCTGTGCAGTAGGCTCTTACCTGAATCTGAAGATGTTTGTATCCAATCACATCCTAAGGCAAGTAATTGCTAATATGCGAGAAATGTGCCCTGCCTATCTAAAACCTGTCTTTAGGGATCAAACCAATGAATCCCTCACTGTGTAATCATAAATACACATTTACTGTCAAAAATACAGGAAACACTTCCCTTGAGAAGTCCTTGAACTGAGTCATGGGCCTGTGTCACTCATTGTTTTCCCAGAGTAAAAGTTTTATTAACTTCTTAAAGATAGAAATTGTTTATTTCTGACAAATCCTTTCAGACGTCAGGGGTCTCTTTAACAAGAAATCTGGAGCTGAAGTTCATTTTATTATTATTACTTTTTTTTTGGTCTTAAATGTAGAGATCCCAGGTCTTTCTAATCAGAACTTGCCTCGCCAACATCCTGTAGGTTTGCTTTCACTAGCTGATTCGTAAGACTTTCCTCGGTTGTCCACGTATAGGGTGAAGTGGGATTATAAACCTCGTTTGCTGGCCAGCACGTAGTCTTTCTCACCTCACAGTGTTGGTGCCACAGGCTGGTCCACCCGGGTGCATCGGGGAGTAAATCTGCCTCATTCAGTGATGCCTTGAGTCCTGTGCTCAGGTGACGTTTTCTTACCAAGCAGGAATAAAATGAATCAATAAGGAAAACAAATGAAGATTATCTCTATTAGGATAAACACAGACTGATTTTTTTTTACCCACATGGTATATTCTGTTTTGAAGATTCAGGGTACTGGCTATGTATGGTTAAGTGGAGTAAGTACAAAATAACGGGCTCTTTGGAAACAAAAATATTCCAAATTCCCTTTGTGAGCTGTATAGCTAAATCATCTTTCTATTTCCAGAAAATTTCCTTCAAAGCCTTAGAACAAACTACTTAAAGGATTTCCTTTGGCATTTACCCATGGAAAGATAAGTCTGATGTTCTTCACAATTTTTGAACAAATCAAGTTAAGATGATAAAGCACACTAAATATCACAGGATTGCAGCATGTTGAAATATCCTCACATGAATTCTGACTGTTATTTCTTTGTCTTTATGATTCACGCTGTTTCAGAAAAAAATTTTTTTAAGACTTACGTATTTTTATTAGAAAGGCAGATCAGATTTCTGGAGAGAAGGAGAGACAGAGAGAAACATCTCCCATCTGCTGGTTGACTCCCCAAATGGCCACAGTGGCCGGAGCTGAGCTGATCTGAAACCAGCTGTTAGGAGCTAGGACTAAGCTTCAGTGTCTCCCTCACGGATGCACAGTCCCAAGACCTTGGGCCATCCTGTACTGCTTTCCCAGGCCACAAGCAGGGCGCTGGATGGGAAGTGGAGCAGCTGGAACATGAACTAGTGCCCATATGCAGTCCTGGGGCTTGCAAGGTGAGGATTTAGCCATTGGCCATTGCGTCAGGCCCAGAGGTTTGAAAGAGAATTATGTACATATTTGAAATTCATGTAATATTTATGAGTTTTAACAAAAACAACCTGAAGAGCTGCTACTGTACTCTAAGCCTTACGAGTTGAAAGTCAACAAATATGTGTGCAGAGAGTACAGATGGACTTCTGCTTACTCCTGCATCAGTGCTAATCAAGTCCTTTGTTGTGAAGGTTTGGGATTTAGGTATAGGAACAGGAACAAAAATAATTGGTAAACAGCAAAAGGAGTGAAAGCATGAGCTATTCCATAGAAATTCTGCAGAATTATGTAGAGTAAGTTTTATATATACATATATGTGTGTGTGTGTATGTATGTATGTTTTATATATATTTAAACTTACCCTACATAATATAAAAATTATAAACAGAAAATAATATAAACACACCTATATTTCTATTCATATAAGAGATGTAATATAAAATAATTAAATATATATTATATTTATATATTATACATTATATAAATGTATAATTTATATATTATCTAAAATATAGAAAATATAAAAATTATATATAAATTTTAAGCAAAAATGAGGATTTAGAATTTGATGTGTTATCACTCATATCAAACTAGTCAACTTCTAAAAACGAAAGTGCAGTTACCTTTTTTTTCCATTTAAGCAATCTAACATCAACTAATGTTAACTTTAACTCAGGTCTTCATGCCTTTAGTTTTTCAGTTTTTCATACTGATTTCTATATCCTTCCAAAAATGTTAAGAATGAATAGCATTCTCTAAAGATCTTTGTAGAAATTAGATCCTACCATTGTATCTACTGTACATTGTTCATTACTGTATTTAATAAATGTGGAATGTCTACAATATGGCTTATACTTTGCTAGCTGTTGGTGAAACACTGTGGAGGAAAATAAAAATAAAATGAAAGAAGCAAAACATGAGCCGTGGTGGTCCTAGAGCTTAGAGCAAGGACCTGCCTTGTGGGCAGACAATATAATCTCACACATGCATTAAAGGATACCAAAGGTTTGAAAAGATGGCATGCCCTGCTTATGGCAACTTTGTGGACAGTGTTGGAGCTAAGGCTCAACTAAGTGCCCTTCCAGGACTGCATGCTACTGACCAATTCAAACTTCAGCATTCCAGCTCTGAGCCCCATCCAAGTCCCACCCTTTGTTGCTCCCCACAGCTGTCCTTACCTGCCAGTCCATCTGAGGCAGCCTTGAGTTGATGCTGTGTCTTGATTTATACGGAGGACATACATGTTGCCCCACTGGTATCTGACGTTCTAAAGGCAGGTATCCTTTTAACATGTGATCTTTAGCTTTCCTTTCACTATCAAGTTGAGGCCTATTAATGCTAGTTAGCAATGAGTAGAGTTTAAGTGAGTGGAATTTTGGAAAGATCACCAAATTTGGAATAGGAATAAGAATGCAGGTTGTGGTATCAGACAGGCTATTTAAGTCTTGTCTGTCTTTTCCCATGTGAAAGACCTTAGGGAAAGTATATATACTTAATTATTAAGCTTGAAAATGATTATTGTAATGGGTTAGTATAAAACAAAACTGATTTATGTGTTATAAATGTTATAAATGTTATTTTCAGACACAGCACAATGGCTCTATTGGCTAATCCTCAGCCTGCAAAAGCTGGCATCTCATATGGGCACTGGTTCATGCCCTGGCAGCCCCATTTTCCATCCAGCTCTCTGCTTATGGCCCAGGAAAGTAGTAGAGGACAGCTCAAAGCCTTGGGATCCTGCACCCACATGGGAGACTTGGAAGAATCTCCTGGCTCCTGGCTTCGGATTGGCTCAATTTTGACCATCATGGCCATTTTTGAGAGTGAGTCAGTGGATGGAAGGTTTTCACTCTATCTCTTTTTCTCTCTGAGAAATATACCTTTCCAAAAAGAATCTTTAAAAGGAAATGTTATTGGGCCTGGTGGCGTGGCCTAGCAGCTAAAGTCCTCGCCTTGAACGCACCGGGATCCCATATGGGTGCCGGTTCTAATCCCAGCAGCCCCACTTCCCATCCAGCTCCCTCTTGTGGCCTGGGAAAGCAGTCGAGGATGGCCCAAAGCTTTGGGATCCTGAACCCACGTGGGATACCTGGAAGAAGTTCCTGGATCCTGGCTTCGGATCGGCATAGCATCAGCATCCCACATTGGCTCCCACGAGGAAATGGAGCAACATAGTATGGTGGGAAGATCTCCAAAGGACGGTCACTGACACAAACAGCATTGATAAAAATGCAAACCTATCTTTGGATCAGGGTTGGAGCTACTGAATCAGAACCTCTGAGGGTATGGACTACCAATGAGTGGTTAAAGATCAGCCAGCGCTAACTCCCAAGTCAAAACCTACTTGTATCACTCAAAGTTTTGTCACCATAATGAAAGTCTTGAGACTGCAGCCTAGCAAGGGCTACCTGCAATAACCTCCACCAGGCCCATCACCTTCTTTGGTTCCCATACTTGCCAATATGTACAACAGACTGGTCCAGGCTGTCCTATGTCCCATTCAGTTCTCATACATGTCAATGGGCATTGAAACCTAGTTCAATCCAATCAGCCCCACTATCCAGCTCACACACCCCTGGCAGGTGACACTCTCTTTCTTGCTATGCCTACCCCAGTCCTGGTTCTTATGCTTACCAATGGGAGTGGCAATCCAAGAGGGATGTGCCCACTGTTTCCATACTGGGCTCACTCCCACTCCTGGATCTTGTACTGTCCAGGTGGTTCTGCTGTTTAACTTGATAGTATTTGCCCCACCCCCCCATGCCAGCATCTGCCAGCTGATGCTACAGCAAAGCCCAACCAACGCACACTCACTCTGACTTAGGCACGTACCAGTAGGAATAGTCAACCCAGCCCGACTTTCCCCTGATGCAGCCCACATGAGGCCAGCGGGTGTTGTCGCCAGTGGGTGTTGTCGCCCTGCCTGGCCTGGTCTGCATCCATCCCAACTTTCATGTTTACTATTGGGAGTGGTGGTCCAGCAAGGGAGCCCTCCACACCCCTCTTACCGGATTCGTCCCTTCCCCACCTGAGTCTCACATGTGCTGGTTGTGTACTGTGGCCCAGTTTGGCATAGCTCACCTCACTTTAGCATTTGCCAGTGGGTGCTGTAGCCTGGCTAAGCCTATCCCACTCCTAATTCTAACTTTCACTGATGGGTGCTACAGCCTAGCCCAGCACATCTGGGCCCAGTCCTGGCTCACTCATGTGAACTGGCTTGTGTTGTGGCCCAACTCAGCTTGACCAGCACTCTATTCTGGTGCTTGGATTTGCCAGAATGGGATATGAACTGGCCCAGCCTGGCTCATTCCTGACCTATGCCAAATATATTCCAGTGGGTACCATTACCTAGCCTAGTCTGGAGTGCTCTCTATCTTGGTTCTAGTGCTCACCTACAGGGACTGTGTGCTGACAGAGGAGTTCCCCAAGCTCCTCCATCAGAACCTCTCCCAGTGCCAGTGGATCCTTGGGCCAGCGCTACTAAGTCTATCTCCTGTCCCAGCAGGAACAGTTGCCTTTCCTGATTGGCCCATTCTGGTTGTTATGATTGGGTGTTATATCCCAGCCAAGCCTGGTGTACATGCAGACACAGCTCACACATGGCTCATGCTGGTGCAGAGACCTAGCCTAGCCCATTCTACACTTACCCGGGTTCTCACAATCACCAGTTGGTGCTGGAGTCTTGCCTAATCTGATGCATCCAAGACCCAGTCCACACTTGTACCAAGGAACACTGCAGCCATGCCCAGACCAGACAGCAGCCCTGATTCTGGCCTTCATATTCATCAGTGGGAACCACAACCCAGCAAAGAGTTTGGATCAGAAGCAGAGTTGCAAGGACTCAGAGCATACTTTGCTATGAGATGATGATGTGGTAGCTGTGCTACAATGTCTGCCTACACCATCTGATAGGGTGGTAAGTAGAGCATAGCAAAAATCTAGGTACTGTCCTTTGAATTTTTCTGTTACTTAAAAACTATATAGGTAATTCTAATACATTTTGAGCACAAAAAGAAATTCAGTGGATATATTATATGAAATGTCTTTATATAAAACATCTAGAGGTATCATTTGGAAAGTCAGCTGTTGTTAAAAATAATATATTCTTTTTCAAAATGGGCCAAGTTATTTTTCCCAGTCCCTCATATGCTGGGTCAGTTTGGCTGGAATTAGCCAGCACTTTGACAATCTATTTTATAGGTTTCATAGCATAGTCTAGGTAACTTTGAATAAAAATCAAGAAAATCAGCACTTGAGTTTCATCTTCTCTGTATCTTCATTTCCTATTGTAAAATAATGATATCTTTAATATCTTTACTTATTTCCCAAGGGCTTACGAAAAAACAAGTATGATAATATTGGAGATACTATTTATGTGATACTTGATCTTTTTCAATCTTCACTACAAAGTTGTTACAGTGAAAAAAAAAGTTGTTATAGTGAAACACGTTTTATAGGCATATATACTATGGTTTCCAGCACAAAAGAGGAGCTGATTACATAGTCTGTTTAATGCCAAAATGAAATAAATAGACTCACTTTATGATCATCTGTATTTCTAGCCTTCGGAAGCGTTTTACCTTTCAGTAGAATTTTGTCTCGTATGCGTTTTTATTTATGCCCATGTTTTCTCATTTGAAAGTTCCAGTGATTTAGAAGTATTTATCTGATGTTTACCTTAGTCCTGACTTCACACTAGGGCCCCGGAAAGCAATAGTGAACAACACAGCTATGAATTACTTGTTTCTCAGTGGTTCAAGTGAGCTCATAGATAAAAGTTTAATTATAATAAAGTAGGGTGAGTCCCTTGATAAGGGATGGTGAGAAACGAATGGACTTAATTAATATAGAGGTGACCTCATAGATGGGATTTGGTGAGGATGTGATTGTGGGAGGTGAGGGAGAAGAAGAAATAAAAAAATAAAAAATGAACTGAGTTGGGAGGGGAGGTAAAGGATGATGTTATTTAGTGGGGTGGAAATTTTGAAGAATAACGGATTTGCGTAGGAAGATTATATATTTGGTGGAGAATGCTGTTATTTGCAGGTGTTTCTCATATACCCTAATAGTATTGCCCAGTTGGTAATGGATTTGTATGAGTTACGCTTCAGACATAGATGCTTAAACTTGGGGTTAGTATTTAGGAATCATCAGCATTTGGGTAATAGCATTTCCATTTTCATAGTGTAATAGTTACAGAAGTCTTTTAAAGGAAGTTACATGGTTGCAGTGTATAAATACATGAGCACTTTTGTTAGATATTCAGAGGTCCCTACTTAAAGAGACCAGAGAGCATCCTATTCCATAGCAGGGTAATAGTTAATCTATTGCCATTCATTATTCAGATAGTCAGTCATGTAAAGGCAGGAATAGGTTCATTTTCACACAAACCAGAAGTTCATTTGGAAGAGGTGAATTTGGAGTACACATGTTAAAAAAAAAAAAAAAAAAAAAAGAGAAACCTTCATCTGCTTCACCTGAAACGCTACCCCTTTATCACAATCAGCAATCTTAGAGGAAATAGGGCTTAATAAACGAGTCATTGTTAGATGCTGTGGGGGCAAAGTTGAGTCTGTGTTTTAATTTGAGTCTTATGAATATGGATGCAAATAGCATTTTTGACACTGTTGATTCTTAATCTACTGCTCACTGCAATGCCACTTCCAACCATTTGTTGTTGAAGAACCACTGAATGTACAAACTCAAAATGGATTTTAAAAAGAAATCTGGATTTTCAGATGTTAGGAGCGCTGATGTTAACCTCTTTCATCTTTTTTTTTTTGAAGATTAATTTTTATTGGAAAGTCAGATATACAAAGAGGAAGATTTTCTATCCGATGATTCACTCCCCAAGCAGCAGCAACGGCCCCAGCTGTACTGATCCGAAGTCAGGAGCCAGGAACCTCTTTTGGGTCTTCCACGTGGGTTCAGGGTCCCAAAGTTTTGGGCCATCTTCCATTGCTTTCCCAGGCCACAGTCAGGGAGCTGGATGGCAAGTGGGGCCACGTGGATTAGAACCTGTGCCCATACGGGATTCTTGCGCTTGCAAGGCAAAGACTTTAGCTGCTAGGCTATCGTGCTGGGCACAACCTGATTCATATTTCGTCACCTCTTTTTTCATGTCAACTTCTTTAGTGGTATTAAGACATTTTAAAATTTATTATGTAGTAAGACCTAGACATCTCTCTGACCCTCCTTATCTCTCTCTAACTCTGCCTTAGAAAGAAAGAAAGAAAGAAAGGAAGGAAGAAAGAAAGAAAGAAAGAAAGAAAAAGAAAGAAGGAAGAGAGAAAGAAAGAAGAAAAGGAAGAAAAACAGAGCTGATGTTAAATGGTTAAGCCTGCTTCATGCCATGCTTGCAACCTGTGTGGGTATTGGTTCCTGCAATGGCTACTCCAGTTTGATTCAGCTCTCTACTAATTTGGCTGGAGAAGCAGCACAAGATGGACCAAAACTTGATCCCCGCACTCACTTGGAAGAATTGGAGGAAGCTGATAGCTCCTGGTTTCATCCTGGCTCAGCCCAGGTGGTTGCAGCCATTTGAGTAGTGAACCAGTGGATAGAAGATCTCTTTCCATCACTGTGTCTCCCTCTTTGCCTGTAAGTCTGCCTTTTACATAAATATCTAAATCATTTCCAAAAAGAGTTAAATGTGTCTTTTCATTGATTATTATTTTTTGAAATTTTATTTACCACTAAACCAAAAAAAAAAAAATCAAAATAAACATTGAAATAAAAATGAAATCAAGTTTTCCATGTTCAGGCTTAACCCTTGTGCATCTAATTTTAATTATTATCAAATTGAACATCTTACACTATTTATCATCTTTAAAGTTCTATTTATTTATTTGAGAGAGAAATATTGGGAAAGAAAAGGGAAAGAGAAACAGAGACTTGAGCCATCTTGAGTTGTCACTATTGCCTCCCAGTATTTATGCTAACAGGAAGCTGGAGTCAGGAGCAAGAGTCTGGTACTGAATCTGTGATTCAGACAGATTCATGAGTTAGCTGAACACCTGCCTCTCTTCTTTGTGTTTCTTCATTTATTAAATTTATTTGTGAAGGAGAGAGGCACAGAAATAGAGAAATCTCACATCCACTGTTTCATTCTGCAAATGCCAACAACGACCCATGTTGGGTCAGGGTAAAGCCAGGAGCCAGGAACTCCTGGAGGTCTCCCATGTGGGTGGCAGGGCCCTGCTGCCTTCCTGAGTGTGCATCAGCAGAGAGAGGAAATTAGAGGCAGAGGCAGATCTTGAACCTGGGCACATGGTTATGGGATGCAGGTGTTCCTAGTGGTCGTTTAACTGCTGTGTCGAATGCATGTTCTCTTCTTGATAAATAAAGTATTCTTCCTTCAAAATGGCCATGGCTGTAAATGAATACATTCTAATAAAATGTAGTTTTCTTCTTTGTAATTGTTTTCTGTGGTAAATTTGGAGTGTAATTGCTGGATCCTGGAAACTCACTTGAATTTTCCTGTTACGTGTCAAATGTTTGAATCGTTTTTGCAATACTGCTTTTGATTTCAGGAGCAATTATTTTGCAGCTTTCAATTCCATTTCCTTGTAAATCCTATTTCTCTGTGTGGATGGTTGTTAAGTTTGTAGGCATAGTAGAAAATGTCCTTTTAAAGGTAGTTTTGTGTTGCTACTATTAGGATGTTTTATAGGAGTTGAAAAGAAGGCTTTGAAAACTTCTGTTTATTTTTAGCAGCTAGGAACAAGGAAAATATTTTAAAAAATCGATAGTTTTTGACTATTGGCATTGCCCGAAGGGAGGTGATGTCTGATCCACTAGGATGTACAGCAGGGTGAACAACTCTTACAGATGGACTAATGCTTCTGGTGAATGTTGGCATAGCCAGAAAAACAGAAAGACAAAAAGCTGGTAGCTTGCACACAGAGGAGGAGCTGTATTTGGGGTTTGGAAATTTGCTCTGAGAAAGGGCGTTTGGAAACAATGATTTCATACACTCTCCCCTAATCCTTGACCCTTGCTACCCCAAATCAACTATGTAAACATCATCAAAAGTAAAAATAAACAACAGTCACAAAAAAGATATCATCTGGGAGAAAATGGAAGAAAAGGAAAATGGAAGCATCTGTCTCCCCCACGTTCCCCATGTCTCATTCCTTCCCAGTGTACCAGTGATCCTCTGGGGCATGCAGCCTTGTCAACTATGTAAACAGCATAATAAAATAAAATAATTTTTTTAAACAGTAAAAAAAAAAAAACACTCTTCAGCTTGGGAGTCGGGACGTCTGATGCAATGGCTCAACTGGCTAATCCTCCATCTTCCTCATATGGGAACCAATGAGCGTCTCATATGGGAAGCAATCTGTGTCCTAGCTGCCCCACTTCCCATCCAGCTCCCTGCTTGTGGCCTGGGAAAGCAGTCAAGGATAGCCCAAAGTCTTGGGGCCTCGCACCCACATGGGAGACCCAGAAGAGCTCCTGGCTCCTAGCTTTGGCTTCAGCCATTGCGGCCACTTGGGGAGTGAATCAACAGATGGAAGATCTGTCTCTCTGTTTCTCCTCCTCTCTGTAAATCTGTCTTTCTGATAAAAATAAACAATCTCTATAAAGAAATACAGAATTCTTCAGCTGAAGTCCTTTGTCTCTACCCCATCAACCACCGACTGCGACAACTATTAGACTTGAAAAAGACAGGAATATGAAACAACTGGTAAAACTTGAAGAGATGTTTTATTATCATCAGAAAAATGACATTTAAAAATACATCTAATTTTTTTTTTTAAGATTTATTTTTATTATTTTTTATTGGAAAGGCGGATATACAGAGAGGAGAGACAGAGAGGAAGATCTTCCATCCGATGATTCACTCCCCAAGTGAGCGCAACGGGCTGATGCTATGCCGATCCGAAGCCAGGAGCCTCTTCCGGGTCTCCCACGCAGGTGCAGGGTCCCAAAGCCTTGGGCCGTCCTCGACTGCTTTCCCGGGCCACAGGCAGGGAGCTGGAAGGGAAGCGGGGCTGCCGGGATTAGAACCAGCGCCCATATGGGATCCCGGGCGTGCTAGGCGAGGACTTAACCACTTGCGCCACCGCGCCGGGCCCACATCTAATTTTATACCCAATATTGTCAGGGATTGAAATGTTGGAATTGTCTAGTGTCAGCCAAGAAACAGAGAAAAGAAAATGTTACCGCTATCAAAAGCGTAACCAGATGTCTTCTTTCTGGAACAATGTGGCAATTCCAAGAGACATGAAGGAGTATGTCACCAGAGGCAGGAGTGCAGTCACTCAGCTCAGAAGGTAGACCGATGAGGAAGTTTAATCACAGCAGTTTGATACGTGTGACGGGAGTGTCTACATCTCTGGTAATGGTAATTAATCTCTGGTGCATGGACATATGTTAAAATACAGTGGTGTCTGACAATATGATAACAAAACACACAGTATCTATATGTATGCATATGTATATAGTGATGACAATTATATTGAAAGATAGAAATGGTCACATTTGCCTTCCGATGAGGCTTTATGAAGAATCTTAGAAAGGAACTTCACAGGGGAGGCGAGGTAATTGAGACTAGGGTCGGTTGGGGAATACAGTACAATTTAAAGATTGGGGCACTAACACGGAAATTTGGTAGCAGTGTATCTGAGGGTTAAAATAAATTCAGCTATCTGTGTTGAGGCCTTAGTAAAATGACAGAATAGAGAAGGGGAGAGAGGCAGGGAAGGACATCAAAGAGACATAAAGAAATAGACATGGAATTTGTAGACATTATGACAGACACAAAGACAGGAAACAGGAAAAGTAAGTAGCATGTTTGTTGTAGGCCATGGAAGGTACATGGACACAACATTTAGTGAAATGTAGAGGTGAATATTTTAATGTGTAAGAAATCTGTGAAGACGCTGCAACCCGTAGCAGAATATCTGGATGTAAGTCCTGGCTCCGCTCTTGATTCCAGCTGCCTGCTAATGTGCGTCCTGGAAGGCAGCAGGTGATGGCTCAAGTTTTTGGGTCCCTGCTACCCACGTAGGACACTAGGCTTGAGTTCCTAATGTAGGATTTCAGTCTCAGCCCCGTCTCTGCACACGTGTGGGCAGTACATGGGAACTCTGTCTTTTCTTTGCTCTCTGTTTTTAAAAAGTGCAGCTGCAAAAATTTTGTAAATAAAATTAAACTCTGAAGCTGGGAAAAAATGTTTGCTATATATATATATATATCATGAACAAACCATAATTTTCTTTGGCATAATAGGAAATCTTACAGCTCACAGCCCAATAGCAAGGAACATTTATGATACAAGTCTTGCATAGAAAAGGAATTACAAATAGTTAACAATCATATAAGTTGCTCAAACTTATGAATAATTAAACAAAACAATAATTTGATATATATGCCTATTAAATAGTCACAAATTGCAAAGCTTCACAATGCCCAAGGAGAGGTATTCTAGGAATTCCATATACTGTTGAAGATAAAATTGATATAACTTTATTTAAGGGGCAATTTGATCCTATCAATTTAAATTTAAAATATGTATCATATTGGAATCAGATGTCTTGGAAATCAACCTGTATATCATTTGTATAATTTTTCTAAGTCTCTTTGTGCTTGATTTTTATCATTTTAACAGGAAGATAATAATGATCACTTTATAATGTTGATATGAAGATTATGTTATTTATATGCAAATCACTTAGAGTAATATCTGGCATAGAGTAGAAATAATATCAGCAACAATGCTGTGATGACTGCTAGTGCTACTGGTAATTGGACTTTTTGTGAGAGTATTTATTATATCAATAGAATCTCTGCAAAATTTTATTAGTTTAATTCTAGTTAAAGTAGTTATGATGATGTACCCACTGGTAGTAGTTTGTGTAGTGAGGTGACAGGTTTCATCAACATGTTAAGTGAGCAGAAGGGACTGGAAACATAGTACGTGTGCATATTGTAATATTGTATACTTGTATTTACAAGGAAAAGGAAGAATATGAAATGTTATGGAAGTAAATTTATAGTTGCTGAATGAGCGTTTTTCAGGGAGATGGTGAAGGAGGGAGTTTTTTTTTTCTTTAATTCTTAAGTATTTTGCTACTTTGTGAGGATGAAAGCACTGTCACAGTAAATCTAAACGGGAAACATTTGTTGTTATGGAGAATCGCTCTGAAGGCATACCTAAGTGGAAATAACAGGGTACAGTTATTCTTTCGGCAAATCAAATGTACATATTGGGTGGGGGTTCCAATTAGCTACCCATTAAAAGGCTCAAGACTGCGGCACCTATAGTAAGCTACAGGTTAATAATAAAAAGCATACATGTTTATGTAAGTTTTATATTAGACAGGAGTGCTCAAAAATGAGTATTCAAAGCAATAGCCAATTCTTTGTGGACAGCTGTGCTCAAATATGATGTTGATAGTAGGGGTGCACTTAGCAAGCTCATTCAGATTCTTCTCTGTGCCCCTGTGTGACATGGCTTCACTCTGTGTAAAGAGAGGATCTCTCAGCAATGAAAATCTGTGTAGCCACTTCACAGGAAGGGCAGAGAATTCTTCTATGGTTTGTCCCAGAAGAAAAAGTTGAGACAAGATCAGAGAGATCTTCCTGATCTTGTGGTTTTCTCAAGTGCCAAGGTAGCCCATCTGGGGGATACTGTGAACTACATCAGGATATACAGGCAGTTCTGTAAAGCTCTGTGTCAGCACATCAACATGGATGGGTTCTGATTGGCACTTTCAGGTTATCACAGTGACGTCTTTGAGGGATGATAATCTGGTAGAGAAAGGCTTATTGAGCTCATGGTTTTGGAGGTTCTAGTCCCAGACTAGGCAGCAGACAGCTCTGGCAGAGCCTGAGGAGAGATCCCATGGAGAGCCAGGAGACAGAGAGAGGTAGGGTCCAGGTGAGGCTTTCCTGACAGTCCTCTAGGGCAACCCTAACCACTCAGAGTCTGGGAGCTAAGTGATGTTTCAACAATAGTAGTGGCATACTTGGAAGTTTTGTTTTCTGTTTAAATTTTAAAAAAAGTTTTACTTTTTCATATGAAGGGGACAGATTTTATGTATTTTATAAGTACAGGTCTAAGAAGACAATGATACTTCCCTCCTTCTTGCTCCAGTTCTCAACTCTCCTTGGCTTTTTTCCTTTAATTTTTGCAAAGACATTATTTCAATCCATTTTATAGTCACATGTTTAATTCACTACTACCCATAGTATTCATCAGGTAAAAATTAGGAAGACTACACAACAGTTACACGGGAGTATAAATGAGCGCTGAATATGGCAATCATTCATAAGAAGTCTGTTTCTCATTCCTATATATTTCTTTGCTTTCTATATTAACTGTATGCATCAGAGCAAGATTATGATATTTGTCTTTTTTGGGACTGTCTTATTTCTGATCTGCTTTATTTCTATGAATGGAAAAAGATTGGACAAAAAGCAAACATGGTAGACATTTGCATAAGTGTGTATATAGAAAATGATAATATTCATTATCTTGTAAAATTAGCTAATTAAATGTCTTTCATTTTCCATATTTTTTAAGTCACAAACTTACATTAGTATTTAGAATACATACTATTTAAATTTAAATGGCATAGTCTGGGTTTAATTTCAGCATTGAGCATTCCAAGCCATATTTAAACCATTCTGTTGCAGTCGTTTTTGGGAGTCTCTGCTTCTCTGCAAACCTTGAGGATCAAATTAAAAACAAATATGTAAACCCTTTGGCAATCTTGTCAACTCTTTACACACGTTAGTTGTTAATGTTATGAAGTTGTATGAGAGCATCGTGTTCAATGATGGTTGAAAATGATTCATAAAATCGAAAACAAAGATCATGGTGCAATTAATAATTCAAGGCAAAGCTTGGCATATTCTGACTGCTCCAAGGCTTCCCTGTGTCAGTCTTCTGGCAACACTTAACTGTCTCAGCACCTCGAGAAAGATTATGTTTTGCTGCTGCTTTTATATTCAGCAGTGTCAGGAACTGTTTGTTTAACCTGACGGAGAGTCCATTAATTTTATCTGAATGAAGTGGAAGCAGCTTTCTTCATTAGGACTTTTATCTAGAGTAAATGTCTTCATGCAGATCTTAATTTTTTTTTCTTGTCTTTGTGAAAAAGACATACATGAGCTCTCAGATGCTCCCACAAAAACTCACCCAGTGTGTTTGGTCTACTGCCCTCTCTTTGCTCTTGTTCTTTCTCGATGGTGCTAGTAACTGCTGCCTGGGTCCTTTCAGGATTTGGATACAGTTAGACGATCAGAGATGAAATTTCAGAATTCATGCACCTTCTTTGGTTTTGCTGCTTTTAGAAGACGCTCATACTTCTGAAAAGTATCCTAGAATTAAGAAACCCTGCTTGCGCAAATAGACAGCTGGAGATGGTGACTTTTAAGTGCTAATTGACACACTTTGTAGATCCTGGGGTGCCAGGATCCCTGGAGGAGACACCCAAAGAGAAACATCAAATGCTCTCTCCTTCAAAGGAGCTCCTCTGTACTGGTTTGGGATGTGCAAATTGGTGCAACTTCTCAAGAAAACAATCAGCCAGTCATTTGTCAACATTTTGCCATTTGAACTAGTAACCCCACTCTTGAGAACGCACTTTGTGAATATACAAGCCTAAGTTAGCCAAAATACAAGTATATGGATATTCTTTCAAGCATCTTCTGTATAACCAAAATATTAAAGTTTTCTGATATGGTGTGATAATGGATAAATATCCTTATTCTCGGGAAATGAATGCTGGTGAACTTAAGGAGAGCAGAAATATGTTAAATGCTTACACTGTTGAATCTAGATGATAAACATATGTGAGTTTATTTACTATTTCTGTTTATCTATATGTTGAGCATTTTAACGCAAATTTAAAAAAAAAATGAGTCCACGAATGAGATATTGTGGAAATAAACTATATTGTATTTATGCAATGGTGTTAAATAAATATCAGGGATGTTTTCTTCAAAAAAAAAGTTGAATGGCAGAAAAATACTTCTTTCATATGGAGAAGAATATGAAAGGAACCTATGCAGCAACAATGGCAGAGCTTGCAGAAGACAGACACTCCCACTGATAGCAACTAAAAACCCAGATAGACTACGACCCCAAAGACAGGACTCCAACAAAAATGGTAGTGTCACTTTAGATGTTAGAGACTTCAGTCACTTTGTTTTCTTTATAAAGGTGTGAGACTCAGCACCTATAATAAATGTAACATTTTAACTAGAGAAGGACTTGAAAGTTTCTTTTAGAGGTGGACATTGGAGTTTGCAGGCTGTGACTTACTGCAAAATGGTGAAATTCACAAACATTTCTTTCCTTCCTTCCTTCCTTCCTTCCTTCCTTCCTTCCTTCCTTCCTTCCTTCCTTCTTTCCTTCTTTCCTTCCTTCCTTCCCTCTTTCCTTCCTTCCTCCCTCCCTCCCTCCCTCCCTCCCTCCCTCTCTCCCTCTCTCCCTCTCTTCCTCCTTTCCTTCCTTTTTACATATCTACTTATTTTTACTGGAAAGGCAGATCCACAGAGAGAGGGAGACACAAAGACCCTCCATCCGCTGGGCCATTCCCCAAGTGGCTGCAGTGGCCAGAACTGAGCCTATCCAAAGCCAGGATCCAGAAACCTCTTCCGGATCTCCTACGCGGGTGCAGGGTCTCAAAATTTTGGGCCATCCTCAACTGTTCTCCAAGGACACAAGCAGGGAGCTGGATGGGAAATGAAACAGCTGAGATCTGAACCAGTGCCCATATGGGATCCCAGGGCATGCAAGGCGAGGACTTTGGCTCTAGGCCACCATGCCGGGCCCAGGAGGGAGATGTGCTATCTTCTTACATCTCTTACACCTGAACTTAGTTGCTCAAAATAAGAGAACTGGGCTCTTTTCACAGTGCCGGAGGCCACAGGTACAAACTCGTGCTATCTGTAGGGCTTCACTCTCCCCACAAGATTTCAGGGGAGAATCATGACTGCCTCTTCCTGCTCTGGTGCCTGTAGGTGTTCCCTAGGGATGTGGGTTTACTCCAGTCTGGGCCTTCATCTCTTTTCTGTGTCTTCTCCTCTTGGGTCTCTTGTCCCAATGTACAGTTAGGATTTAGGACCCAAATAACCCAGAAAGCTCTCCTTATTTACACATGCAAAGACTCTTTTAATAAATAGGTCACATTCACTCTTTTAAGGGTTGAGGTTATGGATCTATCTTGGAGAACGCCATTCACTTCACTGTAGGAAGCATGTCAACATTTGCAGTCTTCAGCAACCTTAAGTTGAATCATGTTTTCCCATCTTTGACCTCTAAGTTCGTCAAAGGCATATATTCATGATAGATGAATATTAGGTAAGCATAAGAGCAAACAGTTGTTCTAGTATGTGACCTTTTTCCTGAATTAACTTTAACTTTTCCATCAGTGCTGGAAAGACTTTGGCATTCTTCCGGTTGCACTCTTACTTCTGTCTGAAAGTCAAAGATGTTGGAAATTGCAGCACATTTGAAACCATCAAAATGGCTAAGAGCACTACAAGGAGTCATTTCAGCAGGATTTGGCTATTTCTTTTTCATTGATTTGTATGTAGGTGGTGCTTTCTCTGATTGCTAGAAAGGCTATTCCTAACTTTTTCGCTATTTGGTTTTCAATCCCTTTGCCTCTATATCTTTTCATTTTCATTGTATCTTTAAGTCTTCCTCTGATTGACTTCATATATTTGAAGTTATCCACATTTCCTGGAAAATAAAAAGTTCTTCCTTTTATTTTTATGGTGTTTCCTAATCCATTTGTAGATTTCTTTATAACTACTTTCCATGAGATTTCATATGTTCTGTCATTTCTTTTAAAGTGACTTAATTTCTACCTTTTATGACTCAAGTAATTGTGTTTCTGCCACCCATATGAAATACCTAGGTTGAACTCCTGGAGTCTTGTTTGGGTTCTGGACTTTGTGAACACTTGGGGAATGAACCACTGGGTGAGAGCTCTCTGTCTCTCAAATAAATGCAGAAGCATTTTTAGGGGTGATCATTGTGGCACAGCAACTTAAGCCACTGCTTGGGATATCTGCATCTTCTATCTGAGTGCCTGGTCAAGTCCTGATTATCCAGCTTGCTGTCCCTGTGCCTGGCAAGCAACAGATGAGTACTTGAGAACAAGTCCCTGATTTAACTCCTGGCTCCTGGCTGTGGCCTGCCCCAAGCCATAGCTATTGCAGTCCTTTGAGGGGTGAATCGGTGGGTTGAAGATCTCTCTATCTCTTTTCCTTTGAAATAAATAAGATAAAGAAACTTTTAAAAGCTTACAAATTTTAAAAAATGACAATCTTGTAGAATAATGCATGCAGTGACTTCTTTATACTTATTGGCAAAAATCCTACAGTCTACGATTTAACTGTCTAGAATTAGCATATTTCCAAAATTTCACAGATATATTAGCAGCATGTCTTAGTCTGTTGTGGTTGCCTTGTCCAAAATCTTTCCAAGTATTGAGTTATCATACACTGAAAAATATAATTGCTCTAGTAAAATGTGTGTGTTACATTCTGTTTTTCCCAATGGATTAAAATTTAAAAACAGAACTTAAAAAACTATAGATTGATTTATTTTTGACATTGAGTGTGTTTGAAAGGCAGGGCAGCAGGAGATGGAGACACAGACAGAGGTCTCCCATCTGTCCCTTCACACTGCACCAGCCAGGGGTGAGCCAGGCCAGAGCCAGAGAGCCTTGTCTCCATCCTTGTCTCCCACATGGATGGCAGCAGCTCAGGAACCTGGGCCATCCTCTGCTGCCTTTGCAGGTTTATTAACAGTCAGCTAGATAAAAAACAGAACACCCAGGAGTCTGCAGTGCAATGTACAGGAAACCTGCATTGCAAGTGGAGGCTTAACCTATTGCATCATGTGGTGTTAGCTCTCAGAATAATTTTACAAAGGGAGAAGCTTTGATTGTGAAGCAATATTCATAAGAACTTCTGAGTATCCAGTCAGTATAATTGTTAAAGGCTATTAAGAAGGTTTGGATGAAGATATTGTATAACTAAAAACTATTAATGATTTATCCTTCAATATTTGATTCCCAATTAAATTCTATTTCATTGTAATTTTATTGTTATTTTTTCAGTTTCCAATATATGGCAATTTCCTGGGATTTTACATAACCTATTTTTTTTAACATTTATTTATTTTGTCAGGCTCAGCACAGTAGTCTAGTGGCTAAAGTCCTTGTCTTGCATGCACCAGGATCCCATGTGGGTTCAGGTTCATGTCTGAGCTGTCCCCCTTTCCATCCAACTCCCTGGTTGCAGCCTGAGAAAGTGGTTGAAGATGACTCAAAGCTTCGGGACCCTGTGCCCTTGTTGGAGACCTGGAAGAGGGTCCTGGATCCTGGCTTCAGATCGGCTCAACTCTGGCTATTGCTGCTGCTTGGGGAGTAAATCAGCGGATGGAGGATTTATTTTTCTAGGAAAGGCTGATTTACAGAGAGGAGAGACAGAAAGATCTTTCATCTGCTGGTTCACTCCCCAGGTGGCCACAAAGGCTGGAGCTGAGCCAGTCCATAGCCAGGACCTTCTTCTGGGTCGCCCATGTGGATACAGGCTCTCAGGGCTCTGGGCCATTCTCTGATGTTTTCCCAGGCCACTAATAGGGAGCTGGATGGGAAATGGAGCAGCCAGGACAAGAACTGGCACATGCAAGGTGAGAATTTAGCCATTAGATCATTGCACTGTATCTTACATAATCTATTTTTAATTTGAATTTTTATCTTAGTAAACTTCTGGCTTATCTCCCAGTTTTGCTTTGTGTCATTGATGTTTGCTGCTTATTTGTATGAAGTTTATGAAGTGTTTATTTTTCCTAGTGTGTTTTATTTACCAACTTAAATAATTTCTCTTTGATTTAGCATAAATTTGTTCAAGAATGTTTAATGCTGTTTTTTCAAAAAACAAATTTTACTGTGATGTTTGTAAAAAAATAATGGATGCGGTGAATATAAGTAGGTGCTAGATGTTTGAAGCATATGGCTCTTGCTGCACGGATTATTTCAACAAGTGCAGTTTTAAGTGTTCGTCTGGAATTTATTACAAACAAGTTACACAGAGAAAATACAAAACTTGCATTGTGTGTGAATTTTCCTTTCATATACCAGTCATGTTGTAACAAATATGTACATGTATGTGTGCAATATATGCTTCCTTTAAAATAAAGGAAGCTTTCTGTCAGAGCCAGTTGTAAAGGAATGGTTGTGGTAGCGCTATTTCTAAGAATCCAAACTGGAAACTCCGCCAGCACTTACCAACCGTGTAATCGGTGAGCAAACTTCATAGGGACATGGTGCAATACTGCTCAGCAATGAGAATGAACAATTTGTGTGGCACACAAAGATAGGGGTCCCATTCATTATGTGAGTTTCTGCTTTTTATTTTTCTTTTTCAATCTTGGTTTTCGTTGCAGTGATGACATGATTTTAGACCCAGTTTATCATTGTTAAATGTATATTCTTTTTGTACTGTTTCATTTTTGTTGCTTTTACTCACAAATTAGCTTGGCAAAGGCATTCTTTTTGTGTTTGTATGTGTAGCTACTTTTGCCTTAGAATTTATGATTTCCTGCTTTCTGTATGTACTCTAGTTCTTTTATGCCAAAAAACTCTCACCTACTTGTATTTTTATTTTGATTTATCTTTCAGCTAGTATTACTTTCAAAAGGAGGGATACTAGTGGAATATTTATGTCCCCTTTTACATCAAAAAATGTATTCTGGTTGTCTTAAAAGTAACCCGAGTGGAGCTGCGTAAAATAGTTGAGTATTAAATTCTTGGGTCATAGTTTTTTTCTTCAAACCTCTATAATTTTTTGTTCCATTTTCTTTCTGACATTAGATGTTTCTTTGTCTTCCACTGTGGCCTAGGAAGCAACTATCAATTTACTAGTAAATGTGTGGGAGATGTTATCTTTGGGTGTCCTTGCTGCTCCCCTCACAAGGGCTTACCCCCTTACCATGGTGGGAAAAAGAAAATTCAGCCTGCGCTACTTTCAGAGTGTGAAATAACATTTGCTGTGCCATGCAATTATGCTTACATTTCCAGCACCGTGCAAGCGCACATGTATTTTCTGCATCATACTGTTTATATTTGCTGTATCATTGTATTATAGTGGTAATGCATACAGATCATACCTTCAGCTTCCTGTGACCTTCTGGTTTCTCTCTCTCTCTCTCTCTCTCATCTCTAATTATGGCCTTCAAAGTCACCCATAGTCCAATTTCTATCCTCTAAGTGCTCTCATCTTTACAACCTCTTGAGCAATGAAACAAAAATCCTTGTTTTTTCACCTATACTCTCCTGGAAGAAGAAACCATTCAATTTTGCACAATAAAGGAAGTTTCTGCATGAAAGAAGAGCCCTCCACTTAGCAGTAAATATTACAATAATTCCATTTGTTGTGTGAGGCAGTGAGGCTGGGAGAAGTTAATAATTCCTTGTCCAATGACAGAGCAGCAGAACCTGCACAAACATGAGGAAGAGGAGGGGAGAGTTTCTCAGGGAAGGTGAAGAGCAAGCGGAAGGTCTGATGACTGCTGTGTCTGGAGAGGAGATGGCCTGAGCCAACCGTGCAAATCCCACCATCAGTACACAGGCCAGCGAGAGGAAGAACGGAAACCACATTCAGCTGTGAGCATGCTTGACCCCGGAACAGCCAGGTGGCTGCACAACCAGTTCTCACTCTTCAGTTCCCAGTCTCTGGGTAACTGGCACCCTAGAACGTGGTCCAGGCTGTGAAAAGATCCTGCACCTGCGCATTTCATGGGTGCCTGTGACATTGGGTGCTGCACCCCACAAAAGGAGCCTGAGGAACCCCACTAGTCCAGACTTGCTGGGGATGGCAGAACAGAGCTGTAGAATCCTAGCCCATACTGACCACTTTTTGGTCTGATCGTAAGAGCTCAGTCCAGTCCTGGCAAAAACCTTGGCAGTCAAAAGGCAGCTCTTGCTCAGCCCAGAGCACTGGTTCCTTCACTCTACACTCTTGGCCAGAAACAACACCTCCTTCAGATTCAGTGGAATCGTTGGACTTGGGAACAGAGGGGCAAGGAGCAGAGGAAGGCCTAGCAGCTTAGAATCTCAGAAAAGGTCACATTTAATACCCAGATCAGGGAAAACGTTCCCTGGCAGATCTTCTGTCTGGACCAGCATCTGTGTGAGCAGCATCCACATCCAGAAGTTCCAGTAAATTTCTTTCTGTTTCCTTAGTATGCATTCTGCATCTCCCATCTGGAGATGATGGGTTGTCTCTGAGCATTCCATGCTTTCGAAAGTCAGAATCGGGTTCTGCAAAGAAGCAACAGCTACTCTATTGCCTTTTTGCAGTTCTCCAGCTCCTAATCCTAACAGGTCCTTGCCCTGTGCTTGCCAGCATCCTCCCTGCTGTTCCAGCTCATGACCTTTGCCACAGACCTCAGAAGCTTCGTGCCATTTTAATGACAATTTTGTATCATTTTGTGGCCTCTTTTCAAAGAATCAAAGACCAGTCTCTTATTTGAGGTTGGCTAAGTGAGGAGACCTTTGACATGACTTCTCATTTTTTCTTTAATGAAAACTACTATTTTCATATAGTTGTCAATATGGAAAAAAACAGAGCAGCCTTCCAAACACTACCTTCTGTAGTTGCCCCTACTGTTGTCATGCTGCCTCATTGTGGTAGATTTTTCACAAATACCTAGTGAGCAGTGGTACCTTTTTAGTAGTGATGTCCATGTCTCACACAGAAGTTCCTTTGTTGGGCCACATGGTTCTAGGGATTCTGGCAAATGAGGCACACCACTCAGCCCAGCCATCTCTCAGGAGGAGGAAGGCAGAAAATGGCTGGGAGGCCTAGAGGGGAGACCACAGCCCTGGAGGCAAGGGACAGGCAGGAGATTGTGGGGCACTCTGCCCAACGAGGGATCTGTAAGTGGTCTGAGGCAGGGCTGGAAGCTCGGGGTTGCCTCTCTCATGAGAGATCATTGCACAGCTTGGACCTGAAAGGGAAGCTGGACTCCAGGATCCTGGTAACTCTGGATCAAGTCCAAGGTTGCCTCTGGCCATCTGTGAGGAGGGACTTTCACACGATTACTAGTGTTGTTTGCAATAGCTTTACAGATATACAATGTACGTACACATACCACTTACACACAATCAGCCAAAGTGTAGATTCGATATTTTTTGCATCACTGTTCAACTGTTTCCACATCAGCCTTAGGATGCTTTCATTCTTCCCTAGACAACTCCTGTATCTTTCATCCATCAGCCCTACCTGTAGCCCCACATATCATGCCGAGCTTCAAGGAATTTCTTATCTGTTTTCTGCTTCTGTGGATTTTCCTACTCTGGATAGGCCACGTAACTGGGATCATATAATATGTGCTCCTCTGTGACTTTCACTTTGTTGCCGCTTGTATTAGTATGAGACTCTGTTCTTGAGTAATACTCTATGGATTCTTTTGTTGTTGAGGTAATCACCACTTGACATACATTTGGGTTATATCATGCTGCTGTGCCTATCTGTATAATTTTGTGCGATGGATGTCTTTATTTCTCTTGGATACAGACCATAGAGTAGAGTTGTTGGACCATATGGAAAATTTGTATGTAATTTTGATGATTTTTAAGGCTATTTTCTGAAGTGTCTGCACTATTTACATCCCCTTTAGCACCTGTAACTGCTTGACAACATTTGTTACTCCCTGACATCTTTTTCTTGGCTATCACATTGGGTATAAAGTGTGCTTCATTGTGGTTTTGATGATCACGTCCTAGTTGAGTAATGATGTTGAGTACCCTTTTATGTATTTACTGGTTATAATATTTGCAGTCAAGTGGGATGCTAAATGTGGGATTTTCATAGATGCCTTCAATCAGGATGACCAAGTTCTCTTCTGTTTGTAGTTTTGTTGAGTATTTTAGTTATAAAGCTATGGGAGTTTGTCATGTATGTTTTCTGTGTCTATGGGGAGGTTATGTTATTTTGCCCTGAGCACTATGATTAGGATATACAAACGGTTTTCAAAAAATTTATAGAAAACATGTAGTGTGTTTAAAATATTGAGCCAAACTAAAATTATCACACAATTCCATTTTCACACAGAATTTTGAATACTCTCATATTCATTCTTTGAATGTTAAAACAACTTGCAATCCTGAAATAAATCTTACTTGCTCATGCAGTACAAGGGATCTTCCATAAGTTCATGGAACATGCATATTATGAAAAATTATACATAACTCACGAAGCATTTTTACATATAAATAAGCTTATCTTTTCATTCCATTTCTCCAATAGCTTTTTTGCAGTTCTTTGGTGTGATTCTGATTTTGTATTGCTGGATTTGGTTTACTTACATCTTACAAAGAATTTTTGTGTCTATGTTCAAGTAATTATTGGCTTGTGGATTTCTTGAGGTGACTCAGGTTTTTGTATCAGAGTAATACTGGCTTCATAAAACTCTTTTGAAAGAGTTTATGAATGTTAATATTAATTATTTCTGCATGTTTGTTAGGATTCTCCAGTGAAATCACTTGGATTTGAACTTTTTTGGTTGGCTTTGTTTTAATTACAATTTCAATATTTTAGCTGTTATGGTCTACCTACATTCTTTATTTTCCTTTGAGTCTATTTCTGTAGTTTGTATCTTTTAGAGATTTGTAAAACCATTGGCATGCAATTGAAAATGGGGGCGAGGACAGGAGGGGTGGGAGAAGGAGAGTGGGAGAGGAGGAAGGGGTGAGGTGGAAAGGAGGGAGGGAGGGAGGGAGGAGAGAGAGAGAGAGAAAGTTCTCCATCTACTGGTTCATTCCCCAAATGTCTAGAACAGCTGCAACAGGGCCAGGCCCAGCTGGGGATCTAGAAACCTAACACAGGCACCCACTTGGGTCATAACCTGGTGCCTCCAAGGATGTGTATCAGCAGGAAGCAGGAAGTTGGAATCTGGAGCATAGCCAGGACTCAAACCCAGGCACTTTGACAGGAAATGTGGGTGTTTTAATCCCTAGAACAAATGCTCATTCTGGGGTATTCTCTTTATTTTTTAGCATACAATTTTATAGTTATAAATTTACCTCTATATTCTGCTTAAGTTGCTGCCAATGGATTTTCGTATTTTGTGTCTTCACTTTAATTCAGCTCAAAGTGATTTTTAATTTTCCATGGAAATTCTTCAGTGGTTCCAATGATTGTTTGATAGTATGTTTTTAAATGCTCATTTATCTGTAATTCTCAGATTTGTGTCTGCTAGCGTTTTCTAGGTTAAGTCTGTTGTTACTAAGACAGATATTCTGTATGTCTTCATTTCTTTCAAATTTAGTAAGGATTTCCCTATCCCCCTACCATGCAGACTGTGCTGGGGAGCATTCCAGTGAGTACTTCTGCATCTTTGGCTGCTTAATGAATGAATGTTCTGTGAATATGTAGTATGTATGACTTATTTATACTGTTATTCAGGCATAGATGTGTTCAGGCACAGACTCATTTTATTTACTTGAAAGGCAGGGTAACAGAGAGGGAGAAACAGAGAAAGAAATCTTTTGTCTATTGGTTCACTCTTCAAATGGCCACAGTGGCCAGAGCTTAAGTCAGGAAACAGAAACTCCATCCTCGTCTTCCAAACTATTTGCAGGTACCTAAGTAGTCAAGCCATCATCTGTTACTTTCTCAGGCACATTGGCAGCCAACTGGATCAGAAGCACAGTGACTAATATTTGCATCATTACTCTGTTATGGAATGGTGACTTTGCAGCCTGCATCTTAGCTCTCTGTGCCCCAGCTCTAGTCCCCTCAGTTATATTTTCTTGTTGCTGTTTTGCCTTTAGGTTTGTCAATGATCAAAAGTAGAACATTAAACCCTTCAACCGTGGTCCTTGTTACTTCTCTCTTTATTTCTGCTAGTTTCTACTTTGTGTATTTCCATTATCTGTTTGTTATATATGTATTTACCGACCAACCTGTTCTCTTTATGGATAAGTGCCTATACTTACTTTGTATACAAGCCTGTTCTTTCATCTATAACATAATAATCTTAATAGAAATTCTCAGCAGAGCAAAATTTTTGCCCTCTTTGGCTGATCTGACTGGATCCATAGTTAGAACCATGTCTTTTGCAAAGAGAGTTCTTTAAAAACTCTGTTCCACAATCTGTATATATCCTAAAAGCATGATAGAGGCAGCTACTTAAATCTTGGCCATAGAATGTGCAAATTTCTGATGAGCTGAATTAACAAACAAATATGTAGGACTTCTAGTCTAATGTTTCTAATTTATGATTTAAATGCACGGAGATAAAATAACAATGTTACTTGGGCATATAAAAATTAAAAATTATTTGTTATTCATTTCAGATAACTTATAAGTGTCCCAATGTCCCAATGTAGGGCTAGTAGTTTGGTGTCGTTTGTAAAGTTCTTCCCAATAATGCCAGCATTCCCTCCCATGTTCCGGCTGCTTTACTATCAATCCAGCTCCTTGCTAATGGTCCGGGTCAAGTGGCGGAGGATGACCCAAATGTTTGAGTCATCCTCTGCAACCAACTGGAAAAGCTCCTGGTTCTCAGCCTCAGATATGCTGCTGTCTGAAGAGTGAATCAGTTGAAAAATCTCTCCCTCTCTCTGCTTCTTCCAATCTCTCTATAGCTCTGACTTCCATAGAAGTAAGTGTTTAAAATACATAGTTATATAGCACTATCTTTAGTTCTTGTTTCCTTGGTGTTTTAACTCTTTGTTCATTATTTTACAAAATTTAAAAATTCCTTAATATTATAATCTTTAATTAACATTGGGACACAACTTCTAGAGTGTCACAACTTATTTATTTCATCATTTGAAAGTTCATTAATTAGAAAATTGTGCTAGTACACTGAAGCACTCCTGACATCTACCACTTTGAAAGTTCTTTAATCTGTGTATGCTTTAATACATAATCTTTCATGGTAAAACTGACTCTTTCATTTTCACATTTATATAATATATCTTGACTGGTGGTTTTTAAAAAATGTTTTTCACTGACACAATGTATATTATTGTCAGCTTTTATTTCCCTTTCCAATCATATCTGTCATGAGTTAAGTTCCTTTGTTCCCACACTGGGAGAGGTTTTACTAATATTTGTGTCAACGATATTCATCAAAAGATGAGATCCATTTCACAAGATGAGATATGCTGTAATAGTTAACTTCTCTACATCAAAATGTATCTATTTTTCATAAGTAAAGCTGTGCCTAGTGAGAATAACCTTGAAACTTGAAGGGATGATTTTTTTTTCCCAGTTCTTTAATTCGTTTAACAAGTCCCTTTAAGCCATGGAGCACTTCAATAACACTCTGATATTTTTCATATTTGCATTATTTTGCTTAAGAGATATCGAAAGCTGTGAACAACAAATAAATAGACTTCACTCAGTGAATTATTTAAAAAGTCAACAAGAACTTTTTAGCCACCAGACTTAGGATTTCAGTACTTTAAAATAAATTAAGATTTCTGTCAACTGCATTTAACTGAATTTATTGAAGAAAGTCAATGCATCTTTTTAAACTGGAGAAACTGAAGAATGCTAAATGAAAACAAATTCACAAAAATCCTTTGGTCATTCACTTTGAACAGTTTTGGAAGAGAACCCCAATTCATGACAGCTTCTTCACTTTCACCAGAAGAGACACAGGAGACAAAGATCTGATTTGAACAGCTTTATGCAAATATGGACAGTGCAGCCAGCACCTTTCAAATAAGCATTTATACTGCATACTAACATTTGCCTTACTTCACCTAGAGCAGTGTAGTTCATTTCCTAACCAAAGAAGGCAGTTTTCTACAAAATAATTACTTTTGTTTCCCAAGTCTCATATGAAAGGGATTAGATTTGTAGGAGTTTTGTAAATCAGACCTTTTCATGAGAAAAATACTATATAAGTAACAGAAATTTTCTTTCTTTTTTTTTTCCTTGTGATTACTTGCAATCATGCAATTCTAAGAAAAAAATGAGCTGTTTAGATCTTTGATAATCTCTGTAATGATTAAGTGGAGTTATTGCATTTTTTTTTATTATTGCAGTAGATTTTATCATGGCACTTGAAAATTTGCTTGCAACTTTGGAATCCAAAAATACTCATGATAGCAGTTATGTTCCAATAGTCATTTGAGCTGAAACACTGATGATGATCCACAGCGTAGGAAGCACAACTTCTGCTCTGATTATTTTGTCTTCCTCATCTGAATTTATCTTAATCAAAAAATTTGTTATTTTATCACTTCCTTTGGAAGTTGCTGAGGAAATCATGCATATTCCTCATGATTGCTGTCAGAATATGCTGGTTCACATTTGACTTTCGGTTTTCAATATCAATTAGCAATTGTATACTACTTGAACATCTATACAGAATATTTTTTCCTTTAATAAAAGTCCATTTTTCAAAAAATCCGTCACAGATTTTTCACCTCCATTTGACAAGTGGATTTTGTATGCGACTTTTCATTTAAGGGGATGTATAGTGACTGTGCAATGGAGACTAACATATCCAGATGTGAGGATGCAATGCAATATGCATCTCTACTTCCAGACTAAAGATGGAGTCCCAGTGAAATTGTTTACTATATCTTGACAATAGGATGCTGGACTCTCTGCCATTGTCTATGCCCTCAATGATGGACATAGGACTGTGTATCAAGAACTATATTAGAGTAATAATATAGGGGAACTCAGTGAGGGGGGAGGAAATTGGGGAGGGGATAAGGGAAATCCCAGGGCCTATGGAACTGTATCATAAAATAATAATAATAAAAAGAAATAAAATTTTAGAAATGTAAGGATTTAAATATTCACGGATAAAGGAATAGGTAACATCGATCACCTAGGATTACAAAAGATAGCTAATCTTTTCTCTTTTACCATGCCTGTCATTTTTAAATTCGAACATATTGGTAGGCAAGGGTCAAATTGTAGAAACAAGTGACAACTTGGGAACAAACCTCATGTTGGGTGTCTAATATAAAGCAAGGTGAAGTTCCAATTGGTTACAGGGGAAAATTTGTGTATCTCAAACAGAAGCTTCCTAACCAGATCTGATCTTCGGTTGGGCTTTGGGAAGCCTGATGTTACAAAACTGGTGAATTTTTTAGAAGTGGGAGTCTTTAGGAACTGATGAGTTTCCATGTATGTTGTTGTGTTCAATGGAGGGAGGTACCAGATGATTGGTGGTTGTATAGAAATCTCTGATTGGCTCATGTCCAGAAACATTACTGCAGTGAAGTTACTGCTGGTTGGTGATTCAGCCTATCTAGGCTGCTAACAGTGTTGACTGCTTGCGACTTGGCAGTTTGGATTTGCATGAAAAATACGTATTTAAATTCTCAGCTTGCTTCTTCCTTGGCTGCTTTTTTTGGGGGGGGGTCTTCCGTTAGCCAAACCTGCAGGAGAGAAAGGGGATGTCCTGCTCCTTTTTATGGATTGATGTTAATTATTTATTGAATGATGTGGCTGTTGATATGATTGGAGAGTCCAAGTCCGTGACAGGAAAGCCTCTGTAACATGCATAGTTGCTGCAACTCAGTGGGAAAAAAAAGAAACCCTATAATTACAGGATACTTAGGATGTCCCCACAACTCATACACAGTATGTGCCCGTGTGCAGCATCCTGTTGACTGGTCTCTGGCAATGGGTAGGAGAGAAGGGCTTTCCAGTGAGGTTGTCCACTCCAGTCATCTTTTCTGAGATTCAGTAGCCTGACTCCCTTTAGGCATCCCCACATCTGGTAGCTCTATGATTCAGTCTTCTTATTTTCAGCCATATAAAGCTTTGCCAAAGGAATAGACTGGTTTTCCTTGTTTTTCCACATTGCCAACTTCCTTTAGAGTCAGATGGTATCTGCGTGTATGCTGGAACAGAGTTACATGTTTGTTTGTTTATTTATTTATTTAATTGATGCCTGTAAGGGATTGACTTTTTTAGCTTTTGTTACAGTCACAGTTATATTTGTCTTCTGTTGGGGACAACTATCTCTTAGGTTTTTTCACATGTGACTGAAATCCTTCCTTCAATTTAGGTCTTTAATTGCTTGTTTCACTTTTTTTTTGTCTATTTTTCTGGATATTTGAATAGTCTCTATTCTCAGAGCTATCAAATCAGAAGGTTCTGCTTGGCTCTTTATATTATTTCAAAGCTAAACACAAAGTGAATGAAAAATATAATTGAAAAGTGAATTTATTGGGCCAGTGTCATGGTACAGTAAGCTAAGCTGCCACCTACAATACTGGTATCCTGTATTAGAGCACCCATCTGAATCCTAACTATTTTGCTTTGCATCCGCTTCCTGTTGATACACCTGGGAAAGAACTGAGGGTGGCCCAAGCACTTAGGCCCTGTCACCCACATGGGAGACCTAAATGAAACTCCTCGTTTTGGCCTGGAGCACCTCCAACTGTTGCAACCATTTGGGGAGTGAATCTTCGGATGGCAGATTTTTCTGTCTTACCCTCACTCACTTTCTTTCTCTCCCTTTCCAACAAAGAAATAGATACTTTAAAAAAATGCTTTTTTTTTGAAATCCATTCAGTTATTTTCATAATGTTTTCTGCAAACTTTCTTACAGTTGTTGTTTTTATTATTTAATAACAACAGAAGGTGCTGGAGCTTTGCATTTTTCTCATGTTATGTTTGCTATTTCTTGTGAATTGAGGTTGAAACCCTTAAAAAGAAAGGCTTGCTTTCTGCAAATAGCTGCAATTCTGTCCTATTCTGTAGCCAAACATAGAGGGAGATGGTGCCTCTACCTGCTGAGCACGTGCTAGAGGAGAAGCAGAATTGAAAGTTGAAACCTGGTAAAGAGTGGAAGGAAGAGAGACTGTCCTGAATCTGATATGTGCCATCAAGTTTCTTTGTTAACAGCTCTGTCTGTCAATAGTGACTTAGGTGAGATACAGGAAAGCTTTTCTATGAAGGGTCAGACAGTAGAAGTGTGAGATTCTACAGCTCGTGTGGTATCTGGCACAGCCATTCAGCTCTGCTGTTGTTTCCCAACTACAGTATGTAAACAAATAAACTTGGTTGAAATACAATAACATTTTAATTACAAATAAAGATGGTGAGCCAGAACTAACAAATGAATCTACAGATTGCTGATCCATGACTTAGGTAACAGTTTTTGCATTAGGATTATCCAATCATGATTTTAAAAATTGTTTGAATGGTAATAGGGCATAGAATGCAAATAACACACTTATTACTTTCTGATGGATTGATAAAATGTGATATGTGTTGATGTGCATATATTATACACACATGTGGTGTGATTGGTGAATATAGAAACATGTGTTCATATAGAATATCAGTACTATGGGGCCAAGAATTATGGTACAGTGGGTTAGGTTGCTGCTTGAGACAGCAGCATTCCATATCAGAGATTTAATTTGAGTCCTGGCTTTTCTGATTTCAAACCATTTCCCTGGGAATGTGCCTTGAAAAGCAATGGAAGATGTTCCAAACACTGGGGCCCCTGCCTCCCATGTGTCAGACCTGGGTGGAGTTCTAGATTCCTGTTTTAAGCTTGACCCATTCCTTGCTATTATGGCCATTTGGGGAGTGAACCAATAGATGCAATCTCTCTCTCATTGCTTTTTGTTTCAAATAAATAAAATACATATTTTATTTAATAAAACACTATGGTATAAACTCAAAACTCAGTAAATAATGGTTTCACAAGTGAATTAATGGTACTAATAACTCACTCTTTACCTGGGATTATTTTTAAATTTTTCTCAGCTTTTTTTTTTCCTCTTTTTTCCTTTGAGATCAAAGTTTTCCCTACGATATACATATTCACAATGAATTCTATCCCATCCTATACATTAGCAGTTACTTTATCATCTTTTAGCCTTTCTTTCATATCCCACTACTCAATCCCTAGTCTCTCCATCTCCACTATAACCCCAAACCCTCACTGTACACTCAACTATAAGAATTTTCTCAAACTGTTGTCATACAGATGGGTTATATACCTTTTGAGGTTTTAAGAGTCTTTGACTTTTTATAAGGCTTACATTCTCTCTGAGATTGTGCAGTGTTTCCCATGCATGAAATGCCATCCATTTCTCTTCCATGCAGAAAATGTCAATATTGTGCTTTTATTCTTTTATGGCATTCAGATGTCTCCCCATGGGCCACTTAAGCCCAACAGAACTACTGAATCAAAGAGCTTCCCTTTCAGCCTACTTTGGCAGGATAAACTCCACATAGCTTCTTGTTGACATGCCTAGCCCTCTGAGGATGGACAGTTACTGCCTTTGTCACATAATTCTCTTGATGACATAGTGATTGATGTATCTACCTCCTCCGACCAAAAGGGAGAACACTTCAGCTCCAGGATATCAGGTGGCACTGAGGCAACATATTCACTCTACATAGCAAATGTTCTATTCACACAGTCCCCTGAAATAGCAAGAAAGCTGGTCAGTGTTCCTGTCAGGTCTGGAACTTTCACAGCTGTCACCAGTTCCCAAGATCCTCTTCAGACTTTAGTGCAAGGACATCATCATTAGCAATTCTGGCTAAGGTATGCATCAGGGACAGGGCTGTGCCAACCATAGCATGGAGATGCTGTGAACTCAGATCTCCCATGTGGGCAGCAGATGCCCAACCACCTGAGCCATCACCAGCCTCCCAGGAAACTGCGGTTGGGGTTGGAACACAGGCACTCTGATATAGCATTTGAGCATCTAAACTGTTGAGCAACATGCCTGTCTTTCAATATCATGACTCCTAAAAATCTGTAGATTACTCTGAATCACAACATAGTGCAAGCCTCAGGGAACCTGTTTCATACTGAACATAGTTAATTTGACTGACTGGAAGTGTAAAATTGTAGATATTTGGAGTAAAGGCTAATCCTTTAAAGGAATCTCCATGCTTTTCCAAGACTTTGGAGTAACTCTATACATACAGCATCTGTTCCACTCAGGGAACCTCTGCATGTGAGGCCCTTGTTCAGTTTTACCTTTATACAAGTATGCATGGTAGCTTGTGAAGATTTCATATAGAATTTCAGCCCTCTTGTGCCTGAGTCAGTCTGTGCTGGGGGGGGGGGAGGCCTGAGAACCCACATTCTAACAGTCCCTCAGCTGTTCTTAGGAGAGGTGATCCAGAGTCTGTGCCCTTAGAAGCGTTGACAAGTGGAACAAACTGATGTCGACAACCCCAAAGAAAATGAATAGTGTGAGAAAGAGGCAGATGCAGGGTTAGGTACTTCTGGAGTGAATCTCATCTGTCTCCCTTTCTTCTTGGCATTGTTGAAGCAGGCAACGTTACGATCAGAGTAGTTTCTTCATCCGTCCCAAGTCTGAAGTAAGAGCTGAACTCATGGCCAATAATCTGGGATGATGAGCTCTGGGTACATCATGCGATATACAAAGAAGAGGTTTAGGCAGACGAAGATGAATGAAATTTGTTTCTTTTGGGGAGTATGCTTATGGGGAGTGTAGTTATGAATTCACAAAGTAGAATGGTATACTTCAGATTTCAGAAGAGGAGGAGCACAGGGTCAGCCAGGGCTCCAAGTGCTTATAGAGAAGCTTGTCTTGAAATACTATGAGCATGAGTTACTTTTATATGGAAAGGCATACTGTTTCTTTCTCACTACCAATCACCCAGTTTGGCTCAACTATTTGATCAATTGACAAATGTTTTCTCTGTTGAGTTGTAGATTTATTGGTCCAAAAATATTAAGGAAACTAGAATTGGAAATAAGCAGAATATTTGGAGACTATCCTTGCAATGATGGAATAAACAGGTGTTTTTGATCCAGGCTTGGGCCATAATTATCATGGAGATGTATATCCAGATTTGAAGGCAAACTGTAATGGGATGAAAGACCTAACCATGGAACTAGAATTCCTTCATGGGACTCAGATTAGGAAATGAGGAGTAGATTAAGTGTATGTGCTTGGTGAAAGCTTTGTCATCCATTAAAGTCTACCATCTAAGAGCAGTTCACATTGAGAACTAGGAAACTGTATTTTAAGAGAATGGATATGCAGCTGGTACTGCTAGGATACTGTGGATACTGCTGTGGTTCATGTGTGCAAGGACAAGATACAGTGTGCACACCATAAGCCAGGAGAGGTCATGGGCAATAGTCCAGTATTGCAAATGGCTGAGTCCTGATGTTGAGTCGGGGAAGGACTGTGAGAAGTGGGTACAATGCTGACAACCACACAAGGCTTGGATCCAGCATGCCTGTTGGCTTTGTAAATGAATTCATTTCTTTCATAAATATCGCTGCTTCACTTTTCCCCACCCCCCAATTTTAATTGTTCCATCTTTTTACCTTCATCTTGTTCATAACTTTGTCTGCATTAGAGTATTTTGAAGAGCTCCTGGAATCTATACTCTGTGTCTTGTTAATCATCTTAAAAGTTCAGAGCTGCTGAAAACAAAATCTTCATTGATGTACAGCCTCATTTAATTTCTCTTGCAACCCCTGTCATGTTGTAGCTCACTAGCTTACTGTAAATCTCAAGAAAATTGCTTGCAATCTTTTACCAGCTGCTGCTGTCCATTCATTGGATGCTGAACTTGTGAGAGTTCATTTTTTGTAATCACAGGTTTTAGATCGCAGCCCATGAAACAGAGTCAACTTAGCATTCATCTACTCCTTCCTTTTCTTCCCTAATGAATAAAAAAGTCGTGTTTATGTGTCTGGGGGGATACCTGGGATTTTGCATTCTGACCTCCTGAGTTAGAAGCTTCAGCTATAACAAGCCTGTGTATAAATTTTCAGCTCTTGTTGCAGATCTTTTAGGACAGCTTCTTTCCTGAGGGGCTTGAAGGTTATCCTTCGAGGTGCTGACAGAAGGAAATCATGTTTGGATGATGGTGAGCCTTTTTATTGTTCCCACTGGAGCTCAGTGGATCATAAAGGCAATATTTCATTGAGAAATCATACTTGCTGTTTGGCATGGTCTGTTTATGAGCTACATAGTTTAGAAGAGTAGTAGGTTCTCATGTTAAATGTCTGTGGGTAAAGGTCAACTCAGTAATTTCACTGAGTGTCTTGTGAAAGGATTTGATTAGAAATAAGAAATTCAGATCTTACCAAGAGAATGTATTTTGATGATGGAATGTTTATTAAGGCCCTCTAAGCACCTACTACTATGATGGATACCAGTTTACAAACATCTTTCCTTACAGCAGATTTACAGGATACTACTTTTCTACAAGAATTTTTTTTAATAAAAATTAAAAAAATATACAGGGAACAATGAAATTATAGTGGCAGATAATCTGTGATCAGGAATCCCATAATATAGAAAACAACATTACTTCTGTGTGTCTTTCTCTTTCTTTGTCTTCCTACATGTTTTGTCAGCCTTCTCGTGAGAATAAAAACAAAGCACAACACCGCATTCTCTTTGTTTTCTAGAATATTTATTTGGTTACTAATTGTATGATTTTGTAATTGTCCATTCTCTTCAAGTTAATTATTTATACAAAGTCAACAAAGGTTAGGTATGGCACAATGCAGATTTAGAAGCATAGTGACACCTCCTGCCCTCCTTCCCTATCTCCCTCATTTTTCTCCCCTTATTTTACAATGACATATTTTCATTTCACTTCCCTATCACAGGCTTAACACTCCAATAGGTAAACATATCAACACATAGCAATTAGGAGAAAAAGGCCCAAATTCCCTACTGTTTCTCAAGAGTACAAATAAAGGCTGCAAAGAATAAATTCCTTTGAAAGGTGGAGAAAGTGGAAAAAGGAGAGAGCAACAATAAGAGAGAGAGAGAGAAACTTGATTTTCTATCCTCTGTGTGTTACTCCCAGAATAGACACAGTAGGTCAAAGCAGGCCAAAACCAGGAGCCAGACACTTTATCAGGGTGTCTCACACGGGTGACAGGAGCCCAAGAACTTGGGACATCTGCTGCCTTTACACACCTGATTGAAGCAAAGCAGCTGGGACTCAAAGCGTTCTAATAGAGGATGCTGACATTGCAAGTAGTCTCTTCACCTGCTGCCCCTGACATTGCCCATTGTTCTCTTGATTTGACTCTGTATTTTACAACAGTGCAAATGAACGTACCAAAGTGATGGGTAGCAACACGGATGAATCTTAAAAATGTAACTTGTAGGAATTTTTAAAAATACCGTTTATTAGATGAGATACTTAGAATGCTTCCATTTACATAAAGATTTAAAACAAAAAAGAGAAAAATGAATCATTTCAGGACACATTCACAAATGATGAAACTCTTTGAATGTGGAACTGAGGAATTACCAAAATCTCAAGGAAGTTAGCCTGTTGAGGGCGAGTAGGAAACACAGACAAGGAGACGAGGAGGAAGCTTCAGAGGGCTTACCACCTTTTACGAGGCTGCATCAAGGGGAAATATGTATACACGCACACATATATACATATGTATATTTATGATTACAGCAGAAGACTTTAACCTTTTGTAAGAATGATATTTTCATAACAGAAAAAAATGTAAAATCAGGCAGAGCTGTGAGTTTTGTTCATGTGTCCATCACAGAAAGTGGGATAGGGAGAGACCCAGAGCTATCAGGGACACTGGGAACCTGCTGGTGATATTTTTCCCGCTGAGTTTTTGCTACCATGATAATCATTTCCGGGTTTGTCTTGGACTACTCATTGCTTCTCCTCTTCTCTTCTTCTCAGAGAACCTGAAACTGATACCTTGGTGACAAAATAATATAGCACAACTTCAAAAACTTTGGTTTAAAATATATATTTTGTTTGGGTGTATACCTGAAATTTTAATTTATTTCTTTTTTGTCTAAATATTTATTTTTATTGAAAAGGCAGATTTGCAGAGAGGAAATACAAAAAGAAAGATCTTCCATCTGCTGGTTTACTTGCTAAGTAACTGCAATGGTTGGAGCTGAGCCAATCTGAGCTCTGGAGCCAGGAGCTTCTTCTGGGTCTTCTACGCAGGTGCAGGGTCCCAAAGCTTTGAGCCATCTTGTACTGCTTTCCCAGGCCACAAGCAGGGATCTAGATGGGAAGTAGAGTAGCCAGGACACCAACAGGCACCCATATGGTATCCCCAGGGGATGCAAGGTGAGGATTTAGCCACTAAGCCATCGTGCCACACCCTTGACTGATTTTTTCCTTAAAAACTTAATTCAAATAGAATCCAGTAATAGTTTCCAAAAGTCCTTACTTATTTATATAGGGACAGGAGTTTTCTTTTTAACTGAAGTATTTGGAGATACATAAATACTGTATGTAAACATTGTGCATATAAAGTGTTGTTCCATGGATCCTTGTAACACCGTTTAGAGATGCTGGTGGCAATAACTTCTAGACTGACTCCTCTAGTACCTGTCTATAGCTCTTTCTCCCTTGGCCTGATTAACACCCTGATCAGCTTTGCCCACTGAGAACTTCAGTGTTCATTCAGAGTATTTCTCACGGTCTCAACTTTTGCCCTTATTGCTAATAGAAACATCATCCAAGAAGATGCCTTACCTGACTTTATATTTGAAATCGGTTTGAGCCTTGGTTGCCTTCTCCAATTACATTTCAGTGTTTGCAATAGCCTCATGGAAACCTCCGAGCAAGGACTCTTCCACTTTCTAACACTGTGTTAGAGTCCCTGGTTTTATTTTTCTGCATAGCCACCTGAATTTCATGGTCCATTATTATTATATGTTGGGAAATACCTTCTAACACACTGTCTCCTTCCACCATTCCATTTATCTGGAAAAACCTACAATATTTATTTACATCTGTGGAGGTGTTGAGGCTGAGAGAAGAGTGATTATCAAGTCCCTGAGTGGGAGGTTCAATGTGCATGCAACCCTCAGCCAAGCCCATTCCTCAACCCCCAGGTACATCCCACCAGTTCCCTCTCATTCTTTCAGGTCATTTTAGGTCACATGGGGAGGCCTGCTCTATTCTCACCAGAATGCTTTGTGAGAGAAGTAATACATCTTTGCATATTGTATTGGGGTATCCAAATGAAATTTTTGGTGACCACATATCTGCATCCACAAAGTGGCCACACAAGCTTTACTCAGGATACTGGCCCAGACAGCCACATTCAACAGGGGCCACATGGTATGATATTTTGTGGGCCATTGCTAAGGACATTAATATTGTTTTTTGCCTTTTCTGTGTCAGAAGGAAAATAGCTGTAACAGTTATCAGACAAAAGCACTGATTCAGTTGAGTGGGGATAGTGACTTGGCTCAATAGGGGAACAATATAGGAGAGGACATAATTTGAAAGCCTAGTGCAAAAATTAGTGGAACACTGTAATAGGTGAGATACTGGAAATGGAATGGTTTTGACATTATGGCGAAAACAATCAAGTTTTGTTTTTTGACAAATTGAATTTGTGGTGCTTACTTGATATTCACATTGAAAAGCAGAGAACGGTTGTGTACAAAAGAGTGGAGCTCAGCTTTGGGGAAGAAACTCTGAGCAGGGCTTGGAAATGATGAAAAATTATTTTATAAGATTTTCTAAAAGATTTATTTATTTTTACTGGAATGTCAGATAAACAGAGAGAAGGAGAGACAGAGAGGAAGGTCTTCTGTTTTTGATTCATGCCAGAATTATCCACAATGGCCCGAGCTGAGCCGATCCGAAGTCAGGAGCCTCCCTTGGGTCTCCCATGCAGACACAGGATCCCAAGGATCTGGGCAGTCCTCCACACCTTCCCCAGACCACAAGCAGGGAGCTGGATGGGAAGCAGGGCCACTGAGATTAGAACTGGCTCCCAAATGGGATTTCAGTTCATGCAAGGACTTTAGCTGGTAGGCTGCTGTGCTGGGTTTTGTGAAAAATTATTTTGAAAGACCAGAGAATCTCCCCTAAGACATTTTACATATGAAATTGAGGTCTAATATATGTTAATAACATGCATTAATCGTGCATGCTATCAATAGGAAATTTAATTTTATGGGACCATTGTCATATATCCAGCCTCATATTGACTTAAACATCATTATGTGGTTTGCTACAGTACATTGTAAAGTGATTACCACACTGAAGCTAATTAATATATTTATCATCTCAAATAGTTACCACTTTATTTTCATAATGAGAGCATTTAAATTCTATTTCTTTAGCAAATTTGAAGTCTGCAATACAGTGCTGTTAACTTTCATCATCATTCTACAAACTATATATCTCCAGAATGTATTCATCCTGTAAAATTGAAAGTGTGTATCCTTTGACCAACAATCAAATTAGTTTATGAGTGGGTTCTTGTAGAACTTTGATATTGTTTTGAAAAGATGTACTCACAAAAACTTGAGATCTTTACAAGTCTCTGACACTAATTTTACTACGTTTATTAACTTTCTTGTTTATCTTCTATATGTTTTATTAGTCACACAAAGGTGAACAACAATTATTTATGATATTTATAAGTGTGTTATTTAGGGCTTAACATTTCTCTCAATGCAAAAATCTATCCATATTAAGAAAATAATGGCTGAAGTGCTTGTTAAAATACAGAATCATGGGTCTGGCATTGTGGTGCACTTGATTAAAGTTCTGCTTGCTATGCCAGCATCTCCCTCTGGAACATCAGTTTTGTTCCCAGCTGCATGACTTGCAATCCAGCTCTCTGTTCACATGCGTGGGAAAGCAGTGGAAGATGGCCCAAATACTTCTGTCCCATTACCTCCTTTGGTGGGGCCTAGAGGAAGCTCTTGGCTTCTTGCCTCAGCCTGGCTCTGCCTTGGCTATTGTGACCATTTGGTGAGGAACCAGTGGATGGAAGATCTCCTTTCTCTGTTACACTGCCTTTCAAACAAGTAAAAGAAATCTTAAAAAACAAAGTTCATTGACTAAATCAGCAAAGCAGGTAGTTTTTTTTTTTCCTCCTAAGTTTTATTTTCCTCTTTGCATTTTTGCCCTTTTTTCTTTTTGCATTTTTTTTGTTGTTATAAAGAAGAGAGATTTTTTTTTTCTTTCCTTTCCTTCCTGAGGTGGCACATGTTCAAGATTAAAATCTAATCTTACATCCAGATATGATTTTATGATAAGGTTAGATCTTTTTCTTGTTTTTGTTCCAAAGACCTTCCAGGCAAAGGAAGGGTGATATTCAGAATGGGATTCACTGGCTTGCTTCTAGTTTTCTGTGTGTGTATCAGGGCTTGCCACAAGCATGCTTTGTGCTTTATTTGTCAAGCTTACGGTTGGAGGGAGTCTGTGAGGAGAGCTATTGCAACGTGACAAGTCTCATGGGTATGCTTCTGGTCTTAGGAAAAGATTCCATTATTATCCCAAGATGAAGGTGGTATAGGGGTTGTCTGCTTATTTTCTGAAGGTATTAATACTGTGTATTGAGAAAGAAAATTTTAAACAATATAACCTTGTGCTGGAAATGCTTGCATGAATTTTAAGGGAAAAAATCTCACAGGTCCATTAGTGAAGCAAACCAGTAAACTTTAGTGCAAAATAATTATAGTATCATCCTCATTATCCTCCAAAGTGCAAACAGTTGGGGAAAAAAATAGGACTGTAAAGAACAAAGGAGTTAATATTTATGACTCATCTAAAATTGGCCTGAAGTCTTGTTTTCAATTGAAAACCCCATTTTAACTAATTAGATTTAGCTTCAAATTGTAGTTATTCTTGCTGGAGAACCCAAATAAAAAAAAATCTGTCAAATGAATTAATGAAAGAAGGTCAAAATGCCATGACATTATAACCTCGTTGGAATCAAGGACTCAAACCTCATGCTTGACACAGAAAATAAAAACTCATTGGGTTTGGTAGGCCACACTCAGGACTGCTCGGCAGACACAATCTCTCAAAATTAGGCTGATTTATTTTCTAGTTTCTTCTTGTTTGACTTGTTTGTACACACCAATAATCAGAGCTAACAATCTTCTGGATGCCATTGCTAAGCTCGAAGACTCATTTCAAATAAAATTATCATTCCACCAATTCTCTATGATTCCTTTCTTCCTCATTTTTCTAATGTGATGAAGATATGTGAAATAAGTTGACTCAGAAAGACCATCTTTTAATATGATATTACATTTCTTCTTTTATGCATTGTTAAAGCTAGGCTTATATAACAAATAGATGAACATGAATAATGTAATTAAGTTCTACGTCTGATATGACTGGAGAGGCACCTGAAGAACAGCCTTATTGTTACCTGAAGAAAATATAAAAACATGAAGAAATTAACACAAACTTAATAACTATCAGTAAAGATCATTTGAGAGTGAATAAGAGCAAAAAGTTTCTGGAGGGGGTACAACACTTGGAAGGAGAGAATTTCACATCAATCGAATCGTTGATTTTATAACTTCTAGCCTGAAGGTTGTCCCTAGCTGGTGCCACAAAGGATAACTAAAACCTTAATTGTCTTCTCAGAGGACAGAAATGACAGAAAGATAGCAGATAGAAAGTTCGATAGGGAGAGGGAGGGCGGAGACTGAGGGAGGGGGAAAAGAGAATGACAGGGGAAGGAGTGGAGGGAAAGTAAAGGAGTGGTAGAGAGACCAAACCCTTTACTCTGCCTAAGCTCTGGCTAACTCCTGAATGGTGGTTGCTGAGTCCTAGTGCTGTCATCAACTCAAGATAAAAGAACTGAAGTGAGATTTGAGCTTCTGTTGAAGAGATGTTGGCAGTTGAATCTATACAAATTATTAGGCTGCTAAAGTGAATAACAAATCCAAAGAACATTTTTGCAGCATTTACCAGAGTCAGATCCTCCCTAACATCAGGATATAACCCAGAACAGCAAGAAGTCGTAAAGTAGGGAATGTTCTCAAGTCACAGAGAAAGAAATAATTCAGCAGAGTCCAGCTGAGAGATGATTCAGAAACCACACAAGCAACTGTTAGGCTAAGATGGGTGATATCAAGGAAAACATAGACAGAATCAAAGAAAATGCAGATCATCTTCAAAAAGTCAGAAATAATTTCCAAAGCTAAAAAATACAATTTCCACATTAAATAATTTTTGATGGATTTAACAGCAACATGTGCATGAACTGCACAATGCAGAGACAGATCATGAAACGTCATGTACTCTGAAGAAGAGAACCAAAGTGACTGAGCAAAAATGGACAAAGATTCAGGTGAATACAGGAGAGGAAAGAGAATGAGGCAGAAAAAAAACCTCATATTTTCAGAGATTTTGGCTGTGGCCAGCACCCTGGCTCCACTGGCTAATCCTCCACCTGCAAGTGCCAGCATCTATATAGGTTTCAGTTCATGTCCCAGCTGCTCCACTTCCAATCTAGCTCCATTTTGTTGCTTGGAAAAGCAGTGGAGGATGGCCCAAAACCTTGGGTCCCTGCACCTGCATGGGAAACGAGGAAGAAATTTTTGATTTCTGGCTTCTGGCTCCTGGATTTGGATCAGCTCAGCTCTGGCCATTGTGGCCATTAGGGTAGTGAACCAGCAGATGGAAGATCTTTCTTTCTCTGTCTCCTCTCTGTAGATCTGCCTTTCCAATAAAAAGAAATAAATCTTTAAAAAAGAGAGATAATGGCCAAGTTAAACAGGAATTCATTGTCCTAGAGAACAAGGACTTTAAAAATGCTGGACCTGGATCATAGAAGAGGTGGTGCTGTAAGGCACCCCAGATAGGACAACCTTACCATCTATCTTCGAGAGAGTGAGTCCCCCCAGTGACCGACAAAGATGAGACTTGATGCAAAAGCAGGAGGCTTTATTTCATCACCAGCGCACTGGGGCTGGGGCCAGTTCCTCACGTAGGAGGGTAGATACACCAGCCCTGAGTCCTTGTACAGCATTCTTTTTAAAGGCTAAACTCACAGATGGAGAGGGGGCCATGCAATTGGGGACTTTCCACTGCCGCTCTCAATTCCTTATCGTACTTCCGCTTCGGGTCATGAGATGCCTATCCCAAGACTTTTCTCATGACCTAATCTGGATGCAGCTGCAGGCGCCCCTTATCTCTCTCTGGTTCCCAGGCTCTATCTAAACTAAATCATGGGATGTTTGTTCGGCTATTCATTGTCCTCTTCAGCAAGCAAAGTACAGAAGGCAAAAAAGCAAATTAAATTCCTCTATCCTAAATTTTCCTTTTCAGTACGTATACCTTGGGGAAGCAGTCATAGAACGCTTGTGTGACTGCTTTACCTCCAAGTACTCAGATGTGCTATCAGGCTGAAAAATAAAGAACACCCTTTGAGGTAGCAAAGCCTGCAAAAATCTATTCTTTATAGCTTGGGTCTCAAAGGCTATACTCTAGAAAAACACATAGAATCTTGACAAGGCTGACTAGAGTGATTTGACACAATCTATGAAGAGGTATATGGGAACCTTCAAAAAACAATCATTTTAGCAGGCAAGTAATCTGATGAACTTCCCTCAGGAGGAGGTGATGCAATGGCTGCCAATAGCAGTGTATTGATGTACCACTTACTTGCGGTGCACTAAGGGACCCTGGAGACAGCCGTTTCCAGTAATACTTTTTGTCGCTGACCTCATGTTATTCCCAATCTAGACTCCAGACAAGATTGTGACACAGTAACTGGAATTCACACGGACAGATTATCATGTCCATCGGCACCAACATGCAGGAATGTAGGATTGAGGCCCCATGCATGATCAAGTTCAAGTTTCCAGGTTCTTATAAGGTCCATATCTTGAAGATGCAGGACCTGCTCAAGCTTCATGCAGATGCATTCAAATTTGAAGACATAGCTGAGAAGTAGCTCATCAAAATAGCTAGAGGGACAAATACATTCCCAATCATGGTCCCCTGGACAAATAGCTGATCCTGCCTGTGTCAAGTTTGCACTGTACAACCTTGTCTTCAATCACAACAACCAGTAAACCCCACTTCCTATTTTACAAACACAGAAAAATAAAAATAAAGAGGCTTTGGTCTCCAGTGAACCCATTGATTAAAACAGTTCTAAGGCCTCTTTCTTTCTCTCAATCCTACTTTCCTGCCTTAGTAGTATCATCATTATCACATTAATTACCAAATATTATCAGTATTATAGGAAATAACCTATGAGTTGATGGAAAAGTTAAAGTCAGGGTAAGGATAAGGTAGATGGCGATTATATATGGAAGATGGCAGGTAGGATTTCTGTCAATCATTTCTATTCTAAAATAGACTTGAAAGCTAGAATCTTCTTTGGTATTTTTTTTTTAAATTAGGTGAATTAAATAAAATGAGAAGTCTGATGATATCAGCCTGATGTTCCCTTGATCTTAATATTGTTGGATGCTTTCCACTAATGAAGTCTTCTCATATACCTCACACAGAAGTCTTTTCAAAGGAGAAATCAAACGGACACAGACACGCATACACAGCACTAATTAGAATGGATCTGGTTAGTGGCTTCAGTTACTGCTAATGCATAACTAGGTCAATAATCATAACCTGGGCTTCCCTAATGCGGGGCTGAATTTGTCTGTCAGGACTGCAGATAATCAATGCCCTGCTTTGATTCTTGCACCCTCTTTCATTAATCCTGGGCCAACACATGACCCCCTCTAATTACTCTGTCTTAAATAGAGGCAGTAACTGAACGTCAACACCAGGATAGGTCACTAAATACCACTTGTGCTGTTGAAAATCGAGGAGCTGGCAGAGAGAAGACAGTGAAGGCAGCAGCAAACAAGGAAGGGTGAGGATGTAGGGGGAGGGGGATGCTACTAACGAATGATAATGAGATGAAAGAGGCCAAAGTCCATCACAAGTTCCAAAGTTAATAGCAATCTGTTTTTCCTTTTAATGAGGTAGGAGTCATCTTCAGAGAAAAGGTAAGACGAGAATGTTGTATGCAGAATGACATGACACGGGAGGCGGGGATGAAGTGACGGCTTCCTATAGTAGTGTAAATTAAGAGTCTGCACAACACAGGATCAAAATTTTTCGTAGTCTGGCGTTTTAGAATTAAAAAAAAATTGTAGAATATTCAGAAAAGAGCTTTAATTATTATTCAGCAAATGTTTACTGCATACCTTTTGAGAATTTCAGTATTTTGAGAGTAGAAGTTATTTTCCTGTCATAGTTATTTTCTTGTAGTAGAGTTGGCTCCCCGGTGTCCCTGTCCACACCTGTTACCATATTTATATTTTAAAGACAAAAGAGCTGAGGTACAAATATTAAAGAGGAAATAATTGCAAAGTAGATTGTTTCTCACAGACACTATTTTACATATATTTTGTGGTTCCTGCTTATTCACTCAAGTTTTATAGTTACTTCCATAGTTTGGAGAACTTTTTGTTTGGGAAAAATGCCAATATCTCCTATGGTTTGTATCTAACAGTGTTTTGTACACGGTGTGTTCTTAGCTGTCTGGAAAAAGCCATCTGTTTCTCTTCGTGATCATACTCAACAATTCTGTGACCAGATGTGTGTTTTGTTGCTTCCAACACCAACCAGCTCCTCCTAGTCAGTTCAGTTCTGATGCTACCACGGCTGAGATCCCACAGGTTGCTCAACTCAACAAGACTGCTCTAACCTTCAGATGCCAATCCTAAGTGGTGGGTTCCCTGACAACCCACAACTGCTGTTTAAGGTGGCTGAAAATCAGAGGTTTCCATGCCATCCTCTTGGAGTCTGGTCGTTTGCTAGAATGGCTTACAGAACTCAGAGAAACACCGTATGTGCTAGTCAGTTGTAAAGGATGGCTCAAGGAATGAAGTGAACAGCTAGGTGAAGGGTAACCTTCACGATAGAGTGGTCCTCAAGGCTGGAGTTTCAGCCCCGTGGGGATGGAGTGCCCCTTCGTACCAACTCAGAGACTCTCCTTGCCCTAATTTTTAGGGATTCATTTTGAATTTTTTTAAAAGTCATTTATTTGAGATGAAGAAAGAGAGAGACAAGGAGGAAGGCTGGGAGGGAGGGGGTAGAGAGAGAGAGAGAGAGAGAGAGAGAGAGAGAGCACTTCCATCTGCTGATTGATTCCTAAATGCCCACCATGACCAGGTTGAGGTCAGGCTGAAGCTGGGTGCTGGAAGCTCAGTTCATGGCTCACATTTGGCTGGTTACAGCTTCCTTGATCTCTAGGGCATCTGCAGTTCCGTGTCTGTCCTTGTCTGGTAATTGATCCCTCTCCAGGAGCCTGCTAAGCCTTACCTCATTGGAATAAGAGGGACTCCCACCTTCCAGGAAGTTCTTGGGGCTTTGGGAGCTTTTTGTCAGTGACTGAGGCTGAAGCCCAGATGGAAGGTTCTTACCCCTTTACAATATCACATCAGTAAGTCTGTTTGGAGTTTATATAGTTTTCAGTGCTGATTTTGTTTATCAAAGTGTTATTTTCATTTCTGTCATAACAATAGTTTTCTCATTGAATGCTAAATCTTCGGAGTCCAACATTAGTTATAGAAATTGCAAGATATTTCTTAGAAAATATATTTAAATGCATTTTACTATTTTATTATGTTAATTTGTATCTTTTTCTAATATATATTTGTTGATTTTGGATAAGATGACAAAAGATGTCATTAGTAGTGAATCTTTTCATGAATGTGGTCTCATAGATTTTCATGACGGATGCTTAATGCAGTGAAACAACACTTATGAATATCTCAGAATTGAAATAGCAGCACTCTGAGGACTTTACCAATATCCAATAGTATTTTTTTCTTTAAACCACACACACACACACACACACACACACACACACACACACACTTACACTTTAAGCTTTGAAATATACAGACTGTAAGTCCAGAAAAAATGTTTTCATGCCTTTTAATAAATAACATCATAATTCTGAATATATTTAGAAAAGTCATCTTTAAAAAAGGTTTGTCTAGCACATCATCATAGCTCAGTAAAAATTACCCAGATGATTATAATCATTTCTTCCAATTAGATTTACAAGTTGATTAAAATGCTGTAGTCTCTCCTTTTGCATACAAGCAATTAAATATTTAAAAATGCCCAGGAGAAGATTTAAGGGTTTTTATTCAATCACTTGGTCCTTACTCCAAAAGTGATTTCAACCTAAGATTCAAACAAGACAAGAAAAAAAGTCAAAACTTAGGGAAGTAATGACATATAACTTGTGGCAGGTTAGTTGCTTTGGTGGCCCTAAATAATATTGTCTCTGTGTCTGCACTGTTTATTTTCTTATTCTCTAACTCCTTCTCCATTGGACAATGCTTCTTCCTATATCATAATGTCACCCTAAATCAGTGACAAATATCAGAAATTTATAAAGGAAGCATTTATAGACAACTCTCAACTTGCTCATAAAATATACCTTTTATTCCCCAAATATACTAAAGCTCCTTTTTCGATTATTATTAAGCAGAAATAACAGTACAATTAGGTTAATATTGGGAATCAGTGATCCAACATTTCTTTGAGTAATGTGTATGTTATATGTAAGAAAAGTCGGAGGTAGGATTGGGTGGGAGAGAGAGAGGATGCATGATAATAAATCTTTTGTTTCATCACATTAAAAAACTTTCACTTCCAAAAAGCAAATTACTTCAGGTAGCCTGAGTTTATAGAAATTGAAATTCCCTTTTCTGTAATTGGAAAGATGAACAATATGAATTGCTTTCTTAAGACCCAGGCAAAGACTCATTTTCATTTTTTGACATCTAAAAGAAGTCTATTGGAAAGTGGTCAAAAGCTATTTTTTAAAGATTTGGGATGCATTCTAGCAACTTCAGACTTAATAATAGGGTATATTTGCAGCTCATTAACAGACTTTTTAAGGTTTAAACTAAATGGATGTGTCAAGAGCTGTTTCTGATGTTAGGAATTTCATTGTAAATCTCATATAAGGTGCAACTCTAGTTAAAAATGCCATTGTGCAAGGCATTCCATGGTTGTCCACCTTCAGGCCAAGGATGACCCCAATGTAGTGATCAGCTTTCCTGCTCTCCAATTGACAGAGTTGGAAACTATGGCTCAGGCAGGTAAGACTAGCTCCCTGAACGAAGGTCAGACCCGTCCAGGGGGTAGGAGGGCTACTGGATTTGCTCCTCTGACTGTTAAGTCAGTGCTTGCTGCTCCAGAGTCACTGGTTCAAGAACTTTGTGATGGAGGGATGTGGGAGTTCTCTATTGGCTGAGTTGCAATGGGCAGGAGCCCTTGGGATCCCAGCTCTCAACTCAGGTTTCTTAGGACTCCCTCTAAGGGGAGGCAGAGTAGAGGCACTTCCAGCTTCTATGTCAGTTCCTGCCTCCTCCTCTCTTGGGCAGCCCTCCATACCTTTCTATGCACCTCCCACTTCCTGTCACTCACAGGAGAGGGCACAGTGGGGTGAAAACCTCAGGTTTGGGGTGACCTGGGGCTGTTTGACCACACTCTGGTCTGAGGGGGGCCCATCACAGCCTTAAGCATACACAAACCAGTCTGACTCGCGCCCACTCTCCTTCCTGGCCCCTTTGTCCCTCCTTGGAGCTACACACACACACACACCCCACAATGGAGACAGACATTAATCATAAGAAATCAGGACATTAATCAAGAAAGCACAAGTGGTTATATTCTTACCAAATAAAGTAACCTGACAGCAAGAAGCATCTGATACAGAGAATCATATTATAATAGTGCTAAAAGGTCCACCTGTTTACAAAACACAATGCTCCCTTATATTCATCTTCTTTCAATCAAGGCTACAAACTACATATAACTCAAAGAAAAAAAAAGACAAATTTACAATTGTAGTTAGAGATTTTAATTACCCCCATTTAAAAACAATTAATAAGTAGCTTGTCAAAAATTAACAAGGATATAGAAGAATTCAACCCTGCCAGTAAATTGATAAGATCTAGTTGACATTAATGGTACACTCCATTCAACCATAGCACAATACACAGTTTTCAGATCCTCACAGAACATGGACCAAGATACATCAGACTTTGTACCATAAAATAGCATAATTGAAAATAATTTAAGCCTGAGGTTTTTTTTTTGTTTGTTTGTTTTGTTTTAATGAAATCAAGCAAGGAATCAGTTTTAGAAAGATAATAGGACAATTCCCAAATACTTGAAACCAAAGAATGTTCTGTGTGATAATCTGGGAATCAAAGAAATCTGAGGGGAATTTTAAAAATATGTTGGACTTAATGTATATTAACATTTGTGGAACCGATATAAAACAATGTTGAAGGGAAAATTCATAAGACTGAATGTTTACATTAGAAAAGAAGTAAAATTCTAAAATCTGTATTTTAAGTACCACCTTGAGAAACTGAAAAAGAAGGTAAAGTCCAAAGAAGCAGAAGAAAGGAAACAATAAAGATGAAAGAACAAATCAGTAAAGTGGGAAACAGAAGAAAATAGAGAAAAATCAATGAGACAAACAGCTACTTTTTTGAGAAGATCAATAAAATCGACAAACCTCCAGCAAGATTGAAAAAAAAAGATGAAACAAAATACCAATATCAAAGATGAAATAGCAAATATTACTACAGGCCCTGGAGGCATTGAAAAGGCAGTAATGAAATACTATGAATACTAACGAACATTTCTATATAACATCAATTTAACAACTTTGATAAAATGGACAAATTAATTGAAAAGCAAAAGCCATCACAACTCATCTAGTACAAAGCAGATCATCTGAATAGCCCTATAAATACCTGGACTTAAATATATAATCAGAAAACTCCCCCAAAACAAACCTCCAGGGCTCACCAGTTCCACTAGAGGATTTTTACTAAAGATTTACAAAAGAAGTTATACTGAATCTCTTCCAGAAAGGGAAATGTACATTTCTTAATCTGTCTTTTGATACATGATATGAAACCAGTTAAGACAATACAAAAAATAAATACGGACCAGTATTCCTCTGAAGAAAAAAAATGCATGACAAAAACACTAGTAAATACTATTTAGCAATATGTGTGTGTCAAAAGAAGTGTATACCAAAACCAAGTGTACTGTATTCCATGGATGCCATGTTGTTTCGGTGTCCTAAGATCTACCTATGAAATTCTAGCAATAAGCCAGATCGATGCAGAAAAAGCACTTGACCAAACTCAACACACAGTCATGATTAGAAAGTACTCAGAAATCTATGAAAAGAAGTCAACTTTCCGACAAATGTCTATGAGCAATCTGTTACTATCATTGACAGTGTCTGCAGCACGAGACAGAAACACATATATGTAAATAATAAGAGAAAAAAAAAAGAAAATCTTGTAGATGGCACAGAGATTGGAAAGAAAATAAATACAACTGCTCTTTTTGATAGATATGTATGGAACACTAGATTCACCAAGTACTCTTTGGAACTAATGTGTTAGCAAAGTCCAGAATACAAGATCAGTACATAAAACTCAACTCTCTGAGGCTATTTCAAATAGTTTACAGAAAATGGAATTAGAATTATTTTTGTTGTTGCAAAAATGTTTGAAATATTTGCATATTTTCTCATTTGTATTTCCAGGAACATTTGGGAGATCCCTGTATATATTAGAAATGGGACTGTTGAAACTGAAACTGAAAAAAAATCATGTAGTCCTCAAATAGACAGACTGACATAGAAGATTTTACTAAATACACAAAAATTATGTGTGAGGTTTTTATGTTGTAAACTACAGAATGTTGATTCCAGGAATTTTTCAGAAGCTGCATAAATGAAGAAATATGTTTATGAGTTGGAAGGCTCAGTAACATCAAAATGTCAATATACAGACTTACCAAAGGATTCCTCTCTGTTTGCTTTAACTTTATGTCGAAGCGGTTAAGAAACTTGATAGTGACTCATTTCCATAAACGCAAATCGTAAAATCTTTTGCTACAAAAGACCATGAAGAAAAGCACCAAGTAAGTACTCTATATTCAAACCTGTAATTTTTCCAGAAACCAGAAAGTTGGGAGATAACACGTTCTTTTTCAACAGTTATTTAAGCTGAGATGGGAAAAAACTTGATGGAGTGATTGTGTATACCTTTGTCCTAAGATTTCTCCAGTGAATAAGTAACTTAAATATCATCATGATAACCACTATTTGTTGTGGGCCCCCAGTCTGTACCAACTCTTAACCTCACGGAGTAAAAGAACATAAATTACCCAACTTCACACATGTGGTAAATTAGCATCAACAGAACTCAACCTTAGGTTTCCAAGACTACAAAACTGGTAGTACAAGTGGAAAGTAACAGAACTATATATTTGTATCATTTTTATCATATGCATATCTCCATTTTTACTGTATATTGTATAATGTATACATCATTAATTTAACAGTATATATCTAAGTAGTAATTAGGTACAGGAAGTGAGCTAGAATCCGGGAAGCCACAACACCCTTGTTCTTCTCCATGGTAGGTTCTGTATCCCTGTATAACTGCTCTGTGTGATTCATCAACACTCCAGGGATGAGTCATAATCTAATGTGCAAGTTGTATAAGTGAGAAAGCTAGATATTATGATTAAATGACTGCATCACTTTTTTCAAAATGTGTCTTTTAGCATGAAGTAGAATAATTTTCTGTGTCCACCTCAAGGGTCCTGCTGTACAGTCTCCTTTCTGAGTTGTTTCCTTGAATATTTATTGTGATTAGCAGTGGGGTGAGGCCCCCACTCAGTACAACATACTGCTTTGGCATCTCCCCTGTGAATTCCCGAGGTAATGAAAAATCAGAAAAACATCGTCAGGGTAGGGCCATAATAAAAGGCTCTATTGAATGCTGTTCTCCCTAGCCTGTAAATTCAGTGAAGTTTATTGTTCTGATCTTGAGTCCACAGATTATGCTGTTTGATTTAAGACACCAAAGAAGCAGTCAGTGTGAGCAGCAGTAAAATTTCTGCAGAATAAACAAACTCATAAACTGGCACTGTGGACCTCCTCTCGCTGCACCATTTCCCCGTGGTGTTGCACTCCAGGAGGACAATGGTCAAACGATGCAAAGGACAGAATGACATCTAGGGCTTGAAAAGACAAGCTTCACATTTAGACAGGGTCCAACAGAATCCCTCCTGACTGAATTTTCACATAATATTTTCACGCTTGAACCTTCTCCATGATACTAAACATAGTCATCCAGTGGCATGTTCAGTAACTTGGGCAGCTTGAAGTATGCTATGCTACATTCCAAGCGTTGCTACTTAGACCAGGCTTTTATTTTTTTTTCCTTGTTGCAATTAAGTGAACTTTACTGAGGACATGCTTGAATAAGGCAAGCCATTTTGTTGTGGATGTTGTAGGATATTCTGGAATTTGTGGGTGTTTTCTTCCCTAACATGTTCTGGAGCTAACAGGGCCCCTTTAGTAGAATTTAGCATTTCTATAAATGCAAGGATTTCCCCATGTGTCAAAATTATTTAAAGAGAAGCTGTAGATGTCCCAGAAGGGTTTGGGTAAAATAGAGAAGCCAGGGAGAGTCAGACTACTTCTGCAGACAAGTTGTCATCATGAGAATTGGTGAGGTAGCATCCTTGGAGTTCTCTCCCAAAGAGCAAGGTGCTTTATTTGAAAAATGGGAGAGAGTGCTGGAGGTGGAAAGAGGCAGAGGGGGAAAGAGAGGGGAGAGATTGATCTGTTTTATTTTATTTTGTTGAAAGCCAAAAAGGAGGAGAGAGAGAGAGAGAGAGAGAGAGAGAGAGAGAGAGAGAGAGAGAGAGAGAGAGAGAGAGAGAGAGAGAGAGAGAATGTCTTTCAACCACCTGTTCACTTCCCAAATAGTTGCAACAGTTGCAGCTAGGCTGCTCTGAAACTAGGAGCCAGGAGCTTCGGGGTCTCCCATGTAGGAAAGGAACCCAAGCATTTGAGTCATCCTTCGCTGCTTTAGAGGGACATTAGCAGGGAACTTGATCAGAAGTAGAGGTGCCAGTACTTAAACCAGTGCCCATGTATGACGCTGGTGCTGCAAGTGAAGGTTTAATTTGATTTGCTTCAATACCTTGCCTCACAACTATCTTAAGATGCCTTATTGCAAAATGGCATCTTCAGGTTAGATACTCCAGTTTAAATGCTACAAGATAGAAATAATATGGATCTTAGAACCAATGCAACATGGAATTAATACAGCGTAATTCGTTATGAGTTCATAACAAAAATTATGTTACAGAATTAAAAAGGAAAATCTTTACCTTGCTTTCTTCCAACAGTTCTATAGACAAGGCAGACATACAAAGGCTTCTCTTTAAAGCTTTCAGAAAGGTTGTATCCCACATATGTGGAGAAATGATTTACCCTGATGGCTCAATTATTTAGACTCTTGTTTACATTGGGAGGTAGCTATCTAATATTCCCTAACAATTCTTCTGTTGATGAACAAATATCACAACAGTCAATTAGGAAGTAGAAGACACCAAACAAGTCAAATCATCAAGAAATGCAGAATATTTTTGTATGTGTAGAATGGAAGATTGTGATGTAACTGAATGTGCTGCCCCTTGCATAAGATGGCATCTCCTGGGTTGTGTGTTTATTTTTTAGAAGTCTTGGAGTTGCTCAGATATTTTGGTCATGATCATACTTCAGCGAAATAGTTTTGAACTTGTACCCTTAATATATGCATGCTGTTCCATAAATTATGCACAAGTAATACTGTGCTACTATAGTGTCTATTCAAAATACAGTTACAGGGGAAGTGGTGAACAGTGTCAGCCTAAGCTGTATGTTGTTACTGAGCCCTAAAGATGACCTTTCATCCTGATTATGGGTAACATGTTCATGCTCTGTCTCATGGGAATCTCTGCTTTTTCAGAGAAGGTAGAATTCACCATTTTGTCAGATTTTCCTTAACTAGCATCTTAACTCTAGAGGGTTAATTCGTTTCTGCAAGCGAGCTTTTGATGACCAGAATGCAACTCCCTTGTGTGGCAGTAGTTAGTCTCAGGAAAAGTTCCCTGTGAAGTTAATTTTTTTATAAATTGAGTCTGGCTCCCTGCTGACTTCATAAAATGGAAAATTTGTTTCTCTTGGGGCAGAGGGGAAACAGGGCCTTGAGATGTAATAACATCACACCAAAGTAAAGAGGAAATCTTTGAAAAGCCTATGTTTAAAAGAAAATCATTACTTTTATGCCCAAATAATGTTACTCAAAATGAGATCAGGTCTTGATTGTGCGCAGTAATGACGCCTCCCTCCCTGGCTTTTTATGTTCCTGGAGCAACACGAGACGATCCAAAGGAGGAAAGCAAAGTAATGAAGGGATCACCTTCCCTCATTAAATGAAAAATTCCCTTTTTTACTTGCTAGTCCCTCATAGTTTGCTTTCAAAGATTCGTCCAAATCCCAGTCTACAAATGATATAATCAGTGTGTGTGTATTATGTTTAATGAATTCTCAAGTTAGCTGTTATAGGAATAAAACTCTTCCTATTATTTAGGAAGTCAGGTTTTCTTTTCTTTTTTTTTGAATGAGGTAGAAAGCATCCCTCAGGATTCCTCATCAGTGGCGTTGTGTGCAAGCTGCTATTTGCCATACCAGCATTTCGTATTAGATCATCATTTCAAGAACTGCAAACTACACTTTCAATGCAGCTCTCTACAAATGTTCTCTGCTGGAAGAACTTTTTTGCTGTAGAGGAGCTTACTCTTTGTTCCATGAAGTTCTTCAGCATAGTGGATGAGACTCACCCATGTTGTGGAGATCCATCAGCAATTTATATGTGGATTTTAGTTGAAAATATCCTCTGGGCCTGGTGCCGTAGGCTAGCAGCTGAAGTTCTTGCTTTGCTTGCGCTGGGATCCCACATGGGTGCCAGTTTTTGTCCCAGTGGCCCTGCTTTTCATCCAGCTTCCTGCTAGTGGCCTGGGAAGGCCATCAAGGACAGCCCAAGGTTTTGTGACCCTGCACCCACGTGGGAGACTCGGAGGAGGCTGCTGGCTCCTGGCTTTAAATTGGCTCAGCTCCCAACGTTGCGTCCACTTGGGGAGTGAACCAACACATGGAAGATTTTCCTCTTTGTCTCTCCTTCTCTTTGTATATCTGTCTTTTCAATAAAAATAAATAAATCTTTAGAAAATATATCATCCACAAAAATATAGTAATGCTCACTCAAACCCTGGGCACTGTGGTTCAACCAAGTTACACCAAAAATGCACCGTCACGGTGGTAATGTGTACTGTGAGAACTACTAACTCCCAAAGGGAGAGAAGTGTGGATATGAGTCTAGAGATATGTGTTTATACAGGGAAGTAAGGACTGAATTTAAAAAAAATGGCAACAGAGAACTGAGGCAGTGAGGAAGCAAGCAAAATGCCCATACAGGCATGGGAAGAGAGACACAGGCAACGTGCTGTGCTACTGCTCCTGAGGAGGAAGATGGGTGATGGATGAGTTCAACGTTTACTAAGAAAGTCAATGGGACTGAGCGGAGTGGTCAAGGTGGTATAGCAGATGAAGTCAGGAAGAAAAATCAGAGCTAAATAACATGAATATTCTGGACCAAATGATACTTTGCAAAAATTAGATGGGAATAAATGAGTGGATTTGGAGCCTGGCTGTGTCTGGATAGGGCTTTTGTTTCTGCTTCAAGTAGACCATGAAGGGCAAGTAGGAAACTGGGAGGCAGTCAAGGGCACTGCTAAGTTACCCAGTGTTATCATGTCAACCATTTGGGAGATGTGACGATTGAGAAATATCATTGACCTGACTGATTAAGGCAGGTTAAGCCTACCTGACCAATTGCTAAGCACTCGAGCCATGCTGCATTGTTGTGTGTTCTGCTAGGTTGCCAGAGCCTAGCTTCTCTGGTTACCTACAATTGTGAGACCCAGTATGTTCCCTAACTGTCTGCTGACCCTAATATCTTCCCACATAATGATTCCAAGAGCCATTAGTTACAAAGAAAGTTGAAAACGAAATTGGTCCCTGGGAGGAAAGAGCGATATTCAAAGAAAAAAAAAATGATTTTCAATACCTGTATGAGATATAGGAACCTGACACCATGTAAGTAAAAGGATTTATAGTAAATCAACTCCTAAGCATGCAGGTGTTACAGTGAGTCGGGAACCATGGAAGTCGCAGCATGTTGGAGATAAAACTCAGATGGCAGAGGCTGCACATCAGGGATGGAGACCACAGAGATTGGGGTTCCACAGATGTGTGTGCTTGTCGGGATTTGCTGATTGCACATCTGAGATTTATGCATACAATACCATACAATTTAAGAGGCAGTGATGAGAAAAATAATAATCCAATCCTGTACCGTCCATGTCTCCTATTAATGCATGCATACACAGTTTCTGAAGTTGCTTGTTTCTCCACATCTGTTCCGCTCGAGGTTTCAGTTCTTTATTATTCTATTTTGTGAACTTCAACTATGACAGGGCTTGAGCATTTGCAAATTTTTGTTCTCTTTCTGTCAAATGTCTGGCTTAAACTCAGATGTTTTTTCTTATTGGAGTTGAAGATGGTAATTGATTCACTATTTTGTAAATTATTTAGCTCATTGACCTCTGTGCATTTCATTGACATGTTTTCTTCGTTCTGCATATATTATTTCATTTCATGTAGATATCTTGCAAGTTTTTATTAATAGCAAATGTTTAAATTGCTCAAAACACCTCAAAATATTCTATTATCATTTTAATATGCTTCTTAGAAATTTCTGACCACTCTGAATATGAGTACATACAATTATGTTTAATTCTCTACTTTCCTCATTTTAACTTTCTAGTCTGAAATTTTTAAACAAATCAGATATTATTTTGTTGTCCAAAGCATCATGATGGTACAGGTTAATTTTTCTTCTTCTTATGACTACATTAATTTAAATCACATAGTGGAAATCCATACATGAATTAGAATTCACTTTAGAAAATTGTTCTTAGTATCAAAGTGGCTACAAAATATGGGACTTTTGTTGCATATGCCAGCCTTTCTATATTTATACTGCTGATGTTAAAATAAGAACTTCTAAGACTGTGCCAGCACATTAAACATTCAAGATCGTAGATGCAATTGGAAAGCTAACGATTTAATACATAAAAACATCTTTGAGATCCTGGTGATGATAGTGTGTCTTTGTGAGTCCAACCTAGGACAAGATTTCATGACCTAAAATCTGCTTTTCATTGCTGTAGATTCATTTTAGAATAGATATAGTTGCATTACTTTTACAGAAGCCAACAGTGGGAAGAGTAAGTACAGACTACTGAAATCACTTTGAACTTAATCATTAAATACATAATTGACTGTTAATTTTATTGCATGCGTTATACATTCATAAAATTTCCTTAGAGAGTTGGATTAGTGAAAGGTTAATGAGTAGTTAATTTTTATGGTAGGAAGTGTGACAACAAATTTTTTTTTGTCACTACTTCATTTTCATTTTTAATGTTCTATATGACTTGGGGTATGCTTTCTTTATATATGTTTCCTTTTTGTTTTACCTTTTCCATTTCTTAAGATCTTGTGTGTATTTTAAAATTTATAATTGCTGTTTTCATTTGGATATCATCACCAAGTGTCACTTCTCCACGTCAGTAAGAGTTAACAAGGAGACGTACAAATTTAAGAGGTCCTGCATGAGATATGTTTAAGCTCTCCATTCTCAAAGGCTGATCAGCAGTACTCACTGAAAACTAGAGAAGTTTCTAGGAGATTCTGGAGTTGAAGGTCTAGGAGGTTTCTCGTTTCAGGATTTTGTCATGACAAAGACTAGTTGCCTTGACTTCCCTTGCTTTCCAGTTCCATCTCTTCAACTCAGGGTGTACAAATGGATGCTTCAAACACTTCATTCCATGCTGTGACTTACAATCGCATTGCTCAGCACGTTTGTCTCTCAACAGCTCAGAAATTCCTGCTTTTCCCAGTTTGCCGTCCAACTGCTAAGTGTTGCTGTTGCTTATATTTATGGTGATATTTTAGAGGGGAGTGTATTTCTGACCTCAGGTTGACTGTGTGTGGAAGTCTCAGTAATGACTTGAATACCAAAAAAGTTTTTGTAGCATCTGATGAACTAATCATATGATCTATTTAGATATGTGAAGAGCCTAGAATAGATAAAAGTTTTGAAAAAGAATAGAATTGAAGGATGAGGACAGACTGGTTAAGCTGCAGGTGTGGGACATCTTATTCTGTATCAGCAGGCCTGGGCTTGAGTCTTGCCCTTGCTCCTGATTCCGTCTGCGAGCTCAGGTGTACCCCGTGGCCCAGCTGATATGGCCCACTCTCTGATTATGGTGGGAGAGTGAGAGTGAGTTCCTGGCTCCTGGTTTTGGCCCGGCCAAACCGTGGTTGTTTGGGACTTTGGGGGAGTAAATAAAAAAGTGATTAATGTCTCCCTTTCTCTTTTACCCATTTGTTTCTTTCACTTTCTTTCAAATAAGTAATAAACATTTTTAGAAAAAGAAAATGAAAAGATGTATTATACCTGATCTGAAAATATGCTCAAGGGAAAAGTAATGAAAATAGTATGGTATTGATATTAGGAAAGGCATATAAATAAAAGGATCGGAAATGAGAGCCTGGAAATGAAAACAATAGTATTTGTGGTACTTTAGTTTTAAACATTTTTAAATATTCTAATATTCCAAAGATATTGAGGAGGTAGAGGACAGTCGTTTTAACAAACAATGTTGGGATGTGAAGATATTCAGATGGCAAATTACTTTTATATCATGCAACATAGAAAAACTGAATCAAGATAAATCATCAACTAAAATGTTTAGAGACAAAAGGCTAATACAGATAGGAATAAAAAGAGAAAATTTTAATCATCTTGGCTTGGTTAAAGAGTGTATAGTATGCTACAAAAAATATACAGTATAAAAATAATAAATTAGCATATTGGAATTCATAAAATTTTAAGAAAATGAAGACAAACCACAGATCAGGAAAAATATCAATGAAACGTATCTGATAAGTGATTCTTTTCCAGAATATTTATAAATTCTCGCTAGTCAGTATTGACTATTTAACATTTCATTAAACAGAATATGAGGTACAGCTAATATACACATGCAATGATGCTCACCATTGGGGGTCGTTAGAGAAATGCAAAATAAAAACACACTGACCTACTAGAAACATCTCTTCTAAAAACATAATTAAAAGAAGACAGGCGGTATCCATGTTGGTTAGAATAAAAGTGGAAAGCAGAACTCTCAGCCTTGTAAAATGATGTAGGCAGTTTGAATTAAAACTAAGCAGAGTTAAGCAGAAGTTCAAAATAAAGCTTTCCTATGGTCTAGAAATTCCACTCCTGTATATGTACCTGAGAGTTATCAACACATGGGCACATAAAGACTTATAAACATGTGCTCATGTAGTGTTAATTGATTATACCTCACACTCGACTGAATTTAAAGGTACACTGACAGATGTGTGCTGAATATTTGTGGCACATACATACAAGGAAATATCATGTAGTAAGGAAAAAGGGGCAAACTGTTGATCCGTGTGGTAAGTGGGTGCGCTGTAAAAAGCTTATCAATAAGTCAGATCAAAGAGTGCTTACAGCAGTATTCCACTTTTTAAAAAATCTCCAATAAATAAATAAATAATCTCCAGAAAAGACAAATTGGTAATTTTCTTGGGCTGTGGTGCTCATGAGGATAATTGCAAATTTATTTCAGTGTGTAAATTTGTCATTGAATTGTATGCTGGAGAGAAGTTATAACTGAATTGTAACAAATTATCTCAGACGTTTAATCATATTTTAATAGTTTTCAATATAATAATGGAAGTAGGATTTACTTAACACTGATCAGATTTATGTTTATTAACTGATTCATTCTGCAAGGAGTTTGATAGATCAGTTTTATGATAAAAATGGTACTATAAATAAGTTTCACTTAAATATCTAGATCTGTTATCACACTGGGGTTTGAAGTATAGTTAAAGCACAGCATTGAATTACTATACATTCCGTGTGTTTTTAATGGAATAAAAACATATTTGATAAATTGTTCTTTTTATGAAAGTTGCTTCACATAAAAAATAGGCAGAAGACACTAATCAGGCAATCACATAAGAATAATACTATCACAATTGTTATATCTAAGGACAGCTTTGTATTTCATGATTCGTTATGTGATTCTCATACCTTACTTCTATTTAGTTAAACACATGATTGCTATGAATAATTTGATAGCAAGAAAAATAAAATTATAGAAAATACATTTTTTGGACATTTTCAGATAAATTAAAACTATAGTTAACAATTTTAAGTGATTATATTTGGAGAAAAATATACACAAAAATCTGTAAGCATGCAGGTAATAGTGACTTATTCCTGATCCGTGGAATTTACAGCTGTTGTGAGTGAGCTGTAAGGACATCTTTGAGAATCTGTAAGTTTAATAGAAAGGAGACAGGTTTGCTTCAAGTTCGGAAAACATGGTAATGTGTTGGTATGCTACAAAATGCTAAGGTGGAATATAAAAACATTTATATGAATACACACAAATACCCTGAGTAAAACTTGTGTGTATTGGACATGTAAAATGTTATCTTTTCTTACATCTAGTGTTTTAGGTAGGTTTGGAGAAATGCAACTCTTGAGTAATAAATAAATTACAAAATATAAAAAAGAGAGAGGAAGAGCAATTAAGTGTTCATGGTTCAAATAAAAATAACTAGATATTGTCTTGCTCCATGATGCGATAAAAAGAAATATGGTTGAGAAAAATTAATAACATCTTTTAAAAAATGCTAAAACTGTACCATAAAACTGTATACTTAGTGAATACAAACTTCTTATTGGGTTTTGTACATGAAGATTAATTATTGGACCATTAAAAAAGATCCAGTAAAAACAGAAAGAAGTCAAACAGCAAGCAGATGGGGTGGTCAGTGAGTGATTGTGACTGACATGGGTTCAGGACAGGTGATGCTGTTGTTGTCCATGTTGTCCATTACATGTTCTGTAAGAAAAATCCATTGTCTGATTGTTTTTAAAGGGCCAGAATTATGAACAAATAGGTCAGTAAAGACTAAGTGTAATTGATCAATGAACAAAATAACGATATTTAACAGGGAGTATAATGTGAATACAGGCTAGCTGGTAGCTATCAGGTGTATTGAAAGCAAGTATCACAGTGAGAAAAGATACTCAGTGTTTGAAGTAAAAAAATTAGTAACATAACCCACAACTAAACAGAGCCCATTCTAAACAATGGGATGTTACTAAACAAAACTGGTGACATAATTCAATGGAAGGCCAATAATGCGCACTCCAAGGTTAATATCTGACTCAGTGAAGTTTCTTACTCTAGTATTTTTACTTTTAAGGAAATTTAACAATAAATGACATTCTGTGAGGGTAACAGCAAATGCGTCACAGTTACTATAGCATGATTATTGTGTTAATGTGATATTAATATAAGGACAGATTTAATATAGTTCATAGATGCGGTTCTAAGAACATAGGGATACTTCCTTTCCTCTCAAACCAAGAATGTAGGCTTAATGTTATCAGATGTCTTTTTTTCCATGTATTGATGTAACTCTACATCAAGTCTTGAGGCAAAAATACAAATTCAAACTCTAGTATTGAACCAGTCTTGCACAATTGTTTTCAGTTACCCCTTGAAATTAATGATGCTTGCTCATAATGTATTTCTTAGTTTCCTTTGTGTATGTTTTCTAGTGTTTATTGAGATATCTTAGGCTTATAATAATTCATTTTGTCAATGTTTTTATTTTCATAAGATGTTTATGAACATATTTATGATTTATTTGTTGCCCTCTAATTCAGAAATAGCTAAGGGGAGTTTATTCTGTTTCACTTCTCATGGGTTTCTGTCACTTTATTTTATGCACTTTTATTTTTTAAAATCCATTTTTATACAGTAGTACTCAGCACATAAAGATTCATGACAGTGATATTTTCACAGTGGAGTTTCATTGCAGTTAGCATAGTATTGCTTCTTAGGAAAATTAAAATTTCATTGAGCCCTTAAGCCCTCTCTCTGCCATGCTGTGGCACAAGCATGCCTTTCTTAATTTATTCTCACATGCTTTGTGGAACCAAATTGAAGGCATCCCATGCTTCCTGGCCTCTGGTTCTTCTGGACCCTTCAGGATGAGCAGAGCCCTGGCTCCTCTCATCACTCAGCTAGCTACCTTTCTCTCCTGCCAAGCATGAAGAGTAAGGCTTTCTTTTTTTTTTTCTTTTTTTCCCTTAATCGTGCAGTATAAAAAGATAACATTTTTCTGTAAACAAAAATTCATTTTGAAAACTTAGGAAGGACATGACAAATTATATGATTTTCACATAAACATTTTGAGAAATATACACACAGCTATGTATAAACAAACTAAACTTCTGTCGGAAAGTTGTTGCCAGGAGCACTTATGCATTTGAGGTTGAAGGAAACACTTCAACTAATGTTGTTATAGAAGAGGCACCATATCAAATTCCGTGTTTCTCAGCTGGGCTAGTCAGCTGTACACTGTTTGTTTTCCAAGGATTTGAAAGCCCTCTTAATCCCACAGAACATGTCTGAGTTACGGATTGTGAACAGGCTGCCCTGTTGTGTACATATCTCCATTTCCAGGTTTATAATTTTTTAATGGGAGCTCAGGAGCTGTCCAGTGAACCTGATTAACAGCCAACTGGAGGAGGAGTTCAAATCATTTAAGACAGAATAGCACTGGGAGAACCTGAGATGGATGCAATCTCTGCATGCTTGTTGGCATTTTTTTTTTTTTTTCAGAAGGAAGTGTGTTTGAGGGAATTATTGTTACTTGGTTGGGTAGATTGCTTTTGTCATAGGGAATTGAAAGACCATAGTGTGCTTATTTTGACACTTAACCTGATCCAGTCCTAAACGTAAAACCCTGTGTTTAGATTCTAAATTTGCTTATAACTGCAATAGGATTATGAAATTGAAAAATAAGATGGCAACGGCCAGAGTTGTGGTGTAGTAGCTAGTTAAGCGGATGCCTGCCATGCTGCTTTCCGTACGGGTGCTGGATCCTGGCTAATGTTGCACCAGTGGTTGGGCCCTGCCACACCCTTGGGAGTTCCAGGTGCAGCTTCTGATTCCTGGTTTTGGCTTGGTCAGGTCGTTTGGGGAGCAAACCAGCTGATGAAAGAAATTTCTTTCTCTCTGTAATTCTATCTTTCAGATAAATCAACATCTTAAAAAAAATAGGATTGTTAACATTTGGGGGCTCGTTATGGTACGGAGGTGACTGCCTTGTTCGTGCCATGACCTGGAGTTACCCTGAAGGTTGGCCTTGCATCACAGCTATGAATTCCTGTACTTCTTTCTTCCTGCAGTGTGAACACTAAGTAGTTTGTTTTCGCCTCTTCCCAGATATATTTTTTCCTGTCTTTGGGGAACAAGTGCAACCAATATTTTTTTCTGTGAAAAAGTGTTAACAAAATAATGCATTAACTTCTTTTATGGTTGATTTCATAATTACAGTCATTCATATAGACATTAATGATTATTTTTTGCCCCACAACTTAGTAGGAGCATTTTCAAATAGAAAAATTGAGGGAATTTCATAGTGGATACTCACATATTCACTGTCTCAAGTCTTAAAAATTAATATTCTGCTATATTAGTTGTATTATCTCTCTATCCATCTGTCCATGTAGGCAAGGAGATAGTTGACAAGGAGGAGCTGAGATTTCAAGCCCTTCCCACAGCCCTACCTCTACTTCCACCCCCAAACCCCCAAGAAACCCAATTCTATTTCCTACCTTTTCATTCAGCAGAAAACCACAGGTTCTGTGAAAACATCATTCAGAACTAGCTCTGACCAAAATAACCAACATGGCTTCCAGGTACGCCTGATTGATTTTAAGGTCATTATAACATAATGACCGTGGCTGAAATGTCTACTTTCATCTTGCCCCTGTTGCTTGACAGCTCCAAGTGTTCCAGCAAAAGGCAAGGAAATGGACAGCATTCAAGCCTCATTCCAGCCTCCATCTACTATTAGCATTGAATTCAACCCACCCCAGATACCGTTAGTCTATAAAGGGTGCCATCCCTAGATTACACAGGAACCACTTGAATATGTTCTTTTGTTCCGCATGCAAACGAATCCTGCTTCTTTTCTGACCTTTGCATACCTCTTGTCCTCAAATTCTTTCTTGTTTCACAGATGAGAACCTAGACTCAAACACCCCACAAGCCCATCTTATTTTAAAAATGCATTTCAGAGGAAGCAACAGGCATCACTATTTGTCAATGCCCAAAACCCATTAGAATATGCATCCTTTGTTACAGTTTGATGTTTATTTGTAATCGTAGTTTGGAGTGGGGGAGAAAATTTATTGTCATATCTCGTCCAGGTCTCCCACGCGGATGCAGGGTCCCAAGGCTTTGGGCCGTCCTCAACTGCTTTCCCAGGCCACAAGCAGGGAGCTGGAAGGAAAGCAGGACTGCCGGGATTAGAACCAGCACCCATATGGGATCCCAGGCGCGTTCAAGGCTAGGACTTTAGCTGTTAGGTCATCGCGCTGGGCCTGCTTTTTTTCTTTTTCTTTTAAATCGTTACTAGCTGTAGTCAATTCTTTAGATCCAGCTAGTTAATAATTTCTTTTGGTTCAGCTATCGTAACACTTAAAGTAGCTAATTTGTTTTTCATCTAAGTGTTTTTAGATGTATTTTGTTTTATCTGGCTGAAATAGGATTCAGGATGAAAGTTTTCTCTGGAATACACCAGTATCTGTGCTATGTCTTACTCCTTCCTTGTCAATGGGAAAAGATGGGAAATAGATGTGCTAGAGTTGGAATCATATTTGGTCCCCCAAAGTCAAGCCTACATTGAAACCCCCAACTCGTACAGTGATTAAATGGATCAATAGATTAAGGCCGGGCGTCGGGGAGGACTGCTCCACTCAAGGCATCCAGGAGGTGGCCTTGGGGGAGGTCGTGTGGTCACTGGAGCATAGACCTCAGAAGGTGGCTCTCCAAGTCAGAGCTTCTTGTTTAACCGGAGTTTGACCTGCCTTTCCCCTCTGTTCCTGCCTTGTGCTTCTTCCCTCATGTCCCGTCCTCAACACACCAACAGGTTACTGGCCTTCAATGAGCTCCCATACTGTAAATGAAAGATAACGTCCCCTTTCTAAGAAACCTTTCTCAGTCACGGTGAGCTATAGTAATACAAAGTTGACTGATACAAGGTCTGGGGTTGTGTTCTAATTCTGCTTGCTAAAATGTTGAATTTCTTAGTATCTCACATTGTCAGTTTTTTTTTTTTTGAAAACTTAAGAACAGCGCTCTAGATCTCTGTTAACATTTTTAAAAGGTCTAATGGCATTCTGTATGAGAAGTATTTCCTGTACTCAAATGCCACATATGTGTTATGTTACACGTTATGATCTGCGGAATAAGTATAGATTATGAAATCCTTTTGAAAATGCAATTCATTGCCTCAGTTTGTATTTCTAGGAACCAGAAAATGTCTAGAAACTGAAGGATGATATTGAAATCAATGTTTAGTTTTCTTTTTTCAGCAGTACGTCCATTCATCATGCAGTTATTCATCAATTAATGATTCAATGTTTTATTTATTTATTAAAACGACTCGTGTGTTGTCTGTAGAAGATAAATACACTTGTTCTGTTTAAAGCTGCATTAGAATAAATGTTTGGAAGAAGATCAAATGGAAGAGAGGGCATAAGTGATCTGCTGAACCGCTTTGTGGTTTTACGGTTCCTTACGTCTCTTCTTAAGCTACTTCCAAAGTCTGAAGTGAGAGACACTGTTAACCTGATGACTTCAGAAATACTTCTCAGCTGTGATATTCTCTGAGCCTGCTCAGTAGACATCCTTGATTTCAGAAACACCTTTTCCAAGACCCTGTGCCTGCAAAGCAGAGTCTGGGTACGCTGTGGCAAGATGCTCAGGGCAGACAGGAGAGTCTGGGTATGCTGTGGCAAGATGCTGAGGGCAGACAGGAGAGGCAGGCAGCACCGAGCCCTGCCAAGACTCGGAGCACGTGTGTGACGGGGAAACATGTTGACAGAAAGGTCATGGAACAGGAGGAGGGTGAGAGGGAAGTGAGAAACGGGAAGGCATGAGCCCAGCGTCTTGCTTCCTTAACCCTGAAGGGGAACATAAGGCTCTCATGAAAACAATCCTTTCATCACCCACACCCTGTTGCATTCCGCACTCCACGCACGCCAGCACCCACCACACAGCCAGCCTGCTGCTTCATCACACAGCGTCTCTACCTTCCCACTCACAGCCTTTTTCTCTCTCTGCGTCTCTCATTCCTTCACACAGGCCTGTTTGCCCAGGGCAAGGGTCCTTAGATCAATGTTTCTCTGATCACTGTCTCCAACAGAATCATCTGTCAAGCTGCTAAACAGCCTGATTCGTGCTGATACCCAGTCGGCAGATACACTGGATGTGGTGTGTTTGGGGTGGTGTCTCAGAGAACAGATGTACAACCCACACAGGAGGGTTCTGATAGTCTGACCCCTTAGGCTGTGGCTGAACACAACCTCAGATCACCCACCCGAGAGGGGCTTGGCCATACTAGACAGTGCTCGGCTTGCCATAATGTTTGTGTAATCACTACTTGTGAGTCTTCTCTCTCAGGGAAAAAAAATGCTATTTCTATTTTTAAAATCGCCTATTTTTACAGTGCAACTTGTTACATCCTTAAAGCTTTTACAATCTGCTTTCTCTATGTGCAGTATCACATGCATGTCTATATATAGTGAATGACATGTGGAAATAACAATCCTCTTTGAGCTTTGTGTTTATAGAACATGCAGGTAATAGCTACTCAGCAACTGGACTCACCTGTGCTATCTATGAGGCATTGACACTTAATAATACCGTGTTGGAAATGTATTACATGGTTATAGTCCTTCATCTGTTTGCCGCCTCTGCAGGTATATATTTATAAGATATTTACTAGTCATTGCTTATTTACTGTACAATATCCATTATTTTCTGGTTTGTGGCACTAATATAATAATCCATTGCACTTACTGTGAGTTCATGAAGGAAAAGCGGAATTACTAAAAGTAGAAGTAAGGTGCAGAAGATGGTATGCTAGCCAGGGACTTCAGGGCCATATCTCACAGGTCAACTTAACCATATTATTTGCCCTAGGGAAATGGAAAGTTACCTATATGCCATCTCTTGCAGTTGGTTATTCATGGCACTTTGCTTGGTGATAGTCAAAAACTGGAAATAACGACAGTGCCCATCAGCACGTGAATGTATAAACAATACATATACCCGCAGGCGTCCCTACTCTACAATGACCTGGACATGCTGATGATTGAGGAAGGAGAGGATTTGGGGGTAGGTGGGCAACTGACTACCTCGCTGCTACTAACTCCACGGGTCTATAAATGTGTGTCCTCAACAGGCTTTCCAAACTGTGTTTCAGATCCTGTTGGGGATACTGCCCTTTAGAGTCAGCCTTAGTCCCAGGCGGCTCTGGGTGAGGTCCGGCCCTACTGCTTGCACCGACACATGCCATGGCGCATGATTGTTCTCATCAGCCCCAACTCATAGGACTCCCAGGCCCCCAGGATGCACTGAACTACTTGGTAGGGAGGGTAGGCTGAGGCTGTGTCAGCTACATACATGTTCTCCCAGGGGGCGAGTTTAACTTTGACCTTGGGGTTTGCTACAAAGGTGTGTGTCACGGTGAAAGAGTGTGTGTGCCCGGCATGTACGGCCCAAACAGCTGCCTGGATCAGGGGTTGCAGGGCAAGCGTGAAGGACCGCGTGGGAAACTCCCGAGCCGTGGGAAGAGACCGGGTGGGTTAGAAGGGCACGGACATGGGGCGTGTTGTGTCAGCGGCCAGCCAGGTTCTGGAGTGAAGCCTTCCGGCCTGGCTGAAGCACCTGCTGCTCCAGCAGTACCACCTGGGCCAGTGGCTGAGGAGCACCCAAGCTGCGGGTGCTCCCTAGTGAGCACCACGGGCAGCTAGCAGCAACCTGGTGCTTGCTCCTTCCTGGAGTTGGGCCACAGCGACCTCCTGGACACCATGTCCCTTTTTGTAGGAGACTGAGGTATTTAGAGTATTTCTCCTACCGCCCCCGCCCCCACTGTGTGAAGTTAGGGAAATGGGTAATGTGTGAAGAAAGGGAAGAGCGAAAGTATGTTGGTCTCAGATTTATAAAGTTCTTTTCCGTCGTCTTCCAAATATCTTGGCATCACTGCAAGTTTTTAGCAATTGATTTAAATCAAGTGTAAGTGGGTGTCTAGTGTTAAAATACCAACAATTACAAATCTGAAAGAAATTGGGCTTAAGGTAGTGTTGTGTCCTTAGTCCAAGTATTTAGAGATAGTGTAGTATTGTTAAAAAAAAGGCATTTGATTTATTCATTTTTTTTTTCTTGCACACTCATGAAATATTGGGAAGCATCGACAGTCTGCCAGGTATGCTTCCAGGCGCGGTTCAGTAAATAAAATAAGCAGAATCATTTGGCCTCCTGAACAATGTAGCAGTATGTAAAGTGAATTACAACCTTGAGAAAGGAGTGAGGAGAAATAGTAAGGCAGGTAATAATATCCCAGGGAGGAACATTTTGTAGAGGCAACAAAACAGCAAGAGTGCACCAGGCAGGCTTGAGGAAGTGAGTCCCTCGAGTGGCTGGTGACCAAGGCATTTGTGCTGTGATGAGGCTGCGTCAAGCTCTTGAAAAGTAGATGGAGGCTGATTCTATTCTTACTCTGGTGCTTCATAGCTTCAAGGAAGAGTGCACTAAGCAAGTTCAAGAAACCAAGAGATTCCCTTGGTGCTTGCGAGGAGATGAGGCTGGACCCTGCACATGCTAAGGAGTTTGAGTTTCATTCTCAACTGTGTTGCTAGCCCATTGAGAGGACTTCAGGTGAAGAAGTTCCACTTTGTGATTTGCGTGTTCAAGACTCTGGTGTCTTTTTAACAGATGAATTGTCAGGCAGTGAGCAGAGAGGGGACCTGGTGAGAAAGATTTCAACTATCTATCCGTAAGATGGTGATGCATTGTGTTGAAGCAGCAGTGGTGGAAATTGAAAGAGTGGCTTTAAAATGTCTTTTAAGAAACAGGTGACAGAACTGACAGAGGAAAGAAAAGATGTTTGGTGAGAAGAATGATTGGATTTTACATTTAGCTTGAAGTTTTACATTTGTGATGATGTGGCAAGCATTTGTGCAACTTTATGGCTGCTTGAATATTTTACCCACCTTTCTTATGTGTGGTAACCTTGAAACTTACTTACAGAAGTGTGAGTTCTTCTCTTTTGGGAACAAGACAGGCTTCTATCTACTTACCCTCTGTAACATGGGGCCTGGTCATATGATTTAGAATGGCAAATAAATTTCAAGCAGAGGTAATTGTGTTTCTGCTAGGTGGAAATGTTTGGAAATTACTATACCCCTTTTATTCTGATCATACCTTGAAACTGGAACTTTCATTGCCCTAGATTTCAGAATGACTCAAGATATAGCAATTACTTTCAGTTTACTTTCATATAAGTTTCAAATCATTGAGGATTTTTGAGGGGGATGGTGAGGGGAAATGGGACTGGCTAATAGCATAATCAACACTATCTGATAGACACACCATATTTAGGGAATTTCAGCCTTAGAATCCTGACTCTCCAAGCTGTAAGTTCCAACCTTCTCCCGACTTTACTTACAGTAGAGATATAGGTGTGTGACGTAGGTATTGACAAATGCATCCAAACTACTTGGGTCCAGAAGAAATCCATGTGATGAATGAGATGTTATTCAGAGTTCATGAGTGATGAGAGGCAATACAAATCTTGATTCTAGCAGCATCCTTGGCTAGCAGTGGACCATATAGTGCTGCAGCAGAGTGAAAATTGTGGCAAAATAATCCAGATATTAATAGGTTGCTTGTTCCACACTTGGTAGCTCTCATGACTCATTCTCTTGCTACAGAAGCTTCCATTTGCAAACACAAATCCTGAATGATAAAAATGCTCTAAAAAATATTGGAACTGTTGAGTAGGCAATAATATGTTTAGCTGTTGGGCTTGAGACATGATTTTTTAAAAAAAGATTTGGTTATTTTTATTCCAAGGTAGTTTTACAGAGAGGAGAGATTGAGAAACAAAGATCGTCCATGCACGCATGGTCACAGTGGCCAAGGTTGACCTGAAGCAGGGAGCATCGAGCCTTCACCAGGTCTACCATGCAGGTACAGGGGCCCAAGGATCTGGGCCATCCTCCACTGCCTCCCCAGGACACAAACAGGGACCTGGGATTGTCAGTGCCGTAGGGTGGAGGATAAGCCTGTTGAGACACTGTGCTGGCCCGCAAGATGTACATCTAACATTCAGATAAGAAACATGACTTTTGAGGAAAGTGTAGAGATGAAAGTATGAGAGTTGAAACCAAAACTTAATCTTACAGTAGGTTAAACAGACATCAAATAGGACTGCTCATGTTCTGTAAGTTAAGAAAATTAAATGTGGGAGAGAGGAAAGCAGTGTGTACACAAGCAGTGAGAGATTAGGCATGTCTGATGCTGAATAAGATGAGAAAAGTTTTGGGGGTTTGGAAGAATTGAAGTCTGGTGTAGAAGACATAGATGTGTTCTAATAGAATCATTATAAGAGAAATCCTATTTGTTTAGTAAAATAACTGGGAAAAAGGGCTAGCATTGTGGTTTAGAAAGTTAAGCTCCCCACTATGATGCTTATATTCCACATCTGAGTGCCAGTTCAGGTCTTGGCTTTTACACTTCCAGTTTGAGTTAGAGAGAGGGATAGATAAATAGTTACATCTGAAATGATTTGTGTGTATGTGTTTGAGAGAGAGAGGAAAATAGAGAGAGAAAGCTCATTGGTTTGCTACCCAGATACCCATAACAACTAGGGGCTGGACCAGGCCAAAACTGGGAGCCTGGAACTCAATCCAGGTCTCTCATTTGGGGAGAATAGACCCAATTCCTGGAGCCATCACCTGCTGCTGCCTTAGCCGGATGCTGGGATTGAGCCTTAGGCAGTTGAATGCCAGCATCTTAACCAAGCCTGTAGCTGCTGGACTAAATACCTGCTCCGGAACAATAGTTTAATCTACCATGCATGTTGGCAAGTGAAATATCATTATTTTTTCTTTCATGCCATGTTACTACTAAAATTAAGCTGAAGTAGTTATGTATTTGCATAACTATTTTATATAGCATTATTGTTTATTTATTTAAATGTGTTTATTGTGTAACTACCCAAAAGTAAACTGATAACCCATGTAATCTTAAAATATTCTGTTGAAGACTGTTGAAGCAAACACTTTTGGTGAATTGCAGAATTGAAAAACCGTATACTGTGTTTATTTTCTCACAAAATCTCATGTCAGAGGAACAATTCCAAAAATGTGTTCAATGAGAACATTTCTTCCACAGGGGTGATAATAAGTGTTAGATGATAATATGTCTCAGTGGCACAACAAAACTTATAGGCACCTAGGATGAAATGAAAGTAAACTTCAAAAAATGCATTAGTTTCAAATCTCTTAGTATGTAAAGGCTTATTAGTATTATTTCCCAGCAAAGATATTTTTTTTTCTCTTAAGGGAGATTAGACACAAAAAAAGAGTGTTGATAATGCTTGTCTCTGTTTGAGGGAATTAGGCAAAGACAGTTGGGGTTTTGAACTGGGAGAGAGCCTCTGGTTTAGGTGGTAGGATTTCTGACTCTCTTCTGCTGGCTTGGCCACCCCCTCTCCCCCACTTGGCTTGTAAAGTGGGAGTCTACTTTGAAGTGACTTGGCCACCTGCCTGTCTGAAAATTCTCATTTTTCTATCAGCTTATGCAACACACAAGTGCTGCTTCTATGCTAACAGCATCTGTGTGAAACATGGCCTTGAGTTTCTTGAAAATGCAGCTATAATAAGATCTCACAGGAGACTATGGGCCCCGGAATGCTGCACCCCAATATCTTCATTCAGAAAGCTTTAGCAACAGTTTTCCTCTTGTGGTGGAAATTGATCCATTTTCTGACTCCTGACTATTTATTCCAAAATACAGAATGAATAAATAAATAATGTACCAATCTATCTATCACACTAGTGCACCAGTCTTGTGAGTAAAAACCATAATGAGGTGGAGGGCTGCCCAGGGAAGACCATGATCAGCATCTGTTTCCAGAATTTTGTCATCTTGCAAAACTCTGTGTGTCCATTAATTACTAATTCCCTATCTACCTATTTGACAACACAAAGTATGTCTTAAGTGTGTAATCCTACAGTCTGAGTATTATTTGATTGACTTCACTTAGCATAATGTCTTTAAGCTTCAAAGTGTTCTTCTCAGTGTCAGAATTAACTGTGTTTTTAGAGACTGGTTAAGTTTGTTGTATGTGCACATTTTGTTCATCCTCTCAACTGATGTTGGGCCTTTGGGCTGCTTTTACATTTTGGCTGCGGTGTCCATGGATGTACAGATATCTGCTTGTGTGTCTTTCTATTATTGTTGGTGTCTGTGCAGAAGTAGAGTTGCTAGAATATGTATTATTTCTAATTTTATTTTTTTATGAAATCATGCTATTCTTTTTTTTTTTTTATTAATTACACTGCATTATGTGACATAGTTTTATAGGTCCTGGGATTCCCCCTCACACCTTCCCAAATCCTTTCCCCCCATGGTGGATTCCTCCACCTTGCTGCATTGCCACAGTTCAAGTTCAGTTGAGATTCTTTCATTGCAAGCATATACCAAGCATAGAGTCCAGCATCTTCTTGTCCAGATACGCTCAATGGCTTCTTGGTGAGGCCATCTCTGGTTTGAAGGTAGAGCCGGCAGAGTATCATCCCCGATCAATTAAAAGCCCCAACATAACATCAGCAACAATTTATAACGTTATGGAATTAGTGGACATAATATTGAGTAACCAATATGTTTTTAAAAAATGCAAGTTCTTTACCACATCCTGTGACTTCTTCATTGACATTTCAATTTTAGTTTATATACAACCGGGTTCTATACACCTTAAAATGGCTATAGATTACTATTCAGTTGTCTCATGTCTATTTTCATTGTAGTCTTTAGCTTTTTATACTGTTGAAGCATAATTTTGCTGAACCTGGCTTTTTTTTTTTTTCGGGAAGTCTAGACTGGCTTATAGCTCTAGCAAGACATATGACAACAGTTTAGGTGCAGAACAGTTTTAAGGAGGGGTGTGCAGAGAAATCTTCAATGCCCTAGTGAGGAGTAACTTATCTTTGTGTCCCACCTAGTAAGATATAAGTGAGTCTATGCTGACCATTTCCTGTCTGATTCTAGGCTTTCCATGTTGTTCTCTATCTATTCTAGATATTTTGTTTGGTTGGTTATTTGTTTGTTTTGAGGGGTTTCGAATCAGAATTAGACAATAGTTAAACTGCAAAGACCTACAGGGAGAATCAAGAGTGATCCTGACAACCTCTTAACAGGAGGTCATATGCAAAGAGCAGGGGTGGGGAACCCCAGAGCGGAGCAAGGGGGCAGGAGGAGGCTTGTATCCCAACCCTGAAGACTTTCGGATCCTCACCAAGGACTATCAGTGCGGGCACCAAGGACTACATCCCAACTGCCAAGGAGACCAGAGGGAATTGGAGTGCCCTCGGAGGCCAAGAACTCTGAGGTCATCCACTCCCATTTGAATCTATCACATGGGATGGAAGAAATCATGCTATTCTTTACAGTGGCTGTATTATTTTTTTTACTCCTCCCAGCAGTGCCAAATTTTCCCAAGTTCACCACATCTTTGATAACACTTATTTGTGCCTCTCCTTATTCTTCTTTTTCTTCTTTGCTATCACTGATTTATTTGACTATATATCTATAGTTTTGCAGTTCTCAGTACATCCTACTGTTGAAATCATCCAACATGTTGGTTTTTCAGAGTGTCTTTCACTTACTTCAGACACTTCCAGTTTTCCTGCATCTCTATTCATGGTTTGATAGCCTATTTCTTCTAATGCTAAACTATACTTCATGTCTGGAAGCCCACAATTTATCAGTTAATCTGCTGAGACACATCTTGTTTAATTCAATGTTTTCACAAATTTTATGAATAAAGTGGCTGTAAATATCCATGTGCAGGCTTTATGTGTAGATTTGTTTTCAACTCATTTGGGTTGACATACACAAAGAAGTATGCTAACAACCCTGTAAAATTGTTTCAAAGGGACTGTACTATTTGGCATTCCCATCAGCAACAAGAGTTCCTGTTGCTGCATACTGTCAGTACCATCTGGGCTGTTCTTGTTTTGGATTTGCAAATTCTAATGGTACATAATAGTGTCTCATTGTTTTAATGTGTGACTCTCCATTGACTTATATATTAGCTTATTTTGTTTTACTGTAACAAATATTACAGAGGTTTTCAATCATACATAGTCATCCATGATTTTCTGTCTGCTCTTACAATTTCTGATTATCCCTCCGAAAATAGTTCTTTGAGTTCTAATGGAAACCTTCTTGGTAAGACTGATCAGGCTATGGACCCCTCCCCCAGTTTTTCTCTTCTTTTCCCCTCCTCCACCATCCTCCTTGGCCCCGACCTTTTCATCCTCTCTTTGTTTCTCCTTCTCCATATGTGCGCCTTGCTCTGGGCTTCCTTTGAGAGTGTCACATGCTATCCGCACTCAAGAATCCTGGTCTACTGTATCTTCCACTGCACACATACAGCTATGCCCAGTTCACCACTGCTGCCCTGCACTGCTGCACCCTGTCTGTCATGTCCTGTCCCAGTCTTTGCAAAGCTCCCAATCCCAATTGACTCCAGCTTTCTTATAGAGTACTATAACTCCAGGAGTCTGATTGCCTTGGCAGTTCCATTCTGCCATGGCAGTATCACCATTCTCCTTCAGGTACTTACATATCCCTGTATATGTCAATATGCCTTTGGAATGTTTAAGATGAATTTACTGTGCAGTGGATCTACTGTAAATGACCCTCTGAGAAGAGGTCATGAAACAGTCATACATACATCTAAAATCTCAATAGGAATTAGGATACCAGGTGTTGAAGTTTTAAACTGTAGCCATCAAATCTCTTCAGGAGATTCACTTGTAAGCATTTATGCCTGGAGATATTTGTTTTCTCAATAATAATCTCCTTCCTCCGGCATATGAGTGAAGGGCCCAGGTTACTTGATGTTGCCCCCTTCAGTGTGAAATCGGTGCTGCTTGTGATAAGGACTTGTGTACACTGATGGTCCATCAGTCAGCAACATGTCTAGATACTCCAGCATTTATAGATGCACATTGCCCCTTCTTACCACTTCTGACTACATCGAAATAAGAGGTTCAATGAAAAATAAAGCCAGAAGATGGAAATATTGCTGGCAGAGACCTGCCTAGGCTACTTCTGCCTCCAAATATGACAAATTACAGGGTAAAACAGGATGAGCAGATAAAAATGGGCACCTGAGAGCATGTTACAGGACCAGATTTGAGTGTCAAGTTCTCCCACAACTGGACTGTATTTAGAAGAGTCTTGTCAATCAAGACTCATTAAATGACTCCCCTGGCAGTCATTTTGTTTCTCTAGTGTTATTCCTTATATCTCTTTATAGACCCAGTCAGTATATACTCTCTAAGTGACCAATAGGATACTTCTTATTTTCAAGTTTTTGGAAACCTTCTGGCAGCAATGCATCATATTTGATAGAACCTGTTCAGCCTTTGGTGAGGTAGCTATGAAAAATACTGTAATGTTCTGTTCAATTTGGGAAATCCACTTGGGGTAGGAAAACAGTGGTTAAGGAGACTTAAGGTTGAGTTTCAGATCACTTTTTCTTGAGACCTGTGATCTTGAATGAGTTGTTTAGGCTTTATATAACCCTATCAGGCTGCTTTTTGTTTTATACTATCAAATTAGAGTTTCTGGATATCATCAAGGCTATTAAATAGAAAACTGACATAAGGGGTAGGCATCCTTTTGATATTATGCCACAGTCCTGTCTTTTAGAAATATCTGTTGATGATTTAATTTGAGAAGGTACTTCTCCTTGTCCAGACAACATGAAGTTACACAGAAACTTGTATAGGTGAATAAATTGTAATGCTTTCTGATAGGGATGGAAAAGTCTTATTTCAGATAGTAAAAGATAACCCCAAAGGTTCAGTTTAGCTGTCTTATAGAGTATTAGCAATGTGTATCAAATTTAGCAATATTATTTTACCACCTGCTTTTACCTGATGGTATAAATCTCTGTTCCTTAGATGTTCCTTTTTCTTTTTCTAAAGATTTATTTATTTTTATTGGAAAGCCAGATCAGATTTACAGAGAGAAGGAAAAACAAAGAGAAAGATCTTCCATCTGCTGGTTCACCCCCTCCCCCCAGGGGCCACAGTGGTCAGAGCTGACCTAATCTGAAGCCAGGAGCCAGGAGTGTCTTCTAGGTCTCACATGCAGATGCCGGGTCCCAAGGCTTTGGATTGTCCTCCACTGTGGGGATTTGCTGCCTAATGTTTTAGGGACCAACAGATGCCTAAGGACCCTGAGTCTCAGACGTTCTTGGCAGACTGAGAATGCTGCAGGAAGCAGACCTCCTGTTGGGATTGTGGCTGGCCTTGCTGGCGAAGCGTGCCTGGGGATGTGTGTCTGGGGTTGTGTGTGGCATTTCACTATCTCTTCCTCTTCTCTTTAGTGCTTGTGCCCTAAACATATCTGAGTACAAACAAAGTTTTGTCATGCTCCTTTTCTTGTTAGATCTGTTTGTTTACCGGTATTGGTTTCTATAACTTATGTTTGCTTAAACTGTTGCTGGAGCTTGGTGATTGTTTCTCACATTCCTTGTGGTCTATCTTTAGAGGGGCTTGTATGCTATTGTTTAGTTAACAACTAACTTTTACCTGCCTGCTTGCCCTGCAAAAATCTTAGTATAAAGATGCCCAGTATAACCCAATAAAGTCTGCATTGGTTCATCTTACCTTTGCATGCCCTGTGTCCTGATTCTTCTCGGTGCAGTTGTCACACCTTGAGTCCTGGTCCCCACCTAGACAGAGGGGCCTCCAAACTCAACTGCTTTCCTAGGCCATAAGCGGAGCTGAGATGGGAAGCTGAACAGCCTTGACATGAACTGGTCATGTGACAATATGGGATGTGGCACTTGCAAGGTGAGGATTTAGCTGTTGAGCCATCACACTGGGCCCTCCATACAGTGTTCTTACAAATGCTGTACAAGCTTACCTATGACAGTGTGGAATTAACGTAACCCTTGATATGTTGTTGTGAGTTACCTTTGTTTTTAAGAAATGCACACTGTGAAACCAACAGAAAAGTTTTAGGTCAGTGAATGAGATCCAGGGAGGTAATTTTTACTTTTCCCTCCATTAAACCAAGAGCTTCAGCTAAGTGTCATGACTGATTTATTACCTCTGTCTTACCTGATCACTATTTCTTAACTTTAAATCTGGACATACTGATTTTTATTTTTGACACTCAGGTAATATATAGAAAGGGTGTGGGGTTCAAACAGAGCAGGATGAGCACCATTATGAGTTTGGTGGTAAAATAAATAAATAAATATATATATTATATATAACTATACTTATATAGTATGTATATATACTTTTTTAGCCATTTTCACCATTTTTTTTACCTTGAAGTTTCCTGCTGAATAAAATCACTTGCATTTCTTAACGCCATTTACTCAAGTTTTTTATTTCTTCACTGTTTGTATGTGATGAGAAAGTATGTTTGTTTGAAAACAAATAACAAAAATATGTAGATGACGGCTTTCAGTGGGTGGTACAGTTGTTCTTTTCTTTTTTTTTTTAAAGATTTATTTTTATTATTTTCTCATTGGAAAGGCGGATATACAGAGAGGAGAGACAGAGAGGAAGATCTTCCATCCGATGATTCACTCCCCAAGTGAGCGCAACGGGCCGATACTATGCCGATCCGAAGCCAGGAGCCTCTTCCGGGTCTCCCACGCAGGTGCAGGGTCCCAAAGCCTTGGGCCGTCCTCGACTGCTTTCCCGGGCCACAGGCAGGGAGCTGGAAGGGAAGCGGCGCTGCCGGGATTAGAACCGGCGCCCATATGGGATCCCGGGCGTGCTAGGCGAGGACCTTAACCACTTGCGCCACCGCGCCGGGCCCCAGTTGTTCTTTTCTACTCTTTTTCTGTGATTCCTTAATTCTTTGAGGGTAAATGGAAATCACCTAATGAGTACTCTGGATTCAACTTCCTGGAAAAGATGGGCAGCTGCTTAAGATTTTAAAATTTATTTATTTTATTTTGAGGGACAGTGGGAGAGGCAGAGACAGAAAACGCATACCTGCTTGTCCACCCACCAAATGCCTCAAATGGCTAGAGATGGCCAGGTGCCCAAACCAGGAGCCAGGAACTCAACCCAGGTCATGCACAGGGGTGGCAAGGACCCAGTTACTTGATCCATCTTCACTGCCTCCCACAGTCTGCGTTAGTTGGACACTGGAGTGAGGAGTCAGACCTGGGAAGTGAAACCAGGCACTCCATCGTGAGATGTGGCATCCTAACTTCAGAATTTGAACTATCCCATGGAACTTGCCTATGAATTGCTCGATAGCTTAAAAAACCTTCCTGTAACAGTAAGGGACTCACATAGTTTGTTTCTCCCTGACTCCACATCCATACAATCCTGTTTAAATTATTTTCTATAAACTACATCAGTATTTTATCACGTGCTATTGCTATGACCCATTTTCTCTTAGCAGTACATCTAGCTTTTGCCATAATGATGGGCATACATTTTTTTATGGACATGAACTATGTATTTTTCAAGAGACACGGTATCATCTTAGTTTCTTTTATGTATACTTTTCTTCATGGAACTGCACTCTTAAGCCATTTGTCTTTTTCATAATATGTTTCTCCACATACTGCTAAAACTTAACTATATGAAATGGAAATGGGGAGAAGGAAGCCAAATGTCAGTTGAAATTGTAAGTAATATTCACTCTGTGAAACCAGGTAAACAAACCTTAAATAAAAGCCACTGCCATCTTCAACAGATGGTTGTTAAAGGGACTGCATTTTCTACTGTACTGCGGATCTTGGAGAGCGTGTAAGTGGCATCACTTATATAATATAATATAATATATCCTCTCCCCAGGATTATACAGGTTAGACGTGGAGCAGCCTCTCGTAAGACAGTTAAACGGATAATGAGTGAGTAAGAGAAATTTCAAAGATTCTTTCTCCTCAAAAGACACTAGAGTTCAGTTTCATGGTCCAGTTCCTTCCATACTATGAATGCATGATCTTTACACCTTTTATGGTTAACAGCTCATGTATAAACATGAAAATAAGCAAAAACGGAATGGCTGTTTAAAATACATAATACATAGGATATAGCAAAGTGAGTCAACATTTTACAAATGGGAATAGCTTTGAAAAGCCGAGGTACAATTAGAAATTGAATTCTTTTTAAAAATTTCCCCCTATAATGAGACTTGAAGAGGCTAAAAAAAAAACAAGTCTTCTGCACAGGAAGCTTAGACACACACACACACACACACACACACACACACACACAGATTTATTGGTTCTTGAAAAGTTTCTTTGAGGAAAGTGTGTGGATATTGGAGTCTGGAGGACTAGGTTAGAATCTGGTATGCATGACTTCTGAGCTAGGGGATGTAGATATTATTTAACTGTATATGAGAATGTCTCATGTTGCTTCATCTATAATTTTAATGGTTATGGAATACGAAGGGTTGTCAGAGGATGTAAGTGAAATAATATAACTCAGGATAGTGCCTGAACTCTGAACTGTACGAAGAAACGGTACCATCAGAATTTTGCCCCTTCTCAGATAAATGATACTCTGCAGCCACAGTTTCTTGATGATATTTAACCTTGTGCTTCAGGCAGAGGTTGTGAAACTCCCCCCCCCCCACAAATACATACAAACAGTACAATAACTGTAACACAGGCCATGTATGTGGAGAAAGGTATGCAAATCCCAGTAAATGTATTATCATGATTGAGACTCAGCCTTACTGAGTGTGCTGGTACTTGGGATGGACTTGCGAAGCTGTTGGTGGAGTTCAGAAACAGGCTGGGTGTGTCCGCTGGGGTTTGTATCTGTGGAAACATCTGTAGATGCCAATTTCATTTTCCTATCTTCAGTTCCAACCACCACCAGGTTATATCTGGTAACGTTTGAATGTGTAGAAGCCAGTAATTTTCCTCCATTGAATTTCCCATTCTTGGCTGTGGTGTGATGGTTTTAAAGCCCACCTTTGTATGTGATAAATTTAATCTCTCACCTTTTCCAGTTTGTCACTGAGGGGGTATGGGGATGTTTTACCTTCATTGTCATGAGCTTGAGTTTACGGAGAAATTCTCACTTAAGCCATTCAGTGAGTGACCTGGCAATGTTGAAGTATCTATCTGTGCTGAAGTCTCCTGACCCATTTCCCTCTGTATTAATGTCTCACTTTCTCTTTGATTCTTATTCATGCACTCTCTCTATATGTAAATAATATGTAGTTGTGTGTTGTACACATCACGTATGCATGTATATGCGAAAGGGTATGTGTATGTGTTTGCATGTGTTTTCCTGGATAAATATATCTGGAAAATTTTAATAAATGTTCCCCAAAAGTCAGTTTGTTTTGTTACCAGGAGCCCAAAGTCAGTTGGTTTTCCAGCCTCGCTACAGCTTCTTCAAACCTAGTTTATTTAAGGACTTTTTGTATATTATCCTGCTATTTGCTTCCTTACTTGCATTTCATAAATTTTTAATTTTGTTAAAGACTTTTTAAACAAGCTTTTCAAAAGACAGACATTTAAAAAGACTTTAAAAACAGACTTTTAAAAAGACTTTTGTTGTTAAAGATTATTTTGCTGTTAAAAAGAGCAAGAGCCAGAGAGAGGAGCAGAGACGTAGAAAACGAGAGATCTTATCTTCATTGGTTTCCTACCCACATAACTGTAACAGCCATATCTGTGTCAGGCTAATGCCAGTATCCAGCAATGCCATCCTATTATACGTGGGTAACAGGGATCCAGTTACTTGGGCCATATTCCACTGCCTTTCCTGGCTCAGAAACAATAAAGTTAAGATCTATTTGTTTTTATTGGGAAGTCAGATATACAGAGAGGAGGAGGAGAGACGGAGAGGAAGAACATCCGTCCATTGATTCACTCCCCAAATGGCCTCAATGGCTGATGCTGAAATGATCCAAAGCCAGGAGCCAGGGGCCTCTTCCAGATCTCCTGCGCGAGTGCAGGATCTCAATGTTTTTGCCATCTTCTACTGCTTTACTATTTCACAGGTAGGAAGCTGGATGGGAAGTGGGGCACCGGGACACAAACTGGCATCCACATGGGATCCTGCTGTGTGCAAGGCCAAGACTTTAGCCACTAAGTCACTGCACCAGGCCCAGGAAGCAGCTGGGACTTGAACTTGCACTCTGATGTGGGATGCTTGTGTGACAAGCTGTGACACAGTAACCTTCTGCACCGCAACATTGCCTCCCCTACCCCACCCGTCATCATCCTCGTCTCATTTTTTCAAAAAGCATTTATGACTTCAGATGCTTCCTGTTTATTTTGACATTTTGTTCTTTGTTTTTGAAGATGATTTTTTGCAATGTTAGATGTTTCCAGAGATGCAGAAGTAGAGTCAAGGGAATGCATACAATGGATCACAGTGGAGAAACAGTCTTCTCCTGTTGATTGAGAGGTAGCGTAGATGATAATATTAGGTACAGAGGAAATAGAAGGTGGCTATTCATTAGGGCCCTCAGATCTTGTCTTCTAGTCCAGCGCTGCTACCTGGTAAAGGACACTTTTCAACAGTGCAAATTCAGCAGAGTGTGTTTGCATAATGAACAACTCATGAATCAAGCAGGACTAGAAGTGGTTCAAAGAACTTCCTTTCGGGAGGTGGACAGTGAGTGTTCAGAAAGTATTCCTATATCTAAGGTAGCAAGAAGCAAGCAGAGACAGAGAGCGAAAGCGGAATGGGTCATTTCAAAATCCCGTTTCTTGTAGAAATAGAGGGAATATTCTTATCTTGTCATCTAAAACTGGCCTCTTCGGAGTTATCTTTGTCTCTTGATTTCTCAGAATGTCAGATAAATGGTTTCGTTTTGGATTGATGATGTTTGCTTTCAGCGTAAATGACTTGATTTTGTTGGGATTTAGTGCAGGGTCTCTGTCCCAAGCAGTGACCCCCAATGAATTGTTTTGAAGACAGCCAAGGATGGGTTCTAGGGAACATAATCAGAACTCTATGACTTTCCCACTCCTCCTAAAGATAGTTTCGGGGAAAGGAGCGCAGCTCACATTGGCCCCGGAGTGTCTTTTACCAGCTTTAGTGAGAGTGCACGGTGCACTGGCAGCTGCTCTGTTTCTGGAGCTGTTTTGCCTGCAGTCTGTCAGGTCCTCAAGGGGAGAGTCTGAGAGCCTTGTTTGTCAATTTTGTCTGGGTCCTAGCCACGGTGTAGTAACTTGTGTTAGCGAATAAATGCTTGCCCAGGGAGTAAATGAACAGATGAACGACTGTCTCCAATTTTAGTCTTCTGCCAGAACTAGAAAGAGTTCTGTTTATGGTTGTTGAGGTTCTTCTTACAGTGCTGTAGTGTGGTCAGGGTTTTTGTTCCATCCCTATACTTACACCCGGGAAAGAACTCGAGGGCTGTTTTCCTGGGCTGACTATTGTCATCCGTTTCCATTGTATAGATAAGCTAAGCAAACAGGCCAGACTATCCCGAAGTGGTTGTTTTAGGGACACTCCATCAGGTCATTTCATTGAAAAGCAGATCCCCCGAGTTTCCTATCTGAGTGTGTGAACTGCTGCAGAGAGCGAGAGATGTTACAACGGACAAAAGCGTAGGATGTTAGGAGGCGTTTTTGTTTTCCAAGCGTGGTGACAGCAGCTCCCACTACACTCCAGGGGCCACTGTGCCGACTGGCAGAAGTCAGGGGTTTGTAAATTCTCATCCTCCAATCAGATTGAGAGCCCAAAGTTTCCTACAGTTAACTAACCTGACATAGACCAACAGGAAGCAGGAGGAGATAGGTGCATGGAGTCTCCAGAAGGCGGGAGGGGCAGGGTGCACTTTTTGCGCCTTCAATGAACTTGAATGGTGCGAGAGGAGGTAGGTTGGGCAGGGTGCGGAAACTACTTCTGGGTCCCGTCTGGTGTCCATTAACCTGACAAGTGGGTGCGAGCCATCAAGGTGGCATCCATTTACAGAACCCCACCTCATTTCAGGCACTGTGACCCCAATGCTCACTGTCATTTACTCTCTTACTTCACCCTTCTCCAGCCAAAACATTTTTCCAAATAATTTCTTCAAACCTGAGGTAAATTTTTTTCCTGTTTCTCACCCGTGGTCAGTTTTATTCCCTTGGACAAGGCGTCTTGAATGACTCGGGGTCTCTGGGCCACAAGACTCATGTCTGCCGTCTGCCCTACTCCTTATCATCTGCTTTGACAGAAACCTAAACACACACACACACACACACACAAATATACCCTTTCTGAGAAGTCACAGCAGCAGGTCCGCTCTGTCCAGTGGTACCAAGAACATAACCAAAAGGACTGTACTTCACCTTGGCTGTGACAGCTTCACACCGAGGGATGCATTTATTGACCATTGCATATATCCAGCGTGGCAGCTCACGAAAGGAGCAAGTTCATTTGTGTAGGATTTTGAATGTTTAACAGAACGGTTGTCAATCACTTGCATTTTCCTTTGCTAAGAAGTTCTTAGATATGGCAGATGCCAATCAATTTTCTTTTCTCGTGGAGACAGTGAGACTCAGAAGGGAAGTGACATGGTAAAAAAAAATAGACAAATAAGTGGTTAAGAAAAGATTTGGACCTAGAGCTTCATGCTTCAAAAGCCATATTTTAATAACATTTATGCATTTGAAAGAGTTACAGAAAGAAGAAGAGAGAAAGAGATATTTCATCTGCCACCCCACTCTTTAAATGGCCACGATCACAGATAAGTGTACTACGGCTGGGCCAGGCTGAAACTGGAAGTTTAGTGTCTTTTGGGTTTTCTAAATGGATGCAGTGGACCTTGGGCATTCCTCTGATGCTTTTCCAAGCACAGTAAGAGAGAGCTGGACTGGAACTAGAGCAGCTGGGCCTTGAACCGGCACCCATGTGGGAGGCCAGGTATGTAGGTACACAAACAGTTCTCAGATAATCAGCTTATCAGAACTTATAATTTTCTCTTTGGTTAATAGTTTCTGTATCTTAAGCCTCCTTCCGTCATGTAATTCTTTCACATAGTAATATTTACTTATGACACTAATAGTTTTCCTTTGCTGTTGTCATCAAGTAGGCTGCAACCAACTAGCGATGACATACTTGGAAAATTTGATACCAATGGTGCATATATAAAGATAATAACTAGAAAGTGGCACATACAGCTTTGTGTAATTTCCCATGATATTCCCAAACTCTTCTGGAAGTGGAGTAGTAAGAAAGTACATAGGATAGGTTTGGACGGTTTTGTAGCTTTGAACCAGTTCCAGGTGCTAGTCACCTGTGGAATTGTTTAAAGTCAGATGCTCCTTTTCCAGGGAGTAGGGTGAACCTTTAGCCGTTGGAGGTTGGAAAAATTGCTGCAGGTTCTTCAGATACAGAACAGCGTCCTCAGTTGCAGGTCTTCGTCATGGTCCTAGGATCTATGGTCTGGAGCAAGACCAGAGAATGTCTCCTATCCTCTTATGCAAACCAGTTCTTTTCAGCTGCCTCAGAATGCATTCAGGTTTGTTCAATGTATTTTCCTTTCCTCCATCACTTTGCCCCTGATTTAAATTTGAAATTAGTGAAAGAGGAGATGGAGAAGCCACAAAACCTTATTAGATGAATGCTTAGCAATCAGAAAAAAAAAAAAAAAAAGCAATTGCCTCATCACCATCCTCTTTACCTCCTGGTGAGTCTGATTTTTATATCATCACCAACCTGGCTGGCCAGCTCCATAATTAAATGGTTAGCTTCACTCGCTGCAGCCCTTTCAATATCAGTGAGAGCAATAAACAATAGACGGTGACTTTTGAAAAGTAATTGTAGCTAATGAATCACAATCACATACCGGGTTTGAAGTGCACTTCACAGTGAATGCACTGAGCTAGAATATTGTTACTGCGATTGCTAACAGTGCAGATCAGAACATTAAACTCTGTCTTTCCCAAAATGCAGCCCTTCTCTTTCTTGGGGACCTGATATGCTTCTTTGCTTTTATTATGTCTTCATATTAAATTCCAGTTACAGCAAACATATATGGCATCACATATCAATTTGTAGGTTGTATATTAGCTCTCTCTCTCTTTTTAAGATTTATTGGAGGAAGAGAAGGAAGGAGGGAGAGTGAGAGAGGAATCTTCCATTTGTGGCTCACTGCCCAAATACCTGCAACAGCCATAGCTAGGCAAGTACAAAGCCAGGAACCAAGAGCATCTTCCAGATTTCCCATGTGGGTGTAGACATCCAAGGTTTGGACCATCTGGTGCTACTTGCAGGGAGCTGGATCAGAAATGGAGCACTTGGGACTTGAACCAGTGCCCATATGAGCTGCCACCAGGTGGAGTAATAGTTTGCTAGACTACCTCACCGGCCCCTGTATATTAGTTCTTTTTTTTGTTGTTGTTGTTTTTGGGGTTGTTTGTTTTTCATAATGTACTTTCTTTTTAAAAATTATTTTTATTCTTTTTCCATGATCTGTTCTTGTAGGTTTAAGGAGTTCCCTTCTCTGGTTCCCTTCTCCCTCCCTCTCTTGCTCTCTCATCATTCTCCTTCATATTATTACAGTAGTATAATCCTTTAGTAAAAGTTACAAGTTTAGCATTCTGCTGTGTAAGTGTTTCATAGCATTGTAGGTATACATAATAATAGAAAATCTAGCATCATATTGTCATGGTATATTTAAATGTTTCCCTGAGAGTCCTCCTTTTATTTGGGAGTGGAGATGCACACTGTCTCATATTTTCAGTTCCTGGTATGGTAGGTATTCTAGGTTCATTATACAGTTCATCTATGAGAATATGTGTATGTGCTTGTTCACCCATGTATTTATTTGTTTGGTATTTTGCATGAAGGTTGACTTGTGTTAGGGGGAACATATGATATTTGTCCTTTTGGGATTGTTCTGTTTTAGTGAGAAAAATGGTCTTTAAAGTTAGGATCTCATTCTTTTTTAACAGCTGTATAGTATACCATGAAGTAAATGTACCACTGTCACTCTGTCCTTTCCTCATTTTGTGGGTCCTCTGGGTTGTTTCTATTTCTTCACTATTGTGGATTGTGCCTGTAAATGCAGGGCTGCAGGTCACTCTCTCACATGTTTATTTCACTTTTAGATATATTCCCAGGGTTGGATAGTTGGGTCATGCAGTAGATTCATTCTCAGTTCCCTTAGCACTCTCTAAACTGATTTCCATAGTGATTATTACTAACTTACAGTCCCAACAAAAGTGAATCAAGGGTGCCTTTTCCCCACATCCATGCCATCAGGTGTTGTTAGCAAATTTCTGAATGTAGGCCATTCTCACTGGAATTAGGGGGAACCTCAGTGTGGTTTTTACTTGTGTTTCCCTAATAACTAGGGAGCCTGAGCACTTTTTTATATGACTGTTAGGTTTGTGTAAATTGTATTGTTGTATCTGGAAGTCATCGAGAAAGGCCATGCTTATGTATTCATTTAAATTTCATTGCTTAGTAGTATGTGTTACAAGTTTTTCTAATGATTTTAGAGATAGGATAGTGTAGTCTGGTGGAGAGAACATCTCACTGATAATCTGAAAACTTGAATTAGGTTTTAGCCCTGAATTAGAGAGGAAGGTTTGATTACAACCTATTTTCCAACTGTTATAAGTACATATGCAGTTTGATTCTTAGCTAAAACCATACATGCAAAAGTGCTTTGGAGATTACACAGTGCTTGAAAATAAAGTACCTTTTTAGTCCAGTGCAATAAACTCATTGTTAGTCATTAAAAATCCATAATAAAGTTTCAAAGCCCATTTCCAGATTTTAATTTGCTTTTTAAAGACATAGCATTAAGATAATTTTTTAGGTTTGGAGTTATTGTGTCTTCCATAAGAAAAATGAAACTGGAAAACTCACAATTAATGCAAATGTATTTAATTTTGGAGTAGGTTATCTTTGGTTCTGTTCTCTTGTACCACAGGACAAGTGTGTGTTATCTTTGTAATTCTTCATGTTTATGAATCCGTTAACACCTTTCTAAAAGCATGTAGGAAATCTTGCATTATTTCAGCTTGGTGACTGAGTGGAGCTGAGGATGGCAGAACGGAAGTCACAGCGGTTTAGACGTCATTGGTGAAACTAACTTCGCTGTTTGTTCCCAGTATTACGATTTGTCAAATTCCTGTCATAGGAAGGGTTATTCCTTCTAAAATGGAGTGCAGTTTTGTTTTTTGATGATTAGTTATGAAAAGAGGTATAGCAGATAAATATTGACTTTTTATTTTTAAAAATTATCCATTTATTAATTTTAGTAGGGGGAGAGAGAGAGGAAAGAGAGAGACGGAGACAGACACAGAGAGAGAGAGGCAGACAGAGCTCCCATTCATTGGTTCTTCTCTCATATGCCCACACACTGTAAGGCTGGGCCATGCCAAAGGCAGAAGTTAGGAACTTAATGTTTGACTTCTACCCCAATGGTAAGGATTTGATGGGTTGAGCCATTATGGGCAGCTTACCAGAACACACATTAATAAAAAGCTAGAATCAGGAGTGCAGCCAGAACACAAACCCAGACACTGACAGGGAACAGTGTGTGTGTGTGTGTGTGTGTGTGTGTGTGTGTGTGTGTGTGCATCTCAACTAGTCTCTTAATACAGACTAGCATACTAAGAAGTGAAGGTGTATTGCAGTATGCCTCTCTACTCCTGAATCAAAGATGAACTCCCAATGAAACTGTTAAATATATCTTGACAATAGAATACTGGACTCTGTCATTATCCATACCTACAATGTCAGGATACACTTAAAATAGCAGAATAATGAACTTATGACTCTTATTGAAGGACTAAACTATTATAATATAGGGGAATTTAGTAGGGGAAGGTACTTCAGGAAGGGAAGGGGGAAATCCCTGAGCCTATGGAAGTGTATCATAAAATAAATAAATACATTAAAAAAACTAAAACCAAGCAAAGGATAGTGAACTTTGATGAAGGAGATGAATGACTTGAACATGAACAAATTAGGAATGGTGTCTTAGGTAAAGTGTTCATGGAATTACTTTCTGAAGGGGTGGCTTTTAAACTGAGATTTAAAGGATAGAAATATAAAGAAACTGGAGAAGAGAGAGGTGGAGAAGAAAAACGAGTATGCTGGAGCATCCAGGAAGGTCAGAAAACTGGCTGAGACGATGCTGGATCCAGGGTATGCAATGCGGGGTCCTGCAGCCGTAGCAAGACGTTTGGTTTTTATCAAAGAGCTTTTGGAAGCTGTAGATGTCATTAGCAAGTCTCTGATTTTTCCTTTGAGTGCTGTTAGTTGAAAGTTCCCCATATTTCACTTTTCTTTTTATGATGAGACAAAGCAATCTTTTAGAACATTTGTTTGATGTCGCATGCATGCAGTCTGCCAGTATTTGTCCAGTGTGATACTTAAGGTGCCAGCTTTAATGTTGATGACATATTAATTAATTTGGGAAAATGTCATTTATTTTGGTAAAACTAGAAAATTGGATATTTGGCTTCTTGACCGCTATTTATTCATTACTATAAGAAGGGATACCTAATTTCTGATTATGGATGTGGATACTTTAATTTGCTATTTTGTCTTTGATAATTTTTGCTTAATGTATTTTGATTATGTTATTAGCAACATGCCTGTTTAATCTTATACTTCTTTCTGTTGAATTAATTCTCATCATTGCGAAGTGTCCCTTTTCATTTAGATATTCCTTGTGACCTCATCATCTTCTTTGATGTCCGTATAGCTAGAACCATCCTCTTCTGGTTACTGTTTCATTTACACCTTAAATTAAAAAAAAAAAAACTTATTTGAAAGTCAGAGTGACAGAGAGAGAAATAAATATACACAAAATGAGATCTTCCATCTACTGGTTCACTACTGTTCGGGCCAGGGCTGGGATGGGCTGGAACCAGGGACTAGGAACTCTATGCTGGTATCCCACAGGCAGAGCCGTCAGGGTTTAAACCAATGTCCTAAATGGAATGCTGGCATCTTAAGTGGTGACTTATCTGCTGCACTGCCATCATGGCCCAAGCTTATCCAGGTTACGTTTAAAAATGCCACCTCCTCAACCCAAACACAAAGGCTGTTCTATTTTTCTCCATCCTTTTATCTAAGCTTGCTGTGTTGGATAATATCAATACATTTTCTCTGGGTTGTGTATCTTGCTTGTAGCGCCTGACCCTACTTTCCAGTTTGTAAATTTATTCACCAGTATTTTCTGGTGCCTTAAAATCAGCTCTTGTCTTATGCTGAAGTTTTTGATTATTTTAAATATTTTGCAGTCTGAAATTAAAGTAGCCATGTGATACTTTGGATGGTGGAGGATACTGGTCAATTGATGTCAGTGCGTGGTGTTTAGAGCATTTTTTTTTTAGGATATAACATAAATATTTTGATAAATATATGTACATACATTTTGTTGATCTCTCAGTTACAATGAATCTGGGTTATATCACTCCAAGGATCTTTACAAGTATGTTATTATAATTAAAACCATTTCCTTAATGCTGTAAGTGTATTCATTTGGCAGACAGCTTCAATGATCTTATATTTTCAAGCTGAATTTTCCAATGATGATTTAAAACAGTGCCCTTGGGCTTGGCATGATAGTCTAGTAGCTAAATCCTTACCTTGCATGCACTAGGATCCCATATGGGTGCTGGTTCATGTCCCAGCTGTTCCACTTCCTTTCCAGTGCCCTGCATGTGGACTGGGAAAGTAGTCCAGGCTGGCCCAAAATCTTGGGACCCTGTACCCACGTGGGAGACCTGGAAGAAGCTCCTGGGTTAAGATCAGCTCAGCTCTGGCCTTTGCGGCCACTTGTGGAGTGAACCAGTGGATGCACGATCTTTTTCTCTGTCTCTCTTTCTGTAAATCTGACTTTCCAGTAAAAATAAATCTTAAATAAAATTGTCCTTTCTAATCACTTGCTCTGCTGTATTTAAAATTGTTTCTGTTTTTTTTTTCTTTTTAAAATTTGCATGTGTCAGACTTATCTTTATTTTCCTTTCATTTCTCAGTTTCACAAAGTTTTTAATAATCTGGTGAAAAGAGCATGTTCCCTAATGGAATGTCATTTCGTATTTGACATGCAGTCCGGTGCTTTGCAGGCATGATAGTGTGATCAGCACAGCAATTCCATAAATCTGTGCTTTCCTTTGTTTCTCTGGGAAGAACAATGAATATTTGGAAGTGAATAAATGCCTCATAATCATGCACCTAAAAGTTGTTTTCTTTTATTGTACATTTGTTTTTTCTACATATTTAAGTCTCCATTAGGCATCTATAACAACAAATGGTGAGTAGAGATATAGAATAAACGCAAAGAACAGAATAATGAACAAGAAATAAAAAATCTATTCCTCAGTTGTCTAAACAGAAGCTGCACCCGAAAGTCAAATTCTAGAGTGTCACTTTCATACCTATATATTTTTTGTATTGTGTTTATTAGTTATTTATTTTATAAATTCTCCCAAAAACTTTGTATCTATTTTTTGTTTGCATATTTCTTACATAGTTTTTTTCTTACTATACTTTTTGTATGGAATATATTACCTGATATTTTATCTTTTTAATTTTTAGAACTCATATATGCTCTTAAAATTTTTTAGCAGAAAGACATAATGTCAAATTTATCCCATCTCAACAATTTTTAAATGTACTGTGTGGCAGTATTAAGCTATGCAGAGTGTTGTGCAACAAATGTCTATGAATTTTCCATCTTATAAACTGAAACTAAGCATTGTATAACTCCTTTCTGTCCTCGAGGTGTATGTTCTGTTGTAAGAGATCTTCCTCTTAATGGTTCACTCCTGAATGTCTGTAACAACCAGGACCTGGTCAGAGTCAGGCTAGGACCCAGAAACTCTATCCAAGCCTCCACATGGCTGGCAGGGACCCAGGTACTTGGTCCATCACTTGGCTATTACCTGTTGCTTTCCCAGACTGATTGGAAGGAAGCTGAATTGGAAACAGGGGTGAAGATTCAAGCTGGCGCGCTGACATGGGATGTGGGCACCCTAAGTTGTGGTTCAATTCTCATCCTAAGGAGATGCATATTCTGTTGCTTTTTTTTTTTTTGCTTTAAAAATGTATTTTATTAAAATGAAAAATTTAATTTGCTGTTTTCAATGTATATAATTTACTTATTTTTCCATGATACAGATTTGTAAGCATAGGGGCTTATCCCACCCCTTTCCCTCCTTACATTTTCCTCCTGTTATTTATCCCCAAGTTATTAAATAGCATAGTCATTCATTTCACCATTACAGCTTAACTTCCTGATATACAAACGCACTATGATATGCATGTATAGATAAATGAGGAAAATAAAGTGACATCAGGTGTAAATATTAATGGGAATCCTGCTGTTAATGATAGTAAAGAGGCATATAGTAAGCATCTATCCAATTATCACTTTATATAGATACGTAATAACATAAAGAAGATAGGATTCAAGTGAGCCCAAGCCTTTTGATTCCATATAGCAGTGAAGTTTTTTCAACCTGTACTGCAAAAATTACACTTATATAATGATTATAAATATGATAGTAATTCACGTAATAGACATTAATAAAGTCCAAATTCTTTCCAAACATTTGTAGCTGTTCTGAGACTTTCGTCCATCACCAACGTTGATGTCTCCACTTTAAATCCTTTCTGTTAGGATATTCCTACCAGTCACTTCTGGCTTGTTCACTGCTGAAACTTCCCTGTCCTCCACACTAACTAAAACTTTGTGCAGGTGCTCAGAAAATGAATAGGGAATGAGCGGACAAAGACTCATGCACAGGCTAAGTTTATAAATGCTGAGATCGGTGTCAGTGGGAGTGCTTCATTTGCTAAGGTCACAGAACTTTTTCATTCATCAGTAGTTCTTTAGCAGTGAAAGTGCAGTGCTGTTGTTTTTCTTCCCATAGGGCTGTTTAACATGGCGCTGTGTAAAGATCCATGCCTTCCCGTGGGAGCTGTCACAGAAAAAGAGAGATGAGAAGGAGACACATTTATTTCAGTTCTGCATTTCTAATTGAATGGCTCTCGCCTTATGTCTATGATATAGGTTTCCTAAAACAAATAATAAACAGAGGAAAACAGAGATAAACTTCAGAAGTCGTATTTCTATACAATGCTGTTTTCCTTATCAGAAAACTAGTGTTGTCTCTAAGTGGATTTACATATAGAATGAAGTAGTTATATTTTCTTTTGTGTTCTGGCAGAGAAGAGGCCCCTGACTGTGAGCATGTTTAACATATATTGGTTAGTGTATTATTGTATTAGTATGCATTATATTCACACATATTCACATAGTACAAAATGACATATTTAAAATTTTCTTGAAGATAATGCATACATCATGTTGAAAACTTCTACAGATATTAAAGGCATATGAATCGTGTTCACATGATTAAAATTGATATTTTTGTATTTCATCTTAAAATGCTGTAGGGAGGGCCTTGCTCCATGACTCAGTAGCTAAATCCTCACATTGAATGTGCTGGGATCCCATATGGGGGGCTGTTCATGTCCCAACTGCTCCAGTTTCCATCCATCCCCCTTCTTGTGGCCTGGGAAAGTAGTTGAGCATGGACTAGAGCCTTGGGACCCTGCATCCCCGTGGGAGACCTGGAAAAAGCTGCTGGCTTGTGATTGGCTCAACTCCGCTGTTGTGGTCACTAGGGGAGTGAATCAGCGGACAGATCTCTCTGTCTCTCCTTCTGTAAATCTGCCTTTCCAATAAAAATAAATAAATCTTAAAAAATGTTATGGAATATGTAAACCCCACAGCCTGGAAAAAAGAATTGTGGCAGGATATCTATTTCGAGGTGAAAATGTTAGCCAGCTTATCTATCTTGGAGCACAGCCTGGCCTTGACAAATGTGGTCCATTTCGATACTGCTGAGTTCCTGAACTGTCTGCAAGATGGCAGATACAGACTCTGGGGTGATTTATTCACTAGCACATGGCAGGTATGTGTGCTAAGCATTATTTTATAGCACTGATAGACTACACTGATCACAATAATTAAAATTAAGGCTTTTGTAAAATCAATCGGTTACCTTTTGCCTTTATCAGACTTCATGCCATAGTGAGTCCTTTAGTATAACAATTTGTCCCACAGCATTTTATTAGCACTTTATTAAATCTAAAGCTGGCTAATGCTATTAAACTTTTCCTAGTTGTTTGAAAATGAATTATCTTGCCTTTATTTGCATTGGTTTTCTACAAAATCTCAAGAAAGAGAAACCTGTTACAGAGTTGTCTCACATGGATTTGAGAGAGAAATATTGCCTTTCCTTAAGGGATAGTTACATAGTTCATGAATTAACAGGCAATTCAACTCTATAGAAACATTAAAAGATTGGCTTAATAATAAACTTTCATGTAGATTTTCTAGTAATTAACCTCCATCCATTTTTCTCTCTCTGTTATATACATGCATAATTTTAACACATATGAAATTTTTTTATTGATCAATTCCAGCATGATGTAGACATCATGACATTTTATGCAGATATTGCAGCTGCATCCAGTAAGAATGAAAACATTCCCACTCCTAAGCAAAATACCACCAATGTTTAATTTGAATACGAGACAGTTTCACCTTCAAATTTCGGACAGTCCAGTAAAAAGTTACATACTGCTCTTGCTTACATTATTTAAAGTCCCAATTAATGTAAAATATACCTTCCCTTGCCATTTTGGCTTTCAGAATATTGGGGTTTTAGAACTTCATTAGACCGTGTTGCTTATTCTGCTTATGTCCAGATATTTTCTTATGGCTATATTTGGATAATTTTTTTTGAAAATATTACATGGATCATGATGTTATGTATGGTTCTTTGTATAATAGTAAGAGTTTTAGAATGTCAAATTGTTCTACAATCAGTGATGTTCTCTCTACTTGCTTGGTTAAGTTGATGACCTAGGAACTCTGAGTGGTAGAGGCAAATGTTTCCCTTTGTAATTAATATTCCACCTCTTTGAGACTTTACATATATCTGGTATATATAAGCTTTTACTCATTTTCTTTAATTTCCATTTATCATTGAAATATTTTTGTATCATGCAAGCAATTAAAATATATTTATCCATGTTTTTATTCAACAGATACTTCACTTTCCATGAGTGAGGTTTTGTGCTTACTCGTGGTATAATAGATAGCAAGGGTGGCAGGCCACTTCACCTGTGAAACAAAGTCTAGGGGATAAACAACTTGGTACAGGTTTTTACTAAATTTTATAAATTTTGGTAAGATCCAGAAGGCAAGAAAACATGTTGAGATAGAAAAATAACTGTATGTAAATTTAAACAGAGTGGTTATGAAGATGATATTTAAAAACCCTAACTATGCTATATACTAAGCAGTGTCCGGCATGGAGAGTTAAGTGCTAGGCGACAGGATGGAGATGGAGATATGAACAAGCTAGATAATTTTTGAAAATCATTTTGCTTACAGTGTTGATAAAATGTTTTTAAAAGATTTTTGTTTATGTAAAGGGTAGTGTGACAGAGAAAGGAGAGAAAGAAAAAGAGAGCTTTCTTTTGCTGGTTCACTTTCTAAATGGCCACAGTGACCAAAGTTGGACCATGCTGAAACCAGAAAAGTGGCACTTTACTCCCATCTCATGAGACTGGCACGGCCCTAACACTTGGGCCGTTTTCTGTGTTTACCCAGGCACTTTAGCAGGGTTTAATATTCCTCTTTAGGCGTCAGCTGTCATCCTGAACCAGCTTTAGCTCACTCTTCACTTCCTTTCTGTTCTGTATTCTGAACTCTGGAACTGTCTCCCAATATGTTACTGTATATGCCCATTGAATTTCTTACTTGTTTACAGCACACACCTTGACTGTCTTCCTTTTAGCCAGCACGGACAGGATACCCAGTGCTTGTACTGAATCTTACTACTTCCGGCCTCCCTCTGCCTTGAACCGTCTCGGCAGGGCCTGTCTGGCCTGACATTCAGACAGGGTAAAGCACACTTCGTTCTCTGGGCCCTCCAAAGCCTTAATGCTGGCCTTGACATACTCAACATAGAAATAGATCAATAAATACTTGTATTTCTAGCAAAGTAGACATTTGCCTCTTGACAAGGAAGTATTTTTGAAGGTTGCATGCAGAGTCTCATCTTTGTTTTTTTGGAACAGATTTAATATTTACCTTCGTCTTCGAGTTCTTTAGAATTGGGAAAAATGGTATATTATAGAGTTTGAAATTGTTACCTATGGTTCAAAAAAAAATCATTCTTTTTATGAGGGTGAGAATTTGTCCTGCCCTGGGACATATAACCTTACTCTGAGGGCAATTTTTACAAAAAAAAAAAAGTGAATTCCTAGATAGAAATGACAAACCACTGTTCTGAGAGGGAATTACCACTTAGATTCATTTTTAGCTTATGAACAGTGCTTTGCCCCTCATCCCCCAGACCAGGTCAAAACCAGAGAGAGGTGCAACCAGAGCCTTCTATCTATTCTCTCAATGCAAATCTCAACTCATTCATTATGTAGTTCTTTCAGGGAAAGCTTTGGAATACATGTGATAAGAACATTTTGTGGCTCCAAGCAAAATTGTGTGGCAATATACCTACTTTTCCTGTAGCCCTGGCCTCACCTAAGAGGAACTGGCAGGTGTCAACCTGTGGAAATGAAGTTTAAATCCTCCAACATGTGCACACAGGAGATGTAATTCAAGCGGATTATTTTCTAATTTCTGGACACTGTTTATTTCAAAATGAGTTTTCTTCTCATGAAACCGATCCCAAAGTCAGAGACGTCAAGTTAGAGTCTGAGTGAATATTTGATGCTCGCAGAGCTTATCAACACGCTTCGTCTCCTGGCATTCTGTTTGCCACGAGGGTTAATAAGGACAGGTGAATTTGTTCTTGGAATTCCAGGCCACTTGCATTTCAGAAGTTCTGCCAAAATGCTTGTGCAGATTTGAACATTTCTCAGCTTTCTTTTTTGCTTCTATAAATAGGGGGAAATGATCCTTCCAGAGCTACACTGTAAATTCAGGTCATGTCAATGTGTCAGACAAACAAGGAAAGTACAGAGCTGGCTCACAGTGAATTACCAATGTAATATATTTTGGAGTGTAAACTTCATTCTGGTAGGTTTTTTTAAATGACCTGAGCATCTACCCTGGGGGCACTTAATTATTCCTGGACATACATGCCTTATCCTTCTTTCAGCATGCCACAGTAGTCTTCATTAAATGTACTTACTAATCATTTAAGAGATGAAGGTAAGGCCATGGGTGTGGAACACAAAACTTTGTGTGCAGATGGATAAGTTGAACTCTTCTGCCAGCTCTTATTCTCAAAGTTGCTGAATCATTAGGAGAGCAGACATGATTGACCTAATTGCAGGCAGGTGGTGGGAACATGGTTAAGGAGCTGGGAGTCAGATGGGATATGAGTGTCATCATCTTACATAAAGAACCTGTAAAGCACTTAGCATGGGCTGCCTACTCCGTAAAACTTCGATGCATATCAACTACTAGGCTTTTCATAACTATCTGAAGGAAGACAAAGATTTTTAATATAGAATTTTAGATTCCAGTAGAAGTTTTTCAGAATGAAAAAGGGAGAAGAAAGCATTCGCAGTTTATAGAATCTTTCCCATAATCAGAGAATATTTTAAAGCATTTATATGAATGGCCCTATTAATCTTACACAACCCTGTGAGAGATGTATGATTTGATATGATTAATGCCATTTCACAAATAGAGTAACAGACAGAGATGAGTGCATAGCTGTGCTCACACCTCCCCATTGAGGAAGAAACTACAGATTTTAGTCTTTTTCTGACTCTGTGTTTTGCCTCTTGGGTCCTATGTATAAGCTTTAAATCACTGCAGGATCAATAGAGTCGACTGCTGTCTGCTGAGGTGTGATTAGTCTCAGGGTCATCTTCCAGTGTTTACGAACCGCTGATGATAATGACCATCAAATGTACATCCGAGGGGCACATTTGAGTCAACAGGTATTCCTGAGAATGTGTTACCTGCTGGCAAAAGGCGAGCTCATCAGGCTTTTCAGGGCTTGATGGGATTGGCACAAACCTGTTTTTATCCTGTGTTTATGGGCTGGTGCTCTCTGTCGCCCAAGTTCAGGCCTTGATTACTGCACCTGAGCTGAAGCCCAGTGCTACAGGCTTGCTCCTTTCCTGCACTACCACCTTGCTTTTCCAAGGCAAATCTTATACGCTGTTGTCTACATTGGCTTCCTATTCTGTAGAACAGGGATTGCAAATCTGTCTTGTGTCTGTTTTAAACAACCTGTATGTGTTTTCCCAAGATGCTGGCTCTTACTTTACTTTTATGTGAATTGGCAAGAAATCCTTATTAACTTTTTCTTCTGAGAAAGAATTCTGTTCCAATGTATTGATTTTGATAGGCAACTTCACTTCTCCCTTAACATGCTTACTGAAACAAAGCGTGATTCGCCGTTATCTGTAACATAAGTGTCTTATCTTTGTGTAGCATATTAACCCCCAAGAGAGGGCTCTCAATAGCCAACAACTACTTAATGAGCAACCATGTGCTATGATATTTTTAAGAAATAATAATAAAAGGCCCGGTGCAATAGCATAGCAGGTGAAGTCCTCGTCTTGAACACTCCGGGATCCCATATGGGCGGTGGTTCTAATCCCAGCAGCACCACTTCCCATCCAGCTGCCTGCTGTGGCCTGGGAAAGCAGTTGAGGATGCCCCAAAGCTTTGGGACTCTGCACCCGCATGGGAGACCCAGAAGAGGCTCTGGGCTCCTGGCTTCAGATTGGCTCAGCTCCAGCGGTTGCAGCTGCTTGGGGAGTGAATCATCAGATGGAGGATCTTCCTCTCTGTCTCTTCTCCTCTCTGTATATCTGCCTTTCCAATAAAAATAAGTAGATCTTTAAAAAAGTAATAATAAAAAGGTCAGGCTTCTTGTTTTCACGGATTTACATTTTGTGGAGATAATAACCTGAAATGGAAACCGAAGGTAATATATGTTTTATTAAGTGCTAAGAAGAAAAGATAAGGAGTACAGTTAAATATAAAACATCAGTTTTTATGATTTATATATTTGGTAATTCATTATGTACATTATGAAGTATAAGGGTGCTTCAAAAAGTTCCAGGAAAAGCAGAATTAAAAGATGAGTTTATTTAGTGCAAAAATATTTTTTAAATCAACCCATACTTGTTTTTCATTTTTAAGTATTTATTTATTTGAAAGGTAGAGTTACATGACAAGGGAAATACAAGAAAAGAAAGATCTTCCATCTGCTGGTTCACTCTCCAAATAGCTACACTGGTTGCATCTGGGCCAAACTCAACCCAGGAGCCTAGAACACTCTTTGGTTGTCCTTTCTGAGAGGTAGGAGCCTAAATATTAGGGCCATCTTCTGCTGCTTTTCCAGGTGCACTAGTAAGAAGTTGGGTACAAAGTGGGAGCACTTGGGACTTGAACCAGTGACCATCTGGGATTCTGGCAGATTAATCTTGCAAGCCATCATACATATTGTTTGAAAACATTTTCCATGAGCTTTCAAGAGACTGTTAAATTATATGTAAAATATGAATAACAGGATTAAGTGAAAATAAATAGGAGTGGTAGGGAGTCCCCCTGTGATCCTCTGTGGGTGATAATCTTAAAAGCCTGAATGGGTTATGACTACACTGTGCTGTAGAACTTTCTGTGACATTGGAAATCTTCAATCTGGGCTATCCATAGAATGATGGCTGCTAACTGCATGTGGCCACTGAATTTTTAAAATGTGTAACATCTAGGAATCAAATTTTATCTTGATTATTCTTCACCAATATTTAAATACCCATTACTTGCAAGTGGCTATTGGGAAATAGACTGCTGTCTAAGACGCAGGGTCTGAGACATGTAGAGTACTGCCCCTGACCTTGCCCTATGGCATTCTTGTGATGTATAGATGTTAGGTTATCCTTGGCCTAACCCAGTTTGGTTTGAAGTTTGACATGTTTCTTCCATTCAGAACTTGAGAGGCTTTCTTTTGGGCTGGAGGAAGCCTAATTAGCTTCCTATCAGCGTGTGTTGAACTTGTGCCGTGAAGGGTTTCGGCTAGGTCTGTGGTGAGCTGGCTGCTCTTGTGATCTCCTGCTGTCGTTGGCTGCAGATGTGGCCACCTTGGATCCGTCTTCGCAGATTCCCTGAAGTTGTTCTCAGCCCCTCTTTGTTTTGGCGAGTCACATCTGCCACCCCTTCAGAAATGGATTCTACAGGAGTCAAATGGTTCCGCCTGAGATGCTCCTGGTGTTTTGAATGTGTGTTTTGCTGTTCCAAGCATTCTCTGGAGCTTTATTGAGAACGCAGACTGATTTTCCACTCTCATCTTAAACGTTTGTTGGAGACTAACAAGTTCAAGGAAACAGCTGCCTAAACAGCTCCTTGAGAGTGTGCTTATGTGTTTAATATGGATCAGGTAATCTTGGATCTGTACTTGCCTCTGCAGAGCACTGTGCTGCAAAACCTTCCAAGATGAATTGAAACTCTCTTGGAAAAAACTTGGTGTGAAAATGGGAAGTTGCAGCAGGAAGTCTGCCTCATCCTGAAGGCTCCTCGAAGGCTGCTGCTGCTCCTAAAGATCCTTCATTTGCACAGCACCTCTACCACAGGGAGTCAGGAGAAAAGAGCTTGAAACACACAGTACTTTGTCACCGCAAATTCTGTGCCCCAAACTCGTTTCTCCATTTTTTGCTAGATCCATGTCTGTAGGAGGAGACATTTTATTCACAGCAAGTCATCTAAGAACCTCCGATATAGCAGGCAGGATCAAAATTCCTTTGTCCCACCTGGAGCGTCCATATCTGAAGCACAGGTGGGGAAATCAAGGCTGAAACTTCTCTCCTTGCATTCACATGAGTCTAGTGAGATTGATATGGAGGAGGAAAGCGAAGCAAAGAATATCAGCAGTCATAAAGTCAGAGCAATAGCTACAGAGAAGATTCGAGATGTACAAAAAACTGGTTTATTTTTGGATAAAAAATTTAAAAATGATATATTATGGAGCATAGTAAAGCAGTCCAAAGGAAATGAGAGATGCAATTTACCAAACATAAGAGAAGAAAATTAATTAAAAACAATACAAAAAATAGAACTGATGAAGAATTGATTCCTTAAATAAACCGATAAATCAGAGAAGTATAAAAACAATACTGAGAATGAGAAAGCGGTGTTATTTACAGTTGGATATTATATCAGGTTCTCTTGTAATTGTTTTAATATTTTGGTGAAATGAGTAATGGTGTAAGAACATAGAAGGTACTATCATTAGATAAATAAGAGAAATGAAACTAACAGACTTAGATAAATTAGAAGCAAGATAATACAATGCAACCAAACTTTGGCTCAGAGTATTTTAAAAATATATTCATTTATTTTTATTTGAAAGGCAGATTTTACAGAGCACTAAGGAGAAACTGAGAGATCTTGCATCTGCTGGTTTACTCCCCAAATAGCTACAATGGCTGCAGCAGAGCCAAATTGAAGCCAAGATCCAGGAGCCTCTTCTTGGTATCCCATGTGGGTGCAGAGGTCCAGGTGCTTGACCCATCCCTCATTGCTTTCCCCAGCCATAGGCAGGGGAGTTGGCTCAAAATTGGAGCAGCTGGGATATGAATTACTACGCACATGAGATGCTGACTCCAGAGGCAGAGGACTTGTTTATTTATTTTTGCTTGAAAGCCAGGGTTACAGATAGAGGGAAAGAGAGAGAGAGAGAGAGAGAGAGAGAGAGAGAGAGAGAGAGAGAGAGAAAGAGAGAGAGAGAGAGATAGATTTTTCCATCTACTGGTTCACTCCCCTAATTGCTGCAATGGTCAGAACTGGGCCAGGTTGAAGTTAGGATTCTGGAGCTCTTTGCTAGACTCCTGTGTGGATGCAGGGTCCCAAGACCTTGGGGCATCCTGTTGCGGGGTACAAGTGAGATCACATAAGACATGTCTAAGGTTTTATTAAGGAGTTTTTATTAACCAAGCTTGGTGATTACAAGTTCATATGGCAATCCAACCAATCATATCCAATCAAACATAATCCAAAGAGGAACAGTTGGTCATTATTCTTAAGTCCATCCATTAAGCTGAATACCTATGTCCAGGCTTCCCCAACAATATAAGTTATCTTAAGAGACATGCAACGAATAACCAGGACACACTTACAAAGCTGCAGACATTCACATTTCCCTGGCTTCTCTGCCCACATTCCACTACTGCTAGGCCTCACCTCTCCTGGAACTCCTGACAGCACACAAACCAGAAACAACATTATTACATCCATTGTCCCATCTAAGCAGTACACAGGGACCATGCTCAGGGGATTACCTGTCCTGGGTCAGCCAAGAGTCGAGGTGTCAAAATAACGGAAGCACCTGACCAGAAAGAGAGAGAGGGCCCGGGCTTTACGGGCCTTTCAAAGGGGTTTGTGAGGGCAGTGGTTCCACAACAATGCAATACTGTCCTCTCAGTGGCTAGGTGAGGCACAGGTGGGCAGGAGCGAATACCTAAGTGTTGTGGGCCAAGGAGTTGATTAGTGCTCCTTAGGATGGGCAGGAACAGGAACTGGGCTTGTAGCTAACAACACCTGGACTAATTGGACTTATCGGCATCCAATATTCTGGCTAAACTAGGACGTGGGGGGAATGGTTGAGGATCACTGGCTACACTCTGTAACAATCCTTCACTGCTTTCACAAGCCACAAGCAGGGAGCTGGATGGTAGTGGAGCAGCTGGGAATAGAACCAGCACCCATATGGGATGCCGATGCTGCAGGCAAAGGATTAGCTAGCAATGTCACCACGCCAGTCTCAGAAAGTTTAAATATAAGCTTTTATTTCATACATATTTCCCATGATTTTTATCAATTTCTGGACTTTTAAAAGTTTTATTTATTTTTATTGCAAAGTCAGTTATACAGAGAGGAGGAGAGACAGAGAGAAAGATCTTCATCCACAGATTCACTCCCCAGTTGGCTGCAAAGGCTGGAGCAGAGCCAATCCGAAGCCAGCGGCTTCCTCCTGGTCTCCCATGTGGGTTCAGGGTCCCAAAGCTTTGGGCTGTCCTCGACTGCTTTCCCAAGCCACAAGCAGGGAGCTGGATGGGAAGCAGGGCCGCTGGGATTGGACGCAGAGCCCCTGTGGGATCCTGATGTGTAAAGGGTGAGGACTTTCATGCTATGTTACTGCACTGGCCTGGTATTTTAAAAACTGTATCTAATATAAACCCCTGTGAGACTAACAAAAGGTGAAAGAACATGAGCTACTGTAGGACCATCTGTACAGGCAGGAGCATCTGTGCCAAGTGACCAATTGCAGTATGTCTCACTGTTCAAAGAATCAGTGAGAGAAGCTATAATTAATGTGAAGAAAACAGAAATCCTATTTTTAGAACAGGTAGAAAATGAAAACAACCCCGAAATTTAAAATAAACATCTGTTCCTCGTAATTTTTTAAACTGAGCAAATTAAAAGTAAACAGAACATATGTCAAATGTTATTGGATAAGGTGATTTATAATGTCAGATAGAGAGGAACCTGTGTGACTGCCAAGACACATGTCAATTAATGTGTTATCATTTTAGCCATATGTCTTGGGAATCACATAGGTCTGGGATGACTCGAAAGAGAGCTTAGCAGCCTCCACATATGACCTGGGCTCCTGGCCATAGGATGGTTGGATCATGAGAATAGGAGCTCTAAGAACCAACATTTCAAGAAATCAGGCCGACATCGTTAACATTCAGAACCTAGCTCAGACTTGCGTGCATTGTATCATTTCTGTCAAACTCAAATCTTGAAGAAGTAAGAAACTCAATAGGGCACTTCTTAAACTTTCATAATAGCAATGCAATATCTGGAGCTAAAAGCATTCAATGAGACATAATCAACTTATTTATAACAGACTGCCATTGACAGTGGAGTTATAGCTGTTATAGCTGAGAATCTTTACATCTTAAAAAATCAGAATATATAATGTAAAACATTTTCTTTTTCTAATTAGTAAAATCAAGTCTTCAAAAACAAACAAAAAAAACCTAATTTCTAAAGTAAGGCTAACCTGATACATCTAATTAAATATTTATACACAAGAAAAATGCACCTTTTTTGTCAATTGATCATTTGTAACCAAACATATGTCGGGCCACAAAGGAAATTTCCATAAAATCTTCAAAACAAACTGTGTAGGCCATTTTTTTTTTTTTTTGCTTCTTGTAACAAGACTGAAAAATAAATGAGCAAAATAAATGTTTAAATAAGAGAAAAGCACTAGTTGCAATTTTAAGAATCTCCTAAAAATCATGTGTTAGAGGAAATCAAAGCTGTAATTACAGACTCTTTACTCATTAGAGACTATGATAACATCATTTAGTAAAATGTATGGGATATAGCTGGTTCTGACTCAGAAAAAAAAAACGTGAATTTATTTCATGTAATTCCTATCCACAGGTGTTCTGGAAGGGAAGTTACACTGTAACTGTAATTTTATTGATGTAGCTATCCACCTGTCCTCTAGTTATTCAGCATCCATTCTTCATTTGTCTATGTGTATTACAGTTGCCACAACAAGGGGCATTGAATAGCTACATGAGGGCATTGATTCAATAGATAGAGTACTTCAATAAATTCAGAACCTTCATTCGAAGCAATTTTATGCCAGTATTATGTAAACACAGAGAAATATGTATGCTCTATTAGAGCATCACATTTGAAGAAAGATGCAGAGCAGAAGAAATGCCAGGATCCAGTTCATCTGTCCTTTTATTGTTTCTGCCAGAAATGACATTTTTATGGATAATTCACCATCTTCCATGTAGCCCTGTGCTTTGGTAACTTTAAGCACTATAATCTCATTTTCCTTCCTAGTGATTTGTTTAGGAGTTGACGCGAGACTCACTTTGATAAATGGTGTGAAGGAGCTTTTCCTAGAGAGTTCTGAAGAATGATTTCTTGTTCTTCTTATTTTTTAGACTTACTTTTTTTTTTTTTATTGGAAAGGCAGATTTCCAGAGAGAAGGAGAGACAGAGAGAAAGATCAGTCATCTGCTGGTTGACTCTCCAGAGGGCTGCATTGGCTATAGTTGAGCTGATGCACAACCAGGAGCCAGGAGCTTCTTTTGGACCTTCCACATGGGTGCAGGGTCTCAAGGCTTTGGGCCGTCCTCCCCTGCTTTCCCAGGCCACAAGCAGGGAGCTGGATCAGAAGTGGAGCAGCTGGGTCATGAACCTTAGCCCATATGGGATGCTAACACTTGCAGGTAGAGGATTAGTCAGTTGAGCTATCATGCCAGCCCCCAATGATTTCTTGTTCTTAAAAGGAGGAAAGTAGTTCCTTTTCAGTGCAACACTTTAGTGTTTGTGTGCTGTGCTTAGAAGTGTCATAAGTACCTCACAACTTCAAGGAAGGCAAAGCCAACATAGTGAAGGTTGCTGATGTAAAGGTTGGGGGTGGGGTATATTTGCCTGGAATTATGCCATACACCAGCCTGGAAGATGCTGCTCCTTCTGAAAATTTGTACAACACCAACTCTCGTTTCTTTCGGCCACTTGGGTACTGACATACTCTTTGTGGCTAAACCATTTTCTTGATTCAAAGATGTTCCTGGGACCAAGATTGTGTGCGCTCATTGTTTTTCTCTCATTTTCCACCTGATTGGCTCCCTTTCTCCTTGCTTTTTCTAAAATGTCTGTATTATTTGATTCCTCAACATTTTTTTCCTTGATGGATATTTTTCTGCTTTTCCTCAGCACTTGGTAGCTCTTCCCATCTTGGGAAGAGTTTCTTAATTGATTGGTTAAAGCAATCAGGAAGGAACTTGTGCATTTAGGCAACAATAGGTGGGAACGTTTTCAAATAGTGTATTCCTTGTGCTGTTACAACCTACTTCAGCATTGATCTGGGGTGATCTGGTCTTCAGAATTATGAAGGGCATATCATCCAAGGGAAAAGAGGCTTCTAACTGCATGTCCACAAAGGAAAGAAATTGTTGAAATTTGGCAAATGTATGTGATTAATATGATGGGAGGCCTAGATAATGTTACTGTATTCTTGGAAATATTTTTTTTTTTAGTCTTTCTGAAGATATCAGAAGCAAAAATTGAAAGTATCATTCCATTATTTAAGGCATGGAAATACACATTTTCTGTGGAAAAGATTTATTTATTTGAAGGTACAGTGAAAGAGAGAGGGACGGAAAGAAAAAGAGGTCTTCTGTTTGCTGGCTCACTCCTCAGATGGCCAAAGTAGATTGGGAGAGCCTAGATCAAAACGAGGAACCTATAACTTTATTTGAACCACTCTCCATTCTCTTCTCAATAGTACCTTGACAGGGAGCTGGGTGGGAAGTGGCTCAACCAAAATATGATATGGGATGCCAGCATCACAAGCTTCAGCTTAGCTTGAAGTACCACAGCTCAGTAGATACTGCCTTTGCTTTTGTTAGTTTAAGAGAGAAGATTGGTCAAGCTCATTTATTGTAAGACATTGTGCTGCAGTGGCAAACAATGCAAGATTCTCAGTTGCTTATTATAAAAGATCTAGTTGTCTCTCTGAGTATGTCTCTGGGCATATGTATATGTGTTATCCTCTGTCTTGCGCAGCAGCCTCATTTTGAAGCTTGCTGGCCATTGCAAGCCAGGACATGAATGGACACTTTTGCAGGATGCCAGCCAACATTGCAGATGGTAACTTTATCCACTATGCCACATTGGATCTGATTTTAACATCAATGAGAAGGTTGTGCTGATTTACGAAGGGAAATAATAGGAAGGGGATGACAGAGGATTCTTCTCTCTGCTCTGTAGGAATATGAACGTAATGGACAGCGGGAACTTGACATGCTTTACTTTGGATTTTTCTCTGCATCTTTTCCCCCCTTCAATGCCAAAGCTAAAACATTTATCTTAGAACTCTCTCAGATAAAATAAGAAAATTAGGCATGTCAGACTCATTTAAGGTTAGAGGACACCTATTTTTTATCCCAACCAAACCAAATATCTGATATTAGTGAGTTTCAAGTTTGATTTGATTTAGGGAGCTGAAAGAAAAATGTCATGAAAGTTCTGAACCTCCATTGGGCAAGCAAGCTTTTTCTGAATGATAAGTGTCATGGTTCCTGAGACTTCAATCATAGTAATATCTCTCTCTCTCTCATCTTTTGAATAGGAGAAAACAATTCAAGTATTCCGCAGCTACAGTTTCAAGAAGACCATCACACTCCCTCCTTCCTCCCCCAACCACCTCCCTCTTTTTCCTCTCTCCCTTCCATTGGTTTTTACAAAAGGGATACTTGCCATCCACTCTGTCCTGTGAATCCACAGGCTTGATTTGCCATGAACCATGATACTCAACAATAAGCCAGCCTCAAAAGAACCAATAGCATTGTCTTTGATATATGATAGTATAGAATGCAATCCATATAGGAATGCAATAGGCATTTTGTGATATGATTGCTGTTGTTTTTTAGCTCCGGTGGAACTATGCTCACCATAATAACCTTTCAATGTCAGCATGAAGGAAAAACGATTTCCTGAATATTCTGGGTGGGGAGGGCTCTGATTTGCCCCTTCGTGGACATGAATGTCCCTTGCATTTTGAGGGGTTCTGTGACTAGTGAGGTCTCTTTCTCCCAAACCCTTCAGGCAGCTTCTCTACAGGAAAGAGGATGAACATCAGCAAAATGAACATTATTAATAATAGAGAATGGAAAACTCCATTTGTGTTCTTTATAAAATTCATTCTCAAGACTTCATGTTGCTGGGCCTTCATTGTAGAACCCATGTAATGGTCAAGGAAAACCGATTTGAATTTTAGCTCATACAGTCTCACTGGAAACCACCGATTAGCCCAAAAATGAGACGACAGGGCAAATGAAAATCTTAATTTTTCCATCTAAGTGGTGTTCCCCATACCCTGGATAGCATTAGCTTTAAGTGAGAATAGGGTCAAACCAGTCATCACCAAATACTCGCATACAAAAGGAAAGGGCCCAGAAAGAGGAATTGCCATAGAGTACTGTAAAAGCTGACTTTTCTTTCTTTTTCCCACTGGATTAATTGTTTCTCCAACAATATCTCAGTTGTTGTGCTCTGGCCATTATCTACATTCTAACTATGCCCCAGGAGTCAAAGGGGAAGTATCATTGAATGTACCATAGAGATTGAGCATCACACTGACTTGTGTATGGGCGTATTTTAACCTACAATGAATATCTGACTTTTGATATTGTTTCCTCAGTATGAAAAAAAGAGTAATTTAATGCAGAACAAGAGGTCATTAAATAGAGGAAAAATATTTCAAAATTATTCATTTTAAGGTCTCAGTAGCATACAAGGTAGGAATACATGGTTACGGGAGTATAAAGGGAAATTAGCACATGAATTTTAATTTTTGTTCTGTTTCATTTCGTAGTATGTTTGAGCTTTTAGAAACTTGTTGAGACTGCATTATTTGTAATTGGCCTGGAATAATACAATGTCAAAAGGAAGGCAAAATGGATTTTTTACGAGGCTAATACTAGCAATGTCAAGGCATAATTTTTAAAGCTTTATAGCAAATTGTTAGGGTTTTAGGTATAATTGAATTAGATTAAGGTTGAATTGAAAGCTAATCATTTTTCTGATGAAGGAGAATATTGTAAAATCACAAAACAAACCTAACCTGTACCTTTTCCAAAGTATTTTAAATGCATTCATCATTGTCTTACTGTGGAAATTTTACTTTTAATATGTGCTCTCTCTTTCTCTCTCTGTTTTTTTTTGTTTTGTTTTGTTTTTTGCTTTTAAAATGAGGCCATTCATTATTCTCTGGCTTCTCAATTTTCCTTAGAAAACAGCTTCCTAATGAATAATGAAATAAAAAAAAATTCCAGTAAAATTGAATTGGACAGAGTCTCTACCAAGACCAGAAATGAGCAAAGAGAACAAAATGATGAGAGCCATTCTGTCACTCAGAGAAGGGGATGGTGCATCCAGCTAAGAGCGAATTAATATCCAACAGAAGAAGAAAGAATTCCTGTCTGGAAAACCTCTGCCATGCAGGTGTCTTTTATCTCTGCTAAAACCGATAATTATACCTCATATCATCTCACATTTGACATCAGGGGAAATCCTGGTATTCCTATTTTCCCTTCATCCTCAAATTTTTGGACAGTGATCTTTATAACGTGAGAAAGAACCTCTCTGGGGATGAATTTAGGGTCAGGATATTCTCTCAAAGTTGCTCTTTCAAAGTTAGGTGTGTTTCAAAGGTGCACCTGTATCCCACATCAACATATCTGGGTTTCAGGGAGGATTCTATCTCCCTGCTAATGCCTGTGCTGGGAAGTAGTTGTGTACCTGCTACTGATTTGAGGGATCTGGAATGAGTTCTGAGCTCCTAGTTTTGGCAGGCCCCAATCTTGGTCATTTCAGACATTTGGGCAAAGAACCAGGGGCTGTCAGGCTCCCTCCTGTTTCTTTGTCATCATCCTCCATCATTTTCTCCCCTTCTTCCCACTCTTCCTTCCCCATGTTTCTCCTTCTTCTTCAATAACACAGAGCTTCACCTAGACCCTGGCATTCACATCCACATACTTCTCTTATAGCTGAAAAACAACCCTACACATTTTATTAAAAGATATCATAGCTCAAAGTAACTGAGATATATTGTATATAGATTAGCCAACTACTCTCATGAATGAACTGAATAATTTAAAAAAATTTGAGATTTATTGTACATAAATTAGCAAACTGGTGTCTCTCAAAGTTAGCATACTATACCACACAGTTAAAGAAAAAAGAATAATTAATCAAGACCACAATATACTTTCAGAAAAGAATTATCTTAGAAAAACATATGCAGTATTTATAAAGCAAGATAATCAACGAAAATCATATTAATTAGGTGAAAAGAAGCTTATCAATGAATTAGAAAATTGGTGAATTTCCCGTTATTCTCATGAGAAAGAACAAAAAGGGAAATAGAATTAATGAAAAGCAAGATATATTGACAAAAGATTCATAATTCATCATTTATATAAATGTGTAATGTTCATTCTGTTAAGAAAGAGTAAACTCATTAATGGCAGAAGCACATTTCCTATTCATATGATGGGTAAAGATTAAAAGAAAATATCATGTTAAGTATTGCAAAGAACTTATATCATATATAATTAGTACAGTCAGTTTTGAAGTCAACTTGCCTGTTGAATTCTGGTATGTGAGTGTATATGACACTGATGTACATACAGCCTGGCCATAGGCATCTAAAATATCTGCACCCCAAATTCCAGTAATTTTATGATTCAATACACATTGATCCTTAGGTTTGGATGTTTTCAGAAAAAGACCAGGAGACCAAGATTTTAATGTAAATAGATGTGTGTATGTATACGTGTGTGTAAGGTAGTTCAAGAAAAGCTTCAGAATGAGACTGGAAAAAAGGTAGGGAATCAGGCGATTATGACTAAGTTACCAAGGTGGACAGCTGGAGGAACTGTAGGAGATCCAGTTGATGCAGAAACTGTAGGAAGTGGGGAGGAACATGTCTTTAGAGTTATTTTAGTCCAGGTGAATAATCTGTATCCGTCAACTCCATGTCCATTGCTGCATGAGCGCTGTTTCTGAAAGTGTCACCTATATTTTACTTTCAGAAAATCTTGAGCATGCATTTAGACACGAAGCTGTGCAAGTTACATGTAAATATTATACTTTATTAGATAGGTACTTGATCGTTTGCAGATTTTGCTGTGTGCATGGAAGGGATAGATTGTGGTCCTGGAACCAATGGCAAGGAATAACTGTATTTAAATTTTTCATAATTACATTGAGAGAAGGTACATAGTAAAGTTAGAAAAAAGAATAAGCAGGAGAGCAGTAATGGTAAAAGACGAAGAAATAAATCAACAAAGCTGAATAATAGCTGAAACCCAAAGATAGTAAATTCTAATTTACTTCTTTACTTTCTCCCCCTCCCACCCGTCAGTTATGCAAAATGACACGATAGTATCTTAGAGAATCTTCTAAATCCTAATTAATTAATTAATGTTGCCAAGTTCAGGAAAAGATTGACGTGACTAAGAAAGCAAAAGAAAATCTGGCTTCCATGGCTGTTTTTGAAATGCAGTGCAGGGAATTAGAAAACAACCCAAAAGTATCCTGACACTATTGAAGGAAAAGTATTACAGAAACCTACATGAAATTCAGTGGAATGCATATTAAATAACTTTGGCAAATTAAAGCGTTAGAAAAATACCACAATTCAGTAGAGTGTTTAGGGAAAAGATCTGAGAGAGCACATTGAACAAATTATTCAGAGTAAGCGGGAAAGAAAGCTGGTGAGCAATAATTTTAGACTTTTTCTCTTCATAGCTAAGTATATCATGATAATGTGATATGTAATTTAAGCATGTGTCCAAGATTATTAGAATATACTTGCTGAATGGGATGGTCCAGTAATAACCGCAAATTAAACCTGGGTCATTATTTTTCAGGCTCCAAGTGGTACATAAAATAAGGATGAGTGAGTTGTTTGGAGAAAGAAGGGATAAAAACAGATTAAACTCTAGATATTTTTGTGAAAGCAAAATAAGCACATGTAAAAATAAATTTAATATTAAATGGGATTAATAGGAATCCAAGCACTGTAAAACAGTAGAGTTTGTTCATTTCTATAATTGGAAAAAGGGAAAGGAATAGATTGAAGCCATCTATTTTCTAATGTTGGGAGTTATTAGTATATTTTTTTATAACAAGTTATAATTAATAATAAATATTAAGTTAGAAAAACACAAATTCTCAAATGTGAGAATTGCCAGAATACATGGGAATAAGCTGAATTTTTTCATCTCAGATGAGAAATACAAATTAGATTAAATGTGGTATGCTCCTTGCAGAAAGGGAAAAAAGTGTTAACTATACTTGATTAAACATTTTTTAAACATTTATTTATCTTTATTGAAAAGGCAGCTATACAGAGGAAAGGAGAGACAGAGATAAAGATATTCCATCCACTCGTTCACTCCCCAGACAATTGCAATGGCCAGAGCTAAGCTGATTTAAAGCCAGGATCCTGGAGCTCCTTCTAGGTCTCCCACGTGGGTGCAGGGTCCCAGTGGCTCGGGCTATCCTTTGCTGCTTTCCCAGGCCATACCAGGAGCTGGAAGGGAAGTAGAGCAATCAGGATATGAACCAGTGCTCAAATGGTTATCCCGGCAGATGCAAAGCAGGAATTTAGTCACTAGGCTCTCACTCTGGGCTCTTGAGTAAATATCTGAGAAAGTATAAAAATAAATGTAAAAGTATTTAAAAACTTACCATTTAGAATGGTCAATGAAAATTAATTTGGGGCTGGGCATTTTGTGTAGCAGTTGATACTTGAGCAGTCCATTTGCATATCGAACTGCATGGATTTCCGTTCTGGTCCTACTCTTAGTTCTGACATCTTACTGTTGTTCGCCCTACGAGGCAGCAGGGGATGACTCATCTCTCACGTGGGAGACCCAGATTCAGTACTAGGTTCCCAGCTTTGCCTTGACTCAGTTCTGCTTCTGTCTGTATTTAGGGAGTGAACCAGTAGATAAGAGATTTCTGTCTGTCTCTGACTGTCAGGTAAAGGAAACAAAAACTGAAATATGTGTCCATTAAGAGACAAGTTCTTATTATGCACCGCTTGTTCACAATATGGAAAGTGGGCAGGAATACCCATGGGCTATGGTAGGCTGTGTGATCTTTTCCTAAGAGAAGATGAGGATGGAACAAGGACAGGTCTACTATTGACCAATTTATCTTTCTTTTTTAAAAGATTTATTTGTTTTTATTGGAAAAGCGGATATACAGAGAGGAAGAGAGACAGAGAGGAAGATCTTCCGTCCGATGGTTCACTCCCCAAGTGACTGCAATGGCTAGTGCTGCCAGGAGCTCTTCCGGGTCTCCCATGTGGATGTAGGGTCCCAAGGCTTTGTGCCATCCTCCACTGCTATTCCAAGCAACAAACAGGGAGCTGGATGGGTGGGAAGCAGGCTACCCAGATTAGAACCAGCGACCATATGGGATCCCAGCGTATGCAAGGCAAGGACTTTAACCATTATGCTATCGCGCTGGGTCCTGACCAATTTATCTTAAATATATTGAGAAAGACAACCAAGAAATATATCAAAATAGTAGGTTTAACTAAGTTAAACCAGAAAAAGTAATAATTATGAAACTTTAGAAAAGGAATCAAATTTTCTATCTATTCAGTAACATACAGAATGGTGTATTTTCAGACATTCATAGGTGGGTCTTGATGGATTAAAAAATAATTCTCTTTACTACTTATGTCTGGTTAAGAAGTTCTTAGAAAACTTGGATTAATTAGGAGCTTTCTTGACCTGATGACACTTAAGCAGTGGAATATCCTAGAAATTATCAAAACCTTTTAAAGCTAGATACATTCTACTAAATTCAAGAGACCTCATCATTGCTACTGCCAGTTATTATCCTAACTAAAATGATGCAATAAAATTAATAAATAGGATTTATAAAAACTAGAAACAAAGATGAAAATTAGTGCTTTTGCCCTGATATCCCTCTGTTCTTTTTATTTTTTTTTCTGCTTAAAAATATAATTACTTGTAGAATTCAAGGAAATCTAAAATAGGTAAAACAGGAGTTTAGTCAGATAGTCATCTAACATATTACCCTACAATATCAACACTGTATTACCCAGAAATCATAAGCAGAGTACATTTCTAGTTAGGTCAAAGGTCTACTAATATAGGCATTATATGTGGTATGCTCATGACTGGGAGAGTTGAATCACAATATTTATAAAATTAATACTTAATGAAATGGTCAGTATTCAAATTTTTGTAAGATTTTATTTATTTATTTTTATTGGAAAGGCAGACATAAAGAGAGGAACAGAGACAGATAGGAAGATCTTCTCTCTGCTGATTCACTCCCCAAGTGGCTGCAATGGCCAGAGCTGAGCCGATCTAAAGCCAGCAGCCAGGAGCTTCTTCTGGGTTTCCCAAGGCTTTGGGCCACCCTTGACTGCTTTCCCAGGCCACAAGCAGGGGCTAATGGGAGTGGAAATTCTGGGATACGAACTGGCGCGCATATGGGATCCTGGCACATTCAAGGTGAGGACTTTATGCACTAAGCTACCATGCCAGGCCCACTACTCAAAAGTTTTACCAAGAAATATGCAGCTTTTTTAAAAAAGGAAATTCAATAGATTGTATGATTCCCAATTATAGTGTAAATGCAGTAATATTTGAAACTGTTTTGCCAGGACAGAGTAAATGGTATCTCATCATATTAGTGGCTAATACACATTTAGCACTTGCATTTTTGAGGTAATGGAATAGCTTGAAAGACTCACAGGAAGAAAAGCAAGAGAGAAGCAAAATGCCGGAGAAGCAAAAACAGTCTGTTCAAGAGCCTTAGAGCAGTACCAAGGTCATTGGAATTTGTAGCTGTCAATATGAGATGACATTCTTCAAGATCCTTTCCCCAGGAGGAGTCTGTCCTTTTCAGTGCGGCCCTAGAGATCCCAAATCAAACAGATAACTTTAGCCAGGTGAAGGGAAACCAATAGATAATCTGAAAGTCTCGTATACTTAGATAGTTAAAGAAAAAACCAAAACAACGACAAAAACTGAGTTTGGGTTGACAAAAGAGTATGGAATTAAGATCCAAGCTCTCAGAAAGAAGCAAGGAGCCAAGTAGGACATCTTAAACTCCATAGGTTTTAGTTTGAAGTACCAGGTAGATTTTTAAACTATGGAAGGCAAAACAAAAACAAAAACAAAAAACAAAACAAAACAACAACAACAACAAAGAAGTGAGAGGGAGCTGCTGGCATTGTGGGTCATCCTGCTGACTGTGACACCAGTATCACACATAGGCATCAGTTCGAGTTCTGTGTTTCACTCCAATCCGAATCCCTGCTCCTACAGCTGCCTCTGAACCCATGTGGGTACTCCCAAAGCAGATGCAAGCTCCTAGCTGCTGGCTGATACAGCCCTGGTGCTAAAGCTGTTTGAGGAGTGAACCAGCTGATGGAAGATATCTCTCTGCCCCCATTTTCTCTGGAACTCTTCCTTTCAAATAAGTAGAATAAATCTCAAAAAAAAAAAGAGGGGGGGAACACCCACTGAAAACCATGACATAGTTTTCAACAGCCTCACGATGCTGAGAAAGCAAGTTGGGATTCAGGACATGCAAGCAAATGGAGTCAGAGTAAATTTCCCTTGGTTCTCAATTGTGACGTCTGCAAATTTTCACTGTAGGAGCATATGGAAAATACCTACAGGGGAAGCCCAACCTTTCTGCATTTGTGTTACAGTAGTGGGCTCTGTGGTAGTTTCCTAACTCTAAGAGTTCAAGAATTGGACGTCAGGACTTACAAGAGGTCATACATGACAAATACCATAGGAATGGAAATCCGGGACACCTTTCTTGTGGGAGCAGAGTGAGGAAGACATGAACAGGCACTGCTACCCTTCAGCTTCTGTCAAACCCTAATTTGATTAAGGTCGCTTCCCTGCCTGTACTTCTCTAAATCTTCATTTTTTTTTTTTAAACACTAAATACCAGGCATTTAGCAAAGAATTAACAGGCATGCCAAAAAAAGAGAAGGAAGTAAGAGCAATAAAAGTAGAAAAAAAGTGACACAGATCTACATATAATTTGACTATTGGTGTTCTTAGCATGAAATGCTGTTAAAATCTACCATAAAATTGTAACCTTATTATTCACAGTTTCACCAAAATTAACATCATTAAAAAAACCTAAAACCCAAAAATGTGAACTTGATTTATGTAATGATAGAAATTTTTTTAAAAAATGGAATTCATGAGATGTTTTTATAATTAATGATAGCCTCCTCCACAGAAAACAGGTGTTAAAAAGAATGATCAAAAACAACCTTTTGGGAGAAATCTCCAAAAGAAGGCAGCAATTTGAAAAATATCTACTTGCAGAAAGCTGCTAGAGCATCGCATAAGAGCAGCATTTGTAACATTCTTCCCGGAGGACATTTTTGGAAATGACAGAACTATAAGAAGGCAGAGTTAGTATACGCCTCACAAATTCTCCTGGACTGTAAAACTTATGCTAGGCAGGCTGGCAAAAATAGGATACTTACAATTTTCTCTGACATCTTATGTGTTCTTTATTTATCTATTTATTTATTTTTTTATTGCAAAATCAGATATACAGAGAGGAGGAGAGACAGAGAGGTAGAGCTTTCATCCACTGATTTATTCCTCAAGTAGCTGCATTGGCTAGATCTGAGCCGTTCTGAGGCCAGGAGCCATGAGCTCTTCCGGGTCTCCCATGCGGGTGTAGGGTCCCTAGGCTTTGGGCTGTCCTCGACTGCTTTCCCAGGCCACAAGTAGGGAGCTGCATGGGAAGCGGGGCTGCTAGTATTAGAACTGGCACCCAAATAGGATCCTGGTGCATGCAGGGCGAGGACTTTAGCCGCTACATTACCATGCTGGGCCCTTCCTATGTGCTCTTCCAGCTATACAAGGAGGAGAAAGGTCCAGCGTGACCAGCTTATAGGCTTTGCATGTCTGTGTATCAGCTTTGTACATGAGTGTCTAACTGGCCCAGACATTGTAGTTATGTGGCGACTGAAGAAAGCTCGCTCTCTCCGTCTTTCACTCTCTCTCATTTTGCCTTTCCAATAAATAAATCTTTTAAAAAAACGTTAACTATTTATTTATTTATTTATTTATTTATTTATATTGGAAAGGCTGATTTATAGAAAAGCAGAGAGAGGGAATTAAAATAAATCTTTTAAAAATTGTTTGGATTCCTTCAAGAAGAGATATTCCAGAGGAGTCTGGAGAGGATGAAATTACCACAACAAATGATGGAAATACCTCTGCTAGGTATAATTAATTTCATGTCAGGGCAGGAAGGGACATTGATAGAATGGTTATGAAAACAGGCTTGTCCAGTTGAGTAAATATAGAGGAATGGTAGCTAATGTTTCTATGGCATAGCATCTGTTTGAAAAGCTTTATTTCATATTCCTTATGCATTTTATTTTCCCAATGGAGGAAGGTTTTGGTTTAATTACTTTCCTCAAAATTACAAGTGAGCAGTTGGAGGTCTAGAGTGAGCAAGCTTGGAGAAGATTGCATGAGCTGTTTGCCCTTACTTAAACACCAAATGAAAAGGAGTTAAAGAAGGCAGTTACCAATCTGCCAGTCTACTCTTAGCTTAATGTACCTGAAAAGGTGTACCCACGTGTATCTGCGTATGCTTCCACAATTAAGGAATGTGCATTAATGAATATATGTGTGAAAGTACTTTGTTTTGGTGAGCTTAGTGAACACAGAGCTGATTGATTCGCTGTCATCCTGCAAACTCTCATGTTATTATCCTCTTTGGCTACCCATCATTTTAATGAAGCTATGTTAGTTCCTGACAGACTCAACTAAGCAGGAAAATTCTGGCTGGATTTTACACGGGAGCGGGGAGACACAGGGATCCTGCTGTGTGTCCTGTGGATTTCTTTCCCTGCCTTCTCTTTTGGTTTCCCTATTTAATTTCACTTCCAATCTTGGCACTGTAAGTTCATGCGTTGATTAATATGTTATTCCAACTCATTAAAAATAGAATTCTGGAAATTGTGTTCCCAATTCATTATTTTTGTAATTGTACTTCTGTTTGCTAATTGTATCACTATTGTACGCAGCAGGGTGTAGTGGAAGAAGTACAGAAAATCTGAGTTTGCATGGAACCATCACACTCACAGCAATATTCACGTTTTAAAGATAATTACCCAATCCATGCTTTTGTCTCAACATTCAAAGTAAAGAGAACAATACAATTGCGGAGTGTGACTGAATTTTTAAAATCTATAGAGAGGAGCATATAAGAGGCTCATACAAAATGGGTAGGCTAATATTAGGTCAAAGCCTTTGAAAACCAAGACTCACAGGAGAGCCAAACTTTTCTCTGGATGTAAAGAAGGAATTTATTCATAACACAGAATGGGTCCACCTGCTGAACAGAGAAATAATTAATAATTAATAGACCATATTTTCTGACCAAAATGCTAAAAGAGTGAATGAAAGAAAAATGTAAGAAAATTATGGCAATTGTGACTGTAATAGAAAATAATACTCATAACAGAAAGACTGCATGAAAAGTTGAATGAAAACAAAGTTTAGATGATTATGAGAAAAGACACTGTGGAGCATTATTAAATCAGGTTGGAATAAGTGGTGGGGCAGGTTAAATTCTTTTATTAATAAACTAAAATTTGTTAACATAAATGACCCAGAGTTTAAGCTCATAAATTAGCAACTGATGAGGACAAGAAGAAGAAGAAAATATTACAAATAAGTGTATATGTGATGGAACTGGGACTCAGGGATCAAATAGTGGACTAGGAACCCTGGTAGCTGGTTTGCTGAAGAAAGAATCTCGGCTGTATGCCCTCTTTCCAGTGGTGGGTTGCCCTGATGGTGTTGTATAAGAAAATGGAGCTTGCTATCCTAGTGTGTTTATGTAGATGTCTGTGCCATGTTACTATTGGCAAATGTGTGATGCTTCCTCTGGTACCATAAGACAGTAACTTTCTTTCTGTCTTTTGTAAAGTGTTAGTCTCTGGATGTTGTTATTTGTAACCTCAGTGTAAGGCAGGAAGGGTTGTAACAGGCAGCCCCACCTCTGCCAGGCACCAGGTCTCATGGGGATGGTCTCCTGAGTTCTCGTAGCATCCGCCCCACACAGATGAGTAGCCAGTATACGCACAGGTGTAAGCCACCTGGTTAACAGATCCAGTGAGTTTTTTACCTGGGATACTGCCAAACACTTTTGCTGAAGACAGACTTTCATTTTCTTGCCACAAGTAAAGGAGACGGTGGAAAGGTGCAGTTCCCCGAACGGCTTTCCTGAGAAGCAGTTGTCCAGGTCTTTTAAATAGCAAGCCATAGGGGAGAATTGGGCAATAGGAGCTTCCTGCTTGCAATTTACATCCAGGATGTAGAAACAGGAAACCAAATACTTGGGATCATCTTCTGTTTTGCCAGATCCGTTAGCAGAGCCAGGAGCCAGCAGGCATTCTGATATGGCATGCTAGCCTTTTAAGCTACATCTTAACCTTCCACACATAAATACTGGTCCACACCGTGTCTTTCATAGTGGTCTCATGGAAAGAATAACCTCTGCACTCTGTAAACAATTTCTTGTTTAGTATTTCAGCTTGACTAGTTGTTTTCCTGCAAAATCCTCACTTGACTATTTGCTTGGCAATAATTCATAGGTGGAATCCTTTGTTTTCAGTGACGCGATGGAAGAGCCAGACAAGCTTCCACTTTTTCCTATAAAGTGACTCAGTCCTATTTTGTCTTCATTTTGCAGAAATGTCATTATGATGTATTTTTGTTACTCATCCCATGCAATTGGCAAGTAAATGTTGACATGTGGATACTTTTTACATTTAGAAGTACAATGTGATGTTTGGATATATGTGTATTTTGTAAAATAAATATCACAATACCGTATCTATTACTTCATATAATTACCGTGTTTTTGCTGTTGAGAACATTCAGCCATTATGCAGCATCATCACTAATTTTCAAACGTTAATTCACCCCAAAAGCAAACCCCATACACGTTAAAAAAAAAGAAACATTTCGCATTTCTGCATAGATCTCAAGCCCTAACTTTCCACTTAGTCAAGTTTCTGGCTTTTATGACTTATTTATTCTGGAAATTACGGATAAATCAATCACAGAATGCTTAGTCTTCCCTCACTTAGCATAGTTTCTGGATAATTTCATGTTGTGATATCTACCTCCAACTTCGTCAGTGTTTTTAAGATTTCATTGCTAAATAGTGCGGCTATACCCCATTTTTTCCTTTAATTAGGTGTGTATGTTTGGGTTATTTTCACCTTTTTTTCCATTAAGAATGATGCTTCTGTGAATATGACTTGTCAGTTTCGATGATCTGCATCTTCCCAGAGATCTTTGTATTATTTTCAAGCTATTTTATTGTTGGCATACAGTTGGATGTCATATTCATTTAGAAAAGAGTTTTTAGTCTGTAGTGTTGTTAGTTACTGATTTCAGTAAGTTGAATTCTTTATTTCCATATCTCTGTCACTATTTCTTTCTTTTCAGTTTTCAAATAAGAATCTGATTTTCAGTGAGTCTATTGCTATGCGGTAATTCATTAGACTTTTTCTGCTTTTTTTTCCCACTTCATCTTTATCGTTTTTTCCTCTCCAGGCTTTGGGTTTAGTTTTTCTGTTTCATTTATTTTTTTCTTAAGTTTGTATGTTACTACTTTCAGATCTTTGTTTTTTTTTTAATTGGCATTTTAACATAAAATTTCATTCCAAGGAGTTCTTTAGATCTGTGCAATATTTTTTTTTTTTCCTTTTTTACTACTCAGATGCTTAACATAGTCAGAGAGGTGAAGCGATAAGCTATTTTGGATGGTGTTAATTTTAACATGTTTGAATTGAATACTTTTCCTTCTGTATTAATTTTTTAGTTAATTCTACGTGATTGAATAGCACACTTCTAAATATCTCATACTTATATTTATCTGTTTTTATTAGAAAGGAAGATTTGCACAGAGGAGAGACAAAGAAAAATCTTCCATCCACCGACTCACTCCCCAAATGATAACAACAGCCAGAGATAAGCCTATTCAGAGCCAGGAGCCAGGACATTCTCCCAGGTTTCCCACATTAGGTACAGGGACCCAAGTACTTGGGTCATTCTCTACTGCCGTCCAGGCCATAAACAGAGAGCTGGGTTGGAAGTGGACCTGTCCAGACACAAACCTGTGCTCATGGGGGATGCAGCTCTTGCACGTGGAGCATTGCCTGTTGAGCCACTGAAACTGGCCCCAGATTTCACACCCTTCAGTATTGAGATTTATTTTGTGGTCTGATACAGCATTGGTCGTGGAGAATATTCCCACTTCCTCTGAGAGCAATGTGTACTTTGCTGATATCATGAAGAGTAGTATATGGGCAGATAGATTGAGAGAGAGAGAGAAGGGGAGAGAGAGAGAGACAGGGACAGAGAAGGAGAGAGAGAGGGTCTGATTGTTTTATGCTGTTGTTCAATCATCTATTTACTTTTTAGTCCTCTGCTTAGTTTGTAGAATTCCACTATTTTAATGTCATATTGAAAACTCATAATAGGCCTGGCAAGGTAGCCTGGTGCCTAAAGCCCTCATCTTGCATGCACCAGGATCCTATATGGCACCAGTTTGTATCTCAGCTGCTCCACTTCCTTCCAGCTCCTTGCTTGTGGCCTGGGAAATCAATAGAGGATGGCCCAAACCTTTGGGATCCTGCAACATGTAGGAGACTCAGAAGAAGCTCCTGGCTCTTGGCTTTGAATCAGCTCAGCTCTGGCTACTGCAGCCACTTGGGGAAGATCTTTCTCTGTGCCTCTCTTTCTCTCTGTGAACCTGACTTTCCAATAAAAATAAACAAAAATTAAAAAAGAAAATTCATAATAAACAAAAGTAATTATATCAACTTCACACAATGCTTTTACAAAAAAATGCAGTCTTAAGAATAGAGTAGCAGCTGGAAGTCCGAAATAAACATGGATTTACTAGATATATACAGAAATAGAAAATGATTCTAGGTGGAAATTTTATCATATCTATTTTATTCCCAGAGAATGTCAAAGTTACAAAAGCATATTGCTCCATCTGTAGCTGATAATTAGGAAAATGTCAGATTAACTGTATGTTTTGCTTTCTGACCTTCTCTAGACTATCTGAAGATGATATCAAAAGAGTATTTGTCTTTATTTTTACTTTCAGTAACATACATTATTTATAGTAATCTGCAAAATAGATCAATAGCTCCAAATTTGAATTTAGGTGGGGAGTCCTTTTACAAAATAATGTTTTAATTATCGCCCTTAAGGTTCATCAAAGTGGAATTTCTCTTAACTAAAATATTATTATTTAATTATCCTGATTACTATATGAGACTCATTTCAAAATCAGAGTTTTTCTACATAGCCAGACAGCAATTAAGAATTAAATTCAGTGGTTAAAAAAATTGTAAGTAAAATAACATGATTATATGACAAAAGTTGATGTGTTTGGGGGCACACAATCTTTCGGGACCTGGAAAGTGACTGTCTGGCATTAGATAAAATGCTGAATCTTGATTTACTTTTGGCAGGAACATTTTCTCAAGTTGAAAGGTTTAAACCAGAAAAATGTCATCAAAAGGAATTTTTTCCCTTTAAAGGTTTATCTCAGGTATATGTGACAGGTAAGCCATTGAAACATTTTCTGCCTCAGAATGATAATTTTTATCTGAGCTTGACATCTCTCTAACCTTTATAATTATAGAGTATTAAACCATACTTGTGTCAACAAAAATGCCAACCCTAGTGCTACAAAACAAACTCGATGATTGTGTCCACAGGATGCAGATTTACCAATAACAGGAGGTTGAGAACTGTGGCTATGATTTAGTTAGTTATATCTTACTTCTGAACACACATGGGTACAACAAGGACAGGTAAAATTGGTCATGTTGGGCCATCTTGAAGAATTTCATTTCCCCATATGCGACAGTTCTGTGAATTTTCTCTGTTCGAAAAATCCATGTCCCATGAAGGTATTTAGTTAAGTGTCTTATATTTGGAAAGCTTTTTAAAGCCCGAAATGTGGTTTCATAAAGCCATTGACAGGGTAAGACTAAAAGAAAAATGGTTAGAAAATGATGTAACAATAAAAAGTGAATTCTGGAAAGACTTAAGTTTGGGCATGTTTTGAGTGTTACTGTGGATGGTAAATGTCCCCAAAGGCACATGTGTTAAAGGATTAGTTCCAGGAATGGGAATACTGGGAGGTTGTTCTGTCCCTGGAGAGGTAGACTTTGATGGTCATTGTCAGGAGAGGGTAGTTATATTAGCCTGACTGTGGAGTCAGCTTCTGTTTCCTTCCTCTTGTCTTGTCATGTGATCCTTTCTCCAAATGTTGTCTGCCAAGTTCATCTGTCACCTTCTTCAGACGTCAAAACAGTAGGGTAGCCCAGTCCCGCATTACTAACCTCTAGATGTGAAAGGTAAAATAACTATCCATAGGTAGCTTGTCTCGTGTACTCTTGGTAGTGCTGAAAACTTGACTGATATGATTGTATCTGCTACAATTCCAATAATGAGTGAAATGGAAAAGGGGCAGATTGGGTGGTTGGCAGCTGTATGCAAAGCCAAAAAGTAGGGAATGTGGCTAAATATAACTTCTTCACTTTGATAAGATTCCTTCTTATACCACTAATCCCTCACCATGAAAGCTGAAATATTTTTCCATTATTGTGCCTAAAATATCCCCCGGTAATCCGTTTTGTTGATATGAATGAACAAATGTGACAAATTTTGGGGTGTGGAGATGACACACATATATTATATATGGTAGTTATCATTAAACTTTGTTGAATAACCATTGTCATTAACTGATGAAGATGAAGGAATCAATACTATTTGATTCATATTTTCTCTTCATGATGGAGCAACACAAAACTGGGTTATTGTTTAATAAATTTGTTTACTTTTTGAAGAGAGATTGGGGATAGAGAGATACTCCTTGTACTTACTTTATAAATAGCTATGACATCCAGGTTTGGGCTGGCTTGAAGGAAAGAGCCAGAAAGGCAGTTCTGGTCTCTCATGCGGGTGATAGAAACATAAGCATGTGTGCTATTACATTCTTTTTTCCAACTTCCTTCCTATGGGTTACTGTGTATATTCAATTTTATTAACGAATTCTTCCCAACAAGCTTTGATATATTGAGAAAAAATGTTTATATTTTACTATTAATCATGATGCCAGAATTATGGATAATATTTCAAGGAATCTAAAGGAAACAAGTAATAAATTAGGCAGTATGACATTTTGTTTCCCACTTTGCATATTTTCAGCACCTGCAAGGCGTTGATTGAGATCAGTAGGATGCACACTGCACATGCAATCAGAATAAAGAGCAGGGTTTTATCAAAGGTGAAGTCCAGCGTTTTTATAAGAGGAAGAGAGCATGGTGACACTCGGTGTCCACCGAAACACTTGCCTTTGGAAACACCCTTTGCCAGCACCAGGACTTCATGTCATATTTGTTTGTGAATTTCTCTTCCTTTCTGCTCTCTTGGGGAGCAGATAAACATATTTTGATCGACTTTTCCCCCCTAAAATGTATATGTAAGAAATCATGATTGAAAACATGGATGGAGGAGCTTGCTTTTAAGTAGAGATGATACAGAAACTATTGCTGATTTGGTTTGTTATAGTACAAAAAATTAGTGAAATATATTCTTTCTCATGTAGTCCTCTTATAGTGTGTCAATCTGATGCTGATAGCTTATTTTCTATACTATACTGTTAAAAATTCAAGTCCTGCCCCTGAGAATTTCAATCTCTTGTCAATGCATAACCCCTAAAATGACTTCTCAGTGACCACAAGGCAAAGTCTCTTGTAGGTTCAAGCAAATGTTTACATCATTGCTTCGCCTTACTGTTGTCATACAGTTGCCGGAGATCGACTCCAATGAGAGCTTTATTATTCACAGTTCCCAGGAAAGCATAACCTGATGGAACTCTTTAAGTAACACAGTTCATACAGAGATGGACTGCTTTGTGATTGAGGTTTTTTTTTTTTTTTTCTTTCTCTTTTTAGTCTTAGCTTGTAAAGACTTTTTTTTTTTTTTTTTAAAGATGAGGGCACAGATTTTAGCCCTTAAGCAAAGCCACAATGTTACATAAATATTATTTGACATACGTATTGCCCTGTCCTGGTGTTGCATATCAGGGTTTTGTTAATGTTTGGGAGGTTTTTATTTATGTTGTTGTTTTTTTCTTTTTAAATAATAGGCATTTAGAATAGAGACTCCTTAACATGGTCTGTAAAATCATTATTGTGAAGTGGTTTTTTTACAATTTTAATTTAAAGTATTACAGGTAAACTATAAGAGGTAAACTATAATAAGAAATTTGTGTGTGTGTGTGTGTGTGTGTGTATGACCTATATTAGTATATATGTATGTATTCACTCTGTCTAGCATGAGGAGAGCATGAAGGTAACATGAAGGTCACTATATATGTGTGTTGCTTTAGTAAACAGAAGACAAAGCATCTCAGTGGGTGACGGCAGGAAAATAAACCAAAAGTCATTTTTGAAAGTAGATCAGAATATACAGGCCTTCCTGAACGCAGGTTTTGAACAAGTGGCTGTTAGCATCCGATGAATAATTAACATCATATAGTTTCCGTGTGAGGCAGTGTCCTTGTTTGAAGTCAAGGAGAGGAATGGGTTTTTCACCCAAGAAATTCAGCTTGAAGCATGAGTATGTGGAGTCACAGTTGAGATGATGTCACTTTGAACTGAACTTTAAAAGGAAAGCTTTATGAAAGCTAACTTGAGTCCGTAGGGAATTTGCCACAGGTAATAATCTTCAGCTTCCTGGCAGTCCCGGGGAACAGGTAAAAGATACCAGGAATTTAGCAGGTTGGCATATTTAGCAAGTTAACGGTAAATGCCTATCGCAAAGATGGCCATGGGAAGTTGGGTTAGTGTTTATTTACTTCCCAGGTTGAGAAAAATTGTTTGGAGACTTGGTTCTAGGTGAAAGGAAAAAAAAAAGGAAATTCTTCCCACAAATCTCCAAAGAGTTCGTGTCATAGTTAGAAATGGCCCTCCTAGGGCCCGGCAGCGTGGCCTAGCGGCCCCAAGAACTAAAATTTCAAGTTCTTGACTCATTTGCAGCTCACAGGACCTCAAAGGCCTAATTATTTGGCCTGCTGTTTAGGCATCTAGCCCTCTCTAGTCTCTGCTAAAAGCTCTCACCTGCCTACTTTCCCTGCTACTTTTCCAACCAGTTTGTTTCCTCAATCTAGGCATTTTATTTTCTTGCCAGCTTATGAAATCATTCAAATTAACTAGTTACTTCCTAATTGGGGCTCAGGGGTCAAAGATTTCCTGTCACTGCAAAGCCAGCTTCCTGTGGGCCCTGCTCATTCATTCAGTTCCTGAGTGTACCTGCTGGTGGCCCTGTATGTGCCTGGTGGCACATCGTGTCCTCCCTCTCCAGAGCGTTAGAATGTGTGACTAACAAATTCCTACTGATCTGTTTCCTTTAATTAACATAAAATGCTTTGTATGCAGCCTTTCATGCTCTCACTTTGCTCTTTTGGTGGAGAGAGATCTCTCTTACTGAGGTGATCACAACATGTGTCTTAAGGGTCCTCGAAAAGTTCATGGAAATGCAAATCATAGAACCAGGGTACTAGGAATCAAAGAAGTACTGCTGTATGCATCTCTACTCTCTAATAATTGTAGGGCCCCCAATAAAACTGTTAAATACACGCTGACAACAAAATTCTAGACTCTACCAATGCTTATAATTACTGTCATGACGTATGTGAAGAGCAGAACGCTGGAGTGGAGACTGCAGCTGAAGGACTAGATTATTGTAAAACTCAGGGGACAGTGGGGAGGGGAGAAGGAGATGAGCGAGAAAGGGAGGGAAAGCGGGGTAGCCCTATACCTGCAAAACTATAAAATACATTAAAATTAAAATAGAATAATAAAATAAAACTGTGCATGGATTGTAGACTGTGTTGAACTAAGAGAAATTCCTTCCTGAACTTTATTTTCCCTCAAAGTTACTGCAGTACTCTCATATTTCCTCTTTCAAATTTGGGATTGGTTAAGAGGATACCTTGGTAGCAACCAGCCCAGCCATCCCAGCATTCTTGTTTTCTTACTCCATTATCCAACCCAAGGAGCCATAGTTCCTTTGGAAAATTACGACTGGGGCAAGAAATAAACAAGAGTGATGTTTGTGGTGTAGATGCTAAGAAATTATATTAGAATCTCTAAAATGATTGTCCTATCAAACGATGCAGGGCCACGTCTAAGTGCTCTGCGTGGTCAACACAGGCACAAGGAGAGCAACAAAATCAGTACAGTAGTGTTGGCTTATGGGCTTCAAGTAAATAGTTAAAGTCTAGCCCTTGACCCTTTGCACCCTAAATATGTAAAAATTATCAAAAATAAAATTTACACAATTAAAAAATGTCTATGCATTGAATGGTTGACTAAAGTAATAAATCAATAGACGAGAGTAGGTAAATCTCCCATCACTGGTTGAGAGCGGATCTAAACCATGTGTGTAGATATTGAGTCTGTGCAAAAGCGGAGCGTAATTCCTCTTTACCGTGGGCTCTATGTAGTGAGAAAACATATTCAAAAAGGGAGACAAACATTAATTTGGAGAATCTGAAGTCACTGACTCAGGCATGTCAGCAGAGCTGATTCATGTGCCTGTTGTGTACCCCTGAGATGACTTGACGGAAATGAAACTATAGTTCTGTGTTCTTCCTCTTTCTAAATCTCTGTCTCCAGAATGGCACTTTACTTCTATGGTCATTCTTCCAAAAATTTGTAATTTCAGTGTTAATTGTGGTAGTATCATGATACATATTGAAATTGAATGAATTTTTCAAAATGTATCCAATGAGTACTCTTCGACTTCTAAGGTGATCAAAAACAAGGAAGCCAGCAGATGGAAGATATCTTTGAATTTGACTTTCCAATAAATGAATAAATTTTAGATGAAGTTAGGAGGGCCTGAAAATCCTCAGTCCGAGGAAATGTGCCCAAATGGGATGTGCCATCCGGAGTGAAAGCCTTAGGCAGAAAAACAACATGTGATAAAAATCAGGAAAACCTAAATAGAATGCAGACATTAGCTTACAGTAATTGCCAATATTATTTACCTAATCGAGACAACATGTATTGTACTAACAATAACATGTATTGTACTAATAATAAATGTTTTCTATTAACAATAGAAAACATTTGCTCTGTAAATTATCTTCACAATTTCTCTGTAGTCTGATCAATTCTAAAGTGTAAAAGCATTTAAGATCATTTAATTTTTAAACTGATTCCAAATGTCACAGCTGGCCCGATGCCATCTTCCAGATTTTGATGTTGCATTTCAGGTATGGACAGTGCACCCATAGGAGTTGGTGGTTGAAGGATTCATCAGACTATTAGGTAGCAGCCTGAAATTGCCAATACCTGATTGACATTCACCTAGAACTGACAATTTTATATTCATCAGATGATGTTATAAGGAGTCTTTGCTTGAGTAATAGAAGCAATTGAAAGGTTGCCTTACAGTTGTAGATCAAGTTGGAACCCTTCTGCTTTTGTTTATTATATTTAAATATTAGGGATTTACATGGGCTACAACACTGTGTTACACTTTCCTCTGGTCATTTTCTTCTCCTGATAGAGTCCCTGAAAAGCTTCTTTCCAGAACACCAATGGCTTGGCCACCTTTGATTTTGACGGCAAGCTCAAATGGTTCTGAGTTTCTCTTGCCTCTGAAGCATCAGTCAGAGACCTTCTATCATCGTCTATGTTGTACATTGCAGTGGTCTCAGGATAAGTCTTAGGACTGTCTGTGGACCTGGAGGTTGTCTAGCAACACACAGAATTAGATTGTCCTGTCCAGCATTCACAGTGGGAAACTCTGCAGCTTGTCTGGACCTGTGTATGACTGGCTACAAAATAAGGTTATCTGTCTCTTAGGAGTCTTGTTTTCTCCTGGAACCTCTTTAAGAAATGGAATGTCATGTCTGAGATTTCTAATAAAGCATGCAGGAGGGGGGACCTAGCATGTCTCATTGTTTCCCCATGATCTTTCACTCTCACCTTGAGGACGTCTTTTTCGCCAACCAATTTAGGAAGTCTGCTTCTGATTCATCACATTTTAATTTTCTTTTCTTTTTTTTTTCACGAGTTCTGTTCCATCTCAGCTTTTGAAAACCACAATCCGTTTCTTTGCTAATTCATTCCCGTAAAGCAAGGGCCTTCGCATATTTTCATGCAACTGAGGAGAGTGGTGCAGCTAGACTTGCCAGTAGATTTCATCACCAGGTGTTTCAAAAAATCAGAATGTGATGCTATTTTTCTTCCTCCAGTAAGTATTGGGTTGGCAACAAAGAAACTTACTCCTTCTTCAGATGTTTGCTCTCATCCTGGTTCCCCGGACTCTGACCCCCCTGAACATTCAGCTCCCCTCCAAGCTTTTCTCTGGGGACTTGGTACATTTCTTAGCAGAAAGCAGTTAAACAAAACAAAACAAAAAGCATAACTACATTCATCCTCTCTTCCTGAGATTCTGAGTACTTCCCTTGACAAGAAGGAGGATACTCTCCATAAATATTTCAGAAACCCACTTTGGAAAAAATTTTAGATGAATTGGGCAGAGCAGAGAAGGGCCCCGCTTTCATTTCTGTAATTTTTTTTTTTTTAAGTAGGTGAGTTTAAGTCTCTGCCATATTATTTGACCTTGATGAATTTTTTTTTCTTGAGAATCTTTTAAACTAGACTATTGATTCAAATCACAAAGAATCAACTTCCAAGGCTTTTTTTAAGACTCACACGTTTTACTACACTTATTCACCTGGATGTTTCATGAATTTTATCTAAAATTGACTATAGGCATAAATATTCTGCCCAAATCATCTGCTCAAAACGCTGACTACACTGTCTTCTTTAAATTTACCAGTTTATTGTGTGTGTGTGTAAAATGGATGGAATCTCTGTGCCTCAATGTTTAAATGGAAAACACCTGTGATATCCACAGCAGAATAATGCCACATTCCATGATGCTTGTTACATGACAGATACTGTCCTAGTTGCAGTGTTAGCCAAGTGTCACTGCTGGCCTCTTGGTGCTGGCCTCAAAGTGCTTCTTGCATTGCTTAAGTATATGCTGTTGTGGTTGTTTCAAATACAACTCAGTGACGACAATGAATTCTTACATGTTCAAAAAAAGAAAAGTCTGACTTTTATACCTGGAGAACAGTGTGTCTATAGAATACTTGAGGACGCTTCTACTTCTTGGAGTTTCTCGATGCTGTTACACGATGGTGCTGCCCTGACTTCTTGAATGTTTCTTGTTAGTCGTTATTTGAAATATTTGCACATTGGCAAAGAATTTGGACAGAAAAGATTTCCATGGCACACTTTACTGATGAAAATTCTGTCATTATAAAGTTCTTGCTAAAAACACTTCAAGTGTTTGTCATACATGTCTTTGTTGATGCTGTACCAACTCCTGATTGGTGATAAAATTGCTTAGCTGGCATTGCCTTTGACATAAGTGGTGGCTGAGGGAGAGCTGGAGTTAGACACATCTCCCAGAGGACTGACATTCACATTCAAGCACTGTCTACGTTTTCCTCTTCCTTTCCATTAATTGGGTTCTGTGGGATTTCTGGCACCAAACCTGCTCACACCTCTCCCGACACCTGTGACCTTCCAAATGCCCTTGCTTCCCATCACTCCAGAACTATACTAGAGAACTTCGAAAAATCCTTGGAAAGTGGAAGTAAAAGGTAAGTTTATATACGCGCAAAATTTCTGACCTCTTACACGTGCAAAGCATCTTCAAAAAGTTTGTGAGAATGCACATAAAGAAAAAAGGTATGCATGGATTTCACTTTTTTTTTTTACATCAGAAGAAACTTAGCTTTTAGCTCTGAAAGTAGAGAAGGTATAATGTAAGAATTCGTTTCAGCATCTTTATCAGTTCTCAGTTACAAAGAAGTACAGATGATATTCTGAGTAATGATATTCCAAAGGCAACAGTGATTTAATGGGTGGCTTTTCTTATCTTCTTTTTGATTTTCTGAATTGTACACTCACTGACAATGAAAAGTCTTACCTTGCCATTTGGAAAAATAAGTTATTTGTTGCGTGTTGCATATCAAGGCTATTTATGGAAATATTCTTAATTTTTCAATATATGTCACTTTTTATTTTCATTGTTGTTTTTAGAAATATGCATATTATTCCAAATTAAGATGATTTTTTATCTTCATATTCTGATAGTTTGTTTTTTAATTTTGATAATTCAGCTCTATAGGTATTCTTGATAATTCAATATCTAATCATTATTTATTGATTTTTGCATTAATCTTAAAATTTTTTAAATTAATTTATTTTATTATTCTGTGATACAGTTCCATGGGCTCTGGGATTTTTCTTCTTTCCTCCCCAAACTTCCACTCCCCCCTGATTTCTGCTATATCATTACACTAGTATATTCCTTCATAATCAGCCATAAGTCTATCATTCTGCTATTTAAGTGCGTCCTGACATTGTAGGTATGGACAGAAAGTCCAGGCTTCTATCTGTCAAGATATATTTAACAGTTTCATTGGGAGACCATCTTTGATTTGAAAATAGAGATGCATACGGAGTTGTATCTTCACATTTGGCTATGATAGTCTCTTTTACGAAGTTATCATACATCCTGTTAAATGAAAGTCCATAAAACAAAATCAACAACGGAAAGAAAATAGAAAATTAACAACAGCATACAGTTAAATAATAAGCTACTGAACACACCAGGATCGCATATAGATACCGATTCTAATCCTAGTGGCCCCACTTCCCATCCAGTTTCCTTTTTGTGGCCTGAAAAAACAGTGGAGGATGGCCCAAAGCCTTGGAGCCCTGTACTCATGTGGGAGACTTGGAAGAGGTTCCTGGCTCCTGGCTTCAAGTTGGCTCAGCTTTGGGGATTGTGGCCATTTGGGGAGTAAACCTGCATAGGGAAAATCTTTCCCTCTGTGTCTCCTTGTCTTTGTAAAATCTACCTCTCTAATAAGAATAAATAAATTTAAAAAACTCTAGCATGGGTAATTGAGTGAAATTAAAAAATGGTAAGATGGAAAAATGGCATATATGAGCAGTATTCCCTTACTATAATTAATGGGATGTAGTGATTGTTAAAGTGAAGATGGAGGCAACAAGGGAAAGTCAAAATCGGAACCTAAGTTATCAGCACCATTCATAACTAAGGACTTTTTTTGCAGGTAGTTGGACTGGCAGCGTCTGTAGTAAAGGACATTTACAACTGAATATGTCAATTTACTCTTGATCTTGATTGAGGCCTTAGTTTCTTCATTTGTAAAATTAAGCATAATCGTAATCTGTGAATTTGAGTAACTGGAAAACAAACTTAGATTCTAGTCTCTTATCTTTCCTTCTACCTTTTTTTTTGTAATTGTTCAGACAACTTTTCAGATGTAAGAATTAGAAACAGGTCAGATTGTGAACTTGCGCACTGGTGTCTTACAAAATTATAGCAAGTAGCATAGACACTATATTAGTATGTATCAATCTGACTTAGACTAAAAAATGATCTAATTTTCTCACGTAAGTTGGGTATCTATGTCACTGTGCCATCACTCGTTTTTCTTAGGGTGTGTATTATAGGGTACTGGGATCTGACGTGGAGCCAGGCTTCAATAAGCCGCTCCAATAAGGGACATGGGCGTCACAAATGGCACCTTAGCTACAGGACCAAATGTATGCCCACCATTCCTTATTTTTAAAAAAAGAATTATTTGATTTTTATTTGAAAGGCAGAGTTACTGAGAAAAAGAGAAATGGAGCTTCAATCTGCTGGTATACTCTCCAAATGGCTGAAATGACCTAACTTAGGCTGATCTGAAGCCAGAAGCCAGGAACTTCTAGGTCTCCCACATGGATGCAGAGGAGCAAGCACTTGAGCCATTTTCTGTGCTTTCCCAGGCAAGAAGCAAGGAATGGAAGTGGAGCAGCCAGACTCCAACTAGGTCCCATAGGGCATACTGATGCCACAGTTGGAGGCTTAACTTAACACAACATGCTGCTGTCCCCACCTTTCCAAATTATTAAACATCACTTTTCTATAACTGCTTTATTTCTCTTCTCAAATTTATTTCTCTTATTGTTGAATTTTAACCTTGCCCCATGAAAAATAGTTTGTAAAAGTTCATCATAAATGTTCAGTTTTATTTATTTTTTTTTTTTTGTCAACAGACATTTTTCATTTTTAGCTTGTAGGAATCTGTAGTACTTAGGAATAGTTTTTAAAATGTTAGCCTACTTGTAATGTAAGGAAAACGTTGTAGTGAGTCTGAATACTGGCAAGGAAAGTCAAAATTTAATGTTTACTCTGTAAAAGTTGATATGATGCAGAGATGTTACCAATCATGGATGCTCAGTTGTACAAATTTTGAATAACGTAATTGACCCTGGATACAGTCTCAGGAGGAACTTCCATCTGGTCTTAGTGGTGGGGATCAATAGAAAATTACGATTTTTTTTAGAAAAGGCTTTTTATGTCTTAAATTATCAAAAGAAAATTTTAGGCAGCAAAATTTGGCAGAGGAGATTGGAGGACCATGAATAGAAATACAGACACAACAGTGTTCTTGTATTTTCAGCACTTTGACAATCCTGATTTATTTTATTCCTTGGTAGGAAAATATGCTTGAACGTTTGAGTGTAAACATGTTGTCTGCATTTTTAAAAAGGCAATGAAATGTATAACTCCAGAAATTACAAAACCTGTAGTCAGTTCAACACAAATAGAATTGGAGGGGGAAAAAATTATAGCGTGAGATAGCTTAAGAGAGTAAAATGAATTCTAGGCAGATCAGGACTGGTAGTGAATATAATCAGGCAAAAATCACCTATAAAACCACAGAAAATGCCACTCAGATTGCACTGGAATAAACATTTAAAAGTAATTAAAATTTACTCTGCATACTAAAAAGATATGTTCAGAGAATTTCTAAATAAATATTCAAAAACGTGAATGACAGGGAAAATTGTTATTTTAATATCAGAAGAAAGGAAAGCGATATATACAGATGAATAAAACATGAAGTAGATTTCAATCAAGAAGTAGTAAAAGTGAAAGCGAAGACTGTCATGTGGTTAAATCTATCCCTTTGGCAGTGAAATGAATTTGCATCAACTTAATGAATGATTTAGCTTTGACACATATACAGTGAGTTTCGACCAAAATGCAAAATAAAGAGGGAGAATTTGTGCGTCCTGTTAAGCAACCTATTGAGACATGCACATCCTGTGTAAGAATGCCTCAGTGCAAGTGCTGGTTCCACTGAGGAGTGGGGCTTCTGTTAGTGGGCATTGTGTGAGGCAGCAAGTTGTGGCTTCCATAGTTGGGACCCTGCTGCCTTTGAGAGACTGAGTTCCTGGTTCCTGGCTTTGATTGGTTCATCACAGCCAAAGTAATCGTGGGCATTTGGAGAGTGAACCAGTTCATAAGACCTCTCTTTGTCTCTCTCCCATCCTCCCAAATAATTTCTAAAAAAAAAAAAAAAAAAAAAAAGCTAAATGAATTAAGCATATGCGTGAGGCTCAAGTAAATAAATGCCAGAGGTGCAAATTACTGTCCCATACCATGTGTACCTGTGTGTATATGTCTGAACATTTGTAGCACAAAAATGCAATTCTGGGGCCCAGCCTGAAAGTCCTCAGCTTGAATGCACTGGGTTCTCATGTGGGTGCCAGTTATAATCCTGGCAGCCCCGTTCCCCATTCAACTCCCTGCTTGTGGCCTGGGAAAGCAGGCAAGGACGGCCCAAGGCTTTGGGACCCTGCACCTGCGTGGGAGACCTGGAAGAGCTCCTGGTTCCTGGCATGGGATTGGTTCAGCTCTGGCCATTGCAGCCGCTTGGGGAGTGAATCAGCTGATAAAAGATCTTCCTCTCTGTCTCTTCTCCTCTCTATATATCTGACTTTGCAATTAAAAAAAAAAACCTTTAAAAAGCGAGATACTAGTTTCCCTAAGATCCAGATAACAAAACCTCAAAGCTTTGTCAAGAAATGACAGTGTTTAGTGAGTGCTACCTGACCATAAATCAATTAAGAAAAAAAAAGGATGAAAAAAAAAAAAGAATAAGCAGAACCTCTATAAGCTATACTTAAATACAACAGGTGGGCTTTAAAGCAATAGTTGAAATGACAGATACGTAGGCATACATCAAATACGGTTTTATTTATGTAGTAGAGTGTTCATGCAGTTTGGGCTTTGGACTTGCTATATGCAATGCAGTGCCCTGGCTATTTTACCCAAAAGAATGCAGAGGCATGTAAAGGAGGAAATTGACACAGCGTTTCTGCCTTTTCTTGGCCCTTCCTACTGAAAATATGTTAAGAATTGAACATTAAAATCCTAAATTCAAACTGAGGATATCAGTTTGCTGGAAATTTGGAGAAACGTCGTATTTGAAAATGGTAAGACAGGAAAATGTGAAGATGTAATTTTAATATTTTTAAGAGGCTCTCTGGGGTGGGGGACACATTGCTCCATCTCTGAATTGGCTAAAGATCGAGTGATCTTCCAAGCAGAATGATTAGTAATTGGATTTAGGAGAGAATGAGAACATATTGGGCATGTGGGTTTAGAAGCAAAACATGAAAAATGAAATGCTTGTTTAGCTTTTCAATTTGCATTATATTAATGTATGTCAAAACAGAGTCAGATCCATTTATTGTGTTATAATATCAGAGGGGAGCTTGGGGTGTACAGGGGGTTGGAAAGCATTTGCAAGAGCCAAAAGGGGCATTGGAGGACAGAGTGACCAATTGGGTATTGGGGTCAGTTGGCACTAGAATAGAGCTCACTTTTGCCATCTTACTTATTTTTCCTTTGTACTATCACAAAACATCTGACTAAGCAAGTAGGAAACTGAATAGGTCAGAGGTAATTGGGAAATCGCTCTAGTGAACAAAGGGAAGAAACTTGGGCTTGCAATTCACATGAAGGACTCAGATTTCAAGTCTTTGAACAATTTCACAGAAATTCAAAGGAAGCCCACAACACAGCATGTGCATCTCAAGCAGAAATGAAATCTGTATGAAGAATTTTTTACTAATAAGATTTAAAAATAAAATGAATAAAATTCCATATGTGACTGTATTTTCATTACAAGGAGTTATTTAGGATTTTCAAAAACAAACAATGCGATATATCCTGTAGGAACATTCCCATTAAAAAAAGAAAAAAATAGTCAAGATTTAAGGAGTACAGAAACAAGCAGTTTAAAGCTTCAGTGGGGATACTACTAGAAAGTACAGAAATGTATGCCAATCATGGTAAAATTTACCTCTATCAAAGATAATCTGCCAGTAATGGAGACAATAATTAGAAGGTAGAGAAAACAGAACCACAGATGGATTCTGAAGCCTCATGAAAGGAGCATTGCAAATCCAGAAAAATCTAGAATACTTACGTGCCAGAAGCTTTATAACTATTCAAAATTGAACACCTGCCATCGATCAGTTCTTCCTCTGATATTTTAAGATCGGATTTACTGGGGCTTCTCTGGCTTTTGCTAGAACCTGTTACCACTGCTGCTGCTTATTCCCATTTATCACTGTTGTGATTGACATGGGCTCTATACACTTGAGCCTTAGCAGTACTTGAGCTTTGACTGTGTTTCCACAAAGCGTGTGTAGGAAACCTGATCCTCCGTGCAGCAGTGTTGCTAGGTTGGGCTGGATGGGAGATGTTCTGGTCATGACTGGCATGGATGGATTTCTGCAGATGATTAAGATGCTTGTACTGCAAGTTTGACTTGTTGCTGTTCCCATTTCCCACCATGGGATAAGCATAGTCACAAGGCACTTGTTACACTCTGTCCCCTTGAGCTGGGATGTCTGAGTTTCTGGAATTGCAGTTACAGATTGTCCACTTTGTGATATTCTGTGTTCTAGCAACATGAAATGAACTAAGTCATCTTTTAAAGGTTTCCCATTTAGTCCTCTGGATAAGCTACTCAAAGTAATCTATAGTTACTCCCATGTTGCCCAACAGAAAGACTAAGACAAGTGATTTGTAGGAGCTGACTCAATTACACGTTGATTAGAAGATAATCTGGAGTCAATCTTGTTACACCTGAAGACGCCCAAGATTCAGGGAAAATTGGTGACTATTCCAAAGCCATGCACCTGGTGGGATGATCTCTTCAGCTTGTTGCCTGAGTGGGAATGATCCAGTCCAGCCAATTTAGACAGAAGAGGAGTGCGATTCAACAGACCTTTCTTTTCTAACTCCACTACCTCAAGCCTGTGGGAACTTTGTCAAGTTACTTCAACTCTCAAAGCTCTCCAGTTTCCATTTTTGCAAGATGAGGAAAAAAATGCTTAGGTCCCACAGTTAGGAGGGCTAAAGGAACTGTTACATTTAAAACATTTACTACCGTAGCCAGCACAAAATATCTGTCATAATTCTACCTCTCTTTCCGTGTCACCTTACCATGAGACCCAAGAAAACAAAACCTCGAAACCTGTTTTAGGTTCTCGCCCTTTGAAACAGAGGCAGCTTTGTCTCAAAGGCCTATTGGAGAGGGAAGAAAAGAGTAAGAGGCTTTTCCTTGAGATAGATGCGCCCAAGATTATAGTGTTCATTTATTTGAAAAGGCTGCACCCCAATTTAAATGCAAACTGTGTATTACAAATTTTAGATCGTGCTATTTATACAAACAATGCCAGGCCTTGCAGAAGAATAAATAGCAGGATTCCAGTATGCATGATTCCCATGAAACTAAATCAGTTATGGCAAATCCAGAGTTCTGTGACACCTGACAGTGGCTCCCTGAGTAGCTCTGCTCAGTACTGGCTCCCCCAGGCTGCACCTGAACAGCCCCAGTCCCCACCAAAGGGAAATGAAAAGTCAGATTTTTTTTTTTTTTTGAGGAAAATGGATAATTATGAATGGACTAGCCGCAGCATCTTCATTTAAAAATTCGACACATTGGTCTGGGTGATTGTCAAATGGTTTTGATGGATTATTTTCTCATTGTTTTCTCTGGGTGAAGATGTGTTGGTTTGGCTCCCTGCAGGGCATCCATGCATGCTTGTGGATCACTCCTTCCTCATTAGAGTAAACAGCCTTGAATCTAGGAGCCTATAGATTAGCCACCATGAATTTTCCCAATAATTCATCCCAGAACATTCTATGGTTGGCTGGCTTCTTTGTAGAGAAAAAAAAAGAGAGAGATAACAAGAGCTATCCTAGAGAGATGTTTTAAACATTAATTTGCAACCTCTGGAATTTGAACTAAATAATGTATGCCTAATGACCGGAGATGTAATAAAAATAGCGACACAGGAATTTCAAAATATTTAATTACCGTTTTATTGGAATAGAGACTAGAATACCTTAGAATGAAAATAAAGCTCGTTAGAGTAAATGGCGTTATGTAAAAGTAAGCAGGCAACCAGGAATTTAAGGCAGAATATTTCGCTTCTCTTTTACATTTTGTGCAAAGTTTACAGTGACAACAAGTCACATTCCTTGCCTGGGGCACTTTAACAGCATTGGTGAAACACCTGTGTTTAAACTATGTCATTTACACCTCTAAATTCTCATTTTATTTTTGTGCTGTTATAGAGTTCATATTTAACAAAACATTTTTTCAGGGAACAGGTGGTACTAAGTGATTATTGATAAGTCCCTATCATGCTGTTTAGGTTCTCTGATATGAGAAAATGTTTTCTTGATCCTTATTTTTCATATAAGAAATCGATCATTTGATTCCTTGAAACCTAAGAAATATAATATAACCTGCAAAAAAGAACATGTAGACATCTGGGGGTGAGGGCAAGTAGGGGGAAGAAATGGGAAGAAATAAATTAAGCACTTGCATAGCGCTTCCTAGATATTTTTATCTGTTGATTATGTTTTGGCCTATTAAAATGAAAGTGAGTAAAAAATATGATATCAGTCACACGTTCTCCTTATTATTTTGGTAATTATAGATTTTCTGTTTTCAAAAATTTATTTTAACGTGGGAGGGAGAGAGATGCGAGGAAAGAGAAGTGGGGGAGAGAGGGAGGGAGGAAGGGAGAGAGGGTACATCTTCCACATGCTGGTTCATTTTCTGAATGCCTACACCACTCTTGGCCAGGCTGAAGCCAGGATCCGAGAACTCTATCTGGTTTTCTCCCATGAGTGCAAGGGGCCCAAGTTTCTCTGAGTCTTTGCATGCTTCCTCTGGTTGCATAGCTGGTACTCTGATATGCAGGGCGGATATAAGAACAATGCAATCCTCATGCTATTGTATTTCAATTCTAATATTACTCCTATTAACTGTCTATCCTACTGTAACTTAATCATCGTATACAAAGCGGATGCTTAATAAAAATACTGACAATATGAAAAAATTAATCTGTAATTTTCTGCATCAAAATTTATACCATTTTATTTTCCGTTTCCTCTCATTATTTTTATCTATTTTAAAAATTTATTTGAATGGGAGAGTTACAGAGAGAGAATGCAAGTAACAGCAAGGCCATGGCCAGATCAAAGCCAGGAGCCAGTAACTTCAACCCAGTCTCCCACATGGAGGCAGATGCCCAAGTACCTGGGTCACTATCTGCCATTTTCCCAGGAGCATTAGCAGGAAGCTGGATAGAAAGTGGAGCAGCCGAGACTTGAACAGACTCCCACAGGGGATGCTGGCACAATCTGGAGAGGCTTGGCTTACTATGCCACAACACTGAGCCCCCTTCATTCTTTAAATATAGAATTTGAATACTATTTTAAGAAGACTTAATTGTTTTCTGTAGTTTATATTTAAATAAAATAACTGTTAAAGTAGGAAAATGCTGAAGATATGAAATAGAAAGAAGTCAGCATATTAGTAGAATTAGTAGTCAGTGTTAGTTTGGGATGTTTATAGAAATGATTTGGATGGCACCTGGTGCAATTGCCTGGTGGCTAAATCTTTGCCTTGCATCCTTTAAGATCCCATATGGGTGCCGGTTCTAATCCCAGCAGTTCCACTTCTCATCGAGCTCTCTCACCATTTCCTTACTTTTGCCTCTTGCTGTTGTAATCTTGCCGCTGTTTCTTTAATTTAACTATATTCCTTTAAGTTTCTTCTATGTTTATTTTCAGCACTAAATAAGTTTCTCTGTTTTTATATATCACAGTTTATTAGTTATCTGTTGAAGAACATCTTTTGTTTCTAAGATTTGGAATTGTGAATAAAGCTGATAAATGTTCGTGTGCAGTTTTATGTGGAAACATCAGGTAACAACTCTTGATCAAATGTCAGGAGTGCAGTTGTAAGACTGTGTGACTCAAGTCTGTTTTAGTTTGTAGAAACTGCCAAACTGCAGTCCAAAGTGTGATGTTTTATTTTTATCACAAATAATTGTTGAGAAATCAAGATTATAACTCAATTGCCATAGCTACAAAGCATCAAACATGTATGAACATATGTCATGAAAGAAATGAAAGATCTTGTTAATAAAAATTATAAAACATGATGAACTGAATCATCAAGGAAACACACAAAATTACAAAAGTATTCCTAGCTCATAGATTAGCAGAATTAATGTTGTGAAATATCTGTACTACCCAATGTAATCCCTGATAAGTATCAATGATACTCTTTATAGAATTAGAAAAAAAAATCTAAACTTTATATGGAGTCACTAAGGACCCAAAACCCAAAGTGATCCTGAGAGGAAAAAAAAATCCAAGCTAGAGCATCACAAGTCCTGACCTGAAAGTACGCTATAAAACTGTAGTAATCAAAACATCATGGCATTGGAATAAAGGTTGACATGAAGCTCAATGTAGAGCAGGGCAAAGAGTCCAGAAAATAATTCTTGCTTATGCAGCCTACTGATTTTTGACAGAAGGGCTGTGACCAACCAATATAACCAGTATTGGGGAAGGTATACATAACTTCAATCCGTGATGCTGGCAAAACAGCATATTTATATAAATAGAAGAATGAAATGAGATTCCCTACCTCTCACCATAGATTCATTCAATTTAAGATGGGTCAGTTAATTAAATTGAAGATTTGAGACCATAAAATTGCTAAAAGAAAATGTAGAGGAAACACTCTAAGACATTGGTGTAGGTGCCGACTTCTTGGACAAAAAATCTCCAAAGCACAGGCAACAAAAACTAAGCAAATGAGATTACATCAAACTCAGTAGCTACTGTGCAGCAAAAGACTCAGTCAACATGGTGAGGAGACATCGGACAGAATGAGAAATAGTGTTTGGAAGCTACTTTTCTGACAAAAGTTTAGTTACTAGCACATATCAAATCCAAGAATCTTACCAACACACTCAAAAAACCCAGTTACAAAATAAGTAAAATTTTATGAATAAAAAATTCCCAAAGGAAGAAACACAAGTGGCAAACAAATACTTGAAAAAAGAAAAAGCCCAGTATCACTGGTCTTCAGGATAATTCAAATCAGAAACAACAAAATATCCCCTCAACCCTGTCAAAATGGCTATTATCCAAAACGCAGATGACAACAAAACGCTAGTGAGGATAGAAAAAACAAGAAACCACTAATTGTGCTATTGGTGGGAGTGTAAATTACAGCAGCCACTGCAGAAAAGCATATGGATATTTCTTAAAAAACAAACAAACAAACAAACAGGAACTAGACTTGCTATGTGATTCAGGCATCATACTATTGAGAATATGCCCCAAAGTCATAAACACGTTGGATCAAAGAGATAACCTGAGCCAGAACATTTATGGAAGTATTCTTCACTAAATAGCCAAAATATGGCATTGACCAAGGTGTCCATTTCAGGTGAACGGATAAACAAAGTGCAGGATACATAAGCAGTGCAATGGTACTCGTCCATACAAAGAAATTGTATGATTTTCAGAAGAGGCTTTTGTACGGCAGAACATCATACTAAATGAAACGAGTTACACGTGGAAAGACAACACCTGCAGTCTCTTTGGGTTTTATATTGTCGTTAAAGGTTGAAAATTTTCTGATTTTTCAAATTTACCAGGTTACTTATTGTCTCACGGTTACCATCAAACATGGGTATTCTCTTCTTAGAGTGATTAGTTAATGCTTATCGTTAGTCATATTGAGAATTTCCTACACATTTTAAAATAGTGAGATTTCCGTTAGTGCCTATCTCTGGTATTTATTTAAAACTTTCCCTGGGGTTTTTTAAAAAATTGGCTTTATAAAGATCTATTCACTGTCTTTAAGACCTTATCTGTATTGTGTACAACATTTGTGTTGACACTCTGTCATCATTTTGTTTGTATATGTAAGTTGTATTTTTATTTAAGCTGTAGTGCAATATGAATTTTTAGTATTGATTTGTTAATTTTAAAAGTATCTGACACTTTCAGATACATAGATGTAACCATGTAAATTTTATGTCTTCACTGAAGATTTTATGAGCGTTTCTGAGGGTTTTAAGAGAACATCTTTTATTTAACCTTGCAGTCAATGCCTTAATATTTCGTTAAATAGAGAGCAACAAGTCAAAAGATCCTAGTTCTGATTTTTTTCATTTCAGGAAGTTTTCCTTTGCTTGAATTTTAATACATGGTTACCACTAATCAAATTAGTCTTTGTTTTAGAAAATCAATTTTGCTTTATACATTTCTTCTTTGCTTTTATATCTAATGAAAATATTTTTTCTCTGTATAGATTTCTTCATTCTGCTCCCACTTCTAAATATTGAGTATTGTATTCTAGGTACATCTTACTTTGTCACTGCCTTACTGCAGGGTGGTCTCCATATCCTTTACTTATTGCTGTATTTTTGCCTGCCTGGAAACTCTACCCATCTTAATAAGTTCTGGCTTCCTACAGACTTTCTGGTTATTTTTCTAGCTGATAGAGGATCAAAAGCTCTAAGGCAGAGAATAAGGGTTAGCTTTTCACAGTCCATTATGTGATGTGTGTCTCATGAAATGGTTTTAGTAGTTTTTACTCAGTCCAGTGAACTTAGCCATATTTTAAGAGATGCCTTCCCGTTTTTCATTTTCTCATATTAGAGTTCTCTTTGTTTTGATATCACTGCTTTTATTTTTCTTTACCTATTTGTTGCATTTTATATCTGTCTTGATGGGATGTTTGAATAGGATGAATGGAAAACTAAAGGTTAATTTAGTTTATCAATAAGGACAAACAGAAAAGAAATCTATCCATTTTCCTATCTTCTTCAAAACCACAATAATCTGTCATGATTTGTACTTTTATAACTCCCCATATATATGGAAGAAATATACTTTGCTTTTAGTGTTTCTGTATGTAATAAGTCGAACAATAAAATAATAGTTTCATTCTAAAGTGGAAAAATACTTCTGTAGAATGTTCATGACTTGCTTGTAACATTTTTTTTATAGTTCTTTGATGGTATGGTGGAATTGCCTATCAAAATGGTATACACTTGATTTATGCTATTTTATCCCGTATTTCACTTTTCCAAATGTGTATCTCAATTTTATTACAAGTCCTCTGATATAAAAACATTTGTTCACTCGTACATTATAAATTGATATTTTGTGATTAATAGAGTTTTTATGAGAAATTTTTGGCAGTCATTTTGAAAATGTCTTCAAAATAGGATTGTAATCTTTTTTCTTTCAGCCTGATCTTATTATGTTTTCTATATTCCCAATCCCCAGAACACTTAGAGCTTCTGTCTTTTCTTTATTAATATGCTTTTGTAATACAATTGCTAAATTCACTATAATAATAGTTATTGTACTTACAGTCAATCATGCATGTGTATTTTGTAAAGTATTCACTACATAGTATTCCCACAACATAATAATGATTTCCCCTGTTCTTTTTTCATGCGAAAGAAATGTTATTCACTTTTGAAACAAAGCCATATTGGCTCCTGTGGAGGGCATTGGTCACAATGTTGCCCACAGTTCAGTTCTGACAAACATCAAAGTGTATGTTCTCTTTGCTTACACTGGCACATTTCTCATAGATGTTGATCAGCTTATGACCCTTGAACAGGTAGCTGTATCTTTCTTTAATCTGAATGCATTGCTTTCATCTGGTCCAATGCCTAATTCATTTTAAACACTCTTAATTCTTGGTTAAAATACTCATCTGTGACTACAGAATGACCTCCTTCCATTTAAAGGTATTAAGCCCATTCTACCCATTTCGCAAACAAAGCACTTCTTTGCTAAGGCTGAAGGGTTTTAAGTATGGTCTTCTCTAGCCTCTAAGCATAAAATTGAAACCTGTCCTTTATTAACACATCAAATCAGTAGATTGGCAAGAGAGGGAACATCATCTTAACAATTCCAAATAGTTTATACAACTCAGCATCTTTGTACTTTCTTTATGCCTCTATATTTTTTCAGACCCTGAATTGCTACTACTTTTTAAAGTTGTTATTGGCCATTTGAGGTTGTAGGAATAAATGCTTCACATCCTTATTGGTTCTCAAGAGAAGCAACTTCAAAGAGGACATTTATCTAAACTATTTTACATCTGGCTATGTTAAGACAACATTAAGCAACCTTAATTCTAGAGCACTGTTTAGGTACTGTTAGCAAAAAAGAAGATGTGTATGATGCTAATTTTCTCCCAGGATGCACTGAGTTAAGATAAAAGTTTTCAATGTATCTTAAACTATACCCATGTGATTTTATGGATCTGAGTTGTAGAGCATGCCAAAGTAGTTACTGTTCAAATTAGGCATGTTTTACATGTGTTTTATTGTATGATACAACTCTAAAAATCATGATTTCTTATTTAGAAGTATAGTTCCATGGGTTAGTATGCAAAATTACTACATATCACATGCTATATATCTTATTTAAACAAAAAATGAAGGAGGATATAAATTTGAAAGACACATTAAGTAACAGAAGTGAATGGGAGTCAGTGGAAAAGTAATTTTTGGTAAGGGAATGACCATATTAAAATTGATTTTCAAATCACATGTACATTATTCTGCTTAATATTGAATGAGACCTAGAAGTGATGTCATTTAATAATTCCAAATTATTTATTTGAATGGTGTGGGTTTTTTTTTTAGTAAAATTGGAGAAATCAACCATATATAATATATATATGTAAATATATAAAGAAAATTTTGATTAGAAAAGCAGAATATAAGGAAAGTTTTCAGAAGGGAATCTAGAGACAGACAGAAGCTTCTTCCAAATGTATGAAAGCTTTAACTTGAGGCCTTTGAAATTTTATGTGTGGGAACTGAGTGCCTAAGAGGCCAAATGGAACTTTTGATCTCAGTTAAAGGGGATCACATTGGAGTCCAGGATTTGATTACAGTGGTTACCTCTAGTAAGATCCCATTTTTTCATTTTTGTCCATGGAAATCATCCCATGAGACTGAAGATGAATGGTAAAGGGAAAAAAAAAAGCCTTCAAAAGGCTCAAACTTCAGCTATAAATGATTGCAACTGGAAATAAAATAAGGTCACGTATGTTTACAGAACTCCCCAAAGCATTCGTGATTGTTATAGATCTAGGAGCCTTCCAGAGAAGAACATAAATATCTAAGGAAAATGTGTTAGACCTCCATTTATCCTGCGACTTTATATCTAAGGATAAGTGTGTTAGATCTCCATTTATTCTGCAATTTTATAAATACAATATCCACAAGTAATAAACAGTCATATGTAGTGGCAACATTTTGTGAATCAGCAGAACAGCAGATCATATAAATAGATTTGTGCAAGGCAGCACAATGGTTTTGTTCCTCAGAAATCTGAAACTATAGCTACCATATGCCCTCGTCATTCCACCCCTGGGGATTTATCCAGAGGAAATGACATCAGCATATGGAAGCATTCTGTGTACACTCATGTCTATAGAAACCGAGTTCACAATGGCTAAGATGTGGGATTGTCCAAAATGTTTATCAAAAACAAAACAGTAGCATATATACAATCTTATACTATTCAGGCATAAAAACAATGAAATCCCGTCTTTTGCAACAAGATAGATTCAACTGGGGATGATTTTGTTAAGTGAGATAAGTCATCCCTCAGAATAAAGAGTTATGTGTTCTCTGTCGTGCTACTTGATATAGACTACAGAAATATAAAAATGAAACATACTTTGTCATTGGTTGTTGCTTATAGCTCTACTGTATATAGTAGAACAAAGCAATTTGTCTGCTTTTTACCTCCTGAACATTATGGTTAGGGATGCTTTAAGCCTGTGATTACAAGGTAGATTGAAACTGTTTTACAAGGGTATAAAAGGAGTGGAAATGGAGGGAAATTTATGCTCTTCATAGTAATAAAAAAAGTTTTTAAAGTTTTGTGGGCTGATCTTTTAGCTTAAATGCCTGTACCCTACTCAGTGTATCTGGGTTCCACTCATGGCTTCAGTGTTGATCCCAACTTTCCACCAATTCAGACCTCGGAAGCAGCAGCGGAGAGGCCTGCACCGTACCGTACCAGGTTGAGATGCTACCTGTGATTCGGGTATCACAGGGGTGCCAGTTTGTTTCCTGACTGCTGCACTTCTGATCCAGCTCCATGGTAATGGCCTGGGAAAATCATAAGCTATTCCAAGTGTTTGTGTCCCTGACACCCATGTGGGGGTTTGCAGGAAGGTCCTCATTCCAGCAATCTGTCTGACCCAGCCCTGGCCAATATGAACATTAGACGAGTGGAACAGCCGATGGAAGATTGTTCTCCCTTTCTGTTTCTCCCTCTGTCTCTATAACTCTTTACTTTCAAAATAAATAAATCTTTAAAAGCAAGCAAGCAGCAGGAAATGACTTATATAATTGGGTCTCTGCCACCCACATGGATTGGGGTTCCAGATTCTAGTTCTGGCTCCATGAAGCCTTAGCCAATGTGGGTAGACCTAGGGAGTGGTGAACCAGTAAATGGAAGCTTTCTTGTTCTGTTCATTTCTCAAGAAAAAAAAAAAAGAGTAGCTAGGTGTCATGTTAAGGGAGTTACAATACAAAATTGGACTTTTAGTAGATCATTGAATATGATTTTTTTAAAAGCTAAAATTATGACATTGAACATGAAGGATAATGTTGCAAGATGTTTTAACTGTCATTTCTCCTCAGAAGCACAAAATTTATAATGATGTTAATAACAAAATTATTTTATAAAAATTCTGAAAGTCGTTAAATCAGAGTATCCTAGACAGTTACAAAATTCAGATCAGTCACACATAATTGGATATGGAGAACAATTTTGCTTCACTGCAATCCACAACAAATGAATTTTTCTTTTTACTATGGCTTTTTTTAAGTATCAGAAGTTAAAACCATGCATGCCTGCCTGGCGGTGGTAAATGCTGAAGACAAGCAAGGCGTTAGTTACATTAGAATCAGGAAAATGGATACTTTTTGGAAGGAGTTGATAATAAATCAAATGGTGTCTTAAAATAGTCTTGGGACACTAGCAATCTCCTACTTCTTGTTTCAAGTGATGTTTCTGGTGTTTTGAAATTGCAGAGGCTTGCTTCAGTATGTTTTATTAGAATCCAAAGGCTCAAATACTGGAGGTACAAAGGTAATAAAACCACAAGCGTGAGGATGTGTGTGTGTGTGAATTTCAGTGGTTTGAAGGAGTGATCCATAAGCCAGGCAGCCAATGCACAAGGCAGGGCAGGACTTGCAGGGTGAATTTTCTAAATGTCAATGCCTAGCATTGCCATTGGGTTACAAAGTACAGGAACATTGTCTAGGAGTGGGTCATGTGCTGTTTTAGCAAGTAAAAGACAGACTTTTGCAAAACCTGTTGGAATGTGATAAATAATATAAAAGGTATTTTAAGTTACTCCAGAAACCAAAATCCAACTGTTAAAGTTTTAAAGTGCCTTTCTTATTTTTTTTTCTATTCTAAATAAATTATTAATAGTCTGGAGCACCTAAGCAGCTACAAATCTGTATGCAAAGGTTGTGTATGCATAAGTAGTGGTACCTTCTGGGTTTTTTTTTTCTGGAAAAAGTGAGACATGCTGACTTACTGTGCTTTGGGTGACATAGTTGATGTCTGCACTTGGCTTGGATGGTCATATGATAAGACCCTACAATTGCTCTATCCCAATTCATACCTATTTCATAGTCGTTAAAATCAGAATCCCCCAGTCACAGCCTGTGACTGAGATGACCATAGGGAAGGATATCTGTGGGTTATTATAATGAAATAGTGCTGCACAATTCTGTGCTCTTCCTAATGGACTTCTGGTCCCAAATAGAATTTTATTGAGCGTTGTTAGGAATATCCTCACTCCAGCCCTGCTCCATATCAGTCAATCAGAGTCCTTTAAGGTTGTGACAGCCCAGATAATAAAAAATGGTGACAGTGACACTAGGTTTCTAGTGACATGTATATAATCTTGGGTTTTTGGAAGGTCCAGAAAAAGAAGTGAGAGTTCTTATCTCATTCTAAGATGAGATCTGGCTTTTCTTTTACAGCTCAGGCAGTAAACTGATTGACCCAAATTGTTTTCTGGAAATAAGATTGGAAGGTCTTGTTTGCCTGGTTCTGTTGTTCACTACTAGGTGGGATGTGATCCTTACTGACTGGATAGTTTAAAGTGCATGATGCTTAAACGGGGTATCTGTTCCACACCATTACATTTGATTGGGTCATTTGTATCGTGCACTCATGTAAGCTTGGTTGATTGAATGATTCGAATCATGTGCCAGCGCTCTCTTAGTTGCTTGAATGATCATTTTGTAAGAACCCCTGAAAACAGAAGATTGGGGCTGCTCTGCTCTTCCACGTGTGGGACACAGCACTGGTCGGTGCCGGATAGTGAATAAAGACTCTTGAACTTCTGAGAGTCTGCTGCTGACTCATTTCTGGGATAGATTTGATCAACTCGTTCACTAGTGAACTTGGGGTAGATAGGAATCCATATGCCTCAACAGTTCTAAGTATACCATAGGCCCAGCATGACAGTTGCAAATAGTTGTGTGATTTGTTTAGCCCTAATTCCTTTCACACTTGCAATATTTTTCATGTTATTTTTCCAGTGTACTCTGAGAATAATTAACATTCTGTACAAAGGCTCATTAGGCTGAATTTAGGAGGAATGGGAGAAATGAACTTTTTTCATTTGTTAAGTCTTGCTCGCTCTTTGGATTCCTGGAGTGTGGAACTGCACGGTGCTACCTGTGTGAGGAAGGAGGTTTTTTTTTTTTTTTTTTCTCACTCAGAACTTTTCTGAATCCGGAGATGCACTGAGCAGTTACCATTCCTTCTACCAAATACTTTCATTGAAAGATCAAAACCTAGAAGCCCAGGTATGGTTTTCTCAATATTAGCATGAAAGTTAATGGGATATATCCAAAACTGTAAAGCATGAATAATGCAGAGTTCTCTCATACATGGCTAATCGGCAGTAACCTGGTGTGGAATATCAAGCTCTTTCCTCTATATTACTGATGCACCAGTTATTGGAAAATTATTTTTAAAGGCAATTCCAGATTCATTTCTACTTTGATCCAGTAATTGCATGTCTAAGAATTTAGATGCCGATATCAAATAGAATATAACACTCTTGTTGAAAAAGCAGAATACACTTGTAACAAAAGCATGATACTATAATAATGCTTAAATAAAGATTTTAATCATTTTGAAGGGCAGGGAAAGAGAGAAGCAGGGAGGAGGGAGAAAGATTGAGAGAAGAGAGAGAGAGATATCTGACATGTCCTGGTTCACTCCTATAATGGCTGGTACTGTATCAGACCAAATCAAGATCCTTGAGCTCCTCGTGATCTAAGTGGGTAGAAGGGGCCCAAGAAATTGGACTACCATCTTATGCTTTCCCAGGCTCATTAGCAAAGAGTTAGATGAGAAGTGGAGCTACTCGGACTTAAATTGGCTCTCCTTTATGGGATGAAGATGTTGCTATCAGTGGCTTAACTTGCTACACCACAAAGCTGGCACAATGAAAGACTTTTTGATATGAAAATGATTTCTACGTATACATATAGATGTCATAGCACATATATTTTTGTATAAATTATATATGTATTGTGTGTGTGTAAGATTTGTTTTCATTGTGCCTTTTTGTGTGCATTGTACACATATATATGTATAATATGCACCATTGAACACATCCATAATGTTTCATAGATTTTAACTCTCTGTGTGTGTAACAAAACCTAAAATGTACTTTCTTACTACCTTTTTAAAAAACATTTTATTTATTTTATTTTGGAAAGGTAGATTTACAGAGAGAAGGAGAGATAGAGAGGAAGACCTTCCAACCGCTTGTTCATTGCTGAAGTGGCCCAAATGGGAACAGTTGAGCTTATCCAAAGCCAGGAGCCAGGAGTCGAGACTCTGGAATCTTTTGCTGGGCTCTCACATGGGTGCAGGGTCCCAGGAATCGGGTCATCCTGTACTACTTTCCCATGCCACAAGCAGGGAGCTGGATGGAAAGTGGAGAAGCCCAGATGGAATTGAAGTGGTTGCAAGGCAAGAATTTAGCTACTACACAACCATGCCAGGCCCTACCACACTTTTCATGTACAATCCTACTAACTAAAGTTCTCCTGCTGCAGGTAGATTTCCAGATGAAGTCATCTTACTTGACTGCAAGCTTGTAGCCTTTGCCTTGCTTCTTGTTCACTTTATCTCTCTTACCCCAGGGAATTAGCTCTTAATTATACCTATTTAACTTTTAACTAATGAATGAATTTTGATTCTGTTATAAGTGATATCACAATTTTTTTTCATGGTGTTTGGCTTATTTCACTTAGCATGGCATCCTTATATTTATGATGTTCTCTTAGACGTGAGAATTTCCTTTTATAGAAGAATGAATCCTATTCCATTGCATGTAAATACCACAGTGTCTCTGCCATTTGTCTGTTCCGGTCAATGAGTTTGCTTCCACATTTCAACCATTGTGAATAATGCTGCAGTGAACACAGACAGGGGACAGAGATTGCCACAGGCTGCTGAGTTCATTTCCTTTAGGAAAATACCCAATGGAAGGGTTGAGGAAAAGCAATACTCCTTTCCATATGGTTGTTTGCATTCACACAAACGGTGTGTAGGGCTTCCTTTTACCCATAGTATTTTTTATGTGAAAAAAATATGACATTTTATGAGAAATCATCACTTCCATAGATATCTGTTTATATGTGTATTTTGGGGTAAGAGTCCAAAGACATAGACTCTAAAATATTAGAATGATCATGCCTGACTATTAGAGGTTACATTTATCTAGATTTCTGCTAATTTTCTCAATGTAAACCTCTATAAACTAAAGAACATATAGTGTAAAACCAAAGGGGTTGACAGATGCAATGCTCATTTTCCCAGTGATAGGATTACTGAGCACTGGTGGAAAAAGAAAGGTGTCTTGTTTGGCTCAGATTGAATAGAATTTATTCTTGAAGTGGAGATTGTGAGAACTTTCTGAAAGGATGACAGATAGATGACTGAGTGAACAAATGAAAACTTGGGGTCATATTTCCCTTTGTAATAGAAAGAAATCAAATTAAGGTGACAAATAGAAAACAACAGTTTTGTGTCTCTGTGTGTGTCTACTGGCAAGAAGTGGGAATTGTGAGAATCGAAATGCAGAATGGTTTAGATGGAATGTATATAAAATGTATTCTTAGAAGAAATAAAGAACAAACCTTTGAACCATCTTCTCAATTGTCATTGATCAAGCAATGTCTGTTTGTCTATGTTTTATATAAAATCACCCTTCAAAGGTTATTTATTAATTAATTAGTTTTTCAAGGGCAACCAAAATACTTACATGAGTATTTATATGTATACTGACAATCTTCATATAAAAAGTGATTAATATTACACATTTCTCTTGAGGTTCTATTTATGTGAATTAGACATCGTTGATAAAACATATTCAATTTATAAAGGTAATATTAAAATTTCACTACTCAGTTTCTTAACTTCAGTCATGCATATTTAACTAGTATTTAATTATAAATCTGGGTCTTATTTGATTTAGTGATTGTTTCTTAAGATGTATTTTAATAATTGATCCCTTTAAAAGTTGTCCATTTTCTTGCGTATTTTGGATGGATCTGTGAAAGGCATGTGGCCAAAGGCAATGGCGTTTCTCTGAATTGGATGGAAATGGTGATCAGAGATGTTCGCTGTTACTGTGGGTTGCTCTGAATTCCTGGCTTTTAATTTTGCCTTTGTGATGTTTTACAAATTAATGTATGCAACCACCACTTATCATTGTGCACTGTTACAACAAGAAATCCCTCAGGGCTGGGCTGCTCTCTGACTGGCTGTTAGGTGTATTTTCCCAAATAAACAGGTTGTAGGGAAGCTGCACACATTCATGAGTGTAGACTTTACTGGGCTTTCTGACAGTGTGAGTGGACTCTGCTGTAGTCACCACTGTCTGGGCTTAGCTTGTTTGGAAGAGAGGAAGAGACTTGTCTTTGAACATGAATCTCTTATTGTTTCACCCCCTTCTACTGATAATTATCTAGTAGTCACTTTACTTGACCACTAAGAGTAAAATAGGTTCCAGATACTCAGCCATAAGTATATAAGGATTAATTTTGCAAAGTCCACAATAGAATGAAAGTGCAGGGTTTCAAAGCCTTGAGATCCTGCACGGTCATGGGAGACCCAGACAAAACTGCTGGCTCCTGGCTTAGGATCAGCTCAGCTCTGGCCACTACTGCCATTTAGAGAGTGAATGAGCAAATGAAACATCTGTCTTTCTGTCTGTTCTTCCCTCTGTAAATCTGATCTGCCTTTCCAATAATAAAAAATAAACAAATTTTAAATAAAAAAGTCTCCCCAACATTTAATTGATTTACTATGAAGTGTTTCTCACTGTGAGAATAATGTGATAGGACTTGGAAAAAATACATACTTTTGTGAAAGAGTCATATTGTTGTGGACCACAAGTTAAATGTTTGTGATTTAATTGTATATTAAATGAATTGCCTTTGAACAGAAATACCTATTTAAAACACATATCGGTTAGTCATGCATGTATATATATGAGGATACTTCAAAACATCATGGAAATTTTTAAATAGAATGTTTCTTATGGTGCAAAAATATTTGAAACCTATGCATTTGAATAATCTTCCAAAAGTTCATGAAAAATGTAATTAAAAAACATGCAGTTTGTATGTAAAACTATTTTTTAAAACTGAAATTTGTCTTCCTAGTTGGGGACTGCATATTAGGAATGTTTGGGGAGGGGATATTGTGATTTATGGTGCTTGTAATAGTTTTTGCCTCTTGTCTTCTTTGACACATAAATTTAGATATTTATCACAATTAGAAGTGTTTAAGAGGTTTCTATTTTTCCCCATGCAGAATCCTAGCTATATCTAGTACAATGTTGAAAAGCAAGAATTTTCCTTCTTGCTTTTGTCCTAACCTTAGGGGTACAACAGACAGTTGTTCTATTTAGCACCTTTAGTTACAATGCAAACTGTGAATTTTTATGGTTTTCCAATGCCAAGTTGCAGAAGCTCCCATCTTTTCTGTTTTTGGAGTGTTCATCACAAAAGGTGTTGCACTATTGTCAAAGCCTTCTCTGCATTTATCAGATTATTCTATAAATCTGGGTTTGCATTTTATTGATGTGGTGCATTACCTTGACTTGTTTTCAGACACTCCATCAGCCTCAGTTCTGACATAAGTCCCATTTATCGCTGCTTACAACTCTTTTTATTGTTGTAGGTTTTGTTTGTCACTTGTTGAATAGCCTGACATTCTTACTCATACAAAATACCAAACTATAGTTTACTTTTCTTATGCTATCTTTGACTGGTTTTGTTATTATGGTGAAACTAGACTCACTCTTCTAGTTTTTGGAAGAATTTAACAATTGGTGTTAAATTCAGCATTGAAACCACGTGGGCATGGGCACTACACTGTGGGTAGTCTCTAAGGTATGAATTCAGTCCCTTCCTTTTTAATAGCTTATTTAGCTTTTCTATTTCTTCTTAAAATACTTTTATTTATATATGTAAATTTGTTGGTTTTATGTAGATTAAGTTTTTGGCACATCCTTGTTCCTAATATTCTTTTATAATTAATTTCTGTAATATTTTCAGTTGTGTTCCCTTTTTCATTTCTGATTCTAATAATTTGAATCTTATTCTCTTTTTAAATGATAAATCTTGGTAAAGTTGTCACACTTGTTTTCAAAATTTCTATGCCATGAAGTAGCTTTTGGTTTAATAGTTTTAAAATTTCTGTGAAATACTGATTTTTGCTTTAATCTTTACTAATTTATCTTTCTGCTTGCTTTAATTTTAATTTTCTCCTAGTTTTCCACCAACTAAAGATGCAGGTTATTTCTCATTTTTCTTTTTTTCTACATTTATTTTAATTTGTCTGTTTGAAAAGCAGAGAGCCAGAAAGAGAAAGAGAAAGAGACAGTAACATATAAAGAGATGTTTACTCCCCAAATGCCTGCAGTCATCAGGACTAAGGTAGGCCAAAGCTGTGCGCCAGGAACTTCTTCCAGGTCTCCCGTGTGGATGGCAGGAACTCAGACAATTGAGCCATTGCCTGTTATCTCCAGATACGCGCATTAGCAAGAAACTAGGGTGGCAAGCAGAGCCAGAAGTCAGGCCCAAGTACTCTAGCGTGGAATGTGTACCTCTGATGTGGCATCCCAACCAGCTGAGGCAGATACCCATGGCTTCTTTCTTAGGGTAGACACTTCCAGTCACCAGTTTCCCTCCAGGCACTGTGTTTTGCATGTTTGTCACACAGCTGTGTATGCTGTCTTCATTCAATGTTTAGGTCCTGGCTGGATGCCAACTGTTTCCTGTTTTGAATGTGTTCATTAAGTCCACACACCCAACTACTTCCTTAACTAAGTTCTCTAACTTTGGGCCTCTTTACTAGGGCACTAATCCCAGTTCTAGGTAGAAGACATTTAGAAGCATCCCTGTTCCCCAAAGTCTACTGCATTCAAATGAGTTGATCATAAATCTGCTTAAACTCCTCTCCTGTTTCTTTATATGAAAACACCTGCCCTTAGTTTTTCTGTTTTGCTCCTCGATAACTGTGAGCATGAGAAAACTGTAAAATTGTTCTGGATTCTTTCTCTTGCTTAGGTATCTCATGGCAATAGTGGAATGATAATACAGGCACACACTCCAGAAGCTCAGGGGCTTCAAAACTTAAGAAGAGAAAAGAACAGTTTATATCTGCCTTCCTCAGGTCCCAGATGAGTGGAAAATCCCAAACCAGCGAACACAGTATAACTTACTACTACAGCTTATCAACATACTAACAGCTTGTTATTGAGATCAGAAGGCTTAGGTTTCTCTTATCAATGAAGCTGTCATCTCTCTACTGAAGGTCCTGATCCTGATCCATCCCAGGGTGGTAGGCACGCCTTGGAATGAGAGTCAGAAGCCTATGAAAGGGCCTTAGAGATAATAAGGAGTTAATCCACTAAATGCACAAAGGATAAAAATATACAGGGACAGATGGGAGACTGGAATGGAAGCTAGAAATATTAGCCACCTAGATATAAAAACCATTCCCAAAGCTTTTGTTCAAGAAGACAATTAAAAAAAAAAAGATGGACACTTTGCATAAAGAGCTAAATGCATTGTTCCAGGCAGCTGCTTAACTCTCTCAAAAGATCCAGTACCTAGAAATAGCTGAAAAGCCTTGCAAAGAGAGATGGCTGCCTGGATGGCGAGTCCCCATCCACGCTCTTTCCCTGTTGCTACCCAGACGGTACATAGTAGGCATAAGCCAAATAGCCAGAACTCAAAAATCAGGACTTTGGCTGGTTTGAAAACCAAGGAGGAAGGGAAAGAGAAATGAAGGTGAATGTTTGGGGGAGAATTGAGAGTAGGGACAATGAGGTGATTAACGAGAGACACTGCATCTATAATATGAACAAATTAAAAAATCAAACTTTATCTGAAAAGTATCTAATAAAACATGAAAACATACCTTTGAAGGTTTAAAATTAACTGAAACATCTACTAAATTGCAGCACTCGGCAGAATTTTATGAAGTTAATCAGTATTGAGACTTGAGTTACAGCTGTACCTGAGGATCTCACTAAATTTAAACTCGGTACCACCTGTAATTTTAGGAAAGTAAAAATAAGACACAGGGAAATTATATGTGCCTTACTTTATAATCGTGCCTAAAATTTGCATAATCCTAAAATATCACACAGTGATCGTAGATGTTCTGAGATAATGACTAATGTCTAAAAATGAAACCCAATATGATTAAAATTACTGACTTCATCCAATTAGTAATTAGTAAATAAGTTTCTGTAACAGATCTGACCACTATGTTCTTCTAGAATCTTACTCAACAGCCTCTTAACCAAAAGAAAGCTTTGCTGCCCCAAGGAGAAGAATCTGATAACTAGAAGTACAATGACCAGGAGCAAAAGAAGACACAAAGGCAAAATGAATCTCACTGAAGTCTCTCTTGCAAAGGAGCAAAACACTATGCTAACCTCAGAGCTTGATTATCATGTGTCATGGTGAATATCGCTTTTGGTCAAGCCTGTTGGGAGTTCTGTGCCCTTCCTGGGCATTGTTTTATTTTGTTTTGTTTTTGTTATATTATTTTTTTTATTACATTGCATTATGTGACACAGTTTTATAGGCACTGGGATTCCACCCCCTCCCCAACACGCCCCCCCCCCGCCACCATGGTGGATTCCTCCACCTTGTTGCATTACCACAGTTCAAATTCAGTTGAGATTCTTTCATTGCAAGCATCTATCAAGCATAAAGTCCAGCATCTTATTGTCCAGACAAATTCAACGGTTTCTTGAGGAAACCTTCTCTGGTCTGAAGGTAGAGCCCTTCTTGATCTGCTAGTTGTTAGGTCTGAGAGTTACCCAGACCTGTCTTGGGTGGAACCTGTAGAATGCTGTTCACTGAGTCAGAAATAAGACCACTCCCAGCTCAGCATATGCTCGCTTTTGCCTTTGCCTCCTTATGCAAAATGGCACCCAATTCAGCTCCATTGGGCTGACTGGGTTGTGAAATCCATTCTGTTCTTGCACTTCCTGTCTGGGACCTGCCACTCTATTTCTGTTCCTGGTCAAATCAAACAGACCAGCAGAACAGAACATTCTTTGTCTGGGTTCACCTCCTAAGCTCCCAGTGAAAATCCCTCCCCACCTGCCCCCTAAAGTGCCTGTCCTATTGCTGGCCCAAGTCACTTCAGGCATCACTTCTGGTGCTGACTTGCACAGGTGCTGACTCCTTGTGTTCCTGGATGAGGACTGTGGGCCAGACAGTGGGGGTGACCTTCTCAGGCCATTCCTCTGACCAGGTAGAGTCTGCACACTGCTATGGGGCATCTGGACATTTTGCCATATTGATTCTTCTAGCCTGCAAACTGCAGGAAAATCAAATCCTTTGAAGATTGTCCTTTGTTCCTTTGAAGATTGCACATTACATCCTATATTCTTTTTTGGACAAATTTTTAGGTTGCTGGTTCAGTTTACTGCTAGGTATTTTGGATAATGATGGGAGTGGGGCTACTTCCTTGATTTCAATTAATGCCTTCTTGGTGCGCACCAGGCCTGCTAATGTTTGCGTGGTACTTTTGGATGGTGCTACTTGGCTGAATTTATCTCTTAGATCTCACGGTTTTGGTTGAGTCCCTCTCATGTGTTGTGTGCATAAAAATGCTGTCATTCCCAGAGGGACAGTGTGGCATCATCCTTTCTGAAGTGGATGCCCATCTTCCCTTCCTTGTGCCACCTGCTCTGAGACTGGGGGGCCCTGTATGCCGTGAATTCAATCACAGAGGGAGCCTTGTCTTGCTGCAGAACATAGAAGTCTCTAGTCTGTCCCCCTCTGACATGATATTAACGGATGACATTTATCATGCTTGTATGTGTTCCTTCTGGAACTGATTTGTTCAGGTTTGTTATCCTGAATTCATTGGAAATACACTATTTTACTTGAAGGAGTTAGGGAGACACAGAGATCCATCTGCTGGGCTCTCTCCCCAAATAGATGTAATGCCCTATGTTGGGCCAGTCTGAAGCCAGAGCTCAGGAGCCTCCTCTGGGTGTCCTTCATGGGTACAGGGATCCATGACCTTGGGCCATCCTCTGCAGCTTTCCCAGGCCATCAGCAGGAATCTGGATCAGAAGCAGAGTAGGCAAGGCTCCAAAAGATCTCCATGCAGGATACGAGCTCTGGAGTGGCATTGACGCACTCCAAGCCTTAGTCCCAGGCTTGCCATCTCCATGTGCAGGAGTAAAGCTTCCTTGTCTATGTATGCACATGTATGGAATGTGTATGGCTAAGGACTCCAGTCTGGAGGATGCAGAGCAAGATGGAGACCAACCACAATGTGAGACTTCCGGTAGTGTGACACTGGGGAGCTTTATTAAGGGTGTGTTTCTCCCCATCACTGAAATCTACTTGCTCACAAGCCCAAGTCAGACTCTGTATTCTTTTCTTCCTGAGCTGAAGCAAGCTGCGGCAGCTGTAGGGTTGATGTCAGTCTTTGGAGCTCCAGGCAGCTTCAGTGTGGCAAGTGAGGGCTGGGTTACTTAGGAGTGTTGCTGAGCTGCTCCACTTGGCAGAAAGGGAGCTTTTAACAGCACTGGAATAGCTAATGTTGAAGGTGCACTATTTGCCCTTAGACTTATAAATGTAATATGCGTTGAGTGTAAATGCAAAATACAGGAAAGAGTACAGTAAAAAATTAAATGAGGGTCTATTTTCTTATTTGCTGTCAGTCTATGTCTGTCTCCTGTGATAAACCAACAGGAGCCTGGACTGAAACCTGGGTTGGAGTCACATACTCAGTGGGCCTTGAAGAATCTCTTACCTCCCTGTCACCTTGCACTAAGGATTCTGTGGCCGTTTGACCTGAGAGCCAGTTCTGGGGTCAGATTCTGTAGGGCATACTGAGGTCATCCTTGTGGGTCTGCAGAACGCACTGGTTTGTGTAAGAGCTGGGGGTGGTGATGGGTTCAGCTAGGCATGGCCACAGAACTCACTGCCATGGGAACTAGGAACAGAAGCAAGTCAAACTGCCCCAGGTTACAGCACCCGCCAGAACATGCAAAGGCTGGGACTAGGAGTGGACTGTGGTAGGCAGGGACTAGCACTGGCCAACACACATGTGAGATCTGGGTCTAGGAGCAAGCCTGGTGGGGAACCTTGAGGAACTCTCCTACTGGGCTGCAGCTCCAACTGGTGAGCATGATTTCTGTCACAGGGGTGGGCAAAACCAGCAGGACTGCACTGCTCATTGGCACCAGGATGGGCTATGGACCACATCAGGCTAGGCTGCTTCAGCTGCTAATTCACATGAGAGCTAAAATGGAGACAGGGGGCATGGCTAGACCACAGGACCCACCAGTCAAAGCAGGAACTGGGGGCAGGCTAGACCAGGACATACTGCAGCATCCACTGACAAGACTGGGTGGCCAGATGGGATAGACCATGTCAGGCTGGCCCAGGATCCCACCAAGCACACATGAGATCAAGTGAGCTGGTGTGATAGAGGAACTTGCAGAACTCCCCCTGTAAGGCTGTAGCTCCTGCTGGTGAGTGCAAGAGCCAAAGCTCAGGACCATCTCAGGCCAGGCTGGGCCAAAATACCCATCAGTATACATTTGTGCCAGGTCTTTGGGCTAACTGGGGCTGGGGGTGGGCAGGTGTGGGCAAGTCTAGCACCCGCGAGTAGGTGCAAGAGCCAGGACCAGGACTTGGTGCAAATTGGGCTGGTTTGGGACACAGCACCCACCAGTTCACATGAGGGAAGGACCTGGGGGCTGACTGGGTTTGACAAGGTTGTGGACCCTGCTAGCATAAGCTGGGACTAGGAGCAGGCTGGACAGAGCCATGCTGGAGCACACACTGGCAAATGCCAAGGCTAAATCTGTCAGGCCGGACTGGGCAACAGCACCTGCTAGCACACACAAGAGTCAGGGCTAGCAGTGAGCCTGCTGGTAGGGTTGTGGGGGCTCCCCTGCTGGGCCACTACTCCAACTGGTGAGCCTGAGAACTGGAAGAGGGCAGGATTAGACAGCGCAGGGCTACAACATCCACCAGCCTGCATGTGAGCCTGGTTTGGGGGAGGGCCAGGCTAGGCTAGGCTATCACATGTGCTGGCACATGCAAGGGCTAAATAAGTGTAGGCAGGCCAGGGTTTTCAACAGGACTGGATGCAAGTCATGTCTGTACTGGAAAGCACAAGCTTGCTGGCTAGGAGTGGGCCTATTAGAGAAACTGTGGGCATTCCTGTGCTAGGCTTCTGCTGGTGACCATGAAAGCCAGGGTTGGGGATGGACCATGCTGGACAATGTGGCAGCATGCATTGGCATATGTGTGGGCTGTGTTGTGGTGTGGGGTGGGCTAAGCTGAGCCACAGCACCCAGAGATGTCTATGAGATCCAAATGGGATTTGGGATGATATGAACTAGTTTCCTGCACATACTGGCACATATAGGAACAGGGGGTAGGGGCAGACTTGGTGGGGTTATTGGAGATCACTCCAGGTAGGCTGCAGTTCCTACTTGTGTGTATAAGGGCTGGTTTTGTGGGAGCTGCTTAAGACATGGGGCTGGAAACAGAACTGACCATCAGTTACAGTCACCAGTGTGTGCATAGAGTGATGCAGGTGATGGATTGAACGAGACCATGCACTAGCTAGGGCGCACAAGAATAAGGTTTGAAGTCATCCTAGATGGTTTCTTGTAGGATCCCCAACTGGACAGCTGGAGTCAAAACGATAACATTGTTGGGCCTGGCCCGGTAGCCAAGTGCCTAAGGTCCTTGCCTTGCACATGTTGGGATACCATATGGGCATCAGTTCTAATCCTGGCATCCCCACTTCCCATCCAACTCCCTGGCTGTGATGTGGAAAAGCACTTGAGAATGGCCTGAGTCCTTGGGACCCTGCATCCACATGGGGAGACTGGCAAGAGGCCCCTGACTCCTGGCTTCGGACCAGCTCAACTCTAATCATTGCAGCCACTTGGGGAATGAATCAGCAGACAGAAGATTTTCCTCTCTGTCTCTCCTCCTGTCTGTATACCGACTTTCCAAAAAAAATAATAATAACAAATGAATCTTAAATGATAGTATTTCTTTAATCGCATCCTTTCTTTGAACCTTGGGACTGTGAGTGTTGCGAGTGTTGAGAGGGTGTTACGTGAGTGCTTCTAATAATTCTGAGACATTGTTACCTTTGTTGCTCCAGGATTGAGGAAATTTTCCCAAGGTCTATTGGTTAACAAAACCCACCTTAGTGAATGCATAGGCCCTGGTTCGTGGGGCAAAGCTTGTCCAGGAGACTGGTCCAATCTGTCCTGCTTTCCAGCCTCTGTTGAGACCCTCAGTGTCCTCTCCTGGCCTAGATGAGGTGGCTGTCATGTTTCACGTGTGCACATGGGCCTGCACAGATGGCAGCACTGAAGAAGCTCAGTTCCTACACATGCACTCCAAGGTCAGACACATGCATTATGTCTTTCCCTGCAGACAGGGAATGAGTATAGGCAGGTGCACTCACTCGCATGTTTCTGCATGTGTGCACACATGACACTTAACTGTCCTGTAACAGGCTCCAATAACTGCTTTCATTTCAGGGAACAGTTCAGTCTGGTTTATGGCAAGTCATTCTAGCATGTGACATCAAGTTCAACCTGGGTGTTCATTTAGAAAAAATGGAGGGGCATGTAGTAAAATGGGGAAAATCTATGGCAGGGGTGGGAGTTGGGGGGAACCACAGCCTATACGAAATTGTACCACATAATTCAAAATTCAAAAAAAAAAATTTAAAATGGAGGGGCAGCCAGTTGGCTGAGCAGTGATTACATTGTATGGCATGTCCTTATCCCATTTCAGAGTGACTGGGTTCAAATCTTAACTCTGCTCTCACTTCCAGCTTCCTGCCAGCACAGACCCTGGGATTGGGGGTGGGGAAGTGGTGATGGCTGAAGTAGTTGGGTCCTTGCTGATCACGTGGGACTCCTAGGTGGAGTCCCCAGCTCCTGGGCTTCTGTGTCATCCAACCCTGCTGTTGCAGGCATTGAAGGAGTGAGGCAGCAGGTAGGAGATCTCTCTCACAGATCTATCTCATTTTTCCTTTTTGTCTCCCTGCCTTCAAATAAATATGAAAAGTGAGCCTTTTAAATTTTAAAAAAGAATGTCAGTATCTAAGGAAACAGCCAGTGTTGTAGCTTAGCATTGCAGCATAACAGTGCCTACAACGAGAGCACCCTTTACAGAGGCTGGTTCATGTTCCAGTCTGTACTTTCAATCCAACCCCCTGATTGTAAGCCTGGGAAAACAGCAAAACACGGCTCAATTGTGTGGCCCTCACACCCAAGTTGGAGGTGTGAATAAAGCTCCTGTCCTGGCCTGGCTCAGTCCTGGCCATTGTGGCGATCAGGAGAGTGAACCAGCAGACAGAAGATCTCCCCCTCTCACTCTGTTTCTGTCTTGAGATGTCTCTCTCTATATATATATCTTTCTGCCCTCTTCATCTCTCCCTGTTTTAATCCTTCCCTTCCTTTCTTCCTCTCCCATTAGGAATGGCTGAACTAGCCTTGTGGTAAGAGTAATGTGAATGCTGTTCAGTCTAGCCTCAGATGAAAATCAAGTCCATCCCAGTATCTCCTGGGAACTCTCCTTACGTGGTGCATGGCAGGAATGGTAAGCTTGGGTTTAAACTTCAGACCCTGGGAGAGGGGCAAACAGGAAACACACCCCCAGCCTTGGCTGCTAATCCTGAGAGCTTTGTGTCCAATACCCTAAAAGGACACAAGATGGAAACCTGATGCTGCAGAGAAGGGAACTTCCCTGCCTCAACTATTACGGACCTGTAAGTTTCCTTAACAGATGTTCTTTATGGAACCTGAGATAAGGAATTCAGAGTCTTCAGACTAAGCACAGGAAACAGATCATTTCACAAATACTGCTTCTATGCTCTGGCAAGGGGTTGGGTAATCCTGCCTGCTGGTGTTACCACACCTCCATGTGTGGTCTCTCCTCTGCCAAGGAGCAAAACCCTATGCCAACCTCAGAGTTAACTGAGCAAGACAAGGAGAAAATGGGGGACCCAGAATTCAGAAAACTCATTACAAAGCTTCTGATCAACAATGAGAAGCACATACAAGAGTTCAAAGAATTTAAGGAATTTGTTACACAAAAAATAACAATAAAGCAAATCAAGGCTGATACATCAAAAATTAAGAACACAGTAGAGCAATTCAAAGTACAGTAGAGCGTCTCCAAAATAGAATGAAGCAAGCAGAAGAAAGAATCTCAGAATTGGAAGATATTTACTGTCACCAGGGTGAAACAAACAAAAAGCTGGAAGCAGAGCTGGATCAGGCAAAAAAAAAAAAAAAAAAGTATTCAGTAATTGAAAGGCGCTATTAAGAGGCCAAATATAAGAGTTATGGGAATTACAGAAGGTGCAGAAAGAGAGGCTGGGCTTACAAATATATTTAATCAAGTAATATTGGAAAAATTCCCTAATCTAGAGAAAGAATTAGGAAACAACATCCAGGAAGGACACAGACCTCCCAACAGGCTTGACCAAAAGTGATCTTCACCATGATACATGATAATCAAGCTCTCTTCAATCAAACATAAGGAAAAGATCCTTAATTAATGTGCATGTGAAAAAAAAAAAAAAACCAACAGACAAAAAAAGGAATGCCAATTAAACTCACAGGAGATCTCTCACAAGAAACTCTACAGTCAAGAAGAGAATGGAGTGACATATTCCAGATTCTAAAAGCAAAACAATTGTCAGCCCATACATTTTTCATAGCAAAAATACACAAACAATTCTCAAAACTCAATGACATGAAGGCAAACTATTAGAAAAATGACAAAAGGTTTAAATAGACTGTTAACAAAGATACATTGATAGGAAGCACACATTAAAAATACAGTGACATATCATAACACATAATAGATTGGCTAACTAAAGAATTCTGACAACATCTAGAGCTGCAAAGTATGTGGAATCACTGGATCTCTAATACAATGTTGGTGGAAATGTAAGATGAACAGTGTGTGTGTAAGTTAGTCTCTTTCATGCTTAATCATACATGTTGTGGACAGGTATATGCATGGATTAAAGTTGCATAGATACTTTATATATATTTATTATATATGTGGTATATATTAAAACACTATAGAAAATATTTAATAATTCTTCATATTTGATAGGTACTTTTTTTTTACTTTTCTGATTTCAGTAGTCTGATTTATAAATTTCAGCTTTTCATCACTATCTCCACATAACTGATTGTCCAACTTTACAATGGAATGAGGCGTATTGCTCAGAGTATTGGTGGCTGAAGGTCCAAGCAGCAGGCTGTTGCCAGGGTCTCATGGCAGATAGCAGGAGGCATGCGGGAGGAAGGATCACATTCCAGACCAAAAAGAAGAGAGGCCACTGGATGGGGCTAGGCTCAGACTTTTACAACAGTCCTCTTGTAGGAATTCCAAAGGGGTGACAGGAGAACTGCCTAATCTGTCCTTGGGGTAAGGCTCTGTGCCTTTCAGCAAGGGCTCACCTTTACCCGGCCCGATTCCTTCATATCTGACTCGCGAGGACCAGGCCTCTGACGCACAAAGCAAATCACACCCAAACCATAGCACTTTTTTTTTTTTAAAGTATATTGGCCATTTTCCAATTTCAGATATCTTCAATAGCCAATAATTGAGCTAGTCACTTCTGTCATGGGAAGCACCAATGGAACTTCCATGCTTCCCCACTCTTAGTAAGAAGTGGATAAGCTAACCACTATGCTTCTACATCTGTATTCTGAAAATTGTGAAATCTGTTCTTTTTATATTCACTAAAAATGGGAATAAACATTTTAAAAGAAGGATAATAAATTGGCTATCTAATTGATAACAAATTCACCTTCTCTGTGGCTCTCTCTTTTCTTCTAGAAAGCTCATTTATTTCCATCTGTTGTGTAAGAATATGCTGAGACTACTTCCCTTTGAGAAGAGTAGGTTTTTTTTTCCCTTAGAAAGTGAATTCTTGATGAGACTTTGAAGGGGAAATAGAAAGGCATGTACTTAGCATACTTTCCTCACCTATAATTAGGACAAGATTTTTCAAGAGTAAACTGTGTAATTTCAATGAAACCTCTTATAAGAAGCCAATGAATGAAAAGAATAAAACCAAAGTGCTCTAATTGCGTGAATTTGCCAGAATCTGCAGTCAGCCTGATCATTCCCCTACATTTTTAGAGTCCATTGTAATTTCTTGAATTCCTGAGGTGTCTGAGGTGTCTTAATTTAGGACTTTTGGCCAAAAACACTCTGAACTTGGGCTTAGGATGGGCCACAAATAGCATGGAAGAATTGCTGAATTTTTTTTTTTTCTAGAACTTCCTTTGGTTTAAATATGGAGGTACAAATGTGACTGTGGATGTGATAACTTCAGTGTGACTAATGTGTGCGTTAGGGATGTATGAGAAGGTTAGGTAATCAGTTTGAAAGATTGGATTTTTGGCTACATTTATAGGGATTATCACTTAGAATAATTACAGATATCACATTAAGAATCAAAATCAATGATAGCCAAACTGTTGCTCTGTCAATGTTAAAATTATGCTTTGGTGTGAAGACAGTATCAAATTAACATGCTTGTAATCAGTAATTCAGTAATTAAGTCTAGGAGAAGATGTGGACACCATGGTTCAATGGATTGGGAAACTTTTTGCCTAATTTCTATGTAATGATAACTTAAATCTAGCCAATAAATTCAGTGTGAGTAATCTTTCTGGTAAAGATATAAGATCTTGGAGTCTAGAGAAGTTGTTAATACTGAGACTCACCAATTTACTCTTGCTGAACTGGATGGTAATAGAGAACAGGGGTGCTTTGCAAGGTGTAATTATAGATTAAATGATCTGATTGGCCTTAGAGAAATAGGAAAGTGATTTAAATAGACTCCATCTGTGGAACTGTGCCACCTGAACCAGACTACTGGATGCCCAAAGACCTCATAACTCATATATTCTCAGCAGACTGAGAGTACTAGCAGGAAGCAGACTTCCTGCTTGGGACTGTGGCTGCCTCGCTGGCCAAGTGTGGCTGGGGGCGGTGGTGCCTCACTGTGCCTCCTTCCTCGTTACTTGTTTATAGCCAGAAATATCAGAGCACAGATAGTGCCTTGCTGTGCCCCTTCCTTAATTAATGTTTGTTCATCAGTATCAGTTCCTGAAAAACATCATTATTACCTTGATGCCATTAGGTCTGGTGATGGGTATGTAATTTCTTTGAATGCTGTCTTGCCAGGGGCTTTGTGTGGTTGTCTGGGGGATAAACAACCTGCCTAGCATATATATATATATATATAAAATACTATCTATCTATATATAATAATATATAATATCTATCTATATATAATATATATAATACTATCTATCTATAACCTGCTTATATATATGCTGATATATACTAATATATATGCTAATATAGATATACTAATATATATTATAATATATATTATCTTTCTATAGATATAGTAGTATATTATACTATGTATCTATTTATGCTGATCTCTATTTCTCTCTAGCTATCTATCTATTTATCTATCATCTCCTGTTAAGTTCAAGAAAGCATGCATCAGTTCACTTGCTTTAGCATCCCCTGAGTCCCAATTCTTCTCGGCACAGTTTTCACACCTCAGGTCCAGATCTCCCTAGAGGGACCCGCACATCCTCCAATTGTGAAGTATAGAAAATGGCAGATACAACTCTGGCATACCATATAGCACTGGATTGAGTGCCAGCTTCTCCACTTCTAATCCAACTTCCTGTTAATGTGCCTGGGTAGTCACTGGGTGATAGCTTAAATACTTGGATCCTGCCATCTACAAAGGGGGACCTGGATGGAGTTTCAGGCACCTGGCTTTTGCCTCAACCACCTCCAGAGATTGCAGCCATCTGAAGAGTAAACTAGCAGATGTAAAACCTTTGTCTCTTTCTCATCTTTTGAAATGAATGATAAATAAATATGTTTTTAAAGGAAAATGACAATATCTTGTATTAACAGTGTGAGGTTTATTTTGTCATCTATTAAGAGATAAAAGCAATGACAAATAATACCATACAATATTTTAATCCCAAATCAAATTATGAATATTATTGATGTCCTGTGTAAATTTACATCCATGAGTTTTCTTAATTACACTTACAACACTTCTGCAAAATCTACTCTCTCTGAAAATTTCAAGTCTGTAGTGCAGCCCCTGAAAACCACCATTCACTGTCTACTCCTAAGAATTGTACTGTTTGAATTCCTCGTACGAATGAAGTCATGCGGCATCTGCCTTTGTGTGTCCAACTTATCCCACCTAGCATAGTGTCCCCCAAATTCATCAATGCTGTTGGAAATAGCAGATTCCTCCTCTCTTTGAAGGCTGAGGAGCATTCCATCTGCATCTAAGTAGCCACATTTTTCTTTACATTTCTATTTGTAAACAGGCGTTTCAGTCTATTCTATGTCTTGTCCATTTTGGAATAGTGCAATAGTGCTGCACGGAACATGGCAGTGCATATATATCTGGAAGATAGAGGCTGTGTTTCCTTGGGATATCTGTCCAGTAGTGGCATTGTTCTATGATTTTGTAGCTTTTTTGACCAGAAACCTTCAGGCTGTTTCCTGTAGTATACGAATTTATGAGGGGTCAGTTTTCTCTACATCCTGCTATGCACATTATTTTTTCATTTTTTGATGATAACCATTCTAACATGTGTGAAGTAATATCCCACTGTGGTTCACTGACAGTGAAGGAGAGCAGATTTGGGGGTATTGTTTTTTATTCTTTATTAGATTCATAAAAATGCTGTGATTTTATTTTAAGTATTTTTCATAGATGGAATAATTTAACTCAATTTTCCCAAGCTTATTTGTTTAGATTTCATTCGGTTGCCTAGGTGCATTTATATAAATGGAGCTGTGACTGCACCAGGCAACCTGGCTTCTGAGTGCATGCATGCCTCTAAGCTCCTTTTTGAGAACTCATTGGTTTCAGTTTTGCTATGCAGGTGTGTGTGTATGTGCTGTATTTAAATTTTAGTTCAGACATGGAGATCACATACTCAATTCTTTAGTAATTTATTGCCATTTATTTTTACCTAAAGACTTCTTACACTTTTACAGATATAATTATATTTGTTTAGTCTTGCATCATTACGAGTACACATGTATGAAAAATTAAATGCAAGTAAAAATCTGAAAGTAGGGAAGAAATCCCTTATAACGCTTTCATGAGTGTAGTTTGAGAGCTATGCTGATGCTCTTCTTTGGAAAATGGCAAATCCAGCAATTTCATTTTTGGCTTTCAACATTTATGATCTAAGGTTGCATTCTTGCTAGGTATTGGAAAGTATGTAGATCTTAAGAGTCATTCATTCCCAGCAATGATTCAGTGAATCATTTAAGCAGTATTATTTTCTTCTTTGTATCTGTGTTTTATAAGTAAAATAGAGAATCAGCTTGGTCTGTTAGCTTCTTTCTAAAGAGTATTTTAGGAAACTTTTGTAACACAGCCACTTTAAATACATGCATTGATCTCCCATTTCTTCATTTTATTCACCCTATTTTTTCTTCCTTGAAAGTTACAGCATTTGTTGGACTAAAACATTTGCTGGTACTTGGGGTAATAAAATGAATGTATTGCATTTGCATCATATTTTTAGCCATACTTCTAGACTACAGGAACCTCAGTTTGCCTCATTCAAATAAAACAACTAATTTTATTTATAATGTATGGAAAGCAGTTTCATTCTATAGTTATTTTGAGGCTTACAAGGAACAAGTATTTAAAGAAGTCAGTAAGAGCCTGATGACTGTTTTTTTTCTTTATATTTGTTTCTGTCTAATGACTTTTCAGTTTATCTTCATCCTTGAATGTCTAAATGATCTGTTTTAGTCATTTCTTCATATCATCTCAATCTGCAGCTTATATATTTTCTTATAAAGCAAATAATTGGTTATAGTCAATTAAAGGTGATTTATTTAGCTAACTGATTATCAATTTATTTCTCCATATCTTTGCAAATTGGAATTATAGTCCAAATGCCAAATTTGGTCAGGGTAATGCAATTAAACTGCCTTTCTTACTCAGTGACGTGTAGGCAATTAGCTTCTGAATTAATTGAAAATTTAAGAGAAAATGAGCATTCCGGTTAACAGTTGTAGGGCCATGAAAGTGAAGGGTGTAATTGTGAAACATGACAGGTCATGGTGAGATAATCTATAAAGCAAAGGTGTTTTTTGAAATTGTCTACTCTTGATCTTACTCAAGTACACAGAGTGAAGCGTTTTTTAAACTGTTGGTTTGTTTTAGTCAATACAAAGCAATATCAGTCGGATACGTACTATATGTGGTTTTAAATTGCTATTAATATAAAAAAAAACAGATCTCTTGTATTTGATAGATACAGTTCTAGGAAGGTAATTGTATTTCCCTCTCTGTTTCTCTCCCTGGCTAATTCCCCTCCTTCAGTACAATTGAATGGGCACTTATTTATGAGGAACTGGGCTATTTATTTGTTAGTATCCACAGGATACAAAAATGAGACACCAACGGGTGATAATCATGAATCTTTTCTGATGACTGACTCTTCTAAGAACCATCCAATTTATATACTTTTATTACCTATGCACTATCTGTACATTGTATACAGCTTGGTTTCATGTAAATCAGTGGCGATTGTCTCCGAGCCTACTCATACATTGAAATGTTTGACAAAAATATATCCTTGTAAGGATTTTGGGGGAAAGAGGACAGAGTGGACTTGGGGGTGGGGAATTTGAAGTTCTGTATTTGTGGCTGTTGTGGAGTATTTAACTCCAGAGAAAACGTGTGTGTGTGTGTGTTTGTAGCTCTGTAAAACCATGGAAGTGTTGCTGTAAGCCCAGATTCCCAGCTACCTCCAGTTATGAGCTCGAACCCTTAACTAACCATGATTCACTAGCTCTTTATATAAGACAACAGTAAATCTTATTTATTTCATCGATACATGCTCCCTAAGATTAAATGATTACATAGGTGAAGCACTTACAATATGGAACAATACATGATACTTTTTCATATATTGCAATATGCTGACTTTGTGCTATAATTTATTATGCCCCTGACCTGCTTATCACTACTTGAAATATTTAACATTTCTACTAGCAACGTGAACATGCTAACCATTCCACCTGACCCAGAAAGTTTACTTAGGAATAATAACCTGTACAAATAAAAAGATAGGGTTTGCAAACATAAGTATAAAGTGGTTTTATGAACCAGTTTTTAATTACAGTGGTATGATAGGCAAAAGAAGTTAACTTTATAAAGCAAAAGGATGTATGTAGCTCATGGTTTCAGAGGCTGAAAGTTCATTCAGCATAGCACAAACTCCACCGATGGAGAAAATGATGGCATCTCAGGAAATCAGAAGCCAGAGCAGGCCCAACTGAAAGAAAAGTCCAACACCCCTCGATTGGAAAAGGAATGAACATATTGTTGTAAGTTCATATTGCTCACTGCAAGATGACTTTGAATTTCTGTATTGGTCCAGAATCGTTTCAGTCATTAATCTGCATTAAGAATCTTAGATTCTCATTATGGTTGAAGTGACAGTGCTCCCAATCTGCATGCCCACCTTTCTTCAACAGAGCAAGGTGGTTTGTGCCATCATTTCATGCAAAAGCAAATAGGGATTGTGACAAAGTGAGCACTTGTCTCTGCAAGTGTCTTTGGAGAGGTAACATAAATTTATTCGCATATTTTTGACAAAAATATATCCTACCTCCCATTGCATAAAGAAGTTTAGTGGTTACATTCGTTAAAGAGGAATGAGAGAGAACTAGAATATGTTATTATTTTTTTTAAGTGCTAGTTACTATTAGTGTTTATCTCTGCTGACTTTGAATAATAGACATTGGTAATTTAAGTGGTTGAGGCATGGTTATCATATTAGCCAACAGAAAATTAGTCCTAGTTCATATGGATGCCAATACTTATGTATAAGAGAAGGTACAGGAAATTGAGAAATAGTAACCGCTATTGTTCATCTCTTTGTACATTTTCTTATTGCTTCTATAGTACAAGAAAATATTTTGTAACATTTAAAAACATGAAAAATAAATATTAAATACCAAGCCTGTGTAACTGTATGCCATGTTTACGGTATGGCATATATTTAAATTCATTTTAAGTTGCCCAATGACTCAATGACTAAATCCTCACCTGGCAAGTACCGGCATCCCATATGGGTGTTTTCTCATGTGCCAGCTGTTCCACTTCCCATCTAGCTTGCTATGTATGGCCTTGGAAAGCAGTAGAGGATGGCCCAAAGCCTTGGGATCCCACAACTCTGTGGGAGATTCAGAAGAAGCTCCTGGTTCCTGGCATTGGATTAGCTCAGCTCTGGCCATTGCGGCCAGTAGGGGAGTGAACCAGATGCAATATCTTTCTCTGTTTTTCCTTGTCTCCTTAAGTCTGATCTGCCTTTTCAATAAAAAATAAACAAATCTAGTCCTGGCTGCTATGGTCTTGGAGAAGGAGAAAGCGCATGCAAGATCTTTATTATCTGTCATTATCTCTCTCACTCTATCTTAATTAATAGTTAAAGAACACTGTATGGATTTATGTTCTACACAGTTTGTTCTGGTCAACAGAGACAGGGACTGAGTAGGCCTCAAGATTTGAGAGGATCTTTCTGGGGCTTCTGCACCAGGGTGTTATAGCCAATTGTCTGTAACGTCCTCTAAATTCGACAAATCATGGTAGTCTTAAAATATGATCATAAAAAATGAAATAATTAGTTGTGGAATGAGAATTACATCTATGTTGCTGTAGATTAAATTCAAACATATTGTTTATAGAGATTACATAATGCATGCTGGTATTTCTATACGTAGATGTTAACACCAAATGCAATGTAGACATATGTGGTTGTTTTTTAAAAGATTTACTTATTTTTTATTGGAAAGGCAGATTGAGAGAGAGAGAGAGAGAGAGAGACAGAGAGAGAGAGAGAGAGAGACAGAGATCTTCTATCCACTGGTTCACCCCCCGAGTGTCCGCAATGGCCCGAGCTGAGCCTATCTGAAGCCAGAATCCAGGGGCTTCTTCCAGGTCTCCCACATGGGTGCAGGGTCCCAAGGCTTTGGGCAATCCTCTATTGCTTTCCCAGGCCACAAATGAGGAGCATCTGGAAGTGGAGCAGCTGGGATATGAACCAGTGTCCGTATAGGATCCTGGTGGATGCAAGGTGAGAATTTAACCACTAGGCTATCATTCCGGACCTGACAAATGTTATTTTACACTTGGTAGTCTAAGATGTGGAAATGTTTGAAACTAGTGATTATTGCTTGAATCGAGAGCTAAAGGGTAACATGAATAACAGAGTGCATGAAGTTAATCCTAGACTATGGAGAAAGTTGACTGCAGCAATATGTTGAATTTTCCAAACAGCAAAGCGAAATGTACTAAGAGATGAGTTTTATATGGAAGACTAAATAACACTAAACTGCTATATACCACAGATGTTTCAATATTGTGATGTTTTGCTTAGAGAAAATATAAAATTGTTTTAAATTTTATCATTCTTTATGAAATTTTTTGAGGCAGGCATTGTGGTACAGTGAAATAAGTTACCACTTGGGACGCCCATGTTTCCTGTTGTACAGGTTTCAGTCCAACCTGCTCTGCTTCCAGCCTAGTTTCTTGTTAGTGTTGCAGATAATGAATGAGCTAAGTATTTCATTCCCTGTCACCACATGGGAGACCCAGATGGAATTCCTGGCTCCTGCCTGTGGCCTGTCCCCATCCTGGCTGCTACAGTCATGTGGGGAATGAAAGAGAAGAATAAAATTGCTTCTCTCTCTTCCCAGTCCTTCCTTCTCTGTGTCCTTTTCTCTCTCCCACTCTTTCTGTCTCTCTCTGGGTCTTAAGTAAATAAATCAATCATCAAAATATGTTGTTTCATCCTTTTACAGAGGATTGTCGAGTGTTATCATTTTAACATAAAATGGCTCGATGTTACATCTTAAACTCTCTTTGAATCCTTCATTGACTCAGAAAAATGTTTCATGCAAATTGTTCCTTAAAAAGCCAGACTTCTTTTTAGTTTTATGATGCTCTCTATTCCTAGGGAAAATCTGTTGCTATGCCCTGTCAGAGGCCACCCACTCAAAGGAAAATTTTCCAGCAAACTAATTCTGATATTTAATGGCAGAGGTTGAGTTTGTAGTCATAAATATAAAGTCTTAGAATCCACTCTGACCCTCATTCAGTACCTTACAGACTCATATTAAAGACTGTTCTTTCTTTTTCCTAAGATGGTTTCTGCACTTTATACATTTAACAGAAAATGTATATAATCTCACTGATTCGTTATAAATGGTATGATGAAGGTTGTCCTCCAAAATTCATATTTTGAAGTTCTCCTTCCCAGTGTTCTAGACTCTGTTTGGCAATAGGGTCTTCAAAGGGATGAAGTTTAATGAGGATCCGAGCCAGACTTGCTTGAGACCCTTTCGGAAAGAGGAAATCTAGGCAGGCACCCGGGGAGACATGATAATGTGTGCACATAGACAAAAGACCATATGAGGACACAGTGAGAGGTTGTCCAGGACCTCTTAATCTTGGACTTCTAGTCCTAAAACTAGTGAAATAAATTTATCTTTTTTAAACTACTCACTCTCTGGAAGCTTCAATATATTCTTACAGCTAAATATGTAAAGACTCTTAACAAAAACAAACAATGAATGAATAAATAACAAGAAGCAGTAGTTGTGTTATTATGTAATGAAGTTTAATAAAGAGTAGGACAATACTGAATCTACACGGAATAAGAACTTATCCCACATTATGAATTCTGCACGTAAAGGAACTTTGAAAGAAACACATGGAATAAGAGAAAGGGAAGTTAAGATTACATCATTTCACAGCCATCAGCATATGACATCAACTGAACTGAAAGCAAATAAATAAATAGAAGCAAAAGATCATCAAAACAAAATGGTGGCTCAGGGCAAACTTTCCATTATACTAAAATGTTTAGTTATATTTAGGGGCAAAAGAATCATGGATTTAAAAGTTATGTTAAGAAATCTGTACTTTTCAAAAAATAAAATAGCCAGAATGGGATATACAACAAAAACTCATTTGGAGAATATTGAAACATTGCTAAAATATTCAACTTATTTTTCTATTGTTCACTGAAGTGTTTCAAGCTTTCCTACTGAGCACATCATGTTCAATCCCTAATGCAAATAGATTCTGTTCCAATTCATTTCAGCCCCATGTTTTACTTATTTGTATCCTACAGAGCTATTTTAGATGCCAAATATTTTGTTCTTTTCCTACATTTTATTTTTAAAAAAATATATTCAGTTCTGCACTGTGCAGTTTGCTAGACTCCTTGTCCAGCGATGTTACACTTGAATAAATATCATACATTTATAATTCTAATGGTCAGTGGTCATTAAACTGTGAAGAAAATATATCTTTAAGGGTTGAACAAGGGAGTTATGGAAAAGGTTGTTTATCTGGACTTTTTAATAGAGTGGCCCATCCAAATTTTTGTAAATGCCTTAAAATGCTTTGATGTTGATTATTGCTTAGGGAAAGAGTTGTGTTCTTTACTGATGTCACCAGATATTTATTAGTAATTAACACAGGATGCAAATGAGATAACACACAAAGAATTAGACTTGCTTTGAGAATATAATTGCTTGAGGCCCCTTTTCACATGGGAATTAGAGTCCAGAAATCTTCACTCGCATCTTTGAATGTTACTCTTTTTCTTTCTCTCTCTCTTTTTCTCTTTTTCATTTCTCTGTGTCATGTTCTTAAAAAAGCTATCAGCCACAAAACTGTTGTGTATATAGGAAATCTTTAGATAGTACAAAAAAGAAAAAAAGACTTCAATTAAAGAAGAATAAATACAACTTTATTTGGTAAACTTTCAGATGAATGTGAACGGAAGGGGTTAGCAGTTTGTAATTTACTAGACAGGCACCTGTAACAAAACATCCCATTTCTTTGCTATTGCTGCTGTGATCCATGTTCCTGACCATGGGATCATAAATAGCCTGAAGTACTGTCCCCCTTGCGTTGTGGTCTCCCACTTCGCAAGGACTCTGCCACCTCTTCGATGACACATTCCTGATATTACTGGCAATAACAACGGAGAGTCAGAAACATGCCCTGAAAGTGACAAAACCAGGCTGGCATTGGAGCACAGAAGGTTAAGCCAGCACTTGGGATGTTAACATCCTGTACCACAGTGCTGGTTCAAGTCCTGGCTGTATGCATACACCTCCTTAGCTAATAAAGCTAGGAAGGCAGTGGAGGATAACCCCAGCACTTGTTTCCGTCCACCCACGTGTGGGACACTGATGGAGTTCTGGGATCCAGGGGAATCAGTCAGTAGATGGAAGATCTGTCTTCTCTCTGTCTCTCTACTTATCAAATGCATTTGAAAAAATCTTAACAGAAAGTGATGAAGTCAAGAAGCCCAGGGAAGGTTTCAGGAAGCTCTTTTGGTCGCCAGGATCCATCAGTCACAAGTTTATATGAGAAAACATGCCACCTTGTGAATGCTCACACTCTCCGTGTGATAAAATGATTGTATCACATGTTGCTAATTCTTGCAGGAAGATGGTCTTTCCCCAGAGTTCCCCAGGGAAACGTCCGTGAGAAACTTCTGCAGGCGTGGAAGGAGGGCACATATTCTTTAGGCACGGAGAGGCTGGGATTCTTTCACCAAACTTTGTCCTTCCCATAAACTCTTTCATCCAGAAAAACGTCACATAACATGTGAAAAGACGCATCAGAAAAGGGTAAAAATGGCACAGCACTATTTATTGAAAATAAAGCTGCCTGTGATACCCCTTTGAAAGGATGGAACACAAGGAAGAGGACTTGGTTACTGCTTACAGGAAAATTGACCTCTTCCATTCCTAATTCCCCAAATCCTATTCACCATATGGTGACCACTATCGTATTTTTTAACTTAAGAAAAATCAAACTTTGGTACCATGAATAGGAACCATAGTCAGAGTAGCCTGGTGCTGGTTTGATGGAAGAACTGAACTGCCTGTACCTTTCCTAATTACATTCCTTGTTCTACCTTACTTTGCTATTTTAAAATAAATTCCTTTTGTCAAACTAACAACATAATTTCATCATCGCAGTAGAATAATCGTATCTGAACCTAATGTTCATTTAAAAATATTCACTTTACTACATCTTAATAGGTATTTTGCAAATTTTCCATTGCTACCTAATTGTCTAAAAATGTTCTTTCCTGCTTTTCTTACTAATGTTAGGTTTTAAAATGAATTCGCATTGTTGGCATTTAAAAATAATTATTAATTTCATGCCTACTTGCTTTCTACATGTCATATCCCTGAAATATTTATATAGTTCTTTACTTCTAATCCTTCGGAAGCATTAGCTGTGCTTTCTCGCTGCCTCATGCTTGTTTGCATGTCTCTTAAATCTTGCACCATAGCTCTTCCACCTGTAGCCATAGTAATCCCTATTTTCAACAACTTTTCACATGATTGTATTTTGAAACCAAAAATGATAACTGACTTCTCTAGATTCTGACTTAAGAAATGCCCTTTGTCACATGGTATTTTGTTTTCTTAAGTATGTGTTTACTTTTATTGGAGAGACAGATTTGCAGAGAGAAGGAGACACAGAGAAAGGTATTTCCTATGAGGCTTCCATCCCCAAATGGCTTCAACAGCTGGAGGTGAGCTGGTCAGAAGTCAAAACCTGGAGCTTCTTCTGGGTCTTGCACATGGGTGGAGAGGTCAGGGGCTTTGGGATATCTTCTACTGTCCCAGGCCATAAGCAGAGAGCCAAATCGGCAGAGGAGTAGCCAAAACACGAACTGGCATCCATATGTGATGCCTGCGGTTGTTGGTGGAAGATTAGCCTGTTAAGCCACTGCACTGGCCTCATGAATCAGGTAATTTTTATTTCTTGACTAACAGAAGTGGTCATCATTAAAAAACATGTCACCATCACTTATTTCCTAATTTCTTTAGAAGCCTTCTTGCTGCCTTCATCCGTTTAACCACAGATGGTTATTTGGACATTGTTGATTAAGTTGAAATCAGTTTCCTTCCATGTGTGCTTATTTCTGATTCATATTTTCCTGCCACTTATTCCTTTTTCCTTTACATTATCATTTTATGTATGTATGTATTTATGTATGAATCTGTCATCTATCTTCTAGTCTCTCTCTTTCTCTTTTTTTCTCTCTTTCAAGCTCAGAGGTGCATTTTCTGATACTCTATTGATTTTCAGCATTAGAAAGAACTTCAAAAATTCTCTAATCCAATTCTCCATACAACATCGTTCCCATTCTTAAGTTAAAATCTCTAGTCTTGAGTTTCATTCACAAATACACCTCTCCCATACATCAAGTGGAGCAGCAGATTGGAGATAGTGCTCTCACAGTCTCTCTTTCTCTCTCTTTTCCTTCTTTTTTCCTCAACTCCCTCTCTCTGTAACTCCATCTTTCAAATAAATACATTTTAAAAATAAAATCCAGGTAGTTTACTTCCATGGGTGAATGTAGAACAGTTTCTATTTTTTTTCAAATGTCCATGCCAAGTATTGGAAAGCAAATAAGAAGATGAGGATAAGTCTCCATAAAATATAATATAGAATGTGCCAAGACAGTGCCTCCCAACCCACAAGTGGCAGGAGAATAACAGGACAGAGGAAGAGGAAATAAAATAAAGACTGTGTGGATACACAATTTTCAAACACTGGTTTTGTCACTGAAATATCTAGTTTAGTCTTTTGAATAGCACTTAAAAATTTTATGGCATAAGAACCCTCATATAAAATCTACGATTTTAAGGTTTGCACGTGTACTCCTATGACTTACTGGATTTATTTTTAAAGATTGATTTATTTTCATTGGAAAGTCAGATATAGAAAGGAGGAGAGTCAGAGAGGAAGATCTTCCATCCGATGATTCACTTCCCAAGTGGCCGTATTGGCCAGTGCTGAGCCAGTCTGAAGCCAGAAGCCAGGGGCTTCTTCTGGTTCTCCCATGTGGGTGCGGAATCCCAAGGCGTTGAGCCATCTTCAACTGCTTTCCCAGGCACAAGCAGGGAGTTGGATAAGAAGTAGGACCACCAAGACATGAGCCTGCACCCATATGGGATCTTGGTGAGTACAAGACGAAAGACTTTAGTCATTAGGTTGCTGTGTGGGCCTGCCTCACTTTAATTTTGTTTTCATTTATGTTTTTTGGGGAAATTAGTTTTATCTCTCCTTTTTGGTTTTATGATCCATCCTGAGATTATTATTGAGAAGTCTTCAGATTGGTAATGCATCATCAGATTCTGAAAAACAAAATCTGCAATTCATATTCAGATAAACCAGGGACTTTGCCATTTTTTGTACGTTAAAACATCCCACCTGAGATCTCCCTGTGAGCCATTTTCTGCTATTTCCTGTACCCTCTTTCTTTGACATACATTGCTTTTTAGAAATATATGGCTAGTCTAGAAGTACTATCTTTTCTTCCCAAAACAACAGATTGTCTTTCAACTTCCTATTTTCTAAGCACTCAGCAGACATTTCATCCCATATGTCTTCCCCTGCATCCCTCAGTGTTCCTAGTTACCCACTGTATTTTTATATCAGCACTGGTAGCACTTGCATTCTGCTTTGTGACTATAATTAAATAATCTCTTTATAGATGAAAACTATAAAAACTTTGCATTTTAATGATTGTTTCAATATTATTCCTTGAATAGTGAAGTGTTTTGGTGGTTTCCCTCACCCCCCTACCCTTTTTAAATTCTTTATGTGCTACAGTATCATAATTCACACACTACTTGCCAGCACAAGGCAATGGAGTCTGTTTTCTTACACTCAAAATAATTTGTTCCAAATTCTGCAGTCTTACAGTTTAACATTAGTAGAATACATTTCCTATCCATTTTTTTTCTTCCCACTGAGAAATTCTGACCATCATCGTTTTCTCTTGTCATCTCTTTATTCCTTCAGTTTATTACTCACTCATTTCCTGGGCACGGTTCAACCCAAGATTCCCTAAAGTTAACTGACTTTTTTCTGATAATTTTTAGATGTTCTTGTTTAATACTGCGTCATGCACTGAGTGTCATATTCTTAAATTTGTCCAGTGTTCTGTTTTGCTTGAAAATCTTGGAAACCTGTACAGATTCAAGGACCATCGTGTGAAATTTCAACACATGTAATGTAGTATGTACAGATCAAATCAGGCTAACCAACTTTTCTGCTTCTTTAACATCATTCTGTAAGTGAAGCACTAAGGTTTATTCTTCCACCCGTTCATAAAACAATGCTGTAGAACTCAGGATGTGCACTCCTTTCTGTGATTCAACAGTCATTATCCCAACTCCCCTCCTGCTAGTCCTAGACACTAATAATTAGTGTTCTGTTTTCAGGTGCATGCTTTAAGGCTTCAGCATGTGCTATTTATCTTTCCTTGTTTGGCTTATTTCACTTCATATGAAGTCTTCCAGTTCTATCCATTTTGCTGCAAATGATAAGATTTTATCCCTTTTTCATGTCTGAGCGATTGTCCATACTGTTTATGGATGCCACATTACCCACCCACCTGATCTTTGAACTTTGTTTGATATCATAATTGTGATTGGCACTGCAATAAATATGCTAGGTGATTGTATTTCTGGTCAATACAAGTTCATGTCTTTTGAAGATAAAACCAATAGTTAGATTGCTGGATCATATGTCAGTTCCATTTCCAGATTTTGTTGTTGTTGTTAGGAAAGAACTTTGATGTTCTGTAGTGGATGTACTAGCTTGCCTTCCCAGTAAGTGGCTGTCCACTTTTGCACTTCTGGCAGCTGGTAAGGAAAGTTCCCATGCCTCCATATGCACACCAGCATTTGTTATTGTCCGGTAGTTTGGATTTTAGCCATTGCGTTGGGGATGATTCTGTACATAGATTTCATTTTCCATTCCTCAGTGACAATGTTGAATAATATGGTTATCTTCCAATTCAGTATCACAATAAGGTGCCATTTTAGATATTTTATCCCATTTTAAAAAATTAGATTGTTTTCTTATCATTCAATTTTGAAACTTCTTCGTAAACTTTGGGTGTGTTTCCTTTATCAGATAGGTACTTTTAGGGCCCTAACAATTTCTCACAGAGTAGAAGTGTTTCAGTTCATGCTCTGACTTCTTAATTTTTTTTTCCTGGATTATGCTTTTAGTGTTTGGGTTAAAAAAAAATTGCTATAAAATTTGTGATCACCTATATTTTCCCTCTGTCACTGCTGAGAAGTTTTACAGTTTCATGGCTTACATTTATAGATATTATCTATTTTGCGTTTATTTCTTTTGAAGTCAAAATGTATCTATTTGTGCTCATTTTTTCCCCAAAATGTTAATTTCCAGTTGTTTTGGCATCCTTTGTTGAGAAGACTACCTGTTTGTGTTGAACAACGCACTGTCAAAGACTTGTTGACACTTATTTTGGGGGAACATCAGTTGTTGGGATCTTTCACTATTGTGTTTATTATTTCACCAATCTGAAAGTCTTCATCCTCTCAACATTGATCTTATTGTTACATATTCTTTATTAGACATTACAACTTAAAAAAAATATCTAGCAGGTTTGGCTTTCTACTGATTGAGTGGAAGGATGAGGGTTTTGTTTGTTTGTAAAATAACTTATTTGCATAATGTGTGTCTATGGCACATAACTGTCTTCTTTAGAGCAAGAAAATTCACAAATGAAGGATGTTGCTTGTTTTTGTCAAAGACTTCTTCGAGCAAGATAGATTATTCTACCATTTTTACTACTGTAAATCAGTGCTAGTTCTTTTGATGCCAGCTGATTTGAAATTTTTTAGAAGAGATATGTATCCTTAAGTTACTAGAACTATACTGAGCACATATGAGTAGCTTATTATTTCATTACAGAAATAGTTGTAGTTTAAACATTAGAATAGTCAGTCGATGTCTAAGATATTTTCCATGAAGTTATTCATCTTTCATTTTGAATTTTAACCTATCGAAGTAATTGAATTATTTGAATTAACATCTTTGGAAAAATATGCTGCATGATATTTTGTGAAACAATCCCTTTATTCTTATTTTCTGAAAAATGATGATTGGTAAAATCTTTAAATGCTGATAAGAACCAAAGCCATATACTTGGGCTGGTGGCATCTGCTTTTCCAAGGTAATAAAAATGTGTAATTTTCTATTTCTCAGTGAGAACATGCAATACCTAAAACATGGGCAAGTTGTGTGTAAACCTAAGTTTCCTTCAAGATCTACCTTCACTGCTGTCTTTGTCACTGTGTTCTCGGGAGGTGACAAACATTTCAGTTTGAGTTATATCACTGCTCTTCAAAAGGTCAGCTTTTCACATTTGTGGATGATTTTTGAAAATCATGAAATCTTTTATGTATTCAGCATAAGCAAAGACCCTGGTCAGTGGTGACAGTAATATTTTACATTTTGGCAAAATCAAAATAGTTCCAATACATGTAATTCCTTGAAAAGCTTTAATATTTTGAGAAGAAAAAACATGGAATTATTGTTGAACTACTATATAACAATGGCATTTAATTACTATCAGTTAAATTACACTTGTTGAAACTTGTTTGTCCACATCTGTAATATCATGTCACTTTGTTTATATCTAATACCACGAATTACAGCCAAATATATATATATTTTATTACAAAGTCAGATATACATAGAGGAGGAGAGATAGAGAGGAAGATCTTCCATCCAATGATTCACTCCCCAAGTGACCGTAATGGCCGGTGCCGCACCAATCCGAAGCTGGGAACCAGGAACCTCTTCCGGGTCTCCCACATGGGTGCAGTGTCCCAAGCGTTTGGGCCATCCTCAACTGCTTTCCCAGGCCACAAGCAGGGAGCTGGATGGGAAGTGGAGCTGCCGGGACCAGAACTGGCGCCCATATGGGATCCTGGCACGTTCAAGGTGAGGACTTTAACCACTAGGCCACACCGCTGGGCCCGTAGCCAAATATCTTAACAAGCAATATTTTTCTATAAAGATTTATTTTAAGCTAATCATCAGTGACAGCATTACATATATAGTCAAAGTTCTTTTTTGTAATAGTTTAGATAAAATCTCCAGAACTTCCATTGAGTCCACCAGGCTGCATTCAAATGTTTCTTGGTATTATTGCAAGCATTATTAGTCTGATATTATGTGGATGATTAAAAGGCATGGAGTAATTGTATTAGTAACATTTAAAACTAAGATTTTCAGCATAACGGGGTAAAAAAAGAAGAGAAATAATATTTGTAGGGTATGTGAAATCCTGCATTGCTGAAGTCAATTTGAACCATCATTATTAATTCATATTACATTTATTTCTTCAAAATGCTGTTTCCCAGCTGTGTCTTCTGAAAGTTCCTAGGCACAATGACTATTACAGCAGCCAGGAAAAACCCTAGAGCCCATATTGCAAATTCCAAATGTAATTCTTCTCAAAAAAACAATCACAACTTCTGTCACAGAAGGCATATCCAGGTTCAGGGCAAGAAATTTACAAAATGAAATGAGAACATTTTGGTATCTGTGAACATCTGAAACCCCCACAACAAAATAGGATTCAAGGCCAGGAGGATCCTTCTTCAAATATTAGGCAAGTTTTAACTTCTGTTAGGAGATGCTACTACCAGTTAAAACCTCTGTTTTAAAACTGTTTACTTTATAAAATAATGAAATAATATTTGTAATTAATCATTCTTGGGAGATGTTATATGTTTTTACTAATCTTTGGAAAAATACTACGTGTCAAATTCATCAACTAGAAAGTTGATATACAATGGAAAATGGCGATATCAGATGTTTAACTTCTGCTTTCTCCTTTGTCCCGGTGTACTTCAGGGCAACCCATCAGATGAACAGTACAAATTTCTCATTAAAAAAGATAATTCAAGTCATAAATATCTCTCTTAAAAAGATAACTCGAGTAATAAATGAAGAAAGAGCAAGAAAGTCAACATTAAGGAGTCTTTCACATTTTTTATTCTAAGAATTTATGGTTGTTATATTTAGATGTTTAATCTATTTTGAGTTGATTTTTACATATGGCATAAGGTAATGGTTCAGTGTCAATATTTCACACTTTACAGTAATATTGGATGAATAAGCTTACAGACTTCCATTACCTAACAGAGATAACAGCTAATAGTACAAGTTGGATATTGGAAATTTGCTGAATGAGTAAATTTTACAGAATCTTACCACACACAAAGGAGAAAGGTAACTGTATGACATGACAGGATGTTAATTTGCCTTACTATAATAGTTACTTTACTATAGTTAATTCAAAATATCATGTTGTATGCCGTAAGTATACGAAAGAATGATCTCAAATCCATGACTGAAATTTTCCCGTAAGAAAACAGAAAAATAAGAGTAAGCTAAACTGGAAGTAATGAGAAAGAAGGAAAAATATATTAAAGCATCTGCAAATAAATTTTAAAAAATATTGAGTAAAAAAATCAATTTAAGCAGGTATTGGTTCCCTGAGCGATCAAATAACTTGACAGATTTTAGCTAAACTGACTAGGACAAAAGGTGAGACAAGGCTACTAAGTTCAGTAATGGAAGAGGAATGTGGCTACCAAGTTATGAATAGAATGATTATCGGGCAATAATACAGAAAATTACTTGCCAATGCACTGTCGAAACAGATAAAACAGACAAGTATCTGGAGAGACAGAATCTATGAAAAAGATTTTAGGAGAAACAAATATCTGAATAGAGTTCTAAGATGTGAAACAAAATTGAGTTAGTAATCAGGATGGTTTCCACAGACATAAAGCCTAGGGCCAGCTCCAATAAGGCGTTCTGACAAACTCTGACGCAAAACCACACCAATCTCTCGGAGCCTGCTCCAGGCATGAGTAGAAAAGACGAGTTTCAGGTCGACTGTGGGGCACAACGTTGCATTCCCACCGGACTCACAAAAGCACTATGAAAAAAAAAAATCAGTGGTAGCTTTCATGATTGTGGACAAATATTTTCAACACAATTCTTGCAAACTGAAGCCATGTTCCTATAAAAGGAATTATGCAACATGACCAAGACAGACTTATTCCTAAAAAGGCAAGGTTGGTTCTGTATGTGATAATCCAACGAAGTAGTACATACAAACCATAAAACTATGGACAAATCAGTACAGATATAGGCAAATGGAGTTGGCTTTGATAACCTAGAGTTGGTAAACCAATACGTCCATGGATGATGATCAGTCTTCAACAGGGATAGCGAGACCTTTCAATGAGGGAAACATAGTTCTTTAAAGCTGTAAGTGCGATTCAGCAATTCCACTTCCACTAGTCCACTCAGAAGAACTGAAAGCAGATGTTCACATGAAATGCTATACACAGACACAACAGTCTTGTTCTATTATTTTCGGTAAGTGGGGACAACCAGAATGCCCATAATTGAGGATCAGGTCACAAATGTTGCATAATTACTGGGGGATTATCTTGACATAAAAGGGAATGAAATACAGATGCACACCTCAATGCTTAGAAAAACTCAGGTGACAAGAGTCACAAGCAAAAGCCGTGGTTCTGTTTATATGATGTTCAGCATAGGCATTTCAAAACGGACAAAAAAAAATAGCGCTGTTAAAGGTTAGAGGGAGAGAGTGGTAGAATCACGGCTGATGGCCATGCAGTTTCTTTTGAGGCATAGTTACATCAACCTCTTAAACATACCAAAACCCCTGAAAGATCCACAGTAAAAAGATAAAATGTATGCATGAACAATGCCCTAGTGAAACAGAAGGGGAATAGAATGTTATGTGTTGGATTCTGGGGGACCCCACAATGCTAATATGTAACACGTTTTCCAAGAAAATTATTTCAGTTCCCTGTGTTTGAAACATTATGACAATTCTTAGGGTTTTCTTTGGGTATCAAAGCTTAATAGGATGGAAAAGTCAATAATCACCTTAACAAAATAGCATTGGATGATAAAGGTAATTTATTAATTGCATTTGCAATGCATCAAAGTAATGAAGTGACCCTGCAAATCCAGTAGTCACTGGTTACCCATATGATTTAAACATATCACCAAAGGAAAAATAATCTTATTGTATTTGCTGGTAGTACATGCAAGATTCCAGCTATGTAGTAGGCTCATTTTATGAGCAATGAAAAATTTATTTGAGCATCTGCCTGCTTCCAAACAGCCAGATGTTTTTCATTAGACAGCAAAGCTCTCAACAAATTTAACTTTAATACTTTTATCACATACAGGGAGGCTTTAATGTTCCTCTTCTCCTGAATATCCAAAATCATGCAGGCTGCATGGCAACAGGATGTAACTTCCAGCCCCACAAATTATTTCCGTGATTCTTTGACAGAGGCATTATCGTATCGTTTTTGTGTTAGGCACATTGAAATAGTGCTTGCAGCACTCTTAATGAATGTCTTTATTTAAATTATTTGTCTCCTGTAGCATGGCACTGGAATTGCATTTCTAAATATGCCATATTTCTTTATGAGGTGGTTATCTGAATTATATGCATATGTGAAAGCATGACATGGTGAAAGTGACTATTATTGAGCTGTAGATTGGGTGTATTGCTTATCCATCTTTTTCAGATTATTTACTTTATAAAGACCCTAGGTAGTGATTTTAAATGCTCTGCTCCAGACATACTGAATCCAATTCTCTGAAGAAAAGCCCCTAAACTACAGAAAAAGGCAGTTAAATGGAAGCATTGTGATGGTTCATATTTTATGCAATTTGTTTTCTGCTTCTAGCCAGCAAGAAAACAGGAACACAAGAGTGTTAAAGAAGTAAAGCCTCAAATTGTATTGTTCTTGGAACTAGTGAAAGGCAGAGCTTCCACTGAGAAGAGTGTCCTCTGAGTTATGAACAGCAACAATTAATCTCTGAATAATAATCTAGTGTCTCATCTTTTTCTGGAACTAGCACCATTCTTTCTTTTTTATTATCTGTGTATTTTGAGAACAAAAGTGAAAGCAGCTTCTAATTTTCAAACAGGGCTAAATTCTTGCTGTAAAATAAGTCCTTGGAATTTAATAGCTAATGTTAACACAATGAAAGAGGCTAATAATTGGTGTGTGCTGCACCTTCATTGTTGCAACATGCTATGGCGATTCAGACACTTAGATGGAATTCTGAACTCTCATACCCTAAACGCAAAGGTCATAAAAGATAAGAATTAAAGTTTTGAAAAGAAATAAATGAATTTCCATTCACAAGCTGGAAATTCTGAGAGATCCACTGGACAGTGCAACCATCTTAAAAAAACCTTCCAGAGTATGACCTCCTATCTGTTATTTTTAAGAACGTACAGCAATGGGATGGATTTGTGAATTCAGATGAATTCCATAGAAATACACTTAAAATATGTGATTCTTCCAGGACAGTCAAAGATTGCCTTCTCCCAAAGAAGGAGGCTGATAAGCTGTGAGGCAAATCCTAGTATTCAAATATTTTTTTTTTTTTAGAAAACACTGACTTGTATATTTTACTCCTAACATTAAGTCTGATGAGGAGGCAGTTATCAATTGCATTTTCCTTGGTATTGTTTTAAAGAAAGCAGGGTAGTCTGCCTTATTCGGTGATTAGGAGAATTTTTTCTGCAAGTTACAAAAAGAGAAGACATATTCACTTGTGCTGATGAGAATTATGGGAAAAATTGTTAAGTAAACCAGGAGGTTTGACCATCAATGATTTTTGGGTTAGAACCATCATCTCTTTTCTGCAAATCAGCTGGAGCAGCAGAACACAGTGACACTCTTTAGATGTGTGTATCACATCAGAAGATAGAAAAACTATCAGTCAATCATTAGGTTCAAATCCTCCTGGCAGGCATGATTTCAAATATTGTAGGGCTTCTGCACTGGGTGGCACTCAGTGTACAGGGCTCATCTGCCCTCTGGACCTACTACAAGCATATTAGCAAATATCAATTATCCAAGTTATTCCTACCGGTTGCAAAAGTGGAACTACTGATTTGGCACTGATGGGATTCCAAGGTACTCCTTTGTTGCTTCGTGACAGAATGATGTAACTGCTTGTTCAAAAAATGCTACCCTATTCACAAAGGAGTCCATTTTGACACGTAGAACAGACCATGAAATAAAACCTGTGAGGGAGCCAAGCACAGGAAATCTGGGGCATGAAATGCTGTGTTCAGTAAGCAAGACATGGATAATTTCAGGACTAGAGGACGATAAGTGTCTTTCCTTATGTATCCTGAAGCAGACAATCACAGTAGTTTTAATCAAGGTAAAGGTGCAGACACGCAGGTGCACAGAAAGATCCAGTCACTAGCAGAAAATCACGACAGTAGGAATGTAAAAGCAGTGTTCAACTCGAGGATGTGTGACTCAAATCAACAAGAAAAACTAGCTGGTGAATGAAACATTTAGAGGTATTTAAGGATAGAGTCTGACTTGATGATTTATAACGGGTACAAGAAAAAAAGGAAATGTCAATAACTTGTGAAACATAGATCACATGCTCCTGGTTCCAGACTGAGTTCACATAGTTTTGCTAAGATTAGAAAATTTGTACGTGTAAGAAACACATCTAGAGATCAAAATCAGGAAGTGAAATAGATGAATTTAGCTTGTGGCTCCTTTCTCCTGTCTCAGCATCACTTATAGTATGCCATGTATTCAGTAAGCAAGTTGGTTTCCTGCCTTCCAAAATGAGTAGATGACAGCATTTCTATCATTACACTTCAACTTGAGATGTTGAACTCATTTCTCACACTGCTTATCTTTTCCTCTTTCAGTTGAGAAAATTGAAAGTATAAAGCTAGGAATAAGTCTGGCTCATTTATGTTCTTTCACAACAATTCAGCTCTTTCAGTCATCTAGTCCATATCATATCTAATTCCTGGGTTGCTTGGATATTTCCTTCACATTCATTACTGATGTATTTATTTCTAAAACAATTATCATCGTTCCTTTCATCTGATGGTGATCTTTCAATTTATGTGATGCTTTCGTAGCAGAATCATAAAACTTTGCACATTTCTTTTTAAAATCTCTCCTTATTATTATTTTCATGATAAAGCTTTGTAGGTATAGGGATCCCTGTTTCCCTCCCTGTTCTCCTCCCTGTTTCCTTTCCCTCACAATTTCCTCCCGTATTATTCAAATATCGTAGTCCTACAGCAATGGTCACACGTCCAACATTCTGCTGTTTAAATGAATCACAGCATTGTAGGTGCAAGCAATTAGAAAGTGTACTATACATTTTTCAGTCTGTCTTACGCTTTCATTAGGAGTCCTCCCTCTGAGAGTAAATATGCATACTGCAACATATCTTCACTTCTTGGTATGCTAATTCATCTATAAGCTGGCCCTCCACCTTGTTCTCCTTATTTCGGACTATAACTCCCCTTTCTAATCCCCTTCGCGACTCTCCTGGTAACTTGAAAAGTCATGATGATCTTGGTGACAATTAAGTCCATATTCTCTGAAGATAGTTCTGATGTTCTTTTGCACAGAAAGCTTGTTTCTCTATAACAAAAGTGAAAAGACTTATAATTTGGAATCTTGACAGTTGTATCATAAAGAAATGGGAAATAATTGACAACATAGTAAAAGGTAAAATTTTAAAGATAAAATTCCACTCTCTTACTAGACCGAAATATGTGAACACATAAGAACAAATAACATTGGATATGGAAGAATATTCACCTTCTGAAGACATAAAAATACAGATTGAATAAAGTTAGAGTAAGCTTTATAAAAGTTTTTAAAATACAAAATGAATAGTATAATCCAGTATTGGCAATGTATGTTAGAATTTTTACACCCTTCTTTTGTAATAAGAAAATAAACAAAAGACAGAAGGTTTTGGTGGTTTATGTGACTTTTTAATGCTCATTTTGCAGATCTTGTCTTTGAATCAATAACACTAAAAATACTCAAAATTTACACTCCTCAAATGTAATCAGATTTTGCAAATGTAATCTCTTATTGATCAATTATATAATCATAGTCTGAAAGAGAAAGAAATCATTAACGATGTTTAATTAAGAGTACTAAATTAAGTTATTATGATAATTTGTCTCTCAGACTAATGTACATAGCACAATAATTGCAAACATCATGCTTAATTGTAAATAATATTTCTATATTGGTATTGGAAATATAATAGGTGGTAGTATGTATATTACACATCCAACTGTATAAATGTATCTTGGAGTAAATAAATTAGATAGATGGCACATAAATTAGATAGATGTACATATAACAGCAAATAATAGAATCAAGAATGAATAAAGAGCAGGAAAGAAAGAGAGAGAGACTAACATATTATAATAAATTCTGCTATGATGATTAATTTATTGACAACTTATGTTTTCCATTGTTTTCTTAATGTATTTTTAACTAAACTTTAAATTTGATATTGGGATGCAGCAAAACCAATTTAAATGTAATAAAAAGAAAATAGTTAAATGTATGTTGTTTTTGCAGCTCCGATTAAATATTTTCATCAATTTTAATAAATAAGTGTGCTCATGTCAGAAAAAAGCACACAACCTACTTGTAGCCAATAATAGAGATTATATCTCTTCAATTTTCTTTAGAACTGTTAGCCAACTTTCCAAAAAAATATTAAGGAGAGATGTAAAGTGGATATTCAGCAATTATGCAAAATAAACAAAATTTTTTAATTTAAAAATTAAAAAAAAAATAAACACTGTTGCTCACAAAACATTGTTCACTTTTAAACTGAAAGTACAAAATCTAGTAATTAGATCAAGGGGAGATATCTTAAACTTTGATATTGGAAATCTTACAAGTTAAGTAATATTCCTTCTATAAAGAATTCTTTTCAATTCTTATTGCTCCTGGAGAACTTAAGGAATGACTTGAGGTTGCCTTTCAGACCTGTCAGCAAATGGCGTACCTAATTATTTCTGAGAACATGTGCATACAAGGAAGAAAAAAATGCTGTTTGACTTTTTATTCTCAAATTGCCTTTGTTTTCTTAAAAGCTTAATCTGAAGAAGATGATTAATTGCATAATATATTAGGTCTTTTAGTACTTTTGCCAAGGAAGAAATTCAAAGTGTTATTTATGGGATATATTTTTTCTATAATATATGTTTCTTTTCTGATGGTAAAAAGTTGGTGAGTTCATCGTCAACTGAAAATATCACAGGTGGAAAAATCATTTTAGGAATGGACATTTCCCGTAATGGCAAAACATCATAACCCAGACCTAAATTCCTACGCATCACATCCCAGGTTTGAATACATAAGCACTGTGTTCCAGACTCAAATACCTGGGACTAATTCTGCTGCTTCTTCTAACTCCAGCTTACTTACCAACGCAGAGTAAGCAAGGAGGCAGCAGTGATGGCTCAAGTAACTGGGTCACTCCCAACCACCTGGAAGACCAGAAATATGTAGCCAATTTTACCAGAAAAAGCATATAGTAAGTACTATATTTACCAGAAAAAAAACATATAGTAATATTTCCTTTGGAAAGGAAAAAGTTATTAAGTCTCATTTCTACATGCTGGTGTGTTAACTTTGATAATGTATGTAGACATATTTGTAAGTCCTATTGAACTATGAGTTATAGGGAGGTAGGTAGTTTTTTTACTTCCATAGAAGTTAAAAACAGGAAAAATATTTGCTTTTAGAAACTGCAAGAATTTCAGAAAAAAATTTTTTTCTCAAATGTGTCTCCTCCTAGACATTTTCCATAAGTTTTAATACAATATCAGTTTAAACAATGTTGCTCTTTCATGGGTAAATATTTGAGTTACACAGGAAAATGCAAAGAGAATACTTTTATTAATTTATTTCAAAGTAGACCATTAAAGAAATTGTGCCTTTTCAAAGGCGGACTAGAGACAAATGAATACAACTTCATTTCTAAGCTTGTGAAAAGATCTCACACGAGGTTTACAAGACAAACCTAGCAGTAGAATATATCTGAAACTACAATCTCAGTAAAATTTGATGCATTCTTGGACTTAGGGAAGAGATCAGAGTATATGACAATAAGTAGAGAAGACGTACTGAGTATGGTGAACTGATGTATATGTTGGTATGACATTATTCTTTATTTTCTAATGACAAATTTACTCACTTCTGATTCAGCCCCCAAATCATTGAGGTTGTTCTTTAGCTAAGTGACTTAAACTACCATGCATCCCATAGTCTTTTTCATTTTTTAATTACACCTAAAATGCAGTACCTTAAATTTCTTAACAATTGACCCAGGTATTTCCACCTACAATATGGAAAACAATACTCAAGTTCCTTCATGAAGGTACAGGACATTATCCAGAGCACATAGAGTCTGATTTTCAGTGTTTGTTGCGTGCCACCTCAATGGTGATTGGTTTAGTGTTGATTTCCGTGCCTCCTCGTGTTAGCACCGGGCGGCTTATACATTCAGATGATGATAGTGACTGCTGAGTAATTGCAAAAAAGAAAGCAAAGCTTGACAAGCTCTCATTTTAAAAGCAGGTCAATCATTTGGCCATTTTTATATTATTATAGATTTTATAAGCTACTTTATTTGACAAGGGACTTGAGTCTTCATGTTCTGAATGTGTTTCTGTTTGAAATATTTGGAAAGGCTTTTCTTATTCCCCTTTGCCACCTGCCAGGGTTTTGTTTCTTTTGACACATCATTTCATTTCCACTAATACACTAGGTCTCATCCCTAGGAAATCATTCAGTTATTAAAATTTAGAGCCTATGGAGATTTATTCTGTAGCTTTACAAGCTTTTGGAATGCTGTCCCAAGTTTACAGTTTAAATAGTGTGTAGTACAGCGTGTAGGAGCAAATGGGGTATCACATTATAATTTAAACAGTCATATTTTTGAATTTTTAATTATTTGGAAAATAGAGGGAAACTTTCCATTCACTGGTCCACCCCATAAAATGGTAGCATCAGCAGGAACTGGGCCACAGCATAGCTAGGCACAATTCAAGAATTCAATCCAGACTTCGCACATCAGGGAGCCTAGCACTTGGAGCAGCCACCTGCCGCCTTGCAGGGTGTGCAATAGCAGGAAGCTGAAATTGCAAGTGGAGTGAGAACTCAAACTCAACCATTCTGCTTGGGGATATATATATATATCTTATATATATATATATATATATATATATCTTAAAATGGTGTTTTAACTACAGTATTAAATGCTATGTCCTCTTAAAGAATCAACTGTTATTACAATTTTCAGTGTATTTGCTTTTGGCTTTAGGACAATGTTCTTATTTAGAAAAATTGGTGGCAATTATGTACAAGTGGACCTAGATATCTGTGCTCTTGAAAGGCAGTCCTATGTTTGTTATTAATCAACATATGTGAATATTTTAAAAATGTGTTTAACTATTGAAGTCTACTTTAAAATAATTATCATATAGGCCTTTGATTACTCAGAATTTTTTGTGCCATGGTTTAGCACTATATGTTGTTAACGGAGAAGCTATGTCCACAAGATAGAGGCTAATCAGTAAATTATAAGCTATATTGTTTCGAAAAATTGAATTGTAGAAAAAAGTAATTCTTTCATATTAAAGATATCTTTTACTATATGTTAACTATCAAAATTGACAGTAGGGCCCGGCGTGATAATCTAGTGGCTAAATCCTCACCTTACATATGCTTGGATCCCATTTGGGCACCAGTTCATGTCTCGGCTGCTCTACTTCCAGCTCCCTGCTTGTGGCCTGGGAAAGCTGTAGAGGATGGCCCAAGGCCTTGTGACCCTGCACCTGCATGGGAGATCTAGAAGAAGCTCCTGGCTCCTGGTTTTAGATAGGATCAAGTCTGGCCATTGTGGTCCCTTGGGGAGTGAACCAGTGGATGGAAGATCTTTCTCTCTGTCTCTCCTTCTCTCTGTAGATCTGACTCTCCAATAAAAGTAAATAAATCTTTTAAAAACAGTTGATAGTGGGCCTGGCTCAGTGGCCTAACAGCTTAAGTTCCTGCCTTACATGCAATGGGATCCCATATGGGCTGCAGTTGTAATCCTGGCTGCTCCATTTCCCATCCAGCTCCCAGCTTGTGGCCTGGGAATGCAGTTGAGAATGGCCTAAAGCCTTTGGACCCTGCATCTACGTGGGATACTCAGAAGATCCTCCTGACTCCTGGCTACGGATCAGCTCAGTTCTGGCCATTGCGGCTTCTTGGGAAATGAATCAGTGGATGGGAGCTCTTTCTCTCTCTTCTCCTCTTTGTATATCTGGCTTTTTAGAATTAAAATTGATTCATATGGAGAATATGTCATGTTTCAGGTGCTATCCAAACAATGAACAACACAATAAAGCAAAGATGGGGGGCTCGTTCTTGGGAAGGATAAATTGGGAGGCTGATATCTGATAGTGAGCATTTCAGGCACTTGAAAACCCTCCACAGGAGGCTGCTGGTGGAAGGCAAGTGGACACGAAGGCAGTACAGCCAAAGACCAGTTGCCTCTGAGTCTATACTCCACAAAGAGATTTTACCTTTGCCCTGGAAAGGAATTTTGAGTAAAAGAATGACATGACTTTTAAAACTTTCACTCTGGTTGGTCAGTGAAGCTGTAGGGTCCACCATCATTCACTTGAGATGTAAAGGTGAGAGATCTCCATACATGGTTTGATACTGGGAATATTTTCGAAGGAGGGCTAAGAGGCTGAATGGGTAGGTTGGGTATGTGAATCAAAGGGAGGAATCAACTTTGGTTCTTCAGATTAATAGGGAAGGCACAATATGATCAGTTTGCAAAGAGTGATGAGACCCATGGCTGGCCATGTTGAAAAGAAGCAGGTGTTCATACACATAGTTGAGCATCAGTTTATTGCAGAACATTCGTGTAGCAATGTGGGACAATTTGTCTGGCATTTAACGTATTTTCACTCTTTTTTAAAAAAAAAATCGTGACTATCCTTTGATTATCCTGTGAATAGGCACTTCTGAGAAGTTACTTATATGTATAATGCATAGGAAAAATGTTCAGTGTTGTTTATGCCGTATTATGTACTGATCAGTAAAGTCATACCTATTGAAATACAAGGCAGTTGGACTGGTGTGATGTGACCTATAAATTACCACTTATGAAACTGGTATTCCACTTTGGAGTGCAGATCCCAGTCCCTACTGTCCTGCTTCTGACCCAATTTCCTGCTAATTTGCCTGAGAAGGCAATGGAAGAGGCCCACGTGCTTGGGTTATTGCAACACGTATGGGAGATCACAGTGAAATTCCTGGCTCCAGGCTTTGATCTAGCCTGACCACTGCAGCCATTTAGATAGTGATCCAATAGACGAGAAGACATTCTCTCTGCCTTTTCCTCCTCCTTCTCTCTTTCTGTGCGTTGTGTGTATCCCCCTCTTTCCACGTCACGCTATTTTGAAACAAATATCACTTAAAAATGAGGCAGTTAGGAAGAATCAATGGAACAATACGCACTAAAAAGTGTTAATGTGACATGGCATCAAATAAGTCTTACAAACTATGATGTAGTTTATTTAAATAAAGAGCTTATGTTGCACGACATTATGTTTGGGGTGACAAGGAAAGCTTAAAGTGTTTCTTTAAAAGATGATGAACTTAGAGAGCTAGAGAAAGAAACTTTCGTTGTGCTTTTGTGTTCAAATATGCTTTGCTATTGTAATTTTCTGACTGGATCCACCTACTACTTTATTATTTTGTGACTTCAACTAGTGTTATGCGTTGTTCTTACCACTGCTTTTGTCTCTACATTTGTTGGCTTTTAAAAGTAGAGTATCTATTAATAAAGCAAGAGTAAGTGTGTTATTTAAAATATTCAACCTAGGCCAGGGTGTGGAGATGCATAATCCCTCCAACAAAGATGATGAGCATATAAATTAGTAATAACTTTCTGGGGATGAAATTGAAAATGTCCTCTGAAATATTTGTATTAATTTTTGTTTCTTCCTCAGCGTAGGTTACATTCAGTGATAGCTAAACGTTCCGAGGCAATCTAAACAGTAAAATACTTATATTTTCTTAATTTTCCATTGCAACCTTGTAAGATTATAATAAACATTAAACAAAAAATAATATAGAAATATTCCAAAAAGCTTATGGAAATGGAATTAGATGTATTTTGGTATGCAATTTTGAAATTCATGCTCAGGTTTCTCATCAGTCACATTTCTGGATGAACTTTTGGAAGATCTCTCACCAACGTAAAATATGCCCAGCTCAGTGCATCCCACAAGCAATTGTCAAATAAATGGTGCTTTTAATGAAATACTTAGAACTGGGGTGATCTGAAGCATGCAAAGCCTTCCGTATTTTCTAACTTCTTCATTTGGAAATTTTCTGTGCTCTGAATGTTGGAAATTTGCTTCATTTCTAAGAAAGAATCCAAGTGAATGATCACTTAAAAGGAATAGAAAGTCTTTTTAAATCATGACATTTTATTCCTGCCTTGCAAGAGAGATGAATGTATTTGCCACTCTCTCTAGAATTCATATTTATTCCTATTCATATTTTATTCAAATGGCTTGTTCTTAGTGCACAATGCATTTTATTGTATCAGTGTCACTTGTTCTAATATTTGATTCTTTTCTGTCTCAAATATTCATATAGTACTAAGCTTACCACTAAAATATAAGTTTAATATAAGAAGGAAATTGTAGCGGATATCTTCACCTTAAACACTGTATTTTTTCTTGGTACAGACATTTCACTTCACATAAAACAGAAAGTTACATTTATACTTCTTTCTCTAATACTATTTTCTGAATTTATGCTCAAGCTGGAATCTTTATTTGATCTCCTGAAAGAAAAATCTAGACAATAACATCGTTAGAAATGAATGCAATTACAAAAATCCTTCTTGCTTTTTTGAAAGGACTCACTACCCTTCTACCTTGTTTTGGAAATGAGTCTGTAAGGGCCATTGCCTCCATTATCACTTGGCAATCATATTCGGGGTGGATGTTATGAAGGAAATGTTAGGGAACTGTGGATAGAGGAGTCCTCACTTGGCTTGGTTAAATTTAGTGAAATCTCAGCAAAGAAAATGCTCAAGTTGAATCTGGAAGGAGTGGTGGTGGGATCACACAGAAGCACCATGAAAAGCATGGAGCCGTCAAACGGGTTAAAAATGGCCCTAGAGAGATAGCATCTCATGCATTCTGTTAAGTGACTAATTAGTATTATATACATGGACCAGACATGAGTAAGCTGTTTGAAATTACAAATGTGTATACCTTTTATCTGTATTATTTTGGAAAAAAATGTTTTGTAGTCAGTTGCTTGAGAGCTTTGGAAAATATCATGGAGAAAAATAACACCAGCCTGTCTCTAGCAAAATGTCTAAAGCTACATGGAGCAAGTATTTAAAATGGTCACTCAGTCAAAACCATCTATTTATTAAAGGGTTTGCTTAGAAAGACGGATGCATGAAGCATCTCTTGATGATGTGTAAGTTTGTGGAACACTGACGTCTCCTTTAACAAGATGTCGTTGTTGGTCTTCTTGCTCTTCTTTTCCATTCCTTTTGTACAGCAGTGAAGAGCAAACAGAGAAGCCTGAGCTCAGCTTTGATCAATGAAAAAGCTTATTAAGGAAGAACAAAAGATTAATAATAGTGTGAAGAAATAAATTAAACATTTCTTGCCAAATAAGCTGTGCTATTTTATATTCCCCTATAGAGTCTTTTTCCATGGCAAAAAAATATCTGGTATAGCAAACATTAATTTATGAAAAAATTGGAATTCTTTCAGCCAGAATTTTATGACTTTAAGATACAGAGTTAACTAGAGGACCATGTTTAGGATGGAAGGTAGGGCTGCCTATGAGTGGGTGAGTAGTGATAAACATAGTTTTAAACCACTGAAGGTTAAATTATTAATTGAATAAAAGTAACAAGTATCTTTTCCTTCAGTTAAAATAATGCTAATTAGACTCCACAGCTATTTCCCATGTATTCATTTAGTGGGGCACAATTGATTACCTCACAGCATCACTTTCTGAGGTGTCTGTGACTTATGCCCGTCTCAGATGCGTGGTCTCCCATCAATTCTTACGTGCTTTAGTACAGAATGGACAGTTCATGATAGAGGTGTTACCCAGATTTAGAAAAGGGGAAATTTGTAAGAGGAAAAGATGGGAATGAAACATTGACAAATGAAAGCTACTACTGGTGGTAGAGATGGTGGAGTAAAATGAAGCACAGCAGGAAAGATTGCTGTGGCACAGGGGTCTGACAAAATGACCTGAGTTTGAATATCGTGAGTCACATATAATACCACCAATGAGGCTTGGAATAAGGTTGAAAAGACGAGCAGAAACCATCTAAATTGTTGGACATGTCCCATGAAAAAGGAAAACTTCTCTGGCAGGTTTCATAAGTAAGCATTGTGAGATACTGAGAAAAGTGTACTGGCAAAATGTTTAGTCAAGTTCCCGGGCCTTTCTGCTACCTTAGCTCTTCCTGTCTAGCAAATGGAATTATGGTAACCGATAGGTCTCCCTGCTGGGCTAGCTGCCCATTAATCTGTTATGTAACTGCCACTTTTGTCTTGAAGTCCGTATTAATGTGTGAGTGGCATGGGTAAATACAGCTGTGTATGCATGGGTGTTTGCAGTCATTTGGGAGGCATGCAGAAGATGTGTGACTGGCAGCTGATATGGACATGTGGAAGCAGATGTGTGTGTGTGTGTGTGTGTGTGTGTGTGTGTCAATGTGGCCATAAAGGTGGTATCTCCTTTGGCTTGACTGCCATCACAGGCTAATGGCTGTTTCTTCTGTATTTCTCATCATCACTGTAAATAATGCAAGCATGAACTGGTGAACAGCCAGGTTTCCTCTGACCTGTCGGAATCTGAATCCACATGTCTAGGAACTGAGTCCTGGATCTGCAGATGTTCTGACATTATTGGAGTCATGCTACAGATGGGTGGTCGAGCAGCATCCTAGTAATTTTTGTTGGCATAGCAAATTATATTAAAATGCAAATACTTTCCAAAAATATTTAAAAATATATGAGAAGCAGCAATCTCCAAAGAATGAATCTGAAATAAAAGTGTAGGTGCCAGCATTTAGGCTTACAGTGAAGATGGTGGCTAAATCACCCATGTCAAAGTGCTTGTGTTTGACATTCATCTCTGGCTCCTGACTCCAGTTCCTTAGGTTGGAGACCCTGGTCTACAGTGGTGACACCCAAGTGATTGGGCTTTTGTCATCCAAAAAGGACACCTGCTTTTAATAATGTCTAGCATGATAAATTGTTTACTTTCTAATGGTTATTCAACATATTATTGATCTTTGAATTAAAAAGAAAATGCAGTGTTCACAAGGCAGAGATGTATAATGTTCATTAATGTAAATCATTTGTTCAGAAGAAAGCCTGATACATACTGGGTGTTCCGTGTTTATCTGCTAAATGAATACAAAACTGAATTTATCAACAAATCTTTCATAGCCTAGAGTTCCTGAATATTCTACCCTGGAGCTGCCCTATCTTTGCACACATATGTATATATTTTTTATTGGAAAGGCAGATATACAGAGAGAGGAGATAGAGAGAGAAAGATCTGCCCTCGGGTTCACTCTCCAAGTGGCCGTAACAGCCAGAGCTGAGCTGATCTGAAGCCAGGAGACAGGAGCTTCTTCCAGGTCTCTCATGCAGTTGCAGGGTCCCCAGGCCTTTGACTATCCTCCACTGCTTTCCCAAGCAACATGCAGGGATCTGGTTGGGAAGTGGAGCATCCAGGACATGAACTGGTGCCCATATGAAATTTCGGTGGATACAAGGCAAGGATTTAGCCACTAGGCTATCAGGCCGGGCCACCTTTGCACATTTTATGAGAAAATAATTGTTTTCTGTTACCCTCAGGTGAAAACACAAAAGGATTTTCTCTGGAAAATATTCTACCTTTGGGATAATCTTTAATGTAGTTTTTAAAAGATAAGTTTCAGAGTCGAGGGTTTGTGATAAATAAAGCATGGGAGATGGAGACACATAGATGAATTTGAGGTACATTCTAGACTCATCACTGACACACGGAAGGATTTTGTAAAATTATTATGTAATTATCATATGAAGTATGTGATGATTTTTATTTCAAAACTTTGGCATAGGATAAACAAACAAGCAGTCACACAAACTAGAAAAGATTAGCTCTTGGTAACAGGTCAAGATATCTGAGCATCTCCCCACAAAATTTCTGTGTCTACATCATTCCATTAGATAAGAATCAAGATCTATTTTAAGCACTCTTCCATCTAGGTCCTCGAGGAATGCAAAGTTTAAAGTGCATTGTGAGTCTGTGTTCGTGTCAGATTTTAAACATTACAAGTCACCAGCAGTAGTCAAATGAATGAACATTGCCATCTTATGGTAATTATCGCAGATCAATGATAATCCACTCAGAAGCCACTTCTTATAAGAACAGATGTCACAGATCACACAATGGATTCTGGGAACTGTTTCAGACAAAATAGTAGAAACAGTCTCCAATCTGATCTTATACTGTTTTAATTTTATTTACTTCATACAACCACAGTCACTATGTTCTGAACTGTCTTAAAACACCCTGCAGTTTAGTCACAGAACACATTTGTTGCGTCCTTAAAAGCCTGTGTTATGGGAAGATTTGAAGGCTTATCTTGTTGTCTTATATCTGTAATCAGATGTATTCAACAGATTTAAAAATCACAGAATCTTAAGCGTTGTTTTAGATCCCTATTATGTGGAATATTTAACATATAACTAAGAACATGTTCCAGTCATATGTGCTTGTCTCCTATTATTGTAATTCTACTGTTTCAACAAGTTGTGCAATGATTTCTCTCACTTATCCTCTATCACCATAGCACTGAAGTACTGGTCAGCCTTCATAAAGAGAAGAAGAATATGTTAGCATTTAGTTTCATCAGTTGGAAATAATATGAACAATGCATCCAAGGAGTGGAAGAATCAGTAACCAGAACTTAACTCTGTAGTGCAGCACTGTTCTAGCTACCAAGAAAAGTATAAATATGTAAATTTCAACTCAGATATTTAAGGTAATTGAGAAGATAACACTCAGAAATACAGAGCCGCAGTAAACCTAAAGTGCACAGAACAAAGGAATTGTGACGCCATTATCAGAAGATGATCATTGAATTGATTTTAGAGTGATTTTTGGCCTAAACTAGGCAAAACATAGAAAAATCAATTGTATTTGTGTACATTAGAAATGAACATAGCAAAAAATAAACTATTTTTTGGTATGTTTAAGAAGATCAAACGTCATTAAAACTGTGGCAGTCGAACAGTCTTAGCTATCGATTGGTGTGACGAAGATATAAAATGAGTTTTCTGAAACTGTATTTGAAATAATGCTGATACACAGATAGTTCTTCCTCTTAATCTTTTATTTGTTCAAATTTCAGCTCCCAAATATAAGGAAGAACGTGGCATTTGTCTTTCTGGATCTGGCTTGTTCCACTCAACTCCAGTTGAAGTTCTTTTGCTGCAAACGGTAGGATTTCGTGTTTCTTTCTTTCTTCTTTTTTTCAATACCTGGATAGTTTTCCATTGTGTATATTTACATACTGTATTTTCTTTATCAGTTCATCTCATGATGAACATCTTGATTAACTCTAATTTTTGGCTATGGTGACCATTGCTTGTAAAAACATGGTGATGTAGGAATCTCTGATAGATTGTGTTCATGTCTTCTGGGTATAAACCTATCAATGGGTTTGTTGGATCATATGTCAGCTCTGTTTCTACTTGTTTACTTCACACTGCTTTCCAGGGTGACTACGCTAATTTATATGCCTACCAACATTGTAAAAGTGTTTCTCCACATGCCCATTGACATTTGTTACTCTCTGTGTTTTGGGTTTTTTGCCATTCTGTCAGGGGTGAGATGATAGCACATTTTGGTTTTGAAATGCATTTCCCTAATGGCTGGTGATGTTGTATATATATTTTTTCACATCTTTGTTGGCTATTCGAATTTCTTTTTTTTTAAATTGCATTTAATTTTATAACGACGTTTCATAGGCTCTGATGTTCCCCCTTCCCCTCTTTTTGCCCTCCCCCCGTGGTGGATTGCTTCACCTTATTGCAGTATTACAGATCAAATATATTCTTATTTCTTTCAATACAAGCAGGTATTGTATTGAAAGAAATTTCTTTGGAAATTTCTCTGCTGAGTTGTATTTCTTTGGAAAATTCTCTGCTGAAATCCTTTGTCCATGTCTCAACCATATTGCTTATTTTTTGTTGTTGAAACCTTAGAGTTGCCGATATATTAGGAATAGCAATCATTTTTTGGAGAGGTTGTTTGCAAATATTTTTTCCCATTCTGTTGTGTGTCTCCTCACTCTCTTACTCATTTCCATGGCCACTCAAAAGCTTGTGAGTTCCATGTAGTCCCATTTGTTTAGCTTTGCTTTTGTTCTCTTGGCTTTGGGGTTGCTCTAGTTTATTTCCTCAACACATGCATGAATTTTTTTTTAAGATTTAGGGCTAAAATATGTTATGGATACTGATAGTAATCAGATAGTGTCTACTGCAGGGCGATTTATTAAATTTATTATTTATTTTAAAATTTTAATTTAAAATTTTTAAAATTTAATTTTCTGATTTTCAAATTTTATTTCAATTTATTATCATTTATTTTATAATTAAATTTATAAGTGTGATACATGCATGAAATATCACAGGAAGATTACGTATCAGAATAGACTTCTTCAGGTATGTGCTGGGATAACATCAGGGTTGAAAGAACCTGTTCAGCATGAATTGGGTTTTCCAGGGAGTGCCCGATAAGGCTGGGGAAGCTGAATGATCATTTGTTATGTTTTTATTTGCTCCTGGGGGAGAAATGGCAAGGTAAAGGAGGCTTTCTTGAAGACTGTGCCACACTGGGAAGAGAGGACATGGGCAATGTGAAACTATTATCCTCTGCTATATATCTACTCTCAATTTTTTTGTTTTGTTTTGTTTTGTTTTGTTGCTCTACCATTACATGGGAAATTCTCTGCTGGCTCCCTAGACTCAAAGAGATTCTTACTGACAAGTAATTGTTGATATCTATACTTGAGTGAGAAGCCTGAGGGTACCCAGCTGCTATTCCATGATCTCTTCAGTGTCACTGCCCCCCACATTTTTTATGCCTCTGAAATAGTAAACCTGCTTTAATTTTCAAACACATATCTTAATCTCCCATCACATTTATACATAAACGGGGAAGATTTATTTCACTAAGATGCCAATTAATATAATTGCTTAAGTTGATGAACTCAGTTGGTATATCTTTATATTTTAATGAACAGAAGATGATCAATTTAATGAATTGCCATTGTGCTTTTATTTTATTCATTGATAGCTTCATCCTAGAGCTGTTCAGTCTCTTCTTACACATTTTTGAAGAACAAATAACAGTTTCTGCATGCCTGTTACTAATGTATGGGTGCTCTTCATAAATTAATGGAAAATATGAATACCTTAGAAGGGGATTTTTTAAAAAGATTTATTTTGTTTATTTTTTATTGGAAATTCTGATATACAGAGATGAGGAGAGACAGGGAGGAAGATCCTTCGTTCGTTAATTCATTCTCCAAGTGGCTGCAATGGTCAGGGCTGAACTGATCGAAACCAGTCGAATGGAACCTCTTCTGGGTCTCCCACGCAGGTGCAGGGTCCCAAGGTTTTGGGCAGACCTCGTCTGCTTTCCCAGGCCAGGATTAGAACCAGAGCCCATAAGGGATCTCAGAGCACTTAAGGAGAAGACTTTAGCTGCTAGCTTACCGCTCTGGGCCCAAAAATGGATATTTAAAGAAAATATATTTAACATATCTCATAAAAGTAGAAATAATAGTCAAATAATGTGTTAAATTTGTTCAATTCAATGATAGTCAAAAATCTGTGAATCAAGAGTTTTCCCTTTAATATTAGCAAATAATGACAACACGAAGTGATTGGACTTGCAAACAAATATAGTATTTGGGGAAATAATAAGAACTATATATTATTAGTATTATTATTATTATAAAAATCATGTATAATTTCTAAGCTCTTGATATTTATTTCTGAATTCTGATACTAACTGTTTGCAAATGTCCAGTTTAAATTTATCATGGAAAGATTCTTTCGCAATAAAAATAATATGTATACATGTGTCAGTATTCTTTGCCTCAATTTAAAACTGAGGTTCTCACATGAGTTTTATGATAATCACAGGCCTGATAAATTTTTTCCCTCATATAGCAAGCACTTAATTTTACCTTTTTAATTCATTCCTCTCCACGGATATCAGTAGGATATGTGATTGCCCTTTCATGTCCATTTATCATTCATGAAAATGCAAACTGAAAAACATGTCATAATTCTGATAATTGTGTAATTATATGCCTAGCCCAAACTACTAAGTTTACTTAGGTGTGATATGGTTTTGCTGATTTTTATCTCCTTTTTGTAGATTGCATTTTTTGGGCTATTTATTGTAGAGTAAACATGTGGCAAAAAATATTTTTGTCATAATATTCATGTTGAAGCAGGCAGATAAAATTAGTTTACAGCGCTTTGCAGTGCTTTTCGTTAAGCAGCTGTTCTCCGGATTCTTCAGTCTCCATTAATAAGCTTCTCTGTTTCATCAGATGCAAAGAATGTTCCTTTTGTGCCTTAAAATCGTTTCCAAATACACACTAACATTATGCCACAAAAGCATTTTATCGTGAATAGCCCATGTTTTACAAGGTTTAGCATTTTCTTCTGTTGTGTATTTACAATGGCTATCATAATTTATGAAAGATGCCTCAAAGACATCTGTGAAAAACTGCTTTGTTAATGTATATCCACATTGCCAGCAATTTCCTCTCTATCATGTCAGCATTGTTGGAAACATGTGTGGGATTTTGGCTCGGGGTCACCATTCATTCAGTTGGAGTGTAAGGACAAAGAATGACATGACTGTGGTTCCAGTGAGAGGAGCGGATGCAGTCAACCTCCTGATGCATTAGTTATAAAGTCTATTTTATTATCTTAAACTAGTTTTGAAAAGCTAGTAAAAGAGTCAACATTTTGCTATTAAACAGTTGAAAAGTTCTTCTTCAAATCACTTCCTGTGGTTATCAGTATTGTATTAATGACCAGAACCATTTAATCATCTCCAATATTCAGTATTTGCATTATATTTTTGTTTTAACTATTCTCAATGCCCACGTGGTTTGGCAATTTCTTATAAAATAAATGTGACCACCTAGCAGTTTTATTCCTGGATGTGTATTACAGAAGTTTGGAAACACGTGGTTAGATAAAAGCATGGATATTCATAGATTTTTTTTTTATTTGTAAGACATCAAAACCAGAATTATCCTAAATGAACACAATGTAATCACTGCAAGGTTCCACATTATCATATTTCATTTTAATAGCTTTATTGAAATGGAAAATTATAAAAGTGAGAGTGGATTATGGATTGCCAGGCATTAAGGTGTCAGCCAGAGGAAAGTGGATGTGATTTAAAAAAGATGCTGGCATGTAGGATATTGGTGGTAATATAAATACTCTTTGTAACTATGTTGTAAGAAACATTAAAAAAAATTGACCTCATGGTTAGGCAGCTCAGGAATTCAAGCCGGTGATCACTCGTAGTCAACAACTGGTTCATTTTTGAGCAGTAGCCCATGAAGTGGATATTTCACAGTTTGCTTAATCAACTACCAGTTGAAAGGCTTCTAGGTTGTTTCTGGTTTTGATGTCTTACAAATAAAAAAAAATCTATGAATATCCATGCTTTTATCTAACCACGTGTTTCCAAACTTCTGTAATAAACATCCAGGAATAAAACTGCTAGGTGGTCACATTTATTTTATAAGAAATTGGCATTATGGTTTCCAGCTGGGCCCATTTGGCCACGAAGAACTGCATTTTGTTTTTTTTTTTAATAGCTGAGTAGTATTCCATGGAGTAGATGAACCATAACTTTCTTATCCAGTCTTCTGTTGATGGGCATCTCGGTTGCTTCCAAGTTTTTGCAATTGTTTATTGTACTGCTGTGAACATAGGGGTGCATGTTGGTTTCTCGTGAAACAGGTGTTTTGGATATATTCGTAGGAGTAATATTGCTGGATCATATGGTATGCAGATTTTGAGTTGTTTGAGGGTTCTCCATACTGATTGCCATAGAGGCTGTACCAACCTGCAGCCCCAGCAGCAATGGAGTAGGGTTCCCTTTTCCCCACATCCTCGCCAACACGTGTTATTGGTGTTTTCTTTTATGTGGGCCAATCTTACTGGCGTTAGGTGGTACCTCTTCGATGTCATTGGTGTCCTTCTTAGAAAGTCAGGACCTACTCCTAGATCTTGCATGCTCCTCTTCGGCTGGTGACAATTCTTGGTTTAAGTCCTGAATTAGTCCTCCCCAATTTTTCTACATTCACTCATGCTTTTAGATTTAGAATCCTGGTATATAAACTATCCCCAAATCCTAATTGATTGTTCTTAGCTTTCATGGTTGATACTTTTTAAAAATTATGATGTTTACAATAGAATATATGTGCGGAATTAAGACATGTCTAATATTCATTGATGGGACATGATGGTAAAATGAAACAGCCAACAAAATATTGCTGGAAATGAATGCTTTGAGAATACAGACATGCAGAGGACAGAGGAGACTACCCACTCCTTCCTGTTGAGGCTTGAATGAAATGTTTTTCTTCACTTACGACTTATGTCCAGCACTAACAAAATGAACTGTGAAACACTGCCTAAGTGTCATGAATTGAAACTGCACTTTTCTCACTGTCAACCCAAGAAAAATTCTGCTCTCCTTTATACCAACTAAATCTAAGTCATCAAAAATTAGGTAAAAAATGAATATAATTAAACACTGTAAAAATGATGTACCTACAACTTTATAAGAAATTATAAACCTGTGTGCAGTAACCAGAACAGAGAGAAGACCAGATTTCTGCTAAGCCTGAGTGCCATAGTGACCCCTCATGCTTTCATTTTTCTTCAAAGCAGGACCTGAGACCCCAATTCTCTTTTATGTTAGATGGCAAGGGATAAAAAGAAGATGTCTTCAGATTTTTTAAAATCTTGATAACTGCTTTGGAAACCTAGCTCTTCCTAACCATGTGAGCATTTGCTAACTATTTATTTCAACTATGATACTTGAGTTGAATAAAACTGTGATAGAGGGGCCACACTCTGTGTGGCATCCTCCCTGTTATTTTTGCATTCAAGGTTTGTGTTTAATCAGGAGTATATTGACAATCCCAGTTTTTATTGTAAATTGAAAGAGCTCAACTTGAGGTGGCCTGTCTTCCTGAGAAGAGATCCTCTTACCTATAAGACCAAAAGACTAAGGGAAAAATTGTCAAGTGAACTATGAGAATACAAATATTCCTTTTTGTGTTTAAGACAGGTAACTTGTGTTAGTGGTTGCCTTAAAGCTTGGTATGTTCGATCATGTGTAGAGTGTCTGTGTTCGCAATAGCATTGAGAGGAATGTACAGAGATTTTCCCACTATCCATGCTGCCCAGGTTTCGAAACCTTCCCATTAACATCCACCAGAGAAATGAATTTATCACAGTGGATGAACCTACACAAACATTCTCATGAACGTTTGTTGCTCTCAGTATCCTGGATTTTGGTTATTCTAATAGATGTAAATGCATGTTATTGCTGCTTTAATATTCATTTTTCTGATACCACATGATGTTCTTTGCCAGTGCTTGCCATCTGAATGTGTGTATTTCGTTATTACTAAGATCTAATTGACTTTTGTTCAATTAGGATAGCAGTCATTTATCCCATTTCTTGAAAAAATCTTTTCTCCCTGGTGGTAATTTGCCTTTTTATTCTCTTGAAAGTATTTTTCACAAGAAGAAATTTTTCATTTTAATAGAGTCTAGCTTATCATTTTTCTTTCTTTTGTAGATCATGCCTTTGGTGTTGAATCTAACCCATGATCATCAAACTCAAGAAAGACATCTAGATTTTCTTCTGTTTTTTTTTTTCTGTTATGTTTAGATCCATTAACCATTTTAGATCTTATAGAGAGTTTCTGTGGCTAGATTCACTGATGTGAATGTCGTTGCTCAGCACCATTTGTTTCCCCATTATATTTACTTAGTGATCTTTTGAAATATGAGTCAGGGGTGTTTAAATGGCATTCCTTCTGGACTATTCTGTTCCGTTGATCCATTTGTCTACTCATCAGTTACATAAGGGTTGATCATTGCAATTGTAGAGTATACCTTAAGGTTGGGCTGCTGTCAGTCTTTGACTTTGTTCCTCAATATTGTTTTGGCTCTTCTGCAACTTGGCATACGTTATAGAATCAATGTGCTGTTATCAGTAATATAACTTGTGACTTTAATTGAGATTGGGCTGACTCTACATTTTAAAAATTAGCCAGACATTGTGGAGGGTCTCATGACCACAGTGCACACCATCACCGCCACCCAGAAGACAGTGGACGGCCCCTCCAGGAAGCTGTGGCGCGATGGTCGTGGGGCTGCCCAGGACATCATCCTGGCTTCCACTGGTGCCGCCAAGGCTGTGGGCAAGGTCATCCCTGAGCTGAACGGGAAACTCACAGGCATGGCCTTCTGTGTGCCTACTCCCAACGTGTCTGTGGTGAACCTGACTTGCCGTTTGGAGAAAGCTGCTAAGTATAATGACATCAAGAAGGTGGTGAAGCAGGCTTCCAAGGGCCCCCTGAAGGGCATCCTGGGCTACAGCAAGGACCAGTTTGTCTCCTGTGACTTCAACAGTGACACCCACTCCTCCACTTTTGATGCTGGGGCTGGCATTGCCCTCAATGACCACTTTGTCAAGCTCATCTCCTGGTATGACAACAAATTTGGCTACAGCAACAGGGTGGTGGACCTCATGGTCCACATGGCCTCAAAGGAGTAAAAGTCTCCCCGGGACCATGGACCCCAGCAAGAGCACCAGAGGAAGAGCGAGGCTGCTGGGGAGTCCCTGCCCCAACTTCGTCCCCACCACTGAGAATCTGCCCTTTCACAGTCGCCATCCGAGACCCCCTGGAGAAGAGGAGGGCTTTGCGAGCCCTATCTTGTCATGCTACCATCAATAAAGAACACCTTGTACCCAGAAAAACAAAACAAAAAAAATTGGCCAGAACTGTCATTAATTTTAAAACTTCCTGTTGACAATCGTGGGAAATCTGTTTCTATAGAAACAACTTTTTAGTTTGCACATATAGCTGTTGTATATATATTTGGTTTGATTTCTACTTTAGTATTTTGTCTTGGAGATTGCTAATGAAAATGATTGTGTCTTATTTCAAATTGACTTTTTATTTCTGCAATATGGACAGGTTTTTGACTTCTTATATTTAATTCATGTGCTGTAGCCTTGCTGTGATCATTAGTTCTGGTTTTATACCAGCTATTTCAGACTTTCTACATACAATATTGCATAATACATGCCTGCTGATAAAAAGCTTTATTTCTTCCTTTTCTGTCTGTAACTTTTGTTGTTTATTAGCTACAGGTATGTATCTTATATAATTTCTGCTATTAGTAATTAGCATTTTCTTCCATCGAAGCTTGCTAGAAATGTTCAAACAGCTAGTGTTTGATGTATCGGTTTCCTATTTCTAACTTTATTGATTTTTGCTATATTTCTTATTTAGTTTTCTCTGCTTCACGGAGTTTTACTTGCCCCTTTTCTAGTTTCTTAAGGTTAAAGTGTAGATGACTCATTTGAGAGTTTTCTTATTTTGTAATATATGTATTCACTGCTGTACATTTTTCTACATGCCAACTTTACTCTGTATCCCCTGATGTTTTTATTTTTGGTGATATTTTCAATTACTTTGAAATATTTCCTTAAATTTCTCTTGAGGTCGAGTCTTATACTCCTATATTAAAGAGCATATTACTTGATCATTCATGTTTTATGTTTAGTCTTTTCTTTGCTATTGATTTGTAGCTCATTTCCCATGGGCAGCGAGTAGGCAGCGATAATATTTATATTCTTATAAACCTAGAATGTGGTCCTTCTTGGCGAATGTTGGATCTGGGAATTGGAAGGTGTGATCCTTTGTGGGAGTCAGCAGCTGATAGGTGCCAGTTGCAGCCCTTGGACTGTGTGTGTTGCTGGATTGGGCCGCCTGCATCTGTCCTTGCCTCCTAGTCATGCTAACCTCTCTCCTCTTCTCTCTATCATGGTAGATTTTATATTTTCATGATGTATTTATAGGTACATACAAGTCATTGTTTTTTTTTTTGTCTTCTAAGAGAATCGACCGTTTTATGATTATTATGCCATTTTTTAATCTCTGAGAACTCTCATTTCCTTTGAAATTAATACTGTTATTCCTGTTTCCTTTTTTTAGTGTTAGCATTATAAATACTACTCCATTCATGAACTTTTAACGTGTATTTGTCTATTTCTCTCTTTAATCTTGCCAGTATTTGTTTCACGTATTACGAACTCTAGCGTTTGACATTTGTATTTTACAATCAGTGTGTAGTTTTGATTCATTGGTGTTTTATCTTTGTATCCTGTCCCTTTGTACTCTATTATGGCTTTTAGCTGAAAAATCTGCATTGAGTGACAGTATAGTCATCGTGTTCTTTTGGTAACTATTCTCATTGAGTATGGTTTTCCTTCTTTTCACTTACACTCTATATATGCCCTCAAATGTAAAGTGAGCATCTTGTAGATAGCATGTAGTTGGACCCATTGTTTCATAATTCATGAATATTTATATATTTTGTATGGAAAAGACCCTTCTTTAATGTGTATCTCAGCTTCCTTCTCTGCCAATTCTTCCAGGTTGGTTTGCTTTTGTGTTTTGTTGATGTATCCGTAAAAACCCTTAATACTTTACCTTTTATTATTTGTTATTTGCTACCCATTTTCATCGTGGTGATCATGGGAATTACATTTTTAAAGTCCTCAAATTTTACCTGTTTCTTTTAAAATGATATCCACTTAAGTTTCATACAAAAATTATGTTCTTGTAAAATTGAAATTTTTTAAAAGATTTATTTATTTTTATTACAAAGTCAGATATAGAGAGGAGGAGAGACAGAGAGGAAGATCTTCCATCCAATGGTTCATTTCCCAAGTGACCACTATGGTCGGCGCTGTGCTCATCTGAAGCCAGGATCCAGGAGCTTCTTCCGCGTCTCCTATGTGGGAGAAGGATCCCAAAGCTTTGGGCCATCCTCAACTGCATTTCCAGGCCACAAGCAGAGAGCTGGATGGGAAGTGGAGCTGCCAGGATATGAACTGGCACCCATATGGGATCCTGGTGCGTTCAAGGCATTGACTTTAACAACTATGCTATTGTGCTGGGCCCTATTGTTGCATTTTCAAAGAGTGCTACATGGGAACATATTTTCCTGTCTGGTACATGTCAGAAATTAACAAATTATTAAAACACTATGTACTGCATACAAAATAGGAATGTAGAAGTTGAAAATGGTTATTCGTATTAGAAAATCATATCCTGAAATATAGTTTTGCGAATTTCCTTGAGAGAAATGTATTTAGCTGAATATGGAACATGTACTTATATACATACATACATTACAGAAATGTAAGGAGTGTGACTCAGGGTTATGAGAGACGGTACCTTGTAATTATATAGGAAGTGGAGACAATCTAGGATGATCCTAGAAAACTTTAGCACGTGGTCAACAGAAATGTGGGAGGTGAGGTGAAGACAGCTGTTTTCATCCCTGTGCATTGGCAAGTTCTGTGTCCACAAGTCTAAGAGACAGGAAATGCCATGAGTGGGTAGTTCCACAAATTAATCACAAAACTATACATGACGCAATTTGAAAAAGCTTCCTTTTCTAAGTTTTTTCCCTAGCTTCTGTGCTAACTACATAGAGATTAGAATTTGTGATAAGCACAATGAATTTAAAACCACAAACTTTTGCTTTTTAAATTTATTTATTTTTTTTATTGAAAAGTCAGATATACAGAGAGAAGAGACAGAAAGGAAGATCTTCCGTCCAATGATTCACTCCCCTAGTGACTGCAATGGCCAGTGCTGCACAAATCCGAAGTCAGGAGCCAGGAGCTTCCTCTAGGTTCCCACGCAGGTGCAGGATTCCAAGGCTTTGGGCCATCCTTGACTGCATTCCCAGGCCAGAAGCAGGGAGCTGGATGGGAAATGGAGCTGCCAGGATTAGAACCGATGCCCATATCAGATCCTGGTACGTTCAAGCAAAGGACTTTAGTTGCTAGGTCACCGTGCCAAGCCCCAGAGATTCTTCCTAAATGACTAGAATGTTTCCTGAAGGAATCGCAAAAATCCTAAAAAGAAGGTCTGATATGTCTGGAAAGCCACTTCTTATTCTACCACGTGACGGGATCATCTACATATCTGCTGTTAACCCTCATATCCTCAGTTCAAAGTCTCCAAGACAATAAACAATGCCAAAAAAAAGAACATTGTAAAGTTAGTTACAAAATAACCAGAAACTTGGTGTTTTATTTTTATTTTTTTTCCAGAAAATAAGAACAGGTTGCCAACAACAAAAAAAGAGAGAATAGATTGACTTTTGGCTACTCACTAGCAAAGGAATGTTATGAAACTTAGGTCAGTGGCATGATTCTTTGCAAATATTGTTTTGCCCAAAAGCTACCTTATTGTTCAAGTATCTTTTAACTGAAAGAAAAATTTATTTTGAGATAAAAAATGTTTAAACCAATGCTTGGTGTTTTAATTTCATTTTATTTTATGACACAGTTTCATAGGTTCAAGTATTTTTTCAATAAAAGTTTTCAACTCATGGAAGGAGTTAAATCCTAGCAAACCTTCACGAAAAGTCCTCACATTTTACTTAGAAATAAAATAAATCAAAATTAAAATTAAAGGAAAAATTTGATGGACTCCAAGAAATGTAAAATTGGAATCCAATAAAGATAGCTACTCAGGCGCCAAACTGTAAGGGACAAGTGACAAAGAAATCTAACAATACAAGCTGTTGAACTTGATCACAGCCCTGACTCCCTGAAGGTCCAGTAAAATCACTGACTTCAGGAAGAAATATATTTGATTAATGGCAAATATTTCCAAGTGTTGGGCGGTTTCTTTGAAAGGATGTGAAGTAGGGCATTATCTGAATACCAACCCTGAGTGGTTTACTGCAGCTCCTATCTGGTTGTAACCACTCATTATTTATCCAGAACCTAACTCGCGATGCTCAAACACTTCCTCTAATGAGGTGCCATCCACAAACTGGGATTCCCAGGTCCCTCCCACTGCTGATCCATTTAGCTACAAAACCTGGGAACTCCTGTGGTCATCTACATGATTGGTAATTCACCAGAACAGCACAAAACTAATCAGAAAACTTCTATAGTTATCCTAACAGTGTTAGATACAAATCAAAAATAACAAAATGAAGAAACATGTAGGTCTGGAAGAATCCTGCCAGCAGCAGCACTTCAATGTCAAGTCTTTTATAATTAGGGTGTATTTGCCTCTTTGCTAATCAGTGTGTTTGCCTACGGGGGAGCTTCATGAAGTCTAGGTGTTCACTAGGTGTTAGTTTTTGTCTTGACCATAAATTTTACTCATGTTTTGTCTATAAATGCTGTGTTACCTTTACTGTGAGCATCTGTACAATTGCATTTACTTGTTTGAGAACTTTCTCACTAATAACCCTAATAGAGTAGATCCTGTGAATGTTACTCAAATCCAAAATTGAAGGTGGAGAGGCTTATCTCCAAGTGATGACATGTTCTCTGCTGCTAGCCACAGCTATTTCTTTTTAATAAAATTGTCATTGGCTGAAGGTTACAGCCTCTCACATAGCTAAGCCATTTCTCCATAGACAGCCCTCATTCCAGTGATGGGTGATGTTTGAATACAAAGCCCAAGGCCTTTTGTACGTTTAGAAATTTTTTTAAAGGGCCACCCTAGGCTTTGAGCTCTCTAAGGGATAAACTGGCCTCTCCATTGCAACTCCACTACATTTAAAAACTTTCTGTGCTCAGTTTTTCTTCTTCATGTGTATTGTTGAGTGTTTCTCCTAGTAAACTGTCCTTCATGAAACTCTTCAAATCCTGTTTCTGATATGTTATGCTAAGGCGTTATTTTTGCAGTAGACCCCATCACTTGCACTAAGCAGAACATGATAGTCCCCATAAGAGTCAAAGGTTAACTGATAAAATGGTCTGATGGTGAACTATGTTGGATTAGCAGTTATACAGGTTGACCAGCTAGTAAAAGAAATGCTCACTGATTTGATATCTGGAGAATGAATAGTTAGTATTGGGGTTATGGAACAGAAAGCTATTGGCAAATTTTACCAATGCACTAAAGAAGGACAGTGATGGTTAAGGATCACTGATACCAAGTACAAGGCATATTAAGAAATTCAGGTGGTCTATTTGACAGTTTCTTTTTTAAAAAAAGATTTATTTCTTTTTATTAGAAAGTCAGATATACAGAGGGGAGGAAAGACAGAGAGAAATATCTTCCATCCAATGATTCACTCCCCAGGTGGTCTCAACAGTTGGAGCTGAGCCGATCCAGAGCCAGGATCCGGGAGTTTCTTCCAGGTATCTCATGTGGGTGCAGGGTCCCAAGGCTTTGGGCCATCCTCAACTGCTTTCCCAGGCCACAAGCAGGGAGCTGGATGGGAAGTGGAGCTGCCGGGATTAGAACCAGCACCCATATGGGATTCGGGTGCATTCATGGTGAAGACTTTTGCCAATAGGCCATAACACCGGGCCCTATTTGACAGTTTCTAAAGTGAATCTTACGTGCAGATAAAGTCTGTATATCAGCAAATACTTACTTATGAAAGTAAGGCAGCATCAGAGAAATTTGAAATTTTTACTCTGAAAAGTCTCTTATATTTTGTCAAGGGCCAGAGTGGAGAGTTGGGACCGAGATTTTAGATATGGTCCTGTGGGTTGATGTCCTTGAGAACGTTATCACTTGGGAGCACAGAACTCCCGGAGTCAGGAGTGTGCCAGTTTCCCGTATTAATATTGAGCAACTCCCTCCCATAATGAAAGACCCTAAACTGAATGCTCTGAAAAGCCTGCGAGCTTTATTCTGAATCTGCTCGCAACTCTCTTTTTGGCTACCAGACACATATTAGGCTGAATTAAAAGCAAAATCAGCTAAGACAAGTTCTAGATTAGCAATGGCAAGAAAGGGTCTAAAAATCAGGGGATTTCAGAGCCGAACCAACATCTGCAAAGCATGAATGGCACTGAACGTGTTGAGAAAAGAGAGTGGACCATAAACTTGAATAATAGTGTGTTTATTGGATGTGAAAATTCTATCCCACAACACAGAAATAAATGATTTCCCAAGGACCCCAGAGATCACTAATATGCAGCTAGAATGACTCATGAGAATTTAGAAATATGTTTGCTCACACTAAACTAGGCAGAAAATGCAGAACCTCTATTGCAGATGGCAAAGAAAAATTTCTTGGCAATGTGAAATTATTGCAGTATGACACAAACTATGAAAACTCACAAGGTGGCTTCTATGGGTGAAATAGTGGACATTTTAAAAAATATTTATGATTTATTTGTTTGAAAGGCAGAGTTACAGGTGTGGAGAAAGCTATCTTTACTCTCCAAAATTGACCACAGTGGCTAGACCTAGAACAAGGCAAAGCCAGGAGTCTGGGCCTCCTACATAGATGTAAGGGTACCAAGCAGCTGCGTTATGTTCTACCACTTTCTCAGACATGTCAGCAGGTACCCAGATGAGAGGATTCTAACAGGTCCTTTTATGGGATGATAGCATCACAGGTGGTGACTTAATGCACTGTGCCACCGTGCTGACCCTGACACTTTTCTTGCCAAACTAGGAAGCACTGGTGAGATAGCACCAGAGGCTTTGAGAGGCTTAGCTGGGGCTGCAGCACCAGAGGCTTTGAGAGGCTTAGCTGGGGTTACATAGACAAAGGCTGAAGTTAAGTAACCTTATGAAATAATTGTATTGCCTAGTAGTAACAGGGTTACTAGAGTCCAACATAAAAGAACTGAGGTTGTGCAGTCATCAGAAGCCAAGTAGACATGTATTTGAAAATCAGGGGCAAAATCAGGGCAATGACCAGAGCATTTTAATTTTGTTCTGTAGAAAACAGCAGGGTTTGTTTCTAGAAGAACCTAATGAAGAAGTCAATGGAGTATTGCAATAAAAATGAATAAGGGATAATCAGGAGAATAAGGGCAAGTGTATTAATAAATGTAAGGATATGTTGTTCCAAACTTAGCCAAATCCTCAGACCTAAAAAAAAATTCTCTGAAAGAGAGCCCTCTCCCCAGTAAAGCACACTGTGACACCATCACAAATGCATCACAAGTGCATTTGACAATGATTTCTTCAAATATTTTCCAACAGGACTTATGGTTATAAATTTGGAAAAGCTGTTGTTTGAGAATGGAATCCGCCTAAATGCTTTCAGGAGTATTGTAATAGGACCCATGCTCACACGGACCCACAATTGTGCAAATCCTCCTCCTCATCACCTGAACTAGGTATCTTGGATGTGGTATTCAGTCAGAAGGCAACCCAGATGAATTGATGAATTCATTTTTTTTTCTGTATCTAGAAACAATGAAGATTAGAACTGTTTGCACCATGGAGTGGAATGTAGTACCATGGTCTTGTCTCATGGATTTATTCGTTTTCTCATTCTCTGTCCCAATGCAGTGGAAAGCTGTCTCGACTAGATAGTTTGCAGAACTTTGCTTGGATTCATTATTTTACTGATACCATGCTACTCATATAAAATGAATGAGCAAGAGGTGGCAGTATATTCAGACTGTTTTTAACTGAAAACGATCAGCATAATAACAAAATCAGTCAGCAAAATACATACCAGAATAAGTACTGTAATAATTCGATTATCCAGAAGAACAGATATGTGTGAAGGAGGTGAAAAAAAAAATTCATGGGAAAATAGCCAAAATAAAAGTCTAATTTTGGTGCAAATTATTTTTAAATTCATGCATAGTTTTTCCATAAACTTTGACATGAATGCTTGGAAGACCTCTTGTGTGTGTTTAATGCTGACACCAAACACAAGTTCAAGCAGTCTGAAACAAAATTCAAGCATTGCAGGTTAACCAATAGTTGGAATACATGCATCCTATTTAGGAGTGAGTTGATTTTCCCCTTCCCCTCTAGCTTTCCATCAGTGTGCATTCTGGCAAGCAACAGTGATGACTCAAGTGCTTGAGTCCTCGCATCCACATGGGAGAACTCCTGGGTTTTGCCTCTTCCAACCCCAACTGTTATCAATATATGGAGAATAAACCAGCAGATGGAAGAATAAATTCTATCTTACGTCTTTCTGTCTCTGCTGCATTCAAAATACACAAAAAAGATAAATTTGCCAGTACAGTACATATAGTTGCTAAGCTTAATTCTCAGCTGTGTTCATTTACTTTTCAAAGAAAGATCTTTGTTCTACTGAGCATGCAATGTCTGTAAATATAATCTCTGTTTGTCTTCTACTTTGTTAAAATAATAACGCACAACAACGGCCACTGTGCATTGATCCAAAGTTTAATTGTAAAATGTGTAAAAACTCTGCAGCAAATGGCCTCCAGCTATGCAGCTTGCAGTAATAAGCACCCTGAAACTTACTGTTGGCTAGTATTGTTTATTCAGTACCTGTGACATGTAATACATTCTAAGAAGCTCTTAAAGCTTACTTGGACTTATAAATTTGGAATTTGTGTAAATTTGATTATTGTAAATAGCTATTGAATGTCACTCGCTACTGCAGTGACAGTATTTCTAGACTGAATTAATTTAAAAAGATATTGAACAAAATTGAATTTTGATGGATTACTTATGAAAAAAACTTATAAAAATTCTGTGAGAGAGATGACTGACCTCTTTCTTGATGGAAAATATTTCTCAGAGCATGGTTCATAATGTTCATAAGGTTAAGAAGACAATAAGGTTAGAACAACTTTATGATAACCCAGTGCATAACACGCTGAAGAGTTGGGGGAAAAAGTCCAAAAAAAAATCTGCCAAATCAGTGAGCAAGTTACCCTTGACCATTCCCTTCAGTAACTTAATTGTCATTCTTATCTTTGTGTTAATGAATAAGGAATACTATCATGAAATTAACAAGCTCATTATCAAATACTAAACATTAGTTCTCATTCTTAGAGTTCAGTTATTGATTAATAATGTGAAGAATAATGGCCAAAGTAAACATTCACAAGGTGGTTATTGCTACAGCATTACGCTAATTACTTTATCCAAATAATTTGTTCTTTATAACTGCAGAAATTGGTCCTATTATTTTACATATACTGAGGAAGGGGTGACTGAGGCACAAAAATCTTAAGGAACTGCAGTGGTCAAGCATCTGTTCATTGGTGGAGCAGAAGTTATATCCAACATGGTCTTGTTCCCAGGTGAATGCCCTTTGTCCAGGGTTAATGGCTGCAAGATGGAGCTTATGTGCCACGGTGCCTGGGAAAATGTCTCTACTATTGATGTAAACAGACATTCTCATGTTTCAAATTTGCCTAATGCATAACGTTCAAAGAAATCAATCCCAAACGAGAAAAGTAATAGGGACACAATGTTAAACAACAATGAAAGATGGGACATTTTTCTCTGCCTGTCTCTGCTTTTGCTTTCTCCTCTTCTTTTGATGAAATAAGTGCTGAAATTTTCTTCCTACTACAAAAATGAGAAAAATAACCATAATTCTCTATGACGTTCCCATGATCCATCTCCTGAGTTTTGTTGATTTTATATATTCAATTGATTTTTGCCTCAATGGCATCCAAATATTTACATATGGATTTATTAATATTCTATATTAACTTCAATTTTTCAGACTCCATATTATGAAATACAGTATCATTCTTAAAAATCCCACGAACGTTGTTCATCATTCCAGGTATAGTCGGTTACACTATATTAAACCATAGTCTGTAACCAATAATTGTTTTTACTGCTTTCTCTATGTGGTCATACTAAAATGTGAAAACTCATGAATAGCATAATTGTCACACACAAGTCTCATCTCTTTACTTTCAAAATCTATTTTTTTACACCTACTTAGAAGATAGTACCATCTTTCCTAGTCTTGTAATTGAAAGATTGATGTTGGTTTGACTCCTATTATTATTTGAATTTTGCTTCATCACCAACCATATGGAGTTCTGCAACTTGGATTTTGTAAATTCCAAGAATTTTTCTAAATCTTGGCTTAATTTTTTATTCACTTTTATTATTCATATAGTGAGTCTTTAATGGAAACACCACAATTCTCTCCACCTATCTTGAATTCTTTCTCATTTCCAACTCTGTTACTTCACCTGTTCGCTCTAAAGACTTACTTATTAAAGCTACATGTGACTTTGATTTCTTCCTCCTTCCAAGTGAAGGAAAAAAGACCCTTCTCTTTACAGAAATAGTTTTGTTTTCTCTACTAGTTTTTCTTTGTATAGACTTTTAGTTAATTATACTTTATTTATAGTAGAGCCAAGTGATTATATGAATTCCCAATCCACTCAATCTTCCTTCTTGTTAATGCCTTGTATCACAACAAAAAATGGTATTAAAGTAACACTATTGACAAAACGTTGTCATTACTTTTCAATTAATGGCCTTTACTCTATTTTACCATGTGATCTGGAGAGCCAAGTTAAATTTAGCACCCTCCTCTCCAAGGCAGCTTTGAAATACTTTAAAAATTATTTTTAATTGGAAAATAAAAAAGTCTATATTAGTGATGCAGAGCATGTGTTCCATTCTATGTATAACATTGTGACATCATTACACCAACTTTGTAAATGTACCAATCATTTTTTATGCTTGTGATTTCCTGTGGAGAGAAAAAAATCTACTCTCACAGTAGTTTTCAGTCTGGATCTGTAGAATTTCCTGAATTTGGGACTATTTCATATTTTGCCATGGTTGGATTTGGGTGGTGCATTTTGGGGAAGAATTCCACAGAAGTGAAGTATTGTTATGTTATATCAGGGGATGCATAGGATGGAAGTGTTGCTGGTAGAGTTTGCCTTCATGACTTGGGTACGGTTGCCTTGGCTTCTCCTCTCTTCAGTTAATGTTTTTTTTTTCCGTTTAATACCTTGCTGGTCCATATTCAACAGAAAGGCAATTAAGTCTCAATGCCTAGAGGAAGTAGAGTCAAAACATTTGTGGACACACACACAGGCTACCGTAATACTAAATAGATATTTGGAAGGAGATGACTTGAAGCTTTGTAAATATTCATTTCTTCTTCTCAGTATTCCCCACTCATTTTAAACAGCCATCAATGGCTCTTACATGAAATAATTATTTCTATGATCTTTTAGTGATAAATTATTCACAAATTTGTTCTACGCGTATGCATTACATTTATTCATGCACCTGTTGATGGGTATTGGGAATATCGTGGTATTTGAAAGTTATGAATGATGCTGTGATTCACATTCTTGTTTCATGGATGTTTCTTTGGCTCCAATATCTGAGAAAATAATCTCTGGATCTTATGATCATTACCTTCTGTCAGAGTTCCCCAGAGGGGATCACATTTCACCCCCCCTTCATTCCTGTAGTGTCTATGAGAATTTCAGCTGCTCATTCTATCTACAACTGCTCTTGGTATTGCCAGTGTTTTTAATTTTAGCTTTTGTGATGATTTATTTATCATTGTGATTTTAATTTATCTTTTTAAATAGTCATACTAAGCACTGTTTATTGCACATTTGCTAATTTTTTGTGAAGTATTTGTTAAGGTTTTTGTCATGTGTTTTGCATTTTTGTCTTTCTTACTGTTGCATCTGAGAATTCTTCATATAGTCTAGGCACTAGCCCTTTTTCACATACATATTTTATCAATAAGGTTTCCCAATTTGTGGTTTAACTTATTTTCTTAGTAATGTCTGTGTCAGAGAGTATGTATTTTTACTTTTGGCAAAGTTCAAGTTATAAATTTTCATTTGTCAACTGATTTCAGAATTTAAAATTTTTGCTTACAAATATCTGAAATGCCTATTCAAATTTTTAGAACTTTCATTACTTATAGCAGCATGTTTTGTTATATTATAAATGTTGAGCCAGTTTGGAAGTATGGTAAAAAAAAAAAAAGCCATAGCTTAAATTTTACTTTTGGTTTTCTTCACTATTTTGGGGGAAAACTTATTTTAAACAAGTTTCTTTTCCTTCAGTTATCTTGGTCACATTTTTGAAAATGAGTAAATTATAGTCCTGATCTCTTTCTGGAAGATGCTCTCTTTCATCAAATTATATTATTATTGTGCTATGTATTACAGCATTAGAGAAAGTGTTGGAAGCTTTTTAGGACTTGTTTGACGGTTGTGTACAAAATAATATGTATGCTTTTATATAAATTTTAGAACAACACCCTCGATTAGTTTGAAAAGTGCTGAAATTCTGGAAAGTAGTGTTGAATCTGCAGATCAGCGTGGGGAAAGGAGACATCTCTATTTTAGAACACTTTTTACTGCGATAATGTCCACATAAAATAAACTGCATATATTAAAATGGAGAATCAGATCTATTTAAAAGTTTCTTAAGAAAGACAAAATCAAGGCCTGGCGCGTTAGCCTAGTGGCTAAAGTCCTCACCTTACACATGCCGGGATCCCATATGGGGGCCAGTTCTAATCACAGCAGCACTGCTTCCCATCCAGCTCCCTGATTGTGGCCTGGGAAAGCAGCCGAGGACGGCCCAAAGCCTTGGGACCCTGCACCCATGTGGAAACCCAGAAGAAACTCCTGGCTTATGGCTTCGGATCAGCTCAATTCTGGCCACTATGGCTAGAACGGATAGAAGATCTTCCCCTCTGTCTTTCCTCCTCTCTGTATATCTAATTTTCCAATAAAAATAAATAAATCTAAAAAAAAAAAAAAGAAAGCCAAAATCAAGTTAAACATTGGCATTCCTACCAAAATTTCTTTGATTTCATATGTTACAATTGCCATTCAGAATGTGTTGTCATCCAGATCCAAGGGCAGCCACTGACCTGCTTTCTGTCACTGTAACATTTTTTTTTTTCATTTTTTATTATTATCATTTTATTATGCACTTCCATAGGCCATGGGATTTTTCCCTACACCCTTCCCAAGTTTCTCCCAACCCCCTCTCCACTGAGTTCCCCTATATTGGTACGATAGTATAGTTCTTCATAAACAGCCATAAGACTATCATTGTAGGCCTGGAAAATGCAGTATCCAGCATCCCATTGTCAAGACATCCAACAGTTTTGCTGGGAGTTCATCCTCGATCCGGAAGTAGAGATGCACACTGCACTGTATCCTCACCTTTGGACATGTCAATCTCCACTACACAGTCTCTACACATCCAGCCCCCCCACCCCCACCAAAGTGAAAAACCACAAAACAAAATCAACAACAGGAAGGAAAACAGAAATTTACAACACCATGTAGTTAAAACACATGCCACTGAATATGATAGTCTCTACTACACAGTTACTACATCCCTTCAAATGAAAAGCCACAAAACAGAATCAACAATAGAAAAAAAAATTTACAATGCCATGAAGTTAAATAATGCTACTGAATAACTAATTTGTCGCTGAAGAAATGAAAAAGAAAATCAAAAACCATTTCTGTGATCTATGAATCAGTGAATATTTTTTAAAAAAAGGGTTTGGAAGAAATGAAATAAACACAGAAACATTGAAATCCATGAGATATGGTTTCCATTAATCTTTGTTGGTGAGGTGTGTCTCCTATAGGCAACAAATAGTTGAGTTTTTTTTTTTTTTTAGTTCAGTCTATTAATCTATGACATTTGATTGATTAGTTTAAGCCACTTAGGTGGTAATTTGTTCCTGTTGTTTAGCAATGGGTTGTTCACTGATTTAGTCTTCTGTTATTTTACTGGGATGGACATCATATTTGCCTTTGGTTTTGGTGGGTGTTATTCCTCTTCTCTGTCAAGAAAACATCTTTAAGTATCATTTGTAGGGCAGGTTTGGAAGTAGCGTATTCTTTTAACTTTTCTTTACTGTGGAAGAATTTTCCTTCATTTTCAAAGACAAAGGAAAGTTTTGCTGGGCATGTTATTCTGAGCTGACAATTTTTTGCTTTTAGGATCTGGAGTATATTAGTCCATTCTCTTCTGGCCTGTAGAGTTTCCTGTGTGAGGTGTCCTGTGAGTTTAATTGGCATTCCTTTATATATCAGTTGATTTTTTTCACATGTGCATGTAGAGATCTTTTCCTTTTATTGATTGAAGAGAGCTTGATTATCATGTGTCGTGGTGAAGATCGCTTTGGGTTAACCCTGTTGGGAATTCTATGTCCCTCCTGGATGTTGTATCCCAATTCTTTCTCTAGCCTAGGGAAAATTTCCTTTATTATTTCATTAAATACATTTTAAACCCAGCTTCTCTTTCTGCACCTTTTGGGACTCCCATAACTCTTATATTTGGCCTTTAATAGTGCCTTTCAATTCTTCAAGAATTTTTTTATTTTGACCCAGCTCTGCTTCTGGCTTTTTGATTATTTCCCCATTGTGACAAGAAATATCTTCCAATTCTGAGATTCTTTCTTCTGCCTGAATCATTTTATTATTGAGACTTGCTCTGCTGCATCCCTCATTTCCAATGGTTTGGATTGGTTTTTTGTTTTTTTTTTTTTCTTCATATTCCTTAAACTCCTTGAACTCCTGTATTTATTTCTGATTGCTTATAATGAATTTTTCTGAATTCTGTATCCCCCATTTTCTCAAAATATTCTTCAGTTAACTCTGAGGTTGGTAAAGGCTTTTGCTCCTTTTGCAGGGGAATCTTCAGTAACATTCACTGTGCCTCTGCCTCTTCTTTTACCCTTGGTTATTGTACTTCCGGTTAACATATTTTTCTCCTTAGATCAGGTTTTTAAGCTGTGTCACCCACAATTCATTTTTACTTATTGCAGTTGTTACTTGGCTCTTTGTTTACCGTCACTTGTGCCACTCCTTCCAGCCAAGTTTCAGATCTGGGCTCTTATATTAGACTTACACCAAGGCATTCATAGCCCCAGCTCTTATCTCACCACTCTCCACCTCCTGTGATCCTGTGCTGAGGCTACACCATTGTCTATTCAGGATTTCTCCCACTTCCAGTTCAAACAGTTTCCAGGACTATGGAGACACCAGGTGTCCTAAATAGCTACAGTGATCTTGCTGGAACCTGCTGACTGTTAGATCTGTGGGCCACACAGATGTTTTTGAGTAGTAAGATGCCAGTCAGTATTATTTTCCCTGGAGGACCAGTGCGATGCACTGAGCTCAGTGAATTTACTCCTAACTCAGCACACGCTTAACTCACTGTTGTCCCTACAGTCTCAAAACAGTACCTGGTGTGCTACTAATGGAGTTCTTAATCTGCTGGTCATTAGCTCTGCTGGTACCAGGACCTATGGCACCCAATGCGGCTCTACTGCGGATCTGGGTTATGAAATCCACCCTGTCCGCACGCTGTCTGTTTGTGATCTGCTGCTATGTCCTTTTTCCTGGTCAAATCAAACAAACCAGCAGGATGGGCAGTTCTTTGTCCAGATTCACCTCTTGAGCTCCTGGTGAACTCCCCTTCCCACCTGGTTGCTAGTGGAGTTTCAGCCACTGGTAGAGTTTAGATCAGCGCTGAGTTATCTGGTCACTGCAACACCACACCATTATTTGCACTTTCCTGTGTCCATTGAGTTCCAGGTGCCCCTCTGCCATCAGTCTGTCCTCTCATATTTCCTGTAATGTGCCCTGTCTGCTTCACTCTGGCTAATGTTTCTTGGTCTGTTTCAATGTGTCTCTATCTTATCCCACCATCTTGGTTCTCCCACTGTAACTTTTTCATATCACACAATTTTATGTAAATGGACTGAGATACTGTATACTATATAATTTGAGACTTACCCATATTATCCTTTTTAAAAAAGAAGTTTATTTATTTTTATTGAAAGGCAAATTTTTAAAGAGAGGTAGAGACAGAAAGAAAGATCTTCCATCCACTGATTTACTCCTCGAAGGCTGGAGCTGAGCTAATCCAAATCTGGGAGACTCTTTCCAGTCTCCCCTGTAGGTAAAGGGTGTCCCAGGGCTTTGTCTATGATCCTCTGCTTTCCCAGGCCATAAGCAGGGAGCTGATTGGGAAGTGGAACATCCTGGACATGAACTAGTGCTCACATGGGATACCAGTAGTTGAAGATTGATATTAGCCTGTTGACTCATTGAACTGCTGTGCTTTTGCAAATTATTCAGTTTGCTTTGCTTTCAGATTTTATTTATTTCAACAAAGTGCTTATGGAAGTTAATGCAAAACATTTTATATGAACACATATGTCTCTTACTCTCCTATCTCCTATCTCTCTGCTTCACCTTGGCTAATGTTTCTGCATCCATCTAAATGTGTCATTACTCTACTCTGCTATCTTGATTATCCCCCAGTCTTGGTTGTTGCACTCACCTGCAGGGAATATCTCCCTGATGTTTTTATTTTTGGTGACTTTTTAAACAGTTATTTATTTTTATTGGAAAGTCAGATATGCAGAGAGAAAGAGACAGAGAGATAGATCTTCTATCTGGTGATTCACTCCCCAAGTGGCCGCAACAGCCAGAGCTGAGCTGATCTGAAGCCAATCTGATGCCAAAAGCTTCTTCTGGGTCTCCCATGTGGGTGAAGGACACAAAGGCTTTCAGACATCCTCTACTGCTTTCCCAGGCCAGAATCATGGAGCTGGATGGGAAGTGGAGCAGCAGGGACACGAACCATCTCCCATATCGGATCGTGGTGCATGCAAGGCAAGGACTTTAGCCACTAGGCTATTGTGGTAGGACTTTTGTTCAATTCCTTTTTCACATATTTGATTTACAAATATCTACTTTAAACTATGTTTTTAAATATATTTTAAAGACAGAGTGACAGAGAGGTAGAGAGAGAGAGAGAGAGAGTTTCCTCTACCTGTTCACTACCCAGATGACCATATAATGGAAACAACAAGACAGAATTCCTTCTGGGTTACCTGCATGAATGATGAAATTCCAAATATTTTGACCATCTTCCTTTGCTTTCCCTGGAACATTAGCAAGAAGGTAGAGTGAAAGCAGAGCAAGTGTAACTCCAATCAGTTTTCTGAATTGGGATGAAGCTATGTACAAATATGCCTGGGTACCAGGCCAGTGGGCGGTTCCCCAGGCTGGCATAATGCACCACCACAGTACTAGGCTTGGGGATCTACATGCTCATGGACATAGAGGGCTATAGATTGCTCAGGGAAGGGAATCTGGAAATGTGGGGGAGGGAGGACCACAGAGGGAGAATGTGAAACATGAGGAGTGACTTCAGGGTCACTTCCACCAGCCAGGTCAGTTCACTTGCAGGTAATTGAGGGGACTGAGACTGGGTGGTTTGGAGGAGGGAAATCAGAGGAACTCACAGGGGCAAACAACTATACCCACCCATGTGGGAGAACTGAGCTGGGTTTGTTAGTATCAACTAGCATCGACCAGCACACACGAAAGCCATGGCTGGGCCCCTGCCTGGCAGGGTTCAACTGCAGTACCTGCCACTGAGTGTCGGGGCAGGGGATGGACCATGTCAAGTTGAGACATGAAACTAACCAGCTCATAAGAGGACTGAGTCTGGAAGTAGATTTGTGGGAAGAAGGCTTTGGACTCACCTCTGTGGGAGTGCCATACCAGCTAGTTTGCTTGAGTACTGGGAGAAGTGAAGGATGGAGCTAGGCTAGACCTGGAACTCACAAACACTCATGGGCATTGTGATTGGGAACAGGCTGGGCCAGTCCAGGCTGCAGCACCCACAAACACACCTACGAATTGGGTGTGGGGAGGTCTGGACCACAACATTCACCAGCAGACACAAAGACCAAGCCTCTGGGGCAGACTGTGTCAGGGAAGGGCCTACCACTCACTGGCATGTGTGAGATCTGGGTCTGCAGGGTGCCTCATGGGGGAACTTTGGGAAGTCTCCTGGTGGACCATGGATCCTGCTGATGAGCACATAAGTCAGGGCTAGGTGTTGGTCACATCTGGCAGGCCTGTGTCACTTGTTGGCAGATGTGTGGATTGCCTCTGCAGGGCAGACTGGGCAGGATCAGACCAAATTGTAGCACACTGGCATATGCAGAAGCCAGGATGGGTTGCAGGCCATGCCACGTTATACTTGCCTATCACATCTACTGGTTTTCAAGAAAGCCAGGGATGCAGGTATGGTGGAGAGGGCTAGGCAGCAACACCCACCAGTGAGAGGTGGGACTGAGGCAAGGCCAGGCTAGGTCAGGCTGCAACATCTGATCGCAAAGCCAAGCTGGGTCATGGATTATGATGGGCTGTGCTGAACCAACCACCAACATGCACAATCTGTGGCTGGGAGCCAACCTGGTTAGAGAGCTAATGGGATGTCCCAGCTAGGCTGTGGTTCCCACTGGTGAGCACAGAAGCCAGAGTGGGGTCAGTGAACTGGGCTAGACATGACTGCAGCATCCCTTGGCATGGGTGTGAACTGGATCTAGGGTGTGCCAGACTTGGCTAGGCTCCAGCACCAGCTAGTGTTCACAGGAGGTAGGGTGGTTGTAGGACTGACTAGGATAGGTCTCGGCACCTGCTGAACCATGGAAGAGCTTGGCCTTGGGGTGAATCAAGCAGGGCTTGGGTTATAGAACCCAGTGATAAAAAGCCAGAATGAGTGTGGGTTGGTTGGACAAGGCTGCTACACCTGCCAGGACAGGAAGTGGGCAATTCAGGCTAGGCTATGGATCCACCAGTGTTAATGAGATCTGCGACTGGGAGGTGACCTGAATGAGGAACTTGAGAAACTCCTCTGTCAGGACGCATGGCCTGCAGCAAGAACTGAGGCTGGGAATAGCCCAGACAAAGCCAGCTTATAGTACCTACCATCGTACATGTGACTCAGGTCTGGGGGTAGGCCAGGGCAGGTTGTAGGAGAGGCCTGGTTGGGTTGCAACACCAGCTAGTTCACATTAGGGCTGGGACTGGGAAAAGTCTAGGTTGGGCTAGACTGTAACACCTGGAAATGGAGACAGGCCAGGCCAAGCCAGGTTTCAGTACCCATCAGTAAATGCTGAGGTGAGGCAAGATATACCAGACTGGGCCATCTGTCAGCACATGTGAGACCTGGGGGAAGGGTAAATGCCAGCATGGTCAGGAGGCTGTGAGGACTCTCCTGCTGGACCACTGTTCCCACTGGTGAGCGTGAGAGCTAGGGCTATGGGCAGACCAAGCTGTGCAGAGCTACAATCCAGTGAATTGGATTAGGGAGAGAGCCAGGCTGGGCTAATCGACCATATCCATTGGTATGTGCATGAGCCAGAGTAAGTGGAAGCTGGTTGGGTTTTGCCTCAGTATCAGCTGGCAAGTACTGAGACTGGGGGCAAATCCTGTCTCAGAATTTAAACTATAGAACTACCAGGAAAGTGCAAGATCCAGGGCTGGGGAAATTGTGGGCATCGCTCTGATGGGCTGTATCTTCCACTGAGCTGAGAACCAGGACTGGGGTGGGCCTGGACAGGCAGTAGAATCTGTTGGCTTGAATGTGTGCTGTATAGTGGAGTTGGTCAGGCTGAGCTAGGTTCCAACACCCATTGATGTGTACAAGAGCTGAATGGGAAGTGAACATACTGGACTAATCTGTTGCATATATCCAGCATGCACCTGAATCAAGGGTGCAGGTGGGCCTGGTAGAGGTTACTGGGGGTTGCTCCAACTAGGCTGCAGTTCTCACTGCTGTGCTAGAGTGCTGAGTGTGTGAAGGGTAGAATTGGGCTGGGTTACAGCATCCATAGTTTGCATAGGAGATGGAGCTAGGGACAGAATTGACCCAGCAAGTGCAAGTACCATGTGTATAGGCTAATGTGGGTGATAGACTAAGCCAGACCCCATATTGGCACATAGGAGTCAGGTCTGGGGTCACCTCTGGTGAGATTTCTTTAGGGATCCCTCAGCTGGACCACTGGACTCAGAACACCACCTCTGCAAAAAAATCACAGGTTCTGTGGTCTGACTGTGGAGTGCAGGTGCCAGAAATGAATCCTCTGCAGAGGGTGGCGTGGGAGACTTGATAACCAGTTCCTTGAGGCCTGCAGAGGTGTCTAGTACCATGGATAGTTCCCCACGCCAAGATTTGATAGCAAGTTTATGGGCAAATGGAGACCCTAAGGTGAACTCAATCAGCCAATTGATCTTGGAAGGATTTCCTCAACCCGGGAGCAATGAAATCATCAGTAGCTCTGAATTGTTGAAACCACTTGAGCAGTGCCCTTAAAATATGCTCTACATCTAGGACCCTGGGATAATATCCCGAATTCCAGGGTACTGATGCAATTGGGCTCCTTTCTTCTTTCCCTACTCTCCTCAGATAACAAAAAGTTAAAAGGAGGTTGGAAATAGTTGTCTCATCCACTTTCCCCATCACTTGACCCTCTCCACCTTAATCATTGGTCCACATGGGCATGTATCTTTCTCAACTATGTAAATATCATTAAAAATAAAACAAATCTAGTAATTAATTTTTTTTAAAAGAGATGATATAATATGACCAATTCTAGTTGCTAATTGTGCACAACAATTTTTTATTTTATTTTTGGTTCTTATTTTTGTGGTTAATAATAAAATTAATGTCCTTTTATAAATTTGTAAGCTATTTTACTTCCTTTAAAATTAATTAATATATTCAACCTAGTATTCTAATAATCTGTATGCAATTATAATAATTTTTCCACTTTTGTTAGTCTGCCTACACTTTAATTATCCTTTGTAATTTGCAAGTTTTATCCTGGTTAGTTGAATTTTACCATTTTATTTGTGCTAATGGTTACATTTTCATAAAGCAAAACATTCTTTCAAGTCATCTTATGTATTTGCTTTATATTTTCCTTATCTATTTTATTCTCATACTTTATTTTATTTGTTACTGGAGTAAAATACAGATCTAAACATTTTTTTTGTCAATTATATATCATTGTTCCAAACAGGTATTGTATAATTCATTGTTATATTACCGATTTTTTTTTCACAGCTTTAAAACAGAAAGGGAAACTTTAAGCTTATTTTGCCCATGTGAGCTACAACCATACTCACCTTAACAAAAGTGTCTCTAGCCATTTGGTTTTGTAATTTTTGTAATTTTGTAATTTTTAGTGAATTCTGTCAAAGGCACAGTTTTAAGGAATAGCCCCAGGGCTGCATAGCTCTCACTCTTGAAAACAGTGAATACCCAAATCTCATGCTTGTGATCATGTTATATTATACATTGCAGTTGCCCTCAAAAAGCATGGGCCTGGAGTGGATGTTGTGGTGCAGAGTGTTAAGCTGCCACCCAGCACAGTCACATTCCTTATCAGAGTACTTAGGATCACGTCCCACCTAGAGTTCTGACCTGACTCCCAGCCCATGAGCCTGGCAGGCAGCCGACTGTAAGATGTCTCAAGCATCTGAGTTACTGCCAGACACATTGGAGAGTTTTGTTGTGCCCCAGCCTCTCAGGTTTGTTCTGGTCCAACCTGAGATGTTAGACTTTTGGCAAGCCATAACTGGCTCACTTTCTCTCATTCTGTGTGTGTCACTTGGCCTCCCCTACAAAATGAAAGCAAAAGAGTGATTTCCAGGGACTGGAGAATGTGGCACAAAGGGGGCTGGAGGGCCCAGTGCAGTAGCCTAGCGGTTAAAGTCCTCAGCTTGCACGCATCAGGATCTTATATGCATGCTGGTTCTAATCCCGGCTGCTCCAATTCCCATCCAGCTCCCTGATTGTGGCCTGGGAAAGCAGTCAAGGACAGGCCAAAGCCATGGGACCCTGCACCTGCAATGGAGGTCCGGAAGAGGTTCTGGGCTCCTGTATTTTGGATCAGCACAGTTCTTGCCATTGTGGCCACTTGAGGAAAGAATCATTGGATGGAAGATTTTCCTCTCTGTCTCTCCTCCTCCCTGTATATCTGACTTTCTAATAAAAATGAAATAAATCTTCAAAAAAAAAAAAAGGGGAGAGGGGCTGGAGAGTGGCTGGGTAGGACGTATCTAAAAACAGGTGAAGGTCATGGGTTCTGCCTTTGTTCACTGCAGATGAGCTGAGCACAGATCCTGCAGAACTACTTCTCAACATAAAATCCCCAATATCCAGCCAACCTGTGGTTTTGTCATTGGGTAGGATGAAGAAGTTCCCATCATGTGAAGCCCCAAAATGATGACTCAAAATTTTCATCATTAGAGAGAGTCAAAAGTAAAAATGGACAGATCCTCCTAAGAAAACTACATATCATATTTAGCAAATAGCGGTCATAGAACTAATAATTAATATTTATAAAATGTTAACTATTTGCATCCCTCTTTGTCTATTATTTTTATGTTTTTATTGACACATACTTTTTATTTATATAAAGCTAACAGATTTAATGTACTTAATATATACAATTTTAAGCCCATAATGATACTTCCCACCCTCTTGCTCCCTGCTTCTTTCCTTCCATTTTTTTTTCTTCTTAACTTTTAGAATAACATGCTTTCAGTTTACTTTATTGTCACAGACTTAATCCCCCCCCCCACATAAAGAATTATGTAAGTAGAAGGTAGAAGAATGATCACCATTCTGCAGGGGCATAGACGAGGACTAGACCATTATCAAATCTCAAGATGCCAGTTTCACTCTTTCGCATTATATTTTCATCCTTGGTACTCATACCTACAAGCAAAGGATGTTGTATTCTTGTCGTCAGAATGAAACTCTATCTTCAAGTTCACTTCTCCCTCATGTCCTGAGATGTCACTCTCTTGGCCAAATTCCATTTGCATGGAGGCAAGGGAATCAAGGACCTTTGTTGAATTCTTCTACCTCATTGGCCATACCTAATAACAACAGATGGTGTGACTGTAGCTTTTATTCCTCAAAGTTATTACAAAAATTTAATGATTAAAAGCCTTTTTCTTCGAAGAGTCCAAAGCAACAGGATAAGCTAATCTTGACCCTTCCTTTTTAGTATTTGGAAAAGGTCAATTTATGATGAGTAATATAATTAACTTTAATCTCTAAACTGTAAAGTATGTGAAAGACAGCAAAGATAAATATTTCAAGATTATTGATAATTTCTTCAAGGTCTGCGGTTTGACACAAAAGTCAATACACAATAAAATAATCTTATAATTAATTCAAACTAAAAAGTCCTGAAAATATATGATTAAGAAAACAAATAGGTAAAATTAAAATGGAGTATATATTAGAAATTTAAAATAATGCTTGAGTACAAAAAGATCAATGAACAAAAATAAATCCACCTGGTAGTAATTAAATGAATAGGCTTATAAATGTATTTAAACATAAATAGAACATAACTAGTACTTACAGTCAATATAGGAAATATACTTGAAACATCTAATGAATTATAGAGAGATAAACTATATTTATAAAACAGAAAACTAAATGTTTGGTTTTCATTGCTCATGAGTAAAAGTTTCTGGTTGACTATCTCATTTTTATTTGCTGTTGAGGTATTACTACTTATTCAGGTTACAATGATAGCTAATACATATGCTCTACATGCCATTTAAATGATGTTTTAGTTCATTCCTTGTATGACCAAGTGTTTGCTTTTGATAAACATTTGAATGGCAGTCAGGCTTTTTCTGTTATAAACAATGTTTTCATGGTATCTGTACAAATTGCAAAATCAAATGAATTTCTTTGTATGCACAGGATTTACCTATCTCTGCTTTTTCTATAACATCACAGTTATAATGTCTAGTTGTACTGACTGACCAATCTCTGATCTAACATTTATCTTCATTCACAATGAAAAAAAATTCCGCTTAAAAAGTCATGACTTTTTAAAATTATTCTTTGCCATGATATAATTTTGTAGATATGCTATATTTTAATTCCCTTGTTCTCTGAGCTACCAGTATTTGAACTGTACTGAATATTTTTTGTTTTTCCTTCTGAATTAACTTTCCCCCTTTGTTTTCCCAAGTCTCTGGCCTGGGTGTCAGCAGAGGATTGCATCGCAAGAGATAGTCCCAGAAAAATAGAGGATTAATGACCATATCAAGTTATTTATTGTCCCATTTTCACTCTGGGAAAATGTCTTAAACTGGCTGATCCCAATTACCAGAGGCTAAATAATGTCCTCTTAGGGTGTGTCTCCACAGGAATATTCTCTTCACATTTCAGTTACTGTATCCTTGCTTTGCCAGTGTAACGCTAGGAGTGGTGACAATCCATGCTATTGCTATGTGTTAGAGGATTTGGTGTCTGTAGTGCTGTCACACTTTTCTGAGAGCCTCATTCTGCCACTTACACAGCATGAGGGCTTCTTTCCAGTTAAGTTGCTTGAACATCACATTATGAATATCTTCATTGTCTTTGTTCCTAGGTAGAATTGATTGACTTGTGTTCTCAGAAAGGTATGCTGACATCGTAACTCCTGCTCCCTGTCAAAGTCACTTTATTAAGAAATAAGGTCTTTGTAGATGTAATCAAATGAAACTACGGTTATTAGAGCAGGCCCTTCTTCAACAGGACTAGTGTCCTTTATAAACAGAAGGAAATGCCTACTGAAGACGTTCTGGGAGAAGGCCTGTTCGTCCCAGAGGAAGGAACTCTAGTGCTGCAGCTGAAAGCTAAGGAATGCCAAGGACAGACCACCACTACTAGAAGCTGGCAGAGAGATAACAAAAAAACAAACAAACAACAAAAAAAGATGATCTCAGAGTCTCCAAAGGAACTGGAAAAGGAGTGAAGACGCTCAATTTTTGCTTCTTTGTTACTGTTGCCACAGGAAAGTAACAGAGGTGAGAAGGGAACAGGGAAGCACAGCAGTACTTTGTTTTTTTTCCCATTGGAAGGCGACACTGTGTACAAAAGTGCCATAGGAGGAAGGGGAAGATGCATTGAACGCTTTTGGATGATCAAGGCACTATGGCATCATAGTTATAGTAATTGGCTGCTAAACATATGCAAGATCCTGTAGAAGTTAATGACCGATATGATTGATTCCAAAAACAGAGGTAGAAACTGCTTTGTGGGGAGGTTTTGAAAAGGTCATTTATTCCCTAGGATCCCTGGAAAATATACCCAACAGCACTGAGCTTGGTACTGTATTTAGCAGCATTAAACCCGCAATCTTGTGGTGACGCTTCCAACGTGAGAAGCGATGAGAATCCAAGTTAAGACAAATGATATTTGATCTACTAGAGGAGCTAAGCGTTCTTTTCCAATAAACTCTTGTTTAGCGTCATAATGTGAATGATGTGATTTTATTAGAAACCAACAAAGAAAAATTAAGGAGGGAGGGGTTAAAGCTACAAGTGTGTGATATTGAGAGAGTATGTCCTTGAATCTTAGCAAATTATCAAAATTGTCATTGTCCAAATATGTGAAGCTTAGACACATTTAGCACTACTGATCTGTATGACCAAAGAAACTCATAGCTAGTCTATCCGTGTGGTTTCCTGGAATAATTGCAGCTCTATGTTTCTTATGGTTATACTCAGCCCTCAACCTCAAGCTCTATAGGGTCTCATTGCCTCTGTCAATACTAGAGAAATAGATTCCATTACAGCATGCCTCATAGTTCTCCCCAACTTAAAGAGGACAAATCCCACAGGCAGCAGGGAGACATGATGTCTGATAAAATCCCACCAAAAGACAACTCTGTGATGAGACACTCAATCACCAGATGGACAAAGCCAATTGATCAAGTAGACGAGAAGCAGCTACAACTCCTGGAGTTGCTAGTTTGACTTGCCACATGCCATAAATCTGACCAGCAAGCAAACAAACCCAAATGGAATTGGACAGTTTATTACTTGTGCCACAGGACACAGCAGGAGTTTCTTGCTTGCATTGGTTCTCCTTGACCCCTCAAGTCCCATTGGGGTAATTAAGAGGCAGGCACAGGTCGATATTGTATACACTGGATTTGAATCACAGTTTAAGGACAATGAGCTTAGAAAATCCCTAATCGTTTAAGGGCTTTGCTAGCAAACTTGTCTAATCTTTGTTCCTAAGGGGCAACAACGCCTATATTATCCTGACTAGGAAACAAATCTACTTTCTAACCCAGAAGGGGAGATCCCCTAGAAATTTTTTTTAAAAAATTATATATAGATATATGATTTTAAATATATATATTTAAATTAATATATATTAAATATATATTATGAAGAAATGTTTTCTAGTAGACAACATTACCTGTTCTGAGGATTTTTTAACTCCTTTTTTTCCCAGCTGCTACAGCACTTGCCTAATGAGACAATATCCATGGTGGCAAAGGTTGTAGGGATGTTTAGATTCCCCCTTACAAAAATGAATTTCATGAACAAAACTGTTGAGTGTGCAACCAATGTAAGCAGAAGCCAAGTCTGAGGATCCTCCTGCTACCCTATCTGAGAGCATTTCTTAGTTTCCTAGCTGAGATAGCTGGCTTGCTAGTAACATTATTCCCATTCCATCGTGGAGATGGCAGTGACATTTCTACACAGGGGCAGATAGATTCTGTGTACATGCATACCTTTCTTGTCTGTAGCATTTCACCAAGTGTCATCTGGATTTATATAGCTCAATGATAGCTCTGGTTGTGAGGTAAAACTCGCAGTGCTAGAATCTTTTCCTAAGAAGTGAGCTAGATACCTTGCATCAATACTTACAGCTAACTCCTCTCCCGCATAGTTAAGATACATAAATCCAGTAGCCAAATGGTCATGGTGATTAAACAGCCCACTGAAGGAATATTTAATTTCTGCACAATCTTGAGATCAATGATTTTGTTGCTCCTTATGTGCCCCGCGGAACAATTTCATAGGGAAAACTAGTTAGGATGGCTGGAGACAAGTGTTATCTGACTATTGAGGATTCTTCATGTTGCTGAAATAATAGGTATGAAAATGAAGGTTCTCTAGGGACAAGGATGATTCTTCTTTGATTTCTGAGAGTAATAAACAGGTGTCAGGATGTTTTAGTATGGAGCCTAGGGGACTGAAGGCATACCTCTGTATATTTCCTTGACCAATAATGTTAATCAATTGTAAAATATAGCAATACAATACATATGGGTTCATCAAAGACTCCAATCCAGGAGCTACAAAGTTTTGGTGAAGAATTTCATCTAGCCAAGATGTCCACAGAATAAAGGTACTATAATACTATGATAATATGGGGGAAAGGGCAGGAGAGAAAAATATAAATATACCTCATGGAGGTATACTTACAAAGATGTATCATGGAAAATTCTAATAACGGAGCAAAAGATGCACAATGCAATATGGACAGGGAAAAAAAAGTCTTGGACTAAGGGAAACAATTAGGAAGGCATTATATATAAAGCCAAATGCAAGCTCCTATTGAGCAGGGACAGAGACAACGCGTTAACAGTAGCTTCTGACCAACAGTGATGGAAAGGGTCATGAGTTACTTGGGGACAGAAGGTGCTCTTAGCAGGTGCTCAGTTAAAAAAAAAAAGCAAAAAGCTGTTCAATAAATTATGGAAAATGCAATGGGAATGTAAGAGCAACAGGAACTGAATTTGTACAGAGATATGAAACCCCATCTTTCACATGTATGAGGCCATTTTTTAAACTTCATTCTGTGACAAGGAATGGCCAGGGAAGTAGTTACGACTGGATTTGAGTTTCAGGCATTGTAGATACCTAAAGTCCTTTTGGGAGAAGAGTAGAGAATACTGAACAATTACTGAAGTAAATGCTAATGATATATTTTTATGCATTAGGTAAAATTTCATTTGAAAAATTATATAAAAATAATCACCTTAATCAAGGTAGAAAAATATTTTTTCTCTCATGTTCCTCTAAATGGATCTACATGTGACTGGCGTTGTGGTGCAACAGGTTAAGCCACTGCCTGCAATGCCACCTACATTTCAGGGCACCGGTTCAAATCCCAGTTGGTCTGCTTCAAATCCAGCTCCTGGCTCATGCACCTAGAAAAGCTGTGAAGCATGGCTCCAGTATTTGGTCCCCAGCCACCCATGTGGAAAGCCTAGGTAGAGTTCCTGGTTCCTAGCTCTCTCTCTTTCCCCTCCCTTTCTCTGTCACTCCGTCCTTCAAATGAATAATTAAATCACCTTGTTTTTTTTTTTTTTTTAAATAGACCTTCAAAGGGTCAATGCCAGTTATCCTTCTTGTTGTTCTGCCTCATCTTTACCATGGTCATGTATTGTGCTGTGATGTCAGCTCCAGCTCTTGCTATTGGGTATATTTCAAACACCAAGAAGAATAAATGGTAGGAAAATAGAGCACTCCCTCAGAGACTATTGTCTATGTCATTCAACTATCCCACAAACCAGAATGTTATGTAACGGCCCCCAGCATCTACCGAGAAGGTAAGCATATTTAGATATTCTGAAGGTTATAGGTGTAGCTTATATTGAATATTCTCATGACCTGAAGAATGACAAATCTTTGTACCTAAAACTAAGAAAAATAGACAGTGGCAATGTTTGTGGTGTTTATTTTAAAGGTATTGTTTAGAAGACTCAGGAACTTGAACATGAATGTGTGAGTATGATAAATGAAAGACAAGTTAATGACTCTATCCTGTCTGTGTGGTGAGAGATGCTACAAACTGAGATGGGATTAAAATGAAGAAGAGGATGGGAGCGCTCTGTTTTTATGCTTTATATGTTGGATGTCATGTAGACATTCAAAAAAATGAGAAGGCAAAATAATTGCAAGTGCAGATTAGGAATAAGAAAAACAGTAGAGATTTTTTTTAAGATAGGTGGCTCACTACCACTCATTAAGACAGAACATGTCATGAATGCTAACTCATGTGTGTTGACATCATTGCTTAGTTTTTCCCACCTAAACATCTACAATATATCCTAAACATTCCATAGCACAGTTTCACTCTTGTGATTGCTAATGAGGACTGTGGTTGCTTTTGATATTTGTCTCCATGAACATTTTTTTATCCGTGTTAAAATGTAAGCCAACCTTCTCAAATTCTAAGTACAATTTTTGTTTAGTGCCAATATTAATCTTTAAATAAAATCTCTTAGTAATAACACAATATTTTTATTTGTTTTACAAACAAAATTGGCTCCTATCCAAGTACATAATACATTGAAAATTAAATGTTCTTTTTAATTCTTTGAGTCTGTACATATATGCCTTAACTTTTTAGAAGGCTGCCACATTAAAATAAATCAGTTTTGAGAGTACCAATTGGAAAAGCTATTTTAGAATTCATATACCTCATAATCATTACAATTATTTCATGTTTATTTTTCTAGTATCCACTTTTTAAGTGACAAGTATGAAGACTCACAATTGGTCTTTCAAGTCCGAAAATAATCAAGACAGCCAACAAATGAGCTTTGTTAGGTGGACCCTGGTGTGTTTAATAATATAGTACCCTTAATTGCCATGGTGGCATTTGCATGTGTGTGTTCTTTTCTGATAATTTTGCCATGTGTAATTTTACTTGACATCCAGCATTTTAAAATTCAGAAGTATGGGAAGAAAAAAAATAGATATTATTTTAATTCTTCCACTCTCTACGGTACTTATCCACTGAATGGATTTTGATCTTGTGTAATTACTAACATGAGAAAATTTAGTAAGTAGGAGAAAATTTAGAAAGTAGGAGGAAAGTTTATAAAGATAATAACTTAGACTATAGATTCAAATTAAATTAAAAGTCATGGAAATGTATCTGAACAAACAGAAATTGGAAAGAGGTAGAATTTCTCTTACATGAGTAAAATCTGATATGATCAATGATTACGTTCTTCCCAAAGTTAGAATAACAGTTGTGAAATCTGGAAAAACATTTGAAAAGTTTTTCTAAATTGGCCTACGTGTAACTTTCGGAGATCCCAGTATTTAGTACGCACGAACATCACCCTGGTGAGGATTGCACTGTACCTGGAGTGCTGTGGTCTGCAAAGAGTCTCTGGTTCAGTGGGCATGGTGTTGGGATGGAGAACATGCATCCCTAACAAGTTCCCAGGTGGTGTGGATGCTCCTGGCCAGAACTCCTTGTAGGCATCATGCGAAAGAATGGGCAACGTGTTTCTGAAAGAAAGCTTGCTCACTTTGCCTCCCTGCATTCAAGCATGCTATAGGATCCTATAGGATGCTTTACAGTCAATTTTTTTTAATGAAAAAATCTCTCAGTAACTTTTTCTTTCTGTAACAGAGGACTTCCAGATGTGTTGCTTTTAAACTTGGATAGTTTGATTCATGCTATCTATTTGATACTTTCAGAAAAGTAATTTAATAGTTTATTTTCCCTAAATACTTTGCAAGATTCTGGAAATCTTTTAAATTGCTTTTAAAATTATTTTGTCCATCTTCTTGTTCACTTCCCAAATACCTAGAATGCCATACCCCACAAGCTAAAGGCCCGAGCACAGAATTTCAGTAGGGTCTCCCAGTTCAAAAGGGACTGATACTGAGCTGTTATCTACTGCCTCTCAGGATACATCAGTAGAAAGTTGGATCAAAACCTGATTATCCAGGACAAGATAATCTGATATTAGATAAGGAAAGGCAAGTAGTTTAACACAGTAGGCCACCACATCTGCCCCGAGCAGGTAAATCTTAACCATTGCTTTAATTGTTAAAGTAAACTCTGCCTTTTAGATATGTTTTATTAATCTGGTCTCATAAATTAATCCTTTTATGTCTGCACAACTTTTTGGCAGGACTGCAGTGTTTAAAATCAATTTTCTACTTCTTATGATGGTGATGTATTATATTAGATTGTTTATAATAGAATTGCAGGAGAATCATAAAACGTCTTGTTTTTCAGAGAAAGGAATTGGCTTAATGGCATTAAGGCAACACAAGCTCCTATGAAGGTTGTTATATTGAATTCTGGAACAATTATTTCTTTTTTTAAAAAAAGATTTATTTATTTGTATTGGAAAGTCAGATACACAGAGAGGAGGAGAGACAGAGATCTTCTGTCCGATGATTCATGCCCAAGTGACCACAAAAGCCAGAGCTGAGCCAATTCGAAGCCAGGAGCCAGAAGCCTCTTCTAAGTCTTCCATGTAGGTTCAGGATCCCAAGGCTTTGGGCCATCCTCGACTGCTTTCCCAGGTCACAAGCAGGAAACTGGATGGGAAGTGGGGTTGCTGGGATTAGAACTGGCGCCCATATGGGATCCCCGGACATTCAAGGAAAGGACTTTAGCCGCCAGGCCACCGCACTGGGCCCAGGAACAACCAGGTCTAAATGATGTATAGATCTTCAAGAAAAATAGGGATAAGCCATTGTATTTTTTTTTTCTGATGTCCAACTGCCAATATCTTAAGAATTACTTTTGCAAAGCAATAGTACAAATAGTAACACTGATAATACAATAAAATTGCATTAAATAGTTCAAATATGTAACTTGGCATAATTTAAATTAAATTAAAAGCTGAAGTAAGGTACTGATAAGAATTTCTGTTAATGATTGCACAGTGCAATTCTGCATGTCTTGATTTATGGCAGTATAAAAAGTCTCAGTCAAGACAGTGTGTTCGTCAACTCTTCATGAGTATGATGAAATATTTGGCAAAAGCTGCTTTATGTAGGAAAGAGCGGCTTACTTAACTCAGCCCATTGTAGACTGGAAGTCCAGACAATGTAGGCTTTTGTGAAAGTCACATGATGGAACTAACATATGTGAAAGATTACGTGGATATGGTGGAAGCAGAGGAAATGGGGGTTCCCAAACTGAGGCTTTCTGACAGAAGTCGGGAGATCTTTGGGAAGCTGCTTTCCAAGGCCACATCTCCAGTTACCTAAGGATATGAATTTCCCCACCTCTCTGTAGTGTTACCCTGAGGAATAAGCTTTTGACATATGGATTTTAGGGGAAATAGTTGATATACAAGTGATACCCAATAGTTTATATAAACATCTTTAAGATTAGGGATTGAGAGGGGGCAAGCATTCAGCATAGTTGAAATTTTTGTGGAGTACTCACAACTTGTGTTGGAGTGTCCAAATTTGAGTCCTGGTTCCACTGCCAGATTCAGCTTCCTGCTTTTGCTCACCTTGGGAGCAGCAGGTGACTCAATATTTTGTTCCTATCACCCACAGGTGAGCTTGGGTTGATTCCTAACCCATTTTGCCATCTCTATTTTATGCATCATCATCAAAAACAAAACAAAACAAAACAGCAGAAAACAGCTTTCTATGCCCCCCTCAATAATTACTTCAGTAAGAATGACTACAGTTTAAGATTTATTATGTTTAAAATAGAACTATGGTAAGAATAGTACATTCACTCTCAAAGGCTGAAGCTGGAATTGTAAAATATTAAGGACAGGTAATCAGCTAAGAGTTTATTTTCTTACCGATCTTTTAAGCATAATATCCCAATGAAGAAATTTTGTATTATACAAACACCTATTGCAGTCACCATTTTCCTAAGCTCTGGAGATAAAAAGCAGGCATGCTGTCTTTGGAGGATGTTCATCTTAGTGAGTTCTGGAAAACCAGTGAGGGAAGATATGTGTATAAAATGGAGACGTGATTAATATAAGTCCTGCTACAGGATACAAAAAGTGTAGAATCCTAAGGCAGCACATGTACTAGAGCTCCAGGCTAGCTCATCACACCACCAAAAATCTGGCCTTTAGAAGACTGGGGAGACCATGTGTTCCTGGGTGCAGGGACTGGGTATTGCTCAGAGAAGGAGGAATGGGGATATGTGGGAGGGCAGACTGCTGTTGTAAGTGAGGAATGACTTATGACAAGGCTACAGTACTTGCAGGTAAGGAAGAGGGCTGAAACCAAGAAATTTGGAGGAGGGAAGCTGGAGGACCTTTCTGGGTTAGACCAATGCAACCACTCACATGGGAGACCTGAACTGGGCAAGTTAGCATCGACCACTGTTGACCACCACTCACTTGTGCACATTAAAGCCAGGGCTGGGGGCCTACCTGGCAGCGCTAGATCACAGTACCCACCAGTGAGTGTTGGGGCGGGGATAGGTAATACTGGGCGGGGCCATCACACTAACCAGCATGTGAAAGAACCAGGTCTGGGGGCAGATTCTGTGCAGGGGATTTGTGGGCTCACCCCATTCCTGAAGAGGGCATCTAGTATCATAAGAGAGGAGGGAGGGCAGAACAAATTAGACAGCTCTCCCAGCCAAGCATTGACTGTGAGAATCTGAGTGAATGGAGACTCGAAGTTGGACTGTGTCAGCCAATGGACCTTGGAAGGATTTCCTCATCCTTGGAGTAATGAAATCAACAGCATTTCAGAACTATAAAAACCACCTGAACAGAACCCTCAGAGCATGCCCCACACTGGGGACCCTGAGTTGATATCTGTGGCTGTTCCCCATCCCCAGTTACTGATGTGGTTAGGATGCTGGGTGCAGTTTCTCTTTTCTCCCCTCTTCCCCCAGATGCAGGAATTAAAAAAAGAAAATTGGAAACAATGGTCTCACCCACTATCCTGTATTCCTTGACCCTTCCCACCCTGAACAGTGGTCCACATGGTCATGCATTCTTTTCAACTATGCAAACATCATAAAAAATAAAATAAAAACAAGTAGAATATCATCATTGATGATACAGGATCCATAAAGAGAGCAAAGAGAGGAGAAGAACATCCAGAATGAAAGACTAGTGCATGATGTGGTTCTAAGGTTTGAGGCGTTTATACTCACAAAGAAGTAAGGCATGTCAAGGCAATAATGACCCATACAAACAGCATGGTGGATGGACTTGTGGGAAATTATAGTCACTAATTCAAAGATGATGTTCAAAGCCAGGGTGAGGCTTACATTCACTGCAAAATAATAAGAATTCACTAGATTTTTGTCTAAAATGGATATGATAAGATTTGGGTAATTTGAAAAGTATTTAGGTTGGTCCTTCAGTGTAGAGCATAAAGCTGCCATCTGCAGCATCAGCATCCTTTATGGGTAGTTTGAATCTGAGCTGTTCCGCTTTGGATCCCGCTCTGTGTTAATGGGGTGGGAAAGCAGCAAAGAAGTTTTTAAGTTTTGGGGTCACTTTACCCATGTGAGAGACCTGGAAGAAGTGCCTGTCTCCTGGCTCTTGGCTTTGGACCAGCCCAGGTTTGGGCATTGGTGACATTTGGAGAGTGAGCTAATGGCATGAATATATCTTTCTTAATCTGTTCTCTCTCTCTCTGCACTCTCTCTTTTTCTCTCTCCCTCTCTTTTTTTCTTACAACTCTGACTTTTGAATAAATGCATTTTAAAAATAATACTGTTCAGTGTAAGAAGGATAAAAGAATTCTGCAGATCATTATATAGTAAAAAAAGGTGTAAGTAAAATATTTTTAAGTTGTATTTATTTTTTACTGGAAAGGCAGAGAAAAGGAGATACAGAGAGACAAAGAAAAAGCTTCTATCAACTGCTTCATTCCCCAAATAGCTCAGTGGCCGGAGTTGAGCCCATCTGAAGCTTCTTCAGTGTAGTGTCCCAAGGCTTTGGACCATCCTCTACTGCTTTCCTAGGCCACAAGCAGGGAGCTGGATGGGAAGTGGATCAGCTGGGACTCAAACTGGCAACCATAAAGTTTCCTGGTGCTTGCAGAATTAGTCAATTGAGCCATTGTGCCAGGCCCATTATGTAAAATATTTAAATGATATATGGTTTTAAAAAAAGAAGACGTAAGTAAAATATTTTACAACAAATGATCTTGCAAAATAAAATAGTTAGCCAAAGCTCAGATTAGGTTATAATTTAGTAATTATCATTATGACAGTATTTATCATGTTCAATGCTTCCCATAAATATCTCATTTCACAATTAGTTTCTGCTAATTGCAGAATGTGGAGAGAAGAACATTCTGACTTCATGTAAATGAATTCTCATTATACTTGATATATAAGCAACAGCTAATAGAAGGTAATGCAACCATGTAGATATTAAGGTTTTAAATAATTTTTCAATTGATTTAAGACATCTTTCATGGTCTGCAGAGTAAACGTTGACCAACTGAGTAACATCTTTCCAATATGTGGAATGAATTATTTAGTACTCACTAGCTGATTAATGATCAATAAGCTAATCTCAGCCTAAAGCTATGCGTCATATATAATGATCTTTAGTCGTATTTCACTGAGACCCCAACATGAAATAAAGACCTCTATTATGAAGTTGATTTAGGCTTTGTCTGTTTTAAAATCGCCAATGAAAAATGATGGTGATACACTGCGTTCTCTTGTTGTATCTCAGAATAAGGAATGAAAGGACTTCCTAAACAGGAATGAGTTATGGGACTTAATTCCAGTTCTGGCAATGATTCATTGAATAACCTTGGGAAAGTTACTTCAACAGTTCCAGTTGTAAATGGGGATATTAACCATTTGCCTATGAACTCCTATACCTGACTTAGGGAATGGCAGTTGCCTATTAAGAAATTTAAACTTAAGTTTACGGTAAGCTGGGTATCCTGCATAAATACAAAACACTGTGAAATAAATATATTCAATAGCAAAAACCTTTAAATGGAAACTTTTATACTGAAAACATTATCTGTTCCAGATAACTAGGTAAGAGACAGGATAGTAAGATGAGCACAGCACAACCACTCTCAAGTACATCATTTCCCAACCAAATACATAGGCTCATTTGAAATGTCATCAACATGCTACTGATGCTCCCCACTAGATTACCAGAATCAATATGGAGATGATCTCAACTGTCGCATACAACAGCTTTGATCTACCAGTTGAAATTGTGCCCAGAACATTGACCATTCAATATTCATTGATTACTGTTCATTGCTTATTCAGTGAACATTTTCTGAATTTCTACCACATGTATCATGCTGAATTCCAGAACTAGGGCTATTAACATGGAGAATACTTTATGTTGTGATGGGTGAGATGGGCAATATGAAAGGAAGATGATATAGGGTACAATATCACATAGTGAGAAGTTCATTAAAGATCTACAGTGTATAGGATGAGACCAGTGGTCAAAATCTGCTGTTATTGATGCTTTGACCAAGGAAGACTTTTTTGAAAAGATCAGTTGAAATGTGCCCCAAAGAAGTATGACTAACTGGAGCATAAAGATAGCAGGAGAATGTTCTCCAGCAAGTGCAAGAGGCCTGAGATGGTATATGTGAAAGATAGAAAACTCTTCCAGCTGTTACAAAGAGACAGTTTTCATCAAAATGCAATCAGAAAATGGAGGAAATGTGTAAAGGAATAGCACAATCTGATTTACATGTCTTAAGAACACTCTGGCTCCTGTCCACAGAACAGACTCCAAAGGAAAAACATGGAGTCTTGTGAAGAACTTTTACAGTAACACAGGAAATGGAGCCTGCAAGTTCTGTGCAGATTGCTAAAGTGCCTATAATGCTCAGGTTTGTCATTTATATTTGACATACACCTTGAAACTGGAGATGATAGCATTTCCTAAGGTTTTGATGTGAGAGAGCCTGGAGAATGATGTTGGATGCCCAGTTTTATATCCTAAGTAACCAAATGGGCTGATGACCATTTTGGGGATATTAGATTAGGTGAGGAGATAAACTGAACAGTTACAGAAATAATGTAGTTGAGAAACCATTGAAAAACTCGACCTGGAGTTTTGGAATATTTGAGAACAGGACTCTGTGATGAGGACATGTTTCAGAGTTATTATTGTAGAGCTTACACTTCAGATTGTGGGCAGGATGGAGTCACTGAAGAGAGAAAAGGGAACATTAAAAGCGGTGAATTTCAACAAAGGAAACTGAGAGAGGTTAATAAGAGTGGAGGAAATTAGCCAGCAGAACTGTACCCTGACAGCTCAGGCTTGCAGATATTTTGGGAAAATATTACTGGCATGGATTAATCGTCAGGGAAAAGAGCTGTTAGGGACTGATTTTTTTTTCATAAAAATAAAAGTAAATGCATCAAAATACAAAACAAATTTCAAGGATGAAGCAATGGCCAAAGGAAGAACTGAAATAGCAAAATTCTATAAACTGGACAGCAGAGTCATGAGAGGCAGCCTGGAAATAGAGCTAAGCAGAAAGATAAGACAATAGAAAAAGCTGTACTGTACACCAGCAAAGACAACCAGAACCATACTCTTATATGACAGAGCACTGTAAAGCTTAGGCATTATAGCCAAGAGGCCTCTGTAAGAATAGGAATGTCTTTTGCAGAAAAGAGGTGATGGGCAAAGAAAAATTAGCATCTTGATTGAGAAACCACTCACTGCACAGTGGTTTAACAAATTAAAAACATACACATCAAATTGTGATCTTTCAGGTCATTGAGGAGAACTAGACCATGGCAAATTTGTAAACAATAGGTAACTAAGCATAAGAAAACACCAGAAGTCTAGGGAGATCATTGAAATAACGGTTTTGGGGTTTTTTTTTAAATTAATTGTCATGGTATTGAGTAATCAATATGTTAAAACAATGTAAGTTCTTAACCACATCCTGTGACTACTTCATTGAAGTTTCAAATTTAGTTTATACACAAAACTGGTTAATATACACCTTAAAATGGCTATAGGGTACTATTCAGCTGTCTCATGTCTATTTTCATTTTAGTATTTAGCAGTTTATAGTTTTGAAGCATAATTTTGCTGAACTTGGCAGATTTTAGGACAGTCTAAACTTACTTATAAATCTAACAAGGCATTTGTCAACAGTTGAGGTGCAGAACAGTTTTAGGAGGGGTGTGCAGAGAAATCTTCAATATCCTAGTGAGGAGTAACTAATCTTTGTGTCCCACCTAGTAAGGTATGTGTGAGTCCACACTGACTGTTTCCTGTCTGGTTCTAAGGTTTTTAAATTGTGAATTAATTAGTTGATTTGTAAGGCACAGAAAGAGATCTCTCATCTGCTCATTCAGTCCTCAAATGTCCGTAATATCAGGTGTGGTCTAGGCTGAGGCTGGGAGCTTGGCCCTAAACCCAAGTCTCCAATCTCTAGCCATCATCTGCTACCTCCTCGGGTGCACATTAGCAAGAAGCTGGAATGGAGAGCTGATCCCAAACTGGAACCCAGGCATTCCAACATGTGATGAGGATGTCTCTAGTGGCATCTTTAACTACCATGTCTAGTGCCACCTCTGGGACAGGATTCAGAAAATATTAAATGTTTAATGCAATTTGATGAATATTATACATTAACACTGATAATATTTACCTTGCAGTTGGAAGCTGGTGAGAATAACTACTTATACATGAAGTGTATCTGAAATCCCAGAGTGTCCTTGAAGATTAACAATTTGAAAAAATAACTTTCTCAAATGGATGAATTTCTTCTACTTTTAAAGTTCTGTGCTTTATATAAAAACAAAATCACTGTGTTTATGAATCTTCCAAACACAGTAAGAACATATTAAATGATTAAAACATAAAAAAATATTAAATGAATGATTTTTCAGCCTAGAATTTCTTACGATGGAATTTTGAATCCAATCAAACCATTAGTTGGCAAGTGGGTATGTTACACAAAGTTTGATCTGGGGATGCAATGCAAAGATTGTATCATGCACAAGTGTAGGATGTAGGGATGAAATCACATGGAGAGTTGTTGCATTTGTGTATGGTGGTGAGCCTGAAGTTAAATCAAAAGAAATTAAATAAAATTGTATCAAAAGGAATTGTAGTTAGGGAGAACAACTGGACAGGATGCAAAAGGAAGTAGAGGACAAAAGTCCAATCCTGGCGTCGACATTCTACAAAGTTAGTGATGCCTGATACCACACAGGTACATGTGCACCTGGCTGAAGAGTCTAAGAAGATGCAGGAGGAGGGGAATGGGTGGGAGCTGGCAGAGCTGCAGCTCAACTGCTCTGTAAGACGGAGGTAAGCTAGATGAGTGACAAGCTTGAGCTACAGGCTACCTGACTCTGGCCTGACCCAGAGAGAAACGGCTGCTGCTTCACTGTTGTTTCCAAATCTCACACAAGCATCTCATGCAGTGAGCTGAACCTGGGATCATAGGAAGAGGGATTGCTAAAGATATTGTTCCAGTTTAGCCAAATCATGGCAATCCCAAGACAGCCACAAAGGACACAAGGCATGTGCAGACCTTCCAGCCTTCCTGTTTCTGACAACTCCTGGGGCGTATCTTCCATGGAATCAGCACTGCTAATCAGCATTAAAAAGCATGTCTAATTTAGAAAGTGAAGGAGCAGGTCACATCTTTGAGATGATGCAAATCCTAGAAATTTACTCAAGAACATTACATTTCAGTATTATCAGGTTCAGACTAAAATGCAGATGATTCTGGGAGCCAAATATCCTTGCAAGAGACTATAGAAATCACACGCTGTCTGAATATGCTTTAATCATTTTATCAAAAGATTTAATAATCAAGGAGAAACTCCTGGAATGAATTAACCACAGATGTGTAAAAAACTGATCAAACATGAGGGGAAAAATAAGAAAAGAATACGAAGGACATCAGAGAAAAATACTTAGATGACTCAAGTATGCTTAATTTTTAAATTTCAGACCAATGTTCATGAATGCTAATCATCTAGTATTAAGAACATATTTGGAAGTAACTAAAGGAATCGTTCTGATTGTATGTGAAGTATGGAAACTCAAAAATATAGAAAAATCGTTATTTTTAAGATATGATGGCAAATAATAGAGGAGACATTAGAAGAAGAAAAAGGCAGTAGATCTTAGTGTCTGTTTGACAGTATGTTAAACATATTAAGATCTAAACTTATATAGTTAAAGTTTGGTGAAAATTGGAGTAAGGGAAAGGGGCAGGAAAAACTATGAAAAATGGTGCCAAGATGTTAAATGGTTCACTGCAGGTGTTGGCAACATGGATGTATCAATTATGGTGACCAGGAAAGAGGGAGCTTAATTGAAAAGCTGTAGGGGAAAAAAAAGACAGACTCATGTGAATAACAGTCACAAGAAGAAAGTAAAAATGGGTAAATTCTCCATTTAGGAAGTTTCTGCATAAAAGGGAACCAGAGAAATAAGGAACATTTTTGATGAGAAGTGTTTTGTCTTATTTTTATTTGTGAAATTATTTAAGAAAAGTGCTTTGGTGGTGGACGCTTCGTGCAGTTGGGAGATTGACATCCGATTTCAGAGTTGTTAGGCTTGAGTCCTGACTCTACTCCTCACTCCAGCTTCCTAATAATGCATGCCCTGAGAGGCAATGGGAGGTGGTGGTGCAAGTACCAGAATCCTTGTCATTCATTTAGGAGACGCCAAGTTTCTGGCTTTTGGACGTAGGGGTTATAATCTTCTTGATGAGAGCCCATTGTTTTGTCTCTGTGCATCTCAAGTGAAGAAAAATAATTCAATGTGTACATATTCCGACTTGTGTCTATTCCAACAGGAATACACTTGAAAGGAGAAGGAAAGGAAGAGAAAGGTCATTGCTAGAGCATATTTTTTGGGTGGACAAAAGAAGTCAAAAGAGGATTGCGTTAATGTGGGGCAATAATCAACAAAATAATGTGCACGAAACATTGCAAGAATCTCAGAATTTATCACCATGCTTCATCTCTCGTTTGCTGGTCTCATCCCAACACAGCAGCCAGCAGGCTCAGAATCAAATGTACACTAACATCGTGTCAGTCTTCCACCTTCAGCTTCACAGTAGTTTCTTTTTATTTGGGTTAAATCGCATACACTTACAATGCCTTTTTTTTTTTCCTGTGTCCAGTTCTCAGTCAAGTTTCTTAACATTTCTCATTCCTACCCAATGCCCCCCTCACCCCGCTTCAGGCTCACTAGTCTCCTTCTGGAGCTTTGAACTTGCTAGCACATAACCCTGACCATTGTCCTTGCGTGGAACATTCCCTCGTTCTTTTTCTCCCTGTAGATGTCCATCGGATCACTCTGTGTTTCTGCCAGGGCATCATTCAGATGCCACCTTGTCAGGCTTCGCAAGACTAGCTTATGTAAATACACATGTTGTTATAAGTCCAGCACTCAATTCCTTGTCCCTAAACTACACGGAATCTCACCTTGTGAAATTTGAACAGGAACACTATAGCTTCATCTAAAGCTTGAGGTTACACATTGTGGGTGAGATTGAATAGCATGTCTGTGTTTCTCTCCAGCTATATTGGAAAATACAGAGGCAAAATGAACCAAGACTGGTGTTGTCCATAATATAAAAAGAAATATATATATATATATATACACACATATATTTATAGATATGTATGTGTATATTGTCTTTATTAATCCATTTATATATTTATTTTCAAATTTCTTATATTTATATTATATATTTATACATTTGTTTTAAAATTTATTGCATATTTCTAGTTATTTTTATATATGTACATATGAGTATATATATATATTCAATATTCAATTGAAGTGACAGAACTAAGATTGAAACAAATGAAGTTAGAGTAACTGCAGACTATATAGCCCAAATTATATTAGGAAAACTTGTGTTACATCATGACTAAAACCAGATAAGGTCGATGGAAATCCAGGTGCAAGTAGTGGATCCTGCAGAGTGAGCAGAAAGGAGAGATTGTAGTTGGAGACCAGGTTGCTATACAGTGGAGGTTCCATATTTCTTGATAATGATCAATTCTAGTTTTGGCACCATGACTAAAATTGAAAAAAAAAAAAAGATAGAGAGTGTTAGAAGTGTGGCATCCTGAGACAGAACCCTCACCAGCCTCAATGTCAGAGGCTTGAACTTCAGAGTCTGCCACCCATGAGATGTGACACATAATGGGGTTTGTCCTGAGTGTTTTTACAGAGGGAGTCAACATACAGCTCTAATTGTAGCCTGTTCTGTCTGCTTTTTACAGAGATTTTTTGGTTTTATTTGAAAATTGGAATTACAGCAAGAGAGGGGGAAAAAGGAGAGAGAGAACTTTGACCCGTCTGTTGGTTCACTCCCCTGATGCTTGCCACGGCCGGGATTCTGCCAGGTTCAAGTCAGGATCCAGAGATTCCGTGTTGCTCTCCCACATGTTTGACATCATCATCTGCTGCCTCTTGGTGCATTCTCAGGAATATGACTCAAACCACACCTTTATTTAGGGATAAAGCTGTTCCCAAATGATAGCACAGCCCCTGCAGCCCATCCTTCCCCTTGGACTAACTAAATTTCTGAAATGATAAGGGATTATTTTGTTTGGAGAAGTCACACAACGGACTGAGTAAATCAATGCCTGGGGGGAATTCTTGTAGACTGCATGTCCAATACCACCAATAGGAAAGACAGCTTTTGTTGATCACATTCCTTCCAAAAATTGAATTCTATTAAGTACTTCTGTAGTGGAAAGTGAAAAGAGAAAACAGAATGAACACTACTATTTGGCCATAGCGGTTTGCAGGTATTCAGAATATTCGCCACAGAAGAATCATTATTAGAACCCAGTTGAAATGAGTCCTGTTTGATTGAAATACTGGTACCCTTAAGAATAAATGGATTTTGGGGCCTGCCTGCGATGGCCTAGTGCCTAAAATCCTCGCCTTGTTCGCGCCGGGATCCCATATGAGCGCCAGTTCTAATCCCTGCAGCTCCACTTCCCATCCAACTCCCAGCCTGTGGCTTGGAAAAGCAGTAGAGGACTGCCCAAAGCCTTGGGATCCTGCACGAGTGTGGGAGACCTGGAAGAGCTCCTGGCTCCTGGCTTCAGATTGGTGCAGTACCAGTCATTGCGGTCACTTGGGTAGTGAATCATCGGACGGAAGATCATCTTCTCTCCTCCTGTATGCATATCTAACTTTGCAATAAAAAAATAAATAAATAAATCTTTTTTTAAAAAAAGAACACATGGATTTTTAAAGCAATCCAAATCATCCAATTAAAGTGACACAGAAATGGGTTCAATATCAGTTGATGAGTATAAAATATTTCTAGCCCCTTCAGCTGAGGCATCTATAAACAGCAGAATTATCCCGAAGTGATGTACTTACAGGTATTATGTTATATAGCAATGCTCTGGCAAAGAATCACACCACCTATTTCCCTCTCCCTTCAAACAGGGGCAAAATACTGATTTGAGTTTGTAATTAACCACGTTGATCTACTTCTGGCAATGTGTTTTTCATCATCTTCTTATAATACAAGTAGCGCCTCTGAGTTGAAGGTGTTTAACTAGAGAAAAGCACATAAGCACACACAGAGGGACTGGTAGCAAATTAGAGCAAATGAGGAGTACAGTGCGAGAGGCTTGTCTTAGAGCATCGAACCGCACCTGTAATCAGCCCTTCAGGACAGTTTAACCCGTACTTGCTTTAGTCTTAATTCCTAGCTGATGGCAAGGGATTCTACTCTTCCCTAGCTAATGTCATTGATGAAAACCATAAGCACAAACGGATGAATCACATAATTCATAAGCACATGAAATATCTTTGTGCACTCAATTAAAAATGAAAATTAAGAAGGCAAGGAATAATAAATTATTCATTCCATTAAGGAAAGGATAGAGGCAAACATAAGGTTAGGATAAAAATCCCTGCTATGGACTAAAGTCAGGTCCTTTTCAACACAAATAATTGACCAAGAACAGGTACTTATTACTTTTATAATAGTGTTCAAGAAACGCCATTCCATAACAACTGGATAATAGAGGAAAAGCTAGCCTTTTCACCTCACTTTGCTATTATGAAGTATTAAAAGAATGACTAGGGGCATATTGTGCTTAAATAATGGCCATTAAAAATGTAATTGTGTGTGTATATATGTGTGTGTGTGTGTGAGATATAAAGTGTTATACATATGATCTATGCACAGACTCTTATATATTGCATAAATTGCATACACTATAAAGCACTGCATATAATATATGCACTCAATTATTTATCATATAAAAATAGCAAACCAAAAAATGTATTACAATATTCATGTTCCAAAATTGGTGGCTTCTCTTTTAAATAAAAATATCCTTTGTGGAACTGTTATGCTTGCTATTTTGAATCACCAATCTAAGAATGTGGTATGTCATTCCATTTATTTAGGTCATTTTTCTAGTTACTTTCACCAGCATATTGTAATCTCCAACATACATACCTTGCATATTTTGTTAAATTTTTCCTAATTCTGACTCTCCATTATAATTTTTATGAATCTTGGCATTTTTTATTCAAATGATAACCATTCATGTAGATGTCCCCAATTTGGTTAGATTATAAATTTAGTCAATGTGTTTATATATCTTTTCACTGATGAATAACTGGGTTTTTTGTTGTTGTTGTTGTTGTTCCTTTTGAAACCTGCAGAAGAAAAATAATTTATTCACCAAGGAACTAGCAGACCAGCAGGCACTCCATCAATAGGTTGCTACTGTATTTACTTTTTGTCTTTCCCACTTTCTACTGAGTTTACAATTCAGTTGTTAGACCAGAGAAGCTGAGCTGAGGGCTTATGAAGACACAGTCTGAAAAGTCTCCTGAGGCAAGCCGATGTGATCTCTCTGTGAACAGAGATGGCACCTGCTGTTTGCTCAGTTCACCAGTATAGTTAGCTAATCCTTTGAGATGATGCCATGCACGGTACAGCATGCACCCTCTGCTGGTCCCTCCTTTCCGCTTCCAGCAGAATTGAAGAAAATTGAGCTCTACTGCTGGAGGGGATTGTATGAAATCCATCTAAAATGTACAGAAGAGTTCTCTTGAAGGGTTAACAGAGCAAAAGGTTCAGAACACTCCATGCCTCCTCTTGACTTCACTTTGAGGTAGCCTAGTTTTGTATCTAGTTCAGGTTCAAACTGTATTCTAAAATGTACTCCACAAGATTTTTTTTTTTTTGATAAATCACTTATTGTTGTTGTTATAAATGCCTTTCACATATAGATGCCCATGGATTTGCCTGGGCTATGATTATATTTTAAATGTGGATAGCTTTTTTTAAAAAAGATTTATTTATTTTTATTGAAAAGGCAGATATAGGGCCTGGTGGCGTGGCCTGGCAGCTAAAGTCCTCGCCTTGTACATGCCGGGATCCCATAAGGGCGCCAGTTCATATCCCAGCAGCCCCACTTCCCATCCAGCTCCCTGCCTGTGGCCTGGGAAAGCAGTAGAGGACGGCCCAAAGCTTTGGGACCCTGCACCCGCGTGGGAGACCCAGAGGAATGTCTTGGATCCTGGCTGCGGATCGGCATAGCATCGGCCGTTGCGCTCACTTGGGGAGTGAATCATTGGACGGAAGATCTTCCTCTCTGTCTCTCCTGCTCTCTGTATATCTGACTTTCCAATAAATAAAAAAATCTTAAAAAAAAAAAACAAGAAAAGGCAGATATATAGAGAGAAGAGGAGAGACAGAAAGAAGTATCTTCCATCTGCTGGTTCACTCCCCAAGTGGCTGCAACAACTGCAGCTGAACCAATCCGAAGACAGGAGCCAGGAGCTCCTCCAGGTCTCCCACGCAGGTGCAGGGTCCCAGGCTTTGGGTCATCCTCGACTGCTTTCCCAGGCCACAAGCAGGGAGCTGGATGGGAAGCAGAGCTACCAGGATTAGAACTGGTGCCCATATGGGGTCCCGGCGCATTCAAGGTGAGGACTTGAACTGCTACACTATCGAGCCAGGCCAATGTGGATAGCTTTTAAAAATTAATCATCTACTAGACTGGATGTAGTAATAAAATCTGTTGTTACATACTGATGGAAATACGCATCTAAATATCAGAATTTTGGACTTGTGACTGTTGCTGAAGGACCATACTATGCTAATAATATGAGGAAAATGGTGGCAGAAGAGAAAGAGCAGGGAGTAAGGAGAGGTGGAGGGGAGATTCATTACACCTACAAAACTGTATCATGGAAAATGATAATAAAAATGAAAAACACAAAAACACAGGTACACCTTGTCTCTGATAATATGTGGCTATACCCAAGATGATTGCTGTCTGTAATGCATCCTGGATAGCAATCAGAGTTGCAAATATTCTTGTTCTAAAATCATTCATTATGGTTTATGATGGACTCAGAATCATGAAAAAGTATGGTGAAGAATCAACTTAGAGATTCCTAATGAAAACACACCCAAAGAGTCACATGGAACACAGCATCTGAGTGCATTGTTACTGTTTAAGTAGTTCACTGTTAGTTTCTCACTCATTTCTGTTTAGCTGGCATGTCTTCCTTGAGTGTATAGATGTTAAATCAATAGTAATTAGTTCAAACACAGTGATACTAAATTTATCATGGACACAAAAGCATGATGATCATTTTCAAAATATGCGTGTTTAAGCATATTGAATATCTTAATTGCATAACTTATGACATTTCATTATAGCTCTCATTTGGGAATTGTATTTAGAGCTGTTACTCTATATGGGCATTATAAGTAGACAACAAGCCTGAAGTCATCTCCCACACTCTCATGCAGGTGAAAAATGAAAGCATACTTAGTCAAAATGAATTATCAAAGGCCAGAACTAAAGACCTAAGAACTAAAAGACCTTCTTCATCACTGTTCGCAACAATTTGCTTTGAAATAATTATGTACATCAAATCTATATTGCATATATCATACACTGTGAAATAATTTGCCAAGTTTTTTTCTATCTCTCACAGTTTGATTGTATTTTTGCACAGTGTGAAAACATTAGAATCCTTACCAATACAAAAGATCAAGTGTGTGGATTTATCATCTGAAGTTTCCCAGGTCCTTTGTATTGTAATGACATTTATTTTATAAAAGACTTTGTGTACTGTATATATGTAGCCAGATGCAGAGGTAAGCTTTCATGGCCTTTCTAGGGCAAGCAAGGTCGTTTATCTAAAAAGCAAAACTATTCAAAATATGAAGCTGTCCCTGTGAGCATGGCATTAGGTCTAGAAGTTAAGACACCAGGTGAGGTGGGCACGTGCCATGTCAGAGAATGTAGGATTGTCAGCTGAATCTGACTCATGATTTCAGTTTCCTGCTAATGTAGATCCAAGTTATCAAGTTATAACTAAAGTAATTGAGTCTTGGCCATCCATGTGGGAGAAATGGATTGTGTACCCAGGCCCAGCTCAGCCTGTCCCCATACGCTGAATATTTATAGAGACTCATATTATTCCTGTATCCTGTTTGCTATCTTTCTTTATTATTAATAAGCACATTTTTTGCCTTATTTTGAAATCATCAAACCCAGAATCACACAGTTATTTTCTTCTGTTTTTTTTTAAAGATCTATTTATGTTACTTTTATTTGGAAGTCATATATACAAAGATGGGGAGATACAGAGGGGAAGATCTTCCATCTGCTGGTTCACTAACCAAGTGGCTGCAACTGCCAGAGCTGAGCTGACCCGAAGCCAGGAGTCAGGAGGGTTCTTCCAGGTCTCCCACATGGGTGCAGGGTCCAAAGGCTTTGGGTCACGCTGCACTGCTTTCCCAGGCCACAAGTAGGAAGCTGGATGGGAAGCAGGGCTACCGGGACAGGAACTGGCATTCCATATGTGACTCTAGCATGTCAAGGTGAGCATTTTAGCACTAGGCTACTGCGCTGGGCCCTTCTTTAGTTTTTTTGTTTTTGTTTTTGTTGTTGCTGCTTGCTGTTACTTTATGTGCTTTGCTTTGATAAAAAAATTATTTAGCATTTACTTCATTACTTTTAATGACATAATTCACAAATCAGTTTATTGTTTAGCTGCTCACGTATGTATGTGAATACCATACGGAAATCATTTTGATGTTTGGCATATGTTAAATCAAGCTGTGCTTCAGTATCAAGATTCAATAGATTCATCCCCTTATTGAAAAGTTCTATCCAACACTAACACAAGTAAAGAGAGATTGTCCATCTACTGATTCATTCCTCCCACCCTGACCCCTTCCTCCCGCCACACCACTCCCCACAGATGCCTGCAACAGTCCGTGCTGAGCCAAGCCCAAGTCAGGAACCAAACACTGCGCTAGGTATCCCGCTGGCTGGTAAGGGTTCAAGCACCTGAGCTGTGTTTGGCTTCCCACGTGTGTTAGCAGGGAGCTGGATCTGAAGCATGGACTAGCCAGAGTTCAAGCCAGCAGTGATGGGATCCTTCAACACAGCTGCCTCACGTGCTGTGCCACAACAACTGCCCAAACTTTACTTTCTTCTTTTAAATTCAAATAATGCAATGATGAGTTCTCTCAGTTCTTACTTGTGCAAATTATCTTTACTGTTCTCTTATTTTAGAAACTTTCTTTTTCTGCAAAGGGATTTGTTCTAAATTTCAGCACTTTAAGCACTATTAATGTGTTGTCCTTTTACTTCTTTTGTTAAAATTGAAAACCTAACATCTGTTTTACTAAACCTTCTATTTCTTTATTACTGTCAATAGTTTGTATTATATGAATAGATTTTGTGGGGTTTTTTATAACCTCTTATCCTAATCCTTGGGCTCATAGTTCCTCTTAAATATGTTAATTATTGGCTTTTTTTTTTACCTTAGAAAATGTTTGCTAATTGTTCTGTTCCATTGCATTTGTCTTCTGTTTGGGGACAAATTTTTATTATACTTCCTATGTTTGCCTATACTCCTTTCTAGATTATTCTATTTCAGCCTCTCTGTAACACCATAAACAATTAGTACTGGTCTTTTAGTTTTCTGGTAACTCATGATTATTTGTATATATTGGAATATATTTATATGTTTATATTTTGGAATACATTTACATATTGGAAGCCTTATTTTCTCTCTCTTTTTAAATTGTTTTTCACAACACAGTTTTGTAGGTTTAGGTTCTCATCACTGCCCCTCCCCTTTCTCCCTCACCGTCTCGCCCCACCTGCTTCCTTCCCCCTTATTATCACAAAAGTAAAGTTACAGGTTTAACTTTCTGACTTTTAAATGTGTCATGACATGGTAAGTATAGGCAAAGGCAGAAAACCTGGTAATATAATGCCGAGATGGCTTGAAATGCTTCACCAAGAGACCTAATCTCATTCAGGAATAGAGATGTACATTGCACAGTACCTCTGTTTCCTTGTCTGCTAGTCTCCCACCTACAGCTCATTTATATGAATATGTATTTGCTATATATGTATATATTCACACATATATACATGTAGTACTTAGTGTATGGGATATATTATATCAAAGAGAACATTTCAGATTTATCCTTTGGAACTGGCTTACTTGACTAAGCATAATTGTTTCTAGCTGGAATCATTTTGCTGCAGATGGTGAGATTTATTATTTTTTTACGTCAGTAATATTCCACAGAGTAGGTGTTTTTCTGTTTCTTTACCTCTTCCTCTGTGACAGGCCTCTGGGTTGATTCCATATCTTTGCTATTGTGAATTGCATTGCTGTAGATGCCGGTTACAAGTCGTTCTCATGAATGCATATTTCACTTCCTCTGTGTATATTGCCTGGAGTGGAGTGGCTGGGTCATTGGGTTGATCGATTTTCAGTTGTCTGAGCACTCTCCATAGGGACTTCCTTAGTGGTTATCTTAGTTTACATTCCCACCAACAGGGTTTAGGGTATGGTTGCCCTCACACACTTGCCAACGATTGTTGTTTGTTTATTTAGGTAGCCCTTTATCTCTGGAGTTAGGTGGAACATCATTGTAGCTTTTATTTCCATTTCCCTTACAGCTGGGAAACCTGTGTGTGTTTTACGTGGCTATTCCTTTTTTTGAATCTCATCTTTTGAAAAATATCTGTTTCCAATCTCTTCGCAGGTTGTTTGTTTTGATCACTTTCTGTAACTCTTTGTAGATCTTGGGTATTAGTCTTCTTACGGTTGCTGCCTCATTTTCTTAACCAATTCTCTTGTTAGGTTAACGTAGTCCATATTGTTCTTTATTTTGGCTGTGACTGCTGTGCTTTTGGAGTCTTTTCTAATAATTCCTATTCCTGTAGCATGTTCCCTCTGGTAATTTGATGATGTCTGAGCATAGGGTTAGATTCCCTGATCCATTCAGAGTTGTTAAATTGATTTTGTATTTCTGTGATGTTTTGTGTATTTTGTCTGTTTACTTGTACTACCTTTCTTTGAATTTGCTATTCATTGCAAATTTTTAAGACATTGTGACATAATTCCAAAAATGTGACCACCTGTGTTTCTTTTTTCAACATGAAATTGATCATGCTCTCCTGTCGTTTGTCATTTGTTATTTTTTCAGCTTTATGCTGAAGATGGTGAACTAAGACTGCATTTGACAATTATACTACCTTCCTCCAGAGAGAGTTTATTTTCTCCCTTTTGACATACAGAATGGAGGTTAGTCTTTTCAATCCAGTCAGAGGCTGAACTTCCAGGAGGCTGGATTTAGGAAATGTAATCGGAATTTGCCTGTTATTTGCTTTTAATCCTAAATTCTTTTTTCCCCCCATCCAACAGGGCTCTGCCTTCAGGCAGTTTTTGAACTTGAACATTTGTGTTTGTATAACTATGAGATTCTTGAATTCGTACTCAGTGCATTTTACAGCTCTGCTGCTGAACTATGTGAGATGTTTTTATAAGTACAATGAATAGAATTCTCATCAACAAGCTCAAATAGTAATTGCGGTACAAAAATCTACAACTATATGAAAACAGTTCCGGTTTGAAAATGAGAAGTTTTCCATTTCTGCCTCTTGAATAATCAGTGTTATCCCATTAGGTGAAGAGATTATGACAGGTGCCTGAAGTTAGATTATATGAAAGCAGTGGCCTAAAGCAAGAGGTCAGAATCTGGTCCCATTGTAAACTATGCCCTTGGCCAGGAGGCAGGTTGCCAGGGAGTGGACAGGATGAAAGCTAACACATATGAAAGTCCTGGTGTGATGTGACAACATCCTGGGGCTGAAATGGCATGAGGTACCAGAGCTCATGCAGAGGCACAACATCCATGCTGGGGAGCGGGCCACCATGGTGAACTACAGGCCACAGTGACGTATAAGAAAATGATCACATACTGGGGAAATTAGGATAACAGCCTTAACTTTTCAACTGTAATAACAATGATTTGCAAGCGTAAAGAAGGAAATATAGAGAACTTAAATGGATGTGCAAAAGTATGGGATTTGAGTTGAAGTTATCTGTTGAAGCACATGGCTTTGGATGTGTAATGGATAGAAAAAGAAATAAAAATGCACGTGACGCTGTAAGGACCTGGAAGTAGTGACACTCTTCTAGCAGTGAGCATGAATAGCACCCAAATTTATGTCTGAAAAATATCACTCAACAGTTCTTGGAACTTGTGATCTGCAAAAATGTCTGATTTTATGGTAGAAAAAAGAAATAACAAGATCTACTTTAAAAACCTTTGATGCCAGATAATAAGAATATGCTCAATGAATAGTTGAGACAGTTAGAAAAGGACACAGCACCACTCGAAACAATCTCCCACTGGGCAAATTATAGATAATATGTGTACCAAGAAAATGATAGTACTGATGATGGCCTATTGAGTATAAGAGCAAACTCCTAGTCCATACATGTATGCATAAATGCAAGACTGTAGGGAAAGTTTGCTGGTCACTGGAATATTCACATAGCTTCAGGTCTCTCCATGTGATCATGATTAATTACAAAGTGTGAAAGTATAATCTCTACAATGAAGAACCCTGGCAGATAACAACTGAACCAAGGGGAAATTATCGTAACAGGACAGCTTCGTTCTTCTATCAAAAGGGCAAGACATAGCAAGACAGAGTATCACAAATGAGGAAATTTCTGCCAAATATGTAGGGCTCAAATTCCATCGACATCCCATAATTAGAAATAAAAATTGAAAAACCTTCTAGAAGACAGCTTGCCTGGAATCCACCGAAGTATTAAGATATGCAAACTTTAGGAGTAACTGAAGTTTTTTTTTTGTTTGTTTTGTTTTCAAACTGAACGGAGCTAAATGAATATAGCAACTAAAAGAGATGGATGATTATGAATAAATTATTACTATAACAGAATAATTGGAAAGTTAGTGACATGTGAATTGGGTGCGGAGAAGAGAAAGAAAAATGTTCATGTGAATTTTCTGCTATCAGCGATCTATTCTGCTATGTGGAAGTATCTCTTCATTTACGTATAGAAGACATGTTTGACAATGAATAGGAATCAGATCATTAACACACACTAGGAAAAAATTAAAACTTTCAAGTAAGTGTTCCTTTCAAAGACACTAAAATAAAAAAAAAATACAGACATCAATATCTGAATTTACAAAACCATCAGTGAGATCGCCAAAGTGTAGCTGAGAGTTGGCACATTTATTATTGATGTTTCTAATATTCCTGTTAGAATGTGCAATCAGAGAACTCACAGATGGACAGAATGGTTCAGTCCCTAGCACACGATTAATTCATGTAAACAAATCAACAAATGTATGCGTCCTCTTTCAATGTCCTCTGGTTGAGACACTGAAAGAAAACCGAAGTTGAAAAGAAAAAGACGTTCCTCCAGGCTGGCTCCTTTTGTCAACTGATTTGAGTCACTGGCAATCACGTAACCTACAACTTTGGTTTCCATGGACTCTGCTGCCACCAAGATAGGTAAAAGGCCATGAAGATGTTTTCCTCAAAGGGAATCAGTAAAAGTAACTGATGTAAATAATATTGGAATGGGGAGACCCATGAGTATCTCATGTTGTAACATCACCCTGCCTTTACCGGGTTACTCTTTCCTTTGCAAAATTTTACATTTAGTTTTAAAAAAAATATGAATATATGCAGTATATCCTATTAACAATGTGATTGCCCTTGTCGCATATGCTTTAATTGTGGTATGTAATGATACATGTTTAGGTTTGCTCAATGTGAGGAGGCAGTCATGATACATGCCATCTACCCAAACGGAAAACAGCAACAACAAAAAGGCTTTACCACATTTAATTTCATTTCCTCTAAGCATTTCTCAATAGGAAATTAATACCTTTTCTTATTCACATAGGAAGATTATTCATCACTTTTATAAATCATCTATATGTTCCACTAAATCTGCTGCTTTGGCTGTTATTATGACGAATGAGGTATCTTAACTTATTTCTAACACTGATTTTTGCTTTATTTGCCCACTCTTTGGTGATTACATGTCCACTCTTTCTTTCTATATTCTTTGTCAAAAATTACTGAGCCAACTAAAATCAACGTTGTTTCTTTCTCACTACCGATTTTGTGTCTCACATATAGTGAATTTCTGAATGCTAACGTGTTTTTTCTTTTTACCAAACATAACAGAGAGGGGATCTAGCTGAAAAATAGTTTGTGAAAATATCTCTACTTTGATCTTCAACTGTAGTGTTAGCTTAATTGTGTGACAGGTCCGGAAGATTTTACTTTAGAACTTGGAAAGCTTTCTACCAGTGTCTTCTATAATTTCTTTCAATTTGGGAAATACCATTCTAAAGTAATGACGATTTTAATTTGAAAGTTGCATTTTTTTTCTCTTTACCTTTAGAACCTTTAGAATTCTAGAAGATCATTTCAGGAACCAGCACAGTTTTCCATTAGTATGGGATTTTTTTCTGCTTTGTCATGTTTTCTATATGTACAGGACTTACTTTAGCATCTTCAATTCTTATTAGATAAATGCTGATGTGGTTTTTTTTCCTTTATGATTAATAACTGTGTGTGGAGAAACTATCTGTAACTGCGGAAGTATCCTGTATTGGTTTGATTACTAACTTTATCATCCAAAACTATTATGAATTTTGCCTGAAATTATTATTCCTGTGATGTTTATCTAATAGCTATTTTCTATTTTCAACATTCCTCCTCCACCTCTTGCTTAGAATTCCACTGTATGCAAGAGGTATTTCTACCCTTATTTATTGCTTTTATTATTTGTTTGTTCAATATTATTTTTGATTATTTAATATTTACCTCCATATTCTCATGGTATTCATACAGATATAAGAGTCTGTCTGTGGAACTCAAATGGGTGTTGGTTCATGTCCCGGCTGCTTCACTTCTGCTCCAGCTCCCTGTTTTTGTCCTGGGAAACCAGCAGAAGATGGCTTAAGACCTCGAGTCCCTGCACCATGCTAGGATACTTAGGTGAAGCTCCAGGCTCCTGGCTTCAGACCAGACCATCTCTGACCATTGCAGCAATTTTGAAAGTGAATCAGCACATGGAAGATTTTTCTTTCCTTGTCTCTTCTCTCTCTGTAACTCACATTTGTTGAGGTTTGTTGTCTATCCTAATGTATGCTGTGCTGAAGACAGTGAAGAGAGTGGTGTATGTGTCCATGTGAGAGACCGTCAGGAATTTGTGTTGTATTGTTTATCTAGGCGGGAGCATTATTTGCTATGTAAAGGTTTATTTGAAAAGCACTGTGTCCAAGAAGGAGGGAGACACACTCAGAAGATCTTTTGCACACTGGCTCACTCCCCAGATGGTCACAAAAGCTGTGACTGATCCAAGCAAAAGCCAGGAAACAAGAATCCCTGCTTCATCACACATGTGGGTGTTAAGAACCCAAGTATCTGGGCCATGTTCCTTGCTTGGGGCAACCATAACGCAAACTCATGTTCTTCTAAAATGTTGCCATTGCATGCAGCATTTAACGCACTGTGCCACGCACAGACCCCAGATTTGATGCTCTTAATGTTTGTTCAGTCTTAATGGTTTGTAGTGTTTTCTATGTTATTGGTGACTGTCTGTCTAGTTGTTTTATTCATCACTGAAAGTGAAGAATCAGTTTATCACTGTAGAAAACTCCCATTTTTATCAGTATCATTGGTGTATATTTTAGTGCATATATTTGCTGTACATTTGTTGTTGAATACATGTGTTCACTCATACAGCTGTAACATCTTCCTAAAGAATGTATCTTTTCATTATTATAAAATGTCCCTTTTGTTTCTGGTAAGCATTTTGGTTGTAATTTAAACTGATGTTGCTATAGACACTGCAAATTTCCTTTGTCTCTGCTGACCTTTCCACCCTTTTACCTTCAGTCTGTGTCTTTGAGACCAATGTTTGTCTCCTACAGACAACGTATAGCTGGGTCATGTTTTTAATCAGTCTGGCAGTCTCTGCTTTTTGATTGACTTGTTTATTCACATCTCACGCTATTGCCATAGTTGAGTTTATATTCCCTATACTTCCTTCGGGTTAGTCATATGTCTATGTTATTTTGTTCCTCTTTTCCTCCTTAGCTGATTTATTTTATATCCATAATGCTTTGTTTCATTAGTGATTTTTCCCATCACTGTTAAGTTATTTTTGAGTGTGTGCTATAATATTTACAGTGCACATCTGAATTTGTAAAAATCACTGTCAGGCATATGCTGTCTTAAATCCAGTAATGCATTAGGCTATTACTTCAAGGCAGCTCCGTTATCTTTGCTCTCCTTTATGGAATTTTTCCCCCTAAGTGTTACATCTGTCCATTTTGTAAGCCACTAGTTACAGGCCAATTACTCTATTTATTTATTTATTTATTTTATATTTCTTCACAACATTGCCCTGGAGCACAAATTCCTTTGTGAACTAATCCTCATTTTGGCTCCTTCTAAAGAATAGTTCCTAAGGTTTTTGACATCAGTTCTAACCTCCAACAGGCTCTACCTGACTGTCTTATCATCAAGTTATCCCCTGAAAGCTAGCTGGCTTTCTTTTTATGCCGTGTTGCCATTAAAACTGTGAAGCTCCTCTTAATTTCCTTCATCATACATGTTTTTGTCAAGTTTCCTTATTTTTTTTTATAAAAAAAAGGATGTATTTAAAGATGTATTTATTCTTATTTGAAAAAGCAGATTTACAAAGAGAAGAAGAAACAGGGGAGAGAGAAGGAGAAAAAAAAAAGAGAGAGTGTGAGAGATAGAGAGAAAGGTAGAGAGAAATCTTCCACCCACAGGTTCATTTCTCAAATGGCTGCATCAGCCAGAGCTGAGCCAATCCAAAGCAGGAAGGAGGAACTTTTTCTGGATGTCCCACATGGGTGTGCAGGCTCCCAAAGACCTGAGCTTTTCTCTGCTGCCTTTGCAGTCCTTAAGCAGAAAGCTGAACCAGAAGTGGAGCAGCTGGGACTAGAATTGGCACCTGTATGGGGGGCTAGCACCGCAGGTGAAGGATTAGCCTATTGAACCATTGCACTGGCGCCATCAAGTTTCTTCATTTTGAACTTTACCAGACTCTGCAGCCAAAAGGAAGAGTTCTTGCCTCTCACTCAAGCTATGGGATATTGTGCCTTACCGCCCTCCTACTTATGCCTCCACCCTCAGCCAACACAGGCAACATCAACTGTTTTATGTTCTGTGACTTTCACTGATTTGTTTCTTATTTTTATTGAGTAATGATTTACACAGGGTTGGATTTTGCCTGCAAATCAGTGAATTTTCTTTATTATTGTCAAGATGGACTCAGTCGTAGTTTGTTTAGCATCACTATCCATTTTTGTCCCCTTTCAGCAGCCTGAGAGCCGAGCAGCACTAGCAGCTGCAGCAGGTGAACTGCGTCTCAGCATAGTTATCTAAACATCCCTCATTTTGTCTAGGGAAGCCTCTGCAGGAATTACAGTCTTCACTCTGAGTCGCTATCCCCATTCTGCATGAGGCTTGACTGGATCACAGAGCCTTTCCTCCAACACCTAATCTGCCTAGTAGGCCTTTCATTAATGCTGACCCTTCAAAGGTAGCTGGTAGTATCACCGGTTGATACGCAGAGAGGAAAAGATGTTTTCGGTGTGGGTGGAATGTTCCGCATCTGTGAGGTTTCTTCCTCCTTGCAAATAAAAGGCCGTTGTAGCATAGCATCCAAGACTTAGGCACGAGGGCCAGGCGATGCAGGGACTCAGCCGGGGTTTACCTTTTACTGTCTTTGTGAAGACGGATAGCATAGCTAAGCATGTTGTATGTTAATTCCTTTGTCTCCACAGTGAATGTAACATGATGCTCTGTCATACAAGGGACAGAGACATGGAGAACATCATGCAGACTGCTTTTTGACTGTACATGGAAAGATTATGCTTCCCACCAATTACTGCCTACATGCATTATAGATACAACAATTTAGTATTCTTACCAATCCTAGGGGGCAGTTATTACTAAGCATTTAGATGAATTATTGAATATTCTATGTACTTAACAATCTGTGTATTGGGGGATAATACAAAATGAATTTCAATATTAATAAAGCAAGGCTTTGCATCTCACATTTATTATAAAATAAAGTGGATTGAAGGCCCCTCTTGCAAGATGCTTCCTATTTGCAATGGGATTTCTCAACATTGGAGAGCTGTTTGGAGTTTTTTTTTCCCAGCTTCCACCCCTCCAGCTCCTACCACTAGGAGTAGTGTGAAGGAGTGAGCCAGTGGCTGCAAGCTCCCTCTGTCTTTCCATCTCACTGTTCCTGTCTCTCTGCCTCTGTCATAGCAGCCCTCTGCCTAGCTCAGTCCCACCTCTTGGGCACGGTCTTTTGAGGTGAACAAAGTTTTATCCTCATTACGAGCAAGGAAGCAGGGGAAAATGTCTGTAACTCCTTAGGTGGGATTGGGGTTGAGGAAAGCTTGACAGTACGAAAAAGCAGGTCTGCAGAAATACCCAGTAACGCGAAATTTAGTGTGTGATGTCTGGGTTCAGGACAGCAGGATTGCCTTTTGATTCTGGGTTTCTAAGCTTGATGGACACCTCAGTTCTGAAAAAGGTTTCCAGTATATACATTCTAGGGTTGGCCTTGTTCCCCTCTGCCTCTCAGAGCCTCCCTTCTCTGCGCATGCCCAAGCCTTGTTCCAGGTAGCTCATTGCTCTGGGTACCCTCTGCAACTACACAGACATGTCCTGAAAATCAGGGACTTAAAACAATATGCTCCAGAATTCCAGCATAGGGTAGGGGGAACTTTCAGGAAAACAAAGGTTTTGTTTCTCTTTTTTAAAAGTCTGAAGCATCAAAGGGGCACTTGGTGGAAGGGCAGTCTGATACCATCTCTCAGATAAGAAGTGCCAGTCATCCAGACATCCTTCAGTAGCTTCAAGGATAAAGAAACTTGATCTAGCCCTTTTGTAGACTCCTACCCAGTAGGAAACATGCTGAAGAACTGATACCCTCAAGTGTTTACATGGTTCAGAATCTTTTAGAGACTGGAAAACGTTTGAATAGGTATCTATGATTTAAGCTTAAACTACGTGAGGTCCTGGTGGTTCTCCACGCAGGTACGAACAGGCCTTCAGTTTTTATGGTAGAGACTGTTGATGAGTTTTATGTCGGCAGTTTGTTACTCATTTTACATAACTGACTCATGCTTTTCTGCAGCTATCTTATCTGGGGACAAATATGTTTAAGTCTTCAGAAGGACTCCAGTGTTAAGGATTTAAGATTTTGATTGGGAATCAGAATCTTGATCAGGTTGGCTTTATGGCTTTTTCAAAGCACATTACATATTTCTCTTATATAATAAATACTGACCTTTATGACAGTGTACAATTGAGCTTATCTTGAAGCATCTTATTAAAAAGGATCAGAATTTAATGTATCCAGGGTTTCAAATGACCTGCTGCCTGATTGCTAACTGGTCCCAAATGTTAGTCAGCACATTTTTGAAATTGAAATCTCTATGCCAACTTAGCAAATAAAATGCAGTTAACATTTTAGAAGGCTTTGTTTTAGAACATTAAATTTTAAAGCTGTATGTCATTTCAAGTTAATAAAAATTTCTATTCTTTTTAAGGAGCATTAAATCATTAGTATTATAAATTAACATAAGTTTACTATAAATATAAGTTTTCATATACAGCAGAAACCTTCAAGGAAAAATAATAACCTTTCCCAAGGTACTCATCACATACTCGTGTGTTTGTAGGAATACCAGAAGGATTACCCCATAGTCCCAACAGAAAGTCAAAACATAGTCCAATCCAAGTTTGATTCAGATGTCCTAACCCACTCTGAGTGCTGGCATCAGTGGCTCCTCATAAAATCTAGGAAGATCAACGAAGCTAAAAAAGGAATAAGACAGAAATCAAAAATAAGAAGAATGATTCAGGCACTATTAAAATAGATTCTGCAACCCTGAATGAAATATGACAACAACTTAGAGAACTGAATTCTGGAAAACCATGATTTGAAATTCCAGCCACGATGGTATCGCTTGACCAGACTTTAAATTATTAAAGAAATGAATCTTTAGTTACAAAGCTCCAGAAAAGGAAATCTCCATGCCAAGATAGTTGTGATAGGCACTTTTATTAAACGTTTAAGAACGATACTGACATCAGTTCTACATAATATATTTCAGAAAATAAGAAGACAGAGTATTTCCAACTCTTTGAGACTAGTATCTATAAACAAAGTCAGCAGAATTAAATACTGTCATTGATAAGCTTAAATGCAAAGATGCTTAACAAAATATTAACAGATTGAATCTAACAATGTATATTAAAAAATCACAGCCCATATTGGATCATTTATTATAGATATGCAAGGGAGTTCTCTACTCACAAATCAAATCTGTAATTCACCATTACAACATGTCAAGCAGAAAAGTCACATAATCATAGCAAATGAAGCAGAGAAATATTTCACAAAATTTAATGGTCATCTATGATTAAAAGTGTTTCTTACACTGTAGTAGCTAGAAACTTAGCAGTAAAAGACTAACATTTCTTGAAGCTCAGATATGAGGCAAGGTTAGAAAGGATATATTCTCCTGCCACTTTTTATTTTACTTGTACTAAAAATTTGACAATCATTTCATTTTTTCCATTCAATATTGTGTGTAAAATAAAATACACACAATATTGAATGGAAGAAATGAAATGATATCTCTTGGCAGATATCATTTTCTTTGTAGAAAACCTAAAGGTATTCACAAAAAGGAAAATCACTGAGACCCATGAAATGAGTTCAGTAAGGTCACAGGACACATGCTCAACAAAAGTAAAAAGGGCCAGGTGTGATGGCTCAATGGCTAAATTCTCACCTCACAAGTGCCAGCATCCCCCATGGGTGCTGGTTCATATCCCGGCTGATCCACTTCCCATCCAGCTCCATGCTGATCACCTGGGAAAGCAGTAGAAGATGGCCCAAAGCCTTGGGTCCCTGCACCCACAAGGGAGACCTGGAAGAAGCTCTTGGCTCCTGGCTTTGATCGGTTCAGCTCAGGCAGTTGAGGCCACTTTGGGAAGTGAACCAGCAGATTTTTCTGTCTCTCCTTCTCTCTGTAAAATCTGATCTAACTTTCCAATTAAAAAGTAATTAGTATTTTTTACAATAAGTAAGAATAGGCAGAAATCTAAGTCATAATGCCATAATACTTCCAAAGAAATTGGTATGTCAAATATTTGCCTAACAAAACACAAAAAATTCTATTGGACAAAAATTGTAAATTACCAGTAAAGGAAATCAAAGACCCAAATGCTTGGAAAGTCTTATCAGTGTTTGGAACACAATGTATTAAGATATAATTTCTTCATAATGCAATTTATACGTTACACACTATTTCCAAAATGACAGCATCTTTATGTAGACCTGAATAAGCTTATTCTAACATGTAAGTAAAAACTAAAACCCCAAAGAGCCAAAGTAATTTTCATTTTGGTAAATGATGCTAAGCAACAATCAATAATAGATTAAAATGTAAAAACCTGAAATGGCAAGACTTCTAGGAAAAAGCAGAAAGTACTTGGGATCTAGGAATTAATAAAAAGCTACAAAAACAAAATCCATAAATGGAAAAACTGATGGATTGGAACTTCTCCAAATTAAAATCTTTTTCTCTGAAAAGCTAAAAGATCAAAAGCAATCGGAGAGCAAGAGGAAAGATTTCCACATCACAATCAGACATGATATAAAGAATTCTGAACAGTAATACACATTAAACAATCCCATCTAGAAAAGGGCAAGACCCAGACATAAATTTTTCACTGTAGTTAACATGGCAATGAAAGATTGAAAAGATATTGGACTTCCTGAGCAATGCAACAAACGCAAACTAAAGCTACAGGGAGATATTGTGGTTACAGTGTTATTGCAAGCCTATGAAAATAACACAAAAGATAAAAAAATAAAGAGTAGTCACTCTAAATACTTGTGGGAACGTGAGTGAGTGGGCATGAGTGTTGGGATTGCACATTGGTAGTCCTTTTGAAAAGCAGCAGCTCTTTGTTCCAAAGAAGTGATGATTTTCCCCAAGGACTTGTACAAAAAGGTTCAAAGAAAGTTTACTATAAAAACAGGAGACAACCCAAATGTTCTTCAAGAAATGAGTAATAAAACAAGTTAGAATGCCTCCATAGATATGAAAGAATGCAGCAATGAGGAAAGAAATGAAGTATTCATGCACATACATCCAAGGAAGTATGCTTAAAAGTCCATCAAATCACATGAGCCAATTTTTGTAACTATTGTGAAATAAGCTCATGATAGAGAAGATCTGATCTGCAGTTGCCAAGTGTTAAGAATGGGGTGAAAAGATATATAGGTGTTATCTGTAAAGGGGAAATACAGGTGAGTCTTGTATGGTGGAATCCAGTTGAAAATCACGATAGTGATGGTGTTGGTATACCGGATTACACATGTGATCTCTCTCTCTCTCACAGACACACACACACACACACACACACACTCACACAGATACACACACACACACACACAATCCCTTGAATGGGTTTTGGCTTTTGCTCCCAATCTGATAAATACTATTAGACAACATTGATTGTGGAAGGAACATCTCTGTTGTAGAGTTTGAAAAATCCTGTTAGCAATTGTGAGACAAAAAAAGATCGAAAGAACAAAAGAGAAAATGAGGAAAATTAGGAAAGTATTCCAGTTATCCACCTCAGGGATAATGATGTGCAAGTTTAACAAGTAATGGCAAAGTAGCGTCGTTTTTCTCTGTTGATGTGACTTGTACAAATGTTGCCCTAAGTATGGTGGGTTCTATAGCACAATGTTTGTGGAACCCAGTTCAGGTACAGTGCTTTGAATGCAGACGATATGAACCATGAGCCCCTGGTCTCCTCCCATGATCTCACAGATTCAGCCTTAGCTTGAAGTGTCCCGTCATGCTGTTGTGATTGCATTAGCTGCATACCTACCTCTCATCTGGAGGGAGTCAGGAGTGAAGTGCTGCTTGGCTCCTTGCTTGGAGCGCTACGACGCTAGCATCAGCAACTGGCTTTCTGCAGGTCCATTAGAGTGGACCCCATGTAGAAGATTCTAGAGAAACTCATACAGCCAGTTTTGTGAGTTATGGGAGGGGAAAAGAGGGTGTTCTCTCTCATTTTCCCCATGTCATAATTTCCATAGCTGTTTCTTTTCATTCGTGTACTTGCTATTTATTTGAGTACTCTCTCAATAAACGAAAATTAAAAAGTAAGTACGAAAAGCAAGTAAAGTGCAAGGCACCCAGGAACTAACTCCCGGTCCCCCCACACTGGTGGCAGAGACCCAAACATGTGAAGCATCACTGACTGCTGCCAGTCCACACAGGCAGGAAGCTGGACCCGAGGGTCAGAGTGAGGTGATCAAACCCAGATACTGCAGTGGAGCCCACAGGCGTCCTCACCATTGGCTTCCCAGGTAGGCCAAATGCTCACCCCTTCCACGGGTTTTTTTTTTAATAGAAAATTTAATGTTAGCATACTGTTCTAGTTTTCCTTTACTTCATAATTTCCCCCACCCCGTATATATGTTTAATTGTGCTCACTTATTTCCTTTTCAAGTTAGATTCACTATGTGTCTAGTTCTGGAGTTCTCGGTGTCTCCACTAAACACAAGCTCTCCTTTGCAAATTACCACTGAGCAATTAGTGTTATTAAAATAATAATTACACCTACATTTGGCTAATTTGAGGAGTAATTGCCCAATTTCAGCCACAATTAGTCACTTGGCTCTGTTTTTCAGGCAAAATTTTCTTGTCGTGTGAAGCAAACCAATCTTCAGCAGTAGCTGTTGTTTTCACAATTTGCCCACTAACAAGCTTACTTTCTGAACATACTTTCTTCCCTGGAAGTACTCAACAAAGTCTCAGAATACCCTAGAGAATCTCTTAGTACTGGTGCAAAGGAAATAATATGTCTGTGTTGGCAGGTTTTAAAAGTTTTGTGAATAGCTGCAATTCATTGAAAACAACTTCTTCAGGCTGTTACATATGAAATTGAAAAGAAAAGGAGTGAATCTTATGATTCTGAAAATATCAGAATTGACCATTTGTCATGTATCATCAGGTTTGTCTTCTTGTCACCAAGGCAAATGATTATGAAGTCAACCTTCCGAAATGCATCTCTGAACCATATAACTTATTCTCTGACACCGTTAGGTTTTCTTTGGGACACAGAAAAAGGTGAGAGACACGGGCCCCCAACCCATGCTTCTGTGCTTGGAACCAGGCCATCACTGCTGAGGACCGCCTAATCTCACATTGCCCGAGATACAAATAAATAGGGTAATCAAAATAAAAAAAAATACTGTTGAAAAATGTTTACAATATGGTTAGGCAGGGAGTTAGGGACGAGGAGCTAAAAGACTGTCAGCAAACTTTGCTGTAACCCTGTACTGCCTAGGAAACCCCACGCCCTTCTGTGCTGATCCAACATAGCGGCAGGTTCAGCATGCCCACTCCCATCCTACACTTGATCCTTACTTCCCAACATGCACAAAGCACCATGATGGCCATGTGTAAGCTGCACCCTACATAAACATGGCCATGACATGTCCGTGCCCTGCTCAAACTCCACTCCCTTTGAATATCCAATTAAGGCACTGCCAAGCCCTGTCATGTCAAAGAAGAACCTGAATGTTGGCGGGCACAGCTGCCATTTTGTTCCTCACGGAGAGAGCCAACGAACACTCGTGTAAACACACAGTGCCTTTAAATTTATCTTACCTTCTTGTATCTCCATCTACATCTCTGCTTTGAGTTCTTCTCTCATGCTAAGGTGAGCACTTTGAAGTCAGCCAGGGGCCCCATTAATGACAAGGGTTAATGGATTTATAGAAGCAAGTCCTTCTATCTGCAACAGTAAACAACTAGTGAGCAAAAGAATAAAGGAGAAAAAAATAGATTGTAAAAATCACATGGCTAATTTATATATAATTGGGATATAATTGTGAAAATTCAAATACAAATCATAAACGGGGCCAGCACGGTGGTGTAGTAGGCTAGGATTCCTCCTGTGATGCAGGCATCCTGTATCGATGCTGATTAGAGTCCCAGCTGCTCTAACTCTGATCAGCTTGTTTATGGCCTGAGAAAGCAGTAGAGGATGGCCCAAATCCTCCGGCCCTAATACTGACGTGGGAGACCCAAAAGAAGCTGCTGACTCCTGTCTTCAGACGGACATAGCACCAGCTGTTGTGGCCGTTTGGTGGGTGAAACAGCAGATGAAAGGCATATTTCTCTGTCTGTTCTTTGCTCTGTAAATCTGCTTTTTAAAATAAAAATAAATAAATAAATAAGTATTTTAGAAATTAGATCAGGGCCCGGCACAATAGCCTAGCAGCTAAAGTCCTCGCCTTGCATGCGCAGGAATCCCATATGGTCGCCCAGTTCTAATTCTGGCAGCCCCACTTCCCATTCAGCTCCGTGCTTGTGGCCTGGGAAAGCAGTCAAGGAGAGCCCAAAGCCTTGGGACCCTGCACCCACGTGGGAGACCTGGAAGAGCTCTTGGCTCCTGGCTTCAGATTGGCTCAGCTCTAGTCGTTGCGGCCACTTGAGGTGTGAACCATTGGATGGAAGATCTTTCTCTCTGTCTCTCCTCCTCTCTGTATATCTGACTTTCCAATAAAAATAAATAAATCTTTAAAAAATTAAATCAAAGTGGCATAGTATTCTAACTTTTAAGCCATTTGATTCCCCCTTGTTGTTTGGGAAACTAAATTACAAAACTCTGAAGAACCAGTTGTGAGTGTATGTTACTAATTTTGGAAATCATGTTACAAAAACCACTGAAGTATCCTTCAAGAAAGAATCAAAGTTAAAGAAATATTTTATGGGCCGGAGGTGGCACAGTGGTTAAGGTCCTCGCCTTGCACGCCCAGGATCCCATATGGGCGCCGGTTCTATCCCAGCAGCCCCACTTCCCTTCCAGCTCCCTGCCTGTGGCCCGGGAAAGCAGTGAAGGACGGCCCAAAGCTTTGGGACCCTGCACCTGCGTGGGAGACCCAGAAGAGGCTCCTGGCTTCGGACCGGCATAGTATCGGCCATTGAGCTCACTTGGGGAGTGAATCATCAGACGGAAGATCTTCCTCTCTGTCTCTCCTCTCTGTATATCCGCCTTTCCAATAAAAAATAATAATTTAAAAAAAAGAAATATTTTATGTGTGATAAAATCTGAGTGTAATTCAAGAGAGATAAGCTGGAAGCAAACTAAAATGCCAACAAAAGGAGAATGTAGCTAATCAAGTTTTTTGTACTTTTAAAAATAACATGAAGATTTAACAACTAAGAAGTTGAGAAATGTTTTCATGGGAAAATCTTCCAAAATATTTAGTTTTGGAGAATTTAACCTATATTGTTATTTTATGCATTTCCAAATGTATTAATAGTATAGATGAAAACATTCCAAAATATTTACAAGAAATGTGAATGCTTTGGTTTTTTGTTTGAAAAACAATCTAAAATTTTCCATACTTCTTTTTTTAATATATTTTCATTATTTGTTTTCTTTCTTTTCTCAAATTTTGCTTTTATCATTGCATGGTGCATTTCCATAGGCACCTGAATTTCTCTTCCGCCATCCCCAACTCATTTCTCCCATGTCATTTACAATAGTATAATCCTTCACAATCTGTCATACATCCATTGTCCTACTACTTAAGGGTAACCTGACACTGTAGGTATACACATTGGCAAAGAGTCTAGGATCCTATTGCCAGGATACAATCGACAGTTTCATTGGGAGTCCATGTTTGATTTGAGGTAGAGATGCATACTGCGTTGTATGCAACGGTCTCTACTATATATATATATATATATATATATATAGAGAGAGAGAGAGAGAGAGAGAGAGGAGAGGCGGGGGGAGGAGAAGAGACAGAGAGGAAGATCTTCTATCCAATGATTCACTACCCAAGTAGTGAACGGTCATTGCTTTGCTGATCTGAAGCCAGGAGTCAGGAGCTTCTTCCAGGTCTCCCACAGGGACGCAGGGTGCTAAGGCTTTGGGCCATCTTCCACTGCTTTCCCAGGCCACAAGCAGGGAGCTGAATGGGAAGCGAGGCCGCCGGGATTAGAACTGGTGCCCATATGGGATGCTGGTGCTTTCAAGGGGAGGACTTTAACCACTAGGCCACTGCATTGGGTACAAATATTTTTTTTAAGAGAAACTCAAGAAAGGAAAGAAATGCATAGGTCATTTATATGAGGTTCTATTAATAAAAACTAAAACTGTGTAAGACTGGATTTTACGGAGTTATCACAAATGGATTATTGTACATTCTGAATTTTTTGCTCTAAAATGATTCTGTGATCTTTCATGAAAATATGTAGCTAATTGTAAAACAGAAATTTCTGATGATTTTGTTTTTTAAAATCTTAATTCTAATCTTCTTCATTGCTTACCTCACTTTTTCGTCATGAAGGGTTAAGGAACATCATCAATAGAATATGGTCTCTCTTTTTTTGTTTTGTTTAGTGGAAATGAGGGACTTGTGCTTGAAGATGCCGCTGTGGGCTTTCTTTCTTCAGTAATTATGACTACATGCTGCATAATAAGCAAAAGAGGACATAATTGTGCTGGTTAAATGTAGTCCCCATTCAACCATCGAATAACAGAGTAAAAAAAAAAAATGGAAAAAGAAGGTATTGTCAGCCATGGGGATATTTTCAGACAATCACAATCATCTGCATTACAATATTCTCTCCTATGAATAAGAGCGTCATAATACCAGTCACAGGAACAGTTCAAGATAACCACTCTGGTTTGATGCCTTAAATGTGAACATCTGTTTTCATCATTAAAGCCATCAAAGTGCTGATAATTGCTCGTCTTTCTCTGTTTTCAGTTTCCATAAATACATATTCAGGATCTAGACAAGGAACTCTCATTACTTAAATAGTTAATTCCAGCTTCTAATGACACTTTGGTGTCATTTGTGCACACAAGTGACTTCCACACGTTCAGCTACATGATTCCCATGCAAAGCCCTCTTTCTTCATGCTCCGTCTTCAGTGTCATTTTTATATGCATTATGTGCAGTCAGATACACAGAGACGCACATACACACACAGAATAGTGCATATTTCAAGGCCCATCAACTGAAAATTGTGATTTATTCAATAAAATTCATTAGCTGTAAAACAAACAGCATGGGATTCTAAAATCTATTCCCTTGCTTCTTATTATGCATTTGTATACCTTAAGAGAAAGATAATTCACAACTTGAATATGGTCGAATATGGGACTAATGTAAAAACCTTAGAAGTTTAAAAAAAAACTTATTTATTTTTATCGGAAAGTCAGATATACAGAGGGGAGGAGAGACTGGATGGGAAGTGGGTCTGCCGGGATTAGAACCAGTGCCCACATGGAATTCCAGCAAATGCAAGATGAAGACTTTAGCCACTAGGCTATCACACTGGGCCAAAAAGTTAGAAATTTTAAGCTTTACATGGTTGTGTTATTTTCTGATACATGGTAGAACTGCGCTTACATCATGTATCTCGTGCTGTGCATCCTGAAGCATGTTCTCCGTGGTGGCTGGAAAAATAACAGAACAAAGTAGCACTCTGCAATATTTCTGTATTATTGGTTGTTAATCTAAAGTAATATAAGGCCAAGAAGGAGACGACTTTGTCAGAAAAAGCCTTATAACTTATGGAACAATGGGAAGAAGTGTGAAAGAACAGTAGGAAAAGAATCCTCAGATTTCAAAGTTTATGGACTTACCCTATTATATTTCCACAACATATCTAAACTCTTACACACTTCCCATTACTCTTTGTTGTCAATATTCCATGTTACATGGGGGATCATGGCTGTGGTCTCCACAAAGAATTACACAGCGAGGATCTACCAATTTAGGAAAAACAAACAGTGTGGAAAAATAAACTCAGAGGTTTTCCTTATACTATCCTTCTGGGTTTGTTTCCATGGTGATTGGTCCCTAAATCTAATAAGGTCATCACATGGTAATGATGCTACCCCCAAGTTTGCATCTGGCTGCTTTTTCAGGATGTGTAAAGGAGTCGTTTTAACTGGCATCAGATGCTCAGTTGTTGGGCTTTCTGCATTCAAGGCAGTGCATCAGAAATCGGGGCCGGTGGGTCATACGAAGAACATATGACATATAATCTATACAGGGAATCTGATATCCACAACTGAGCTGCCCATAATGTATGGAAGAGTCCTGGGCAAAAGAGGAAAGAAAAAAAAGTGACCCCTAAGTGTGTGTGTGGGGGGGGGGGCGTGTATTGGGCTGTGAGTTCTAAGCAATAAGAATTAGCAAATTAGCAATCCAGGAGAGGAGAAATGGGAACAATTAGGCTTACTTGATCGATTAAATGTTAGGGAAAAAAAAAGAACTTGCAAGATAAATATAAATCAAATGATAAGCTATTATATCTTAAGCCTAATTTTGTTGATGACTATATTTAATGCTCTCAGACTATATATTTTAGTTAATAATGAGTACTGTCAGACTACATATATAAATATATTGTGTTTGTATCCATATATATGAAGTCTGAAAGAGATACAGTTTAAATAAAAGGACATTAAATTGCTAAAAACAAGGTAATAAATTATAAGAAAACATGTTATGAAAAATATTGGCCAAAGTGAAATGCAGAAAATATTACATAAGGTAAAAAGAAAGATGTCATAATGACAACAGGGTCAGAACACAAGGTACAATTCTGAATGCATACCTAATAAAATAATCTTTAAATCTGTAACTAAATAATTAAATAGTGTATGAAATGATTAAAGAATGGAAGATCCCAGCATATACTTTTTCTTTAAAAAAAAAACTTACTTATTTACCTAACTTATTTTTAAAGTAATGATAGAGAAAGAGAGAGAGGGATTGAGGAAGCTCTTCCATCCAGTGCTCCCAGATGGCTGGACAGGAAGCTGGATCGGAAGTGGTCTGCCTGGGATGTGAGCCACAACCCATGGGGGATGCCGTATTACTAGGGCCAGCTGCTACCCTATGTGTCAGCTCCTGAGACGGCAAATAGAAAAACTTGTAGCTGTGGATTTGAAGCAGACAATTCACAGAACTGATCTACATGGCAAGACGAGATGCTTCCTGCGGCAATTAGAGCCATTTCAGAGGTGTACATCACTGCTCTGATGCCACCCTCCACAATGAAGGGCCCAACATCTAGATGAATGCACTGTTGGTTTTTTTTTTAAGATTTAATTATCATTTTTATTGGAAAATCAGATATGCAGAGATGAGGAGAGACACAGAGAGAAAGATCTGTCCAATGGTTCACTCTCCAAGCAGCCCCAATGGTTGGAGCTGAGCCAATCCGAAGCCAGGAGCCAGGTGCTTCTTCTGGGTCTCCCATGCAGGTACAGGATCCCAGGGCTTTGGGCTCTCCTTGACTGCTTTCCCAGGCCACAAGCAGGGAGCTGGATGGGAAGTGGGGCCGCCGAAATTAGAGCTGGTGCTCCTATGGGATCCTGGCACATTCAAGGTGAGGACTTTAACCACTAGGCTATCATGCCAGGCTCTGAATGCACTGTTTTTATTGCCTTCAAATTTGTAATCATTTTTAACAAGTGGTCACGTGTGTGCTTTTTGTACCAGGTTTCATGAGGTATATGATCAGTCTTGTCAATAATTATGTGGTATACATTGTTTTTAGGGACATTTGACCATCTTTGTGCTTAAGCTTTTATACTTTGACACCTGAGTTAACTGTTTCCTTGGTTCAGTGGAGGTCAGGAAAATGTGCATTAGAATCCCAAAACATTGACAATTCTTATCCTTCATCCCTCTAGATGCTCGTTCGCCTGAATCTCATGCTCTAAATCCTGCATTTTAGGAGGAGTCCTAGATGATTCAAGAAGCTTTATTGGATTCCCTTTTTGGAAAGTCCCTCTCTCTGAAACAAATGTATAAAGCATGTAGCACATGTACCAGGATATAGTGCCCACAGCTAAAATAATGGGGTGACTTAATGGGAATTTAATTTGTAAGTTGAGTGGCTTATCTAGAACATTTTGGGAATACCTAGATATGCTGCCTATCCTATCTCCTCCTCATGAGAAATTGGCTATCAGGGGCTCTAGGACTGCTGTCTCCCCACTGCCACGTTCTGTTACCAAAGACAAGGAATGAAGGAGATTCTGTATGTTTGCCATTTTCAAGAGGGCATGCTAGGATTCTCTGGAGAAAGTGGGAAATTGTGATTGCTTATGATAACCTTATGGATGTTGGTGAAGTCGAGCATGTTGCTCTACGTTGTCCCCTACGGGGACAAGGCTTGCCACTCCACTAACTGTTCATTTGTCTGGGTGACTTGGTTTCCTCTACGGTTCCCTCTTGGCCCCTCTGGGATACAAAAGCAAAGGATGATTGGGCACTTTGCCCGATGTAAATAGGACCTTAGTTGCCACTTCCCTGTAGACAGACTTGAGAATACAGGATGACTCTGATGACTCTAGATAGGAATGTCAGAGATGGTTTAAACTGCATCCTTGTACAGAATAGATGCCTTGAGAACCATAGTAATGTCCTGATTATAGACCTTGTCTTATCTCTATTGCCTTATAGGAATCATGCTAGACAACTAATGCCATCATGTGTAAGCAAAACAGAAAAGGGGGAAAATGAACTGTTTTGAAGGGAAAGAAAAAGTAATAAAGCAAGGTATTCTAACGTTAATGTTGTCTTGAGGTCTTCAGAGAATCTCCTAGAAATGACAAATAGCTAGCTCCTACTGTATAAATGAAATTTCCGTGGGTCTAGGGAAGACCTGGCCCTTTGTAATTTTGTCATATATTCATAAGGGATTGTGGTGTGCATTTAGAGTAAAGACTATAGTGAAGATTCTCAAAGCCAAACTAGATGTACTAGAGATAGAAAACTCAGGACTTTATGCACTAAAAACTTAATGTGTCTTTCAGGTAAAGGGCCCACATAACAGAACATGCAAATACAATCCCTAATGAAATGGAGTAGATGAGATGGAATTTATTTGCAATCTAGCCTACCCTGACATAGACTTGTAAAAAAAAATCTGGTATTTCATTCTAGAAAGGAGAGGCTATCCTCTTCGCCTGCGTGATCAATGGTTTTAGCTGGGAATACCTCTGTGTCCAGAGGCGCTCTCTCATTAGTCCTCATTCCTTTAATCTGAAGATAATGCTTTAGAGGCTGCAGTGTGTGATGGATTGCTCTGACAGTGGAGGGATAGGACAATGAACAAAGACAGAATGGCCTTCCCTTCTTCTTGGGAAAACAGACAGTAGCAAATAAATAAGTAAATATTCCAGATGTTGAAGTGATGAGAACAAACACAGCAGCAGGTTCATGAAGACAAGAGGGCGATCACGCAGTTAACGCCTGAACGAAGCAAAGATGTGAGAAAATGAGCAACAAGTCTTCTTCCCCAAACATGGCTTTAGTTTCTTTTTATTTGTAATTCTTACAATTTTAAACTTTTACTTACACTCTGCATGCCTAGGATTTTTAAGCTGATTCATCATTTCTGTCTTATAAATATCAACATACTAAACTTAATAAAATGAAGATAGTTTGTTTTATCAGTGATATCAGGAATATTCTAAAATCTTTTAAGATGTTTATTTTTAAGATGTTTATCTTTCATTCTTTTACTGTATTATGGATATGTTGGTGCTTGTATTTGGTTGACAAATAAAATTTGTAAGTAGTGAATGAAAAACATTTAAAAACTGCAGGTTTTTTTTTTTAAAAAAAGATTTTTTTATTTAAAAGGCAAAATTACAGAGAGAACGAGAGAGAGAGAGAGATCAATCTTTATCCATTGGTTTACTCACCAAATTACTGCAACAGCCAGAAGCTGAGCTGATCCAAAGCCAGGACCCAGGAGCTTCCTTTGTGTCTCCCACATGGGTGCAGGGCACCAAGGACCCGAGCTGTCCTTCACGGATTTTCTGGCCACAGACAGGGAACTGCATCATAAGTAGAGCAGCTGGACATGAATTGATGGCTATCTGGGATACCAGAGTTGTAGGTGGAGGATTAGCATGCCATGACACCATATGTCTGTCATTTATCATCTTTATCTATTTTGAGAGAATGAGTAACAAAGAGATTGTTCCCAACCATGGACTCACTTCCCAGTGTCCACAAAGAGAGAAGTTGGGTTGGGCCAAAGCAGGAGCTCAGAAAGTAATCTAGGTCTTCCATTTGGGTGCCAGGGATGCAATTGCTTGGAGTCACTACGTTCTGCCTTCAGGGGTGTGTGTCAACAGGAAGCATATGTTATACACAGAGCCAAGACTTGCACAGAGAATCTTTCCAATTGCCATCTGAACAGCCAGGCCAGGCACGCACCCTCTGACTCAGCTTAGGTTTGGTCATTCCAGGGAGCTATGAAGAAGATAAAGAGGTTCGTGTCCAAATGGGTTGTGCAGCACTTTGTCCAGCAAGCCCGAGCATAGGGAGCTCAGTTTTCTTTTTCTTCTGTCCTCTCTTCTTCCTGCCTTTGGATAAGTAACTGTTAAGGTTTATCTATTTGTTTATTTGTTTGTGTTATAAGAATAACTGGTATAGGTGCCAGGATAATAGCTTCACTGTTGATGTGGCACTGTCAGGAACTGTTGAAGTTATTCAAGTTACCCTTGATTCACTGCCCAAAGCTTTCCCTTGATTACCCAGCCCCTGCTGCTTCCAATTTGTTTCTCTGTTATTTGTTCCTGGAAGTGCAGATCTGTAGGGAACTGCTTTAAATTTTCCATCTATATGATTTCATTTTGCGCTACATAATGTAGTAAATTAGCACTTAGTAAAATCCTGAATTTGTAACATTTTTTAAATGTCTGGAACCCTTCTTTTCTAGCAGTACATCTTGTCCCTAGATTTATCTCCTCTACTTTTAAAAATTCACCTTATTGAAAAATATTGTGAAAACAAGAGTCAAATGAATGAGTTCATGGTGCTGGCATGGAAGGAAGCCAATTATCCTCTGTATCGAAACTCTTTTTCACTGGTTGCTGGAAAAGCAGGGCTGTCCTTGGTTCTTTCTGTAGTTTGATTGTTTCCTATAGGTTTGGTCCTCAATGTGATGATGTAAAAGAGTGTTGGAGCCTTGAAGAAGTGGCACTGAGTGGGAGGCAATGAGGTCTTTCATGCTAACACCTGTGGACAAGATTAATGTAGTTCTCATGGGACTCTGGTTAGTTGATTGTTGTAAAAGGGATGGGCCTAGAGTCTCTCTGGTTTCCATTATCTCCGTTTGATGGATCATTTATTCATGGCTGTCATCTTCTTGGCTCCCAGGAGGTGTTTATTGCAGGGCACACAGATGGAGATAACCGATTTGGAGCTTTCAGATGTGAAAACTGTGTACTACATGTGTTTAAAAAGTATTTAAAACGTATTCAGATGATTTACTAAAGCAACCTGAAGCTGTGTCCCTACCCAAATGTCTTGAATGGAGACTTCATCAGCCCTTGGGATCTTTCAACTTGCAGTTCCACTTGTAAATTACAGGGTTGACACAAGAGTTAAGTCAGAGCCAAGACCTTGAATCACACAGAGTCCAAGTACTTCCATAAGCAACATCTCAGTGACAGCTCCTAATCTGAGAGCATTGCAGAAAGTCGCAGGCTCTGATCAAGCAAAGTAGTGAGCAGCAAATCTATAGATTCAGGCAGATCTGAGTCTGCCTTTGACATCTCAGAGGAAAGCTCTGACTTCTTCCAGTGACCTATCAAAGAAATGCCACATGCCCTATTGATCAATGAAAGCTGACACAAGAGCAGGTCACCCACTGCTAGGATCAGTAGTGCCTCCAGAAATGCTAGAATTAAGCATTGGTTGCCTTGCTCCTTACCCTGTGCATTGGAAATAAATTACTATTTTCTCCCAACCAGTGTCAATAACTGGTTTTCTGTATTTCAGGTCAGCAGACACAGTTTGGGGGTTCTGTAGCAACTCTTCTGACTAGTTTTGGATGTGTTCTATAGCAAACAGGAAATAGACTGATACAGTTCTCTGTATATCCACCCTGTCAGAGTCTTCAGGCTCATTGTTCCATGGAAGCAACTGCAGTGTCAGCATTGCACTCACAGAGTTCTCATAGACACTTATCGAGAGAAGTTCTGCACGTCCCTCTAGGCGCCTCATCTTACCTGTGAAATAACAAGATATTTCATGGCCATATTGCCAATAACATGTTAGCAGAATTGGAGTCATGAAAAAAAAAAAGCAAATCATTCTTACTACAGTTAGAGCATGTAAAATCTTCTACTGATTTTCCATAATTCTGGCTCACTCACAGCTTATGTGTGAAATATACAGGCAAGAAATTATTTTTGGAGTTAAGGCTTTTGTCATTTATTTTAAACACCTTTTCAGGAATTATGCAAAATGAGTCAGTCACTTCCCATGTAAATTTAAAATTTAGCTAATCAATTTCTCATACATCAAAAGAGAGCAAATGTTTAACTCTTCATCATTGCCCAGTAAAATATTTAATTTACTATCTGGATTTATACACCATTTATCTTGTGCCTGCAGCCTCACATTGCTCTTTTTTTATTCAATTTACTCTGCCATGTATGTGTGCAACAAATTTCCATTCTCCACAGAGAATTTTAATGTCTGCCGCTGAACACAAATGGGTAGATATGGATTTTGTCAGGTTGAGAAGGATATTGATAGTTTTGTTATATTCCTGACTCAGCAAACACCATGCTCGAGCATGTGTAACTTCTCACCCCGGAATATGAACCTGAAAGCAGTGTTCTAGAATGAATTGTATCTATAAGCCAAATCCAAGGGATACCGCATAGTTGCAAAGAATCTAGTTGATTCATCCTCTCTCAGTTTTATTCAGTTATATTCAGTTTTGAATCATGCTTTCACACAAAGTGAAAACTTAATGAGTCAGGAAGTAACAGCTATGGTAAGAAAATAGACGGGAAAAACACCCAAAAAAACAAAAAACAAACAAACAAACAAACTTGAGACTGCTAATCACTCCGTATTGCTCACTGAGTAACATTGCAACTCTGGTTTCTATCACCAGCGCCCAGTCTTTGCAGACTCACCCTAAGTCTGTCCCACAGGGACAAAAAGAAGGAAAGTCACAGCTATCCTGGGTAACATCTCTGACTTTCCTTGGCTTTATTCTCTGAATGTATTGTTTGTACTAACTCTGTCTTTTCCCAATTGTCCATATCGTGAGCTTTCTGCTCTATTTTTTAACATTCACCTCAAATACCATAATTTCTGTGAGTTGTCCTTCACATCATAGCCAATTTAATTGGGTTCTCATGAGTAATTTTTGGGATGTTTACTTGGTAAGAATTTGCATACACAGCACTGTAAATAGAGATTGTGTTTAGCTTATGTCTCAATACCTAGCTTCCAAAGCCATCCTTGACCCTGAGCATTTTGAAATGCCTTTGAATCTACTGCTGAACTGAATGACAACAATAAATTCTTAGTCAAGTTTAGAATTTTCACCAATTGGGATAATAGTGAAAATATTTACTTATGTTCTGTAGACACACGTCGTTGGTTGAAAACAGGGAACATGGGCAGTTCTCTGTGTTGTCAGTAAAGTAACTTGAGCAGAAATTCTTATGAAATTCGGAAGAAGCAGAAATGTGCTCTGATATTTTCACTAAGGGACATGCATGTACTTACTCATTTTATAAATAATAATGGAGCATGAATCAGATCGTCCTTTTTTTTTTTTTCTGTGAGACACTTAATAAAACCACAGCAAGCCCCAGGGACCAGGAGTCTGTCTTCAAGCTTATAGGGAAAAAAAATATATGGTCTATCTTAATCCCCTCCCATGTGTATAGCTCATCTTGCAGGATGCCTTCTGGTAGTCTTACTGCATTGTAAATCGCGTGCACATGCCTGTGTTGCCAAGGAATCCAGGGTCACCATGCACAGATGCTGGGTAGTCCCTTTGATTTCCTTCAGTTCTTAGACTGTTCTGAACTGGATCTTACAGGCATTTAGTTCATATTTTTTAAGTTAATGAATTAACCAATTTCTCAGATATAATAAGCACATGTTAAATTTTATTAAAGTAATGTTCTAGCCTAAAGGGATTGGGATGGGAATCTTTGCTTCTTCTTGATCATGGGATCACAGTGTATTACTCAGACTTCTCAAGTTTAACTATCAGGTGTTTCAACAAAGGCTGCTGCTCTCAGTTCGGATGTAAAGTCTTCTTCTTCTTTTTTTTTTTTTTTTTTGTCTTTAGTCAGGGCTGAGCCAGGCTGAAACCAGGAAACAAGAACTCTGTGGTGGTCTTCTGCATTGGTGCAGGGACCCGAATATTTGAGTATTTTTCTACTCTCTTCCAAGGCAAGATAGAAGGAAGCTGAATTGCAATCAGATTAGCAGGACTCAAACCAGCACTCAGCGATTGGATACTGGCATGGCAAGCAATGGCTTAACATACTGTGCCACTATCTTTGAAATTTTCTGAATAGTAAGATTGTTTTTCTTATTCATTGTGAATCTCTGATACATCAGGCAGTTTATCCTATATCTGGTTCTCTAGGATTGATATCTCATAAGATTAAACAATCCTTTTAGACATCAACTGCAGTTTGTCACAGATTTTGATTGTACTCATTCATATAGAACAGAAATATTGACTTTCCATGCCATGAGGAAGTCTTCTTAAAAAGTTCTTGAATACCACAGTCATAAAAAATGCCGTCCTATGTGACTTATACTGAACTTATATTTATATATTTTATAGCTTATTTTTCTTAATTTTTTATCTTTTATTCTATGATACATTTCTGTAGTTTTTCAGATTTTCCTTACTTCATCCTCAAAATGTCCCCCCTCTCCCATAACTGATTTCCCCTATATTACTACAATAGTATAGTCCTTCTTAAGCAGTCTTAAGTCCATCATTCTGCTCTTTAAGTGTGTTCGGACATAGCTCGTAGACACAATGCCAGATAGTCCAGCATCCTATTTTCAAAATATATTTAGCAGTTTCATTGGTATCCCATCTTTAATTTGGCAGTAGAGATGCATACTGCATTGCATCTTTGCATCTGAATATGATAGTCTCTATTATGTAGTTACCATACATTCCCTTAAATGAAAAGCCTTAAAACAAAATCAACAACAAGAAGAAGAAAGTTTATAAATTTTACCATGCCATGAAGTTCATTAACTTGATACTGAATGACCAAAATGTCAATGAAGGAATGAAAAAGAAAATCGAAGACTCCTTGGAGAAAATGATACTACTGTATGACCTATGAGCCAGTGAAGAATTTAATAAGAGAAAAAAAAGCTATTTTGAAGAAATGAAAATAAAAATAAAAATATCAAAGCATGTGAGATGCAACAAAAATAGTGCAGAAAATGCTATTGATCTTACATTTTGCATCAAGGTTGCCTTATATCAGAGTGAACATGTGATATTTGTCCTTTGAGGATTGACTTATTTCATTGAGCGTAATGGTCTCAAGTTGAGACCATTTGGTTGCAAATGGTAACATTTCATTATTTTTAATGACTGAGTAGTATTCCACGGAGTAGATATACCACAGTTTCTTTATCTGTTCCTCTTTTTGATGAGCATCTGGGTTGTTTCCATGCTGTGCTATTGTAGATTGAGCTCCTGGCTTCTGAACTGCTTAGCTCTGACTGTTGCAGCCACTTGATGAGTAAACCAGTAGATGAAGATCTTTGTCTTTCATTCTCTCTGTATATCTGATTTTTCATTAAAAATAGATAAATCATTCTTTAAAACTCATATATGCATATATGTATACACACGTGAATGTATGTAAATGTATGCCTATGTAATGTTCACTCATGTTTGAATAGCTTGTAATTATTAACTATTTGCTATTTAATACTCATTGCTTTAAGTAGTGTTTACTTTCCAAATCTGTGGAGTTAAAAATGGAATTCTTTTGTTATTTTTTCTAAGATTTATTTGTTTTCACATGCAGATTTTCACTTTCTTGGCAACATACTGCAAAACATTGCTGTTTTTAAATTGTCATGCACAAAATTGGATAACTGGAATGTTCATGAATTCTTGAATCATTATTATTGACCCATGTGTTGTTGCTTTGTGTTAGCTCATATCCATGCATATTTTTAAAAATAACATTTCTTTAGAGTTCTATGTCTGAGACCAAATCATTTAATGTCTCTCTTTCCCGATAGTCACTTGGTATTTTCATTTAGTGTGTGTGTGTATCATAGACTATTTACCATTTTATCACATCATTGCACATATTTCTGCTTGGTCCCTTGGGATGAATTTCCCTACATAAAGTGGCATGAACATTTTCAAAGCTTCTGATAAATATTTCTAAACTGTACTAAAGTAAGTTTCTAGTAATTAGCATGCTTGTCAGCAGTGATTGAAAGTGTTCATTTTCTCCTCACCTTCCACCTAGTGAATTAGATTTTTAAAATTCTTTTCAAATTCAATAGGCAAAAAATTGGTTTGCATTCATGCTAAAATTGTGTTTTTTTGATTGCTAGTGAGTTTGAATATTTATGGTTCTGTCCATTTGCCATTTTTATTTATTTTCGCAAATTGCCTGTTATATGCTTTGTTAGTAATTCCTGTTGTATTTTCCTCTGCTGATTAGTAATTCTAAATGCAGTTTATAAATCTTTCATCATTTGTTTTATTTGTTGGTAGTTTTTTTTTATATCACTCTAAAGTTGTCCACGGTAATTTTCAAAGTACATATTTAAAAAAAACTGAAATAGTCAGATGTTTCAATATTACCTTGATATATTTTGGGCTTTTCCATAATATTTAAGTGTGTTTGTTATGATGCAATGAATCATATTGCCACTCTGTGGTTCTGCAGAATTTTAATAGAATATTTTTTATCTTTTCCTATAATAACTTCCATATATTTCTTGTTATAATTATGATGTATTTGTACTTTTGTAGATTTTTCTTTTTTTTTCAAAACAAATGTTTCTTTTAAAACTTAATTAATTAGGTAACTAATTTACTTCTTTGGAAGGCAGGGAGACAGATCGCACAACCAACAGTTAAATTCACAAAATCCCCCTAACAGGCATGACTGGGCTAGGCTAGACTGATGCCCAATACTCGGAACTCATTTCAGGTGCCCAGGCAGGTAACAGAACCCAACCACTTGCTGCCTCCAGGTCATGTACTAGAAGAAAGCTAGAATCAAGAATGGAACTGGGACTGAAATCCAGACACTCTGATACAGATGCAAGCATCCCACATGACAACTGAACCAGTGTGCAGGTACCAACATTCTATTTATTAAAAACGTATTGCAGACTAAATTTAAGTGGTTTTTAAAGTGTTGTATAAAAACACACTGCCTTGTACGAATACCTACATTCTGTCAGAATTACATAAAATCACCGAAAGCACATAGCCAAGCACAACACTCCGAGACTCAGCACCAGAACGACTGGATATTGCACAAAGATACAGTTATTTCAAATTCATCCGAGGGCTGTGATCACACAAACCCCCAGGGGTTGTGTTCCATCTGTAGGAGACCAGCAGAAGTACAGCTGCTTTCATCTGTGACAGAGGAGGAAACAGCAAGAGAAACGATGCCCAGGATGCTGGGACATGTGCGTAAAGTCTGGGCGGAGCCGGCCTTGTGCTTTAGGGGGAGCTGCAGTCTGCAGACAGAAGAAATTCCTGTCATCATCTGCTAACTTTTATTTTCACAAGTCGTCTTCATCTAGTGCTTATAGGAAACACTGGATATAAGAAAAAAGAACTGGGAAAGATCCATCCTAAGGCAAAAGGATCAACAGAAAAATTCAAACACCTTAAATGAAAATGCAAGGAGATGGCATGATTTTTGTTTTATTTTTTAAGAAATTAATCAGAAATTTGAAACAGTAAAGAAAGTAATTATAAACCCTCAAACAGAACAATCAAGAAAAAATTTAGAACAATGCAAGAGAGATCTATGAAACAATATTTTGTACGAAATTGCTTAAAGATATATAAATATGCGCCAACGTAATAGCCTACAGCAAATCCTTGCCTTGCATCCACCAGTGTTCCATATCAGCACCACTTCGTGTCTTGCTGCTCCACTTCCCATGCCACTCCCTGCTTGTGGCCTGGGAAAGCAGTCAAGGAGAGCCCAATGCTTTGGGACCCTGCACTCGTGTGGGATACCCTGAAGAAGTACCTGGATCCTGGCTTTGGATTGGCACAGCAATGGCCATTATTGCATTCACTTGGGGAGTGAATCATCAGATGGAAGATCTTGCTCTCTGTCTCTCCTCCTCTCTGTATATCTGACTTTCCAATAAATAAATAAAATCTTTTTTTTTTTTTTTTAAAAAAAAGCACTCTGAAGGAACAATGACACAAGTAATCTCAGACAAAAGCTTTAACTTCCCAAGGGTAAAAGCTGAAGAAAGACAGTATAGCTTCTGGATTCATGAGCAAATAGCAGGGTCCTTGAGACGAAGGTGATAGAGAATGTTGGTGAGAATGCAAAACACAAGCCCTCATTTGTCATATGGTCCTTTTAAAGCATTTCATTTGGAAATTGAAGTAAACCATTTCCATCATTAAACAAGTCAAGGACTTTTTTAAGAAGGGGGAAAAAAGCCAATGAACAATAATTAAGCATTTGGACCCAATAACCTCTTAACTTTTTCCCCCTATGCCAGACAATGACTGTATATAAACTAAAACTGGTGACCAAGAAGTAAGAGTAAGATAGACCTTACTAGGGATGCGTCGATGAAAACAACACAACCACAAACAAGATTTCATTTAAAGTGAGCACAAAGTGGGTGGGTATGAGTCCAAGTGTGATGGGGAGCTGAGACTGGGGAATAGCAAACAGAAGCCATTTGTGAATCTTCGCCATAAATACAGGCTGCTTGGTTGTTTTTATCATGAGCTGGTTGTAGTCTCTTCAAGAGAAAGCACTTGTCCTAATCTCACATCTCATCCATTTTAATTACATGATGGGGAAGTTCAATTGGCTAAACACACCTGCAAGGATTTGCTAAAATTGTCTCACTAGTTACATAATTGCAATGTATTTCAACCAAGAAATTAGCATAACATCAGGTTTTCTTGTGGAAGAAACTGAGGCATTGGGAGCAGGCGTGATTGACTCAGAAGAGATGAGCAAGTCTGCCCTACATGAACCTCCTTACCTGACACCTGCCTCCTTGGCAGTGGGCCACCAGAAAGAGGAAACCAAATCAAAACAAACAGGAAACAATTTGTATTGAGGTTGCAGGAGCATACATTTGAAGCTCAACTTGGAAATAACATAGTTAAATGAGAATAGGCATTTGAAAGAAGCATCTTGGTTAAGGAGCAGATTTTGGTCCAGAATTGATCTTACCGTGTCTCCTTCAGTTTATCCTTGTATTAGGTGAATTCAGATAAGCGCCCCTTTAGTCTCATGAAATAATCAGGAGGAATCATAAAGAAAGGAGGGAAAGTTAATATTTACTGTATATAGTTCATAGACCAACACCATTTACAGGGTGCTTATTGCCATTTACTATACATCCATTTAACATTTACAAGCATCTTTGCAATTGGGTTAGATGCTATTTCAAGAGAAACGCGATTCCATCAAAAGTGAAGTATTTGTTTTCACCTGATGATAAAGGATTCTGTGTGTGTGTGTGTGTGTGTGTGTGTGTGTGTGTGTGTTGGACTGGTGGCTGGCACAAATTGAATTAAAATGGACAAGTTAGCAGGCTGTAGAAAAATCTTGTTGGCTGAAAATAGTCCTTCGTCCAGCTCTGACATTCGGATACTTCATGTGTAAAATCTGAAAAGTGATTTGTCATTCAAAGTATATTATCTAAAAATAAATGCTTTATGTCTTTTATGTATAACGGTAGATACTTATTTAAGAGAAGCAAGGCTTTAAGGCCTTAATCAAGTTGTCTAAGACCCTATCATTTGTACATGGTACAAGTACAAATACGGTACACAGACCTGGTACTTAGTACTTGGAGATTTGCACTAAGAATCAGTTTCTGGAATACACAGATTTTCCTATACTAGAAATATTTCTCTAGAATTCCATTTGGCACACTCAATATTTTGAAGTAAATTTCAACAACTGCATCAAAAGGGGATTATTACAAATTGAAATCTTCAGATGTGTGTGTGTTGGGGAGGGGTAGAGGTGTGTGAGTAGAAGGGAGTGAAAGACAAAGACAAACTAAGAGAATGAATCTTATGACTCACTCCCTACAACACCCCCAAAGGCCATGGCTGGGTCAGGCCAAATCTGGGTCTCTCACATGTTACCAGGGTCCCTACAATATGTGGCTTTACATCCAGGGCAAACAAACCAAGTAGTAGGCTTGGTTTTGTTTTCCCAGTACATTCAGTAGAAAGCTTGACAAGAATAATATAGTGTGTACAATTGCTAAATTTATAGTTTCTATTTGTATTTATATATGTTTATAATTTATACATTTTGGTATATGAATATTATTATATATTCACATGCATGAATACCTAATCAAGCTATGCTTTTATCTCAGTTGTGACATTTATTCATAATTCAAGCATCTGTTATGCAAATATGTTATATTTCATTGAATAATCATGTTTAGTTCAAGAGAAATCACTTCATCTTAATGGAAGGTTAGCTTTTGCTTTCTTATGATAAACCAAATTAAGTTTTGCTTAAGGCAAATGTTATTTGCATCAGTGATTATTATCTTAAACTGAGGGCTTTCTGATAGTATAGAAAAATGGGAAAACATGGATGAAAGAAACAAATGTACCTCCAGAAGCCACAGAATCACTCATTATAACAAGAAGTACCATAAACAGTGAAAACTGTTCAGGAATCCTAGTGGAAATGAAACAGTGTGGCAAATTGACCAGACATTATGATTTCATCGCACCTGGCATGAAAATGTGATCATCATTGCATGAATGGTACACCCTTTATTTATGAACTACATGAAAGTGGAAATTCAGACTACTTTGAACATTTTAGAATATGTTAATTCTTTTTTAAAGATTTATTAATTTTTATTGGAAAGGCAGATATACAGAGAGGAGAAATGGAAAGATCTTCCATTCAATGAATCACTCCCCAAAAGGCTGCAAAGGCCAGAGCTGAGCCAATCCAAAGCCAGGAGCCAGGAGCTTCTTCTCTCACATGCAGGTGCAGGGTCCCAAGGCTTTGGGCCATCCTCTATTGCTTTCCCAGGCCACAAGCAGGAGCTGGATAGGAAACAGGGCTGCTGGGATTAGAACCTGTAACCATATGGGATTTCAGCACTTGCAAGGTGAAGATTTAGCCATTGAGCCATCGTGCCTTGGCCCTAGAATATATTAATTCCAATAAGTTTATAAAAATAAACAAATGTGCCTTTGCCTATCTCACTTTACAAGGATGCACAAAATTCACCTAACATCCAATGAGTAACTACCCCCAGAGGAGCCACACAGTGGGTAGATGTCTTGTTACATCCTTAGGGATTGCTGCCTGCTGGACCCAGAATGCAGTGTTCAGCATATAATCCTGAGGGCTTTCCCAGTACCCAGAAATCAGGGCACTCTGAAGAAGCCAGGGTGACTTCTAACGCATCGTATGTACCTGTGTCATAATTCACTGTTTTCCTCTAAGTGTGTATCTGTTTTTAAAGTACCATTCTATAAGAGTACATGTTATTACTGAAGTCATGATCAACACAGAGCCTCAAAAAGGGTTCTGATTTAAAGGAACATGGGAACTTCTGAGAAAATGTTAACTCAATTCACTGATAGATAAGAAGAAACAGGTATTTTATTCTGTTCCATTACCAACACTGTGACATGTTTTAATAGAATCACGGGGAAGTTCTCAAATTTTGAAAATATTTTAAGAGTGAAGATCTATTGCAAATGAAACATTTGGAGTGAAATAAGAAATATGGTCAGCATGAGTAATATATTCGCCAATATCAATAGTTAAATGTTCAGCTGGACTGCATGCATGTGAGATTCAAGACTGAGACCAATCAATAACGTTTGAGCAAGGTCTTCAAGTTAGGTAGAGATTGATACATGCCATGATGAAAAATGATCTGGGTCGGAAGCAAATCAAACTACCCCTTAACGACACAGACAGGATTTGGGATATTTGAAATAGACAGAAGTAATTGACTGAAGATAAACTCAGCCAAGGTCTAGGCAGAAACGGAGAGAGACAGAGAGAAAGAAGCATATTTGAAATATTGAGGTAAGGATATAAAATCCATTTTCAGAAAAGCTGATACCCTGGAGTACTCAACACCGTGCCCTATGATCTTAAAACCGAACAGCAGAAAAACAGAGTTTTAACCTTACTTACATCATTTCAAAACTGATGCTTCATAGGTCCATGATATTATCAGACCATTTTGTATGGATAAAATGAATTGATTTCTCTGTTCTGTTGTGTGATAACAGAAGATAGAAGTATGACCTCACCTAGATTCGCCTACAGAAACTGCCTGGGAGACATTGCAAGGTCACGTAACCATCACCATGGCGCCTTCCTACTCCTGTCTGTGTCATTGTCACTTGCAGTGTGCCTGTGTTCTGATGCCAAAAGACACTTTAAATCCCTCACGTCAAGTAGCAGGACCGCAAGATGCCAGGCTCCCCTCTTGTCCACGGTCACATTGAACCAGTGCCCAAGCCTGGAGTCGGTACTCTAGTCGCTGCCTGCTGCCCTCCACCTGCCAGCCATAGTTTCCTGGAAAGTGAACCAGCTCCGGGCCTCCATGCATTTGTGCAAGCAGGATCCGAACGTGCTGCACATGGAGGAAATGCACTTCCTCAGGGAGTGGGTGGAGAGCGTGGGCAGCAAACTCATAAAGCTAAAGCAGAGGAAAATATCAAGGGGGAAAAAAAAAACAGATATGTAGAAGAGGGAGGAAAACATCCAAGCAGACGAGGCGTCAAGTGAGGAGAATGATCTAGAAGTCGACAACAGAGGTGTGATTGAGCCGGACACTGATGTCCCTCAGCAAATGGGAGATGAAAATGCAGAGATAACCGAGGACATGATGGATCAGGTAAATGAGAAGAAAGGGCTGCCATCGAAGCCCTGAATGATGGGGAACTGCAGAAAGCTATTGATCTATTCACGCATGCCATCAGGCTGAAATCCTCACTTCACCGTCCTGAATGCCAAGAGAGCAAGTGTCTTCGTCAAATTGCAGAAGCCAAATGCTGCCATCTGAGACTGTGACAGAGCCATTGAGATCAACCCTGACGCGTCTCAGCCTTACAAGTGGAGCCGGAAAGCACACAGACTTCTGGGCCATTGGGTAGAAGCAGCCCATGATCTGGCCCTTGCTTGTAAACTGGATTATGAGGAAGATCCTAATGTGATGCTGAAAGAAGTTCAACCGAGGGCCCAGAAAATTGCAGAACATCAGAGGAAGTATGAGCGAAAACGTGAAGAGCGAGAGATCAAAGAAAGAACGGAAAAGTGAAGAAGGCTTGAGAAGAGCACAAGAGAGCCCAGAGGGAGGAAGAAGCCAAAAGACAATCAGGAGCTCAGTATGGCTCTTTTCCAGGTGGCTTTCCTGGGAGAGGAGGGATGCCTGAATGGCAGGCATGCCCAGACTCAGTGAAATTCTTAGTGACCCTGAGGATCTTGCAGCCATGTGGGATCCAGAAGTTATGGTGGCTTTCCAAGATGTGGCCCAGAACCCAGCAAATACGTCAAAATATCAGAACAAACCCAAGGTTATGAATCTCATCAGTAAATTGTCAGCCAAATTTGGAGGTCAAGCATAATGCTCTTCTAACAAAGCCCTTCTGAAGGATAAGCAGCCTAGTCACCTAATGGATGCATCAATAATAAAAACCAGTGTACCTGCCACCTCCTCGCCGAGAACTGGAGTGCTGAGACGATGGTCCCAGCCCTCTGCACCAAATGCAACTGAAGCAATTGACAGTGGTTTGTTAGGGCATTCATCCAGATAATGTTTTATTACTAGAAATTATAAACTTTAAGTTTATTAGACCTTAAAAATATTTAAAACAAATTAAAAGGGTGTTAATTCCTCCATTTTTCTTTGCTAATCATTTTGAGATTTTTTTTTCCTTTGACTTACTTGGCAAGGAAAATACACAAGAACAGAAGATTGACTGCTCTAGTGTGAGTGAAATAAAGATTTATTAGTTGGCAACATATATATATATATACATATATATCATTTAAATAGATGACAGTTTAGTTGGGTAAATGGTTACTGAAGCATTTTGATGTATCTTTTTAAATGCTTTATATTTCAAAAATGAAATGATTTATTTCAATAAAGCTATAGGGCACAGGAGTGTTTCAGTATGACTTGGGTGGGAACTGGAAGTCCTTGGCAGGGCAGCAGCCTGTCACTTGTGCACCTGCACCTTGGGCAGGGCACACTGGAGTCTACACTGTGGGGAAGGCGTCCTGCAGCAGCTGGGTTCCTCAGCTCTGTTTGTCCAGTGTGTCACGTAAATTCTTTATATCATTTTCATGTGGAGGAGATAAAGGAATATGTTTCTTATGATTCCTTGTTTACAATTACCTTTCCTGATAAAAGCTACCCGACTCTGTTTTCTCCTTGTCATATTTTCCCTTCTTCTTAACCACTAGCAGCCTCACAAGTGTTCTCGTGTACAATAAAATTATACAAGCATAGTTAATGCTGGTTTAATCTCACATGTGGTCCTCATGGTGTTTCTAGGGAAACACCTGTGACAGCCGTGATTACCTACTTGGCACAAGATCATCTATGTAAGTGTTTGCACTTCTGGCAACACGTTGTACCGGAAGACAAGAGCAGGGATCTCCTTGGGTATTGGAAACACCTACTGCACTTTGAGTTCATCTTTTCTTTAAATAATGCAACCATATCACCACCTCTGCCCTTTTCCCTCTTTCCTCCTAAAATACGAAAAATGAGAATAAATTCCAGGCAGTGTATTTCTAAAATGACACCCCTCTGAAATCTTCAGGTTCCTATCTTTTGCTCTTCACAAGCAGACAGAAATGACATCTGTTATATTAATGAGAAAAAGGTGTATAGAAATCCCTTTAAACACTAAACTTGCATCTGGGCTTGACAGCATTCTTTTTGTTAATGTGTTCTCCTTTCTCAAAATTTCCAGTGTGTGCTGTGGCTAACTCAAGAAGACCAGTTTAATCTGGATTCCTTACTTGATTTCATTATGTTACCTGAGTATATTCTAGTATTTCCATATTAGCATAAACAGGCAAAAGTAAACTTGTTTTGCTGGAAATGTGTTCATGTGCTTTCAGACTTTTAAGTTCTACAAATAAGAAATTGTCTTCATTTTCATAAACATTTAGCATCGCTTCTAATCAAACCAGAAGCATTCTGCTCTTGTGCTGATGCTAAGTAAGGAGGAGTTTGCTTCTGCTTAAAATTACTGGATCTTTCTAGTTAGGTCGAAATAAAACACAATTTCAAAACAACAACAAAAAAAAAGATGCCAAACTGCCAAATTGCATTTCTAATATATTCCCATTGCCATAAGCCAAAGCAAGAATGCATTTTCAAGTTGTGAAAAAAATATTTTTAAGGATCTCCACCTTGATTGCTCAGGTGGCGAACCTTAAGAAGAAAATTTAGTAACTGAAGATTGAAATTGAGTGTTTCATGCTGCTGAAATAATCAAAACTGATTATAAATATTGAAATTGTGACTTCTCCAACCAAGTTCAAGTCTTTTCAGCTTCTATCTGCAGAAATCACCTGATGCTTCAATTGCTGGCATAGGAGTGACTAAAATTACACCTGCATGGTAATTGTAGTCAGGACTAGGGATAATTGTCAAAGAAGAGTTATCCATCATGTACTAGGAACTCCTATTCAAGAATTACAAAAACATCTGTGTAATCTTCCGCAATGCTCATTTCTTGTGTCAGCTGCAAGCTTCTTTTTCCATTCTTTTATTTCTGAGGCACATCTATGGGACTTGGGTAATAAATGCAGACTTGTGAAACTGTTTGGCAACTGCCTGAGATGTTTGTGGGACTCTGACCATGTCTCTCAAGATAAGATCATAAAGTGGAATGACAAGGACTCACACTTGTATTACAATTTTGATTAGCTTTGTTTTAGTGTTTGTGTCTCATAATATTTGTTTTCTTTGAAAGAGTTGTTTATTTTTATTGGAAGGGTAGAATTACAGAGAGAAAGAGAGACAGAATGGTTTTCCATCCACTGGTTCACTCCCCGAGTGGTCACAAAGGCTGGAGCTAAGCTGATCCAAAGTAAGGAGACTTTTCTGGGTCTCCCACAATGGTGTAGGGTCGAAAGGCTTTTGGCCATTGTCCCCTGCTTTCCCAGGCCACAAGCAAGGAGCTGGATGAAAAACAGAACAGTTGGGACACAAACTGGAGCCCATATGGTATCTGGGCACTTGCAGGTAGAGGACAAGCCAGTTGAGCCACTGCTCCAGCCCCATTTCATAACTTTTCAAATTCTCTGCAGCAATCTTTTGTATCAGTTACTTATGGCCATACTAATGCTCATTGAAAATGATGTTTCATTCATCAATAAACATTTAATTTTTGCTCACCAATCGTGGGTCTCCTTGGCTGTACTACTGATGTTGGGTTTGTGCTGCGGTGGTTCTCCCGTTAATGTGTGTTTAACTGTGGGTCCAGTGTGGCTTGGCTTTTACAGTTTGGGCTCAGCACTCTTGGAAGCTTGTAGCTTCAGCTGGGAGCACAAAGGCTGCTGACCCCTTGTTCTGTGGTCTTTCATCCTCCAGTAGTCAGTCCTAGACAACTCCTCTATTGGACTCATGCAAGAAACAGTGGAAATATACCAGGTTCTTTGTGTCCTAGGCTGTGAACAGATACAGCCTCCATTCTACCACATTGTATCAATTAGAGAAAGCTACATGGTTAGCCCAAGTTTAAGGTGTGAGGATGTCCATTCTACAGCTCTGACAGGGGTACCTGTAAAGTGACAGGATGAAGCTCATGGAAACGAACAGTGTAGTGTTTGAGATGTGCACCCAAAATGGGAGCCCCAGTGTGGTAGTGTGGACAGGTGAAGCTTCCAAGGTGATCCCTCATGAATGGATTAATGATGACATTCAGGGAGAGGATAGATACCAGCAGCGTGGATTATCTGTCTCCCCTTCATGCTTCATTGCTGTTATTTTTATTTTCACATCAACTTGTTTGATTTTCTGCTTTCCATCATGAGATAACAGCATCACCAGGAAAAATCACCATGTGTTTGGCTACACTAGCTTTCAAACCTATGTGCCAAATAAGCTTCCTCTCTTTGCAAATTATCTGGAATTTGGTATTCTCTTATAGAAACAGAAATGGACTATGACAAATTATAGCTAAGGTCATTTTTTTCAGTGAGGTTCTTATCCTATGAATAAAGGCAGGATCACAGTAAAAGGTATGAGCTAGATTCTTATATTTTAAATAATAAGCAATAGACTAGTTTTAATTGCTAGGAAGAGCTTAAAGTTTGTTGCTTTTTCTTTTTTAGCTAGAAAACATATTCATATTTTAGTGCAGACATTCATCTCAGTCATTTCTCTCCCATCTTCAACTTAGGTTATTTATTTCCATTTGAGTCAGGAGATTAATGTGTAAGAGAGGAATGCCATTTTAACAAAAGTTAATTAGAGAAAAATATGTATAATTTGCCTACATTAAGGTAAGTTAAATTCCTCTACCTTGATATCATGAAATCATGCAAGAATTAAACATTGTCTATATATTTCCATTGTTTTATTTGGGGCTTATTCTAGAATTAAGTGTAAGTGAATAATGTGATAGGAATATACATAGCTGCTTCTCTGGAGTTATTACCCATTAGAAAAGCTTAATGAGTGGTTAATTCCAGGAAAAGTCCAAAACTGCCCTGGGAGTTTTCAGGAAAATCATTATACTATCGTGTGTGTGTGTGTGTGTGTGTGTGTGTGTGTGTGTGTGTGTGACTGTTTTTAAAATTGAATTTAACTTTCAAATTTTTAAAAGCCATATACAATATACAAATACAAAACAAACACCCTACAAGAAACAAATCTAGCAGAGTACGTTTGGTGAGACATTCCATAAAAAATCCAATTGAAGATGCATTTCCTCATTATTTTAGTACATAAAATGTGTTTTTGCGAGCCTACTGGTCAATATGTGTGTTCTTAAACTAAATCATGTAATTATACTAATTAGAAATCCTGTAATAACTTAAATGCAAATATTATTTCACAAGTTGAAAAGTTGAAAGTATATACAAAGTTATAGAAAATGCATTTTCTCCTTTTTCATCTTTATACCATGTTAATTTTATGGTGTTTATACCTGTAAATTTTTTAAAAATCAACCAAATACTTAATTTTGGGTTATGGTTTTGTGTGTATATATATATAATTTATTTGTTTCTATTGGAATTGCAGAATTGCAGGGAGGAGGTAAGAGAGGTCGTTATTCTGCTGGTTCACTCCTTAAATGATCCCCCGCAGGTCCAAAGGCAGGAACCAGGAACTTCTTCCAGGAATCACATGTTGAGTCCAAGGTCTTGGGTAATCCTCTGCTGCTTTCTCAGGCCATAAGCAGGGAGCTGGATCGGAACAACAGCAGCCAGGATACAACCAGCACCCATATGAGGCGCTGGTGTCATAGGCAAATGCTTAGGATATTATTTTTATTGGAAAGGCAGATATACAGAGAGGAAGGTCTTCCGTCTGATGATTCACTCCCCAAGTGACCGCAACGGCCCATGCTATGCCGATCCGAAGCCAGGAGCCAGGAGCCTCTTCCGGGTCTCCCACGCAGGTGCAGGGTCCCAAAGCTTTGGGCCGTCCTCGACTGCTTTCCCAAGCCACAAGCAGGGAGCTGGATGGAAGCTGCCGGGATTAAAACTGGTGCCCATATGGGTTCCTGGCATGGTCAAAGCAAGGAATTTAACCGGTAGGCCACTGCACCAGGGCCCAGTACCTCTTTTTTTTTTAATCTCAATACAACATTCCCTCTCTATATACTACATTCCTGGGAGTTTGAAGACAGTTTAGTTAGTGAGGGAGTTAAAAGAATAACTTCTTGCAGCTTAAATAGACAATAAAAGTTTCCCTTCTCTCTTACTGTGATAATAGTTGTGTCTAAAAAAATAAGCAAATTCTTTAGAAAGTACAGTTTCTGATTTCCTTTTTATCTGTAACCTTTGGAAACAAAACACATGAAACAACAACATTAGCACATGTCTCAAATCTGTGTAAAACATAAATGACCTCTAATTTCAAACTTCCACTTTAGTAGTGTCCCATTCAATCTTTAAAAACAAATGAAAAAAAAATAGCTGCTCCAAAGAAAGAATAGGGTCAGACTATTAAATTTTTAGGGAGGAGACAGGTAAATTCTATACCCAAGACAATGAAAAGCAAGAGAGAATCCAATTTTGCCTGCATGTATTTTCACAGTCCAAGTGTTGACAAAGAGCAGTTACTTGGGGAACAGTCACTGCCCACATCAGTGCCCTCAAGTGCTGGTAAGAATGCAGTTGGGATAAAAAGATGAAGGATATATTCAAAGAAGAAACATACAAGTCTCAAATAAGTTGAGAAATCACTGGAACCCCTAAAGCAGAAGAAAGACAAATCTCCACAAATGAAACGCATTCTAAGTCTCAACTCAGCAGGATTAATTTGGAATCCAATAAATAAATCAGTAGGTGCAAAAATATTCAATCAGTATGTAACAAATCAATGACTTATATCCTACCCCGTGGGTGGTTGATGGGCTGTAATGATACAAATGAAAAATATTTTTATCTAAAATACCACCAAGATTTTATATTCCAGGTAGACATTGATGAACTTAGTAGTATCTAGGAAATGCATATATGTTTAGAAAAATGCAGCAGCTTACCCAGTTTCTGGGCTCTGGTTGTACTTCTTGCGATCCATTCTCTATAAACTGGCCATTTTCCAACACGCAGAATGAACTTTCCATTGCCTGACATTCACCTTGTTAGTCTCTGGCCTAAAGTCGTCTTATTTTCTGCCCCTACTGGCTTCAGGGAAATAATCAGACTTACGTTTCTTGACAAAGTAATATTTTGCTTTTGCCTCTACCCGCGTTTCTCGCTTTAATTACCATTATAATGCTCCAAGCCAGAGCAAATCAAATTATTTAGACCCTCTCCATCCACATTCTCTTACATTTTCAACCATCCAATTTTCTCAGTGCATTCTTTGGCTGTCTCCTATACCAATCAAATTCTTCCACCAATTCTGAGACTTCGGTCATACTTTTGGAATCCTTTCATAAATCTTCTAAACTCAACAAGATTAGTGGTCTGCAGTGATCTTTTCCCAAGTACCCTTCCACTGCCCTGCATCCTTGATCCTACTGGATGCCTGTATGTCTCAGTCCTTGCTCAGCATCTCATTCACAAGAATGGTCAAAAGTCGCTTTACGGCAAATCTTTACCTGACTTATCCAACATGAAAGTACGCTTTATCTCCCCAGAATCTCCCTAACTGCTTAATTCCCACCATTAGAGTCACATCAGTCTAACATACCGTTTTCACTCTTAACCGTTTCATGTCCATTGTCTCTGCTAAATCAATATCCTGGGAATGAAATCGTTGGCAGTTTATTTTGTGGTTGCCATCTTCTTGACCATGGCCCTCACCATGTGGCAGTTCTCCAGCTCTCGCTCTAGGACTCTCCTCCATCCACTCTTTCATTACGCAGTAGACTTGACCCTTGACGTTGATTCTCCCTTTATGTCTTCCTGAGGATGATCCATTTTGATTCCTTCCTTTTTCTTACATACACCTTAATATAGAAAAGTGACAAGGGAAAAGAAGAGTGGGCTCCTCCCTCTTGGGTTACCACTCCCATGGGAGGACACAAAATAACTAGGACAGGGGCTGGGGTAGCTAGACAGAGAGGCACTCAACAACATCTTGTGAGGGCTGGATAGTTGAGCTGATTGGATGGAACTAAGCTCTAATACACTTCCACATTTATGAGAGCCAAATGGGATATGGGGCAGACTGAGCCAGTCGGCTACACATACTGGCAAACCAGGGTAGAGGTGGGCCTGGTGGGGGTTATTGGGGATCGCTCTTACTAGGCTGCAGCTCCCACTGGTTTGTGTGATGGCCAAGTATGTGATGGGCAGAACCAGGATGGACTGCAACACCCACTGGTTTCAGTGGAAGTCAGGCCTGAAGACGGAACCAAACCAGCAATTGCAACCACCAGCTGATCGGGGAGATGTACTGTGCCAGGTCCTGTACTTGCTAGCACATACAGGAATCTGGTCTGGGAACACTTCAAAGTTTCTTTGGGGATAGCCTCAATCGAAATGGCAGACTCAGAACCTTAACCAAGAAAAGACAGAAGATAGAACAGGTCAATCAACCACCACAGCTATATGTTGGCAACGAAACACTGGACAAAGGGTGACTCTAGGATGGACTATGTCAATCAGTAGATTCTTCAACAGCCTCATCGTGCCTGGAGTGGCAAGATTGACAGCGATACATAACTGGTGAACTACAGGGACCACTTGAGCAAGGATCTCAGAGCATGCCCTACATCTGGGACCTGGGGTAGGTGGGAGACTGGGTGGGGCTTCTCCTCAATATTCTCTTTAGTCCTTGTAACTTTTTACTCTTATCAACAACATAAAGATTGCCAAAATATAATAATAATGATAAAAGAAGACAATTCTTTAAAGAGCAGGAGAGTGTGAAAAAGGTTAAAGCTCCAGCCTCTCTGAGCAGGAAGGAAGCAGAAAAGTGGGCTCTTTGCGACCAAGACCATCACACTGACATAGGTTAAGACAATGAATGCACTATCTGTGACTGAGACCATGACTCTGACATAGGTTAAGACAATGGCTTCTTTACTGGTGCTTGTTGTGATTTACATGAGGACAAGAATTTACTCGTAGTTGTATGTCTTGCCTTAAATACATTATCGTGAGCTTCAAACAGTTAACCTATCATGAAATTAAATTGTCTAATTAGACACATCCCCAAAATGGGGCTGGCAGGAATAATCTGGCAGAAGCTTCTTTTTTATTGTTGTTTTCTTTTGGTAAGATTTATTTATTTTTATTGGAAAAGTAGATTTACAGGGAGAATGAGAGACAGCAAAATGATTTTCCATCTGCTGGCTCTCTTACCAAATGACCTCAATGGCCATTTGCTGAGCTTATCTGAAGCCAGGAGCCAAGAGCTTTTTCTGGCTCTCTTACGTTGGATGCAGGGTCCCAAGTTTTTGGGACATCTTCTGCCATTTTTCCAAGCCACAAGCGTGGGGCTGGATGGGAAGTGGAGCAACTGGGACACAAACCAACACCCTTATGTGATCCCAGTGCTTGGAGGTAGAGGATGGCTAATTGAGCTATCGTGTCAGCCTGAAGCCTCTTAAAACCTGAGCTTACAATACTATTTATCACATCAATTAATAGTAGAGCAAAAATAAGTGTACACAATTTAGTTCAAGAACAAATAAGCCAGGCAACGAAGTTATCCAATAATACAATATAAAACATGTACCTTAAGTATGGATGCAATAAATTGATTTATTAAAATAAGTAATAAAATCTGTTTAAAATGAAAAAAGGAAGGTTTGAAAAAGTCAAACAATTTTATAAAAACGTGAAAGTTAAGTGTCAGATAAAATGGAAATAAAAAAGTAAGCCTAACCAATGGTCATCTCATAAACTAAAACTAAAAGGCAATTACACAAATTTTTGATGATAAATAATTGAAGTTACAAATAAACACAGAGATTGGGGCAGGAGCTGTGTATAATGGGTTGAGCTGCCAGCTGCAATACCAGCCTCTCATATGGGCACCAATTCATGTCCTAGCTGCGCTACTTTCTGTAATGTCAGTGGGAGAGCAGCCAGTGGGAGGTCCCAGTGTTAGGGCCATTGTAGGAGACTGGGTGGAAACTTCCAGCTCCTGGCTTTGGTCTGGCACAGCCTTAGGTGAGTGAACCAGTAAATGGATGATTTCTCTCAAGTTCACATTCAGGGTTTGTAATTCATACACTCCGTAGGCATCAATGAGAGGATTCCCATACTTGCATTAAAATTAGGGAAACTTAAAGTACAAGAAAGAAAAATATCTTCTAAAAGGTGACCCAGGTAAAATACAAATTATTTGTGCTTAAATGACACATCAATGAATTGTAGACTAACAAACAGGAAAGAAATTGTAAAGCAGGGACAGAAGTGTGAACACAGATTTTGTATAAATGTTGGGCTTTGACATGATACTAACCAGCACATGAGAAAATCGGGCTTTGAGGCAGAGTCAGTGGTGGGGGGAGAGGTTGTGGGCTCGCCCCTATGGAACTGCAATCTGGGAACAGGCCTGGTTGTGCTGAGGTTCCCACTGGTGAGCACAAGAGCCAGAATGGGGGCAGTGGTCTGGCTAGACATGACTGTAGTGTCCCTTGGCATTCTGAAAAACAAGCTCAAGGGGCCCACTGAGATAAACCACTGCATCAACACTAGTAAGCCATATGGTTGCTGGCTCAAGTCCCAGCCCTTCACTTCTAAATCAGCACCCTGCTGATGTGCCTGGGAAAGCAGCAGAGAACAGCCCAGGTCCCTGGGTCCCTGCACTGACATGGGAGACACAAAAGAAGCTCTTGGCTCCTGGCTTTGACCTCAAATTGGAAGTGGAGCCATGATTCAAACCAAGGTATCCTGATAGGAGATGCAGATGACTCAAGTGATGCCTTCACCACTGTGTCAAACACCTGCCCCCATTCTTATTTTAAGCCAAATTTCCGTAATAGTAACATTACCCATGGTCTGCATTAATTCAGGAAAGTTGAGGACACCTTTTAGGTGACACCTCATGAAGAACATCTTTAAAGGTGTTATATATTCCTGAAGCTCATGTGTTTTCAGACTTGGGACACACACACACACACACAAAGATTGATTTTGATACCTAACTTCTGTTCTTTGGATTCCCTGACAATAGAAACTGACAACAAACCAAACATCCACCTAGGTGAGGTTTATTGGCAGCTTAGTCTCAAGCACAATAATGGTAGGCAGAGGCTCCACTAACTGGCTCAATGAGTACAGGTGAGAAGGTGTTTTTATTGGGCAACAAGGCATGGCGGCAACAGCTGGCAATGCAGCAGCTTTTCTGTGCCTGTCTGGTACTCTGACTCATCCCCCTCACCATCTAACATTTCAGTTTGCACCTGAGCAGGGCCCTGTGTACACACTGTTCCTTTTGCATACAGCACAATCAAGATGATGGAGTAGCTCACTACCACCATACCAGAGAGGTTATATGTTGGTTGCAGTGGCCTCCTCTGTGCAGGCAGGAAATAGATGGTCATTTGTGGTTAGGATGTGGACCGCCCTACTGATGACTGCATTGTAGGTATGCTGCAGCGAGCACCTGGTCAGACACAGACCCATATGCCAGTGGAGGATGGATACATGTCACACCTCTGGAGAGGCTTGGTTTTCTAAGTGTTTCTATCGTATATGAATTCCATTAAGTCCAATAAACACATTAAACTTCTGTTGCATTCTTGGATATCATGGTGGGTGTGGTATATCATAATCTTATGCTTAGGGGAAAAAAAGGTTCAGGATTTGAAATGCCTCTTTTGATATATTCAGACAGACGCTGATAATATTTTATGTAAAACTCTGGAAGAGAAAAAAATGTGCAATTCAGAACAATATAGGCCATAGCATGATGAATACCAGGATGAATATCCAAATCAAGGGATCAGAAGCTGCAGTTAGTATCAGAGCAGAGACACATTGCCAGCCAAACTTTTAGGTGAAGTTTAACATGCAAGGAAAATTATTTGATATCTAATGTCAGCTACAAATCCAAGATGTGTCTCAGCTTGGAAATTCTTCTTCACTGGTACCGTAGTGAAAAAGTATTTGTAACGGGCTCCTGCGACAGTCATTGCTTCTAACATTGGTGAGCAGAAACTGACGATCTGCCATTTGAAATCCTCTGAGACTGAGACATTGTGACAGAGAAGCTCTTACCCCTGGCTGTTTCACTCCCCAGCTGCTCACAGGGGCCTAGACTCGGGCAGGTCTAAGTCAGGAGGTAGGGGCTTCCTCTGGGTCTCCCACAAAGGTTGCATGGCCCTGACCCTTGGGTTATTTTTTGCTGCTTTCCCCAGACTGTTAGCTGAGAGTTGGTTCAGAAGTGTGGCAGCCAAGACACAAACTTGCACACATGTAAGATTACCAACACTGCAGGCAGCAGCTTTATCCAGCACACAACAACAGCCTCTCAGTGTTATCTCTTAGTCCTTATTCCCAAAGCTACTGGAAATGCTGCCATCTATCATGTGAATACTATCTATCTTTGGAAATGGTCTATGACTGGTGGCTGTGTCATCACCACTTTCTGAAAAAGTCTCTATACAATGCCTGATCAATATGGAAATACAGAATTCCCCTCTGTTGGAAATACAGTTCTGTTTTACTATGCAGGCCAATTACTAAGAGACATCCTGGCTACAGAATATCCTGTGGGGTTTGAAGAGGTTCCTGATAATCATAGTTCAACTTCTTCTGATTCTTTCCCTTCCAGTTACATTAACTCCAAGTGTACTTCCCAGTAGACAGCCTGTATCCCATCTTACACTCTGCTTCCTGGAGCATGCGTCTTGCCATGGGGGAGAACTCTTCTCTGAGTTGGAGCAGACATTTGCTCTGAGCTGGTCGTTGCTATCTTAATGGATGAACATTGTTTCAGAGATGCCTCAAAGACTATCTATCCCCTTGGTATGACCGCAGCATAGCTACCACACTTAAGTGCGGCTCATCCAATATTCCCGTCCCATCATTTTTTAATTTATTTATTTCTAATGGGAAAGCAAATTTACAGAGAGAAGGAGAGACAGAGAATAAGATTTTTCATCTACTAGTTCATTCCCCAAGTAGCTGCAACAGCCATAGCTGTGACAATCCGAAGCCAGGAGCCAGGAGCTTCTTCCGGGTCTCCCACGCAGATGCAGAGTCCCAAGGCTTTGGACCACATTTGACAGCTTTTCCAGGCCACAAGCAGAGAGCTGGGAGGGAAATAGACCAACCGGGACACAAACCAGAACCCATGTAGGATCCTAGCACATGCAAGGTGAGGACTTTAGCCACTAAGCTACTGTGCTAGGCTCATGTCTCATCATATGTAAGAACTGCTCCTCTCAACAATCCCTCTCATAGAGAGAAAGGACTGCCTGTATTTGGGACATAGTGTATCAGAAGGGATTTTAATTCTGAATCACTGATAAACTGGGTGACTTCCAAGAGAACTGTATGTATGGAAGGCTTGAGTGTTGGAATGTTTTTGCTCCCAAACAGAAATCCTTGAATTATTTCTTTATTAAGTCTGTCAAAGAAATTAAACTGCCTACAAATTTGAAACTTTCTAGCAGATACTGCCAGGAACCAGTGCGTTAGAATTATGGTTGCTAGGGAACTCTATCCGCTGCCCATTTCCTTACTGCTAACACACAGAAAGACCAAGGAATCTGTATTAGGGGTCAAGAAGTTGATGGTTTGCAGTGCACATCATTTGTCATTGCACTGTACCAACAAGGTAACACAAGGTGTTTTTTTTTTTTTTTCAGCTTGTGGGACTTCAAAGACTGTGAGGGAGAAACTGTCTTCCTAAAATGTCCAGATACTTAAACCTGGTGGAAAGATGCCCTTAGATTTCTGTAGAGTTACTAAGTGCTTAATACCACAACAGGTAGGAGCAAAACTGAAAACAGAATGGGAATGTTGTAATTAGCATGAAGACTAAATGCTTTAAAAAGGAACCTCCATGAACCTTTTACTTCACTAATATAGACGATTATTTTCTAGGGGTATTAACAGTATAACAAGTCTAAGAGAGTAGAGTTATCCTATTCTTTTTTTGCAGCTGCAGGCACCTGGGATCTATTTATTTTGTTTCTCTGCTGTTCTCCAAAATGGTATTTTCATCTGTTGTGCAAAACTAGTGCATGGGAAATGAGAAGATTAGCCAGAGTCTAAGAAAAGTGATTTGTTTAGAAATGAGTGAGAGGGCCCATTGCAATAGCCTGGTGAAAAAAGTGCTCACATTGCATGTGCTGGGATCCCATATGGGCACCAGTTCACAGCCTTACTTCCCATCCAGCTCCCTGTTTGTGCCCTGGGAAAAGTAGTAGAGGACAGCCTAGAGCTCTGGGTCCTTGCATCCACATGGGAGACCCAGAGGAAGCTCCAGGCTCCTGGCTTCAGATAGGCTCAGGTCCAGCTATTGCAGCTACTTGATGATGATGATGATGATGATAATAATAATAATAATAATAATAATAACAATAGAAGAGGAAAGACCAGCAACTCTGCCTTATTCCTGATCTTAGTAGAAAGCATTCTGTTTTTCACTTTTATGTTTGGTAGTTGCAATGGCCATGGGTGGCCCAGGCTATAGCCAAGAGGCAGCAGCCTTAACAGGTCTCCCATGTGGGTAATAGGGACTCAGTGCTTGAATCATCATCTGTTACTTCCCAGACACGTATACAGGAAGTACATAAGAATGAGAGGTGATCTGGGACTGGAGCCCCTGGCTCCAATACGGGATGTGGGCTCCCTAGGGAGTAAATTAACTCACTGTGCTCTAATGCCCAGGACTGATGCAGAGTTACATCATATTGCAATTGAGGGTCCGTATCTAGTACCACTAATCGATATGAAAATATCTGGGATGCAGCTTTGTCACTATATGTTTGCTCATTACCTCATCTGAACTTTGGTGTCTTACTTAAAGGAGACCAGGCATCCTTATTGGATTGTGCTGAAAATTAGCAGAAGCAGCTTAAAGAAAGCACAAATAAAAATACATCTCTCTGCAAATGTCAATGATTTAAACTCCATGTCAAATGCAAGCCTTAGTGAAACTTTCCAAGATCCAAGTCCATGTGTTTCAGGATCCCTCTGGGTTTCCCTAACAAGTGGCACAGAACTTGTCCTTAGACTCATTGACTGCATCTGAGGCTACATAACAGTAGGACTTCCTCCTAGGCTGATTGGGTGTATCAGGAGACTGAGCATCTTAGAAAAATATGTAGTGAGAATATTGTTAATATTTGTCAGTGTGTAAATAAATGCAATAGGAGAGTTAAAAATGGTTCAGTCTGAATTAGCCTTATTATCCGAGAAATGGCACCAAATACAAAGCTCATCTTTCCAATGTAGATCTTTCCAACACAGAGTAAAACACTCAAAATTTTCACTTGGATTATCTGTTGCAGACTCTTGCCAATTTCATGGGCATAAGAAAACAGTGTGTAATGTTGCTTCCCAGGTGTACAAAGCTTTTTAAACTCTCAGTTGTTGGCGGTGTAACAACAGCAAAACATTCACTCCTGACACAATGCAGTGAGAGGAGATTTGCTAAATGGAAATGTTTATTCCTTTGGGGACAGATGGATCTCACCAGCAGGCAGCCTGTACATATAGGGATTGGCCCTCCAAGGGCTTGGGTAGTCTGCCAGCCTCTGACTGAGAACTAGCAGGGGCAGGAGGCCTTATCAAAGTTTGATGTATTTTTGCTACCTTTTTCCACTTTTCACTGTATTTACAGGAATAACAAATGGTGAGGCTTGTGTGTTTCCATGAATTTTTTGAGGGGTGGTGGGGGCTTTTTCTAAGAAGTTGAGTATCCACTAATGTTTTGATCAGCAGGTAGATCTCCCTTGTCTGTTATCAGAGCATATCAAGTGAGAGATATGTTTTTCAGCATTTCTCAAAGTGTATCGCATTTTGGATTTTATCCACTTTGTATATTATAAGCCAGAACATTCAGCAAGAAGAAATCACCATAATAAATGTATACGCAACAATGCCAGAGCACCTAGCTTTGTAAAACAAATATTAACGGATCCGAAGGAAAAGTATAATCCAATATAGTAATAGTGGGAAATCTTAGCACCCCGTTAACCCCAAGGGACAGAAGGATGAGAGAGAAACTCAGCAAGGGAAACAACAGAGTTCACCCAGACAAGAGGGCCAGAAAGGTTGTATGGCAAAGTAGTTTACCCTTAAGACTACTGGCAAATGCAAAATGACACTTCATCTTACTGAAACATATAAAATGCAAAATTACAAAACACAGTTTATCTTAGTTAATATGAGTTCTGCTAGTGCCAGCTTCAGAATATTGGTCAATGAAAGGAAGGGACAGTATTCCCTACTTCTGTGGCGGGTGTGTTCCACAGGGGGTAGAAATTGAAACCTCTGCCAGAATCAGACTTACACAGCATCAGCTATTTACAGAAAACAAGGAGACCACAGAGACTCATTTCCAAAATCATGACTCCATGAGGAAAAGGAAGTGGACATCTAGGGGAAAATGAATAAGAAGGGCATGTCCGTCAACCCGTGGAGAGGTGCACACAAATCAATGAGAAGCATGTTTATATATAAATCCCATGCTGTGGTCAGGCCTAAGAGCCTCCTTGAGCATATGTCTCAGCATTAAAATCAAGCACAATTTAATTCAGAGACATTTTTGCATGTTCAGTTGCCCTGCCTGTGAATGTAAGTGGCTATAGCTACACTTGCCAGCTACTTGGAATCACCTGTTGGCCCTGTCTGGGCCTAAAAGAAAACTTTTAATGAAATATTATTATTTATTTTTTGCTGGATTATCCAGGGCAGGGATTCTACTCAGATTCATTTGATATTAGTTATAATAGAGTTCACCATCCAAAGGAGGTGCGTGATTGAGGAGGTCCAGAGATAGGAATTGTCTTAAAGATTACTCGTTCCAATGAACAGTTACAGAAATGTTGGTAAAATGGATCTTCAAAACATTTAACTAGCTTTATGTTTTGTTTTACTAACCAAATAACACATGATCAATTTGAAAAAAAAATTGTTTAGTGTTGCTTTTCATTTATTTGAAAAAAAGTAAGAGAGAGAGAGAGAGAAAGAAGATTTTTCGTATGCTGGCTTACTGCCCTATTGCTCACAATGGCCAGGGCTGTTCTAGGCCAACACCAGGAGCCAGGAACTCCATGCAGGCCTCCAACAAGGGTAGCTAAGTCCCAAGTCTATAAACCGTCACCTGCTATCCTCTACAATGTGTGTTGGCAGGAAAAATGCAACAATTGGAACAGGAACTCCAACCAGGCACTCTGATACTGAACATGGAATCAAAAGCAGTGGCTCTACGTGATGCACCACAATAACTGCTTCTAAAGAATACTGTTTGTTCTTTTCTTATCTTTACTTTTTTATTTTGAATTTTGAATTTTATTGTACGATTCTATAGAATCTGGAATTCAGCCCCCCACCATCAACAAATCCCCACCACCTGACTGATTTTCCCCATGTTGTTACAATAGTATAGACCTTCATGAGGAGTTATAATCCCATCAGTCTTATTTAAGTGTGCCCCGACATTGCTGGTAAGGACAATGTCCAGCAGTCCAGCATCCCATTGTCTACACATTTCCAGCAGTTTCATTGGGAATCCATCCTTGATTTGGAAGTAGGAATGCATGCTGCATTGTATCTTCCCATCTGGATATGATAGTCTCTATTACTCCATCACTATACATTTCCTTATATGAGAAGCCACAAGATAGGGTCAACAGCATTATGAAGTTAAAACAACAACAGCAATAAAATTATAGAACCATGGAGTCGAAAGAATGTGCCACTGAATAACCAATGCCTGGGTGATGAAAAGAAAAAGAGATAAAAGCCTCTTGGGTAAAATGATGCCATCAAGTGAGGCATGAGCCAAAAGGACAAATACCATATGTTCTCTCTAATATAAGGAAACCATCATGCGAACTGTAAATTCAATAGCCCTTTCCATAATATTTTTTGCTGCAACCCATGTATTTTGATCTTTTTTTTAATTTATTTTCATTTCTTCCAAATACTTTCTTTTATCTAGTCAAATTCACAAAGAATATTTTTCATAGAGGAAAATCAATGATCTTAACAACTACAATAAGCTCTATTATGAGTTAATGCAAATCCATTTCTGCAGACACATATGTGGTACAGGTATGCAAACACACACATAATTAGGTACTGGCCTGTACACGTACATTCTTTAGTTTGTATTTTTGTCATCATACATGAATACCATAAATGGACTTACATACAAAGGACAAAAATTTATTAAGCTCACAGTCCAGAATGCTGAGAGGTTCAGAAGTGAGGAGGATTGCATCAGGTGAATATCTTCTTGCTGCAGCATCCAGGACGATGGACATGACTTGGCACATTCAAGAATGATCACAAATGGTCTTGGAAACATGTCAAGCTAATCCAGGAATCTATGAATAGAACAATCTAGGAGTAGCCCTCCAGACTCCACCACCTCGTACATGTCCCACTCACTTTTATCTCAGTGGTGTTAAATTTCAAGATGACTTTGGTGGGGACAATTACCAGTAGCACAACTCACACACAGTAGTGCTCACATAAAACCTAGAAATGCACCATCAAGCCCCATACACACACGTTCATGAACATGTGCATGTGCACAGACATCTGTTGTGCATGTTCTCCATGTAAACCCTCCTTATGGGTGCTGAATGGGTGAGAGGACAGTTGAAGGCCACTGAAAGGAAAAGCTACAGTTGAAAAATTTCTACCCATATCTGTACTGTACAATAAAACTGAATTTTAATGCTGGAACGGAATGTCCCTTTGTTCTGGGAGATGCATTTCAGTGACCTCTTTTATTATGCAAATGCAAAGCAAGGACTCTTTGTTCCCAGAGAAGACCTGAGTGTAACAAAACTACAAGAGCTTATATGTTTCAAAGAGAGACATTGTATTTTGCTTATTAATTTTAATTGAATGTCTTTCAGTAGATATGTATCATGGGACTATGTTGCCATTAGAAGTTGTTTTATTTCCTAAACTTGGATTTAGTAGACCTCTGCCTATTAATAGTAATACTAATGATCATTATTTCTATTTATTTTTAGTTTTTTATTCTAAAAGCTCATTACAGGGCATGCTGGTCTTAGAAGTATCACAAAAAATGAAGAAGAGTGGAAGATCTGACCATTCCATCCTTCATTTATTTATTCAACAAGTAGCTAATAAAGACGTCCTGTGTTTGCAGTTCTGTTAGCATCTGTGGCTGGAAGAGAGGGCCTTGTCTTCACATTAGAAAAGAATTTCAGATGTGAGAGGTGGGGCGGGGTGCGCAAGGTTGCAAACTATACGGAAGTAGAATGTCCAGTAGGCTGGATGGCTGACTCAGAACAGCCAGCACTCAGGGTGAGCACGCTCTGATTCTTCCTGCCATTTCTCCTTCCCCTTCTTTCTTCTTCTGGAAAAAGGGTTTTCTAGCTGAAATTCAAGATTTTATTACTCAGTGTTAGATCACATACATTCTTCCAGCCTGTCTCTAAGAAGGAAGACTGGGACCAACTCCAACAAAGTTATCCAAACAAGAGCATCACTTCATGCACAAACACAGAGCTGCTCCCAAGACATGTTTTTAAAGCTTATGTGTCCTTTTGATTTTCACACATAGAGGCTGTCTCCCTGCTTACCTAACAGTACCACGGTACACATTGAATCTGGAGTGAGTAGACATGGTCCTTTGGAGAACTTAACCACTAGGGGGAAGTGAAAAGTAAACAGTTTATTATGGGGCTAACATTGTGGCATAGGAGGCTAAGACACCATTTGTGCTGTTACCAACCCAAATGGAGCACTGCTTGGAGTCCTGCCTGTTTTGCAGAATGGCCCAAGTGCTTGGGTCCCTGCCACCCAGGTAAAATATTCCTGATGACCAGGGAGTGAGGCAGATGGCAGAAGATCTGTCTCTCCCCTTCTCTCTCAGTCATTCTGTCTGTTAAATAAATAAATCTTTCATTAAAAACAATAATATATTTAGTGATTTGAGTAAAATTTTAATAAATTATATGAAATTTTAAAAGATATAATAGAATGGTTTGTAACAGGAAAAATGACTCACATTGGAAGTTATAAAAAGTCTCTCTGTGATTCTTTTAATAAGCAGATCATCAGCTTGCTGCTAAAACTATTATGTAGCTTTCCAACCAGAAGGAATAAAAAGGATTGCTCTGAGTGGACATAGAATAATTAAGATGCTGAATTCTGTTTTTTTTAGGACTGTCACAGGGTCAGATATAAGGTAGTTACAGTTAAAGTTCATGAAGTACTGGTTGGAAGCTTGGTTAGGGATGCATTTAAATCATGGCACAGACTATGTCAGTTTTTTGAGATCTTTTTTCTTAATAAAAGCAAAGAGGATCCAGGGAAAGCTTAAGATGAAAGGACATGATGGGTTTTGAATTATTTTTAGATCTTTTAAATTCATTATAGAAAAAAAGAAATTTAAAGATAAGAGAGTCAGCAGGGGCTTTGGAATTCTGCTATCGGAGAGACCAAAGAGAAGTCATTTAGTTGGAAGCCAGTTTAGGGAAAGTGTATGTGTAGTGGCAAGTACCTTTTCGTTTAGATGATGTAATTACGTAGAGTATCATGAAATCATTGCTGGAGATTGATTAATATCCTGAGAATATCTGTTTAGCACTATACCTTTACTTAGCATTAAAGAATTGATCACAAATTATTGGTAAAAGCTAGAAGGAGGCTCAGATATAAATGATATGGGTCTGTGTAGAATGCCAGGCCACATGTTTAGCCTACAACAACCTGGATTATGAACCATGAGGGAAATAGCATAATGCATTTGACATTTAAACCAGATGATGTTGATGAATGTGGATGACATCAAAACAAGGATGTTACATCAGAATAATACATGGATCTAGAGTTCAGAGTAAAACTTGGAAATTGAAGTATACGTTGAAAGTGTAGATAAAGTGATGGCAACTGAAATCATGAAAATAAGTGAGTTTGCAAAGTAACACAGATCATTTATGTAAAATATGCTTGCAACTAGGAGCTGAGGAACACAGAAATCTAGAATGCAATGACAAAAATGAGTTCAAGGAACCAGCACCATGCCTCAACTGAATAATCATCAGCCAGCAAGTTCCAGCATCCTATATGGGCACTGGGTCATGTCTCAGCTACCCCACTTCCCATCCAGCTAGCTCTGCACTTATGGCCTGAAAAAGCCGTGGAGGGCAGTCCAAAGCCTTGGTACCCTGCACCAGGGTGCAAGACCCGGAAGAATTTCCTGGCTCCTGGATTCAATCGGTTTAGCTTTGGCCATTGCAATCGTTGGGGAACGAACCAGTGGTTGTAAGATCTTTGTCTCTTCTCTCTATAAATCTCCCTTTCCAGTAAAATAAATAAATCTCAAAGAACATTCAAAGAATGGAGGAGTCAGAAAACAAAATGTAAATGAAAGTCAGAAAACATGAAAATAGTAAGATGCCCATTGACTCATGTGACAAAATGAGCATCTGTAGCTTAATAGAAAAGAATTTGGGAAATTGACATGTGAGAGAGAGTAGCCTGTGAAAAGAAAGAGGTAGTGTCAATGTAGACATTTCTTTAGAAATTTTTATTTTGGGTCCCATCATCATTTTCCCTGTGTTTTCTTCTTACTGTTTCATCCCTTCTTAAACACCGTATTTTTTTTTCTTATAACACTTTTCTGAATTTTTATTTTTAATCATTCTCTATTCTACCCTATTGGTTAGTATGTCTAGATATGCATTCACGTGCTGATATCACATATTTTCTTCCAAATAGTTTCAACTTCTTTAGCATGATCTTCTCATTCTTTGACTTTTTTTTTCTCTGAGTTTCCATGTTGGCATTTATCCACCATAGATCTAGTGAGAAAGGAAAAATGGTTGGGCCTCATCTTCCAGGGTGATGTTATTACTTCTCTTTCTTTCCATTATCTGTTCAAAAAGCATTCAAAACAAAGCAAATGGATAAAACACTTGGAACTCTTCTAGCTTGCCAATTCTTTTAGAGTTTGGCTTCTCCTAGCTTATGTACAAGAAGATTTCAAATATACCATGGAAAAATAATTAAAGCTACGTTTATTGTGATGTATAAAATTAGAAAATCTTGTGCAGAATTTTCATAGTATACCGTTTCAATGAACCACTTGAAAACCTACTGGATAATCCATCCCATTTACTTTTAATGATATTTTTCGAAGAAGGTTTGGACTAACACATTGGAAATAATGTTCCTCAGTTTGATATCACTTATATGCATATGTCTTTCTATGAGCAGGATAAACTTTCTGAACATAAGCCTTATCTATCATAATAGGAAGATAGGGAAGGACAATATGGTAATTGCAACCTGGGCTCAGGTGGGAAGTACAGAACGACCAAGCATGGTGACTGACACATACATGCTGGTTGACTCTACAGTGGAATTCTCAGGAAGCATCAGAGGAGATTCACTTAAGACAGACAAAAAGATGTGGGGGCTTACGTATGTCTTTTATGCACCAGTAAAGTTAGAAGACCAGCAATAGAGAAAAACAGCAAGTTTCAAATTTTAGGGAGCTCATGAAGCATGACCCCATAAATTCCACCACACTGTCAGAAAAATCCAGAAAGAGGCAATCTGGAGGAGCATGGAAGATCATTGATTTGCCACATTCTATATGACCCTTTGATTAATTTTATGGTGGTGTCACGCACTAAAACATCATCTGCAATTACCACCTCTGTAAAACTCCAAATTGTTTCCCTCGTGGAGCTTCTTCTGCTTTTTGTAGTCAATATTGTATTGACTGAATAAGAGCCAATTGATCAAACAGCTTCAAGGGATCACATGTATGTTTCTATTCCCCAGGAGGCTGCCTAATTTCCACGCCATCCTATAGAATCATTTGCAGTTGAGAACAATCTGTGTAGCTGGCTGTGTGCATGTTCCCTGTAAGTTAGAAGGAATTTAGAGTTCAGGTAAAAGCTTCCAATAAATTCTTTGTATCCTAAAATGAGACTCACACAGAACATTCATTCTAACAGTCTGCATTATACATTAATATTGAGGAGGAAACTGTTTTTACACGTAGTTATGCAACTTCATTTTCTTCATGGGGAACTTCAAAAAGTTCCAGGAAGCAAGGTTCAAAGACAAGTTAATGTTAGTGTAATGATTTATATAACCTTTGCAAACAAGATGTCTTCAAAGTTTCATATATAACAAATTAACCATCGGACTCTAAAAATCCATGTGCAAAAACAAAGAACTTAAGTCACAAGAAGTTTTAAAGTGAGGATCATATTTAATGAAACTATCTTTGAGTTGTTGTAATGGAAACATGTGGTATTGGCATAAACATTAGGTAGAAATAAGAAACAATGGAAGACAATGGAGAGACCATAAATAGACCACCCCTACTTGAATAATTGGTTTTTGATAAAAATTCAATTGTAATTCACTGAGAAACAGGTAATTCTGTCAATAACTAGTGTTGACAGGACTGCATGTATGTATTTGGGAAAAGAATATCCACCCATATACATTGTTTCCTATGTACAAATTAACCCACAAAAAATTATAGATAAATAAAAAACTATAAAATTCATCACAGAAATGATAGAGAAAATAATTTTTAATTTTGAGAGAAAATGTTCTTAGGTGATGTATCAGTCTGACTTATTAGAGAAAAATTATAAAGGCACTATAACACTTACATTAATCTAAAGAACTACTAACTGTAATAAGGTATTGGAACTGAAGTCATGGAGATAGAAGTAAGAACACAGGAAGAGCAAGGATAAGGAGAGGCACCATTTCTTGGGCTGCAATAAAACATCTATGGAAGATCCCTTCAGAACCTGACTTGAGATTTCAACAGAGTACTCTGATTCCCCCACCAAAAATAATGTGTAGATAGAGGATAGATACAGATAGATGTATTTAACTTCCTCAAGATTAACAATAGGTTCTATTTAAAAGACATTATTAAAAGGACAAGATAGCCTGCTTGCAAAACTGTATCTATCAAAATATCTAAAGAAGTCTCAAAACTCTTAAGATCAGTATTAAAGAACTGGACAAAAGTTGTGAACTCGCATTTCACCAGAAAATACTTATTGACGGCAGCAAAGCTTGGGACTCATTGTTACTCATGCTTGAAGTGTAAATTAAAACTAAAACACTGTACATTACACACATTAAAAATGGTTAAAATACCAAGAGAGCCTCAAAAAACATTGATAAGGTTGTGTAGCAGTGATAACTCTGACTTACTGGTGGAAATCAGAAATACAAATATTTTAGGTAGCAGTGTGGCAAGTTCTTAATGTTAAGCAGCGTTTTTCACAATCCATCCACCCCTTTCCTAAGCATTTATCCAACAGGATTGAAAGTGTGTGTGTCTATGCAAATAGTCATCGGTTATTAGACATAACAGCCTTATTCATAAAGAGTATCCCATTAATTGGAATGCCATTCAGTAACACATATTAACCACTCATTCAACAAAGACAAATAATTATATTAAGAGATGGAAGTCAGATCAACAGTATTGTTTGAGTATACACACATGTATAAAATTCTAGAAAATTAATTCTGTGGTGATAGAAAGCAGGTTAGTATCAACCTGAAGAATGGTAGGCAGAGAGAGAGGGGAGGGGAAGGAATTACAAACAGGGAAACTTTGGAGTATGTGTGGACACGCTGACTATTTTGAATAGGTTGTGATGATATGGGTATGTAAATACATCAAAAGACCACGTTGTGTAAAATAGAGTTTTTATGTATCAATATTATCTTGTCTAAGATGCTAAAAAAATAAAGGATATAGGGGCTGGCATTGTTACAAAGCAGGTTAAGCCATCCTTTACAAATGCCAGTCTTGTATATAGGAGTGCCAGTTGGAGTTCCAACTGGTCCACTTCCATTGAGCTCTCTGCTAACGCACCTTTGAAGGCAGTGTGAGATAATGAAATGCCTAAGCCACAGCTGCCAGTGTGGGAGGCCAGGACAGAATTTTTGGCTTCTGTCTTTGTCCTGGCCCAACCTTGATTGTTGCATGCATTTCAGGGAGTAAACGGGCAGATGAAAGTTCAATCTTTCTCTTTCTCTGTTGCATGTTATATGTCTTTCTTCCTGTCACTCTGCCTTTTAAATAACTCAATCCTTTAAAATTAACAAGTTATGTAGTTTAGTGATTTGACAAATATTTATAGCCAAATAGTCCTAGCAATGTTGTATAGAAACTTGTTACTCAAATGATTGACCTTGTACTATTTGTCATTAATAACCATTCCCTCCCTAATCCATTGATAGCATTGATCCATTTCTTTTGCTAATACTTTCACTTCTTGTAGAATTTCACATAAATATAGTTGTTCAGTATGTAATCATTTTGTTACTGTTTCTAGGTTCTTAATATTATGCTATTGAAATGCATTCATGTTGTGTCATGAATGAAAAGATTTTTCCTTTTGACAACCAACTAGAATTCTGTTCTGATTTTAATTTGCTAGTTGACTGATATTTGGTTTTCCTGCCAATTTGGAAATTTTATGAAAATGTCCACTTGGATCATTTATTTATGTGGCTTGTGGTGGGTATATATTTGGTTAGACTTTAGATCAATGACAGTGAGGGCATTAAGATATAGTGTAAAGAGATTGTTTACATTTGTTTTTCAAAGTAACTGTTTCCAAAATGATTATGTTGATTTGCATTCCATCATCAGTTTATGTAGGTTTCGGTTTCTCAGTATGATTATTGGCTTACCACAGTTGTGATTGCTCGGATTCACTGTTAATCTTTGTTATTGTCAGTTCCAGGAACTTCAACCATTTGAGTGAAAATGTTGCATTGCAGGGCAGCCTTTTTTTCTATTTTCCTAGTGAATAACATTTTGAGTGAATTTCTTGTGGTCATTCATGTATCATCTTTCTTGAAGTGTGCTTAAATTGTATTTTTTTAACTAAGTCGTTTGTCTCCTTGCTACTGAGATTCAGAAATTCTCTATGAAACATGACACATTTTTGCAAATATCTTCTACATGTGGCTTGGCCTTTTATCATTTTGAGGATATCCTTCTTAAGTTTGCTTCCTTAATGTTTGCTGCCTTTTGTGTCTATCAAAATTGGGTTTTTTTGTGTGTGACTTATTCCAGAATTATTTCAATTTAGTTTTTTAAAAACTTGTTTATTTTTGTTGGAAAGGCAGAGTTATAGAGAAAAGGACAGAGAGCGAGAGGTTTTCCATCTGCTGGTTTACTCTCCAAATGATCACAACATCCAGGGCTAGATCAGTCCAAAGCCAGGAGCCAGAAACTTATTCAGGATCTCCTACATTGATGCAGGGGCTCTAGGGATTGAGCTTTCCTCCTCTGCTTTCCTTGGTCATAAAGCAGAAAACTGGGTTGGAAGTGGAGCAGCCAGGATTCCAACCAGCACCCATATGGGATGCTGGCACTGTAGGAGGAAGCTCAGCTTACAGCATTGAGCCACTGGCCCACTAATTTTGAGTTTTATGTTTAGGGCTATAGTCCTTTCTGAGTCAATATTTTGTATATGTTATATAGTAAAAGCTGGAGATGTTTCTATATGTGGATAGCCAATTTACATAGGGAATGCACTGAATCAATAAACAATCGGTGAAAGTTATGATATCTTAGCTATTAGAGTTTTTGAGCCATGATCAATATATATGATTTCACTAAGTTAAATATTTAATTTTGTTTTTAATAATTGATTTTTCAGAAATAATTATATGTAGATATAATATGTTTTCTACAATACCCTAAATACTGTACTAGAGAGATATCATTTTTATTGGTATCTTCCACATCAGTCTACAGATTTTTATTCATTGATTTTTATTTCATTGATTTCCATGATTGTGATCATTATTATCAATAATCTCATCTCTGCTGATCTTCCATTTTATCCCCTTAAATGAAAAAGTTTCATTGTTTGAAGAAGTTTCCTTCTTTTCTACTCTGAGTATTAAAATTTAAATGGCTCTTTGGCTAAATCTTTGCTTTGCCAAGACCCCATATGAACACTGGTTTGTGTCCTGACTGCTGCACTTCCCACCCAGCTCCCTTTTTTGTGGCCTGGGAAAGCAATAGAAGATGGGCCTTGGAACCTTACATGGTCCCAAGATATGCAGATCCCAAGATGGAAGATCTTTCTGTCTCTCCTTCTGTCTGTAAAATCTGCCTTTCCAATAACCATTAAAAAACTTTTTAAAAATCTGTTCTTTGAATTCTTATTTGCTGCTCTTTATTTTGTTGATTTCTGTGATTATCTTTATCAATAATCTTACCTCTGCTGGCTTTTCCCTTTTATCTTCTTAAGTGAGAAACTTTCATTGTTTGGAGAAGTTTCTTTCTTTTCTATTGTAAGTATTTAGAGCGATAAATTTCCCTCAGGCATTGCTTTAGCACACAATTTATTTATGGTACTTTCATTTTCATTCAGTTGTGATTTCCTTGTGCCAAGCAAGGAATTGCACTAAGTCCAAAATAGTTGGGATTTCCAGATAAAATACTGATATTGATGTTTAATTCTGTCTTGATCAGAATACTTTACACAATTCATTTCAATGCTTTATGTTAGCTGAAATATGCTCTGTGATCCATCATATGTTCTCATATAGAGAATATCCAAAGTGCCTATGAAAGTGACATGTGTGCTGAGGTTTCTATGTATATCCTGTTGGTGTGAGTTATGTCAGGTCACTTCCTGAAGTTATTTAAGCCTCTTATCCTGATTGATTCCCTGTCTTCTCTGTCTGCTTTCCCTACCAGGTCTTCTAATGTATCAACTCTAGTAAGTGTGAAGTCCTTTGCTTAGCAGCCCCCTTTATACAGAGATCATGTTGAAGCCTAGTTCTCTTACCTATTTTTTTAATCTTGACAATAGATCAATATGTTCCTTTGCTTCCTTTTGTTACAATTCTGTTGTGCTTACAATACAACGAAATATTCTAGGTTAGAACAAAGCAGCATGCATGCCTAGTATTGTGCAAGCCTTTTCTTCTGATATGCTGTTGGAGTCAAGTGCTGATTTCATCTATTCAGCAGTTGAGTCTGGATTTCCTGTTTATTGCTGCTGAAATTATGTCAACATGCCTAGAACGTCATGTTCTTTCAATAGGGGAGTGATTTATCTTGTACTAGACTATGGAAAGCTGAAATTTCCAGAAAATTTCCACCAGTATTCCTAGTTTGTCTTCCCTGTTGATGCACACCCTGAGGACAGAGGGAGTCTCTCCACATGTTAGTCTTTCTTCCCAGCAGTAACCCATTTTCCTTGCTTCTCAGTCCAGACATCAAGAGGATGATAAGGGAAGTTCTAAATTATTCTGCTCTATTCTCAGTCCTTGGCAGATCTCATGTAATAGAAACTGCCCCTCCTACAGTAGCAGACAATCTTATGTCTTGTGTAGTGTGGGATCTTGTAGGCAAATGTATTTCTGATCCTCTCTGATTTGGCATTTCTACATTGCATGAGTGAGGAGGAATTAGGTTCACCATACTCCAAGAGTAACGTGAAACTCAATACATTATAGCTCACAATAATATCCGACTGTTCAATGTCATTATCATCAATAGTAAACAGTGGAAGAAACATTAGCCCCAAATGCTTAAATAGTGGCAAACATTTGTCGCAGTCATTGGGACAATGCTTGGGATATCCAGCTCCCATATTAGAGTACTGGATTCTCTCCTGATTCCAGCTTGCTATTAATGCACTGAAGGAGGGAACAGGTGATGGTTCAAGTGCTTGAATCTCCACTATCCTCATGGGAGGATTGGATGGAGCCCATGACACCAGCTTCCATCTGGTCCAGCCTTGACCATAGAGGCATTTGAGGAGAAAACCAGCACATACAAGCAGGCTCTCTCTCTCTCTCTCTCTCTCTCTCTCTCTCTCTCTCTCTCTCTCTCTCTCTGTGTCTACCTCTTCCAAGCAATTTTAAAGTTAAAAATGTTTTCATATACTTTCCATTAATGTGCACCATATTTACATTAGTTCTAAGATGCATTCCTGTGTTTGTGTTTTTGACTCATTAAATACATTCATATGGGAAAATGTCACGTAGACGATTGATTGAATTGATTTTCTGTTCTGTGCATTCCCACATCTTTCTTGATGGAGACTCAGAACTTGGCCATCTCTGCTTGTACCTTTATTTGTGCAGTCTCCTACTTTTTTATACTTTTGCTGTACTTTTGTGATAACTTTCTTAGGTCCTATCCCTTTGGATTTGATATTGCTAAATTACTTTGACTCTTTGAAATCACTTGTTTTTATGTCAAGAATGGTGACAATATAGTACATCGCAACCACCAAAGTATTGACTGTCAGAGACAATCTTGAATCAAGACCTTCTTAATTGGGATATTACTTTACACTTCTGACATTCCACTTTACTGCCTTTTAAATGCTTTTGAATATGATGAGCTACTCCATGGGATCCTTTAATTGTTAGCTGGGCTTTGTAAGATAGAAGATACTATGTTACCGCTAATGAGTCAGTGTCTTTGCTTCTGTTGTACCAACTTCAAATAATAGAGTGGTGGTTGCTGAGGTCAGAAGAGTGGGCTGACTGACACTTGTGGTTTTGGTGTGTGTGTGTGTGTGTGTGTGTATGTGTTATTATTCTCCCTAAAGCATGAGAGGCCTGAAAGAATTCTGGATGTGCCTGTGATCCAAACATGCCACCTCTGTTTCACATAGCTTCTGGTATTTGGTTTCTCCTCTTTCTTTCATTTCTTGAAGTGCATTCAGTTGTTTGAGCCTTTTATAACCTCTTAGTCTTCATAGTTATTGTGTTCAGAACAGCATGAGATTGTTGCAGGATGTGAGAGATTGCGCCAGACACATGTAGGATGTATTAAGGAGTCTTTATTAACCAAGCTCGGTGGTGGTGGGGCCAACTAGAAATTAGCAAATGACAAGTCCACGTGGCAATCCAGTCTGAATCAAACCCCTGAAAGGAATAAATGATCATTACCATGAAACCCATCAGTTAAACTGAAGGCTTATGTTTCAACTTTCCCAGCAATATAGGATATCCCTAAAAGAGACGAGCAGCAAGGAACCTGGACACAAAGCTGTAAACATTCAGCTTTCCCCGGCTTCTCTGCCCACATTCCATTACTACCAGGCCTCACCTCTCCTGGAACTCTTGAAAGTACATAAATTAGAAATACAAAGCATTTTAGTATTTGTGTCTTCACTGTCTGGCCCAAGTAGTGAACAGAGGATGAGGAATACTGGGGCCATGGTCAGGGGCTCCCTGTCCTCGAAGTGTGGGAAGCCAGAGAGCAAGCAGGTACTAGGGAGGCCAAGAGTCAGAGTGTGAGAGCAGTGGAAGCATGGGACCAAGAGCCCCTATCTTGGGACTTTATGTGGGCTTCTGAGGGGAGTAATTATGCAACAATGCCATACTGCCCCCTCTCGGGTTTAGATAATGATACCTAAACATCACAGGTGGGCAGAAAGGATACCTGGGTGGGAAGACATGGCTTCCAAGTTTATGACCCTGAACTAACTGGCTAACAATAAGGTCAAAATACAATGCCAGCTAAAAAATACAGATATTTGTAAGTATCTATGTACACAACCCTATCTTAGGTCTTAGACAATAAACTTACAATTCAAGGAAGATTTCTCAGACATGGGTAAGGAAACCTCTAGCCAGTGAGAAAATGCCTAGTGATTTTCCTTCTGTTAGCCTATTTGGTTTTTTTTATTATTATTATTGTTTTTTTCTAGGGTTGATACAATGGCCAACCTGATGGCCCAACCCTGGGGCACCCAGTCAACATTTTTTTGTTTTGTTTTTCTGTTTTTTTGTTTTTGTTTTATTTTATTTTGTTGTGTTTTTGTTATATTATTTTTTATTGATTCCATTGCATTATGTGACACTGTCTCATAGGCTCTGGGATTCCCCCAACCCATCCCCATACACTCTCCCCATGGTGGATTCCTCCACCTTGTTGCAGTATTACAGTTCAAATTCAGTCCAGATTATTTCAATGTAAGCATAGAGTCCAGCATCTTGTTGTCCAGATAAATTCAATGGCTTTTTGGGGAGACCATCTCTGGTCTGAAAGCAGAGCTGGCAGAATATCATCCCGATCAATTAAAAGCCACAACATAACATCAACAATGATTTGTAACATTATGGAATTAATTGACATGGTATTGAGTAACAAATATGTTAAAACATGCAAGTTCTTAACCGCATCCTGTGACTACTTCACTGACATTTCAATTTTAGTTTATACACAGAACCGGCTGCTATACACCTTAAAATGACTATAGGGTACCATTCAGCTGTCTCGTGACTATTTTCATTTTAGCATTCAGCAGTTTATAGTGTTGAAGCTTAATTTTGCTGAACTTGGCAGATTTTGGGATAGTCTAAACTTGCTTATAACTCTAACAAGGCATATGTCAACAATTGAAGTGCAGAACAGTTTTAGGAGGGATGTGCCGAGAAATCTTCAATGCCTTAGTGAGGAGCAATTGCTCTTTGTGTCCTGCCTAGTAAGGCATGTGTGAGTCCATGCTTACCAATTCCTGTCTGGTTCCAAGCTTTCCTTGTTGTTCTCTATCTATTCCAATGTGTGTGTGTGTGTGTGTGTGTGTGTGTGTGTGTGTGTGTGTGTGTGTGTGTGTGTGTTGGAGTGAAAGGTTCTGGAGCGACCCTGATGGTCATTGCAAGATAGGGTGGGGATCCAAAGTTGGAACTAAGTGAGGACCAGAGAAAGCTCTCTCCCTAGTCCTGAAGGAAGCTTACTGTTCCAATGACCTTGGATCCTGCAAGGAAGGGTTTGGGCTTCTCCTATCCCATGTGGTAGATCCAAACAGGAGTGGATGACCTCAGAGTTCTTGGCCTCTGAAGGCATTCCAGTTCCCCGTGGTAGTCTTGCTGTTAGCCTATTTGTATAGGAAGTGGAACAGCTGGGATTCGAGCCAGGGTTCATATAAATTCTCGCATTCAGCCAGTGACTTAACCCATGGCACCACCATGTCCGTCCCCAGCTTTGTTTTATTTTGAAGTTCTTTTCTTTCATTTCCAAAAAGGTATTTTTCACAGAATGGCCTTTTGGGATATGTTGACGTATACACTATGAAAAATAGCCAGCCAAGGGGTAAGAAAGACATACTAATCACCAGCAGACTCTCTGTGTAATCCCAAAGTAAGAAAGGTTAATGATTTTAATCTAGTGCTGTCGAAACATCGCATAATTTTATCCAAGGAGGCAGCTTTTTCGACTGAAGTCTAATAATTTTTGTGTTTTTAAAATAGAACCAACTCTTCTAAACTTATTTTGCCTAGGCTGAACCTGAATTTTCAGTATATATGTTAGCCAAGTCACTGCTGACTACCTTAAGGTCGCAAAACATTCAAAACAGAGCAAAGTGGTAAAGCTCACAAGTATGCAGCTGTGCAGCAGGCTTTCCTACAGATGCAACTCTGTCTCTCCACGTCCCTAATATGATAAGACATCTGCCTCACAATGGCAGTACCAGACTCCTAAGTTATTTGGAACTTATTTTTTGTAAGTGTCCCTTCTTGTAACAGTCTCTCATTTTTAAAAGATAAAATTATGACCGGACATGTAAGTTTCATTCCAGCTTAAGCATAGTAACAAGAAACTCAAATGACAATATAATCAAAAGATAAATGAAAGCTTTCTTATTCATTTCAATTCATAAAATCACACAACATTAGAAAAAAAAAGAATAACCTTGCATGAAATCTTATTTTGCTTTCTTACTTTGAGGTAAAATGAAAATAAATAACTCCTTATTCTGATTTTCCACTTAAATGATGCATTTAAAAAGGTAGAAAATTCTGTTATGTCTGAAAATCACTGTAGAATAAAAAAAAATCAAGAAAATCCTGAACATTTTTCATAAATATAGAGCTTACTTTTATTGAAGAAGAAGATTGATGGCCAGTCTGAAGTATTAAAGAGGAGTATGCAGAAAGTCAGAGTGACGCCAATGAAGTGCAGGCCTACAACCACCATTGGTGAGCCTAGTTGGAAAGCTTTGAAGAATGGGAATGAATCATTGCATATATTTCCATCAATCAATGGAACTCAGGGTAGCCCAATTCCAGGACACTTTGTTTATGGACATAGACTCATATATGGAAGTTTCTAAAGTATCACCACAAAATTATATAAAATACAGTAAGAGAAGCTGAGGAGTCCCTATGCTTCGACATGTATCTCATAAAACATGAAATTTACTCACTTTATATAAATAAACAAAATAAATGTAAAAGCTTTTTCTTTTTGGGAATTATGGATAGGAAGTATTTCCCATATATTATGTCACCTATGGCTCAAGTGAAGAGATGGGTGTGATATGTGCTGTGTCTAGATCTGTCCAAACGATCCTTCTGTCTTGGCCTTGTTACTCCTCCCCCTACTGAATGGTGGCAGTCCATGGGCATGTAGGGCTCTGTGCCTTCAAAGTCACAGAGCTACTCCCAGCTGGGTTTCTCCAGTGCTTACAATGCAAATGGTTTTCTTGCCTATCCTGCTATCCTGCCCACAAACCGGAATTTTGAAAGACCCTTCTTGATATGAGCAGTCAGCATATTTCTCATCTACTGGTTTACTCCTTAAAATGACCACAACTGCTAGAGCAGGTCCATCTTGAAATCAAGAACCTGGAGTGCCATCTGTCACATCACGTGGCAGGTGCCACCTCTGCTGACTTCCCAGGCATATTAGCAGGGAGCTGAGACTCCAACTGGAGCTCTCACAAGGGATGGTGGCATCACAGGGTTTGGACTTAACATACTATGCCACGTGCCAGCCACAGTGAACAAATAAAAAACAATTCATTATGTTAACAGATCACACATTTGAGTCAGTGTTTTACCGAAGAGTATCCTTGGCTAACTGTTCCGTCTACTGCTGCCACCATCTGGGGCAAAATTAAAACAATAGCATTCACCAACCCAATATATAAAAGAGAAAAACATCTACAGAGAAAAACTACTTAAACCTAAGAGACATCATTTATCTCCTTCATAAATCGTTTTATTGTGAGGAAGAAAATAATGAGCACAATATAATATACTCTTAAAAAAATGACAAGCAGAGAAAAGACAGACTATCAAAAATACAGAGAAAGCTCCCATCTTCTGGTTCACTCTCACTGGAGGTCTCCTGTGCGGGAGGTAAGAACTCATCTACGTGGGATGCCACTGCTGCTCCTGCTGGAATCAGAAGCCAACCAGCAGTTCAACACCGGCCTTCCACTGTGACATGCTGGTGTTTAAGCTGCTAGGCTCAAAACCTGCTCCCTGGTTATGTTCCCAATATGTGCTAAGAGAACATGAAATTCTGACATCGGGAAAGCAATGGAGATGTAAGGCAGGCACAGATATTCTTACTAAGATTGCCAAATTAAAGCAATAACAGTGACTATGTCATAGTAGCAATTAGAAAATAGTGACCTCGAAGATATTTATTGATTTTTTTGAATCAATTGAGGATACTCTTCTGAAGAATCATGATGTAGTCTTGAGAGAAAAGCAGTTAAAAACAAAAGTCATCTTGGTGGGCAGTTCTTGAAGGTGCAGATGAAATCGTGGGAGAGATGAGATTCCTGCCACCTGAAGCCGGGATACATGCTGCGGGTTCTCAGCAGAGATGCCAGCCATGACCCAGACAGTGCTGACCGTTATTCAGGAAACAGAGAGTATCTGCCGTCCACTCTGGAGGGAGTCATTGAGATTAGAGAGGTTAAATAAAGTAAGGGAAAATGCAGTGCCATCCAGGAAAACTGATCAAATGTCTGATGTCAGGGAACATGTAAAAGTAAAATAAAATAAATCCTAGAGAAGTTAGGAAATAGGGAAGATAAAGCAATGGACACATACACGGTGGATGTTCTCTTTGAAAAGGAGAATAAAACACATTAGGCTTTGGGAAATTGGACTTGAATTTGGTATCCACCTTAACCACTCACAGCATCATATAAAGGGTGATGATTTTAAGCAATGTATTCATCTTCTCAATAGTCTAGGAAACAGTATAATGGTCAATGTCTTTCATAGAATCATTGTGAATATTAAAGCTGATAATACACATAAAATGATTAAAATACCACTGGCTGATAATTCATGCTTAACTCATACACAACGTTGTATGATATGATTAAACTTAATAACATTTTAAGTTCAAGTATTTCAACTAAGACTAATTTTATCATCTAAAATGTAAATCAGAAAATTGATTAATTATTATAGATAGCGCTACTAACAACGTGTTGCTAATAACAGGCTAATCTTGGATGAACTTTTGAATCTCAAGAAGAAAAGTGAATTTGAATTATTTGGTGGGAACTTGTCATTGCCATTTTTCCTCCTGGCCCGATGAAAGAAATTAGCCAGGAAAATATCTCACTTCCATTGCTTCTGCATTCTGCTATACGTTTTTGTTGTTGATTCAGTCATCAGATGATAGCGAAATGAAGTGATAGAAGTGGGACAAATAGTCAAGAAATCTGCCTGGCCACACTTATCTATGTGTGCCTGCCTACACACACACACACACACACACACACACACGCACACGACAAAATGTTAGGACAGATGCTCAGTCTTCAATTTGGTATCATTCTTGGCCCTGAAGCCCTTAACAAGTCAGGAATCTTCTGGCAGGTTCTGTTTGTCTGTAAGATGTCTTCTATCCAGCATGACTTGCGGAAGATTATTATTTAAAATTTTCCGAAAAGTGTTATCCTCATGTTTGTTTTGAAGTGCTTCCTTTTCATCAGTTTTTCTGTGCGTTCAAGCAGAGCTTGCAAAAAGAATGACTGGTATAGTATCAACTCAGTGCCGATTTTATTTGTTTGTAATGTGAAATGCACGTTTTAGCAATTTGGAGAGAAGGATGTGGAAAGTGTAATTCCTAGTTAATCGTGAGATAATTACTCTGATCAGCTGTTAGGAATGTGACAAACTGCACTCTCTCAGTGTGGTCCTGGAATGATGGGGTGATCTCTGGAGACAGAAGCAGTTACACTAATGAATGATTCAGGTTTTCAATCTTCATTCAAAGTGAGTTCAATTTTTTTTTTTAATGAATGATTTTCTTGGGACCCAGAGCAGTAGCCTCGTGGCTAAAGTCTTCGTCTTGCATGCGCAATGATTTCATATGGGTGCCAGTTCTTATCCCGACTGCTTCACTTCCCTTCCAGACCTGGAAGAGGCTGCTGGCTTCTGTCTTTGGATTGGTTCAGTTGTGGTCACTTGGGGAGTGAACCAGTGGATGGAGGATCTGTGCTTCTCTCTGTAAATTGACTTTCCAGTAATAAATAAATAAATAAATCTTAAGAAAATAATTTCTTATTTTTAAGGGTATACATTTTATTTCAAATATGCACAGTCCTCAAAATATATAAAGATAGATGTCTCATTGGGGAAACATAAATTGCAAAAAACTAGTGAGTTCAGAAACCCTGCGCACTGGCTACACTGTCTACCGAAATGCTCTGGCACTAGCACACGATGCCTGGTTATGAGAACTCGGAAGGAAAAGATGGCATTTGTCGCAGGGAGTTTGTACATAAAGGTGATTCTGTAATGAATTACAGAAACCAAGGTAACGATGCTGAAAGGTAATTCAGGGAGCCATGTGATGGCCCAGCAAGTTAAGCCTCCACCTGCATTGCCAGCAAACCGTATCTCAGCACAGGTTCAAGTCCCCACTACTTTGCTTTCCATCAGGATTCCCACAATGCACCTGGGCAGGCGGAGGATAACTGCTCACATGCTTGGACCACCCATGGGGGAGATCAGGACAGCCATTGTGGCTGTTTGGGGTGTGAACCAGTGCATGGAAGATTTCCCTCACTCTCCCTGTCTCCGTCTGTTTCTCCCTCTGTCACTCTATGTTTCAAATAGAAAAATAGGTATTTTTTTTTAAATGATAATTAATAAAAGACTAGACACTATGGTAAAAATAATGTATTTCATTTGGTAAAAAAAGTTTTACAAACACTGTACATTATTTTTAAATAAACATTGTGATATATGTATATGATACATTATACATATATGTATCTGTATATATATACACATTTGCCATGAGATTTTTGAAAACCAGTTGTATACGACAAAAAAAAATAAGTTAACTCTAATTCTAAAACAAGAAATAGTTTAGCAACAATTAGCTCACTATAAAAATGGCTTATTTTCGAAGCACATTTAAGGGGCACAGGGTCTGTGACAGGTTAAGCTTACCACTTTTGATACCCACCTCTCACACTGGGATGCCGGCTTGAGTTCTGAAACAACTACTCCAACCCAGCTTCACGCTCCAATGACAGCTTAATCGTTGTGTTCCTGCCACACCCATGAGTGACCCAGATAGTGTCCCAAGCTCCTGGCTCTGACCTGTCCCAGCTCTGGCTATTGTGGGTGCTATGGGAATGAACCAGTGCATGCAAGAATCTTCTTTATCTCCATCTTTTTCTTTTTTCCTCTTTCAGGGAGTTTTACATTCAATTAGATGAAAATAAATAAATGTATTTTTTAAATAAATCTGTATGTGGAGGTATTTAAAATGTTTTTTAAACGAGGAAATTCTTCAAATCTATCTTTATCTCATCAAATACTGCTTTTTTATGATCTGGAGAATATAATTTCTTTTAAAACAGTTATATTTAAGGAGAGGCACAAACATACTAATTTTTTACACAACGATCCTACTTTATAATGTATGTAAACTTCTTAGATATTTTTATTGCCATCCTACACAAAGTTTATAATTCTAGCTCTTTTCAAACTAAATAGCCAAGAGAGTTTATGGTGACCTGAATTAATTCATTTTAAGATTTTCTTAGATACACATTTGTAAAGGCTTTTGCAAAATGAGAAAATTTAATCAATTACTAAATGAGTCTTTGATCTCACTAATCATCATAGAGATAGAGATAGAGATAATCGGCTTACAAAAGAAAATAAAATTACCACAACTACCTTCTTATCAGAATGAGCCATGGTGATTATTCCCAACTATCTTCCCCAATTAACTCAACACTTCCAAGAAGAACGATTCTCTCCCTTTACAGAACCAGAAAATTGAACCAATTATTATTTCATTACTGTACCATTAATGACTAGCACATTTTTTAGTTTCGCTTAAAATAATATGAGTTGAAATCCTCCACTGAAGTTCTCAATTGCTTTTAGATTTCTTTGGCAGAACGTTATTTTCAAAGATGGGCAGCGTTTCAACAAAACAAACATAGGAAACCTCAACACCCTCACTTATTTTTCTGTTCAATAAAGAGGAGAGCCCTTGATTTACCGTTCTCCACCTCACAATGAGCAAACATACCAGCAACGCGTGCATAAAAGAAAAACTAGAACTTGCTCCTCGTTTGTGGGATGTAAAATGATGCTTGCACAATAGGCTGTAAATTTTATAATCTTCACAGCTAGACTAATGCAAGGCAATGAAGATTTCATGAGGTGAGCCTGGTAGAATATGTTTGTTTAAATCACCAGGTCCTGAACGCACACACCAGTTCTGAAAAGCGATGACAGGGATTATTTTTTAATAATTCAGAGTCTTTCTTGGGCAGAGAGCTCAGTGAGAATTAACTGAGTGCCATGCCAAAATGCCTAGCCTACCTGCACTGACTAGGTGCTTTCCTGGGTATTTTAACTAAGACCCAAAGGAGGGAACCAGAGTTGTGGCACAGTAGTTTAAGCTGCTGCTCACAATACCTGACATCACAGCCCTGGTTCAAATCCCTGTGTTCACTTCCAATTCAGCTTCCTCTTCTCTTTTCTCTTTCTCTCCACCCATTTCTCTCATGTTTAGTTTTTCAAATAAATAAATGAGTTTTTTTTTTAATTATATAACACATATATGGTAACTTAGCACTGGACAGTATATAGAAAAACAGTACTTAATTTGACAGGGAAAAAAATTACTGGGTCATACTTAGGATATCTGAAGGTGTGGAGACTAAAGTTTTTACTCCAAGTAGTAATGAGAGCTCATAAAGAAAATTAAATTTATTAGAAAAATAGTTTCAATTGGATGCACAGCTGTTGTATGACTGTTATTTATTTATGCTATAAATTATACTTTCTAAATTACCTAATTGTAGCAACTAACTCCAGCTACCCTCTCCATCAGTTACTGATGAGTTATCCTGGGCTTCAGGAAGATCCTGTGGCATTCTCTCAAGCGGGCAGGAAAAACAAATGAATGAAAAGGAAGGCAAGGAAATCTAGTGGAGCAATGTTGCCTGCCTTTCTTTGCATTGTTAGCCAATGGTATGTAAAACAGTTCAGTCTTCAAGCCTGACTCAATAACTCCAGCCCCCTAAAACCACACAGGGAATGCCAACAACCTGGCGAAAGTTTTAGGTCTACCACTAATGCAGGTTTCCCACATTTCTTAAATGCATGCTAACTTGATGATCTGCACAGATATTTAGATATACTGTCATTAGGTAATTGTTCTATAATCTAGTCCACAAATTACTGTTCTCTGATGGAGCATGCCTTGCAGGCCGTCCCACAGATCTGAGGTTTTCAGGAGCTGCTTGATTGGCTCTCATTTGATGATGTCTGTTTCCCTCTGATGTCCTAGTGCTGCAGGAAATTCGAGGTGAAATGCAGCAGCAACCTCGTTTCTCTTCTCACACAAAAGAAGAATTTTCCTGCAGACAACTCTAGTTTGCAAAGCAGGATTTCTTAAAGAAAGGGAGAAAGAGGACTCCTGTCATAGTGATAAGAGGGGACTCCAAGGGAGAAAATACCCAGGGAAATATAAGAAAGAGAGAAATCTCTCGCCAGTGTGGCAGGAAGGGACTCCAAGGAAGGAAAAACCAGAGGAAGTGGTGGAAATAGTGTCTTTTATGCATCATCTTGGGGAGTTACTCAATGGACAACATTGCAGCGCCTTGCCCAGACCTAAAGACATCAGAAGGGCGGCACTGGTGACTGCCTCCTCCCATTTGGATTAGGTTAAGAGATGGGGAATTGATGTTTTGATTCTGTCCTTTGCTTCCTTTTAGAGGGGAAAATAAGCCCTGGAAGGATAAGGGATGGGGAGAAGCACAATTTTATACATTAAAAGGTAACTTCACCAGGGACCAGAGGTGCTAACTGCCTATTATCTTGTCTGACTCCTCATATTCCCTTCCCCAGAAAATGGCCCCAACTACTGTTGGGAACAGGGGACGATGACCACTCTTTCTGCTTAATGCTGAAAGGGGGCATTGAAGGGCCAACAGCAGCACAATATTCATCAGGGAGTTGATCTAGAGCTCCCTGATAGAAGGTAGAAGTCACCAGGTGTCCAAAGCTACGCTTTGTTGATATCTAGAAAACAAAACGTAAGATAGTTACAGTTTTTCATAACCTAGCATGTCATGGGTTCAGTTGGAAACTCCAAGTTGAATACTTGAGCTTTAGAGCTCAGATGTGAAAGAATTATTAGATTTTAATGTTTGTCACAGGAAACATTAGTCCTGAGTACTTTAAGACTATAGACTAGAATTAAATCAGTTTAAATTAACTCCTTTAAAACTCAGAATTTAAAACAATTAAATTAAATAAACTCAATGGAACACATGAAACTTTCCTGTGCTGTAAAAAATTCCTAACCTAGGTCAATTAAAAGGCACAAAACAATGAAAAGATTAACATGCAGCATCAGGATATAAACCCATCATAGGACAGGTAAATGTAAGCTGACTTTTAAGTTTCCATGGAGTTACAATTTTGTGTAGCATCGACAATTCTAAATTAAGAAAAAATCATTTGGGAGAACATATGGAATTGTATCTCAGTCATTTAAACCTATTTGACTTTTGAAAAATGCTATAGTAGTTTTGCATCTAGGTAGGAAACAGACAAGTGTTAGATTTTTAAAAAACAATTATACTTTACCAATTGCTGTAAACCCTGAGTCTGAGGAAGACATTTAGCCTAGAACATAGAGACAAGCACTGGAAACATTTCATTACAAGACTTATATAAATCTTAGTGTAGATGGCAAGAGATTGAAACTAGCTGTGATTTGCAATAACTTGGCAGTTTATAGTATTATAGCAAGATTTTCCAGATTCTTGCACACTTTAGGACAGAGGCAAGCAATTAAATAGTTCTGTGGTTCTAACAAAGCATGTATTGGGAATTGGAAAATGGAACAATCTTACGTAGGTGAGCAAAGAGCTCTCCAATATTTTAGCAATTGAGGAAAGCATGAACCCTGCATCAGAATAGTAAAGGTGTCCTATCCCAACAGTCATTCAAAAACTTAAGAGGGAGATTGGAAAAGAGCCTGGATGTTTTAAATTTCTGAATTAGTTTCTATCTCTGTTATATATAAGGACAGTGGTCTTTATCTGAGCTAATTTGAGACTCTGAGAGACCCTTATGGACACTGTAAAAGAGGAAGAGAGGGCCACAACTAGAGCTAAAAACAGAGGGAGTTGCTTTCCTATGCCCAGAAGGCAACTTATAGGCTTCTCTACTAGGAGAACCACGGGAGCTCCTGGGTCCTGATCCAGTGTCACCAGAGCCTGTAGAGGGTCTTTGGCTGCCTCAGACCAATGTGGGAGATTCAATAGGAAATGACAGACCCCAAAGTTATTAGCCTTCAAGGATAGCCAAGTCTCCAATGATCTCCTTGGCATGTGGGACATGGCCCAGGATGTTCTGACAATCCTTGGGGAAGAGTCCACTGCTTCTGCAGCAAAAGCACTTGGGAGGCCCTTAGGGGATCTTGCTAGGACCAGGAATACATACCTCCTCTTATTCTGCTGCTGTGTTACGGGATCCCCTCCTCACTTGTGATAAAAGACCATGGTGGCCACCTTTAAGAGGTTTTCCAGGATGCTCTCAGGTCCCACCACAAGTCTCTAGAGATTTATTCTAAGGTCCAGGGCAGTTAAGGATCTGTTATCTATATATAATCACCCAATCTTCTCTACACAGTTAGGATCTAATGCACTATACTTCATCCTCCGCAAACATCCTAGTAAGGTGGGGGATTTCTCAAAGGGATTTATTTAATTCAGGTGAACCCAAAAACATCGTTAGTTTAGCAATCTTCACTCAGGAACATTTTTTCTGTAAGTCCCATAGACCACATATCTTGCCACATAGACATGTATGTGCACAACAAGCAGCACACACAACAGGAAAATAAAGAAGTTCTAGTAATAGCTTTTCAAAAAGAATCTCTTCAGTGTCTTAAAATGACCAATTGTTTAGAATTACCTCTTGCTTTTAGGAACTTGAATTAATGACATTTTCATCTGGAACCTGTAGCTGGCTCTTATTATTAGCTTTATCTACAATAAATACGACAGGTCTGTTGGAACCTAGAAAATGAAGCATCCATGGTTAGAATTATAAAATAAGAATCAACAAGCAGGGGCATCTATATTTCACACAGTACTGTGAAACCATCCCTTGGATTTTACACACACTTGTACTTTTTAGGCCTCTTGGCTTCGCTCACAAGGATAACAATTGTGACTAATTATACAACAAGAACATTAGAGTTTTGTGATGTTTGGACATTTATACCAGCAGCAGTTTGTTATGTTAACACTTTGTTATTTTGTTTGCACCACTTCACATCTTCATAGTACCTTTAATATAATCCAAATAGACTAATCAATGTTCATTGTACAAAATGAGAGATAAATCTTTGACATTTCCAGGAGGTCTTACTGGAAATACGAAACCTCCCAAAATTAGAAACTTTTGAGCTTTTAAATGACTGTCAAAGATGTCAATAAAGCTTAAAATAGCCACTCAGAACAGGCACAATATAGATCAATTAATTATTGCCACAAAGTGATCACTCAAATATTTCCAAAAAGTATACAACTTTCGCTGTTCTTAAAGAGAAGTCAAGGAAAGACAAAGATTATCTCAATAAGACACAAAACTACGTATCTGGTTTGTCACCAAAACGAAACAAAGAAAACCCTTGGTTAAGAGCTAGCACATTGCTTCATCTCATACTTTGAGGCAACTAAACAGAGACAAAACTAAAGTTTACTGGAGCTAGCTAGAAGATTTATTCACCAATAAGAGGAATATCACTTAAAAGGAGATGTTAAAACTGCGTTGCTTTAACATGACCAGAGTTAAATTCCATCTAACAAAGATACATATTTAGAAAATGCTAAACCATATAATCAATTATGCTGCACTTTAAGAATTTGTTGTTTTCCTATAGGAAAAAATTGTTTTGCAAACAATGTTCTTGTAGATAAGAACACATGCAATTGTCCCACAACTTGTAACAATTTTACAGTTAGAAGACATCTTGACCAATAAACATAAGCACTAATATACTAGCCACTTTTTAAACTTTACCAAAGACCTTTGTAACCATGTGAATGTTTGCTCACTTTGGTAGAACATAACAGGCTCACATGCAGAATTTGCTTCTGTGTATAACACTGCTCCAAGTATAGAAGTGCTGTTCGGGAAACAAACATGGCATAATTTTATAACCTTACAGTGTGCTTTGCATGATCTAAATTAATTCAAATGCCCATCGTATCATCCCAGTTGAGTTTTTTTTTTCTTTGAGTGTTCTAGGGATCCTACTGGAAGCCCCAAAGTCAGGAGGGTGGGCTTAGAATTTTGAAGAATTCAGGGGTTCAAATCATCTGATCAAAAATAAAACACACTTAACTGAGCATATTAACAAACACTATGTGCCAAATCTGATCAGAGTTAGGATACTATTGGGAATAGGTAGATATTTTTTTTCTAGGCTCAGTAAAAAGCACAGACACATGAAACATGAAAACTCATGAAAATTGTGAGACACATGAAAACTCATTACTGAAGTCAGTTAAAACAGCACAAATGAGCCTTGATCCAGCACATGTACCTATTATTTATAATAGTGAGATACATCATGAGAAAAAGAGGCAGAGAATTACCTACCTCTGTAGTTAGGAGCCAGAGGAAACTGTAGAGAAGTGGGAAAAGTGTCTCCCTGGCTAGAAAAGATTAATGGATTCAGGCATCTCCCCAGCTGGAGTGGGGAAGCTAGTTGGCCGGTTGTAACCAGCAGCACTCCCCTTTTATCCTGGAAATTGGCAACCAAGGAAAGACAAGATGGGCTTATACCTCCTGTAAGATATTTCTGACAATGCTTGCACAGGTGAAGCCAAGAGATTTTGGCTAAAAGCAAGACAGAACAAGAAGGGCCAACGTGAGGCTAGCTCGCTCCATCCTCTATCTCATAAGCAGGCCACGAAGTGATGTAGAAGAAGAATCAGACATTTTTTCTCCAAACTCTGGTGAATTCCAGTTTCTAAGGTAGCACCTAAAGGGGATGTCTCTGTGATCTCTGTAACGTGACCTGCAATCTCTGATATCAAAGAGGGTTGCCTGTGCCATTCGAGATCTGGGACTCTGCCTGGTCAAGTCTATTCTGGTTTTGCTCTGAGATATACTCATCAGAACAGTATGTGCTGGAGTTACTTAAATAAGGATAAAAACTGAAGTTTCCCTTAATTCCTATCTCGCCTGTGTTTGAGTCAATTCCCAAGACTCCTACAAGCAGCCTGTGGTGTCTTGACACACTCTGAAGCCCACAGGGTATGGAGGAAGGTGAGGGTGACATTAGCACATGTCCCCTGTGGTCGCTCAGCCTTTCACACCTTTGTCATTTATCATAGAACAGCATGTGTCTGGACTGAGTGATCAGTTTCCGTTTCCTGTCCAGGACAGCCCAAAGCCTTGGGACCCCGCACACGGCATGGGATACCCAGAAGAAGCTCCTGGCTCCTGGCTTTTGATTGGTTCAGCTTCGGCCGTTGCGGTCACTTGGGGAGTGAATCATCAGATGGAAGATCTTCCTCTGTCTCTCCTCCTCTCTGTATATCTGAATTTGCAATAAAAATAAATAAATCTTAAAAAAAAAAAACAACAGAATCTGGCCATGGTGGCACTTGTGAAGAACAATGTTATCCAATAATTCCTGGTTATAGCTGTTGTTTTTCAATATTTATTTAGTAGGTACTTTCATTAATCAGTAAGCTAATATTTTTAATTGATTGGAGTTCTACAAATTTGTATTAAATCAGGTAGCTCTACATGTAATGTTTTTATTTATCCATTAAATTATTCATCTATCTGGTGATTAGATAAGAAAAATTACTCCATGCCTGCAATAATATGAGTTGAATTTGGCAAGTTCACTTAGGTAACAAGAAAGCTGATAGCAGATAAGCCCTGTATTTAGAAATATCATTTATGCTTCCTGAAAATGATTATAAGTAACATTTCTAGCAAGCCAACTCCATTCCGGTCGCTGTTAAGCATTTTATGGATTACTTCATTTAATCCTCATAATCTCATGGGAAGATACTGATATTCCCTTCTCCTTATAGATCAAAAGTGATGAAAATCCAGGAAACAGGTTTAGAGCTCAGAGCTAGGAAGAAATGAAGTTATGACTCTGATCAAGCAATCTTATTTTAAAAATACATGTTTCAGCATTCTGTATTCACTCAGGATATATGTTTTTTCCTTTTTCCTTTCCCTTAATTTACATAAAATGTCTTATATATTAATCATATACAATGTGTCTTTTAAAAATATGGACATATCATGAAATGACTAAATCGCACTAACCTGAGCATGACTTTACAACTTATCATTTTTTAATGGTGCAAACAGTTAAAATAGAATTTCACAGTCATCTTCAAGAATGAAATGCAGTACTTTTCATTACAGCGACCATTAATGGAGCTCTAAGGATTACTTCTGCTACCTGTATTTCTGAAATTTTAAATTCCATACACACTATATTTATAATATGCATTTTTCATTAAGTTTCTGGAGACCATCTATATGAATATATTTCAAAGCTGCTTGTATAAAAATAAACTTATAATTGCATTTTTCCATAGTCTCTTTGAAGTCACTTTGCAATTAGTTGAGCAATTTTTTTTCCCCAAGCAGCCACAGTGGCCAGAGCTGCACTGATATAAAGCCATGAGCCAGGAGCCTCTTCCAGGTCTCCCACATGGGTTCAAGGTCCCAAGGCTTTGGGCAATATTCAAATGCTTTCCCAGGCCACAAGCAGGTAACTGGATGGGAAGTGGACCACCGGGATCAGAACTGGCGTCCATATAGGATGCTGGTGTGTGCAAGGTGAGGGCTTTAGCTGTTAGGCTACCATACCAAGTCCGAGTGATTTTTCTGATGTCTTTCCTTTTCCCTTTTTCCCTCTGTCTGGAATTACTGGAATTCTAATATTTATTTCATTAAGAATGTTCTAATTTACCAGTGGCTGTCTTCATACTTTTTCTCTCTCATTCAATTCCCTCCCACCCTTCTTTCCTTCCTTTATGCCCTATTTCTCTCTCTCTCTCGATGCTTCCGTCTTCAACGTCAACTATTCTTTCCTCTATTTTATCAAGTCTATGACACTTTCAGCTGCGTTTTTATTTGACTTGTTGACTTTTTCATTTCTAAAATTTATTTCCTGTTTGAAATTTCTACCTTTTCTTTGCTAAATTTTCATTCATATAACATCAGGTTTTTTTAGGTTTGTTAAACTATTCTGTGTGCCTCACTGAGCTTCTTCATAATTATTCTTTTGGATAGTTCATCTGGGATTTTGTCAATATCTTTTTCTTGGGAACTTCGCTACAAATAATTATTAGTGTCTTTAGAAGATTTCACATGACCTTGCTTTTTCATCCTTCACTGTGTCCCTACCTTGAAATTCATGCATTGGGAATCACTGGTTTGTCCCTTGTCAAGGATTATTGTGGTAAAAGATGATTTCCTGAAGGTGTGACTCTGGGTGTCTATCTGGTAGCTTATTTTGACTCTAGTTCCAGTTGAGCAATTTGGTCTCCCCGTAGCTGCTTTTGCTGTCATTGAAGGCAATGACAGCAATGGATAGGGCAGCTCATTTTCAACCCCAACCAGGTTCAACATGTCTACAAGGGTCCTGTTTCCCATTGTCACATCTCTCACCATCTTCCCTATCAGATCACTGTATTCCCCTATGTCCATGTCTCCCTTGATGAGTTCTGGTATTCTTCCATCACTCATTTCAAATTGTAGCTATTTATATCCTGATTTGATTCTTCTCAGTGAAGAAAGAGGTGAACACTGGTCATTTCTATTTGACAATCTTAAAAATTCTTATTTTGCTTTGTTCAAACTGTTGTAAATAGTGTTGTTTTCCTGGTTTCCTTTTTAATTAGTCCAGATTTGGACTAATATTATTGACTTTGCATGTTACTTCTTTTATCTTGATATTTTCCTGATTTTTTTTTCTTTAGTTAGTCCTAATAGTCCTGACACTTTTTGGTAGATTCTCTAGGGTTTTCTTTATAGAAGATCATGCCATTTATAAACAGGCTCAATTTAGCATCTTCTTTTCCAGCTTAGATGGCTCTTGTTTCTTATTTCTGATCCAGTTTGAACCCAGGAACCTAGAGCAGCTTCCAGGCCTCCCACATGGGTGCAGGGGTCCAAGAACTTGAGCCATCTCTGCTACTTTCCCAAGTACATTATCAGGGAGCTTGGATCAGAAGTGGAGCAGTCTGGACTTAAACTTGTGCCAACACTGCAGGCTGAGTTAGACGACTGAGCCATGACACCAGCCCCAAGGTGAGACCTTCTAGAACACTGAGTATAAGCAGTAGGGGCTGTTAATATTGCCCAATTCCTCATGTCAGAGTAAAAGCTTTTAATTTTGCAGCACTGAATGTTTACTAACTATAAGTATTTTGTCAAATGGCCTTGGTTATGTTCAAGTACATTCTTTCTATATTTAAGTTGTTGAGAACTTCTATTATGAAAGGATGTTTTGTCAAATACTTTTTCTTTATCTCTTAAGATGACCATATAGCCTTTATCCTTCATTTTCTCACATGGTGGATCCCCATTCATAAACATACATTGGGTTAGAAGTACATGCCACACATCACAAATACTTATCCTGGATCCAAAAGTCAAATAAGCACATGTAATTTATCTCATTATTTCCCAGGTAATCAATGCAGGTTAGACTTCATAACAAAGACAAATTGATTATTACTTGTAAGTTCCAGAAAGTAAAAGTAAGCAAAGATCATTTTGTCTTTAATTGTGTGATGAGCACGAGGAGTCCTAGAACCTGTGTGGAAGGCAGCTGTGTGGGAGAAGCAGCAGGCCTCCCTGGACCTGGGAGGCTCAGGGTCTCATCTTTAACTCTTCAGTGCCCAAGTTTTCAGAACATTCTATTTCAAAGGCAAAGGAACACAGAATGTAAGCTGTCATTCAAATGCAAAAGCCGTTCATTAGAATTCTTATCTCCCTTTTTGGGGATGTGACAAGTCTGCAGTATGGATTAAAGGAAATGAAAATTCCTCTACAAAAGCCAGCCAAAAGCTCTTCGCTTTGGAGTGTACTCATTTGGGTTCCAATTTCTATTATGTTTCTGTTTTAAGATTACATTTGAGCTTCATCTTATTAAGTTCATTTACATCAGTATGAAAGTCAGGGTAATAATAGAATAAATTATTTTGAAATTAATGTTAAGATACTAAAGACTCCAAGGCAGCTCTGATGATTAAAGTTGATTATAATGGCCAAATGTTGACAATATAATATATTCTCCAATTATTTCTCTGAATATTGCAGCTCATGATACATTTCTCCAACTTCTTATGTTATTCTTTGCACTCACAAAAGCATCTCTGAATATGTATCCATGATCTTAGTGAGAGAAAAGCAATATACTGAAGCTCATAAATTAAAAAAGTATGGACAGCTAAATAATTTAGGTAATTCAAAATAGATGCTATAGCTTCTCTTTATAAAGACATATTAAAGAATAAATACATATAAATTAGAAAACAGTATAGACACTTAGTCTGGAATCATTCTATAGTGATATCTAAGTTAATTTATCACCAAATTCAGGAATTATTTATGTACTATCTTGATGTTGGGAACTGAGGGTAGGAGGTAAGACAAGATTATATCTAACAGTGATGTAATTATTCTACAGAATAAATCCCAGGGCTTTTTCACCCAGTGTCAGCACATGACCAAGGTGAAAGGCATACTGCTACTGATTTGGAAAACTGTACCTGAAAATTCATCAAGTTCGTTGGTGAGTGATAAGCACATGGAATTACAGGCATTAACTGAGAGCCAAGGAAGGCTTCGTGTTATGCCTAAAAACCCAGGAAGCTGGAAGTGTCTTGAAGAAGAGCAGTTCATGAAGGGCAGAAAAAAATCATAAAAATTTCTGATGTTAGCCAGGTTCTCTGCCCGCCAAAGGATTTAGGCACAAGAGAGACATACTGGAAGATGGTTTTTTCATAAAGATAGATGTCTGAGGCCAGAACAGAGCCCTGATTCACCAGGCCAGGATTCTGACTCAACAGGCTAATCCTCCACCCTGTGGCACCAGCATCCCACATGGGCACTGGCCCCTGGCTTTGGATCAGCTCAGCTCTGGCCATCCTGGCTATCTGAAGCGTGAACCAGCAGATGGAAGATCTCTCTCCATCTCTCCTTCTCTCTGGAAATCTGCCTTTCAAATGAAGCTAAATATCAAACAAAGATAGCTTTCCTTGGTATAGGAAATCTTCCAGAACAGCTACTCTCTGGGAGAAGTTTCACTGTTAATGCAAATAAAAATTTCTGTATAAGCAGGAGTTAAGATCACAGCCAGTGCTCAGTCAGCGTGTTGAGCATTTAACATGTGGCTATTGCTACCAAGAAACTCAAGTTCTTATTGTCCATTATTTTTATTCATTTAAATTTATGTAGCTCCATTTGGCGGAAACATACTCTTTGGATAGTATAATTTGGAAGTAAGACTGATAAATGCAGTGATAAATAGGAATTCAATTGCAAAAATTTAGGTTTTCCTATATGCATCTTCATTTCCCTCTTTTAAATCCTAACATAAGAACTTACAGAGGGAATGTCTTGTCTGAAGCTTTCACTTCTTTTTGGCTTGCCCTCGTTTCTCTCTGAAACATCTTTTACTCTAACACGATCCTCAAAAAGACTCACGAAGAGAGGCAGTGATGACAAGGAAAAAGTATCAGCATTATCACCAAGAAGGCATTGGTAACTAATTACCCTGAAAAATAAAAATCAGTGACTTACTTTTAAAAAATGTTTATTTCAAGGGGAGAGAGAAACACCTGTCCCATTGTTTGGATCACTTTCCAAATGCCTGTAAAGTTCAGGTGCTAAGACAGACCGAAGTCAGGGAACTAGCAGTCAGGCAGACCCTTCATCTGCTACCTGCAGCAGATGGAATTAGCATGATGCTGGATCAGAAGCAAGGGAGCCAGAACTCAAACCAGGTACTCCAATATTGGGACAGGATGTCCCCAGTGGCTGTGTAACTGCTGTACCAACTGCTGTACTGTCTATTGCATGTATAGAAAACACTAGGCCTGAGAAACAGGGTTATGATTAGCACTGCAATTAAGAAGCCATCTTACACTTGGTGGAAATGATTGAGAGTCCAGGGTCATAGTTAAGGCAAGATAAAATTTTTGGTCAAATATAGATAATTAAGTAGCACAGGGAAATGATGATAACTGGTGGAGATTACAACAGGATACATAAACCTGAATATACTTGGACATAGATTTGAAATGCTTGAGTGTTTAAAATTTTAATATAAATGATCAGTAAATTTTCTTCCCAGATTCTGTAATCATTTCAATTTTTCTTTTCCTATGAATATTCTGATTTTTTTTTTTTTTGGCTCATCAACTGCTTAACACTTGCCTACCCTCCGAAACATTTATAGTTCCACAGCTCACCATGCACTAGACATAGCCGCAGTAGGGCTTAGAGACATATTAGATAAGCAGGTGGAGATGGTGTGGAAAGAGAGTGACTGCGAGGCTTGTGGTTGGACTGTGTGTAAGTGGGTACAATTGATGAAATAAGCACAATATGGGAAGGGCCAAGGGTAATTATGGATTTTGAGCTATCCCAGCTTCCAGCTACTCTATCTTTTCATTGAGTGACAGTGATAACCATGCATCCTCTTAAGGAATTCTTTGCAACTGCACTGAGTTTGATCTTTATATAGCAATTGCCAGGACTGGACATCTGTCTCATTGGAAATCTATCTTTACTATCTTACGACAACTTCAGACTGCATAGAGGAAATTGTTTGGACACAGAGTAGTTAATGTATACAGAAAACACTTTAGCAGAACTGAAGGAACAAGTTTGGTTTAAAAGGTTTCTTTCCAAGCCATTTGGCTCCAGGAATATTTGAGTAAATCAGTTAATAGCCTATGAGTTTCTTACAGAAAAATAAAATAATATACACCAAAAATGGGGTTTGTCAAAGGGTGCGGGAAGAGTTTAATACACAGTGAGCTAGAATTATGCTATTTGGACAATACTACTTAAATTTTCTGTGCATAAACACCTTGTTAATAAGTTTCCTATTGATTCACTTCACTGAACTGAACCTACTGGTAGTTACTGTTTTGTAATCCTTGGCTGGATTTCAGAAAATTCTCCCAGGCTCCTCTTCCTCTCATCCTATCAACAGGTCCCTCCCCACGGCTCTCTGTGGTTTGTATGTGTCTGTTGAGCTTCATAACCAGGAATAGATTGTCGTTTTTGGCATTGATGTATAACCTCTCCTAGGCATAACCTTCCCTTTGCTAGGTCCAAAATACAATGTCTGTGAATTGAGCCAGGATCCGGGACCCTGGCCCTGGAACTTCCTTCAGGTTCCCACAGGGCAGGGGAATGAACGGACAGGACGTCACATGTTCCAAAATCAATGATGAGCCCCTGGCTCATTTTTAACTTGCTGAAATTTGTAGTTTCTAAAACTGTATTTCAAAGTGAACATATCAGAAATTCTAGTTTGGAAATGAGGCCTTGGCCAGACCAATACACTGAAAATGCATTTGGTGCTCTGGGATATGTTAAAAATATTGATTGCATTAAAAAAAAAAAACTAAAGCAAAATGCAAAGACAGCCCCAAACCATAATATTGCTAAGTTTTAAAGGAAAATACCGTAAATGTAAAGTTATTTAATTCAACTGAATATTCATTGTAACACTGTCTGCTAACGTAGTTCCAAAGTTCACAGAAAGCCTCTAAAATGCCCACTATGCCTCATCGGGGATGTTGACAGGGCATGTATACTCTACAATTTCACTGCCAAGTTCTTAAAATTAAAACCAAGTTCTCAAAAACCATTACAAAGATTTGCAGAACTCTATGCTAAAAACAATGATACTGCATCTTGTTAAAAGAGATTTATTTATTTATTTAAAGGCAGTGTTATGGAAGAGGGGAGGACAGAGTGAGGTCTTCCATCTACTTAACCTACCAAATGAGCCAAGCTGAAACTGTGAGCCAGGAATATCTTCTGGGTCTTCTATATGGCTGTGGGGCCCAGCCACTTGAGCTACCTTTCTCTGCTTCCCAGGCACCTTAGCAGGAGGCTGGATTGGAAGTGGAATATCCAGGTCTTGAAAAGGTTCAAATGGAATGCAAATGTTGTAGAGGGAGACTCAACTTGATGCCACAGCTTTACCTCGATACTGTCTTAAAATGGTTAAGTTACGTGCCTGTGATCACCTTACACGAAAGACCAAGATTGCACCTGGGCTCCTAGCTCTGGCCCCAATCCAGCTCCACCCATTACAAGCATTTCTGGGGAGTGAATCACCAGATGAGTGTGTTCTTTCTCTTCTTTTGCTCTTTTTCCTCTCTGCTTTTCTCTCTCTCTCTCTTTCGTTCTTTCTTTCTCACACACACACATTCCTTCTCAAAATAAAAGTTTGTAAAAATTGAACTTAGACATGTGTGTATTTTAGAGCAAAACTGTTTTGTAGGTAAAATGCAAGAAAAAATGAAACAGTTGGTCAACGAGAGGCCAAATTCTGCCACTGATAATGAAAAGCAAAGCAAAAAGATTAGGCCCAGGGAGCAAGACAAGACCTCTTGCATTTTGAGAGTGCAACTTTGCAACAGAGGCGCCGCAAGTGTGATTGTGGTTGAGCAACATACGAGAAGCAGAACTATAAGATGCATGCATGCAAGATGCAAGTAGGTGACAGCACTAGACCCTGGTGGGCACAGGGACAAGTCATGGTCATGTTTTGTGGTCTTGCATATGAGGGAATGGAGAAGGGATGATTGAGCTGATAAGATGAAGCAATAACAGGATGCAGCAATTCTGATGAAGATGAAAAGTCTGAATGAATGGGGTTTGTGGGCTGTTTAAAGGTGTGGAAAGAGACAGGATGGAGCTTGAGAGGCAAGATGGAGGAGACTGGCTCCACTCTTAAAAAACCGTAAGGGGCTTCTCCACTTGAACCTTTTTACAAGGCAATGACACTACGATTTACAGAAGGATAACAGAGTAAAGAAACTGTGACTGCAGTGGAGTTGCTTGATTCAGGCAGGGTAGGTTCTGTGAGCTCTGGTTTACTTAAGAAGAAAAAGGAGGCATCACAAACCAACAGAATCTGATATTCCTGTGCGAAGTAGGTGCCTAATCCCTCTTTTGCTGCCTGTAATTCTCCATTCTTGCAGCCAAGATTTCAAAGTCTCTATGTGGAATACTTGACGCTAACCTACACCAAAGCCCTTAGAGCAGTGACTGACCGCTGAAAGACACAGTTAATGTAGCAAATGGAGTAGTAAAAGCTGCATCCCATAGCTGTGCATAAGATAAAGGCCTGTGAATCAGTGTGAATGTGCTATCACTACCTGGATGCATTACATCTATCAGACAATTCTGTGAGAACCATCTCCCAGTGCACATTCCAAGAAGTTGCAGCTGAGTCACATTTGTGAATTCCTGCATTTTGAGCAGTTGATCCATACCATGGACGTGACACTGTCCCTCATCTGGCAGGTGTGCGGGAAGAAGGAAGACTATGTGATCACCCCTGAGTCATGATTGGGGACTTGACAGTTGCTGTTGGAGAGGCAATGATGTCAATGAGAAATTTCTGGGGTGCAGGACCAACAGCTCTCTCCTTGGGCTGCCACACCTCACTACTTGCAAATCCCACACAAATCCTATGAGCTGAAAACAAGGCTAGAAATGGCAAGGGTGCAGAGGGAGGGGAGGATGAATCACATGTTTGAGAAACAGGAAATTCAATGCATGAATCTTGTTGCTCTGGCACCATGAGGAAACACAAGTGATTTGGTTTCCTCCTGGTCTCAGATGTTCTATGGGAAACTCCCTAGAGCAAGACTTCCCAGACGCCAGACACCCTCAGTGTTAGCAAACTAAAAGAATTCTGGTGCTTCCTAAGATGATGTGTCAGACCAGTTTCCCTTTAGAAGTTTTTATTCCAAGGCAGAAGGAGATGTTTTCCCTCATTTGCTGTGTTATGAAATCTTTGAGATCAGAGTTTCTTAAACTCAGTGTGCATTAGTGATCACCTGGGATCTTGTGCACATAGAAGTATTTTTTTGTTATTGACTTTATACACACACACACACACACACACACACACACACACACACACACACTGGAACTGGGAGGAGGACCCAAAATTCTCAACCTTGCATCAAGCTCCCAGGGAAGCCAGAGCTTCTGGTTCTCTGCCAAGTCCAGTGAAAGACAATTAGGAATGTGAAGCTGAAAATAACTTTTACAGAGCATGCATGCATTTTGTTTAGTATACAGACCAATATCAAATGAAAGCTTTTTTATCAAAGTGCTTTGAACATCTTTGCACATATTCCCCCTTGCAAATATTTACAGTTCCTTCATAAAAACCAAGCTACATGTCTGACATATGCACGTACTTACAAACACATGAAGTATGCTGAATCAGAAACTGTGTTTTCCAGGGTAAAGTTACTATCATGCATTGGACTAGCTTGCCTCAGTATTCTCAATTATTAAAGAAAACAAATACCATAGCTGTTGAGCACCCTCAGTAACACTTGGGAGCAGGGTTTAGTTTGATAGATGGAATGCTGGGTTCCGTTTTAGCTCTGTTTCCAGACACCTGTTCCTATCAGTGCAGACTCTTGGAAGTAGCTCCAGTGGTCAGGCATCTGTCACTAATGAGGGGGGACCTGAGTTGCACCCAAATTTCTGTATCCAGTTCTAGCCCCAGCTATAGTAGGTATCTGGGTATCTGGGAAGTGTAGCAGCAGATGAGAGCTCTCTCTGTTTCTGATTTTGTTTGTTCCTCTCTATCTCATGAGTCAATAAAAAATAGCATGCATGTGAGTGATTATCACACACAAAAAATTTTAATAAATGGTAGTCTGTATCAATAAAGGCAGCAGTACATCCATTTGAAAGAGTTTTTCATGTAAAGTCTTCTAAATTATTTTTAAAAGATTGTTTATTTTAAAGGCACAGTTACAGAGAGGGAGAGACAGCAAAAGAAAGATCTTTCATCCACTGGTTCACTCCCCAAATGGCCACAACAGCCAGGGTCTGGTCAGGCAAAAGGAAAGGAGCAGGAGCTTCCCCTGGGTCTACTGTGTGGCTGAAGGGGCACAAGAATTTGGGTCATCTTTCTCTGCCTTCCCAGGAGTATTACAAGGAGCTGGATCAGAAATGGAGCAGCCAGTTATCAAACCAACATCTTATGTGAAGCCTGCACCGCAGGCGGAAGCTTTACCTGTTCCTCCTTCTCAATTCTTTTTGGCTCTCATAAATTTCTTGTTAAAAATTGAGAATTGTGTTTTAACACTTTGGGAAATACAGAAAAAATGTCAACTGAAATCTTTAGATTTGTAGCTAATCCAATTAGGATAAGACAGAAACCATGGACATTTATGTTTATGAATGTCCATGGAAGTTAAGCCACATGATGGATATAAATAAAAATAGATGGATAGCTATTTCCACAGTGTACATAGATTGTGTGTGTGTGTGTGTGTGTGTTTGCACATCTTTCAATGTATATGTCCCAGTAAAACTCACATGTTAGAACTGAAGTTTCAGGGTGATAGTATTTTAACATTGTAACTTCAGGAGATTAATGATCAATGTCCTCATCAAAGAGTTAAAAGGCGCTCACCTGTGTGTCTGTGTCATCTAATGCTTCTATTAGAGGGTACAGGGTAGGACCTTTGCCCTTTTGCATATTCTCATGTGAGGACCCAACAAGGGGGCATAAGCCTTCAACCCAATTCACTGTGGTTTCTAGAAGCTGAGAAATAAATTTCTGCTCCTTATAAATGACACAGTTGAAGGTATTTTGTTAGAGCAGAAAAAACAGACTGTATTCAAAATGTAGGTTTTGGTGTGTGTATTGTTTCTTAACATAGTCATAGAAATTACAACCTCTCATAACATAAAGTAAGCATTTGTATTGTTTCATTTGCTCCATTCAATGCACATATGATCATGTATTTAAGTATTCACTTATTACTTTTACCAGCTGTTTAAAGTTATACTTTTCCCCCTATCTTTTAAACATCAGCATACCATTATGAAACCATCCCTACAGACAACGTGTGTGCACACTTGTGATTCTGAATTCAAAAGCAAACATTATTGGGACAAAGGATATGCCATTTTTTAAAGCTTTTGATACCCATTTCCAAAGAAGCCTGCAAATGGTTTTGCAAAAGGGCAGCAAGTGCCAAGCGTGTGGTAGTGTGGAGAGAATCAGGGGAGAATGGCCATGGGGTTGGGGCAAGAACCCCCAGACTATACAAGGCCTGGGGGCAATGGCGTGGGCTTGGCAGATGGTCAGCTGAGATTGGTTAGATGCCATAAACTGACTGAAGACTTAAGATTGTATTTCAAGGCTGTGTAGAAGTTACTATTGAACTTCCAAGTCTTACACAGTTTTTGTAATGAGACACACCAACTGAAAGAGATGATAGTTCTAGAATGTCATGGAAGAGCACAGCATGTGGGGAGAAGAGGAAGTCTTTTCTTTGATGATAGCAATGCAATGAAGAAAGGAAAAAGGAAGTATTTTGGTGTGATCTCTCATTCACTAGCCCAATAATCATTTAGTGTTTTCTGTATGCTAGGTATATTGCTCTCAGTCTGTACAGTAATAAATAAAAATGAACTGATTGGACAGTTGTTCTTTTTTATAATTATTTTGATAATCTTTACATAGTTAATTAGGGCACGAAGTGTCAAGGATTACAGGAAAGTGGGTAAGACCGTTGTTTCCATATTATGTTTTCTAGATCTGGGGCAAGGGGGAGATAAAGGGAGAAGCCCCACCTAACCTCTCACCCATCCCAGGTCCCTGATGTGGGGCATGCTCGGAGGGTCCTGCTCAAGTGATTTTGATAGTTCAGCAGTTCTGAATTGCTGCCAGTCTCACCATTCCAAGCATGACGATATCTCTCCAGAGTCCACTAGCTGACATAGTCCACTGTAGAGTCTCTGTTTGCCCAGATCTTCATTGCCAACACATGGCTGGGGTAACTGGTTGATTTGTTCTGTCTGGTGTCCTCTGCAGGTTCTGATGGACTGCCATATCCTCCGTGTGCACCTTGAACAGTTGTTCTAATTCTTGTCTTTGTGTTGTGGTTATTTGCCAATAAATAAATAAATAAATTCCAGTGTAAGGTAAAAGGGTGGGAGAGAAAGAGACATTTTGTAAAAGAAATGTGTTTGGAGCTGGTCTCCCCACAAGGGCACAGAGGTCTACATTTCAGGCCTGCTCTATTTGCATGGAGTGGAACTGTCCCTGGCAGCTCTCCCTGGTGAGTTGAACTGACTCTGTCCTGGTGTGTGTTGATTAAGATCAACAACTTTATTACCTTTTGAGTCACTTAGGTCAGACTTCCTCTAATTTGACCTAACCTTTTGATCCAGTACTCTTTTGGAATGAACAGTGAGTGAATAAAACCCCAAATGAAGAAGATTCAGGTAACAACAGCAACAACAAAATGAAAAGCCAGTCAAATAAGAATGACACTCAGGCAAAAGCATTTTGCATCATGGTCTTTTACGGGCAGTTAGTGACTGATTGGAAAAAAACCGAAGGCATCACACACCATATGCTCAGGCAAATACAGCTTATTTTTAAAATTGCATTTGTGTCACACAATTAAGCATTGAAACGTTGCACTCCTAAAGGTTTTCCCGCAAGATGAAGTTCTTGCATATTTTTCGTAACCATTTTGAAGGTTTTTGCAGACACATATCCTATAATAAGCAGAATATCCAAGTTACAGAAAACTTTAAAAAAAAGAAGTAAAAGATACCAGGAAAAGGGCCTGGCACAATGATTCAGTTAGCTAATCCACTGCCTGTAAGTGCCAGTATCCCATAGGGGCAGTGGTTTGTGTCCCAGATACTCCACTTTCAATATAGCCTCCTGCTTAAATAAAAATAAACACCTAAAAACAAAGCAAGCTGTACAGCAATCCACAGATTAGCTCACTAATAACTAATACGAGTCTGAGACACCCTTCAATGAGCAGAGCTCATGGTAATGTCTCTTTGGCATCCGGCGAAGGGAAGACAAATCCAGGGACTTGGCTTGTCCCAACAGAATCGAGTGGAGGCTGCATTGCTACAGGGCTGACCCAAGCATTCAGAGCACAGCAGAGAAACTTCAGCAGAACTGAGGTCAGGCAGGTGCACTTGGACATCAGTTTGCTGGTGTGAGCAAAACTCAGATTGATTCAATCAGTCCGTGAATTTGGCTGCTGATACAAAGCATAACAAACTTACACACTTACAGCCCAAACGGGAAAACTGGCATTTGTTTTTTACGCTATACCATGATGAAATTTGAAAAAAAAAATTTTTTTTTCAAATAGTAACTTAAGGGAAAAAAATGCCTTTCTTCTTTCTTTGTTTTATACACAAAAAAAAATGGAAAAAAAATAAATCTTGAATACCCCAAAGAACATTATTTATTCAACAGCACCAAAAGAAAAATCCAGAGAAAGTGCAAAGGACAGACTGACCATCTCCTTCTCCCCTCTCGGGAATTTTTTACTTCTTGGATAACGTGTAATATTTATACACATTTATGGGATACCATGCAATATTTTAACATGTGCATGGGACATCCAGTGTTCAAATCAAGCAAATCGCACTTAGGTTTTTCTTATCTTTTTGGGGGGATGATACTTGATGAAGATTTTGAGTAATGAGAAGTCCAGTGCACGCTTGTGTGTGTGTGTTGTGTATGTGTGTGTGAAGAGGGTGTGTTTGTATTATCTAGGTGTGATTGGACACAATTTTTCACATCAAAATATAACAAGATTTCTACAAGGATGCTCAAGGTATAAAAACAGATATGACAAAAAAAAAATTCAGACCTAACAGGAGTTCAAACAAACAAATATTGGTGTATTCTTGGGGTGGAATATGCTACTGCTGCAGTTAAGATGAGTAAACAACACATCCACATGGAGGGCAGAACAAGAAAACTGGCAGTGTGGGCGGGGCTTCTGGCTCTCCTTGCCATCTCAGAACGATAGCATAAGGCTCCTACCTCCCAGCACTGCTCTGGAGACTAAATGATGAGTTCCAACACACAGAGATCCTTAAAACAGTCTCTGGAATGTAACACCAGTTTTCACAGTTACATGGATTGCTTTTTTAAAGATTTACTTATTTTTATTGCAAAGTCAGGTATACAGAGAGGAGAAGAGAGAGAGAGATCTTTCGTCCTCTGATTGACTCCACAAGTGGCCACCACCATGGCCGGAGCTGAGCTGCTCTGAAACCAGGAGCAGGTGCAGGGAGCTAAGGCTTTGGCCATCCTGTATTGCTATCCCAGGCCACAAGCAGGGAGCTGGATGGAAAGTGTAGCACCTGGGGTATGAACGAGACTCTATATGAGATCCAGGTACGTACAAACCCGAGACTTTAGCCACTAGGCTACCACACCGGGCTCTGCAGTTATATGGATTACATTTTAAAGATTTATTTTAGGGCCCGGTGCAATAACATAGCAGCTTAAGTCCTCACTTTAAACATGCCAGCATCCTATATGGGAGCCGTTTCTAATCCTGGTGGCCCCGCTTTCCATCAGCTCCCTGCTTGTGGCCTGGGAAAGCAGTCAAGGACGGCCCAAGCCTTGCGACCCTGTACCCACATTAGAGACTTGGAAGAAGCTCTGGGCCCTTAGCTTCAAATCGGTGCAGCTCCGGCTGTTGAGGTCACTTGGGGAGTAAATCAACAGATGGAAGATCTTTCTCTCTGTCTCTCTTCCTCTCTGCATATCTGCCTTTCCAATAAAAATAAATCTCAAAACATAAATAAATAAAGAGCAAGAGGACACAAAGCAAAGCACTCTCCTTTTCTCTCTTCCTTGCCTTTTGGGGGAAAAAAAAGATTCATTTTATTTATTTGAAAGGCAGAGTGACAGACACAAAGAGAATGAAAGACAGATTTTGCACCTGCTGCCTCACTCCTCAAATGACAGCAACCTGGGCTAAGTCAGGCAGAAGCCAGCAGCCTGGAACTGCATCTAGGGCTCCCATCTGGGTGGCAGGGTCCCTGGAAGTTGGAACATCTTCCACTGCTTTCCCAGGCTAATAACAGGGAGCTGGATCAGAAGTGGAGCAATTAGAACTAAAACCAGAGCTCTGGTATGGAATATTGATTTTGAAGATGGCAACGTACCCTGTTGTACCACAATATCAGCCCCAGCATTGCTATTTTTTTTTTTTTTGGTAGAATGGATGTGTGGTCCAGATAGTCCAGTGGAATGGGCCACTTCCATAATATTTCATAGTACTTTCCTCCTGATGAGGATTTAAAAGGTGCTAAGAGCTGTGTGTAAACTACCCTACTTAATTTTCACACTATTCCTCAGGGTGGATATTATTGTTGTCTCAATTTTATAGAATCTCTGAGGTTCAGAAAGATCAAGTAAATTGCTCAAGAGATCACACAGTTGAAAAGTGACTGCATCAGCACTTTCCCCAGGCAATCTTATTGCAGGTGCTGCCCTGAATAACTAAGCTCCAACTCCAAAACAAACATGCACACTAAAGCAGGATTTGTCATGGCCAAGATCAAAGCGATGAAAATATGTTCTATTTCTGCATAAGATATCATAGACAAAGTCATGTGCATCACATACATGACAGCTGTATGAGCCCGTGGATAATATGCAGAGTCCAATATTTACTTAAGAATAAAGCAGGAACCAGCCTTCAAGTATTTTTGCCTTCAGTCTGGAGTTACAAAGAGACCCTGAGCTGTTCTTTTCATGGGTGCATCCCTGAACACGCTCCTGTCTTCATACTTGCAAAGGAAAGGAGCAGTGGGTGGTTGTGCTTTCAGGATACCTTCATACAGATGCTGGGTCGTGTTTTCTACTCTCATGAAGTGGCCCCAGAATAGAAAGTTTTCACCCTGGGACTGTGCTGATGTGATAGATCCCAGATAACCCACAGCTTGGCAATTAAAGGCTACTTTTTTTTTTCTTTCTTTCCTTAGAGTCATGTAGCAATAATAGAAAATCAGGCTTCAGGATTTCTTCGTATCTTCCCCATACATCCTTCAGGTTGAAACCCCAGGCCAACCTGGTTCCTTTTTATTTCTCTTCTCAAGAATGACTCAGTCAGCCTTTTTAAGTAGCACATGCTTCACCTGAGCTGCCAAAGCATCACCAGTGCTACTGATAACCTCACCGGCATGTTTTACTTCTAAATTGCAACCACTTGCTGAAGTGGGAGTGTGAATTAGTACAGCCATTATGAAAAATATATGAAGGTTTCTCCAAAAATTAAAAATAGATCTACCATACGACCCAGATACCCCACTTTGGGGAATATGTCAAACTGAAATATTAGCATATGAAATAGAAGACTGCACTCTCATAGTCATTGTAGCGTTATTCATAGTAACAAGGATATGGGATTGACCTAGATGCCCATTGATGGATACATAGAGAAAATATGATGCATATGCTCTGGAATATTACCTAGCCATAAAAAGAAGGCAATTCATTCGCTTCAACAAAGCAGAGGGAATTGAATAACATTTTTCTAGGTGAAATAATTCAGATACAGTACCACAAATATCACATTTTGTCTCAAATGTGGAAACACATATATATGCACATTTATTCACATGCATATATGTTGTCTATAAGTTGTGCATACACATCTGTTTTTAAATGGGTGAGTGCCATGTTATTTGGTGTACAAATATTTATATATATTTTCTTTGCTGTACTCCTTAGACCCTTCGCATCTGATTCTAGATCTTCATTGTGAAATCCACATTATCTGATACTAGTATATCATCCCTTTCAAAAAAAAGTGTATACATAGATATATTGTTCAGATATAAGATGAATGTAGCAAGATGTTAATGATTAAATCTAAAAAAAATAATAATAAGCCTTACTCAGCAAAGCATGAATTCCTTTGTAGACATGTAAGAACATACCAGGTCTTCTGGTCTCCAACTGTATCCTGCACTTAGACTTCATATTTCTTCCAGAATATGCTCCCTAATAAGCTTTGTTGTGGATTGTGAATGGCCCTGATGAATGTGTGCCATAGCATCAGCCTTCTTTTCTATAGCTGTTTCCTGGATGGTCTCTATCCTACACAGTCCACTGACCCACTCAAACACTTCAGCATTGTCCATCCTTCTTTTGACCTATGGCTTCATTGTGCACACACGCTGTAAGGGTCCTGAGACAAAGGGATCATGTGATGTCAGAAAGAAGAAAACCCACGCAGGAACAGTATTTGATAAAGGAAATGGGCCGTCCAGATTAGGCTCTGGACATCCAGGACTGATTTGTGTGGCCCTTAGAACACAGATTTGGTTCTCGCAGACTTCAACAGCATAACTGGATGTTCCCCTAAACTGCAGTTTGCAGTTGAGTGCTCTAAAAAGGATTTTAGCTGGGAACAAACCAGAAAACAGAATTGCAAGAAAGCAGAGAAAGGTTGTTATAGGTTTGGCACAGCTGTTATATTGAAGTCTAGAATCTGAAGTTTGCTCAGACAACAGCTTTATTTATTTATCTTTCTATCTATTTATTTATTTAATGACCATTGGATAGATAATATGTTGGTCCTGAAATTTCCAAACTACAGCAACCCAGTTCTGAGCCTCCAGTTCCAAAAGTTTGTGTGTAAAGTACTAAGAATACCGAACTTGTTGAAAATTCAAAATCCAGGAGGAGTCATGGGATCCACCTGTTCTCACGCACACTTTAACATTTTAACCTAGTTTGTGATACTTTGAGAATCAAGAAAAATGAAATACACCTTGAATTGTGTCTAGATTTTCATCAATCTTTAGTCGCTGATCGGGCTCCATTTTTTTGAACCCTACCAAACCTTCCTTCTCTAGTCTCTATCTGAAGTAAAAGTAACAGAATTTTATTGTAACATAGATATCAGGTCAGAACTAAAATTTTAGAGGTTCTGTAAAACCAAATACCATATATATATATTTACTCTCACTATAAAAGAGTGTAAATCTACTGTGAAATTTGTAAGACCTTGGACCCTGCTTTCTTGCTGCTGCTGGAATTGAAGGCCAAGTTATAGAATAAGAGGACAGTTCCCTATAGAAAACAGTTCCCAAAAGGCCACCTGGCATCTTGTGTCATGGTATAGCTTCAAGTCAGCACAACTTGAGTTTTCAAGGATCAAAAAAGGCCTGCCTCTTCCTTTGGACAGCGGATGGCTGTTGGTACTTCAGGACAAACTTCATGGGCAGGCCATGTGAAAATATTAAAGTCAAGGTCCCGCCCATCTCCAGAATAAGAAATGATCTTATAAACGTGTGTCCTGTGGTTATCTCCACCAGCCTTCAGAGGGTAGAATGAATATCACTGAACACCATACCAAATCTGAATCAAAACTGGGTACCTGTATCTAAAAAACGTCTTCAGCTGATTTTGAACTATGTAAATCTTCAAGCCACTAAGTCATCTGATATGATGAAGCCTTGCACATATATCAACACTTTTTTTTTTCAAATGCCATTGACTAAAACAATACCACATTAAAACAAAATCATGGTGATGAACCTGTTTTGTATGTTGATAGGTTCTGCGTTAAAATGATTACGTGATGTGCTCAGTCGGTCATGGCTTGCCAGTCCCTACTCCTAAACTGAGTTCAGCAGATGTGCTCTGTTTATGCCAGGTTTACCATTCCCTGTCTGAGTTCTCTCAGATCGCAATGTCCTCATTCTGAAATGAGGGACTGACTATCATTGAGAACCATTTCGGTTCCAAAATTAAATCACTGCATTGAACATTGATTCGAAATCTGGGGAACTATATGGTGAGAAGACAGATTGTAAAACAAATGGCAGCTATCCACTCGTGTGCTCTCAACAGAACACTGAAAAAATTGTAATCTTATCTGCCTAATTGATTCTGTAATTTGAATAAAAATTACATTTGATTTGATGTGCAAAGGGCACTGACACATAGCTTCTCAGTGGTTGTAAACGCGTGGCTTCCAAATGCCAAAAAGGAAAAAGAATCTCTTGTGCTGAGATCAGAATTTCCTCAAGCAGAATTTTAATGTTTATGTGATTGATTTTGATTCCAGAAACATGCATTCAATTTAAAGGTATGGAGAACACAAATGTGAAGTGGTAGAGAGAATTTAATTCTAATCAGATGCAGTAGTTGGGGACAGTAAGTGATTAAGAATGACAGATAAAACACAATTGAGTAATGGTTTGCTCTAAGAGCTGAAGAGCCTTCAAGAGTCACATAGGATGTAGAATAAAGAAGTCTGTTAAGCTACCACAAAGGAAATGCATTGGAATAGCATTCTGCTCGAATTGTTTATGTGGATGGTTAGGAGACTTGAATTGTTCATTGTGATAGTTGCTCTCAGCAAGTCCGTAAGTTGGAATAAAGATATGTACTTGACATCTAATACATTTTTCCATCTTGTATTCATGTTTGAGAACAGATTTTTCATCTTTCAAATGTGCTAAATTAAGGATGAAAGCAGATTGAAACTTTGTGTATTGGACACAGGAGTCAGAAACAGGATGGAAAAGCCAGACCGAGAGTGCCAGGCATCAAGGGGTGGTGAGAGAATCACATAAACGCAGCCCAGATTTGCAGTGTGAGTCATGACCTTGTCTGAACTCACACGAGTTGTTGAAAGATGCAGATGCATATTAACTCAAGAAAGTTTGACTTTGAAATGAGACCAAAATGTAATAACCAAAATATTCATCACATAACAGGTGCTCTTACCTGCGTGGTCATTTCTTCCTCTAAGGAGTTGATGGGCTAAAGATTGGCTGGTCAGATACTGCAATCACAAGACCCTGGAAATATTGAATTTTATGAATCTAACTAAATTTCAGGCTCTGGCTACATTTTATCAGCACCTGGTTGCCTTGCCTCAGCATAAAAGCAGCTGGCAGCTGTTTATTGTTCAATTTTGTTTCCTAAGGCTTTGTTATTTATTGTCCAAATGCCTCTCATGAATTTCCAGGAGCAGTAGCACTCAGAACAATGAAGGGCGAGTTGGTTTTTTTTTTGGTTAAATAAGAAAGCAATGCTACTTCAGTGCCAGTTCCTTTCTGTTCTCCCTCATAGCCTTCTCTAAGAGGAATGCGCTAAGGCTCCCCCTAACTACCTTCTTTTTGAAGAGGTTCGGCAAACCACTCAAAGTCCACATGTCTAAAAAGTGTACGCGTCATTTTGCGTTATGTTCTCAACTCCACCTTGCGCATCTTAGGGTCCCAGACGTGTCAGCTCAGTGTATGGCAGTGACATCACTGTTCCCCCACTGGCTCAGGAAATGTTGGCATTTTCCTGTAAAAGATACTCCAGGACCACATCAGTGTCCTGGCTGGAATTTGTGTTACTGGGTTGATTAAAAAGCACATTTGGAATTTCAAGTGGAACAGAGCATTTCAGTTGAAGCTAGGACTAACAAAGCACATGGCTTGAAATTCTTTAAAACATTTGTTAAATATCCCTGCCTGGTATGGATCCCAGCGATGTTGTGCAGGAATATGCCACATAGGACAGAATTTATTAAGATCTAATTGCTACAGAATATTCCAGAAGCTACCAAGAGGAGGGATTAGGAAAGGAGGAACCCTTTTCCTGCTGAGCTCTGTGGGAAGGCTTTGCACTAAGTAACTCAGCAGATTAACAAAGTAGGCATTATTGATTCCTCTCAATATACTCAAAAAGAAAAAGAAAAGTAATTCATCTTTTCAAAATCTTGCAGTAAGTAAATGGGCCCAGGATTTCTATGATAAGTGGTGTAGTTTATAAAATTCTCCCACCAACCAAAAGTCTGGATTCTGGCATTATTCACAATTGACAGACTCTATTTTTCCTTTTGGAAAAAAAAAATTATAATTTATTTAGAAACAGAGAGAATTTTCCATCCACTGATTTAGTCCCTAGAAGCCCTCAGCTGCCATGATTTAGCCAAGTCAAAACCAGGAAACAGCAATTCAGTCTACATTTCCCAGATTGGTCACAGGTTCTCATGGACTTGAGCTGTGTGTCACCTGCTGCCTCCCAAGGAGTGCATTAGCAGGAAGCCGCAATCAGAAGCAGAGATTGGCCTTGAACTCAGATACTGCAATACGGCTTACAGGTATCCCCAGTGGCTCCTTTCTTCTCCCCCAGCCCCAGCAGCCTTTATTATTGTTTTATTTAAATAAGACGAACAGAATTCACATTATCCACAATACAGACTTAGAAGCACAGGCACTCCTTCAGTCCCATCTTTCTCTATCTCCTTCTTATCTTCCCTCCAATTATTGCAATGCATTTTTATTTGCTTCACAGTAACAAGCTTAACTTTTTGAAATAGAAAGATATCAAGACACAGCAAGTAGAGCAAAAAGAAAAAAAGAGAAACAATGGAAAGCCTAGAGACACAGGCTGGAAACAAAAGTTAACACCACTTGTGTCAAACTCTCACGTGACATCCTAGCCACTGTACCCAATGCCTGGCCCAGCAAGATCAGGATTGTCTGCCTGCTTGTTTGTTTGTTTTTCTCGAAAGTTAGAGTTATAAAAATTAGAGTTACAAAGGGCGGGGGACAGAAGGAGAGAGAGCACACATGCTTGTATCTACTGGCTCACTCCCCAGATGACTACAGCATCCAGGGTTGAACAAGACCAAAGTCAGGAGCCAAGAGCTTCATCCAGGTTGCCCACATGGGTGGCAGAGCCCTGAACATTTGCCCTTTGCTGCTTTCTCAGGCCATTAAAATGGGGCTGGATCCAAAGCATAACAGTAAGGACTGAAACCAACGTTCATGTGGGATGTGGGTGTCACAGGTGGTAGGTAGCTTAACCAGCCACACCACCATGCTGGCCCCAAACTCAGCCTTTCTATAACCAAAACGGCCTGATGTCTCGTTATGATTTTTAGTAGTTAAAATGCTACCAGCAGGTTGGGCATTTGTTCCTTGCAAGAGAATCCCTCTAGTGGAGCCTGCTTCCCTGGTTCCCTGCTTCCCTGGTTCAAGTCCCAGCTCTGCTGCCAACTGCAGCTTCCTGTTGATGTACTTTGTTAGAGGTAAAAAGCAATGACTCATGTACTAGGATGCCTATCACACACAGGAAGCCTAGATTGTAATCTCCTTCACGGTGTTTGTCCACCACACACCAAGCTATTGCAGGCATTTGCAGAATGAAGCCATAGATGGGAGCTTTCTGTTTCTGTGTATTCTATCTCTCTCTTCTTCTCCCCTCTCTCCCTTTACTGCCTGTCAAGTAATCACATTTTACAATGCAACCAGTAAACCAAAGAAATACGCTTCAAACAGATACACACTGCATGGCTTTGGTGAGTTATATCCTAGAACCCAGGTTTTACAAGAATGCCAATAAAACTAAACAAAAATACTAATGGTGTTTATTTGCTTATGAGAAAAATCAAAGTGTAAGCTAATGAAACATGGACTGGGCAGTAAGAGAGACTGGGCAGTAAGAGACGGACCATGGGTTGACAGGGGAGCATGCCGTGCTCACTTTGCACAAGAAGCTGGGACAATATCTTAAGAGGCTCATATGAATAAGTAATTGCAATGCAATTATAATGCATGCAAATTGAGTAATAAGCAAAGAACAATAAAAGCACAACACAAAGTGTAATTAATCAGCTGGAGAACATAGCAAGATGCCAGAGAATTCTTCACGAAAGAACAAAATTATTTGAATACTGATAAATGACTTGGTGTCATCCACAAGTGCAGTTTTGCATCAGGAGAAGGAGCCTGGAGGAACAGGGCAAGTGCCCGTTTGGAAACAGGACCTGTTCTTACCTAAGAACATGCAAGTAGGGCAGCCCATTAGCCACTTTGCAGGCTTATATTGGGGTTGGAATTCTGTTTTCCAAAGCAAGGGCAATAAACTGAAAGCTTTTTAGCTTGCAGATGAATGCCTTTTATTCAGCCAGAGGTTTTTGTGCTCACTGACTGCTCAGCAGGACCCCATCACTGTCAGGCATTGTCAGGCATATCCCTCTTGTTTGGCTGCCTGTTGTCCTGCAGGCCTCCAAAGACATTTTAAATGTGCAATGCTGCCATGAGATGTGGTGATCTACCAAACCTCTGGAATCTAGAGCGACAGGACACGAGGGAAGCTGGAGGGTGAAAGAACATTCTCATCAAAGAGCTGAAACACTTTTACGGAAGTGTTAGCAGGTGTGGAAATGAAGGTTTTTGCATAGAGAAGCTGGGCCATGTGTACCCGAGGTAGAACAATGGCCAATGATTTGTCCAATGCTAGCAATTGCTAGAGGAGTGGGGGAGAAATGGATGACCTTTCAAGCTCCACATTCATGTGACCCTATGTCGTAACACAGAGTAGAGATAAAGCAAGAAATTCAAATGACTTTTCATTGTCACTAGTTATTGATAAAGGGTTAACCAGGCATGGTTAATGCAATTAAACAGCCCAATATATTTGAAATTGTGCCACGGAGACTGATAGGCAAAACATTGTTAAATCAGACGCACCGATTAATTACTTCATTGGACCATTAAGCATCTGGCTTGCCTTTGTTACTCAATAAACTTAAACAGTTCATTAAAAACCAATGGAACATGACTGGGGGAAAAAATTAGAGGCTTTGTTTTCCTATTTCCTTTCAGTTTACCTATGGACTAGAGGGTTTATTTCCTGTTGAACTCCCACTTCCAGAAGCCTAATGCAAAGGCACAGATCTTGCTGAGTGATGGCAATCAGAATCATAAATTGCAAACCTGTGACTCTAGTGATTGCGGATACACCAGCTTGTAAACAGGGTGGAAAAATCTTCCTTTAACATACACCAGTGGTGATGGCCTATCCAGAATTGAGTTATAACTCCATCGGGGACACATTTTGGCAGCCATTCCTTTTAGGTTACTGTTTAATGGCCTTAAGTAGGTCAGGCAATTAAACGAATATAATTTGGAATAAAATATATATGCAGCACTGGTTATCTGACCTGACAGTTAAGACATCCCTTGGCTTTTCTGGATTCAAACCCCACATCTGGTTTTGATCCCAGCCTGCTGCTCATGCATGTCCAGGGGGCAGCAAGTGATGTTTTAAGAACTTGAATCGCTGGCACTCACATGAGAGGCCTAGATGAGTTCTGGGCTTCTGGCTTCAACCTGGGGAGTAAACCACTACGTGGGAGGTCCCTCTGACTCCGTCTCTGTGCCTTTCAAATAACAAAAAGTAAATAGAAGAAATACAGCAGCAAAACTGCCCATGAATTATTTATTGAAAATTTCACCCACGTGTCTCCTTCTACAGTTGCAATTTAGAGGACAGAGTGACTTAGATTTTACGTGCTAACCAATCCATGGTTAAAACCAAGTGAAGGGGGCCTGGCACAATAGCCTAGTGGCTTAAGTCCTCACCTTGAATATGCTGGGATCCCATATGGGCACTGGATTGCATTCCAGTTTTGGACTCTGCACCTGTGTGGGAGACCAGGAGGAAGCTCCTGCCTCCTGGCTTCGGATTAGTTCAGCTCCAGCTGTTGTGGCCTCTTGGGGAATGGATCAGAGGATGGAAGGTCTTTATCTGTCTCTCTTTCTTTCTGTAAATCTCACTTTCCAATAAAAAAATCTTAAAACAAAAATAAGTGAAGGACAGATGTGCTTTAATACATGGAAGTGGGGAAGGGATTTACATATGTACATATGTATATATATGAAAAAGATTTTGACATATGGCTTTAATTCTTATTAACTATTACTTACATATGTAAATATATTATTGTATTAACTGAGTGGAATTAAAAGCGAGCAGAAATAGACACAATACAACCATGCAAGATGGAAGATAACTGGAAATAAACTCGCACTGCCAAAATTTAAAGAAATAGGGCCCGGCGCCGTGGCCTAGTGGCTACAGTCCTCACCATATGGGCGCCGGTTCTAATCCCGGCAGCTCCACTTCCCACCCAGCTCCCTGCTTGTGGCTTGGGAAAGCAGTTGAGGACGGTCCAAAGCTTTGGGACCCTGTACCCTTGTGGGCTTTGGATCGGTGCAGTACCAACCATTGCGGTCACTTGGAGAGTGAGTCATTGGACGGAAGATCTTCCTCTCTGTCTCTCCTCTCTATATCTGACTTTGTAATAAAAATAAAAAAAAAAATTTTTAAACAATTTAAAGAAATAGAATATATACTGTGTGTGTGTGCGTGTGTGTGTGTTAGATCTGCTGCATGTGTGTGACTTAATCTGTGCATTTGGCTGCAAGGAAGCACCTTAGACTGACCGAGATGGGAGCCTACGGACAACAAAGGTTTACCGCCTAGGGGTGGGGGGAAGGTCAGGGTGAGGGTGAAGGGGAGGGTTAGGTTAGGGTTAGATCTTGAGCCTGAGAAGTACGCCATCAGGCTCAAGTCCATTTGGCATCTTGTGAGGACCTACTGTCGGCTCCATAGAAGGCTGTTTCTTCACAGTGCTGGCAGGGAGGGCGGGGCTATCTGGGGTCTCTTTCATTAGAGAATCCATGACCTAATCCCTTGTGACTTAATCATCCTCAGAGGCCCTGACTTTCTAACACCAATCAGTTCAGGGATTCAGATTCCCACATAGGGATGCTGAGCTAATGGGTACCTGTGAAATTACAGCTATAAACAAAAGAAACGAGGCAATAAGAATGTTTCAAGTAACGGCAGCAAAGCACATGCAATACCCCTCACCCGTACCCCTGGCTCACCGGTAGAGGATATATTCTTTTTTTTTTTTAAGATTAATATAGTTTTGCTGGAAAGGCAGATACACAGAGAGAAGGAGAGACAGAAAGGAAGATGCAAGGATCCACTCCCCAAGTGGCAGCATCTGCTGGAGATGAGTCATTCCAAAGCCAGGAGCCAGGAGCTTCTTTCGGGCCTCCCGTGTGGGTGCAGGATCCCAAGGCTTTGGGCTGTCTTCGACTGCTTTCCCAGGTCATCAGCAGGGAGCTGGATGGGAAAGGGACTGCCAGGATTAGAATCGGTGCCTGTATGGGATGCTGGTACATTTAATGTGAGGTTTTAGCTGTTCGGCTACCTCTCTCTCTTAGAGGATATATTCTAAAACTTTCTGAGAATGATATTGGGCACATATGTCCAAATATTGTTCAAGGATACTTCAGAAAGTTTGTAGCAAATGGAATAAAAATACAAGTCTATTTTCGTACAAAAAAGCTATTCACAGATTCATAAAAATGATTCCTATTTTACTTGAACTCCTTGAAACTATTTGTGAAATATTTGTATACACTATCATTTTCTTATATATACATGCTTATGATAAAGTTTAATTAATAAGTTAGATTCTGTGATGGATTAATAATAGTAACTCAATTTGAAGTTGCTTCAAACTTATGAAGTATTTCTGGGATTTCCAGTTTAAAAATTGTTTGATTGCAGATAACTGAAATCTCACACACACAAAAAATCAAGTGAAATGAATTCTGATTGAAAGTGAGGCTGTCCTTTATGTATAATGCTGTTTCAGACTTTTATCCTTCACTTTCAGCACTTAAAAGATGGAATGAAGTAAATGACAAGATAAATAAAAAAGTTTAGATACATGCATGTATAGACATTATCAACACAAACATTTTGTAGAAGGAATACATTTTCAAGTGCGTACAGAAATGATGCATTTGATCTAGAACATCAAACAAAACTGGTTGCGTTTCATAGAAACAATATGCACCAGCATTTAAAAACCCACACTGAAAAATCGCAGAAAAGGAATAAACAAATAATTTGGAATGTTTATTTAAAAAAATCAAAAGTTAATTTGCAAACTCATTATCAACCGCTGCAATCAAGCATGAGGAAACCGATGATATTTAGTAAATTATTTTTAGGCAGCTTGGCTGCTCTGCCAGCCCATGATCCCAGTGACTTTGAACCACACATTCCTTTAGAAACTCCAGTGTCTGCAGGCTGCAGGTCTGCTGGGATGTGCTCCATGCTTGCTGCTGGTCAGGCTGCTACCTAAACGTTTACCTCTTCCCAAAGCTGGCATGACAATAATTCACACGACAGTGGGTACAAATCTATCAAAGCTTCACAGAGAAAACAAGGAGTGGTTATGTGCGAGCAATATTGCGATCTCTACAACAGTTAAAGCAGTGTGCATAGGGAAACGTGAGTTAGTACGAGACAACTGTGATGCTATCAATCAATGTAGAAAAACATTCCCCCAAATCAACAAACATTCAGATGAAACAGCAAATGAGGAATGAAAAGCTCACAAGAGGATAAAATGCTAGAGTCTGAGAACATCCTAACAAAGACTCCTAAAATGACTTCAACTAATTGTTGTATCAGCAATTGGAATGTAAATGAACACAATGGTCTATACTTTTCAAAAAATAGAAATTGTAAAATCAGTCTACACATTGAGATATTAAAATGATTTTAGCGTGGACGGTAGGATGAAAAATGCAGTATGCAGAAGTAATTATGCAACACATTTGTAGCAGCCTGAACTTGACAATGGACAGTAATGGCATAATAGAACTTCATGCAGAATGTGTTAATATGAGGGTTTGGCATTCGCCATAACAAAAAAGCAAATTTCACTGTGAAACAAAACAAAGTAGGATGATTTCTCTTGACACTATATCAGCATACTTTACAAAAATGTAATCATAAACACAGCATTTTGTTTGGTGATAGATCCTCAAGAAAAGATTAGGAGTGAAGATTTATGGATGAAGGCGTTTCAAAACATTCATGAAAAATAAATTAAAAGGCAATGCATATTTCCAATGAGATTTTGAAGCTCTCCACATATATTTAGAAATTGACATAGGAAGGAATTGTTATCAATAGGTATTTGAAAATATAAAACAAAAAATGAAAAGGGAAAAAAGAAGGTATCCCAAATGCATAGGACCTGTTAATTATAAAATGCATCCACGTTATATAGTTAACATGTTTGCTAGCAGTATGACGAGACGAGATCGGGCGCGTTCAGGGTGGTATGGCCGTAGACTGCTAGCAGTATGAAATAATGCTTACACGACCAACTACAAACCAATATATACAGTTGAATTTAAAAATAGAGGAAGAGGGGCATTGTGGTGGAGCACGTTAAGATACTCCTTGGGACACTTCATATCTAGTCAGAGTGCCAGCTCCAATCCTGCCAGTCTGATTCTAATCCAGGGAGAACATCCTGGGAGAGCAGTGGGAAATGGCCCGAGTCCTCGTGTCCTTGCCAGGCAAGATGAAATCATAGACTCCAGTGGGGCCAGGCATTTGGATATGAAATCTCTCTCTCCTCCCCACCCCACCTTCCTCTTGCTCTCTCATTCTGTTTTCTCATGTTGTCTCTCATCTTTCTCTTCCTCTCTGTCATTCCACCTTTCACGTAATTGTCAAATAAAACTTTATTTAAAAAATGCAAAGAAAAGGGCCAGGCACAATAACCTTGTGGCTAAAGTCCACACCTTGTGCACGCTAGGATCCCATATGGGTGCCATTTCATATCCCAGCTGCTCCACTTCCCACCCAGCTCCCTGGGTGGCCTGGGAAAGCAGTCAAGGACAACCCAAAATCTTGGAACTATATACCCATGTGGGAGAGCTAGAAGATGCTCCTGGCTTCAGGCCAGCGCAGCTCTGGGTTTTAAGGACACTTGGGGAGTGAACCAGTGGACAAAAGATCTTTTTCTTCGTGTCTCTTTCTTTCTGTATATCTGCCTTTCCAATAAAAAAAATAATTTTTTTAAAAAGGGAATAAAATGTATCAAATGATAAAATCATTTGATGGAAGGGTTAATAGCCATTTTGGCTATCATTTTTTCCTATGTGTTTGTGGTTGATTTAAATACAGTTCAATAGATGGGAGATTGGTAAATTACTATACGACCCACTAACACATGAATATAAAGGGTTTGCCCATGCTGTTAGTCCTTCTTCTGTCTGGTTATGCATCTTACTTTGCTTCTTCTGACTGTAATCCGGCCTTTTCACTGTCATTGATTATATGAACACAATCTCTTGGCTCTTGACTCAAGTGCTTTACCTTGTGATTTTACATGGTTCCTTTCCATTTGACACTTGTCACTGTCTTCTTGGCAATAGGTTCTTCTTGCCTGAGCTTCCAGGAAGCCATCAGAGCTGCCTTCTTGTCGTCCAGGTGGGTGTGATGCTGTAGATACCCTCTGCTCTCTGGATCAGATACCTGCATGGTGGGTTTGAGCCAGATTGGGCGCCAATCCCAAGGGAACAAAACTTTTAAAACATTATTTATGATCAAGTGTGAGAGAAGATCTAAGACCAGAGACATCAAGATGAATGGATTGTATCTGAAATTAGTTTAATTCTAAATAAAGCCAAGCTTTAAAATATGGCATCAAATGCGACATCATGCAGACCAATATTCACAGATCATTAACCATTGAAGGAGTTCTCGTTTCCCTCTGGTTTTCAACACGGGATTAGGATGGAGATTGTGTGCCATGATTTATGAGGTTTTCAAGACGATCTAGACCTTCCTGAATTGTGAGGTTGGGCAGCAAACACTGGCTAACTACAGAAGGAAAATATACCAGAAACAATTTTATGAGCCTTTTGGTCTTGGAGAGCTTTTTCCCCCCATAAATAATTGACAAGAACTTTCACACTAGACAGGCTTTTTCAGCCTTTTGCAGATCTAATAAAGATGAATGAAGAATTTGCAGACACAGGAAAGCAGAAAAACGGGCAGATAAGAAAACAGAGAAACATTTCAACAGCTCATATAACAACTCTTTCTGTAGTAAAAGGAGAAATGGTGATAAAAAAAATAGATGCTATAAAACAATGAATGTGCTAACTTCTCCACATCATGTCTGTGGAACAGTGATAAATGTGGGTTTTAAATGTGCAGAGAAACTACTAATAGGTGCCGATGATGTTTTATGCGTAAGATGTGCAGCAGCACCTGCTGTATTGCTAGCCTTCTAACGGTTGACCACATACCTTCAGGACTGCCCCAATGAATTGAGGAATTTCTCATTCCAATGCAAAAGGGGATGTGAAATAACATTTATTTTTTCATCAACAGATTGCAATGCCGCTGAGGATAATATTTAGATCAAATATAGGAAGAAAAGCATACTATAATAGAAAAAAAAGCAGCCAGAGTAATTGTCAGATTTGTATAGACCATCTCCCTCTCCTCTTTCTCACATGATGAAGAAGTTTGAATTGTCAATGTTTGAAACCTTTTAACAAAAATCAAAACATATCAGTGCATGATTATTATGAAAATTTAGACAATGAAAAACAATCTGAAAATAAGGTGAAATGAAAGTCGCTTTAATTGCTACTACTCAGAATAAGCATTATTCACATCCAGAAGCATAAATTTCAAGATGAGCATGTACACTTCAGGAATTTAATTAGAAATAATATTGTGGAAGTACTTTGTTCCTAAAGAAAATAGTAAAGAGGGTTTCTTGGTTGGTTGAAAAGATGCATGAGTGTTGGTTCATTTCTTGTCTGCTCTACTTGTGATCCAGCTCCCTGCTTGTGGCACGGCAAGGCAGTGGAGGATGGCCCAAGTCCTTAGGGCCCTGCAGCTGCATGGGAGGCTGTGAGGAAGCTTATGGCTCCTAGCTTCAGATAAGCTCAGCTCTGCTTGCTGCAGCTATTTTGGGAGTGAACCAACAGATGGAAGATCTCTGTCTCTCTCTTTGTCTCTATAATCTGCCTTTGAAATAAAATTTAAAAAAACATTTAAAAATGAAAATATACATCAGTATTATCAATTTTTTAAAGATTTACTTATTTTTTATTGGTGAAACAGATTTACAGAGAGAAGAGGAGAAAGATCTTCCATCCACTGCTTCACTCCTGAGGAGTCACTTTAACTAAAAGCATATATCAAAATTATAACAGCAATGATAGTTATGACAAATACCAGAATTGATATGTGCGGAGGAAAATAAGCACATTATAGATAAATGGCTTTGAGAAAACAAAATAAACCAAACAAGTATTCCAAAGTGTTTATAGAAAAATGGAATCAGTGATAAAGTACTTTGGTACAAAGATGTTTTAAAATCATGCATAGTTTTTGTACAAGATTTCCATAAACTAAAGTACCCTTTAATATAATAAGATACTTGACATTGTTTATCACTAGGAAAAGGTGTCATCTCATGCTTAGCAGTACAGCTACCGCACACAGGCACACATACACATTGCATGGGTTTGCAAAGATGCCAACCAACTAGATCTTTTATGTACTGCTGTCAGGAATTCAAGATGGTGTGGTTACTTGTCCACTCAGCAGTGATGGAAGAAGACAGGGGCACTGATCCTAAACAAGAAGGGGATCTGACCTTTCAGCTCTTGTTCAAGTTCCAGGTCTGTGCACCACACTGGAGCGCCATAAACACAGGACATTAACACTGATGACTTATTAAACAATCCTGGGGGTTGATGGTTTGTAGTTGTTACCTCAGTTCTCCATGTGTAAGATTTTTCCAAATCTTTTCTCCAGGATAGTTGTCCTTTTTATCATCAGAATAAAAGTTATAGGTTTGTGCTCTTGTGAGGGTTTCCACTTAAATTTTCTGACAGCTCTCCAATCTCTCTCTTCCTCTCCACTTTGCGTCTTAGTGCAAGCTGCCATCAGGGCTCATCTACACCATAGCAGGACCCCCTCAACCAGTTTCACCATTATCTGCTCAGTCTTTCTGCCGCAATGAACACGACTACAACCAGTTATCTTAAAGCAGGAACAAGATTATATCTGTTCCCTACTCAAGACATCGAATTAAGGTTTTAGCAATTGTCCTTGCTCTAGAGATAAGATCAATTTTTTCTAGCCTTCAAGTGTGCCCCAAGCGAACCTTGCAAGTACCTTCCATGGTCTCACATATTCGCTCCAGTCACTCTGGTACCCCCTCAGTGTTGATGACACCTGACATCTTGAATGCAGTCTTTCCTCTGCCTGGATTCTTTTCATCTCATTCTTCAGTTCCCTTTTCTTCTGAACTAAGCACCAAGTACTCTTCTAGCATCATTTACAACAATTTTGTATGGGTTTGTATACTTTTGTTGATCTTTTTCCTGCATTGCATCATAAGATATGTTGGCTGGATATAACTCTCTTTTTCTTTTCCCCTTCTTTGTTTGTTCTTATCACTGCAATGCTTGTCATTTAGGAGATAGCCGTCAATGTTTTTTTAAATAAATTGCTAAATGAGCTAATGAATAAATGAATGAATCTATCAACTGTGAGAATCACTCTATTTCAAATGAGCTTCTCAATTTCATCTAAAGACGAGCAACAGCTGAGGCACAAATCCAGAATACATGGACGATTCACTGACAAGCATAAAACATATGTGTTAAATACAAGGTTAAAAATAATCTTTCTGTCCTCAATGGGGCCTGCCACCAGGTCCACTAAAAATATGAAAGTACCTAGACCTTCCAAACTTACTCCCCAAATGGCTGCAAAGATCTGAGGCTGAGCACTTTAAGCTGCACCTGCAAGTACAGTGTTTCTGGTTAGTCTAGGTTCTTGTGGCCCATAGTAGCATGAGCCACTCCAGGAGCTGCTCTAAGAAGTCCAAGGAGGATTCCCCCATCCGGTAACGGTGGAGAGAAGCATTGCTTTTGTTTGTTCGTTTGTTTGACAGTTTCTTGAGTTGCTTATTTGTAGTGAGATTAACAATTCTTGGCTTGCATATCATTCCTATATAAAGGGCAACCATACTGGAAATACAATAGGAAACAGAAAGTATCCCAAGTTGGGGGAAAAAAAAAACACAGGCAAAGATGCACTTCCTTGACCAAACCTGCAGCAGTCTGCTGAGCCCTCTCCTTGCCCCAGCTGTGGCCATGCACCCGTCCTTGGCAGTTGAGTAACAGTGTTTCCGAGTGTCCTGGTTTTGAGTTGGTTTTTTGAAAATCCGTTCTTCTGAGAGCTGACCGACGCCCCCATCCCTGACCCTCGCTGTGGCATCAGCATGACTAGCCCTACTTCAGATCGTTCTACGTCCATTTCCTCAGAATCGCTGTTGCTTCTGATGTTTTCTCTTAGTAATTTTCCATCCCCTGATGGCTGGCTGTAAATCCTCACCCACCCTCTTGTATTCAGAGTGGAGCTCAATCTTTTTCTCCTACTACAACCACCCCTGCCCCCCCACCCACCCATTGAAGTCAGTCCTTTTGAACAGGTCTCTTTGTCATCCCGAACTAATGTCATGAAAACATTTTTCTCTAATGAAGCATAACTAGAACAATGACCTGCAAATAAGGATCCTTGGACCATGTTCCCGGTAAACAGTGCTTTAGTATAGAACCAAGCATGGACACTTAGGGGCACTTGAGAGCAGGAACACTAGAGAGAAGGACAAAAGATGTCCTTATGAGAAAATGGGGTGATCTGCAAAGGTGTGGGGCCCCGGAGATGGTAGCAGCATGCATCAGGAAATCATGAGCGGTGGGAGTGTTCTAACCCTGTCACCTACCGCCTGGGCGATTTGAAATGAATCACCTCGTTCAAGTTCTGAGTTGTCTACAGCAATAGACTGTTATCTTAAAGTAAATGAGTATGTGAAATTACTTCTGTAACTTTATGCATAAAATATGAATATTTGGTTTTATTGTATTTATGTTTGTTGATATAGTTAGAAGGAAAAAAAATCGTTTCGATGCATTGTTTGTGAGCAATCCTCTTTCTGGAGTCCCGGAGTCCTGGGAGATGCTCCCCATGCTTTGTATTGATGTCAAAAAGCAACCTACTATGCTCATTAAAAAATGTAAATTGTCATTCATATAGGTACAGTGTGCTATTTCTAATTCCTCGCCCATTTCACGGCTGCATAGATTCTTAGAGTATTGTTTTGATAGCTTGATTTAGTAAACAAAATATATTATTTACATATTAGTACTTATCAATTATGTCCTTATTTGTCATTTTCCAATGTTTTATCCACTGACGTTCCCTGTATGCTTCAGAGAGCCATGTATAAAGCATCCCATTGGACCCAGCACAATGGCCAAGTGGTTGAATCCTTGTCTTGCACCTGACAGGATCCAATGTGGACACTGGCTTACGTCCTGGGTGCTCTGCTTCCCATCCAGCTCCCTGCTTGTGGCCTGGGAAAGCAGTAGAGGACGGCTGAAAGCCTTAGAACCCTGCACCTGCGTAGGAGACACAAAAGAAGCTCCTTGACTCCTGGCTTTGCATAGGCTTGGCTCCGGCCATTGAGGCCACTTGGAGAGTGAACCATCGGATGGAAGATCTTTCTCTTTGTCTCTCTTCTCTCTGTAAATTTGCCTTTCCAATAACAGTGATAAATAAATCTTTTTTTTTTTAATGAGAAAAGAAAGAATCCCATTAGGGAGGCAGACATGTGGACTGGTGGTTGACACCCGCATACCGCCACACTGAAGTAGCTGGGTTTAGTAGCCAGCTTTGGGTCCTGATAAGCTTCCTACAGAGGCCGACTCTGGGAGCCCTGGCTACAGGGTTTGGGTTCCTGCCACCCATAGAAGAGGCCTGGACTGAGTTCCTGTCTCCCCATGGTTTCAGGACTCAGACCACCTCCGAATTGTTGCAGGCATTTTAGGAATGAACCCGTGAATGAAGGAGTCCTCAACATCCATCCTTCTGCTCTCAATTTTCAAGGAAAAAAAAATCAACTTGGCTTTTGATATTGCTTCTTAACTAAAGACACAGGAAGTGAAAAGTGGCTAAGTAACTGACAGGTGACATCATCAGCAATGGATACAGGGTGGGCAGATACCCTAGCATAGGTGTTTCTTTTGCTATGATACAATAACTATCGTACAACATTTGGTGAAATCTGTGATTCTACAATTGAACAATTTGAAACCTTGCATTAGTTAAAAAAAAACTCTATGAAGGTATATTTCTAAAGTATATAGAAAACAAAATTAAAACCTAAGCTTTGGAAGCATTTTTAAAATTTAATTAGTTTATTGAAAAGGCAGATCAGATTTATAGAGAGAAGGAGCAACAGAGGGAAAGATCTTCTATCTGCTGGTTTATTCCCCAAGTGGCAGCGATGGCCAGCGCTGAGCCTATTCAAAGCCAGGAGCAGGAGCCTCTTCCAGGTCTCCCATGCGGGTGCAGGGTCCCAAGGCTTTGGGCCGTCCTCGACTGCTTTCCCAGACCACAAGCAGGGAGCTGGATGGAAAGCAGGGCCTCCAGGACACAAACTGGTACCCGTGTGGAACCTCACTGCATGTAAGATATGGATTCAGCCACTGACTCATCTCACCAGGTCAGAATCACAATTTTTTAAACACACATTTTTCTTCCAAAGTATACATTTACTACAAAGCTTTGCCCAAACCCCTTGTATGTCTTTTATTCAAGTAATTATAACAAGATACACGGCCAAATATGTATTATTTCTCTGATAAGACTCCAAGGATTACTTTACAAAATTCAAGAATTTGATCTCTCTTTCTCTCTCTCTCTCTCATTTATAAGAAAATGCAAAGGTATTCTGGGGCACTGAGTATGTGAAAACTTTCCAGCTGCTTTCAGTAAGAAAAAGGTTTTTCTTAAAAAGGGGCATATCAAAGAGCAAAAAGAGTAAACGAAAGCTAGTCTCCTAGAGAGGTGACTTACACTTGGGCCATGAAAGGACTTACTGAACTCTGTGAATTAACTCTTGTTATTTCAACACCAACTAAAAACCAACTTTGATTCAAATATCTTTATAAGTTTTCCACCTATTACAGAAAACACCTAAGGATTATTTCCTTCTAAACATCCAACTGAGATTGTGTCAGTGAGATCCCAAGCCTGCCATAAACTCTGCTTGGATGTTAACTAATTCCACAGAAACTCGTTTTTCCTCATTTAAATCAGCAGATTTCAGCATCGTTGTGTGCGCAAAAGGTGAAGATGAAGATCATACACACCGTCTCGTGTGCAATCCTTTCTCATTTTCCTCTTTCCTTTTGTCTTTCTCAGCCCCATTGGAATGAAACGTGTGTGTGTGTGTGTGTGTGTTGGAGGGAGTCATATTTAGTTATGAAAGTCTCTGCATATCCAGAGATAAAGGCAAACACTAAGGTGTGAACTACATCACAGGTGCACTGAGTCATGACAGCAAAAACTTGGGAGAAAGATTGTCCGTTAGTAAACAACATTCCCGCACGGTCTCGTTAATTCCTATCATTACATAATGTTGTCTATTACCTAACTCCAGATAGAGAAACTGAAATTAGGAGATGTTTGGACACATGCACAATTATCAAAAGACAGAAATGGAACTGTAGCTCAGGCCATCTGTCCCAGAGCAGAATTTCCTTTCAGTAGACCTTGGTGACGCCTCTACATGATAGTCCACTAATGAATTATTCTTTATTTTCTATTTATTTTCATTAGAAAGACAGATATACAGAGAAAAAGAGATACAGAGAGAAAGATCTTCCATCTGCTGGTTCTCTCTCCAAGTGGCCACAGTGGCTGGACTTGAGCCGAGCTGAAGCCAGGAGCCAGGAGTTTCTCCCAGGTCTCCCATGCAAGTGCAGAGTCCCATCCTCCACTGCTTTCCCACATCACAAGCAGGGGAAGTGGAGCATCTGGGACACAAACCCACATGGGAGCCCAGCGTGAGCAAGGTGAGAACTTCAGCCACTAGGATATCACGTTGGGCCCAACATGGTAGTCTGTTAATGAACTATTTTATCTTTAGCATTGGAACAATCTGCATACAGATAACAGAAAAACAAAAGAAAGGCAGAGGGAAGGTGGAGCAGGTTAATTGCAGTACAAGTAGCCACTGCAGGGCTCGGTGCAATAGCATAGTGGTTAAAGTCCTCGCCTTGAATGCACAGGGATCCCATATGGGCACCACTTCTAATCCCAGCAGCTCCACTTCCCATCCAGCTCCCTGCTTGTGGCCTGGGAAAGCAGTCAAGGATGGCCCAAAGCCTTGGGACCCTGCACCCGCATGGGAGACCTAGGAGAAGCTCCAGGCTCCTGGCTTTGTATTGGTTCAGCTCCAGCCATTGTGAACGCTTGGAGAATGAATCATCAGATGTAAGATCTTCCTCTCTGTCTCTCCTCCTTTCTGGATATCTGACTTTCCAATAAAAATAAGTAATAAAAAAGAAGGTAGCCACTGCGAGAGAAAGCATCCTTTTTTAATGGGATTAACAACAGAATCCTACTTTTATTTTAAGATGAGTATGGCTTACCTGAAAGAAAAAAAAGGGGGGCTAAGAAAATTCCGGAGACCACATCAAGACTACCCATGAGCTGGTCCAGGACATCCCAGCGCCACCAAACAGAATCTGCCTTGTATTATTCATTGGCAGGAAAGGACTGTGGCCTCTTCACATATAAACACAACAGTAGCTAAATAGGACACAAATTCTGGTTAGTCCAAAAGAAAATGCAAAAATTTAGAGAAAACTCTGTAACTTTTATGTACTTTCAGATGATAAGAGAGCTTTTTTTTTTTTTTCCTAACCAAGACAATTGAGGTTTTCCTTGCTTATTAAATTTTTGGAGAGTATCAAATGAAAAAAAAATTATAGAGGAATCTGGAATAGTTTTTCTTATCTATGAATAGTGATGCCATTACTATAGCTAGTTGGGATTAATGGTGATAATTTCTGACCTACAAGAGGTGCAGTGGGGCAGAGTATGCCATTGAGACCAGCCTAAGAAACATTCAAACATTCAAACATTCTAGAAATAAGTAGTTCATAAGTTTTCAGTTGCCATCCTTTGCGATAACACAATGATGTTTCCCTCTGCCAGGATATGATTCACTCTTTGTCCAATGATATCTTCCTTTATATGCTATCCCTCCGACAGTCACCTAGGAGCCATCTTGGTTATCAGGTGAACTCTAATGTATCAGACCACTTGTGTTCAAATAGCGCTCATTTTCCTTATCATGGCCCCAATGCACAAGAGCAGTGATTTGAAAAAGGCACCAGGGCATACAGCACAGAAGGATGGATTGATTCCGGTACCGCACCTGCAGTTGTAGATCTCATAGGACAAGTTCGGCTTATATGGGTTTTGCTATTGCCTGTCAGCTTCAGGTACCCAATGGGAAACTTGCAGTGTATCCCATGAAGACAAGGAGGGAGTGGCTATACATGGAGGTTTAAGGCAGTGCATAAAATTCAGATTGAGTTCCACACCTGGCAGACTGGAATTTGAGGAAATTTAGCCTAAGAAAAGAATATGAGCACAGAGTCATGGAAAAGCTTCGAAAAAGAAATAAGTATTGGAGAGGTTGATTCGGAGATGAAAGCTAGAACACAGAAAAAGATCAGCACATCAATAAGCACTTTACCATTCGTGCAATTAATTAAGGGCATGTGGAGTTGTACAAGCATCCAGGGCAGCCCTTGTGCATCTCAACCCTTAACTCAAGTGATGGGAAAGTAAATTCCTGTCTTTTCTTTTTGAAGAGTGAATTTTTAAAGCTTTATTTTGCATTAGAAGTGTCCGGAGGATTGAACAACATAGGCTTCTGGGTTCAGCCTCTAGATCTTCTGAGTCAGTGGCTCTGGGGTAGAGTTGTTGTATTACTGACAAGAACTTGTATTAGTGACAAGCTCCCTGTAGATGTTCATCATGCTTGTTTTCAGACTTCACTTTGATAGCCTAGTGTCTTAGGCTATAGCCAGGAACATATACACACACTTCTAAAACTTCGTGGAAAAAGAATTTAAAAGATAAGTTTGTTTAGATGCTAATTTTTTTAGATTTATTTTATTTCTATTGGAAAGTCAGATATCCAGAGAGGAGGAGAAACACAGAGGAAGATCTTCCATCCGATGATTCACTCCCCAAGTGATCGCAATGGCCGGTGCTGTACCAATCCGAAAGCCAGGAGCCAGGAACTTCCTCCAGGTCTCCCATACAGGTGCAGGGTCCCAAGGCTTTGGGCCATCCTCGACTGCTTTCCCAGGCCACAAGCAGGGAGCTGGATGGGAAGTGGAGCTGCTGGGATTAGAAGTGGTGCCCATATGGGATCCCTGTGCGTTCAAGGTGAGGACTTTAACCACTAGGCCAACATAGCAGGCCCAGTGCAAAAATTTTGAACATGGATTCATACAAGAAATCTTCACATAGTTCATGAAAATGCATTTTTGAAAAAAATCATGCACACATTTTAGCACAATTTCCATCAAAATAAACTTCCTGCAATTCCATTGCTTCAGCTCTGCTTCAGATGGTTCCTTTTCTGGATGTGGAGGCCACAAATAAAAAGAAGCAGATCTCAGAAGAAGGAAACGACAGAACTTCATAACAAAAATACAGAAAGGTGTGGAGTTGGGAGGGAGATGGTACATACCCCTGAAGAAAAGCAACTAAGGATTACCGACTTTCTCCCATGCCTGAATTCACCTGACTCCTGTAAACTAAATGACAGTTGGTCCTTTAGCTCATGTCACTTGCAAGCAGCATTTGTATTCATAGAAATGTTCATTGCAGAATTAGGTGATCTCAGCCACTGAGAAAATGTTTACCAACTACTTATGCTTGTAATTTAGTCTCCCTCTCTCTCTCTCTGTTTTTCTCACTCTCTCTCTCAGAAAATGAAAACAGAACATTAAAACTATCTTGGAACTCAAGCTTGTTTTTTTTTTTAAAGATTTATTTTTTACTATTTTTTTATTGGAAAGGCGGATATACAAAGAGGAGAGACAGAGAGGAAGATCTTCCGTCCGATGATTCACTCCCCAAGTGAGCGCAACGGGCCGATACTATGCCTTTCCGAAGCCAGGAGCCTCTTCCGGGTCTCCCACGCGGGTGCAGGTTCCCAAAGCTTTGGGCTGTCCTCGACTGCCTTCCCGGGCCACAGGCAGGGAGCTGGAAGGGAAGCGGGGCTGCCGGGGATTAGAACCAGCACCCAAATGGGATCCCGGGTGTGCAAGGCGAGGACCTTAACCACTTGTGCCACCGCGCCGGGCCCAAGCTTGTTTTTTTAATCTTAGAAAATTACTGCAAAGAATAAGCCAAACATTTCCGATCATGGAAAGACAAGAATGTAGACAACCAGAAAAATCATCAAATAAAAAAACTGCTGAGTACAGAGATTTATAACAGTTTGCATTTATTCGATAGTAAAAGAAGGCTATATAGAAAAGAAAATCACATAATAGAAAATATTTTTGCATATGAGATATGAGTTAAAAGATCTGTTCAGATTCTTGACTTTGGTTAATGTTGGAAGCCTGATTTCTCAAACCACTTTTCCTGAAGAAACTGAGATAGAAAAAGAAAAGCAAAAAATGTTTCCTAATAATTGAAAGGTAGTGGTAATCAGCTACATCAAAAGTCAAGGGAAGAACAGCAACCTAAAGTTAACCGAATCCCTTGTACACAACATCAACTGCACTAATGCTACACATTTATATTTTGTTTTTCATAAACTCACAGATTGAGTGGTATGAAAACAAGACCTGTGTCTCCCAAGGAGAGAATATAAAATAGAAGACCCTCCTCCTACTCCAACACAGAACTAAAGGGATGAAAGAAATTAGCAAATAACTCTGAGAAATTCCAATGTTAGATTAATTGGTCAGAAACGGAGCTCAGATTTGTATTAATTTAGCTTTCCTAAACAAAGACGTGCAATCGTAAACAAAGAAATGAAAAAGTTTATGTGAAAAGAAGGAACTGTAAATGAAAACCAAGAATGAATTAGATTCTAGAGTAATCAAGCGTTGACTATGGAACAATAATTCTTGCTATTTACAGTGATATGAGAAATATGAAAGAATCAATAGGGAATAGGAAAATAACGACCTAGGAGGAAGTGGAATATCTACAAGAGAAAAATGTGTTAAACACAAGCTTAAGTGAACAGTTGGAATTAGCAGTTATGTTCCATGATGCATGATGATAGTTAAGCCCATCCATTTATTTTGGAGGCAGTTGGTTTCGCTAGTTTATGAAGTGTCTGCTCATATTGGATTGGAGGAACTTCTAAAGATACATTATGTAAAAAAAGAGAATACTATCTAATAAATGATCTAATGATGTATCCCAAATAACTGGAAAAGCAAAAACAAGTTAGGCTCAAAATTATCTGGAGAAGAAAAAAAAAAAAAGACCTTTACCCTAACCAAAGAGAGAGACAAACCTCAAATAACATAAGAAATGAGAAAGGAGCAACAAAAGAAAATATATTGTAATACAGAAGAACACAGGAAGCTACTCTGAACAACTATATAGTTATAAGTTAGAAAATCTCCAAGAAATAGATAAATTCATACAAAGATGAGTCAGAATATATAGAAATTCTAAGCAGACCAATAACAAGCAAGAACATTGAAATGGCAATTAAAAGTCTCATCAAAGACAACTCCAGAACATGATGGTCTTACTGCTGAATTCTGCAAAACATTTCAAAAGTATTAATTGCACTACTTTTTAAGCTATTCCAATACAATGAACTGAATGGAAGTCTGCCAAGCTCTTCTCATGAGGGCAACGCAACTACATAACTCTGATATCAAGATCTAACAAAGACACAGCACAGGAGAGAGAGAAAAAAAAAGCTACAAACCAACATCCTTCATGAACGTAGATGCAACCACTCCTGATAGAATACGAGTAAGGCAGCCCAACACTACTACATCAAAAAGATAACACAGCCTGAACAGGGAGACTTTATCCTAGAAATGCAAGTTTCAACAGAATGAAGATCAAAAACCGTATGATCATCTCAACAGATGTGGACAAAGCATTTGGTAAGATTCAATATCCTTCAAGATGACAAAAAAACCCCCCAACTATCCACAAATAAGGTGTAGAAGGAACATAGTCAATATTATGAAGGCTACATATGACAGGCCCATCAAGCAATATTATACTTACCTGGGGAAAGCTGAAGAATTACCTCTCAGAAATGGAACAAGAAGAGGATGACCAATTTTACTACTTCTACTCAGCACAATATTGGAAGTGTTAGCAAAGAGCAACTGAGAAGAAAGGACACTAGCATGAAAAAGCAGAAAGCCAAGATATATGTGTTTGTAGATGACGTAATACTGTTCATGGCAAAAACTAAGCCAAAAAATATGTTAGAATTGTTTACCAGTTTACTAAATTTGCTCAACATACAAACCGCAGTATTTGATAGACCAATAATGAATTCACTGAAAGAGAAATCTAAAAGGAAATCCCATTTACCAATGACATAGACACAAAAAACACAAAACTTGAACCAAATAAGTGGAAGATCACAGCAGTGAATATAGTGAAACATTGGTGAAAAATACTGTCAAGAACACAGAAACATGGAAAAATAATTCCTTACTCAGATCGGAAGAATTAATGTTGGTAAAATGTATAGTACCTAAAAAAATCAACCAATTTAGTGTAGTCCATACTAAAATACCAATGGCATTCTTCACTGTATTAGAAAAAAGTAGTCCTAAAATTTAAATGGATTAACAAAAGAGCTAGACTAGCCAAAGCAACCCTGAGCAAAAAATATCAAATAGGAGGCATCACAGAATCTGATTTATAATTATATAACCACAGTACTGGCATAAAACCCAACACATAGAACAAGGTAGTAAAATAGCCCAGAAATGTATCTATGTCCAAGTGATTTCTGACGAAGTACCTCAAAGAGACAGTCTTTTCAATAAAGGGTACTGGGAAAACAGGACATTTATACGTGAATAAATGAAACTAGATCCCTCTCTCACCGCATACAAAAATCATCTCAAGATGTATGAAAGACATAAATGTGAGACCTGAGGCTGTGAGAATGCCAGGAAAAACACTCGAAGATACTGGCGTAGACGACAACTTCTGAGGTACAAAATCACAGGCAACAAAAGCGAAACTAGACCAAGAGGATTACATCAAACTCAGATGTCCCCACACAGCCCAATAAACCAATGGAGTGTAGAGATCATTTGACAGCCTGAAAGAATATATTTGCAAGCCATTTACCCAATGAAGAGTTAATATCCAAACTACATCAGTAACTCAAAATAACTGGAATACTACAGCAAAAATCCAGTAAATAATGGGCAAATGATATAAATAGATGGTTCTTTTAAAAAGAGCTGCAAATGGTTAAGAGATATATGGAAAAAAGTGCTCAAGGTCAGTAGTCATCAACGAATGCAAAGTAAAAACACGAAGACGTAACTAACACTTCCCTCTGGTTGGAATGTCATTGTCCAAAAGAAACAGAAGAACAATTGCTGGTGAAGACTGGGGGAAAGGTGAAAGCTCTTACATGCTGTTGCTGACAGTGTATAATAGTGCAGCCATCGTGCAAACCATCACGGAGATTCCTTTTAAAAACTACAAATACACTCGCCGTATGATCCAGCAGTCTCATATACTGCAAATATACCCAAAAGACATGAAGGGATATGTGCTCCACCATGCTTACAGCAGAAATACTCAAAATAGCCAAAATATGAAATCAATTAAGGTACCCATTGTCAGGTAAATGACAAAAGACAATGTGATATACATCTATAATGAGATATTATTCAGCTGTAAATAGAAAAAAATGATATTCAATCACTTACATCAAAATGATTGCCCCTGGAGGAAATCACACGGAGTGAAATAAGCCGGACACAGAAAGACAAATTCCACTTAGCTACATGTTCTCCTGTAAGGGAGACTAAAGAAGTTGCCCATTTGGTAACAAAGAAAGGAAAACAGAACAAAGGAAGGAAAAAAAATTGCCTGTATCAATTTTGCTGCAATTATGGTACTTTGTCAAATTTACTTGCCATCTTTTTAAAAAACAAAAAAAAATCGAAAGAAATCATAGGATACTATAATTTTTTAAAAAGACTATTTGAAAATATTACACAGATTACTCCTTGCTTGTCTTGCTTCCCTTATTTCCATTAGACATATTGGTTTTCTAGTGTGTATGTTGTCACTTCAAGCTGTTTTCTGTTTGTTTCTTGCTGGTACTGAACAATTCTTTTGATTATGTAAATTGATCTTATACCTACTGATCTTGTTTAATGCTGTTTTATAAGAAAAAGAAAAATAATCCCAGATTAATTAAGCGATACCTTTGTCATTTTAGTATATAAGATAGTCATTTGTCTCACTCTTCTGTTTCAATAGTCTATTGATCCAGTCTTTTATCAAAACAACACTACCTTAATTATTGTTACATTGTAAGAGATCTTGAAATTTGGTAGTATAAGTTCTCTATCTTTGTTAGCAGTTGGCAAGAAATAAAGTTTAACAAGATTTAATAAATCCACAATAAGTCAAAGAAGAAAGTAAAATATTATATACCTATCCGTTTAGCTTTTGTTTATCTACATATATCTCTAACTAGAAAGAAAGGACAGAATAGAATGAACAAAATAAAATCATAGATTTTGAACTCTAGCAAGTCATTAATTAATTTTGCCCTCAATTCAGAATGCAAACAAATATAAATTACCAATTTGTTAGCAACAACAAATCCACTTCAGTAGGTGAGGGTTGGTTGGGCTTTGCCACAGCATCAGCTGGCAGAGGCTGGCACTGGGGGCTTAATCTGTCAAGTTAAACTCCAGAACCACCTGAAGAGTGCATAATCAAGAAGTGGGACTGGCCTAGTAGGGTGATAGTGAGTACCTCCTCATGGGCTACCACTCCCATTGGAGAACACGAAAACCAGGATAGGTACAGGGGTGTCTAGACAGAAAGGCACCTGCCAGTATGTGTGTAGGCTGGATAGTAGGGTTGGTTGGGTTGAACTAGGCATCAATGCCCACTGACAGTAAGAGCTGAATGGGAAATGGGAAAGACTGGACAAGCCTGCAGTAAATACTGGCATGCTTGGGAATCAGGGTAGAGGACAGGCCTAGTGGGGGTTATGGGGAGTCACCCCAACCAGGCTGCAGCTCCCACTGGTTTATGTGAGGGCCAAGTATGAAGTGAACAGGATCAGGCTGGACTGCAACAACCATGGGTTCACTTGGAAGATGGGGCTGGAAACAGAACTGACCCAGCAATTGCAACGACCAGCATGTGCATAAGCTAACTGGGGCAGCAGACTGTGCTGGATCATGTACTGGCAAGCACACACAAGAATCAGGTCTGGGATCACCTCAGATGAAGTTTTTGGAGATCCCTCCAACTGAACTGCTGATCTCAGAACCCCAACTATGAAGGGACTGTGTCAGCCAGTGGATTCTGAATAGATTTCATTGTGCTTGGAACGGAGAGATTGGCAGCAATTCAGAACTGCTGAATTATCAAAACTGCTTGAGCAGGACCCTCGGAGTGTGCCTCATATCGGGGACCTGGGATGGATGGGAGGCTGGGTGGGGTTTCTCCCTTTGTTTCTCCCCTGACCTCAGATACAGGGAAAAAGTGATGATATTGGTGTGAAAACAATGGTATTACCCATTTTCCTGTAGTTGTTAACTCTTTGTACTCTAATCAACTAAGCAAGATTATTAAAAAAAATTAAAATAGAAAAAAAGCCATATATCAAAGCCATATATCAAGCCATATCATACATACACAACTGTATAGACAGAAACAATTAGAAAAAGTATGTAATTTGAAAAGTAATGAAAATAAAGCTGCTATTTGTTCTGTTGACATCCACAAACAAAATTTAAATGAAAAAATAATAAAATTATGAGCCATTTTAGAATAGAAAAATGTTGTACTTATTAGGAAGAACATCCAAGTCAAATATTTTTTGAGTAAACAAAATTGTTGAACATCAAATATCAAAATGGCTCATCACTACAGTTTATTGCTGAATTTTTAATGCTAAGAGTATGCAATGCTATAAAGTATATCAATATTTGAAAGTGCAGGCAAACTGTATAAATTTCAAAGGAAATACTTAACGGATTTAACAAATTCAAAACATTTTTGATAGCTATAAAGGAATAAAAATATTCTTCATGAGCCTCACAGACATTCATTTATCTTTAAGTGAATTTACTAGTGAAGTCCACCAAACGCTCAAGAAGAAAATAATTACATTGCAAAAATCTAAGAAATAACATATGTGCATATGCCAATGCTCTATTTATAAGGCCTGGGTAACCTTGCTGCAATGTCCAAGAATAAAGTAGTTAACAAAAACTGTGGGATAATATTACTCCTTGGGAGAGTCACAAAAATCCTAAAGATAGTATAAGCAAATTGAATGAATTAATATATGAAAAGGATGATATATGGGCACAGTAGGTGGTATAGCAAGCTAATCGTCCCACCTTCGGTGCCAGCATCTCATTTGGTCACCAGTTCATGTCCCAGCTGCTCTACTTTCAATTCAGCTCTGCTTGTGGCCTGGGAAAGCAGCAGATGATGGCTCAATGCCTTGATGACGGAATCTGTGATCTGAAGTCTTTTGAAAGGATAGGCATGTTAAAATTGTGCCTGGTCGTGGTACACCATATGATGTTTCAACACACGTATGCAATGTCTAAGGTCCAGCAGGGTAAATATGGATCCTTATTCATCCATCATTCTGATATGGTGAAAACATATTGAAAATCTCATCTATGTTTTTGTTTTTTAAATAGAGAATTGTAGAGTTTGTTGATATTATTTGTGGTCTCCCTACTGTTCCGTAAAATCCCAGAACTTCCCTTTTCTATCTAGCTACACTTTCATTCCAACTGTTCCAACTTTCCCATCCTTTCTTATCCTCATACATCCCCAGATTTTCTGGTAACTATTTCATCTCACACTTAAACAGTCCATCTACAATTTTAAAATATATTTTCTATTCTGTCATTTATAAGGCTTTATTTATTTCTTATTGAAAAGGCAGATTTACAGAGAGAAGGAGAGACAGAAAGATCCTTCACCTGCTGGTTCACTCCCTAAATGACTGCAATGGCTGAAGATGAGCTGATATGAAGTCAGGAGTCAGGAGTCTCCTCCAGTCTCCCACGTGGGTGCAGGGTCCCAAGGCTTTGGGCCATCCACAACTGCTTCCCCAAGCCACAAGCAGGGAGCTGGATGGGAAGTCCAGCAGCTGATACACAAACTGGCGCCCATATGGGATTTGGGTGCTGGAAGGTGAATGATTAACCTGTTGAGTCACAGTGCTGCCTTCTCATGTTAAAATTCTTAGATGATTTTTAGAGTCATATTTCTTCAAAAGAAAGATAAAACATTGGGATTTGATTTTAGAATGTTTCAAATTTATGGATGCTTTTTTTTTTACAATCGTCTTGCTTATCACATTGGAATATACAATATTTACAAATCTTCCCGAGTATACCTCTTCCAACTTCCTTGAACATTTTTCTTTTTTCCATTTGCTAGTGAGGGAGAGAATGAGAACAAGAGCAAGAGAGACAGAGAGAGAGAGAGAAAGGAGTGAGAGAAGGCCCATCTACAAGTTCACTTCACAAGTTATGCAAATGAGTGCAATGGCTGGAGAGTGGAACCTGAAATGAGGAGCTGGGAACTCACAGCAGATCATGTGCATGAGCGACAAGAGCTCCAACCAAGGTGTCATCACCTCTGACTCGCAAGGTCCACATTGGCAAGGGAGACGGTGCCAGGAGCCAGAGGCAGGCATTAGATGTAGGCATTCCAGTATGAGATGTGGGCATCCAACCAGCATGCTAACTTGTAACTCTTTGCTCTTGGGGCAGGTGCTGGGGCACAGCCCATAAACTGTTTCCTGCAGTGCTGGCACCCCATAAGAGGGCAGATTTGAGTCCCACGGCTTCACTTCTAACCCAGCTCCCTGCTAACGATCCTGGGAAATCAGTAGTAGAAGATGATGGCCCTTGTTTTCCCTGCACCCATGTGGGAAACTCAAATGAAGCTCCTAGCTTCAGCCCGACACAACCCCAGATAATATAATCATTTGGGGAGTGAACCACTGGATGAAATTTGCTCTTTCTGTAACTCTACATTTCAAATTTAAAAAATAGATTTGTTTAACACAATGTTTTTATTTGTTCATTTTTTTTTAGTTATAATGTTTTAGCACATTTTTGTTGGTTTCATGTTTGGTTAATTTTAACTAGCCTTTCAAGAGAGTCCAACATTCCCAGTTATAATACAGGAAGCCCCCCTGTTCAGATGCCAAGTCAGGAGGATGTTGCATTTCTACAGTTCCAGCCCTTTGTTCTGTCCAAGTTGCAGGTGCTGCAGATAAGTAATGGAGACCCACACATGACACATCCCTGGTCAGAGAAAGAAGAGGTTTATCTCATCTGGAAGCTATTTTAAGCATACAGACTCAAGATATTGCTAATGTTGTGAGGGAATTTTTTTTCCTGTGAGTCTCATTCTCAGTGGCATAAATCACTCTCAAATTCCTCTTGAGATGTGTCTCAGGATAAGGTTAGCCAGCCACCTGTGACTCCACCGTCAGTTTTGTTTATGTTATTGGCCATTGTCAAGGTTTAAACTGATGATACTGTCATTAAAGCAAGGTGAGGGGTTTTACTGCTGGAATAACTGCTGGTGGCAGAGCTGAGTGTCAGCCCTTTATTGAGACGTGGGCTCTATTTCATTTAAACCAAACTGTCAGCTTCTTTGTCAGGGCTTTCAGAACAAGAACGAAGACAATAATCACTAAGTACACTTCTATACTTGCTTTTCATTTACTAAGCTTTCCTTGAATTTATACATTAACTTTTGTCTTTCAAGAAACTTTGTAGCTCATTTTCCCTTTTTTAAAAAAAAGATTCATTTATTTTCAATAGAAAGGCAGATTTACGGAGAGAAGGAGATAACAGAGAAAGATCCTCCATCCACTGGTTCACTCCCCAAGTGGCCAGAACTGAGCTGACCCAAAGCCAAGAGACTGGAGCTTCTTCTGGATCTTCCATGTTGGTGTAGGATCCCAAGGTGTTGTGTCATCCTCTGCTGCTTTTTCCAGGCTAGAAGGAGGGAGCTGCATGGAAAGTGGAGCAGCTGAGACAAGAACTGGTGCACATAGGGGATCCCGGTGGTTACTAGGCAAGGATTTAGCCATTGAGCCATCATGCTGGGCTCTGATTTTCCTTTTGAATAGCCTACGTAACATAGTGTTTTATTTTGGTTTTGCTTTCATTCATATTAGCTGATTCTTTTACTAGATGAGAGGAGATGTTTTGTATTACTTAAAATATCCATGAAGAGAAGTGCAGGTTTCATGGTTGGTCTGACCATGGAGTGCAAATGTCAAAGCTGAGCCTTCTCAGAGGCTCAGTCGGAGCAGTAGACAGCACATCCAGGTGCACACGGGGGATATGGCAGTCCATCGCAACCTGCAGAGGACACCTGGTATCACAACATAGAATGGAGGACAGAACAAATTGATCCACTACCTCAGCCAAGTATTGGCAGTGAAAATCTGGGCAAATGGAGACTCTAAGGTAAACAATGTCAACCAGTGGATTCTGGAGAGATTTCATCGTGCTTGGACTGGCGTAACCGGCAGCAATACAAAACTGTTGAACTATAAAAACTACTTGAGCAGGAGCCTTGGAGCATGCCCCACATCAGGGATTTGGGACGGGTGGGAGGCTGGGTGGGGCTTTTCCCTTTATCTCTCCCTTTATCCCAGATACAGAAAATAACATAATAATAATAATAATGTGGAAACAATGGTTTTACCCATTTTCCTGTAGCCCTTGCCCCTTTGTACCCTAATCAACTATTTTGATACAGATTATCAAAATAAAATAATTACCAAAAAAAGAGCCTGTGATTTTAGACTGCATTTTATGCTTTGTCATCTGAATATATAAGTACACATTTATATAGCCATGTATAAATATAAGTCAATTCTAATCCATTTTATAGAAAAATATAGCCTATGTATACACAAATACACATGCATGTGCTTGTATAGGTATTGCATACGCTGGTAGGGTGTTCTGCACCTAATCTTAGCCAAAAGGGCAAGGCAGCAATACTAGGAGGATTCTTCATTTACAAAGAGTATTTACTTAACAACTTCACTTTATACTTACATGAGATATCACATTCCTATGATTTTAGGTTATATTTGGTCATATATTTCAGATCTTTCTTCTTTTCTTTTTAAAACTCATATCATTTTTACAAATTGTAAACTTTATTTTTATTTTTCACAGTAACTTCAGCACTTTGTGTTTTCTAGCAAGTTAACGAAAGGATTTTTTTTAAAGCTTTACTTATTTAAGTGTATGAAAGGCAGAGTAATACAGGAGGGTGAGATGGGGAGACAGGAGAGGGAGAGAAGACAGGCTTCCCTCTGCTCCTTCACTCCCTCCAGAGGTTGCAACAGTTTGGTTTGCAGCAGGATGAAAGCACCACGCACTCTTGTGGGTCTCCCACCTGGGTAGGAACCCAAACAGCTGGGCCATCATCTCTTGCCTCTGCAGGTATATTGGGAGGGAATAAACCAAAAGTGGAACAACCAGGACTCAAACTGGCACTCCATTATGGGATGCTGGTGGTTTAAGTGGCAACTAACCCCACTGTGTATCAATGCTGTTCCCCAGAATAATGTTTTCCTTCCAAATGCCATAGATAACATGTAGTGTTCTCAATTTCATCCACTTAAAATATCCCAAATTCTGCTTTGCTTTCATCCTCACTCAAAATATTTAGATGTTATGCTCTATCTATTTACTTTTAATATTAGTAATGTTTGGTTATCATTTTCCATCCTTTGTTATTTTATATTCTTTACACATAATCTGTGTTTCTTTTTTTGCCCGTGTTTAGATAGCTTTGTGTATCATTCACAGTATGACATATATGTGTGTTTTAATTTTTCTTGGGGATCTAAATATTCTTTTCATTGATTGAATACAAACTCCCAAACACAAAATGCATCCGTTACAAAACTTTTACTCAATCTTTTTCTATATTTTTATACATAGAAATGTGTGTTTATCTACATTATACATTAATTTCTAAGAGAAGCCCTGTTAAACTTTCACCTGACATGTGTGGTTATGTCATAAAGTTTCAGTTCTAAATACATATTTTCCAAAAATCTATTTCCCTCTGTACTTACTTTTGGAAGACATTGCCTTAAGTAGGATATCTTGCTGATAAGGAGTAAGCAATATTTATGAACTTTCCCAGTATTTGGGGGAAGCAGTAGAAATCTCTTTCAAGTCTGCCTATTCTGAGAAACAACCATTTATGTGCATTTCAAATCTGGAATTGGAAAGTGCTTTGTCATTGTTAGATTTTTGTTTTATTCTACTGTAGTTTCGCAGAAACCCATTCTGCCTTTGTTATTCAGCAAGTTCCACAGTAGAAGATCTGGGTCCACTCACAAAAGCAAATTGCCAAATTCACCCTTGCATCTAAGATCCAAGGTGAGGAAGATTATGATAGCCCCTGACTAGTCAAGTCCCAGTAACACAGAACACCAGAGAAGATTCTGGAATAATACAACTTGGAGGAAGATGTGTCTAGGAGAGGTATCTAGGCTTTAAGGCAAAGGCAGTTCATGAGTGAAGGATGGCAATAACACACTAAGAACAGGTCGTGATATCTGGCCAAGGCTGGGGTGCGGGTGGGAAGACTCTCAGGGGCTGCATGATTCTTTACTTTTTTTTTCTTAAAATTTTTTGTATTTATTGGAGAGTCAAGCATACTGTGATCCTCCAGCTGCTAGCTCACCCTCCAAATGTCTGCAACAGCTAAGGCTGACCCTACGCTGAGGTCAGGGTTGGGAACCCAGTCCAAAGCCTTCTCCGGGTCACAAGGCTTTAAATACCTGCAGTCACCCAGGGCTGTGCAGCAGCAGGAAGCTGAAACGAAGAGCAGAGCTGGAGCACAATCCTAGGGTACCTGGGCATCCCCCAGACCTTTTCTATGGGACAGCGGAAGGTTGAAGAATAAGTCCTACTTGATTTCCATATTGCAGCCATAATGCATATAGCCTCTCTGTCACAACTTCCTAGACATGTGGAGCAAGATATACACAGCAATGACAACATGCAATAAACACAGCTGCTAATGAAACAAAGATATGGAATCCCTCCATAGTAGACATTATGCAGGGTCTCAACACTTGCCAGGCTGAGTGGTGGGGTGTTGTGTGGACAGGGCAGGGGTGGTGTGTGTCCAAAGCCTGGATGAGAGGTACTGATCTGCTATTTGAAGAGGCTGGTGACAGAACTCAACACCATGAAAGAAAAGAGGTTCAACAAAAGCACAGAGGGAGAGAGAAGTGCAATCCTGTCCCAGGACTCTTAGGTGATTCCTACTGGGAAGATGGATGTAGATTGCTAAATTAAACTGCAGTGCGTTGGGCTGATGTGGTGTTGTAGTGGGCCAGTTCCCTTCCTGAGGTACCAATATCCCCAGTGGGTGCTGGTTCATGTCCCAGCTGCTACACTTCTTCTCCTTAATAATGGCTTGGAAAATCAGTGTGAAATAGTCCATGTGGGAGACGTGAAAGAAGCTTCTGGTTCTTGGCTTCAAATCAGTTCAGGTCTGGCCTTTAGCAACCATTTGTGGTATAATGCAGCAGATAGAAGATCTCTCTCTCTTTCTCTCTCTCTCTCTCTCTCTCTCTCTGCATCCCCAGTTAAAAAAAAAAAACAGAGCAAGCGAGCATAATCTTAAAGGTGAGAAGTTCTAACACACTACTCCAAACAATAACAGATAATCACACACACACACACATCAATTGGCAGAGATAATTAGAAATCATTCTATGGGATCATTGGAAGTGGCACAATAGATTCTTTTAAGGGGGCCACCTTTAGAAAAGAGATAAAATGAAAAATATTCACAATTGGAGTGTCTAGAATAATTTGAAAAGCATTCTAAAGTAAATATGGTGAAAAGCTTCCATGGATAAAATAAGGATTGGGAAAAAATGAGAACTTTAAGAAGAATGGGCATATTTTAAAAGAAGGCAATGCTTTAAAAAAAAAAGCATGCTAAATAGCAGATTAGATACATTTGAAAAGTGATTTAGTGAGCTAAGGGATGATGGAGCTTGGGAAATTAGGTACATATAGCACAGAAAAGGGAGAAAGACAGCAAGAGAGGTCGGAGATACAAAGGGAGGATGTGGGTGCTTCTAAGAAGCAAGATAGCAAAGACATGCTGAGGTGTGTGAGAACAAAATCCTACAAAACACAACAGGGAAAGTCTGTGTTAACAGAGAAATCTGTCAGGCCAAGCGTGGTAACCTATCTACTGAAGTCCTTGCCTTGCATGCACCAGGACCCCATATGGGCACTGGTTTGTATCCCTGCTGCTCCACTTCCCTTGCAGCTCCCTGCTTGTGGCCTGGGAAAGCAGTTGAGGACAGCCCAAAGCCTTGGGATGCAGCACCCATGTGGGAGACCCAGAAGAAGCTCAGGCTTCTGGCTTCAGATTGGCTCAGCTCTGGCTGTTGAGCCACTTGGGGAGTGAGCCAGTAGATGAAACATATTTCTCTATCTCCTAATTTCTGTAAATCTGACTTTCAGAGAGAGAGAGAGAGAGAGAGAGAGAGAGAGAGAGCGATCATTTAATGGATGAAAGACCAGTATCTCAGTGTCACACTTTCTCAAATGCAAATATAGAACTACATGCATTTTTTACAGAGCTTAGCAGAGCAATCCTAAATCCGACAAATTAGTAAGTTTCTTAAAATGAAACTTTTGTTTTTCTTTTTTTAAATACAGTTAGATGTGGAGGATATGGTGTGAGGGGAGGAGAGAAATGGTTTGTTGGATACTGAACCATGTTACAAAAGTCTACTAATTGGAACAGTTGCTATCGACCCCATGCATCACAACAATGAAACAGAGAGAGCCAAAAAGCAAACCAAAAAGGGGAACTTAGTAAATAGCAAATCACAGTTTCAGGAAACAGTGAAAAATCATTGGCCAGTTGACAAACAATCCGTGTTTTTAAACTTAATTGCATCTATTTGAGAAGCAGGCACGCACACTCACACAAACACACATACACACACACACACACACATATACAGAGAGAAAGAGAGGGAGGGAGGGAGGGAGGGAGGAACTTCCATCCACTAGTTCATAACTCAAACATTTGCACTGGGCAGGGCTGAGTCAAAGCTGACAGCAGGGATCTAGGGCAGATTTTTCTCAAAGGGCCTGATCACAAATAATCGATGCATTGTGGGCATGAGATTGCTGATCCCACTACTCGTTGCTTCTGTGCAGCACATAATAAATTACAGGAGATGTGTCCCATTAAAGCTATGTGTAAACAATAGCAGCTGGCCCTTAGGCCAGGCTTTGTCAGTTTCTAGTCTATTCAATTTTAAAAATTATCATGTTAGCTACCCTTTTCACCTAAAACACAAGAAATTCCACATGGTCTAGTCTTTTAAATATGAATGAATGCATGGGAGAAAATACAGGAGAATATTAATGTATGAAAAGATTTCTTGAATAATAAATAGCAAAAACTAAATGAAAACTATTAATGCATTTTATCATTAAATATAAAATATTCCTATATATTAAAATGTAGAACATGGGGCTAGTATTGTGATGAAGTAGGTTAATCTGCCGCCACTGAAGCGATATCCCATATAGGCACTGATTGGAGGCTGGACTGCTCCACTTCCAATCTAGTTCCCTACTAATGTGCTTGGGAAAGCAATGGGGTGACAGCTCAAGACCTAGAAGAAGTTCCTGACTCCTGACTTCATCTCAGTTCTGGCTGTTGCAGCCTTTTGGGAAGTGAACCAGCAGATGCAAGATATCTCTCTCTGTCTCTCTCTCTATCTCTCTCCCTTTCCCCCTGTCTGTAACTCTGATTTTCAAATAATTTTTTTTTAAATCTCAGAATAACTTTTTAAAGATTTATTTAACTTGAAAGAATTACAGAGAGCAGAGAGAGATGGGGAGACAGAGAGAGAGAGAGAGAGAGAGAGAGAGAGAGAGATCTTCCATCTGCAGTTCCATCCCCCAAATGGACCATTCGGCCAGAGGTGGGCTGGACGCCAAAATCTCCTTCTGGGTCTCCCATGTGGGGGCAATTGCCCAAAGCTTTGGGCCATCCTCTACTGCTTTCCCTCACCATTAGTAGGGAACTGGACTAGAAGTAGAGCAGGTAGACTTGAAATGGTGCCCATATGGGATGCTGGTGCCACAGACAGAGGATTAACTTGATCTGCAATCCCACTGGCCCCTCAAAACATTTTTTTTTGAAAATGCAAAAATGAGCTTAATATTGGCTTTCAGTTAGCAGAGGGTATTTATGTAATACAGCAAGAGTGCCGGATTAATGAAAATCATGCAAAGGAAGAGAAACTTAGCAAAAGAAAAGACAAATGGGAAGTGACACCTGAAGAAATTTAAGAAGGGAACTTCAACCAATATGTAGTAATCAGGTAAGAAAAATTTAGAATGTAATATACAATTTTATGGTCAACAGCATCATGGATTTGAGGAGGTAGAAAATTATAAATTTCTACTCTGTCTATTGCCACATTGAAAATCAATATGACAGTATTCAGAAAAACCAAGATCACATAAAAGCCCTAAAAGCCCTAAAAGCCACTAAAAGCCCTCAATTTCCTGTATTTACTCTCATGTCTTATATATATGAATAGGGAAGCATACAAGGATATCACTGTGACATTATTTCAAGTATCCAAAGAAGCCAAGACAGAAACACTTAATATTCACTGGATGGGGAAAAATCCCATTGTAAATGTATATATTACTCTCACACATAGTGACATTTATGTATATAAAAATGACATTGAGTGAAAGCGCCTTACAAAACTGTATGTATAATAAAATTACTTTCATGTAACAGTGGAAAATACACAAAACTATGCAATACACTTTCCTTTCTCAGGGAAACATGTCTAGACTTGGCTAGAAAAGATAACCACAAATTTCACGACAAAGTATGCTTCTTGAAAAAGAAAGGAATATGTTATAAACGTTCAAAAAGAACAACAACACTTCCTAAGCAATTTTGACCTGTATTATATAGCAATCATCTTAGCGCTTTGGTTTTCCACAATTTTTGAAAAACATCATAGCTTTCCAAACAGGACAAGAGAATATATCTATAAACATAATGTGTCTATATATGTGTGTGTGTATACTCAAATATGTACATAAAGGCACATATGTACACACACAGGTGAAACAAATTGGATGAAAGGGTTGGATATAATTCAAGGCCACTGTGTGTCCGAAAACTAGACTCTTAGAATGTCAGGACTGCATAGTGGGTCATGAGGAGCATTGTCGCAGTGCAGAAAATCCCACTGAAGCTTTTTAAGTTGAGGTGGGAGAGTAGATTGTTATAGTTTAACAACAGCCTGCAGAATGCAGCATAGAAAATGGACTTGAAGACGTTTTCTAACGCTGTGAGTCAACCTCTTCGAAAATCATTTGAGTGGCCCTTGGTAGTGACAATGACAGCCTGTAATGAGCTAGTATAATGATAGACCAGTAGGACTTGATGATAAATTGAGGGCTAGGAATGGAAGTATCTGAACGATTTTGAATATCTGGCCTACTTTCCACCACAACATACAACTGAATAACCATGGAAGACAATCAGAACTTAATCTTGAAGATGTGTAGTTTCATTTGGATTTGAGACAGCCAAATGGACATTTCAGGTCTTCCTGGAGCTCATGGGCTGTTGGAGTTGGAAATGTGAGATTGTTTAATAATCATGTTTGTAATTAGTCATAGGCTAACATTGTACAGTCTAGGAGGTAGAGAGCAAGGTAGTTCCAGCGTTTAACCTTAAAATTTCCAACCTTCCAATGGTTAAAATGAAGGTGAGATAGTTTACAAAATAGGAGTGTGAGCTGTCAGGAGATTTGGAAGAAAATCAGGTCACAGGGATGTCAGGTATGATAAAACATAACATTTTGTATGGCAAAATTGTCAAACAGGATTGACAGCCAGTGGGAACTGAAATGAGATAGACTAAGACACAGGCTGAACATGGTGACACGGCAGGCATACAGTTCTTTTTGTTTGTTTTAGTGTCCTAATAGCCATTTCATGTGAGAAATAACGGAAAGATGTAGAAAGGAAGAAGAGTATGAACCTTATTGAGATTTCTTCATTTGAGAGAAGATGGAGACGGTTATATTTGCAAAAAAAAAAAAAAAAGTCTCCTGGGTCATGATTTGATAGAACACATTTCATGCAGAACTGAAGTCCAGTGTTGGCTGTGCCAGAACTGTGAGTCTAACTATGCATGGAAGAATCAGGCTCAAATAACAGAAAAGCCCAGTTTCTCTTCTGTAACTGGAGAAAAGGGATGCAAGTGTCAACCAATTTCTATGTCCTTTACAAGATGGTTGAAGGGGTCTAATCTTTGTCTTAAGGAACAAGCAAAGCATCTTTAAGGAGCAGAGGGTTGAAATTGAGGAGTATTTAACAAGAGGTGACAAAACATGTGTTAGTTACTGCAGGCAGTGAAAGAACGTGTCAAGGGCAGGACTGGAGTAAGATTACCTAGCAATAAGAGGTTATGTTTGAGAACTTACGGTAGAAATTATATGCAATGATAAGTGGAATTTTCCATCTGGCTTTGGCTTAGACAATAAAAGGAGTCTACAGCAGGGAATTTGGGGTTTGACGTTTTGCTCCCCAAGACATTGACAATTTAAGAACTGTTTCACATTCTCATGCTGGAATCTTACACATACACAAAGAAAATAAAGGCAAGAACTGATGAAATTTTTACTTCTTATATCTTTTTTTTTTAGGAGAAGATGAGATACATGGGATGTCCATATTACCCAAAGCAATTTGCACATTTCTAAATATGTGTACTCATTTTTGTTGAAAGGTAGAGTTACAGAGAGAGAAAAAGCAGACACACAGAGAGATCTTCATTTGCTGGTTTACTTCCCAAATAGTCTCAAGCTATGGGGCCAGGCCAGTCCAAAGCCAGGTGCAGGAACTTCTTCCAGGTGTCCTGTGTGGGTGCTGGGCCCCAAAAACCTAAGCCTTTATCTGCTGCTCTCCCAGGCCTTTAGCAAGGAGCTGCATTAGTAGTGGAGCAGCGGGGAACTCCTGCCGGTACCATGTGGGATGCTGGTGCTGCAGGCAGAAGCTTAGTTCACAAGCCATGATGCCAGCCCTGTTATTTACATATTTAATGTAACTCCAACCAGAATGTCAAGAACTTTCCAAATCTAGAAAAATTACCATAAAATTTATATGAGAACACAAGAGATTCCAAATAGTAAAGCAATACGTAACAACAGAAACAGAGCCAGAGACATTGCAGTAAGTGATTTTAACTCATTATACAGAAGTTATAATTTTTTAAAAATCCTAGAATTGGCACAGTAATAGACATGTAGACCAATGGAACAGTATAGAAACTCAATAAATTAATCTGTACATTTACAATCAACTAATCATTGATAATTGAGCTGAAATCATGCTTGGAGAAGCAATAGTCTCTTCAACAAACAGTGTTGGGAAAATTGTACCTATGTTTGCAAAAATATTAAACAAGACCTTAAACCCCATACAGGAATCAATTCACTATGTTTAAAGAATCTAAATGTGACCTGAACTATCAAATTCCCACAGGAAAACCTATGGGAAACACTGAAGGAGATCGGCATAGACAAAGACTTGAATGGATAAGACCTTAAAAGAACAGATAACAAAGTCGGATTTTATCAAGCTCATAAGCTTCTATATTATAAAAGAAACACTCAATATAATGAACAAGCAACTGATGGAATGGGAGAAAATACTTGCAAATCATGCATATATAAGAAGCTCAAGAAACTCAATAAAAAACAAAGCAAACAATAGAGTTAAGAAATAAGCAAAGGGGCCTGGCATGGTAGCCAAGTGCTGAAAGTTCTTGCCTTACATGAGCCAGGATCCCATGTGGGTGCCGGTTCATGTCCCAGTGGCCTCATTTCCCATCCAACTCCCCGCTTGTTGCCTGGGAAAGCTGTCAAGGACAGCCCAAAGGCTTGGGACTCTGCACTCACATGGGAGATCTAGAAGAAAGCCCTGGCTTCGGACTGGCTCAGCTTCAACCATTGAGACCATTTGGGGAGTGAACCATCCAACAGAAGATCTTTCTCTCTGTCTCCTCCTCTCTGTATATCTGCCTTTCCAATAAAAAATAAGTAAATGTTTTTTTTTTTAAATAAGCAAAGAACACGAACAGGCAATTTTCAAGGGATAGACTACAATTGGCCAACAGACATGTGAAAAAATGTTCAGGAATACTAGTCATCAGGCAAATGTAAATAGAAACCATAATGAGGTTCTGCCTCATTCCAGTTAGAATGGCTAACATCCAAAAATAAAGAAAACATGGTGAGGATGTAAAGAAAAATGTACTTGAACATACTGTTAATGGGAATGTAAACTGGTACAACCATGAAGGGTGACACCATGGAGATTCCTCAAAAATCTGAGAACAGGTCTACCTTACAACCCGTCCTAATTCTGAAAATAGACCCAAAGGAAATGGAGTCAGCATGTTACAAAGTAAGCTGTACCCATATGTTTACAGCAGCTCAATTCAAAATAGCTGAATCAGCCCTGATTCTCTGATTTATGGCAGCAAATAGAGAAAGTTCAGAAAAGCCCTCAATATATGAGTAAAATTGACATGATTTGGTTGTTATTTAGATATTGTTGTCAATATCTTTTGGAATCATTGTCTCTCTATTTTTTTTTTCTTATTGAACAGTATATTTAGTGGAGTATTAAGCCTGTAAGTATAAATTATAAATTATAATTTTTTTCTGCTATCCAGAGGGTACTGAAATACTATGTGCTTACCACGCAAACTTCGTCTTTCTCCACTAGAGGCAATCATTGTCTTTAGATGTTTGAGAACAATTTTATTGCTGTTCATAGTATCAATGCATATATACTCATCCTAATTGTAACTAGTTTTTCCATATTTTGAATTTTTACAAATAGAATCCCATGATATGTACAGTAGAGTAAATTTTCTGAGCTTCAGCCATAGTTTTTCAAGTGGCTATGCTTTGATTTATTCATAGTATTCTACATGACGAGGAATTTCCCAATTTTTCCATTTATTATGGGTGAACATCAGGCTTGTATGTCGTTTTAAATTATTGCAAACAATCCTTTAATACTGTCTTCTAAAAGCATTATGCTTTTTTGGTGAAAGACAGTGAAGTCTTTGTGTTATCTGAATTCTTCATGATTTAAGATTTCAAGTTAATTTTTCTTTTCCTTTCTACATAGTGAATTTGTTCAGGGTAATTTGTTGGATAAATTCTAGGGGTGGGCATTTTACAGTGTGCTGGGTTAAACTGATGCCTTGGCTGTCCATATTCTGGTGTAGAGTGCCAACTCTTAATCCGACTTCCTGCTAATGTGCCTCCAGGGAGGCAGCAGGTGATGGCTTTAGTCACTTGGACACTGCTAACCACGTGGGAGACACGGATGGAGTTCTGGGCTCCTGGCTTTGGCCTGGGCCAGCCCTGGCTCTGAGGGAAATCTGGGAAGTAAGCCAGCAGATAGAAGATTCTTCTCTCTCTCCCTGTCATTCTGCCTTTAAATAAATAAAAGCCAAACAAACATTTAAAAATGTCCACTAATCTGCCTAGAAATCTTTCTCTGTGTGAACTCATTAAAAGTGGACAGCCTTTTAGAGTTTCTTTTGTAACCTATGTTTTTATCCTTGTGTCATTACTACACAATTTCAGTAATAAGGCTTTGGTGGCTTAATGCAATAGTTATCTTTATAGAACATGTTCCATGTTGTTTATATAGACAGTTTTAGAAACATGAGGATACTTCCCATTCCACCTGCCCTCCGCCTCTTGCATTCATGCTCTCCTTTCTTACTTTTCCTAATATTTGGCAATGACAAACTTTCGCCAGACCCCAGATAACTCTTTCCTGTGCTGATTTCATATCCTTTGCCTAAGTCATCCTCTTTCTTAAGTCTCAAGTCTGAAATCCAGGCAATTTGCCATACTGCTTGCAAGTCTTTAATTTCGTTGGGGGAAAAAAAAATCAATGAGTCTCCCTTTTTTTTTTTTTATAAAGAACAGAAAGTTCCAGGGATCAAAGATTCACCAGGATAAGAAGAGGTCCACTCCCACCCTCAAAAATGAGAGACTTCTCCCAATATTTTAAGCCTGGCCTGGAAGTTAGCACAAGACACAGTTGCCAAAAGCTCCAAGCCTATAATTTAGAAGGATGTATCTTTCAGGTTTCCAAGGAAACAGAAATATCAGGTTTGAATCCTGACTTGGGCTGAATCCAATTCTTACAAAAAAAAAAAAATCATAATCTACACCCAGAGGCAAAAATAGAAATCACCCATGCAAAAAATAGCGTATTCCACTTGGCCACCATGGGAGGCAAAGCATAGGTGAGAGCAAGCTTCCCAATTGCACAAGTTCCCCCAGTGATACTGTATACATTTAAAGAATGGAGTCTTGCCCATTCATGCAGCCACGTGTGAGTTAACTGGAGGCCGAGAATCAGGTTCCCAGAATCTGAAAAGGCATGCCTCACGGACGTTCAGGTGCGCAATATCAGTGAAAGGGGCCCACCCAGCACCTTCCAGGCAGTACTGCAGTTTGTAAGTAATTCATGGCTGATGCTGGGGGCTGCTGTGCATGTACATAAACACTCACTCACACGAGCCAGCGTACAGATGAGTATATAATGATAACAATATATGTGTGCGTGCATAAAATACAGAAGGGCCTGGATGCGATGGCATCAGTGATGAGCTTCTCATATAAAAACGAAATCTAAATTGAAGAGAAAACAAGAAATACCCTGGAGGCTTGTAATTTTTTTTAAGTGATAAATTCAGCCAAATAACACATCTCAATAGAAAGCAAACAATCTTAGCTGGCTGTGCCGAATAGGGCAGCCCATAAAGCTGACTTCAAGGAGATTGGCCCCTCAGGTATCAGCACTGATCATCAGTAAAATTTATCTCATGACTTCTCAGTTAAGAAAGGAGAATAAAAAGAACTCGCGATAGGAGAGTATTTCAGCTCGTCACTTTTTACAAATAAGTCTCCATTTTAATATTACCTTTATTGTATGTTTTTAAACGTTCCTCCGCTGATGGATAGTTATACGTGTTTTTCAGCTAAAAGACTTTAATCTCAATATTCCTTTAGATTGGAAAAGAAGAGCAGAATTCCCACACAGTTCTTCCCATCCACGCACAAGTTTCCCCTGATATTAACATGGTACCATAACGTATAACTTTATTGCAGTTTATGGACCTGTGTTGAGACATAGTGAACATTAGGCTTATTCTTTGTGTTGTGTATTTGGGGAGGTTTGTACGTTTTTCTGAAAGGCAGGGACTCCCCAGCTGCCCTCAACAAGCAGAGGCAGACAAGGCTGAAGTTAGGAGCCCTGAGCTCAGTTTGGGTCTCTCCCAGGAGAGGAAGAGACGCAAGGCATCGCTTACTAGAGCACGCGTCAGCCAGAAGCTGCACCAGAAGCAGAGTGGCTGGGACTAGAACTAGCACGCTGCCACATGACCACGCAGGCAACTTGTGACGTCAAAGTAGCCCAGGCAGCACCCTGATCCTTCTGTGTGCCCAATGCCAGTTCCTGTCCTGTGAGTTTTGATGTTTGTATGTTATGACACATGTGTATCATGCAAAACAGTCTGGCCAACAAAAAAATCGTTCGCAATACTCCTTTCATTTTTCCTGAGCCTCTTCATCCACAACCTACCCCTAAACCTCTGGTAAGAGGCTCAGATGCTTCCTATAGCTATTTTTAATCAGCTAATAATATTTTAATGTATGATTATGTCAATTTGTTTATGTTTCAGCCATTAAAGGAGAACTTGGTTGCTCCCAGCTTCTTGACAATTATGAATAAAGTTCCTATAAATGTTCACATGCACATTTTGTGAAGACACCTCCCCCACACATCTCACAGCCACACAACCTCTGCTAGCTATCATTTTCCTCTTGGCATGCTCTGAATTTCTAAAATGCACTTTTTATAACGCACTGTCTGTGTTTCTGCTTCTTAGGGCTGTATAGGAATAGAAGACTTAATCATCCTCCTGGCACACTTGAGGTTTTTGAAGACATTTTTCCATGCTGCCAGTTTCTGCATTTTTTTTTTGGTTTGGTTTTCTTAGGGTTTGGTTCTGAATCTTTGCATTAACATGAACTTTTCATGATTCTGTTTCCATTGCATGTCAAATTGCCAAAGAATGTCTTGGTCATATAAGCAAGTGATGTGTGTCATTTTACACAGGTTAAGTAGAAGACATACAATGATGAATATCAGGTTTTAATGCTGTGATCACGACAAATCAAGGTACTAATAAGGCATGACAAACACAGTGTTTACAGAACACACTTGTTTGCATTGTCTAGTAGTCGACTTATGTCACTTTTTAAATGTTAAAATCAACACACAAGGAAGTGAAGGAAAGTTTTGTACAGTGTTAAGATAATGTTTGAGATAGCCAAGTCACATATCATAAAGCCTAGGTTTGATCCTGGCTTCCTTTCTGTTTCCAGCTTCCTGCTATTGTAAATTCTTGAAAGCAGCAGGTGCTTGTTCAGGCACTTGTGTCCCTGCCAAGCATGTGGGAGACCCATACGCAGTTCCAGGCTCCCGACTTTCACGTGGCCTGCTGCACGTCATAGACATTTAGGAAGATCATTCTCTGTTGCATTGTCCTTCTGTTTCTCTTTCAAACAAGTTTCAGAGAAATTAAGAACAATGTTAAGATTAAGCAGGAAGAAATAAAACCTTAGGACATATGCCATAGTCAACTCTTTCAAGGAGGAGCCAATCACACGGGCCAGCATTGTGACATAGCAGGGTGCGGGTTCAAATCTTGACTACTCCACCTCTTATTTAGCACCCTGCTGATGTGCCAGGGAAAGCAGTAGAAGATGGCCCAAGTACTTAGACCCCTGCCACCCGTGAGGGAGGCTGTGATGGAGTTTCATGTTCCCAGGTTGGATTTTGATCAAGTTCCAGCTGTTGTAGCCATTTGGGAAATGAATCAGTAGGTAGATCTGTGTGTGTCTCTTTTCCTGTCTGCCACTCTGCCTTTCCAATAAATAAAATAACACTTTTAAAAAAACACCAATCACACACTAGAAAAATCAAACCCAGGGAGAAATGAGATGAAGTAGAATTATTCTATTAATTACAGTGGTAATGGTGTGTCCCAGACTGGAAGTATAAAGGAAGTGAATTGACAAAGTGAAATAAACCTTTGAGAGATTCATCCGACAAAGTGTTTTAAATATATGGAAGAAATTCAGACAGGAAAATCAAAAAGAAATGGAAAGCAGCCAGAAGAAATGATGTAAATGAGGAGGAAAAAACCTAGAAAAAAATAAAAGAACACTTCCTTGAATTAAGGTCAAAAGGACAAACTGAAAAATGAATTAAGTTCTTAGGGAAAAAAATCTCACTACAAATATGCAGAAATTATATTTAATTAAATGCAAATCATATAAAATATTTCTCCCAATATTCAAGATTGGAAACTTGAAAATTTACAAAAAAAATCTGAGTTACAATCAAATTTGTCCTTTGAAATATTTCCATAAGTTCTGGTCAGTACAGTAATATTCAGATTATGTTTTTTTCATTTTCGTCATGCCAAGCATTTAATAATATGTCATTCAAAGGCAAATTTAGATGCTATGCATATAATGTTTTGAGTTCATGCTTATGTGTAAAAACTTATAAATGCTGTAGTTTGAGTTTCTTGTAATGAAGTTTATTTATTTATGTCAACCACCAGATATGTATAAGAAAATATAAGTATCTGAAGTAATAATCAATTATGCTAAACAATTCCATGATTCTTATGTGCTTTTTTAAAAATTAAGAGGCAAATGAGTATCATACTCCACAAAAACTTGTTTTAGCTGATAATTTTAATTTTTCCACCTGTGACGCTTCCATGAAATAGCATCTGAAAGTCACGGGATCTCGAAGTTTCCCATAGCTTTATATTTGTTAAAAAGATCAATTGATTTTTATTGGAAAGGCAGATTTACAGTGAGAGAAATATGAAGAGAGAGAGAGATTTCCCATCCTCTGGTTTACTCCCCCAAATGGCCGCAGTGGCTGGAGCTCAGCTCATCCAAAGCCAGAGGTCAAGAGCCAGGAGCTTCCTGCAGTTCTCCCACGTGGGTGAAGGGGCCCATGGGCTTGAGTCATCCTACACTGCTTTCCTGGGCCACAAGCAGGGAGCTGGATCAGAACTGGAGCATCTGGGGCGTGAACCGGCACCCACTTGGGATGCTTGCACCAATGGAGGGGGATTAGCCTGTTGAGCCACAGTGCTAGCTGCAGTTTTATACTTTTATAGTGTCTAAAGACCAATGCCATACCTTTTGAATTACTAACAGAGTGAAGATTGGGTTTTTCGAACACAAAACCTAAGAATCGTGCCATTGTGACACAGCATACTAACCCATAGCTTGGGACACCTGCGTCCTATATAGGAGTGCAGTTCCAGCTCCTGTTACACCATACTTCCAGGTCAGCTTTCTGCTAATGCACCTGGAAGGCAGTGGATGACTGAGTTACTGAGTTCCTGGCACCCATGTGGGAGACCTGAATGGGGTGCACCATTCCTGAACATCCTCCCCATGTCTTTCCCACACCTCCATCTTTGCATTCTCCTAGCTCCTAAATTCTCGATGGCTTCCAGATCCTACCTTTACGCCACAGATCTCAACTGTTGTTCTCTTTGTCGGTTAACTTGGTGCTGACTTGAGCAAGCCAGAAACTACCCGGAGAGTTTGCAAACGTGACTAGTGGGTGTGTCTTTGGGGATGTTTCAGGAAGAGATTAGAGTTGGAATCAGGGACAAAATGAAGATCATCCTGACTTGGGTGAGCAGTCCTCAACCAAACCGTTGAGAGCTAGAATGAAACAGAAGGTCAGGGGGAAGGCAAGTACTGTCATCCAGAGCAGGTGCACCATCTTCTCCGCACCAGCAGCCTGTGCCCCACCGAGCCCCCCAGTCCCTGTAGCTTAGACCTCCTACCTCACGCCGGTAGTCGCCACCTTACCTCCTGCTAGTCTCAGGTAATCACACTCCGACTGAATTACAGTACAAACTTCCCTCATTCTCAAGCTTGCAGATAATGTATCATGGGCTGTTAAGCTTCCATAATCTTGTGAGTCAACCTCGTAATAAATCTCTTAGAGATCTCTGTCTATGTCAATATCTATCCATGTCCTGTTTATTCGGTTTCCCCAGAGAAGGATAATACACCCTTCCACTGAAAATCCTTTGCTGTCTTAATGAAATAAATGATCTGGCTTTGCTACTTTTTCACATTTATCTGTTGACTCCCCCACATCACCTCTGTGTAAGCTATCGCTAATACGCATAACTTCTGTGGATGTCACATGCTCTTCTATCTGCACATTTCTCACACTCTCCTCCTGCTAGCTTTTTATTATTATTATTATTATTATTGAAAAGTCAGATGTACAGAGAGGAGTAAATACAGAGAGGAAGATCTTCCATCCATTGATTCATTCCCCAAGCAGTCACAACAGCTGGAGCTGAGCTGATCCAAAGCCGGGAGCCTCCTCTGGGTCTCCCACGCAGGTGCAGTGTCCCAAGGTTTGGGGCCATCCTCGAGTTTTTCCCAGGCCACAAGCAGGGAGCTGGACGGAAATTAGGGCTGCTGGGATTAGAACCAGCACCCATGTGGGATCCCTGCACATATAAGGCTAGTAGGATGTTAGCTGCTAGTCTATCATGCCAGGTCCCAAACTTTTTACCTCACCCATTATTAGCCTTTATTCTTTTAGTGTGCTCTTCTTTAATTCAGTTTCCCTCTGTCAATCTACAAGCAGTTAACTGGCCTGTTCTAAAAAGATTGTGTATTTATTAAGATATCAAATTCTCATCCTTTGATTTATCCCCGAAAGGCCAACATTCACCAGGGCTGAAGCAAAGATAACACCAGAGGCCAAGGTCAAGAGCACAATCCAGATCTCCAAAGACTTGAGCTGTGGACTGCTGCTTCCCATAGCGCACCTCCCGCTAACAGCTGGAATTCAGAGCAGAACCAGAGCTGATGGTCAAGCATTTTGATAAAGGAAGTGGGCATCTCACTGGCCACTTGACATTGGTGTCAAACACCCACTCCAGGTGCAGTCTTGTCATCATGTTGTCCTACGTTCAGCTTTACATGTGGTGATTTGCAGTTTTGTGTTTACTTATGAATTACCAAGACACTTATCTTTTTTCTGGTTTTTTTATGATTTATTTACTTTTATTGCAAAGTCAGATATACAGAGAGAAGGAGAGACAGAGAGAAAGATCTTCTGTCTGTCCGATGATTCACTCCCCAAGCGACCACAACAGCCAGTACTGCGCCAATCAGGGAGCCAAGAGCTCTTCCTGGTCTCCCACGCGGGTGCAGGGTCCCAAGGCTTTGGGCTGACCTCGACTGCTTTCCCAGGCCACAAGCAGGGAGCTGGATGGGAAGCGGGGCTGCCAGGATTAGAACCAGCACCCATATGGGATCCCTGCGCGTTCAAGGCAAGGACTTTACCAACTAGGCTACCATGCCGGGCCCAAGACACTTATCTTTAAGATCTCTGATTCATAGGCTCCAATATAATTTATATCATATGGTCACTACCCAAAAGATTTGAATTGAATTGCATTGAACATAAACATATTACTCTGATAAAAACTTAGTGATCATATGAACAACTGAGTTCCCTGAACTTCATAAACAAAAGTGATTTTGTTCCTTAATAAATCTCCATTTAGATCTCAAGGGGCGGATGAGGGGACAGGCATAGGTCACAGTTCCGAATGATGCCCATGGGTTGATGATTCATTGCATTCGTCAGGCGGTGTGTGTAAACTCTTCCACACTCTGACAATTACTTAGAAAAGATGTTAACTCTATTGCTGTGGAGTGTTTGTTTTGTTTATTTTCCCTGCAAAAGTCTCATACTTACGCTCATTATTCCTTCAGTTTCTTGGGGGAGGATTTAATAAATAACCCCATGTTTCAATTAGAAAAATATTCATTTTTCTTCCTATTCTGCTAACCTTAGGCTGTCAGAATATTGTTGAACTCATTGAACACAATAATGCGTAGGACACATTTAATCTTATTTGGGAGAGGCGCACAATAAAATGCTAGAATTACGCTTCACCTTTGAATATCACTGGAAACTCATAGGAAGGTGTTCCAAATTGGTTATTTTCCATACAATCTTAAAAAATTAACTTTTTTTGTATTTTTCACTTTTCATGTAACACAAGCGGCTCCTATAGGTGTAAAGTGATGATTAGAAGCCCTTGGAAATAAAAAAGTAGAACAGAGAAGAATGTCTCACAGCAATAAAAGTCCCCAGAAATCTTAAAATTAGATAACAGTGGAACAAAGAGGAACAAAAGGGGAAATGAGCCATTCACCTGGGGAGTAGGAAGAAATGGTTCGAAAAGGATGGAAACGATGAGCGTTCTCCCCGGAGGATGTGGTTACCTCTCAGCTCCGTATGTTTCACAAGCCAGTCTTCTTCTGGGACTGTGGAAGTTCAATGGAGCCAAGAAAAATCATCTTCACTCCCAGGAAAGCGGCTGAAGAGAGCACACCCACACTCTGCATGCCTCCAGATATCTAACCCTGCTCTTCCCCAGTCATTCTCGGCTGGAAGCTTCAATCTCATAGATTTGTTGCTGGATTAGTTATTCTCTTTTGGGTCTTAGCTCTTTCCATCCTCAAACACAGACTCTACCTTATTGATACTAAATGTAGGCATGCAGGTTTGACCTCCTTGATTACGCCAGCTAATGATGGAAGAGCAGGCCTTGTGAGCTAATTAATCTCTGTAGGCCTGCCTCTTGAAGGTCCTGCTGCCTCAACGTCACACAATCATGACACGAAAATTTGGGGGATACACTCAGGTCATGTATGACCCCTAGCAGCCTAAACCCTGTCCTTGCAGAATTATAAACGACCAACAAAAATCATTCAATCTACTGCCAAAAATAAAGATTGTTAACAAATACCAGCGTGATTTTCAGGAGATAACCCAGGTTGAGATGACCCACCCCCCTTTACTGCCTGGGAAGGCTGAAGCTTTCCAACAAAAGATATTGCGTATGTCAACCCAAAGTGCAAAGATACTCAAACCCAGCACCTGCCCTGCCTGGCAGCTCTCGCAGCACGCTCCCTACTACGTGTGCTTTGTAATTTTCCATCCACCTGACCTTCCTGGATCTCTGTGCATCCATCCTCTCCACTTCATTCTCCCCTTACTGTTCCTGTCATCTCGCCTGGATGCAGGCTGAGCTCTCCCCCTCACTGCGTGTGCACCACCAGCTCTAACAGAAGTCGGGTCTGAGTCCACTTTGACAGAGGAGATTATTCCAGAGCTGACTGTCGAGGCTCTGGGTCAGAGACCCACTTCCTGCCCTTCCTGTCCTCTGCTGTGCATAACATCCCTTCCCAAAACCACCTTGCAATACAAGATACTGCTGCAATTCCAGGGGTTCTGGCTGCATTCCAGACAGGTTCAAAGAGGAAGGAAGAAGAGAAAGCAGCTGCTGCAAGAGACTATTGGGAGCTGCTGCCTGCATCACCTGTGCCCATGGCGGGGTCACTCATAGCTGCAGAGAGGATGCTTCAGAAAGCCCATGAAGAGCCAAGGTTGTGTGCCGTGGCTTAGGCTGCCCCCTTCCCAGGTGAACATCCCATCTCATCATACTGATTTGAGTTCCTGCTCTGCTTTCTCTCCAGCTCCCTGCCAGCAGAAAGTGACCCATGTTTGGGCCCCTGCCAATCATCTTGGAGATGGAGATGAAGTGCCCAGCTCCTGGTTGCTGGCTCCTGGATCATGGCTTTGGTCTGACCCATCCCTGGCCATTGTGGCCATTTGTGGTGTGAATGAGCAAATGTATTCCCTCTGTCCATCCTGCTTTTGAAATATATAAATATTTTTTGTTAAAAAGAAACCAGAGAGGGGTCTGGTGCAGTGGCCTAGCGGCTAAAGTCCTCACCTTGAATGCGCCAGGGTCTCATATAGGTGCCAGTTCTAATCCCAGCAGCTACACTTCCAATCCAGCTCCCTGCTTATGGCCTGGGAGAGCAGTCAAGGATGGCCCAAAGCCTTGGGACCCTGCACCAGTATGGGATACCCAGAAGTTCCTGGCTCCCGGCTTCAGATTAACGCAGTACTGGCTGTTGTGGTCGCTTGGGGAATGAGTCATCGGACGGAAGATCTTTCTCTCTGTCTCTCCTTCTCTCTGTATATCTGACTTTGCAATTTAAAAAAAAAAAATCTTAAAAATAAACCAAACCAGAAACCAGAGAGTAGACTGGATCAAAAAACAAAACCCATCTACCCATTGCCTACAGGAGGCACATCTCACCAACATGGATTTCGATGTTTTTGTTTTTATTTTCATTTCCTCAAAATAATTATTTCTCATATCAAAAATGTTATTTAACTTCATGATATTGTAAATTTTTATTTTTCTTCCAGTTGTTGATTTTTTGTGTGTGACTTTTCATTTAAGGAGATGAATAGTAACTGTGTTAATAGAGACTATCATATCCAGCTGGGACGATACAATGCAGCATACATCTCTACTTCCAAATCAAAGATGGACTCTCAATGAAACTGTTAAATACATCTTGACAATAGGATGCTGGATCTCTGCCATTGCCATGCCTGCAATGTCGGGATACACTTAAATAGCAGAATTATGGACTTATGACTGGTTATGAACAACTATACTATTGTAATAATATAGGGGATATCAGTGGGAAGAGAGGGGGTTTGAGAAGCAGGTAAGGGAAGTTTCAGAGCCTGTAGAACCGCATCATAAAATCATTAAAAATTTAAAAAAAAAAAGAAATCAGAGAAAATGGGGGTTAAATGATACATTTATTTTGGATGCAAAAAGTTTTGTCATCCAATCCATGTCCCGGGAATCAGAGAGGGCAGGGATTACGTTACGGTAAGCATCTTCCACCATAACACTTGCAGAAGCACTTGTTTTCTTTATTTAAACATTTTTGCTAATTATATCATTTAGTCACTAGAGTCAAAATCTGTCACCTCCTCCTCTTTTTAGTCTGGAAATAAAATCGAAGTCAAATTTTCTCTTTAATGAAAGAACATTTGAATTAGATTATCTCTCAGACACCTTTCAGATACCCTATGAATAACATATCATTCTCTAAGAACTATCAAATTCTTTAATTAGTGTATCACATAATCAACATAGAGCCTAAAAATAAGTTCTATAGAAAGGGAAAGTGGCTCCCAATGCGACTTCATTGACATGGAGCTTGAAGCGTCTTCATTCAGATTTATTAAGTTTTGGTGAGAAACTGTCTGCCACCCAAGGAGCTAGTGTGGAATCAGAAATAATATGTTATCACTCATAGATCCAAATATTGAGTTCCTGGCTCAACATCTACAGATGATTTGACTTGGAGAAGGCAGATGAGATCATTTTTATTTTCATTTCTCAGATTACTGAAACAGATGTTACATACCAGAATGTATTACTTTTAACTGGTTGAAAGAAAATGTCGATCATGGGCATTAATGGCTGCAGTGATGAAAATGGGTGGGACACCCCTATCCCTTATGGCAATGCCTGGGTTTCAATCCTGCTTTTTCATATGATTCCAGCTTCTTTTTACAGCCATTTTATGGTACAGTTTCATAAGTTCTGGGATTCCTCAAACCCCTCCTTATGCCCTCCCCTGGTGTTGGATTCCTCCATATGGTTACAGTAGTACAGTTTATAACCAGTCATGATTCCTTCATTGCGGGCATGGACCATGCATAGAGTCCAGCATCTTACTGTTCAAACAAATTCAACAGTTTCATTGGGAGACCATCCCTGGTCTGAAAGCAGAACTGGCAGAATATCATCCCCTCCAATGAAAAGCCGCAACACAACTTCAACAACAATTTACAACATCATGAAGTTAATTGGCATGGTATTGAGTGACCAATATGTTAGAAAATGCAACTTCTTAACCACATCCTGTGACTACTTCATCAAAATTTCAATTTTAGTTTATACATAACTGGCTGCTATACACCTTAAAATGGTTATAGGATACTGTTCAGCTGTCTCGTGCCTATTTTCATTTTTATATTTAGCAGCTTGTAGTATTGAGGCACGATTTTTACTGAACTTGGTGAATTTTAGGATAGTACAAACGGGCTTATAACTCTAACAAGGCATATCGACGAATCTTTTTAAACCACTGAAACCCAGGGCTGTGTTAAGGGCCCACAGTTTAATTTTCAACTTCTTAAGATTGGATTTTACCCAGATGGCTTTCTAATTGGTTTATTTTACTTTATGTTAGTTGAAAAATCTCACTCATTCAGAATGAACTCAAAATGTCCTATAGATTTTAATTACTGTGGTAATTCTAGCTTAAGTGTTAGCTTTTTTAATGACAAAGCTGGAAAAACATGGCAAACTTCTTGCTAATGTGAAATAAGTTGATGGAAATCCGGGCATTGTTTGCCAATTACAGTTTTCATGCAGAATGGTGGCTCTTGTTTTCTTATTATTGGTTATTAGCTAGTGTATTCAGTGTTGCCTGCAATTATTTTGCTTCCAAAGAAGCTTTCTCCTGTGAGTATTTTTTAATTCATCTGTTTTAAGTTAAATTATATTTATCGCAGAGGAGTTGGGATGGGTGGGGCTCTTCTCAGATTGAAACTTCAATGATTACTTGATCTATATGAATAATCCTAGTTGCTTGTAATGTGGATAAGATGTTCAGGAGTGACTGTCACCATGAAATGATGATCCATCCGGACACAGTATCCGTGTGCTTCTCCAACAGCCACCACTGGACAGGCTTACTGCACAGGCATTGTCTGTTCTTGCCTTGGCACCTGCGGCCAGCCACAGGGCAGAACCAGACCGACATCCAGAACGTGGCATGAAATGATGTCACTGTGTAGCATTCACAGTCATAGTCTGTGGCCTTGGAACTGGAAACCATAATTTCCTGGTAATCATAGACAGCAGTTACAAAAGCATGCCCTTTTTAAGCTGCATATTTAATAGAAGTGTTGAAACAGGGAGCATGTTTATTTTTCTTAAAGGTCAAATGAACTGCAAAACAAATGCTGAGTCTTTTATACAGTCAAATACATTTGTGTGACTTAAGCGAAGAAATGTAAGCAGTGAATATAAAATATGTTGAACAAGTGCAGACAAGCAGGACTCTGACAAACCTTGAACCTGCTCGGTGGCCCTCTGTGAGTCAATCACCGACAAGTGATTAGCTTGCAAGTGAAATGATTTCCTACAAAATAAGCAAAAAGAAAAAAAAAAATGCTCCCTGAATTCTTTGGTGACAAATGTTGAACACTTAGCTACGCTGGAAAGAACCAGGCAATCAGCCTCCAAATGCTGCACAAAGCAGGGGTCTTGGTTCAATTCACTCATTAAACACATGAAAAAACTTTTGAAGGAAAATGTTTTGAATGACAGAGTCACAGAATTCATGAGTGGCAGAGCTGGAATGAATACCCAAGTCACACAATGTCCAGCTTAGGCACTTCATGATAATTTCTTTCCTTTTTCTTTTTTTTTTTTTTTTTTTTGAGTTTTAGATCTAGCAGTCGGTCATTTATTTAGTACTACAGCTTTTCATTTTGATTAAGGCAACTGATATGTGGCTGATTGTCTTCTTTGTTCCTGAATCAAACAGCCTGAGATTCTTAGCTAGCAAAATGGAATGCAAGAGATCCGGGAGCAGAAGTAGAGCCTGCCAATTCTTCTATTGAAATAGCGAAATGTGGTTGAGATGGAAACTATCTAAACATCCTTCTGTCTTCTAATTTTCTTGCCATAACAGCCCACAACATTCATTTATTATTTTCTTATAATTGACTAGGATGCAATATTTGTGTTACAGTGGCATTCAATATTGACATTGGTTCATTTTGCTTTGACTTCAAAAGGATTCTTATCTTTTTAAAAGCCAAATAATCACTTGAAAAATGGAAAAATAGCACCTAGAAAAATAGGATTCAAGATAATAGCCACAGAAAGTTCAAAGAATGTTGCAGTAAAACAAACAAAACTGCCACCAATCAAGATTTAGGGTGCTTATAAATGATCTTATACAGCTATGGAAGAAACTACAATGGGCATGAGAACTATTTGTGCCATCACAGGGTGTGGTCATGTATAGCACATTAAACCACTGCTTGCGATGATCCCATTCCATATCGCACAGCCAGAGTCACAGAGAGAGGAGAAGCAAAGGAAGAAAAGAGGGCAGAGAGTTACAGAGAGGAAGAAGCGGGGAGGGTAGAGAAGACAGAGGGGACAGAAAGAGAGACCCACTGGCTCATGCTCTGGGTGCCTGTGCAAATGATTACTGCAGCTATTTGTGTTATAACATTTACAACTCTGAGTGCTGTGTTCATGTGTTTGATCGTCACGGAGCCTTGAAAGCCTAAAGGTGTGCCTGTCCTCTCCTCAGAAGTGCCCGTCCCAGCAGGGAAAGCTCTCAGTTCAGGCAGCCCTCTTCTCAGCTGACCAGATGTCCTCAGTTTTATCTTCCACTGTTTTTCAGCTACCTAATAGATTTCAACCCATGACACTCTTCAGCCGAGTGAATCACACGCTCCCGTGGAAACCAAGGGACACTTCACCCTCTAGGGCCACAAAGCTTGCCTTGCCAGAGCCTTTTCTGGTTCCTGTGAGTCCTAGGCACAATGCCTGTATGCCTTGCATGACATGCATGTGTTTGTGTCCTGTGTTTTAAGTGTAAGTGACCAGTGAACTGTTGCTGCCAATCATCTCTCCCCTGACAGGTAGCATTTGTTAAGCCACCTTGGATTATGTAGTCAAGATTGCTCGTTCACCAGTGTGATGAGTAGAAAACAATGAGAAGCCCACTCTGCGTTTGAACTGAGCCCATCTCCCACGAGCTGCTCACAAACAACCGAACTCTGTAATCCTGTGGTTCTCTAGCCGTAAACATTTTCCACCCGCTGAATCCTGGTTGATATTTCAACTTTGTGGTTATCAAGGTGCAATAATTGGAGAATTCATGGATAAAAAGAATAAAAAATAATCCTTTGCAGAACTGGAACCAAGGCTGAAGATTCACATTAGAACAAAAGCTTCAGTTTGCTTTGCTTTTTTTTTTTTCCCATACCGAAAGATCACATGGACTTCCTTAACAACTCCAATAGCAACAGGCTCAGAAAACAGATTAATTTTCGTCAATGCCCATGTTTTATAGAATAACATCTGAAAGAGTTCTTGGTAGGTCACTTAGCTTGTTGCAGTGTCATGGTCACAGCTGGTGGCCACGAATATAGTGTTGTTACTGTAATATTATTCCCAAGGCAAACTCTGACTGTACACTTTAGTTTCAGGCAAGCAGAGGTCTGAGCACAACTCATTCCTGGGATTTCAGTAGAGTTGACTGTGAACCCAAAGAGGCTGTTTGGGGAAGTACTTACACAGCATCTTTACGAAATAATGAAGCACTGACTTTGACTTACACGGCTTCCTTTCAAGGGTGGGAAGACAGGAAAATTCAGAACCATTTTGAGAACTGTAGGAAAGTAAAAACAGAGCTGGCAGGATTCCCAACCAGGCAGTTCCAGGATCGTGTTGATTTGTCTCTTTGTGCCTCTGTGGTTTTGAGCAAGTGACCTTCCTCCCTTAATTTCTTCATCTGGGATTGATAATAATTGTCTTGCAAAGAAGTTTCATATTTTTAAATGTTTTTCATTGTTAGACTTTTAAAAATATGCACTCTTAATATGGAGGTAAAAAATTTCTGAGAAGTTAAATTAAAATAATCCAGATTAATAGCTAGCTGTATATATTTCAGCTTAATAAGTAGTTATGAAATTATAGATAATGGAGTCATGGGCAACAGTGAAAAAGAAAGATTGAAGTGATTTTTCTTGAATGAGATAAAAAAGTAACATAAAAAATAACCATACTTGCCTAGAAGCCAAAAGAAGTGTGCCATAGCTTCTGAAATTGATGGGCCAGGTGGTGTGGAGGAGTGGTTAGGCTGTCCCTTGGGACACCTGCACCCCATGGCAGAGTGAATGTTCCGGCTCTGGGTCCCCTCTGCTTCAGGTTCCTGCTAATGGATCACAGAGGCAGCAATGATGGGTTACTTGCTTCCTCCACCTTACCTCCCTGTCATCAAGAAGGGAGACCAGGATGAAGACTGACTCGTGGCTTCACCATGGCCCAGCCCTAATGGCTGCATGCATTTGGGGACCAAAGTAGCAGACAGGAGATTTCTCTTTCTCTAACTCAGACTTACAAAAAACAATAAATACACCCTTGAAATGAAGAATATGGAAATAAATAAATGAACATTTATAATCCCAGTTGACATACTTAACTCTTAATTATAGAGAATGTTCATTTCCCTTTTTTGTTTCTTACTCAGTTTCTAAAAAAATATTAAGTCAACTATTTAGTTTTCTAAAAGTTTCACAGTAGCATCTCCTAATCTTTTTGGGAATGATATATCTCTTTGAATATTCTTAGAAATAATGCGAGACCAAACATATTATTAAAAAAAAAATTCATGGGTTTCAAAGTCTTTTTGCACCAAATGAACATATCTTTTTTTCAGTATTCAAATGTATTTATTTTTATATCTTTTAAACTTTTATTCTACTTTTAATATTATTTACATAATTGAAAGCAATGCACACTCAAATGGTCCTCTGATTAGGGTGGGGAGGGTCGAAGTAGGGAGAAAGGTGGGTGGGACAAAGGTTTTAGTTCTTCTTCCTTTTTTGTTTTGTTTTGTTTTTGTTTTTCCCTGTGTGTCCACTGAGAGGGAAGAAGAGGTGCTGTTCCTTCCTGTCAAATCATATCAGCTCCTGGAAGTGGAAGAATGGTCATTCGATGACACCTTAGAGACACAATGTGGGGAAGAATGTTCCGAGTTTCGGTAGCTCAGAGTGGTTTTGATACCTCTGGATGTCAGCTTTGCATACCAGGGTTCAGAAAAATCTTTCCAAGGTCTGTTGGCTGACTAAGATCACCTTAGTACATCCACAGACCCAGACACTTGCTGCAAAGTTTGGCTGGGATAGTTGTCCAACCTGTTCTGCTTTCCATCCTCTGACAAGGCACTTGATGTCCTCTCCTGGTCTGGATGATTTGGTTGTCGTGTCTCCTCCCTCCCCTGCACCTAGGCATGCTGTTTATCACATATGTATCAGCAGCTAAGCAGCTCTAGTCTGGACACAGGCACTTAAGCTCAGACCACTTTTGCCCTGTGTCTGGAATTTGAGTCTAGTGATCTAAATGGGCAGATCTTCATGCACACCACTGGGTGCTATGGCCTAGATGGGGGGGGGACCCCCAATAACTCCCACCAGGCCCGTTCCTATCCCTGGGTTTTGCTCATGCTTGCCCAGCTCATCCCAGATCCCATCATGCTGTTGTGAATGCACAAGAATGCTGCAGCCTAGCTCAGCCTGACCCTGGTCCACATATATGCCATTAGGTGCCATTACCCTTGTCCAACCTGGCCCACTCTTAGCCCTGGCTCTCTTGATTACCAGCAGGAATTGCAGCTCAGCAGAGACTTGCCTGCAATTCCCCTACCAGGCTTGCTGCCAGCCTCAGATCCTGCTCTAGTCAGGGGGTACTGTGGTCCAGCCTGACATGACTCATACCCAACCCTGGCACTTGCCAACAGGTGGTACAGCCTAACCCTGCTGGCATGCATTCATTCTGGCTGGCATGCACACCAGCAGATGAAGCAACCTAGCCCAGCCTGGCCTGCCAGCAGACGCAGCCCTTCTGCTGGTTGAAAAGTGCTATGGCCCTGCCCAGATCAGCCCAAATAAATGTAACTTTTAATTCCACTTTCCACAAACTTTTTGAAGTCCCCTTGCATATGGTAAAATTGTGTAACTAGCCTTACTTCTCACCACCACGTGCAGAAGTTGTGGCTTGGTATCTGAATACAGGGTGGTGATCACTTGGAGAGAGTCTAAAACATCCTTTCCAGAGCACCATTCTTCTTGTGAAATCGGAATGTTTAATAGAAAACAAAAGTCTGCCTTCTAGAAGAACAAAATTCTGTGCCAAATTCCTGCTATATTGAGTTTTGAAAAGTAGCTTAAGGACAGAGAAATAAATTTCCATTTCCCTTTGTTGCTGCAATTATGAAAGCTCAAAATCCAAATTCAAACCTTTATCAGATGTCTTCCTCCAAATTTCTGATGCAAGATAATTACACACACTTTGTCAGGTACTCATTAGTGCTGATATGAAACCTCACAACTCTTACCAAGCTCCTCCTGATTTTAAACACGGATAGTTTTTTCTCCCTTTCCAAATTGTACATAGGACTCCTGAAATCCAAAATTTTTGCTACAGGTTCTTTTCCACTCTTAACGTTTTCTTATCTCAAAAGTTTATCTTCCAGCAAGCTATTAAGAGCGCTATTTCTTACTTGAAAACTGCTCGGTGAGTTAAGGATATTTCTGAGTCTTGCCATAACTCTGCATAATTATATCCTGTATCTAAATATCCATAAATAAACACTATTTAGCAAATATTTGCATGCATTAGTACACCTCTCGTGCTTTTCCTTTAAGACATGACTTTAAAGTAGCAAAGAAAATGATAATGCAAGTAAATGTGTTATGTTATCTTACCACTGGATTCACAGCACAGAGCTCAGAGATGCCATGGTAGACCAAGTGACAACATTCTTTTATCCCGTTACACATGCTGTGCACTTTTGTAGGAATGTTTATCATGTAATTAAAATATAAGCATATTGGGGATAAAACCATGGATAGCACAACACGAATTCTCATTGAATTCAAGTTGCATAAATGAGAAAGTTATCTGCTTCTAATTTTCCTTAATGATATATACCTGGTGCCTGTTATCTAGGAAAGTGTTGGTGGTCAACCCAGGAAGCATTCCATATTGTTCTCTAAGGACCATCTCTGTGTTAGTAGCTAACTGTTGTATCGTGTCAATATGATGTCCTCGGTCGCTGCTGTCCTCTTCCGAACATGTCCGTCCTGCTTTTCCTGTTGCCTCATACGTAGATTCCTTCAGTTTGTAGTCTTCTTCCATCTCTTCCTATGCTATCAAAATTTTGCCGGTTTGTGTCTTGTTTATGTAAACAATTGCTGACTCATCAATGCTACCGCGAACTGCATGCTTCTTGAACCTTAAATCTGTCTCTTTCTGGAAATGCCATCTATAGGCTGACTTCCCTTTCTGCCTCTAGCATCTCAACTTCGCAAAGCCTCATTTGATGCATCACTTCTTCATTTCTTAGTCTCTTGACTTCCCTGCAAATGTGTTTTGTGTTTCTAAAATGCTCCACAGCCACCTCAAGACACACTGAGAATTTTCCTGTTCGTACCTGATGAAGCAGCTTCATGTAACTGAAGCTGAAACACTGGTCAAATTCTCTGATCTTAGGTTCATCAACCCCACATACACCCGACTACCAGGATGCGTTTTCATTTCCGCCGAGTTCCCTTCCCTCTTCCATGTAGAGGATCAGTGTTTATCAACTGATTCCATCCTCCTTGCTCTACATCTATCCAAGTGCATAACCACCCCAGTTGATTCCATCCAGTTCAGTTGTATGATATGATTTTAAATTTCATCATCTGTTCATGTAGTCGGTGCCTGTTCGAACCTCAATTTCAGAGTGTATTCAGATTGAAACATTCTTCCTCTATCCCCTCTCCCATTAGCTCTTATATCCATCTGTAGCAACACGACCCACCCAGCCTTTCCTCTTCAGATTCAGTAACATGTCCCATTCATCTGAGGAGTAAGGTTGCCTCCTATAGATTTGCCTCTGTCATTCCCTCTGGAACTTGATAATGATGACTGCATTTTTGCAAACACTCCCTAATCTATCTCTTCCCATTACTTTCGATAAGGCAGCTAGCTACTGATGTGACTTCCAAAAGAAAATGTAATGACATCACTTCCCTCCTTAACATCGTTCAATCCCATTCGTTTTAACAGCTTTTGCTATAAAATCTCTGAAGTGACGTATCTCCTCTCCATAAGCTAAGCTCCTTCTAGCTCTAGTTTTGCTTGCCACTCCTTCTGTTGTGTTTAACATTCCAGAAAAACTAATATGTTTTTCATTCCTCCTACATTCACTGTTTCTCTATATCTTTTTCTCTTGCCTTTTTTGGGGGGGCTTAATTCCTTTAAAGTTTTTTTCTCCTTTCTCTTCCCAAAAGCATTGCCAAGTCATATTTGTTGCCTACTGCCCATAAAAGGATACATGTCCTGGTCTGTTTCCTTCCTTCATACCTTTGCACATCTCTTGTAATTATGTCCAATTTGTTATTATTATGTCTATTAAAGTAGTCTGTTACTTAATGTCATGATCTCAGTCTTGTTTCTTCATATTGCCAATATGTACATATGTAGAGAAAATTCCAAAAGGTTTATTGAAGAACTAAATAAGAAATGAATGAATAAAACGCTGAAGGACTGACTACTTATCACCATTGCCACCATAGAGTTCAATTTCTGATGTGTTTACCGGATCGTTTTCTATATTCCAAGCTCTTAAATGGCCCAGATCATTTGTTCTAATATGACAACTATGCCAGTGATGCAGAGCCAGCATTATAGCAGAGTGGATTAATCCTCTGTTTGGGATGCTAATGTCCCACATTGGAGAGCCTGTTGGAGTCCTGGCTGCTTCACAATCAATCCAGCTCACTGCTAATGCATCTGGGAAAGCAGCAGACAATGGTTCAAGTGCTTGGGTCCTTGCCATCCACATGGCAGACCAGCATGGAGCTTGAGGTATCCTGATTCATTTGGGGAATGAATCAGTGGATGGAAGATCTCTCTCCCTACCCCCATGTTTGTGTGTATTGTTTTGTCTTTCAAATGAATCTTAACAATAAATACACAGACAAACCAGTGACCCAGAGCAGTAGATATTTACGTGGTTGTTTAACCACAGGATCAATGAATGTGGAGAATATTAAATGATAAGAAGATTCATAATCAGAAATAAGACATAAGGTAAATTATGTACATTTTAGTTATTGTTATTGTTGGATTTTGCTTTATATTCTGTGTACATTCCTTCACAATGTTTTTATTCTTATCCAAAGAAGTGAAGGAATACAGACCTTACTTCCATTTTGGGTTAAGTATTCTGCATATGTTAATTAGAAAAATAGAGTTCAGTTTGTGTTAAAGGATATTGAAACTCATCTCAATGTTTCTTAACAAGATAACTAGAATCTAAAGTAAATCTGGTGCCATGCTGCTTCATTTTGTAAAAAATAAGTTTTACATTTCCAACATTCTAAGGCAAAATTCTTGATTGTAGTTAAAACCGAGTTTCAAGCAAAGAGACTTACATGTTCGAGCCATCAAAGAAAATCAGTTCTTATTTCACTTAGTTGAGGGGGAAAAAAAAAAACCAGAGCAAGTAACATCATCCAAAATGTTGTTTCAGAACACAAAATATAAGATCATTGGAAGACTTTGAGAGGGGAACCAGGACCCCAAGTGTGAGCGTCCGGAGAGAATTCTGCAACCAGGAAGCTATGATGAAGATTAAATATATGTATACCCATACATAGATGCATACATACACACATCTAAAAAGACACGTTGAGAATCAGGTATTTGGCACCGCAACTTGGGTCACTACCTAGAACACCTGCCTCTCCGAGAGAGTCCATGATTCCAATATCAGCTACTTTGCTTCCGATTCAGCTTCTTTCTACTGCACACCCTGGAAGGCAGCAGATAATAATAACCGCCATGTAACCTGAACTCTTACTGTATTACTGAAACACAGCAACAATTCAACTTACAGCTGTGGGTTGAATAAACAAGTAGACAAATAAATGACTGTCAGAGTTTGAAAAAAATCTCACTTTGGTTGGAGGGACTGGGAACCTAAAGGAGTCGACATTAAGAGGCTGTGCCCTCCAGAGGTTGAAAAGAACCATTGGTCCTATAGGTTTCCAGTAAGACCAGGGACTGTAAATGTTTCTGGGTGGTCATTTCTTTGGGGTAAAGCTATATAGAAAAAGGAAATAGCTATAGCCCTAATGCAAAAACAGTAGAGCTGTGTGCAATCACAATTTTCTAAATATTTTAATTTTGATATTTATATTTGTGGTAGTTTTTCATTGTGATCCATTATGACACATCACATCTGTTTCCTTGTCAATTAATTTAATCAATGAACCAACAGTCAGGAAAATTTGAAAAAAAAAATTCCTGAAGCATAGAGTGAAATATCCAATTAAATATGCTGTGAATGTAAGTAATAAACATGTTTCCTGTAATCTATGGGAAAGGGATGATGTGGGAGTATTTTGCAAAGGTATTTTTGGAATAAGCTTTATTTCTCTGTATATAGAATAAATACTCACTATGAAAAATGGGGAGGTAGAAAACAATTGTGCAACAATTTTATGTTATCTTTTAAAATATGCACATGCACACAATCAGGAATGTTTCTGAAAAACTCCCAATAGACTCTTAAAAACACATGGTGACTTTGGCAGGATGATGTCATCCGGGGTATCGGTGGATCTGACTGGGAGGAGTTTGAGATGACTCAGGACCCTTTATTTCTTCACGAAGACAAAGCTTTCAGTTCTTCCCTTTATGATTTTTTTTCCTCCTCTAAAATCTAGATTATGATTCAGACCACATTATACTCTTTGCTGCAGTGGAAAAGCAGCTTGTAGTGATAGTTTCCATATAATCGAACCCATTTTGTATGAAGTTCATTGATTCTGCTTTCCTCTGTCAATGTGTTTAAAGGCAGCTATAGCTATTATCAACTAGAAAATAGGCTCATTGATTTTGAGCTGAGAGGGAAGCCCTTGCATACTCACTGTCTCTCCAAGCTGTTCTTTCTATTGACTGGTTGCATTTGAGTACTGAGGCTTGCACAAACTGTCATGGTATCATGGTCTGAAGGAGAAAAGTGTTAAAAAATAGCACCCGCGTGCAATTCAAGTCTTGCATGAACCATCCCTAGTGAAGATTAAGCAGTCACATATAAGAATACCCTTACTTTGGATACCAGCGGCAAGCATGTATATTCTCAGGCCATCTTTGCTTCTGACCAACAGGCTATACACCCAGAGGGTCCACTACTCTCTCATTTGGATTATTTGCTGGGATAATCAGAAAAGCACTTTACTTAATAATCATAGTTCTACAGTAAAACAATACAATTATCCCAGGGTGCCCAGCGTGGAGCATGTCCCGAGGGTAACTGCTTACATGGATTTACTAATTCTGAGATGCTGTTGCTTTTGCTGCTCCAAAGGTGAGGAAATGCTTCCAAGATATATTTTCTGACATAGTCCACCTTAGAGTCTCAATTCAACCTGCTATCAAAGCTTGACCAGGAGAGCTGTCCAATTTGTTCTGCCCTCCAAGGTACTAGACATTCTCTGCAGGCCTCAATGAACTGGCTGCCATGTCCCGCTTGAGTATCAGGGGATGCCGTTTACTGCACAGGCCTCAGCAACCGTGGAGCACAGGCCTCAGAACCGTGTATGTTCTGACACATACACTCCATGATCTTGTAATTTTCATGGTGGTTGGGGCTCTGAGCCCAGTGATCCAGTTGGGAATTCACAAAAAAACCTTATCAGAGGTGACCCCCAACCTGACTCCTATGTATGCCAGCTAGTGCAGGGTTCAACCCAGTCCATCACTCATATCAGCCTACACACACAGTGGTGGCTGCAGTCACTTAATCAGTTCTGTACCCAGCCCCATTTCATTCACAAACCAGTGGGTGTTGCAACCTAGCCTAACCCTGCCCACCACACAACAGCAGGAACTGCAGCCTAGTCAAAACCACCTCCAATAACCCTCACCAGGCCCTGCCACCAGCCTCAGTTTGTGCACATGCCAGTATATGCAACAGACTGGTCCAATCTGTCCAGCATCCCATTTGGCGCTTGTATACATCAATAGGAGTTTGAGCCTAGCTCAGCTGAACTAACCCCACTATCCAACCCACACTCATGTCAGCAGGTGCTATGGCCTGTCTAGCCAGTCCTGCCCCTAGCCCTGATTCTCATGATCACCAGTAGGAGCCACTGGCCAGCAGAAAGGTGCCCACAATTACTTCACTAAGCCCACTCCCAGTCCTGGATCTTTCCAGGTGGTTCTGTGGTTTAACCTGACAGGACTTGTCCTCAGTCCAGCACTTGCTAATCAAAGCTGAGGCAAAACCCAACCAGCCTGCATTTACTCTGTCTCAATCATGCACCAGTAGATACAGTCAGGGAGCCCAGCCTGGTTCTCTCCAGCTCACATACAGGCCAACAAGCCTTGTAAGTCCTGCTCAGCCTGTCTGCCCCCAGCCCCAGCTCATGCTCACCAGCAGGAGCAGTGGTCTAACAGGGGAATCCTCACAGCTCCCCTGCTTGGCTTGCTTCCCATCCCAGGTCCTACATGTGCTGGTGGAAGCTGCAACCCACTTGGCATGGCCTATCTCATCTCAACCTTCACCAGTGCGTGATGCACCCTTGCCCAGCCAAGCCAGCCCCCAATCTTAAACCTAATATGATCTAGTTGATGATGTGGCCAAACCTGGCCTGTTCTGCACCCTTTCCTGATTCTCACATCTGCCAGTTGATGCTATGAACTGGCCCAGCCACAATGTGTTGGTCCCAGAGTTTATACCAACAGATCAATGATGGAGATTAATCCACTGGTGATGCCTGAGGATTAAGTCTTTGGGAAATGTTTGAACTGGTTTCGGCTGCTAGAATGGAGTTCCACAATGAAATCACAATGGCACTATAAGAAGAGATCATTCAGAACAGCCTAATCTCTGTCTTTTCTCTTGCACTCTTTCTAATTCCTGGCCCCACAGTTCAGCCTTCATCTGAATTCATTGCTCCTTCACTCAACTCATCAAGTACCAGACCCGGCAAAACAAGCCTCCTTCCCTCCCAAGAGATGCCTCTCAGATCTGTCAGTTGTAGTGTCAAGAAGCCAAGTTATATACTGGATTCTTATTGTTGCTGTTGTCTTCATCATTAAGGCTGCAGTTAATGACAGCCGACAACCTTGGAGGAACCAGTAACCTACTGATTACTTGCCAAGGGAAACATTTTAAATCACTGTTAGTAAATAGACTTATCAGCTGGAGGAACCAAACTAATACTCCCAACTCTTAAACAACGGGAGTTGGGATGAGGGAGGAATGTCAGGTGGTGAGAAGACTGTATCCGAAAGAAACTTCAAGTAACCATACTAATTGTTGGTGTTTGCCAGAGCAGCTAACACGTGAAGGCATATGCAAGAGCTGCTACATAGATCATGAGGTGTCCCCTCCAAGGTGGCACTCATACCGCTGACAGCAGGGGCAAGAACACATTATACATAGATGAGATTGTACGACACATCCTTGGAGCGCCTTTATGAGGCTTCTCAAAGCTCTCACTACAGCTATCCTTGCCAATGAAGATCTGGACAGATGTGGGCTTGCAGCTTCACCTTTGGTTGTCACAGACGTTTGCGAGGTAATCCTGTGGGTACTTTCCCTTTGTCTCTCCCTGTCTCTCTGCTTTTCATATAAAAACATAAGCATTTTTAAAAAGAGAAGATAGCAGAATCAACCACCTCCTGGAAAGAGGAATTATCCAAGAGCTTAGAATAACGGATTAACATGCTAGGGTTCTTATGGATAAAGTTGACAGCATGCAGGAGCTGATGGGCACGCTAAGCTAGGTGGACGTACTCCTAAAGAGCCAAAAGGAAATTTTCCAGGTCAGAAACACAGAAGCGATGAGTGCCTTTGAGATGCTGACTAATAAACTTGACACAGTTGAGGAAAGGAACTATTCTTGGGGTTATGTAAATCGAAACTTCAAAAATCTAGAGAGCAAGGGTCAGGGCAGTGGCTCATCAGGCTAATTCTCCACTTGTAAGTGCCACCATCCCCTGTGTTTGCCAGTTTTAGTCCCAGGTACTCCACTTCCAATTCAGCTCCCTGCTCATAGACTGGGGAAGCAGTGGAGGATGCTTCAAGTGTTTGCAAGCATGTGAGAGACCCAGAAGAAGCTCCCTGCTCCTGACTTCAGATTGCCTGAGCTCCAGCCATTGTGACCACTTAAGGAGTAAATCAGCAGATGGAACATCTTTCTCTGTTTCTTCCTCTCTCTGTATATCTGCCTTTCCAATAAAAATAAATAACTCTTTAAAGCATATTTGGAAAAGCAAAGAGAACAATGGCAGAAAACAACCAGAACCAGATAGCTCAGAATATGTGACAAGCACAAAAGGGATTATTTATGGGTAATGGAATACGAAAAGAAACATGATTTGAGACCGTATTTTGACACTGACATATCCCAGCAGTAATCCATGGAATTTATTTGCACCATAGCAATTCTGTTCAACCTATTCATCAATGAAACATCCCTTCACTAATTGCTTACTGGGATTCAATCTAGACACTCAATTGCACCTACCTAGCACCCACTGGTCAATGCATAGTGTTATATTTATGAGTGATCTTTGATACTAAGGGTGGCAAAAGATTCAAATCCATTCTCAGCTTCTTCCCTTTGTCTCCCATTGTTCATTTTCTGGATTTTTTTTTAAAGATGTAATTTATCTATTTGAAAAGCAAACTTATAGACAAAGAAAGAAATAGATTTTACAAGTGCTATATTAGTTCCCAAATGGCTGTGATTGTAACAGTGCCAGGCTGAAGCTAGGGGTCAGAGTTTCATCTAGGTCTCATAGTTTGGTACAGGAGCCCAAAGACATGGGCTATCTTCCACTGCTTTCCAAGGCACATTAGCAGGGAGCTGGGTCAAAAATAGAGCAGCTGGGTTTTGAATCAGTCCCCACATGGGTCGCAGCATTACAGACAGAAACTTAGCATGCTATGCCACAATGCCAACCCTGGATGAAATTATTTAATGTGGTGCTTTTCCCTACAGGACAATTAAGACAAGGGTGTCCTGCACTATCTCCAAGAACTCTTGGAGAGATTTTTAAATTTTTATTTTACTAGTATAGAGAATGATTCTGTGTATTTCAGAATTTTCTGTGTATTTCCAAGAAGACAATACATTTCTGTGGCTCCCCTGCTGCCTCCCTAATATTCTACCCCCGTTTCTCTCTCTCCCACAATATTTGCACAGGCATAATTTTAACCCACTCCATGTGCTTGAGCTTAATTTTCCACTAATTATAATCAACAAGTAAAAAATGAGGACCACAAGATCATATTTCCACTGCAGTATAAACATGTATAAACAATAATCATATCCTGAAGTGGCCATTTCACTCCTCTTTTTTTCTTTTTTAAGATTTACAGAGAGAAAGAGAGACAGAAAGATCTTCCACTCATTGGCTCATTCCCCAACTGGCCTCAACAGCCAGAGCTGAGCTGATGTGAAGCCAGGAGCCAGGAGCTTCTTTCAGGTTTCCCACATGGATGCAGGGTCTGAAGGCTTTGGGCCATCCTCGACTGCTTTCCCAGGCCACAGGCAGGGAGCTTAATGGGAAGTGGAGTAGCCGGCTCACAAACTGGCACTCCAATGGGATTCCAGCGCATGTAAGGCAATTTAACTAACTGAGCCAACACATCAGGCCCAGTCATTTCATTCTTATAATTTTATTAAGAATCATGGTTTCCAACTGCATCCATTTAGTTGCCAAAGATGAACTTAATTCTTTTTTATGGCTGAGTAGTGTTCCATAGTGTATCTATACTGCATTTTCCTTATCCAGGCATCTGGGCTGATTCTATACCTTAGCTATTGTGAATTGAGTTGCATTAAACCTGGACATAAAAATAACGCTCTCATATGCTGACTTCATTTCATTTGGGTAGATGGAATGACAGGATTATATCGTGATTCTATTTTCAGGTCTCTGAGGAATCTCCATACTGTCTTCTATAATGGTTGTACTAGTTTACATTCCCATCAAAAAAAGATAAGGGTACTTTTTCCCCCATAATGATGCCAGCACTTATTGTTTTTAATGATATTCATTCTAGCTGGAGTTAGGTGAAGTTGCTTATCATGCAGTTTTATTGGGATTATTTTTTGGACACAAAGATGAGATTCATTCTCCAGTATTAAATGTTCAAATTTGTATTTATTGTATGTCTATTTCTGTAATTTCAGCAGTTTGCTTTCTGCTTTCCCTGATTTCTCGTGTATTATTTTCAGCTTGAAAGTGTCTTTTCACATACAAAGACTTTGGTGTCCTTCCAAGGCCCCTGGAGCAAATGGCTACATTATGAACATGTTTTTGCAAAATCCCACCAACATATGACATTGAACTAAACAAATACTTCCAAGAGCATGTGCCGATGCTTTTACAGCTGCTAAATTAGGATGCATTTCTCTGTAAACGTTTTCTTCTGTAAGAAATATATGAAAGCAACCCCCTCTGACCAAGGCAATGGTAAGATACAGGAGTCTAGGGAGTAAAGAAATAAACCAGGAAAGGTTCTCTTCCTTAATTAACTCACAGTTCAATGGTGGGGATAATGATCATTATTATCTAATTGTAATAACACAACCACAACACTCAAGAGCTGCCCAAAAGGCTCTGCTTCCCTTTTCCCTGTCCTAGCATTTTTTTCCCTGTGGTCTGCATAAATGCACTCGGTTCGTTTGCAGAAAAGAAAATGTGTTCATGGCTTTCTTCACTAAGTCCACGTACGAAGGGACTATAGCTGAAATTGGTTAACACTGGCTGCCCGACCTCTCTCCAGATTCATTGTCCAACCAGCTTTGCCAGATTCTTGACATACTGAAGTCAGTGTCTGTAGGCCATCATTCCTGGGACTTCTAAGAGGTGTTAATTAGTAGAAGGCAACGGAAGACACCTGTAGAAGCTCAGAGCTCATGAGTAGAAACATTTCAGCATCTAAATTCCCCATCAAGCACACACACACACACACACACACACACACACATGTATACGCATTGCACGCTTCCCACTTGTTGAAGCATCGTGTTTAGGGCAATGTTAACTTACAAGAGAACTGAGCAACCGCCTTTCACTCAAATCTGCTAACTTCATTTCCTCTCCTTGCCATCCACGTATAGGATGCTTGTGGCTTTTTACTGAATTAATCCTTGGTTAACTAACCATCACTTGGCTTCCTTATCCTGGCCTATATGTGTATAACAGCCTTTTCATTATTTTGTCATCAACATCCTAGATAAATGTGTTTTCTATTTTCTGATAGGACCTGATTCAAATTCCTTGGATTCCACCTGTAACACAAAATTGGCAAAGAAAATTAAAACTGGCATACAGGTTGCAAAAACAGATCCAGGTCTGTAAAATAGTCTTTTCCAACCAATAAATGACAGTACACTTCATGGGAGAGAGATGGCTGAGAAAGATGAAATTAATTCTTTTTTTATTATTAATAATTAGAAGATTGGTTCTTTCTCTATGTGTGTCATTCTCTTCCTTTGTCTCTAAAGATTTGAGCTATTAAAACAAAACCGAGTATTATTCCTGGAAAGAGCAACTATGGGTTACAGAGCTTGCCTTTCTGATGAACCTGTGAAATGTCAGCCTGTATGGGAGCCATCAGAACACTCCTGCTGAAATGCCGTGGGGCCAGCCATGCTCACAGAGCGAGGGGCAGGGCCTTAGCCACACAGGTCTGCAGCGGTGCCAAGAAAGCCACAGCACATCTCACGACAGCAGCCAGTCCTCTGCTCCATCCCTCTCCTCCTCTCCTGACCCTCATCTTTCATGCAACCCTATATCTCTCCCTCCCATAACAGCACACTTAGCAAATTTTTTTTGGTGGGGGGCGGTGCAGAGGAATAGGATTTTTTTTCTTCTTAAAGACCAAAACATTGTGCTCCCACTAAGAAGAATTGAAATGATCTTTTGAAAGAGTTAGCACAAAGGGTGGAGAGAACTGCATCAGGAGCCAGAGAGTTATGTGAGCCATTGGGCATTTCTCTTATTTTGAGTTCTCAGCTCTGGCAAGCTCCAGGACTGAGGCCCCATTCAGCAGGCAAATCATAGTAATTCTACACTCACCTGGACAGAAAGGAAGAAGTTAAAAATCTGCAATAACTGCTCACAGGAGTGCCCTGCCCTCTCCCCTTCTCTCTCTCTCTCTCTCTCTCGCTCTCTCTCTCTCTTCCCCTTTGCCCTCTTACTAACCTTTGTTTTTCTTCTTGCTTTGTTTCACTCTGTTCATTTAGGCACCAATTACAGACATTGTAATACACTTTGCAAGCTATTCAAAGCTACAATTCTTTCCAACGAGATATTGAAGAAAGATAACAAAACAATTCAATTTCTCTTGGACTTCCGTTCAGGAAGCCCTAAGATCTCAGAGCACCTGAAACTGCAGAATAAGCCCTCTGTCAAACAGGGCTGTCCCATTCTCAGAAGAGTGCCTGATCCACGACTCTGGCTGGAATCTAAATCAGATATGTGGGGTTCTTTCTCTCGAGCAGACCCAGTCCTGGGACTTGTGACTGTGCAGGTGCAGCCTCTGAATCAATGGATGTGTAAGAATAATGTCACAGCCTTCAGAAACCGGGCCTGGCACCTCCCCTCACCCAGGCACATCTGTCATCTTGCTCGTCAACCTCTGATGCATTCTGTTCCTCTGTCTCCCTCCCAAGATCAAAGTTCACTCGAGTGGGATTCTACTTGGGTTCTCACTCATAGACCAGTGGTCTCAATGACAGTTCCACAAGTCTTGCTGAGGGAATAATTAATGGCTAAATGAATGCAAGGATATACTCCGACCCATGATTGGTGGCCTTTCAACTCCTTTCAACTCTTCCGTGCAAATGAAATAAATCCAGTGTTGATCCAGTTTCTACTCTGCTCTTTATCGCAAGTCCTCGTCATGCTTGTGCTACAAACTTTCAGAGAAGCCCCTAACTTTACAGAACAACACCCCATCGCCTAACTTTGGCGAGTATGAATTCCATGGCACTCTCACCCCAACTCAGCATTCTCAGCATCCAGGCATCCCCGTGGTATTCCATATTTCAACCCTTTGAAAGCACAGCAGTTCTCTTGTTAGGTCCTGTTATCCCCCTGCCTTTGGAAGTCTTTCTCTTTCCCTCCTCCCCTCGCCAATGAGTTCCAGATGGAGTTCCACAATCCCCACAAAGGCTAAAGAGGCCCCACATTTAGCTCAGTCACCTTCCCCTGTGTTCTCTCAGTGAGCTATGAAGAGTACCCAGGCTTATAACCCCGGATTGCAACATGACTTTACACACCTGTCCCTCTCTGCCTTGAACCTCCAGCCTCCAAACACACATGCACATACAACTTTATTTCTAAAATAACTTGAAATCCTTGATCATGAATTTTAGCACACAGCTGAGAAGATGGACAGTGTCCAGCCAAGAAAGGAGAGCAAGGATTTCTTAACATTTCTGTTTCAGTGTGGCCTTTTGCTCTGTGTTCCGATTAGAGCTTAATTAATGTTCGTTATATTAAAAATGGTAATTACCATACTGTGTCTTAAAACTTCCCCTCCAGCTTTACCAACTGAGAAGGCAGCTGGAGCCTCATTGCCTAAATCACTTTTCTATTGTAAATGAGGCCAGCTTTTTTTCTCTAAGGTTAAATGACCACCTGTATATTTTTACTGAATCACCTATTTTCTGGCCTTTACCCATTTTATCTGAGTGTGAAATTGGAGTGTGAAATTATTAATATGTGAAAAATTTTTGTTAGAAAAAATAATAACCACTCTTTTCCATCAAATTTGTAGGTATTTTCCCAGATTTTCTTTAGTCCTTTTCCTTGTATTTATCATAGTCTACTTCTTGAGATAGAAATATTTTTAACTGTTGACTGTCAAATATATCACTAATCTTAATAATGTCTGCCTTTAGAATTTATCTATAGAAAGGTTTTCTTACTTAATTATTGGTTCATTCTTAGATTCCTTTTTTTAATCATTCTGGAATTTGTTTTAGCCTATAGTATATAATTTCTTCATAGAGATAACTAATTATCCCAGCATGATTTATTGAATAATTCATAATTTCTCTTTCATTTGAAATGTCACATTTATCAAATGCTAAAATGTTTATATAGATACAGAAGACTGTTGCCAATCATAATCTGGTTCCATTGAGAAATATACACTTGCCTTAACATACCATGTTAATAATTCAGGATTTGAGAAAAGGAATGTTTTATCTTTATATTTAGTAACTGGTGCTGTGCAATAGGTTCAAGCTTTTCCTCTTGTCCTGTATTTGTTTTTCTCTTTGAATTTTTCACCTGTTCTCAGGGTGTAGTCTTCCACATGAAATATGTTTTGAAATGCCGAAGCAAAGACGGGCATGTAAAATGTGGCTCCTATTTGTATGAATTACTCCCAGCATTTCTAAGTGCACCTCATTTCATGTGCTTAGGTAGGAATGTGTAAGCTAAAGCACATGCTGATGAAGTGCATTCCAAAATGTTGCATGGTCTCTGGAGATTTTAGGAAACCTCTCTTTTCTTCCCCTGTAATTCATCCCTTTCTCTGTTATAGGAAAGCACCAGAAAGCTAGGGACCTAAAACCACTCACATGCATTTCCCCTGCAGCTATGCAGATTAGAACCAGACTTTCACTGGTCTAAAGGGCCGAGCTCCTTCTGCTAGCTCTGATTGAGGCTCCTTTTCCTGCTCTCCTCCTTAAGCTGCGCCTCGTCTCCTAATCACATGCTCACATTCAGTCAGCAGGACAACATCTTCTATTCTGTTACAGTCCCTGGCAATCACATCATTTCCTGTAGCAAAATTTCCTCTGCCGCCTCCTCTTGCAAGTACATTCATAATTGTATTTGGACCCTACTCAGGTAATCCAAGACATCATTCCCATTTCACTGTTAAAATCCCGTTTACCACATAGGGCAACAAACAGAGTCTAGGGATTTGGATCTGCCCATTTTAGGGGTGATTATTTGGCAATATTCGAGAATTCAGGAAGATTTTTATTTTATTCTAATAACTTTGTAGATAAATTATTAAAGTAGCTAGAGATATTGGCAAATGCTATCTCCCTTTAAGGAGTTAAACTTTGCATTTATTTTTCCTATTATATTTTATTAGGCATAAAATCAAGAAAAAATAAGTAACACAGATACTAGTGGGTATTCTTAAATTTGATTTTAATGGAGATTTCTCAAGTGTTTCAAAAACAAGTCATAATTTTTCAAAGTGTCTAACCTGAATCCTATAGTATTGTGACTTTGAAAAACCCAGTAACTGATTTGTTGCCTCTGTATGGACAGAATTCATCCTCTCACTCATTTCTTATTTGAAATTAGCTAGGGCTCTTTTCCTGTGCTCTAGTCATTCGAGTTTGTCGTAGAAATACCAAGGAAAATTAAACCAGTACAGTCAGAATGGGCTATAGGCATCCATTAAATAAATGTGTAAATATTTCTAAACTGTATTTAATGTGATGAAAGCAAAAACTATTCATTCAAATAGATGCAAAGCAGGAAGCAAGGAAATGTAGTAGATTCTACACAAAATAATGTATTATATTTTTTAAGCAAGTCCACTAGGCGAAACGGAATAAAAATAAATGTCCATTATTTTATGATTGCAGGAGAGAAATAAACGTTGGTGGATAACTGAAAGGAAACTACTATTATCGTAATTTTTTTTTAATTTGATAAAACCTACATTTGAGAAAGTCTTGGTCTAGTCTGTGTCCTTTACCTCTACACCACGAAAAACATCAACATTCCCAAAATTATGTTACCCCACAGAAATCAGGAAGACTCTGTTTGGAAATATTGTATTTAAATATATGCTTGTGCTTGCTTCGGCAGAATATATATTAAATATATACTACTTCTGGAACTGACTCAGTTGAATTCTTCCAGTAATTACTCTTTTGAGATTTATTAATTATTAAGACACAGTTTGTCATAGTCTTTGCTGCATCTGGTTTTGATACAATCTTGGCGTAATGAAAGATTTCTCAATGAAAATAATACACACTTCAGGTCCTGTTATGGATGGTCAGAATCACTGTCTCTCTTCTTAGGGGCTAAGAATACAGTTTGAATACATCTCCAGATAATTTTCTTACACCACAATAGTCTGTAAAACACATATATAGTAATTAATCTCATAGGTTTATCATGTTGACATTTACAGATCACATGACTTTGGACAAAACTCATTCGTTCCTGAACTATCTTAAGCTCAATTTTTTTTTTCACTTATTGAGTAGATGTAACACTCTTCCAAAATGTTTTGGAAAGTTTTACCAATTACTTAACAATCAGTTTGCAAAGAAGTTATGAAATCAAGGTAATTTTCCATAAATCTTCTTTTTCTGTTTTTTTTTTTTTAAATTTGATTACTCATTTGTAGCAAACGTTATTGTATGTCACTATTTAATCAGGTTCAAGGTTAACATTTATATTCGGTTCTATTATAATGTAGCAACTATTCTCAACTTAATTTGATTTGTCTCTTTGTTGGCTAAAGAAATCCTTGAGTGTTTTGTTATCCTCTCATGGAAAGTACTTAAAAATCAGAATAGCTTGTGTTCTTGCTGAAGAAATTTGAAACCAGATAACAGAGTGAAGAGGTGGACTGTAATTGCAAAAAGCCCTTACCAAGACTAGTCACAATGCCTCCTGCCGTGGGAGCTGGAGATCAGAACCAAGTTTCTTGCATAAATTCAGCCACCCTCCATGGTCATTTCCTTTCCCGGATGGAAAGGAGCAAAAAGTTAACCATGCACCTGAAACACACTAAGGACAGTGACCCAGCAACAAGATTGACACTTAGCCAACGCCAGGCTCAAAGGTGAAGTTGAAACTTCCAGTACCTCCCCAGTATGGGACTCTGAGGTCTACGTGAAAATGGAAAGAGTCTCACAAAATCATATGCTTGGTTGCCAAGAAGCATCCCCTCCACAGGTGGGACACCGGTTGCCACAGTCACCAGAAGCACAGGGACATCGAGGAAAACATCAGTGACGAAATGATATAGAATAGGAAACTCTGTAGGCAGTCATTGACTACAATACACACAGAAATGGGAGCCCTAAGAATGTTTAAAAAAAATAAATTTACTATTTTAAAAGTCATAAATAAAGCAATAAGGACAGTAAGACAAAATGCAATTGCAAGAACAAAGATTAAAAAGGAGCAGATACTTAAAATGCAAGAAAATTATAGACATAAAGCCAAGAATATGATACAGAGAAAAATCAGCCATCAGTTTAAACAATAGGACAGTTACTAAGTAGTAAGTGGAACATAGATCTGAGAAAGCGGAAAAGCAGGATGGCTCCAATGGAAACGTGAGGGTTTGAGGAGTTACAAGACATGGAAAATAGGAAAATGACACCCAAATCAGTCAAATAATAGTTCTAAAGTAAAAAATATTAGAAGTGTTTAGAAAATTTATTTTGAAAGAGAATGGCATAAAATTTTTGTGGAAAGTCTTATTAAGATATTAAGAACAATGAATTTGGGGCCTGGTGTGATGGCTCAGTGGCTAAATCCTCACCTTGCTTGAACTGGGATCTCATATGGGTATGAGTTCTTGTCCTAGCTTTTCTACTTCCCTTCTGGCTCCCTTTGTAAACTGGGAAAGCAATATATGATGGCCCAAAGCCTTGGGACCCTGCACCTACATGGGAGACCCGAAAGAAGCTTCTGGCTCCTGACTCCTGGCTTCAGATCAGCACAGCTCTGGCCATTGCAGCCACTTGGGAAATGAACCAGCAGATGGAGGACTTTTCTGTCTCTCCTTCTCTCTGCAAATCTGACTTTCCAATGAAAAGTGTGTGGTGTGTGTGTGTGTGTGTGTGTGTGTGTGTGTGTGTGTGTAAAAACAAATTTAAAATATTCCAGTTAAAACAATAAGAGGCGGGCCCGGTGCGATAGCATACTGGTTAAAGTCCTCGCCTTGCCTGCACCGGGATCCCATATGGGTGCTGTTTCTAACCCCAGCAGTCCTGCTTCCCATCCAGCTCCCTGCTTGTGGCCCCGGTTCTGCAGTAACTCCTTCTACCAGCTGAGCCGTGCTCTCCTTCCCTCCTAGCCCCTGAGACATCGCCTTCCAGTCTGGCAGCTTCAGCTCGTTATTGAAGCATGTTTGTCTACATTTAGCACGCCTTTCTCTGTTGGTGAAATGGTTTTCAAGTGATTTATTAGAGCCCTTGTTACATGAGCTAGAAGAAATCCTCTGAAGCTTCAAAGGTTAAGCTAGTGCTGAAATCTGCTTACCAAAACCTTGGGGAAAAATGATATATTTCCTGATGACCCAGTCCAGTAATAGCCCAGGGACCATTTAAGCCACAGAAATATCAGCAACATCAAACATCAAATATCACTGTCAAGAGCTCTAAGTTGCTAAGATTTTGCTGCAAGTAAAAAATGACTTTTCATAACTTAGTATAAAATTTTCTATTCTAATACACATTTACACATGTTCTTTTCCATTAGTATCATTCTTTCAAAAGTAATACTAGAGAGGTCAAAAAATATTGTCTGAGGGCCTGGCGTGATGGCTCAGTGGCTAGATCCTCACCTTGCCAGTTCTGGGATCCCATATGGGCACCAGTTCGTGTCTCAACTGCTCCACTTCTCATCCAGCTCCTTGCTTATGGCCTTGGAAAGCTGTAGAGAATGGCCCAAAGCCTGGGGACCCTGTACCTGCACAGGAGACCTGGAAGAATCTCCTGGCTCCCAGCTTCTGGCTTCGGATTGGCTGAGCTCCATCTTGCGGCTACTTGGGGGAGTGAACCAGCAGATAGGATCTTTCTCTGTCTTTCTCTCCTTCTCTTTGTAACCCCACCCTTCAAATGAAAAATAAATTTTTAAAAAAAGATATAACCTACAGAAAATGAGGTATTTATTATAATGCATTATCCTTTAGATATCCCTATGTGACAGGCAGATGGAAAGACTTTTTCTCTCCATCTTCCTCTCCCTCTTATCACTCTCCCTTTCATATAACTAAAAATAAAAATCGTTTAAAAAGTAGAGTGAGAAAACTCAGGTTCAGATCCTGACTCCAATTGTGTAACCTGAAATTTTCCTAACATCTCTGAGTTTCAGTTTCTTTTTCTGATTATACTAATTACTGCTTTGCTTAACCGTTTTGGAGATTTCAATCAGATCAGAATTGTATAAGTGTTTTCTAAGATATAAAGAGCAATATAATTATAAAAAGATCACACACTTGATAGATAAGTCTATGGAAAAATGCTGAGTGTTAGCTTTCCCAAAGGACAGACTTAAATAATGGCCAAAGTAAAATTGACTTGGAAAATGTTTATTCCACACTGTTAACATCAAGATTTACCTTCCTCCGCCCAGCAGAGGGCTAGCTGGTCAAATCTGTAGTCATGAATGGGACATGTGTTAGCTTTTTCTGAAGTTTTGTGAGCGAGCTGTGTCCAAGCTCTTCCAGCTTCTCAAGCATAACTCTTTGGTTTCTTTTCTAAGTATATTGTCAAATTCCCCTAAAAGATCATCGCCACCTTGGAATTCTGTTGTAAACTCAATTTCAGTTTCCTTGACATGATTGTGGGTTGTACTGCTAAAATATTTCAAGATAATTATAGAAGCACAATACTCTGTTATTTGTCAGGAAAAAGAAAAAACTCCATCAGACCACATCATTTTTCAAACTATTTGTAGATCAGGCAGCAACTGCAAGGAGGGAGAATGAATTATCTTCAACTTTGTTTGAATTATTCAGTACCTACCGAGCGTGATTCTAATTGTTCCAAAGGCATGCCAGTTAAAAATAAGTAGCTTTTCAGCTAACTTCCTGCCTGCATTCTTATTTAATGTGCCATAGCCTTATTTTACGCCTCAATTATAAAGAAGAAATGTATGTTTCTTGACAAGGATGTGTACAGGGAACATGTATGTGCATACATAAACATAGAACACATGAACATGGGCACATGTACATATGTGTATACATGTACAGATACATATGGATTATATGCATATGTATATATATGTAATATGCAATCCCATATATAGTAGCTCCATAATATTGGTGTCGGCACCCTCTATGGATACCAAAAATGTAACTGGCATGGATGGGTGGTGTTTGGTTCCACGGTCAAGTTGCCACTTGAGATGAGTACTGCATCACAGTGCCTGGGTTTACGTCCAGGCTGCTCTATTTCCCAGCCAGCTTCCTGCTTGCGTGCACTCTGGGAAGCAGCAAATGATGGTTCCTGTTCTTGGGTCCCTGCCACGCATGCAGGAAACCCTGTGAGCAGTGATTTGAAGGTCGTCATGGAGACTGAGACCCTGCCACCCTGGACCCAGTGTCCTTTCCTCTTCCTCACAGCTCATGAAATCCGCCTGGTCCATCTGTTCACTAATCAGATCACGCGGCATTTCACTTGAGAATCCCACCCCGCATCTCCCAACCCCTTTCCCACCCCCGCCCACTTACCAATCGTCCTTAGGCATTCACATGAAGGCACCAATCCCCAGGGTCCTGCCCTCAAACCCTGTTTTCGGCTCATGGTAAAAGAACCAGGTCGCGGGAATTAGCTGCATGTAATAACCTAAGAACTAGAACTTTAACTGTTTTAAATACCTAACAGACCCTGACTTCCCAGCCCCAGCATTGCAGACCTTTGGGGAGTGGAAACTCAAATGAAAAAAATTCAATTGATCAACCAACCAAAACACATCTCAAGTAAAACAGATACATTTTTTTTAAAATTATATATTTTTATCCAAAAGACAGATTTACAGAAAGCAGGAGAGATAGAGAGAGAAAGATCATCCATCTGTTCGTTCACTCCTCTCATGGCTGAAATGCCTGGGAGCTGAGGAGCCAGGAACTTCTTCCAGGTCTCCAACGCTGGTGCAGAGCCCCAAGCCTTTGGGCTGTCCTCCACTGCCTTCACAGGTCACAAGCAGGAAGCTGGATGGAAAGTGGAGCAATCAGGATATGAACCAGTGCCCATATGGAATGCTGGAGCTCAAAGGCAAGGGACTAGCCAATTGAGCCATCGTGCATGCCTCACAGATAAATAAATTGTAAAAAAGAAAATACCATAGAGCAGGTATTGGGAGCAGCAATAAGCTACGTGGGACACTTGTATCCAATATTGGAGTGGCAAGGTTCTAGTCTCAACTGTGCCTCAGATCTAGGCATGGTGAGAGAAGGCGGGTGAGTTCCTGCCAGCCATGTGAGAGATGGGCTTCCAGCTTCAGCCTAACCCATCCTCAGAAGTTAGGAGCATTTGGGGTTTGAACCAGCAGGTGAAAATGTCTCTCTCTCTTTCTCCCTCCCTGTCAGAAGTAAAATGAGAACAAAAACATTTTTATAAATTTTAAATGGCATAGTATTTGCATAAACCTGTACATACTATCCTAGCCACTGTAAATCATTTCTAGCTTGCTCAGAAGAACTAAGACTAACTAACTAGTGGTTGTGCTCTATGTTTTAGGGAATAACAATAAGAAGAGATGTATATGTTTGGTGCAGAAGCAATTCTTGCTTTTCTATTTGCAGTCTGTGGTGGTTTGATCTGCAGAAGCAGAACCACGGATATAGAGGGACCACTGCACACGTCTGAGGGTTTCTGAAAAGAATTAAGGTATGCCATGAGCGAGGATTAAGTAGCTGCCTTGACAAGGAGTGAATATCTCTTTTCCAAAAAGACTAATATTCCAAGTCGATAGGGAACTTAATAGTGAACAAAATGTGATTCCAATGATGTCACCCAAGCGGAGGCAGGCGGGTACTCAAAGCAGAAGAGCCACAGGGGAAGAGTTGAGGAGGAGGGTGGCTGTTGATGCGACCCCAGTGGAAGCTCTAGCGCCTCCCAGAGGTGGGTGTGTGTTGATGCGACCCCAGCGGAAGCTGGAGCGCCTCCCAGAGGTGGGTGTGTGCAGGTGATTCTTCTCCAAGTGCGTTTCTTTTTTTCTCCTTTTTCCTCTTTTTCCTGGAGCAATTAAAGGGAGGCTCACTGTTCCCTTGAAAAGAGCTATGCACTAACAGAAAGGGATGAAAACCTCTCCCTATTTTATTTCTTTCTTTTTTCTTATTTCACCAACATGGCTTAAACAATGCCAACAGGATCCCAAAATACAAACTGAGTCCTGAAAGAGCTGATCATCTTCCATACAGATTCCATTTTAAAGTGGAAGCACCAAAAGAAGAAAATGTGAAACTACCAGCCCTGAATTCACTGCTGTGCATGACACAGCCTGAAGTTTTCTGGGGAAATGGGATAGTCAGGGGAAATGCAAAGAAAAAGCTATCGCAAGCTTGTGTGTTGCCAGTTCTCTGTATCTCCTTCATCCATGCATTCATTGTATTGGTCCAGAATCCACCTACGGTGGATGGACAGAAATTTGCATAAATAATATATCAAGATGTTTTCAAGTATTTCTTATTAGACAAAAACTATTCCAAGATTTATTCAATATAATCAATATAATCTCCTCTCAGTGTTGCTTTATGTCAAGTAGTTTGTCTAGCAGCTCCCTGGAGTCTAATGAGACTTCACTCAGAGGATGACCAGTCACTTCAATAGACTGGAATGGATGGGAGACATAGCTCACTCACATGACAGGCTTCTGGCTGGGAACACAAGTGCAGTTGCTGATCAAAGTTTGGGCTTTTTACCATCTGGTGGCTAGACCACAAGAAGAATTGTAAGAGGTCTAATAAGAAGCCTAATAATAAGAGGTCTAGTAATAAGGAGATTTTTATGACATCATCTTGGAAATGCAGTAGTTTCATTTCCTCAAAATAGATTCAGTCAAACCAATCGAGAGGAGGTCCCAGCTTTAAGGGGAGGTGAAGTAGGTTCTCCCTCTGACATGAGGGGAAGATGGGAACGAAACGGTTTTCAACTATTTTTGCAGAGCCAGTCCCAGAAAAGCCTAACTGTGGCTCTGCGATTTCTGTTTTGGAAAGCATTGTTTCCCTAACCAATGCATACTGACACTTCTTCATGATTGACACATTAAACAGATAAACAGAATTTTACAATATTCACTTCTCCTCATTCCTAGGTCTCTCCTGAATTTCCTGTATCCTATTGACGATCAATTCATACATTCATTATTATCTGATGTCTCTTTACACGGTGATAAATATTTCTGGTAACCCGTAGAAGCACCACTTTTGTGTCTTTGCTTTTTAGCATCCTGACTGTAAATTAGGTGGACTATGTCCAAGGATATAGCCTACACCAGATTTACAACATGCAAGGCTCCAAGCAAGTTTGTGGCATTGCATTCTGCAGACACTAACCTACACTGGCTTCTTTTTATTTCTCCGACACAGCAGGATTTAACAAGTTCTTTTAGTCCCCGGTCACTGCTATTGAAAGTTGAATAAATGAAAGAATAAATAAGTTTTCAGAACTCTGTGAGAAAAAAAAAATACTCGTCTTACTACATGCCCTTTCTCCTTTCTCAGCTTTGAATGTCCCTGGACTGTCAATAAACTGTGAGTGAAAAGTCTTTCTGAAACCCTTTTTATTTCTGATTCCATTTCAATTGAAATAACTTGTCAGCCCCTAATGGCAGCCTTGTGATAAGATGTCAATCACTTGAGACCGTCACAAACACCATCCAATCCACCAGTATCCACCCCCTTCGAAGCAATGGTTGTTAAATTGAGTCTTCCGAGATCCTCTAGAAAATAATTTCTATTTCTACTGAAATCTGATTGTATTGAGTAGATACAAGGAAACTCAGATTGAGCAGTGACCCTTACCTAGAAAATATTCAAATAAAATTTCTTGGTCTCCCTAGAGGAACCCCAGAAATGGATAAGATTGAATAAATCTTCACACAATGTGGTAATTTTCAATCTTGAGATAGAACTTCACCCACAGCAACTTGACTCTGTTTTTTAAGATTTTTTTTTTTTTTTGGAACTCAGATATATAGAGAGAGGAGGAGGAGATATACAGAGAAGAAGATCTTCTGTCTGATGATTCACTCCCCAAGTGACCGCAATGGCCAGAGCAGCGCCAATCTGAAGCCAGGAGCTTCTTCTGGGTCTCCCACATGGTTGCAAGGTCCCAAGGCTTTGAACCATCCTCTACTGCTTTCCCAAACTGCAAGCAGGAAGCTGGATGGGAAGTGAAGCAGCTGGGATACAAACCGATGCCCATATGGGATCCAGGCCATGCAAGGGAAGGATTTTAGCCACTAGGATACCATGCTGGGCCCAGTAACTTGACTCTTAAAAGTTAAGAATGTGAATTAATATGTGCAGGCTCAAGGAAAAAAAAATGCTTATTACAGTCTCAGCAAGTAGCAACTTTGAGATTCTTACTCAATTCAGATGGTGTCTCTACTCCAACTTTGGCCTCAGTGAACGGAAAAGTAAGAATGCATTATCAGCTCCTGAACACAGTTCTAAGCACCTGTGCAAATTAAGCCCTAAAGCCTGTGCTTTCACAGACCACATAATCAAGTTGAATATGCAGAGAGCTTTCCTTTCTGTAAAGACACAACAAGAGTTCGGGGACTGGAAATGTCTTCAGATTCAGAATGTCTCATGCGAAAAACTAATGCAAAACCTCAAACTTTCTCATGATCTCTAATTACGCAGGATAAAAATTGGAAACCGACACTACCCCTCCTCCCACACACAAGCACACATCTTAACATCTACATCACCATCTATGTTAATAGGATTTGGCTATTCTGTCACACTCACTAGTGTAATAGTACTATTTCTAAAAACTCTTGGCCATGTACTGGCTGGTCAGTACAAATTTTTCTCCAGATTTTGAAGCTTCCCATCAAAACTCCAACAGCAAACTTCAATAGTTGTTTAGGTGTTTGCACTTTTGAACTTTACCTTGCTATTTCGAAAAATCTTGCACCATTCTATCATGGCTGTTGCCTGGTCCTAATCACGCCCTAATCTGTCATAAGAAGACACGCCAGCAACACAATTTTTTTTTATTTACTTTTTAAAAATTTATTTAAACTCAGCAGTTTATATAGTATTCAGGCAAGATTTTACAGAACTTTGTGTGTTTTAGGGTAATCAAAATAGTTTGTAACTCTCACAAGTCATATGTTAACGATTGAAGAGTAGAAAAGTCTTAAGCAGGTGAGCAGAGAAATCCCCAATAACTTAGCAAGTGAGGAATAACTGAACCTTACATCCTACTCAGTGAGGTCTAGGAAAAGCCAAATTGCGAGCCTGACCAGTAGGGTACAGGCTGAGCTATTATAGGCCAGCTGACTTTTTCCTGTCTGTTCAAAACTTTTTATATTAGTCTCTCTGTCTTTATCTGAGCTAATTTGGGGACTCCTGAGTGACCCTGATGGTCAGTGCAAGAGAGGATAATTTCTTATTCTTTATAAAAATTGATCTAGTTGAGTTGCTGTGGTGGTGTAGCAGGTAAATATGCCACCGATAGAATTGGCATCCCATATGGGCATTGGTTTGAGTGTATTTTAAACATGTAGCTTCTGGGAATTGAAATTCAAAGGAAAATTTATGTTTCTGCAAAAAGAGTATTTCGAAATCTGTGCAAAGGTTTGTTTTATCACAGCATACATTTTCTCTTTTATTTTTATAATCTTTACCTAGTTGATTATGGCACGAAGGGTCAAGGGCTACAAGAATTGAAGATCCCTTGTATGTGGAATCTAAAAATGTCAAACCTGTAGAAGCAGAGAGTAAACCGGCAGTTATCAGAGGCTAGACATGAGGCTATTGATGAGATGTTGATCAGAGAATGCAAATTTCAGTTACACCAGAGCAAAAACTTCCAAAGGTCTATGGCACAAGATGTTGACTAATTAATAACCATAAACTGTGTACTTGAAAATTGCAGTGAAAGTACATTTTCAGTGTTCTCGTCACACAATGCTACATCTGTGAGATGGTGCATATATTTATTATTTTAATTTAGTTACTGAGCTATATCAGCAAAGCATATATCTACAAATACCTCAACATATCATGCTGACTTTAAACACATATAGCATTTTTTCTTTGTTGATTTGATTAAAGTTAATTAGTTAAGGCATTTAAGTTATTGTTCAGCAGACTGAAAATAAATCCATTAAAGTGCCAACGATTAGAAAGGAGTGAAGTTGGAGAAGAGTCAGAATTCAGCAAAGTGTGGCTGTCACTCTCCCCACCATCCTGGACACCTAGAGGATGCCTGCTGAAAGACCCTCTAACTTCCTGAAAGTTAAGATTAGAGTCTGGCTCCAGGGTGCTGCCCTATTTCTCCCAATTCCTCTGGCTTTCATAGAGGAGCAATGCGTAGGAAGTGATTTTACGAAGCCTGCCCAGGTCATGGCATAGATGCACACAGACGCATATGCACAGACACACAAACACACATATGTGCATGTAGTTACACAAATGCTTGCAGGCACTGACACATGCATGCATACGCACACACAGCAAGAGAGGGGGTGTCCCTTTCCTTGCCCTCTATGCACCTCGGAGAGAGAGGGGGAGAGGAATGAGAAGACAAAGCGTGATCGTTTGAAGCAACTCTGAAACGGAACAAGCCCCTTACCGCATTACAGTGTAGATCTTAATAAAGAGTCATGCCATGGGGGAAAAAAAAAGCTCAAAACAGAAACTTGTGGTTCCATTTTAGGCATATCATTCTTTCCTCCTTAAAGCTCCGTGAAAGAGCAAACCACGTCCCTCTCCCTCCTCTCAGTCTCCTAGTGAGTGAGAGTCCCTTCTGTGGCTCAGAGCCAGCCAGCCCTTCTTAACTCTGTGCGGGTAGCTGGAGCTCCCCACCTGGGGAGACAGTTAGGGGAAGCTCTCCTTCACTCCAGCAGAAGCAAGGTCCCCAGAAGGTCACATCACAGACTTTAAAAATGTTTTTGTTTGTTTGAATTATTCTTTTTGGGGGGGGAGGGAAAGACAGATTGACAGAATGAGAGACAGAGAGAAAGATCTTCCATAGCCTGGTTCACTCCCCAAATGGCCAGAGCAGAGCCAATCCGAAGGCAAGAGCTTCTTCCAGGTCCCAAGGCTTTGGACCAGTCATTCTCCACTGCGTTCCCAGGCCGTAAGTGGGAAGGTAGATGGGAAGCAGAGCAGCAGGGATGGGTACCAGTGTCCAGAAGCGATGCAATGCAGGAGGATTAGACATTGTGGTCTGCCTCCCGTCCCAGATTTAACCTCAAGTTCACATTCACGTACCTTTTATGTAATACTTAAGCGCCACAAGACGGCTGCGAATGAACTTTGCCTCAATTCAAGCCATATGTTCACTGAAAACTGAAAAAACCTACCCGAGGAAGTGACTTGTAACCAAGATGTAACAAGAAACTATGGACAAATTTTATTCAGTGATCTGGAAAATTAAAATGAGGATTAATTTCAACCGACAGCCTGATATGCATCTGCGTGTGCATATACGCGTGCTAATGTGGGTGCCTGAATGTACGGAGAGACTAATTTTAAATAGCAAAAGGCCAAATATCTTTCTTTCTGAAATAACTTATTTGTTTGCTCAGCCACAAAAGATAGTGGCTGAATCTGATTTGCATATAGGGCATGAAAACGAATGTGGATGCTGAATAAAGCCAAAAGTGAAGCGATGTGCCTATACACATAGTGGCAGCCACAATAACACTTAAAAGGTTTGATGCTATTTCACCAAATCCCTTAGTCGATGAAATGATAAGCATGTTTAGAGCCATTTGGAAGAACACTGTGATGAGGGGAGCCTCTTGGTGTTAAGCAGAGATCAGTGGACAGAAGAAAGAGGTCTAATATTACTGCTTCTGTCACGTAAGGTGTGAGCTTGGTCTGCTCTCTTTCCCTGTTTTAAACATCAGGCATGTTTTTTCCCCATACAATAAGGATGTGAGGCAAGCCTTATTTCTGTTCCGCCTAGGAACAGGTACTCTGGCTTCGTAATTGTTTCCAGGCTGCTTAGCTGCCATCAGCATTCACACGTGTTTCATACAAGCACATCACCCCAGTGTTTGGGAGGCACTGCTTTAGCAGCGTGCCAACAAACAGCTGGCTGCCCTGGGAGGTTGGTTTTCTGTCATGGAGGCTGCTGCTACCTTTCTGGGAGAGCAAGCACTCTTGGCTGCTCATCACTGTTCTGAGGTGTGCGCATCAAATATGAGAGGCTTGAGAAGCACTATGACAGGTGCAGTTACTCGCACTCAGACACCCACGCAAGGAAACCTGATGCAGTCAGACATCTGTTTCCCTACACACACGGCTGTCATCCCACCAGCACGACATGATCCTTTTGTCTCTAGTGGAAAACAAGAAAGGAAGATCTTGGGGCCAGTGCTGTGGTACAGCGTGCTAATCCTCTGTCCTGTGGCTCAGGCATCCCAGATGAGTGTCAGATTGTGTCTCAGGGCTCGGCTGCTCACCCAGCTCCCTGCTTATGGCCTGGGAAAGCAGCGGAGAATGGCCCAAGTGCTTGGACCTCTAGGCTCACATGGCAGACCCAGGAGAAGCTCCTGGCTGCTAGCTTTGGATCAGCTCAGTTTGGGCTGTTGAGGACCATTTGGGGAGTGAACCAGCAGAAGGAAGATCTATCTTCCTCTGTATGTTTCTCCTTCTCTCTCTGTCACTCTGCCTTTCCAATATAAGTAAATACATCTTGGTTTCAAAAAATTCCCCAAACTAGGTTATTGAATCTTCCATATTTTGTGTTTTCCATATTGTGATCAAAATAAGAAAGGTATGATATCTGTGGATACACTGTCAAAAATGATAGATTGGGCCCGGCGGCGTGGCCTAGTGGTTAAAGTCCTCGCCTTGAACGCACCGGGATCCAATATGGACGCCGATTCTAATCCCGGCCACTCCACTTCCCATCCAGCTCCCTGCCTGTGGCCTGGGAAAGCAGTCGAGGACGGCCCAAAGCCTTGGGACCCTGCACCTGTGTGGAAGACCCAGAAGAGCTCCCGGCTCCTGGCTTTGCATCAGCGCAGCACCAGCTATTGTGATCACTTGGGGAATGAATTGTTGGACAGGAAATCTTCCTCTCTGTCTCTCCTCCTCTATATTTGTGACTTTGCAATAAAAATAAATGAATTTGAAGAAAAAGTACAAATAGAATTAATTAACATATGTGTGTGAGAGGAGTTTCCATACACTGTTCCACTTCTAAAATCCCAAAACAGCCTTCAGAGGGGACAGAAACTGGAAGCCAGGAATTTACTCCAAGTTTCTCATGTGGGTAACAGGCACCAGTCACTTGAACCATCATTACTGCTTGCTAAGTTTTGCATTAGCAGGAAACGACTCCAGGACTGGGTGAGGTGTGGAACCCAGATGTCTTCACTGGATTCTTAACAACTAAGCCAAACATCCACACTAAAAGCTAATATAGCTTGAGAGACCAATATTTTGAATAAAATAGAGAAAGAAGTCATACGAGAGGCCCTTAAAAGGTTTATGGAAATGTATATTATGAAAATAACACATGGATTTCAAAATATTTTGCACCATCTATTTTTTTTTAAGATTTATTTTGTTTGGGCCCGGCGCGGTGGCGCAAGTGGTTAAAGGTCCTCGCCTTGCACGCCCGGGATCCCATATGGGCGCCGGTTCTAATCCCGGCAGCCCCGCTTCCCTTCCAGCTCCCTGCCTGTGGCCTGGGAAAGCAGTCGAGGACAGCCCAAAGCTTTGGGAACCTGCACCCGCGTAGGAGACCCAGAAGAGGCTCCTGGCTTCGGATCGGCATAGTATCGGCCCGTTGCGCTCACTTGGGGAGTGAATCATCGGACGGAAGATCTTCCTCTCTGTCTCTCCTCTCTGTATATCCGCCTTTCCAATAAAAAAAATAATAAAAATAAATCTTTAAAAAAAAAAAAAAAAAAGATTTATTTTGTTTTCATTGGAAAGGAAGATTTACAGAGAGAAAGACAGAGAAATGTCTTGTATCTACTGGTTCATTCCCTAAGTGGCCTCAATGGTCAGAGCTGAACTAATCTGAAACCAGCAGCCGGGAGCTTCTTTCATGTCTCCGACGTGGGTGCAGGGTCCCAAGGCTTTGAGCCATCGACTACTGCTCTCGCAGGCCACAAGCAAGGAGCTGGAAGAGAAATGAAGAAGCTGGGATGTGACCTGGCACTCTTGTGGGATCACAGCACATGCAAGGTGAAGATTTAGCCACCGAGCCATCATTTCAGCCCACAAACATCTTTTAATTGCATTTTTCCACGAACCTTTTGAAGTATCCTCACAGTTCAAACAGAGATCCTATTCTGTGAAAGGGATCTGAAAATGAATTTTTTAGAATTTATTTGTGTACTTACTGAAAGAATTACAGACAGATACACAAACGGATAGAGAGAGAAACAGAGAGAGCGATCTTCCATCCACTAGTCCACTCCCTGGACGTCCCTGGCCAGGCAGAAGCCAGGAGCCAGGAGTTTTATCTGGGTCTTCTGCTTGGGTGATAGGGGCCCAACTGCTTGTGCCTTCCTCAGCTGCTTTTCCAAGGATATTAGCAGAGAGCTGAATCAAAAGTGGCGGAGTCAAGACTCAAATTGGGACCCATACAGAATGCTGGCATTACAAGTGATGGCTTTACATACTGTGCCACAGTGCTGGCCCCTGAAACTGGAATTGTAACTTAAAAAAAAAATCTAATATGACTTAACTAAGAGTAATACATTTATATAAAAGAATAACTGGAAATTAAGTTAGAGCTAGCTTATGGAGGGCATGCTCCAATTTTCATGACAACTTAACCAATGGGAACTTGATGGAGATTAATGATGCAGATATATTTACACAGATAATTCTAGCAATAAACACCAGTCTGAAGAAGACAGATGTGGTGCGGGTAAGATGACACTTGTAACACCCACATCCCGTTTTGGAGTGTCTGGGTTCCAGTCCCCACTCTACTTTCGCTCCAGCTCCAGCTCCCTGCTCATGTTCACCCTGGGAGGCAGTAGGTGATGGCTCAAGTACTTACATCACTGGCTGGTGCATAGGAGACATCAGTGGAGTGCTGGTTTCCTGGCTTTGGCCCTATCTATCCCTGGCTGTGGCAGGCATTTTTGGAAGAAACTAGAAAATGGAAGACATCTCTATTTGATTTTCAAACAAGTAAAATGTTTTTTTTTTAATTTTTGAAAAAGAATAAAATGGAAAGGAACTAGAGTATGAACTGAGTTGGAGTATTACCAGTGGAAACTATAAGACAATTTATCTGCCTGACTTAATGTGAAAGATTATGAAGGAAGGATTATTTTCAGTAATTGAGATTCAGAAATAATACTCATTCAGTATTTGCATTTTATTAGTACTATGAAAGTGAATAGTCAAGAATGGCTCCAACATTCAGGCTGGAGAGACAGGGATAATGGAGTGACAGGGACAATATTATATCAGAAAGGAAACAGTGACATTCAGAGGATAAGGCAAGATAGAAATTAAAGGATGAGTTCATTTTTAATTTTTTCAATGCAAACTTCCAATTTGTTCTTTTTTTATAAAAATGTATTTTGTTTATTTAAAAGGCAGAGTTAGAGAGGGGTGAGGGAGATGGAGTGATGCACTGATCTTGCACCTGTTAAATCACTGCTCAAAGGGCTGCAACGGCCAGAGCCATCGTGAAAGGAGGAAGCTGAACCACAAGTGGAGCACCTGGATCTCAAACTGGTCCCATTTGGGATGCCAGCACAACAGGTGACAGCCTTGGCTTCTCTGCCACAGAGCCAGCCCCCATTTTTAGGTATGGATGTTAAGCTCTTGCAGTGACGTGTGGGGATGCAGTACTTGGATGCTCAAGCAAGAAATTGGAAAAATACTTTTACATTCAGAAAAAAAAAAGCATAATCGGGAAAGTGGATAATAATGATCATGAAGCTTTTTATAGCAACTCACATCTTCGTATCCTCTAGCCTGTAACGTATTTCCCAAGTTCTTCTAGAATAAATGATTGTCTAGCTACACCGTGTGTTGACGACTAATCTTGAAGGAAAGCTGTGTAGACTTTCTCAAGCAGGAAGCTGAAAATTGATTTCTGGCGGAGGTATGTATGAGAGAACTAGGGATGAGCCCAGAGGCCTAGAAGGGATACATCAAAAGATAGAAAGAGTGCAAGGAGAATGTCGTGTGCTAGGCTGGGGAGTCGGGAAGTCCACGGAAGAAGAGTGGAAACTAAATTAGAACTTTGCACAGATCAAAGAGAGAATAGAAAATAAATCATAGCACTCCGTCTAAAGGGGCTTTTTTTCGGCCAGTGAAGAGCTAGTGATTTTAACGGGAGAAAAACAGTGGAAGCTGCATCACAAAGGAGTTGGAGAAACAAATGAATTCTGAGGATTCAGAGACTGCCAGCAAGAAACTTTCTCAATTAAGTCTCAGAGTGAAAGAAAAAGAAGGTTGGTAGCTCCAAACCTTATGTGGATTTCAGGGAAAACATGAATGAAATTAGAGTAGATTTCAAGCTCCCAGTAGAAAGAAAAGAGATGAGCTCTTTTAAGATTTCTTTCCATTCTTGAGTTTATTTAGAATTAGAGATTTGCTGCCGTATTGTGCTGCATGCCCCATTATATTTCCAGCATCAGTTATTAAATCACTTTCAAGCACACGACGGCCTGTGCAGGGACTGTCTTTATTCTAACTCATTACTGACCCTGTAATATCCTTGAAGTATAAAACTGATTCACTCTAATTCCATGCAATGGATTGTCCTGGAAGAAGAGAAATTGAGTCGTTAAAGAAAGAGAAAGACCTGGGAAAGTGAAGAGCAAACACGTTTTTGTTTGTTTATTGTTTGTTTGTTTTCCACCCAGCAATATCCTGTTAGCTATAACTCATGCTTGTTATTCCAGTAGATCATTGAAATCCTACCTTGTGAACCTTAATGGGGTTAGTGGAATTGGTAAGCGTTGTTTATGCCTTATTTACAGTGATTTAGAAAGCAAGATGTACAATGAGAAAATTCCAGACACTTGAGAAGTGCCATCTGAGAGCATTTTCCCTGATGGATGCATTTTATTTACTTGTATGTGTACATGTATGTGTGTAATCAAAGAATTTTCAAAAGTGTAGAAAGAACAATTAACAGATGTTTTTACTTTACTCATTGTAACTCCTATACTCCAAATAAAATACTAGACCACTGCTGGACTACTTGGCTGATATTCACAATTTTCCCCCTAGTATTTAAGTCCCTTGATTAAATGGCCAAAAATTTTTTTAGAAGTAGGCAAAGGTCAATTTCTGCTTTTTTTGTTGTTGCTGTGGGAAAGTTAGATATACAGAGAGAAGGAGAGACAGAGAGGAAGTTCTTCCATCTGCTGTTTCACTACCTAAGTGATAGCAATAGCTGAAGCTGCGCTGATATGAAGCCAAAGCCAGGAGCTTCTTCCAGGTCTCCCAAGCAGGTTCAGGGTTCCAAGGACCTGTGCCATCCTCCACTGCTTTCTCAGGCCACAAGCAGGGAGCTGGATGGGAAGCAGGGCTGCTGGGATACAAACTGGTACCCGTATGGGATGCTGGTGCAGGCAAAGCCAAGACTCTAGCCACTAGGCTACTGCTCTGAGCCCTCAAATTCAGTTTTGAGTCTGAGGTTCCCATACAAGAATTAATAAACTAGGAAGCAATATTTAAGACAAAGCAGGCTGTCAGTGTTGCAACTGCTTACCCTCTGTTTGGGACGCCCACATTCCATACTGAGCCAGTCCCAAATGTTGCAAGCCTTTAAAGAGAGAAAGTCTATTGAAGATCACAATCTCTCTCTCTCTCCATTCTCTCTCTCTCTGTTGCTTTCAGTATTTCAGTATTAGATAACCAACTTTTTAAAAATTTTAAAAATATTCTTGAATGAGATAGGCAAGATGCCCACATCTCATATTGGAATGTCTGGGTTCAGGTCTCAGCTCCTCTGCCTCTGATCCAGCTTCCTACTGATGCTCCTCCTCTAGGCAGCAGGCGGTGGTTTAAGTGCTTGGTCCCTGCCACACACCTGGGAGACTCAGATTTAGCTTCAGGCTCCGAGCTTCAGCCTGGGAAAGCCCTGGCTGTCGCGAGCATTTAGAAAGGGAGCCAATAAATGGAATTTTCTCTTTTTCTCTGTCTCCTTCTAGTTTTCTGCTTTTCAAATAAGAAATGAAACCAAATACATAAAAATGTTAAATATATTTAAATTAAAAGATATGTTTAAATGCTCTCAATAACAATAATCCTAACAAAATAACTTGCAATGTAAAAATAATTTATGTAGGGCACGGCACAACAGGCTAGTGATGAAATCTTCGCCTTGCATGTGCTGCAATCCCATATAGGTACCAGTTCATATCCATCTGCTCCACTTCCCATCCAGCTCCCTGTTTGTGGCCTGGGAAAGCAGTGGAGGATGGCACAGGTGCTTGGGACCCTGCACCTGCATGGGAGATCTTGGAATAAGCCCTTGGCTTATGGCTTCAGATCAGCTCAAATCCAACTGTTCTGTGGTTACTTGGGGAGTAAGCCAGTGAACAGAAAATCTTTCTCTTTGTCTCTCCTCTCAATAAATCTGCCTTCCAACATAAATAACTAAGTCTTAAAGAAAGTTGACTTGAAACTGTTCTGGTCATATGCCATACTTGTGTGACAAACCTCTGCTCAACACTTATAATTTTACAGTGAGCTGTCGTTCTGACATTTACATTCAAACCTACAGAAGGGGGATTATTTTGACATTTTGAACGTGGGAAGCAGAGACTCAGAAGGAGTCACATGACGTTCCCATCAAATGGTCACAAAGATGATGTATTTGCCAAAAGGAAGTTTGGCTGCCTTAGGACAGTGTGTTCAGTGGCAGAGAAGTTGTCAATGAAACAACCCCAAACATGAACGCAAATCCTGCTCTTCAGATGCCACCTATCCTGGAAAGGATACACCATGACATCTCCATGACTAAGGAGAAGGAGCAGCCAGTGCTACTTCTATCCCTGTCCTGATCCTTATCTCAGATTACTGTTGGGCAAACCAGGAACAAGGCAGTGTGCGTGGAGGAGAGGGTGTGTGTGTGTGAGGTGTGTTTCTGTATTTGTGTGAGTTTAAACATGACGCCTGACACATAGAAAGCAGTCTATAGTGTTATTATGGCTGCTACCACTATTATTACAACACCATTCAACAGAGAAAGCGTCAGCCTGTTTTATTCAAAGATCATCATCAGACTAGAGAAGATTCCTTTGATACCAGGGGACCATGCTGAGCAGAGGAATGGCCTTTGGTTTCATTTAGCACTGGGTTTCCTTTCCTAGGTAGAATTAACCATGAGTGACAAGATAAAGAAGCAACCCAAATACCTTAAAAGGCTGAATGAAGCTCTTGTTGGTGGGCAAATGAGTTGACTGTGAGTTCCAGAACGCAGGGTGTTCAGAGCAGCAGGAATAATAACAATGAGTACTAGTGCAGACTTGTGTTGTGCAACAGACATGAGGAATGTCCCCCGTGTGCATTGTCTCATTGGATTCTTGCAGAAACGCCAAAAAGTTGGCTTGGTCAATGAGGTGGTGGAGAAACCAAGCACAGAGCTAGCAAGCTGTTGAGTTTGGTTATAAACTCAGATAGTTCTTATTACTGTAAAAACTGTTCTCCTTCCCAAAATGCTACTGAAGTTGTCTGAGTTAGTGTGGCTGTAGTGTAAGAGGAAGAATATTTAATGGATCCGCTTGCACACTTTGCTTGTGCAGCAAGTTGAGTATGGAGAAAAACAGTGGAAATGGTTAGTAAGTATTGCTTTGACATGCAGCAGTGAGGATAATGAGGCTACTTTAACACTTAAGAACATCTGCAGGCATAGCACAGTGGCCAAGTTGCTAAAGTGCTCGCCTTGCATTCACCAGGACCCATATGCACCAGTTCATATCTCAGCTGCTCCAATTCTCATCCAGCTCCCTGCTCGTGGCCTGGGAAAGCAGTCAAGGATGGCTCAAAACCTTGGGACTCTGCACCTGTGTGGGAGACCCAGAAAAAGCTCCTGGCTCCTGGCTTTAGATTGGCTCAGCTCCATTGCAGCCACTTGGGGAATGAACCAGTGAATGGAAGATCTTTCTCTCTGTTTTTCCTTCTCTCTGTACATCTGCCTTTCAAATAAAAATAAATAAATCTTTTTTTAAAAAAAGACCATTTGTAATGATACTTAGCCAGTCTCAGAGCATGAGTAAGTGATCTCCAAACATCTAAGTATTTATCAGAGAAGAGATTAGGAATACAACTGGGGGGAAAAAAAATCTTATTTGAAAGAGAGAGCTAGAGAAAAAGTGAGTCCCTGGCTGGGTCTGATGCAGGGTTGCTGGGAGCTCTATCCAGTTCTCCCAGGTAGGTGTTAAGAACCCACTCACCTGAACTGTCACTGATGCATCAGCAGGAATCTTGAGTCAGGAGCAGAGCCAGGCATCAAACCCACGCACCCAACAGCATGCAGGCCTTCAGATCAGCATCTTCACTGCAAGACCAAATGCCCACCCCAAATGCGCATTTTTAAGGAAGACTTTCAGGATTGTTGGGTAGTAGTTGTGTGAATAGGAGCTCTTATCAGAAGTGACAAGTTCTGTGGAGGAGACTAAAGGGATAATGCAGCTATTTATATCAAGTCCTATGTTGTGAGTGTTATTTGATGTTCAATTTTCTTACCTGATAAATGGTAGCGTCTGCTTAGATATACAATGAGGATCTAACTTGATGATGCTTATTTATATTTATAAAATTAGTTTTTCAGTTTTAAAATTTAACAGTTTTTAATTTTATTTTTCCATTTCCACCCTCCTCCTCTCACTGCCCTCCACTGTTTTCCCATATATCATTACGATTGTATATCCTTCAGCAATAGTCACAACCTTTAATCACATTCACTTCAGACATAAACATTATATACCTACACATATATCCCATTGTTCTTAAAAACAGGGACACTAATATTACAAAATGAAAGACTCATGATAATGAGTGCTATGTGGAGAAAGCTTGATATCTTGCTACATGCACAGTATAACTCTGCAAAAGAATATTTATAATTGTATATGAATGATATAACATCCACACAATTTTTATGCACTGTGTGTATTAACTTCCACAATTAAGAAAAAATGTCATATTTATCTTTCTGGGTCTGGTTCATTTCTCTTAGTGTAATGATTACTCGATGACTTCCAGTTCTCTTCCAAACTGGGTTCCTAAGGTTTTTGAGAAAAGGCCGGTTACTTCTGACAGTCTGTACTGAGGACTGGAAAGCATAAACAGGATGAATGCAACTGCAGATTTCCCTCACTCCACGAGTCAGTGAAAAGCCCGTTATGCCAGGGGAGACCTATTTCTGCCCCATTTCTGCCTTCCCCAAGGGCCGGGATGTGTCTTCCTACCAAAGCACACAATCCCATCTGCCTAAGAGGAAGCAACCCACTCAATAATGCACACACGCAGTTCTGGCCGAAATGAATGGAACAAGACCATCTGAGGTCTCACTGGAAATTGTTTCCTAAGAATCTCTATAGCCAAGCTTAGGACTGGAAACTCTTCTAATAGCTTTTGGGAAACAAAGCAAATAAATAGAGGGTTCTTTCAATATATATATTTTTTTCTGTTAAATCATGTTTCTTCAAAATAATACTTCCTAGATCATCTTGCTTTGTTTTCTAGGGTCATGCTTTAGAGAGCTACCAAGTAGAATGTGGGTTTTCAGCTCCTGGGTGCAGCCATTCTCGACATGAAAGCTTTGATCCCTATGAATCCAAGATTTCCATCCTGATGCCAAGCTCTGGCAACAGTAGAAGGGTTGTAGCAGGCCCCATTAAAACCAGAGATTATCTAAGTACGTGGAGTTCTTGAGAGGATGAGAACTGGCAAGATTTCTACAACTTAGAAGATGCCCTACTCAATCATAACATTTTTGTAGAAAGGTTTTATTTATTTGTATCAGAAAGTCAGATTTACAGAGAGAAAGAGAAACAAAGATCTTCCATCCGTCCGTTGGCTCACTCCCCAAGTGGCTACCATGGCTGAAGCTGAGCAAATCTGAAGCCAGGAGCCAGGAGCCAGAAGTCTACTGTGGACTTCCAAACATGTTTGGAATTAAATGCATGTTGCTGGAAAATATTTTGAAATTCATGCATGGAATTTTATTCATCACCTAAATTTCTTATAAACTTTCTGAAGACAAATTCATCAAATGTATTGATTGGAAAGGCTCTTCTATGTTGATCCCACAATTCAAGTGGATCCAGAGTCTGAGCCCAAGTTTATTTGTTTCTGAGGACAGAATTTCTCAAGATTAAGGTCAAGGTGTTGTTCAGATTGAAGGTTTCCTTTGTTAGGGGAAAACATCCTTTTCCAGACTCAAATACGGTTGAATATCAGATTTTTGTGATTGAAGAATTTGTGCCTACTTTATTCTATACAGCTGACTTCAGAGGGAAAAACTGTGATCGTTGCAAACTCTTTACTCCATGGAAGGGTTCGTTTGATTAGATTAGAAACACCTCAAACAAGTCCTTTTGATCAGGTTAAAGTCAACAAATCTGGAGCCTCAAATACCTGTGCAAAATCTTTTCATCTCTGCCATAGCATGTATAACCATAATGTGCCAGCCCATACCATTGCCACATCACATTACTTGGAAATAGTGCACAAAAGAAGATGATGATACAAGGGTATGACTTGTCAGTGGTCAGCCTTGGGTATGTCTAGCATTTTGAGAATTTTTGCACTCAGAAGAGCACCACAATATTTCCACCCATGAAACAGTCGCATGCATAGGATAAATGATGATATAGGTAATAGAATATAGGCATGAACAATGACAATCAAATTTGAGAGGTTGTGGAAAACCGTTAGCTCTGTGTCACTTCTTAAGAAACATCACCACGAGGCCATGTCTCATTTAGGGTGTGTAAATAGGTTTCTTCATCCCGACCAGAAGTAGACAGATTACTCAGAGGCAAAATCATGACCAGCTTGAAAATCATCCACTCTAACATGCGTGGGACTGGACAGATACACCTGCTCATGTATTCATTTACACCCAGGGGCCCCAAGAAGGAGGGAAAATTGTGATTACATTCTCAGCATTGGCTAGGGGGGACATCTAGTGGCAGCCAGAAACTGGGAGGGCTGTCATCTGAAAAACATTCATCTTCCGCAAGTTCACACACAGAGATTTCAAGTGGGGGTTTCTAATGTGTTCCCCCAAGACACCAGCCATCCACCAATTTCAAGTTTAGAGCAAAGATATTTAAAAGGTCATCTACCTGATAGGATCGTCAAAGAAATCTAAGATTTGCATGCATTTCTATAAGAAAAATAGGATCCCATCCCCAAAATAACTGAAAATTCTAGGAATCACATCAAGTTTTGGACTGTATATGTGTGTGAGAGAAGTGGGGGAGTGGTCGAGAGCACAAAAATTGACAAGGATAACATTATTACATGGTAGAAACACATATAGATGGACAGAGGAAGACTGGAGATGAATCTCAGGGCTCTGGTCCCCTCATGCTTGCGGCATGTTGAGGCAATGTTCTTTTGGCTTTCCTTACCTTCCAATGTGTGTAGCTTCCTGCAAAAACAAAAAATGGATTTTAGGAATTTAAGATATATCATAAATGATCAGGGGAGACAAATAGAAAAGCAATGAAAGGCAAAGGAAATGGGGTTACTCTGCATGATACAGCCCTGAGATGAGTGAGGGTGGCGTGAAGGAGGAGGGGCTGCCAGGATGGAGCAGAGCTTTGGGTGACAATGAGTGGTGCTCTTACACACAGCATTGTGTCAGGGGAAGCTGTGGAGGAAAGAAGAGCTCGGAGTGGTACTGGGGAATCTTTTAAAACATTAATTAAGATTTTTGACAGGTGTAAGTTAACTTATTGGGAAGTCATATATACAGAGAGGAGAAGAGTCAGAGAGGAAGATCTTCCGTCTGCTGATTCACACTCCCCAAGTGCCTATAATTGTTGGCTGGAGATGAGTCAATCTAAAACAAAGAGCTAGGAGCCTCTTCTGGATCTCCCACATGAGTGAAGGGTCCCAAGGCTTTGGACAGTCCTAGATTGCTTTCCCAGGCCACAACAGGGAGCTGGATGGGAAGTGGGGCCTTCAGAATTAGAACGGGCACTCATATGGTTTCTTGGTGTGTGCAAGGCAAGGACTTCAGCCATTAGGCTACCATGCCAGGCCCTAGAACTATTTTGTTTAAATTTATTTATTTTTATGGGAAAAGCAGATTTACAAAGAGGAGATTCAGAGAGAAAGATATTTCATCCACTGGTTCTCTCCCTAAGTGACTGCAATGGTCAGAATTGAGCTAATTCAGATCCACCATTACCAGGAGCCAGGAGCTTTTTCCAGATCTCCCACATGGGTCCCAAGGACTTAGACCATCTTATACTGCTTTCCCAGTGGAAACAGGAAGCTGGATTAGAAATGGAGCATTCAGGCCTGGCGCGATAGCATAGTGGTTAAAGACCTCACCTTGAATGCACCAGGATCCCATATAGGTGCCAGTTCTAATCCCGGCAGCCCTGATTCCCATCCAGCTCCCTGCCTGAGGCCTGGGAAAGCAGCCGAGAACAGCCCAAATCTTTGGGACCCTACACCCATGTGGGAGACATGGAAGAGGTGTCTGGCTCCTAGCTTTGGATTGGCCCAGCTCCAGCCGTTTTGGCCACTTGGAGAGTGAACCATCGGACAGAAGATCTTCCTCTCTGTCTCTCCTCCTCTCTGTATATCTGCCATTCCAATAAAAATAAAAAGAAGTGGATCATCCAGGACATGAACTGATGCGCATATGCAATGCTGGTTCTTGAGGGTGGGGGATTAGCTGACTGAGCCACTATGTCTGCCCTTAATAATTGTAATTGTTGTTTAAAATAATTTTAATTTTAATTGTTGTTTTAACTGGTTTTATCCCACCAAGTTTTCATGCCCGCCACATGGTGGATATCCAACTATTACTTCTGAGTGAATACTTTCAAATGCCATCAAAAACACAAGGATTAGATCAATTGAGAGATAGCCAATAGAAGCCTTCTGTAGAATGGGGTGATAGCTAATGCCACAATGATGTTTAATAGGACCACCTGTCTGGCAAGACATTAATGTCAGACATGAGAATCTCACTACACGGCGTCAGCACACTTTTCAGAACTAGTCCAATGGTGGTATACTTTGTTTAGCTCACTGAAATTGCTCATGCTGTATCACAAAGACGAATAGCAGATACATGAAGCCCCTGAAGTCAAGGTGTTTGAGTATAATTGGTAGTTACTATACGAGCAGGAATGGGCAATTTCATTTAATTTAATTTGAGCCCAACACAATGGCTCAGAGCCTTAGTTCTTGTCTTGCATGCACCGGGATCCCATGTGGGTACCTGATCAATCAGAGCTGTTCAATTTCCCATTCATTTTCCTTCTTGTGGCCTGGGAAAGCAGTAGAGGACAGCTCAAAGCCTTGGGACCCTGCACCGTCATGGGAGTCCCAGAGGAAGCTCCTGACTTCTGGCTTCGGATCGCTTCGACTCTGGTCATTGTGGCCATCTGGGGAATAAGCTAGCAAATGGAATCTCTTCTCTCTGTCTCTCTGCAAATATGCCTTTTAAATAAAAATAAATCTTTTAAAAATTTTTTACAAATGAAATTAAACATTTGTGTGCCTGCTCCCGTAGGCTCTGTCCCCTTCAAAATTTAAAAATCTTCAGTAATATTTTCTCCAGTTCTTCATGTTTGAATTTGTTTGCTTACTTGAAATAAATTCCTCTTCCTTCCTTTTCAATTCTCCACACTTCCAAGGCCATTCCAAATCTTCTTCTCATCTATATAAAATGAGAATTTCTGAGTGCCACAAGATTTTAAAGTTCTTTCTTGCTGTTTCCTAAAACTTCCCATGACACTCGCACACTCAAGGTAAAGTGTGGCTAAAATGAAACATTTGCTGTGCAAATACAGTGAGTCCCACCGGGCTCCATGCACTCCATCTGTTCCACACTCATAGCAGCTGTGTTTCTCAAGCTTTTGTTACCTGGTGATATGTTTGTGTGCAGTTTCGTTTATTTTCTTTCTGGACTACAAGCTGTTTGGAGGAAATATCCTATGTGCGTCTTCCTGAGCATTTACTTATAAAGATTGATTTTATTTACTGGAAAAGAAGAGCAATGGAGACATAGGGAGAGGCTGAATAAAAGGTCGGCCATCTGCTGGGTTCATTCTCCAAATGGCCTTGATAACTGGGACAGGGTCAGGACTAAACCAGAAACCCTGGACTCTGTCAAGTTCTCGCAATTAGATGTTAGGGACCCAGGTGCTTGAGCCGTCTGCTGTTGCTTTCCCAGGCACGTGAGCAGGGAGCTGGATGAGCAGCAGAGCAGCCAGGGCTGGAACTGTGGGAACCTGGTTAATTCGCTGTGCCGCAATGCAAGTCTCCTTCCTGGGAATCGTAAAGAAGTATTTAAATAGGAAGAATCTTTGATTACTAAATCGGGACTATGGAGAAGTCAACGTGGCAGCAGTTTATCAGTGGTTTATGTTACTGAGAGTATTTGAGATGATAAAACTGAATATTTTGGAAATTACCCATTATCTATAAAGTTTTCAAATTCGATGAAATGGAATCGCAGTCATGCTCACTGGGTGATGCATATTTGCATGTCTATGTCTATGTCATTTGATCATAATATATGTGAGCTTGTCATTGTTTTCATGTCACAAAATTGTGTTATATAAAACAATAATGCTTCCTGCATCTGATCTGAAGGGAAATACCGGCCTGCATGATTCTTTTATTCAAAGGAAAAGAAGGTCTTTGAACTTAACCAGACGGAATCATATGAATGTTATACTTTCTCACCCCTTTATTCTCTAAGATAATGAGCTCTCTTTGTTTACATGTTGTCTGATAGTGTTTAAGATACTCATATCAGAATCTGCTCACATATTTGATATATAAAGTCAGTGTTGTGTCATTTATTCCTTACTTCTAAAAAACATAATTGGAAGTATGCAATATTAAAAAAAAAAGCTGTTAAAACAAGGGTAAAGAACCAAGAATCAAATAATGTAATTTCTTTTAAAATTATTATTTGATTTTATTTTTATTGGAAAATCAGAGAGGAGGAGAGACAGAGGGAAAGGTCTTCCATCTGATGACTCACTCCCCAACTGACCGCAATGGTAGAGCCAATGCAAAGCCAGAAGACTCTTCTGGGTCTCCCACGTGGGTGTAGGGTCCCAAGCTTTGGGCCATCCTTGACTGCTTTCCCAGGCCACAAACAGGGAGCAGGATGAGAAGCAGGACTGCCAGGATTAGAATTCTCACCCATATGAGATCCTGGAGCATACAAGGCGAAGACTTTAGCCACTAGGCTATCATGCTGGGTCCCTAATATTGCAATTTCATGCCCAGCCTGGATACAAATACTCCAGCAGGTGACGTTGCTTCCAGAGATGAGAATTGAAATAAACAGGAGCCATGAAAGAAAAAAAGAATGTCAAGAGTGGCGCAAAATCAAGCAACATCAACCAAAGGAGGGAGAATGTCCAAGTGTAAATTCACATAAAAGTAAAGACACACAGAGCATCCTGATTGGGCAAACTCAGATTGCAGCAGAAACAGGAGATGGGAGAGGGAAGAACACTGAAACCGTCGTCTCCAATGAAACCAGCGGATTCCAACATACTTGTTCTCAACGCTGACTTGTGGGGCATCCTGGGATTGTTTGACTTCAGGGCCCAAGTCAGCGTGCATCATATAAAGTTATGAATTTCAAGAAATGAAGGCAATGTGAAGCTTGTCTGGAACTGAAGATAAGATTTGTCTATAATTGTTAGAAGTCAGGGAGAAGAAGAATGCAGAGTCAATTCCAAGTTTTAAAACCAGTATTCGAAGGACCAGCATCGTAACACAAAGCCTCGTGCCACCTGTAATGCCTGCATCCCATTCCAGCACCTATTCCAGTCTCAGCTGCTCCATTTCTGATTCAGCTCCTTGCAAGGCAGCAGAAGATGGTCCAAGTGCTTGGACCCTTGCCAAACATGAGAAACCTGTATGGAGTTCTAGGTTCCCAGCCTTGGCCTGCCCAGCTCCAGCCATTTCAGCACAGTTATTAGGAGATCTCCTCTCAATCTCTTCCCCTCTCTGCCACTCAGACTTTTACATAAAAAGACAAAAACCTTTACAAATTCTATTCATTCTAACTTCTATAGCAAAAAGAGGAGAGGAAATAGTTTCCACAAATCTCCCGTCAGCCTTTTCTCCTACCCTTTAAAGGAAACTGAAGAAACCATGGCTACCTCTCTTTAACAAAAAATGATTGTTCATGCCTAAATAGAAAATGCTCTTGCTGCAGTAAGGTTTCAAAGAAACGTCATGAAACTCAAGTGATAATGAGCCCCTTCAGCAGGGCTGAACACCTTACATAGGTCCTGAGAGAACCTGAAAACTAAACATTGCTCACTCCCATGTCCAAGTGAGAGCTGGCTTTCATGTATTTACCAAGAGGGCTGAGTGTCTTCAGTTGAACTGAAGGTGGACGAAGGTCAAGCTAACCAGAGGTCATCCAAAACGAAACACTTGGAGATGGGAAGGGGCCGAACTGAGAACTCCGTGATGTGTAACCCCACATTATTTCCATTACAAATGTCGCATGGATGATGGGCAAGGACTCCTGTAGAGTTGGATTGCTTGAAAACGGAGCTGCTTTCCTGTGTTCTTGAAAGGAGGCAGTGCATCTTCGGTGCCTGGATCAGAAGGTCCACTTACTTTAAGGTGACTCACATCCATGTGTATGCATTTTCATGAACATGTATAATGGAGCTGCATTTTGAAAAGAGAGAGGGTGGAGGATGGACCTTTTTTTCTCAATGCTATTGTGATCCTCTCTATTCCCGCTCCAGGAGAACTCACCTAAAGCACATTGGTTACAAACATTTTCTTTCTACCACTGCTGCTGTGGCATTTCATTTTCATAAAATGTGCCAGAGGTCATGCCAGATCTACATGTGTTGTGACATTTTGTCTTTCCAATAATAATATGAAAAAAACCCACATGATCCTACTTCTCAAGCGAGCCAGTGAAGTTCCCATACACAGTGCTTCGTTCACTGCCTCACGCTGCATTCAAGATTCAAGCTCGCTCTTTTGTTTGGAGTTATTTCCAACAGACCTTTCTGACTCTCTTAGACAGACATTTATATTCAAGACAAACCAAAACATAGCATTTGGCTTATGCTGAATCATTTATCTTCATCTTTTGGCACTGAGATTATGTAGCATTTATGAACTCCCTGTCCAGTCAGGCAAATACTTACTATGCTCTGATTTAGTGCCCTGGGTCCCACTGTGGAAGTTACTAGGCTTGCAAATAGTCATAATCTGAATCTAGATTTCCAGGCTCAGGCTTCTAAATCATTTGGCAGATAACTGAGTTGATGTTAGAAAAGAAAGTCACAGGTACAGAAGCCTGAGCTGCAAGCACATTTTAATCACAAACAAAGCTGAATGTAATATGGATTAGAAACAAACCAGGCAGAGAGACAGGGTTAAGATGGGATGGAATTGATCTAAAAAGGTAAGTTACACCACCATGACTGTCATATGGACAATGAACATTCTTGACACATTATAGCATTCTCTTGTAGCAAAAATAAATAAACTATAATTTTAATCCTCAGAAGCATGACTTACAAAGCATAACAGGCCTAAAGTTGCCTCCATTTTCTATAAGCAGAATATCGCATAAGCCACTAAAAAACATTTTTTGATCAGAAGAAAATCTTTGGTTTTAGTTTTGCTTTCCATATGGCTCAGGTTACACCTGATAAGAAATTGTTCTGTTGGTCAGGTGTTTTTCCATAGTATAACATGGCTGTAGAGGTTGGGGATAAGTTGTACGTAGCTTACTTTACTCAGATAATAGTCTGTCTCCTGAAACCTCTAAATCTGAGAAGTTGAAGGCAAATCTTTTCCTACTGAAGTATATTTGTTTCCCATCACGTCAAGTTGTTTTTGATTTATGCTGAGAGAAATTTTTGCTCAGATCTTGGATATCTGTAGAGGCAGCGATTATGTTCAGAAATTCTTGTTCCTCTCTTTTTCAAGAGATGCATTTTGGAGTAATGAATAGAAACAAATATAAAGAAAGAGATAAGACAATATTTTGGAACTTTGTTTCTTCTTGCTATTATCTTGCATGCAAAAATATTTATCGATGGCCTACTGTGCTATGCCTTTGGCTTTTCTCATACAATATGCCTGAAACCAAGTTTAATCTTGGTTTCCTTCTAGTCTCCATTTTCTCAGGGACAGCACCATTCAGTTAGTTAAACCAGAAACCAATTGTCATCCTTAATGCTTCACTTCCCTTTTTTCTCAATATGTATGTGCTTGAATGCAGTGTGTCCTTCAGGAATCACAGAGAAGACCTGGAGTTCCTCCCCAAAGTTGCCTCCTATCTGAAAAAGCTTACTACACTTATGTAATAGTGGAAGATTGTATTTTAAACACATTTAAAATAACACAATTTAATATAGAGCTAAGATCTTAATTTATGCATAAATATGAACTAATATAAACCTAATACAATTTAAAATTCTTTCGGAATCATGTAATTATAAGCCTGGAAAACTGAGTGAACCCTAAGTTATATTTACCTCATTGAAACACGGCAGTGAGATCTTACTAGAGAGATTTACTTTCCATTTTTGTTGGAATTATCCTTAAACTATGTGAATCTTGAAGAATAGGAAGTCAGGAAAACATTTTTCCTTTAGAATAAGGCAACCCAGTAATTGTGTGTTTATGAGAAAGATCTTTCCCTCAGGGTGGCAACACTTCCCATAAAATTCTCTTCCATTGTGAAGTATTCCTTATGAGCCAGATCTTTACCATGAAAACAAATAAACAACACAACAGAGAGAAATGGAGAGAAAATTATGATGTCACAAGGCTGGTGAGTCTGTACAAATCAGTTATTTGTGAATTGGTGTGAATGGGGCTTTCCTGAGCATTTAAAATGGCATTTTGATATTGTGTCTGGCTGTGAGTTAAAATTTATTCTTAGCACTCAGTTACTGCAGTTTCACACAAAGGGAATCTGGCAATCAGCTGCTCTGAATAGACTCATTATTGGGCATTTTAATCAGATTTTGACTGTTAAAACAGTCTCCATTCGGCCTGATAAGATACCCAAGAAAAAGGACCTTTTTCCACTTACTAGTCACTGTGAGACAGACCTTATTTGCAATAGGTGTGACATGTGTATGGCTTCCCTTTGCATGTAGGATGCATTCATTGATTCTTATTAAAAATTGATTACACTTGGCTTCACAGACATCTTCACAAGTTCAGGTTTCTATATTATATCCCTTACCCCCCCCCAAAAAAAAAACATCCAGTTGTCAGGTTATTCCAGCTTTCTTCCCATTCTCCAACAGAAATTCATAGGTTCACTAATAAATTCTCCAAGGACAACGACCCAGTGCCACTCCCTTAGGCTGCAGTGGTCTTTCTGACCCAACTTAGCATTATCGATGTTGCAAGCTGCATCAATAAGTCAGTGCTGGGTCTGTCACAGGTGTCACCTTCCTTATGAATCTTGGTCCTTAATGTTCTCTGTGGCATCTTACCTTTCATAGCCGAGACTTAGGCACAGCATGACTACAGCAGGTTGCAGAGTATCCAACGATTGCAGATGAAGCATCCACATCCCCTTCTCAAACAGAGGATTTGTGAGAATAAAAGTAAGCTACATTAAAGTACTTAGTGAAATGCATACTGCCATCATCAGGGAGCAAAATCGTTTGTGATAAACCGCAACAGTAGTAACATTTTCGACCAATCAGCTCAAGTTCACGATATATAGAAGATTAAACAGAGTAGCTTTTTTTTCTAGAAAGATTATAAAGATTATAGCATCTCCATAAACATATCGCATGTTTTGTTTATTTTAATAGCCACCATATAAAACAGAAATCATTGTTAGCTCCATCTTACAGTCAAGGCCGCTGAATCAGAGAGGTTACCATAAATGCCATTGATTATGGAGTTAGAAGTCATAGATTTAGGTAGTTCTAATCATGCAGCTAGGAGTCAGGATCTTCTCTTAAATCAGTGTGGGCCAAGCATGATGTCCTATGCTTATCTGGTGTAGGGTGCTGATAAAAATATGGAGCCTCATACAGGCTATGAGGTTATGAGATGTTGGGGAAGACTGCATCTGCTCTCTCAGTCCATATTATCTCGTGTGAACAACAAGGGATGCATTTTTCTCAGTGCTGTATAAAGATTCTCTGTAACTTGAATGTTTTGCATTTTCTGCAGCTTCTTTCCTTCAAAAGCATTGCTTCTCTTTCTCACTGTCAAGTGTTAGAATCAGAGGTCAGCCAGTCCAGAAGATTAGGTTGCACCTCCTGGGATGACTCATTAGAGAGTGAGGAAAAGTTGAAATAAAATAGAGAAAACCCCAAATGATGAAGTGTGATCTGGATAAAAAGTTCCGCACAACCAGTGGCTTCATGCAACTTGCACAGGGAAAAATGAGAGTGCAGGTCAGGGCCTGAGCAGAGGGAGCTGAGGTTTCTTTATTCTCACCCCTGGAAAGCGTCGAGTGCTTTTCCAGTAGAGATGGCATCTCCCAGATAGTTCTGGTTTTGCTCATGTTTGGTCATGAAGGCACTAATAGCTGAAGGATAGCGCCGCTCCCCCAAAGAAAAATGACAATGAACACCCTTGAAAGCAAAAGTGCTTGAGCCCACAGGTGAATCCTCCGAAGGAATCTGGGCAGAAAAGCACAGACAACTGAAGCAAAAATACAGACTGGATTACACGGGGCTTCTTCGAAGCAGAGGAAGCCGCGCATCAACAGAGCGGAAGAAGATATCTGCAAACCATGCATCTGACAAAGGATTAATGTTTAGAATCTACAAGGAACTCAAGAAACCCAATCACAGCAAAAACAGGCCATCCTGTTAAGAAACTGGCTAAGAATTTGAATAGATGTTTTTTCCAAAGGAACACAAAAGGCCAATGAACACATAAATAAATGATCAATATTTCTAGTCATCAGGGAAATGCAAATAAAAACCACAACGTGGTATCATCGCTCTCTCCAATTAGAATGGCTATTATCAAAAAGAAAAAAGTGCAGGCAAGGATGTGGAAAAGAGAGAACCCTAATACGTGGCTGAAGGGAACATAAATCAGTACAGCCGTTCTGGAAAACAGAATGGAGATCCCTCCAAAAACTAAAAATAGAACTGCTATGTAACCTAGCTATCACACTTCTGGGAATATATCCAGAGGAAATGAAGTCAGCCTATGAAACAGATACCTGTACTTCCATATTTATTACAGCTCAGTTCACGATAGTGAAGAGACACAATCAGACTAGATTTTCATCAAAAGATGCCTGGATAACAAAAATGTGGCATATACAATGGAATGGAATTCAGCCACAAAGGATGAAATTCTAACATTTGCAAAGAGGTCGATGGAATTAAGGATCATTATGCTAACAGCAACAGGTAGATACAGACAATACCACATGTTTTCTCTCATATATGGAAATTAATATATGAGTAGATAAGGAAAAATATATGGATGCCATATTATGTGATATCTAGACACTTACAAACGCTCTTTTCATTAAACTATTCTCTGTATATATCAATGTGCCCTTATTTCCTCATTTTATGACATATATCATCAGTCCCATGATATATGATATTGACACATGTACTTCTGTTGTTAAAACTAGTATTTTAAGGCTCGGCGAGGTGGCGCAGTGATTAAGGTCCTCGCCTTGCACGCCCGGGATCCCATATGGATGACGGTTCTAATCCCGTCAGCCCCGCTTCCTTTCCAGCTCCCTACCTGTGGCCTGGGAAAGCAGTCGAGGACGGTCCAAAGCTTTGGGACCCTGCACCCGCGTGGGAGACCCGGAAGAGGCTCCTGGCTTCGGATCGGCATAGTATCGGCTGTTGCGCTCACTTGGGGAGTGAATCATCGGACTGAAGATCTTCCTCTCTGTATATCCGCCTTTCAATAAAAAAAAAATAAATCTTTAAAAAAAAAAAGTAGTATTTTATGTGTATATGCAATGTTTACATACGAAATCAATAGGGTAAAAAGTTTAACTTGTAATTCTATGTGTGCTCACTGAACTCTATTTTATTATTTAAACATTTTAAAATTGAAAAGGTGAAAATTAGGTTTACCTTTGATGCAAAAAAATTGAAATATATTCAGTTTTTTTCTTAGTAGCATGGATTTTTGTATTAACTTTTTGAAGACCCTTTTTTTTAGGGTACCTGTGTGCTGTAACACAGATCTAGTAATGGATATCTGGGAATGAATTTATTTAAAATCACCACCAAAGGCAGCTACAAACTCCTAGTTTAGGTTTTCTCCTTGACTGGTATGTTTCTATGAATGAAAAGACATTGACGGGGCACTTGGCCATGGATAAGTAGCTGAGCAAAGTGGGGAAAAAAAAGAGTGGAGTTGCTCTAAACAGTAAAACGGACACTAGATTTTTCCATGAGCAACTGATTAAGACAGGAAGTGAGCTCCCTGTTTAGACCAGAGGGATAGCCTGGCAGTACACAGGAACTGCAGAGAAGGGAACCGACCTTACAGAAGTGATGGCTTTATGTGCTGTGATGTATTTTCTGTTACCATCCAACTCCCTGCTTGAGGTCTGGGAAAGCAGTAGAGGACGGCCCAAAGCTTTGAGACCACAGGACGCTCGATGGAGGCAGAGGTGGAATCAGACCCCAGGCACTGCCACATGGGATGAAGGAGTCCCAAGATGTGGTTGAATGCATTGTGCTAAAAGGTCCACTCCATGATCTTTATTAAAAACAAACAAACAAACAAACAAACAAAAACTACTCTGATGACTTCTCTGGTTAATTTCCAGAGTTCTAAAAACATTGTTGTTCCTGATGATATTTTGTTTTTCCTGGCTTTTGTGGAGGAGAGAATTCTTAGGGATTTTTACTCCACCATTTTTCTGGCATCATTCCTCATATTCTTCTTCTTTACCGAAAACAAGATATTTTTATTTTTAGGGACATCCTTGACTACTTCACAACCTGTCTTATTTTGGAGATTCGTAACACAAGAGTTCTCTTACTTACAGCGCTCGAATCTATCAGTAACGTAAGAGTCACAATCACCCTGAAGTGCCCATCTGGCAGTAAGTACCCCGTCCAGCTTGCACGGGACCCACTTAGTTCTCGGGGTTTCTGCTTCTTCAGTCCAGTGGACCTGGCCATGACTAATCATAGAATGGATAACATGGCTGAAAAAAAAAATTGTAATCCTTAGATTTCCTTGCTTCAGCAAGATTGGGAAGGAGTAGAAAGAATGAAATGAGAGATCCAAAATGGAAGTGGCCAGATGGAGGCTGTGAAGAAAAAGATGGCTCCAAATTATCACTGTCATCATCACCACAACCAGATAGGATAGAAAGCAGAGAAAGCACAGCCTTCTCTTGCTCATCAACTTGCCCAAGCTCATGCCTTTGAAGGAATGGCATAACTTGTACTCTCGGGCAGGTGTGCCCTAGTGAACATTTGTTTACTTGCAGAATAGAGGAATACTGATTTAAAAAAAAAAAAAACTCTGACATATAAAATCAGCGTTTTTAAAAATTATTCCTTCCATACTCCGATTTAAATTCACACATCTTTCATAATACCATCCAGTATCAAGTTACGATTGTTACAATTGCGAACACTAGATTTTCATGAATCATACTCATTGGTCATAATTTAATTTTTAAAATAATGTGTACAATGCTTTCAAACTTGCAGAAAATTTTATTTTTGTATGCATACTTGCCCTGGTGGTTGAAGGACCTAGGTTCGAGTCCAGTGTCTGCTCCCAGTCTCAACTTCTTGCTCATCCTGGAAGGCAATGGCAATGGCTCAAGAGATTGAGCTCCTGTCACCCCTGTGGGAAACATGACTTGATTTCTTGTTTCCTAGCCAGGCCTCAATTAGCCTAGGCCATCATGTTGCGTGAATCAGTAGGTAGAAACTCTGTCTATACATCTTTGTGAGTGTGTGTGTGCGTGCGAGTGTGTCCCATTCATTCTCTATCTCGATGTACCTCCAACAACTTTAAAAAAAAAGTTTAGTCTTTTACTTCTACTCAAAACTGATGTAAAGAGTAAAATTTGTAAAATACTGTTACTCTCTCTTTTTTTAAAGATTTACTTATTTTTATTGCAAAGTCAGATATACAGAGAGGAGGAGAAACAGAGGGGAAGAGCTTCTGTCTGATAATTCACTTCCCAAGTGACCACAACGGCTGATGCTATGCGGATCTGAAGCCAGGATCGAGGAACTTCTTCTGGGTCTCCCACATGGGTGCAGGGTCCCAAGGCTTTGGGCCATCATCGACTGCTTCCCCAGGCCCCAAGCAGGGAGCTGGATGGCAAATGGAGCTGCCAGGATTAAAACCAGAACCCATGTGGGATCCCAGCACGTTTAAGGCAAGAACTTTAGCCACTAGGCCACGGCGCCAGGCCCTAACTCAATCTTTCTAATAAAATATTTCTGATGTTGGATACTGGCTCACATTTCATAGCTAATATAACTGAGACCCAGACACTTTCTTAGAAGTATCAAAGAAGCATGATTCAAGCTTGGGGTTTCTGACGGTTCAGCACACTCTCTATTGTCTATATTTTTAATCATATCCCAGAATCAAGAACTTATCTGTCAAAGCATCAACTCTCCTTATTGCTTTATGGACACAAAGCTTCTAAATCCATCAAGTATTTGAGACCTGTGTTTTTCAGAAATGATATGTGACCTTTGGCTTAGCATAATCAAAGCATTGGCAACCCAATTTTAAAGCTCCTTTGAGACAAGAGTGAGACAGGACAACTTTGATGTTTAGAATTGTCTTTATTCAGAAAGACACTTCTGACACTATGCCCAGAGACCAAAGATAGAATGAGCCCATGGTGTTCCATCTCACACTTACTCCCCACCAAAAATTAAAAATTCAAAAATAGAAAGAAGAAATTGTCATTTTTTTCTGTAGGGAAAGAGAAGCGTTTGGAGAATTTGAAGGATACAAGTTGGTCTGAAAGCTTTAAAGATGAAAGGTATTACATGTTAGCCATTAGCCCCAGAGAGCGATGAGACCCTCAGTGTATCTTGCTGCTTCAAAGGGCACGGGACCACAGCTTCCCTAAAAGATGTCCTTACAGGGATTTTTGTGTGTATGTATGAAGCAGATGTTGTTCCCTCTAGGGCTTTCCGTCAGCCCACTTGTAAATCGCTATGACTTTTAGTGTTCCCCAAGCTTATTGCTGTAACTTCTAAATCTTTAGATTTCTAATGTCCTGCTGTAAATTCCCATCTGGGTCATCAGGTGTCTTCTGCCTTGCTCCAAATTGCAATGGAATTTCTAGTGGTTGGATCAGCATTTCCTTCCCCTGGCTTGCAAATGGCTGCTTCTCATGTCCATGATTTAAAGACAAAGGCCAATTTGGGGTTCAAATTCTGAAAATCAACCATGCCTTGTCTAAGAGCCATTGAGTTGTTCGGGCAATTGCCCAAGAAGTCATATGTGTGTCCTGGAGATGCAGTTTAATTTTTAATTGTGAATTAATGTCTTTAAGTCTCCCAAAGAGAGAGAAAGGACAATAAAAGTATGTGGGAGGTGGTAAATAATGTTTGCAAAATCTGCCTTGAGGCAGCGATCACCAACATTTCCTATTCGTTTTATTTACCATGGGAGTCCATCTCAGCTAATTGGATATTTCCGAAGGAGATTATTTTTATCATTATGTCATTCCCCAATTAATGGTTCTGATATTTGTATTTAATGGGTTTTTTTAAATATTTAAGGCATTAACCATAAATAGTACTGTTTGGGTTTTTTTAGTCTCATTCAATGTACTTGAGAATAAATGGTGGGGAGAGGTCAGCCCTGGGAGGATCCTCTCATTCCTGTCCCTGGTGGAGAGATTTTCAGGTAAGCAACCATTAGTAGTAGAGTTGGCCACCATTCTTAACTGCTCTTGTCTGCCCCTGAAGCAGTTGGCTCCCTTCCTAAAACACTACGGGAGCCAGTTGGCCTGACTGGTGTCTCCAGGGAATCAACCTTACATTTCCCAACTTTGTGAAGTGCCTTCGGAAGTAAGCCCACAGAGTTTCGTGTTTTCACTTTCTCTTGCTTGTGTTTTGAATCTAATCACTGTTTAGTATATAGTTTTTGCCGATTCATGCATGTAATTACACTCTTTTCCATCTTGTTCCCAAGATACTTACTGCAAAAACAGTTTTCATCACCTTCTTAATTCTCTATCTATAGCTGTACACACAGGCACACCCAGACATATTCACACTCACACACGTACAGATACCCTTGCGCAAGCATGCACAAACACAATTATTGGCTAAATATGTTAGTCAAACATCCCAGGAAACCTATCCCCCCCAAAAAAAAAAAAATTAACATTTTTATATTCTCATTTTAATTAAAACAATGATATTTTGAACCTTCAAACTGAAAGATACTCATCTTACACAAACTCTCAGAAAGAAGATAGAAACTTTGACATGGTTTGTATGTTATATGAATTATATAGGGTTATATTCATGATTTTAAAGGATTAACTGGGATACAGTTTTGTGTCTTTTAGATCCTAAAATATCTCCTCACTATTAAAATAACCAGAACACAGCAAATATTTTTTCCAATTCAGATGTACTTTTTGTCTAGTCACTGTGAAAATCTTTTGCCTTTTTATTGTTTTTCTTGGATATTAAGGAATCGGGAGTGGGTAATTTCTTCATGTTCTCGATATAAAGAAAAAGGAGGTATAGACAAAAAGAACATGTTACTATTCTTACTTGTATGTTAGTGGTGTTAGTATTACACACTTTCTCTTTAACAATATAAAAAAAGGTATTTAAATTAAAAAGGCATTTGTAAGAGAAAGAGAGAGGGGGCAGGGAAGGAGAAGGAAAGAGAGGAAAAGAGAGAGAGAGAGAGAGATCCCCATTCCTTTGATTTGATCCAGAAATGCTTGTAGCAGCTTTGGTTGGATCAGGCCAAAGCCTGGAGCCTAGAACTCAATTCAGGTCTCCTAAGTTGGTGGCAGGAACTCAGCTTGTTGAGTCACCGCTTGCTGCCTTTAGGGTATGCACTGCCAGGAAGTTGGATCAGCATGGATTAGCTAATTGCATCACCTGCTACCTTGAAGGATATGCACTGGCAAGAAGCTGCATCAGCAGCAGAGCTAGGACTGGAGCCTGGTGAGCTTTACAGAGAGAAGGAAACACAGAAAGAAAGATCTTCCATGCACTGGTACACTTCGCAAATGGTCACAATGGCCGCAGTCTTCCGCAGGTCTCCCACATCAGTGCAGGGTCCCAAGGCTTTGGAGCATCCTCTACTGCTTTCCAAGGCCCCAAGCAGAGAGCTGGATGGGAAATGGAGCAGCTGGGGTACAATCCTGCCTCCATATGGATGCTGGTGCTTGAAGGCGAAGGATTAGCCAGTTGAATCATTGTACTATGCCCCAGAAATACCTTGGCTTGGAGATAACAGCTGGGCTGAATCTGCCATGAGTGATTAACAGTTACTCCTCTGTCCTTTTGTGGACTTCCTTTGGAAAGCGATGGTGGAGATGACACGCAAGTGACAGAGGGAACACTGTGACTCTGAACTTAGTCCTCCACAGTGGCCCTGTGCTGATCCAAAACTCACGCACTCTGCCAAGACCCGGTGTGTTAATAGCAGCAATGCAGTGTCAAAGCCTGTTAGAAACAGAGGGCTCCTCAGCTAAGGCTGCACAAGATGATTTGTATTTTCATTAAATTACAATATTTGCTGCTTTTTCTGAGTTGCCCACCAGGCATGTACATGCCTGGCATTCACAACACTGGATATATCACTCATGATAGTTGTTTGTGTCTTAAATATTTATTTGAAAAGCTGAGTAAGAGATCGAGAGAGAGGAAGAGAGAGATTAATAGCATCTGTTGTTTCACTCCCCAAGTAACTTTAACAACCAGGGCTGGGCCTAGCTTCATCCACATCTCCCATTGGGGGTAGGGTCCCAAGGGATTTGATCTATCTTTGCTGTTTTCCTCGGAGCATTAACTGGGAGCTGGACTGGAAACAGAGCAGCCCCCATGCCAGCATCTCAGGCAGCAGCAGTGTAACCCCTTGCACCACAGCACCAGCTCCAGATATTGCAGTGTTCAACAACACGATAACCTAGTAAATGTCAGATTCAAGTCTGGTGCCATTCTCTCTGCTGTTTCTGCTTTAATGAAGATTGATCCATGTTAATAATACATGCTTGGATCTGATATACAAAGCAAGAGGTAGATTGGGAAGCAGCTGAAAATATGCCTAGGCTAGCCCTCAGAAAAACCTGAGATGGAGGAGGGGAGGCTCTAAACTCATCCTTTCATGTTTAATCACCTAGCAGATGATGCAAGAGGGTAGGGCCACATTGGACATGTCAGCTTCTGGGGGCCCAAGGTCTCAGGGATTGGAATCAAGGCCAACTGCAGTCATGGTTCTCAGGGTAGCTTAGCAGCAAGTCTCCATGGTGTAGACATACGGTAGTGAAACAGTGCAGAATTTTGGAGAAATTCAGGAAGCATTCAGAAGGTTTCAGCTCCAAATCTCCAAAAGTAGAATGTAGATTTCTAGAAGGCACAGGTGAGATGAAGCCAGAGTATTACTTACACAAACATGAAATCACATCGACTCTGTGAACGCGGCCCTAACACTCTCAGCTTCTTAAGAATAATAACGCTTGAGACAAAGGTGTGTTGTGTTTTTTTTTTTGGGGGGGGGGTTAACAAAGCATTTCAGAGAGCTGACATGGCATCCTTTCTCCACCCGCAGCTTCTCTCACACGAACCCAGTCAAGGAACTTGAACATCATCAAATGGAATTCAGTGTGTGGTTTGGAGGGAGGGGCAGCCAAAGGGAACCCATGGTCTTTGTTTCTAACCTTGCTGAGAAAGCATTTCCTTGGGCCTTTCCTAAGCACTGGTTCCTGGGAAGATTAGCAGATCTCTTTAGTCTGTCTAGATCTCCACTTGTAGATAATACAAACACGTTTCAAAATAATAGAATTGTACAGCACTGTCATCTGAGACAAACTCATGTTTGAACAGGAGGCCATGATCAGAAAGACAAAAATTTAGAAAAGGAGACCAATCATTAGAATGGCATACACCATGGCAACTTTGAATGGCAAGAATAAAGCACCCTAAAGTACAGGCTGTTTGCAATTGATGCAAAAGGAATGACATAAGCATCTGCCTACATCATTCACAGATCCTTTAACACAGAGGTTGTAGCTCACTTCTGCTCCTCAGTACTTACCCGACACTTCAAGTGAATTCTTTTCTTAATAAAAGATTTACTTGTATTTATTTGAAAGGCATAGCTACAGAGGGAGAGGGGAGGGAAGGAGAGACAGAGAATTCCTTCATCCACTGGTTCACTCCCCACATGGCTGCACTGGTTGGGACTGGGGCAGGCTGAGGGCAGGAACCAGGAATTTCTTCCAGGTCTCCCACAGGAATGCAGGGGCCCCAGTACTTGCGGGCCATCCTCTGTTGTTTACACAGACACATCAGAAGGAAGCTGGAACTGGAGTCCATATGGGATGCTGCCAGTGCGGCTGGCAACTTAACTCCTTACGTCACAGCACTGGCCCTTCTGGAGGGATTCTAGTGACACGCAATGGCTTTATGCTTCTTGCAATGGCAAATGGATAGAGTGTCTTTCTGCTGCCACAGTCCACTTCATCAGCTCCTTACTCAGGATTTCTGAGGCTTGTGTGTCTATTTCAAATCCAGTGATACTGGCCCGAACGCTAGGGGTCCCATCTAAGCTCTCCAGGACCCTCTTTGGCAGCTCCTCTTTACTTCAAGTACAAAGGCTGTGTACTTGTTTTCTTCGCCGGTGGCACTCAGAGCGCAGCTTCTGCTCAAGAAATCCGCTTCACAAAAATCCTCCCTCCGTCTCCAGCTGTCACTTTCTCAGTTCTCAGCCTATTTGGAGAATCAGGTTATGTCTTCTGGTGACACCCACTAAAATTTCACATCTGGGGCCCGGCGCGGTGGCGCAAGTGGTTAAGGTCCTCGCCTTGCACGCCCAGGATCCCATATGGGTGCTGGTTGTAATCCAGGCGGCCCCTCTTCCCATCCAGCTCCCTGCTTGTGGCCCAGGAGAGCAGTGGAGGACGGCCCAAAGCTTTGGGACCCTGCACCCGCGTGGGAGACCCGGAAGAGGCTCCTGGCTCTGGATTGGCATAGCATCGGCCCGTTGCACTCACTTGGGGAGTGAATCATCGGACGGAAGATCTTCCTCTCTGTCTCTCCTCTCTGTATATCCGCCTTTCCAATAAAGATAAAATAAATCTTAAAAAGAAAAAATTCACATCTGTTTTTTCCTTAGACAATCACTCACAATTCTTAATGCCATGTCTTATCATTCCATACTCAGTATTTCCCAATGTAGAGCAGTGTATTTAGGTGATATTCAATGCTTCAAGTCTGCCAACATTGTTGCAATCATCTTTTGTGATTAAGACAGAACTGCAGTCCCTTGCTGTCCCATTTTTTTTCTGGGCGTAATTTATGCTTTATTGTTTATTCCATTATATTACTGTTTCTGTATTTGTTATGTATTGGAGAGGCAGCAGGTAGAGGAGAATGCACACATGGTGTCATTCACTGGTTCACTCCCCAAATGCCTGCAAGTCAGAAACTCAATCCAGGTCTCTCATGTGGTGGATAGGAATTCAATTGTTTGAGCCATTACCACGAACAGGAAGCTGGAAGCATGATCTACAGCCATTTAATTTATGATGTTGGCTTGTAATACAATATCATTGGAATCAGGAAGTTATGAGCAGTGCAGGCCTGATTGGCTTCTAAATTGACTACACCATTCACAGAAGCCACAATAAATAAAGCAGCATCTTGCTATTCCATGGCTCTGACTATCAAGTTCTCATCGGCTTCAGGTGATAGTAAAGAGATTGGGGACCTTGACTTTGAAGAGGTGTGCTGTGAATTCACACAGACCCGGGCATGTTCTTTGTGATCTCAAATTGCACTTCCCATTTCCTCATAAATAATAAAAATTATGCTTTTTTGTGTGTCTTCTTATTGTCAGTCTCTCCCACTGAAATGCAGGCTGCATGCCGGTAGCAGCATTTGTTTTGACCCGTGGTGCCTGACTGCTAGTTCATGGAGGCTCTGTTAGCTGATGTTCCTAGAACAAGGGCTGCATGTACTAGAAGGCAGATGTTTGTGTCAGCGCCGAGGATGTTCCAATTATGCCTGCTGCCGACAGGTTGGGTGGCTTTCCCTGGGAGCTGGCACCTTCTCCAGACCTCCAGCTGCAAGCGAACGACCGTTGGCCGGATAGAGTTTGTGGCATGCCACCTTTGGGATGTCAAGCAGTGAGAATCACTTTTAGCTTTGTGTTCTAAAGAGGAGCTTTAATCAAACATTTCCCCCCCACCCCCGTGGTGGCAGATGATGCTGAGCCTCTTGGCTTGGGGACTTTGGAACCATTGAAAGGAAGACTGAATTTGAATCAGTACACCTCTGGGTTAGAATGCAGCCCCTTCTCACTGCGCAGGGTGAAGGCGGGGATGACTTAACTGGCTGTTTATTAGCTCTCCAGAGTCTACCACTCCTCCTTGACCCCACTGTTGGCAGCACCCCCAGGTCCCCAGCCCTACTGCTTACGGCCTGCTATCAGGTTGCCCACAGGAAAGCTGCCAGTTAATGACAGACACCAGCCAAATCTTCACAGAACAACTCTTTCCCCAACGGGAGATTATCCAAGCAATGAGTGCTTGGTGTTCATGTTTCTTTCTCCCAGTGATGATGGTCATGATGGGTGGGAGCAGTTAGAGAACAGGTGGGCCAGCACAGTGGTTTGGGATCTACCAGAAAAGGAACTCAGCCGGGAAGCACGCAGAAGCTCCTTGAAAGTCAAGTGGAAATGAGAAGAGGGAGTTTACAAAGATGGGAGAGGATGACCCTGAGCATACTGAGACAGCCTGGAGGGAGCACACTGGGAAAGGGAGGACTCGCCCTGGCTGCAGCTGCCGCTGTGGCTGTGGCGTTCCAGTTCTGCTTTTACACACTGCAGGTACCCCAGCAGGCAGGAAAGAAGGCGGGAACAAGGCAATACTGGGCGTCCAACCATGTATGAGTGCTTCTTTGGCCAAGTCACTTCCTGTCTCAGGGAGCAGGCTGTGGTCCTTGCTATCATTTCAGGGACCTGTGGGGGAAAAGCTTTGCTTTGCAAGAAAGATTGAGCGGTAGACACACAGCACTCACACAAGGTACACATCACGGGCAGCACTGTGCCTTTCCCTGGGAAGGGAGTGGGGGAAGAATGTGGATTCTGTTTTTCACTTGAAATTTGTAGAACTAATTCAGCTCTGCTGGACTGAAGCATGTTCTATCACGCTAAAAATCAAATGCTTTCTTCCTATGGGGAAAGTTCCAGTGTTACAACGGAAAGAGGTGACAGCCTCATTTCTGCCATCAAAAGTAATCCATTAACTTTGGCTCTGACACTCTGGCAGGCACCGAATCCCAGGGAGCTTTCCAATTCGATGCATTCTCTGCAGAGCACCGTTGGGCTCACCACCTCTGAATAACATGGTTCCCTTAAAAACTTCCTCTTTGCACAGGCAATGTAAGAAGCCTGGCTCTGTCACCGGTACCAGTCAGCCGGTGCTAGGGAGGTGGGTTAGCAGGTTTTCATTCTCCATCTCCCATCCTGGGAGCCTCGTAGAAAAAACAGCTCGTTTTTGGTTTTTCCCCTTTACACCGAGGATGTGGGTAGTTGGCAAGCGAGGTTTTTGCACCGTCAGCAAAGATTATGCTAATCTCGGCGCCACACCCTGGCTTCCTCTCTATGCAGCCGGGGACTCAGGCAGGTACTACTCAGCACCTGAGACGCAAGCTACACACAGGTGCTTCGGAGCCCAAGGGACGAAACAGGCAGCGAGATGTGGGCTACCAACCTCGGTTGTCTAACATTTTGCTTCTCGCTAACGTTTGCCGTGTGACGTGTGTGTCTGTAGGCGCACGGATAACTAATGGCAGTAATGCTTTTTTTTTTTTTTTCTTTTGGGCAGGGGAGGGGGAAGAGGCAAGGCAAGTTATAAACGGCATGGAGGTGTGTGGCAGGTCTGACCGCATAAAGGTCCTTGGCTTCCCAAGCATCTCTTTGGGACCTGGGTGGCTCTTCCTTCAGCTGGCACCTCTGCCAGGCATAGGCGCGCACAAGCACCTGTCCGCCTGCCCGTACACCCCCACCCAGCTCCCTAGCCCCGCAGCGTCAGTCTCCGACCCGAAGATTCCAGAATTAGTCCGGGGCCGCTTTGGACACACAAAGCTCTATCGGGGAAGGAGGGAGGGTGACGGTGGTGAGGGTTCTTGCTTGGATCATTTATTTATCTTGTGCGCATTAAGAACCCACCATTAGGTGCTGGTGGGAGGCGCTACTCCGCCCGAATCGCAGCCCGCGCGCCTCGGTTCCGCACACACCCGCACCCGCCCGGAGCCGCCTGCGGCCCGGCATCCGCGTGGCTCGGCAGCCCCGACGCGGCCACCAGCTTCTTCCTCCCCACGCTCCGCCAGGCCCGTGGAGCCGGAGCATCCTTCGCAATCCTCTGCCCGCCTGTTTCTGGGTGGAGAGGAGGTTCCTCGGCGGCGGCTCCAAGCGCGCCCTGCCGCGGGCACCCCCGCGCCCCCCAGTTCCCGGCTCGTGGCGGCGGCGGCGACGACGTCGCTCTCCGGAGTTTGACTCTCGGGCGGCGGCGGTGGCGGCGCGGGGCCGCGGGCGGCGGGAGCGAGGCGAGCCGGCCGCTCGCCCTCCGCGCTGCGCTCGGATTGGTCTCTCCCGGCAAGTGCTGGCCGAGGGTTGGCTGCGGGCCGGCTGAAGAACAGGTGCACCTCAGCGCCGGGGCTTCGCCGAGAGCAGCCGCCGAGGAACGCGGTGCGCCGGGCGAGCGGCGGCGGCCGGGCCGGCGGGGCCCCCTGTGTCGGAATGCGGCTCGCTGGTGCCCGGGGTCCCGCGTCCGGCCGGCTCGGCCCCTGAGGCCCGAAGGCGGCGGCGGCAGGAGCAGCAGCAGCAGCAGCAGCAGCAGCAGCAGCAGCGGGGCGGCGACGACGGCGGCGCGGGCGGGCGGGCGCCCTAGGGAGCGGGCCGGGCGCGGCGCCCCGAGGATGCGGGCGCGGCTGGAGCGCACGCAGGCGGCGGGCAGCGGTGGCAGCAGGGGCGGCAGCAGCAGCAGCAGCAGCAGCAGCGGCGGCGGCGGCGGCGGCGGGCGCGGGGTCCCGGTGCTCAGGAGGCCGCTCAGCGGGCTGCAGACGCGCCCCGCCGCTCCCTGACCGGGCCGGTGGCGCGCGCCGAGCCAGGGGTGTTGGGGGGTGGCCCCGTCTCGCCCCTCTCGCGCGCTCCTCGCCGCCTGCCCTCCCCCCCTACTCCCCGGCCCGCGTCCCCCTCCCCCGCCCCTCTCCTCCCCGCCCGCCGCCCGCCTCTCGGGGGGAGGGGCGTGGGGGCAGGGAGCCGATTTGCATGCGGCCGCGGCGGCCGCTGCCTGCGCCCTAGCCCGCCCGCCCGCCGGAGCCCGCGCCCGCGCCCGGCCCGCGCGGCCCCATGCCTCTGGCGCGGCCCTCGGGGGGCGAAGGTGAAGACCGGCTCCTAGGATGAGTGAAGGCGCGGCCGCTGCCTCGCCACCTGGTGCCGCTTCGGCAGCCGCCGCCTCAGCCGAGGAGGGCACCGCAGCAGCAGCAGCAGCGGCGGCGGCGGCGGCGGCGGCGGCAGCGGCGGGCGGGGGCCCGGACGGCGGCGGCGGCGAAGGGGCGGCCGAGCCCCCCCGGGAGTTACGCTGTAGCGACTGCATCGTGTGGAACCGGCAGCAGACGTGGCTGTGTGTGGTGCCTCTGTTCATCGGCTTCATCGGCCTGGGGCTCAGCCTCATGCTCCTCAAATGGATCGTGGTGGGCTCCGTCCAGGAGTACGTGCCCACAGACCTGGTGGACTCCAAGGGGATGGGCCAGGACCCCTTCTTCCTCTCCAAGCCCAGCTCTTTTCCCAAGGCTATGGAGACCACCACCGCCACCGCGGCCACCACGTCCCCCGCCACCCCCTCCGCCTCCTCCAGGACGCCCAACCGGATTAGCACGCGCCTGACCACCGTCACGCGGGCACCCACTCGCTTCCCGGGCCACCGCGTGCCTATCCGGGCCAGCCCGCGCTCCACCACGGCACGGAACACCGCGGGCCCCCCGACGGCCCTGTCCACTACGGCCCCTTTCTTCAGTAGCAGCGCGCCGGGCTCCCGACCGCCGGGGCCGGGTGTCCCCAGTACCCAGGCTATGCCCTCCTGGCCCACTGCGGCATATGCTACCTCCTCCTACCTTCACGACTCCACTCCCGCCTGGACTCTGTCTCCCGTTCAGGATGCTGTGTCCTCCTCCTCTTCCTCTTCTTCTACCACCGTCACTGCCACCACCACCACCACCACCACCACCGCACCAGAAACTAGCACCAGCCCCAAATTCCGTAAGTAAACTGAGCGGTACAACTGAGCCTCCTCTGCGCCCTCCTGCTGTCTGACCACCACCCCTCCCCCTTGGCAGGGTTTTTTTTTGGGGGGGGGGGTTGTTCTCCCGGCCACGCAAGAAGCAAGGCGCGCCACGCAGGTTGCCAGCTCGTGTTGGGTCGCTGTGCGTGTGTGGGGAGGCACTGGCCAGGGGAGAGTCCTCCTTCCCTGAGTCCCGACTGAGGGAGAGGGAGAAACCGCCAAAGTCTCTCTAATGCCTTGAGGCGAGCGAGCCTGCTGACTGCAGACCTTCGGGGTCAGCGCGGCGCCGGGTTTCCATTTCTGCCCCGGGGGCTGGCGCCCTGGCGGGGCCGGCACACTGGCTGAGAGGCTAGGTGGAAAGGCCCTCTCCCAGAGGCTCCGTGCCCCTCCAGCCGCCTGGAGACAGACAAGCACGTGCAGATGGACTATCCCCAAGCCAGCAAGGGAAGTTAGGGCCAGGTGGGGGGGACCGTTCCATGGAGATGCTAGCGGGAAGGGGAGGATGCTAGCAGGAGATGCATCCTACAAAGCGACCCTGACCCTGGCTGTGATGGGAAGGGTTCATTAGAAGCCCAGGGGACAAGGTGGGGGCGAGGGGATAGGGAGAGGGCTCAGGGTCCCCTGCCCCTGCAGCGTGGCCACGGATGTTCCAAGGCGTGGACGAAGCATCCGTAGCCGCCGAGAGTGAGTTGAACTCGGACGATGTAAGGGAGCAGCCCTGCAGAACAGCCGGCCTCTAGGATTCTGAGGATGGAGGAGGATTTTTAAAAAAATTTTCCTGCTAAGTGGTTGCTTTTGTTCCTCTCCTAAAGGTGGTGGGGTGTACATCTTGTCCCTCGTCCCCTCTGTGTCTGAAAAAAAACCTGAGACGGGCTGGGTCAGAGCCCTGAGAGGTGGGAGCTGGCCTGCCCTTCTGTGGAGAGAACATGTCAGCCTGAGCTCAGTCAGTCGGTGCAAGCCCCTGACCAGTCAGGTCCCCCATGCCTGACAGCTCCCTCGCCACCTTGTTGCAAGAGTGCGTAGTGTTCGCAGTATTCTGCATGGATGGGGACTGTTGGCCGCCCACCTAGTGCCTCTAGGAATGAGGGTAGGGGACCAGCCTGTGTGGCTGAAGGTTATTTAGGACAAACCCCCGGCGTGTCAGCTCAAGTTCTGTGCCAGGCAGTTTTGCAAGGACTGGCTGGCTGTGCTGGGGGTGTCTCCCGGGCAGCCCTGACCTGGCCAGGAGTGGCAGCGCCTGGTTAACTCCTTGGTGCTGGGAGGATACCCTGCTGCCTCTCAGACATCTGCTAAGTTTTCACTCCCCTCACCCTGTGGTCTTCCCTTCTCCCCTGCGACAGAATTGAATGTATTTGTAAGTAAGATGGGGGTTGCAAGCCCTTGTTTTTCCTCCATACACTGCTTTGGGGGGGTGGGGTGGGGTGAGGTGGGGGGTGGCTAGAGGGTCCAGTGGGAGACTGGAAGGAAGGGCGGGAGGCGCGGGCCACCAAGCCGAATGGCAGAAGAGCCGGTAACTTGCCGGTTCCGCCTGCTGAGGGTGAGGCATTCCTTTCTGCACATTTCCCAGGAGGTGCTGAGGGGCTTGCTTCCCTCTGCTGATCCAGCTGGAGTTTTGTGGAGGGATGTGTGAACGCAGTCAGTGGATTAAAAATAGGTGTCTGTCCTGGGCAGCCCAGATTAAAAAAAAAAAAATCTCCTCTGAAGCATTTGATATGAATAATGGAGTGTGGGTGTACTTCCCAACTGTGTGTGTGTGTGTGTGTGTGTGTGTGTGTAAGGGGAGGCATGGCACATGGAGGGGACATTTCATGTTCTTTGCAGTTGATTCTGCTGTGTTCCATTTTGGAGGTCTTTAAAGCACGCCCAGGGTAGTTCTTTCTGCCCCTCTGTGCTCTCTTCCCACATTGTGTAGAAGGGAACGCAGCCTGTTTAATAAGTAATGATCATTGACAGGGCTCTCAGCACCAAGGAAAGAAGACTGGGGGCAAATCTGTACATGATGTCAATATTCATATGGACGTGTAAGCAGTATTTGGTGTATTTGTGCGTGAAGTTTCTTTTTCTTTCTTTCCTTCTTAAATGCCTTTAACCAGGAATTGAATCAAGGAGTAAAATGCAAGTATGCTAATCTGCCAGAAAGTGACCTGGTTTGCCTGTATCAACAAGGGAAATTGTGCTGAAAGATAGATCGGGTCCTTTCCACGGAGGGGGAATCTACATGGAGAAGCTGTATGATAATTTAAAGGAAAAGCACAGTTTATTTCTTTTCACCAGGATGGCGGGATGATTAACAAAAGGAAATGAAGATTGCATCCGAGGGATTCTGGGTGTTGCTACTGTTGGCTGAATAGTGGTTCGCATAGCTGGCATTCATATTTTTGCTTGCTTGGATCACGTCAGTAAAGTTCCCAGGAGACAAATTCCTTTCCCTCCAGCTGCTACCTCCATACTTGAGGAGGGTTTTTCTGTCTTTTTTTTTTTTATCCTTTGAAAATAAAAGTGGTGGATTCCTTCTCCAGGGCTGAAGAGGCTGAAGGATGCTGCTCTGTTGTTTTGGAGGCTAACCTTCAGATTCTTTCATGGCCAGGGTCTTTGCTCTTGAATTGAACATCTCAAGGCTCAGAGAGTGAATGCCTTTGTGTTCCTCCTGGAGCAAGCAGAAGGCAGCGCAGCTCTTAGGAGAATCAATGCTCTAATGGATACTCGCATGCTCGCAAGTGGAATTTTTTTTTTCTGCTATGGGGAGAATTCATTTTAGAGGGCTGTTTCTGGTTTTCTGTAGAGTGGGGAAAAATAGGAGTAAATTGAAAGGACAAGAAGAGGAGAAGGTGGCAGTTGGCCCTTCTCTTCTTGTCCTCTATCATTTGGGTCGTGAGTTGGACTCAAAGTTTCCTAAGTGCCTAGTACCTCTGGGTGCCTCAGTGCTCAAGCCTTTGCAACACGTTCCGAGTCCCTTCAAGCCAAGTTGCCCATGCATGTTGCTACCAAGAAGTGGTTTCACCAAGAACATCCTGGAAGCATTTTGCATCTGCTCGTGCAAGTTTTCAAATTTCTCAAGCCAAAAATAGTAGAGGAATAGTGGTTTTGGTCCCTGTCTAAACGCACTTTGCCTTTTATTGCACGTTGAATTGTGTTTTCAGATTTTGAACGTGTGTGGAATGTTGTCAATGGGAACATGGGTTGTTTGAGAGACTTGAAATTCTTTTATTCTTTTATTCTTTTATTGAGCCGAGAGCACTTTTTGTAGATTGGTGATCAGGGCCACAACAAAGCACGTTGTTGGGTTCTCTTTGGGTTGTATTTCAAAGACATTTTAAATTTAAATTAAATTAGCTCACTAAAAACTACATAGTTTATTTAGGGGAGAAATGAATGTGAAGTTTGTCATTGTTGTTCAGGCATGGTAAGCAGGCACTTTTAACTGGAAATGTCCATTTAGCCAGAGTTTGCCTAGTCATGCCTGTGATAAATTTTAAGAGAGCCATCGACAAAGTGCACTATTTTTCTGTGACTGCTTTTTAGCATCTTCATTCCCTCGCTGAGTATCCTGGGCTCCTGCCTAATTAGCTTCAGATGTCATTTGTTTAAATGAAGTTACTCCCCTTCACTCTGCTTTGTCTGCGGTGAGTCCATGCCTTCAAAGGAATTCCAATCTAGGAGTTACTGACCCCGGTCATGCATGGTGGCCCAGGTGAATGGAGTCAGAGCTGAAGGTCAATATTTCTTAGGAAATCCAATCAAGAGTATATATATATATATATATATATATGTATATATGTACATGTATATATATATACACACACACACACATGTGTATATATGTGTGTATGTATAAGCACAAGCTATAAACTTGAGTATGGTTTGCTTTCCTCTGTCCTCAGATAGGATTATGAGACTTTACTGCTTTGCTCAAATATACTTTGCAGTTTTCTTCTTTAGACATTTAGGTCGCACTTCACGGTCCTAACACAAAAGGAGAAATAAGAGGAGCCTAGATTGGGAAGACTGTTCTTAGGGTCTTTTGGTGGGGTCCTCCCAGTGCATGAAGACAGCATGGCCTGTGCATCCCTCCTCAGTTCTTCATGCCTGAGATAAGGGTCTGAAGGTGGTGGGGCTGATTGCCAACCCCCTTGGCCGGTTTGGTGAGGAACCCTGCCACGTTGGGAGTTGTGTTGTTTTCCAGATGCACAGTGCTGATGCACCAGATGTGAAAGATAAAAAGATAAAACTCCTAATGACCTGTTTTGCAGAAATTCCTCTTCCTGAGTGGCCATCTCTTCCACATCCACGCTGGGTCATAAGCAGGTGTGTTGGGGCAGGTTTGAATCTAGGAGATCCAGTGTGAGGCAGTCAGGTCTCTCTCCCACGCTGCCTTCACACTCCTTTATACTACCATGAGAGGAAAAGCTGATTTTCAGCTGCTACTTCTGTAGAGATGATACTCTTCTAACCTTTCGCATCCCCGGCAAGCGTATCTCAATATTCTTTCTGGGATCTTGAGAGTGGAACATGAAAGTTGCCCCCAAAATGTATAAGAGCAAGGGGCAAACCATAACTCTACATCCTAAAGACGCATCTGGATTGCTTCTGAATAGAACTGAAATGCGGTTTTCTTCTTCTTGGTCTGCTCGTCTCTGCATTTCTGTGTGTGGGGTAAGGCACACACCTTGACAGATAGGAACTGCTGAATCGTTGGGAGATCCTGAGACTTTATGTGTCTACTCTGGGAAAGTGTACCGCCCCCCAAGCCCAGGGCCATGTGCAGGTCAGGGAGTTCCAAAACGTGTGTGGAAAAAATGGAGTTTAGAATGAAGAGGGAAAAGTTCATTTAGGGCAAAAGATTTTGAAATCCCACATGTACGGGTGGTGACAGAAAGACGGGGGAGCAGGCCCAAGTTCAAGTTCTGTAGTGTCAGTGTGAAAACGTGCCGGAGGACGTGTGTCCCTCTTCACGTCATTCTTGCTGAGAATCCTAGGACACGTGTTGGTTTTCCATTTTCACTGTTCTTGTGGGAAGAGTTTGTGCAGGTCTTCCCGCGTCCTGAATCTTCCTTCCCTCCTTCCTATTTTACTGCTTTGTCTTACCCTCTAGTACCCGTGCTATTTGTTAAGGGGCATTTTCTTAAATCTTGTTCATAGATTCATGTTATTTCAACTTGTTTCAAAGGCTCATCCTTTCTGAGAAGGCACATTGGATTGGTTGAACTGATGTAGAAAGATACAGGGAAAAAATTCTTCCCATTGAGACGATCAGCCGTTGAAACCATCTTGGTGGCTTTCTAAGAAAAAATTTCTGTAAACATTTGGGAGGGAGGTCGATGCATGCCTATTTATTTTTCCAACATAGGTTGATATATAAGTTGTATTAAACTTGATGAATCATTTATTATCTGGTCCTAAGACACAGTGACACAATTGAACCTAGGCTACCATATCCCTTCATGTAATCCTTGCCTTCCTATATGTCATGTGTTTTAGCTTATAAAACCCATTTGTTAAACACACATTTAGACAATATATAATATTTCTAGTAATATGAACTTTGTAAAAATGCTGGTTTGAAAATCAGAAGATTAAAGTAATTAAAAATTTACGTCGTGAACATTCTCAAAAATTGTGTTGTAGGATCAAGACTTCTTCCTGAGTGTGTGTGTATGGGTTTAAGCATAGGTTCTTTTTCCTTTCTTCTCCTTTTCTCAACAAAAGTCTAAAGAACTAATTTGGTTCATGAAAATACTAGAGAAGGGATCATGAAAATACTAGAGAAGGGATGTGAATGCATTTTCCTCAGAGTTACCTTTTACTTGGCAATGTTTTATAGTTTCTTGTGCCTATAATTTGAAGTAATTTATTTCTATTACACAGCTTAGAGAGATTTTTTTTTTCTTTTTCCAGTCCAGTCAACTTCATTTTACTAAAATCTACGTTTTGTTTTTTTTTTTCGTTTCTACCGTTATGTGTCATCAACTCACTTTATGTTTAACTGAATGACATAACTGCTAGCAGCTGACATCAGCAAGTTTGGTGCCCAGCTTGTTGGTAAATTCACCACTCAGCTGGGGCTGCAGTGATGTGCCGGTTTCCCTGAACTTGACCTGCTGACTGTGACCTCCTTGTATAGTGGGCTGCGTTACCGTGTTCTTTGCAGGTGGAGTACAAACAGGCTGACGTCCTTGAGTTGTCTAAGGGGATGTGGTTAAGTGAAGCAGTTACTTTGGTAGTGAACAGCATTGAGGCAGAGCGACAATCATTATCTGTATGAACGTCAGTCCTTTGAGAGCTGTGCAACCTTTGGGGACTGAGGCACTCCGTCTGAATCTTGGCTTCCTCCCCTGGGGAAATGGGAATGATGACCGTGACCTAGTGTGTATTCCACTCTGCAGGTAATTTATAAACTGGAAAACACTCTTCTTCGATGTTAAGGGATGGGAGAAGTAGAGGCTGGTTATTTGTATCCAAAAATGTATCAAGGCATTGAATGTTGTTGAAATGTTGGAGCTGGTTGGCTCCCTAGTTTGAGGGAACTTTCATCATGATGAGAGATGGTTCTGCCCTGGGATCTTCCCTGTATTTCTCCAGGATACCCAGAAAGGTACAAAAATATGATGTGCAAATGTACCTTCAGTTGGCTTGGAAGTTTAATCAGAAACTGGTGCCCAACCTTCCTCATCCTTTGCTTGATAAGTGTTGAAGACCAGTTCAGATATATGTCAATGAGTGAACCAGAATGTAGGGGAAAGAGTGTGTTGCTGCATAAACTGGAAATCTGAATATTCTGGAATAAAGAGTTTTTTAAGGCCTCCCTTTGTGCTGCTACTAAACTGTGTTAATGCCATTGGCTTTTTAAGTTTTTGAGAAAATTTAAGTAAAAATAGGCAATATCTGCATTGCTTCCTGTTTTCTTCCTAATTGTGCAGTTCCTGTGATGTAGATTTCTCAGGATTAGCAGGTTGATTGTACCCGGCAAAGAACTCTGCTGGATTTCTGTGTTTATATTTTAGGGAGCTTTAATATTTGCGTTTTGAAAGCATCTATCTTCAAGTCTGTGTTTATTGTAAACTTCATCCGGAATTATATTTCAGAGCATTACTTCTCGTTGTTGTTGTAACGGTGTTTATTTTTAAAGACAGGTTAGTGATTGTACATAAATCATAGATTGCTGTTTCTGGGCATAAAATGAGGCTGGTGAGAAACAGACCTGCAAAGTGAATTCAGAATGCAGCTTTCATCATACAGGTTTGGAAACTTCCAGTGCTGCTGAGGCTCTTCCTAGAAGTGATGGTGTGCAGCACACAGACAACACACACACACACACACACACACACTCGTACATGCACACCAACATTGCTGCATAAACGTGCACATAGCACTAGTAATTGTGCATCACAGGCAGGGTTTTCACAGCAGATTTCTTACGCTTCAAAATCGGTTAAGGACGATTTTCCTCTCGAAGATTTATTTATTTCCTTAACAGACAGGTAAGGGATGTGAGAAAGAGAGAGCTCCTTCATCCAGCGGTTCACTCTGTAAATGCCCATAAGTAGGACTAGGCAGGCAGAGGCCAAGTCCCAGGATGTCCAATCAGGGCTCCTGGATGAGCAGCTGGAAGCCAGCCACTAGGTGCAGGATCTGCTGCCTCCCAGTGGCAGGTGCAGCAAGCCCAGTTGGAAGCACTCAGGTCTGTGATGCAGGGGTCACCGGCTGCCAATGATACCACAACATCTTGGAAGTATCCATCTGCCTTCTCAAAGGATGCTTTCCATGACCATGTGAAGTCATATGTGGTATGAACTTCCTATCGGTTACCAGGAAGCTAGACTCTCACAAAGAGGAAGGCACACCTTTCTTGCCACTCTGGGTTCAGATTCTTTCCACTTCTGTGTCACAGATGTTCTTTCTAGGAATGCGGAAGCATTGTCCATAGAATCTCAGTCTTGGAAGGAGCCGGAGCATTGAGGTAGTGATCATGTCAGAGCTGCTCTATGTGTTGTGAGTTTTGTGTTTGACGTCTTTCTTTGAATTATCCACCCAATCAGACCTTGATTCTGTGATCTGTCTTAGGTGTCGCGGAGCTGGGCATAGAGTAGTTTTGTAATCTGTTTAGGCGTGTGCCCCTTGCATAGGTTGGAAGATAGGGACATTGTTTTGCGGTTATGTTTCCCTGCCCCAGTCTGTGTCTAAACATGCAGTGTCCAGAACCTGTGTGCATTGCCTCTGTCAGGGACCTGTCACATAGATAAAGACATTTGCCATTGTCTTCTCTGTCAACGACACATCTGCTGTGTCTTTGGTAAATGGCACACCTTATAATCAGATAAATTGCCTTGGTTTTCAGTTGAAGAAGACATTCAGAAGATATTGCAGCAAAGGATAAGGAACTTATTCCTCTGATTTTTTAAAGCTAAATTGGGACATAATTGATATGCTAAAATACACTTATTCAGTATATGAGTATGCATGAATTTCAGTTTTGCAGCAGAATACATTTTATTCCCATCTCTCACAAACTTTTTGCAGAACACTTGGATACATTTTGATGAGTTTGAATATAAGCCCACCTATGATGCTGTCACCCTAAGCAAAGTGCTGAACTTCCAAAAATTTCCTTTATATATATATATATATATATATATAAAGGAAATTTATATATACATGGTAAATTCATATATATATATATATATATATATATATATAAAGGAAATGTCTAGAACTTAATCATCTTGCTTAACTGAACCTTTGTGCATGGTACAACATTTTCCTACTCCTAAACTTTTTGGTCCTTGATCTTCTTTACCTCTTATTATTTCTTTTATTTTCTGATGGGTGTTCCATTATAACAAGGGCAGAACACAGTTTGTTTCGTTTTTGCTCATTCCAAGCTTCCCTCGAATATTGGTGCTAAATATATTGTATGATGAGAGCTGTCAATGGGAATGTGTCCGGCAAGCTTTGGAGTGAAGGCCTTTCGGTCCAAGAGATACTGATAAACCATGGCTGTGAAATAAATGGCAGATGTGGCGGCACATGCAGTGTGTCCTGTGCAGCAGCATCCTCCTGGGAGCACAGGACGCACCGTTGAGTATCCGGCAGTTCTAAGAGGGATGTCGGTGAGACCGGTCTGTTCTGCAAAGGATACCTATGAACCACACTGCTCGTTACTCACTCTCTCACGTTTTTGTATGCCAAGGATCCTTTTAGTAAAAAGTGAAAATTATTCTGGTTGTAGTGAAAGAATTGTTAACTTTTTGCAAACTCAAAAGGAAATGAAAGTAGGTCAACTCCTGAGAACCAGGCTAAAGGACAGGGATACTGTATTTTGGCAGGGAGGCTGGAATGCCCTGTTCCCATGGGACTGTGAGTGACTTCTAGGCTACAGTGACAACTGTACTTACGGGGAAGAGGCTGTGTGTGCGTGCTTACCTACGCTTATTGTTAAACAAAAGGTTTGGTCACTGTCATTGCAAAAACTATAGAGATTCTAGGTAGCTTTTAAAGAAAACAAGATGCAGAAGTATTTCTGTTAATGCTATCTTGAGTAACTCTACTTACTTTCTGTGTTTTAAAGTGACAGAAGCCCTCCCCACACTGAACAATCTGAGTTCGTAGGACTTTCTCCTTGCAGGAAATGAGAGCTGGAGTTTATTGAGGATTGATTGAATTCATTCCCCAGTCAGCTTATGCTACCTCTTCTTTCAGCTGAGCTTAGGGAAGTGCTTAGGTATTTTTCAGACCTATGGGTTAATCGTGGTTCCCATTACAATCAAGTTAACTACACTGGATGTTACCCACGAAGATAACTTACATAGAAATGATCTAGAAGAAGTTTGGAACAAGTTTTAAGGGAGAATATAATCCATAAAAAAACTCTGTGCTTGGATTGCCTCGCCGGTGCCTTTGCGCTGTCACTGCACAATTAAAAAACTAAGCCAGAAAAATCACACTGTAGTTCATGTATGTGATTCTTCTCAGCACAACAGATATTTACTCGGAGAAAAGCTTTCAACTCTGGAATTAAGTATTATGAAGGAATTTGCATGTATGTTTTAGGTTCAAATAAAAGAAGCAATGTATAAGAATTAAATTTCATGTACTCACGCTAGATGCTATAAAGTATTTGTATTATTGACTGAATAATTTTAAGAATATTTTAAAATGTCATTACATTATATTTGTGCTATAAAATAAGGTGTCAAGTAATATTAAAATCTATAAAATAATAGATTTAACATATGCATATAGAAAGCATGTTCAAAGGGATTTACTAATTGATATTTGTTATCTCTTAATTGTAGGATAGGAAGGCTTAAATTTATTATTCTTTGTATTTTCTAAGTTTTAGTTAATTGTCATGCAGTCTTTCTAATCAGAAGTTGGTGAACTTTTGAAATACAGAATAGGGTCGGTTGCAATGGCTCAGTGGATAAATCCTTGCCTTACATGTGCTGGTATCTTGTATGGGCACTGGTTCATGTCCCAGCTGCTCTACTTCCCTTCCAGCTTCCAGCTTGTGGCCTGGGAAGGCAGTGGAGGATGGCCCACACTCCTGTGGCTGACACGGAAGAGCCTCTGTCGCCTGGCTTCGGATCAGCTCAGCTCCACCGTTGTGGCCACTTAAAAAATGATCTAGCGGATGGGTCTTTTTCTCTGTTTGTCCTTTTCCCTGTCAAGTTGTCTTTCCTATAAAAATAAATAAATCTTTACCGAAAGAAAAAAGAAAAGAAGAAAAGGATAAACTCCATGAATCAGTTCAATTATTGGTCTTAGTTCTTGTGATTTTTTTTTCTTGAAGTCTAAGAATTTGTTTTTTAATTGATGTCAGAATTAAAATGTTGACTGAGTTGGGTTCCTGCTGTGCAATGCAGATGTGTAAAAATGCAGTCGTAATTCCATTTGCTCATGGGAAAGAGTGCCTTATTGAAGGCAGATTGTCTTAGCATGGGCCTTTGATGATTAGCCATGGCCTTGTGAGGCCGCGGAAAATGGAAACCTACTGAGTTACTTACTGGCTCTCCCAGTCTTCAGCAGCGATCCTATGGGTGAACACAGACTCAGTTTTTTGGTGCATCATTCTCTTACCTGATCTGCTTTAAAGATGAAAAAGGAAAAACCAGATGAACAGGATGACCAATTTGCTTGATTCACTGTGTGCTTTAGGCCTTTCACATAATCACAAGGCAGCCGTTTTCTATTATAATAATGTAGGTGGCTGCATGATGGAGGGAAAAAACCATACTGGCGACCGGGAGACAGTGCTTTGTAGGGCATCTGGATTTTTAATTTGGGGATGAGCTGTGCTCAGGTGCCTCCAGAATAGCTCATAAGCCTAAAAGTGGGCAACACAAGCACATTCTTTTAATAACTACAGGTCAAGATAGCAATTATTTTTTTGGATGGAGGACGGAGTGAATGAAAGGAGACCCAAAGTGTGAGTTTAGGAGTATTGATAATCTGTTGATTAATGTGAAAGCCGGGTATATGATGGCATCGGCTCATCTAAATGTGTACTTTTTTTTTTGTATCTACCAATGCAAGCATAAAACCATGGGGGGTGGGGGAAGTCTGAAAACATCCCTTTGGCCTTTCCCACTTTATGTTACCAGTTTGATTGCCCAATTTTATGGATTTTTCCATATTTATACAGAGCCCCATAGTAGCTTTGGGTGTTTGCTTCCATGCCTTGCAGTCAAACATGCCAGACGGTGTTCTTGGCTTCAGCAGCCTCCTTTATTCTCAGGATCTCAGCCTACTGAGACTCCCACACAAACTCCTGCTTTCCTCTGACTTGAGGGGTCTGTGAGGATACCTCGTGTTTATACTCAGTACAGCTTTCCCCGAACATCAGCAGTGTTTCTGTTACTGAATGGATTGACGTGTTCTTCACACTCTCTTACGTGTGTCAAATCGTGCTTGTATCCTGAAAGTGACTTTATCACATCTCTATAAACACTTGAAGTGCATGATAGATAAGCAAAATATGTTAACATCTGCATGTCTGACTTCCGTTGAGAAGATTGGAGCATGTGTCCAGGAGAATAAAGGAGTGCTTAAGTGAATGATCATGACATCAAAAGGATATTAAGCCGTTTCAGAAAGCAGTGATCAAAGTGGATTAAGGTGATTGCAAAGAGAGAAATGGCCAAGGGAGCATAAGGAGGAACACAAGTAGAAATTTGCACGCAGCGTATTCACGTGGGAGTTGGCGTGAAGACTGGCATGGTGGGCAAGGATTAGTTCCCTTCCGGGGGACTCATGAGGCCACCTCACGTTGTCTCTGTGGCCTGATCTAGGAGGGCCTGGCGAGGCTGCTACATTAAGCCACATTTAGCATCAGTACAAGGAGGTGACCTAATACCTGTGGTATTTGCAGAAGGTGCGGGGTCTTCAGATAACTTGGGAAGAAGGAGCAACGGCAATTTTTAAAAAATCCTCAAGGATCGGGCCCGGCGTGGTGGCGCAAGTGGTTAAGGTCCTCACCTTGCATGCCTGGGATCCCATATGGGCGCCGGTTCTAATCCCAGCAGCCCCGCTTCCTTTCCAGCTCCCTGCCTGTGGCCCGGGAAAGCAGCAGAGGACGGCCCAAGGCTTTGGGACCCTGCACCCGCGTGGGAGACCCGGAAGAGGCTCCTGGCTTCGGATCGGCATAGCATCGGCCGTTGCGCTCACTTGGGGAGTGAATATTTGGACAGAAGATCTTCCTCTCTGTCTCTCTTCTCTGTATATCCGCCTTTCCAATGAGAAAATAATAAAAATAAATCTAAAAAACAAAAAAAATCCCCAAGGATCACTTCCATGTTATTCCAAGAATATGGTCCCCGATTTGTGCTGGATCTATTTAAGTACTGATTTCATTCCAGTGCCTCTGCAAAGTGCTGAAAGAAGCCATAGAAATGATATGTTTCAAGGATGTTTAGTTTATCTAGTCACATCAATACAGCCGTAGATTAAACCTAACATAATAACAACTTTTGAAACTCTCAAAAATTGCCTGTTGGATTCCAAGAAGAATAATTGAAATCAGGGAAGGAATTCCTGATTGCATGGCTGCACTGGAATGAACATGTGAGTGCTTTCAGATTGTTCACAGGCAAAACCTGCTTATTCAGTTGATTTCCACGTCACCTTTCTGATGTTTCACGAGGTCTTGTTTCCAAAAGCTTCCCACCACCTTTTGGGATGGAACGCCAACATGACTCTGTTTGATTCCCTGTCTGCGGTCCTAACTTTGTGGAGAGAGGAAGACACTTGGGTGTCCTGGTGGATGTGGCTCTCATGCCTTGCCAGAGGGCTTCTGTCCTATTTGGTAACCCACATTTGTGTGCTTACACATGGACAGCCAGCCTTAGGTGTGTCACCCACTGCGTTTATCGTGAAGAAGCTGAAGATTGGAATCCGGTTTGTCGCTCTTCCTGGTTTACATGGCTGCTAGTGGTTGCTGCCAGATGAAGGGGCTGTAGCACTGTGTAAGTGTGAATGCTGAATTAACATCAACAGCCAACAGGGCAGCTCTTAATATTTCTCATTGATCCGATTATTTGCACTGATGGCCACATTTATCACACACAAGGTGAAGTGTATTCCTGCTGTTCACTTAGAATATGTTTTATCTTATCGGTAGTATTGACTTAGATAAGGTAGTTTTAAAAAAAAGTTCTTTGTATTTGATCAGAAGGAAGATTTGAGGAAGGCAGCAAACCTATAGAAGGGGGTCTTAGCAAGGCGGGTATCAGATTGTACTTGCCCTTCCATCACTTGGTTTTCCGGTTTCTTAATGACCTTCTGTATGCCTAGTGAATGCTCATCTTTCACCGTGAGTAGCTCTAAGTAATTTATGATAAATAATGAAATGCTATTTCCTATAGTGCACTACAAATGGCTGAGGGTTGTAAAACCCTAAGGAGCTCTCTTACTTCTAAATGACTAGATAACGCAAAAAATGTTAACCCTAATGAGAAAGGGTCAAGCAGACCAGGCTGCTTGCAAAGCACAGTCCTCCTACCTGGCGCCATCCCTTCGGCATCTGCAGCTGAGCTCTGCTGGACCAGCACAGGAGTGACTGTTAGAATGACAGGGAAGGACTTGAGCCTTTCGACGAGTTGGATTGGCTAGAACCAGTGGAGATTTATTTGCTTGGACTGCGGTGAGGGAAAAACTTGCAAAATTAATTTAAATTTTGAAACCAAGGTTTAGTCTTCAAGACATTTGTATTAACAGTGGATGGTAAGGTCTTTGTGATGCTGGGACACAACAATGTAACTCTTTTGTGGAGCACAGACCTTGGAAAAATAAGAACATTAGAGCAATTTTATCTGAAAGAGCTGTTCCAAGTAGCTGCTTTTTTTTTTAAATTAGCTGTTGCCATGATGTTCATAATCTCTACATATGCATAGGTTTTTATGTATTTGAAACCTCATATGCATAAATAGATATCAATCGCACATTGAACACGTGCTGTTCAGATCCTTGCTATTCCACTGTGTTGGGATAATTGCAGAATGCCGTTCACAATGAATATGTGTGTTCTCTTCTGGGTTGCATAAAATAACTGCCTGTCTTAAGTGTTAGGGTTTGAAGACTTTAATTGCTAGCTACCGGATGTCTTTATGTCCTGTACTCCCATTGTGAAAATTGAATTAAATTGCTGGTCAGTGAGCTCTTTATACTGAAAGGAGAGCCCCTGTGTGAGCAAACCATTGAGAAGGGTGATCTTTGGCCCGGGTTGCTTTTAAACACAAATACTTTGCTGAAGTTTGCCACTGACTCTTCTCACATTTTCCCAGATGTAATTACTTTGCCAAATGAAATCATCTGCTCCTCCTGGTAGAGCTGCTTGCTTGCCTCCAGACACTGGCAACAAGGTACCAAATGAATTGTGTAAAAATAAATCACCCAGGCTTCATTTGGGGAAGTGAGTGCTCCCTGTTCCATCCATTTCTGTGTGTGTGTGTGTGTGTTTTTTTTTTTTACCACTGTTTTGGGAAGTCCACTTTAATCCTCAATTAACAGTTACATGCCATCAGTGAACCTTTTGATGCAGGGCAAGTAGGGCTGTTTGGTTCCGCTAGAGAAGAATTGCATCTTTGATGAGGACGCATTGTTATCCTGCAGCATGGTAAGGAAGTTTGAACAAGGAAGCATTAGCTTTGATTTGATGAATAGGTGACATGGCGTGCTTCCTGACTGGTTTGGCATGGGTAGTAGTTAGCATTAGTGATGTAGAGCACTCTCAGAAGTTTCTGGATTCTACATGTTTGTTACCTCCTCTCCATATGCCAGGTCTACCATGTCCTCCTTGATGCTGCTCTGTTTCACAAATCAGGAACAAAAGATCCTGATGAATGTGAGGAAGTTGTGACAGCAGTTCTAGGAGGTGTTCCCCAGAGGACCTTCCTTTATATCATCTTTGTCACGTCTGTTGCATTTATTGCGTCTGTGGCAAATTGGAAATAAGATCACTTGAAGATGGATGGGAGTTTGACACAGCAACTGAAGCAGTGCTGCAGCTCCTCACATCCCACCTTAACGGGTCTTTGGTTCACTCACAGTTCCCAGCCTCCTGCTGTTGTGTACCCTGGGAGGCAGCAGGTGGTGGCTGAAGTGGTTTTGTCCCTGCCGATCACATGGCAAACCAAACTTGGGTTCCTGCCTTTGAACTGGATAGTCCTGGCTGTGATGGGCATGTGGGGGGAGTGAATCAGCAGAGGAAAAATCTGTATCATTCCTTTCTCTTTGCCTTTGCCTCTTGAATAAGTTAAAGACAAGATAATTGGAAGAACGGGTTTGAAAGGAAGAAAAGTAGTTAAGGCACAGTGGGGAGGTCTGATTTACTGTGGGGAAAGCATGCCTGGCTCTGCTGCTCTCTAGCTTGAGAGGGAGGTAAGCTGCTTGATGCCTGGAATCTCACTTGCTTCTTTGGGTTAGGTAATTATGTACTCAGAGTCTGCTTCTCAAGAAGATTCCAGGATACCAGGGTTCTGAATTTGAGATGATGCCGTTGTTGGAGTCTTAATTACTGAGTCTCCTCCCTCTCTCTCCATGTATACACACACACACACACACACACACACACACACACAACACAGACACTTTGGCAGCTCAGCATTTAGAATAACTCTGTTTAGACTGTTATATCCTCAAGTTAGATGATCTGTTGCATCTTTGAAAAAGAATTCTTACCCAGGGCACAGTGCCTTGGCATAGTAGACTAGGCCTGGGCCAGCATTCTGTATGGGCACTGGCTCATGTCCAGGCTGCTCCACTTCTGGTCCAGCTCCCTACTTATGACCTGGGAAAGCAGCAGAGGATGGCTCGAGTCCTTGGGCCCCTGCACCTGTGTGGAAGACCAGAGGAAACTCCTGGCTTGGCTCTGACTGTATAGCAATTATGGGATGTGAATCAGCACATGGAAAAATCTCTGTCTACCTTGGAAATAAATAATAATAATAAAAAGTTCTTAGAGCCCAGTGCAATAGCCTAGTGGCTAAGTCCTCACCTTGTATGCACTAAGATCTCTTATGGACCCTGGTTTACATTCCGGCTGTTCCACTTCCAATCCAGCTCCCTGCTTGTGGCCTGGGGACGTAGTTGAGGATGGCCCAAAGCCTTGTGACCCTACACCTGCGTGGGAGACCCGGAAGACACTCCTGGCTTCAGATCAGCTCAGCTCTGGCCAATGCAACCATTTAGGGAGTAAACCAGTGGAGGGAAGGTTTTTTTTTTTTTTTTTCCTCTTCTGTATCTCCTTCTCTATGTATAGCTGCTTTTCTAATCAAGAATAATATATACTTAAAAATAATTCTTACCCTTCTGAAGACAGATGTAGAGCTTGGTAGCTAGCTGAAGCCCTGCTGTTACAAAGTGTAATTTAGTGATACACAGCCCTGCAGAATTTACTACCACACATAAAATATTTTATTTGGAGGTATAAATAAATTCATCCAGTCTTAAATTTAATCACAATATCTTATGCTTTTAATTAGAATTCTTCATTGCTGAATTTAACAGTATTATAGGCAGAACAAAAGTTAAGAAATGATATTTCTACTCATTATGAATGTGTCTTTATTAAGTTGGGTAGTTAGTGTTATCAGAACCCCGTTCCATGTGTTGGATCAGAACACAGCCCTTGGGTGTGACAAAGTCAGCATGCACATTTACTTCAAACTCAAGATATCCAGTGAATATTTTATCAAGTTTCGTCTTATTATTAAGCAGGATATGTTTACGATGGAAAATTCAAATATTTAGTCAAGAAGAAGAAAGTAGAACTCCATGCTATTTCTACCAGCCAGATAGAGTTATTTTTTATTGAATATTAGCCTATATCTTTTTGATATAGGCTAACATTTGTTTGCAAAAACGAAATTGTAGTTTAAGCATTTAGCCAGTTTTATGTAATTTAAGATATTTCCCTAGCAGAGTGAGAGCATTAGAGTCAGAATGCAGATTAGAACTCCGTCACGCTGAAGTATGGACGCGTACTTGATAGGAGCGTAAAAGCCTGAAGTGCACGTGAGAGTCCGGCGGTTCAGACAGCTGGATCCCACGCCCGAGTGCTGGGCTGCAGGGCCGCCTCCAGCCCCTGATGACTGCAGCCTTCCAGGACAGAGGCAGCAGTGAGGGCTCCAGTCTTGGTGTCCATGTGGAATTCCTGGGTTGCATTCTCATCTCCAGCCGGATCCAGCCGGATCCAGCCATGAGTTCCAGGTATTCAAGGAGTGGAACTCAAAAGGGAACTTTGTTTTTCTGCCTCTGTTTTTTTTTTTTCCAGTTGGAAAAAATAAAAAAGCTCATTTTAGTGCAGAAAAACTGCATTTTTTAAAATGCTCATTTCCATAAACTTTTTGAAAGGGTCACATTATCATGCCGAACTATAATGAATGCATAATATTCATAATATCCAAACATATGATCTAATTATGATGGCTCCAGGGCAGTCATTATGATATAAAATTCTGCCCTGACCATCCATGCTACTTAATGAGAATTGATGGACCAAGGGCATACAAAACACTTAAATTTTTTAATATGAATTTCTGAACTCTGGTGCAGGACAAGTGACCAGTGCATATCCTTGCAGCTGGAGTCACAAGGTTGTGTTCCCTCTGCATGAGCCGTGTGGCCAGGTTGAGGTCTCCTGTATTAGCAGGTCTTCGTCACAGCCAGAGGGAAGACAGAGAAGCCCCCAAACTGCCCATTTCAATTTAGTAACAAGGATTTTCCCCCCTAAAACCCAGCAAGAGTGTTGCACATGGTGGCTGTGGTCAGCAGATAATGTATAGGTGTACCTGTTCACTAAGTGGCCTTAGAGACTGTGTTTGTTAACTAAGGATACCACTGCTACAGTGGGCTTTAGCTGCTGCTAGAGTTCTGGCTGCACCACTTCCAATCAAGTTCCTGCTAATGCACCAGGGATGGAAGGCCACAAAGATGGCCCAAATGGTTGGAGCCCGTGCCATCCATGTAGGGAACCCTAAGGGAGCGTCAGGTTCCTGGGTTCAACTTCCTAGACTGGCTTCAGCCACTTCGGCATCTGAAGAGTAAACGGATGGATGGCATCTCCCTTTCTGTCTGCTACTGTGCCATTCAAGTAAATACGTAGATATTTAAACATATGCCCCAGCCTCGATTATTTAAACAGAAAATTGAAGGTCGAGGTTCCTGAGACAGGGCTGCTTTCCTACCAGGCCTCTCTCTCTGGCTTGCAGATGCCCACCCCTGTCCTTGCCCGGTCTTCTGCTTTGTGCCCATGCATCTCTGGGATCTCTTTGTCTGCAAGTTTCTTCATATGAAGACCTCAGATTGGATTAGTCATCTCCTCTCTCCAGCATAAGATTTCAATTTAAATTAGTTGCAACTGTAACTCAAAAAAAGTCAGTTGCTTTCTGAGGTGCTGGGAATTGGAGCTCAGAGTAGAAAGGGATTATTTAATTCAGTTCACAGAGGGGACTGAAACACATTTGCATATGAATGGACCATAGTCACTTTAAGGGGTGGCAACTTGCCCTGGCAGTTAGAGCTTATATTCCATGTCAGGGTGCGCATGTTGGATCCCAGCCTGTGGCTCTAGATTCCAGCTTCCTGCTAATGCAGACCTTGGGAGGCAGTGGGTGATAGGCTCATGTGTATGGCTTCCTACCCAGCGTGGACTGAGTTCTTGGATGCAAGTTGGCCCCTGACCAAGTCTCAGTCCTTGTGAGCCTTTGCAAGTCAATCCGTGGATGGGAGGGAGGTCTCTCTGCACTGTTTTTTCTTTTTCTTCCTGCCACTGCAATAAATAGAAAAATAATAATAATAAAAATTTTAAACGGTCCAAAGGTATTAACATTGCAGTTTTATCCGAGTGCGAACAGTGCTTGAGCACAGTCCGCGTGTCTTCTCTGTGTTGGTAGGACACTCCCTTCGTGTGGCTCTCTGATGGCCTGCTTTTCATTCTGCACTATGCTGTGGGTATGGTGCTGGTGATGCGCTCAGCTTGGAGCTGCGCTGCGCCTGGGCCTGGGGACGGCCACTGTCTCCTGCAGCCCTGAGTCTACTGCTGTTCCCTCTAATAAGTACCATGGAAACCTAGTGAGCTTCCAGGGTGGCGGAGAGGTGGGGGCAGCATCAAGTCACCGAGCGACACTGGCTTTTCAAATGTCACAATTATAAAAATAGAACCACTTGAGAAAGAGCGGGGCCATGCCAGCAGCCTGGAGCTCACTGAATTTTGGCATCCTCTCCCCTTTGTCTCACTGTTTTCTCTATGAGGAGTCAGGGAGACAGTGGGCATGGGTGGGACAGGTTGAGATGCCCCTTCTGTAGCATTTCACTAATATACCAACCAGAAATTAATTTGGTGTGGTTTAAAAAAATGGCTATTAAACCTTTGCTGGTCATTGACAGATCTGTTGTTTGAGGATAACACGTTGAAGAGGAAGGGCTGTTGTTCTAACAAACTTGTGTTTTGCAATTGAAAATGTTGTTTTGTAGATAGCTACAGTGTAATCACGCCCCAGGTGTATAGATCTGTATATTCTGTATTGGCCTAAATACCCTTGCTGTGTTAAATGTGGATGCCAAGCAGACATCCTAGCAGTTTAATCCGGTCAACTATTTGTTGGATTTCATGTAATGTGGCTGTTATCCTTTCCTACTTTTTTTAGTTTTGTTTTGTTTTCCGTGGCATGATGTTGTTTCCTTCTAATTAGGTTGAAAATCAGCAATTAGAATTGGAATGCATGAAACAGTCATTTTTTTCCCCTTTTGATCTTATTTTAATGATGTGATTACCAATCGGTCCCTGTGTGTGTGTGTGTGTGTGTGTGTGTGTGTGTGTGTGTGTGTGTGTGTGTACTGTAGTAAGAGCAGCAGGTATTAAGTCAGGAATAGAAGGTAAGTGCCAGGTTTTTGCTTCTTAGAGTTGGTGAAGTCAGATTCCTTAAACCTCAACTCCCTCATTTGCATGGCTTCTTCTTGCCAGATAAGTCTGCTGTGAGAAGTCTCTTGGTATCAAAGCATTAAAAGATGAATAGCTTACACCTTGGAGATGAGTCCATGAGGGATTAGGGCAAGTCGAAATCATTGTGGGAGATGGATGCTATTGATGTCATGAGCTAGTTCGAAAATTTAAATCGAAGAGGTACATGTAATCGTAAATGTTCAGTCCTGTATGTAAAACTGATTTTTTAAAAGTCATTCCAAAAAGCACCATTGAAAGAAAGAGAATAATTCTGTGAAAATTTAAATCCCAATTGTTGTAGACTAAAAGAATCCACCTGCAGGCAATGAGAAATGTGGCTGTCAGCCTTTGAAAAAGCATACTTAACCGCGTGCCCTTTCTGTGTGATTGCCCTGGAAGAGCGGGATGACTGGTTTGTACAGAGCTTCCTGTCAGTCTTCGATATCTCAGTTTCTGACATGCTGAAGACCAGCAGCATCTGATGAAATGTGTCCCTTAAGAGAGAAGGACCAGGCCTGGTGCAGTAGCCTAGCAGCTAAAGTCCTCGCTTGAAAGCTCCAGGATCCCATACAGGCACCGATTCTAATCCTGGTGGCCCCACTTCCCATCCATCTCCCTGCTTGTGGCCTGGGAAAGCGGTCGAAAATGGCCCAAAGTCTTGGGACTGTGCAGGAGACCCGGAAGAGGCTCTGGTTTCCTGGCTTCAGATCAACTCAGCTCTGTCCATTGAAACAGCTTGGGGTGTGAACCATTGGATAAAAGATCTTCCTCTGTGTCTCTCCTCCTTTCCATATGCCTGCCTTTCCAATAAATAAATAAATAAATAAATAAACAATAGAAAGAGAGAGAGAAGGACCTGTGTTTGCCTCCCCAGCATCCTCCCTGCTTGCCATGGCTCTCTGCAGGTTGACTGTTCTGAAATACTGGTGTTCAGTGCTGAAGAACGAAGACTTTATGAAGCATTTCTTCCAAAACACATCTTGATAGGTTGTACAGATTATTAAAGATTTCATGTGCCCAGATAAAGTATGATGATTTATATTTCTGGTGAAAGCTAAAATTCATCTTATTGACTTTTTCCAATCTCTACTTATTTTCCTCTTTTTCATATAAATTTTTTTTTTAAAAAATCCAGTTGCAGTTGATTTAATTTCCAGAAGGAGAGAGTTTACAGCCATGTTTTCGGTCCATGTTGAAATCTGTTGGAATAAAAACGTTGTTTGCCGGGGCTTGGAGGGAGTGGATCTGTTCAGGCGAGTTAGTGACGTGAGACACCATACGTGCCTCCTTTTCGACAGAGCCATCTCAAGTCCCTTCATTTTACAGCTACTTATTAAACATGTATGATTTATCAGTTGCTGTGTTAGGCAGTTCTTCATTGCTGTAACTAAAATACCCAGGAGAAGCCGTTTAGGAAGGAAGTTTCATTTCTGCTCCCGGTTTCGGAGGCTCACAGGTTAAGATGGAGGGGAGCCCTATTGGTCTGGGGTCTCGTGAAGAAAGACATGCTGGAGCACCTGCTGAGGAAGGATCCCACAGCCAGCCAGAAAGGAGAGAGAACAGCTAGACCCCGGTCGGCTTTGATAACCTGCTCTCGCACAAGAATTGGGACCTTCCACTGTGTTCACTTGCTGAACACCATAAAGGGAGAATGTCTGTCCCCTGAGCCCACTAACTACTACCATGGATCCATCAATTAACTGAAACTCATCCTTTACTGGAAGTTTGGAGGACACCTAAAATAACGTCTAAATGATAACACTGTGTGCACCAACCAGCTCGAGTGAAGCGCTCAACAGCATACTAGGGTAGAAGGCTTGAATTGTTTCAGTTCTCTAGAGGGGCATAACTGGTAGTTGAACTTAGTCTCCAGGGTTGTAAAGAAGTATGGGAAGACTTGGGACAGAGCAGGGGGAAAAGATAACCCAAGGGTTTGGAAGGACATTAAGATAGCCAGTGTGCTGAAACACAGTCACCCTGCCAGAGCATGGTAGTGGATGACGTGGGAGAGAAAGAAGCTCAGACCTGACTTGTCCTGTGGTGGCAGAGTCTGGCATGCTTTATGAGTTTGAAAGGTCGCTCTGCATGCTGGGGAGCTGCACTCAGGGGCTGCAGTTGGACAGGAAGACAAGTGAGAAAGCCATGGTCACAATCCAGCCATGAGATCCTGGCAGTTTAGGCTTGAAACTGCAGATAGACTGGGCGTGATGTACTATCAGCTTGGATAGGACCCAAAGAACAACATGTTTATGTGGAAAGAAAGCCATGGATGAAGGAATCAAGACTCTGTCCTGGGGTCTTGTCCTAAGAACAGGGAGGAACAGAAGAGGGAGCATGGTGGCATTGTTAGTTTTCAGTGGGGTGCTGAGGATTGCCCAGGATTTAGGGGGCCAGGTGAGGATGACATTCTCTGAGCCTCTTGTATTCCTTGTGATTTTTAGGTATTAAGTGTGCGTTGTGAGTTAGTCGTCATACAGAGTATGGAGTGGAGGAGATGAACATTCATGGAAAAACATATGCTCTCTCCAGGTTGATGGTGCAGGAGCCTGGACGTGGAGCTCTGAAACCAGTGACAGGATTTGCTTACACAGTATGGTTATGGCAAGGAGGGCTTCTTGTAGATGTAGTGAAGGTGTTGTCCATGATTCCCAACTCTGCGTGCATTTAAAAAAACAAATTATGCCTTTTTATTTGAAAGGCATCCATTGCTTACTCCTCAAATGGCTGTCGTGGCCAGAGCTGGGATGGGGCAAACCTGAGAGCCAGGAGCTTTGTCCGAGTTTCCTATGTGGGTACAGGGGCCCAAGAACCGGAGCTGTTCTCTGCTGCTTTCTCAGGCCATAAGCAAGGAGCTGGATCAGAAGTAGAGCAGCTAAGATAGGAACTTCTGCCCATATGGGATGCCCGTCCTGCAGGAGGAGGCTTTGCCTACAGCACCATGGTACTGGACCCACAGTTTTGAATTCCATGAAGCAAGTACAGATAATATCTATACCATGCCCATGGCCCAGCACAGATCAATCAGTCTCTTCTTAAGGGAGTTAGGGAGGGGAGTGGCCGGCAGCTGTAGTTTTCATCAATTCCAAAGTGATTCTGATGCTTTGCCAAGGTTGTGGACAACTGGATCCCAAGAATTAAAGTGATGGTTTGCCATTTCCCTTCAGGGTTCTTGGCCCTGGAGTGAGGAAGGAATGGTAACTCAGTAGGCCCACAGCTAAGGCAGTGAGGGCAAGGCAAATGCTGGAAGCCAGGAGAGAGGTTAACTCTTAGGTAACTCCTCATTGGTAAGCCCAACACCAGAGATTGCCTGGCCTGGCCGTGAAGCTGCCTTGCCCGGTGAGTGTCAGACTCAGATCCTCTCCCTGTGACCAAGGTTGGTGAATTGACCATGTGGGAAAACATATTTACTGGAAACCTAAATTCTTCCTGTCTGGAAGTTTGGTGGTTAGTTTTACTCTGATGCCCAGCATCATTAAGGGGCAGGGTGAAGTGGGCTGCGATGTGATTGCTATGACACATTTTAAAGTGTATACTTATCTTTCTCCACTCATTCTCTTTGTTAGTTTATTTTCTATATGAAATAAAATTAAAAAAATGAATCTGAAGTTGTGTGTGTGTGTGTGTGTGTGTGTGTGTGTGTGTGTGCAAGCGCGCGCGCACTGGAGTTCATTCTGAAGCATACTTACCAGAGTTTGCTGCTAGGTAGGGAACTCATTTTTTAAAATTATAAAAGGGGAACATATTTGCCATATATGTGGAGCATGAGAAGCAGGCTTAACATGAAATACACTTGCAGTTGCACATGAATATTTCAGAACATAAACTGACATTAAATACACTTCATTGTTAAAAAAAAACAGCTCTGGCTGATGACATGATGGTGGAATTGAAATTAAAAAGGATTTTTAAAAGATTTATTTATTTTTGTTGCAAAGTCAGGTATACAGAGAGAGAGACAGAGAGGAAGATCTTCTGTCTGAGAATTCACTCCTCAAGTGACACAGTGGCCGGAGCTGCCCCGATCTGAAGCCAGGAGCTCTTCCAGGTCTCCCACTCCGGTGCAGGTTGCCAAGGCCTTGGGTTGTTCTCGACTGCCTTTCCAGGTCAGAACAGGGAGCTGGATGGGAAGTGGGGCTGCTGGGATTAGAACCTGCGCCCATATGGGATCCTGGTGCATACAAGGCGAGGACTTTAGCCATCAGGCTACTGTGCTGGGCCTGGAATTTTTAGAAATGTAAAGATAATTACCTGAAAAGCAAAGAGAGAGAGGGAGGAGATTTTAATTCACTGCTTTGCTCCCCACATGCCTGCAACCCCGAGGGCTGGACCAGAGCAGGCTCAGCCTGGGTTGGCCGGCAGAGGCCAGCATGTTGGTCCTTGGTCACTGCCTCCCAGGATATGCATTAGCAGGAAGCGAAAGCTGGGAGTGGAGCTGGGACTTGAACCTGGTTACTTCAGGATAAGTTGTGGATATCCTCCTGAGCAGCATCTTAAACCTGTATGCCTGGAAACCTGCCACCGAACTTTTAACATTCTTAAATTTTTGCATCTAAACCTAATTTCATCCAATTTTAAATTTTCTTCCTTTGCATGCAGTTCAGATGTCCCATAACTTTAAGAAGAACTAAATGGGTCCGGGGCTGTGGCATGGCAAGTAAAGCTGCCACATGCAATTCTGGCGTTCTGTACGGGTACCAGTTCGAGTTCTGGCTACTCCACTTTCAGTAGCTCCCTGCTAATGTGCCTGAAAAGCAATGGTGGATGGCCCTAGTGCACCCACATGGGAGACCAGGAAGGAGCTCCTCCCATAGATGGAAGATGTGTCTGTCCTGTAGCTTCCGGAACTCTATTTTTCAGATTTCCCCTAATGCCCACGACAGCTGGGACTAAGCCACAGTGAAGCCAGGAATTAGGAGGCACCTGTGACTCTCTTGACTCTGGGCCGCAGGAGCACAACTGCTGGCGGCATGATGGGATAGCAGGAGAGCTGCGATCCCCAGTCCCTGCTCCTGTCTCTCCAGTCTGGTGTTCCTTGCTGCCTCCTCTCCTTACAAGGGATTTTATTCAAAGGAAGCTGTGTCCTCACTTAACATTTTGTTAGTTTGGGTGAAACAGTAAAAAAAAATAAATAAGTAAATTAAAAAGAAAGAAAAAAAGATGTAAAATGTTTCCATTTTTGTGCCAATAGAAGTAAAATAGCTTTATTGTTTTGCTAATTGATATGCCGGTTGTTGGTGCACACTGGCATCCTGGCGTGATAAACAGTGATTTGGTTTGACCTGTGTTCGGGCAGCTTTCTGGCCAAGCAGAGGCAGAGGGGAAAGAATATGCTGGAAGCAGCAGGGAAGAAGGAAGAAAAGCCGCTGGAGAGCTTGTACGCTCTGGCCCAGCATCACTGCAGCCTGTCCTAGCACTGTAGAGCTACAGAAAACCCTGTTCCTTGGCGGAGCTGCCAGTTCGACATCTCCTAGAAGGTTTGTTGAATACAAGGCAGCAGCAAGAGCAGAGAGCAAGGGGGTCGGGAAGAATGTGGTCGCCAGGCACAGTGTCCAAAGGGGAGCTTTGGTTGCATCTTGTTAAATAGTGCAGTGTATGTGTTGGAGACTTTTATCGTTGAGGAAGGGTTCCAATTACGCAGAAGTGTTTTGATGAGCTCTAATAATGTCTGGTCAAGTTATGAGGAAAGATTGCCTGAGGTGAGAAGATTGGTGTGGTTCCAAAAATCATGTCGTTTTTTGCAGGAAGAACACAAATGCTGGTTGTTAGTCACCATGCCCTGAGCCTTGCATTCACTTATGCTTCTACTTATCCAAATAACAGGTGCGGCGGCTCTGTGGTGTGTGTGTTTGCATGTGCGTGTGTGTGTGTCCAGTCTCTAGGCAGGATAAGCTAACTCTCTCGGTGCAGCCGGGTTTGAGATCCTGGGAAATTCTGGCTACGGAGCAGAGAGAGCCCCATGAGATTTGTGGACAGGTCTCCGTGTGTTTTGGGAGTTTTCCTATTGATCCGTCACCCGGAGGATGCTTTGGTATTCCCTCTTCCTTACAGAACACATCATCACCGCCGGGATTCCCAAGCTGAATTCTTGATGCCTGAACTGCCCGTCTACGTAATGACTGTCTTGGAAGCAATGGCCAAGAGTTGGGCAAAGGGGTGCCAGGTATTTTTGACGCTGTGGAAATCTTCGTACCAAATTTCCAGGTTGAGCTGATCATTCTGAATGTGATGCTATTGGAAAGCTGAGCCTTGCAGATAAGATTCGGGCAGGAGGGCGGAACCTTTGTGATAAGTGCTAGGAAAGAGCTTGCTTTCTCTGCCTCTCTTCAGTACTTAAACATGCAGGGAGTAGGTGCTGGTTGTCTAATTAGTCAGGAAGGTACCCTCACAGAACACAGACACATCTGCCAGCACCTTAACCTGGGTCTTTTCAGCCTCCGGATGTATGAGAAATAGTGGCTTGTGGTTGTAATGCCCAGGTGATGGCGTGTTTATTGCAATAGTCTTGGCTGCCAAGCTAAGACACCTGACTTGCAAAATAAGGCACCTGATATGAAGATAGACCAGGTGGTGTAGATGTGGGCACGGGGCGCACAGGGCATTTTGAAGTCAAATGGTAACAACCACTGCCTGAAGCTTTAGAATCTTGAGCCCTGGCATGAGTTTTACCTCCCAGTTTCTAAAGGTAACTAATGGAAAGTACTATGCATGTTGTTAGTTAATGACCCCATTTGTGCATTTCCGAAGTAGTTGTCATGGATTAGAAGCAACAACTTACTTTGGTTGTGGTGCAGTCTGAGACAGCAGATCTCTGTTTCATTGAAAAGGTGGACAATAAAAGTAGGAATGGACCCAGATTCTACCCTGGTCATGATGGGGAGGGTCTGTTTTTGCAACAAAGGTTATGATTTTAAAATCTCTTTATCATTGGTCTCTGTGAGCTCTTTATTTAATAAAAAACTTTGTAGTATCTCTAAAGATATTTGCATTAAAGCAGAGTTCAAGGAAAATGTGTATTATGAAGAACTGTACATAAATTTCAAAATTTTTTGTAGCCAAATAAACCTGTTTAATTCTAGCTTTCATGAACATTTGGAGTCATCTTCATATAGCGTTGCACACAAAGAATTGAGTTAGTGTTTTTTGTTTGTTTTTATCTTCTTGCAGATTCAGAGCTCTTAGCCTTTCCACCTGCCCTGCAGGTGCCTGGCATGTAATTGTATCTAACAATCATTTGCAAATATGCCAGGAACAGGGACAGGACCAGCTGTGTTTTTCATATAAGATTAGGCACAAGTCATGGATGAGGTTTTTTTGTCTACTTTAAGTTGTGAATGTAGAAGCAGTGGTTCACGTGATAAAGGAAAACAGAATTAGATAAGCTTGGGGTAAACAAAGCACAACTGACTCCCAGACGGGAGATAAATGTTGCATGCAGGTTTCCATCTTGCCAAGCTGCTGTCCGTGGTGTTTCTGTTGGACTGATAGTGCTTCATATTGGTTGAAAGAAGAAGTATGCTTACAGCCCGTTTATCATATGGTCAGCATTGCATGGATTCAAACACTCCAGTGATCCCATCTGCAGAGTTTTGGCCACCAGGGCTCTGTGGCCTCATTAGCTCTCTCCAAAAGGTCTTGCCCAAGCAACTGTACAAATCACCGTTGTTTCGGGGCAGTGATGCAGAAGGGAAGAAAACAAACATGTTCCACTCTTTGGTATTTTCATGTTAGAATCTGAAGATGGCTGCAGAATATTCAGTGCTTCCAACCAAGCCCTGAGCCCTCACTCTAACATTCACATCATTTACCACAGCTGCTTAGGAAATACACACAGGAAAGAGCATGTTTAGTCTAAGATGATAACCATGAATATATGGGTGGCTGCTCTGCTTCTGATCTAAGTTCTAAGAATGCACCTGGGATAAGACTGGAAGATGGCCCAAGTCTTTGGGGCCCCGACACCCATGTGGGAGGTCTAGATGGACCTCCAGTTCCTGGCTTTGGCCCATTTGCTGTGGCCATCTGGAGAGTGAGCCAGATGAAAGGTCTCTCTCTCTGTTGATCTCTCGTTCTCTGCAACTGTTTTTCAAGTAGGATACAAGGGAATAGAACAGATTAGAACAAAATAGTGTTGATCCCAAATTTACATCCTCTTACCACCTGGGTATAGAGGGAATCTCACGGACTGCTGGGCGGATGCTTCGAATTTCTTGTTTAAATTTCTTGTCTGTTCCCTAACTGAAATAGCCATCCAATCTGTGGGCGACTTCAGTAACAAAGCTTGGAGAATTTTTATTCAATAACTACATGGTGCTAACTCTTTAAACCACTTGTTCTTCATCCAACTCTGCTTGGCCCCATATTCCTGATGATATCTAATAAAGCCAAAGAACAGTTCTGTCCTGTTTCCTCAGACCTTCACCTAGATGAGGACTGCTGTCAAGAAGATCTACATCTCTTAGAGAAACCAGTCCTTTCCCAGGGCTGGAAGCCCCTGCAGCATCCTGGGAGCGTTGTAGCTGATCCCAGGCTCTCAAGTCCCCTCCCTTGTAAGTCACTGTATTATTATTATTATTTTTTTCTTGGCACACCATCTTCTAGAGAAGTCTCTTCATCTGTAGGATCAGGCTAGCATGCACCTGCCTCAGGGGATTCCTGTGAAAACAAAAAGACGTGCTGTGTGTTGAAGTGCGCACCCTAGCAAATAGAAAGGGCTGAAGAGCTGATGGCTCGTGTTGTCTTCGGCATTTCTCTTGCTCAAGCCCAGCACTGACGACTGGGTCCCGGCTCCGGGGACCGTCTAGAGTGTATTTCGGTGGGTTGAGCTGCCCCTCCCAGCTGTGCAGAATTCACAGGCTTAACTTCATGTCAGGATCCAACTGCATCAAATCAGGAAAAGACATTCATTTCGTTCGACTCATTCTTCTTGCGTCTACCTGGGTCTGAAGTGATCGCTTTTCAGCTTGCGGTCAGGAACCCATTCTTGATCACTTTCCAAGGCTATGAATCCCATTGTCTTTCCTTTGTTGAAAAAAATCACAAACTCATTCTTTCTTCTCCGAGACCCCCCCATCTTGCTTGTGGGACCAGCTGTCATTTGCATGTGGTCTGGCTCCCCGGAGGTCAGATTTCTCGGGCCACAGATCTGAGTTACAGGGTTGAGATGTGAAGTTCTCTCTCTCTTTTTTAACCAGACTCTCTGTGGCCATCCTACAGATTGTAGATTTGGAGTTGACTTACAAACAATATTCTCTTCACATTTGCTGGTGTAATTTTTGTAGCCCATTTAGTAGAACATAACTTCCAGAACTTCTTTAGTTCCTTCTCCTTTTATCACAATTTCAGCTCCATCTGGAAGTTACTGCAGTTCTCCTACTCAGTAGTTATAAGCCATTACTGCTAATCAGCAGTTACCCTTGGCCAATTTTCATATTTTTGTCATGTCCTTCTAAAAAAAAATCATCCCTCATGCTGGCTAGGTTGGCGGTTGGAATATATTCTGTCTCCTTTGACATGGGAATGTATGTTTGTGATTGCATAATCGGAATTTGCCTTTTTAAAAGTCTTCCAGGGCCCGGCGCGATAGCCTAGTGGCTAAAGTCCTTGCCTTAAACGTGCCAGGATCCCATATGGGTACCGGTTCTATTTTTTTTTAAAGATTTATTTTTATTATTTTTTTTTATTGGAAAGGCGGATATACAGAGAGGAGAGACAGAGAGGAAGATCTTCCGTCCGATGATTCACTCCCCAAGTGAGCGCAACGGGCCGATGCTATGCCAATCCGAAGCCAGGAGCCTCTTCCGGGTCTCCCACGCGGGTGCAGGGTCCCAAAGCTTTGGGCTGTCCTCGACTGCTTTCCCGGGCCACAGGCAGGGAGCTGGAAGGGAAGCGGGGCTGCTGGGATAGAACCGGCGCCCATATGGGATCCCAGGCGTGCAAGGCGAGGACCTTAACCACTGTGCCACTGTGCCGGGCCCGGGTACCGGTTCTAATCCTGGCAGTCCTGCTTCCCATTCTGCTCCCTGCTTGTGGCCTGGGAAAGCAGTCAAGGATGGCCCAAAACCCTTGGGACCCTGCATCCATGTGGGAGACCCGGAAGAGGCTCTGGGTTCCTGGCTTCAGATCAGATCAGCTCAACTCTGGCTGTTGCGGCCACTTGAGCAGTGAATCAGCCAATGGAAGATATTCCTCTGTGTCTCTCCTCCTCTCTGTATATCTGACTTTGCAATAAAAATAAATAAATCTTTAAAACAAGAAGTCTTCCAGATCTCTGGGGTTGCCTTCCCTTTCCAGACATGGTGGTCTGTAAAGATGACTAGACTGTGTTTGTAAAGCCCTATATTGCATTATGGAGTTATTTGACATGTACAAAAGATGACTTTTAAAAACATCCCTACCTCATGAGGTGGTTGAGAGAATTAAGTGGATCTTTTAATTCATCTGAAATTGGGTGTTTTGAAGCACACAAAACAATCCTGCACCTTTACTGAGTGTGGGCTGCTGTTACTGTCAACACCATCATCATCGTCATGGTCATGATTTTCATTGAAAAAGAATTTTCTGCTGTATGAAGATGTCTTTTCGTTTTATACTAAACTGCAATCCTTGTTTCATTGAAGAGTTCATCTTTCGTTCACCTGCTGTTGTTGGGGAAGCTACCGGAAGCAGAGTAGCTTGGAAGGCTCTCTTTAAGGAGATGGCATTTGAGGTGTCCTTTTTTTTTTTTTTTTTAGGATGTATTCATTTATTTGAAAGGCAGCGTTGGAAGTAAGGGTAAGGAGAGACAGAGAACCTGTCATCCAGTAGCTTATTGTTTCAGTGGTTGTAATGTCCAGGGCTGAGTGAGGCTGAAGCCAGAAGCCACAGGCCCCATTCAGGCTCCCCTATGGGTGGCAGGGGCCCAGGTACTTGGGCCACCCTGTGCTATTCTCCCGAACCACCAGCAGGGCGCTGGGTTAGAAATGGAGCAACTGGGACAAGAACTGGCGTACACATGGCCTGCTGGCATTGCAGCCGCAGCCCAACCCTGCAACACCGCAGTGCCAGGTCCTTGAGAACGTTTTGAAGAAGCCAAGAATATATCTGCAGGAAACATAGTCCAAAGGGGAAACGGAGATAGACTGAGCTGGGAGCGGGTGTGTCTTTTGCAGAAACAAGGTGACTTGGTGTGGAGTGAAGCAGGGCCAGGAGACCTGGGCTAGGGCATCAACTTTCCATTTCTTCTGTGGGAGTTGGGAAGTTGCTGAGCTGGGCTGTGATTGGTGTGTGTAGAAATCAGATGACTTGGGGGCTGGGGGAAAGCAAGGGGAACACCGAAAAGGCTGTCACAGTGATCTGTGTGGAAGATGCTGTTGATGTGGGCTGGCCTAGAAGCAGAGGGTGGCTGCTCTGATTTAAATGCTGCGGTATCTACAGTGAACATTTGCATGGTGCAGGCTGAAGCAAGGGGCTTTGGTAAGGGGAGGAGCAAAGGATGAGTGGAGGACATGTGATGTGTTTTCCTTAACTTGGGCAACTGGGGCACATGGAGTTAACACAGAGGACTACGGTGGGAGAGATTTGAAGGAGGGGAGCCTGTGGTCCGGCTTGGGATTTGTTAAATTTGAGATGCCTGTTAGACTTCCAGCAGGATCTGTGTAAGATAGGCGTTTTTCTACATTGTCTAGATTCCGTTTCCCATCTGTGTTATTCCTGACCCATTTTTAGGAAGGAATCAGTTATTTAGCAGGCAGGGTGGGGAGTGGAAACACATAATAAAAATTTCCACAAAGCAAGTAGTAGATTTGCTTTCTGAATTCTTATTTGTGTATATACACACACGTAGATGCTACTATATATGATCTCTATGTATCTCATTATCATATGTATTTATGTTAATTGGAAGATGAAAATTATTTTTACTCCTTTCAGGAAAAATTTATCAAGAATTTTATAGTGGTGGTAGTGACAGAGACTTAAATAGTAGATTGTGATGGCAGCTTCTGATTATAAATAAATGCTTAGTGATTCAAAAGCTTGGAAAATAATAGTGGCACACGACTTACTGATTAAGTGTTAAGATATTTGTAAACAGTTATTTAGTTCATATATGGATGTTTAAATGATCTAAGTAGCATCTTAAATATAATATCAACTTGGTAACAAGAAGAAAGGAGATCTCTATCACCCCAAAAGAAACTGATATTAAGGAAATAGGATTTCTTGTGTGTTTAGTTGGGAGTATTTTATATTTACTGGATAACTCCATAAATCACCTCTTTTTGGCTGTAAATATGAAGCTAGATTTCACAAAATTGTTTCTCATGGCAGGAAACTAACCTTATAGTTCATTCACTTTTCTTTTTAGAAAGGATCTACTTCTGTCTTTGAAAGGCAGAGTTACAGAAAGAGCAGAAGTGACAGAGAGATGAAGAGATCTTCTACCTGCTGGTTCACTCCCCAAGCAGCTGCAATGGCCAAAGCTCGGCTGGTCTGAACCTGTGAGCCGGGAACTTCCTCTGGATCTCCCGCATGGGTGCAGGGGCCCAAGCAGCTGGCCATCCTCCGCTGTTTTCCGGGCCCATAAAAGCGAGCTGGATCAGAAGTGCAGCAGCTGGATTCAAACCAGTGATCCTAAGAGATGCTAGCATCTCAGACCGCGGCTTTGCAAGCTGGCTGCCATTCATTTTTTTTTTCTTTTAGAGCTTCCCAGTGTGTTCTTCAAAATTGTGTACTAGAGGCTCTTCAGTGTTTTCTGTCAACGTTTGTAGAACGTAAAGCCAAAGTCTGATTTTGATATTAGAGGTTGTATCCTCAGGCAGTGTGATTTGAAGGCAAGTATAAATGACTTTCAGAAAACAAAGGGAATCCATATGCCTGACTGTGTTTAACTTCTTGTTCTTTTTTTTTTTCCTTTCCCTTTACCATGGAACGTGGAGGCCTACTGTAATTGGTGGGTACTTAGATTCATTACCGTACCCATCAGTGCCCCAGTAAGGTCACGGTTCCTTCCTGATTGCTTGTTGAGATTCTACCTTGGATATGTGTTTTGAGAGGAATGCCAAGCTATTTCCGTTTTAGCCAAGTGCATAGAATTAATAGTGGGGACCTGCATCTCCATATGGAATCTCTTTCAATTACAGACTGCTAGTATTAGAAAACATTTTTTTTTTAAAAATGGTGTTTGATGCTGCCATCGATCACATAGTAGAAATTGAAGTAAATTTAATTGTGGGCCCAGTCTACACATTTTTTTTTTCTGGTTTGGTTAAATGAGACTTAAATGAGCCAATGCAGTGAGTCTGTGAGTCGGTAGCAGCATGAGTCTTTTTCACATGTGGCCTCATAACAGTGTTTGTCTGAAATGTATTGGAGGAAGAGAGGGCGAGAGAAGGTGAGAAACAGAGACAGAAACAGAGACGACTTATGGGTTACTCTTCAGATGCTCACAGTGACCGATACTATGGCAGCTGAAGTCAGAAGCCAAGGACTCAAGCCAGATTTTTCACATTTGCCACATGGGTGGCAGGGACCCAACTACGAGAGCCGTCAGCTGCTGCCTTCTGCAGTCTGCACTGGCAGGGCGCTGGAGACAGGAGCCAAAGCCAAGGATTGAAACCAGAACATCGGAAATGGGACTTTTGTCAGCTGTTAGACCAAATGTCTGCCTCTCCTTCGTAATATTTCTGAAAAGGTAGAACATAATAGTGCATCCATTTTTGCAGCAAGTGGTCTTAATGATTGGTTCAGGAACTCTGGAAGTTCTGGATCAGATGCCTCTGTAACTTGATTCACTGGATGGGTACACGTGACTTCTTTTCAGAGAGCATTTTGCACAGCTTTGTGGTTATGTGGCTAAGGGACTGGTCGTGGAAGATTGCATTGTTGCTCTCTGTCGATGGAAAAAAGAAGACACATCGACCTCAAAATAGAAATTTGGCAATGAAAACTGAGAGGTACTAAGACTGTACCCCCAAAACAGGGCTCAAACTCACATGGGTAGGCTACTTCCGTGAGTGTGTCTGCTTATTGATGAATTCTGAAACCTGTTCCCAGTGTTGACTGTGTTGTCTGCGTCTGTGATGTTCTCACAGTAGTCGGAAGGAAGGAGTTTGTGGTGATGGTGATCAGAATGGTGGGATTGGGTCTGATGAGAGTTCTGCTAGTTTTTTATGGTGGTTGTAATGAAATAGCATAAACAAGATAAAATAGCAAAATTTAGTTTTGTCAAGAGTTTGGGGCTCAGTTGTTCAAAATCAAGAAGTTGGCATGTTCATGCTCCTCCTGAAGTCTATGGGGGACAGATTTCTCCCCTACTTTTCCAGCTTCTGATGATTGTCAGCAATCCTGGGCACAACTTGGTAGACAGAGTTGTCTCTCAGGTCCCTCCTCCCCTCTTCATATGGCTCATATCCGTGTGTGTCTACCTTTCTGTATCGTTGGGGCTGGAGCTGGGATGATGGTCATGATGGTCCTGAAGGTAACTACTGAGGGTGTTCATGTCCATGGTGGTGATGCAATGGGGCTAGTGCCATGGCAAGGTGACCAGCTGAGGGTTAGGCATGGTAGATTCCTGGGTTGACTGACTGCAAGATGTTTTCCTCCAGTGCGACCCCCCCTGCCTCCCACCATGGGTCCTAATGTCTCAGGGTGAGGCAGTTTGTAACACAGTGTCATGGAGCACAGATCTGTGACCACTCACGTACTAATTGGCTTAGTAGTTTTCAGTTTGAATACTTGGGGATATTTGCACATACTGGAAAATTTGGGGGAGTGAATTTAAAGGAGGTAAATTAAGTAAGAGAGAATTCCAAGTGGTTGTGACTATGCTCTAAGGAGTGCCTTCAGGGGTTCATACAGCTCCTTGCAGACTTCCATTCACTTAGTTGAAGCTTGTTACCTTGCTCACTACTGTGGGGATGCACAAGGGCCATACCCAAGGAGAACAGGGCTTTGGCCAAATGAATCCACACATTTGTAGGAAGGGTCTTGTACCTACTCCCTTGGAGCCACCTGGCCCAGGGCTCCATCTTACAAAACATGCACTTGATTGTAGCAGAAATGTTTTATTGCACATTGATCCTAATTTGGCTGAAACCTTATGAATGGTTCTTGCCACTTGAGTCACTGTGCCGTAATGAAGAATGGCTTACCGGCAATGACTTAAAAGCTCTTAGAGAGGTGAGAGGAGGGAGAGTTGGTTGTATCCACAGGATGCCACTGCAGTTGCTTCCGTTTTAAGGAAGGGAGGCAAGACTTATATCTCCAAAGCACCATTATGTTCTGAGAGGGCAATAAAATATTTAAGTCCAAGGCACTTGTAATCAAATTAGCAAAGAGGCAATAAAATCCTTAAAGAAAAGATGCAGAAGTCGTTTGTATACTGTGCACACAATTCTCTTCCCCTTAGGTCTTGCATGAAACCTTGCATGCTTTTAGTGGTGTTGTTGACTGGGCCTGAAATTGTGTCTGTTCTTCCCCTTGCTCTGCAAATACATTCAAAAGATGACCTCTGTGCTGTGTATACTTAGAAACCCCTGTTCTGAAATGTCTTAAAATAGACAAAACTCCTCATTAGTGGGCTAAATGAGTAATTCTGTGCCCAAAAGGAATTCTGTCCCATGAGCATTTTAGAGGTCAAAATTTGCTCTGGACTTATGCAGGAAGATTTGGAGACAGGTTATAACCTGTGGGCCACTTACATATAGTTGGTCCTTCTTGCATGTTCTCCCATAGTCTGCATGTGAGATGTGCCTTTTCTGTTCCCAGTTCTGGCTCTCAGTGATGAAGAAGCAGAAAACCACCCTGAGTGGGAAGATGTTTGGAAAATGGCACAAAAACCTGATCCTTTCAATAGCGATGTCCTCATCTTGGACCCTGATAGGCTAAGAGTCCTGAGGACTCAGCAAAGGGCTTTGAAAAACTGGATCACCTTTCATTCTAAGCTGAATAACATGCATTAAAGATAATCTATAAAGGGGCTGCCGCTAAGGCATAGTGCTGGAATCCCCTAGGCGCATCAGGTCTAGTCCCAGGTGCTCCACTTCCGATCTAGCTCCTTTATTGATGTGCTTGGGAAAGCAGAGGAGGATAGCCCTGGTTATTGGGCCCCTGCCGCCCATGAGGGAGACTTGGAGGAAGCTGTTAGCTTCTGGCCTATCCCAGCTCTGGACATTGCTACCATTTGGGAAGTGAACCACCAGATGGAGGATCTCACTGTCTCTCACTCTGTAACTCTGTTGCCTTTCAAATAAATAAAATAAAACTTTCAATAAGGTTTATTTATTTTTTCTGGGGATGGCAAAAGAGACAAAGAGAAAGGTCTTCCTTCTGCTGGTTCACTCCCCAAGTGGCCGCAATGACCAGAGCTGAGCAGATCTGAAGCCGAGAGGCAAACGCTTCTTTCATAAAGGTACAGGATCCTAGGACTTTGGACCATCCTTCTCTGCTTTCCCTGGCCACAAACAGGGAACTGGATAGGAAAGTGGAGCAGCTAGAACATGAACCAGCATCCCTATGGAATCCCCGTTCCAAGATGAGGATTTAGCCATTGGGCCATCGCATCAGGTCCCAATAAAATAATTCTTTAAAGATCATCTGTGGAAAGCCCTACAATATTCTGCTTTGAATTGTTAAATAATTCGGTGATGAAAATAATTAGACCAGAGGAGAACCCTGCAGTGTCACATCTCTGCAAAAGCAGCCTTTGTTCTGCTTGGCTGGTGCTGACCTGCAATGCTGTGTGAACTCCACATACACTAGGTTCCCTGGGGGAGAATAGGTGCGCACAGCCAACCTTTTGCTTCACACTCTGCGTTTTCCCTGTAAAGTTTCTTCTTCAAACACAGCCATACTACTTGGTGGAAATTATCCTTAAAATACATGGAAGTTTGTTCCAGCAAGTATTTAAAAATAAAGTCTTTCTTGTTAAAAATGGGTTGCTAGAGTTATAACTGCTTCTTTTTGTCAGTTTGGTTCAGGCCAAATGTCTTATTTCTGAGTCTTATTTCAAACATCTTTATCAGCGAAGCCTCTGAATGATTTCGTCATTTGGCCAAATAATCACAAATTGTCCCAGTTTGCCAACTGCAGAAGGCACTTATTCTTTGATTGGATAATAAATGTTTAAAATGGCATTTCCAGGTAAAGCATCACTTGTAGATTGGCAGCTTGCTGGGGTGCAATTCCAAGGAGTCCACGAGCCACCTCTGTCCCTTTGTCTCTGTCCCTTGGGTATCATAGTAGGCCCAGGAACTCACCTTTCAGCAGCAATTGACCCTCAAAGTAGCAGTGCCCTTTCCGTAGTATTGCTCTTGGGTGATTTGAGACCTGAGGTGGTTGAGAGCTGAGAAGGCTGCTATATCCTATATAGGCACTTGCTCATGTCCCAGCTGCTCCACTTTCCACCTGCCTCTCTGCTAATGGCTGGAGAAAAGCATCGGGATAGATAACTCAAGCATTTGGGCCCTGCCACCCATGTGGTGGTCCTGAAAGAAACTTTTGTATTTTTCTGACTTAATCCTGGCTTTTGTAGCCAATCTGGAGAGTGAGCCACTGGATGGAAGATCTCTCTCCTCTCTCTCTCTCTCTTTTTTTCTCTGCATCACACATTAAGGGTTTGGGTTGACTCCTAAATCAACATTTCTACTAATGGCAAACCCTGGCATGACACAGCGACTGTCTGAGTAATTGGGTCTTTGTCACCACAGAGGAGAAACTCGTTACATCTCTGCTTTCAGTTTCTGCTTGGCCCACTCCTTGCCACTGTGGGCATTAATAACACAAATAATAAGACTTATTCTTTCTGTTGCTCAGCCTTTAAACAAACATATAAACCAACAGGCAAAGCAGAAAAATAGAACAATCTCCGAAATTGTGTTTATCGGAAAAGAAAAATGTTGGCATTTTCTTTCATTTTCCTTTTGTTTTCTTTCTTTACTTTCTCTGTTTTGTTCTGGGCTCTTGGTGGAAGTATATGTGCTCATGAGTATATTTGGTGCTGCCTGAGTATGTTTTTACATGTAGAGTATTGTTATGTACTAATTGCTCCCAAATCTTTATTCCTTTGTGTTCTAAAAAGGAGAGTAAAATGCTGTGAGAATGTACAAGACTGGATGACTCAGAAATGCTTTTAATCAGTGGCATTTATGGTGAGCTGCTGAGATTGAGACCTGTTGTTCTCATCAGAGTGGGGAGACGAAGCCTCAAATGGAGGGACTCACGGATAGAAAGACTCAAGGAGGAAGGAGACCTCAGCTCTGTCCGATGGGTTAAAGAACAATGGGGCCGAGGCATGGAGGAGACCCAGGTCACAGGATAGGAGCTTGGCAGGATCCAAGCCACTGAAGAGTCTGGGAACTGCCCTTCTCCCATTAGTGTGGAGAGCTGGGCCACTGCAGGCAGAGAGACCTGCTGTAAACACTTGGGCAAGCAAATGAATGTCTCTAAGTCTTCATTCCCAAATACTTAAAATGGAGATGATTGCTGGTGATGTCTGAGGAGGTTGCAGATCAGACAACATGTGCCAAGCAGTGAGGAGATGCAAGCCAACGCAAGCCAACGGTGATCAAATTCATGGTTGAATTTGTTCCAGGTACATGGAGATAGTAACCAAGGGCTTGTTCTAGAAAGGTGTTTTAGCAGAATCTGCAGCAGAGCTACTAGTAACTAAGCAGTGAAACCTGAGGTTTTCCTCGTCACCACCTTGGAATAATGAACCAAGGGCTCTGTGTTATCAAGCAGAGCCAAGTGCCAGAATTTATCTATGTATCTATCTATCTATCTATCTATCTATCTATCTATCTATCTATCTATCTATCTATTTTAGGATTCTAACATCCTGAGGCTTTCGCAGGCCTCCTTACCTTGCACCCCACTCTCAGCACTTTTGAAGCAAAGCTGACTAGTATGGATTGTATGATAAACAGTCACAGCAATTATGAACTTCATCTTTCCTTTGTCCAGAAGGGAGACCATGCTTATTCTCTAGTGAAATCTTTATGTGAAGAGAAACATTGGTATGATGTTTAAAAGATGCTGAAAATCTATTGCCCATTTGGCAAAGGAGGCTGAAAATCTGCAAACTGGTACAGTTACTGAGAACATGATGTGGAGAACAAGGGGAAGAGGGTGAGCGGAGGGGAAACCCCAATACCTATTAAACTGTGTCATAAAATAAAATTAAAAAAAAACATCATGTGCCACTACAACAGCATTGGCACCTGTCCCAGTTGCTTCAGACATGGAGATGCATAAGGACCATCTCCTGATTCTGGTCCAAAGCCTTGGGAACCTGCATGGGAGACGCAGAAGAGGCTCTGGGCTACTGGCTTCGGATTGGCTCACCTCCAGCCATTGCGCCCACTTGGGGAGGAATCAACAGATGAAGATCTTCCTTTCTGTCTCTCCTCCTCTCTGTATATCTAAATAAATATTTAAAAAAAGTGGGTTCCTCTGGTTTGTAAAGTTCTCAAACATAACAATTCTAGTTTGTGTTTTTATGGTGAGCTTTGGTAATAAAAAAATAAAAAGCAGTTACAAATAAAATCCTTCATTTTTTCTTCAGACCATTCTTCCTGAAATTTCCTATTTATATTCAAAATTCTAAACTCCAAGGCCCAGTCCCATGTGAATCCCCAACATAGAATGTGGCAGATGTTATAAGAACTAAAATTTCAGACTCAGTGCGATAGTGTTGCAGCTGAAGTCCTCACCTTGAGCGTAACGGGATCTCATGTGGGCGCTGGTTCTAATCCTGGCAGCTCCACTTCCCATCCAGCTCCCTGCTTCTGGCCTGGGAAAGCAGTTGAGGACAGCCCAAAGCCTTGGGACCCTGCACCTATGTGGGAGACCTGGAAGAAGCTCCTGACTCCTGGCTTCGGATTGGCTCAGCTCCAGCTGTTGTGGCTACTTGGGGAGTGAATCAATGGACAGAAGATCTTCCTCTTTGTCTCTCCTTCTCTCTGTATATCTGCCTTTCCAATAAAAATAAATAAATCTTTAAAAAGAGAACAAAAATCTCTCTGCTGATGTAGGTGGCATCTGAATCCCCAGGGGCTATTTCAAAATGTGATTTGTTCTTGAGACACTTTTGAATTTTGATTCTTACTTTGGTCACTTACAAGGAATCAGTTGGTTTCAGTCATCTAAAATAGTGTCTTCCTTAACTCATATATGAAGTATGTGATGATTCAAGTTAGATATAGAAGTACTTTTAATATTGAAACTAACACCAATGAAGCTGACGGCTTCAGCTTCATTTTTCCATTTTTTTTTAAAATTGAAAACCATATGGACAAGTCTCTTACAGGGAGAAAATTTATAACTTATTAAAATGATTTCCTCTTGATCAATGGACTATTCTGTTTGGATATAAGGCAATAAAATTTATGATTTTTGTGACCACACAGGGGTGTGTATTGTCAAAACCTCTTGCTTCTATTTTTATGCCTTAACCAGGATCTGGGGAGCTGTGCTTTCCATCCTGTAGCTGTGGAGTGCCTGATACTCAGAGCTGGGCGTAGCTTTGTGCTCTCTGCACATGATGAGCCGTGATGGAGAGGGTGGATGCTGCTCCATAACCCAGGGCTGCTTGGAGTGTCTGAGAGAAGATGAAGCAGTCAAGCAGTTACAACTTGATCCTTTCTAATAATGAAACAAAATATTTAGGAGGTATCCCCCGCCCCCGACAAGAAGGGTGAGTCTCATCTACTGGTTCCCTCCTCACCTGTCCATATCGACCAGGGCTGAAGCTGGGAGCTGGGGACACAATCCACAATTCCCCGTGAGTGACAGGAGCTTGGGTTCCTGAGTCCTCCATTTCTGCCTCTCCGATTGTGCCTTGACACAACGCTGGAGTCAGAAGCCAGTCCCAGTGTAGAGCACATGTATTCCGATGCGGCGTATAGATGCCTCCGTTGCCAGGTTGAATATTTTCCCAGAGCTTTATTTTGTGAAAATTCTCTCGAAATTGATAAGGGTAGCCGGTCTTCAAATATGTGGTAGTTTGGTCTCTTTATTAAAATGTACAGCAGCCCCTAGAAGGGGCAGGGGAAGGTACTTTATAAATTATTATTATTAAGTTTTATTTTGGATCTTTGATTAGTACAGAGTTACTTGTCGTCATTACATGTGGAATATTGGTTTATCCCCATAGTCAATGAATGAGTCAGGGAGAGGATCCTTGGTTAGTTTGCTGCTGAGGCGTGGGTGCTCAGGCAATCTGGAGTTAGAGTCTACCCACTGGAAGAAAGATTTCTTCCTATTGTCTGTTCAGATGGGAAAGTAAAACTGTCTTCCCACTTGTGTCTCTGGACAGCTTGGGATTGTCAAGGGAGCCATGGGACTCCGGTGTCTCTTCTCTGCTCTGGTCTAAGGACTTCCTCCAGTTCAGAGGTGCTCCATTGAGATACAATATGAGCTGCACATATAATTGGCTCCTTCAGTAGCTATATTGAAAAAGTACAAAGGGAAACAGGCACATTTCATTTTTTAACATAACATTGAATGATGCTAACGGAAGGATGAAAAGCTGTGCATAAACTTTGGGATTTTATTGCATCCAAATAAGCCTATTTTTAAATTCTAATTTTCCACAAACTTTTTGAAGCCACCTTGAGTATGATTTAACTTAACATGTCTAAAATATCAATTTAGAGTATGATCCATTTAAAATTATGGATGAAATATTTTGCATTTTCTTGAGTTTCTAGTCACTCCTGGCCAGTGGCCATCTTCTAGGAAAATACAAGTCCACTTTATTTCTTATCAGCCTGGCTCAACGTGGAAAGTCCTGTTTCCATAGAAAAATCTCTTTTCCGTAGTAAATACTGACTGGACATCTGATGTTTGTACCATTTACTACATTTTGCTTGTGTAATCATAATTCTTGAATCAAAAACATGATAATATAAATTTAGTGCTATTTGTAATATCATACAAGTTTTGGAATATTTCATACAAGGATCATGGTATGAATTTTCAAAAAATTGGAGCACAGTTAAGGATCATTCAAATGACAAGTAAGACGTTGGTACTGGGGGTCCCTGGATAGCTTCCAATGAGTTAGACAATCAGGACTGGCGTGGCAGCCTAGTAGCTAAAGTTCTCGCATTGTAGGTACCAGGATCCCATATGAGTGCCAGTTTTAATCCTGGCGGCCCCGCTTCCCATCCAGCTCCCTGCTTGTGGTCTGGGAAAGCAGTCAAGGATGGCCCAAAGCCTTGAGACCCTGCAGCCACACGGGAGACCTGGAAGAGGCTTTGGGCTCCGAGCTCCTCCCTTTGGATCGGCTCATTTCCAGTCATTGCAGCCACTTGTAGAGTTGAATCATTGGATAGAAGATCTTCCTCTTTGTCTCTCCTCCTCTCTGTATGTGTGACTTTCCAATAAAAATAAAATCTTAAAGAAAGAAAGAAATGACCTTCCAAAGCAGGCGGAATTTGGGTAGAATGAAGAACCTGAAGCATATATAGAGATGTGGTGTATGGTTTAGACGTCAGCTACAGATCAAATATATTTAGGATGACTAGGCTTCAAGTCTAATACAAAAGCAGCTATTAACAGTTCCAGGCCTTGATTTGTATTTGAGGTACATCTTCATTGTTCATCTCCTGAGTCATTTGAGAAAAAACAATTAGTAATGTATAAGATAGTACAACCTTTTGGCTAAGTGTCCACTCATATTAATCAACATTCTAACACATTTTCAAATTTAATTTTCACAAAAAATGTCACAAAGTGAGCACCATAATTATATCCATTAAATAGATGATGAAATTTGAAGTATAGTGGTACTAGGGACTGGTCCCAGGACCACATGGGTGCTGAATAGAGAAACTAAGACTTTAGCCCTAACACTTCCAATTTTATTGTATACTGCTTGCCAAATAAGAAAATACTGAACCTCAATTATAAATAACTACAGATGATAAAACATATCTGGTTCAGTAGAGACCTTTGATTACATGTTTTCTGATGCAGCCAGGTTAGATGAGATTAAATTATTAAGTGTACTTAAATTGTTTAACTTATTCAAGAATCAATTCACATGCCACTTTTTTTTTGAGAGCCCCACTTCAAGCCCATCGTTTGCAATTCATTTCTCCTTTCTCTGATCTCCCCAAACAATTTACACATCTAATGGTACGTAATAACCTCCCCTGACTGTAGTTATAGATATACATTCTTCATCTGCATGCATGCTTTTGTTTCCAGCTATGACATATGCCTTAAAAATAAGGAGGATCTTGCTCCAGATAGATGTATCAACTAGATGAGCTAAAAGGCTTGGATGGTAAGACACATGAATGAAGATATGCTTGTCCTTGTCCAAGTAAGAAAACCGCCTGTGTTTCCTTGAGAGTACATGTTGGGTCTCACCTTTTAATTTCTATAATCTTATGCAATGTAACTATTTGCAAGGAGAGAAGTTTTTAAAAACAGATCAGTTACGTCATTGGATTAGTAAATTTTCACCTTGTGCACACATTTGTTTGTTATGTGCCTGGGAGAAACCATTTGTCTTGGATTTCACAGAGCTAATTTCATGCATTTTAGAAAACATTTTTGTCCCCAGACTCCTCTTAAAGCTGTGTCTTGGCAGGGACCAATCAGAGAACATGGGGCTCTGCAGAAACCATCGTGGCTTTCCAGGAAGAAAACCTATGTTTGTGACTTGTAGTGTTTTAGGGGATCTGATCCCAAGTTACCCATGTCTGCACGTTTGAGAGAATATCGGCAGAGTGGTACGTTCAGCAGAAGGAAGGCTGTGGGTTGATCTTGAAGGAGAATATTTCATTGCATTGCCTCTTACCCTTGCCATCCAAATGCACACGCCCCTCTCTCGAAACAGAATGAAGCCGTGGCTGAGTGGCACAGAAATAATCCCGTGATTCTGAAATGTGCTCTTGGTGCTGGTGGATGTTTTTAGACAGGATCTGCATAAGAGCATTTTTTTTTTGAAAGGTAGAATGTGCGATGATTCCTTCATTCGTGTCGTGTTTAGTGTATCTATACATCCCCACCAGTCTTATCCCAGAAAAGATTTCAGCTGCCCCGTGCATTTTTGTGCTTGGAATGTTTCTTTCTAGGTCAAAGGCTGGTGTTTTCCAGTGAATTGATTGAAATAACTGCAGTCCTCTGGCGCTGGCTTGGATTCAGTCATTCTATCACTTATTTGGGTTTTTTTTTTCTCTATTAAATGGGGAAAATTAAGCAAGTGCAAATTTGTGATACCAAATCAGATACTTCCATCATTACTTTATGTTGTTACCAAAAATATGCAAGGTTCTGTTTTGCCTGGTACCCTGTTCTCTGGATTTTCTTGTTTGCCAATTATATTTCATATGCTCTTTTTTAGCACTTAGTAATGAATCGTGAAAAGAAGCCATTTTAATGAATGTCTCCCTTGCAAGTACAGCTTGCATCTCTTTTCTTTGATATTATTGGAAATTTATTTTAAATCCAGTCAAAGAAAGGTGCTTGAGGCACCAAGGGTGTGCTAATAGAGAGTTTAATTCTTTTGGTTTACTAATGAAGCACTGTTCACTTCCTTGTATTTTATCTGGTTTAGATGATTTCCTTGATGGTGCTTCTGCCTCTGCATCATTGTTGTTTTGTTTTTTTCCCCCTCACAAGCCTCTAACTGACCAGGAGTGATTTGCATTTTCCTGTTAAGCAAGTTATGGAATGCATCTGGCACTTAACAATCCATGGGTTTTTGAATTATTCCAGGTCATTAACCATTACTGCATCATCACCAACACACACACACACACACACACACACACACACAACTTTGGCTCAATTATATCCTATAATCTTGTTTCCAATGTTTTCTTGACCGGCTGAGGAGTGTATGGAGGAAGGGCTTATCCCAGAACATAACACATACAGAGGTGCAGCACTTGGTAAGGGTAAGAGCTGGGCTCAAGTGCTGAGTCAGCAGAGGAGGACCGTGGCTAAGAGCTTTCCATGTGCACTGGGCCTCGTCTCCAAACCATACACTGACACCACAGACGTTTCCCAAACCGTTTTGAGCTTCTGCTGCCTTCTTTATGAATGCAGAAGAACAACACTGAATTCTAAAGGGTGTCTGGATTGGCAGTAATACGAGAGGTTTTTGGCATGTGTCTGGAGTAAATGTCTTTGGCTTGGGCATTATTTTCATTGTTTATTATCACCACCATCATGAGATATGATCCCTTGTTTCGCCGGTACTTTACAATAGAGTTAAGGAAAAATAACTGGGTACATTGATGGTGGCAGGTGAGTAGGGAGATAACACCCACCCCCCCAGCACACACAGAAAGTTCTGGGAGTGAAAGGGCATTTGGCCAAACAGTCCAGGCACCTGTGTCCTGTGTCTGTCTCTGAGTATATTCTGGATTTGATACATAATTCTGGCTCCTGACTCCAGCTTCCTGCTAAGACAGACCCAGGCAGGGAATGGGACTGGCTGAAGAAATGGGGTGTCTCCCTCCGTGTGTTAGGCTCAGCCCTTCTTCCCTAACCATTGTGAGCTTTGGATGAGTCAGCCAGAGGATGGGAGCTCTGTCTCTCTCTTTGTGTGTTTTTTCCTTGGTGGGAGGGTGGGGGAATGAAAAGAAACGAAATAAGGTAAGATTCTTAGGAGACACCAGCTTCATTGCCAACATGGATTCATCAGATGATTCTCACCTCCTCCCCTCTGCAGAAAAATAGATGGAAAGTGAGGTTACGTGTTGGGAGAATTTGGGACGTCAAAAGCAAAGCAAATGTCAGAAGTAAACAAAGATGAGAACCACAGGCATGTGCACAGATGTCACAAGAAAATCAAGAGCATTTCTAGAGGAGGGTTGGACAAAGCTATGGCCACCCCTGCTAAAAGCGCCGGCATGAAAAATTAAATAACAGTACACATGGCATTGAAGGATGTGCCTTGAAGCAGAATGAAGATCAAGTGCCAGATGATGGGAAATTAATTATGTTGGAGTACAGAAGACGCAGGTATAAAGGATGCTGCTGTGAGAAAAGAAAAAAAAAAGAAGCAGTTTTGACTTAACGCTGGGAAGGACCGTGCAGGTAGGACCCTGGCCAAGGACCGTGCAGGCAGGATCTGGCTTGAGCAGCTGCATCACCTGCACTGTTGGGGGCCAACTGGAAACCTCACCCCATCTCCCGCACCCTGAAGCCACAAGGAAAGTCAGAAGGGTTTACTGCTTTTGCTTGTCTCCCTTTCGGAAGCATCACTGGTATTCGCTGCTGCTATTTCCTGCCCATGCACTCCCACATCCCGGCCCTGGCACCACCCATGCCTCCTCCGGCCTTCTTCCTCCCGACCATGGATCACAGCCCACACAGGTTTTCATAAACATTATTACCCATGTTTTAAAAAGAAATACTTCATGAGATTAATTTGTGGTGAACGTTTTGTTTTCCAGCTTTGTTCCCTAAATAGCACATACATATTCAATTTGTAAAATTTTGAGATAGAATCAAGGAAAACGAAATTCAGAGACTCTGTAATTATGCCAGTGCAAGAAAGCTAACTGCCATGCTTATTTTTACATAGAGTCCAAATTTATAACGTTATGAATAATATTAAATGTCAGTAAGTACACATCATATGTTGCAAAACATGAGGTCATTTCTTACTTTCTTTTTTCTTTTAAAGATTTTATTTTTATTGGAAAGCCACACATACAGAGAGGAGGAGAGACAAAAAGGAAGATCCTTTATCCGATGAGTCACGCCTCCCACAGTGGCTGCAGTAGACAGAGCTGAGCTATTCTGAAGCCAGGAACCTAGCACCTCTTCTGGGTCTCCCACACAGGTGCAGGGTACCAAGGCTTGGGGCCATCCCCAACTGCTTTCCCAGGCTACAAGGAGGAAGCTGGATGGGAAGCACGGCTGCCGGGATTAGAACCAGTGCCTGTATGGGATATCAGTGTGTGCAAGGCGAGGACTTTAGCTGCTAAGCTACCGCGCTGGGCCCAAGGTCATTTACTTCTAAAATCTTTTATCTGCTTTATATTTCATGTGCCTCTCTTTTCACAAGCTGAGTGGAAATTTGATATGTGGGCAGAACACGATTTTATTGTTCATTTCCATGCAGGAATCTTCTAATGTTCTTCACATAATATAATTGGAAAATGATAGGCTGTGGTTAAATCTTTACATACATTCACAATAATATTTTTTAAAGAATTTTCTTTTTAGATTTACTTTTATTAGAAAGACAGATATACAGTGAGAAGAGATACAGAGAGAAAGATCTTTGATCTGCTGCTTCACTTCTCAAGTGGACACAGCAACTGGAACTGAGCTGATCTGAATCCAGGAGCCAGGAGCTTCTTCCGGGTCTCTCAAGTAGGTGCAGGGTCCCAAGGATCTGGGCCGTCCTCTACTTCTTTCCCAGGTCACAAGCAGGGAGCTGGATCGGAAGTGGACACAAACAGGCAGTGCCCATATGAGATCCAGGGTCCATGCAAGGCAAAGATTTAGCCACTAGGCTAATTCACTGGGTCCCATAATAACATTTTTAAAAATACACTTTTCCCAGATATACTTCCTGGTCAAATAGTATGTACATTTTTAATCTCTTTGACATGTCTTCTCCAAGTACCTTGAAAGATTTATGGCAGCAGTGAAAGGTTGAGGGTGTTTGGACACCAAACCAACACCGAAGTTTGCTTCAATCAGCACATCTTTAATCAGTCACACACTGAGACTTAAATAAACTAACAGAAAGAACTGATTTACTGTTTTGATAAGAAGAAAATGGAATTTACCTGTTTTGCCAACTTCCACTAATTTAAGTAGTAATGAGGTTTAATTTTTCTAATTTACTTCATATGTTTTTTTTTTTTTTTTGTCCTAATTGTGATTCGTTTGCCCATAGTCTTTCAGACCTTAACAAGTTTATGGAAATGGAATTAGAAGATAGATTTCTCAAGATATGAAAAATTTGAAGCCATAAATACTTTTTTCATAATAAACATTTTCTGTAAACTTTCTGAAGACCTTCCACATATTCATGAGGGCATCTCTGTCTTTGCCAGATATGCTAAATGATGCACATAATTATTCTTTCAAAATTTGTCTTTTTTTCCTTCAAGTGAAATCTCTTAATCTTTGCACCACAATTATGACATGCTAAGAAAATCTAATTAATCACACACACACGCACACACACACATATATTACATACCTGCATTGATGCCCATATAGGTATGACAACTTTATAGCTGTTTCATCATATAAAGAAGTGATAAAGAAGTGAAAGTGTTTTTTTTTTGTAATTGTTTATTATTCTGGTGAGAATAAATGATGTAATATAGATTTTTAACTGGCTGCAGACAACCATCGTGTTATATTTTCCTGTCTCTGCCTTGTACATGGGCACGGCAGCTAGGAAATTTGGAAGTAATCACTTATAAGCTGGATTTTGAATAAACATTCTTAAAAAAATATTTTTAAATGCCCCAATTACTTACTGACAAAATTATAGAATGTCTGGGATGTGCTTAAAAATAACCCCAGGGACAGTGTGGAGGGAGAGTCTGTAGGAGGAATATAAAATCCTGACTACACGGAGCTGGTTCTTTATTCATTGTCCACTTTTATACATAGTTGATATATTTCATAATACAAACTTTCTAAAAATGAAAAACAGGAAGCAACATACTCAGTTTTAAGGTTATGCAGATTTTCTAACATTGCTAGTTCTTTTGGGTAGTTCTCATTTTATTAGGAAATAACTAAAAAATTTTTACTATTCTCAATGTGTGCTTTTTAATCAGAGTTTCTGTATCCAACACATTGCTTTCTATTTTATTTCTTTGAATTAAAGTGTGACTTTAACCCTTTAAACTCGCCTTCATAGGAGCTGGTGTTTTGGCTCAGTAAGTCAAGCTGCTATTTGCTATGCCGGTATCCCTTATTGGGATAGTAGCTTGAGTACTGGCTAGTCCATATATATATATATACATATACATATTTATATTTTACCTTTTAAGATTTACTTATTTATTTGTTTATTTATTTGAAAGAGTTACAGAGTGAGGGAGAAACACAGAGAGAGAGAAAGAGAGAGATTGATTTGTCTTCCATCTGCTCCTTTAAGCCCCAAATCACTGTCAGACTGGGACCGGACCAGGCTGAAACAAGGAGTCAGGAGTTTCATCCAGGCCTCCCACATGGGTGGCAGGAACCCCCGTATTTGAACTGTCTTTTGCTATTTTTCCCTGGGACATTATCAGGGAGATGGACTGCCAGTGGAGCAGTCACATCACAAGGCCATACTCCATGCCTGATCCAATTTCTTACTCATGTGCGTTAGCATGGGAAGGCAGCTAAAGATGACCCACATACTTGACCCCTCGCCTCCCTTGGAGACAAGGAGGGAGTGTTTGGCTCCTAGCTTTGGCCTGGCTACAGTGGGCATTTGGGGTGGAAGCCAGAACTTAGAATCCATCCATTCATCGCTCCATCTATTCATCCATCCTTTTTCCCTCCTTCTCTCCCTTGCTCCCTCCTTCTCTTCCTAACTCTCTTTCTCTTACTCTGCTTTCAAATATATAAACAAATCAATAACCTTTTTTTTAGAGGTTGCTTTTTCTGAATCCTACCTGTGAGCAAGTCATCTACCTATGTCCTCAATTAAATCAAGACTTTCTTGTGGGCAGACAGCAAGGTCTTCATGTTCTCATCCCAACCTGATACTTCTTCCACTTTCCTTCCACTCTGGTTTCCCAAATTCTCAAAAGAAACTGGGAACATCCCATCTCTTCAGTCCAGGCTGCTGTCTGCCTGAAAGTGCCATATTTCTTCTTCAGCAGCTCCAAAGAGTAGTGTTTGTTTTAAGCCTTGTGCAAATTCTCCCTTCCCCACAACTCCTGCCCCTTACCTGTACTGGAGAACACTGTGTTCCAAGAGTGCGTAGCTCTGTTTCTGTCAGCATACTGAATGCCATGATTCTTTGTTTGAGAATATTTTTATTTTCTATGATACTAGGCATGGGGACTCCCCCTTTGCCGTGTCTCCCTCCCCACAATTCCCCACCCCTGTATTATTGCATAGGAAAATCCTCTAGTTACAGCTCGAAGTTTAGCATTCTGCTACTTAAGTGCATGATGAATCTGTATGTATAGACAAAGATAGGAAAATCTAGCATCCTGTTGCCAAGGTATATTTAACTGTTTGAGAGTCCTCCTTTTATTCAGGAGCAGAGATGCCTACTACAACATATCTTTACTTCCAGTTTTGCTAGTCTCCATTGTACAGTTCATCTGTGAGAATATATATATATATATATCATCTATATATCTGTTTTATATTTTGCATGAATGTTGCCTTATATCAAACAGTCCTGTTGAGATTAGCTTGAGCATAATGGTTTCTAATTGGGACCATTTTGTTGCAAAAACGAGAATTTCATTCTTTGTAATGACTATAGTATTCCATGAAATAGATTTTTTTAAATCCATTTCTCTTTTGATACTGTCTGGTATTGGCTTTACAGATTTGGGAACCACCTTTATTCTTCTCTCCCTTCTCTCTGGCACTCAGAATATTTATAGGACGGGTGAGTGATGGAACAGGCAGCAGGTGCGCCTTAGGCTAGCCATTTCCTTCCATGCTGCTAGCTCTGAGTAGAGGTAGGTGCTCAATTAAATGTTTGCCGGATGAACGGTGGGCAAATGCTGTGGGCACAGAAGGAGTAGGACTAGCTTCAGGTCAGGTTGTCACGCGCAGTTTGGGAGTGGAGTAGGTACGGCCCGTTGCAGGCAAGGAACACACGTACACAGGCAGTGTGGGACAGATGTGCTGGAGTACCACACAGGTTACCACGGCGATGAGCATCTTTCCAACTCAGGTAAAAAAAAAAATTACTAAACTGACAGAAATATCCCTAAATCATTTTCTCATCATATTTAAATCACTATATCATTACTTGTGTTAGTGTAATTTTTTCTCCAAAAGACTGTAATTAAAGAATTTAGAGGAGCGAGTTGTCTGAACTCCAAGGATGTTGAGTTAGATCACGTTTGCCACGGTGGGTTTCTGCTGCTGCTGCTGCTCGGTGAGCTCTCCATGACTGTACCAATATCCTGCCGGAGGCTCCCGGGCTGTTGCATGTGTTTACTTGCATGCCGTCTCATCAGCGTGACTGACATCCTGAGTGCAGCGGCTGCTACGAGCCTCAGAAATGTCCGATCCAGCTCATTGGGTGAGAATGGCCGTCAACATGTGCAAGGGAAAACACAGACTTTCCATCCCAAGAGTTTTTAGGCTAAGAGCAGGAGGTCCAAAGTAATTGCTTAAGTCAAGGCTTTCTTTCTTGTCCTAATCTCTACTTTTGGTTCTTCGTTTGTTGGTCTCACTGGGACTGACAGAGGTCTGTCATGAAAGAGGCCAGAATCCCTAACGGTATATAAAGTTCTAAGATTAAAGGAGTTTTCTATGTAATAATTCCTATCAAATGTTGCTGTGTTTGTGGCGCAGGGAACAGGGGCCTCTGCAGCGTTTGTATGAGGAAACTCTAAAACATTCATGGAAGAAGGATTAAAACCCGAGGGTAGCTTGCTGCACAATGTTTTGAAATCCATTCGCAAGTTTTCACAGTATGCATTTTGCATGAACTTTTTGAAAACCCCTCATATATTGGTAAATGAATGCAAAGCCTTAACAGGGACAATTTTTACAAAATACCCATGTGATTCGTGCCTAAAAACTGTCGGCATTTGACTACTTTATGTCCCCCCCCCCCATGGTCCTACAGGTCTCAAAGAGTTTTCCCAACTGTGCTCTATGCGGTTTATTATCACTCACTGTGTTGAAAAGAATCTCCCAATGATGAGATGAAGGTCACTCCAAAGAGAATCAGACTTGTCTAGAGGAGTGTCCTGCCATGGCCTGGAGAAGCCCTTGGAGGCTGACTGTAAGAGGGAATTTGTAGGGCAGAAGACATTGGCACTAGCGGGTGGAGAGGATGTCCTAAAGCATATTCAAGAAGCAGACTTGCAGTCAGAATGCATTGTGCAGCAGTCAGAGTTTGTTGCGTCTCTGTTTCCGGAGCCTGACAGTGCGTAGAGTTAGAAGCAATAGATGTGGATGGAATTGGGTGTGTGTTTCTGAATAGTTGATGATAATCTCACATTGCAGGAGAATTTGTAAGATCTGACATTCCCAGGTTCTGCTTGCAAATACAAAGTGCAGATTGCAATGAACTGGTCTGGTCTTGTGCGGGGGAGGAAGTACTTTTCTCTTGTCAATTCAGGTGAGTGACACAGAAACACCTTCTGGATTTGCATTAGCTGGATAATTCTAGACTTTGCTCACGCCTTTGAACTGGTAGGAGCTTTAATGGGTATTAATTAGTGTGAAAGCTTTTTATTCTTGGAGGAGCCCCCCCTCTCCTTTTTTTTTTTCTTTTGAGAGATATCTATCTTGATTGACAGATGGATCCTTCTGTTTCATGTTTTATTGTTTTTGAAGAAAGGGGCTTTGATTTCCTGCCAGGGAGCTTTCATAAAAGGACCTTCCCATGTTGAGTCCTGATTAAACATCAGGGAAAGGTGATGCTGCTTTTGTATAGCTCTCTGCTGAAAGGCGAAGAGGCCAAAATTGTAATGACTGGAGGAGAGGTATTGCTGAAGACCCTATCTCAACTGCAAAGAAAAAAAAAAATAAAAGCATCTCTTAAGACTGACCATTTTTGCCTGTTTGGTGGATAAAGAAAAATCTATGAAAGTGTCATAATGCTACATTATAGGAAAGAATATCAAATTAATTTAAATACTACTAGAGTGCTTTGACCCACATAACTGGGAACTTTTGGCTAAGTGAAATAGGTTATTTAAGGGCCCTACTACTTTTAGCGGATCTGAGAGATTTATGTAATGTGACAAATGTTTGTATAATGAAACAGCTCACCTTGTTTGGAATTGGCTTGGTTTGCTTCTAGATCTTTTATCTTGGCAATCCTGTTTATTAATCCTGTTTCCTCAAATCAGTTTAAATTTTTTAAGCAAATAAATGAAGCAAGCTTATGAGGGAGGCAAAATATCTGAGAGGAGAGGCAGGGACATTACCAGAGCTGCCTGTTACTCCTGGCCTTGACCTGGCTCTGCCTTTTCCTATACATGTGGCTTCGGGCAATGTTTTGCCTGCTCTGAATCTCAGTAAAAGCATGAATGGGGCAATAATATCTCCCTGCAGAAGAACTGTGCAAACTTAGTAAGGTAGATGAATAAAGGACCTGACACAGAGTGGTGTAACACCGCTTGTGGCAGCAATGTAACAACGACTTAAAATCAAAGCCTACCAAAGAGATTGTAATCAAGGGTGAATCATTATTCTAACTCTAGCATAGAGATACATATAAATCACCTAAGAAATATTGGGCTTTTTTTTTCAACTATAAGAGGGACATGATTATAATCCTGTATTTACTTTTACCTTGATTCTAAAACATACTTCGCAAAGCTGATCAAAAAAGTAATTAGAACCAAATGCCAATTTATGCTTTCTGTCCCTCTTTTTTTTTAAAGTTGTTTTTATTTTTAGCTTAATTTTTTTTAAATTGGAAAGTCAGATATGCAGAGAGGAGGAGAAACAGAGAGGAAGATCTCCTGTCCAGTGATTCACACCCCAAGTGGCCACAACGACCACAGTTGAGATGATCCAAAGCCAGGAGCCAGTTTTCCAGGTCTCCCATGGGTTGCAGAGTCCCAAGCCTTTGGGCAGTTGTCTACTGCTTTCCCCTGGTCACAAGCAGGGAGCTGGATGGGAAGTGGGGCTGCCGGGGTTAGCACTGGCGTCCATATGGGATCCTGGTGCATTCAAGGTGAGGACTTTAGCTGCTAGGCTACCGTGCTGGATCTCCCTCTTTATTTTAGTTTGTATCATGAAACCCATTCTTAATGTCCAATCGGTTTTGATTTTCACATAAAGAATGATCATAATCTAAGTCTTCACTTCTGAGAACAGAAAGAAGGTGGGCCCTGATGTTTTACAATCAACACATCCACCTTTGCTAAAATAACTAAGCTCAGCTGCTAAAAGTCAGCATTACCACTGTTAAGATGAGCTTCATATGTTGAAAAATGAGCTATTTGAAGTGTTATCAGTTGATGAGAAACATTTAAAGTGAACAGCATAGCAGTACAGTCTGGCATTGTGGGGCAGAAGGTTAAGTTGCTATCAGTAATGCCAGCATCCTGTATTGGATTTCTGGTTTGAGTCCTGGCTGTCCCCCTTCAGATCCTGTTTTGTGCTAGTGCACCTTGGAAGAGCAGAAGATGGCCTAAGTGATTGGCTCCCTGCTACCAGCTATTAGACCAGCATGGTTTTTGGCTAGGCTTAACTGCAGCCACTGTGGATCACTTGGAGAGTGGATCAGCCAAGGGGATTTCCTTATCTCTCTCTTATGGTTCTTTTCGAATGAGTAGATAAATCTTTTAAAAACCAACAAACCACTACCTAACTTCATCTACTTATTCATTGTTTATGTTAAGGAACAGACTTCTCATTTTAAAGAAATTTTAGGTTCACAGAAGTTGATCAGAAAGCAAAGCGTTTCCATAAACTCTGTATCAACACCTGCCTTCAATGTCCAGTAATTAATATCTTGCATAGATATGCTGCATTTATTGTAATTAAGGAGCTAATGACGACACATTATAGTTAATGGAAGTCCATATATACATAAGGTTTCAGTCAATGTGGTCGATCTTCTGACAACTGAATGATGTCATGGATCTGTCATTATAGCAACATATGGAATAGTTACCCTGCCCTGAAAGTCACTTATGCTTCCCTTAATTAGTTCTCGCCTCAGACCCCTTCCATTCCTAGGCAGCACTGATGTTTGTATTTTCTCTACTTTGCCCTAGAATTGAAACCATACAGTATGTAGCAAATATTCTTTTCAGATTCCCTCATAACTTTTGGTGGATGGATGCTTTTTACTTTCAGCATGGAGTACTATTTCATTATAGAGATAGACTACAGTTTCTTTATCCAGCCAGGCATCTTTGTCACTTCTGATTGTTGGCTTTATCTACCATAGAAGATGCATCTGGGCAAGTATATATCTCCTTGGCAATCCAGCTAATTTGGAGACATGTGAAGAAGTGTAGTTGCTGACTCAGAAGAGGGGTGTCTTTAGTTGTATAAGCAGCAGACAGGCCCTCCTCTGACATGCATTCCCCTGACCACTGAATGAGAGTTCTGACAGCTCCTCTTACTCATCAGCATTTGGTGTTACCAGAATTTAGAACTTTAATACACATGTGCTTGTGTAATTTTTTTTTCAGTATAGTTTAAACACCATAAGGACATGTGTCATTTATTCTGTTTGATGTTCTCCACCCCAGTTTGCTGGAGGGCTCCATGTCATGTAAGGGGCGCTCTGTAAATATCCTTTGAAATGGTAAGTGAATTAGTAACACAAATCAAGAATAAATACCTTTTGGGATAGTTTCTGGAAAGATACAGTTGTTAACAGTGGCAGTGTTTTACTAAGAATTGATAGTAAGGGTATAGGTCTCATTATAAATGATAAAAACTAGGTGTTTACTTTCCTAGTGGATTCCAAAGGGATGTATCTTTGCAAGCCAATCTCATCTGGGATTCAAACAGATTTCAGTGTTCAGTCATCTCCCCTTACATGCTTTCCGTCACCTGCGGTCAACCAGCGCTCACAGAAAATGGACAGTTCCAGAAATAAACAATTTGTATGTCTTCAAGTGTGCACTGTGCACCGTTCTGTCCCGTGCAGTGTGGTGACCTCTTTCTCCGTGTTACTCCATCTCACCCAGGACCAGCATGCGCCCCTTGTCCGGCTGCTAAGAGACATGCGCCCCTTGTCCGGCTGCTAAGAGGCTCTCTCATCCGACCCGCTGTTGTGATACCACAACATTCAACGTTCAAGTAACCCTCCCTTTCCTTACCTCAGTTGGCCCAACGTGCAAGACCACAGTTGTCGGTAATTCAGATTTGCCAGAATATGCTTCCTTTAAGTGAAATAGTGAAAATTCTCAATTTAGGAAGAGAGGAGAAAGAAAAAAAAAACATAGCTGAAGTTGCTAAAATGTAAGTTAAAAATTAATCTTCTATTCGTGAAATTGCAAATAAAAGAAATTCCTGCTACTTTTGCTGTCATACTTCCAACTGCCAAAGTTACAGCCACAGTGGGAAGTGCTTAGTGAAGATGGAAAAGCCATTAAATTAGTGGGTGAAAGATGTTCGCTGAAAATGGGTCTCATTGATAGTCACTTGCTGCACCAGAAAGCGCGGAACCAAAATGAAGACTTCGTCGGGGAACACTCTGGAAGCAGTGACACCAAGTTGCACTACCCGTTGTTTCACATATCTATTAGCGATTTAGAGTACACTCAGAATTTATTTACGAGGGACAGATATTGTGACTCAGCAAGTCCAGTGGGGTCCCATGAGTGCTGGTTCATGTGCTTGGTGCTCTCCCTCCAGTCCAGTTTCTGCTATGTATCTGGGACAGCAGTGGATTGGTGGCTCGGTTTCTGAATCCTTACTAACCATGAGGGGAACTCAGATGAGGTTTTGGGTTCCTGGCTGTGGTCTGGGGCAGTCCTGGCTGTGCCCTGGCAGCCCTGGCCGTGGTCTGGGGCAGCCCTGGCCGTGGTCTGGGGCAGCCCTGGCCGTGGTCTTGGGCAGCTCTGCCCGTGGACTAGGGCAGCCCTGTCTGTGCTCTGGATCACTTCTGGCTGTGGTCTCAGGCAGCCCTGGCTGTGGTCTGGGGCAGCCCTGACATTTGCAGCCATCTGTGGAGCTTATCAGATCATCAGATGGAAGATCAATCTCTCTTTCTCCCTCCCTCTCTCCCTCTCTCTCTGTCTCTCCTTCTGTTTCTCTGTAACTCTTTGAAATAAATAAACAGACCCTGAATTTATTCAGCAGAAATAGGTTTGTTTGTAGCATTGTATAAGGTAGCATAAATATTAAGTACTCTGTATTTCTACCCATTGAGGACTCATTGAATAGGCATAGGGTACAATAGGCATAAGGACTACAGTATTTTAAAGATTTATTTTTATTATTTTTTTAATTGGAAAGGCGGATATACAGAGAGGAGAGACAGAGAGGAAGATCTTCCGTCCGATGATTCACTCCCCAAGTGAGCGCAACGGGCCGATGCTATGCCGACCCGAAGCCAGGAGCCTCTTCCGGGTCTCCCACGTGGGTGCAGGGTCCCAAAGCTTTGGGCCATCCTCGACTGCTTTCCCAGGCCACAGGCAGGGAGCTGGAAGGGAAGCGGGGCTGCTGGGATAGAACCGGCGCCCATATGGGATCCCGGGCGTGCAAGGCGAGGACCTTAACCACTTGCGCCACCGCGCCGGGCCCAGGACTACAGTATTTTAAAACAAATTCACAGAAATTATATCTAAATGTACTTGATTGGATCACATATACTATTGAATATTAAGCAAGGAAAAACTAGTTGAAGAAGAATTTTTATCCTAAGATGATATTTTATATAAATAATTAATAAAAAACCCTCTTTGTATGTATTTGGCCCTTAAAGTTCTGGGAAAGATTTGAAAACTAATCAGTGAATAGTTAGCACAAACAATTATTGTTTTGTTTTGAGAGATGTAGTGAGTACTACCATCTTTTGATTTACTTCCTAGATGAGTGCTGTTGGTTTGGAACTGAAGCCTGAAGTTAGGAACTCAATTCTGGTCTCTCATGCGGGTGTCTGGAGCTATCCACACTGCATCCTGGGGTCTGCATGAGCAGGAAGCTGGAGTGAGGAGCAAAGCTGAGGATTGAACCTGGGTTCTCTGTTATAGCATACAGGCATCTTATCAGGGGAAAGGCTCACTGTTTAGGGAGGCCCTTTTATTTAAGCAGTGTTTTTTCTGTGTTTTAATATTTCAAACCAAATTTGATTTAGTGTGAAATTTAAACAAAGGAATGAAATTGAGACAAACTCCTGAAATCTTCATCAGGCCTCCGTGACTTCTTTCTTATACCAAGCAGAGTACACTGTGTTATGACAGACATAGAGAAACTGACCACTGATCTAATGTTGAGTCTTGTGGACAGAAGCCTTCCCTCTTCTGCTCATTTCCATATTTCTAAGATTCCTGTAGCACTCAGCAAAAATTTGGATTCCTCTTGGATGAATGCTGATCACATGCCTAGGAACTAAGAGACAATGATTTTTTGAAAGACATCTCTAGAAATTGCAGTGTGTCCAGTTACTGTGTGGCAGGAAGAGAGTGTGTGGCTTTCTCACAATGCCTGAGTTGAATTCTGTTTCTAAACCCTACAAGAAGATTTCACACAATGTTAAAGGGCTGTTGCACCCACAAAAATGATGGAAATGCATTTTTCTTCCATGGGTTAATGGAATCATTCAAGAGCCTTTTGAGGCTTCTGTTTCCTGTTTTACAAGAGACGGACTATCCTGCATTTCCGTAGCATGCCTTTTTCAGGAATAATGTCAAGTTCAGGAGTGAGCTTCAGACTCTCTTTTACTTTCATTGTTCTCTTCCAGTGGTCCTCAACTCCATGCCCAGTATGATCCTCCGAGAGGATTCTTCGAAGCCTACGGTTGAATAACCTGGCTGGGAGTTAACTAGTTTATAGAAAGTCGGTCAAGTGATTCTTGTGTGTGATCGGTATTGAGAGCAGTGTGCCCATTGAAAAATGACTGCAAACAGCTTAACTAAATGATAAGCATCTGTAAGAGAAACCTTACTATGCCAAGCCAGGTTGTTAAAATATTTAGGTTGACTCAAGAATGTGTGAATGAGACTGACTTACCTTGCCTCAGGATCTCTCTCGTGCAGTTTTGCACCTTCAGCACTCCTGGCCTTGCCACTGTCTCGGCACAGGAGAGAGGAGTTCCATGAGGGATGGTCTGCCCACACTGAGCTGCGGGTAGAACGTAGGACTTCTTCATTGCCTGTTGTACTGTGTGGAGGACTCATCAGAGTGGCAAGATTCCTGTTCCAGGTGCACACTGGAGAGATACCTGTTTCAACCCCAGCCTGATCCTGGGACTAACCACAAGGAAAGGGCACAGGCCCCCCAGTAAGAGTTTCCTCCTTTTAGACTGAGTGGTTGTGAAACCATAGGTTCCCTTCAGGCTTGTTAATTCACCAGAATGACTCATGGAGCTGAGGAAGCACTATGAAGGGATCTGCTACATATTCATGAAATGATGCCTAGGTGTGAAGAACTACGGATGGCTCTTAAAAAGTTTTGCACCAACAGAGCTGATCTTTTAGTTCCATTTTCTATGAACCTTTGAAGGACTAATTTTCCTTAACAATACATGATTTATTTTCATTTTATTTGAAAGGCAGAGAGAGAGAGAGAGAGAGAGAGAGATCCAGGGAGGACTTCCATCTGCTGGTTTACTCTACAAACTACCCCACTGAAACCAGGATCCCTGAACCCGACCCAAGTCTGCAATGTGGGGAGCAGGGCCCTAGGTACAATAGACATCACTAGTCTCTTCCAGGGTGTACACTCGTAGGAAGCTACATTAAAAATAGATTATCAAGGACTCAAATCAGACTCTGATAATGGGATTCAGGCATCCCCAGTAGTGACTTTACTGCTGTGCCACAGGTCTACCGCTGAAGTTTCCTTTTTAATCACTTGTGATTACAATTTTTGTTGTTCCTGAGCTGCATTAGGAATAACAAAATGAAAGGACACTTAAGGCAGTGCTTGGGAGGGTCCCACAATCACAGGACTTACATGCCCTCTCCATCTAAAATCAGAGTTTGCCACCAGCCTGGCATTGTCACCAAGCAATAATTACCAGTAAAGTAACCTGTCCGTTACACAGGCAGGAGAGACAGAACATTAGCTTCATGTTTTAATTCTGTCTCCGGCTGCCCGAGTCTGGAGCTCAGGCAGGTTCAAGCCCCAGGTCTCTAATCAGTAAGACCTTTCGGTCTTTGTGTTTTCCATCTGCAGTCATGAGTCATCTCCTCCTATTAGTACAAAGTCAGATTTGATACAAAGGACTTAGAACTAACAGTCGCTCCTATTACTTGAGACATTTCAAAGATTTGGTGGTGTTCTTCCCAGAAACCAGGGACACAGGCAAAACCCCTTATTACCCTGCACAGAAAGGATATTCTTTAAAGCAGACTGGGTGCCGGGTGCAATATTCTGATGAGACGCTATGTCTGGCTCTTGGACAATGACCCCTGCATAGTCCTTCCCTCATCCAATCACCTTGGGTTAACTTCCTTTTCTCTTCCTGGAGATTGTTCCAGGAATCACTCAGTGTTGATACTTCCAGGAACTCTACTTCCCCACCTCGATATTGAGCCTCCGACATGTCCTCTCTTGAATTCCCATCGTCTTATTCTTCTCCCTCCTCAAATCCTAAAAGCCTAAATAGAACACAACACGGTAACACGTACCCCACCTACTTCCTTTTTCCCAATAGAGTTTAATTGCCTATTAAACCTGGATCAGGAGGGAAAGTTTGAGAAAGATAGATACTCCTGTTCCCATTCCTAAAGCTAATGAAGGGTTTCATCAGCACTTTTAGGAAGCCGGGGAGAAAGCCTTGCCTTTTGGTCTTAGAGAAAGATAATGAATACAAGGAAACCCATTACATCTCCCATTATGACAGTCTGGCCTCTGCACAATTCAGGATAAGGCATGCAACCTGCTTGACTTAAGTAATAAGTGATTCTTCAAAATCCTCCAAAAATCAGCTCTGAGTTTACTTTGGAACTTAAGTAAATTTGGCACAATACATTTTATAAAATTAGTTCTGAAATGGTATTTACTTTTTTATTACCATCCTGAAACGTATTCTGAAGACTACACTTGGTACAATCTTTCTGTGTTAAGTTTTTCAGTGTAGAACTGGTGCAAGAGGGCATTAACTGTTTCTCTAAGTGGATTGCATGGATCCATTTTCAGTTATTATTTCAAGGTTATTTTTCAGAGTAGCGGGTGGAGACAGGTGTTTGGCTGAGCAGTTTGGATTCAAGATAGGATATCCTGTGCCGCATCCAAATGCTGGGTTGGGTTCCTGGTTCCAGTTCCTGCCTCCATCTTTCCTATACAGATGAACGAAAGCAGTGGTGATGATTTAAATGCATGCATTTCTGCCCTAGGGGTGGGAGCATCCTGAATTGAGTTTCTCTGGCTTCCATGTACAGCATGCAGCCCTGCTTCTGCGGCCTACCAAAGAGGTGGTAGACATTTGGTGAATAGATAGCAGATGGGAGCTATTTTTTTTTTGGGTGGTTTCAAGTTACCACCACCTGAAAGTCCCAGGTCTGTTTTATCATTGGATCAAACATTTAATCTCGCTGATCACATATAACCCAGAACATAGTGAAATAGAATGGCCGCTCAAGTAAGTTTATAGTTTGAGAAATCAGATTTTTTTCCTCCATGATGCCATGTGAGTGATAATTTCCAAGGTACCCTATAGAATATAAACTCCCCGTCATCTTAGTTTTCATTTTATAAGCCATTTGCAAGGTGTCCGTCTCATTGATACAGGACAAGAGGGTATGCCCAGCAGATTATGATAGCAAGATAGCTATTAAACCTTTTCATCTACTGTATTTTTGCTGAGGACATTCCATTGTTACTACCAATTGGGAATTACAGACATGACTTTTATTTGCTGTTTCGTTCATTTAATAAACACTAAATCATACTGTTCTACAATAAATTTTATGCTAAATATAACCAGAAGTGCAGTGGCAAACTAATTTGACCTTTAAAAAAAAGCATGCTTATTTATATGGAAAAAAAAGTGAGAGCAAGCAAGCAAGCTAGACAGCAAGAAAGAACTCCCCTGTGCTGGTTGAATCTCCAAATACCTGCAACAGCTCTGAACCAAGGGCGTAGAGCCAGGAACTTCATCCACATGTGCACATAGGTGACTGAAGCCCAGTCACTGAGACTTCCTGGCTGCTCCCCCAGAGCCGGCAAGAGCAGGAAGCTGGGCTTAAGAGGCCGGAACCAGGTCTTAAACCTGTCTCTAATGGGTGATGTGAGATCTTAGCCAAACCTTACACGCTAGGCCCAGTGCTTACCTCTGAATTGACTCTGCAAAGCCTCTAATTAGCAAACCAAAAAAGAAATGATTTCTTCAATCTAACGGTCTTAGGGATTTAAAAACAACATTGGGAATCTTTCACTTCACTTGGTTATTGTTTCTACCAGTCTTATTTATATCTAATTTTAATTTTATGAGCTTTCCAGTCTTTGCCTGCCAACGATCAAGCCAGATGGATCCCAAATTCTGAAGCTGTAGTGCATTTGACAGCACTTACGACAACTAATAACCAGGTTCAATGACAGTGATCCAGTTTCCGCAGGTACTGTAATTGCAGATTATACTCTTCATGGTTTCTTCTTTGTGTGAATAGTAAGTGTATGAAATCTTGAGTCAACATTTCCTTTTTTGTTGCATAAACAGTGCTGAAAGCTTAATGATCAGCTGGAGAAGAGGCGTAATGAATAGTTGCAGCATTGTTCATTAAACACCGTGGTGGTTCTTTCTTTGCCATCATTTCATCTATGCCTGAGGTTTCCATTTTCTTCTAGTCTGTCATTCTCCGTGAGCATGGGACACTCCCCCGAGGTGATGGCTCTGATACGCTTGGTGCTTCTATCTGACAACAGTAGAAATGGCTCTCCTTTTCCTGAAGCTCACTGTGTTAGGGGAAGACTAGGTATTGAAAGGTGGCAGGGCGTGACTCATCTGGTCAGGCTGCAAAAGCCAGAGTTTGCGAGGCACAGGCGGCCTGTGGCATGGTTCAGGGCGTGTGCTTTTCCATAAGTTAAAAAAATTTTAGGACAGTTATGATGGGGGTTTGTAATTTTTGAGTATAGTTGATTTTACACTGCCATATTACTGATCTGTTATTTTTGTCTTCATCTTTACATGCCTTGTGTTACAAATATTGACAACTGAGACTTTATTGAAGAAATTCATTGTCCGGATTACTGAAACGCTGTTTCTGCGATGATGTGTGTTTTCTTCACCAGTTTGTTGGTAGATTGTGACACTGGGCTACTTGTGCGTCCCTTGAGCCAACCCATGGTTAAATGCTGACACAGAAAGAGGTCTTCCTCCACAAATGGATTCCAGAATGCACCCAAAGTGTTTAACTGTAGCTTGTTACTATATGGTGGTGTGTGTGTGTATATGTGTGTGTGTGTGTGTGTGTGTGTACACACACTTTGCTTCATACATAGGGAGTTAGTGTCGTCTTTCAAAAGCATCAACTTGCTTGGCATTAAGTGTAATTATCTGCAAGTATGAGTTAGCAAGATGAGATACCCCTGTCCCTTAGGTATTCACATGTCATTAAGGGGAAAGCCATTCAAGGGAGCTATGTTCACTGTGGGAAGAATTCATGATGAGTAACTTCCTAAGCAACATTTCAACTTAAAAAAACAACTGGCAATACACAGGTATCATATCAGGATGACAGGTACGAATGGTAGGTTTCATGAGATGAGAACTTTAAAATCAGTTTCCATTTAGGTAAATTAACCCAGTTTATTAGAATGACTAAAGTAGTCCCTTTCTCATCTGTGGATATTTTATGGAAACAAAAGCTTTTTGGTGAGGTCATTCCCTTCCCTCCTTTGTTTTATTTGTTTTTCTCTGTTTTCACGTTTGTTTGTTTTTCTTCTTTATGCATGTTTAACAGAAGGATTTCCTGCTTAAGAGGGATAACATTATTTCGGATACCTTGCTTATTTATGAAATATAGCTTGTTAGAAGAAACTGGGACTTTCAAAGGCATTATCATAAATACTCATGGCATTTTGATATTCTGCAGGTAGACAAGAGACTTGTTAGTCATATGCCTGCAGTTTTACTGGACTCCTGAACATTGCTAACTCCCCAAATTTAACCTCAGATTATGTGTTTTTAATCCTTACTTCCATGACCCCTGCATTTGTTTTCTACCTGCATGTGTTGGCTTTGGTCCCAGAGGGTACCCACCCTTCTCATCAGTAAGTTAAGTCTAGGCTTTCATGGATCATGGAAGTATAACGTGGACTTTGAACAGAACATGTTGAAATTGTTTGTAGATTTCCTTTGTGGCCCTGTGTTTGCCTGCCATACTGATTTGCCTAAGAATAAGAAAAAAAGGAACATAAGAGATAAGTGATCATAGAAATGGAAGGAATGAAGTAAGAGAAAAACAAAGAAGAAAGTGAGAAAGAGAAAGAAGCAAGAAAATAAAAGTGAGAGGAGGGGAAGATTGATATCTTAATTAGAACTTACTATTAAAAGTTATTATTAATTATATTGATGTTAATATTTTAACCTATCAAAGAGAGGACAGTTAAAAAGTTTCCGAAGTCTACCAATGCTGACACATTATGTTCATGCCAAATAGCTTGTTTTCATTTAATTTTCTAGATGGTCACTTAGCTATGAAGAGACTTTTTTCAACTGAGGAATGTAAAAGATTTTGTTATTGAAAAAAAAAATGTTTTAGAAGCAGGTATTTTGGATTAAACTAATACTGTAGGGGTTTAAGACATTGAGTTATCTGAAATAAAGCTGTTTTTCATTTTTCCTTTAAATGATGTTTATCAATATGTTTATCATAGCCTCCTTTTGTAGTAGTCAGATAGCCAACATGGTTATATCATTTCATATTCACTGCATCAAAAACAAGCGCCACTCACAAGGCTATTTTCTCCATCATTTCTCAGATTTGAGGGTGTGGTCTGCATAGGACTTATACTTGCTATTCCCTCTGCAGGATTTGCTCTCCCCCAAACCTATTTTTACACCCTTGCTTCAGTGGCACCTTATCTAAGGAGCCTTCCTGATTAAGCTGCCTGAGAAACAAAACCATTCAAACCATGGCCCTTGCCTATAGTACGTCCTTAACTTCCCAGTTTACTAGGCTTTTTGTTTATGACTCTTCAGTGAGCTGAATTTGCATGCAAAAACACATGCACGTGTGCCTGCACACACATGAATGTGTAAGCCACTTCCTAGTTAAAATATCACCTGTGGGGTGCTCATGTGGAGACCTGGATGAAACTCACAGCTCCTGGCTTCAGTCTGGGAAGTGAACCAGTGGAGGGCAGATCTCTCTCTCTGTATGCCCCTCTCTGTCTCTCTTCTCCTCTCCTTCTTTTCCTCTCCCCTTCTCTCTTGGTACCCTGGTTTTCAAATAAATAAGTTAGCTCTTTGAGATCAAAAACTGGTTTGTCCTAATGAGTATTTCCGTTGCACATTGGTTGAGTATTTCAGCTGTTCTTGCCTTAGTTTATGGGGTGAACAGGTAGGCACAGACACTAGGATATAAATCAAACAGTCAGAATTAAAAGCTAAGAAAAAGAAAAAAAGAAAGAACAAACAAGCAAGTTTGAGGGAAATCAAAAGAAAAAGTGAATAATTCCCCCCTAGGACTTGAGAAATGGTTAAAATGAGGTCAGATGATTGGTTTGGCATTAACTGGTCTCACCACAAAAGGTGGGTAGAGTCTCTGAAATAGTGAATGTTAAGGAGCAGCCAAGAAACGACAGATAGAAGTGTAATTTAAATTTTAAAACTTAGAATTTATTTGGGCAGGAGGGTGGAAGAGGGGAGAGGTAGGGACAGTTTTATGAAGAGGAGAGAGAGAGACATAGAGAAAAACTGGTCCATGGGTTCATTCCCCAAGTGACTGCCTCAGTTGGAGGCTGAGTCATACTAAATCCAGGAGCCAGGAGCTCAGCCTGAGTGTCCCTGGGTGCCCTGGCTGCGTGGCAGGGACACAAGTACAGAGCCATTACTGCTGCTCCCAGGGTCTGCATTGGCAGGAAACTGAAATCCGGAGGTGGAACCAAGTGTTAAACCTGAGCACTCTGGCATAAGTGTTTTAACTTCATAGCTCATCTCCTGTTCCTCAGCTGGAGTGGTAAAAACAAGAGTTGCGTAACAAAACATTGAATGGGCTTGGTCTACGGAGGTATCTTTCAGATTTTGAAGGGGCTCTTGAAAGCTATTGCATGTGAGCAGCTTTGTGTTAAGGAAATAGGTTCTGAAAACACTGTGAAGGTGGATCTGAGGAAGGATGCACAGAATCAAGAAGGTGAGACGTAGAAATTGTTCTTCAGACCACATTAGCAAGGATGTGTTGAAGTGGGAAAGGACTGACTTGCAATAAAGCATGTGAGAGACCCTGTGTTAGGTATGACTGGTTGGAAAGGGCTGCCCAGGGCTGTTCCTTTGCCTCACTGTCCTGCCTTTGTCAGGGTGTGTTTTGTCTTAATAATCCATGATGGTCACTGGTCCTGGGAGAAGGAGAAAGCCTGATTGCACTTGTCTCTTGTTTTTAAAATAACTGTGCTTCAAAGCACATGATATTAATTTGCTACATTACACGTTTTGTGTGTAGGGTAGTATCAGCTATTGGCCTATGAGTGTGCAGCACATTGCTAGAAGTCTTTGATCTTGTGAAACTGAACATCGGTACCCTTTGAACGGGAAGTTTCCCCTTGTATTCTCTCTGCCGTCAGCCACCATTCATCCTTGTGTTCCCGAGTTTGACCACCTCAGGTGCTCTCATAATTGAAACCATAGCAGTGTTTCTTTTTGCTACTGACTTACTTTGCCTTGCATAATGCTTTCAGGGCTCATCCACAGTGTAGCCTATGATGAGATTTTCTTCTTTGAAGGACTCAATAAATTCTGCTGTGTGTATGTATGCCAGCTTTTTTATTCCTGGTCCACAGGTGGATGTCAGCTTTGTTTCTTCCTCTTGTCTGTTGTGAAAAATGCTGCCATGAACATGGGTGTGTATGTGTTTCTTTGAGATTCAGCTATCATTTCTTTTGGATACATACCAAGAAGCAAGAGTTCAAGATCATATGTATGAACAATGTTTAACTTTTTGAGGAAGCTTCATATGTTTTTAATGGTGGCTGCAGCATTTTATATTCTCACCAAAAACACATGAGCCTTCTCGTTTTTCTGTGTTTTCACCAAAGCTGTCATTTCCTGCCTTTTCTTTTTCTGTTTTGTTTTTCCTATTCACTTATACAGTTGGGTTCATTTTTAGAAATTTTTAAATTTATGTTATGATACAGTTCCAAAGGCTCTAGGATTTCTATTTTCCCTGTTTTTTTTTTTTTTTAATAATCAGGTATCATAAGAATGTGAGGTGATATTGCATTGTGTTTTTCTGATTTGTTAGTGATGCTGAACATATTTTGATATGATTATATTTATTTAGGATTTATTTATTTACTTGAAGTGCAGAGTTACAGAAAAAGAGGGAGACAGACAAATTTTCCATCTGCTAGTTCAGTCCTCAAATGGCCACCATGATCAGAGTGGGGAGCTGGAAGATTGGCACCAGGAAATTTTTCTGAGACTCCCATTTGGGTGCAGGGCCCCAAGTCCTTGGACCATCCTCCATTGCTTAATCTCCCAGGCACATTAACAGGGAGCTGGATTGGAACTAGTGCAGCCAGGACTCAAATTTCTCCTCCCTTCCTACCCCTAGCAATATGGGTTGCTGACAATATAGGTCATGACTTTATCCACCTTATGGCAGTGCTACCCCAATGACTGGATTTTTGAATGGTGACCTAGAAGTTTTATGTTTTCTAAATGTTCAACCCTTATTGGGTGTGTTATTTGCAAACATGCTCTGTTCTGTGAGTTGCCTTTTCAATCTGTTATTTCCTTTGTTAGGCAAAAGAGTTTTAGATTGACATAGTAACGTGTATGTTTTGCTTTGGCTGTCTCTGTTTGGTATTTTATGTATAGTAAGTCATCACCAAATTCAATGTCATATGGTGTTTTCTTCCTTTTTTTTATGGTTGCTTTCCATGATGTGCTTTTGTAGGTAGAGGAGTTTTCCCCACTCTGTCCCCTCTTTGCACTTCTCCATTCTTACCCTCTCATCCTTTTCCTCTGTATTATCACAATAGTGTAGTTGTTTAGTAACAGCTACAAGTTGAACGTTCCGTTATTTAAATGTGTCATGACATTGCAGCCATAGGCAGTGGTAGAACATCTAGCATTGAGTTGTCAAGGTGTGTGTAACAGCTTCAATGGGAGCCCTCCTTTTATTCAGGAGCAGAGATGAATACTGTAACATATCTCTTCCTGCTTTGCTATTCTCCATCATATGGTTTATCTATGAGAATATATGCTTACACCTGTTTATGTATAAATGTATTTGTTTTGTATTTTGCATGAAGGTTGTTTTATATCGGAGAGAACATAAGATATTTGTTCTTTTGGTAATTGCTTTTTTCACTGAACCTATGGTCTTTAGTTGGCACCATTTTGTTGCAAGTGTTAGAACTTCATTTTAAAATGGCTGTGTAGTATTCCATGGAGTAGTTGTACCATAGCTTCCTTATTTATTCCTCTTTTGATGACCATCTAGGTTGTTCTAATGACTTTGCTATTGTGGAAGGGCTGTTATATATATGTAGGCATGCAGATCACTTTCTCATGTGCAATTTTTACTTCCTTTGGATATATTCCCAGGAGTGGGACAGCTGAGTCATACAGTAGACCAATTTTCGGTTGCCTGAGCACTATGCATATTGACTTCCATAGTGGTTGCCCTAGTCTACAGTGGTCCCAACAATGGTGTAGGGTGCCTTTCTCCCCACATCCATGCCAGCAGGTGTTGTCAGTAGATTTCTGTATGCACGCCATTCTCACTGGAGTTAGGGTCACACAGCTTTTTGTATCTGTTGTCTTCCAGTAGCTTTACTGTTACAGGTCTTATATTGAAAACTGAAATTCAGTTCAGTTGCCTCTTGTGACATGATGGGTCCAGGTTAGTTCTTTGTTGTGTGGATGTCTACGTTTTCACAGCACCAGGCTATCCTTTCTGCAGATATATTCTTGCTATTAGCTCCTCCTCTTAGTATGGCTTTTGCTGCATTTTAAAGAGTTTTGTATGTGTTTTTCTTTTCATTTGTCTCATGATAGTAATTAATTCATTTTGTGATTTTCTTCAAAGTATTGCTTGTTCAAGAAAGCATTTATGATCACGTGTTGTGAATTTTCTGGTTTTCCTGTTGCTGCTGGTTCATTTTGTTTTATTTTGGTTGCAGAAGATACTTAGTATTATTTCATCTTAGTTAAGAGTTGTTTTGTGGCTTATTATGCCATCTGTCCTGAAGAATGTTTCATGCTGGGGTCAGTGTTGTTGTAAGGGGATTATGGACAACAGTTCCCGTCCTGACTGGACACTTCACTTCTGATCCTGTTCCCTGCTAGTGTGCCTGGAAGAACAGCAGAAGATGGTCCAATGCTAGGACCCTTGCAACCTGCTAGTTCCTGGCTTCTGGTTCCTGGGTTCAGTCTGGCTCGGTACTGGCTATTGTGGTCATATGGAGAACGAACCAGGGGGTGGAGGACTCTCTCTCTGTACACCTCTATGTAACTCTGATTTTCAGCTATGTATGCACCCTGGAAAAATTGGTATTCTGCTCTTGTGTTCAGTGTTTTGCATATAGCTACTAGCTCCAATTAGTATACGGTGTCATTCATATCCTCACTGATCTTCTGAAGGTTTCCTGTGTTGTCTTTTTAGGAGAGTTTGCTGAAGACATTTTCAGTATCGTAACTTGTTGTCATTGGCTCTCATGGGTCATGTTTACACTAAGACTGGAAAGTATTGTCCAATTCCAGCTGGCTGTGCGCATAGCTCTAAGTGCTGCTGAGAAAACATGGAGAATAGATATTGATAGAAAGAGCTGAGTGTCTCACGTATTGTGTCAGAATCTAATATTTTTAAGGTACCACATCTATATCCTACCACATCTTGATTCTGAGGGGGGCTTCTCATTTTATTGATGAAGGGAGTGCTGGAGCCCTCCCCGGTGTGTCTCTGATATATGAGCTTTTGGTTTTTCATTTATGAAGTTACAATAGATATATAATTCTTACCTTATTATGTATTCTCTAAGAAGCACAGTAAAAATAAAATGAAGCTTTAAAAGTTTAAAATGATACTGCAGGGAATCCAAGATGAAAATCACATACAGTGCCAAATTACTTCCACCCATGTTGTTACATACCCTATTAACAGTATGCACAGGGGACACGTCTATTTCTAGACTTTGCCACCCTTTTGGTAATTTTTACCTATGACTGCCAGAGAATTGAAATGGGGAGATGGCCTGTGGGGAGACATCAGGCGTTTATATCTTCGAATTTCATCCCTGAAAATTGTGCTTATTAATCATTCTCCATACTTAAAATTTATAACAGGTAAAACTGGAAAAAAACTTTTTTGGTAGATTTTGCAATTGAGTGCGTAACTGAAAGTGTGCATTTGTGATGAGTGGAGGTGGTGGTTCTAGGCAACTCGTATGTCTCCATGCATTCATTTTGGAAGCAATAGTTGAATGCAGTGTAAACATCTGGTGTCGTCTGATTACAGTGGAGGACCAGCACTAAAGTTACATTGAGCGTTTTTATTTTGCTAGGGTATGGGGCCATTTTTAAACGGTCATGTTATTTGCACAAATTTGGTGAACTTAAACTGAGAGTAACCCATACTAGGTATGTGGTAACCCATATATCTAGTATGAGTGCCAGCTGTTGTACTTCCAACCCAGTTCTCTGGGAATACACCTAGGGAAAAGAGCATAGGATTGCCAGTTCAGCAATGGCTGTGGGGGCCATCTGGGGAATTAACTAACAGAACATCTTCCCCCCTCCATGTAACTCTTTCAAATAAATAAATAAGTAAAGGTTTTGTTTGTTTGTTTGTTTGTTTGTTTGTTTTAAAGAAAAGTAATGTACCTTAGAAGTGTTTGTATACTGAGTTACAGACCTGGTCTTTCCAACTGGTGTGTCTAATTATTTTTTTTCAATTGAGTATCCTTTTAAAAATGGATTTTAATTTTTTATTGGAAAGGCAGATATACAGAGAAAAGAAGGAAAGATCTTCTCATTCCCCAAGTGGCCACAACACCCAGAGCAGAGCCAATCTGGAGCCAGGAGCCAGGAGTTTCTTCAGTTCTCCCATGTGGGTGCAGGGTCCAAAGGCCTTCGGGTCCTCAGCTGCTTTCCCAGGCCACAAGCAGGGAGCTGGATGAAAAGTATAGCCACTGGGACATGCCAGCACCCATATGGGATCCCAGCGGATGCAGGGCAAGAACTTTAGCCACCAGGACGTCACACCAGGCCCTAATGTGTCTAACTCTTAGTAGCCTGCTGTGGATTATGGGGAGAGAAATCTCTCTAGGATTAGCAAAGGATATGTTCTTAAAATGTGGGAAGAAGGGCCTTTCCATGACTCACACTTTGGGATATTCGCCTTCCTTCAACCACACAGTGTGACCTTGGTATTTTTATATATTGAGGTCTGCCATTAGCCGGTCCCTTGTCCCTGTTTTGTTTCTAAAGCAAAACAAATAAACCACTGTGCTGAATCCTGGTGCTTTTAACTTGCCTCCAACAGAAGACCACATTTCAAAAGTCATTTCATCAATGTTTGGCTCTGTCCCGTTCCCACCACCTCTTTGCAGGCCTAGAATTTCATGACTTATTCTTGTACTTCAAAATGTATGCTTGTTGGAGGAAGATTTATCTTTGTACAAATGAATAATTCAGAGACTAGAAGCTCCCCTAGATTAGGTTACGAAGTGAAGACTGCTACCCAGGATTGAAATTTCTAGGGCAGCGGGATGTTTGTGCTGCTCCCCTCCCATTTCAGCAAGGTGGCTGGGCTCCCGTATTCCCTTGTGAACACAGTCTTGGAAAAGGGATGTGAGATGTGAGCTCCAGAAGAGGCACAGACCTGCTGCAGATGCTCTCACTGCTCCAAAGATATGCGTGGTCCTCAGCCTCTGATGTCAGTTGGGTTCATTCCACCCAATCTATCTGTAAGTTTCTTTTTTCTTTTCTTTCTTTTTTTTTTTTTTTTTTTAAATTTCAGCTTGGACAACATTTTTATTGATGTGACAGAGAGTTCTGCCATCTGCTGGTTTACTTTCCAGATGTGTATAATCAGCACTGGGCTGGACCAAAGCTAGGAACCAGGATCTCACTCCAGGTCTCCCATGGGGGTGGCAGGAACCCAACCACTGGAGTCTTCCCATGCTGCCTCTCAGTGTGTGCATTAGCAGGGAATGGATTTAGGAGCAGGGTTGGGCATGGAACCCAGGAACTTGGATGTGGGGTGTGGGCATCGCAAGCAGCAGCCTGATGACCATGCTTGATGTCTATCCCTGCCATGCACTTCCTGGAGGTCCCCCAGTGTAGTGAATGCAATGTAAACTGCATGAGGACTGACAATGGGTGACAGGTGCACGACCCAGGAGGAGGTGTGGTCAGGTGGAAGGAAGCCTTATGCTCCTGGACTGAGAGCCACTGGGCGGGCGAGGGAAGCAGAAGCTCTGAATATGGTTCCGCAGAGCCATGGAAGATGAATGACGTTTGTTCAACAGCATTTCACAATGGAACATAAGGCAAGAAATGGAAACTCACATACCATGCCTGAGGGTAGCTTCAGGACCCGTGCTGCACAAAGGGCCGCAGGTCACCTTCAATCTGGATTGTACGAGTGCCCTCTGACACTCCATGAGTAAACAGAAATAAAATCCCAGCAAGCCACTGGATGGATACAAGATAGTTCGGAAAAATCTCACGCCACATAAAGTCTCAAGAAATGCATCATCCTGGGCCCGGCAGCGTGGCCTAGCAGCTAAAGTCCTCACCTTGAACGTGCCAGGATCCCATATGGGCACCGGTTCTAATCCCGGCAGCTCCACTTCCCATCCAGCTCCCTGCTTGTGGCCTGGGAAGGCAGTCAAGGATGGACCAAGCTTTTGGGACCCTGTACCCGTGTGGGATACCCGGAAGAAGTTCCTGGATCCTGGCTTCGGATCGACATAGCATTGGCCGTTGCGCTCAGTTGGGGAGTGAGTCATTGGACGGAATATCTTCCTCTCTGTCTCTCCTCCTCTCTGTATATCTGACTTTCCAATAAATAAATAAATCTTTTAAAAAAATGCATCATCCTCTCCTTTCTTGAATGAAGAAAATACAATTGAATTTCTGCGGGGGGGGGGAAGTGATGAATAAAGATATAGGCTTTTCACTGAAGAGGATGCATAATAACTGTGTAATAGAGGCTTTGATATCCATGTGTGAAGAACAGTGCAGAATGTATCTATTTCCAAATCAAAGATGGACTCCCAATGAAACTGTTAACTATACCTTGACGATAGGATGCTGGACTCTGCCAATATCCATACCTACAGTGTCAGGATAGACTTAAATAGCAGAATGATGGACTTACGACTATTTACAAACGACTACATTATTGTAATAATGTAGAGGAAATCAGTGGGGGAGGGGGCTTGGAAAGGGGGAAGGGAAACCTCAGAGCCTAAGGCCCTGTATCATAAAATAATTTTGAAAAAGATTAATAATTTAAGCAGAGTATAGGCTAAAAACTGATATGCTCCAGTGTAAATAGAAGGAAATAGTATTTCAAAGTGGTTGAATGCGGGGATCAGGTCTAGAAATGTGGTTATAAAACTCAATGACGTGAATAGGTAAGTAAGGGTCAGGGAAAGGGAAGGAAATGAAAGGAACTGATATATCTCTTTCATGGCAGCAACTAAAAGGCAATTTCACGTTCAAGTTGTGTCGCCTGAAAAAGGTAACACACGTTCAGATGGTGTCAATTTGAGTAATTTGATGGCTAAAAATGATACATATATTGAGCTGTAAGTCACGGGTGGAAATGACGCCTTTTAGGCAAGACCCGTTGCATGTTTTTCAAGGTACGTTGACCTGAAATATGGATACGGGCAGAGCATGTCTTCCACAGTTAGGGTGTCTGGAGGTCTAGCTTTAAAGTGCATCTTTAAACCTCACCAATCACTTTCCACACCAGCCGTGTGAGTCCACACAGATTGCTCTACTCTAGGGCTTGAGTCACACTCAGCCCACGGGAGATCTGATCCCTGCCACCTCCTGGCTGTTTGCAGGTTGGGTCTAGTTAGGCACTCCCTCTGCAGAGAGGCCTTTTGTGGCTCACACGTACTGCTCAACAACCTTTCTCTTCTTGAATCCTTCCTTCTTTCACTCAATCTTATGGGCTGACACCTTGTATTGTTCAGTGTCCATTATTTTATTTTTTTTTTCCATGACTCAATTTTCATTTCTGCAAGTTCCAGATGGCAGCATCCTTACCTTTCTCCCCTGTTTCCATCCTGCTCCTTTTCTGTTTTCTTCACGATCGTCTTCATCTTCACCACCATCTTCATCTTTTCCTTGTCTCTATATTGAGTCCAGTGTGAATTGATGGCTTCACTGAATGGACAACACACTAACACTGCTTTTAGCAATGCCAAGTTGTATTTTATATTAATTTTCATGTTCTAAGCTGTGATTTTGCCCATAATAGTATTTGTAATGTAACTCATTGACATTTTGTAAAGCATGTAACAGGCTTTATCTGAAAACCGAAACAGTCTTTTTCTTTAAAAACTTTGTGTGAGTAGAGTTAAAGCAAGTCTACTACTTTTTCACATGGTCATGTCACTACGGATGGTGATATGGGCTGAGCTGTGCCCTGTGCAACCCCCAGTTTTATATGTTGAGGCCTTGACCTCCAGCCCCCCATATTGTAACCATATCTGGAATCAGATCATTAGCAGAAATCTGAACACAGGTGTGCAGTCGGGAAAAATTCACAGTAAAGAGCAAGGTGAAAGATGGAGAGCAGGTTGGTGTATCTTGCAGCCAAGGAATTTTATGGATTTCTAGCAGATCACTGGAGCCGAAGAGAGAAGTATAAACAGAGTCTTAACTCTCTTTCTCTCTCTCTATAAAAAATCTCTCCAGAAGAACCACCCTGCTAACACGTTGCCCACAGACATCAACTCACGAGAACTAGTTGCCCCTTCATTGTTGAAGATGCTCAAATGCTGGTATCTTTTTTCCACCAGTAACAACTCTAAGAAAGTAATCTATATGACATTTTCATTGAGAAGTGGAAAAGAAAAGGCAGTTTTGTTTGCACATTTATGCAAATTACCCTGAGAGGTTCTTGGCAGCTGGTGAGACTTGGCAAGTTAAATATTTTTGCAGAGGAGAAAGGGACCAGTCCACACATGGAAAGATAAGGTTTTGATTTGCTGTCACCTGATTAAAGGCAGTGAGTTTGTGTAAATGGATGTGTGTGAATGTCTTCAGCAAAGAGCATCACGTGCCTCTGAGGCCGTCGGATGATGCTCACAGGCCGACACATATAAAAATACAAACACTCTGTGAGCAGGTGACTTCTCCGTGTACACGGCTTTCTCTTTCTAAGAGGAGACTGTGCTGTCCAGTACCAGGGTGGTGGAATAGCCCTACAATAGCCTGTGTGAGTGACCAAAACTGAGCCAGCCAGGAGAAACTCAGGCATCCCAGTGCTCAGAAGTTTTGGTAGAGAGCCCCAAATCTGTGTAGTATTGGATTGATAACATTAGGTAGTGAACTTTACTCTCTCTTTTCACGTTGATGGTAGCATTGTGAATGCCTCTCTTAAAGATACTCAGTACAGCCAAGCGCTCCTGGTATGAACTGCTTTTTTCCACTTGCCAGGCCTGCTGGCTACAAACTCAGCCCTCAGGCCCAGCCATACTCTAGCTGTTGGTATGACACACCCTCTGGCTTATTATACTCTTATTTCTCTTCTTCTCTTCTAAACATGCCGGTTACTTGCAAGTTGCTATTCTTTTTGTTTATTTGTCTTTACTAACTTCTCAGAGAGGTTTGAAATGTAAGGGAAAATGGAGAAAACCTACAGAGCCGCTACATCACCCACATTTCCCACCGAAGTGGTACTCAAATTTTATTTATTGATTTGCTGATTGATTTGTACATCCTGTCTACAAGTTTAGTCCTCAGGTGCTCATCGCAGCTCTAGCAGAAGTTGAAGCTAGGAACCTAGAAATGAGTCTAGGTCTCTTAACATGGGCGGTAGGAACTGAAAAACTTGAACCATCACCTGCCCTCCTCCAGGGACTATATTAGCAGGAAGTTGGAATTTGGAACCCAAGGCAGGTGTGATAACTATGCATATTGATGATGGGTAGGTGTGAATGTCCCAAGAAGCTTCTTAACTGCTAGGCTAGTTTGCCCTTCCTTATTTTGGACCTCTAAGAATATCCGAGCCTTCAGATTCCAGGAAAACATGCATACACTTCATAGAGGAAAATCAGTCTGTATTTCTCTCGAGGTGATGTACTTGCCATCCTTCTCAAGCCAGTAATTCCAGCCATGTGAGTGTTGTGTCATTTCCAGTTGGTCTCATCCAAGAATCTTTTTAAACCATTCTGTTCTTTCTGTAGAAACAGTCTGGCTTTTCTGGGCTGAAGCAAGTGCTTGTTCTCTGTGTGCACCAGCAGTACTGAACAGGAAGGACACATAGGAGGTGGACAGGGAGGGCCTGGGTTAGGGTTATGTGGGAGATTTCCTCTGGGTTTCCGCCTCTATGAAAGACCGTAGACATATGGTACATTGTGTCCTCTAAAGGGAACCCCTGACAAGAGTCTTGGCTAGCCGAGACACCAACGTGGCCTGTTCACTGGGCATGCAGCAAGAGCGATGGGCTGCACTCTCTCTCTCTCTGCCTCTTTAATGGAATGTGCTAGTATTTCCTTGGTAAACGACTCTAGGAAGTAAAATGTTACATTCGTCCTGTTTTTCAGCAGGTAACAAGTTTGCCATGAGACACAGCTTCCTGTGGTTCATGACCTTTAACTTCATTGGAGTGTCCAAAGAGATGGACATATCTATTAGCCGGTCACAGTGTCCTTGTTGGGTGGAAGAACTCTTGGGACCACAATTCTGCCTGTCCCCTTTTCTTATCCTATATGAGTGTATGATTTCTCTCAAATTAACAGACATACCTCACCACCAGTTTGTCCCCAGTGTTTCTGTTGCCTAGGAGCTCTGTCGCCCCAAACATGCCCCCCCAAACCCCCACCCCCGCTTGGGTGATGGTTGCCACAGTTATGAGAGGAGGGCAGAATTTGTGTCAGAACCAATGCATCACTGGTACCTCAGGCCGGATCCGGAAGCGGCAGTAGAGACCTGGCACTTCAGCCGGGTAGCAGAGTCCTGACGGACCAATGACAAACTCAGAGCAGCATTTCCTTACCTAATAAGGACCAGAGCAGGACGCACTCCAGCTTCGCATCAGGAGGGGTATGAAAACCCCTGCACATTCCCCTGCACTCCTTTTTATTCCTGCAGCTCCCCTCTTCCGTTCTGCCTCTCCACTGCACAGAGGAAAGGTCCGAGAACAGATTCCTCACCCTTCCCTCTCCCTCACCCCAATATAGGCCCCTTTTTCAATAGTCGGCCAATACTTTGTTTCCCCTGCTGGTCAGCAAATCTGAGATCCGGGACTGCTGGACAGAAGACCCCTGAGAGGGTTAGGGTTAGATTCAAGGTTAGGTCTATTACACTAGTGGTAACCAGGAACACAGTGTCACTTTGTTAACTTCAGTTTCCTCACTAGAGACCATCTATAAAGCCATCCTGGCTCCTAACACCAATTCTGAACTTGACCTCTGAGACACATTGCAAATACAAGTATCCTAAAGACCAGCCAGATCTCAGGATGCACTGAGAGCTGTTTATTCACAGATGCAGTTTTACAGGGAACAGGTACAGATTCAAATCAGCCACAGGAAGACCGTGGGGTGGGGACAGAGTCCAGGGATTTTCCATTTTGGAGTTTCTGCTTATCCTGCTCTCTGGAGTGTGGGTATTACTTTACAGCAGTGATGGCTGATCTTGCACAAGGCAGGTTGGTGACTGGAGAAGGGCCTTGATGTCGCCCATGCACTTGGTAGAGCTCCATCTGTAGCCCAGAAGCAGATAAAGCTGATATCATGGAACCCAGAACCCTTTACCTGAAGGAGATCTTTAGACTCTCCAGAGTGACCCGAGTCTCCCAGTTAAACAAAGACCCTTCTACTGAGCATGGCGTCCAAGGGGGGACTAAAGACTTCCTCCAGTAAGACAAAGTCACGAGCCAGACATGTTCTTTGCTATACATACAGGTTAAACAAGTGGACTATTGTTGATGGACTGTACTAATTTAATAATATCAGAAAAAAAGTGTTGGTGGGCAAGTAGGGAGTTGTAAAACAAGAAATCCCTATATCTATGGAACTATATCATGAAAAAACTAAAGTTTTAAAAATCATCATTGATCTCTTGTTAACATTTCCTTGGTTTTTATATGCTTTTACTTTGATTCATATTATGCATGAGTTTAATAGTTTATTGATAGACTTTGTGTGGGAATATTTTTAAAATCTGTTCTTGCCCTTGCGGGTAAGTTGATTTTGAATGCTGTTGACTGCTTACTTTTGTTTACCAGGATATAAAACAAAATAATGCGATTTCTCAAATTGACCATGGACGATTACAAAACATTCAGAGTGTTAGCATCCATGACTAATTTGGCTGTAGCCAGATAGGTGGCTGCTGAAATTTCCATTTAGTCAAGGGTTTTGGTTTCCATAGCTAAGAGCGTGGTGTTGTCATTCAAACTAGTACTGGTGAGGAAGGCCTGGGGAATTTTCCTCTTTTTCTGCAGAAGTGATTTCTCTGGGAAAGACACAGGATTTCAATTGCTGAATGGCTGTGGCACATCTTCTCTTTCCGGTAGAATAATGCTTCCTGGTTTGCAGCCATCTCTCTTCCCCCACACTGGAAACAGTGAAATACAAACAAATTAGATTGTATCAGGAACTAAATACCTTCTGTTTATTGAGAGTTTAAAAATAATCCTTGCAATTAGAGTTTCACATCTTAGAAACTCCTACCACTGAGCTTGTGCACACTGGAACTTTGGAAACTCAGTGTATCCAACTACCAAACCCCTCCCTACCCCGACACCTGCAAGGGCACTTGGAACTGTGGATGGGAATGATTCCATTATGAACAGTTTGTGGAGGATCCCCAAGCTCTTGGGGCACAAGCATGAATATCCCTGATTCTACAACTAATAACCTCATCTCTCCCGTTACATTCATTTTTCTTAAAGTTACTTAATTATTTGAAAGGCAGAGTGTCATGGATAGATGTGGAGGAGGATGGTACAAGAATGTTGCATCTGTGGGAACATTGTCCAGATGGCTGTCGTAGTTGGGGTGCCACCAAGCTAAAGCCAGGAGCTGTGAATTTAATCCTTTCATGCTGATCTCCCACATGGGTGACAGGCATCCAACGCTTGGACCCTCATCCGCTGCTTTCCCTGGTCCATTAGCAAGATGTTAGCTTGGAAGTGGAGCTGCCAGGACAGCGACCTGTGTTGTAATATTGAATGCTGGCATCGCAATCAGTAACTTAACCTGTTTTTTTGCAATGCTAGCCCCCTGGGAGTGAGCTCCTGTGGCAGTGTCTCAGATTTCACAAGGTTTTATTTATTTTTATTTTAAAAGAGTCATACTATCTATTTTGCCTTTGTTCTGGTTCTTCATGTATGTCCAGAGTTGAATTTTTCCTCTTCCTTTTACTCAGCTAGCTAAGTTTGTAGTGATATAACTTAGATAGAGGCAAGAGGGAGAAAGAGAGATAGGAATGGCAGTTAGGCTTGGGGAAAGCCCACCTTTATCATTGGCTTGTTTGCATTTTTTATTCCCCATGGCTGGAGTCAACAGAAGGTAGAGGAAAATGGCCTCCCCTTGCTTTTGTGAAATTTGTTTCAGATCAGTGATGCTCTAAATCGTGAATTAGCAATTAGGACCCGGTTGGTAAATCCAGTTCAGCTGGCCCCAGTAGACACTTGGTTGTTACTTCTGTCTGGCCAAGTTAGTGCCTTTCCAAGTGGCTTGCATTTTTGCACCAGTTGTGCAGCAGTTCCAGACAATTGGGACTCCTCAACTTTCCCCTGCCTTCTCTGGAGCCTGTCCACTTATGGGTCTGTTTCTTTAGTCCTATTAGCTGCAAGGGCAAGGACCTTCCTCCTAATGGACTCCTTCGCTGTGACAACAAGAAAAGTCTGGGAGTCTGTGGCCAACGGCATATTCCAAGCATACTGGTGATTGGTCTCCGTTCTGAAAGTACTCTCCTGCCCCAAGTCTCAGCCTTCATGCCCCAAATGTCTTAAGCATATCAGATGAAGTTTAGAGATGGTTTCCCTTTGTCTCTGTGTCCTGCCATCGTGTGTTTTGACAGCTGTTGCCTTCTGTAAAGTGGAATCTAACACCAACTAAGAGATTCTCATAGCTAGGTTTTCCTTGGGTCTCTGCCTTTTCTATCATTGTTGTCCATCTGGTCACCTCTGTGGACCTGCGAAGGCTTCAGCCCCTACCTGTCACCATCCATACTGGGGAGTCATCTAAGCCCACCTATGTTTCTGTGTTGATTTGCAGTCCAAGGAATTAAGGGGGGCGATCAAATATCAAACTTCAGAACATTTTAATAATCAGTGTCATAGAACTTATCGCCCATCTTCCCAGAACATGACTCATTGCTGTTCGGATGTTATGACTCGGTTTATAACAAACATAAAACAGCGAGTTTCATTTCATCCTAGTGATTGTGACGATCTGAGAATAAAACAGAGAGAGTTTCCAATACTGTTCTATTCTCATATTCAGAATTTCTTCAACTTTCTCCAAATGAAAGCACTCCTTTTTGATCCTGTCTTTATTTATGGCTTGTGTAGTTTAAGCAGGCAGACTGACTTTTAAAAGCCTTACCATTTTTGATGAACCATTAAGTGCTTTTTAAGTTTTTAATTTGAGTAGCTGGGAAGTCAGAGATATATGGAATTAACCTTGAAATTGGATAATGAGCATTGTGCTTTGCACTTGTTTTCAGGTTGACCTGAAAGTTATGAAATACTAAATCAATATTTTCTTTCCTTTTTAGAACTTTTTAAAAATAACTAGGTATATGGGTCTAGAAGAATTGGAATATTTCTATCTATTGATTTTTTTTAACATATGTAACCTGGGAATGTTTGGCATAATATTCAGTGCGGATGAGGAGGCTGAGGAGAACTGAAGTCGTAGGAGTGGAGTTAATTTAGGAAGCAGCCCTGTTAGACTTGGGCAGTGTTTGTTGCCAATGTCTGCTTTTCTGTGGTGGAGCTGATTGACAATTCCCTTGTGTTTTATTATCTCAATCCTGTAGACTACTGGCAGTCATGACATTTATGAGAACTTATACTTTAAAGTCCTGTTTCTTTTTAACTTATGGAATTTAAACATTTTCTTCCTTTGATTAAGTATGCAATGGATACTTCTAAAAATCAATCTTAAGTGATTCAACTAACTTCCCAAGTAAGACTCTCTGGGCCGACCGAAAAACAATCACAGAAAAAGGAAAGAAAATCTAGGGCTTTTTGATTTTTGTTTTTTTCCTTTTGAAACCCACAAATTTCCAACTGTGTCTGGAAATCAGCTCCAGACTATCCTACTTCTACAAGGACCATCTTGCAGACTAAAAATAAAAAATCAAAAAGACCTGCGTTCACAAAAGCAGAGGTGCGAATCAGGGTGTTCAGAATAGGAGGGAGGTGTTGGAGACATTTGTTCTAGGTAGGTTGTTAAAAATCAGCTTGAATGCCAATGTGCGGGGAAGGAGGAAGGACCATTGCACAAACAGGTGTAGTTCAACAGCATCCACTGCTGTGCTGAAACCAGCAAGAGCTTCCAAAAGTACTAATGTTCTCCCAGCCTTGTTGCGGTATTGCCTGAATTGATCTGAACTAGTTTTACCCACTCTTTATGTACTGAGCTGGGTGTGTTCATGAGAAAATATAACTAAAATCTGTTTTAGGGTGTGACAGGTACCACACACACACACACACACACACACACACACACACACGTGCACCATCCTATCCCCTGTTGTATAATTAATGTGGATTTGATTACCCATGCACCCGAGAAAATGTACCTGAAGAGAATGTTTATAGTGAAGTGGTCAAGTGACGAGACAGGTGCATTGTTTATTGCTGACCCCTGGAATAGGTTTTACATGAATGCGTATTAAGAAGAGATCAAGGGGGTGTGTTAGGAAAGGACATTGACTAGAGGGGCATTTTTTTGTCTTTTTGCACAGACACAGGTCAGTTACAAATCTCAATATTTGCATGAACAAAACGTGATGATTTAATTGTGTTTGATGGGTGAAGGTGTTGGTTCAAAATGTCTCCAGTTCACCTAGTGGTCAGTAGTATGTGCCTTTAATTGCTGTCTTACCTTCTCAATGGCTTCAGCCTACTTATGAGTTTTGACAGTTTCCTATTTTTCTGTAAGGTGAGCTCAGCAAGTTTCAGTTAGTTCTTTGTTTTTTTTTTTTAACCCCGTGAGATATAATTTCAGTGGCATTTCAGTGAAGGATCACATGGGTGATGGTGTTGCTGTAGGATGATGTCTTTTAGTGATATGGTAGCCTTCTTCATTTGAATAAGTACATGCTGTGACATTTGCACAATGACACAGTTTAACTAAGAGAATTTCTCACAATGGATTCCTGTTTGCATTTGTATTTGGAGAGGGAAGCAGGATGAAGGAGAGAGATTGACTTATGATAAGGAATTGACTCAGTGATTCTCGCAGTGGCAAGTCTGAAGTCTGTGACGCCATTGTCCCCACTGTAGCTTGAAGGCCAGGACTTGCTGTAGAGGCCACCAGGCCAGAAGAACTCATGTTCCTCCGAGGAAGCAGAGCTGGGCAGCGTGTTCATAGAGGCAGTGGCAACCGCTAGTCCAAGTCATGCGATGACCGTGTGGTGGACTGATTTGGGTTTATTTCAGGGTGAATGTGAGAATTCCATAAAATGACCAATAGATCTTGACCTGTGGCTGATAAAAGAAATTCTACCTCATATTTGCTGCATTCATTGCATGTATTTTATTCTTTAATCGTGTTCAAATGCATACTGAAATCCTGTAAAATTGGCTGAAAAACCAGAGAAGCAGCGGAAGAAAGGAAATACTTTTGAACAGTGAAGTACTCCTGGTTGAGTTGACTGATTTCTACTCTTCAGTTAAACTTTCCAGGTGATCTCATTAGATTCATGACTTTAATATCCTCAACATGCTGATGATACCAAAATATGTTTCTCCGACTCTCACTTCTACAATAAAACTCTGAACTCATTTTTTTTTCAACTGCTCACTCAGTATCTCCAATTATATGCGCAACTTAAGCTTTCTAAATTTGGAACAGAGATTCAAGCCTTTTGCTAGAGAAGTCTAATCAACACTCACTATTCCTCATCTTAATTAATGACTCCCTTTGATCCTTAGATGTGGTAGATTGTATTTCTCTAAATAACTGCAGCGATGATCTTTTATCCTCCGTGTAGCTTCGGCACTGATGCCAAGGCACTTGGTGGGAGTCCTGGACCCTCCCCGTGGAAGGAGTATCCCAGATGTGATATCTGATGACAACTGAAGCAAAGACAAAAGACAACAGCTTCTCTCTGGCACTCTCTGCTTGGGGTCACTTAACCTGGAGCCAGCCAGCCATCTGCTGCTTAGGAGGCTGAAAATAACCCATCTGGGAGGACTACATGGAGAAGCCAGCTGGGGTAGCGATGACACTCCATGGCAAAGGTGGAGGACCTAGCACTGGGAAACGTGTTGTATAGCGTTAGCCACGGCAACAATGCAAGATCTACTCTAGCCATCTTGACTCTTCTCCATCACTTCCCACTCCCACCCGTGAATCCTGAAACTCTGCTTTTAAAATGTGGCCTGGGTGTTGACTTTTTCACTCCTGCCCACCAGCTGCCCACAAACACCATTTTGCTTCACTTTGTTTACCCAAGTCATCTCCTGAGTGCCCAACTACCGACGATATTCTTCTAGGTAGGAATGAGTTTGATACTTTACAAAAGTGGAAAAGTTTCATGCTTTTTATTTCACTTACTTTTATTATTATCATTTTATGATTTAGTTTCATAGGCCCTGGAATTTCCCTAATCCCGTCTCCTCAATTTCCCCTCAGTGAGTTCCCCTATATCATTACGATGGTATAGTTCTTCATACACAGTTGTATGGCCATCATTGCAGGCATGGACAATGGCAGAGAGTTCAGCATCCTATTGTCAAGATATAGTGAACAGTTTCATTGGCAGTCCATCTTTGATTTGGAAGTAGATGCCTACTGCAGTGTTTCCTTACATGTGGATATGATAGTGTCCATTACATAATTACTATACATCCCCTTAAATGAACAACCACAATAGAAAATCAGTGACAGGAAGAAAAATAGAAATTTACAATGCCATGAAGTTAAATAACATGCTGCTTAGATATGATAGTCTCCATTACACAGTTACTATACATCCCCTTAAATGAACAACCACAATACAAAATCAGTCACAGGAAGAAAAATAGAAATTTACAATGCCATGAAGTTAAATAACATGCTGCTTAGATATGATAGTCTCCATTACACAGTTACTATACATCCCCTTAAATGAAAAGCCACAATACAAAATAAACAACAGGAAGAAAAAAAAATTAACAACACCATGAATTTAAATAACATGCTGTTGAATGACTAACGTATCACTGAAGAAATGCAGAAGAAAATCAAGAGCCTTCTTGAAGAAAGTGATGCTACTGTATGATCTGTGAGTCTGAAGAATTTAATCAGAAAAAAGTGTTTTAAAGAGATGAAACTAACAAAAAAAATCCATAAGATACAGTTTCTGCTGATCTTTGTTGGTGAAATGTGTCTCCTGTAGGCAATAAATAGATGGGTTTTGTTTTTTAATCCAGTCTACTAATTTATGCTGTTTGGTTGATGAGCTTAAGTCATTTACATTCCGGATTAATTCAATTAGGTGGTCATTTGGTTCTGTCATTTTAGCTAAGGGTTTTTGATTGATTTAGTCTTCTGTTGTTATTTTACTGGGATGTTCTTCACATTTGCCTTTGGTTTTGGTGGGTGCTGTTCCTTTTCTCTGTCAAGAGAACATCTTTAAGTATCCGTTGTAGGACAGGTTTGGAAGAGGCATATTCTTTTAACTTTTCTTCAGTGTGGAAGAATTTTATTTCGTTTTCAAAGACAAAGGAAAGTTTTACTGGACATGTTATCTGACAATTTTTTGTTTTTAGAATCTGGAGTATGTCGCTCCATTCTCTTCTTGCCTGTAGAGTTTCCTGTGAGAGCTCTCCTATGAGTTTCACTGGCATTACTTTATATGTTAGTTGATTTTTTTCACATGCGCATGTAAGAATCTTTTCCTTATGTTTCATTGAAGAGAGCTTGGTAATCAGATGTCTTGGTGAAGATCGCTTTTGGTCAACCCTGTTGGGAGTTCTGTGCCCTTCCTGGATCTTGTTTCCCAATTCTTTCTCTAGATTAGGAAAAGTTTCCCTTATTATTTCATTAAATACATTTGTAAACCCAGCTCTTTCTGCCCCTTCTGCGACTCCCAGAACTCTTATATTAGGCCTTTTAATAGTGTCTTTCAATCTTGAATACTTTTTTTGGCTTGTTCCAGCTCTGCTTCCAGCTTTTTTTCTGTTCTGCCCTGGTGACAGGAAATGTCTTCTAACTTTGAGATTCTTTCTTCTGCCTCCTTCATTCTATTTTGGGGACTCTCCAATATACTTTTTTTTAATTTTTTTAAAGATTTATTTTTATTATTTTTTCATTGGAAAGGCGGATATACAGAGAGGAGAGACAGAGAGGAAGATCTTCCGTCCGATGATTCACTCCCCAAGTGAGCGCAACGGGCCGATACTATGCCGATCCGAAGCCAGGAGCCTCTTCCGGGTCTCCCACGCGGGTGCAGGTTCCCAAAGCTTTGGGCCGTCCTCGACTGCTTTCCCAGGCCACAGGCAGGGAGCTGGAAGGGAAGCTGGGCTGCCGGGATTAGAACTGGCGCCCATATGGGATCCCGGGCATGCAAGGCGAGGACCTTTAACCACTTGCGCCACCGCGCCGGGCCCTCTCCAATATACTTTTAATTTGTTTCAATATATTCTTCATTTCTGGTATATCAGCTTTCATTTGATTCATTTCCAGTGTGACATATTCCTTAAATTCTTTGAATGCCTGCTTTATGTGCTTCTCATTGTTGATAAGAAGGTTTATGGTGGAATAGGGTAAGGACAAGTTTAAACAGATGGAGAAACATTAGCCAGTTTGAAGCAGAGAGGGCACATTCCAGGAAATGGAGAGGACAGATCAAAAGCAGGGGGACACCTGGAGACTGACGGACACAGAAAAGCAGCAAAAACAAAGGTGTGGTGATGCAGTGATTGATACCCCAGCGGCATTCAGCTATTGCCAATCTGAACTCTACTGGCAGCCGGAACTCCATCCAGCAACAAGGTGGGAAGGGACGTTTACCAGGAGCTCTGGAGGTGAATCCAGACAAAAACTGCTCGTCTTGCTTGTCTGTTTGATTTGACCGGGAACTGAGACAGAGCAGCAGGTCCCAGACCAGCAGTGCGGGAACAGGGTGGATTTCACAGCCCAGTCTGCCGGCCTAGAGCTGAATTAGGTGCCATTTTGTTAAAGGTGGCAAGGGCTATGGAGCAGGACTGCATTTGTATTGAGCTGGGAGTAATCTCATTTCTGGTGCAGTGAACTGCAACAAAGTAGCATCCTACAGGTTCCACCCAAGACAGATCTGGGTAGTCCTCAAACCTGGTGGCTGGCAAATCAAGAACTCTAGTAGTGGCACATCAGGTGCCATTTCTTACAGTGTGGTGAAGAATTTAAGACTGCAGGGGACAACAGTGAGCTACGCATGTGCTGAGCTTGGCAAGAACTCAATGAGCTAATTGCATCGCACTGGTCCCGCAGCAAAATAATGCCGACTGTGGCATTGTATGGGTCAAAATAGTTCTGTTTGGCCCTCAGACCTAATGTCCAACAGTTCCTGTTAGATCAGTACCACCAACAACCTACCTATATAGGACAGCTGGTCTGTCCCTAATCCTGGGACCTGTTCTAACCCGAAGTAGGAGAAAGGTCGTGCAGACAATGATGCAGCCCCAGCACAGCATCACAGGAGGTGGAGAGTGGTGAGCCAAAAACTGGGGCTACAGAGATCATGGTGGAAATCTAACATAAGAACCCAGACCTGGCACTCTGGGGGGAGTGGCACAACTGACTGCAAACAAAGAGCCATGTACCAACTGCAATAAGTAAAATTGAACTGTAGACCTGTGAGTGACACAGCTTAGAAACCTGCCCCCAGGAGAAGACTCTGCTAACCAGAAGTACTATGACCAAGAGCAAAAGAAGAGACAGAGGCACAATGAATATCAGTGAAGACTCCGCTGCAAAGGAGCAAAACCCTTTGTCAACCTCAGAGTTAACTGAGGAAGATATCGAGAAAATAGGGATACAGAATTCAAAATCATTTTTTTAAAAATATTCATTTAGTTTTACTTGAAAGGTAGATTTATAGAGAGGAGGAGAGACAGAGAGGCAAAGATTTTCCATCCACAGATTCAAGCTCCAAATGGCTGTAATGGCTGATCTGAAGCTAGGTGCCAGGGGATTCTTCCAGATATCCCATAATGGTGCAGGGTCCTGAAATTTTGAGTCATCCTCCACTGCTTTCCCAGGCCACAAGCTGCTGGATGGGAATTGGAGCAGCCAGGAAATGCACCAGTGCCCATATGGGATCTTGGTGCTTGAAGGTGGAGGGTTACCAAGAGTAGACGCTACTGCATCCTTGTCATGTTTGACATACTGAAAACTCCTTTACTATATTCCAGGAGGCCCTACATTATCTGCTGTCCCCCCTTTTCTCTGAAATTCTCTCTCCGGTTTCCTCCAGGTTCACCATGCTCAAGCCACACAGGCTTTTACCCTCTCTTGTAACATCCGTCAATGAGCAAGAAGTAGCTGATAGTACAAGGAAGCTTGTCTGTTTTCCGTCATTACCTGGATTTTCCAGGTTCAGCTCATTTCACATTGGTGAGATGGTGCTTCCTAGACAGGGTCATTGGGAAATGAGAGTGCTGCCTCCACTCTTTGGGCCTGAAGCAATCTGCAGCCTCCAGGTAGAGACAAAACTGCAGGTAAAGGGAGCTGAGGACGCTGAATCCACACAAGGAAAGCTATCAGCCTGTGACATCTGCGACTTGTAACGTGAATACAATTTATTGTGTTATGCTCTCCAAATTCATTCGTTACAGCAGCTGGTATTTCCTTAGCTAATACAGTGTCATTTCTTCCTTATAGCCTTTATTCTTGCCACTCTTTCTGCCCATCACTGATCTCTTCCTTCTGTTATTTAAAACCCTGCTCCCGTATAACACAGTGCATGACTTGTAAATGTACAATTTCTCCACCTCTGCTTTGTTTATTTCATATTAGGTATCATTATTTGAAGTATTTCTTCTGTAGTTTGACTTGTGCCTCTGCTATAATGCAGTGCTTTAGAGTAACAGGGACCTGTCTGTCTTTTTGCTGCTTCATCTGCAGCACGTAGGTGTACCTGGACAGTATTTGGTACTCAGCAGCTTCTTGCAGAGTGGAAGGATTGGAGGGCATTGCATCAAGAAGCCTGGGCATAGGAGCAAGAATTAGAGTGAAGTTAGTGTCATTAAGTGAGTCATTCGACTTCTTTGGGTTTTATTTCTCTTGGGGCCAACATAGTGTTTCATAGAGTAGTTGTGATGAATATATAGACATGAATGTAAACTATAAAGACCCTGATAGGTTTTCAAATACACATGCGTTCTAATTGCTTCTAATTTCATGCAAGTTGAGGGGAAAATAATGGCTAATGTTCATACTTTTAATCCTAAAATCAATGAGAGCACAGCTGTATTTCACATGTCTCGTGGGGTGAGTTTTCTGGGCTGGGTGGCTTCCACCGAGGGCTACTAACATTTCAGTACTGAGAGGATCTGTCTTACTGCTTTCTGATGCTGTCACTGAATCCCACAGCCTGGGTATTTTTGAAGAAAGGTCTATTCATTTCAGGTCATGACTGTGGATGCTGGAATGTTCATGATGGGATGGTCATAGCTCTGGAAAGGACTCTCTGTGGAGTGCTCAGGCAGGGTTGAACTTCTCTTTCTGGAAAAAAAACAAGCTCGTTCCCCTTCTGCTTCTATACTTTCATGTCATCAGAGGTGTGATCCTCATGACCTCATGTCATTCTGATAACTTTGCAGCACTGTGTACAACTGATTTGGGGGAGTTAAGTTTCAACATGAGTTTTGAAGATGGCAGTCTGTTGGAGGTTGCGACACAACAGTGGAAGATTCTGGCCAGTGCTATGGGTATGTTAGAACCGTGCGTTTCTGCTCTGTGTTGTGTAGGTTCTACCCTTCCTAATTTCCACATAGGAGACAGTTCATAGCTAAAGGGGAGAGGGAAGTGTGTGCATGACACACCTCTGTGTATTCACAGCTCCAAGACACTAATGGAATTTTTTTGCAGAGTTGCTAGTCCAGGAAAACAACATGTTTAGAAATAATTGTTGCTTGATTTTCTAATTAAAAAATGAAAATACGAATGAAGCCTAAATTCATTTCCTTGTAATACTGAGCAATACTGAGAAAAACACAGAGTTCTGTCCTTTCACCTGTTGCCAGTGTCACATCCAAGGAAATGTTGCAATTGTTTGGGAATCTATTGTGCGGATTTTTTGATAGAGACGCTGTGGCCTCCGTAGGGGTAAAGAGTTATTTTGGGGGAGAGTGAAAAAAAAAGATCTTGTTCATTTGGTACATAAAGACACACACAGGCAGATAGGCAGTCTGTGTGGTTACTCCCATGGGAGGGCTTGTGAGACATGATTAGAAAATATGGGTCTGAAAAGATCCCTTTGGGGAGTGATAATGCAAGAAATGGCCCAGACACAATGGGTTAGTTTTTTTTCCTGCAATCCACTTGTACACATTTACACTCAATATACAAAGACACTTCTAAAAGTTCCTAGAGGGCCCAGAGTGGCACACTAGTGGCTAAAGTCCTCACCTTGCATGTGCCAGGATCCCATATTGGCACTGGTTCTAATCCCGGTGACCCACTTCCCATGCCACTCCATGCTTGTGGCTGGGAAAGCAGTAAAGGATGGCCCAAAACCTTGGTACCCTGCACCTGCATGGGAAACCTGGAAGAGGCTCCTGGCTCCTGGCTTTGGATGGGCTCAGCTCTGGCCATTGCGGCCACTTGGGAGTGAATCGGTGGACTGAAGATCTTCCTCTTTATCTCTCCTCCTCTCTGTATATCTGACTTTCCAATAAAGCATAAGATAAATACTAAGGGAAAAAAAATCCTTGAAACGTTCAATGAGGAGATGTGTTTGTTCCAGTGTAAACCATTTTGAAATCTGTATGTAATTTTTAAAGATAATTCACATTTTCCATAAACTTCTTAAAATACCCTTGTTTATGTCTGAATAATTTTGTTGCTGACGTTTATATTCGTGAAAGAAATGACCTATGTTCATGTCATTTTTCCATATTATTTTTCATTTGTATCTGCCTTGAAATTGTGGCAGCTTTTGGCATCCTGTGAAAAATGACTTGGAATCTAGGCAGGACCCTGTTGGCCGATGTTTTTGTGATTGTAGGGGTTGTCTCTCCTTTGTTTGCTTTTTTTTTTTTTCGCTCTTTTTGAGAGAAGCCAAGAGATTTTTGTTTTCGTTTAATGGCTGTCCCTCATGCAGGCGTGGCTCTCCATGGAACTTGGTACCACTCTAGGTTTTAGGGTGGGATTGGGCAGGAGAAAGGTAATTCCATCTATTTACTAGGTTTACTTGTTTTTTTTTTTTTTGTAGTCAGAGAATAACCTGAAAAGAGTGTGTTTAAGTGCACACAAACACATGCAAACACACACGCATTTCACCCAAAGCTTTAGAATAAATTGTTATCTTCCTTCTATTTAGGTTGTGAAGTAAGAACAACTTGTAAAATAACGTGAAGGTAGGGCAAAAATCTCACAAAAATCACTGAATGGTAAAAAAAAAAACAAAGTAGCAACAAATACAGGAACCAATGAAATTTCTTAAACACAAAGGTATTTATAAACAAATTAAAAAGTAGACCATGTTTCAGAAAGAAAGATCGGAAATATACTAAGTGCTTCCCAAATTATCATGAACAAAAATTTTAACTATTTGCCAAGTTTAGTGCTGAGTGACATGCCCATTTGAAAAAGAGGCAGGGCAAAGCCATTTTGTCCCAAAGGTAAACCAGGAAGTTCCTACTCAGGTGTTCTAGGAGACAGTCTTCTTTCTTTCTCTTCTGCTGAATACTGAATGAAGGAGAGTGAACGGCAGGCACTCTCAGTGATGGGTGGCCCAGCCGTGCTGGGGAGCTGATGCTGTGGACTCCAGGGAAGGGGGAGCCTGGCTGTTAGCACTGTGCTGTTGCCTCTGCTATAAGTCATTGTGAATCAAATCGACCCCAGGGCTTCACAACATGTGCAGTCCAAGGAACTGTCTTCAACAAATGTCTTGAAATACATTTCATGAAAAACGATGGCTTTCTATTTTTTTGTTGTTGTTATCAAATGGACCTTAGCCGTTAGTTTCATTTTCCACTAAGTCCTCGTTTGAAACACTGAATCAGGCTTTGCATAACTATAACCAGAAATGTCATGGTAAGTTTTTTTTTGAAAGATTTATTATTTTTATTGGAACAACATCTACAGGAAAAACTAAGAAGTTTTATACACGTGTGTGTTTCTGTAGGAAATCCTCTTCAGAATAATGATTTGACTGTATTTGCTGAGTCCTTTACTGGCCATTTTATTATAAATTGTATATTCATTCACACAGTTCCTACCTCTTGGGATTTGGATGTTAGTATTTTTATCAATGCTTTTAGGGACTTCCTGTATTTCTTGATATAGTCTATTGCTGGTATATTGATGTAGATTAACTGATGGTATATCACCAGATCTTCCACTTTCCACTCTATGAACATTTTTCTGTACTTTATAAGATCATTTTCTGTTCTTCATGTGATTTGCTTCATAGGCTCCTTGATTATGCCTTTTGAGGTGGGTCTTATGTAGAAAGATTTTGCTAACTGAATTACTTAAATTGGTTTCTTTAGAATTGTGGTGTTTTAGCTTTACTTTTTTTATGGCTTAAAAAATCCAAAGTTGGGCCCAGTATGATTTTCCAGAGACTAAATTCTCACCGTATTCAGGCAGGTATCCCATATAGGCACTAGTTTGTATCATGGCTGCTCGACTTCCCATCTAGCTCCCTGTTTGTAGCCTGGAAAAACAGTTGAGGATAGTCCAAATCCTTGGATCCTTTCCCACGTGGGAGACCCGGAAGATGTTCTTGGCTCCTGATTTCGGATCTGCTAAACTCTGGCTAATGCAGCCACTTGGGAAGTAAAGCAGAGATGGAGAATCTTTCTGTCTCTCCTTCTATCTGTAAATATGCCTTTCCAAGAAAAAGTAAATACATCATAAAAATTAAAGAAGTCCTAGCTTAACATGTGGGTTAAGTTGCTGCTTGTGACATTCACAGTCAGTATTGGAGGACCTGTGAGTCACAGCAGCTCTACTTGCTATCCAGATTCCTGCTAATGCTCTTCGGAAGGCAGTGTATGATGGCCCAAGTGTGGTGGTTTCTGGCACCCCACTGGGGCCACGCTGGAGCTCCTAGCTCCTGTCCTGGAGTCAGCCCAGCTGAAATATTGCTTCAGACAGAGTCAATGGATGGAAGATCCTCTGATACACAAATCAAAGAAGCCTTAGAGTGTACATGCATGTTTGGTGGATGTAGCTAGAATATTATAGTTAGATGTGGTTTCATTCTTTTTTAAAAATAATTTTTAATCAACATTGATTAAGCCATGCTTTTCTTATTAAACATTTCTCATCCATTTACATTAAATTACTATCTATGCTGGGATTTGTTTCTAGCCATTTAGATTCTTTTTTTTTGCACTTTCTATTATAATTAATAGTTTGTTTATGAAATCTCTATTTTTATTTTATTTGCAGTGATGGGAGGAAACATAGACTGAGATCTTCCATTACTGGTTCAATTCTTCTCAAATTCCTACAGTATCAGGGCTGGTTCAGGTGAAAGCCAGGAGCTCGGAATTCAGCCCAGACACCCATGGACTTGAACCATCTGACTTGAACCTCCTGCTGTGCATTTGAGCAGGAACCTGGGTAGAAAATATAGGGACTGGATAGAAAACACAGCTGCTATGGGCTGTGGATATCCCAAGCGGTGATTTCACTGCTTCTCCCTAAACACTTTCTCCTTTGGATGGGTTTTGTTAGGTGATTAGGGCACATCTTGTATCCATGATCTGCATTCACATTGTTTCTTTGTAGATTTCTGTTTTTATGGTGTGTTCTGATTTAAAATACAGCAGTAGTATTGAGTTCCAGGATTAGATGAGCCGAGAGAAGGGTGGATTCTCTTACTAAAAGTTTGATTTTATTATGTAACATTGTAGATGACTGTAACAAATTATGTTATTTTTATCTAGTAAGTAGTAGCTAAGCTTTTTATGGAACTAGGGATGTAAGAGCAAATTTCTTACCTTTCATATATTGCATTTATATGGAAAAATATTTTTGTTATATTTCTTTGGCTTTTCTGGTGTTTTTCTCCAAGGAGCCCTATAAAATGTTTGTCATGGCAGCACTCCTGTTTGTTCAGAAGTAAAAATAGAAACTTAGACAAGTAAAGTGATTGACTTAAGATCGTACCCACAGCAGGGCAGTAGGAGTAATGAAACTAGAATTAGTCTGTTGGGGGCAGTGAGTTCTATAGACTGTGTCGGCAATTTGAAGCCAGTTCAGTTGTCAAGTTCTAGACTTGGCTTTGTGGGTGATGTGTAGCATAGGATTCATTGCATACCCTTTTGACACCTGAACTTCCTTTTACCATAGTAGAGCAGAAGAGAAGGTAACCTGAAGAAGCTCTCCCTGTCACCTGATTTCAGGCCTGATGGAGTTCAACATTACTTCTCCATCAGTGGTGACAACCTTGACCTCAAAGAGGAACTTTTCGTTAAGAGTCCCTTATCAGTAGAGCTGCCCCTAACCACCTTCATCCTCATTCTTCTACTCTGTATGACCAAGCTCTAATCTAATCTTTAATTCCCTGCCAGTGCCAGCAAAGCCGAGAGGAGGCTCACCATTGGCTTGTCTTATAAACACCAGCGTTGTTTTCTAAGTTCATGGCTGCAATTTCAACTCCTTAAGCTCTCTTCTCAGAAGGCTGTAATGAAGAAGGTGTGACTTGGGTTTTGAAATGTGGCAAATTATCTATATATGAATTAGCATATGTGATTTAAATACACATCATGAATAGTGATGAATTATGAGTTTCACTTTATCATCTAAGTAGAGAGTAAGATTTCTTTCTCCACCTATTTGTGTATTTTGTAGAGTAAATATTACAATTCGCTGCATTTGTTTTGTTGTATATACATTTCTTAAGTACAGCAGTGTAAACTTTAGATAATAATATTGATGTTACTTTTCACATCCTTTGCAGTGGCGTTTTGCCACTAACAGGGTGTCGGGGAAGCATCAGAAAAGTAACAGACTCAATTGTTTTCTGTGTTGGGCAGCTGTTGTTTGTAAGGTCTAAGACAAAATCGTCTGTAACTGGACATACCTTGCATTAGTTAGATAGTGTCGTTTACTGATAACTCATGCTCCTGTTGGTATAAAAAGGAGTTTATTCTGTACAAATCTGCCCTATAAGCAATCATGTTAGCTCAGAGAAGAAAAGTGAAAATTAAAAAAATATATATTTTCTCAAAGATTTCGCTCAGAGAAGGCCCCTGTCAGAGGCAGAAAGGCCGCAAGTTCAGGTGCAAGGGTGGGTTCTGTTAGGAATACTGATTCAGAGCTGCACTTCATCCTTCTAAAACCCACAGTCCTGAGGGTGAGAGTCGGGGCAGTTGTCTGTGTTGCACAAATACTATTATTCTGATGAATAGTTAGTTCTGAGCAACTTCATTCCACTGATAAAATGCCATGAGGTCTCAACTGGGCAAACCCAGGTGGCATTTTAGTTCTTGTTGTTTGTGTGACTTAAAGTTATTTGGGAAATCTGAGCCTTGCTTTCTTTTTATGTAGATAATGAAGATTCATACCCATTTTCTTATTGTTGTTCAATTAGCTGTTGGAAAAAAAAAATCATGCTACACCTCAGTCAGCCTCTGCTGAGTTGGTTTTCTTCCTTTGTGATGCTACTGTGACCAAATGATACTTAAAGTAGCAATGACAGTCCTTGTTAGTAGATAGCACATCACACTTCGTATGGCTGTGCTAGAACCTGACCTGTCCACTTGGCACTCATTGGAAAAACATCTGGGTTACTCACATATTTTAATGTAGAAGCCCCAAGTAGGAACGTGTGTTCCCATCTTCCTGAAGATAATCGTCGGCCATGGCCATGTGAGTAAGGGATGTGTCAGAGTTCAGTGATTGATCGCTGCTTCACGTTCTACCCCAAACCTCAGTACTTAGCTGAGGTCACGCTTTGTGTGCAAGGGGAGTTGGTTCTATGACCCCACCTTCATTTATATCAAAATCTGTGGATGACCAAGTCCTTTTTATGTAAAATGGCATAATAATTGCAAATTATTAGTGCTGCATTATTTTCCCCAATTCAATGCAAATTTTATGTAGATAGCTGTGGTACCGTGGTGTTTAGGGACTCACAACATAGGGTAGTGTTACATAATTCAGCTCATTGACAATTTTAATCATTTTGATAAGAGGTTTGTTTAATCCATAGGTGAGGAAGTCACAGGTACAAAGGGCAGATTGTATTTTACCTTGCTCACAAGTTTGGAAGCTATAGATTTAGGAAACCTGATGATGGATTAATCTCTGATCCATGTGGTCTCAGGTCAGATGCTGAGCTGGAGGTTGATCTCCCTCTTTCAACCTTTATTACAATTATTTGAATGGTAGAGTTCCAGAGAGAGGGACAATAATGAGAATAAGAGCAAGAGACCGTCCACCTGCTGGTTCACTGTCCAAATGCTGCAAAGGCCGGAGTTGGACCAGCCTAAAACCCGGAGCCTGAGACTCCATCTGGTTCTCACATGTGGGTGGCAGAGACCCAGGCTCTGGGGCTGTCTTTTGCCACTTTCTCAGACACATTAACAGAGAGCTTGATCAGAAAGATGGCAACCAGGACTGAAACAGTGCCTGTATGGGATACTAGCGTTGCAGACAGAGGCTTAATTCCCTGTACTTCAAAGCTAAGTGCCCCCCTCCTTAGTCCCATACCTAGCTTCCTTCCTTGGCCTTATTCTCCACCTGGCATTTCATCTTCCTGGATCTATTGAGTTGTTTGGAATTCCTTCTGCCTTGCAAAGTGGCTGGCTTTCAAGATACGGATCGTGGAAGCTGCCAGTTACAGCTTTAGTCCAGAGCTGGCACATCTTCCCCAGTGGCTCCAAGCAGTGTCAAAGCCTGGGGGATCCAAAGCAGGGGAGAAATAGATTCTCCTTGAGTGAATGACTGTGCAAAACAGTGTGGGCGATGGGAGGAAATGCATCCTGCCTCAGTGGGCCTGAGAAGCGGAAAGTATGTTGCTCTTTTGCAGCTGAAACATTGAGACAATTAAATTGAGTTGAGCTATTCCAGCTGAGCACATATTCAGACATTTGGTGTATAATCTGTTCTGCCTTGTGGTCTTGGGAGATTCCAGTTAAGAATCTGCAATCAGAGTGAGCTGTCAGTCATTCCTCCTTCCACCAGGCCCCTCTGGGACTTTGTCTAACAGGATGGAACACAGGTCTACCTTTCTGGATGGAGAGATCCAGATTGTCAAGTTGAAAGCTGGTCCAATCTCGGGGCATGCAGACTTGCAGCTCCAAGGAGAAGCTGCTCCTGTGGTTGCCAAAGGGAGTAACATTTCATTGGATTCTTATCTTTGTGCTTCCTCGGTAGGGTGCTGTGTTACTCACATGGAAGCAGGAAGAATTTGTGTCCTTCTCCATCCCCAACCCAGGAAGTATTAATCACCCCTTCATCTGTGTTTTCATAGCTTTCAGGTTGTTACATTATTGTTTCTTGCTGATTAATTTATTTTTAAACATACCAGAACTGCGTGAGTACATTCTGTTTACGAAATCCAAATAATAACGAGAAAATAGCTCTTCTTGTTCATCAACATCCTTTTCCCTCTCCTAATCCCTTCCCAGAGATAAGCAATCTTATCAATTTTGTCTATAGCCCTCCAGACGGTTTTCCAAGCATCAACACATGCGCAGTGTGTGAGTATGTATAATTTACTCAGACAGAATCATATTCCACGTATTGCATAATGATGTGCTTTATTCCCTTAGCCGTATTGACTTGCAGAAATTTCCATGTAGATCAACTCTACACTTTTTGACGAACATCTGCCTAGAATTTCAAGCAGTAATAAACTTAAATGGTCCCCTTTGCATTGAAACCAAGACGGTTCGCAGTGAACATAGCTGTGCCCAAGTCAACCTTTCTGACGTATGTTTTGTGTGCCTAGAGCCACACCCATGGGTCCAGGGCGGGTGTGGTGGCCCGTCAGAGGGTGTGCATACTGTTATCCAAGCTACGTTCAGCTTGTGTTCGATCAAGTGCCACACGAGGAACTTCCCCTTCCAAGCACACCATCCCCCAACACGGGTTACTTCTTACAGAATATTTTTTTTTTAAGATTTATTGATTTACTTATTTATTGGAAAGTCAGACAGAGAGGAGGAGAGACAGAGAGGAAGATCTTCCATCCAATGATTCACTCTCCATGCGACCGCAATGACTAGCTGATCCAATCCGAAGCCAGTATCCCAGAGCCTCTTCTGCATCTCCCACGTGGGAGCAGGGTGCCAAGGCATTGGGCCGTCCTTGATTGCTTTCCCGGGCCACAGGCAGGGAGCTGGATGGGAAGCAGGGCTGCTGGGATTAGAACCAGTGCCCATATGGGATCCCAGGCGTGCAAGGTGAGGACTTTAACCACTACACCAGGCCATACAGAATATTTTTTGAGCTTTGTAGATTCATCAGAAAAATGAGTGTATCTCACGATTATTTTCTTTCAGTTTGTTTGATTATTAGGTGTGTATGGTTTTCTCTGCTCAATGAATAATTTGTGTTTCCTTCTGCTAAACAGGGGAGGGGGACTGTTGGGAGACACACTCCTTCCCTCTTCCCTAGCCTTTATAAACTTGTAATTTCTTCACAATAAATGGAGATCCCACACCAGTTCTTCCCCAGTGGTTCTTGTGGCCTAAGGGCCTGCTGGCAGGTATAAACCCTGAGGTTTTTGGAAATAAAAACATTTATTATAAAAAAAAATAGTGCTGTATTTGTGAATACAATACATATGTGTGTAGGTCCATGTGTGCATGTACTCATAGGCACGCATGCGTTCCTGTCTGTAAAAGCATGCTTCCAAAAGTTTGTGGGAAATAGAGTTTAAAGAAAATGAGCATTTTTTTATGCACTTCTTTGAAATCTACTTAGTACTAAAGATGTGTGCAAGCTTCCTTTGGCATGGGAGTTGTACAAAGGTAAGCAAGGTAAACAATGGCTGTTCTTTGGAGACTTTTCGTTACATGCTGAGTGAATGCCAGCGCTCCTGTCAGAGGCCATGTCTGTGTGGGTATGCCTGTCTCAGACGCTCGCTCCCCCAGGTGGCTCTGATGAAAGAAGTCCCGGGATATTCTGTCTAGTGGGAAATCTCTCTCCATCTACCTTTCCACCTGCTGTCTTTCCATCACTGTCTTCCTCCTTTTGTTATCCTGTGAGCCTTTGTGTAGTGTTTGCTACGTGCCAAGTACTGTTCTAACTGCTTTTGTGAACACTGGCTCATTTGCTTCTTGAGACAACATCATCACACAAGTTCTCTCATTTCCCCAATTCTCTGTCAGAGGAAGCCAAGGCAGAGAAATGGAGACTGTTTAGCCACAATAATACCTCTGACACCTCTGATTTTGGTTCATATGGTCTGTTTTTAGAGTTTGTGTCTTTTATTCCACAGATTAGAATTAGAAGTTTTAAGTTGAGAGTCTGTCTCTCAAATTTTCTAGGAAAAAAAGTCGTTTGGAATTTTGGTAGACATTGTTGGCTACTCAATAATTTATAAGACGTATTTATAATATGGTGTCTTCCTGTTTAGAACCGTAGTAGTGTGTCATGAATCATTTTTCTTTTTATGTCTTTACGTAATTTTGCCCTTGTTCATTAAATTGATTCCTGGGTGATCTGCAATTTGTTGCTGATAATATCTTTTATTCCTTTTCAGTGGAAAATATGAATTTTTTCCACTGAAGAAATATGAATATGACTTTTTATGTCTTGACTTTTAGTCTATTTTGTTGACTCTGTCTTCTCTTTTTTATTTTAATACTATCGCAGTTGATTGTGTTGGGTATTTTTGTAAAAATAGTCTTTCCTTTACCGTCTTAATTCCTACTCACTTTTCCCCTACATGATGAGTACTATTTTATTTAGCTGTTCATTACACAGTTGAGCATCTGTGAGATGGAGGTCCTGGTGTTTTGAGTGTTAATGAATATACTTTCCCAACATTTAGATAGCATGAACCTTACAGTCAATACCTAGGCTTAATTCATTAGCTTTTACAGTATCTTTTAGTGTGATAAGAGTTTTTAATTAGGAATTGGTTCTGAATTTTATGAGTGTTTTTCAGTTTCTTCAGGTTGCTAGAGAAATGTTTAATACCTGTGTGAAATAATGAAATAAATTACATTAATATGCTGCTAAATATTGAACCATCTATTCTTGCATTTCTTATAAAAACCTGGCCTAATCATAACGTATTATTTCAATATACTATCGACTTTTTGTTATTACTGTCTTTTATAATAATAGGTATTAATGGCCTACTTTTTTCTTTATCATTCTTTTCTGATTTTAGCATCAAGGCAAACTTGCTCTGTTAAATAAGTTGATTTTTCTCTATAGCCTGGCAAGATGGGTCAATGGTTAAATCCTTATCTTGCAATTGCCGGATACCCAATGAGTACCAGTTGATGCCCTGGTTATTCTGTTCCATCCAGCACCCTGCTTATAGCCTGAGAAAGCAGTGGATGATGGCCCAAAACCTTAAGACCAACACCCACGTGGGAGACCCAGAAAGAGCTCCTGGCTCCTGGCTTCAGATTTGCTCAGCTCTGGCTGGTGCGGCTATCTGGAGAGTGAACCTGTGGATGTAAGATCTTTTCCTCTGTCTCACCTCTCCATAAATCTGCAATGCCTTTCCAACAAAAATAAAACTTTAAAATGTATGTATTTCTCCAGTTATTTTTCATACATAATTAGTTGATAATTCTCTCATCAAAATTATCAATTATTTTAATCCAGATTCCACTTTAAAAGTTTTATTTTTCATTGTACTTTCTATATTGGTGTTTTGCCTTCGTTGTTTGTGGATTTGGAATTTTATTATTGGTCTGTAGTGACCATTTTACACCTTTAGGAATACTGACTTCATGGTTCGCTACATAGTCACATTTTGGAAATTATTCCAAGTGCGTTTGATAAAATATTTTTTGTTTGCTGGGTGAGAAATCACACACACACACACACACACACACGCACACACATACACACACACACGAGACCCGATAAGTCATGTTCTCAATGCTCTGAAATTGTTGATTTTGGCTGTTGTAATCCATCAGCTCCTTAGAAACTGATACTGTCTTGTTTTTGTGTTACCAAAATAGATACCTCATGCTGGCTGAGATAGTGAGAGAGGAAGTTTATGGCGCTCACTCTTCTGGGAGTAGGAAAGTCCAACCAGGCTGTCTAGGTCTGGTGAGGACTCCATGACTCACAGCACGAAAGCCGAGTGTGCAACAGGGATGCACGTTGGGCACACTTGGTGTGCTAGCTCACTAGTGTGTACTAGACACCAGGGTGAGAGACCCTGGGATGAGGCCAGGCTCACAGTTGTTTCCAATGAACATTTAAATTAGAATATAAATCATTCTGATTTGCCCTTTGTTCTGCTGAGGCTACTTAATTATACCTGTGATCATTTCTCTCCTTATGAGACTTCTGAGAATGTATGTGTGTGAGGATCAGTGTACATGTTTAAAAAAGAGAAGGCTTCTGTCCCTTGAATATTTTAGCGCAAAATTAGCTCCTTTGCAACACTTATCAGGCAACTTATATATTGCATGATAGGTTACTTCCCCTAATATAAGATTTCTTTTTTTTTAAGATTTATTTTCTTTTTTACAAAGTCATATATTCAGAGAGGAGGAGAGACAGAGACGAAGATCTTCCATATGATGATTCACTCCCCAAGTGAGTGCAATGGCCAGTGCTAATTTGGAGCCAGGAGCCAGGAACTTCCTCCAGGTCTCCCACACGGGTGCAGGGTCCCAAGGTTTTGGGCCGTCCTCGACTGCTTTCCCAGGCCACAGGCAGGGAGCTGGATGGGAAGTGGAGCTGCCGGGATTAGAACCGGCACCCATATGGGATCCCGTGCATTCAAGGTGAGGACTTTAGCTGCTAGGCCACAGTGCTGGGCCCTATAAGATTTCTTAGGTCCCTAATTCACTGTTTTTAAATGTTTGCTTTAGTCATTATACCAGACACATAGCTGATGTGCACATTGATGCGGCTGATAACATTAGCATCTGTCTGTCATGCTGAAAACTATCTCCCAAGACTGTTTGAAGATGCGTTGGAAGTAGCTTCCTTCGATTATTAGTTAATCCTTATGCAGCTTTAATTTACTTACTTTAACATAACATTTATCTGAGGGGCAGACGCTGTGATGGGGCTGAAGCCAGAGCCAGAAATACAATCTTGGGCTTTCACGTGCGTGTCCGTAACTGAGCTACTTCAGCCGTTGCCACTACCTCCCTGAGTCTATACGAACAGGAAGCTGACTGCCGCTAGAACCTAGGCACTTCTATGTGGCAACTGGATGTCCACCTGTGTCTTAACTGCCGCTCCAATGCCCATTCCCTTACACACTTTTTACAGTGTCAGGGAAAAGGAAGTACTAGTATTTTTATGCATGTAGCATGGTAAGTGTGACTGTTTGCAAATGGGCAATTATTGGTGAGTGTCAGAGTTATGCCATTTGTTACTAGCTCCTTGAGTAATTACCCCTTTAGATATAATCAGTGTTAAAGGTGGTGAAGTGCAAGAGAATTGTCACAGCAATCAAGGTCTGTGACTCGTTTCAACGGTGTCTATAGAATCAGGCTTTTCACCCTTAAATTTTACATGAGCAGTTGTGGAAATTCTGTAGGATCAGAGCGGTGCAGTGTGACTCTGAATTCCTCATTTCCATACGATACTGAGTTCATTTCCCCTTACAAAGGACATGTTAACATAAAGTATCTGAATTCCCATTTGTTTTTTAATGTAGCTGGTGCACAAAAGTAAATTAATAGTATGTCACAGTTTCACATATGTAAATCACTTACGAGTCTTCAAGCATATTTCAGAGTTTTTTTCCTCCTACATAACGTGGTGTTCACACTTCACTCACAAACTCAATTTCTGCCACATTTTCGTACCGATATGGCAGTGAGCATATTGTCATCTGCATGAAGTGGGCAATGTGGCTGTTGTGGTATTTTTTTCTGATCTCTACTTACAAATAGTTCATTGTTGCGTGAGGATTCGGAGGACTGTACATGTGCAGCCTCCTGTGAATGCCTAAAATGAAAGGCATGTCGCTTCCCTCATGTCCCTGTTTTCGGTCACTTACGACGGTTGCTGGCTACAGATTCATTTAATGTCTGTTTTATAGACCATGATTCTAAGATACTTTATTGTCCTTTGTGTAGCTTACAGATAAGAATGGGAACATGGTGCACTCTTCATAAATGTTCATCAAGTCTGTGGACAAGTGAAACACCAGGTTCATGGACTGAAGTTTCTATTACACTACGTTTCAGATGGCAGTTTTGTTTTCTATTAATAGTTCATTAGGTTTGAAGAGCGGCTAAGTATGCATTGGGTTTCAAACACATGATACTCTATTGCTTTGAGCTGATCAATATCTATGTTTATCTCCTTTATGCTAATATTTTTATGAACTTGTCTGAAATACTCCCTGTTGACAAAAACAGACCTCATTATGATATCATATACTGTAATTGTTTTAATTGAAGACACAACTGTGTTTTGGAAATTAAGTTTCTGCTTTGTGAAAAATAATTATGTACCCCTATGCCATTTGAACCTTATTTTCCCTCTGTCTATAAAACTAAACAGTAAAGTAGAAATTTGTATTTTATAATCTTTCAGAACTGTTCTGAGAATCAAATAAACAAGTTGGGTGACATCTGAATGATGAATATTCTTTATGTATTTAAAAATGTTGGAGGGATGAAGGGGTAGATTTAGATTATGAGATATCTTTTAAAGGAGGGAATCTTTTCATTCTGCATACACTCTTTCAATCTCTGTGACTGTACTGTCAGTGATGGCATGATTTGTGTAATGTGTGATTGTACTTCTAGAAGCCTAGCTGAAGAGCCATGTCAGACGTTCTAGCTTTCAGAACCATGGACAGCTTGCAGTTCATGACTTATCAAGGGCCTAAGGCAGTGATAACTCCAGAGGGTGAACGCATACACACACACATTTAAAAGAGGTAAATTTATTTCTAATTTACACTGTAGTGTCTTTTGTAGCCTCCTCCCAGTTTATTTCTGAATTCATAGCATATGGCTCTATACATGCTCTTTGATAAGAGGTTACAGTATTATCAGAAAGATAAAAGTTATGTTTTGTCAGCAGGGTATTTAAACATAGATTGTAGTTTTGTGGAATCTGGGTATCTTGCATTTTGCAGGTATCTCTGGATAAAGAATCCCAGATTAAATTCATGAGTTCCAGATAACTGTGCCAGTGTTATCCCCGGGTTCCTCCACAGCATTTATAGAGAATACTGTGCTGTAATGATTCTTGTTGATATTGGTGTTGGTTTTTATTTTTGAAAATGGAAAATGTGGGAAGAAATTTTATTGATAGTCAAAGTTTACATTAGTGTCTTTCAAAATAAATTAAAGGAATAGAAACTGAGCCACACAGACACATAGAGTCTGAGCAACCATCTTCATATAGATTACCTGTACTCCATTCAAAGCATCTTCGATGGGTTTCACCAGATTGGAAGTAGAATGTTGAATATGTTACAATCACTCAGGCAGACATACTACCTATTTGTGTGCATTCCATAAACATATTAGTAAAGATCAGAATCAAATAGAAGAGGTTTAAAAAAAAAACACAGGAAAACAACAGATAGACATGGAACAGTCGGTTAACTAGCCAGATGTTGCTAGAAAGGAAACGATCATTTTTCTGCCACACTCCACTATCCCCTTTCCCAGTGTAACAAAAATGTGTAGGTTAGGAGGTGATCCAGTCACTTACCTATTCTCAATACAAAGAGTTTTATCCTGCTCTGAGTTTGTTAAGTTACATCCTGATAATTAACTCAAGGTACTCCGAAGTTTGCAGGAGTTGGAGGGTTCTTTGGTTGGACAAAAATTCTTGAAGTTAGATGAACTGGAATTGAAACACTTGTGTCTAAGATTTTGTTCTGCCCACTTACTGCATTACTAATTTGGGGCAAATTGTCTCCCCTTCAACACTCTTTTTTGTGTCACTTAATGGGGTGTCGTTAAAATTGCTATGTCTTTCATCTCATAAAGTTATGGGAAAGTCAGATGATGGGAGTAAGATGTCTTTAGGTTTATTTTATTTTTATTTGAAAATCAGCTTAAGAGAGAGAAGGAGAGACAGACAGACACACGTACACAGAGTGAGAGATCTTTTGTCTGGTGGTTGACTCCCCAGATAACTGCAAGGACTGGTGCTTGCTGGTCTGAAGCCAGGAGCCTGGAGCTTCTTCCAGGTCTCCCCATATGGGTCCAGTGGCCCGAGGACTGTGGCGTTTTTTCCAGTGCATTCCCAGAATCAGAAGTGAACATCCAGGACTCCAACCAGTGCCTATAGGGATTACCAGCACTATAGGCAGAGGCTTAACTCACTAAACTATGGCTCCAGCCCCAGTAGGAGTAAAATCAAATTGTAACCTTGAATCAATAAAAGGCTTTCCAGTTATTTCCAGCATTAGCATTGCAACCATGGCTTTGAAATGTTGTATCTTAAATCTGAAAAAAAATGGCAAGCTTTTTTAAAAACTAGAATGAATTGATAATTTGACATAAGGTGACACATGACAGCACACCTACTCTTTAACCTCCTTCATGGTTTTCAGAGTTTTCAGGTGCAAGCTATTTATGTTACTGCACTAGCACTGCAGAAAATACCACTTAGTGCCTTAAGCAACAGGAATTCATTGCCGCTGGCTTCTGCCATGAAACAGTTCCAGAGGCTTGAGATCTGAGATGAGGTTGTTGGCAGCTGTGGGGTTGGACTTCACCTGAGGCCTTTCTGAGCTCGCACACCTTCTCCCTGCATCCTCTTTTCCTGTGTGCATACACTGGTTTTCAATCACCTGTTGTCTTATTATTTCCTAATCCAATTACATGCTGAGATCTCGGGAGGTAGGGCTTCAACTCATATGAACTGACAGGGACTCAATTCAATCCATAACATTCACCCTTTGGATCTCCAAGCTGCATTTCCTTATAGCAAAATCGATTCACCCCATCTCAGTAGCCCCTATACTTTTTCTGTTCCAGCATCAATTCTAACTCCCAAATCTCCCCTAATGTCATCAAAACTGAGTGGCCATGGAGTTGAGATAGGATTCATCCTAAAGCAAAGTTTCCATCCAGCTATGAATCTTTAAAGTTGAATATTATCTGTTTCTCAAATGTAACAGTGGGGCAGGCATAGGGTACATGTTCTGATGCCAAAAGGGAGAAATTGCAAACACTGACTAGGTCCTTTAGAAGTGAAAAATCTAGCCAACTCAATTCCATTGGATCTCAGGATTCGAGAACATCACTGTGATGAGCTCAATGCTCTATTCTGGCACCACACTAGGTAGACCTGCCTTCTGGGGCCACGAGGAGAGGATTATCATATCAGTCCTAAAGAGACAGGTCCTTCTTTGATGCTTGAGTGCCAATTAAGCCCCTGTGTTCCTTTGCAGTATTGCCTGGGTGTACTGTTACTAAGGAGGTGCAGCTTCAACTGCAACTGAAACAAGACAACTTTAGCCTGCTAGACCTGGGCCCTTGGCGCCTGTGATAACCCTGCCAATCTCTAAATGGCTTTCAACGTCTTTCATTTTTTTTCTCTTGGAGGATAAAATATATTTATGGCAATTTAACTCCCTTGTCCCATCTTGTAGGATCCTAGTAGTCCCACAGAATTCCTTCATTTTGTCCTATATCTGTCCCTGGTAGTTTACCAAGTCAGAGTTCCTATGGGCCTGCGTCTATTTCTATTCCAGGCTTCTGCCCATGAGTCATGTACATAACCTCTTGAAGAAATGGTTGTCCAGCCACGTGTCTGATGTTCTTTTCAGTACTCTCAGTTCTCTTTCTCTCCCTCACCATCTCCCTGTCTCTTGCAAAATTGATAGGCTGAGAATTTTCAAATCTTCGTGCTCTTCTTTCTTTTTGGCTTAATGGTTTCTTCCTCCATTTTTCCCTCTTTGATGCTGCTGGAAGCACCAAGGGAAAACTAGGCCACACCTATAACACTTTGCTTCTTGCAGCTAAATTTAGAAGTTTTATCACTTACATTTTCTACTTTTCACAAGGCACTAGAACACAGTTTGGCCAAGATATTTATTTATTTATTTATTTTTTGCCATTTTAGGAACAGAATTTTCTTTCTTTAGGTGTCCAGAAGTGTATTCTGCATTAGGATGTGTTGCCTCCACAGAACACCTTTAAGGTCTGTATTCCATCAGTGGTTTTCAAGCAGTCTAAAGGGTTTCTAACACACCTCACACTCTCCAAGCCTCTAAAACCATTATGTACTTCCGAGGTCAACTCCCCATTTGTTGGGATTGATGATTGCTGAGCCCCACCCACTTCCTAGAGACGAAATCCAGGGATCCCAAATGATAACATTGAAGGCTCAATAAAAGAGTCTACAGAAATTGCTTTACAGTCCTGTTGGCTGACTGTCAAAGATCCAGTCGTCACAGGCTTGCCTTTGGAGGCGTCTCCCCTTTGCCTTATAGATGCCCATGTTCTTGTAGTTTCCTCACATGTTCTTGCCTCTGTGGTTTACATCCACAGCATCTCTTTTGGGTTCGAATTTCCTCTTTCAGCAAGGATGATGATACCTGGCACATCAGATTAGGGTTTCATTTTGAACTTCATCAACTTTGTGAAGTTCTTTCTTCAGTTGCGATCACATGCTGAGGTTCTGGACATTAGAGTTTAAGAGTCCAAAACACTCTTAAAAGTAGTAATTGAGGTTTAACATAATGATGAACCTTTAGAAAAAGGAATGGCAGTTTTTAGTTATGATTAAGATGCCCGCATCTTATATTACAGTACCTGGAATTGACTGTAGCTCCTGTCTCCAGCTTTCTGCAAGTTGCAGACACTGAGAAGAAAACATTGGGGATCCAGGAATGTGGTTCTTGTATCCAGAAAGAGAGACTTGTATTAAATTTCTGGCTCTGGACTTTGGTTTATCCCAGTCCCAACCATTATGGAAAGTTGGTGGTGACACAGCAGATTGGAGACCCTCTCTGTCTGTCTTCTCTGACTTTGTTTCTCTAATAAATAAATGAAAATTGTAGCATGCCAGTGCTATGGCATAGTAGGCTAGGCCTCCCTCTGTACCTTGCACTGGTTCAAGCAATGGCTGTTCCACTTCTGGTGCAGCTCCCTGCTAACTGCCTGGGAAAAGAATGGGTCTTTGCACCCATGTGGAAGACCTGGAAGAAGTTCCTGGCTTTTGGCTTTGGAACTGGTTCAGCTCTGGCCATTGTAGCCATTTGGGGAGTAAACCTGAAGAAGGAAGATCTCTCTGTCTCTCCTTGTCTCTTTCTTCTCTGCGTTTTAAATAAAAGTCAATTATTAAAATGCAAATTTGAAAAATTGAAAGAATAAAAAATTAGCATTAGCCTATACCGGGCATTGTGTGCCACCATGATGAAAGGCTTGGCATCTTAACGATTTTAAAACCTCTTCTCTTTGATTCCTGGACAGTGGGATAGGAGAGCCATGTGGACTGTGGCCCTGGTAGGAGGAGTGGCTGATGGGTTTTGGCCCTTAGGCCTGTTGGTGGCACTTGAATCACAGCAGGGGAAAGTGCTCAATTGTCTGTGAATTTTCTGGCACTGCAACATTGTGTCCATGTGTGGAAACAAATGAACACAGAGTCTGTGATCATTTTAAAGGAACCAGAAATGGAGGGAGGAACAGCAGGCCTTGACACCAAGTTGTTAAAATAGGAACTGTCCCAGAGTACCTGCAACGCACAGGAGCTGCTCCTGGTCTTCTGTGTTGCTGGCCCCCCAGACCTGGCTTGCAGCACACCCTTCTCTCCCTTGGCCATGTTTTATCTAACTGATGAGCTTCAACACTGCTTACCACATATAACTCATATTGGGATATCTGATCTTTTGCTTGTCACACTCTTAAAAATGTGATTTTGGGGAGTGAGACAAGTCTGACATCTGAATCTTAGCATTCCCGTTTTTAATGTATTGGTTATATTATTTGTCATTTCTCATGAGACAAAGTAATTGCCACCTCCCGTGTCCTGCCACACTAAACCCTGTCAATGTGGTGATGGAGTCAAATCATCAAGTCGAAGATCTCATAATCTGATGAAAATGTCTTTCCATTCCCTGGGAAGAGCTGCCTGCAGACGGAAGGACTTCCCCAGAGGTAGTGGCTTTCAATTCATCACAGTAGCTTTCTTTCCTCGTGGATCTTAGTTTATTGCTGTGGTGGGCTCAGCAATTGTTCCCCAGATAAGTCCATGTAAGGGTTGTCTATCTTAGGCTCAGGAATGTTTTCCTGCATTGCAAAAAAGCATTTGATTAAGTTCAGAGACTTGTGGTGGGAGATCATCCTCAATTAAATGGGTGAGTCTGGTGCAGTTCCAGCATTTTTATGAGAGGAATAAAAAAAAGCTATGAAGAAAAGGCTGCAATGTGATGATGGGGTTGGAGAATGGAGGGAAGCCCTTGATGGAGAAACTCTGGGGAAGACCAGGCAGATGAGGTTGGGAAAGGATTCTCCTTGCAGAATTTCCAGAAGAAACCTGCCCCCATGACACTGTGACTTGAACTCTATAGTTGCTGGGCTTCCCGAATCAGAATAGAATGAAACTTTGTTGGTTTAAGTCACTGAATCTGTAATCACTATTAAGGGAACAGTAGGAAATGTATGCAATCTCAGTATCTATCTCCAGGAAACTCTAAATCCTTTTATTTCTTTAGCAACTGCTTCATTTACAAGCACACAAATTCCCATGAGTTTATTCACCCTAAGTATTCTAACCCCAATTGTCCCTAGGTTCATCCCAACCTTGGTAGAGAAGCTTGTCAGCCTTTTCCTGATGTAAATCTGTTTTGTTCCAAATGGTGTGTCTGCTTCCCAATGTTTCTAAGATATTCTTAGGAAAACCCAATATGAAGTTACTTTTTGGCATAAAATCTTGAGAGCTGATTAGTTTGCATCACAGTTTCAAACTTCATGGCTCAAGGGGGCAATTTACATGCCCTCTTTGCTGTGTAGATTTCCACATACTTAAATGCTTGCATTATTGTCTTGTCAGAGCATCTTGAATGTATTGGTGTGAAAGACCTTGCCATAGCTAAATGTGTATAAGCATCCTTATCTATATCTCCATCTATATCAATATCTATTTCTTGGTATCTATCACCAATTCTCTCATTGTTCATCTTTTATTCATTCCACTCTCCTAGGTCATGAGTTCCATTGGTCACAGGTGCTGTATCCTTCCAGGACTTAACATCACATCTGTTGCATTATTAGATACAAACAAATGAGTCTAAAAAGAGTGAAAAAGTGATAAATTATGTATATGAGCTGCTAAGATCTTCTGGAGATATTATTTTAAAACTGTGATAATAACAGGAGAAAAGGCAGAGGGTTAAATACGAAACATCTTCAGCATGAAGTTGTCTTGAGTAGCAGAGTCTTTAGAGGAGGTGCCTTACAATGCACAGAAAACATTAAGAGAAAAACCATGCAACGATTTGTGGACAGAAGTAGAAATAGGGGATCAAGCCATCTGTTGTGTGTCTACCATTAGCCAGTGTTGTGCCAAGTGCTTTCCATGTTCATTCCCCAAGTAATCCTTTGAAGTGGATATTGTATGATTCATTTCAAAATTTGTATTTGTAAGAAGCCAGAGCTAGCTAGCTAGATTGATCTCGTTTATTGGTTCATTCCCCCAATGCTCAAAAAATGGCTTAGGTTAGGCTTAGCTAATCTGAAGCCAGGAGCTGATAACTCAATACAGGTCTCCAGATGGTTGGTTTGAATCCAGTTATTTGGATGGTCATCACTTCTAATGAGTATCTACATCAGCAGGAAGCCAGAGCTGAGCTGTGAACCCAGGTCCTCTGATGTGAGACTTAGGTGTCTAAACTTTCATTTTAACCAGTTGCCCAAACATTCACACCAGTGTTCCACACTTTGCAGTTGTTAAGGAAACTTGACCACACTGTTAGTGAGGCAAGGAAGAACTTTGAACTTAGAAAGTTTATCTTAGAATCTGGTCTGCTCCTCTTACCAAGAAGCTCTGCTGTTTGCTCTATAGGCTTTGCATTGCAACTCCGTGGACGGTGTGGAAGCTTTGGTGACCAGACCATTCCAGGGTCACCTTCACAGGACTGCCCTGGATGACATTCTCTTTTTCCTTTGAAAAAATTATTTGAAAGGCAGAGAGGTAGAGTTAAAGAAGGAGAAGGGAAAAGAAGAAATAGAGAAAGAGAGTGAGTGAGAGAGAGAGAGAAAGCGAGAAAACTGCTTTGCTATCCAAATGGCCATGATGGCTTGATCTAGGCTGTTCCAGAGCCAGGGGCCAACAGTTTCCTCTGGGCCTCCATGTGGGTGCAGGGTTCCTAGGACTTGGACCATCTTGTGCTGCTTTTCCCAGATGCATTAGCAGGCAGCTGGATCGGAAGTGGAGCAGCTAGAACACAAACTGGCTTTGCCGATGGCAACCTCATCCTTAGCTTTCAATTCCGAGGTCTTCTATATTTCTCATCAATTCATACCTCTGGCCACTATGGTCTGTAATCATTATGCACGATATATTTAGAACATCCCAACATATTTGAGAGAATTGTCATCCCACTTCCCCTCAGTGTAAGGAACAGGGAATGATCATTGGTAGAAGGGAGGGACGAGCCATTTCCTCCAGGTATGGAATTGAGAGGTGAGTAAGAAACAGGTCGGGGAGGATGAGGTACTGACAGACATGGCTCTGCTGAAGGAGGGTGCTTTCAAGAGACGTGACCTAACTTTTAGCACCTGGCTATTTGCTGTTCCCCCTTGGCCTCCACTGTGTTGTACAACAGGAATCAGTGTTTTTCTGCACTATTTGTGATGCCTAGTGGGTCACGAAATCAGTCTTGTGGATCTCAACCAACATTTGAGGAAGGAAAAGAAAGAAGCGTAAAACGGAACAGAGGAGCATAATTTAGTAATGTGTTGTGTGGGAATATCTCCATAAATTGTTACCAAGAAATTGCACAGTTGGCAAAAATCACTGCAATAAATTGCAACTCACAGTGTGAGAGAACCAATTAGCAGAAGGAGTGTATTGAATGTCCTCACTAGGTAGCAATAGGTTGTTTTAACTTTTTCTCATTAACTTCCCATTTGGTTTTCTGGCCTAGGAGAATCAATTTGATCATTATTGTAAAGGAAGGATATAGGTTATTTTTATATTAACATAATAAGTGGTTAATTATGAGATAAAGCCAGGAATTGTTTTTCTGTTGTGAGTGAAAGCATGGAAATTTTTTTGTTCAGTTTTAGTCTGTAGAATTTAATAATTTTCAAAAGCATGCTATCGAGTTTTCAATGACTGCCAAATTTCAGCAGTGGCAACACAAATTGCCCTTAAAATGGACTGGCTAGGGCTGAAAGAGAAAGAAAAATGAATTAAAAATATAGAGAATTTTGGGATAAAAATAGTGAAACCATTGAGAAAAAAAATGTTGCCTATAAGGAACAATAGTGTCTACTTTAAGCAAATGTTTAAAAGTTTAGTCCTTGTGATGCATATGAAGATCCTAAAGCTTTTACAATCAATTATACAGAATCTAGTGAACATGACTTACTTGTAAGGGTTTCCTGTCATTTTTGGAGTATTTTTGCATGTTAAATTTATAACATTCTCAATGAGAAGAATTCTGGGGAGGCAGGAGGTGTTTGGCTTATCAGTTGAGATACTGATTAGGAGGCCTGCATGCCCTATGCAGACTGCCTGGGTTCAAGTCCAGGTGTGTCTCCCAATTCTAGTTTCCTGCTGTTGAGGAACTGGGTTGGCTCAAGTTCTTGGATCTCTGCTGCTTACCTGGAAGACCCGGACTGAGGGCTTGACATAGCTTTGGCCTTGACCTGGTTCTGGTTTTTCTGGGCATTTGGGGAAGGTGCTCTCTCTTTCTCTCACTCCTCTCTCTTTCTTATTCTTTCTCCATCCCCTCTCTCTCGGTCTCACAAATATATATATATATATATATATATATATATGTAGTTTTTGGAGATATATATATGTATATATATCTCCAGAAAAACAACTCTAATAAAATTTAAAATTATTTATATGATAAAAAGAGCATATAAAGTCACTGACATAATTTGCATTCAATCTAGATCTGTTAATGAGACCGTCCTTTTGTTTCGTAGTAAGAAACTTGTGATAAATTACCTGATGACGGCAAAACTCGTCAACGTAGTGTCCCACTGTGTACATTTTAGCAGCAATGGTCCTACCTGGAAAGTGGGAACATTTCCATATAGACACATGATACAGCTGGATGTGTGAAATGACAGTGCAAATTATGGACACTTGTAGTTAATGTGAAGTGACAAAGTGACACAATTTGGAGGAAATGTAATGTAGTTTTGATATTTAAATTTGCTTAAGTGTATTTTGGAATTTGATAAGAGCATGGTTGATTAATAAAAGTAATGCTGGGAGAATTATCAGTGGTTTGCAATCCAGAGAACAGCAAATGTGACCAGAAAATGATCAACTATTGAGTCACTTGTTAAGTTTATCTCAAAGCTTTGACGTCCAGAGACATTTAGCTACATCTCACGGAGGCATGGAGACGTGATGTGAAAAATGCTTATTTTCTTAAAAGAAGTTCACGGAAGGTTTTAAGGTGTGCTTGTCCTAGGGATTGGCACTGTTCATGTTCATAGTCCCTCTCAGTCCCCAACTCTTTGATTGCTGTGACTGGGCATCCTGGGCTCATCTGGGTAAGTATTAAAGTAAGCAGTGTGCTTTTCGTTGGTCGTTGCAGAATGGCTTCATGTGACAAAGAGCTTCTATGGCAGATTTAGAAAACTAGAAAAGCAAGAAGAGAAAAAAATGCATTTTATTATGTTGGCCTTATCCATAAGTGAGAGTGTCCTGTCTTTGAATTTTGTTCACACGAACATTTTGAAGTAAGGATTGACAACTGTTTTCTGAAGGATGTGGCTTATAAAGCATAGGATATATAGTTCCTCTATGATGGAACAAATGGGGTCAGTAGCAGTGGTAATAACATGTGCACGCAGGTCACTCAGGCTTAAAAAGCTTTCCTGCCGCCTCTCACTGTCCTCTGCTTGAGGGGAAAACTGGTAGGAAAGAGTTACTCGTCAAGTACACTGACTATGGCACATTGATTTTCAGTTAAGGTAGATGGGGGGGCTCTTAGAGGTGGTTTTTGATTTTGTCTTTGTGATTATTTTATTATTGTTACCATTTGTGTATTTTCTACTGTTGAAGAGATGGGAGGGGGTTGTCCAGTCACTTTGTTAATGAAGTGCAATGTGGAAAATGGGATGCCACTCTATCATGTTTATCCTGCGTTAGGCTATCCAGATGCTGTTTCCTGTGCTGTGTATTGTACTGTGTTATGATGGAGCTGACTGTAGTGTGGTTGGGAATCAGACAGGTGCAGGAGTGATGGAAGACAGGGTTGGAGGTCAAGTGAGGGCTAGACATATAAGGGCGTAGTGTTAGAGAATATAGACTCTGTTAAGTGCAGTGAGAAACCTGTGATGGCTTTCCAGGCCATAAGCATATCATAAATATAGTATGTAGAGTGTGTGTGTGTGTCTGCTGTTATACAATGAATGGGTGAATGAGTGGGTAAGAGAACTTGGTTAAGGAGAGACAACCAGTGTGTCACCACTGGAGTGACCCACACGAGACATTGTGGTGACCTGGACAAGGATATTGGGAGCAGAAATGGTTCCGAAAAGACATTAAAATTTTTATCAGATCAATCAAATACTTGGGAGATGAAGCAAACAAAAATGATTCTTGTGTTTCTGACCATAGAGATAGATAGGACATTGAATAAATGGAGAAATGTAGAAGGGGAAGCTTTTTTTTTTTTTGGATACACATAAAGATTTGTATTGGAAGTATCCATTGGAAAACGATGTAGTATTGTTAAGAATACAGCTGTGTTATACTGTTCTGGAGTTGGAGATGTGAACATGAGAACTGACATTCTATAGATTATGAGAGTTTCCAGTGTATAAGTATCTCCCATGAGATCACCAGGGAACCTGTATAGATGGGAAAGAAGAGAGTACTTTGGGCCCAGCGTGGTAACCTAGTGACTAAAGTACTTGCTTTGCATGCACCAGGATCCCATATGGGTGCCAGCTTGTGTCATGGCAGCCCCACTTTCAATCCAGCTCCCTGCTTGTGGCCTGGGAAAGCAGTGGAGGATGGCCCAATGCCTTGGGACCCTGCACCTGTGTGGGAGACCTGTAAAAAAAACTCCTGGCGTATGGCTTTGTATTAGTTCAGCTCTGGCTGTTGCTGCCACTTGGGGAGTAAATCAGCTGACAGATCTTCCTCTCCTCTCTGTATATCTGAGTTTCCAATAAAAATAAATAAATCTTAAAACAAGGAAGAGAATCCTTTGTCCCATGCATAGAACACATATTTTAGAAATTAGAGGTGCAACTAAGAAAGAAACCTAGGAGTAAGCAACAGGGATGGACTCAAAGAGAAGGCGAGTTCGCAAGCTGACAGGTGAAACTCTTCAGGAGGCTAGGACACCTTAGTGGAGTCAATAGCACTAATAAGCTGTTGACCTAAAGGTTATTGATGATGTTGAGGGAAAAAATGCCCTTCTGGGACGTTGCTGGCACAACAGGGCTGTTGTGGGTACAGAAAAGAGAATAATATAAGATGGGACATAAAAATCTTGCCAGAAGGTTGACTTTGGAGAGAACCAAGGAGCTGAGAAGTTTAACTTTGAAATGAACCAGTCAAATGAGCACACATAGTTTGTGAAGTGAAACTATATATATCACGAATGGAATTTATGAAACTGATATTCACAAAAGATTTGAGGTATCAGGTGCAGACTGTGACGTGTTTGAGGTATGGCCCGTGGGAAACTATGTATGTTCCCAAAAGGAATCCTCCCGATTTGACTCAGTAGACCAGTCACCTCTTCCTGTAGACATGGAGTCCATGGGGGATGATGTTTTCATTCTTTGTTCTGACTGGAATATTCTACACATTTGTCATTGTTATCACCCATATGCTGCTTAGCTGTGATGAAGGGAGGGATGTGTCCTGAGGCTGTTTATTCTCATATTAAATGTGGAGAATTTGAAAATGCATCTAGAAGATATTTATGTCTGTTTTCTCCAAGGGAATATTTTTATGGTTCATTTATGAAGTCATCTGTATTGTTGTATATGACAAAATGGCCTTCATGGGTCTTTTAGATTGCTCATTCTGTTGTAGAAACTATAACTGTTTTGAATTTTGAGACTGCAGCATATTCACATTGGTTTTATTGCTTTAATCTTATTTTCACTGCATTGGACAACTAACCCTGGGATTCTAATGTAGTGTGGAGAATTAAATAAGACAAATTCATTAACCGCAATGAGCATCTTGAAAGCATAGTCATTTTGGACATAGTTAACTGCCATAATTTGTATTATACTATGATGCTGAAAGGTTTTAGATGAAATTTCCAGAAAGCCATGTTAGTAGTCATTGCAAGGACTATTTCTTACTGCTGTTTTTTGTTGGTACATTCTTGGTGTTCTTTAATTCTTCAGTAAAATTTATTTAAGTTATGTTTATCGACAAATTTTCCTATTTTTGAGAGTTTTATTGTTACAAAGAAGATAAGCATAATACTTCTTTGTAGCTGCTGAAATGCAGATCTAGGTGTTTAAGTCTTGCTCTCAAACTGATAAGTTGGCTGAGACGAATCGGACTGATGGTATGTCTGGAGTTAGACTGTGTAAGAGAGGCTAACTCGAGTCCAAAACCTGAGCAAGCCGCAGGGCCTTGCACCACTTATCTGAGCATGCTTGATAAAGTTTATGGAAAATGGGGCCTGGAGCTGTCACAGCCTAGTGACTAAAGTCCTCGCCTTGAATGTGCCAGCATCCCATAAGGGTGCCAGTTCTAATCCCAGCAGCCCCACTTCCCATCTAGCTCCCTGCTTGTGGCCTGGGAAAGCAGTCAAGGATGGCCCAAAGCTTTGGGGTCCTGCACTCGTGTGTGTGGGAGACTCAGAAGAAGCTCTGGGCTCCTGGCTTCGAATCAGCAGAGTTAGCTACTGCAGTCACTTGGGGAGTGAATCAGTGGATGGAAGATCTTTCTCTCTGTCTCTATTCCTCTATGGACATCTGACTTTGCAATAAAAATAATTAAATCTTTTAAGAAATGTGGGAAATGGATTTCAAAGTATGAGTGCATTCTACCACTGTCTGTGCCTACAAAGGCATAGTACACTTGAAGAGCAGAATGGTGGACTATGGTTTGCCGAAGGACTATCGTGTTGTAGTAATATAGAACTGTAGCATGAAAAATTTAAAAAAATACTAAAAAAAAAAAAAAAAGAAAATCTGAAAAAGTGTGAGTGCATTTTGGTACAAAATATGTTTTCAAATCCATGGAAAATGCATATTACAAAACAAAATTTCCATGTGGATTTCACGCATCTTTGGGAAGAGGGATTCCTAGAGGCTTTGTGCCATCTGACCGTGTTCTGTGCTTTAATCCAGGCACTCTTTGTGTGACGTCAGCATCTTCATGCGATCCTGCAAGGAGAGCCAGGATTACATTTACATGTTAAAGTCTTTGTGAACCTTATCCTGAAACTCTATTTCCCCAAATTATTACGAAGCTTTTTATCATAAATATTCACAGCTGATAACCAAGTAATGCTGTGGAGTACTTTTCAGGAAATGCTCTGTGACGAGCAGAATAACAAATAATTCTGGCTCTTCCCTTGGGAGAAGGTACTGAGATCGAAAAGAAATAACACAAGTACCCACATTTTGTCTCCTCAACTTCTGTCAGTCTGAGCATATCCCAATCACAGTTTTGAAGTATCCTGAAGGATTAGTTCTCTTTTCCTGTCCTTCAAAGAGTGTAACCCTGTGTTGAAAACAACCTATGGAGAGCACAACCCACTCTTCTCATTGTTCAGTTGGAGAGGGGGTGTTAACCGTGCAGGCATAGCTTCCTTAAAAATAGTTGATCTCAAGTCCGCCACAGTAGCATACCGGCCAAATTCCTTGCTTGCATGCCTGGGATCCCATATAGACACCGGTTCTATTCCTGGCGGCTCTGCTTCCCTTCCACCTCCCAGCTTGTGGCCTGGGAAAGCAGTCAAGGACGGCCCAAAGCCTTGGGACCCTGCATCAGTATGGGAAACCTGGAAGAGACTCCTGGCTCCTGGCTTCAGCTTCAGATCCATAAAAGAGAAGCAGGCTGGCCATATGGTCAAGAGCATTATGTGAATGGTTCAATTGGGAGGGTTAATTTTTTTTTGTATTGCTAACTAATAGAATGTTATTGTTACCCATTCAAAAATATGGAAGCATGTAAGTATCTTTTTCCAATCCAAATTAACATACTGAATTCTTGTTTAAGTATTTAGTAAGTGTTGTACCTGTTTTTCGTAGACAGCTTTTATTTAATTAATTGCTATTGCACTATCCACGTTATAGTTATTTTAGTGATGTTGTTTGAACAATCTTAGACTTTCTCAATGAAATGAATCCGCATGTACATTCCTTTCAAATGTAATGAAAGTGCGTATGCAGCACCCCATAACCCTACTAAAGCGAGCGACGCATCCTTACTAAGATGAGATGAAGAGACCCGATGAAAACATCCCAGACTTCGTCCAGCGAACAGGACACGTGGTACAATTCATCGCGTTCTGCATGATCATACAAGTAAACAAATACCCCGAACACCCTAAGATACACAATACAAAAAATATTCTCAATAACACTAATTTTTATTCCCTCCAGACATCAAGAATTAGTAGGTCCCCCATCTTGTATAATATCCATACGAATATAAGTATCCTATATAAATTAGAACAACACCAAAACAAATAAGCCATAGTTTATATGGCCCTTGGTACAGCCTACCAAAAAGACGAAAAAAAAAATGAACGTAATGCCACACAGAATCACACGAAGCAGCAAGTACTAAACATATGCACAAGCCAGCCAAAACCCACCAATATGTATCGGATAATACGACAAAGATCTAAAATATAGAGCAGGATGCGAGCAGCGAACGCGTGAGCCAGTTTTCAACAACAGTCCACAGTGACCTCCCACATCATCCACAAATGCCCCCACCAATCAATCACATTAGAGAGAACTGTCTCTTGCACCAGTTCTCGACTGCATCAAAACCCCCTGTCAATCATTACTTAATATTTCTATCTCACATTATTGCACAAATCAGTCTCCACTCCTCCCCACATCTTCAAGCATACCATAAATACCCAAACCAACATCAAATAAAATACAACCTTTTCATTTCCTTTGCTCAAAGAGCAGTTTAGTGACTTTCCTTGAATTTACAAATGAGAAGCTGGTTCTCTAGTGTTCTTACATATCCATCGACTGGAATCATAGCTGTTTTTTTTTTCTTCCCCCGCCCCCTAAACGTCTAGTAGTTTCATTCTCTTTATTTCTTAGTATCATTTTCTGCGCAAGTCAACTTTGAAAATAGTCCAGTTCCTTTTACTTCAGATGGCTATCTTTCATTTCTTATATAGTTTTAGAATTTTGAAATGTTTCATTGAAAAAGGATCACCGTGAGTTTTATCAGATTTGGGTTTTGTGTTTTCGTAAGTGTACTTTTTTGGTCACTGTTGAGTCCTGTCTAGGAATGCTATATTTTACTTTATCTGAGGACAATTATTTTCCATAATTTATTTGATAACTGATTATCTTTACTATTTGTTCTCTTTTTCAGAATATTTCCTTATTTACCTGTGATCTTTTGGATAACTCTCTCCTATGTCCTGCTATCTCAACACTTCTGTGTAGTTATCTTCTGAATGGATTTTCAAATGACCCCCTTCCATTTTCTCCCACGCTTGATTTTTCTTTTATTTCATTCAAGAGCTTTCGTTTTACCCATGGTATTTTCCATTCCAGGTAAGCATTCCTTCAGTCCCTGTGACAGTTTTCTATTTTTTAGAGAAACAAGATGGTTTGGTGCTTAATATAAAAACTTATGCTATTTAAAGATTTGTTTATTTTATTTGGGAAGGCAGATTCACAGAAAGAAGGAGAGACAGAGAGGAAGTTCTTCCACCCGCTGGTTCACTTCCCAAGTAGCTGAAACAACCTGAGCTGAGCCCATCTAAAAAGCCTGAAGCTTGGAGATTCTCTGGATATCCCACGTGGGTCTAGGGTCTCAAGGCAGTGGACCACCCTCCACTGCTTTTCTAGACCACAAACACGCTGTTGGAAGGGAAGTGGAGCATCCAGGACATGAACCGGCAGCCATATGGGATCCAAGCACTGAGAGGTGGAGGATTAGCCAGTTGAGTCATGGCCCCCAAACTTATATTATTAGGTAAGAAAATATGAAATAATAAAGGACCATAGCTTGAAAATAATTTTCCAGTTCTTGCAATTTATTGTGGGAAAGCCGTTTCTATTCTCCCGACAGTCCCTTCTTTTTGGAATGCTGGTTTTCCTCCGTTTGTTCTTGTGCCTCCACGTGTGTTGGGCTGTTGATCTGAAAGATGTCTCCATTGTTTGCATCAGCTCTACATTTCCTTCTGTGTAGTTTCCAGGCTGGTTGTGGCTGCCTGCAGTGACTCAAGACTCCCTGGGAGCTCTGGCATATGTTTTCTGTGCCTTGTGACTGCTTCCGAAGGGGTTGGACTTGAAGGTTCTGCTCCGGTGGGCCAGCCTTTGCTTTGCACAGTTAATGATGTCATGAAATATTCACCTGCTCTTGCAGTTATGATCGTGAGTTGCATAGACAACAGTTGGTCCCAGAAGGGGTTATTTTCTGAAAATATCCCATCACCTAGTGACATCACAACCTTTCTCCTGTTGTAGCACAACACATTATTCACATGTTTCGGGTGAGGTTGGAATAAACAAATGCACTTTCCTGTATTTTGCTGTGCTGCCAGTTGTCTGGACGCACAGCAGGTGCAGAGATCGGCCATTGACTTAGCAAAGAGGACACTTATATTCCGTGTTGGAGTGCCTCGGTTCAGGGCTTGCCTCTAGTCTAGATTCCAGCTTCCTGCTTGGGCATGCATATTGTGTGCCTGTACTTTGCTATGATTTTAGATAAAATGGAAGCTGTGGGTAGGAGACAAAACTATCTACTTCTCTAGCTTTCCCTGTGGCTCTTCAACATTCCAGTCTTAAAAAAAATACTCCATGTGATTTCTGATAATTTCATTTATTCCTCTTATAGAAACTTCCTGTGCACTGATTTTGGTTTTGTGTTTGGTTGGTCATTTCCAAGAAAATGTGATCAGAAGGTTTTAATTGTTTTCATTTAACTGGAAGGCCCTCCGCTAGTCTGAACAGGATCCTTTACATCCGTCTCTAGGAACTATTGTTATTTTTTTTCTTTCTAATGCATAATGACTGGATTTGTGAAAGAGGATTCTGCTTTCGAGGTTCAAAAATGAAATGAGGACAGCTGTCTGAGTATGAACATGATGGAAATTTTAAAAAGTATTACATAGTGTGTTAGTTCATTTGTGACAAACAGATAATGCATCTCATGGCCGTTAGGAACTGACTATTAGACAGAGTACTCTGCCTATTGTTTGAAGGCCTGAATGGCATGTCATAATATTTACACAAGGCATGAAACTGTTGCATTATGCATATTCAAAGTCTATAGTGTATCCTGTAGGCTTTTGCCATTTAGCTGAATTCCAGGGAAATATTGCCAATGTCATTGTTTGAAATGAAGTAGCTAAATGGTGTGTAAGACTTCTACCCCTTCCATATTCTGTCACAGTATAGGGAATCAGAATATTATTACTGATAGAAGCATATGCTTAATGGAAGATTCATTAGCAATGTGCTATGATGCAATGGTACAAAGACTATTCTGACTAGGATAAGATCTTTATGTATTTCTGCCTGTCGGTCATTGTCCTTTATTTCACATATCCATGATGAGTGCATATTTAGAAAGCAAGGGGGTGCTTTTTGCTAATGTTTCTGATTATTAGTGATGATGGTAAACACATGAGAGACCCAGAGGCAGAAGGAAGCAGGGCTTTTCTTCTGGGGTGGGAGAAAGGAAGTTATAAACAAAAGAAAAACGAAAGAGGGAGCAGAGCGAGGATGCAAGGGCTGCTGTGTGGGTGGGTCCGTGTGTATGCAGCATAGATACATAATTTTGGAAACTGAATTTTTCTGTATCATCATTTTTGGAACATTACCAACTAGTGCAGGGCTGTGATTTAGTTAAGATGGATTCTGGATGTATCTAAAATGGTCCCTAACACAAATGTGGTTGCACAGGCATGGTTAGGAAGAAAACATAATGGTTTGTTATGAGATACTCTTCTGTATTTAAAATGTGCATTTGAAGACTTTTAAAGTTTCTGATTGGCCTAGATAAAGTTGCTTATACATATCTTCCATAAGTGAGATAAATTCCTTTACTTTTGCATGCTTTTGGTCAGCTTACTCATCTGCTAAGACACCTTGCAGGCCCCACACCGCCTGCAGCACACAGGGCAACTCCTTATCCCAGCAGGCTCAGCTGTGCTATGGTGCCCAACTGCCTCTGTAGCTTTGTACAGCAGCCTGTAGTTGTGTGTGCCTTAGGCTCCAGCTAAGCCAAGCTGGCTGCCATTCTACACTTTGATTCTGGAATGTCTGTCCTCTGTGCTTGGGGGTGTGGGGGCCACCATGGAATCTGTTCCTCTAACCTTCTAAGTCTAAGCATTGCCCGTTTTTGAGCACTGCACTCAAATGCCTCCTTCTACCAAAACAGTTGTGGTTGGACTATTAGAATATCACTGCGTCTGTGCTGGACAGGTTGGCTTCCTCATCCCGGTGGTGCTTTTGGAGGCAGCTGAGTTCTGGTGTGTGTCTAGCATGAGGTTTGCTCTGTGGTAATCCTTAGTGTCTCTGAGCCTCTCTGCACTGCTAGAGTTGAGGTACTGACGTGCATGATAGCGTGTTTGGGAGCCTTCAGTGAGAGCCGAGTTGTATTTTAGTATCATGCATGGGCCATAATAGACGTCAAACAAGCACGGTCTATCCTGTGACAGGGCTTCTTGGGCTGGGTTTAACAAGCAGGATAGATGGGGTACCAAGAAGCCTGTTTCTAATATTTACCTAAGAGGTATACTTTTTCAATGTATTTTGCAAGTTCAGCTGTTCAGTGTTTATCCACATTCGATTGCACCTAGTGCTGGATAGGTCTACATAGGCATGCTTCAGGACTCTGGAGACACTCTTCCCTGCTGGGAAACCAGGCCCTGTAGAATCCTGTTACCTCGCCTTTCTGATTCTGTGACCTTACTCTTCAGATGCTCAGTTGCCCATATCCCTAATATTGTGTAGACTCATGGACTTGTGCGGGACCCATGGGTGTTTGGAATTAGACAACTTGAGTTGTAGTCTTAATTTTTTTAGGAAAAAAAAAAAGGATTTGGTGTTGTGCTGTAGCAGATAAAGCCACTGTCTGAAATGACAGAATTCAATGTGGACGTGGGTTCAAGTCCAGCTGTTCCACTTCTGATCCAGCTCCCTGCAAATGTGCCTAGGAAAGCAGCAGAGGATGGCCCACGTGCTTGGATCCCTGCATCCATGTGGGAGACCTAGAAGAAGTTCTGCCCTTTGAGGAGCCAGCCCCAGGGAGAGTGTACCAGCAGGTGGGGGATCTCTCTCTATATATCTTTCTAGTAAATAAATATTTAAAAATTAAATGTTTTTGAAAAGCAGGCAAACATGTGTATGCACACACACACGCACACACACACACACACACACACATCTCCAAGCGATAGCCAGGAGCTGAGAATTCAATCCAGGTCTCTCTTGTGAATGGCAGGACTGCATTTACTTGAACCACCACCTGCTTGCTCCCAAGGTACCCATTCACAAGAAGCTGGAATTGGGAGCCAAGCTGAGTCTCCAATGCAGGCGCTTCACCATGGGAAGAAGGCCTGTCAAGAAGTATGTTAACCATCCCATGAATGTTAGTGACACCGTGCCTTGTTGATGCAACCTCATCCTTTTCTATTTCCATTTCCGCATGTGGGAAATCGATGTGTTTTCTGACTACTGCTAGAACTGTTGAAGGAGTGACATGAAAGTGTTGTGTGGTACCATAAGGTGTGTCATTTACAGAGGGCCCAGTGAATATTCATTCTCTGTGCCACGCTATCTTTTCTTTGCTTGCTGCTAGACCATCATGAGAAATGAGGCAGCCCAAGACTATAAGTGCAGATCTCAGATGGGGCTGTCTTCAGATTTGGAAAACCGCATCATAACACGCTGTGTTTAAAGATAACTGCATTTTTACATTTCAAAAATATTTGTTAATTTGATGACTATTAATTGTGAAAAGCTTTCATTAATGCATAGGACACAGGTTATACTTTGCTATAAAAATAAATTTGTGAGCTCTCAAGCCCCAACTCTCAAATATTCTTTTTGAACATAGTAGAACTTGAGGAAAATGGTGAAATATAATTGGATTGCTTTCTAAGACTTACCATAAAGTCAATGAAAGAATGCATTTGTATTTTCACCTGTAAAATTTTGAAGAACTGAAACATTCTAGTGTTTCAGTGTTGCTTCTTTAAAACATTGAACTTGCATTCTAAATAGTAAAAACAGATAAAATTGATCCCCCTTTTCATAGTTATCTCCAGGAATCTGAAGCTGTATTCTATTAAATGTGTATTATGTATTTATACTCATTCTCAAGCACAAAAAAAAAATCACACCTCCTCTGAAGAGTAGTGCTACCTCTGGGTTAGAATTTGTTAAGTAACTTTGGATCAACTTTGTGTCTCAATTTTCTGAGCTTGCTGGGAATAAGGTTTATTTTTCAAAAGTCTAACATACTTGTGTTAACTAAAATTAATGCCACATGGTTATGACAATAGTGTGATATTTTACTGCGTTAATTAGAGTGAAAATTTATTGTTTGAGAAACATTTTTTTTTTTCTCCCTTGGGAGAGGTCAGGGCATTTTGTGAAAGTGTTCCGGTTGGTAATGAGACTCTACAGACCTCTTATGATTTCTCCTTGGGAATCATAACACAGCCTTAAGAATGAGTTCTTAATTACTAAATAGATTCGTAGTGCTGCTAGGAAATAAATTTCACTTATGCCTTTAACAATCCGGAGACAAGAATAAAATGGAACAAAACCATGGCGCTGTTTGAAAGTGTGGGTGCCAGGGTGAACAAATGAGGCTTCCTCCATGTTTTAAATCTGTTTCTATTGTTAATTTGTTATCTCAGATTAACACAGAGACATGTGTGTATGCACCGGAGTGGGAAACAGGAGCAGGAGAGTATGAAGTAAGGATAGTGCTGCTTGTTTTAGTTAGCCATGAAAAAGGGTCACTCATTAAGTAGTGAGAGGAACAGAGAGAGGAAGAAAGAAAGAGATAGGTGGAGAGAGAGAGAGAGAGAGAGAGAGAGAGAGAGAGAGAGAGAAACAGAGAAAGAGATAGCAAGACCCTCTGCTAGTTCACTGTCCATGCTGCAACAGCTGGCCAACCAAGAGCTTTGTTTTTAAAAAAGAAAAGAAAAAGGTAGAAGACACACTAAGATACAGAGGTACCAATTTAAAAAATTATCCAGCTAATTTTAAAAATTAAGCATATTATTGAAATGCAATATAAAAAAGCAAGAAATGCACACGAACCTATTGATAAATGAGTTCTTCAGTCCTCTGAGCAAACTTCTAATCAGCAATCAGATTAAGAACAAAGCATTACTAGTAGTGCAAGCTTCCTCATTTTCCTCTCTCTCCATTGCTTTCTTTTCCTTTTTGGGGGTTGGGGAAATGAGCATGCAGCATTTACATGGCATGATTCATTGAAGCAATATCAAATCATATGACACCCACGCAATTTCTATACTCTGTGTTAACTTTCACAAATAAAATAAACTTGACATTTATCTTTCTTGATCTAGCATGATTCTTTCTCTCTTTTTAAAAGAGTTATTTATTTCCACTGGAAATGCAGTTTACAGATAGAAGGAGAGACAAAAATCTTCTATCTGCTGGTTCACTCCCCAAGTGGCTGCAACAACTGGAGCTGTGCCAATCCAAAGCCAGCATCCAGGAGCTTCTTCCAGGTCTCCCACATGCGTGCAGGGTCCCAAAACTTTGGGACATCTTCCATTGCTTTCCCAGGCTACAAGCAGGAAACTGGATAGGAATGGTAGCAGCTAGGACATGAAACACTGCTCGTATGGGATGCTGGCACTGGGAGGTGGGGATTAGCCAGTTGAGCCATTGTGTTGGCCTGGGTCTAGCTTGCTTCACTTAGCATCATCATCTTGGATTGCATCCACTTTGCACATATGAGAATTTCATTCTGTTTATGCCTGAATGATACTCCTTGTGTGATTTACTATATTTTCTGGTCCAGTGATGACTGTGCAGTTTGATTCCATGTTGTTGCTATTGTGATTTGAACTTGTTACCTAGCCCAGCTTTGAAGCTGAAATGCTTGGAGGAATGGGTCTTGGTGGCTTGATGAAGCAGGATTATGAATCTGACAGACAGTACTGTTTAGCAAAGATATTGGCAAAGAACAATGGGACAAGGCTGAGGCTAGGAGCTGGGAACACATTCCAGGTCTCTGGAATGGATGCTAGAGAGTCAGTAACTTGAGCCATCATTGCTGCCTGCTCGAGTCCATGTGGAACTGAGGCTTGAACCAGTTTTTTTCAGTGTGGGTTGTAGATGGCATAACTAGCATCTTAACAGCTAGGCCAAACACCCATTCCCAGCTGATCATTTTTTAGAATGATGCCAAAGTCACATGTTGAATTCCATGACAGTTTTAACTTTGTTAATATTCATTCTAAGCAGTATGTTCTGGGTTAGAGAACTGGAATTGGCTCTGGCACCCAGGGTTTCTAATATGGGACATGCAGGTGTCAACCAACATCTTAACCTCTGGGCCAGACTCCTGCCCCAGTTCCATTTATAAATACAATATCAAGGTATAAAATTATACATTGAAACTCAACAAACTCTGCCCTGCATGCTTCTGCTTCCTGGTTTGTTTATCTCTAAAGGGAATGGTTCTCCGTGATAAATTCTTATTACAATGATCATGTTCAGAAATGGTTTCTACCATTATTTGAGGAAAGATTGTCAGAATGTCATTTAGATTCATACACTTTTGCAAAAAGTGAAGGCTAAGAAAGAAAAATCAATAAGGAAAATAAAAGAAAAAGGAATGAAAACAAGAATGAAGAAGAACCAGACAGGACTCGACGGGAAGAGTACACATTGCTACACAGATCTGCTCTTTCCTAGACATAACGAGAATGAATGTTTAGCTTTGCTTTTTTTTTTTTTTTTAAGATTTATTTGTTTTTATTGGAAAGACAGAGATACAGAGATAAAGATCTTCCTTCTGCTTGTTCACTCCCCAAATGGCCATGATAGCTAGAGCTAAGCCAATCTGAAGCCAGTAGCCAGGAACTCCCTCTGGACCTCCCACATTGGTACAAGGTCCCAAGCAGGGACCTAGATGGCAGTGGAGCAGCTGGGACATGAACTGGTGGCCGTATGGGATTCTGGGGCATGCAAGGTGAAGATTTAGCCACTAGGCTATTGTGCCAGGCGCTGGCTTTGCATTTTTAAGTTGGAAACTCCAAATGGCCCTGCTCTGATTTCCAGAACATTGTGTGGTCCAAATTAAGGTGCTGGAAGAAAATATATTTCCAGTAGTTGACCAATTATTTCATATTATTGCATTTGTGTTCCTGTAAATACATGCAGATGAATTTATGTCTTGGATACATGTCAGTTTAACACCTACTAAAATTTCTCTCTCTGTTCCTTGCAGGCAGTTGTAGCAACATCATAAAGCACCTTGGGTGATCATTTCCCTTTGTTTGGAACCCTTTGAAAACTTTTTTTTTTTTGTAGAATTGCACCCATACATATAGCGCAGTGTTTGCATATTTAAAAATATGGTTTGGATTTAATTGTTCACCTTGCAATTCTTTCTACTCAGGCTTTCTTCTCACTTATCCTTAGCAGGCTAAAGCATGTTTTATTATATGAAATAAGGAAAATTGTGACTACCAAGACTCTGAATCAGCCCACAAATCAAGCCTACAATTGCCAAATACATTTTTGTCTTTGTAGAAAAAGTGGTCCTCTGGAGACCTCGTGACCTCAGGCCTGGCACACCTCAGATTTCTCTGAAAAGCCAAATTGCCTTCTCTTTGGACCTGCTGAGGCTTTCCATTCTTCGTCGATATTTGTGTCATCTTTTGATTCCTGTTTCTTCAACTTCAATGGATCCGACTGTCTTTTCCCTTTTTTGGACCTCTATCCACACCTATGGATTTTGGGCCCATTAAATACAGCATAAAATATAAGTATTTTGTTTCGTTTAGAAACAAATGCATTTTGTAAGCTAATTGCCGTGCATGTTTCTCGGTAACCCTTGTATGCTCCTGCATTTGGCTCCATGTACATAGTTCCAGTTTATACTCCTTTCATGGCACAGCACCTGAGTAATCCCTCCTGTGGGACTGGGGGTTTCATCTGTCTGAGGTCACACAGTGTCCTGCCTGCGAAATTTGCATGTGTCTGTTGAATTCCTGACTCAGGGGCTGGCTTTGGGGATCTCTGTATCTTTGCTTTTAATGGTATTCAAACGTGTCTTTTGAGGATGTGTTCTCCCATGTATTTGTCCTTTTGCTGTGTCACCATAACTGAACTAGGCAATGTGGTATAAAGAAGCTTCTGTTCTCAGTTAGTTATCATATCTGTAACCAAGTAACTGAGGGTTCAAACACTTAAGATATCTGGATATAAAAGGATGATGGGGAACATTTGGAATGTAATCAGACCAAATCCTTGCCTGGGACTCAGGATGATTTTGAAGAAAGAAATCTGTGACATGGAATCTCGGTGGCAGGAAGGGCCTCTCAAATCACCAACGGCAAGGATGTTACATTTCAGACCATCTAAATAGTCATTCTTCATATTTGGGATACTTTCAGTATGTCACATGACTCTGAGTATGGCTTGTCATTGGCCCAGGCCCTTGAGGCATTTGTGAATATTCAGATCTGTTCAGTTGCCATTCAGTTACCTTTGAACTTCAGTGCAATTGCAGCTAGCAAACCAACAGCATTCATAGCAAACCAACAGCACTCAGAGTAAACAAACCTGTGGCTCCACACTGTTCTCCAACTGTTTCCATCTTTGTCACCTGTGACCTACACTTTAGATGCTAGCAGTTACTTCTATAAAATGTCACAAACAAAAATGAGACCAATAGGCATAGGAAAGACATTTTGAACACCTTATATTTCTCCATGTTTAAGAGAGAAACAAGAGCAAGGTTAGATTTCATGGGAATCTCCTTAAGAAAGGAATCGAATACAATTGTCTAGGAAATATCGGTGATAAATATGGCTTTGTCTGTGCTGTTTTCAGATGATGCAAATCTAGTTAACTTGGTACAAGGGACAAACAATTTCAGCCCCTAACAGGCTTACTTTTCTCTGACACTTAGTTTATTTCTCTGAGAGGCATGCATGTGTGCACACACACACAAACACACAAGTGGATTGTTCATTCATCCACTGGTTCACTTCCCAAATATCCAGATTATCAAGAACCCCACTATGCTGGAGTCAAGGGTGTGGAGCTCCATTGAAACTTCCTTTTGTAGATGGCAGATAACTCAGCTGCTTGAATACCATGTTCTGCATCTCAGCATATACATTCGTGAGAAGCTGAGGCACGATTTCATTCAAAGCACTGTGACATGGGTGTGGGCATCTGAAGCAGCCATTGAGCCACAATCCCCACCCTACAGGACATGCCATAGGTTGAATTCAAGCCGAAGTCTTCAGCAGTTTCCCGGTTCTCCGCAATAACAGTTGTTTACATGGATTGAATGTTATTTTGGCTATTTAGTACACATTAAAAAAAAAAAAAACTAAGTTCTTGGGCTCAGTGTGATGGTTCAGTTGGCTAAATTATAATATTGCAAGCATCAGGATCCCATATGGAGGCTAGTTTGTGTCCCAGTTGCTGTACTTATCATGCAACTCCCTACTTAAGGCCTGGAAGAGAAGAGTAGGGTGGCCCAAAGCCTTAGCATTCTGTACCCATGTGCGAGACTCAGAGGAAGCTCCTGGCTCCTGGATTTGGATTGGTTCAGCTTTAGCCATTGTGGCTACTTGGGGAGTGAATCAGTGGATGGAAGGTCTTTCTCTCTCTCTCCTTCTCTCTGTAAATATTATCTGCCTTTCCAATGTAAATAAGCAAATATTTTTAACAAAATGATAAACTACTTTAAAGTGACAAAGTTTGGGGAGAGGGCTTATGACTCAGTGGTTATGATGCTCATATCCCTTGTCAGAATTCACAGGTTGGATACCTAGTTCCAAAAATTAATACATAAATCTTTTTTTTAAAAAAATAGGCAATTCAAATTTATGGGGAGAAAGAGACAGAATGATCTATCTGCTAATGGACAGAGTTGGACCAATCCAAAACCAGGAGCCAGGGGCTATTTCCAGGTCTCCCATTCAGAGTCATAAGGCTTGGACCATTCTTCACTGCTTTCCCAGGCCAAAAGTAGGGAGCTGCATGGGAAGTGGAGCTTTGGGGTACAAACTGGCACCCATATTGGGTCATGGCACCTGCAGGCTTGGATTTAGCCTTTGAACCAAAGTGCTGGGCTCCTGAATTATTTTTTAAGATTATTTGAAAGTAGAATTACCTGAGTGAGGCAGGGATATATACATACACGCAGAGAGAGAAAGAGAGAAAGAGAAAGAGAGAAAGAGAGAGAGAGAGAGAGATTTTCTGATGGCTGGTTAACTACCCAAACAGATGCAATGACCAAAGTTGCGCTACTCTGAAGCCAGGAACTTCTTTTGGGTCTTCCATGTGGGTGTAGCCACTCAAGCACTTGGGCCAGCCTTTTCTGTTCTCAGGCTACAAGCAGGGAGTTGGATTAGAAGTGGAGCAGCTGAAATGAAACCCACACTCACATAGGATACTGGCATTACTGGCCAGTGGCTTTATCCATTTTGCCACTGTTCTGGCCCCCTAAAGGTAATTCTTCAAACCAGAAAACTTGGCTTGCTTCCTAACTCTAGTGTATTCTCATAATGTGAGCTTGAACAGTTTGAAGTGAAGCTGTCAGCTCAGACTTCGCTTCCCATCTCACACTGCCCTTCGCCATAGCTTCTTCCCTCTACAATCTCAGAAATGGCTATTGCCATCTAACATTGACAAGAGTCATTACACTGCTTTCCCCCTAAGATATCCCTAAACAATAGCATTTCTGTCTTGTTGGGTTTGAAGGCTTGGTTTAGTAGCAGTGAAATAAGAACTGTTGGCATTCAGCCAGCTTGCCTTATGTGTTTATCCATCAATGCAATTAGAACTAGCTTTACTCTAGAGATTTCAGGGACCTATCAGTCACCGCACTGTTTTAAGTCTTATTTTGTGCCTTTTGGAGAATTGCCTTAATTTCTGGAAGAGTTCATCTGCATCCAATATATCAGGCTTATCAGCGTTTCTCTCTACTTCCAGTGATAGTATAGTTCAGAAGTTAAGAAGAGAGTGAGACATTTTCTTGGCTCTGTTGTTTCACTTTGTATACGTCCAAACGAACTGGTATTTTCATCCCATTTTCCCCAAAGATTTTGAAAGACCCTCAGCTGCTTGGAGTCTCACTGAACCACATCAGAACATCCTAGAAATGACTTTACAATGTTAATCTCTGCTACTGCTTTGGCTGTTTCCTTTCACACAGCTAAGTATGTGAAAACAGAGTTCCAAGGCCAGACACACTTTGTTTCAGTTTCGTTTATCTCTGTCAAAGCTGTGTGGCAAATAGCATGGTCTGCTGATTCCTTTTAAAGAAAGTGTTAAATGTTAAGTACCAGGTGTTATAAATGTATGCTTGGGAGCTGGGCAGAGCAATGATCTCTCACTCACAATTTGAAAAGATCACTCCGATTGCTTTGTGGAAAATGATAGGGGGTGTCCAGGGGGAGTGTTGATAGGTGGGGACAAGTAAAAAAGCCAGTGACTAGTTAGAAAGGAATCATAAGGGTCCAAGAAGAATTTTGAGACATATGTTAAAGAGGTCAGTGACAGATCACCCTGGCAAATTTTCTGCTTACAGGAGAGAGGGAAGACGCAGACTGTCCCATTTCTGGGTAGATAGGAGTTAGGATTCTAGTTAGTTAGAGTTATATTGAGTTAGGATTGTATTTAGAGTTACAGTGAAATCTGGAACTATCTTTACAGTTCACTTAAGATGGGCAAATGGAGATGTCAAAGAAGCTACTGAATGGATGAACATTGGTAATAGACAATTCTTGACAGGAGAAAAGAGTAAATTATTAATCATATTTGGCCAAGTTTTTGATGGGTCCGAGACTGTATAGTTAGGAAGAGTAGGACACCACTGGTTAGGACACTGTGCCCCACGTTTTGAGTGATGTTATGGAATTGGATTTCTACCACCCAAGTGGTATTGTGGGATTGTGTTTCGGCTGTTGATTTGTTGTAGAAAATCGGGAGTGATCCAGTGGGTAGGGGCTCTGGCAAACTATTTAAAAGTTTCTTCTTCCTTTTTTTTTTCTACAAAAGGGTAAGGTAGGGAAGGAGAATGAGAAGAGTTGGAACTGAGGAAATCCTGGAGACTGTAGTGTTTCAGAAGACAGGAGATAAGTGTGCTTTAGGGTTGATAACCTGACCGGTGATATTCATTGATGACTGTCATGAGACTGAGAAAAAGACTTGGAATGTGTCCACTGGACTCGGTTACATGGGGGTTGCTGGTGACTGTTGCAAGTGAAAATTTATTACAGTGACTAGGGAAAAAACAGGGGGAGAGTGATATGCTCAGAAAGAAAGGACATGGATTATTATTGATGCTTCGTGAGAATTATGTCTAAGATGGCAAGGCTAATAAGGAAATTTAGAGTAAAGAAAGTTTTTTTGTTTTGCTTTAAAAAATAATGCCTTAGTAAAGAAGCATTTTTTAAGGATATTTATTTGAAAGGCAAAGTGATTGTGGGAGAGTAAGACACAGAGAGAGAGAGAGAGAGAGAGACAGAGAGACAGAGAGAGAGACTGATTTCCCATCTGTTGATTCACTTATTAAGTAGTCAGGGCTAGATAAAACCAGGAGCCAGCCATTTCCTTTGAGTCTGCCATAAGGGTGGCAGGGGCCCAGGCACTTCTCATCTGCTAACTTTCCAGATATATTAGCTGGACACCAAATCAGAATCAGAGAAACCGGGATTTGAATTTCAACACAGCGGTTGAAATAATTGCTGTGTCGGTCCACTAACCAGGACCAAGAGCTTTACTTCTCTGCAAATACAGGTTTTGATCCATTATGAAACGAGTTAAAAATATTTCAGAACATCACAAAGTTAAAAAATGACATACACTAATATTTTAAAATCATCTCTTTTATATCATGCACAAAATTATACAGCACATGCAAAAGTTTAGTTCTTCAATGAGATGTGACAAAATTTGACCATAAAAAAAAACTGGTAGTATTTGCTTTTTGAAGCCTACTTCTGAGTTATGACATTTATCTCAACAACCACTAGGGAGTATTGCAATAAATTAATGATCAATCAACAGATGTTAGGTCAGTTTTCTGATAGAAAAACCTTAAATAGGTGAGTCCAGCATAGTTCCTTTCCATTTTTCTGTATTGCCTTTTGGATTGTTTTTCTTCTAAACTTCATACTCTTGGCCTGAATTACTAATTTCTTAGCAAAATATAATAAGTAACTGCTTTGAAGGGCATTTAGAGTCTGTACCACATTCATATATTGTGCTGACTCATTAGTTCATCCATTGTTTCAACACAGTGTCATTAAGAGTACCACTTCAGCGCCCACCTCAATGGCCTAGTGGCTAAATCCTTGCCTTGATTACACTAGGATCCCATATCGTCACTGGTTCGAATCCTGGCTACTCCAGTTCCCATCCAGCTCCCTGCTTAGGGCTTAGAAAAGCAGCAGAGGATGGCTAAGGTCCTTGGGACCCTGCACCCAAATGGAAGACCTAGAGAACAAACAATAAAAGAAAAACAACTCCTGGCTGTTGGTTTCAGATCAGTTCAGCTCTGGCCATTGCAACCACTTGGGAAGTGAACCAGCAGATGGAAGATCTTTCGGTCTCTTCTTTCTGTAAATCTGATTTTCCAATAAAAACAAATAAATCTTAAAAAAAAAATAGTACGCTCCACTGGAGAATTTGGTAAATATCAGAAAATACTCAAAATTAACAAGGATGAAATGTATATTTTGTGTGTGTGTGTATGATGCTTCATTGTAATGTATGTCATAACGTCACTAGAAATCTAAGAAAGATTTTCTGGTATACAAACCAAAACATAAAATTGCTAGGTTGTATGCTTTGTCTGTATACAGCTGTGTCTTTGCAAAATAGGATTCCAGTTTATATTGCTACCTATTGTACATTTAATCTTGCTTCTTTACATCATAAAATAAATCAGATCTATTGATTTTGATAGTCTAACAGGAATGCTGGGAAAGCTGATTATTGCTGTAATTTGGGATGCCTTAATTATTTAAGTTGTTGATGCATTCGAATTATTATTTTTTAAATGTCTTTGGTATTCTTCTTTTCTTTTTCCTCATGGTTCGTTGTTCCTCACGTTGATTGAAAAATCAGTCATTTACTTGAAAATGTGTAGTGTGCGATAATCCTAAGCTTTCATGGTACATGAATTGGTTTGAAGGTAGCTGTTATTTTGGTTTGTTTCCATTCCTTCAGTTGTAGGTACTGTTTAATGTCTGCAGCTCTTTGGTAAAGTGTCGAATCAGTTCAGACATCTCTTCTTCCCCTTCTAAATTACTTTGAGAGGCATTGACGTATTGAAGGAATTTGATTGTCATTGCTTTGACTTTATATATTAATTTGTAAGAGCTGCCTTTAATATTTCCAGGGTTTTGAATATAGTACTGATCTCATTTGTTTTCTTCTATGAAAATCACCGAAGTTCTGTTTTAATCTAAGAGTAGATATTAACTATATTTTTACAGCTTTTACTTTTGTACTGTTACAGATATAACAGTGTGAAACAAAAATTTCTAACAATCTGTTGTAGATATGAAGAAATATAATTTATGTATAAGTGGAGACTGATTTCACAAGCTACTGAACTATTTGATTAATTACAATCATTTTTTATTGACTTTATCTTTTCAGTGATTGTTGTTTTTGTGTATTATTCTTGCATTTTCTATTTGATGCCGATGAGTGTATTTAATATAACGAACAATAAAAGCGGAGAAAGCAATACAGCATCCTAATGAAGCTCTTCACAGAACAATGCCTACCTCTATGCCAAACTTTTTTGACTTATCATCTTGAATAACAATTCTTACTCATAATTAGAACCTTACATACACACTGTTGAGTTCTAAATACTTTCCAATTGGATTATAAGAGATCTGATTCTTTCCAGCTTCATTGAATACAGGTGTTCTATTATTTACTCATTGTTAACCTGTTCTATAATACTTTGTTTTATTAATTGGTATTTGCTAATTGCTTGCTGCTTTCCAGACAGAACAAAGCTCTTAGGGGTTCCATGGAAAATAAGAATAAGAAGGCCATTGTCCTCATAAAGGCTTATTTTTAATTAATATGGTTTCTTTATAAGGATTTTTTTTAAAATTATGATACAGTTTCATAGGCTCTGGAATTTCCCTTATGCCCTCCACAAATCCCCCTTCCTCACTGATTTCTCCTCTATTCTTATAGTAGTATATTCCTTCATAAGTCATAAGTCCATCATTGTGCTACTTAAGTGTGTCCTGACATTGTGGGTATGGACAATGGCAGAAAGTCCAGCATCCTATTTGGTTTTCTTTTTCATTTCTTCAGCAACACATTGGTCATTCAGTAGCATGTTATTTAACCTCATGGCATTGTAAAATTTTTAACTTTCTTCCTGCTGATGATTTTGTTTTGTGGCTTTTCGTTTATGGGGGTATGTAGTAACTGTGTAATGAAGGATGTCATAACAAGATGTAAAGATACAATATCATATGCATCTCTGCTTCCAGACAAAGATGGACTGCCAATGAAACTGTTAAATATATCTCATAGAGGTTCTGCATTAACAAGAGAGGCAGGCATCACACAGAGGTGGTTTCCTTATAACCTGGGTGTTGCTCTTAGGCATGAGTATAGTGGGACATCAGAACACTTACACTACCAGAAAGCAGTGCTGCTAATAAGTAGTCTACTAGATGAGGAAAAGACATTGAGTACAATTTTTTAAAAATTGATTCAATTTTATTGGAAAGGCAGATATACAGAGAGGAGGAGAGACAGAGATGGTTCACCCACCAAGCGGCCACAACGGCTGAGGCTGAGCCAATCTGATCCAGATCCAGGAGTCTCCTCCAGGTCTCCCATGTAGATGCAAGGTCCCAAGGCTTTGGGCCATCCTCCACTGCTTTCCCAGGCCACAAGCAGGAAGCTGGATGGGAAGTGGGGCCACGGGGTTAGAACCGGTTGCATATGGGATCTGAGCTGTTCAAGGCAAGGACTTTAGCTGTTAGGGTACTGCACCAGGCCCAACGGTTATATTTTGACTTTAAAAAGCAACACATCCTTTGGGTAGCCCCCTTCAGAGGGGCTTACTGGCTAGTGCTATTAGCTGAAATGAGAAAGGCAATGTCAGTTCTGTGCTCTAGCTCAGTGTTGGGTGTGTCTGAAGTAGCTTTTCCAACTGATTTGCCTATAAAGACTTTTTGTCTTTAGGTGCCAGCCTGAGGTCTTACTGCACCTGCGTTTTGGAGCAAGCAAGTCATAAAGTCCACCATGGCTTAGATCCATATTGTAAAACATGGATCTTCAGCTAATGTGATGACTCAGCAACTGACATTTACTGGTGAAAATTGAGCTGTGGTCTGGGGGAAGAAAAACCACTGAACTTCAAAGATTTTTTTTTAATCAAAAAAGTGTAAAATTTCATTTATATTTTAAGACAAATTGAAATGCTAAAACTCTCATATATTGAAATTAGTTGCCTATATTTATTATTTTAACCTAGCTCCCAGAATTTGGGTGAAATGGTTGTGTTTCCATTCAGTGTCTGTTTATAGATATTATCTATATCACCACCAAACTAGGGTCATTTTGCTTTTTATTTGTTGAATTCTTAGTCATTGAAATAGTGAATCTTTTACTTTTAATTTAAAATAGGTTATTTGCAACACAGAATAAAAATAAAGGAACAAGGGAAGAGGGTGGGGTGGGGTGAAAGAAGGCAAGGAGGGAGAAGAAGGAAATATTATGTTCTTAGAATTGTATTTATGAATTACATTGAATCTGTTAAAACTAGTTAAAAATGAAAAAAAAAACCATTAAAAAGCATAGCTGGGTAGCCACCGTCATGTTTCTGTTGGGCAGTACTGCCTTCATTCATTCCTAGGAAACTGTTGTCACAGGGCTATGTATGAAAGGCCAACTCATTAAAAAGCAAGGCAAAGACTGAATCCAGGGCGTGCGGTGAGCACTGGTCTGAGATCCAGGGATTGATACAGCCCTATCTAACTGGCGAGTGACTAGTTGTTCATTTATTTGTCTGGGGTATGATTGTCTTGTCTGCACTTTGCTGAGAAGGATCGAAAGTTGGGCCTGGTGCACTGGCTCAATTGGCTAATCCTCCTCTTGCAAAGCACTGGGATCCCATATGGCTGCTGCTTCATGTCCTGAGTGCTCCAATTCCCATCTGGGGCCTGAGAAAGCAGTGGCGGATGACCCAAAGTCTTGGGACCTTGCACACACATGGGAGACCCATAAGAATCTCTTTTTCAACAATGAAAAAAAAAAGTAGATGGTCTCCAAGCCTCTTGTCATTAAATTTCATGCCCCAGCTGTCTTCAGGAGTACAAGACTGAATCATACAGCCCCAGTATGTATCTTCTTCAAGCCTATGAGACAAAAGTTTTCCTCATTGCATTTCTTAATGTATCTAAGAGAGGTTAAATCTGTAATTACTGTAATTTGGAGCTTTTTGAGCAGCCTGGAGGCTGCATCTGCCAGTCTGTTCAGTGCTAAGTGAAGCAGCGGAACATGTTGTGATTTGTAAGAATCTGATCATGATATTTCGCAGGGAAATTTCCAGTGTCCTGAAAAAAAAAAAAATCCAGAGATGTTGAAAAAGAAATCATGATTAGGTCTTATGGTTTTTATGATTAGATGTTATTTCCAACAATGAAACGAGAAAGAACTTTTGAATTTTTTTATTAATATTAGTAAAAGCTATTGAGAGAGAGAGAGAGAAAGAGGAGAGAGAGAGAGAGAGACACAGAGAGAGAGAGAGAGGAGAATATTACTATCTCAGATGCCTACAAAGGTGAAAGAAAGAGCCCAGAACTGATTCTGTTTCTCTAAGGCTTCAGTACTTGAGCCATAACTTTATGTCCTCCAGGGTGCCTGTTAATGAGAAACTAAAACCAGGAGTGGAATTTTAAATCCAGATTCTCCTATAAGGGATGTAGGCATCCCAGTGGGGTCTTCTTAATGGCTATGCCCCATACCTGTCCCTGGAAAGCTGTTTCTGGATTCACTCTGTAAATATCCAGTATTTAAGCTTAAGGACTTTTAATGTTTGAAATTAGAGATAATGGTTACAAGCAAAGGCAGAAAATGCAGACTACTATGTAAAGAAATGTAAGAATTATCCTGGCCCCATTCGATTTTCCCCATGTATATGTGTTTAATCCCATATGGACTCTGAAGACTATGTTACATCCTAAAATATTTATTTATTGCTTTGGGAAGTATGGTTTCAGATAGGGAATTAGGAAGGGAGGAGAGGAGGGAGGGGAGAGAGAGAGAATGAGAATCTTCTACCTGCTAGTTTGCCCTCTGCCCCAAATTTCTACAACAGCTAAATCCAGAAGCCAGGAACTACAGTCAAACTACATTCGCCCATGTGGGTGGCAGGACCCAAGTTTAAGAGCCGTTATTGTGCTGCTTTCTCAGGTGCATTATTAGAGTGCTGGATTGGAAGTGAAGCAGACAGGACCTGAACAAACCCTTCAGTATGAGATGCAGGAATCCCAAGAGACAGTTCAACCAGCCACACCACAATCCCTGCTCATCCTAGGTTGTGTTGTAAAAACTATTAACCAGTAGCCTACTATGAGACCTGTGTTAAGAAGGTTGTTGCTTGTTAGAGAATTGCTGGTTAAATGACATGAGTATTTTAAGATGATTCTCTTTTTCTGTTTAGATGTTTCTCTTTTTCTGTTTCCTCTAGAGTCTGTGAGCCTGGCTGTCTATAACCTCACACATACTGAAGTTAAGGTTTTCAGTCTTGTTGAGTTTGATGGGTTAAAAAGTTGTATTTAATTCTGGTAGAAATGTATTGCTTAGATTGCTAGTAGAATCAGACACTGTTTAATGAATGCATTGGCTGCTTCTAATCGTCTTTTGAGTAGTTTTTCCAAGGGTTTATCTGACTTACTTGGAATAGTATTATGTTTTGATGGTTTAGATAATTTAGGACACTCCAAAACTATACAGAAATGTATACAGTAGGGGGAATATCTGCTGTGGTTCCTGTTGTCCTGTGAGCTCTTTGGGGAGATGGGAGTGGTGAGGTCCTGATAGGAGGTTGGGAAATAATTTAGCACTCATTTGGCCCCCTGATAGGAGACCTTTATTTAGAGCAGTTGCTTTTTCTTCTCTAAGCAAATGGAAAGACCTCATGACAATATGACCCATATTAAGAGCTCTGCCATAAACAAGGACTCTCAGTCAGTTGGGCTACCACACATTACTTATTTGAACCACGCTGGTGTATCCCCTTACAAAATCACCTTCATTGAGCTGTCATTACGGGGCCATTATAAGAAAAGAAAAAACAGATGAGATATTGTAATGTGTTTGTCGTGAAAATATTATTATGGCTGCTTCTTTAATAGCACTGACACTCCACTATATGAAGGATGCATTTTAAAAAAGCCAAGTGCTAGGAGAAGCTCAAGTTCTCCTCTTCCTCCTCTTCCTCCTTCTCCTCCTCCTTCTCTTCTTCTTTGTTTCCGTCTTCTTTCTCTTCTTTTTTTCTTCTCTATTCTGATACTGATCATCCAGCATATTTGCAGCATTTCCTCATGTGGAGACTTGAGGCCAGCTTTGAAGCCTGGTCAGCGTGATGGTGTTGGCTAGTTAGGCAGCACATCCGTGTGCTGCAGCTCCTCCTTTTCAATCTTACACACTTATTTCCTATTTCATTGCAAGTTGAATTTTATGTATGGTTTTTTTTCTTATTTGTGCTTGGAAAAGCCCACCCCCCTCCTTTTCTTTTCTCAAAATCCACAATAATCAGTCCTTTGTGGACAGAGGCAAGGTGTACAGATCAATAAGCTAATCAATAATGAGTATTTTTTTCCAGTAGAAAAGAGCAAGGTCAATGAGCAAAAGTAGTTTTCATGATTTCAATAAAGAATGTTGCTATTACTTTCATAATGATTTCAAAATTTGCTATAGAAAAATAGGATAAAATATCTGCTCCCGATTAAATGGTGGAAATCATCTTATTATTCCATGCCTTTCCATTTTTGAATATGTTTTTAATTCTTTAATTAATTTACTTATTTAGAAGCCAGAGTTAGAGAGAGGAGAGAGAGAGAGAGTTCTCATCTCCCGATTTACTCCCCAAATGGGCTGTAACCCATGGCTTGGCAAGGATGAGGCCTGGAGCTACATATGGGTCTCTCAGTTGGGTGCCAGGGACCTGAGTACTTGCCCATTAACTGCTGGCTGCAGGTGTATGCAATAGCAGAAATCTGTGATAAATAGCACAGTGAGGACTGGAACTCAGGCAGCCTGCTGTAGAATGCCGGCTTCCTGAGAGCATCTCACCCGCTCAGGCTGGTGCCGCTGCTGGGATCTTACAGTGAGCATGTGCCTGATCTGGATGTCCTATTCTCGTTCCATGAGATGATTCCTGATAGTCCATCGACAGCCAAGGTGAACAATGCAAAACTGTTTTATAAACAGCAACCTGACTCTGTGTGTTTCTTTTGGGCTACTTAGTGGTATAGCTGTGGGAAACTTCATAAATCACATAAGCAGCTGGAGTTACCCAAATGATATTTTTAAAATGATTTGTTTTGATTGGAAAGTCAGAGAGGAGGAGAGACAGAGAGGAAGGTCTTCTGTCTGATGACTCACTCCCCAAGTGACCACAATGGTCAGAGCTGAGCTGATCTGAAGCCTGGATCCAGGAGTTTCTTCTGGGTCTCCCACACGGGTGCAGGGTCCCAAGGCTTTGGGCCATCCTCGACTGCTTTCCCAGGCCACAAGAAGCGAGCTGGATGGGAAGCAAGGCCACTGGGATTAGAACCATTGCCCATATGGGATGCTGGCACATTCAAGGTTCAGCCGCTAGGCCACACGCCGGGCCTCCAAATGACATTATCAATAACAAGATTTTAGCTTTTTAGGTAGAAAGAAACTTTAGAAAACAAAATATTAAGGAAGAGATATGATCATTTAAACTTGACGACTTTTTGATGTTGTTTGAATCCAATTATGGGCGTTACTTTTCCCTGTCTTTTAGTGATCTTTGAGCATAGCTAGAGGGGAAGCTGTTACACATGGTCTTAAGTGAAGCTCCTGGTTTTCAGGGTATTACTTCTCTAGGGAGATAAGTGTTAACTATGTTTAAAAGGATGAATTTAAAGATTATTAACAACTCTTCTTCAAACCTTTAGAAACACTGTTTCTGTCAAATCAGATCATTTTCTTCCTGTGCATTAAAGAATCGTGTGAATAAAGCATTAGCTCCATGACCACATTTCAATGCTGTCTGGGTATTAGCATGCTCTTTTCTTGTCCTCTTGCTGGTTTTCAGTTGGCAATCTACATGGAAGCTCTGTGAACTTGACTCTACCATGCAGTCCAACCCTCACTGTCAGCCTTCCTCTTCCTGGCTGGCTTGGGTTGTAATTGTTGGGAGAAGGTTCTCAGCTTTCGTTGCGGTTGGCATCCCACAAGGGGTGCCCAGTGTGCGGAGTTCTTTGCTCATGCCCCTTCTTTCTTTTGGATGCAAACACTGGTGCCATTTTGAGTACCTGAAGGAGAGACCCTCACATGCCCAGGAAGCACAGACTTTCAAGGCTTCTGGTCCAGAGGGAAAGAAACAAACCCTGAGTAGGAGGCGAGTGTCCGCTGTCAGCACGGAAAAGGATGCGTAAGCTTATCCTGTGTCAGCTCAGATGCTGTGGCATTTACTTTCTGCTCTTCAATAACCTCATCCTCAATGAGGAGGGAGAAGAAAATAGAACTGAAGCTTCTACCCCAGCGTGACTGAAAACCATTGAGCAGCATTATCCTCACCACGTGGTCCTGAGGAATTATGTCTCGATAGATGCTAATGGTAAGATCCTATAGAATGCAAAGAGCGAGCTGCTTCTGAGTTCTCTGGTGTGGCTGTTGCACAGAGCAAAGCAGCGTTGCATCCTGAGTCCTGCACTCCTCTGGACTCCACAAAGCCTAGCCTGTTGTTGGAGATGAGACCTCCTCTGTTTTTGTTTGTTTTGCTTTCTCTTTACGATGGGAGCAAGTGGAGCTAGCGGTTTCTGGATGAGTGTGTGAGTCAGGACTCTGCTGATGTAAAGCACAGAATAAGTAAAAGTTGTGCTTGGGATATAAACATGGGGTGCTCAGGCATGGAAGCTTCTCTGCCTGACGTGGCCTGCGTGTGGTTTGGTGGTTAAGGCAGCTTGTTAGAGCCAACTGCAAGGACGTCTGGTCCTGCAGCTAGCCGTCCCTGCTCCCATGGACTGTGCAGAAACCAAAACAATTTTCTAGAACAAGCAGCCTTTGCTTTGTTAAAACAGAGATGAGAAGGACAATTTTCCAGAGTGCCTGAAATCAAAGTAAATCTCTCTCACTCCCAAAGACACATGCAAACACACGTTTGCCATTTCATAAGGGATTAGCAAATGAGACCTGGTATACGAACAGGGTGATGGTCCTGCTACATGCTAGTTGTAAGATGTGATTGTGTGAAAACAAAATTCAGAGTGTAGCACTTCGGTTTTCACTGGCATCATCTTTGTTTTTTGGGGTGAGGGTGCTTCTGAGTGGTCACAGTTCCATGCCAGGCGTCCAGGCTAACGCTTTCCTGTGCCTGCTGCCACAGGATCTGCCGGAACCAGAGAAGGTGAACAGCTTCAGAGACTTCACTGTCGCCAGTAGAATATTTTAAATTAACGAAATGAAGTGACCTAGTCTTCTCACCTGTTTGGGAGGGAGAAGAAGCACTTCTGATTTATCAATGCCTTGATGGACTTTGGTGCAGATACTCTGATGTGTGTATTAATCTCTCTCACAGGGAACATCTCAGAAAGCCTGTGGGGAAGACAGTATCCTCTATCTAAAGACTCTACAAAATGATTAATTAATGTTCACCCCTAATGAGCTAATTAGGGCTTTGTGGGCATTTTGGCCCTTTTAATGACTGACTTAATTATCTGAAAGGATCGCTTTTTACCATCTTAGGACATATTATAATTGGCCTTTTGGAATTAAAGAACTGCCTTAAGAAAGTAGCGGAGTGTCACCAATGTTAGCAGAAATCTTTCCGATAAATGCTCCCTTGGAAGAAGATAACCTTTAGATAGAAGCTCAGGTTCAAGTGAACTCCAACATAGATTTGAAACAGGTGAGGGCACTTCCGAAAGTTTGTGGAACATGGAATTAAAAGGTAAGCGTGTTTTGGTGAACACGTGTTGCAATCCATGTTTGGCTTTCTGACATATATATATATTTTTAATTTTAACTTTTGTTGAGGACCCCTTGGCTTTGCCTAGATTTCAAAATGCATCATATCCAACTCAGTTTAGCGTTCAAATTCATTTTCCATGAATTTCTAGGATAGCCTTGTACCCATCTCTTGGTCAGCATGGGTATTTTCAGATGTCAGAGCAGAAACAGGAACTCCTTAGAAACACCTTTGATTTGAAGTTGATTACTGCTTGTTAGGAAAGACATCTTTGGGAGGGCAGCCAGACTGTCCTACAGCGAGTGGTCAGGTGAAAGACTAGTCCAGGGGATGGAGTTGAGTCTGTTTGGCACCGCTGGACTTTCACTTGCCTCCTTGAGCAGGAAACATCATGAAAAATGGACATGGTGAGAATGTCAATAGTGATCGGGTCCAGGGAATGTTGGTGTTGGGAGAGCATTCAGGAGACAGTCACAGCCCACTTTGTCAGAACTGTGGTCCACTAGAATCTATCACATATTCTGTAAGCCAGTAGAAGGGAGTTACTCGAAGGTTCTGCACAATGAAGTCACAACATGGTTAAGGAGAAGTCATCGTTGTGATTCTGTCGCTGGACAGCTTATACATTTATTACAACATTATACTGTAGCCCATAGAGGTGTGTGCAATTATGAAGTGTTGATCAAATTTTAAAAGAGAAACATGGACATGGAAATGCCAGTTATACTGTTTTCATATGTACAGTTCAAATCAGGGTCTGTCCTTAAGGCCCAGAGTGTTAGCCCCAGGTTGTGACAATGGCATTCCACATTTACAGTGCTGGTTCAAGTCCCAGCTGTTCATCTTCGGACCCAGCTCTCTGCTATGGTGAGTTGGAAGGCAGTGAAAAATAGCCCAAGAACTTGGACCCTCACACTCAAGTGGGAGACCAGGATTAAAGGTTTTTACCCCTAGTTTTGGCCTGGCCCAGAATCTGCCATTGGTTTCTGTCTCTTGAGGAGTGGGCCAAGGAATGGAAGTTATTTGTGTCTGTCTCTTTCTCTGATGCTGTGCCTTTCAAATAAATAAATACATCTTAAAAATAAACCATAATAATATACACAAAACATGAAAGAAGTAAGCGAAAGGAAAATTTACAGAGAGTTTGTGCAAAAACCAAGGAGATTTGCAGTACAACTTGTTTCCTGGGAGGGAGGGCAGTGTGGGAAGCACCATTATGCTCTGAAAACTGTGTACATGAAAAACATGAAATTTGTTCCCTTTATGTAAATAAAAAGTAATATAAAAAGAAAAGGAAAAGAAATACAGCTTTTATGATTCTGAACTTTTATGCATTAGGAAGTTCTCAAAAGTATTTAGCAGGGAAGTGACAGTAGTAGGCTGAACATTAAAAAAGAGCAGAACTAATTCTTGTAGCCTGGAAAACCTTCCACCTCATTGAAACACGAGAGTTACTATTAAATATTCAAATCTTGACATCAGAATTTTTAAAAACTTCATTAATATAGAAACAGTTTTCGTGAATTTTAAGGACACACCTCTCTTGCTCCCTCTAACTCATTCCTTCCTTTTTGCCCATTCAATTTTGCAGTAACAGGATTTAATTTACTTCATCATTGTAGGCTTCGTGTATCACTAATATGAAGTTGTTCATGTTAGTTGTGTTCAACAAGCAAAATACAATACATTCCTGGATAAATAAAATTCTGTCTGTTTGCATGATGGACTATTAGCCACAAGAAGAATGAAATTCATAGGCAGCTAACTGGATGTAATTGGGCACCATAATGTTTAAATAAGCCAGATGCATAAATACAAATATTGCATGTTGACTCTGATTTGTGAAAGAAACAACTTTTTTTTTTTTTTTCTGAGAAGGTTTATATGAGGGAAACTCCTATCTCTGGTACTTGATTACTGCTCATAGCCTGTGTCTATATACCGATTGAGCACTGGTTCTCCCACTTTTAATGTCTTGATGTGTTTATTTGGTGGCATATGAAGTGTATGCTTGTAAATGATATGTTATTGCTAACATAAACACTTCATTCTTACAGCTGTATCCACGAACTACTTGTAATCTACTTTCTTTATATTAATGAAAAAAATGTTTAAAAATTATTTAGTCAGGAGTGAGAGAGCTCAGTCAAGGCTGGTTTGTTTCCCCAAAGCTCATGGAGCCTGAGCAGTCCTAGTTGGGTGGCAGAACTCCACTACCGAAGCCATCGCTGCTGCCACCTACTGCTGGCGTTGGGTGACTGCAGTCAGAAGCTGGGGCTGTGTGCCAGTGTGGCATGCCAGTGTCTTAACGACGAGGTCAAATGTCCACTTTCCAAATACTATTTTTAAAGAACTTGGGACACATGGATGTCCATCTTTGGGAAGAAATCAGCTGTTTTCCCAGCCACATTTCTTATCTGTGAAACATTTCCAGATGTCCGGAATGGACGACCTGTTGCTTTCATAGAGTTAAATCAGCGCTGTTTAATTCTTTTAGGTGAAGTTGTTCCAACCGAATGCACACATCTATTACTGTTAAGTCTTACAGGATAATGAAGCACTGTTATTCCCACAGACCCGAGTTAGGTGGATCTGGGATTCTAATTAAATATCTGAATGGGTGTTGTACAGTAGATATTCTTTAGCAAGCATCTGTCAGGGTTAATATTTTACAAGTTAGCTATGCCTTTCTCAACCTTTAATTATACTATTCCAACTCTTTATGCTTAGTTACTGCTAATAATTTCAAGGTGATACAGATACAAATTACTTGATTATCCAAGTGACTGCACATATCAAATGGAATAGAAAGTAATTTCACTGTCTATACACATTTTAGAAGTAAGCATTACCAATGTGTTAACATATTTTTAAGAAGTATCATTTTTTCTCAAGATGTATTGAACAGCACGTGGTGTCCTGTGTTGAATGGGCACAGGTGTCACTGTTTTGTGTCAGGTGTCAATATTTTGTATTGTATTTTTTGTACAGGTGTCAATATTTTGACTTTTATGTGATTCTTTCGTATTTCCAATTGCTGAGAAAATATGTTAACATTATTCCTTATTCTTAATCATGCATAGTGATGTCAACATTATTCCTTATTCTTAATCATGCATGTTGAATTTTAGGTATTAAGAGTCATAATGCTACTATACCATGAAGGACCTGCAAACTCCATTTGTCATAAAATAATGGGAACCTTTGCTACCCTCAAGAAAGCAAGCTTAATTTCTGTCGTAGGAATACTGGGTAGAAGATACTCCAAGACAGACGAATAGCATTACCATCTTTCTTTCTTGGGCTTCTTGTTGCTTCCCACTGTTTTCCTGTGCTGTTGCAGGTGATCCGGTGTCACTCTATGGTGGATTGTAAATACAGTGGAGAGAATGCCTGGATCTTGGTTGTTTCTTTACAGACTGTGTTTGCAGTGGATCAGAATAATGACTTTTTGAGCAGAACTGAACCATGTGAAAAATCTTGTGAGACACTGTCAATTCTTTACCTAGAGGAGGAGTGTATCATCGTATTTCTACTGCTTAAGTAAGGAGGAAGTTATTTAACACGTTTTAAGGATCATGGCAATACATTGTATCATACATCTGATGTCCAATTCTTTGACAGTTTGGAGACCGTACTGCTCACTGGGAGGATACAATTGTAACCATATTGACAAGATCGTCCTTTATTCTCTATGATCTAAGTCCTTGTCTTTTCCAGGGCTCATGATGCTGCTGCTGACTCACTTACTGTTATAATATCTTCATTCTGGAATATACTGTTAAATAATTTTTGAGGCAAGGTAAAATAATGCGAGGGAAGCAAGGGAAGCAGTGAGTTGTTATAACAGGTTTCACCAGGAATCCAGAAAACAGACATGATTGTGAATCAGGAATATCGGAAAGAATGTGCAAGTGGAGGAGCGCTGGCTTTTGCCATAATGGAGGGAAGCAAATGGTTGAGACTCCACCAGACAGAATATTGTGTGTCTGTGTGTTCAGAAGTTGCTATGCACTGGTAACATTCATCAACACTTCCAATGTTGAAGTGGAAACAGCTCAATGGAAGGGTAGAATAAGAAAATCTAGGAAATGGGCTGTAGGCAGTAGAGTTTTTGCTTGCAGTATTTTTCTTCTAGAGTATATGGCCCTGTCTTTGTTGGGATAACTATTGCTTATCCAATAAGATTCTTCTCAAGTGTTTTGCTCTCTATGGCAACTGCTGCCAGGTTTTCTCTACTTTCAGAATAGCTTGTAAATAATTACCTCCGTGTTTACAACATGGCATTGTAATTCCACGTTCATCGCCAGTCTCGATCTTGCTATTTTAAGACCGGGACTTTATTTTTCAGTTTGCTTTTTCCATAGTATTTGTGCAGTATTAGACATTCAGACAACATTTGCAAGACCTTTTATAGAATGAATGAACCCATCAGGTAGTGACGAATGTATGTTCGAATTGAGGTTGATAAGGGCACATGTAATAGGAGAACATTTGTTACTCTCCAGGATGTGCCATACTTCTTTGACTGTAGCACATCTCATATTATAAAATTATTAATTAAACTCTATACTTACCTGGCTTTGCTGCTACTTCACAATCGGGTCTCTGGAAATTCCCTTATTTGTAAACTTCAGTGGAGAACTCCTTGTTATTGCCTAACCATTTACAGATTAAAAACAAAATCAGAGATCATTTAACACTGCAGTGTGTATTTGTAAAAGTGGGACATTTTGCTGTTCTTTACTCGGTCCTGTAATTGTATGCATTCTATGTAAATGTGAGGAATTAATACTTTATTAGCTAAATTTATAAACTGATAGTACTTCTAAAAAAACCACACTGAGTCTAGAATGAACAAGAAGTTCATATCCAAGTGCCTGTTTTTAAAAAGTTCTTGAATCTCAAATAGGAATACATGGAATTGTTTCTCAAGAATCCATATTCTGGAGCATTCCTGTTTGCACACAGACTTGTACATATATGTTCAAAGCAACAGTGTCTTTGAAACCAAAAGATGCATCTTGCAAAAACAAAACAAAACAAAACAAAACAAAACAAAACAAAGCAGAAAAACAAAAACTATAATAAGGTGGTAAAGAATAACCAGTCTTGAGTTATTTCCATTTTTTCTTGGATGACCTGATACAAGTCACTTAGCTTATTTTTTGAAGTTTGCTTTATATATATCCGAAGTGAGATAGTTCTGATTTCCTAGGGCTGAGGTGAGAGTAAAAGGAAAGAGAAAACAGGTGACTTTCAGAGCAACTGTGAAGATACTTTCCTCGTTGGGAACCTTAAGGCTCCTGCCTCCACCTTCCTTGGAAGAGATCTGGCACATTGTCCTGGCCAAGTGGCCAAAAACGCTTTCCAAGCATCTTATTCCCGTAATACTTTTCTCAAAGGTGGAAACTAATTTTTACCTGAATCCTGTGGAAGCCAGTGAAATTGTCCTGCAAGCAGAGGTGTGCTGTCCGTGGTCCTGAATAGCTTGGCACGTGTATGAATGCAATGGGTTGGATGACCACAGAGTCCTACATTTTGAGCAGCAAGCACTTGGCTTTTCAACCAGATGTGTCCACGATGCCTTGCTGAATTCATCACAGATTCAGGATCCCATGCAGTAAGGACTGACCCAGGGTCAAATGCATCAACCAACTTCATCGCTTTAATGATGCTGGAAGAGTGAACAGATGTGTATCGGTGCCTGTGGTATTCAAGACAAAATATTAAAACATGCATTCATTTCTACTCCCTATGGTTTGGAGCTGTAAGGCAGAAATACAAAATGCATGCCCTGTGGTTTCTCTGCTTTTTTTTTTTTTCTTCACAGTGTAGTTATTCTTTCTGAGCATCTTGAGGCATGCATTGTGTTTTCTCTAATGAAAATAGAAAAACCGTATTCTTATTGCTTATTTTAGCACCGTTGCTATGCTAAACAGCAGCCCAGGCATCTTATTAAAATCAATTCGGGATTTGAATTTTCATTCTTTTTAATACTGTGGCATCAATTTTTCTTTCTTAAAATATTTCAACATGTATGCATCTGTTTATTTAAATATTACCTGGATTGTTGGAAAGATATTTCCAATTTTCAAGGGATATTCTCCAAATAAGCACAAAGAGATTGGCTCAAATTTTGTCACTGTGCTTAAGTTCATTCTGTGGGCAGGTGGGAGGAGCAATAGCTTCTTTACAACTGTTTCCTTAAAAGCAACTTGTATATCTTAGGTGAAATTTCATATAGAAAAATTATTGTGGCAAATTGGCAATTATACTTTCAATTACCATATATTGTACATAGAAGATTTTATCACACAGTATTGGGTGGTGTGACTTTTTCGTATATCCGGATAAGTTCTCACATTGTATGTCATTGTCTGGCTTTCTATACTGCCGCTCGTAACTTTCAGAGTAGCATTGTGGTCCTGTTATTTCCGCACTGGAATCTGGGACGGTTTCATGCTGTTTGTCAGTTTGAATTCTGAGCACTAGAATCTTGGGCAGGGATTTTTTTGGTAGCTATATGAGCCCAAGTTTAAGAATTTTTTTTTTCTTTTTAACAATCGGGATGATAATGAGCAAGGAGAGGGGAGAATTATGTTTAATCTAAGAGTCTGATTTAAATGTTAAATCATTAGATCAGAGTGACATGTCAGTTTAAATTAGATAAATGTCCCAGCTGGAAAAGAAGCTGTCAGGACTAGCATGATGGCTCAATTGGTTAATCCTCTGCCTGCAAGTGCCTGCATCCCATAAGGACACTGGTTTGTGTCATGGTTGCTCCACTTTCCATCTAGCTCCCTCCTTATACCCTTTGAAAGCAGCAGAGGATGGCCTAAAGCCGTGGGACGCTGCATCCATGTTGGGGACCCCAAAAAACTCCTGGCTGTGGCCTTCAGATTAGTTAAGCTCTGTCTGTTAGGGCCATTTAGGGGGTGAACCAGTGAATGGAATATCTCTGTAAATCTACCTTTCCAATTAAAATAAACTGTAAGAAAGTAGAAAAGCAAAAATAATAAGAAGGAGTTGTAATAAAATAATAAGACAATAAACATGAAGGGTGTCCGGTCTAGGCAAAACATTCAATCGAGCATTTGACTCATGATTGCTATTGCATTTAATCTTTACGATAATCCCGCAGCACAAATTATTCTTACCATTTCACATGAGGAATGAGGCCTGGGGAGACTTAAATAAGTTCCTAGTTGTAAAAGATTGAACTAACATTCAAAGTTAAGCCACTAGGACTCAAAAACTGCAATTTATTTCATATGATGCTGAAACCAAGACATGACTCTTTTGGTAGAAGAGCAGCCATCACATTTTAGCCGGTGTGATAATGCGTAATATGAGATCTATTGTCATAACATATTATATGATGAACAGTGCAATTTTATGAACTCTACATGAATCATACAGATCTTGTAAATTTTTTTCATCTTACCTGACTCAAACATCAGGCTCATTAAACAGAAGCCCTAAATATAGATACCCCCTGACTTCTCCCTGCAGTGTGTCTGTCTCTTGTCTTTGCCTTGGGTAGAGAGGAGGCAGGGTGACAGTAATACCACATTTAGTTACATGAAAGGCAGAGTTACTGAGGGGGAGCACTAGATAGATGATAGATCTCCCTTTCATTTGCTCATTCCCCAAATGGCTGCAATGTCTGTCTGTGTTGGACCAGGTGAAGCCAGTAGTTATAAGAGTCATTACACCCAGTAAAAAGAAAGAGATTTATTTATTTTTATTGGAAATTCAGATTTACAGAAAGAAGGAGAGGCAGAGAGAACATATTCCACCTGCTGCTTCACACCCCAAATGGCTGCAATGGCCAGAGCTGAACTGATTCGAAGACAGGAGCTTCATCTGGGTCTCCCATGTGGGTGCAGAGTCCCGAGGCTTTGGGCCATCCTCAACTGCTTTCCCAGGCCACAAGCAGGGAGCTAGATGGGAAGCTGGGCCACCAGGATTAGAACTAGCACCCATATGGGATCCTGGTGCTAGAAGACAGGGGATTAACAAATTGAGTCGTTGTGTTGAGCCCTATTATACCTATTTTGCAGGTGATGATGCTTGGAAAAAGTGCAGTGCTCAGCAAAAAATGATAGTGTTCACAGTGATAGAGAATTTCATATGAGTGGGACCCAAAATTCATGATTTTTGTTTCATTTTTCTCCCAGGTACTCATGCAAAACTTTTATTTACTAAGCCTGGAAATGGCTTGCATGGAGCTTTTTTTTTCCTTTAGTGAATACACTGCCATGCATTTTTAAAAGAAACTCCTCACCAGATGTGTAGTGGCTCCTGACCCATTCTCACTCGTCTGGTTGCTTCTAGACCTCTGCCTTGGTACCTTTTGTCTTTTCTCCTTCCTATAGACTTGGCATTGACATGCACACCTGTTATGTCTCTCCAGGCTCAGCATTTGCATTTCTCTCACTCATTTCCCACATTTTAACTCCTTGAGCAATATGCTGCTCATTCTTGCTCAATGTTGACCCAGCACTGAAAACAGAGCCATGCGTTTTTATTGTGAGGTTGTTTTAATGTAGCAGTTAAGTCCATTGAATTTAGAGGACTGTGCTGAGCAAGTCTATACAAACATTGTGTGGTCATATATTTTTGGGGAAATAATGTATTCTGAGGTTATGTTTTCCAGACATCTAAACTACCTGGTCCCCCAAAATGCACAAGCTGTATTATATAAAGAGGAAAGAGACTAGAATTTTATGGCGTGTCAAACTCCTGGAAAACGTCTCATTAGGTACATTGTACAACCAAATTCTAGTGCAAGGCAACTCGTTTGTGAGTGATGATTATTGCTGCCATTGCCCCAGCAGTAGCAGGAAAGATGTTGTGAAATGATCCCATTTCCATTAGAAAATAATGACTATCTTGGCCGAGCAACATTTTTAAAATTAAATACCAACAATTCATAGTAATCAGAGAGCCTATTAGCCATGAAATTTGATTCCAGTATCAGAGACTACTCACTTATCCAAGGAGAGCCAAATAGTGGTGGGTGGACTTTACAGTCCAGCTTTGGGGAGAGAATTAAATATCTTGGAAATGTTCTACAGCTCCAACTCTGGGTAAATATGATATTTTACCATTTCAGTAGCAGATCAAGAAGGTGACTAACAAGAGACCGTTGTTAGTTACTTGAGGCCTGATATTTCTTCTTTGATTTGTTTAAGAACCAGGGTGTCTGATTGCAGTGAAACTGTCATGAATTTGTGCTTAGCTGCAGTGGTGATTCGTCAGTGTCCATCAGATGTCTTGAGAGAGAAGTGAAGTCAGAAATTGTTGCCATGGGATTAGCGTTAACTTGTGGAAGAAGTGCTCTTCACCTTGGGAGTAACCTTTAGGAGGACCGAGAATCATCAGAAATTTGTGGGTTCATCTCTGTTTTTTCTCTTGATGGTCCCTCCTGGCACCTCACTGGCAGTTCAGTTACCCAACCTTTATGCAATGCTTCCTAGCTTTTATTAAGAGATAGGAAAAAGGAGAGTAGTCGTGGACTACTAACTTACGTAGTGTTAAGTAACCCAGACGTGCTGTTTGAAAATAGATATTTACTACTTAGGCTTGTGAAGACTTAATACTAACCGCCTCCCCCACTCCCGTACAAAGTAAGACAAAAATATGGTTCTTGTCTTAATGTATCTATCTATCGTTGCCATTTACCTTATCCTCACTATGGAGACATAACTTGGCGAGGTGTTCGGTGGGAATACTGACCCACCGTAAGTATTTGTACTTAGATTCCTTAAGGCACTTTCTCCCAGTATCCCTAACCTTGAAATTCATGTTTTCCCATGCTGTATAAATTCTTACTGCCACCTTTTCACAATTTGGATCTAATGACTTTCAGAATTTTCAGATATCCATATGCATGATTATATGAAAGTACACTGCAAGTAAATACATAGACACAAAACTATACATCTACACACCTAAGGAGGTTCCCTGCAAAAGTGATTGGGAAAATGGAGTCCAAATATTTTTCCATGAATTTCTGTATACATACAGGCACATAAATACATGTATGTGCCATATTTGATGATAATTTTATCACCTATTTCTGAGTACTGAACTTGTCAATCTGAAAAAACTCTTTCCTGGCACCAACCTATGTCATACATTGGAAAAAATTTACTTCAACCAATATATATTCAGTTCTGCTTTCGGCAACCAGAGTGAAGTGCAGAAGGGTTAGCAGATGGAAAGTGCCATGGCAATCTCTCTAAAGAATAATGCAGAAGAAGATTCTAACAGACATACACAGATAGATAATGCAGCTTTCCCATTGTCACTTACCAGGTAGAGTCATGCCAGGCGTTTGTATCCATGCTTAGGTGCCTCCAAGGTCCACTTTCTGTCTGCTTCGTGAACACCTGCTATCAAAAAAAGAAAAAAAAAAAAAGAAGTGAGAAATTACAGCTCTGTTGCCTTCTCCCAAGCATATTTCAGGGTTTTTAGGTGAATGCGAATAAAAGCTGAGGCTCAAGGCCATTGACTTCTAAAATTCTTTCCGGCGATAACTTAAGAGAAACAGGGCCTTGAGACACGCTTGGTAATGGACAAGCCTGAAGTTTCAGCAGTATGATGTCTGGTCTGGAGTTGAGCAATAAAGCCAGGCAGGTCAACTGATTTTAGGAAACCTTAACATCATGTATATTTCTGCCCTTAAAGCTACTTACCAAGGAGGGATACTACAGGTCATGAACCCATATGTCTATCCATGTTGGAAAACATCACTTTCAGATTCCATGTTATTGTTAAATCCTGTGAATTTGGAGGTTCGTCTTGTTTTCCTTATTGTAAGGAATCCTCATGGTTTTTGCATGTCCTGATGGAATTCCTGTCTCAAGACACAAACCAAACAACCACACAGGGAATGCTGTAGTGGTTCCTTCCTTCCTTCCTTCCTTCCTTCCTTCCTTCCTTCCTTCCTTCCTTCCTTCCTTCCTTCCTTCCTTCCTTCCTTCCTTCCTTCCTTCCTTCCTTCCTTCCTTCTCATAGAGTAGCCAGTGAGGTACACAAAGAATATAAGGTTTCAAAAGGGATTTGGTTCACTCAAAATAACCTCACTCACAGACAGTTTGAAAGAATATAGTAATTTTAAGAATGAGAACATAATTGGCAACAAAATAGTTTTACATATTTTGAATGTATTTACTTCATTCAGAATTTAAACTTGTCAATGATATTTGCTGCTCTTACATGCAATTACAATGGTGGTGACAGTGGGAACTGGAGCATAGTAAAGCAGTATTAGCAGGTCAACTTTTTAAATGTATCACTAACCTTCACAATCATGTATGGATATTAGTTTTCTGCTGTGCTTTTGGAAAATTGATTGGGAAATAGCAGAACTGTCTCAAGAAAATGAACGCTTTAAGATGTTACACTTAGAGTTTCTAGTCAATTTCTGATGCAGATCAAGACAAAAAAAGGTGAATTCTTTGAGATTGTCATATATTTATATATTGTCAAATATATTGCCATATATTTAAATAAGTAGTGGTATATTTTGACCACTACTTATTTTTTTTTTCTAGTTAAATCTCATTTGGGATATATAGTGTCTGCAATTATGAAAGAAAATATACATTTAAAATTATCAATAGAAGCTTGACATTTTCCTTACAGGATAGGTGATTAGAAATTCTTTCGCGTTAGTCATGTAGAGGGGACATAACCTCCCATTTTCAAGTAAAAATGTTCACAGTTTCTCAATAACAATTTTGTTAGGTTGTGTGAGCTGTAATGTGCTGCACATTTCCTGTGATTTTCATTTAATCATTTGGTTTTTGTTTTTAATGTCAAGGAAAAGTGATTTCTAGGTCAAAATATTTTGAATGAAATTACAGACAAAACATTTTGAATAATAATTATATAGTAGAATATAAACTGACACATAATGCTAATATTTGTCAAATATTCCATTAGAGATTTTCTCCTAAGAGGTCATGACATTCTACTCTTATTTTTATTCTGCTCAATTGGTTGTTATATTTTAGACAGTTTCTTGTTTGTTCATTTAAAATGTACGTAGATTTGGTTGTGTCATTGGTACCTGGGAAATAAATGATGCCATTAAAATAACATGAGGACTTTGAGCATCTCAAACCCAGAATTGATAACTAACAGTGAGGACAATAGAATGATAGAAAATGTAAATAGTTTGTTCAATGCTTAATTCAAGGTTTGTGTGATGGTTCATTCTTCCATAAATATCTACACCCTATTGATAGAAGACAAGCAAGCTCAGTCTCCTAAGCACAGAGCTTTCCAGTGTTTGAGAGTGTCTTACCCCTTACCTAAATCAAATATTAGTTGTCTCAGAACTAAATGTATTTTTTAAAAATCTAATGTTCTCTTTGTCAATTAGGGATCTCCAAAAAGTACATGGAAAGTATTTGTTATGGAAATTATCATGCATGGATTTTGAGAAATTATTTTTCCAGATTAACTCATCTTTTATCCATTTTTGTGAATTTTTGATATGGTAGTTTCATAAGGTGATTATTTCATGATAAATATCTTTAGGCTATTGTTTTAGATTAGAAATGCAGCATACACAACTCTTTTTGGTTACATACTCAGATTCTTAAATTCACGTTCTTGAAAAAGATTGATTTGTTTGTTTTGATGGCGGAATACAAAGTGAAGGAGAGCTGGAGAGAGAAAAAGGGTGAAGTCTTCCCTTCACTGATGCCCTCCTCAAACAGGTGCAATGGCCAAAGTTGGGGCAGGTCAAAAGCAGGAGCCAGGAGCTTCTTTTAAGCCTCCTACATGGGCATAGGGGTCCAAACACCTGGACCATCTTCTCTTGCTTCCCCAGGCACATCAACAGGGAGTTGGATCAGAAGTAGAGCAGCCAGGATTTAAGTAGTGCTCATATCGATGCTGGTATTGCAGGTGGTGGTTTAAGACACCGCACCACAGCCCTGGCCCTAAATTCAGAATGTTTATGAATGCCTCTTGTGTAGAGTGTTTCTTGGCATAGTTTTTATAGAAACAACATCCTGTAACCTTTACAGATAAAATGTGCAAAGGTGGTGTGTGATATACTGGTGCATCTTCAGTCTTGCTTTACACGATTTTTTTTATTGTTTTTTATCATAAAGAGTTTGTAGTATCAGAAATAACAAATAACAAGGAGCTTGAACTGGGGCTAGCATTGTGGAACACTGGGATAAGCTACCATAATGGCCAATGGGGGAGTGAACGAACCATCGGCTGGAAGTCCTCTGTCTCTCCCTCTATTGCTGTTAACTCTTCCTTTTAAGAAGGTTGACCAAATCTTTAAGAAACACATGTAGGGTAAATTGTATGTTTGGCATGCTGCCACGCTTCTCTTGTTCTGTTAGGTGTTTCCTCATACAGGTTTGGTGATTGCTTGTGTTCTAACACGTATACTTCCTTCGTTAAGTTTTGATTTCTGTTATCTTCCTTCAGCATAAGCACAAAAAGATCTTTTTTTTTCACTTTTACCATATGGATTTTGGATGGCTCAAGCATTTTCTCCTTATCACCACTTACATTTTGCACCGGATCAATTTTGTGCCCTAATGTTGACAGTAGTTTTTCTGTGTTTTCAGCTGATGAAATTATAGCTTCCTTGAATCTCTTCTTTTGCATCCTATTTTTTCTTCCAGAATCACAAGCCGAAGTAGGTTGTAAAATTTTCTTTTAGTTTCTGTTGAAAATTGCTTCCACATAGCTCTGTTTCACAGTGTTTTTATACTGATTTCCTTCACCCATTTCTCTAAGTTTGTCGATGGTATGTGAGATTTCCTGCATATCCTGGGCGAAGACCCCATTCCACGCCCCAGATTTCCAAGACAGAGGGTCTTTGGAAGACCCTTGGCCTCTCTGCTTCCAGCTGGGTGCTGGTAGAATTCTTTCTCAGATCAGTTGCTGAACAATAAGTAGATGGGCTTGTGAAGCCCATAGCACAGTTCCAAATACCATATAGTGGGCCTGGTGCAGTGCCCAGCAACTAGAGTTCTCACCTTGCACGCATGGAGATCCCAAATGGGTGTTGGTTCTAGTCCTGGCAGCCTCACTTTTCAACAGCTCCCTGCTTGTGGCCTGGGAAAGCAGTTGAGAATGGCCCAATGCCTTGGGGCCCTGCACTCAGGTGGGAGACTCCGGGGAGGCTCTGGTCTCCTGGCTTTGGATCGGCTCAGCTCTGGCTGTTGCGGCTGCTTGGGGAGTGAATCAGTGAACAGAAGATCTTCCTCTCTTTCTCCCCTCTTCTCTGCGTATCTAATTTTTAAATAAAATGAAAGACATCTTAATAAAATAAAATGCCGTGTAGTGTGTTACCCTGTGAGTTCGCGATGAAGATTCCTTCTATGACCATCTGGCCATTCAAAATTTTAGACTCATAGATTCCATAAAATTACACATTCCAATGGTCCTAGGCCCCAGGAATATAACAATTGTCTGTTTTCTCCTGTGCCAATAATATTTAACTTGCAGGAATGAGTCATCATAACATGGAATATTTTCTGTTTTTTTTTTCTACTAACAAAAACTATTTGCCCAGCACATTCGTCAGCAACAGTAAGTGCTTAGAAAAGTTTTTGTCGTCTTTTAACTAGTTTCCATGAACTTTTTAAAACTTGCACAAGTCTTCATTTGTAGTCTTTTTTTCTTAGAGATGTCAGCTCGGAAGCAATATGCTAAGCTGGAGAGCAATGGTGCACTTGAAGGACGATGCTGCTCTAACTGCTTTGATGTTCAGCCCTCAGACACATTTTTTCCCCCTAAAATTTGTATTATTTTCGTGAATGGAAGAGTAACAGTGAAAAGGAAGAAAGAGGAAGAGACAGAGAAAAAATGGGCTCTTCATCTGCTGCTAGTTCATTTCCTAGATCGCTGCACTGGCAAGAGCTGGGCCGGGGGATGCCAGGTCAGGTCTGCAACCTGAGTGGCTGGGGCTCAAGCGCTCGTGCCAACTTCTGCTTCTTTCTCAGGTACATTATTAGAGAGACAGCGAGAGCTTGAAGCAGCATCTGCATATAGGATTCCATATTAGGCAAGCAGAGTTTAGGGGGCTGGACCGTAATGTGGACCCTTCAAACATGTTCTTAGATTTAAAATTCCGTATTCATCCTGTCACCTCATTTCATAACAATTTTTCTACATTGCTTGCATTAATTTTCCTCCTTATTTTTTTGGTATGCAACGCAGCCCACAGTGTATTCTCCAGTGCTGCTGGCTGGCTGGATGCCAGATGGGCAAATGGGTGGCTAGCGGAAAGGACGGAAGAATGGGTTCCCGAGTGGATGGATGGAGAGAGAGCTGTGTAGGATTCTACTTAAGATGGAATTCACGTTTATGGTCTGCAAGGCACAGTGCTGTTGGAAAGAGGTCTTCCTCCCATAAGACTGCATAACATAGAAGATTGAAAAAGTCGAGAAACTGGATGTGAGGTTTGTCGTAAAGAATTTCTCTTTGCCTCACATGGCATTTCTGGTGACAGGTGTTGTCAGAGGCTGCCAGCGCGACTGCACTGTGACCACCCAGACTCTGATGTTCTGCCATTTCCTCCTCCAGCTTCTTCCTGTCTGTCCCACTGCTCCTCATCTTTGCCCTTTCTCTAACAGTGCCTCCTCTTGAATATTTAATACACCTTTCTCTAAGCCCAGGTTTCATCTCTGCCCTGGTCATCACCTTCGCCACATCTCAGTCCTATGTAATAGCTTTCTCTTTCTCTAATAGAAGACATGGTTCCTTGACTTTGGAGAAAATTGCTATTTTCTCATGTGTAGTTTTCTGGAAATAGTCAGGAGGCTGTAGGTTGTGATCAATTTGAGAGACACTTAATGGTAGTAAAACGGGCAAAGCAGTAGATCCCAAATTCTTCAAATTGTTATTTATCTATTTCCATCCATCCTTGGCTATTTTAATACAGATATAACTTTTACTACCAGAAAGCTATATATAGTAATTGATTTTTGGCTTCCTATTTCAGAAGCTACAGATAAAAGGATATTAATTTTTAAGAAACCACTCAATCAGAAAATGCATTCTTTACTGATGGTGGAAAGAAGTTCAGTGGGGCGGAACTCCAGAATAATGAAGACTGGTTCCAGCTCTGTCATTTCATGTTGAGGCAGCTCAGGTACCCGGGAGGGACACACAGGGGCTTTTCACTCTAAAACAATCACTTTGGGGGCAGACATTTTATGTAGAGGTGTGGAGGCCCAGTGTCTGCTGTTGGCCTGGCTGGGTTCAAGTTCTGTCCCTACAGCCCTTACAGCCTCTTTCTAACTGCGTACTTGGAAGTAGCAGGCGATGAATTATGTACCTGGATCCCTCTCACTCATACGGGAGATGCAAATGGAGCTCCTGGCTCCTGGTTTTGGCTTGACCCAGCTCCGGCTCTTGTGGACATTTGAAGAATAAACCTATGGATGGAAGATGTTTCTTCATGTTTTTCTCTCTCTCTCTCTCTCTCCCCCCCTGCCTTGCAAGTAAACTGAAAATGAACAAGTGAAGATGAAAACAAAATAAGCACATTTTCAAGGTGGGTGTTGGGAAAAACAAATTAATGTGCCACATAAAAGACCATATCCCATATTGGATTACCTGGTTCCAAATCCTGGTTCTACTCAGATGTCCAGCTTTCATGCCTTGGTGTGCTGAAAGAACCACTAATGGCCATTGCACCTGCTTGCTGGCTTCGCTTGGCCAAGCCACTGGCTGGTGTAGTTACTGGGGAGGGCACCAGGGCATAGGAAGGTTCTCTGCCTTTCAAATAAGTAAGATTTCAAATATTTAAATGACTGTGATTTCCAAGAGCTGTACCCATTTAATTTCCTACCTGCAACAGGTGTGCCCTGCTATGCGTCCCAGCACCCACCCAGCAGTACTATGGCTATTTAACTCAAAGTCAAGGGACTGACAACTGCTACTTCTCTAAATATGGACATCGTTGCCAAGTCAGAGTAAGAATAGAGTCAATATTCACTTTAAAAGGGTAACTTCAGTTTCAGAAGAACATAGCCATTATAAAAATACTTATTTCAAGGGCAGAGTGACAGAGATGGACACACATACACACACACACACGCACACACACGCACACACACACATTTCTCCCATTTCTAGGTTGTCTTTCCACTCTGTTAATTGTTTCCTTTTTCTGAGCAGAAGCTTTTTTAGTTTGATAGAATTTCATTTGTTATATTTTTGCTTTTGTTTCCAACATTTGGTGATATTTTCTAAAAAACAAAAAATCCAATTCCAGTGTCCTCAAGTGTTTCTTCTGTGTTTTCCATCATTAATTTTGTATTTGCAGATGGGAATGTAAATTAGTAAAGACGTTGTAGAAAACAGGATTGTGGTTCCTCGGAAATTTAAAACTAGAACTACCACGTGATTGGCAGGCTTACCACTGGTTATATAGCCAAAGGAAATGAGATCCATATTGAACAGATATCTGCATTTGTATGTTTATTGCAGTACTATTCATAATTGCTAAGAAATGAAATCAGCGTAAGGGGTTGTTAATTAAAAAAAATCTATAAAGTAAAATGTATGTGTGTACCATGAAATACTATTTAGGCTTTAAAAAGGATGAAATCAGGTCATCTGGCACACGTGGTTGAAACTGAGAAGTGTCATACTAAGTAGGATAATCAAGAAACAGAATGAAAAATGGCATGAGATCTTGTTCACATGTAGAAACCAAGTTGACCTCCTGGCAGTTGACAATACCATAGTAATGATCAGAGGCCGAGAAGTGTGCAGAAAATGGAGCAGGCAGGGGAGGTTGACTAATGACCGCCAAGTTATAGTTACATGGAAGACAGAAAGACAGGGTGATATACTCTTGCACAGTGCTGAGGTTACTGATAATGATATGATATATGGCTTCAGGGGACAAAAAAAAAAAAGAAAACATTTTGAATGTTTTCACTCAAAGATGTCATCAATGTTAGGGCAAGAGCTGTGGCACAGTTGGTGAAACTACTATCTGCAGTGCTGTCCTCACATCTTAGAGTGCCAATTCAATTTCCAGCTGCTCTGCTTCCAATCTGAATTCCAGAAATTCACCCGGGAAGGGATGGCAGCTGCCCCAACTCCTCCACCCATGTGGCAGACCAGGACAGAATCCCTTCATCCTGGTTTTGGTCCAGCCCAAGCCTGGTTGTTGCAGCCATTTTGACAGTAAACCATCGATGAAGGATGTCTCTCTCTCTCTCTCTCTTTGTCCTTCTTGCTGTATTTCTTCTTCTGCTAAGATGTTCTATCAAATAAAAAAAAATCTTTAAAGAAAATGATAAATTCAGAGCTAGACATGTTTAAATCAATTTGAATGTTGCATAATGTATGCATTTATCAGGCCATCACTTGAAACATATGAGACTATACATGTTGCTCTAACATTTACACCCTGAGTGGGTGACCAGTAGCTAGTTTTACCATTGAGTGCGGCTTAATGTGTTAGGGTCAGAATTAATGATATGCCACTTCTGTCCACGCACAGGATATAAGCAGTCATTTAAAATTTTCTGGATCCCAGAAACATGGTCTGTTTAAGGGGACAAGAGAAAAGAGGCTGAATTGCCCTAATTGTTGCCTCGGAAATAGGAAAGGAGATGATGGGAATACATTTTCACAAAATCACCGGCAACTCTTCTGAAATTTTGACTCTAAGTTGACTCTGATTAACTATATAATGTGTATGGAAGAAATAGTATTCTTTCACTCATGCATTTGAGAATGCTTTGAAAGATTGTCAGTCAATGTGTTTCTTTGTTCTCCTTCAGGTGGGGCTCAGACCTGGCTGGGAGCAAGATGTTGTATTTGGGGTTTTTGTAAGGTAACAGCAAGTGGGTGTAGCCAGCTACACAATGAGCCTGTGATTGGATTTTGGGTCTCAGCAGTGAAAGTCAGAAATGTATATAGTTGGGACCATGTGAAGGGTTTGCTGATCGGCTTGTCGGGGGACTGAAGTTCTCATTTAGTCTTTCCTGACAATCTCTCAACTTCAGTAAGCCCAAGAATACTCCTTGAGATGGTTGGGAACTGAATTAAGTTGCAGAGAGGGGATCAGTAACCCAAGAGGTTATAACTTATTCATCCATGAGACCTCAAGTGTCAGCCGACAATGTTGTCAGAACCTTACTTGCCACCAGAGATGGGGTGGCAGGGCTGGGGAGTGACAAAGGGACAGGCGGGCCTTCCTCTGTCCTGAGAAATGCACCCACACCCTGATTGCATCTGAGGATCCCAAGGATGAAAGCAGCGTGGATTTTGTCCACGATTTTCTCAACAGCTACTGAGCTATTCCAAGTGTGTTCCCTATTCTATTTTAAGGATGAAAATGTAGACCAATTAGAGGAAGAGAGTTCAGGCGAGGGGAGAAGACTTCTTAAGAGACAGAGAAGACTTCTAACAAGAAGCTGATAGTAGCTTTACCTCCACAGGACTAAGCAGAGCTCATGATAATGGCACGCAAACATTTGAAAAAATGGAAACAGGAAAGAGCAGTATTGTTCATTGTGACTCAGCTAGAAGTTGCTAAGAGCCATGCAAATTAGCTATCAAAGAGGATTTCAAAAATATACATAACGTTTTTCTCCTTATAGGAACATATTCACAACTGGACAGGACATTATGAAACAACACAACTAACAGCCAGAAACTTGCTGAATGGTGGATTCATTCTTTTATTCATTATTTTTCTTGATATCTTTGGTCATTCACGTATTTGCCATTTTCTTTGTTCCATTATCTTCACTCATCCTATTTCCTTATTCAAGAAATGTATTTCAGCATGTGGAGGACTGGAAAATGCATTCAGATTATCGAGGGTATGAAAACTTTTCTCTTTCCTCTTTTCTGTTCCTCCATATGTCTTTGGTTGATTGTGTTTGTTTTTCAGATTTTTTTTGGTGTATTCATTTTCTTTTCAGGGATGTCTGATACTCTTCTCATGTCCTTTATTATTCATTTCCTTGTCCAGTAGATCTGATCAGTTTTGTATGATAACTTACCCTATTTTTGGTCTCCTCCAATTGTCAGTATGCCCTGCAATTCCTTTAAATGCTTTAAACACGCACGATTTATACTGTCTGTGTAGTAAATCCACTATGTGCAGCTGCCCTGTGTCTAATTCTATTTTGATTATATTGGGCCTGATTATACTTGTTCATTCAGGCTTATTTTCCCATTTGTATAATTTTTTTTTGGTTATGAGTTCATGTTCCTTTAATCTTTGATCCTTTAATCTTTGATCCTTTGATCTTATTTGGATAAATTTTTAGGCTACATTTAAATTGTCTTCAAATTGGATTCCCATGCTATATGCAGATGACTGGAGGCCTTTAGAAGTCCAGAACCATTTTAAAATTGGATTTCATTTGAGTGAGAGGAAGGTGCAAGGGTAAGATAAATCTGATTTTCGAAGCTGAGGGCAAACTTTTGCTTAAGAATTGCTAAAAAAATAAGTCATTGTCAATCATCCTTTATCACCTCCTTCTCACAGCCCCTCCTTGTGGACCCTCTGCCACTCCTCACCCCTGCTGCTTTGCCCTGTTTGCTTTGAGTCCAAACGGAGACCTGCCTTTTGGACGTCTTGCCTCCTGTCAGGGAACCAGGAGAGTCCTGGATCTGCCTTCAACCTTGGTAACTCTACATACGATGCTGACACTTAGGCCCTGCACCACCTGCTGTTGGCACATAAACCGACGAAGTTGCCCGTGCCATAGTTTACTGACTCAAGTGGACTCACACACTTTTTGTAGTTTTAAAGTTTTATGAGGAATTCTTTTATTTTCCTGACACTAAAATGATTATTTGTTGGGCTGCGCGTTTATTGTGCAGTGTGAATAAAAGCTGGCATATTCTCCCAGTGTTTGCTAAACCTTATGAGAAACCTAAGTTCTACTGTGTTTGTATTTCAAAATGTTCTTTATTTATGGAGGAAAGCAATTTTAGCCCATGCATTTCAAATTAATTTTTCCTATTTTGCAGTTTCTAGTTTTAACTTTGTTAATGGTGCTCTTTTTTCTTCCTGATACAGACCTTTTAAATTTTTATATATTCAAATATATTGATCCTTCCTTTTTTGTTCCCTGCCTTTGATGCAATGGCTAATAATTTTTTTTCCCCATCAACATCACAAAACTATTCACCTATTATTTCTCATGCTTCTTCTTGAAATTTATTGGCTCAACCACTCATTTCCTCTATGAAATATAAATGACTCTTTTATAACATACTAAATGAGTAGATATACTTTGGTATGTTTTAAAACCTCTTATTAGCGTATTTAGAAGTAAGCTGAAATAGCACATAATTAGTTTAATTTAGGTCAGACTGAATCGTTCTGCCACAATTCCTTTTTAAAATTTTATCATTCAGTCACCTGACAATATTTGTTTTAAATTTCTAAATGGAGATTGAAGTCAATTTACTTTGCATCAGGTTTTGAGAATGCAAAAAGTGGAAAAAAAAGTTAGACACTTCCAAAGTTTAAATCCTGGTATGTCAGACACATGTGCAGTTACGGTCCGGTGTGATAACGTTCTTTTTGAAGGCTTACTCCGCTTGGCACGGGGACGTGTTCCCCACGCCCACCTCATCTGCATAGTGGAATACACGCAATCTTTCAGGGACAGGCCCGGTAGGATCTGCACTTCCGTGTTTGTACCCTGAGGATGGTGAGCAAGGAAAGAGGCGAGGAGGGGGACAGTCAGACCACATGGATGATGCTTCCAGTAAAAGCGAAAAGCAGTTCTGTTGCAGAGGCATTCAGATGCTGTATGGTCAAGCAGGAGAAAACAAGCCTGGCCAGTCAGTCAGGTGGATTGTAGGTGTGTCTGATGACATCGGCGGACTCACTTCTCGGTTCGAAGCCGGAGAGTAGCAAGTTTTTCCCACTAAAAACAGAAGTGGCTCTGGGAGGGATGGGCCAATTCAGAGGCTGTGGCTGTAGGGTCGAGGGCAGTGACGATGGCTGAGCTAGCGCCGAGAGGGACAGTCGGAGGCCACAGAAGCGCTCAGTAGAGACTTCAGTGGTGAAGAGGTTTTAGTGACGGACAAGACGGAAGTGGGAGAGAAAGGGATGGACAGCGCCATGCTGCTTTGATGAGCGTCTGACAGATGGAGTCACCATCTTTTGAGGCAACTTTTAAGGGAGGTGGAACTAGTAGCGTGGGGGTGGAGCAACATTTTGAGTATTATCTATTACATATTGAAGTGATTTATGGCTTAAAGTGGTAATAAGCCACATGCTATCACTTCCATTTCCAGTCTTATCTGAATGCATGAACAAAACCAAAAAAAGATGTATTTATTTTCATTGGAAAGTCGGAAATACAGAGAGGAGGAGAGACAGGAAAAGAGCTTCTGTCCACTGATTCACTCCCCAAGTGACCACGGTGGCTAGAGTTGAGCCAATCCAAAGCCAGGAGCCAGGAGCTCTTCTGGGTCTCCATGCAGGTGCAGGTTCACAAGGCTTTGGCCTGCTTTCCTAGGCCACAAGCAGGGAGCTGGATGGGAAGCAGGGCCTCCAGGGTCCTCCACCGGGGCCTATAGGGGATCCCGGTGTGGGAAAGGCAAGCACTCTAGCCACTAGGCTACTGCACCGAACCCCTGAGAGCATTTTTTTTTTTACTTATCAGTGCTATGTCAGTTATTCTCATCTGGTCTTCCTGGGTCCAGAACCCCTTAGTCCCAGCTGCATCTGGCTGCCCAGGGCAGTCTTCTATCCTCTCTTCCTGCCCCAGGAAGGCCTAATTCCTATATATCCTGGGTTATACCTTCCCGCTGATGTCATGCACAGAGTAACAATGTTTAGGCCAGTGATGGTGGTCTCCTACAGTGACCCCATAGCCACCTGTTCATCTAAGCCCATTCTGTAATGTTTGCCTAGGGATGAATGTGCTTCACAGCTGCTTTCTCAGAACTTTCCTTCACTGGTGACACATGCCTACATCTCAATATGCTGTGACTTAGTGTAAAAAGTCGTGGGCTGTGGATAAAAGCCAACGCGTAACCCTCTGATATTGAGCTAATCAACGGCCGCAGGCTGACTTTGCGAAAGACCTTGCTTGTTGTGAAAGATAGAATTAAGGCTGATGCGATATACAACTCCCATTAATACGCGGGGATCAAGACCAATACTGTCCCAGAGTGAGCTCTCGCAGTCCGTGTGTTGGTGCTATCATGGCCCGTGTCTGGGTCTCATTCTGTGAGAGCGAGGGCATGCCCTTGTTATCCCCACAACAGTTATTGTGGTTCCGTAACATAGGGCATGGACAAATGTGTACCGGATGGGCGTTGCAGAGAGAACAGGACCATTATCAAAAATAGACTTAAGCCGCGTGTATCCAACTGCATTTTGTAAAGTGCTGAGGGACGCTCTCTTCTCTCGTGGATCTTTGCAGACTGAACTATAGCAATTTTAAATGTTTTCGCCAGAGCTGTTCTGCCCAGTAGTAATTTTGGTTGTTACGCATAAATCAGAGATACAATGGGGGAATGTTTCAAGTGGTATTATAAATAATGATTCTAAGTATGCACTTTGGTTTTTATTGAATATCATCTGATTAGTAATTTTGTTTTTATTTTAGCCTTGTGAATATTTATTGTAGCAACCATGATTACAATAATCTCTAATGGAAATTTTGTCCACCTGAGTTTCCTGGTGTCTCGATGGGTGATTGACCTTGTTCCGTAGAGGGAGGCTGTGGGTGTCCTTCAAATTAGTGCGTGCTTGCCCTTGACCCATGTGTGGCCAGTAGGTGGCGATATGCAGACTGTCTCCTACCCATTTTGAACCCGGCTTTAATGCTGAGCAGGCTGGCTTGGCTTCTACTAAAAATGCTTATCTCACTCATGCCAGTTTGAGCGACATTTGGGAATGGAAATAGGACAGCCTCTGAGGACATATCCATCAGGATCCCAGTCCCACAGTGGCCATCTCCTGGGTTTGTAGTTTTCCAATCATTCTATAAAGCAATTTTTTAAAATGCAAGAACATTGGTATTATTAAATAACTATGTGTGGCTTTCCAAAATTTTGTGGAAATGAACTTCTCTTTGAATTTCACTTTCCACAAATTTTGAAGTACCCGTGTATGTTTTGACTCCAAATTATTATTTTCTTTTTTTTTTTCTGCTTCATATTTGCGTGTGTTAAAATTGCATGGGTTAAAATTTTAAAACAAGGATTTTTAAAACAGAAAAACATAGTTGGGTCCCCTTGTGCCGTTTGGTATTGACCAGACTCACGTGGATGTTCAGGATGTATGAATTGTGCTCTCGACAGAGCGGATCCACAGATGGGATGAGGATTAGGTGAATTTCAGTTCGCAAGGTGTGTAGAGGGGGATGAGGGACGGATGACAGAGAGGCTGTAAGTCTGTTTTGATCATACCATGATGGAGAAGTTGCATCATCAAGATGGAACAGAAAGAGCTGGGGAAAAAAATACACTTAATCTACTCTTTAGAACATGATGGGCCACGCCTGGCTGTGAACCGAGCATGCCCACTGGCGCAGTTACTCAGGGCAGCTGACGAGTCACCTGGCCTGTTGTGACTTCCTCACGGGAGGGCTGTCGATGTTGCTCAGCCACTCTGCTGCTGCTCTACCCTTGTACCGCCAATGTGATCCCTAAGTAATAAAACGAAAAGAATAGGCTGGAAAATTCTGAATGTCCCCTTGGCCTGAAACGTTTTTTTTGTTTGTTCGTTTGGTTTTAACACTTCCCACCTTTTGGGTGAAGCTCTGTAGGGTTGATTGGATGCTAGCTATCATTGGAAATGCATTTGTAGGTTTGCTTGTATCTTACAGTTCCTGAGGGTTTTTTTCTTTTTTTTCACTCTTTACTAAGATACAAATGTGAAAAGAAAAAAAAATGGAGTAAATACCTTATCTCAGAGTAGCAGAGAAAAATTGGGAGAAACACAAAATGAGAGGATATAAGCATATTCCTGAGAGCTTATGCTGCCGCACTGCAGGAGCATCTCTGATCTATCGGCACAGAGAGGATCGATCAATATTTGTATTGGAGGCAAGAAGTGCTTTTCCCCCCTTTTTCCTTTCCGGTTTTGTTTTGTTTTGTTTTTTGGTCATATGCTGTGTACTTTTCTAAGAATAGTAACAGAGTTTGTCTTGAATCCACCAGCCCTTGTGTCTGGATATGGCATTAATAACAGAGAAAAGTTTAAAAGCTAGAATAGTCCTTCCTCGGTATCCACTGGGGACTTCCTTCAGGTCCCCTGTGAATGTCAGCATCTACAGATGCAGAATTCCCTTCTATAAAATGGCATGTAATTTGCACATGATCTTTTCATGTTCTCCTCCTTATATACATTAAGTCATCTCTAGATTACTTGTAACATTTAATACAATGCTAAGCGCTGTGAAGACAGGACTAATACTGTATCGTTCATGGAATGATGATGAAAAAAGAAGTCAGTCTATGCTTAGCATGTGTTCTCCAAAAATCATTTTGAATTAAGGTGGATGGAACCCAGAGATATGGCCACCCCAGGCAGAGAGGGCTGGGCTGTATTTGGGAACTTGAGAGTCAAAAGAAAAATGATGTGTTTAAAAGGAGAGCAAATCTGTCCCCTCCATTTTGTTTGATCCATCAAGTGTGGTTTGCTTGTGGCCTCGTATCACAGGCATTTTATTTCCACTTTCCCATCGTCATGCTCCAATGGAAGATTCTGAAAGGGTTTGTTGTAAGGGGGGGTTGGCCTGATGAGTGTCTGATCTGGATTTCTGGAAATGTCTTTCCTGATTCTTATTATGATCTAAACTGGCATTTCGGCGGTGGTGACAGTGAAGAAACTTTTGGCCTCTTGTCAACATGAAGTTTAGCGGTTGCCCATCCAAGCTAAATTAATGAAGTGGACACATTCTTGGTTAGAATTTCTCAAGTTCCCCGTGCCCCAGGGAGGGATGGTTTAAGGAAAAGGTTATCAGGGTGCTAGTTGGGAAGGCTCAGTGATCTTTGCACCTTGTGGCCCTGTGATAATGGGAAATTGACCCAAGATTAGGTCACAGTAAGTGAAAACTGGCCTGATCTTTCTCAGAGCTCTCCTGGGGATCTACGCAGTCTAGCTAACGTTTAAAACATACAGTTTCTAGAATATCATTAGAATGCTTAATATTTTATTTTGAAATAAAATATGTGTGAGCACACAGATATACATATCATACATATGATTTATGTGTATATTTCAGGAATCATAATAAAATTCACCCTCCACTATTAGAACACTATTGAAAACTCATCACTATTAAAAATAGATTTTAAATCATGATGTGCTGAGCCCAATTAAAGAGGACAGGAAGTTAGGAGGTGGTGATTGAGAAAGATGCTCTAGAATTGATGAACAACCACAGCCAAAAGATCTAAATGCGAGGAAGCCTGGGTTGCCAGGGGATGCCATGTCTTCTTGGAGAGAGAACTCTAAAGCGATGGCCTGATCCTAGGAAGTCCAGTACAGGAGGATGGCCTGACGGGCTGATCCTAGGGGCCTCCAGTACCACAAGACACTGTTCCTGACGCCCTGGGACGTCTGCCTGAGCTAAATGATGTTTTCTGGTGAGAGAGCACAGAATGGTGAAAACTGGGAAGGGAAATTCTCTATGCGTGGGAAAAAATAGCTCTTTGTTTCCACCATATGACAAAAAGACACCAAGACCCTCAAAAGGATCAAAATACTCTTAAATACCTATGTAATAATTTACTGAGGGTTCATGCATGTAAAGCATTGTGCCCTGTTAGTTAACACATAATCAGATTTGTTGAGATCTTTGTGTCTGGAGGTTGAACGGTAGCAGAGATCTTTATTTCGTAGCAAGCACCTGTCTCTACATACTTTATCATTTCATATTCTTTTTTTCATCTAAAATATCGGATTTTTCAAAGCCTTTCAGACCCTCAGACTTTCTTCAAAGGCATTTTTCCTTCTGCAGGGGAATATATTTACTCAAAACTGCGAGGGAACTTGAAAGTGATAATGAAAAATCATTTTTAAAAGCACAGGCAGGAGATCATTGTTATTAGCCAAAAAAGGCACATGGGCAGGTGTAGCACGCTGCACTTTGTCTCACCAGGCCTGATCTATAATTAGACTTTTCGCTGATATGTAGAGAAATATTGGACTGTGGGGTTTAGATTTTCATGGTGACTTGCAGGTGGAAAGCGTTGCAAACAATTGTCAAGGGAGAGTGCATGGAATAAAAGATACATCTATTGTATCAGTAGTAGCCCTGAGAAGAATAGGTGCTTTGCTGGGTTGTGTGTGTGGCAGGACTCTCAGTAATTTCCTTCAGCTCTAGTTCTTGGCGTTTAGTGCTTGTTCAATAAACGTTTGTCTAATTACTGACGGAAAGAACTTTTCAGCAATGCTCAGAGCATAGGGGTTACCGTGACAGTTATGTCAATAATTGTAATAATTACAGACACTAGAAAAACTGGGAGACCGAGTGTTCTCTGTCAGCAGACTTCTTTCAAGAGGAGGACATAGGTTAAGAATTTTGTGAAGCAGGTGCTTTTTTAAATTCTCATTAAAAAAAAAAGTTTTATGTATTGCAAAGGAAGAGAGAAAAAGAGATCTTCCGTTCCACTGATTTGCTTCCCAGATGGCTGCAACAGCAGGATGTGGGGCAGGTGGAAGCCAGGAGCTTGGAACCCTGTCCTCTTCTCCCTCATGGATGGCAGAGGCCCAGCAGATGGGCTAACATGTGCTGCCTTCCCAGGCTGAGTAGCAGGTGGATGTAGCCAAAGGAGAGCAGCCAGAATTTGAACTGTTCTCTCAGAGGGGCTGTCATTGTTATCGGAGGTGGCTTAGCCTGGTGTGCCACAACACTGGCCCCACTAGGATGTTTAAATGTCCTGACCAGAAAGGTTTCTTCCCGTGTCCAGCTGTGTATTTAGTCGTGAGTATCCTTACTTAAATCTGCAAAATTGAGAAGTATCAGTTAAGCTGCTCCCCAACCCACCTTTTCTATGACAGATAATAAGATTACATTCCAATTTACATGCTTTTTGTTTTTAAGGAAGAATTATTCATATTTTCAAATCTTCAGTACTCTTGTATATTTTCTGTCTGATAACTCTCTAAGTTGCTTACATGGCATGGTATTATCATGTTACATTTGTCATTGTATTAATTTCTTTTGTTTTTCCTAGAAATCAGTATTTATTTATTCTACTGTAATCATTTTTGTTAGTGTCCCAAACTTCCTGAGCTTTAAAAAAAATGTCCTTTTTCAAAGTGGTGGTGCATAAAATTGAATCTAACCTATCTAACCTAAAATGTACATACTTTGTATTGACAACTGTGCCTTCCACAAGTGAAATGGGGATTTCAGTTTTCCAAATTTCATTTGAAGTGTTCTATATTTGGAGACTAGTGCCTTGGCAAAGCATGCTAATCTTCTCAATGCAATGCTGGCATCCCATGGGTGCTGTTTCAAGTCCCAGCTGCTTCATTTCCTGTCCAGCTCCCTGTCTATGACCTGGGAAAGCAGCAGATGATGGCCCGAGTCCTTGAGTTCCTGCACTCAACGTGGGAGGCCTATAAGAAGCTCCTGGCTTCAGGTCAGCTCATGTGGCCATATTAAGACTGAACGAGTGGAAGGAAAAACTCCCTTTGCCTCTCCTTCTCTCTGTAAATCTGCTTTAAAATAAAATAAATGAATCTTTAAGAAAAGTTTTTCGTAGTTTGCCCACATATCTTAGGATAACTGTCTCACACGAAGCAAACATTTTCTTGTTCATTTACCTTAAGCTATGTACCAGAAAAATGAGTGTATGATTGAATGAAGCGTTTTAAAGAATAGGCCCGGGCATATCAGTCCAGGTCTATGTTTATATGTATCATATCTGGTTTAAACTTTGTTTAGTTCTTCCTGAGTCTCCTTGGATCGCTGAAGCAACGAGGCCGTTTCTTGATTTAAAGACTGCACCTGGTTCCTCAGCAGCTGGTTCTCCAGGCGCAGGTTGGACAGCTCCTGGGCTTTGCTGTCATCAGCAGGTGCTGAGCTGTGCTCGGTGGTGGCTGATGATACACTCTCCTTGGAAGAGACCTCTGATTCTGTTGGGGCAGAGTCTTGGCTACTGCTGGTTTCATGGTTGCTCCCAGTGTTCTCCTGGCTGGTTCTGACTGCTCCGCTGGCCTTGTGGGAACTGAGGCCGCGGTCTGAGGGGTGGCCAGGACGGGCATCCTGCTCTTCTCCTTCTTGGTCTCTGTCCTCCCTGTGGGCTCCTTCTGCAAACTGTTAAGAAAATCAAACAGCAGCTCATCATCAGGCTCCGACTTCTTTCATCGCACAAACCAGGAAGAAGGTCTGGGGACGGAGGCGCTCTGGGCAGGTCGGGAGGCCTCGCAGGGGTCCAGGAGCCCACTTTCACATTGGCAGTGCTGGCTAAGATGGTGGCTTTCTGATTTCAAATGTTCTCGGCTGCGGAAGGCAAGTAAGCTGCTTTGGATCCAGTCTGGTAGGTCAAATCTGCAATTTGCCGTTGAAATTCGGGATAGCCGGCATGGGCCCTGTCTCCAAGCCTGCTGCTACTGGGTTCTCTGCGAAGAGCTGTGGACGCCCCTTGATCAACTGGGTTTAAAAGGTCCTCTGTGGGACAACCGTTAGTAAACCACTGGGGCAGTCTCATCCGGAAGATGTGGATCATAGATTTCTTATAATATCTATTTTTCATAGACATATTGAAGATGTCTCATGTGTATGCCAGCCTTTTTTGTAGATGTAACTTGAGTGACTACTCTCAGATAAAAATCAAGGAAGTTCACATGTTTACATACCAGATACATAAGCAGTTGGTCGGGTACTTGGCCTGGCGGTTAAGATATGCCACATCCCATTGGTGTGCCCAGGTTCAATTCCAGCTCTGGCTCCTGACTCCTGCTTTCTGCCACTACAGACCTTCAAACAGCAGGTTGTAGCTCAAGAGATTTGATCCCTGCTATGCAGATCTGAATTCGGTTACCAACTCTGAGCTTGAGCCTGGCTGAGTCAAGCTCAAACTTTTTGGCCATTTGTAGAGTGAAGCTAGATGGATCCTCTCACTCTATTGCTTGGATTCTTAGATTAACTACCTAAATATTTACACTATTAAATAAATATCACAGGACACAATGGTGACTTTTGTTTCTTATATCTTGTTTATTTGTGCTCAACATGCATGTCAAAAATAACAAGTATAGTAAGCCTATCGACAGTGGAGCCTGTGGACCCTAAACTGTATACTCTGTCCTTCAAATTTGCTGCTTGCTTAAGTTTTTTTTGTCTATGAAAATTACATCAGTCATTAGCAACTTGATTTTTTAAAAATTCTTCTGGGCCCAGCATGACAATTCAATGGCTGGAATGCCACATGAGCATTGGTTCATGTTCCAACTGTTGTACTTCCTCATCCAGCTCCTTGCTTTTTCTGGCCTGGGGAAGCAGTAGAGAATGGCCCAGAGTTTTGTGGGAGACCTGGAAGAAGCTCCTGGCTCCTGACTTCGGATCATCTCAGCTCTGGTTGTTGTGCCTTTGGGGAGTGAGTGAGCTAGTGTGTGGAAGATCTTTCTGTTTCTCTGGTGGACTAGTGGTTTAAGTCCTCACCTTGCATGTGCCAGGATCCTATAGGGGCCTGGTTCATGTCCCAGCAGTTCAATTCCCCAATCAGCTCACTGCTTGTGGCCTGGGAAGGAAGTTGAGGATGGCCCAAAGCCTTGGGACCCTATACTCATGTGGGAGAACCGGAAGAAATTCCTGCCTCCTTGCTTCGGATCGGCGCAGCTCCGGTGGTTGTGGTTACTTGGGGAGTGAATCATTGGATGGAATATCTTCCTTTTTGTTGTGACCTTTTTTTGGCTCACATCTCTCAAACTTCTCTAAGATCAGTGTTGGCTACAGGCTAGGGGCTTCAGTCAATGGCAGCATTCATGTGTCTGTTCTCTACATACTAATGAATATGTTCCTTGACCTAGATGAGATGAAGGACAGCCATATCGATCTGTGGAGGGTGCCAGACAGTTCTCCACTCAAGGCACTTAGACACATCCTTTCTTTTGGGAAAAAATCAAGTAATTTGGTATTATTGGCTGTTGGAATTCTTTGATCCAGGTTATTGATAATCTTCTGTGTATACTCATGCACTTGATTTTAAAATATTGGTGTGCATCAGTATATGAAGGAATAATTCAAAGTGTGGAAAATAGAATTAAATGTTGCTTATTTTAATATCAAAACTTTGCAACCCAATTCATAGATTTTTTTTTTTTTTTGCTTATTGTATTACTGTCTGTCACACTTGATAGAAATAAGGGAAAGATTTAGTAGTGGCAATTTTCGGTAATAACCTAGACAGTCAAAGGCTTGCATTGATGCAATCCACTGTGTGCACCCTCGCTGGGACATCAGGCAGCTGGCAGTTCCATGGGTTCCTGTCTAAAGAAAGACAAGCTGTTGCTGAGACAAAGGGGCTGCCATCATTTGCCGGTTGGCTGGTCGTGGTGCATTTCCGACGTGTAAGTCAGGAGTTCAATCATGACCCAGAGGTGAAGCAAAGCCATGTAGATGATGACGAACACGCGGTCACCGTGGTACCTCTTCAGGAAGATGCTCAAGCGGATGTTAAAATGGTCAATGGAACTCGCAGCTTTACGAACTTTCCCATACATTCCTGCCAGGTTAGTTTTTGTTTCATTAAAGAGAACTGGGACATTTTGCAGACCTGTGGCTTCACCGCTGTCCACTGCAGACATGTTAACGGAGGACCCGCTGCTGGCGCTGCCCACGGCCGCATGCACCTGCTGCTCCAGGCGCTGTACCTGGAAGACCAGGGAGTTCTTCTCGGTGCTCAGGCTCTCCAGCATGGTCTGCTCCTGGATTAGCGTCTCTGTCAGCTGGTGGAGGCGGGTCTCCAACTCGGACTGGCTGCTGTGGCTCAGGTTCTTATTGGATAGCTGGTTCCAGAGCTTCTGGATTTCTTCTTCCTGGTCATTAATCTGGCTCTGCAGCATGTTCTTGGTGTGATACAAGCCGTCTTCCACATAGCCGAGCTCCTGCTTCAGCCGGTCCAGCTCTGTCTCCAGCTCTTGCTTAGATGCCTTCTGTGCAGCGATTTACTCTTGCTGATCTTGTAACTGCTCTCTTGCCAATGCCGTTTCACTCACCCGCTGGGGCCTCTGTGTTCTGTAACTCAGAACAGAGCTGTTGGATCTGGCCCATCAGCTTCTGGGTCTCCTGCCTCTGTTTGTCCTCCTCATGCTGAAGCTCCTCCAGCTCCATGCTGCTGGCAGTACTGCTGACCACGAATTCAAAGTCAGAGCCTTCCTTCAAGCTGTTGATCAGTTTTTCTTTAGACTGGAGGGTTGTGTGGCTTTCTGCTTATAGTCGATCAGCTCCTGCTTCGAGGACTCCAGGTTGGCTTGTGCAGCTTGACCTGCTGTTGCAGCTCATCGCCTTGCTTCTTCTCTTTCCGCCAGGTTCCTGCTTCTGCCAAACCCTGACACTCCACTCCTGCCTTATGAAGACATGCAGCAAACTCATTCTGCATTTGTTTACAGCTCTGCTGCTCTCTCTTCAAGGTGGCATCGGCTTCGTGCAGTCTCCCCTGAAGGGTCTGCAGAGCTTGGTTCTGCAGGCTGCTGCCTTCGTTATGATCCTGCTTTATTTGTGACTTCTTGCTCTGCACCTGGAGCTGCACCTTGAGCGTGGCCAGCTGGGAATCCTTGGTGGCCACGGCTTCGGTCAGGTCATCCACTTGGGCGCAGAATTGTGCATCATTCAGTCACTCTTTGAATGGTCAACATTCCACTTTTCAATCCTCAATCTTGCTTTGTTTGGTTCTTCTTGAGTCTCCTTGGATCGCTGAAGCAAGGAGGCCATTTCTCGCTCATGGTTACCACGCACCAATAGGCTGGTTGAACACAGTCACAAAGGGAAGTGAAGGAGGAAAAGAGAAAAGGAGATTTAAAGGGCTGCGTCATCTTATCTGGCTTAAGAAATGTCAAAAACAAACAAACAAACAAACAAAACGTGAAGAAAATAAGTCGACTTTCTCTTTCCTTGAGCTAGTGGATGCATCCTTTTGGATTATTAGAGCAGACTCCAAAACAGTAACTGAAAATAGACTCAATCGCACAAAAATTAAACTAAAAATTTCATCATGTCAGTTGAGGATGAAGATCAAATACAGCAGTAATATTTTGAATGAAATGTAAAGCCATTTCATCAACAATAACTCATCATTTAATAAGAGAAAAATAGATGGTAGGAAGAAAGAGCAAAGGAGACGACCAAGTGAGACATAAATGAAGACATAGAAGTGACCACAATACAGTTGAAAATGTTTTGAACTAATTAGTCTTCCCAAACCAGGCAGGTTAAAGCAATACTTTTGCCTATCAAATTAATCTATTTTTACAGTGTAATTCCAGTTGTGTTTATAGGTAAGCAGTGGTAACTTTTTCTATTGCTCCTTCGACCCTATGTCATAACATAGGGTCATAACATAACATGTCATAACATAACATGTATGTGCTTAGTCACTCGCCATGGGGAATTTGATCTAAGGAATCAACATACAGGCATACAACGATTGTTATATGCAGATTTTGTTGTGTAATAATTTATAACAAGGATGTATCCAAGTGAAATAAAATGCCTACCAACAGAGGACTATGTCCCTGTTGTACTTGTCAATTTTCAGGAAATTGTATAATTTTCTTCTTACCTTCAGCAACTAAAAACCTGTTAAATGCCTGTTTAGTGAAACCAGGTTCCTTTGAAGACACTGGGGATAAAACAGTGAATGTGTAATGAAAAGATGAGTAACTCGGTAAAGTATGCTACAGGTGTTCCTAAGAGCTGTCGTACAATGATGGACAGGGACGAGGATAATGATGGGCTGAAAAGGGAGACAGTGTCAATTTTAGGGAATGAAAGGAAGGGTCAGTGATAAGGTGACAAGTGATTCAAAACTGGGATGAGGGATAGAAGAGCCTGGGTGTCCAAGGAAGGACATAGTCAACAGAACAGGGAGAGGGGAGCGTTGTGGACGCACTCATTGACAATGAGAAGGCAGACCTTGTTAACTCTTGTCTCCTCCCCTCATTTTTTTTTAACCCAAGTATGTTTGTATATAATATAAATTGTTTTGCACCTTCCTGTTCTCATCTAAAAGTGTCCGCTTCAGTTTTGAATATGGAGCCAATAGGATCTTATTCAGAATTTGAGAGGAGATATGTGAATGATACTTCTGATCAAGTGGAAGAAGAGAACTGTTTTTAAGATAAATGCTAGTTCTTCATCATTGCCTAGAAATATATAGAGAGACCACAGCCAGATGATCAGCCCCTTCCCAAATAACCAGAGTATGGTCAGAGCTTAATGATTATCATTGAGTAATGAACGATGGTAGTAATATGCATGTAATGGAGAACCTCATGTATGCAGTAAGAACCAATTGTTTATATGTCACTATATTTCTAAAGTGTGTGGAAATGGGCTTAATTATGTGTTCATTTTAGTGCACAGATCGTAAAATCCATGTTTACTGTGGAATTAACCTTTTGTTACATTAGCAAAAGCACCTAAGAGGAATGGCTTAGGATGGAAGTTTATTTTGGCTTTGGATGGGAAGGTTTTGGTGAGGATAGGTAATGGCTGAGGGTACACTCAGGGCTGGATATGGGAACTGGAGAGACTCAGGGAACCTGACTCTTTCTCTACCTTCTACTCCTTGGCCTCTGATGAAGTCAGCATAACTGTATCATGGGCCTCGGCTCCACCATTCCAATCCAATCAAGTCTTTCCAAGGGCTCCTTCCACAATGGCATAAGTGGGTGAAAACAAATATTCAGCACTACAAAACTGGAGGAAAGTGCATGAATATTTGCGCTTTGAAATGTAAGTCAGAATTTTAACATTAATTATCTCTGCGTTAGGGTTATAGATGACGCTGTTATTTTGCTTTAGGATTTTCTATCCTTCCTATTATGTTCATTCTCAACCTATTAAACATAAATTAGAAGAAGAAGGAAGTAAGAATGTGAGCTATAATTTTTCTTACCTTTGCAAAGGACAGAACAAATGATACTGGTTGTACAAATAATAGCAACATTGAGGACATTCTCACTGCTGCTTATGATAAACCAAAGGCGGGCTATCTAGAAATATTAGGGCAATGATGCCTCTGGGAGCCATGACATCTGGGTAGGCAGGCAGTGACACAGCTATGAAGGAATACTTGCTTTTGATCCCATTTGCAGCACTGTCAGGGCATTCATCAGGATATAGAAATGTGACATCTGTCAGTATGCACGAGAGCCTCTCGCTGGCTCCTTTTGTATCCAGTGCTATTTTGACATCCCTTATATAAAATATGACACTTTTTAACCGTCATCAGATTTCCACAAAGGTAACTGCGCCAGTGACCTACATTTTTGCTTAATGTGTCTTGACTCTCCTTCTCCATTAGATCATACAGGTCTGCTTCAATTTTTTTTCCCTTTTGTACCAGGTATGTCATGTAAACCACATGTGATATGGTGCTTTTGGTAGTGCCTCCTTTACTGGGGGCATCTAGATTCTTCCTGATTTTTCTGTATTATAATGCCAGAGCATATACTTTTCTTGTTCAGGTGGGATTTCTTTAGAATAATTTCCTTATATTTTAATTGCTGGATAAATTAGTGTGTATTTCAAGCTCATTCGTTCCAGAAAGAGAAAAACTTGTGGAGCATTGAAGACGATGCTAGGTATTGTTCTAGAATTAGGTTATAGTTTGGAGCAAAATAAAGTTCCTGAAGTTTTGCAACATCTCTTCCAGAAGCAAAGACAAATAACAGCAAATACATGAAAGTAGGCTTGCATAAGTATGTGCAAAAAATGAAATAAGAGCTGTGGCACTAGACTGTCAACCAGTAAGACATTATGCAAAGAAAGCACAGATCAGCATTTGTACGTGAAGTATTTCAGGATTGCTGTTATGCTGAGTGGAGAGGGAATAGTTTTGGGTTTTCTTCAAGTGCTGATGGGTCGGAAAAGTGACATGATGCAGATCATATTTAAAACGGGACTCCGGGAAGTGATCATGTCTCCTGTTGGTTGAGATACCAATGTCCCATATCAGTGAGGCGAGAAGGCGAAAGATCCAAGAGCTGGGGCTGTGTTGGGCCAGTTTCAGAAACCGAACTCAGGCACTCCAGTGTGGCACAGGCATCCTTGGTCCTAAGTGCTAGGCCAAATGCACATATCGTGTTTTTCTTTGAAGCTTTGTTACTTAATTGTGTCAAGTTTCGGATTGTGATGCATACGTTTCCTATATACCATGGGTGTTGTACTCATTTTGGAGAAATCAAGAGACTTTCTGTTATTACTTTGATGATTTGTCCTTGGAAGTTGTTTTAAAGATAGAGAAAAGAAGATTTAGGGTGTTTATTTTTAAATCGTTATTATTTTCATGATACAGTTTTGTAGGTACAGGGATTCCCCCCCTCCACCTCTCCTTCCTTTTTCCTCATTCTCTCTCTCTTTCCCGACTCCCATTTCACCTAAATACAAACAAGTTCCGTGACTGAAGCTTTTTTCCCTAAGGAATTGACAACTTCTTTAGCTTTGACTGTTAATGTAACGTGACCAGAAAGCAACAAGTGTGGCGCAAGATAAAATGGAGAAATAATATTTGACAGATTATCCTAACTTTATTAAAAATTGAAAAAAAATATACTGAGATAGAAGAATGGTTGCCTTTTTTGTGTGTTTCTGTTTTGATTTTTTTTTTTTTGAAGGTCTGTTTATTTGCAATGCAGAGTTACAGAGAGAGAGACGGGAAAGGAATATATGCAATAATCTTCCATCCACTGTTTTGCTCTGCTAATGGCTGCAAAGGACAAAGCAGGTCAAAGTCAGGCTTAGGAGCTTCATGTGGATCTGCCATAGGAGTGTAGGGTACTCAAGCACGTGGGCTAACTTGTGGTGTTTCCAAGGTGCATTAGTAGGGAGATAGATTTGAAATGGAACATCTGGGACTCAAATTGGCACCTGTATGGGATGCTGGTATTGCAAGTAGAGGCTTAAAAAGCTTAATCTCTTACTAATGCCAGCCACATACATTCTTTTTACTCCCTTGAACTTCTGTTTTTCAGTCATAAATGAATGCTGTTGTATATTGTGTGTAATGGAATAGTAAGATGACCTTCATTTGAAGGGAAATACTAGACTTCTGGAGCTAAACTGTGCCAACATTTCCCTTTCATGCAATTTGAAGTGAAAGGTCACTGAAAAGTACAAGTTAAGTGATCTTCATTGACAGAGCAAGGACAGACATTCTGGAAGTTAGAACTGAACAAAAGAAAAGGGTATAGTCAGGGTGACAATGCGTGTCTGACGTGGCGTGCTGTTTTCCTGCCTTGCTGAGACTTGGCATCACAGTTCTTAAGTGCAGTCTGTCGGTGCGGAAGCTCAAGTAGGAAGTGGACTCCATGTACTTGTATCCTTGCATTTTGAAGAAGGCTCATTTCAAAGAGAACTAATTCAGGCCAAGCTCTTGTCTTAGATCATCCAGCTCTGATGACATCTATGCTTTGTCAGATGTGTTTCACTGTGAATGATTCCTTTGGTTCTCCTTACCTGTTTTGATGCTTCCTTAGACAATTGTATTGTGGAGCATCAGAAGGGGTGTTTGTAGGACAAATCAGGTGTCTACCTATCCTGAGTTGTCTCCAAGACTCCCAAGGAAGGATACCTTTGCTTGGTTCATCTGTCGTGAGATATATTATACTTGATAGATGAAGACAAAGGGAGGCACCTTTGCTATCTCTCTGATCTGATTCTGTGATTCTTAGGACACACCGCAGCTCAGTGACAATCAGATGTTTTTCAAACTAGCTAATGACATAGCCAGTTAGACTAGAAAGCCAGCAAAAGTATCATTTATGAAATTAGAGTATTATTCTTGGAAATGGGAACACATATCAGATATCTTTTACTTCTGTCATGTAATTATTCCATATATTAGCTGTGTGGAAACTGGTTTCCTTTTCAGCTTATTTTTTGATATTCTGGGAAATGGAATCCTCACCATTCTTTGATATTTGTATTGGTGGTAGGGTTCTCTGGGAGGAAAAATGAACCCTCTTTCTTTGAAACCAAATGGGCAGGTGGAAAGATGCCACACATTCACTTCTATATGCTTCATGGCATGAAAAGTGTCAATGAATGCTACCAACAAACAAGTCACATATCCTTGAATATTGTCACCACAGAAGTCTTACATCCCCTTGTTTTCCATATGTACAGGCCTCTATGTCATCACAACTGCGAGCCTGCCTTACTTGGTCAAAAATAAACCAAGTGGACCCATTTCATAAAGGCCGTGCCCCAAGCTGGCTTCTTAGGGACTTGAGACATAAATTAAAATGTCTGAATAAAGTACATTTATGAAAGACCTTGATACTCTGGAAAAGAGCAGGTGGTATTCTAGTTTTCTTTAGAGCTCAGAAGAGTGTTTGTCTACTGAAAATGAAATATAAGAGGAGGTGAAAGTCAATGCCAAGAGATGACTCTCCAGGGGAGGGCTTGAAGCCCTATTTAATGCCACCAACAACGAGGAAGAATAAAGGGCTGCCACCCAAACCATGGCAGTTTTTGCCCCTGAAAGCATAATATATCTTTAAATATTAATTGAGACAGAAGTATTTGACAACAGGCAACCAGTGCTGCATGTACTTTTCAGAAATTAAGATGCCCAGAATCTTCCAGAAACTTCCTGTTCCAGCCTTGAGCATGTGATTAGCTTGGCAGGGGAAAAATCAGGTAGTAAAGGCTTTGCTTGGATCTTGGGAAAGGTCACCTAACCAGCAGTTGAGTGCTTTCTGCTGTGAAGTGTTATATTAATTTATAATTATTTCTAATTGTAGATTTTATTCCTATGGCAATTCTATGAAATTTTCTCAGCAAAATTGAGAAGTAGAGAAATGAGAAATGACTCATTGGACTTGACACCTTGAACAGCCTTTCCTGTTATCAATATTCCCCTCCACAGTGGGAAATTTGTTACAATTGATAAACCTATAATAGCACTTTATGATAACTGAGATTCCAAAATTTACAGTAGGGTTCTATAATTATGATTTTATGATAGCCATAGGTTTGACAGGTGCTTTTCATATGTTTTGACAAATACAGAATGACATGCTGTTACTGTTTTTACAGAATAAATCCCCTGTATTCTGCCTGTGTACCCCTCTTTCCCTTAATGTTAATGCAAGCAACTGCTCATCTTATTACTCTGCTGTTTCACTTTTCCCAGCATGTTTTCATATGTTAGAATCATACGACTTGTAGCCTTTCCAGAGTAGTTTCTTTTTGCTCAATGAGATGCACTGAAAGTTCTTCTCTGTTTTCCTGACTAGGGAACAGGTTTGTTTTCAGTCCTGAATAACATTTTCAATTGGCTAGATGTGTACAGGGCATCCTCCAAAAACTCATGGAAAATGCAGATTATGAAAAACTCATGACTGGATTTCAACTCTTTTACACCCAACTAAGCGCATTATTAACTCCATGTTTAGGAATGTTTTGAATTACCCTTATACCAGTTTTCCTACTCATCTACTGAAGGGTGCCCTGGTGGCTTCCAAATGTTGGCAATCTTGAGTAAATCTGCTATAAAGAAAGAAGGCAGTCAACCCACACAATGCCTAGCCCATCTCTTAGGAAATGTTTTGCACGAAGTTGAACATTACATTGAATGCTGTTATAGATGGTTGCTGTGTTACAGTGGAGTGTCCTAAGGTTTTTTTTTTTTCAACTGTGTGAAGCTGGAAAAATATCACGCATTCACTAGAAACTGTGCATTGGGCTGTGGGATTGGCTGTTTCTCTAGTCTCCTGCTGAGATTGGATGTGGGCAAACGCAGTGCTGCAGTCCCGCAGGGAAGGTGCTCCAAGGGTGTGCTGTGTGGCTGAACTTGGATGGGCAGCAGGTTAGATGTGTGAAGGGCATTTTAGACTTGTGTTATTTTCAATGCATGATGTTTATCTTGATGTAATCTCACAGTGAATTTGGAAGCATCTGTGTATTTAAGATAATGCTTGACTTTTACCCAACCATAGTATTTTGTTTTACCTCTAATTTTGATAATTTTAATATGGTAAAATATATTCCACTCAGCCTTTCATTATTTTTAAGTATATTTTGATCATTCATCAGTGGTGTTGGATTTGTCCATTTGTAGTTCTGTCCAGCCTTCACCACTTTCCACACCAAAGTGTTTTGTCATTTTCAACAACATATCTGTGAAACAATGGCGATTCTTCCCTTTCTTTTCACAACCCCTCACTCAGATAACGTCTGTTCTGATTTTCTGCTTTTATTGTATTGAGTGTATATGCTGAGTGAACAAAGTTGGGGTCCTCAGTGCTAGCTAAACACTGATACAGTTACACCTCCAGGCAACTAAGTTTCCCTACTTTGTTGTAGAGCGCGTTGAGTCACGTTGAAGAGGGCATAACCCAGCCCCAGTATTGCTTGTCCCTCTGGCCTGTTCTCCCTGAACTGATCCCTATCTCTACATCCTGCAGCCGACTTGTGCTAAACAGCAATCTCGACTTTTTAAAATAAGTGCGTGTAGACTCACTGTCAAACATCCTTGCCCACAGCTCATGCACAGTTTTCCTTTCTATGAAGGAGCCCCAGATAGACTTCTCCTAAGCCACACCCAGTATGAACCTGCCTTTCAGGCAGTGTAGCCACCTCTGGGAGAGTTCTCAGTGTGGGTGTACATGCAACCTCATTATTTACATCATGCAGGAGAGAGTCAGTGGGACTGCTTGAAGCGGGATGGGTTTGCTTATTAAAATTGCAACAGCATCATCAACAACAAAAAATCCATTTAAACTTTGTTTCTGAGGTATAACTCACAAGTATCTTCCTTTTTTTTAATTCAAATGTTTCATGTTTCCTTTAAACCTAAGCCTGTATCCTGTCTTTAAAATGCTTCACAGAAAATCTGCTTCACTACTGAAGAGAAATGAGAACTGCTTAAATTGCATCCTTCTTTGTGGCTGAAATAAAAATATTCCACTAGTCTCAATTAAAGTGCTTCACAATTAAGGAATCTGAGATCTCATGCTTTTTTTTTTTTTTAATTGAGCATAGCTTGTCACTAAAATACTGAGTCCTGTGTTCTTTCTGCAACACAATTTGTCAGCAAGGGCTTCTGGTTTAATCCTATCCTTTTACATGTAGCAAAGTAAAAGCCACTGAGCGGTGGATGGTTACTCAGCTAGAGTGCATCTTCTTATGCTTGGAAGGAGACTAGGAAAGGAGGTGGATCTTCATAATTCTGGGTTTGCTAGTGGGTTGTTTATGAGAATGGCAGAGGGGGTGACACATTAAGCCTTGGATAAAAATTGGAAACGAAATAGCACCAAGTTTGCAGAGTTGGGTTGGGTTAATGTATAAGAAATATACTTGGGTAAGATGGTTTTGCATTATATATGAGTGTATATATATGCATGATGTATGTTTTATATATATATCTGTTATACATAGTAAAAACCACTGACAAATAAAAAATGAATTATGAATGTGGCATGAAAACTAAAGACATATGCATGTGGTTGGTTCTGTAAAACGCTGCACACACATCAGTGAGTCGCTACTTTTATGAATAATCTACAGCCTCCTCAAGGAAGAGGACCAGAATGGGACAGCCTGAGGAGTCCTTCTAGCTGGAGGCTTGCGGTTCCGTAAAGACCCATTTCTTTCAGAAACATCACTCTCCCATCCTTGTATCATTTTATTGCAACGAAAATACCAAAATACTCCTTTATTAATGACTTTGAAAATTATATCAGTCAGTATTATTACCCTTTTTCTGGGTTAAGACCCTCTTATAAAAGGCTTGCACAGGTTATCTTGTTCATCTGTTTGGCCATTTATAGTAGCACTGAATTTACTTTTGGATGTCAGGCTGGGAAAAACCTTTTTCTAGCACTGTTCCGTTTAACTGCTGGTACAAGTTTGGATTGCTAATTTATGATTTGTACAGATTTGTGTAAGTGATAAATAATATATTCAACTGCCATATTATGTCACATACATTACAGGAATGGAGTCCTGGAGTTTGTTGATGGAGAATGCGTTTGCTTGTCTTTAGCCTGAGCACACGCCTGCAAGAGCTTCCATCCTTCTTGAAAGATTATCAACACATCGGGGGAGAGATCCTTCTATGAGCTGAAGTACTAGGCAGATAGCTTTTTTTAAAAAAAAATATTATTTGTTGGGAAGTCGCATACACAAAGAGAATGAGAGACAGAGAGAAAGATCTTCCATCTGCTGTTGCACTACCTATGTGTCTGCAATGGCTGGAGCTGTGCTAATCTGAAACCAGGAGCCAGGAGCTTCTCTCCAGATCTCCCATGCAGCTGTAGGGTTCCAAGGCTTTGGATTGTCTTCAACTGCTTTCCCAGGCCACAAGCAGGGAGCTGGATGGGAAGAGGGGCTGCTGGGATTAGAACCAGTGCCCATATGGGATCCTGGTGCATGCAAGGCGAGGACTTTAGCTGCTAGCCCACAACGCCGGGTCCAAAGCAGATAGTTTTAGCGTGTGGTTCATATATGTGATCTTCAGCAAAGTTAGTTTGTTTCTCACAGTCTTTCCTTTACAGTGTATAATTTAGCCCTGTTACACCTTGTCACAAAATTTTCACATTCTTTCATGTGTGCATTCTCCATGTCATGCTAGTTTATATTGTGCTTTGAAATGGCATTATAAAAATGTGTTTCAGTTAACAATGTAATCCTAGTTGCAATGACTTTGTAATAATCTTGTGGGATTGGAGACCACAACTGGTAGCTAGTGTCTTAATTTGGACACATAGAAGTTATTTTTTTCCCCATTTACTGTTGCATTTAGCTGTGCATGAATCAAGCTTCTATCTTTATCATAATACTTCTGTTGCACTGCTTTCTTGGTGTGAAATGCATTAATTAAGAAGTAGGACATATCCTTTTTATTGTCACTTTCTCTAGATCACTAAATATTTGGCAATTATGAGCTGATGTAGCCCTTAGAAGTTGGTGTCAGATGACCTGCAGGCCAAGGCCCTGTGTTCAAGGCTGTTTCCCTCTTTCTCATTTCACTCTGAGTTAGTCGCTGCTTTGGAAGGCAGGCTTCTCTCACTTAGATCAGCCAGGGCCCTGCCCAGGGCTGCATGGTGCCACTCCTCTCCACACAGGCGTTGAGCTCCGTGCTGTGTGTGTCTTCCCAGAATTGTGAGAGACAGGTGGTCTTCCCTTCAACACACTTGCTCCATTTCTTAGCTAGTAGTGTTGCACAGTCGGGAATTGGTTGCTCCAAAGAGCCAACATTTGAATATGGGTTTGAACCATGTGACTGTTACATTGAAGAGCAAAAAGGTTCTACCTATCACAATGTTACCCTCAACTTAGAGCTTGGTTCTGCTGTTTTCTTCTCTACCGCTCCTAAGAGAATATTATGCCTAAAACTTCAGAGGGTGAATCTCCAAATTCCTTGTGGGAAATGCATGCTTTGCCAGAATATCCCATGTGCCCACACTAGGCAAATTGGAGTGTGTGTGTGTGCGCACATGTGCATAGTAATAATACAAATTACAATTAGCCAGTGTAAACAAGAGCCCTGGAAGGAGTGAGCTGGCCACACAGCATAGGCAATAGATCTGAATGCTGGTTTCCCTTTGGAACAAAATCACAAAAATAATCTATACTTGAAAGAGCTTCTGAATAACTTGGTTATAATATTGCAAAAGTGTGATAGTAACAGAATTGGGGTCGAACTAGAAAGAATATCTAAAATGAGTTCATCTGTGGATACTTTGAGGTTTTCTTTGTGAACCATCTCTATTAGACTTTGAAAATAAGGTAGCCATATTCTTCTCCAAACCTCAGAGTTGTTAGCTTCAAGGAGGAAAAATGATCACATTTCTTAGGATCCGATCTTGGCTTATTCATTGTTTGAAATGAGGAAAATCAGTTTGCAACTCTTTTCTATATTTAAAAAAAGAAAATCTCTGTATTCCTCTCTTCTGTCAAAGACCATGCAAACTGGGAAAGAAAAATTGATTTTTTGTGTTCTCTCAGCTCTTTCAACCCAACCTAGTTTTCAGCATTGTTGAAATCAGCTGCACTTTGTATTGATCTAGGTCTTGAACTAGTATAATCCTTGATTAGCATCATTGAAAGAGTCATCTTCATAATGGTCCTAAAGATAGAGAGGTAGGCAGGTGGACTTGATACATTTCTGTGCTTTGCTTTGGCTTCCTGGTTCTCTGAATTATGCATTGGATCCTAGGTAGAAAAAATTAGAACTAAATTTTACTATCATTGTATTAAATTAAGATGAGATATTGAAGGAGTGACTCCCCATCAAAGATAATGTCACATCACCACTTCATCTAAGGGACTCTGGTGTATGCACTACTGTCCAAACTCCTTACTCTAAAATGCTATATCAGTACCGAGGTGAATGTTATTAGGGGAAAGCTTGGTAATAAGGAAGGATGGATAGGGTTTAGCACAGGTAACACTGTATGCCAAGAAAGGCAGGGCTAACTTTGGGTCTTCTGACTATAAGCAGAGGTGAGCTTTACAAGGTGAATGTGTGTTTTTCTCAAGGGGAGCACACAGACCTAGTCGTAGCAAAACAGCTAGTTAGGCAATAATCACCATGGCTTTATATATCTATATCTATATCTATATCTATATCTATATCTATATCTATATCTATATCTATATCTATATCTATATCTATATCTTTCTATGTTATTTACTGGGACGTAGAGGGACAGAGAGCTCCCATTTTCTAGTGTACATCCCAAGTATCTGTGAATTGAAAACTCAATCCCCTGTGTGTGGCAAACACCCAGCTAGTTGAGGTTATTGCCTGCTGCCTCCTGGGATGCACTTAAGCAGGCAGCTGGGATTGGAAGTAGGAGCAAGTCTCCAATTCTCGCACCCTGTTAGGAGACACAGCTGTTCCAAGTGATGCCTTCATTGCTGCACCAAATAGGTTGATGGTTTTATGAGAAAGCAATGGAACCATTCAACAGTCTTGCTAAGATATGGGTATAAGACTCTAGCTTGAAGTTGGTTGCTAGAGTCTCTGCTTCAGCTTTATTCTTAGTCTTAGCACATCCCATGACTGCACACAACACGTTTTTTTCAGGTTAGCTAACCTCGTGCTCTGCAAAGGACTCTCTCTGGTGAAAAGGTTTTCTTGACCACCTTGGTACTTTCCCGTGTCTCAGTCTCTCTAATCTGTAAGCCAACAGTGGATTTATTTGGGGATCATACTCTAAATCCTGTGTACATCCATATAAACTCCTGCTCACCTAGAATCTCATGGTTTTTGTAGACTCAATTTTCCAGTTATTCTAGTCCATTTTCAGGGTAGGTTGACTCATTACCTTACGTGGTTCACCTTGCACCCGTTCAGAATATCAGGTTTCTCTTACTATCTATTGCACTGACCTTCACCCAGAACATTCTGCAGTTCTCACAGTCATGTTGCAATACATTACAACTGACCTTTGAAGACTAATTTAATCTTCCCAGGGAAACTGTGAAAGCTGGTTGGAAATACGTAAGGATTAGAGTCGGGGAAGTGTCTCAAACTTCCTCACCCTTTAGACTGCATCTATAATTTCAGCCACTCCCATTTTTTTTCTCCACCCCAAGTCTCAGGGAACCAATATATCCTGTTTCCTTGATCCTATTAATAACTGCAGAACTGGTTATAGAAACATTGGGTAGTAATGTAATTTATTGGGATATTTGAGAAGACACTAACATTTCCTAGCTGGATCTAAAGCCTCAGAATAGGTGACACCTGGAGAGACTTTGTCTTGAACTCTCAAAATGCCTGTCATGAAAACAGAAGAATGAGTGAAATAGATTCATGATAATTGCTAGGCACGTGTCTTTGCACATGCATTCTGTTGCCTACTTTCAAGGATCGAGAGTCAGTACTTCCTTTTCTTCAGTTGTGCTGAGGGCTGATACTCTAGTGTTTAGTTCGGGTCCTCTACAAGGATGGCGGGTATCCAAAGACTTGAGTTATCATCATCTGCCTCCCATCATGTGCAGAGTAGGCAGGACTCAAACCCAAGAATTCTCACTTGGGATGTGAGCATCTTCACCAGCTGTACCAAATGCATACCTCATTGTTTCTCTTTATTTCCTCCTTCCTTTCCTTCCATGTAACTTTCCATAAGCCTACTTAGACTGTGATTTTTTTTTTCACTTGTCACTGAAAGAATACTGAGCGATGCTCCATTTAAATTTATCTTGTTTTTCTTTGGTTCACTAACACAACTGTGCTTTATTCATGTGTTTATCTTGACAAATTAATGTGTCCACAGCCCAATGGAAAACTATTGATATAAGCGCAGTATCTTCTGTTTTTCTAAATGGTATTCAGATTTGTAGAGATACGTTTGTCTGTGTTGTGAGAATTGAAAATCCTTCATGCATAACTTGAGTGCTATGTTTGTGTAAGTGATTTGCCATTTCTTTCCAAGTACAAAGAGTACTTGTTGATTTTGAATGCACAGACTATGTCAATAAGCAAGGGGGGATGGGATTCAGACCAAAGAAGAAGATATTTTCTCCTTTGGAGCTGAGGTTTAGAAACTTTATCTCCCTTAGCTTGGCGTTTAACAGAAATTGAAGACATGAGTTAGGGAGTATTGAGTGCCTCCAGCTAACATTTCCTCCTGTTGGCAATGATACAATCTCCGTATATGAAAGGATACTGGAGAAAGTTTGTCCCCAGTGGAATTAAAAGTTAGGTTTATTTTATTTTGAGGATTTCATGCATAGAGGAAGTTTCAGAAAGTTCAGAGAAAATGTGTATTGTGAAATCACTAGGGGTGCATTTCAAAGTTTCTTTGTACCGATATAAAATTTTAATTCCATCTTTCCACAGACTTCTTAAGGAACTGTGATATGCTATCCTAACTGATTTATTTCACTTCTGGTCATTAAAAATTATTTTTCAGCCATAAATGTGTCTGCACCAAAGTGTTAAACTTTTGGATGATAACATACTCTTAAATTCATTGTGCTTTTATTATAAGCAACCAGTTAGAGCTGATTAGATCCCTTCCTAGTTGGTGCCCAAGTTAAAAATCAGAAAATACTATTTTGTAAAGAATGAAAACATGTTGGAAGATGGGTATTAAATGATTCAGGATTGGAACCGTCTGTTTATTTTTCTAGGAACTTGTTTTTGTTGCAGGTCTTACTCCAAAGTTCATGTGTTAGAAATTTTGTAATCGTTTGCTAGCCAAAGAACTATACTGCTGCATTAAGTTTTGAGGAAGCCTGGCTAATAAGCACCAACATGATGGACATAAGTTTTGTTTTAATTAATGGCCTTCTTACCTGTTATGATAGAGTTCCTTTATCCTTTGAGTTCAGGGATACAGTAGCTGTTTGAAAAACTTCATTGTTTCTGTCATTACCACAGTTAATATAAGGCAACCTGTCCTTCCATTCTGCTTAATGAGAGAGCTGGAAGAATCTGCACTGGGGAGCCTGGGTACCATGGAAGAAAGTAGGTTGCTAGCGGAGTGTGTGCCTGGCTCCCAGCTCTGAGACCCGGGCGGATGGCCCAAAGCAGCCCCTGTTTCTTCTTGCCTGGAGTTGCCATGGCAGCTCTCAGTCCAGTGAACCCTTCTAGTTCTCTAGTAACCCATCTGGGTATGTGTTTCTGTATTCAGTGTTAGTTTGGGGGGGCATCTAATTCTCTTTGAGTTGATCAAGCTGCATATTGACTCCATGTCTGATTGAAAGAGCATTTGTTAAAAAGAGAAGAAAACAAAAATGTGTCTTTGAACATTTCAATGTTCCTTTTCAAAGAAGTTCCCCCACAATAGAAATAAATATGGGGTATCATGTTGTGCCTTTATCAATGTAAGAATTGTAAATATGAAGTTGGGCAAGACTTCTGCCTGTCTGTGCCAACGAGTTAGCTTCTTAGCCGTGTCTGCAATGATGACTGAGTTCTTCTTTCACTGCATACAGGGGTCACACTTGTTTTTTTTGCATTTAAGGCTCTCTGACTCTAAGTATTTAAGTATAAATGAATATCCATGTTTCATATTCCATGGTACAGTGTACCTGAGACCTGGAATGGGTATTGATCAGCAGAGATTATCTCTATGGGTGATGGTTGTGTCATCATGGGTAGTCTGTTGGCTGTGGCTTCCAGGGGTACTATATGAGGGGGCATTTTAAAACTTCATGGAAAATATGCTTTCTCCTTTATTGCCCTATCTCCACACCTGCCTTGAAATGCCCTGTGGTTTTCACAGAGAACAATGATGGAGTGTGTAAGATGTGAAAAATAGAATGCACAATTCCAGTGAGACTGGGATGCTAACTGGCAGAGAAAACACGGTGAACTAGACTATTTCCTGTTTTTATTGCCAGCTGTCAAGCCGTTCACTTGTGTGGACAATCATATAATGATCTCTATCCTGCCTCTTCATTGGCTGCATTTATGTCATTGGTAGAGATGCCAACATGTTGGTCAGGTTTCACCAAATTTGAGGAAAATAGCAAGAAGTGTGAGGAAAGCATGAATGCCAAGAGCTGAGAGTGAAAATAAGGTGGATTCCATTGTTTGTAAAGAAGTGCCAATCATTTCTGCTGGGATTAGCATCAATGCACTGGGAAAATATTTACAGCATAAGGCTGTCGTATTCTGATAGGATGGGGACCGGCAGGCTGCCTGAAGGGGATTTTAAACTATGTCAAGAGTACATTGCAGCATAAACCATCGCTGAGGTGAATATCCAATACTGTTAAATTGGGTCAAAATAAGGCTCATTACCATGTGAACTCTGTGTATACCTGAATTGTGAATCCAATCAATGCAGCGGAAATAACATTTGGGTTGGGATTAAAGACATTCTGAAGCGTATGTAAGGATTATATTTATGAATTCATGAAGCTTACATATTTACTCACATGGCAGGTGATGTTAGAATGGCAAGAAAAAATAATGTTTCGGGCAAAAACCCCCGCCTGCCCTCTGACTGCGGCTTACGGTGGTGGTGAGCAGTGGGTTTTGGGGAAAAGGGCCTTGCAGTCATACCTGGTCTCTGACTTGCTAAGGCAGTTCCCTTTTTCTTTGGGTATTTTTCTTTATTGTCTCAAAATGTAGCAACCCTTCATTGCAGCTACCCATAAAAGTGAGTTAAGCATTCATCAGTGGCATCAGATGCTTTCAGAATGTTGTGTAGTTGTCAACACTGTGTGTACCCAAAGCTTGTTCTTCTTTGCTGACAAGAACTTTCATGCTTGTTATCCTTGTTATGCAATAAATTACTGTCTCTCTTAATGCACCCTAGCTACCTTTATTGTACTTTCAGTGACTGTGAATTTGCCTCTTTTGCGTGTTTTAAGTATCAGCCTATAATGTCTGTTCCTTAAGTATTTGGTTTATTTATTTGCTCTTAGTTTTATTGGAAAATCAGTTGTATAGAGAGGAGGAGAGACAGAAAGATCTTTGCTCTGTTGATTTACTCTCCAAACTGCTCAACGGGCAGAGCTGTGCCAATCTTAAGCCAGGAGACAAGAGCCCCTTCCAGATCTCCCATACAGGTGCAGGGTCCGAAGGCTTTGGTCCATCCTCGACTACTTTCCCAGGTCACAAGCAGGGAGCTGGATGAGAAGTGGGGCCTCCAGGATTAGAACCGGTGCTCATATGGGATCCTGGCACGTGCAAGGGCAAGGACCTTAGCCTCTAGGCTACTGCGCTGTTCCCAAGTGTTTGGTTTATTTAACTGAGTGTAGTTTCAGGGTCCATTCACACTGTTGAATCAGTGTTTTTCTTTGTTTTGTTTTGTTTTGTTTTTTTGCTTTGAGACCACATGTAGAGGGAGACATGCTGAGAGGGAACTCCTGGCAGCTGCCCTTGAAAGAATTGGCCAGCCATCTCCTCCTCCTCTCCCCTCCTCCTGTCAGATATGCAACTCATGTTTGTGATTGTGACCATGACCTTAGGCAGTTCCACGGTCAGCGCCACGCTATGCTTCTTTGCAGAAGGTAAAAGTTCAAAAAGAAAATCATACCAAATCAAATGCAAACTAGAAATTTTCATTTCACTTTTTGCAAAGAGGTGGGTCTTGCAGAGTATCTTTGTCACTTGTGCCAAACAGATATAGAAGCTTTTTGTACAATCTAGTCTGGCTGTTTCCAAAGACTCACCCGTGTCAAGTTGGAGCTGACCAACCGTGGAGGTAGAGAACTGCTCTAGGAGGAGGAGTGCTGGATGCTTCCATGGTAACCACATGTAGGAAAATGGACGAGATCTGTGATTTGTTAGGTCCCTAACCCAAGGTTGTGGAATTCCAAAATCCCTTCAGCTTTAGAAGTAGGATGTCCTTAACTGGACAGGTGATGGGTCTTAGGGAGTCAGTGTGTCTGTTGCTGCTTATTTTAATGCAGTTCCCATGGAGTCTGCTGAGAACTCATGTTCTGCCATGTTGCCCAGGTGCCTCTGTCATCCCAGACCTGGAAAGGGGTCTTGGGTGCAGTCCAGTGCTGCCTGGTCTGTTGGCCTACCTGGGATCCCATGGTTAAGAATCTCAGAGAAGAACATGTTTCCTATCACAGGTTCACATACTGATTTTTGTCGTCGTTGTTGTTAACTTTATGTGACTTATGCCAAGTAATTACGAAGACTTATGTTTTTCTTCCCCTCCTGAGTATTGCATGAAGACTATGGAAGATAGAACAGGCAAGACCTGGGTGTGAAGGTTTTTTATATATCTACATCATTTATTATTTCTTTAAATGTTTGCAGCCAAAGATTCTATTATTCTATTTTTTGATGATTGAAGTATTCCCAAGGTGAGAACAGTTGAACATTCGTCATGGCTTTAGCGATACCTTGCTTAAAATTCCCTCTTGTCCATGTTGTAGTAACCTCCAACAGTCAAAGAAACATTGCTGTAATGTCCAGAAAGCAAAGAGGAAGACCCTGTCCTGGAGGGGTGGGGGAAGTCTGCAAATTGTAGACGACCCGCTGAGATGTGGACTGAAAACCATTGCTAGAGTTTCATCTCGGTTATTGCACCTGACTTTAGGATCCAAAAAGTTTTGCCAAGTGTGCCTTTCATTCTGGAAATGTAAATAAATACAATAGGGATAGTTTTTGCCAGTGTGAAGCAGATATTGTTAGAGAACATGCCAGTGGCTCCAACTGCTCAGCTAATGATGCCTTGTGAATGTAACACCTACAGATAATGAGTGCCCCTGGAGTTGTACCTGCTGATGCGTGAATATTGGAAAACAAAAGGTGATTTTTTTTTTCAAGAAAAAAAAGCTGAATCATATTTCACTGGCTGGTCAGACCCTGCTTTATTCACTGATTCCCCTATTGAATATCCATGCCCCTTGGATGTTAGCAATTAATGCAACCCTGAACATGGGTATTCAACATGATCTTTGAGTCCCTGAGTTAAATTCTCTTGTGTATATGCATGGAAGATAAGTCACTGGGTCGTATGGAGATTCAAGGTTTAAGTTTTTGAGAACAGCCATATTGTTTGGTGCATCACTGTGTTCTATTAGCAATGTACAAGAGCTCCAATTTCTCCACATCCTCTTCCTTGTTGGCTAGTGTCTGTGTTTTTAAACGTAGCCATCTTAATAGATCTTAAATAGTAGGTTTGATTTGCATTTTCCTAGTAATCAGTGGTGTGGAGTATCCCCTCCTGCACCAGGAGCCATACAGGTATCTTCTTTGGAGAAATGGTGTGAAGTGGCATGCATTCTTCCAGGACGGGAAGCGACAGTAATTAGAATCCTCAGGTGATTTATTTGGTGGAGAAAGTGAGTTATTATAATAACTGACATTTCTTTGGCACTGAACCTTTGCCAGGCTCTAGGAGCACACACATGTGTGATCTTGCCCCATAAAGGTGAATTATTAAGCCCATTCCATTGTTTTTTCTTTGTTCACCTCAAAGAAGGAACGTCAAGGTCACCTAGCCTAGTGCTGTACAGTCATAAGTGTCAGAGGACTGTTGTAATTGGGTCTGCCTCACTTCAAAACTGCTGGTTCTTAATCATCTGCCAAGTTACCCATTGCAGGGCCAATTACCTGATAGACAGAACATGTATGAATAAGGCATCCTCCCCATTCTCAAATGGACATGAATGTGCCTGTATGCGCACACACACAGACACACAGACACACACACACACACACACACACACACACACACACACACACACACACACACACACTTTCTCTCTCTCTCTTCAGTATTCAAGTATTCTCTTCATCCCAGCCAAAGATGATGACAGCAACCTCCGTCCCATCTTCCACCGGATTTTCCAGTCTTCAGTCATCATCCAGCCTCATTGAAGAGGATTCTCTGTCCTTAATCCCATCATGGAAATCTTAGGGTTCTTGGTAGATAAGTCTTGGTGCAGGTGCACTTTGTTGCAGGCAATGTTTTGAGGATATTTCTAGAGCAGAGCACCTTGGAGGAGTGAGATGAATGTTTTCCTTAGGCGGAGGCCTGGGTCGTTTATTCTCTCCATTTGAGCAAAGCTCAGGAAAGTTTGCTTGTAGCCCAGGGCAAGAGACTCGGTTTCCCTAGGACTAGAGTTCTTCAACTTTGGCTCAGCCCACTGTGATGTGCAGCATCCTCCAGGCTGCTTAGTGGTTCCATGCACCCCCTTCATGGGACACAGCTGAGGAGAGAAACTGGTACAAAATGGAACTCAGGCTTCTTGCCTTGCCCTCTGTGTAAGAAAGTTGTAGAGACCATGGCAGACTCACTTGTTAAGTTGCAAGTGAGATACAAATTGCAAAATTGACTGTTCATGACGATGCCTTGTGTTTACTAATCGCTTTCCCCGCTCACCAGGCAGCATGCTTTGCAGATATTACTGCACTGATGTATTCTGAGATATGTAGGGTGATTATCCTCATTAGTCAGATGAGGGTGCAAGCTCAGAAGTTCACTTACTATGCTAACTGACACAGTTAGCAAAGTGCACACCCTACAACTAATCCTTTCGTTTAACTTTTATGTGCACAGGCATCTTTCACCCTTCTATCATGGTAGCTTTTTACATCATGTGCCAATCTCTCTAACTTATAAATTACAATTAAAGTTGAAAGTAATTAATAGTTTGGAGCTTATTTAAGAACACATACGTGTATATGTGTGTGTATCCAGCTCTCTAGGCGTTATCTGTTTGTATGAGCACACCAAGAGACTGTTAGAGCAAGGAAATAGATTTCAAGGAAGTATTCAACTGCAATCGATTCTCACTTGAATTACACTCAGTCCTCATTTGCCAAATCTAGTATCTCTCACCAACCCACTGCTTGTGTTAGATAATGCATGTGTTAGGCTCCGTGGGACTTGAATTTCTAATCAGGTGGCCCACCTCTGCACTAACGTCTCTCTTGACGTTAATTTTTTACAGAAAGGCTTTATCATAGATCTGGTTGTCAGATACGATCTCCATTGCAGAGCCCAAGTGAGAGGACGTTTCTGAGGAGATGGTTAAGAACTGGAGAACCAGCCTGTCCTGTCACTTGTTACTGATACACTCTCACCTTTCTGACTGAGTTGGATCGCAGCATTCTGGAAATTGCTTACATACCATCAGAATTCCATAAAAGCGGAATATTGCTTAGCATTTAAACTCTCCCCGTGGTTAACAAATAAACATTAACCTTCTGCTCTATAAGCTCCACGTAAATCGCAACACAAAAGCAGTATGTTATTGCTCAAATTTATTGACAATGGAACATTTTACTAGAGTGTTTTCATTCATACTGGAGTAAGAGAAAGAATAAACACGAGTGAGGTTATCTTTATTCTGAAATTTTAACAAATCGTCTCTGGAGAGAAATGAGAAGTCTCCCAGCTTTGCTACCCAAGGGAGTCATCAGATGGTTCCTGGCAAATATGTCTATGTTTTCATGGAGTGATTGGTATATCAGGGCTAGCTCTAACTTCTAAAGGTTTGGCTACTGAAATATGACTCTTGTGTAAGAAGCCAGAACTGTGCAGAAATGTGAAAATGTGATCAAGAATTATCTTCCAATTATTGTCCATGCTGTAGTGTATTCTCTGTCAGATATGAACACACGTTCAAAGGCTCCATAGAAAAGAAATTAAAGAATAAGCTTATTTTGGTGCAAGAATTTTTCAAAAAACATGAGCCCAAATATGCCTACCTTCTTTTAAAAAAAGAGAAAAAGTTTTATTTGTTTTTATTTGAAAGGCAGATTTACAGAAAGAAGGACAGATGGAGAGGTCTTCCCTCTTGTTCACACTGCAATTGACTGCATTGGCCAGAGCTGAGCTGATCTGTAACCGTGAGCCAGGAGGTTCTTCCAGCTTTCTCACAGGCATGCAGCGTTTCCAACACTGGGCTATCCTCCAATGCTTTCCCAGGACGTAAGCAGGGAACTGGATCTGAAACGGAGCAGTTGGGACTCAGGGGATGCTGGCAACACAGGGTGGAGAATTAGCTTGCTGTGCCACTGCACCTGTCCCCCGGATATACCTACATTTTTAATTCAGTTTTCCATGAATATTTTGGAGTGTTCACGAATGTAATTTGTATATATTCCTTCCCATCTGTGGCATGTGGCATTTCATTTCTTAACTCAATTTAGTTGGTATATTTGCCAAAGTAGTGCTTTTAGGTTTGGTGAACTCTGCTTTGTTTTTGATGAATCATGCTGCTGATATTACATGTAAAAGTCTCTTTGACGCCAGGTTTTGATTTTCTCCTGGTTGCTTCTGAAGTTTCATAATACTGAGTTTTCACTTAGATCTGTGATCAGTTCGGGTTGATTTTTGTGTAAGGCTTGGTCAGGATCCAGTTTTTGATTATGTCTCAATAATTCATTACATTACCTGAGGAAGAAAAATTCCTTGACCACTTGGATTTTTTCCACCACATTTTTGAAGTTCAATGATAATTTATATTTCTATGTTTACAGCTACATGGCTTTTTCTAGGCTAGAAAAATTGAGAAAAATTTGAAGAGAATACGTAGAATTGCTATGTGATCTTTTAAACTCAGTAAAATTGTGCAGTGAAAGTATTAAAGACTGGTATTTAGGGGTTTTCATGGAAAACTTGTAAAATTTTAATTAATTCAGTTCCTTCGGTTTCTTGTGCTTTTCTGATTTGCTTCTTACAGAATTTGTACCTTTCTTCAATGAGTGCAGAATAATTTTCATTATTCTTATACTGTTCTTTTAATATTTTTAGGGTCTCTGTTGATACTCCCTTTATATTCTTGATGTTGGTCATTATAAACTCATTCTGGTTTTTATTTTTGGTCAGAATGGTTAGAAGTCCTTCAGTTTTACTGTTTTTTTAAGTAAATCAGTATGACGCTTAATTGACTTGCTCTTTTGCTTGTTTCTGTTCAATTAATATCAACCTATTATTGACACCATTTATATTTTTATTATTTTTTTCCATTCTACTTGCTTATAGCTTAATTTGCTTTTCATTTTTAGTTTCTTATGATAATTTGGTTATTGATTTTGTAGCTTTCTCAGCTTTCTAATATAGAACTCAATGCTATAAGTTTCCTCAAAATACTAACTTAAATGTGTCATGCTTTTTGTTTTTGCTTGTGTGTGTGTGTTCATGAAAGTTATTTACTGTTTCTGTTACGATTTCTTACTTGGCCCTTAGGTATTTGGAGGAGTGGTTTTGCTAGAAATAGTTGTGGCTTTACCAGATATATTTGTTTAATGCATTTCTAATTCAGTTCTGTTATGCTGAGAATATATTGTATATCACTTTTACTTGTAGTGTTCAAGCTTATTTACATATCGCAGTTATCAATGTGGCTGGAACTAAATCTTTCTCTCAACTTGGTCAGTTAGCCTTCCGTCGTCACGTTTATATATTACGGCCTGTCTGGCATCCTGAATATAATAACAACAACCCAATTTATCTGCCAGATAAGGGGCATAGAAGTATTTGGAGGTGTTTACAATTTCGATGCACAATAAGAAAACATCTTGCTATTATAGATGATTTTGAGTAATCCATAATGTTAATATTCTTCCTCAACCACTGGCATTTCAGGGACACAGACATAAGGTGTTCTGCAAACTGATATGGCTATACTTGCTAATATGTGCTAATATGTCAACAATTTCCTGTCTATACTCTCCTGGTTGATTGTTGCATGGAGAACTGATTAATGATGCTCTTCCAGAATCCTTGTGTCACAGATTGAACAAGTGCACACTAATTCAGGGGAGATAAATTGAAATGTTACCGTGACACATGGAATGCTGGGTGTGCTACCTTTCATTTCCTTTTTCCTTAGCCATGAAACTTTACTAATGAAATTGACCTTCTTATATTTGGTAACTTGAGTGTTGATACTGTGCTCAGGATTTTAAGACCTGTCTTAGACAAGGGAGGATTTAGTCTACAATGTCAATATTGCAATGGAAAAGTTAGGTGAACATTTGATTACAAAATAATTTTATTTAGAGTTGTAGAAATAATTATGTTATTAGCAGCAGTAGTAGTAGTAAGTAAGCCTGACTTTTGTGTAGGCTTTGCATATTTGTTAAAAAACTTCTTACGGAAGTGTTGCTTCGTGACTAATGGAACATGGAACAAAGCAATACTGTGTGCTTAGAGGCTTGACATGGTACATTTACAGTTAACTAGTGTGGGCACTGTTCAACTGTCTCTGTTCCCAATTTCTGCTATACTAAAATATAGTTTCTCTTTTTAAAAAGCAACTTTTATCATGGATAACTCAATGCACTGCTTACCCTCCTAATATGAAAGCTAAATGTTAGGGGTGTCAGGGGGAGGTAGAGAGAGAGAGAGAGAGAGAGAGAGGAGAGAGAGAGAGGAAGAGATAGAGCACAGGAACAACCACAAATGAGCTGCTGGTTCAGTGCGCCAACACCTACAACTCTAAGCCCTGGGGATGCTACAGTCAGGAACCTGTAACTTAATCCAAGTCTCCCATGTTGGTGGTAGGCATCCCACTACTGGAGCCATCACCTTAGCCCTCCTAGGTACACTAATGGAAAGTTGAAACGAAGAGAAATTCTTGCACCTAGGTACCCAGTAGGGAACACAGGCCTCGTTTTTTCTTATTATATATATATATAAAACACACACACACATATATATATTTAATATTCACAATGGCATACTTTAAATTTACCTGATAGTCACAATTCTCAGAATTTAAATCCTGCCAGCAAGCCTCAAGGTCACTGAGGGTGAGGTGACAGGGTTCTTTGGCCGGAAGAACCACTGGAGACAGGCTGGTGCAGAATGTCCATTTATTCAACACAAGTTCCGGGGTTTTATAGGTTAAGAATAGGGAGGGTAGGAGTGTATTTTCAGGTAATTCCTTCACACAATAACGACACTGTGATTAGCTAAAAGGCACACCTAATCCTGTTGACCTACCAATCCTGTCAGAGGTCATGTTCCGTTTACAGGGTTAGAAGTTGTGCCATAGTCCAGGGCAGGTAGCAGGCAGAGCCCTGGGTGTGATTGCCCACACACAACCTCCCCTAAAGATGCAATTCAACAGGTAGTAAGCAGAAAAGCCACATTCCTCAAGAGGATAGACCAGGGCTGCAAATAATGAGAAAATATCAAAATGTTGATTACTGTCCTACACATGCCTTATACTCTGCATGTTCGTCACAAGTCAGGGAAAGTGTATTTGTCTTTTCGGATTGGCTTACTTCACTGAGCAAATGATAGCAACAGCATCAGAATCTAAGCAGTGTTGGAAGCCGTTAGAGTATATTACCAGGAGAGTCGGTTCGATGGAGAAAAGGGCAGAAAGTGCTGCTGCTCACCCTTCTCTTGTCTGTTGCCCAGTCCTTTGCTTTCATGATGGCTCCATTCTGGACATGTCTTGTGCTCACTTCAGCAGCACATATACTAAAACTGGACATATCTTGTTGATGTTTACCTTGAAATACTACTCTCAGAAAAGGATATTAGTGGAAAAAACAATGAAATATTAAGGAAAAAAAACTCTTCGGAGTTGCTAAACAATAATGTCCCAGTGATAAGCGCCTGCATGTGATCATTGCTCTAGCATGGGGTAAGATGTTGACATGGGGGGGCACCTGGAGGAAGGGATGGATGGGCTGCTCCTGAACGTGTTTGCCGCTTTGTCAACTCTTCATGAGTTCAATGTTGATGGAATCTCATGGCTTAGTCTGCAAACCTCTTCTTAAAACAGGTCTTCATCGTATCTTTGAAAAAATGAGCTTACTTTCCAAAAACCCCAAAGGAAGAACACACATTGTTTCTCTTAAACATTGGATTTCATGCAAATACAAAATGTGCTCTGTCTTGGCCGTCCAGTGTCATGTTGTCCATCAGTTATGTTATCCATCAGTTATGCTAGTGTGCCCTTTTCTTCTTTAATTACCTGACATTCACAAATTCCACCACTTTTCAGTTCACTAGACGAGGTTGTGGCAGCCCTTTCTACTCCTCCACGGCTCTCTGTTTTTTTAGTTAGTTATGAATCAGAGCCCATGTTTATTCAGTGTGTTTTCAAATCTGTAATGAGGGTTTCCATTACATTTTGTGAAGAAACGAAAGCAATATCTGACTAAAATAGTTCTCAATATATTCGTCCAGTTGTTGCTTCCAATTAAAGAGCAGCCTTGCTGTACAACTTCTTTGTAATGAGCTGGCTTACAGTAATTCATGTATTGGGCTTTATCTATATATCTAATTACAGATCATCTAATGAACAGTCCTCCTCTGTAGTTCATCTACTTGAAAGTTGCTCATCAGAATTATCCAGGGCATGGCACGGTAGCCTAGTGTGTAAAGTCCTCGCTCTGCATGTGCTGGGATCCAATATTGAATGCCAGTTCTTATCCTGGCAGCTCCACTTCCCATCCAGCTCCCTGCTTGTGGACTAAGAAAGCAGTTGAGGATGTTCCAAAGCCTTAGGACCCTGCACCCACATGGGAGAGTCGAAACAAGTTCCTGACTCCTGGCTTCAGATCAGCACAGCTCTGGCCATTGTGTCTGTATGAGGAGCAAACCAGCAGACAGAAGATCTTCTTTTCTGCCTCTCTTCTCTGTATATGTGAATTTCCAATAAAATAAATCTTTTAAAAATTATCCAAACATAAGAATGTCATCTCCACCATTCCTAATATCATTTATTATTATTTTTTCTATATTAAGGACAATTTTAGACACACATATGAATAGAACCTCTAGAAACACATGTTTGATTCACTCCCTTCATCAAAAGACAAGGAACATACTCAGACGAATTCAGCAGAAAAAAAAATGCTCGTGCTTTTGTTTCAGAATCTATGGGTGGTAGCTGTTTTTGATGGTGTAGTTAAACTCCACAGGAGACAGTTTAAATGACAAAATTAAATGTAATTTGCTGAAGAGGTTTATCAAGTATTTTCTTGATTTACACATTCTTTTGCTAAACTGCACTGTATCATTAGTGAGGGTTAAAGCTTGTTACAAACTGCTAATGAATTATGGCACATCTATTATTGATGGAGCTAACAAATTCAGGTGACATTCTGAAAGTCACCTGAAAGCTTTAAAACTTCAAGTGGCCATGTTGCAGTCCTGCTACGGTGTCGTGTGCTGTAACTTTGGTGATCTGATCATTGCCAGGTCATGAGCAGAACTCCACCAGCTGTGGATGGGTCTTCCAGAGATGTCATAGCCCCCTGCTCATGCAGGGTTGGAGGCATTGCTTGGACAAGCGTTAATGATGGCTCTGTAAGACCCGCTGCTATAATGGCTAACAAAAGGATGTACTGATGCTGATGAACCTGACCCCTCTTTCTCTCATATTAATCTGTTTTTTTTTTTCCTCTGCATGCTAGCCCCGAGGCATTCTTCCTGGAGCAGATGATTTTTCTGACTTGCTAAAATTGACAGGATTCTCATGGGATGAATGAGAATTAGAGGAATTCATACTGATAGTATAATGCATTGTCTACAACTTAAGATGGTTCAGTTTAGGATTCTTCAACTTTATGATGCTGCAAAAGTGATACTCTGCAGAGATAGAATACTTCAGATTCTCAATTTGGATATTTTCCCTCTCTTAAAAAAAAGAGTTATGGAAAGGAGAGACAGAGAGATCATCCATTCTCTGGGTCATTCTCCCATTGGCCAATTGGAAGCCAAGAACCAGGAGCCTCTTCCAGGGGCCGTCTCCCACTGCTTTCCCACGCCAAAAGCAAGGAACTGGATAGGAAGTAGAACAGCTGGGACTTAAGTCAGTGCCCATTTATGATGGCAGTGCCATAACCAGCAGCCTAGTTTACTATGCCAGGACACCAGCCCTGAATTTCAATTTTTTTGAAAGATTTATTTATTTCTATTGCAAAGTCAGATATACAGAGAGGAGGAGAGACAGAGAAGAAGATCTTCCATCCAAAGATTCACTCCCCAAGTGGCCACAACAGCCAGGGCTGAGCCGATCCGAAGTCAGGAACCAGGAGCTTCTTCTGGGTCTCCCATGCAGATGCAGGACCCCAAAGCTTTGGACCATCCTCAACTGCTTTCCCAGGCCACAAGCAGGGAGCTGGATGGGAAGTGGAGCAGCCAGGATAAGAACTGGGGCCCATATGGGATCCTGGCATGTTCAAGGCAAGGACTTTAGCCACTAGGCCACGCTGCCAGGCCCAATTTCAACGTTTTTTACGCTGGTTGTATGAATTATGATGCTCTCTCAAGGGGCGGAGAAGCAGCAATAGTGAGTCTAGTGCTCAGTCTAACATGTGATAACAGGAAAGTCTCCAGTACCTCAGTATGTGGCTAAGTTAGCATGCCATGTGCCTTATGTGGGTCCAGCACACTTTCTACGTAGAATATTTTCAACTTGTGGTGGACATGGCCCCATCATAGGTCAAGGAGAATCTGTGGAGGAAATGTAGAGCATCTAAGAAATGACTTACTTGTTGCCAAGTTGTGTGCTTAGTGCTTTGTTTGCATTATTGCATTGAAGCCCTAAACAACTCTATGGTGGTAGTATCTATATCATTAAGACTGGTGGTGTGAAATAATGTCTAACAGAGTGGAGCTGTTTGGGGAGGGAACTGAGTTGTGCCTGCCTGCCATTTGTCCGTAGAGCCTGTTCCAGGTCCAACAGCTGTGTTGCCACCCTGTGCTGATGAATGGATCCTGTTCAGGCATTCAGAGAGACAGCCTTCAGCCACAGGAATTCCACAAGCTTGAGCCACGTGATACTGCCGATGTCCAACTAAGTGCCCTTGAACATGGGGGCTCTCAGGGTTATAAAAAAACAACAGACAAAATGACATCAATTGGAGGAGATGGGCTGGCTGATGGCAACGTAATAACTCTTGACTTTGGATTTAGATGAAGGGCATTAGTGAGAATACTAGCCGCACATCTAAATAAGAGCTGTGATATAGTTCAAAGTCTTGCAGCAGTGTAAAAGTCCTGCTAATTGTGCTGTGAGCAATGTTAACAGTTAAAGGAAGCAAAGTGAAGAGCTTGTGAGAAAGCACAAGTCTTTTCTTTTGTTGTTTTTTGTGTTTTACTTTTCTGTAAGTGTGGACTTATCACAAAATTCTAGTAGGCCATACTACTTAAAACCAGCTTGTTCATGTATGTTTTTACATGAATAATTTGTATGAATATTTATGTTTGAGAAATACTCAAAAACCGTCCTTGTTGAAGCTTAGAAATGTTAGTCTCTGTTCCCTGTCCTTAATAACAGGCATCAGTTGGGTATTTGTGTTTGGTTACAATTGAGTAAAGCAAAGTCAGTTTCAGAACATTGTTGTCATCATCTAAAAGAAAGACAAATGCATTTAGTTATCATCCTGTGAACCAGTCCTGGGCATCTATCCACCTGATTTCTCTCTATAGCTTTTCCTGTTCAGGATCTCCCACATTGATTTAATCATACGATCTTTTGTAACCACACTCATTTAATTCATTTGCTTAGCGTCCTGCTTTTAAGATTTATCTATCTATTACTATTTCATGCCCCTTTTCCATCAAATAATGTTCAATTATACCAATAACCCTTATTGTATTTATCCATCTTTGCATTGTTCGTCATGTGGGTTGTTCTCAACTTTAGACACTTCCACACGATGCTGCAATCAACATTTGTGTGTGGTGTCTGTATGGATAACTGCTTTTTAAGTCCTCCTGATTGGAGCTCATTTATTTCTAGCATGGTCCCTGAGGGAATCTGTTAGAGAGAAGGAATGAAAGTGCCATAACATGCTAAGAAATTCAAATTATTTTCAGTGCTCACTGCTTCTGTGACTTCCAGTTTGTGAACATCCTTTATAGATAAACTGTGCTTATAAAAAAGACAGGACTTTAAACACACACACCACACACACATGCTCACACCAGCAGAGTTCGAAGTGTCTGCTTCAAAGGAGGTTTGCAAGAGAAGAAAGCATAAACCTTCTCTTGATATTGCAGTTGCTCAGAAAATTGGACAACGTTCTCTTTAGAAGTCTCTTCTGACTAATGTTTATGAGCCGCCATAGAAAAACGGACTATTTGTAGCAGTTTTGCTTCTGATGTGTGGCACAGCTAACACAAAATGACTTCTGTCTCTCCCTAAAAATCAGATTTCCCTGGAAACTTTCGCCTGTGATGAATTTGTCAAGAATGGTAGCTGCCATGAGGAGAGTGGACTGGGCTGTTGAAGCATCATGCCAGGTCTCTCCCTTTTGCACACAGTGCAGGTATTCACCTGTTTACTAAATGGACATGTACTGAGGTGACAGAAAAAAAGAATAGCATTTTTCTTTGCATGATATGTGTATCTTCTCAATTGCTCTGTATTCTTTTGGGGAAAAAAATTGTAGAAATCTGTTTAACATTTCTGCCGTTAATAGTGAAGGTGAGCGAAGGCCCAATCACTGTAACAGAAATCCTGATGCACATGAGGGGCAGTGGCGACCCAGAGAAGCCCCTGGTTTGCTCAGTGTGTTGCATCTCCTGCGCACCTGTTCCCCAAGGCTTTTCCTGGAGGCTGTGCACTCAGCTCTTTGGCTGAGCTTACACTTCCTTCTGATATTATCCTGAGCTGCCGTGCCTATTCCTGCAAAAATAACAGCAACAACAACAACAAATCCAAGAGGCTCTTTCAGACAGAAGCACTACTTTTTCAAGGATGCCAGCATTTTGGTTGTGGAACAGAGCAAGTTTTTGTGGTCAAATAGACACCAAGGCTTAACTGGCCCTTGAATAAAAGAGCCCAGAAAATCCAATCAGTCCTATCCAATGCAGTAGCAGAGAGGTGCATTGGAAGTGGGACAGCCAGTACTCGGATTGACACTTGTATAGGATGCTGGCTTGATAAGCGGTGGCTGTTACTGTGCCACATCAGCTTCTGAAATCCAATAATTTTGAGTCTGATCTATTGTACTCGATATGAGGATGGGATGGTTGGTAAACGGTCGTAAGGGAAGATGTTGTGGAGGAGAGGGAGCAAAGGGAGGAGGTCAGTACTCGAACATCTCCCATAGGTGGTAGGAACTCAGTTGCTTTACGTTACTGCTCTCTCCTGGGCCCCATCCAGGGGCCTGCACTGCCAGTCTGGAGCCAGAGCCAGGAGTGAAGATTACAGTGTGCGATGCAGGCATGCTAACCATCAGGTTCCCTGCTCTCTGTTTCACGTGGCTCATCCTCAGCCACCTGTTTTCTGGATTTCATTGGAGGGGAAGCTTCTTTTCCTGCATCACTCCAGCTCCCTTTGCATGGAAGCTTTGAATTCTCTTCTTTCTCTCAAGTTGCCAACAGTGGGGTTGTAAGTTGAGGGTGAAGTTGTAAAGACTGGGGGTTATCCTGGCACCAAGAGGATCCCAGGAGATTGTGAAACCCAGAAGGGGAAATGGAGGCTTTACAAGGGAATGTGTACTTGCATGCTGGAACCAAGAGTGGAAATCGGGTGTTTGGTCCCAGTGTACAGCAGCTTATTGTCTAGCATTCTTTGGCGCTCGCTCTAGCCTAGTACACACCAAGTGTTGAATGACCTCAGTAAAGCCAGTGCTGGGCAGATGAGTGGAAGTGCTTAGGAAGGATTCCAGCTGAGATAAGGACTCCAGAGTCTCCTACATGACTCTCTCTCTCTATATATATATTTACTGACTTCCTTCAGAGGAAATCTGTGGATTCCCCCAAACAGCAGCTGCTTGAAAACTCTGAATTTTTCCATAGCCAATAAGGTGTTTTACCAGTAGACATTTTAACCAGCTATAATGGTGAGTTTTTGTAAATCAGATTTCATACAGGTGAACATTTTTGTAACCCAGCCCTGCTCAACCTCGACACATTGTATACTGTACATCCAGATATGACGCCATAATGACTGCACCACCCTGAAGCTTTTAAATGGCCAGGTAGCTATTGGGCCCGATTCTGTCTCTTACACTTTGATGTTTTATTTACTGCCCACAAGGAGAAATACGAAAAAGCAGGGAGAGGAGTGCTTCGTAGTAGTGAAATTTAAAACGAAAGGCGACTGAGGTATTAATTCTTAAACAGCTCTCTGGTTTCCTGTGTAGCTAACAAAGCACTATTTAGCTCTTAAATACCTTTTTAAGACTTTACTGGAATACAAAATGCTACCTATCAGCATTTAATTTAGAAACTACGAACGCTTTCAGCCCTGCCATTCTTAATGTCTTTTCTAGGGCGAGAGCCCTTGTTGGAGAAGCATTTCCTTGTTTGGGGAGTAACAAGAGGAGGAAGATCTGGAATGAGTGCATTTTCCAACAACGAAGCTTGGCCATTTAAGAGCACATATTTCCATTTTCAAGTGTTTCTGAAGTAAATCTTTCTGAAAGGTAGTTGTACAATCATTTCCCTTTGTAAACAGAAGTGTTGAGTACACGTATAACTCTTGTTAATGGCCATGGCCTGATGCCCAAAGAGAATGTTGGTGTGTAGGGAAGTCTGATTTGGAAAGAATGGCAGTTTCTCTGGCCCACTCCCCTCACTTGGAGAAGAGTTGAGTGTCTTTCACCTCCTGGGGCTTGCATAGCCTACTTACTATCAAGTTCCCTGATAGCTCTCTACCTTCCCCAAGCCCCACAGCTTGGGAGTTTGCTGTGACTCAGGCTCTGGCCCCTCCCTGTGCGGTGTGAGCTGGACCCACTCCAGGTGTGTAGCTGCTGCAACCCCTGAGCCCATTCACACCTTGCCTCTCCCTGATATTCTGCTCATTTGCATCTTCCTTTTGTGAAGGGTAGCTGGGAACCCTGTATATTGAATGGCTCATGTTTAAGAATAACGTCCTGTAGGAAATTTGCTGATGCTCCGGGGAAAAATAATTACTTCCTGCACTGTGCCCTCGGCATTCCATGCTGTCTTCGTTCAGCCCTTGGCCACATTTGCGCCACACTGTGAATGTGCACGCTGTGAATGCCTGCTCTTGCTTCCCAGTCATCTCTGGGTTGGTCTCTGACTCAACTGTGCTGTTCTCAGCTCCCCACGGGGATATGTGAATCGGAGGATGAAAAACACACTCTTTATTACTCACTTACTTCCAGGCCATCTCCAAGAGTCTTCTCTATTTTTTTTTTTTAATTTTGCAAAATTATTGGTATCTTGAATGGTAAGGTAGGTTTCTGGGAGCTCATATGTGTGCTGTGGACAAGCCACGTATTGTTGCTATGTGAGTACTTTTTCAAAAGACTCATTTAAAAAATGGCATTAAAGAAAGTTATTTTGGGGGCTAGCTTGCTGGCACCAGCATCTTAGATGGGTGCTGGATCTAGCCCCAGGTACCTCCATTTCCCATCCGGCTCCCTGCTTAGAAACTGAGAAAACAGTAGAGGATGGCTCAAGTCCCTGGGCATCATCTACATGGCGTACTGAGCGGGAGCTCCTGGTTCCCAGATCCCGACCAGACCAGCTCTGGACATTGAAGCCATTCGGGGAGTGAACCAGTGGTTGGAAGAGCTTTCTTTCTTGCCCGCCCAATCTTTGTTCTCTTCATATATAACTCTGATTTTAAAGTAAAGTAAATAAATGTTTAAAAAGTTCTTTCAGTGCAATTTAAAAAAAAGTGCATGGTTTTTGGTACTGTTTTATCCAAACAGAACAGATTCCATGTATTTTATGTTTATAATTTTAAGCACATAATCATTCTTTATGTCCTTGCTTCCCTCCCTTTCTCTTCTTTCCTTTCTTTTTTGTTGCCTCTACTTGTTGCAATAGTATAATTTAAACTTAATTTAGAATCACAGGTTTAATCACCGCCATGTTGGGGCACACTTAAATAACGGACTGATGGAATTAGGACTCTTTAGAAGGACTGTATTATTGTAATAATATGGGGTCAATCAGTCAAGGGTTGCGAATTTGGGGTGGTGGGAATCCCAGACCCTATGGAATTGTACCATAAAATTAAAAACCAAAGACCCAATAGATGGAGAGTAGAAAGTGCAATGTTCCCCAGTATTAGAGATGAGAATTGTAAGTCTTATCCATTTTTTAAAGAACTTTTGGAAGATCCCTTGTGTGCATACACTTAAAATTTTCACTCCATAAGCTAATCGTTTGATTCTATTTTCCATTTTTGAAGCTCCCAAATTCTCTCATTTAGAGGGGAAGCTGCCTGCTTATGGTAGTCGCCCACTTGGTCTGGCATGGTTTAACCGTGAGGTATTGCCCAGGGTGATTCGAGTGGGAGCTCAGGGAAGGGATGACATCCCAGCAGAGGACTAACAGAAACTCCTGTAGGAGCTGTGACATTTTGTAGCCCGTGATGAATTGCCTCCTCTTCCTAGGCTAACCTGCACAACTGAGTTTTGGCTCTTTCTCTGCATGTCTGCATATTCTTTCTTGATCGTGCTGAAGCACACTGCCTGTGTTCAGATTTCACTCGTGCATTTGACAATTCAGCCTGTTTTCCCATTAGCAAAACCTACATTGTAATGATTCGGTGTGTTGCTGCCTACTGTTGAGGAGAGGGGCAACAGCACCAGGGTGATCTAATGTGCATTATTCACTTGTATTGCTATTATGAAGACTAAGAGACCCCAGCCCTCACCTTCTGACTCACTGATTGCCACTGGGACAGGGTTGGTTGCTTGTAGCTCGAAAACCAGAGCATACCAATGGATTGTGCTAAGTAAGTCAGAGTGATTAGGAATTTTGTTAAGAACTTTTTTAAAAAGCTAAAATATCTGCATGTGTTTTGGTGCACAATATTTTTAGGTTGTTTCTGAGCCAGCCATGGGCCTTATTTTATTATTATTTTTTTTCTTTGTGATTCGTGCCACTGTTAAAAATCATCAAAGTTACCAGAAAAGGGATTCTTGGATAAGAGATGTGAAAGAGTGTTAAATTAGAAATCAGAGTCAAGAAAAGATGAAGAGCTTTATTTAGGATAAGATCTGGACTCAAAATGACTGTGAATCTTTTTTTTTTTTTTTTTCTGTTTTAATCATGCGAAAAAAATTCAGGCATAGGTTTAAAATGGAACTGTTTAAGCTAATTTTTAAAAGCTTGTTTGGAAGAGAGAGGAGAGAGGCAGTGAAGAGAGGGGGAGAGAGAGAGAGAGGGAGAGAGAGAGAGAAAGCAAGCAGACCTGAGCATTTATCTTTAGGATGCAGAAAGAAAGCGAGACATTCGCGGTGTTGTTTCTCTGAATTTTCTCTATCGTCGTGCCTTTTGTTAAAGGGAGATCATATGAATGTATAATGCTGAACAGAGTGATGGTTTCTCTTGAAAGTAGGCATGGGCGTGTCTTAGGACGTCACAGAGCATCCTAGCCTATGCAAATGTGTTAGAGAGTACAGAGTGAGGTGTGAGTTGTCACTAATGTCCTCCTGATGCTCATGGGAATGCTGCCGAGTGCTCATGCCCAGGTTCATGGATGAACTGTGCTTGGTCCTTGGAACAGCCCAGCCCTTCTGTGTGTCATACCCATGCGTAGAACCTAGCCTCTAGATTCTCTACTTAATGTTTTTTTTTTTAAGTTGCTCTGTGAATTGACCTTCAACATTGTTACTGTAAACTGATTGTTTATAGTTGAATGTTGTTATGGGGCACAGTGATAGTATGGTTTGTGAACACGATGTGGAATCATTAAACGAGGTGATTAGCATATATACACTGCTTCGTACCTACCATTTGTGGTGAGAAATCATTTATAGTGGTTCTCAGCTGGGACCAGGATCATGGGACACAGATGTCTGTGATGGACGCTGCTTCATGTCTTGGATGCTGCCTTCCAAAAGAACTCCATGCCAAGGGACCAGGAAAAGCGAGGGAGCGTGGGTGGCCCAAGTGCTTAGGTCCCTGCCACCTGCATGGGAGACCTGAGAAAGCTCCTGGCTCTTGTCTTTGGCCTGGCTAAGTGATGGGTGTCTGAGTACTTGGTAAGTGAACCAGACGATGGATGATCTGTTGTCTGGCTCTTGCTTTGATGTTCAGATAAATATGTAAGTCTTGGAAAAAACTTTACTCTCATCAGGTTTGAAATGTACAATATGCAATTATCATTACATTCTGCCACAGTGTGCCAGCCACAGATATTTAGATAAATTATTCCTGCTGTGTACAACTGAGGTTGAGTTTGATCTTTGATTTCTGTGTTTATAGCTGTGTATCATCTATCTACGCTCACATTGATTGTTCTAGCTAGCTAGCTACCTCACTATACACAACTTTTTTTTTTATTAGCCTTCTATAAAATTTATACCCAAGCTATGGGTAGGGTGGAAGGTTTTAATTGAACTTTCTCAATTAACTTTCACAACAATTATATTAGTTAGGCATCATTGCCCTTATTCTACAGCTAAAGAAACAGGTGTGAAGAATATAAATCATAGCTTACTCAATTTCACAGCCAGATAATGGTGAAGTAGGATGAGAGCTGGGTTTCTCCTCAGTCTGGGCAGCAGGTGTTGCTGAATCCTTAACATTTTGAGTCTCTGCCAGAACTATGTCCTAAACTTAGTGATAATTTTTTTTCCACGGAAGTCGAATTGCTGCCAGAAAACAACCTCTTGAAAATGGAGAAACCTGGTTCCAGCACAATGGCTTAATTGTATAGGATCTCATTTGGGCACCAATTTGTGTCTCAGATGCTCCACTTCCCATCTGCCTCCTTGATTTTGGACTGGGAAAGCTGTAGAGGGTGGTCCAAAACTTCGGGACCCTACAGCCACATGGGGGGTCTGGGAAGAAGCTCTTGGCTCCTGTCTTTGGATTGACTAAAGCTCTGGCCATTGCAGCCATTTGGGGAGTGAAACAGAGGATAGAAGATCTTTCTCTCTGTTCCTCCTTGTCTCCAAACATCTGATCTTCCTTTCCAATGAAAATAAATGAATTAAAAAGAAAATACACTAAAAAAAAAAAGAAAAGGAAGAAATTTATCCATGCACTTACACAGGGGGGTTAGATTTTATCTGCTTTTACTAACATTCTTGTTCGAATCAAATGCTGAGACCAGGTGAAAGTGTTTCATATTCTTAATGAGACATCCAGAATATTGGGTGAGTTTTCTGAAAATGTGAATGCTTCTGTCATTCCTTTCTACAGTCCCCGAGTTGAAGTGATGTGGCTGCAGGTTGAGGGTGATAGGAAAAGCACCCTGACATTGGTCAAGGACTCCATCTCAAGACACAAGGAAAGCATGATGAGGAATTACAACATAGTTACTTGCTAAGATTGTTTTTATGTAAATTGAAGTATTATAAGAAAGATAAATTCTGATGGTTCTGTTGGAAAACTCAGGAAAAAGAAACTTTTGTCTAAAATTAACCAGACTATTCAAGAAGCAGTGATATATATGGAACAGCTCCTCCACAGAAAGTCCGAGACATTTCTTCTCCCAGAAAGTGACCCAGTAAAATTGCTAAATATACACCCAGGTCCTCTCCAACTGTCCAGGCAGGGGTGGAAAGGGATGACTCAGCCTGCTAACCACAGGAGACCCATGGCAGTGGGTTTCTTTTTCTGGGTTTGTTCTCAATTTCTGTATTTCTTTTAAAAGTTTCAGGTTCTTTAAAAATCAATAGTGTAATATTTAAACCTATGTTTTATAAAAAAAAAAGTAGGACTAGCGGAAAAAAGAACAAAATGTTTAATACGTTTCCATCTTAACTCTGGGGGAGGCGTTTGGCACAACAGTTAAATTGCTGCTTTGGGTGTCTGTATGGCATATCAGATGCTTGGTTTGAGTTGCAAGTCCTAACTTCTACTTCAGCTTCCAGGGGAGGCAGTAGATGATGGCTGAAGTACTTTGGTTACTGTCACTCATAGGCATTCCAATCTTCCTCTTTGACCCTGGGCATTTGGAGTGTGAACCAGTGGAGGTTTCTCTCTCTCTCTCTCTCTCTCTCTCTCTCTCTCTAACTCTGTCTCTCTGCCTATCAAATATGATAAAAAATAAAAGTTCTCCTACATTTTCAGAATTGAAACAAAGAAGGTAGCTTTGGGAGAGAGTGTTGCAGTCCATGCTTGCTGGGTGTGCAGTCAGAGCTTGAAGGGTGGAGTTTAGTGTGGCAAACAACTGGCAGGTACTTACTGAGAAGGTAGAATGAGGAGAGGAAGCAGGTGAGTGTGTGTGGCCCAGAGGCCTGTGTTTTTCGTACCTTTGTGTAAATGCAGAAAGCTTAAAGCTGGTACTTGGTATTGCTTCAGCAACAGAGAGAGAATTAGGAAATGAGACCCCAAAATGAGTAACAAAAAGTAAATGCCTATCTTTGGCCTTCAGAGGAAGGAAACAAAATGATTACTCTTATTGTTTATATCCAGTATTAATTATAAGTTCAGAAATTTTAATATTGTGCATTTTATTTACTGAGTCATGTTTGCAGGTAATATGCCATAAATACTGTGTGATATTTTTGTCATCCTCAAAAGAAATTAATATAGAATTAGACTAAAGCTAGGTAATAACCACGGTAGAAACTGTGGTGCTCAGATTTGAACAAAATTCCATGTGACTCCATTTAACAGTTTTGCACTTTGAATTCTTAGGGAATCAAGGCAATATTTGGTTTAGGGACCTTTTGTATTCCTAGTGAATATGGAGTTGAAAACAGCGAGCAGATTTGTGATATCAATGAGAGAGAAGTGAGGAGGGCTAGAGGGAGAACGGGAACGGGGAAGAATCCAAGGAGGAAGAAACAGAAAAGGGATGTCATAATGCCAGTGAGCATGGTGTAGTGCAAGGATTTGGATTTTGGAGTTTAAAATGTGACCTTGTATGTTAGGATTTAAACTAACGATGTATTGTGAAGATTGTCGCTATTCCTCTTTCCTCGTTAAGGTTAGTGTAGCCGGGTCATCAAGGAGACAGAATGCAAGGCACATAGTGTCCAGGAATAATAGTCATAGATTCTGCTGGACAGGCTAGGAGCTGCAGTCACCCTTGTGCAATGTCATCTGAGCACAGGAGGGAGGAGAGAGAGAAAGGCAAGCAACTCAACCCTCATCACAGAGAAAAAGGGAAGATAGAGGAAACGAAGTGAGCATCAGACCGCAAGAAAACCGAGTTTGACCACAGGTTTGCGAAAGGAAACCAATGAGCACACATGCCTCAGCCTAGGGCCTCTGAATCCTGCTCACTCACACACACATGCCACCAGCAAAAGCAAGCAAAGGCTGTGCCAGAAACAAACTCCAGAGGCCTTGGGGAGAAAGCTCAGTAGGCCACAAAGGTGGTTTCTGACTGCTCTGAGTAGAATTTGTACCCTGCTTGCCTATGTGCCGAGTTGGTATTTGAGGATCAGGGGTTCTCAATAAACAGATCTTGTTTTTATTTGTTTTTTAAATGATAGTGGAGTTCTTACCCCATGCATGGCACTATTCTCAGTCCATACATCAACCCCACATCTGAAGAGGCAGTGCTGCTGTGAGCCCATTGTTACAGATGAAGAAACAAAAGGACAGTGGAGTTAACCATTTACTCCAGGTTACACTGCTTGAAAGACACAGTTCTGGAATGACACTGTTGTAACCCGTGGTTGGGATTGTATCGCATAGACATTTACTAAGATTTTATTGTGTAATGAATCTGCAGGTAATACAAAGAAGTAAACTTTGAGGGAAGTTTAGGTGAAGGCAAATAAAATCAGCCTGCTACCTGCCCGAGGATCTGTAATCTGCAGTTGCAAGTTCGTGACATTCACCGTGGAGTTCTCTGGCCGTAGCAGGGACAGACAAACCCAGTTGTAACAGAGGGTTGAGAAGGAAGCAGTGGGAACTGACCCATCCTCACTGCAGACTTCGGATAGGATCAGAGAGACTATGGGCTTTTGGATGGTTGAGCCCTGGGCTTGGGATCTGTCATCTTGCATAGATGTCTTAGGTTCTTTGAGTTTCTGTATCCACATGTATAACGTGGGATTGATGGAGTTGTTGTCATGATTACATTAAGATGATGTATTTCGTGGAAATCCACACATGATCATTGCCTGGATTATGTAAAATCGCTCAAAATTATATATTTCAAATTCCAATTAGTATTGATAGAGATGTTTAACCATTTCAGATGCCAAAAATGTTTCATAAGAGAAAAAAAAGAACACGGGGTAATCTGTTGCTTGCCTTTTTTGACCAAATCTTTTTGTTTTTTCAAACTTCCTGGTTTGTTTCATTTATTTTTATATTTGCATTTTTGTTCCTATTTCTGTTTTAGATTTGTAGGTATAGGGTTTCCGTCCCATTCCTCCCGCTGCCTTCTACCCTCCCCTGTGCCCCTCTGTATTTTCCAATCATGGAGTCCTTCAGCTTCTTCTCAGTTTTGTGTCATCCATCACAGGCTATTTACTTGGCATAACAAGACATCGTATCATCCAATAATAGCCCAATTTTCAACTTCTCAATAGACCAATCATCATCCTTATGTGACAAGCACATTTTACTCAAGATGACATCAAGATGTAATATTGTCCTTGTCAAGCTGAACCATGCCATGCTTCTGACTGCTGCATATTCTCAATATTCATTACCCTTCTGGTTGGTGTACCCTTTCTGACAAAGATGAAGAAAGCATCGCTAAGGCGTATGAGACAACTGAAATACCCTTTGCTGTTATCATTTTCGTTTAGGCAACAGAGCTGTCCCTTTTGCCATGAATTGAAGCTGTACATGCTTACTTGTACAGGGATGTGTGCGTGTGTGTGTGGAAGAGAGAGAGAGGGAGGGAGAGAGAGAATGAATCTCCCAAATTTGCTTTCCCGAGGCAGACCTTAAGTGTAGCTCTGAATTAAGTGATCTTCAAAAACTCTGCTGTTAATTATATTTCAAGGATAATACATTTAATCAAATAATCTGTATGTCTGAAATAAAATCTAACCCAATTTTAAGGAGATATAATTTAACCATACAAATCATGACTTTGCATTTAGTGCTAATTTAAAAATGATTAAAATGTGACCTTTCTTGTTCTTGAAGATACTTTTTCAAGAACGCCTCCTAGGCAGATGGTTCCTCAACAACTCCTACTGGCACACCTGGAGAACATCTTCACCTGCACACATCCGTACTGCCTTTTCTGATTTACATTTTCTAGTGGAAAGAGAATGTTTTCTCAAGACCTTACTTATTTGCTCTTGATTTTATTCCATCAAGTTATTGGTCTTCTTTATTCCTCAGAAACACTGCTCCCATTCCTACCTGCGTCTTTGATCCTTTTTCAGGAAACCAGGAAGCACCATCCTTCTTGGTCCCCAGAGTCTTCCACCAAGAGTGATTGTGTCCTTCATGCCCCAACCCAGTCTTTTCAGAATGATTGTTTGGGAGGTATTTCCTCTGCCCAAATATTCATAAAATTACATTGTCATATTATCAATAAACTCTAAGCTTTTTCCTCTGAAAATTCTAGCTTAAAAGAAAATTTTTAAATTTTTATTAAAATTTTTAATAAGATTTTAATTTTAATAACATTTTAATAAAAAATTAACATTTTTATTTCTATTGGAAGGAGAGATCATATTTTTGGAGAGAAAGAGAGACAGAAAGATCTTTCAGCTGCTGGCTCACGCGAGTGGCCAGAGCTGAGTAGTTGGGAGTTTCTTCTGGGTCTCACATGTGGGTGCAGGGTCCCAAGGCTTTGGACCACCCTCTGCTGCTTTCCCAGGCCATAGGTAGGGATCTGGGTAGGAAGTGGAGTAGCCAGAACATGAGTTCGTGCTCGATTGAGATTCCGACACCTGCAGAATGCAGCGTTAGCCATTGAGCTATTGTGCTGGGGCCTAGTTTAAAACAAATTTTAGTAAGTCCTGTGCAGTACCTCCAACTCAGAAGCCCTTTGATATGCAGTGATTAAAATTCACTAATGAAAATCATCTTTTTAAACTTTCACTTTAAACTTGCAAATTTGTCAAGAATCTTAAATTCACAGATTTGGGAAAATACTACAGAGATATCTGCTTCCATTAATTTTAACACATCACTCTCAACTCAAATTTAACATTGGTGGCAAGTATTGAGGCATAGAAGTTAAGTTGTTGCTTGAGATGCTGGAAACCCATGTTTAAGTGTCTGGGTTTGCTTCTTTATTTCTGATCCTGCCTCTTGCTACAACATGTTCTGGGCACTAACAGGTGATGGCACAGGTTCCCTGATCATTGTCACCAATACGTGAGACTCAGTTGAATTCTTAGGCTCCTTGGTTGGTCTTGTACAGGCCTAGGTATTCTGAGTGGTTAAAGAATGAACTTGTGGATGGAAGATTTGTGTCCCTGACTCACCTAGACAGATGGATAAATAGATAAGTGTGGATAGCATTTCCCTTACATTATTAGTTAAACGTTGTTCCTTTACGCCTATGTATCACACATTCGCTTATTGATTCCTGCCATAGATGGGCATCTCTTCAGCATACAAGTACAATTAGCAGGAGTAAGTTCCAGTGCTTTGTGGTACTATAGGGTGATGTAGTTAATAACAACGTACTATATATTTTGAAACAGGCAAAAGATGATTTCAATGTCTCAACACAATAATCTGAGGTGGCAGATAAACTCATGATGTTGACTTTGTAATCATGTGTTTGATATATAGGTTTAGTCATGACATTGAATCTTATAAATTTGTACAACTTTTATGTTAATTAAAGATAAATCTCTAAAAACCACAAAAGTATGTGTAAATAAGATAATTAAGTATTAGTCCATTTCTTCTTATTTCCTTGGTGTAAACTCCCTACAATCATTGATTCATTTACATGGTTTCAAAGGACACTGACACACTGCTAAGTGTGAATGTGTAATTTTAGCCTGGACTTCGCTTACACTTTTTGGGCCCATGCATCCAGATTAGCATCTCCTTTCTTTTTGATACTGAACTCATAGCTCCTTCTGGAATTAAACTGCTTCTGTCCCAATGCCCCCTACTTCTTAATCATGAAAGCATATGGCTTTCATCTTTCTGCTCTGATGGTACATAATCCGGTGCACATATTGTAAATTCTCAACATTATCCAATTCTGTGTATCTGTCTTTATCTTTACTTTTTGCTTCTAATTCGGGTCAAGCCTTTGTTTGAGCCCCTTGGAAATCACTTTATCTCTGTAATATCTGATGTAGAAAAAGATACGTGTCTCTGTTTAGAAAATGATCTCAGGGACCATAAAATTATTTTTCTTCAAAGGTCTGTAGAAGCACAAGCTGAAACATTTTAGCTGTAGCAACTGTAAAATTCAGTTCCTACATAAGGCTATGTGAGAATAAAAGGTGTACTATTTTTAATAATAATTCATTTTGTTTTTGTTGATGTTTATATAGTTGAGAGGGATGCGTGCCTGTGTGGACCACTGATTAGGGTGGGGAGGGCCAAGAACTAGGTGAAAGTGTCCAGTCTCCATCTGGGGAAAGTGGGGAACAGAAGGGAAGAGGTCCACTCTCAGCAGCCCAACAGCATCAGAAACAAGGAATGGGGGACAGCCGCATAATGTCATCATAGGGTCCCCGATGTGGAGCGTGTTCCAAGGATGCTGCCTAACTAGCTTTGATAGTTCTGAAATGCTGTTGATTTCATTGCTCCAACATTGAGGAAATCATTGCTCCAAACATTGACATAGTCCACGTTAGAATCTCTATTTGCCCAGAATCTCACTTTCAGAGCTTGACCAGGAGAGCTGTCCAGTTTGTTGTCCTCCATGGTGCCAGACAACCCCTGCAGGCCGTAACGAACTGGTTGTCATGTCCTCCATGGGCCTCTAGGCTTGCTGTCCATTGCACAGGCTCTAGCAACTGTGGAAACCCAGTTCTGACACATGCACTCCACGATCCTGTGATTTTCATCGCAGTTGGAGTTCTGAGCTCAGGGATCCAGTTTCAGGTGTGGTCAAAAGGGATGTTAATAATAGTTATTCCAGTATTATAATCAACAGACAGATCGATCTCACATATATTGGCACCTAGACTGTAATCCTTTTTTCCCCAGAAAGTGAATTTGTATGATGATGAAGACGTAGACTCAAAGTCTTAAGATAAAGGAAACTTAGTGAATTAAATGCCACAATATTACCATATGCTCATACACTGCACTCAGGAGAACAAATAAATTAAATTGCCTTTAACAAACACCTGAAAAAACACACACTCTCTATCTATCCATCCATCCATCTATCTATCCTTTCATTCATCCATCCGCTCATCTATCCACCCATCCTCAAGGTTTGGTCTATATAGATATTCAGTGTATGTTTTATGTAGGGTAGAGAACAGTACTTTTTCCCCTGAATGTGCGCTTTAAGACCAAGGGTTACATTGTATAGAAGCTACAAAGCAAAGAAGTAAAAACGGAAAGTGGATAGTTACAAATCAGGCTGTCTTAGGAGATCTCCTAGCCCAGCAGAGGACCCAAACAGAATCTCAAGGTAATCGTGACAAGGTGCAGAAGCAACGACTGGATTTGGTTTAGATGATCATCTTGGTCTGACTACTGCTTTCTGTTCTTTGTCCTTTTATGGTAATTGGCATATAATTATGCTTTGAAGTCAGATATACTAAAGGATTCATCTCTGCTTTGGTTCACTCTTTACACTGGCTTTTTAACCTGTTTGCACCATTATAGTTCTTCTTTTTAAAGAAGATGACATCATTTGCCCCTCTCACTTCATGGGATATTAGAAATCTTTCATGGGTTAGCACATGTGTGAGGTCTGTGACACTTCTACTCTCCCTACGCACTTTTGTTATTTGTATGAGTGGTATGGTTCTAGCAACTGAGGAAAACATTATTTTGCTGATTTGTAAGATTGCAATCTGGCCATAATAAGAGAAGGTTTTGGTCCTGTGGTGAACTTGAGACAAGCCCTTGCTGTAAATTTTCCTCTGGAATTTCGTATCTAGCATTGTCACTATGATAGTTGTGTTGCCTTATTCAGTTCATGACAAAAAGGAAACTTTCAAAAGTTTCTGTGCTTACGTCTGACATTTGAAGGAGACATGTTGACCGTGTGGCACTCTGGATCTGTGGACACTGTAGCTGCAGGCGCTTTAATGGGACCTAACTGGAGCTCTCTCTCTGCTTGAATAAATGCGTGATCCATATAGATAGAGGCTGAAGGGGCATGGAGGAATAGACCCGCACGTGTGCAGTCGGTGGGAAAAAGTTCCCTTCAAAAGACACCTCCAGTTTTCTCATCGGTTGGTTGCTGGCTATCTCCCCTACCTTCATGAAAATTTTATGCATTTAAAATGTGGAAACAAGAAGAACTTAGATGTTCCATATGCTACAATATTGCTTTCCTGTACTAGGTACAGTCTTCAACCCTTATTCTTAGTCCTTCTGTCTGTGTTAGGGTTCCCTTCCCAAAGGTAAAGACTCCTGACACTTATGTCATGGTCAGACAAGTGACGTTAGATATCAGTTCATAATTTAGATACAGGGATGTGGAGAACATGTTTGTGCAACAAGGCTGCATAAAAGAGGTGGAACCACCTGTTCCCTTATCTTGTTGGTGCCAGACCAGTGGCACCTGCTCATCCCAGGCTGCCCCAGAGTGAGCTTCCTGGCCCATTCACTTCAGAATGCAAGCAGTTGAGAAGCACAGCCACGCATCCACTCCTTGCCGTTCTCTCTCATCCTCCTCAGTGCCTAGATGTCCAATCGAGCAGATAAAGGGCAGTTTCTCTATTTCAGTCATCGCTGGCAGTGCAGCTACTGCAGTCTTAAAGACACGGGACATTTGAAGCCCATACAAGGAAGGTCTGTCAGCTGATGTCAGTCAATGTTAATGACAGAGCTGGACTGGTGTTCAGCTCTGTCTGCGAGTCGGTGGCCTTCCCTCTCTGCAGTGTGGTCCTGATGGAAGATAAAATGTGTGCTGAGATATATCCAGTTCCAGACAGTGAGCTTTATTAATAATTCACTATCATTTAAGGGCATGCGCATAATGGCATTGCGTTTATTTCCTTTATTGATCATTATTAATATTTCAGTAAGATTTCATTTTTTTTTCTAAAGAATGTTGTCATAAATGGTGATGCATGTTTTAAAGATATCATCATAAAATTGTGACATGAATATTATGTAGATGGCTTCCAGCAGTTACTGGAAGAGTAGGTGTAAATCCTTTGTATTAAAACTCTATCCATGTTCATCGCCAGTTAGTGCCATCTCTAGAGAGAAGCATTTTTTGTGGTTAAATCATGATAAGGAAAGACCTTCTGCATTTGTTATACAATGAAGGATTTATGTCTTCTGTTATGCATTGTACACACAGAGAACATTAAGCATTCTTTCCCTTGAACTGTCTAATGTCCAGTATTCTGATAACCTTTGAGTCATGGATTGTTGATTTAAAAATGTCTTATAGGCCTCGGAAGCATATACTCAGAACTCAAACCAGACCCATTCTGAAGAGTTTATTTAAATTTCTGATTTCCTTGCTGCACTTGTGCAAGAAATCTGAATAAACAGATTAGCCTTTCCACCTTGAGTTTATAATTAGGGACTGGAACATTCCATCCAGTAACTACCGTGTCCGTGATGGAAGCACACCAGACGTATGCTGTCATCCTAATTTGTTGGAGCTTCAGTACTCCAAAAGCAAACCAGAACACAACGGTTCAAAAGGCAGAATTTGCCTTTTAGTTTCCAATGATAGATCGGATTATGTAGCCTCGAGACATGAAGAGTTGGAAGGTTGTCCCAGAACCTTCTTCATCCTGAATCCCTGTTTCTTCTAGAGGTTTGGAATTTTAAACCTTGGGACATCATTACATATCTGGATGTGTAGAAGGAAGGGAAAGGTTGGAAAGACACTTGAAATTCCCAGTCATGGCTGAACTTTGAGCGTCAACTTCCTGCTCTTAACCTTTATGTGGTAAGAGGATAAAAATATGATATTTGAATTCACACTAAGCACCTACGGTTTGAATATCAAGCAAAGGCATGAAATGTAATCTCCTTCCCGCACTGAATTACTTCAGCTGCTATTAAACACAAATGCAAACTCAACTCCTCACACATTTCCTGTATTTAAGCAAGTATCTAGAGGAAACAAAAGGTTTTTTTGCAGAACCTGCTCAGTTTTCACAACTGCTTTTGAGGCAGAAATAGCTGTTTGGTCATCTTTCTGATCAATTACTTAGGTACATTCATAAACGGTCCAGATCAGTGCTTCAGGGAACTAACTGGTTAAATGGCCACTAGTGAGACAGAAATAAGAGAATTCATGTCTTGTTTCAGGATCATTGGGGTCAGTTCACAGGATCTGAATGTTCGGTAAGCATTTCTTAATGCACCCGCTGTTAGACACAGTGGCTCTGCTGTACACAGACACAGGCTACAGCCAATCAAGTGGGTTTAAGTGAAGTATGGAGGAGTCTTGCGTTCCACAGTTACCTGCAAACTCACGCCGAGTGGTTTTTCAATCCAATTCAGGATGATCCTTGCTCTTCACTTGGGTGGATACAGCCCATGTTTTCAATGCACATGACTGATAGTGCTGCATCGTTTGAAAATGTGTGTAGACTATCTACAAAGAGATCCGTCTGTTTTACTGCTTCTCTCCCTCCAAGTGTGATTTTTACTTGCCTCTCTAGTGGCAGGTAGCACTATTGTTACAGCCAAAACTCAAGGACTCAGGGATTCTTCATCAACTTAATGTTTTTGAAAAGGGCTTAACACAATTGTATGTCTGTAGGTGTGCTGTTTTGCTTTGTTTTATTGATATTCCTCCCTTACCCACCAAAGAATGCTTTGTGTAAAAAGCAATGTATTAGAAAGGCAGGGAGGGAGAGACAGACAGCTTTCCCATCCACTGGTTCACTCTCCAAGACCTAGTCACAGCTGAGGTTGTACTAAGCTGAAGCTGGCAACTGGAAACTATCCATCTTCCATTTGGGTGGTAGGAACCAAACCCTCGTGCTAACTCTGACTCCCCTTTTAACTTTGCTCTTCTCTTTAAAAGAAGTCTTTTCTCTGCCCATCTCTCCCATCCCAACCCTGCTTTCTCTTTGCTTCATCTTTGGCCAGGCCACCAATTTCCCAAATCTTTTTGCTCTGTTTGTGTTTGTTTATCACTCTAAATGTGACTAAAAGCTGGCCATAATGCCCATGTTAAAGCTGGAATGCTTGGTTGTTTTGAAATCTCCACTGCCAAATAATGTCACCCACTGTTTTTTTTTTTACTGTAAGCTTCCCAACTGTCTCAAAACAGAGGCATAATATGGACAAACATTTGGCTGAAGTGTAACCAGGGTATTCACTTCCTGAAAGCTCCTCTCCAGAAAGCCTTTACTGTCCATGTTCTGATCAATGTTCTGTTTATGACTGCTTAGCCACTGTCTAGGAACTTCTAGCTCTTTTCTAGTTGTCTCCCGAGTCTTCATCAGCACCCCCACAATGTTCAGCTTACACGATTCCATTCATTCTCTAGTCTCATGCTTCCAGTTCTTCCAACAGCAGGTAGTTGATTCATGCCAAAGCTGCCTCTGCATTTTTGGGCATCATCATAGTAACAACCCCACTCTTGGTACTTCTTTTCTGTATCAGTCAACTTTTCATTATTGCCATAAGACTCAAGCTGCCTCTGCAGGGAAAGTGCTGTCTTCACTTTCAGCTTTGGAGGTTCACACTCCAGGGTCAGTGGCACTTTTGTTGAGTGTCTGTTGACAGGGCTGTGGTTAGCAGTGGTAGGACACCTGCGGAGCAAGGAACCCGTGGGGAGCCGGGAAGCAGAGAAAGCAACTGGTCCTGTCTCAGTTTTTTATCACTAGTCCGTAAGGGCATTTTCCAAGAGCATTCACCCTTTTGAATGGGTGAGTAGTAATCCATGGAGGCCCATGTACCATGGTTTCTTTATCCACTCCTCTCATGATGGGCATCTGGGTTGTTTCCATGCCTCTGCTAATGCAGGTTGTACTGGTGTAAATATAGGATTGCAGATCCCTTTCTCATATGTGGATTTCATTTCCTTTGGATAAATTCCCAGAAGTGGTATAGTTGGGTCATACGACTGATCAATTTTTCAGTTCTCCTAGCACTCTCAATACTGACTCGCCTAGGCTTTCTTTCTCAGCACTAAAATTGGATTAAGTTCCCAGCCTCTAAGTGTGATGAGCTCATGCTGAAACAGTTAAATATGAGTTTAGGTGTTCAGGAGTCATTCCTTATTCAAATCCCAGCAAGGACAAATTTCTGTTGTCTTTTTGTTCTCTCTTCAGACTATTGTTGGAGCAATGTTGCAGAGAATTTGAATTATTATGGATCTGAAATATCGTTCTATATTCAGATGAACTTTGCAACAGGAAAATGCAAGGTCAAGCGGAAATACACTTTCCTAGTAACTGAGTATTTTCTGCTTGAAAAGCAACAACACTAGGTTGCAGATTCTGCCTCTAATTAGCAAGCTCCTGAAATATGGTTTCTCATTGAACAAAATGGCCATTCCCCGCGTAACTGCAGTTTCAGCAGTACCTTTTTGTTTCTGGTTATTAATTTGCATTTAAGTTGCACCAAAGTCATTAATTTACTGAGTGAACATGGAGCACGTAGCATATTAACTTTATAAATGACACCATCATGCCTCACTATATTTGTGCTTAATGATATTATACCACATGAAAGATTCTAATTTCCTTGTACTTGATGTAACTAGTGACATTAGAATGCTAGGACTGTGTAGTGTTTGTGGCTTTAATTGAGGCAAACTGACTAGTTACAAATAGCTTATTAATAGTGCTTACTGTTACATCCTTGTTGTTCTGGCTGTAAACTACATTAGTATTATTTTTTTTTCTTTTGGAATCATCAAGCTTTCTTAATATTATGACAGTTACACTATTGTGAAGTTTTAAAGGAGAGAATAAGTGTACTAATGACATGCTGAAGCATTATCCTCCAAAGGGCTAACTCTATGTAGAATTGAAATTTGCCTCACCATTAAAATCATCTCATTTTCCCCCCTCAAGACTCCATTCAGTAGAATATTGGGGAAGTAACTGTTCTCAAAAAAGAGCTACAAAGGATAGAAAAAAGCTTGCTTTGACCTTAGTATGAAGTCCTTCGCAATTGAAGGATGGCAGCGTGAAACTGTCAGAGCAGTATTTCAAACATTTATGTTGAGATAAATCACTGGATTCATGAGTTCATCTCTGAATCTTTTCCAAATATGGTGATATTTTAGCTACTGTCTTTGTGTTTTAATGAGACTTTCAGTTCTTGTTCAAATATGACCCAGCCACTGACTCAAAGATAGACTGTTTGGGGCATCAATTTAGTATGTTTGGATAAAGTAATAAGAAACAGATTCATCTGGCTGAAACATGAGTGCTTGTGGTGGTGTTGATGAGAACTGCCAGTATGTTTTGTAACTTTTGTGAATTTTTTTTTTCCCGTGAGAATTCATCTCCCTGATTGTTTGTATTCCTCCTTTCAAATCTGATATTATTGACTCCTCTTTCACCTCTCAAGGAATGTTCATGTTTTACCTGATTTAAAATTTATTGTTTCTTTTTTCTTAGTGACTGAGAGACCCCTGGCAAGGTCTCTATGGCATAGGAATTATTTATTCAATAGAGCTTCCTGATCAATAATTGCACACACAGAGGAAGGTACACTGGCATTCACTTTCAGTTGCCCATTGGTCCATTGCTTGAAATTTGTATACCCTGATTTTAAAGTCATGATTGTGATTTTGTTTGTCAATGGTAATTTTTTTTTTGTTAACTCATTTTCAAAGAATTAAGAGATAGTGGGCCCAGCATGGTACCCTAATGGCTAAAGTCCTCTCCTTGTAGGCTCTAGGATCCCATATGGTCATGAGTTCATATCCCTGAAACCCCACTTCCCATCAGTTCCCTGCTTGTGGTCTGGAAAGGCAGTCAAGGATGGCCCAAGGATGGCACCAGCATGGGAGATCTGGAAGAGGCTTCAGGCTCCTGGCTTTGGGTTGATACAATTTTGGCCTTTGTGGCCACTTGGGGAGTGAATCATAGGATGGAAGATATTCTCCTCTGTCTTTCCTACTCTCTGTATCTAACTTACCAATAGAAATAAATAAATTATTAAAAAATTAAGAGATGAAAGTCATTTATTGATTTTTCCATTCTCAGTGGGTATAAAGCAATGCCAGTTAGTCCCTTACCTAGAGAATTTAATCTTCCATTACATGGACACCATTGCAAATGAGCAGTGTTTCTGTAGGATGCTTTTCAACGTAGTTACACTTATTGAACATTGCCTACATAAGCTTACTTTCCTTGCTCATTAATGGGTGCTGACAAATTTTATATTTTAACAATTCATCTCAACTCACAAAAATGTCGTTTCTACCTAAAATCAATAAGCAGTAGATGGTATTTCAAAAAGTCCATGGGAATGGAATCCGACGAGACGCTTACTCAGGCAGTGAGTTTTGAAGCTCATGTAGTTATTGTTCCAGAATGCACATTTTCCATGAAATTATTGAAAAACCCTTAAATTTGTGTAAATGTATGATAAGTAGGTATGAAGAACAGGCTAATGGATGTTTTTGCATTTCTGAGAAAAAAAAACGAAAACAATCTTCATGATAAGTGACGTTTCCTGGAGAGAAAAGGTTTGTGCTTTGTGTCGGTAGACATTACTGGGTTGCTGCCATAAGGCTATGTGGGTGTATCATCGAATTAGTGTTGATGATTCATGTACCTCCTCCCTCTTTTTTTCCCGTGATTCAAAGCCTTAGTTTCTTCCCATTTCTCTTGTTGTAGATGTGCTTTGTAGATAACTCCTTGGACCCGAACATGGTGGCCTGCGGGCCACACCCTGGGCTGAGTTGGTAGAAGCAGCGTCTCTCCTTGGTCCTACATGTTGCATATTGAATTAAAGCAGCAGACAGGCGTGCCTTTTTAAACCTACATCTTGTGGACTTGGAAAGAAGGAAGGACATCATCCTGTGGCAAAATCATGCCTTTCATGGATTTTCTCTTTAATGCACTTAGTACAGATTTTGGCCTGACATTTTGCTGAATCACAAAGTTGGTCTATTATAGAATTTCTGATATCTGTTAAGTAGCTTAGCTGTTTCAACCCTCCAGTTTTTCTTAAATAACACATACATACCACACACTCACACACACACACACACACAGATTCTAGGTTTTTGTAAATTGTGTTATTCTCTCAAATCATCCTGAAATGATTTGTTTCAAGTCACTTTAATTGCAAATTACTACTGCTGAAACAAAAAGACGTAATTAGGCAAATAATAGATATCTTTCAGAGAAGTATTTTTGTCTTTAGAACAAGGCAGTATTTGATATGTGAACTCGAGGGTGCAATACAGCCAGCTGCCTGTATTTATCCTTTCCGTGTACTTGATACCTCTTTCCAATGATGTCTTCCTGTGTGAGATTTCCCACTTGCTTCTGCTTTTCTAACACTTACCCAACCTGAGGCTCTCATGCTTTATTATTATTAGCGAAAATCCCCTGAATAGCACAGAGGCAATGAGCTTGGTACAGCAAATTAACCTGCCACTTTGGACAACTGTATCCCATATGAGTGTGCTGGTTTAACTCATGGATATCCTGCTTCTGTTCCAACTTCTTACTAATGTGCCTAGGAAGGTAGTAGAAGATGCCCTAAATTCTTGGGTCTGTGTGAGATGTGCAGATGAAATTTCTTGTAACGTCCACCTTGCCCAACCATGGTTTTTGTAGGCATTTAGGGAAGTAAACCAGCTGATAGAATATATCTCTCTCTTTATCTTCCTTTCTGTGTGACTCTGCCTGTAAAGAAAATAAACAATTATTAAAAGCACACTGTTACACCATATCAATTATTATGAAGACTGGCTTGTTATGAAGCCAAGGAATATGCATTGTATCAAGTTTTCCTGTTAATTCTTACCCAATTCTTCCAAGAATATTCTGATGAGTTATATTGAAACAAAAGCTCACCGCAGGATTAAACTATTATACCAAAGCTTTATATCCCAGAAAGGAAGCTGATTTAAATTCAAGTGAATATTGCATTAATTGATGCTTTTGCATGTAGCAGTGCTCACTTGTTAGCTAATATTTGACTCCCTTGCAAACATTCAGAAAACTCTCTTAAAATAACATTAGTCAGCCTAGGCTATGCCCAGCGAGGCTAACATGGTCCTGTGGCATTTGGGGTTTCAGAATTTGTTCATGGAGCGAAGGAGCATAAGCCATAGGTGTAGAGAAGGAACAATGGGAATATATGTTTCCGGCTGCAGCTCCCTTTTCCTTAATGAAACCACAGGACTTGAGATGGGGTTCCAGAGTATGGTCCTATTGGACGTGTGTTAGTTGTGTTCAGCTAGGTCAGGGAAGGGTCAGTGAACTTGGTAATGCATTTGAGATCCTAAGAAGACAGTTGTAGAGGAAGCCATAGTAGTAACGATCTCTCAAGAAAGAATTGATGCCATCCTTGTGCAAAAAGGTCCTAGATCTAAGGAATAGAATGTGAGCTTCCTCTTTTTAAGGCCACAGAACCCAGAATAACTCTCCAAATAGAAACGTGATGCTTGATAGGAACTTAGTGCGAGATATCATGAGTTCAGTGGCTTGGTACTCAAGTGTTGCTGAGATCAGAACTTCTGACCCAGAACAAGACCTTCAGGAAGCAGGCACTGAATTCACATAAGATGACTAAGGACGAGACAGAGCAGTTACTGAGAAGTCATTGTCACTTATCGCTTAATTATGAATTATTTGATAAGGATCCAATGGATTGTTTCAGTGTCTTGAAAAAGGCTGAGCTTTATCTGAAGCCAGGAACCAGGAGCTTCTTCTGGGTCTCCCATGCGGGTATTCTATCGCCTTCCCAGGTCACAAGCAGGGAGCTGGATAGGAAGTGGAGCAGCTGTATCAAGAACTGGGTCTCCTGCAGAATCATCCCTGCACTTGCAGGCAAGGATTTAACCACTGAACCATTGCACTGGGCCCTACCCAACAATTTCTGAAGCTATTCAGCTTTAAAAGGGATATAGCTGTCTGCGTTGTTTGCAGCATTCCAACAATGTTGAGCACTGGTATCACCATCCATTACCAGAGTTGATCCACTCTCTTTGGTGGGGTTGGCTCAGTGCATACATTTGAGCTGGATATGGTATTTTCTCCCAGAGCTCTGTCCATGAGGAATCACTGCTTGCTCTGGAAAAAGATCCTACTTGCTTATATAATTCATGGAATTACCAGATATCCTCCAATCTTGTGCAATGTGGCAAATCGCAACAGGAAGGGAATCCTAGCACAGCATACCTTTGCAACCCCATGTATTTGTCTGTAAGTCCACGGAGGCTCAGAGCAGTAGGCTGAACAATGGGAGCATGAGGACAGCTGTGTCCTCATGTGACTTTTCTAAGAAGCAGATGTGTAGAGAACCCGACACAGAGCCACAGATGCTTGTTTGATGGCTTTAGCACTGGGTTAGAATCAGTGATTCCTTATTGATACAGTTAATCTCCTATTACATAGGATTCTTCCTCTTTGACAGCCAGTTTGCTTTTCTCCTAAAAAGAACACATATTGTTAGTTGGATGTGTGTTCTGTGTTAATCACTTGTTAGTCCTGCTCCAGTACAAGAGCCAACTCCAGTTGAGATAGTTTGGCACGTCCTGTACTGTTCAGTTTAGATGGTAAGCCTTCCGTGAATACACTGGAAATGTCTACAGCAAGCCTGGAACAATGCCAGTAGATCACTCTTTTATAGTTGATTTTTTCCCGTTCTGTATTGTTCACTCGTTTCCACAGGTCATTGAAACAGGTAAATAATAGCAAAGGTCAAGAGTTAGATTGCCTTGAAGGTCAAGGAACCATACAGAACACAAGTGCAACTAAGCCAATGCCTGGTCATTAGGGGAACATTGTGGTAAAGTCATATTCACTTGGGGTAGCTGACAGACAATGTTTTGAAAGTGAGTCAAACTCCTCAAATCTTGGTGGAAGACATATGTCAAGCTATTTATGATGCTTGTCTTTTCAGTATTAGTCACCCACTACAAGCATTTGAAGGCTGACTTGTTTCTCTGAAAGAGAATGCAGACCACAAGATTATAAGCAGATCCCACTGGATTCCAGCTAAAAATTTTATTTCAATATTTCAGTATTTATCTTACTCCAAACGTCATCTGAATTATCTGGCGTTTTACCCTGAACATGCATTAGAGATGTCTGTTATTTGTTCTCCTGAATCCTGATTTATCCTCTGAAATAAGCAAACCAGTGAACATTTTCTGGAGCTCAGTCATTCAAGAAATGTGAACTGTTGAAATTTCGACTTTACCATGTGGGTGTGTTTCTTGCATGATGCCCTATTGGGCTCACTTCTTGTTTGATGCCCTCCCTATGAACAGTCATTTGCCATTCAGCTTCTTTATAGCATTCACGCTCATGCTTTGTGGCCTGAAATCTTTATGTATCTTAATTCTTGGAATTTCACAGTAGATAGCAGTGAAATTCGATAATAATGCTATGGCTTGCTAATGTTTGCATCTTGGGGCACACAGGAGGACAGAAATAGGAAAAGGGCGAGATTAACTTATAAACTGCCAGCCCCAAACCAGTGACAATCTGACTGCTAAATAATGTCAAGATGCTTACAAAAATGGTTTCATTTTGTTCCCATCACAGAGATGTCATCAACACAAAGTTGACCAAAAGAGTTTATAGGTTTCCTTGATGGAAACTGAGAGCTGATGACAAGGGCTTACATGAAGTGAAGGGACTGCCTGGACCCAGTAGCTGCTGAAGGAAAGAAGAGAGTAACACTTAATGGGAATTTTATTACCAGTGCGTTCATCAGGTAGATGTCAAGTGTCATCTTTTGGCTCCTGATGGATTGAAGACTTTTCAGAATTCTCAGGGACTGAGCAAGTTCAGTTTCCAGATGGAAAAGCACTCGTGCTTGTGTTGGGTCAAATTGTGGCAAGCAAAACCCTCTCTCCCCAAAACATTCTTAAAAATAACTAATGTCTTTTGGATCATATTGCCATTTACCTGATGCAAAAGCTGTGATTTCATCAAGACTAAGTGCTAAGGGTTGTAGATTGGATTTTATCTCACTTTTGCTTCCTCCCAGGATCCCTGAGATCTGGTTCAGCTTTGAATGTGCCCCTCTGGCAGCCTGCTGCAAACAAGAGAAAATAAAGGCAGTAGGATGCTTCTTACCCGTTGATTTATCTTAGATTATTCTCCAGGTGCCAGACTCTGCGCTGTTTGAAGCACATTGCAGCAACATGGTCAAGCTTTCTCCTTATAAAACTTTCTGTTGGAATTCATTGCTACGTCATCTTAGGGCGATTACTATAGATGAGCTGAGAATACTCAGTGTCATACTTTTAATGAGACTATAAGTTTACAACCTGGTTAAAACATATATGAACATGCATTTTTAAAATGCTATATTCATGGCCATCAGTTGTTTATTTTAATTTGAAAAAGGAAACTGAGGTGCCTGGTACAACCTGGGCTGGGTTTCTGTACCTGTACCAGCTAGACTAAATGGGTCTTTTCATGAGTTCCCCCAGACCTTGTGAGTAGGGACGCCTGTTTTAATTTTTTGGCATTTATCAGTAATCATGCATATGCAAAACTCACATCTCTGTTTAGAGTGTTGGCTAATTTGTTTCTATAAATGCTCTGATTCTCTCCAAATGGTTCTGTGAGATGACGGCTGTGGGCTTCATTAATTCAACCTTCAGAATCAATGTTGTACATTCCCCGTTTTTTCTCTCTTTGACCCAAATAAGCTCTGCCTATACTTACAATTTTTTTCTTGGGCTCCTGACAGTTTTCTGAGAAACAGAAAATGATTTGAAAAGCAGTTTCATGAGGCTTTGCAGTTAATAAGTTGTTACCAGCCCTGTTAGATATTCTCCCAGTGCATTCACTGTGAATCAGATCCTTACATTTTTGTCTGTGTGTGGTTAAGAGTTCTAAGATGAGAAGCTTTGCACAATCATCCCTTGGTATTCAAGGGATTGGTATCAGGACCCCCCACAGATACCAAACTCTGCAGATGCTCTCAACTTTCTTTTATAAAATGTCATAGCATTTGCATATAACCTTTGCATATCCTTTCATCTCACACTTTACACATTTTTAGGTTACTTAAAATATCCAACGCAATGTAAATGTTACTTATATAGTTATTGTGCTCTATTGTTTGAGGAATAATGGTAGAAAAGTAAGTTTGCACATGTTCAGGACAAGTGCATGTTTTAAGTTATTTTCTATCCGGGGTTGGTAGAATCCACAAGTAAAGACCCATCAGTGTGAAGACTGGCAATACTGTGCTGTTTTCATATTTTCTTCTCTTTAGGAATTAGGAGTTTTGGAATTATTGTCTCATTTGGTCAGAAAGTTCTTTGAGTTCATCCAATTAGAAATATTGCTGACTTGTGAATCTTTCCTGGTTTCAATGTGAAACTTTAATTTTCAGGGAATTCATTCCTCTTCTCCCAGTACACTAGGCATTTACTTTGGGATTGATTTTGATTCAAAGTTCTTGCTATGAGCAGAGCTGTCTTTAAACATTTATTTTATTTATTTGCAGTCATAATGACAAAGAGAGGGAAGACACAGAGAGGACAGTCTTCCATCCATTGATTCACTCTCCCAATCGCCATGATGGTTGGAGCTGGGCAAGGCCAAAGCCTGCAGCCAGGAACTCCATCCACGTCTCCCACTTGAGTGGCACGTCCCAAGCATTTGTGTCACCCTGATGCCTCTTCAGATGCATTAGAGGGACCTTGATCTGAAGCAAAGCAGCCAAGACTCAAACTGGCACATTGGTACAGATTTTATTCGTTGCAGGCTGTGGGTTCATGTGCCACAACCCCAGCGCCTATTTTCTATCAGTTTGTCTTGGTGACTTTCTCTGCATCTGGAACAATGGACCTTTAACTGTGTGTATCAGAATATAAGGAGGATAAAATACATATTACTGGACCCCATGGAATAACCCACGTCACTGGGTGTGAGGATAGTTTTGAAACTAATTTTCTGAATTATTTCTGCATCACATTGATGATGCCAGGTCACACTTTGAGAGCCGAAAACCATTAAAAATTCAACAAGATGGTTCTTTGCTGGCTGATCAATCCCAATCCTTACATTTCCATGCAGCCTGTGGTTTCTGAACCATCCTATCACCCACCCTTCTCCTTGTGACTTCCTGACTGCCTAGACTTCTTGGAAGCTCAAGTGGCTTATATATATATATATACATAAGAGGTGCCTTCAAAGACTGGGGTAGTGCAGTTCATGTTGGTGAGACAGAGAGACCTCTGTCCTAAGACACAAGTGAGGAACAGGCTTCACCCACTAATCCAGATGTCTCCATTCTATTTTCCCGCTAATGAGCACCTGAGAGGCGGCAGGTGATGGTCCCTAACAGTCACAAAGCAAAGCCCAGAATGAGTTCTCAGCTCCTGGATTTCAGAAGCTACAGCCCAAGCGGTGGACAGTATTTGCCGGGAGTGAACTAGTTTACTTTCTCTCTTTCCCCAACCCAGCCCCAACAAATAAGCAAAATAATCAGATTGGGGTAAAGGTCCTGTCATAGTAAAATTTGTTTCCCAACTGAATTTGTCTTCAGTGAACAACAGTTTGAGGACTTCAGACTTAAACTTGTGTATAAGGCAGAATATCAATTATTATCCAGTTGTTTGGGTTTTTTCTACTATATCAAACCAATGCTAAGAATAACATTTAATATATTATAAACAATGTTTATATGATGGAGTGACCCAGTAAGCTTGATTCTATTGATATATTCATGAGATAAATAAGATTTAAAAAGTTAATATTATTGACTAGCTGGGCTGCTCCAATTTTGTTTATATCATTATTTAAAATTTAATTGCTGTGTAATGTTTCCAGATGTTGATCTTGGACATTTTATCATGCGCTTTATTGCCCTTGAGCAGCTTCTATGCGTTTGTAATTTGAGCTTTTCATTTTTCTTGGATGTGGAAAAATCAATTAAAATGAAACAAATAATTTTGAAACCTAACCAGGCCTTTGTCTTTGTTTTCCCAGAAAGTCCCTCCATAGAAATGTGCAATATGGGAACTGAGCCTAAATGCTTTCTGAATAAGATATTAAACAGGCTTGTAGGGGATGTTGGACACTTAGAAAATTAATTTTCCTAATGTTGCCTAGAGGAATGTCAGCTTAATACATGGACTTTAGGTTTCCACAGAGTTTTTATGACATGTTTTATGCTCTTAGAGTGGATATGGGAAGCTCTTGTCCACAGTTCAGTTTGGGCTTTGCATTTAAATTTGTTGGATTTTTGATTTTCCTGGAATGGAGACCGAATGTAATTGATGGGGCAGATCTTTTGTCTCCTGAAATGAGGCAAAAGCCCATTCTGGGTGAGCTCTGCTGGAAGTCCTGGCAAGAAGCTATGCTCTAGACAGGACAGAATTGTCAATTGGAGTGCAGCTGTCTGTATATTCCCCACGACTTCCTCCAGTCTAGTCATGCCTCTGTGGGCTGCTAGACTACTGGGCAATCCAGTGACTCCAGGGCTAATATAAGGTATATTGACAATCTTCCAGGATCCTTCTCCAGCAGGACATTGTCACAGAGGGTCCGCCCCAGGACTGCTGCAAGGTGATTGTACGTGCTAGCATTACAGGTGATGGACACCAGGACACGTGCTCAGGGACCAGCAGGTGATGCCCTTGTGTGTGCACCTGGAAAGGGAGTTGCTGAAGGGGAATGTTCTGACCCAGCCTCGGCACACCCCTCTCTGGGCTTCTGGGAGTGTCAAAAGTCTCTCATCTAGGAGAGTCTCCTGAAAAGTTGAAACTGCCTTTTTATATTGACACCTTCATATCTATGTGTTTGTAATTTGCTTGGTAAAGAAACAAACCAAAAAAAAGGCAAGCAGATGATTAAAAGATTATGTTAAACAGAGAAAACATATAACAATAACAACAAAAAGAAAAACAACAACAGAAGAAGCCTATTAGCTGCTTGAATTGGACTCTTGAAAGTAGCCGAAATGACCAACTCCAGAACACAGGGTAACTAGACGGGCAGGTGGTTAAAGCTAGCACTGAATGCCTGCCTTGTCTGTGTCTCCTCTTGGCGGGGCTAATCATATGCATAGCTGGGCTTTCATTTTTACAGAGCAGGTTTTTATTTTTCCTTTCGTATGTGCAGAACCTTTGCTGGGTCTCTTTAGTATTGCATACATGAAAAGAATACTGATAGGAAAAGGAAAGGGAACCCAATTCCTTGTTGGATTCTGAAGTAGTTCTGTTTTAGAAAAATAAATCTTGACAAAACTGGAGCCTTGTTAGGAAAACAAGGAAAATGACAAAGCAATCATTTACAGAAAGCCTGAAGGGAATTTTCATTCTTCTCATGTAAAACCCAGCAAAAGTACACACTAGGAACGGAAAGGCATGAAGTGCTTCAAAATAAATGCATAAACACAGTTTTGCAAGAGTTGAGGGAGAGTGGTGGCTGGGATTAGAGGGCATGGATACAGCTTTCTTGCACAGACCAGGAACTCTGGTCTCTTTCCCTTTCCTGGTGTCCTATCTCTACTACTTAATTACTGCTCTGCCTGCAATTTTCATCTTGCTTCTGTGTTGTTATCATCTTGCTTGGATATCATTTAGTTGTCTGAAATCCGTAAGTAATGTTTAGATTATTTGTCAGCTTTAACATATTTCATTGTCTTGTATGTAAATGGGTGAAACAGGGATTTGGAGCCTTTTTTTTGAAAAAAAAAATTTCCACTGGAAAAGCAGATCAGATTTACTGAGAGAAGGAGAGAGAGAGAGAGAGAGAGAGAGAGAGAGAGAGAGAGAGAGAAGAGAGAGAGAAAGAAGAGAAGAGAAGAGAAGAGAAGAGAAGAGAAGAGAAGAGAAGAGAAGAAGAGAAAAGATATGCTCCATTAACCAGATCATTCCCTAACTGGCCATAATGGCCCAAGCTGAATCAATCAGAAGCCAGGAGCCAGCAGGCCCGTCCTAGTCTTCCATGTGGATGACGGGTCCCAAGGTCTTGGGCTCTCAGGCCATAAGCAGAAAGCTGGATGGGAAGTGAATGGGATCCTGGTGCTTGCAAGGTTAGGATTTATCCATTGATCCATCACACTGGCCCTGGAATCTGTCTTGGTGTCTTCTTTTTTTCCCCCAGGATGATGAAGGGTTTTGTAAAGCCTTTATGGTGCGTATTGCCATCCAGTGATGAAAGGCATTAGTGTTGTTGTCTAGCAAATTGGTTTTGTCCAAAGAACTCAGATTCTAATCCTAGTTTGTTGGCTGAAAGAGTTTGGAAAATACATCAATCTGTATAAGGGGAATTACAATGGTCCCTGTTTTTGCATTTCATTAAGAGGCTTAACTAGATAGTGGTTAAGAATAGGGTTGCTAAGCTGCAAATAAGGCATTAGTAAGTTTTTTTTTTTTGGTAGAAATAGACAAAAGAATAAGGTCTCAACTACTGAAATTTGTCATTGTATCAGGAAATAGCCACATTTATATTCAAGTGAGTGTATGTGTGTCTCAGTCAAACCTTTATTTACAAAAGCAAGTTAGATTTTGGCTACAGTCAAAATATAATTATAAGATACTGAACATAGGAGTGGTTGGTCTAGAGACTGAAAGGTAAGACAGGATGCCTGCAGCCCACACTGAGTTCTTGCTCCAGGTCTTGATTCCTGTTTACTGCTAACGCACACCCCGAAAAGCAGCAGTGGCGGCTGGAGTAATTGGGTGCCTGTCATACATGTGGGAGTCCTGGACTGATTGATTTCCAAAGTCCTGGCTTCAGCCCAGCGCTGCCCAGGACTTGTCACTGTGGTTATATGGAGAGTGAACCAATAGATGGCAGGTCTCTGTATCTGTCTTTCTACCAATTAAAGGCTAGAAAGTAAATGCTGCTCACATCTTTTTTCTCCTAAGTCATCATCTGCTTTGCTGAAAAGTAACATTATATGGAATTGCTTAGCATAGGAATATTATTTACCTGAGAAATTGGAACATGTTTGCTTGTTAGAAGTAAAGGAAGCTGAGAAGCAGAGAGACTCAGTGGAAATGGCCAGAAGTCACACAAGTGTACGGTGGCCCTGAGGTCAGAGCTCAAGGCTTGAGCTTCCAGTTGCTGACTTCTTCTTTTGTTCTGAAATAAATGCATGATGAGTCCTGGGGATGGGTGACCTCAGCCAAGCACTTGCTGTCTTGGCATCTTCACTTCCCCATTGTCAAGTAGATAATTCTTGACACAGTTTTACAGCATGAGTTCTAAAAAATATTAAACATTGAGAAGCACTTTAAAATTTGTATCATTATTGTATTTTTCATGTATTCATATAGTTGACATTAATTGTACAAGAACTTCAGTTTGTTAGAATGGAATTAACATGCTTGTTTGGGGGAAAATGTTGGAAACTCATGCATAGGTTTTTATTTTCATAATACACACATTTAATAAATGTTTGGAAGTCTTATATTAAAGTCCTTAATTAATTTCACTTGACTTTTGTAGGTAGTATAAGAAAGGTCTGATTCCTTTCTTGCTTCGTGTGTATATCAAGTTTTTCCAATGTATTTGTTTTCACTTATGTGAATGGCAGAGAGAGGGAGAGAGAGAGAAAGAGAGAGCGAGCAGCTCCTGGCTTACTTTCCCAGTGCTCTTATCAGCTGGAGCTGGGCCAGGCAAAAGCCAGAAGCATCCCATGTGTAGCAGGGGTCCAAGTGGGAGACCAATCATGTGCTGTCTGCAGGAGGATGCTGGAGAAGTGAGGGGCTAGATTCAATGGCAGACACTTTGATATGGGATGGGGGCCTCCTAAGTGGTGGTTCAATCTGCTGTGACTCAGTGGTCACCCCAACAACATCTTTTTTTTTTTTTTATGGGAGTCTCCTTTTTCCAGGGTGTATTTCCTGAACCCTAGTTGAGAATTAACTGAAGGAGCTGTGTGAATTTCTCTCTGGATTTTCTTTCGTGTTCAATGGTCAGTGAATTAGTTTTTTAGGCTGGCACCATATTGTGTTGCTTACTGTGGTTTCCTAGTATATCCTGAATCAGTGTGATGCCTCTGGCTTTGCCTGTATTGTTCAAGATTGTGGTGGATATTTGGAGTCCTTTGTGGTTCTGTGCTAACAAGAGATTGCTTCTCTGTTTTTGTGAAAAGTAGCACTGGAATTCTGATAAGGATTGTGGTGAAACTGTTTATCACGTTAAGTGGTATGAATATTTTTGCAATGTTAATTCTTCCAGTTTACATGGAATATGTTTCCATGTGTTTGCATCCTCTTCAATTTATTTCACCTGTGTTTTATAGATTTACATGTATAGTTCTTTCATCACCTTGGTTAGATTTTACGGCTCAATGTTTTTGTAGCCATTGTGATGGAGATTATTTTCTCAATTTCCTTTTTGATATTTTGCTGGCTTAAACTGATTTTGCATATTAATTTTGCCACATTTTCTTTTTTTTGGAAAACTAAGTTGATGAACAGCATTAGAAATCATAAAGGGATATTTAATATAAAAAGTTTGAGTAAAACCTAAAGCTAGAATCATTCTCTGATGGCCACGAGCTTGATTTCCAATCAGTGTATATTTTACCAATGTACTTTAAATTACTTACAGTGTAATGTTAGAAGATATAAACTTAAAGACCAATAATGCTATCCTACATTAATTCTATTCCTCATGTCAGATTTAATCATGAGCGCTACCCTTATTTATTTGCTTTAAAAAAATAGCTGTAGTACTCATATATTTCATAGAACTGAGATTGTTGTTTTGGAGAGTGGTTATACTATTGATGGAATATTACTAGCCTTCTTTTTTCTGCCCCCTGAATTAATATAATTATGAGAGAGAGCTAAGGATATGTGGTAACACTACACAGTGGGTCTCTGGCTTCATGGGGTATCCTATGGCAGTGTATAAATGCTAATTACAAACCTAATGTAACAAAGAGAAATAATGCTAGTCTACTAAGTTGATATTTTCTCAGAATAATGAGGTATCAGCTCAGAGGCAGTGGGAGAGAAAGAAACATTTTGTACCTTGGTGAGTGCCCTGTTGGCAGGTTATCATCATGGTGCAAGACCGAACATCCCATGGGAAGGTAGAGCATGACTTGGGCATATGACAACTGGCTCTCAGGAGAGTTCCAGGCTCCCATGAGAGCACACAATACCCCTCCTGAGGGTAGCTCCTCAGGCACCTATGAACCTCCCATTAGGCGCTTATTTTATCCAACTGGCATATACTGCCTCTATAAAAACCTCTCTGTCCTTAACACTGCTCCCTTATTCGTCCCTACATGTTACTGACTTCCCCAAAATGCATTCAAACAATGTGTTGAATGGATGCCATGACATTTTCAGTGTCTTCAGGATTAATTTATGAATAGTAGTGTTTTGCAAAAAAGATTTGCCTAACCATCTAACTTGCCACTAGTGTAACCTAGAAAGGAGACGAGGGGCTTATAAGAAAAGATTCTGAGATCATGCTTGTTTTCTTCAACGAGTCAGCAACCCATGTCTTTAACTCATTTTATATTACAGATTGAGCAGGCTTTCTGAGATATGATATGTAGCTGCTAAATAGCTTTTCATACTTTTAAATGACTGCTTGATAGATACAAAAGCAATATCCATTCTTCAAGCACAAAGCAGCCATTAGCTAGCTCACTCTTGAGCTACATTGGGCCTCAAATTTTAACTTGCAACATCCACTGTTGCTATTGCATAATGAACTGCAATTAGAAAATACACATCTTCTCCCCATATAAATTCAGTTTATTTTAAATAGATTTAGTAGTCCTTAATGGTAGGTCCAAAGATACCAACATCAACATTCCCTAAGGCAAATCTCAAGAATGTTGCACAACTTCGTAATGGCCATCAAATCGTTATTGCTAGTACTGACTGGTATTCCTGCTGATACAGCCGCCAAGTTGTATTATAAAAATTAAGAAATAAAATGTACATGATTGTGTTGACACAACTCTGGAATCCTAGTTTCTTCTTATGTGATATTAGTGACAACCCATGCTTACAACATGCATTTACTGATATTATGGCTTCATCCTGATTATCATTTGTATACTATCAGTAACCATGAAACATGTAGCTAACCAAGGGCAGGTATCTGGCCTGGCCATTTGAAGATCAATTATAGCAACTGTATCAGAGTCCCTGCAATCCAGTTTTGGTCTGCTGCAGATTCTAGACAGTTTCCTGCTAATAAGCACCCTGGCCGGCATCAGCTGCTGCCTCAGGTTAATTGGGTTCCTGCAATTCACATCGGAGACCTAGACTGTGGCATTTTGGATAAGCAAACCAGTGCATAGGAGCGCTTTCTATGTTACTTTCTCTCTCTCACACACACACACATACACAAAATAGCCATAGAGGTCACAGGTGATCTCAGACACATGAACCTAACTCCCATGAATCTTCTCCAAAAACACTCTGTAAGAGAGACACTATGCACTGTGCTTGGGGTGTAGCTTGTAACTCACAGGGCCATGTATTTGAAAGTTAGTCATGTAGATTATTTTGTATTCTCTCAAAAATGGCCCTGAAGTTGATTGCCACCTAAATGAGTACATAGGTTGGCCTTATTTATTTATTATCATTTTTGTCTAAACATGTCTAAGATATTCATTAGAGAATCTATAACCTTGAACTTCCACCTGGCGTTTCGTATTGTGTGTGTCTGTGTGAACATTTTTGTGAGTATATGTCTACGTTTCCTTTTATTATGCTTAAAATCTGGAAAAATTAGCCCCTTCAAAAAAAAGCATATATGGTATTAAAACCTCAAGTCTCTTCATAAAGTGAACCTTTTTAGATAAATTGGAAGTATATTTTCTCTGAATGATTCAACTATTGTGTTTAATGAAAGTACAGCTGATGCCTTTGTGAACGGAGATTTTTCAAACTTATTGTCACATCAGCTTTCTTTTACATTGTTTTGAGATCATTCCTTTGAGCTTTATATACTGTTTTCCCATGTAAATAAAATGCCTCAAATTCTTGCCTCTGAAATTCTAATAGGTATGGCATATTTTAGTGAAAATTACATCATTTTCAACCACTGTTTAGATTAAAAACCTTTTTGTTTTCCCCTTAAACCTCATCATTTGCACACTGGAAATGAAATGTCTCATGAGGATTAGTTTACTTACTCAACTTTCCATTTAGGTGAAGGTGTGAAGAATACATGACAAGAATTTAATTCAAATGTTGAAATGCATGAACTACAACAACAACAACAAAAAAATTGAGTCTTTGGCTGTAGATTGGTTTGGTTTGTTTCCTTTTTCTTCATATTTTAGATCTCACTTTCTTTGAAGATTAGGGTAAAACAAAACAAAAACGTGGAACAGCAGAAAGGCCAAGGACTCAGTAAAAACAAAAACATAATTTGATTTAATCGAATAAAGTCAACACATCCTAGAAGGCTGCAAGTTACAGAATATGTGCCTTGTGTGAAAGTAGCTCTTCTTATTGCATAACTTTGAAAGTGAAGCACAATGACAGATGCACATATGATAAGCTTCATATGTAATATTTCTCTGACACACAAAAAGTTAGCAAGGTGTTTAAAGCCAGTTACCATCCACTCCCAGTATGCCATCTAGACCACTCCAACCTCATCTTCTCTCGCTCTCCTGGCACCTCTTGAATATATCCTTTTTCATGTCTCTGCAAATTCCTGCCCCTTTGTTTGCCATGTCCCTTTTCTGTTCGTGTGTTCATGTGCTTTGTTCCACTTGTGGCACTCCTCCTGTTTCAATACCGTGTTCCTTCTCCACCATCTTTTCTGGTTACCTTGGAAAATGCCCTGTGCTGCTCTCCACTGTACCCTTGGTTACCCGCACTCATCATTCTTTGCAGGGAATCTTGTATACGTGCTTTGCTCATCTGCCTCTCTGATTAAATGGAAAGAGTTTGAGAAATTGAAATGAAATAGGACTTGGTTTTTTAGTTGGAAAGCAGCTAGTAGTGTCACTAGCACATAGCAGGTGCTCAATAAGCTTTATTGCATGTGAGTTGTGTGACGGATGCATAATAGAAGGTGATAAATGGGACTGTTTACAGATTTGCAAAGCACTCTCCTAAATTCCCCAATGCATTTTCTCTCTCTTTTTTTTTTCTGTAATGAAATAATTGTGGCTGAGTAATATTATAAACAAAAAAGAGGTTTAATTTACTCACATTTCTGAAGACTCAAGGCCATTCTGCTGGCAGCCAACTTGACTGGTGGATGGTCCCATAATGATAAGAAAGCAATCACATTTCCAGTAAGAAAGCGAAAGAGAAAGTGACAAGGCCAGGCTAATCAGTCAGGAGGTGGGAATTTTGGAGGGGAGTTAGGGATATCCCAGACCCCATGGAATTGTAAAAGTAAAAAACAAAAACTTAAAGCAAGACTTTTGACTTTAAGTTATCATTTACTATTTTGTTCAGAACAAAAACTTAAAAAAAATTATCCTCTCATGAGAGCTTGTACCACATCCCATAAGACTTGAAAACTGTGATGACAGCACCACAGTAATCACACTGATGACTGAGCCTCTACATGTGAGCCTTTGGGGACTCGTTCAAACCACAGATACTGGGGAGGGAATGCAGGATATTAAGGAAAATTGGTTGACATTCTGAAAAACTGGAAGGGAAAATACATGCTATTAGTTCAAACATGAAAGTGAGTGTAATGCTGTTGGTACCTCACCTGGAGAGGTCCTAGGACCTCGGGGAGAGGGAAAATCAAGTTAGATTTCGTTGGGGGATGGTGCAAAGCCTTTGTGAACAAAGGGCCATTGGAGCTGGACCTCCAAGTTGCTTAGTGTGTGTTGCTGCTTTTCTTGAGTGGATGTTTACTGAGCTCACAGCGACTTCAAGAATTTAAGCCTTATGTTGCCGCATAGCTTGACAAGTGCGAATTTAATTAGCCTTTTCAAAATAGAGGGGGAATAAAAGCCACATTTCACCCATCTAAATCACACAGACTCGCCTGAACATTCTAGGCTCAGCAATTATCTGAAGGAAGATAAGGGGCCCAGCTCAGAATAACCGGCCGCTGTGATCCCTTAGAAGATATTTTTCTCTTCAGTCTGCAGGTGGCTTGAGTGAGAAGGTAAAGACTTTTAAGAGAAAAAAAAAATTTAAAAGGAATCCATGAAATAAACAGTAAACAGATTTGAAATTGTGATGATTCCTGGGTAAAAGGACATTGAATGCAGGACCTGACTCCTGAGACCGAAAATGCCTCTCAACAGAATGTACCACAATATTGGATTGTGCGAGGAGTTTTTAAAGTATAATTCTCTGTTGTTTGTTTTTCACCAAACCAACAGCAAAGAACAGGCCTATAAGTGAGAAAAACACTATTATCACTTTGAATAACGCAGAAAATAACAAAGCATTGGGCTCTGAATGCAGGGTTTTTCTCAAGTGTGGGATAATGTACTGCGGGGAATAGTTTAACGATAAAGACCAAAATCCAATTAGCTCTTGGTCAGTGCCTGTTGTGGTAAGGAAATAAGTCCAGCATTTGATCTAAGCACTAGCACATGGATGAAATGGATGATTCATAAACGTTAGAAAGTAGAATGGAAGTAGGCAAACACACACACACAAAGTTCTGTGTCCAACACCTGGAGTCCTGGGGCTGCGGGGACATGACGCTATGATATACTGATAGTGATGTTAGACATTGGCAAAACCTTGTTTCTTTTCTTTCCCAAACTGTATGTTTTATAGTTTTTAAATTGATGGTTAACAATTACCCATGTTTCTATGGTATAATGTCATATTCTAATACATTCATCCAATATATAATGACCAGATCAGTGTAACTGGCATACCTATGTCCTTAGATGTTTATCATCTTTTAGGAATACTGAAAATTAAATCTTTTAAAATGTACAACTATTGTCAGTTCTCTGATAGAACATTATAAGTTATTCCTCCTCTCCAGTCACAGACACATACTCGTTAACCTCATCTCCCCCTTGGCCACTGACACCTCCATGCCCTCAGCCCCACAAATCGGTTCTGTCGTTCCTATCAGTAAGCATGTTAGCCAAGTTTAATGACAAGAAATGCATCTGAGAGATCAGGTGAGTAAGTCAGGAAAGAACCTTGTCTTTGTTGAGGTCTGAATGGGTTGGGTGAGCTCCTTTTTGAAACATGACGTAGCACAGGAAATATGATGAAGTTAAAAATTTTGTTTTTCATATCTTAAAATGATTAGGCATTCAGGTCCCAGGGTCCCTGAATCTGGAGTCCCAGGAGGAGGTCAGTGCAGAGAGAGTTGGAGCCATCTGCATGGACAGAGCCAAGGAAGCTGTTAGCTGTCACTCAGTTTTACACCTCTGGGTTATCAGTGTGTTTCCCGGAATGTACTGTTTCTAGAATTTGTGTGGGTAGGGTAACACAAGCTGCAATCTTGACTTCAACATACCTTCATTCTCATTTTAAATTGGGAAACACTTACTACAGGACGAATGATTTGTTAAATAGATAAAGCAATCTCTTCCCATTAGGGTTGGCTAGCATATTGCATATATGGTTGCATTCTTCACTTACACCTATCTAAATAGTAATTTTCAGAATTATACTGATAAGGAACTTGAGGCTACAAGAAGACAAGTGCATTTCACATGATGACCGGCTAGTAAATGGAGTCACTGAATTGCAAGCCCTTGTTGGAAGCGTACTCAGTTTTCAGCTTCCTCTGAGTACCTTTCAGGAATCCGTTGGCACTAAGTCCTTACCTTCTTGGTCCACGTGACCTGAGTAATAATCCCAGCAACTCCCTAGGAAAGAAAAGTATCAGCTGCAATTAATCCTGTTTCAGTGATGGGGCCCCTGGGTTACTCTGCCTTTAAGAGGGGTAAACTGAACAGGGGGCATGTCAGACGTGACATAGATTCCACTGCAATGTACTGATCATAAAATACACCATGGTTTCATAAGACAAGGTGGCCATTCACTCTTTTTTCTTTAAAAGATTTATTTATTTATTTATTTATTTATTATTTGAAAGAGATGGGAGAGTGAGAGAGAGCTTGCATTTTCAGGTTTACTCTCAAGCAGCTGCAGTGGCCAGAGCTGAGCCAGGCTGGAGCCAGAAAGTAGGAGCCAGGGGCTTCATCTCTTTTTTCCCCCCATTTAGGCAGCAAGGCCTAAGGATTTGGATAGACTTCCTCTGCTTTTCCCCGGGGGCAGGGGAGGGGGCATTAGTAGGGAACTAGATCCGAGGTAGAACAGCTGAGACATGGACTGACACCCATAGGAGAAAAGGTGCACCAGGTCTTTTGCTCTTCCTGAAAGAGGAGCCATCGTTTTTATCCGTTGTTGTTCTGGGTCAAAGGCAATGTTCTCAGTGCCAGAGTCCTTCACTGACTTTACAAACTGCCCTATTCCCCTTCTCCTCTTCCTCCATTTGTGAGCAGAGCAAATCCTAATGGCAAGAAGGATTTGGGTGATCGGCTGTCCTTTTTTAGTGAACCCAGGAGAATTTTCCAGGGTGTCCAGTCTATTTTTGCTTAGTCTGTTGTTTTGTTACTGGAAGTTATCTTCCATATGCTGATTCACTACCCCAAAAGGCTGGGCACCCCCCAAAGAACTCCGTTTTTGATGTCCAACGTAGGTGGCAGGGGCCCCTGTTCTCTGCTCATTAGCATGGCTGGATTGGAAATGGAGCACCTGTTCCTCAAGCCAGCACACCTACGTGATATGCTGGTTTGCAAATGGTAGTTTAACTCACTGTACCATTGTATATAGTCCCTTGCCTTGAGATTTTATGCTTTTGTGAGCTTGTCATTTGCCTTTAAAATCATCATCATCATTGATTCAAAGTTTGGATAAAGCATAGAAACTCAAGGAAGAAAATAAAAGTCAGCATCCATGCATTGCGACAATATTGTTAATATTTAAGCAGTATAGTTGTTGAGGATGTCCGCGTGCAGGGTAGGTGAAGGCTGGAAAGAGAATGTTGCTTGAGTGTTGGCCAGGGAAGCCATCTCTGAATGAGAAGTGACAGTGTAGGCAGTGCGCCTGAGTGGAAATGCACTTGTCCTGGGTTAGGCCTGAGCCTTCAGGATGGGAGTGGTTAGTGGGGGTAGATCTTCGGTCACTATTGTAGGCAAAGAGCAGAGAATGTTGGCTCTTGATGCTGTGGTTAGGAGTTTGACTGTTAAGTGGTAGCAGGCCTTTGATGAGTTACAAGCAATGGTTCAGTCCTATGGAGTTAGACTAACTGGGACCGCTTAATGGGCAATGGCTTTTACAGTGCCTGAGACACGTAGAGTAGGGAAGATAGGAGCAAGACTGCAGAACTTAGCTTCGTGTTGGTGACGAGAAATAAGAAAACAATAATCATAAAAGATGCATTCAACTGTTCATACCGTGTAAACCAGGGGGAGAAGCCAACTTAAGAAATGGAGACAGAAAAGATAGAACTGAAGAGTTCTGCTTTTGGATATATTTTGCCTGAAGTTAATGGGAGAAGTCAGAATTTAAGTGACAGTTAAACAATTATCAGAAATAGATAAGTGAGTACAATTTAAAGCTTTATGACTGTATGGAGTTTAACCTTCCAGTCTTGTTCACATTTTATTTAATGCTTTTAGAAGAAAATCTCACACTCTTAACTATCTATATGCTGCAAAACTTGTCTGAAAATAATGTATGTAGTTATATAACTCAGTGTTAATCAAAGAAGATGTATTTATTACACAGAGTTTTGATTTTCAGACTGGAATTTAGCAGATCGAGGCACACTGTCTACCACCTTGAAATTCCCCAAGCTATGATTTCAGCTGTTTTCCATTTAAGCATTTTATTATTTCTAAGTTGTTGTCTTGATGAACAAAATATGAAGATTGTGAGATGATTTTTTATTGCATACTTTTAGGCATGCGTCTAAGTATTGCATTCCATTGTGTGGATGTCACCATCTGTTGACCAGTTCTCTACAATCGGGCAATTATGTTTTTTTTAAATTATTTTGTTAAACATATTATAACTCATCATTGCATCTTTCCCACATATTCACATTTTCCCCCTTAGGACACATTTGAAGATAATTAATATTAGGAGGAGATGCATGAATAATTTCAAGAATTTTGATTAAAAGTACAATTTGACTTCATGTCTAGAACCTAACATTAGATGCCCAGTAATGATCTATTTGCAGACAAACTACAGTCTCATTAGCATTACACAAAGGTGACTTTTTCCCCTTTGCTGTGACATAATCAAATAGTGTAATTTATAATAATGCCAATTTAGTAAGACAAATGGCTCTAAATTTGGTAAGACAAAATTTATAATATTTGGGAATAGTTTTCATTTGGTCAGACATTTGTTTTTCTTTGATAAATATTAACTAATAATTGTTGGCTAGTCTCTTACTTTTTTCTTCCCAATTTATTATTTATCTCAACTGAATTGATGAGTTCTTTTCTTCCGGATAGCAGAAAAGACTAGTGTTTATGTTGCTGAATTAGCCTATCTTGCTTTAGATACTCTAAAAGAAAATATCCCTTGAAAAAATGAAGATTAGTTTTAGTGTATTGGATGACTTCATTATTATATATCCATTCAAGTAAATAATTGCGTAAACTTGAGTATGTCCTAGCAACATGTTAGAGTATGGTACCTTACTGTATGCGTTTCTTGTTATTCATTGTTTATTTGACATATCTGTTTTTTTGTTCTCTTTTCCTCTTGATTATTTTGGATTAATAAGATGCATACTGATTTGTGACCCTGCAGGGTCTCCTCTTCTTGCTCCTCAGTTATAAATCTGAATTTAGTTTGGATCTTGCTTTAGGTTTTATAATCTCTATCTTTGAGCTAACCAAATCCCATCTTGTGCTATTATCTCTCCTCACTTGGAGATACAGAAGTTTACAGTAAAATATCTTCTATTTTTCTATGTGTGGACTTTGTATTATGGCTGTTATACATTTTAATTTTACAGTTATCATCATGTGGTTATTATTATGTGTAAATGATTAAGAATCTTTTAAATAGTAAAGAAACAAAAAAAATACACCTTACATATTTACCAATTATTTCCCATTTGTAGTGCTGCTTATTCCTCATATAAACTTATTTTGTGATGTTATTTTTAATCTAAGGAATTTGCTTTAGCATTCCAAATAGTGTTAGTTTCGTTATGCTGTCTTTATTCAAATTCTGCATGTCTGAAGTAGTTAGATTTCACCCTTATTGTTGAAGGATATTTTTTGTAAGTTTATTCATTTTATTTCTGTGTCTGTTTATACATTCCTTAATTCTTCACATTTTCTTCCCCACTGTTTTTGAAGATGTTGCTGACTTGTATTCATATTTGCATAATTTTGATAAGGAAATCTGTTGTTATTCTTTGTTTTACCCTGACTGGTTTAAAATGTTCTCTTCATCACAGTATAAAAACAAACTAATGATGATATTCTTTGGAATAGTATTATTTTTTTCTTGCTCTTTTTTCTTTTTTTTAAATATAGCTCCAGTTTCAACCTACAGTTCTCTTCATCTGGAATCCTATTTTCCTGTTGTTTTTTTTTTTTCATACCTACTAATGCCAGACATTGTGAAGGTTAATTATTGCATGATAGATAGGTTTATTCATCTAAGTTCTTTTGAGTTTCATTCTGGAGTGTAAAGTGCTCTGTGATTTGCTAGAACGGACTGGGACACTTTTCCATTTAGTGACATCTGTTCTACTGGGGATCATTCATTTTTCTGTGTTAACTATTCTGTATAATTTCTTCAAAGTTTCTTTGGGTCCTTTACTAGATTTGTTATATTTGTGCGAGTCTTGCTATTATTTTTCTCTTTTTCTTAGTTTTCCACACATCACTCTTGTACTGTTTACCCCTATTTAAGAGAGGCAGCCATTTGCTTGGTGTTGATTCTCCTCTTGCCTACTTGTGTGTGCAAATTAGCACCTCAGCTCAGATATGAAGCCTTAATGTTTGTAGGCGTTTTTCTGATGGACCACAGATCTCCCGACATTGGACTTCTTTCTCTCTCCACTGCTTTGTCTTTGGATTCCCTGAACAGCTGCAGGAAGGAAACAAATGCATGTTTCTGGTTCCTGCATCTGCTGTATCCGAATCCTTCACAATGCACATTGCCAGAGAAACTAGCAAAATAGGCATCCCAGTGCAATCCCATCTGCTTGTGGCCTATTGTTTCTGAAATTTATGGCCTCTCTTTCTGTGTAGAAAAATGATATGGGTGGGGAAGAGTACAATCTACTTAGTGGTAGGCTCCCAGAGAACTAGCCAAACACGGAAAGTGTCTGGCCAAGCCTTCAGATTAGTAGCTCCTGATTTCTGGGTCCTGAATAGTAGATAGTGGAAATTAAATGCCTGTCTCAGGTGCTTCATATTGCATCAAGTTTCACAGACTGCTTGACCAACGCTGAGTGTTTTTTTTCCGCACAAAAATTCATACGGTTCCCAACGAGATACCTGATTCTCAGTCTTAGCTCTTTTTATGGTTTTCCAGTTGTCTGAATGCGGGGAAGGTCTCATCAAAAATTAATTCTTTCATTTTCAAAATGAGAGTAATGATGAGAATCGAATGAGATAATGCAGGCAGAATTTATAGTCAGATACATGTATATAATAAGCATTGCTGTAAATGGAATCAGCATTTCCGAGTTTCCCATTCCATTGTCAGTCTTGATTTTCGATAGTATGCTAAGTTTTCATGTTTCTCATCTTTATTGAATATTCAGAATGTGTGATAAATCCTAATGTAAAATAATGTGTTTCCAATCCAAACCTCCTTCATTTTAACAATTCCTGTTTTCGTTTTCTTTAACTGTGTCATTAGATACTTTTTGCCTGTAGCCAGAGTTCATTTGTCTTTATGTGACAGTGATGGACGCATTGATAAGGATTATGACAGTATATACAGTTGTGTTATAAGTACCATTTTCTAATTTTGCGTAACTTTTTTTCCTGTCATGTTCATTTCATCTTGATGAAGTCTCCTGGTTCAGTTAACTCGTGGTTTAGGCATCAAGTATTTTAATTCCTCTATTTGTGTAAATTAAAATAATGCAGAATGCATGTAAAGTACCATCAAATCATCAACCATCAAATCATCCCAGATTACTCAGTTAAATGACATTCTGAAACATGAAGAATATTCCTGCCTGTCAAGTTCTATCCTCTCTTTGCCCCTCGGTTGTCCCTGGCTTCCCACCAACATGTCCTTGCGACCCTATCCAAGATCAAAGGACCGCCGCTACTGTGCTAGCGGCAAAGAACACCTGCCCAGAGAACTCTTGGCTCCCTTGCTCTCTGAACGACAATGAAAATGGAAAAAGAAGAAGTTCTCTTACCACCATTGCATACCTAGGGATAAGATGTTTGATTCATCAGTGCTGATCACTGTAATACAATTCAGAACATAATACGGTGGCTTAAGCAAGATGAAAGTACACATTTCTTCCATGTAATGGAAGTTCAGAGGTAAGGAAATTAACATCTTGTGTTGCTTCAAGGTGCCGGAAATGCAAAAAAAAATTTTTTTTTCTTGCTTTCTCAAATCTTACAGCTTGCATTTCCTTAACTGCTTCATAATTCAAGAAAGCTATGATGTCTTGCCATTGCATCCATGTTTCATGGAGCATAATGAGTGAAAAGGAGAGAATGAGGTTGCCCCTTCCTTTAGGGAATCCTAAGATGTAGCACTTCAAAACTTCTCCCTGTGTCTTCTGATATCGGCTGCATCTTCACTATCTTATTGTAAGATCTTCGTGGCCATCCTGGATGCTAAGAAAAATGAGGAATAACACCTTTGGCACCCAGCAGTATGCACAACCCAGATATCAGAATTTATGTATAAATTGGAGATATACTTTGTGAGACACCTGCTGAAATAGGCACCCCTTCTTACCTCAGTGGCAGATAGTGACAGAGATGGCAGATGTACAGGTGTCCATGGGCTGTCTCGGGAAAGTGAAACAGGATCTGTTGGAGTTGAATAAATTCCACTTGAATAATTCTTAATGGACTTACTTCCAACATTGCCTGTTTACTTTTTTTTTTTTTAATTTGTGGCATTGAACCAAAGGAGATTAAAATTGCCTTGTATTCATGTGGCTAACCATGTTGACCAACGAACCTTTGTTACAGATACACGACAACTGATTTTATTTGAAATTTGTGCTCAAGGAAGGTTGGGTGTCTGTTTATATTTGATTTATTTTTAATATGGGCAGTGACTTCAGACATGAAGATTATTTGGGCTAACTCATACATCCAAAATCTTAATGCTTATCTTAACTCAGATATATATAAAATCTAAGATCACAAGAGGCTGTGGTGGGGAATTGCTGCGAAACCAGGGAAAGATTCAGATTGATCTAGGGTCACCTTTCATCTTATCAGCCACAACACCTGACAGGCTGTCACCTTTCTTGTCACTCTGCCTGGGTAGATGTCTTTCTACACTGGTCTCTTGAATTCTAGCCTTCTGTAGGATCTGAATGCAAATTATATGCTTGGCCCTTTGCCCTTGACCTGTCCTGGGGTCTGATGACTTACTCTGGCCCTGGCCTCCACAGGGGTCCTGCTGTCTTCCAACCACAGTGATTCATCTCTGTTCTTTTACCAGTCACAGGGCAAGGGATTTCAAATTACTTCTCTTTTCTCTAGTGTGTTTAGAATTTACAAAAATCAACAGGGAGGCTTCACCACAGGCCCCTAATATGAAAGCCTCTGCACAGGAAAATCCATAAGCCGCGGTGACTTTTGAGTTAAATTAAATTTTATGGCTCAAGAAATGCTTTACTTGGTTTTCTCTGTCATGATAAAGCAAAGAAAATAATTCCAGTTTCAGTTTGCACAAAGGATCACTTTGGGTTGATGCAGGCTTTATGTTAGTGGCATGGAAATATTTGCATCTGCACATTGATACAGAGTGAAATAGAGTATAAACGATAAGATCAATTTTTCTGTTAAAAGTAAAAAGGGCAGTGTAGTAAGATGTGGTGGGGGCTTTTCCCATTTATCATTCAGGACTGTTTGGCAGCTCTACATTAGCTGCAGAAAGCACTGACTGGAGTGTTGTCGTCAGGCTTTGGCAAAGGCGTACCTGTACTGAAACACGAAAATGCTCATGTGTGCTGTAACTATAGACAGATGCAAGTAGAGAGCCATATACACAGACACAGAGAGCACAGCTTTGTCACACACAGGCATCTGGTGGGCATGCCAGCACAGTCACACAGCACACACAGATACAGGGTCCTCGGCCCAATCCGATGATGACACAGCCAGGGCTGACAAATGTAGAGGCACACACAGACAAGATGAAGACTCATGTACACGTGAACCAGGAGACACGAGGACACGTAAGCACATTGAAATGCCACATGTATGCATACGTGGATGAAGCGCATACACAGAATCACAACGAGGGAGAAAAACATGCACAAAGATAGAGACAAAGCAAAGACTCAACGCATCGCTGCAACATGTAGGTGCACACACCCACATGCACATCCCATAGATGCAGCTTCATTCTGCCTCATACAGGACCTCATTCACATGTATGTAGCCACAGTGGTTATAGCTGGCTAACTGTGCACTCCTAACTAAAGCCTGTTAAGCTGTTTCTCCATGCTGAGGCTGTTGAGTCCAGTCTCTTTATTATACTTGGACCATTTCAGTGTCTTTTCAGAGGTGTTTTTTTTTTTTTAATGAACTCAACTACTTACTCAGCTTTCCTCTGGAATGTTACAGCAACTGCCTTACTTACCTGGAGTTTATATTGCTTCCCTAAGTCATTCAAAATTGCCAGTTGTGATTCACTGTGGCTGGGTAGAATCATGCTTCTAAAACCAGAGTAGCATAAGATCTACTGAGCCCTCTCTATGTCAAATGTTGGAAAACATGTCTCATTACTGCAACCTCATCAGCTCCAAATCACTATTTTCAACCTTCATTATCATTTGATGATATAGTTCCAAAGGTCCTGGGATTTCCCTTATCCCCTCCCCAATTCCCTCCCACCTCATTGAGTTTCCCTATAACATACTATAGTATAGTTCTTCGTACACAGTCATATGTCCATCAATGTGGGCATGGACAATGGCAGAGAGTCCAGCATCCTGTTGTCAAGATATAGTAAACTGTTTCATTGGGAGTCCATCTTTAGTGTGGAAATAGAGATGCATATTGCATTGTATCCTCACATCTGGATATGATAGTCTCCATTACACAGTTACTATACGTCCTCTTAAACGAAAAGCAACAAAACAAAATCAACAACAGGAAGTAAAATAAAACAAATTAACAACACCATGAAATTAAATAACATGCTACTGAGTGACTAATGTGTTGCTGAAGAAATGGAAAAGAAAATCAAGAACCTTCTTGACGAAAATGATGCTACTGTATGATCTATGAGTCACTGAAGAATTTCTTTTTTAAGATTTATTTTTATTTGAGAGGCAGATTTACAGAAAGAAGGAGAGACAGAGAGAGGGCGTCCATCCTCTGGTTTACTTTTCAAATGGCTGCAACAATTACATCTGGGCTGGTTCGAAACTGGGAGTCAGGAGCTTCTTTCTGTTCTCTCATGCGGGTTTAGGATCCCAAGGCCTTGGGCCATTCTCTGCTGTTTTCCCAGGCCCTAAGCAGGGAGGAGCTGGATCAGAAAAGGAATAGCTGGGACACAAATCGGCAGCCATATGGGATGTTAGTGCCAAAGGCTGAAGATTTGCCAACTTCTCCTTGAAACAATTTTTTTTGTTTTCTTTCAGGTTACAAAACCCACCTGTACCTCTCTTTGCCCCCTCTGCCCCGTGCCCCATGTCTCACTTATGTCCATTTCAAATCTGAATTAGTATATTATATCCTCTTTTGATTCTACTCTGTATCACAGAAGTTTGCCTTCAGTTTGCTTTGCACGCCTTTAAACTCTGTTAACTTTGCCTCCGTGCTTGGATGAATGAACTCTGCTCTGTCTGCGTCTTTGCCTTGCATCTCCCACCCTCTGCTCACTGCTTGTCCTGTTCTCAGCACTCCGCTCCTTCCTGTGGGAGTCTTTCCTTTCCTTCTGCCTCACTGTCTCCCAAGGCCCCATCTTCTTTCCCACGGCAGGAAGTCTCGGATGTGTCTTCCCAAGTGTTTTTCATATTTGAAGCCACCATAAGGCACGTGGGTCATTAATGCTGAGGTATAAACTCCAAAAGGTTCTCTCTGTCTCCATTATCTTATCCTGAACCTATTTTAACCTCTATTTTTTTTAATGATTCTTGTTCATGGACCAGGCATACATCCAGTGATCCAAGTCAGACAGTATTTTTTTTATCACCTTCCTGTCTCTTCTGCTTCTTCCATAACTTTAAGAGAGGAGTCAATAGCAGGGATGGGTTGGCAGAAGCCTTCTGTCTTGCATTACTACCTAGGCCCTCCTGCCAAGTCCTTTGCCTTGAACCCTGCCTTAGCTACAGCCCTCTTCGACAGGAGGTCAGCCAAGTGCAGATGACTGCCTTTTAGATCTGCCCATGCCTCCTGCTTCACTTCCTCTGTTCACTCTCCCTGTTGCTATCAGAATTCTCATTGTCAAGAGTAAATCTGATGTTGTCATCCCTATCTTAAAAGCCTTGAGAGTTCCCCAGGATAAAGTCCAAAGCCCTGCAGCAGGCAGTGCCTTTGCCAGCATTGCCTTGACCCACCTTCTCAGTTGAGCTAGTTCTTCCCCTATCTTCCCAACTAAGCGTTCTACATTCTTCTAAAAACTGAACACACTCCTCTGTGCATAGGTTTGTGCAGGTATGGGAAGGGATGCTTTAACGTTTAGTCACACACTAGGTATCAACCAGTAGACCTGGAACTTGACTCCTGAAGTGCAACGGAGAGCATATGAATGTAGAATATGGTTTAGGAAATGCAAACAATATTGAAGATGAGGGAAAGGAAAAAAAAAAAAGATTTCAGAACATGTTCCCTACCTATGTTTTGTTTAGAGAATCGAATTAAGCTAATCATACTCAGGAGGCATTAAAGTTGACAAAAATTCTTAGATTCCAAAGAGCTTGTTTTCATGTGGGTCATCTTGCTTAATATGTTTACATTAAAATTAAAATGAGAAAATATTTTAGTTTAGAAAACAAAAAGAAAGCTCTTGCATTCTAATGAAAATCAAAAAATTAATGCAAAAAAATCAATAAAAACAGCCCTCCAAAATAATGAGAAAGGGACGATGTACCTGTATTTTATTAGTGTCATAAACACAAAAGGCTGTGTGATTAGCCTGGTATCACATTGTTGGTTCAGATGCCCACAGCCCCCGTTGATATTGGCTCCAGGCTCTGACGTAGCTTCTTGTTCATACTGATATCTATAGGCCCTGGTGATGGTTGTCAATTTCTTCTCACCCATGTGGGGAGATCTGGATATGTTTTCAGCTGCTAAATTTAACTTAGTTAGTCTAGCCCTATTGCAGACACCTGGGATGTGAACCAGTGGGTAGGATTTCTCTTCCCCATCTCACTTTTCTCTCTTCCTTTCCCTCTTCCCTGCTCAAATAAAAAAAATAATTTTGAGAAACATAGCTTACATTCTGTCATTGTAAGTGCAAAGTATGGTCTTATTAAGCATATGGCACATCTCCATATCTTTTCATCTTGGGTGGCTGAAGCTTTATTCTCACTGAACCCCACTACCTCCTTTTCCCTGTTAATCAGACATGGCAACCACCCTTCTGTCCATTACTTTGGTTTTGGCTTCATTCTTTAAATACGCCAAATAAGTAGAACCGTGCTGACTATATCCTTTGTCACTGATTCATTTCCCTTAGTATGGGAAGTTCATTCATATTGTGGTAGCTGACAGAATTCCCTCTTCCTAGGCAAAAAGTGTTGCATTGTGTATTTGCACATAATTTTCTTTACCCAATCATCTGTCCAAATACCTTTATTTTGTTTATATTTCTTTTCTATAATGAAGAATGCTGCCTTGAATCTGAATGTCTCTTGGACCTGCAGAATTCCTGCCTGGTTTTTTCTAAATGTCTATCTTTTTGGTCAGTATTCTCATTTTGCTGCTGCGTAGTTTTCTGAGCTCATGGGAATTCACAAAGCTTTGAATTTTTTTTTCAGACTGGGTTTCTGGAGATTTATTTCCTTCCTTTCTTGTGTCATTTTGTCTTACTTGTTATTTCTTGTTGGATTGTATTCATTTAAAAAATCTGTCAGTCTCCATCTGTTGAAGTGTGTTCCTATCGGGAAAGACCATCACCCATCAGTCCAGGTAGAGATCCTGACTGTCATAGATGTCATCTGTGGGTGTGCCTTCTCTGGCCTCATTTCTGTAGATTCCTACCTAGTGGGAGTTGCTGCTTTCTTTTCAGGTAACTGGAGTCTTCTGCTGTCTTTCTATAATCCGATTGGCCTTTGGGCATACTTGGGTTCCAGTCAGCTCGTTGTCATTCTCAGCAACTCTAAGGCAGGACATGATGCCAGGTTCCAACCAAGCCTATGTTGGGCAAGGCAGGTTGGTGGAGCAGCCGTCCCCTGAGAAGTAGCAGTTTCTGCTTTTGAGTACAGGCGCTGTCTCCTATATGGGAGATCTGAGTGTTCCCAGCTGCCGTAGTTCCCTGCGATAGGCATTTGGAAAGCGAACCAGTGGTTAGGGGTTCTCATTCTTTGAATGCCTCTCTCTCTCTCTCTCTCTCTCTCTCTCTCTCTCTCTTTCTCTCTCTCTCTCTCTCCCTACCTCTCTAAGTACTGCAATACTGTAATACTGTGGTGGACAGCAAAGCTATCTTAGAGTACCACTGCATGTTTTCACTGGACTTTATGGGACTGGTCTCAACCTCTTAATTAGTTTGGTATCTCAGTGAAGCATCGTTGAATGAACCCATGCCTTGTTCTACAACCCATGTATCTGTGGATGTCCACTACACCATCTTGCTAGTTGGGTGGCTTTGCATTACATTTTTCACATCTTTTTTTATGTGTAACTTAGAAGACAACAACTAGATTCGTGTATCTGTTTCTGCATTTGATACCTTGACTTATCTTCTTTTTGTGGAGTTATATAAGGAAAATTGACTTCTATGCTGAAGTTTAGGCACTCACTTAACCATTCTCAAATGAAGATAGTTTTGCCCACCACGGGTATTTATTAATATCTGGTTATAGTTTTGGTGTCCTACCATAGGGAGAGGAGAGTTCCTGCCATCTGGAGATGCTGCTGAAAGTCCTACAATGCTTAGGACAATCTCAATGCAGAGAATCCTCCTGGCTCCAAGGCTGACGTCTCTGATACTTGGAGATCTTGGCTAAAAGAAGGAGGCAGAGGCCAGGAGGATGGCAGTCTGCTGTACATTCCTGTTTAAGGGCTAAGAATCCGTCTCTCTCTGTCTGTTGCCTTGTCATTCCCTTAGGGGTTTCCTTATTTGTGGAAACAGCATCTACATTATATCAGGGACATAGACCAGGAGTTAATGAGAAGAAATCAGCTCTTAAAGGAATGATCTGGAAGGTGAAGGTATCCTTCCATGCACACACACTCCATTGAAAAGGGTCTGGCCAAAGGTCAGACTGTGATTGTTCCTTTCCTGGAGGAAGATGTTTGATTTAAGAGAGTTGCACTAAGTGGTTAGAGGATTCCCAGGCCTGTCCATCAGGGTAAGGAAATGCTTCAAACAGGAAGGATGCTCAAGGAAGCTAGAAGTCTTTACTCAGGATAGAACTTCAAATTTTAAATTATATTAAACATAGCATAGTTATATACATTAAGTCATGGTAAAATTCTGTATGGATATATAACAACAACCAATTCCCAATGTTTTAGAAAACAATCATTCTTTTTGCTACATTTTGTAAACACTACATGTGTAAAGGATGATTTTCCACTTAACTTGTGGAAGCAGACTCATTCCTTGTTAGTCTGACAAATACACTTACTTAGAGGGAAAAGGATGTGCTCTTTTAAGGAGAGATGATTGCCCGTTTCTACAAAATACAAATAGGCAATACTTGACTGGCTTATGGAACTTATATTAAAGTTTCATTAAAACTGTGCATTTGTAAGAAGAAAAAGGAACGGAAGATATTCATTGACTCACTGTCAAAACCAACCAGATCTGGATGAGAGCTCCTTGATGCCCCATCCTTGTGAGCTAGTAAACAGTTCTAGCTAATTTGAAATGAGATGCTTAATTACATAATTTCATTGCAATTAAGCTGCTAATTAATTGACAGGACATCTCTGAGTGCTTTAAAACAGAGCAAACGAAAGGCAGCAACATCTTGAGCCCCATTACCTGTGACCCTTTGGGAGAGATCAGTAGATGATTTAAGAGACTGGAAACAGAGTCTGTGAAAAGAAAACAAGAGGCCAACCTTGGAGAGATTCAGGCTTAGGGCCAGAACTGGCCTGGCCTCCTGCAAGCCTTCTTTCTTTCTTTGATTAAACTCACTTATTTGAGAGACGCACAGGGAGCAAGGCAGATATTTGCGCCTGTCAGAAACGGTGTGTTTTGGAGTTAGGTGAGTCATGTTTGCACCTCCCTCTATCTCCTATCCTTTAAATCAGTTGGATCTCTTAGCCTTTCTTTCCATCTTCGTACATCTTCAGAGTTTATCCCGGGGACAGATCATCAGTGTCCAGTTAATCTTTAGAGTTTGTGTGAATAGTGAAAAGGACTCCAAGTTGAAACCAAGATTTGAAATTAAATGCGTTGTTTTCCTACTTGTAAGCCTCAGCCCATGGGAATGGAAAGAAACCACCTAGGAGTAAATGTCTATTCATACAAAAGCTGCATGGCACACTTACAGCTTCACTTGTTGGCGCTGATGAAGATATTCCTGGAAGGTGTCTTCTCCCTGGGTCCATGAGAAGCAGGGAATTGTGGGTGAGGTAAGCTCATTATGTCTTTACTAAATGGTACCGCCGGCTTAAGAATGTTTTAGATTCATTTCAGAAAATGCTCAAGGGCTGCATGATCACATCTTTTCCTCTCGGAATTGGCTTTCCTGTTTTAAAGAGTAACATAATGTCAAGTGCAGGCTTGTCACCACGTCCACAGGGCTTCAGATGGTTTACCAACTTGCATTATCTACCTGGTTACCATGCATCTCTGTTTCTAAAATATTCTTGCAAAAGATGGGTTTGCTCACAACCTTGTCAGCTGCTTTGCATGTCTCCTTTTGCTGTCATTGAGTATCATTAACAATATTATTATTTTATATCTAAATGTTTATGTGGGCATGAAATTGTTAGGAACCCACCATAGTGAGTAACTGGTTTGAAAATTCATTACTTATTGCCCGGCACGGGAGCCTAGAGGCTAAAGTCCTCGCCTTGAACGCACCGGATCGCATATGGGTGCTGGTTCCTATCGCCGGCAGCCCCACTTTCCATTCACCTCCTTGCTTGTGGCCTGGGAAAGCAGTTGAGGGCAGCCCAAAGCCTTGGGACCCTGCACCTGCATGGGAGACCCAGAAGAAGCTCCTGGTGCCTGACTTCGGATCGCTCAGCTCTGGCTGTTGTGGCCACTTGGGAGTGAATCAACAGATGGAAGATCTTCCTCCCTGTCTCTTCTCCTCTCTGTATATCTGACTTTCCAATGAAATAAACAACTAATTTTTTTAAAAAAGAAAGTTCACTGCTTACAAACAAGATAATGTCTTCAGCAGAAGTATGCGTTGTCCCTGAGAGATGATAACTCATAGAGAATGAAGGAGCTGAAAGCAAACACTCTATTTCCCTACATATCCCCAGCCTTAAATCCTCACCAATGAAGAGGAGCTCAGGGCAATAAAGGAAAGTAGTTTCGTGATCCTGGTCCTGGTTCATGCATGCTCAGTATTTGGAGTCAATTTGGAGTCAGAGAGGGTCTTGCCCACAGGATCTCAGCAGTAATGAATGCTATTGATGCTGCAACTTCCACCCTGGGCACCGGCAAACGTAGTCACTTGGGCTATGACCTTTAAGGTCCACGTTCACCAGAGCCTCAGAGTTCTGACCTAAATCTGAAACATAGCCATGTGTTCACTATGTATTATAAGCTGAATACAGGTGCAGAAATGGATCTCAATGACAACTGAAACTCGTTCTTTCTTTGACCATATTAGTAGGTTACGATATTGACAAGTGATAAGCAAACAACTGGGCATAGTCATAATTAAGCCACTTCTTTATTGCTAGTGCTCAGTGAATTCCTAATCAAAAATATCAGAATTACCTATGCATGGACAAACCTCTACAGAGTTTGTGTGACACACACACACACACACAGAGTTCTGGACATGTATATTCCCTTTATAGAAAATTCTGACATGTTGAGACTTTGGGCTTGTATCCTGGTGAAGCTGTTTCTGTTGACATCCCAGAGTCAGTCATGATATAGGGCATCTCAAATATGAGGATTTTTGGAGACAATGGTAAGCACATTGTTGGCAGATAAAAACCTGTTACCTGGCCTTGTTTCCCACTAGATCAAAATTCAACAACTGGAGGACTTATTGTAGGCATTGATTGTTTATTTTCACTTGCTTAGTTTATGTCACTGCAATACTTAATGGCTATTATAAAATATTTGAATTTTTCTTTTTTGAAATCTATGTTTATTCATCTATTTGCAAGTCAGAGTATTAGACATGTACCACACCAAGATCTGGAGAGAAAGAGAGAAAGATCTTTCCATCTCCAGATAGACAGAAGAATCATGGCTGGGCCAAAATGCTGCCAGGATCTGCTGCCATCGCAGATATATTGGCAAGGAGCAGGAAAAAAAAAAGGCTAGGAAGCTGGACCTTCAACCTGCATGCTGATATGGGATTCAGACATCTGAGGTAGCATCTTAATGCACTGTGCCATGGTCCCACTCCAGGAGCATTTCTGTTGTGTGTCTTTATTTGAAATGGAGAGAGAGAGCAGCAAAGAGAAATGGAGAAATCGATCCCAAATGTCCACAGCTGCCAGGACTGTTTTGGGTCAAAGCTGAGAGTCGTTAACTCCATTGCGTTCTCCTACATGGCAGGGATCTAGTCACTTGAGCTTTCGGGATTGCCTCTCAAGGGGGCATGAGCAGGAGCGTGCAGTGAGGACCTGGAGCTGGAGCTCGAACTCCAGCACTCCAGGGGGAGACACGGGTGGCTTAGCTGGGCACTAACCACCCAGCCAGAGTTCCTTCTAGACCCCAGTGGTAAGCATCCCTTATTATTTATATATCGAAACACTAAAGCACGTATAAAGTTTTGCATTCCTAAGCTCATCATTTAAAATGGCAAAATGAGCAAACATTGACCTAATGCTTGTGTAGTTTTTATCTACTGTATGTTTTAGCTAAATTAGTGATTTGGGTGGCTTCCTATACAGGATTAAAGTGGCATATCATAACTGTGGATGCTTTAAAACGATTTATTTTTTTTTTATTGGAAAGTCAGATATACAGAGAGGAGAAGAGACAGAGAGGAAGATCTTCCATCTGTTGATTCACTCCCCAAGTGGCCACAACAGCCAGAGCTGAGCGATCCGAAGTCAGGAGCCTCTTCCAGGTCTCCCACACGGATGCAGCATTCAAAGGCTTTGGGCTGCCCTCAACTGCTTTCCCAGGCCACAAGCAAGGAGGTGAATGGAAAGCAGGGCTCTTGGGATTAAAACCATTACCCATATAGGATTCTGGCACATTCAAGGCTAGGACTTTAGCCACTAGGCTGCTGCGCTGAACCCTAACCTTGGATTTTTATATTTTGGCTATAAAATTTTATTATTAAAGTTACTAATTTATATCTATTATTTTAAATTATTGAAGAATCATATTTAAAGGTATTTTCAAATATTCGCATTCTGCTGTTGATCTTTCTTGAGGCTACATCACTGTGTCAAGTTTGCATTATTTGTGTTTGAGGGTTTGGAGTTTGATTTAGAGAACAGGAAAGCCCTTTGCAAAGGGTAGCTGGACTGACATGTTAACTGGCTGATACAGCTGGAGTATCTCTGTTTTGAAAGGCTTTTGCCCGGCATTGTTTTGGATTTGAAATTTGTGCACATATGTGATGACATGTTTTGGGGGATAGAGTCCAGTTTTAAAACACTAAGTTTATTTATGTTGGGCCCGGCGCGGTGGCGCAAGTGGTTAAGGTCCTCACCTAGCACGCCCGCTGGGATCCCATATGGGCGCCGGTTCTAATCCCGGCAGCCCCGCTTCCCTTCCAGCTCCCTGCCTGTGGCCTGGGAAAGCAGTCGAGGCCGGCCCAAAGCTTTGGGACCCTGCACCCGCGTGGGAGACCCGGAAGAGGCTCCTGGCTTCGGATCGGCATAGTATCGGCCCGTTGCGCTCACTTGGGGAGTGAATCATCGGACGGAAGATCTTCCTCTCTGTCTCTCCTCTCTGTATATCCGCCTTTCCAATGAAAAAATAATAAAAATAAATCTTTAAAAACACTAAGTTTATTTATGTCAAAGGCACCTTACGCTCATATTGTAAAAATAACTTCATATAACAGTCCCACTAATTCTGTGCAGGAAACAAAGTTTCTTGATGTGAGACTTTCCATTTGTGGCATCATGGTGACGCTGGATAAGTTTTAAATTGGGCCAAATGGCTTGGAATCATTTGGATCACAGAAAGTCAGTTTATACTTAAGTTTACCCAAATCTCTCGGTGTGTCACAATCTTTTCCTCAGATGATATTTCTGAATAAAGCTATGTCTTTAGGAATCCTTTAAAGACTTATTTATTTGAGAGTTCTGGTTACAGGGTGAAAAAGCTTGAGAGATCGGCAGGGATGGAATGGGGTCTTCCATCAGCTGATTTGCTCCCCAGTTGGCCACACTGTTCGTGGCAGAGCCATGCTGTATCTCGGAGCCAGAAATTCCGCTCCGGTTTCTCACCCGGATGGCAGGAGCCCAAGTACTTGGGCCATCTTCCACTGCCTTCTCACGCACATTAGCTGGAAATGGGATTGGAAGAAGTGGATCCGCTGATACTTGAACTGGATCCCTGATACGGGGTGCTGGTATAATAGGCAACATTTTAGCCCTCTATTCCACAATGATCCCATATTTTTCATAAAAACAGATCCCTTAAGCTCTTTCTTTCAAGCATGCCCATGAAATTTCTGGAAGCATCTTCAATAGGAGCCTACCTGTTGGAGTCTTTTCTGGAGTGGTGAATTTGTTGACTCAGTGACAGCATCTAAGAGCTGTGTTTTCTGCCCAGCGGTCTCTGCTGCCATTCTTTATGCTACCTGTGTCCTCCTTGTGTGCATGGGTGGGCTCTGCACAACCGGGCAATATCTACGCATAAAATAAATTGCATACAGGGGTATACGGATGGAACAGTGACTATGTTTTCAGATTTTCTTTTGTTCTTTTTTGTTGTTGTTGTATCTTTCATAAGACTGAGGAACTCTTTCCCTCAGCTCCACTCCTAGAATCTCCATGTTGCATGTTTAGTAATTTTACCGGTCCCCCCAGTCTCTGGTGAGAATCATGGGATTAGTCTACTCAATGAAGGAACTTAAAGTAATTCCATCCTTGATTTGTTAGACTTAAGTTAGAAGTTGTCTTCTTTGAGTAAAATATTGTGCAGGACTCAATGTGCTGGGGTAACAATGCACAGGATTTTCCAACGCTTTCGTTTGTTCTGCTTACAACATGGGGCTAATGTCACTCGTCCAACAGGCAGTGCCTTATTTTTTTAAAGGTAAGTGAAGTAGTGTCAGCGTATGCACTTAGAAACAGCTCCATGGATCTCAATGAACAGCGTTGCTTCCATAATGAATCTGAAGCCTCTGAAGACAATGCTACTCTCCTATTCACCTGCTTTCCCACTGTTCAGCTGTGCTGACTGAGTTCTTCATTTTATGCTTGCCAGGGCTGTTAGACGCTGCCAATGATATGTATCCTGTGCCAAGTTCCTTTCATGCTAAAAGACAAAAATTGCAGTACTTGTAATCCTCTTTCTTCCTTAAGACTTCTAAGAGCCTTTAAGGATGTAGAAGGGGGACTAGAATTTGTTGTAGTGGTTATGACACAGCTTGGGGTACCCGCATCCTCTGTGGGAGTGCTTGGTTTCAGTTCTGGCTCTGCTGTCTTTTTTTTTTGTTTTGTTTTGTTTTTTTTTATTTCTTGATAATTTTTATTCTTGACTTCCCAGGATGTTTATATTTTTTTTTCTTTTTTTTTATTAATAAAATTTATTTTGACATTCTTTACATACTTAGTTAGAGTAAGAAGGTTCAAGGGCTACAGGAAAGTGGATAATACTAGTATGTTTTCCATATTGTTACCTTCATGTTTAAAAGGGGGGTATTAAGGGAGAAGGCCCACCCAATTTCCCACCCTCCCCAAGTCCCAGGTGTAGGGCATGCTCTGAGGTTCTTGCTCAAGTGGTTTTGATATTGCAACAGTTATGAATCGCTGTCAATCTTGCCACTCCAAGCACTATGAGGTCTTTGAAAAATCCACTGATTGACATAGTCCATCATAGCTGAGATGGTTGGTTGACCCGTTCTGTCTTCTCTCTTTTCTTCGGTAGGGTTCTGAGTCCAGCAGTTAGATTAGGAAGATCTCCAAAGAAACTTCTTGTATGTGCTAACAAGTACAGGGCCTGGCACCGTCCATCGCTCCAATCAGCTGGTGGTTGTAATTGCTGGGTTGGTTCTGTTTTCACTCCCGACTTCCACTGGAACCAATGGGTGTTGCAGTCCAGCCTGGTTCTGCCCCGCACATACTTGGCCCTCACCTAAACCAGTGGGAGCTGCAGCCTAGTTGGAGCGACCCACAATAACCCCCACCAGGACCGCCCTACCCTGGTTTGCCAGTAAGTGTAGCAGTAATCCAGTCTGTCCCACACCCCATTCCACCCCAGCCACTGTTTAGTTTTATGTCCTCCCGTGGAAGTGGTAACCCAAGAGGGATGAGCCCACTATTACCCTCCCAGGCCTCTCCCACTCCCAGATTCCAGTTGATGCTGCCCAAACAAACCTCGCCTACTTTAATTCTGTTTGCACCAGTAGGAATTATCCGCCCAGCCCGGCTTTTCCCTGATCTAGTCCACATGAGGCGCACAGTTGTGGTAGCTCTGCCTAGTCTGGTCTGCCCCCATCCCAGCCCATGCTCTCCTGCGGAAGTAGCTATCCTGCAAAGGAACCCTCCCTTATTCACCTGCTGGCTCTGCCTACTCCTTTCTTGTTCTCAGGCTGGTTGGGTGCTGCGGTCCCCTCCGGTACAGGCAACCTCACCTCGGCATTGTGCACTAGTCTTTGTCGCGACCGAACCTGGGTCGACCCACACTGGTGCCTGGATTTGCCAGTGGATGACGTGGACAGATTCAGCCTGGTCTTGCCCCCACATCTGCCAAGTGTATGCCAGTGGGTAGCTTTCCATGGCCTTTTCTGGGCTGTTTCCTATCATGTTTCTTGCGCTGACCTGCCGGGTCTGTGTCCCTGGCTCTGCTGTCAATCCAGCTTCCTGCTTTAGCATATTCTGGGAGGCAGCAGGTGGCAGCAGGTGATGGCTTAGATAACCCCGTCCCTGTCAAACCCAGCCTGGGTTCTGGGCTCCTGGCTTCTGCCAGACATTAATAAATTGAACCAGCAGATGGAAGACCTATGTTTCAACCTTTCAGGTAGAAATGGAGAATACATTGATAATTTTAAAATGCTCTAGAGCAAGAATGCACTATCACGTATATGTAATACCACAAAGCATTTTCTGAAGTTGACTGAACAAAAGGCAACTTTATTCTTTGTGGTATGACTACCAGGTGTTCCTCTTCCCTTTGTGTAGTTTACAATGCAGGCCCTCTTGCCATTCTTCCCTTCCCTTGTTCTGGCCACTCTGGGGTGAATTCTTATATGCAAATGCGATTCACAAGGCAGGATTGATTTGTCCTCAGGCCTTAGTCAGTATTCATTTTCTTAAGCCCTGGGATTTGCCTCCTGGCTGCCTCTGGGCCTGCAGTCAAAGCTTGACGCCAGTGCAGTTCTAGCACATAAATACTTCTTTTTTCTCTGAGTTTGATTTCCTGTTGCATTTATCCGCTTTCCTCAATGCAAAATACCGAAAGGTAGAAATTGATTTTCCTTCTCAAAACATGAAAGGTCTGTTTTTCAAACTTGAGTATTTCCTACGAAAAAAAAATTCTGATCAATATATGTAAGGATTATACAGAAGATCCAAACTCCCCTTTCTGATTGTCAGTAACTCCAAGCAACCTGTTTATCCACTTGGATTCTTCCCAGCAGAAAATGTTAACAATCGTAATTATCACCATTATGCAGTATGTTCAATTGTACAATCAATATAATTGCCAAATGGAAATTATACAATAAATATAATTGCTGCTTTACTCCTGTGCAGTATTTCAGTGGCACTTCACATTTATTTTGTCCTTTAATTAGTAGCAGGTGTAATTACAGTGCCATGCTTAGACGTGAATCAGAGTAATTGGCAAGACTGGGCACAGGGTGTGGCCCTGGAAATGGGGCTGTTGAGCTCATTCTTCATGGGGATTACTTAAGGAAATTGTGTGGATCCACCTAGCAGTCCCACATTGGCTGACTTCTGCACATGGGTACTATGAAAGCATTATAGGTCATGGATGCCCTAAAGCTCTTGAAAGGTAGACAAATGAAAATAGGTCCTGAAGAGAGTAGTTATTGCTGTAAGTAGGAATAAATATGGGACTCAAAAGCAGGAGATAGAACCTGTAGATCTGTGTAAACATAAAATAGAGAAGATACAAGAAGTCCCAGGATGGATCTGAGAGGCCTTGCAAGATCGAGAGGTCTTGTAATAAAGACTAACTCGCCACTGGCATTTAGTAAGAGCTATCAGTGAGGTAGGAGGGGAACTGGAAACCATTGTACCCAAGAAAATATCCATCAAGAAAAAGAAAGCTTAATAAGAAACGTTTCTGCAAGAGGATGATGAATGCAAAGGTGTGATGTTTGAATTTGGTGGTGTGGAATCTGCCGTTGATTTTGTCACAGCAGTTTTAGTGGAACATCTAGACTACATGAATGATAATTACGGGTTGAAGATAAAGAGTAGGATGACAAAGTGAAGCCAGAATGCACAGATGATTTTTGAAGAGTGCTACAATAAAGAACAGGAAGCTCACTGTAGCTGAAAGGACACTTTGGGGCAAAGAAAGACTAATGAATGTTTTGTGTGGAGGGAAGTGGGAAGAATGAAGCACGGGTGCTGCAGGGTGGGGAGTAGATTACTGTGGGAGTGGTGTCCTGGAGTTGATGAGATGTGGCAGCAAGGATGTCATTGAAGAGGCTGCCTCCGGCAGGAACAGAGGCTTGTCTTGTGATGGGAGGGGAAGGTGAGAGTGTAGGCGCAGATTCCACGAGGTCAGTCCATGTGGCAGTGGGAGGACTGTGGCTGCCTTTCAGGAGTTCGTGATCTGGAGGATAGAGACACATCGTGCACAGCTCACACCATGAGTCAGATAGCAGCCTTTGCCGAGAGAAACAGCTGCTGTGGGAGGGCTTCCGTGGGAGGAATGAGCCTACCAAAGTTTGACAGAGGAGGTCACCTCGCACATCCACCCTAGGTGATATGTGCAATCATGCTGCTCCCTGGCTTGGACATTGGCACGTTTTGTGGACCTTTTCTCTTCAAAACTACTAGCCAAAAGTGTGTGTCAAGAAAGATGCAGGAAGATGCAGATTACGTCTCTTGTACTTGGCCATCATGTTCCCCAGATGCACCATGAGGCATCGATACCATTTGAAATGCCATTTTTTGTTAAAGCTTCAAGCTCTCTATTCCTCCGGCTACTTTATAATCACTTTTCAAAGCTAGTTTTAGATGCTTAGCTTCAAGAGGCCATTCCCAACCAATCCAAATCTCCTTACCAATTCGAGTTAGATTCAGTCCTATAAGTAGGGGATAATAATAGCGATTCCTATTTGGGGGAGTTTGATCTGATCCACACAGTGGAAGGGGGCCACATCACGATAGCAGCCACTTCCAAACTCAGCCAAGAAGAATGAGTTGATCTTCAGAGAGCTGGATGGAAAGCTGCTTTCTTGGATAGAGCCGTCATCTGTCTCCATACAGACATGCAGTATTGTCTACTTTTGCACTCGGATTTGGTTGAAGACTTCCATAGTGTACCTGAGCAAACCTAGGTTTGTTACAAGAATCATATTTACTCTCTTTGGACAAATACTTAATGAGAAAATCCTCTAATGTTGGGCACTGTATTGTCAGTTTTCCATTGCTGTATGTAAAATTACTTTTATGCGAAGATGCTCATTTAACTTAATTCTTGAAACCACAAGATGAAGGACCATTAGCCTGACTCTGGTAAAGACCTCATAGTAAATGAGGTTGGGAGCATGAGTAAGAGGGAAATTGTATTGTAATATTAGAAACTAAAGAGCGATTTAAGATCAGGCTTACTATGAAAATAACTTTTTCTCACAAGTCTCTCTCAAGGCTCCATGCTGTTTACCTTAATGCCATCCAAATCTACATACCCAGTCACCTGGGGATGTCCCAATAGATTGAGCATTTAATGTCCGCACACTAGGGACCAAGTCTTGAACACAAGAACCTTGTGGTTTATACAATATATAAATAATAGAAGGCAAAATGTTCAGGCTCCCTATGCAACAGGGAGATACAAGTGAAAACCACATTGAGGCTCCACCTAACTCCAGTGAGATTGGCCTAGACTTAGAACTCTATTAACACCACCTGCTGGCATGGATGTGGGGAGAAAGGTATCATACTTCACTGTTCATGGGAGAGTAGGCTAGTACAACCGCTATAGAAGTCAGTATGGAGAGTTTTTGGAAAATTGCAAATAAACCTGCCATATGACCCAGCTATCCCGCTCCAAGGAATATATCCAAAGGAAATGAAAACTGCAGATGAGAAAGGAATCTGTAATTCTGTATTTACAGCAGCACAGTCTACAATAGCAAAGACATGGAAACAATCCAGATGCCTGTCAAGAGAGGAGTGGTTAAAGAAATTGTGGTACATCCACTCCATGGAATACTACTCAGCCATTAAAAAGAATGAAATAAGTCAATCCCAAAATGACAAAGATCGTATTTTCTCTCTTAGATAAGGCAACGTGCATGCAAATTGTAAAATCAATAGCTGTTTTAATAGTGCTTTTGCTGCAACCCATGAGTTTTGATATTTTTGTTTTTATTTTCATTCATTGAAACAAGTTTCTTTTCTCTTATTAAATTATTCACTGATTCATACGTCATAAAGTAGCTTTGTTTTCTCCAAGAAGATTTTTGATTTTCCTTTTCATTTCTTCAGCTACACATTGGTCATTTAGTAGCGTTTTCTTTAACTTCATGGCTTTGTCAGTTTTTTAAACTTATTTCCTGTTATTGATTTTGTTTTATGGCTTTTTATTTAAGGGAATGCATGGTAACTGTGCAATAGAGAATATTATACCCAGGTGTGACGATAAAATGCACTGTACTACTTCCAAATTAAATATGGACTGCAATGAAACTGGTAAATGTATCTTGACAATAGGATGCTGGACTCTCTGCCATGGTCAGTACCAATAATGTCAGGATACACTTAAATAGCAGGACAGTGTACTTACGATTGCTCATGAAGGCCTATACTAATGTAAAAATAAAGGGAAAATTCGTGATTAGGAGGGAACTTGGGGAGAGGGTAAGGAAAATCTCAGAGACCATGGAATTGCATCTTAAAACTAAAAATAAATAAATAAAAAGAAACACAAAGACAACCCAGAATATCATCAATGACAATGCACATACATCTAATGGGACAATGCCATTCATTTTCAGTTAATGCAATTGGGGCTGTTGTGTTGGTACTTGGAAGTTAGTAGCTTTGGTAGCAGCAGCAGGAAAAGTTAAGTAATAACTTATCAATTATCATGACAGCCTTGACATTTCCTGAAACATTGATATGCACTTCTAGTAACTTGTGCTTACCCAGGAACTACCTCTGAGAAGATATCTACGTACTTGTATTATGGAAAAATTGATTGTCTGTGTATATATTTTTTTAACTAGCAAATGGAAGAAACACAGAAAGAAGATTCTGATGAGGACCTTGTGATGAAATTAGTTAACCTCCTGCTTATTTCTTATAAGAAATGAAAGGATACGGATGTAGAAAGTGGATGAGATAGGTTTCTGACACTCTCTGGCAGATATATCACTGTGTGATCCAATTCCATCTTCAGAACAATAGTGTGGGAAGAAATATGGGAGGAAGGAAAAGTTAGGGGTTTTCTCATTGTCAGATTATACAGTGCTGAGTTTCAGATGAGCACAGGACCTTTTGGCCTATCAGATGTCTTTCTCCTTTGTTATTCTGTGAGACAAACCTGAGAACTCCTTTTAGTGGTGAACCCCATAGAATTAAGGTTGACAGACTGAGGGTAAGGACTTGGAATATTTATGTCTGCTGTCACTGAAAAAGAAAAGAAAATGGACATCAATTTCATACTCAGCTGAGCCATCTTTAGTTTCATTTAAGCATATAGGGACAGCTGAAGTGCAGGGCTGGGGTCCAGAATGGACAGATGGAGCTTGGAAACATGTAGGCATGATTGCCAGAGTGGCCTCCAGGAAAACCTAGACTACATGGTCAGAGGGAAGCCATCTAATGAACACGGATGCGGGTCATGTGTAAGCCAGATTGTTTCAGCATTTCAGCACTGCTTTAGAATGGCTTTGCTTTCTCAAAATGGGTTAAACAGGGTTTGTTGGAAATCATTTGTGTCTCAAGATGTCCAATTTTCCTTGTGATATTTTAATAGACTCTCCAAGTTTTCCAGGTGTGAAGATTAAAAAGAAAAAAAAATCTTAGTGAAATCTTCTTAGAGACAAAATAATTTCTTAAAGAAATGGGGCCATTTGGATAGGAGTCTTCTTTTTTTAAGATGTATTGTTTATTTATTATTGGAAAGTCAGGTACACAGAGTGGAGGAAAGACAGAGAGGAAGATCTTCCATCTGATGATTTACTCCTCAAGTGATCGCAATGGCCAAAGCTGAGCTGATCTGAAGCAGGCAGCCAAGAGCTTCTTCTGGGTCTCCCACATGGGCACAGGTTCCCAAGGATTTGGGCCGTCCTCAACTGCTTTTCCAGGCCACAAGCAAGGAGCTGGATGGGAAGTGGGGCCATCAGGCCATGAACTGGTGCCTCCGGGACACGCACTGGTGCCCTTATGGGATCCTGGCGCATGCAATATGAGGACTTAAGCCGCTAGGCTACCGCCCCGTATAGGAGACTACTAAGCGTTGGTAAATGAGAGGATTAACCTTCAGTTAGGGCCAAAAATGATTTCCATTTTCTGTGTTTTGGTTGCAGGATTCCTAAGAAGGAAAAATGATATAAAAGTTATCAGTCAAGGTATGTTTGAAAGAGAATTGCTATGAAAGGGAAACCATAGATCTCCTTTAAGCAGATTTTTAAAATAAATCCGGATTTATTGTTTTCCATAAAGAAATGCAAAATGCATTTCACATGACATAAACTTGCCATTCATTAATTCATTTAATCATTCAGTGTCCGGTATATGGGGCATTGTACTGAGAACCCAAAGGATTTAGGAAATAGTGAGATATTGGGCAATCTCCCTAGAAATACAAAGTCTGGAAGTAGAAACAATTAATAGACACTCACCAAAATAGCAATAATGAAAAGGAGGCGAAAGCCAGCCCAAATAGTTCGTGAAGATTCACTAGGAGTTTATGAGGTGTTGTTTTCCTTTTAAAGGAAATAGAGGTTTAATCAGTTATGCAGCTTGCCTAAAATTTTTATTTGAGGTGAGATTTACATTCTCTCCTATTTCATTTTCAAGCCAACGTTGTATCCATTGAAACATTTGACTCGCAAATAAGCCCTTCAAGAAGTCATGGGAGATTGTGCTTAAAAATAAGTTTATTTTAGTGGCAATACTTTTGAAAGTCATTTATTTAACTGATCATCATGAGAATTCTAGAAAATATGTATTTAGAAAAATCTGCACGAGTTAGTTTTATAACTAAATTTTTTTTTTAAATTTTAAAAATGCTCTCTGTGAGACAAAGAGTTGCAGATTTCCACTGAGATTTCAAATCTTGGAGGAAGAGGAGTCATGTGATGTATGTGATAGATATATAGTTGTGACAAACAGAATTTACAGTGTGCTCTTTCCAGAGTGCTAGCTGGTTGAGTTGAAGTACAGACAATGAGATATATAGATCCGATTTTCTCCTGAAGTATTTGAGAAACAGAAGAAAAAAGTCGAAGAACAAAATCAACAGAAAGTTCCTTGATTACATTTGAGACAGCAGGTGTATGTGTATACTTCATTACTTCATTCAGGTAATGGCAGATGCTACTGAGTGAACTCAGAGTTTGCAAATCACATTACGAATACTGTTACTTGGAAATCATCCCATGCATTTGTAGATGGAGCTAATTTTCTGTAGTCAAGAGGCAGAAGACACCTGTTTTTCCTCTAAATCCCTCTTTACATATTTAGAGGGCATTGTCCTAAAAAAGGACTGACAAGATAAGTCAATTAGAAAGAAAAAAATATGTCTGGAAGATTACTCAATGCTATTAGACGATCTGAAAATCTAAACCTAAAAATCCCTTATCCCAAAGCACAGTGTGGACCACAAGGTGTTCTCTTTGATTGCTGTGTGATATGCACATAGGGGAATGTGCCAGATTAGCTGGAGGCATGTTGGGGGAGGACATGAATGTCAGGATAAAGAAGTTGTGTTAACTGGGAATCATTTGATCATTTTATGCAGAGAAAATAATAATTGCAGCTGTGCTTCTGAAAGACCATCTGTGAGTCATGTGTAGGATGGATTATAAAGAGAAGAGAGGCTACAGAGATGTAGCAATTCAAGAAAATATATCAAGATTTCAGATTAAGTCACTGGTGATAGGAAAGCTAGACTTAGATTCTAGTGAGTATTCATTAAAAAGGGTATTCCTTTTTGACACAAATGGGCGGAAGATTGAACACAAAGCTACGATGAAGTCTTCTCATGCACTCAGGAATGTAGGGAAATGGTGGGACTTGGTGAGCAGTCAGTATTACCAGAGTCACATGTGTAATAGGCAGGTAATATGAATCTTCACTCACACGGAAGGACAATATGAAAGAGATATGAAAGTGTTGCAGGGTACTTAAGCGTTACCTCAATCTCAAATCCGTCATCACATTTTTCTAAAAGACTTATGTCCAGTGGCAGAAAACCTTGACTGCTTTCCATTCATCCAGCACGGATCTCTCATCGTCTACTTAGACATTCAAGTAGGAACCTCTCCTGCAAATTTCTGTACTGTGGTTCATCTGGGTTCTTTGTTTTCGTTAACTGACAGAATTCTGATCTGTTACGCTTGATGAGACTTATATGTAAAAGAGGACTGTTGGAAGGCTTCTCTGCCGAGTTATGTCCATAAAGATGGAAGGAAGAGATCACAAAGATAGAGAAAGAAGATTCAGGAAGAGGCTTCAGGAGTTTTCATTGGAGACATCTCAGGAAGAGGTGTTGATAATAAATGCCGAAGCGAGGAGCACATGTGCAAAGCAGAGTTGGGATGCATATGTGCAATGCTCCCTAATGTTGGGTCAAGGGACTGCTCATCGGGGACTGCACAGCCTCTTGGGCAGAACACATGCTTTTCTGTGAAGTTCATCTTCTCTTTCCAATTCCCTCAAAGTCTACTTGCAACTTTTCCGAAATATTTCACTCTTTTGATCTTATCAACCTTTTGCAATTCCAGAAAACGTGTCCTCTGTTTTGCTTTTCTGTTTGTTTACATGCCACCCTGATTGGATTCTTGAATCACAATTGGGTCCTGATCATTATTTCACAATACTTTGCATCTTGTTGATTCTTGTTTAAGAACAATGTTCCGTCTTCAGTTGTCTAAGTTCATTAAACCTTCATCCACCATACACACCAATTCAGTGATGGCCCATGCTTCTTTCTTGTATCTTGTTTGATTCCTTTGTACGCCTCAGAAAGTTGAGCTCCTCTTTGCTTCAGAATACAATGCCTTATACTCTGCTCCAAAACACCAGTGAAGTGTTTTTTTTTTTTACAATTTTATTTGCATGTTCAAATACTGATTCCCTATTTCTTGTTCACTCCCTTTACTCAGGAATTAAAAGCATTTAAAGACGACATCATTGAAATCTACAATCTTCTCTAATCAAGACATTTAGCCTCTCCTCACCACAGCCTGAGAATTTGCTGAGCAAAGGACTGTCCTTATTGGTTTGACTGGAATTATTCGCCAGCTTCAGCACTGGACAGTTACAGGCAGGACCCAATGATTGAGTTGGACAGTGGTGAGGACGTCATGTATAGTCAGAGGCAGCCTGTCTGAAAGTGATTGTGTTGAAGGAATGATCATCTTATCACTAGACAGATCTCTTCTCGCCGCTCAATGTCAGGATCATGTTTATGTACAGTCTGAATCCCCTTTAGCACTATTCATTGGTTCTTACTTGGCCTTTACTTTGTGGTGGCTGAAATAATTTATAGCTTTCCCATGTCAGTGTTCCTTGAATGTGTACCTATGTTCTATACTTACAGCTATCTCAATGACCTTAATGCCAAGCTACATATTAAAATGTTTCCAAGCTCAATGTACTTTACATTTCCTCATAATCTAGAAGTATGTATTCATCTTCTTTTCTAACATAGAAGAAATAGCATTTGTGAGCACTAATGATCAAGCACATATTGCAAGATATGTTTGCATGCAGTATAATTTATTCCTCATGCCCAACTTTTGAGGTTGACGAGAGGAGGAGTCTCCAGTAAGTTCATGCAAAATGTATATTATAAAAAAAAAAACATGGGTTCCAAAAAGTGTTAACCTCCAAATGAACTCATTTTCCAATTCAAAGGTTTCCGTGAACTTTTAGCATTGCTTTCCACGTTGCAAAGAATGCAACCGAGATGGTAAGGGCCTCAAGTTTTGGCCTGGTTGGCTCGTGTGCCTCGTGCGTCCTGCTTGTACATGGTGCTGCATCCATTACTATGCACTTGTGATTTTGTAGTTCTTTTTGACCATAGGGTGCAAGAACATGCTGCAGGAATTTAGACTTTCCAAATGAATCTTTGGACTAAGTTACCTTGAAGGTGTCTTCTAATCCAGATGTATCTGATTGAACGCAGTGGTGTTGGGCAATCGCTGAGACAGCCAGTGATTATTTTTTTTTTTAATTCTGAAAGTTCTCTTATATGCTTACTGGTATAGAAAGAACTCCCAAGATCCTCAGTGGAAATTATGTTTTCTTAGTTCTTAGATTTCAGTGTTATAGAATATGGTCCAGTTACCAGTGGCTGACTCTGGACACTTACTTCTCCCACTTGTGTGTTATCCGTTCCTTTTGCAGAATACAACATAGCCACTCACCATGGTTTACTTTGAGAATTTCATACATGCCCACACATCAATATTTAATTTAAATGATGTCTGACATACAGTGGTTTCTCAAGAAACCCTAGTGGTGTTATTTTTTGTTAAAAAAATTAAAACCACATAAAACCATTGTCACTTATGCAAATAGCATCAGTGTATATATAGCTTAAAGCTTCTTGTAGTATCTGATAACTTAGGATTTCCAAAATTCTTTACATGCACTATTCCAGTTAGACTATTTTATCAGGTCATAACAGTCATTATCACCATGTAATAGATGAAGAAAAGGAAGCACACAGGAATTACTTCATTTACATAAGTCTCATTGATACAAATTATACGGGGAAGATTTAAACAGGTTTGTCTAAAGAGAGGCAGTATGTTTAGCTAGAATGCTAAGCCTATATGGTCTCAGGTTTAGAATAAGCAGTCATCCAAGCCTTTTAACACAGTTGGGAATGATATTTCAGACTTACACCTGGATTCTGTTTTTACTGTAACCAAGCATTTCAAATCAGTTTCTCTTTTTCTTTTTTCTGGTTATTTTATTTCTTAAACTGATTTTATTTTTGGATTAGCAGTAATTGTACACATGGGTGGGATACAAGGTGGCATTTAAGACATGTGTCTAACATGTGCTGACTAATCTGGATTGATCAGTTGTATTGTTATGACAAGTATATTTTTGCTTTGAGTGTTTATAAATGAGTTAGTTTGATTTTTCCTGTGAAACCTTGGGGCAGAGGCTGGGATTCTTGGGAACTAAGCATCATCCTTAGCATAATTCTTTACCATTTCTCTCTCGCTTTTGTAAAAGCATAAGCAAAGAAACATAAAGAATGTCTTTTAAATACAACGGAATTATGTGTGGAGCTCTTCATTGATTGAACTTTGCAAAAGATAAATATCAACAGCAGGAGAAAAAAATATTTAAAACACGAGGAGGAGGGTGGATTTGTAGGGGTATTAATTGCAAATGATTATTTTCAAAAACAAAGTCTTCTAGCTTTTAACTAATTTGTCACAGAGATAAAGAAATACAGTTTCATGCCTCATAGCAATTTAATAAATATTACTAAAATATGGCAACTGCCACCGTGGCTCATTAGCAAGCTGTTTGTGTAATATAAAGTCATCCACAATCGTTTTGGGGAGTTGGTTTGTCAATGTAACACACACAGTAATCTCTGAAGAAAGTCTGGAACATATGGTCTGTGCTCATCAGCTAACCCCAGGGGATTGCACCAGACTCCTCTACTTGCAAATACATGACATTGAGAGGGAGGATGGAGAAAGGATCCGGAGATAAAAAAAAAAAAAAAACAACAGAACAGTGGAGAGAGAAACATTGGTTACACAAACCGTAAAATCACCCTTGGAAGCATAAATGAGGAATCGCAAAGTTGACATCTTCAAGGAAACTGTCAAAATATCAGTTGAATGTGGCAGCCTCAGAAATGTCTAGAGTACAAGTTCTGTGTCTTGGCACACAGCTCAAATGAATCACTTCAGCTGCAGTAGCAGCAAAATGCTGCATATAGCATGCAACTGGACGACATAAAGGAGGCTTAGTGGCATGCTTTGCTGAAATCAAAGTTCCTTTGCGTATACTTTTAATGTTCTATTCTCTGATGTTTACATGCATATTAAACCATCTCTCTGAAAGGGGATATGACATTTTCTAATGCAAGATTCCTAAGTTGCCCTGATTAAATTGATTTGAGTAGGGATTTCTATAGTTAATTACGTCTGTCCATAATCATTTATGCATAAGGAGAATCAGGCACTTTAAGGATACTTTGATTTGCTAATCATCCCTACTGTGGAGAATACGGTATTCAGAAAATATTTCCGCATGACATCGCGACATTAAGTTCTGAGTAACTACAACAGCGCAGGAGAGGGCCTTGCTGTTAGCTGGGGGAAATACGATGATGAGTAGGTCTTGTACATGTGGAGTACTTTGTTAGTGGGAACAAATTAGTGAACTAATTCAGTAATTTGCTTGCGAATACATTGTTTCCAGAGTTTTGAGAAACTTTCATGGAGATTTTATTTGATCAGTAGAATACATTTCTTCTGTTTTAATTTTCTCCAAAAGTCCTTTCAGTTCCACATGACACCACCTGTGTGAGTAATCTTTAGGTACAGCCCCACTCCCCATGCAAAGTCAGTCCTGGGTCTTTGTGAAACCTTGTGCCAATTTTGTAAGTATTTTAATTGGCAGAAGGAAAAAAATTAGCGCTATATCTAAAATAATAAATTTGTAATCCTGTCAGTTAAGAGGCAGGTTAGTGCATGGAGCAGTGTAATTAGGAAATACTCTCTAATATATAAAGAATATTTTTCCTGAGAAAATACATGAAAGCAGAAGTAACAAGGAAAAAGCTGACATTCTGCTGCAACCTATTAAAATGGAAGACTTTGCATAGAGAAATATAGAGGAAATAATAAGGCTGGCAAATATAAAAATGTTACAAATAGACCTAAAATTACATTTATTTAGACATTTGAACCCAGGCCAGATGTGTCTCAACGGGTTTTATTTTAAGATAGTGTTATTAAAGGCTGAATTCCATTGGCAAAGAAATTATTTCGAGCTGTTTTACGTGGAAGCAGACTGCCTCATGTGAGCGTGCTGTGAAGCTCTCTAGCTAGAAGGCAGTTGTGTGACTTGAAATTTAAATATAGAGTGAATTCAATCAGGTGCTAGGGTGCCAGCCTGCTGGCCTGCCATATTGGGAGGAGGGGCAAGCAGAGGGCAGGGGGCTGAGTGGAAATTGAAATGTGTGAAAGGGAAGACTTCAAACTTTGGGACTCGAAGAGCACAGGGTGCTAGAAGCAGCCGTGTGTTGGGCTGAATAATTCATGATGCAGGACTAATTTTGACTCAGGAGAAAATTGCTTTCTCACTGTGCCAAAAGCTACGCGATGAGACCAAAAATCAAGAAGGAAGTTAAATGGAAGGGGAGCAGGGCCCCTAAATCACCATCATATCAAATGGACAATCTGGGGAAGGCTGCAGATACTCCGGCAGAGGAGGAACAAACACTTGGAATTTGACATCAAGCATATTTGCACACATTTCAGATGTGTGAGCAATAATAGGCAACTGTTACCTAATTATTTTGGAAAATACCTCCTTGATAGTCATACAGACTTTCTGTAAGGAAATGATCATTTGCATTTGATGGGAACTTGGTCAAAACAAGCTGCCTGTCTTGGTGTGGTATAACAGATCTGTAGCATTTCTGCAACAAACAGAATCGTATACGTGTCAGAAATGACCTTTGGAGCTAATTAACAGAGCTGTCATACATGTGGAACTTGATAAATGTTTATGTTGATTGGATTCCCAACATCCAGATGGCTTTCTTGTCTTATCCTTTTCTTTGGTAGAGGAAATCAGAGTAAGAATACTTCTAAGATCAAACCTCAGGCATCCAATGATGTATTCATTTAACCTCTTCTTTTTACACTTCAAAAAATTATGTGTTAACCCACCAAATCATTCACCAAGCTATATAAAAATTTCAAGGTTGGAGTTATCTGTCCTGAATTCTCTTTCCTCCGATGAGTTGGTTGTTTTGTTTTGTTTGAGAGAGAGAGAGAGAGACAGAGAGAGAGGAAGAGAGAGCAGCTTCTGAGCAGCTACATGCAGGAAGCCAGAGAATGGAGACATCTGAGATGGAATCCTTCTCTTCTTGCCTCCTTTTGTTTGTTTTCGTTTCCAGGGAAAAGGCAGATGCAGATTCACGAAGAGCAAAAGTGCAAAGCTGTCCTTGGCATAGAAATGCACTTTTTCTAGGGGCTGAACAGATGTGCCTGGAACCTGAGCTGCAGGACAGCCCTGGCAGTCTCCTGAGATGTATGGAGCTGGTTTCTAAGAACCAGCTACTGCCATAGGGGAAGTTTTCCTTAGTGATCTGAAACACTGTGGGGTGCTGCTGAGATACCGCTTCTCCCCAGTGTCCTGGGGCCAGGAGTAATTCAAAGAAAACACTGGGGTTGAATGTCCAGTGTTTTATCTGCAACACTCAGGAGTCGTTTTTTTCATTTGCAGACAGGGCAGCAGGCTGGCTCAACAGGGCATATTTTGGTGATGTTGTCACACACCCCTACCTTTGAAGAACCATGCCCTATGCCACCACACCAGGGATCTGCCCCTGAAGGCTGGTCCTTTGGGTGACAGTGCTGAGGTGAGGACTTGGGGAGTATAATGGAGTAAGGAAACTCTAGAGATAAAAGATATTGGTCCAAGTTTTAGACCCTCCATTTACTAGTTCTTTTTTTTTTTGAATGTGTTTGGGGCTGGTACAGTGATCCAACAGGAGAAGCAGCCACTTGCCGTGCAGCTTTGAGTCCCAGCTGCTCCACTCCAGTCCAACTCCCTGGTAATGTACCTATGAAAGAAACAGATGATGGCCCAGCTGCTTGGTGTCCTGATACTCCTTAGAAGAGAGTAGTCATTTGTAGTCATTTGAGCAGCAAATGAAATTCATCAGTCCTCCCTCTCTCTTTCCAACGCCTTCTTTGCTTTTCAAATAAGCACATATTTTTCAAATACAGTAAATCCCCTATTTGAAGAATGAGAGCAAATAAGAGTGAGAAACAGGGTTCCCGTGTGCCCGCTCACTCCCAAATGCCTGCAAATGTTCTTCTACATGGAAGCCCTAAATCTATGATTTGAGCAATCACCGTTGCCTCCTAGGGGCCGCAGGAGCAGGAAGCCAGAGATTGATCCAAGGAAGCTGTTTCTATGGTACATGGCCTTCTTAAATACTGGACCAAATCCCCAGCCTCCCCTGTTGATTGGCTTTTGACCAAGTTCAGTTTGCTTGGCTACCTTTTCCCCTAAGTAAAATGGTGATTCTACTGTCAGTTTGAAGCAGGTGAAATAGCTGATATTTGACTAACCTATAAAACAGCAGTTTTGCCTGATTCAGACTAATAAATCCACAAGGTTCATTCTGAAGATCAAAGAAGGAAGTCACTGTGAATAAATAAGCCTTTCTTCCTGCTGGAGCTATGTTGCCTACTGGCCCTCTGCAAAGACTCAGCGGGCATTTGAAAGGCAGATAGCAGCATGAAGAGAAGTGGGTTCTCTCCATCAGGATTCTGAGCACCACAGTTTCAGCCACTAGTTGAACTTTAAAGTTTGTAGAGAAGTGCTTAAGCAATGCTTTCACAACAGTTATTTGAGTTTTAAAAGGCAATCATAAAGAAGTGGATGTTCCAAAGAAGCTGTGGCTGGGTAATCTGGACAGGTGGTAAGATCTCACACGTCACTGAGTGCAGTATGAGGGGCCTTCAAAAAATTCATGCAATATATATATTGTAGAAAACAAAACCCTAGTCATGTATTTCAAAATTTTCCTGTGCCGAAGTGAGGTGTTTTTTTTTTTAAAGATTTATTTATTCTGATTGGAAAGGCAGGTTTACAGAAAGATCTGCTATCTGCTGATTCACTCTCCAAATGGCCACAATGGCCAGAGCTGAGTAGATCTGAAACCAGGTTCCGCAGCTGGTTCTAAGACTCCCATGTACGTGCGATATACCAAGGCATTGGGCCATCCTTTGCTGCTTTTTCAGTTCACAAGCAGGGAGCTGGATGGGAAGTGGAGCAGCTGGGACATGAACCAGCACCCATATGGGATCCCAGCACTTGCAAAGGAGGGTTAACTAACTGAGCTATCATGTATTGCATTCCAATATCCCTCCTACCCCAGCTTTTTGAAATGCTTTCTGCTCAACAGTTTTGTCTCTGAGTTAGGAAAACAAGATGATCATGGAAGTATATCACTCTCTAACCTGTTGTTGACAAATGGTTAGAGAGTTAGACCAATGGCATTCAAATGCACTGATCACATGACCCCATATGAGATAAAGTATGCAACATCATGTATGGAGTTCCCCTAATGTGTGACGTTACCTACACATGACAAAAGCAGCATCTTGTGTGCATCACAGGACATGCATAGATAACTTATAAGAAAAACGTTTAAATTTTTTTTCTTCTTTTTTTCATTCATTCGAGGAAAGCTTTGTTTTTCTTTTTGATTTCTTCACTGACTCATAGGTCACGCAATAGCATTGTTTGCTTTCAGGAAAGTCTTTTGATTTTCATTTTTATTTCTTCAGTGACACCTTGGTCATTCAGTAGCATGTTTTTTGACCTCATATCGTTTTAAATTTTCTATTTTTGCAATCTGTTGTTGATCCTGTTTTATGACTTTGCATTTGGGGATTGTATAGTAACTGTATGTGATAGGGATGATCACATACAGGTATGAAGATACAGTGCAGTTTGCATCTCTACTTCCAAGTCAAAGATGGACTCCCAACGGAACTGCTGAGTGTATCTTGACAACAGGATCCAGGACTCTATGTCTACAATGTCAGGATACACTGAAATAGCAGAATAATGGACTTATGACTGCTTAGGAGGGACTATGCTATTGTAATGATTTGAGCACAGTCAGTGGGAGTGGGCAGGGATCAGGGAAGAGGGAGTCCCAGAGCCTATGGAAGTGTATCATGTAATAATAAAATAAATAAAGAAAATTTCTAAATTTCAAAATAAATACATCGCAAATCTCTATATTTTTTGTTAGGGACTCAAAGTATATATCACAGTTAGAGCTACCTAAGTGATGATATCCCAGAAACACTGGCTATTGAATTCCTTACAACTTCATTGCCACAGCCCTATTGCTGGCTCTGAGGGCAGAAAAATAAAAAAAAAATTTTTTTTAGAAAAAGAAGTTGGGATTTTGTGATTAATTCAAAGCAAATTCTGAACTTGGTGAAGGGAGAATATGAACATTTAACGCCTAAAGAAGAATGCAGGTAGGCTGGTGGTGAGCCTTAAAAAAAAGGAAAGATTGCATTCAGATCCTGTCTTTTTTTTTTTTTTCTTTAAAGATTTATTTATTTATTGGAAAGTCAGATATACAGAGAAGAGGAGAGACAGAGAAGAAGATCTTCCGTCTGATGATTCACTCCCCGAGTGAGTGCAACGGACGGTGCTGTGCCGATCTGAAGCCAGGATCCAGGAACTTCTTCCAGGTCACCCATGTGGGTGCAGGGTCCCAAGGCTTTGGGCCGTCCTCGACTGCTTTCCTGGGCCACAGGCAGGGAGCTGGATGGGAAGTGGAGCTGCTGGGATTGGAACCGGCGCCCATATGGGATCCTGGCACGTTCAAGGCAAGGACTTTAGCCGCTAGGTCACGCCACCGGACCCTTCAAGTCCTTTCTTTTCTAAAGGATAAACAAACAAACAAACAAAAAAGCTAAAACATTAATTAATTAAAGAACACATTATCATACCATGTCACTTAGTTTGTTGCGAAAAAGAGAATGTTCAACAAAAGATGTTTGCAGAGCAGAGTTTTATTTTCATTCCTAATAGTGACCAGCTGGGCGTAAGCAGCTCCCAGGTGAGTGAATTCACTGCTCACCGCCACTGGAGATGACTTTCCTTCTGTGCCTTTCCCCACTGAGCCGTTCCGAGCCAGTGTGCTCTTTCTCATTGACTGGACTCACTCCAAGATTCTGCATACTCATCAAAACTCACCTCTGCTTGGGTCCATTGCCTAGTTTGAGGCCAGGATCCATTCTTTGACCTATCCGGGACAGGATCACAATTGTAATAGGCTTTCATGATGTCATAATGTTAGGGAAGAATCCAAGTCTTCCCTGAAACCTGAAGGCTTTTATACTCAGGAAGGAAGGGAAGATGTGCTATTGAGTTGGCGGCCAGCAGTGTTGCTTCAAGAGGCTGGGCGGGGCTTTCTGATTCTCTTTGCAGGCAATCAATCCTCTATTTCCTCCACTGTTGTGGAAGAGTAAGCCAGGTGTCTGATACCACTGACGCTACTCCATCACACTTTTTTTAAAAAAAATTTTTGATAGGTGTCCAATTTACAATGACTTATTCACTCATTTCTTCAGATGCTATTCCAAAAACTAGGAAAATGAAAGCGTAAACACAGACTTTGTAATCTGTCCAACCAAAGCTCCTCTCGCTTGCCGTACTGAGTTTTGTGAATTTCTTACTCAAACCCTCCCCTGCATACACACCATGGCAAATATCACTTAAACACTTACATCTAGGGAAGCCCCTTCTTAGTGATAAGTTAATTAAGAACATGTGCATTCCTGACACTTACCACAGTCAGTAGCAATTAATGTTTTTTCAAGTCCAGTGAAATTTCATTAAGCAAAAAGCTTTCGCTTCTTATAATAAGACATGTGAAGAATTATGAGGAATAATTTGCTGTGTTACTAGGGCAGAGGCATTGAATAATAAGCCAGATGACCAAAAATAACTATAAATTAAAGCTGCATATTTTCACACTTGACAGCAAGTAGCTAATATGGATGATTGGTAATATTTTGGTTTTTAGGTCATTTGAAATCTGCTCTTAGCTTTGTGTTGTCTCTCGCTTGCCCTTTAATCCTCTTTGAGATTCCATGTACTAGAAATCTGTTGTCCAACTAACTTCTTGTGTAATCCTAATCCAAAAATAAATTTTCATCAATACTGATCATAGATATAACTGATTAATAGAAGTGGTGTGAGTTTGTATATACATGAATTATGTCGCTTTTTTTTTTTTGCAGAATCATCTTCCATTACCGTTTTTTTCAGGCCATTGCTAAGGCAAGCCGTGCTGTTCTGAATAAATTATGTCTCTCAGGTTGAAGGCGGTATTTGCTTTGTAATGCTATCCGTCCCACCTTGTGCCAGACTGCTGACGACAGCAACATTGACTTGTAGATGAGACTTGGAAAATTGATTTTACTTTTTTTTTTAAACGTTACTTGTAATATTCTAGGAAACTGTTCAGAGAATCTGTCTTTACCAGGTTAAGACGTTTGATGATTATATAGACTTATCCCTTTATATGCAATTGCAGTAACACGTAGTCGCTTATGCAAAATGCATCAATTCCTTACTGCAAATCCTCTGATTCTGTTGTTTATAGGACATTCATGGTAGTTTCATATATTTTATGTTGGTTGTAAAAGGTGAGATGCCTGCATTTCAAAACCAAAGAAGATCTTAACCAAACTGTTAACCAGTTATTGTGCAATTTTATTATCAGTTCTGGATCATATCCTTATTCGAAGAGATGGGTTCTGATATGTAGTATGTAATTTCTATAAAACTTAAATTTCATCTATGCCATGGTTTTGGAACCTGTGCCTTTTTGCAGTTACAGAGAAAGTAATACTCATTGCTGTATTTCTAAAACTATCTTGAATCCGGTTGTGATAGCCCAGTGGCTATATTCTTGCTTTGCATCTGCCAGGAGCCCATATGGGTACTATTCATATACCGGCCGCCCCATTCACATCCTGCTTGTGGCCTAGGAAAGCAGTAGAGAATGGCCCAAAACCTTGAGACCATGCATCCATGTGGGAGACCCAGAAGAGGCTCCTGACTCCTGGATTTGGATCAGCTCACTGCTTAAGGAGTGAGCCAGTGGATGGATGATCTATCTTTCTCTCTGCTCCTTCTTCTATATATATCTGCTCTTTCCAATAGTAAAATAAAATAAATATTTTAAAAAACACCTATCTTTTAAGATGTTTCACATCTTTTTTTTTTTTAATCAGAAGTTTCATTTTAGGTTACTGACCGACATTGCTTTGTTTCCCAGTCCTCCCCCCAAAGTTCCTTGTAAGGAATTTCGGGGGGCACCAATCATTTTGAAAACATAACTAAATGTGTCTATTGACTTTCTCAATTTTGCAGATATCTAAAGAGATATTTTCATTAAATGGTATTCTAATGCTACAATATTACTGAAATGTAAATAAATCCTTTAATTTTTCTTGGAGCAAAAATGGAAGAGCAGTGTCCAGCCGATGGTTGACTTTATAACTGCCTTTGCGGTAGCCTTCATATCACAATTGAAAATCAGATCGCAGTGCCGTCTTCAGAACTGCGGTCATTCCTGCGTGCCTAGGAAACCGAGTGCAAACAACGGAATATAACACACGTTTCCATGAGATAGATCAGTAGTTAAACTCAGAGCTGCGAAAATACCTGCACACAGTGAGCACATTTGCTGAGATTCTAAAACACACAAAGATAATGCTGAGAGTCCACAAAGTATGTCCAGTTGGGGCTCGGCACTTAGCCTAGTAGCTAAAGCCCTCGCCTTTCTTGCACCAGTATCTCACATGGGCACAGGCTTGTGACCTGGAAGAAGCTCCTGGCTCCTGGCTTCAGATCAGCTCAGCTCCAGCTTTTGTGGCCACTTTAGAGTGAGCCAGCAGATGGAAGATCTTTTTGTCTCTCCTTCTGTTTGTAAGTCTTACTTTTCAATAAAAATAAAAACATCTTTTTTTTTTAAAAAAGTCTGTCCAGTTGAAAATTTTTATGACTATTCTGATCATTACTGAGAATACCTATAATTTCCAAAGAGACAAATGAATGTGTACAACAAAATACTTAACCAGGCATTATGGAGCCAAAATTTTAATAACAGAAAGAAAGAGGTAATAAGGCAATTCCATGTGGCTATAGGAGAAGCATAGCAACAGTTGAAGGAGATATTGGTGAACTGGAAGAAAGTGCTAAGGGCACCTTCGTCACCCATTTGTACAGCGTATTTGTGAAAAGGAAGGTTTCAGACTAGTTGCCAGTGCTGGAGGGTAGCTGTTAAGATTCTGTGTGTCTGGGACGCACTTCCCTGGGCTGGAGCTCTGTCTCTTTGCCTTGGGCACTGTTGCATCCTCTCTCTGTGGGATCCAGTTATCCTGTTTTCCTTTCTGCTGCTTTTCTCTCAGACTTTGGTTATCATCAGAAGCGCCTGACATGTCTCCCTCCACAAAAGCTTTTCAAGGGAGATCAGGGCTTTCTATCGCCACATGCTGTCTTGGCCTCCATACACGGGTAATTATGTATTTGTGCGAATGCAAACGAATAGCCAAAAAAAAAAAAACAAATGATGAAGTGGAGGCTTTGAGATTCACTGCCATGTCTTCAGTACTGAAAACAGAGCTTAGATGTTGGGTGACAGCTAACACATTTGTTGTCTTGTATTTGAGTAATATGGTTATAACAGGATTATAGGCTGTCTTTCTCTGGATTAAGAATTCTCATATTCTCTTAACCAACTTAAACAAAATATAAACATTGATTTTAAAGACAAACAACACTGAAAATGTCACGTAAATGTTTAAATATTTCTCCTTAAACATGACACAGTGTCCCTATGCCAAGAAGAGGAAGTACAGAAAGGAGATTCCAGCTCTGAGGAATATCCTGAGAACCGCACTCCGTGCTCTGCACACGGTGAATATATTCATCTAGGACTCAGATCTCTCTTACAAACAGCTCACTGACAATCATTCTTGTTTCTGAATGGTACATTTTTTTTTTAATCTGAAAGAGTGACAGGGGCCCAGCGCAGCAGCCTTGTGGCTCAAGTCCTCGCCTGCCTGTGCCAGGATCCCATATGGGTGATGATTCTAATGCTGGCGGCCCTGCTGCCCATCCAGCTCCCTGCTTGTGGCCTGGGAAAGCAATCAAGGATGACTCAAAGCCTTGGGACCCTGCACACATGTGGGAGACCTGGTTGAAGCTCATGGCTCCTGGCTTTGAATCGGCTCAACTCCTGCCATTGTGGCCGCTGGGGGAGTGAACCATCGGACAGAAGAGCTTCCTCTCTGTCTCTCCTCTCTGGGTATCTGACTTTCCAACAAAATAAATAAATCTTTTTTTTTTTCTTAAAGAGTGATAGAAACAAATAAGGAGAGACACGCAGATCTTCCATCCCCTGGTTCATGCCTTATCAATTTCAATGGTCAGAGGTTGGATTAGGCTGAAGCCAGAAGCCTGGTACCCCTTGCCAGTCCCCATCTGTGTGGGAGGGGTCCAAGTACTGCACCATGTTCCACTGCTTTCCTCAGTGTACTCGCATGGAGCTTGATCAGAAACAGAGCAGCCCAGACTCAAACCAGTGCCCCGAGAGGGGGTAAGGGCTGTCAATAGTGCGGGTGGAAATTTCACCCGCTGAGCCACCCTGCTAACCCAGATCGCTCTGGATCCAGCTGTTTGCATTGAAACATGTGTATGCCTGTGCTGTTGGTGTTCACATGCTTATCAATGTCTAATTAATGAAGTTCTGGTGTAAAAGCATAAATAGTGGCATACGTATTTGATTAAAACCATATGTTTCCCTTATAAATTACAGTCAACTGATCGGAGGTTTTGACACTGTTACTTATAACTTGTCAATTTTTCTGTCTGCGACCCCTTCGTGTCCTGTGTTTTTCTACTCTCATCTCACGTGTTTTCACGAGCCTTGCAGTTGCTAGTCATGACCCTAAACCACGGAATTATCTTCTTGCTAGTACACAGGTTTGAAATGATGCTTTCTTTCCTTTCAGTTCATCCTTGTAACATGCTGAAGATCTTGAAGCACTGTATGATGTTTTCAGTATTATTTGCCCTTTATAGGTTAAAGCTGAAATAATTATTTCCGTAATAGTCAAGTGAGTTATATTTGTGCCAGTCTCTTTTAGAATGTTTCAAATTCCAATATTAGAGCTGATGTTTATTGCAATATGTTTTGCTGTGTGAGAAAAAAGAAGCACCCATTCCTATTGTTTTCCTATGTTTATGAGGAAGAGTTGTTGAATTTGTATCAGGTGCTTTCTTGGCATTTGAGATAATTACATAAATTTTAACAATGTTTTCTTTTGATGTGCTCCGTTAAGGTGATAATTTTCCTGGCGTGATATCAGTTTAGCATTCTAGGGTTAAGTCCTGCAGGTTTCGGTAAATAAGACTCTTTATATCTTGCATAATATTTCCTGAAATTATTGTGAATGTTTCCATTCATTTGCTTATTCAACCAAATAATTATTAAGTAAACACTTTTCAGAAAGGATTGTGCCTGGGTTTCTGCAGAAGCACAACGATGAATAAAAAAGTCACTATTGTCAGGAAACTCGTCCTATCAGAAGGGCAGACTTGAACACAGTTATAATACTGGATGCATTCTTCCTTGTGTCAAAAGAGAGTACTTTCACACATGCAAAAACATTCATCTTCTCAATGTGGAGTCTGTTGGAGGATACTCTGTCTAAGCAAACGGAATGGTGCATATCCTGAGAGACAGCACCGGATGGCTTAGGAAGTTGGATTTCTACCACTGCTGTGGGTTACAAGATGGAATCCCTGGCTCCTGGTTTTGGCCTGGCTCTGCTGTAGTTGTGGTGGGCCACTGGGGAGCAGCAGATGGAAGATCTCTGGCTGTCTCTCTGCCCTTCAAACACAAAAAGAATTACTTAAGTGATTACAGAAGGCAAACCTTAATAGATTGAGGAAGCAGGGAGATGGTACATTTATTCTGTAGCTACTGAAATGCTGTATCCTCCTGGAGACCAGTCTTTCTGACAAAGGGTGACTTATTCACACGTGTGGGAAAGTGTTGTGTGATTTATTACCACTTGTGGAAGCTGGGGGAGGTGGCCATGGGCAGATTTTCTAAGAAAGACATCTCAGGAAAGCAGGTGGAGCTAAAGCACCCTGGCCCAAAGTGCTGAGTGGCAGAACAGCCTAGCCTGTAGGTGCACCTTACCATGCTGCTGTTCGGGTCCTTTGGGGCTTATGGTTAGAATCCTTCCTCCACTTTTACCAAGTATCAGACTAACAGGCAAGAAATTAAATCCCAAAGAACCTGATGATTTCATTTTAATTGAAAGTAAAAGTAATGGTTATATCCTACATTTGTGAGAAGTGGGGAATGTTAACACGAAATAGGATAGCTATATAATAGGTTAACTATAACCACTGCCTGGGTCATCTACACACTGTAGGCGTTGTGTGTTGTGTGTTTGGAATCATGTTCTTATTTAATGCTAACTATGGTGTAAAAAAAATCATGATTTTGTATCCATTTATGGGTAGGGAATGGAGTCCCAAAATTCTTTCTGAAGTTGCCCAAAACTCCGTTGTTATCTGTTGGACTCTTAGTCTTTGCACTTCTTGGATGGGGCTCCCACATACCCAGTGCTCAGTAATTGGTAACTAGTATTATTACTGTTGCTCAAAAAAGACTTTGAAGCACATTTTCCAGGAACTGTGTTTTGGCAGATATGTAGATGCTTCCTCTTGTGGGATAGGAGATTTAATTTTATTTTCTGGATGTTTGCTGTGAAATGTGACCTGTAGTTCTTCCTCTTTGCGTGGGGCAGGAATACGTCCTGTTCACTTAGCTCCTGGCTCCCCTTAGTCTTTAGCAAGTGGATCATTTATTATGTTAATTATTGATTTGGATTCAGTAGTTTCTTCCTGAATTCAGTTACTCTGTGGTTCACACATTCCTGTTTAAATTCCTGAAGTGCCTTTTATTCTGCCATTTTTCTGGCTGCTTGCATGTACCAGTATAGAAATGAATGCTAAAATTATCGTACCAATTAGCTCTTAAAATCCATCATAAATGAACAATGGTAATTAATGATACAATGACCACTAACCTTCTTATAATCCTTCTGAGAGAAAAGCTCAAAGGATGTCCCCTTCTTGACTCTTCCTTTACTTTCTATCTGATTTCATCTCATGATAAAGTGGAAATATGAAATTATCTTTGAAATGATCCACTAATATTTCTGTCTGAATATTGCTTTTTAATTGTTCTGATTAGCAGCAGTCAATAAATAGTGTGGAAAGATCCTGGGAGTGAATTTAAATGAAAGAGGATGCTAAGGGATACAAGATTCAGTAAAAAAGATTCAGGAAGAAAATGCTCCTCTTGAATATAAATAGCGTAGTGTTGGCAGACGAAATTTGTAGAAAATGTTACTTGCAGACAGACAACGGGCTTTTTCATTCTGTCAATTTCTCTGTAATGCCTTGCTTTCTAACACATTGGATTGCTTCCCTTGGTTAATTGTGCTCTTCAAGTCCCGTTGCTAGAGGTAGCCCCCCTTTCCCATTTCATTTCAAAGGGCTTTTGCTTATCGAAGTCATCCTGTAGTCTGTCAGTTTTAAGGTTTCGCTCCTCATTTTATTTGATGTTTTTAAAGTTAGGCTGTTAATTTGAGGTCTTTCAAAGGATTTTTACATGATACCTTAGCTTTTTATTTATATGTATTTAAGAGACAGAGCACCAGACTGGCAGAAATCCCATCCACGGTTCTCTCCTTTGCCCATAACTCCTGAACTGGCAGCAGATCTCCCGTGTGGGTGTAAGGAATGGGCTTGAGCCCATCAGGCCAGCGGTAGAGAGCCGGGATGGATGTGGAGCACCAAGGACGGGAACCCACACCCGTATGAGATACCAGTGCCACAGGAGGAAGTTTATTATGCTATGCCTTGGGCGCCAAACCCTGGAAGTGGCTTGCTTTATTTCCTGACTAGAAAGTGTATTTGGTGCCTTAGAGACTCCAAGGTGAGGAATCAATGAGACTCCTGGTAGGATCTTCCTCATGTAACAAGGGCAAACCAGCATGCCACAGGGTTCTAAAGGGAAGCAAGACACTTGATTTCAGATTGCAATATTTTAAAATATTTTAAAGTGTAATGCTTCAATGCAAAATGCAATGCAAAATAATGGGATGAGTCACAAGATGTAATAGTGCCTATAAATGTACCAGTGTGTATTTTAAGGCAGCTCAAGGGCAGGTTAGGGTCTCTTTTTCAATGTGAGGCATTGACTAAATTGTCTTTAGGTTGTACCACTCATCCAATGTTGTGATGGATATTCAGATGGGAAAAATGACCAAAGCAGAGCCATTCATTTGTTAATACCATGAAAATGTAACCTGGACGGGAAAGCATAGGAATCTTCATTCAAATGTCATTCGTTTTCTGTGTTGGCTTCAAGAAATCCCAATGTTTACCTGGACTTTCTTCAATTTCTTTTTGTTCCTGCTGGAAATGGTATTGCTTAAACAATTGCATATAATGAATGTAGTTAAAAGAAAACTTGCTTTGTAGATGCTGGCTAGCTGTGGACTGTAGAAGACTTTACATAGAAATCAACAGGCTAAAAGATGCTGCAGCTTCTTCGACTTCTGAAAATTCCTTTAAAATAGCCAAAGGATTTTCATGTTTTTGTGTAATTAAACATCACTCAAGTGTGTGCAGTTCTGCTCCAGATCCGAGCGCACAGCTTCAGAAGCTGACAATGTGCCATCCTGAACAAGCCGTCCCTGATGGAGGACACTGCTCTGGCAGGTGGGAGCGCCCCTAGAGCTGAGGGAGCACAGTGGGGCACTTAGAGGCTGATCTCAAAGTTGGGAGGCCACCTGCTTTCAGGATGCCATCATATAGTGGGGCAGGCTATAGGTGACATCCCTTTAGGAACCGTCTTGAGTTGCTGATGTCTCTGAGCTCTGGAGAAGTAGATGGTAAACTAAAAAGATAGAAGTCTGTTCCAACGTATTTTGTGGTTGCAGGAATTTCAGATACTATATTCAAAGAAAAATGTCTTGTGTATATTCTAGGAGGATTCAAACTGTGAGAAAAGAATCCATGACAGGATAAATTAAAAGGACAGAGAGATTTAAGCGGAAAAAATAGTACAGGTGACTAAAAGGCAGGTATGAGGCATTCGCCAGGAAAAAGTTGCTATAGAGAGCCTGGAACAAGTGGCCAATCCTTAGTAAAGCAATGGCTTCTTTGAAATGAAGTCTCAAAACCGAGATTTGACGAGACAGAGATTCACAAAACACATAGGGAAGCAACAGAAAGTGGAAAAAGCAAAGCAGACTCGGCAGAGGAGGCAGGAGAAAGAATGTCTGTTCTAAGGCACAAGTGAAAGTTGCATAGAAAACAGCACAGGGGAGCGTGAAAACCACGCCAGGGTCGTGGGGATTGAAAAAATAAACAGAACAAGTTAAAATGATCAGTAAATACCATGATTCCCAGAGTGCAGCAATTTGGGAAACTCAAAAGAAAAAAAAATAATAACTTTTATATATACCTATGTAATGTCCCTGAATTGGAGAAATGAACTTAGGAGTGTGTGTGTATTTTATATATATATAAACATATATAATATGTATGTTTTATATATGTTTATATATATAATGGAGAATTTATATATTTAAATATATATTTTTATGTACCCAGATGTGGAGATTTAAAAATATTTATGTATATTTTTTTGGAAAGTCAGATGTACATAGAGAAGGAAAGACAGAGATAAATATATTGCATCTGCTCTTTTACTCCACAAGTGGCTGCAACAGCCAGAGCTGTGCTGATCCGAAGCCAGCAGCCAGGAGTTTCTGCCGGGTCTCCCATGTGGGTGCAGTGTTTCTAGGTTTTGGGCCGTCCTTCACTGCTTTCCCAGGCCACAAGCAGGCAGCTGGCTGTGAAGTGGAGCATCCAGGACATGAACTGGCATCCATATGGGATTCCAGTGCATGCAAGGTGAGGACTTTAGCACTAGGCAACCGTGCTGGGCCCCCAGATATGAAACATTTTTAGACAAAAATGTTATTTGAAAGCTACTTTCAAAATGATCATTATCAATATCCTAGCTGCTTTCCTTTCTAAAATAACAGGAATGCTTGGGGAAGTGGCTAATGTGGTGGAGTCCTGTTTAAAAGTGATCTCAGAATTCCACTGAAGGGAAGGGCAGATGAGCACCTGCCATATCTCTTGGTAAAGACACGTGTGACATGGGAAGCTCAAGTGAAGCGAGAGACCAGCCGTAGGCCAGACTCAGCCAGTGTGTTGTTTAAAGTAAGGCAGCTGATGAATGGTTTCTAACATACAGTAACTCTGGGAAACTCGTGTTCAGATTCCTTGGAGGGTCTGCCGATGAAAACAGATAGGACAACTGTGGCAGATGACGTGTTGACAAATGTCAAATATTGTTAAAGTGTAGTTATGAGGAAAATATCCTGTTATTGAATTATGATTAGAAAACATATTTAAATGTTACAAAGGAAAATAGTATACAAATAATTTATCTGGTACAATTTTATATAGCAGTTGGAACAGAAGGTATATGCTCGTATTTCTTCATCTTTTATAGTTGTGAGCAAATAAGGACCACTTACAGATGATAAATTAATATGTTCATCAATATTGAAAAGCATAAAGGAATGTAATAGAATCCATCACTAATATAAACAAACTGGGCAGTGCAAGAAGGGGAGTGATTATGAGGAAAATAAAAGCATAAATTTGATTAATATTTAGAGAAAGAGGTCAGCAGAAAATTTTAAAATATTCTGGGTCTCCCATGCGGGTCCCAAAGCTTTGGGCCATCCTTGACTGCTTTCCAAAACCACAAGCAGGAGCTAGATGGGAAATGGGACTGCCAAGATTAGAACTGGTGCCTATACGGGATCCTGATGTGTTCAAGGAGATGTCGTTAGCCGCTAGGCCACCATGCTGAGCCCTGTATATGTTTTCAGTTATTTAATCTGTTTTAACCCAAACAGAACATATTTGAATTAATGCATCATGATTATGTCTATAAAAAGTTATTTCCTCATGCATTCTCCAAATTTTTGATAATCAATTTCCTCTTAAATTAGTTTAATGATTGCTAAATTCAGAATATTTTTGACAGGTAGTTTTCATGAACTGCTTACATTTACACCAAGTTTGGCTTGCAGCTATTTCCACTTAGACACTCCTCTGTGACTCCTGCGTACGCTAAAACTCTTTAAGTGTAAGATGCATAGAAAGATCCAGCAACAAATTAATGTGGGGGGTCTCTCAGTCACTTAAAATATCAGATGCTCAGTGAGTTGGGGAGGATACAGGAAGGAAAGTCACTATTCTTTCTCTTAAAAAGCTCTAGTATGGTGGGCGAAAGCCAACACTATATTTGATGATGCATAGATTGCCCAAACCATTCCCATGCTACATGGAGGAGGGAACTTTGGTAGCCATATCCAAAAGGGTATTGAAAACATAAATCCAAGTTAGCTTGCGAGAATCCAATCTGTTTTCACATATGTATGCATTTATGTGAATATATATATATGCCTGTGTTTCTGTGATCTTGGATAAAGAAAGCTGTGATAAAATCCTATCTCTTTTCCTCTGGGCACCTTGATGACATCCTAGTTGTGCACTCCCTGCTGCCTTGGCTTACAGGAGAGCTGAGTCTTCTCCTAAGATGCACCTACTCCCATGCAAGGCCCCTGTCTTCTCATATAATACCAATCTCCTGACCTCTTCTCTAGCTACTAATACACAGACTTACTTTGTTTTATCTTTACCGTTCTCTTTCTTGATAAATGCTGTGAATTCGCAGGGCCTTTGTTTCCTATTATTTCATGACGTGATCAGCAGAGTGAGGCTGCAAGGGGAGCAGACATGACAAGGGCTCGGGGCCCAAGAGGTGTACTTTACTCACAAGTCCTCGATGTAGGTGGCTTGGCTACATGCTACACAGGGCACACAAGGAAAATATCAGGTGATCAGGAGGCAGAGCCAGGAGCCAGGGGAGGATGCATCCTGTTCCATTTTGCAGGGATGTGATGGAAAAGGCATGGAAGAAAGCATGTGAACGTTTAGGATGAGCTCTTGTGATTAACTTCAAATGACTTGGTCTGTAGGGATGGTCTCTGGTTCCCTAATATCTGGCCCTAGGAGGATGAAGCCAGAGAAATACCACCTGCTGTGGATACAGGCCACATCCTAGGCACCTGAATCTCTCTTGTTCTGGTTGGTTAGTTTTCATATCAAAGGCTTGCCCCTGATTGGTTCCTTTGTTTTCTCTCAGAATGGGCTAGCTTTTGGAAGAGGCAGAATCTCCCTAACTGGAAAGATTTTCCAAGACATCAAATCAGAGTAATCTACAGAACATGATTCTAGGCCTTCTCTCTACTCTTCCCTTCTGGTACATCATTCATCCTAGTAACTTCAAATTCCTTCTGTTTTCCAGAAGACTGTGCCTCTCATGTAACTTTTTGCCTTTGCCACAGAACACTGTTTTGATTCTTCTCATTTTGGAACACGCTCCCCCATCTGTCTCTTAGGATAGGTGACACCTTCGTCCAATCAGAAGATCAGACCGGGAGCCACATACCTTCTTTTTTTTTTTTTTAAAGATTTATTTTTACTATTTTTTTATTGGAAAGGCGGATATACAGAGAGGAGAGACAGAGAGGAAGATCTTCCGTCCGATGATTCACTCCCCAAGTGAGCACAATGGCCGATGCTATGCCGATCCGAAGCCAGGAGCCTCTTCCGGGTCTCCCACGTGGGTGCAGGTTCCCAAAGCTTTGGGCCGTCCTCGACTGCTTTCCCAGGCCACAGGCAGGGAGCTGGAAGGGAAGTGGGGCTGCCGGGATTAGAACCGGCGCCCATATGGGATCCCGGGCGTGCAAGGCGAGGACCTTTAACCACTTGCGCCACTGCGCCGGGCCCCACACATACCTTCTTAAGGGTCCTCTGTTTCCTCTCACTTGTCCCTCCATCACCCACCTATACCTCAAATCTTTCAACCTCTCCACCGCTGCTTCCAACATGAAATTCAGGCTCTCTCCATTTTCACTGCTCAATACCCAGCAGGTGACTGTCACCCCTTTGCTCTTACAGTGAGCACTCCCCCAGTGGTCTCCACACTCACACTATCTCTTCCACAAACAGTTCTTCCAGGATGGTTTGATCAATCTCAATGTAACACACCCTATCACAACTGTCTGTATTGTATTTATGATACAACACTCACACTCCCCAAAGTCCAAGTGATTCCTAGTGTAAGCTGGCCTCTTTGGAATCTCCAATCTGAATCATTTTTATTCCGCCCCTGACTCATTATGCAACAAACACAGGGGTCTTTGTAGTCGTTTCTAGAACAGCGTTTCTGCTCTTAATATAAAGGAAATTTAATTAAGTATAAGCTCTCCCTAGGAAAACTTACTTTGTCTCCTTTGCCTAAATTAATCCCTCCTCATGGTATTATCCATCTCAACGGCTTGTGTGTTTTCTTCAGAGCAGCTAACCTCAAGCTGAATTACATTTGCCCCTTGGAACTCACAGAGGACGGGTGGTGGATTGGTCCAGGGACCCTATGGAGACAAAAATTCACTGTGCTCTAGTTTCTTATAGCACAGAAGTGCATGTAACATGCAGTCATCTCTGCTAGATTTAAATGATCTCCAGATGACTTCGAACAATGCAGTGAAATGCTATGTAGAAAGTTGTTAGACTGTATTCTTTGCAGACAAACAACACGTTCAGTACAGACGAAATTTTCTTTCTCATTTAAAAAATAGTCTCTGTCAATTTGTTGGTTCTGCTGATGCAGAATTCCTGGATATGGATGACTGTGTGTTTGTGAGTTGATTTGGGGATTTTGTTTATGGGCATTTAGTTCCAAGAATGACATGAATACCACCTGCACCATCAGATCTCTATCTCTGCCACAATGTGGTCAGTTACACAACAGCCTCTGAGGAGTGGACACCCAGCAGGTGTCCTCCAAATAATTGCTGAAGAGTAGGTGGTCTAACCTCAGTGTATTGTGGAGTTTTAGGAAAAGTAGGACAAGCATTATTGTCAGAATAAGGAGTAGAAAAATGAAATCAGAGAGGGGGGATGGAGGAGACACTGGATGGCACCAAGGCCAGCCTTCTGCCACTGTGTGGCTTTGAACACCCCATACAGCAGACTCGGCCACAGCTGCCTTCCTGAGGCCTTGCTTGTCCTGTTCCTCTGGAATTGGGATTCGTTTTGCATTTCTTCTCCTGGCAGAAACACTCAAGAGAAAGATATCCCTTCTGTCGCACCTTCCGTGTCTCTTCCAAGAACCGTTTTTGTCTGACATACCCTAATTAGACTCAGTCTTTTCCTAACCTTCTCATCAACTTGAGTGACAGGCAATTCTATTAAATTTGGGGGAGCAATATGAGAGTAGGGCAAGGGTTGGCTCACAATGGCCTGTGGGCCAAATCCAGCTCTGTCATATGTTTCTGTAAGTGGAAATTTCAGGGGAAGACAAGATCGCTGTTCCTTTACACAGTGCTCGTGACAGCGTGCCATTCCTTTGCACATTGCTGTAACAGCTATACCGACCACAGGGTGCAGAGACTGTGTGGCTCACCAAGCCGGAAGTGTTTACACTGCTTGCCACTTAACAGAAAAATCTTGCAGAGGTCAGCACCAAAGGATGCAGTCCTCTCTCTTCTGAACCCCAGATAGATGCCTAACTAGAATAGATATACTCTCCTTTACTGTCACTTTCCATAGGAGGGTGCTTCCCAGAGTTCATCAAAAATGCATTTAAAAGTGCTTATTTGTGTGCCCTAAAACCTGAAGTTCATGTCTACTTACCCTGTCCTATGATTTCTACAATCTTTTTGAAAAAAAAAAAAAGCATTATGTGGATTTAGGTCTTTTTTTATGAAAAAAAACTCTTTTTTCTAAAAATTTCATTTGCAAGAACTTCTTGCAATACCTTTGTATATTAATAATGAATTTGAGGATCATTAGATTTTGTTTATGTCTTCCAGTATCACCTAGTTCAGATCCTATTATGTTCCAGGCACTTACTTAATCGATAACTAAAGCTTTCTCTGACCTTTCTATTGCGCGTAATCTCCCACTGCTTTTAACACCCATCGTGTTTTGCTTCACACAGCACTTTATCTCCCATGGCGCTCTATCTCACCGGGTGCTTTATCTCCTGAAGCATTCTGCATTTTGACCTTGTATGTGAGTCATGTGTGTGCATGGAGTACCTGGCCTGCTGGTGTGGCTCCATGGAAAGAAAATTGTATTTAAAGCATGACAGATTGCTAGGCTTGGAACTGCGTAACAGTGATTGCATTTTGCCCAGGCAGAAGCAAGTCCAAAGTGTTCTGTACTGTAAACATTTTATAATACCTGAGTGTGTCCGAGGCTTGCCTTTGTATTGGTGAGGACTCGACTGCTTGCTTCCTGTCAATGGCTACTCAACTGGATCAAAGACAGGCCTTACTCACTTCTAGTTGCACACGCATGCACACACACACACCTCATTTTCACTCACTCCATATTGGCTAATGGTGTTTTTTTTTTTAAGATTTATTTATTCTTATTGGAAAATCAGATATACAGAGAGGAGAAGAGACAGAGAGGAAGATCTTCTGTCCACTGATTTACTCCCCAGGTGACCACAATGGCCAGAGCCGAGCACAACCGAAGCCAGGAGCTCAGGACAAACTGGAGCCTGTTTGGGATCCCAGCTTGTGTAAGGCAAGAATTAGCTGCTAGACTATTGCACCAGACCCCTGGCTACTGTTTCTTATCAGGAACTTTAATGTGGGTTCTTGGCAGTCTTATCTCCAGCTAGCACCCCAGACCACCGAGGGGTGAGAAACACTGCAGACAAGCTGTTGGTGAAGGATGTCCATTTATTTTAGCTAAGTCACAGGTTATATAGGTTAGGAGAAGTGGGGGGCAGGCAGAAGGGTGGTCCCGACATAAATTCCACCAAACAATGACGTTTTAACTGGTTAAGAGATATATCCATCTCTCTGGACCCTCCAGTGGTCAGGAAGCACAGCTAAGGCAGGAAGCTGTATCTCACGGCAGACTCCTTACCTGCTGAAGAGCAGGGTGAATTTGACTTCCTGGAGTTGTTTACAAAGGATGTTCTAGCACAGTTCCTTAAAGAGGCAGAAAAGAGAAATTGCAGCCCATTGCTCTTGTTGCATGCCAGGTGAACAGGCCATGTCGGGGTCTCTGTTAGCCAAAGGCACAGTGTGCCATGTAGCCATGGCCTCCTCTTTGGGCGAGGCAGGCGGATATCCAGTGGCACTCTCCCACAGTGCGTAGTTGAGCAGCAGACTTTCATACTCATGAGCCTGAATCCTAACTCTGCCGTTTATCTAGAAACATTGACCAGGATCCAAAGAAAAGGAAAATGACCTTCACAGCTATGCACAGCTACCTGCCAGGACTGGGGTGGGAAGTCAATGAGGTATTCCATCTGGAAGGAGGTGGGGCAGCCCCTCACTCATCCTATATGGACAGTGAGGGCAGCTGTGTGCCTGAGGCCTGCATATTTCATTGCCGAAGCTGTGTGGCCTTTCTGATTCCTATGATGTGAAAGCCATGGCTTTTATTTAAATTTCGTATTCCTTGTGATTCCTTTTCTCAGTCTTTCCTATCACAGTCTATTGCGTTCCAGTCCTTCAAATTGCTGAAACCAAACTCTGAGTCATCACTGCTTGTGCATCAGTAGGACCTCTGGAATGTGTATTTAAAAATGTTATTTATTGGTTTGTTTGAAGGGTGGACAGCGAGAGAGAGAGAGAGAGAGAGAGAGAGAGAGAGAGAGAATGGATGGATCCCCAATGTGATGTACTCCACAAGTACCTGTACCAGAATGGATCGGGCTGAAGCTCGGATTGTGGCATTCAATCTGGGTCTCCCATGTGGGTTACAAGCACCTGACTACTTGAGCCATTGCTGCACCATTCCAGGATGCAAATCAGGAGGAAGCTTGAATCCAGAGCAGATATATAAGTTGACATCCAGCAATGGGACATAGAATGCAGCAGCTTGTTACTTCAAACATTCGTGTATTTATTTCAAAGGCAGTTATAAAGAAAGGAATGGACGGAGAGAGAGATCATCTGCTTGCTGATTTACTCCCCGGATGGTCACGGCAGCCAAGAGTGGGCCAGGCTGAAAGCCAGGAGCCTGGGGTTTCTTCCAAGTGTTCCAGTTAGATGCAGGGGCCAAAGTACTTCAGCCATCTGCTGGTTTCAAATTGTGGAACAGCCATATCTTGATCCAGCACCTGTAGGAATAGCGATGCTGCTGGCGATGGATTCACCCGTTATAGTGCTGCACTGGTACCTAAGCAATATCTTAAGCGCGGTGGCAAATGTCTATCCCACAACACTCTTCAAGCTGTTGTTTCTCAGTTCCTCAGCCATTGTTTGGCACCAGTAATCTCTGTACCTCACTCCCTCCCCTGTCCCACCGACACGGATCCCCAATCTGAGTTAAAACCTTCATTCTAGTTTCCTTCTGTCTGTTGCATACAAAAGCTAGAACTGTTCACATACAAGTAGAACAGTACCTTTCTAAAAACTCCTACAGATTTTTAACAAGTACTGTAGTCACATTTTCATGATTTTCAACGAGTCTTCTAATATCAGATTTGCATGATGAGACCTGCAAAGGGTCCTCATGGATGATGCCTTGCTTTTTCTGTTTATATTTTAATTTATTTTGTTTGAAAGGCCGAGTTATAAGGTTATGGAGAGAGGGAGAGGCAGAGAGAGAAACCTTCCATCTGCAAATGAACACAGCGGCCAGGACTAGACCCGGCTAAAGCCGAGAGCCTGAAATTTGGTTCAGGTCTTTCCTAGTGGACCCAGGTACTAGGGCCACTGTCAGTAGTACAGATGTTAGTTTAATTTGGTGCACCACAACCATGACCCAATGGGTGGGACCTTCGATTCAGGCTCTTACCTCAGTCCTTTTTTTCACAATGGACCAGGCTCAAGACCCCTTGGACTGAAGTTAGTGACTTTAAAGACTCTAACTACTTTTCCTACTTAAGCGCCTTGGCACATTCTACTGCTTTTCCCTGTGTATCCCCCTGCTTCTCACTGCTTGGGTCACTCATTATAGCCATCAGACGTCAGTTAAAATGTTACGATTGGACACGTCCTTGGTCCTTGAGTACGCCGTTCTCCCTTTGCTCAGAAATCTGTTCTTCCTGCTTATCCTTATCAGAATTTGCAATCACCCACTTCAATGGTTTTTCTCTTTGTTTGATGTTCCTGTTATTTTATATATTTTATGAGGGTTGACCTGTGTCTCTTGCTTCACTGAAAGACATCCAGGCCAAGTGCCTAGAATAAATTACTCTTGAATGAAAGAGAGAACAATGACTTTCAGTGGATTTGCACCCCCCACGTTGTCACCTTTGGACTATAAATGACTGACAGAAATTCTGACCTATACACTGAAATGTATCTTTCCTGTGAAGGCTGTGGATATGCCAGTAATTTGAAAAATGAATGGAAGTTCTAACATGACTTTCATTCTGCAGATAAGTCCCTTCTGAGATGATGCCTCTTTCTTAATCTTGTAGCAGGATGAAATACACGCATTCTGTTGCTTTGCTCCTCGGCATTTTAATTTTCCAAGAGCTTGGAGAATTGTGAGATTTAGTCCATAGCAAGGTGTCATAAAAAATAATAGTGGTTTAGATTTCAATTTGTAAGGAGTGTTTTGGCATACATTCATTAATCTCACAATGTATTTTCTGTGATCTTAAATATGAAGATATTGATTTTGAAATATTGAAATCTTAAAGCTAATATTGTACTTTAGCAGTATATTGGAGTGATATAAAAACAAGGACTTTGATGTTAATTGAAATTATAAAATGCTTTTGCTATGCTTGAATTTCTTGAGATCTTATGAAATATTCTGTTTGTAGTTTTGGTCTCCCAATCTACAATTGAGCAAAAGAAACTTGACTTCAGAGTAGCTTTTAAGTTATAATAACACTTCTATGAAGTAGGTACATATGAATAATTTTTGTACTAATTTACTGTAATAATTTATTTTTATTTGAAAGACAGACTTACAGAGAATGAGAGAGAGAGAAGTATCTTCCGTCTGCTGGTCAGTTCCCAATGACTTCAGTGGCTAGCAGCGGGACAGTCCAAAGTCAGGATCCTGGAGCTCCTTCCAGGTCTCCCATGTGGATGCATGATCCAAGGACTTGGGTCATCTTTTGCTGCTTCCCCAGCACATTATCAGGGAGCTTGATCAGAAGAGAAGCAACTAAGACTAGAAATGGTGCCCATATGGAATACCAGTGCCACAGGCTGAGTCTTAACATGCTATGCCACTGCATTGGCCCTGGTGAATAGATTTTTGAACAAAAACTTCATAGGTGGAAAAATAAATCCTTGTTGGATGGATAATACGTTATGCATTTACTTGTTCAATCATTAAGTGTGAAACAATCACTACTATCCCAATTTTGGCTGTGAGGGAAGGATTTTACAGAAGAGTGCCCTGTTCACCGTCACATTGATTAAGTAGCTTTTAGGATTGTAATGTGGATTTCCTACATTTCAAAGCAGTGTGTTTTTGTTTGTTTGTTTGTTTTCTGTTTGCTAATTTGATTTTTTTTCCTCTAAGAAGTCTTTTTTTCTTTCACTCCCTAATCCTGGTTTCCATTCCTCATCCTTTGTACCTCATCATTCTTTTTGCTTGTTTGCTTTATAATTTAGGGGTCAGCTTTGTGGCTTAGTTGGTCAGGCCAGGTTGCTCCGCTTTTGATTCAGCTCCCAGGTAATGTACATGTGAGAGTGGCTGGAGTTGGCCCTCATGTGTGGACCCATGCATTGATATAGGTAGGAGTTCTAGAAGAAACCCCTGGCTTTTGCCTTCATGTTGGCTCAGGCCTGTAACCAACTTATTTATTTTTATTAGCAGAGTTACAGAGAGGAATAGAGATAGAAGGAGAGCAAGTGAGTTCTTCCATTTGCTTGTTCATTCCCCAAATGGCCATAAAAATGAGGGATGAGTCAAGCCAAACCTAGGAATCCTGAATGCCATGTGTGTCTCCCACCTGTGTAGCAAGGACCCAAGTATTTGGACCATATGCTATTGCTTGCTCAGGAACATTAGCAGGGAGCTGGATCTCAGAAGTTGAGCCACTGGAACTTGCACTATCTCTTATATGAGAATCAGGGAGGCACAAAGAAGAAAAAGAAGCCTCTCCCATTTTTTGATTCTATTTCCAAAGGCACACAATTACCCACAGCTGGAGCAGGAAAGCAGGAGGTTCTAGGTCTTCTCTGTGCATGGAGGGGACACACTACTCGAGTCCTCATTTGCTAACTCCAAGGGTGTGTATCAGCAGGAAGCTGGATTTAAGAATTAGAGTTGGGCTTCATGCTCCTAGGAATATACCCAATAGAAGTGAAATCTGCCTATGAGAAAGGGATCTGTAATCCTATATTTGCAGCAGCACAATCTACAATAGCAAAGACATGGAAACAATCAGATGTGCGTCCAAAGAAGAGTGGTTAAAGAAACTGTGGTACATCTAATTCATGGAATATTATTCAGCTATTAAGAAGAATGAAATTATACTATTTACAACCAGGTGGTTCCAACTAGAGACCGTAATGCTCAGTGAAATGAGTCAATCACAAAAGAACAAATACCATATGTTCTCTCTTACGTAAGAAAATCAACATGGAAAGTGTAGCTTCAATAATCTAATCCATACTGTTCTTTTTGGTTTGTTTTCTTTTTTGACTGTATCCCATGTTTTTTCCTGTTTTTTTTAAATTTCAGTTTTGTTTATTTCAAATAATTTATTTTCTCTTGTTAAATTCATTGCTGGCTCATGGATTACACTGTGGCATCATTTTTCCCAAGAGACTTTTGCGTTTCCTTTTTGTCACCCATGTGTTGGTTACTCAGTGGCATGTTTTTTCATGGTGCTGTAATTTGTTGTTGTTATTGTTGTTGTTGTGGCTGTTCTAACTCATTTCAGTTGTTGACCTTGTTTCATGGCTTTCCACTTATGGAAACGTATAGAGATGGAGTACGGGGGTTTATCAAGTACAGATATGGGGGCATAATGGAACATGCATCCCTGCTTTCAGACGAAAGATGGATTCCCAATAAAACTGTTGGATGTATTTAGACAATGGGATACTGGACTGTTTGACATTGTCTGTACCAGCAGTATCCGAGTACACTTAAATAAGAGACTGATAGAATTATGATTCCATATGAAGGATTACACTATTGGAATATAATGGGAAAATCTGTTGGGGGTGAGAGTTTGGGGGAAAATCCAAGCCTATACAAAATTGTACTAAATAATTCAAAATTCAAAATGAAAATATATTAAAACTGAAAAAAAAAAGAGTTCGGCTTCACATGTTGATACACACTTCTGTCCCAAACGTAACCCAGATGACTCACCTTACACTTAGATTAAGTACCCTTGTCCCTCTGCTTTCTGAATCTTTCACCTCATTCTAGTTTTATTTTACCAACGACTGAGATAGTAGTTCCAATAATTATTTATTACACAATGAACCATACAACAAATGGTCAAATTTATTGAGTGAGAGAGCAGGTTTTTTTTCTTCAGGAGAAAGAAAAAGCACATCTTTACTCTCATACTGCCTTTTTCATAACAGAGGTTTACTTAGCATTTTTTAAAAATGAATGCAAATGACGTTTTGGAATCTTTGCCAGAACGGTTTCACTGTGTGTGTGAATATGTCTGTAGAGAGCTGTTCCCTTTGTTCTTACTGCCTTAGCCTAGAGTAGTCAGTGGAACTGACTTGGAATTTTAAGTTGAATTTTAAAAAAGCTCTTCTTTGTTCTCAGCAATTAATACACCACTATCGATATAATTTTACATGATTCTGTCAACTTAAATGAAAAACCTAAAGTGGAATTTTCATTGATTAGAGATAAATTATTTGCATCGGTGAAGCATATGCAGTTGAAGCAAAAGATAGTCATCCAATATGTGCCTTTTGTTCTTCCCCAGACGCAAAGTTGTACGTTTCAGAGATCTTACCAAAACTAAGTGGTTTTTGTGGATTTCTTTTCATCTAAATCATAGCTGTTAGGTTGATTTTTTTCTAAGCATGGAAGTATAGCTAAAGGAGGCTGAAGATTTGGAAATGTGATCTTACTTCTGTTATGGGAAACATTCCTCCGTTAGTCCGAGGAGCAGCATCTCAGAATCCTGCCACCATGTTATGGGGAGTGATCCAGCAGAGGGAGATGGGCATGAATGAGTGCTTAGCTGATTGAGTGGTTCAGTTCGGTGTAAATGAGCTGTTTGCTTTGTCTGACAGCATGGTGGGTTTGGATTCCACTCAAATGAAATGGTGTTGGATCTTCCTTTGTGAATGTAGATGCCAGTGTATTTAGAGAAGGTTTCTAAAAGTTGTTGTTCATAATATTTTTATTAATTGAGTTTTCTTCTCCTTCATTTGCTAAATCCTCCAATTTGGGGAAGATCATCTGAGTTTTGACAGCAGTATGGCATGGACAGATACAGTCATTCAGATGCATCAGAGCAGCCCAAGGCTTTTTAAGAACCTGATTACCATATTTTACTCTGACAAGCATGTAATGTTTGCAAGCACATGCTGTAGAGGGATTTGATAAGCATGTCCACATTTTGGATTTACTGTTTCTTCAGTTTTTGGTAGAAATGAAAAGACCTGATGGTGGTTTGAGGTACAATAACTCAGACTTGCAGTTAACATTGTAGACGCAATCTACTTTAAGAGGTGGCACCAACACCTGTGAAAAGACGGTGCTGTGTTTGAATCATGCACGGAAGCCACTTTACGGAAAGGTTTTTACAAATCAAGATTTCTCTGTTGTGATTGAGACTCTTGCAATGTATAGGAGGGTTTGACAAAACAGATCAATTTCCACCTCTGTTATTTCTTTCTTTGAGAAATTTCTGAAGTCACAGCTCAACACTTGTGCTTTCCCAAGTAAAATGCCATCGTCTGACAGTCTGCAAATGGACACTGCTGTGGGTATCTTTTGTTCCTTCCTAGTTAGGTCCTTTATTCTCTCCATCTAAGCTAAGCTCCATCTAAGCTAAGCTCAACTTTGACCATAACGCAAACACAGTGCGTATCTTAGGCCAGCTAGTACTAATACGTTTTAATTACCTGTCCATGCCTCATGGCAAATAGTGAAATGGCATACTTCTTCAGAGACGTGAAATAATGTGCCTTTATTTACATCCATCATAACAATCTTTGTTCTTTGTGATGGTTACTAATTATCAGTGTCTAACTAACTATAGTAAGTAACAGAAGTTAAATTGCCCTAGTGATTTAGGAGAATGGGGTGTGTGGTAAGCCATGCAGATTGGCTGTGGCTCTCGAATCATATCATGAGTTGTCCACATTACACAGGTTTGTGGATTGGTGTCTGTGAACAACACACTCTCCAGAATTTCCATGAAAGTAATGGAAAGATTTTTCTTTCTTTTTTAAGATTTATTTATTGTTACTACAAAGAGGCGGAGAGACAGAGAGGAAAATCATCCATCCACTGATTCACTCCGCAAGTGACCACAAAGGCCAGAGCATAGCCAATGCAAAGCCAGCAGGTGCGGGGTCCCAAGGCGTTGGGCCGTCCTTGACTGCTTTTCTAGGCCACAAACAGGGAATTGGATAGGAAGTGGGGCCGCCAGGACTAGAACCTGCACACATATGGGATCCTGGCACATACAAAGCAAGGACTTTAGCTGCTAGGCTACCATACTTGGCCCAGAAGGATCTTTCTAACCTCTCGGCTGCCAAACAAAAAGGAATTCACCTTGTCCATAGCATTGATATGAAGCAGGGATTTTTGTTTTAATGATAAAAAATGTTTTATCTGAAAAAAAAAACTGCACAAACTTGACGCCATGAAAATCCTGCTTTCAAAATAAATGCTGTAAGCCTTCTCTAACCATGGTTTAGGGAAAATTAGGACCCATGCAGCACAGGTAATATTTTAGGAATTTCAGTAGTAGATACCTTCTTTCTGCTTGTCCCTCACCTCTGTCTTATACCTGTGGAATTTCCTTATCACAAGTTTCTTAATTTTTTACTCTTCATGGTCTTTACAAGAGGAAGTGTTAACTTTTAACTCCACGTAAGAAAAAAAATGGGCTGACATGATGGTTCAATTGGCTGATCCTTTACCTGTGAGTCCTGGCATCCCATGTGGGCACTGGTTTGTGTCCCAGCTGCTCCACTTCCCACCCAGCTCTCTGCTCATAGCCTGGGAGGGCAGTAGCAAATGGTACAAAGCCTTGGGGCCCTGCACTCCTGTTGGAGACCTAGAAGAAGCTCCTCGCTCCTGACTTTGAATTGGCCTAGCTCTGGTCATTGGGATCATTTGGGGAATGGGCCAGCTGATAGAAGATCTTTCTAGATAGCTGCAAATCTACCTTTCCAACAAAAAATAAATAAATCACTGAAAAAAAAAAGACTTTGGAGATTTCCTGAAGATCCAGTGAAGGGAGAGATTGGGTCAGGAACAAACGAGGGAGGTAAATGTGCACCCCATATTTTGAGATTTTGCACATGTCTGCCGAGTGCCCCCATAGCCACCCAGTTAGCCACTACATTCTCATTTACAAATTCTTATTTACTAGAAAGAAAGTACTAGTGGCAAAGGCACAGTGCGTTCCTCATGGATGCTTCTTCCTGGGGTTGCTTCTGCAGTGTGACCCCTTTGAGCAGGAAATGGGAAGGAATTCCCACCACACCCTGTGCTTAAGCCTCAGGCTGAACCTGCTTGATCCTCCAGCAAAGGAAACAGATAAACAAAGCAAAACTCAAAGGAAACATGCGCTCTTTGCCTTCCACAAAATGCATTTACACCCTATGGTACAGAGGCTTTGCTGAAAATCACAGGTTCTCTTTGTTCAGATTTTGCTTTGTGAGGGAGACAAACTCAAATGACAGCTTGGCAGAACATGACATCAAACAAGTAAAACTATACTATGCAAAATGTAAAGCAGCTTTGGAGTGAAACCCAAAATGCTGTACCTGTCTCCAAAATAGCAGAAAATTGAGAAAGGTTAAATGGAGAAGACATAATCAAAGAAATAAAGAAAATACAAAGTATTGGTGCCCCAGCACAAGTTCTAGCAATGACGCCTTGTTATTCAAGGCTGAATATTGTGAATGTTTCTGATGCTAGGTTTAAAGAGAACATCTTAACCGTCTATAGAAAGAAAAATAGAATCATATCGTAATCATCAACACTTTGCATATTTGAATAGTTATTCTGGAAATTAGAAGTAATGACAGCAACACATGCAGAATTCTGAAGGAAAACAACCATCTTATTATCTGAATTGTCATTGTTAGGTGAAGGTTAAAGCCAATAAATGGGTCTGATTTTCCTGTAGTTATTTTTTAATAAAGGTTTAGATTGAACTTCAGGGACCTGCCCCAAGTTACTGCCACAGAAGAAGGCAGAGGTGACTTGTGACCCTGAGTTAACATGTATATATTTTAAGTCTGTGTCATTATATGGGCGAGGAGAGAATTGCTATGGGACACTCAGTTATTTCAATGGTAACATTTAAAAGGAGAAATCCCAGTTTCAGCTGAAGGTCTGTTGGGAAACCCATGTTTTCCTGACTTTTTTCCATGTTAATTATGACACTGCATTTTTTTTTTTCTGACTGAGTTGGAAGACGTAGAGGGATATGCAAGAGACATGAAAGCAGTTTCTTAATCAGATCTGTGGAATTGAACCTGGAATCCCATGGTCTTTTATCATCTGCAAGCTTTCTACCTAAGAGCACACAGAAACCCTGTTGGGATTTTTTTTTCTTTTGTCCTGTATCTTGGACATTGACAATAGTATTCATGCTGTTAAACTGGCATGAAACCTAATTATGGCTTTTCTCTACAAAGCTCAGGTAATCTCAAAACACTCTTAAGAAGATTAATACCTTAATCTACCTGTTAAATTTTTCAATACCCTTGGGGATCCATGGCATCAGTTCTGCAGATTGCCCGAGAAAGGTGGGGGACTGAGGGAAGAGAGCATGGATTTAGATGTCTGGGTTGTGAGTCTGCATCTGGACAATCCCTTGGCATGTCATTGTCTAATCAGAAAACAAGGGCAATGGAACAAGTAGTCTGCAGTATACAAGTCATACATTTCTTTGCATTTTCTTCCATGGCTTCGATTTCCAGTTTTGCATTGGAGGGTCTCCGTTAGTGTATGTTGTGGTGTCAAGGGCATAGATGGAAAATGAAAAAAGCAGAAGCAGAAATCCCAGATATGTGAAACTGTCTTGGATCTTGTTCTTAATTTTTTTAAAAAATATTTTTATTGGAAAGGTAGATCTACAGAGAGAAGGACAGAGAGAAAGCTCTGCTGTTCATTGGTTCACTCCCCAAGTGGCGGCAATAGTTGGAGCTGAGTTGATCTGAAGCCAGGAACCAGAAGTTTTTTTCCAGGTCTCCTACATAGATGTAGGATCCCTAGGCTTTAGTGCCATTTTCCACTGCTTTTGTCGACTACGAGGAAGGAGTTTAATGTGGAATAGAGCAGCCAGGAGGACATGGACCACTGCCCATATGGGATCCCAGTGATTACAGGTGGAAGATTAGCAAATTGAGCCATCAACCCAGTCCTGGATCCAGGGATCCGGTTCTTGAGAATTGCACAGTATTGATTAGAGCATTCCATATCTGTGAGATTTAGTTCAACAGGGAATAAAGCACATACCTTTTACTATTTTTTTTCAAGATTGCTGATAATGTATCTAAAATAACTGGCATGACAAAAATAGTCTTTAAATGGCACCTTCTATTTGTGTGGTGCTTGCTAACATAAGAACTATTGCATGAGTGTAACTATGGAAGGAATTGCATTTTGAGAAGATAAATAAAAGAGCAAAAGCTGTATAATATTGAAAATCATTAATAAATTCTTCTTCTGCCAGTTAGTTACTCCAGCATTCAATGCTTTGCCTTGCTGTTATGGAAGATGAAAATGTTTATCCTGACTCAGAGAAGCAGTAACTTTGTGTGTAAATACCACTTATATCACTGATTTTTCCTAATCTTCTGCTTTTTTGGTTCGATGCATATTGCAAAACATCAAAGTATTTATTCCTGAGGAAAGTATGACATATGAGTGAGAACTGTAACCTTAAAGTTGTTGATGGTGAAGGTTGAATTTGATGGCCTTATTTCTTTGCAATTTTTCACATATACCCACTTTTTCTGATAGTCTAAAGTTGTAATCTGAAAGGCAGTCACCATGCTAATTGGCTTGTTTTTACAAGGAAAGAATTTGGCTCAGTGTCCACATTTCTTTCCTCAAGTCAGTGGCATCAAACCATTCCCACCTATTTTGCTCTCACATATAGCAAGATTTCCTAGTTTTATGCCTTCGTAATTATTCAAGCTTTGACATGCATTTCTTGAGGGTGTTCCAACACATTTCTTAATTCATTTTCTGCAGGAAGCATTCTGTAATGAATAATTTAGTTGGACAACTATTTAGTAGAGAGAAAACATGAGGGATAAAAAAAAATCTACACCGACTTTTGTTTTCCCTCCCAGATAAATAACACAAGCACCTACTCTTTTGGCAAATGGTATGCTGTTGCCTCCTTAGTTACCAGCGAAAGCTGTGATATGTTAATGCTTTGGGAGGAATAACTGAAAATAAATCCTAACAATTGATGTCTGAGGAAAAGTGGGGTTAAATATTCTCATGAGGTCAAGCACGGAAAAAAAGAGGAAAATGATCTTTGAATCATGAGTTGGCTTGTTTTGCTTTTACTGAGAAGCAGAGGGCAGCAATGTTTAGCAGGTGTCTTATATTTGGAAGAGCAAGGGGTGCAGAGTCGGATTCTGAATGTGCATGTTGGCTGAACTTAGCAACTGCCTGACCTTGAGCAAGGAAATACACTTCTCCCCAGCCTTGCTTTCCTCACCTGTCCTGCAAGATTTCGCCCCCTACCTCTGCTTCCTCTGAGGATGGTTGTCAAGTGCACCGTAATTGCATCTGGGAAAGCCTATTGTAATCTTCAAAGGGCCAGGAAATGTCAGAAACTATGATAAACATGTTATTCCTTCAGTTGCAGTGCCAGCTGCAGGGAATCAAGGAACTGAGGATTGGTTGGGAGTCGCCCTGCACAGCCAAGGGAAAACATTTCTTGCTGGCCTTGTTCTCTGCAGAAAATCAGCTTCTCAGTGGTTGCTGGGTTTAATGAACATTCTTTAGCATCGGCCCCAAAGGTAGCCACTTGTGAGGTGCTGCCTGTGCAGTAAGTCTCATTCAGTTTGGGTCTATATCAAGGCACCTTATACAGTATGACTTGGAAACAGCAGAAATAGGTTTCTTCCAGTTCCGGAGACTGGGACCTGTGACATCAGCTTGCTGGTGCTCTGTGGTTGAGGGGGAGGGTTTCCTGTGCAGACTGTTGCCTCTTTGAGGACAGAAATCCCATTGAGAAGGATCTTGCCCCCGTGGTCTGATCTCTGAAGTGCCTCACCTCCTGGTGTCAGCAGCTGGATTCTGGAGGAACAGGAGTCTCAGCCCACAGCAGGATTCAGGTTGCTTTGTGCTCCCTGAGCTTCTAAAATCCAATACTTCCTGTAACTTTACTTAGAATTTGGGAACCCATCTCACCATAAGGAAAATGTCTGCATTATACTTAGCCGAACTCCAGGTAACCCTTAGGAAATTCAGATCAGAATCTAAATGCTGATCTCTATTTCATCTGACACTTAGATATTAATAATGAAACATAAGGAGGCTCGGGGCTATTTATTAAAATATACCCAGGTTCTTTTCCTAAATAAACAGTATGGGTAAAACACAAATATCCTATGTTGTTTCTGACAGCCTTTATGCAAAGTAAAAAATAGATACATATAATCAAGTGTACACATATATTCTCATAGATGAACTGTATAACAGAGACTAATATACTGGGAAGCAATGTTACATTGTAGCACATGTTTCTACTCTCAAATAAAACTCCCATTGAAGCATGCAAGTAAACCTGTGCAGTCAGATTCTAGGTTTTTTACATTTACCTATGCCTGCCATGTCATGATACATTTGAATACCAGAACGTTAAACTTGTGTTGCTAAGGGACTGTACTATTGTGGTAATACAGGGGAGATGATAGGAGGGGGAAATTAGGGAGGGAGAAGGGTGAGGGGGAAGGAAGAAGCACTATAGCTGCAAAACTGTGTCAATGTGAATTATCAGTGTACTCGAATAAGAAATAATCAGCATGGTTTTCTCGTCTGTCATTACTTACTGTTCATTTTCCTTCCTTTTACATTTCCCTTTCTTTCAGTGATTTTTTCACTTGGAAACACAGTAGTAGCAAGAGAAGGAAAATAATTGTGATGACAGTGATAATGATGGTAAAGATACCATTTATTTTGTTCTAGCAGTGTTTTACTTACTTACTCTCGTTTCTCATTTTATGCTTTATTTTACCGTGAAAATCTTCATGGCATCATTGCTAAAGGATAGTGCCTCCCTTTTGTTTTACTTTGAATTCTCATTTAATCCTTTGCAAATAATTTCTTTTCCTATGTACTAAAACTACTGTCCCAATAGGCAGCAGGGGCTACTTCTAATCTGCCGTGGTTTTCCAGTGGCGTTATCTTGTTTGTAACAATTCGTCTGTTTTTTGGCGTCCATTTTGCCTTGCCATCTGCTGTCTCTACTGCATTTGTGTGCTTCTCTTCATTTCCTCTTGCTCACTGCTCCTCTGTGTAAAGTCCATCCTGCATCCATTCCACTGCCACTCCTCAGATTCAGTTTGGTTGTTTCTCTCCAAGGTGCTGAAATGGCTCCCTGGAAAGGTTATGCCTCTTTGCCTGTTGCAAAAATACCTTGCTCATCTTCTAGTAAGAGTGATCATGAGCCCATGAAGTTTCTTGTAGATTTCTCATGGTTAAGGTAGGGATAATGGTAGTATCTACTTTGTGGGCTTCAGGAGAGGGGTTCATATGTTAATGTAAGTCATTTTGCTTGAAAGAATTGCTGGCCAGGGATTAGGCCTTGTGGAACAGCAAGTTAAACTGTCCTTTTGGGACACCCTCATCCCGTGTTGGCCTCCTGGTTGAAGTCTTGGCTGCTCTGAGTCTGATTCTAACATGCCAGAGAAGCTGCATATAGTAGTTCAAGTACCAACTGCTTAACAGACCCAGAGCGAGGCCCTGGCTCCTCAGGTCAGCCTCACCAGCTGCCCTTTGATGGGCCTTTGGGGAGTGAACTAGCAGAAGGAAGATTTTTCCCTCTCCAACTTCCTTCCCATCTCTTTTTGTTACTCTACCCACTAAGCAAATAAATGAATCTTAAAAACAATTTTGTCCTAACTTAAATGCTACTTTAGCATTGGAATGATTATATATTTTAATGTTAATCATTACAATCATCATTTAACATTGCTTTTCTGACTGATAGCTTGTTTCCAGCAGATTATACACACAACAGCCAAATTACCCTAAAAGAAAGCTCATTTTTCTTCTAAACTATTTCATCCTTTTTTCCCAAAGATTTATTTATTTTTGTTACAAAGTCAGATATACAGAGAGGAAGATCTTCCGTCCGATGATTCACTCCCCAAGTGAGCGCATCGGCCAGGTACCAGGAACTTCTTTCCAGGTCTCCCACGCGGGTGCAGGGTCCCAAAGCTTTGGGCCATGCTCGACTGCTTTCCCAGGCCACAGGCAGGGAGCTGGATGGGAAGTGGAGCAGCCGGGATTAGAACCAGGCCCCAAATTATTTCATCTTTATATTTGTACAAGGGAATTTCAAAAAGGTTGTAGAAAAATGTTTATTTTTGTACAAAAGCATTTAAAAATATGTATAGTTTTTCTTTTTTAATATGATACACATTTTCCGCAAAGTTTTCAAGAGTACTGGAATGTATGGATTTCAAAATGTTTGCAGCAAAACAAATTCATCTTTTTAATGCCATTCCCATGAACCTTTTGAAGTATCCTTATATATATCTTAACAGCTTTAATGAGCCTCATCCTGGGGTTCAAGCTACTCCAGTGGTTCTAATCTCTTTCTAGGCTTAGCTGTAACTCTCAGGATCATATTTGGTACTGACGTTGTGTTTCCTTACTATGCTTTCCCTCTATTTCCATTAAAATTCTACCTGTTATTCCTAAGACCCAGAACAAAGGCTACGAGTCCCTTGGTGCCTTTTGTAATCCTCTAAGCTCAAGCCTAAGTCTATCCTCTCAGAAGCCATTAAGTAAAGGTCTTTATTATGAGTCCTCTTTGGCCCTCTATCTTTCCATCTGGTATTTTAGTTATTCATGTGCATGTTGTTATCTTTCCTCTTGGATTACAAGCACCATGGGGAAGAGCCTGTGCCTCTGCACTGCCTCCCAGCTCCTAACATAAGAGAATGCGTCCAGTAGTCATATGCTCCATGTCAGCATCAGAGGAGGGCTAGAGATTCTTATGCTTCTTTGCTGTGTTTACCCAGCAGGTTGATTTGCAGAGCGCTCTGCCTCAGCTGATTGGAGTGCATGGAGGGCATTTTATTTTTCCTCTGAATTTTGAGTTCTAAGACTTGTCAATGGAAAATGCAGTTCTTGGCTGTGGACTCTATGTTGAATGAACGAGAAAATAAATAGTAGACATGTGCTAAGTGGAAAAAAGGAAAAATAAATACGAACCACACCCTGCCCCATTCATCTGCCAGAAGTGGAAAGCAATTATAAATAGACATTTCTGGCAGGAAAAACATACAACCCACACTTGCTTCTGAGTGGTGCCATAGAATAGTCTCACCCTGGTTGATGTTCTAGGTTCTGGCTTTGCCTGGCCACAGTCATTACAGTCTTATGGCAAGTGAACTAGAGGATGGTAAACTGATGGGTCTCTCTCTCCTCTCAGATTTCCACAAGTTTTTCATCTGTCACTCTGCTTTTCATATAATTTCTTTAATCATTGTTGACCAATACATTAAAATTTAAAAAATTTAATATGCTTTGCTTGTGATGTGTTTAGTTGCATTTTGGGGGAAGGAATTAGAAAGAAGAAAGAGTAGATATAAGAATGTAACTTGCGTTGAGTTATCTAGATTACATTCTAGGACACTTTGATTATTCAATACTGGAGTTAATATTATCTGATTAAAACCCATTAAGTTCCTGTTTCTGCACTTGTCACACAGCAGTGATTATTTCTTTGTGCAGACTTTCTGTCTATACCGCAAGACATGTAAAGGCAGACCACACCTCTGACTCGTTCCTGCTCAGGTCTCCATACTTATTGGATTCTTGTGGTGGAAGCAGTGAAAGCGAGGCACAGCTAATTCATTGCTCAGTGTCTGCTGTGTCACCCAGATGCCCTGACCACACAACCAGCACAACCTGCTGTCCTATAGGTTTGACTGACAGCGTTGATGCTTTGAAGAACAAAAGAAATTGAAATAGTGATGAATATAAATTGAGAGATCTTCCACATGTATTCCTCACAAATCCACATTTCCAGCTTCTCTCGAAACTCCTCAACGTCTGACAACACTGGACCTGCATTGCTACAATGGAGTCAGGGAGTGCTGATTCCACAAGATGACCGCTCAGTAAGGGGGTGCCCACTGCATGGTCCCTCACTGTCTTTCACTCCATCCCTGGCCTCACTTACCCAGTGCTATAACAAAAGAACAAGCCTGAGAACTGGGATTTGCTATGACCTGTTGATGAGTTCAGGGCCAGAATAGAGATTTAGACTGTAAAAGTTCTTTTATTATTATTGTTATTATTATAGCATATTATCATTATAACATATTTATTTGAGTGATAGTGACACAAGCAAATGTGTACACACACACACACACACACACACACACACACAGAGGGCACTCCCATCTATTGGGTCACTGTTCCAGTGCCTGTGCCAGTACAAAGCGAGCAGCCAGTTGCTCTCTGGTGCCTCCTAAGGTCTGCACAGGCAGGAATCTAAAATCAGAAGCTAAAGCCAGGACTCAAATCCATGTGCCAGTCATTTGTCAAATGCTTAGCCCAAGATAGAAAGGAAGGAAGGAAGGAAGGAAGGAAGGAAGGAAGGAAGGAAGGAAGGAAGGAAGGAAGGAAGGAAGGAAGGAAGGAAGGAAGGAAGGAAGGAAGAAAGAAAGAAAGAAAAAGGAAGGAAGAAAATAGATGGATAGATAGATAGATAGATAGATAGATATGTAATAAATTGCCTCAAAGGAAGACTACTGATGGTATTGGACTGCAGTGTGATAAACAGAGGGAGTTTATTTTGAGTCCAGAGAAGGCAGGAGACATCATCTGGCCAGAGGCAGCAGGGGCATGTGTGTGTCTGTGGACCATCTTTTGTTTCTCTTTTCTTATTTTTTTTAAGATTTTATTTTATTGCAAAGTCAGACATACAGAGAGGAGGAGAGACAGAGAGAAGGATCTTCTGTCCGCTAATTAACTCCTCAAGTGACTGCAACGGCCAGGGCTAAGCCAATCCAAAGCCAGGAGCTAGGATCTTCTTCCAGGTCTCCCACATGAGTGCAGGGTTCCAAGGTTTTGGGCCATCCTCTACTGCTTTCCCAGGTCACAAATAGGGAACTGGATGGGAAGCAGAGCTGCTGGGATTATAACTGGCACCTATATGGATCTTGGCGCATTCAAGGCAAGCACTTTAGCCACTAGGCCACCATGCTGGGCCCTTCTCTTTTCTTTTATGTCTAGCAGTATTCAAACCAGAGGGATTCCACTCTGATGATGTCATCCAGTCCCAATCCTGTCTCCAAGCGCTGCCTCCAGACTTGATTGTCCGATTACATTTCTACCCTCTTGTGGCCCCATGATGGAGATTAAATTCTGAGCTAGGTGACAGAGGGGACAAATCATGTTCCAATGAAAATACTGAACGTGCTGTTGAAAATTTATTTTGATTTATAATTGAGAACAAGTAATTTCACTGCAAACTTTGCTCCACTGTGCATTAGGTTTCCTACTTTGTGCTTGTCAGTAAAAAACCAGCCAGTGTCCATGTAAATGTCATCATGTACCAAATGCTATTCTGAAAACATTACTTACAAACACTTCTTTAATTTTTTCAGAGTCTTTATGTGGCAGATGCTGTTATTAACCCCACTAATAAATGTGAAATAGAGGGTTTGCAAGGGTTCATTCCTATACTATAGGTATTTTCATTCTTACTCCTATGATTCTGATATAAATTTCTGTGAAATGTGTAGTTTAGCTCCATGTTATGAATGAATAAACAGATTCAGAAAATTCACATGACATGGATTGATATTGCTTAAAAGGATACCATCAAGATTTCAATTTAATTCTATTTCTAATATAGGGTAGTGTGTAGTAGCTGACTGCCTGGGATGAGGAATATAAAGCTACTTCTTAAGTTTTATCTGCATAACAGTGATTCTAGGGTTCCTATAAATAAGTATCGAATATATTGTGGGTGCAGAATAATGCCTCCAGCTCCCCATTGCTCCTTAGAGATCCCAACCCATTATGCGCTCTATTCCACCTGATTTCTGTCAGCAGCCGACTCCTTGATGTTCCTTCTCTTTCATTAATAATTGGAGTCTCGGCCAACACGTACATTTCTATTGAAATGACTGCTGTTGGCATAAGGTACTTTGGCTTGTACAGACAGGCTCACTTCACCCAGCATCCTGAAGTCTCAATTCCTTCCTCCCCAACAGATGTCTTTTTCATGTTTATCTTCAATACACATTTCATCATCACACCTTGGAACTTGCCATGGCCAAAATGACATCACCTTTCTAACTTGTGAATATGCTGCATTTACTTGGCAAATATTATCTTCTTAGCCCACATATTCCAATATATTTACACCATTAAAATCTTTTTTAAGGACTTTATTGAAATATTAGGTTCTCAGGGTCCCAACAAATACTTGGTAATTACATCACAGGTCTCACCAATTCTTATATTATAAACTCTTAGTTTATGTTAACTAGATCTTAGAACTAGATGTTTCCAAGGCAACTTTTGTCCCTTTCCCTATTTCTTTTCCTTAATAAAGTCAAAATCATGTCAAGATTGTGTATTTTGTCATTTCATCCTTCTGCTTTAAAAACTTTAATTTTGTTCCAATTATAAGAATGGTCACACCAAAGATCCTGTAAGTGCCAGGATACTGTATGGGTGCCAGTTCATGCCCCAGCTACCCCACTTCCCATCCAACTCCCTGCTTGTGGCCTTGGAAAGCAATAGAGGATGACCCAAAGCCTTGGGACCCTGCACCCACATGGGAGACCTGGAGGAAGTCTCTGACTGTTGGTTTCAGACCTGCTCAGCTCCAGCCATTGTGACCACGTGAGGAGTGAACTAGCAGACAAATCTTTCTCTCTGTCTCTCCTTCTCTTTGTAAATCTGCCTTTCCAATAAAAATAAATATACCTTAAAGAATAAAATAAAACCTTTATGCAGCACTTTGTTCACGGGACTGGGGGTTGGTGATTTGAGACTGTTTCCCAACCTTTTTTTGGGAGGTTTTGGGGGATTGTTATTTTGAATCCTTTGTGTATTGCAGATTGCTCTATAAATCCAGGGAGGTCTTCTGTATTTGCTTTTCCCTACAAGGTGGAATTCTGGGTGTTCTAAATCTCTTCCTAGGCTCTCATTTCACTTTGCGAACTGGAAAGTTCTCCTTCTGTCTGGTTTTCTCTTTCTCAATATGTCTTCCATCTTTTCTGCTTGTTCTTGCTGCTAGCTCCCACATCTGTATGTTCTTGTATGAGAACTATGCCAATAAAATTCAGGTTTCTTTTTCAAATATTCTGTGTATCACTGTGGACCAGGCTTTCTGACTTAGCCCATTTCTGTTTTCTAACTGCAGAAAAAAGGGATATTCTTTGGAGTCAGAGGGATGTGAATGGTCTAGTAGGAGACTGTGATTGGGACCCTTTTGGAAATGGAGGAGTAAGGATAGCAATTCTGGCAAAAATAATAACTGAATTTGTACAGAAAAAAAAAACAGATGCTTTGGACATTTTTTTGTATGTGTCATGAGAGGCATGCTTTCCTGCTATCTATGAAGGGACTAGCTGGAACAGTGGCTAGATAACCCAGAAGATGTAGTGCATATAATTTTCATTTTTCTCACTTGACAACATGTAGGTGGCAAGGCTTATGGTCAGGCTACTTCCTGTACAATGTTTTCCAGTTCTGTAACACAAAATTTATCTGTAACAGTAGAGCCAAAGGCAAGGAAGACTTAAATTCTCAAAAGGAGCAAGGCCTCTGGATTATATGTTCTCATCTTTAAAATAATCTAAATGGCAGCAGGTGTGAGAATGAGAGAGAAAGGGCAGACAGATGGGCAGAAAGAAAAATGAAAAGTGAATGTTTCTTCCTTTCAAGTATTTTGCTGTGATGAATCCAGGCTGTGTTGCTGTTCCACTGGGTTATAGTGCCTTTATAAAATCTTCAATTCATGTTAATGAGTCAGCAAAGGAATACATTTTAAATGATTTTAATTTTTGTATGAATGATTAGCAAACAGTTACAAATACTGAGTAGAAAAGTCAAAAAGAATGTTAATTCTTCCAATGATGTATATCCAACAAATCAAATTGCCGTATGAAATACAGAATATTAACACAGAATGTGTAGTTTGAAGTTTTGTAAGCCCACGTTGGAATTCTACCCTATTGCTGCCAAGTACATAACTTCATATAAATGGTTAGCTCCTTTCATCTCGTTTTTGGATTTTCTATCAGTTCCTATCTAAAAATATATACTCCCCTTTGTCAGCTTTTGCCAAGTACACAGACTTTAACATATAGCAAACTTTAATAATTATCTCTCTTTGCCATCACTTTGCTATTTAATACTTATCCAGATGTGGTAGAACCCTAGGTGCCTTGCCAAAATAAAATGCAGTAGCTAAAAGTGTTTCACCATAACTTATTTGCAGTCCCAATTATATTGATTATGGGTAGACAAATGGGATATTCTAAGGCAATGGACAGTCATAAGAGGTATGCTTAATTATGGACTTATCATTTTAAAGCATCTTTTGTTTTCTAAGTGACTCATTTTATATTTGATCATCTGATTTTTCTTGTTGGAGTTTACTGTACTACTGCGAGAGCTCAAGAGATGTAATATAAATTGAATTTCTGCAGGGAATATGTTAAATGTTTAGTTGCAGCGATAAAAATATGAATTCACAAATCAAGCAGCTATCCTTTTTGGATCCATCACATAGACTTTCACTACACAGACTAAATGCAAATTATCACAGAGGGTCAGGGGCAGCAAGGTAAATGGTGCAGTCACTTGTCTGATACGGAGTTTTGCCACTCAATGTGCAAATCACCTAATGTTACATTTAAGGAAAGGATCCATAGAGTCCATGCTTGTACCTGGGCAATATGTTAGGCCTTTGTATAGATCTTTCCTCACTTCACAGAACAGCAAAGACAACAGTTACCAATTGAACACATTTTAGATGAGATTTTTCTAAGTACTGAGGTGTGAAATGCCATTCTGAAGGCTTTCCTGCAGATTCAGGGAGGGATTCTTACTTGCCGGATGCAGCAGGTGTACTTCTTTAAGCAGAGGCTGAGAGCATCAACTTCCCGTCACCTGCTCAGGAAGGCTGAAGCAGTGAAGTTAGCCCTTGAATTGATTCTTGGGATAGAACCTGAGAAACACAGATTGGATGAAGACAACACACAGGAGCCCAGAGTTTTGGCACCTGTCTCCTAAGCCGTAGCATTAGCAAGTCAGAGGATATGTCAAGTCAGGTGTGTGATGCTGAGGTCACTATGGACGCAAAGAGATTTGACTGGAGAAGGAGTTAGTGGTGTCTCCAGTTAGTGGTGTTCTCTAGTTTGCCAAGTGGTTTTAGAAAGATGGTAGATAACGAAGAAAGTAACCTCAACAGAACTGGGATGCTATGACCCCCAGGCAGGACACACTCAAGGTTTGACATAGAACAGTGGGTATGTAGGTTTTACCCAATGCTGTGTAGTCTTTGTGGGGTCCTGGGTTATTGAACAGTGGGTAAGCAGAGTAAAATGCAGTCATCACAGAAATGTGAGGTCTGGGGTGACTATTAAAAGAGTAACGGGACAACGATAAACTCCTTCATAAACAAAGATCAGTTCATGAGTGACGGAGAGAGAAAATCCTGACTTGCCCGAGTCTCTGCTGGTTTGGGATTGCAGATATTTAACTTCTCTCTAGCAGCAGTGGCTGCATCCAGCAAAAAGATGGCTTGGGCAGACATTTTGGGCCTGGACAGTTTCAGCTATAGGTCATTTACACAGTTATATATTTTTTTTCATTTTGTTTCAAGTCTCCTCTTAGCTCCCACCTGCGGTTTCTCTTTATTTCATCTTCATATATGCAAGTGTAGTCACTCCCTTTGCCCATGCCGGACCGATCAGGGCTTATTATTTCCCTTAAGCAAGGATTGGCCAATTCTCTAGTCAGCTGCATGCGGACTCTCCGAGCTCCTTATTTGGTGTTGATAAAATTCATAGAGCCTGGGATGGATTTTTTGGCACCTAAAATTGTGCATATTTATGGGATACAGCATGATGTTCCTATGCAAGTGAGCTACGAGGTAACACTGGTGGCATAGAACCTTTACAAACTGCCAGGATCATGTGTCCCATATCTATGGTATGTTGTTTTAAGAACCTAAAGAAAACAGAATCGGAATCTCTAATTTTTGTCTGTAGAATTAGGGGTTCAGCGAGACAGAGTAAATTGCCCCAGATGCCCGTCTAGGACGTGCAGATGTGAGACTGTTAGCATTAGCCTAATTATTACCTGGAAAGCTGACTCCGACCACTTCGATAATTGAGGGTTCAGAACTGAAGATACGGACTGAGGCTGTGAATCTTATCCATACAATTACCTTCTGTACCGTTTTTTGCTTCCTTACCCACTTTGTGTAACAAATAGCATATCAAATAAAAACATTTAAAAGTAAGAGTAGAACATGCCTTGTTTTGCTGAAGAGCATAAGGTGGTTTATAGAAGTGTGAGCCTAAGGAATTCCCGTAGCAGGAATAATTGGCAGGTATAAATCAGCGGGAGGTGTGGGATGGCTGAGATGTATGGATGTCTGAGAGGAGAGAAAATGAAGAGTGGAAAATGGGGAGACAAGTAATAGAATAAGGACTTCAAAGCAACGCAAAACTTGAATCACTCCAAGGCAGAGCAGGAGAAGAAAGACCAGGGTGACTCTATAAGGTCAGTGCACACTGAGTGACTTTGTGCATTTAATTTCCAGTTTTGTGTGGGACATTTTTATTCTCCAAATCGTTTTCTTCCAGTGTGCTAGGATTATAGCCATTAATGGTTAATGGTTTTCACTCTCAGTTATTCTCCCAAGATTTGTAAGCATTAATTTTTCTGAACTGATATAGTAAAAACATTCAAAATACCATTTGGCAGAGTAGTTTAGTCTGACTCTTCAAGTACAACCTGTAATCTTTTCTTCTTACATTTCACACACACAACACACACACACTTACACCAGTTTTCCATGCCTTCCCTATTAAACTTGTAGAAGTTTCTTCCATAATCAGCCAAGGTGGATAGCTGCACCTTTCTTCCTCCCAGAGATGATGGAGACCATCTGTGTACACATTGTCTCCACAAGAGAAATATACATAACAGCAAACTTTCTGCTGAACAAAAGTGACACATCAGAGTAATTATTGTTTTTTTTATGTGGTGGTTGTATTCAAAATCTAGTTGAAAATTAAAGCCAGGATATTGTGATGATTTGTATATAAATGAGTCAAAATTAGAGATTTTTGTTCTCTGAGAATTGCTGTGAGAACTACCTTTTACTACTCTAGACACCATTAGCAGCACAAAAAAAAAATGTATTCTGTGCAACTCTGGTGAAGTAGGGACTGGTGGAGAGAGAGAGAGAAAGAGAGAGAGAGAGGTTTTTTGAGTCCTATAGATGAACAATCAGAGCAGTGTGCAAATGCAGAGACCAACAAAGGGAAGTCGTAGCTTTGAGTTGCACCAACTTCAGAAGTTAGGACAGGAATGAAATCGCAGCCATGGGAACAGTGTGTAGGCAGTCAAGCAGTAGAGACGTTCCAGTGGCCAAGGATGGAGGGATCAACAGGGAGACTTGCTAAGGAGTTTGGTAAAATCAGAGCTAAGAAGTGTGAGAAGAATGACATCAAGACATTGTGAAATAAAAGCCTAACTACCATAGTTATGAGAAAGAGGGTGGAGAGAACAGCCAGAGTACAGACAAATCTTAGAAACAATTTTCTGTCTGTCTGGAGTCTTCTACTACACTGAAGGAACTCTACTGCGATGGGAAGTGGCAGGCTAAGGAAGCTATTAGATTTTTGTAACTTTAAAATTTCTGAAAGGGTTTTCTATGGAAGGAAAAAGAGAAGCCAAATCCCGCTGAAACCCTAACAGGAAATCCCTCAGGAAGTTAATTAACTGATGATGATTTGTATATGTGGTGGTGATGAAAATGTGGGAGAGATCAAGGTAGTATGAAGGACAGAAAGAATAAGAGTTCATTGATGGGGAATAAGAGGCAAAATATTTGAAGAGTAGGAATGACGATATGAAGTCTCACTCTCTGAACCCCAAGGTCAAATCTTCAGTGGCCTCTTGATTTTCAATTTCTTTTTTTTTTTGAAAGATGTATTTATTTTTATTACAAAGTCAGATATACAAAGAGGAGGAGATACAGAGAGAAAGATCTTCTGTCCGATGATTCACTCCCCAAGCGGCTGCAACAGCTGGGGCTGCGCTGATTCAAAACCAGGAGCCAGGATCTTCTTCCAGTGCCGAGTTCCAATGCTTTGGGCTGTCCTTGACTGCTTTCCCAGGTCACAAATAGGAAACTGGATGGGAAGCGGGGCGGCCAGGATTAGAACTGGCACCCATATAGGATCCCAGCGCATGCGAGGTAAGGACTTTAGCCACTAGGCCACCATGCTGGACCCTTGATTTTCAATGTTAAGAAGGGAAGGGTGGTACAGGCACTTGGCTAAGCTGCCCGTTGAGATGCCCATGTTTCCCATCAGAACACTTGAGTTCAGATTCCAGCTCCACTCCTGATTCTGGCTTTGTGCTATTCAGAAGCTGTGAGGCAACAGCAGTGACCTGCTGGGCTCTGAGCTTTGGCTTAGCCACGCCAAAGCTGTTGGCTTCATTTTGTATTGAGCCAGTGAATGAGAGCTCTGCCTAAAAGGCTATGTTTGTCTTTCTTTTCTAAGTAAATTACCAGTTATATGTTAAAAAAAAAAAAAAAAAGAAGGAGGAGGAGGGAGTCTTCAGTGATGAAAATTTCTTACTGGCACGACTGGAATGCCAGTTTGGGAGGAAGTGAGGATGCCTAGGAGCTTGAGTGTATGTATACAAGTCCCAGAGAGGAGAGTTGACTTGTTTCACTTGAGCTCCCTGTCTGCATGGAAGAAACAGAAATATGCAGGTAATGAGGTCAAGCCTATTAGCCATGGCGGCGTTGGTAGATGTGGCACATGGTATGTTCTAATTATAACACCATTGGAATCATGATCTTTGGCTTTCTTTAAAGACTGATTTATTTGTAAGAGAAAGAAGAAGGGAGAGGGGTAGGGAAGGAAAGAGAAAGAAAGTGCGAGAGAGAAACAAAGAGGGAGATGTTCTGTTTGCTGGTTCATTCCCAAGTGACCTCTACAGCCAAGTGTGGGCCAGGCTGCAACCAAGAGCCAGGAACCCCATCCAGGTCTCCCAGAGGGTGTAGGGAGGCTCATGGACCAATGCTATCCTCCACTACCTTCCATGATGCCTAATCAGTAAGCTGGGGTGGAAGCAAAGCATCCAGGACTTCAACCAACACTTCAATATAAGATGCTTAGTGACACAAGCAATGGTTCAACACATGGTGCCACAATGCCGACACCCTCAATTAGTTCCAAAAGATGAAAACAAGAGTGTTGGAGGGTAGGTGTGAGCAGTGACCCACTCACCAGAAACACTCGGATACATGAAGTTCCTGGGGTTTCTTGGCGCCCACAGTATGCAGAATTCAGTGAGCCCACATGGATCCCTTTGCGAGCAGGGCTGAATGCTGCGAGGGAGGGATGTGGGCAGGTTGTCAGAGTCAGGACTGACATGGAATGATGATGAGCAGTGAGGGCTATTGCACTCCTGTCATTGCTTCTGGAGGCTGCTGCTTCCCGGGCCTCTGCAGACACATTCTTCATAGCTGAGAAAACCCACAGATGGAATGCCAGTTACTGGTGCTTGTCAACTCAGAAATAAACCATGATTTGCCCAGCATTTTCATCCTTGCTACTGACGTGTCGGGTTTAATTTAATTAGTTTTGTGCTAGATGAGGTCATTAAATCTGTGTCCTAATGGAAACTAATTACTCAGCTCTTCTCAGTGAGGGGTATGTGGGATTGGTTTATATTTTCGGTGCACAGAAGATGAATCCTGTCTCTACAGTTGAGGAGGACATCAGCTCCTCCAGCAAAACACCATTTGAGAAAACACCCATCTGAGGGACACCTGTCCCTGAGAATTTATGTATTCATTTCTTTGAAGCTGAGTAGCAGGAGAAAGATATATCAATATTCCATCTGCTGGTTTAGTTCCCAAAGATTGGCGACAGCTAGATTGATCCAGGTCAAAGCAGGAGCCAGGCAACCTACCCAGAGGGGGCAAGGCAGAGAGACTAGTCATCTTTTTCTGCTTTGCTGGGTGCATTAGTAGGAAGCTGGATCATAATTTGAAGCAGCTGGGATTTGAACTGGCACTCAGATATGGGGCACCAGTATCACAAGGGTTGGCTTAACCCACCATGCCAGCTTCCGTTGCAGATGCTTTTTAAAATGTAGTAGCACCTTGGTCCTATGCTCTGGGAAATAGTGTTTTCCTTATCAAATGCAGATTTTTAGGGAAAAGGTGGAGTGTGATAGAGCGGTTAGGTAAAGATGGTTTACAGTGACTCTTCCTTGTGGCATCAGCCTGGAAGAAGCTGTGGCTGTGACTTCCCTCCTGAGCTCGGATGATGGAAGATAAAAGTGGAAACGAAGCCACAGCTGTCTTCCTTATGCAGGAAGTTCTCATTTAATCTCAGTAGTAGCTTCTGTAAGGGCATTGTTTATATTGCAAGGGAGCTATGAGAGATTTCTTTCTAATGGAAAAAACTGGTGGCTCCCAGCTGCTGGAACCTGAAGGCTTCAAGTTTTGTCACACCGTATTGAAGTCAACAGTTGCAGCAAAGAGTACAGATGGGATTAGAACCTGCAACATGTTTGAAAATCTTCCTGGGTCTTCTTTTACCACATCAAGAGCAGTTTTTCACCCTAATAAAATCTAAGACCCTTACATATCACAAACCTTCTCCATTAATAGTGCTGCATTCTGAAATGCCTTTTTTTTTTGTCCATAATACCCAATCTGAATATCTTTTTCTTTTAAGATAATCTGTTATTCTTATAGCCTTTGTCAAATTTTCCATTTTTGGATTCTGGTTCCATTGTGAAAATTGTAAATTCTTGGCCAGGCATGATGGTTTCAGTGGCTAAATTTTTACCTTGCATGCTTTAGGAAAACATATAGGTGCTGGTTCATGACCTGGCTGCTCCATTATGCATCCAACTCACAGTTTGTGGCCTAGGAAGGCAGTCGAGGATGGCCCGAAGCCTTGGGACCTTGCAGCCATTCCTAGGAGATCTGGAAGAAGCTGCTGGCTCCTGGCTTTAAATCAGTTCAGCTCTGGCTATTGTGGCCACTTGGGGAGTGAACCAGTGAGTGAAAGATCTTTCTCCTTCTCTCTGTAAATATTCCTTTCCAATTAAAAGAGTGTTGTAGATTGAGTTCCTACTGAGCCACCGCGCCGGGCCCGACTACTTTTTTTTTTTTAAAAAGATTTATTTATTTTTTAGGGGGACGGGGATGTCGGATATACAGAGAGGAAGAGAGAAAGAGAGGAAGATCTTTGCTCTGAAGATTTACTTCCCAATCAGCCATAACGGCTGGACCTGAGCTGATCTGAAGCCAGGATCCAGGAGCCTCTTCTAGGTCTTGAACATAGGTACAGGGTCCCAAAGCTTTGGAACATGCTCAACTGCTTTTCCAGGCCACAAGCAGGCAGCTGGATTGGGAACGGGGCCACTAGGATCAAAACTGATGCCCTGGTGCATGCAAGGCAAGGACTTTCACCTCTAGGGTACCACACAGGGCCCACCACTACTACATTTTTTTTTTTTTTTTGCAAAATACCGCGTTGTCAATGCTTTATTCTTATTTTTTCCTTTTCTTCTGGAGCAGGCATTCTGTTTTAGTGGGTCACTCACATCCCATATTGGAGTACCTGGTTCAGATTGTGGCTATTATACTGCTAATGGAGCTTTCTGCTTTTGCATCCTCAAGGCAGTCAATGCTGGCTGAGTTATCTGAAGCCCTGCTACCCACTCAGAAGACCTAGGATGGAGTTCTGTTCTAGCTTTGGCCTGGCTCAGCCCGTGCTGCTACTGTGATACTTGGAGCGATTTCTTTTTCTGTCATACTCCATCTGACATTGTGGTTTTCAGTTAGGTGAGAATAAGTAAGTGATCACTAAAAATGGTCTTGTTCCACCAACACTTTTTCCTGACATGATTTGTTTTCATTCTATTTTATTTTTAATTTTAGGATACAATACCATAGGTTCTAAGATTTCCCTTTTCACCTCCCCAAATTCTCCTCCCCACTTATTTCCCCTATACTATTAGAATAACATAGTTCTTCTGAGCAGTCATAAGTCCATCACTCTGCAATTTAACTGTGTCCTGACATTGCAGGCCACGACAATGGCAGATCGCGTCCTATTGTTAAGATTTATTCCAGTTTTATTGGGAGTCCATCTATGAATTGCAAATGGGTGCATACTGCATTGTATTTCACATCTGGATAAGACAGTCTTCATTACACAGTTACTATACATTTCCCTAGGTGAAAAGCTGTAAGACAAAATCAACAACAAGAAGAAAGCTTAAAAATTTACAAAGCCATGAAGTTAAATAACATGCTACTAAGCAACCAACGTGTTCTGACATGCTTTTCCCCAAGGAATCATTGAATGCATTTACAACTTTACTAATGCCTTCTTTGGTTTTCTGGTGCTAGTCACTACTGGATCTAATCTTTCTAGATGTTCTCTAATCTCTTCATTGCTTAGTTTCACTGTAGCCTGTCTGAGAACTTGGTTCTCTTGGGGCCTGGAGAGCCTTTAGCTTGAAGGTGACAGTTAATTTTGCATGAAAGTTCTACATTTCCAGCACAGGGTATGCTTTCCATTTGTCCCATTATGTTTCTTCTTTTAATTGTAGGGGTATTGTGGGTGTGCTTTGTAGAGCATACCCATCTTCTTGGCTACCATTGATGCACTCCACAAATTGTCAGCTCATCTGTTTATAGCCTCTCATTTTTCTCATTACTTTTTACTCAAATCCAACAAACTCAACATCCATCCTTATCTTATTTCTTCATTGTTTTAAAGATTTATTTATAAGAAGAGTAACACAGTTAAGAAAGCAAAAGGAAATGCTACCAAATGGTAGTAGCAGTCAGGACTGGGCCAGTCTGAAACCACCATCCCAGACCTCCATCCTGTCTCCCACATGGATGGCAAGAGTCCAAGCACCTGTGCCATCCTTTGATACCTTTCCAGGTACAATAAAGGACACTGTGTCCGAAGAGGAACAGCTGGAACAGAACCAGCACTTTGATATGGGACCCTGGCACTGAAAGGTGGCATCTTGCTGCACCACAACTCATTTATTTTGAAAGATTTATTTATTCATTTGGAAGAGTGACTGAGGCAGGGGTAAAGACAGAGAGAGAGGTATTTTCCATCCACTGGTTCATTCCTCAAATTGCTGCAACAGCCAGGGCTGGTTCAGGTTGAAGGCAGGAGCCAGGAACTTGATATACATAGATTTGCCACAAGGATGGCAGAGACGCAGGTATTTGAGTCATTGTCTGCTGCCTTCCTGGGCACATTAGTAAGAATCTGCATCAGAAGCAGAGTAGCCTGGATCGGAACCATTTCTCTAATATGGGACTCAGGTATCTCAATCCCAACTACCACCTTAAGATGAGCCACACAAGCACCCCTCATTTACCTTATTTTAAGGTTTCCCATGATTCTCTAATGTGTGTGCAGCAGTGTCCACCTGTGTGAAAACACACATTGCTGGGCCCTACCGGACAGCTTCTGATTCACGAGTTCCAGGGGACCGTGCCAGCAATGCACAGTTCTAATAAGGTCCATGGTGAGGCTGATGTTACTGGAGGAAGGATGTCATTCTGAGACAACGGGTCTGCAATCAGATCAAGTTAGACTTAAGTTCTGACTCAGCTTCATGTATGAATCCCGGAGAAGTTCCCAGTTTTAGATTCCTATTCTGTGAAGTGGGGACAAGTGTAGTATCTAGCTGATAGAACTTTTGTGAAAACAGAGTTGACTTAAGCGAAGTGGCTTTGCGGGTTTTTGACAGACCTTCAAAAGCCTGTAGCTACCCTTGCAGGCTGGTATGCCTATGCTCTTAACCTCATCTTCCCTGACTGAATGGATCTTATGCCCAAATAGTCCAATAAATCATTCCCCTCATTACCAGAAGGCAAACCTTCCTCATTCTTTCAGTCTTGGTGACCTTATCTTTGCTCATAAGAAAGTAGAGTAGATTGGTTTGTTTCTTTGTAATGGTGTTTACTGATGGCTGGTGGCTCCTCACAGGGGGTGGGGTGGGGTTAATCAGGATTCTGGGGCTGATTCTAATGGTTTGAGTAAGAAATACTGTTAAGACCAGCATCCACCAAGGACCCAGGTTGTGTGCAGAGAAGCCTCTGCATCATGTATTATCTTTCCTACTTTGCAGTATATTTTATACTGTGGATACTCAATGCTTTTTGGCAAGATCAAGGAAAATATATTGGTCTGTACCAGAGGCCACAGGTTTGGGAGCTGAATTGTTGGATTTTGAGGCGCAATGGGCCAGGTGAAAGAGTGACAGGGAAATTCCTCTGCAAGAATCAAGAGAAAGACCAGATTCTTGATTGTAGTTGTTCACAAAGAACCTTTAGCATGAAGAATCCCTGATTTGACATGTACAAGGCAGAAAAGTGATGCTAACTTCCCAGGTCTGGGGTTGGACACTCCGCATAGGGGTTAAGATTCGGTGAGGATGGCCTGTGTTGAGCATTGAAATCCCTGGGTTTGGTTTCTGGGTGTGGGCTCTGACGCTGGCATCCTGCCTACGCAGCTCCTGCTAGGCAGTCCTAATGGCCCAGGTATTAGGGATCCTGTCATTGAGGTGAGAAGAGCCAGAACTGTGTTCCTGACTCTGTTTCAGTCATGGCTGATCCCTGACCATTACAGGCTTGGAAGAGCTCTGGCTCTCTCGCTCCCCCAAGTACTTGCTCTGCTACTTACTGAGTGTGTCGTTTGAGCAGCCAATTAACTTCTTTGAACTTCAACTTTATTGTGGAAATACAGCTTGTGATGCTACCTCTAAGGGCTATTGAAATTAAAGAAATGCATGCATGTAAAGACTTTGTAAGATATGTGCTTCAAGGGTTGTTGTTCTTATGAATATTTTATGAAACGGCCATCAACAAAATCCCTATAAAGCTATTAAGACTCCTTTATCTCTTATCATTTACCAGTGTGCTTATTGTTAGTCATAAGCACATATTATGATAAAATGACCTCTTGGTAACATATTAAATGATACCATAGGTACTGATTAATTAAACTTAATTGATTAGTGAATTATAAGCAAAATTGCTGATTTACTGTTTGCCTCACCATAGTTTATACTTTATCTTATTATCTTTTATATCGAAAAATAAAGAGTTATGGGAGCCAACATTTTAGCAAAGCAGATTAAGCTGCCATCAGCAGCACTGGCAACCCATGTAGATACCTGTTTAAGTCCTAGATGCTCTATTTCTTTTTTTTTTTAAGATTTATTTTTATTATTTTTTCATTGGAAAGGCAGATATACAGAGAGGAGAGACAGAGAGGAAGATCTTCCGTCCAATGATTCACTCCCCAAGTGAGCGCAACGGTTGATGCTATGCCGGTCCCAAGCAAGGAGACTCTTCTGGGTCTCCCACGCGGGTGCAGGGTCCCAAGGCTTTGGGCCGTCCTCTGCTGCTTTCCCTGGCCACAGGCAAGGAGCTGGATGGGAAGCGGGGCTCTTGTGATAGAACCGGCGCCCATATGGGATCCCGGGCGTGCAAGGCGAGGACCTTAACCACTTGTGCCACCGCGCCGGACCCGATGCTCTATTTCTGATCCAGCTCTCTGATAAGGTGCCTGGGAAAGCAGCAGAGGGTGGACCAAGTGTGTGGTCCCCTGCATCCATGTGTGAGACCCAGAAGGAGCTCTTGGTTTGACCCAGTTCAGGCCTGACCGTTGCAGTTATCTGCGGAGTAATTAGAGGGTGAAATCTCTTTATTTCTCCCTCACTCATCTATAACTCTGTCTTTCAAGTAAATAAAATTAAAGTTTTGAGGGAAAGAGTTATGAAGCTTGGGGAGAAAGAAAGAGGAAGAGAGAGAGAGAGAGAGAGGGAGAGAGGTTATTTACTTGAGAAATAGAAAGTTAACGAGAGATGTAAAGGAGGATGGGGACAGAGATTCATTCACTGATCCCATTGCCTAGATGATCACAGCAGTTGGGCTGGGGCAGGGAAAGCTAATGGCTTCATTTGTGTCTGCTGTGTGAATATTTGTACCATTCTCTGCTGCTTTTCCCACGATAGCAATTAAAGCAGCTAGACTATGAACCATGGTCCATATATGACACCAGCCTCACCAAGCAACTGCTTCATCGGCTATGCCACAACTGCAACCCATTTTTGGTTATCTTATTCCTTTTCCAACTATATTAAGTACCCACACATATCTGGGCTCAGAAATGCACTCATTTATCCCTCAACAAATATTTTTAGATGTTTCTTGGAACCAAGGCACATTCTAGACATTAGGACTACCACAAGTGTGCCTAAGATAGAAATCTAATATTTTTTTAGAGATTGTCTTCTGCATTTGGAAGTCATATGATAAATGGGTAAACAAGTCAGCAACCATTTTGGATGCCAGCGTTTGCTGTGACAAGAGGTGACCAAAGCGAGGTTATACGTGACCATTGGCGGGGGAGGGAGGAGTGGGGAAGATGTTTTAGTCACATTTGAATTGATCCCTACGGGATAATGAAGAATAAGCTATGTTTAAAGACAAGTTTGGAAATCTCTGGGCAGAAAGAGAGCAAGTGAAAGAGCTAGTGGTGAGAAGCAAGAAGGGGGGTGTCGTGTTAAACATGAACACTGTGGAAGCCAATGAGACAGACTGTGGGACATGATGCAGTTGCACCAAGGCATACAGGTTTTAATTAGTGCAATAAGAAGCCAATGGAACACTATCAAAATAATAGTGACAAGAGGAAGTTTCATTTTACAGCTGCGAATGAACATTGAAATTTGGTGGTTATTTATGTCAACCAAGTGGGTCACCTATGATTTATTTGTTTTCTGGATTCAAGTTTATCCCCAGTATAAGACAAAATAAGATTGATTTGTTCCTACTTTTTTTGTTGTTGTTGTTTCTGAGTTCAAAAATCATCAAGATGGCTTACAGTGTATTCTTATCCTGTTCCTCTCTGGCTGCGTCCTGACAATAATTTTTAACATGGCCCTGAGCCGCCACAGGCTTTTTCTCTCTTACTCCTGAAGCTATATTGTATCATTTTTGTGAGTCTGTCTTTTGTGAACTTGAAGAATAACTGTAGACAGATTGCTTCTGCTAACTTTGGGTTACCTTGGTCTTGCTTTAGAAAGCTTTGTTTTGACCTTCAAGCGGATGCCCTGTTTATGGACATGAGTTAGCTCAAGTGCTCTGGGAGAACTGAACCATCCCTTGCATTTATCACTTAGTTGCATCTTCCAAATATGTCTCAGCTTCTCTTTGCTTCTCCTTGTGTTTTTCAGAGGCTGGGATTATCCTCTTTAATTAATTAGTTCATTTAAAAAGCAGAGTGACAGAAAATGAGGGGTGGGGAGGGACAAAGAGAGAGAGAGAGTGATTTTCTATCTATACGTCTTCCCCATTTAGTGCTGGACCAGCAGGTGGGATCTCTAGTCAGGTGTCCCCTAGGTGGCAAGGGTCCAAGCACTTGGATCATGCTCTGCTGCCTCCCCAGCCAAATTAGCAAGCAGGTGGGTTGGAAAAGAAGTAGGCAAGACTGGAAGCAGTCTTCCAGTATGGAATAGCAACATCTCAGGCTGCAGCTTAACACACTACACCATATGCCACCCCTGGGGTTACCTTTTCATTTCTCTCACACACTGTTACAGATACCTTTCCTTTCAGAAAGACATTTCCCATTTATCTTTCCTATGTACATGTGTAAAAGGATTTCAAAGATATTTCTGGAAAATGATGTAGTTATTTTGATATAAATCATTTTGAAATTTGAATATAGTTTTATAATACACCCTTTTTTCCATGAACTTTCTGCAAACCTCATTTGTTTGTGTAGTGGTGCACTTTCCTTCACTCTCTGAACTGCTGTACCTTTAGGCTGGCCTCCTGATCTACACCTGCGTACTTCCCAGGCTGTAAGGCTTCCTTGGGCAGCTTAGTTCTGCTCAACGTAGTCACTGTAGGTTCTGAAGACTCTTCAGTCAAGGAGCTCTTAGAGTTGTTCCTGCAAATCTGTTGCCAGGAACGTGCAGGGAGGTTTTATTGATACCAATTGCCTCCCAATTGCCTACAAAGTGCACCAAGGCTGAGTTGGGATGGGGAGAGGCTAGAAGCTGGAAATTTAATCCCGGTGTGCCCCTCTGGCTTGTGCCCACCTCAGAATGTACCATTTCAGGGATTTCATATGTGGGATACGAGCTACCTGTCGTTTTAGCTGCTAGACTAAGCACCTGCCTCAGCCTCGAGGTTTATGGAAACATATTTAAATGGCTATTATTCAATTTCATTAATTATAAACCACTGAATTTTAATGGGCCTTTTGAAATTTTATTCAGTGGAAGAAAATATACCAAACACTATTTTGAATGGAGTTTTGAAATCCTGAACATACAGCATATGTAAAATCCACATAAGCATTTTTCTCACTTCGTACATATGTGTTTTCCTGTACAAAAATACTATTTTTCCCATGAACTCACTGGTTGAACTTGGAAGGCATCATAGTGATTAAGAAAAGCATTTAAATAGGAAGCCCTGTAATAGTAGAGGGGGCTTGGTTCGTAAGAGATGCTCAGCCGAGACAGAATGCAAAGAAGTGTTCTGTGTTGGGGGAATGGAGAGGAATTCCGCTTCTTTCCTTGGTGTCGGTGACAAACATCAGTCAGACAGATCTGAAAACTTTGTTCTCAATGCATACCAACAGCACCAACCCCCGAATACACATCATGTTTGCAAGGCATGAGTATAAGGCTCTATGGAGAAGAATAAGGCTTCCTTGAAAACCAGCAGTCGCTTACCCAGCCCAGAGAAGATGAAAGAGGCAAGGATAAAATATTCAGAAACGTGGAATTTTACAATTAAAGAAGTCATTTCTGGACTCAGGCTATTGTCACGTAGATCTCCCAGCTATATTAGCATGCCTATATTTGATACTTGTCTGCCTCCTAACCCTAGTTTCTCATAAGGCAGGCCCTGAAAGTCAGTAGTGATGGATCCAGCAATTGTATTGCTGCTACCTAGGTGAGAAATGAGAGATGTGTGTTCCTTTTCCAGCTCTGGCCCTGGAAAACAAACATAGTGTCAGTCTCTCTCTCTCTCTCTCTCTCTCTCTCTCTTTCTCTCTCGCTCTGTGTCTCATGAGAAAAATCCTTTCTGGCCCTGGGGCAATGCTCAACTGGCTAATCCCTGGATTTGCAAGCACTGGGATCCTGGCCTGGATGCTGCATTTCCCATCCAGCTCCCTGCTTGTGGCCTGGGAAAGCAGTTGAGGATGGCCCAAAGCCTTGGGACCCTGCATGTGCATGGGAGACCCAGAAGAAGCTCCTGGCTCCTGGCTTTGGATCAGGTTGACTCTGGCGGTTTTTTAAAAATAAAATTATTTCTAAAATCTGTCAAAGAAGGTAAAATGATCGTTCAATCATAAATAAAAACAGAACAAATGATCTTTGAAAAAGTGTGCACATTTTAGTGTAGCAAAATGTGGTGGCAGTTTATGTGAATTTCTTGTGATTCTGGAAGCTCCAAATCACAAAATGCAGGATTGGCTGGATGATCAAGAGAACTGAAACAAAATCCAGAAACTTCTTTTAACTCTGAATCCACATATTAAGGGAAAGAATTGTTGTCAGATTTAGAATTACTGTTATCTTACATTGTTGCTTTTCTTCTTAAGATGTTGCCTTACGTATTCCATTTGAGAATAAAATTGAGTGGAAGTGGCTATAACATGTTCATGTTTGATTTTTTGTGTCAAAAAGTTCCAAAGGAGATCAATATAAACTTTAAAGAACATTTCATTCATAGCATTTTTAAAGGAGCAATGTTTAATTGTATATACTTTGATTAATTGCTTAGCATTGTTAGCAAAATAAACCAAAAATCTAACTTGGTAATTAGTAACACTGTTTAAAACTGAACCTTTAAGAGATTGTTAAGTGGTCTTATTATATAATTGTGGGTGGTTGGGAGCTACAGTGTTGAATATTTCATAAACATTAAAAGCCCCGTCAATCCCCTGCTTCAATTCCTAAGTATTATCTTATTTGGTCAAACAAGGAAGAAGAATCAACCTCTTGTCCAAAGCACACCACTGGGAAGTTGGGAGGGCTTCGGAAAACCAACATGCCCTGACCTCATACTTTTCGCTTACCTGGCCTCAACTGCCTCTCTCTGAGCTCGGTTTTCTTGTGCCGAAGTCTCAGTCGTTCTGTGGAGTATTTGCTCTAGCTTCACTGGAGTGTCATGAAGATGTTTGAATATATTCCACCCTTTTTTAGAATCTTTCAATTATTTCAGTTGAAAAGCTTCACTTTCTCTAACTTATAACTTATCATCAATGTGTCTGAACCACTCCAATGTCTTCATTATCCAGATTCAATTGTTATCTAACTCTACCCCCTGAATGTGCACAATTATGTCACAAATTTAAAAATCAGAGGAAATGGAACACATATTTTAACACAGAAATACCTGAACTACCATCTGCCCTGGGATAGGCTGTGAGCCGAGCAAATAGACAGAAAATTTCCAGTGTTCCCTCTAGCTCTGTTACTTCTTGAATGCAAATATTCTTGTTATGCATTATATATACACATTATATTTTATTATATAGATGCAATATGTTTACATTTTTAAAATATAGTAATTTAAAAAACTGAAGAAAAGATTTAGTATTCCTTTATGACTCCAAACCCCTAGAGATAATTACTATGATAATAGACCTTTAGAGTTTAAAAATATGTATATACATTTGTTCTTTAATTTATCAACAGTGCTCAGTGTAGGTACTGTGGGTGTTCCATCTGTCATCTTGAAGTGGAAGCCGTTATTGTCTTTCTGCTGAAATGTTGTCACAGTTAACAAGTGCATAGGATTAAGAAGATTTTTGAAAGTCGGCCTGAGAATATAGCTGTATTGTTGGGCACGGCAGAGAATGGAACAAATTTGAGGTTTCTTTTTTTGATAGGACATTGTCATATTCATTTTTCTACAAGGGTCAAGGTTTTGACTTGAAAAGTTGGCTTCAGCTTTTTAATGACAGTCTAACTTCCCTTAGAGCCAAAGATCAGGGAGTGAGCTCGGGACTGGGTTAGTTTGAATTTAAGCAAGGACCGAGCGGGGCAGTGTTGGAGGCTGAGCACTCTGAGGCTATGGCAGGAGCTGTTTGTCATTGCATTGGTGATGCACAACAATCTTTGTTCACACGGATGATCAACTGTCAGAGTTATTCCGTGGCAAGACAGTAGTGAGTTCATTGTACACGAAGAACAACTGATTTTAGGAAATGGATTGCAAGATGTAGGAGATATAATTGTGTTTGGATTTTGGGAGCAAGAATCTGGCTCACCATTTTAGTGATACTGTAATCATGAATATCCTTCCTGAAAAAAAAATGACCACCTGCTGTATGACTTCACTCAGACATTAATATGCAGATATTTCACAAATGTGATTCCCTTGCCCTCTAAACACTGACTTTGTTTATGCACACTGTGCACAACGACCAGTTTTCACTAAGATGAAACTGTTTATTTGACAGTGACCACAACTTCATTTTATTAATAATAGTATTTTTTTCCAAAATAAATTATGGCAAAAAAATTTTTTGAGCCTAACGGACATAACTAGGTGTTGACCCCGATTCCTAAATAATCCATTAGCTCAAACAATGTAAAAAGTAAATGCAGTCTAAAGACCTGTTTTACAGTGACCTCATTCTTTTAAAATATTGGTGCTTTGCATTTAACTTAAATGAAATGTCATTCTACAAAATTGGAATAAAATGATTCTCCCACAAAATTCTTTTTCTGAGTTAGAAATCTAAATTATTCTAAATACTAAAAGGGAAATAAATCTTTGTGTTTTCATAGTTTACCTTATAAAATTGGCTGACATTTTAATAACTTCCTTCCTTCCTTCGGTAAGGTGTAAAAGAACTCAATAGACCATTAAAAATGATTTTTCTTTGTATTTTCGCAGAGATGTTATACAAGAGTATACTAGATATGGCTGGTCAATATTTCAAGATTTTTTTCAATAAAAAGTTCAAAAGAACTAACCCCTCAGTAGAAAGAAGCAAATACCATATTCTTTTTCTGGCCCCATAGATCATGACATATAGCCAGTTATTGGTTTTTGTGTCACTGAGGGGAGAAATGGTGACATATTCATCATATATCTGCAATGCCCAGTAGGTAACACATTCAATACATTTTAACTAATGTTTGTGTATGTGTCATCCCCAAATATTGTTATTAAACTCTTACAACATGTCAAAAAGATAATACCTTTTCTTCATGAGCATTAGGCTCAAAGTTAAACTGCCATTATCTTTTGTTGTTTTATTAAAATGTTTTATATGCACTTAGAATTATAACAATGTATGTTGCTCTTAATACCATCATCAATGAAGATCTAAGCACACATTTAAGATTATTTAAGTTCCAGATGTTCCAGGGCAGTTACTTGATTTTGTAAAACAGGTGGACTGATTGGTCAACCATTTGATTGATTGCTTTAAAAAACAAGATAGAAAGAGAGACCTCCAGGTTACTGTTTCAGTCCCCCAGTGGCTGCAGTGGCTCAGACTGCCAGGATGAAGCCGGGAGCTAGGAACTCTCCCTAGAGCTCTGCCCTTAGTGGTGTGAGATGCATTAGCAAGGAGCTGAATCAGAGGCAGAGTAGCCAGTCCTGAAGCCAGTATGGGATGAGCATGCTGTGGCGGCTGGACCTTCTGCAGCATAAAACTGGTCCCTAGCCATTTGTTTTATTCTTTCTTACGTACTCAACTCCTTTCCAATTGGTCATTTGAAGACAGTCTTTTTATAAAAAAGTTTATTAGTTTTGTATTATTTGAACACTGTATCCTAGAAAAAAATCTTTTATTCATTTCTAAATGTACTTTTAATTCCTAAAGGGAATGAAAGGAAAACACATTCATGTAAACAGGAAAGTATCACCCTGGAAAGGTTTCTTACTTATGTTTCTCAGTGTGACACAGGGCCTTGATATGATTGATCTGATAAAGGCTATCCAATTCAGATAATTCTCTTCTAGAGTAGGATTTGTAACTGGGAAAATCATACTTTTATAATGTGTGATTTTACTTATAGACAATTCAGATATTCAAATGTGTTTTTGTTGCCAATGATCAAGATTCTCTCTTATCCATACATTATGATACTATCATCAATGCTTTGTGATATTAATATTTCTGTTTGCTACAGAAAATTATATAGATCAGTGCATGTAATATCTACATTTGATGTGAATGCAGTCAAAACATAAAATATCAAAAAGATAACACAGACCTAAAACAAATGAACTCACCTTTGGGGGCAGATCAAAATAATTACATGCCACTCACAAGGCAGTGTGATGAAAGTCCCTTTCCAATTGTTGCTGAAGCTCTCATTCTTGGCTTTGTTTCCAACATGTTTCTTTCCCATCATCCTGTTGGCCTCAAGCCCTAGCTGTCGGACATCACTTCCTGTTGTTCCAAACTGACCTGGTTACATCATGTGATTGATGCTTCTGTGGGCTCTATCAGGACAATCTCAGGATTCTGTTCTCAAGATTCTGTCTGGAAATTGTCCGAGTTCAACCTTTAAATAGTTTTCTATGCTTTAGCTGTAGTCTAGAGTAATAAGAACAAGATTTTTTTTCATCAAGATTTCAAGTTGAGACACGTGTCCTCTGAGAGAAGCATTGGATGGGTGGACTGGTCCATCTTTGAAGAGCTTAGAGGAGCTCATGAGATGACAGATTTGTTGTGATCAAAACTCATTTCTTGCTGTAATCATTCAGGTCTCCAGTAAATTTTGAATATTAATATGGGTTAGAAGTTAAAGAAGGGGAGCTGAAATTTTACTCCCAGACATATTAGAGCACAGGAATGAAACAGGACAAATCTATGTGAAGCTTTTTGGGATAGCTCATTTTACATTTTCAAATGAGAGTTACACTAAGCTTGGCTAGATCTTCAAGAAAAAGTAACCTTTCAACACGTTTAAAAATCATTCTTGATTTCCTTCTTGGTTTTCTTTCTTTGTGCAAGTTTTATTTGAAAGACAGAGACAGAGTTTTGCTGTTTCTCCCCTCAAATGCACACAAATAGGGCTTGGACCAGCTGCAGGTAGAAGCCAGGAATCCAATCCAAATCATCCATTTGGCATCAGGGACACAAGCATTTAATCCATTGCTTGCTGCGTCCTCGTGTGTGGCCTTATCAGGAAGCTGGTATTGGAAGTGTAAGGGGCTCAAATCAAGCATTCTGTTTATAAAATGTGGGTGTTCCACACAGCACCTCAACTATTGTGCAAAACACTTACGTGTGTGTGTGTGTGTGTGTGTGTGTGTGTGTGTGTGTGTGACTGTGAAAAGCACACAACTTGAGACTGGCAGAAAGTGCAAGCTTATCCTTGCTTTGCTGCAGACCCCCACCTCTTGCTGTTGCCATTTCAGTGGGTGACAGTGAATCAAATATTGCAGCTTTAGGTAGAAAATGGTTATTTGGGGTCACAGTGATATCTAGGAACCACTTCCTAATGATTTCTCCCTGTTCCCTCTGCTAAGTGTGCTCCTAAAAACAACAACAACAACAACAACAACAAGCTTTCTCTTAAAGGCCCAAGCGAGCAGCATTGACATGAACAGAGCGAGTGAGCAATTTTATGCTGTTTTGGTTTACAGATTAGTTTGAGAACAAGCACTGGAGCTGTCTGCAATAATAAACAGGTTCTTCTGGGATTGGGAGAGATTAGTGTTCCGTTCTTGGTTCTGACCCTGTTTGTCTTCCCTGACAGCTTGATGTCCCTGACTGCATACATTGCTCTGCAGTTCATCTGCAGCCTGGCAATTTGGCTGAGGGTCTTTATTGCTAAACTGCAAGCAGCTCTGACTGTCTCTGCTTGGAGCCATCCTTTTTACTCACTCCCTTGGAAGCCCAAAGAGACTTAAAGCAACTTCCACCAGGTTACCTTGTCCTCTAGGAGAGGTGGGCTCTGTTTCTTATGCATTGAAAAGGAGTATAGGGTATGAAAGTAGCTTATTTGAATGTGTATCTTCCTAGGGGTGGGCTTAAGTGTATGGAGATAGGAGCACCAGAATATCTGACTTGTGTGTTGCTGACCTGACAGAGGCCAGTACTGTAGGCAGTCATCGCATAATGAAATGATGACAGTGAGTGGATTTATTTTTGCAAATGTCATTAGCAAATAAAGCCTTGTAGACAGCAGTGTACATGCTGGTCATTTGCCCTGAAACTGTTCTATGGAAAATATCCTCTGGTCTTGGAAGACAATTGTCATTTTGATACTAGTTCTTGAAGTCGGTGTCTGTGCCTGCTGAGTAAGACCATCATACTTGCACACCTGCTGGTTTGTCTGAATTATTACGTTAGAGCTCACCCAACAAGAAACCATAAGGAAGCCCATCATATCCCTTTTCCAAAATCTACATAGACAATAAATATATTTATTTAAATACTTTTGGCTTCATGCAATATAAATAAGCACTGCATGGAGATTAAACTGACTGAAAACTTTTATACTTGTCAACTGCTTTTTGTTGACTGAGTTGATTTTCTTTAAAAAAATTAAAAAACCTCAAGTTCTTTTTTGTTTGTTTTTGCAATGTGCTTGGGATGGGTAAGTGATTTTCCTTAAATCACGTTTTCTTGACAATGAACATGGAAAAAAAATATTGAAACTCATTTCTCATGGCATTGTTCTGTGTACCTAAAATAAGTGTGGGAGCCTGTCTCCATCACTGAATGCCATGAATTGGTAATATTGATGAATGATAATTAACCCTGGCAGCATGTTTTATAGCTGAACTAGATCAAATCGAAATTAGTTATCTTGAGAGACAGTAAAATCACTTCTAGCCTTAGCTTACTGCAATAAGTAATGGCCTTTCTTTGGAAGACTTTTGGAAATAGAGACCAAATATGTTGCTATTGAATCTACCTCTTACAGTAAATGAAATATCAATGGGATTAAAATAACTCACTGGAGAGAAGTGTCCAGGCTGATCTAGTGGCTGTGTCAGGAGCTTCAAGTGGGCATTGGGAGCCATTCTAATTAAGTGTTGAGACAGGTATCTAATTAACACAGGGGGAAGGAAAGTGAGGGGAGGAAAAGAGAGAGAGATCGCAAATGTCTCTTCCCTTTTTCTTTGCAAAGGGAAAATCTAAGAAAACAATCCTTATTTTCTAAATGTATATTAATGAAATAATTAAGATCATTAATGTGTTTTTTTATTGTGTGGATTGTAGGATGATATTAAGAAGTACAAAAGCTGGGCCCAGCGTGATGGCGCAGTGGTTAAGGTCCTCACCTTGCACGCCTGGGATCCCATATGGGCACCGGTTCTAATCCTGACAGCCCCGCTTCCCATCCAGCTCCCTGCCTGTGGCCCGGGAAAGCAGCAGACGGAAGATCTTCCTCTCTTCCTCTCTGTCTCTCCTCTCTGTATATCCACCTTTCCAATAAAAATAAAATAAATCTTAAAAAAAAAGAAGTACAAAAGCTAAATATCATTTTAATATTTGAAATCCTTTGCTTGTTCATGTCTAGTGACAATGTCTTCTGAATGATACCATTGGCAAAGGTTATTTAATTTTTTTGAGTTTTTATTGTTTTAAATTGTTTTTATTTATTTGAACATCAAAGAGAGAGGTGGTGAGGGACAGAAGCAGAGGCTTAGACTAAGAGCGAGGGAGGGAATGGGAGAGAGAGAGGAATCCTCCTTCTTGGTGGTTTGTGTCCCCGATGGCCACAATGATGAGTGCTGAGCCACGTTGAAGCCAGGAATCAGGAGCCTCACTGAGGTCTCCCTCGGGGATACAGGGGCTCAAGCACTTGGGCCACCTTCAGCTGCTATCCCAGTGGCAGTAGCAGGGAGCTAGATCAGAAGTGAAGAAACTGATACTGCATTTGGTGAGCAGGTGGTATTCCAGCCTTGCAAGTGGAGATATAACTTGTTAGGCCACAGTAGTGGTCCCAGACAAAGCCTATTAACAGTGTGATTGAGTATTGTGCTTAGAAATTCTGCATACCTGCTAAGTGTTTATTTATTACACACTGCAGTAGGCAGTGTCATCTGTCAGTGATTGCCTTCTTTCTTGGTTTCTGCAATTAAAGAAATGCTTTGGAAAATGACCAAATGTACTATCCAGAAAGCTTTTATTACCTGATTGTAACCCTGAGTTTTTGCTAGTAATTGTAGGTATTTTTTTAAATAGTTATTTAAGCATTTTTTTAATTTGGAAGTCAGTTTTACAGAGAGAAGGAGAGAAGAAAGAATAAGAGGGGGAGAGAGAGATCTTCCATCTACTGGTTCACTCCCCAACGGGCCACAGTGGTGGGAGCTGAGCCAATCAGAAAATACAGATCTCTCACCTGGTACCAGGACCCAAGGACTTAGACCTTCCTCTGCTGCTTCCCTAGGACGTCAGCAGGGAGCTGGCTCAGAAGTGGAGCAGCTGGGTCTTGAACCAGTGCCCATATGGGATGCTGGAGGATTAGCCTGTTGAGGTACTGTCCTGGCCCCGATTGTAGGTGTTTTGAACATATGAATTTGGAAGTTCAGTGTTTCTCTCTTGGTGAGGTCTTTCATCTATCTTTGTACTACATAACATGATGCAGTTTTTAATTCGCAGCATATCTCTGTTTCAGACAAAGCACATAATAATTTTTTTTATTGTCCTGGAGGAATTTAATAATACCTTTACACCAGACAAGGGGCATTAACTTCAGGAATGCTGAAACTTTAAGTGGCCTCCACTAACAGTCCAGCCTTGTGTCATAAGGCTTTGTCACCTACAGAAGTCACTGCCTATTTGTTAGGGGAAGCAAAGATATTTAGACCCAGAAATGCGAGAAATAACTAGTGCAGCGTGATTAAGTAGATCTTACAGTCCATTCTGATTTCTCCTACATGAAAAATGGGTCTTAGAGAAAACACTTCCAAGACAGCAAACTGTGGAAAGAAATTGGCTTTTCAATTCATGCTTTTCTGGGTTGTAAAACTTGGAGCCATCTGCAATTTGTACCAAGTGTTGGAAAGGACATACTGCTCACTTTTTTTCCTAGCGGAAATTTCTGAGCAAGTTTCCACATGGAATGCCACACATGAGTGAAATGTCCAGTCAGGTGTCCAGTTCTTGATTTCACACAAGGTCATGCGATTGATGAATGTTGTACAGGAGGAACACCCGTATTTAGACTGAAGGACGAGTTTGAAAAAGAATTTTCTAGGATAGCAGGATTCTTTGACATGCTTATGAAAAGAAGTACGATTCTGAAAAGTTATGGAATTCTGGACAGCATGCACAGGCTGTGTAGAAATAAGAGAAGCGCCCTGGGTCAGAGATTCAGTGACCTGATTTAGGAGGCTGGAGAGGGAGGTGGAATGCAATGTGGAGCTGACTGCAGGGGTGCTGTTTGCCACAACTGCCTAACTCAACTGGTAACACTTGGTAAGATCCTGGAGTCCGGTCCTGCCAGCAGCTGTAGCTTGTGTTTATCGTGAGGGAAGGTTGGGACAGGAGGTGCTCTTGTTGATGCGGCCAGATGTGAGACTCAGGAGGCAGCAGATCCTATGTCATGGCAGTTGCCATTGCCCTATATCAACTTTTGATGTATTGCCCTGTTACCTGTAAATGTCAACATGGGTCTTCTTGATTGACTGCCTGGTATTGTTTACATGATGCCATTGGTAAGAGGCAAGCGTGGACATCCTGCTAGTTCTTTTTGTTTCCTTAGACACTATAGTGTATTTCAAGTTTATGCTGTGGCTCTAAAGTTTGAATATCTAACGGGGTCAAGTAGAAAAGTTAAGGAGAGACCAGGTAATGGGGACTGTAACTGACTGGTTATTCTCAAGAACTCATGACCTAGAAAAGCCCTGTGGGCTGCCTCAGAGACTTTTTCCATAAGTATATTCATGTCCTGTTGTAAACTGGAGGATTTTAAACAGTTCTTAATTTTGAAATTTTTAAAACTCAGTTTTTAAATGAACATGTAGCTGGTCCTTATGCTACCCATTTACTTTATCTGATGCTCTCAGGAGCCTGTAAGACTTTACAGAGTTTTGCTTGGAAACGTCACTGCCTTGATAAGGGTTTAAGCCTGGTGTTGATGTGTCCCCGGGGGGGCCAGAGAGTCATATAGGATACAGGGTAGCATCCTGAAAAACTGCACTGCACAGCAAGGAAAAAGGTTGTTCCCGGGCCAGGCTGCCAGCCCCAGAATCCCGTTCCAGATGCTCACCAACAGTGTGACCCCCTGTGAAAAGCTTTGTGACTCCAGTCTTGGTTTGCTCATTAGAAAAATGGAGACAATAGGGACGTGTGCTCAATAGGTCACTGTGATGATTACACGAATTGGTTCACATGAGCAGCAAAAGCATTTGCCCTCTGTATTAGGAACAAGGTGCATGGTCTGTTGGGGCGTGAGGTCAAGCAAATGACAATCTTGAAACAGCTGTGTGCAGGACCCTGAGACACTTCTCTGCCAGCCCTGGCAGCTGATTTTTGATTCTTATCATCGGATCTATATCAGAGATTGTAAAGATTTCCCTGATGACTCTGCTGCTCCCCCAAGTGTGGAACCTCTTGGAGAGCAGAGAGCACTAGGTCCTTGGGGTCAGATCCTGATTCTGATACTGACCAGCTCTATTGCCTTGAGCCTAAGCTTTGAGCCTAAGGCTTTTTCTGCCTTTTTCTGCCTTTCCCAAAAAAATGCCCACAGTTGCAGCCTTCTCTGATGGAACCAAGTCAGTGGCTTCTGCCCAGCCTTTACGCCTTTCCTCATTTTCCCTAGCCATGAGTTCTTTCATTTTCTGGGTCTCAATGCAGTGGGATACCATTGATATTTTGATATTTTGTTGTTTAAGACAACAAAAAGAAGTGGAATTCCTGGGGCAAAATTGTGTCTCACTCTGTAGTGTAGTTCACTTACTTTGGGAGTTGATTTCTTATGTTTGCCTCTGGTGGATTTGTTTGTTCCATATTTTCATGCAAGGGTGCAGTGACAGCTTCTCATATTTCTTTGCACAAATATAATTGAGTGGCTTGAAAGCACAGTCCTTTTTAAAAGAAAATTAATGATCATATTAACATGTGAAGCTTCCTGGCAGTACACAAAGTCAAGATTTCATCAGAAAAAAAAAAAGCTCTAATATCTCGCCAATTTAGGTTTTCAAATACAACCTCCGTTTATGCCAAAAATAGTTCAACCTAAATATAGCTGGTTAGAAACAGAGATGTGGGACAAAGAAATTTCCAGCTCCCCTTCTGTGGTATGAAATAGTCAACAAAGAAAAAGAATACAATAGCAGATTTTCAATAGCTGGGAAACAACAATACTCATTATGACCATACTAAATATGTTCATGTGTGTGGTGGTCCCTTGCTGGAGAACTGGAAGATACCATAATGCTCCGTCTCAGACAGACACATCAAATTCTCCTGCTGAGCCACCAAATCGCAACATTTATCATAGGCATCGGCTCTGTGCATCTCTCTGTCTCAATTCATAAATGGTAAGATCCTTCTGGCCTAAGGCGATCATTGTTTCATCTTTGAATTGTTGACAGCCCAGAGCATGATAAGTTTCATGGAGTTTTTTCACAAAAAAAGTTTTCGGAGTGAGAGCATAAATGAAGCTTGGGTAATGATTTGACATTTCAGCGGCTTCCAGTGTGCTAAGGAGAAAAACGGTGTGGAGAGAGAGGGAAGGAGAATGAGAGCTAGAGGGAGAGAGAAAGGGAAGTGCAACGTTGCCATTTTTGCTGCAGACTTTCGTTATGAGTCACTGCTACACGGAATGCAAACTCAGAACCTAACTGGCACTCACCCTCTGCTGTTTGAGTACAGTGACAAATGAACCCACTTCAGAAATGGGAGGCGACATCTGCATATCAAGGAGCTGCAGAGATAACAACGAAAAGGTGCATGAGGAGTGATGAATGGTCACTGGCCTGTGCCAGCAAGGCTCTTGCTCCAGAGATGGATAGTTTAATTGTTCCTGCTTTGAATTCATGCTGCAGGCACCGCAAACAACTGAGTTTAATCAACCAGCAGCGTGGGCTGTCATAGATTTAAATTCATAGCAGGTTATGTTTCTACAGCGAAAGCTGTGGGGGTGTTTCACTCATGCAGATGTGAGAAGAGGCAGCAGACGTACGAATACTGTCCTCTTGGCCTCAATTCGATTGTCTTGTCTGAGGACCCTGCAGGGTGGATGCCTTCTTAGGAAGCAATCACGTTGATCAGGTTGGGTGTTTCAGGAGCTCATTTCATATTTAACCTGGTCTTTGGGAAGGTGAACTTTTCTGTGGAAAATCATGTGTGCTTCTGCTATGATTTCTTTAATATCCTTATCTATTTTTAAATATTTGTTTATATTTACCTTCTCTAGTATTTCTGAATCTGTTTTGTGGACCTAAATTTGATTTTCTAAGATAGATTTAGAACTGAAAACTTAAGATTCATGGGTAGGTAGGTTTTATTATTGTTATTATTATTATTATTATTATTATCATCATCTTGCCTCTGCATCTTAGGATGCAGAGACTTTGTAAAAAGGCAATAGTTTGCATTCACTAAGTTCCTAAAAGTGAACAAGGTTGATGAGGGGGGTACTTAGAATTCAATTTCTAAGTTCTTATGAGACCAAGAAGCTCTTTTGAGTTTTCAAGAATCAGGAGTCACTTGTGCACTTCTTTTCTGCTCTGTTGGATTTTATAATCCATAGACATCACTATCCAAAGTTGGAAGCAATGGGGTCCATTGATTAGGGATGTCCTAAACCTAGAGCCTATCAATGGTAGGGTGCCACTTGAAAGTTCAGTGCATGGATCAGAACACTTGCCAAGGCTGGTGGCCCAAGGAATGGAACAGAGGAAAATTCACTAGTTGGATCCACCATGCTGCCTGGCTGTCACTTCTGGACCTCCTGCCCAAAGCAGATCCCCAGCCTGCCTCTGGCTTTCTGCCATGTCATTCACCTTCTCTCCACCCTGCTGTCCGACCACAGACCTGCCCCACCTTCAGGATAGCATGTCTTCAGTGCCACGTTACAAAGTTGATTTACTTGGAAGGAGTATACTGCTCTTCCTAGAAGAATATTGGAACCATCCCCCAAATTTTGAACAGTAGGATGGATGTCAGTACTGCTTTCTTGCTGACAGGAACACCTAGTTTTTAAAACGGGCTGGCAGTGCAGCGCATCTGCTCTGTGTGCATTTTATACATGAGCTCAAACCCAGCACCGTGCTCAGTTTTGTTTATAACTTTGTACCCTTTGTGAGCACAGGAAACGCAGGTAAGAAGGGCAAGAACCTAAGAGAATAGACTAAAACTTCATAAGATTTTACTTTCAAAATGATTTGGCAAAGGGGTTTACCCTAGAGGCCTCAGTTTGTTGATACATATCAAAGGAAGCGAATGAAATGGCATCTGTTGAGGATGCTGAATCACACTGGTGTTAGAGACGATGAGGGTGTGAGTGTGTTTTAGTAAGTGTAGGTATGAGAATCAGGTGGGAGTGTTTGGACCCCGAGGAACACCCAAGGCAGAGGAGAAATTCACACAAATCAGTGCCAAGTTCAAACATTTATTTTTAAGTCTCTGTATTCATTAAGCCCGAACTAGTTTAACAAAGTGGAAACCATTGAATTCCGTTATCTTTTGCTGTGAGCTTTTCTTCCAGGAAGGAAGGGACTGTGCTTGAGAAACACTTTGAACAACTTGCTTCATGGGACCTTGAGACCAAGGAAGTAGATGGGGAGAAGAGTTCGCTAAAGCACTGGGTTAGCAGGAGGATGGGACAGTAAAATCTGCAGTGTGCCCAAAACGTGGAAGGAGAATGGAGCCAGCTGGCAAGTGTAAGACAGGAGGCCTCTAAGAGGAAGACTGTAGGGATATGGGATATGAGGATAGGCTGTGTAGGTAGGCTCTTGGTAGAGGACAGATAACATTTCTCTACGGTTTCTAAAATATCTCCTGGATCTTTGGATTTTTATCATTCATAATTTCTTTCTGTGAGATTAATTTTGGCAGTCTCAAATTCAGACCGAACTCTGAGTTTAGGTTGGCAGAGATGAAAACAGAAGTTGAAAAAAGGCTCAGACAGAACTTGTTGGTTGGATACCTGAGGATGGATTTGTGCATCTGGTTTGGTCTCTTCCTGCTGGTGGAATGACTGTCATATCATATAAGATATAGTCGTTAGTCATGGTCATCAAGAGTAAACCCATCATCAACCAAGTTGGCCTGAACAAATTGAATTGTTCCCAGCTAGGGTTTGTTTTCATTCTGGCACATTTCTGTGAATGCACAAGGTGTATCAGATATGCCATTCTCCATAAGGGGAGACCCGATCAGCTTTCCTTCGTTGGCACATGGTGATACATGGTGACTAGGAAATTTGAGAGCGAATTCTACTTGGGGATTCTGAATTTCTCTTATTGTCTTCATTTAGGGGCCTAGCTCCATTCAGATAGATGATGCATAGATTATTTCGTGGGACATAAGCTTCCACTCTTGCATCACGAGAGGCTGTTGTTGTACACTGTTGAACTCTTAATAGCCACAACCCTCCTGTGTAGCTGTTACAATTCCCATTTTCCTTTGGAGGAGACCAAGGATTTGCAAGTGAAACAATTTACCGGTATTACTCTACCAGACATTGGTAAGGGCTCAGGGCTCAGAAGTAAATATGCCAGAGGCACTATCTATCCTTGGCTCTGGAGGTAGGGAGTTTCCACTGAGTGGGTAGGGGGAGGGCCACAGAGTAGGAGCTGCCCAGAAAGGGAGGAGGAAGGCTCAACATTGCAAGGAAGCCATGCTATTCAGTTTTCAGCCGATGAGTATTTACTGGATGGCTACCGCATACCAGGCAGTGTTCCCAGTGGTATGAATACACAAAGTGAAAAGGAGAAATTACTTCTCCCAATGTCATGTTCCAATGAGACACTGCCTTCCTAGGGACAGAGATGCTGGTTCCTTAGCAGCCATCCCCACATCTTTGCTTGTTCAGATGTTAGACACTCTGTGATGAATGACATATCTGTATATGTTGACTCGTCTCATCCCAGCATCTGTTGTGAAACACAGGGATGCAGGATGAATCACTAGGACCTTGTCATATTTCTGTGCATGTAGCAAAACTGATCAGTCTGTAAATTTACATGTGTCTATATTGGCATTAACAGGAATTGTCTAATTGGCATTTTTAATCACTGCTGGACCCATGAACCTCTTTTGACCCTAGGAAGTAACTGACACTCACCTGAGTTTGTACACATACTGCCTCTACCGTGTGTGGTGGTTTGTCTGCAGGAGCAGCTCACTCCTGGTTTCATGTTAGTCTGACTCTGAGCTTCACTGTGGTCTAAGATGCTGAGGGCAATGGCTCCAGGACTACCCAACTCTGCCTATCCGTTTATACACCTGGTCTTAGGCGAATTCACTTTCTCCCCTTCACTCCATCAGCTCTAGTGTAACAGGGCAGACAAAGTAAAGGGAGTGATGGTCAGGATTCTTTTCGCTATTGCCTCTGCCTCTGAGAACATTCCTTCTTCGGTTGTGTAGACATCGGAAATGGTCAGTGGCTCACCAGTTATTTTATGATCCCTTTAGGAAAAGAGTGAAGTAATTGCACCATAGTTAGAATACTCATTATCCAAACTAAAATTTAAGTTCTGATATCTTCATTAAAGAAAAAAAAAAAAAAAACAGACACAGGGCAGTTTCAAGTTTAATCCTATAATGGCATGTCTTTGCCTTGAATTCTAAATTACTTTCTTGAGATTGAATGAAAGATTTAATTTACTGATAATTGGAACAAGACTGACTGACTTCATGGGGGATCTGCTATATCTGAAAATAATATTCATTTTCTCCAGGTTTCAATTTCTTGATCATGATGTTTTATAAGATATGCACTTTCATATAGCCTTTTCATTTTTCTCATAATTGTGTAGGAACACCAAGGAGAAAAAAAATGTTCTCCAATATATTTTTAAAAGGGTTCTCAAAATTATGATTCCCCAGTTAATGTACACACACATTGGCAAAACGAGAAGTTCATTTAGTAATTGCTAAAAGAATAATGGCTTTAATAACCAGTGTTCTACTTGGTGTCTGCCTCTACGCATTGTTAGAACAGCAAACATCACCCAGTTCCCTGTGGCCCTGTTTTCTTTGAAGGCTCTATTTATGCCTTTCTAATTTTGACTGTGTTTTGACATTTTCAAGTAAGTGTGTGGCATCTGTTGAGTAAATGATCACTCAACGTAGATTTGCTTCAGTTACCACCCTGGTTCAGTCTCCTTGACTACAGGTTTGCCTTTCCTCACTCCAGCTGATGGTGACACCTGCCTCCCTGCTCTAGCATCGTCCTTGGGGGCATCTAAGAGTTTGCGTTTCCCTGTGAAGAAGGAGGAAGCCCTATCATGTTAGCATTCTCTTAGTTCTGATATTATTTTAATGCTTATGCATATCGTAATTTTCTCCCCAAATCTGCACTCAGCATCTTTAAAAGAATAGTATTTGGATGTAGTCCATGTTGGTTGCTGAGATAAATGGCTACTTCAGCACACTGCATCCAATGTACTACAATCATTTTGTCTAATTATGTTTTTTTTTAAAAAAAAACAGGTACATGTGGCAGTAACAGTTTTTAGATTTTCTTATTTGAATCATAAAGCATTCACAGATTCATCTTTTTCTCATCATGAAAGACATCTTAGTGTTACCCGTATTATGTAGGTGATGGCTCTATCATCAATTACTATTGAAAGAATGAGTTAATATAATTTTTACATAAAGATGGTGAGTTAAGGATGGGCACTGACCTCGTGATTAAGAGTTCACCCCCTCGGTGAGCATACAGGCTTGGTTCCAATCCCAATGCTCTGCACCCTAGGAAGTAACAGGTGATGCACGAAGGGTTGGATCCTTGCCACTCACCTAGAAATTCCAAATTGACTGAGTCAGTCTTCCAACTATGTGGAATATTGCACAACCACACACACACACACAATTACATTTGGTGCAGATGATCACACAATTACATGCATATTTTGCACAATTATCTATATATACATGTGAGTAGAGGCAAACACCCACACCCCCACAGGAAACCAGTCACATTTTTGTATAAGGTCCAATAGCTTGTCTCTGTGACCCATATGGATGGATTCAACCAACCACAGAGTAAAAATAATGAGAAAAGTAATGTAGTTAGAAAAATAGTTAATAGTAAAATAGAAAAATAATCACACAGGTACTGAAAATGGATGCACTTTTTTTCAAGTCACCATCTGTTAAATGCAGTAGATCAGTAGTGACATATATGAGGTATTATATGCAGCTGGAGACTATTTAAAATCTGTGGAAAGATGTATGGAGGCCCTCAGCAGATTCTGTCGCTTTCTCCATAAAGGGCATGGGAATCCTCAGGTTTTGTATCTGCGTGGTGTCCTGAAATGACACTCTGTGGCTACTGAGGGACAGCTGTACTAACAATGAACAGGGAAACCAAGCTAAAAATTCAGTAGCATTTCTAATTGTTCTGAAGAACACGAAGTAATTAGATATAAACTTTGGAATGCATGCCGTGTTGAGGATCACTAAATGCCAAGGGAATAAATCAAAGAAGACTTAAATAAATGAAGAAACAAATGGTGTTCATGGAATTGGAAGGCTCATAGTAAAATGTTAATTCTCCTGAAATTGATAGCTATTCCTATAAAACTCTTATTAATGAGATTTTCATAGGTAAGCCTGCTCTAAAATTTATATGGGAATATTGCAGAGTAGTTAGCATAATCTTGAAAAATACTAATGAAGTGCAGGGAATTGCTCTACTCAATACTAAGAGCTTTTTAAGGAAAGATTTATTTATTTGGAAAGTAGGAGTGACAAAGGCAAGGGAGAGACAAAAAGAGTTCCTCCACCTGCTGGCAGACTCCCCAGAGGACTGCAACTGGAAGGTTTGGGCCAGACTCAAGCCAGAAACTAGGAGCTTCATCCAGGTCTCCAATTTGAGCCATTAACAGGGAGCTGGAACAGAAATGGAGTGGCCAGGACACAAACTGACAGAATATGGGATGACAGTCTAGCAGGTGCCACTTAACATGATACACCACAACACTGTCCCAATAATAAGACTTCCTGGAGAGTTACAACAATCAAGACAGCTTGACAGACAAAGATTAGTTTGTCACACTGGAAAAGCTAGAAACAGGTGCACATGAATTTTCCCAACCTGTTTTTGACAAATGTACAAAACAATTAAGTGGATAAAGAATATTTTCAACGAATACTCCTAGCTCAGTCAAGTATTCAGAAGCAAAATAAACAAAAATAAAAATCAGACTAAAACAAAATAGAACCTAAATATACCACTCATATTACACAAAAAAATAACTTAAAACACATGATGGATTTAAGCCATAAGACCACAAAATGTAATAAAATGGAAATGGAAAGCTCTTATACTTTATAAAAAATGAGAACAATTTTCGGGTTCTAGTGTATAGCAAAGGGTTCACAACTTTAATCCTGAAATATATGTGAAGGGAGAATATGATGAATTGGACTTTATCAAAGTTGAAAACATTTTCTAAATTAAATTCTATTGAAATAATTAAAAGGTGAGAAATACATCGGAGGAAAAAAATCTGTATGTATCTAACCAATAATTACTATCTGGATAATGAAGATACTTGGAAGATTTAAGGAAAAATAGAAGTAAAAGACGAGTTTATGAAAAAATTTACGTGGAGCTGGTATGGTGGTTCAACAGGCTAATCCTCTGCCTTACTGCAGCAGCATACCATGTGGGTATATTCCATGCACTTTGTTGAAACTTCCTGCATATAAATAAGTTTGAAAACAGCAAAAATCATTTAAAGGATTGGTTACTGGACTGGAGAGGCGACAAAGCAGGCTAAATTTGCCTGTAGCATAGGCATCCGATATGGCCACTGAATTCAGTCCAGGCTGCTCCACTTCCCAATCCAACTCCCTGCTTACGGCCTGGGAAAGCAGTTGAGAATGGCTTAAATCATCGGGCTCCTGCACCCGCATGGGAGACTTGGAGGAAACTCCTGGCTCCTGGCTTCAGACAAGCCCAGCTGTGGTCACTGTGGCCATTTGGGGTGTGAACCAGTGGATGGAAACCTTCATCTCTCTGTTTCTATGTATAACTTTGCATTTCAAGTTAAATAAATCAATATTTCACAATTGAAGGTCAAAAGAGTGAGGTTAATACATAAAACCTTTCAATTTATTAACCCTTGAGAAATGAAAATTAAAACCACCATCAGCTTTTATGCATTTATGAGAGTGGTTCCATTTTAAAAAAAGAACAGAAAAAGTACATACAACTAGCATGAAATGTCAGGGGATTGTGGAGAAGCTGGAGCTCAGAAAAATTGCTGTTGGTGGGAATAGAAAATGGCATGGTCACTCTGCTAATTTGGTGTGCAAATGTTGGGTGATGGTGCCAGTGCATTTTTTGGCATTTATCCCACAAAGCATGAGAATCTGTTGGCATAGATACTTCTCTGTGAATGTTTGTTGTGACTGTATTCAGAGCAGAAACTTGTAACCATGAATCTGGCCATCCACAGTTGACTTTTTAAGCACCTTCCTGTACATTTATACAAAGGAATAAGTCAATGTTCTATTTTTCAAGAACTTGAATTATGCGTAGAGGGAACGGTGCTGAACTTAAACAACCAATACCACACAGTTACACACACCTTGTATCTTGTTTGTATAACATTCTTAGATTGGTCAACATATAGAAATGAAAATCCAATCTGATTTTCAATATTTATTAGGAATATCATGGTTGTAGTTATGACCAGGGATTTGAAGATATTAATGTCGGTGTCCTGGCTGTGAGCTCGTGCTGTAGTTTAAAGATTTTTATTTTTATTATTTTTTTATTGGAAAGGCGGATGTACAGAGAGGAGAGACAGAGAGGAAGATCTTCCGTCCGATGATTCACTCCCCAAGTGAGCGCAACGGGTCGATACTATGCCAATCCGAAGCCAGGAGCCTCTTCCGGGTCTCCCACGCGGGTGCAGGTTCCCAAAGCTTTGGGCTGTCCTCGACTGCTTTCCCAGGCCACAGGCAGGGAGCTGGAAGGGAAGCGGGGCTGCCGGGATTAGAACCGGCGCTCATATGGGATCCCGGGCATGCAAGGCGAGGACCTTTAACCACTTGTGCCACCACGCCGGGCCCTGTGCTGTAGTTTTACAAGAGTTGATTATCCAGGGAAAGTGAACAGAGATATATATGAATTCACTGAATTATATATAACTGAATGTCAATGAACAATCATTTCAGATTCACAAATGTTGTTCAAAATAAATAGTAGTAATGCAGTGTGATACAATGCAATGTTTGTAAAGACTTTGGCAATTGTAAGTGTTCCCTAGGTCCATCTGGCAGAGAAGGCAGGTGTCTTTCCAGCCCACGTTCAAATGTCTTATCCCCATTTATCTCACATGGAGCTTATTATTATTATTATTATTATTATTATTATTATTATTGAGTTACAAAGATCTGTATTTTGCTGGCAACCTAAACACTTGGCAGACACTGCAAAAATGACATTACCATAGCTGATATTTGTCAAAAGGCTTGTTTGGTATCAGCAATATTTAGAAAGAATTGCTTGAAGGTCACAGTTTGAAAATTCACCTCTAGAACAAGCCTGAAGAATCGAGAAGAAGAATACTGAGGTTCAGTTATTGTTAAGCCACCACATAATTATGTTTGCAGGATTATGCTCCGGTGACTGTCCAAATGTATCTTCGTTTACCCCAACAACTGTAAGATTTGTCTGAGACATTACATTTTCTATGAACATTGCAATTGTGTGATCAGGCTTTCTCCTGTTTGCTGAAACGTTGGAGATGAATCCGGGCCACTCTTTCTAGGCCATTGTGATGGAATTCTCCATGTGTACTTGCATCATCCACTTCATTTGTCAAAATTACGTAGGTTTGTCATGGCAGCATATTGAGAAATTAGAGAAATAATTTCTCTGGGTCTCCTCCAACCTTCTATTTTGCAAGCATATTTTGTCAAGCCTGTTTCTTTTCTTTCTTTATCTTCATGTTCTCTCTCTTTTTTTCCTCCTGCTAATGGATGGGCCAGTTTGTTTTTGCTTCCTTGAAATCGGCCTTTAAAAATATTATTATTGGCTGCTGGTATGGCATGGTAAGCTAAGCTTTTGCCTGCAGTTCCAGCATCCTACATGAATGGTGGTTTGTATCCTGACTGCTCCACTTCCTATCTAGTTCCCTATTTATGGCATGCAAAAACAGCGGAGTATGGTCTGTGTGCTTGGGACCCTGCACCAACATGGAAGACCCCAAAGAAACTCCTAGATCCTAGCTCCCAGCAGTGGATTCATGCAGCTGTTACTGTTGCAGCCATTCAAGGAGTGAACCAGTGGATGGAATCTCTCTCTCTCTCTCTCTCTCTCTGTCCTCTACTCTGTAATTCTGCTTTTCAAATTAAAAAAAAAAACTTTTAAATAGATATATTATTCATATGTAATCATTTTCTGAGGTTCAGTGTGATATTTCTACACATGCATATAGCATGCTCTAATCAAGTTAGGATAAGTAGCAGTTTTCCTTAGTATTTCTTTATTTTTGGTTTCTTTGAAGTCCTCTATCCTATGTCTTCCTGAAATATAAATATGTTATTGTAAACTCATTCCCCAGAGCGATAGAAATGAAAACTCATTAGTTCTACCTGCTTGTGTTGTAGTTTTTATCCAGTCTTCTTCTATCCACCTTTCGCTTCCACTCTTTTAGATCTCTGTACTTCTACTTGGGTATGCAGATCAAGTTTTTTCTTTTACATTCCACATTTGAGGGAGCGTGTTTAGTATGTCTTTCTGTATTTCCTTAATACCGTGTCCTCCTGTTCTATCCATTTTGGCTGCAGATGACAGGATTTTCCTTTTCTCTCCAGGTGAATAATATTTCATTAAATATAGACATATATAAATACATGCCACTGTTTAATTTTGGTCGTGGAGCATCTTGGTTGCTCAGTATCTCAGCTGCTATGAATAACTGTACTGAACATGGGAAAGCAGGTATGTGTTTCATATGCTGGTTACATTTCCTTCAACTCTGTTCACACAAATGGGTGATTCAGCATCTGCCTTGTTGCTACTTTCAACATGAATAAGCAGTATCCCACTCCTATGCTCTCCCTTGTTCTATTTATTTATGTATTTTTTTATTGGAAAGTCAGCTATGCAGAGAGGAGGAGAAACAGAGAGGAAGATCTTCCATCTGCTGATTCACTCCCCAAGTGGCCGCAACAGCTGGAGCTGAGCAGATCTGAAGCCAGGAGCCAAGAGCTTCTTCAGGGGCTCCCACAGTGGTGCAGGGTCCCAAGGCTTTGGGCCGTCCTTGACTGCTTTCCCAGGCTACAGACAGGGAGCTGGATGGGAACCTGAGCCATTGGGATTAGAACTGGCGCCCATATCAGATCCCAGAGCATGTGAGGCGAGGACTTTAGCCACTAGGCTATCGTACCAGGCCCCTCTCCCTTGTTTTAAAGGATTCAGCCACAAACAGAAAGGATATTAGGGCCTTGCCTATGTTTCCTCCTTGTTAAACTCAATTCGTATCTCCAGACTTCTTCAAAATTGCCAGTTTACATAAAGCTTCAATAAAATTGACCCTGTATTAATCTAAAATGAAAAAAAATTACTAATAAGTGGAAAAATATTGAGTCTGCCATTTATAAACTTATTAGGAAATGCTAGATAATTTCTGAGTGTTCCACAGACAGGCATGTCATTTTTAAGGAAATAACCCCTGATTTCATATGTAAAAATGATGCAAATTGTGGCAGCTTTTTAAAAATCGACATTAATATTTTACAACTTTCATACTTGTTAAACCTTTGGTTCCTGCTTTAGCACATGGCACATGTTTTTTCCTTAAATTGAAGTAGACTTTTTTTTTTTTTGCGACTTAAGCAAAGTCATATTGAAAAAGTAAAGAGACAAAAACGCCTACACTTGGTAGACTAAGAGCCAAATCTGCATTCAGACTGGTATTTTTATAGACACGAGTGTAGGTACCCTGCCTCTTCCTCCTCCTCCCCCTGCTCTTTCCGGAACGTGTGGCTATGTGATTTTGTTTTTGAAAGTTTTTAGGAATCCCCCTAAGCACCCCTCCCAGACAACACTGGCCTTCAAGGTTCTTATCTATTGGCAAAAGAGGTGGTGTCTTCAGTGTGTTACTAGAATCTTGTTGCGTCAGCTGGACCCTTCCCCCATGTGAGTGAATTCCTCTTTGTAAGCCAGGGGAGACAGACAAGATGCTGGGCCCTTGCTCCATTGCATACCAATTTGTTAAAATTTTCTCATTTTCTTTGCCCACCATCTTACACACGCAGGCTGGTATCTACCGACCTGCCTTAACAGTTCCTCCTCAGGAGAAGGAACCTGTGGATGGAGATCTCCATTTCTTCATCTTCCTTAAGGTCATGTGTGGGTGTGGAGATGCTTAGGCGTGTTGTGTTGCTGCCTGTCCCAGGGTGTGTGAGAGTGGTCTAGGAAGCGACTGTCTCCCGTGGTCCAGAGAAGTAGTCACTCTGTCTGGGGGGGCAGGCTGGAAGTGAGACAGCTTTCATTTTGTTAAAAACCATAAATGAGGACATTGAAGATTGCTGATGCAAAGAGCAGTACAAGTATGGGAACTATAAGGCCAGGGAGGAACAAAAGACAGAATTTCCTTGACGAGATGGCAGGCCAACAAGTTAAGTCTTGTTCACCCTGGCTCTAGAATTGTCTGGCCTTGTTCGTGGAAGTGTGAACATGATTTTGAATGCTTTGACCCCAAGTCATTTTTGTAACATGACACAGGCGCCCCTTTGGGCAGCAGTTAGTCTGGCCAACTGCCTGCTTATTTTCTCCTGGTATTTTTTTTCCTGTTTGATTTCTTTGAAGTCTACTCTAGGATTGTCTGACTTCACCATGTGTAAATTCTGATGTTTCTTTTCCTTGGAAATCTAAATATTTGAGTTTTGCAACAACAGACAAATCAATGGTAATAGTGGTTCTATTCTCCCCCTTAATAGCTTTTTTATGCTAATTTCTGACACCGGATGAACATGGTAAGTTTAAAGCTATGCTTGATAGGAAAAGTAACTATGCAAATAGATCATGAAGCATGAAATGAAAGCTGAATAATAAAATTTCAACATGGGATTTGTGTGCTATCTGCTGACTACTGTTTAAAACAGTGTTGTTATGCTCAGCCTATTTATGACTAATGTTAAATCTTAAGCCCTTTAAATATACAAGACTTTGGTCTATTTTGTTTCACTAAGACTATGACTAATCATCCCAAAACTTGAGAGTTGAACTACGTGTTGACTGTCAACAGTTGGATTTCCATAGCAGAAATAAATATGACTATTTTCACTCAATAAATGCAGATGGCACTTTGTGGGAAAGCACAAAGATTGACATTGTACTGTAGTAGAATTGCTTGGTTGCCAACCATAAGCTTCATTTAAGCGTAGCAGGTGCGGTGTGTTGTACTAAAATGACCTACGAGCTTAGTGTTAAAATCTCTGGATATGTGGCCTTGGTGCAGCCTGTTTGTGACAAGGGTATATTTTTCTGAGAAGAGATCCTATGAGTTTTGAGGAGGCTAGAGTCAAGTCATCAAAAAGTTGCATTTGGAAAACATGACTGCCATTGTCCTGCTGTCTTCTACATCCTCGCTGTGGGTCACTGGTGTCGTCTACCTAATCCTAGCACCTCAGTACCCTTACACTGGAAACAAAACCTCTAGCGCATGAACCTTTGGGAATTAAACTCAAACCATATCCAAGCTGTAGCAATGGTAGGAGCATTAGATGCAACACTCTAGCTACCAGATCTGTTTCTGAATTACCTTAAGGTGTTAATACCATGAAATTCATTTGGTATTGGCCAATGAAATTCTTGTTAATAATGTTAGCAATTTGGGGGCCGGGCGCCATGGCCTAGTGACTAAAGTCCTCACCTTGCATGTTCTGGGTTCCTATATGGGCACTAGTTCTAAGCCCAGCATCCCTGCTTCCCATCCAGCTCCCTGCTTGTGGCCTGGGAAAGCAGTCAAAGGCGGCCCACCTCCTTTGGACCCAGCACCCATGTGGGAGACCCAGAAGAGGCTCTGGACTTCTGGCTTGAGATTGGTGCAGCTCTGGCCATTGTGGCCATTTAGGGTTTGAATCAGGGGACAGAATATTTTCCTCTTTGTCTTTCTTCCTCTCCATATATTTGAAAAAAGCAAAAAAAGAAAAAAAAAACAAACAAAAAATAATAATGGTAGCAGCTTTTAGAATCTAATGAACATGCAAGGTCATTTGTAAATAGATTATCATTGAGTACTGATAATTTTGAACAACTTCTTGTAGCATTTTAGGATGAGGTTAAGATCTACAAAAAAGAAACCAACAGAAAATCCCAAGTTTGTGTTTAACTTTTGACACTCTCATTATTTGTCAAATCACATAAAAACATGGTAAACCTGGCCATCATCTATACTTGTGTTCTTCTGACTCCATTGCTGAAATTCCCCACTCTTTTTAGTATTTATTCTGATTTTCCCTTTCATTTATTTTTGGTCCTTTTACTATTTTAAGGAATATGATGAAATTCTTATTGAATTATTTGAACTGATTCATCATTTCTGCTTTCTGATTTTGGGCAAGATTACATCTACGGGAGAAAAATTTCATGATAAACTTTCAGTGATACTTACCTGCCACGGCAGATAGCAGATCAATAATGTGTTTTTCCTAGAGTAACTTCCATACAAATCCATTGTATTCTATGGACTCCTACAATATTCCCAAATGTGGGAAACTTATCTCCATAATTTATGGTGATAGAGGACTGGGTTTGTTCCTTTCCTGACCAAAAAACAAAGTGATAATTGTCAAATTAAGATACATTTATTTTACTAGTGTCACTTATAACAGATGTAGAAAAATGTTATTCTAACACAGTTCATACCCATGTCTACTCGGAATTGTGTATGCTCGTTCACATTAAAATCGCTTAAAATTTGGGCCAGCATTAGAGTTCTAGCATCCCATATGGGCAGAGTTTATGTTCTGGCTGCTAACACTTCTGATCCAGCTCCATCCTGGTGCACCTGGGAAAGCATCAGAGATCACTCAAGTGCCCGGGGCCCTGCATGCGCATGGGAGATGTGAAAGAAGCTCCTGGTTCCTGGGTCAACTTGGCCCATCCCCAGCCTTTGGGGCCAGTGAATCAGCAGATGGAAGATTTCTCTCCCTCTTTCTTCCTCTCTGTGTATGTCCTTCCTCTACAGCCTTGTCTTAAAAAACAAAGTTGAAGAATTCATTTGTTAATTGCACTAGCTACATTTCAACTTATCAGTGTTTGTGACTACTGGCAACCATATTGAATGGAGCAGATTTAGAAACTATATCTGTTATATCTGTTGAATAACTATTGATACTATATATAAGCTTTATATGCCAAATATACATTAATGGCATTAATAATAAGAATAATGTGCATTTTACGTCATGTAGTAAATTAGTCTGATAATTGTTAGCAGAGTAAAGATTGGATTATAAGTTTAATTTCCTAATACAACTATAGAAGAGCAAAACATTTTCCCACTACATAAAAGTTAAAATAATATCAGAGGCTTAAAGTGGAGGTTATTTAACAATAAGTCATGTTACTTAAAGCTGAATGACCCCAAGGAGCTTCTTGCAAACAAACTACCCAGGCCTCAATTTCACAGTGCCAAGATTTTGAACAAGTTTAAACCTGACAAGAGAAGACCTTGGCTCCAAACTGTCCAGTGTGTATAGACTTAATATCCCTAAGAGATCTGACTTGTAAATTGACTGAAGCTTTTACCATTATTTCAATAGTGGGTTGTAATAATTGGTTTAATGCAGTATATTCTCAAAGCACCTGTGTCAACAGTCTTTTTCTGTTTTTTTTTTTTTTAAGATTATTCATTAACTGTTCAATGAAGTAGGTGGCCTTCAAGTTCAACCACAGTCTTATCTGAGGTTATTTAATAAGGTGAAGACTGGACATTTTACTCTACCTTCCTGGCATTAATAATCACACATATCTCTGTACCACGAAGCAGGAATGTGGTGCGTTCTATTTTCTTCCTCCAAGATATCATCATTGCCTCCTTTCCTAGCCTAGTAAGATGTCTTAGAGTTTGGGATTCCTTTCCTGGATCTTACTGCAAACTTTGGTGTTACTAAGATATTGCAGTAATTGCATAGTCCAGAATATTCTATGATGATCCTGCGTTCACATGCCATTAGAAGAAAAACACATATTCCCATAAAGCCTCTGGCTTTTCATCTACATTTTACTGAGTGTGTAGGGCAATTCCAGAAGAATCTGGAAACCATCACAGTATGTCTTCTCAGTCTGAATCATCTATTGTAATTTACTTAGGGATCTTATATCATTCCATAAATACCAGCATCATATGGAAACCATGACTCATAGAACTGTTTCAGTAATGTTCTTTGCAATAGTGGGCATGTTCAATACAGGAGAAATATAAATATATGTAGGTGAAAATGTGCATCATTGTGCATTTCAAATATTTTTTCTTATTTTGAGTGTGACTAAGCTCTTCTTATATGTCTCGTTGTCATTTACAATGACCATATCTGTAATTTTCTATGTATTCCTTTGTACATATCTTCTGTTTGACTGTTGCCTTTTCCTTGCTTTAAAGCAGCCCTTAGCCTATTAGAAAACAAGCTTTCTGTGAATTGACTCATAAGTAAAACTTTTCTTTGATTTTTGTACAGATATTTTAAACATTTAAAGATTTTTGTAGTTGAGATTTATTTACGTGTTTATTTATTTATTTATTTACTTCTGTGCCGTATAAGTTTTTATTTTCACTAACTGGTCTGAATAGCTTAGGTTATGCTGCTTCTAGTTATTTCTGTGCTAATTATGCTGTTGGCTAAATTCGCCTCCAAATGGTAAGTGTAGAAGTGAAGATCCTGCTTTCTTATGGACTGTCAGCCTGGTGCCATCCTGAGTGCCTAGACAGTCCCCTGCCCTCCCCTCCCCTCCCCTCCCCTCCCTCCCCTCCCCTCCCTCCCCTCCCGTCCTCTCCCTTTCCCTACAACTTCCCTCCCCTCTTCTCTTCTTTTCTCATTTAAAGATTTATTTCTTTTTCTTGGAAGTCATAGTTTCAGAGAGAGAGAGAAGGAGAAACAAAGAGAATGATCTCTCGTTCATTGAATCTTTCCCCCAAATGGCCAAAATGGCTGGTAAAAGACTGACTCGAAGCTGGAAACCAGGAACTTCTGTGTCTCCCAAGTAGATACAGGGACCCATGGTCTTGGGCTGTGGTTCACAGCTTTCCTAGGCCATTAACAGGAAACTGGATCAGAAACGGAACACGTAGACTAGAACCAGAATAGGATTAGTACACAATGTCACTGCATTGTGTCTTCATAGTCTTGTTTCTTACCTTCTCCATTACATTATTTTAAAAATATATATTTTCACATTAAAATTTCCCTAAAAAGATTTATTTGCTTTGCTTGGAAATGTAGAGCTAGAGAGAGAAAGATATTTCATCACAGGTTCACATTGTAAATGGCTACAATGGACAAAGCTAAGCTGATTCAAAGTAGCCTCTTCCAGGTCTCCCACATGAGTTCAGAGTCCCAAGGACTTAGACCAGCCTCCACTGCTTTCCCAGGCCGTAAGAGGGAAGCTGGGTGGGAAGTGGAGAAGCTGGGAATAGAATCAGTGCCCATATGGGACGCTGGTGTCACGATTTGAAGGACAAGTCTGTTTAGCTACAGGAACCGGCTCCTTAAAATCAACCCATTAGTGACCTGAATTACATTTGGAAAAATGCCCTCACCTTTGTCAGACTAACTTAACCATAGAGTCCATTATATGAACAGTGTCCTCCCTGCAGTCAGAGCATGGGGCTGGGGGGTGGAGTCGGGTTAAACAGCACATCTGGAAGATCATCTGAAAATTTTCCTATTACACATCCTCTTGGAATTCACCTTTTGATTTTTTTGGTATGTATATCTATAATTTATCAGTTTCTTAATGCAGGTTTGTGATTTAACACTTAATAGGAACAGTTATCTTATTGTTTTTTGTTTCTAGACTTTTACTGGCATATTTATTTGACATAGTGTCTTTTCATACAGATTTTAGGGTAAGACTATATTATTTAAAATTAAAATACCCATAGAAAATTTTGAAGGGTTGTGATAATGCATATCTTATATGAGGAAAAGTGCCATGTGGGTGAAACTTCGTTAAAAATGTGTTTGTATTTTTATTGGAAAAGCAGATATTCAGAGAGAAGGAGAGACAGAAAAAGTCTTCAGTCCCCTGATTCATTCGCCAGATGGGCACAATGGCTGGAGTTGAGCCAATCTGAAGCCAAGAGTCAGGAGCTTTTTCAAAGCCTCCCACACAATGCATAGTCCCAAGGCTTTGGGCCATCCCTCCACTGCTTTCCTGGCTGAAAGTAGGGAGCTGGAAAGGAAGTGGAGTAGCTGGGACATAAACATGGAATGCTGGCATTGCAAGGTGTAGGATTAACCTCTTGATCCATTGTGCTGGACCCTGGTGAGGTTGATTGATCAAAACATAACCACTTTTCACAAGTTGCCTCTCCTGTAAGCCCCTTAGTAGTATTTTATTTTTCTTATTTTGGTTCTTACATAAGTTTCACTTGTTTTAATATGTTTTATCTCTTGTTCTAATTACATGCACTGCCTTTTTCAAATATGCCTTTTGGAAGTTATTTTATTATTTTAGATTTATTTATTTTGATTGGACAAGCAGATACAGAGAGAAGGACAGACTGGTCTTCATTGCCAGGTCCAGAAGTTATTGTCTTATATTCAATCTACTAGCTTTAGTATTTTAACCAGGTACAGTAACTTTTCAGTTCTTTTCTAAGACTTTCTACATGTGCAAATCTTTTGTGCATTCATAATGATAGTTTTTCTCCTCTTTTCAACTTTTATACATACATTTTTTTATTTAGGGTTTCTAATTAAAGATTAATTCTGCTGAGTGTGTTTCTTAGAGTCTATTGAGATGGTTCTATGTTTTATTTCCTTGGCCTTATTAATCTGCTTGTTTAAAAATCAGTAAGTCTTCTACTATCGAGCTGTTCTTTGGTGGTTATGTCAAAATGTTCTTTTAGCAATCTGCTGCCTTCATTTTGCTGGTATTTTATGAGATATTTTTGTAGCATTATTGTTAACAAATGTTAGTTGCTAGTTTTTTTTTTTCCCCAGTTACAATGTCTGCAGAAATACTGCTGTAGTCTTTGAAAACTAATTTGGAAGGATCTATTTTTTGACATTCACAATTCAAATAATCTTGTTAAAATCTCCCTTAAAATCCTGATAGAAGTCTTCCAGGAAGATTCCCCAAGTGTATTTGTGTTTTTGTTCTTTAATGGAGGTGTTGCCCTTTTGGCAACTTATTTTCTGTATTCATGTTTTATATTTGCCTGTAATGCATTTTGGTAAATTGTCCTCTTTCAGACTGTTATTCACTGTATCCATCTGAAACTATACAGATATTGTGCTATTCAGTGTGATTATTTTAAATATTGATTTCACATTTGTCACTTCCCTCACACAGTTATTATTTTCTTTTTTTGTTGTTTTTCATAATTAAGATATATCTTCGTGTTCTCATTTACTCACTAATTTTGATTTCATGGTATTTTAATACACGAATGTGCTTTTCTGATAAGTTTGGCTTTTATTATTTTTGTAACTGGTGAATATACCAAGGGCATGTAAAACTCTTAATTTAAAACAGGAGAATTCTTTATGCACACGTGTTAGAAAATATACAAATAAGTATATGAGCATGATCTGTCTCGTTGTGTTATTGATAATTTTGCTATTTGTAACTGATCCTAGTGGTAAGAGAGATGAGTTAATGTCTTTCAGCACTGCATTGGGTACACTAAGTTAGTGCTTCCATGTCCAACATTTTTGTGTACTCTGCTTGATGCTTATCAGGCCACGTGGGCAGATTGGAAAGCTGGCCACACCCTTTCTTAGAGAAGATTCTAGGAATTTGACAGAGGTAGTAAAATCTAAGACCTGTCTGATCATTTCATTTTTTAAAGATTTATTTATTTTTTATTGGAAAGGCAGATTTATAGAGAGGAGAGGCAGAGATGGAAATGGTTCATGCCCAAGTGGCCTCAACAGCCGGAGCTGGGCCAATGCAAAATCAGGAGGTAGGAGCCTGGTGCAGGTGCAGGGTGGCAGGGCTGTGGTCTATCCTACAATGCCCTCCCAGACCACAAGCTGGGACATGAACTGGCACCAAATGGGATGCCAGTGCATGCAAGGTGAAGATTTTAGCCACTAGACTACCATGCCAAGCCTAATACTTTCATGTTTAAAGAATAAGAAAAAAAATGTTTTAGTCAGTAAAATGAAATTATCCAGTCATTTAAAACTTCCAATGATTTTACTAAGATGATTCAGTGTTTATTTTTACCAACTTTTAGGACACTTATTGGAATATTTTCAATTTTGAGTCATCTTCTTAATTTTATAACACTACCATTGATATGCATACGGTATTTAGTATAATAAAATGTCTCAAGAGCATTCCACCTCAGGGATTTGAAGAATATAAGTTTTTGTAGTCAATATTATACATTTCCCATATTCTTTATAAAGGGTTTTATTTTATTTGTTTCATTTTATTTTTTTTTATATTTACCTACAATAGTATTTTTAATGTTTGCATTCTGGTAAAATCTCATTTTCTCTTCCTTTTATTTTCGTCTCTTTGTCTTCTCTTGGTTATAAAGTTTTATTAACTCATCCATTTTGGTTCTAAATTTTGTTAGTAATTTTCATCACAACTCTTTCTATTATTTAATTGTTTCTTCTAATGCTTATATTTATTTATTGTGTGAATTTTTCCTCCATGTGTGTATTCTGATTTTTAGCTGCATTTTTAAGGATTTACTTATTTTTATTAGAAAGGCAGATTTACAGAGAGAAGGAGAGATAGAGAGAAAGATCTTTCATCTAGTGGCCTCGATGGCCGGAGCTGAGCTGACCCAAAGCCAGGAGCCAGGAGCTCTTCCAGGTCTTCCACGCAGGTGCAGGATCCCTAGGCTTTGGGCTGTCTTTGACTACCTTCCTAGGTCACAAGTAGGGAGCTGGATGAGAAGTGGAGCAGCCGGGGTATGAACTGGCACCCATATGGGATCCTTTGGGTGCAAGGCAAGGATGTGGCAGTTTCATCACTGCACCCAGCCCTTAGCTACACATTTATCATACTTTTTTTCCTGTTTTATTATGGGCTTAGGCTTACCTTGTGAGCATTTTATGCCCATGAATAAAATTTATTGCAGATTTTGAGAGATTTTTTCCATATAATCCCCGGAACTCAAGTTAGCTTATTAATAAGGGCTGTTGCTCAATTTCTCATTTTTTTCTTATTCCAGACAAAAATTGCAGTTTTTAAATGTCAAGTGATCGCCTCCTTTGAAGAGAAGGATATTTCGGATAGGACACGCTTGAGGTTTTTCTGCTCTGAACTTTCTTGCCCCATCTCAATTTCCCTGTTTCTTATTCCTCGCGTGTGGCTTGTACTCAGTCTCTGCTATTTATGCAAGTCCTCATTGCATTCTTGAGTGTGAAAACTATACCTGTCACCTCATTACCCTGGACACAGACTGTATAAGCATCCTTTTCCAGTTGTCCCGCATGGCTTCTTTTTCAATTACCTGAAGAATGAGAGCCAAAATTCTGATCTGGACATCCATGTTCCTACCAGAGTTTTTCTTCGTAAGTTTTAGCTCACATATTAACCTGTAGCTCAAGGGACGATTGGTGAGGATAGTTTCTGAATATTCTTCTTGTTCTTATTCCATCCAGCTAAAAGGCTAACACATGTGCTAGCCTAGTAACTCAAGTTCTTAGTCCCTTAAGTTTATCCAGAAACATTGGAGACTTCCATGGCCTGTTCTTTCAGAAAGTCAAAACTGCATGGTCTGGACCCAATGCGGTAGTCTTGCAGCTGAAGTCCTTGCCTTGCATGCGCCAGGATCCCATATGGGTGCCAGTTCTAATCTCAGCAGTCCTGCTTTCCATCCAGCTCCCTGCTTGTGGCCTGGGAAATCAGTCAAAGACTGCCCAAATCCCTGGGACCCTGCACCTGAGCGGGAGACCAGGAAGAGACTCCTAATTCCTGGCATCGGATCGGATCAGCTCCGGCTCATGCGGCCTCTTGAGGAGTGACTCATTGGATGGAAGATCTTCCTCTCCGTCTCTCCTCCTCTCTGTATATTTGCCTTTTCAGTAAAAATAAGTAAAATCTTCAAAAAAAAAGTGTAGGATCTGTTTTCTAGTAAAACCCAAGGACGTCCTTGTGACCTTGCTGGGTGTGCATGATGCAGAGGCAGACCATACTCACCACTGACACTTCCCCTGCTCAGCGGGAGCATAGGTGTTGGTGCTCCCCTCTTCCCGGGGAACCCATGCTTTGCTGAAGGACAGCTGCCTACCCTTATTGTCCTCCCATTGGAGTCCCTCCATGTTTATCTGCAAGATGCCATCATTCTCAGAGTAGAGAAATGTGTGCGTTGGCCCAGGACTTCAGCTCCCATAGGACAATGGTCCAATGCTTCAACAACACCTTCCCCTTTTTGCCTGGGTTGGTACTGGGAGGGAAAGCAAAAGTCTAAATGTAATAAGCCAGTCTTCTCCCACTTGTCCTCCTGCATTTGCCTGCAAACAGGTGTTACACAGATTGCTATGAGGTTTTGTGGATATGGGAAATATGTTGCTGTGAAGTTTTAGTATACTACTTCAGGATAATCAACTGCAATGAATGAAACTTTTTACAATATGATTTTATTTAAGCACTCGGTGTATTTCAAAGTCTTGCAGTGTTTTGATGTCTCCTCCTAGGAGCATTACAGTGAATGATTACACTTCTTTTCACAAATTGTTTTAGATTGAAGGTAGTTATCAATCCTGTATCAATTCTGTAGTGCACAGATTGGCCAGTGGTTTCTGATACCGTACAGCATTGAATTCCAAAGCATCTGGGAAAATCTGAGAGCAGGAGTGTGCTTGTAGAGATCTCTGACTTTTCTTCTTACAAAGCCATCCAGGAATAGAGGCTCCGCCATGATCAAGTTATCCAAATCTAGTCGTTTCACACAGGCTCTGACTTTTATTGTAGTGTAATAGGATTACTTTTTAGCTTTCTAAATTCTTAAAATGGGAATTAAACTTGAGTACATGAGGACTTATGAGACACCTAAACTGTACCCAATCCATAGCAAGCACGATTAGAAGCAGAAATGCACAAGGCTTTGAATCAGGGAGGTTAGCGTGAAGTGTGGAGGCTTGAGCAGGTAAATCTGAAAGCATCCTAAACCAATATGTACCAAGCATCTGCCAAGATAAACTGTTTCTCCCAAATCTGCTTTTCTTTCTGTTAGCTTGCTGTTTTGTTATGATTATTATTTTATAAAGATCTGTTTTATTGGAAGATGGATTTACAGAGAGAATCAGAGAAAGATCTTCCATCTGCTAGTTCACTCTCCAGATGGCTACAATGACTAGAGCTGAGCTGATCTGAAAGCAGAAGCCAGGAACTTCCTCTAGTTCTGCCATGTGGGCTCAGAGTCTGAAGGCCTTGGGCTGTCCCCTGCAGCTTTCCCAGGCCATAGCAGGGAGCTGGATGGGAAGTGGAGCAGCCAGGACATGAACTGGCACCCATATGGGATCCCAGTGGTTACAGGCCAAGAATTAGCTAACTGAGCCATGATGCTGGACCCATGATTATAGTTTTTCAAGGGCAGCTTCAGCTTCAGCTCTTCTCTGTTTCTCAAGCCAATTAACAAATTAACAAATCTTCATATTATTCATGTCATCCCATGCCCTTCCTTCCTTATTTTTGCTCTAACTTCCTTTTCAGTCCTTGATTATATCTCCTAGAAAATTGCTCCTTAACTAGTTTCTTTCAGAAGCACCAGTTGCTACTTCTAATCCTTTCTCCAGCTGCTTCTGTAAGAGCAATCTTTTCATAGAAGTGACCTCTAATTCCAACTGTGACACTGCTGCAGTATCATTCATCTCTGAATTCTCACACTTTCCCTTTTACGAATGAGAGGTTAGAACAGGCACCCAAAAGGTGATGTTACTTTTGCTGTGTTTTCTAAGTTAGGGAGGTGAATTATAGATGTCCTATCTAGCTGGCTGAGGTTGAATGCTGTTCTTTTCTAGGTTTGTGGCTATTATTCTGCAAAATAATGGATCTCCAAATGTTAGCGTGCTCTTATGCCAAGGGAATAGAATAATTCTCTACAATATCAAACATTTTTATATACAACTATCAAAGTGGTCTAGAGTTTGGAGCTTATGTTCAAATACAATAGCAAGAAAATGAATAGCATTGAGGTAACTGAACACAAAAGAAAAATATTTTCCAATACATACCCATCAGCCAACCACTTTAGGTTGTTGTATGTGAAAGGGCCATAGAGTAGCTAGAACAAATATGCAAGCAATTTTAAAATCTTTTTTTTTTCCATTGCAAAAGACTACAAGAAGTGTTTCTATGGTGGGCAGAGGAAGAATGCAAAACCTAGAGGCTGATGTTGATTCTCTGAGACGCAATCAAAAAGGAGTATCAACTCCTGTTGTCCTCTCTCCTCTCGCCTTCCCTGTTCCCTCTTGTCCTTTAGTTCCTTCCTGTCCTCTGCTGCTCCCTGCCCCCACGACAGGATATTTGTAGTATCTTTTATCTTGATAGAAGATAGTTACTTCCAGGAGCATTCCATCTCAAAGGAACATCAGCACTAGGATTTAGCTAATGAGGTACCCAAACTAAAAAATACATCTGTATCTGTATCTGTATCTGTATCTGTGTCTCTGTCTCTGTCTCTGTCTCTATCACTATATCTATATCTATATCTATATCTATATCTATATCTATATCTATAAGATGGACAAAGTGAGCTTGATTATTCTTCCCAGCTCTTCCTGTAACCTCTGTACAGACGTTCATCTCCAAGATGCCCAGAACGAAAGAGGTGGACAGTGAAGTTACCCAGCAGTACTTACAAGCTGAATTGAACCTGTACCTTCAAAATTTGAAAAAGGTGTTTCTTTTCTTAAAGTAGGTATCAGTGTGTCTTCATGACGATTTTAAAAGGGAAAATGAAATAAAATGACAAAAACAAAGCAACCGTTGGAAGCTCTGAGACGCAAGGTGCCAGAGTCACATCACAGAGGTAGATGAGCAAATGTGCCATTGACCACTGCTCAGAGTTTACCAAGCACACTCTGTGCCTGTTGCTGAGTGCATCCTCTATCGTACGTCACTGGTTGAGTCACGTCTAAGAAGATGCAGCTGTCATTTCCAGATTCTTTGCCCATGTGGACACAGCAGCAGAGGCATAGCGAACTTGAAGGGCTTGTCCACAATCATCGAGGAGAGCGGAGCTATGCAGCCTGTGATTGTAATCACCTCCACGCTGTGAACTTAGAACCTACAGGTGTACTTGCAATCACATTATCATGATTACAGTGTGTTCCATCCGCATTCCTATAACAAACTATTTAAGCTTTCTGCCAGTGGATGACAATAAAACAATAAAACAGTGACAGTGGCAGGGGTACGTGAGAATTCAGTGATGTAACAGTACAGAACCCACAGCACTGAAGCCAGATTCAGAGTGGGCATTCAGGCAGCATTGCTACTTCACTTCCAGGTGGGAGTTCCTCCCTACTGAATACTCTCAGGGAGCCACAGCTTCTTGTTTCTATTCTATCATAAACAGGAAAGAGGCCTCTGACATGCTAAACAATCTAAGATTAGAAGGAGGGGAAGGGGCTTCATTTCTGCAGAGTGCTCCTGAAGACAGGCTGAATGCATGCTTGTCCTTAAGGCAGAACCTGGTTTGTACTGCACAAACTCCCTGGTCTCACATGCCATCTCCTGCCTGGCCTGACCTTATGCAGGTCATGATGGAGTTGTATGAGTATTCCTTGCCTCTGAAGAACCATTTCCCCCATGAAGGTACTCTCAGGGGTGGTCCAATGCCAGCCCAAGAACAGATATGGTTATCTGATGCTGTGTGACCCTGTGTTCTGGGGTCCAGCTGTGCCAGGGTCCACAGTGATAAGTTTGCGTGTCCCGTATCTACAGCTGGGGTCCTTTACAGGACTCACTGCTCACTAATCTCATCTCTGCTAAAGGAGGTCTTGTGGCCAAAACAAAGCAATAGATGAATGGAAACGCTGAGTGTTGGAGATCTAAGGCAGGGTGGTTCTAGCAAGAAGGACTTAGCAGCTTGAGTATCAGCTCTTGATTCTAATTCTTCTACTCCTCTCTGTTTTAATCTATTTTCTAATGAGAAAAAAAAAGGCCAAACTTAAATGTTTTAAAATATGAACTCTTCTATTTATTAACCTGCCATACAGCTCTGGGCAAGATTCTTAACCTCTCATTTAGTTCATGGGTGACTTAGTGACTTAGCGGGTAATAAAAGAAGTTATTCCTTAGGCTTTTAAAAATTAAGTAAGATAAGCTAACCGAGTCTTTAGCATCTATTAAACACTGAATAAATGTTCCTTTTGTACATTCTTTGTGAGGAAGCATTTTATCACCTATTATCTCTCATTAGTTTGAAAACAGAATTTTTATTGACTCAAGTTGATGTTTTTGAGAAGGGGACTGTTGGTTGATGTGACTTTAAAACTTTAATTACTTTTTCTCTTCTTCCTGTGATACTCCAAACGCTTCCCACTCCTCTCAGTTCTGGCCTCTTGGAAATGATCATGGCTAGAAATAACAGGTGTAGGACCCCAGAGATCATGGCAACGCTCACTTTTAGAATAGAAAACAAATGCCAGGGTGAGAAAACAACTCTGCTGGTTGGGTTTTGTTTTGTAGCATACTGGAACTGATGCCGAAAAAGAGATAAATAGTGTTAAAAGAGTTTGTGAGATTATGAGCTGTCCTAGGTTCTTTCTCGAATGGTTTTGTTCAGCCGCATAGGTGCTGTTCAGCATGTCCTTCCCAGTGCTCTAGGCTTTACTTCCCTGAGTGCAAACTTGTACGTTTGGACTTAACATTATAGTTGAGTGTGCGTGTGTAGGGGTGTTATCTGAATTAAAGTAGCACATACATTTGTGTCGCTACAGTGCGTTTATGGTCCATACAACATTGGAGTTTTACTACACTAGAATTCACTTAAAACAAAGTGGTTTAAGGTCTGTTCCCTGCCGTGGGTGAGGTCCTTTAAAGGGGATGCCTGCCTGGTGAGCCAGAACACTCCTCACTTGGAGCAGCTTTGAACACTGTTTGCCAAGCCTTTTGCTGACCGGGCACTCTTTGCCATGTGTTTGTTGATGAACAACAGAGCTGATCTTTGAGTGAGGTTTTATGTTTTCAGCAGGGCCTAAAGGAAAACATGTACGGCAGTTTATTTAGATAAAACCGTGTTTGGTCCAAGAGCAGCCTTGCCTGGCAGAAAATAGAACTTGATCTTGGATAGGTCTTACACTGGAGCAGGCAGGAAATGAGCTCCTAGAGGCTGTTCCTCTGTGGAAGGTGCTTCGTACAGTGACACCTGTAATGTTTGGGATCCAGAAATGGATTCTGCCGAAGGTGTATGATTGTTGCCCTTGAGACAGAGCTCTTGGTGTCAGAGACAGGGATGTCATATGTATGCTTTGCTGTTGAGTCCACAATAGCCGTGGGAGTTTTGAGGAGATGTTTGGCTTAGTGGAGTTAGTACTTCCAAATGAGATGCAGTTTTGCCCATAAGCAGTAATGGTGTTAATGGAAGGACCTGGGCTTGCTTGTGTCACTTTGGTGCCTCTTCTGATTGCTGATCTGGAACATCCAAGCTCCTGCTGAGAAGGTCACGCTTTAAAAGGAATTATTATATGTCTATCTGAATATTCACAACATTTCCATAACTACCAGAAGATGATGGAGATTAGTTTCCTGTTTATTTTTATCACTAAAGCAGCCCAGGGCACTTTTGACTCCAAAAACAGCCCTAAAATTAAGGAAATCTCTGTGGCTTTGTCCCCAGATCCATTCTAGAAAGAGAGAGACTTTAAAGTTCAGTCATGCCTTAAGAAAAAAAAAAAAATGGAAAGAAAAAGGACACTGACCCAGATTCCAAATCAAATCCAGCAGCGACTTTCATGTGAACAAATATTTTTGCCTCAATGATCCTTTTGTCATTCTCCTCCTGGTGAAATGAAGGGGTTGGACCAGGAAGCTGCTTTGAGTTTCAGGTCACACCAGCACCAAACTGGCTTGCATTACACATGCGGCCCGCCCCCTGCCACATCTCCCTTATTGGCTCCGTTTTATTTGATAGAAATAGAATGTAAGCTCATTCAGCAGAAACATTTTTTTTCTTCTCCAAACGACAGGGTTGAAAGCCGTTGACCCCATGGCATGTGTGTCCTGGTTTCCCTGAGGATATAGCTAGCACTTTCATCTTTCCCACACCTCGTAGTGGGTTTCTCTGCCTGCAGTCTCAGCCACAGCAGTCCTGTGGTTGCCTGTGGATGCTGCTGTCATCCAGATGAAACGACAGAATAGCGTCAAGGTTGCTTGCTTCGTATTGAGAAGACATTGCCACCCTTAAGTCACGCTTCTTGACTAGCCCATAGGAAGGCAGGTCACATTGGTCTGTGAGCTTAGCATTCAAGTAGGATGATTTAAGTTTTCATCCTGGAAATTGAAATGTTTTATTTCTGAGCTATCAGCCCTATGCTTTCCATAGGAAGAGGATGTATAATATGTGTAGAATATGCTAATTATCTAGAAAATACATTATCTTTGTATGCTGTGACATCTCAGGTAGACTTAAAGAATGAATAGATTTCATATGAATATATTTACAGAGCAGACATGAATTCATTTTCTCAAGGGATGTAAAGAAAACCCGTTTTGCCAAGCCAGAGATTTAGACTTTTATTTGCCCCATCTGAATGTCAGGTCTCAAAGGAAGGGAATTCCTTTTTTTTTTTTTTTTTTCTTCTGCTCAACCCGGTGCTAAACATCTACAGAAGTTATTTGGCAAATTTTTGGCACTAATGAATAATGAATAAACTAGTGTTTCCCCCTTTATGTTGGGTTCTACATCCAGCCACTAAGAAGTTTCCATTTAGTTGCTGTCTTCTCATCCTTGGTCTTCAAGTCCTTCTCTCTCTTGGTCTCTGTTTTCCCTCATCTAACTCTACCTTTTCTTATTTCTTGCTTGTGTTATTACAACTCTCTCCAAAGTCTTCAACTCCTTGCTTCTTCTGGTCAGCAGAGACGCCACATTGTTTCAAAATGCTGAAATCAACATAAACGCAGGGTTCCAGGTGTGGTACCACTGGTTGCTTATGCATTGGTTTGTTTGCTACATTTTTGGGGATTCATATATGTAACTGGAATACGTGAGGAGTCTTCAAAGATTTTGTGGAAATAGAATTAGATGGCAATTTTTCACTCATTTTTTTTTTAAAAATCCATATAAAATCTTTAACATGTGAATTTTAATGAACTTTCTGAGGACTCTAGGGATAAGAGTTTCAAACGTTTTTCACATAAAATAAGTTTATATTTTAATTTTTCACAAGCTCTTTTACAGGAAAATAACAATACATTGCAAAGGGATTAGGCTTCTATGAATTTTTTTTTAAAACAATGATTGTTTAATTACACTTTATATTTGTAGTTATCTGAAAAGGAGGGAGATATAAAAGGGCAAGAGTGAATAACAGAAAGGAAAATAAAAAACTCCTCTTACGTGGCTCACTCCCTCAACACCTGCCACACCCCAGGGTTGGACCAGACAGCAGGGAGGGACTGGGAACCAAGTCTGGGTCTCTCATGTAGGTCATGAGGACCCAAGCATTGGAACCATCACATGCTGCCTCCTGGGGTGTGCAACAACAGGAGGATGGCATCAGGAGTGGTGCCAAAGCTCCAATCCAAGGAGGTGGGCATCCCAGCGAGCATCCCTGATGACTACCAAATACCTGTCCCAGCTCGATACAGTTCTTAGTTATGTCCTGTGATCGTCAGTAAAACATCCAAGCTCATGATGGTGTGAATGAGTGTTCAGGACATAGCTCCTTTGGTCTTGACAGTCATGCGTTGTTGGTTCATGTCTTTCCCTTTGACTGTCTTCTGCCTACTTACAAACCCATGAACCCGAGAGCTTTTCTTGGCTGCTGGTTCTGTGACCTGTCCATCTTCCTGACAAGCTAACTGTTCTCTCAAGACTGCTGAAATTTGCAACAGTTGCTACTTCTCAGCTCCCATGGTCCAGAAGCAAGCCAGCATGACAGAAGCAAGCCAGCACGACTGGTCTGTGCATCCACGAGATACAAATGTGAACATCTTGGAAGCAGGGCCGTCAGTAGTTGGTCTTTCAGTCTCTGCATTTATTTGAGTGGCAGCTCAGCACATGTTTGTTGGGCTAGTGCCACATTTATCCCACAGCGGTGTGCTTCCTCTTGGGATGGTGGCTGCTGAGGAATATTGTTACAAATAATAAATACTTTGCTTTTTCTTGTGCAGAAAAGCCAACCTTCCAAACATGTTTACTTTAGTTTAATAACCAGAAGGAGTATATTAGCGTGAGAACAAAACCCACTAAATATTGTTATAGGAAACATCTCTTAGTGCAACCCAGCTGTGTGCTCTGTTACTTTAAAATGATGTGTTTAAAATGTTTTTGCCAAATTGCAGCATCTGAAAGGGAGACGCAGGATGGCGCACAGAGCTGGGCCTGTGGTGCTGGCTGCTGCGGGGAGTCCCCTTGGTCACATCATTCCCATCTGTATGGGCAGCAGCAGGTGGAAACGGAGTCGTTCCATATGCGGATTAGTCGATCCAGTTTTCTAAAGGCTCCAAGAGGCAAGCTTACATTTTGTCTTCAGATCTTTATGTGAAAATACCACTGTGTATAATGAGGCTGTTGTATGCATAATTTAACTTTAGGAAGCCTAAATTCTGCTGCAAGGCAAATTGGTACCTAGAGGTATGCAATTTGCATGGGGATTTCAAGCCTTCCTCCCATCTATTGTCCCTGGTAAGGTGTTGGTTTTCTTCTGAATTCTTTTTCCCTTGTTTTTTGAAGGCCTGCTTCTGAGTCTGTAACCAGATTACCTCGAGCTCCCTATTTAATAGTGGTTTCAGAATCCCTGCCATGCCTGGTTTGACCATTTCTGGGAGCAGAATTGGAGGTTTGGCAAGGCCCGGCCCAGTACCTGGAGGCTTGTCTCTCCAGTGTGGTTGCTTTGCCTGCAGCTTGCCTGCTTGGGGAGGGTTGGGACCAGCTGAGCCTGCAGCTGTCCAGAGTGGGTGGTGCTGATGGAATTCTCTGTGGCTGACTTCACAGCTCAATATGTCACTCTGTTTGAATGCAGCCTGTTAGAGAACTGTCTGAATTGCTGCAGAAGGAATTTGGCTTCTTGGCTCGATCTTGGCAGGACAGACTACTTTCCTCTGCCCTGGGCTGGAGAACATAGCTGTGCTGGCCTGGGTACCAATCCCATTTTTCAAAGTCTTTCAGAGTAAAGATATGTGTAAATGGATCAAGGGCTCAGGTGAACAATCTGACAATTGTCTTGTAATATTGCATTTATCATGAGGTAGGTGGTGCTGATATTGCAGTTGGCATAGGGCTTAGTTGATAATGCGTTCTAACCCTTCAGAAATGACTTTTTTGAAGCAACGTTTTTATATTTTATGGAGATAAACCGTGAAGAAGTAAAGATACATTTTCTGTATAACTCTATTAGGTTCTTTGGTCTTTGGTGAAAGGGTGAGTTTCTAGGTAACAGGGAGTCTTCTTCATGATGGTTTCAAAAGTACTGAGTTGTTTCTATTGTGAACCAGAAGCCAGAATGGAAGAGGGAATGGGAAGAAGAGAAAAAGAGAAGGAGCATAGGAGAGGTTTATCCAAAAGGAGGTGATTCAGCTGAAATTGCTGGTCAGTTCTAATCAATGTTTAGCTCAAGAGATTTAATCCAAGCTCAGGACTCATTGTTTAGCCTGGCGAATGTGAGCAAAGCACTGTTTTATTCTTTTAGAAGAAGCTGTTTGGTGCATTGCTTACAGTGCCACTTGGGAATCCTGCAGCCCACATCTGTAGTGTCTGGGTTTGATTTTTGGCTCTGTTCCTGATCCCAGCTTCCCGCGAATGCACAGGCTCGCCACACTCAAGCAGTGTACTCACTCGCTCCTGTCTTCGGATTGACCCAACACTGGCTGCTGTAGATAGCTGAAATAGGCAGTACGAACTGTTTTCATTCTGTCCTCTCTTTCTCTCTCCTTTTTGAATAATTACAGAAAAATTTCAGAGCACGTAAGTATTGGCACTGCCATGGTAGCACTGCAAGTTAAGCTGCTCTCTACCACTCTGCTATGTCATGTAGGCACTGGCTGGCACCTTTACTGCTTTACTCTTGAGCAAGCTCTCTGCTCATGAGTCCGGAGAAGCAGCAGAGGATGGATGGCCCAAGGTTTTGGCCCCCCTGCTCCCACTTGGAAAAGCTGGTTGGAATTCCAGGCTCCTGGCTCTGGTCTGGCCCGGACCTGGCTGTGGAAGCCAATTTGATGACTGAATCAGTAGTTGAAGCATCTATCTCCTTGTCTTTGCCTCTTTTACTCTCTCTTAGCCTCAGGTTTGCGTGACGATCAAATAAATAAGTATATCTTTCTAAAAAAATAAAAACAAAATGCAACTATCACACTGGCTCCATTCTTTGGGTTTTGAAATCTAATACACAGGAAATCTTTGACCTACCCTCAAATGAGGTAACCGTGACTATTTTATAGCTGATTCAGGTGTGTGTGTTCTCCAGAAGCCGAGTAGCAGATCATTCAAGCTCCCCAAATCATCGTCCAGTCTTTAAGTTCCTAGATGCTCTGGAAACTGTGTTGAACACTTTAAGTATCTTATCCTTGTCATGCTATAAGTCTGTTTGGGAAGTGAATGTTAACCCAGGTCTCCCAGATGGATAACAGGAATCCAGCTACTTGAGCTTTCATCCCTGCCAAGCATGGGGCTATGACTCTGTGGTGGAACAGGTGCTTCTCTACCACCATCTTGACCACTAAGCTAAGTGCCTTCCCGTATTTCATTCATTTTGTATTTGAAAAAGTGATGAAGTGACATTTTATAGTACGTTGCTTCAAATACCTCTACTGAGAAATAAGGAGAGCCAAAATTTCAACACCTAACATGTGGTTTGAATCTACTTAATTGTATCTGTATGAACTTCTCTTTTGCCTGCCTCACATCTGATGATGTCTGGCCCAAAGAGAAGAAAGGTCCACCTGCCACATTCTTTTTCTTTTTAAGATTAATTAATGAATCAGTTAATTTTATTAAAAGATTTACAGAGAGAACGATCTTTTGTCCAGTGAGCTGAGCTGAAGCTAGGAGTCATCAGCCTTCTTTGGGTCTCCCACATAGATGCAGGGTCAAAAGGCTTTGGGCCATTCTCTGCTGCTTTGCTAGGCCACACGCAGGGAGCTGGGTGGAAAGTAGAGTAGCCAGGCTATGAACCAGCGCCCCTATGTGATCCTGGCTTATGCAAGGCAAGAACTTCAACCACTAGACTATCATGCCGGGCCCCGCCTGCCACATTCTTGACTTATCAATGGCTCTATGCTATTAGGAGACCCTGGAGATATGGAATGTCCTGTTTGTGATAAAGCATGCACACACAGCTATGCATGAGTATTAATGTTTTGATGGCACCTTGCAACAAGAGGCAAAACAGATGTACCTGTTTACTGGTGATGTAGAACTTTTGTTCCTTGAGGTGAAATTGTCCTGACTGTTCTTGTCCAAAAGCCGAAACTTTCTGTTTGTTTTTGTTTTTTGTAAGTCGCTAGTGTTTGTTACAATTGTCAAATCACATGGGTTATGCTAGTCCTGTTTGAGTTAGAGATTAATAGCACAACATGGTCAGTGACAGCTACAGCAGTGACATGTTGTCACATGGCAAAGGCAATTTCCAAAAGGTTAAGAATTCCACTATCTTACAATATTTGATAATACATATTCCCCTGACATGAAAGAAAATGAGGCTTATTGAAATCACATTTTTCTGCATAAAATCACCATCTAAATTGGATGCATTGTGAACATTCTTTCTGTAACTGTATAGTGCCCATGATATAGAAGACATTTCACTAAGTGGATATAAATAAAGTTAAGACTTATTCCTTTGTTTGCAGTCGGAGTGAGGCAACGGGCTGGATGTGTGGCTGACTCTAGGTTGATGAATGTGTAACTAAGTGTTAGGTGAAGGTTTCAGTGAAGTTCAGCCAATACTGTGTATAGCAATTCCGTGTGGAAATGGATCAGGGAGATTTATAGAGCTCTATTTACTAGCTAGTTCTGACTTTCTGAAAGTTTGCATTTGAAAATGAACGGTTTCGGTTCTGTTTCAGCATTGTTGTTTGCTTTGTAGCTATTCAAAGTTAGGAGCCTCTGAGATTCATTCGTGTGTATAACACTCATTGATCTGCTTTATAAACATTTGTAAATTTACAGTTTATTACTTCTGAGTATCCTTTTGTTTTACATTTGAAAGGACTCAGTGAGGAAACAAACATTTTGGTGAACTGCAATATGATTCGTAGAAGAAAGAGAAGTGTTGATTGTATTTCTTTACTTTTATGTCCCAGGACTGTGTTGGACACAGTGATTTACATTTTATGCTATCTGGTTTGATAACTTCTGCAGTGTAGTATGAACAACATTGTAAAAATAAATAAATAAAAAACGTCTTTTTCTCCAATCCCGAGAATAAGGCAATTGCTTGTGAAGGAATGCTGCTCACAGCTTTCCGAATATGATGGCACTACTGGATTAGAAGAAGGAGAATGAAAAAACAGAAAAGCTAGAATAGTCAGACAAGTGCAAGTCGGTGTCATTGAAATAACACGGGAGTCACAGGAAACAGCTTCTGAACGTTCTACCGTACTTTAGTTTACTATTAGCCTCTACATTATGACAGCATTGTCTGCAATCTTTAACAATACTTGTATTTGAGGCGTCCTGTGCTTGACATTGTTCCTCTACATGTGAACACCACTGGCATATCCACTTTTTATCTCACTGTTAGAAACATCGTGCCTTTCATGTAATGATGTTTTTCTGTAAACCAAAACCAGCCTATTCAGACCCACTTCATGTGAGAATCTTCCGAGTGTCAGCAGAGTTGCATTTATTCATGGTTTAATAAATACTTGTTTGATTTGTCTAGTGAGTCAGTTGATAATTGGTTATTTTAAAGGATTTGGTGAAGGCCTCACGAGCCTTGCATGTGTGAAATAAACCTCACTTGAATGTGGCATACTATCTTATTTTTTAAAAAAATATAGTGTTGGGTTAAATTCATTAAAATTCATTTATATTTATGAAGTACACTGATATGTAATTTTCTTACTATCTGACCTACTTTGGGTGTCAGGTGGGGATGCTGACCTATATAATAAGTTGCAACGTATTTCTATTGCTTCAGTTTTCCGTAGGAATTTGCAAATAATTGATACTTTTTTTTTATTAAATGAATCATAGAAGTATCCAGCAAACTAATTGTGGCTTTCTTACCATTGCGGGAAGTTTTGTAACTAAATTTTCTGACACGGGTAATGTAATAATCATCTTCAGAATAAATCAAGTTATCCATTTTTAGAAAGATTTTAAAGATGTGTTAGCTGGCAGTGACAATGACACACATGTATACACATGCAGAGACAGTGAAAGAGCAAGAGAGGGAGAAACAGAGAGAAAGAGAGAGCTTCCATCTGGTAATTGAGTTCTGAATGTGCATTACAGCCCGGACTGAGGCCAGGATAAATCCAGGATCCAGGAACTTCCTCTGGTTGTCCCATACTGATTACAGGGACCTGTGTATTTGTGCCGTCATCTGTCATGTCCCACATATATTAACAGGAAGCCAGATTGGAAGTATGGAGTACATAGAACCATAACACACTGTGCCCCTGTGACTGTCCATAAATTATCTATTTCTTGAGTAAGCTATGGCACTTTGTGTCTTTCAAGTAATTGAATTGTTTGATCAATATGTTTAAGTAACATAAACTTGTTCAATGACACCATTTCAATATCCTGAACATACCTCTAGAAATGGTAGTGTTGTCAGCTCTCTCATCTCTGATATTGAGAGTCTGTGCCTGCTCATTTGCCTGTCCTTCCCAAGCACTCTAGGTGGAGTTTAATCCATCTCAGTAGTTATTTCTTTTTTCCTACAAATATTGGGATTGCTTTGCTGTTGTTTTTCTAATTCCTTCAACTGTAAGGTTAGCTCATTTACTTGGTGCCTTTCTAGTTTCTTATCATAAGTATTGATTGAGATGAACTTTCCTTTTAATACTGTCTTGATTATGTCAAAATATCATATGTTCTCTCTAATATAAGGATCATGAAAATTGTAAATTCAAGAACCCTTTCCATACTGTTTTTGCTGCATCCTATGTTTTGATGCTTTTTATTTCAGTTTTGTTTCTTCCAAATATTTTCCTTTCTCATGTCGACTTCATCACTGCCATCATTGGGAGACATCTGGATTGAGTTCCATGATCCAGGACTCAACTGGCCCAAACTTTGGCTATTGTAGGTATCTGGGGAACAAGCCAGCAGATAGAAATTTTTGCTTGTTCTCTCTTCCTCTCTCTCTCTCTTTTTCACTACACAAATAAAATAAATAAACAAATATATTTTTAAGGAAAGGTGTCAATATTTAAACTAATAAGGGATTTATGTGTTCTGGTCTTGGCCAAAACTTGGGGAAACTTAAAAAGAAAAATAGAACGCAAAACAATATCAACCATTGCTTTTGATCTCTGGCAAAGAAGGACCCAAGAATAACCCAAGAGCAATGGGAAACTAGTAACAGCAAAAACTAGCAGTGTTTATGACAACAAATACACTGCATAAAATAGAAGATATAAGACAATGCAAATTAGAAATGACTACAGCATTTGTGCATAGAAAGAAAGAAATGATCAAAACCACAATTTAAAAAAAGTAAAATATGGGGCAGCTTCAAGGCATATGTAAGAATTATAATACATGTATAGTAATTAAATTTGCTGAACAGAAAGATGAAGATATAATTAAATATAACACCCCAATTCACATAATATTAAGATTGCAATAAATCTCAATTTTTTTAAAATAAATCTCAATCTTAAGAAAGACGGATAAAAGTGAAAAAAGACACAACATGGTCAATCTTCTATAAAACCCAATCACTAAACAGAAAATCTATCAGGGTAAACAAGGAACACAGATAAGGATGATGTAATTCTAGTCCGAATCATCGCCTCCTGGTCATCAATGAGGACCTATAAGGAGCCTAAAGTAACGAACAGGAACACAGAAAATAAACAAAACAAATGTTGCCCCAGAATGATTTTTACCCAATGCAAAGCCATTTTCACACCTTCAGTGGCCATGTGAATTCAGATGCGATGAGCGACAGCACAAAGGGTGCTCTTAAACGGACTCTCTCAAGCAAAGGAACATTACCAACAGAAAATATAAATGCAAGTGGCTTGAATTTCTAACCCTTACTTTTAAAAGTGGTATTTAAAACTTTAAATCTCTCAAAGAATAGTTTTGCTTTATGTAAATATTTAAGATGAAAAATAGGGGAAGCTTCGGGTGGTTTATTCTTTGTGAAAATAACCAACATATTAATAATAAGGGGAATTGACTGTAGGGTAAATGGTAGAGCTTTGTACAACTCTCTAATTTTTGCTTCATGGATGTAAAACTATTCTGAAATAAACATTTTTAAAAAGTAATTTCTAAAGACAGCTTAGCATATTGTTGGGAACAATAATTAGCAGATGTTGATGCGACTTACTTTAGGGGCCAATACTTGCAGGTTTTATAGTTATGGCCATTTGTAATGTCAACAGCTTGTTGATAGAAGGCCTAGAGGAGGGACTAAGCAGGGAAACAGCACAGCAGAGTGTCAGGCCATTAGAATCCTGGGCTCTTCAAGTCTCTTCTTGGAAGCTAAGCTAGAGGTGGTACAGGATTTGTAACTAGAAACTGGGTTCGTGACCTGAGCATCAAAGATGAGACAAGAAGATGTTGTGAGATCAGTACTGATATTCCTTTTGCCATTCCCAAATTGCCCATGGGAAAATTTACATCAGCTAAAGGTGGAGTGGAACTTTCAGTTTGCAAATACCTGGGGCTGTGTGTCAGCAGAAGTTTGAGAAAGGCAGTGAATGGAAACATTGCACCTAGCTTTATCTTCCTGTCTTTCCAGTGACATAAATGTATTTCTGTATTGGAATGATCATCTAGTCGGTGGAATGTACAAAGAGTTTGCCTTTGGAGGGCCAGTGATGGAGAAAGAGCTCCAGGAATTCTCATCTCTCTGATCTCAAAGCAAACAGCCTCAGCTGAAACTTGAAATCAAATGCAGTTCCCTCCAGGGCCTTACTGTGTGTTCTTATGTTGGCTGAAGTGCACTGAATGCCTTCTCTTTGACAGACTTAATGTGCATGACATGCAATATATCTATGTATGTACATGTTATAAATCTTGTGGTATGTATTAATTGGCTAGGACTACTACCACACATAACCACAAATTAAGTGGTAATTCATTTTCCCACAGTTGTGGAGGCTGTAAGTGCAAGATCAAGGTATTAGTAGGTAAATGTTCTCCAGTGTGGCTGGTGTCCTTCCTTTGCAGTCAGTCAACTTCTGCTTAAAGTCCTCACTCTGTGCCCTTGCTCTCTTGATGTCAATTCATTTCGAAGAAGCTCACTGATCCTATCTTATTAGATCTTGCCCAAGAGGTCTCATCTTATCTTAGTGGAACCATTAAAGAGATGTTTCTCCAAAAACAGTCCCTGGGGGTTTAGCAGTACAACCTATGAAGGTGTTGTTGAGGTTTTTTTTGTTTTGTTTTGTTTTTGAGTTGGAGGCGGGAGAGACAGGAACAGAGGGGAGCAGACAGGAGCAAGGCTGTAATTTAATCTATAATATAGCATATATGTACGGTGCTTGCTAAATCCAGGGTTCTATATCCTGGATAAAATTCTCATGCACTTGTTTTTATAGAAGCTGGTACTCTGGCTCATAGGGTTATGAAGAAGGCATTTGCCAAAAGTAGGAGGACCAGAACGTCCTGTAGAGTTTATGACCAGGTTCTGGTTTGGATATTTTTCACGTATGTATCTTGGAAGGCGACTCCTTTGGCCAAACCCCTCAATGGCTCTGGAGTTGTTCTAGAGTCAGAAGTTAAGGCAATGTATTTGACATTTTGTTGGGCCCATGAATGTTTGATCAAGTGTGGCTGAATTTCTGTTTGTTTCATTGTGAGGAGGGTTTTATGCTTTGCAAATGTTTTAGTGTGTGAGAACATCAGCACCTATGCAAGTGCTCAAGGCAGCAGGTGGTTATGGGGGTGGAGGAGGGTGCTAGAAGCGAATGAACTGGGGTTCGGAGATTCGAACGTGGTTATCTTTGAAGATTGCATCACCAGTACTTGTTTTTGGAACTCATGCGTTGTGTTGTTCCAACTCCTTTTAGTCCTGTCTTGTAACTGACTGGTTTTAAGAAATTAAAGTGGGTTCGTGCAGTCTACACATTTGAGACATTTTCTGTACTCATTTCCTGCCTCTGGAAGGATGTTTGTGAAGAAAAATGAGTAATAAAGTAACCGGGAAGCTGAGGGCCTTGCATTCCCCCCAGACAGCTGATCTACAAGCACAGAAGGGAATGTCAGCTCTTTCCACTTTTACTGCCAAGATTCCTTTCTTGATGACTAGTGCAAGCATGCTGTTTTATTGAGATGCACTGTTCCACTGAAAAATAAATTTGGGGGAGGGACAGCATGGTGACTCAACAGGCTAATCTTTCATCTGCAATGCTGGTATCCCAAATAGGCACTAGTTCTAGTGCTGGCTGCTCCACTTCTGATCCAGCTCCCTGGACTTTATGGACTGGGAAAACAGCACAGGATGGCTCTAGGCCTTGGGCCACCTAGATGGGGGACCTGGAAGAAGCTCCTGGTTCCTGGCTTTGAATCAGCTCATTTCCAGCTGCAGCAATCATTTTGGGAATGAACATTAGATGAAAGATTTTCTGTCATAAATTATTTCTCTAAATATTCTTTTTTAGGATTTATTTATTTATTTGCAAAAGCAGAGAGAGAGAAAATGTCTCTCATTTGTTGATTCACTTTCCTGATGGCAGCAATGACCAGGGCTTGGCTGGCTGAAGTCAGGAGCCAGGAGCTTCTTTCAGATCTCCCATGTGGGTAGCAGAGCTGCAAGCACTTGGGTCATGTTTTGGTGCTTTTTCCAAACCATTTGTAAGGAGATAAATTAGTAGTGAAGCAGCCAGGACATGAGCTGGCCAGCATATAGGACGCCTATTCCGCAGGTGGTAGCTTTACCTTATAGCACAATGCAGGACCCTGGAATTTAGTTAGTTCTCTATCCACTATACTCTTTTATAAATATTTCACTTCCACTGGGCCTTTATTTCTTTAATATTTACATTGCAAGCTTTGCTTGTTTTTGTTTATTGTTTGTTTTTTATCACCTACAATCAAGGAACATTGTAGGATAATATGTCTTATTCCTTCACAGCAGTTCCTCAGGTACATGTGACATCTGGCTCCCAGCTAAGTGACTCACTTGGCACTGCCATGTAGATCTGCTTTCTAAGCTTTTCTAGCTGTGGAGGTGGAGGCTCTCTATGGGCAACTGCCTCCCACCTCTTCCCCTGCCACATGCCCAAAGGGGAGTTGAAGAGCTATGATCTTGGTGTCTGGCCCTGTGCTCTCAGTGGATCCAGCCTCCACCCAAGGGTTCTATTCTGAGCCCTAGCCTCTGCAGTCTTCTTGAAGCATGAATCTCTCTGCAACATTTTATTTTATTTTCCTCTGACTTTCCTACTAATGGTTTGTGGCAGCCATGAAAATTTTGGCCTTAGTGCCAGTGTTGTCTTGTAACGTGTTAAGCCACCAGCTGTGACAACTGCATTCCATCCGACTTCCAGTTCCAGCTGTTCCATGTCCAATCCAGCTACTTGGGAATGAGCCTGGGAAAGTAGTAAAAGATGGCACAAATTATTGGGCAGCTGCCACCCATCTGGGAGACCTGGATGGAATTCTAGACTTTTGGGTATGTCCTGGAACAGCCCAGGCCATAGACCATCTGGGAAGTGAGCCAACAGAGGAAAGAGCTATCTGTCTGTCTTTCTGCTATTTTTATTTCTTACACAAAGATGGCTATCTGTAACTTTGCCTTTTGTAGGGAACAATAAAGACTTTAAAAACAGAAAGAAAAATTTTGCCCATGAATATTTTGCACAAATGCGATTCTTTCTTAAATATGCCTCTGAAATACCTCAATCAGAAAACCCAGGTATGACATTTTCAAATGAGATGTTTAACTGGACTGCATGTTTTGCATATTCACTCTTTCTTAAGGGCAAAAGGAATCTGAAACTGAAAAATTGAAAATTCTCAGCAACTTTAAACAGGAAGGTCATGAAAACTCATGTTTAATTATGCTGCCTTTGCAATATGATTTCATTTTTATTCAATTTTAGTCATTTTTGCTATTTATATCATGCTTTATCATAACCATGATTACATAATGTACTTATTTTTAATTTGTTTACCATTACACTATAATTAGATTTATAATTAGGTTAACACATGCTTCAGCAACATGATCTTCTATAACACCATATAAATCCAACATCGTGGCTGCTATGCAACTCAAGGAACCATTCCATTACAGGAATGCATTTAACATTTGACTCCAATGTGTATGGAAAATATTCCAATATTTCTTTGGACAGAATGTTTTTCCCATGCATAGTGTTTTTTTGGGGGGGTTGGGGGTTCTCTATTAATATGTAGAATTACTAGGTCAAAACATAGAAACATCTTTAAGACTTCAGATGTGCAGAATTTTGTCAAATTGTTGGCATAGGCTGGCATTAGACCCTGGATGCAAGCATAAATGTATTCATCTAACTTTCCAAGTAGTCAACATAAAACTAACATCTGATTTACAAAAAAACTCATCATTATTATTTTTAAAAAAATATTTATGTACATTATTGGAAAGGCCAATTTACAGAGATGGAGAGACAAAAGTCTTCTGTCTGCTGGTTCACTCCCCAGTGGCTGCAATGGCTGGAGCAGAGCCTATCTAAAGCCAGCATCAAGAGCCTCTTCCAGGTCTCCCACAGGGGTATAGGGTCCCAAGGCTTTGGGCCATCTTCTACTGCTTTCCCTGGCCACAAGCAGGGAACTGGATGGGAAGTACAGCATCTGGGGTATACACTGGAGCTTCTATGGGATTCCAGTGTATTCAAGGTGAGGATTTATCTACTAGGTAGGTTATTATTGCACCAGGCCTACACATCATTATCCTTAACATCATTGGAATTTTCGCTCAAATGATATTGCTCATTATTAGAAATAGATATGACTGAAAGATGATTCCATTATTTATAGCTACTTCCATCCCCCCACCGACCTCAGTTTAACATCCTATTTCTGGCCATCCTCCCTCTCAATCTGTTTCCTACTGAAAAGCATCCCAAACTTGCTTCTACTCTCTCCCATGTCATATATACTGCAGAGACATGTCCTTACCTGTGATGCTTGGAGTTATACAACACAATTTCAGACAACTGTTTGCAGTAGGTCCCCTGAACTGGGCCCATCTCTGTCGGCTGTTGATCTCAGGATTCAAGATTGTACTCCTACCAACCTGTATAACCATGCAAGGGTTGCTGTTGACATCATCTGCACACAAGAAGACACAGCTGACTTAGTCTCTCTGACTGAGCATTGTTCCTCAATACCTTTGCCTCCTTTTCACTCATTCTCTTCTCTCTTATCCTTTGATGGCGCTTGGGCAAGTAGAAGGGCTTTTAAAGTTTCTTGAGGCTTCTCACGAAAAGGGAATCCTGGGATCAGGCTTAGCTGCACGGTGTAAAAATCTGTGCATCTCTGATCTTTTCTGAATCATGATGCCCATTCCATGATACTGTAGATCCATGAGTTTCACAAGTAGTTTTTGAACAGTGTTTCTATGCAGCTGCAATTTCAGTGGAATAGAGGAACAGAGTTTGCCATGGTCAGATGAAATGTGAAATGCTGCCATCCAAATAATCTTCTTGAAGATGTTCAGTTAGTATTAACTTATTCAAAGTTTCATGGGTATTAGGATAAAAGAGCATGCTTTAATCTAGTCATTCCTCACTAAATACTGAATTCTTTATTCCTGTTTTCTATGGGTAAAACTGGAGTCCTTTTTCCTTAACAGCTATTTGGAATAATAGCTACCTTGACCATATGGTCTGCTATGGAGGTGGGCCAATGTTTGCTATTAAAGGAACGATCTAAAAACGAGTCTTTCCCAGTGTTGGAGAAGTGTAGGCTGTGCATGCATTGTCTTTCCACAGTTATACACCTGGACTATTTGGAAACTGCCATCTCCATGCAGCAGGGACTGTGCATGAACAATAGCAGATAGGAGTCTAGCCTGTAAGGTGTACACTGTTAGCAGGCGGACAGCCAATGAGTACCTGCTTGGGAGAATTGGATGACTTTATGGGCAGTTGTTTGCCCACCAGTCAGAAAGCTTGTGTTTGACTTATGAGGACAGTGTTCCCATAAAGCTGTTTGGTGTCCATAGGGAAGCATTAGGACACCTTGAAGATCTGAATGGGATCCTTGATTTATCTGGAGCCATCATGCTCATCTCGCACAGCTGGGGAACTGCTTTGCTGCAAAAGTGAGTTTCACTTGGATGTGAAATTAATCAGTTTTCACAGCTTTAATTTTTGCATAAGACACTGTGTCAGTGTGTCTGGTACACGCTGTGTTTGAGCCGAAAAGCCCACGCCTTTCATTTGTGTAGCATCGTGACACCACCAACTGTCACGGTTCACAAGGGGACCAGGAAGGTAAATCCAGGGATGACCGTCCACAGGGACCTCCATGAACATCAGTTCTGACCCTGTGCTCCACGCTAAAAACCCCTTCACCAACCTAGGGGCCAGTCCAAACTTTGCTTGCCATGACTTGAGATCTACCACTCTATAAAGCTGGCTGGGGTTAGATTCTGGATCACAGTCAGATAGAAAGAAACCATTCGTTCCTGGATAAATCATAGGAGAGTGGTTTCCATGTTACCTTACATCTGTATTGGCATGAGACCAATAACACAGCACGTTGCCTATCTTTAATGGCTCTGAAAAGATCCATGTGTGAGATTTTGGTTTTCACATGCTTTTGAATACCACACATAAAGAGCCTGGATTTTATGATCTGATACTTTCTGCCAAATCAACCTCTGAGGCAATTAAATTAGCAGGGGCTGCATATCTTCCCAAGAAATGGAACTAGGCAAACATGGACATTTATATTTGCTTCAATATCCTCAGCTTAGCAACAACAATAAGAAAGAATACTTCTGTACTTACATAGGCAGTCACACAGAAAGGATCAACCGTGAAGTTTCTGAACATGATTTTTTTCATTTTTCAAAATCCTTATTGTATAAGTGGAGCACTCTATAAAGATGCACTGTTTTTTCTGGTCAAGTTTCATGGGGGGAAAAAGAAGCATAATCATGCTTTTTCATCCACGCTTCTGTATTAGCTTGGATGGCTTGCAGAGACGCAGGATAAAATATGAGAGAATCATGGCTCCTATTCTCAGGGGGCTCCTGAGATTCCAGCTGAGGGGCAGAAAAGACAGACAGACATGAGTAGGTGCTACCCAAGGCAGAGGGGGAAGCCTGTGGTAATAAGAAAACCAACAAAAAGACTGCGGAGAAGAGGCCAAAGTTAATGCCTGGTGGGAGGGCTGGGGAAGAGTACACAGCTGAACTGACTCTCAGTGGTGAGAGGGGAAATGACTGAACTTTCAAAACAGAGTCTGTAGGGAAAGTGTTTGGCCAATGTGCTCATAGCTAAGGTTTGTGAGATGGGATTCTTTCAAATAAATATTTCATAACTTAATGTTTGAGTTTCTGGAGTCTTCTAAGCTGAGAATATCTACAAGTTGCTTAGAGTTTATGTTTCCCTTCGGATTGTGTTTTTTTTCTTTTTTTTTTTTTTATTGTTGCTTACATTGTATTATGTAGTACAGTTTTATAGGCGCTGGGGATTCCCCCCACCCCTCCCATACCCCTCCCCCCATGGTGGATTCCTCCACCTTGTTGCATAACCATAGTTCAAGTTCAGTTGAGATTCATTGCTTGCAAACACATGCCTAGCATGAAGTTCAGCGTCTTATTGTCCAGATAAGTTCAGTGGCCTCTTGGGGAGACCTTCTATGGTCTGAAGATAGATCTAACAGAGTAAAGATCCGGTCAGTTAAAAGCCCCAACAAGGCCTCAATATCAATATACAACATTATGGAATTAATTGACATAGTATTGGGTAAACAATATGTTAAAAATAATGCAAGTTCCATTCTTCGAAACCTCTGGGTTGAGACAGTATCAATGACAGGTTCAAAAAATAACAAACAACCATACAAAAATTACAGGTTAAATCAAGGCAAACATGTGGTATCTAATCTTTTGGGATTCACTCATTTCCCTTAGCATTATAGTTTCCAGTTGTGCCCATTTAGCCACAAAGAACTGCATTTTGTTTTTTTTAATAGCTGAGTAGTATTCCATGGAGTAGATGAACCAAAGCTTTCTTATCCAATCTTCTGCTGATGGGCATTTTGGTTGCTTCCATGTTTTTGCAATTACTGATTGTGCTGCAATGAACATAGGGATGCATGTTGGTTTGTCGTAAAACAGGTGTTTTGGATATATTCCTAGGAGTGCTATTGCTGGGTCATATGGTCGGATTGGTTTTTAACATTTGGTGGTGTCTTGTCATTCCTCACCTTCTTAGGACAATGTCTTGCTCTGTTCAGGGAAGAAAGGAGAAATGATAGCATATTGTTGGACGAGAAAGACAAGCTTATCCACCTGGTGACTGCAAGTTCAAGTTCTTCCATGGTGTACATGTGTGTGCAACTTTTGTATGCATGTGTGCACATTTGTGTATGCGCGTTCTTCTTGACCAATGTTCTTTCTATATGGCCCTTTTCGATGGATATTTGCATTGATCCATTATTCTTTCCTCAAAGCATGGGAAGAATGTCTGATGAGCATCATGACCAGTGTCAGGGCTTGTCCTTTCAAAGTCCACAGCCTGGTACGATGTGGTTTTATAAGCGCTATGACAGACGGTATGTAGAGTATTTGCAGGCAGATAAGAAAGGCTGCAAATTATAGCTCCCAGAGATGATGCCTGAGCCCCTCAAAAATTATGTGAATAAGGGAGGGTGGCTTCTTGTCAGTAAGTGTGAGTAGTCATGGAGCAATTTGGCAAAGAAAACAGCTCACTCACTGAGTTTGGTTAAATTTATGTGCAGTTAATCACACTGTGTGACCTTGGAGATGTCCAGGTGTTTGATGCATGCTTAGTAGATGGACAAGAACAGACTGATAGATGATGTATGGTGCTCTGATAGAGACATCAATGAAAATCTCTCAACCTCAGCAGATTTGAAGTTCCTCTAAAACTTTATATAGATTGATTGAAACACACTTTACATTTAACTGTCCATTTCAAATGGAACTTAACAACAACAACAACAACAAAATCTCACCCAGAGGAAAAAATCACAACTCAAAGTAGGAGTCGCTAGATTTTTTTGTTTTGTTTAACTTTTGTTTGAGAGGCAGAGTTACTGATAGAAGGAGAAACAGAGAGAGGTCTTCCATTTTCTGGTTCATTCCCCCAAATGATAGTAACAACTGGAGATGGACTGATTTCAAAACCAGGAATCAGGAGCCTGTGGACTTCAGCCATCCTCCGCTGCTTTCCTAAGGCATTAACAGGGAGCTGGGTCAGAAATGGAAGAGTTGGGATGGGAACGTGGGTCCATGTGGGGTACTGGTATTGCAGATGGAAGCTTAGGCTGTTACGCCACTGTACTGGCCTCTGAGCTACCATATGTTACCAATAACATATGATGTGTATTTGTATATCACTAGTTAATTTTAGCTTAGTGTAAATTTATCCAATTTCGTTGGCTAGATGTCCCCATGCATCCTCTATGCTAGTCTCTTCCAATCAAATCCTGATTTCTTCCAGTAATTTGTCTAATTTCCATGTGCCCATCCTCTTTCTTCACTAACCCATGTGCAAGAATGCCAGATCACATGTGGAACATCGATTCAAACCTGGGCATGGGATAAAACTCTTAGAAGCATGCATATGGATTTCTGAATGCGATATGTAAAATTATGCTGGCTGCCTGTGTCAGGGAAGTCAACCCTAGGGACACAGCCAGTGGTATGTCAGCACTCCCCCATTTAGGCAACCCAGAAACTCCTTCTTTTAAGTGAGGTGGTGGTGGTATTTTACTTCTAGTTTAGTTGTTTAAGATTGGGCTTTCTGAACTCGAAGTTAAAATCATTGTAATGGACACATGTAAATAGCTTGATTATCCCTGTTTTATAGATAAGAAGCTGAGGATTCAATAACTCATACACATTTTATTTTTGTGTGCTTTATGCTACTTATTACAAATCTGTTGGCCCTTTTCCATATTCCTGAGGAACAATGATCTTTCTACCTGCTATTTGCTGAATCCTTTATTTAGTTAGTGGAGGATTACACTTTTGGTTATAAAGTAAACTGGAAGAATGTCATTATAAAAATCAAAAGGCCCCAGTGCCTATAAAACTGTTTCACATAATACAATGTTATTAACAATAAAAAAATCAAAAGGAAAATAAGGAAGGAAGAAAGATAATAGGGAATATTTTGTTGTTAAAACTATATACATGAAATATATATTTGGGCCTTTGTATCAGTCAATTAATCAATAAAACATTAAGTCACTTATCCAAGGTTATATAATTGGTCAAATACGAGAACTAGAACTGAATTTAAGTATATCTTACTGTAAAGTTTAGTGGTTGATTCTGAAAGTGTCTCTTGCGTACTATTTGTATATTTATTTTAAATGTATGCTGTGAAAGCGCTTGAATCTACGCCAGAGATTGCTAATAACTCAAAAATCAGTAAGAAAGTCCCTGTCAGTCCGTGGTATGAGATTGAGAACACATTTTCTCTGTAATGGGACAGGTGATGTTTTGAACTTTATGAATCACGGGATCATGCATCAGAACTACTTTTACCCCTTAAAGCTCAGAGGCAGAAAACCTGTAGGAAATGAGCTTAACTTCTTTTTGAATATAATTTTAATTGTAAAATAGATGCTATCCAGATTTGGCACACAGAGGGCAATTTATTGAGTTATGTGAACTGCCTCTCAATCCTGGGGAATGGGTCACTGACTAGAATGGGTAAATAGTAATTTCAGTAGGCATGTGCAACGAAAAGTTACACTGATTAAAGAGGAGGAGGTAGAGCGGAGGTTAGGAGTGCCAGTGTAGGAAGAGGCAGATCATTTGTTCTCTTTTGGAAAACTCCAGGCGTAGTTTTATTCTGCAGATTAGGAAACCCTTTAAGCCAGCATAAATTGAAGGGCACCTTAGGATTTCCCCAAACAGAGAGAAAAATCTTAGAATATTGCTAACCTAGCTAGTGTCTACATATTACCTGAAATTTCTGCCAAGAAAAAAAAAATCAGCAATGCTTGCCCCAAAGCATCATTTTTTTTTCATAATATTTAAATTATTGAATGATCCACAAACATTTTAATACATAGCTGCTCTTTCAGCAAACGGGGAGATAAGGGTCGGAAATGAATAGATGATTACAGCTGTTTGCCTTTAACTTTAATTGCTTTCCAACAGCCACAGAGAATGGGCTAATTTTCTCAAAACAATATTTGTTCTCAAACAAAGGTCTGAGAGTTAAGTTTTGCCAGTACAGCAAGGCACTTTGGAAGAGTACGTGAACAATTTTCCTTTTTTTCCCCTAAAATTAGTCGTGGCTGCACAAAGACTAATTTTTGTTGGTGAAATCTAAAATATTGAATCATGTTTGCCCTTTTATACCTATTAAATTTAAAATAAAAAAAGAAGGATAGTGGAAAGCCAAGTCTAAAAAAAAAAAAATGGGAAAGGAAACTATTCATGCTTCTCCAGGATCTAATCTATTTTCTGTCTCTGTTAATTTACCTATTCTGGACATTCTGTGTGAATAAAAATTCTCACTTAGCCTAAATGTCAACCTTTATCCACTAATCATAAGGCCTTAAACAGTCACTCATGGCAAAGTCCGTATCAGCAATTTATCAATGATTTTTAAAAAATATTTCCTTATGCAGATGTATTAGTTCTTATCCATCTATCACTTTATGGATAATCCAGTCACTTACACTCTTAGCTGTTTTTAATAATTCCCCTGTGAGCATTCATACACAACTATAAATATTTGTTTACCATTTCGTTGCATGAGCATAGTATTACTGACACATAAATTGCTTGTTTAACATTTTGAGGAATTGTCACACTTTTTTATAAAAGTTGATCCATGATGAAAAGGAAATGGTTGGGTTTCTGAATAGTAAAACAAAGGGTACAAATCATGACTAATCTTATTATTAATGGAGAAAGTAATATTTTAAGTAAGTAACATGAGTGATGTTCATTTTTATGAAGTGATTTGGGGGCCACATAAATGCTGAGACATTATTTCAAAACCATAATAAGAATGAAAAGGGGACTTCGAAGAAGAAACCATAGAAATCAGTGTGTGAAGTACCATTTTGATTTTAAGTTAGTTCCTACTCGCCTGTTATCTTGTATATTTTTCAGTCCATTTTCAGGAAGATGGTTATTGAATAGCTAGGCAAAGGTGAATGGATTATGTAAAAGCTGTCTTCTAATTGTTTTTGCATTTACTTGTCCTCATGTAACAAATAGGGTGTTTTCAAGAAGGAGTTCAAAAATCTGAAACAAGAGCAAAATTCAGCATAGATGGAACTGCAGATTGCTAAGCGTGTCATGATGGAGTTGGGGACTTCCTGAGTCATCACTGTCTTCCAGTGGTGAAGTGTGAAATCTAGAAATGTTGAATGATCCTTTCAAGATGCAAGTTCTCTTCAGTACTGTGAAAATAATACATAATTGATCAACTGATGCTGCTATTATTATTATCACCCCGTGTTTTTTTCTAAAGTCCCCATTATTGCAAGGCTTTCTGTTTTGAATCATTACATCAGAAAGCTCAATGGTCAAATTTAGGCCTTCAGAAGACCTGAAAGATAATGGTGTGCTTCACTAACTGTATTGGCTATTAAAAACTACACAGATTGTGTTCCAATTGGTAAATATCCAATGCTCAATTCTACCTGAGCGGTACTTCCTTGGGCCACCCTGGATGACTCCCATCAAGATATTGATACCTCTTCAATGAATCAAGAATCTCGGGAGCTACTATCTGGCCCCACAGCAGGGTCTTCAACTCCTTGCTCTATTACTGCAGATGATATGGATGCATTTGTATTATTTGCATCATTTTTATACCCCATTTCCATTAAGTATTTTGAATATCTCCTCCATACATACTTCCCAATCCCCATGAAAATTAAGTGAAGAAGAAAGTTCTTGAGAAAACAAAGATATAAGTGCTTATTTAAAGTAAATGGTATAGAGACAGAGGGAAGATGGCCGACGTAGGAGAAAGGCTATGAGGGAGAGTTCAGTGAGAGAAGGTTAGAGTGCTGCAGAGGCAGCGAAGAGGAGCGGCAGGAAACCGTAGGGAGAGGTCCGTGAAACTCCCTGGGACAGTGTGGAGCCAAAAAGTTCCACACAACTCGGAAGAACAACGAGAACGGAGCAGGGCAAAGGTAGAGAAGCCGACATCCCACTCCAGACCTGCTGAGTCACCTTTGAGAGCGGCCTGACGGGAGACGCGGCCAGCTTGGAGACAGGGAAATCGGAGGGATCGTCGCCGGCGGAATTCTTCAACAACAGCAGAAGCAGACTGCAGCAGCCGGACTTTGGTGAGCTGGGGATTAACGTGGCAGCCTCCGCATTCCCCACCCCCTGCTGAGGCTCCAGCCTCTGAGAACACAAGGGGCGCAACCTGAAACTGTCAGGTCTGTGCCTTGGGAACAGCGGTGCGTGTTGGTGGCTGAAAAGGTCCCGGGAAAGCGCCTCAGATCTTCCTGCGCTAAGTGGGCCAGTGCATCTCAGCGCGCGGAGGCTGCTGGTGGGAGTCTGGAATCCCCGACACCCTGAAACCCTGTGGGTGGGCGACAGCACCAGGAGGACTCTGAGCGCCGCGCCGGGCTGGGCTAGGCGGTCCCGCCTGCAGCAGCCGCCTCCGTAGCGCAGGAGTCAGGAGGGTGCTGAACTGGGAAGTGTAGCGCTGTGTGTCCCTGACACGCAGATGCCACTCCCATAGTGTGAACTGTCCATTCCTCGCCTCCCACCCCGCAGTCCTGAGTGTAGGCGACACACCGGGAGAGCTCTGAAATCTCCTGTGCCACACTGGCACTGTGCGATCCCGCTGAGAAGTTATTTTAACAGGGCGCCTGGGTCACACCTCCTCTACGGTCCTGTGAGGAGGAGCCACACACACACCACGAGTGGTGGAATCACTGCACAAGAGCCACGCCCAGAAAGTGCCTCAACCACAGTCTTGTGTGTGGGAGACACACCAGGCGGGCTCTGAAAAACCCTGCAGTCCCTGACAAGGAGAACGCAGGGAGAAAGCACATAAAACCTTCTACGTCCTGTGGATTCCCGTGCAGGGGGCGCGCCCAGAGAGCGCCTCCATCCCTCCACGCCCTGCGGTGGCACACCTGTAGAAGAGGTGCCCAGAGTGTGCCTGGAATCCACTGGGCCCCCAAGGTGGTGCTCTACAGCCCCGGGCCCTGAGAACGCACCAACGGTGCCTTGAAAATTACCACGCCCGGCAACACCACGCTTGCAGGCTCCAATCTCTACAGGAAAGCACCTGACAGCCCCTCAACACACGGGTCCATTTGCCTTACCAGAATACACCAACGCAATGGGAAAAACCACTAGAAAGAGCTGTGCTCCAGATGAAAGAGCCAGCACCCCACCAAACATGGGCCAAAAGCCATTATCAATATCGGCGATGCGAGATGAAGACATGGACGTGTTACCAGCAAAGGAATTGATGAAAATAATGCTAAAATTTCTCAGAGACGTGGACACAAAGCTGGAAGACTACCAGAACCGCATAATCACCGAAATACAACAAATCAAAACCAAACTGGATGCCCAAGAGAATAAAATTGAAAGCCTCATCAACAGAATAAATGCGGCAGAGGAAAGGATCTCTGAAACAGAAGACACACAAAATGAAAGTGCCCAGCGAATTAAACAGCTAGAGACAAACCTCAGCAAAACTAATAAAATGATGCAAGAGATGAAGGATTACCTTAGAAAATTGAATATTCGGATCATCGGCCTCCCCGAGGGAGTAGAAAGAGAATCTGGGATGCAAGCAGTGCTTGATGAAATTATACAGGAAAACTTCCAAAACACTTGGAACACGAATCCACCCCGCATACAGGATGGACAGAGAACTCCCAACAGACATGATCCAAAGAGATCTTCACCCAGACACACGGTGCTCAAGTTCTACTCCAATGAAGACAAAGAAGGAATCCTGAGACAAGTACGAAGTAGAGAAAAGATCACATACAGGGGAAAACCCATCAGAATTACTGCTGACTTCTCCGAAGAGACCCTACAAGCAAGGAGAGAATGGACAAAGATCTTCCAAGTCCTGAAACAAAACAACTGTCAACCAAAAATAATCTACCCAGCAAAGATCTCATTTGTATTTGAGAACGAAATCAGATACTTCAATAGCAAAGAAAAACTAGAAGAATATGTCTACACAAAACCAGCCCTGCAAAGTCTCCTTAGAAATGCGCTAGTCCCGGACAAAAAGGAGGCAAATCACAAACAAAGTTGGCAAATAAGAAGGTCTCCAAACTAAAGGCCGCACAAACAAGACAACTACATAGGCAACAACACATACACAACACAAACACATGGCAGGGCAAAATTGCAACCTCTCAATTTTAACTCTCAACACAAATGGTCTAAATTCACCAATCAAAAGACAGAGATTAATAGAATGGATCATCAAACAAGACCCAACCATCTGTTGCCTACAAGAAACGCATCTAACCAGAAAGGATGCAAAGAAACTGAAAGTGAAGGGATGGAAAAAGATATTTCACGCTAATGGACGAGAAAAAAAAGCTGGGGTAGCTATCCTAATTTCAGACGAGATAGATTTCATTCTAACTAACATCAAAAGAGACAGGGAAGGCCATTTTATACTGGTGAAAGGAATGATCCATCAAGAAGCAATCACCATCATTAATGTTTATGCACCGAATCTTAATGCACCTAGTTACGTAAAGCAATTACTTACAGACTTAAGGGAAGACATAGACACCCGCACAATTCTTGTAGGCGATCTCAACACACCTCTAACAACAATGGACCGGTCTACGAAACAAAAACTCAACAAAGAAACAACAGAGCTCACACAAACAATAGAACAACTGGACTTAGTAGACATATATAGAACTTTTTATCCTAAGGCCACAGACTATACATTCTTCTCAGCGGTGCATGGCACCTTCTCCAGAATCGACCACATGATAGGACATAAAGCGAATCTAAACAACTTCCAAAACATTAGTATCATACCATGTACCCTCTCAGACCACCATGGGATGAAACTGGAAATCAACAACTCAAAACTCCCCAAGAAGTATACGCACTCTTGGAAATTGAACAATATGCTATTAAACGAACATTGGGTCAGAGAAGAAATCAAAGATGAGATCAAAAAATTTATGGAAACCAATGAAAACTCTGATACAACATTCCAAAACTTGTGGGACACCGCCAAAGCAGTGCTACGAGGTAGATTCATCGCAATCGGAGCGCATGTCAAGGCCCAAGAAAGACGCCAAATACAGGAACTAACCTCACACCTCCAGGATCTGGAAAAACAGCAGCAGAAGAGTCCCACGCACAATAGGAAACAAGAAATCATCAAAACAAGGGAGGAGATAAACCAAATAGAAATCAAAAAAACTATACATAAAATCAACAAATCAAAAAGTTGGTTTTTTGAGAAAATAAACAAAATAGACACTCCACTGGCCCGATTGACCAAAAAAAAACAAGAGAAAGTGAGAATTAATAGCATTAAAGATGAAAAAGGCAACATAACAACAGACACTGCAATCATTAAGAAAATAATTAGAAATTACTACAAAGAACTGTACTCCCACAAATTTGAGGACCACCAAGAAATAGAAAAGTTCTTGGACTCCCACCACTTACCAAAACTCAGTCCGGAGGCAACTGCAGAATTAAATAAACCCATAACCGAGGTAGAGATTGAAACAGTCATCAAGGATCTCCCAACGAAAAAAAGCCCAGGCCCAGACGGCTTCACTACAGAATTCTACAAAACATTCCGAACAGAACTAACCCCAATCCTCTACAAGCTCTTCAAAACAATAGAGGAGGAAGCAACCCTCCCAAACTCATTCTATGAAGCCAACATCACCTTAATCCCAAAACCGGACAGAGAACCATCAGAGAAGGAAAACTACAGACCTATTTCTCTGATGAACATTGATGCTAAAATTCTCAACAAAATCCTAGCCAATAGAATTCAAAAAATCATCAGACAGATCATTCATCCGGATCAAGTAGGATTCATCCCTGGGATGCAGGGATGGTTCAACATTCGGAAATCCATAAATGTTATAAACCATATCCAAAAACAGCAAAACAAGAACCACATAATAGTTTCAATAGATGCAGAAAAAGCTTTCGACAAAATCCAACACCTCTTCATGCTAAAAACTCTAGCCAAAGTAGGCATAGATGGGAAAATCCACAACATAATCAAAGCAATTTATGAAAAACCCAACGCCAGTATCATACTGAATGGAGAAAAGCTAGAACCCTTCCCACTGAGATCTGGAACAAGACAAGGGTGCCCGCTATCACCACTGCTATTCAACATAGTCCTAGAGGTACTTGCAGAGGCCATAAGACAAGAAAAAGAAATCAAAGGCATACGTATAGGAAACGAAGAAGTCAAGCTTTCACTATATGCAGATGACATAATCCTATACATAGAAAAACCAGGAGACTCAATACAGAAACTGCTAGAACTTATACGAGAGTTTGGCAGAGTGGCGGGGTACAAAATTAACGAACGAAAATCAACAGCCATAGTGTACGCAAATAACACCAAGATGGAAGAAGATCTAACCAACAGGATACCATTCAAAATAGCAGAGAGAAGTATGAAGTATTTGGGAATAAATCTAACCAAAAGCGTAGGAGACCTATTCGAAGAAAACTACAAACTATTTAAAAAGGAAATTGAACAAAACCTCAAAAGATGGAATAACATCCCGTGCTCCTGGATAGGCAAAATCAATATCATTAAAATGTCTATACTACCACAAGCAATATACATTTTCAATGCAATTCCAATCAAATTGCCCAAAACATTCTTCACGGAACTGGATACAATGATTCAAAAGTTCATCTGGAAGCACAAAAAACCACGAATAGCTAGAACCATCCTGAAAAATAAGAAGTCAGCAGGGGGAATCACAATCCCGGACCTCTGGACATACTATAGAGCAGTGGTTATCAAAACAGCCTGGTACTGGCACAAAGACAGAAAGGAAGATCAATGGAATAGAATAGAAGCACCAAAAGGGAACCCACACAAATACAGCCAATTAATCTTTGACAAAAAGACCAATGACAGCTCAAGCAAGTGGGAAGGCCTCTTTGGTAAATGTTGTTGGGACAACTGGCTGATAGCCTGTAGAAACAAAAAAATAGACCCACATCTATCACCATACACTAAGATCCAATCTACATGGATAAAAGACCTAAACCTACATCCAGAAACCTTCAAACTCTTGCAAGAAAATGTAGGAAATACCCTGCAAGACCTAGGAGTAGGTCCCGACTTTCTAAGAAGGACACCAAAAGCAATAGCAGTTGAGAACAGAATAAACAAATGGGACCTCATCAAACTAAGAAGCTTCTGTACAGCAAGGGAAACAATCAACAAAGTAAAAAAGCAACCCACAGAGTGGGAGAAGATCTTTGCACACGATATAGGCGATAGGGGGCTAATTTCCAGGATATATAAAGAACTTCAAAACAACCAAAAAACCAAAACAAACAAGCCACTCAAGAAATGGGCACGGGAAATGGGCAAACATTTCACAAAGGAACAAGTCCAAATGGCAAACAAACATATGAAAAAATGTTCCAGCTCCCTAGCAATAAGGGAAATCCAAATTAAAACATCGATGAGGTACCACCTAACACCAGTAAGATTGGCCCACATAAACAAGAACACCAACGACGCTTGCTGGCGAGGATGCGGGGAAAAGGGAACCCTACTCCACTGCTGGTGGAGCTGCAAATTGGTACAGCCTTTATGGAAATCAGTCTGGAGAACACTCAAACAACTCAAAATCTGCATACCATATGACCCAGCAATAGCACTCCTAGGAATATATCCAAAACACCTGTTTTACGACAAACCAACATGCATCCCTATGTTCATTGCAGCACAATCAGTAATTGCAAAAACATGGAAGCAACCGAAATGCCCATCAGCAGAAGATTGGATAAGAAAGCTTTGGTTCATCTACTCCATGGAATACTACTCAGCTATTAAAAAAAACAAAATGCAGTTCTTTGTGGCTAAATGGGTACAACTGGAAACTATAATGCTAAGGGAAATGAGCGAATCCCAAAAGATTAGATACCACATGTTTGCCTTGATTTAACCTGTAATTTTTTGTTTGGTTGTTTGTTATTTTTTTTTTTTTTTTTTGAACCTGTCATTGATACTGTCTCAACCCAGATGTTTCGAAGAAGGGAACTTGCATTATTTTTAACATATTGTTTACCCAATACTATGTCAATTAATTCCATAATGTTGTATATTGATACTGTGGCCTCGTTGGGGCTTTTAACTGACTGGATCTTTACTCTGTTAGACCTATTTTCAGACCATAGAAGGTCTCCCCAAGAGGCCACTGAACTTATCTGGACAATAAGACGCTGAACGTTATGCTAGGCATGTGTCTGCAAGCAATGAATCTCAACCGAACTTGAACTATGGTTATGCAACAAGGTGGAGGAATCCACCATGGGGGGAGGGGTATGGGAGGGGTGGGGGGAATCCCCAGCGCCTATGAAACTGTACTACACAATACAATGTAAGCAACAATAATAAAAAAAAAAAAAAAAAAGAAAAAAAAAAAAAATAAAGTAAATGGTATATTCTTCTCATATAATCTGTGGACATTAAACATAAATAAGTAAACGTGATTGTTAGTGAGTGTCAAGTCTGTTCATGGAAGCACAAATAGATTTTTTTTTTTCTCGTTGTCTGTCTCCAAAAATGTGATTACTGGTATGGAACTAGGAGGTGATGTTTATGTTATCTTGTTGATATGTGGATGCCTGCGATGCTGGTATCATTGTCAGTTTTACAACCATTAAGATATTAGATATGCTATATGCTATTATATACTCTATGCACATATAAACGTTATATATATATATATATATATGTACACATAAGCATGTATGCATATTTCACACGGAAGACATGTGTTCTGCATCCCCTGTGTGTCAGGCCTGGGATAAATTAAGAGACTACACAAATGACCCTGGCAGGGGCCCGGAATTAGACGAGGTAGCTGGGCAGAGTATGGTGAGCAAGCATGTGGGCAGAGAAATTGCAATTCATGAGCCTTGCTGTAGGAGGTTTTCAGAAAGTTTATGAAAATGTTGTAAAACGTATATGTGTGATGTCAATATTTTGGCACCCAAATAAAATTATCTTGATATTTCTACTAAAATGAGTACATATATCTACTTCCAATCTTAGATTTTTGAGGAAAACTCTAGTGTAACAGCTTGTCTTTCTCATAAATATTAATTAAAACTTTTGGCATCAGTCAGACATCTATAGCTGTATATTCCAGGTATATAGAAAAACAGATTTGCTTTCATAGGGTATTAAAAGAGTTCAATGTATTATACTGTTAGTAGCCCAGGGGGAACGCAGTCCCCTGAAAGCTTTTCTGTTTTCCCTATGTGTGGAAAATTCGTTGATTTTGGATTAAGAAGACATAGATATTTGGGTACAGAATGAAGAAAACTCAGTTGAACTGCCGAAGTGAGTGTGTCTGGTATTGGGCCTAGAATCTGTTGTGCAGAGCATGGGAACAAGTACAAACTGCTGCTTCAAGTACAGCGGACATTCACTTTCTATGCCACATAAAGACTCAGCTTAAAAAGTTAAGATGTCAGGGCCTAATGCGGTGGCCTAGAGGCTAAATTCCTTAACTTGAACGTGGCAGGATCCCATGTGGGTGCTGGTTCTAATCCCGGCAGCCAGTCTTCCCATCCAGCTCCCTGCTTGTGGCCTGGGAAAGCAGTTGAGGATGGCCCAAGGCCTTGGGACCCTGCACCTACATGAGAGCCCTGGAAGAGATTTCTGACTCTGGGCTTTGGATCAGCTTTGGCTCCGGCCATTACAGTCACTAGCCTCAATTTAAAATTTGATTGAGAAACGTGGACTAAGAAGCAGAGCCGGGCAACTGAGGTTTTATTAGAGGACATCTTAAGGAATTCCTTCCCCCTCCACCACTGCACCTGACTCTAGACATATAAAAGAGACCCTGGGCTTCCATGTGTGCACGTGTTTGTATGCATGTCAAAGCGAATACCTTCAGCTACAGGATAACAACTCCCAAATAAACCCGTTTCTGTTGATTGAGAGCCCTGTCTGCTGAAGGTTTATTGAAGCTGGGACAGATTTGGAAGCAGTAATTCAAAGTAAAATGTGGCAGGTATATCATGCAAATTTAGCAGGCACTCATGTGTGTGGGATAGATAGTAGGGCTGGTTGAGTTGAACTAGGCAAGTTGCATTGACATGCACGAGAACTGAATGGGATGTTGGATAGACTGGACCAGTCTGCTGTACATATTGGCAAGCATGGGAATCAGGGCAAGGGCAGTTCTGGTATTGGCTATTGCGGGTCACCCCAACTAGACTGCAACTCCCACTGGTTTACCTGGGCAAGTGTGTGGTGGGTGGGACCGGTTTGGGCTGCTACACCCATTGGTTTGCGTATAGGACAACTACCAATGTGCACATAAGCTGATTGGGGTGACAGACTGTGCCAGACCCTGAATTGGCAAGCACACATAAGAATCACCTCTGATGAGGTTTCTTTGGAGATGTCCCAGTTGAATCACTGGACTCAGAACTCCAAACATGGAGAAAATTGCAGAGTTCATGGTCCAACTGTAGAGTGCTTATGTCAGAGCTGGCCTCCTCAGTGGCTTAGATGAAACAGTGCATGGCATAGCCGGTTGCACATGGAGGATACGACAGTACATTAGAACCTGGAGGGGACAAGTGGTACCATAACAGGGAATGGAGGACAGAACAAATCAATCAACTACCCCACCCTAGTGTTGGCAATGAAAATCTAGGCAAACAGACTCCAAGGTGGGCTATGTCAGCCAGTGGATTCTGAAGAAATTTTACTGTGCTTAGTGTGGCTAGATCAGCAGCAAATAAAAACTGTTGGACTAGCAAAACCACTTGAGCAGTGCTCTCATAGCATGCTCAACATCGGAGACCCTGGGATGGTTGTGAGTTTGGGGGTGTGGCTTCTCCCTTTGTTTCTCCCTTTTCCCAAGATAAAGGAACAGAAGAAGATAATGTAGAAATAAAAGCCTCATCCATTTTCCCCTAGCCCTAGGCCCTTTGAGCCCTAATCAACTATGTAAATATCATCAAAAAATTGAAAAAAAAAAGAAGAATTGATGGCTCTGGAATGTTTCTTAGAGACCTATGAGTCCTCATATTAACCCCCTGGCTCAATCCAACTTAAATTTCTAGCACAACATTCCCTTATTTCATTCAACATGGCAAAGTGAACAGTTATCTGATCTTGGACAGCAGTGGGTGAAACTATCCTTGCCTCTTGCTAGCTGAGAAATGGTTTGTTTCTCTTTTCAACAAGACCAGATTCTTACTGTGATTTTCTTTGACCAAGCTGTAGTCAATGGCTGCCATATTTCAATGACTTCTGGCCCTGGAAAGATATTTTGCCAATCCTAAGAACTTTTAGATTGCATCATCAGATTCTCAACTTTCCTTTGAGAGTTTTATCTCATGAGCTCAGTAGAGGAGGAAAAAAAATAGTTGAGGAGTTTGAAATTTGCAAGCCAGAAGTGTGAAGTATTTTTATGGCATTCTCTGCACTTCATCATTGCTCTACAATGGGTAATTTTGCTCTTCCTGCACAGAATTCATTTACTGGTGCCAATTAAAGCATACATATCTGAAACTCAACACCAATATGAACACTTTGGGATGCCTCCAGAGATAACTATAACCTGAAAGTAGCTCTCCTTTCTTTGACTACTTACTGCAATTATTATTTCTGATAGCCAATTTCTCAGTACTCTTGTTCCTTTAACAAAAATGTGTCCCTAAAGTGTGCATCCTTGTGCTGGCAACATAGAAAACCTTCGTAAGTAATAGTGAAGTTCAACTCAGTACTTACGAGAAAAAGCAGTCATTTTAATTCACTAATAAATTCACTTTCACTGTGAAATCTTCAGGGATTTCTGTCTTCTGGCCTTGCTTTTCATCCCATTTTGCTTTTGAATGGATTAACTACTGCCACCTCCCACTGTGCGTATAATTACTGTACTGATTGCTTACTGTGTATGCTACATGGGGTGGAAAGAAGACAAAAGTGAAAAGCAAAGCACTTTCCCTCCCTGACCTCCTCAGGCATAAAGACAAAAAAGAGTAGAGAAAAGGAGAATGCATCATGTTACCTATAACAGGTGATCAGCCATTGTTCACCTTGGCAGAAGCCATAGTGCATGGGTTGAGGGCTTTGCCTTTGATCGTAATGCTTAGAAACTCATCCTTAGCACCATCTTTGTTCATTCTTTTAAGAAGATTTATGTGTTTATTTGAAAAGCAGAGTTACAAAATCAGAGAGGAAAAGAGAGAGAGGGGTATTTCATTTGCTGGTTATTCCCTGGATAGTTAAAAAATTCAAAGCTGGGGTGGTCCAAAGTCAAGTACCAGCAACTTCTTTCAAATCCAATTTCCTAGATGACCATAGGGACCCAAGCATTTGAACTGTCTTCCACTGACTTCCCAGGGTCATTGGTTGGGAGACAGATCCAAAGCGAGCAGCCCAGGCTCGAACCGGTGGTCATATGGGATGTATGTGCCACACACTGTCTTTTATCTGCTATACCATAGCTGGCCCTTCTGCTCATCTTAAGTCCAATTTTCTGTTGCCACTTTCGGTCCTTTTTCTCTTTCCCTACCTTCCATGCTGTGAAGCTGAACTTTCTTATATTCCATCAAATTCTTTGCACATCGTAAAAATTGATTTTTGGAGCTCTTAAACTCTAACATCTCTTCAATTTTTTAAAAATAGAGTTGATTTTTAATGACAATGCTAAAAACAAGCATACTTTTCAATATGAAAATTTTGAAAAATATGCTGAACTCAGATGATTATTATTCTGCAAATATCAATTGTGAAGAGCATGCATACGAAGACCTGCTCTGCTGTGCAAGTGCCCATGGAGCATGAGGATGGGAGAGCCACAGCTGGCATGCTAGAGAGAGTGAAGTCTAATCATGAGACAGCCTGGTGTACAGGCGAGCTTAAAGAAGAGTCTTAAAGCACCAGGTGTTTGGCCTAGCAAGGAAGATGTTTGTGTCCCGCATTTGAGTGCTGGGCTTTGATTTCTGGCTCCAGGTCCTGATTCCAGTTGTGTGCTGCTATAGATTGTAGAAGGTAGCAATAATCGCTCAAGGAGTTCCATCCCATGCCATTCTCCCGAGAGATGTGGCTTGAGTTCCTAGCTCCCAGATTTGGCCCACATCCTGCCATGAGGGCCCTTGACCATGGTTGGATGCTTTCTTACTCTCTCATTGCTCTCCTCTCTGCCTCTCAAGTAAAATAACATGCATTTCTAAAAGCTGGAGAGGCTTGATAGACAAGAGCAATTTACAGGAATGTTTAAGGCTCTCTTTTTTAAAGATTTACCTGGACCTTCATCAAGACATTCTTTGGAACACAATTCCCTACTCTGTAACTCATTTATTTGCCACATTTCATTCCTAGAAAGAGAAATTTAATGAATGACATGACAAAATAACACGGCATACTGTCGTTAGCTTAGAGATTTAAACTATTAGTGCTTAAAACAGCAAACAAGTTCCAGAAATGTTGAACACATTCACAGATGCGACCTTTATATCTGATTGCTAAGATGCCCCAACGTTGTTCTGGACCATAACTGTCATAGTTTGGAGTTAGATCTTATCCATTATCTCATTCTTGTAAATCCACATGTTTTCCCTTTAGAACAGAACCCTCAGCTAGGTGCGTTAGAACATGCTGCGTTCCCTTCGGGAACAGAAAGTAAAGAATTAAACCTTATGTGAAGGGACTTCAACATGCTAGAGGGAAAAAAAAAATGAATTAATAAAAAAAAAATCAAGCATCAACTTTATTTCTCGTGGTAAGATCTAGCAAGTCCAAGGCCCTTTTGTAAGTGATGATGCCAGCCAGGTAGTCTGTCCTTTAAGATCTGTGGGTCCCATGTCAAAGCAATTTTTTTTCTATATTATTAGAGGAAGGGAGATCGGTGCCCTGTTAAGATTTTTTTAAGATTAGGAAATAAAAAGCAGTCAGAAAGAGACATATCAACACTGAAAGGTAAATACGTAATGAGTTCTATTAGAACTGTGGCAAAAGTCACCTTTGCAGAGAGGAATCAAAAAGCATGTGGGTGGTCAATTCTCTGGTGATGTTTCCCTGGGTGTATTTCTACTAAAGCTTTGGCTAAAACACTGTAATAACAAGAGGATGTCATCTGTCATGCTTTGACCCTTCAGAAAGTCAATAACTCAGATGCTCTGAGCATCTGAAACTATGATCGCCAAGACTCTGGCTCTTGACCTGCCCACTCTGGCTTCGTCTGGACCACTTCCATCTCTTGGCAGCCATTGGCTTGAATGTGCTTTCTCTTCAAAGCTGTCTTTTATCTCCTTGGACAGTTTTTCCAAGAAATGCTTCAGGATTTTGATCCCACTTGTTCAAAATAGAAAGCTTGGTTTATGTCTGCAGCAAATGTGGGCACAGCAATCAAAGCATCCATCGCCCCACTTTAATGTTCAGTTACAATTGTCTACAACGAACCACTTGAACTGTGTGTGTTCCTGGCTGTTGTTTCTGCTGTTAATTGTGGGTCTTCTTCAAGTAAGGGCTGCACAAAATTAGTTTCTTCCCTGCCAGTTGTTGTGTGCTTCATCTGCAATGTTGTTGCATCCCTTCTTAAAACAAGTGTAAACTTTCTTCGGGGAAAGTGTCCCCCAGAAATTTTTTCCATAAAGATTCAGGTTTTTATATTCAACTACACATATAACTGAAAACAGATTTTTTTTAACACTGGCTTGTTTCATTAATCAAATTTAATTCCAGTTCTGTTTAATTTGATGGGCTAAGTATGCAGGCGTGAAATGGATATCCTGCGATATGTGTGTCATTCTCAGCCCTTGTTTAAAGTCCTGCATAACTGGAGTCTTCCCACATTTTACTTGGTGCATTAAAGCCTGTGATTATAAAGTGGATGGATATTATGTCTTTGTATTGTGTATACATACATATATATGTATATATGCATATGTCTGCGTGCATATACATATGTACTATGTTGTCTATTTCGTAGGCTATCTTTAATTGTACATAATAGAACTATAGCATGGCTAACTGTTACTTTGACATGGTATGCTTATTAATCATTTACAAAGGTCTAATAGGGGAGCATGGGGTTAGTATAGCAGTCTACTAATTCATTAATGGTCCAGGATGCTCCATTCCATTCACCTCGTTGTCCTGATAACTTAAGAGAGGAGTTTGACTTCAGAATGACTTACCTGTCACTGCCTCTGTGATTTTATGGGGAGTGCATGATGAGATGCTCTGTAAACTTTAGGATTCTTGGTTTAATGTTAATCATAGCTTTGTCCATTTGCTTTTCTATGGAGAAGAAGATAAAATCCAATATCCTGTCATTGTTTTGATATGAAATTATTTAAAAATATTTTCCTTGAAACCTGACAGGTTGCTATGAGGGATAAGCCTGCATGTTTTATGTTAATTTGGAGATTCTCCAAGCCATGGAAATAGAAAGCCCGTGTACACGGTAATTATGGTATCTCTGCATTCTCCCACCTTAAGCCTTTACCGAATCATTTACATGAGTCTTTCATCCTACGTAATATACTGCCAGAACACAATATGCTGGAAAAGCTGTGCTAGGCTAGTGCAGTAATGACTGAAGACAGCAGTTGTCAAATGGAAATTAATTGATTATAATTGCTTTGCCATTGTCTAACGTTTGGAGTCTGTAGCTTGTTAAAATCGAGATCATACAGTAAGGCTCTCACTTTTTAAGCTGTACATTATGTTAATGAAAAGCTGTTCTTAGAGGAGTGATCAGTGAATATCAATAAATGTATAATAAGAAATTAAAGGAAAAGTTAACTAGTTGATCATGAGTTAATATATTTCAGCAATCACAGTAGCAGTTAACTGTGTGGCATTTCATATTGAATTTTTTTTTTTTTTGCCCGGAGCTCTTGAATTTTAATATTTCCCACAGAAGCAGAGGCTGAAGCTGTGTGACTCTTGAGTATATCCTGTCTTGAATAACAAATATTCGCGGTAGAGAAGATCTCCTGGAAAACAAAAGATGTGTGTGTTTTCCAAATGGTTGTTTTGTTCCAAAATATAACAAGTAGGTATTTTAAAATGGAAAAAAGTACAAGCTCTACCAATTGTAACATCAAAAAAGATAGATCATTTTTTCCTCTAAAATTCATAATACATGGATAGTATGATAATGTCCATTGCTTTTGCAGTGTTCATCAATGTGAAGGATCCTGCAGTGATAGGATAAATGTGAAATTATACCTAACTTTTGGCAGGAAGAGATTACAGAAGATCACACTCACATTGACAGAACTGCAAGTCTTTGCAGAGGAGAATGCAGAGTGTCAGGCTTACCATGTACTGCCCCTGCTTCCTATTTCTATAATGTAGGGAATTCTAAAATTAATGTAAAATATGCTTTTCTCTTATTAATTTTTTATAGAAGATTTATTTATTTTTTATTGCAAAATCAGATATACATAGAAGAAGAGATATATAGAGATAGATCTATCTGCTGGTTAATTTCCTAAATGACTGCTGCTGCCAAAGCTAAACCAATCTGAAGCCAGGAGTCTCTTCCAGGTCTCATGTGGGTGCAGGGTCCCATGGCTTTGGGCAGTCCTTTACCACTCTTCCAGGCCATTAACAGGGAGAAAGATGGAAAATGGAATAGCTGGTACTGGAACCAGCATCCATATAGGATTCCAGTGCAAGAAGGGTGAGGATTGAATCATTGAGCCATTGTACTGGGCCCTAGTGACTTGATTTGTTTTATGGAAAACATCATTGTTATTTTTTAACCAATATAATATTGTAGGTGTACAATGAAGTCTTTTATAATCTTTACATTTAAATGTTTGGTGATATTAGAAAAAGATCAGATTTATCCGAAGAATGTTCAGGTAACAGTTTAGATCATGGCTCAGTTCCTTCTCTACAGGAACTTGGAGATTAAAAAGGCAGCTAGAGTTGGGAGCAAACTCTTACTTGTACAGCTGAATGCAGTGATGCAAACAATAAGAGGCTCTGTAGAGACACAAGAGGAAGATCCTCTAAGCTCTAGAGGATTTCGGAGTGTCTTCCAGGAAAGGAACTGCCAGAGGAGTGGGTGTCTCACAAAGAAGGCACAGGGAATCTGCTTATGGAATTTGGAGGAAGTTAGAGTTGGGTATTGCACTGTGGACTTGGACTTCCTGAAGAGGTGTGTCTTTTGATATATACCCAGAAGAGATCCTTTGGAGGATTTTTAGCTGTGGGGGAGACATGAGTGGGTTTCCTTTTTGAATGATCACTTTCCTGTCTCCTATCATTTTGGATTTGGAGCAGGGTGGAAACTCATTGACACCATCAGTAAACTGGTTTGATACACCCTAAGTTTAATGCTATGATTAAAAGCCTAAACGCTGAGCAGTTTATTTGTCTTTCTTAAACACCTTTTTTTTCTTAAATGCTACTGAGAAATTATTGCTAGTACTTCAGTTGTTCCAGAATTTATGTTGAGCATATGTCTGTATGGTAAGAGCATGCATGCTGCAGGTAGCACAGATTGATGGATGGAGTCATATTTGGGGGCATATATAAAAGATAGCTTCACTTTTAGTATGTGTATGTATGTGATTATGACTTTTAAAAAGTACATGTTCAAGAGAATGCTAAAAAGTGGCAAGGGTTTGCCCCTGTTAAATATTTACCGGAAACATTCTTCACCTCTGAGAATCTGTTTCAGAATTTGAAACATTTGCATTTTAATTACACAATAAAAGAAGAAAATGAAAGAATAATTGGCTGAGCTATCAGCCAATTATAGCTGTAACTAACATCAACAAAAAAATCCCCTTAAAACTGACGTTGGTTTCCAAGGAACAATCACAATATGCACTGATCAGATGTTTAATGACATTTGGCAACAACAAAGGGACAGGAACGTGTCAATCCTTCATAGGACATGTTTGTTAAAATGGAAATTAATGACACAGATTTGGAGTTGTATGACTCAGGATCCTGCAGCTTTAATTGTTCATCTGTCCTCAGACAGGGCTTGGCTTATTCCAGTGAGCAGAACCTAGTGGAGAAAAGAGACAGTAGAATACAGTAGCTCTAGCCAGCCATATTTAACCAGTGCCACAGAGGGTTCAGTCCTGTCCCTGAAGTCCCTGCAATTAGAGGATGTAACCCAGGCCTGGGTGATGGGAGGAAGTGGCATCCCAGCGCATGCTGACCGCTTTCCTGTCTGTGCCTTCCTTGACAGATACCACGACATATTCCACAGAGCGGTCAGAGCACTTCAAACCCTGCCGGGACAAGGACCTTGCATACTGTCTCAATGACGGCGAGTGCTTTGTGATTGAAACCCTGACTGGATCCCATAAACACTGTCGGTAAGCCACTGCAGCCGCTGACTCAAAGGCAGCACCGGGGGAGAGGTCTGGAGGTGGAGGGAGGTGGGAAACTTTGGGGAAAAAGTGTGATACCTGGTTTTCATGGTCCATCTGTATTAATGACAGAATCAAGTGTTCACATGAGAATGGGAAAACCTATTTCTCTACTGTTTGAGAAAGAGGAAAAAAATGCAATGAAAAAGTTGACCAAATTACAGAATATTTACTTCTTCATCTTCCAATTTACTGGAAACGATTGTCTACTTATTTATAGAGTCTGTTTATGGTATGAGACTTACGCGGACATGTATCCTGGTAACTCAAGCATAATTCCCAATTTTGCAAATCTCAGAATAGTGGCAAGAGAAGCAACCTGCTCATGTATGATATGGTGTCTTGGTGTTTTTTGGGACCCAAGCTATAGTCCCCATAACCGTGTCCTGTCCTAAGGACAATGCATTTTATGTTGACTCTACCCTTACTCATTTCATTGGTTCTTTTCAACACCTGTGATGTTGAAACACTCTTCATTCAGCAAGATGCTATACTCTAGGTAGAGAACTACTTGGGAAGAAATCCCAGTAATGTTGAAGAGGGTGTTTAATTGTTTTCTAGAGACGTGAGGTTATATAATTGCTAAAAATAAAAACAAGCGGAGATAAATAGTGCACTTGTAGACTGCAGCTTTAAGGCCCAATAGAAGAATCAAATTAGCATTCAGAAAATATTTCCTGCAGAGGTTTTATTTCCAGCACTACCCTGGTAATTTGTTTTTCCTTGCCATTGTGTATGCTTCGCTGATCATCTATATCCACACCCCTTCCCTTCCCTTTATTTACTCTTCTCATATGACATAGTTATTAAATTAATTATTCTGAATTGTGAAGCATGGAAAATTACGACTTTTTTTCCCCTCTCCGTTGCTATTACAAAACTTTATTCCCATGTTGCTTTTATTAAGATGGTACAGAGAAATACATCTTAGAGTTAGGAATTTAGGCCTTGACAGCAGATCCTGCCAGGCCAAAGAGCCTTCATGTCTTTCCAGAATGGGCTGCTAGGCTACAGCTTTGGGTAAACTGAGGAAACATGTAGCAGGCAGGTCTTTGTCAAATTTATGATATGGGCTGTGTCAGGGTGACAGAGCTGAGACCTCTTCTAACCCCGTGTTTATTCTCCTTACAAAATGTGCAACCTGTTGCTGTCCCTGTTGAACTCAGGTTCAGGATAAACATGGGGTGGGGATTGCTCCTTCTGTCTTCTGGCTTTGTGTATCTTGTCTGAGAAGACACAGGTTGGAAGCACACTGTGATTTTATGAGCTCAAGAGAAACTCCTGAAAAAATATAATATGTATCAAAGGTCTTTGGGTGACTTAACCAAATAGGGAAGTGGCATCAGTTGCTTTCATGAGGTCCCTGTGCAGAAATGGATATTGTGGTTTGGACGTGGGAAGAGCGCACTTCCAAGAGGTTCCTATGCTGCAGCTGGATCCCCAGTGAGTCGCTGTAGAGGTGGGCGTGCCTAGAGGGGTAGGTCACTGGGGACAGTACACAGCTGCTCAATGTTCCATCCTCAGGAATGGATGAACGCCACCTCCTGTGAACAAGCTAGGTCTGGTGTGGCTGGGTTAGTTCCGCTGTTATGAAGAGGCAAGTTGCCTCCTCCCCTGGAGCCTTTGCCTTCCCTTCTGATACACAGGCACTACATGCACAGAGCAGCGTTCTTTTCTCTTTCTTGGGATGCAGTTTCTGAAACAGGAGCTAAGTTCACTGCTTTACGCTTTGCCCAGTCTTGTTAGATCCACAGAAAACAAAGGTTTGGACAAGCAATTGAGTTTCTGTTCCTAATCCATTGAAGATGTGGGGAATCCGAAGTATCTTTTATTGCTGGTGCTTTACACCAAGAAAGGATCAGCTCAGACTCCATCACAGTGAGACAGATAGAGAGAAGAAAGAGCTGTTCCAATCACCGGTTCGCTCCCCAAATGCTTGCAAAAGCCAGGGTTGGGCCTGAGCAAAGCTAAGGGCAGGAAACTCTTGTCTGGATCTCCCACATGGGAGGCTGAGTCCCCCAAAGTTGAGCTGTCATCTGCTGTCTTCCAGCATGGGTTAGGAGGGGCAGTGAATGGAAAGCGCATGTTGGACTTAATTTCGGATACTGTAACAGGGCATCTGAAGTTGCAGCTATCTAAAGTTATCTGCAGGCGTCTAAATTTGCAATGTCCACCTCCACAACATTTTGTTCCTCTACAAAGACAAAATTTATATTTGGCTAGGATCCACCCTAATGATCTTACTTTAGCTTAGTTTCCCTTCTTAAGCCTTTATTTCTAATATATTCATTTTCTGTGGTGCAGGAAGTTAGTACTTCAACATGTGGAGTTTTTATGGCTGTGGCACAGAACAGTTTGGGTCTCAGGCCCAGAGAAAAAGTTCTTTGCTTTCAGGCATATGTTGATCTTTTAAAAGTCACAAGGAGAAGAGATATATCTGTGGTTCAGCTGGACTGAGGTGCATATGTAGTAATTTTGGCTTTTGTCTTCATATTTCTTACATATTTCAGTACAGACAACCTGTTATTTAACATAGAGTGACAACAGAGCTAATCATGACAAAAGACCAGGCCAGGACAGAGTTGGAACTCTGGTTAGGTTAATGGATGTCTATAAATCTCCTACTAGTACACATGAATAAATCACACATCACATGTGCATGCTATTCATCTCTCGGGCTCTCCTGTGAATCAAAGGCTGGCACGTGTTCCTGCATCCGCCACTTTAAAAAAATTCCAATGCTGTTGTATTAATAGCATGCCATTTTGTACAGCACTCTCTTTAAGTAGTGTGTTTCTTCATTTTCCTTCCATTCCACAAATGTTTATTGAGTAGCTCCTATCACCAAGATACTGTTGAATAAATACATGCAGCAATGAATGTAAGAATTAAATGGCACTGCACTTTGTAATGTGTTTGGAGAAGTGAAATACTTCATCGTTAGGAGATAATGCAAAGAAAGCGGAGTACTTTAGAATGACAGACGTGCTACCAGGGGCATCTTTATGACCTGTTACTTATGGGATTGTATTTCCAGTTCAGTAAGACACCATTTAGCAGATGGGAGCAGTGGCATAAAGCCTTGTTCATGAATGGAGCTTACTAAGTGGTTTTTTCCTTTGCTTCAAACTATTATGCATACAAGGCTGAGAGAAATTAAGATTTTATTTTCTAGATTATAAAATCAACTGCAGCTAAGCCACCCCTTTGGAATCCCTCCTCCTTTTTAGAATACCTGTTTTGGATTCCCGCTACTCCGCTTCGAATCCATGTTCCTGTTAATATGTATCCTGGGTTGCTGAGAGTGATGATCTCAGCATTATCAGAAAAACTAATAAATATCAGTGTCATCCTAGCTCACGCCAACGAGCATAGTTATTCTCAAAAATCTAAAAATAAATAGCGTAAGGGTATTGTAGAATGCCAAATGATATAGTATGGTGTTTCTTCAATCTCAATGTCCCGTAGATGACAATTACATATTTGAATTTTGTTCTGTTCACCTAACATGCGTTTAATAACATTTAGATATTATTATTTGAGAGAGAAGGAAAGGGCAGGAGAACACGTAAGAGTGCTGTCATTCGAAGCTGTTCTGTGTTGAAGCTGGCAGGCTAGGACACAGTTCCATCCATGGTGTTGGATGGCACGTGCTTAGTTGCCTGAGCCACTGAGTCCTCCTGGAGGCTGCATTGGTAGGAGACTAGGGTCTAGAATCCCAGCTTGCAATTGTCCCAAGGTTCTCCGATAAGCGGTTTAGTTGTGTTTATAGCTAGGCTAAACACATCCTTTGTATGCGATGGTTTTAAAAAGCATATATTCCGTTTGGTGAGGTTACAATGAAAATACTTATGATAAAACATTAGAAGATTCTAGGCTCACATTGTTAAACTATTTGATGAAGGCGTCTTTCAGTAGGACTCAGAAACCTCGTATTGTGTAGAAGAATCTAACCACAGAAAGGCGTGTGACTTCTCTGTTGGTGTGCTCACTGCAGTTTATGATAACAGCAAAAACCAGCAAACATCTGCATTAAAATGTATCATTAGAATGCATCTGTACATTGAATGAATTCTAAAAATTGTTTTAAAATGTTTATTATGTCACGGTATGTATGAAGGTGAAGTGCTTTAATTGTGGGGTTGATATGTGTGAAAAGAACTGGATGAAAAAAGGCTGCATCAGCAAGTGTTTTCTTCTTTGAACCTCGTGAGTTTTATGTTTGCCACATAACACATGTATTCCATTTATGTAACCCTTGTTAGACATTTGACGTTTCTTCTCATTTTTCCATCAAGATAGATAGTGCCCTGTTTCTGCTAAATCAGGGCTATTATAATAAATTTTTTATTAGGCTGATAAGCAGATTCAATTAGGTGCTTACGGATTAAGCACTTTCAAGTCTGTTTGAAAGTGTCTGTTCCTTCTTAATAGTAATAATTCACCTGCATGCTTTATGATAATTCCTATGCATTTTAAAATCATGTCTTGAAAGCATAAACAAGTCGGTTTGAAAAATAGAAAGATGCGTCCAACAGAAATGAATCTAGCTAGAAGACAGGAAGAAGTTATTAGAAACTGTTTGAATCAAAATATTTGAATAATAGAATAGCCTATGATCTCTTTATTTTGTGTCCTTTCTAGACATTTCCAGAACTTGCAAAATGGTACTTTCTGTAAAATATTCCAGTGAAAAAAGGTAGTCCTGTCACCAAAATGATCGCTAGGCATTTGAATGGAAAAAATGTGTTTTAGGGCCAAATTCAAGTTAAAAGTGTGTGTGCGTTTCTTCTGAATTGGAGTCCATTCAGTGTTTCACCGGACTTGCCACAAAAGTGGATTTTCAGAAGATGGGAAAGGATAGCATTTGAGCTGAATTTGATGTGTAGTGATCATTCTGGAAATCTATCACACAATTCACTTGAAGATGCTTGAGTCACTTGATCGATGCTACAAAAAAAAAAAAAAAATGCAGAAAGCAACCAACAGCCACCATTGTCCCAGGCAATATTCTGGAAAGGCACCGATCAAAAGGCAGCATGCTGCCCTGCAATAACGATGCGTGAGTGGGAATAGTGATTGAAAGGAGGTGAGGGGAACCTTGCAAGAAATCATAGCCACCAATCATTTCTAGTGTTTTCTGAGTTGCTTTTGAAATTGGAGGTTCCATTTTGAAGCTGTCTCAGACAAAACACATACAATTACAGGACCATCCTCCCTGGTACTTTGGTCACTTTAAGCTTCTTTAGCTCTCCCACCCAGTGAGGATTCTCATCATCAAATGGTTTCCTGGTAAGTGCTCCAAGAACTGCAGGTAATGATGCCCCACGGTAAGAGAGAGAGAGAAGAAAAGGGCCACATGTGCCACATTCCTGAATTCCTTTGGGAAGAAGGATGGGAGAACTGGAAACTGAGACACCTAGCAGTCCAGGTCTTGCCGTACAATCTTTTCTGAATGGGTTTAATATTAAGGAGAAGAGCCTAGAAGAACTTCCAGGTTCATCAATGAAATGTTCATGAATGTTTGTCACACCGCAGGCTTAATGTGAGTAGTTTGCAACGGCCATACTGCTAACAGGTAGCTGCTGTACTGATGCTCCTTGTCTAGAGGAAGGAGCCAAGTTTCAATGATGCTTCTTTACGCATGTCATTTTTCAAAATAGTCTCCTTAACTCGGCAAGGAAACAGCAACAGCAGCACACCGAGGGAAGTTTGGCGAATGCATATGTGGATTCACATCCTCACAGTGGTTTCACCTCTTATGCTGTGCAAAAGAAAACACAAACAAAACACCCAGAGCAAAACAAAAAGATTAATAATGCATAGCCTATCTATTGCCAGGTGGTTTTTTTTTTTTAAATTTCTTATTTTAGTGTTCTCTGAGTGACAGCTCCTCTAACTGAAGCATGAAATGGTAATTCTTGATGGATCATGATTTACATTTGTTTTTATGTCCAAACATTGGCCTAAATTCGTATTTGCTCTAATAGTTTTACTTTGTGAGCTGGAGAAACATGCAGACAGGCGACGTGCAAGGAATCTTTGCTTGATTTGTGGGTAATATCGATTGTGGTGGCCAACAAGGTAGTGTAGCAAGCTAATCCTCCACCTCTGGTGAAGGCATCTCAGATGAGCGTCAGTTTCTGGTCCTTCCCCTGCTTGTGGCCTGGGAACGTGGTGGAGGATGGCTCAAGCCCTTGGGCCCCTGCACCCGCATGGGAGACGCAGAAGAAACTCAAAGCTTTGGACTGGCTCAGCTCTGGCCATTGTTATCATTGAGGGAGTATAACAGTAGAAGGATGAGGCTTCTCTCCTTCTCTCTGTCTCTGTGAAATATGGCTTTCGAATTGAGAAGTAAATCTTTTTTAAAAATGTAGGTTATGAAAAAATTCATTAACTTGCCAATTATTTTCCATCAAAGTAAAGGCATCTTTTTTCAAAAGCCTGTTTCTACATTTTTATTTGAAACACAGAGTGACAGAGATAAAGACAGATAGTATGTCGCTGTTGGTTAATCCTCCAGATGCCTGAGTCAGCAGAGACTGCTCCATGCTAACAGTTCAAGCCAGGGCCAGCAACTCCATCTCGGTGTCCCCATGTGATGTCAGACTCCAGTACTTTGGTCATCATTTGATAAATTAGCAGGAAGATGGATCAGAAGGTAAAGGCATGACTTATTCCAGGGGACTGGGCTATGAGATGCGATCATTCCAAATGGCAGCTTAACCCACTACACTCAACTACCCTTTGTTCTATTCCTGTAGTCTAATTTTTTCCATGAGATGTCTAAGCATCCGTATAGATGTTCAAAGCTACGAAGCTTGAATGAAAAAAAGTTTCATTTTCTATTTGCTGTGTGATATTTGTACAAACTGCTTAACTGGATTCTTTAGTCTATCGTTAATAATCAAACAAGGGAAGTACCTGTCCCATCGAGTTAATGCAGGATGTAAAATTGGTGCATGCTGGAATACAATGGATAAAAGTTGGCATGGGATAGTGTTTTCCTCTTTAAGCTCATACTGACACTAAGGAAAAGCCTATGAAGTGGAGGGCAGTTGTGTGTATATCATTTGCTTTCATTAAATACGTAAGAGACTTGGGGCTGGCATGGTGGCTTATCAGGCTATTCCTCCGCCTGCAAGTGCTGGCATCCTTTCTTGGCTCTGGTTTGTGTCCTGGCTACTCAACTTCTGATTCAGCTCTCTGCTTATAGTCTGGGAAGGCAGCAGAAGATGGCCTGATGCCTTGGGCCATTGTATCCATGTGAGAGATCTAGAAAAATACTTCTGGCTCCCAGCTTTGGATCAGTTAATCCCTGACCAATGTGGCCATTTGGGGAGTGAACCAGTGGATGTAAGACTTCTCTTTCTGTCTCTCCACCTGTCTTTGTAATAACCTGCCTTCTCCAAAATGAATAAATAAACAAACAAATAAATAGTCTTAGAAAACATGAGGGCCTCAAGTTTAAAGGTGAGGTACAGGATATGCCAGAGAATTCATATATCTATCCTGAAAGCTCAGGCATTTTACTGCTAATTTTGATATTTTCACAAGTTAGCCATTTTCCATAACATTTCCTAGTCTGTGAACATTTATTTATTTTCCTATGTTTTCTTTTTACATAACCTCCATAGTTATGTAGATAAAAATGTTTTCATTCTCCTGTTTAATTGATGCAACTTCCATAATTGTATTAATTAACACAAAATGGATGCTAATTTTGCAATTTGTGGAATAATAAAATGGCCTTGACTTTTTTGTCAAAAAAAAAACATAATTCAACTAAAAATGTGCACGATGAAAAATATTAATTTTACTTGTAGTAAATATGTGATTCAAAGAAATGAAGTTTGCTTTGTTTATTCTTTCCCTAAGTAGCTTTTCTGAAGTTTAACTTTGTATTATGAGAATTAAATACAAAGGAGCTGGGCCAGTGTCACAGCACAGCTGGTGGAGCTACTGCCCACAATTTCGAACTCCATATACTTACCACTTTGTGTCCTAGCTGTCTACTTTCCAATGCAACTTCATCATAATCTGGAAAATGCCCAAGCACTTGGGCCCCTGCCATTCACACAGGATACCGAGATAGAGTTCCAAGATCCTGGCTTCAGGAGGATTGGGCCAGCAGGTGCAAGAATCATTCATTCCCCCTCTGCCTTCCTCCCTCTGTCTCTCCCTTCCTCTCCTCCTCTTCTCTTTCTCTCTATCTATAACTTTCTATAACCCTAGATTTCAAGTTGCGAGAATCAACTGAACATAGTGTAAGGGAAATCTCTTAGAGTAGTTAATGTACAGAGCAATAGAGAGAAAGAGAATATGAATCCATCTACTGGTTCATTCCTCCAAATGTCCAAAGCAGCAACTATTGGGGATGGACCAAGGCTGACACCAAGAGCTGGCAGCAGAATCCAGGTCTCCCTCTGGATGACAGGAATCCAACTATTTGAGCCATCAACACTGCCTCCTAGAATTGGCACGAGCAGAAAGCTGGAGTCAGGAGCCAAGGGTAGAAATTAATGTGGGATGTGAGGAATCTTTCACAGCCAGAGTAAACACCAGCTCGAAGAAAGCTTTTTTGAATGTGGGTGTTTGGACATTGGGTGAAGTGATAGCCAATAGACTCCAGAGTTTGCATATCATTTATGACCCTCTCAAACTTTCTTCACACCTATGTGATTATTAGGTTGGACGATCCCATAATACAATACCATCAACATATTTTTAAATCTGAGAGAAAAAGATAGTTGAAAATATTTTCTTGCAGACACTTGATAGTAGGTCTTCTGCTTTGTCTGGTGATTTTCAGTTGGATTGGCCATTGGGGCATGGTCCTAAATGATTAACAAGCAGGGTGATGAATTCTTCTTTGTGTCTCAGTTTTCTTATATGTCAAATAGGACACAAGATGATTGTGAGGAGTGAGGCTAGTACAGTTATCTAGTGTAGAGGAAACACCCTGAGGTGAAAGTAATCCTGAAGTCCCTTCTGCCTGAATGTCCCTTTTCCTTCTCGTTCTCTCTGTATGCATTGTACCTGCGTATGTTAGCTCCATAACAATTCAAAGTAAGTGATCATACAGATGGCCATCCAAACTCCAAAACTTTTCAGATATAATAGGGAATTTTAGAAATTTCTTCTGTAAAAGAAAGAAACCAGGAACAACCCATGTGGAATAAGACATATGGTTGCCCTAATTATAATTCTTTATGAAACTCACATTCATAGAAAACCAGGATCACCATATGCCATGTGTGATTGCTTAATATAAATTTCGCAAAACAGTACAGTAGTGACATTGTCATCATCAGTTTCCACAAATCAGCCCAGGGCTCCCAGAGTCAGTGGCATCAGAGTCTGCCTGTGACGGCAGAACAGGGAGCCTGTGACCCCATGTCTTTTGGCTGTACTCTAATGTTTTGGGTTGTACATATCAACATCCAATCTCTGTTTTATTTAGTAAACTTGAAAATAACCATAGAGAAATGTGATAGACTAAACTTTTCTTGTTCTATAGAGAGAGAGAGAGAAAAAAGAAAGCAAACCAGAGACAGTAGCACTGCAGTTTATCTTACATTGCTCTCTGTAAGTCTGTTTGGTTTTCATGATCACAGCTATTAGGCTGGATTTGTGAATAACATAAAAATATTTATACTATATATAGCTTGAAGCAAACTCAACAAATATATATGCATGTATATATATATATGCATGTGTATATACATGGGTGTATGGATATGTGTGTGTGTGTGTGTGTGTGTGTGTGTGTGTGTATGGTGGATGTGCTGGGTCTGACATCATGTGGGGCACTGAGATTCAATGCCAAACAAGAAGAAAATGTTCTGTCCTGCGAAAAGCTCTCTGCTAGAGCACCAAGAAGAGCATCTAATCCAGTGCATGGATATCAGGATTAGTACACAGACTGACAGCAAACACTGGGCAGCAAAGGCCCCACGTGGAAAACCAGAGAATACAGAGGGAAGGCGTCTTCATCAGGAATATTTACACGCAGTATCTCTCATCCAAGTTTTAGCTCTTGAAAAATGAGTAAGGATCTTAACAGAATAAACAACAGCAAAAAAAATAAATAAATAAAGCATTAAAGATGGTTTAAGGAACAAGTTACTTAGAGATCTATTATGCACATATGAGTGATATAGAATGACACCTTTAGTCTGATTCTGTGTATACACTCAAACAGCAATTTTATATATTTTTCTGTCGTTTGGCCGGCCAATGAATAAGAAGCATGGTCACATCTTTGGGGCCAGTGTAAGGTATCAGAGACATTGCAGTGAATCTTTTCTGAAAAACCTCTAAGAAGAAGGCACAAATAGGCATGTCTCTACTTCAAGTCAGTTTGCCTAGTGATACAGATATGAGCAGAGCTCATGCGGGTGCATCCAAGGAAGTCCATATCGGTGAACCAGGGCTCTGAGAGGTGGCGTGTGCGTTGGCCATTGGGGAGCCAAGAGCCTCCTCGTTTCTCCTTGTGGCCCCTGCCCTTGATTGCCAACGTAGGCACAGAGTTATTTATGGAACAGATCCTCTCAAACCCCAGGGGTTAGGATTTCAACATTATTACAGTTAACTGTTTAAAGTCATTCGTTCGTATCACAAATGATTTTTTTATTTATGTTTTTTAGAAGATTTCTTTCTTTCTTTTTACTGGAAAGTTAGATTTACAGAGAGAAGGAGAAACAGAAAGGAAAAAAAAAATTTGCATCTGCCGGTGCATTCCTCAAGAGGCCGGCACAGTTGCAGTGGAGCCAATCTAAAGCCAAGAGCCAGGGTCTTTTTCCAGGTTTCCCACACAGGTTCAGGATCCCAAGGCTTTAGGCTGCCTGCTACTGCCTTCCCAGGCCATAAGCAGGGACATGGATGGGAAGTGGAGATGCTGGGACATAAACTGGCGCCCATACAGGATGCTCGCACAAGCAAAGCGAGGACTTTAGCCACTTGGCTACTGCACTGGGCCCACAAACTATTTTAAGACATGTACTGGGGATATTATTCTTTTTTTGTTAGAGCCTTGAAGAATTTGTTATTACTGTGAAGAAAACAAATTTTGAGAGTTTCACAGGTACAGTTCTGAGACTACAACCATGTGTCTCTTACTCCACAGCGCCCCGTCAGTATCACTCGTCTTCATCAGATTTGATTATGACATAATTTTTTAAAGATTTATTCATTTTTATTGGAAAGTCAGATTTGCAGAGAGAAGGAGAGACAGAGAGGAAGATCTTCCATCCATTGATTCACTCCAAGTGGCCACAAATGCCAGAGCTGAGCTGATCCAAAGCCTGGAGCCAAGAACCTCTTTCAGGTCTCCCACTTGGATGCAGGGTCTCCAGGTTTTGGGCCATCCTCAACTGCTTTCCCAGGCCATAAGCAGCGAGCTGGATGGGAAACAGGGCTGCTGGGACATGAACTGGCGCCCATATGGGATCTTGGTGCATGCAAGGCAAGGACTTTAACCATTGGGCCTACTATGACATAATTTTAATCCGCCCTGTATTCACAGACTTAATTCATACAAATCATAATACTCAATACATGAGAAGTGGGAAGACTGCAGCTCCACTGAAGCGTAAATGTGGGCTTAGAACCAGAGTCACATCCCCAAAGCATTTCATTCCTATAATTATTTTGTGCATTCTTAACTTGCTGCTGCATATCACAGAAAATATATGCTTTTTATCTTCTTAGGAATGGCATATTTCACTAAGCATAATGAGTTCCAGTTGCATCCATTTTGTTGAAAAAGACATAATTTCATTCTTTTTTATGGTGAGGTAATATTCCATAGCATATACATGTGTATGTGTGTGTGTGAATATATATATATGTCTGTGTGTATGTATATATCACAAGATGTGTACATAGAGATTATATATGTATATTACATAAAGAATATATAAAAAGATGTATATTCCATAGCATACACACACACACATTTTCTTTATTCAGTCATTGTTTGATGGACATCTGAGTATATCACAAATTCTTTATGCAACCGATTACTATTTGATAATGATTTTTCTCTGTTGTATACAGAGCGGTCTCAAAAACCTATCAGGAGTTGTTAACATTTCTTTCTCTTTTAAGATTTATTTATTTATTTATCTTACCTAAAAGCCACAGTTACAGAGGGGGAAAGATGGAAAGATCTTCCATCCACTAGTTCATGTCCCAAATGGCTGTGACGACCAGAACTCAGCCAGACTGAAGCTTGGGGCTAGGAGCTTCTTCCAGGTGTCCCACAGTGGTGCAAGGGATCATCCATTGTTGTCCCAGGCCATAAGCTCGGTGGGTAGCTGATAGAACTAGTGCCCCTATGGGATGATGCGTGAGCAAGCCAAGCATTAGTCTGAAAAGCCACCATGCCAGCCCCAGTGATAACATTTTCAACTGCATTCATGTTCCCTGTGTAATTTATTATGGTGAATGAAAAATGCAGAGAAGTTATGTTCCATACAACTGGTGAGTATCAGTTTGCTTCAGTTTTGAGCTCAAGATTCCTTTTCTTGGGCATTTTTTCGACACAGTGTTTAAGAGGATACTTATAGTCATCCAAATCTCTTCCTGGAACGCCTGAATTGAATTCTTGATTCCACTTCTTATTTTGGTTTCCTGCTAATGTGCACCCATGGAGGTAAAATGATGGTTCAAGTATTATGGTGTCGGCCATCCGTAGAGGAGACGAAGGTTGAGTTGTAGACCAGTCCAAATCCAGTTATCTATGGCATTTCAGGAGTAGATGAATGGATGGAATTTCTCACTTCTCTTTCTTCCTCTTTGTCTCTCTCCCACTATCCATCTCCCTTCCTTCCTGTCTGAGCCCTTTGAATAAATAAAATTAAGTAATGCTTTTTCTCATTTTGAAGTCATCTTATAGTACCTAATGTGAGATTTAAAAAGAAAAATTTCATAGTTATAAGTTAATATCTTAAGTATAAACTTGATTTTCATCTCTAACCTTTTCCTAATGAATTAAACACACCCATTGAAATATATCTTGACCACTTATCATTGCTGAAAGGTAATGACTTAATGATACCTATGGATTATTCATGTAAAAACACCCTACGTTTTCTCAGCTTATAAGTGTTCCTTTTTCCTAGCAGAGCTGCTGTGAGGCACTTACAGAGTCAAAATAAGATGACTGTGGTAGCTTTACCTCATTGTGAGTCAGGTGGCCTGTTGGCATTTTAAAATATAGAGCAGTACACACATACAGCAATGAACAGAAAAAAGTTTGCAAAAAAAAAAAAAAAGTCCCCAAATAGCAAGGCTTTGTAGTGTTTCAAAGATTATTTCTCATTTCAACAAACGCAAAATGTAATTGTCGCTGACATCAGGGAATGGAACTGTGATTCCAACAGCAGACTTCATTAAACCACAAACCCTATTCTTTGAGGCAGAGGGGAGTGTGGACATGGGATTGTGCAGAAGCAAGGGAGCTGCTACCCAGAGGCAGCAGGCCGTGCAACCCGTCCTCCCTGGAGTCCTCCGGCCCTGGGTGGATCATAATGACACCACGCTCAGAAATCCCATTAAGATCTTTCAGCTTTGCGTCTCGGGAGTGATGGCTTGAATGTCAGTGAGTAGCTCCATGCTGGAGGAGGAAAAAAAAAGAAAGAAAAAAATCCTCCAGTAGCGATAAAATAGAGGCTAATAATAGGACAGGCGAGAGTGGAAAATGCTAGTGTGGAAAGAAATGGCAGAAAGGATGAGCTGGTAAAGTATCTCCTTTAAATAAGGTCATCATTTTGCCACAGTTTGAGGTGTTCTCTTGGGCTAATTTATAGTCACAATCAAAGTCCCATAGATGCTTTATTCCCTTTGGCAAGGTTTTGTTTTTCCTGCACTTGAAAGTCCTTTTTTTTTTTTTTCTGCCTGAGTTAGCATCTGAAAGAAATAATGATTATTTTAATGATATTAAATAGTAGCTTTGATCTCACCCTCCCTCCCCCCCACCCCCATATCCCAGCACAAGCTAACCTAAATATTATGAAGCTGTGTGAAATGATTCATTCGGGAACAGAACATCTGTTTTGGTTATCATATCCCTGTTTACCTGCCTTGGCACTCGCACTGGGCCTTGGAAACGTTTTTGCTTTTGGACACCAACTCGGTAAAAAGTAAGCCGGCTGGAAAAGGATGGAAAAGGATGTTTACCACCTTCATTCTGTCAGAGGAAAACAATCAGGTGTTAAACTGCACACAGCAGAAGTTCTGTTCACTTCCATTCCATACCCACTAGCTGTGGGACACAAGTTTGGACCCTGCTTGCGCCGTGCGTGACTCCCTCTGCGGCGCGTGTGTCACACACGCGCGTGGCTCTCCCCATTCCACACAGGTACTGGAAAGGTGGGATCGTGAAGTTCAGCCACCAGCAGGTGGCAGGACTGAGCACCGGCCTCACTTGTGCGCTCAAGCTCTTATCCTCCAACCTTGTCAGATGTCCTGGGCGATGGTGATGGGTGAGCCTGCGGCTGCTCAAGATCCTGCTGCAGAGATCCTCCTTCAGTCCCGAGATGCGACCCAACAATCGTGCGTTCCAATGATTCTGTTCATAACACTAATTTGGGGAACAGCAAGTGAAACTGATGTTTCTCTCGTTTGCATGAATCGAGGCTTCTCTGGGCATTTTGCTCAACTGCCGATTTGGGTAGTCAGTGTGGAATGGGTACTGGGATACCGCCTGCCTGCCAAGGTTCTGGTTGATGCCCTGGCTGCCAAAGTGTGGCCCACATTGGAACAGTGAGCAAGTAAGCTGTGCTGTTCAGGACGTGATAAGCTTCCTGGTTCCATTCCAGAGGTGTCTGCCTCATTCTGCAAGTATCATAAGCCTCTATCCACAGGTAGTACCGAGCGAGTGTTCCTGCATACCCTTACACAAACGCTGTGAAGCCGCTGCAGGCCCCTTTTCCTCTCTTATGCATTCATTATTGGTTTGCCATCTCACGCGCCTGCCATGTGAGAATCCCCGGTTGTCTGCAACAAGACTTTGCCCCATCTCAATCTCATCCACACCAGTGCTTACAACAACCAACCCCTCTGGTTTCCATTATAATGGGGGTATTATATTGGCTGCATTTGCTGTTTACAGATGACACAACGGAATTATTAGTTTTCTCAAACATTAGAGGGTAGACACAATGTCATATCTGTGACAGAGAAATAGATGCAACACTTATGAGGGCTTGACAATAGCCACATCTCTCCAGGAATTGGGTTCAACCTAGAGAGCTCAGCTCAGGCTTCTTACAAACATGCATTATTTTCCTGTTAGGAGGTCATGCTGTGTGTAAGCCTGACAAAATATTAAACAAATTTTAAAACGGAAGACTGACTTTTCAAAAGGACAACTGTGATGTATCATATTCTGTTCTAAATCTAGGTAGGCTTTGCTGTTCCTTACCTGTGTGACATTTGGTAATAGCTTAGCTTAAGTGGACCTTAATTTCTTCCTTGTGAAATGGCAGGACTGTGGATGATGCTGAAGATCACTTCCAATTCTATAATCAGGTTGAGAAAATGAGCAGTACCTTGCATTGTGTCTAGTGTCGGCAAATCCCACGTATTTATGGCATTTCCATCAGAGAAAAGTACAGGCATTTCAGACAGTGCGAATGCTTCCTGAAGCAAGTATAGCTATTCTGTGTTCGGAAGCACAAAGGTTGCAAAGCTAAATTTACAAAGGTGTGACTATCACAGGCAGAGACACAAAGTGAATGTGTGAGTCCCAATCCCGATGCTTCTCAAACAGGCATGTCCCTGAACTCATCTCGGTAGTTTTCTAGACTTTGATTCCCCTCAATCTAGTCTACAGGGTTCTGAGTCTGAAATCCAGCATTTCTGCTGATCCTCTTGTGGCAATGAGCATTGGTGGTGGTGGGGCTGGCTTTGGCTTAGCCAGGGTTCAGATCTTGGCTGCATTGAAGAACCACCTGGAGTCCACACTCAGATGACCACCCTACCTGAAGAGGCAACAAATGTAGTTTCTGAATGTGGGATTCAGACATCTGAATTCTGAGTGCTGCTCCAGCTACTAATGTCTTACCAGACTGAGAGGCACAGCTGTCTGCACAGCTTGCCTTCTCTTGGTGCCTGCTCGGTCCCTGAAACATTAAGCTTGGCTCTGATTAGAGGCAGACGTTTTCCCACCACGTTAGTGCAATTCAGTCAGGTGTGTCGCTCTCCCTTCCGGTCTGTCAACTGATGGACATGCACCAAGAGGTCGTTCTGATCGTCTGACAGAACCTTTCCCGTCCATCTTGCTTCTGTATCCAGAGGACCTTCCTTCCACTCCAGGACACTTGGGTGTTCTGCGGTTCCCCACTCTGCAAAGGTCCTCCTCCCCACTTGGGAGCCTGTCTCTGCATGGCTGTAGGCATGGCACCCTCATCTCTTCCCACTCTGCAAAGGTCCTCCTCCCCACTTGGGAGCCTGTCTTTGCATGGCTGTAGGCATGGCCACCCTCCTCTCTTCCCACACCGGTCGTTTTCCCTGGCTACCTGTTCAGACGCTTTCATTCTTCCTCCGGAACCCCCTTCTCCTTTTCATTCACTCCCTTCCAGGGACACAGATTGAATAAGCTGTTACTCTCCTTCAGATCTATACAAGGTGCTCAGCAATATACATAAGATGGAACATTTTTCATACTTTTGCTGCACTGCTTATTTGGATTTGAAACCTAAACTGAAATTGTTTGCCCCAAGGATATGTCTTCCCTGAGTTGGCTAATCTCCTTGTTGCTAATTTAGTCTGTGTAACCTTGCCCCTCATTATTTTATGTTTATGACTTTACAAGACCTTTTTATCCTTTATGTTGAAATAAATTTTCTTTATACTTTTATGATAATATGAAATTTTGAATGCAATGGGAAACTGATCAGGTATATTAGGCAACTGAATACTTTGCAAATATGAAACAAGTATGCACCATCTACCATGACCCATCAGAATGAGGGTAAATAATGAGAGACAGAGAATGAATGAGTTTGTATTTGTATGTGTGTGACTCTGACATACCGAATTCTAAAGAAGAAATGAAGCAGTTCTTACAAGAAAGAGCTCAAGTTCTTTAAGTAGGATGAAGACCTAGCAACTGGACTTGGAACCATCTCTCCTCTCTTTCCTAATTTGGGCTTTTGAGGGTGGCTGGTGTAGGGAGGAGCTGTAGTTGTGGGGATGAAGAGGATAAATTCCCTCTCATGGCCCCAGAGACTGGGGTTTCTATGAACAAATTTTTGATTTCACATGGATTAGGTTTTCAAAGGGATACCATGTTTGTTCACCATCTTTTCTTCCACTAGACATCTGGATTTAGAAGTGAGAAAGAAAATGTGATATTTGGATAATCAAGGAAGGTTAAGTCTCTTTTTTTTTTTTTTTGGCGATTAGGAGTAGGTAGGAAACAAGAGCTCTTAAATTATCCACAGAGGGCTACTTGTTCTGCTTGTTCAGAGATACCAGTGCACTTCCAGCGAAGAAGAGATTAACCTGGATGAACTACGGAATGAAAACAGTAACCCATGGAAAGCATTCAGAGGAATCCCAGTGAAAACCTGGGGTAGACAGGGCCTGTGTGTATGGAAGGGCAGAGAAGGAATTCCAGGGTGTGGCCCTCGGGGGGCATAACGAGGACATTTTAATGCCCCTGTACCCTGGTGTGCTTGAACTTACATCAGAGTGTCTCAGGACTTAAGTAGAAAGTTTTAGAACATCTGGGCTGTATTCCCAGTGAATGAGCTAGACATTTTCATGTTCATGTGTCTCATCTTCTCCTTCTTGTATGTGGCATTTCTGTGCATTTGTTGAAGTGCCTTATGATACACACTTTGGTAGCTGGATTTCTTTGTGTCCCCATCTATATCCCTTCTTGGCTGTTCTCTATAGATAATATCACTGTTTACGATAGTCCTTATGCTTACATTTTGAAAGGCAACAGGAAAAGTATTGTCCTTTGTATATTTATTTTGTATCAAGCTACATTACGTATGAAGCATTTTGGTTAGATTTGAGTGTTCTGCTTTGTTAGGCCAATAATTATTCAGCACGGAAATAGTAACGTTTCATTTTGTAGACTTTCATTGTTGTCATCATATTGGCTTCACACATTCAGCTATATTTACCCAGCCTTCTAAGACAATAGTCATTTTTTATCAAAGATTTATTTATTTTTATTGGAAAAAGCAGATATTCAGAGAAAAGGAGATACAGAGAGAAAGATGTTCATTCCAGCTGGTTCATTCCCCAAGTGGCTACAACAGCTGGAATTGAACTGATCAGAAGCCAGGAGCCAGGAGCCAGGAGCCAGGAGCCAGGAGCTTCTTTCAGGTCTCCCATATGGCTGCAGGGTTACAAGGCTTTGGGCCATCCTCTACTGCTTTCCTGCAGAGAGTTGGATGGGAAGTGGAGCACCTGGGATAAGAACCAGCACCCATATGAGATCTTGTGCTTACAAGGAGATGACTGTAGCCACTAGGCTACTATACCAGGCCCGATAATATTAATTTTTTTAAAAATAATTACATTTATTTCATATCAGCTTGCAAAGAGTTGTGTACATATTCTCAATATATATTACTAGGCTTAAATAAAATTTCATACACACTTCTTTTTATCAAAATGTATAAAATAAGATACTTTCTTTACACTAAGCTGTTCCTGTGGTGTGTTAAATTAATAGTTTTGCCTGCACAGGGATATCCTGTTCTCTGTATGAACTTAATCCTATTGCTTAATTGCAACTACTAATAATGTACTTAAGATTTTAATTTAATATTCATTAGTGAAATTGGCCTAGCTTAATTTTTTTATTAAAGCTCTATTACTTTATGTTTAAATTTGGCTCCTATTGCGTAGTTTACCCTAAAAATGCCTCCTTCTACTCCTTGCATTGCTGAGCAATCTATCGGCTATTTTAAATTAGCTTTATGTTTTATCTCCGTTTTAGTGCTTTTTTTTTTTTTGACAACCATCATGTTATCCATGTAATCGTTTCTCTTCCCTATCCCGTGATAGCATTGCAAATGCATGTATTTTTTTTTATATTACTGAGATTTGTTGGCATTTTATCTTTTATTTACTAAAGGCTTGAGGTGTTTTTTTTTTCTCTCTTTTTACAGTTATCAGGCTATTATTCTTTCAATGAAAAAAATAGGTAAATTTATCTCCTTTTTTAGGTGATATATTCTTTTTAAGAAGTTTTCTTTTGTCTGAAATTAATCTCATGTTGCTGTGCAATTTTTCTTTTATTTTGAAACTGGCTTAGGCACTTTCTTTTCTTTTTATCTGTAGTAATAAAAGTTGTTCAAATCAGGGCTGTGTTTTGTAAAGGATGTGTAACTTGTTTCCTGGTAGGATTTTACTGGCTACCCAGTCTCCTTCACTTTCTTTCGTTGCTTGATAAAAAAATTTAAAAATCATGAATTATGAAATTATTTTTTCAAAATGTAAGATATTTACTTTCCTAAAATCTTAGGTTGTGATCTGCCCATATGGAAAACACGTTCCTATCAATCTACCCACAGTTAGGTACGCTGATTTGCGGATGACACAAAGATTTTATCATAGATAAATAGTATATTTTTTGAACATCTCATTCAGATGGCGATGTGTTAAAAGATTCAAAAAATCCTAAATCCTTCATTTAAATATCCTCACTATTTGTTTCTCATGTCTTTGTGTATTTTGATTATTACCATGTGAGTATCTTTATGATAATATCTTTTGTATTTTACTATTTTTCAAATAATTTGACTGAGTAATCTAAAATTAATCTGCTATATTCATCTTCTTCATATCAAGTAAAATGATTTTTCTTAGTTAATTTTAAATAAAATTTTGACACTATAACAAGCCATCATTAATCCATTTAATAACTTAATTTCATTATATTAATACCGATAGGCTTAGTTAACACTTCATATTTGAATGAACTTTTTAGCATCATTGAAAACATTGTTTTCGTTGGTTTGGGAGTTTTCCATATATTTACAGTTAATCTTGTGTTACAAATCTTCAAAGAATAATCAATGGCAAGAGTAACAGCTACAAAATTCTCTTTAGAAAAAGCCATAAACCTATTTCTTGGACAAGGATTGTGTCCTTAAGGCGCAAAGGGAATTGAATGATGCTCCTGTAGACAGGTGTCAGAAAGTGTACAGAACAAACACTTTTTGAAAAAAAAAGAACTTGCTCGGTGTTTCTCATTATTGAAACAGAATCAGATTAAGCCTAAATAAAAATGGAGAAGCTCTGTAGAAAGAATGAGGGACATTATCTTACACATGAGTAAACAGTAAATCTGCTATCAAGTATTGCTACCTAAAATATAGATTGGTGTGTTCTACAGGAAAGGATAGGTTACAAATTTTGTTTGGAAATGTTCACTGAACTCTGCTGACAAAAGGCATTGTGCTAATGAAATTTGTGAAGGAGCAAGAGGTGAAGTTTAAAATGAAGGCAAGAGAGAGGCAAGAAAAAAAAAAAAGAAGGTAAAATCCCAACAGAATATTTGGGATTATGGGAGATCACCTTTGGACTTCCGCATGCCTAGCCCATGTGGGAGGCCATGGGTCCATGGCACACCGTGGCCTTGGACATCCTTCACCAACAGTTTGTCTGCAGTGTCTCTGCTGCAGAAGAGTATTGTAGCCACCCCTTTGGTGGTCTCAGGGACTGATGGACGGAAGACCCCCGAGATTGGATAGTAATCTATAGTTCAGCTGATTAAGTTGTCTTAAAATTACTCTCCATTGAGGCTAGTGCTGTGACACAACAAGCTAATCCTCAACCAATGGCATGGGCATCTTCTCTGGGCACTGGTTTGAGACCTGACGGCTCCATTTCTGATCCAGCTCCCTGTTGATGTCTTGAAAAGGCAGCAGAGGATGGCCCAAGAACTTGAACTACTGCACCCATGTGGGAGATCTGGAAAAAAGTTCTGGCTCTCAGCTGCGGACAGGCCCGCCTCTGGACATGTGGCCATTTAGAGATGCACCAGAGGATGAAAGCTCTTCCCTTCTCTGTCCTTTTCTTTCTGTAACTCTTTCAAGTGAAACAAATAGATCTTTTAAAAAATTAATATCCATTATTTTTGCAATTGGAAATATTTTTGAAACCTTAAATATGTGGAAAAATGTTGAGCAAAATTCAACTTAGCATCACAAAAAAAAAAAAAATTCACTAGGTATATTCTTTCCGATGAGTAGGCTTCTGCCCTGGACACAACTTTTTAAGTTAATCAATTTATTATAGAAAGATCAGATATTTCAGATGTGAATTCTGTACACAAAGCTTAAGCATATTTGTTTACTTTTATCCCCTTGTTATCTGCCCTTTCTGTTCCAGAATGGAGTGTACCATAAGGACATCTTTAAAAGGCTGTACACATTTAAATAGAAAAAAGTTTTTTCATTAATAACTGTTGGTCACGCAACACCAATTGTCTAAGTCCACAGGCCTTAGGATGTTCCCTTGGCATTTTGGCCATATGTGTTATTATCCATAACATGTCTCCTTATTAACAACCTTTGTATGTGAGAAGATGAAAAACGCAAATGTAAACATTGAGATGACATTGCTTATGTGGAGCTCTTAATTTAAATTTGTCTAAAATCATTTATGAGGGCTAATTGCTCTAGCTGATGAAGTATTTGGTCTGTGTCGCCTTGTGTTTTCATAATTTCCCAACTTTGGTTAAAACGCAGTACAGGCAAGGGTTCTTACGAAAACAGTTTCAATGCTCCTCTTTCGAGTTGCTTCCTAGTTTCCCCTTAAAGAATTCATATAGAGGGCACGGTAGCTTAGTGGCCAAAGTCCTCACCTCACATGCCCAGGATCCCATATCATTGCCAGTGCTAATTCTGGCGGCCCCACTTCCCATCCAGCTCCCTGCTTGTGGCCTGGGAAAGCAGTTGAGGATGGCCCAAAGCTTTGGGACCCTGCACCAGCGTGGGAGACCTGGAAAGAAGTTCCTGGTACCTGGCCGATGCGCTCACTTGGGGCAAGCAACAACAAATGACATAACTGGGGAAAATAAAATATGACACAATTTATTACAAAAGCCTGCCAAGACAGGATGAAGTCCTGTGTCTAGAATAATGATCTCTTACAACATCACAAGAGATACTGCTGAGTATTTCCTTTTGTTTCTAATATGTCATTGAGAAAACAGGTCATTTGTATATGAACAAGCTATTCCTTTAAAATAAATTAAGGTGGGAGAATTGAGCCTACATATGCAGCAGGAATAAGCACAGCACTGGGTGCTCATCAGCTTGGACGAATTATACCTTGCCCATCATTTTTTTCTAGAAAGACATTTCAATAAAGAGTAAATGCATAATTACACTAAAATAAGAGAAAATTACGGTAATGTTAATGCAAATCCAAAAATGCTGTTAGTTGCTAGGAAGGGGAGCTATGTTTGGTTAGGAACGCATGTACTCTCATTCATTTATCCTGCGATCCCATCTTGTAACCTATCTGAATGGCAAAACACAGGGCTTGAGAACATGTGATAAGCAGGTGGGAAAACAGGTGTACATTTCAGGGAAAAGTGTAAATTGCTACAATGGAGGAAAATGTGTTCCCAAACTTAAACCTAGCTGTCCTGTGATCCAGCAATCCTGTTTCTATGATTGCATCTTATGGGTGGTCTAGCATCATAATGAAAGCATTTTCCATGACAGTTATTCATCACATCACTGAAGCAACCAAATACCGGAGATACCTGCTCCTTAGCTAGAGGTCTGTTGTGTAGCATAAAAAGAGACGGACCGTTAGGGTGTGTGTAGGCCCTATGAAAGTACCTGCATTTGATACTTGGATCTGCCTCCTGACCGCAGGTCCCTGAAACTGCAGAATCCGGGAGGCAGAGATGAAAGCCTTTCAGATTGGATTTCTGCCCTCCATTCAGGATATCTGGTTTCACTACCAGCTCTTAGCGTGGCCATTTGGGAAGTGGACTGCTAATGGAGCACAACTTGATAAAGTCACTAACATTAAAAAGGAAGAAAAATTCTCAATTGCTAACAGCAAAATCTGTTCAGAGGGGCTACAAGGGGATGTCCAGAAGACTTGTTTGGGCCAATTATCTTGCTTTTGTTTATCTCTGTCCAGCAAAATGCATCTTGCCCTGCATCTCTCCTAAGCAAACCCTGAATGCAATCACATCAGCACACTGAAGTTCAATTCCCTAGCTGTAAATACGAATGGTACCAGGGCTCTCCCGAAAGCTCATAGAAAATGGAATTAAAAGATACGTGGATTTGGCTGTCCCCCAGTTTTTAAATCCATATGCAGGATGTATATAATATGCATTTTCTAAGTGTTTTTTTGAAGACCCCACCAATATAAACTGTATCCCACTGTGCTGCTGTGAGGAAATCAGAATATTTAGGAAACTATTTAGACTGCTGTTTGGTACACTAAGTCACATGCCCTTTCCCACAAATAGTGATTCTTAGTGAGTCATTTCTAAAAGCTCATCCATGAGATTCTGTCTCCACTTCCACTGGGGTCAATTCTGCATGGTGCTAGCTATGGGTCGTGATGGAGAGGCAGCCCATATTTTGCTTTAGTTGAATTCAACTTGGTTTTTTCTTTCCCCATTCATAATACATGATTGGTTAAAATTCCTCAACACAAGCTTTTAGAAAGCAAAAGTGTACACTCAGGGACCCAGCACGGTAGCCCAGTGGCTAACGTCCTCGCCTTGCATGTGCCAGGATCCCATATAGGCGCTGGTTTTATTCCTGATGACCCAGCTTCCCATCCAGCTCCCTGCTTGTGGCCTGGGAAAGCAGTGGAGGATGACCCAAAGCCTTGGGACCCTTAACCCACGTGGGAGACCCGGAAGAAGCTCCTGGATCCTGGCTTTGGATCATGCAGCCCTGGCCATTGTGGCCACTTGGGGAGTGAATCATCAGACTGAAAATCTTTCTGTCTTTGATCCTCTCTATATATCCTACTATCTAATTTAAAAAAAAAGTTTAGTAATCAGGGAGGAATTTAAACAAATTTTGAAGTACAGTTGTATTCCCTGTAAATCATGTTAGAAAAAGAGCTGTTTAAATGAAGACGCTGCCTAGATACCTGATTCTCCCCAAACATTCCCAGGTTATATCCTTACACACACGTATGTATTAACAGTGCTACTTTGCTTGCACAAGTACCTCGTCTGAACAAGGTATGTGAGGCACCTAATTACGGAATCGATTGCATAGGTGGGACCTAAAGTCAAGTAGTACTAGGAGTTTAGAAAAAAGAAAGATGAGTGTCAAGGAGACAAAAGGAGGAATTGGTCTACTTTTGTACACCACAAGACTGGTAAATGGCCTAATTAAGCGTGCCGTGTGTAACTGGGCAAAACAGAGCATGGAAGCATGGATTAAAGTCTTAGAGGCTGAATACGGCATTAGCCAGTGAGTGTGCTAAGGGCAGCTTGGATATGGCCAGGCCAGGAGAATTCAATCCTGGGAAATGTGGGTGGGGAGTAGAAATAATGATGATTTCAGTGTTAGAATTCTGGCTTGTGGGTTGAACAGATGTGCTTCTGGGAAAACGTAATACTGTGTGTGTATATGTATAATTGCTAAACAAGGTCAAACTTTGGTTTTGGTTCGTGATGGCAAAACTTTTCCCTACAAAAGCATTTTTTTCTGCTTTGATATCCAAACATGAATGTGCAAATCATTGTTATTTGCAGCCGACTCAGTTATTCAATGTACCCATTCATCAAGCATATGAACACAGTCTCTAAAACACCTGGGTTGTGTGTGACTGGAGTTTTATGAGCTTTCGCTGTAAACTTTTTCTGTGAGAGAAGGAATATTACTGCTTTGTGTGTCATTCTGCCAAGGAAGGAGGGTACCAAGTCAAAAGAACATGAAAAGGTAGATTAGGTTCAAGGAAGTCTGGACAAGGCTTTGAAAGCAATCAGCCTTGAGATCCGCTTTGTGGGCACGCCTATGCCTCAGCTCTGGAAAGCATGATTGGGACACCAGCATCGCATGCCAGTTACTAGTTAAACCCTAGTGACCCTGCTTCCAATCCAGGTTCCTGCAAATGCCGCAGATGGCACCTCGAGTGCTGGGATCTTGGCCGCCCACAAGAGAGACCCAGATTGAATTTCTTGATCCTATTTTCAATGTAGCCTAACCTAGCTGTGCATTCGGGGCATAAACCAGGCGATGGAAGATGCCTTCCTGTTTGCCTCTCTCTGTCACCATGACTTTCAAATAAAAATGAAAATGAATCATTTTTGAAAGTATACTTTTAATGCCAGTGAAGGGTCTGTTGGCAAAGGCAAAGTAGGCTGCCTGTATTTCTCATCCCATGCTGAAGCTTGGTGTTTTTTCTTGGACTAATTGAAACCAGTGATACAGAAATTATATAAATTGGGGTAAAATCCTCCATCCAAAAGAAAAAGCCCTTTATTTTGAAATCTTTTTGTCCCTGTCCTGATTTATTTATTTATTTATTTATTTTGCAGCACGGAATATTCATGGTCTACTTTTTAACTATGCAATGGAGGATACCAACAGGGATGAAAACTAGGGGGAGGGGGAATTAGTTTATTCACCAATCAAATCATCTATGCAAGGATGGCTATGTATGGAATAAATCTCCGGATTAGTCTTAGTCACTGTATCTTAGACACGCTTTAGTGTATTAGCTGAAACTGACTTTTCCTAAGGCTAGTTACTTCTTAGTTGTTTCAGGTCTGCACACACAGGTGTCAGAGCTTCAGGTTGTGACCAAGTTGCTCTTTAAATTCTCATCCAGGATGGCTCATTTCTCTATCCTAGCTGTACAGTTCTCAGCTATAGTATTGCCAATGTTGAGTTCTTTGTCAAGCGCATGCAAAAAAAAAAAAAAAAGAAAAAAAAAGAAAAAGAAGCTAGGGAAAGCATTAGAATGGTCCCATGTGAATTCTACTCACATTTCCGAGCCAATGCATTTAAAAGATTAAATGAAAATATCCCATCTTCTGTTATCACACTCTGCTGTCTTCACCAATGTGAGTTAGGAATGAGAGATGGCAGCTTTTCAATGTACTGCCGGGATCTCGCTGGCTTAGAGCGCTCCCGTCATTTCTATTTCCTACCACGCTTCTGTGATAAAGCGAGAAATAATATTCCAGAATGCCACTAGCATTCAATATTGGATATGATGTTTTCTGTAATTAGCATATTTTTTTCTGGTAGGCCAAGTGTTTGGGATTCAATGATTTATGGGCCCCGTAAATACATTGACAGTTGCCTGGATTAAAAAAGAGAGAAAGATTCAAAAGAAGTTGACTTTGTGTACTAATAAATGCCAAAAGGTGCACTGGGTTAAGGAAATTATGTATGTAGGATTCCGGCTATAAATTTCTGTTGCATATTCTGAGCTGCATTGCTTATATGTCTGTATAAATTGCTAAGCAGAAAATAGGCTAAGAGCATTGAAACTTTAGTTAACTCTATTTCCTCAGGTCTATATAATTTTAAACTTATTTAGGACAATAGCCCATTTGTTTTATAAATCACAGTGTTCATTGCAGTATCTTTCAAGCTGAAAGCACTAAATCACTTTATATTATGGAGCCTTGGAAGAGTGCTGCATTATAGCTGGGCTGGCAGAACATGTATCAGTGTGATATTGATCTGACCAGGAAAAAGAAAAGCCAAGCTGAATGGACTCCAATTGCCAGGAGTGTTATCTGCAGGTTGCAGTGTTTGTGCAAACCCTATATTCTGAGAGTGGGGTCACATTTCTTTTTTTGGGGGGGGGGACAGCATTATAAATGATCTTACTGACAGCTCTGAAAATCTCTTTAGTCTGCAAGATTAAGAGCATTGTTAGATGAGAAATATCTGGAGGAAATTATTTGACATCATAAGCAGCTCACTTTCTGCAAAGGATTGGTGAAGGCGAAATGTGGGTGAAATGTTCTCACTCCCCAACTAGATTTTAGCTATGGTCCAAACACGCTTCATGGAACTTCACAAGGTTCTTTGGCCAATCTTGGCATCAACATTAAAGGATGTGGGTGTGTTCTGTAGCTGCGCATGGTCCTGTCCTTGTAGAGCATGACATCTCTGTGCAACAGGACTTTTCCCTGGATTATGCTGAGATGAGCATACTATGTAACCCTGACTTCTTATCTCACTTTCCCCAATTTACACATCTTTGAATGTGCATTAAATCCAGGGGGGGGGAGCCCTGGGAGAGAGATCCAGAACCCTCAAGCTGTTCCAACATGATTGACAGAGAAGAAAGAGAAAAAGGATTCTAAGAAAGAGTGCAAGAAAGTCATTGTAGGGAGGGTAATGGTGTGCCACAGTAGGGGTAGGAGACCTGGAGATGAAGGAAGGGTAGGGTGGAGAGTAGTCCATTTATCAAGCAAAGCAATAGGAAATAGAGAACTGTGTTTGAGCATGACTTTGGCTAGTCCCTTATGAATGCCTGTGCTATCTGGAAGGTTATGCTGATATAATCACATCACTGGGAATGTGAGACTCACTCGTGCAGCCATGAGTAGAACTAAGAGGAGCAGCTGATGTGAGATAAGCAGACCTCTGCTGCCAGCATAGATGTGGGCACCTGTTCAGTTCTCACAAGTGCTTATTTAAAGAACAAGGGAATGACCATCAATAGGCTAACCTCCCTGTTATTTTGTATCTGTCCACTCAATGCTATATGTTTATATTTGGAATTGCTCTCCCCCTTGCTTATTTGCAGCAATATTCTCTGGTGTTGAAGATTCTTCCCTGTGTGTGCCATGTGATTATGCAGTCATTGTCATTCTATGTCTTTATCTTAATTCCATTAGTTTGGGATTTTTTTTTCTTTTCTCTTTTCTTTCCTTTTTTTGAAAGGCAGAGAAATATGAGAGGTCTTCCATTCACTGATTTCCTTCCCAAATGACCTCAATGGCCAGAGCAAAATCAATCTGAATCTGGGAGCAAGGAGCTTGCTCTGTGTCCCCCTGGTGCCCAAGGACTTGAGCCTCCCTCCATTTCTTCCCATGGGCCTTATGCAAGAACTGGATTGGAAGTAGTGCAGCCAGAAAATGAACTGATGCCCATGTTTGATGCTGGTGCCTCATGCAGAGGATTGGCCTTCTTTAATGCTGTGCCGTCCCATATCCTGTTTCTGAATTGCATGCACTGAAGTGTAATGGAAGTAATGTGCCCCATACTCACAGTTTGCCTTGTCTGCAGGCATTCCAGTCACTGAGCCCAAGGCCACCTCATGACCATTTGTTCGTTTTTCCTATTTGTTCGTTGATGCAACCTCTACAGATACAGGTAGCCAATAGGAAGTGCAAACTGGGCGTTTTTGTCCAGGCTGAGCATAAAGGACCTTCTTTCTGTTTTGAGTCACCTTCTGATTGGTGTTCCCTCAGCCCTTTGAGGTACAGATGACAGAGCATGGTGACAAAACAAGCCTCTGGTCTGGGACCCCCACCCTCTCCAGGCAGCTTTGCATGCTAGAAAGGCAAAACCCTCTTCTGCCTTAGTTGGAGTGGCTGCAAGGTAGACCCAGGATGAGGCAAATTAGGATGTGAAGTCTTTGTGGACCTAATTCCCATTTAGAGGGTGGAAGCAGCGATGGTTTGGGACTGTGAGCAATTTATGAAATACTCTTTTCTTTCCATAGCCACTTTTTCACTGCAATGCTTTTCACTTATGGCTGGGTGTGGAGAGCCAGGACTAATTTATTTAAAACCCTTAGTAAAATATTGAGTGCACCAATTTTTAGAATTAAAGCCCCTAACCAGTTGTGGCAAACTAACATTAGTGAGTTTCATGGCCATAATTGATACTTTGGGTGACCATGGACAGTAACCTTTTTAGAGATAGGTGAGAACTTGATGTGTCTCTTCCCCAGCTCTGCTGCCAGCAGGTGCTATGTTATAAAGGAAGTCACTCTTAGCTTGAACTCTGCAATACTACAATGAAATGCATAATTAATTGGCCCCACTTATTCCCTTCCCTATGCTTGCAGTTATAAGTCCTACCTTGCTAACATTCCTAGAAGACTCAATACTTCCTCACCTTTTGATTTGAGGTTTAGTTTGCACAATTTACTTTGATTGGTTTTACAGGTTTGCAGATATTAGAAACACAGGCTAAAAATTGGCTTAGAGTTAAGGATTGCTTTCTCAGCTTCTGTCACCACCATGAAGAGCATAAATTCCAGATAATTACTGCCACTTCAGCAAAATGAGACCCCAAAATGTGATCCCTAAAGGCAGGATCTGTTGAAATGCAACTAGCCCATACTTCCAGGAGCTGGAAACTGTGTTAGAAGCAGTTGAAGGATAAAATTTCTGTGTGACATGCTGTTGTGACATGATACACGTACTTACCAATAATTGAACATAAAGAAATCAAGTGGGAGAGATTCTGATGGAGGAGTCTGGGCAACTCCTCTGCAGGACACCATCACTGTAGGTGAGTGCAAGAAACATGATAGGGAGCAGCCCAGACCAGGCCAGGGAAAAATACTCACTGTCAGGCATTTGGCACAGGTCGGGGGCGGACCAGGCTGAACCAGTTCCTATCACCCGCTGGCGAATCCGAGCACCAGAACAGAGTGTGGGTCGTGCCAGGTTCAGTGACAACACATACCAGGACAAGGTGCCCGTTGGGCTGGGCTAGGCTGTAACCCCCACCAGTGGGAGCTGGAATTGGCGGTGGGTAGGGCCAAGATACAGCACCTACTGGAAAATGCTGAGGCGACAGGGGGCAAGCCAAACTGGGCCGCAGCACACGTGAGAACCAGCAAAGGAGGGGAGAAAGCCAGTAGAGGGAATGGAGAGGGCTCCCCTGCTGGACAGCCACTCCCATTGGAGAGTGTGTGTTGGGATGGGAGCAGACCAGACCAGCAGGGCTACAACGCCTGTGGGCTTCATGTGAGCTAAATCAGGGGAAAGCCAGGCTGGGCTGACTGTTCGTACTGGTGCAAGCATAAATCAGAGTGGGTGAGGGTTGGTTGGGCTTTGCCACAGTGGCTGGCACTGGGGTCTAATTCTGTCAAGTTAAACTGATGAACCACCTGAGGAGAACGTGATCTTGGAGTGGGAATGACCCAATAAGGAAAAAGCAGGCACCTCCCTTTTGAGCTACCACTCCCCCTGGACAGCATGAAAACCAGGACAGGGATGGGGTGGCCAGACAGAATGGCATCTGCCAGCATGTGTGTGGGCTGGAAGGTGAGACAGACGGGACAAGTCTGCTATACAAACTGGCAAGCACAGGAACCAGGGTAGGGGGCAGGTCTGGTGGGGGCTATTGGGAGTCACCCCGACTAGGTTGCAGCTCCTGCTGGTTTGCGAGAGGGCCAAGTGTGTGCTGGGCAGAATCAGGCTTGACTGCAACAGCCATTGGTTCATGTGGAAGACTGGTCTGGAAACAGAAATAACCCAGCAAATGCAATCACCAGCATATGCATAGCTGATTGGGGCGGCAGACAGTGTTGGCCCCTGTACTGGCATTCACACACAAGAATCAGGTCTGGGATCACCTTTGACAAAGTTTCTTTAGGGATCCCTTCCACTGAACTGTTGATCTCAGAATCCCCACCATGGAGAGATTTCCTTGTGCTTGGAACGGTGAGATTGGCAGCAATTCAGAACTGATGAACTATCAAAACTGCATGAGCAGGACCCTGGGAGCATGCCCCATTTCAGGGACCTGGGATGGGTGGGAGGTTGGGTAGGGCTTTTCCCTTTATCTCTCCCCTTACCTGGATACAGAAAGAAAGAATAATATTAATGTGGAATCAATGGTCTTACCCACTTTCCTGTAGCCCTATACCCTTTGTGCCCTGATCAACTATGTAAAGATTATCAAAATGAAAGAATTTTTTTAAAAAAGAAAAGCAAGTGGATGCTCTAAGCAATCTATCAAGCATGTTCCAGTTGTGAAATATTCTTGGGTAGGATTCTGCTTACCTGTTTAAAATACAGACAGATACATGTGTGGTATCCTGTCTGTGTGCTGCTGAAAAAGCAATAAGGGCTCTATTTTACCTTATATAGGCTCAAGTATTTTAGAGTTAATTTTAGACAAAAAGCCATTTTTTATCCATCTTCCCATCATATGTCATATTTATGTCGTCTGCTACCTATCTATCCATGACCTGTCCATCCATCCAGGAAGTTGTTTCTTTGTACAATAGTATGAGATTGCACAACTGATGAGGAAGAGTTGTAATTCTGCAAAATTATTTTAATAACAAATTGAACAAGCTATTATTGTCTTATGACCTTTAACATTTCGTCAAAACACGGAAATAGTACTACTGTTACATAAAAATTAATGAAAAATAGCAAAACTACTCTTTACTTCATACGTTGTAATTGAACATATTAGAAACATTATAATTTTAAGTATTTTATTTCTGTGTGACTTCCACAAGACTTCGTTCTTACATAGTCTACAATTTGGAGTGAATGACTTTTATGCTTTGGCAAAGTTCTGTATTGCTTTCTAAGTTTGGATGAGTTTCAACCCTCTCATCTTTTGAATTTTCTATGATATGAAATATTCCCGAGCATTTTCTTTGTGTGCAAATTGCTTTGCTGGCCTCACTTCTTCTAGAACATTTTTTTATCCCTTGCATCACAGTCACTTTCCATACTTACAACAATAATTTTACCTTCAGTAGGTTCTGACAGTACAATAGTCTCTCAAATGTTGGAAGTATCTAGTTTTTATGATCAAATACGATTCAGTAGTGGTGTATCTTTAAAAGATATTTTATTCTTCTTTGAAAGGCTGAGTTACAGAGAGAAGAGGAGACAAAGAGTGGTCTTCCATTTGTTGGTTCTCCTCCAAAATGACCACAATGGCTAGAGCTGAGCCAATCCAAAACCAGGGGGCTGGAGCCTCTTCTGTCTCCCATGGGGGTGAGGGATCAGAAGGCTCTGGTCTGTCCTCTGCTCTCTTTCCAGGCCACGAGCTGGCAACAGGATCAGGAGTGAAGCAGCTGAGATGCAATCCTGGGCCCGTATGAGATGCCGGCCCTGCAAGGCGGAGCCTTAGCTGGCTGCTCTTTGGTGCCAGTCTCCACTATTCCTATATTTTCATTTGCATTCAATTCAAACTTTACATCTGACATTATTACTCTTTGTTTCTTTGTTACCTTTTCATCCTTATTGACCTGTATCCTTTTTTTTTTTAGTATCCATTTTTAATAATTGGATTTTATTAGAGAAGAAACAACACATGGCTGCCTGCTCATGAACTCAGATGCATGGCCTGTTACTGCCAGGTTTTGAAAGAAAAGATGTGTTGATTGATCCTGATGTATGTCAGATCTAGTGAGTCTACTATTGTTACATAATATTCGATATGTGTGCAGTTTACTTTGAAATCCTTTGGCTTAGATAAAGTGAAATAGTCATGTTATTTAGTCCACTTTCATGCAAGTAGGGCAGAGGTGTACCAGCAGTGTGTACCTGATATATGGGCAGTCTTATCATGTAGTATTCTATCCCTTTCATGTGCATGATTTATTTTTTTCATTTGAAAGGCACAGTTATAGACAGGAAGGGGAGAAGAGGGAGAATAAGAGGAAGAATGAGAGAGGGAGGTTTTTCATCCTCCGGTTCATTGCCATATGTCGTCAGTGGCTGGGACTGAGCAAGAACAAACCCAGGAGCCAGGAGATGCATTTGAGTCTCTTGGATTTGTGGACGATCTCCTGCTGATTCCCCCAGGCACATTAACAGAGAACTGGATTAGAACCGGGCAGCTGGTGCTCTGACCATGGCTCCTGGGGGATGCTGGCACTGCAAGTGACTGCTTAAACCTGTACTGTGGTACCAGACTCTACATAGGTTTCCTTGCTCCCAAAATGTGAGGCTTTGAAGATGCTACATATAATCACTTAAGAAATTTTCTGTTGACCCCTTAGAATCCATAACCAGTGATTGCCAACTACACGTGTTTTCTACTCTTGCCTTTCCCAGGTCCCAGGAACAGAGCAGAGATATCTGTTGCATTTCCCTCGGTGCCTCCTGTGGTGTCTGTTGACTTTCCATCCCAGATGTCCTTGATGTCCCTTTTGGGCTTGTTAGAGCTTTGTTCATCCTGGGAGGAGAAGACCTGCCTCTGCTCTGTGTCTCTCTTAGGGTGTTTTTTCCATCAAAGTCTAGACTGCTCACGCTGTTAGCTTCACCGTCTGAACGGCTTATTGCCACTTGTTCTGCTTTGCGACATCTCATGCCAGGCTCCGAATGCCTTCCGTGAGGACACATGTCTCCTGAATCGGGGGGATCATAAGATGTAGATTTCTGAAGGTGAATCATCATTTATGGTAAAAATATATATTCATTAAAAATAAAATCCTCTTGTAATGAAGGCAAACATTATTTGCATTTCATAGTGAGCACATGGGCCCCAGAGTCTTACTTTGTCTAAGCAAGAAATAAAATTGAAGACAGTGATTCAATTAACAGGAAAGGACTTGAATATGTATCAGGGAGACAATATTCACTCCTGGCATTTTCTGTTTATCCTCTTCAATATCTTTTAGACATTTATTATCCACAGTCTATGCAAAAGCTATTGACCAACTTCTCAATTCCAGGGTTTTAAATGCTTGTCAAAAATGAATTTGTTACCTTATTTTTTTATGAGGATACTTTGCAGTTTAAAAGGGGGAAAATAACAGATTGTGGAAGGGACAATAAACCCATGTATTTTAAAAGAAATTTTCATTTCTTTTGGAAGACAGAGTCACAGAGGGAGGCGGAGAGAGAGAGAGAGATTCCGTCATCCGCAGAATCGCTGCCCTTGGCCGGGGCTAGGCCAGGCTAAAGCCAGAATCCTGGAGCTTCTTCCAGGAGTTTTTCCAGGCTCAGAGAGCTGGATCAGAAGTCGAGCAGCTAGGGCGTGAACTGGTACACAGAGGGATGCTGGGGTGCCAGGCAGTCTTACCTTACTACGGAACAGCAACGGCCCTAACCTAGTATTTTTTCTTCTAAGGTAGATTCTCTACCCATCACGGATGGAGAATAACTGCAGTCTCTTCCAAACCAGCTTCCAGACATTTAGTAAGGGCCTTCTAAACTCGGAGAATAAAAGGCGAAACTCTAGCAATCTCTGACGGAGCGGCAAGGAAAGTCCCAGCAAGAACTCCTACAGTTCATTTCTGAAGGGGCTGCTGTTGCCCAGGCCCTAAAAGACAGTCTGCCTTCAAGCACTTGCAGTGCATGCGGCAAAAGAGGCTCAGCTCTGACTTTGCCAGTTCCTAGGTTACTGTGTCTCTCAAACTTGCCTTTCAGAAATAGTGTGGATTGGGCTTGGTACAGGAGCCTAGTTGCTAAAGTCCTCTTCTTGCACATGCTGGGATCCCATATGGGCAAAGGTTTGTGTATTAGTGGTTGTGCTTCTAATTGGGACGCTCCTGGGAAAGCACTCAAGGACGGCCCAAAGCATTGGGAACCTGTATCCACATGGAAGTCCCAGAAGAGGCTCCTGGTTCCTGGCTTCAGATTGGCTTAGCTCTGGCTGTTGTGGTCACTTGGGTAGTGAGTCATTGGATGGAAGATCTTCTTTTTTGTCTCTCCTCCTCTTTGTATATCTCGGTTTCCAATTTAAAAAAAAAAATAAGGAATAGTGTGGCTTATACACAATTAGTAGAAACTCCTAGGACAGCAGATTCATAGGGTTTGGTCTCCTCTTACAGAGCTGACTGGAATGCCCCTTGGTTCTTAAACCCACACTACCAAAAGAAGCCAAAATTAGACTTACCAGCTGAATCCTGAAACAAAATTGGGCAAAGGAAGAGGGGAGAAAAGCACGTTGGGGCAGGGAAGGTGGTTCAAGAAACTCAGGGTCTGTTTTCATACCTCTTCTTGGATCAGTGCAGTGTAGCTTCAGTTTCAGAAACAGTTTGGAAATTGATTGGGCAGGTGGATCCAAACTGGACAATAATGCCTCCTTTTGGAATCTGCTGGGAATCCAGTTGTTTTTGCAGAAACCCGAACTCAAAGTCCAGGTGAATTTTAGGCATACTAAGGAACCAACATTTTGAAAGTTCTTTCTTGATTCAAGAAAGGGTAAGGGAACTACCAAAAGGACTAGAAGTAATATTTTTTTTTAGCTGCAAAGAAAAAGTGAGCAGAGTAATAAATAATATAGAGAAGCAAGTCCAAAGAGAACGTCTGAAAGTCATGGTGGTGATGGTTGGTGTCTCCAGGGCTCCAGGACCTATTGGGGCTCCTTAAATGTGAGTCAGATGGAATACAACTGAGCTGGTTTTTCTCACTCAACAAAGATATTCCTCCCACTGCAAAAGTCTCATCCACCCTTGACATACAGAAAGAAGCAGGCTAAACCAATTGTGCAGAATATTTCTAAAGGATTTAATGCAAGACTGCCATTGAAATATGCCTAAACAATGGCTGGTACAATTTCTGAGTCTGTGACAGGTGGTAGTTAATTTTGACACTGCTACCAGTTTGTGGATCCCATTTATTCTTAGCACAGTTATTCATCTCACTATCTAGAATATACACTCCTTTTTTCTTTTTTTTTTCCTTTTTTTTATTTAGTTCTTGGGAATCGTGATCCTTAACAAATTTATTTAACTGAAAAGTATATTCAACAAATCAGCAAATAATGCAATAAAATCCAAGTGCTGTGAATGTGTTGAAAAGGAAAATCATGGTTTTTGTTTGTTTGTTTACTTAGACATACCCAACATAGAAGATATATACCAACTTAAAATTAGGGCATAGGTAAATAAGCAAGAATGTTATAGGAAGAGTTAACGGTTTGAAAGCTCACCAAAAGAAACTCTTATTTCCCGTGCTCAACGTTTAGTCAGCTTGAGTGAGTACAGAAACTGGGTGACATATAAACACACGTTGATCTCTGGGAGTTCTTCAGACTGCGGTGGGAGAATAGAGAACTCGTGAGTCCCTTTCTGGTGAAGGCCCTCTTTGTTGCAGATGGCCGTTATCTCACTGCATCCTATAAGAAAGAGGATCTGGCTCTCTTCCTCTTACAAGGACCCTAACGCTAGCATGAAGCCTTCACCGTTGTGACCTAAGTGTCTTCCCAAAGCTCTGTCTCCCCTTACCCTCCTCTTCATGGGAATTAGGATACCAACATCTGGATTTGGGGTAGACACAAACATAGTCTGTAGCAGCAAATGCAGGAGACTAGCGGTGATTGGATGGAAAGCCGCAGTGTGCTGCTGTCTGCAGAGAGGCATCTGCTGACCCATTTAATTTCGTCTTTTGGAATGTGTGAGTCTACCTACAGAAGAAGCATGGTACACACATCTAAAATACCTTTGAAATAGCTCTATGCGCTGAACGAATGCCTACTTTCTGAAAGGCGCTGGGAGTGTGTGAAGAAGCTTTAGATTGATGTTTGCCCTGGGGAGCAGAGGGTTGGGAGATTACCAATGCTAAATAGAATGCTGGGGAGTTTTCAGATATTAAATTACGTAAGCAGGAAAAGAATGCAAGCTGTAGATAATGTGTGTGTGTCTGTGTGTGTGTGCATGCTTACTAAAAGTGATATAGTTTAGAGATTTCATGTGATCAAACCACGTAGTAATAATAAACAGCACTGTCAACTGTGCCAAGAATAAGTAATAAAATATAGCTTCATTTTTTTCCCCAGGGACACTGCATGTACCACACGCCAAGTTAAGCATTTTACATATATAGTTATTCATTCATGGTCATGTCTCAGTTAGACTATGCATTTAAAGGTGGTTTCATGACACCCTAATGGAACTGAGAAACTCCTGTCATGCCATGGCATCGTAGCCATCATAGCATCGTTAGCGTATGCACAGTTTGCAGTAATGCGTGTGTAAACCTTTTGCACTGCCACCTGCACCTAGGCTGGTTACGTACACTCTGTGATGCTGAATCAATGACGGCGTCGTATCTGCACACGTGGCATAGCAGGCATGACAGTCCCTTAGCAGCTTATGAGTACTTGATTCTCCCAGGATCTCTGGAAATGAAAGGTTTCTGAGAACAATGCTTTTCACCATGGAATCAACATAGGAGCTGACTTACCTTACCGGACTAGGTAATATGCCTATTCAGATTTGTTAGGTCTCCATGGGACTGAAGTCCTCCAAGGCTAGCTAGCAAGCTCCAAGGGGCCCGGGAGTGCTGCTGGCCCGTAGACCACACCGTGAGCAATCAGAGTAGAGAGGACAACAAACTGATCAACACTAAGTCTTCTCCCCCTGTGCTTTGTCTTCCTGGTGTTCAGCAGCTAGCCAGCTAGGGGGATGAGATAGGCATGAGGATGTCTGTGAGAACAGGTGCTAGTTGCTACATGCACACTCAGACGAGACATCGAGAAGGTGTGCCAGCATCTCTGAGTGGGAGAATATCCATGAGTAATGTCAGGTGGGTAAATCTGGGTGAATCCCTAAAAGAGCCAGCCGTGGCTTAGAGCTAGAAAGTTGAAGAGAATTTTACACACTCACATATGTGTGAATTTATACTTCTCTTCCCCCTTCTCTCCCACTCTGATATTCCACCTTTCAAATAAATAGATACATCTTTAAATATAAAAGTTGCATGCTGATTAAAAGCTGTGTAGGCATTTCAAAAGATTTTTGCACTAAACTAAGCATTGTTTAAACAATGATTTATTTGGACAGCAGAGCGGTAGAGAGGGAGAGACAAAAAGAGAACCTGAACAAGTGAGCATCCATCCACTGTTTTACTGCTTAAAATGCCCACAGCAGCCAGAGCTGAGCCTGTTCAAAGCAAGGAGCCAGGAACTTCTTCCTGTTCTCTTCTCCCATGAGCGTGGCAGGGGTGTAAGCACTGGGCTATCCGCTTTATCTCTTGCCTTCTCAGGGCATTAGCAGGATACTGCATCAGAAGCAGAGTAGCTGGGACTCAAATTGGCACTCTAGATGTGGGATGACAGCTTTACAACTGGTGGCTTGATTTGCTGAATCACAATACTAGTCCTTAAATTGATGTTGTAATCAAAAAAATATCTTAAACTGAAATACCTTGTTTCAGATGTATTCGTTTCACTTCTAGGTAGAATAAAGCATGCACACATGCGATGAGGTGTTGGCTAGATCACAGCACAACATCATGTATAGATAGCACTGTGGCTCATATACTTAAATGTTTATTTTGTTTAGGGCCCGGCGCAGTGGCCTAGTGGCTAAAGTCCTCACGTTGAATGTGCTGGGGTCCCATATGGGCACCAGTTCTAATCCCGGTAGCCCTACTTCCCATCGAGCTCCCTGCTTGTGGCCTGGGAAAGCAGTTAAGGATGACCCAAAGCTTTGGGACCCTGCATCTGTGTGGGAGATTGGGAAGAAGCTCCTGGTTCTGGACTTTGGATTGGCTGAGCTACAGCCACTGCGGCTGTTTTGGGAGTGAATCATTGGATGGAAGATCTTCCTCTCTGCACTCTTCTCTGTATATCTGACTTTGCAATAAATAAATAAATCTAAAAGATGTAGTTTATTTTGTTTAAAAGGCAAAATGACATAAAGGGAGGAAGGCAATGAGACAGAAACAGAGAGAGGAAAAGGAAGAAAGGGAGAGAGAGAGAGAGAGAGAGAGAGAGAGAGATCCTTCATCTGCTGCTTCACGCCCCATATGCCCCTAACAGCCAGAGCTAGGCCAGGTGGAAGCTATGAGCCATGGACTCCGTCTGGGTCTTCTACAAATTTGGCAAGCGCACAGATACCTAGGCCGTCATGGACTGCCTCTCAGGCACAGTATCAGGAATCTCCATCAGAATGATAGAGTAACCTGAACTCAAACTAAGCACCCCGGTGTGGGGTGCAAATGCCCTGAGCTTGCTCTGCCCTAATAGAACCACCAAGCCCTAGAAAGTGCTTATACTTCCTTGTTCTTACGCGAAGATCTGTGGGATAGATACCCAATAGCTTATTTCTCTGCTTTCAAGCTGCTTCTTCTCTTATTTGGAAGAGGTTTAAAATGAGTGACCCCAGAGCTCTTGTTCTCAAAATTTCTAGAACCTTAAATCCAGTCAAGTAATGAAAATATTTTCATTTATTTGATGTTCTTATTTGTGTTTTCTTTGAATTAAGTTGCCTTTGATATTTATCTTTAGATAATTTAATCTAATAGTTTCAAGGCTTAAACGGTTTTTCCTCTGCCATCAAGTCTTAAAAAGCTGATATCAAATGTCATTTAAAGTCACGGAAAATAAACTATGAATGAGAGATGCTGGAAGTTTGCACAATAAGTTTTCATTTATTCATTGCTTTACTCAGTTATTTAAAACAAACCTCAAATGCAACACATAAAACCTCATATATGGCTGATACCGAGGACCATGGGAAATTAATAAAGTTACATTTCTATAATGAAATCCCATTATTTAATTATAATAACGTGCATTTATGATGGTATTTAATTTAAAAAAATTTTATTTGAAAGGCAGAGAGATCTCCAATTCCCTGGTTCAGATCTAAATGGCCAGAACAGCAGTGCTGGGCAAGGCAGATGACAGATTTACAGGAGCGAATCCCGGTCTCCCACCTGGGGCATAAGGACGCATGTACTTGAGCTATGTCCTTCAGCGTGTGTGTTCGCAGCTGGCTAGACTAAAGGCTGAATATAGATGACTGGCCCAGGCGCTGGCATGAGAAATGATACTCCAGGAGTTATTTTAACTGCTGTGCCAGATCCGTGTCCCCATGTATACTTTGTCAAGAAAAATGTTTCATGAGTACACATTTGAAATCTCCTAATGATATGTATATTGTCTACGAATCTTTCTTATGTCCTCACTAGGTATTAATAACTACGACAACTTCAGAAGTTCATGGAGAATGAAATTAGCTTTATTTTAGTGACTCAGAATTGAAATCTGTACACAACTTTTTTTTCATAATACACAGTTTCATTAGCTTTTGGAATACCATCTGCACATGAATTTAATTTCTTTGCATGAAAATAAACTTACTTTTTGTTTCTGTTTTTCAATATCATTTGGAAGTACCCTTGTATGTTGCAAATCTGCTTCACAAGCAATTGAGAAGATACACTCTAACTTAAGGATAAGCAGCCATAAAAGTAAGCATGCTGGTATTTATTATTACTCTAATACAGTATTACTAGTATTAACTGTAACATTCATGCAGGCTATATCTGAAATTCAAGACCATGAAGAGTTATACGTAGAGGCAGGCATGTTGATAAACTGGCATATCTTCCAATTCAAGTGCTGGCATCCCACATGGGCACTGGTTTGTGTCCCAGCTGCTCCACTTCCCATCCAGCTCCATGCTTGTGGCCTGGGAAAGCAGTGGAGGAGGATGGCCAAAAGCCTTGGGACCCTGTACGTGTGTCAAAGACCTGGAAAAAGCTCCTAGCTTTGGATTGGCTCAGCTTTGACCATTTCAACTATTTGGGGGAGTAAACCAGAGGATGGAAGATCTTTCTCTATGTCTCCTTCTTTCTGTGAATCTTCCTTTTCAATAAAAATAAATAAATCTTTAGAAAAAACAGTTACAGATAGTAATGATAAGAAGGTCAGGTCTGATGGTTTTTCTCCTTTACTAACTAAACAGATGTTAAGGTTTTTGTTTGTTGTTTGGAGTTTTTTTTTTTTTTAAGCAATTCAACAAACACAAAACATCCCAGATTAATTCTTACTCACAAGCCTAATTCTATGAAGTTAACAACTTTTAAATCACATTGACAACCAGAGTTGCGTTGCCGTGGTTTAAGCTGCAATTTGTGATGCTCACACCCCAGATGAAAGTGTTGAGTTGAGTCTTGGCTGCTCCACTTCAATTCAGGTTTCTGCTAATGCAACCTATGAAGGCAGCAGAAGATGGCCCAGGTGCTTGGGCCTGTGTGTTCTGTGTGAGAGGCGCGATGGGATCCCAGGCTCCCGAGTTCAGCCTGGGTCAGCCTTAACCATTGTGACCCTCCTGGGGGAGTGAACTGATGTGTGGGATATCCTCCTTCTCTCACCCCCTCCTGTCTCTCTGTATTTTAGATAAAATAATATTTTAAAAAATCATATTATCTCTGAGGATTTCATTTTACTGATTTGTTTCTTCATACTTCTGTGGACTACCTGTGAATTAAATGTTGAAAACTTCTTCCAATATTCTATCTTCATGCTTTAGACGAAATCACCCAAATTTTTGGCATTTTTGGCATTTAGGATACATTTCAAGTGTGTCTGTGATTATGTGTGTGAGTATGTGCACCTGCTGGGAGTGACACTGAAGGCATCATTACACTGAATATTGCTTCTGTGTTATTGATGTTGACTTCCGAGGTATTTTCTCATATGTTTTCTACTTCTCATTGTCACTTTAGTTTTTCACAGAAATGACAGCTGAAATGCATCCTCATAATTTGGGGTTTTAACTGCTTAAAAACTAACTATATAGGTAACTCAAATTAAGCGCTGTCAATATCAATTGTTAGAATGTAAAGGAATCTTGCAATTTTTGACAGAAGTAATTTTCCCAGGTAAAGGTCCAGAGTGAGTAATACAACACAAAAAAAGGTCTGATAAGCCATTTCATTGTCTGAAACACAGGACACAAGAAAGCATTCATGTTCTGTAATTATTTCCAGAGCGGTTTCCTTGGGACTTCATAAAGCCATTGGCTTAATGATGAAATATTGACCTGTTTTCCCATTGAAAACTCTATTCATTTGAGCATCCTGTCACTCAAATCTTGAAATCCTTTTGAAGTCTATCTCCTCTTTTTTTTTTAATAAGGTTCAGGTTGCCATCAACATCTTTGCTGTAGCAACAAAGAAAACACATCCTTCCCCATTCAAAAAACTTAGCCACCATTTCATGCCATTAAATTGTTTGCAAGATTCATTAATTGGCAACAGCTCTTCCACATCCTCATTAGAATGAACAAGATTCCACTATAATTTATAGATTATGTGTCACTCTTCCTCTGAAGCATGAAAAGGGCATACATATTTCAAAATCACTCTTGAGTCTTGAAATTCAACATTTTCCCTAATAACATCAATTTTAATGCACATGATTTAAAGCATGAGATTTTGATTTAAAAATGATAGTTTGCAAAGCAGAATGGCAAACTCAAACTTTTTGTATGTTTCTTATCCTTGGACATATCTCTAGGATTCAAAATGCTTATGATGGTGCAGAATCTTTTTTGCAATGTTCTTATTTGGCTTTTGCTCCGTCAGAGAGGGACACACACTGTCCTACATGAGGCTTGCACAGTATATTCATTCTAGAATGTTTCTTACTAACAGTGTGATGTTCAATGTGCCATGCCTCGGTTTTCCCATCTGTAAAATGTGAAAAAAAAACCGATTTGTATCGTTCTTCCACTGAGAATTCAAGAATTGTTGTAAAATGTCAATATTGTCAGAATGCATTAGAAGGAAGGAGAGCAAGGGAATTCCTCCAGCAGCAGTAGCAATTGGGGTGTTGCATCGCAGAGCAAAGGTGATTTGCTAAACAAGAAGCAACATGAACAAATTGATATTCAGACAACAGGATGTCTTCAGTTCTAGATGTATCCTGATTGTCTACCTAGATATTACATTGTTTATTCACACACTCAAAAGAATTTATCATGGACTTGGAATAATTGCACTGTAGGACAAGAAGCCGGTCCTGGTTCATTGGATATGCCTGAGTCTTCTGGAGAATAAATCAGAGAACATAGGAGAAACCATTGAAATAATAAATACCAAGGATACTGGTCTAGAGCACAGTGTTGGCCTCAGGCATGCTGTTACACTAGCCAGGCAGTTGGGAAGGGAGAGAGGTTAGCCCAGGGAAGTTAAGTGGAACTGTCAGGATCTCATCTGGCCATGCGAGGCCTCTGTTAGTGGGGCATTCTTCAGTGCCTTAAGAATCCCACCTCCAACACATCTGACTAATACCCATCCAAGCGGGAGTAACCAGTCATTAAAAGTTTGTTTTTGTTTGTTTGTTTGTTTTTTTAACCTCCACTTTGCTCCTGTGCATGGAGATCTGCAGACTGTCTGGGAAATAGACAGTGCAGCTATTGGCAGCCCTACTTAGACACTAATAAAGGAGTCTTAGAGAAATACAGTGAGCCTTCTCGTGGTATGGATCCAGTCAAATGGGAAGATGGAATACTGCTTAATGCTGTCTGAGGATGTTTTCTAAGTGATATTTCATGTACATAAACATTGTCATTGCTTCTGTGAGTTTCCAGAGTGGTTGTCTGTTTACACTGAGACAGACACTGCTTCTCTCCTCTAAAGACCGAATTGACTCTTCTCACTTTGCTGGCTTCTCTTTTGGGTGTAATTAATATTCACAGATCCATCATTTAAAAATACCCAAATTGAAGTCTTCTTCACATCACCTTTATTATTATTGTTATTGTCTTTATTTCTAGAAAATTTGTCAATCTTCATTTCTTTCCTTGCTGTGATTTGCCCAATAGCCGTGTGTGTGTGTGTGTGTGTGTGTGTGTGTGTGTGTGTGTGTGTGTGTGTGTGTTTTAAGACCTCCTCCACAGTCTCTTTGCTTTTGCTTCTGCCTCAGTTTTAAAGGACTACACTGAGAAATAGCTTTTGGAAAGCAGCCTGGTGATTGCAATCTCTCATTTAGTCATAAAAGGAAAGCAGAAAAGACAGTTAAAATTGGAATCTCACAGGTATGAACCATTTCTATGTGCTTTTTAAGGACTTCAGCCTTTTTTTTTAATCCCTCAAATTGTCTCCGACAGGAGTCCTCTTGCCGGGATATGTGCACGGTGAGTAGAATGCAGAGGTCATTTGCCCTAAACAGAAGGGCATAGCCGTATTCTCGTTGGATTTCTGAAGCAGATAATAATAAGTTCAAGGCTCAGCAGTATCTAACTCATGATCAAGTAGGAATTTAAAAAAAAAACCCTATGTGTGGCAGTTAACTCATCTGTGAGATGGGGAGATTATATATGTACCTGGTAAAATACATGTGAGCAACCAGTGTGACACAATATAATGCTTCAGTATGGAGCTGTATCAACCCTAAATACACAGGGATGGGCCCATCTTCATTGTTGCCTAGTTTTACGAATCTTAAATCTGGAGTGTTTGCTCTCTGCCAGGTGTTGTGAATGGACCTGAGAGTTCACTGGGGAGCTAGGAAAATGAAGTCTGCCTCCCTGTGAAGCTTCCATGTTCAAATAGCAGAAAAGAGTAAGCAAAATAATAAACGTGTTTAAAACACGCTGTGAAGGAAATAATAAAGTGTGATGATGGAAACCCGAGAGTTTGCTTAGAAACTGGTCAGGAGAGGCTTTATTGAGAAAAGAAGAATTCTCAAGAGATCACATGATGTGTTCAAATATTGTTGGCAAGATTGTCCCAGCGCTAAGTAGGGCAGGGGCTTTAAAGATGTAAATACAACTGCCTCAAGCTGAAATTGTCTTAAGGACCTCGTGATTATTTTTGAGCTCTCTTCAAGGGAAAGGAAGGTGTGTACTTCTCAGAAGTGAACATTTAACTCATTCAGGAATTGGATCCATTTTGCACATATGAAGATCGTTAAATCACAAAGTGATTTTTATTACGAAGTTGCATATTACAGGATCATATGGAGTTCCTTGGGGGGAATTGTCAGATGTTGATTTCTCTTAATGGGAAACAAAAATTAAATATCACTTTATTCCTTACTCAATTTTTTTCCCATGGCATTTACTAAACCTCTGTTCCAAGAAAGGTTTTGGGGTAAATATTTACCTAAGATACCTGCATAGCAGTAATGCAAGAGAGACGAAATAACAAATGAGGCAATTTTGAGCTGTATTTCCAGTTAGTTGGATGTTTTTATAACTCACAGATTATGAAAAGGTTTGTAGACTTGAAAAATCTGCATAAGCCCAAACCTGAAGACGTGGTGAGGCATCCTTTGCACACCGAGACATTCAGTGTTTGGGTAGATGCCTGCATCTGACACCTTATGTCAGGTTTTCACTTAGACTGGATGGACTGTCTGAAGGGGTGAAGTGGAACTGAGGTGGCACTGTATTATGGGAAGACTTGTACATCAAAAAGTGCAGTTCAGACTCTAGTGTTCATGGGTAGCGAAAATTCAAGATATAATTCCACAAAGAAAATTTCAGAGTAAGTTAGTAAGACTGTTCACTGATAACTACAATAATGAAGTCCAAGGTAAAGCATTCTCTTAATTTTATAATCCTCTCTCTTTGCACCAAATAGTACTTAACTAGCTATGAAACTGATAACAGATTTACTGAGTATTTAATGATTACATGTAGGCATCCAGCAGGGGAAGGTAGACAGTGGTGGTTTGAATGATGCTTGTATTTATGCTTTTGTAATGCAGGTAAGAAACTAACACAGCGTTAAGAACATAGGAGCTCAGGTCTGACAGGGTAGCAGAAAAGAAAGGAATGCAAGAACATCGGTAAAAGGGAATCTGTGCTGAGTTGGAGCAGGGAAGAAAACAGCCACCAATATTCATCATGAAAGAATGTGTCAGAAAAACTGTGTCCTGGGCTAGAGCTGGTGGCTGGGTTACCTGTGTGACTCATTATCAGAGACTGCAACCTTCTTCCCTGAGTCCTTGTTCTAGTAACTGCTGCTGCATAACAAATTCGTCCAAACTGCCATGATGTGAAACAAGTGTTTTATTTGGCTCATGGTTTTTGGATCATGAGTTCTGGAAGGTCCCAGGTGGGCTCTTCTCTGGGGAATTCTTCCTTATGCAGCTGCAGTCAAAGATGGTCTGCTTCGTGCTTATCTGAAGGCTTGGAAGGAGGGGTGCTGCTTGTGCAAGACTCCCTCAGGTGGCTGTTAGGTGATGATGCTGGCTGTTGGCGCAGAACAGTTGGGGCAGTCAGCCAGCTACCTACAAGCAGCCTCTTTAAAGCATGCAAGTTCTAAAATAATCAGGCTTTCTATATAGTGACTGGCTTCCCAACATCCCACATAGGTTGGTGTACAAAACCAGGATGAAACTGAAGCTGCAAGGCCTTTTGAAACCCTGCCTTGCAAGCCACTCAACATTCTTTCCTTTATCTTTTACAGTTCAAAGGAGTCTATATCTACCCAGGTCCCAAGGTATATTTGTGAAAAGCATGTGAGAAGATTTGTCGGCATTTAAACCATTTAAACCTATGTGAGAGGGGCAGGCAGGCACTTACTGCAGCAGCAAATCCACTATTTGAGATGCCTTTATCCCATCCTGGCTGGCCATTACTTTGTGTCTTATCTCTGCTTCTAATTCCAGCTTGTGGCTAATGGGTATCTTTGCAGGCAGCAGATGGTAACTCAAGTACTTGGGTCTGTGCCTTTCAGGGGGGACACCTGGATTGAGTTCCCACATCTTGACATTGATCTGGCCCTGCTCTGGTTATTGTACGCATTTGAGGAGTGATGAGCAGACGGATCTGAGGCTGTTTGCCTGCTGTTCAAAATGAATGAATAAAGAAAATAAAATTGAACAAAACAGCTCATTTTTAAAGAAGATCTTATTTATTGGAAGGGGAACAAGGAAGCGAGAGAGAGAGATTCATTTATTCATAGATATGCAGGTGGGTTGCCTTTCTCGACAATTGTGAACAGTACTATGATGAACACATGGGCTCAACTGTCTCTTGGCAATCTGATTTTATTTCCTTTGACCATGACCCCAGTAGTGAGATAATCATGACAATTCCATCATCAGCCTTTTGTGGAATCACTGCACTCTTCTGCAGATTGTTCAGATTAGTATTCTCAACCACCAGCATGCAAGGGTTTCTTGTCCTCTCCATTCACACCTGTGTTTGTTTCTTTGTTTGTTTTTGCCTTCTTGATAATGGCCATGCTGCATAGGGACACATGATACCCTCATTGTAGTTTTCATTTGCATTTCTCTGAGGGCTAGTGATATTAAACATTTTTTAAAAATATGTATTACCCATCTATGTCTCTTTCTTTATTTTAAAGAAACATCTATGTATTTGTTTTCACCATTTGCTATCAGATCACTTGATCTTGTTAAGTTTTGAGTTCTTTACACAGTCCAGATATTAATCCTTTATCAGATGCCTAGTTTGTAATTATTTTCTCCCATTCTGTAAATCGCCTTTCCATTACATTGATAGATTTTGCTGTTGCACAGAAGTTTCTTAGCTTGATGTAATTGTATATTTGTTTTTGTAGTTGTTGCCTGTAATTGTGGAGCACTTTTCCATGAAATTAATGCCTGTACCAACATCTCAGATGTTCTATCTGGTTAGTTTTTTCCTAAGACTTCCCAAGTTTCAGGTCTTACAATAAGTAAATTTTGAGTTGATCATGATAGCAGATGAGGGGTCTAGGTTCCTTATTCTAAGTATGCATGTCCAGTTTTTCTAGGACTGTTTAGCGAAGAGGCTGTCATTGCTGCAATGGACATTTTGACATCTTGGTTGAAGATTAATTGGCTATAAATGCAGGACTGTTACCTGGATTATCTGTTCTGTTCACCTGTTTTTATTCAAAAAGCAACTTACTCTGGAAAATTTGATTCTTCCAGTTACATTGTTAGGGCAGAAATATTTCAAGGCCTTTTCATTTTTACATGGCTCTATTGCAGCGTTACATTGTAAGTGCCTGCCATAAAGGTTTGCTCATGATTGCCCTTAATTTATATTCAGAAAGAAGCAAAGAGCAGGCAAAAATATACAAGCAAGATCTTGTAATTATGCTACATAAAATTATTAGGCAATTTAGAAATTTGTGGAAACCTGCCCATCATGTGTAAAGATCATTTTGATTTTGATTTACGCAGTTTAATGTAGAATGGTTGTAGGGAATAGTCCATGCATTTTGCCTAATTATTCAAGTGTATTTGATTTATCTTAAAGAAAGTGATCTCAATATAAAGCTGGATTACTCCAGTGGAGAGAATCCTTGTTTTGGCTCAATGTCAAAGCTCATTTTTCAAGTCTTGCTGTGAAAAATAAGACTTTTTTAGAACAAGAAAGAGCAATTATATTCTACCACTCTAATCATAACCAAGAAAATAATAAGATATTTTCCTGCAAGTTGAAAATATGTGATGTAGGCATATTCAGGTAACCGGTGGGTTCATTTATTGTCTTAAAATTGGAAGTATTTTTAGCTTCCCTTTTTGCTGTACATCATTGTTTGTTCAGATCATTGTCAGTGCAATGATAAATCTGTTCTATTAAAAGATCATAAATATGTTGCCTCTCACTTCTTGTTATATATAATTTCTTGCAAATTTTGAGCCACAGGCAATCAATGTTTTCAGGGAACAGTTTCCAAAGATGTCAAGTATACCTTACGGACTGACTGGTGAAGGCAGCTAATTTGTACTAACCCATTGCAAACCAACAATAAGTGGTATTTTATGAACTATAAAGCATATATTTCAGGATTACAACTCAAGCTTCCATTATAGCATATGTAGTTGACCTGTTTGGCATGCCTGTCATTAATGAGAGTCCCTTCTACAGGGAATCAGTTCCTCGTAGAGTTAGTTCGGCTTCCTAACACCTACATATACCATGTAATCTTGTGTATCATCAAACACAATTATCTTCTCAAAGCAGTATAAGCTATGGTACCCAATGGTTCAGTTGTATAGGGTGTCCACTGGCAAGGTCTGAAGATGTGTAAGTTTGAGAGGTTTTCCTGAGAGTTGTAAGAAGATGAGAAAGTGCTCTCTGGATCTCCAGAGGATGAGAATTCCTGTTCTACTGAGATCCAAAGATGAGTCTCATGCACTTTGCTGGATTTTCCTGGGACACGCTCTTTGCTCATTTAGAAATGTGTAGAGCTTTGTTTTCTGCCTTAGTATTAGTCTGTCTTCTCATTCTCATAAGTTACTCTTCTTACATCCTGCTTCCACCCACCCTCATCTTCTCAGTGGTTTTGGGGTGAATCTTATACCTTTATCCTTCTGAAGGAAACACACCTACCCTATACAATAATGCAGAGGCATCAGATACAACTTTGTCTCTGGACTGCTTTTGGTAGATTGTATGATTTTATGCATCTTATTTCAGTTCTCAAATTCCTCATTCCTAAAATTAAAAAAATAGCACTTAATTTGGAGGATTCTTAAATGATATATTATCCATATGGCCCTATGTTCCAAACACTTTGCTAATTAACAGATTTTTGTTTGTTTATTTAGAAAATAGATTTGTATAGAGAAGGATAGATGGTGAGGAGAAAGCTCTTCCATCCACTGGTTCCTCCCCAAATGGTCTCAATGACTGGAGCTGAGCTGATATGAAGCCAGGAGCCAAGAGCTTCTTCCAGGTCTCACACGTGGGTTCAGGGTCCCAAGGCTTTGGGCCGTCCTCGACTGCTTTCTCGGGCTACAAGCAGGGAGCTGGATGGGAAGTGGAGCAGCTGATACATGTATTGGTGCCCACTGGGATTCCAGTGCTTATAAGGGGAGGATTAGCCAATTGGATTATCACACCAGCCCCCCTGAACAGATTCTAGTATCATTTTTGCCAGAAGACTGAAGCAGATTCTTATTCGGATTTGAATTCCCAGATCAATCATTTTCAGATTCCATCTCTAGAGTTATCAGGTGTTTACCTCAGCCCTTTAAAGCTCAACTTATTAATTCACTAGTCACATCATCATGGTTTTCTGTATATTAAGATAAACATTTGGGGGGGTTCTTCTCCAAAAATAAAATGACAAAGCAACAGCAACCAATGGGTAGATCTGAGCCAATCAGGGAGGATGGGAGAGGCTGATGCTTGAATTGAAATAAGAGCATTGAATTATGGCCTTGGAAGAAAACAAAAAAGCTGTGTTCCAGAATAAATACATGAAAAATAGATTTCAGGGAAAACATGTTCAAAGAAGATTGGAATTAAAATAAGGCCTGCAAGAAACCTGGTGTGACCCAAGTGAGATATTGACAGTGGTCATGACAGGGCGGGTAGGGCTCATGAACAGCATTTGTTTCACGCCAGAAATAATACTAATAACACCGTTCATTGAGTACTTTGTACATTACATATGCTTTTGATGTCTTCGCTACATAGAATGGTGCTTACTGTCCTCAGATCTGAAAATTAGACATAAGGAAAGTACAACAAAAGGTATAGATGCAAAAATGAAACTGAAAGTATGAATTCACATGAGTGTAGATATATCTTTTGTGCAAAATAATGTCACAATGTATAGAAATGCATATGGTGATTAAAAACTACATATTGATTTAAAAAAAATTTTTGGTCAGGGATCCCATACTTTTAATTCCATTCTGTATGAGTTTTCTGACATATATCTATATGTCTATATATGTATATATCTATATAATATGTATATCTATATCTATGCCTATATATATATCTGTTTCAGCTGAGCACGGAAAGTCCCTGGGGATCCTGCTCATGACCACTGTGCAGTGCAGCCTGAGTATTCCAGTCAGATCTGCAAACGTGGAATGACCTTTGGAACACCAACCTGGCTGCTGACAACTGGCTGGGCAGGTGTGGAGGGGAGGCTGGCAGACCAGTTAGTTTTGATGCAGAGGTCCCAATGAATGATGATGATAGTTTGGACTGGAATCATGGAGAGTGTTATTTTGTGAAAGAAAATTTCAATTTAACCAGAACACCTTGAAGTGATGGCTCTGAATTGGAAAGAAGTTTTTAAATTGCTATCAGAATTTGTCATTTTAGTGATTGAAACATTTTCAAGGCCAAATGTGCCATGCTGCATCATTATGGAAGGAACTATTTGATGGAAATAACTGCCGTCTCCTATAGGATGTGCGTTTATAAAATATGGGTTCAGCGGAAAAGGCAATTCACTTTCTCCCCAGGTGGGCCTGATTGAGGCTGTGAACAGCTGAGGTTTAGGGGCAAATCTTAAAACTCAATTAGTTGTTACTTGTGAACTGCGTGCATCTAATCAGCCACAATGTAGGTATCTAGGAAACTGTAAGTACGGAAGGAAGATAACTTTATATTCCATAAATATCGTGAGCACAGAGCAACAAAAAGAGTCATTACTTAGTTTAAGTTAAGGGGAAAGAGAGAAGCTATGTTTGCATTATTCACTGGGAGTTTGGACACCAGCATTTTGATGCAGTATGTCAGGCTCCCAGGATTCCACATTGCCATCGGTTTGTGTCTCAGGTGTTCCACGTGTGACCCAGCTCCCCCCAGCTCACCTGGGAAAGCAGCAGAACATCGTCTTGGTCCCTGGGCCTCGGTACCCATACGGAAGGCCCTGATGAAGCTCCTGGGTCCTGATTCCTGGGTTTGGCCTGTGGTGATTTGAGGAATGAACCAACAAACAGAACTCTCTATCTCTTCCCCTCTCTTTATAACCTGTTTTTCAAATGAATAAGTAAATCGTTTTAAAAATTTCCTGGGAGTTTGTGTATTTTGTAGAGGAATGACATTGGTCAAAGAAGTTGTAAAGTTGACAGGATTTTTTATATTTATGCCCTTACTTTTGATATATAATACTTTAATGAGAAAAAAATTAAAAGCTCAAATATAAATTAAAAGAAAAAATACTTTCAGTTGTTTCAGTTGCACAAACGTGTCCTAGAGGTTTACCGAATTACAAAATACTTATGTAAGTAGATGGATTCTAGAATACATTGACCTTGATGTCATAAACCAGGAACTTTACTGATGTTTACAAGTAAATACAAGCATTGTGTCTCAAAGTAGAAGTTATTCCATTGCTGGTCACTCTATGATTCATAAAATAATCTATCTTGACATAATTGTTACTTACTGGATCATGGATTTCAATCTATGTTATCTAAGACAAATTGAGCCACCAAGTGTTTAAACATAGCATTTCTGGATAATTGAAGCACAGTTCAAGTGTTCCAGAAATATCTTATCTGCATTTTCACCTGGGCAGGGGTCCTGCTTTGGTTTGGCATTTTCTTTTCTCACTTGGCTAAAATAAACACGGAGAGGCAAATCATGTGCTCATTTTGTTTAGAATGTCACCAGTACTCAGAAGAGTTTAACAACTTTTCTGTATTCAAGTCAACATTCATTTAAAATAACCTGGCTTTAATTTCTTTGCCTTTCCAGAAAATTATCAGCCCTCACTATACCTTTGCTTGACATATTAACGAAGTATTCGTTCACTAAAGATGTTTATGCCTTTATATCAGTATAATCTTTTCACATAAATAGGTATATTTTCAAATAGTATATTTTGTTTGCCTGTCCCTTTCATGAAAGAAATTTAACTTATAAAATGAAATGTAGAAACATTTAAAAATATAGGAAAAATTGTGTAGCTCGGCTATACAGATGCATTGACACAATGTTTACTTGCACCATTTTCACATGTTTGCCCTGAGTTTTTTCTCTGTATTTGCATGTTTTCAGGTTTGCTTAGACATTTACTATAATATCTACCTGTGAACAGTTTGTATGACAAGTGAGAGAACAGTGCAAACAGACCAGAAAAAGCACAACCATCTACTGTCAACTTTTATTGTTCTTATGGTTTGATTTCCTCCAATAACTCAGGAGACATTCTATGGGACTATCTCCATGATTAATTCACAAAGATACTGTTGGCACACTTGTTTATCAATTCTACCTCTCTGAGAACGTTAGGCAGGGCATTTCCTGCTGAAGTTTCTGGGTACAGTTTGCTTATGACCCAGTCTTGCTTCCTGGGGTGTTCTATGCATTTGTTTGCCTTATAGACTTGGGTCCTCTCAGCCACTGTGCCCTGTGAGCCCAGAGCTGTGGAGCAGTTAAAACATTCAGTCGTACCCGTGGTTCTATAAAGAACAGAAGTTATCATTAGGAATGCAGTGATTTCTCTCTGAACCCGTGATTATATAACACATAACAACATTTTAATGTTCATCAGTTTTTACCTTATATCTTATATTTACCTTCAAGGATTAAATTGTCTGAGTGAGTTAGAAATAAGACAGATGGATCTGAGTTTACCTAATGTTCTCTTTCTCATCATTAGATGTAAAAACAAAACAAACTCAGTTCATCTAATGTGAACTACCTGCGATTTGTTTCCTCGTGAGTATTCTAACTTGATCTCTTTGCTCAAGCCGAAATTATGAAAAGTAACACAGTCACTCTGAAAAGCATTTGGCAGCTTATTTCAAGGTTAAGCGTATAATTGCCATGTAACCTCACAATTTCACTTCTAGAGAGTTATCTTAAATAAGTGTAATTCATGTTCAGCTATAGACCTGCCCAATAATATTTATAGAAGCACAATGACCAAACACTGACCATAGTGCAGCTCTCCTTTACTGAGTGGACTGGAAAAGCAAACTCTGGTGCTTAGGATTATACAGAACGATGTTATTAAGCAGGGCCTGTGTGGTGGCTCAATTGTCTAATCCATTGATTGCAAAGGCTGCTATCCTGTATGGGTGTCTGTTCATGCCCTGGCTGATCCATTTCCTGTGCCTGTCTCTATTGAAAGCCCAAAAAATCAGCAGAGAATAACATAAAACCATAGGACTTTGCACCTACTTGAGAGACCTGGAAAAAGCCCCTGGCTCTTGGGATCTGATCAGTTCAACAGCAGACGTTGTGGCCAGTTGGAGTGTGAACTAGTAGAAGGAAGAACTTTCTGTCTTTCCTTTCTGTAACTCTTCCTTTCAAATAAATAAATAAATCTTTTTTAAAAGAATTATATAAAAGATGACAATCTAGATTGAACTCGAAAGGAATTGTTCAAATAATGAAAAGAAAAAAAAATACTGACTTGTTTGTGATACTCTGAAAGGAAAGGGGGGTGATTTGGAAAGTTAGTCATTAAAGAGAAAGCATGAAATTATTTGTCCTGGTGGTAAGACGGTTCTATTTCTGCTGATGGTTACAAGAGTCTCTGTGTATGTTAAAACTGATAAAATCGGGGCTGGTATTGAGCCACAGTGGGTTAATGCTGTTGCTTGGAGCACCAGCATCCCATGGCAGACAACTGGCTCATATTCCAGATGTCCAACTTCTGTTTCAGCTCCCTAATAATGTTGCTGGGAAAGCAACAGATGATGACTTATGTACCTGGGCCCCTGTCACCCACATGAGAGACCCAGATGGTTCTTTGGTTTGGCACACAACCTGATTGTTGCAACCATTTTGAGAACGAGCCGCAAAGATAAAAGACCTCTTTGTTTCTCTGCTCTTCCCCATGTGTCTATTTTTCAAAGAAGACACATTTCAAAAGTCAAAATGGCACATAGTAAAAAGATGATATTTGCTGAATTAAAAAATAAAAGTTATTCATGAACACACTAAAGTTCTATCATAAGTGAAATAAATAAGTGATGACTCCTTTCTCAAAGATCAGAAACAAAACATGACCTCATGCTTGATTTTCGAATTAAACAGTGTGTTTGATCCTTTGGGAAGTCTTTGATGCCTGTTCTAGAAGGAGATGCTGCCATCAGTCAAGATCAGTTCAGTTTAGTTGGATTAACATAGAAGTCGATAGAGAAGAAGGCTGTGTTGTGACAAGATGCACTCTTTTCATATTGGATGGTGGCTTTTGGAACTGGCTAAAATGGAAGATTATTAAAGTGTCTGCCATCCTTTACAGAATCGATGGCTATTGCGTAAAGCTCTCAACTGGCCCCCAGGAGATGGAGGGCTGAATTGCTTGGTGCTGTATACCTGTACCAAATGCTTGAGTAATGTTTGTTCAGCTCTGACTAGTGAAGTTTAGTCATCTCACTTATGCTTCTTGCTTTTCATTGATGTAAGTCAGGATGACATGAAGAAATGGACTTAGCTCTTGTGCTGTCTGCTTGCTCTTTTAAATGAGTGAAAGTAGCGCCTATTTCTGTAATAAATTCATGAGATATAGTTTCTGTTAATCTTTGTTGGTGAGATGTATCTCCTGTAGCAACAGATAGATTTTTTTAAAAAATTCAGTCTACTGATCTATAACCTGTGATTGATGGATTTAAGACATTTGCATTCAGGGTTAATATGAATATGTGGTCATTTCATCCTGTCATTTTAGCAATCGATTATTCATTGTTTGATTTAGTCTTCTGTTGTCATTTTACTGGGATGTTCTTCCCATTTGCCTTTGGTTTTTGGGGGGTGCTGTTCCCTTTCTCTGTCAAGAGAACATCTTTAAGTATCATTCATAGGGCAGGTCTGGAAGAAGCATATTCTTTGAGCTTTTCTTTACTGTGGAAGAATTTTATTTCATCTTCAAAGACAAGGGACAGCTTTACTGGGTACATTATTCTGGGCCAACAACTTTTTCTTTTTAAAATCTGCAATATGCCGCTTCACTCTCTTCTGGCCTGTGGAGTTTCCTGTGAGAGATCAACTGAGAGTCTGATTGTCATTCCTTTATGTCAACTGATTTTTTAAAATGCACATTTAAGGATATTTTCCTTATATGCAACTACAGAGAGCTTGATTATCACATGTCATGGTGAAGATCACTTTTGGTCCACCCTGTTGAGAGTTCTGTGCCCCTTCTGGATGTTGTTTCTGAATTCTTCCTTCATATTAGTGAAAATTTCCTTTATTATTTTATTGAATACATTTTTAAACTTAGCTTCTTTTTCTGCACCTTCTGGAACTTCCATAACTTACATTTGGCCTTTTAATAATGTCGACTAATTGTTTAATACTTTTTTTAGTTTGACCCAGCTCTGCCTCCAGCTTTTTTTTTATAATTTTTAAAATTTTTTCCCATTGCGGATTATTCTCCTAGGACAGGTTTTTAAGCTGTGATACACTGGTCTACAGTTCGATTTTACTGATTGCTTTTGGTACCCGGTTCTATGCCATCACTTGTGCCACTCCCTCTAGTAAGTTTCAAATCTGGGCTCTAGTGTTAGGCTTCCACCATTGTCTCTGTAACCCCAGGTCCTGGGTCACCACTCTATATCTCCTATGAGTCCATGTGGGGCTACACCATTATTTATGCAACCTTTATCCCACTTCTGGTTTGAGCACTTCCCAGGATTAAGGAGACACACAGTGTCCTAAATAATTAACTTGTCAGTGGTGCTGTTGACCAATAGATCTAAGGACCACTGGGAACTATTTTGCTTGGGACCCATAGGATGTCAAAGTCAGTACTATTTTCTGTGTGACCAGTTTACTTCCAGTTCATACGCAGTTTCCTGTTGCCCATCCAGTCCTACAGCCTTTGCCACACTGTACAAAGTGGCACCTCATATGCCACTGGTGGAACTCTGGATCTGCTGGCTGTTAGGTCTGGGATCCTCCCAGACCTGTTTTGGTTGGACCTCGTAAGATGATACTGATGTACTGAGCCAGACATGAATTTGTTCCCAGTAAGTGCATGCACAGTCATGTCCAACAGCCTTGGCTCTGCTACACAAAAATGGTACCTGATGTTTTTAGTGTCTTTGGTGTCGGTCTTTGCTGTCTTTGGTGGTGATCTGGGCTGTGAAATCCACCTTGTACCCACACTGCCTGTCTGGGGTCTGCTGCTTGGTCTCTGTTCCTGGTCAAATCAAATAAATCAGCAGGATTGGCACTTCTTTGCCTGGGTTTACCTCTTGAGCTTCCGGTTAATGCCCCTTCCCACCTGGCTGCAGGTAGAGTTCTGGCCTGACCAGTGGAGCTCAGGTAGCTGCTGGCTAACTGACACTGGGGTTCCTGGTCCCTACAACACCACACAGCTGTTTTCACTACTTCCCATGTCCGTCAGTCTCCATGTGTTTCTCTGCCATCACCCTGTCCTTTCCTATTTCCTGGAATGTGCCCTCTCAGCTTCCCCCTGGCTAATCGGAAGCATTAACATTTTTTGAAAAAAAAAAAACATAATGTGGAACTTTTCTTGAAAGAGAGTTCCTTCTAGTCTTGTCATCCCAAGAGTTGTCAACAGTTCTTGGCAGCCAGTAGGTCCTTCAGTCACATTTGCTTCTGAGATTTTATTATCTGCGAGTTCTGTATGATTCTTTGGTTCAGTGGTAGTACCATAGGGGATTTTGAGCGTGGCTGTATCTTTTTCTTGTCTCCCTGTGATCCCCATGCACTTCTTTGATTCATTCAATTAGCAGCTTAGAAACTAGAAAAGATCTTAGCAGAACACAAGCTACTTTATTTTGGAGAAGATTGTACTAAAAGTTAAAAGATAATGACAGTAATTCATATTGTCATATGTGTTTGCTAAAAGCAAAAAAAAAAAAGAATTGGTGAAACAAATAAAGAGGAGTGTTTTGGGAACTTGGAATGTATCTGAAAGTACTGTGAACTTTCAAGGATAGAAGCTGGCATGTGGGAATTCTGATTGCTTGGATGTTCGATACCCCTGTTAGTTCCTCCTTGAGAACTGCATTCTTCTGATAGTCCTATACTTTGAAAGATGCTTGCATGAATGTCACCCACCCCACAAAAAATTGAAGATCATGTTTCATATCTTAAATATTTAGTATTGATTATCATCAGTGTTCCATGCTGTCTCCCAGCCAGGCAGGTTGTAAGCAGTTGTCACGGTCTATTCTCAAAAGTGCTGGTAACATATGGCTTGTTTTCCTCTGAATTGTTGTTTCAGCTTGGGATTTTGTAGTGACAGTGGTAACCCCAGCGTGTGTCAGATTTCTGGAAGTGGTATAGATAGCTGATTTGTTCCAATGCTTGGAAAAAATCAGAGGACTAAAATAGCTTTTCTATATATAATGTTTCCATGTTTGGGTAAAATTTGTCAGTTAAAAATGGCACATTTACATCCATAATTTGATGCCACTGGTATATTCAAGGTGTGGGTATATTTTCTGCCCCATATAAATTTAGTATATTAATTATGTAAGTTATATTTATGTTGGAGTAATTTGAAGATAAATCTAATATGTAAATACAGTTTACACTCTTAGTTAATCTATATAGTTTTGCTACGTCTAGCAGCCAGTTGTATAGTAGGCATTTTTGATGAGTGAATTAACTTTGTCATTCCTAGTGAAAGGTTGTACACATTAACAGAATTCTGTCCATGTAAAACTGTTTGTGGACTAAGAATCAATTTTTAGAAAAACATGTCAGCTTGTCATCTGATGTCTGACACAAATATATGAACTCAGTATCCGTGTAGCACTATATTTTAGATAATTGAGTCATGAATTTGAGCTGTCTTAGGAAAATGTCATTTTATTAATAAACCACCAGAGTTCATCAGAGAGACAATTTGTAATCCTCGAGTATGTTAGCTTAAATTGATTTGGTGCATACAGTAATGGCATGATCATCACATACACCTAATGATTGAAGAAAAATGACAGAGCTGGATTATTGTTATTGAAAGTGAGTTCAGAACAAATAATTGGTCAGATGTTAGTGCTTTCCTGATGTGTTTGCTTAATTCTGGAACAAATTAAAACTCTAGATGATCTATACGCTGGGCTAGGAACTTAGCATGAATAGTAAAAGTTAATTTGACCAAAATGGCATTTTTCCCTAGCAGCTCCATATATGGGAAAAAAACATACAGAAAATGATAGTCACTCATATGAACACTTCATGGAATTATAGTGACACTTTTGAGACTGTTTTTAAACTCCTTTTTTGGGATACAGTTACAGTTCAGCATCACACCCAACCGTGGAATTTCCCTTTGAATGTGTACAATTCAGAGCTGTTCATTTTATTTCCAGAGTTGTGTAAGCATCACCCCTATTTAATTTTAAAATATTTCCATCACCTACAAAGATAAATTCATACATCTTAACAGTCAGTCCACATTCATTCACATTCAATCTTCTGAAATCGATGATAAATGTGCTGTGTCTACAAATTTGCCTAATCTGAATATTTCATTATAAATTGAATTGTCCAACATGTTTGTTTTGTTTATCCATTCATCAGCTGATCGATGCTTAAGTTATATCCATGTTTAGTCTTTTATTTTTATATTTGTCTTTTATATTTATATCCACTTTTAGAGTTTTATTAAGAATAATTCTTCCGGGTACATTTAACACTTTTGGGGAAAGAATATATTCAGTGTTCTTTTGGACATTTACCTAGGGAAGAAATTGCTTCTTCATAGAGTGAATCTGTGCTTTACATCTGGGCAATTCCTCAATTGCTTTCCAAGGTGTTTGCACCATTTCACACAACAGTAGCAAAGGAGAGGGCTATTTTCTTCATATTCTTATCAAAAATCGTTATCCCCTGCTGTGTGATAGCAGTCTTGACATTGCTTGAAAGGTGGTGTGCATTGTGCTTTTGATGTATATTTATGTAATGGCTGATAAATTTGAGCATCTTGTTAAAGTGGGCTTATTAATCATTTCTGGATTTTCTTTGGAGAAATATCCATTCAAGCTCCTTGATTTTTTTTTTTAATCATTCGAAAAGCAGAGTTACAGAGAAAGGGAGGGGAAGAAGAAGGAAAGACAGAGACCCTGCATGTCAGCTCTTTTACTCCCGAGATGGCTGAAGATGCTGGGCCAGACTGAAGCCAGGAGCAAGGAACTCTGTCTAGCTCTGGCATGGATTGACAGTGGAGCAGCAAGGCGGTGCTGTCATTGCAGGTGACATTGTGACGTGCTATGCCTTAAGGCTGGCCCCTACGTGCAATTCTTTGAATTCTGTTATTTAACTGGGAGTGACACCAGTCCTTAGCTGGTTATGACTTTATTCCAAACTTCACTTCTTATTTTGGGAAAGGGCAAAGGTACTCAAAGTGAGAACGGCCTGCTCAGGTGTCAGGATAAGCACTCGGAAACTACATGTGTGACTGTGACGTCTAACTCCCCCCAAAGTCACCCACTTTTCTCATACTTCTTACCCTTGGCGGGTAGCCTCTGAATTATAACATCTACTATCACATTGGAAAACTATGATCTAAGCAATTCCATCAATTTTCAGCAAATAACCTACGGATAGAGATTCTATCCATGCACTCTGACTGAGGCGGAACACGTTAAAGCTCATCTAACGAAAGGAGCATGTATTGTATTAACTGCACATTTTAAATAAAACAGTATGCAACGCACGCTGCCTCCACAACCCCCCACGTTTGTTATTACCGCTACTTACTATTTTCATCTTTATTCATATTTGCTTTTTCAAGACATCACACTTTTCTTATGGGAAGCTCTTGACAATGGTCAGGTAATGCTTGGGTGATTGATTCCCTTCAGTCAGTATGTTTTTTTGTTTTTTGGACAAGGAACTTTATATTTTTGTGCTATTCATGAATCTGTTTCTAAACTATTACAGTTTCTCAAAAAAATTAACATTTACTTGTTACTTTAAAATTATAAGTGGTATTTAGAATACAATTTGAGTTATGTATATTATGATGATTTTCTATTTTCTTTTGGGTATTTGGACACTTTTACCAAAGCCAATTATTTAAATAGTATGTTTGTTTTAACAATGAATAGAACCAAGTTTCCTTTAATATATGAAGTTAAAAGCATTTGTTTTTTATTTCTGAAATCTCCACTTGCTCATAGGTTTATTTATTCAACCCTATATTGACATACCAAACAATTAAACTTTTATAATATTTAAAAATCCAGAAAGAAAAGGTTTCTGTCACTATTGATCTTTCTCAAAATATCTTCGTCTTTCCATGGATATTTTTCATTCATAAATACACTGGAGTCATTTTTTCTCTACTTTTTAAAATGGAGATTTAGTTTGAAGTTGCATTTATGTGTTAATTTGGGAAATGATTAATATATGCTACAATGTCTCATTCAAATGTTGACTATTATCTCATTATGTTTGAATAAGGCCTGAATGAATTTTTTATCTTTTAAAAAACATATCAACTTCTAATTATTGACAAATGGATAACTAGTATGACTGAGAACCCCCGTGAATGTATATAATTTTCATACCTTACTAAGCTTTTAAACTGCCTCGTAATTATATTCTTCTTAGAATATAATCATAATATCTATAAATATAATTTACTTTTACTCTTCTTATGAGGCACTTATACTTACTTTTACTTGTTTTATTCCTATATGAATTGCAAATAATAATTAAGGAATAAGCTGTCTTGAATTCTGTTTTAATTAGGGGTAGTGTTTGATTTTATCAGGCGTGGTGTCTATTGGCTGATCTCATTTATTAACTTAATTATTAATTATGCTTTTCCTTTGTAAGCCAGAATTATCCTGTGTTCTGGGAATAGAGCTATTCAGTCCTCATGTTTTGTTTTTGTGAAACTGAATTCACTTTCCTAGTTTTTTACATCGAATTTTGTGTCTATAGGTACAAATGATCGGCAAATGCTATTCTTTTTATAGAGATTTGACCATTTAAAGTTTGCTACTATTTGTTTCTCATGTTTTAGGAAATATGCTTGAGAACCTTGCAGACCACTCAACTGCTTGTCCTTCCATAAAGATACAATCTATCATTTTGTGGTATTAAAGCTCATAAAAAATATCTGGACTGTCATTTGGATGTTTGGCAATTTCATGATGGAAGATTATCTTTCACATCATTTTACCATCATAAATTGTTCAAGTTCTTTACTTATTTCAGTGGGGAACTACAGTGGGTATTAAATCCTCTTAAGATTCATCTTCTGTGTCTGTTAGCCAACTGAATTTATTCTTTTGAAAAATGCTCATCCCCTTTTCCCCTTTCTTCACAGGGTTGTTTGTTTTGCTGTTGAGTTTCTGAAACTCTTTTCAAAATCTTGAATATTATTCCCCTCTCTGTTCTGTACTGTGCCAAAATTTCTCCCATTCTATTGGGTGCTTCTTCGCTTTGTTTCCTTTGCAGTTCAGAAACTTCTTGGTTTCACATAATCCCATTTGTTTTTTGACTTTGACTTCCTTTATTTTTAGTGACTTTTCTAAGAAGTCTTTTCCTATCCCCATATCTCGGAGAGTGCCACTGATGTTTTCCTCTAATAGTTGGATGGTTTCTTGGTGGAGATTTAGGTCCTTGATCCATTTAGAGCTGATTTTTGTATAAGGTGGCAGGTGGATGGGTCTTGCTTCTTTCTTACTTGTTCAGGCTGCTATCCAATTATTCCAACTGCATTTATTGAAGAGATCGAGCATTTTCCCTGGATTATTTTCAGATTTCTTGTCAAAGATTACTTGCCTGTACATGTGTGGGATCCCTTGTGGAGTTGTATTCTTTTCCGTTGATCTTCTCTGTTTCTGTACCAGTCCCAGTCTGTCTTCATTCTACTATCCTGTAGTATGTTTGAGGTCTGGAACTGTGATTTCTCTAGCTTGATATGAAAAATAAACACATGAAAAAATGCTCAGGCTCCCTAGTCATTAGGGAAATACTAATGTAAACCAAATTGAGGTTCACCTAACTCCAGTGAGATTGGCCTACATTCAGAACTCTACAACAACACCTGCTGGCATAAATGTGGGAAGAAAGGTACTCTCCTTCACTAATGGTGGTAGTGTGAGCTAGTACAACCACTATGGAAGTCACTATGGAGCGTTAAGAAAACTGTAAATTGATCCGCCATATGACCTGGCTATCCCACTCCTGGGAATATATTCAAAGGAAATGTAATCTACACATGAGGAAGTGTCCTATATTTGTGTATTTCAAACAGCACAGTCTACAATAACAAAGATATGGAAACAATTCAGATGCCTGTCAAAAGAAGAGTGGTTAAAGAAACTATGGTGCATCTACTCCATGGAATACTACTCAGCCATTAAACAGAATGAAATTTTACCATTTGTGCCTGAATGGCCCCAACTAGAGACTATTATGCTTAGTGAAATAAATCAATCACAAAAAGACAAATATCTTATGTTCCACCCAATAAAAGACAAACTTCATGCAAAATAAAATGTATATTTTATAAATATATATATATATATATATGTGTGTGTGTGTGTCTCTACTATGTGTCTCTACTTCCAAATCAGAGATGAAGCTGTTAAATCCATCTTGATCATAGGATGCTGGACTATGCCTACAATGTCAGAATACAGTTAAATAGCGTAACAATTGACCTACAGCAATTTTTTGAAGGTCTCTATGGTTTTGATAACATAGGAGAAATCAGTGGCGGGAGGGTGGAAAGGGAAGTCCAGAGCCTTTGGAATTGTACCATAAAATTAATAAATGAATCAAAATTTAAAATGCCATCGTCTAGAAAGATCATTATCATGCATGAATAATATTCATAATACATTGTATAATTTTTTTGAACATCTCTTCTGATTGCATGCATATGCTTGCTTCTCTCTTTTTTAAAAAATAATTGTTTCCAGGATTTTGCCTCTTTACTATTTCATTTCAAGTGGTCCCCTTTCAGTTTTATTTGTTTTATATATTTATATTTTTCTTCACTAATGACAGATTTTGATTTCCTTAATTTTTTCTTCTGTTTTATTTGGGATTATTTTGATATTATTGTATCAGATTTTTTTTAGTGAAATATGATCGTTATGATAATTGGGATTCAGAGGTGAGAGTAGGTTGACAATATCTTTATCTAGAACCTGAATAAGAAGTGGCTTTGCCGAGATGGTACTTTTCTCTGAGCTGTTTTGGTCAACTTTGAATGAATGTAGTTGATCTATCTGTATCCCAGGTATTTTCAAAAGAATGAAATGACTGAAAATCGAGCATCTATAAACGTTGGGTACTGAACACTGCCGTAGGTTGCAGTAAATACTTTTTTAAGCCTATGTTGCAAATGTATTTTAAATTTCAAGAGTGATTAACATGACAGTTTTGCAGTTTACTGTGGTCAGTGTGGACTATTGTATATTATTTGCTGACTCAGCCTACATTCTGGATTTCTTCCCAGAAAGGCATGTGACTTGGTCTCAGAAATGCAGAACAAATCCATTTGCATTTAGAAATCTGTGAATGTCCTAAGGCATGGCAGATTCGCACCTGCTCTTTCTTTTTAAGCTAGATTTAAAATGTAGAGCAATTTTATAAACCCTCAGAAGAGGCATTTTGTCCATAAAGTAGAATGACTATAAAATAAATATTATGCTGACATCACAGTGATAAACAGATGTCGTTCAAAACAAAAAGAAGAAATTATACAAGGGTTCTTAATAAGGTTTGAAATGCATTTTCCCATTTTAAACAAATAGAAATATACCTTTAGATGATTTTTTAAGAATACCGTGTTGATAGAAGATTCCTATATGTGACTTGTGCTGGACTGCAGTAAAAAATAATACTAGACTCGGGGTCAGAATTAGTTCTCAAAGTGAGAACTGTAGGAGGAAAGTTTACGTCTACATTTGCTCTTTGGGTCCCTGGCTTCACATGTCTGTGACTGATGCATGTTTATAACCTTATTTCTTTGCTCCTTTATACCCTTTCATCTAGATAGCTAGATGATAGATGATAGATAGATAGATAGATAGATAGATATTCTGTGCTAGACCATACTATACATATAGTGAACATCTTAGTGCAAGCATCTTGAAGCTTAACAGTGGCATAGGGGAATGAGAATGCTATCAGGAATGCTAGTACATGCAATTACAAATGCAGTGTCACTTTGAAGTACTGGAAGCTAGGAACGCATTGACAAAAAGCGGCATTGAACCAGAAGCATAAGAACTCATGAGACAGTATACAGTAAAGATGAGAGGGAAAGAGAGAGAGAAGTCAGGACAGGAGCAATAGTACCAGCAAAGTACTAGATTCAAGAAGAATCATGGTCCCTTTGAGTCACTGAACTGGGATAGCACAGCCTCCACCTTCCTCCAATCTGATTTCAGTGTTGAAGTTCAGTGTTACCTACAGGAAAAGCTAGTCTTCACTCTAACAAATTCAATAGCCAGAAATCTCTATGTCAAAAGCAGGAAAGTAAGGCCGCTAATGGGGAACCACTGACCACCAACGGTCGTAATTCTCTATGAATTTTCTATGAGGAAAGACACACCTGGCAGCATAGGTCATGAACTGACGTCTGACAGACTTGTTTCTGCCAGCTGAGTTTGGTGTTCTAGGCTGGGCCAGGCCAGAATTTTTTTGTAACTGTGCTCAGTGGTTTTTTTCTTTTTTTTTTTTGCCTTTCAGGGAAATAAATTGCTGGAGTAATAGATTGCCTGTGGAGCTCTCAATAGTTCAGGAATAGCTTTACATATCTCCCTGACATTTAAAGTTGACTATGAAACCCAGAGATATCAGTGTTAATGATCACAGGGTGAGTTTTAAGCAGTATATTTGTAGAACTCAAAAGAGTGAGAAACAAAACAAAACAAAACAAAAAAGAATCAGAGCCCCAGGCCAATGTCTGGGATATGAAGATCCAAGAGGAGCTCCTGGGGCTCCCCCTTTTCTATAACATCCTACCTAGTTTGTCACGATTATAAGGTATTAATAGTTTAGGATGAAATCCTGCATCTGGATGCATTGAGATGTTGTTCATGTAATCGGTATTCACCGGACACCCTTATTTTTATAGGTGGTATAAATGAATAATTATGTCTAGCATTTTAGAAACTCATAATCCATCGAGATGTTGCATATGAATAATTGTAATAGTGTAGATTAACATTTTTGAGAACATAAAATGCCATGCTCATTGAAAAGTGATTTACATCAATTATCTCATCAATCCTTTTAACACCCTTTGTCAGGGTCAGGGAGATTCTAAGAACCTTTGTAACTTGATTAAGACTCCAGTTATGAATGGGAAGCCCACATTTAACTCAGTTTTATCTGTCCCTACTTGACTCATCCGATACTCTCAAAGATTCAATTCATGTGTTTGAAAAACAGAGTTGCAAAGAGAGATGGTATCTCTCTTCTATCTGCTACTTCATTTTCCAATGGCTACAGGGACTGGAGCTGGGCAGGTTGAAGCCAGGAGCAAATAAAGGGCCTAAGCGTTTGGATCACCTTCCACTGGCTCCCCTGGTCTATTGTCAGGGAGCAAGCAGGACGTGATCCAACACTTGCATGGGATGCCTCCATCACAGGCAAAGGCTTAATCCAATGTGTCACAATGCTGCTTCCTCAGCTCATACTGGTTACCACTGTTCTATAGTACACCAATGAAATATATCAGCAGACATCTATGCAACATTGTAATGGTGTACTGGAAAATATGATGTGATTCTGGATGATAAACTGAGCAAGGCTTCAAAGAGGTGCTGTCTGGGTTCCGACTCATGCATCTTGATCTGGGCTCATTGTCTCCCATCTCTGGGTAATCATTGTGATGTTTCAAACACGAACTTCTTTCATGGTGATTTCATCACAAAGAGGTGAATTCATCCTCTCTGTAGGACATTAAGGAGCACCCATCATCCCATGAACTGTTATGCAAAAGAAATGAATCAATCTACACATTTCCAAAGGAAAGTATTCCAGCCAAGACATGAAGAAAATGAAAGACTATCACCATTGGCTGCAAATTAATATGTTTAATCTTTTTTAAGATTTATTTATTTATATTTGAAAGGTAGAGTTACTCAAAGGTGGGGAGAGAGACAGAGACACACAGAGAGATCTTCCTACCATGGGTTTATTGCTCCAGTGGCCAAGACTGAGCTGATCTGAAGCCTGAAGCGTGGAGCTTCTTTCTGAATCTCCCCCTATGGGTACAGGAGCCCAAGGAATGGAACCATCTTTGACTGCTTTCCCCAGGACATAAGCAGAGAACTGAATCAGAAGTGGAGCAGCCACTTTTCCAGAAGTTCCAGGACATGAACTGCTGCCCATTTAGATTGTTGGCACCACAGGCAGAAGATTAGCCTGTAGCACCACCATTTGGACCCCAACATGCTCATTCTTTTAAAAAGCTATGATGACATGGCTAATTACGAAGAAAATCAGAGATATCATGAAATTTAGCCAGGAGGCTGAAAAAATAATTAACAAACAACTAATATGTAATTTATCTTGGGCCTAATAATGCAAAGAATATACACTGATAGGAAGATGGAAGAGGAGGAATGAGCCCTTTTGTTTAGGATGAGCCAGGCAGAACAATAAGAATAAGCCAGTCATACAAAGATACTAAAAATTTTCCAAAGCAGAAGTCAATACAGGTGTAAAAGCCCCAAGACATGTTCTGGACTTAGAAAAAAAAAAAAACAATTTACTGAAAATATGTAAATATTCTCAAAAATGTATGTGGAAAAGTGGAAGATAACTTGTTTTGCTATACTTTAGCTCAGATTTCCCCTTCCAAATGTTTACAATAGGGAGTGCTATGGGTCTAATCCTTGACTCATTTTTTATGAGTGTTTTGGTAATATTCCTAATGCAGAAGCAGCAGAGATGGGTTTTCATAAGCAGGGATCTGATTGGACGTAATGTAAAATAATCCATGCTGTGTAGGCTGATTAAATATTTAAGAATAAAGGTCCTGATTTAATTTCAGAAGCCATACCTTAGAGACAGTTGAGAAGGTAATTAACATCCACTGATTCCAACACACAATGCACTTGGAACATGCAAGCTGCTTCCTATTTTAAAACAAAAATCCAAAGCGACTACTTTCAAATTGGTTTTCCCTGCTAACCTTCAGATTCTTCCAGAGTTAGAGGGTTTATTCTGATGATTTGAACTGCCTTGGAGGGTGACTCCAGAACTGCGTGTATCCCCAGTGGACACCAACCGTGGTGTTAATCATGGGGTGGCCTAAGGATGTAGAACAGTTGAATATGATAGCAAGAAACCACAATGTAGTGGATGTACGTGGCTCACCTAAAGACATCCACAACTAGTCATTTTACTTACATATATTTCATTGTGCTGGGCGATTAAGCTAGCTTTGCGATTTACTGGATGGCCCACTTCTAGAATCTTCTAGAGCAGGGTCTAATGAGTGTGCTACCTGAGAGATTTTGCCGTGTCTAAAATGGAACTACTCTAAGCCTCCTGCTGCGTACCTTGGCTTGCTTGTAGACATCCAAGTACTTTCTGCAGCTGAAAATTTGGGGTATATTTTTTATTTCTTTCTCTTTTGCATCTGTCATAGCATTCAAACACCAAGATGCTCTGATTCTATATGCTACACATGTGCCTGAGAACCAAGTTTCTCTCTGCTCCTATCTGGGATAGTTCAGGCAAATTCCTTCTATACTGCTCTCACATCTGATTCTCTCCCATCCATTCTCCAGCTGGCTGCATAAGCTTGCTAAAAAGTTTCATTTCATTACATTGAGGGAATATAGAAGAAACTCACTCGTCGATTTACCTCCACGTTACTCTACGATCTCAATTCAAATGACATAACCCTAATATGCATCTTTATGGACGGTTGGATGCTTAAATTAATCCTAGGACTAAGTTGCCATCGTTCGCCATCCCAGACAAGCAACTCCAGCCTTCCACCCCCTTTCTGCTATCTCCTCTTCAGTTATTCATGACCAAACTCAATGTCAGCATCTCAGAGAAAACTTTTTCCATATTCCAGCCTGATAAAAGCCCCTTCTTCCTCCCTGTGCTCTAAATGCTCTTTATTAATAATTCTACTCTAACATTTACCCAAATGAACTCCAATTATCAGCTTAGGCATCCTTCTCACTGACAGGACCATGTGCTTCATTCCCTGTGGCAGAAACCATGGATTTATTATACTGACATGGTGTTGGCACAAAATGAGTGTTTAATAATTATCTATACGGTGAGGTAGGGTGATTGCTTCAAGTACAGATGGATTCAAAAAGTTTCACATATTTTTTATGGTACTTTTCTAAGTCAGAATGTCTCAAGATATTGTATGCATTTACTGTTTCTGTCCACTCATCCCATCCCTGGATTAACACACACACACACACACACACTCCTGTGACTCCCGCTATTTTGATGTCAAGGACTTTCCTTATCTTTGTGTTCTATGTGACAATGGTATTGCTGTCTAATTAGTTGTTGACTTAACAAGTATAAAAATGTTGTGAAATGTTGGAGCTGCTCAGAATCTCTGGGTGAGCGACTTTTAAGATCACCCAGCACGTGGTATCTCAGAGAACAGAGAGTCAGAACACTCCAAGGTTTTCTGCTATGTAGAATGTGAATGGCAGGTCTTTCTGTTGTACTCAGGCTCGTACACTGCCACCTGGTGCAATACCTAACCCATATAGATTTCCTTTCTGTAGGTACAATTCATTCCTACCTTACAAGTGTTAAGATAGACTGAGGGAAAAGAAATGCTCTTTGGATTGGGTTCTGAGACGTGTGTGTGTGTGTGTTTAATATTCTTTATAATTCTCTATGGCTAATTCCTCACCTTCGATTACGGAGTGCTGGGACACAGGAACTGAGCATGATGTAACCCGTGAGGCATGGTCTCTGCCTTTGAGATGCTGACAACTTGTAGATGTTCATTTAGCTTTGTGGTTGCAGTACACGTAGATTTTGAAGAATATATTGGACCCTAAAGAAGTTCTAAACTTGTATTTAAAGCACCTGGTCTCCCACTTGAGGCTGTTCCCATCTGTACCAGGAAGGTGATTTCCTTCTGAACATTGTTAATGACAATCTTTCAGTTTTTACTAAATTCTATAGCATGAATTTGAGGTTTATGATAAGATGTTAAAAGCAAAGGCAACCTTTTTTCAAAAACAGTTTGGAATCAATTGATAGTTAAGTACTTATTTACTTAATTACTTATTTTACTTAATTACTGATTTGATTAATTTGAGTGTATGAATATGTATGTATACATTTAAAATTGGTTATAAAATTGCAAATGAACAAATTATGTATATAAAGTTTTATGTGCTTTAGCTTTGTTGCATACATGAATATATATGTGTACACATAGCATTTGTATATGCAGTTATATTTTTTATACATGGGATACTATCAAATCTGCAGGTTTCAAGTTCTTGTATATATGCATCTAATCTTGTATCCCATATACTTCAAATCATGTTAGATTATTTACAATGTTCAAAGCAGTGTAAATGCTTCTAAACAGTAACAACCATTGTTGTGTTTAGACAATAATGATAAGAAGTTATACAAGCCTATAAAGACAGATCTAAAAAACAGATCTTCAGTGCTCACTTGGTTGGATCCATGGACGTAGAACCAGTGATCATGGCAGGCTGTCCACACATATGCCACCCAAACACATTGGTTCTCCAAAGAGTTCATTTTGATGCAGAATTTTTCTTGAAAGTCTTCTATAAGGATACTGAAAAAGCTCATGGAATGGCATGTACTGAAAAAAAAGTAGAAAATACACAGGAATCTTAAGGCTTTTATACCAATATGAACTCATTTTAATTCCAGTTTCCATGTAGTGTTAATCACATCCAACTAAAATATCTTTAAACATCCAACTTGTACCCTCACAGTAATGAAAAACTGTATTAAACTCCACTGCCTGCCCTGAAACTCAACTGTCAAATCGTAGCACTGCAGTATCTCAAGAGTAGTACAGCCCACACTCTGTCATTCAGTGGGTAATTACCTCTTACACTGAATCAATAGTGAAAATAGCAGGAGGATGAAAAGCACTGTGATGCTGTACCTGTCAGGACCTGCTCTGTGTGCCCCAAGTGTGGACTGTTCCTGGGAGATGGTACTGTAGCTGCACCTGTCTGCATCCTGTGTAGGCACTCATAGCTAAGATCCCAGATGATGCTGTGCGCTAAGGCAGGACAACAACTGCCCCGGGAGGAGAAGAAACTCCCTCTGAGGAGATGGAAGTTGAACTGGGGTGTGACAAAGTGGGGTGATCTCCTCATTGGGCATTTTGCCGGTGTGGGAAGTCAGCTGATGTGCATCAGGAAGAGTCTGTAAGATCTTGAATACAAAGGCTAAGTTTATTTTGTTTGGTTGCTTTGAGTGACAAGGACACACACACACAGGGAGAGAGACAGAGAGATGCTGTCAGAGAGCTCTCATGAAAGCCTGTGACATCAAAGGGCCTGCTGAGCTGAAGTTGAGAGCTAGAAACCCAATCCAGGTCTCAAGCATGAGTAGCAGGAGCACATTTATTTGAGCCAGCATCTGTTGTTTCCCAGTGTCTGCCTCAAGAGGAAATTGGAGTTAGAACCCATGGCCAGGAGTCAAACCCAGGTACTCCAGCATGTATGCAAGCATTCTAACCTGTGTTTTAAGAACTAGGCAACATGTCTATTTCCAGGATTAGGCTGTTGTGCTTCCAGCCCTGTATTGATGTAGGAACCAGCCCTCTGTGAGTCTCCCCTCACTAGTTGGTGTGTGAATATGTGAAGGAAATCCTGGCTGAAAGAGAAATCTCATTTTCCAAGATGAAATCATGTTTGTATTTGCCCGAGCAAACACCCGGGCATTGTGATAGGTGCACAGGTTGCTGCTGATAGTGCAGAAGAATAGGAATAAACTATTAAATGCCATTATGAGCAAAGTGGGAGTACCTTGAAATCTCTATTGAGTCAAGCCATGAATCCAGACACACTTGTTAATTTCAGCTAAGAAGGATCTGAGTTTCTGCAGGAGATCCACTTCCAGGAAGCCATGTCTTGGCATGCTATGGTCTCCTTACATTGGATTATCCAAACATGCTTGGTCCAGGATCTCATTTCCTAACCAACTCCCATTGTGGCATGTAGGTTCACTCAGTTCCTTCCTTATTCCACATTCATCTTTGGGGTTTTGGCTAAGTCAAGGACTGCGACATGAGTCATGGTTATGAGAACTCTCAATCTGGTTCAAGAGAGATGGCAGGTGGTTGCGAGTTGCTTGATCCATCCTTCCATTGTGACTACCTGCACTGATTGAGCACACGTGAACTTTTGACACTCCTCCACTGCCAGCCCAGGAATGCGTTAGTGGTGACTCTGTAAGAGCTTTCTGTGAGATTATCTATAGAGCAACTGTGCAAGAGAATGCACAAACAATAGGGTAGAGGCATCTATAGGAAAACAAGTGAGAAATATGGATTTTTATGGTACATTTTACAGCATGCGTGAGCACACCAGGGATCCCCAGAATGGTTTTCACAGGAGCAGTTATCTACTGATGTCAGGGAGATGCCACTGGGGACCTCTGCATCCTATATTGGAGTGCCAGGCTTGGAGTTTAGAATTCCTGTTTCCTTACTCATGCCACAGGGACCCTGCCAACCTGGACTGATTTACTAGTTCCTAGACATTGTGCAAGGGAATCCACAGATAGGTTCTCTCTCTCTTCCTCTTTCATTCTCTCTCTCTCTCTGTCTGTCAAATAAAATAAATAATAAAAAACTTGAGTTTGTATGGGGCAATTCTACAATAAGGAAACATAGTTGTTCAGCTTGATTTGGGACTTGTTTATTCTCTGTCTTTTCTTTGGGGAACATTAGCCTGTATATTTATGGGCGTTGTGGGTACCTTGGGCTTCAAACAAGAGAAAAGATGCTTTCAGTATTACTCACTAAGTCAGAATGCCATTTTGGCCAGTCTTCTTGCTCATCGACTATATAAGGACTGCCACTTTGGCCTTGGAAGCTAGTTATCCAGCTTCTCCTGTTGGGAACCCCAGCACATTATAAAATAAATGGTGCATCTTTAGACTTTTTTTTTTAAGATGTTTGCTTTTGGAGCTGTCTCTCCAATTCCTGTTTTGGAAGAGATTTGAATGCAACCGTTGAGTCTCTTGTTGCCGGGGCTTCTCAGAATTTCCACTCAGCCAATCCCATGCAGCTGTTGAGTCAGATTTTTTTTTTCATCCTCTGCTTGGGTGAATTTAAAAACATACATATTTTTAATGTATCCATTGATGATATAATTAGTGAGGATTTAATTTGGCTGGCTCAACATCATTTATCACCTCTATCTTGATCTTATTCTTTTGGTAAATCCTACTGAATTCAACAAAGTGGTAGCGTATGGTGTCAGGTTCATACATTGCCTACGGAGTGCTCTACCACAATCAGTAATTTGCCTTCTTTGAGCACTGTCTCAGTGAGTGTACCTTGCTGTGCATCTGCGTGTTTTCCACCACATCATCTCATCATTACATAAGCATCAGAGGCACTTTTCCTATTTTATATTTGCCAGCCATATCTGAGCAGGCACCAACAAACTGTTTCGTCTTGGGACAAATGAGCACAATAAAACAGCAAGGAGTCCTATCCCAACCACGCTGTGCCAGAGAGTGGCCTGTGTGCTGTAAAGACAGTTCTCAGGATCTCTGAAGGTAGGCGAGGTGGTGGTATCCATGTCACAGGAGAGACCAAGACATTTGAAACAAATGGCTTGCCTGCATGACTCAGAATAATCTCCCTGGTTGGAGTCTTCACTTGAACCCAAGGAATCTTCCTCCAGAGTCAGTGCTCCAAATGACTGTTTCTTTTACTTGTCCCAATTGAATTAGGACAGAATTGATCCTAGAAAAGTTCCAGCAGTATTGATGTGGCCACCCGCTCTTAGAAGAAATGAAAAATCACCTGTGAATGTGGAAAGCAGAGTGAATCCATGGAGCCCTCATATTTCTATTATACAATTTACCTGATAAATGCAAACAGTTTAGCAAAACCCAGGAGTGCTGGCATGGGGAGCTCGGCTGTTTGCCTCTCATTTCACAAAATAAAGCAGCCGGGTTTGCATTTGTCTCGACAAGTACTTTGTTCAGTTTCTCAAAGGAATAGCAGCAAATGTAAATAAAATCAATAACAGCAACGGAGACAATCGTAACAGGCGGTGGATATCAACTTTTCCTCAGTGTGTCTCGGCTTGTCTGTTTTAAACCAGGATCCTGCATACATGGTTTCTCATTTAAGTTTCTGAGCTCTGTTGTGCCTCAGCAATAAACACATCAAACATTCTGAAAGTCTGCGCCGGGAGCCAAAGATCACTTGAATTATACATTGCCTCACAAAGGGCTGACAACCTAGACCTACACACATGATGGATTTTTGAAGAATTCCATCCAGGTGGAAAAAATATGTATAATTTAAAGAGTTTTATATATTTGTATTTGACTATTCAGAACAAGAAAAAAGCCGTGGTGCTTTTTCTATTTTGTAGAGCTGTGCTTTTTGTATTTTGTAATCCATACTTGGTCTCTGCCCGTGATTTCCCTGCCAGACTGTCAGGGTCTCCAGATTGGAGATGTTTTGCAAAACCAGAGGGTTATGACCCTCACTGAGGCCTAATAATCCTACTCATGGCCTACTGACGGTGGAAGTAATTGTTAGTATTCTCAGCCTTGTTCGATAAACTTATAATGATGTGTTTCATTGTTTGGGGTGTTAGCCTTGGGCCGTTAGACATAATTCTGTTTATGACTATAAAGTCAGGCTGTCCATCCAGAACATGACAGATTATATATTCACCACATCTGCTGAATCAGCTGGGATTGTGCAGTGAATACCACGTCCTCATTTGCACAAATCAGTGGGCTTCTGGGTGAACAGCTATAGGGTTTTGACTGATAGTGTTCTTAATGAAATGTGTTCCATTTCCCTCTGGTAAATTGTTGTTGTTGTTGTCCATAGCTTGTATTCAGTCTGCAAATTGAAATTCCTTTTTGTTTCCTTGTGGTATAATGTCCATGTGAACATCCTCTTCCATCCCTTAAAATGAAGAAATTCAAGCAACCAGTGAGAGACAGAGTTAACATGTTGGTTTTTTCTTTTTTTCAAAAAAATTGAACAAGACGTGTTCATGATCAACTATACTTTTATGAGATTTTTTTTGCCACATGTGAATTTTTAGACTTTTCATAGTAAGCACATAGTTTAGGTATGGGAGCGTGTTTATGAAACACTGAGATTCCTTTCACTTCATGATTCTACAAGTTTCTTTCTCTTTTTTAAAGATTTATTTATTTTTATGGGAAGGCATTTGCAGAGAGAAGGGGAGACAGAGAGAAAGATCTTCTGTCAACTGATCCACTCCCCAAGTAGCCATAACAGCTGGAGATGATCTGATTTGAAGCCAAGAGCCAGGGGCTTCTTCCAGGCCTCCCATATGGGTGCAGGGTCCCAAGCCCCAGGCTATAAGCAGGGAGCTGGATGGGGAATTGGGGCTGCTGGGATTAGTACTGGTACCCATTTGGGATCCGGGTGTATGTAAAATGAGGATTTAGCCACTGAGCCATCACGCTGGGTGTAACTCTAACAGTTTCATCTCATGTCATTCAAAATTTTCTCTAAGTAGCAATATCCATTGGGTAAAGCAAAATTTGAAATGTGGAATTTTTAGGCTTAGTATTGGAATGCATGTGCATTTCCTTCTGTGCACATTCCACTGGTCAGATATTGCTTGTGTGGCCCCACTTGGATATAGCAGGCTGATTAATGTACTCACTGGCTGAAAAGATACTCAAGATTTGTTAAAGGGAGATAGAAGTCTTTGCTAGACACAGAGCTATCCCTATTGTATTGTGTAACCTTAGAAAACTTTATGATCCTCTACATGTTTATTTTTTAAAAATAATTTAGGTTATTTTATCTTTACGGACTGAAAACATGAGGTTTTGAGATCAGAGACATGCAATTTGAACTTGGCTCTCCATTTATCAGTTGCATCAATCTTTATAGGTTAAGTAACTGCCTCTGTGCTCACATTTATTCAGTAGAGAGAAGGTTGTAAACTCAAGTAGTTTATGGTGAAACTTCTAAAGTTAGTCATGAGGATTTAGTCAAGTCCTGTGCACAAGCCACTCTTGCTTATTACGGAAATGCGATGGATCATTAAGGTCGTACAGGTTGATAGTCATACAACTGGGAATTGAATATAGAATGGGCTGGAATCCAAATCTCACGCTCACAAACCTTGTATTTTGGTGCATTTCTGGGATTAGTGCTGTGCTTGGCACTTGGAAATTGTTGTGTAACGTACAAGCAATTGCTGTTATCATTCATGTCTGTGCCCAGGTCAATTGCTAAGTGGTTGTGGGTGTTACGTTCTTCTGTGACCCAGATCTGTTAGCTATGAACCTTTCCCACAGGGTTAACATAGCCTCACACCTTATGAAACCATGCCTGCTATGGAACTTTCTCTTTAATGGCACAAAGTCTTCATGGAGGAAGGGTAAGGAAGTCATTTTTCATAGGGAACATATACATGGATTATTTGATTGGAAGCTCATTTCTATTGTCTGTTTTCATCTATTTGGAATAGCGTTGCATTTCTGAGTATAAAATTTGATTTATGAGTTTTCTCTATAAAATTGATTATGAGGAAATTTATGGGACAGAAAAGAATATTCTGGAAAGGAAAATTGTGGGTTCATGCTAACCGTTTCTTTTTAAATTTTAGCTGCTACTTGTAAAAGAGTGAGGGGGATAGATATCTTCTATCCACTAGTTCACCCCTCAGTTGACCACAACTGCTAGGGCAGGGCCATGCTGAGCAGTACCGCAGGATTCATTCAGATCTCCCACCTGAGTGGTAGGTGCCCTAACATTTAGGCCATAATCCACTACTCCACATACACTAGCAGGGTTTTGCATTAGAATGGAACACTTGAAACTCAAACCAGATCTTGGAAGTCTGATGCCAGCATAGCAGGCAGCAGCTCAACCAACTGGCCACATACACATATTTGAAAAGTTTTAGGGAAAGAGGAATAAAATAGCAAAATATTTTGTTCCCAAAATATAGATAAAGAGAGCAGAATATAAGCTTGTTAAGTTGGTGTTTCCAACCAAGGAGGGAAAAAAAACCATCAATTATTTGTTCAAAATTGCACAAAAATTTAAAAACTCAGGCTTCTTTTTAATCACACAACACATAGCAAACACAATTTCAGCTGGATTGATCCTTTACATGTATAGAATGAACTAGAAAGGAAACAGAAATCACAGGTATACCTTTTTTATCTCAGGAAAGAAAAATGATGTTCTAAACCAAACAGTAATGAAGGAGACTGTAGTTGCAAATTGCAAATTTGAGTACTTAACTACCAAAAGAAACACGCATTTAAAATCATATTAAACAAAACTGGAGGATAAACCTTAAATGGGGGAAGACATAGGCAATGCCACCTTCATTTAATATTTACACTGTTCCTATGAAGTAGACAAAACTCATCTTCATACATCCATGCGATATTTGAGACCCAGCCACTCCAGGTAGTTTGGTCACATGGCCAAGGTCACAGAGCTAAGGAGTGGAGATTCTGTAACTTGAAGAATGGAAAACTGAGCTTGGAGCACTCTTCTCATATTTGGCTTCCCTAAATGAGATATACCTTAAAAGACCAAAAGGATTCTTGTTTGTTTTTGTTTTGCTTTCCCTATAATAAGCAGCCGTGTACTTTCAAAAGATACTATTTTGGAGTGCCTGGAATAAAAGAAATCTTAATATTTGATATGAAGAGATAGCATACAAATGATAGCAGTTGCTCAGAAAGCATGGAAACTGGCAGTTAAAGATGCTTTGGTTGAGCTTCATTGTCCCCTGAGTACCTGGTCTGGTACCTGATTCCTTCCTAGGGTGCCCACCTGCTGCTGAAGAAGCCTTTCTAGAGTTTTAAGTCTTACCAATGTAAGACCTTCCGCCAGGGCATCGTTTTTTTTCCTCCCAAGAATGTCTGTGCTACCATGGGCATATGGTGTCAGGCCTCTTATGCATTGGCTGGGCTGCTTTCCCATCTCTCTACTTCCTGAACCTAGCACCCAGCCAGGATCTTAATAGGATTTCCCTGAGTACCTGAGGAACGAAAGCAAACTCCATGGTGAAACACTAGTGCTTTCTGTTTCTCCTCAGCTTTGGCATCACATGACAAAACAATTGCAGTGAAACCCATGGCAAGTACCATCCTACAGGCTTCCAAGGAGCTGAATTCTCATACAGGTTACTATGGCGAGTAGAAAAGCTTTGATGCTTGCATGAAAGTCTCCGAACAACTTTGGCAGTGAAGAACTAAATGCTTGTCTGCTCCCTGGACCAACTTCTCCAGTAAGAAATTTGTAATGTGGTTCTAGGAACCAATATTGGAGTTCTGCTTTTTATTAAACTTAAAAATAACATGTAGTGTAGTTCCAAAGGAGAAGAAAATGGGAGAAGTTAGCAACCAGGGTTGGGTGTGCTGCCTAGAAAACAGAACCAACTGCCAGTGGACTTCAGGTCAGGAGATCTTGAGATTGCTCTGTACCTCCTGGGTCCTTCCCATATCACCAACAAACATTCTTTTTACAGGAACCCTCAAGTGCATTGCATGGATTCCACCTCGACCAGGGGACAACTGTCCCGGTTTGTCCTGAGTACTGCCACACACAAGGTGTTGATAAACCAGGGTGTATAAATCTTTGGAGGAGTGAGAGGTGGAGGGAGCGGGGAAGAATATCTTCTAAGAAGTATCCACTCCTCTTCCTCTTGGTCTTTATGATCTGATTGCCTTATCTTCATTTTTAGCATCAAATTGTTCTGTGTTGCTCTCATTTCCATGAATTTGCAAGGGCTCAGGGTACAAAGATGAACACCACCCGGCATGGTAGCCTAGTAGCTAAAACCTTCCCCTTGCATGTGCTGAGATCCCATATGGGCACCAGTTTGTGTCTTGGTCACCCCAATTTACCATCCAGCTCCCTGCTTGTGGCCTGGGAAAGCAACTTAGGATGGCCCAAAGCCTTGGGACCCTTCACTCATGTGGGAGAACTGGAAGAAGCTCCTGGTATTTTGGCTTTGAATCAGCTCAGCTCCAGTCATTGTGGACATTTGGGGAGTGGATCAGCTGAAGGAAGATCTCTCTCTCTCTTTCTCTCTTTCTCTCTTTCTCTCTCTCTCTCTTTCTCCTCCTCCTTATCCTCTCTGTATATCTGCCTTTCCAATAAAAATGATTAAATCTAATGGCTACATCTAAATGTACATGAGTATGCACATAAGGAAAAACTGAATAAGGGGTCATTCTGTAAATAAAAGATATAGAGGCAGCATCAGAAGATGAAGCAGGAGAAAGAATGGAGGACTTAAAACCAGACGCAACTTAAAAATCCTATCTCAATCTTAGAAGAAAACCAAGAATGCACTTTGGAGACTTAAGGGAGATAGGGAGAGTCGAGCAGGAAGTATCATTATATCCTTAAAGCCAAGTATATACAATACACAAAATGTGTTTCTTTTATATAAATAAAAATGAATTTTAAAAATTAAATGCTTCCTGCTGTGCACTTTCTAAATGCTGAAACCCAGACTCAACTTCTAGGAGTGTCAGCTTACTGACGTGTAAATGGGATGGAATGATAGTTGTCACACATAGGTTACAAAAATAGTGTAACACAAAACTATTCCTATGGGCTCATGTAGCAAGTGACTGGATCTGGGGACTTATGGACACATACATGTCCTGTGCTTTCAGCTCATTGCTCCCAGAGAAGAAATAGAGGTCCTTAGGCCCCTGCACTGTTCCGTTTACCATTCCCATCCCCTAGATTGATATGACCTGTGTTGTACACAGTAGCCAAAGCATCATTAATCTATCACCATGGCTAGGGATGCTACCAAAATGCCCTTCTAGTCCACACTGCCATAGAATATCTTGGGTTATTGGGGCCATTGAAAAAAAAAACACAGATCTTTTGTTTTGTCCTCTTGTCATGATTATGTCACCTGTGTGCTGTTTTAAGCAACGTATATCTGTCCCCACTTTTTCGGTTGTCACCACACTGGTAGTATGACTGTGAGCCCTTAACTTGTGGGCTCCGGTAGGCTACTCCGAGTTCCTCTGTGGAGCTGTAGTGATCTACAGATGTTGCCTCTATTCTTACTACTTACAATACCAGTGCTATTGTTGGGAGACTTAGATAGGTAAAGTTGCTGTGACAAAGTAGTTACTTCTATCCATTCACTCAAAACATTATCTGTTGAACTCATGTGCTATGTTGAACATTATTTCTGATAATAAATATATTGTAGTTAACGAAGTTAACCCAGTTTTCAACTCATCCGAAAGTTCACGGTGTAGAAATGTCTCTTCTCTCCTATGAATCTATGCCTGAAGAAGAGAAAATCCTGCTCTCCTTCTGTCCCATATTGAATTGCTTCTCGATATTTTGAAATTGATCCTGTACCTCCTTCATCTCCCCTCTCTTAAACTTCCACATGGAACAGTGGGAAGGGATTAACACCTACTTTAAAAATAACAACTCCAGTTCCTGCTAGTTAGGATTCCCTGGGAATGCCGTTTCACTTGGAGGTGGGACACAGGAAATAATCCATAAAAATGTCCCTTAAGTTTTGCATCTCCTTTAGCCATGCCAGTCTGTTCTCTAAAAGGGAATTGTTGTCTCTGACTGATTCTCATAGACTGATTATCATTTTAGGACTATGATACTCATTAGAAAGAAAATATACATGGCACATTTTTTTTTTTTTTTGGAAACTGCTAGAGTGCTAGAGGAGTTAAAGAAACATCATTATTCCCCGTATTTTGATGGTGACAGGGGAGTTTTTTCTTTGTTGTTCCCAGCTGTGGTGGGGAAGGCATATTTTCCTCTGTTGTTGCCACCCACACATTCTTAAACTTTCACTGTAAGTCTTCCTGCATTCTTTTCCCTTTTTCTGTCTCCTGAACTACTTCTCTCCTCTTTAAACAAGAATAATAGCCATAGTGACCTCAAAGTGTGCTTTGAAAATGAGATCAAGCATTCTGGGTTCTTGGAAACACCAAGTGGAGCACTTTAGGCTTAGGTAGTTAAGATGTTGTCCATTCACTTTGTGTGACCTCAGCAAATCAATTAACCTCTCTGTGACTAGTTTTCTGTCCAATAGGGACAGTAATAGCTACTTTAACAGTTGTGATAATGACTTACACATCATGTCTGCCATGCATGCACGGCAGAGTGTCACACATAGTTAAGTCTGGGATATATGCTATATAGGTGATGAATATTATTACCTCTTGGTTTTCATCCTCTGGCTTCATTAGTGCTGTTTCATTTGCTCGATATCAATGTTCTCTGACATTCAGGCAATTCTTTATTTCTGTCCCAGCAGAGGTTGATCTGAGTGTGATATCATATTTGGAATGAGTGCGTGTTTTCTAGCCATGGTTCTTTCATCCCTAGGTGGTGCAGTCATGGCAGTGTGGGGGATGCTAGGAAGTAGCCAAGTCCAGCAAAGCAACAGAGCCTGCACTGTGTTCCTATAAGCAAGGACTCCACAGTCCCTGGCTAACCCTGCTGAAACTTTCCATCAGACCTGCAGTGAGCGGCACATCACCGTTTCTCCCGGGTGGAGCCCTCTGTCCTCCCACACACCTGTCTGAGCAATTGCTATCTGTTCTGGATATGAGTGTTCATTGCCTCATTTATGATAAGGGCTGCCTAATATTTATGCTATCTTTCAAATTCATCTGAAATACTTGTGAGGCCAGCTTCAGGAAGTGCTGTTGGATGACAAGCTCACCCCATGCCACACCACCACCACCTCTACTGAGTGGTAATCTCCTGCTCTGCTGGGATAGCATTCTGGTCTCCTGCTCAAATTTGCACTCCTCTTCTTTGCTTGCTGAGGTTTTACATTTGCATCATGGTTCTGGCATACTCCCTAGCTGGTTTGGAATTGGACAGTGTGGAATACAGCTCATGAGATTGGGCTGTTCAAAATTACTAACATTTTTCTATCCTCCCAATTCAATAGTTACATGAGAACAAGAAAGAGGGACTTTTTTGTCTTCCTTCTGGCAACACCTGTCACAGTCACAGTACTTAGTACATCATAAGTATGCACTGAATAACTGAGCGAAATGTATGGAAATGCTGTATAGGAACTGTAGCCCCATTCACATGTAACACATTGTTAGTGTATAACAATTAGGTGTATTGCAATATGTTAGCATTATAAAATAGGACGGTGTTTAGTTTCTGTTTGGAGTTGATGAGAAGGGAAGTTAGTGTGTAACAAATACTCATAGAGGTTAATATGTTTTCCTGAGTCCCTGGAGTAAATTAAGAGCAGCTTTAGGGAATGAGTATGTAATTGTTGGAAGGATGGAGAAACTCTTTTAAAAAGATGTGATTTACTTTTATTAAAATGTCAGATATAAAAAGGGGAGGAGAGACACAGAAGATCTTACATTCAATGATTCGCTCTCCAAGTAGCCTCAATGGCCAGAGCTGTGCCGATCTGAAGCCAGGAGCCTGGAACTTTGTCAGGGTCTCCCACGTGGGTGCAGGATCTCAAGGTTTTGGGCCATCCTTGACTATTTTCCCAGGCCACCAGCAGGGAGCTGGATGGTTAGCAGGGCTGCCGAGATTAGAACCAGTGCCCGTATGGGTCCCAGCATGTGCCAGGCAAGGACTTAGCCACTAAGCTACCATGCTGGGCCCACAATGTTTTGTTTTTCCTGCCAAGGGCCATTTGAATACTTATTACATCATTTCTGGGGAAATGCAAAATTATCAGCTTGAAGATTAGCCCACTATAGATCTGTTGAATTTTGAGTCTTAACTGCATTTGCCTTGATTGGACCGGACCAAATGATTTTGTTGATCTTTTATAGCCCACAGGGCAGATGCTCCACACCTCTGCTAGAATGTACCTTTTCCTTTACCTGTTCCTGCTCTCCTGCTTTTATTTGTTTTAAATATCGTTGCAGCAGATTGGATTTGAAGGCTACTGCAGTAGGTGTTACAAAAAGTCAATGAATAATTTCAGACAAGGGAGTATCTGTGTGGGACCTGCGATTTATAGGTCCTGACTTTTCTATAAACCGGGTGACGGAATGGACGGGTCTAAGTTGGACTCTGGGAGACCAGTGCGGAGAGGACAAAGAGATCTGTCCTGAATCTAGGCATTGGCTGTGGGCTGAGAAGAAGAGGTGGGCTGGAAGCAGCCAGGGCATTTCGTCCTGTTATAGGAACAGCAATGGAGGGGGAGGTTTGCACTCACCCTTTTAACAGTGGTTGTAGGGCATGCATGCGGATCTGCTGTTCTCTGTGACAGGTGTGGTACAGAGCTTTGGGGAGAGTGTTGTTCAATCAGCTTTTGAGCCTCACAAGTGGGAGAGACTACTGTATAATCTGGCTTTGAACTTGCAAGGTGCACAGGCTGGGCCTTCTTGTCTATTGCTTTTTCCACCTGGTTTGTTTGGAAGCTGTGACGCTGGGGATTACTTGAATGAGTGGAGAAAAAAGAGCGAAGCACAATAGGGATGGAGTTCATGCCAGGATTCGACATGCTTCAGTCTCTTCACTTTCTGTCCACCTGCTGGGAACTCCTTTTAGAATTGAAGGGTGCCAGCTCCCTCCTCGTGTTTGGCCCTGTTAGAATTCTAGGTACTCAGAAATTGACTAGTGAGCCTTACTTTTAAGGTTTTAATTAATCATTAAATGGGTTGCCCTCCAAGCGCTTTTTGCTCTTGCTTTGGATTTTTAAACAGATGGTGGCAGTTATTTCCTTGGCCTTGTCATCCATTCACATGGCAGCTGAAATATCAAGCACAGATTTGGGGAAGGATCATAATTCATTATAATTAGCCTTATGTGATTATTTGTCCTTTGTCCTCCCCACAGTGGCAACATTTAATTGTGGCCCAAATATTTCTCAAAAATAGTATCCCATACCCCCTCCTACCCCTTCCTCCACTGTCTGCAACAGCCTGAAGGTCCAGGAAGGCTGGGGAGCCATCTAGCAAGTTCTCTCTTTACACACCTACATTTCCTTGATCCTTTCAGTTGCCGTGGTTACTTCATGGTTGACCAGTTAGCAACATTGTGAGATTGTAGTGAGGAAATGAACTGAGATTAATTGTCTGTTGTCTGCTTGATAATTTACTGACAAAATCTCATGCGTCCTTCAGGTGCATTTGAGGGCTATTGAGCAGGACAAAATCATATAGCCAGGTGCTATTGTTGTAGTGCAACATGTTAAGCTACTGCTTAAGACACTGGCATTTTATTCTACAGTGGCAGTTTGAGTCCCGGCTGTTCAGCTTCCAGTTCAGCTTCCTGTTGATATAATCGGGAATACAGCTGTAGTAGCCCAATGTCTTAGATCCTTGCCACCCATGATGGAGCTCTGGATGGAGTTCTGGGCTCCTGCTTTAGCCTGGCACAATTCTGGCTGCTGTGAATATTTGGAAAATAAGCTATTATAAAGAAGACGCTCTTTCTCTCTTGGTCTCCTCACTCTGTTGCTTATTCTCTCTTCAATATTAATTATTTAATCTTCAGAAAATCTGGGCTGGCATTGTGGCATAACAGGTAAAGCTACCTCCTGTGAGGACGGCCTGCCATAAAAGCATGCTGGTTAAGGATCTGCTTGTCCACTCCTGATCAGCTCTCTGCTATGGCCTGTGGACAGCATGGGGTCAAGGCTCAATTGTTTAGGCCTGTTCCTGGCTCCTGGCCATTGAAGCCATTTAGGGAATGGAATGGTAGTGGAAAAGATATCTTTTTCTTTCACTTCTTTGTCTCTCTCTGTCTCTCTCTTTCTCCCCCTCCTCTGACCCTCCCTGGCTGAAGGCAGGGACTATGAATTGGTGTAGGTTAGATTTGTAACATTCCATTGGAGTGGATTTATTCAGCAAACCAAGTTATAAAATAAGAGAAATTTGAGGAGATTTGAGGAAGTTTGTGGAAATAAACAATTCAAAGAAAAGTTTATTTTCATGCAAAGTTTGAAAATCATGCATATGCAGGGTCTTCCCAGAAAAACAAAATGCTTATTTTAAAAAAAGCCTATGCGTGAATTTCAAAATGTTTTTGCTCCCAGATAAAAATATTGTTTAATTCTGTTTTCCATGAGCTTTTTACAGTGTCCCCATAGATGTCAGCCTGTCTTTGGTGAATCTTGAAAACACTGAGGTGAGAGGTGACCCCGAGGTCCACAGTTGTTGGTAATATATAGTTACAATTAGCTTGCAGTTTGGCCAATTAAGTATGTTTTTCACCATATGATGAAATAATACTCTCAAGGCCATTGTGTGACTTAGAGTGACTGGTTAATAGAATTATATGATTTAGCTTACAATCTTTATGTACCCTACTCTTAGTCAGGCAAAGGGATATTAGTCTTGCTTCACAGATGAGGAAATTGAACTTAGGGCTCAGTGGGTACTGCTGATGTTGAGAAGTGAATAACCTTTAAGTCATCAGACTCTACGAAAAAGATTTATATGATCCTTTGAAAAAAAAAAAGTCCCAACGGAAGCACAATTATGAGGAGTCAAGCTTGGGGAAATTCTTTTCCCTGCAGACTTTTACCTCCAAGTTGTGCGTTAGTTTGCTTCTCTCTTCATTTCGGTTTTTGACACTAAGTGATAATTATAGAACCTGAGAGGCTCCGGGCACATTGGCAGGAGTTAATTGATGCGATGCAGGGAAAGCTGATTGGGCGGCAGAATCCCAACCACTAAAAGAGAAGGCAATCACAGGCTGGCACTGTCGTGGGTATTTATATCGCAGGGAGCTGAGGGAGTCCAGCATCCCCTGTCACCAAGGAGAGATCCTGGAAGTCACGGGGCCTGGCCCTGAGGCACTCACGCTGGAGCCCTGGGTCCAGGCGAGATGGGGCAAGGCTGGAGAGCCCACTGAGTCCGCAGCCTCTCAGCTTCTAATGAGTGCTCCAGAGGCTTAGCTTGTGCAGGCTAAAACAGGAGGTGCTGGCAAACACAGAGACTAGATGCAGTGCACCATAAGAGAGGAAATCAGGCAAACAGGGGCCTCATCCATCATTGTCAAAGAAACAGGACTACAGATACACTAATCATGCTCACTTTTGTATGATGCTTCTGTGTTCAGAGTGGTCCTCATGACAGCACCCGTGTTAGAAGCGAGGCGATAATTCCTAACTTACTGGCACTCAATGTCAGGCCCTGTCTTCCACCTGAGCTGGAGGAAAAGGCTCCAGGCACAAGGGGGAATTTTTTCACTACTGCTCTCAGCCGCACACCGCTGCCCACGTGGGTGGAAGCTGGGAAGAGCGGAGGGGAGTGTCCATGATTGAGGCTTCTGATTTCCCCCAGAAGCTGTTTTTAAAAAGAGTGCTTGCTGAAGAGCATCTCCACAGCGTCACACAGTTGTGGTTGTGAGGCTGACAATAATGGGACCATTACATGAATGATGCTGCGGGCATAAAGTAACTGCCATGCTAGGGTTTTAATGAGGCTCTGGCTGAAGCACAGAAAAAAAAAAAAAAAACTATTTGTGGGGAATTTCTAGTTAAACAATCTGGCTTTAAAATAAGGTTCTTCCTTCTGAGGTGTCTCCAATCAGCTTTTGTGTGTTTCTTAAAGATGTCCAAACTGGGTTGTTCCAACTGGGTCAGTTCCTCAGGAGCACAGAGGATTTGCAGCCTCAAGGGGTAACTTCCCTGGAGTTTCAGCACCAGGATTCCTTTGTCTTCTGTAAGCGTTTAACTCCAGAAGCTTAACCACTGGGAGTCCAGTGTTTTTCTCTCACCAGTGAGAGTGGAAGGTCTGCTGTGTACCTAAATGCCAAGAGGTGCAAAGCTCTTAGCAATCCCAGTTAGGCTATCCTGTGTGGTACTTCAATCTGCATCAACAATGAAATCAAGCTGAGGGGAGGCTTAGGAGCAAAGGCTTGCCTCGGGCTTAGTTCTAGTGAATAAAACAGAGCAGTGGAGACAGCCATGACATCGCAGGAGCCTCCTGTTGCGTGGACCTGCTAGAGTGGCGGGGATGCAACCATCGGGTTACTTCTGCCGAGCCCTTTTAAAAAGTGAAATGGGTGAGGCCAATCAAAGAATGCTCTTGTATGGACCCAAAGAGGAACCTTGCGGATTGGATGAGGCTGAACAGGGGGTCGATGGCCCTGCCCACTCGGCACTTGGACAACATCAGTTGCTTCTAAATCTGTCCACCTGGGGTCAGTTCTGTCCTTCAGAGTGTACCTCGGCTGCACACGATGATTGGCCAGGCCCACTTGCCTCTGTTCAGCTGGAAGACTTCACTGGTCCTGCCCTTCACTTCACTGCCTAGATCACCACTCTTGCCCTCACATGTAGACAACTACCACTGGCCTTTCTGCTTGCCCCTGATTCCTCCGATGATAACCAGGCAAAGGTGAAATGAAACAGAGAGTTGCTGGTCTAGGAAACTCAGAGTGCAGAAATAAACCTACATCTATGAGAAAACAACCAGGCATTTACAGCCAGGGAGTTGGAAAAGAATAGGAAGATGAATAATGACCTGGCAGGCTGGTGGGGCCATTGAATTCCAGACCAGGTGCCTGTGGATTCAAAGCTGTGCTCTGCAAAAAGCAGATAAGATCGTGGATTGGCTAATTCCAAAAAGCCAGTTAGGAGGGAGCTTCCACCAAATGTGTAAATTGCTAACAGACCCTGTATCCTCAAGTGGATACAGGGAGGAATATGGCATGTCCCTGATCCTAGAAAGAGTGTCATACCTGACATGAAGGTAGGGACAAAGAAAAGCCTCCAGGGTTCCTGGGTCTCTCACCTTGACAACGAGGAATACTGGCCATGCACCATGAGGTGGATTAAATGCAGATCAATGAAATTCTATAATGCACTACAAGGGTTTATAAGCTGGCAAGCCTACAGATGTGCCTCAAAGTGCATATTCAACTAGAAGACCATGATTGCATTGCTACCTGCTCATCAGAAGAGAACACCAACTGAAAGAGCATGGAAAGCAGCTCTATAAACACCAAAGCCTTGGACTTGATTCACAAGTTTATCCTGTGATGCTACAACTGAGGATGTTTTGGGAAAGCTTCACCTCCTCAGATACTTGTGATCATTATTATGACAGGGGAAATTTGGAGAGACACAAGAAGGTGACGGGTTCTGGGATAATTGACTTACTACATGCTAATGGTCCCAAGATGACCTTCTCCAGGACGGCCATTCCTGATTAAAATGGTGATGTCAGAGTGCCCCCTAGGGGCACAAGGGGAAACAGGGAATGTTCTATTTCATAGTCCTAGGTAGTGGAGAGGGGTTTGTGGATCCTAAGGAAGAGGGAATTTGCCCTATTCTCTGGAAGCATCCAGGGAAAGAGGCCTGTCTTCTCAGAACAGAAACTGTGCTGCCACATCCAAGGCACCAAGAGCCCTGAGCTGTTGAACGTGAAGTGGATGGGGCACAGGAACAGGAGCTGGCTCATGAACACAGTAATGAGTGAATGCATCCAGGGAGCTGAGGACTGCACCTCTCAGCCTTGTTGAACAAAGGAACTTTAATCATAAGTGTGTTTGATTTTTCTTGCCTCTTTAACAGAGAAGGATATTTGGGTTTATATTGAACTTCATTTCCAGAAAGCGAATGACATGAACTTGTCCATGGTGTGTGTGTGTGTGTGTGTGTGTGTGTGTGTGTGTGTGTGTGTGTGTTTGGTTATCAGACCTTTTGCATAATTGTTCTGTGATTACATCCCTTGATGGAAAATTGGGCCAATTACCCAGCACCTGCTATGCCTCTATTTGCAGCATGTTCCTAAGGCATTTATATAGATGGGTCACTTAGTTTAATAATAGTTAAATGAGGTGATAAAAACATGGCCTTGTAGTTAAGATACCTGTTAGGATGTCTGCATCAGGTGCTGGTACTGCACTTCAGCAGACTAAGCTGAATACTAGCATCCTATATCCGAATCCAGCTGTTCCACTTCCCATCCAACTTCCTACTATTGTGCCTGGGAAGCCTCACAAGGATGTCTTAAACCTGTGGACCCCTGACACTCAAAGTGGAAGATTTGTTTGGAGTTCTAGGCTCCTGCCTTCAGTTTAGACAAAGCAAGCATTTGGGGAGTGAACCAGCAGATCACAGATCTGTCATTCTCTATCTGTCCATCCCTCCTTTGACTCTCTCCATCTCTCCTTCCCCCATCACTCCCACTTCATATAAATAAATATTTCTTTAAAAGAACTGAAAGTTCATCTTCAGAGTGCTATTGTTCCAGTTCCACCTTAGCTTCTGATTCCAGCTTCCTAGTAATACATTCCTTGGGAGGCTCCAGTGATGATTTGGGTGCTGGGGACTCTGCCACCCTCACCCAAGGCCCTAAATCAGTTTCTGATTTAGTCTTTGTTTCAGACTTGGATCTTGCCAGCATTTGGGGAGTGAGTCAGGGGGCCAAGGTGAGGGGTGCTCTGTCTCCTTTTGGTGCCTCTCAGATAAATAAACAAGCACAATATAAAAGCGATGGTTATGTTTCCTTGCATGAGGATAGGTCATTTTCCTGAGAACTGAACCCAGTTGACATTGTCCAGGAGACAAGGGATACAAAAGAACCTGAGAGATTTCTCCCAGCACAGAATGATGTAAGGAGGGTGCCGAGTTACATTCAGGAATAGAATGAACCGGAGTATTGCTGCACTGGGAAATGACTGGCTGGATATCAGTAGGCACTTTAGATCTGTGGCATCTAATTCAATCTTCAAGGTGGCTAAAAGAAGCTGATACTGTGATCTCCATTATTCTGGTGGAACTGTAGGGCCTAGGGGAAGGTGAGGGTGATACTGACAGGAAGGACAGAGAGAATCTAGCCATAGAGGTGGAAAACAACAAGTATTGATGGGTAGTTCTGAGCAAGGTATGTGATAGTTCAGGAAGATGCATTTCTCTTCTCATTCACTCTCCAAATGCCTGCATCAGGTGGATCTGGTCTGGGGTGATCCTGGAAATGAAGAACTTAATCCAGGTCTCCCGCATGTGTGATAGGACCACAGCTTCCTTCCAACGTCTGCACCTGCAGAAACCTAAAGAAAAGCTGGAGATGCTCTCTAGCCCAATCTTCTGTTATGGGAAGCAGACCACCTAGTCTCTAAATTAAGCACCGAGTCCTCAGGAACTACTTTATGACAACTCAAGTATGAGCCTAGCAGAGTGCATTCATTATCGAGAGTGCAAAGGACAAGGATAAGTCATAATTGAAATCTAGAATAATATTAAAACATTATATATGGGGCCCGGCGCGGTGGCGCAAGTGGTTAAAGGTCCTCGCCTTGCACGCCCGGGATCCCATATGGGCGCCGGTTCTAATCCCGGCAGCCCCGCTTCCCTTCCAGCTCCCTGCCTGTGGCCTGGGAAGGCAGTCGAGGACGGCCCAAAAGCTTTGGGAACCTGCACCCGCGTGGGAGACCCGGAGGAGGCTCCTGGCTTCGGATCGGCATAGTATCGGCCCGTTGCACTCACTTGGGGAGTGAATCATCGGACGGAAGATCTTCCTCTCTGTCTCTCCTCTCTGTATATCCGCCTTTCCAATGAAAAAAAAATAATAATAAAAATAAATCTTAAAAAAAAAAAAAAAAAACATTATATATGTAAAACCAAGATATTAAAACATTATATATATATAATGTGTATATATTTTATATATATGTAATGTGTATATACATATATATAAAATGTGTGTATATTTGTGTGTATATATATATATATATATATATATATATATATATACAAAACTGCTTTTAATCCTAACAGGCCTTTGCCTAAAAAAGAGAGAGAGAGATGAAAAGGTAGCCATTTGGCCAAAAGCTAAGATGCCAGTTGGGACACTTAGAATTTGTATCAAACTACCTAAGTTTAAAACCCAGCTCCATGGCCTGACGTGGTAGCCTAGCAGCTAAAGTCTTGAGCTTGTATACACTGAGATCCCATATGGGCACTGGTTCATGTCCTGGCGTCCCCGATTCCCATCTAGCTCCATGCTTGGGTCTGGGAAAGCAATCAATGATGGCCCTAAGCCTTGGGACCCTGCACCACATGGGAGACCCAGAAGAGGCTCTGGGTTCCTGACTGTGGATCAGATTGGCTCGGCTCCAGCAATTGTGGTCATTTAGGGGAGGGAATTATTGGACGGAACACTTTCCTCTCTGTCTCTCCTCCTCTCTGTATTTCTGACTTTCCAATAAAAATAAAATAAATCTTAAAAAAAAACAAAAAACAAGCCTCAGCTCTACTCCTCAGGCTAGCTTCCTCCCAAATTTGCACTCTGGAAGGTGGCTGGTAAGGACTGAAGGAATGGGGCTTCTACCCACGTAGGAGATACAGATTGAATCCCTAGCTTCTGCTTCAGGTTAGCCCACCCAAACAGTGTGGAAATCTGGGGAGGGAACCAGTGGGTGCAAGCATTCTCTTTGTGTATCTTTGTGTATGTGTCTCTCTCCTGTCTGTCTCTCTGAATGCCTAGTTTCAAATAAATTAATGATTTTAAACTCTATCTGATAGGTTGTTGAGAAATCATCTAGACATTTGAAAGACAAAGCCCAGAACTTTGAATATATGTTGGTTAAAGTTACTATGGATGTGTGCCCTCATAGATCATTAGATGCCAGCGTGGGGAGAGATAGAGTGCAACACAAGCTCTTAAAAATGTTAGTCTAATATTGGTAGATTCACAGTCTGCAGAAACAGAATCAAAGGTATATATAAATGACAATTAGCACTGCATTTTGTGTATACACACGCATATATATATATATATATATGTAAATATGGAGAGAGAGAGAGAGAAAAATCAAGAGAATGTGTGTTGACTTCCAAAAAATATTTTTCCTTTGCAATAGTATCTTAGAGATGCCTTAATGCGGCATTTCAAATGAGTTATCAAACATCTCCACTTTGTGGCAATTCCCCTTTGGGTTCTCCCTGTTCAAATGATGTGCGTTTCTATTTGACTAACTCATTTAAGAGGACAGCAGACACCTCGGGGGAGACATTTAGCTTCTTTCTTCAGAAGGACTCCTGGGTGTGGTAATGAAAGCCAAGTATGTGTTCTCTTTACTTCTTCTTCCCCCATTATCTCAGATAACTTCAATTAATTAATGCCATGCAGTCTTTCACTTTAAGCTCAGGCTCTTCAAAATTTCAGAGACTCATCATGATCTTGTTTAGTCCTCATTTTCAATGATAGGGCTGCACCTGGAATCTCCTGAATAGATGCCCCTGCCCACACACACACATGTGCGTCCATGCAACAACAGAAGCAATGCTGCTTATGTGCTGGGAGTAAAGGTTTGCTCTACCCTGAAAGAAGAGATGTGGCATGGATATTGGGAAGAAGGGGTGCTCCTTTCCCATCTGTGCTGATGCGCAGTGCCTGCTGCACTTTCCAGAAACAGCCAGCTGACATCACAATCCATCACCTTCCAGAGAATCATCGTGGGCTTTGTGTGAGCACAGCCCACTGTTGACACCCGTACTGCAGGAGCTCTGTGATTGCATGGCCATGGAGGGTGTCACGGCACTCACAGTGCTAGACGGTGCTTGGTCTGTGCACATAGGCGTGTTTGTCGATAGTGTTCGGTTTATTGAATTAATGCTCAAAAATGGAGAAGGCATAAAACTTTGGTTGCTGTTTAAGAATAAAGAGACTGACTTAAGATTTTCCCACAGAAATATTAAAGCATATACAAGCACACACATACACACATTTGCACCATACATGTATACTAACAACACAACCAAAAACAAACAAAAAAAAAGTGAACTAACTTTATAATAGCTCTAGGAATCAGTTAAGGATCTACAGGAATGAAGCTAAGATTCAATCAAGAAAAAAGCTACATTCCAAGTATGGGAAAATTTGTGGTGCTTTTATTGTTTGTTTTTATTGATTGCTTCATCTATCTGATGCGGTGCAGCATGGCTTGAGAGACGTGGTTGTCTTCAGGCCACAAAAGGGATTGTTCTCTTTCTCACCTCAGCCAGAGCTCAAAAGGCCAACAGTGGCTTGGAACGTAATGTAGAAAGCAGTGGGCAGCACTGGTGATGGCGTCCGAAAACTGCAAAGGGATTACAGGCCTGCAGGTATGAGAAACAACCAAGCACTCACTGATAAATACAACCACGCAGCTAAAGCCCAAGTGAGAGTTAGGATGAGAAACTCTTAGATAAAGCATGACACTGGACAAGTGTCATGTGCACGAGGAGATTAACAAAGAGTGGACATACATTTGCATAGAACTTGGGACTGCATGTGGCCCTAAAAGGTTGAAGATGAACTCTAACTTAATCTCTTCACTTGATTGGACCCAGACTGCAAAGGCTAGCACAGGTGGCTGCTTTTGAAAAATGCCTTGTATGCCAAAGAGATGATGAGTTATACAAATAAACAGGAATACATGACCCATTAAATTACCAGACATGGTCCAGTTCATGGTTCCTGGAAGCAAAAAGGGGATAGGGCAAATATGGGAAATTTGAAAGGAATGCTACAAGAACTCATGACAACGTTCCACATGACTGTGGGGCATGTAAAAACACTGTTAGACCTAGGATTCCATGGTGTAAGGGTGAACGGTAAGGGAATTGTTCAAATATGAGTGGAGTTAATTGTGAGAAATTTCCGATTAGGATTTGAAATATATGATTTTAAGACGCAGAATTAATTTGGATGTTGTACATGAGTTCTAAACACTTAACAATTCTTGTACTACACTGTGGGTCCTCCTTGACTAGGAACATTAGCCACTCGTAGCAGGCAGCGTCACTGGACTGGTGCAGCTTTGATATCAGGCCAGGTACTGGCTTGTGTTTCTTCTGAAAATTAGTTTGAAGTCCTTTAGGTCATGCTATTATGTGCTTCTATATGTCATATCAGTGTATACTTAGAAATAATGAAAAATAATAGACAATAACCTTCTAATCTTTTTTAGTATTCTTTTATGTAAATAATAATTGATTAGAAGTGGATTACTTTTCAATATCCAGACGGGCTCCTTCTGTTATTGCTTTTGACTTTTTATCTGCTCTTTAAATTACTTTGTCTATTTTGAAAGCACAGCATGATTCTCTGTGTTTTTGTTTGTTTGTTTGTTTTTGGTGCAAGACAATGTGGAAAGTCTCTAGGCATAAACTTGAAGGGTACCCACTATCCATTTTAACACCTTTAGATAACTGGCACTTTTATAGATAAATACTCCTTTTGAAATAATATGAGGTGATATGATAGAGCAAAAAGAAAACAGTGGATATCAAACTGACTTGGTTTTTAATGCTGCTGCTGCCATTTTAAACTTCTGTACATTTCAGAATTAAATGGTATTCCCTCATCACTGTTTCTTTGTTGGAAATATAGGGAAAATAAAATCTTTAGCTTATGGTTGATATGAGTTTGGGAATTCACAAGGACACTTTGAAATGCTCATGGAAAATGAAATTAAATGATATGTTGGTTTTGATATAACATTCAGAAATCTATGTATATGATAGAATTCTCAAAGAATTGGTTTAAAATGTGTATTAGGCAAAAATGATGCACAGCTTTCAAAAAATTTCAAGCACAGTAAATTGTCTTTTAGTTCAGTTTCTCTTGAACTATTTGAAATGCCCTGTTTTGTGTGTGTGTGTGTCTGTGTGTGTGTGTGTGTGTCTGTGTGTGTGTGCTGCATGTTCTTGACATTTGGTGAAAATGAAAACACCTATTTAAATAAAGGTTTTCTTATCCTACCCTAAAAAGGATTGCCTAATGTTTTTAAGATTCCAATGCTATGATCAATAAAGGAAGCCATGCAAAAAACAAAGATCATATCTTACAGGAATTCATTTATATGAAAAATTATGAATAGTCTAATGTATTAAGACAAAATTATATTAGTGATTATCTAGACTGGGAGATGGGGTTGTGAGGCAGCTGATTGTTCTTTTCTGGTACTAATAAAATGTCAATATTAGGTTGTAGTAATTCTTGCAAGGGACATTATTGTTATTATTATTAATGATTCAGTTTTGTAGGTGTAGGGATCCCTCCCTGCTCTTCCCTGTCTCCCCCACCCCCGCCATTTTCTCCATATACATAGTAGTATAGTCTTTTAACAATCTTTAAATGCATAGAAATAATAATCTAATTTTCATGTTCAATAGGTGAATTTTATGCTGTCTTAATCATAGATTGATAAATCCATTTTAGAATCAAGGATTTATATTCTAAATAACATATTTAGTGCCCATTAAAACACAGAAAATATTATTTTGGAATGATGAGTGCATACTTCTATCTCCTTTTCTCTAAATTTATGTTTTTGTAGAGTAAATCTGTTCTGTTGGTGAAAATTGCAAAAATTACAGTGGTTTGCATTCACTTCTTGTATATATTGCATACGGGTATCAGCTTAGAGCTTTTGTTGTTGTTGTTTGCCATGCTGGTTGTGCATCTTCCCAAACAGCTACTCTGTGGGATACACTGCTTCTAATGCACAGGGAAGGGAGGACTGAGCCAAACATCTTAAAACTTTTGTAGAGATAGTTTATTGCTGAGTTCCTCACTTATCATTGGCTAAAGTATAATGGATGGTCAAGCCCAAAGCCGACAGAAATAAGAATGCACTCCTTCTGTGAATTCAGGATTTCTGAGTATTTGTAATGAATAACACAGTAAGACACGTCATTTGCCGGTTTTTGGAATGGGATGTGTCTTTACTGGATCTGAACCCTTCAGCCATGGCTTCAGTCCAATCTACTCTCTTACTAGTTGAGTTTCTCATGTTCCTCTCTCCTGCCTGGAACTTGGAGGACAAAAGCTTCTCCCCTGCTGTGGGAACCTTTTCCAAAGAGCTTGCTGATATTTCCAGTTCCCACCCGTGTTTGCCATTCTTTGCACTGCTGGATTTCACAGCTAAGACTGGTTACTGCCAGTAAGGCTGTTCCCTAACGTTTAACTGTTTGCATCAGGATGTCAACCCTCTCAGGCCATAGGAATTTCTCTTTCTGAAGCGTCTAATGCCTTTTGATGGCAATGAAAGAGTATGTTTTGGGGTACCATTTATTTTAGTATTTGTTCTGAAAACTCCTAAAGTGCAAGGTGTCCAACCTCCATCTGATACCCAGTAAGATCCATATTATCTTCCTCTATAGTCTGCCTCCTAGGGGATTTCACGTAGTCCACTCCAGGTCTTCTGTTTTTCCTTCTGAGAGTGTGAACCCCATATTAATATGTTTATTTTTGCCTTCTTTGATAAAGGAATTAAGGGTCAAAATAGTTGCTACATTTAATTAATCAATTCATTTTGCATATTAATGCTGCTAATCTTGAATAGAAATAGGAAGCACTTTTCTATGACATGTAATGATACATTTAATATTTCTACTCATATCCTACGTAGTTAAATTTAATTAATTTTTCTAAGTATAACATGGAACCGTAGACTGGAAATAAGACATTTTGTTTAGAAATTGTGCAGCATTTGCCCAGTGCCTGTATCTAGTGATTTTTCTCTCTATTTTAAAGTCAAACACACGCAACTTGATACATTTTGAGATTGCATGCAAATAATTAGACTTCGGCAAATATGAATAGATAATAATTCTATTTGTTAAATTACTTCAGAGTTATAATTTTGTTTTGATGTGCATGCAGCATGCTTAACTGGAAGACAGCCACGTGTGTCCAGACTTTCCATTCTCAGCCAAGCTTCATTTTCCTTATGCTGATCCCGTGAACAATTCTGAATCTGCATGACTGTTCAACTGTATCCTGCATATGGAAACAATATTCTGTCCCTTCCTTTTTGCATGTGTTACCTGTAGCTGGAATTATGAGAATGCTGTGGTATAATGAAAAGGTCTGGGAAATTTGGCTTCCTAGTTGCCTTGAGGAGGTTGATGCAGGAGAGATGTGCTCCTTAGATAGTCAACATCAGTGGCACTGATGAACTTGACAAAAATGCAGACTCCTGTCTATTACCAAGACCAGCTGAATCAGGTGCTCTGGGGATATTATCCAGCCCTCTGTATTTCAAGAGACCCTCTGGGTAGCTCAGGTGTTCACTAAGGTTTGGAAAGTACAGGACTAGTCTTTTTTGCTTAGGCAGTAAAGTTTTGTTAGTGTTCCTGAAGGTGTAATTGTGGTGGCAAAGTGTTAGTGATTTGGGGATACAGGTTGAAAGTAGACACATGCAGTATCTCAAGTTTGGGGTCAAGAATGAAAGACTTAGGATCATAAAGAGTAAAAATTATTTTAAACAAACATCAGGCTCACCAGTCAGCACAGCTTCTTACAATTGCAGATGTGTATGGGTTTTGCTGAATTAATTAACAAGTAGATTTGGATCGGATAAATTCCAAAAATCAGTGTTTCTTTGCAGCAGGGGAAAGGTATAAGGGCTATGATATGCAAGAAGACAGAAATTTGAGGAAGGAGGTTTCTAGGAATCTTGGTTCAGAGAGCAGCATGGCATTTCCTAGAGAGCCAGGCTAAAAAGTCAGCTGATGCTCTTGTCATGAAACGTGCAGGGTTGGATATCATAGGCAGATGGGCTCAGGGCACAGCGATGATGGAATCACCCCAGATAGTGGGCAGCTGCTGTTTATGCTTTTCCAGGCATCCAGTGGCTCCTACTCCGAACTCTTTCAAAGCAGCTCTCAATCATTTAAAACTCTTTGAACCCTTGGAAAACAATGTCTGATTCTCAAATGATAACGCTTGTGTCTCTCCAGAAAGATGATGTCGATGTCAAGTAGCAATATTGGAAGTAGATGAGTTTCTCCATTTTCCATGTAGATGATTTTCCAGAAAATTAAAACAGTTTTTTTTTCCCCCTCACATTAAACCACGTTGCCAGTTGTTAACCATGGTCTCTCCTGTCATTGCTGAATATCCCGCAGAGTCACATCTTGAGTTGGAAAGGAGGGAATGCACTGTTATCAGAGTCAGCTCATATGCATAATTTCTTTTTTTTTTTAGTTTCACCATTTGCCTCTTTTTTTTTTTTACATTTTATTATTATTGCTATCATTTTATGATACAGTTCCATATTCCCTTATATCCTCCCCCATTTCCCCCCCAACTAGTTCCGTTATATCATTACTAACACATAGTTCTTCATGCTCAGTCATATGTCCATCATTTCCAGTCCAGCATCCTATTGTCAAGATATAGTAAACAGTTTTATTGTAAGTCCATCTTTGTCTGAAAGCAGACATCACATGCATAATCTCTTGATATACCAACATCTGAGCAGTTTGGTGGATTGGGCAACTGTGAGTCCTGTGCTTCACCCACCCATTAGTGTGTGTGCTAAACAGTGATCCAAAGGTTAGAGAATGGAGCCAATCCTGCCTTATGACTCTTTTCAGCGTGTCCAAGGAAACCTAAGGAAATATTATATGTATTAAATTTTAATTTATTTCTCACACACAAAGACCATCTGGAAAAGTAATTTTAGTTTAAACTTTTAATCTCCATTGCCCAGCAAAATTTATTTTTAAGTGGCCTGTGAATCTGTTAGCATTTATGCTGTTTTTTTAATAATGGCTTATTTGATTTGCTATAAAACACTATAATAAGCTGGAACAGGATCATATGCCTTCCTATTTTCCCTCCATTGACACTAAAGATCTTGATACCATTTGCACAGTTAGTGAATGGTCCACATGCCTGGTTTTCATCCTAACACTCTAAGTTAAATTTTAAAGTCAAGCCAAGGGCCCGGCGCAGTGGCGCAGAGGTTAAGGTCCTCACCTTGCATGCCCGGGATCCCATATGGGCGCTGGTTCTATCCCGGCAGCCCCGCTTCCCTTCCAGCTCCCTGCTTGTGGCCCGGGAAAGCAGTGGAGGACGGCCCAAAGCTTTGGGACCCTGCACCTGTGTGGGAGACCCGGAAGAAGCTCCTGGCTTCGGACCGGCATAGCATCAGGTGTTGCGCTCACTTGGGGAGTGAATCATCAGATGGAAGATCTTCCTCTCTGTCTCTCCTCTCTCTATATCCTCCTTTCCAATGAAAAAATAATAAAACTAAATCTTTAAAAAAAAATAAATAAAGGCAATCCAAGATAATTGTGGCTTTAGGTATAGTGAAATTTACTTTGTGTCCTTGGATAAATGTCTTAACCTCATCGAACATTGTTGTGTATAAAGTGGAGATACAGAAGTAGATCTTTCCATGTTTTTTTTTTTTTAGAAGAGGCATTTGTTATTTTACTTGAAAAACAGTTACAGTGAAAGAAATGGAGAGACGGACAGTGACCATTCATTACTGATTCACCTCCGACCAAAACCGAAACTAGTCAGGAGCCAGGAACTTCTTCCAGTCTTCTACATGGGTACTTGGGGTGTTCTCTACTGCTTTCCTAGGCCATTCGTAGGAAGTGGGCTCAGAAGCGGAGCTGCCAGGAACAGAACAGTGGCTAAATGGAATACCGGTGCCTCACAGGCAGAGGATTATCCTGCTGTCACGACTCCAGCCCCGTCCATGGTTTTCTTTCTTTTTTCTTTTTCTTTTTTTGCAGATTGAATGAGATGATACATGCAAGTAGTGTGTCTGACACACATCAACTCTTTTTTTTTAAAGATTTATTTTTATTATTTTTTTATTGGAAAGGCGGATATACAGAGAGGAGAGACAGAGAGGAAGATCTTCTGTCCGATGATTCACTCCCCAAGTGAGCGCAACGGGTCGATGCTATGCCAATCCGAAGCCAGGAGCCTCTTCCGGGTCTCCCACGCGGGTGCAGGGTCCCAAAGCTTTGGGCCGTCCTCGACTGCCTTCCCAGGCCACAGGCAGGGAGCTGGAAGGGAAGCGGGGCCGCCGGGATTAGAACCGATGCCCATATGGGATCCCAGGCGTGTAAGGCGAGGACCTTTAACCACTTGCGCCACTGTGCCGGGCCCCACACATCAACTCTTAACAAATTATCTTTTGAACATCATATGTTATATAATCTCCTTAGACATATAGGTATTACTGGTTTTGTATTCAAGTTAAATTATGACAGCTGCCCCCCCTTAAGTAGTCAGTCAGTCTTGGCATGTCTACCAGTGCTGAGAACCAGTTTTCCGCTGGCCTGAATTTGCTTCTATTCAGAGAGCTTCCCACTCTATAGCATTCAGGGCAATGTTTATCAGCGGTGCCCTGGTGTAGTTGTTTTACAGAGCCAAGAAGGCAGCCTTCTTGGTGGACTCACAACACTGGAAAAAGATACAGTTGAAATGAAGAGCTTGTCAGCTCTTTCCTCATCTGGGACTCCCATACTGTCTGCACATTCTAAGAAAACAGCCAGTATCTTGTCCATTGATTTGGATGTGAGTGTAAAATACGTGACTATCAGATTTTGCTAGAATCTGCTGCTAGTGGTTTTAAAGCTTTCTTTTAAACCTATTCATATGAAAACTTGGGAAGGATATCAGTTTACACTCTGTCTTTAAAAAGTTTGTGGAAAGTGATTATTTTGAAATGTCATATATGGACTCAAATATTCTTTGCACCTTTTCTTTTAATTTCATTTGCATGTTTTTGAAATGCCTTTAAATTTGGAATAATACTACAGAAATGATTGCCGTAGGAAAAAAGATAATGTGTTTGTAGCATCTTTCACACCGCAATTGGAACAAATATAGATTACCTTCTGAGTGGTACTATGCCTCTTGTCCATTATTATCTTAATGGTGATCCAGAAAATTAATTATACAACCATGCATCCTCATATCCCTGCTCTATCCTCACAGTCTTATGATGGTCCAGTTCCATAACCAAGCTCAAAAAATTTTAAGCAAATGTGAAAAAGAGTATATGCTTAAATGAATTGCCTGTTCATAATATATAAAACAGCCTTATACAAACTGATAATGATGTACATTGAATAATTCAAGAACCAGGATGTCAATAGGTTTTACCATCAGGTGCCAAGGGAGCTTGTGCTCTTGAATATTAATTTGACTAATTTGGGATATTAAGCCATTTTGTATGGGCAACACATACGCAGATTAGCAGGATTCTTGAATGGTAATCTAATCAGATATGGGGCCACCTAGCATATCTTTAAAATGTAACAATTGGGGCGAATATAATTGGCCTAGCAATTAAACTACCAGATGGGACACATGCATCCCCTATAGGTGTAGATGGGTTTGAATGCCAGCTGTACTTCTGATTCAAATTTCAATGTACACACAGGAAACTAGCAAGTGATGGCTCAAGTAATTGGATTCCTGCCTCCTATGGGAGTGATCCCAATCGGGTTGCTGGCTACTAATTTCAGTCTGGTCCAGCTTCAGTGATTGTGGGCGTTTGGGGAGTCAACTAGTTGATGGAAACATTCTCTGGTTCTGCCTCTTAACAATTTTTTTTTAATGCAAGACTTAAAAACTTGTAACAATTATTCTCATGCTCATAAGGGATATTTGCAACTGATAAAGAGCAAGATTCCACTAGTAAAGTGTCAATTAATATAAGATAAATTCTTGGGAATATGCTATAGGACATCATGACCAGACTTCCTTGCTTTGTATTGTATTTTCCTTTAACGTATATGTATAATGTGTTGCCAAAGTTTATAGGTTGAGTTCTTTAATTGATAGGATAGCAAAATGCATACAAAGAAAATAGGGAGAGTACATCTAACTGGAGCTTCTACACAGAAGGGGAAACACCAGAGTTAAAATGTGATCTGTGACATGAAAAAAAATGTTCAAGAATGACTCTGATAGTGAATTAATATTCAACATAAATAGCAAATTCCTAGAAACTAATGGTAAATAAATAACCCAAGGAAAAACTAGAAAAAACTTGGGGATGGCATATTGACTCAATCAGCAAATCCTTCACCTCCAAACACAGCATCTATATGAGAACCAGTTCATGTCCTGGCTGCTCCACTTCAGATCTAGCTCCATGCTTGTAGCCTGAGAAAGCAGTAGAGGATGGCTCAAAGCTTTGGGAGACCTGGAAGAAGCTCCTGGCTTCAGATCGGCTCAGCTCTGGCTACTGTGGTCATCTGGGGAGTGAGCCAGTTGATGGAAGATATTTCTCTCTGTCTCTGCTTCTATCTTTAAATTTACCTTTCTAATAAAAATTTAAAAGGACTAGAAAAGGACTCAAATAGACATTTCTCCATATAAGATGACTGAACAGTATATGAAAAAATAATTAGCATCACTAATCATCAAGGAAATACAAATCAAAATCACGATGAGTTATCAAGGTAGAGTGTTGTTTTTCTGTTTGTAATGTAAATTTGATTTGTTTGGAAGGCAAAGTTACAGAGAGAGAGAGGGAGACAGAGAGAGACAGAGGGAGGTAGTGGGGAGGGAAATATTTTCCACTACTGGTTCATTTTCCATGTGGCTACAAGATCCAGGAGCCTGGAACTCTGTTCAGCTCTTCCACAAGGGAACAGGGGCCCAAACACATGAGAATTACAATGATGTTGCTGACAACACAACAGACTGCTTTTAGAGTAATGTTTATGAGAAGAAAATCTGTTGATATTTTAAAGGATAATAAAGAAAATCTATCAGTGAGTTACGTGGTAGTGTGTTTTAGTTTTTCAGCGTGGACTTGATCTAACTCAGGGGTCATCCTGATCATGGACTGCGCAGTTGCTACCCACTGGCCACTCTTCTCACTTACCTCCTGGCTCTGGGCTTGGGAGCGTCTCAGTGTTCGATGCGGTATTCGTGTCTCTCTGTTCTCCCATGACTGGTGAAACTACCCCTGGGCTGTGACTCTCATTACCATGTAAATATCAACAGCTTCCATATTAAAGCTTTCCAAATTCAAAATTGAAATCCCAAATGTCTTACTTTCAAACTCTACTTTATGTGTCTACTATATACTTAAAGATTTCTAATGCACAATCTTAATTCTTTCCTCAAAACATACTTTATCAATTGTGACTTTTCTGTTTGCAAGCACACAAGCACTTGGACCATCCCTTCTGCTTTCTGGGATATGTGCATTATCAGAAAAATGAAATTCCAGGGTTGGGGAGATGATGGGAGATTCAAATCCAGGCCTCTGATACGATATCTGTATCCTGTGCACTGTGCCAACTGATAAGGGAGGGTGTTCCTTTTCTGTGTTTGTAACCCTCAATTACCATTTAATATAGAACTAGTTGACATATCTGCAGTGGTCTAATGCCACTCTCTCTTCTTCTTTGGCTTTGCCTCTCTTCTCCAGTCACACCAGCAGACTTGAGTTGTAAGATATTTTTCTCATGAGGTTTCCTCGGTCTGCATTGTCCTTCCCCTAGATCTAAGCTTAACTAGTCATCTCAATCTTTTCAAGTCTTTGCTCATACCTGTATACTCCTAGCCTTCCCTACACCACCCAATCTGTTAAGCACTATAAACTGCCAACCACCTCACTCCAAACTCCTTATTCTTGTGCCATTCCCATTCAGAAAATGTGATAAAATGAATAACCTTCTGACACGTTAGATACTTTACATATTTAGCATGATTTCTGTCGATCATCTATCTCCACCGCTCCCTTGGAATGTCAGCATCATCAAAAAAGAAAGCACCCTGTTCTCATTTGTATATTATATATACCTATTATATATTATTATGTATATAATATTATATATAGGTGTATATAAGCACCTAGAATAGGGCCTGATACGTAGCAGATCTTCAGAAAACACTTGTTGCTTGAGGGAATGAAAAGAACTCTATTAGCTGTTTTATTTTTGTAGAAACTTAGCTGTAGAAACTTTAGTTTCTGAAGTTGCAATCATTTCCATCTCACAGTCCTCGCTATGTAACTAGAGTCTCATTTTCTACCTATCTATCTTAGATTTATGCAAATTTACTTCAGGTTGCATATAAATCATGTAACAGTTCAATGATATTGATCACTGCTGCCATTTAACAGGATCGGTCAGTGGTCAGCTCCAGGTGAAGCCTTGGATCGGCTGTTGCTTTTGTGTCCTCTGGCTTGTAAATGAGGGGACTGATGTCCTTTGTCTTTACTTTTGCAAATTCTGGAATCTTCCTTTTGCCCTTAAGTGTCATCAGATGTTTGCTGATGCTCTGTTTACTTAAAAAGGAAATAAAGGTGTTTAAACCATTGGGCTATCTGAAAGTATCAGAATCTTGCACAGGTTTAGTCTTCAACTTTCTTTTAATTGCCCTTAGCTTCATCTCATGTTATGACAGCAATGCCTAACCCTTCTAGTATTCTTTCCACACTGTATTTCAATAATGTGATCTTCATGGACAGAGAATTTATTGGTCACAGTAAGGTTGTCCTTTTGATCTTTCAGCCGACATGCATTTACCCATATCAAACTCCATTTGTTCATCACTTCTTACACTCTTGATAATTTCCCCTTGCTCCTGGAACTGAGTTTGAAGGTTGACATGGATCATTCATTGTTTCTTGAATGAGACATAGCTACTCATTTCTGACAAACGTTAATTTAATTTCGTATAAATGGTTTCAGTCTCATGCAGAACCAAAGTCAACTAAGTAACTATCTCAGAAATACTCCCTGTCTTGTCAGGATAATTCTTTTCTTCCATTTAAATGAAAATTAAGTAATACTCAGTGGTTATTTTAAAAAATCATGAACATAATTACTAATGTGATTATGAAAAAACGTAAGCCTGAACTGGACAGGCTTAGAGTAGCTATATAAATTTAATATTACATGAATGCATATCTTTTGGTAAGTGGTTCTAACTAGGAACTTTGTGAGGTTAGAAATCGCTGTAAATATTATGAGGTTCCTTTGTGGCAGGTCTATAGAGAAATCGAGGATCAGGAAGAGAAGATAAATATATGAGTCCACATCGCATCAACTTGGTCAGAGGTCAACTGAGAATCTCTGTCTTTTGACCTGTCAACCTCTGTGTTTTCAGGAAGGTATTTACAGTAGAGGATGTCCCTAACCGTTTATCATTAAGGTCAGGAATCTCTCAAAAGTTGAACCCCAGAGTTTACCTTGCAATCTCAGACACAATTGGTTCTTATTGTGAATTTCATCCCAGGATCTGTATAAAATTAAATTGAGCTGTGTATTCAGTTTCAAGCAACAGTCACTTTCTTCCCCACTAAAAAACACTGATGGATTAAATGATTGTCATCCCCAGGGTTCTGTTTGCTATGATTTCAGCATTCTGTGGGCATCAACATAATCTTTGAATTAAATTCTAGGTATGTTTCCAGGTGCCTGTGTGGCAGTGTGATGGAACACCTGGTGTTTAACATTTCTAAATAGAGAGAAGAATTAGTTTTTATCTTCTGCTGATTTCAGTTCCCCTTCTGCACAATTTGGCAGTAACAAAATTAGAACAAAGATACACATCAATAAGAAATCCAAAATGCAATCTCCCTTTCAAAAATTTGATCATAGAACTTTGAAGTAATAGAAAATTAATGAATGTTTTCTTATTCCTTATCATGAAATTGTGACCTACAGGCATGTATTATATAGACCAATCGTCAAAGTCTGATTTGCTACTTTGTCCTTCACCACATGCACTCTCCAGTTCTTCCTTTTAAGTCTCATGTCTATCCAAATCAGAGAAATGTGCTACCCTGCTAAGGCCCCTTGTTAATAATCAATGTTTCCATGATGATTTACTACGCAATCCAACTTGCAGTTCTGCACGGTTTTCTGACAGAGAAATTATGAATTGTTTTATTCTGTTTGTTTGCATGTTCCAAAACAATGGAATTGTCTGTAATCTTTGCAATCAGGAATAAGTATTTTGCTGCTACATGCATGTCTGACACAAAGACACAGTAATACCTGATCTTTTTCATCAAAGCTTAGAACAATTATATCTCTAAGACCATTGTTCTCATAGTTCGTAAGCTGACACTTTGAGGTCAAAATTATGCATACGATCTAAGATTTCTGGTCATGGAAAGATCAATGATTGTAATATCATATCTTGAAGTTCAGGAATAATAACTTTGTCTTACTTGATCTTAGCTCTCTACCCTTCTCACTCCTGTTCTTCTGTCCCATGTTACTCTCTCTTCCCTTTACTCACTGGCTCTCACATCTCATAAGTCAGTGTCAAAAGTAGAGGAACCATTTCAAGTTCTCTTAGAAGAACACGTTGACTCTAGAGTAAAACCTGATAAAAGTTGGCTATGTCGGGATCCAGAACGATGACCTTGTGGCTAAATCCTCACCTTGTAAACACCAGGCTCCCATAGGGATGTGAATTCATGTCCCAGCTGCTCCACTTCCCATCCATCTTTTAGCCTGTGTTCTGGGAAAATAGTAGAGGATGGCCCAAAGTCTTGAGATCCTGTACCTGCATGGGAGACTTGGAAGAAATTCATGGATCCTGGCTTTGGATCAGCTCAGCTCTGGCCTTTGCGGGCATTTGGGGAGTGAACGAGCAGATAGAAGATCTTTCTCTCTGTCTCCTCTCCGTAAATATGCGTTTCCACTGAATAGAAAAAATCTTTAAACAACAACATAAAAAGTTGGCCATGCTTACATCTTGATCTGCATCTTGTTGACATCTCATTGCTGCATAATTTTCAGGTTCTTCCTGCTAAACTACAATTTTAAATATTGTGTAGGTCAGGAGTCCAGACAAGTTGGAGGTTGATGGAACTATGAAAATATGAAACTTAGCGATGAGTCCACATCTGGCCACCATTGGCCAGCTGTGTCCACCCTTGTCTGCCCAGTGTTTCCCTACAAAGGAGGAGATACAACACTCCAAAGTCCTGCCTCTGTTTGTTTAAAGCAAGTTTTTAATAAGGTGTGAACCAAAACAGTTTCATTCAGTTTTTTTTCTAAAGAATTCAATATGCTTTTGCAAGCTCCAAAGGACAATTAATAACATTTTATTTCCCTCATATTAGAGTTTATACTTACTGAAGCATATAAAGAATTTGAGGGCTTGGAATACAGACTCCTATGAGGTCTCTGACAAGATGCCTTCATCGACAAAATGTTCACATGAACCTTGTGGATGCAATTCATGTAATATATTCAGAATTCTTGAGAGGGTAGTGAGGGAAGTGCTATTATAGGTAAATGGACTTATCCAATTTTAGGTTTACAGAGTGGTTGTTAGTGATAAAATCTGGATAAATAGGGGAAAATGGAGACTAATTGGTCTCCAGTAAACACCATCCAATGTCAGTGTTAGGAAGTAGACCCTGGCAGCACTCCTGTAACAGCAGCCTAATAATCGCATCACTGCGATCTGCACAGTGCCTTGGTGGAGAGAATGTCTGTGTCTGGGGAGTCAGTTTTACTTTATGAAATGTGTCCTTCTCTTCCCATTTACCTCTACTTATTTTAAAAAAAAAATCGTATAAGCATCCCCCTCCCCCAGCCCATATACTTAGCATTCTCTATTGACCTGGTGTTCGTTTCATTGTCTTAATTATTTATATTTATTTAACATGTTTGGAAACATTTTTATCTTTTCATTCTATGTTTCTGCATACTCCCATGCCACTATAGCTCATGGAAATGCACCCTTTGGCAGAAATTAATGCTGACTCCCAAACATTAATGTCGATGTTTATTTAACTTTTCCTCCCATTTTTGGCTTTTCAGGTTAATTTCATTTGCCCCTCATTAAATACACACTGCAAAGAGTATTTATGCATAAGCAGGTCCAAGTTAGGATGTAGGCATCTCAGGCAATGACTGTATGTTATGCTAACTGCCTGCCATGCCCCGATCTCTTTATCATTCATGGGACACCTATGTTATTCTCTTGCCTTGGCTGTTATGAAAGATGTTACAGTGAATCTGTTAGTGCAAATACTGATTTCCTTTCCTTTGGATAAATTCCCAGAAGAGGGATTTGGGGATCACATACTTGTTCTAGTTTTTACTTTTCAAAGAGGATCCATACTATTTTCCATCACAATTTGCATCTCAACCAATGCTGTACAGGGTTCAATGTTTCTCCATACCCTTGGCAATATGTATTGTTATTTTTTTTCTTTTTTCTTTTTTATCATTGCCACCCTAGCAGGTGTAAGGCAGTCTTTCCTGGTGTTTGGACTGATGTTTTCTGAAATTTCTGATGTCTAATGGTACGGAACACAATTTCTTTACAGATGAGTCATTTGTATGTCTTCCCTGGAAACATATCTGTTCCAGGTCTTTGTCCACTTTTAAATTCTTTTCCTGTAAAATTGTTAGATACTAACTTTTGTTCAGATACATGGTTTTTTTTAAAATATTCCTCCCATTCCATCAGTTGCTTTTTGTTGTTGTTGTTGTTGTTGGATGTTTCTTTGGCTGTGAAAAAAAAAAATCTGTTGCTAAGATAAAACAAGTAACAATGATTCATTATCTAGTTTTTTTTTCTTCATATGCCTAGTTCTGTAGCACTGTTGATATTTGAAAAAAAAAATACACTTCCTCTGAATCCTTGGTGTGAATACATAAGCAGAGACAGTATAGGAAAATTTGAGGAGACATGTTTTAATTCAAGCCAAGGAAACAAGATCTAAGTATCTTCATCAGGAAGTATGTAATTGATCCATGTGCTTTAATGAGGATTTACCATTGGTGGGTGAAGTATTCAATAAATGTAAGCTAGTCCTTCGCTTTTGAAGTTCAGTAACTTGGCCACAGCTTGGAAGCAAATGGATCTGGATGGGTGAGTGGCTTAAAACCTATATATGTTTAGTTTTATAATATATATACATATATATTAGGTATATTCATATATATTCATCCAATTTATGCGAGAAAGTGTATCATAAAGGAATACAGAGAACCTTTATTGGGATTTGACTTAGCAACAAGCTTTCATTCTTGATGAAGAACGTTGTCTGAGAATTGTTTGTTGGCTGTTGTTTAGTGTTATCTCAGCCCAGGTTTTCATGGAGTACCAAATAGATTCTTTTTTAAAAAAAGATATATTTTATTTTTTAATGGAAAACCAGTTATATATAGAAAAGGAGATCTTCCTTCCACTTTTGAACCCACCAAGTGGCCACAATGACCAGAACTGAGCAGATCTGAAACCAGGAGCCAGGAGCCAGGACTTCTTTCAGGTTTCCCACATAGGTGCAGGGTCCCAAGGCTTTGGACCATCTTATACTGTTTTCTCAGACCACAGACAAGGGTCTGGAATGGAAGTGGAGCAGCCAGGATATGAACCAGTACACATCTAGAATCCTGGCAGATGCAAGGTGAAGGTATAGCCACTAGGCTATCGTGCCTGGCCACAGATAGGTTCTTAAGAAAGTGTACACCAAAACTTACAGAACAATTTTTGATAAAACTCAGTGAGACACCAAGTGCAAGGGGTTCGTGATACAGTGTGCAGTAAGAAGAAGGTAGCTTTCTTCGTGGACCTTGGTAGTAGCTCCGCATAGAACCCTGAAGATTCTGGAGACATTGGGGCATTGCACAATTATGTGAAGAAATCACTACATTTAGCAAAGGAGAAGTACACTCCTGTTTCTCAGGGCAGGAGGAAGGAAGACAGACACACTGAGAAGGACAAGAGACCAGCCTGATAATGGTTAAATGATGCGTTACTGTGTCGATACACCAGTTATGCAGCGAGAGTGCTGAATTCATTGGAAAAATGATTCTCTTCTTGGTCCAACCCAATGTCTTGTGAGGCAAGAACCTACATTATGCATTCCCAACAACGCTGATTCATAACTCACTTTGATTTTGTTTTCCCAAAACAGTTTTTTTTAAAGGCTTGGCTGATACATTCAAAGAGGAAATTGAAATAACGAACAGTTCTAGAAAAGGAATAGTGTGAATTTTGGGTTCATTTGCTATGACTGCCTACCAAAGCAATTAAAGGCAAACCTATCTTTCTTTCCTAGAAGATAATATAAAGGATAATTAGCAATCTGCTCCTCCATTTCTCTCCATGTTCTTGACCTCGCCTTGCTTTCTAGGCCTTACCATTTTACGCATGATTTTTACACAGTACATGACTTGATCATTTGTGTGGGCTTCGGTCTCTTATATACAAATAGTTTTGCAAATGTTCCCTTAGCAAGAAATAAGACACAGGAAAGGACTTAACTCTGTTCCTTCATATTTCAGGAAATTATGTACGCCCCGTGTCCCTCAGGGTGCCAAAGACCCTTTTTGACCTCCTGACTCCTCGTTTTCCAATTCTTTTTTTTTTTTTTTTTAGTTTCCCCGCACCCCTTACCGTTGCAATGCATATTCTGCCTTAATCTTCCTCCCTCATGCTGGGGACAACTTCTCTGAAGTTGACACAGTGACTTTTCCCTCTGCTTAGAATAGTATTTGTCCAGAAAGCAGCAAGTCTTGATCTCTTTCCTGTTTTGGATCTATGCTGAAATACTGTTTAATCGTCACATGCTTACTCACCATATGTTAGAATTAGTGAATTCTTTAACCACCAAATGGGACTTCAAAGCTACTTCCTGTCTTACTTTGCTTCAGACAAACTGCTGAAATTATATTTCTTATTTAAGAGGCCAAGAGAGACAGAGAACTCTGATACAAAGTAATTCCAACCCCCAAAGGCTTGAAATGACTAAGATTTGACTGGACAAAAGCCAGGAGTTACAGGAGTGCATGCTGGGTCTCCCATGTGGGTGGCAGGAACCCAACTGCATTGTCTGTCATAGATGCTTCCCTGGGCACACATTAGCAAGATACTGGAATTCAGGCATCCACTATAGGATATGGGCATTCTTTGTGCCATCTTGACCACCACACCAAATGCCTGTCCTTACCACTGATAATATTGTCTTTCATCCTACATATTTACTTATTTTAGAGATGTACTTCTCAGAAGGAGAAGAGAGAGAGAGACAGAAAGTGACCACTGGACTGGTTCACTCCTTGCCCAGTGCTGTGCAAGGCTGAATCCAGGAGCCATGATTTCTGTCTACCTTGGTAGTATTAGCAGAATATGTGGGCCATTTTTCTGTTACCTTTCCAGACACATTAGCAGAAAATTAGATGGGAAGAAGTGTAACCAACATGCAGAACGTTACTCTGACATGGAATTCTCATATCTCAGGTGGCCATTTCAGTCATGTCGCTGCAATGCCAGTCCCTCCTGCCACCACACACATACACACACATTTTTCATCCTGCCTACTTGTTATTTGTTCACTGTCTGTCGCCATCAAAATGTTAGCGTGATGAGGGCAAGGATTGTATCTCTTCTGCTCACTGCTGTATTTATTACATAACAAATAGTGGCCGGCATGTAAGAGCCACTTAGCGAATTATTGTTGAATGTCTGAACGAAGATGAGAATGAAAAAATTCTGAGGAGATTCAGTGTCTTAAGTGAAAGGCAGATGAGAGGAAGTGCATGTGAATGATTTCCAGAAGATAAGCGTACGTGAGGGTTTCAGAAAGTTCATGAAGTTCAAATTAGAGGATATATTTATTATTGTGCCAAAAACATTGCATCTATACACTGATTTTTTTATAATACTTATTTCCTTACACTTTCAGAAGACCCTTTGTATGTCAGGAAACATCCAGGCGGAGTAGATAGAGCTGTGGTTGCTTTCCTGAATTTTTTCCCCCATTTTATCAGTAATTGAAGCACTGTGATAGTGGGCTTAGCAAGTGCTGGAGTGCTGCTATTCCTGATCTGCTTCACGTGGGTGTGCAGCAGGAGGGCTTCTGTGAACCTGTCCAGGTCAACAGGTTCCCTCACTCAATCTGATACTTTCAAGCTCCTAAAGAAATCCATGTAGTCGCCCAACTTGCCAGCTTTGAGTTGTGTCTGCTCTACTGTGAAAGACTTTCCTGAGGGCCAAAGCGCTTTCCTTTCTTAAATGTCCTTTAAAGCGAAGCATATAGGCAAAGATCAGTGAGCTGAAAATTCATTGATTTCTACAAGAAGCGTGTGCTGTTTCTGATAATTCGATGAAAACTTTATGAGAAAACGCAATTATCTCTCGGTGTTTTGGTAAGACCACTGGAATTGAAGTGCGGATACTTGCTTTTAAGGCTCCATTTTGGCTTCTTTTCTGAGTGTGTGACTTTAAAAGAACCATAAAAGGCTCCCTGCCTCAGTTTCCTGGCTGACTGAACATGTTCATGTTAATAGCATCAGTCCTGCCTGACTTCACACAGCAAATGTGAAGTTGAATGAGGTCATTTTAAAATGACTTGGTAAAATGTAAACCTTCATATTATAAATTGTAAAGACATGGCTTTTTTTCTAGGATTTCTTTGTAGATCATCTGAGTCAGACAATTCCTGAGCTGTGAAGTGTACCTATTTTAAATAGTTGGCTTATTTAAAATATAATTCTATTACAGGATTTGCATTCCTTTGTCTTACCATTTGATTTGCCTGATATGTTGTGAAGAGTTTGTGACTAAATGATTATAAGGTGGATCTGAAGTTATTGAAAGGTTTGTCTTGTCTCAGTGGAGATAGTGGTTTCAGTTTGTAACTTATCTCCATTTTCTACCGGAAGTAAGCCCAGGATGAATATGGATGTGTCTTTCTTCAAGAATGATTTGGAAAATGATGTTCCTATGGATAGTGAAATAGGCAAAAAGGGACACCTGAAACTTATATGTTGTGGGAATATTTCCATGTAGGAAGGCTTAGGAACTTTAGCAGAATATTACAAACAGGTGCATTTCATACGTATGACTGCAATAAATAATGAAGAATAAGACCTGCAGGCCAGCATGGCTGCAGTCATTACCATAGAGCTCTCGACAAAGTCTGGTTTGCAGAATGACTGAGGATTGTTGGAGTCTACTTGAGTATTCCTATGCAAGGGGAAAGTGCTGTGAGTCCACTTGAGCTTAAGGAGACCTTTTTAAATGTGGCCTATATCCGGAACTCAGGTTTCAGTTATTACTGTTACCCCCGATTTATCACAAAACCAATATCCACATCTCATACCTGATAATCCTACAAAACGGCTGGCAGATGGTTTGATGGAACTTTCTAGATGCACTCCATCTCTTGTCAGAATGAGCCAGATTTTGCCTCCACGTTATGTGACAGAGAAATAACAGTGGAAATCCTGTTGATCTTTCTACATATGGTCACCTGGATCTTGGATTTTCCTTTAGAAGTCAAAACAATGTCACCATTTTTGCACCCAAATTGCAGTATGCAGTCCATTACCTCCAAATTCATAGCTGTCTAGTAGGTGAATCAGATGTCAGTGTGATCATGATTGGTAAGTGCAAATCCAAGGAGATAAAGTATTCATGGCAGCTATACTACATTCTCAACCTCTGATGCACTAACACACAATCATACTGCTTTTGGGGAAGCTTGTATCTGGAGCTAAAAAAGACACCGACTCCATGAATCTGGAATGTCTGCCTGCACTATTGAGTAATATCTCCATTTAGTAAGTGTTCACGCAGCAGGAAGACAGTATACCCCTGATGTGAGTTGAGTTGACTACTTACCCAAATTAGATTTATGTATATGTAACTTTTTAAAAGTTTTTATTTCCCATTTTATCTGAAAGTCAGAGGGAGAGATAGGCAGTGATCTTTGAGCTCCCCAAATGTACAACAACTTTGGATGAGTCTTGCTAAAGCCAGGATCCCAGAAGTCAACCCAGATTGCTCCACTGGTTGGCAATAACCTAGTTTCTTGAGCCAACATCTGTTGCCTCATAAGATGCATATTAGCAGGGAGTGGGGATGGAATGAAGCAAGTACTCAAACCTAGGAATTATGATATGGAATATGGGTATATCCAGATGCCTTCCCAACAAAGATACATGTATTAATACACTGAAGTAATTGTGGACCTTCTGGTAAATGAAACATGAGAGGAGTAGAAGTCTCACAAGACCTCGAGTATATGGAGGAATGTAGCCATTAGGCAAAGATTCTAGTTGTGTTGAATGTACAATAGAACTCTCAGGGTGTAGGAACTATACTTGGGGACTGGGGACAAATTATGTCAAACCCAGAACTTAAAATGTTGTGATTCCAAACACCAGAATTCATGCGGCCTCAAATGGCTCTTTCTTCAGACACTGAGTGATAATACAGCTTATGAGACCAGTCCTTTTTTTCTTCCTGTGGTCAAGCTATTGTGTGTTGTCAGACATTGCATTTTTTACTTTTAAATTAGTGTAGTGGGCCATACTTTAGAAGAACCAGACAGCATGGTCTTATAGCTGTGTACAAAGTGATTTCTGAACACCATCTGTTAAACAGATAAAATGCTCTCCTTGTCCCCAAGCTTGCTATAAATATGCACTGAAATAATTCCAGTAGAACACAGAACCAAGTGTGGTACTTGCTAATGTTGTTGGTTGGTGGTGACTTTTGGAATCCTTTATGGCGGCACTGTGGGCTGTGTTGTGGCTCTCACTCACCTTTCAGAGTGGGCTGATTTCCATCTCTGTGTACCCTCCATGAATAACCAGCAAGGTATCTTCTAATGAGGCTCCTATTGAGGCCGCGCTGTGTTCCAGACAGAATGTCCTTGTGCTGGGAAGAGCCATCCACATAGAACAACAGGATGTATTATGATGTATCATGTTGATTTCTGCACATCTGTAAGTGGCACTTTACTGCAGCATGGCATCGCTTCCTGGGTAGGTGGAAGAGTTTTTCATGCTGTGGTGTTGCTGGAATTGTCCTACTAATGAGAGTCGCAGCACTTTAGATAGCAAGGCATGATAATGCAACCCTGAACAGGACTGTTAATGTGTGAAAGATAAAAAGGTGACCATGAAGGCAAATTGATGATTACAGCAAGCCCAGTACTTCCCACCAATGGGCAGAGGTAGGTTAATTTTTATTTCCCCACAGATATTTGTCTGACAGACTGATGAAGTTAAGCGGAATAACAAATATCTGAATTCAGATGGATATATTATTAACTTGGAAAAGGAGAGTTGGAATACAAAGTAAGCACCACCAGATTTGAGGTTATAACCCAGTGCAGTATCTTTAGACTCCTCCGGGATGATACTTGCCCATGGTTTATGATCTGCTTGGGAGTGGCTCTTGTGGGCCCTTCTGGTTAATGAGTGAAGGGTCATTCTTCCCCCTCTAGACATTACACTCTTCTTTTTTTTTTATTCTATGGCATGGACACACATTTCCACAGATTCCTGTTTGCAATGAGTTAGGGACAGTGCTCAGGACAAAAGATCACCATAATGGAAAAGTCAGTGAAGCAAGATTCTTGAGGCCAAGAAGTAGATTGTTTTGATGATGATGATGATAATGTTAAGATTATAATGTAATAACTTAGTTATTTTTTTTTTGTTTTTTTAAAATGTCACCACATGATTTCAGAATCTAGCATGGATCCAATTTAAAAAAAATCATGCTGTCATCTTCCTTGACACTTAAGTACAAATGGTGGTTAAATTAAAAATATTTTATTGGTAAGAAACCTCTAGCAGCTCATCAGAAAGAATGCCAGCCATAATACTGAAGCAGAGCCTTAAGTGCCCAGCACCCCCAATCCTCCTTAGTTTTAGGGGAGCAGGGGCCTCTGAGGACCTAGGGAAAGAGCCACAGTGGACAAAGTGGTGGCTGTTTATCTGCTGTTTGGGAAGTGTTCTTCAATATCAAGGACTGATACCACTTTTCTGTCAGCCCTGGACCGAAAGATCTGTAGGTTCTGTTTTTTTTGCCGTGCCTGGCAATGCAAACTCTCGGGCTAGTGCAGATCTAGTGAGGATTCTGCCACATGCTACCCTTGACCTTCTGCAAGTCAGTTTATTTTCCTAATCCTCTTTTTCCTTAGCTGTGTTTTAGTGAAACTAATCACCTACACAGTAAAGATAGTAGGTAGAGATGACTGAGTTTGGGCTACTGCAATCCAAAGTTGGGAGCATTTACTTTGAGCATTTACATCCTTTATAATTTTCTTTTTCGTTTTGATGATGTTTACATAATTGATCAAGGTGGAAACGATCCAGGATTAGGGGAAAGTGCTTGAGTCCATTGTTTATAAATTTTCTTTTTCTTTTTCCTTTATCTGGGGGAAGAAGGGAGATAAGGAGAGAATCTACACCCAGCCTCTCAACCACCCCAGTCCAGGGATGGGGAATGGCCACAGAATAGCAAGCCAGGGTCCCCAGTGTGGAGCATGTTCTGAGGGTTCTGCTTAAGTGGTTTGATAATGCTGAAATGCGATCAATCTCACCAATCCAAGGGTGAGGCAATCCTTCCAAAGTCCATTGAGTGACATAGTCAACCTTAGAGTCTCCATTCGCTCAGATACTGTCTGTCATCGCTTGCTTTGGGTACTTTTCAAATTTGTCCTGCCCTCCTTGCTCTGCTAAGGTACCAGGTGTCTTCTGCAGGCCCCAAAGGGCTGCCATATCCGCCATGTGCATCTGGGCCTGCCCTACCTTCTGTGGAGCATCAATGTATAAGTTATTCTGCATCCTAGGATTATGCCAGGAAACCCCAGGGTAGAATCAGTCCACATCATCTCATTGTAAGTGTGTTGTTAAACACAGAACAAGGATTTTTCAGATATCTGAAGAAGAGACTGTACAGGCATGTTAAACCCTGTCCCCAGCCTGATTTTGATGTCTCTTTCTATAAACAAGGCACTCCCGCTGTGCCTCTAACTCAGTCCTGGCTATACCCCCCAACAAGTTCCTCTTTTTGCTTCAGTCTGCCAGAGAAGGTTTTGTTGGATGCAATCGCAGAACATTAATTGACACAGCAATGGATTGATTGTTCTCTTTGTAGAGAGGTGACCTCTTTGTCACCAGAGGAGCACAAGTGGTATTGCATGGGATTTTTTTTTTTTAATCTGATTGAAATTCTACTCCTTCTCCTCTCTCTATTGCTCCCTACTTGGTCTCTCCTCCCTCTCGCTTTTAAATCACATTATATAGACTCAGTTCCTCATCTTCTGAACAAATAACTCTGGAGCAGCTTCCGATGTGGTAGAATTTACATGTTTGGAGGATACACTTGAGCAAGCACTCTTTGACAATTGTGTATGCATTACTCTTTCAACCAGGAAATGTGTGCAGGATAAACAAACAGCTCATGTGAATGGGCTCTTAGGTAAAGTTCATGTCCAGTGGAATGGTTTACCTAGCTGGGTAATGTCTGCTCCGAAGGACATAATTTTCCAGCCTCCAGCCGCAGTCATGCCTCAGGCTTTCACCCAGCATCTCAGGTGAGGCTGTCTCTTGCCAAATTTTGCTGCCTTTGAGTGATTATCAGAAAAGTTAGACACAGCAGTGCAGGTAAAATATGCTGTAAGGATTGCTGTTCATGTCAAAATGTAATCAGTAGGTGGAGAAATTGAGTTCAGAACAATGCTATCCCAGAACTATTAGGAGAAAAAGAGAATAAAACGGAACAATGTGCTGTTGTAAAGCCTTGTATAATGACTTTAAGCCATGCTGGGTCCTGACAGCTGAGGGGAAAGAACAGGGATTAAGTTGAGTCCAACTTTCCTAGACAAGCACAGCTAATTTAGTAGCAGAAATAGTGCCATTTCTGTGATGAGACGGCGTTAAAAGGAGCTAGGAGGAAGAGCTGGGTGCAAGCTGAGTTAGAGCCATGCAAAAGAGAAAGAGAGTGAGCAGGGCCGTGAGGACCACACTTTGGGGATACAGTTGGCCCCACATGAGAGGCTTTGGACCTTGAAACTCAGCTGTCCGAAGAAGTAAGAAAGCCTCAAAGTGGCACAGGCAGGGTGCCAGCTCTGCCTCTCAAACCTGAAGGGAACCAGGATGAACTGCCCATTCAGTAAGTGACAACTGCCCTGCAAAAGGAAACAATTTTTTAAAAAGGCATGGAATAAGCTCGGACGAGGGGTGTCTGTGGCATGGCCCCATTCTGCTGACCGCAGCAGACAGGTGGAGCATCCACTCAGCTTCCCCACTGCTTCCCTGACCTGACTATTCTGAACCTCCATGTGTCTGCTGCAGCAGGATGCAGCAGGGGATGGATGCTCTCAGGTGCCATATTTATGAAAAAGCCTTCTGACACGTGCCGTGTGTGTCTTAGAAACATACTCGTTCCTACCTTTTCAAGAAAGTAAGCTCCTGAAGGCAGGACGAAATAGTCATGTGAAAGTGGTGATTATTTTTTATTGTTTCTTGATGACTGCTGACAGAAAAAGAAAAAAAAAAAGGAGTTTGGTAGAGATAGTTGTTGAGATTGTGATAAGGGAAATAACAGAAAGAAAAACTCAAATTACAATACCTTCCTTATGCAGTCATACTTCTCCAGTAGAATACGTTCTTAGAAGGTTTGTTCCACAAACCAATTAAACCTAACACGTCACAATTAATTGCTTGATGGTGTACATTGGGTCCTTGTGGGATGTTTCTGTGTGCTTAGTAGTTTGTGAATTTTCCCACAAGAAATCAATATTTTCCTAAACCTGTAGGAATGTATTATTCATTCAAGTAGCAATCTAAACATGGCTCATACAACAAACCCCAACCCAATGCATTGTTGTTACATACAGTTTACAGATCGGAATCTCAGATTCACTGTTGAGTTGGGGGTGTTGAAATATATCAGAAATCCAAGATTTGTCACTACACTAAACTTAGATGAATCTTAGCCTGTTAGCACCAAAGATGCCACAAGCTTCAATGTTCAAACCAAGAGCAAGAAACTAATGGTGCCATGGAAATTAAAGTTGCATCACTGTATTAAGAACTGTGGTCAAATTAAAACTCTGAAAACCAGATTCGGAATTTAGTGGAGATTATAAATTCCAAACAGGCAAGATTACTCCAAGATCGGTACCAAAATAATAATAATGAATTCATCACTGCAAACAAGTCATAAGGAATGTGTGTGATGTCCATGGTTAAAAAAAATAATAATAGAGCTCAGCAAGGTAGCCCAGTGGCTGGGGTCCTTGCCATGCACATGCTGGGATTCCGTATCGCTGCCAGTTATAATCCTGGCTACCTTGCTTCCCATCCAGCTCCCTACCTGTGACCTGGGAAAGCAGTCAAGGATGGCCCAAAGCCTTGGGACCCTGCTACCTGTGTGGGAGAAGCAGAGGAGGCTCCAGGCTGCTGGCTTTGGATTTGCACAGCTCTGGCCATCATGGCCACTTGAGGAGTGAATCAATGGTTGGAGGATCTTCTTCTCTGTCTCTCTTCCTCTCTGTATATCTAGCTTTCCAAATAAAATAAAATAAATCTTTAAAAATAAATACTTAGCAGGGCAGCCAGTGTCAAGGGCTATGAGGCTTGAAGTTGCATGCAGACCTGCATCTAGCGCTGTGAAATTTGTCTGCTTTCATTTTCTACTTAATTTCAAGCACTGGGCTTTATTATTCAGAAGGAACACTGTACAAGTCTGATCCAAGAAATATGCAGGGACAGCAAGTATAAACCTAGAATATTCCAGAAAACCACCACAAGAGTGATCTGCCAAATGATGACCCATTCCTGGGTTCTCCCTTTGGAACTGTTCCTTCTCAGTCAACATGTGTTTCTGTCCTTTCTACGTTCATTTTCTTTTTTAAGATTTATTCATTTTTATTGGAAAGTCAGATATACAGAGAGGAGGAGAGACAGAGAGGAAGATCTTCCATTCGATGATTAAAACCCCATGTGGCTGCAACAGCCAGAGCTGCACTGATCCGAAGTCAGGTGCCAGGCATTTACTCCCAGTCTCCCACACAGGTGCAGGGTCCCAAGGCTTTTGGCTGTCCTCAGCCATTTCCCAGGCTATGTGCAGGAAGTTGGATGGGAACTGATGCCCCTATGGGTTCCTGGTACATGCAAGATGAGGACTTTAGCCTCCAGGCTATTGCACTGGGCCCCTTGAGCTACTTTCCAATGTATTTTTCCATGTGGTCCATTTGCCATCTTCATGGGTGAAGACAGACTACTTCTTGGAGGTTTCCGTGCCTCCCAGACTTCCTATTGTGTCTTTGATGTCATCCAAAGATAACCCCCCTTCCTTTCTTCTCCATTAAACTCCGGACTCCCAAGTTGACTCTTTTCTGTCATCACCCAGTTTTGCACTAAGAGCTCCAGGTAAACTTGTGTAAACTCAAACTGCTTGCTCTTATTTCTGTAAATTCATCCTCTGTTTTCTGCTTTGGTTGTCACCCTCTCTCTACCTTCCTTTGATTTACACTGGCTTCAATTTGCAATCTGGGACAAGAAAATCAGACCTTGTCAACTGTAAATTGTGGCTTCTTATTAGCATAGTTTGAGGAAATTATTATGTAAACATGCCTGGATCTGAGTTTTCCGCTGTGACTTACCCTGTAGGAGACTGCTTTCAGTTAGCTGAGCTTTCTGTAACATTCCCCTAGGAAAGAAGCCATATCGAAATGTTGTACAAGAGTAAACCATGGTACTAAGTAGTTAGAGAAGATGCCACAACACATATCACTAGAGGCTGGCTGTCATCGGTAGGTCCCTGTAACACTTCAGTGTCATCCTTGAATTGGATCGAGAGCCATCACCCAGAGGCCTGGAAGAAAGGCAGGACTCCAAAATGCTTATCTACTAATACAAAACTGGCCCTTCAATTGCTGCCAATAATTTGTATTTTAAAGTATATTTTGGATTGCTGAGTTCCCTATTGGGTCAGTACCATTGCATGTATTTACAAGGAGAGTCGCATAACACTTTCTGACCTGACTTGACTTATATGGAACTCTTCATGGTCAAGCCTTGGCCACTTTTCTCACCTCATATCCTCATTGTCTCCATAGCACCTGTCCTGGCAAAGCTGTCCTGTGCGTTTGTCATCAGCAAACAGGTCCCATTCCCCCAAACTTCCTGCGCCTTTCTTTGGAGAAATGCTTTCTTCTCCCTGCACTGCACTCTCTCCATCATCAAATACCCTGACACACCTGTTGTCTTCTTGCTCGGTAGATCCCTGCCATCCTTCCAGTCTCAGCTCATCAATGGCATTTTCATGGGATGCCTCCTTTGCAGAAGTCCGTTCTATACATTGAGTGGAGCTAACCGCTTTCTCCTGTTGTCCTTGTGTATTCGTGGCTGTTCCTCCGCATACCACACTCCCATGATTCACAGGAGATACTAGCTGTATATTTCAAATTCTCATGAGATTTTCAGAGCCATAGGCACTGGGGATTTAAACTGAAGCATGCACTGTCTCCCTTAAGACCCTCACCTGTGCAGCTGCACAAAATTCCTTCCCTTAGTGCTGTCCACCCATATCTTGGCAACCCATAGAGGAACATTCCCAAATGAGACTTTCAGAGAGGCCTCCCCAAGTGTGGATAAACTTAAAAGGAGGCAGAAAGTATCATACTGGGTCTTGCTGAGAGTGAAAGATACCCAAGAAAATAAGCGTAAGAAATGCCAGATGTGGCCCTGTTCTCCACTCTTCTATCTTCCTGTCCTCTGCTAACCCTCCAAACCTTGTTTTTCCGCATCCCACATACCAGATGCAACCCAAAGCCAGAGTACAAGCAAACCCAACTGATACATCCCACGCAGCTCAGCGACCTTATCAGAGAGAAGAAATAGGAAGGTCCTTCAAAAAGTCCATAAGAAAAAGGAATTTAGATATTGGTTGATTTTAGTGTAGGGACAGAAATTAGATATAGCTGTGGTGTTGCTACTTGGAATATCCCATTCCGTATTGAAATGTCTAGTTCAAATGCTGACTTTCCCACTCATGATCCAGCTTCCTGATAATAGGTATTCCAGGAGGTAGCAGGTGAAGAATAGAGTATTTGCGTTCCTATTATAAGGAGTGATTCGAACATGCCATCTTGGACCCTACGCCATTTCCTGCTTTCCCTTCCCCACAGCTGGAGAAATTTGCCCCTTTCTGGTTATCCACCAATCAGCAATAACCCGGCATTTTACCTAAGAATCCTATCCTGAATCTCTCCTGGGCCCTCCCATAACCCTACCCACTTACCAATCATCTTTAGGCAATACAATCTCAGGCACCAATCCCCTGGGGCCTGCCCTCAACCCATCCCAATCCCTGCCTCCCACACCTTGCAGGCTCCCCTGGAATGACATAAAGGCCCCCCAGGTGCCTTTCTCTCTCTCTTCGCTCTCCCACTAAACCTGCCCTGTTCTTGCCCTGCTGGAATAAACCTCCTAAAGTACCTCATTGCGTCTGGTGTTTTTTGGCTTGAGATAAAAGAACATGGCTGCAGGAATTAGCTCCGTGTAACAACGTAAGAACTTCACGAACTTTAAGTGCGCCAGATACCTAACACCTGTCATCCATGTGGAAGACCTAGATGGAGTTCCCGGCCCCTCTATTTAGCCTGGTCCAACTTCACAAGTTGTGGGCAATTGAAGAATGAACCAGTTGGTGGAATGTCTTTCTATTTCTCTCGCTCTCATTAGAATAAAAATAAATAATTCAAACCTTTTTAAAGTTTATCTTGGTGCAAGCATTTTTCAAAATATTTGGATAGTTTTTCCCGTAATATGCACTTTCCATATTTTTTGATGTCCCCATTTGGATAAAGGGAAAATTTAAATTTAATAGTGGTTGGAAACTCCAAGTAAATTTCAGCAGGACTATAACTCCTAGTGACCTGTGCCTTCCCAATGCATCAAGATAGATTCTGCTCCTTGGTTGTTCTGGCACTGTCTCTGCTTGGAAAGTAATTTCAGCTGGAAAAACCAGATCCGAGACAGCAAGAGGAAGATGGGTCTTGACTGGCTTCTTTCTGTTGGAATGTTAATATCGGGAATAAGGATCAAGCCCCCAAATGAATAATTGTTTATCACATCAGTGAATGACTGTAAGAGGATCTAAGTCTCCTGACACTTGCTTATTTCAAAGACATTACCTTCCCCACTCTGCCTTTTAGCCTACTACAAACCTACAGCAGTGGCTCCATAAATGGAGAATGGATATCTGATTCTCTTCTGGCCAGCAGAAGACAAAGCTGACATTCTGAACCCTAGGGGAAACATTTTCTGATAAGTGCATCATTTGGAAGAAAATAACAGTTCAATATGCCCTGCATCCTGTTGGAGAAAAAAAAAATGAAACAAAAATAAACAAGACAACTAAGAGCAAGAGCAGATCTCAGGGAGTAAACACCTGTGGTCAGGATCGCTTCTCCGCGGTGGCGCCTATTTACCCAGCTTACCAACTACAATCAGCGACCTATTTTCTTACTCTTGCCTACCTATTCTCTGAAGGATGCACTTTGAAAGATGTTGCTGCCTGCACGAAGAGTATCAAAAGCAAGCATTGTGTGTTCTGTTTCCTTGTCACACCTTATGCCCCGCTGGGTACTTTCTGGGAAATGAAGGGCCATTGAAAGAGGACGTGGGGCTTGGTGGAGGAAATCCAAAGCAACCGTGGAGAGGAGGGTGGGATCCGACTGAAGCTGGTCATTTTATATCTGCTCAAAAGTGCAGGAAATTGCACAGTCAATAAGAAGCCGGTGGGAGCTAGGGGATTTTGTTAATAAATGGCAGAGTGCCAGAAAAAAGGACCAATCCTTTCTATGGCCTGGATGGCTGTGTTCAGGCCATGGCAAACAATAACAAAAAAAGGATAGGAGTGCGATGGATGAAACGGGCAGGATTCTATCAGAGGCTCATGGGTTTGTATCTTTGATTAAACTGCCAATTAAGCAGGACACATGGTGGCTTCCTTTAATTTGGCATTACAATCTGCTGTTGGTAGAGGGGGGATGATAGCAGCCACACTCGTATCACAGACAGCAGAGATGTCATCATATATATTGTTTCATTGATAAGAACAGAAAAAGCAGATGTTACATAAATCTCCGTTCTCCAATGAGTGTCACAGACAATTTCCTGGTAACTTTTCTGGCTAATAAGGATTAAAATGCTTAAATGAATGTTAGCATCAACACAAGGGGCTAAAATTTGTCTTTTCTTTACCTTTGTGTGTGTGTTCAATTTTTATTTTAAATTTTGAATGTTATGGTACAATTCTATAAAGTCTGGGATTCTCCTTCCCAATTCCTACCCCCCAATTGATTTTCTCCATATTTTTATAAATGTATAGTCCTTCATAAGGAGTTGTAGTTCCATCACTCTGTTATTTTTAAAGTGTGCCCCAGCACTTTGCCCTTTAAAAAAAATTTGAGTTCATTACTACATCTATAAAACACTTGACCATTATATGTATATCATCCATATGGAGTTTAAGGAAGGACAACAAAACCACCACTTATTTAAGGCCATCTTCATTTTTACTTTTTTTCCAAGATTTATTTATTTTTATTAGAAAGGCAGATTTACATAGAGAAGGAGAGACAGAGAGAAAGATCTTTTGCCAGCTGGTTCATTCCCCTAGTGGTGGCAAGCCTGTCCGAACCCAGGAGCCAGGAACTTCTTCAGGATCTGCCACACATGTGCAGGGTCCCAAGGACGCTGCTCTTGCTGGACACAGTAGGTGACTGGATAGGAAGTGAAGCAGCCAGGACTTGAATCAGTGCCCATATGCAATCTTAGTGCATGCAAGGCAAGCATTTAGCCTTTGAGCCATTGAACCAGTCTCTCATTTTAAAAGTTTTAAAAAGGTGTGTTTGAGAAACACAGAGAGAGACTGACTGAGAAGGAGAGAACACCTCCATGTCCTGGTTCACTCTCTAAATGTCCTCAAGGATGGTAGGGGATGGAAGTAGCAGCCAGAAGCTCAGAATGCTGTGCGTCTTACGTAGAAAAGAAATGCACAGGACACTGCAGCTCTTGTTTGAACCTCCCTCACTGCATGTCTTCCTTGTAACTTTGCAAAATTTGGCAAAATTTTCCATATTTCTTTTTTGTAGTGCATCGTGTACTGTATCTAAGAAACTGTTAATTGTGCTGTCTGCTTTTCCTGATTCATGTAAATGGAAGAAGCATTGTATATTCTGTTATGTCCATGCCTTTTGTCTCAATATTGTTCACTTTGAGATTCCCCCACTGGAATATGTTTTTTTTTTTTAATTTTAAACTATTCCATTGTATGGATATGTGATATATTAATGATTCATTCATTATGCATGTTATGTATAACATGCATGATGAATGTTAGTATTATTTCCAGTCTTACTGTCTTTCCTTCTGTCATGGATAATGAGATCAATACAATAGAACCACCGGATCACAGGAAATACCTACCGGCATTTTTGTTGAACGTTTTCTGTACGAATTATTTGCATTTTCCCTCCAGCTTGCAGGGAATGGGTTCTATGAACTAACACTGGCAACACATGGGGAAAATCAGGACAGAGAGAAGTACCATTCATTGATGCACATTCTACATGGCCCCAACCACAATTGGTAGACAAGACAAAGCCAGGTGCAGGGGACTGCAGCCGTCAGCTGCTGCTGCCGCTGGTCTGCATTGGCAAGTCGTTGGAAAGAGGAGCTGGAGCCCAGACTCTCTGCTGTAGGATGTGGGTGTCCTAACCCAGGGCTTAACTGCCAGGAATCCTGTTAGGCCAAACACCCTAATGAATAGTCAGGTGTTTCAATTTTCTGTAGTTGGGGGGAGGATTCAATAACATCTCCAGGTTATTCACATTATATTTCTCTGAAAATGATATAAGTTTCCAGTTGTATCTGATTGTAAAGGGAACAAGAAACAGTCTGATCGAACAAAATAGAAACATACAACATAACCATCAAATAGAAACAATGCACAAATGAATACTCAGGGAGCAGTTTATGAATCGTTGGCTTTAAATCAATGAGTAATTCGCTGCTTTTCCCTTAGCGTATTCCCTATCATGTGTAAGAGCATTGTCTCATTATGAAAACAGACTCTTTCTAAAGATGAGCCTAACAGCTCATCTAAGCATGTGCTTGCAGAGGGGTTCAGTGGGGACTAAATCCATTCTGTTTTATAGATGATGCTCACCCTTCTTGACTTTCTTTATTCCTATTTATGTGGGAGGAAAAGAAGAATGAAAAAGAACTTTGAAACCAAGAAGCTTCCATTTGTGCTCACATCCTTCCCTGGCTTGTGGTTTTTCTTTTTGTGTGTAAATGAGCTGATGATCTTCATTCTTCTAGAGAATTGTTGAATTGCATTCAACAGGACTAACCTTCTTTGAAAGCAATCTAGTAGCCACATCACTTCCACATCACCTCTACCAAATGTACGGTGCGTGGCAGGATGCAGGACTTGTCGAGTTTTAGATCTCCCTCCTTCAGGGCCATGTGTGACTCTCGCCTGACTGTCAATCCTATCACCCATGAAAGGACACAGGTTCAGGGCTGGTACTTAGCTCTCTGTGACTGATGGCTCCGTCTAAAGTATTTCCATGCTGGTTGGTCAATACCACAAACCTGAGGAGCTATGTGGACAGTCACAACATGAGGTTTCTAGCATACTGGTGTAGCATAGGAGGCAAGTGTCCATTTTGATTGACCATTGCCAGTTGTTTAATATTTTTAATAGTGTGTGTGTGTGTGTGTGTGTGTGTGTGTGTGTGTGTGTGTAGGTAAAATTAGGGGAAAATAACAGGCCCTGATCTTTGTCTGCCCTAGTTATAGCTATACTCAAAAATTGAACCTAGAATACTCTACATTTTTCTTTGGCTCTTCTTCCTATTTGTCCAGGAGTTAGCATTCTGAACTTGAGCTAAAATGGGGAGACTCTTGGTTGTTCTGCCCTTACTGCTTCCAAATATTAGTCTCATGATTAGGTGATGTTTGCTAGAGTAATAGGGGGCAGCTGATCTATAAACATTCTAAGTAAAGGAAACTTATTTGGAAGGCATCTCAAACGTGTATTATCCACACACAAAAACAATTGTAATGACCTTATAGATTTTAGAATGAATAAAATTGTGAACTTGCATATAGCTACACAAAAGCTAGTAATGAATTACTGCGTAACAGTGCTTCTTGAATGTGTTATGTATGATCACATCAACACATCAACAATTTCACCTTTTCTTTTAACAATTAGGATTAAATCCATTTCACCCCAGGTGATGCTGTACTTTTATGGCTCCTTTCAAATTTTATGTTCTATTTTTAGGATTGTTTAAATAATTAGTGAATAGAAGTTATCTGCAGATTTACAGAGGTTATGAAGAGGCCAGTGCTTTTCAAAAGAAAACTATATGTGACAGATATAACGCATGGAGTGTTACATATTAGAAAGTCTCCTATACTGAAACCCAGTAACATGGACAGCTTAGTACATAACTGAGAATACAAATTGTCAACAGCACACGTCTGTGGCAACATTTTTTATTCATTCATTTTGGGAAAATATTATAATGTTTACATTGTTCCCTAGGCAAATGCATTTCATATTATTTGGAGTGAACAAGATTTTAATTTCAACTAGAAACATCGTACACTTTCTCTCTGGAAGATTCTTCTGATAGAACATTAAAGTGATTTTATTTGGTTATTCTTCTTAGGCCTCTGAAATTTTTTTCTTGTAAATATACCATCTGGCTTAATGAGCTTCTAACTACTTCTATACACTGTCTTTCTTCACATTTGAGTTTTTCACTACAGTCATTGTAGGGAGTGAAATGTAAAAATAAGAGAAATAAATGTTAAATAAAATTGATGTTTATTCATTTGATTTACTGAAATCTAAGTGTGCAGTTTGAATACTGTCCAAAGGATGTCGCCTTACTGAAACCTTCAGTGATCCTAAAGTAAAATTATTGCTGTATTCACTAATGGATCCAATATAGGAATATGTTAACCTTCGGCAAAAGAAGTGTATTGTGTAAGGTTAAGCAAACATCTTTTAAAGTAGATTTGGATTATGTTTTCTCAACCATCAGTAGTCTTTATTCCATATCAATGTGTGTGTGTGTGTGTGTGTGTGTGTGTGTGTGTGTGTGTGTGTACAAGTATGCCTACAGTTAGTAACAAGTCCAGAAATTCCTAGAATCATGATAGGGTTATGTCCTGATGAACCCATTGTATGCTGAAAGTTAACTAAATAAAGCTAACTTAGCAAACATACTAGCTTACCAACACATTACACTGTAGAGTATAATTTATTTCTGCTTTGCTGTGGAGTTCACAGGTACCTACTGCCACAATTTTTAAAGATTATCCTTTGATGACGCATTTATGTATTTAAGTCTAACTTATCAACATGTAGGAAAGGAATAACAGAATAAGATGTAAATGATAACATCCTCTGCTTTATCAGCCATTTGATAAACTGTATCCATGTACCATGTGACTGTCAGCTGCTGGGGCTATCACTGTCTGTAATGAGGCAAAATCCTGGCCATCATGGCGTTTTCAATCTAGTTATTAATGACTAGCAGATCTCAAACTGTCACAATAATATTTTAATTGGAAAAATGTTACTCCAGACTATGTGGTATCCATTTGGAAATTCCTGGAGTGATAAACATGAAAAGTAATATTTTTTAGACGCGTTTTCCTGGGGCCATACACATGGAATTCCATTTTTTTATGATTGTGCTGTTATTTCATTTGTTATAAATGAAGAAATGTACACAGCTCAAATTAACACTAGGAAAGTTTTTTATCTTCAAGGGCAGCTGGTGACAGGGCCATTATGGTCGAGAGAGAGAGAGAAAGGAAGGTTAGTCTGAATGGGCACTTTCCTGTTTGTTAGATTGATTCTTGATTTTTATCAGCAAGCTCACGTTCGGAAAATCCCATTGTGAGGTATAATAGATGACACCTGATACTAAAAATCCACACACCAGCCTGAACAGTTCAGAAATTAATGCCTCCCATAGCACTAAGAGATTTGATAATGATGCCAGCTCAATAGAGGTCAAGGGGAAATGATATTATGTGTGCTCCCTTATGAATCAGTGTAATCCCATTGCTTTTCCCAGATGTCCACTCCTGGCATGTGTAGCTGCAATGTGATCTCAATGACTTTCAGAAGAATCATACTGAACACTGCTGTACTAACGTGAAGCACTGCTAAGGCTCTTCATGAGTTTCATTCATTTGTCAGGTTCCTCTGCCTCTCGTGATCTATTAAGGTATTCTCTGCTCCTCGCTTGTCCAAGGCACTATTTGGCATTCTGTCAGCTCATACGAGCACTTTCTGTTTTGTGGTTATTTCTAGTGCCAAACTTTGCTTTCCTCTAAATTCTCCTTGCCTTCTTGCAAGCGCTGTCTCTCTTCCTCCTTGCCTGGGTGATGGTGTGAAAAGTCCTCATGTTCTCAATTCCCACACTTTTCATCCAACCTAAACAGTCGTTTGAATGTAGTAGGTGGCACTGAAGGTTTACCAAAGCAGGAGTTACATGATGGAATTGAGCACAGGGATAAATATGGTGACAATGCAAACACCATTGCATTTATTTCAGGCGCTTCTATCCTCTACGTTATCTTGTCCTTTCCTCCACTAAGAATGCAGCCACAAGTGACTCCTTTGGTTGAAGTCCTTAGGACCTAATCTCACTTCTGGATATCCAAACCTATCAGCATACGTTGAAGAGGAACATGTGTTTCCTTCACACAGCCTTCCTGTGAAATGTAGTTTAAAATAATTTAATGTTTGCTTTCACATGGGAAAAAAAAAAAAACTCTTGTATATGCTGAAACCTCAGGGACTCTGGGGAGGAAGAAAGACGTGAGGGAAGAATCAAGCTGGGAAAGAATCAGTGGCTGTGGTGAGATATTTGAACTTCATTCATTTGACAATATGTAATCAATGAAAAAAAAAGAAGCAGAGGAAGTGAAACCTTGGCTACCACAGTTTTTCTTAAACATGGTTTTGCATGAGACCTGTAAAGATGCAGCAGAAAATTTGCAAAGAAAGCTATGGTAGCCCTAACTTAAATAGCAGCAGTTTAAAGGAGGATCATGTGTTCTGTGCTGTGGTGGATGGTTTTCACTGTACTAGGTGAATGTTGATTAGTTTCTATCTCCTAGGGTAGTCTTGTAAGATGCCTGCAAAGACGATTATCCAATTCACTTGCACATCCGCCAAAGCCATTTCTGCAACTTTCACATACTGGAAACTCTGTAAATGTTATTTGGGTGAAGAGAAATTAATGATCTTCTGCTCATGCTACGGGAAGCTTAAGTCGAGGTTATGTGAAAATGGTCATTAAAAGGGCTATTTAAATAGCTTAATACCACATGCGTCCAAGTCTTCTAGATTTGTGGGGCTTCCCTTTTCACCCGATAAAATGATAGGAATCACCGTGTCAGAGAAAATAAAATGCTAGACTTTCTCCCTCTTCTCAAAAGGAAAAAAAAAATGTTTTTATCAAACATGTTTCTGTGAAGGTAAAAGGACGAGTTGTTTTAAGCCATTTTCTCTCATCTCAGCTGGCTTCTCTGTATAACTTGCCTCTGAATTATGATTCTGAGCTCTGTGTGAGACCTGGATAGCCTGTACTTTAATAGCAGACTCTGTCATGCCATTTCTCTTATTCCTCCCAGCACCACAACCTAAGGCTGTTGTATGTAATACATCATCACATTTTTGTAAGAATTTATTTATTTTTATTGGAAAGGCACATTTTCAGAGAGAAGGAGAGACGGAGGGAAAGATCTTCCATCTGCTTGTTCGCTGCCCAAGTGACCACATGGCCGTTACTGAGCCGATACAAAGCCAGGAGCCAGGAGCTTCTAGGACTCCCACGCGGGTGCAGGGTACCAAGGCTATCCCCCAATGCCTACCCAGGCTACAGACAGGGAGCTGGAAGGGAAGTGAAGCAAACGGGATACAAACCAGCACCCACATGGGATCCTGGCACATGCAAGGCGCAGATTTTAGCTACTAGGCTACCATGTCTGGCCCATCATTACATATTTTTACAGCGTGAAAGAAATTAATTACAATATAGGCAGGAACAACTGAATATCATGAATTGCTATTCACAACATGTATAGGCATTCGTGGCTTGGGTAAATTTTTAAGTTCATTTTTGACATTAAAATATGTGGAACATTGCTCCTATCCCCTTTACCAATGTGAAGTTTTCTACTTATTTCAGGTCCCAACGTCACAACTCCTTCAAATGGTGTTAAGGGTTTTCTGGTTTTCTCCATCTATACTTGACCTATATAAGCCTAGTGCTAAGTTTGAACTTTAGATAAAATTAATTTGAACAATCAAACTACAACATGGACTATCATTTTACCCGATACACTAGAAAAGTGATTATTTCCAAAATCTCAAATCTAATGGAGTGATTTGTAATTTCAGTTTCCTTTCTCAGATGTGGCTCACATGATATGGGAATAACTTCTTAAATATACAGTTTAATCATTGTAGTATGTTCCAAAAGGCATGCATCCATTAACACAATGAGATTTGGGACATTCTTGTTACTCCCTTAAGAAATGTCTCCGTTACTCAACCCTTCCCTTTGTTTCCCCCTTGTCCAATCACTCTAGTCCATGGAATAACTTTTCTTTCCTTGTAGGTGTGCTGTTTCCTATCAATGGAATCCTAAAACATGCACCTCGTGGGTGCCTTATTTTGATTACACATTGTTTTTAAGCTCGGTTTGTCGTCATGGCATGTGTGACCACATCATTGTGGAATAACATTTTGTTGTTTGGATATGTTACATTTGCTCATCATTAAACAGGCAAGTGCATAGTCAGATTGTTTTCTCACATCTTGACTATCACGATTACTACAGACAAGGAAGTTCAGGTACAGGTTTATGCATGGGCATTTGCTTTCTTTCCTTGGGTCAAAGCATGGTTAGAACTCCACGAATGTCTTTGTAAACTAGGAGAATAGCTTGATAATAAAATTATAGTGGATAAATGAAATGTTAGGGGTTAATATTCTGAAACAGGACCTGCCTAGCACTCCCCCATATATATATATATGTATGTATATACGGTGCAGTTACTGAGCTATTCCAGTGTGCATATTTATAATTCTATCACTCAGTGAATTATTTTGAGGAATATAAGTTAAGAATAAGGAAAATAATTAAGAAAGTAGCATCCTTCCCTTCTGAAATGTCGCTGGTAGAATGACAGATGTTTTCAGATAAAATGCCTTAGTGTTAGTTGCTCTTGTTATTTTTTTCTGTCATATATGCTCACACTGCCTCTAAAATAGACAACAACTATTGATTTTTTTTGTTTTAATCATTCTGAAATTACCCTGAGATAGCTAATAGATTGTTACTGAAGGCAAAATAAATGAGATATTTGATAAAGTGCCTTGAATTGATAATTACAAAGATACCTCTCTCTCTCTCTCTCTTTTTTTGCTTCTTCGAGAAAAGAATAAATTTTTTTTAGACACACGTGGGAGAGATGTTCAAGGGTAATTACATAAGCACTTGTCATGCACTTCACTGAGAATCCTCTAAGTTTTCTTTGTGATAAATTCAACAGAAGGGGCTGAAAGTTGTAAGGCTAATAAATGCATATAGACGTCTCATCAGAGCAACAAATAACTTACAGTCGTTGACAGTAACAGGAACCCAGAAGTTTGAAAGGATGCCAGAAGCCCTCTCAGGGAGAAAACTGCTTCTTTGGGGAAAACCTTATCAGGCTTTTTGGGGTTATGTGCAGCTCGTGTCCTCTGGTAGAGAATTAAGCAGATAAAATTAGCAAATAAAAATAGAGAACACCACCCAAATATTGAAAGAAACTTGCTTCATATCAAAGGTCTAAAAGTGGCTTGTGTTCCATATATTGTAGCTTCATAATAATAAAAAAGACAAATACACAATAGGCATTTCTCCAAAGAAAATACACAAGCGACCAATGGGCACAGCAAAAGATGGTTACTGCTGTTAGTTATGTGGGAAGCACAAGTTGAAACCATAATTTAAAGAAGGGAAACAACAACAAGCTTTAGAGAAGATGTGAAAAAAAATTGGAAATGCATAAACTCCTGTTAGGAATAGAAAGCAGACAACCACTTTGACAAAGAGCCTTGATGTAGCTCAGACTGTTAAATCTACCTTATTATCCAGTAATTCCACTTCCAGGTGTGTACCCAAGGAAAGAAGCAAATGCCCATGCATAAACCTGTACCTGAACTTCCTTGTCTGTAGTAATCGTGATAGTCAAGATGAGAGAAAACGATCTGACTATGCACTTGCCTGTTTAATGATGAGCAAATGTAACATATCCAAACAACAAAATGTTATTCCACAATGATGTGGTCACACATGCCATGACGACAAACCGAGCTTAAAAACAATGTGTAATCAAAATAAGGCACCCACGAGGTGCATGCCAAAAAGTGCTTCTAGTGCAAGTCAGTATGTGTAATGCTAAGATAGAGACATTAGTGGAGTTAACTGTCTAGATTCATACAGGGGCCAGCATGATGGCACTTGTGGCTGATCCTCTAACTGTAAGTGTCGGCATCCCATATAGGCACTGGTTTATATCCCAGCAGTTCCATTCCCAGTCGTGCTCTCTACTTGTGGTCTGGGAAAGCAATGGAGGATGATGCAAAGTCTTGGGACCCTTTACCTGCATGAGAAACCCAGACTTCTGGCTTTGGATTGGCTCAGTTTCATCATTGTGACCATTTGGGGAGTTAATCAGCAGATGGAAGACCTTTCTGTGTCTCTTCTCTCTGCAAATATGCTTTTCCCAAACATACATACATACATATGGATAAAAGCAATTTAATTTAAAACAAATCAAAGCAAAGTTGAGTTAGTTGATGTTAGAATACTTTATTACAGATTCTATAGGTTGAAACAGTAGAACTCCCTTACATCCAGAGGAATGCCCCATGTTTTTTTTCTTTTTCAGAGTTTCTTGATGACTGGGCAGAGAGTCAGTGCAAGGAAACCATTGTGCTAACTGCTACTATTGAGTCTCCAGTCTCTCACTCTGCTTGGTCTTGGTGGGCTTTGTTTATGGCGTCTCTTCCTGATTTTGGAAGCAGAGACATGTACTTTAGAGTTTCTGAATGCAGATGTTACTGGACACTAATGATATGTTAACTTGCGTGGCTGAAAGAGACCAGTCTCACAGCTTATACACCTCTGCCCCCAGGTGTCTGCAGTATACTTCTTACCACTCTGACAACAAAAATATCTGTATTTGTTATTAAATTCTTCTAGAGAGGACGCCATAAAACATAGCCTTGTGTCTGCAATCTTTTGTGTCCAAGAGGCAAACATTCAATGAACTTTTCACAAGCAGATCATAGTAGGGAGTGTTTTTCTTTTTTTTTTTTTAAATCCTAATCATAGAAGTGATTTGCAAATAGAGTAATGTGTGCATCTCACATCTGGGTCAGTCATCAGATAGAAGCTGTTTGAATTCGGGAGTCCTGAAGACACTGACCTGATAGGTGGGAGTTTCTGAATTCCATCTCCACACAGGTGTCCTCCACTATAGGGAGAATGTAGTTCAAGAGCAGGCCTGCGGGCTTCTTGGGGACAGTCACCAGTTACACAGCAGTATCTTTCTCTGCTGTTTGAGACACAAGCATCTTAGTAAGGATTTTTAAGCAGCTTCCTGATTGTGGCCTTCAAACCAAGTGCTGAGTAAAAATACATTTTCATGTTTCCAGCATTTCTGAGCCATGAAATTGCTACTTAGTTTAGAAAAGAAGATTGGCTTTTTCTAGGTGGTATAAAAGAAACTACCGCCAGTTTCAGAAAGATGTAACAAGAAACTATTTCTATATTCATCAATGCATATTTAACCACATATTCTGTGTTTTGGGGACCACACAACTCAGATGACCCAGAGGAGTCTTGGTTTACTTTCCACCTGCCATGCCATCTGTGCCAGATTTTTCATGACATTGAAATTGTCTGAAATGATTTTGGTAGACCACCCCTTTGAATTTCAGCTTTCAACTCAGTCTTTCTTATTCAGATTTATTTATTTCTTTGCAGGTGGAATTAGAGAAAGGGAGAGACAGAGACACAGAGAAAGAGATAGAAAAAGATCTTTAGTCTGTAGGTTCATTACCCAAATGGCCAAAACAGCCAAACCTGAGCCAAACTAAGGTCAGGCAGCAGGAAATCCATCTGAGTCTCCCTTGTGCATGCCAGTGGGTCCAGTATTGGGGTCATCTGTCACTGCTTTCCCTGGTGCAGTAAAAGGGAGCTGGGTTGAAAGTGGACCAGCTGGGACTCAAACTGGAGCTTAGATGATATGCTGGTAGGAACTGTGCTCCAGGTCATGATCCTGTCTAGATTTATGTACGCAGAAGCACGTGTGGTTAACCACGTTCTCCTTTTAACCCACGCTCAGATATTCTAGAACGCCGCTTTCAAGACTTTGCAGGTCCTTTCTACTGACTCTTTGTCTTTAGCGGAACATTCAAGACTCTTGATCATGTAACAAAATCTTTGCAGATATAGGTGATTAAGTATCTGTGGGACAATCATCAGGCACATTTGTCTCTCAGAACGGTTTAATGCATCCACAAGTTCTGAAAATTGCTAGTTTTGCCTTATACCAGGGGGTGCAGAGCCAAGGAAATAAGGGGTAAGATAAAACAAAGGAAATTGTTGGTATGGCATTTGTGAAATATGAAGATAATAGTTGCTGGGAATTCCACTTGTGGAACATATCAGCAGCAGTATAAATACTCTTACCTCAATGCTTATGTCACTTGCTGTATAATGTAAATATGTATCCATTTATTTAGGTTGTTCTTTTGCAATGTTTTTTTTTTAATTTACCTCTTTAGCAGCAATAATCCTCAGTTGCTAAGAAATTGAACAATACATATGTAGTGCCCATGAGATGTTTGTCTCACCCTATATTATAGGAACTATACTGATTGCACAAAAGACAGAAGATACAAACAGGCTAAAGAACCATCATCTGCTACTAGAAAAAGCACTAATTACTAAAGGAAGTATGCCTGAAGATGAGGAATTAATATGGCTCTGAGGCAAGACTTTATGTCAACTGATTATTCTTCTAAATTATTTTTACTCATGTTCTATTACAAGCACTTGTATTGTTATGCATGTGCAAAATAAAAGTAGAGCCATCCTAGTTATGAATGACCTGGTTTAACCAACAGAGAAATTTATAAACAATTAAATGGTGCCAATTCCTCATCAGCATTATCAGATGCTTGATAAAGAAAGTCACTTAAAGCGACTAATGGAATTCATCTAATTTATAAAATCAAACTAAACATTTCGAGATTCACTTCAATGTAGGTGAAACATCGTACAGTGATGTGAATCATACAGATAAGTTAGTTCATGAAAATTCAACATGGAACATTATAATGAAGGAACACTTTTTTCTTTTAACATCCCAAAGTATATATTCATTTGAAAGAATGTCGTCATGGAAAATCAGTGTTATTAATAAATTATGAAACTTCTAGAGCACACATGAATTTAGAATAGGCTATTATGCACACATAGTTCATAACTAGTTCTAGATAATCGTCAATAGCTTGCTGACAAAAGCAAACCCATAGGCGTCAATGGTTGCAAGCATGTTTAATAAGACCAGCTTTACAGACAAAGCTACTGCTTATCAAATCTCTCTCTCTTTCTTTAATGCTATTTGTGTGCTTTTCAAGCATATGAAAAACTTAAGGATATTAAAATACTATTATATAAAGAAGTATCAGTTTAAATCATGAAAAGTTTAAAATTATTTGCATATAAAGTGTGACTTGATGTACTTTCAAGAACTTAAAACGGCACTTTGTCAAAAACATTCTTCTGTTACAAGCTCTATGATAATAGAGATATATTTGAACAATGAAATTAATTTCTATGAAAATATACAAAGAGCAATAACTTTATGTGTTTTATTGTTAGCTTTATTCAAGAGACAAAGCTGTTTTATTTTTATTGCTATTACAAAACAAGAGGAGATATATTGCTTTTGTAATTTAAAAAATCCATCATAATATTTAGGCCAGAAATCTTTGAGGTCTCTCAAAATAAACCAATTTGTTAGTTGATAAGCAGTTATTTGAAATACTGTGATTCCATGTAGTATGACATTCCCAGACAAAATCAAAGATGTCACAGGTTAAAGATCAAATCACATGATCACGCATTTGTGGTTCTAATTGTACAGTGATCTATGAGCACAAACATGCATACATATTTTCATAGCAAATGTTAGGATTTTTTAAATAAGTTACATTTACATTCTCACTTCTATTCTTGCAGATTCTGAGTGCTTCTTTTTTATTTTTTAAAGAATATGCTTTGTTGTGTTAAGAACCCACTATGATAGCAAAAGTTGCTAGCAAAGTTTAAATTATACCAAGCATTTTTGTGCACACAGTTGTATAAAGTAACTGTTGAGTTTTTTCATCTTGCTGACGTTTTTTTGCCCAGGAATTAGCAACTCCTAATGTAGCCCTACCTATAACCTCTGGCAGCTGTCCTTTTTCTCTTTGGTTCTAAGAGTGTGACTGTTGTTTGTGTAATAAAATTAATGTATTCTTTTATACAATGTGCCTGTACATTTTTCTGTGATGAACTCTGCCGCTTTCATTTTTAACTCAAATTGATTAATAGTCAAAAGGTAAATGTTTTTACATCTAGTTTTATAAACACATTCACAAAAAAATGTAGCACTCTTGTACCATAAGGACACTGTAATCCTTCAGTATCCTGGAGAAATTCATCTTTGCATGCCTGTATCATATATTTTGATTCCAGGCTGATCTTAACTATAGCCACTTCACTGCACTTTGTCCCAGAGTCCCCCGTGGCTTCATTTGCTAAGCAATCAATCACAATGTAATAATTGATCTGTCTTTTCTATGTCCTTCGCAAAGCAGACATATCACTCAGAAACATTTTCTTTGTAACATTGTTTTCATGAAGTCTTGATCTACCCAGGATTTCATGGATTCAAGCAGACAAACAGAATGACTTCTTGCTACCTCAGGATAAAAAAAAAAAAGCCTCCGAGGAAAGTACCAGAAGTATAAGAAATTGAAGTTGGGAGATGGTTCATTGGCAGTAGCCAGGGGACAAGAGAGAAGAGAAAAAGAAATGGAATTGTTTTTCTATTAGACCGGGCTGGCTCAACCTAGTCCTTTCTCATAAGAAATAAATTTGTTTCACTCACATAGATAGAAGTAAGAATTTCTCTATTATCCATACAGCATAACCCCTCTACCCTTTTTATACTCTAAGAACAGTTTGAAGGGATGTGTAATAGAGAATGCCTTTGACTTATTGGAAGGCACAGTGACTTTGTTGCTGCTTCGGCCTTTAGCCATGTTGCAGATGTTTTCAACGCTGTGCTAATGTACTTGAGGACCTGGATTTTGTTCTCTTGCCTTAAGTCATAGATAGCAGAGCTGTGACATTTGTGAAAGAAAGAATGTATTTGGGCCATCTTCTGCTGCCTTTGCGAGCACATTACCAAGAAGCTGGATAGGAAAGGTATCTGGTACTCATATCAGACCTCTGATGGGACACAAGTCAGAACTTCTTGTACTGTGCCACAACATCAAAATGACTGCTGTGTTTGCGAAAGTACTGTTATGTACAATATTTTTGTGTCCCACATATTGCATGAAAAGCTAGGAAAAATATATCATGATTTAAATGTCACAATTTGCAAGTGTGTTCAACTAAGTGCTTTTGTAAAAGACCATAATGATAGTAATTTCATAATGATAGAAATAATAATACCTTACATTTAATTATCAGGAAAGGGTGCAAGCTACTTCCAGGGTTCTCCATATCATTTAATTCTTACAAAGACTCTAGGATGAAGCTCAGAAGCATTTTATATGTAAGTAACTAGACATGTAGGATTGTTACAAGTTCATATGGTCAGCACTGGATCCTAAATATTTTTGTGACGTGTTATGACTCCAAATTAGGGTACTCACAACTTCATAATAACAGTCTTTGAACATAATTTCAAATATTCCCTAATTCTTTAACCAGCACTTATAATAAGTTAATACATTCAAGTTAGTTTTTTGAAAAAAAAAATCACTTTGCACTCAGTGGACGCTTGGGACCCAAGCAGTGTCCAAGTGGACTGGATGCTTCTGGACTTTGCAGCCCTTCAATGAAGCTCATAACCTCAGGGTCTCCAGACCACGAGGCCTCTGCTGTAAGGACATGGTCAGGTGTTCAAACACAAGCTAAACTGTTCTGTTGCCACTGAGTTCAAGCCTGAGTAGAAAAGCCAGGTCCTTATGTTTGGAAGATAAAAGACAGTAGGCTAGAGGGCTCGCCTGATGTCTTTGAAGGAAGAAGCTGTTGTGATGGTATCAGGACAGATTCATGTTCTGGTATTTTGTTTCTCAGTCTCCACAGCTTAACCTGGGGCCTTAGGGTACATCATCTTTTTTGGTTTATTTATGCGCTATTCAACTACATTCACAGCAGCTCCATACATTTGCAATTGAAACTTCAGTGAGTGGTACATCCAACAGGATGGTCTGTTGTTGTAGACCAGCAGCCTACAGATGTCACACGGTCGCCACAGGCAAGCCACCTGCCCAATGAAGACATGTCTATACTAACTGCATGATCTGAGTTTTGCACTTTTCAGAGCACAAGTTTTGATGGTATTCTTTTGCACCTAAGAAACCTTCAACATAGTTCCGTGGGTTCATTAGTGCCACAGAGAATCCTACTGGAAAAGCCATCACACTCAATGCACAGCTTTTTCCTATTGCAGAAGCTGCTGAACGGTGACTGTTCTCTATCTGTTACCACATTGTTAAGTGATATCTAGACACACATTTTCCACGGGAACTCACATGAATAAATCAGGAGAACATCTCAGAAGACGGCCTACCAACAAGTGCTTCTGAATAATTATTATTTTTTATCTGATGTTCAATTCCCATTCCGAATTCTTTGCTTCCATTTGATACAACTTGTCAATACTTTTGAGTTGTCAGTGAAACAAGCTTTGTGCAATGCCTTAGAAAATATTTCTTCTGCATTTTACTACCTTTTTGAATTTTAGCTCTAAGAAGAAAAACACCCTGTGCATCTTTTGAAGTTAGAAGTTGCAGTGGAAGGATGCTTTCACCTACTTTCTTTGACCTTGATATCTTCTGTAATTATAATGTAATTAGTAATCTTCTAGTCGACAGTCCCAGGTAGATTACCCAGGCTAGTATGAAAAATGCAGATAATGTTAAAATGATGAAAAATTGCTTTAGAGCTAAATTGTACTTCCTGTCTTCCTTCTTTTCAGTATTTGCCATGTTCCCTGCACTCCTCATCTTTATCCTATGCCGTTGCCCCTTCCTTTTTATTTTTTGCTAGTGCCATTTCCTTGACTTCCTTCCTCCTTTGGGATTAATTCAATCCGAAAATACTTGTTGAGGTTAAGCGAATTGTGTGCTTGTTTGTGTTTGTTGGTACGGGGTCAGAGAAGATTCCTCCTGCCTCCTCCCTCCTGTTTTGCTATGGTAGCTTTGGCACACTACTACATACAGATAGACAGAAGTGTGGAAGCAAAAATGAATGCAAATACATTAGATGTAAAATGCATTCGATGTAAAATAGGTGTGTATGTGTATGTGAATGTATGCACATGCTTATTGTCAAGTACATACAGATTGCCTTCTTCAAAGGCCCATGAGAACTTCAGTACCCCCTTAAGCAACAGAAGCACAGATTCTTGGCTGCGAAGTGTTTTCTCACTGAAAGGAACCGGACTTTCAGGAGAGATCAAGGATCCTTCACTGAGGCAGGGATTACACATGATGAGCTTTGAACATTTTATTTTTGCCAGAAAGAGGGGATACACTCAAATAATTATGAGAATATAGTTGAAAAGAAGCAGTTCATTGAGCTCCACTCACAAAAATCTATGATTTTCACTCTTTAAATAAGTATTAAAACAGTTTGAGTCAAAATAGATATAAATTAATGCACAAACAAAGCAGACATTGATGAGGAACTGTTTATTTTGTCATTTCCAACTACTACCGTATGAAAATATTATTGATCACCAAATGTAAGAAGTGACCAATGTTGCATGTAGAACAGCTTGGCAGACTTAACCTTAATCAAGTGTTCAGAGTGAGCGTCATCATGAACGAAGAGAAAGCCGCCTCGTGTGCTAGATCACAGGATGGACCAAGTACACGGGGATAGCTGTGATCATGTTGCTAAAGACAACGAAACCAAATACTCAGAGCTTGAGGAAATGTTAAGCATTGCCAAGTTGAGTGACATCCTGTCACAGCATTGGTGGGCAATCTTAGGAAGTATCGGGGCCTTACATACCAAGCAAATCAGAGAAACGGGTCCAGGTAAAAGGCGATGAGCATATATGACAAGCAAAAACAATGAAGGGTCCTGATTTAAATAGTTCACTGTGAACCTTGCTATTAAAACAACTGGAAATGAACAATCCATTGCTAAAATGACAGAACCAAATCACTACCGATTTGTATTAACCCTGAATGTAAGCGCCTTAAAATCATCAATCAAGTGTCATTGATTAGTAGACTGGATTAAAAAACAAAACCCACCTATTTGTTGCCTACAGGAGACATATCTCACCAACAAAGATCAGAGGAAAGTGGATCTCATGGATTTTGATGTTTTTGTTTGTTTTTCTTAGTTTTATCTCTTCAAAATACTTTCTTCTCATCAAATTCTTCAATGACTCATAAATCATAGAGAAGTATCATTTTCTTCAAGAAGGTTCTTGAATTTTTTTCATTTCTTCAGCGACACATTAGTCATTCAGTAGCACGTTATTTAACTTCATGGTGTTGTTAATTTCTTTTTTTTCTTCTTGTTGTTTATTTTGCTTTGTGGCTTTTCATTTAAGGGAATGTATAGTAACTGTGTAATGGAGACTATCATATCCAGTAGCATGTTATTGAACTTCATGTTGTTGTAAATTTCTATTTTTCTTTTTGTACTTGATTTTGTATTTTGGCTTTTCATTTAAAGGGATGAACAGTAACTGTGTAATGGAGACTATCATTTCCAGATGTGAGGATACAATGCAGTATGCATCTCTACTTCCAGACCAAAGATGGACTCTCAATGGAACAGTTTACTATATCTTGACAATGGGATGCTGGACTTTGTGCCATTGTCCATGCCCGCAATGATGGACATATGACTGTGTATGAAGAACTATACTATAGTAATGGCATGGGGGAATTCAGTGAGGGTGGAGAGAATTGAGGAGGGAATAAGGGAAAACCCAGGGCCTATGGAGCTGTATCATAAAATGATAATAATTTAAAAAAGAAGGGTCACCTTAAAAAAACAAATATAAACTCAAAGCAACAGACAAAGCTTAAATGAGACCTGAGGGTTAAATAGTAGTAAGATGTCAATATAAATATCCTAATTTGCTATTTTTTGGGAACAATAGTGCTTTACAATGTTTGAGAATTCTGGGGCATCATTTAATATGTGGGTCAGGAGAAAAATAGAGCTTATTGTTACCATTTTTTGCAAACTTTGGGAAAATCTGGAATTATTTCAAAACAATCGGGAAAGAAAAAAAAATGCTGCTGATATAGTACATTGTTTGTCCGTTTGCCCCTCAAAGAAAATTAAAAACCATAGGCTTGTCTTCTTTCACTCAGATTTATTGTTTTATTGAACGTATAAGTCATGATGGGTGTCTTCTGCAGGTCAGAAAAGGCAAAACGCACATCCCTCAGTGGTGGCTGTTTGCATCTGTAGTACCTTATTCAATAGTTTCTTGAGGCAAGTGTTTGTACACATGACATAGACAAAGACGATGAGGCTGTGAAATATGAAGAATGTGTGCAAGAAATTGTTCAGATACCAGGAATTCAGCACCTGCTGAAGCTTGGCAGTCTCTAAATAAATCATAGGAACTTCACCTGGCTTAGGGGGATAAGCGTCAGTCAAGAAGTGAGATTGCCTGAGCCTCCCTACAGCGCCAAGGACATGAGAATTCTGCAAAGACATCTGAGAAGTTGACTAAGGAGTCCATGAACTTCAGTGGAAGGAGACATTTCTTAGTTACTGAAAAATAACAGTTGTTACGTTTACCAGTTAATTCTTCTCATTTCTTCTGAAGGCTTTCTGACTCCATTTCCTTGTCCTTGAAATGGGTATGACTGTCTGAGCCATCTTTGCATTAGCTGATTTAAAGATGATTCATAGCGAGTTTCAAGGGTGCTATATTCACAGAGCAAAGCACTGTCCTTACAGTTACACTGCCCTTCAGTTGTAAACTAGAACAAAGGCATGGTTCTTCTTCAGGGATGAATCAATCCACAGGTTCCTGGTACTCAGCCCCTAACTGAAAGCATGATGCTGTGACAGTGCAATGCAGTAACTGCACCCTTGCTTTTGCTTCAAATCCTTCATGAACTCTAATGTACTTCGCCAGTTATACAACTCTGTAGCATCCACTGTGTTTTGCACAATAGGATGATTGTGTGTGTGACTCGGTGTCCTGGAAATTCTTAGCAGTTGGGCTTGTTCTTATCTATCCCCACCTTCCCCCTTAAAAAGGAATACCCAGCAGGGAGATGAGAAGGGTGGAGGAAGGCCAGTTGCTGTAGACATTCTAGCTATGGCCACTATGGATGAAGAGGCCTCCCAGTCACCCAGGCATGCCCAATAGTCAATGAATCTAGTTAATTTGGTACCTACAGACACCTGACCCAATAAGGACTTATTGTTCACACCTTCAAAGCAGTGCACTGTTTTTATAGTGAAGTGTGCACGTGTAGTGTGAATTCAATGCCAGGCTTCCCTGATGTTATTACATGGTAAAACCAAATTGTTCAAAATCGCTTTTCCTCTTGCTGCCTTCTGTGTGGAGCATTTCTTTCCTATTTCCCTGCACGGATAGCAATGTGGGGCTGCAATCTGGAAATAACTGACAGCTACTCAAGGGATCCCAATGCTGAACTCCCTTTTCAATTCATCCCATCACACACATCTTTAAGATTCAGCGTATACATGAATTATTGAGCGTGTGAGTTGCACTACCTATAAATGGAAAAGTTATATGCTTTTATGGTTATGGAAGGGAGTGTCCTTTTAAATATCTGGGGAGGAGAGGTTTAATTTAAAATACATAAAATGTTTACTGCATTCATTTTATAATGTCTTCCTTACCTCTAGTAACATATATAAATTAGTGTCTCTTAAATTATCATTGTAATTTCAGTAAACAAGGTGGTTGTCAATCTCTTAATTTACAGCAGTTTTGCCAAAGGTGGCGTCTTTGTTTCTGACTTCTGTCCAGGTTGTACTATCTTTTCAGCAGTCAAATGGATGTGCTTTTCTTGAGTATGAAAGGTACCATTAGTTTCTCAACTGCATTCCCTAGTAAGAGATTTTGAATGGCGAAAAAGTAGAATCAGAGGGGGAGGAGCTGGGGGAATCCCAGAGCCTATGAAACTGTCATAAAATGAAAAAAAAAAAGTAGAATCAGCAATGCTACAGGTTTCTTTTTGAAGGCAGGAAATCTGGTTTTAACAGAACATGTGTTTGAGCTGATGTTCTAACCATTTGCAGTCCCTTGCAACTGCATTTCAGCATCAAGCATTACTCACATGCTCTGACTAGCACCAGATTTTGTTGTTCGTCTGTTCTTAAGAATTGTGATATTAAAGAATAAGACATTTGCATAGGAAATACCAAGCAGCTTACCTTTTCTTTGCTTCTTTATTTTTATGCTTTAATTTTAATTTTAGCATCCAGCATAGTTTGTAGTTATAATTCTGTGAATCTGAAGATATTCCTTGCCTCCTGTTTGCCTCTGATTCTCTCCCTCCCACCTTCCTTCTCTCCCTCATTTTCTAAGTTTGAGATATAATGTATTTTGAATTTGCATCACAGTGAAAAGGCTTTAACACTTCATTGAATAAGATTTTTAACAAGTTTTTGCCTTAGTTTAGTAGCACTGTAGGCAATGGTTATAAGCAATAATTGAATGAAAAATTGAATAGTGTTTTAAAATAAAAACAGCAACAGCCAAAGTTTGCACACGGACCAGAGCTGTCTCTGCTTGATGCTGTGACTCACAAGCTGTGTAAATTTGTCCATTTTATTCTCCATCTCTGGCTATTGCTTTCTATGAATTAATGTGAAACAGTATCTGTGACATGATGAGTGAAACAGATAGTATGTATATTCTAATCTTGTGAATATATAAATGGTCTTTTAATTGCACAAGCTCCTAAAGTTTAGGAAGGTGTGTGTGCAAGGCAGCCTTTGTAACATCACAGTATTTATTGATATATTAAGTGCATCTGAAGTTAGCATCCACTTGATCACTTGTCTCTAGCTGGTGTTTCCATTCATACATCCAATCTGTGTAAGTCTCAAGTTGATTTCCAAATAGGATAGATGCCCTCCCCACATGAATACAAAGAAAACCCATCACAAAATGGAAACTCAGATCTCATTCTGTGTGTGATATTTTTGAGAATTATTTTCATTTTTTATTTGAAAGGCAGATTTACAGAGAGAAGGAGAGACACAGAGAAAGATCTTCACTGTCCAAATGGTCCCAATGACCAAAACTGGACCAATTCAAAGTCAGGAGGCAAGAGTTTCCTCTGGATGTCTCCTGACAATGCAGAGGCCTGAAGACTTGTGTCTTCCTCAACCAAGTTCCCAGTCCATTAGCAGGAGCTGGATAAGAAGTGGTTTCATCAGGGCCCCCCCGCGGTGGTCTAGTGGCTAAAGTCATCACTTTGAATGCACTGGAATCCTATATGGGCAGCGGTTCTAATCCCAGCACTCCACTTCCCATCTAGCTCCCTGCTTGTGGCCTGGAAAAGCAGTTGAGGATAGCCCATAGCCTTGGGGCCCTGCACCCATGTGGGAGATATTTATTTATTTTGGAAAGTCAAATATACAGAGAAGAGGAGAGACAGAGAAGAACATCTTCTGTTTTGGAAAGTCAGAAACACAGAGAGGAGGAGAGACAGAGAGGAAGATCTTCCATGCGATGGTTCACTCCCCAAGCGGCCACAACGGCTGGAGCTGAGCCAATACCAAGCCAGGAGCCAGGAGCCTCTTCTGGGTCTCCCGTGTGGGTGCAGGGTCCCAAAGCTTTGGGCCGTCCTCGACTGCTTTCTCAGGCCACAGGCAAGAAGCTGGATGGGAAGCAGGGCCACCGGGATTAGAACCGGTGCCCATATGGGATCCCGGGCGCTCAAGGTGAGGGCTTTAACAGCTACACCATTGTGCCAGGCCCCAAAATAAATAAATCTTAAAAAAAAAAAGAAGAAGAAGAAGCGCTGTGTTCAGAACATGAACCAGTGTCCGTAAGGCATGCTGGAGCCACAGATTGGGATTCAGCTCATTATACTGCAATGCTGGCCCTGTGTGCAAATTTTTAAGGAAAATGGTTTGAAATATTATATAGATACTGATAATATAGATAGCTGTTGCCACCACAGACGAGGAGTTTGCCAGTCACACCGGTACACCCAACATCCAATAACCCCGTTAATTTGCAACCTACAGAAACCTATTCAAGTCATAGCAGATACCATTGCCAAGCAAATATTTAAACAAACAGGAGTGAAAATAGAATAGTGATAGGGAGAGAGAAAGGACACAGGTGATGATGCCAAAATTGACACTGGAAAAAATAAACATATGTTTCTATAGATAAATAAATAGATCTAAAACTTTTGGCAAATATTTTGTTCCTTTCTTATTTGAGAATAATGTACTTATTTGTTATGAGTTAATAACTGTGGGGCCTGTTTGGTGTTGCCATTGCAGCCAAACCGGGAGCGAACCAGTGCATGGCAAATCTCTCTTTAGTCTCTTCACGGTAAAATCTGCCTTTCAAATAAAAATGATCTTTAAAAAAATAGTAATGTGTTAATATTCTTTTTACTTATCTAATGGTTAGTTGAAATGATATATACATGCATATATAGGTATGTATGCAAATGATAGAAATATATACTTATTTATATATACACTCATATGTATCTATAGTATATATAATGAACTATAATGATTTATTGTTTTCCTTTTAGAGCCAGAAAAAAAGATGAGTAATTTAAGAGCAGGTTGGCACCAGAAATTTTATGACTGAATCACAATGTGGATCATAAAATTCTTTAATTACTTTTGCCCAGATCAACTTCTGGGACGGAAGTTAGAGCTGACTCAGACAGTGGGTAAGATTCCAGACAGTTTCATATGGTCCTGGCTGCTCATGAGGCCAGAAAGCAGAGGGCAAGGAGACGGACAGAGCAGTCATTTATGCAAACACTGGCAGATTATCTTCTAAAAAAGAGAGTTTTTTTTTCATCTAATTCATTTTGCACCTGTTCCTCCGCCTGGATGCCTATTATATTAAGGTCTAAAATAGCTATTATCACCATTTGTTTCAATGCTGATACAAAATAATGGAGCGTGTCCCTAGAGAAATTATACAAATTCCCTAATTCTGCAGAGTTATTCAGAGTCCAAAAGGGGATTCCACATGTTCCCCTACTTTCTCATCGATGTTGGACAATTAGTTTTCTGGTTCGGGGAAATTTATGACCTTAATTGAATTAGAAGTGGTCAATGAGGGGATGCATGAATGCCAATAATAGGGAAACTTAGTATTTTCCTATGCAATGTACTTCTCAATATTGACCTAATGTGAGTCAGCATTTTCTGTCATCTTTTTATGGAGAGCTCAATTAGAAACAGGCTCAGAGATAGTGGATTGGAGGGAGCCAAGAGCCAGAAAAGGCATACACGAGGTGAAAAGTATGGTTTATTGGAAATATCAAAACATGATTATCCCACTGCTAAGGAAATTTTCAGGAATGAACCAGACTGCAAATACTTTGTTTGAAAATCCTCAAGTGGACTGTGACATTTTTCCAGTTGTTTTCCATATGCACGCATTACGAAAAGCTTCATACATAGAAGCTCCAAAATTTATGTATGTCTCTGACGGACTAAAAGAAACACAGAAAAAGAGCATTACAGATTTGTTTCTTTTCCTTGGTAATTTACACCGTGGTCAACTTGTGGGAAAAACTGATTTCCAGAATATTTTTAACATCCCAAAAGAAGCCATGTGAAATCAGGAGAGTCCTCAGTTCAACAATGATCTGTACTGCCCTTTATCAGTCAATCTCATTCTACCAGCCACTTGTCTTTTTGGATGGGGATTTGACTTTGCCCCATCATTCTTCCATTTTTGTACTCTGTACTTTCCTTTGAATCCACTCGATTTGCTAGAAAATAAGACAGCAGTGAAAGGGAAGTTAACGAATGTGAGTGATGACATCTGTGTTTAAATTGTATCTGTACTTTTTTTTTAAGATTTATTTTATTTTTATTGGAAAGGCAGATATACAGAGAGGAGAGACAGAGAGGAAGATCTTCCATCCATTGGTTTACTCCCCAGGTGGCCGCAAGGGCTGGAGCTGAGCCATTCCGAAACCAGGAGCCTCTTCCAGGTCTCCCAAGCGGGTGCAGGGTCCCAAAGCCTTGGGCCATCCACGACTGCTTTCCCAGGCCACAGGCAGGGAGCTGGATGGGAAGCTGGGCTGCTGGGATTAAAACCGGCGCCCATATGGGATCCTGGGCATGCAAGGTGAGGATCTTAACCACTGCACCACCGCGCCGGGCCCCGTATCTGTACTTTTAAAAACTTATTTCCATGATTCCTACATCCCATTTAATTTTTTTCCCATTGTGTTTTAATGTCCTTTCCTGTACTGCTATTTATTGCCTTGGGTTGTCCTATAAGTTAAATGTGAATATATAAGTAAATATGGAACTGGACCCAAAGTTGGAAATGCTTGGAAATAGACTGGTGCTGTAGCTGTGGACATAGCACCTCCATTAGCAAGAAACTAGGTGGGGATATCTTTAGGACATTTTGTGGAATTAACATGCAAGGATTCTAACATGCTATTTCTATTCTGTTTATAATATTCAATTTCAGAAAAACAGAAAGCAGAGTCACAAGTGCTTCCTTCATATGCTTCAAAAATATGGAAGGAACATCCCTTCATACTAGTGGCTTCTTCAATTCCACTTTGTCTCAACTCAAGGCTAGGGCTTCTTTTTGTTCTCCCTTTCCTCAAATGATTGAAGCTTCCATTTTCAATAACTTCCCCTTATTGCTCTTGGAAACACTAACTTAATTTGTTCTTTTTAAATATTCATTAAGTATCCCATGATATAATATTTGCTCTAGTCAGCACAAAGTAGAGTGTGTTATTGTATACGGTTTAAGTCACAGACTGAGCTGACTTCGAGCAATGCCTCCCATGAGATCCAAGCATAGTATCTACAGTCATTAGTGTATAGAGATAAACGAGGATGTCTTTGCTCACTAAAGAGAGAACTAGAAAGTCATGGAAACAAGAATCTGGGAAATAAATCTGCTTTCTCCATTATTACTTTTAACATTTTCTTAGTGCATTTTGCATTTTAAAAAAAGTTTTCTGAAATTTGCATATAAGCTGCTTGCAACATCTTTTTCCAGCCCTCACTTGGAACAGGAAAAATAAAGTCTGTAAGGAGACAACCATGACTATGGCAATACAAAATAAGTGTTAATATTAGTAATGAAGCCTTTTCATTGGAAACAGATTCCTTCTTGTGGCTTTCCCTGAGTTAGGTATGCTTATGCATTTGATTAGATGAAGATAACAAGGATAAAAAGGCTTTGTTTTCATTTCAGACCGATGCTATTAATATTTAAAAATGCATATGTGGACACACACCAAAATCCCCACCAAATTCATAGCTCAGTAATAAATCGTTTGTAAAATAACATGGCAGCTCTATGCTAGGCAAAAAATAGCATTGCCAGCACTACAGAATCTTGTCCCATTCCACACAAACTCACCTCACTGTCTCTACAACACAGCTACGTGGTAAATGTACTTCCTTTGCTGACGCAGTATTTAGTCAATCAGCTATCCAGCCTTCAATGTTATGGTTCCACCTGCTATTTTTTAGATGGTTATATCTTTTTAAAGCTACTGGTTCTTCTGTCAGTCTACCCCCTACATTTTTGTTTTCTCTAAGTACACTTTATTCCTTCAGCATGGAGTTCAACGAACTGCACAGTGTGGTATAGCCTGGGATTTATGATGGCAGCATATGAATCGCACCCACTTCTTCGTGCCTTAGACTGGAGCTAGAGTTGGTGTGGTCTTTTTGGGAATGTAAAAAGTCTGTTTCTGTTATTTCCTTGATATCAACCGTTGCAGAGGTTTAATCTGTGCAGCTGTTAAGTAACTGGCAGTTGAGAAGGGCTGTGTTCAGATCACTTCCTCTGATCTATTTAGTTACCCAATTGCATAGTTTATAGAGTGAAGTCAGGCTAAGTGCTTCACAATTTACCTGCATTTACTAGTTTTCAAGTTTATTCCTATTAGTATTCGTTTCAAGCAGAACAGCCTAATAAGCTCATAAATTTAAATTTAAATGATTAAATTTAATGCATGCTAACATCCCATAAGGTTCCCTGCTAACTGTCTGGGAAAGTCATGGAAGATGGGCCAATAACTCAGGCTTCTGCCGCCAAAGTGGACAACTGCAAGAAGCTCTAAGTTTGGCCTGACCCAGTGCTGCCCACTGTGGCCATCTGGGGAGTGAACCAGTGGATGGAAGGATGGAAGATTTTTCTCTTTTTGTCTCTCTCTGTAACTTTGGTTTTCAAACAAATACATTTGTAATAGCCTTTATTAAAAAAAAACACACAATGTAATTATTAATCTTATGGATGCTAAAATTATCTCATCAAAATGTTCTGGAAATTAGAATTAAAAGATATGTTTTTAGGTGCAAAAAAATTGCAGTCTGTGTATAGTTTCTGTAGTCGTACTTCTCATGAACCCTTTTTTATGCACCCTGATATCTGAGGAAGATCTAATCTGAGCTGAATGATGATTGGTCTGAAAACTTTATATATATATTCTAATATAATGCTCCCAGAAGTTTTCGACTGAAAACTTTTCACAAAAGAGAAAACAGAGGCAGAAATAATGAAATTGCCTGTCGAAGCTGTTACAGGTAGAAGGGATAACTCTACCAAGGAATTCGAGGCTGTTTTACTCTCCCATCACTGTGCTGCATTTATACATGGTGCAAGTTTACTGAGCAAATTTTAAAGACTTTCAGATTTAGTGTGTCGTCACATCTGCCTTTACTCCCATTTTACCAGGAAACAGAGACTCAGAGGTTTATGTGACTGTTCACCATGGGAGCATGCATTCCAACATCCCCGGTCAAGAGTTTGGATCACAGATAGTATTGGCTTCTACGTGTAGTATGCATTTTTCGTATATGGGTTGCTCATAAAATTTATAACTTATGAATTGGGAAAGCATTTTTACATAAATATGCAATTTTAACCATAGTTATAAAATGGGATAATTATAGGAATATATTGCTGAAATATTACATGAATACATCTTACTAATGCCTTTTCTCTACATAAGGGTTTGCAGAAGAAAAAGTGTAATGCCCAATTCTGCAGTTGACTGTTACTTTTGTACTTAAGATGAATTTGGAAACAAGCAAGCAAGCCAAAAGCCACTGCAGTGTTTAAGATGTTAGAAATGGAGTTGCCTCCATAGCGGAATTTGAAAGAATGCATGCAAGATTATTGTTATATGTATAAGAGCAGGTGCTAGGAATACCTGGAGGGTGACTCACAGAATGATGAAGGAGTTGGGGGAGGAGAGGAGACGCTACGATTTTTGTTAGAAGTAATAAAAATTTCTTTTACACCTGCTTGGTGGTAAGATAGAGGTAAAGTACATTTCTATTCCTCTCTTTTCCTGGTATTTAGGTATATTCTCCCCTGTTTGCTTGCATAGGAGATGGAATTAGACATTAAAAAAAAAAAAACAGTAGCCCAGAGACAGGCTATTTCAATTTAATTCCAATCTACAGACTTAATTGCCTCTAATAGCCACATAGGCTTCTTCTAAAAATTCTTATGACATGAATAGGTTTATTTGTTCGATATTAGTATGCTTTTGCAGGGGACACTGTGAGAGTAGCTTTCCACAGAACAAATGCATTAAAATGCTCGCTCCTGGAGCATGGAACTCAATTCTTTTTTTGTTTTGTTTCTTGCCTTTTTTTTTTATGAAGGTAAACTAAAATTTAGACACAGATAAGCATCTTGATTTTACAGTTTGGTTTACACTTAGTTGCCTTGATAATGAAAATCAGTCCCTAAAAATCCCAAGCTAACTCCTCTGAAACGTTGATGACTTCATGGTGTGGAATTGGGATAGAATGTCGACTTCCGTTAAAGGAGGGGATCTGTTCTCAGTGACTACATCATTCTTGAAGCAGATGGTCTTTTAAAACATGTAACCTTTTATGCAGAATACCTTATTTCAAAGTCTGCAATGGTCAGGCAATGCGGTAATGTAAGGAACCCTATGGAAACTCAAACATCCCTGGGGATGGTTTACCAGTATGTTCCAATAGGAGTGCACAAGAAAGGTGCTCAGAATCTATGGTTGTGAAATGAAATGAAGACATGACATTGTGAAACATTAAAAGGAGAGAGAGAGACAGTAAGAAATAAGGAAGGAGGACAGTGGGTGGGGAACATGGGCAGGAGGAAGGGTTGGGTACAGAGTATCACTGTGATCTTAAATCTGTATGGTGAAGTTGTTGACTTTATGTAAAGTAAGCAAAAAAAAAATTAAAAGAACGTGACCGTCACTTAACAAGAAAATGTTAAGTAAACAGTAAATAAATAGGCAAAAAAGAATGCATGTAATACATTAGTTTTAAATTATACAATAATTTATACAGTACTAGGAGCTGTTTAAATACCGAGGTCCTACACAGAAGTACCTGGGTTTGATTCCTGGTTCTGGCTCTTCACTCAAGTTTCCTTCTTACTTCAAGCCACGAGGACTGACTCATGTAGTTAGATTCTCACGACTCAGCTGGGAAACCTAAATTGCATTTATGCCTCCTAGTTCTAGCCTAAGCCCAGAAGAAGCCATATGAGATATTTCTCATTTTTCTCTTTCAAATAAATAGATTTGTTTTTGTTGTGTGTGTGCTATTTTTAAACAAATGTGAAACAATATTAGAGACATTTACTTTAGCCTATGCTGTGGCATATGGTTAAATCCATCAATGGCAGTTCTGACATCTAATTTAGATACTTTTTCAACTCCGAGCCACCCCACTTCCAATCCAGTTTCCTGTGCAGGTGCCTGGGGAAGCAGTGGAAGATGGCCCAAGTGCTTGGGCCCCTACACACGTGCGGGCAACCTGGGGGAAATTCCTGGCTCCTGCATTCATTCAGGACCAGCCTGGCTCCAGCTGTTGCAAATTTTTAAGAAGTGAACCGAACAGTAGGAAGTTCTCTGTCTCTTCTTTGTTACTGTCTCTGCACTCTCCCTCTCTCCGGGTCTCTGTCTTTCAGCTAAGTAGGTAAATAAATAAGAATAGTGTTACTTACTGATGTGAGATTTCGAGTGACAAGGCAGTTTATGTAATAATTGAGTCTTTCCTTGCAGGTACTTTCCTGACACTGTGCATCTTGCCTGTATCTTGGCCTCCTCGCAGTATGCCACCTCAAGTTCTCTGCCTTCCTTTATGCCCTTATTACGCTTTTTTTCTCTAAAAATTCAATTTTTTCCCCCTCTTAGGAACTGGTGCTACCTTCTATTAGTGATATTCCCAAGAGTGCTATTCATTTTGTGTACTTAATGAGTCCCCAAAGAGACATTTCTGTTAGACCAACACCAGAAAAAGCATCTTCTTGAAGCAACTGATAGATTTCTTTGTTTTATTACGTTTGGGGTTTTTTTGTTTGTTTGATTTCTTTTTGATTTATATAACATGAACAAACCTCACGTATTTTGTAATGCAGCTTTAGAAACGTAATAGTGCTTCCCACTCCGCTCTCTCTCCTGCTCGTAGCCATCCATACATCTGAGGGTTCTATGGGTTTTCATTTTATACTTGCTCTGTGTGGATACCCTTACCAAGTGGAATGTTCAGCCTATGGTTGCCAAGTGAAATGAATGTGTGCCATTGTAAACACTGGAAAAGTCGAATTTCCTAGTTCCAAGTTCTCACTTGAAAAGACTGGTGAAAAAGTTGCCATTTTGAAATCCGTGTACTTTTCCCTTGATGCACACACACGCACACACACACCTCCTGCACACACGTCCTGTGAGCTGCTGGCAGATTCCCTGGATGCAGCAGCATTAAAAACTTTTTGAATTAAAATGCACTGATTTTTTTTTAATTGTATTTCCTGCAGACTTCTTGAAACACCCGGGAAGAACCTGACATACTAAATGCTATATAACTTGTGCACACTTAGAGATGTTACAGTAAAATCTCTAATCTGTTTTTGCCACTGTTTCTCACTAAAACAAAGACCCTTCTAACATTTGTTGTGAAGCTTTATGTTTCTGGCTCACAATCCTAATAATATTTTTGCAAGTGCAGATTACTCATTCCTGCTTAGTCCTGAAGTGCCAAATTCTTAAACCGAATTGAACTTTCTAGTAACTTTATAATCACATTTAACGTGTAGAACATTGCTATGTAAAACCTCTTAAATTAGAAGATCAGTTGTACTTTCATTCTAAATGAGTCAATCCTACCTCAAAGTCTTACTGCTTATTTTTATGTTTTAAAAGCAATAATCCAGAAACAATTTTCTCAAACTGACAGACTATCCTAGGTGCAGCAACTTGTTGGAGAGAATGAAAGACTTAAAACAGGAACTCTTTTATCCTCCCAACAGCAAGCCAAAAGAGCCACCTCCTTGCCATCTGTTCTTTCTTTCTTGTGCTTCACTTGAAGATGAATTCATTGTCCTGCCTCTTGCCAATGGCCAAGTTCTTCAAAGTGAATGCTGTGCATTCATTTGACGGCCTTCTGTTTCACTGATACACAAATAGAAATTTCTTAAATGAACATTAATAGCATTTTATCAGCTTCATTTAGAGATTCTCATTTCTTAGGGACGGCACTATGGCAGACCACACAGAGCCACGGCCTGTCATGCCAACTTCTCATTGGGCATATGTTCATGCTGCAGTTGCCCTACTTCCAATCCACCTCCTCACTAATGGCCTGGGAATATCAGTGAAAGATGGTCCAAGTGTTTGAGCTTCTGCTATCCATGTGAGGGATTTGCATGAGGCTTCTGGCTTTGCCTAGCCCAACCCTGGCCCTTGTGGCCATCTGGGGAGTAAATCAGTGGATACAAGGATTTCTCTTTCTCTCTCTTCCACTATAACTTTGACTTAAATTGATCTTTGAATTAAAAAAAGATGATGATGACATTGGTTCCCAATAGTCTCACCACTTTACTACTCATCCGGTTCCCTGCTAATGTCTGAGAAAGCAGCCTTGGGACCCTGTACTCACGTAGGAGACCTGGGAGAAATTCCTGAGTCCTGACTTCAGACTGGTTTCATCTCTGGCCATTATATACAAAAGCAGATGGATGGTCGCTCCGTCTAGCCTCTCTCTGTCACTCTGCATTTCCAATGAAAATAAATCTTAAAAAAATAAAAAGCTATGAAAAGGAAGTCATTGTTTGAAAGAGAGAGAGATTTGTTGCTTCACTCATCAAATGGGCCCAAGAGCAAACGCTGGGTCAGGCCAAAGCCGGGAACCTATAACGACCGTATCTGGGGTCTCCCACATGGGTAGCAGGGACCCTTTCCTCTCCTCTTTTCCCAGGTGTCTGAGGAAGGAACTGAATCAGAAAGGGTGTGGGCAATTCAAGCAGGGGCTTACCTTACTGCATCACAACACCAGCCCCATAATTCAATTTTTTTAAGTTACTTGAGAGACAGCTCTTCCCACCTGCTGATTTGCCTTCTAAATGTGTGAACCCTAGGAATTAAATCTAGATCTTCCATGGCAGAGATCAACTGCTTGAACCATCTCCTGTTGCCTACCGAGTTGAGCGTCAGCAGGAAATCAAAATCAAAAGCAGAAATATTGTGGCAGAGCAGAAACAATCCCAGCATAGAGGAGTAGGCAAATTTTAAGTCGGAGGGTGTAGCATTTTGGGGGGAAGGTTTATGTTGTTGTAAAGTCAGATTTACAGAGAGAAGAAGACACAGAGAGAAATATTTTCCATCCACTGGGTCATACTCCAAGTGGCTGCAAGGGCCAGGAATTAGCTGGTATGAAGCCAGGAAGCAGGAGCCTCCTCTGGGTCTCTCCATGTGGATAATGGGTCCCAAGGCTTTGGGCAATCCTTAGCTGCTATCCCAGGCCATCAGCAGAGAGCTGAAAGGGAAGTGGAGCAGCCGTAATAGAAACTGGTACCTGTATGGATCCTGGTGCATGCAAGTTTAGCCACCAGGCAATCACACAAGGCTGGAGGGTGTGGATTTTGCCTATTCTTCAGGAAATCTCTTGCCATTGTACTTCTGGATAGCAGATTCTTCTCCTTGGGGCAAGTTTCTAAGCTGGATTTTAGTGTTAGGCTTCTACTGCCATCTCTGTAGCCCCGGATTGGTAGACTGGCTCAGAGAACTACAGGGGACACATCTCACCAACAAAGATCGGTGAAAACTGTATCTCATGGATTTTCATATTTTTGTTTTTATTTTTATTTCTTCAAAACAAGCTTTTTTTCCCCTCATATTAAATTCTTCACTGATGCGTAGGTCATACTGTAGCATTACTTTCTTCAAGATAGTTCTTGATTTTCTTTTGCATTCAGCAGCATATTATTTAACTTCATGGCTTTGTAAATTTTTATTTTTCTTTCCTGTTGATTTTATTTTGTGGCTTTCCATTTAAGGGAATATACAGTAACTGTGTAATGGAGAGTATCATATCCAGGAGCATGCTATTTAACTTCATGTTGTTGCAAATTTCTATTTTTCTTCCTATTGTTGATTTTGTATTCTGGCTTTTCATGTAAGGGGATGTGTAATAACTGTGCGATGGAGACTATCATATCCAGATGTGATACAATGCAGTATGGATCTCTACTTCCATACTTAAGATGGACTTACAATGAAACAGTTCACTGTATCTTGACAATGGGATGCTGGACTTTCTGCCATCATCCATGCCTGCAATGATGGACTTAGGACTGTTTATGAATAACTTTGCTGTTGTAATAATATAGGGGGAAATCAGTGGGTGGAGGGACGTGATTTGGGGAGGCAGTGAGGGAAATTCCAGAGCCTATGGAGCTGTATAATAAAATAATGATTTAAAAAATGGAAAACAAACAAACAAAAAATAATAAGGAATAGTCAATCTTGAAGTAGTTGAGGTTTTAATTTTTTGCTTTTGTGTCTGTAAATATGGTATGCCATTATTTTAGTTCAGACTGTTTTCTGTCCTTCAGTATGATTTATTATTTTATAAATGCTATCATGTTTGTAAAATTAATTCTTATGTGGATTCTAGTTTTATCTCCTTTGAGAACAGAATGTTTCCTATTTTCATTTATATTTATGTATGTCTAGTAGAAACAAGGCGTATTTATTTGAATAGATACCACATGTTCAACTACCTTAACTTATTCCTTTATCATTAGGTATTTTTTTTTTGTCTGTTTTGCTTCTCATCTTTATCTGGATTCATTGCATATAAAATTTTATTTTACATATGTAAGATTAATAGCATTTCCTTCTAATCTATAATATAATGAAATTGACTTTAGTGTTTTGCTTTTAAAAATTTCAGGGGTTGGGCCCAATGCAATAGCTTAGTGACTGAATCCTTGCCTTGCGTGCACTGAGACCCCAATATGGGGTCTGGTTCATGTCCCTGCTGCTCCACTTCCCATTCAGCTTCCTGCTATGGCTTGGGAAAGTAGTAGAGGATGGCCCAAAGTCTTGGGACCTTGCACCCACATGGTAGACCCAGAAACTGTTCCTTGCTCCTGGCTTCAGCTCAGCTCCTTCCATCGTAGCCACTTAGAAAGTTAACCAGCAGATGGAAGATTTTTATCTCTGTATCTCCTTCTCTCTGTCTGTAAATCTGCTTTTCCACTAAAGATAAAATCAATCTTTAAAACTTTTGTTTTAATGAATATTTCCTCTTTTCATGTTTTTACCTAATTTTGAATACTAAGTGACTGCTTCATTGATTAAAGATGAAGGCTCTTTTATTTGGTTAATCTATGAGCCCCTAATATTTTTACTTTATTCCACACCTTATTGAAGCCTATCTTGATATAGAATACCAAGGATTATCACATCCATTTGTACGTCTGTCTATCTCTAGTATAGCAATGTGCCTCTTCTTTATTCTTCTTTTGTTGGATTGATTGTTCACTTCATGCATGCTAGGGAAAATGAAATGAGCTGCTCATCTGAACCTAGATTCTGTAAATTGTAATTGCCAGGTTTATTTTGTTCTGTTTTGTTTTTATAAGGTATCTAGACCTAGAAAGAAACTGGATTTCTAGAATGTCTCTTTGCAAAAGGTAATGGAGGGATGACATCCTTTGCCATTGTATCAGTTTCTTGTACAATCTAAGCATATTCAACTTTTTCTGTTTTCGGGCCTGACTTGATGGCTCAGTGGTTAAGTCCTCATCTTGCAAGAAGGGATCCTCACCCTGGATCCCTTCTGGGTGCTGTTTTGTGTTCTGGCTGCTTGACTTCCAATCCAGCTCCATGCTTGTGGCCTGGGATAGCAATAGAGGATGGGCTAAAACATCTACACTTTGCACCCACATGGGAGACCCTGAAAAAACTAATGGCTCCTAGCTTTGAATTGGCTCATTGTAGTCTTCTGAGAGTTAAACTTCAGATGGAAGATATTTCTTTCTGTCTCCCTTTCTCTGTAAATCTGATCTACCTTTTCAATAAAAATAAACCTTCAAAAAGTTTGTTTTTCTATTTTCCCTTTGTAAATTTCCCTGCTGTTAAATGGGGGTATGTTTTTGTTTCCATTTGAACTTTCAAACTTAGCTGCATAAAAATAAGCTCTTGGAATACTGTCTCTTTAAAAATATTTATTTACTTGAAAATTAGAATCATGACAGAAAGAGACAGAGAGAAAGAGGGAGATAGAGAGAGATCTGCAGATTCACTCCCTGCAGCAGCCAAATCTGGGCAATGTCAAAGCAAGGAGTCTGGATTGCTTGAAGTGTTTGATTTCCTAGCCTTTTTCTGATTTTATTCTCAAGCTCATTTTTACTTCATTTTGTTTAGGAATTTTTACTGTTTTGAAAATAGTACCTGAAATGTTAATTTGAGTATGATAATTATAATGATATATCCAAATACAAGTCACAGAGCAGTAATGGTAACAAATATTTATCCTAAATGTGCAATGATGCTAAATATATTAAAAAGCACTTTATGTGAACTCTTAAATAATAAATAAAAGTAGTTTTTTGGTGGAAAGCTTTGTTATTATACCTTCTTTTCTCAGGTTTACACTTAACAGTAAAATGTTTGGATGATAAATAAAAATTTTGTGATCTCATTTTCATGTGCACATGTCACTTGGATAAACAAGTGATGTGTGGTCTCTCAGGCTTTCCATCATACATTCATTTATAGGAAAGAAAAAATGTTTGTGAATGCTTGAGCTAAGGCTCTCTGTAATATTACTTTGCATAATTATATTGTCTGTTGATTCGTTTTCCATATTTCTTGGAATGGAGCTTCTCCTGAATTGATTAAAACCTTCATTTTATAGTCAATTGGGATTCAAATTTTGTATCAGAAATTCTGCTTTGATTGGACATTCTCATGCATCATTTCCCAAGGGCATTCATAAGAAAAAGGAAGTGTAGAGAGTGAGTGACCTGTTCCATAGGACTGTCTCTGAGCTGATTACCAGTCCATTGTCTTTGATGAGCAGTGAGGAGAGTTCTCAAGCTCACGTGCTCTCAGTATCACATTGTGCTGACATTCATCTTCATATGTCAGCTAAGAAATCTGCGTATCTGATGTCCAGCTTGCATTTCTTTCTTGATCTTACAGAAATGAAAATTCTATTTACCCCACCCCCAGCCCTCGCATTCTATTGCTCTTAAGATTTCAGATGAATCTAGACACAATGGGATTTTCCACAATGGGATCCTGGCATGCTAAGCATGTCAGAGACTATCTTGGCATTTCATTGCTATTACTGCTAAAGAAGAAAAAAAAATAGGATGGTTTCTTTGTTGTGGGATGACATTGCTGAGTGTTCACTCTCTTTATAACTCCGTAGGAATACCCTCTGTGGTACATCGAGAAAGCAAGATAAAGGCTACTTTTCTCAACTGGTGGCTTCTCTCTTTTATTCCTGACACATGCACTGAGTGCCCCTTTTGTGCCAACTGCTGCATGACACCCTCTGTTATAGTGCAGAGCACTCATTCTGCATGCTTAAATGATTGTAACTCAAGGAGATGAGAAGACGCAGTGCACGCCGTTGGGAGCAGAGTTCACTAGAAGCTTGTCATGTGGGTTAGAAATGGAAAAGCATTTCAGCAGTGAAAGCACAGTAGAGACTGGAAACAATGTGGGATAATGAGTGCAGAGCTACCCACATCATTCCTTGCAGTTGCGGTAGAATCCCAACAGAAACCCACAATCTTCATCTGTTGAAGTCCATTGTTTAAAATGCGGTAGTATTTTCATAAAACATGCACGCTATGTACGTTAAGTCATCACTAGATTATTTATAATGCTTGATATCGGGGTATTTCAAATGTACATAGAAACTGAATGAAAAACTACATTTACTTTGAAACTGGTGGCTAGATTTCAGAATATAAACGTTTCTGAAATCATTTGAAAATCCCAAGTAATTTCAGTTTCTGGCTTGAAATTCCAGAAAAAGATGACAACCATTTTTTTTTCTAATCCTTTAGGAGGAGGCTTTAGTTGTATCAGGCTTGTTTGTTGAGTGATACTTTCTATGTTTATCAATTTAAAAACATTTTTTTGCTTTTTTATGAGTAATATATCCAAGATAGTAAATTTTCAGAATGGAATAAAGTGGTTATTTTACAATGGATAATGAAATAACAAATACACATTAGCTTCTTTTCCTCACTGAAAAACAATGGAGTTTTCTCCTTATTTTAGAGAGTTCTGTGACAAAAAAAAAAAAATCAGTGGGGGAGCTCCCAAAAATGCAATTTGGTTTATAAAATAACACACTTTTCATTGATACAGAAAATAAAAAACGTATGTGGAAGGCACATATTTCTATCGCAAAATACTCAGATGAACTTAGATTTCAAAAGCAAAGACAGTGTAGAGAATAGCCACATGAAATCTGTTCATTTTGTCTTTATTGTGAGTGGTATTTTGATCACACCAGAGAACCACAGCAGATGAATTAACTTACCTAGTGGTGGATATTGGATCAATAAAATGAAGACTGTCTACGGGAAAAATAGCCATCTAAAGCATAAGAGGCTTTGTGAGTAGGAGGCTGTCTAGGGTGATAAAAGATAATCACTCATGATGGTGTTTCACTTTGCAGTGTTTAAAAAAATGCCAATGTTTAAGTGCCATCACAGTAAGGTAGTTTACTCCCTAGCGTACCTTTGCTATTGTTTTGACAACTCTTCTCATCCGGCAGATTTTGAGTATTCTATGCTGTGTTCATCTCTGTCCCATCCATCCAGAGCCATAGCCACACCCTGCGTGGTCACCTTGAAGGGTGGAGAGTCAGAAGGGACCTTACAGTGTGACATTCCTCACTCAAAACATGAGGAATCGCTTAGTGTTGGTTCCCTGTTTTCCGGTGTATTCTTGTGCTCCGAACCTACCTACATGAAAGTCTCGGGACTATCAGCTTCCTTTGTTTAGAAAACACATTACAGTATTTGAGCACTGAAGATATTTGTATTGCCTGGATTCTCAGCTAATCCTAAGTGTGCCATCTGAATTTCTGAGACATGCTAATTTTGGTGTATGGATATTCCTCTAAATAATGCTTGAAAAGGGTATGTTTAAATTGGAGACTGTACTCTAAACATAGTTAAACTTCAGTGTCTTGGTGAGTAAAATTCATTGTCACATCTTATAAACAGTTGAGTCCCAGATATGTATGAGCAACAAGAGGATTCTCTTATAAATCTCTATGCAGACAGGCGGTTACATTTGACATTTGTTTGGCTTACTCAAAGCCGGTTCTGATAGTTCAGCTATGGAGATAATGTGTTGAGACAAACATGTGCAGATCAATCTTTCTACACATGATATTTCTCTCCCTAAAAGTGATTCCCCACTTTGTCTCGCCATCGCTAAGACCTTAATTCTCCTACTCTTTTCTTGAATCATCCTAAGTAGAGCACATCCTGCTCCCGAATGTCTCTTCAGAGATAGATTCGTTTTATCAGACAATTTTTCCTTTTTAAAAGCTCTCACATCTTAAAACAGTGAATAGACTTCCAACTATCTCCATTCCTACTGCATCTCTAGACTTGCAGTTAGGGTTAGGGATGGGGTTAGGCTTCCTACTGCATCTTTAGACTTTCAGTTGCCAAAGTTATCTACCATAAGCTCAGAGGAATAAATCTTTGTACTTACTGAGTGAGACAGTACATAGCCTAGGTCATTTCTTAACCTATAGCTCTAATTTTTCTTTATCTGTTAGATGAAAGTTAATATGGCATTGTGGGCTGAAAGGCAGGGGTGTAGTGTCAAAATGTTGTATTGGAACTCCAGATATGGACCAGAGTAGAACTTAGTACCTTTCATTACTGGGTCATAGGATGTACTGATAACATCTTTAAGAATGTACTAAGGAGGGGCCCAGCACGGTGGCACAGTGGTCAAGGTCCTCGCCTTGCACGCCCGGGATCCCATATGGGTGCCGGTTCTAATCCCAGCAGCCCCGCTTCCCTTCCAGCTCCCTGCCTGTGGCCCTGGAAAGCAGTCGAGGACAGCCCAAAGCTTTGGGCCCCTGCACCCATGTGGGAGACCCGGAAGAGGCTCCTGGCTTCGGATCAACATAGTATCGCCGTTGCACTCACTTGGGGAGTGAATCATCGGATGGAAGATCTTCCTCTCTGTCTCTCCTCTCTGTATATCCGCCTTTCCAATGAAAAAATAATAAAAATAAATCTTTAAAAAAAAGAATGTACTAAGGAAGCAAGAGCATGGGTGTTGTGCATTTAATAGATGTGAACTAGTTTTCAAAAGTAGAGCAGAAAATAAGTAATTTAATATTTATATGTACAAGTTGAACATCAGTTTCAGTTTGGTTGACTCGGAGAATATAGTGCATAGTCAGCCTAGATGAGGAAATATGGCTGTAACAAATAAACCCAAATCCCCAGGTGTCATCAAAAAGAAGTGTTCATGTCAGTCCAACCTGAACTCTGCTGCAGGTTCGGTCGATGTTGTGTTCTCAGAGACATGGACTTGTTGGGGAAGGTGGCCTGGAGATTTGTTCATCATTGGCTCTAAAATCCATATCCTTAGAGACTATTATAGTCACTGCAATCATCCCATAGGACAAACAGCTTGCAGAGTCATTCTCATGTTGAAGTGAATAGAGAAGCCCTCTTTCTTTGTGCTCAAAAGAGAGAAAGTTCGCAGATGGGACAGCCATGGTGCTGCCTACACACACATTTCCTAGCATATCTTTAAATGCTGTAGTTATTACTCTGGTCATTCCACCCCTCTGTTTAAGTGATTCTGTTGAACCCATTGTATCGTGTTATGCTATCCCAACTCCTTGTTTTCATGAACACCCTCTGTGGTGTAAACCTTGGCTATACTTCTGAGTACTGCTTCACTTTGGTTTTCCTCCAGATTCTCCAAGTTGAATTATACATTTCAAAATATTATAAAGATAGTTTAAAAATGCCCACTTTATTCCAGGCCTATATATCATATACATACATATATCAAGTGTTCAATACATATTTGTCAAATGAATGAAGAGCTGAATATATTGAGCGTTGGTTCTGCAAAGTGTGCTAATAAAGCTATAACGAACACAAGTGTTAATGGAGCACGTTTTTGACATCATAAAAACCAGCATCTATCAATAAAAATGCCTATAAACAATGTGGAACAAAGGGAGATTTCACACTGGAGGCAGCAACTCTCCCACATCCATGGGGCTTGAGCCCTAAGGCTGGAAATAAGGGACTTCACTTCTCATTGTGACTTCTAGAGGAGACACATGTGAAATGGATGTCATTTCCATCCACTCTCATCAAAGATTGTAATTGTTTTTCACTGTTACTTTTTTTCCTTGTGACAAGCCTCAGTGATTACACTCTTCCTATATGTTTCAATTTGGGAATACTCTTCAATTATATATATACACACACATATATATACATATATACATATATATTCAGTTATACATATGTATCTACATTTGTTTACAATTGTAATTATACACACACATATACACATCCTGTTTTCTATATTTACAGCAATTTATGCGATTTTTCTTTATTTATGGTTACATATGTGCCAGGGAATTTTCACCATATTATCATTCTTCATAAATATTATTAAATCTTTACAATGATCCTATAAGAAAACTGACGCTAAACATGGGATAATAATTTTTGCCAATTATATAGCTTGTAAATAGGTAGCCATCTTTCCATAGGTTTTCTGCAGCCATTACAGAAGAAGCTTACAACATCAGATCAGCTCAGCTTTGGCCATTGTGGCCCTTTAGGGAGCAAACTAGTGGATGGAAGTTTTCTCTCTTTCTCTCTCCTTCTCTTTCTGTAGATCTGCCTTTCAAACAGAAATAAAAGCGAAATCTTGCAACATGTCAACCACAGCATTGCTAAGTACATGATCGGACAGGTCATGTAAATACAGGGAATGAAGAGTACGTTCAGGATGATACCAGCAATACCGTTAAAGTTTTCATGTAGTGATTACTGAGAAACAAATGGAAGCAAAACTCGTGGTAAACGTTGGTACTTGCTTTGTGTAAGTTATATATGTATAGGTGTGCATTTTTGTGGGTATATGCACAAACATACATGAGGAACAATATTTCTTAAAAGACACTTTATAAAACGGTATTGGCAATGACCACATTTGGGGAGAAGGATTAGTGTTTCGAAAATAAGAAGGGAATAATAACTACCCTTTTGTAATTATCTTCACACGTTTTTAGCTATTTTTACTGATTGCTGTATTTTATGGAGAATTTACTTTTAATTTTTTAAATTCCTATGATTTATGGAAAAATTCTAAAGCTAAGGGTTTTTAGAATTTTCCCTTCTCTCTCAGAAGTGAATCCTACAGGTGTTTGTGTTTAATATTGTACAGCCACTCCCTTGGATTGGGACTGCTGATCTCAGCACTTGTCCGTTTCTTGGAGTGTTCTTACTTACTGAGTCTTTCCTTATTAGACTGCCAATTCTGCTGCAAACAATTTCTTAGTATTTTTGGACTGTAAACCATGACTTTTCATGATAGTCAACTGCTTTCATGAAAGGATTACATTATATTACATCTCAGAGTTGGTGACCAGCTTTGGAGGTCCTTACTAAATGGCACTTGATTATGGACCACAATATGGAATAAATATAGTCATTTATATATCGAAGCAACTTTTGCATTCCATCTGTATTAAGAATATATATCTAATACAACTGTTGAAAATTATTTATTACTGCCACTACCCTTGATCTTTAAAGAATTTTTTAAAGATTTATTTATTTTTATTGGAAAGGCAGGTATACAGAGAGAAGAGACAGAGAAAAAGATTTTCTATTCGCTAATTCACTCCCCAAGTGGCCACAATGGCCAGAACTTCGTCCCGGTCTTCCACATGGCTGCAGGGTCCTAAAGCTTAGGGCCGTCCTCAACTGCTTTCCCAGGCCACAGGCAGGGAGCTGGATGGGAAGTGTAATAGCTGGGACATAAACTGGCACACAAACGGGATCCTGTAGATCCCATTTAGTAGAGCATTGCAAGGTGAGGATTTTAGCCATGAGGCTATCATGCCGGGCCCCAAAATATAGTACTTTAAAATTGTCATCTGTACTCTATAAATAAGTGACCAGGTGAGTAGAAGCATCTTGTATCATAGAAGGTATTTTATAAACCTTTAAAGCACTAATTCAAAAGAAAATCTGTTTTATTCTGAAATTTTCGTTAGGGTGTTTCTCTTTTTAAAAAGAAAAAAAAATGGTCCTCATTTCCTTGTATTTTCTATCATTCTAGAAGTTTTGATACAAGTCATGTGAAAACAAATACCTGATCAGCAGAGTTGCTTAAGAAATTGTCTCAGCTGCAACCACCTCGCTAGCATGAGTGCTAGCTGCTTAACAAGTCAAGGGTGTGAGGAGCTATGAATAAAGAGAGAACATTTTGCCATGAATTATTCAGTTAACCATGGGACGCTGTTATCTTCACTTCAGTGGCTTTTAATTGCACATGTAAGAATTCTGCTTATCTAGCATTCAACCTGATGCCAAGGTGCAGCTTGCCCAAGCAGGGCGGAGACAGGAAATGAGGATTTCCTTAGATAGGCAGCTGTCGTTCATGAATGCATTAAAGAATATGGCATAGGATTGTAGCAGGGGTGGCAGAAGACAGATACAGATAATGGTAATGGAAGGACATGCTGGGAAAAAATGACATGAGATTGTCATTTTCATTTGCTGTGCATTGCTGAGTCTTGCATGGAAAGGGAAATTGTGTGTTACCTAAATCTTTGTTAGGGTCAAGAATGTGCCCTGCGCCAAAGGGGCACTTTGCTATTTAAATCATTTACTCAGAGAGTTTCTATTTTTTCAATCAAAATCAGGGGTTATCTCAGTTTGAGTATTCTCAATTTTGGTTTTTTGTTTGTTTGTTTGGTTTGGTTTTTATTTTTTGTGTTGGAAAATCTGTTTGAGACAGCCAGGGACAATTATGAGAACCAGTGTCATGGTGTTTGGACTTTCTTTCTCCAAATCCGGGGGCTTAAGCTTCCTTTCTGTTTTAAAATTAATATTTTTAGTTTTTTGAAATAATGTATTTTTTAGTTTACACTGCAGAGGCTTAATGCTCTACCGAATAAAAGGTTCAATGAATAAGAAGCAGAAAGACCATAGAATTATAGGAATATAGACAAAGTCCTTAAGGTGATTGAATTAAAAGACAATCAATGTCACTCATGTAAGCAAAGTCTTGAAATAGCCACCAAATCATTTAGACTCTAGCAGTACATAATGCCTATGACTTCGGTCAACATAAATTTTAAACTTCAACAAAACACTATTTTGTTTATAGCAAAATGTATGTAATAACCTGGCTAATAACCTGAGCAACATAGTTTTCTTGAAAATTCTGCCTCATTCCAAATTTCCAGAAGACCTAGCTTTGAGCACCTGTGCTGAATTTTTCAAAATACTGATAAAATATCATCTTAAGTATTTTGTTAATTTGGAATCTCTTTACTATATCATGGCAAACATCCACTTGCAGATAAAATGGCATGAGCAGCATTGCTCATCTCTTTCCATTTGCCATGCACTGTATGGAACTTAAACAACGTTACAAAGGTCCTTTAGAGACTTCTCAGGGTTACTTGAAAGGATCCTGTTTGTGTTGAAATTTGATGGGTGTCTAGGCGCTCCTGAATTTGACAAAAGGAGGATTGACACTCCAATTGTTACCGCTAATCTGAAAAACAATATAGATATCTTTGAAATGTTAAAATTAGAGTGACTGTGTGATCTTGCACTCCCTGGCCTGAGTTTGTATTTAGAGGAAATGAAGTCAGCATATCCACCTGGCCACTGTATCATTGTTCACAGTAACCAGAGTGGAATCAACCTCAGTGTCCACCAGTGAATGAAAGCGTAAAGAAAATGTGAATTAGATACACAGTGGAATGCTACTGAACCTGAAGCTAGGAAATCTTGTCTTTTTCGGTAATTTGAGTGAACTTGATGGACTTGATATCAAATGAAATAACCATTTGAAGGAAAGTTGTCCTGATTACAGCTGTTAGCTTCCACATGTTTTCTTTAGGACATTCTCCTTCATAAAACCAAAGAAGCCAAAAGGTTTGGGTTTACATTGATTTGGGAAGACATTGGGCACAGCAGAAAAGACACTAGTTGGGATGCCTGCGTCCTGGGTCAGAGTGCTTGGGTTAGTTTGGCTCAGCCTCCTAGTAATACACACCTTTGGCAGATGATGGTTCAGATATATGGATCCCTGCTGCTCACATCAGAGACCTGGACAGATTCTCTGGTTTCTGGCTGTGATCTGACCCTGCTGTGACTGTTGCAGACATTTGAGGAGTGAACCAGCAGATGGAAAGTACTCTCTCTCTGCCTTTCTAATAAATAAAACAAAATGAATAAACATGAAAAAAGGGTAAGTTTCCTATTAGCATTTTCTGTTGACTCAGAATTTAATTAAAACATCAGAGTTTGAAGCCTGAAAAATCAAGCGCTCTGTGTTGTTCTTTCATTTTTGAAGTTTGTGATTTTGGACAAAGATCTTTGCTTTGCCAGAACATGTTTGCTCTCTGTAATCCAGGATCTTAAGCCCTCATGTATAAGGACGGTTTAATAAGTATTTAATTGTAGGCAACTTAAGATACTACCTGTTACAAGAGCATCCCACATTAGAGCACCAATTTCTGTCCTGGATTCTCTGCTTCCAATTCAGCTGTCAGTATATGCTCCTGGGTGAAACAGCTGAAGATTGGCCAAGTTCTGGGGCTGCTGCCACACTTGTAGAAAACCTGGATGGAGTTCCCAACTCCAGGCAGAAGCCTCACCAAGCCCCGGATGTGGTAACCAATTGGGAAATGAACCAGTTTCTAGATGTCTTTCTGTGTCCCTCCTTGTCTCTGTCATTGTGTTTTTACGAAGAAATACACCTTTAAAAAAATATTTGTGGAATGACCATCTAGAACTGTCACACTACTAAAGTGAAGAAGAAAATCTGTCCAAAGAGCCACCTGCCGTGGCTGCTGGAGTATGAAGCAATTTATCTATCTCAAATGAAATACGGAACTACCTCGTGCACCTTCAGGGATGCTCTTCTTTCTGTACCAATATTGTCAGTCTGGAAGATATATTAACGAGGTCATACAAAACTATTAGTGTATTTTTTTGTGCAGAAACATTTGAAATACATGTGTTGTTTTTTCCTAGTACACATTTCTCACAAACTTTTCGAAAAGCTCTCCTCATAGGGTGGGGAAGCTCCGAATCAGCTTTCCAACATCAATCTACTGCAGTCTCCATGTTGAAGGATTCCTCTTCCTTGGCTGTGTGTGTCTCTGTGTGTGTGTGTGTGTGTGTGTGTGTGTGTGTGTAATTCCAGCAGTGTCTTGCTTCAACGAGCTCCACGTTAGGTGCCTGTTATCTTTCTCCTGTATGTTATTTGTATTTCTAATTCAGAAATTTCTCTTGAGCCCAAGAATGGCGTTCCCACTCCTTCCTGACCATCTCTCTTTCTTTCTCTTTCTCTCCCTCTTCCTTTTCTCTCTCTCTCTCCCTCATTTCAGCAGGCTTTTTTCTTCCTTAGTGCATCAAAATTGATATTTGCTCCCTGCCCTCTTGGATATCTAACATCATCTTCAGTGGGCCTGGGCTTCTCCAAGAGACAAGCAGAACCAATTAGTTTGGTTTTTTGGTTCCTGCACAGTGAATGTCCCTAAGGAAAGGATCACAAAAGCAGGCTGACACCTTGAAATATGCGAATGGTCACAGTTGCCGAAATATAGCAAAAGGAAAAGCTTACAAATTAATCTCTGTGAAATGACCTTGTCCCCGCCCCCCCCGTAAAATCATTTTGGAAGAACTTGATGCAGCAGACAATTGCCTTTTGTGTTCGGTCTGCCATCCAAAGTCCTCTTTTGTCTTTTGCAGTGAATGAAAATTCTAAGCCCTTGGAAATGCATGTAATGTCCTGAGATTTTTATCTTGGGTGACCCGTCAATGCCTGCCCGGCCCGGTGCTTGGGACTTCATAGGTTTGTTAATTAATAAATATGTAAATTTCTATTAGTACAAGCCCAGCAGAAGCTTGGAGGTCGCTGTTCCTGAATTCACTTAGTTATGCTCGCTGCATTCATACCTGCACCTGAAATTGAAACTTGCCTTTGCTACTCAAACTCACTCCTGTGTTCCTAATGGCCTTTCCAATCATCTATTATTTCATTCACTGATTTCCAACTGCTGGTTGCAGTCGTAACAGTCTAATTCCGTGCTACATTGTTGGGAATGTTATTTCTGCATCAATTTTTCAATACAAAATTCATTGTATAATTGTTTGAAGATCTATTTATTTGAAATGGTATTACATATCCACCAAATTTGCAGAGTTTTACTTGACAAAAAGTGATCCCTAATGTAAATGGTAGATGTAATATAAACCTATATATGTAATACGTTTTATAAAGACATATAAACCTTGATATAATAATAACTTTAAACCTATATCACTTGTAAAGTCTTAATATTAAGGGAAACTGTACTGGAAGTGGTATTTAGGATTTCTATGCTTCCTGCTTGGAATGTCTGCAAACCTAAAATGGGATTAAATGAATCTGTTAACTTTAAAAATGTGTATTTACATATTAAGCATGCTTAAAATTAAATATGGGGATGATGGCGTTGGTTCATCTACCTCCAAGTGCTGGCATCTTATATGGGTGTCAGTTTGTGTCCCACTGTTCCACTCTCCATCCAGCTCCCTGCTTATGTCCTGGGAAAGCAGTACATGATGGCTCAGTGCCTTGGAATTCTGCACTAACATGGGAAACCCAGAAGAATCTCCTGGCTACTGACTTTGGGTTGGGTAGGGTTGGCCATGATGACCAGTCAGGGAGTGAACCATCAGGTAGAAGATCTTTCTTTCTCTCCTCTCCATAAATCTGTCTTTCCAATAAAAATAAATCTTGAAAAAAGCTAATATGATACTTCTTTCTGTAACCAATCACCTTTATTTTTAGGGAAATCTTGGTTCAAACTAATTAATTAATTAAAGATTAATTTATTTTTTCCCCACAGCAATTAGTTCTTTTTCTAAGCACAGCTATGTATGTGAAATGAACAAACAGAATTTCAGAAAGGTATCTGTTATTGAAACAGTTTCAAGGTTGGAAGAGTGGGTACCCTTGACAAAACAAGGGAGGCAGTCAACATTTAATTACCAGGCCTGATATCAGAAACTATTTATATCTCTGTCATTGAGCAAACACCATAAGTATGCAGATACACCACAAATCGTACAAATAGACTCAAAGGATAAGTTTATTTTGCTATTAGAAAACAGTCCTTGCTAAATCCATACTAAACCCATGTATTTTTTTTTAACAGAATATGTATTTCCATGAAATTTTACTCTTTATTTTTATAGATTTCTAAATGTTGCTACAAATAAATTTATGACTTAATTTTATCTTCCATGAACTCTTTCAGTATTCCTGTATGCATACCAACAGGCATGCACTGGCACACTGGCCCTTACCACTTACACACAAGAACACACATGTACTTCCAGGCAGTAGTACACATGTACCTGGGAAAACCAAAACAATTTTACCCAACTCTTCTTAGAGAAAATAAAGTGTGTGCTCAAAGCATGGGAAGGATCATCGGGAGGGCGGAAAGCAAATGAGGATTAGTTGTCAGTGACAGAAAGCCCGGTAGTAAACTGAATTACCTTGGCCAACTCCAATCCAACCCACTGCCATGTGTGGCCTATTTTTATCTCAGGTGAATACATTTATTCACGATATGTTCATTTAAACTGGGTGTTTTTCATTCCAGCAGGAAAAAAAAAATACTGGGTGGCATACAGTTTCCCTAATTTATAGATTAGTAATTACTCTTCTGTTGGTGTTGGCTGTTTTCTTCTTGTTTTCAGAAGATGATTTTAATTAGAAATTCTAACTACCTGCACATTGCAATCACCTTTTTCCCCCCTCTCACTAAAATTACTTCTCATACAGCAGTGTGAATGGAAACCAAGTTACAATCAAGTCAAGGTGCAGATTAAGAAATAAGCATTGCAAATCTCTCAACATCCACCAGAACTCAGGAGTTCTTTAAATACACGTGCTTTTTGAATACAGCCACAAAGTTGTTGAAGCTATGTTTAAGGAATGATTTCATTATTGCAGTCACTGAATTAAATAGAATCAGTTCATTTGAGCAAAGATAGAGTATGCTTTTCCTTGACCCTAAAATAGTCTCAGATTTTCCAAATCTTGATTTCTTAATTACAAAAAGAGAATGCTAATTGTACCCACCTCAAAAGGATCTTGGAAGATAAAAAAAAAGCAATACACAAACAGCTTCACACATTGCTGTGTGGTTGGTTACCACTGTATGTCAATGGTTTGAATGTGGTGGTTAGGGGTCAGACTTAAAGATGACATACGGTAGGTTTGTGCTGTGGTTGTTTCTTGTCTTGAGTTGTTTCAATTCCCAGGGCTTCATTTGTTCATCTGCAGAATGAAAATAATTTTGCCCTTAAGTTATTCATTTTAAAAATACATATGTTAATATAAAGAAAGATTTCAAGTATTTCAATTGTACAGTTTTAAGAACATAACATCCCCACCTCACCCATTTCTTATTTTTAATTTTTGCAAAAGCATGTTTTCAACTTACTGGATAAACACAAACTTTTGCTAAAAGTTTGCTACAGCCAGTGGGAAGTAGACATACCACTGCTCCTCAGAGGTAGATGATGATCTGTGGACCAAGTGGCTATTCTAGCTCCTTACTGTTCTCAAAGCCTTTATTGTAGCATGGCTAGACCACATGATCTTCCAAGCTGATTCATTATCTGGCCTTCCACAGAATAACATTTGCTGACACCCAGGCCGTGACATTTAGCTATTTGTAAAACCATTCTCACAAGTTTGTCTAAGGAAAATTTAGGATTTTTTTTTTTTAATCAGTAAGTCACCACACAGTTTGTATTTTTCTCCACTGTTTTTCATACTGGGCATTAAATAATTGACTTGCCTTCATAAATTAAATTCTTAGTGGAGGATTATTGAAGTTAGGACGCCTTCATTTGAATGAGCATGTTTGTTTATTGTTAATCCCATGCTGGCCTCTTGGTTCCAGTGGGAATGTTGGTTCTAGTTCTTTGAAAGAAGATATGCAGAGCAGACTATGTTGCCATGGAAATACAGATTTTCAGTACAGTTTGCTGTGATCAACTTACTGTGACTTTTAAAAAGCTTGCACGGAAATTTTGCAACAAAACTATTTAATTTACCAAAACCAGGAAAAGAAATGAGTGTTAGAGGGAGAACGCTGTTAAGCACGGATCACAATTAATGTGCTTGATCATTACGTATTTAGATGTTACTGTTGAGAACAATGGTATTATAATTAATTAATACAGATGAAAAGCATCACCCTGAATATTCATGAAACATTTTTTTTTTTAGTTGAAGGAAGTGCTTTCGATTTTACAAACTCCTTATGTTCAAGAATGTGAAGAACAGGGCTTGAGCAAGGGAGAGAGAGAGAAAGAGAGAGAGGGAGAGAGAGAGAGAGTAAGATTATCTTCATAGATTTTCACCTATGGGACTCGGCGCAGTGGCCTAGTGGCTAAAGTCCTTGCCTTTTTTTTTTTTTAAAGATTTATTTATTTTTATTGGAAAGGCAAATGTATAGAGAGGAGGAGAGACAGAGAGGAAGATCTTCCATCCGATGATTCACTCCTCAAGTGACCACAACGGCGAGTGCTGCACCAATCTGAAGTCAGGAACTTCTTTCCAGGTCTCCCACGTGGGTGCAGTGTCCCAATCCTCTGGGCCGTCCTGAAATGCTTTCCCAGGCCACAAGCAGGGAGCTGGATGGGAATTGGAGCCGCCGGGATTAGAACCAGAGCCCATATGGGTTCCCGGAGTGTTCAAGGCAAGGACCTTAGCCACTACGGTATTGTGCTGGGCCCTAAAGTCCTTGCCTTTAATGCGCTGGAATCCTGCATGGTCACCAGTTCTAATCCCAGCGGCTCCACTTCCCATCCAGCTCCCTGCTTGTGGTCTGGGAATGCAGGCAAGGATGGCCCAAGGCCTTGGGACCCTGCACCCATCTGGGAGACCTGGAGGAAGTTCCTGGCTCTTGGCTTTGGATTAGCGCAGCACCATCTGTTGCAGTCACTTGGGGAGTGAATCATCAGACAGAAGATCTTCCTCTTTGTCTCCTCCTATTCTGTGTATCTGACTTTGCAATAAAAATAAATAAATCTTAAAAAAAAATAAATTTACCTATGAGGCCCAGCACAATAGCCTAATGGCTAAATCCTGCCCTCGCATACACAAGGATCCCATATGGGTGCCAGTTCATGTCCTAGCTGCTCCACTTCCCATCCAGCTCCCTGCATGTGGCCTGGGAAAGCAGTAGAAGATAGCTCAAAGCCCTGGAACCCTACTTCCATGTCAGAGACCCAGATTAAGTTCCTGGCTCCTGGCTTCAGATTGCACAGCTCAAGCTATTGCATCCAGCAGATAGAAGATCTTTTTCTGTGTTACTTCATCTCTGTATAGCTGCCTTTCCAATAAAAAATAAAATAAATCTTAAGAGAATGAATTTAATATATGAAGTACATGAAATCTATTCTCTTTATATTGATGAAAATTTCAAAATCAATAGACTATTTCATGAAATAATCTAATTATCTCCCGAATATGGGAGCTCCTTTATTAAAATCAAGCATCTTAGAAAAATATGTAAATATTAACTATAGCCCAAATTTTCTTTTCCTTTTGTATAATTTATCTAAATTCCTATGCTGTGTACACTTGGTTTTATAGCTTTGTATTAACTTATAAGTTACTATTTGAATGAGGTATGTATATTCCTATTACTGCATATGTTTTAAATCGAAATTCAAATTCATTCAACTCAATTCAGTTAAAATATGAGTGAGGATGTTTGTTAGACTTTGCACCAAATTCTAGGATACTGAGATCTCAATATATACATATCCTGGAGTAAACTGATTGAGAGTTATTATAAACATCTTAGTTTTGAAACAGGTATGCGATGAAATCTAGGCAGAGGATTAAAACCTGATATTTTTGTGTATAAGACATAAATGTTTTGGAGCTGACAGTGTACCCTAACCGGTCAAACAGCCTCCTGAGATGCCAACATCCCCTGTGATAGCCCATTTGAGTCCTGGCTGCTCCACTTGGCCCAACTGCCTGCTGTAAAGGCAGAAGGTGGTCCTAGTGCTTGGGTTCCTGCATCCATGGTGAGCCTGTTGAAGTTCTCTGGCCTTAAGTTTGTTTGTTGTTTTTAATATGTGTGCATGTATATTTGTATCTGAAAGAAAGAGTGAGAGGGGAGAACAGAGAAAGAGAGATGTCCCTTGCACTAATTCCATCCCTGAACGGCCACAACAGCTAGGGCTGACCTTTACTGAAGTCAGGAACTGCACTGTCTTCTCCCACCCGTGAATGATGAACACCTGTATTTTGCAGCCTTCCCAAGTGTATGAACTGAGATCTAGATTAAAAAAATGGAGCATCCAGGACTTGAAGAGGGCTCCAATATGGAAAATTAGTGTCTTAGACTTCAGCTTAATGTACAAAAACATTCTTCCCTGTAATTACATTTAATTTCACTGGAAGTATACATTTAAACATAGATACTAAGTGGTGACATTGTGTTATGCATGTTTTTTCTCAATCAAAATATGTTTAAAAAAAAGCTTCCAAAGGAGTCTTTCCTAAGCCCAAGCAATATTATCTGAATTTGTCCTGCACCTTCTTCAAGGAGTTGTAGGTAGCTTTGTGTTCTGCTCTTTGGTGACTGATGTATTTGACTCAAGTTTTGTGAACAGTATAAAGTCTGTGCGTAGGATCATTTTTTTTCCAGCATGTCTGTATTCAAATTGTCCCAACAGAAATTCAGTTTTTTTAACCAATTTATTGATCATTATATAGTATCAAACTGATGTTTTCCAATAAGAAGTCAACCAAAAGTGTTGTATTCATTTTATATGTTATTTACTCATTCCTCAAAATTTATTATCTACCTACCAGTTTGGTTGAGTTGTCTGAAGATTCACATTTATTAAAAAAAAAAATTCCTCTTCCTAGAAAGAGTTCTTTTGGCTGCCATGAGCATTCAGATAGATTCCTTAGAGTTTATGAAAGTTTTGGAGATTACGGAGAAAAGAATTTCATCATGTATGTTCTATATTGATTGAAAAACAAAATATATATATATATATATACAGTCAAACAGAGTGCATTTGCCACCTCTCCAACAGCTCAATATATATATATATATATATATATATATATATATATATATATATAGAGAGAGAGAGAGAGAGAGAGAGAGAGAGAGAGAGAGAGAGCTCCCATTGAGCTGTTGGAGAGGTGGCAAATGCACTCTGTTTGACTGTGCAGGTGGAAGTGGCCCCAATCTTTCCTCCACCTCTTCTGATCACTGCTGTCACATGGTCAGGTCTTGCCTTACATTATTCTTAAGTTCCCCAAATTAGATAGTTCTTAGGCATCTGTTCAGTTCAAAAGATCAGGTGTTCTGGGGAAAATATTGGCCAGATTTGAAATAATTTCATGAGAATTAATGCTGCGTTTAAAAGTCATTACCATATAAATGTGCATCTGGATAAAGATCAGAAATGGTGTAGGAGCGAATGGCAAAGTTGTGTTTGGGGGTGTTTTATGCACACATCAATACATCTACACATACATATTAAAACACAAAGATATTTCCAAAACTCCTTGGCGGGGGAGGATATTTGAAATCACTGTATAGGAGAAATCTTCAGAAACTCATGGGAAGTGAATATGATTTTTTAATTGCATGGATTTCAAAAGATGTGCACCAGTAAAAACCTATCTGTTAATTTTACTGAAATCCCATATCATTTCTTCTCCTTTCCTGTGTTGAAAAATATTCATGAACAAATAGTGTATATTTGTATAAGAGACTCAACGTGCTTTTACATTTAAAAGTCAATTTAATTCAATGTAGAATGAAGTTCCCTCTTTTGAATTAACATCAAAGCAGAACTTTATTTTCAGGGTGGGATTTCAAACATTTGAACACTTTTTTTTTTTTTTTAACTTGGCAAGTTGCTTTCCCTCCTGGGACAGATAAAAGGGTATTAAATCTCACCCAACAGACTGTGGATTCAGCAAATCAAGTTACAGATAAGAAACTGAAATATGAGAAGCATATCAACTTTTGAACTTTGCAGTTTGCAGAAAGAAAGGTTTCATTAACTGTGAATTTATGTTTTAAAAGTGTATGTTCCATAAATAGCAAAAAAAATGGTGATAAAAGTAGCTGTAATAATTTAAGGAGAAAAGCTCATGATTGATCATCAAAAATCAGTGCTGAAAATATCTGTGCTTTACAAAACAATCAATAGTAAAGTGATAGGAAAGCATTATCCTTTAGCACTTGCTGTATTAAAAATGATACTGATTCAGTCTAAATCCCAAATGGGTTTTCTCCACAGTGTTATCCAGAAGTCACCCCAGTAGGGCCCATCATCTTTCACCACTAGAAATTAAAAATGATGAGTAGAGGATTGGCAAGCGAATTGGAAGCCAAGCTTCCACCCTTATTCTTGTTGATTTCATATTTCTGTGTGACCAGATTTGTTCGGATCTTAAATATTTGGTCACATTCTCTTATCTGTTGATAGGTCCATGTTCTTCAGTTTGGCTTTAGACATTGTGCTTGTAATTTCTATGAAAATCTTCATGTTCCGTAAGAAATCAAACGTGTTGTTTTTTCTGATTTCACCTGGAAATACCTGTCTTGAATAGAGTTGAGTCAGTGAGCATGTTGCACATTTGGTTGCACTGGGTCCCATGGGATAATTGCAAATTACCCAAATGAATTTACAATTGTTTGAATGCTCTGCTATCATTGTCAGCACTTTATTGAATAATTTTTCATTTGGTCCTGAGCCTCTGACTGACATTAACTGGTGCATTGGAATAAGAATTCACAATGTGACCAAAATTGCAATTTCATCCAATGCAAACTTATCTTCAGTGAATCTACCCAGCCATTATTTTGATAATCAGGAAAAAAATACCATCCTAACAGGTCTGAATGAGGTTTGAGTAGAATAAATTATGTAGAGCCTGGCATGAGTAAGGCAGATGTGTTGGGTTTTATTTATTTAAATAGAAATTGATTTATTTTTATTGGTAAGGCAGATTTACAGAAAGGAGAGAGAGATCTTTCATCTGCTGCTTCATTTCTCAAATGGCTGCAATGGACAAAGCTGAGCCAATCCAAAACCAGGAGCCAGGAGCTTCTTCTGGGTCTCCAACATGGGTGCAGAGGCCCAAGAACATGAGCTATCCTCTGCTGCTTTCCCAGGTCATAAGCAGAGAGCTGGATCAAAAGTGAAGTGGCAGGATGTGAACATTTAGGATGACACTGCTGAAGGCAGAGGATTAGCATGTTGAGCCATCATGCTGGCTTTAATAAATGCAATTTTATCATAGAGGCTGACTACAGTAAATCCAGTATACTTAGTAATATAGCTGGGAATACAAGGACTGAATTCCCCAATGAGTATATATTATTTGTATGTAATGAAAACACTCGAACTTCAAACTTATACTTCGCAGTCCGTACCTTCTGTAAGTTATCAAGTGATTTTTTTTAATCCTGTGATTATTAGGGCATCAATATTAGTTCATGATTTGTTTAGTTTTGTCTTTGTTTATTTGAGAGTACAACCTAAACTGATGTTGATGAGAAATGAAGACCCAGAATCACAAGCAACATTCGTTTTGCAAGCTGCTTTGGTGACAAGTCAGCCACTGACTCCTCTGATGGCTTCTTGCAGACCATATGTATCTGCTCTGTCCTCGACAGAGTTGTCAGCTGAGCCCGCCTGCATAATTTTTAGTACGAAAATAACACAGAAAGGATTAACCAACCCAAACTCAAGTAGGCAACCAAGCCTATAGGTGTTTAGGTTCATGAGGTGATTTGTCAAGATGCTAATCACCTGTGGGACAAATCATAAAAGACCTTTGATTTCTGAAGGCAGAACCAGCCTTGACAGTTTTGCTAGTGATGCATGCTGTACTCTGTTCTAGCCAAAGATGACCTCACCACAGTGAACATGCCCTCCCTCCTGTGGATGTGCCAGACCCACAGCAGATCATTAAAGAGTCAGAACTAAACTAAATAGAGTCCAATCTCAGGACCTGTTTTTTGGGTTTTTTTTTTTTTTGAGATTTTGAATCTTGTGGACACATCTCCTTGTTTCTGTTAGCCTCAGTTGTTCATCTGTAAATTCAACATAAAGATGCCAATCTTTTTCTCAAAATGTATTTATTTTTATTGCAAAGGCAGATTTATAGAGAGAATGAGACAAAGATCTTCCATCTATTGGTTCACACCCCAGATGAGCCCATTGGCCAGAGCTGAGCCAATCTGAAGCCAGGGGCCAGGAGCTTCTTCCAGCTCTCCCATATGGGTGCAGGGTCCCAAGGCTTTGGGCCATCCTCCACTACTTTTCCAGGCCACAAACAGGGAGCTTTATGGGAAATGGAGCAGCTGAGATATGAACTGGGACCAACATGGGATGTTGATGCTGGGAGGTGGAAGATTAGCCAGTTTAGCCAAAGCCCCCATAATGGTATTAATCTTGCTCAGCTCCTTTCAGAGCAGGTGCATAAATTAATCTAAAGCAGAGAATATGTCACAGCACGTTTTTTGTTTTGTTTTGTTTTTAACTGGGAAGATAGATAAACAGAGAGAAGGAGATACACAGAGAAAAATCTGTCTGTTGGTTCGCTCCCCAAGTGGCCACAATGACTGGTGCTGAGCCAACCTCCAGTCAGGAGGCAGGAACTTCTTCCAGATCTTCCATTCTGGTGTGACATTCCAAGGCACACAGGTGCAGTGTCTCAAGGCTTTGCGCCATCCTACTGCTTTTCCAGGAAACAACTAGGGAGCTGGATGAAAAGTGGAGCAACTGGGATATTAACTGGCACCCATAAGGGATCCAGGCACATGCAAAGATATGTTGAAACTACTTCAGTAACATGCCTTGAAAAACAGTGCTTTAAATATCTTAAATCAGAACTATGGTTATTTTTTGGAGCTTGACAGACCAGTCAAATGGATTTCCAAAATGACCTGAATTAGGAATGAATATTTTGTTATAAAAGAACATATTGATCTGTTGATTGTAGATGGTAGCTAAAGTTTCCTCAGTTACAAAATTAAATAATGTTGTTCTTATAATGAGAAGTATAAAAATATTTTCTAGAACACTCATTGACATAAAATGTATTGAAAACTTTTCTTAAAGTGCTAATGAATTGGATAGTTTCCATTATGATCCTTATGCTGTTTTTATATAGATGTAGATTGTAATTTTAAAAAGTGAATCTAATCATTTGACATACATAGGCAGCACATATCTGTTTTAACTTTTGCCATCATTTCAAGGCAAAATTCCACTCATATGATTAAACCTTGTTAATGATTTCAAATGTAATCTAACAGAAAAACTGGTAACAGCGTAGAAAGACTGATTATAGGTCCATATTTTCATGTTTTTTTATATTACAGTTTTTAAATGATACTGAAAATTGGCGCAGTAGAATATACCACTGCTTGCAATACTGACACCCCATATCTGAGTACCCATTTGGGTACCATCTGCTCTGTTTCCCGTCCTGATCCCTCCTTGATAATCCTCCTGTGACAGCAATGGAACATAATGGAAACACTTGGACACTGGCACCTCCGTGCGAAACTAAAGATGGAGTCTGGGCTCGGCCTCAGTCGTATGGCCATTTGGGGAATGAACCAATAGACAGAGAAACTCTATCTCTCCATCCCACTCTCTGTCACTTTACCTTTCAAATGAATAAAATAAATCTTTATGAAGTATGCATTAAGCCAAAGTGTTACCTGGGAATCACCCTACTGTCAAATCATAATTGTAGAAACAGTTGTAATAATACAACAGTATTCTTTTAAAAAAGTAGACATAAAAAATAATCGTTGACTTTAAAACAATGAATCTCTTCTAACTTTAACGTTTTATAAAAGTGTAATGCATTTACTTGAACTTAGGATGATCTGAAAACGTAATTTTGCTGAGACCATACATATTTATTGTTTTCTACAGATTTTGATGTAATAATTATTAATAGATTTGACTACCTTAATGGGATCCTGGAAGCCAAAGCAAACAAACAAACAAAAAGCACCCATCATGGGCATAAGTATCGTCAGAGACCAAGCTGTAGCCCGAGCATCCTCCAGCCCCTCTGGCCCACCCTCTTCTTCCCTACGGGAGTGTGCAGTTGCTGCATATTATTCCTTCCTGTTCCAAAACAAGCAGCAAAGAGTCATTTGGATGGTCTGCCTAGAGTTAAAAACATGAACTTACCATCTAAAACATGTGAAACTTGGAGGCTGTTGGTCATAGAAAGGTGTGTGAGGGGCATGAAAGGAGGAAGAAAGGGAATACAATTATATTCTTAGCATTGTATTTACAAATCAAATCTGAATCTATTACAATTTAATCAAAAATTTAAAAATAAAAAAACAGTACAATGATATGTAGGCAAACAAAGATATAGAAGTTTAAGCAATTCTTGTGATGATACTCACAGATTTAAAAATATTTCCATTTTCCTTTTTTTTAAGCATTTATTTATTCCCCTGAACGGCAAAGTTGTTAAGAGAAGAGACAGAAAGACGTCATCCATCCGCTGGTTAAGTTCTCAAAGTGGCTGGAGCTGGACCAGGCCAAAGTGGCTGGAGCTAAGACCCTTGTCAGGGTTTCACACATGGATGTCAGGGGTGCAAACAATGGGGCAATTTTTCTTTGCATTTCCAGGCATATTAGCAGGAAACTGGGACAGAACTGGGACAGGCAAGATTCAAACTGTCACTTCACATGACAGGCAATAGCTTAACTAGCTGTGCCACAATGCCAGCCACAATGTTTTAAAATATTTCTATTTAAATGAAGGTGTCTTTGTGTTTTATTTTGCAAAATCAAATTACCACGTGCTTTCACAACTAATGGGCATGCTTTGCTGTGTATCTGAAAGTGCCGTACCATTGCATAATTAAAGTGATTTCCCTTTGAATTGAGTGAGTCTGAGTCAAAAAATTGAGAGGTGAATACAGTAAGGATGGGCTTACCTGTGGTTTCCCTGTGTTAGTTATTTACTGACCAATTTCATGGTAGAGACCTTCCTATCTGACATCATTAAGGACTCATTCTCATAGAAACAGCCTCATCTCCTAAAAACTAGTCCCTCGTTCAAGCTCTCAGAGATTTACTTATTTTTGTTGCTAATATTAGCCAAGGACTAGAGTCATGTTTGGTTCCAGTCTGTGAAATCTGAGTATTGCTGACTGATGCGTTGTAACCGAGACACACACATTTCCTACCGTAGACTTTCAATCAGCCCCAACTCTGGTCTCAGATACTTATGGGAAACTGCTAATGTTCATATCAGTTCGGTATAGAAACCATGCATAATTCCTCCAAAACTTAGAAAAGAAATAATGAAAGAACCACCCAGGGAGGAATGATGGGGTTTAGACATGCCTTTTCTGTTTGGTTGTTCAAGATTGCATTGAGGTTAAAAATAAAATGCCAACTGAAAATGAAGAAAAAGAACTAATTGATTGATGGTTGCCACCCAATACAGAATAGAGACATTTCCAGCAGCATTCTAAAGCAGATGTGATTTCAAGGACACAGTGTCTGTGCTGGGGAGGAATTTTGATAGCACCTAACTCTCATAGTGAACTTACCAAGGCATCAGGTGGGTGGTGTTCCAGGTGTGAGATCGCATTGCTAAAGGACTAGTGATTCTACCTGATTCAGATATTTACCTGATGTGCCAACACATTCCTCAGTTAAAGACACCCCTGAGAGTCTTAGGAAGCTTGTTAAATAGGAGGACAAAAGGCTTTGATGTTGCCTCCATGAAGCTGGGAGGTAACTGCACTGCTCTGTAAGCCTGGAACATAATCAGTCAGGTAGTTGCAGAACATCACTACCAACTCTGTAACAGGATTTGCCCACCATTCATACGTTTGTATTATATGTTTGTAATTTCCCATTGACTAGGATAATTGGCAATTCCAGTGAGCCAACTAAAAAAAAAAAAATAATCTGTGTTTCTCTTTAGCTAAAACATAATATAAAATCAGGATCAAATTTCTCTTCTGCAACTGTGGAAATGGCTTATTTCCAGAAACGCTTAGAGAGTATGATAGTTTGTACCCAGATGTAGTTGCAGAATAGTCACTGAAAAAGGGTTGTTTTTGTACATGTAATTCTGACATTCCACCCATGTTAAATACTAGTGACATTTTGGGTTGTTTTTCAACACTTTAATGAGAGTATTGCTCTATCCCCCATGCAAATTAATCTGGTTTCCCAACTATTGATGCATTTGCCAGTCTGTGCAGCAAACCTGACCTCCACTGAGAAGATGGAAATTAGGTTGCTATCATGGTTTAGATGTGTTTGTCTCTGCTAAGACTCATGTTGAAGCTTGGTCTCCAGGTTAACAGAAAAACCATCATAAATTCTTCTTTTCTTTCAGAAATTAGTTGAGTCTTGTAAATGTGAATCATTACAAAGTTTGCCAGTTCTTTCACCCCTTCCTGTCTTTACTCACTTGGTTTTCATTTCTTGCCACACCGTGAAACAGCCTGAGTACCACAGCAGTCTGAGCAGAGGGCAGATACTCTTGGATTTCTGGAACCACGAGGCTCTTTTCGTTATAATTTCTGTTGTCTCCAGCCTTGTGTTATAATGATAGGAAGCAGATTAAGCTGTTCAAGATTCTTGAAAACAGGAAATAGAAATCTTGCCAAAGGGTGAGTGTATATATAGAGAGTTCATCTCTCTAAATTGAACAAGTCAACACTTGAATGTGATTTACGAAGACACACATTGGAACTTAAGCTGTATGGCTATCAGAGGAAGTTAAGAGGGCTCCCTGGAGAAGCTAAACAACTAATTTTGCAGCCTGAAGGATCCTGGAGAGGGAAGGGTCAGCACAATATTTTTACTCAAAATGAGATGTGTGCATTGGCATCCACTGGGAGCTTGTTAGAGTGGAATCCCAGCTTCCATGCCAGATCCACAGAATCCATTTAACAATATTCCCATATAATTACATAGACCCTATCACTTCTGTTAACAGAGGGCTCTGTGGCATACCTGTTCTCAGTCTGGTCCACTTAGGCTACAAACAGGCTTCTGCCTGGCACGATGAGGAGGCAGGTGCTATTGTACTCAGCTCTGGTAGGGGCCAGGACAAAATCTCACAAAGACACCAAGAGATGTCTTAATGAAATGTTCAGATAACTAAAGACAAAGGAAATTGGTGCAACAGAGGAGAGGATCCACTCCTATAGGGGCCTTAGAAAGGCCAAGATCTACATTGGGCTTTAATTCTAATTAAAAAAAAATCCAGGGTGGGACAATAGTCCAAGATGTGTGAAATTTTGGCTGTCCTCTGGAAATGTCAAACAACCAAAGCAAGACTATACTATGTGAGTCAGGGTCACAGGGTTCTGGAGTTACCCTGAGGTACATTTCATTTTTTCCCCACCCTTTTTTTTAAGTTTTATCTTGTTTTTATTGAAAGTCAGATATAGAGAGGGAGAATCAGAAAGGACGATCTTCTGTTTGATGATTCACTCTCAGGTGACCGCAACAGCTTGTATGCCAAGAATCTTCTTCTAGGTCTCCCACGTGGGTGCAGGATCCCAAGACTTTAGGCCGTCCTTGACTGCTTTCTCAGGCCACAGGCAGGGAGCTGGATGGGAAACAGGGCTGCCGGGATTAGAACTGGTGCCCCCTATGGGATCCCGGTGCTTTCAAGTCGAGGACTTTAGCCCCTAGGCCACCACACCAGGCCCGGTGACCCCCTTCTATATGTCCTTAACAGATGTGAAGCAAAGGTACCAGCCTTTTCAACCTAAAACAAGGAATCAGAGGACATTTCACTCAGTCAACAACAGTGCCAGATTGTTCAGTTAGCCCGCCATGCTATATTGGAATACAACTCATTCTTACGACTAACCTGATCTTCCTAGCAATGCTGATTCTCAGAGGCACAGGTGATGGCTGGGGCGATTGGGTCCCTGCCACCCAAGCACAAATCCTGGAATAAATGTTCAGCCCCTGTGCTTGGCCTGCCAAAATTGTGTACACATCAGGCAATTGGAGAGTGAAACAGTGAAAAGAATGTTCAGTTTTGTACTTCTCAAAGGAGTGAAGAAATACATAAAAATAAGTACAGAAAATTTAAGACATTGCAGAAATTAAACTTTTCACATTGTTGTTTTCATAAATGAAAACAGTGGTGCAAAATGGTTTAAAATGTGGTCAAAGTTGACTGAATCCCATGTTTTTAATAGGATGGAAACTCTGGAAGCCAACAAGGAGTTAGTAAAGCTTGAAATTAGCAAATTCAGTTCCATCCAAACATGCATCCTGTACAATTATTTTTATGTTATTAAAGAATTTTTTATTTTATTTTAAGTATGTCAGTGCCTTAATGTTCACTTTTCTCCCACTATATCATATTTTATGTCCTGCACCAACACTGGTGGCATAAGTACTATGATCCTTAGGATTAAAATGTGACTTAGTGAGGTTGATGTAACTTTCTCAAGTACATGAAATAGTGAATCACAGCTCTTTCAAAAACTTATGGGAGGTTCCCAATATGCTCTACTGTTTCCCAAAGACTTTTTATATCACCGTGCATTCATGTGTGGAAGTAGAAAATATTTTAAGCAACAATGTTCTTTTCTTTCATCATGTCTTTATCTAGTTACTCTTATTTTGTAGGTTCTGAAACTGGCAGGTAAAAATACAGTGATACAAATGTATTTCTTTAGTTCTGATCACACTCAGCCAGGAAATCTAGCTTTTGTCTTGTGCCAACCACAAATTGTGGGAGCACTAGAGATTTTGTTCTTTGTAGTTTAAAAATGAATCTTTTTTTTGCCGTCCCTCCCAATGTGCTCTGGTTTTCTGTGGTCACTAAGTGAGTAATGAGAGAAAGTGCTTCAACTTGAATACAGCAAAGCCTGAAAAATGGCTCAGTAAAAGACAAGATTGTTTATTTCTCCAAAATATAATTTAGAGGAATTGCAGATAAAATAGAGGGCAAGAAGAAAGGGGCTGTCTCCTAGACTCTAGACTTTTCCTGAACAGATGGGAGATTTCCAAGGAGCCAGGCTGGGAAGTGATACAGAATACAGTGTCCACTAATTATCTAGAACTTTGTTACATGGAAAATCTAATTGCAAGGCAGGCGAAGGAATATACTTGGCCTGAGATTAGGAAGACAAGGGAATTAATTTCATGTGGGTAGCTTGTTTTCTCTTTAAGAAAATCCCCAGTGGAGATTATGGGAATACCAATACTAGCAGAGGCAGCAACTGCCATTGCTAATATTCACGGACAACTTCAACTTCTGGCAGTCACCGGCTGACTGTGGTGTCTGTCCCTTGTCCCTAATAACAGGTTCCCCATGAAGCCACATGTCATTGACACCAAGCTCCTACCATGTTCCATTGAACTTGTGGAGACGAGGGTTTTCCACTAAAGTTTTATCAAAGCCCACTTGCCCAGTCTCCAACTTAAGTATGTAAGTATTTAGAAGAAATGGTCGGTACAGGCAGAAAACACAGCCAATGAAAGGGCCCAGTAGTATTATGCTCTAAATCATCCTCTCTTAGTGAGGGAATGAAGCAGCTTTGGCTCAGACTTAAACAATCACATAATCTTTTCTAAATATTTAAAGAGATGATGACCCAATGGAGCTGGCGGAGATAATCTATCTATCAATCTATCTATCTATCTATCTATCTATCTATCTATAAAATCTCCAAATCAAATCTCAATTTTCTATTGTTTCTTCTCCCTCTGTGAATTATTTGTCATTTTTCCTTAGTTCACTTGAATTCTGCAGCTCTTTTGTTTCTTCTATTTGAATCTTTTGTTTGTCTGGAAAACCAAAATATCATTTTTAGAGTAAAAGCCAGTATGATTGCACACAGGAGTAGGAGTAGCCCAAGAACATGTGAAAAAAGCGATCTATTGAAGAGTATATGTAAGTTTATTGCTCAATAAGATTAAAAAGCCTTGCTATTTACCCTAGTGAACAGGTCCCTATTGGCCATATTTGCAAGTGGCCAACACAGAGTGGATCAGGCTACATTTAATTCTAAACAGTGAATAGCAATCATAGCCTGGGTTCATGGTTTTAGATAAAGTAGAAATGTTGCAATCAGCATTTGCATTTGATTATGGGAGCTTTCTTTTCTTGTAAAGGAGAAGCATGATAGAGCATATTTCTGTTAGAGTAAAAATTAAGTTCAAGTTACTATTGATTGCATTTTATATGACTTGAATGAGTTAATCAACATTTATGGAAAAACTTATCTTTCATGCTAATATTAGAGATGATACTTCCTATCTGCTTTTTAAAAGAATGAAATGTGATTTTATATATAATTGCCTAGTAGTCCTTACAAACTCATATAAAGGATTGTTAGCAATTGTGAAGAATTTGATAAACAGATATACAAGAAAACATCTATTTTTAGCATATAAGAAGTATTGACAATATCATATGTAATTATATATGAAATAATATATATCTTATGTAATCTTATGTGCATTTCAATAAATAAGAGTAAATACCTCTTCAAATTTAATTTTAGGGTTGATAAACCTACCATGTAAGTTGCAAATCTCTAAGATTTTCTAAAATCCTGACTTTCATTGGGTGATTTTCACTCCAGAACTGGTTTTGTTTTGTGTCAGAGTCTGTGCACCTTTGATTTATGCTCAGGTTGTTTTCTGAGACTTTAAAGAATCACAGCTGGATGAAAAAATGAGTCTCAGAAAACTGATTTTTCAAGTAAGAAGCACAAAGTGATGGATTGCTAGAATAATGGCGGTAACACGTACTGCGAATACAAAGGACATGCACAGACCCTTCAGCATGAATCTGGATTTCTAAGAGTGAATCTGCATTTTATTAACTTTCTGCTTATTATAGATCTCTGACTATAATGTCAGCCTTACATAAATTCATGGTGGCTCATGAGAAACCCTCTAAATTTTAATATTGCATTATAAATAATCTGAGGAATATCATAGTAGTAAGTTATTTCTGTTCCCTAGTTCACAAAAAATATTGCTTCCATAACAAGTATAATAATTGCTAGAGCAAAATTATAAGAATTTCTCAAAGCCTAGTTTACTATTAAAATTTTAAGCTTCTAATACAATGATTTAGTGAAAGCATTTAAAAAGTGGTAGTCATTAACTTCAAGGAATATCTCATATATATTACTAATTATATACATACTAAGAACTGCAGAAATGCACAACCATTATCCCAATGCCATTGAACATACTGTTTTATGTAATTGTCACACCCTTCTAAGATATATGCTGTCTAACCCTGTTTTATAAAAGAGGAAATGGAAAGAAAAAATCATATTGTAAGTTGTGTACTACATAATCAGTGGTAGTTAGAGTGCATATCAAAAACACCAGCTCTGGAGTCTGACCTCTGGATCTTGATATCTTGATATCATTTTGCCTCTCTGTGTTGATACTGTGTACAAGGTTTTTATAAACACACACACACACACACACACACACACACACACACACACACACCACATATGGTTTTGTCTTTATTTTTCAAGATTTATTTTAACTTGAAAGGCAGAGTAACCAAGTAAGAGAGTGACAAAACAGTAGATCTTCCATCTATTAGTTCATTCCCAATGACTGCAATGGCCAAGACTGGTCCAACCTGAAGCTAGCAACCTGGAATTTTCTCCAGTTGCCTACAATGATGAAAGAGACCCAAACACTTGGACCATCTAATGTTGACTTCACAGGTGCATTGTCAGGGAGCTGGATCAGAACTGGTGTAGCTGGGAACTCAAACCAGCACTCCAATATGGGAAGTTGATGTCACACGCAGGAGCTCAATTCCCAGTGTCCAGCACAGGCGTCTACTCTCTCTTTATATGATAAAAGCATAACAGATCCAAGATAAAGTAAGATGTGCAAGCCAAAGAAGTTTGTAAAACTCTTGGGGCATCGAGATTGAATCAGTTTTCTTTTATCATGAAGGGAAAAGGGGCTCTCAGAAATGATAGGCTCATCATCATCAGAAACAACATCATGCACCCCAGTCATTATATAAAAAGGTTCTTGGGTAGAATTTTTTATTCCAAGATCGTACGGTTACTGGTATAACAATTAAAGCAGTCTGAGACTATGTGTCTTGTTTGCTCAATCTTGTGGTCAGTGGTGTAGGATGCAAGACGTGGTCTTCATTCCAAATTATGATAGCTCTGCCCTCGTGTTGACAAAACAGCACCAAGTAGCACTGGAGATGCATGGTGGTCTCACAGGATAGTCAAGACCTAGTGCCACATAGGTAAATGTGTCAAGTCTGCAATCTGCCTTACAGTCTCATAGCTTTTTGATCCATTATCATCATCATCATTATTACAAAATCAGATATATAGAGGAGGAGAGACAGAGAGGAAGATTTTCCATGTGATGATTCACTCCCCAAGCAGCTGCAATGGCTAGAGCTGAGCCAGTTTGAAAGCAGGAGTCTAAAGCCTCTTCTTGGTCTCCTACGTGGGTGCAGGGTCCCAAGGCTTTGGGTGGTCCTCAGCTGCTTTCCCAGGCCACAGGCAGGGAGCTGGATGGGAAGCAGGGCTGCCAGAATTAGAACAGGTGCCTGTATGGGATCCCAGCAGTTTCAAAGTGAGGACTTCAGGCTGTTAGGCTACTATGCCAGGCCCTTTGATCCACTCTTTTTCAGCCGTGTATTTTAATGAGTCCTAGGCTTGTGGACAAGTCTTTTTAAAAAGAATTATTTATTTACTGGATAGGATGGGGACTGGGGGTTGATTCGGGGAAAGATCTTCAATCTATTGATTCACTGCCCAAATGGCCACAATTGTCAGTGTTGGCCAAATGAAACCAGGAACTAGGAGCTTCATCTGGGTCTCCCAAAGGGGTGCAGAGACCCAACTGCTTTCCCACGAGCATTGACAGGGAGCTGGATCCAAAGTGGAGCATGCAGGAATCCAGTTGGCACCCTTATAAGATGTTGGAGCTCTAGGTAGAGGTTTTCCCCCTGCATGCCACAACACTGGCCTGTGGACAAATATTTAATTTCCACCTCTTCTCTAACGAGATCTGTTCTGGCAAGATCAACATTGAAACATAAACAACTGCCTTGTGTCCTGCATTGCTTTAAGATCAGGATGATTGTGCTCAAACTACTGAGGCATTTTAAGATTCTTGTTCTAATTTTATTTGGTTCATCCTTATGTTTCCATGGCCTAGTGAGCATAAAATTTCAAGATTCTGTGATACTTATATACCACTATGTCCTGTATGTTACCACTGTTGCCAGACTTGAAACAGCATTGATCAGAACCTGGCATGTATGTGTTTTGGTATTTCATCTTTAACTCCATAAGATTATTCTAGCTGGGCTAAGTAGTATTCCTGCCTTACAAATCAGAGATGTATGACATACAAGGTTTTTCATCTTATACTTTAATGAAGATTTTTACTTCTAGTGCACTCACCTATCAATTAGAGATGCTCTTTGCTTCATATATCTCCAAATTATTGATGGGCTGAATTGAGAAAATTGTGCCAATGTAGCTCATTAATTGCCTTTTAGTGTTTTTATGTTGTGGTACAGAAGGAACTCAAACAATTAAATAGCATGAATGATTGAGCAGTATTCAATTTTATTCTATGTTTAAATAAATGTAGCATCCCAGGGTTCCTATATCTGATTATAGTAAGCACGCTTGCTGCAAAGTGAACCTTCTGCTACCTCACCAGAATCTGGTAGAATCAGTAAGAGTCAGAGCTATAATCAGCTTCAGGAGCCGTGCATAGCAAGTGCTGGCTGTTGCGCCATCTAGTGCTTGAATGCTGAGGAAATAGTGCAGAGTGGATTGCAAATGGAGGACTGTGCTTTCAGACGTTTTTCTTTTACTTGTGATTAGTTTTTAAAACTTTCTTAAAGATATATTTATTTAAAGAAACATAGTGAAAAGGGAGAGGGGTGGGAGAGGGAGAGAAAAATTTGAAATTTGAGATTTTCAGTTTGCTGGTTCACCCTCCAATGGTTTCAAATGACTAGAACCAGACCAGGTCAAAGTCAGGAGCTTGGAATTCCATCCAGGTCCCCCGGATGGGAGACAGGGGCCCCAAATATGTGGGGCATTTTCCTCTGCTTTCCCAGGCACTGCAACAGGGAGCTTGGGCAGCTGTTGTGATGTAACAAGTCATAATGAGCATTTATTTTTCTGTTGTTTTTAACTGATACGTTGAACATGGTATGCATTTGCAAGGTACTTTGTAATGTTTCTGCCCATGTACAAATGAGGCTATGGCATTAGGGTCTTTCAAGCATCATTTATTTATTTATGATGAAAATAGTTAAAAGCTTCTCTTCTAGGTTTTTATGTGTAGTGTATTACCCATATTCACTCACTGTGCTAAAGAATACCAGAACATATTTCTCCTGTTTAACCATGGCTTCACTCCCGTTGTTCAGCCTTTCCTCATTCTCCATCCCTGCTATTTCCCAAACATCTGATACCAACCCTCCTCCCCTGGCAATTCTGTTTAAAATTTCCAGGAGCCACTGTATCAGACTCCACATATGAGTGAGCTGTGCATGACTCTCGTCTTTCAGTCCCTGTTTTATTTGACTTATGATAGATGACCTTTCGTTACACTCAGGTATTGGCTGTTCCTGTGTTGTTTTTTTTTAACGATTTATTTTATTTTTATTGGAAAGGCAGATATACAGAGAGGAGAGACAGAGAGGAAGATCTTCTGTACGATGATTCACTCCCAAGTGGCTGCAATGGCCGGAGCTGAGCCAATCCGAAGCCAGGAGCCTCTTCCTGGTCCCCCCCGCGGGTGCAGGGTCCCAAGGCTTTGGTCTGTCTTTGACTGCTTTCCCAGGCCACAAGCAGGGAGCTGGACAGGAAGCGGGGCCACCGGGATAAGAACCTGTGACCATATGGGATCCCAGCACGTGTTAGGCGAGAACCTTAACCACTACACCATCACGCCGGGCCCTGTTCCTGTATTTTTATGATTAAATTCTACGTAGATGAGGCATCCCTGTAATTTTGGTGTAGGATATGTGGTCATTTTCCATTCCTCAAGGAAGGAAAGCTGGCTGAACTGAATTTGGACAAGAAGAGAATTGGACGGTTGAGAGATTCCAGCCATGGGGAAAATACATTCAGCAGTCCCTGGTGGGAATGTCAATTGAGTTGCTCTGCCATGCTACTAAAAGAACAAAGGCAAATGTTCAGTGGGTTGCTCTTATCTATTCATAGTTCACTATGCTGTTCCTTGCCTTTCCCCATAAACACCCATCCTCACTGGAGAATATTGGAAAATCAGAAGCTGATATTTGCTGGTGCAAATATGACAGTGCATCTTGCCTGGAGAAATTGGTGGCAGTGCTCCAAGCAAAGAGAAGACAAAAGCCGAGACGTAAATGCATCAGTTATTTCAAATTCTGTTCTTTCCAGGTCTCCTTTTACTTCCTCCAGTTAACTATTTCTGATTCCAGAGTAAGGTTATACAGTTTTTTCACTTGCTATAGAGTCTGAAGACTTTCTGCACTTTATGGAGTTCTTCCCCTCCTGATTTTTCTAATTGCAGCTGTAACACATCATCTTTCAAGCCTCTGGTTATATTTCTCTACATGACTTTCTTCCTGCCTTCCTCCCTGCCCATGTGAGTGTCAATAAAATCACTGGAGTTTAGAGTTTGTATTACAGAGATGGAAAGAAATACTCCCCCAAATCCTAAGCAAATTAAAAGCAGTCTCGGAGTTGGTAACATATGCATATGTTTATTTGTATAGGGAGAGATTAGGGTGACCTCCAGTTGCATTAGATTGAGGAAGAATTTTGCAATATAAATGGGGATAAATTAATTTTATAATAAATATTTCCCAAGGATGTAACAGGATTTTCCAAAAAGTGTTTGGGAAAGATGGAATTAGAAAAATAAGTGTGTTTTAGCACCAAAAATTATTTGCATTCCATGAACAGTTTCTTTTTGAATATTTATTCAATTTCTTGAGCTTTTAAAAGAACCTGTCATGTTAGAACATATACAAAATTCCAGAGGGTGAAAAGTAAAGAAACTTTTTTTGTGACTCTTGGAATCCCTTGCACACTTCTAGCATTTACAAAATAAGAAAGAGTTTTCAAAGAACTGTGAAGATACACAAACACACACACACACATCCTCATCGTCATCATCATCATGACCTCGTCAGTGGATAGGTTACTTGTCTATTCTGTGAAGAGCGGAAGAAGAGACTTTTACTAGACTGCTCTATAGGTTTGTGGTTAGAGAACAGAAGGGCCTTTGAATCACTCCCTGTTGAGAAGTTAGAGTCTAGCCCCAGGATGCAAGTTGGTGGAAGGATCCATGAGATTCATCCTGTTGAGAGAGCCAAGGATCATAAACTTCACACCACACATGTAACTGCTAAGCTCATCAGCTCTGGGTCATTTTAAAATAAATCCTGTGCAAGAGGCAGGCTGTCAGACTGAGAGAATCATCCCAGCCAGAGGCAGAAGTTCTCTGGAGATAAGGAGAGCCAACTAGATGGCATATTTCCTATTATGGAAAGGCAGTCGAAGCACTCTGCCAGAAAAGCTACGGTGGACTTAAGGAAGTCCTATAGTAGCACATATCAGCCTGGAAAATTTCCTGGCAATATCTACCAAAAGACAGTCATCCATCATCCCATGCTTACTCTGCCATTCTTCCCAAGTATTCTTTAAAAATTGGTGCAGAGTTCCAGAGGGGCTGGGACCATAGCGTAGTAGACTGATTATCCACTCGCAGCAATACCATCTCATATGGGTGCCAGTTCATGTTCTGCCTGCTCTGCTTCCCATCCACCTCCCTGCTTGTGACCTGGGAAAGCAAGGCTCAAGTCCTTGAGCTCATGCATTGATTTGGAAGATCCAGAAGAAGCTCCTGGCTCCTGGTTGTGAAATGGCTCAGCTCCAGCTCTTGTGACCATTTGGGGAAGTGAACCAGCTAGTTGAAGAGCTTTCTCTCTTATTCTACCTTTGTCTTTCTCTCACTTCTCTTTATCTGACTTTCATATACAAATACGAAAGTCTTTAAGAAAAAAAAAAAACAGCTCCTGAATGAGAGAGAATGGGAACTGAAGGGGCAGTGCCAGGTAGGATAGTATTGGCTGGATTTAAGGGGCTACCATAGAATATGTCCGGCTTGATAACAAATGAGATATGGGAGCTTAGAAAGTTAAAGAGCACACGTGACATGTCCTTGTCCAGTTTCATCCACTAGTGGGTGCTAATTACACACAGCTCACCAGGACAGGAACAGTTTAGGCAGGAAGATAACATGCATGGTGCATTTTGAGTTTGTGTTGCCAGATTATGGAACCAACAGGTGTTTTACATGTATAAGAGTCAATAATAATAATAATACCTTCTTAAAGATTTATTTATTTTTTATTGGGAAGTCAGAAGAAGAAACAGAGAGCATGATATTCCACCCACTGGTTCACTCTCCAAGTGCCTGTAATATCCAAAGCGGAGTTCATCCAGTCTGAAGCCAGGAGTTTCTTCCAGGTCTCCCATGTGTATGCAGGTTCTCAAGGCTTTGAACCATTCTCTACGGTTTTCCCAGGCCACAGGCAGGATGCGAAATAGGAAGTGGAGCAGCTAACATGCTAAGCGGTGCCCAAATGGGATAATGGCAGTTTCAAGGCAAGGATTTAGCCATCACATCTGGCCCAATAATTTACAAAACAAACAAACAACAACAACAACAAAACCATAAGAATTAGTGAAACTCCCCAGAGAAACAGTTAGTATTTAACAAGAAAAATTCTTTTCCCAAGACCCAAGAAATTTTGTCATTGAAGATGTTTGCAAAAGACAGCATTTTTATAAACAATAAGGTGATAGAGACATTACAAGAAAGACAAAACTTTGTTAAATTGTATACCAGTGGTGGAAGGACCAATGACTATTGGAAACAGAGGGAAACGCAAACATTGAGAACACAAATACTTTCAGTAATTATAAAACAGGAGGTAGAATAATTTTGGCACTCACTACAAAGTAAGGAAAAGAAAGTACAGAAAATTACATTGGGGAGAAAAGGATTTTTATTCTTGACATATTCTGCTTCAGTGATGTTGAGAAATACCTGTACCTAACATATTTTTACATTTGTGAGTTTACAAACATAAGACATTCAGGCCTTAGCTTGTGGGTGAGTTAGAAATGAGGGCAGTTGGCTTCATAAAAAGCTGAGGATTTTTTCCTCTGTTTCATGGCTTTGCTATTAGACTATGTGTGCTTTTTATCTCTGTTCTTGTGAGCTGTTAAAAGCTACTTACTTTAATCTATGACACTGACCTTACAATGTGCTTTATAATACATGTACCTCGATGATAAGGTGTGATTTGTGATCTTTCGAAGCCTACACATGAATCTCCAAGAGTCATGCTGTGTTGCTACAGTGCTCTGAGTCATTATGATCGAAATGATAGGAATTCATCATTGTTATAGATGGGCCTGAGTGACTTGACAGTGTATATTTTTCGTAAATTTTACCCAGAATTAGAGATCGCATTTTGAAAACTGTCCTTATGCTAGAATAGCTAGCAGACACCCCAATTATTTCTCTTTTAGATAGACAAATCTGCACAGTTCTCCTGGGAGAATATGGATGTGAATGTCTGCAGGTGAGCAATTAGACTAGGTTTATAGGAAGTCAGTGATTTGAAATAAGTCCCCACTGTTGTTTCGGGTGGAAGATGGCTCATAGAAAGGGGAAACAAAGTGTCCACTGCTGGAGAAGCACAGGAGGCAGTATTTAGCTGCCTCATAGGAACGAAAAGTTTCAAGTTAGTGATGAATTTTTCTGAGAAATTGACTTGGGAAAAAAGAAAAACAACTGGCAGTATCTGCAGAAGGAGATAGGCTCATACACATGTGAGCGGATAAAGTGGATATTGGGATTCACGTGGAGTCCTCATATACTTTAACGTGGGGAACATGCAAGTCAGAAGGCAGAGAGTTATACAGGATGGTGGACCTGGTAGTGGAATGGTGAGGAATCTTTCTAGTGGATGCAGCAGGGATTTTAGCAGAGAGGAGCCCAGGTCATAGCTGGAGATTTAAAGAGCAGGCATTAGTGATGCAATTGTCATCTTCGAAAGTTTTAACGTACAAAGCAAATATAAAATATGTAGACAGAAATACTAAAGTCCGCAAACAAATATATGAAGGTAGTTTGAAAAGCTCACAGAAAAGGGACATTAAAAGTTAAGTTTATTTGTGTAGAACATGGTTTTGAATGTCCACTTGCATCTTAGGAGAGGCCTTCTGCCCAGTAGTATCTATATAACTGTTCCGTTGAAACCCTGCTGGTTGCTGCACCCTCTCTCTCTATCCACTGTGGTGATATCTTCTCAAGTTCTCCGGGCTTGTGTTTGTGTTGGGATCAGGTCTGCCAGGTCAGAGGATCTGTCCCTGCCTGTATCTATTTGGTATCAGTTCCAATGCTCATATACCTCTTTTGGCAACAGCTTTGGAAACCATTGATCTGCAGTGGCTGTGGTTACTGTAGTTCCTGGTATATTCACCCTCCTTATTGGAGGTCCTATGCTCTGCTGCCATTTCCAACTTCCTGCCCCATGGGAGGTAGCAAGTTACCTAACTACTCAGGGCCCTTCCACCTTGCAAGAGATCCAGAGTGCGACGCTGGCTCCTGGCTCTGTAGCTGCTGCAGGTGTTTGGTGAAAGAGCCGGCAGAGGGAAGATTGTTTATCAGTCTCTCTAATCTCTGTCTTTCACATTAAAAAAAAAAAAAGTCATCAATCTGTCATTAAGGACATCATTTTCCTCTGGTTCTAATGGACCGTCTTTATCAACTCCCCCTTCCCTTGCTCTCTGATGCATTATGTAAGTTTTCTCAAAGATTTGTTTGTTTTTATCTGAAATGTGTATTTACAGGAAAAAAAAAGGAGAGACAGAAAGGTCTTCCATCTTCTGGTTCACTCCCCAAAGACAATAGCAGAGCTGAGCCCAGATGACAGGTGCTTCTTTCTGGTCTTCCACATGAGTGCGGAGTCCCAAAACTCTGGGCCACCATCTGCTGCTTCCCCAGGCCATAAGCAGGGAATTACATAGAAAGTGGAGCAGCAGAACACGAACCATTGGACATATAGTATGTGATGCTGGTGCTAGGAGATGGAGGATTAGCATGTTGACCATGCTGGCCCACATTATGTAAATTGTAAACATACTTCAACTGTGCTCTGATAACCACTGTATTTATGTTTGCATGATCGAATCTGTTGCCAAGTGTCTGGTATGAATTTCTTAAGTTGTTGGCAAAAGAATAGCTTGCTTCCCTAATTCTTAGTACAGATACAGGATAACCTCTATTATAAAAATGTCTTGGCCCTGTTAGCAGACCTAGGTATGAGGGAGCGATGGGCAGGGCTGGAACTTTGCACTTGAGTGTTGATCTTTCCTGCTGTGGTCGTTTCAACCCATGATTTGATTTAATCTTATAGAAGACATGATAGAGAAATTCTGAAAATGCACCGAGTAAGCAATTCCAATTCCTTGCCATTTTCCAACAATTTAATTATTTCCGTTTTATTGTCTAGTTACAGAATTTGAGCTTAGAGATTAATGAGTATCTTATTTCTTTAATTAGCATTGTATGATCAATTCTTTTCCTGTTAGTGCAAAGACTTAGCAGTTCCTACTCTGTTCTTCATAATTTGGAATATATATTAGGTTTCTAATTTGTGCCTATCATAGAAATTCCAAAATAAGCATTTTCAGGTATAGAATTTTCTTTCATAGTAGCATTATTCTTCAGGTATGGGTTTCTTTTTTTCTTTTCCCAAAATAGGAGTGCTGAATCAAATGAAATGAATTTTTCCACAGCTTGAAAACTTTTTTTTTTCCAAATTGTTTCATGACAGCTTTTCCATTTTTACCTTTACTGGCAATGAGTTAGAGTCCCATTTTTACTCCATTATTATCGGCTTTGGATGTTTTGACATATTTGTTAGATCTGCAGGATATTCATTTCCTCATTGTCTGAAATTTTAAATTCCCCAGTTGTCATTCCCACTGCCTGTTACATTAAGGAATGCATTTTTAAAATTAAGAAGTGGTCCTTGATCTTAGTATATGTAATTCTTTCTTTCTTAGACATTTTCTTATTAATCAAGGATTAAATGTCTAGTCCACAGTCTGAGATCCACTTCTTGAAATTTGCCCTTTAATGCGCTGTCTGTTCTGGCCTGCTGGGTTTGCAATGAGATTTGTGATCATGATTTTGTCCCTGCATTCTTGCTTTTAGACTCTGTCTCCTAGGCTTTTTAAAGAATGTTTATAGCGATCAAGAAATAGAGTAAATTTCACATCATTTCTTAAGAAAATTCACTGATTGAGAGATGATAGAGCAGCTTAAATATATAAAATGATCCTCTGCTTATACTGAATATGGAGCCTTTCACCTCTTGGTTATTTTTTTCTTGTTATTTTATTTTTTAGAAATTGCACATTTAGTTTTTAAACTGGTTTTTTTTGATACAATTTAGTTGGCACTGGGATCGCACTTTTCTCTCCCCCGGATTCCCTCCCCTCCCTCTGTTCTCTCCTTCAGTTTCACAATGTGTGTCTTTTGTGAATTTTCCCAAGTTCATCATGCTGCCGCTGGAGTGCCTCTCAACCATGTAGCAAACTGTCATTTTTTGTGAGCTCATTCTTGTATCCTAGGGCCCTAATGCAGGTACAATGAGGATTAGATCTTCGTCATTTATGGGTAGTGCCAACAACAGTGATGAAAGGGACATTGGCCATCTCAGGTGATTGTAAACCATCTTATGGATGGTTGATTAACGAATTACATCACAAGATCTTGTTACAGAAGGTACAAGTATGAAGTGACATAGAGTAAGAGTAATATATAATATCTCTAGATTTGACATCCTATTACCTTATATTAGAGCAAATATATGATATCTGACCTTTTGGAATTGGTTCATTTTCCTTAGCATAATGGTCTCTAGTTTGGCCCATTTGGCCACAAAGTATTGTATTTCATTTCCTTTGTTAATAGCTGAGTAGTATTCCATAGTATAAATGATTACATTTTCTTTATGCTGTCGTCTGTTAATGGGCATTTTGGTTGTTTCCATGTTCTTGCGATTGTTGATTGTGCTGCAGTGAACATTGGGGTACATGCTGCTTTTTCGCAAACAAGTTTTTTGGGTATGTTCCTAGGAGTAGGATTGCTGGGTCATATGGTAGGTGGATTTTTAATTTGCTAAGTGTTCTCCATACTGAATTCCATAATGGTTGCACCAGCCTGCATTCCCACCAGCAGTGGGATAAGGTTCCTTTTTCTCCACAACTTTGCCATAAGGTCTTGTTGACAGTTTTCTGAATATGGCCCATTCTTTCTGGTGTTCAGCGGAACCTCAGTGTTATTTTTATTTGAATTTGAATTTCCCCTATTGCCAGAGAGCTTGAGCATTTTTTCATGTGTCTGTTAGCCATTCCTTTGTAAAGTGCCCATTTCCCATGCCCAAATTTCTTGACTGGTTTATTTGTTTCGATGTTACTGTTCTGGAGTTCTTCATATATTCTGGAAATTAACCCTTTGTCTCCCTTTGTGCAAAGATCTTCTCCCATGCTGATTGCTTGTTTTTTTTTTTTCTTTCCTTTTTTGATCATGTATGAGGATTTCCAAATAACAGAAAAGGCAAATTTGACCATGGTTTTTTAGTGCTTACTTAAGGAGACAGCAGGACTCTCAAGTCATTCAAGTACTGATGTCCCCGTGTTAGGAAGCTACATCTTGGAGATAATGAATAGATGATAAAAGGTAGGACAGGGCTTGGGGTAAAGCCACACCTCATCCTATGCAGGTGTGGATTCCTGTCCAAGTTCCTCTGCTCCAATCCAGCTTCATGATTATTGCCTGGAAAAAAAAAATCAGTGGCTCATGATACAATATGTAGGTATTCGTCACTCATACAGGAGACTAAGCTAGAGTTCGTGGCTTCAGCCTTGTCCAGTGCTGGTAGCTGCAGCCAGCATTAGGAAGTGAACCAGCAAGTAGAAGATATCTCTTAGCTCCAAGCCTGGAACACTTTGAAAATAAATAATTTAAATCATTTTAAAAACAATAGGAGGCAAACAGTTAAACAAATGGGTTAATATTTCCAGCCCTTTGATTTAAAGTCAAGACTGTTACTTGAATAATATGTCTATTTTATTTGCAGTTGGTTGTTCTTTGAGTCAATGAGTAGACATTTTAGTATGTGTGTGGCTTAGTAATGGTAAATGGAACAATGGGAAAGATTTGGTGTATGTTTATCTTCACAGAAATTAACCTTCTTGGGGAGGAAGTGATATTTACGTGGTGCATCATATTTATCTATACAAACCCAAATCAAAACTCGTCAGTTTATGTCATGGCTAAGGCTGTTTCTTTATATTCCCTGGAAAGGTTATTTTCTTTTGTATAATTAAAAACATGTTGAAACTGTTTATCTTTGCATACACATAGCATTTACACTTTTTTTCTTTATGGAAGAGCAAATAGCCAAGAGGAAACATATGATAAACTCTAATTTGCAGTCCAGTTGGAAATCTTGGTCTTCATATTACCTACAGTGTCTGCTCTGCTATTTGCTTTTTGATTACCACCACCCACAGTTTCATTTTGAAAGCCAATGTTTCATGAGCAAGCCTGAAAAGAAGGTAAAAGTCAGTGTGGCAATGAAGTTCTTTTTGAAAACAAATAACCTTCATTGGGTTATTTTTAGATAATATGTCTGCATTAGTCACCTGAACTTTGTTTAAAAATAATTACTTTTTATTTAGAATTAGTGCATGTAGATTAGTTTCATAAAATATGGTAGATGCAGTCCAATATAATTAAAAAGAGTTGATAAATTTCCCTTACAGACCTGAAACTAATTGTCCTACAATTTGAGAGGAAAGGACATAATCTTCTTTGTTCTTTCTTTTTTAAAAGTTGTTCAATTTATACTTGCTTTTTTTCCCCTCTCTCAGAGTAGCTATAGATATACAGAAAAATTGCACAATGAGTTTTAATACATCCCCTAACTGTCTTCCAATTGTCTCTTTCAACTTGTGGCATTAGAGTGTTGCGTTTGTTGTAATTGATGAGCCAATATTGGAACATTATTATTACCTCGAGTCAATAGCTTATGGTGGGTTTTGTTTTGACAAATGTGCAGTGGTATGGATTGGCTTACACGGAGCAGTTTTATTGCCTTACAATTCCCTTGCTCCCAGCAATTCATCCCTTACTCCCTGCACCTGAACTCTTGGCAGACACTGACGGTTTTCCTACCCACACAGTTTTGTTTTTGCCAAAATAGTATACAGTGTGTAGATTTCTCTCTCTGGCCTCTTCCATGTAACATTGAAAATTCATAGATATTGTTTATGGCTCAGTAGTTCACCTTTTTTCATCACAATAAAAATTCGATTGTATTGATGTATCACAATTTATGAACTCATTAACTAACTGAAAGGCAACTTGGTTGTCATCACATTCATTTCAGTTATGAATAAATCTGCTATGCACATTTGTATACAGGTTTTTGTTTAGACAGTTCCCAACTTATATGAATATATACCAAAAAGTGTATCTTCTTAACCACATTACCACTGTCTGATTGAAGACGTAATATGAAGCTCCAGTGATTATAACAGTGTGGCAGGGGAGCAAGGACAGATACATCAATGAAATAGAGATTTCATAGGTAGATTCATTGAAAGACCGTCATTTGATCTTTAACAAAAACACAAATACGATTCAGTTGAAAACATTATAGTCTTGTCAGCAAATGGCATTGGGACAATGATATCTACAAATAGCTTTCTTTCTTTTTATTTTTTATTAAAGGTAATATAAATGCCAATACATTTTTATTTTAAATTCTAATTCTGATATGTTATATGATTCTGTTATATAATATGTTATATTTTAAATGTTATGTGATATATATTATATGATGCAATATGTTATATAATATGTGTTATGTAACATTATATACTATCATATATATGTAAAAATGTGTACTGTTGATTAGCTTCAGGAATTTCTGAAACTTTTCTGCCTTGAGCCTTTATTACTTCAATATGTACAATCATGCTTTATTACATAAACAGGCACTTTTATATTTCTGTCTCCCTCAAATGTTCCTTTATTCCTTTTTCTTATATAATTGCATTAGCTGGGATTCTCAGGATATTCATAAGTAGGAATGGGGAAAGCTTCAAGTAAAATTAATAGCTATTCTTTTTTTTTTAATAAATAGAGGTCTTTGTTATCAAATTACTTCATTTGAATCAGTGTGAAATCACTCTTTGGAGTGTTAAACATTTATTCCTTTCTTATAGTTCTCTCACAGGGGAGAGAATCATAACTGGTATGTCTTCTTTTTCAAAAAGGCAGTGATGTGCCTCAGATTATTTTTAAACAAGAATTTTTTAAGATTTATTTTTTTAATTTTTATTGGAAAGTCAGATATACAGAGAGGAGGAGAGACAGAGAAGAAGATCTTCCATCTGATGATTCACTCCCCAAAGAAGCCAGGAATTTCTTCCAAGTCTCCCACGCGGGTGCAGGGTCCCAAAGCTTTGGGCCGTCCTCGACTGCTTTCCCAGGCTACAGGCAGGGAGCTGGAAGGGAAGCGGGGCTGCCGGGATTAGAACCGGCGCCCATATGGGATCCCGGGCGTGCGAGGCGAGGACCTTTAACCACTTGCGCCACTGCGCCGGGCCCTAATTTTGTATTTCTTGCCACTCTTACATTTTTTTCTTTCACATCTGTGTATTTAATCACAATTTTGGTGAAAGTTTATTAATAAACACTTTGGGATGTGTGTCATCTGGAAACAATCCCAGGCTAGCAGGCTTAACAGGTACGGATTCCCGCAGCCCCGTGAAGTGCTTGCTGCCCAAAGCTCCCTCCTACAGGGAAGGCAGAAGGCCTGAGATGCACAGCTGGTCTGGCTGTGGGTTGCCAGGTGAGGCCTCCTGAGTCCACACCTGCTGTATCCCGCTTCTGTTTGGCTTCCTTTGCTTCCAGCTGAGCATCATCAAGGCTCAAGGCTTAGGTCACATTTCATTTCTCTGTGTACATCAATTATATGTATTTGTGTTATCTGACTGCCCTTGAGTTGTAATATACATTCACCATCAATCCTTTTTCCTGTGACAGTGACATTGCTTTCCCAGTGAATATTCCAGATTCCTGCATGTTCTCAATTTCTTTCCCGGAGCATCCCTTGTGCCACTGCTGTGAATTCCTTGATCCACAAGCAATGATCACCTCTTTGCTTCTTTTATTACCTTGAACAAACTAATATATTGGATCAATGAAGAATAAGGAAATTAAAGGCTTCATTTTACCTTCATGTATTTCTTCTCTCTTGTTCTTCCTTTTTATCAATAAGATCCAAGTGTTTGACCTCTGCCATTTCTATTCTTCCTGAATAATATGCTTTAATGTTTTGTGCAAGGCAGATGTCTTGGTAAAAAATTTCCCTCAGTTGTTTGTTGGAAAAAGTTTTACTTTGAAGACTTTTCCTGTGAAGATTAATTTTACTAAGTTTAGAATCTGAGTAGGTAATTTTAATTTTTTTTTCTGTTGACACTTGAAATTCTGAAGGGAAGTTCAATGTCATTCTTACTTTACGGACAAGGTGAATTTCCCCTTGGATTATTTTGGGATAATCTCATTGTCTTGGTTTTTCTGCATATTGACTATGATAAGCCGTAGTACAGCCTGCTGCGTTCTCATCCATCCTTATTGGTGCTGTCTACGTGATTCTGTCCTCCCCGTTGTACAAGTGCTCTGTTGATTTGCAGCAAATTAGGGGGAGCCTGTGCGGCACATTCTTATCACTAAGTTTTAGTATTTGGGGCCTGGTGTCGTGATGCACTGGGTTACACTGCTGCCTACCATTGCCTGCATGCCATATTGGAGCAACAGTTGAAGTACTGCCTGCTCCACTTCCAGCTCAGCTCCCTGCTATTGCTCCTGACAAAGTATCCAAAGACGGGCACTGGGGGAGATGTGGATGGAGTTCCTGGTTTCCGACTTCAGCTTGGCCCAGACGTGACTGTTGCAGACATTTGGGTAGTGAACCAACAGATGGAAGAGTCTCTTCTCTCTCTCCTTTTCTTTTTTCATCACTCTTCCAGACACATAATCTGTAGAAAAAACAAAAGACTAAGCATTAATAATAAAAGACTCAGACTTTAAATGAACCTGGGAGTCTCCCAAATATTTTTTAGCATTTCCTACTTAGTGTTGGGACAAGAAAGCCTGCAGGAATTGAAGTCAGGAATGTAGCTTTTTCTCCAAGTCACATACGCTGGTAAAATAGTTTTCCCAGAGGACAAATCTTGTTTAAAAGAGTAGAACGCTTTGACATGTGTCATAACACCTGTTCACCCTTCTTCCAAGAGAAACACGAGGGATTTTTCTCAAGAGTATCCCAGTCCTGCCTCATGACTGGGTCTTGCTGGTGTTTTGAACTCAATTACAGTGTATGTTTCCCTATACCAGTGGCCGTCATGCTTTTTAATGAATAACAGACACATATTATTATATCATGGCATCTCCTTTCTTAGTTAAGGGATTTCATGACATCTTTTGTACTAAAAATGTATCAGATGTAATGTGTAAATTCATGACGTTAAAAAAAAAAAAGGCAGACGACTTTGAAAATGTACAGAGAAGCACGATGTGAGTAGTCAAAATGACCTGCTCAAAAGCCTCTCTAATAAGCTTCATTAATCCTTTGGCTTTCATTTGTAATAACCTTGTATTAAATGGGAAGATGATGTGACTCTGTCTCTGGTAATTGGATTCAGGCCTGTTCACAGAAGTGCCAATCTATGGCTCAGATTTTGATGAAGAATGATTTGGTGTGTGGCAACTTCATGCTCAGAACTGCCACTCTCCCTTCCAGCTAAGCTCGAGGAGCATGCTGAGTGCACAGACACACAAGGGAGTCAGAGGAAATTCTTATTTTTCTACTTTACAGCTCTAGTGTGTCATATTCTAGACTTGGATAAAGTCGCCAGTTAATAGGAACATGACAAAACAACTCCGAATCTAAGCATTGTGTTGGTTATACTATCCTAGTGGATTCTATTTTTCAAGAAAGTTGAACAACTTGAAAAAAAAAGGCTGAAAAAAATCATCTGCCAAATATCATCATTGATCTGGCAGTGAGATTTCCATAAATACACTAAACTTTATCTTAACCGAAAGTCCATGCTATATAACAGTTTTAAAAGCTTATTTGTTTTTTAGGCACTGATGTTATGAGGTAATAGATGAAATTGCTAATTAGGATACTGACATCCCATATCAGAATGCTGGTTCAAGCACCAGCCACTCCACTTCTGTTCTAGCTCTCTGATCATGTACCTAGGAAAGATGGCCCCAATACATGGGTCTTTGCCACTTATATGTGAGACCAGGATAAAGTTCCCAGTGCTGGTTTGGAGCTGACCTAGTTCTGAGTGCAGATGCCATTTATGGAGTGAATCAATGGAAGTGCTCTCTCCTCACTCACTGTGTGTGTGTATGTGTGTCTGTATTTCTGTCCATGCCTTTCTCTCACCTAAAGTTTCAAATAAATTACTAAATACATGTCTTTCCACCCCCCCATCCATTGCACAAAAATTCTGCCACAAATGCTGCAGTTTCGCATACATGGCTCATCTTGTACTCCTTAAGGTTGTAACTCTGGGTGGGCGTATGTGCTCTGTTCACTCGGACACTCCCAGGTTTGGGCTCCTCTCTGGAGTTTTGAGAGGGAGAGCCTAAGACTTTTCAGGCCCACTCAGGTCATAGTTAATTTGGGAGCCCTGGGACTAGAGGACTGAGATTCCTGCTCCCTTTCCTGACCGTCAGCCCCCCATAGCGTCTCTCAGGCCATTGAGGACCCAAGGCTTTCCCCATAGCATGTTCTCCATCAGCAGTAGCATTTTGATGTTTGAATGTGCCTTGCTCTCTCTGGCTTCTGCTGCTGTGTCTTCTGCCTCCAGAATTCTGAGAAACTAGACGGGGCTACTTGTATAATCCCTCTACTTTCAGTCTCATTAATTATATCGGCAGATTGCTTTTTGTCTGGTAAGGCAACATTTACAGCTTTCAGGGATTAGAGTGTAGATATCTTTGGAGAAACCAATCTTTCAATGATTGTATTTTAATGTCTCTAATTCTATTATGCCTAATGCATTTGAGAAACTTAAAAAACACAGAATAGAATTCACGCTAGATATACTGCCTAATAATTCATTTTTATATAAAACAATGTACTTTGTGTCTTTATATGCCTTGGAATAATGTGCTTAATCCTCATTATTGGCCTAGAGCTGAGTGCATTGGGTTAATGGTGGTTAGGAAAGAGGAATGCCAAATGAGTTAGTACTTATAATACCTAAAGCATACAAATCCCTAATGACTATATAACTTTAAAAATTCTAGAAGATTCGAGATTAGCTTTGCAAAATCCCACCTGCTAATCTACATTTTTTCCTCTTAATTAAATGTCTACTGTTTGCCTGAAATGTAGAACGACACCAGGGAAGAGAGCAACACAGATACAGAGACATCAAGCTTGAATGCACTAGTTTACATCTCAGATTTCTAAAGCAGCTCTGACTGGACCAGGCTGCTTGACCAGATGGGGGACAAGAACTCAACGACCTGGGCCCTCACTGCTGCCTTCCACAGTGTGCGTGAGCAGGAAGCGAGGTTCTCAGGCCGGGCCAGGACTCCAACCTGGGTACGCTGATACGGGATGTAAAAATCTCAGGAAGTATTTTAACTGCTGTACCACATACTGGCCCATGAATAGGATGATTTAATTGCAATACAGTAATTTGCCAGTGCATTGCAGTGCATTTTCATCTGATGTAACTTCAGTTTCTTTGACTGTTCTTAGCCATCTTCCTTTCTTTTTCTTCTTCCCTTCTTTCAAGACACACAACTTGTCTCCTTTCTTCTCTTCATTTCATTCACCTCTCTTCCCTCCTCTCCCTTTGTCCCTTCCTCTGTTCCCTTCTTCCTTCCTGTCTCCTTTCTTCCATTCTTTCCTTCCTTGCTTCTCTGTCATAGTTTTCCTTCCTTTTTTTTTTGTTTTTACTTAAAGTAACAATATAGAACTAAGGTGTAAAAGTAAATATATATATATGTGTAAAGAAGTAAATTTATACATATAAATACATACATATATATATATACGTATATATGTATGTATATATATATATATCCTTCTGGATCCCAGAATAATTGGGACATGTGTAGTGTTCTAGTAATATACAACTCTACTGGAAAAAACCCGGCATGAATTTAGCGTGAAGAGTAATGCCACAAGATTTTGGAAGGTCTCACAATAAATATCAGTGCAGAATTTTCCTCTGCACAATTTAAAATATGTCCTTTTTTATTTTGAAAAATATCTAACTTGTAGTGAGATAAAGCACTTTTTTTTTTTAAATCAGGGGTTTTGGTGTCCCAAATTCTTTATAATTTTACTCTTCAGTATGAGAGAAGATTTTACATCTCCTGCATTTGTAATGTGCATTTGAAAGAGGTACACAGTGCTGGGAAGTCTGTTTCTTGGCTCAAGAGCTTGATGTTGAAAATATGTATTTATGCTCTAAAACATGTTTGTGCCTTGAAAGGTACTACTTGGCATCGCTGGGTGCCGCAGGAACTGTGTGTGACCGTGAAGCATAAAGCATTACTAATACATCTTAGAATATAAAATAAATGTGTTCTCAAAAGTCTGTGGGATTCTAGGTCCTCAAAAGTTGCTCTGTTGCTACATTGATCAGAGTTCCCCCTAATAGCATGAGGGGCAGGACTTCATATCAATCTCTCTGACTTACTGGTCAGTAGATTACAAATGGGAAAATACTGACACTAATCAGAAATGAATATTTTTTGAAAATATTCCTTCCTGGTTGGTGTTGGAGAACACAGAGTTCAGAGTGAGCTTGGTGCAATACCAGGATGAATTGATATCATTATGGGAAATGGGAATGACTGTATTATACAAATGTTTCTGTTTCTGTGACTGTGGTTCTGCATGTTGTTTAAAGTCTTGTATCTATGATTTTATTAGTCAAATTGTCTTGTTTATTTGAATATTCAGGAAATAATGAAAATATTCTAGAAAGGGTACTATAATTTTAACAAAGATTATCTTGGGCCACCTTCGGGATCACTAATGATTCATAGGAGCCAAGTTCGGAAGTTTTTCTTGTAGTATTCACCTTTGAGTTTGGCAGATTTATGTCCTGTACATTTTTTACTTGTTTATTTTACAAACTCTTTGTGCAAAAGTATGAATACTAGGGCTTTATATTGCCAGTCCAAGATTAATTTCTTTTCCAAATTGGAAAATGTTACGGAATTGATTTTCAAAAGTTAAATTGAACTTAACAAGCATTTACTAGCTCTAATTTTGTGGATGAGAAAAATCATTAATAAAATAATATGTACCTACTAACGCTAATATATGTGGCTTAATGCTTTATTACATTTCTAACAAGCAAGGAAACTGAAATTATAGAAAGAAACTGGCTTGGACTTCAGAAGTTGGCAAGTAACAGGAAAGAAATTTGAATGCAATTTATATTCTGAACTCATCATCTTAAACAGGATTCTACTTGGGTGTAGAAGCATGCATTTTCTGTCCTCTCCTTTATCTTATTGTTTATAAACTGTGAATCTCAAGGTTTAATCTTTGTCCAACTTGCCTAGAAGGCTCATATATAACACACAGATCATTAGCCCCCATCTTTGTAGAGCTTCTGCCGCTTAGGGTTGGGGAGTCATGAGAATTGATGTTTCCAATTCCAGGTGACCTCAGTATTGCTTACCTAAGGTCCACTCTTTGAAAACAACTCTTTGATATCCATTGTTAACTAGAGCATATCCCCAGTCAAACTTCCATCGTTATTTCCTGCACCTGTTCTAGCTTAGAAATCTGTGCATCCAGATGTCATTGATTTGAAGATGATGTTAAAAATTCTCGTACCTTCTTAAAAGCACCCAGTAATTACCTATCACATAAAAGTTGTAAATGATTAATTTATTGTTCATTATGCTACCTGATAGTGCAATTTTTGTCAGTTTAGATTTGGGGTATAAATTTAGGAAAGCACTCTGGAAAATTCATTAATTGGATCATCCGGTTATTAGGATAAACACAAAAACTATAAAGCTAGGAACATATTTGGGATTTTCTGTTGAAGGTACAAGGACTCCAATATGAAGATAAATGTGTTAATTTGCATTTAATTATCATGTGGTTGTCTTTTTCCTGACTATGAATGGCATATTCTGCCTTTTCATTGTTATATCGCCTATAAACAGTGGGGTAACAAGCTTTCAACATTTTCCTTTTTATTCCATGCTTTTTCATTTTATTTCTATAAAAAAACATTTTTTGCACTGTTGCCTTAGCTTCTCCAGGCAGAACATTTAAGAATAAACATGTGATATACTAGAAATATATTCTAGGCGGATTTTAAAGTCATTTCCATTGGAAACATGATGCCAGAGGCCTCAATGTAGACACAATTAGAAATGGGGTGTAGGCGCCAGAAACACCCTTCACTTCTAAGTCTGCTTAATACTTGTCAGATACTAAGACTCCTCTTATCATACACAAAGAAAGGAACAGCAAAAGTCTGGAGAGATCAAACAAAACTCAGCCATCAAGTCTTTGGAGAGAGAGATGAGAAAAAGATTTATCTACGTTTGTTGAAAAGGCAGATTTCCAAAAAGAAGGGGAGACAGAGAGGAAGTTCTTTCACCCACTGGTTCACTCCCCACATGGCTGTAACAGTCAGAACTGAGCCAATCTGAAACCAGAAGCTTGTTCTGGGTCTCCCATGTGGGTTCAGGGCCATCCTCGACTGCTTTCCTAGCCCACATACAGGGAGCTGGATGAATGGGAATTGGAACAGCCAAGACACGATCAATTGCCCAAGTAGGATCCTGCTGCTTGCAAAGTGAGGATTGAGCCAATTAGATTTCTCCGGACACTGAAAAATGTACTTTTATAGCAGAAAGCAACCAATAATTCCTTAATGTAATAACCTGAGTTTTACTTGCAACAATTTTTCATGTGACACAAAAAGGCTAGTAAAAATACCACTTCAGTTATTTTTAAATAACGTTTTCTAAATAGCTATGTATTTATCTGTGTACTAGAGAAGGAGAAGATGAGGAAGAGAGAGGGAGTCAAGGAGACAGAGAGACTGGGCGTGAGATTGCACATTTGCACATCTGCTGGTTCAGTCCCTAAAAGGCTGCAGCAGTTGGGACTGTGCTGGGCTCCAATCAGGCCAGTGCTAATGCAATCCGGGTCTCCACGGGAGTGGCGGGAGTAATATCACTTGAGCTATCGCATGCTGCCTCTCAGGAGGATGGAGTTGGGAACTAGAACTGAGTACTGAGTACTCAGAGTACTGAGCCCAGGACTCTGTGATGCAGGTGTCTTACTCCCTTAACATGGATTTCTTATTTTAAAATATTTATTTATTTTGAGTTACAAAGGGGGGAGGGGATGGAAAGAGTAGAGAGATCTTCTACCCACTGATTCACCCCCAAGATGACTGTAGGTGTCAGTAGTGGGCCACTTGGAAGCTAGGAGATAAGAGCTTCCAGTGTGGGTAGCAGGGGCCCAAACTGTTGGGCCATCTTTCATTGCTTTCCCAGGCCATTAGCATGGTGCTGGTTTGGAAGTGGCATGGCAGAAGGACATGAACCATCACCCATAGGGGATGCCAGCATCCCAGGCATCAGCTTTACTCCCTATGCCTCCCATATGGGAGATGCAGAAGAAGTTCTTGGATGAGTGTTTTGACCTGACCCAGTGCATCTGAGACATGAACCAACAGCTTAAAGAAGGGATCTCTCACTGTCTCTTTCTGCTTCTCTCTTTACAACTCTGACTTTCAAATGATAAATCTTTTTTAAAAATTAAAAGTCTTGTATATGTGTGTTGGATGACTGAAAAACCATGTGTTTGTTTTATTTGTTTTTGTTTGTTTTTTGTTTGTATTGAACAAGGTAAGCCCTCCACATAAGAGCAGTCATGGGAGAGTCTTGAATATATACACATGGGCCCGGAGTGGTAACCTAGTGGCTAAAGTACTCACCTTGAACACGCCAGGATCCCATATGGGCGCTGGTTCTAATCCTGACAGCCCTGCTTCCCATCCTGCTCCCTGCTTGTGGCTTGGGAAAGCAGTCAAGGAATTTCCAAAGCTTTGGGACTCTGCACCCGTGGGAGAAACCCAGAAGAAGATCCTAGCTCCTGAGTTCGGACTGGCACATAGCTCTAGCCATTAAGGTTACTTGGAGAGTGAATCATCAGATGGAAAATCTCTCTCTCTCCCTCTCTCTTTCTCTCTCTCTCTCTATATATATATATAAAACTTTGCAATAAAAAATAAATCTTTAAAAATATACACACATGCATGTATGAACTGAAGCCCGCAAGCATGCATGATACTCATATACAAAGACAGCCAGTTCATAACACGAGGAAGGAAACAGCAGGAGTTAAAGGAGGGCGTGACACCAGCAAGTGCATGAGAAGGGGAGAGGCCAAGAACCTCTTGGAGGTCAAGTCCTCAATTAAGTGCCTAATGAACGGTTAGCATAATCATCCTCTGCCTCTGTCTGAAATCTTCTGGCTAAGCTAAAAATAAAACCATAAATTAATAAGGGATGAGATTTTCCTAAAATGAATGCTATTAACATGAGCTGTCCTGCTTGGCATATAGCCACAGAGGCAGGGGCCAACCTCCCAAGGGTGGGGCTGTCACCTAAGTCACAGGCTGATTGGCTGGGATCTCACTTTGTCATCTGTACTACCCAAATGTTTCCCCAGACTGCAGTTGTGTTCTGGGGGATTTGTTAATGCGGGGAGCTAAGGAGCATCTGTCTGCACCAGGCAAATCTAATGTACCGTGAGGGCTGCTTAATTCAGATCATTCATTGCTGCTAATAAAATTGTCAATTAAAATAAAAATGACACCATGAGAGAGAAGGAAGTTTCTCATGAGTCCAGTGATGAGGACCCTGTCCTGGCCAAGAGGCCACCTGTGATCCATGTCTCCCGCCCACCGGGGCTGCTGGGAATCCTGTGCGTGTTCGGCTCTCCTGGTGTTATAGACGGATTCCATCCAAATTGCTCCATTTTCTGTAACAGGCCATGTCATTATTGTGATTAATTTGACTGTAATTGGGTTTTATTACAAGAGTGACATTTGTCTTTGACTTTGGCAGAGAGCATGCTCTTTGTCATCCTCCTCTCCAGCAAGCCAGCCAGGGCTGCAGTGCCAGACAGTGCACAAGTTACAGCCAATGTAAGCACATCACATGTGGCTTGTGTGTATAGGGACTGTAGAAAGGGATGAGGTGAGAAGACAGGAGGAAGGATGGGACTAAATGCAGTAAAGGGATGTAGGGTTCACTAGGAAAAGGTTGCAAATAACAAAGCAAGGTCCTGGCCCTACTTGAGGATTGCCGGAGTTCCTTTTACCTTTGAAGGGAAAAGCTTAACCTTTGTCACCCTGTACCTCCCTACTCTTACTTAGCATGAGATAAACCAATCTAACACTTAAAAACAAAAAATGGTTCACTAAGTCTAAATACATATGCATTCTTCTGCTTGCATGTATGTGATTTCATCAACCGCAGGAAAACAATGGCAATGAATGAAAATCATCCACAATTTAAGAGCATTTAAAAATCAGAAACACTTCCAATGTCATATGTTCCTGTGGTCATGGGCAACATCAGGGACATCACACGTGTATTCATGTTTCACATCGAGATGATCTCAGCAAGGGAGATTCTCAGTTTCATTTGAGTGAGGCTGAACTTAATTAAATTTCTCAATGTCTGTATGAGCTTCTGCCCCTGTGTTGAGATACAATTCCATTTTGGTTTGTAATTAGGAAAGTTGTGGTCTTAAATGTCTTGGAAATTAAATGATTTGTTTTTCCTCAGACTTCCCCATTGTTATCATTAAAAGACTGGTGCTTCAGGAATAAGTCAGACCACTGTAGCTTTGTATCAGGATGGCAGTGAGAAAATAGACCATGTTTGCCTCAACTACTCTCTAAGAATGTCCAATATGGGGCTGTCTTAGTCTGGGTTGTGGCCCTAAGACTAATACCTACAGCTAAGGTAACTTGTAAGGAGATTTCTTTGTCTTGTGTTTTTGATGGCTGAAGAGTCCAGACATCATTGTACACCAGCAACCTGATGCCTGGGTGTGTCACAACATGGTAGAAGCAAAATGTGAACTGGCCAAAGGCAAAAAGGTGCTAAACATGTGGGGGTGACTTCCAGCTGCCCAGTCTCACAATAACCAACTTAGTCCTATGAAACCCACCCCACTCTAGAAGTCCAGCATTACTCCCCACATAAGGGCAGGACCTTCAGGACGTAATTACCTTTCTAATGTCCTTCCACTTAAACATTCCACACCACCTCCCAACTATCCATTCTAAGAATGCTGGGGAGACAAACCAAAGGATGGTCTTGGAGGTGAACAGATCTGGGAAATTTCCAGTATTGCTCTGACACTGAGACCTCGTATGATTTTCTCTGAGCCTCAGTCTTTCCCTTTGAAACAAAGGCTCCCAATGAGCTTGCGAAGGCATGGTGAGTAAATGACAGCTGTACATGAAAGAGCAGAGATGTGAATTGTACTTGCTGCCCGTTAGTGTCATCTGACAGCACACAGGAATTGCTGTTGTCCAAAGTGACTGAGATAGCACTAAAATGTCTCTGTACTGACAATAACGTAAAATTGATCTGATTAGCCTAAAACAGTTTAGACTAGGGTGTGGTAATAAAAATCCCATTTCATCATCCTGGAAGGCCTGAAAGTGAAGCCACCCTTAGGAATACCTTACAAAGATAACGGAGCTGAAATTTCCTTCCTTTCCAAGGGCATCTAGCTACTAAGTCATACAGTGGGGTGGCACCATGTCTGTGCCAGCATCTACGCTTCTTCACAGCTACTGCAGCCAAAGACGGACCCAGGGCTGCTTACTCTCCAAGTGCTGTCCCAGAGGCTGAACCAGAAGTCAGTCAAGGAGCTGTAACCCTGGTTTTCCAGGCTCTGTGTTTCCTACTTCAAGACATGTTATCACAGGCTATGAGAGGGACCATAGAATTTTCCAATTCCTTTTCCTTTTTGGGTTGACTAATAACCACAAAACATCTTTCAAGAGCCTACCTTCTGATGAGCAGGAAGATCTCTGGTCACTTGCATTTTCATTTTCAGTAGCACACATTGGTATTTATAGAGCTGTGTGGGTGTCTGTGGTAGTGGCTGGGATACCTGCATCCCACATCTGAGTGCCTGAGTTGGATACCTGGCTCTAGCTACTGACCCTGGCTTCCTGTTAAGTCAGACCGCAGGAGACTACGGTGATGGTTTAAAGTCATCGGGTCCCTGCCAACCAGGTGGATTGACATCCTGGCTCTTACCTTCAGCCTGGCTCAGCTTTGACTTTTGAAACTATTTGGAGAGTAAAGGGTAAGCCAGTGGATGAGAATTCTGTATCTCAAATAAATAGATAAATTTTGAAATAAAATACAAAATCTCATAAAGACGTGAAACCTTCTACTGTTTTTCCCAAAAGTTTCAGTGTTTCTCTATTGTGATGGTATTGCCTCTTCTGGCTTTAGAGGACAGTATCTAAGCTAGAAATCATATTCCTCTTAAAAAGTCATGGGAATGAAACCTTCATAGGGTAAGTAAGGAATTGTTCAATTATTTGGAGTTGGATGAAAGACACAAAGATAGAACAGCAAATTAATGGATTAAAACCAATTACCACAGATAGATACCGTGCTCATTCTATTATCTCCCAGCAAATACACTGTTCTATGACATTTAAGATCTAAAACATGGAATTGTGCAAGTATTGTATTTCCATCCCATAGTCTCTACCAGGACTTCCTTTAGTGTTTGGAGTGCCTGATTTTATTCCAGCAAGAGCAACAATTCACCCAAGGAACTAATGATACTAAGGAGAAGGCCAACTAGAAGATGCCTTGTGGTTTCCTCCTCTCTCCCCTGTCTGCTTCAGCATAGAAAGCTCAACATAGAAAGTTGACGTTCCTGAGTTTCATTCTCTTAAACACTGACAAGTGGGACTCAACATTTTGCAGTCTCCTGTCTAATTCGTCCACAGGCCAGGCCACTTCACCCTCAGAGGGCTGTGCTTCTGGATGGCTCTGCCTTCAGGGATCTGCTCAGAGGACTTCTCACTAATCTGTCAAGTTCTGTGGGCTCTCAGCCAGTTTGCTCTGGGCCTTGTTTCCAAGACTTCCAGAAGTTTATTTTCTTTGCTTCCCTTTCTTTCATTGATCTACCCCAAACCTCACCTTGCCATCTTCTATATGCCAGAGATTACACTCAGGCAGAAGGATGGCTACAGAGCTGCACAGGGGACTGAAAAGAGTCCAGGCTTTCTGGAATCCTCAGCCACCTCAGGTCACCCCTGAGACAGAAAAATCCTAGCGTGTCTCACAAAGCAGAGGGAACCTGAAGAAGGTAGAAGTTTCCATGCCTTATCTTTTTTTTTCTTTCAATTTTTTAAAAATTTTCATTTCTTCAAAACAGCTATTAATTTCCCTCATATTTAATTCTTCACTGACTCTGTAGGTCATACGGCAAAACCATTTTCTTCAAGAATGTTCATAATTTTCTTTTTTTTCATTTTTTTAAAACTTTCTTTTTATGACACAGTTTCATAGACTCTGGGATTCCCTCAACCCCTCCAAAATGCTCTCCCCCCATGTTGGATTCCTCCATATGGTTACATTACAGTAGTACAATGCATATCCAGTCATGATTCCTTCATTGTGGGCATGGATCATGCAGAGAGCCCAGCATCTTATTGTCCAGATAAATTCAACAGTTTCATTGGGAGACCATCCCTGGTCTGAAAGTAGAGCTGGCAGAATATCATCCCCTCCAATGAAAAGCCACTACACACCTTCAACAACCATTTACAACATCATGAAGTTAATTGACATGGTACTGAGCGACCAGTATGTTAGAAAATACAAGTTCTTAACCACATCCTGTGACTACTTCATTGACATCTCAGTTTTAGTTTATACACAACCAGCTGCTGCACACTTCAAAATGGTTATAGGACATTATTCAGCTGTCTCGTGTCTATTTTCATTTATATATTTACCATCTTATAGAAATCAAGCATGATTTTTACTGAACTTCGCAAATTTTAGGATAGTCCAAACAGGCTTATAATTCAGACATGCCATGTGTTAACAATTGAGGAGCAAAACAGTTTTAGAAGGGGTGTGCAGAGAAATCTTTAATATCTTATTGAGGAATAACTAATATTTGTGTCCTACCTACTAAGGTATATGAAAGTTCAAGTTGACTGTTTCCTGTCTGTTCTAAGCTTTCCTTATTGGTCTCTATCTGATCTAATTTTTTTTGGAGGGGGGGGGGCTCCGAAGTGACACTGATGGTCATTGCAAGAGAGAGAGGCTGGGTAGCCAAAGTTGGAACTAAGTAAGGACCGGAGAAAGCTCCTCTCCTGAGTCCTGAGGGAAGTTTACTGTTCTGTTTGTGAGGACTGCTCAGGGCTCCTGGCTGTTGTTCCGATGACATTAGATCCTTTGAGGAAGGATCTGGGCTTCTTCCATCCCGTGTGGGAGATCGATAGGGAATGGATGACCTCAGAGTTCTCGGCCTACGAGGGCATTCCAATTCCCCATACTCTCCTTGGCAGTTGGGATGTAGTCCTTGGTGCCCATACTGATAGTCCTTGGTGAGGATCCGGCAGTCTCCAGGGTTGGGATGCAAGCCTCCTCGTCATTCTGCTCCACTGTGGGGTCCCCTCCTGCTCTGTGCATATGACCTCCTGTTAAGGGGCTGCCAGGATCGCTCTTGGAACCCACCGTATGCCTTTATAATTTTTACTAATGTCTAATGCAGATTCGAGTCTGCTGTCTGTAAGTTACCTGTTACGATCTTGGTAGGTTATACTTAACAACTTCCACACACATTCTAAGAAGGTAGAAGATTTCTTTGCTCTCCCATCCGATTACAGAATAACATAGGATGTTAAAAGCATATCCGGCTTTTCAGTTCTTTGATGTAGATCATAAGTAGTCTGTCTCTCATTGATTGTTGGTTCATTGGTTATATCACAATATCTTACTGTACGTGATATAGGCTATTTGGGGGTGTAATGATATTACAGTTTACAGGTACTATTTTTCAGATTGACACCATTTCGGCTTAAATTAATCCATGTCTTATCTTTTTAAGGTGGGCATTGGGTTTTGAAAAGAATAATGAAATGTATTTTTAAAATGTGCAATCTGCATTCAATGTTTTAGGGTGAGTCTGTTCAAACTATACACATGACACAGCTGCAGGCCCCTGGTGGAGCCTGTGGCATTTCCTTCCTTCCTATCTGTGTGGGAGCTTTCTTCCGGAGACAGGTGTGACAGGAAACCACAAATGTTCCCTGCTGCTGCTTCATCCAGACTTTCATGGTCCTCCTGGGCCCCTGACAGCACACGCCTAGAAAGCATGACAAGTATCTGGGCTTTGCCAAGAAAGGTCTGGAATTTAGTTCTAGCCTCACCGCTTAACACCTGTAGGTTTTTTGTCATAGGAAAAGCTTAACTGGATCAGGGACCCCTGTTGGTAGCATTATTGTAAAATTTAAATGAGACAATATCCTTAAAAGCCCTCCAGCAGTTAATATGTGTATTATTTCTCTACTTAATCTGGGTTTAAAGGGAGTCAAATATGGACTTTTATTAAAAAAAAAAAGATGAAGAAAATGTCCTGCTTGTATAACTTGCTTACTCTCTTGAATTGTTATCCAGCTCATGTTTGGGGTCACAGAGTTTATATTTAAGGTGGAAACTCTGTTTTGCTCTATTTCATCCCAATTACTACCAAATTTCCCCTCCCTTATTTAAAAAAAAATTTTTTTTCCCTAACTATTCTCATTTTTCCCTGCTGGCAAAGTTTAGTGATTCCCATCTTTAATCATGAACAGTAAACTCACAATTAAATATCTCTTTAGCTCTGGAATTCATGATAATCTCATACTCTGTCTTATGTGGCTAGTATTATCAATTGCAGGATGAAATATTTATCAATTTTAAAATGTGTTAAATTAACTTTTTAAAATCCAAGAGTTTTCATTTGAGAGGTAAATGATTTTCTGCTATGATTTCCAGCACTGACTGTATGCACAGATACAAACATAGTTATTTAACGTATACATTTGTTTAGCGCTAATTAAAGCTTAGTTTTACAACAGCCATAGCGTACCAGTTTAACAAATGATCTGAGCAATATATGTAATAGGATGTTAATACACTTCAGATATTTTAGGCCAAATTAATACTCAGGCATCCGAAATTCCTCATTGTTTTTATAAACATGTGATCTGAATAATATACTCACTTAATGCATATTTGAGTCTGAGTTTGTGTCAAGAACTAAACAGACCAGTGAGTTTATGGCCTTAAGGATTTTTCCCATTCTGAAAAGAAAGAATGAGCCTGATGGCAGGATTAGTTACCCTCTGTCTACTGTGTGGTGTGCTGATTGTCACGTCATCATGACCTCCCCCGCTCCTCAGCAGCCACTTTATAAGTATTAACATACTAAAGAGTGAAGGAGTCCGGTACCTAGAGCCATAGCCTAGCAGCTAAAAGTCCTCACCTCACATGTGCCAGGATCCCATATGGGCACTGGGAAAGCAATCAAGGATGCCCACAGCCTTGGGATCCTGCACCCATGCAGGAGACCCGAAAGAGGTTCTAGGCTCCTGGCCTCAGACTGTGCAGCTCTGGCCTTTGCAGCTGCTTGGGGAGTGAATTAGTGAACAGAAGATCTTCCTCTCTGTCTCTATTCCTCTCTGTATATCTGAATTTCCAATAAAAATAAATTAAAAACAGAGTGAAGGAGTCTTGTCTGTGAAGTATAGCTTTGTCTCTCCCAGCTGCAAAGCGATTGGACACAGCCTAGGGGGACATTTGCTTTCCTATTTCACAAACTAATTTTAATTTAAAACTCATCATGAATTTGCAACAGATAACAATGATTCTATTATTTGGAACGTTACAATGTGAGTAGATTTTCTACCGCCTGGTTGTTTAGGTCAGATTCTCATATCTGTTTTTATGGGGATGCAAACAAAGATGAAGTTTAAATAGTTTTTGAAAACAGGATATTACAGCTATGGAAGCAAGTATTGTACGTGAGGAGATCCTTCTTAATGTACAGTGCCGTTTGCACACGCACTTGAAAGACTGAGCGTTCTAACCTTCGTCCTCATTTTCCATTTGTTTGGGTTTTGCAAGGCAGAACAGATGTAATATGGTGGAGTTCCGAGCCATTCAATTAGATTTTTTGTAACAGTGACCCAAATGCTTCACCTCAATTTTTTTTTCTGAGTCAGATGTAGATATCTGGAATGCCAAAAAATCATTTCTAGATCAAACATGAAAACATATTTAATGTTGGTTAATGTAGTCACAATGTGTGTAGGTGCTAAAGCATGTCATCAGAAAAGGGACAGGGCAAATGTGCGTATTACATGTCCTTATGTTGCTAAATGTGAGATCAAACAGTAAAAGAGAAAAGTATAAATTGTTAAATAGGCATTGAAATTAGGGACTTCCTGATAAATGATAAATATCAATATATGAATGCAAGACTAATCGTTTTATAGTATACATTCCTCCATTTGCAAACGTTAGCCATGGGGTCTTGGTAATGGTGTTGAGCCTGTGACGAACTGTGTAGATGGAACTTTGTCATTAGTGAAGGGAATGGACCTTCATTTGGGGAATTCTCATCATGTCTCATTCATTCAGCCTTACCATAAGTGGTTGACTGACAAATCATGCTGGGAATAAACTCATTGGAAAGCAGATCCTTCCATTTGTAGTTGATCAGTCAATATTTGTTAGTTGAAGTGTTTCACGGCATTCAGCACTTTTATTTTTGCAATGGTTTGAGCTAGGAAGGCAGAAAAGAGAATGGAGTAAAATGTATCAGTAGATAATCTTGAGATTATAAGGGGTCTGTGAATGATGGAAATCTGCCTGTCCCTGGGGAAACAGGACATCCAAGAAAGGCTCCCATAGTGTCTAAGGATGACGTTCTGCCACTGTTCATGGGTCTGAACTTCTGAAACTATCCCGCCCCGTCTCCAGGGATGTCTGTCCAACAGAGTACAACATTAGCAAATCCCTCAAGTACATCTGTGCCTAAAAAGACTCCCTTTGCTGTACATATGAATTGCTTCTGAAAAGAGAGTACCAAACTTTAAAATGGGTTAAAAGAGTTCTAAATGATAGCAATCATTTAGGCTAATGGTACTTACCATTGAATTCTTGCATTCTACTCCCATTTCCCAGCATGGACATGTAGAGTAGCATCCTGGTCCATTTATCCAAGCATTTTGGATTTGAGCTTATCCAATTCTTGACAGTCAAGCATGCCTTGACTCCCTCAACCCTCATCTCCCTGATTTAGTCAATATTGAAACATTTTCTTCTTTCAAACTCAAAACTGATGTGTTAGTATTAGTCATGCTAGTTCCCTGGCATTTTCTCCCACTGCCCTGGGCTGGCTCTTTCCAGGCATTTCTGTTTATGATCTGGTGTCATACAGAAAGTGGAAGACAGTTCTTAGATTGCCTTAGCCATTATCCTTTTGTCATATGATTTCTCATTGCAATTTACTTAGTATTTTATATAAGGCTGGCCCTGAGAACAGACCTCACTGGTCATGGAGGGCTGCCCTAAAGAAAGAGTGGGGCCTTAGTGGTCCTCTGCCCTCTTTCATTGGAGCAAGCTGTGCTTCCTTCAATGGACCATCCAGCTATGGTCTCCTCACTGCACATTCTGGAAACAGTTTGCAAGGCACAAAGACCAAAAGCACCAGTGTTCTCCCTGTAAATCACTTTAAGCAAAGCATGGATTATGTGAGCATATCATTGCAACCTCTGCACCCATTAGTAATTTCAAAAAATTACTGGGAATCTATTTCAGGGCAGACTTGGCATTTAAATTAGGAGGTTTTAATTAGCATCTTGACTGCATGCAGCCAACAGAATCAGGAGAAGGACGGGGAAATTACATGAGCTTATTTTTGCTGTAGGAAAATAAATAAGAGAATAATACACAGAGAAAATAATTCCACATAAATTTGCAGCAAGGTGACATGCAATCTCTTGGAATCTGAATTTTGAATCTTTTCAGGAATTCACTTTATTCAATGGCAAGGATCTTTCTACATGTCTTTCCTAGAATATTTAATAAACTTTTCTTTCGTCTTTGCAGAGAAGCCAACCTTGTCCCCTCTTGTAATTAGTGTAACTCAGGTGCCAAATGAATGCTCACATACGTCTTTTTCTCCATCATTTAAACCAGAAGTTAAAGTTCACTTGTAGGTTATGTAAAAATAACAGGAACACAACATGGAACCTGCAGCTTGAGTATGTCAAAAATATTCCTACAAGGGCACATGGCCAGACTGTCATGTCTCTTGTTCTTTATATGTCCCAGGAAATATTCCTGGGACCTGACCTACGTGGTTTTTCTCCTTTTAAAAGAATTATTTCGTTTTATTTGAAAGACAGAATTATAGATAGGAGAGACAGAGAGAGATCTTTCATCAAATGGTTCATTCCCCAAATGGGTGCAATGGCTAGAGCTGAGCAGAGCCAAAACTGGGAGCAAGGAGCTTCTTACTGATCTCCTATGTGGAGTCAGGGGATCATGTGAAAAGCCAACAGCATGACAGCTAAGTGTGTTTTCCAAAACACTTGCATAACTCATAAATGATGGAGTTGAATTTGAATTCAAAGCCAGACACCTGACAGATTTGTCATGATGTGAGGCAAAGAGAATACTTCACCCCTTTCACAAGAATGGATGGCTTTTGGGCCAGTATGAATGAGTACAATAAAATCAAAAAGTTAGGCTGCTTTTCACAGTCTAGTATGTAAAAATTTTCCTTAATATAATCACACATAAAGACTTTGACAATGTTTCATGTTGTTAATTGAATACTGCACTGAAAATTGAAAAGCAGAATAATTGTATTATTATGCTTTTATACCTCCATAGGTACACTACTGTTTAACAATCAAGAAAAATAAAGAATAGTTCTCTGGGACCTTGAGGAATAATGTCTAATGTTTTTTTTTAAATATTTATTTTTTATTTTTTATTGGAAAGCCAGGAGCCTGAAGCCTCTTCCGGGTCTCCCACACAGGTTCAGGGTCCCAAGGCTTTGGGCCGTCCTTGACTGCTTTCCCAAGCCACAAGCACGGAACTGGATGGGAAGTGGGGCTGCCAGGATTAGAACTGGTGCTCATATGGGATCTGGTCATGTGCAAGGCAAGGACTTTAGCCACTAGGCTACTGAGCCGGACCCATGTCTAGTGTATTTTTAATGCCATAAATATCACCCTGAGAATAGATGTCTTTCAATATCGTTAACTATGTTCTAAATATTTTTGTGCAATTTGGGTTTAACAATGATTGTGGGTAAACTACAAGGAACTTTACTTAAAAATTTTTAGTTATCCAACACTAATGCTAATACTATCACAAAGCTGCTCAACAGACTTTATATGTAACCTCCTATCACACAATTTCTTTTGTATTTTTTCATTAATGACAAGACTCTGATTCCCAGATGGGTATTAGCCACAACCAGAGAACACGGAGAGCCTGGAGACACAGGTTGTTCACCACCGGGGGAGCAAAGGAACCGGACTGTTCGTATTTGGAGGAGCAGGTGCCCGCATTATTCGGAGTTGGAAAGCCCTGCTGAGGCACAGTAAGGATCTTACGGACTTCTCGCTCCTCCGGTGATGCCAGTGCCTAGAGCCAAGTCCAAGTTTGAATGCTGACTTCATTGAAATGAAAGAAAGCAGCGTGGTCACTCTTTTCTAGGCACATTCCGGCAGCCTTCGTAAGTGATGAGCTAAAGCAGCGAGGACGCTGGCAGCTCCATCACTTCAGGAGCCGTTAGGGAAAATGAGAATGCAGATGAGGCTTTACCGCTGTACTCAACCACTTACAGAGCTCCTGTGTGGACAGCAGCAAAGCAAACAAGGGAAAGACATATTATGCTTAATATTAAGAGCGATATAGAACAGTCACACTGCATGTTGCAAAGAGCTGCGGGATTTCATTTAGAACATATGATTCTGAGGCGGGGACCCCCCGGCGCTCCCGCAGTTTTCCCGTGCGGCTTAGCCTCTCTGAGATTCATTCCCTCAAATGGTAAATGAAGATTATAGTATCTATCTTTTAGATCTGGGCAGATGGGAACAGAAGAGGACGCATTTAGCACGCACGCACACATCAGGGAGTAACACTCAAGGGATTAGTATCGGCTGCGCAGTCTTTTTCTAGGAATGTCAAATGGAACTACAAATAAACAATAAACTGATAAAATCACTACCGACATTTGGGACTTTTTGAAAATCAAACAATCCCCCGATAAGTACTTCAAGAAAGATCACATGAAGACCATGAATGGAATTTCCTAGTCGAGATTTTTTTTTTTAATCGAGTATTTTTGAAATAATAGTAAATTGAGCAATGTGTTCATTTCAGTGATGCCTTCTGAAGGGCTTTCTTACCTGCAAAATGCAAACATGTGGCCACCAGCCTGGGCAAGTGAGAAAGATGCTAAATGCCCCAGGTGGGTAAGCTCTGAAATGAAACACCCTTCCCTGAGCAGAGGACACTGGAGGAGCTGAATCTTGTCTCTGGAAGAACTTTCCAGTCAAGCTGCCCCCGAGTGTGCATCCTCAGGAAGTAGCAAGCATCCTACTGTCAATATACGGGAATCAGCCAAGATCAGTTGGGGAGTCCCTGGGGAGGAATTTTGTAAAGATGTTTGAAGTGTCCTCTGTACCGTGGCTTTGTTGAACTGCAGTTCTTAAAAACCTGGAATGGGAGGGATGAGTGTATGACAAATCTCGTTAACACTGAACCCCAAAATAGGATGGGAATGAAGCCCCCAACAAAATGCAGAGATTGTCTGAAGGGTGACTTCACCTCCTATGTAGACTCAACTAAATTTCTCCTCTTTGTGAAAAAAGGAAAATGGGCTGTAGGATTGCGTAGGTCATTAGAGAATGAGACATGGTACAAATCTGAAGAACTGGCATGCTGAAGACTCCCCAGAGGACAAAAGTCTACTCATCATCACGAGTGAAAGGGGCAGAGGAAGCAGGCAGCCCCTCCCTGGCTCCCACACCGCGGAAGGAGGCATTCCTGCTAGCTAGCGCTTACACTAGGCCTTTTCCATTGCATGTATCAGTAAAAGGATTTGAACTCCACATCCCAAACGAATCAGAAATTGATTGAAAATGGGAAAAGCAGAAAAGAATGTGTCATGGAAAGGAAATAAGGTGAAATAAGGTGGCGCCATCAAGTTGCTATAAGCAGAACATGGAGGTGGAATGTCTTTTATTTGTCACTTTGTTCTATGTCTTTTATTTTCCCTTTGAAAGTGAAGATGAAGTGACTCACTACAAAATCCTAGCTCAACAGGAAAAGCAGAAAGATGCATGTCTGATAATCCTTTCACCTATTCATTCTTGGGTAATTCCAGTCTATTAGGTCTGTGCAGTTTAAGGGTTTTGAGTTGTAAATAGTTTTAAAGGGAAACTTTATATTGATTTTTAAAAAAGATTTATTCATTTTTATTGCAAAGTCATATATACAGAAAGGAGGAGAGACAAAGATCTTCTATCAATTGATTCAATACTCCCCAAGTGACCGCAACAGCCGGTGCTGAGCCGATCCGAAGCCAGGACCCAGCGGTTCTTCCGGGTCTTCCATGCAGCTGCAGGGCCCCAAGACTTTGGGCCATCCTGGACTGCTTTCCCAGGCCACAAGCAGGGAGCTGGACGGGAAGTGGGGCTGCTGAAATTAGAACCAGCGCCCATATGCGATCCTGGTGCATTCAACGCTAGGCCATTACGCCGGGCCTGAAACTTTATATTTAATTTTCATATGAATCCAGGCTATATTTTTTCTTGGTTATTATCCAAAATATTTCTTCAAACTGCAATTTTAATAGGCATATTTTATTCCTGAAAGAAAAAGAAACACATTAATGCATTCTCATCCTCCTTTTGGTGGACAATGAGCTTTGCTTTCACTTAGAAAGTTTTAGATTATGCTTTTGTTCATGATGACTATTTTTCCTCTAAATTATACTCCTCTCAGTGGAATTATTAGTTCTACAAATTACAATGATTAATTAAGTATAGTTATTATCATGCAACCAAGGCTTTCAACTGCAACAACATGAGGAGTTGCATTATGAGAAGCAGATACAGTGGGCTGCACTTTAGGCTCTTGTCAGAGGCAGTTGTTTTGCTAGTTACTTTAACCTTCTCTGCAGGAAAAGTCCAGGAATTAGTCATTAATCTGTATCCTGAGAACGAGAGCATAGCACACTTTGCAGAAAGCTGCTAATTAATCCTCTCAACTCCCTGGTGGGAGAGGGAGGTAGGCATGTCTGCACCGCAGAGTTGGCTCACGAATGTATTCATCCATGTGACAGACACCAGCTCAAATGTCACAGATGCAAGCGAGCATCTTGCTAGTGATGTTCATAATCAGACAAGATCCAGATCTGAAGCGAAACTGGACACAATGTGCAAACATCGGCTTCTAAAAATGGCCCTTGAGTTCCAGAGGTTTCCTGGGAGCTGCTGGGCTGGTACGTTGGCCATGCCTAGATGTACAGGTGTGCTTGTAAGAATCTTTGCATGTCATTCTGTATTTACACGCTTCCCTAGGGTCCCTCGGCACAACCCTCTTTGTTTTCTATAGTTGCAAGGCAAAGATGGAATTAGCATCATCGTTGAGCCGATGTTTACACATTGTGTCCAGTTTTCCCTTCAGATTTGGATCTTATTTGATTATGAACATCCCCGATGCCCTTGTTTTCGTCTTTCAATCTTGGTAATCGAAACATAGATTTCAACATTGGCACAGAATTTGATTTTTTAAGGTTTGTCATTCTCCTAAAATGGACTAGATCTGTGCGGGTCAGACTGAGTTTGAATGCTTCTGTTTGTTTTTATGCGTTGTGTTTGTTTTACCTTTTGAATGAAAGTATTTTTAACTTATAGGAAAGTTACAAAAACAGAAACATTTTCCCCCAAAATACGCATGTAAGCTTTTGCCAGGCTTTGCCTGTGCTCCATCGCTCATTCTCTGTCTCTCCCTTGTGTGAATTAAAGCAATAACAGAACAGGAAAGCCGCATTTGCCCTCAGTGGGAAGTGGCCTGTGACTGTGGAGCGCATGCCGAGGCTGCTGTGGATATTTCTTGGGCTTAGAGGCAAGCTCTTCCCGTGATTGGTTGGAGAACCCATCCAGAAGCGCTCTCTGAGGCACCTGATGTTCACGTGACTGTCACGGACTTTCATGCTACCATGCGGTTCTCTTTTCCTGGATTTCTCTTTGGGATTTTTATTCCTCTCGTCATACCTTCAAATATCTCATTTTTGAAGACTTTTTTTTTTTAATTTTTACCCAGCAAGACTTTCCCTCAAAACGATTTCCATAATACTTCATTTTCCCCTATGCACTCCTTTCCTGTCAGTTGTCAATCTTCCCTAAATGGAGGAGCTGGGTGGTATACATTGTCTTTCTTCATATCCAGCAATTAGAATAGGAAGTGGCACTATTTACACAGTCCCAAATAGTGTTGATGAATATTGTCTATCTTTAAGCTCTTACATTGTATTTCTTTATTTTGCTTCAGATCTCCACTTTTCCCTTTGGTGATCATGACTTGGTTCATGAAAATAACTTTGTTAGTAAAATTATTATTCCTTCTGTCTTCTGAAGCTGCCGTCCTCGGGCTTGTCACCTCATGATCACAGAGTAACTACTGCAGCTCTAAATATCACATCTTCATAAGATTATGTTTAAGAAAGGAAAGTAGAAGTCTGAGAAAACCAGGTGTCTTTTTATTAGAAAATAAGGCATTTCCAGAAAGCAGATGTTTCTTTGCAATGCATTTGTTAGAAAGAGGTTACGTGTCTTGTAGCACAGGACAATATGACAGAGGAAAATGGAGCTCCCATGATTGGCCTCAGACATTCACTTATCGCATGTGGATTGGGTTTATTGTCTCCTAGATGCAGCTAATTCCTGCTAGCAAAACAGGGAAGGAGGGATTAGCTCTTAGAAATCAAGATGATGCTGTATTACAGTCCTAGTCATGAAATGCTAATTATTCAATAGATTTGGGAGAGTGAAAAAACAGGCAAGTCAAATGCTGTTCATCATTTCATGAGAGCGAGAAGATTCGGGGTAAGTGCACTCTAGATGATTAGCATTAGTGAGGTTCGTTAGGATTGGAAGCGAGGCCCAGGGGCACAGACATGGAAACACTCAGATATCTGAGCATAAGGAGCTTATCAGCAGGCTGGGATTTACAGAGGGTAGGGTGTGGACCAGCTTATGCAAATTCTGTCCCATGAAACAGTCTTCAATGGATGTACCAAATATATCCTGGCTATTTCCAAGAGGAAATTGAAAACACTGGTGCAATGGCCAGTGATTTCTAAGCCCACTTGACCACAGAACTTGCTTTCTACAGAGAAGCTCATCAGCTTAATTCACAAATACTTTTTCGTAAACATCTTCAACTCTAAAGGGAGAATTGGGCCAAACATACAAGTTTGACTGAATAATACAAGCTTGACTGAACATACAAGCTTAACTGAATAATAATAATAATAATAAATATCTGGATTTTTCATCAAATTAGTGAGAAAGTTACCAAAACATGGATTACTAAATAAAATTCAATGATCAGAACTTGGGCATGAAGAGAAATGACTCACAAATCTGGTTTCTGGTTTGGCTTTTGGATGTTCTGTTAGCACTGGGCTAGAATTCAGGTAAACTTCCCGCATTATCCACAAGATGTCTCAAAAATGTTTCATGGGCAAGGCAAAAGGAAAAAATCTCTTCTTTTTGCAGGGGGCAATGCATCAGAAGGGTTACTTAGAGATGCTTAAACAATAGATGTAAGGCAGGATGACAAACAGGAGGAAGAAGCCACAAGGAGAGGTTTGATCCTAAATTTCTAGGCAAATAAGTATGCATGCAGTACATGCGTGTAAAAATGTCACCATATTACATGGGAAGATAATCTTGCAGTGTCTGCTTATCTGATTCTGTGATCTTCAGATGTTTATAGGTGATTAAAATTGAATGTCTTGTTTCACAGTGACTTGGGTGGTGCATATAAAATTATCACATGAAATAAACACTTTCATTAGTTTTAGAGATTTCATTTCATGGAACCGTGAGTCCTTGCATCCTGTCCAAATTTGCTGTGAACATGCAGAGCAGATGGATGGTGGATACAACGTTGCATGTTGTGATGTGACATTGCAGAAGCTGTGGAGATAAAAGACAAGGCAAGCAATTGGATGCACATTTCTCTGAGTGGAGACTGGGGTGAACAGAAAGAAGGAAGACTTGACTGTGAATTTGGGCGAGTTTCTGCATGCATTGGTGAATTTTAACTGTTCTTTTTAACAGCATTGGGAAGGATACTTAAATTTCAGAAATATAAAAAGGTTGGTTTAGATAATGTGCCTGATATAACTATAACTAGTCTCAAATGCATTATACCTTTGCAATGTATGAAGGTCATGGTGACAGGGGCTTGAAATTCCTTGAAAAATAAGACTGAGTCCAGATGGCTTTCTTGGGAATAAACTCTCAGCAGTTCATACACATCAGTCATAGGAAAGTCTGGAATAATGCATTTCCCTAGAATCTCCCTGGAATCTCTTACTGTCATTTTCATCTGGTCTTGCGTGTTCTTTGTCCCATGATTCCTATTTTTATCTCCCTTTCTCTTTGCTTTCAAAGCAAGATATTTAGTTGAAAGTTTCTCTTCCTGTAATCTAAACATCCAAGCTGCAACACATTTCTACAGCCCCAGTGATCCCAAATCCACAAGCTTTAGTTAGGTTGTCACCACTTGTGTTAATTGTTGGATGCTGCAAAAATACATGATTACACTGGTGTTTGCAGTGTCCCTACTCCCTGAAAAAAAAGAAAGAATGTATCCTGCTTTCACGGTGGTTGTAAGATTGAAAATGCCTCTTTGGGTTACTGGAGGAGGACTATAGTCTCTCTGCTGGTGAGAATAATGTCTTTTGTTGACTATCTTTTCTTCTCAGACTCTGATTTGTTTCCTTAGTTGAAGTTGTTCCCTTGAAACAACAACATAAATATCAATAATATTGACTGTAGTGTAACCAGAATATCACCAGGGACTGGGAAACATCTCCCCTTACCCTGCTTTTCTCAAACAGTACTCTACTGAAACCATAAAGTAGAGCCGACACAGTCTGCGTTCCAATTAGTTGATGATGGTAACGGCTAAAGAGAACTAGGAATGATTTTTGGAGCCCACATGGGAGAGAAATATCCTTGTGGTGATGAAGACAGGCCTGGAGCAGGTGTTGGAGCTGACATTGGCAAGGGATGTCTCCTTGTGGATTGGCTTAATGCTGAGCATCAAAGTCAATGAAGAGAGCAAATCTGTGGCAAGAAGTAATGGCAGAAGTGGAAGGTTGGTTATATATATGGCGATTTGGGGAGCCATGTTTGTCACTGTGGGAATATAGCCAATAAGACAAAGGAGAAAAACCACATGAACTCTGTTGTATGAAACTATAATTGATCCAAACCCACAGGTTTTTTTTTGAAGCTGTATTGATCTATCACTAGATGTGGAGACATAGATAGAAAGGCATGTGCATGCGTGTGGTGGGAGTATGCTTTCCTTTGTTTTCATTAGTTCAGAAACAATAACGTGACACTGTGTGAGTCCAAAAAAATAAGCAAGTTCAGCATGCTCTGGAGAAATGAAACTTTTATAGAAAAGTGTAGAAAACATCTTGGAATATGTTTTATACCAAAAAACAGGGAAATAAGTTCTCTAAGATCCTGAAGAATGTACAAATGGGATCTTTATTCTGCTTTCTACATTGGGCCTACTTTGCTTATCATATTGTACTCCACAGTTTTCCACACTGTAGCAAATGGAAAGATCTACTTCTTAGTTTGAATATGCCATTGTGTGTGTGTGTGTGTATCCCATAATTCCTTTATCCATTTGACTGCCAATGCATATTCAGGTAGCTTCCATATTTTATCAAAGATGTATTTATGTGAAAGGTAGAGAGAGGGAGATACCAAGAGAGAAAGAGATCTCTCTTTCACTGGGTCCCTTTCCATGTGGTTGCAATAACAGGGCTTGGCTTGGCCAAAGCCAGAGGCCTGGAGCTACACCCAGGTCTCCAGTAGGGACAGGGGACCTCAAACACTTGAGCCATGTGCTGTAGCTTATCAAGGAGCATTAAGAGGCAGCTGGATGGGGCCCGGCGCGGTGGCACAGTGGTTAAGGTCCTCGCCTTGCACGCCCGGGATCCCATATGGGCGCCGGTTCTATCCTGGCAGCAACGCTTCCCTTCCAGCTCCCTGCCTGTGGCCCGGGAAAGCAGTCAAGGATGGCCCAAAGCTTTGGGACCCTGCACCCGTGTGGGAGACCAGGGGCTTCAGATCAGCATAGCATTGGCCGTTGCGCTCACTTGGGGAGTGAATCATCGGACAGAAGATCTTCCTCTCTGTCTCTCCTCTCTGTATATCTGCCTTTCCAATAAAAAAATAATAAAAATAAATCTTTAAAAAAAAAAGAGGCAGCTGGATGAAAAGCAGAACTGTGCCACTAGAACCTACTCTAAAATAAGGAATATTGACGCAGTGCACAGCAGCTTAATTCACTGCACCACAATGTTGGCCTCTCCATATTGTGCAAGTTCAAATAATCTTGCAGTTATCATGACAATAAAGTTGTCTTTATACATGCTGATCCCATTTCCTCTATGTAGATACCCAGAAGATTGCTGTACCATGTGGCAATTCTAATTTTATTTTCTTTAGAAATCTCCATAATCCATTCCAATCTACATTTCCAACCACAGTGTACAAATGTTTCCCTTTCCTCGAGACCCTCAGCAAATTTATTATCTCTTGTCGTTTTAGAATAAAATGATTGATAGGAAATGGTAAAAAGTAGTTCAATAATATGAAGTAGCAGTATATAGGATGAACAAGTCTAAAGAGCTCATATGGAACATGAAGCTTACAATCCAGAATAGTGTATGATATTCCGAATATTTGGTAAATGAGTAGAGCAATGAAACAGGCAGAAAGGCATGGTTAGAAGTCCTTTAGTTAGCTAGTTATCGTAACTATTTACACATACATCTATATGGTAAACAACATATATAGATATATTCTATATTTAAATATGTATACACACTAAGGTTTTTTTTTAGAAGTGATGACATGTTAAAAAGGCATCAAAGCCTATTTAACAATCCAGTAATTTCCAAGATTTCTATTCTGTGTCTATTCTGACAACATAAAATTGATTTCAAAGATACCAGAAATGGAATATTTATTGTCTAATTTACATCCTCTTTGATATTCTATATCCAGGAAAATGGGACATAAAGGGTTTATGGAACTCCCTGGTCCAATTTGGGACAGATTGAACTTTCTAAATAATAACAGTAAACTAAATAGCTCACAGAATAAAATGGGAGAAAAATCCATTCTCTTATAAATAAATCAATGAGTTAAATATTTGATGAGGAATAGGAAATTTACAGAGATTCAGAATGCCTTTAAAAAATAACTCTTATTAATTACAGTAGCAAAAGTAAATTTACAATGAAGTCTGTTGGGCATCATTTCAATCAAGTAATCAATGTGAGCATTATAAGCAGTGGTTTAAATCCTTTAGGACGTAATTAGCAGAAGATGGTATCACAGCTATACTAATTTGAATGTAATCATGAGAGACTATCAGTAAAACAGGAACTGAGATCTGTTTCACCAAATAACCTATCCTAGCATCTTGGAAGGTGTCAAGCTCATGAAAGTCGGGGTAAGATGAGAGTGTTCCGAAGAAAACAAAGGAAGTAACAGCCAAGTGCAGTGGGCAAGGGCCACCTGCTTTATTCCTGTTGGTTGTTTGTTTTTTAATCATGAGGGTATTGGTAGGACAGTTGAGAAACTTAAATGGAGTTTGAGAATAAGATGATAATAATTTAGCAAAGTCAATATGCTAGTTTTGTTAACGGTGTTGCAGTCATCCTCAAAAATGTGTTTATGGGAAATAGATTTACTCTCAAAGTCTCAGAAAGAAACATGCCTTACTCTCTCAGCATTATTCGTGCAGATTTTGTTGTTTTATAACTATGAAATGAAGCTAAAGGAAAAGGAGAAGAGAGGTTCTGTACCGAATTAGGGCATGCGTCACACACAGGCACTACCCGAGCATGAAATACTCTTGCTATGCATGCTACTGGTGTAATTGCTTGGTAAAGGTTAATGATAGTTACACATCCATTGTCCATGCCAGCTTTGACGGTGAAATTGATTATTTTGCACGCATTGCATCTACATTGGAGACCTGGATTCAATGTAAGCATAACACTATTAGATCGACTGATTTTAGAATGTGGACATTTTGGAATAAGCACTCTCATGGAAAACAGAACAATATGTTGCACTCTGTCCTTAGAAGCATTTTGGCTGCATTTAAAATTCTCTTTGTTAAAGGTAATTATTATTAACACAGCTTTCCATTTGCCCAGTCTGACCTGAAGCCTGAAATGAATGATGATTAATACTCCAGGTGGCGTTTCCAAATAATGGCAAGGACTGGACCTCATTGGTTGCTGCCAGTGACTTCTTGCCAGACACCTGAGAACTGCACATGTGAAAATCACACTCCCAAGGGTTCCTGAAATCAGATTTTTTAAAACATGCTCTCCTAGAACCATAGTCCTGGTGACTCTGAACGTGAAATTTTTTACTGGAAAATATCGCTGTATGGTCGGCTGTTTCTGTGTGTAGCAGTGCCAAATCACACAGGAATGTTGTTTCCTGAAGAGGTCCACTAGAATACCCAGTGACACAGTAGAAAACTCTAAACTATGTACAGGATGCCTGTCTGAGGCATCTCCATTGCTGTAACAAAATATCGCAGATTGCGCAATTTATGAACAAATTTTTTTTCCTGTCTGTTCAGGTGGCTAGGAACTGAGAGATGCCGCTGCCCACAGTTCGATGTCTGGGAGGCTCTCTGCCTCATAGACAATTCCTTCCTGGTGTCTCAATGGACAGATTCTCACCCTCTAGTCAACAACCCGGGACCCACAAACCCCAACCATGTCCCAATGCCATCATAATTAAGATAGACGTGTGTACTTGGAGGGCAGACTTTCGCAAAGAGAATGAAAGAGAGATAAAGAGAGAGGTCTTCTACCCTCTGGTTCATTCCCTAAATGGTTGCAATGACCAGAGCTGGCTCAGGCTGATGCTTCGAACCTGTAATGACAGCTAGCTCACCAACGTGAGTGTAGAGGGCCAAGCACGTGCACTATTTTCTGTTCCTTTTCCCAGGCACATTAGCAGAGAGCTAGAGCAGAAGTGGAAAAGCTGATTTGAACTGATACACACATATGGCACCATCATGGCAAACAGTGGCTTAGTGTGCAGAACTACAACACTGGCTCTGGCCATAACTTTTAATAACACCATCCTTGTGTTTAAATTTCAGCCTGTGAGTCTGTGGAAACATAAGCATGCAGACCATAATAGAGGTTTGTCCATTTGGAGAGCAAATCTGTGGCTGATGTTGAGGTCGTTGGGTTGCGGTGTCGTTTGTGTTGCTGGCCTCCTAAGAGTGCCAGTGTGAGTGTCAGCTGCTCTTCTTCTCATCCAGTTCCCTGCTGATGTGGAAGATGGGAAAGCAGTGGAAGGTGGCTTTTGTGCATGTGCCTCTGCAGTCCAGGGGAAAGACCTGGAAGGAGTTCCAGACTTCTGTTTCTGTCCTGCTTCATGAACAGCCATTGTGGACATTTGGATAGTTAACCAGCAGACGGAAGATTTTTTTCTCTCTTCCTCCCTTTTTCTCTATCACTCTTACAATTAAATAAATAAGTAAATTAATAGAATATTATTTTTTAATTCAGAGCGAGGTCCTAGAATTTCACCTTTGTATCTAAACTTCGCTATTAGAAATATGGCAAGCATACCTCTTTGCCACTTTACCTGAGGATGCATGTATTAACCAGCTAGGTGTTTACAAAATCCTTTCAAGTAACAAATGTAATAACATTGTTAAATATAATTATTATTATGAAATTATAACAAAATCATTTAAATGAGTCATTTGAAGGCTCTTCATTAACCATGATTGGATAATGTTTATTAATTCATTAAGCTCTACTTCAAACACCAACTAAATAAAATGAATTATTAATAGGTCATAAAATAAATGAATTACTGCTACACAGACCTATTATTTTTAAAGTGCCTTGCAAATATTAACTAATTCATGCTTGCTGTTCTTTTCAGAACAAAGTATATATGAACTATCAGGAATTGTTTCAATAGTTTATTCATAATAAGCATCTTTGCAAAACCCCAATTCTTTAAATTATTCTGTCATTTTCTTTACTTGAAGAAACATATGCTTATTTTATAATACAGATACATATAAACATGAGAATAAAAGTCATTGCTAATCATTAAAGCACAAAGGTAAAGGAGTGTGTTCATATTTTGGAAAATTTCACTTCAGGCTTCTGGACTCACATCTGTGATCTTGGAACCCTCAGTGTGTGTTATGTGTGTGGACGGGTGTGTGTAAGATTTTCCACAAAGCCCAAGCCTTCTTTACATAATATTTTAGTCCACCTTGACCAAAAATATTGAACCTATATGTTGTCAAAGAACACCCAAAACTAGTTGGAGACATTGTTGTAGAACCCCCAAAATGGGTTCACTCACCCCATGTGCAGAAAGCCAACCATTGGCTCAGGGTCATGGAATAAAGTAACTACGTGTTACAGGGCACAGAGCAAGGACCTGCAGCTATCGCTCAATTCCTGGGATCCCTAGGGACTTGGAGGTGAAGAGTATTTTTTTTTAAGATTCATTTAGTTTATTAGTATATTTATTTGAAAGGCAGATTTACAGAGAGAAGAGAGAGAAGGAGAGAGAGAGAAAGAGAGAGAAAGAGAGAGAGAGAGAGAATGACGGAGATATTTCACCCACTGGTTCATTCACCAATTGGCTGGACTGGAAAAAGTTGACCTATTCTGAAACCAAGAGCGAGGAACGTTCTCTGGGTTTCCCACATATTTGCAAGGGGCCAAGGACTTGGGCTGTCTTGCACTGCTATCCCAGGTCATCAGCAGGGAGCTGCAGCAGAAGTGGAGCAGCTGGGATTAGACCTGGTGCTCATACAGGATGCCCTGCAACTGGAGGATCAGCCCGATGAGTCACTGCACTGACCCCTCTTTATTTAATTCCTGCTTGTGCCCTTTATCTATTTTCCTCCTAGATTATGGTCACTTAACTTTTTGTTGAGCTCTTTATTTAGTGATGCCTTTGATATAATGTAAATTAAAAAGATAGTATCACAAAAAATGAATTATTAAGATGTAAAGGAAAGAACTTTGGTTCTTCAGGATAGAACCTGAAAAATATCTATGGATGAAATACAAAGTTGCTCAACTTAATGAGAGCAGAAGATGAGGGTCTATTGGCTGTGAACTAATCATATTGAAATGGAATTTGTGGTTCATTAAAGTCTTTATCTACTTTTACATAATTGAGAAATTTCCAGAAGAAATGTTTCAAGTTATATATTTTCTTGGCCTCAATTCCTTTTTGTAAACTGATATTTGAAGATGTGATCACCAAAGTACACCAGGACATGAATAGTAAGTAAGGTTCCATTGTGCATTAAGGGGATAACAGATCTAAGATCTAAACACTGTTATTCCTTAAAAAGTTTTTAATCTACTTAGAATTCTTATGTTCCAATTGTATTACATTTGCCCCCAAAGCTACCAAAGTTTTCAAATCCTGATTTTTGAATAGTGGTTTCATTGTCTGTTGGAATAAGACTATCACTTCACTGAGTCTTCCACACTACATGCAAGTGTGACTGCTCTGTCACATCGCAAGTGAGGCCTGGCTTCTGCTTCATTTTATTTAGTTCAGTTTTAGCTTCTCTGTTTCTTTTGAATTCTCTTGCAGTTCCTCCCCTCCCCAACACACAGATCTTCACAGTGGCCATTTCTTAACTAACCATTTATTTTAAAAACATTAAGGAGAGAGGGAGAGTCTATCAACTAGTAAAAATTTAAAACTAAAAATAATAAAATAATAACATTAAGAAAGCATACTGGAAGCCCTGGATAAAGGGTTGATTGAGTTACTTTAGCAATTGTAGACTGTTTTAATATGGTTAATCGGTTTCTACAATAATGAATTTTCCAGTTGTTCAGACTTACATGCTTGGTAAACCGTTTTTCCGAAGCAAATAGAACAGCTTTCTTTGAAGGTGGGGGTATGAGAATCTAAAAGGCATTGTACAAACTTCATGCCCATCATGTTTTTAGCTGCACTTGCCCTCACAGGTACATACCTACTTCCATTTCTGATGGTTTTCAGGTTCACATTTAACAGTAGATGGCTTCCTGCAGTCTTTAGAATCCTAAGGTGCTTGATCCCAAATTCAGTTATGACTGGAAACTTTTCTGTTTATGTTTTCTAATGTTAGTCTTGAGAGCTGGTCCTTTTGTTTTCCTTTCTTCTTCTGCTTCTTCTTTTGTTACATGACGTTTTGAGCTTTTAGAGATAATTTCATGAAAATAAAGTTGTGGCTCTCAACAGGTCAAAAAAATTTTATTTAAATGATTAAAGAAAAAACTAGATATGTTTAAATAGTACTTCAAAGAAAAGATGCATTTATAATTAGGAATGAGAAAATAATTTAGAAATAGAAGTCAAATTAATTTCCTGCGTGAGGAGGAAGAACAAATTAGTGGAACTTCTGTCATACAGGGCAGATGCATATGTCTATGAAGAAAAGTTGTTTTTTGTGGCTATTAGTTGTCTGAAACATAGAGGATGAACACCAAAATGAGATACCACAGAAGAATGTGATAAGACAACACATAGTTTTTCATTAAAATATTTTCCTCATTTTTTAAAGATTTATTTATTGTTTTTGGAAAGTCAGATATACAAAGAGGAGGAGAGAGAGAGGGGAAGATCTTCCATCTGATAATTCACTCCCCAAGTGACCGCAACGGCTAGAGCTGAGCCAGTCCGAAGCCAGGAGCTCTTCCGGGTCTCCCATGCGGCTGCAGGGTCCCAAGGCTTTGGTCTGTCCTCAACTGCTTTCCCAGGCCACATGTAGGGAGCTGGATAGGAAGCAGGGCTGCCGGGATTAGAACCGGTGACCATATGGGATCCCAGGCATGCAAGGCAAGCACTTTAACCACTACGCTGTTGCGCCAGGGCCCAAAATATTTTCTTCTTACATGACCAAGAAGGGATGAGATTATGGGACCAACCCTCCAAGTTTAATTGACCTTATCACCTCTCTAACCCTCATTTTTTTTTTGCCCCAAGTTGATTTTATGAGATGTTTTTTCTTAATACAAAATATTTTACTCAAATTTTGGAGGAATTTATAAATACAAAGATGCGTGCCCTTTTCACTTTGCTATTTTGTGTTGCTATAATTTCTTTCTTGTTGGCATTGTGTGTAGTCTGAGTGGCCCTAACAGAAAACTGCTAAAGTAGTTACAATGAGACAGAAGGAGACACACAGAGAAAAAGAGGTCTTCCATCCGCTGGTTTGCTCTTCACTGGCCTCAAACACCATGGCTGGGCCAGGCCAATGTCAGGAGCCAGGAGCTTCTTCAGAGTCTCCTTCTGGGTTTAGAGACCCTGCTTTCTCAGGCACATCAGTGGGGAACTGGATTGGAAATGGAACAGCTAGGACTGCAACTAGTGCCTTTAGCGGATGCTAGCTATGGGTAGCTTTACCCACTAAGCCACAGTTCCAGCCCCTGGGGTGTTGTCTCCAAGTTTACTGTCTTCTAACTATAAGGAATGAGAGACTCACAGCAAATTCTGCATCATTAACACTGGTCAATTTTTCAAGCATACTGATACTGTGGTTTGACTTGTCATTGTGATGAATCACACTGCCAAAGAAAGCTGAACTCTCGTGAAACGCACTAAAGGCTGGTTTTATGAAGGGATCCAGTATAAACTGAATCCGATTTTGGCTAAACAAAAAGCTTTTTAAATGCTGGGGTGTACTACAGGAAGAAACAGAAAAGAATGCTGAGCGTGTGTGGTGGGTTGGTCATTTGGTACTTAGCCAGACAAGAAACAAACTTATGCTATCTTTAGACCAGGAGAAAATACTGCAAGTTGCAACAAGTGTCTGCCGAAATCAAGCCCTCACCCTTCCAAGAAGGTTGAATGTGAGTGCTATCTATTTGAATGTTTGTGTTTTACTTTTTCAGATTCGTTTTATTACTTTCCATGATCCAGTATTTTTAGGCGTATGGATTCCCTGTTTCCCCACCCCCTCTTCTAATTTCCCCTTGTACTATTCCTTCCATATGATTATACCATTATTATCCTCCAGCAACAGTTACAAGTTCAGCATTCCGCCACCCACATGCACCATGCCATTGTAGGTATAGCCAAAGGCAGAAAATCTAGCATCCCATTATTGAGGCATGTTTAACAGTTTCACTGGAAATCTTTCCCTTATCCCTTATTCAGCAGTAAGAATGCATACTCATAATGGTGTTTGATCTCTGCCTCACTAGCTAATTTTAAAATATTCACAAGTATTGTTGAGAAAGTGATTCACAGCTGAGCTCTTCTCCAGTGATGCTACAGACAGCCTGAGTCAGTTTCTGAGCACTGACACGTAATGCTGTTAACAGTGGTTGACAGCAAAGATATGTGCTTGTTTACTTGATCTTACTACAGATGTTTAAAGATAAAGGAAGCGGGATAAGTGACTTCGCTTTTGTAAAAGGAGGAGTTACTTGGTCCTCACCTAGGAAGTTTGTACTCCAGATACATTCCGTCAAGTGATGTTATGTATTCAAGCTCAGATGAGGAGAAACTGCTCTCAGACATGTCATACATTTAAACAGAGAAGTTGTGGTTCAGGTTTCTATACAAAAATCTCTAACTGATGGAAAGTCTGCTGGTTGAGAAAGGTGGCAAGAAAAAGATCATAAAGAGAAACAATGAAAAAAGAGGGGGCATTTAGGCCAGCTCATCTCTAATTCCCGTGTTGTATCATCTTATTTAGCTTAAGTGAGTTAGAAGACAACCTGGACAACGTGTCAAGGGTGGGGGCTGAAAAGATGTGGCCCATGGTAGGTGCCTTAGGTCAGCAACAAGAAGCTGGGATGATTTCAGAAAAGAGATGCACCAGTTTCTTTATCCATTCTCCTTTTGTTGGCCATCTGAGCTGTTTTCATGTCTTTGTTATTATGGCGCTACTATAGATATTGGTTTACATATGCAGATTTTACTTGCTTTAGATATATTCCCAGGAGTGAGATAGCTGGGTCAGACAGTAGATTTTTCATTTCTCTAAGCACACTCCATACTGATTTCCATAGTGATTATACTAGCCTATACTCCCACCAACAGTGAAGTAGGGTGCCTTTTTCCTTACATCCACTCCCACAAGGGTTGTTAGCAGTTTCAAATTTAGACCAATCTCACTGGAGTTAGGTGGAATCTCAATGTGGTTTCTATTTATATTTCCTTAATGGCTAAGGAGCCTGAGCATCTTTCATATGTCTGTTAGTCATTTGAGTTTGTTCTTTTGTTTTGCTCTTGTTGAGTTTCTGAAGGCTCTTTGTAAATATTGGATATTAGTCTCCTACTTACCATGTTATATATGAAGATTTTCTCCCATTCTGGTGGTTTTTTGTTGTTGTTGTTATTGTTGTTGATCATTTCATTTGCTGTTCAGAAGCTTCTTAGTTTTATGTAGTCTCATTCATTTATTTTTGGTTTGACTGGCTATGCTTTTGGTAACTTTTCTAAGAAGTCCTACCAATGCCTGTATCTCTTGTAGAGTGCTTCCTATGTTTTTCCTCTAATAGTTTGATGGTTTCTGGGTGCAGAATGAAATTCTACCATTTGCAATGAAATAGTTCCAACTAGAAACCTTTATGCTCAGTGAAATAAGCCACTTTCAAAGGGACAAATATCATATGTTCTCTCCGGTATAAGGCAAAATTCATTCAAAATATAAAACAGATATATAAGTAAACATACATACACATATATTCTCAGAGTGTACAATGGCAACCAGCACATTGGTAAGTGAAGAAATAAAAAGAAGACTCCCACTGAACCTCTTAAATATCCCTGACAATTTGATATTAGATTTCCACCAGTACCAATGCCTACAAGCACTGATGCACTTAAACAGCAGAATGAAGGACTTGTGCCTGTTGTTGAAGGATTTTACTATTGTAATGATATGGGGGAAATGGTAGGGGAGCAGAATGAGGTGGAAGGAAGAGGAGGTGTAGGGAGGATTCCTATACCTACAAAACCGTGTCATGGAGAATAATAATTGGAAAATTAAAAAACAAATATGTGTTGTTTTAGGCTGCTTAATTGTGAAGTATTCTACAGCAAAAGATTATTGATACAGATCCTGGAGCGATTCTCTGAGCAGGAGTAGAGATTTTAGGGAACAGAAACAGGCTAGGTATGCAGTAACTCATAAAGCACAAAAGGCACAGGAAGAAAATGAATGACTATGTCTGCAAGTAACAGCTGGCAGTAATGTGTCACTTGCTGTCATAATTTATGAGACTTACCAAAGGCACAATGGCTGGTAACTGTGACAGGTAAGTGAGAACTGCAGCTGTTTACTAGATCTTGGCAAAAACCTAGAAATAATTATCAGGACTTCCAGGAATAGATTGGGAGGGATCCATCAATAGATTGAAGAAGGCTATAAGATAGTGTGGCATTGGCAAGCAAAGAGAAACAGAGGCCATACACTCAAAAATGGAGAAGAGAAGTGAGTTGCTATTAAATCTAGCAGCTTGGGAGTGAAAAATGGTCAGAGACGAAGGCATCCTTTGAGACAATTGTGTTCCATGTGTGAGCATCTGAGTTTGAGTCTTGTCTCGGCTCCTGATCCCAGCCTTCTTCTACTATGCGCACTTGGAGGCATCAGGGGATGGTCAAACACTTCGATCCCTGCTATCCATGTTTCCACCTGCTATCCACATAGGAAAGTCAAACTGAGTTCCTAGTTCCTAGTTCATGGAGGGCTCCAAGAGGAGTGAAAATGGCTGTAAAGAAAGAGGCTGAGGTCAGTTTTACACAAATATGCTTTCATGTAGATTTCCTGACTAGCTTGTCACATTTCAGGCTGTAATTCAGACAGTCTAACAAAAGGTTGGCAATTCTTTATTTCAGTAACAAGTCCTACAAGGAGAGAAAGGGATTTGCTTCTGCAGGCAAGGAATTTCTTCTTGTAAAATCTCAAGGATGGGAAGGAGTTATGCCCAAATAGCAGCTATCTGGAAGCAGAAAGCAGGTCCATTCCCATAATACAAGGGGGTGCTGATGTAATCCTGCCAAGTATGAATGCGGTGGAAACAGAGGATGGAAGTAGTAAGGGAAGAGGAATAATTTGGAACAGCTACATGAAATGAGCAAAGCGGCAAGGAAATGTTTTATCATACTGATGGCTTCAAGTTGGACTGCACCAATTTCTGTGAGCCACACTGTATGATCACAAAAATAGAAGAATACTAGGACCCCCGCACTTAGAACCTCAACACACTTTTTGTGTAGCATTGGATGGGATGCCAGTGGTTAGGTTCATCATGCATTTTTGTTTTGTTGTTCCTGAAAAGACACCATTTCAGCCAAAAATTTCAGCCAGAAGTCAAGCTGCCAGAGCAGTTAGACAAGAGGACTATGTTATTTGGGCAATTTCTAGGGCTTGTGAAGTTGAAACTGCAAATGCCATTTCCCAGCCCCACACACCCCCACCTCTGCCAACAGGATTTCACAGGATGTGTTTTCAGGTGACGGTGCATTGCTAGAACAGACCGGACATGACTCCTTTCCCTCTTAAGGGGAGGTTGGAGGAGTTGTATCAAATGAGAGGATTTAAAATGCATTTTATTATTCTGCATTTTATCTCTCATTGCAGGCATTTTGGCAGGTAGTTAAGACTCCATGCAAATCGTTATAAAATAAAGAGGGCTCATGTGCTCACCAACTGTGTAGTGTGCAGGCTTCTGAATATAACTTGGTCTCATTTTGCAATACAATGAATAAAAATATGGTGACGAATGAACATTGGGTTAGAATGGAAATCAAAAATAGTAGTTGCCCCTCGGCCCATCCACGCAAAACACAAGATCATATCTTTGGGGAAAAATCATTCCAGACCAAAAAGCTGAGCTTACGGTGTAAAGCAATGGAATTATTAGGTTGTCACATCAGATATCATTCAAATTGTGTGCAAAGTACAAATAAGGAAACAGCCAGGAAGAATGCACACAACAATATAATAAATGACATTTTGAAGACAAAGATCCAGGGGCACAGCTCCTCTTCATGAGTGTGGATGGTCCGAGGTGGCTGTGTCTTCAGATCACACTGAAGTTTACTAGCTGAACAACAAAAATTCATTTCACAGATGAGGCTATCATCAAAATTATGACAGGCAAAGAGAATTTAAAAAAAAAAAAACTTGACATCCATGCAAAAAGGAGATCTTTAAAACATTTATGGAAATGTGTTTCAGAGAAATAATATGCTTGAATTGAGAATTTTTGCATCAACAGAATATTTTTTTTTTAAATTCGCTGATTTAAATAATACCTTAGAACTATGGGTGCACTGTGAACTATGTATTTTAATACCTGTTTTCATTAACATTTGTAAAGCATTTTGATCTCTACAAAAAATAAATACTTGATAGAATTTCTGAGCTGTTTAAAAAGTATAAATAATTATATATGGATTCAAAAGGCAGCTTCCTGGCTGAACACCATTGGCTAAATGGAATCTATCTTACTGAGGAAGTGCTTTCTTGTTGCTTTTATAATTATTATTATTTGCTTTAACCATTCTGCCAAATATGTTAAGTAAAATATGGTTATTTATGAAGACAAAATAGGATTATTTGTATGCTTTGTCATTAAAGAGAAAATTTTTAAGGGGGAAAAGGTGAAAATGACAAAACTAATAAACAACAAAATTATTCTACAATGAAACAAGGTAATATTAAAAGTTTAAAAAATTTTAAAAATATGTTCTTATTAAATAAGAGCTTGGAATGCCAATCTTTGCAACAGATACTGGTTTTCTTAATATCTAAGAACATACTTGAAATCAAAAATCAAAATGAAACATACACACATAAAATTGTGAAGCCACACGGCGAACACACTTTTTGTTTAAAATATGGAACATTAGACCAATTGTACATGAAATCTCCATCATTCTCTTTAAAAAATGTTATTGGCAAAATTGGAAAGATATGGTGATAAAGACATCCTCATTGACTCTGGGGAAGAAAGAAACAGTATTTGTTTAAATAAAAATTTGGTTTAAAACAAAAATAAGACTACAAAGCAGTAACCCAGCCATTTTCCTCCCAGGACATACCCTGTATATGTGTACGCATTTTCATTGTGCTAATAGCAAAAATGCTTATTACAGTATTGTTACAGATAACAAGCTTGGAGGCAATCAAGTGTCCACCAACTTCTAAATACCTAAGTGATATTCATTAGAAAAAAGTATTCAAATGCAAAACAAATGTATATTTACAGATTTGGGATTATATCAATGATATATGGTTAGACATACACACAATATGTCAGGATATCTTTGGGAAACCCCTTCAGCCATGTTAAAAAAGAAGTTATATATGAACTTGTGTTAGTTTGTGCTCTGGGTAATTCCTAATTTTTGACCTGAGAAGATGGCAATCTCATGAAGTTCATCTTAAAAGCTAAAGCTATTCAGAACACAGCGATGGTTTGTGGCTGTGGAGAAAGTTATAATTGAATGCAGGAAGGAGTTACAATCATAAGTTCCTGTATAATTTTCCAGCTGATATAATCGTTAAAAGATGAAAACATTTAGCACATTAAAATAGCCACAATACAAAAGGCAAAAAGTAAATATATTTATTTGAAAATCTTTTTATTTTCCCCATGGACATAAATATTAGCACCTGTATAAGCATTTTTTTTAAAAAAAATTGTGTAATCACCATCACTTAAATATAAAAACTCTTTATTCTATCCTTTTTCTCCCTCTTTTCACATCCTATAAGTCTTCAAAGCAAGTTTGAATATGGCTGTATTTAATGAATAACAAATTTGAAGTGAGAAAAGGCACTGAAGAATCAGATGCATCTCAAGCTTAGGTTGAATATCCTACGAAATTGGAAATTGTATCAAACAAATCAGTTAAACAGCATTTCCCTGCAAAACGACTCTGCTTTCCTTTCTCACACTTTTGGTTCTCGGGCACTCATGGCTCCATGTTCACTGTGATTGTCTCTGTCTGGGACTGTGAACCCAGATCCTGGATTCTGCTGTTATCTCTAAGTCTGCACCCCCTAAGTCCCCAGCAAGGTTCTGGGAACCAGCCAAAAGTAAGGTGCACCTCCCTTTGTTTCTCTGCCACAATGTGCATGCTGTATGCATGTCATGAGAAATACCTATGCTAAGAGGGTGTTGTGGCACAGAAGGTTAAGGTGTTGCTTACAACACCAGGGGAAGTGCCAGTTTCAGTTCTTGTTGCCCTGTCCCTCCCGGAGCTTCCCGCTAGTGTGCCAGGGAAAGAGGATGACCATTGATATGACTGAACAGCTGCTACCCATATGGGAGATCCAGTAGGGTTTCTGGTTCCTGGCTTCAGCCTGACCTTGTATAGCATTTGGGAAATGAAACAGCAGAGAGAGGAATTTCTCTTTCTCTCTCTCTCTCTCTCTCTCTCTCTCTGACTCTCTTATTGTCATTCAGCCTTTCAAAAAACATAAATGCACTTTTTTTGTCTTTAGATCGATATTAGGGAAGATACTTGGTACAGTGTTTAACATGCTGCTGGAGACAACAAACCCTTTACTCAAGCCTCACTGAGTCCTGTCTTTGTTCACTGTGGGAGGCAACAGTGAGAGCTTCAATGGTTGATGGAACACTTAGAAGGGAACGCTGCAGTGAGTTCCCAGATCCCAGCTTCAGCCTGCCATAGCTCTGACCATCACAAGCTTCCACGGGCACAAACCTGCAAAAAGGAGAAAAAAGTAAACGCTGCAGAGAGAATAGTAGAGAGAAGTACAGGTTTGTCGTTAAATATTTAACTTAGTTTTGATTAACACGTATGTGTGAGAAAACTACCGGAGACCAGGAGGAGAACATTCAAAAATAGCCGAGGGATTAATGCCTAGCACTCACAACCAGCCTGTCACTATTGCCACAGAAAATCTCATTATTTATAGGAAACGATTGAAGTCTCCAAGACCCAAAGGGATGAAAGGATTTCCAAGTATCTTAACCAGATTTCAGAATAAATAGAAATAATATTTATAGGAATTCAAATAAAATTTGAAGAGATGCCAGCCAAAATGCCTGAAATCCAGTCAAAAATTACTAGACATGAAAATAGGAACCGTATGAGGAGAGAAACCGACACATTAAAAGCTATCAAACCTTCAGAAATGGCTAGCAAAGATACTGATTTATAGAGCATGGCCCTCCATAATAGCAGCATTCACATTTTTTTTTAAGTGCACACAGACATTGGACAGATTATATTCAGGGTCATAAAAACAACCCTCGATGTATTTGAAATAATTTAAATTAGGTATAATCTTTCCTCAAACTGCAACAAAATTAAATCATAAAACAGTAACAGAAGGTTATCTGGAAAATCACCCAATATTTTGAAACTGAACGTTTTTGCATAATTTGTAAATAAACTAAATATTATTTTGTGTATTTAGTGAAAATAGAAACAGAACATGTCAAAACGTTTGTTAAATCACTGATGCGGTTTAAATCAATAACCAATTTAAAGCACTTCTTCTTTTAGAAAACAAACATCTGATATAACTGACTTTACACATCCTCAAAAAATTTAAAAACAGGAATTGTGGATCATCAGCAAGTGAAGAGAGGAAATAACTAAGGTGAAGGTACACATCAGTGAAAGAAGCAAGATAGATGATAGATTATAGATGGATAGATTATAGATGATAGATTATAGATACATTATAGATAGAATTGAATAACCCACATGTGTTTTTAAGATCAATTTTTAAAAAGGAAGCAGCATTTTGCTATAACAAGTTAAGTGTCACCATCTACATTGCCAGCATCCCATATGGGGGCTGCTTCCTCTCCTGAGTGCGCCACTTCCAATCCAGTTCCCTGTTAGTGTCCTGGAAAAGGCAGCAGAAGGTTGCACAAGTGTTTGGACCCCTGCTAGCCATGTGGGAGACTTGGAAAAAGCTCCTGGCTCCTGGTTCCAGTCTTGGCTAAACCAGGTACTCGGTGTCTGGCAGGAGGGTAGGGAATGACAGATAAGTGGATAAAAAAATCTCTCTCTTGCTGTCTTTCTCTGTAACTGTGGCTTTCAAATAAGTAAACCAGTCCTTTTTAATGTAGTTGGGAAAAAAAGCACGTGGTGAATATAAAAAACAGTATGTGGCCTGATGCAGGGAGACTCATCCTCCATCTACCAGCACAGCACCCCAGTGGGCACTGGTTGGTGTCCCAGCTGCTCCACTTTCAGTCCATCTCTGCTTATATCCTGGGATAGCAGCAAAAGATGGCCCAACTCTACGTGCCCCTGAATCGACATGGAAAACGTGAAGCAGCTGCTGGTGTCCAGGTTTAGATCAGCTCAGCTGTGTCTATTGTGATCATTTGAAGAGTGAACCAGCTGATGGAAGACCTCTCTCTGTCTCTTTGTCTGTAAAATCTGCCCTTCCAATAAGAATAAATCATTTTTTTTAAATGAAGAATGTGAAACTGCAATATATACTGTCAGATTGAAAAGACAACACAAAAGACTATGAAAAAATGTTCCAATGAATTTAGCAATTTAGATAAATTGGACAAATAGCCTGAAAGGCACAAGAGTTCATTTATGAAACAATAGATTATGTAAATAATCAGATACCTAAATAGAAGCTGAGTATGTACTTAACCATATTAGAAGAAGGAAATGCCAAGCTTGGCTGGCTCATGTTTTGTTTTATTGAATACTTAATGAGCTAAAACAAGCAGAGAAACTGACAATTATTCCACAATATTTAACGACAGAGGGTAACTTCTATCAATTCTGTGAGGCCAGCATTATGCTAACATCAATCCTGAACAAAGGCGTTACAAAAGGAAAAAGGAAAATTAATGACAGAAATTCCTAATGAACTATAACCTAATTTTATATAAAGATATATTGCATTGTGATCAAGAGGTCTTTATTTATGTTAGAGATAAAAATTGTTACAGTGCCTAAAAAATCATTGCAATAATTATATTAGCTAGCTGAAACAAAAAGTAAAATACAATCATGTCAGTGGGTGAAGAAAACTCACTTAACAAAATGTAATATGCATGGTTAATTAAAACTCCTGACAACGGAATAACAGGAAACTTCATTAGAAAATCATAACTGTGAGAAACCAATTAGTCATGAAAAAGAAATAACAAATATCCATATTGGCAAGAAATAAGACAGTATTCTCAGAACTGATCATCATCTGTGTAAAAAACCTATACAACTTACTAGCAATGAGTAGTTCAACAAATTCGAGGCTCACACATCAATATGAAAAATTCAATTGTATGTCCATACAATACCAGTGAAAAAAATGGAAACCAAAACCAAAATCAGTTTCACTTAAAATAGCATAAAATATGTAAATTATGAATGAGTTAAACAGAAGATCCAAACAGTGAAAACCACAAAATCATGTAAGAAAAATAAGTGTTAACCTAAATAAGTATAACACTTTCTTATGGATTAAAAGACTCAAGAATGCTAAGATTTTATTCCTGTCAAAAATGACCTGCACATTTAATGCAATGCCATTCAGAATCTGTGTAGCTTTTATTTGAAAAGGTGACAGGTTGAGTCTAAAATATCATAGGGAAATGAAAGGATCCTGCACATGAGAGCCTATTACAAACCCTTGAAAATAACAATAAAACGCCCATGGTAGCATTGAGACAAACTGAGACATGGATCATTAATTGAGAGGTTGTTAATTGATAAACCTGTAAGATTATACAAATTTTGGGGGACAGAAATGCAATGTCAACCGAATGAGAAGATACAGTCATTACAACAAAGGGTGCTAGAATATACTATCGATATGTCAAAATGAAAGACACACAAGAATGTGAATCACACATTGACTCCAGAATATAATTTCTTAAAAAAATCCCCAAAGCTGAGGTTGGCACTGTGGCATGGTGGGCAAAGCTGCCACCCTACGATAAGGGGATTTCACAAACACACCGTTTCATGTCCTAACTGCCCTTCTTCCGGTTGGCTTCCTACTAATGTGCTTGGGAAAGCAACCACAGAAAATGGCCCAAATGTGTGGTCCTATGTTACACCCACGAGAGACTCCTGGCTTCAGTGTGGCCTCCCCTGGCCACTGCAGCCGTGTGGGGAGTGAATCAATGGGTCAATGACCTCTCTCCTCTCTCTCATTCTGCAACCCTCTTTAAATAAAATAAATAAATATTAACTAAATAAATCTTTTAGAATAAAAAAAACTCAAAAATAAATAATGAACAAGCCAATATTAGTGGCAAAAACTTACAGAAACATATGAAGAAGAAATATGAGTAATAGGGAAGCATACACATAAAGCATCATGACCATGACTACCATGGAAGCTAAAAGTGCAGGGCTTTATTAGAATGACTAAAATGATTTTAAGTGACCACATCACATGCTCCCAATATGTGGAAAAGTCACACACACTGGTAGGAGTGAACAGTGAGAGAACTTTGGAGAATACTCTGGCTGTTTAGTCACAAGTGAAAGTTAATTATTCTTTGACCTTATAGCTATTTACTCAAGCAAGGTGAACTATGTATGTTCAGACAGACCTTTGCACCTAAGCACACAGAACAATGGTATTTTTAACAGCTAAAATCTTGAAATAAACCAAAACATCTGTTAGCATGCAAATGACTCATCTGTTATAGTTTGCAGTGTGGGTGGATTTCAAAGTTATCATGCGGAAAGAACGAGGCCAATGAACAAGAGTATATACTATTTCCATTTAGAGGAAACACTTGGAAATCCATTCCAATCTATAGCAGGGGAGATGTGTAGAAACGTTTTGGTCTGATATAGGAATGCATATATTCAGTATTTTGATTGGAATCCATGGCTTCATGGATAGATACACAAATCTATTTCAAACTTCACTTTTCATGCATTTTAAATATGTGCTAGTTTTATGTCTACTAAACATGGGTTGAACAGTTAATAATTGACAGTTATTTATACTCAAAGATTTTTTTCACATGGAAATTATTTCAAATTTTCATTTATGTGAAAACCAGAGAGACAAAGAGACCTCCAGAGGCTGGTTCACTCTCCACATGCCATCACAGCCAGGCCAGGCCAAACCAATACAAGGATGTTAAAACTCAACCCACATCTCCCACGTGGGAGGCGGGGACTTCCTCTCAAGATATGCAACAGCAGAAAGCAGAGATGGGGAATGGGACCAGGACTGGAATTCAAGCACTCTCACAAGGGTGTTTCAATCGGGGGCTCCAGAGCGCTGTCTTTGAGGGAGGGAGGAAAATAACGGGACTTTTCAGCTTTTATTATTTGACAAACCTTAATGGAAATTCAAACCTTCATCCCTTCGCCTAAACAATGGGGATACATAATGCAGATTTCACTCGGCCTGAACTCAGTGTCTGAAATCTGCATGGATTTATTAACAAAGACATTGGAGAAGAAATATAGTACTTGCAGACATGCCCAATTGACAAGATTGTAACTAAGTGTTATTTAAAGTCTTTTCCCAAGCAATAGCAATTGTGTTGTTTTCTGGCAACTCTTTTGAAAGTCGTTAGGAAACTAGAGTGGCTGTCTTGGTTATCTGTATCATGGTCTCAAATGAATTAATAGTAGTCCATACATCTCTGAACAAAATTTTAACTTTTATAAAGATTAATGCATTTTAAAGGAAAAAAAGCAAAGCCAGTGGCTGAAGTGCTTTTCATTGGATCAGAGGTCAGTTTGCCATGACCATACCCTAAGTATCTGCAGTAGATGCAGTAGATCTGATGTCATTCACTCCTTCATCTCCCTTCGATGTCCTTTGCCTATGGTACTACTGCATTGTTGGCCCTAGTTCAGGCAACACTGGTTGTATGGAGACTCACAGCTCTGAAACTAGGAAAAATTGGGAGAAGATAGTTGGTGCTGCAAATATGAATCCCCCCACGGTCACTCATTTTCATGGTCAGGGTTTTGCTGATGGCACTGAAGCAGATGGCTCTCCAAATTCAGAATCTAACAGGACACATGATGAAACTCAAAGCTCGGTAGTCATCAATCTTTAGCAACTCACTCTTCCCTTGCAATGTCTAATTTGTAGATTTGGTGAAATTCCAAATATTCCCAGGAGATGTTAGTGGACATCAAAATTGCTTTTGCACATGAAGTGTAAGCTACTTATGTAATAAGTGGCAACACTTTGAGCCAGATAATTGCGGTGTTAGAATAAATTTCAGAGGCAATTTCGACTATCAAGCTTCTTTTCTTGGCCAAATATCAGAAAAGAATGAATTTTACCTGGAAAAGTACTGAGATCTTTTTGCTCAAGCTTTTTACCCAGTTAATGTTGGGGATCTTGTTTATTTTTTTATGTTGACTTGTGTTCCTGATATAGAGATCTCTTCCCCTTAATTTGCCCATCATTAGTAATACATGTATTTTATGCATTACTCCTTTGCTTGTCCGTCTCATTTCACTTAACATGGACAAGGAATGATTTACAGCTTTCTTTGTGTGAAAATCAGCCTGTGCTATTATTCTCTTTTTTTAATGTTCTTTATCTCTCAATACTAATGTATATTTGTCCTAATTTTTTCTACATTATTTTTGTATGTTATAGTTTACAGCTCATCCATTTGTCTGATTAGTAGATATGGATGTTTTTTCTAAAGCATTTATGCAAGCAATAATTACCTACGGTAAATATTTATCCAGTATTTCTTACATTGAGTATCATAGACTGATTGCTAAAGATTCTTACTTGAATGCCTATGCATTCTCTGTTTCCAAGTTAACCATTGAGCTTTTCATATACCCTAGCCATTCGCCACACTATTGTTTGCTCCAGGACTTATTAGATAGTAGATAAAACTAACTAATTAAATGTAGTACTCATGGACCTTGTATTCTGCTGAGGATCAGAGACCTCTCTCCTGGTCCCTGGGCATACACTGTTACACAGCATATATATGTCAATGTAAGAAACATGTTTGAATATATAGAAAGGAAACCTATATATTATTATAAACTCACATTAAAGTTTGTTATATGATATTGACTACTTTAGATGTGATATTAAAACATGCATCTATAATATGTATACGAAGAAAGGGAACATATTTTAAGCTGCTCACTTCATTAATCTGCATATTATTATCCCCCTCAGTTGGAGTGTGCAGTAAGATTGTTGCATGCCTTTCTCTTTATTCAGCAGTTTGCCTCGTGTGTGTATGTGTCTGTGTGTATGTGTCTGTGTGTCTGTGTGTGTGTGGTATTGGTCAGAAGCTCAATGGTCCACAGCTAGAACCTTGCATATAATGCACATATGTACACCTGAGTGTAAAAGTCCCAGTGGTCCTCTGACCTTGTATGGAAATGAATAAATTGCTACCCAAAACAAAATGCAAACAACAATCAAATGTTTGCCTGAAAAAAAGGAGCGAGAACAGATGCTCCAAATAAATGCCATTACCAAAACCTTTGGATCATTAAGGCTCCATGCGTTTGAGCTAACACGCTAGGATCCAACTCAGGCCTCTTCGGTGGTTAGGTGTCGGTGGGGAGGGGCGAGCAGACAGGTTCTCATAGAGCAGGACGACATTAAACATGCCTTCCCTCAATGCCTTTGTTAAAATGTGCTGTCAAAAGTCAAAGAAGGGAGCACAGAGCCAGATAAGGCTGATGTTGCTGGCAACATTGATGCCATATTTGCTGTATCTAAAACCCTTGTTTCTAAAGTGAAAGATTTGCATCGTGTGCTGTTATGACAGTATATTCTTTTGTTTCTTGTCTTTGATTGTGTTTTGAAGTGACTTTGATGTGTGAATGTGAATGCAAGGGTGAGGAGAGGTAACGAGGGTATGCAGGCTGCTGGCTGTGTGTCCACCAGCTAAATTCACAGTCTGCTTTACAACGCTTTCAAAGTCACCAGCAGGGCTCAGAGATTGTGATGATCATTAATACACATGAGCCACTTCACACGTTTTGTTTGTAATTAATAAAAGGCCTGGGGTATCCTAACCTCTAAGAGATGCTTAGACATAAAGCCAGTGCTTGGAATTACAAAAGCATTGGTCTCAAAACACAGAAGAAACAACCTCAGCTCTCTGTGCTAGACACTGAGAGGCAGTCACGCTTCAAACAGCCAAATGACATTTAGAAGTGCCAGGCTCCAGCTGCAGAGCCAGGAATCTGGCATGTACCAAGTGCCAGCAACCCAGCTACTGCCTCAGCATTTTCATTTGCATTCATAGGTTTAAGGCTCATGCCACCATGTAGGGAGCATGGTACCTAGGTCCTTGTGATTTGCACAAGGAGGCTTATCATAGATACAGCCTTATTTTTCTCTCACACAAAAAGGGCTTAAGGTAAGAGTTCAGGGTGGATATATAGGTTCTATAAAAATACCTTTATGTCTTTCCTTTCCCTAGTTCCCATTTTCGATATCATAAGGCTGTTGGAGTTCCAGCCACAATGAGATGAGTTCAAGATAGAAGAAAAAAAGAGGCTTTCTTGACTCTTTTGTCTCCTATCTATTCTCTTAGCAGCACGTTTTGCCATTCCAAATACAGATCACTTTCATTTACCAGGAAAGGTTTGAAAAGAACATTTGGTAAGCAACTAGCAGTCTGTGATTAGGAACGAGTAATTATCCCAATTAACAACTGACTTTCTTGGAGTGAGCATTTACTCTAGCATCTAAGTTGCATCTGGATCCTTACTCCGATTTCCTGCCAATGCAGACCCTGGGAGACAGTGTTGATGGATCACACAATCAGGTTCCTGTCCAACTCGTGTGAGACGTCTTGATTGAAACCGTGGCTGCTGGCTCTGGCTCCAGTCCAGCCTCCAAGGTTTGGGGTTACTTGGGGGAATGAACTAACATATTTAAATACTGCCTATCTCTTCACTATAGAACTTAGACTCTAAGTTCTCATTTAATTAATTTTTTTGAGAGAGATAAAGAGAGTTCTTCCATCCCTAGTTCATTCTCCAGATGGCTGCAGTGGCCGGGACAGAGCCTGGACTAAAACCAGGAGCTAGGAGCTTCATCTAGATTACTCGCTTGGGTACAAGGATCCAAACACTTGGGCTGTTTTTCTCTGGTGTCTTCAAACACTTTGCAGGAACCTGAATCAAAGCGGAGCACCAAGGGCATAACCTGGGATACCCAAAAGGGATGTTGGCATTTCAGGGAGTGAGTGATTTTTTTTTTACAATGCAGGCTCCAACATATAGTTTGTAAGTAAACACACTGAAAGAGCCCTGCCAGTCAAAGAAGTGAAGAAAACAGGACCAACATTGTCACCCAGACAGCGAACAGTGCCAGTTCTCACTGAGGAATCTTCTTTATGAAGTGAATGGCAGAAGTCAGATCCTAGGTCTGTGTGCAGGAAGTGAGATTGTTTGGCCTATCTATTCCCTGAGGATGCCAGGTGGTGAACTCCGTAGGTCAGTTTGTATACAACAGAACAACCAGTGTGTATGCAGAGAATGTGGACCTGAAGAAGACCAAAGATGAGGAATGGGAAGGAGAATGGTAACCCTTGCTGGGAGGTTTTCATGAAGAAATCCTCCCTGAACACAGGTATCATAACAGGAGGGCAGATTCTGAAAACCTTAAGCCCTTGGCTTCCGTCAACAGGCAAACATATCCCTTAGCTTCCCTGATACCTTCAAGAATGCCAGCTGCTTCTTAGAGGTTGCCAGCTTTGGGAACGTGTGGTCCCGTGTGGTCCTGCTAAAGGAGCACACACACTCTAAAAAGTTCTATCTGCATAAGTGAGACACACATCAGGGCTGCGTGCACATGTATGAGTGTGCATTCATCGAATGCTTCAGGTTGGCCACCAGGGAGAACACAGTTGTAGTAAGCGTTTGGTACCTGAATCCCATCTGGGCTTTGAAAAATCCCATGACAAGGGGTACTGCCTGTGCCATGAAATGCATCGAAGCTCGGTGAGCAGCTGTGCACTGTCCTGGATGAGTTCAGGGTTTTGTTGGGCTATTGGAGTCATGGACTGGGCAGCCTTGTGTTGGCTCATGTTGTGCCCGCTGTTTCAGGGTGCTTCGCATGTAGTGAATCTGGGAAAAACTCTTACTTGCTGTTGACATTTACATGTCCACAAATCTGCCTCTTTTTTCATTACCCTTAGCCTTTGTGGTTCTAAGAATATCTTAAGGATTTCTCAACACTCTTGACAACTGCATTGGGGTTGTTTGAAGATTTGAGCTAAGTGCTTTATTTAATAACCACTATGGAATTCCTTTAATGGCTCTGTGTACCACCTCCTTAATTTATTTTTTTTCTGTCCCTTAGTGCTATTTGTATGGTGCATAAAAAATATATGCCCTGCCAATAAATCCAGCAGGCTGTGAAATAAGCTTATGTGTTCATCAATGTGGGGTAGTAACAATTTGTTAATAACAGCTTTCTTTTAATTATTGGGTAAAAGGTAGTCCTTAATTAATAGAAAAAGAGGACTGGTTTCATCCACATTAATTATTGCTGAGAATGTATCCCAAGCCCACTAGGCACAAGCTATTTAAAGTGATCGTAATAGCACAAAGTTAAACAGTGTGGGGTTTAGAACTAACAAAATGTACACTGTAAGTTATAGATGGATGGTCTTCAGAGGGTCATGAACTCATGAAATTTGATGTCTCCCATAACTTTATCATTGCCTCAAAAGGGCACAACCTGGCCAGAAATAATAATCATCCTCTGAGATCATTGTGATCTCAAGTGCTACGAAATGCACCTCCGTATCTTTTGCACCACATGTCACCTCAGAGTGGGTCAGTCTCCAGTCACTGCTAAGTTCCCTGAGTTGAAGAATATAAACTCAGCCAGCTCTTGCTAGCTCGATGCCTGACTCTGAATATTCACAGTGTTAGTATTTCATCCTTTTGTTCCATCAGACTTTTGAAGTTCTTGATCCACATTTTCTGGTTGCTCTCTGGGTCCTGTACTTGTTTCTCCAGTATGTAAACAGTGACTACGAATTTGACACATAGATTTCCATCATCATCCCTGACCAATCCGCTTAGTGTTCATGCCGTCTTCTAATTGGTGTCATCTGCCTTCTGTGGACCTTCCTCAGGGAAGGCTGGTTTTTGTGGTATCTTCCACATACCTCCAGTTAGTTGAAGGAGTTTGCTATCCCATGGGAAAACAGAATTCTATTCTTTGAGACACAGTATACCACATTCATCCTGTCATGGATAATACCATCTACATAAAATTTTTCACACCACGTCTTTTCTTAAAATGTTGGCAAACTCCCGTTTTCTTCCAGCCCCTCCCATGATCATACCTTGGCCCTAAGAATCACTCGCCTGCTAATTCTATACCTATGCTCTTAAAGGTTCCTCTCTTTCTCCTGATTGCCTGTTTCCTATCTCAGTCTCTTAGTAACCTCACGGGATCTCTAGTCTTATGATTCCCTCTTTTCTATACCAGATCATCGATTTTAATATTTTTCATTTCTACTCTTATCTTGCTTAGATTCTTTGGGCTTTCAATCCAATAACTTGAGCTCTGCTGTACATTACAGAGGGTAAAGAACATTTTTTTTAGCTTCATCTCCCTTGACCATCTTGCACCCATCAATGGTATCGTTCTGTACTTCTTTCTTCCTGTCATCTCAATACTTCTTCGTGGTCTCAATTGTCAGCTCAGTCACTTCATCTCAGCCATCAAATGTCAGAAGCTCCCATTGGCTCACTTAGGTCTTTTACTTTTTTTTTTAAGATTTTTTTTTTTAAATGGGAAAGGTAGATATACAGAGAGGAGGAGAGACAGAGAGGAAGATCTTCCGTCCACTGATTCACTCCCCAAGTGGCCACAATGGCTTGAAGCTGAGCCAATCTGAAGCCAGAAGCCAGGAGCTCTTCCGGGTCTCCCACATTGTGAATGGTCCCAAGACTTTGGGAACATCCTTGACTGCTTTCCCAGGCCACAAGCAGGGAGCTGGATGGGAAGCAGGGCTGCCGGGACTAGGACCAGCATCCATATGGGATCCTGGGGCGTGCAAGGTGAGGACTTTAACCTCTGTGCTATCACTCTGGGCCCCAGGTCTTTCACTTAAAGTAGTTCTGCTACTGTGGTCTAAGTATGATGTTACTCAACAACTCATGTGGGACCTAAAGCCAAAGTCCTACGTTAACAATACTAAGAGGGTTGAAGCTATCGGATTATGCTATTTAGAGGTGGGTTCTCCTAGTAGTCCTTCCTTACATGTGTGCCTTCAGAAAGCAGTTCTTTTTTTTTTTTTGACAATCTTTACATACTTAATTAGGATAAAAAGGTTCAAGGGTTACAGGAAAGTGGATAAGACTGTTTTTTTTTTAATATTGTTTCCTTCATGTTTAAAGGAGGGTGTTAAGGGAGAAGGCCCACCCAATTTCCCACCCTCCCCAGGTCCCGGATGCAGGGCATGCACTTAGGTTCTTGCTCAAGTGGTTTTGATATTTCAACAGTTATGAATTGCTGCCAATCTTGCCACTCCAAGCACTATGAGATCTTTGAAAAATCCACTGATTGACATAGTCCATCGTAGCTGAGATGGTTGGTTGACCTGTTCTGTCTTCTCTCTTTTCTTGGTAAGGGTTCTGAGTCCAGCATTTAGATTAGGAAGATCTCCAAAGAAAATGTCTGAGGTGTTCTCAAACCAGATTCTTGTATGTGCTAGCAAGTACAGGGCCCGGCACAGTCCATCGCCCTGATCAGCTGGTGGTTGTAATTGCTGGGTTGATTCTGATTTACTCCCGACTTCCACTGGAACCAATGGGTGTTGCAGTCCAGCCTGGTTCTACCCAGCACATACTTGGCTGTCGCATAAACCAGTGGGAGCTGCAGCCTAGTTGGAGCGACCTGCAATAACCCCCACCAGGCCTGCCCCCTACCCTGGTTTGCCAGTATGTGTAGCAGTAATCCAGTCAATCCCACACCCCATTCCACCCCAGCCCCTGTCCTAGTTTTATGTCCTCCCATGAAAGTGGTAACTCAATAGGGATGAGCCCACTATTTCCCTCCCAGGCCTTTCCCACTCCCAGATTATGCACTCTCCAGATAGTTCTGTGGTTTGACTTGACAGAACTAGCCCCCAGTGCCAGCTTCTGCCAGCTGATGCTGTGGCTAAGCCCAAACAACCCTCGCCCACTCTAATTTTGTTTGCACCAGTAGGAATAATCAGCCCAGCCCAGCTTCTCACTGATCTAGTCCACATGAGGCCCACAGGTATTGTAGCCCTGCCTAGTCTGGTCTGCCCCCATCCCAGCCTACACTCTCATGCTCCCGCAGCTGTCCAGCAAAGGAACCCTCCCTTATTTCCCTGCTGGCTCTGCCCACTTCCTTTCTTGTTCTCAGGCTGGTTGGGCACTGTGATCCCTTCTGGTACAGGCAACCTCACCTTGGCATTTCGTGTTGTGCACTAGTCTTTGCTGCGACCGAACCTGGCTCGACCCACACTCGTGCTTGGATTTGCCAGTGGATGACGTGGACAGATTCAGCCTGGTCTTCCCCCAACCCCTGCCAATTGTATGCCAGTGGGTAACTTTCCATGGCCTGTTCTGGGCTGTTTCCTATCATGTTTCTTGCGCTGACCTGTTGGGTCTGTGTCCTGCCAGAGGAGTTGTCCAGGCTCCTCCATCAGAACCTCTCCCAATGCCAGGTTTCACGCTTACAAGTGGGTCCATGAGCCAGCCCTACTCAGTTTACCTCCTGTCATAGCAGGAATAGTGGCTTTTCCTGACTGGCCTTCAGCCCAAGCTGGTCCTGGTTGTTGGATGTTTCAGTCCAGCCATGGCTCGTCCATATCCACGTATGGCTCACACATGGTTCAGTAGGGGTTTGAGACCTTGCCTAGTCCATTGCACATCTATCCCGGTCCTCCAGGACACCAGAGGGTGTTGGGGTCTGGCCCGACTCGGCGCATCCAATCCCAGTCCACACTTGTGCCAAGGGAGACTACAACTGTTTCTAGATCAGAATGCAGCCCCCATTCTAGGTCACACGCCCCTTGCTGGGAACCTCAACCCAGCTAGGGTTGTCCCCTTAGCTCCCCAACCAGGCCTGTTCCCAACCATAGATCACTTGCATGCCAGTGGTTGCTCTGACTCAGCTTGGCACAGCCCCTCACCTGTCCCGGCCTCTGCCTTAGACACTGTGGCTTAGTGTTCCTGGCTCACGCAGACCAGTAGGTACAAGAGCCTAGCTCCCTCCTGGTTTCTAGTTTTGCTTGTGGGCTAAGGTTTGCTCAGTCCTGCCTGATCTTCCCTGTTCCATTACCAGTTGACACATTAGTCAGCTGTTGGAGCTACTTTTCCCAGCTTGTCCGACCCTCAGGTCTGGAACACATGTTCACCAGAGGGAGCTATGACTCGCCAAGGGAGTTTCCCAAGTTCTTTCACTTAATCCACTCCCAGACCCAGTTCTCATACATGCCGTTGGGTTTAGGCTAGTGCCTGGCGCAGTCTGGCCTTCCATTTGGCCTTGTATGAGCTGGTGAATGTTGCAGTCCGGCCCACCCCACTCCCGAATCAGGATGCACAATCAGGTGCTGCTGCCCTGGCTAGTCCAGACTCTTGGGGGTTCCTTTATCTGTGATTGATGGCAGGCTCCTAGGTCACACCTAGCTTAGTACATCACCACCCCAACTCTTGAGATAACCAGTGGGGCTAGGATTTTCATGGGATGTGGCCCATACATCCCTCACAGAATTTACCCCTGGTTATGGTTTTTGAGTGCTAGTTAATGTAATGGCTTGCTTAATGTGACCCTTCTCCTGATCCATCATCATGTCAGGTAACATGATATAATTCTGCAGGACAAGCCCCAAGCCATAGCTTCTGCATGGACTGGTATTTGGTGCTCAGCATTGTTCAGTGATTACAAGTTTTACAAAGGAAGATTTACTGCCAGTGGGAATCTTTACGAATGCTTCAGGTCCAAGAAGCACAATGGGTTCAACCTGGAGCTAATTAAGCAGCGACTCAAAGAACCAAAACCCCAGAGCTCCCCTGCCTGGCGGCCAACAGGCGGAGCCTGGCACCAAATGGCACACTGGTCGCCCGGGGACAGCTCACCATGTGCACATGGTGGCTGTCGTCTGGGATCCAGGCATGAGACACCCTGTTCTGAGACCCACCAGCAGCCAGAAGGCTGCTGGAAGTTTAAATTCCCAGGCCCAAGGTCGCACCCCTCAGAAGGCAGTTCTGAAACTTACTGTGAAAGCCTGAGCTTGGGCCGGGCCTTGCTCTTGGCTTCCTCGCTTATCTTCTGGTTTCCTTCCCACCTGCTCCAGAATTGGCATCCGCTACCTCACTAAACCAATCACAGTGGCTGACTGTGGGCCGTGAACCTCCAAAACCAGAATCTAATGCAATAACCTCTTCACTTCCCGAATAGCTTGCCTCGTATTTCATTATGATGATGAAAAGCTGGCTAGTGTCCTCCCCTAATTCATGATATGACTTCCCAGTGTTTCAATTATGCATGGCCAACTGTGCTCCAAACTGTTCATGGAAAATTCCAGAAATAAAGAACCTATATATTTAAAATGACCTTTCTGCATCGTAGGATGAAATCTTGTATCATCATCTTTCTCCAACCAATTGTGGGTGTGAATGATCCTTTTGTCTAATAGGTTCATGCTGTATATATTACACCCTGTATGTAAATGCAGTGTTGAGGGAGTAAGAAGGGTCACATTCATAACTTTCATGACATGGTTTTATTTTATCAGTTGTTGTTTATCTCTTGTGTCTAATTAAGCATCTAGGCATGTAAATATAGGAAAAACAATGCACGGAGAGGGTTCTGTACTATTCGTCTCAGATATCCACTGTGGGTCTTGGAATGTATCCCCAGATATGGGGAAGACTACATGTACAAGGCTTGGAAGTCTTTCCTATGGCTCAGAACTCTCCCGGGAGCTATATACGTGCATAACTTCTTCACTTCACTGCATCCATGCCATACTAGATCCAAATTATCTGCAATTGAAAGCCAGATCATCCCAGTTAGCCTGGCCATTTTCCAGAGTACGCCTCTCAGAGTGACATCCTATCTCCATCAAGTCCCATGGATGGAAATCCTCATTCTAATCCCCAACATTACTTAGCTCCCTTATTTTTCATTGTATTTCTAAAATTTGACTGTAGGATCCATCCATTTCCTTTCATTTCCACCACAAAATACTTAGTTACTTTGATTATTTTCTGTACTACTGCTGAGTGATTTCTATCTTGGTACTTCTGTATATAATCCCTTTAATCTTTTCTGCAGCTGGTGTCTTCCCACTGCAGGTCTGATTTAGGGCTGAGGTCTCCTCTTCACCCTGTAGACCCGTCAGAGCCTTCCTGTTGCCCAGCTTGCTTTTCTGGAGGCAATGTGCCACTTCCCCTTTTCCCTAATACTCAAACCATGTACTCATTCATTCTTTACTTTGATATGCAAATATGTATTTGTGGAATGATTTAATTATCATGAATACATAAATAAATACAGATGTGAGTGGGGCACTTGCATGTCTTAATAGGACTTTGATGCTACAGTGAGTCCCTGCTGACATCCTCTCTTTCTAGGAGGTTCAACTGCAATAGATTTAGGTCAAGAAGAACATTCTTAGGTGCTTCTCATGTGAGCTCACAGCTGAGACCCTTGTCTTGTCTGTCCAGTCTCCTCGCCTGGGGTTCCAGCATTGCTACCAATGAGAGACCACAGTGATGTGAACTCAGGAGTGGACAAAGCATAGCCTGAGGCTTAGAGGAAGCAGACAGACTTGTGAGATGATTCTCAGGACCAAACTTCCCTTGGTGACCTACAGAAATCTTTGTGTTTCTACAAAAAGCATGTGCCAGCCCTAAGGCAGGACCATGGCTTTGAATGTCACATTGCCCCAATGTGGCTCTTTAACGCCTCCACAAAAAGATGACGTCTCCACTACAGGGGCTAGAGCTTAGTGATAGAATGGCAAGATTCATGTCCAGCTGTGATTTGGATTTGTCAACAGTGAAAAAGTCAGCCAAGGCCCCCACACACTCCATCTAGCTCTTTCACACTGTTCCCAAAATGTTTTAAAACTAATCACCACTGGCTGGAAGGCAAGGCTTGCTTTCATCTGTTTCTTAGGCCTGAGAGAAAAAGGAAAAGTCACCTAAAGTTATAAAGGGACTCTTGAGGGAGGAGGCGGAGTTTGTCACATGGCCTGTGGCAGCCTGAGCCATGCAGTGTCAGATGTCTTGCATGAAGAGAGATGTTAGAATGCTGACGGGTCATTGCCCGTAGGATTTGATTTCTGCTGGAGGAACTAGAACTCAAGATCACTGGAACAGTTCCTGCTTTTACTGGTTAAGTCCTCATTGACCTCCAAAATGACTCACAGGGAATCTCAGAGTTATAATCTCCCAGATAAGTTCATGTTCACCTGTAGATACATGCACAGAAACACAGCATACAGACAGTTATAGAGGCAAAACAGACGACTTTCTGAAATTCTTGCTTGAGAACCTACTAATTAGATGTGCTATTTGAGAATTTAAAAAATATATCTGTACCATGAATATGAGAGCTAAATCTATACTTGAGTTTCTAGGAATCATCTCTCTGCCTCTCCCTTTCCCTCCCTCCCTTCCCCCCTGCCCCGTCATTCTTCCTCTCTCTCCATCTTCTGTTGTCTCTCTCCTGCAGTTCTTTCTGCTTTTGTTTTCTCCCTCGTCCATCCTCTCTTTTAGTATTTGTTTGCATGGCACTGACAGACACAATGACTAGCAAGGACCATCTTGTTAGGAGACAGGATTGTTTATGATATGGCTGGCTTTAACTGCGCTTAAATGTTCTTCAATATGATTAGTATGCTTCCTTGTATCTATTACATTCTCAGAATGTAGACTTTGAATTTTTATTTTAACATCCGTGAGACTACCCCAATGTATAGATTTGGCCTTCTTGATGAAATGAAGCATAGATTTTTGCCGGTAACTTGTGAATCTACATGTTAATAGTTTTCTTCTTGCTAGAAGCATAACCAAATTTACTCGAGTAAAATTTGTAAAACACTGTGCTATTAATATTTTGGTATGGGTATCTTAGATGTGATTAAGGAATATAAGAGAGACCTATCAGGTGAGCTTTAGGACCAAGCATCCATGCTTTATGTAAGTTCTAGGAAGAGTCCCCAGGCTCATCGGAAGGCTTTCCAGCCAATGCATACCTCAATCAGCACATAAGATACTGGCTATTTTTCATGTGTTAGCTCATGTCGCAGGCTCCGGTTACCTAAGAGTGACTAAATCAAAACTATGTGTTCATAAATAGAGGGAAGGGAGTATGAGTTTGGGGGCTACATCTCCCTTTGTATCCTGAGTTTCCTCTGTGATCTAGTGGGTATTGGGTGTTAGCAGCAAAAGAGCAGAGGTTACTCAGTACTGAGCTGCGCTAATTCCATTTTTGAACTTTTTGAAGCCAAGAGCGTGGGTGGGGCTGGTTCAGTGGCTTAGCAAGCTGATCCTTCACCTGTGTAGCAAGCATCTCATATGGGTGCCAATTGTAGTTCCATTTCCCATCCAGTTCCCTCATCATGGGCTGGGAAGACAGCAGAGGATGGACCAAGTCCTTGGGCCCCTTCATGCATTAGGGAGACCAAGAAGAAGTTCCTGGCCCCTGGCGTTGGTCCATCCTTGGCAGTTGTAGCCATTTCTCTTTGTTTTTCCCCCTCTCCCTCCCTTTCTGTCTTGTTCTCTCTCTTCCTCTGTAACTCTTCCAAATAAACTCAACAAACTAAAAATAAACCAACTCAAGAAATTGGTCTGCACCTTTTCTCCCCCTTTTACTTTATTGTTCATCATCAATTGTAATTGCCATGATAGCATTGGATTGTAGACTAGACTCCAAGATTTTTCTGCTTTGATTCAAATATTTAGGAATTACAAATGGAAATTTCAGAAACCTATAAACCAGAGGGAAGGAGAGTTTAAATGATGAAAGCGAAGACATTATCTAGCCGGTCAATTATAATAATGATAATCAGGAATAGCTATTTAGGTCACTGTGAAACTGAGACAGTGATAAGTCTCTTTACTAGAGGGCATTTGGCTTGCAACAATTTACAGTTTTCTAAAAATAATGATTTTCTTGAGTATTCTGAATTTTGGGTATTTTTTTGCCTGGTTCTTTAGCTTAAATTTTCAACTCACATTCTATGCCAATTATGGTTTATTTATTTCAGAACACCAAGGTTCCCTAGCAATTTGCGGGGTGAGATTTCATGTGACTGCTGGAAAGCAAATCTAAAACATAAAGAAAGTTTGCCATTGGCAGCAACGGTCCCTCTGAGATGCATTCATCACAAACATGAAATGGGAAGCAAGAGGTTGGAACATATGGCTTTCTCTCCCAGCCCTGCTTGCAAGGTGACAAGAAGAGACTTTTTCCATTCAGGAATACTTTACAGAGTCTCTGTGATGCCAAATGACTGCCACAATTTTAAAAACTGATGTCTTTATTCTCTATTAGTTCAAAGAATTCAGATAATGTGTTCTTTCATCCTGTATCCATCCTTTGTGTTTCTTACCTTCACTATCCATGTCTTCCTTTCCTTGTCTCTGCCAATCTTTTTAGTTTATAACTCTGCTTTGTTCCATCTTTCTCTCTCTTACGAATCATGAATACAAATAAATAGTGCACCACTGTCCGTACAAAGCGGAAAAACACAAATACATACTTCTAATATAGATAGATAGATAGATAGATAGATAGATAGACAGATAGATAGATAGATAGAAAATAGATACTTAGATAGATTGATAGATATGTGCAAACACATGTGGGACAAACACATACACCCACCCATCTGTTGCTAAACAGCATAACAAATTACTAAAGATCTGGTAATGGCTGAGATTGTCAGGTAGCTTTGTGGTGTTCATTATTTAGTTCCATGTCATATTTTCTCTATGCAAATATCCAATACAGACATGGAGATTTTGTACCATAAAACTCATTCTTCCAGGAACCTCTAGGGAGATCCTTTATGCCAGCCACGTGATTGTAGCCAATTTCTTCCTCCCTTAGCAAACTTGTTTAGCTATAGGTTTGAAGAGCATACTGACAAGAAACTGAAGAGGAACTAAGAGCATACACCCCAGGACCCACCAAAAATAAATCTTCTACAGATGCTAAAACTCATACAATTCTGTAGTCCTTTTAAAAAAAGATACAGATTTACCAATATGAATGCATATTCCTATTTTTGGGCAATGTGTCAAAGCATGTTTGCATGGGAGGTTTCCAGTTCTTACAGGCTCCCTCCTGCTCAGGCTCACTGGAGTTGTCTAAGAGAGGGGTCTGAATCACAGGCCTTGTGACCCAGTAAACTAGCCTCTGTGGGTCAGGAGGCCACACACCCAAGTTCCAGATTTTCTTGAATGGGAAATGACTGTAACAATGAATCTGGGAATAGCCGCCCCCCTCAGTGCATCAGACAGGCTTAATGTACAACATGAAAAGTTGCTAAGCAGACTATATACCAAGACAAAGGTATGCCATGAAACTCTACTGTAAATACAGGAAAAGCAGTGGGATTTTTTTTTCATTCAGATTGGTAGTAGGCCAGAAAGGCTTGTCATGAAAATAGAGATAAGAGATCCTAGAGTGTTTGTCAGTTGCAAATGCCATCTAACTGACACTCTTCACTGCATTCTCTTCCTACATACTTCTATATAAAACTTCCATACTACATCATTTTGCATTTAGGTGATTTCTTGTTGGAAAAAAACGTCAAAGCCATCAAGATGTCTAGAATTCCTAGCATGGACTACAAAACTCCTCTTGCTCCATCTGGCCTATTATTCTAGTCTCTCATCTAATTGCTAGATGTCCCTTTGAGTCATGTCCATCTCTTTGGCAATATTTATATTGGCCTTAATTATTAGCATCTCTAGATTTTAGTGAATGACTTAATATAATCCCATTTACAATCTTAGCGATAGTCCTATAGCCTGTCATTCACTTGTAACTACTAGGAGAATGGCTCATTAAGCATTTTCCCTGTATTTTCTAAACATTAAAACATCATTTCAGGTGCATTCAAGTAAACATGATTTTGGGCTTGGCTGGAATGTCTCAAGTCTCATGAAATTCAGGCTTTTTTTTCCCCCACACAACGAGGCTAACATTCTATCTGATGTGGCTTGCTTCACTTGTTAAAGTGAAAAAAAAGATCCCACATTGTAGCTATGTGATGGAGCTATAATTCAGCAGGGCTTGTCTGAAAACATTGTGGAGATTCTGTGAATCCATGAAAATCCAAAACCCCTCACAGAGTATCTCTCGGATTGTACATCCAGCTGTGTTAGCAAGACTTTCACAGAGAAATAATTGAAAGAGTTAAGGAAGTAAATTATCACTCAACATGTCTTTTTATTTTGCATAAAATCAATAAAAGGCTGGGCCTGGCATGACAGACTAAATCCTTGTCTCACAGCCACCAGGCTCCCATATGGGCACCAGTTCATATCCTGGCTGTTCCAATACCCAGCCAGCCAGCTCCCTGCTTGTGGCCTGGGAAAGCAGCCAAGGACAACCCAAAGCCTTGGGACCCTGCACCCACATGGGAGACCTGGAAGAAGTTCCTGGCTTTGGATCAGCTCAGCTCCAGCTGTTGAGGCTTCTTGGAGAGTGAACCAGTGGCCAAGAGATCTTTCTTTCTGTTTATCCTTCTCTCTGTAAGCCTGACATTTCAATAAAAATGAAATAAATCTTTAAAAAATTCAATAAGAGGCATACAGCTCAGGGTCTGACTTCCTTGTCCCTCTGAAGGTAAAGGGGCATCATGGACCTACACATCCATTAACCACAGAAGAGGATGGAAATCCTTTTGTCTGGAATTGGTCGTGCTCCAGCACAAGTCCCTGGATTCTGATTTTGTCTTTCCACATGGGTTCTTTTGTAGTTTGGTGCTGCTTTCATGGAGAGGTCACGCACTTGTTGGGACCTCTAGGTCACTTCAGGGCAAAGGGAGCCTGAATCAGACCACTTTGCTTTTTCTAATTATTTAAACCCTTCTAGTTTGTACAGCATGGGGGCTGTAGGAGTTCTAAGGCTGATACATAGTTTTAAAAATCTTTCCCTTTTTTTCTTCATGATTACAGTCATCTCAGTTTGCACGGGTGGTTGGGAGTATTTTATTTTAGCTTGGTTTTGGAGTCAGTATTGGCTTTGTCCTTATTGTTGCTGATCTCTTTACACCTTGGCGGTCCTATTCCCCTGTGACCATTTTAGTCCTTTTAGGTTTTCTGCGAGAGTCTACTTTCACGGAGTTGAATATTGCTTAGACAGAACAACAATGGACTCCCACAGAGATTTTTGTCTAGGTAATCACTGTGCCTTCTGGCCTATCTGTTTTGCTTTATGAGTCATGTTAGGAAATGTATTTTCTCTAACAGCGTTGATGGGTCACACACATAGAGACTCACAAGTTGAGCAATCCCAATCTGAAAACCCAGAAATCTAAAATGCTCTGAAAGCAAAAACTTTCAGCATTGACATGCTACTACAAGTGGAAAATTCCACAGCTGACTTTGTGTATGGGTCAGTGTCAAAATTCACACTGTGAAATTTGTAAAAGCACACAATAAGCCTTAGTGCATAGGTGTATATGGGACAAACAAATATTATGATCTTATTCCAAGATATATCATTACACACATGCAGATATTCCAAAATTCAAACATAACTTAAGTCCAAAATTTCTTCTCCAAGTATTTCAGATAAGGGATATTCAATTTGTATGTATGAAAAGGTATGTGTGTGTTTGTGAAGTTAGAAAAAGAGAGACTAACTGATAAATAAACCCCTTATATGCTTTAACAGAGATGGAAATCTATACCTTGCAGGTAAATCTGGGTTTGAATTTTGACATTCTGTTTTGTGGAATTGACTGGGTGTATTAAGCTGCACTGCTTTAATTCATCAACTACACAAATGGGTGACAGTTTGCAGGAGAACCTCAAGAACTATATAATCGTATGCACTTTACCCATTGCCGAAGTTCAGTAAGTGTAGACCCCCTCCTATCCCATCTTGCTCTGGCTACTGTGTCGTCAGAATCAAGAATTTTTGTAACCAAGACCTGCAGTTCATTGTGTAACATTTCAAAGTAGGTATGCCATGGTAACTACTTAGCTAAGTATTGCTTAAATCCTTTACAAAGAATTACATGGTTTAATTATCAGTGAACACAAGATTCTTGCATTTTCATTATCCCTTGGAAATAAGCTTTTTTAATATCTAAATAAAGGGAATAAAATAATAAAACAACTAATATGTATAAAGCACTCTTTGTTCCAGGCACTATTTTCAACTTTTACATCCATTAATTTGTTGAATTCTCACCATAATTCTCATTATGGATATGAAATCTAGAAACAGAGAAAAAATGAGCTTCCTAAGGTTAGAGTGATAGGAGCTGGTGGCACTATGATTCCAGTAGGTAATTTATACCAAGGGTCTCTGTCTTTAACATTTACTTTTCTTAATTTTTAAAAAAAATTTTATTTGATAGGCAGAGTTAGAGAAGGAAGGAGAAGCAGAGAGAGAGAGAGAAAGAGAGAGAGAGAGAGACACTGAGAGAGATAATGAGAGAGAGAGTCTTCTATCATTCCCCAGACGGCTGGTACTACCAGAGCTGGGCAGTCCAAAGCCAGGAGCCAGGAGTTTCTTCTGGTTTGCACCTGGGTGGAACCCACACTTGGGCCATCTTCTGTTGCTTTCCCAAGCCATTGGCAGGGAGCTGGGTCAGAAATGGAGCATCCTGGACCCATACTGATACCCATTTTGGATGCTGGCTCCACAGACAAAATTTTCACTTTATATCAAAACATTTAATATTTAACATGTCTTTAACATAAAAAAAGAAAGATCTTTAGTGAATGGAGCAACTTCCATCTTATAAATCACATTTCTAAGTTGTTTCATTTCAGAAATGCAAAAACATCTTTATTGATGTCTTTACTGATGTTAGTTCCATCAATAATTCAGTCAGAATCTGGCAAAAGCTTTTAAAATACACATTTACTCACCTATTTTTAAAAAATCATCCTATACAGATACCTCAAAAAGTCTGTGCAGAAAGGAATTAAACAATGTTTTATTTCAGTGTTTAAAACAATTATTTATTTTGGTGGAATTTTTTGAAATCCATGCATGTAAAAACTCATTAAAAATAAAATAGTTACAAGAGCAAATCATGCATAGATATTTTGTCCCAAAATAAGTTTATCTGACACTTCCATTCTCCAAAAACGTTTTGAAATGCATTTTTATATCAAAAAATAAAAGGTGCATCTTTTGAGCAATACCACACAGCTAATGGCTGCTCAGATGGGAATTGAACCCATACAAACTGCTGTGATTAGTTAAAAAAAAAAAAAAAAGATATGGTGTCTTCCTCGGGTGGAGGAAGAACACAGGAGATATGCCTTTTTTTTTTTTTCAATTATTCCCACTGCTCAAACACCAGAGATCATCAACATGGCTGAGACTTCAGAAAATCAAGATTTGGTGAAGTCATGAATGTGTTGAATCATTTAAAAGTTCAAAAGTGTAAATAATGCACAGGTGCATACTCCTGAGGCAACAGTAAAGCAATGTTCTCAGGGAGGCACATCCCAATAGCCTACTGAGGTCGCGGCTGGCGGATCTTCTACGGACCTTGGCAGTACAGATCAAGGCATTCAGTGCCTGTGATTTGCAATTTTTTGTGGTGTGGATTGACGGGATTTGTTTTTGCTCTGAGTATACCAAGTTAGCTCAGTGGGCTTATGGATGTGAAAACACTTTATTCAGAACCATTTCTCGTGCTAAACACATAGGAAATTGCCTGGTTTCACTATGCAAGTTGAGTGAAACATAATTGGAAAGCCAAAAAAAAAAATCACACAGACATTTATGACAGCTTCAGCTTCTGTTACTGTCCAATTGCATCCTGAGGACGCCTATCCCAGGGATCTCAGACGTATGCTACAGTGGCTGCCGCAAAGTAAGCTGTTCTGGGTAATGCTTTACATCTGCTGGCCCGTGAGGCAAGTTTAATTCTTTCTGAGCAACCCAAAAATATTTTCCCTAGAGGCTTGTAGCCTGGGCTCCAGTCTGGACAGCACCAGGAAATTATATGTCAAAGGAAAGTAAAATATTGGAACCTTACTGAATGAAACCTAAGCTGCTCAATTTGCCTTGTTACAAGACATCAGAGAAAGCTGGGTTTGAGCAAGTGCTGAAGGGCAGTCATTAACAGCCAATGTTCTGGGGTGGCATTGTCTGAGCTGAAAACTACCACCATCCTTGACTGATAGAGCACTTGTTTCATGCTGGGTCATTTACTAAAATTCAGTTTCCTCCTTTGTGAACTACATAATGATGGTATCCACCTTAGAAGACTGTGATAATGTCAGCTGAGACATTATGAGGAAAACTTAGTATGCTGAAATTCTCTATAAAGATTTGCTCTCTAAGTTGTATGGTAAGCAAAGTAAAGTGAAAGTGTGTAGGAAGGGAGCAGGTGTCTGATATTGCAGTCAAGACTCCAGCTGGGACACCCACAATGCATACTAAAGTGATTGAGTTAATGCACATCTCTTGCTCTTGATTCCAACTTTCTGCTACTGATGCACACACTGACTGGGAAATGGGGAGTCTGGAAATACTAGGCCAATGTTTTGGCTAAGGGCTCAGGAAGTAACAAAAGCCTTCCTACTCCCTTGTATCAATGAGAACTATTGACTAGTCAGTTAACTGCTTTTAAAATTATATTAAGAAGAAAAGGGATGGGCCTTGTGGTGCCCCAACTCAGGATTCTGTACCCCTTATTACTGTCCCTAGGATCATATCTCAGTTCAGATTCCGGTTGCTTTGCACCCTGGAAAACAGCAGGTAATAAGTAGCTCAAGTATTGGGGCCTCTGCCACCCACAAGGCAGACCTGGATAGAGTTCGACCCTCCTGACTTTGGCCTGCCCCCGCCCTGGAGATATGGCGATAATGGGCTTCTAGGGGAATGAATCATTGGATAGATTCCCTTTCTCTTACCAATAAATTTTAAAAGATGAGCGTTTTAAAAAAAAAGAAGAAAAAATCCTGAAAATCCATACTTCTCTTAAATGTTTATAGTAATTTAAGTGTGTGAATTGACTTGCCAATATTTTGGTGTAGATCCAAGGCTTCTCTTAAGTATTGGTCTGACTGAAAGTCTTACAACAACAACAACAGAAAAAAACTCCTACATTGATCCATACGCTTAATCTATAATTTCCAGCCTGTGTTTCTTTAAATAGGACAAGAAATAAAAATCTTTGCAAAGCATGCTGTGGGGAACATTTGACAGATGTTAACAGCACCCCATTCTCCCAGAGATACTGGGCTCTGTGAAAGTACAGATCATGTTGTGATGTTATGCTTCTCTTCCCTCTCCTCTTCATCACAGACTTTTTTCTGTTTCTTTTTACCATCCCTCTCACCCTTCCCTTTCCTCTGTTTTTCTGCCTTCCCCTTTGTTCTTCTGTCTGTCTTGTTCTCTCCTGCCACTCGAGGTTGCCATGCCTACTGTAGATCTTCAGATATGATGTCCTCACGAAAGAAAAAAAATGAATAGTGAGTGAAAACTTTCTACTGTAATACATGATACAGTTAATATTCAACTAAATGTTATATTGTTATTTTATTTATATACATTTAGTATTCTGTTTCTACAGGTGCAAAGTTTGTTAGCATCTGTAAGCCAATACTTTAAAAAATGACACAGGCATTTTAGACAAGGTGTTTAACAAACCTTCATGAATTGAACAACTATAATGAGCTGATCAAACCCAGCATTTTTCCAACCCTGATACTGATAAGAATCATCACAAACTATGTTAAGTGTTCAGGCCTTTTCTGTTGAAATATCTCTTCAATGTACTTTTTGTGATGGTTATATTTTTATGGTGAAATCGTTATGGTTTCCGGAAAGAATGAGATCAGATATTTTAGTTCAAAATTGTTCAGGATTAGACTTAGAACTAGAGAATGACTTTCTTATGTGCTTTATTTCGCTTTACTTTTCTTAAAGTATGCACAGGCAAACGGATACCAAGGGAATGAAAGATAAAGGGCACGTGTGGGTGATGTACAATTTGTCTGCATGTTATTGAATCTAGTTTGTTTGTTTGTTTGTTTTGCAAACAAGCTGTTCTTGCAAGTGTGCTGTGTGCGTATACTCAGTGTGGCCCCATGTTCATCGTTTTCACTTTTGAGTTGGGGATCTCACCAAGCAATAAAGTAGCATTAGCTCCCATGGATGGGTAATCTTATTATATCTAGCTATAGCAATGCATTTTAGTAAGTACAGACACTGAGATTCAAGCAGAAGGATTGATGAAGCAGCCCATTCCCTGAGGGGTAATGGGTAATGCAATCATTCTCTCCAACCAAGCAAATAAATTAGAAATCTTTATTGCATCACTATGGAGGTGGTTCACATTTTCATTTCTCCCAAAAGTGATGCCAACACATTCCAAACTGTGGTATATTAACTTGTATTTATACATTAACTCCTAGTTGTTGAGAAATATTTTCAAGTGAACCAACAGACAAGTATAAAGAAAGTTAATTGATGCTTTAGTGAGATATTTACTCATATGTTTTTACTTTTACTGCCATGATCAAATTTCAGAAGCAGATGTCTGTCAGGTTTTTGTTAAAGCCCATGATTTTTGTCAGAATCCCAGGGTTCAACATTCACCTACGAGTCTTAACTCCAGCTGCCTGCTAGTGTAGACCAAGAGGCAGCTATGGTGACTAAAGCAATTTGACGCCTGCTCTCCATGAAGAAGTAGTAGGCATTTGTGGTGTGGTCCTGCAGTTGAAAGTGCATTCTGTCTTCCTCTCTGCCTCTTGATGTTTGGAAATGTTAAAACTGGGTTTTAGAAGGAAGCTAATCATCCATAACTGTTGGTAGAAGGGAAGAGACAACATATATTGGTGAATATGATTCTTTTCTCTCTCACTTTGATAGTTCACTGTCATTTTGTGCAACATTTTCTATGTCAAAGAAACAGTACAAGTCTTGAGTTTATTCCAGCTACATTTTCTGAGTAATTAATGAAGAAGAATACAATTATCTCACTAAATTTATAGATGAAGTTGGGAGAGGATGCAGGAGATGCTGTTACTAGAAGCATGATCAAAATTGCTTGACAGGAAGGGGCCATGAGCAAAAGCGTGTGGAAAAAATAAAGCAGGTTGCTCCAGCAACAATTTGACTCAATTGAAATGTGTAGGAAGCATCAAGGAAATGTAATTCGAGTATATTCTGAATGAAGTTTAATGCTTTGATAAGGGAGTAGACTGCAGAAATAGTGTAGGGCATTTCAAGGCGCCACTTAATAACATCAATAGATGTGGGTGAGAAGGAAAGGACAGGATATCTAATAAACTGGGAGGCCTCACTTTTGAATAGTGAAAGTGATAGAAACACGAACGGTGAATGAGAAGGCTACACAGAGGAGCAGATAGATAGAGCCCCACCCCCAAGCCTGCAGCTTAGCCAAACTGTCACCTAGCAAGAGCCCAACTGTTTCCCCTGTTTATCATCTCAGCTGCTCAGTGGTTCATGCAATTTTAAAGCAAGATGAAATAATAAAATAATGATGAAGCAGATGCACTGTATAAGTGCTCCCTGGGATGAATACATTATAGGAAGAGCACTGGAGCAGGAAAGAAGGAAAGGGATTCTTGAAAGAGGAGGCCATTGTGATTTTTCTCATTGGGTTCAAACAGTCTGCCGAATCAAAGGGAGGAGAGACTTGTGGTCTGGTGACTTGAAGAGCACATTGGGAAGCTTATCATATAAAGATGCTGCAAGGAATAGAAAAAGAAATAGCTTTGCTGGTTACACACTGTGTTCCACACAGCGCAGACTTTCTAATCCAACTTGAACACCATAGTCCTTTTCCCAAAGAACAGTTCTGTCATCCCTCTTCCTTATAAACCTTTGATGAATTTCCTCAGTGTCCTTTGGTTGAATGCTGCCTCAGTTTCGTGGCATACAGACTCAGCCTCTGTTCGTCTCTCCAGCCTGGTGGCTAATCTCTGCTCAGCAGAGAGGTTTGAGAATTCTGAAGGAACCACACACATGCAACTTCTTCTAATCATCACCCTTCTTCTTTTCATCATCATGTCCCTTTTGGTTAAGTATGTGCTAACCCTGCTTTCCATGTCGATCTCCCCTGAAACTTTGTTTTCTCATGCGAGTTACACCACTCCAGTTCACATGTATAATGAATGATATTGCCACCAAACAGGCACTGTACACAGCATTCATCAGATATCAGTTTTTACTTCTATCTTGTGACGAGTTTTCCTTTGCAATGCTATTGTGATTTTGCATTCAGTGTTTTTCTATTCCTACTCAACTGTGCTTGCCCATGTCTCTATGCTGGTCACAATTGTTCTAAACTATGGAAGTCCTTGAATATAAGTATATCTACTGCTGGGTCTGCAAAAGAAATAGTAAGCACAATAACTTATGCCTACTAACACTATCTTCCTGTGAGTTGTGATGCTGTGTGGTGCCTAACCTTCATTATAATTCGGACAGGCACTCCTACTATCTCTAACTTCACGTGATATGGGGTAATTAGAGTGACTCTCCCATAGCATCATTTCAGAATTAAATATTCAGAATTTAACTTTTGAGTATACAAGATATTTAACTCCACCACATGAGAAGTTTGCAAAATATTATTTATTACTTATAGTAGGAATGTGGATACTTAACTTGTTGCAGCCATTTCATAAACAAAAATGCAACTTTCAATCCTAATGGTCCACTACTTCATGTGTCTTCTTCGTAATAATGATTTTCCTAGAAATAAGATGCCCTTTCAACCTGATTTGGAAAAATAATTGAGCTCTAGTCAATGCATAGTTGTTTACTGTCTATAAAAGAAGCTCATGTTTTGACCATAAAGGCAACAATAAATAAACTAAGCTGGATGTAAAAGTTAGTGATGTGACATGAAACATATTCTGAAATCTTCTTCAGAACCAAGCATCTGGGTCCAGGGCACTTCACCTTAAAGAAACAGGTGGAATCCATTTAGCATTCCTGCTGAAAAGCTTCTGACTTCAGTGAGTAGCCATCATGCTCTCTGGAGCAGCCATCCTGGGTCAATCAAGACATTTGGCCTCATTAACCACTTAGTTCTCATCTTAGGGCATTCTTATTGATAGTCTTCCCCAAGGCTTAATGGGCTTCAAAATGTACTTCGCCCCAGTTCCCATTGAGTCTTACCAAGCACTATGCTTTTACTCAGCAGGTAGCCATTTTGAGTGTCAGCTTTGATATTTTTCTCTGCCAGGCAAGTTCATATGGCTGCTTCTCAGTGTCCAATTAACATTTGCCTGTCACTGTGGTCCGGCTTGTGATTGCTCCTTATGCCATCTTTGTCTCATCATCCATCAGACACACACAGATCAAATAGTGCTAGTCATTCTGGTTTATCTCTGTCTGACTTCAAGATGGCCACATATATATTATTCTTAACACAGATGTGCTATTTGAGTGAATGCTGTGATGCTGTTGATTTGCTTGTGGTCATGTTCTGACAACATATAACCTGCTGTAGTAGGGAGAGTTTGAGAGCCAAGACAAGATAGCAGGCACCATGTTGGAAGTTGGTGCTGGTGTGTGGATGTGTGTGGTGTTGAGAGATACTCAGATGAGCTAGAGAAGAAAGGAATAAACGAACATTAAGGTAAGAATACGTCTATGAAGCATGTCCATGTCTATGGCCCACTCTGCCTGTCATCCAACGGACAGTTATTTTTCAAACTTTCATCTTTGTATTCCCTTACTCCGAATTTTCTAAAAAGTTTCATCTGCTTTCAGCCGAATTTTTAATGATTTCTGTTGACATTCTGAACTACTCTGTAAAGCCCAGAGCTTTTCGAAACAATCTATAGTTCTTATTCTTCTACCCTGCACCTTCTGGTTCAAACACATTCAACAACATAGAATCCGTGAACCCACCACTGACACTCGTGCCTTGCATTAACACCCACCTGCTGTCCTCCTTGGCTTTTCCACTTTGCATGCACTCATAAATGCCTAAACAGCATTCAGGATGCAGAACAAGTTCGTCAAAGTGCTTTGAATGTAGAGCCACTGCAATTCTCTGTTCCAAGAAATCCTGAGAATGGATGGCATAATCAGACTGGATATTGTTTACTTAGTGTTTTCAGCTGAAGATTAGTCTTTAATCATTCTTCAAGATTTTGTTGGTTAACAAATATTTTTGAAGATCTTAAAGGCCAAGATTATTTATAGAAAATCACCTCTGTGGATGCTGGTCATTCGCTTAGAGGGGATTTACTGAACACTTCCAATTAATGAGCTAATTCCAGTTCCCTGAATCTTAATAATATGTATTTCCCAAGAAATAAACAAATTTCTGCATACAAATTAGATTTTTATTAAATATGTGGTTTTATAAATCAAATGGCTTTAGAAAGAATGACATTCACTCAGAACTAATCCATAAGTCTTTTTAAGCAATAAATGAAAACATAGCCTCAATAATTTTAGATGTAATTTCCATACACTTTCTGTTATAGGATATTATAGATTGATTTCTGCTCCTGATAGCCTCAGAAGTTGTTTCAGAAAATAAGAGCATAGGGACAAGGAAACTCAGACACAGAATTAATTACATTCACTCTCAGGTTTTCCAGTAGAAAACAATATCTGTGATTATTAACAAGAAATTGAAATTTCCTCTAAAAGATAAAATGTTTAATTTTACAAAGGAAACATGAAGTGGTACTTTATTTTTTAAATGTTGATCAAAAAATGGTCAAGTGTTGAAAATTTACAGTGGCTCACCCCAATATTTACTGCTGAACTATTTTGCAGAAAAAAAAGATTAAAGGAAATAGAAATAATATCTTATAGTTCGGCTAAATGGTATTTAATAAGAAACATGTGGTGAATTTTACAGTGCTGCTTATGAAATGTATGTTCGTAAGAGTGACTATAGTGTCATGGTGTATCAAACTGGGCTACTGCTTGAGCTCTCCATATAGCAAACACCTGGCTTGAGTTTGGGTTACTCTGCACTTCCAACACAGCCTCCTGCTGGTACACCTGTGAGGTCATAGATGCTCGTCTAGATACTTTGGTTTCTGCCATACACATGAAATACCTGGATGAAATTCCAGACTCTTTGTTTCAACTAGGTCCAGTCCCATCTATTACAGACATCTCTGTGGTGTGTGTGTGTGTGTGTGTGTGTGTGTGTGTATGTGTGTGTGTTTGAGAGAGAGAGAGAGACACTCTGTCTTTCAAGGAAATGAAACTTTAAGCAAAATGACTGTAGTTTGATCCAGAGCATGACTCTGGATTCTGTACATACAAGCTGGTGGACTCAATTTGCAACAACTCATATTAGCCACTTCATGCATGTAACTGTGGTCCCATTTGGAGTATTTAGGACACACAAAAACGTTTAGCATCATTACTGCTAGTGATGGTCTTGGGACTAGTGGTCTGCTAGTGAAGTCCTTGGGACTAACAGCCGCAGAGTTAGACCTGCACCCGCATTAATCAGGAGAGGTGATGTTTCAGGGACAAGCAAGTATTCACACAATGCATGCTTGTCATTTTAGGTGGGCTGAGTGAGTCTCCAGGGTGAATTTTGGAAGAGGAGAATATTCAAGTGTCTTATACAGACTTTTCTTTGGCTCCAACAACAACAACAGAACTATGGTCACATTAGAACTCTGGGCTCACTTAACTAGAAGGGAAAAGGGAGACGCAGTAAATGAAGGAAGGAGCGGAAAAGAAAATGCGGATGAGCACTTAATGTCTCTACCACAGGCTGTAACATAGAATAGAATTTGTGTGTTTCATACAATATTTCTTCATCCTGTTGGCCAGCATTTCGCCAAACTGGCACCAATGACATTGAAATTAGAGACCCACAGGTTGCCCTTCTGAAATTATTTCATAAAGACAATTTCCTTGTTAATTACCTCAGCAACTAGGCTTTACTGCCGATAATAGGAGTTTACTTGTCTTCTATCTGTGTTGACACAACTCCATCCCAGGCATATAAGCGGAAGGAACAGCAGTGGCCTAGAGCAACCCTCAAACCATGTCACATCAAATGGCTGACACTTAAAGTATCAAAATCAACGAAGCATGTTTCTTGAACATGGCATTGGCCATACGTTTTTTTGTTTGCTTGCTTTTCCTCTTTTCACTTTACAGGATCTTAGGGAAATGTAATTCCAGAACCAGTTGGGACCATTCCTGGGGTGGTAAGGATGGCCCCTTTATAGCTCCAAAAACAATTTATGCCTTAGCAAACAAGATGATCTTGTAGGCACACAAGAGAGGCATCTGGTTACTCCTTTTTGAATGTTATCTCTACCCAAAATAATTCACACACACGCACACACACACACGTGTGCCTTGGGTCCCTGCATCCGTATGAGAGATCCAGAAGAAGCTCCTGGATCCTGGAAAAGCCAGGATAGCTCCTCTGAATAGCCCAGCTCTGGCCATTGCAGCCATTTAGAGAGTGAACCAGCAGATGGGAGATCTTTCTCTTGGTATCCTCTTTCTGTAAATCTACCTTTTCAACAAAAATAATAAATGTAAAAAGAAAGTGGCAGGGGGGGAACAGCCCAGCGCATTAGCTTTGTCACTAAAGTTTTTGCCTTGCATGTGCCAGGATCCCATATAAATACCAGTTTGTGTCCCAGTGGTCCTGCTTCCCATCCAGCTCCCTCCTTGTGGCCTGGGAAAACAGTCAAGGATGGCCCAAAGCCTTGGGACCCTGCACCCAAGTGAGAGATCTGGAAAAGGCTCCTGGCTCCTAACTTTGGATCAGCTCAGCTCTGGCCATTTTGGCCACTTGGGGAGTGGACCAATGGACAGATGTTTCTTTCTATCTTTCCTGTATATCTGACTTTCAAAAAATAATAATAAGTAATCTTTTTTAATAAAAAGTATTTTAACCTCTTGAAATAAACCAATTTTGAAAACCCATTCTGAGTACTTATATAAAAAGCACTGAGCAATGATACATATTCAATTAAGAACATATAATTTTATTTAAAAATTGTTTTTCCACATAGAGAGGTATACTCACATTGACAATAAATGATATGTCAAAAAAGATTTAAAAATGCCATCAGGCAACATTATCTCAAATACTACTCTCATGAAAGAAAAAAATGCAAAATTTAGGAAACGAAGATTGTATTAAATTCTCATTTGACATAAAGACATGTACATTATGTTAGGTACAGAGGCTCTTGGACTCATTGGACAGGTTTTTAGTTCAGGAAGAGGGGTTTAGTGGTGAGAGGGGAGAGCCTGAGGGACTGCTCCCTGGCAGGAAGTGGCTGGAACCACTGACCATGTGAGGGAAATGGCCACCCAGGGTAGACAGCCCTGGGGTTTTATACACCTTAACAACAAGGGATGGGAGAAGGCAACAGCTTCTCAGTTTGCACATGTGTGTGACATGTAGCATGGCACGCTCGTCATGGTGGATGTTAACCTTTTGTGCAGAGACAAGTCAGGATGATTCGGCCTTCCAGACATTCCTGGGTGGGAATATCCACTTGACTCTCACAGGGTAGCGAGCCACTTCTGCTTTGCCCAACCTAACGCTTTGGATATATAGGAACATACTGTCGTTGATTGTGTTTAAGCAGTAGGAATATAAATGACTTTCTATTTGTAACTTTTTAAAACTTCATTTATTTCTTTTATTTAAAAAAATCATATTTATTTCAAACATGGTTACAGAGAGAGGAAGAGGCAGGTAGTTCCAGAGAGAAAGAGAGACAGAGAGGTGAAGGTTTTCCATGAGATGGTTCACTCCCCAGATGGCCACAACAGCCATAGCCGAGCCAATCCACAACCAGTAGTCAGGGACTTCTGCACGGGTGCAGGAGCCCAAGGACCTGATCCATCCTCATCTGCTTTCACAGGGCATAAGCAGGGAGCCGGATTGGAAATGAAACAACTGAGTCACAAACCTTTGTTGCTGGTGACACAGACAGAGGCTTTAGCCTATTATGCCACAGCACTGACCCCATAAAATCATTTCTTATACTTTGCTTTCTCAATTTTCTGCTGTAAGTCTGTATTATCTTAGATTCAAAATAGATATGAACATATTTAAATGTATAATGTATTATATAGATTTCTCCATGTGTAAAAGTAGTTTTCAGAAAATTTCCAGGAAATGCATATGAATAAAAGCTGCACACAGGGATTTCAAAAATGTTGAGCCAAAATAAGCTTCTTTGAATTGCATTTTCATTCATGTTTCAGAGTATTTCATACATATTTTACGTGGTTCTGTTTAAGTCATGACTGGTAAATAATTTTGTTTCTGATACCCTAATTTAAAAATACAATGAAAAGGGGTAATTGGCATTAAAACATGAATTAGAAAATGATATAGAAAAAAATCCAAATGCCAACAATACATATGGAAAGGTTAAATGTAGTAAGATAAATATTTAGTGCACTGAGATAAACACATGTTATAATGTTTGAAAGCTGAACATAGATACGCTGCATGTCCATACTGTTAATAGCTAAGATGTACTGTAAAAATTTGAAGAAGAAAGACTAGGAAGAATGTCCCTAAACCCTTTAATGACAGTTATTCCTGGGAATACACGTTCTTGTTTTACTCTGCCCATTTCCCCCATTTTCTCCTATATGCTGCTTAGCTTTGTACTGGGGGACATAAGGGCACTTTGTTGAGTAACCATAAACTTTTCATCAGTATTTTATTCTCTTTTTTCCATTTATAAGTCCCCTAAAAGTGGCTTATTTCTGACCCTGTCAGGTCAGGTGTCTGCCATTTTTCTTTCCTCCTGAAAGTGACAACTCCACTGGTGTCATTTGGAAAGTACTGCATTATGTAAGACTTATGGGAGGGAAGCTGGTGAGGCTCTTTCGAAGCCGTTTCCTGCAAAAGGCTTTCCTCTCTAGCCGTCTCAAGTCGGCACCTGCACCTGCATCTCGAGAAGAGAGACTGCTGCTAAATCACCCTGACAGCTGTCTGTTCGCATTGTGTCATCAGTTCCCGCCTTTGTGGCTGACACAACATTCTTCAATCTTTTATTTGCCTCTCCCAAGTGCAACCATTCTCAGGCAGAATGGAGAATGAGTTTTCTTGGCTCCAAGAGATTCCTTTGGCCTTGAAAATAGCTTCCTGGAATTTCCAAGCAAGATCACTATTATCTTTTAATCGAGGGTGGAGCTTTCCAGAAGAAAGGCCAGGTCATGCTCTACTTTGCTTAGTCTGCCTGCTGGAATCCAGATGTTGTCTCTAGAGTCTGTCAGGGAAGTAAAATGTGCCTGTTAAGCAGTGAGGAATGTTGGGCAAATGTATACTCAGATGTATGCCATATCTTCAAAATAAATATTTCAGGTGATTATTTTAGACCTTGTTCATGCGTAAACATTCAGAATGAAAGGAATTTATTTTAGCTCAGTTAGGAAATAATTCCAGACAAAATGATAAGGATGGGGAAAGGTTGTTAGAAAAATAAATACATAAATATGTGACTTCCTCTTTTCCTGGTTTGTATATGACCTGGAATTAACCAAGCATAAGCTTCAATCCCCCTTAAGATTTGATCATTATCTTCTGGGACTCTTTCTGCTAGAGAATGCCAGCCCTGAGAAGGCCAGGCAAACACCTGCTTCCAGAACTCTAGTCAAATGGAGAAAGCAAGTTCAAGAGCCAAGCAAAAAGGCCAGATAATTTGAGAGCGCGTTCCAAGGAGTTTGCACAAATTGTCCAGAGCAAGGTTAACCTGCAACAGACAGATTTGACTTTGTCGGTGAATTTTACCATTTGAAGTAGAAACCATGAGGACATTCTTTGGTCCAGTTTGAATAGTGACACTCTGCAAATTAAATCAAGTCCTTAATGGTCATACATGGCAGTGAGTGGGGAACTTCTGTCCACTATATTTCTCCATAGCTTAGTTAATTCCAATAGAGCGTTTTAGCTGCTAGCTTACTTATAGACTGAAATGTTCAAAGTTTATTGTGTAACTGCGAGTCCTGATGTAGAATCAAGTCACAAAATCTGGAGCATATGAGAAAAAAATATTGTCCCGTATTTTCAATCTCCTGTGAATCCCATGTTAGGAAACATCCAGTAAACAAAGATGTTTTGAATGAGTCACTTCACAAATGCTATATAATGATACCATGAATACAATTTTACTATGATGGAAATATTTTGGTGAGAATATAGATAAGTAAACCAAAGCTGGCTTACAATAACAACAACAATAAGAACAAAAACAAATGGCAGAGGCTGTAAAGTTGAATGAACATTTATTTTAAAAACAAAACAAAACCTCTGGAGAAATCCGTGTTTCCAAGGTGATCTAGGTCTTTTCCAGAAAGGCCAAACAACTCACCATCTTCTTTTGCCTACCAAGCAGTTCATCCATGAGTCTCCAGACGGTGAATTGTTCGCCTGTCAATTCCCTGTGCCAAAGATGAAGGCTATAAACTAACAGTATACCCAATTCTGTTTTGCTAGGCTGTGCAAAACAGTCAAACACTGAATGGATAGAATATTCTAATGCCAACCAACTGCAGAGCTTCTGGGACTTTGATGGCAGGTACCAGGATACTGCCATTTCGACTCTTACATTAGTTTAGCAGCATAGATGTACAGCAAGAGGTAGACAACAGAACAAAGCATGCCCTTGGGGGTAGTAAGGTAGGGGTCCAAGAGGGAGCGAGGGCTTGGGAAGCTGATTCAGACAGTCCTTACTGCAGCATGGCATTGAGACTGGCCTGAATGCCAGGGAACCCCCGGTTCCTGTTAGGATCCATGTGCCATTTGGTGATGCTGTGACAAGTTGGGTCATAGCTGCTTTATGTGTTTCCTGCTTTATGAATGGTAAGAGCTTGGCAAAAAAAAAAAAAAATCCATTTGAGCAGCTAGACGGATCAAGAACAACCGATTTTTTTAGCTACACTGGACTGAATTCCTGTCATTTTAGAAAAATCCTTTCTAGTGACATCTTTTATTTCTCCTTGTTCCTTCCTGAAGCAGCACACACTAAGGAAAATCCAACAGCGTTTTGACTGGAGTGTGTTTGCGTTTGCTGTCACTGTTGCTGTTGTTTGTTTACTTTAGAAATGTTCCCTTCTGAACTGTTTGCAAAATGCAAAGAAAAAGCCAGTGAACTGCTGCTTGGATGCTACAAAAATTTATTTTAAAAAGTGGCATAATGCGTGTATGAGACTAGTTAATATGAGAAAAGATACTGAAGGAAGCAAGAAGTTTTACAAGATGATATGAATATCACATCTGGGAACGTAACCGAGGAAAAAAATCTGTTATTGACATATGCTACAATAATCTAGGAAACTTAAACAATGCCATGAGAGAACTCTTAGCTTACAAATACAATTATATAAATATATTTTAAATCACCACAATGTAGGGACAACAAACATTTTTGTTTGCATGAATTCTATTACATAAATTATTTTGTGAAGATACAGCTCCATGCTTTAGAAAACTCATTTTGGGGTTCAGACACACTCAAATCACAACTTAAATTTGAGTGTGTGAATCTATCTCGTTCTTGTGCTAAGTCCCAATTACACTGCGTGATCTCATCAGAGTCCCAGTGTCCTCTACTGTAACAACGGGTAAAACACAACTCTAACTCACAGGGGAGTTGAGAAGCACAAATGAGAACACATACGAATTATCTGGTCCAGAAACAGCATGCAATGTGTTGGCTCATTGTGCTGTTTATATTTGGGAACTTGATGTATATTTCCAAAACAGATCCTCATTGTGCTGCTGTTGTGTTTCATGATATTTAAAAAGAATAAACATTTGCCTCCTAGGCATCTTCGTGGCTTATTTGCCAAAAGAATATTGACTGTACAGCCTTGTGGCATCCTGTCTTCCTAGGAGAAAGAAGATTTGCCTGAGACAATTACAGTTCCCTGAAATGTGACTGCACTATAGGGATCTAGAACACACGAGTATTACAATATCATTCCAAGACACTGGAAATAGCAGTATGAGAAACTTGTGTTGAATTTGAAAAGGTCATCTAGCCCAGGCCAGTTGCAATGATGTACTCATTAGTACTGGTAGAAATAAGGAAGGTACAAAAAGGGAGAAAAGGGAGGAGAGAAGGAAAGCAAGAAAGGAGAGAGAGTAGATTGTTTTAGAGTCAGATAGAGAGAGAGGGGCATAGATACTGAGAGGAAAAAGAGACAGAGAGAGCTCTTATCTACTGGTTTATCCACAAATGATTACACTAGCCAAGACAGGGCCAGGCTGAATCCAGGATCCAGGAACTTAATCTAAGACTCTTACATAGATTTCAGGACCCAAATCCTTGAATCATCACCCTCATTCCCCAGGATGCACGGTAGTGGGAAGCCAGGATCTAGAGTGGAGCAAGAACTGAAACGCAGATACTGTGGTATGGCTTACAGGCTTCTCAAGGCCCACCCTTTTCCTCCACTTTATGCAAACTTGTATCTGCATTCCACCTTCATAAGACATTGTGCCTCCCTTATAATCTTTTGACCAATTCACTATTTACTTGAAAATTTGTTCTTGTATAATACTTAGCCTTGAAAAGCATGTCCATTTCCACTAGCTCTGAAATAGAAGGGCTTTCTCTGTTCTCTCATTTACCCTTTTGTTTTTAATGACTCAGGTGTGTTTCCTTCCAACCCTTGTCATATTATCTCAATGAGGAAACAATATTCACTGAGGCTGTACTTTCTAACATTCCATGTGCAATATCAGCATGTGATAATGGAACTGGTTCAAGTCTTAGCTGCTTCATTTCTCATCCACCTTCCTGCTTATGGCCTGAGAAAGCAGTGGAAGATGGATCAGGCCCTTGGGTCCCTGCACCCATGTGCGAGAATCTGGAGGAAATTCCTGGTCCTGCTTTGGATCAGCTCCAATTCTCATAGACAACAGCAGTTGCTTAGCCTGGCCCAGGAAGGCCACGGTGCTGGCTCTCTCAGTCCCTTTGCATTGCCACCCCATCCCCAACCCTGACTCTCCTGTGTACCTATATGCATCCTGGCCTGCATGTAAAGCCCTCAGTGGTTCCCACCTCAGACCAAGGATTCAGACAAGTAAGTGGCAACAGTCCGCTCGTTGCCCCCTCCCACTTACAGACTCAACATTAAAGAATAGACAGTTCTTTTGGAACATTGGTCTAGTTAACACAGAGTTGGTATGAACCATTCCCTGAGTGCCTACCAGCTATTGCCTGCTTTCCTCCCAGCAGTGGAACACTTGCCTAGGTACCAGTCAACCTAGGCAGCTGGGTACAGTTGAGGATGTGAAGCTTTTACTGTATCACTTTGATGAACCAAGAATTTCTATTTTTCTCCATAGAGGAGGCTGTCTCCAACAGTTTGAAGTGCAGAGAGAGCACCAGGATTATTTTTAAAGATAAAGAATTGCAACATGAGGAATCTCAGTTTTGACACACCCTGTTGGGAAGTGAGGCAAGCGTGATACTTTGTAAATGTGGGTTTCACAATTAGATTGCATTGGGTAGGTGCCTCTTGATCATCTAATTAGTATGATGCCAGGTGGGCCTGGAAATCATTTTTTGCTTGTAAACCATCTGCTTTGTCATAAAAGTTTCTTTATAAACCATATGCAGACAGAGAATTTATCCTCTTATTCAAAGTCATTTTCTGTGTTCCATTTTTCTTCATTGTGTGACCTGAGTGGTAGTTTTAAAATGTCCACATAATGTGAAATGTCGAGCAGAAGAGATGAATAAATGATTGACAAGTAAGAAAAAAAAAGATCACTGATCAAAGTTTATTTTGATTTTGGACACCAGAAAAAAAATCTGCAACAGTAATCATAAGGAAAAAATTCATTTTCAAAATGATGAGGCCTTAAGTCACATTGCTTTCTAAACCTTAATTTTTCTATTTAAGAAAAAAAAAAACTCTCACATTCCATATCAGAGTGTCTGGGTTCAAATCCCTGTTTTAGTTCTGATTCTAGTTTTCTAATAATTCAGATCCTAAAAGACAGCACCCTGGCTTAAATACTTGGATTCCTGCCACCCATGTGGGAGACCCAGTTTGGGTGTCCCTGGCCCTCAGATTTGGCCCAATCAAATCTCCCCTTCTCTTTCAAACTGAATAAGTATTTTAAAATGAGAGTAATAAAAATGCGTCATTTTGTAAAATGAAGTGATTACATTAAGCTAATAAAGGGCAAGGCACAACAAACTCAATATTATAATAAATGCTATGTTATGCATGAAAGTGCTTTTGTAAGTAGTTATACATTTGGACCCTTATAGAGGATGCATTTGATCCATTAGAAAGAGGATTAGGATGAGGCAATAAGTAAAACAACAAATAGGAAACAACTCGACTATTACTTACACCTGAAATGCTTATTGTCTAGGTGGTTCTTCGTATGCTTTGCTGAATAGAAGCATAGATTCATGCATGTCTCTTGCAAGTAACAGGTAATGACTATACTGATCAAGCATATTTTTTCTTCATCCCAGAGTGTCAGCACCTATCTGTCACTGAGTTAATCTTACCTTTTACTTGGTCGGAAGTACATGGTTATATTTAATCCCCTTGAGATCCTTAAACTCTGGTAAAATATTCATAGTTCAGAAGCAATCCAGAGATCAACAACATTGTCATCACTTCAAGAATGTGAGTTTAGGGCCCTGTGAACAAGCAAGAGCTTCTGGTTATATGCACAATTGAATGCTGTTAAAATGGTTCAATACATTCTGATGGGTCATGACATTTTCAACAGCAAGCTGCACTCAAAGACAGTGATATTACCAATGCATTGATAAAAATAGTGGCAGTGTTCACATTAATTGTCATATTTTGAGCACATCGTACTTTCCTGAGTGCTTTAAATCATAGTATCCAACAGTGGTGCTTATTCCATTTAATCAATCCCAATTGGTAGATATCTAACTTGAAGATCTATGGTGGAAAACAGCTTGGTGTCCATGTTAGCCTGTGACTTTTGAGTATCTGTTGAATGCACATTTTTTTCCTTCTTGTGATGTAACCTTTCAACATACAGGTATGTATTGTTGTCTTCATGCCTAAACATATTAACATATTAGCAGCAAGTGAGTTACTCTCTCCATAACATGAGTGTGGAGCCAGAATTTGAATCCAAAACTTCTGGTCATTTGACCATCTGGTTGCTGGCCATGCTCTTGCCTTGGGACTGATTCTGGGTGTGTATGAAGCAGGAGGTTAAAGAGAACTCCAATAAGCACCCTGCGTCTAAGATTCTACCATATATATTCAATTAGTGATGTGAGGCTCAAAGATATTCAAAATAATGATTGTGACTGCACTGACCATATCTAGATGTTTTGCTTGTCATGGTTCTCTCAGCAATACAGAGAAGCAGTGATTCACATAGCACTGGCACTACATTAGGCGTTATAAACAAACGGGATGTGTATAGACCATATGCAGATGCTGTATCACTTTACAGAAAGATTTTGAGCATCGGTGTATTCTAATAACTGCACGTCCTGCAGCAAAACCCCTCATGGACCTCCAGAGAGAATAGTACAAGGTGGAAAGAAAGCAGTGCTGTGTTGATGAGAGGACTGCATCACAATTGCTGGCCCATGGTGTTCTTCATCTTGTAACAGCTAATGAATACTTAATAGACCACCCTGTGTTCTCCACGGAGGCTCCCTCTTCTCATGCTGACTGCAACCTCTGCACTCACTTCATGGAAAGCAGGTCACATAGAAGCAATCAGTTAAAGTGTTGGAAGGAAAGGTTTTGAAAACAGTGTCTACAAACAAAGTGTGATAAATCTCACTTTTGTAGTTTCCAAGACCTGAGCAGCTCATTTGGAGATTGGAGATAGAAATAATGTCCAAAAAATTTTCCACAGTGGTAAAATGGTCTTTGTGCCCAAATAGTGATACTTCGTGCTTGCAAAAATTTATATTAGTAATACTAAGCAGATACACACACATGCAATGATCCATGCTGATATTCTGAATAAGGTGAGGCAGAAGTCTGATCCTAAGACTTATAGCATTTCTGAGCAGAATGAGATATGAAAGAATATAAGGAAACTGCATTTCAGCCTACACAAGTGTTTCTTTTTTCTGATCTCTGCTGTGGAAACTGACAGAACACATGAGTTCTTTGATGATCCAGTAAGTGATGCATTCAATCAAGCTGGTATCCTGTGTAAGTGTCAAGAGTTTGCATTGGGGTGGAGGGGGGAAGAGTTTGTATCAGCAGTTGTCACAAGAAGTTTTAAAAATAACTTCTTAAATCATGGTCAATGGCATACAAGTAAGAAAAACACAGACAGGTGTTTGGCCTGGGTGTCACTTGGGATGACTGAATCTCATGATAGAAAGTCTGAGTCCTGGCTCTGCTGCTAATTCCAACTTCCCAGTGAGGATCACCACAGGACCAGGAGATGCTGGGTCAAGTGGCTCAATCTCTACTGCCCAAATGCAGATCCAGATTGAGTTCCTAACTCTGATGTTATCTGGCCTAACAGTGTTGTAATGGGTGTTGGGAGGGTGAACCAGCAGGGCAGTTTCTCGGACTTTGTAACTTTCAAATGAATGAAATAAATCATTTTTTAGTAAGGAAGGAAAAGCAGTATAAATGTAATATTTTGTTCCGATTCCACTCTGCTTCTGCCACTAAAATCCAGTGAATTTCCCTCCATGTTAGTATTGTGACCATTTTTCTTCATATTCATTTATGGAAGTAAAAATGAGTACAAAGACAATTACACATCTATAAACTTACCATTGAAGGGAACCCAGAAATTTTCTAATTAAGTGTTTCCTCACGTGCCTTTTTGAAATAAATTAGTTCCAAAAGAAATCTTCAGGAGGATTTCCTGATCACATAAGCTGGAGAAATATTTCCTGTTAGATGTTCAACATACACATTAGCAGAGCAAGTACTCCCAGATGTTGTGCAGTTTAAGAGGCTGTTTTAATTGTGTCTGGCATGATTGTTTCTATGCTCAGGGGCCTTTGCTTGGTTAATGACAGTAGAATTCAAGGAGCCAGTGTTCCTTCATCACTCTTGGAAGGGTGGAGAAAAGAGGGTTTTCATAGTTCACGGTAGGAATAACAGCCAGGCATTAACCACAGATATTTGCGAACGTGTGCTTTCAATCTTGTTAGGACCTACGTAGAGCAAATAAGGAAGCTTCATCGAATGGGTACACTCTTGTAGAGTCCAAATGGACAATTTTAATGGAGTTTTTAGGAGATTTGATTGTTAATTTTGTATCTAGATACTTGCTAAGACACCAACTACCTTCAAAAAGTTCATGGAAATATGACATTTTAATCTTGGCGTAAAAAATTTTAAAATCCAAGGATGAATGTTCATTATTAATAATGTACATTAAATTCAGAATGTTTTACATCCCAAAAAGCTTGTTATTTGAAGATTCATTCATGTATTTGAAAGTCAGATTTACAAAGAGAGAGGGAGAGACAGAGAGACTTTCCTTCCATTGGTTCACTCCCCAAATGGCTACAGTGGCCAGAGCTGGAACAGAAGCTTCTTCCAGAGCTCCTGCATGGGGGACACAGGCCCAGAGACTTAGGCCATCTTCTGCTGCTCTCCTGGGTTCATTAGCAGAAAGCTAGATTGGAAGTGGAATAGCCAGGATGTGAACCAGCAATCATATGGGATGTCAGCAACAAGGTGAAGGCTTAATTCCCTGGGCCACAACACAATCTGCAATATCTATCTATCTATCTATCTATCTATCTATCTATCTATCTATCTATCTATACATATGTATATGCATACATATAGATGTATTTGGTTGAAAGAATAGAGAGAGTGTTGCCATCCTATAGTTTACTTTCCAGATACTCATAATGACGCACAGCCAGGCATGAGCTGGGAGCTGGAAACTCAATCCAGGTCTCCTAAATGAGTGGCTGAAGCCTACTCAGTCCCTCCTACTGCCACGTTTGTTTCCCAGAAAGCAAAGAATCAGAAACTGGAGCTGAGAATCAAAGCAAGTACTCCAATGGCCATTTGAATCACTAGACCAAACTGCTGCCCCTAAACCTATGATTCAATTACATCCCCTTCCAATTTTGAAATATTTTTATGCTATCATAATAGGAACATATTTCACTCGAATATAAACAAGGTTCCTATTTTAAAAGTGTTTTAAAAGTGCCATTACTTAACTGTAAGAAATTGTACGAATAAATTTTCTACCACAAACTAATTCTCTATCCCTACCTTCACATATTGAGCGGTCCCCCCCCCCCCACTTTATTTAGTATTGGAAAAAGCCCGATGAAGTTTCAACTTATAACTTTTAAACCTTGCTTTCAAACTCGGTGCTTTTGTGAACATGTTTGGACCTTGAGCAGGGGATTATCCATTCTGTGAGCTCTTCCTCTCACCCACAGCCCAACGCATACACACAGAACTCCTCTGGGTTTCTCTCCTTGCCACTGCTGTAGGTGTGGCGAAAGGTAGCACCAAGAGAAAAACCTGGAATGTGCAGCACACACGTCTGCATAACTTGGTATGAGCCAGCACTTCTAAGCAGCAGCTGATGGTTATTCTCACTATAAATTTCCCAGACTGCCTCACATTCCTCCGCCTTCCCACAAGGACACGAGAGCATTATTTGCTCTGCTAACATCAAGATTCTGTGCCAGTCTCATCTGCTAGTCTAATGATGCTACTGAAGGAGAAACCTGTATTCACTTTGCTCATTTTATTCCATCCAGTGATGGAGATCTGTCATGTCTTTACAGTTTTATATCACAGCTATCCTAATATTATTTATGTAAGTTCATTTTTCTTCTATTGAAACAAGAATATTTGACCGCCTACTCTATACTGGCATCTTCTAATGTGCAGCTATTGTTCCTTTTGTTTACTTCCGAGGGTGTTTGCAACTTGTTCCATAGTAAAGAATTGCACATTTGAAATATTTTAAAATATTCATAATTAGTGGCTGATGCAATTCATAATCCAGTTTTTAAATTATTTTAAATATCCTGTATAAAAGAATAAACTCAAACTATCCTTTCAACAGGGCAGGCTATGTACATGCATCTATCATGTGCCTTTCCATTCAAGTCATAGGATGAGAAACGTAATGCAGGAGGTAGGAAGGAGTTGATAATAGCGTTCACAAAAAGCCAGAGGACAGACATCACTGGACAGAAAATCCTCACGATACATTTCATAGAGAATCAGATTGGAGGAGAAGCAAGTATAGAAGAAAACAAGCTTTATGCATAACAGAAAACCATAGAAAATCCGAAGACTGAGACCATTGTTGAGGTGCAGCTGAGCCCCACTCTACGATGTGGGCATTCCACATGGGGCCCATGTCTCCTCCAGCACCCTGATGCCCACCTGGGAAAGCAGCTGAAGATGGCCTGAATCCTCTAACCCTGCCCGCTCCTGTGGTTGACCAGAATGGAGTTCTGGCCTCATGGTTTCAGTATGATCCAACCCCAGCCATTGTGTCCATTTGGGGACTGAATGAACCAAAGGAAAGATTTCTTTTTTTTCTCTCTAGTCCCTCTCTAACTTTATCTTTCAAATAAATAAATAATTCTCAAGACACACAGAGAAAAAGCAGATTCAATGGCATATCCATTTCATGATCAACAGATACAAGACAACACAGTGGAGCTAGTGTTTCTCCGGCTTTACAATATAAACATCACTGATTGTTTCTGAACAGTAAGGATCTTGATCAGCCCAGCAATCTGTACTTCAGCCACCCTGTAGTGCTGGTCACTGCTGAGCATATACATCCCAGTGAAGTGGACACGCTTTAGTACCATTACTATCTCCTCTATTCCAAGCTACAGACCCAACATGCATTTTCTCCCTAGCTTACAACCTCACACAATTTTGCTTTCCAAAGGGATTAGTCAGTGCTCCTGGGGAGAGCTTACATGGCTGATTTGTTATCTGAAGTAGAACAAAACCAATTTGGAGATAAGCTTTATCCTTACCATCTTCATGAAAGGCAGACAAAAAGAAGATACCTCTACCCAGGGAGAAAATCTAGCCAAATATTCCAGTGCAGGCCAAAGCATTTTTGTTTTGGCATTTGTATCCCAGAATATCAAGTGTGCCTGCCAATTTCTCACCTCTTGTTCATAGAACTAATGTGCCTGTTGACAGCAATTTCGCCATTATACAGAGCCTGAGTCTGGTTTTGCTTCTAGTGTTTTTAACATCCAGCCTAGGGGCAATCATAGAAGCCAATGTAACATATGCTGAAATGCTGCAATGTATTAATCAGGCTAAAACAATGTTTAAGATAATTGATCCTTCCATCTCAGCCTGCTAGTTTGGGGGTCAGCTCTTGGGATCTCTGAATCTGATATCAGGTGCTGACATGAGTCCTGGCTACTCCACCTTACATTCACCTTCCTGCTATCCAGGAGGCAACAGAGGGAGGCTTCCTGATTTTGACTTCCTGTTAATGTGCACCATGGAAATCAAATATGATGATTCGAACACTTGGGTCTTTGATAGTCAGATAAGAGATTTAGATTGAATTTTGGGAGCCTAGTATTTGCCTGATCGGGTCTGAGGCTGCTGCTGCCATTTGGTGAGTGACCTAGTGGATAGATATGTTTCTCTCTCTATGTCTCTCTTTTTTTATCCCTGTGTCTTCTAAAACTCAAATACATATATGATTTAAAAAACATTTCCAGGCCCTATGCAATAGCATAGTGGTTAATACAGACACAGGTTTCAATCCCAACGGCTCCACTTCCCATCCAGTTCCCTGCTTGTGCCCTGGGAAAGCAGTCAAGGACGGCCCAAAGCGTTGGGACCCTGCACCTGCATGGGAGACCTGGAGGAAATTCCTGGCTCCTGGCTTCAGATTGGCACAGCCCCGGCCTTTGACGTCACTTAGAGAGTGAATCATTGGACAGAAGATCTTCCTCTCTATCCCTCCTCTCTGTGTATCTGACTTTGCAATAAAAATAAATAAATCTTTTGAAAAAAAATTTCCATAGAAATGTGAATTTTGAAAGAATATCCAAGACAAGTTTGTAACTATAATCTCGGGTCATTATTTCCTTGCCAAATTGGAATATCTTCTTTGGTAAACATCAACAATAATTTCATCAATCTTACTACGCTTATCGGACAAATTAAAGACTCTTGACTATTTTTTTTTCCTCCTTCATATATAAGCTTTCATGTGACTGTGCATCCTTGGCAAATATTTATATTTTTGTTCACATCAGGGCTGACGCTCAGCAGCTGCACATTATATTTCTCTATACAACACAATGTGCCCCTGATATGTTTAAGGACCTCTAAGGGAGCAGTCATGGCAGAAATGCAATGGTTGAGGAAGAATCCTGAGACAGGTTAGCACAGAGAAAGTCCACGAGCGATCTTGATATGTTCTCTGTGCTTCAGTTTCAGTGATTCGTGGGATGGTTCTGAGAAATGAGCCAGTTTGATGTCTTCAAAGGACCATCTCACCTTGGTATTAGAGGAAACACTACGGAGCCGTTAAAGAGACTGCTAACGTGGAATGCAGACAAGATGGCTAATAATGATGATGAGTGGAAGTGACCAGATGCATAGGGAGCTGAAGGGAACACCTGAAACTTAAATTTCTGACTGTTAGAAAAGGGGCAAAACAAAGTTTTTAGCCCATGCAACTGTTAAAGCTACTCATAGTGGGAACACCTATGCCCCAAAGATTTCTCTGTACATTTTAAAGTGGTTTATTGTATTTATTTCAAAAGCAGTTACGCAGGAATAGAGGGAGACATGGAGTGAGAGGTCTTCCATCTGATGCTTCATTCCCTAAATGACTTCAATGGCCAAGAAGGGACCAGGCTAAAGCCAAGAAACAAAAACTCCTTCTGGGTTTCCAACCTGGATGCAGAGGCTCAAGGTCTTAAGGCATTCTCTGGTACTTTTTCAAGTGCAATAGCTGGGAGCATATGGGATGCTGGTACTGCAGGCAGCAATTTGACCACATATACCACGACATACCCCCTGCTCCCCAGCCCTTGCAAAGGACTTCTTTTGAAGGAAGAAAACTATTTAAAGAAACAAAACTCTTCCTGCTTCACTGGGCATGATAAATGCTGAAGTTATTCAAAATGACACTGATATAGGGAAGTAGTCAACTTCATACTTGCATACTTTTTTAAAAAAATCATTTATTTTTATTTGAAAAAAAAAAACAAGCAGATTTACAGAAAGAAGAAAGGAGAGTGAGAGACAGAGAACTTCTATCTGCTAGTTCACTCCCCAAGTAGGAACTGAGCCAATCCAAATCCAGGAGCTTCTTCCCAGTCTCCCATATGGGTACAAGGGTCCACAGACTTGAGTCATCCTCTTCTGCTTTCCCAGGTCAGAAGCAGGCAGCTGGATCAGAGGTAGAGCAGCCAGGATTAGAACTGGTGACCCTACAGGATGGTAGTACCATAGGCAGAGGATTATCTATCCTGTGATATCACAGCACCAGTTCCGGTTTTTGTTTGTATTGTTATTGTTTAAAGGAAGGATTATTAAAACATTAGGAAACGCTGTGATTTCACTGTAGGGAAATACCACATTTTGAGAGAGTGAATGTTAAACCTGCAATGTCAAATCTCATTCAGTTATTGACACCTGTATGGCGACACTGATAACTGCTGTGGAAGAGTTCGACCCTTTTGTCTCTCGATTCTCCCCTGAGAAAGAGAGTCTTGTTAATTCTCATCATTTCTCCCCAGAATTGCAGATGGATGATCCCTCGACAAGATGAACTTTCTTTACAATGCTAAGATCCTGCGGGGAGAGGCAGCAAGGCAGCTGTGTTCCAGGCAGGAAACAGGGAGTGTGTACCTGTCCTTCTCTCTTGCATCTCAATATTCCGTTGCCTTTATTGTTGCTATTCCTAAGATATCAAGGGTAATTTTTCTGCCTCTGATTTCTATTTAATACTTATCTCACCTAAAGCTGTGTCTGTTCAGGAGCATGATGAATACCTTTGCATACGAATTTCCTTGCATATGAAATTGGCTTAGGCCATAAGAGGATAGTTAAGTTTTTACATAGCAAATGGTAGATCATCGGTAGATCTTCCATCTGCTGCTTCACTCCCCAAATGGCTGCAATGCCATAAACAGAGTCCATCCAAAGTCAAGAGCCAATAGCTTCCTCTGGATATCCAATGTAGGTGCCCAAGACTTTAAGCCAACTTCTATTGCTTTCGAGGCCATAAGCAGGGAGCGCAATGGCAAGTGAAATAGTTGGGAATGAACCAGTGTTCATGAGGAATGCTGGTGCTTGTAAGGTTAGGATTTAGCATCTGCACCATCATGCTCAGGCCTTCTGTGTAGTTTAAATAGCAGAAAGAAAATAATGCTGTATCAAAAAAAGGTTCTTTTTCTAAAGATTTTCTTACAATTAGAAATTCATATAATTCTTACTTTTTATTTAAAAATATATTCATTTGAAAGATATACAAAGATCAGGACAGACAGAGAAAGATCTACCATCTTATGGTTTATTCTCCAAATGGTGGCAAAGACCAGGGCTGGGCCAGGCTGCAACAGGGAGTCAGGAGCTTCATCAAGGTCTCCTACATGGGTGACATGCGCACGGATCCTTGAGCTGTTTCCCAAGCATTATTACCAGGCATCTTGAATCAGAGGTAGAGGAGTTGGGATTTGAACCAGTGTCCATGTAGAATAACTATAGTGCAGGTCTGCTTTACCTGCTGCACCTCATGCTATCACCCTCGTATTTCATTATTAATCCAAGTGCATCTGCATGATTTCTTTCCCATGATTTCTTTCTTTCTGCATGATTTTCGTTTTAGTAGTACAATGGCATGGCACAGAGAAAAGTACACCTCTCTTAGTAATTAAGAATGCATTACTAATTTCACACACTTATGACTGTGTATTCTTTTTTAAAACACTTTTATTTATTTTGTATTGGAAAGTCAGATATACAAAGAGGAGGAGTGACAGAGAGGAAGATCTTCCACTCAGTAATCCACTCCCGACGTGACTGTAAAGGCTGGAGCTGCGCCGATCCAAAGCCAGGACCCAGAAGACTCTTTCAGGTCTCCCATGTGGGTGCAGGGTCCCAAGGCTTTGGGACATCCTTGACTGCTTTCCCAGGCTACAAGCAGGGAGCTGGGTGGGAAGCAGGGCCACTTGGATTAGAACTGGTGTCCATATGGGATCCTGGTGCGTCCATATGGGTCCATATGGGATCTGCAAGACGAGAACATTAGTCTCTAGGCTACCATGCTGGGTCTGATTGTGTATTCTTAAATATCAAAATTGATTATAAATATAATCTTTAACTGCAAATGCTTAACCTTGATTATCTTTGAAAAAATTTTAAATGTTTTTTATTTGAAAGAGTTACAGAGAGAAAAGGAGAAATTGAGAGAAACAGAGATCTTATATCCATTGGTTCACTCTCGAAATGGCCCCAACACACACCACTAGGCTGGACCAAAGCTTCTTCGGGTCTCTCATGTGGGTTCAGGGACCTAAGCTTTTCAGATATCCTCCTGCTTTCTCAGGCCTTAAGAAGGGAGCAGGATTGGAAGTAGAGCAGCCAGGACTTGGACCATTGCCAATAGGAAATACTATCATTGCAGTTGGAGGCTTCACTGGCTATGCCATGGCACCATGTTCAACCCTTTATTTTCTGAATAGTAGGCTAGGGAAGTTCAGTATCAATTTGCACATCTCATCATCATTACCGTCATTTCATTTTTGAACAGAAAAACTCTGTTTTTGGAGGCAGGTTCAGGGAAAAAGATGAGGGATTTAGGAATGTAAAAGTTCTGAGTGTGATCATTGCTTTTGAGTGCAATCTTGGCCACTGTGTTCCCTGCTCTGTGAGCAAAAGGGTGTCAGAAAATACATTTCCTTCAACAGGGATGCATTTTATCCTGGGATTTCTAGCTGTTAATGCTGCAAACTTATTTACAGTTTTTTTTAGCTTCAGTTTCTTCAATTGGAAGATAGGAATGGAAATAGAAGTACCGTAGGTCCTAGGTCCTAGTAGCTGTGTTACTAGTACCATTGATTGCATATGTTTGGGAGATATTAGACATTCTTGTTACTTGAAAAGAATTGCATCGAATCTTTGTCTTGAAGGATGCATATAGTGTCGCCAGAAGGTTCAGATGTAATTACACTGAGTTCAGGCTGCTACAACAAAGGAGCTTAGATAGCGTGACTAATAAACAGCAGGGTTTGTCACTCCCAGCCCTAGAAACTAAGAATTTAGACATAAGGGTGTAGGAAAGGTTTAGTTTCAGTAAGGGCACTTTCTTTTCATTGTTGTGATAATAATAAATAATAATATATTATAATTTATATATTGATTATTGTTATTATTATTACAGAGGCAGAGTTACATAAAGGAGAGACAGAGATCACCTGTCTGCTGGTTCCCTCCCCAAATGGCCTCCACACTGGAGCTGAGCTGAGCTGATCTGAAGCAAGGAGCTAGGATCTTTCTTCACATCTCCCACATCTGTGCAGGAACCCAAGAAATTGAGTCATCCTCTTCTGCTTTCCCAGTCCATGAGGATGGAGCTGAACAGGAAGTGGAGCAGCCAGGACTAGAACCAGTGTCCCTATGGGATGCTTGCACTGCAAATTGCCACAGCAGCAGCACCAAGGGTACTTTTCTAGGTTACAAAGTGCTGACTTAGTATCTTCACCTGGCAGAAAGAAAGCAAGCAGATCACTAGCGTCTTGCAAGGACATTCATCCGATTTAGGAGGGTCTTACCCTCATGGCTTAACTGCCTTTCAAAGGCTGTCTGTCCACTTCCTAACATCATCACAGTGAGATTAAATTCAGCAAATGACTTTGTGGGGAGGGCTATTCAGGCTATCCCACTGCCCTGCTTTTATCCCATCTTTAGAAACCATTCTTATGATATAGTAGACACTTGTTTCTTTAATACAAGCTCATGATTTAGTATCAAGCCCCAAAATGGGTTGAATGTTTTAAATGTAAAATTTACTTAGCTTCACTATATTCCTACATTGTCCACATAATTATACTTTTCTTTTATTTTGATTATTACAACACTGACATTTGATTCTTTGTGGATAGTCTTAGAGATTTGGGCCTTGCCTTCTTAGTTTTATTTACTTGTTTGAAAGAGTGGTAAACAGGAAAAGACAAAGACCATTCATCCCCTAGCTTAATCCCTCAAATGACCACAGCATCCAGGTTGAGGCCAGGATAGGCGCCAGTAATTCTGGGTCTTCCAAGTGGGTCACAGGAAGCAAACTGCTTTTGGTCATCAGCAGCACTCTCCTCAGTGCACTGGCAGAAAGCTAATCAGAAGTAAGTGGGCACAGCACGATAGCCTAGTAGCTAAATCCTCTCCTTGCATGTGCCAGGGTCCCATATGGGTGCTGGTTCCTGTCCTGACTGCTCTATCTTCCATCCAGCTCCCTGCTTGTGGCCCGGGAAAGCAGTCAAGGATGTCCCAAAGCCTTGGGGCCCTGCACCCACATTGGAGACCTGGAAGAGACTCCTGGCTCCTGGATTCGAATCGGCTCAGCTCCAGCCGTTGCGGTCACTTGGGGAGTGCATCATTGGACAGAAGATCTTTCTCTCTGTCTCTCCTCCTCTCTGTATATCCGACTTTCCAATATAAATAAATATTAAAAAAAAAAGAAGAAGAAAGAAACTATGACTAGAGCCTGATCATCTGTGGTATTAGGGCATCCAAAACAGAGGCTTAACCTGTCGTGCCACAATGCTTACTTCTGGCCTTTTATTCAATCAAACATGAACCAATTAAAAATTAGTAAAATACTATAATTAGTTCTAGCTTTAGAAACATGTTTTTTCATATTAATCAGTTTCTTTTCACTAATTAACTTTCAATAATTCCCTTAACAAAAGTAATTTAAAATTTTGTTTTAATATGACATAATTTTAAGCATCTATACTCTAGTGATCAAAGAAGTGGGATTTCGTGTTACAGGATAATTTATTTCAAAAGCTGGTTCACCAGTTATTCTTAACAGCCATTTAAATCACATGTAAACACCATGACCCTCAATAACAACCATTTTTCTCCATTTTCTTCACCTAATGTTATCAGATTTGGAACATGTAAGAGTTTTGAGTTTCTAGGGTCTCTGGTTCCTTCCCAACACCTTCCATGGTTGTATGTTCCTGTAGTGAAATGCCTGTGGACTTCATTTGGTTTGAACAAAGAAGAGTTGATTGTGTCAGGTGTCACAGCAGCCAACATCAGCTTTAGTTCTCGTCACAAGAGTATTGTATGTCCGTTCTAAACCTGTTTTATAGAACTCTCCAGGGCAGTCAGACAGAAATGTTCCTAGCAAGTACTTTCGCTAACTATAAATGTTCTGGTGTGACTTGACAGATCATAACAAAAGAAAAAAATATATATAACCATATTCACAGGCTCAAGCCTTACAAGGTTGGGATTTGATCAAATTACCTAGCATTCACATTTCCTTCCTCCCCCCGCCCCGCCCCACTTAAAAAATCACAGATAGGGCCTGGCACGGTAGCCTAGTGGCTAAAGCCCTCACCTTGAACACGCCAGGATCCTATATGGGAGCCAATTCCAATCCCGGCATCCCCACTTCCCATCAGTTCCCTGCTTGTGGCCTGGGAAAACAGTTGAGGACGGCCCAAAGCCTTGGGACCCTGCACCAGCATGCGAGACCCTGAATAGCTCCTGGCTTCAGTTTTGGATCAGTGCAGCTCCAGCAGTTGTGGTCACCTGGGGAGTAAACCAGCAGATGGAAGATCTTCCTCTCTCTCTCCTCCTCTCACTATGTATTTAACTTTCCAGTAAAAATAAATAATTGTTTTAAAAAGTCACAGATAAACAAAGACTGATCCAGCAGTTGTTGGAGGAATATGTTGGAGGTAATTGTGTATAATGCCTGGTACAGGATCTGCAAAATCGTAGGCACTTGATAAATACGAGTATTCCCTTTTCCTACATTAAATAATGTAGATTATTTTCACGAGCCCTTGACCATTCTTATTTGCTTCTGATGGTCTTTTTTAAAAAGTCTAATTACAAAATGGACTAATTATGTTGTAGCCTTAGGAAGTTTTAGAATAGGTCATTAAAGTTGTAGTTGTAGTGTGATTTTTTTTTAAGATGGAGGTCTGGTCATAAATCCCCCCAGAAACGTTTTTTATGATGTAACATTTTTATTTGGAGCCAAGGAACAGAATGAGAAAACTAGAGCTTTCCACCTTCAAAAGATTTTATACGCTTTCAGTAATTAGGCATCACTCTCCTGTGAACCAGGCCAGGGCAATTAGCCCTGTAAGTAAGGGAGCCGACGAACACTGAGAGGAATAAGCCCCTTCTGCTAAGGTCCTGTGCACAGGATGTGGGTGGCAGTGTGCCTGTGCCAATGCAGTCAGGCGAGCGTGGACAGGTGGTGCAGGTGGCTTCGAAGAAGTAGTGACCGTTCTCAATCACTCTGAAGCAAAGGCTTGCTATTGTATTTTGTTTTTAGTTTACTGGAAGAGTGTCAGATCTCTTACCTAGGATGATTGAAGAAAAGGTTTTGTTGCTAATGCTGTGAAAACAGGCATGTGTTTGTTGTATAGAGATGTCTTTTTGTGTGCTAGCTAGGGTAGCACCAGGGTACTTCAAAAGGTTTGTGGGGAGCAGGAATCATGTGCAATAAAATGCAAAAGCATTTGAGATGCATGCATAGTTTTTTTCAGCATAGGCATTTTCCCTGGACTTTCTGGAGTGCTCTCATGTAGTGTACAGGATCGACTTTGACTCTGTTCCCTAGCTCAGAAAGCCACATTGCCTAGGCGCCCTTGACCGCTGCTTGGGGAGTGGAGCTGTCCCTGAGAAAGTGCTGGCTTGGAATGCTTTGCCTTCTGTGTTCTTTGTGCTTCAGTGGACTGCCAGCAGCCCATAGGTTCCTGTTGCGTTCCAGCCCAACTGTCAGAGTTCCTAACTTGACCCTGGCTTCGTGCATGCGCTTTTGTGACTCGGACTAAGAGTCAAAGTGGTTTCTTGCTGCTGTTAAACTGTTACCTCCTCATCCCCTGTGTAGCTTCTCGACTATCCTTCACCTGTGCAATTGTCTTTATTAAGTGTTCTCATTTCAACCACTTAAGGAAGTTTCTGTCTTTAGGTGTATTCAGCCTGGCTTTCTAAGTTTATGTAATATTGAATGAGCATATAAACCGAGAGATTAGAATGTCATAAAAATATTATTAAGCCTACAGCCTCCTTAAATAGCATTGTGGTCTCCTTGTAAGCATTTTCGCTTTGATTCAATGATGTCATTAACTCTGAGCAAACCATTATCATTAAGCTCAGTGTCCGTTTTTTCTTTATCTGTACAACAAATGTAAAATGATAGGAACTGCTTTCCTCAAAGGTTGGTTAATAATGCAAAGAGCACTTGAAAAAATACATCACACTGTGAACAGTCAAGAACCATAGAAGATGGAAAAATAAACAGTCTTTAGTGTTGGTTTAGCTTTGAATTCAAATCCAAGTTCTGACACATGCTTTCCACATACTGTGGGACACTGAAATTAATTTCTCTCGGCTTCAGTCTTATCTATGCAATGGTGAGGTGTCAAGATGGTTATTTTTGTGTAACTTTTGCAAAAACTCTCAGTACTTGTGTTTTGCCTGGAGAAATTTTTTCAGAGAGGTTGATCCCTTCATTTATTGTTCTACATGATGGAGAAGTCTTTGTAATCATACACATGTAGGATTATCTCACACACACATACACACAAGCAACTAAACCTCTTTCTCTCCCTCTCGTCTTTCTGTCTCTTTCTCCCTCCCCCACAGTAGTGCTCTTAATGTGAATCATCATTTCTTTATTGGTTTGAACTGGCTTCCCCACCTGTTGAATTTCCATTTCAACTTGTCACACACTCCCTTTAAGCAACAATCCTCTTTATAGTATTTTGAATTTATGAACTATGGATGTGTACTTAACTTTTGTCAATTTTCTTGCATCAGGTCACCTTTTGCTCTCTTAAAGCACCCAGGCACATCCATATCGTTGTTTGAAGGGTATTTCCTAACAACCCTTCTCTAGTTTGCCCATCTTTATCCATGTTTTTGTGTGTCTTCTAGTACCTGTATAACATTCAGGCTTAGAGTAGGGTATGTTTTGCTACCAAATCTTGCTCATGCTTTGATAGTACCATGTTGCCAGAAAACAAATAAACAAGCAACAACAATAACAACAACAACAAAACACAAGGAGTGGGCTACAGAAACAGCAGAACTCAGGCCAGCTAACCTGTGTCGACATTGACCTCTTTCCAAAAGAACATGTACTTTCTTTAGAAACAGAACAATTCGGCATTAGGGGTGGTATGTGGACTTAGGAACAACTGTTTGCTTTTTGAAGAACCATTGTGGAGTGGCAGAAAAGAACACAGGGTATAGAATCAAACCCCTTGTGTCTTGGCCTTTGCTCTGTCCCTTGAGTTCTTTGAGGTCATAAGCAGATCAACGCTCTTCATTCCGAAATGTTCCCTTCCACAAAATGAGATGTCCTGGAGGAATACCCTGGATGATTTCTTGTATTCCCACTATTTTGGGCCAAATTCTATACGTAAATTTGGATGCCTTGTTTTTTGTGTGTCTAAGCTATAATACTATAACTTTGGTTGGTTTTTTTTTTTGATTGAAAACTCCTATGAATTTAAAATACAGAAGTATAAGTGTTCTCACAATGAACTCTGTCTCACCCTGATTCCTCCACTTCCATCCATCCCCCTCCATATGGCAGCAAGCTTATTAAAGCATTTGCACTTGGGGAATCCCTGGCTGAATTCGCATACTGCCAATAGCATATTAAGCTTCTATTTCTTGGTTTGCTTTCCCTCCTTACCAATGGAACACTGGCTTTCTGCTAATAATGGGAGCTTAAGTCACTTAACCTAGTTCTCTGCCTCCTCACCTGGCTTTGTCATCATTCTCAGTTTCCAAAGTTGGGCTTAATGACATATTTAACTACATAGACTAGTATGGTTAAGAAATGGAACTTTCTGTATGAAATGGAGGTTGCTGTAGGCATGTGATTCCCTAGTTTCCCCCTAACAGAGTTTCAAACTTACAGTAACTATTATATTTGACTCAGCATCATTTAAACCTACAAGCCTGAGCTTTTTTTTTTTTTAAGGGCAAACCTCACTTTCATCTCAGTATGAATTGCATGTGGCTTTTAATATGAAATCACTTTCCATTCAGTGCGAAGCTTCCTTCTTGCTGATGAATGTCATACATAATGAAAGATTATATCCATTTATCCCCAGCAGTAAATCATCTATCACACAAGGGAGATATATTATTGTGAATTCTGATCAAAGCTGCCCACTTCCTTTAGCCGGCAGAAATGCTGCACCCTATTACTTGATTGTACAATATCTTGGGGAAAAGCAGGGAAGACTGTGCTACTGAGTGAGGGGTTGGCAACTCTGGGGATTTATAAAATGGCTTCCAAAAAATCATGTATCATGTAGAACCTTCTATGATCCAGGCATGTGAGCTGCAAAAGTCTTTTTTCCCCTTCCTCACTTACTTAAATGAGAAAGCAGTGGGACTTTCTGCAGCTGGCTCTGTGATGTCTGCTGGCAGATTTGTGAATGACACTGTGTGGATGTCCTCCCCGTTTCTCAGAGAGATAACAAGTATTACCACTCCTTTTTGAAGCCTGCTGCGAGTGGTTTCATCCGTTCGTTTGCTAATGAGCTTCCCCTCTCTTTTATAATGCCAGTCATGAAGACACCTTTAAATAAGAATTATCCACAGGATTTATTTGCTTTTCCCTCTTACCAACCTGGGTACTGTTTTGCTTTGGGATTCATCCACACAACCCACACAGGAAAGCAGGCCGACCTGATGGGTCTCAGGTGTGCTGTGTCTTCTTGGAACAGTGAATTTGAAAAAGGATGTCACGTGCCACCAGAGGACTCTCTGTGTCTGTTGGAGCTTTGATTTTTGGATAATCATGGCCATGTGCTGCATAACTATGTTCACTGCTTTTCAAGTTCAGTGGCGTGCGAGGACCTCAGCCGTGAACTGATCCAAAGCGAAAGGCAGAAAGAAGCAGGAAGAAAGGGCCCTGCTTTCCTCCTGTCTCACTCGGGCTGCTGCCCAACATATGTTTATGCTGTATTCAGACTTTCCACAAAGTGGTAGCTTTAGATCTACGCCCAACTGACCAACGACATTACTCTATGTGATTTCCTTTGCTTACCGTTAGATTCTTAAAGTTGCCTTTCAGGACCTGGGCCATTGAAGAACTGGACACTGAAACTTCTTTACTACCTTTTGGGCTCATTATATACCCTAAGTACAAGGTACCCAAGCTTCTTATTTTAAAACAAGATGCTGTAAAATCCATCAGATATACAGTTGCCACAAAAAAAGTATTAAACTTTAAACTGGGTGACATGTTGTTCATTTTCACTCCCCTGGATTTTCTTCAGCTTTTCCTCCCACAAATGTAAGATACAGGATGCCCAATTGTACGTACCATTTAGCACATGTGAAACAGATAAAAAAAAATGTGGCTTCTTTTTCATTTAAAATTGAACTGGACTTTATCTGACACTTCCAATACAGAAGAATTCAGGCTCTGGTCTTTGCTGGCCTGAAGGTATCAGTTTCCCAATCAAATAGTCCCTCTGAGTTGGTCTGAACGGGAGCGGATCCTAATGCAAGTCCTTGGGTCCCTGCCATGAGATGACCGCCCCTGGGTTTTCACTTGGTCCAGTCCCAGCTGTGTGGAGCATTTGGATAAGTGAACTGGTAGATGGCAATTCTCTTTCACCCCTCCTCTTTCTCTCTCTATCTCTCCCTTTCTATCACTGTGCCTTCCAAATAATTAAACACAATTTTAGCTTTTAAAAACTGAAAAGAAGGAAGAGAGCGGTCTGCATCCAGTGTGTCCAGACACAACAATGCTGACACCTCGATCTTTAACTTGATCTGGGACTGTGAAAAGATGAGTGTCTGCTGTGTCTAACGTGTTTTATTCTCTCAGCCCAACTTGACCAGCACAGTAACTTCTTGTCCAACCGGGACATTTAAGTCAATTGATGCTTTAATTCTGCACAAATCGAGACAAGTGAATCAATCTGCTGATAGTTGGGCCTTCGCTGTCAGAGAAAATCCATGACTGCCCGATTGCTCAACGTCAGTAGCACCATAAATTGGAACAGTGAGGAAGAATCATGGGGCACAGATGGGACAATGGAGCCTACTCTACTATTGCCTGAGACATATCAAAGTAAATAAGAGGAACTTTCAATTAACTAGAAAAGTAGAAACTACTTAATTAACTAGAAACAACCCAACCCTTCTCAGACTTTGCTATGAAACTTCCGTGATCTACCTAAACTGTCTGATTATTTCATGTATGTATAAGAAATAAGGGCGGGGCCCTGCACCATAGCCTAGCAGCTAAAATCCTTGCATGTGCTGGGATCCCATATCCTGGCTATCCCACTTCCCATCCAACTCCCTGCACATGGCATGGGAAAGCAGTAGAGGATGGCCCAAAGCCTTGGGACCCTGCACTTGTGTGAGAGACCCCGAAGTAGCTCCTGGATCCTGGCTTCGGATCAGCTCAGTTCTGGCCGTTGTGACCGCTTGGGGAGTGAATCATTGTACGGATAATCTTCCTCTCTCTCCTCCTCTCTGTATATCTGCCTTTCCAATAAAAATAAACAAAAATCTTAAAAAAGGGGGGAGGGGCGATGTGTATGTATCTGTGTGTGGTAAGAAAGTGGGGAGAGAGGGCCCAGTGGCCATGGCCTACTGGCTAAAACTCTCACCTTGAATGTGCCGGGATCCCATATGGGCGCCAGTTCCAATCCCAGCAGCTCCACTTCCCATCCAGCTACTTGCTTGTGCCCTGGGAAAGCAGTGGAGGATGGCCCAAACCCTTGGGACCCTGCACCCATGTGGGAGACCTGAAAGAGGTTCCTGGTTCCTGGCTTTGGATCGGCGCAGCGCCGGCCGTTGTGGTCACTTGTGGAGTGAATCATCGGACAGAAGATCTTCCTCTCTGTCTCTCCTCCTCTCTGTATATCTGACTTTGTAATAAAAACAAATAAATCTTAAAATAAAAAAAAGAAAGAGGGGAGAGAAATAGAGAGGAAGGAAGGGAGGGAGTGAGAAAAAAAGAAAGAAGAGAAAGGAGAAAAAAAGGAGAAAAAGAGACACACAGAGTCTCACACACACACACATTCATATACATGCACAGAACTGAAGCTAAAGGAAGACTCAGTAACTTCATGTGGAGTTGAGCACCTGAGACCTCTGAGAAGTTCATGACAGCCCTCCATCACTCCCTCAAGCAGCAGAGCTGGAGGGCATTGCCAATCACAGGACATGCATCTCCCCCTTAAACACTGGCATCTCACATTTGTCATAATAGATCTTGCATACGCTGAAAATTGGCTGTAGAACATTTCATCAAATTGACACGAAGCAAAATTCCATCCGTCCATTCCCCCATCTGTCATAATTACCTCTGAGGCCTTCTGTTCTGTATTAGTACCGTTGTTATTTCTTAATTTCTTACATGACATTAAAATCATGAAGACCTCCCTGCAAGGGCCACCATATTGTTCTTTTTTTCATTACACTAAAAGTAGACTTTTTTTAAAATTTTTCAGATATAATAAAAATGAAAGCTGAATTAACATGGGTTCTTCAGGCCACAGAGCTGTGCATCCTACATTGAATAACAACTTCATGCCATGTAATACTTCTAGACACTGAGGAGGAAATAGAGTTCATGAGTAAGTAGGGCAGAAATCTCTATAAGGAGGCAAGCTTTCATTCAGGTTGATGTGGGAACGCCTCAACCAGATTCTCCCAGAATGAATTCCTCCTAATTGTGAGCTAAATGGTTTGGTGGGAATGGGCTGCAAGCTCCCTTGTGCTCAAGCTGACTGAGGGCGTGTCCGCTGGCCACAAGTTCTCAGTGCTTTACATGGTTGCAAGGACCTTGTTGGTTAGCAAACACGTGTCATGTTTTTTCTTTTTTTCTTTTTATTGTCTTTTTTCTCTTAACACCCCCCACTAGAAATCATTCACATAATAGTTACTGAATAAGTCTCACCTCCTTGGGTAGTCCAGTTAATTTCAAATCCACACCTGAATTCATAGCATGTGAACAGTGAGCAGATGGAGAACAGACCTCTTCGTATTCTGTAATTCAGACTTGGCTGCAGAGAACATTTTCACACAAGTCCCTACAACTTCCTGGTTGAAATGCTAGCTGAAATGCTGACAACTCTGCCCGAGAAAGAAATGTCATTGGAAGGGACTGGACACGATGGTGTGGCAGACAAGTCTTCTGCCGACAGCGCCTGCATCCTGTATGGGCTCCAGTTCTGATCCCAGCTGCTTCACTCTCAATCCAGCTTCCTGCTAAGGCCTGGGAAGGCAGCAGAGGATGGCTCAAGGCCTTGGGTCCCTGCAATCCCCTGGGAGATCCAGAGGAAGCTCCTGATTCCTGCTTCAGGCCAGCCCGGCTCCGGCTATTGTTACCATTTGGGAAGTGAATCAGCAGATGTAGGATCTCTCTGTGTGTCTGTCCCGCTCCCTCTGTGTAATTCTGTCTTTTAAGTAAAATAAATAAATCTTAAAAGAAATAAATCTTAAAAAAAAAAAGGAACATCATTGCAACATCAAGTGATGCTTGCATCAATCATGGAATTTGTAATATATTTGAAAGTTATTGATGATACTTTGGAAAACTTCTGTGATTTGGTTAGTTATACATTGTTTGATCATTCATTTACAATAATCCAGTTCTACATTCTCCCCTTTATAGTTGGAAGTTCTGTAGGAAGGGTATATCTACAGAGTGTAATTTTAATACCAATCAGTTAACTTAAAGATCTTGCTGTCTTAATTAGTGCTCCTTTTAAGTAAGACTACTTAATTAAATTCTCAGTTCAGCTAAGAAACCTTACACTTTAATCAGTGTCACAATTTTCTTCACAATCAACCTAGATGTCAGTTGCAGTGTTGAGCGGCTGGAGAGGAGAATTCATTCTCACACCATTAATAACTCTGGAGTCAATGAATCCAGGGTGCAGCTCCCTAGCTAGAAAGTTTCAGATCCACTGGGTGCACAGTTGCTATACCGAAAGAGTTCTGCTTTGGAATTCTGGCTGCAGCACTTGCCATCTCATTGACACGAAAAGTGACTCCGCCTTGCTGAAATTCATCCTCTGTTTTTGTTTATTTCTTAATGACTTTTTTTCCCTGGCTTTGAGGATAGGCAGCAATTAAGAATATTCATTATCTTCTGCCCCACATCTCCTCGGTCTCTCCCCAACCCCTCCTTTCCTGTTAGTCATCATCATTTCTCTCTCTGTTCCTAGGAACTGAACACTCATCTTTAGATTCAACAGAACTGGGGATCGTGCAGTATTTGTACCTAGACCTCTCTCTATTTTTAAAATGCATTCATCTGTGTATAGACACCAAGCTTGATTTCAACTGGTGGCAATTATGAATAGTGCTGCAGTGAGCATGGATGTGCATATAAATGGAAAAAAAAAGGATTTCATTTTCTTAGGGAAAAAAGCCCGAAACTAGCTTTTGGATCAAATGGTCCTGTTTTTAATTTTCTGTGCAACCTCCATATTGTTTTCCCTGGTGCGTTGGCTTCCTGTGAGTGATGTACAGCAGAAATACACAAGTTATTCCAGTTATTGATAATGCTGTGTATGCTGAAGGTTTGCTTCAAGAGTACATATTGTGTTTTTAGCATAAATAAGTTCACGATGTAATGCAAATGTAAATTTGCTTGGTTGAGCCATTTCATGGTGTACAGGTATTTCAGAACATCCTGTGGCACACCAAATATGTTTATATTTTGTGGTTATCAATCTGCTTCTAAAATATGAAGTTAAAATGCCTGATGACCTTTGCATTTTCCTCAGCAAAGGCCTGACACAGGGGCCAAGGAGCATTGGCAGAACACAGAAAATACTCGGAGACATTGTTCTTTTTTCCAATCAGCATGTGGCAGGCCCTTTAAAACTGGCAGACTTACCTGTTACTGACCAAAGTCTTCTTTGCTGCAATACCAACAATGTAATGTCCATTTTCTTGTAAAAAATATTAAGGATTGTTTTTTTATATAGTGAGCAAACAAACCACACAGTTTACCTGCCTCCATTTCCCCCAGGAAGCTAATTGATTTCTGCAAGTTAAAATTCTGTGTCTAGAATTGAGGTCTTAAGAAACACAGTATCTTCTTTATAACATAGGCACTGCCTAGGCATTTTCCAAGCATGAAAGCAAAGAATCGCCCTGACAGGATCCTTCTTATATACTTATTTCTCTTTATAAATTATGTCAACTCTTTGTAACTACAAAGTCAAACATCTCTAGACATGAAAATGACCCAAACACAGCTCTGTAGCATCCAGTAGGTATGTCTGTTATTTTTCCTCCTTTTTGGTATCATTACCATTTTATTTGGGTTGCTACTGAGTAACAAAGTTATTGACTAATTTGCTTGAAGTATATTCACACAAAAGCCAAGGGCAAAAGCCAGAGCACATCTCCACTGCTTTTAATCATTGAGAAGGTAGATTCTTCATCGAGATTTGCTGGCTGAGCTACTGATGTGAAAAAACACATCCTTGAGAAAACAGAGCAGAAACCCAGAAGGCAGAAGCTAGTAGCAAGGCCAAGATCCTATAGTGAGTCATGGAGCATGGAGCTGATTGAAAAAAAGAGGAGGGTATTGTTCTCTCAGTAGGACACTTTTGTGGTGTTTGCCTCTGTTTTGTGCTGTTTTGTTTTCCTAAGGGAAGAAGAAGGAGAAATTGAACAATGATCTCATCTGGAGGTTGATTACAATTAAGAGTTCGTCAATGTTCAATCATAGTCATTCATTATTAGCACTAACATAGTGAACGAACAGGCTCAAAAGAGTAAGCTGGCACATGCAAATTGCAGAAGATGAAAATGACCTGCAGTCAGGGGAGGGTTGACGGCTAAGGTCGATGGATTTTGCTGATTTCCTCAGCGAAATCAGCCAATGGCCTGACCACTTGCTTGTTCCTTCTTGAAATATTGCTCTATTGATTTGAGAGAGAGAGAGAAGAGACACAGAGTTTAGCTTCAGACACTTACATCAGTTAGCAGCCAGACCTGGATCAGACCAGAGGGGTCTGGAAGGAAGTCCAAGGGTGAGGAAGTCCAGCCAGGAGCCCAGCTATCTGAGCTATCACTGCGGCCTCCCAGGGTGCACATTAGCAGGATTCAGGGGCAGGAATCAGGACTAAAGCCTGGGCACCCACGTTCGGGAACTTATGCTCAATGCCCTGAATGGTTGGGAAGGTTCTTCCTGATCTGTGGAAGATCACCGCATCAGGCAAGGCAACACATGTTATATTTTCTTGTGTTCAATATTAGTCTCTTCTCTAGTGTAAGTTAAAAAGTTTTCCCCCCAACATGAGACAAGGGATTGCTTGTTATCTCTAGTTAAGGCTGCAGGTGAGAATGAGGTGAAGACAAAGATACCAGGCTCAGAAACAGGAAATATCTGCCTTTGAAACCAGGCAGCTGGCCCCATCCTTCAGGAAGGGAGGGACCCAGGCTCCTCTAGAGAAAGGCATGCACTGACTTGGGGAACTGGGTTCAGAGAATCTCCATGACCAGGGGCCAATCTCACTTAATCCACACTGTTTTACCGTGTTCACCTCTTCACCCGCTCACCTCCGTTTTGATATAACTGCCTCAGTTATGCGTTTCCCAAGAACCTTTACAATTTGCAAATGAAAAACAGAAATATCAAAAACTCACTGGTTTTTAAATCGACAAGTCCTTCACCTTCACGAGACAAACACGTAGAATATTTTAAAGATGTATTTATTTGCAAGGGGCCGAGAGAGGGAGAGAGAGGAGATATATATCTTTTTTTTTTCTTTTAAACATATTTTGTTTTGCTTTATGATATAGTTCCATAGGCTCTGGGGTTGCCCATGCCCTTCCCCAGGGTCCCTTCCCCTTCTCCCCAACTGATTTCCCGTCTAGATTTATAACGGATGTCCTTCATGAGAGGAGATATATATGTGTCTTGCATCTGCTTGTTCACTACTGAAACACAACAGCCAGGGCTGGACCAAAGCTAAGCCAGGAAGTGCCTGATTACTACCTTCCGAGGTGAATTAGCAACAAACTGGGCCAGAAGTAGGGTAGCCAGGATTTGAACTCATACTGATGTGGGTTGTGGGAACCCGTAAGAGGTAACTTGACTGGCTGCACCACCACACCCTAGAATATGGACCTATTTTTTTCCAAGTAAAATGTCTAGTTGTTGTCTAGTTGTCTAGTTTAGTTTGTTCTATGGCTATTTTGCCTTATAAGAGAATTTGTTCTCTGTTCCCAATGAATTATCAACTCAGGCCAAATTTCCTCTCTTCAGCAGACTTCCTGCTCTCTTATTGTAGAAGCAAAAGTTATGTGGAAAACACCTGAGTAAATTTACCATGACTTTTTAAAAATGTACTTTATTTTTGTTGGAAAGGCAGATTTTTAGAGAGAAGAAGAGACATGGAGAAAGATATTCTCTCTACTGGCTTACTCCCCAAGTGACCCAACGGCCAAAGCTGAGTTGATCTGAAGCCAGGAGCTAGCAGCTTCTTCAGGGTCAGCCACAGGAGTGCAGGGTCCCAAGGCTTTGTGCCATCCTCAGCTGCTTTCTCAGGTCCCAAGTAGGGAGCTGGATGGGAAGCAGAACAGATACAGCAGGAAGGACACAGATGGGCTCCTATATTGGATTCCAACAAAGGCAAGGTGAGGATTTAGCTACGCAGCCATTGCTACAGGGCCCATGTCAACTTTTAAACAACTGCGTGCAGCGAGGCTTTTGAAAGATAAAGAAATTCTGAGACTGGAAAGTGAACAGATTGAACAGAGCTTGTAAAGCGATGCAAAATAGGAAAATTTATAACCAACCTAAGGCAAGATTTGCTGTGTAAAAATACATTGATCATTAAAGATGAAATATACACAGTTTAATATTGTTAATTCTGAACAAATGGAAACACCTTCTGGTATGTGAATTGTTCTTGTTTCTGTACTTTCACATAAAAAAAATGATTTTAACAAGCATACAAAAATATTCCCCACAGCCCACAGACAAAAACTAATCAGAAAAGCAATGCGGTATTATTTCTAGGAAGATGTGATTGTTGCTCTCTGAGAAGGTCCATCAAACTCATTCCATGCCGTAGAAGTGTATTTTACAACCTTCTTCCTCTTTGCTTCTTGTTTTTAATATTCTGGTAAATTCAGTGTGTTTGCGCGGCATTACCTGCTCACAGCATTCCTTTTCACGTTTGGGTGAGTCTGAACTTACCTAAGTGATGTACATGTGCTTTCTAAATGGGAATGCTAGTGTGCCAGTTGCTAGTGGCACCAACTGGCAAGGAATCCTGTCTTCTTTCCCAAGGCAGCAGGGTATGTGCCACACCTGGCCACACACCCTCTGAGGGTTTTCCTAGTGAGAATTGTCCTGCTCTGCCACCATCACACTTTATTATCTGCAGTGCACAGATAGGAAGATGAAAGGCAGGTGCCTGCTATGCAATTTTCCTGATACCCCATGAGGTCTGAACACTTCAGGATGGGCTCCTGCTCAGGCCAAGTCAGTTTTACACTCAAAAAACTTCAAATCTCCTTTTTTTTTATTGTCTTTCAACACACAAATAGGATAATGCATTTGCAGGATGGAAGAACACTTAGAAAGCAAAGCAAAACAAAACAGAAGCCCTTTTCCTTAAAAGCTGCTGTCTTCCCAGGATACCATTTTCACATTAAATAAAGACACAAAGAGTGAAGTGCGCTTAAAATCTCCCACATACGCTGGAAATACAATCTCCAGAAATGCATGCATGCAATAAATAGCACAAACAAAGGCTGTAAGTCATCATTATGGGAAGATGGAAATTAAAGCACCGAAGACAGGTAATCATGAGTCAGGGCAGGTGCACATCAGGGCAGCATTGAGAAAACAGGAGTTTATTTTTCGCAAATGTGTTTTTGCTCTTAAGTCTTTTTTGATTTTTCTTTTTTTTTTTTTGTCCCCATGATAAAACCAGTAAGTTGCCTACTTTATTTCAACTGCAATACATGCCTTGTTTAAACATGATGAAATTGGGTATCTGTTTCCACAGATTCCTTCAAGTCTTTTGGGAATCTGAGGTAGCTATGTATCAGGGTTTTGTCCTCAGGTTACCAGGACAATTGCCAAACACATTTCCAAGTGCCAGGCTTTACAAGGTGCTTAAGATAGCCTGCCCGATTACCTGAGTTCCAGTTTGGCTCGCAATGAAAGCTGGAAAAATCACTGAGGAATTTTTCAGTGTTGCAGTTCGGGCTGTTACAGACCTTATCTAATAGTTGATTACAGTCAGAAAACAGAGCACATTCTAAGCCAAGATTCCACACCATCCCCAACCTTGTCTCTAGCAGAACGGCCACTTTGAATTCTTTTGCCAATTTCATACATTTCTAACAGCCAGAGGATTGTTTCTTAAATCTGATTTTTATGCCAGCAGCACAATTTCCTCCTCCGTTAAGTAGGACGGATTCATCCCAGAAGCAACAATGGCTGCTTCCCTGCCTAACTCGAGCATGACAGATTAAGCTTCATGCAGACCAGTAAATGCCATCTCCCTACTCTAAGACTGTGCCGAGGTAAATGAAGCCAGCCGACGGGCCACTGCCTTCAGGGGCAGCCAGCCCAACAGGCCTGATGGAGGGAGCTGCGTGCAGACTGGGACTGGGCACTAGCTGGAATCAGGTGACATGCCTCATTGAGGGTGTTTCCAGGCGAATTTCTCGCCTCCAAAAGGGGCCGCTTCAGGATAGCTGTCTTGTCCAATGTTTGACAGAAAGCAGGCACTTTGCACATGTTTGCCGAATAGCAGAGAGAAACATGGGAGCCGAGTAACGGATGCTTTTCGGATCTTGCCAGAAAAAATGCTGTTATTCCTGGCAAAGTGGTGTGGTGACACTGACTTAAAGAGTAGCTAAGGAAAAAAAATGGAATTAACAATTAACGGAAGAGTGAATTGGTCCACTACATGAGAAAGTGATTTTTGACTGGCAAAATGGCATTCGCAATATATACTAGACTTCTAGACACTCTTTAGGGGCCTGTGCGTGGCATGAAGAGAAAGAAACTTGCTCCCAGAATTATGAGGAAAACCATTATTCGGATAGCTGTGAGGGACAGCTTAAAATGCTATCAAGTTTTTGCTCCTCAGATATCAGACATAGAACTCTGCAAGCATTCCTGGGCTCTTTTCATTCTCTTGACACAGAAATAGAATCTGCCTATGGATGTCAGAAACAGACCGAGCCCAACAGCACAAAAGCATGACTTGTACTGTCCTCGCATCTGTGTAATTGGAGGCTATTATACTTGACTCTTTGGCAACTCCATGAGTGTATTTGTCATTTATTCCCTTTCTGCAGGTGCAAAGAAGGCTACCAGGGAGTCCGTTGTGATCAATTTCTGCCGAAAACTGACTCCATCTTATCGGATCCAAGTAGGTCAAGCTTTTTTTTTCTTCTTCTTCTTCTCTCTCCTGCTGGATGTAGGCAGTCCTTTCCCCCGGCAATGGTTATTAACTCAGCTGAGGGCTGTATTTTGCCCCTGTGGCTTTGGGTCTCTGAAAGCTGCTGAAGTCAGAGGCTGATGACAGATGTTCATGTTCAAAACATGCTCCATGTTAATATGTCTCACTCCTCTGCAGCCATGGGGCTGTCTTCCAGTTCCCACATTTACTCTCTGCTATGACCCCCCAGTGGGTCCTCTTCCTACCCTGCCAACTCCAGGACACAAAGAAGGCTAGAAAGAAATAACCAACCCTATTATTTATCCAAAAAGTGTTGTGAAAACTACGGTATCATGTTGGGGTTTGCACTTTGGCCGGTAATTTGTGACAGTGCTAAGCCTGTGAATGTTTACTTATTGAAGCGTGGAAGTACATAATCTCACATAAGAACTTTTCAAAAATCTTTCGAAGTCTCAATTTGAGCCACACAATTTGCATATCAGCATTTTCTGTCCTAAGGACAAATTATTTTTTTCTCCATTATGAAAGAAGTTAATTTGCCACTGAAAAAAATATTCCCAGTCATTACTTTAGATTATATATGGAGTCAAAGTAACTTTCCATACTAAATATCCCAAAGCTGGTCAAATGTGAAATTTTTACACAATCTGTAAATAGTCAGCTCTTCTGACAGCTGCTACAATTGAATTGCTACTAAAGTGAGGAGGGATTTTATTGAATCGGCAGTTTAGTTCAGTGAGGATAATGACAAGCAATTCTAAATCCTAAAGGCAATGCTACAGCTTTCTGAATAAGGAAGCGCACGACACAGACTTGAGCAAAATATTCTGCATTGACTAAAACAAAAGTTGCCCTGCGTTTTAGTGTACGGTGACCATGCGTTGAACAAACCCTGCTACCTTTCAGTAACTTTTTAGAATATATCTTTGCATTCTGCTTCCATCTGCTTTTTCCATGTAAATGGGAAGTGCCTTAAAAAGCCAAAGTTTCTCTTTGATGTATTTGTTTGGTATTGGCTGGGTAAAGGCCTCTGTTCCAGGCAGAAGTGTAACTCCTCTGGAGGAAAGCTGCATCCATGCATGTGCAAAAGCTAGCAGCCAACCCGAGATCTGTGCCTTAGAATGTGGGCGGCTCCAATGCTGGTGGCAGGAGCCTTTTGCATGTTGTCTATGGCTCAATGTTGTCCACTTCCTAAGCTACTATTGGAAGCGTATCGTTGAAACATCAGGAACTTTGCAAACTGAGGCCTTTTCCCCTCTCCCCCTCCTTTCCTCCTTCCATTGTTTCTCTTTTCTTCATGTTTACTGTTGCTTTAACTTCTCCTTTTCTTTTTATTTCTTCCTTGTCTCTTTTCTTTTCCCCCTTTTCTCCTTTCTTTCCCTGGTTTTGTTGTTTACTCTCTACCTTTTAGGCTTCCTTCCTCCCTGACTCTATTCTCCTTTTTCCTTCCTTCTTTCATTTTTCTTCAGAGTGTCTATGGAGTGCAGGATACTAGTCAAGGCTTTGCATATGGCACAGCATGGCTATAATAATCTCTTTAAACAAACTACTCAAACATTGCTATTCTGTTGAATATCAAGTCTGACACTGCAACAGTTGGGAATGAGGCTGCCCTATATATTAGGCACTTTCCCATGGGGAAAAGTAAACCCATATTCACAGTGGCCCATCCCTGAAAACTTAGGCCTTTGATGCATAAAAATAGTTTATACAGTTTTATTTGTTGTAGTAGCAGCATTTAAATATTCCATAAATAACCAACAACGGGGTTATGTTTAACAAAATGTCATATGGTACATCTACCATTCTCAGTTAAATATCTATTAAAATGACAGCTGTATGAGATTGTGTCTATTACATAAAATCACAGAATACATTATTTGTATACAAGATTTCAAAAAGGATAGCCCTTTGTCCAAAAGGGTGGTGAAGAAACACAATAAAAATGCTCAAAATGGATTTTCAGTATTCAGGTTGTGGAATTATATGAAGTCCTTTCCTTCCTCCCCTTGTTTTCTGTAAATAGCATATTACAATGTGAGAATGAATTATGCCAAATACATTGAAGTGGAAAAATAGGAACTCATGGGTTTGTCCCTGATAGAAAGTTTAAATGGGGTGGGGGTTGGGGGCAGGTGGCTTCCATTTTTCTATGCATGTACAAATGCATAGCTTGTCATAGCAGTGTTTTCTGAGCATCTGTGAGGGGCTGGCTCACCTTTGTTAACACAAAGGATGCAGAGTCTGAGCACCCCACACAGCATGAGGGAGACACGCATGTATAAGCATGAACATGGATGAATGTGGTGTCCCATTTAGCCCTGTGTGACCCTGGTCGCTTGATTTGGCTCCTAAGCATCAAGCTTTCTTTCTGAGCAACTGCATTAATCCCCCTAGGCATCTATCGTACCAACCCTGGCAAAGAATCAGTATCTGGTAAATGTCAGCTCACCCACCTTGCTCATGATTGTAACTGTGACTCATAGGTATTTAAAGGTTGTATGTACCGTGCTCTGTGCCCTCGAGCGCCTCCTAAATCATGTCACCAACCCCTCACAATCACCGCCTTGCCAGCAGTGGACAGCAAATGGGCCAGATTTCATGGATGAGGACATGAGACTGCAGAGATGCTAAATAAACTTGCTGAGGTCACGAGGCTGTTTAACGCTGGATCCTGACTTGCATGTGGAGTAAATCTAGACCTCGAGAGCCCCCTGATGCGGGCTCTTTCTCCCCTCCCCTAGAACCTTTCCTCCTCTGGTTATTTTCCACAGGACATTTATCACTCTAAATTTCACTGAATGAAACTCAATGACCTGCGGCAGACATTATTCTAAGGAACAATATTTGCACAATTTTCATATCTTAATGCAGCAACTTGAGCTTCCATGGAGATTTAAATCCCTAATGAAATTTCCTTGTCAAAATTCTTGCTGAAGGATTGTTTAATTTGCTGCCCATGATATCTTTGGAATGACTCTGTGCTCAGGAAATAAGCTTCCCTTCAACACCCTCTCTCCATTTTTCATCTTGTGCCCTCCCCCCACTTGCTTCTCTTCTCTTCTCCCTCCCTGTTTTCCTAATGCATGCATGCTGCTTAGGGAATTTCAAATTAACACGGAGCTAGAAGCCTCTGCTGTTTGCTTCTCCCTCAAGCAGAGGAGAATTTTCAGAAATGTGCATTTTTGTGAAAAAAAAAAAAAACAACAACAACATGAAATCAAACCTCAGATCACATTTGTGTACTTGGAGAAATGGTGTGTGAATGCCCTTTGGGTAATGTTATCATAAACTTAGGCTGAATTCCCAGACTCAAAACCTGTGTCCTATGCATGCAGCTTTTGATTTGTCCCACAAGTCACATTGAGAAGAATAAGCAGAAGCTGGCAGGCCATGAAGTGAGTGCATTTTGGTGATGGTCAAGAGAACGTGGAGGGGCCAACACCAACCTCTGTATCTGCATGATGCTGTGGGCAGCCCTGTCCATCAATAGCAACTGGCAGCGTTCAGGAAGCCTTGTACTCTTCTTGACTGTTTCTAACTCATTGCTTCTGAACAATCTTGCTCTTTTAATGCTATAGTTCCTTGCCCTCTGTTCAGTTCACAATCATGGTAAGGGTTTAGGGTTCCTATCACACCAAACCAAGATTGTGTGGCTCAACTTTCCTGGAGTAATCAAGAGTTCAAAGAATAAATCCAGCATAGCATGTGATTCGAGCTCCAGAGAGAGCATCAGGAAGAAAGATGAACCAGTTCCTGTGGCCCCACAGGAGTCCCAGAGTCAGCTAATGCAACCAGTGGGGCAGCGTCCCCTTCTTTGTATACCAAAAAGCCCTTGGGAACACTCCTGCCCTTGGTGTCTGAGGCGTCAGGCCTTCTGATCCTGAAGCTTCCCCAGCACACTTGAGAATAGCCAGAAAGTTCCATGGTGGAGGCAGGTGCCTGGGCAGCAGTTTGCTATGCAGACTCAAGAGGCTTGCTGAAAGAGAATTGTAAGGAAGCTAACTTTCAGGAGATCAATGCTCTACTCTGTTGCCTATCTTGAATTGTGTAATACATAGAAGCATGTGTGTTCCACATGTCAAAAATAAGTTGGGAAGGTATAATGAAAGTACAAGAATCAAAGAATCTGCTTTTCATTTTGGTTCTCATTTCACTGCTCTTCGCAGTGAAGCCTTATGCAAGTCACAATGTCATGGAGCCTTCATTTCTGTATCAGTAGAAGGATTCGCTGGCCATCCTGGTTACAAGTAGATGCCAACCCTCAGTGAAAAGAAACCAGGCCTTGTAAGTTTGAAGTGGGGATCCCGGGGGACAGCCAAAGTAATACGTTTGTTTATTCACTCATGCATTTATCTCTTCTCCCCAAGTAGTTAAGCATATATAGTAAATACCATGTTGTGCAACCAAGCAATGATAATAATATTCCGGGGTCTTACTTGGCTCTAGCATTTAGAGCAAAACACTGTTAGAGATAGCGGCTCAGTGGTTTGAGTTGCTGCCTACAATGGCAACATCCCACATCAGAGCACCTGTTTGATCTCTGCCTACTCTGCTTCTGATCAGCTCTCTGCTAATGTGCCAGGGAAGGCAGCCAAAGATGACCCAGGTGCTAGGAATCTTGAAACCCACGTGGGGGGACCCAGATACAGCTTGTAGAGTCCTGGCTTACAGCCATTTGGAGTTTCAATCAGTAAATGCAAGATCTCTCTCTGACTCATTGTTTTACTCTGTATTCCAAATATAAGTAAACCTTTAAAAACGGAACATTATACACCAGGCAAATTGGAAGTTTCTCTCTCATTATTTCCAATGCTAGGCTCTGTGTTAGGTGAGGGCTCTTGCTCTATGGATAGCTTCTTCCTAGGGTGTCCTGAAATGATGAGGAGCCATACATTTCTCTGAAGCCTCTTTTGCAACGGCATGCATCTCATTCATGAGGGCCTCATGACCTAATCATCCCAAAGGCCCCATTACATGAAATGACCACCGCTTTAGGGAGAGGAGTACATTCAGATCACAGCACTCTCTGTCAATAAACTCATAGTTGTAAGTTATATTTATTTGACTAATAGGCTTCAAAGGATTTAAGGTCTAGGATAGATTGAAAAGGTTTCTTTCCTTCAAGATCTAACAGATTGGCACTACACACATTGCTTACTCTTAATGAGCTCTGGTTTTCTCCTTTCTAAATTACTGTATTAAAAGACTCTAACAGACCCAGCTATTGCTGGGATGAAATAAAATGGTGAGAGCTACATAAACGTTATCTATTATTAACATGATCCATTTTGTTATTTTTTTCTACCACCTACACAGAGTATAAGGAACTGAGAAAGGTGTTGCCAGAGATTCAAAACAGGTGGGACCCATTACCTGACCTCAAATATTTCCAGTTGTATAGGGGAAATTTTAAAAAAAAGTACAAACAAGTGCAAAGAAAGACACAAATAAGAGACAGGTTAAGCAAATGTTATACAAACGAAAGAGCAGCAATATTTCACTTGAGGTAGAATGGGGGAGCTAGGTTGTTGAGGATAGGTTTTCTCCAGAAGGGAGCAATGCACTGAGCATTGGATGTTATGGTTCCAAACTGTTGTACAGGCTGCGCCTTCTCAATTTATGGGTCAGTTCAGGGCAGAGAGTGAAGGGCCCTCAATGGCGATGTACAGCATAGTTCTGGGAAGGAAACCTTTGTTACTCAGTCAGAGAAAAGGCAAGGCTCCAAGGGAAGGCATGCCCTGGTGTGTCGCTGTCCCGCAGCGATGGACTTGGTGCACGGAGCGATAATAACACGCGTGGACTTGATGGTTGAAAGCCGACGTTTATTAGTAGCATCTGACTTTATACACTGAGGGTCATATGGGATAAGGGAGGAGGTATTGAGCTTATCAACAAGACCCATCAACTCTTTCTATACTTTTGTTTGGAACTCTTTTGTATGTTCCACCAAGTGTTCTCATTCGCATGCTGTCCACTCAACTGTTATCATACAAATGATACCCATTTAGCTATCCAAATGGTACCAACTCAGCTGTTTTTATACAAATGTTATCCTATCCGTGGTAATCCTGTGCTTGATGACTTTCTAGGATCACAATGTCCCTTTACATCAGTGTGTTACCCCATACTCCTGGAGTGATTCGTTGTTTTCAGGCTGGCATCTTTGGGACCTCTGCATCATTACTCTGCCTTCCAATAGCCACATAAACCTAGTTTGCAGAATGGATTTATATATGAGTTTGTTACTCCTAGTATTATTATTACATATTATATATGTTTTTAGTTTTGAATGAGAAAGAGTAACAGAGAACTACCTGATTTTCACCATAGCCCCATGAATCTCACCTGCCAGGTCTGTCCGACTCATGACATTGCCGTACATTTAATTGCTGTTGTCTGCAACTCTACTCATTTCTGTTGTGTTAAAGTTATATGCCAAGCATAGTTGCAGAAGCCCACCAATTTAAAAAAGTTCAGAAAAAAAAAATTTTGTTTGCAAGAAAGAGTATTCAATAAGTACCTGATGCAGAGATAACTTTTGAATATATTTTTGTAAATTCTTTTGCCTTTGCTTAAAAGCATGTTGAAACAAACATGTTGAAAACATAGCTGATAGATGAGAGGAGGCGTGTCAGTCCTTGCCTCCTACAGCTCCCGTCCTGGCCTCTGCCTCTCTAGCTCAGTAGCAGCCACTTCCTAAGGATTGGATGATCCTGATCAGGGTCTGTTGGGTAGGCCTTACGTTAACTCCCGCCCAGTTCTGAGTACCTCTAGATGGTCCCAGACCATGTACAGACTGATGAACACCACTGAATCAAGCTGCTCTGGGTGAGCAGGCCAGCCAGGTGTCTCACCAGGCTCTCAGAATTAGATTAATTTAGTTATTTAATTTTGCCACACGTGTACTCTGCTATTTATCAAATGTATTCATGTATACTTATACAAAGTTATAATTGATCTAAAATTTGTGATCGTGGCATAGTTTGAGATCAGAAACCATGTTTTTAAACCAGGGTTAAAACAATGCCCCAACAGAGTTTATTAAATGGTCCACGGTGCCCTCATCAATTTTGGTAACCTTATTATATACTCTGTAATTATGCATGATTGCTACTATTTGCAAACCAGCTCTATATATAGCACATACATATATACACACACATGTATATATATATATATATATTTACAGAGAGAGAGAGAAAACATATGAGTATTTCCAGAAATGTAAAGTTTACATCAGAAGTTTGGTTACATATAATATTTTAGAGTAGCATACTATGTTAACAAGTTGCCATTGTATGCTTAAAATAAAATTTAGGATTCAAACAGTAGGAGAATTTTACAAAAGCCATATTTCAATTTACTCGACAATCACTAACTGTAATATCCAACAAAGTCATACAGCAAGCTCAGAGTTCCACAGAAGTATAAACAAGAGATAAAAACAATAATTGTATAATAAGATTTCTACTTCATACATTTGTTTTACCTCTGAAGCACAAGATATATGTTCCTTTGAATTAATAAAAATTAAAAAAAACTATGAGAGTATTGCAAAATGTTTGTGGAAAGTGAAATTACATCTTTTGATTTCATTTTTATGACTTTTTAAAAGTAATCTCACATATGGTATGAATAAGGTAATTTAAAACTTACCATCTAGCCTAGCATATTTATAAAATGAAAGGTACATGTTTAAAGGATAAAAATAAATGTAAAATTGCACTGAAAAAAATATACAAACAAACAACATGAACGTTCAAATTTATACAGTGTACTTGCGTACACTTACCTAGAGGTTTAAGACATAACTTAATGGCGATACAATGCAACGTGCAGTCAGATGATACCATGTTGTCTTTGTAATACACTTGTATTGAATATATTTATGAAAGCGAAAATTTCATTAAATATTTAAATTTTGTCAACAGATACAGTTTTGATGATTACATGTAATTGTTAGACAGCCTTGTGCAGTAGACTAATTTCTTCCATTGCAGTGAGGGAGAAACTGAAACAAAGATACAGGAATTGATTTGCCTGAACACACACATTTCCAAAGTGCATAACTGGCCATTCACTTGCATAAGCTGTGAAAGACTAAAGGTGAAGAAACCATCTTTCCCAGAATTCCATTACAGTTCCTCCCATGGTTCTCTCCTTTTAAGCATGATTACATTTTTTTTAAAGATTCATTTATTATTATTGCAAAGTCAGATATATATAGAGAGGAGGAGAGACAGAGAGGAAGATCTTCCATCTGATAATTCACTCCCCAGACAGCCGCAATGGCTAGAACTGCGCCGATCTGAAACTAGGAGCCCAGAGCCTCTTCCGGATCTCCCATGTGGATGCATGGTCTCAAAGCTTTAGGATGTCCTCGTCTGCTTTCCCAGGCCACAAACAGGGATCTGGATGAAAAATGGGGCCACTGGGGTTAGAACTGGCACCTATATGAGATCCCGGAGCATTCAAGGTAAGGTCTTTAGCCTCTAGACTACCGTGCTGGGTCCCATGATTACTTTTTTTTTTGTTAAGATTTATTTATTTATTTTTTTTTATGGCAAAGTCAGATACACAGAGAGGAGGAGAGTTAGAGAGAAAGATCTTCCATGCAATGATTCAGTCCCCAGTGACCACAATGGCCAGAGCTGAGCTGATCGAAAGCCAGGAGCCAGGAACGTCCTCCAGGTCTCCCACATGGGTGCAGGGTCCCAAGGCTTTGGGCCGTCCTCGACTGCTTTCCCAGGCTACAAGCAGGGAGCTGGATGGGAAGTGGAGCTGCTGGGATTAGAACCGGCGTCTGTATGGGATCCTGGGCATGTTCAAGGCAAGGACTTTAGCCGCTAGGCCAGTGTGCTGGGCCCTCCCTCACTTTATGATTACTTTTGATGTAACTTTTCTGACTCTTGGGCCACCTGAGAACTGAGATGTCCCCAGTGTACCCTTGTACCGTGGGCCAGAGGAAGAAGGGAGAACAGATTTGGTGTCCTTGAATTATCCCTACAGCCACAGTCACGGGTGTAGCACCATACTATGGTCCTCAGTGTGGGCCAAGGGAAGGCCATGTGTGCTCACTTGGTGATCAGATATCTGTGGTTTGAAAGCCTGCATCTCGTGATTCCCTGAAGGAGAAATCCAGCAGTGCTTTCCTCCCAGTCCTCAGGGTACCTGCTGTTGTGGTTGGTGTTTCCTTTGAGAGATGCTTTGTTCCTGGTCCACCTGCTCAGGGAGTCTGGGAAACCAGGATGGGGATTCAGGTTCCACTCCTCCAGCAGTGCCCCAGCCCCAAACTTCTCCATTCTCAGAGATCATAGAAAGCTTCTTGCTACTCAAATTAGGTCAATCAGCAATTCAGTTTATTTTTATATGCTGTTTTGCATTGTTTATATTTTGCTTATATTTGACATATTACATACGAGTGAAGATGGAGCCCCCTTCTCAGAGCATATATTAGTGTACGTTCCTTCCAACTTTATAACAATAATTTGCTAAGCCCCCCCCCCATGGAAAACAATCAAAGGAGACAACTCTTTTATAAATATTTCAATGGCTTTTTCACATCGAAGTTTCCCAGTGGTGCCCTTTTGAGTAGTATAAGGAAGCATTGAAAGAACAATGATGGAAAATGTGGCCCGCAATACCTACAGATTAAAGTCAAAGAAACAGTTACCACAAAACCAGTGGGTCCTCTCACCCCGAGAGAGTCTGGGTCATCCAATATTACCATGTTACTCATTCTCATGGCTTTCTGAGCTTCGTCTTTATAGTCCGCTTTGGATAAATTCCAATTACATCCAGTCATATACAGCGCATGGCTACACAGTTAGAAGCAATCTCTACAAAATGTATGCGAAACGGTAATGATTTTCACGTGCGTTAGTTAAACACATTGCATTCCATGCCCTGCAGCTTTTACATTTTGGAAGTAAATAGCAGGATTACCTGATTTCTGTGTTGTTGTTGTTGTTGTTTAATTATGTCAGTACTGGGGTCAGCACAGCACTACACACAGAGCTACTTGTTAGAGGACAACAGAACTGTAATAATGGAAGATGATAGAGCAAGGTCACTCCTGTGTGATTGGCATGACATGCAAGAGTTTGAGCTCTTACCATCTTGATTTCTGGCTTGAAACTACCCTCTTTCAGTTTCACTCAGTTTTTGAAAACTGGATACACATATTGGAAATAATTTCTCTTAATGTGGATTATAAAGTGTGAATGGAGAAGTATAAAACTCGTCCGCATTGTTGGCCATAATCAGAGACATGGGGGTACGGATTTTCTCTTAGTACCAAGGCTGTGTTTCTCATTCTAAGAGAGGGACTTTCACGGAACGAGGACTTACTACACACCAATGTTGTGCATGGCCCTTGGCTGTACTTCCCGTTTATTACTCACTTTAATTATAGTAATTTTGCAGTACAGGAAAGAGAGAGAATTTGATTAGTCCATCACAATAATCAGTCACTGATCATTTAAATTCTGATCTTTGTATTCGTCAGTTACCCTTTAAAGTGCTAGCTGATAAAATTTTGCCAAAAATGAATTTGTTGCATAAGGAGATTTTTTTAAATTAATTTTTTATGCTTCATAAGAAGTCAGAAGCAAGACATTTTCCATTATTTCCTGGAATAAGTATCTCCCTTAGGTATCATCAATAGTATGATTAAAAATGCAAGATAACTGGTGGAATGTGTAGTCACAATGGCTTAGACAACCCCAAGTTCATGATCTAGTTCTTGACATACAGTAAGCACAGGAGAACTTGCTGGCAGTTCAAACACATTTGTCCATTTTTCACTTAATATGAAGATTAAGTTTTGAAGCATCAGATTAAGCCAACTATGACAGCCTTCCTGATGGCAATACTGGTTCAAATCCTGGCTGTATGGCTCCCAGTCTAGTCTCCTTTTAATTCACATGGGAAAAGAGTAGAAGATGGCCCAAGTATTGCCACTGATGTTGGGCACTAGGATGGAGTTCTTGGCTCCTGGCTTCAGCTTGACTCAGCCCTAGCCGTTTCCATAGCCATTTGGGGGGTGAGCCGCTAATGAATTCTCTCTCTCTCTCTCTCTCTGAAGCTGGTTTTCATGTAAATAAAACTTAATTTTAAGAATTTAATTTTTTGGGCCCGGCGCGTTGGCACAAGTAGTTAAGGTCCTCGCCTTGCACGCCCAGGATCCCATATGGGTGCCGGTTCTATCCTGGCAGCCCCGCTTCCCTTCCAGCTCCCTGCCTGTGGCCCGGGAAAAGCAGTCAAGGACGGCCCAAAGCTTTGGGACCCTGCACCGGTGTGGGAGACCTGGAAGAGGCTCCTGGCTTTGGATCGGCATAGTATCGGCCCATTGCGCTCACTTGGGGAGTGAATCATCAGACGGAAGATCTTCCTCTCTGTCTCCCCTCTCTGTATATCTGCCTTTCCAATAAAAAAATAATAAAAATAAATCTTTAAAAAAAAAGAATTTAATTTTTTTTGAGAACTAGCATACTTCCTTCTGAATTTCTGATTTCCTTTACTTTTGATTCTCTGTAAGTAAGTCTTGGTTGTTCAGTTTTTCACTTTTTTTTTTTTTTTTTTTGAATCTTAGAAACCTCATCCGTTAAGGGCCATTTTGGGGAAGAATCAACAGAACCTATCTGGCAGATAAACACTTGATATTCACTAGACCTTATATCATGATCTTTTCAATCCCAGTTTTACCTGTTGCTTTTATTATTAATTATTTAAGATTTATTTATTTTTATTGGAAAGTTAGATTTCTAGAGAGAAGGAGAGACAGAAAGATCTTCCACCTGCTGGTTCCCTCCCCAAGTGGCCATGACAACCAACCTGAACCAATCTGAAGCCAGGAGCTTGTTCAAGGTCTCCCACGTGGGTGCAGGGTCCCAAGATTTTGGGCTGTCCTTGACTGCTTTCCCAGGCCACAGGCAGGGAGCTGGATGGGATGTGGACATGAACTAGTGGTGCCCATATGGGATCCTTGTGCATGTAAGGCAAGGACTTTAGCCACTAAGCTACTGCTCTGTGCCCTTTTCTTGTTGTTTTGTCATCATAGTAAGAGTAGGATTACACTTTTAAGAAATTTCCAAATCTCGGGTATAATCCATTCAGTGCTCCAATAATCCATTCCATACTCAAAATTTTGTGGATAACCTGTAAGTGCTGACCCTCAACTGAGAGTGAACAATAAAGAACTTAACATCCAAATGAATATCTGTGTAGAGTGAACTGACTCAAATACAAGCAATGAATGCTAAGGGTCTATTGCACACCAGGACAGACACATTGCCAGGTCCATTCATATATTCATGAGCTGTATAGATTCTGTGATAATCCTTGTACAAGTACACATGAAAATATTGACACCATTCACATTTATTTTGGATTGTAATACTCTAAGTTCTAGATTTGAAAACTATGAAGATTTAGTAACATATGTAAGATATAGATTGAATGATACAACAGTGACATTGTCTCTTACGTATTAATCACTGTAGTTTCAGATGAAATCCTCAGACCGTTCCTTAATTTTTTTTTGGTATTTGTGTATGTATGTTCCATTATGGAACTTAATAAGTATGTCGTTGGAAAGCAATGTGAGATCTGAACAAGCCTGAGGTGGGATTGGTTAAAGCTGTACTGCAATGTGTTCCCTCACATGACGCTTTCAAGTCATTTTCACTAAACCATCGGATGAGGCATCTGTCAAGGTAACTTGCTCCGCTAGTTACTGTCTTTACATGTATTTTTAGCTCACACACTTCAAACTTCTCTTCACATTCATGAAATGCTGTGACTTTGCTAATTGTGAATAATTAATATTGTAACAATTATGAAAATAATACTTTCTAAATTCATACCATTTGAAAGATAAGTAATAGATTCATATGGTTTGGTGACAAACACTATGAAGAGTTTTAGAACAAAATGTCTTCTATCCCTGTCCTCATTGCATTTAGTTCCTCTCAAAGGTAATTCATGCTGTCAGTTTCCTTTCAGCCTTAATAGAATTACTTTATAAATATACAAATACAGTGAGCAAAAATCCCTTTTCCCTTATTATGTAAGTAAATTACATAATGTATACTGCTCCATAGTTTGCTTTTCTGTAAATATTTAGCATGACTCTTGATGATCGTTTTTATTTTAATGCATAGAATATTCTCATTCTTTTTACAATTACATGCAATTTTATTCACTGCTTATAACTTAACACAATTACCTTCTTTGAATGTATCCCCATAAAGCTTCTGTGTTGGAATCTATACCAATATGATGTGATAGAGTCCTTGCGAAGTGGACTAGTGCCCTTCACGGTCAGAGAGGCCCCAGAGAGCGTCCATGCTTCTTGTACCATGCGACCTAGAGATTAATCTTGTCAGATACAGTGTGATCTGCTTCATCATTCCTACATTTTAGGGAATTTCATTTTCTAGAGCCAATAAATGTGTGTGTGTGTGACCAGAAATTAGTGATGACTGTATGGTAATATGTAAGGAATGTGTACAGAAACAAGCCACAAACATAGTCACAAACTGCCGTACTATTAAATATTTGTGGATTCCATGGTTCAAGTTCCAGGTTGATTCAAACAAGATTGAAAAATGAAACTGTGAGGAGTGACTCGAATATCACCCAGGAGATTGATGAGAACCTGCAGTTTTGGAAACTCGCTTCCCTTGGGTCTCATCCTCCTTGCCCACTGCTCATACTTGGCGAACATCGCGCTTCTCTGGATATCCACCAATCTGCTGTAACCACGCAAACCCATCCCCCCCAATCCAATGTAACCTCATGACAAGTGCCTGGCAGTCCCATCCACTAATCCCTCATGGCCCCTTTCCCTAATCCTTGCCCACCGCTGCACCTAACAATCCTCTGTGGCTCCGACAATCGTATCCATCAATCCCTGCGGGTCTGCCCTATCGGCCAATCCTGCACGATCCTCCTGCACTATCCAAGACCCCACTAAGGGTATATGATGGGCCCTCATGTGTGCCTTACTCTTACTGCCTCTGTTCTCAGCCCATGGCCTCTACCCTGGGGAGAGCCTTCTATGGCTCACTGCATCTAGTATATTTTGAGCTTGTGCTGGTAAATTTAAACTGAAAAGGACCACTCTGGAAAGAACTAACAAACACCATTACTAATAAAGCAACATGAAGGAGACCATTTTGGTTCTTGTCTCCTGTGAAAGAGGGATGTCTACCCAGACAAAGCAGTGAGCAAAACAAGTTTTATTTCAATCAGGAGCCTCCTGCCACAGCAGTTATTGGCAGGAGAGGGAATCTAAGAGAAAACAAACGAACAAACAAACAAAAAACACAGAAATGTGGATGATGGAGTCTTTGGATTAGAACAACAGCTAACAGTCATCAACAAAACTCTACAAGGGCAGGAATTGTAATCCTGTTTACCTTGGCTCATGATAAAGCAGCAAGCTACCAGGAGAGAAAGAGTAACTTTTCTAGTCTCATGACAATCTAAAAACTTGGTAGGGCAGTATCACTACTTCCTTTCTAGTGATCAGAATAGAAACCCTGAGAAGTGGGACCCACGCTGTGATCTTGCTAAAGACAGTTTTGGGGGAGAAGCATGTATTTTTCACCTCTTAGAGAGACTTCCCCTTTCTACAAGCCACTGGGAACTCAACCTACCTGCTGGTGGTCGTGTAATTCAGGTCTTCCTGTCCCATGTATAATAGGCACAACTCAGAACAATCAGTGAGCTATGATCAGACTGGGAAAATATCAATATGTGTTCTTGCTTAATGTACCCCAGTTCGCATGGTCCCCAGGAATCATTCTCCCTTTTCCAAGCACCCACACATTATATAGACATCGTGGCCATTCCTGCTCCATGGATTTCCTGGCTCCACCCACTAATTCTATTGCAGTTTGTAAATTCTCAGAGGATCACCCTGGAAAACACCTGCCAATTACTAGATACCTCGCACTACTTTAGAGTGTTCTGTCTCATTTTGTCTTAGTAGCTCTGTACCAGAAACCAATGGGGTTGGTGACACTGCTTCAGCTTTGCAGGTGAGATGCTAAACCCCATTGATGGGTGAGTCACGAAGGCCCTGGCTTCACTCCTGGTTGTGTCAGGTAATGGAGAGAAAGAACCTGATTGTCCTGATTTCCATTGAAAATGGAGAAGGGGAGAGTTCTTTTGACTTAAGGATATTTGTTATAGATTGAGAATCATATTTATTATGATGAAGAAAATCATTAATTAGTTGGTTTATTAATCTGAATGCAGACTTTCTTCCACAGAACTAAATCTGATACACCACTCATTTTATTATTTTTTCCCTTAAGGCCCCAATAAAGGGCATAGGTATACTATCTATTCCATGTTTTTCTAATCTTCCAATTTGGTGCTGCACTGAAACAAGAAAACGAGGTGAACTATGCTTCTGTGTAAATCCGCATTGCTCCTCCGGGATGCCAGCAGCTTCGGCTTGCTCTTATCAACCAAGATTTCATAAGCATGTTCTTGGCCCTTGTGATGGGCACTTAGCAGATTTCCTTTGTCTAAAATGGGAACAGCATTGTTTGTGTTTAGTCTTCCTGTGAATCCTCTAAGACAGCAGATGGTGGATCGGCTCCCAGGACAAGGTTCTCTGATGATGCAGGATATAATCCAATCAGCTGGGACCCCAGAACTCATTTGTGCTTACACGCTTTTGTATCCATCATTCTGACCTTCTGCAGCTGCTCTTTGGCATCTGTTGTCTACCCAACTCTCCTCTCCTTCACAGAAAATATGGCTACAGCAACCCTCCTGATGAATTCTGTTTTGTGTCAATCATGAATAACTGTATTCCAACAGCTTCAGTTCAGGCACCTCCTTTTCTGTCTTTTTTCTTGACCTTGAATGCCATACATTTTACGATACTGTTGAACTGCCATGCCTCTTTACCTGTTTGTCAATATCTAACCTATTCCTGCTATTGGGATTTGCATGATTTTTGTGAATGTGAATGATTCTGAACCTGATTTGCAAGTCGATGCTGACCTTTTGTTTGTGCAAATAGCACAGTTCTAGTAAACTTGAAAAGAAAATACCCAGTTCTGAATGGAAAATGGATAACTGGACGTGTGCATGCTGTTAGTCATCATCTAACCCTAAGGCTTTCCTGCTGTGTGTTAGAAGCCACGGAGGACAGCAAACCTTGATATGGTACGAGCTATTTTCACAATATTAGCATTTTCAGTTTTAAAAGATCATCTTAAGTAGGATAAATGTAGAGGGAAGGATGAAGGAAGGTAGGGGATATCTGTCAGCAAACAATTGTATTGCCTTCAACTAGATCTTACCGATAGCTGTGAAAGGAATCATTTGGGGAAGTAAAGTCAGCAGGACTGGTCATTGGAATGGATGTGACGAGCAAGAGGGAAACAGAAGCAGGACATGATTTCTGGAGCCGATGTTTGACATACTGGTTAAGATGCAAATGTTAATGCCCCATTACAAGCCCCTGCTCCATTTCCAACTCCAGTTTCCTGTGAATGTGCATTGTAGGTGGTAGCAGGTTATGGATGCAGCAATTGGGTCCATGCCAGCCATGGGAGAGACCAAGATCGGGTGCCTGGGTGTCTTGCTCCTGACTTTCGTTCGGCCTAGCCTGGGTTATTGAGGGCATTATGGAAATAAACCAGCCAATGAGACTGATTCTCTCTCTCTCTCTCTCTGTGCCTCCTACATACTTAAATAAACATTTTCAAAAAGAAATAATTATAAACTAGCCGTGAACAGCTGAATGAAAGTTTCAACTTTAGACTTGAGAAAGATTTGTTCAAGTGAGTTCTGTCAAGAGCTCGACTTTAGCAAAGTAAAACGGAGATGAGGACTTGGGGGTTGGACTGTTGGAATGAGATCAAGGCAGTGCATGCAGACTTGTGAGTCATCAGCACACAAGCAGCAATTACAGCTATGGGAAGGACAGGCTCCTTTACAGAGTCTGAAGGTGAAAAAAAAAGGGGGAAGAGGAGGCCCAGGGCTTCGTGACGTGAAAAAAATAGAAGCAAGTCTGGAATAAAGCAGACACGTCAGAAACAGAGACTGAGATGGAACAGCAGAAGGGAAATGAGAGAGTACAGGACAGTGTGGGCTCACCAAAGGCAAGAACAAGAGGAAGTGATCAGCGCCCTGAACAGAAAGTTGGTGGGAAAGTGGAGTGAAAATGTAAACTGATTTGTGTGCAAAATGTTTTCACAATTCATGCCGTTTGAAGAATTCCATCATATCAAGGCCAGATGTTTGCTAAAATGTATTTATTTTATTTAAAGAGCCTGAAACCAAGAGCCTGGAACTCTGTCTGGCTTCCCCACATGAGTATCAAGGGCCCAAGTATTTGGAACATCTTCTGCTGCATCTCTCAGGCACATTAGCAGGGAGCTGGGTCAGAAGTGAAGCAGCTGGTACTTGCACTGGCTTTGGTATGGGATGCTGTGTGGAAAAGAAGTGCCTTAACCAGCTATTCCATAACACTGGCCTCTCTCTCCCCGCCCCCATAGATAGATAGATAGATAGATAGATAGATAGATAGATAGATAGATAGATAGATATAGATGATATAGATTTAGATTTGGATGTAGATAGATATAAATATAGATGTATAGCTTAAGTTTTTACTTAAGAGACAGAACAATACAAAAATAGTGGAGTGGAGGAGGGTCAGGAAGAGAGGGAAGGGAAGAGGGAGAGAGCAGGCAAGGGTCTCTCTATTTTCTCCACAAATGCTCACAAGGCCATGGCCCTGGCTGAGGTTGAAATGAGGATCCAATAACTCAATCCAGTTCTCCCACTGAAGTGGCAGGGACTCAAGTACTTGAGCCTTCACCCTGTACCCAAGTTCTGCATTGGTAGGAAATTGGAGCTGAAGGCGAGACTGTGTACAAAACACTCTAACATTGGAGAAAGAGTCTTAACCCAGCATCGTAGTGGGTGGAACAAACACCACCACATTGTTTTTTCTTAATGCCTATTTTCTGTTAAATTTTTGATGATACTTCTATCTGTAGATTTCAAAATCTTTTGTCCCCAAGTAAACTTATCTTTTCATTCCATTTTCCATGAAATTTTAAAATATTCCTGTACTGTTGAGAAGCAGAGATTGATTAATGCACAAAGAAGGAAAGTAGACGATTCAGGAAGCCCCTGTGAAGCAGGTGGGATGGAATTTTGGCCTGGAAGTGGGAGAACTGTACCCTAAAAGCTGGCCTGCAACCTCAGAGGCACAGTCAGGAGTGCAGAGTGTCACCAAGCATTGTAGGGCTTGAAGAAGAGGTCAAAGAGAGTGGACCTGGGTTCACTAGCAAGGTGTGCTGGGAAGTGGGCATGAAGAAAGTCATATCCCAGGCGTCATACAGGTCAATTTGGAAGCATTTGAACAGTCAAGATGCAAATTCCAGGAGGAAGAAAGGCTTAATAAACAGTGCTGAAGGAAGGCATCATTGTTGTCATTCTAGTGGAACAGGAATGTCTAACTCCTTAACAAGTGAATTTCAATGAAGTGTACTTCTTGCTGGAGTTAAATTTTTTTGTGTTTTATTTTTTTACATGTGTTTTTATTTGTAGTTTCTGGCTTAAGCGATATTGTCCGATGTCTTTTTTTTATAGCTGTCAACCTCTTTCCCCAAAATTTGTTCTTAGTCTTTCTATATGTTAATACCAAAAGCAAAGGCAATGTCCCATGTGAATTGCAATTATTTCACCTCAAATGGTTTGTCATAGATGCGTCAAAACAACGCCACTTGCCTTTACTCCAGGTGAGGTGGAAGAGAGATTGCTGAAGGTTTCAAGCCTGGCTGTGCTTTTCTGGTCTCATTTGAGGTTGAGCGTTTTGCTCCAGTAACCTGAATCTGTGCCTTTCCAAGTGTCTTTAGTGCTCAGTGTTGGGCATGTAGCCCTGGATGACACTCTCAGATGAAGGAGTTTGCCAAACTGGTGGCTGGTTGGAAAGCAAGTGTTTAAGAGCATTTAGGACTTCAGTTTCCTATATTATATACATAACCAGGTTAGTGAAGAAAGATAATTCAAAAAGTTTGTGTAAGAATAATAGGAAGAAATAGTTTTATTTTGGTAGCATGAATTATTCATCCATTCACTGTTTTTCTTTGTAATGCTTATTTTCTGTGACTTTTTGGTTGATCCCTTACATACATAGATTCCAAACCCTTTTCACCAAAATAAATCTATTTTTTAATTTCATGTTCCATAAATGTTTTTAAAAAAAGACTTATTTATTTTTTATTGAAAAGTCAGATATACAGAGAGGAGGAGAGACAGAGAGGAAGATTTTCTGTCCGATGATTCATTCCCCAAGTGAGCCACAACGGTCAGAGCTAAGTGAATTGGAATCCAGGAGCCTCTTCCAGGTCTCCCACGCGGGTGCAGGGTCCCAAGGCTTTGGGCCGTCCTTGACTGCTTTCCCAGGCCACAGGCAGGAGCTGGATGGAAAGGAGGCCACTGGGATTATAACTGATGCCCCTATGGGATCCTAGTGCCTGCAAGGTGAGAACTTTTAGCTACTAGGCTACCACATCGGGTGTTCCATGAACTTTTTTGAAGCACCCTTCTGTGATGATGGAGGTTTTTACATAACGAAGTAACTAGAAAGCCAGAAAGATTTCTAATGTGAGGGTTGTTTGGGGGGAAAGAAGACAAATCTTTCACTACTTCTGAGCTTTGTCTAAGAAAATATAAACTATGTGAATAAATGTATGACAGCTCATTACAATATCTATGACTCAATTTCTCTTCTGCATCTTCATTAACATCTGGAGTGAAAACACCAAGTGTCAGAGGAGTCATAGTCTTGGCAGAAAGGAAAATGATAGTTTCTGTTCCCTTCCTGCACCACCCCCTGATGCAGGTCCAAGTCAGGCTTTCCACTTCCCTTCCAAACTCGTCCCATAGAAGCCAAAGGAATGAAGCGGGGGGCGGGGGAGGGTCCTTCTAGGTGAGCAAGAAACACTAGTGGGACACTGTCTTTTAAATATTAGGTTTATATAAAGCACTGGTCCAGTAAGATCGATTCTAGGGAAACAGCTGTCTTACTCCACTGAGGGTTTGTTTTAAAAAAAAAAAGTTGAAAAGCAAAATTTTCTGGATGATAGATAACAATCAGAGGCCACCTTCACCTCAATCAAACCACAGTACTGTCTATTTTTAATTATTTATTTGTTTTCAGATTATTTGAAGGGAAGAGAGATAGAAGAGAGAGAAGAGAGATAGAGATGCGATCCACTGACTCATTCCCTACATGCCCATGATAGATGAGACTGGGCCAAGGTACAAACACGAGCCAGAACTCCGTCTCGCACACCAGTGGCAGGGGCCCAAGTAGTGGATCCATCACCTGCTGTTACGAGATGCGGTCCACTCTCGTGGCATATTCAGTTGTGTTATAATTCCTGCTGTCCCTCCCAATTCCCCCGAACATATGTATCCATTAGCAGGAGTGGATGAAAACAAAGGTCTGCCCTGAGTACCGCAGATACTGGATTACCAAAATAAAGCATGTCAGTCACTCCCACAACTTCCGAAAAACACCTCGCGATAGGCAAATAGGAATCCTTCCATGGAGAGGCAACCAAGCCCCTGAAGAAAATGTTGATGATGCCAGAGGTCATAGAGCAAAAACAACAAAAATCAGGGGGGGAAAAAAGTAAAGGAAATATTCAAGGAGAGAGACTTAGCCAAATTAAAAGTTAACCTAGGACAGATAGTTGGTCTAGAGGCCCGAGTAAGTGGAGAAGCTTAAGCCCCGAGTCAGAATGCCTGGTTTCATACCTGGCTTTGCATATTAACCCCAGCTAGTTGGTGATGCACATGCTGGGAGACGGTGATGGCTCAGGTAAATGAACTGAGTTCTGGTTTCCCACGTTTGGTATGTTCCTGTCCCGGCTCTTCTAGCCATCAGAAAAGGCCCCAGCCGATAGAAGCACTATTTTCGATCTCTCCTCCAGCCTCTAATTTTCTCTATTTGATCATCAATCAATCAGCCATTGTTAGGAGTATGATATTGATAAACACGAGTGGTAGATTCGATACCATGTCAGTTTTTACTTAAACTATGTAAAAATTCATCAGAATAGGGCCCGGCGCGGTCGCGCAAGTGGTGAAGTCCTCGCCTTGCACGCCCGGGATCCCATATGGGCGCCGGTTCTAATCCCGGCAGCCCCGCTTCCATTCCAGCTCCCTGCATGTGGCCTGGGAAAGCAATCGAGGATGGCCCAAAGCTTTGGGACCCTGCACCCGCGTGGGAGACCCGGAAGAGGCTCCTGGCTTCGGATCGCCATAGCATCGGCCGTTGCGCTCACTTGGGGAGTGAATCATCGGACGGAAGATCTTCCTCTCTGTCTCTCATCTCTGTATATCCGCCTTTCCAATAAAAAAATAAATCTTTAAAAATAAATCTTTAAAAAAAAATTCATCAGAATAAACACAAAGGAAAAGCCAAAACTAATTGATAGTAAGAAAATAGCAATTGACATTCCCCCTCCTTCTAGAAGTGCAGATACAATTAGAAAGATGGCATTTTCATTTAGTAATAAAATACTACATTATTTAATATGGAGCTCATTGTCTAGCCATGCGTAAACAAAACAATTAAATTAGTTTTCTCACTTTAGAGAAATTTTAAAGGATTATAGCTTTGTGTAAGATTCAGTGCGAAATTAATATAAGTAACTTAAATAAATGAAAACTAATAAGCACTTGCAAAAATCCATAGAAAGATGCATTAAATCTATAGTTTATTTTGTTGCAAAAATGTTTCAGAATAAATGGAAAACATGCATTATTCAAAAGCTATGTGTGAACTTCAAAATTTATTTTGCACCAAAGCAAGCTCATACTTTTAATCCTATTTTGCAGTGAATTTTTGAAGAATCCTATTAAATTTGGTGGAAGGGGTATAGATATGCATGATGCCAATATTGGAATAATAAGGGAAAAAAAATGTAAGGCAGGATGTAGAGAATGGAATGGCACGTGTGCTAATCAACATAACATGTAGTAGGGAAAGCCTTTATTATTATTATTACCAGTATTATTATTTTAGATTTTTTATTGGAAAGTCAGATACACAGAGGAGAGACAGTGAGGAAGATCTCCCATCTGCTGGTTCACTTCCCAAATGACCACAACGGCTGGAGCTGAACGGATTTAAAGCCAGGACCCCAGAGCCTCTTCTGGGTATCACGTGCAGATGCAGGGTCTCAAGGCTTTGAGCCCTCCTCTACTACTTTCCCAGGCCACAAGTGGGGACCTGGATGGGGAATAGGGCATCCAGAATTTGAACCAGTGTCTAAATGGCATCCTGGTATGTTTAAGGCGAGCACATTAGTGGCTAGGCTACTGCACCAGGCCCTAACAGGGAAATTCTAAACAAAAGGATGTGAGTGACTCAAAAATTGAAAGTTGTCATCCTTCATTGAGTGGACACTCTCTCCTGCAAGAATGGACTCTTAGCCAGTACAGGAATTTGGAAAGTTTGTTACACTTGCCGGGTTCCTTTAATGAAACCTACTGAAGAAAATGAAATCTCTTAGACTGAAATGATTACAGTATAACACGTCCAGAAACATTTACCTTCACATAATGTGGAGCAAGATTTGTGTACACTGAATTTTTTCTTGGTGGCATGAGTAAATACCATCCATCTGAACATGATTTTTGAATTATTTTGAAATGTCAGCTCTTAACCAACATAGCAAGTCCTCTCTAAGTAATAAAACTTAATATCAAATTTGATGTCTTCTCAGAGTCTGTGTGTACAAAGTTTTCATTTCGGAGTGGATGATGCTGCTTTGCAGAAGTTAGGCACACTCCCTTCCTATCCAATTGCTTTGCTGTGCTTTATTTGTTGAACACAAATCTCTTTTTAAATATTCTCTTGATGTATGAGCTTATGGTTGCCATGAAATTACTTCTGAATGCAAAATACTGAAGAAGGCTTTCTACTTTGCGAAAGATGATTATTTTCATACATTTGTTGATACTTTCTTGATGGGCAATGAACCAGCATTTCCTTTAAAAACGTTATGTCTGAGTATACTAAAAAGTAGGTGACAACATTGGTGACACATTCCAAAGCAAGACAAATAATTTGCGATTCATTTCCCTGTGTTCCTACGTGAGCCTTCTCATTTTTCTGGAAATGCTAACTTGTATCGCACTGAAGCTGAGAAAGGTCAAGGTGAACATTAACAAAGATGACCACAAAAATTCAGATTGAAAATAAACAGAAACTCCTATAGCATGTGTTCTTCCATACAGATCTGCTTATGTATGACTGACATGCAATGAACCGTGAACATAGCCCACAGCTGGGCATTTGCGTGGTTAGCATGCTGCCTGGGGTTTCCATCTACCCGAGCGCCTGGGCTACTGGCCATGTCCTCTGCTTATGGTCCCAGCTTCCTGCAAGTGTGAACCCTGCAAGGTAGCTGGGCATTCTAACCATCAAAATGGACAGCAGTGCTTATCATCATCTTTGTCACTTTCTGAGGATTGATGATAAAATGTTCTAGATTATTTGTAGCCTTTAAAATACAGAGAGTAGAAGCAGGTAATGTATAAAAATATGGCTATCATTATCAACCACTGTATTTTTCTGTTTCCATCAATTCTAATTGTTAGTGCCACAAAACATAGACTTTATATAATTCTCATGTAAACTTTTTTATGTTTTCATTCTTTTTTTGTTTTGTTTTTGTTTGTTTTATGACACAGTTTCATAGGCTCTGGGATTCCCTCAACCCCTCCCCATGCCCTCCTTCCAGGTTGGATCCCTCCTGGTGGTTGCAGCATTACAGTTCAAACCCATTCATGATTCCTTCATTTCTAGCATGGACCATGCATAGTGCTCTCATATTACAGTATCCTGAACACCAGTGCAGAAGCTGAGTTTGCTTATACATTCCAAGTTCTCATTTTAATATGTTCTATTGCTTGGTACTTCGAGAAATTTAAAAAAAATGTATTCATCTAGCTTAAATTTCAGGTATGCCCTGTGGTGGCTTCTGGACTGATTTATTATTATCTTTTTTAAAATAAGCATGTAGGGACCTGTGTTGTGCAGCAGGTGCAGCTGCCCTTTGTTCTGCAGGCATCCATCCCATCTGGGAATAGCAGTTCGAGGCCTGGATGCTTTGCTTCCAAACATGCTTTATGCTGATGCACTTGCTAGGGCAGCAGAAATGGCCCAATTGTTAGGGCTTCTGGAATATTCATGGAAAACCTGGATGCAGTTTCAGGCTTCTGTCTTCAATTGGCCCGTGCCAACTGCTACATGCATGTAGGGAATGAACCAGCAGTTGAAAGACTTTCTTGCTGTTTCACCCTCTCTCTCTGTAACTCTACCTTCTAAATAAATAAATGATTATCTAGAAGTAAAATAGTTACGTGATTTTCTAAGTGTGTGGAAAGTGCAACAGTAATTCCAACTTTGGTGTTATTTGAAAATTGCCATCATAAGTTCTAAGTGATCTGTTTCAGAACTTCCAGATGTGACAGAGAACACACACTATGTGTCTTTTTATGCCTGATTCATTTCATTTAACACTGAGGTCTTTCTCCAGAGCATTTTGAGCAAATGTCCGGATTTTATTTTTTAAAGTAACTGAATAATATTTCACATTAAAAAATCCCATTCTTCCACACATAGACAGTTTTCACATCTTGGCTCTGGTCAACAGTGTTGGGATAATGTGAGAATACAGTTATGTCTAGCATCTAGGAGAGATGGGAAGAGGAGGGGATGCGGACGATTGGATACCAACACACGAGTAGGTTGAAGTTACAGATTCTGGTCCTGCGTAGCATCATAGGGTGACTAGTTGAAGGTAATGATTTTCATACTGCAGAAAGAAATGAAGACTACTGGTTGACTCACCAAATGATTGCAATGACTGGGCCAGGCCAAAGGCAGAAAGCCTGAAACAACACCCACGTCTTTCACATGGGTGGCAGCTACTCAAGCACCTGGGCCATCCTCCGCTGCCTTCCCAGGCACAGTAGCAGATAATTGAGTTAGAAATAGAGCACCTGGGATTCAAGCCTTTCTCTACTTGGGACACTGGTATTGCAGGTGGTAAATTAATTTGCTGCACCTGGCCCTCCAAGACCTTTAATGTATTTTATCATTATGTAAGATTTGCCAAAATTGCTTCTATTTTAACACTAGTGGTCAGCTGTTATTTTTTGTCGCTTTGTGGAGTGTTTTTCTTTTATTGAGTGGAAATTCTCTATAATTAATTGCAAGTATTTTCATGGTCTACCACACTTTTAAAATTTGATTATATTAGTGGGAAAAATATATTTTGTCTTCTTAAGTATAATGCGAGTCAGACACTTCCTAGCACTGTGATATTTGTTTAGGATATGCCTGAGTTGCTTTGCTGATTTCAACAAATATTTATGCTTCACAGTGGGATAAGAAGCAGCTGTCTAAGATTTGAAGGCTAAATTTAAAAATCTAAGAAAGTCAGAAGTCTAAACATTAGCAGCACAAGTCATGAAGCCTTAGTCTTACTCCTCTCACTTTGTTAAGTATAGAATCATACAGCATTTCCCCCATGCCTATTATCTCTCTAAATTGTGTAAGAGCAACCCGATGCAACATTTTCTTTGTGTGTGTGTGTGTGTGTGTGTGTGTGTGTGTGTGTGTGTGTACACAATCAGACACATGTGCATGGTGCCGAATCAGGTCTTCATGTTTATTAGAAGATAGATTTTGCCTTTGTTTCTAGAAGGAAGTGGAACTATTCTGCATCTGTAATAAAATACACACATACCTAAAGCATTTATAAACTGTGATCCTTTAATAAATAGAGCAAAAGTGAGTCATTATGTTAGTCTTACTTGTTGTATTTACAGTTTTGTATGTACTCTTCCTTTCTGTTCTATTTTTAATATGAAAATCAAATAGCATGAATATGCATAGTTTTTAAACTACATTAAATTCTAGACATAAAAGGTTTAAACTTTAATGACTATATAATTTAGAAAAGCTTTTCAAACCTCTATTTTGTTGTTGTTTCTGTTCAAGTACTTTGCAAGAGTAGGAGGGCGTATCAAGCATCGGAGCATAGCATCCAAAACACTATTACTGGCGATGGCCCCTCTTCCTGTATTCCTCTGAACACGTATTTTGACAAATGCCTCAAATGATGGTGACCTGCTAAATGGCCAGGATGAATGGAGGCTTGGGTTTGTGTCAATATGACTCTGTCAGGAAATGGTTTAGGTGTATGTGATATGCTCACTAGTCCTAGGAACAGAATATGCAAGGGAAAAACTGAATAGCCCTTCTATCAGTGAAGAAAAAAACAAGGAATGTGACTTGGAGCTTGAACATATTATAGGCCAAGCACTATTAGAATAGACTATAGACCAAGACTGTCTACTGACACAGGTTCTAACTACAGAAGGTAGATATGAAATGATATGATATGATACATATCATATGATATCATATGATGCAGAACGTAGGTAAATATGGTAGAAATACAAGCTGAGTTTAACACTGCCACAGAGATAAAGAGTGACAGGAAGCTTCTCTTCCTGGGATTCGCCGGGACAGGAAAGTAGGACTCTACCTTGGGTCCTCTGGTGAAGGAAGGGAAATACTTCCTCTAGAGGGCTCTTGGTGGAGCCTTTACTAGACAAAGAACTAGGCGGCTGTTTCCTATACACACCCAGTGAGTCTTCTATCATTATTAAGAGAACTCTGCTGAACCTTGAAATCTTGCTTCAGCAGAAATACTGAACACCTGCAGATTTGTTGTGAAAGTATCCTTGAGTTGATGATCCAGGGATTTACCTCTGGCCACTGAACACGGATAGGGGTAATGCAAGGCTCTCAGTACATTTAGGTGGGCGTGATTTAGTATAGCATTTAAGATGTCGATAGATTAACATTTAAGGATCTAGTATATTTGTCATCATTTTGTTAGTGTCCTGATCCAAAAGTGCTAATCTTAGAAAAGTAAGAGGGAGGTAAAATGATATGCTTTGAATAAACAGATCAACCTCAGTGATTTAATTGTATTCTGTGTAAATCGTTCTTTCAAAAGTTTAAAACATATAATATCGCCAACTATTTAATAGTTTAAGATTATACACGAAGTAAGGTTGACCTCCTGATTTATGACTTTCGGAGCCTGAACTTGCACTGTGGACACTGCAGTTACTGAGCCAGATGTCCACCCTGTGACGTGGGAAGGGATTGCACAGCTGTTGGTCAGACCCATTGACAGCGGATCCGTGACTCTCTACCAACTTGACTGACCTTTAAATATATGGCAACTTTTCTTTGCCAAGGTCTGTGTGTCTAAGCGAGTCAATCCTGTGGGACAGAGACAGAGTTGAGTGGAGAACAAACAAATGGACTTACTTGTTCATTCATTCAAAATTAAGAATACTGATTAAAATCTAAGTTTGATAAGAAGGCATTCCTGGTTTGATGACTGACATATCAAATTATCCATCACAATAGCACTTCCGTGAAAACTGAGCTCTCGTGTTGCTTTTTAAAACTTTTCTTTTTCTCCATACAATCCCCCTCAAATTCCATCTAGTTATTTCCTGTCTCTGTTCAGAACACTACCCTCTAGTATGGGGTTGTTACTCTGGTCTCCCATCAAACTTCATCTTCCTAATCATGCTGACCTCCAACCCACAGGCAAAACTACCTGTTTTCAAGTTTGCTGATTTCTTTTGATGACATATTTATTCTGCTCCTGAACTTTCACAGTCAATTTTTAAAACTATGGTTATTGTATTTTTCAGATCTATATTTATAGTTTTTATTTCTTTGGGAGATTCTTCACATTTTAATTGGTTTCCAGGATATCTACAGTTGCTGGTTGAAGCACTTTTATGACAACTCTTCCAAAATCTTTGCCACAAAATTCTAACATTTTGTCACCTCAGCACTTCCTCTTTTTTTTTTCAAGTTGTGATTTCTTGCCTTTTGGTATGACAGGTGCTTTTCGCTTCTACCTGGAAATTTGCCTGTTACGCTGATAAACTCTAGTTTCTAGCTAAATCTCCTTGTTGGTAGGTAATCACGGTGTTTAGATCTCCCAGGTAGATACTAAGCTAATTTTGTAGCCTAGTGACAACTTGATTTTCAGAGTTTCAGGGCCGCTGTTTTCGTCGGCTTTGTTTACCTGACGCTGTTCGATCTTTGGCTTATTCACATGATGTCAGCTTTGAAAACCAACAGCTTTCCTGAGCTGCTTCTTGTCTTGCTCCTTTCGGCTTCTTTTCATAAAGCTGGAGAGCAATTTGAAGTTCCAGAGGCACAGAGCATCTCTCTTGATCTCTCTTTTTCTGGGGGGGGCACAGTTGGGAGGGTGGAACTTCCACTTCAACAATGGAACAAAAGGACCACCACCCCCACTCCCCGGCTGCTTTTCCCATGGGGGGAGGGTTATGAAACACTAGAGCTGGATCTGCTGTTGCTGTGGGGGAAGAGCACGCGCTAAAAGATGCAGACTACAATCCTGGGGTCCTAAGCCAGCCTGGCTTCCTCCTTCCTCCATCTCACCATCCTTCCGCAGTTGCCTGCTGTATTATTTCGGAAACTGACAGTTGTTTTAGAGAAGGGCCTAGTAAGATATAGGTCTGCGCTGTGTTGTCCAAACGAGAGGTTAAGGGAATCGTTCTGTGGCACATGTCGCAGGGAATTATTTGCAGTTCTCCAACTGATTTCCATGACTTCTGAATTTAGTTTTTTCAATTAGAATTATTTGCTGCACATAGTGTGCAACACAATTCAAGCCATAATTCATAAAGCTTGTACTTTAGCTTATATCACAGTGAAGCTCAGAGTTTTCAGGGGAGATGACACTCAAGGATCCAATCATGAAATGGACTTTCAGAGGTTCCTGAGATTCTTATTGTGAGAAAATTATGCATCGATTGAAAATATTTTGCACTAAAAAAAAAAATCTGCTTTTGCAAATGCATAAGAAAGGAGTTGGATCAAAAACAGAGTAACCAGGGCTAGAATTGGTGCTTAATCCACTGCACCACAACACTGGTCTAAGTAGCTTTTAATTTCATTTTCCATAAAGTTACTGAATCCTCTTGTGGGAGCATAATGCATCACTAGGCTTGGCTTCTTTGGTTTGTTCTGTCATGCTAATGCTTCTTTTTTTTTCCTGAAACGAGCTCCAAATCCAATCCCAAAGTGAAGAACAATCTTTCTACACCTTCACACAGCAAGTAGGAAGTCTACAAGTCCTGAGCTTCCTTCAACAGCTGGAGCTGAGCTGATCTGAAGCCAGGAGTTTCTTCTGGGTCTCCCACATGAGTGTAGGGTCCCAAGGTTTTGGATCATCCTGAACTGCTTTCCCAGGCCACAAGCAGGGAGTTGAATGGGAAGTGGGGCAGCTGTGACATGAACTTGTACCCATGTGGGATCCTGGCACAAGCAAAGTGGGGACTTTAGCCACTAGACTGCAGCACTAGGCTTACACACTCATTTCTTACATTCACTTCTTACTTTTGTATTTCAGGACACAGTCTCTGTACCATTCCCTCACACTCCAAGATTCCGAAATGTAATTTTCAGCCCCCTCTTTTTCTTTTTTTTTTACTTCTTCTGGCATTGCACTTCCGATAACCTACACTGTGGTGATGTAACTTGTAAGGGAAGAACTGTGTGTCATTTCTCCATGAGGTGCTTTGGGAATGATCCATTTTAAAGGCCTGTAGATGGCGTTACAATGCTATGAGCATGTCGAGAAACTGGTTAGTATGCTTTAGTTAAATAGGCAGGAGAGATCTTAGCAGCTGTATCAAATAGGAATTTTCCAGAACTTAAGAGTTGGAGAAGGTCATGTCAGGTAAGAGGTGATTTCACGGAGACAGACAGGAATAAGAGATGTAGCACTTGGGTTGATTTTTTTTTTTCCCTCTGACAATGAAACTGAACATGTTCCTGTGTCCCTGTGGACATTTTCCATCCGTGCTTTCGGATTCATGCTGAGGTTGCTTCTGCAGTCCTAAGGAATTGGTGCTTTGCAGCTCCCTGGAGTCTACATGGCATTGCCTGGCCTTGTTCGTTCCCGCTAGCTTTGTAGTGTGTAGGAATGAAGAATGAGTGTCAATAAATCTGAATGTCAAAACGCGAATACAAATGTCAAGACCATTCCACATCACTGCTTGCTTCGAATTCTGAGCGCGACTTGGGCAGCCTTCAATGCCAGGATGGACCACTTGGGTATGCCCTCATTTCCTTGTGAAAGAACACTGTAGGCACAACAACCCTGGGCATGAGGAAATGACCTTCCTGCTGTGTCACACAGTGGTGGATTAACACATCTACTTAAAGAAATAGGGCTTGAAATCCCTATGTGAATACTACGAATATTTTCTCTGAAAAGAATATTCTCGCATTTTACATTTGGTTGTTTTATTTTCATTTTACTTGAAATTAAGGGAGCTAGCATCGCTTATTGTTGTATAGTTGCTGACAACAAGAAAAACCCAAATTGTTCCAAAGGAATAGATGCTTTCACCTGATTCTATCTTGTGTTATAACTCATGATCTGGCATTAGAAACTGAACTTACATAAAGGTAAGGAATTTTCAATGGCTCCTTAATACTGTGGTGCCCAAAGAGAATAATTCTTCCTTGGAAAGGAAGAGAACAAAGCATGCGTTTTGATCTTATTTAAGTCACTGATTTTGAGAAGGTAGACATATAATTTCTTTTAGTTCTCACTCCATATATGCATGGACAGTAGAAGTTAGTGAGATATTAATATTTCAACATACATACTTTGAAATGATTGTAAAGGAATCAAAAATTGCAGTTATAAGTAAAGCACCTTGCTAATAGTTTACAATAGTCTCCCATCACCCTTTTTCAAGGATCAAAGGGCTGTCTGTCATGATTTACTTTCTCATTCAGGGTTTAGACGATTGACCACCGTAAGCTTATCATTATCCATCATTGTTCAGGATGGGGGTTTTCACTGCGGCCTGTCTGTTGTTTTCCAGTGCTATGTGCTCATTATCTCACTGAGCATCCTTTGTATGTGATGGCCAATTTTCTTGATATCTTCACAAATTTTATTTTGTATTTTCCTTTGGATGACTTATTCAGTTGTTTACTTATTTTTGTGTCACTTGAAAAACAGAGAGCGAGAGATCCTCCAGCTGCTGGTTCACATCTCAAATGCCCACACGGTTGAAGCTGGTCCAGTCCAAAGCCAGAAATGTGGAGGTCCATCCACTTCTTTTTTTTTTTTTTTAAGATTTATTTATTTATTGGAAAGTCAGATATACAGAGAGGAGGAGAGACAGAGAGGAAGATCTTCATCTGATGATTCACTCCCCAAGTGAGCGCAATGGTCGATGCTATGCCGATCCGAAACCAGGATTCAGGAACTTCTTCCGGGTCTCCCACATGGGTGCAGGGTCCCAAAGCTTTGGGCTGTCCTCAACTGCTTTCCCAGGCCACAAACAGGGAGCTGGATGGGAAGTGGAGCTGTCAGGATTAGAACTGGTGCCCAAATGGGATCCTGGCGTGTTCAAGGCGAGGACTTTAGCCACTAGGCCACGCCACCAGGCCCTCCATTCACTTCTTGTTCATGAGTAGCAAAGATACAAGTAGTAAACCATCATCTGTTGATTTCCAAGGTGTGAATTAGCAGGAAGCTGAAACAGAAGTGAAGAAGCCTGAACTTGAACCTGACTGCTCTATATGTGTTGTTGGTCTCCCTGGTGGCAATCTAGTTGCTGTTTAATTTGGATGTGTTTTGTGCTAATGTCTCTTTGTACTTGCCAATTTAGAGTTGGGAAAGGTCATGAGGACAAGCATTAACAAAAATGAGTTTCCTGGATAAGCCTTTTTTTTTTTTTACATCATGTTCAGGGGATTTTCAAGCATAATTTCTTCAAATATTATTTTTTGCCTCCTTTTATCTTCTATTTCGAGTCCCCCGTTTTGCGTATGTCAGCATAACTGCTGCTATCAGACTCTTTTCTACAGCTCTGCTCCATCTCATTCTTTTTCCTGATCTTTCATGCTTATGATATGTGTATTTCAGTCATTACACATGCTAATGACACATTTTTCTATTAGTTTCTTGGCAATTTCTGTGTGAAACTTGTTATTTTAAGACATTGTGCCTATAACCTCATTAAAACATTCATTCATGGCTTACTTTAGGTCTTTGAACCTATTTATGGTGGTTGACTTCAATTCTTCTGCTCCATCAGATGTCTGTGCTCCCTTGGACTGCTTTGAATGTGGTGCTGTGTTCGTCCCCTCCAGCCCCGCCACGCTTTTGATGCCTGATTTCCGCTTTTGTATGCATTCCATAAATTTTTTTTTGAAAGGTCATCCTTTTCAAAGCTATTGTGTGGCAACTCTGCAAATCCAATTCAGTATTGCCAACAATATATTTTCTTCTTTTTGTTCCTGAGAGTCCCTGTTGTTTTTGATAAGGAGTTTATAATGACTTTCATGGAGTCATTACTAAAACTTTTTTTGTTTGTTTTTTTCTTGTGCAGACATTGCAATTATCTTAGTGGTCAGCTAATTTTCAGAGTTCTTCCTTCCTTATCCAAATCTAATCTGTGTGTGTGTGTGTGTGTGTGTGTGTGTGTGTGAGAGAGAGAGAGAGAGAGAGGGAGAGAGAGAGAACATGCCCAGGAGGAAAAACAAGCCCTGGCACTCCAGCAATTTGCAACTGTGTGACTTCTCACACCTCTTGCTTTTATAGGATCCAGTGCCAGTGAGAGATAAAAGAGCTTCTCAGATCTTTCTTTTATTTGTACACACCCATGTATATATCCACAGCATCCCACGCCCCCAAATGTTAGACATTTTCACAGCCTGTTCTAGACATTTCATTCCTCATATTTTCATTGACAAGCTTCTTGTTTTCCCAACTGATGCTGCTGCCTTGGGCAACAGCAGTGTTTAACAATTACTGTTTATTGCTTCAACAAAACACCAGGAGATAAGGCTTTGTTGAAAAGCTCTAACTTGGGTCAAATAAAACCTAATCCCAAAAGATGGGACAAGTCAAATAGTGGATGATTCTCCAATTTGGAACTTTTGAGCTTGTCCCTACTCTTTCTCTCCCTCCTGAGAGCTACTGTGGTGGCTAGAGGTATGTGTTAAAAAGTTTCTAACAAAATGGGGTAGAGGTGGGGAGGATGGAGAGAAGGCTAAAGTGTTGAAAATGCTACACAGTTTGCTGTTCTTACCCAGAATCTGTCTTTCTTGTTGCTGAGCAAATGGCCCTTCCATTTTTAAAAGCCTTTGGCTAATTTCCATTATTTTGAAAAAGTTTTTTTTTTTAATCATTTTTACAAGTGTCCTCGTTGATTTTTTTTTAGTGGAGAAATGATTTTTGGAGCCCCTCCCTTTATTTTTTGAATCTTGTCTCTGACGGTGTTAAAATCTTCATGCAGTTTCAGTGAATTTATCTTTACTTTTCCTACTGGAAATGCAAAGGGCAGTCTGGATTTTGTTGTTTTTCCTCCTGGAAGTTTGCCTGCAGCTGCATCCTTGGTGATGACTTGCAGCTCTCTAGGTCTTCCTGATGGCAGGTCTGCAACTTTCATTTCCACTTCTATCAGGAACTTCTTCAACGCTTTGTCTTGTTTTACTATTGCATGGCACATGAAAAAAAATTAAAGATTTACTTATGATTTTTATTGGAATGGCAGCTACAACACCCAGAACTGAGCCAATCCGAAGCCAGGAGTCAGGAACTTCTTCTGGGTCTCCCATGCAGGTACAGGGTCCCAAGGATTCGCATCTTCGACTGCTTTCCCAGGCCACAGGCAAGGAACTGGATGGGAAGTGGAGCAGCCAGCATATGAACCAGTGTCCTTATGGGATTCTGACACATGTAAGGCGAGAACGTTAGTCACTAGGCTACCGCACCAGGCTCAGCAAGTGAAGTTTAAAATATCACCTTCAAACCCACTAACCTCTCTTATTTTGTAACTAGATTTCTTGTGGTGATTTTTAAAGGCTATACTTAATTCATCCGTCTAAAATTATAAAATGTTTCTTTTTTGTCATTTGTTTTTGAAAGGGAATTTATTTTGTTCTTCTCTCCTCAAACATTCTATTGTAACTGTCTAAATTCTGTCTCCGCTGGGCGTGTTTTGTATGGAAGTTCTGATGGTTATAATTTACTTTTTCCCCTTTAGTTAAGCTCTCTTGCTTGGACTTGTATGACTCACAGTCTATCAGGTATGGTTGCAGTGCAGTTGGTAATGTTTGTGCAGAGGCAATCTCAGGGACACCAAAGGTGTGATCACCTAATTAGGACGCCTCGTGGCTCAGTGGCTCTTTGTTAGCCTCCGCTTTATTCAAAAGCCCATGGCTCCTTAGGACCTGAACCTCTGGACAGCATCCCTTAAAAGATGCAGAAGGGGGAGTCTTACAGGTACAGCTCTTAGTCCAAATAACATAGGCTCTACTGCAATGAAAACAACCCCAATATCCCAAAACTTCAGTTCATTCTCCACTCCTTTTTGATGTTAGAATTCCTGAGTCTTAGTGCTCCTACTTGTTCATCAGTCTTAATTCTGAGACCCAGAGAGATGGAGCTTCCTCTTTGTGGCTCAAGAGCATATAGGGAAACTGGTCGCTGATTCCTAGCTTCTCCTACAATGAGTCATACCCTTTTAGCTTAAGTAAGCCATGGGGTCCCACTGAGCAGTAATATCACCATAAGGTACCTTTTACTTCCTGGAGGGTTAATGAATATTTTTACATCATGATGTGATGTACCTAAACCCTATTGTCTTTTATTTATGTTACCTCCAACGGGTCAACCCTCATCTGCCACTTTCTGCCTTGGTTTTACCACACTTCATGGACGGTGCTTCAGCTGTGAATGCCATACTATGCTTCCCTTCTGTATACTTTTCTGTTTGAATTTTGCCCAGTGATCTTTTGGGTTTTGCATTATTTCCTTTGCTCATGATTGTGTGTTTGGAGCAGAGAGGGCAGTATCTCAAATAATGAGTTCAATCAGACTCCACAGCCCTATGGTTAAATTCCCTCTCTCCCACTGATCACACTTTAGGAGGAGTGTTTGTTTTAGAACGCAGAGCTAACATCCCCTGAGTCTGATGTGAGGCAGAATCCCTATATTTTCCAAGGCATTGATGTTAATGGACCAGGTAGAATTTCCATATAATCAAAATGCATTCCTTAGCCCGAAATGTTCTCTCATTAGTGAATATAAACTGGTGCTTATTCAGCTAAGCAATGCAATTTTTTTTTTGTTTAATAAAAGCCCAATCTGTTCATTTGTTTACTCTGTTTACTCCCTAAAGGTTAAGGCTTTTGCGACTTAATACAATGCTTAATGAACAGAAGAAAGAATATTAACTGTGGGCTCTGCCCTGTTGACGTGCTCCTAAGAGCTGCACTTGGCTGCAACCCAAATGTGTCCGGCAGAGCCGACCAATTTGCCCTGGAGCTCAAGCTTCCCACTCGCAAGCTGGATCCTGGACTCAGACAAACATTGTGCTGTAGTATCTTGTTTTAGCACAGGGATCGGCAGAGCTCAGCTGGCATCCCTCAACACCGTTCTTTGCCTCCACCACCCTTAACAGCACGTGTAGTTTCTTCCTGCAGTGCAGTCGCCTGACATGTGTAATCGTGCCCCACACCCAGCTGTGTCCTTGCTGCTGGACCAACGGGAAGTGACCGCGCACCTCTCTCTGCTCAGGGTTCACATAGCTGTAGGCAAGCCATCTTGCAGCCCTAGCTTTCCTTTCTGTGATTGAGGCTGAGAAAAGGGGAAATAATACTCATACATAAAAATTCAGGAAATAAAGGTCTTCCCATTGGCAAAATAAAGATCTTTCTGCAAGTTGATCTTGTCTGTACTAATTGGCTCTCCGTTACTGAAGCTCTTCAAACAAATGCTTGATGATAATTTGGTATAACAAAAGAGGACACATTCTTGTTTTCATTTTCAGCTTTATTGAGGTAGAATGGTTATGTAAATAATTGCACACAATTAAAATATATATATTCTAATAAGTTCGGATGTATGCCCATGACTACAATAGTCTCATTACAAACCAAGTGCTGCACATATCCATCCAGATTGGGTATTCTTTGTGTGCTTCTGAATGTGTTTCTGAGCTAATCGCTTTAAAAAACCCTTTGTTCTTCTGGATGTTTTTTCTTTCAGATTCCATTCTTCACTCCGGTAGTCGCTCTTCTGCATATCATCTGTCCTAATCTTCATATTATAAAAGATATGTGCGTTAAGATCCACTTCATTCTAATGCAAAGTCCTCCTTCCATTGAATCCTATTTGTCTCTACAATCCGATGTCTCTCCTTTGGTTTACCAATAGATTTCTGTTTACTTGTGTGTATTCTGTTTTAAACGTTTGCCCACTTATTTGAGAAGTAGAAAGAGACACAGTCGGATTCACGGACACAGATTTGATTCACTTCAAAAACGTCTGCAGAAGCAAGGGCTCATCTAGAGCGGGAGCCAGCAGGGGAGACCATTGGTGACAACCCAGATTTCTCCAATAGCTCTCTCAGAAGAAAGGAAAAGAAATGGTAGAGATACAAATGTGTGTTGGTGGTGGGTGGGTACAGAAGCAGCCTTAGCACAATGCATGTGAATTATAAAATTATGTTTCATTGATTGTTTCGCAAGAATGACAGGAGAGGGAGCTCTAGAGCTATAATGCTAGAAAAACTGCCTGGCCTTTACTCTTCCCTCAAAGTACAGAAAAAGTCCCCAAAAGAAAAAAGCAGAAAGAAGCAGAGAAGGAAGGGAACAGGTAGAGCTTACCAAATATTATTACAAAGTGGTGTGAGGAAGAGAGATCAGGGCAAGAGTGATGGAGGTGATGAGACTGGTGCCACACAGCTGATACCCAAGCAAATGAAAACTATGATGCATTTAAAAAAAAGTGAAACAAAGTGAGACACGAAGAAACACATAGATACATATGTGCTAGATTTAACAAAGCTCTGAGAAGAGGCAATTGGAAAAATTAACATTTAAAAACAAGACAAAGTAGAATTAGAACAAAATAAGCTTTTTGTTTATTTTTCTCCTATTGTTAGTAAGCCTTCATTTTTATTCCATTTTGTGGGAGGCTGGTCATCCACTGCAGCTCTCCCTCTCTGACTTCCAGGAGACCACCACCCAGATTCCTCCGAGCTGCTGCTTTGATGGAATCCAGAAGCCTGTCTTCCTGGCTGACGGAAAGGCAGGGCGGTTCCTATGGTTCTCTGGCTACTTCTCTCACCTGATCCTCCCCTGCAGCTGCAGCAACTTCAAAGGCTCAGAACATGGGACTGCACTGCCTTCCAAAGGCACCGCTCTGCTCCTGACCTGCCTGTCCCCCTGTGCCCCTCCAACTGCCTCTAGGCTGCCTCCCTAGCATCCTTTGTGGAAATGAACTTGGCTAAAGTTGTTGCAACAGTGCCTAAACCTAGAACCCCCATTTAAAAGTTCATGCCTTAGAAATGGTTTTGCCTTATCCTTTCTTCCTTTCCATCCTCTTCCCTCCCCTGCCTTCCCTCCCCTTCCCTTCTTGCCTCTTCCCCCCCTTCCCTTCCCTTCCCTTCCTTTTCCTTCCCTTCCCTTCCCTTCCCTTCCTTTCCCTTCCCTTCCCTTCCCTTCCCTTCCTTTCCCTTCCCTTCCCTTCCCTTCCCTTCCCTTCCCTTCCCTTCCCTTCCCTTCCCTTCCTTTCCCTTCCCTTCCCTTCCTTTCCCTGTCGATTTCATTATTCCAGGGTTGAGTAAATCTTTCCGAGGCAAATTAGCCGACATAGTCTCAGTTTGCTCAGATACATATAGGAGCTCGGTCTGGGGTAGACCAGGCATGCCTGGGCTATGGCATCCAATGGTAAGAGCTGGAATGGATGTGAGCAGTTTGGCAAGTCGGCTGTTCCTGCCAGAACAGGAGCTGGGCCAAGTTAGGCTGTACCAAGGACCCACTGGCATATGTGAGATCTGGGAGATGATCTGACAGAGGAGCTTGTGGAACACCTCTATCAGGATATGTTCCTGCAGGTGAGCCCAAGAACCAAGACTGGGAGCAGCCCAGAACAAACCAGGTAACAGTAACAGCTAGCAATACATATGGGTCAGGTCTGGGGACAGGCCAGGCTAGGCCAGTTCAAAGCACCCACTGCCAAATGTGTCCAGAGTGCAAGAGAAGTCAGATTCACAAGCCAGTTCACACTAAGGCCAGAACTGGGAGCAGTTCAGTCTAGGCTAGGCTGTAGTACCTGTCAGCCTGAGGTGGAACTGGAGGTGGGCTGGGCAAAGCCAGACTACAACACCCATTGGTGAATGCCGAGATGAGATGAGCCATGCCAAAATGGGCCGCAGCCCAAACCAGTGCAAGTAAGGCCTGGGATGGGGTGAGTCTAGCAGGGGAGCTGTGGCAGCTCTAACTGTGCTGCAGTTCCCACTGGTGTGCCTGAGGGCAGAGTGTGTGGCAGGCAGGGTTAGGCTGTGCTTCAGCATCCATTGGTATGTGGATGAGATGGGCTGGCGATAGAACTGACAAGGTGACTGCAACCACCAGTGTAGGCTGATGGGGTGATGGACAGAGCTGCATCCCACACTGGCTAGCACAAATAGGAGTCAAGTTAGGGTCCCCTCTGACAAGATTTCTTTGTGGACCCTCTGCAACCAGATCATTGGACTCAGAACTCCAACCACAGTGAAATCACAAGGTCTGTGGTGTGACCATGGAGCACAGGTGTCAGAACTGGGTGTCCCTGGTACCAGAGGCCTGTGCGGTGGATGGCATGCCCCGATGCTCATGGGGGATGTGACAACCAACTCACCGGGACCTGCAGAAGATATCTAATACCATGGAGGGCAGAACAAATTGGACAGCTACTCGGGGTAAATCACCTCTACCTCTGCTGCAGTTCTCTCCCCCCACTCTGAAGTAGACTCTTGGAGTAACCGATTCCCTTTCTTTGACGTCAAGGAGTTACACTGGCAAGTAATGCCCTCCAGAAGCCTTAACCCACCTACTTCCTTTAAAAAATTTTTTGTGTTTATCTTCTAATCGCTACTATTATTTTCCATGATACAATTTTGTAGGTATAGGGACTCCTCCTGCCTCCCATTCCACCCTTGCCATTCTAGCCCCACTACATTTCCCCATATTATTATGATACTGTTGTCCTTCAGTAGCAGGCTATTCTTTAGGTGCATCAAGGCATTGTCCTAGCTACTAAGTGTGAAGTTGTCCTCTGAGGATTCTCTGTGTATAGACAATAATGTGACTGGTGTCTGTGGGAGCTGTGTAAGCATTTCTATCCTGAATCTGCCATCTTTGAAGGCAATCAATTCTTAACTTGCTTTTGTCCTTAGCACCATGGAAGGGAATAAAATGCTAAGTTATGCCACCAGCAGAAAGTTCAGTGGCATCCTTAGTAACATAATCAGGGTTATCTTATTACCTGATTATATAACGATGCAGTGGCATCATTAGTAAGATAATGCATTCTGTTATCTGAAAACATCCCTAAAAGTGTTCAAAGTGTCACTCTTTGGAAGCATGTGGCTGCTCGTTATCTTTTACGTGTATGAAAATCTTTGAGAAATTGTTAGAAATGACTTGTGTCACCTTTTCTCTTGCTTCTAGTACATCGAACCCTGATAATTGCACCATCACATAACACACTCAGTTCAGTGCTAACCACATGTGCAGAACAGTGCAAACTTGGGTAAGCAAGGCAGGGAGGGAGAGAATGGTGTGGAGAGGGATGGAAAGATTGACAGATGTTTTAAGAAGCATTACGAAATTGATGTGCATGCAGGTAATGTAAAACAGACTAAATTGTGGACAGAATTTCACAGAATTATAGTAGTCAAGGAATAATGAAACCTTATCTGCTTACTGGATAAATGCATGTCCCTCTTATTGCCTGCTGTAACTTGCGCAATACTACTGAGCTAATTTGTAGGATTACTATCCGGAATCTCGGGAGCTCAGCAAGCTGGCCCTCTCAGATACAGAGGCCCATCATCATCTTCCAGGGTCTAGTGTGTTTCCAATAATAGATCCTAAATGAGAGGATACTGAGATAGCCACTTTCTAGATCAAAGAAAATGTCATCATTGAATATTATTTTTAAAATTAATTTATTAGAGAGAGACAAAAGAGAGAGCTGTTATTTTCTGGTCCACTCCCTTAAAACCCATGAGGGCTGGGGCCAGGCCAAAGGCACACACCAGAAACTCAGTTCTAATCCCCTAAGTTGATAACAGGGACCCCACCACTAGGGCAGTTGCCCGCTACCTCCCAGGATGCACATGATGAAGAGACAAGTCAGGAGCAAAATCGGGGTATGAAACCCAGGAACTCCAAGGTGGCACCTTGTGCTGAAGTATCTTACATGCTAGGCTGTATGTCTCCCCAACTCCTTGTTGGTTTTTATTGTATCACTTAGAACTTCTTTTAGTAGAATAATGCAGAATAACCCAGATTCCTTAGGAACTGGAAACACAGTTATGAAGACTTCTTACAACATCTATAAATCACCGTGTATCAACTAAGATTTGCTGGCCCATAGAAAAAGAGTCTGCTTTTAATCATGAAATTCGAGGTCTTTATAATCTGGCACCAACTTCATGTTTGGTCACAGTCCCCACTCCTACATGCTTACTTAATACCCTAATAATGAGAGGAGACCTGGCGGGCCTGAACCCAAAGCACAGATAGTGGTGATTCACATAGGGATATGCAGACAACCTGGAGACACCTAAGTCTCTGGGAGAAATTTGATGCCAGTTGTTATCCATTTAAAAATATTTCTTTGAAAGATAGAATGACAGAGGGGAGTGGAAGCAATGGAGAGCACAAGAGAGGGAGAGACAATCTCCCATTTGCTGGTTGATTTTTCCAAATGATTGCAACACACAGGGTTGAGTCAAGCTAAAGTCAAGAGCTCAGAACTCCAACAAGCTCTCCATGAGTGTCAAGGGCCTGAACACTTGGACCGGTATGTGTTGTTTTCCAGGTGCATTAGCAAGATGCTGGATGAGAATTGGAGCAGGTGGGAATCAAACTGACTCTCCAATATGGATTATGTGCATTAATCTATTGTGTTGCAGTGTCGACTCCTCAGTTGCTAGGCAGTGAAATTAAACAGGATTGAAGTGAATTCTGAAGACAAAATCTAGTCAGAGAATCTCCTAACAGTTTTTCAAGCACAGTCTGTAGGGCAGGGGACAGATAAGTAAAAAGATAAGTAAAGCAAGCAAAACAAGAACAACAACAGAAAAAAAAAACCCAATAACCAGTTAATGAGAATTAGAGATTTCATAAAGGATTATTGCACTTAACTGATAGGTTTGGATTTCTTGAGATCTCTCATGTCTATAAAATGAATGTGTGGTGAGATTTGGGTCTGATATGAAGATATGTTTCTAAAAATTTGAGCTGCATATGGGTGATAGTTTTTTGGAAAGTTCCAGCCATGGGAGAATATATAGTAAAAGGAAGTGGATATACAAGAGGATTTGAAAATATTTCATACTTCATAAATCAGCTTGGAGCTACTCTGCATGATCTAACTACCATGAAAACAAATATGCTGTGCAAGGTGATGAAATTGGTAAACCCAGACTTAATGAGCTAAAACTAAAAAACCAGTAACTACAGCAGCAGCTGCTTGGAATTTTGCCTATTAGCAGGAAGACAAATCTTGATAGTCTGTGAGATTTACTGAAATATATTAATACCAGAGTAGAAACCTATATCCTGAAGATCCTGACTAATGGGGAAGAAAAGGATAAGCCAGGGGCTACACTGCCCACTAGATGTTTACTTTGTGATTGGATGGGATTGCCACAGTGATGCCCTGATCTCCCACAGATCCTTACACAAATGTGCATGAGAACATGTTTCAAGGGTACAAAGCAAGGAATGGAGACCATAGACATCTTCAGTGAGAATCTAGGGCTCATCCAGTGCTCTGTTAGAACCCAACTCCCTCTACATCCTTTAAACCACATAACCCTCATGCGATGGCACCTCTGTTGGACAAATGGAAAGCAATCAGTAGACTATCTAGGGAAGTCTACATTGGAGTGCCTACATTGGATTTACCTTCTGGCTCTTGATGCCAGCCTCTGTCAGTGCAGACCGGAAGAGTCATCAGTGGTAGCTCAAGAAGTTGGGTTCCTGCCAAACACCTGGGAGGCTGGGCTGAGTTCTTTATTCCTTGGCTTTTGTCTGAGCCAGCCCTAGCTGTTGTGGGCATTTGGATAGTGAACCGACAGATGAGAGCATTCTCCCTCCCTCAATCTCTAACTCTCAACCTCTCTCTCCTCTGTGTGTGTGTGTTTATGTGTGTGTTTGCCTCAAAATACGTGAAAAATAATTTCAAAACCTTTTTTTAAAAATAGGAGCCAAATCAGTAGGAAAGCCAGCAAATGAGAGATTTCAAAATGTGAAAAGAGTCACCTATTTTGAGTTTTCCTTCATTTAAAGCCAAGCAGAAGCACCAAATCCTGATACTTAGATTTAAACTGAAATATATGCAACATGGGGGCACACCTTGCTGTCTTAAGATTGGGCTTAACTAAGTAAGAGAGATTTGAAGAAGCTGGCAAGATGGGAAAGATTTACTCTTTTTAAAGGGCCAAAAGCAACAATGTGAAGGTAAACAAGCATATTTTTTCCAATGGGAAAAATCATGCAACACGTTAAAATGAATGCAACAATGGAATAGAGCGGCTGTGTTGGAACATTTCTACTATGTAGAAACTGGCATATTATTCTGAAAGAGAGAATTGTTCTTCCAACACATGGAAACTGTCTGGAGGTATAGATGTTAAATCATTTCAATCTGTAAGTCCAACCAGCACATTTAATCTCAGGAGTTTGGAGAAATTGTCCCATGTGTTCAGATTGATATTTATTAGCCATTAGAGCATATGCTTGATATAAAATCAAATGTATGTAGGTAGGTGTGTATAGGTATGTATGTTCAAACTTGTAGCTGAAGAAGTAAAACTATCAGCTTCCTCTGGCACTGGCAATATAACATTAGAAAACTGTGTTTGTTTTCTGCCTTCAAAACTGAGCTGACACATTCCAGATGGCAGAAAGGCCATTAACAGATTGCCAAGCCAATGAATTACAGGTGTCAGGCTGCAACAGTATGGAAGTGAGGGTTAATCATCGTGTCACTGGCATCCACGGAGTTCATAATTTTAGACTTTGTGCAAATAGAAAATTGTAATCTTCAACTGCCGTTTGCCAGGTTACTGAGTGGCAGCACAGAGTCATATAAGACAGATCCATGACTGACGGAAAGCCTGTTTACCTCAGGAAAACCTGTAGATAGAGTGAACAGAAATTCTTGATAAAGGAATGTTCTGGAGGATAGATTTCCTCAAATGCCCCAGCAGCATCTGTTTTCACCCTGTAATGTCAGTGTGTTGTGATGGAAAGTTCAGATTATCTGTTCCAATAGACACATCCAATTTAACACTCAACATGATTCATCACCATCCCATGCTTTGCTTTCTCCAGATCTTATATACTATAGGGACCAGTAAGTTCTCATTTTCAGAAAATGAGGAAAGAATTGCTTACTCTGCCCCCCCCCAAAGGAAAATTCTACTAATAGATATAGATTTTTAAAAATATATTTTCCAAGCAAGGAAGCAAAGAGGCAGAGACACATGTGGTTCGCTGACTAGATATTGCAATGGATGGACTGGGCCAAGCCCGAGCTGAGAGCTGGTAATTTAACCCAGTTCTCCCAAAGGGCTGGCAGAGACTAAATCCAATAGAGGCACTTACTCTAAACTTTCAAAACAAATGTCTTTTACTATAACACCTTGTTGAAATAAGATGCATTTAAAGAACTTTGATTTGGTGTTAGGAAAGTGAAAGAGAATAAAGATCCTTTAAAGCACAAAGATAGAAGAGGCCTCGGTGAGTCACACACGTCAATAGAATGTTAGATACATGTAAGTGTCTGAAAGTCAGGCATTGATGTGCAGTAACAGCAAGTGGCTATGCAAGAGGCTTTGAAAACAGTTCTAGCTTTACAAATTAGCTTTGAGTTCCTCTGCATGATCTGGTTGCTATGAAAACAAATATACCATCCAAGGTGATCAAATTAGCTAACCCAGGTTTAATGGACTAAAGCTAAAATATTAGCAATTACAGCAATGACTCAATATCTTGTGTATCTTCAAGAAGATAAATCTTGCTAATTTGTGGTGTTTACTCAGGTATATTGATATCAAAACAGAAACCAGTGTCCTGTTGCTTTAGCTACATGAACTGAAGAATTAATGTGGGCAAGACAGACATTTATGGAGTATGACACAATCTGTTCACCTCTTTGCTTTGTGATTGGTTTGAAGTTTTGCCGCGATGTGCTGAGGTACAACGAATATCTGTGTGGTGGTGCAGGAACCATGGCTTAAACAGTATTCAAGAAACTTTCTGGGGCCATCTGACACCTGGAGGATTTGGGACTCAAATCCCTGTGCATCTTTTAAACCATTCTGTCCTCCAGTAATGACAGGGTGTCAGAAGACTATAAAATAACCAATAGGTTTTGATGTTGTACCTGGGAAAATGGGAGAACTTGATATGTGGCTGTGGAGGTCTGTTTAGAAGATTATTTTGGAAATGTATAGTCAATATCTTTGTAAATTGTGTATAAACATGTCTACATTTATTTGTTTGGGACTCTAAATGACAAAATAGAGAAATCCAATTATGAATCCACCTCCTGGTGAATCAATGAAGACAACTGTGTTAACAAAACTGTTTATTTCATCTTTGCTGAAGAGTCCATTTTTAAAATCAAACATTCCTTCAATCATCTCGTTTGTATATCTTAGAGATCTTGTTATACATAATTATTCACCTTAAAGTGTTTCTCTTTTTTCATTTATTTTTCTTAAAAATTTATGAGTAACTGAATCAATCTCATCAACGCTACTTAAGGGGGTCCGGTGTGGTAGCCTAACCTTGGGACTCTGCACCCACATGGGAGACCCTGAGACGTTCAGGGCTCCTGGCTCCAGATCAGCTCAGCTATGGCCAACCATTGCGGGCACTTGGGGAGTGAATCATCGGACGGAAGATCTTCCTCTCTGTCTCTCCTCCTCTCTGTATATCTGACTTTCCAATAAAAATAAATATATCTTTAAAGTCCCAACATTACAAAAGATTGCGGTTGAACAAAGGCATGTGATGGACATTTTGCTGTTGTGTTGGTGTTCAGGGAAGGTTGTGGGCTTTTCAAGCCGGACACGCCCTATTCAAAGCACAAATGCTAACTGTCAGACCAAATGCTGTATCCCATCTTATTTTCTTCCATTATGGAAGCCACACTGCCTTTTCACAAAATTATAGTAAAGAATAAGAAAATGAGTCAAAATATTTTAGCTCAGTAGTTTGAATGTATGAAGTATCCCATGCTTGGGATGCTTGGGACCATCACACATGGGACCACTATTTGTCCTCTTCAAAGTCTCGGATTGCAATCTTTTAAAGTGAGGTTTTCCTGAGAAAACAGCCATAAAGTAGCCACAACAGTACAGCCTTCATCCGGAGACTCCTTTCCAGGCATTCTCATCCTCACATTCCTCCGAGACTGACTCACTGCCCTTTGCAGTGCACTGCCCATTTAGGCTTATTTTTTTGGAAGGTTTATTTATGTATGTATTTTAAAAAGTCAGAGAGAAAGAGAGAGAGTGGGAGAGGTTGGCTGAAAGATCTAGTATCTGCGGGTCACATCTCAGATGGCCACAAGGGCCAGGGCCAGACCGGGCTGGAGGCAGCGGCTTCTTTGAAGTCTCTCCTTTGAGTGGCAATGGCCTGAGCACGTGGGCTTTCTTCTATTGCCTTTTCCACACCATGAGCAGGGAACCAGATCAGAAATGGAGCAGAGGGGCTGGCAGGTAGCAACTTTACCCATGCTGCCACAACACCAGCCTGTGTTTCATAGTCAACATTACTCTACATGTCTCCAATTATCCAGACTTGACAGAGTTCCATTATAAAAGTGTTGAGTTGGTTGCACACCCTTGAGTTTTGAGACTGAGATGCTCTGACTATGATTAACTTGATTCACTATGCTATTGTGACCAATTTTACGTATGTGTCTGTGGATGACCGAGCTTCTCTGGATTACGTAACTGGAAATGGGTTGAGTAATTTGAGGGATGTGTGTTTCAGTAAGCAAGACCACGTGGCTGTGCTTACCAATATGGTCATAGCAGTTGAGAGTTCAGTTGCTTTAGATGCTCAACAACAGATGGTCTTCTTAACATTTCAACCTTGTCACTTGGCTGCTTTGAATGTGATCTGTATTTTCCTCACTATATTTTCTTTTGTGTTACAGATATTTGGACTTCCTGTTTGTTTTTAGAGTGTCTTTTCAAGTCCATTGACATTTAACTCTTTTGTTACCAGTCTTATCTCTAATGATTATCTACTGTATATGGTTATGTCTTAATATGTGTTTGGAGATTTTCTTTCAAGCCTATGATTTTAGATGGTGATATAAATTTTACCTACTTCTGGGCTTCTGGGCCTAGCCACTAAAGTCCTTGCCTTGCATGTGCCAGAATCACATATGGGTGTTGGTTCATAGCCCAGCAGCCCCATTTCCCATGCAGGTCCCTGCTTGTGGCCTGGGAAAGCAGTCGAGGATGGCCCAGAGCCTTGGGACCCTGCACCTATATGAGAGACCCAGAAGAAGCTGCTAGCTCCTGGCCACTTCGGGATTGAATCAACAGATGGAAGATCTTCCTCTCTGTCTCTCCTCTTTGTATATCTGACTGTCCAATAAAAGTAAAACACTTCTTCAGGTTTTTTTTTACCTACTTTATTTTTACTGTTTGCTTTTTTGTTGTCCTTCAAAGTAACTGGGAGTTTCATGCAGACTCATTGAAGAGATTCTTCCCTACTACAGATTTCTGAATACGTGCTCCTGTGTTACCTTCAAGCAGTTTTCTGGAACTGCCTTCTTCATTTAAACCTTTAATCTACCTTAAATTAAATTTTCTTGTAGAACGAGTTGTATCAGTCATGTCTAATTAGGACACATAGATCCCATCAGTGTTTCTGAAATAATTTAATATAAAGAATTGTTAACCACATGTAAAATTAACGGGTAATTGGAAAGGCAAAACAAGCAAAGAGTTTTGAGTTATCACAATGATAGCAAGCATAGTGAGCACCTGTCCCACGGATGTCTTGCTCTGTTCCTAGGGAAACAGAGAGTTTGATCTTAGCAGTATTTATTAGCTTACAGGAACAGGTTCCCACTCTGAAACTCAGGCATCTGGGGAGAATGGAGCTGTCTCGCTGATTCTGAAAATCTCTGGTTTGGCTAAGTGTCTAAGGGTGATGCAGTGAGATTCTGAGACTGTTAGCAAAGCCAAAATTAACACTGGATGGAATGTTGACTATGGGGAAGGAACTGGTCTAAATGATGGCCACAGTCTGCAATGTTCAAGGGATAAGACAGCAGGCCATAGGCCAATAGGAACCCACGGTTTTGAGCTAGTTCAACTTGCTGAACTTCTCCCTTATCTTAATGAGATCATTGTGTTGCTGTTTGTAGTATTTCAGCCAAGACCCCTACACATTTGATATTTTATTAGAAAGGCAGGTATAAAGGGAGAAGGAGAGACACAGAGAAAGATATTCTATTCACAGGTTCACTCTGCAAGTGGCTTCAATGGCCAGAGCTGAGCTGATCGGAAGCAGGGAACCAGGAACCTCTTCAGGATCTCCCATGCAAGTGCAGGGTCCTCAGGCTATCCTGTATTGCTTTTTCAGGCCACAAGCAAGGAAATAGACAGGAAGTGGCACAGCTGGGATTCAAACCGGTGCCCACATAGGATCTAAGCCAAGGATTTAGCCACTGGGCTATCAAGTGTGCCCACATTTTACATTTGAAGAGTGATGCCAATCGGAAGGCTCACGTCACCTGCTCCACCATTGTCTCTGAGCAAACTTCTGCAATGTCTGTCTTCATCTGTGTTGGAGTATGACTGTTTCTGTAGACCTGTGGATACGGAAGGCTTGATGAGAGCGTGATAAAAGAACCCAAGTGAAAACCAAAGTTGCTTGACTGTATCTTTGATTCCATTCAATTTTTATTTTTTTTAAAGCAGCTGATATATTTCTGTTAATATCTTACTCTTTTAATAGATGCAGTTTCCTCCCTTATGTTTGTTGTATGATTTCATTTTAATGGGAATGAAATGTTTAAAAGATGTTTTAGTGAGATTTTGCTCATGGTGAATTCCATACTTGAATTGTTTGTCCTGATATGGTTTTATTTGCTTAGTTCTTCAAGGATATTTTCATTAGACAGAGGATTCCAGCCAGTGAAAAAAGTCAAGGGCTTAACTTGATCCTTTCTCCAACACAGTATATACAGTTTCTATTCACTTCTGGTCTCCATTGTTTTTGTTAGTTGGCTATCCATTCTATGTAATCATGCTGTGAACTAGTTTTAGTACGTTCTTTATTATTTTTTTTTTCACTAGCAATGGATTTCACTAACTGTATGCTTGGACATTTTTGATATCTGAATCTGTCACTATTTCATCATTGCTGAAATTTCTCACTCATGTCTTCAAATACGGTTCCCATTTTTTTTTTAAATTTTAGTTTCTTTTGGAAACTGAATGCATGTTATATCTTCTATGTCTTCCATGATCTTTGTATGTGTTTGTTTTTTCATTTCCTATGTGTTACTTTTACTTCTGCCATATAATAAATCCTGTTGTTTATCCCATTGTACTATAACTCTCTTAAGCTAACTCTGATCTGGTATCAATTCTATCATTTTTTGCTCTTGATATTTTTAAAGATTTATTTTTTTATTACAAAGTCAGATTTACAGAGAGGAGCAGAGACAGAGAGGAAGCTCTTCTGTCTGTTGATTCACTCCCCAAGTGACCACAACAGCTGGAGCTGCACCGATCCGAAGCCAGGACCCAGGGGCTTTTTCAGGTCTCCCACGTGGGTGCAGGGTCCCAAGGCTTTGGGCCATCCTTGACTGCTTTCTCAGGCCACAAGCAGGGAGCTGGATGGGAAATGGGGCTGCTGGGCTATGATCCGGTCCCCATATGAGATTCTAGGGCAGAGAACCTCAGCTGCTAGGCCACCTCACTGGGCTCAGGCTTGAATTTTTTTTTTTATTAAAGCAGTCATCACTTTTTTCTCAAATAATTTTTCACCAATGCATTTTACATGCAGATGTCTTTTGGATTGCCTCATCACCCCACTAATAACAATAATCTTCATTAAAAACTATGCCCAACACAGGAAAGGATATCATTTTTGGCCATTTCTGGTTTACAACAGTTGATTTTCTTATCTACTTTTGTTTCAATTGCTGCTGCTAATATTCCTTGAAAATTAAATGTGCAAAACTTTTGAGGTTTATGAAGAAAGTGTTCTCCTGAGAATATTATTATATATCATAATTAAAATGCATATTATAATAGAATGTATTAGTGTTTGGAATGCTAACTTTCTAGAAGTCTGATATTTTGTGTATTATGATTCCTTAGACTACTGGAATGGATTTGAGCTACCTAAAGCATTTAACGTTATGTCCTCCCAAGGACTTTTCTTTTGTGTTGCACTAATCAAAACCATTACGGATTTTTCTCACCATTTCTTGAACATGAGGAATGATAATTATTATTTGTTTTTGTTTTGGGGGTTAACCTGTTGATCATATTTATGGGTTTTTAAAGGATAGTATTTTTTAAGTTATCCATTTAAATTTACTGAATTTGTCTTCCTTTTGCCAGGAAGGCAGTGAGATCTTTGGTCTGTCGTTTGCCTTCCCCAATGCCGACGACAGCAGAGGTGGGATGCATGAAGCCAGGAGCCCATAACCCCATCAGGGCTTCCCTTGTAAATGACAGGACCCAAGTACCAAGCCATTACTTGCTCCCTGCTGATGGATGCATTAGCAGGGAGCTGAACTCAGAAGCAGAGCCAAGACTGGAGCATCATTTCAATATAGCAGGTGTCCTCAGCACTTTACCAATTGCCTGTCCCCAAAGTCTGGGATTTTTGTAAAGAGACCACAGCTTGGCTGTACCTAGAGCTTCAAAGCCAAAGTGGAAGGGGGGGTGAAGAAAGGCAGAAGTGGCTTCTGTGTTGTGTTCACTACTTCGTTAGAGTGTACCAAGATACTGGCCTCATAAATCTTTCTCACCATCTCTGCTCCTCTGTGTTTCAAAGAAAAATTTTAAAATGCATTTCATTTAATTTTATACTAATAATGTATCCTAATATTTTCACTGAAAACGTTGGTTTTAATTGCAAGTCTCACAATATTTTCATGTGTTATGGCTCCTCCTTTGTTCAAGATCTTTACTGTTATGTTTTTGACAAGCAAATTATTTTTAGCTGACAAGTCTTTTCAACAAACAGCCTTTATAGTGAGAGGAAAAACATTCTTGCACAGAAAATTATTTTGTGAAACTGTATCTTTGCAGGATGTTTAGATAAATGCCCTGCTTCCAAACAGGAAATGGTTATGGTGGGGATTTTGTTTATTTGTTTGCCTTCTGTGGTTTTCTTCCTTGGACTTTGGCTTTGGAGGAGCATTCCTTAGTTACGTGGAAATTCAATGTATATTGAAAATCCCTCTCTTCGGTACACAGATGATGGCATTCTAAGTGCAAGTAGTGAGGGTATAATAAATTTAAACTATTCAGAAAGCCCTAATGTCATTTTCTTTGAGGACAAGTTTGTGCAGTACTGTGCAGAAACAGGTGAAAACCTCATTGATGTTACAGTTCTTCGTAAAGCTTGACATGGATGGCAATTTTCACAGTCTGTGTGATAGCTTGCACTGACCAGCAAGGTAGTCCACTTTCAATGGACTGGACTTACTTGAATTTCAGGCCCTAGTGGTCCACTGTTACGTTCTGGGAGTGTGAACAACATCCTATTCAAAGCAACATTTGGCTCCTTTGGTAGACGAGAGATACGCTCTTCGTTAGTGATGTCATTGATGTCGAATATAACATTAAACTCTGCCTGAATGACGAATGCTGGAGATGCTCATGACCTCCACCCAGCAGCTTCCGTCGCATTCCTCGCTGTAACTCAGGACAGCCCTGGCTTGCTTTCTTAGCTCCAGACTCTGAGCTCACTTCAGCCTCCGCCGTTGCTGGCATTTGGGGAATGGAATTATGGGTAGAAGCCGTTAACACTCCGGGATTTCTCTGCTTCACATTTTTTCCCTCCCTAACACCTCTCTATTAAAAACAACAAAATTACTTTCAAATTTTAAAACTAAAGCTGTACTCTGGTTCTGTTCGATTGCTGGAGAAGGGCTGGTTTGTTTCTATTGAGACTGAATAGATCCTACCCTAATATACACTAACGGGCCTCCCAGGAAGGTACTGACTGTGCCTTACAAGCAGGCACGGGCGCTACAGAGGTTTGAGTCGCTCTGAGAGCTCACTGCCACCTGTTCCTGTAGACCTGACCCATAAAGACAAGTATGTCCATGTATCATGATAATGACTGAGGTCTAAAATCGTATCAAGTGGTCTGCATACTTGGACAAGACAACGATGAATATCTTTTATTTACTTCACTTAACAGTCATTTGCATGCTTTTTAGAAACGTTCTTAACCAGTTTTATGACAATACATGCTAAAAATAGAAATCCTGATGTCTTCCTCAAATCACAAATTAGTAGAGAAGACACAGGACGATAGAGAAGGACCTAGACCTCTCAGCAGCCTTTTACTGTTGCAAGAAATGAGGCAAGGGATGTCTCAGCTGCACCCAGTTTTGTTGTTTACCATTTCTGAGATGTCTTTTGGAGTTGCTGTGTGTCACTAGTACATAAATCCAGGAGGAACAGTGAAACTGACAGCCAGGCACCTGGCGACAGGTAACGTGAATGCAATCTGGGCAAGCACTCAGAGCCAGTCCGTGGCTCCTCTTCAGTTGGGGTCATGTTTCTGAAAGAGCTTGTTGTCCGCAGGTTCAGTAATCAGGATAGAGATTCTCCAAGAGAAATGCCTGATGTAGGCATTATCGTGCCTGCTTGGCATCTACATAGGCTAATCATGTTGTTTTCACAGTATGTCTGCTTGCTTTCTATCTGAACTTGAGAGAGTCCCAAGCCATGTTACCCTAAACACCTCCACCCCTCTTCTTACATTTGAAGAAATTACGACTCTGCAACATTGCTTGCTGCCAAGGCTCTAATTGATTGTTGGACGCAAATGTTGTAGCAGAGAGTCCCGTTCCAATATGACTTTTAACCTCTTACCTTCCCAAATATGTTTGCAGCATTTCCCCAAATATTTCTCTCCCTTGGACCATGTGCTGTTTCTAAATGAGACATCTGTCAAAGTACATCAAAAGAAAAATGTCATAACCGTGAAATGACATCCAATTTTTGGACTTAATTTAGGTGGCATCTTGACCTACTTATTTTCATGACACTTGTGATAGAATAATTGCATCTTTTATCACATCGATTTGAACAACTAAAGCTTCAAGGACTAAGTAAAGGGATTTGGCAGTCATAGGATGCCTCTCCGCCTTAAGAAGTAGCAACGTTTATCTCATGAATATTATTATCCATGAACCCAACACAAGGCGTAGTGGGCTCCAGGAGTCCAACTTACATATGTATGTAGAAGAGGGTTAGCACTTGGGCATGAATCTGTAGGACTGTAATGTTTTCTCTGTTCATGGAGCTTAACGTGTGATCCGAGGCCTGGAACACTACATCACCTGGGAGCTTGTTAGACTCAGAGGCTAGAGTGCCACCCAAACTAAACTCTACCTTTATTTTAATAAGATCCCCTGTTGAGGAATACTGATTTATACAACAACCTCTCAAAACCACAGATTGCTTTCTCCCCATCTTTTTTTAAACCTCATTCCTTATAAAGGAGTACAAAAAAGCCAATAATGTGGCCCACTTAAAATAGATTTATTTCTTGCTTCTTCCTAAAACACATCTAATTTTGGTTACAATCATCCAGGATCTCATAGGACTATTCATTCTACTTTATTTCTTTTTTTCTGTTTTACTTCAATACTTCTCTTTCACAGAAAATTCCTCTCCTTCATCATCTGCCTTCACATGTAGTGTTTTTTTCTCCGGCAGGTTGACTGTGTTAGAGGGAGGTAGATGGACCCGAGTTGCTGTGTTTATATGATGGAGGAGAAGTATTTATGGTTACTTCACAGATTCTGCAAATATTTATGCTTCGTTTTTTCGTGTCTGTTGAGTAAGGCTCTTCACACGTGCCTGGAGCGTAGACTTGTGCATAAGTGTTTGTTAAAAAGCATGGTGTTCAGGCAGGTCCTTTAGCGAAGCAGCTAAGGTTACTACATGGGATGCCTTTAACCCCGTGCCAGGTGAACTGAAATTTGAGTCCAGGCGTCCAGCTTCCAGTTTCCAGTTCCAGTAAAGGTAGACCCTAGGAGGCAGCCAGTGATGGCTCAAATACCTGGGTCCTTGATATCCTGTTTGAGAGCTGACTGAGTTTCTGACTCCCAGCCTCAGCCATGCCTAACCCTAACTGTTGAGAAGATTTAGGAAATGAAGCTACAGATTTGTTAAAGGTTTATTTTATTTATTTTGATTGCAAAGTCAGATATGGAGAGGAAGAAAGACAGTGAGGAAGCTCTTCCATCTGCTGATTCACTCTCCAAAGCTGCCACAACGGCCAGAGCTGTGCCCATCTGAAGCCAGGAGCCCGGAGCCTCTTCCAGGTCTCCCAGGCTGTTGCAGGCTCTGGGCCGCCCTCGATTGTTTTTCCAGTCACAAGCAGGGATCTAGAGGGGAAGTGGGTCACCAGGATTAGAACCAGCGCCCATATTGGATCCCAGTGCATTTAAGGTGAGGACTTTAGCCACTAGGCTACTGCAATGGGCTCTCTCTCTTTTCTGTTTCTTCCCATCTCTGTATTTCCTCATTTCTCTCTGTTTCTTGGTTTTTCTATGTGTTTATCCCTCTTCCTACCAAACAAAAAACAAGTAAATAAGTAAACAAAAAGCAAATGAATATGTAAATAGATAAGTAAAAGCACACTATTCAAGTGGTCATTTTGAATAAGAATTGGAATTTTTCTTTGTATTATCTGTTTTTCAAAAAAGATGGATTTATTTGGTTTTGCTTGTTGGTTTTTATTGCAGAGAGAGAGAAATATTGCTCTCCCATTTACTGATTCGTTTCCCAGAGGGCGGCAATCCTCAGGAGGTCTAGGGTAGCTAAAGCCAGGAGCTAAGCATGGCACCCTAGTCTCTCACATGAGTGGTTGGAGCCAACCAAGTCAGGCTGTCCGCTACTACCTTTCCAGGTGTATTAGTAGGATTTACAAAGAGCCCCAGAAACTCAATGACAAAAAACAGACAACCCTGTGAAGATATAGATGAAGGAAATAGACATTTTTCAAAAGAACAAATTCAAATGGCTAATAGACATTTGGAAAAAATATATATAAAACACTCAGGCTCCCTAGCTATTAGGAAAACACAAATAAAAGCTACATTGAAATTCCATTTAACTCCAGTGAGATTGGCCTACATTCAGAAATCTAACATCTGGTGGCGTGGATGTGTGGAGAAATGCACTCTACTCCACTGCTGGTGGGAATGTAGACTAGGGCAGCTACTATGGAGTCAGTATAGAGAGTGCTAAGACAACTGGACGTTTGTCTGCTGTATGCCCTAGCTATCTCACTCCCAGGAATATATCCTAAGGAAATGGAATCTGCCATAAGAAAGTGACCTGGAACCCTATGTTTATAGCAGCACAACGCACAATAACACAGACATGGAAACAGCTCAGATGCCCGCCAAAAGAGGAATGCATAAAGAGACTGAGGTGCATCCACTTCATGGTATACTGCTCTGCCACTAAAAGAATGAAATCCTATTATTTGCAACAAAATGGTCCCAACTGGAGACCATTATCCTCAGTGAAATAAGCCAATCCCAAAAGGACACAGATCATATATTGCCTCTGATATAAGGCAACCTTTATGCAAAATACAAGATCAATAGCCCTTCCAGTAGTCAATATGAGGAAAATGATGGAGGAATAGGGGGTGGAGGGGAGAATCCCTGTGTCTATGAAACCATATCATGAAAATAATCATAAAAAATACAACAGATAAAAAATGAAAACAAAACAAAAAAGAAATGCACACACCTCTTTTCCCCATGCATAATTCGTAGTTGTCATGTGCAATCATTGTACTAACAATTGTTGCCTGCAATGCTCAATTTTGTTTGTACATAATATTGATTTTAATATTTCTTTTCTTGAAACATTCAGTCAAGATTTTGAGTGTATCAGTACACTTTCTGTGTTCTGGGTGCTATTCCCTTTGTCAATTATGTGCGTTGAAAATTAGCTTGGTAGTTTATGGTTCAGCTTATTGATTTTGATAGGCTAAATTCTTAATTTACCTGTGGTTCCAGATATCAGCCTGTCTTCATTGTCTGTGTACTAAGAGATGTCATTGCAGCTTGAGCTCATACCTGTATCCTCCTTTGTTTTCTTTGAGAAGTCCTGTAGAACTGCTTTTTAGATCACTCTTCAACTCCATTTTAAAATGCCTATTGTAAGTGGCTTGTACACATCCAGTGCTATTTCTCCTGTCGATGTTTTTGAAGATATTTTTGCCAAGATGTTGTACAAGGTCCATTTTTGCTTCAGGGTGCGCTTAATTAATCAGAAGTAGTAATGAAGTTATTGTAATGATTCATGTAAATGATGCTGGGATCTTAATTAGAATAAAAAGAGTAAGAAGGATGAGAAAACACAATTTTTAGGATCATCTACAAAGAAGACTTGGAATCTACCTTTAATTCATATGTAGTAGCATTTTGGTCCTTCATATTTCATGAATTTTCAAAATAGAGCAGATTGATGCCCTACTGTGGAGTGATATCCTTGAGTGTGCTTAACTTGCAGTGTCTTTCTCGAGTCATTTCTCACTTCCTGCAATCTCTGCTGGAATTCAGTTGTGTGTTGAGAACTCCTTTGAGTAACCTTGTAAAACAGCACCATCTTTCTTCTGAACTTGCTCATCAGACAGCCACACACACACACACACACACACACACACACATCCTCTGTAAGCGAATGTATAGTCTCTTACTATGATCTACAGTGCTGTGAATGGTATAGCATTGTGTTTTCAGGGTTTTTTTTTTTTAACGAGGCTGTCTCTTTTTCTCTAATTATCAGCTCTGTGAGGTAAGGAGGTTCATCTCTCTTCACTAGCATAAAATCAGAGCCATGTCAGTAACTATCACACATTCGTTGAGTACATGAATGAGCAAAACATAATTGTAGGTCAATGAGATGCCTTCTCTTCAAAGTAAGATGTACAGAGAGGAGGAGAGACAGAGAGGAAGATACCTTGTCCAATGACTCACTCCCCAAGCTACCGCAATGGCCGGAGCTGAACAGATTCGAAGCCAGGAGCCTCTTTCAGGTCTCCCATGTGGGTGCAGGGTCCCAAAGCTTTGAGCTGTCCTCAGTTGCTTTTCTAGGTCACAAGCAGGGAGCTGGATGGGAAGTGAGGAGATGACGTCTCTGTTTAAGAAGGGGGGGGGGCATGTTCACTTTCTAAGGCATTTCAAATTTCAACCAGTTTGCTTTACTTACAGTGGTGAAATTCTAAGAAGGTGCAAATGAACTTTGAGGTCTAGAGTCATTTTTTTTCCCTACCATACTGTACCATACTACAGATAGAACAATTGAAAAGCACAATGATGGACCAATTGTAAATCATTCAATCGGACTTGTACATTCCTGGATGAGTCCATCCATCATTTTTATTCCATATTGAACATAAAAGCAAAGGAGTCTAAATTAATTAAACCAGTAGAGATAAAACAAAGCTGTTAACATTCTGTGACCTGCATCTCTGCTTCTACTGAGGCAAGAGCTTGCTGTGCTAGCCACCTTTTCTTGGCCAATTCTCTTCCCTCATCAGCAGTCCTCAACTGTACTCACTTAGAAGGTCTGTTATATTGCTTTATTTATCTCCATGCACACTTCAGGGAAGACTCTATATTAGTAACTTAAACAACCACCGAGATCACTGTATGAACTGGATCCCACAGGCTTTGGTGAGCCCAGAGCCGGACCAGTGCATCTTCCCTAAGGCACACCTTAAAAATGGAAACATAATGAGATGTCACCTAGCCTGCGTTGGCATCTGCCCTGCTAATTCAACTGGCTTAGATGATCTCCAACAAAAAGAAGGACATTGCATAGCTTCTTTATACCAGCAGTTTGCAAATGTTCATGTGTATGTGCATTATCTGGGGGTTTTGATTCTGATTCACTAGCTCTGGTTTGAGGTCTAGCGATGTTCTTTTTTCACAAGCTCCCAATTGATGCTGATACTTCCAGGACCCGGACTGTCCCTGGAGAAACAAGGCAGCCAGGATTCTTTGTTTTGCTCTTTTCTGTAATACAAATTGCTAGAATAGACTAAATAACTCAGAAGCCCGTGTTTGGAAAAATCATCTTCTTTGAAACACAGTCATGCACTACATATTGATGTCTTAGTCGATGATGGGATGTATGTATAGAATGATGGTCATGTAACACTGTATTTACTAATAAGGTTGCACCTGTCTTCATTTGCTTAAATACAAGCTAGGATGCTGGCATTGAAGACATCACTTACAAACACATTTCTCAGCCCATGCATCTGTCAGTAAGCGATGTGTGACTGTGTGTATTTTTCCATGAAATAAAGTAAAATGTTGCAATGTGTCATTTTAATCCTATAGAAGATGAAAAATAATGGACAGTCCTTCTATTATAGTCATAATTATAGTAAAATGTGAATAAAATAAAAATGAGAACTCTATTGAATACAAACAAAAAGAAGCATCAACATGGTTAAAAACCAAATCAGTGAAATCTAGGACATATTCAGTATTGCAAATGCCTTCTAGCAGAAGCTGAAAATCAGCATAAAGAGTATGAACAATAGCCAAATAGGGGTAAGGAAATACAGAGGGCCTCTGATTGACAGTGGTTAAACTTAGGTTTTTTAAAAATTTACAGTTTTGTAAAAGAAAAATACATTCAGCAGGAATTATACTTGAATTATACAGAAATTATATATTTGGATCTTTCGCCACACTAGCAGTATGCAATATAATCCCGTCCTGCAGTGTTGAACAAGGTTGAGAGCAATGCCAAGCCAGGGCGTTCCATCTATTAGGTGAATTAAGGACATTTCTAAATGAGGGTATTTTCCATTTGTGGTGGCCTGTAGAAATATAATCCCATTGTACCACAAAAGTTCATTCAGGAGGATGGGAACAGACCGCAGTTGTCAACTAATTATGTAATGGAAGAAAATCCTCCAGAACTATCTAGATCCTGCAGTGCTCAAAGGTTCATCATTTGCAGCTAAAATTATACACCAGAATCCAACTTTCCAAGCCTCAAAACAAAAATAAGGATTTTCATGCTGCAAGGTTAAAGTAAATAAAAAACAGAAACAAAACAAAAAACTATTTCCTTTCAGAGAAGCCAAAGCAGACTAGAGACATGTTAATCCTGAGGGCTAAGACATTCATTTACATTTTTGTACCTTTATTTGCATTATCCTGGTTTATGTTTTAAAAAGTATTTATTCACTAAGCTGGTTGTGTTTTTTTACCCTCATTCACTTCCTTTCTGTTGCCTCCCAGTTACAATTATATTGCAAACTTCTGTGAAGGGGCCATAGATATCACTAACATACCCAGTTTACACAATCCATACTGTGGTGATGATTTCCAAACTGAACTGTAATTTTCTAAAGATTTATTTTATTTTTTATTGGAAAGGCAGATACATAGAGATAAGGAGATATTGACAGAAAGATTTTTTTATTCGCTGGTTCATTCCCCAAATACTGCAGCAACCACAGCTGAGCTGATCTGGAGCCCAGAGACTCCATAATAACACACGGGTGCAGTCTCTCAAGGCTTTGGGCCATCCTCGACTGCTCTTCCAGGCCACAAGCAGGGAGCTGGATGGGAAGTGCAGCAGTCTCGATATGAACCAGCACCCACATGGGATCCTGGCAGATGCAAGACAAGGTTTAGCCACTATGCTATGGCACCAGGCCCTGGGTTGTAATTTTTAAAGCAGTTTTGTAGGTAGGAACCCAAAGAAGTGCATGGAATGGGACGTACACACATATAAATCATGATGAAAGAACAGAGCTTGCAAGGGATGTAAGTGTGACAGCTGGCCTGGTAGGTGATCCAAAGCCAAGCACAGAAGGGGACAGGATGGCTTTGAAGAAATAATTGACATACTGTGAGGATGGTGTGGTTTCATTGTTGGAAACGTCCTTCCTTTCATGCCAGATCACTCCTGTCTTCCGTACAGGCTCATCAGCATCTCTGATGTAACTGAGTGGTATCAAATCAAAGAAATTGCTTCCAAGGAAACAATTATATTGATACATAACTTTACAAACAAGACTTTTTGATTGACCACTATTTGCTCACAATATTGATTTAACTTGGATAAGCATTAGTTCATAGGCTACTGTGGATTCTAAATACAGTAAAAATATAGGATAGTAAATTAAATGATCATTTGTTTATATTATACAACTGGAAAGTGTTTAAAGATTTGTTTGGTATTAATTTTATAAACAGTATAATTTACTATAATTACTAAAATATAGCGATGCATATTCTCAAACTCAGAGGCTACAAGCGACTTAAGACCTGAAGCAAGATTGATGGGGGATCCAGGCTTATGAAATGGGAGATTCTTTGATCCTTGCGTTAAATATTTCTGTGCTTTTTAGCCCTCCTAGAGCACTCTGGACATAGCAAGCATTGAGCTGCTGCTTACACATAAGGAAACACTTCATACTGTAAATCCAAAGAGAGAATCGTCAGACTTTTAGCATCAAGAAGGAATCTTGTATTTTGATTTTCAGTTTACATTTCTTGATAACTAAAGTTAGTACATATGTATTTTATTTTCTTTCTCTCAAAAAAGGTTTCTTTGTTTAGTTGTGTATTTAGTTAAATGTGAGAGAGAGAGACAGAGAGAGAGAATGGTAGCAGTGTGTGTATGTGGGAGTGGAGCAGGGCCATTCTGCACCTCTGTATCCCCCCTAAATGTTCACAGTAGCCAAAGCTAGGCCAGGCTGAATCCAGGAAGCAGGAATTTCATCCAGATCTCTTGTGTGAGTTGCAGGACCACCATCCATGGATTTCTCAGGCTCATTTAGCAGACAGATGGATTGGAAATGGAGCAGCCAGGATTCGCACTGATGCTCTCATATAGGATGCTGGTGTCATGTGTGGCAGCTTCGCCTCCTCTACTGCAGCACTAGCCCTTGTAGATGATTTTTAAGAAGCTGCAGTGGTTCCTAAAGAAAGCCCACCGTGCCTTCCTCAGAGTTTCTCTTGCGTTCTCCACCTGTTTGTTTCTTCCCCTGTGTCCTCGGCTGGTGTTGTGAGTTTCTGAGCTTCAACTCAGAATCTTAGGAATCTCAGTGTTCCTCTTACTATGACCTGTGAATGCATGCAATACCTTGTTTCAGTCCGTGCTGTCTCACATCAGCTCTGAGAGTGTTTCATTATCTATGTCCAACTGTCTGTTTTTGTAGATGATAATTCTCCTCCTAAAAAGTCACAAAGTGCTTTTCTGAAAAAAAAAAAATGTGTGTTTCTATGGAGTGAAAGAAATTATATTGTCTTTTGTCTTCAAAGGTTCTCCCCCTGGTAAGACAGACTTTTTCTGTATCATAAACTTGAAAAATAAATGATCACTCCATCTAACACATCTTATCTTTCTCCGATTTTGTGTTGTTAGTTTCATGGCATTTATCCAATTGGTTCTTTTTATTTTTCATGTAGATGTTTGATTCAGATAATCCTGGACTTTAACTTGTCCTTAGTAATAAGAAGTATTAACCAGTTGGAAATCCGAGTCACTCTTAGTATGGATAGGACACAGGAGTTTAATGGAAAACCCATTGAGATAGCTGTTGTCCAGGGGACTGCACACCTGGAGATTCCTTCCCCTGAACAGAGGTTGAACCCCTGCTTTCTTCTCTCTGCATAGCAGCACTAACTAATTGCACGCTGCCCTGTGCACGTGCAGCTCGCTGGTATTAGCAAGATCAAACTGGGTGAGCAGACAAAACGTGATTAGTGAGACACCTGTGGAAGAGGGCAGTTCACCTCCCAGGAGAGATCCGAACCTGAAGGATAGAAGCTCTATGGAAGGGAAATGAGAAGAAATGGGAAGCTCCAGTGCATTTTCTCTGGGATATTTAGTCTAAACTTCTCACAGAATCCTTCTCAGGAAAAATCTGGATGTTGAGGCCAGAAATCAAGGCACAACACCTGACTTAAAACTCTCTTTCAGACTTAAGCTGTGTTTTTTATGCTATATTTTATAATGAATCATTCCTTTTTTTTTGCATATAAAGCTCTGAATTAAATGTGTCTCCCAGCGATTTCTCTTTCTCTTTCGAATACATAGTTACATAAATAAGAATGCTTCCAATCCTCCAACTGTTGCTTTATATAAATTCCTAGGTTAGCTAGATCACTCTTGGAATTGTCATCAACATTCTGATTACATTGAACGGGGGCTACACAGCAACTTCAACTCTCTCCCAGCATCCTTCTCACCCTGCTCTGCCCTGGCCCACCTGCCATTTAGAAAATCAGATTGCTCTTATGCCTGCTTAGTGCTGTAAATGTTAAATACATTTGATGGTTCATACAGATTTATTTGAAATTCAATTTCTGCTTTGGAAAGAGACTATTATTGACCTGTTCTAACCACATGCCATTTACTTTGAGAAGAGTAGATATACTTCAATGACTTTTTTTGAATTCTAAGTAATCATGATAAAGCAGTTATGAAAGTTTTAAAAGGAATAATTGAGAAATGCTTTATAATTGAGTTGATTGAAATTACCAAGTTTTTAAGCCTAGCTTTGTCCTAAGCCATCAGTAATATGTTTTCATTATTAATGAAACATTTAGTCCCATTAAAATTAACTGGCTATTATTCTTTCTCTGACCCAGCAAATGAATTTCATATTCACTGAAACTTAGTGTGAGATATTTTTTTTAAAGCCAAAGCTATAATTAAATAAGTAAATAAGAGAAAAAGAAAAAGCCAGAACTATGAGAACCATACCAGGATAAAAACCTCAATCACCCTGGATGATATGGTGTAAAGTCTGTGGCTAGCATGCCTCCTATGAATATCACCTATTCAGTTACTTATTCATCAAATATGTACCAAGTGTTGACCTTAAGAAAGTCGTGAAAGTTAAGCACAATTTTCCAACATTGTAACTCTGTGCCAAGGATTTTATTTCCTTTGATTCATTGTACCATTAAGGACAACATGAGAGAAATAATATCTATTACAGTGTATAGTAGTGTAATATTTACTGTGAAGTATAATAATACACATTTAAAGTTCTTAAGAGTATTCAATAGGGTGATATAATAAGAGAGGTCCGACAGCAGCACAGGAAATATTTTTAACTTGAAAACAACTGTAATTTGTGTGTGTGTGTGTGTGTGTGTGTGTGTGTGTGTGTGTGAGTGTGTGTGTGCATGCGCCCGTGCTGGTTATGCAACACATTTTATTCAGCGTCCAATGATGAGTTTCATGGAAAGGAAATGGTTGTGTAAGACCCTGTTAGGAGCTTTGTGTGCATAGCTGCTAGTGCAGTGGCTCGGGGCAGACAATAGTACACGGCACTGAAAGGGGACTAACCAGTGGGGTCCCATACTGTGATAGACATAGGAGGAATTTGTAAATGGAAGCACCCAGGACTGGAAAAGGGGTGGACTCAGAGTGGGAGGCTGTGTTTTGGAATGACTTTGTAGAGAGCTTTGAAAGGTAGGGAATCTTAGTGACAAAACATGGGCCAGTTCCAGGAAGGTACCCAGCACATCAGTGCAGTTAGAAGATGCTTTTGAGACTAAATAAGTGGTGGTATAAAGTTAACAAGCAACTAAAATTGAGGGGTGTTTCAATAGTGGAAAGAAGAACAGAACGTTACTTCTTTAAATAGTTGACACCATAGCATGCCTGACTCTGCATTGTTAGGAGATTTAGGTGAAATAAATATATGACAAATTTGAGCATGTTTTAAATTCTACTTTTTTAGTTTTTCATTTTCATTTCCGTACAATTCTAAATTTACTGGAGTTGGGCAAAGAGTTCCCATATACCCCCACACCCAGATTCCTGTACTATTGACATTTTATGTCACATTTTAAACCACACCCAAGTTTCCTTATAGTTTTTGATCCAAAATCCATCTCTCCCTCTCAACCTTTAGGAATAAGTATTATGTGTTTGTACTTTGAGGCCCCATGGGAAGTACATGTCACAGTTGTCTTTCTGTGTCTAAATATTTCATTTAGCATGTTGTCTTTCAATTCCTTAACACGGTTTATCTATTCTCTTTCATTGTCTGTGTGTTTGAAAGAGAATTCTAGACTTTAACATGGAAATGTCCTGTGCTTATTTTTCTGCACAGTTGTCAAGTTTAGATTTTCTTAGAGTTTTATTATTTTTCAGTCTGAACACTGAAATTATTGTTCACAGAACTTTTCTAAAAGGACATTATATATGTGTGTGTATATATATATATATATATATACATATATATGCTTTGTTAAACATCAAATTTCCCTTTAATCAATTGAAGTTGCTTCTTCATTTAAAGCAAAGATTCCTGAGACATCCAAATGATATCATTAATATCCCCTAGGGAAGATTCCACCATTTCTGTACCCTCCACTATCTATTGGCTTGACATTTCCTGGCTATAAGATGAACTATTTCAGAAGGTTTATTGTTCCAGACTTGAGTTCATTTTGTAAAGTCATTCAGGACATCAACAACCAGTATGTGTTTTCCTCTGCTAAATAAAAGGTGACCTTTCTTTTAACCTGTGGTTTCTCATTAGCAAATGGATTAAATGATAGTATAAGAAGAATCTTCCCTTGCTTCAGTTTAGCTTTCTGTTGTTGCTATGTTCCAGTTCTCTGCAGTTACAAGATCAAAAACAGCTTTTCAGCAGGTGAAGAATGGAAGCAACTTTTGTGATGCTTTCAAAGACTGAAAACATCTTAAAAATGACTGAGTCTATTGTCTAATTTGAGCCGCAGAATTTCATTTCCTATTCTTTTTCCATCCATCCCATAACCTCATTTTATTTCAAGCACATCACAGTGGGATGAGACCAAAGCTCAAATGAGCAAAGGGGGCCTTGCAGGGTAATGGAGACTGGCACAGAGCCTCCACAACCTGCTGCACTGCCAGCCCCATCATATGCTCATCTGACCTCCGGTGTCATCCCAATCACTTGCACAGCCCTACTGCCCTTAAGATAAGGGCAAGACCTCATTCCCTCTCCATTGCTCACCAGCAAGGTCTTCAGAAGTAGCTTCTCTACTGATGATTTATGATGTTTCCAGTTCTTGCTCTGTTACACTTCCAATTGTCATCTTACTTCTGCTTTAAAAATATCAGAGCTGATCCCTTAATTATGAAGCCCTGTCACCAGAAAGGCAAAGGATGATAGCTCTGGTAAAGGAAGTGTTTCCCACACTTCAGTTCAGAGTAAAAGAGAGATCAGAATCCTAGGACCCCTTGAAGACTTACTGCAAGAGTTTTGAGGAAATATCCTAGAACTGTACAGCCTTAGATTGCTTACCAGGTAGATACTTTCATGCCATCCTTACAGAATGTACAATAACATCTGTAAGTCTGAGAAGCCTGGGTGAGAATTGCATTACTGCAGTTGATGTCTGCAGACAGCTGGGAAAGTCATTTAACTTCCCCAACTAAATTTTTCTCTTGTAAGGTGGAGATGTTAGGAACATATGTACATTGTCCTGAGGCTGGAATGCAACAAAATACACAAAAAAGCTGACACCCAGGCTTAGATCCTTCTGCTTTCCTCTTTGATCTACATGGGGTCTTCCAGAAGCAGTAAAAGAAGCTGTCTACCTCCTTTCATCCTCTGCTATGCACCAGTTCGGCTTGCCAAATAGCCATTCATTCCAGAATCATAGTAGTGGACGGTTTCTTCATTTCTGTCCGTGAAGACAGTGTCTGCAGAAACTTGTCAGATCAAAACTTAGGTTTTGGTTTCTTTGAAACACAATCGTGCCAATAGAAGTATCCATGCTTCTCAGACTAGTGCAATCTGGATTAACTATGTGCAGCCACCATGGCATGCCAGGAGGTTATCAAAGGCAGATCTACCCTAGTGTAGCGACACTAAGAGGCTATGCATCAGCATCACAGTCCAGAAATCTGCATCCCAACAGACTCCGGACACAGGGAAGCTGAGCAGGGCATGTGTGAAGCATATGTGAGGTGGGTCTATCCAGACTCAGGATAGGGGAAAACTTGAATGATGCATGCACAAGCCTGTGTCAGGGGTCAACAGTTCCATGAGTTGCATCACAGCGAGGATGGCTCTGTGAGCCAGGAGATCCCCAAAGATCAAAGCACATCTTGCTGCCACCTTGCACTGGATTCTGCCCAACTTGATTTTCTGGGGTCTATCTGAGATCGGAATTTATCCCACATCATCAGCTTATGCAGTGTTGGCCATCGAGGTTTCTAGACGTGACTTTTGAAAGGCTGAGGCTAGCTATTAAGCCCTGGAAATTATGGGTGGACATTGTGGGTAGCATTGGGCATGACCAGTGTCCAATGCTTCTCCAAGAAAAGTCATGCTTAGCTTGGGCTTGCACAATTCATTTCCAGCTAGCCTTCCGACTTAATGTGCCCTATAACATGGGTTCCTGGCACAGAGAAGCTAGACCCACCAAAGAGTAGACACGAAAATAAGGCTTTACAATGGTGCAGAAGGTTAGTTTGACTTTCTTGGTCTGAGTTCCAGTTTGAGCCCTGGCTGCTCTGATTCCGATTTAGCTCCCTGCCAACGTGCTTGAGAAAACAGTGGATGATGGTTCAGGTACTTGGTCACCTAGAGCCCACATGACAGAGAGCGAGGGGCAGACAGCAATCTTGCATCCACTGGGTCACTCCTCAAATGTCCACTTTAGCATAGCCATGGCTGGGCCAGGCCAAAGACAGGAGCCAGGACTCCATGCATGGACCCAGGTACGTGGACCATCTCCCCCTGCCTTGCCAAGTGCATCGTCAGGAAACAGGATTGGAAGCAGAACAGCCTGGCTCACATCACTGCTCCCCATCACTGACTCATGTTTTAATTGGGACCTTTTTTTACTTTTCAGTCATAAGAATTCTTTGTGTAGCCTACACAAACATTCTGTACCAGTGAAGTGATGAGCAAATATTTTCTTCCCTTCTGTAGGTTGTTTTTTGATTTGTTTTATCATACTCTTTGAAGTAAAAACATTTTACATTTTTCAGATGGAGTCAAATCTGCTTTTGTTTTCTTTGTCTGTGCTTCTGTTTTTTGTTTTGTTTTGTATAAGAAATAATGACTTAATCCAACGTCTTGAAATCTTTATTAAAGATTTATTAATTTTTATTGGAAAGTTAGATATACAGAAAGGAGGAGAAGCAGAGAGGAAAATCTTCCATCTGTTGATTCACTCCCCAAGTGGCCACTAAGGCCAGAGCTGAGCTGATCCGAACCCAGGAGCCAGGAGCCAGTAGCCAGCAACCAGGAGCTTCTTCCAGGTTTCTCACACGGGTGCAGGGTTCCAAGGCTTTGGGCCATCCTTGACTGCTTTCCCAGGCCACAAGCTGGGAGCTGGATGGGAAGTGGAGCAGCTGAGGGTACAAACTGTTGCCACAGGGGATCCTGGTGCTTGCAAGGTGAGAATTTAGCCACTAGGCTATTGCACTGGGCCTAAGGTCTTGAAATTTGACTCACATGTTTTCTCCCCTCAGGATTTTCTGGTTTTTGGATTTATGTTTGTTTGTTTTACCATTGACCCATTTTGAGTGGATTGTCTCAGTCCTTTAAGGTATCATTCCTAAATGCATGCCTCAACAGTTCAAACCCTGAGAGCTTTATTTCAAAAGTCTATTGCTCAGGGAATCAATGACTCATAGAATGGTAGGTACAAGATGGTGAGTGGCAGAAGTGGCAGAAGCTTGGTGGGTGGTGATGGGAGACAGGATCCTAGCAAACAATGCTTCCAGATCAGAAACAGGATCGTATATAACCATGTTATTCATTTGGGTTTTAGAAGCCAATTTCCACTGTGCTCAAAAACCTATGTGCCTTTCAATCTTTCTATGACCAAAGCACAGCAAATTTATATGTAAAATATGTAACTGGATCAAATTTGCATATCCATAATACAAAGGTATGAGAAGGATTATATCTATCCTGTAATCAATTGTTATTGTGCAACATACAGTCAAGTGATACCAATTAGAACCCATTATAAGTGACACAAACGTGATCATGTTTGGGCCAGGCTGCCAAAATGCTTGCTTTGTACGCTAGTGAGTGAGATGGAGTAGATTTCTGCATATTTATTTCCACTTATTAACAAAGGAAATCCAGTTATTACACTTAGCATATATTATGTGGTCTAATAATAATAGCTGTTTGCAGCTTGATTGTCATTTGGAAGGTATTTTACTGTATTATATTGAATCAAAGAGTAAAGCCTTGTGTTCAGGAGGTACAAAAGGAAAAGGGAGAGAAATCAACAGCTTGCTGGAATTGAATATTTTTGCATTGATATATTTAAATTAAAATGGTAATTAGTCATTACATGCTTTTATAGCCATTAAGAAGTCATAATCTCAATGGCAAGGATACTATAATCAGCTAATCTATGTTCTCATTTTCTATAGAAAAAAGGTTTCATGTCAGGGAAGGGGAGGAGGGTTCCTGGAGCCAGGACTGTAAAGGAATTCACAGTGAGACCTCATCTGACTGTTCCTAGACTCAGGCCTTGAAAGGAGGCTGCATGGCTGCCTTCCAGCATGACTGAGGATCATGAAATGCCTGCGTGTCTGTGAAGACACTGCTGAGTGGAGACGGAGGAGAGAGGGGCCTGCAGCTTCTTCTTTAGGAAACAGCACAATATAGAAGTGCCCTGCCTCTGGCTCCTTTGCAGATGTTAAACCCGCAGGAGCCAGAGGGAAGCTTTCACTCAACCAGGACCAGTCCCTAGCCATTCTCAAGAACACAGCATCAATCACGTCCCTATGCAGGGCAGCGTGGGTGTCTGGCTCTTCTTGGCAGAATCACCCCAGGAAGAGGTCGTGGAAGATATCACAGGCGTTGCAGGCATGAAAGGAAATCCTCGCTCTGAAGCAGAATGAAGATCTTTTATTTCAGGGCTGCCGAATACCTTATCTGTGGTAATCCTGCTATGTTTGATGTTTTGAAAGACTTAACAACCAAATCTCAAAATAGCTTTCATAAATCATGTTGACCTTGCCCTAAAACCAAAACAATAGTTAATTCACTTGAAGCAAGAGACATAATAGGTTCAAATAGCGAACTATCTCCCAGAGTCAATATAAACAAGATAAATCAAAACACCAAAGCTGTTCATACTTTTATATTAAAAGTAATTTATGGCAGCCCCTTTTTTGTCATTGAATTTAAATAAATCCTTGTGAACTGAATATTTGACCAATAGTGACACCAAGCAATGAAAATTGCTATTAATTTTTTTCATATGCTTTCTTTGGGTTTTTCTTTGTTCTTCACTTGGGTTTCTTTCTTTCTTTTTTTAAGATGTATTTTTTATTTGGCAGCATTACACAGAAAAGAAGAGATGTGAAGAAGAGACAGAGAAATAGAGCCATCTCTCAGAGGTCCAAAGCCAGAATCCAGGAGCTTCTCCTGTGTTTCCCACATGGATACAGGAGCCCAAACACTTTAGCAGGGAGCTGGATCAGAGGCAGAGCAGTCAGGAACCGAACCAGTGCTACGTGGGTCTCTTAAAGGGCTTTTTTAATTCTGTCACGCCAGATGAAGGCTTCCTCTGCCCCCTGTTAAGGAGTGTTTCCCAACAATACTCCTTGGAATTCTGTGCCCCTTGTGTAAGGAAGTCTGAACCATCCTTAGACTAAACAAAGATGAGTGCCTCAGGTGATGCACATAGTCACAAGAGGCTTGAGCCCAGCCCGTGATGGTCAGAGAGAACACACATGGCATCCATAGGAAAAACAAGTCCTTTGATAGGGAGATTTGATGCTCAACATGCATCCAGAAACAAGGGAGATATCCCTATGTTTTCTGACACTGCTTACTCTACTCCCCACCTCAGCATAAGCTAAGAGAAGGACATAGCAAAAACACATCTGGGGTGTCTGGATCATGCCAAGTCCATTTTAATGACATGGAAATAGACCAAAGTGAGCCCCTTTTCCCAGGCCCTATGGCGGGTAGAGTGGCATATGTTTCTTTCCTTCTTGAGTGTTATTTTTATTTGTTTTTGCAAACACATGGCTCTTATTTGGCTTTCAGGACCCAGAACAAATCTGACACTATCATAACTCTTGCAATTACAAAAATGGAAATATTCCCCTATGTGTTACGAGTGCTGAATTTTACCATTATTCACTTTTTAAATCGCGAAGACTTCCCTCCCCTCTACTTGACAGAAATGTGAAGTCTTCAAATGATGAAACTTTGTAACAGGCTACAAAATAAAATGGTGAGCAGCTATCTTAAAGGAAAGCAGTTGCAAAATCTGTCTGGGAAACGAATAAAATTAAATTGGACACCAACATAACCCAGGATCGTCCCTGTCTCTTACGATGATGGCCCTGTGGCTTCTTTGCTGAGCATTTGACGGGAAATGGGACGCATCAGTCCTGAAAAACGTGACAAGGAATACATAAACAACTCCTCCTGTAGATGAAAAATTGCCCTGAGCTATAATTCCGCAGAGAAAATGAGTTTTCTTTCCTTTTTTTTTTTTTGTGAACTTGATAAGGCTTTTTTCCCCCCTCTTATGTTTGAGAATTTGAGCCACAGTTCTCAGTCCTGAACATATGATTATTATATCGTTGTTAATAGGATTTCAGAGTCAATTTCCTCCCGCCCCTTGTATCTATAAAGTCGGGTGTGGTTTTCCCTGTCCTCAGCTCTAGTGACTAAGGCAGCGTTGAGGGAAGCACAGTGCAGAGACTGAATGGGATGTTGGAGTCTGTCCTCCTGGGTCCCCATGTCTCGTGTTTTGAAGTTGAACATACGGTCGAACTTCTTGGAGTTGCTATTATCCAATCTATCAGCCAGGTCTGCAGTAGTCAGAAAGTTTTCGCTTTTAAAACATTTGGGACCTGTGTGATCAAAGGGCAGCCGGTGAATTCCCAGGTGGGAGGAGGACATAAGCGTAGTCCAGAAAATGTTCTCCGCAACAACACCAGGTGTTGCGAGATGGAGTGAGCTTCTAAGAAAAGCGAGGCAAGTGCAATCAGATGAAGAGGAACCTTCAAGCAAGGTAGGGGTGTTCAGGGGCAATGTGATAAGGAGTTAGGGAGCCATCAGTGGTATTTGAACTGGGCTTGAGAAGCTAAGAAACAGGGCCCAGTGCGGTATCCTAATGGCTGAAGTTCTCACCTTGCATGCGCCAGGATCCCACATGGGTGCTGGTTTGTATCCTGGCTGCTCCACTTCCCACCCCACTTCCTGCTTGTGTCCTGGGAAAGCAGTCAAGGACAGCCCAAAGCCTTGGGACCCTGCACCCATGTGGGAGACCTGGAAGAAACTCCCGGTTGCTGGGTTCAGATCAGCTCAGCTCTGGCCATTGTGGACACATGGGGAGTGAACCAGCAGACGGAAGGTCTTTCTCTGTTTTTCCTTTCTGTAAACCTGCCTCTCCAATATGAATTTTAAAAAGTCTTTAAAATAAGAAAGAAAGCTAAGAAACCAGCTGTGGGAAGACAGATCTGGCAAAAGAGGGATCAGACTTGGGAGGAAGCTAAAGATGAATAATATATCCAGGTCCCTTATCATTTGTCTGATTGTGTGATTATAACAGCTGTCGCTAACAACTTTGGCAGAACAGAGTACTTTTTAAATTATTAAATTACCCCAATCTCAAAGCTAATCAGGACTGACGTTTTGCTGGCATGTCTACAAGGTTACTACAAGGATATAGGCGATTGCCATTTCCCAAGCCATGAGAGGCAGACGTGGTAGCGCCTGTGGCCTGAGCACAAACTCTACAGTCTTGGTATATCATTAGAAGAGTTCAGTCCTTGATGATCTCCTATTTTTCATTCAGATAAAAAGTCACATTAGCATGGTGTTTTCCAAAGTGTACCTCATGGTACTTTTTTGGGTTTCAGGTGAAACAGGAATGAGGATCTCACTTCTTTAGAGTCATGTTTACACATTAGGTACCCAGAATAGGCCTAATCTGTTTCACTGTTTCTGCACTCAGATAACCAAAGCAGGCATGTTGACCCTGTGGGAGGGCCAATTCAATCTCTGGCTCCTCTGATTCTGATCCGGCTTCCTGCTTCTGCACCTCAGGAGGTGACAGATGATGATGCAGGTACTCAGGTCCCTGCCATGCGCATGGAGTCTTAGATGGGATTCTTGGCTTTGGGCTGGCCTAATACTTGCTCTTGAAGGCATTTCTAGAGTGAATGAATTCATAAAAGAGCTCTCTCTCACTTTTCCTCTTTCTCTCTCTCTCTCTCTCTCTGTAATCCCCTCTTTCTCTGCCTTTCAAATAAATAAATCTAGAAGAAAATGCTCATTTAGGCACATTTAACTTACCCGTTTCTGAAAATTACACTAATATCCAATGAAATTACAAGGAGAATTGCCCTAAACAATAGAAAGATTTCTTGGTCTAGGATACTCTCCTAACCCAGAGAGCTAGTAAAGTAGTTGCATTTCTAGAACAGCCCCTGCATATTCACTTACAGTGGGAAATTCAGATCATCTAAGTATGTTTGTGAACTGTTTCTTAAAGTTCAGATAACCTGCAACATGATAAGGTGGAAGTGGAAAACTTGGGAGTTAGTTCTGAGTTAATGGTCTGTCCTGATCATAGGTTGGAGAGCCAGTGTTTTCCTCAAAAGTCCCCTTGCTTACAGTAATATGGACCTGCATGTAGTCATGAACCTCCAGAAAGACTACACATTCAATAAATACTAGCTCTCATTAGAAGCAGTAGTTTGGTCTGGACTGTACATGTGGCTGGTTGTCTGTTGTTTCTATAAATGTTAAAGTAATTCTTACCAGATCTTTCAGTGAACTGGAAGAGACCCGTTTAGGCAAACTGCTGGGTTGAGGTTGGATCCCCAAAGCTACTGGTATATTTAATATTAAGGTACAGGAAGATTCAAAACAAGGCCAGTGGGTTCAAATCCACAGCTGTGCTCAGATCTGGAGATGCAAAAAGTGGGAGGGAAGGCTGTTGGGTGGGGTAGAGCAGGTGTCTGGGTTAATTCTGCCTGCTCACATGTTCTGTGTGACTGAATTGTTGTAAAACAAACTGATTTGAATGTTTTATGTTAGTCATAGAATCCACTGCTAATTGCTTTATGTGTCATGAAAGATATGTCTCTCCTGGTCTCTGAGAATGTTGATATCCGCGAAACTATAAGAAACAATTGATTAATCTAACTAACCCTTGAGATGAATTGATCTCTGAGTCAGCAGAACCTTGAAGGGACTAGACTCAAGCAGTATGTCTTCACTAGCCAAGACAGGTATGTCCAAGCAGCTCTGAGCCATAGATTTCAATATTTTAGGGAAGCAAGATGGCTACTTAACTGACAGGTAAGAAACCTATATCTGGGACTGTTCACTGAAAAGGACACACAAGAGTCTGCCTCCCTCTGAAATGAACCCACTGTGTAGATCATTGTCCAGAGAGGGACTCAGACTCAGCAGAGATCACACAATTCTTGAGCCGTGTCTTCTTGGGCTACCATGTGTAGCACATTAAGGAATCGATAGCATATTGAGAGATTCTGTGTTAGAAGTGATGTGTTTAAAGTCTTGCAGGTACATCCAGGGCTGATGCTCAAATGTCCCACACATCCTCCCCACTGCTTACTCACCCTGAGAGGACATGGTGTACTTTAATAAAAGAGTTTCTGGCATTTATGGGTGTTTCTTTTCACCTCTTGTCAAGGAAGGCTTCCTTCGTAGGTCCTGCTTGATATTCTTTATTTTTTCAGTTTCCCATGTGTGAGTGTTTGGGGACATGTAAAGATAGTAATTCTATTAAAATATGACTACACCTATGTCTTCAGTCTACTTCCAGCTCCCGCCTGGTCTCAGGGAGCTAGTCTGCAGATACACACTTCCTCAGCAACGTTTCAGCAGGAGTCTTGGGCTAAGGCCTCCAGTTCCTAACTGAAATGATTTCAGCTCACTTCTCTTTAGTCCTAATTCCTGCCCATCTCAAGAACCTGCTGACCTTGAACCCTATAGTGCATTCACTATCTGTTAGGTGGCATCATGCTCCCTTACTGAGAGTGTTAATTGGCACCATCTTTCTGGAAATCAAGTGGACAATATATAGAAAGGTTTATGACAATACCAAAGAGTTTACACCCACGATTCACTAAGCTGCATGCTGGGAAATGGAAATGTGGTCAAAGATTTATATCAAGGATATAATAACTTTCCATCATTATTTATTATAGTAGCTCTTTTTGAGAATGTGCAGCGAGAGTGGATTATTTATATAAATAACCATACCACCACATTATAAAGTTCTATTCTGCCACAATGAACTTGTGCGTTTGGAAAATATACAGAGTGATATTAGAATGTACCAAAGGCATAAACTAAAGACAATGCAAAAAGGAAAATGGATGCACCAGACTGTGCCCATTGTATTTTATGAACTTTGTGGACCTCATTAACTGCAGATGCAAAGACGTTCCATCAAAGTCTGCAATCAGGGACTCTACAGCCTACTCATAAAACAAATACAAGCCTATACTCAACACCAACCCCCCATGCACCATTTCCCCTTTCCCTGGGCCTCTTTGTTGAGGCTCTTCCAACTGAACTTGCTGTTACTGCATCGGCAACTGCATTACTTGGACCACAGAGGTACAGAGGTGCAATTGTGTAGAGTTTAAAATTTAGAGAATACAAGAAACTTTAAAAAAAAAAGAAAGAAAAGAAAGAAAGAAAAAGAAGAAGAAGAGTGAGAGAAATCAGAGAAAGAACACAACAAAAAATATTGGGCTGGCATAACAAACTAATCCTCCACCTGCAGGGTGAGCAGGCCATATGGTCACCAGCTCATGTTCTGGCTCGTCCACTTTTGATCCAGCTCCCTGTTTATGACCTAGAAAGGAAGTGAGGATGCCTCAAGTCCTTTGGCCCCTGCATCCACATAGGAGACCCAGAGGAAGATCCTGGTTCTTGGATTTGGATCAGCTCAGCTCCGGACACTGCAGTTATTTCGGGAGTGAGCCAGCAGATGAATAATTTTTCTCTCTCTCTCTTCCCCTTCTCCTCTCTGTGACTGTGTCATTCAATTAAAGCTAAATAAATCTTAGAAAAGCCCTAAGTAACAGAAAAACCAAAAGAATACAGTTAAAAATGAGCAAAGAGTCTGAATAGAGAACTCTCAAATTAAGAAGACAAATGGCCAACAAATGATTGAGGGGATAAAAACAAAACCAAAATACCAAAGCAAACCAAAACAGAAACCCTCAGTGAAATGTCATCTCAATTTAATGAGAATGAGTGTTATCAAGAAGACAAAAAGTGAAGTTAGGTGTTTAACCTGGCGATTCAGCTGCCCACTTCCCACACTGAAGAGCCTGGTTCCAATTTTTGGCTCCAACTCTTTATTCCGACTTCTTGTTAATCCAAAAACTGAAGGACAATGGGTGTTGGCTCAGGTAATTCAGTCACTGCCACCGACGTGGGAGGTATGAATTGTACTAAGTTTCTAGCTGGGTCAATTATGGGCATTTAGAGAGTAAACAAGCAGATGGGAGATTCTGTCTGTCTCCTTGCCACATCCCACTTCCCCACCCATCCGCCTTTGTCTCTCTGTCTCTCAAGCAAGTAAATAATTTCACTGGAAAAAATGGAAGGCTAACAATGCTGATGAAAAAAGGAGGCACTTACATATGGTTAATGACGATGTCCTTTACTACAGCCATTCAGAATAATAGTATTGAATTTCATGAAAAAAAAAAAAGACGTAGGTTACCATATGATCCAGGTTTCCTGATTCTGGCTTTGTAGCCAAAGGAACTGAAATTACCATGTGAAAGAGATGCCCACATTTCCATTTCCATTGCAGCAGTATTTACAACATCCAACGTAGGGAATCAATTTGGGAATGGATTCATCAATTAATAGTATTCAGTCAGCAAAAGAATGAAATTTTAGCATTTGCAGCAACATGGTCAGAGCTGGACTCCCAGGTTATTATGATAAGTATGATAAGCAACACACAGAAATGACAATGCTTGAGGTACCTTCTCAAATGTAGAAATTTATAAGATGAGAATATAAATTACTGGAGGATAGAAAGGTGGATGGAAGGGAATCTGAGAGAGTTGTATAGACAGCACCAAAACACAGTCAGGTGGAAGGGATGGTTTTGGTGTTCCTCTGATGAATGAGGTGACTTCATTTCATGATTAATGTGTTGTGAACTGGATGAAAAACTGGAGGAGGAAAGCTCGTGGGCTCCAAACATGACAAAGAATGAGGAGTAGGAGTCTGCACTGTTTGGTTTTAGTATCAATGAGGTACAACATGTTGAGCTATTGTACTATCCACAAGCGTACAAGTAGTACACGTTCATGAAAACATTTTAATAATTAAACAATCAGAGATTCCCTTAATTCTAACATTTTTCCTTATCTTTCTTGTGGATTAGTATGGCAGCAGTCTAAGTCCCAAAGTTGTAAGTTATAGAAACTGCGAGAATGGAAGCTTAGTCCAATTAGACACCGAACCATTAGCAACTGATGAGGAAAAAATGATGTCTTTAGGGTGAAGCCTCTATGATTGAATGCTGGTGACATAAGAAGAGTGACAGAATGAGATGGATAAAGGTTTAGACATGTATGTTCCCAGTCTCTTACAATGAAATGTTCAGTGCCACCTCAAGACTGCCAGCAAGAAGGCCAGTGCCAGATAGGACCCCATGATCTCATATCTTTCAATCTGTGAGCCAAAATAGATGTCTCATCTTTATAAAAGAGTTTGTGTCAGGTATTACACTGTAGTAAATACAAGCTGATTAATGTGATCTTTAACGTTGCATTACTGAAAGGGAGTCAGAACAAAAAACTCATGTAACTAGAATGGATGGACATGTATTAGGCATTCCATCCGTGTTAACCAGTAATTGTCATATCTTACCACTTCGTCTTTTGGATATAGAGCATCAATAGAGCTAGTAGCATTGTGCTCAATTATTTTAAGCCTGGAGTGTGATTTTGCTTTTACAGACAGCACAAAGATAGGGTGTTTTAGTCCTGACTCAGATCGTTACCTGCGTAGGTATTATTCACTGACATGCCACTGACTTTGCTGGCCTGTCTACATCTGTAAATATCACAGTTTTGAACTGTGTTCCATCTACCCATCTGTTTGGACTTCTCTAGGGCCAGGGCCTTGTTTGACAACCCATCAGTTGCCTAGTAACATTCTACTTGCTGGAACTTGCATTGCACCTGCCCACTTGGATTTTCTCCCACTATCCTCGGTTCTTACAGCACTATTCACAATATCCAACATGTGAAACTAACTAGGGAATGGCCAAGTCTCCAACCCTTCCCACCACAGCGGGTCTCCCATTGCACTGATATACCCTTCTGGTTAACCTGGCATAACTGAGAAAAACATCTTGAAAATTCTCAAAATAATACATGGTGCAGTGCACACTTTTTTTTTTTTAACAGTACACACATTTTAAGTTTTCTTCACAGAATATTCCATTTCTGATCTTTGACCTGTAACAATTTTCCCAAATTAACTTATTTGGAGATACCAAAGAGCTGAAATTTGAGTGTATTTTTTTAAGATAAAGAAGTGAAAAGAGAGGAAATGTAGCTGATTTAATATTCTTGTCTTTCAGTCTGCTTCACACTGGAGAATGGAGGTGAAACAAGGTTATAGAAAATAATAAAGCCAATTACTTTATCTATTCCTTTGTGTGATATGCTGCATCTCCTTTTTTCTTCAAAAAAAAAAAAAGCATAGATCAGCGTGTACAAATTGGCCATCCTGCAGCCCTGGGTATTCCATGACCTGATTGTCCATTATGATTACAGCATTGGATATTTGCTCTTGTGAAGGGTTGAAGCCATACTATTCTGAAGCTAAATCCTTGAATTTCAGGAGGTGAATCTTCTGCTAGTACTGGATCTTGGTTTTTCCTAAAATCTTTTTTTTAAAAGATTTATTTATTTTTATTGCAAAGTCAGTGAGGAAGATCTTCCATCCAATGATTCATTCCCCAAGAGACTGCAACGGCTGGTGCTGTACCAATCTGAAGCCAAGAGCCAGGAACTTCCTTTAGGTCTCCCACACAGGTACAGGGTCCCAAGGCTTTGGGACATCCTTGACTGCTTTCTCAGGCCACAAGCAGGGGACTGGATGGAAAATGGAGCAGCCAGGATTAGAACCGGCGACCATATGGGATCCCGGAGAGTTCAAAGTGAGGAGTTTAGGCACTAAGTCATGGCGCCGGGCCCTTTCCTAAAATCTTAACTCACAGATTTCTTCATCTATCCTTAATCCTGTCCTAGAACATGTTCCGATTTAGGCTTGCAGGAGAAAGATTAGCTAATAACTCATGAGACAAAGTGAGCCCTCTTCAGCCAGCATCAGCCTGGTATTTCACCAAACCCATTCTCAAGCATGTTCCCATTGAGGCACCTGCTATGCTCATGGCACCACACTCAGTACAGGTGGAGTAAAACCCAAGTTGCAAATAAAGAGAAAAAGCCATGACATAAGATAGGGTCACAGAATGTCATAAAAATGAAAAATTAAAATGGACAAAAGAAATATTACAAACAGCCCCATCTTCTTGGGGTTAAATCATCCTTTCTCACCTTAATATAATCACCTGTTCAAACAGCTGCTGTGCTCTTCTTCTCACATCTTCTCTGATTTACCTGCGGCTCACTACTTAGTTGAGTAGCAGCATGGTTGGGAGATGATATATTCTTTTCCTCCTAAATGACCCTGCTATGGCATCCTTGTGGTTGCCTTTGTCAGTGTTCCTCAGACCCTGGGCAGTGAAGACTCCTAGATTTGAAAACACATTTGGAGCACTCACAGTTCTCGATGAGAGGCCCTTGCTGGCCAGCTTCCGTTGTAGCATCCATCTGCAGCAAGATCCTTCACTAGGGGTGTTCAAAGTGGTGCGTCCTTTGTGTTACTGAAAAGGATTTGCAGCAGGAGAAGGAGGCTGCTGTCTTTCTTGATCTGAAAATATAGAATTATCTCATCACTTGCATTTTCATCTGTTTTGCTGAGAGCAATAACAGAAACAGCATTTCACACCCTCTTGTATCAGATCAAGTTGTGGTCTCTGTGTAAGTTTATGTGAAGATATTCTGCAAACACCTCTTGGTTCCCTGCACTTTGATGTACTCCTGGTTTCGTAATGATGATGCTTCTAGGCAGCTAGAGACACCTGGTTAGCTGCATAGTTTTGTGAACAGAATCAGTACATTTCAAGATCACCTTCACCAAATTTATGGTTGTTGTATTATATTTCCATTTCATACACACATCCATATACTTTTTTTAAAATACATTGTTTTTGCACTGAATATATTGGAATATCAGGATTTGAAAATTTTCAAGGGAAATAGAATGAGGAGATAAAAAAAGTGAGGAGAGGCTGAGATGGAACCAAAATGCCTGGATTAATACGTCTCGGGATAATTAAGCATTTTTGCCAACATCAGAGATCCATGTAGATCCTGTGTCACACCCTCATTGTTTTATTTATTTGTTTGAAAGATATAGTGATAGAGAAAGGTAGGGCCATTTTTTGCTCCTTTCACAGGCACATTGCCAGGGAACTTGATCAGAAGTGGTACACTGTAATATGCAATGCCAGGATTACAAACCACTCTCATTTTATTCTTCAGAAAACCAAGCAGTACCAGACCAGATTTTATGACCCATCTGCTCATTTAGGAGGTTGCCCTGTTTTCATCAGCCTATGAGCTACTTCGCAGAATTAAGATCTCTAAAAAGATTTTCCTTGCCAAGAATTCTTAGGATGTGTTATAACACAGTGGGTAAACCATCACTTACGATTCCCATCTATCTTATCACAGTGTTAATTAGGAATCTTGGTAATTCAAATACTTCGTTCCTGCTCATGCCCCTGGCAAAGCAGCAGATGATAGACAAGTTCTGGAGTTGTTCCTGGATTTGACCTGGACCAATTCTGGATGCTGCAGCTGAAAGGGAGTAAACCGGTAGATGGAACATTCAATAACAAAATCACACTTTTAAGCAATAACACAACAACTTAGCGTAATACGTTTTGTTTCTATCATTGCTAATGTTTAGCCTATAACCCACTTACTGTAGCTGTACTGAATTTTCAGACTTGCTTTTTGAATTGACTTTTAATTCTGCTGTATTTCGTACATAGAAATAAAAAAGAAGGATTGTGAAGCTATTATTTACAAAGAAGCAAATAATTATGAAACAAAGATGATGCAAGTAGGATGATTGTTACCTAAAAAAATGTTTGAACAATAATAATAACTTTGGAGGCTAAAAAAATGACACAATGTAGCGTGGGGGAACTGGTAGAACAGGAACCACGAACCACGTGAGTGGGTCTGTCGTATTAAAGGGACACAGGAGCTGCTGCTTACTGCAGGATTACATCCGCTTCCAGCAGCAGAGCGCCTCGTGAGAGTCTCATCCAGTTCTAACTCAGCTTCTTGCTAGTGTGCAACCAGGGAGAGAGCAGATGATTGTTCATTTCTTTGGTTTTCTGCCACCCATGTCAGAGGCATGTGCTGGTCTCCTGGGTCGTGGCTTTGGCCTGACCTAGACCTGAGAGTTACAAACATACGGGGAGTAGACCGAAGATTGAAGAGATTTCCTTTCTCTCTCTCTCTCCCTCCTCTTTCTCACTCTCTCTCTTCTGTCTCTTTTGTCTCTTCTCTCTCTTCTCTCTCCCCACCCAAGGAATTCTTGGTGTTATTGGGCTACGGTGCTTATGAATCATCCAGAAACAGTGATACAGGTTTTTAGGATATGTGAAAACTGACTTTTTTTTTTTAAGGAAAATGACATGGCAGGTGGATCCAACAGATCACTTCTTATCATGGGACATATGACTAATTGGAAATATTTGGAATGGTTACTCACTGTTTTTAGGTGCCGATTGGCCTAAGAATAAGCTTGCATTTCATCTTTTAAACAAGAGAACTTAAAGCAGGATTTTTAAAAGTCAATAAATTCGTACACAGAGGTGCTTTTGTTGATATATGTAGAGGGGGAGAAAGTCAGAGAAGTGGTTTTATGGATGACACGGTAAAGAGCAGTAACGCACAGATCTAGGAAACACTGCCTAAAGCCACAGGAATGCCCATGTATGCGTACTTACATCCTCCATCATGGTTTCCTGCTGAAAATTCTGCAGACATAAGAGAATCTTTTAAAAAGATGTGTTTATTTATGATGACAGATTTGCAGAGAGAGAGAGAAAGAGAGAAAGCGAGATCTTCTTTCAGCTGGTTCACGCTCCAGATGGCTGCAAGGGCCAGCCCTGGGCCAGGCCAAAGCCAGGAGCCGGGAGTTTTATCTGGGTCTCCCACAGGAGTGGCAGGGGCACAAGGACCTGGTCATTTTCCATTGCTTTCCCCCAAGCCATTAACAGGGAACTGGATCACAAGTGGAGCAGCCAGAGCATGAGCCAGCCCCCAGATAAAACATGCTTTGCATCACTCAAACAGCAATCACTCACTGTATCACAAAGAATACTATCCTTTTTCTGAAAATAGAAAGGAGTTATCTTTTTTCCCTTTGAATGCTTTACCATATTTTCTTTATTTGAAAGGCAGACTTACAGAGACAAAAACACACAAATATCTCCCAGCCATTGATTCACACTCCAAATGGCCAGAGCTGAGCCAATCTGAAGCCAGAAGCCAGGAGCCTCTCCCGGGTCTCCCACACGGGTGCAGAGTCCCAAGGCTTTGGAGACATCCTCAACTACGTTCCCAGACCACAAGCAGGGAGCTGGATGGGAAATGGAGCAGCCGGGACATGAACCTATACCCATGTGGAATAGCTGTGCTTGCAGTGAGGGTTAGCCAATTAAGCCATCACATCAGGCCCAGGAGAAATGTCTTGATGATATTGAGTAACAAATGCTTGTTACTCAATGTGCTAACATTGAAATAGGGCATTTTTAAGCATCATCTGGTGTTGCGACTGATACTAGATATGCATCTTTTTCATATACAAGGTTTATCTTTAAATAAGAATACCTGCTTTTTAAGATGACAGATTTTTTTCATGCAACAAAATTTAGAGAAGCTAGAGTGAGATAGGAAATTAAGATGCCATTATGGAACTGATAATTCATTTATTTTTCACACAAGCCATCTGACAAGAAATTACTATTAAAGCTGATAAAGTTAATATCTGTGGATACATACTTTATTAAGACAAAACTACCAGGTGTGTTTAATTTCCTTTTTAAATATGTGTATTTCCCTTCATAGCCCACATTTCTACTTTATGGGTGAGTGTAACCAAATGGAAATTATATTAGGATTTTCATTAACAAGTGTGTGAAATCCAAGTTATAATTAGTAAAAACTATAATATAATTCCCAAGGAGCTTATATTTTTCCCAAAAGAGAGACAAGAATTATCTTAATTTTCACCTTGTAACAAATCCTTGTTCATTATGAAAATACTTTTTCCTATAATGACACTTTATTAAAGCTTAGAATTGAACACCATATGCTGAATTCTATTAAAGATAAACCGCAGGATAGATACATACACTTTAAACAACTTTAATACAATTTTTGTTTATAATTTCAATATGTGTTCCTTGTGTAAAATTTGAAAAATCAAAGTGTAATAAACCATACAGGGCCGTTACCAGGAGCCAAGGAACAGATGTTTTTGTTTCATCCCCTTTTTCTCCTGTTTGTGTACATAAACATATAACTACTACTGAGAGGTATGACTGCTTTTATTTTCCAAAAATCTTTTGTGCACAACTTCATATACATTTTAATCACATCTTTAAATTATAAATTGGCTTCATTGCTTTTACAAAATCTTGTATAAATTAAGATTTAATGTTAGTCAAAGGCATGTGTGTATATGAAAATGTGTACATACATGTAAAAAGACAAAATAATTGTTATTCCCAAATTCTATAACTCAATAATAAATATGTTAACAGTTATGAACATGCTTCTAAACACTACTGTGCTTATATAGATATAGCATATATATATATGAAATATGTTTATATATATATGAAATACTGAACATGTGGACCCCGTGAAGTAGCCTAGTGGTTAAAGTCCTCGCCTTGCATGAGCTAGGACCCCACCTGGATAGCGATTTGTGTCCCAGCTGCTTCACTTCCCTTCCAGCTCCCTGCTTGTGACCTGAGGAAAACAGTGCAAGATGGCCCAAACCTTGTGACCCTGCACCTGCATGGGAGACCTGGGAGAAGCTCCGGGCTCATGGCTTCAGATTGGCTCAGTTCTCAGTTCTTTGTAGCCACTTGGGAAGTGAACCAGTGGATAGAAGATCTTTCTCTTGGTCTCTCCTTCTTTCTGTAAATCTGACTTTCCAGTAAAAATAAATAAATCTTTAAAAAATATATTGAGCATATATATGATAGGAATCTTTTTACTCTTCTTAATATCCATAACTTTTTCTCCAACAGTAAAAAAAATAAGTGACTCATTATCTGTATCATATTATATTTGAAGTATCCAGAATTGGTAACCTGTTTACATAAAAACAAATTTGCTAATGGAACTAATGGAGCTATAATATTTATGTACCCCAAGGGCATGAAAAATTTTTGACTCCGTGGTAACTCCAGGAAACCGGTAAATGCAAAACAAAGATGAAGTTACCTCATTTCTTCACTCACTGCAGGTCATGTCCATGAGGTTGTCTTTTCCTTGTAGCTCGTCTGGATAAACTGTTAGGTCATAGTCTACCCACAGCCTACCTGGACCATCTTTCTATGCTCCCCATAGCACATGCCATATTACAACATGCATAGTTCCATATCTGTATGTGTTTAAGTGTAAGTTTTGGTATGTCTAAAATGCTGGCAATTTTACACTCTATACCATAAATTTAATTATATCAACACATACAAGCCACAGGGATAAGTCTTATGAGAAAATAGACTGTAAGTTTCAGTGAATTATCATGACATGGGCTTAATTTTCTTTTGGATCGTCATCATGTGTTCTGTTATGTACTGGGCCTTAACAGCCCCCATTGTGTCTTCAACCTCTAGGCACCTTAAGATGGTGAAGGCTGTGAAATTTCAGGAACAAGACTGAATGAATGTCTATCACTTCTGGTATATTTTTCTGTGTTAGTAAGAATATATTAATTGCTACAATGTGGAAGGTTGTGTTCTGCTTTCAAAAGATGCTTTTGGGACTGGAATTGTGGTATAGTAAGTTTAGCCACCATCTCCAGGCATCTGACACTGATATGAGTCCTGGCCACTCCACTTTTAATGCTGTTTCCTGCTAATGTACCTGAGAAAGTAGCAGTGGAGCATCCAACAGGGAGAGCTGGGTGGACTTCCAGGAGTCTGGCTTTGGCCTGGCTCTTTAACATGTGAGTGTGTAGTTGGAAGACCTCTCTCTCTTTCCCTCTGCCCCTACACCTGATTCTCTTTCAAATAACAATTAAATCAGTAAGTAAATAAATACACTTTTAAGGAAACATGTTTGAAGTCCTTATTCCTAGTCCTTGTACCTTGGATCACAACCTTAACTGGCAACACTCTATGGATACAGTCAAATTAAGATCATGTGGGATTACAGCGGACCCTTTGTTCAATCGTTGTTGCCTTGCTAAGGCTAGAGAGGGTTGAAGGCACAGAGGGCAGAAAAGAGGTCTAAGGGATGATGGATGGAAAAAATGAGAGCTCACTTGCCACAAACCAAAGAGCCCTGGTGCATACCAGCAGCAACCAGGCACTAGCACGGCAGCGGGGCAGGCTGGGGAGGGACCTACTGTGGCACAGCTGGGTTAAACTGCTACGTATCAAGCAGGGTTTTGATATCCCAGTACCTTGCCTGCTCAAGGATCTGCAGTTTCATTTCTGATCCAGCTTCCAGGTGATGCATCTGGGAAGTCAGCTATAGACGATCAACAACCAAGAGGGAGGTGAGGGCGGGACTGAATTGATCCCTGCCTTTGGCTTGGTACAGAGCCAGCTGTTGTGTCCATTTGAGGAGTGAGCCACCAGCTGCAAGAACTATCTTTGTCTCTCTTCCTGTCTGTATGTCTCTCTCCATTCCAAATTAAGTAAATAAATTGTTTATTTTGCTGTTGTTAAGAAAAAAAAAAGTAAGAGGGAATTCTGTCTTAGATTCTTGGCTCAGCCAACACCTTCATTTATAACTTCTGGCTTCCAGAAACCTGAAAGATAATTTCTGTTTTAATACACTAAATTTGATATTTTTTATTGCTGCCTAGGAAATTAGTACTCTATTCCTGGCACATAGAATGACATCAGGGTTCTGCAGGTAATTAAGAAGCAGTTGAAAATGATACATAGTGGAAGTTGATGTATCTGTAAATACATGCATGCATACCGATATGTGTGTAATTTACAGTGATTTATACTAACATTATATATTAATTATCTCTATCATTGTTTTCTATTGTATTTTAAGAGAGGTGTTTTAGTGAATTGGCTTGGTGAAGTTGTGGCAGCTGGCAAGCCCAAGTTCTTAAGGCAGACCAAAAGATGAGAAATTCAGACAGGAATTGACCATGCATTCTTGAGGCAGATTTTCTTTTCTCCTCCAGGAAATCTCACTTTTGCTGTTAAGTCTCTCAAGCAAGGGTAGCATGAGGGCTTCCACACTCTCTGGGATTGTTGCTTCCCACTTAGGATCTGATGATGGTACATGTTAACTCTACCGGCCAATGCCTTCCCAGCAACACCTGGAAAGTGTTTGATGGACGGTATTTGAGGCATCGGGTAGCATAGACTAAGTTAACACAGGAAAGCAACAATAGTCAAGGAGCAATAGTCAGTGTTGACGTAACAGCCTCTGTTTGTCACCCTGGAAATGTAAAGGTTTCAACTATTACAGGATTGTTGAAAGTGCTGGGCAAGCCAGTGGGCATGTTTCACAGTGACCTGGACTTCATGGGTGATCAATATATGCTATTTTTTGTTCGTATCTGGAAATAAAGCCAAATGGATGAAGCCACGTCATTGCTCTCCCTGTCCAAAACACTGACGGTAGTCCATTGAGATTTTCCAACTCAATGAACACCTCCTTGATGAAGCCAAATTATTTCCTTTCCCACATATATATTATGATAGGAAAACAGGAATTGCTGATCAACAAAACAAATTGTGATGTATGCTTATGCATGTGAGTGATAAAGGGAATGAAAAGCCTGCCTGGGAAAACAAAACGAAGGCAATCATGTTAAATTTTTCTCATAAAGCATCTGATAGAAGGACAGAAATTGGAGAAAATGGATCAACTGGAATAGGAAAGGGGGAGACAGCACAAGAAAAATAAACAGCTGCAGTATTTGTCTTGGCCTTTATAAGAGAGAAGCTGACTGGAACACTGGAAGTCATGACTGCAATGGAACAAAGTTCTGTTTTATCCACCTTGACTATTTTAGTGAAAGTCAGACACAAAAAGTTCTGAGAAGGAATGTTAATGTAGCCCTACATTTAATTTACCATAAATGAATGCGCACATATATTCTGTACACACAAACATTGAAAATTTGGTATATCTCCAACTGAGAATGCATATACATAACCCCTGAAATTGATTATTCAAGGACAACTCTCGGACTTTACATTTTTTTTTTAGCATGTACTGCAGCTGATTCTTTTCCACAGTTGGAAAAGACTCTCTGGTTGTCCTATATTTCATCATTACCCCCAGAGAGATGAATTTCCTTCCAGCATTTTCATCTTGCTTCCTGGGTGGGATTATAGATGGAAAGCGACTTACAGAATTGAAAATTGTCTTTTTAGTCATGCAGCAGATTCCCCCATGATGTGTGAGTGCTCTGTACTGTGCAGAAGGTATATGTGACTTTTATCAACAGCTGTAGCTACAAGAGAAGAAAAGAAAGAGGAGGGTCCTTGGGCAGAAGGTACCGTTGAAGCCTCCCCGAAAGAGAAAATACAGTCCACAACTGTAGGAGCATATTCAATTTCCGCCTTGTGAAATTTGGGGAATTACAGCAGCAGATGGTGTTGCTTCCCTCCAAAGAGCTATTAAATTTCATTTAAAAAATCTTCATTTGTATGGAACAGAGATCACTTTGAGGGATTCCTGAGTGGAGACTATTCTTCATTATCAAGTGGAATTTCAGTAGGAAATGTGTTTAATGCTAATCTGTGAAGAACAGCTAACATTGCGAAGGGAGAAAAATCTCTAACTGTAAGCCTTCTACTTGCTGCAAACAATTTTTTTTTTTTTTAGTGGAGCAGGTTTCATCTGTTTTGTAGATAGTTTTAAGAGTATATATTTCTCACTGTACCCTTCATCCCTCATTCTCACCCTCTTTTCTCCTTCCTTTTTTGTTTAAAAAATTTTTTACAGTGATGTACTTTAAATTTACTTTATAAGCACAAGTTTTACCCTGCACTAAAGAAAAAGTTCAGCAAACAACAAGTAGAAACACCCGTGTTCCTGTAGAGTATAGACATGGTATATAATCAAAAATCCAATTTCAAAAACAAGTCAATTTTGCTCTTACAAATTTGTCAAAAATCAATTTTGCTCATACGCATTATATATTTGCACTCTATGTATCACTTACCACCAATCATGGCAAGCAAATTATATTCATTTTGGGGTTGGGGTGGGATTATTCACTAAGCATACTGGTCTCCAAGAGATACGATTGCATTCTTACTTTTTAAACAGCTGAGTAGTATGCCATAATGTTATTTGCCCCTATTCCTGTAGGCAGTCTTCAGCTGGTGATACGTGGGTAGATTCTCTATCCGAGTTAATGTGAATTGAACTGTTGTTTAATATTGGGAGTCCTGACAACTGTTTTCTATTATGATTTCACTTGATTTTTTGAATTCCAAGGAGTTGAGTGGCTGGGTGATACAGTAGATTTACTTTCATATTTCTGAGGAATATCAATATTGTCTGTTTTACAGAGTGGTTTTACTAGTTTACATTCCTACCAACACTTTATTAGTATGTGGTCTTTAGAGAAAGGATGCCTCAGAGAAAGACGTCTTCATGTTATTATGTAATAAAGTGATCATTAAGTAAATTCTGCAGGAACTTTTTTTCAAGTTTTTGATCCAAACTTGATCAAACAGAACACACCAAATGATTGTCTAATATAAGCAAGAAATTGCCTATGCATTTTACCAAACAAGATTATGCCCCACTGCAAGCGCAATCAAATCTGACGAAACAGTGGTTTGAATAAGTCAATCGTTTGTTTCTCTGAAGCAACACCTGCCAGGAAATCTGTGTGGTTGAATTTGAGCTTGTTAGGGTGAAGCATCAAGAGTGTGGTGCGAGTTCATAGATGATTCACTTTAGATTTTGACTATAGCTTTGGCTTATACTGTTAAAGTAATGAGGAAGCCAAGATAGGGCTATCGTGCCAAGGAATATGTCAGCTGATTTGTCTGGACACTGTACAGGATGAGACTAAATGGGATGCAAAGACGGAAGCAGAGAAACCATAGTAAAACCATCCAGGTGAGGGAGGTCATTAACTTAAGCTAGCTTGGTGGTAGATGACACGCACAGCTAAATGAAAGGCGAGGCTGTTAGGCAAAGAGCTGGAGATCTGTTTCAGGACCCACTCACAGGGAAGCACAGGGCATTGAATGTCAATGCCAGGGGAATTAATGAAGTTGGTATATGAGTAGAGGAGAATTTGACGTGGTGGCATCAGGCATAAATCTGTAATAATCAGGTTATAATCATGCAGTTCACTCCTCTTACTTAGATTTTTGACAGTTGTTGCTGGACCACAGTAAATATTACCTATGGCTTTGAATATTTTATTTAGCATTTACCATCAATCCATTAACAAGAAGAGAAGGGAAGAGAAGGTAAACTGATGTAATACCTAATTAATCATGTGGATTAATAATACATAGCAAGAGTTATCCAACAGTTTGATCCAAGAGTTTCAAACATTTCTCACCCACACAATTGGTTTAAATGTCTTTATACCTATTTGTTCACTATTTTTTGAAGTAACTTTATAAATTATCTTACCTTATTTTCCAGTGTTCTCAAGAGCAAGAAACACTAATTTTCATTGAATTCAATGAGATTCTGTCTAGTTTTGGAACACAGTAATCTAATTAACCAGCTAAATAAGTTTGTAATAATTAAAAAGGTCAATCTACAAGACATAGAATGCATAAATAGAACATGTCACTTATGCTGGATTCAAAGAATTTGAAATCTATCTCTTGATTTTGAATTCAGTTTAGTTACAAATTTTAATGTCTATTTAAAACTTAGGAAATCGATTTCTGTGTGCCTGAGTTTTCCCTCTGAAATGGGAAGAAAAATAGCACCTATTTCATAATGCTGTTGCAAGTTTTAAACATATTAAGTCACAAAGTAAATCGAATGTCTGCTTAGGTGAAGATATCAAAACCCATTTTACATATTTTGTGTGTCAAATTCTATTTCACTGCACTACGAACAATATTATTGCCTTATTTATCTAACTCCAGTTTTTTGGGTTTGCATGAAAGTTCTGGAAAGAAACATGGGAGAACCAAGGCATACGTAGGGCTGGAACTAGATTAGGTGTTAGGTCTAAAGTGGATTGAATCTTCTAGGTCCTAGCCGATTCTGATAGTAGGCACTGAGCTGTCCTAATCCTCACCTTGTTTTCAGTTCACAAAGGTCATTGTTGCTTCCTATGACTTTTTTGACTTCATAGCATTTTGTGTCAAGCCCCTAGGGACTCTTCCCACCAGATGTGTTTTGCAAAATAGGTCCACAAGCATCTTCCCACCCTGGCACGTCTGGGGCCCGTATCTCTTGACCTCCTGGGCATTCTATCCTCTGACGCACAGCTAACATTGGAGGGTACAGCCTGAGATTGGCCCATTACCATTTCACTGGCAGGACACACTAGACAAGGTGGAAATTTTCTGTGAGTGATGTCAATGTAGTTTAATGGGAAAAAAAATCCTTTCCATCTTCAACCTCTGGGCTGACATCCATGAAGCTTTATCCTTACCTATAAATTACCAGGATCCCATGAAGCTGAGAGAGGGTACCTTACACAAACTGCCCAGTGGAGCAGTAGTAAATTCAAGAAAGACAAGTGTTGACTCTCCCTGCTAATTTGCCTCTCCAATGTGTGCATGATGTAAAATCAGAATTTTATAAATTCATCCATGCTTAGCTCTGACATCTGCATACCATTTTGGAAGGGTTATCACGAAAGATTTATTTATTTATTGGAAAGTCAGATATACAGAGAGGAGGAGAGACAGAGAGGAAGATCTTCCGTCCGATGATTCACTCCCCAATTGAGCACAACGACCAGTGCTATGCCGATCCGAAGCCAGGAGCCTCTTCCGGGTCTCCCACGCAGGTGCAGGGTCCCAAAGCCTTGGGCCATCCTCGACTGCTTTCCAGGGCCACAGGCAGGGAGCTGGATGGGAAGCGGGGCTGCCAGGGTTAGAACCGGCGCCCATATGGGATCCTGGGGCGTTCAAGGTGAGGACTTTTAGCCGCTCGGCCATGCCGCCGGGCCCAGAAAGGTTATCACTGATAGGATACCAGCGGAATGGGTTTTTTGCACTCACATATCATGAAAAAAAATATATATATATATAGAAAGGCTTCAAGATTGTAGAAGCTAGTGGTGGGAGGATGAGGGTAGAATCTCAAATTACCTGGATTCAACTGAGTTCCCAACTAATTATTAGATAACTGTTTCTCTCATCATTTTAATAAGAAAGCTTCCTTTGTTTTTATCTGAACTACCAAGAGTAACCCAGTTACATTGGAGAAAGTCATTAATGGGAGAAAGTTCTGCCAATTTAATTTCCATTTCTTCATTTCCATGAAATAAAGAAGACTTACATCAGTCCTTAGGTTATTCACTGATGGGTTTAGGAAGCAGGTAGCAAAAGAAAAATTGTTCTTTGCATTTAAATGAGAGATAAATAATACTGTCAGGAGATTGTGCATTTAAGGGAAAAGTGTCATCCCTTGCTACATTTTCAGTCTGCAAAAGAAAGAAATTAATCCATTAGTGAGTCCAAATGTATCTTCTATTGTGTTCATTATCAAGTATTCTCAGGTGTTCAGGGAATTGTAAGTATAAATTAATGTGACTTTAAAGCTTGCTAACAGAAATATACATCATAAGGATCATAAACTACGAAACTATTCCCATGCCAGTGCTTTTTGTAAGAAAAATATTAAATATGAAATTAAATCATTTCCAGTATTAAAATGTATGCTATTTTGCCAAAATGAATCAATAAAACATAGTCAACAGTTTTTTAAAAAAGCGGAATTGCCACATTTCCTTCTCGTTTGCCTGACTTCATGTAGGAGCATAAAACCACATATGTGAATATGTGCATTTCAACAAGGAAACAGATGACTTGATTCATGCTCATTGTGCCCCCGCAGGTGTGTTCAGTCAACAGAAGCATTTTGAGCAGTTACTCCATGCTAGACAGAGGAGGTGAGGTGGCCAGACACATGGCCATAGAATTCAAAGCACATCCTGGGGAGGATGCTCTTGGAGCAGTGCGTGAGCCGAAGCAGGAAGGATGAGCAGGAGAGAACAGCTCTGCTGGAGCTCTCCCAAAGTCTGGTGCCTTGAAGTGCTTACATCTGTGTCAGAGATGCAACGGAGTGGGTGATGCGGAAAGGAGGAGGACCAGAGAAAGAGTGCAGATCAGAATCGTCACTAACGACAAAGGGGTTTGGAGACTTTCTCTAAAACTCTGTGGGGTTCAGTACTTCTTTCCTTCCTGAAATCATTAAAGAAAAAATCCTGTTTGAGAACTGACCTGTGGGATGGTTGAGTTTCAGTGCGGTGAAACAAAAACACAGGAACATACCTTCCTCACCGCCCTCCTGCCAGTGCTTCCTAATCCACTGAGGGGTAAAGTATATAGTTTTAAATACACTGTGTGTGTACATTTACTTATTAGAAGTGCTCAGGCAATTTGAAAAGTTATGCTATCATATATGTAACTGAGTGACTACTCAGCATAAACTCGAGATATTAGTCTGCAAGCATGATTCATTTAAGAAAATCATACAAAATTCATGCAATTAAAAACAATGGTGACTTTATGAAAAAACAAAAATTATTTACTAGATCCTGGCACAGTGGCCTAGTGGCTAAAGTCCTCGCCTGGAACGTGCCGGGATTCCTTATGGGCGCCGGTTCTAATCCCAGCAACCCCACTTCCCATCCAGCTCCTTGCTTGTGGCCTGGGAAAGCACTCGAGGATGCCCAAAGCCTTGGAACTCTGCACCTGTGTGGGAGACCTGAACGAAGTTCCTGGCTCCTGGTTTTGGATCAGTGTAGCACTGACCATTGCGGTCACTTGGGGAGTGAATCATCAGATGGAAGATCTTCCTCTCTCTCTCTCTCCTCTTCTCTGTATACCTGACTTTGCAATGAAAATAAATAAATCTTTAAAAGAAAAGATTTGATAAACATTTCCTGGTCATCTGCCATTTGAAAGAATCTCAGGGCCCTGAAGAAAGGCAGGGAGATTACAGGTCACCTAATTAGCTATGAGACAGGTATGTGATTGCCTGCTGTAACTCAAGGCACCAAAATCATCCTCACCAAAAGCTTCAACAGACAACATTACAGCAGGAAAGCAGAGATGCCTGTGGGATACATTAGGCCCTGTGCAATGGGAGGCATCGAAAGCTTGGTAGTGTATGGACAGACACTCAAGGACAGTGCATGGCCAGAATCAAAGCGTGATGTGCATGCCAACAGCGACTACTCAGGCAAGAACTGACAGAACAACACGCTTCGTGAGGAGGGGGAAGGAAGGTTTTGTTGATGTTGTTTTTGCCTACTATAGAATTCACTTTGGCGAAATGTTTCATAACCAGCTACATTCTTCATTGGAAGAATGATTTGTGCTATAATGTTCTTTTTGCTAGTTTGCATTTCCCACACAACTAAATATCTTTGCACAAAGCAAAATGATGAGGTGGCCAACCAACCCCAGTAGATATTAACAATGGATAAGTCAGACCTTCAGAAGCCGCAGTGGCTAACTATGGAACATGAGCCCAATTTGGACAGTAGTTAGCATAACAAAGAAAGAAGAAGGTGTTGGGTCCTACACATTGTTTGATGATATCAGTCACCACTTAAGAATAAGCCACATGTGCGTGAGTGTCAGTTCCTGCAAATGTTCTTCAGTCCTGCCATTAAGAGTACTTTGTTCTAGTTATGGCTTCAGGTTGTCATCTCTGAATTAGTTAAGAATAATTATTAAGAATATTATTAAGAATAATAATTCAGTCTTCTCTGCTTTCTTGCCATGCACTTTCTCTCTCTCTCTCTCTCTCTCTCTCTCTCTCTCTCTTTTTTTTTTTTTTTGCATTCAGTTATGAGATTTGAAATCAGACCTACCGCATCATAACATTTAACTTCTCTGGATGATTCTCTTTGCTGGCTGGCTTAGGATCAGAAATTGTCTTCCCAGCACCATCCCTGTGTCGTATCTCTGGTTCCCCTGTGTTTGGCAAATAGGAAGACAAGGGTCTATTTGCTGAAGCTGTTGTCTATGTTAAGAAGGTATGGATGACTTGTTTTTCACTCCTTAGCCCTGTAGGTTGGGAACACCGTTTAAGTGTGTCCATCATATTCTGAATTAATATTCACTATTAAGATGCTGCAACTCTGAATTTAAGTAGTTCAGTGATACAATGAGGGGTTGATGTTGAAAAAGTAGAATAAAAATGACCATGGGAGGAATATGGGCACAATAGATTGAGCCACTTTTTGGGACAATTACATTTTAAATTGGAGTGACTTACTTGAGTCTGGACACATTGTGCTTTTTATCCAGCTTCCTACTAATGCATCTTAGAGGCATCAAATGATGGTTACAATACTTGGGTTCCTGCCACCCACATGGGAAACTCAGGTTTAAGTTCCTGAATGCATGGTACTGGTCTGGTCTACTCTGGCTATTATGGGAATTTGGGGAGTGAATCTACAATTGAAGTGTGCTCTCTTTCTCTCAGTCTCTCTCCTCTGCCATTCCCTTTGTCACTCTGCTTTTCACATAAATATTCCAAAAACAATAAAGTGACATATTCAAGAACCCATTTTTAAAATTTGACTTTGTGGAGTACAAACTCATCTTGACTTTATGCAGCTGAAATATAATGGCACAGTGCCCATTAGTTGTCTGCTTTCCTCCTTAGATCCTAACGGACATTCTTATTTAGAACATGAGTGGAGGGTGTGGAATAGTGGCATCTGTGTTCACCAGGAATCAGCAACACAGTTGATTTTGTTTGGAAAGAAAAAATAAAGAGGTTAGGAACCATAACAAAGCCTGTGGAGAGAACGAGGCTGTGCACTTTTCTGCAATAGTGCATTTTTCTTCTCCATGATTGATGGCCTGTCTGGTGTGAGGCTGGTCTCAGTAATAATGTCACAGCCTACTCGCCGTGGCAGAAGAAGCTGTCAGCTGTGATGTGGTAGAGTCGAGTGGGGACTGCGATTTTAGAGCTTTGGCTGCGGACAGTCTGCTGAGTTGGGCATATAGAATACAGAGCAATTTTGGATAAAATTTACTGCTAGTTTTTATTTTGCAGGTATAGAAGGAAGACTAGAAACAGGAAGATCATAGAACTCAGAAACTACCACTTTTTGGAGGTGTTCAGAAAGTTGAGTTATTTCTTATCAATATGAGTTTTTATTTTTCAGATTTAATTCACGGTCACATATAGTTTTTTTTTAGTTTTAAAACAGTCACATATAAATTTTAAAACAAATATGTATGTGACAGAAATGAATTGATAACTTTAATGAGGTAGTATAATTTAGTGAAGAGAAAGTGCAATTGAGAAGCAGACTTGCAGATAGCCTGGCAATTAGGCCGGATAAGTTTAGAGTAGGATATACTCATCATCTTTGTTTCCCTGCAGGACAAATGCTATGAGGCATGTGGAAAGAGACTCTGCTGCTCCACCCATTAGGGGTGCAGTGTGCTCACACTGTTGACAGTTCCCCCATCCTAAGACCTGAAACATTTGTGTTTGGCTGCTACCTTGCTCTCACATTCTCCTGTTGGCTTCCAAGTGTCATTCCTGCTAATGACGCAGCTAGATATAGGCTGTAGTCAACTCTTTTGACTCCTTAATCATTTTCAAAGGAACTTTCTCAGTAAATCCCAGGTATCAATGTTCAGAGCAAACTGTAGCTGTGGCCATTCCAAGTCCTTGCTCTCCTCCTAACACAAAAACAAAACAGCAACAACAACATAAACCATAGTTTGTCCCAGGGTTTCCTAATTTGCCTGTCTTGCTGTCATAAGCAGGGTCAAGCAAGACAGTGTCTTACATATGACATCTTATACCTTGTCCATAATGTGTCCATAATCTCACATGGTTGGAAGAATACATGGTCTCACTATTGAGGCACAAAATCAGTTTGTAATGATTTTAGAAGCTTCTCAAGATTGGTGAACTCAGGTGCAATGGGCTAGTAAATGCTCCAAACCCAAGTTACCATCTTCATAAACCAAATAATGTCTTCTCTGATGAAATGGGCCACCTCTTCCTGGCATGGCACCCTTAAAAAGTCATTTGACAGGGATCTGTGGATGGAACTTGCAGAGGTATAGCTTGAAGTTAAATTACCATAATGAACCATTCTTAACTGCCATGTGGTTTGTCCCCTCGGACACATAGCATGCATTCTCCAGAGCGGGTGTCACAGGTAACAGTTCCACAGTGTGCCCCATGATGATGTGGTTGTTCTCATGAAGTTGGGCACTGTTAACCTTTGAATTACCAGCAGGAGGGTCTGCACACACCCAAAGGGACTGTGGCCAGTTCTCCCAGTGAAACAACTTACTGGGCTTTAAATCAGTTTTCTAACCCTTAACATCAGTTTTTGCATCACATTGAGTACCGTTCTGTGATCGAACGGAAGTCGCCTAGTTGAGTTGCTATCACACAGGACTGAAACTGAGTCCTTGCATTCCTGGCGCTTTGTGCCAGATAACAGCCGTTCCCACTGCACCCTGAGATTAGAGTCAGGTTGGATAATAGCCGTTCCCACTGCACCCTGAGACTAGAGTCAGGTTAAGGGTAGGTTTGCTTGGACTGCTCACTCTGGGCTTTCTGTCAGCCTGTAAACAAGAATTATCTGAGTTGCTCATGAGTTCTGTTGTAAAACTTAGTGATGGTAGTTAGCAGTAGTTCACCGAATCCTTGAAAATGGCTGACCATATATGTTAAGTACTTTCAGGAATGCCTATGCTAATTAGTGAAATTTTACCCTTCCAAAAGATATACATCAAAATACCATACTACTCCATGAATACATTTTGTCATCCGAGGGGAAGGGAACAAAAGGAAAACATAGCCTTGGTTTTCCAGGATTTTGTGACTTTCTAGGATATTCGCTTTGTCTCCCTAGTCAGTTATCTGTTTGACGTATTTTTAAGAACTTGTTATATGCTACTTGATTTGCATAAACACAAATAACTAGCCAGCTTGGTCAGGAAGAGATTTCCTTGGTAAACAATGATGACATATCAGTGATTTGCACTTTGATTTCTTAGAAATAGGAAACCATTGGATCACTTTATATTCATCTTATTTGTATTGAACTCAACACTTCCTCAATTAAGTAGAGGCTGCCAGGTAAAGAAATGCTGTTTGTACAGTGCCAGAAGCTGCATGGAAACACTTGGTTCTCTTAGGTGGATTAAATCATTCCTCCCCAAACATCTCATTAGCTGATGATCAGTCTTCCCTGCATTGGAGGGCTGTTAGTACAATGGCAGGGCCCAGGGTTGGGCTGCTAGGTTCAGCATGTTCCCAGCACTTCCAGGCAATGAGTTTCAGGCTGTTGGTTCCCCTCCCTGTGTCTCACTTCCTTTCCTGTAAAAGGAACTCAATGCCGATCTGCGTATTGCTGTGACAACATACTTCCAGCCCTTCCAGGTACACCGAATGTGCTCCACACACAAGGGTCACCACCAAAAATACGAATATCCCAAAGAATCCTAAATAGGTCCAACTCATAATAGTGAAAAATGTACACCCTGGTCCATGGCATAGGAAGAAACCAAACTGTTTCTGCTGATATGTGTCTCTGCATCTACCCTTTATACCCACACGGCATGGTTTGTTGAGTGCATGAATAAATGAACGATTAATTGATGAAATCCCCTCATTTCCCTCTTGATGCTTTCCTGCAGGTTTGGATAGCCTCAGGCAGGTTGTTTGCTTTGAGATACAGCCCTTCAAGTATTATGAGAAATATTGGGGTTTATGTTCTATGTCTGACTCATCTGACTTAATCCGTTGCTTTCTTCTCATCTGTGCATCAGGGTTTTCATGGATCCTTCTGTGTGGACCAGAGATCGTCAGGGTCTCCAAATCTGCAAGAAAGATCGCAGTGTTCATCATTTTAGTAAATTGTGTGTGTGTGTGTGTTTGAGATACAGGGTTTCCAAATAAAATTTAACTTTTAATTTGCATGTTTAGAGGCAGCAGTTCCCATGGATAAGCCAACATAAAACTCAGTCCACCGAAGTTTTCCTCTAAAATCTGAGAATTAAAAAAAAAATCCAGGTAAAATTTATTACTTGGCTTAGGAGTACTTCTAAATATTGCCACTCAGATCGTAATATGTAACTTTTCTGCCATGTAAGAGAAGGCAGACTTAGTTCTCCTCAGAACTTTTACTCACAACGATTATTATTTAAGTAATTTTCACATTCTGATTTCTTGCTCTGATATGGGTGATGAATTCATTGGCTTTGAAGATCAGAATAATCTCCAGGTTCTCAGACATGCTCCTACCTTAGCACAACTGATGGTTTCTCAAGGCCCAGCTCTCCCCGCAGTGTCATATAGCCGCAGAGTCAGAGGCCACTGGCATTCTCATTGCCTGGTCATGCCATTAAACGTCTGTGGCCCACGGAGTGATGCCCCTTGCTCTCTGATATCTACACTGCTTTCTTTTCTGCCTGTATTTTCTTTCCTTCCAGTATATAAATACAATGTTTAAACATATTTATTCATTTTTCTTGGAAAGACAGAAAGATTTTCCATCTGCTGGTTGACTCCCCAGATAGGTGCTATAGGCAGAGCTGAGCCGGTCTGAACGCAGAAGCCAGGAGCCAGGAATCAGGAGCTTCTTGCAGGTCTCCGACAAGGGTGCAGGGTCCCAAGGACTTGATTCGTTCTCTAACATTTCCCCACGTCACAAGCACAGAGATTAATGGGAACTGGAGCTGCTGGGACAAGAACTGGCACCCCAATGGGATGCCCACACCGTGGGTTCTTGTATGTAAATATTTTTGATTCTTTTTGCTTGTTTTCCTTCCTTGTAGTCTCCTACTATTTCATCTTCACCAAATCCTTATTTTCAGGACCACAAAGGTAGTCTCACCACAGTGTCCTTGCTGCACACAGTTGTGAAGCTTCCTATTTGCACTAGAACACAATTATCGGGCTTGCCAGCTTTTCTGCAAACCTCATTCTTTTGTATCGCACATTCATTCTCTCCCAGGTGTTTGGGTCTCTGGCTGCTCGAGCCAAAGCATCATCTTCTACTATTCCATTATAACACTTATTACCACGAATGACCAGAGCTTTCTCTGTGTGGCCTCCCACTGACATCTGACTATGTGAGAGAATCCTGCCTGTTCATGAAGTGTGTCAGGCATCTCACACTACACCCACTGAAACAGAACAAAGAACACCAGGCAAAGAAAGGAGCACTTCTATTTTTATGTACATATGGCAGTCATCTTTCTTTACAGATGGAGACATTTCTCAATGACAGTCATAATCACTTAAATTGAGTTGTTCATAGACAGATTGATTTGATAGAAACAGAAAGTAGGTTAACGGCTACCAAGTGCTGTGGGTGGGGTTAGGTAGTGTGTAATAGAGAGCTGAATGACGTGGAATATTGAGTATCTGACTTAGGTGAAGGAAAGTGTTGGCAGAAAGTTAAACTTATAACTGTTCCTGAGACTATGTTACTGTAATAAATTGGGGTAAAATAGCGGGAGGGGAAAAAAGAAGGGAAATGCAGGAATTTTCTATACCTACAAAACTATTGTGAAAAAAAATAAACAAAAATTGTACAAAGAAATGCAAGGGTGCTTCTTGGGCAACATGAATGCAATGAGTACTGTTGAGTCATATGCTTAGAAATGGCTAAGAGGGCAAATGTTGTGGCATATTTTTAAACTAATTGTTTTAAGTCAATAGTTTACACACCGAAAAGAGCCAAAGTTGTGTGATGCTTATTTTCTAAAAGAAAATGCTACATTGACAAATGGAAAACTCGTAGAAAGGAGTTTAGCAATCTGTCTTGGTTACAAACTAAATTATAGCAATACTTATTTTTAAAAGCTCATTATCAGGTTAATATTCTTGCAACTGGAAACATCATTATGTAGTGCAATGAGTACAAAAAGTGAGTGTGTAGAAGAATGCACTAGTCAAAGCGCTGAGCCCCCGAGGCTGCCTGGTGCAGCAGCTCCTCACTCTGCTGATTACCTGGTCAAGATGGGTATAAGTTCAGAGAGAACCTGTGTTTGCCCCAAGGCGGCCTCCGATTTCGCATTCTGTGTAGAGTGTTCATCTCACTGAAGCACAGTTGGAAAAAAGCACATGGAATTCCCAAATGAGTTTATGTTGAATAAAATGTTTTGTTCTGTAAGATCTTGGATTCTACAAATAACAATTCTTATCAAATTATTTAGCCTACATGATTAATCTTTTACTTCTGATTTTGTTATTTGATAAATTTACTCTTAGCTTATTTCATAATTTGCGCAGTATTATTCCATTCAAAATTTCAGGAGCAGGCATGTGTCCTTATGGTAAATTCCTTATTTCCCATATGTAAGTGCCAGGGTTCCATACCCAGGTCTGGCTGGAGACTGGCTTTTTGGCCAATGTAGATCCTGGGAGACACTGGTAGCTCAAGTAATTGGGTTCCTGGAACCATTGTGACAGACTTGAATTGAGTTCTTGAAAGACAGTTTTGGCTTTTAGCCAATTCAACCAATCACAGTCATTTGAGGGTCAGCCTGAAGACGGGATCTCTGTCTCCCAGCTGTTTAAGAAATAACTGTTTTTAATCCAAGTTCTAGTTAACGCTTTGGAGAAATACTGATTTGCATTCAGAGCACTCCTGTTATTGGTAATCTGTACATTATGATTCTCAAGCAGATGTGTGTGTGTGTGTGTTTGTGTGTGTATAAGTAGTTAATATAGAGAAGCATCCTTCACAATGGAGAACTGTCTTAGAAACATTGGTGTGCATGTGCTAATACTTTTTCTAACCTTTTTCTTTGCTTCTTTCTCTCTCCCTTCTTGCCATGCTGACTTCGATGTAGCAGACCACTTGGGGATTGAATTCATGGGTAAGAAGAAACTACTTGCTCCTTAAATATCCTGAAAAAGCTTCATTTTAAACTGTGCATAATTCTCCCCTTCCTCACCTGATTATAAATGACATGTCTCATTTATAATCATGATGTCAATAGCAAAAAATAAATTTTTAGTCCATTTTGTCCTAACTGAAGGCTCAAATGAAAGACTTCACTACATTTTGGGAAAGGCAATTTAATATCAAATGCAGAATCATACAGAAGTTGAATTTGGTTCTTGGCTTATAGTATTTTCTCTAATTCTTAATTGTATTATCTGTAAAATAAGGATAGTAATAAGATACTTTCTATTTTGCTGCACGTATAACTTTCTTAGCACAGTGTCACAAAATGGCAAGCAGTAAATGATCTAAAAAATAATGAAAATGTTAGTTTTTGTTCCTGTCAGCTTTAATCCTTTTCTACTGGCATTAAGACCACTTTGTATACATTTTACTATCCTCATTCATTTGGACATTGGGTGTTAAGCATTTCCATTTATGAAACCAAAATATTTCTTTGAAAAGTACATGCAGCTAAAAATGTGTTTTTAATAGGTTAGAATGCCTTCAATGGCATTATTTTTGTATTTACAGATTGTTCTATTAACAATTAGAAATGATTTTTTGAGTATTTTCTTCCAAGCTAGCTTCAGTACTCAAAATTCATTTTTAAAATAAATCTTTTAAACGAAACAGGAAAAAAATCTGAAGTTCAAATAGAGCCAAACAAACAGAGTGTAATGAATTCGGATGGAATTTTGATCTTCGCAATTTCCCTGAACTCTAATGCCTAAACATTTTTTTCATTGCTGTTCTCCTACTGTGACTTTTTTCTCTTTCATGATGTAGATGTAATGTACATGTAGCTGAATATTTGCTTCAAATATTAATATCTTAATTGTATTTTTGAGGAGGGTTTAAATCAATTCATGGAAATGGATATTATGTATGGTCATACATGGATTTAGTATTTCTTGTGCCAGGATAAGCCTTATTTATGGTTAAGGATGTATTTTAGAAAGCAAAGTGATAGAAAGGAAAGGTAGAGAAAAAGAATTCTTCTGTTTATGTGTTTATTTCCAATTACCTGCAGTAGCTGGAGGTGGACAAAGCTGAAGCCAATTAACTAAGAGCTACATCCTCGTCTCCCACGTGGGCGGCAGGAATGCAGAGGAACCATATAACAATGTACCCTATGACATAGTAGGCAAATCAGTGATAATCGGGTGCTAATATTTACTGAGATTCTACGTTTCTAAGAACTAGCCAAGACAACGTGATGTTACCTTAGATTCGTCCATTGGCAGACTATATGGGAAACATTGATGCATATTTAGGAAGGAATATTAACACAACCAGTACTTGAGAAGAATTGTTGTTGAAGGCTGTAAGGTGATTGATTGCAAGATTATGATGTGAATATTCAGATAAGAAATAGAGTACTTCGTGAGGAAGACTATGGTTCCAAGAATGGATTGATTGCAGGTGTGTACAAGGTTAACTATGCAAGTATGTGTTTGGTATACCTTTGGCATATATGTTAACATACATTAGACATTCAGGTCCTAGATATTTAGAACTATCTAAATCCATGCATGATCATTCATAAGTTTGTGATTGTATTACTGGAAAATTTGAGACTAGGGACTAATGATTGCATCTTCACATTGAAATAGTTTTCCCTGTTGTATACTGTTATTCACTAGTGCTCCATTATCTGGGTATTACATCATAGAAAATGCAGACAGCTCCATTCCTGCAGGTCAGGTTTGAGGTTTTACTAGATAAATGTTAGGGACACTGAGCAGAGCAATGAAATGCAGGGCATTCATCAAATGAAGCACCCTGGAATGTAAGGTGGCTATGAAAGGAAGTGAGAAAAAGATAACTGTCTCAGTGAAATCAATTAACAGTCACTGTGACTGATTATAGTCACGTGGAAGACTGGCTGATAATTATTTTGGAGAGGGAATGTTAAAAACGGATAGTCATTTTCCAAATATGCCTGTAAGGGCAGAGGAAGAAATGATTTGAAATCACACATCAAAAGGCATGTTTTGAATAGGCAATAGGGATTGTCTAAGTCAATGTTTGCTACTGATGATGATGCTAGGGTTAAAAGAGACAGAAGAAATATTTATCATGTGCCAAAGCTTCCAATAAATGAGATGGATTATGCTGGAATCTAGTAAGTGAAAATGAATTGGTTATTATACATAGATGTGGGTTGTGCAGGCTACATAAAAAAAAGTGGAGCCCCCAGAATTATAATGGCTCAAACCCAGTATCAGTTTATTTTCTGCTACTCTTTTTTTTTTCTTTTCTAAAGTGGATCTACATAGCCAGTAAATAACGGTCTCCATCTGAGCAGTGGCTCAGAGATGCAAACTGTTTATCTCTGCATCACCTGTATTTGCCGTCAGCTCTCAGTTGAAGACGTAAAAACAGATGCTAGATATACATCCCTTGCTGAAAAGATTTACATTCTTACTTGATTCACATTCTGTTTGTTATATACAAGTTGCATAAACAGATTCTCCTGCAAGAGAGTTGGGAAATAAAGCCCTGATATAGAGACAGAAAAAAAAAAGGGCATGCATTGGTAGTCATCACTGCCATGATGCAAATAGAATAACGTTTAGAGGAACAGGATTTCTCATAGGCTGACCGATCTCCAACTTTGAGAGAGAGAAAATAAAAACAGCTTTCGGAGAGGTAAGGGGAATTAGACATTTCTGGCAAGATTTGGGCTCCTGTTAAAATAGGGGAAATAAAAGAAATTAGAAAGAATGACAATGCAGATGCAGTGTTGGCTTTTGTAAGCATGCATTTTTAGGAGAGCAAGTGGAGAGCTTGGTTGCTGGAGGAAGAGTGCGAGTAGGCATCTGACTTGTGGGCCACAAATACAGAAAATTATGGCTGTGGTGGGTGCAGTAGACAAGTTATTTTTGCTCTCATTCACTAAGGAATTAATGGCATCAAGGTGTAAGCACCAGCAGTCATTGTGGAGTAAGTGGATCCTGGGCCTCATGAGGCCGGGCAAGTTTGGCTAATGGAGATTTCAGACATAGAGAACCGAAGCTTTGGATGTTGGTTATCAGAATGCTCACAACTGCAGGAAATGCCAAATGGCTGTTAGCAGGGCTGGGGTTGTGTCAGATATCCCATGGTGGTATCCATAATTATGGCAGTCTATCCATTGTAACTATTGAAGAAAATTGGCCAGGGTTTTGGCGTGAAAGCCTAGTGGCACCACTTTGTATCCTGGCTGCTACACTCCCCATCAAGCTCTTTGCTTGCAGCCTGGAAAAGCAGTTGAGGATAGCCCAAAGCCTTAGGACCCTGCATCCACTTAGGAGACCCAGAATAAGCTCTTGGCTCCTGGCTTTGGATCATCTCTTCTGTAACCATTATGGCCACCTAGGGGGCGAACTAGCAGACAGATCTTTCTGTCTGTATCTCCTTCTCTCTATATATCTGTCTTTCCAATAAAGCAACAAAAATAATAATAATAACAAAAAAAGAAATAGACCAGTCTTCATCTAGTTGCACCTTGCCTGACAATATCTAATGGCACTGGTCACTTAAAGTGAAACAATTTGTTATGGCAGCAAAATTAAGATGTCTCTGTATTATAACTTGTTTAAATGAATGCGGTTACTCGGTTAGGAAAAATAGCAGGTTGCTGTGTAGTTCATCTATCTAAATGTAAAGATTATGGTTGCAGGAAGTCTTATGAAAACTCAAGAGTCAAATCATTTCTATAATGCCTTGCTGGGGTTAGGTGTGGGAATGAACTCTCAGTGGGTGGCTATTTGACCCCAGCCAGAGATAGTGCCTCAGAAAGAGGAGGTTGGCTGGCAAATCAGAGCTAAGGGGAGCACGTAGTATGTAAATAGATAATGACCGCTAACTACAGTTTTTTTTTTTGAATAAAGAAAATGTTTAGAGGCAACATGAAAATATGGATTCAATTGGCCTTGTCAATTCACCCCATAGACTTCCCTAACTCTGTAAAACCAAACCAAACCAAAAACGAACAGAAATCAGCTCTATTTTCTCTTTTGGGGACAAATATTTTCAGATTTAACTTGTGATAACAATATCCTATATGGATATAATTTCCTTTTCTGAAAATTCTATCTTCCCAAGTACTCCAGCCATTTAGGATTTAAGTTCAGTTACGAAGCAGAAATGGAAGCATATTCTATCAAAGTTTGATCATGTCACTTGATTGTTATTCCTACAGTTGATCAAATGTCAGTTCTTCCTTTGTGTCCCATCTATATTAATTTTTAACAGGTCAGGACAGCTTTAAGTTCACAACAAAAATGAGCTTAACATACAAAGATCACTTGACTATATTTATGTTTGTGTGTGTCTTTATTCCTCAACTTCTGTCTAAATGTGGAGTATCTTACCACTTCCACCCCATGTTGATTGCTGTAACTATTGGAAATTTTAATTGTATTGAACGGTTTTCTTATGTTTTATGGACCTTTCACCTCTCCATACAAACTTTGAGTCAGTTTATCAAATGAAATCAATGTAATTACTTGCTGAGATTTCAATCATATATATAATATATCTGTATGTAAGGCTGGAAAAGCTTACAATTTCACAATAGTGAATTTATCTATCCATTATCATGGGATACATCCGCTTTAGTCTAATTTCTTTGCCTAGACATTGGTAGTTTTCTTCTCACAGATCTGAATGATTTGTTAGATTTATACCCATGTACTTTGTTTTGAGAGTTAATATATTTTTTTAAATTTCCAATTCCACGTGTTTCTCACTGGTGTTTAGGAATATCAATGAGTTCTCTTTATTCAACTTGTATCCTGCTATATTTCTCTGTTCATTAGCTACAAGAGTTCTTTTTTCTTTTTCTTTTTATTCTTCCAGATTTTTGGGGGCGGAGGGGGTTCCACTGATCATATCATCTACATGTACAGTTTTATTTCCTCATTCACAATTTCTATTCCTTGCATTTGCTTTTCTTATCTTATACATAACTAAAAGATTCATATCTTGCCTGATCTCTGTGGGCAAACTTCAACTTTCTCATTATTGGAGTCATGTTAGATATGGATCTTTTATTTCTATATGTACCAGGCTGAGGAATGAGGGTTAGGGTTTACTGGAAGTTTTATCATAAATGCATGTTGCACTTATCACATGTTTCTTTTTTTACTCTGTTTGTATAAATATGTGATTTTATTCCCCTGAGATCAATGCCTTCCAGGAGTTCATTTCAAATGTTGAGCCAGCCTTGCATGCTTGGAATTAAACTTCACCTGATTGTGTGTTCATTTCTATCTTAATGAATTTCATAATACCCTTCTTCTCAACTTTTATCGCTCTGGCTTTGGAAATATTAATGTCATGTTTTCTTTCTGTGGAATGTCAATCAGAAGACAGTGATCTAAAACAGTCATGTCATTTCTCCACATGATCACATGTGCCCTTATTGTTGGAATTCAGAACCTGAACAATTCCTAGACATCAAGAAATGAATTTCAAATCACATGCTTCAAAAATCCCACTATTTCCCCAATATACATGTATAACACCCATGGCATTCCAGCTGCATAAGATATTGAAAATGAAGCTATATGATCTAGATCTACTACTGTGCAAAAGCCTTCAGATGAAAAACAAAGCTAGTAGTTAGTGAAATGATACAACTAGTGCTGTAAATATCATTGGTAAGGTGCAGAAAAAGAGACGACCCAATTGAAACTGGAAAATTCAGGGACAGTTTCTCCAAAGAGGAGATACTTAAATTGAGCAGCAGACAAAACTGATAAGCTGTACTGAGTGATGACACAGGGCAAATTTATGCTGGCCCCACGCTGGTCTACATTAGGGAAAACTTTGCTTGTTCTGTCTCTCTCTGGGTCCATATGCTCCCTAGAGTCACCATTTTGGAAATGCAAAGAGACTATTAACTTTAGAAAAAAAAAATAACCAAAATCTTTTTTTCTGAATTGATTTATTCACTTGAAGGAGCAATTATCCTATCAAACAAACCATGCCAAACCTAACTGTCGGCATTCAAAAGGATTTTTCCTTAATGATATTCATGAATTTTTTTAAATGGTGCTTCCGGGATTGGTACCATGGAAATTTTAACAACAAACAGTAATCTAGTAGATGGTGTCAGTTAAAAATTAGTTAATTGACATAATTAGGGCAGAGATTTAGAAATGCATGCAGATACAGAGCTATGTTTACAGAATTGCAAACTAACGAGCTGATATGAAACCACTACATTAAATAAAAAAGTCTCTTAATTTCATGACCTATGCTCATTCACACAAGAGTAAAAATAGATATTTTTAGGGACAGATATTTTCAAGTTCCCCCACCATGTAACTAGATCAAAAGAGAATGAACAAATTATTTTGTAAGCGTAAGCAGTCATTGTGTTCTATGAGAAATCTGACCAATCATTCAAATAAGACAGTTGGTCAAAGGGCATGTCAGAACAGGCCTGTGTAGAAGGCATGTCGATCTGGAAGAAGGATTTCTCACTTGAAACATATCCAACTGCTATGTCAGCTGATGGGTCACTGAATCTACCTCCTTATGTCCATTTGAGCTTTTTGTTAGGCAGTCATTTCCTGACAATGCAGTTGGTGCTGTAGGCATCCAGATATGTGTAAGTGAGCAGGTGCAATGCTATTTGAAAACATATTAGCACAAAGAGTGCTCACAATTATGTGAGATATCTTTCATGCAAATTTTGTTCATTGTCATCTGGAAAAATGAAATGAATGCTTACATTGTTTTTGGGACAGCATAATATATTGATGCGAAGTTTGAACGAGCAGAGGTTGGATATTTTCTAAATAAATAAGAGATTTAAGGAGCTTAGGACAGTCAAATTCTTAACTAAAATCTTCAAAAGTAATTCTGATAATAGGTGTGTTTTTCAAGTTAGAAAAATAGAAACCGAGTTTTTCATGAAGCACCAGTCTAGTCTTAAAAGAGTAGATGTAGTAGATTTACACAGTTACTGCTTGAAACTTCACCGTGTGTGAGAGGATTTCACAAAGATAACGGAAAATGAAATGAAAATGTGTCTATTTTGGTTCAAAAGAGCTTTTGAGATTGATGCATGTTTTTTTTTTCAGAAATTGCATTTTATCTGAAATTTTTGAAGACTCTCCTATAGGCTTTTTATCTCCTCAGATAAAAATTAGCTTTAGTGTATCTCAGTGCATAGTGAGGATAATCTTTGGGGAAATAATCAGTGTTTACTTCTTTGTGGATGATAAGTGCCAGTGACTTCCCTGTTTATTGTAATGAATTGGTGTCATTTTCTATAAGGCTGACAGCCATATGTGTTAGTAAACGGATTCATGTGTGTGTTATAAGTTGTGATTTGACATTGGAGATACAGAAATGAAGACCCTGTCCACTTGCACAGAAATCTTGCATTTAGGCTTATTTCAATGTATTCTGTTATCATTCATTTGAATGTGTGGTGTATTATCAAAATAATGACTGGTAGATAAATGTGTCAGTTGAGAAGTGTTGCAATTAAGAGTATTCTTTCTGTTGCACTTACATGTCTCTTGACTGTTAAACAGTCTGAGTTGTGTCAGAATAGTAAAAGGGAAGATGATTGCATGATAGTTATCACAAAAAAAAAAATGCTTGGCCTATGTAATTCTCAAAATAAGAGGATGTGAGTTAAGAGCTCTTGATATCATCATCTTATATGTGACAAAATGAGATTTATTTAACCAAAACATACGAAGATGATCAAGAAAATAACAGAGAATCTGAACTCAATTCTGTCTGAGGGTGATTCCTGCTACGGTGTCACACAACAGACATTGCATCGTTACTCCAAAAAGTTGTAGTCTCAAGTATTTGAAGTGTCAAAGTAATTGTGTAGTGATACCCTCAAATTTTCATAGGTAATATTTTCTAGGCTACAGGAATATTTTGAAACAATTAGCATTATCTTAGCTATAATAAAATGAACTATGAGTAAGATACAGCTGCACATGTTCAATCTGAATGATAACAGATGTTAAAAAACATTCTTTGACTATCACCTTCTTTCATGTGGGATAATCTATAAAAGTTATACTGTATTGTGAAGTTTTATTGTTGAGTGAAATCATTTAGTGGCCCCACCTTTAATGCTGTTGGATTGTGATCTTAAACATTTGTTTCTTGTAACAAGAGCCATTGACCGAATAGAGTGCTGAGTTGAAAAAACTTCTCCATGGACTTATATACAAAATACTCACACACTTATATTCCGATTTGTTTATCTTGACAGAAATATAACCACACTCTTTCACTCAATCCCATAATATGTTTAATCATAGTCGTCACTACAAGTTATTTTGACGCAGTCCAAGTAAAACTTGATCAGAAGCATTGCTTTGTTTTGCATAAGGCCAGATGAGAATTCTCAAACCTAGGTGTGGTATTAGGTATGTTTCACATATGTGCATATAAATAGGGTTTACATTTACATACATATGAGAAACATCAGGTTCAATAGCTGTATAGACTTTATTATACATAGCACTTGAAAGAGTTCATGGGGAAATTGATTTAAAAGGTGAATTCATTTGAGTAGAAGACATTTTCAAAATTCATGCAGGTTATTTTTTCTTCATAATATTCATTACTCACAATGACAAAGAGGAGCTCACATTTGCTCATTCACTTTCCAAATGCCTGAAGTGGCTATGCCAGAGCTAGAACACAGATCCAAACACCCAGTCCAGGTCTCTACGTGGGAGGCAAGAGTATCATGACATCAGCCATCCCCACTGTCTTCCAGGGTTTACACTGACAGAAAGGTGGGGTCAGGAAGTGCAGGCAGGAATCAAATTCACACATTTCCATGTGAGATACAAGTGTGCTAACCACTAAGTTGGTCACCACCAACTACTAAACATGAACTTTCAAAGAATCCTCATATTGTCATCATTGTAACTGTCAGAAAGAAGTCTATGACGTACAGTATTTTCTAAAACAGTATTCCGAAGAAGCATGTTTTGTAGAACTACAATATAGTATTACTGTGATCAAGGAACACATGGGAAGGAATATCTTCATCTCGTGAGAACAATGGAGGCCATCAATATATGAAAGAATAAAAATTTCCCTATAGTTGGGAGGTGGAGTAAAATATGTGAAGGAAAGGGAAAGAGAAGCATAAAGAGAATCCACACATAAAGAACATTTACAAATATGAAAAAAACAGGCAGTGATTTTGAGAAATAGCAAGAGTGCAACAATAGCTGAATATACACAATCCACACAGAACATGATGGATCCAGAGGTCAAATGGTAATGGCCCTAGCTGCTGCTTGAAAGAAAAATTGTTATCTTGTTATGTAAGAAAGTGCTCTGAGGTTTTCAGTAAGGAAGCCATCAGATGCCCCCTTAAGAACCTTCCTCTGTCAACTGCTGTATAGTTGGTATGGAGGCCTTGTATGCACAATCCCAGTTGATCCTATGGTCAAGATTTAACTTGAAATGTTTGCCAAATTCCAGCTTTTCAAGCAACATTATAAACATGAATTTCCAGGTGATTTTGGTCAGAGGCAAAGAAAGAAGCAAGGACAGAATAGCCGAGGAAGCAGCAGTAGGAGTTGGAATGGAAAGAGCTGCTACTTTGTAGCAGCTTGTTCTTGAGCTGATCTTTAAGGGAAGGACACAATTTCTGTTGGTAGAAGTAGAAACATCCTAAGGAAAAATAACAAGGTTAGCAAGACAGCTCTTATCAGCAAAGGAAGTTATATTATAATTTAATCTAAAACATATCTATGAGGATACCTCAAAAGTTCATTGGCCCAATGCTTAAAATATTCAAAACAATACAAAGGGAGGGAACTCTCTTAAAATCCCTCTGTGAGGCCAGTATGACACTCATAAGGAGCTTAATGGCATTGCAGAATATTAAATCAGTGAACAAACATCAATACCAGCTGTATTAACAAATAATTTCATGGCTAAAAAAGAACCTGTAAGAATTTTCACAATGGTTACAAACAAAATTAAATATCTAGGAGTAAATCTACATAATAAAGTTTACACGATGTTGCATAAAGGAATAGAAGACACAAAAAAGTAGAAAAGTTTTCCATGTTTATAAATTGGAATAGTTAATATCATCAATTGATAGCAAACTATTCAAACCAATTTGCAGACTCAATGAAAACTTATTCAAAAGCCCAAGGACATTCTTCTTGAGTCTAAAACAAAGATGACTCAATAATTCTAACAGAAGCACAAGAGACTTTAAGTAGCTAAAGCAATCTTACACAATGCAATCCAAGTCAAAGACATCACAGTGCCAGATTTCAAGATTTATTACGGGAAATTATAATCAAAACAGCTTAGTATTGGGCATGAAAATTGGACCAATTCCATTGGACCAATGAAGCAGAATCAAAAACTGAGCAATTAATCCACTTATCTATAACCAATTAATGCTTGACAAATGTGCTAAAATCTCTCTCCACAGAAAAGGCACTTTCTTCTACAAACGATGTTAGGAAAATTTGATCTCCACGTGCAGAATATGGAGCAAGACCCCACCTTTCACAAAATTCCAATTGCAATAAAATCTGCTCTTGCAAATTGTCATGCTACTAACAGGGAAATACTGCAACGTATTGAGACAGGTGAAGATTTCTTGGATAAGATTCAAAAACATAGGAAATAAAAGCAAAAAACAGAATAGGGTCATATCAAGTTCAGAAGCATCTACACAGCAAAGCAATACTCAAGAAAGTAAAGGGGCTGTTGACAGAATAAGCAAAAATATTTATAAACTGTACCTCTTATTAAGAATTAATAACTCAAATGTGTAGGGAGCTCAACAAGAACAAAATGGACAATCTACTGAAGAAATGGGCAAAGAATATAAATAGGCATTTTTCAAAGGATTTAATTCAAATAACTGACAAATACATGAAAAGATAGGATAACTAGCCATCAGAGAAATACAAATAAAAAGAAAGATGGGTTATCAACTCAACCCTGTTGGAATGGCTAAGAGTAGCCAACCCAGGATATGGAAAATAAGATACCCTAATCACTGCTGGTGACATTGTAAACTAGTACAATCAATGTGGAAGACATTATGGAGATTCCTTAGAAATCTGAAAATACATCTACCATATAACTCAGCCATCCCACTTCTGAGAACATTCCCAAGGGAAATGAAATCATCATAACAAATGATTTTCTGTACTCCCTTGTTTATAGCAGCTCAATTCACCTAGCTAAGATATGGAATCAATATGTGGTCTATCAAATGATGACCAGATAAATAAAGTGGCATTTATGGGATAGTACTCAGCCAGAAAAAGAATGACCATACTGCCCACCTTTATTTTTTGCAACAAAATGGGTGCATAGTGAAAAATTCAGATCAAAAAAGACAAACATCTTTTCTCGGATTTATGGCAGAATGTATCAACAATGCCTAATGTATTTCGACATCTTATAGTTTGATTATTCTGTATAACCCACCTATACCTGAAAAACATTGGTCTTCCTACATTTTCCTTGTAGGACTCTATACTGAAAGGAGAATTAAGTCTGTGATTGTATAGTAAATTTAAAGTAAGTTATTGAAAGGAAAAAAGAAAGAAGAATGAGAGAAAGAAAAGAAGAAGAAAAAAGGAAGAGAAATAAAGGAAAGAAAGAAAGGGAGGGAGGGAAGGAGGAAGGAAGGAAGAAACGGGAAAGGAAGTAAATTATAATTATGTTCTGTGAATTAGCTCTATAAAATATATGAAATCAGTTCTTTTCATATTAGTAAATAAAAGTATAGAAAATTTCAAAGTGTAGAAAATAGAATTGTAATAGTTTATTTTGGTGCAAAAATTTGAATTCATGTACAACTTTTACAATATGAATTTCCATGAATTTTTGATCATCCATTCAGAAATTTTTATTAAAACATGAACAAAACTTCATTCACCTGAACTGAAAAAAAAAAAAAACAAGGATTTGTTTTTCTTTCTTTCTGAAACATTTAAAGCAAAATCTGTTTACTGTAAACTACTATGTCAAGTCCTCCATGAGGCTCCATCTGCTTTTCGAAATAATTGCTTCTGGTACATCATTTATATCTTTGTTCCTCTACCCATATTAAGGCATTTCTACTAGCTGTTTCCCTATTACAAACTATCGAATATATTTGCACTTAATTGGTTCTTTCTGATCATAAATTTGATTAAGATTCACTTCTTAAGAGACTTTGTCTAGCTGTGTGTGTGTGTGTGTGTGTTTTGTACCTTCTTGTATCAAATTTTTGTAGCCTCTTATGATTCCTCCATTACATTTATCTCTAGGTAGTTGAATTATTTGTTTACTTTTTCTCATTAATCTCTCTAGAAAGTAAGTTCTGTGATACCAGAACTTCTTCAGTGCTGTATCTCTAACCCAATGCTTACCACAACAGCTCACTTTGTTATAACCCCTCCCCCCACTTTAAAAAGATGTATTTTTGGTATTTATTTGAAAGATACAGTTACACAAGGTCTTCCATCTGCTGGTTCATTCCCCAAACAGTCACAACCATCAGGACTTTTCCAGGCCAAATTCAGGAGCCAGGAGCTTTTTCTGGGTCTCTGATGTGCGGGCAGGGACCCAAACACTTGGGCCATTTTTTTTCTGCTTTCCCAGGCACATTCGCATAGAGCTGGGTATGTGGTGAAGTAGCTGTTACACAAACCAACATCTGTATAGGATGCCAGCACTGAAGACATCAGAATAGCTACTTTTAAGTTGAATTTAGATGTGTATGATTTTCGTAACTCCTCATTTACTTCAAAGCATCCATGAAACAGAAGTCCATGAGATTTAGGTCTACATTTATTGCCATTCAGTCACCAATATTATTTATAGAAAATGTTCTATTTAGCCAGCGGTGCATTAAAAATTGTATTACTCTCATGAAGACGTGTTAAAGTTCTGGCTTCCAGTTCACTTAGAATTGCTGAATATCAATGTGGTGTGTAGTTATATTTCAAATGTCTGGGTATAGTTGAAGGAATTAAGGTAAACATTGGCTATATTTTGAAACTGTCTCCTGGATTTGCTGTTAATAGAATTTTAACCATTTTCATGTTTGTGGCAATCTTGAAGCAGATTGTGATAAGAAGGCATTGCACTGAAAATCCTTTTGTTGACAGAATTTGGAGATATTTATTTGTTGTCAGAAATAAAAAAGAAACAAGTAGGCCAGTTATTACATCTCATCTTATCTTTCAAAGCGGTTTTCTCATCTTATCTTTCAAAGCAAGCAGGAATGTTAAGCCAGTGTTGTAGGAAGTGACCGTAATCAGAATGGATTTTTTTTTTAATCTGGAAAGAATTGATCATATATGTATTTACATTATGCTATTTTATTTTTGAGAGCTATGCAGAGAGAGTGCACAAAGGAGAGAGGGAGAGAGAGGAAGAAAACAAAGTTAGAAAAGTAAAGTAAACGTACATAGAATTCCCTTCTGTTGGTTTTTCCTACTCACTCGTTCACTCCCCCAAAATCTGCTGCATCCCATCTCTCACAATAGAATTAATTCCTGCAAGCTTTGTCAATAAAAGAGGCCTTGGTGCAACAAGTTCTTATCACAACACAGTCTTCTCTTTCAATACTCATCCATATTGTGAGTGCATAGGACTCTACATCCCGAGCACTGGGAACTTACTACAGGTTTCTCGTGTGGACAGCACCAGATTACCTGAGCCATCATTGTTGCCTTCCAGGGTCTTCATTGATTGTTTAGGTGCAGTCAGGAGCCGGAAACCGAATGCCAAACTCAGGCATTACAACATGAGATTTGTGTGTCCTAACTAGCATTGTAACCACCAGGCCAAATGCCTGCCCCAGATCTTATATTCATTTTAACATCTTGTGGGGATACCAGATTTGGTGTAGCATCTGGTGTGTACCAAGGAATCAATCCTTAACTTTCCTGTGTGTCAGTGAGGCTGCCATGAATGAGAAAGAAAGACATGGGAACGTGCAACTTAAAAAAAAAAAAATTCATCTTTCTAAAACCCTAATAAGGTACTTAATTTTTTTTTCTATTTTTCCAAATAAGAGCGCTAGAAGTAAAAGAAATATGTCAGCTGATAAATAGCAAAGATGTCTCATAAACCATATCAAAATAGCTGCAATCCTCAGATCTTGTTCTTCCCCACCAGAAAAATAGAAAATGATGTCCAAATACAGCTATTCTTCTGTCTTTCTTGGCCTGTGCCAGGGGCAGAAATGTGTTCAATTAGGACCCCAGCTACAAAGGATGCTACAAAGGCTTGTTAGATTAAACAAATGCAAGACAACCACTTAAATTTGCATTTCAGATACATAGGAAGTAATTGTTTATGTTGCCTGTGTTTTGTATATTAATTAGATAAAGCTCTATCAAAATCCACTTGTTTATATGAAATTAATTCAATGTTTGCGCATTTTGTATGGCAATCCTATCTAAAAGATCATGACCAAGGTGAACTGTGACTTCCCTCCATGATCCATTTCTGGTTCACACTGCAGTCCCTGTGGAGACTGAATTAGAATTAATGCAAAGAATGCCAAATGATAACCAGAAGACAAGCAGAATTAATAGGACAATAGACAAGAGGAGATTAGGGTAAGAGTGCGCCATGATCACAAAGAGGAGTTCTGCTTGTTGCATGATAAAAACGAGGCAAAAATAGTACTCTGTTTCCCTCCAAATGATCTGTCAGCAGCTATGTTGTCTAACAAGGCAAATGCCATCTGTAAGCTCATTGGTTCGGAGCAGGCTGGGTTTCACTGTCAGAGCAATTTATGAAGTGTTTAAATCCAAGTTCTTATTTGAGTGAAACAGCTCACTACCTTCAATATGGGTGCTTCAAATAACAAATGGTAGCATGCTAACTCTGTTTGCTAGCTTTGGAGAAAGAAAGTGGCATTTAGCTTACCAGAAGATGCAGTTCAAAGCTATATTAATGAAGTTATAACAGCTGTGCCTTTAGCTGTTCTCCACCTATTTATTTCCCCATTACATTCATGTTGTTCACTTCACTCACCAACATCCTTTTATGAGAAAGTGAGGGCTTTCATTCCTACCCAAAGAATTCACAATGTCTGTTTTCTAGAGTTATATTATAAAATCACGGAAATGATTCAGTGATTCTACCTTTCCATAGCTGTGAGAAAAAGTTATGCTTTAGGATTTACATCAGGTAATAGAAGTTTATGGAGTTTCGCAGTGGGCGATGTGGTATAGCAAGTTAAACTTATTATGATGATGCTGGCATCCTAAATGGGCATCTTGTTGAGTTCCAGCTGCTCCATTTTCCATCCAACTCCCTGATAATGTACCCAGGAAAGCAGCAGATGATGGTCCAAGGGCTTGGACCCTGTACTCACATCAGAGACCCAGAAGAAGCTCTAGGCTCCTGATTTTGGCTGAGCCCAGACCCTGTCATTGTGTCCATTTGTGGAGGAAACTAGCAGATAGAGGATTGTCTGTCTTCTCTCTGTAATGCTGTATTTTCAATAAGTTAAAAAAAAAAATCTTTCCCAAAAAAGCGAAAGAACATTTTTATATGTTGATGCTAGAGGAATCTTCAGCAAGTCTTCACTTCCTATGTCATATGAGATCTGGACTATGTCTATTTTTTCATTCAATTAGCCATCTATCATCTATATCAACCTGGTTGCCAATCTACCCATCTATCAACTACCAATCCACTATGCATGCATGCATTTTCCATTTTTCCATCCATCCTAAATCCATATGTATAGACCAATATTTAAATCTAAAGTCTCATTAATATGAAGAATAACACAATAAGTCCTCCATATATTTAATGCCACATTAATCCCACACACTATGTCCTTCATTTCTTCATTACCTGCTGTGTTACACTGTGTGTGTATGGTTTGTTTACTGGCTATTCTGAGCATGTGCTTATGTAAACTCTTCAAAGACTGAGTAAAGCATCAGTAAGTTTTAGGAGTCCCCATTAGTTCTTCTGGCCTGTGCATTATTGATTCTTGCTTGTCTTCTGGGAATATCTTTGGGACGATACGATTGAGAGGGTCCGTGGTTCCCTCTAATTGTAGGAATCAAATCTTTCACCCATCTTATCCCAGAAAAACATTCTTGATGGCTATGTAGAAATTGTATGTGGTATCATTTCCAGAGTCTCAGGAGCCCTGATGTTTAAGAAAACTATCTTTTCCCTTGATCGTTCCATTAGATACTATACTGAAAGATTTCAAATGTGCAACAGCCAAATACCACATGATTCTGAGCTCAGTCTGACTCTTCTCTCTAACCTCATCTCCAGTTCTTCTGTCATATCAACTATTCAAGATGATGTTCTGCTCTTTTAAACACTACAGTCTTTCCTTCTGTCTTTTCTATTCCAGTACCATTCTATGTCACACCATCAAGACATACTACCCTTTCTTAAAGTATTTTGTCTGTTGTTAGTTTTCTTGCATTATGATGTCATGGTGGCTTATGTCTCTATTGTCAAAATACAATCTCTTAAAAGAGGCACAAAGGCCAGCCTTATTTCAGTAAAATGTCAGATGATAATTGGAACCTCATTGTCTAGATTAAGTATACGTGACAGTGAGATGCCTTATGTGTAATTTCTTAAACACAGTTAACATGCCAGTGTGTTTCTTTGCGGATATATGAGTACTATATGAGCAGTCATGCTACTGGCATAGACCTACAGAATAGAATACACAAACCAGAAATGAAATTAATCCACATAAATACAACCAAATAATTTTTGACTGCAAAAATAAATTTTGACTGAAAAATATATGATTGGGAAATAATACTTATCAACATATGCATATAAATATGAAATTAGATTCCTGCATCTACCACATATAAAAATCAACTCATGATGTGTCAAAAGCCTTATACAGAAGACTTAGAGCATGAAATTTACAAATGAAAACATAGGAGAATCACTTTGAAAGAATGTTGTGGGCACTAATCAGTCTAAATAAGACCCCAAAATCACTAGAAATCAAAGCAAAATCTGGCAAATGTGATTATATGAACTGCAAAGACTTCTGCACAGAAAAAGGGATCAGCCACAGAGTTAAAAAGAAAGGGAGAAAATATTTACAAGCTCTTACGTAACATAAGTTTGTAAGAAGCTCAAATAACTCAACAACGGACTCATCCAGTCCAGTTAACAAACAAGAAAAGAATCTGCATATTTATTTCTCAAAAGACAGATTACCAATGGTTAAAAAATATTTTCTTAAAATCCTGAGAGCTGGTGGTCCCCAGGGATATTTAAATCAAAGTCGCAGTGAGATATCACCCTGCTCTTGTTAAGATGGCTATTTTCTGAATGATTAAATGCTGATAGGACTGTGGGTAATGGGAAATTCTAATGTAAGTGAGTATAGCCATGACAGAAACCAATATGAAGATTTCCTTAAAAAGTAGAAACAGGATCTTCAGAGAATCCAGCAATCTCAGTGCTGGAATTCAAAAGACAATCATTATATTCAGCAGGTACCTGATTCCCCGTGTTCATTGCGGGAATTGTTCATCATAGCTGGATGTGGAATCAACCAAGGTGTCTCTTATCAGATGAGTGTATAAAAGTGTGTAGTTATACACACGAGGGCACTCTATTCAGCCATAAAAAAAAAATCCTTCTGTCATTTGTAGCAAAACAGAGGTACATATGTAGTGGTAAGTGAAAGAACCCTGACCCCAAAAGATGTACATCATTTTGCCTTATGTGGAAGCTAAACATAAACACTCAATCTGAATACAGTATGCAAATTACTAAAGGATAGGAGGGGCAGGAATGGGGGAGTAAAGAGAATTTGGAGGACAGGAACAAAATCAGCATTAGAGTGAAGCTCCTTGGTATGACACGATATTGTTGGATGATAACAGTTCTCTATAGCTGCTGGTAAATGTGTACACGTGCGGCAGGGATACCGAGTATTCCATTCTTAAAGTTACGACAAGGAGATGGGACATTACGATGACCAAGATCTGATCCATACACCCTGTAGGCATGTACACTGCGTAGGCAATGCTGCACTGTGCTCAATAAATATGTTCAAGTATTGCTAATAAAATTAAAGCATAACCAATTGGAAGATAAACCTATCTATATAGAATGTACTACATAAGAATTTATCCATTTTTCCTTTATGATGTTTTTGTTTATTTTCACCTAATTTGCCAAGCCAAAAGAGGGAGATCTTGTTCACTCCCCAAATGACCACAGTGACTAACATTGGGCCAAGTTGAAGCCAGGAGCCTAAACTCTGTTCCATGTCTTCTACATAGTTTATGGGATTCCAAATATTTAAGCTGTTGCTACTATCTTCCGGCATGTATGTTAGCTAGGAGCAGGATCAGAAGCAAAAGCAGGGTTCCAATCAGGCATTCTGAAATAAACACTTATGCTTGCATTTTTTCTTATTCAATAGTAAAGCACTTAGTATGCAATTGTAAAAGGACATGTTCGAATTCTTATAAACTCAAACATTACATATTATAGGGATTTTTTCAATAATTATGTAATCCAATTACTATTTCTTTTTTTTTTAAAGATTTATTTTTATTATTTTTTATTGGAAAGGCAGATATACAGAGAGGAGAGACAGAGAGGAAGATCTTCCGTCCGATGATTCACTCCCCAAGTGAGCGCAACGGGCCGATGCTATGCCGGTCCGAAGCCAGGAGCCTCTTCCGGGTCTCCCACGCAGGTGCAGGGTCCCAAAGCTTTGGGCCGTCCTCGACTGCTTTCCCAGGCCACAGGCAGGGAGCTGGAAGGGAAGCGGGGCTGCCGGGATTAGAACCGGCGCCCATATGGGATCCCGGGCGTGCTAGGCGAGGACTTAACCACTTGCGCCACCGCGCCGGGCCCCAATTACTATTTCTATAAACAAATATTGCATGGGATATCCAAAACTTTATAAAAGTGCATATGACTCAGATTTGTGCATGTATTTGAAGATCTTTGCACAAATAAATGTATCTTTTCTCTTCTTTAACATTTGAAATTTTGTTCATTTGAAAGACAGATGGGTGGAGATATCTTTTTTACTTTTTCATTTTCCAAATATCTACAAAAGCTAGGACTGATCAAGCCAAAGCCAGACGCCAGGAACTAACTCATTTCTAATATGAATGGTAGAAATGCAACTACTTATGCTTTTATCATTGTCTCCTAAGATGCACAGTAACAGAAAACTGAAGTTAGGAACACAGTGGGGATTCAAGCCCAGGCACTCCAATATACAACGAGAGTGCCTAATATCATATCTCAGTTGCAACACCAGACACCTTTGGCACCACTACACCGCTTCTCATTTAGCTTTATGTGAGCTTTTTAAACTGCTTTTGCATTTTAGAGATTTTATTTATTTATTTATTTATTTATTTATTTATTCACTTAAGACAAAAGAGAGAGAAGTGAGGGAATGTGCTTTTCTCCACAACACTTGGGGTTATTACAAGTTATAGCCAGGAGCACGAAACTGAACCTAGGTGTCTTGTGAAGGTAGCAGGAACCCAAATACTTGGGACATCATCATCTGCTACCTCTCTAGGTTCAAGAAACCAGACATTTTGATATGAGATGTGAGTGTCCGAAGTGACATTGGAAGGTCTCAGACATTAGTTGATTTAACCTATTTTTTATTTTATATAATGGAGAACTGGTTCTCTGTATAGCGTGTGACTTCCCCTAAGCCTTTTTAATTACCAGAAATTTTGATATGAGGTGTGGGTGTCCAAAGTAACATTGGACATTAGTTGATTTAACCTATTTCTTTAGTTGTTTTATATGGTGGATAACTGGTTCTCTATACAGTATGGGACTTGCCCTGTGCCTTTTTAATTACTAATATGAGTACATTGATCTCCCAAGGTCTCAGTTTTCTTGTCTGTAAGACAAAGATATTAATAGAACATATAGCATTGGCACCATGACTTTGTAGGTTACCTTCAACCTGTAGCACCAGCATCACGTAAGGATTCCAGTTCAAGTCCCAGCTGCTCCACTCCTGGGAACAACAGAAGAGAATGACCTAAGTCCTTAGGCCCATGCACTCATGTGAGAGACTCCAAAGAAGCTCCTGGCTCTTGGCTTTGGACCAGCCCAACACTGGCCATTGCAACCATTTAGAGAATGAACCAGAAAATGGAAGGCTCCTCCTCCCCACCTCTCTCTCTCTCTATCTATCTCTATTTCTATCTCTCTCATTTCTTCTGCTTTTCTTTTGTAATTACATCATTCTAATAAAAAATTATTTAAAATAATAATACTGCATATTTCTACAAGTGAGTTGTTAAAATTTTTTTCTTCAGTCTACCTGTATCTTGGTCTCTACTCGTTCATTTAATGACCTGTGTAGTATTTCAAGATAAGTATCATAGTCTATCCCTAGTTCTTATTTCCTTAATGCTATTTGACATAAGATTTTAAGACTTACTCTGAAGTTTCTTATAGAAAAAAAAGTGTTTCCTTACACAGTTATGAATATTTTGTACAGTCTGTTATCAACAAAATTATCCTTGAATGACTTCGGGTGAACTAGTTGAAGCCTGTCACTCACCTTCTTCTATTTACATAATAGATTTATAATTATTTAATTCATAGAAACATAAGATTTTACTTATGTCTTTTTCATTTTTGTTTTAAGACAGTTTCTGTCAAACAGAGGAAATGCACAGAAATTTTGATTGATGTCATAATAACTTGAGCCCTTTTTTTTTACTTCAGATAAATATGCTGACAATGAGGTCATAGCGAGATGTATATAGATGCTCTTTAATAATTATCATTTTCTATAAAATAGAATCACATTTTCAGAACTGCAATGGCAGACTTCAAAATCTTTCTGTGGCTGGTTGACACACAGAAATGTCTTAAAATTGGTTAAGTCAAATTTACTCAAAAACTTTTCTGATATAATTTATGAGGAATATGTTGCCATGTGTTCATTTTGCAGCATAGAAATTACTGAATATTTTTTAGCAGAATTTTGACAAAAGGATGCCAGTAAGTGATGTTCTTGCAGCCTAGTGATAAGCACAGTAGGAGTTGTCTGTTTATCAAGTGAGGGTTTCTTTGAGGGCTACTGCATGTTTCTACTGGGTGGCAGTGATCCCATGATAGTGGCAAGGATTGCTTATGTATTCTTATTATCATAGGAAGTACATTCTGTTCTCTACTTACCATACATAAAGTAGTTGGAAATGCATAGTATTATTCGTAAACATGCTATGAATACATTGTAATTTCTGACCATTTATAAAAAGCTACTTCAGTATGTAAAACTTGTATTTAGGGAAGTGAGACTGAAGTGATTATGTTTGAACCAAAACGAAAAATTGAGAATAAATTACATATTGTAGTCCCATTGAAATAGAATCAGTATCATTCAGATTTTGAAGAAATACGACATTGTAGGGCATCTTTTGAGGACATTTTCTTTGATATTATTTGGAAATGAATCCCCCTTTTAAACTTTAAAAATAGATAAGATAAAATTCAGTTTGAATTCTATCACACAGGAATGCCAACCCATGTGTGTGAGCATCTGTTATTGAAAATACTGTAAATACTTTCGTATCCCACATTTTCTATCCAAGGTATTTTTTCTCATAAAATAAAGATTATTCCATTACCCTGGCTACAGCATTGTTTCATAAGAAAGTACATTATTTTTTGCCTTCCTATTGTCTATCTGCTTTTAATATGCCATATATTCCCCTGACACATTTATCTTTTAAAACTTTTCTTTCTCTGATTTTCATGGAATTCAACTCTCACCAGGCATGGCTTTAATAGAACTAAGAGCACAAAAGCCATGAAACAGGAAATGTAGAGTGTATTTGGAAATTCCGAATCTTCCTTTACAGTGCAAACTAGATCAATATGTTGTTGCTTGATATTAAATTAGATCAACATCAAACCAATGTTATTGATCAATATCAAATTGAGTCAGTATTGAGGATTTTTCAACTAAATGAAAACTTTCTTTTTTGAATTATTATTATTATTTTCATTATCATGTTACAATACAGTTCCATAGGCCCTGGAACTTCCCTTAATCCCTCTCCAAGTCCCCAAACTCTCCCTGAATCCCCCTATATTATTAATATAGTATAATTCTCCATAATTCAGTCATATGTCTGTCATTGCATGGACAATGGCAAAGAGTCCAACATCCTATTGTCAAGATATAGTTAACAGTTTCATGGGGAGTCCATCTTTAGTCTGGAAGTAGAAATCCATACTGCATTGTATCCTCACACCTGGATATGATCATCTCAATTACACAATTACTGTACATCTCCTTAAATGAATAGCCACAATGCAAAATCAACAGCAGGAAGAAAAATAGAAATTTACAATGCCATGAAGTTAAATTACATGCTACTGGAAATGATAGTCTCCATCACATAGTTACTGTACATCCCCTTAAATGAAAAGTCACTAAACATAATCAACAACAGGAAGAAAAAAAGTTAAATAACATGCTACTGAATGACTAATATGTCACTGAAGAAATGAAAGTCAAGAATCTTCTTGAAGAAAATGATGCTTCTGTATGATGTATGAGTCACTGAAGAATTTAATGAGAAGAAAGTGTTTTGGAGAGATGAAACTAACAAAAAAAATCAAAATCCATGAGCTATAGTTCCCACTGATCTTTGTTGGAGAGGTATGTCTCCTGTAGGCAACAAATAGATGGGGTTTTTTAATCCCGTATACTTATCTGACGTTTGATTGATGAGTTTACATTTACATTCAGAGTTAATATGAATGGGTGATAATTTGGACCTCTCATTTAGCATTGGCTTCTTCATTGATTTAATGTTCTGTTATTTTACTGGACTGTTGTTCACATTTGCCTTTGGTTATGATGGGCACTATTCCTCTTCTCTGTCAAAAGGACATCTTTAAGTATTCTGGGCCGACAATTTTTTGCTTTTAGAATCTGGAATATATTGCTCCATTCTCTTCTAGCCTGCAGAGTTTCCTGTGAGAGGTCAGCTGTGAATTTATTGATATTCCTTTATATGTTAATTGATCTTTTTCATATGCAGATTTAAGGATCTTTTCATCATGTTTGATTGAAGAGAGCTTGATTATCACGTGTCATGAAATCACTTTTGGTCAACCATGTTGGGAGTTCTACGCCCTTCCTGGATGTTGTTTCCCAAGTTTCTCTAGATTAGGGAAATTGTTTTCCTTTATTATTTCATTAAATACACTTTTAAATCCAGCTTCTCTTGCCGCACCTTTTGGGACTCCCATAATTCTTATATGTGGTCTTTTAATAATGTCTTTCAGTTATTGAATACTTTTTTTGTATCCCCCATCTTCTTAATGTCTTCCTCAGTTAACTCTCTAGTTGACAAAGCTTTTGCTCCTTCTCAAGGGAGACTTCAGTAATATTCATTGTGACTCTGTCTCTTTTTTTTGCTCTTGGTCATTGTACTTCTGGTTACAAGATTCTTCTTGGAGCAGGTTTCTAAGCTGTGTCACCCACAGGTCTACATTTCAATTTTACTTATTGTGGTTGGCACATAATTCTTTGCCATCAGTTGTGTCACCCCCTCGAGCAAGTTCCAGGTATGGGTTCTTATGTTAGACTTTTACTATGGTTTCTATAGCCCTAGCTCCTGGCTCACCACTCTCTACCACCTGTGATAATATGCTGAGGCTGCACTGTTGTCTGTACAACCTTTCTCCCACTTCTGGTTGGAGTAGGTTCCAGGATTAGGGAGACACCAGAAGTCCTTTATAACTAGCCTGTTGGCTGTTAGTGGTGCTGATCTTACTAGAACCTGTTGACCATTAGGTCTGGGATCCCCACACAGATTTGATTTTGACCTGTATGATGCCAAAGTTGACACTATTTTCCCTGTAGGACCAGTGCAATGCACTGAGCTCATTGTGTTCACTCCCAGCTCAGCACATGTGCAGCTCACTGTTCTCTCTTCAGTCTTAAAGCTTTTGCTACACTGTACAAGATGGTACCTGATGTGCCACTACTAGAATTCTTGATCTGCTGACCATCAGGTTTGAGGGTTACTCAGGCCTATCTTATGTGGAACGTGTAGGATGCCACATTGTTGCAGTTCACTGAGCCAGAAATTAATTCACTCCCAGCTCAGTGCATGCACAGTCCTATCCCAAAGCCTTTGTCTCCCTAAACAAAATGGGACCTGATTTGGTTATAGGGGGAGGACTATACTGTGAAAACCACCCTGTTCCTGCACAGTCTGTCTGGAATCTGCTGCTCTGTTTATGCCCCTGGTCAAATCAAACAGTCCAGCAGGATGGGTTTTTTTGTTGTTTTTTGTTTTTTTTTTTTGTTTTTTTTTTGGTCTGGGTTCATCTCTTGAGCTCCTGGTGAGCCCCCTTCCCACCATGCTGCAAGTGTAGTTCTGGCTGCTAGTGCAGTTCAGATTATCGCTTGCTGAATGCTGCTGGGGTTTCAGTCACCACAACATAATACTGTTATGTCTGCTGCTTTCCTGTGTCTGTTAGCCTCCAGGTACTCTTCTGCTGTCATTCTGTTCTCTCCTATTTCCTGGAATGTGCCCTCTCTGTTTCACATTGGCTAACATTTCTCTGTCTGTTTATACATGTCCTTACCCTATTCTGCCATTTTGATTGTAATGAAAACTTAAATGTATCATCTGACCTCTACAACTAAATTACTGCACTGGGAGAATAATGGTGCCAATCCACTTGGGGATTTGAGGCTTAGTCTTGTCAACACCACCCATTTGCTTGGGATATTTGTGTAGTTACAGAATAATAACAGAACACAGGTAGAAAGGGACCTTTCAGAGCACTGAGTATGAAGTCTGTCTTGTATTTATGTGGCCTGAGGCCCAGACACACTAAAACATTTTCTTACAGTAGAAGATAAGCTAGGCTTCAACTACAAGCATTTATTGGCTATCTGCTTATGAATTCAGGACTGTCATTTTCACTCTGAATGCTTTTGCTTCCTAAGTGGCAGTCCAGTTAGGTCCTTCGAGTCTAACCTGTTGTTATTCACAGATAGATTAGGCAGATAGATTCCCTCTACTGTGGGGATCCTGTGCTGTTAGCGTTCATGATTCATGACACCCTGGTAAAGTCATCCTAATTCTGAAAAATGCGTCAACCTTGAAACAGGTTTTAGCCTTCAGAAATGTCTTAGAAAATGGCTTGCAGTCTGATTGTTTTGATCTGTCTCAATATATGGTGCACCAAATAGGAATTTTCATTCTCTCCTGGCTCTCTATAACACATAACATTACATAATTGTGCTGCCTTCTTGTGCTACCCAGCCCAAAGTTGAGGGCATGCTAGATTCTTTTTCAATGAGATGAAAGACTAGAATTTCATAATTACATTGATGTTGCCCAAGTATTATTTCTTATCACCCTGGACATGTTATTTGACTCAGACCTAGATAACATTTGCAGTTCTTTCATGTTGAAAAACAAAACTAAACTGATTTTTTAAAAATATGGTTCCAAGAGTCTATGGAAAATAAGAGAGAATTTGACTCTCAAATTTTTCAATCCTTGTAGTACAAAGGACATTTTTAAATTAGCATTCATGATTCAGCTTCAACTAAAGGCATCATTTTACAATGTCCTCTCAGGTAATTAGAAAAATGTGCATGAAAGCAAGACACCTACAAATCTCAGGTACATTCATCTAAGTGTGCTTTCTGTAGTTTATGTTTGTAGCTAAGTTGGTAAAGCCAAACTTGCCATTTCAAAATAGACAATGACAGTCACTAGTATTTTTATAACAGCCACAGTGCCCCTGTGGTTTGGAAGACAGTTCACACACTGATCTTTGCTGATGGAAATATTCCCATCATTTTTCAAGCAAAAAACTAGACTGTATCAGGTAATCTGAATCAATAAACATACCCTTGTTTGTTGAGACTGTGTGAATTTAATCCATGTAATAACACATCATATCCAAATAATTTGTGGCAGGGACAGAAATTGAACATACTGTTTTCCTAGCTGGCAACCCACTTATTTTAAATATATAGAAATAGATATAGATATTTAATTGTTGAGTTGTTTTAAATAAGATATGTTTTATACTTGTTTAAGCTAAAACTTAATTTACAGATATGAATTTCTGATTTTTAAAAATAAAACATATTTCGACACCAAACAGAAGCCATTTACAGGAATTTCTTTATACCACTCTTATTTTCCCTGGATAAATAGATTCAGATAACTATAAATTATATAAAGGTATTCATGTGTACAAGACAATTAAATTTGGAGGTAAATTCAATTTTATGCTATAACAAAGCATTTTTCTGTTTCTTAATGTTACTTAAATTCATACATTAAGTGAAAATTAAGAACAAGTAAATGAGGCCCCGCTTGATGGCTCAGTAGCTAAATTTTTGCCTTGCAAGCACCAGCATCCCATAGGAATATCGGTTCATGTCCCGACTGCTGCACTTCATGCATAGCTCACTGCTTGTGGCCTGGGAAAGCAGTCAAGCAAGGCCCAAAGCCTTGGGACCCTGCACCTGTGTGAGTGACCTGGAAGAAGGTTTTGGCTCCTGGCTTTGAATGACTCATCTCGAGCCATTGCAGACACTTGGGGAGTGAACCAGCAGACAGAAGATCTTTCTCTCTGTCCCTCCCTCTCTCTGTATGTCAGCCTTTCAAATATAAATAAATAAATCTCTTTTAAAAAACAAATAAATAGCTCCACAGATACATAAAGGAATCCCATCATGAAACATACTAAGAATATTTTGTTAAAGGAACTTAATGTTTGGCCTTTATTACAAAAATCTTATTTATTGCTACAAGAATGGGCTTTGTGAAATCCTAAGGAGGAATGAAATGTGCAGAATTCTCAATTTCTTATCAGAAAAATATTTTACTGGGAAATGTTAACTTCTATAGTTCAAGTAGACACTGTGATTCACCTGGGAAATGTGGGCATTTAATCATTTAGCAAAAGTGCCTGAGTACCAACTCTACATTAATCATTGCACAGGTATTGGAGATGCACAATGAATAAAACAAAACAAGATCCATGCCCTTGTGGAGCTGATGCTCTGGCAGGGTAAACTGAGCAGAAGCCAAGCAAAGAGTGCTCAGGCGGTTGAATATGGTGAACATTAAGGAAGGAGAAAAAGCTTCAAGAGTGTCACCACAGGCAGTTGACTTTTTAAATAGGAAACATGGGAAGATTTCATTGAGAAAATAGTATTTGAACAAAGCCTGAGTGTTACAAATACTTTGGGGACGAGTTTTCTAGACAGAACAAAGCTCAAATTCACCAACAATGTTTCCATTGCGATGGTTGGAGAATGAGTAAGAGGAAGAATTCCAGGTATGGAGTTAGAGAAATTATGGGGGCACCAAGCAGGTTGGTCCTTTTCGGTTCTGTTAAAGCACTGTGATTAAAAAAATACAGATGAGCACCTGCAGGTTTTTGACCACTTGGATGACAAGTTTATGTTGCGGTTGATTAAAAATATTCAGGTGTGGCCAAAGGGGAGTAAAACAACAAAATAGGAACCTAGTGCCAGGTTTTATAGGAGATACAACGGAAAAACAACATTCCCACATCACAACGGGGAAACTCTATTCAGATTCTGTGTTACAGCAAGAGCCTGCTGCAATGGTTGAAAGGTCAGGTCCAGATTTCAGAGAGAAATGAAGGATAGTTCCAGAACCTTGAACTCCATAAATACAAAGATGATTGCCAATTACCTCATGATGAAGACCAAGAAGAAGCATGGGGAGGAAAGTTTGAATAGTAAGACATAGTTTCAAGCATAATCATTTCGAGTTGCTTTTCAAGCATTCACATGCAGAGGTTGAGTTGGCAGGTGGAATACTCCAAGGCTGAATTTTTACATAAATAGAAGACAAGGGAATTTCAAAGTTAGGACACTGTACATTTTATACACTGACACCCTACTGCCACACTTATGGCAAAAGCAAGCAGAAAAGAATATTGGGTAGGGGAACAGAGCAATTTGCCCCAGCCCTAATACAGTTCTTCTTTCAATGGCTTCAAAAGTAGAATTAGGCTATTTTAGCCTTTGTGCTAGGTGGGGGTCAGCATTCTTAGGCAGGAAATTTTCTTTGGAATCGTACTGATGAACAGCATTCCCTTCTCAACACCAATTAAGACAGCCTGAAAGGATTGTTGCTGTTCTGTAGGTCTTCTCTTTTGAAAACGATAGCTTGTGACATCAGTGCCGGGCTGAAAGTTTACTACTGTATCAGTGGTGACAGCCAGTCAGGAAAGCCAATACTCTAAGTGAATTTAATCGACTGTTCTCATGTTAGTTGAGTTGCTATGGAAACCTTATTAGAAAATATAGAGAATATTGCCTTCTGGGCAGAGTTTTTTGTTTTTTTTTTTTCTAAACGACTCTAGTGACTTTCCTGTGTAGGAAAAAATGAGTTATTTTATTTAATTGTGAACATGGAGAGTATGTTCAGAAATGTAACAAACATAAATGTGAAGCATAAGATATTGATGCAAAACATAAACCCATGTAACTAGTGATATCTAAGAGAAGAATAGTTTTTGGTTTTTTTAGAAACCATCGAACCCTTACTAATTACAACCCTTGCATGATTTCAAAAGGAAAAACAACTGGTATCCATTCATGGTGTTTGCTTCCTTGGTCGTGTTTAGCATTTTATCACCTGAATACTGTAGCTTCAATTAGACATCACGTACGTAGATTGTAATTTATTTGTTCATTCTGTTGATCACAAATCTTTGCTTAGTTTCTAGCTTTAGTATGTGTGAAATTATTCTGTGTTGAATATTTCAGTAGCCATCTTTTTATAAATACACACTCATTCCAATTCAGCATTGTTAGTCCATGCTAAATGCTTAAGTTAGCATATCATACATTAATAAATCATTTTGTTGGGGTGGTTTTGTTTGGGCATTTGCTTTCTCAAAGAAGTCTCCAGGGTTGGGATACAAGCTTCCCCCGTCCTGCTCCACTGTGGGGTCCCCTCCGGCTCTGTGAATATGGCCTCCTGTTATGAGGCTGTCAGGATTGTTCTTGGATCCCACTGTATGTCTTTATAGTTTTTGCTAATAATTAAAGCAGATTCAAGTCTTCTGTCTATAAGTTATGTGTTATAATCTTGATAGATTATACTTAACATCTTTCTCACACACTCTAACAAGGTGGAAGATTTCAAAGACTTGGGATTTTGAGGGATGTTTGAGAAGTCACAATGATTTGGACAGGAAGATCCTTTTCCTAAAGGATGTGAGAAGGAAATAAAGCAGGGATTTATAGAACCTCTTCAACAGGTCATCACTTGACCAGGTGAGTTGCTGGTGACATACAACCATGAAATGCTCACATCCATGCCCTGCTGAGGTTCCACCACCTCCCACTCAACAGACCAGAGAGTTGCACCTCATAGTGTGAAGTCCAGGTGATGGATCCGGGCTCCAAGCCCATCTATTTCAATGTTGCTGAACTTCTACCACAGGTACCTGGGAAGGTCAATTTATGGATCTGCAGAACCATTATGCCTGGCAAAGAGGGAGGAGGCTGGATGGTGAATGAATTTTTGAATGTGTATTTTTTTGATGTGAAGTGCCGGTGATAGTTGCAGAACAGTATGCACTGAAGAATATAAATCATTGAGTCATTTTGTCATCTGCTCGCCTGCTGAATGATGTTATAGTTCCCTACATAAAAATACACATGATCATTGCTGTATGTGAAACATGGGACTAAAAATGGCTTCTCTTTAAAAGATCGAAGTTCATACCTCATGTTTTATAAGTGTGAAAAACAAGATCAAACGAAATTTAATGTCATGTTTTCCCAAAAGACCGTGTAGTTAGTAATCAGTATGAAAGGTTATTCCATTTTTGCTGATGGACTATAGCAAGAATTAAATTAAATGAGAAACCCTCTCTGCTGGGGCCTGAGTTAAAATCTGAGTGTCAAATGAGTTGCATGATGAAGAAATACCCTCCTTTTTATCCTACTTGACGTCCCATCCTATACTCATGAATTGCTGGGTTTGGTCATCAGCAGAAATCATCCTGGTTCTTCACCAATTCCGATTTGGTCCATTTCCATCCATCTTCTCATGCGAGGTTAACTTTAGTTTGGTAAAAGGGATCACATAAAGTGCACAGATCACCATTTTGATCAGCACTTATCATCACAATGAACTGTTTAGACCCATGAGCAACAACAACAAAAACCTCGGTCTAAAATGCGGCAAAAAGTCTTAAGTTGTAAGTGAATAATCGTGTTTATTGTGTGAAAGGGTTAGGGAAGAAGAAGCATTGGGGAGTTCTGAGTATTTGCTTCCGAATTTTAAATTAAACTTGGGTTAAACAGCTTTTGAGAAACTGATAGATGCTCTTAAGTCATAAACTCATGCCTGAGAGAATGACATAATTTGTGATGCAAGTAAACTTAAATGTTAAATGACCCATGATAGTTAAATGTCCAGATGAAGAGTAGAATGTATCACTCCGCTGGAGAATTTACAGCAGTACATAAAACGCTCATCTGGAACATGCCCTAGCAAGCCTCAGCCTTCTTCTTATTGACTTCTTTATTTCTTGATCAGTGATGTTTTCAAGTAACTAAGATGTCTTGAAGTGTAAGGTCATGTTAGTGATGTGTCATTCTCTAATTTTGGAGTCTACAATGATTTAAAGGAGATAAATGATATTCTAATGATTGTAAGGCCATGACATATTCAATTAGTATTTACTCCGAAAGACATATGGTATTGATCTTATATCCCAGAAACCGGATCTCCTCCTTTAGGACTTCTGGCTTATGCAGTCATTCAGCCTTCTCAGAGGGATCCCATGAAAATCTTGTGATTATTAACAACAATTAACCAAAGTACAGAGGTGTGTGGGGAATTGCATTTTTTAGAAAAAAAAAAAAAGGAGAATGACTTTTGGTTAGTTTTCAAAGTGTCTGCAAAAAGCATAGAGGAGGCCGGGCACTGCTCTCAGGATGGACAGGGTCGAAGGAAAGGCAGAGGTGACAGGGGCAGTCGAGAAAATGAAAGTTAATCACTAAGTATGTGAAAGATGGCTTGATTACTTCTCCAGGGCGATTTCTAGTGATCAAAATGACCATACACATTTTAATAGGGTTATTATCATTGGATGCGTGCTGCACTTCAGCGTTGACAAACATTTTTTTTTTTCTCAAATGTAATCCTATTTAGAATATTATTATAAGTATCATAAATGTCTTAAGGAGTATACAATTTCAGAATATATGATGTAATCCTTTGGAAACAGAGCATGGGCTTATTTTAACTAACATTATATGAACAGCAATAAACCTTAATTCCCAGATAAATATTAGTGAAATTACTATTGAGAAGATAATAACTAGCACTTAACAAGATGACGGCAGATATTCAGCTAAGTCTTTTACAGACATTAACCATCTTTCTTTTCATCACAATGGTCGTATGGGGGTGGCGTAATTATCTCTCACTTTAAAAATAAAGAAAATGAGATAAAAAGGGTTTATATAGTTTGACTGCAATCAGTAGATTAGTAAGTGGGAGAGCTATCATACCCTAGAGGCTAAAGCCCTTGTTCGGCTGGAATTCCATGAGGTTACAACTATTTTGAAGAGCTGATTAGTTTAAAGGACTTTTTTTTTTCTATTTTTAAAACAATGCATTTTGGCTTGCTTTGTTTGCTATTAGATTGGTCTTGGTGACCAGGCAAACATTAAATGAGACTTGAGGTCTCAAACTCTACAACTCTTTAGTCTCAAATTTTATCTCATGAAGAGACATTCACTGGTTACCAGTATTGAAAAACCAGTTAGATGGTTTAAATGTTTCCACTGGTAAGCCACCGGAACTAGCCGGGGGGAAGCCTCATGCTGCCTGTTGAAGATGACCTTGAGTACAAGGCTCTTTATGCTCTCCTACAGGTAGTGCTGTCACTTCTGGTTGTTTTTTGGTGTACAGATGATCACAGAATTTCATAAGAAAATATGTTTGGTGGTCTTAATTTCTCTTTTTATGAAGATTCATTTTATTTTCTACTGAAAACACACAGATTCTGACAGAGGAGAGACAGAGAGAAAGATCTTTTATCTGGTGATTCATTCCCCAAATGGCTGTAACAGCCAGAGCTATGACTATCTGAAACCATGAGCCCGGAACCTCCTCCAGGTTTCCCACGCAGGTGCAGGGTCCCAAGGCAAGGAGCTGGATGGGAAGCGGGGCCACCGGAATTAGAACCAAGGCCCGTATATGATCCTGGTACATGCAAGACAATAATTTATTCAGTAATCTACCATTCGGGGCCCTTGTGTGTGGCTTTTATCAGCCAGTGATCAATATTTTCCAGCCCCCTCAGAGGTAGAAAATATAGTTAGAAAGTAGTTTGATGGGAAGTCAGAAGGATGGAAGACACACACACACACACACACACACACACACACACTTCGCAAAAGATGCTGGAAACTTTTATGTAGAAATCAAATGCCCAGAGACCTCTTGATTCTCAGTCTGCTGCTGGCTGCACCACCCCTTCCTCTCCACAATCACTGAGCTCCAGGCATTCTCCTCTGGAAAAATAATGAGCCCTGTAATGATCTCCTGGAGCTGATGGTCACACAACAGCAGCAGATGGCACCCATGGAAAGGTGAAGATTTCTTAAGCACCAGCAGTGAATTAAAGACAGTGGGATAAGGTCAAGCAGAGCAGCAGATGGCTCAAATTACACGTGAAAGTCACTTGCAAATGTGAAGGAACTTGGCTGGGTACACAGATACACTTTTAAGTGAGTCAGGTATGTGAGTGAGTATGGAAGGATTTCTTAGTTTATAAACAACATGTCTAGTGAAAGTCAAAAGGCGGGCTATAGTTTTGATGTCAGTATACTATTGCCTGTGTAGTTTAGCAATACATATCTAAATTAGTCTCTCACACATTTTCTATTGTTGCGTAGGCTCATGTCCCCTACCATCTCTACTGAATAAGTGCTGGTGAACATTATCTGTTTAATCATAAACATTACTTCTCTGTAACTTTAGCCTTTAAAATTTGGGTGGGATTAAATGGGAAACCCTCTGTGTTGAAATAAAGGAAAGGTTTATGAATGACACACATTATATTACATTTTACATATTGCATAGTATGCATCACATGTATTTCTTATTCAACAGAAAACCACAAATACTCAACAGGCCGTATTAAAACCAGACTGATTAAAGCAACAGAATATTTAAATAATTTATGATAAATTAGTACCTCTTTTATTCCATTAAGTTTTCTTAATAGCTTCCTGACAGATGGGATCAATGTTATATAGTCCTGATTAATAAAAGATTTATAAAAAATGTGAGCTGACTTCAGAAGAGGAAAGGCCTCAGTAAAATCCACCATGCTTCAACTGTTGAAATGGGACTTAATTAAAAGCTCCAGAAAATTGAGAAATCAGAATGCGGTCTCAAATTTACAAAATTTACAAATTTACAAAATGTAAATGTAATTTACATAAGGAAATGTCCTAAAATCTTTTTTATTCAACTGGACAATTGTAAGCAGGTGTTATTTCAAACCTTGAATAAAATAGTAAGAGTGTATACCCTGGTGACTAGAAAGCAAAGCAAAAAGCCGAGCATCCCTATGGACTTAGAGACATGCCTAGGTAGACTATGCCCAGAGAAAAGACTCCTCGTTATGGTTGTAGCTGCTGTCTGCAATGGGATTGGAAACATATTTTGACCACAGATGAGTTTCCATATAGAGTAGCTTATACTTTTCTCTGCAATGCAACGTAAGAAATAATTTATTCATATTATTCTTGCTTGATTGACATTCCAGGTTAAGGCACCATAAAGCCATCCCTCATTCCCTTGACCTTTTTACCTTATGTGTATGATCATCTCCATGGAAAGAGAAAGCATCAGAACAAACACTTTTCCAAATTCAGTGCTTCAGTTACATTGCTGAATCTTTGGTTACACGGTCATTCTGTGCACTTCACCTTTCATGAAAATTGAAGCCTCCCATTTAAGGATATGGAAATACTTGGATTTGCCTCACCAACATTGCTTAATTTCTTACACAGAAATAGGAGAAAGCATATTAAAGGTATGCTTGGAAGGTAACCTGAGAGCTAAGCCCATTCATCCTGTTGAACTCATTTCTTAGGCCTCAAAGTTCCATCTGCTCATTTGTCTAGGTGAAACAATTTTTCAAATGGTCTAAGACTGTCAGTGAAGACTGAGGCTGCAAGTGTGTCATTGTGCCTTTGGCTCATATCAAGGTATCAAGAAAAGTTTCTTCTGAGTGGATACCCATACTGGTCTCCTGCATGTCACAGTACATCTTGACCTGAAGGGAAGATGCACTGAGACCTGCCAAGTACTGGGCATGAAAAGCTGCAATTCATCATGCTAAATGGCAAAGTCAAGCAACTGGTGATTTATGGCTGCAAAATTATTATGTTGTTCATTAGTGGAAATTACTATGCAACCTGAAATAAATGGTAATCAATGTGCTAAAATGAGAACACCTACACTTGCTCCTGCTGTTCACCTGCAAACCTTTCTGCCTGCTTCGTTTTCAAGAAGAAGTCTGAAGGAAGCCAGGTTGAGTGTGTTATGGCAAGATGGGCCTCTGGCCATGCTGAGCTGCGCCTGTAGCTCCCATCACAAAGACCTAAGCCCTCAGAGGCTCTCTGTTCCCAATGAGATAAGACAGTTGCATTTGGACGTTCTCCCAGAATGTTAAGAATGTTTTCAGACAGAAGCTATGGCAGTCAGGAGAGCATTGAAACCAACGATGCCAACATGGCAAGGATGTGACAGTCTCTGAGTGAGTGCAAATCCCATTGGCCTCAAGTCTACCAAGACCAAACGGGGGCCTCAGCTGGAAACTAAGGCTTCATGGGGAGACTTGAGTTTGCTTGTTAACATCTTGGCAGAAAACCGTGTGATTTCACCTTCATTGTTCATGCCACAATGAACATCTATGAAGTATGAACATCAAGGCAGGTGATACCCATTTCAATTTTGTAGCAATTGCTTGCTTATGAGAGACAACCTGCCATGCTTTGATTTTGATTCTTGCTAGAATTGTACATAGGCAGTCTAAAAAAGAATATTGACAGCAACTTTACTGGTATGTTTCTTTAAAATTCCATGCTTCCTCAACTGGAGATGTGAATTGCAAGCTTTACATTCCCACCCATATCTTTTTCATTTCTTCAGCGACACATTCGTCATTCAGTAGCATGTTATTTAACTTCATGGAGTTGTTAATTTCTTTTTTGTTGTTGTTGTTCCTGTTGTTGATTATGTTTTGTGGCTTTTCATTTAAATGGACATATAGTAACTGTGTAATGGAGACTATAATATCTCGCAGCATGTAATTTAACTTCATGGCATTGTAAATTTTTCTTTTTCTTCCTGTTGTTGATTTTGTATTGTGGCTTTTCATTTAAGGGGCTGTATAGCAACTGTGTAATGGAGACTATTATATCCAGATGTGAGGATACAATGCAGTATGCATCTCTACTTCCAGACAAAGATGGACTCCCAATGATATTATTAACTATATCTTGACAGTAGGATGTTGGACACTTTGCCATTGTCCATGCCTGCAATGATAGACATATGACCATGTTAGAAAAACTGTACTATAGCAATGATATAGGGGAACTCGGTGAGGGGGGAGGGAATTGGGGAAGGGATAAGGGAAATCCCAGGGTCTATGAAACTGTAGAATAAAATGATAATAATAAAAGGAAGTAAAATTAAAAATAAAGAAGAAAGAGTAAACAAGTCAGTAAGATCTTCACCCTTCCTGGGAAGATGGATAGTTCAAAATATCTATTACCAGGTGCAGGTATTGTGAGGCAGGAGTTTAAGTCACCACGTAAGACTCAGCCCATATTCAAGTGCCAGCTCAAATTCTGGCTCCACTTGTGACAGAGTTTCCTGCTAATGCATATTAAGAGGCATCAGATGAGGGAGAAAGTACTTAGACCTTTGCCACCCACAGGGGAGACCCCTGACCTCTTTGATCTGACCCAACCCTGATAATTGCTAGTATTTGGATAATAACCCAACAGATGGAAGTGGTATCTCCATCTCACACTCCCACCCTGATTCTGTCTTTCAAGCAAGTAAAATATAAATAAATATTCCAATATCCTGAAATTGAAGCAAAATTGAATCATTTACAGAAGTCATCGCTATTCTCTCTCTCTTTCTCTTTTTCTTTCTTACTCTCTTTCTTTCAAAGATTTATTTATTTTTAATGGAAAGAATGACTTACAAAGAGGAGAAACAGAAAGGTTTTCCATCTGCTAGTTCATTCCCCACATGGCCAAAGCCAGAACCCAGGAGATTCTTCCAGGTCTTCCAAACAAGGACCTGGGCCATCCTCCACTGCTTTTCCAGGCCATTAATAAAGAGCTGGATGGGAAATGGAGCAGCTGGAACGTGAACCGTCACCCAGATGGGATGCTGGAGCACATGGGCTACAGGTTTATTGATAGTCTTGATTAAAAAAAAAAAAAAGCCAGATTTTGTCTCCATTACCTTTCTTTATTAATTTTCTGCTTTTTTCATTTTTATCTATGATGTCAATTTAATTTTTTTCCCTTTCTTCTACTCACTTTGGATAGCTTTTTTAAAATAGATTTTTAAGATACAATTTAGTTTATTTTTTAGTTCCTTTTTTAATAGACTCATTTATTTTTATTGGAAAGTCAGCTCTACAGAGAGAAGGAGAGACAGAGAGAAAGATCTTTCCACTGGTTCACTCCCCAAGTAGCACAATGGTCAAAGCTAAGCCTATCTAACGCCAAGAGCCAAGAACTTCTAGGTCCCCCACGTGGGTCCCAAGGCCTTGGGTCATCTTTGGCTGTTTTCCCAGGCCGTTAACAGGGAGCTGGATGGGAAAGGGAGCAGCTGGGACATCAACTGGCACCCAAGTGAGATCTTGGTGCATACAAGGCTAGGATTTTAACCACTAGGCTACCATGCTGGGCCTGAGAAATTTTCTTATTTACAAACAATACACTTAATACTACAAATTTCTTAAAAGTGTTTTTGGTATATTGCAAGATTTTGATAATGTTATCTTAGTTGATATTTTTTTAAATCTCATTTGATTCTTTTTTCACCCGTGCATTGTAAGTATGTTGTATAATCTGCAAATACATTTAGATTGTCTGCTTTGTTTGTCTTATTGAGTCATAGCTTAATTTTGTTCTGGTGACAACATGCTGCCTGTTATTTCTGTTGTTTAACATGTATTCAGATGTGTTCTGTGATACAAAATGTGATCCATCTTGGGAAGTATTTTATGTGGGATTGAGGAGAATGTGTGTTCTGCTGTACTTGAATTGACTCTTCCGTAGATCTCCATGAGATCCATTGAGTTGACAAGGCTGTTTGTGCAGCGGCACCCTTGCTGAGGGTCTGCCTGCTGGAGCTAGCAGCTATGGATGCTGACAGAGGTGTTGACATCTCTAAATAAAATAATGAACTTAACAGTTTCTTCCTGTTTTGTTTGTTCCTCACATAGTTTCACACTGTTTGCTAAGTGGCTGCATCTTAAAGTTTGCTATGTTTTCTTGGACAATTGCCCTTTGACATTAAGCAGTTCGCCACTGAATCCTGATAAATGTCTTTGTCCAAAATTAACACTTGTGTCATCTTTTTGTAATATTGTTAGCATAGCCTATTTCTTACTCTAACCTTTTACACTTACGTTATCTGCATTTTTATGGTTAGAATAAATTTCTTGTAGACAACATGTATTTGCATCTTTTTATTAAACCCAGTTCACCAGTCTCCTTTCATTCAATCTCACAGGGAACTTTGACATATCTGGATCCATATCTACTACATTAGTAACTATTATCTATTCACTCATTGTCTCATTCTGTCTCTTTTCTATTTATATTTTCTTCTTTTCCTTTTACCTTCCTTTTCACTCATTTTGTATTCTGACTTGTTATTTTATGTGATAGTATTTTATTTCCTTTCTTCACATTCCCTTGACAAATTCTGGTAGTACTTCCCTTGGCGTGCAAAGCTCATTTACAATAAACTCCACTTTCAAATACACTCACCTGATCTTGTGTGCTGTGAGTCATGCAACAAAACATTTCCTATCCTTTGTAAATTTACTGTAGTTCATTTTACTCAGGCATATTCCATAATTAATCAACACAGTTTTTTTTTAAGTCAACACATTCTTGTTACTATTTTTGAGTAAATGACTTTTTGTCAGTTCAGTTAAGAGGAAGAGAAATAGGAGTGAGGACTGGCGTTGCAGTACAGTGTATTAAGCCACTGCCTTTGACATCAACATATCAAATCTGATCATCATTCCAGCCCCAGATGTTCTAGTTCCCAGCTAGTGCACCTGCTAATGCAGCAGTTGATGGCCCAAATGCTTGGACCTCTGACAACCACGTGGTTCTTCAGACCAGGATGAAGTTCTGGAGTCTCAGCTTCAGCCCAGACCAGCCCCAGAAGCGATGGTCATTTGGGGAATAAACTAGCAGATAGAGGATCTCTTCTGTTCCCATATCACTATGGCTTTCAAATACACAAGAAAAGTAGGGTTGATGCTTAAGACTCTGCTTAGAATTCCTGCACCACATAGTAGAGTGTTTAAGCTCTGGTTCTGTTTTCAACTCCAGTTTCCTGTTAGTACATATCCTAGAAACAAGAGCTAATGGCTAAGAAACCTGGGTTAGGATCTTGGTTTACTGGCTTCGACCTGGCCCAACCTTGTCAATTGCAGATGTTTGGGGAGTGAATTGGTGGATAGAGGAGAACTCTCTCTTCCTTTGCCTTCCCTTCCTCCCTGTCCTTTTCAAGTAAGTAAATGAATAAGACATACAAGTATTTCCTTCTGTTTCTCTTCTTTGTCTACCATTCTTCATTTCTCTTTGACAATCTGAGATTATAACTTATGTAATTGCCCTTCTTTTTGATGAGTTACTTTAAATCTCTTTTGTCTAAGTATTTCTTCTTTTGTGTGATAGATTTCACTGAGTATAGACTTCAAACTTTTTTTTTTAATATTTCCTCCTCTCTCTTGCTTTTGTGATTCCTGTAGAGTTCATGTAATTCTTGCACCTGGTCCTCTATAAAGCATTTCCCATTTTCCTAGTTTCTTTTCAAGATTTTCTCTCTTTCTTTGATTTTGTGCAGACTGGATGTGGCACACTTATACATTAACCTGCTCGCCCTTCAAGTACATGAACTTTGTAGAATTGTTGCCATTATTACTTCAGTGTAATTTCTTTTCTAAATTATTCTTTTGTCTATGGTATTCTTCTAATGTATCTTGCCTCTCTATATGTATATGTAATGTAAATTGCCTCTCGATGCTTAGAAACTATTCCTTTTTTTTTTTTTCGTTCATTTGTGTTTTCATGGTTGATTGGAAAAGTTTATACTGACAGATGTTGAAACTTGCTGATTCTTCCCTGGAGCTTGTCAATCTGACTGATGGGACAATCAGAATCATTTCTCCTTTCTATTTCAGCATTGGTGCTTTCTGGTAATTCTATCTTTTTAATTCTATCTTACAATCCCTCCCTCTCTCTGCCGGTAGTATCCATCTGTCATTGTGTACTGTAGTATATCCCTTGGCATAATATTCATTTCTTTTGGATCTTCATCTGATAATTCTAAGATTTTTTTCCATATTGATTAGAATGATGTATCTCCTCAGATTAGATTTTTTTCTTCCTTTTTAGCCTACCTTGTGTTGTTTATCTCAAGCTGGATGTATTAGGCAAAAGAAATGGAAGAAAATACATTTTAGTATGAGGTCGTATGATTACTTGGCTAAGGGGCAGGCTGTACTGAACATGAACTCTAGCTCCAGTTGTCAGAGGTAAACTATCCTATAGCACAATTGTTTTGTTCCCATCTGTTGTCTGTGGGCTTCCCTTAGAGTCTGCTGCCGAAATAACTTCTGAAATATGTGTCTTTTTCATTTTTATTCTCTTATTGTACAGAGCCCTGTCTGCTTACAAGGAGGTATAGATAGAATTCTATTCTGTAATTTTATGCTGAGGACCCAGTGTCTTGGCAAACTGAAGCCCTTATGTGGTGTTTTCTTCATAAGAATTTAGTGTGGTGCAAATTTTCTCATATTTACAAAAATATGACAACTGATTAAACTTCAAAGAAAAACCTTTTCCAGGGAATTTCATCTAACCTGATAGATTCATATGTAAAAATGCTATGTGAAAAATACTTTAAAAGTTAATGTATGAGGTACTTAAAAATATTTTTATTGGAAAATCAGATATACAGAGAGAAGGCAAGACAGAGAGAAAGATCTTTTGTCTGCTGATGTTCTCCAAGTGGATGCAATGGCCGCAACTCAGCTAATATGAAGCCAGGACCCAGGAGCGTCTTCCAGATCTCCCACATGGATTCAGGGTCCCAAGGCTTCCACTGCTTTCTCAGACCATGAGCAGGGAGGTATAGGGGAAGGAAGGCCACCTGGATACACACGCTAATATGGGATTTTAGTGTGTGCAAGGCAAGAACAGTAGCCACTAGGCTATTGTGCTGGGCCATGAAGTAGTTATTAGTCATGGTCTACACCTTGAATGATACTCGTTAAATCATAAAAGTATCAATGAAATTTTGTCATGAACATTGGGAATTGTCAACATCACTCATTATACCTCTGTGATCTTATATGTTGGAAAACATTTGTCCTGTTGTTCTGAAAGAATTTTGTGATTAAAAATAGTTGTAAAATTGTACTATTTTTTATTCCTTGAGCAGTGTTCTTTCAAGCTCTAGATTACTCTAGTCTCTTCTTTTTTTTCTGGTTTTCTTGTACTTTCTTCTTTTGTGTTAGTTTATTGAAGAGGCAAAGAGATGGAGACAAGAGGGAGAGTTTGCATCTACTGGTTCCCTTCTCCAAAGACAATGATGAGTAGAGCTGAGACAGTGTGATGACAGAGTGAGAAACCTAATGCCTGACACTCTCAAGGGGGACAGGGACCCAACTGCTTCAGTTGTCATCTGCTGCCTACCGGAGGGCCCACTAGCAGGAAGCTGGAGTTGGGAGAAGACCTGGAAATCAAATTCAGGCCTTCCCATATGGAATGCAACCTTCCTGGCAAAATTTACTTTCTTTTCAACATGGATGAAGTTCGAAAAAAAAAAACACATGTGGTTGATCTTGTTTCTTCTTGTACAAAGACTTACAATAGAATAGAGAACACCCTGCTTTTTGTTCTCATTGCTTAGTAGATGTTATTATTTGTTTGTTTGTTTGTTTGTTTTAGTAGTTAAAACATAGAAAGTCTGACAGTACTGTGGCAAAGGCCCAATAACACATTTTAAGGGCTTGGCACAGTAGCTAGTGGCTAAAATCCCTACCTTGCATGCACCAGGATCCCATATGAGTGATAGTTCATGTCCCGACTGCTCCACTTCTCATCCAGCTCCCAGTGGCCTGGGAAAGCAGTTGAGGAAGGCCAAAGCCTTGGGACCCTGCACCTGCCTGGGAGATCCGGAGGAAACACTTGGCTCCTCGCTTCAGATCAGCTCAGCTCTGGCCACTGCGATCACTTGGGGAATAAACCAGTGGATGGGAGATCTGTTTCTCCTTTTCTCTGTAAATCTGACTTTCCAATTTAAAAAAAAAAATAACAATAGAACTTAAAAAAAAAGAAAAAAGAAGACATGTTGAATGATACTCCTTTCCAGTAGGAAAAAAATTCTCCTTTCACTTAAGAGACTCAAGTAAAACAGCTGTATAGCAATCGTGATTATGCAGTGCAGGGTTCCTGACACCATGCAAAGTATGCCTGTTAATTTACAGCAGTTCATGGTGCTATGGTAAACTGTCTCCTGGAGTTCAAGTTGGACTTTGCCCTGCATTAGGGTCCCTTCTGCATGCCAAGCACACTGAAGAGGTGTCAGTTTCTCCCCAGCAGTGATGCTTAGGTCTTCCCTAGGGAGTGTTATCACATTGCTGAATTAGTTGAGCTTCAAAAGACTTTGGCAGTCAGGAATTGGATAAGGTGGGAGAAAATTAAATGTGGACCTGCTATTAGCCCACTGGAGGAGAACTGAAATAATTACAGTGTCATGTCTAATTCTGTAATCATGTACCAGAATGATGGAATGAGCTCACAGAATTCTTTTCTAGCTCAACCATGGTCTGAGAAACTCTTCTGAGAGAAGACATCTTGACCAAAACAGATCCCACTGACTATGAACAAGGCTTCCCAAGAAGTCACAGGGATGAAAATGAGGTTCCCACATAGGAAGGCAACACTGACTCCCCAACCAGGCTCTCCAGGAGGGTGATTTCTCATTCCGGTAGAGCTCATCACCACTAGCTCATCTATTTCCCAGTTAACCTGCAACAGGCCCCATACCTCTAAAAATGGGCCCTCTGACAATAACTGTCCTACCATTTGGGTACACAACCCTTTTCTCTTTTGCCATTTCATCAATTCCTCTGAGAGTCCCAGAGCTTGGTCTTCCTTGTGTGTGCTTGACATTATGGCTAAACCATGTTTCTGGTATTTTATTTATAACATTGTGAATATCCTCTATAAGTTCTGATGTAATTTTAATATCCTTTTCTCTTACTGCCTAAAAGTCTTAGAGCTGGGAACTGGATTCTAAAACTCAAAGCACAACATTAAAGAACCACAGGCTTGGATTGAATTCGACACAAACACATCTCTCAACTTGGCCTGAAATGGGATTAGCCTAGTATCCCAATATTGGATTGAAATTGAAGAATACAAAAATGTATTTTTCTCTGAGCTTTTTTTAAAATGACCTAGCCAGGTAAGAAGGTGAATAATAGCATCCCCCACCACTACCAAAGTATGTTCTATTCACCAGTGGCAGGATTTAAAAATAAATGGCTGAACCATTTAACTTGGCAGGATTACAAAGTCAAGAGTGGATTGCATCAATACTTAACATTCCATTTCCATAATTTTTAGGCAGCAGCTGTCCACAGAGCCATGTGTTGCAAGTGAAGAATATGGAAAGAGCAGAGGTTCTGAACTCAGGCAGCTCTGAGTTTGAATCCCAGTTCACTATGCCTCTTGCCAGAGGATGATCAGCAAGTAATTCCAATCTCTAGAGTCATGTTGCCCTTTGAAAATGTGTGTGTGTGTGTGTGTGTATGTTTGAGATTCTGTTAAAACTAAGACATACTGCATCGACATTTACAAGGCTGAATCTATTACTGGCATGATAAACCACCACGGCCTTTGAGGCACATGTTATTTATGATAGATGTGTGTGTCTTTCTGATATAAACCCCTGTTCTGGTAGTTGGCACCTGCTGCAAATCAGCAAATCATTATCTTTGTAAGACCACTTATGGTTTGGTCATCTGACTACCTATAAATGTTCTTTTGAACTTTTGTACTGTGTAGGGAATGAATGGCATTTTGAAAACACAAGAGGGATAATTTTATCTGAGCTGCCCATCCATATATGCAACACCAAACATCCTCTTCCTATTTGCATATCTCTTATAAGATATTGCCCTTAGTATATAGGAAAGAAAACATTTGAACTACATGTCCATATTGGAGTCCTTATTCCAAGACACATATAGGAATCATCACTATGCTTCATGGCTGATGCTGTCGCAGTCCTGAAAAAAAAATTGCACTGAAATGTCCATACTTTTGAAGCATAGTGAAAAATGTCATAATTTATGTTAATACTTATTCCAGCACATATGACTGCACTTTCACTATCTAAGAATCTCTTGAAAGTTTGCTCAGCTAGAAATGAATTTGAATTTGGTGAAATTTTGGAGTTGACCAAACAAAGACACAAATTTCTGCAGTCCCTGTCTTGAGGTAGCAAGAATGGGAAAAAAGAAGATTCAAAGCAAGTGGTCCCAGCATTCTATATGAGTTCCTATGTAGGGCTGTTCCGCTTCAAATCTGCTTTCTGCTTATGGCCTGAGGAAGAAACAGAGGATGGCCCAAATCCTTGTGTTCCTATACCCTTGAAGGAAACCTGGAAGAACTCCAGATTCCTGGCTGTCAGTCAGCTCAGTTCTGGCTTTTGCAATCATTTGGAAGAGTAAACCTGCAGGTGGAAGTGTGCCTTCTCTCTCTCTTTCTCTTTCTTCTCCGTCACTCTCACTTACAGTAAAAAAAAATGTGTTAAATGCTTAAAAAATAGAATGCGGGGCCTAGCATGGTAGCTTAGTGGCTAAATTTTTCACCTTGCATGTGCCAGGTTCCCAAATGGGCACTGGTTCTAATCCCAGCAGTTCTGCTTCGCATCCAGCTTTCTGCTTCTGGCTTGGGAAAGCATTCGAGGACAGCCCAAAGCGTTGGGACCCTGTAACCAAGTGAGTGACCTGGGACAGACTCTTGCCTCCTGGCCTCAGATCGGCACAGTTCCGGCCTTTGTGGCTGCTTAGGGAATGAATCATTGAAAGGAAGATCTTCCTCTCTGTCTCTCCTCCTCTCTGTATATCTGAATTCGCAATAAAAATAAATAAATCTTTAAAAATAGAATGCATGACTCCTAGACCTACATACAGTCTAAGAAAACTATGCACCCCCATCCCCTTCACACACACACACACACACACTTTATCAGGTTGTACAGGAAAGATGCTGGTTAAATTCGCAGACCAGAAGCAATGGCACAATGAAAGACTGGGATTCAACACAAAATTGAAGCTACAGGAAATGGGCACTTTATAAAGAAGAACTGTGCTGAGGGGAAGGGCAAAACCAAGAGACAGCAACAAGGACCACTGGTTCCTGTAAATAAGCAAAACATTAAATACAGCCCAGCGTGTTTTCAGATGATCATAAATCTTCACATAAAATCTATTTATGCATTTCTCATTACATGCTAAACTATGTCTGGCTTTCAACACAAAATTACAAGATCTGCCAAAAGGAATTAAAAACATGCTCTAAAGACAGAGTATGCGTCAGAACCAAACTCGAATCAGACACAAAAGTTGAAACTGTCAGTCAGGCAATGTAAAAATAACGGTGTCTAAAATGTTAAAGATCTAAAGAAAAAACATCGACAGCATGCAAAAACAGATGGGGGGCACAGACAGGAAAGAGGAAACTGAAAAAATCACAAGGAAATGCTAGAAATTAAAACATTATAACAGAATGGAAGAATGCCATAGATGGTCTTGGCAGCAGATTAGCCATGACCAAGACAGGATCCCTGAGCTTCAACACAGATTGATCAAAACTCCCAACTGAAACGTGGAGTGATAAGAAATAAGAACAGGACATTAATATATGGTGGCGCAGGTCAAAAGGTGAAAACCAAAGATAGTTGGAACTATTGGAAGAAAATAGCCAGGAACATGGAATTAAAAAGAGAAAAATGATGCAGAGAACTTTCCAAAAGAAATGATACCTACTCATCATGCCTAATGTATGATTCTCACTGCCCTATGGAAAAAGCAAAAACAACAACAGTAAAAATATCGCTGGTTACCAGTTTCTGAGGGACGAACAAATGGATGAACAGTTGGCTTCAGAAGTCTCCAAGGCAACGTAACTGTGCTGTGCCGTAATACTGCAACAAAACACACCTCACCCTACACACAGTGACATCTCATGTGGGTGCTGGTTTATGACCCTGCTGCAGTGCTTTCCATCCAGTGTCATGTTTATGGCCCGGGAAAGCAACAGAATCAAGTTCCCAGGTCTCTGCACTCACAGGGAAGACCCCAAAGGATTTGTTGGCTCTTGGCTTCAGATTGGCTCAGTTTCCACCATTGTGGCCATTTGGGGAGTGAACCAGTGGACGGAAGGTCCTTCTCTTTGTCTCTCCTTTCCTCTGGAAATCTGCTTTTCCAAAAAAAAAATAATAATACTTTTATAAGACTGACATGCTACCTACTGTGCCGAGGCACCTTACAAATTTTTAAATACTTTTAAATAAAAGAAACAAAATTTTAGACATTTATCAAAATCAATAGAGCTTTTTAGCATATAGATTGCATGTAAATTTAAAAAAACCTGGAGAATCTCAGAATGTAAGGAAGAATTGAAATGCATCACAAATGTATAAAGTAATCTCACCAAAGGAGGTGGGGATTAAATTGCTAAGTGAAATAAGTTTGACAGCAGAATCCATAAAACTAAGGTTAAAGTAGCTACACAGAAATATTACACACCACTTATTAAGTTTTTTTTTTGTCTTGCTATAGTACAGGCTAATGATTCTGAAATTATTGTACCTGTTAATTTGAGGTTACTTCAAAAATTGTGGAAAAAATGAAATTAAAAGGCAAATTTATTTTATTACAAACTTTTCTGAAATCCATGGATTTAATGACCTGTTTTAAAAGGTCAGGGAGAGTGTATATTACATATATGCATCAATTAAAAATTGGTTGCACCAAAATAAACTTATATTTAATATAAGTTTTTATTGATTTTTAACATCTTATAACAGAATAGTTTTAAGTTGACAAGGCAAAGTTGTGAGGTTTTGATACAAAGAGTTCTCACTGAGTCCTCACTTCATTTCCCTTATTAACATCCCATGTGAGTACATTTGTCACAATTAATGAACCACATCCAGCATGCCCTATTTTGCAATATCCAAATGCCTTTTATCCCCTCACACCCCACCGCCTCAAGCAATCCCATTCTATGTGAATGTTACATTTTTTAATTTATGGTCTTGCTTTTTTGAATTTAAAATTTTCCTATTAATATTGTTTGTATAATTGAGAGGAATGTATGCCCTTGTAGGCCTCTGTTTAGGATGCGGATGTTCAGGAATGGAGGAAGGTGGGTAGAACAAATGTTACTTTTTTTAGAATTTTTCCTTCTGTGCCTATAGGGGAAGAGAGGGAGGGGGTCGCTTCTTGCTGTCAAACTACATCAGCACTCAGGGATGGGGCATGGTAATTTAATAATGGTGTACAGACCCAGATATGGGGAAGAATGTTCCAAGTGTGTCATTTGAGTACTTTTGACAGATCTGAGAATTTTTTGGTTTCAGTGTTCCAGGGTGGAGAAAAACTTTCAAGGTCTGTTGGTTGACAAAGTCTACCTTAGTGCGTCCACACACCCAGGAATAAGCTGCAAAGTGATCCAACCTATTCTGCTTTCCATCCTCAGACAAGGCACTCAATGTTCCCTGCTGCCTAGATGAGCTGGCTGTGATGTCTCCTCTGTATAGCTGGGCATGTTGTCCACTACACAGCCATCAGGATCTAAACAAGCCCAGTCCCAGCACACACACACTCAAAGGTCAGGCCCACACGTCCTGTGATTTTCCTTTTGTTGCCTGGGTCTGAGTCCAGAGGTCCAGTTAGGAAGTCCTCCAAAAAATCTTTTCTGGAGTGACTAAGACTTGACTCTTGTGTGCCAAGAGTTGCGAGGTCAGGTTCGGTCTGTCATCTCATCTAGCCAATGTATATACCAACAGATGCAGCTGCCTGGTCAGTTCTGCCCCCAGTCTATTCCTCACACAAAATAATGGGTGTGTTGGCCAGCCCAGCCTAGCCAGCCTGCCACAAATCTGGTCCTCACATATACCAGATTATCAGTAGGTGTCACAGCCTAGACGGAGTGACCTCTAAAATCCCCCATCAGGCCTATTCCAGTCCTGGTTTTTGTGCCTGCCAACCTCTGCTGCAGCCTAGCCCAGCCCAGCCCACACCCCATTCAACTTTCATGCACACTCGCAGATACTGCACCTTAGCTCAGCCTGACCAGCTCCCAGGCCCCGTCTTCACATAAGCCAATAGATGACAACACTGCCTTGTCCAGCCTGACCCAATCCCAGCCCTGGTTCTTGTGCTCACCAGTGGAAGGTACAGCCTAGCAGGGGAGTGCTCACAATGCTTCCAGCCCTGGATTTTGCACCGTCCAGAAGCTAGTGCAGTCAAGCTTTACATGATTTACATCCAATCCTGGTACTTGCCAGCTAGTGTTGTAGCCTAGCCCAGCTGGCCCACATCCATCTGAACCTTGGTGTGTGCCAGAGGGCATGACAGTCTAGTCTAGCCTAACCAACCCCAAGTCCCACCTCTCATGCCCAACCATGGAAGCAGCAGCCATGCAGGGTAGTCCTGGAGGTTCCCCCACTAAACCCACTCCCAGCCTTATCAATCTGGGCAGGAGCTGCTTCATTGTTGGGAATCGGCCTGATAGGGAAATTTGGGAAACTTCCCTGGCAGGCTTCAGCTCCTGCTGGTAAACATGAGAGCTGGGACTGGGAGTGGTACATCTTGGGCCAGTCTACAGTACCCAGTGGTCCAAACAAGAGCCAGGATGGGGTGCTAGCTAGGCTCAGTTGGACTGCAACACCCACCAGTTCATCTGAGGGCTGGTGCTGGGAGTGGGCTAGGCTGGGCTAAGCTGCTATACTTGCTGTTGAATGCTGATACTGAGAACAGGCCATCTCAGGTTGGGCTGTAGCACCCTCTGGCATGAGCAAAAGTCATTGCTCCCTTGTTAAACATGCCTTTACTTGTTCCTACTCCAATATGTCTCCAAGCTCCCCTCCAGGGCAATCTGCAGCCCCCATCCTTGGAGCCAGGGTGGCATGTCCCAGTGCAACATTCCCTGCCTTCCCCTCATATCCGGAAAAAAAAAAAAGAATAAACAACTATACTGGCATGATGGTATAGTTAACACAAATTTGGCATTAACTGTAGCCAGGATGGCTGCCAGCTACTGGCTGTTTTTTTTTTCTCCCCCCAGGAGTGTAACACTTCCCTAGGAACAAGACAACCTAAAACCCGGGCAGTGTCCTATAACTGGGGCTACATTTTTTGTTATTTTAGGTGACACCTAAGTTATCCATGTTGTTTCCAGGGCATCATATGAAGTTTTGATGTATGTTTACCCTGTATATATTCAATTCCAGAGGTAAGGAAATCTATGCATTCAAAAATTTATATTATTTCTTCTTGGGGGAGAACTTTCAGAATCCTGCTGTTTGTAAAAAAAAAAAAAAAATCATATGTAAAGCAAATTCAGCAACCAGCACTCAACCAATCCGTAGGTGAACATTACTTATTCCCTGATCTTTTGTATTTCCAATGAAAGGGATCATTGAAGTTTTAAAGAATGAGGCTAAGTCAGGCCTGGCGCGGTGGCGCAAGTGGTTAAGGTCCTCGCTTTGCACGCCCGGGATCCCATATGGGTGCCGGTTCTATCCCCGGCAGCCCTGCTTCCCTTCCAGCTCCCTGCCTGTGGCCCGGGAAAGCAGTCGAGGATGGCCCAAGGCTTTGGGACCCTGCACCCGCGTGAGAGACCCGTAAGAGGCTCCTGGCTTCGGATAGGCATAGCATCGGCCATTGCACTCACTTGGGGAGTGAATCATCAGACGGAAGATCTTCCTCTCTGCATATCCGCCTTTCCAATAAAAAAATAAATCTTAAAAAAAAAAAAAGAATGAGGCTAAGTCAAGGTCAAACAATAGTGTGGATGTTTAGAATTCTACTGAAGTTTGAAGTGTAATGTCTGCTGAAAAATGATAAAATGGTCTGGAAATGGCAGCTACTTTTGAAATTCTTTGGTTCAGAGATATGAAAATATTTTCTAATCTATAGACTTCAGTGCAAGCATAAAGGTTTTTCAACATTCATGCCCTTGTAAATTTGCCATTTTGTTGTATATAGATTGTATGGGTACTTGACGTGCATGAGCAAATATCAGCAGTCTGATGGATAATGGAATTAAAGGATGAGTTTATGTCGGTACAAAAGTTCTTGAGATCCATGCATAGTGTTTTCATAATATGGATTTTCAATGGGTTTGTTTAAGTAATTTCAAATCATTTTGCACCACAATACATTTTTTTACTCCGTTTTCTGTAAACGGTTTTGGAACCTCACCAGTAACCAAGCCATATAACTGAATAGTGTTAGCTTTTGATTTGAAATCATTTTCATGAATTTTTTTATTCTGCATCACTGTCATCTTGTTGGGTCTCATACTAAGTGGGTTCAATGCTTTTTGAAAACATGTCGTGAGATTATGATATTGTGCTGATGTGGCAGAACCATTAAAACCATCTGAACTTGTCAGATATTTAAGTGATTTCAATGCATTCTTGTGATGCCTGTTGGGCTGCGACTAGTTCTCTGATGCTGCTCCTCCATTTCTACAGCATCACGTGAAACCAGACCAGTTCTGTGCACTGTCCGGAAATGAGTCTCTCATTTATTAAAGGGTTATAGGTTCTGTGTGCCGAGGTCCTATCAGGAATATGGGCCTTCCACTCAGTGTGATGAGCACATGGTTTAGATCCACCTACAGGTCTGCAGAGAGTACACATTCTGAATGAGCTGACCAGAGATAAATGTGGTTGATTTCACTTAGTACTTCACGTATTGGGGAGATATGAATGGCAGGTAGTCTGGACGCCACAATAGTGATCATATACGTGCCATGGAGAGTGGCACTTGCTGCTAAATAACAACACTCATATGTCCCACAGCTGCCTTGAAATCAACTTGTGCCATCACCATTTCCCTTGGTGAATGACACCACCCTCCTTCCATTTACTCAAACTGCAGTCACAGACGTTATCTTCGACTATCCTTTCTCATCTCATTTGCAGCTTCCAAATCCAGTTGATTCAAGTGCAACCTTCAAAGTATTCGTATTAGTTCACACCCTTTGTCATTCAAGTAGACAGAAAATGTCTTTTCTGAGATACAGTTACTGTAACAGGTTATTAATGTTGACTCCAGACAATGTCTTTGAGCGATTCTCCACCGAATAATTACAGTGGCAAGGCTACCTCCTACAGGACCCCACCCCGTCGTGTCCCGTGTGTGTCCAGTGTGTTGAGTTGGCTTGTTTCTTTAGCATAGCGTGTTCTTTTTCCACTGTGAGCTTTATAGGTATTATTCCCTATGTCTAGAACATGCTACTATTTTACCTATGTTCTTCCAACTAGCCTTTCATCTTTCACCTTCTGGAAAATAGCTGAGAGAGAGAGAGTAGTGAAACATGAGCAAGTATTTGGTTACCCTGTGACCCGTAGAAGACCCAGATGAAGCTTCATTTCCTGGCTTTGGGCTGGTGTGTACCCAGCTGTTACAGCCATTGGTGGAGGTAACCATTAGATGGAAATTTCTTTCATCCTTCTTTCTGTCTCTTCCTTTCAATTGAATGACTACATCTGTTAAAAAAAATCTTGTTTGGCAAATCATAGAACATATCTTCCTTCTGGTTTTGTGATGAGGAGTTTAAATATTGTCAATGTCTTTATTTGAACTCAGAGCATTGTGGAAAGTAGGATTGAGCTCATGAAATCACTACTCTTCAGCTTGGTGGATCCAAGTTGTCTGTGACCTCACACGCACCCCAGGTTTTAGAGAGAGGAATTTTAGCTTTGAGTAATCCTGGAAATTCATATGAATGCTTTCTCTGTGTGTTTAGAATAAAAATCTTCCATAAGCATAAGATTATAAGAGGCTGAATGTGTTCCTTATACCATCAGAGCAAAGAGGGAAGGAAAGTATTCTTTTCTAAAGTGATTACCCATTATCTGTCAGAAAAATATGCTGAGAATGTGGTATCCATCATTTTTGTGCTCATAAAGACACCCTACACACAAGACCTAAGCCTCGTTGTTTTATAGAGCCCTGAAATTAGTGAAAACACTGACTCAAAATTGGTGTGACATAGGGAGGGTAGTGGAGATGAGATAAGTCCAGAGGTGTCCAGTCCAAAGAGAGAATATCTAGAATGTCACAGTACACCAGCTGCTGAGGGGGGGGGGGGCAGGTGGTACCTGGCAAAGGCAGAATGACTTAGTGTAGCCAAGGAATCAACATTATCCTCGTGGTTACTTCAGAGATCGCTTTAATAATTTACCCAAAAAAATGGAGCTATTGTTCCAATTCTTATTTTCCAACTAATGACATAGTTATTTTTAACTCATTGAAGTGTTTTGTATATATTCTGGCTATCCGCAGGTTTTGTTTATAAAATGTCAAGTCGTCACTATGTAGCCTTTGGCCACTTTGTGTGACAGCTACTCAATTCTGCTATCATAGCGTGAAACCAGCCAGAGATGGCACGTAAATGAAGAGGAATGACCGCTGTTCCAATAAAACTTTATCTGCAGTATCAGCTGTGTTTGGCCAAGTGTCGGGACTTACTGCTTCTGAGCGTTCCAGTGCATGCTTGCCCCTGCTGTGCTCCCACTCACTCTTGCCTCACGCTCGTCCTGTGCCTGTGTATGTCCTGGCTGCTTACCCTGCAGAGTGCACTAGCCAGGAGAAGGTCTTATATCACGATATTGCAAGGCTCTTGTAACAAGAGACAAATATGAATTGTCAAAAGAACTGATACTTTAGAATCATCAACAAATGTATGCGTCTTGAGGAAATTTCCAGCATTATAAAATGCAATGCTTTTCCCTAGAAATGATGAGAATGGCACTTTTGTCACACAAAGCATGCATATCTGCTTAGGCATAGACATTTTGCTGAAAATCAGAATTATAGCATTCTCCTCTACCAATCCTGTAAGATCCTCGAATGATACTTGTTGGGGTAGTGGGAGTGGGAAGGCCAAAATAAATTCTGCTTTGGCAACTGTCTTACTGTTGTCATTCTTTCCTAAAATGTTGTTTCTCCAGCTACTCTTTCTTAACCAGGATGTCACGTCCATGTCCGGGGGGATGCTAGTACCATTTTATCTTTCATAAAGCAAATATTAAAACAATCTCACGAATGAGCTTTCTTTTTCCAAAATGTTAGATCTGTGAACGGTGCTCAGGGGCTGGTTTGCTTGGGCAGATTGTATTCCAACTGTGAACCACTTATTCTCAGACACCTCATGATTGTTCTTTCTTTACAAGTTTGTCTTTATTGGGAACTCTGCCCTTTTTACCTCTCCTAAGTGACCAAGGTCATATTTGACTTCACCAAAAATGAATCTTGGCCATGAATGAGGTCAAGGAGGATGCTGTTATATTTCAGTTCATATAAATCCCGTTTCTGACAGACTTAACTGTGGCGGCAACAAGCATTTCAGTATTTCTGCATATTTCTTCTGTGGAGAGATGAACTTCCCTGTGATTTTAGAATCGTCAATATTGGTGGATTCATTCTGTGGGCTTTTCCCAAGCTAATAACCTATGTGGATAGGAAGGGATATTGAGAGGGAGAAAGGAGAACAAAGCGTGTCTTTTTATTGCTTCAGCTCTGTCCTTAGCACCTGCATGCCTGGGTTTCTTTCAAACATCTTCTTTGTAACAACTTCCTGCTAGCATTCTTGCAATATTTCTGATGTAAAATTGATAACAACGTCGCAAGCCAACTGCGACTTGCAACAGTAGCAGATTTTGAAGAGAAGTGTTTAATTACCAGAAATTACAAGCAAGGCCTCCCAATTAACAGTGAACACCAGGGCCATGGAGAACTCCAAGGTGATCTCAGTCTACTGCAGCTTAGCTCTCTAGACTTGAACAAACCCGACCATAGAGTGGGATATGTCTGTATTGCATGTCCTCTCAGGAGAGGAAGCTGGTTTTGTCTGTTGTGCACAAACCTGGAAATACACAATCTTCATTTCTCAGTTGCCTTCATTGTGTCGGCTAGTTTAGAGTTTAATCTGAGAGCTTCTGCTACATTGTACTTTTCCTCAGAATTACGCCGTCCCCCCTTTGGAATTGGAGTTAGAGAGTCAGCAAAACTTATAGGAGAACTTTCAGATAAAAGTAAAGATGAATTTCCTCAGGAGTGATAACAACACAGAGTGGTAATTGATACAATTGAGGTTATCTGGAAATGAATACCAGGAAAACACCACCCAATGGAGTTAAGGGGAATGGGCGATAAGGGCAAGTTTCCTTTTCTAGAACTCTTATCTAAATGAGCTACTAGCTTGAGAATAGGATCAAAGAGAAGGGAGAAAGCTTTCAGACAGAAGTAACAATTGTGGGTCTCCTAGAGCTGAGTGGCAGCTAGAGACCTGAGAGCAAGCAGTGAGCACAGAGACTGGGAGGCAATGGTTAGGAGGAAATATCCCAGGTTAATATGGTCCAGGCCCTGAATGACGAGCACCCTGTACTCACTTCCACTGCTGACTTCCGGCCCTCCTCCTGTGATTGCAATGCCATCCAATGGTTGCTCAGAGAAAAACTTTAGGAGCCCACCCTGACCTAATTCCCCTCATGCCATACCTCTACTATCCCCAGGTTAGCAATCTTTCATGTATCTATTCATCCCTCTTTTATTTGATAAAAATGAACGTAGGTTTTAGATACTTGCCCTTTAGTGATTTTGATGGAATACATGTTCATGGAGGAGGTAATGAAGCGAGGCATATTTGAACTTTGCAAGGAGACACAGCTGGGTGGGTTTTCCGGTTATACCTTTGACCTTCACTCTGTACAACCTTGTAAAAGTCTTGGGAGCTCTCAAGGCTGAGAACATGGACTGGAGGGGTTGAACTGTGTGCTCCTCAGAGTGCCTGTCACGGGACCCGTAAATATTTAAATAGTGGAAGTTGCTATCTCCTCATTTTCTTTTTCCTCCTCCTCTTCTCTTTTCAAATGATTTATTTATTTGAAAGAGTTTATACAGAGAGAGGGAGGACAGAAAAAAGAGCTTCTGCTTGCTGGTTCAGGTCCCAAATGGCTGCAGTGGTCAGAGCAGGCTAGTTAAAAGGTACGAACCAGCAGTTTCTTTTGGATTTCCCAAATGCATACAAGCACTTAAGCCATCCTCTGCTGCTTTGCTTTCCTAAGGGCATTAGCAGGGAGCTGAACCAGAACTCGAAGCATCATCAATATGGATACAGGTGTTGCAGGTGGAAGCTTTATTCACAGTACCACCTCCTGGCCCTCTGCCTCCTCACTTTCAGTCCTGGTTTCCATGTGTCTCTTAATAATTATCTTACAGCATTTTTTAAAGCATGTACTTATTTATTTAAAAGGCAAAACAACAGAGAGAGATAAGGTGAAACAGAAAGTTGAAAGAACCTCTCTCTGCTGGCTCACACTCCAGATGACCATGATGGGCAGTGGTGGGCAAGGCTAGAGCTGGGAGCCGAGAATGTTGTTCAGGTTTCACACATAGGTGACAGGGCTCCTGGTAATTCAGGCATTTCTCATTCATCTCAATGAGGCAACTGTGACAGCCCAGACAAGAGAAAATGGTGACAGCAAAGCTGGGTCTTTTGAAACACTTCTGGGACATGTCCATAACTTGACCTTTGTGCATAACTTTGGGTTCTTAAAAGAGAAGTGAGAGTGATTATCATTCTAGGATGAGATCTGGCTTTTCTTTTACAGCTCCGACAGTAAGCTGACTGACCCAAATTGTTTTCTGGAAATAAGATTGGAAGGTCTTGTTTGCCTGGTTCTGTTCACTGCTAGGTGGGATGTGACTCTTACTGATTGGATGGTTTAAAGGGCATGATACTTAAACTGGATATCTGTGTTCCATACCACTACAGCCATTGGTATTGTGCATTGATGTGAGCTTGGATGACTGAATGATTTGCATCATGTAGCAGTGAACTCTTAGTTGATTCAGTGATCATTGCTTAAGAACCCCTGAGCATGGCTGATCATGGCTGATCACGTGTGACGGAATGGGACAGTCCACCGGTCAGTGCCAGCTGGTGAATAGACTCCTGATCCTCCAGAGTCTGACACCTACTCTTTTCTGGGATAAATTTGGTCAACTTGCAACAGCAAACAATCAAATATGTTTATATAAACATGAATCAGACATTAGGTATAACTTGAAAAGTCTCCTTGCAGGCCATTTGTGTCCTAAAAGTAACTTGAGTTGAAATACTTTCATTGGTTCTATCTTCTATATTCACACAAGTTTAACTTGTGAATGTTAGCTGTTTCTGCCACGAACCCAACACCAGACACAGCAAGTGAGCCACACGAGAGGTCCTTAACTCTGATGAGGGGGACATCCGCAGGGCAGAGGGAAAGCGGGAGCAGAGAAAGAACAAAGAGGGATAACACCTTTATAGCCTAGTGGTGGGTATGGGGACTGCAGGGCCAGGAATGAACAGATGCGGCTCTAGGTGTGAACCAGGGGTACATGCCACAAGGGGTTGGTGGAACAGGGTGCCAGGTGTGGGGCTCATAAAGTGCAGGGGTTGGCAGAGAGTACAGTTTGAATTAAAGGTCAGGCAAAGCTTACTTAGGCAAGTGGGCTTTAAGGGGACCGAGACTTAGGGGATCTGTAGTGGTGCTGAGTAAGCCGTTATTCAAGGTATTTAAGGTGGCACTGGGTCCAGGATGGCGGGGTCAGGGCTCAGGCTTCTGGGCCACTCTTGTAGCTGCTCCTTACAAGAAATATCTCTAAAAACAAGGAAAGTTGGATAAGCTTTTTAAAAACTGGACTGAGATGTCACTTACTTTTGTTCTTCCCATAAATTCAAATAAAATATGTCAACGACTGTCCTAATGCTGTGGTTTCTGCACCACCGATAGATCTATTTTGATACAGTGTGCTTTGTGGTTACAGTCATTTATTTGTGGGAGAAATACAGCTTGTCAAGCCAGTGCATGTCAGGCATACCAGTGAGAAGACCCAAGGCTTTTCAGTTTCTCATAATGCGTCTTATTGCATTCGCTTATCTATAGTCTGCCAGAGCAGTAATGTTTGGGAAAGAAGAGAAAGAGATAAAGGGATTATTATAAAGAAGGTCATTTTTTTTTTTTTGGTGGGAGGACAATGAAAAAAAATGAAAATACTGATTGAAAATAAATGTTTATGATTTATATTGTTTCTGTTAAATACTACCCAATGGATAATGTACATTTGAAATAATTTACGTGGAAATAAGCTAAAATAAAATTTTTAACATCAGTATTTCATTATGAGGTAGCTTTTTTACATTGGCAAAATATTTTAAGAGGTGTCCATCCTTATTCAACTTCAATGAGAAGTAGAATTAGCCATATCCTCAACAAGTATTATCTTCCTTTTTCATTTCATAATACACCTGACCCAGAAACTGCTATGTACTCGTTTTGTACAGTTCTAACGTCAGTTCAGTAAGGGACATGACATCCAGCTCCTGAATACTCTCTGTGGATGTCTGGGAAAGACACACAGTGGTAGGGAAAAAAAAAAAACACAAAATGAAGAGGAGGAATAGAACTTTGTTTTGAGCTGTTATGGGTTAGTAGGTGTTTTGGCCCACTAGGGCTCCCTCATAACCAAGTCCCACAAATGGGCAGCTTCTACGTGGTATTGTGTTCTTATAGCGCTGAGAACTGGAGTCCGAGCTGCCAGCAGGTGGGTTCCTTCTGTGAAGGAGGGTCTGCTGCTTACCTCCCTCCAACTTCTGCTGATTTCCTGAAGCTGTGTGTTGGAAGGATTTCCCTGAAATCTGTCTTCATCTTTCCTCAGGGTTCTCCTGCTTGTGCAGGTGTGTGTGTACCAATGCACACATGTATCCACCCATCTATCTCTACCTGCCTCTCTGATTTTCGTGTCCAAATGTCCCTTTTAGATAAGGATGCAATAATACTGAATAACTGTCTGGGCCCCTCATCTTAATGCAAGCATCTGCAAACACCCTATGGCGGTCCATTTTACTAGCTATAATACAGTATCTTAGACCGAACAATTTATACACAGCAGAAACTTATTCATCACAGCTCAGGAGGCTGGGAGTTCCCAGATCAAGTGGCCAGTGGGCTATATATCTAGTAAAGGCTCAGTCTGTGGGGTAGCATGAGCCTTCTCACTACATCCTCACATGGTAGAAGGGGCAGGCAAATGTCTTCCAGCCTCCTTAGCAAAAGTCCTAGTTGCATTCATGGGAATAGCACCATGCTGACATCTTCACTTCCCAACCTCTTAATGCTTTTCTACTGAACCAGATTTTATCATATGGATTTCAAGGGAGTACCAATGAACCGTCCACAACCTACTCTAGACCCATTCCATGCCATATTCTTATGCACCAAGGTCAGTGCCTCAAGAACTTTAGCAAGCAGCGATGCAATCAGTCACACTGGGAATTTCTGCAGGCAGGCAAGGGGAGAGGGCACCCAGGTGGAACTAACATGAAACTGATGACAGTGTGCTTAAGTATGATTCTAGAACCTAGGATTCTGGAACTTGGGTTCACGTCCTTGATGTATGGCAAGTAGAGTATTAACGTCAGATTTGCGAAGGTATGGAGTGTTTATTTTCCAACTCACAAAGCAAGAAGTACTGATAACTATTGCTCTATTTTCAGACTTCTCAAAGGATTGGGGGCATTTTATGAAGAGAGAATTTTATAGAATGAAGCTGGGTGTGAGTAGCACCAGCTCATGGGTAAGACTCTGATCAGTCCTCACTGCTCATGATCTTCCCTTAATCGGTCACTAACAGGAAACCACTGTGAGGCCAAAGCGGGCTTCGTTCTTTGTGTAGTCAATGGGTAGATAGTTATTAGTTGGCTTGATCAGGGTCTGGAGTTCCTATAAAGTCTCCTGGAATGGAATCTAGCATTAGCATGTTAATTGTAGTGGTGATCTTCAGTTGTAAGTGTTGTGATCTGGACTTTGGTCTAACACATGTGCCTCTCCCTTGATTAAGTTAATTAATCTTAAATAAGGCGCTACCTTGCAGTCATCAAATTGGAAACAGAACCGCAAGCTAAAGGAGATAGACCAGGGCTTGATAGGTTCCACATCAAAGTCATCAGGGATTAGGGCTCAAGGTCCCCAAGTCCTGGTCATCTCAGTGCCTCTGTGCTTGGAAGCTTCAATGTATCAACTTCTGGAAATTGATTCTGTTCTGGAATTCTCACCACATCAGTTCACAGGGCCCATTCCACCAGTGTGTGTGTGATCTCATTAATCTCATCAAGGAGATCCTCTGCATTTGCCTCCATGATCCTTTTTATCTCAGTGAAATCATCCTTTAATGCATTTATCAGGTTGCTGAATGTTTGGTACATTTCTATCTTCCAGTTTAGAAAAATGGTAAACCTCAGTTTTTAAGCTGTCTTGATATTATTCTCTTTCACTCCCTTTCCTTATCAAGGTTCATTTGCAATTTCCTATAAGCTCCTAGTGTTTAATTTATCCCCAGAATTTGCTGATTTTTAAGTACAAAATTCAGAAGGCCTTATTTATACAACTCATTAATACTGGAGTAAATCCACTCACATTTAATCCAGTTAAAATGAAGACAAAGAGTCAGAGTCCAGTGCTCAGGCAGACACTGACCCGCACAGATTATGCAGTTGAATTGATGGATAGAAATAAGTGCTAGAATTAAGCAGAGATCAATGCTGGAGTGGAGACTAATTTCACAAATGGTGGGTACATTAATGAATCTTGTTCTGTTATGATGACTTTCGATTCCCTGTGTAGATTCTCAGCCACAGGTCCTCAGACAGTGAATATCGGGTAAGAAAAAGCCTCAACAGAATTGTTAGGTTGACTTTTCTTTGTACGAACTGTCTGAGTAATCACACTTTCATATAGAGTGTGCAGTTGCACTAAGGGAGAGGTGTTAATTACTGTACCTGAACTTGTGTGTGTGTGTGTGTGTGTGTGTATGTGTAATTCAACTTCACATTTACTTGGAAGACAGCAGATTTATCCAAATCACCTTGAGTTTATTGTGTGACTGCCATAATTAGAACAGTGCAAAGGAATGGTATCAAGCAACAATGGAATTTTGGAACCCTGTGTTAGAGCTAATATGGAAGCTGCTTTGAGAATATTTCCTTAGCAGTGCAAGGGATATGGTCCCTCATGGTAACGTTTGGCCTCCATCCACGCCATAGAGATTCCCAGAGGGGAGCGGTGTAATGGCGCTGCCACTGTGTTAGCTTCAGGCTTCATAGTTAAAATGGAGACCAAAGAGTCAGAGTCCACTGATCAGGCAGACACTGACCTACATTTATTTTTCTATGGAATACAGCTTTAAGTAGATGCAAAGGTAGATTTCTACAATTCTAACAGTGGTTACAAGTTGTGTCATGCATCAGGATCTGAACAGACACCACCCATGTCAATGGATTTCTCAAGAGTTCTGAGTCTTCAGGAATAAGGAGCGTATTTTCCTTCTGAAAGGAATGTGTGCAGGAGTCTGAGGCTGAGCTCATACTGCAGGCAGGATGGCTTGCTTTACAACCTCCAAGACAGTTGGACAGGAATTTCACATCCGCTAGTTGAAAAATGAAATCACCAAGAATCAAAGCGCAGTTCTTCATGAGTCAAGACAATAATGCACTCCCTAGGGAAAGGCATTGGACCTGGTGTTTGAGATGCCAGAGAATCTGGTTAAGATGTTGGAATGCCTAAGTTAGATTTCCAGGTCTCACTCCTGGCTTGAGTTTCCTGCTAAAGGAGCCTGAGGGAGTTGTGCTGACGGCTCAGGTAATGACTTTAGACATTTGGGGAATGAACCAGCATGTGGGAATTCTCTCCTCTCCCACTTCCTCCTTCCCTCCCTCCATCTTGAATAAAGTCAAGTCCTTTAATACAAATCTTAGAGCACAGACCAAGAGGCCCAAACTCAGCAAATCACTGATGGCCTATGGCTAAGACTGGATTTGCTGCTTTTAAATAATATCAAGGCAGTTTCTGAATGTGACACTGGTTTCAAAAGAACAGTGTCAATTATTTGCCATGTACTTCTCTGAGCGCTTGTTCATACCCACCTGTTTAATCTCCATATGAGTACCAGGCATGTGAAGACATTCATCCATTTATTAGTAAGGACAGTCGATGAGAGAGAGAAAGCTTGGTAGCACTGGGACTGAAATCAAGGTACATACACCACACACACACACACACACACACACACGCATGTTGCTCTCTGACTGATGTGGACCCAGGGAAAGGGGAAGTGTTTGGCTAAATGATCTACCAGAAAAATTTCCTACAGTGTTCTTATGTCAACTTCTTACAGTAAGTTTGCCTTGTCCAGTTTCATCTGTTTATAATGTGCAATGTGTACATAGAAACAGAGGTGAGTGGAACTTATTTATGACAGAAAAGGAATATACATAAAGGAGGAGCTGTGAAACAGGGGGTGTACTTTACTGATTCTTATTTAACCAGAGATCATTCCTCCCACCTTAAAAAGGATGTTGTTTTTAAAACAGAATGCAAGAACGTTGATACCTTACAGAAGAACACTAAGAGGTGCCATTTATTAGATGGAATCAAATTAAGTTGACAACAATGTTCACAAGACACTCATTGTCCACTGTGTCCCCATTTCCTGCGGTTGCTTGGCTAAGCAGCTCATCTTTTAGAACTGTGGACTCTGTAGTTTGTTGTTTTTTCTCTCCTAACACAGGAATTTTGCTTATTGTTTCATCTTGGTTTTGCTATTCTCTTTTTTATTCCCTAACTTAAATCTAAGCTTGTTCTGTATTTCTGTCCCTTGATACTGGCATATATTAATGATCCATATGCCTTTGTAGTATCCCACACCTCCTTGTTATAACTTTATTACCATCAGCGTTTCATATTTTTCTGGAGTTATGTTTAATTCAAGGATATCTATCATAGTGGGTTATTAGGTTATGATGGAAAGGCCTGTATTGTGTTTTTTCTTTCTTGGTTCCTTACCATCAAATATGGTGTCTAAACATAGTCGACACCCAAAGGTATTGATTTTAAAGGGTGGATGAACATCATGCCATTTGTTCCAACAAGATGCAAATTTAGAAGATGTGTTCACTTAATTTCTTCTAGATGCTCTTGGTTTATGGAAAATACGTCAATGATGAATCTCCTGGGATGTGTATGATTAAGAGACAGTAGTGTCAGTGTTTGAAAACAGGTACCAGGGCTGCAGCACACAAACCTCCACTGAAGGGTGGAATCGGAAGGAAGAGAAAGCCTGTGTCACGTAGTTAACAAACCCACATGGTCTTGTTGGAGGATCTGGAATATTTCCCTATGGCTTCTCTAGAGCTTATGGTTATTTCTCCTATTTGTAACTCAAAGAAGCACCTTTAAAACTTTTTTGATAATATTTTGTAATATCCTGCCTGATAAAGCTCTCCTCTTAGGTGGCATCAAGGAAAATTTAGAGTGTTTTCTCCTCGCCTGTAATTGTTGCTTGGAAGAAGTAAGATTGAGCAGGTTCTGTCTGTCGAGCAAGACATTGGTCATAGGTGGAAAATCAGATACAATTTACAATGTCCTTACGCAGAGACGTTAGTATTTCCATTTCCTAGATTGAAGGTACAGAACCAAGAGATTCACCATTTTGGCAAAGTCTTACCACTGAAAACGGCAAAATTGCAACTGTGATTTAACTCCCTTTGATTCCATTTCTTTTTACATTTTAAATTGTGTAACTGCTTGGAATGACATCTTACTGGTTCATAAACAAAACTCACTGGATTTTTTTTTCTTCCCTCATTTTGTTAAGCTTCACTTGTCCTGCATGACAATTAAAAAAATGTACCTTTCATGGCAAGATCTTGATAAATAATTAATGAACCAAATAAACAAAAATGTTTGAAAGCATAAGTACATTTCTCTTCTTGCATGCGATGTTTGATAGTTTTGTCCATTATGCATTGTGAAAGTATATTTTATTTGTATAATATCTGAGACTCAAAGAACTAGAATATATTGAATTACTTGGTATATATAATTGGTCTATGTAATGTACCTAAGAACTATTACTTATTATAATTCTACCATAAATATTAGTGCTTCTGTCAAATGAGGTCAGGTAGTACCTACTGCGTCAGTCATGGTAAAAGTGATCACGATATAAGTGACATTCAAAATGACGTTCTCAGGCTCTTGTGGTAAGCTAGTTCCAGGTGAGCACTCCAGGAAGCAAACTCACTGGCACTGTGACTGCACCCAGATCTGTACGTTCACTTACTGTCTGTGTTGTTTTAATGATCCAGTAATTGATGATGGATCCATCAATGATTGCTCTTGATTTACACTCGGAATAGATTTTTTGGTTTTACGTTTTTGCAGACTTCTTCTAACGAGGTGCAAATAGGAAGAAACATACTACATAGATGTCACCTGACAATCAGTTTGATCGGTCTCATTTCTCTATTTGAATGGATATTAGCATCTGTCAAAAAAGATTTTGTGAATCTGTTCATCAGGAAAAGCAGGGTGGGGGTTTAATATCATAGACAAATGCTGTTTTTTATTACAGTCATCAACAGATCACAACAGTTAAGTGAAATTAAGTGCTCAGGAGTTGGCATAACTGTTTATGTTTCCTAGTTCAACTGGAGCTTTTAATGAGCTTACAAATATGAGGGTAGAAAAATGGCATTGTTTTCAGATGACAATATGCTCAAACAAGGTCCTGCTTGCTACATTTTGTATCTCTTTAATTTGAATTTTTCCAAATTTAAAATGTAGACCCAGATTTTCTGGATTCACATGACCTGATGGCCGTGTCTAATGTATTCTCAATGTGGAGAACGTGCTACTGCCTTAGCCTGTTTCCTGATAGGCAAGCCTACATAAAGATATGTAAAATGAGTGCACAGCTTAAAAGGAGAGAGAATCAAGTAGAGTTCTCCTAAAACATATATTCTCTGTAGAATTAGACACATACACACACTTGCACAAGAGAAAATGTGCAACTATCTTTAAAAAGAAAATGCAGTGCAAACTCTCATAAACAGTAAGATCTAGAATCCAGGCTCTGTAACATTGTGAATTTGTTGAGTTTGGCATGCTTCTACGGAACAAATGATGAGACAATTCCAATGGCCGTATTGAAAGAGGAACTTTGCAAGTCAAGGGGCTCATTTGACCTGGCTGCTTTCAAGGCCTTTGAGAAGCACCTCAGATGTCACAGTATAGGGATCCCAAAGTAGATTTGCAAAACAGGATACATAGTTCTCCATTCTTATATTTGTGGCTGTGAGTACATATATATGCCTACACACACACACACACACGTGGGGAGGGGGCAGAGAGACATTAACAGATGCTGTTGATTTTCTATCTTTGTTATAGAGTAAGTTCCTTTACACTAGCTGATATTTTTTTCTTATAATGTATATAGAAAATCTGAACATCTGAAGGATGTCATGTGAGACGACTGAGGATGCTCAGGGTGTCATGAAGAAAATGGGAGGTGGGCTGAGAAGATGAAAGTGACAATGGGACTGTTACTGTCCACGTCCACTGAGGCCCATCTGCCAAACTGGGCAATCGTCTCTCCCAGTTCTAGACTGGTCAAGGTGGAAACGTGAAAAAGACTCTTCCTAGAATCCTGATGTGGTTATTTTGCTGAATAGATTAAAAAAAAAAAAAAGGAGAGAGCTGGTGGTAGAAGGAAGAAAGTGAGTGATTCTTACCAGAGAGCATGCTCTTGTGATGTGATGCAGGAAGAAAGTTCTTAATGAGATGCAAAAAACCGACTCATAAGAAAACATTTAGAAAAGGAGCAGGGAGAGCAAATACTGGTGGCTGAGAAGTGAAATGTTTGGTTTCAACTTAAGGTCGTATTTGTGTGTGTGTGCAATGACAGTCTACAAGATACAACCTTGTTAACAGACTGGGGACTATTATTGTGTTGCCCTGTCGGCATGGTGACAGTCACAAAGTGGGTTATATTCATGTGCATATTTATAATATTTTCTACGAATGAGGTTAGACACTGCAGTAGGAAAAATCAAAATTAGCAAACATAGGGCAATTGGCACTAAAGAAACTGAATTGTGAGGCACCACTCACTCAGGCTACTTGTGATTTTTTATCCAGCTGATTGATTTGGGCCCTACCCCAATTTCAAATCATATGTACCCAGTACATCCTAAAGTAATAAAATGTCTTCTGACAGTAAAATTTGTAACCGTAAGCATCCTGAAGTAATGGAGTACCATTGTTGTAATACCTGTGTATGTGATATCTATGTATGACTGCTTGATTGAGAAGAATCAAACGTAGCAACACGTTATTTTATCTTCTTCAAATAAGTTGAATCCTAATAATTTCCGCATGTCCTTTCCCATTCACAGCAGGAGCAAAATCAGCGGCCTTGAAAGACTCCTCTGAAGCACCCCTGAGATTGTTACTGTTCTACCTGCTGTGCCATCCGTTCTAACTCTGTGTTTCAAATCCACAGAGAGTGAAGACGTTTACCAACGGCAGGTGCTATCGATCTCATGCATCATCTTTGGAATTGTCATCGTGGGTATGTTCTGTGCTGCATTCTACTTCAAAAGCAAGTAAGACCATTTCTCTCGAGTTGACTTGTTAGAGGATGTACTTTGTGTTTTCTGTCTCTGCTACAAGCAGAGGGAGCTTTTGCAATAGGCCAACCTACCGTGCAAAGATGACTTGGAATGTCTTGTAGACTTTTGCGGTTGCCTTCATACATGCTATTTGCCTCTGTGTATCTGTGTGTGTGGTTTATCTTTGCTGTACGCAATAATTACTCCTCTGAGGGATCAGGGACACTCTGTGTTCTTCATTCCAGTTAATAACTCACCTACAAGAAGGGCTCCATGTGTACCTGTCCCTAGGCCACTAAATCTTCTCAACAATTACTGTGCAGCTAAAGATTATCAACCACTGTGTAGCGTTTCTGATTGTGTTGAAGCAGTGTTCATATGGTTTTATCCATTGTTCCTAAAGGTGTTAGCCAGATGTGAAAATGATGCCAAACAAAATGTAGGTTAGTTCATCAGTTGCCATGCACATCTGAAAAATGCCCTCAAATTTCATTGGCCAACAAACCGGACCTTCTATAGATGAAAATTCTTGCTTTTTGACTTACATCCACCTGTGAAGCGTCATCACAAAGTTCGTGGGAAAGGTTTGGTATGAAAAAAAAACCCCACGAATTCAGACATATTTGTACAAAAATAAACTTATCTTTATTTTAATTCTCCACAGTTTTTGAACTGCCATGTATAATCCTGTGTGTATTATGGTTGGTGCTTCCCAGATAAACCTTGTGGTATTTCATTTATGTAAATGATGTAACCTTCACTTAAAACAAGAAATACAAATAAAAATATAGCACCTCCTTGTTTTCTAAGGCCTTAGGGAGATGGCACAGATATTGCCCCTACGGCATTCTCTATGGAGGTGCAGTGTTCGTTAACACTCACCATTTTCCCGTCCAGGTCTTGGGGCTGACTATCTACAAGGTGAAGGTTGAGAACAGATGTGTAAGAGGGGTCACACCCGGCAGGAAGGAAGAAAGGTCTCCCCTAAAGATCTGGCTATAGAAAAGAAATCGGTGATTTAACAATCTGCAAATTGCCATGAGAATGTGGTTAATCACTTATTTTTAGAATATAATCTGTAGTTGTGCCTCCTTTAAGTGAAAGACTAATTGGAGTAATTATAGGAAGGAGAACAGCTGCCTAACGAGAGGCTTCCTTCTTCAGGGTGTCCATCTCGGGACAGGAAAGTCACCCTGGCACCAACATCTCAGGGCCTCAGCGAGGTGTCTAGATGTGTAATAATGACACACAGTGTAGACAGACACCGGGAGTGGGGTAGGGACTTGGAGTACCAAGTTGTCTACTTCAGACACATTTATTGAAAACACATAAATATAGAAATAATGCAAATTATAACAAAATGCAAAACCTTTTCTGCGTGGAGTCATAGTTCTCATCAGAGAATCAGAGTGTATTTCTTCCATTTAATATAATATCCAGGCATGCTTATTTATCTAGTTACTTATTATTTTTTTCCTGAGAAGATTGTCACTTCTGTCACTAACCACCCAAAATCTACGTGGCTGAGAATAATACAAGTTTTTTTTTTTTAATGGCACCCTGCTATAGGTTTCTCTTGTGAATTCCTAGATTTCTACTTCCCATTTCCAAACCTTGCGAAAAACAGAGTAGATTGGTTCTGTTTTCACGTCCCCTAACTTTTGCACACATGATGAAGTTGTATGACACGAAATATGTGTGTTTTCTATTCGGAAGTGCTCACTCATTCCATAGTCTCAGGTCTGTCACTGATGTCTACATAAGTTTAGTTGAACTTCTGTCCAGCATGCTGGGATGCACTGATTTGCCCAGACATTGAGTTTTCCCCAAAACGCTCGTTATCTTGGTCATTTCTGTGCTGGTTGCAATAATCTTGGAGAAGCCACCACTTTCATATTTTCACTATTTTTTCTTCCTTTGGCATGTTCTGACCTCACTGGATAAAATATTGAAATAAGTAGAGCATCTGCTGGAAGCTTGACGGTAGATAGCCTGATGAGGCAGACATGAGGAACCCTTGCTTGAAACCAGATGATTTTGTGTCAGTTAACTGGGTCAATTCACTGTAAAAAACATAGTAAAAGAATTTGAACAGGTATGTTCCTACAGATAGAGCTAGAACTATTAATTGAACTTATTCGGTCTGGTTGGTAACATTTGGCATGGAAACGATAGAGCCTTTTAGGTTTTCTCTTTACTTTCAACTGATAAAAGAAGGAGAATGGGGCTGACTATAAGATTTTTTGGTGGGTTTTGGAAATGGAAGACATGATCGTGTCTAACATAAGAACTGGAGAGGAGATATTCTGGAAGATAGAGTGTATATTGGGTCATTATGGCATCTTGGAAGAGAGAAAGTGAAAAAAAAAAGAACAGGTATAATGTAAAATGGAGTTATGGCGCAACCTGCCCTGAGTGTAGGCAGCCACCCTCTGAAGCAGGAGTGACTCAATCATGGTACAGCATGCAGATGACCTCTGATGGGAATTCTGATACTGTGCAGTGGACATCTTAGTCTCTCAGGTGCCTGAAGCCAGATGTACAAAGTTAGCCTTCTCCATCCCAGGTTTCTTCTGACATCCTCCAGTTCCAGTAACAGGTCAGGACCAGGCCCTGAAGACCCAGAACCTTGTGTGAGCCTAGCCGGGCAAGATTACATCAGCCTCAGCACTATGCAGGTTTGCTAAGGCCGGTTCTGGAATGGCCTCACAGCCCAGCCTCTCCTCTGCTCCCAGTTGCTTCATTCCCTGTCCTTCCCTTGCACTGGTGTTGCTCACAAAAGCCCAACTAGTGAATGCCTTGTGTGTGGTCTCTGTCTCAGCGTATGCTTCCTCCACAATCCAATCTGTAACACTTCAAGCACTCCTTAACAACAGGCTGCTCTGCCGTGCCTCACTTCCATCTATAACACCTGTGTTTTGGCTTGCCCAGAGTGATTGCTCTCACAGGAGAGCAAAGGATGCTACTATCACAATCCAGTCCTCACCTCTGTTCCCCTTTGCTCAGGAAAACAAGGAAACTGGCAGCAAGTACATGCTTGTGAGAGAGGAGGGATAAGAGAGCATAAAAGTCAGTTAATTGGGCTCAGAAAAAAAAAAAAGACCACTTGGCTCGGGTCAAGATTTGAGTGAAAGGAGAGCCAATAGAATACAGGTTGCAAGGCGATTTAGGAAATGTATTCAGGTATGAGGAAAATTCTTTTAGAAGTTTATTTTTCCCAAATCTCCAGGGCTGCTCATCCCCCTGCTTGCTTTTTGAATGAAGCCCTGATAGGTTTTTTAGTTTCTTTGTGGTTCACTGTGCTTCTTAAAATGCTCACATGACAGACTTATTTAGATTATAGATTAGCTGTCAGAACCTAGGTAGATTATTACAGCTGGATTAAAGCAACTAAGCATGGTGGAGACAAAAAAAAAATCTCCCCAATTAAGTGAAAAGATGAAATAAATATTTCAGCAAGCAGAGAAACTTTCTCTGGCGTTGGAATTTCAAAGGGGTGATGAGACCCGGAGCGACCACTGCCCAGCAGGAAACACGGCTGACTTGCCAATGAGAGATGTAGTTGGGTCATTGATCTCCTTCTGATCAATATTCTCCTTCCTCTGCAACGAGCCTGTGACATAGTGAAAAGGACCAGAAATGAAAACCTCGTACGTGCTCATACATTAGTTGCCACAGGAAGCACATTGACAGATGAAGAAGCCAAAGCTGAGAGGTGTGCAGGAAATCATCGGGATGGCCAGACTCACTGAGGCAGAGCCGGGATTTGAATCTTATTTTTCCGTGATAGAAGAAGTCCAGGTTTTGAGAGTGCAGCCTACCTGGAGAAGTACATCGTAGGGGCTGGACATTGTTCATGGCTCATCCTGCCTGAGGAATTTGGAGGGAGAGGCAAGCTTCAAGAGGGATGATCGGACAGAGCCATTTCTAGGTACCTATTCTTGTGCTGAAGGAGCATCGCTGTGAAGGACCTGGTGGGAATGAGTGAATCCTTTTGGTATGGACTCTGAATGACCCTAGCAAGAGTCACTATATGTGGGCAAGCAGAATCAATTTACTTGAAGAGCAGAAACCTACAGAAACCTCAGCCTTCCCATTTAGATCCTGTGGGAATCTCTGCAGAGTGCCTTAGCTGATCCAAAAGGCGGTTGAGAATGTCCGCTGTGCATCCTGGTTGACTTGGCTGCAATCGAAGCTCTACCTCTTCCTTCCTGTATGCACCTGAACTATGACTTACCTCTCTTGTGCCTCAGTTTTCTCATCTACTGAATGGGTGTCCTCTCAGAGAATTATTATGAAGCAAAAATGAGTTGAAACCTGTAAAGCCCTGAAAACGATGCATGGTGATTACCATTGTTATTGTTAGATCTTTTAAATGTTAACTATTCTTAAAAAAAATGTTTTGGCTGTTAATAGCAATCGATAACCTATTTCTAAACAGTGAGTGAACATGTTTGCATGTTGTAGTTGAACAAACTTTGACAATCAGCTACACATGCTTGAATTGTACAAATGTAAGTAGAAATATGCAAGTATGTTCTAGGTCCTAACTTCAAGGTTTGCCTCTGGTCAGTTCTCCACATCATCTCCAATCCTTTGCATCTCCACATCATGCACCCATCCTAACTCAGCCTTCAGGGTTCTGGCTATCTTGGGTGCATGAAGTCCAGGACATTGCCCTGTGGTTCTGCCTGCCTTTGGAGCATCATAGAGTGTGAATCCTTAGACGATGTTAGATAATGCCAGGTTCCTTACAAATTGGAAACATTTTTGCTGCGGTTGAAAATGAGAGAAGGATTCTGTTTGTTAACCGAGTTTTTCTAACAAATGACAAATACAGATGTCAAACATGAACGAATTTCAGGAAAGAGGACAGGATAAATCTTCATGCAAATATTTACACATGTGTTCATTTACACCTACAGGAAACAAGCTAAGCAAATCCAAGAGCAGCTGAAAGAGCCACAAAATGGTAAAAACTACAGTCTCAAAGAATCCAGCACAATGTCAAAGTCAGAGAGCCTGATGAAAAGCCACGTGCAGCTGCAAAATGTAAGTGCCCTGTCCATTCCATTCCTCTTCCCATTGTAGCACTCCGGGGCAGGGACATCCAGGATCTAACTAGGATATGTTTTAGCACTTTGTAGTTCTGTGCTTGGATCATCCTTCTTATCTGTGTGTGTGTGTGTGTGTGTGTGTATGCATCTGTTTTTTTTTGCATATATATTGAATGAAACAAAGGACAGTTAAATCTCCCAGCTCCTGTTTGCAATCTGCAATGTAAATTAATCTTTGATAGTAATGCAAACTTCAGCTGTTAGTCCTAGAAACATGTATTGAAACCCAGCATTGGGCGAGGGATAGTATTTGACACCAGGGATATGATACTCCCTGATCTGTGGCAATTAAGAAATGTAGATGCTACAAGAACCCAAGGGAGGGTGCAGCTAAAAGGCGATGGGGCAGCAGGGTTAGGGAAGAGGAGGCTGAGGAGAGGGGAGAAAGCTTGGGTGCGGAGTCAGAGGCAGTCTCTCAGCAGACCGTAACTTGGATTGGATTTTGAAGGACTTGAAAGGTTCATCTGAGAGTCAAAAGGCTAAGAGTGAAAGGCAAGAACAGAGAAAGATTAAACCCACGGAGTGCCAAAAGCGCATGGTATTAGGTTCAGGAAACTCCGAGCTCTTGGGGCGGGAAGAGTCAGGGCTGAGACCTGGGAGATGACCCCATTTTAACCCCAGGCTCAGACTCCAGAAATGAAGTTAAATGAAAATTCTTTTCCTCCTACATCTTTTTGTCGAGCTGTTCTTTTCTTTATTTTTGTATTTAATTAAATGTATTGATAAAGGGAACAAATTTTATCTATTTCATCCATAGAGTTTGTTCTGTTACATAAGGTATCTTTGCTCTTCACTGAGATATATCACAAAACACCAAATTAAAGACAACAGAACACTAATACATGCAGAAATATTCCTTTTGCTCCCACATGAATGTGCTTTCAGATTCTAAAGCACAAAACGAAGGCACATGGACCACGCTATAAACATAGTATTTGGGTATAATAGGCAATCACCCAGGACATATTCACATCCTCCCAAATGCTTCAGTTGCCAAGAATTTATACATCATTTTGTGATTCTGAGAAATCATTCTTCAAAGTCACCATTATGATGCGCATAACAGCTGTACTTAGATGGTTTAATGTGGAATTCACAAACCAGAATTGCTTCCCAGCAAAGTTTTGTTAAACTTTTATTCATTGCAATGTGCAGATTGTTCTTTGCAGAAACAGGAAAAAAAGAAGCTTTTGCTAATGATTTCTAACGAGTATAATCCCATCATTCACTGACCACCACCACCGTGCTGGGGTTTTGATTCTTTAGCAACCGCTCCTGTCAAACCTAAACACAGAGCACTCCAGGGAAAGTGAGGGGGACAGATTTTACTCTCAGTGACACACTCTTGCCTTTGAGAAAGGAAGGCGTTGTGGTTGAGCTTCCACGTGCACAGAGGGGGGTGATTGAGCCTTTGAAAGAGAATGCAGGATCGGAGGGGGCAACTGTAATCCTGGGCAGAGTCAAAGAAGTGAAAATTACAAAGAGGTGGTCAAAAGTAAATGTCATTAGGCTGGTAATGTGTCTGTTAGCTGGCAGGCATGGAAGTTAGGAGTCTACCTTCCTGTGGAGAACTTGGAAGAAACAACTGCACTTCACGGGAATGAGTCTCAGGATCTTAAGAAAGACACTGCTGGGGGTAGCAGCTGTATGCTCCGGGCTGCTGGACTTTTTCAGAGTCTGTCTTCAGCTGTTGGCCAGAGCAAACCTTCAGTTCTTTCTCTCATCTTGTATTTTCATTTTCAGGCAGGCATTTTCAGGAAGGGTAGGGCCATGCTGTGGACACAGCCCTTAACTGTTCGGAACAATGTGAGCATTTGTGCAAGTCTTTTGGTTGGAAAATGGGAAATCAGATGAATGAAATCATTTGTGCTGAAGGTTAGTAGATTTTTTTTTTTTAGGTCAAGGGAAGGTGTTTCTAAATGAGGTCTCAGGGAATCTTGTCAAAAAATTTAGGTCAGCATGGGTGTTGTGATCCAGTGGGTTAAGCCCTGTGTGGGGTGCCCATTCTCGAATCAAGTGTCAGTTTAATCCTGGACCCACTGCTTTTGATCCAGGGTCCTGCAGGTATACTCAGGAAGGTATCAGATGAAAAACCACACGCTTGAATCATGCTATCCACATGCGAAACTGAATAAGATTGCTGAGTTCCTGACTTCTGCTTAGCCAATTGTAGGATCCCATATTGACACCAATTTGTGCCCTTGGGTGCTCCAACTTAGCTCCCAGCTCATGCACCTGGGAAAGCAGTGGAGGATGATCCAAATGCTTGGGTCCCTGTACCCATGTGGGAGACTCAGAGCACACATCTGGCTCCTAACTTTAGTCTGCCCCAACTCTGGCCATTGTGGCGATGATGGGCGTGAACCAGTGGATGTAAGATCTCATTCTGTTTGTCTCTCTGTACTGAAACCAGGAGTGTGGGGTTTTATCTAATGATTAAGCACCAGGGTCTGATGACCTATTCCAGTTCCCAAACCAGCTTCTTTTTCATGTTGGGAAAGGGAAACAACGGTAACTGATCAAGCGATGATCTTGCAGACAGCAGTGTGGCAAAGTGAGTGACGTCACCACCTGTAATGCTTATATCCAGTATGAACACTGCTTTGAGTCCAGGCTGCTCCAGTTCCACTCCAGCAACCTTGTAACATGTCTGGGAACAACAGAATGTGGCCATTGTGCTTGGGACACAGGCATTCATGTGGAAGACCTGGATGGAATTCCCGGCCTTTCAGCCATTTAGGGGGTGAGCCAGTAGATGGAAAAGTTTTCTCTTTCTTTTTGTCTCCTTCCCCTACACATTCTCTCTCTTTCTCTCTCTCTCTCTCTCTCTTTCTGTCATTCAAATAAATCCATTTAAAATTAAATAGATTTCTGCCTCTCTCTGGGGAGTGTTGAGTTGAGTTTCTGGCTCCCAGCCCAGCCTACAGTGTTTGCGTGCATTATAGCAATAAGCAGAAGATGGGAGATTGCTCTCTCTCTTCCCCTATTCCCTTTCTCCCCTTCCCCCATCTCTCCCAAATAAATAAAAAAAAAATGTTAAATGGCTTTGACATCAATGCATAGAAGGAATTTCAAAAACTCAGGAAAGTTTGCATATTATGAAAAAACAGTACTTGGTAAGCTTTGTTTTTATTTCATTTTTCCATCCTCTTAGGTTGAAGGAAAAGGAATTGTAACATTCTGGGTATGGGAGAATAATATGATCAACAGGCTTGAGTCACAAAGTTTATTGTAGTGATGCAAGTGCCTTCTCTCTTAATGAAAGCTGCGAAAAGCCGTCTTCTTCCTGGTACGGGGCAAGAGATTATAAAGGAAAGGTATTTAAGAATCCTGAGAGGGACAAGCATTGTGGCACAGGGAAAAGAACTTCCGCTGGTAGTATCCGCATCTATTATGTGTTGGTTTGAATCTCATGACTTCTTCCAGTCCATCTCCCTGCTAGTTTCCTGGGGGAAAGTAGCAAAGGAAGACCAAATCCACATCCTGCCGAACCAATGTGAGATTCAGGAGGTAACACTGACTCCTGGCTTCTGTCTAGCCTGGTTATTATAGGTGTGAACCAGTGGATGAAACACATCACTCTCCCCATCCCTCTCTGCCTCTTCCTTACTTTCTATAATTCTGCCTTTCAAATAAATAAAATAAACCTTAAGAGAGAAAAACAAGATCCTGAGAAGTACAAAGTACATTGAAGAGAAACATGGAAAAAAATTATTTTAAAAATAGATAAAAAGATAAGTTTACTTTTATGCAAAACTTGAGATCCATGCATAATTTTTTATAATATTCGCTTCTCCCACTTCCCATGCATTGCCAGGTTGGCCGCAGGGTGCTGTATGACTTTTAACAAGACAAGTAGGAATAAATAGATTGCTTTCACAAAGGCATTTATCAATTTCAGCACCTAGAAGGCAATATGGGTCTCTAATAGTTTGCCATACCTTTGTCAACTTCTTTTGGTAATTTAATAATAGGCAATGATATTTGTTTTTAAGTTTGCATTTCTCTGTTTGAGAGTACAGTATAATCTCTAGTCATATATTTCTACTCAGATTTCCTCTTTGCTAAATTATGCGTTGATACCCTTTGCTCACAATTTCATTATAGGAAGCAAATATCAATTTGACTGCAATTCTCCATGCTGTAGGTTTAGAGAAAAAATTGCAAAGAATAGATATTAATAATCCATAGAAATGAACTGAACATTCTAAGACTATTTGCTTTGCTTCAGTGCTATCCTAGAGATGTATAAAGAGAAGTATATAAGACATCTTTGCAATTAAAAGCAGGCAAGACAATTATTCTTCGGGAAAGTAGTAGTCTGGTGTGGCTGAGAGCTTTTCCGCTCCATCACAATGCAAGGGCAGGTGTTTGACCTAGCAGTAAAAATTACTACACCATGCTTGGGTCTCACATCTCAACATGTGGCTTTGACTCCTCACTCTGACTTGTGCAGAATACAGAGGCAATAGAAATGACTCCAGCAGTTGGGTCCCCTCCGCCAGCCGGGCCCAGCAGTCCTGGGTTGTGGTCCCCTCCGCCAGCCTGGCCCAGCAGTCCTGGGTTGTGGTCCCCTCTGCCAGCCCGGCCCAGCAGTCCTGGGTTGTGGTCCCCTCCGCCAGCCCGGCCCAGCAGTCCTGCCTTGTGATCCTCTCCACCAGCAGAGCACAGCAGTCCTGGGTTGTGGTCCCCTCCGCCAGCACAGCAATCCTGGGTTGCATTTCCGCCTCCTGGCTTCCACCTGGACTAGCCCAGCTGTTATGGAGTTGGGTTGGGGTGTGTGGTAATCAGAGGGTGAGAACGCTCTCCTGTTCTCTTTATTTTCTTCTCTCCTTTTCTGTCTCTCTCAAATTACTTTGCCTATTTTACTTATTTACTCTCTCTTTATATGAATGCATATTTATATGTAGAAACAGTCTTTGAGGCCCACCTTGTGGTTTACCTGGTGAAGCTGCTGTCTGTGACACCAGCATCCCCTGAGTGTTAGGTTTCTTGCTGCTTCACTTCTGATCCAGCATCTATTAATATGCCTGGAGAGGCAGCAGCAGATGTTTTGAGTACCTTTGCCCCTGCCATTCACGTGCGAAGCCTGCATGGAATGCCATGTACCTGGCTTCTGCTTGGTGCAGCCCAGCTCGTTGCAGATAGAAGATCTCTCCCAATCTTTCTCTCTTGTTCTGTAGTTTTGCCTTTCCTATAATTAAATACAATAAAAAGAAAAAAAAACTAAATGTATCAAAGAAAAGCCGGGGAAGCATTTGTCCTTTGTCCTATATAGGTTTACAACGTTTCCTTCTGCCAAGAGCTGTGAGGAAATGTCATTGTGAATTATGATGATAAGAATATAGAATGGTTTAGATGAGCATTCGGAGTAGTGGTTAAGGCACTGCTTGTCTACCTCTGTCCTGTATGATGCTGCTTGGATCTGAGTCCTGGCTTCACTTCAAATGCTTAGCTTCCTGTTCACACACACACTAGGAAACAGCAGATGACGGATCTGGTACTTGGGTCCCTGCCTCCGATGAGGAAGATGTGTCACGTATTCAAGCTCTTATCTTCAGCCTACTCCAGCCCCAGCCATTTTGGACAATTAGGGAGCAAGCCAGCCAAAGGGAGCTCTTGCTGTTTCTGCTTCTGTTTCTTTGCATCTCACATACCATTTTAAACCTTTTTTTTTTTAATATGACTGAAATAGTAATACCAGTTTCAACGAATATAAGTATGCTTAGGATACTTACGTAGGTTCTTCAAAGGGTTTGTAAAAAATGAAATGAAAAGATAAACAGATTTTGTTAAGACATTTTGAAATCTGTGCTTTTCCAGAATTTTAAAGACAGTCCTCAAATGCGTGAATTTGAACATTCTGGAAAGCCAAAACAAGCTTATCTTTTAATTGCATTTTCCACAAGCTTTTTGAAGTTACTTTTTACATGGTTTCATACTAAATGTAAACATATTGTTTTATTTAGTCTTAGCAACAAAGAATTTACATCTATGCATGCAAATTGGAAAACTTGCAAAGTTACTTTTTAAAAGTTTTATTCAGTTACTTTTATTTGAAATGCCAGAAAAATACAGATGAAAGCCAGAGAAATACAGATCTTTCATCTGTTGAGTTATTCCTCAGTTGAAGCCCGGCACTAAGACTTCAGTCCATCTGGGGCCCAAGGACGCTAGCTGCTACCTGACACCTCCCAGGATGCACACCAGGAAGAAACTACATAGAAAAGAAAAGGGATGCTCCAGTTCAGGCATTCTGATACCTGGTTGGTATCCCAAGCAGTGACTTAACCATCAAAACACCTGCTGTTTGCAACGTTGCTTCTGCTGGATACTGAGTAAATAGACAATGCTATATCTTTTGCAGTTGTCTGGAACACTTTAGCTGTTATAACTAGGAGGCAGAATGCTACAGAATTCTAATGGATAGAGGCAAGGTCTACTGATATGCATTCTAGAACATTCAACAACCTTGTAAAACAAAACGTCCTCCCCAAAATGTCAAGAGTGATGAGAAATCCAGTGTCTATGCTTAAGCTGCAAATGTGACCACGGGGAAATTCAGAACCCCTAGTTCCATTACTAAGCTTGTTGCTAAAGACATTTATTTCTAGGGTGACAGGTTATCCCAAGTGCTGTCATCCTTGGAAGGAAAATGTCCAGCTCTCTAAACCTGTCTGGTAAATCTTTGTTTTTTCTTAAAGCCCAGGTTAAGTACTTGAACTTCTTGGCAAAAAGCACTGTTTAACAAATAGATTGCCTACTTTGGCATTCCCTTAAATCCATTAAGCATTCCTGGAGAAGGGTTTGACCTACAGTCATTTATTAAGGTGTGGAACATTTGAAAGGTAAAGCAACAAGATACCCTGATTATGCTTGATGCAGATGCCCCACTGCAGTGGAGAGATCTAGTATTGCTTTAGACACATCTAGGTGTCTCCGGCCATTTGCCAGCCAATTATCCGTGACTCAGACAGATGAAGGATGAAAGGACTCAGGATTGAATTATCATCTCCAACACCATCCAAGGAACAGAAGGGAATTCTTAACCTGGCTCAGGGACCATAAAGAGAAGTCATCAAAAGAGAAGTGGTCTTTTGTTCTCTCTGAAGATGAAAAGATACTATACAGAGTTAGTTATATAAAATGCCTGCTTTGCCAAAGATCCATCTTAAGAAAGATAGATTTAGATTCTGTATGATGACCTAGTGTCAAAATCCTCACCTTACCTGCTCCAGCATCCCACATGAGAGTCAGTTCTTGTCCCAGCTGTTCTACTTTCCATCCAGCTTCCTGCTTGTGGCCTGGGAAACCAGCTAAGTCCTTGGGACCCTGCACCCATGTGGGAGATCCAGGAGAGGATCCTGGCCCCTGGCTTTGGATCAGCTCAGCTCTAGCCATTGCAGCCACTTGGAGAGTGAACTGGCAAATGTAAGATCTTCCTGTCTCTCCTTCTCTCTGTAAATCTGTGTTTACAGTAAATATTTTAAAATACATTAAAACAAGAAAGGTTTATAGGATACCTTGAGCAATGAGAAAGATTCAGAGATAATATGTGCACAACAAAGGGAAGCAGAGTTTAATGTCTTCCATTGTCTTCGCAGTTTTCAGAGAATTAATTGCTTATTTGTTTTTTCTGAACACTACAGAATGTTGCTATGTGTTAGGTACTGCCTGGGAAGCTTAAATTGCATCAAATTGTCCATATTGGGTGATTGAGGGGAAAAAAAATCAGCTATTTGTAGTATTAATTAAGGCTCATTTTAATAGTTCTGGTCTAAACCAAGATTTCTTGCTTTAAGCACCAATTTATAACCTGTTGATTCAATGTGTATTGTTGCATCTATTTGTTCAGAGAGTCAGCGATTAGTAAGTATTGAACTGTACCTAGTAAGGATCAAGGCTACAATGATGTCTGAGATTGCTGACACTCCGTACTCTCAGGGAGCTTACTGTGAGCAACAGGTAGTAAGCAAGCAATCGCATAAAGGAACGAGAACACTCCAGTGTGACAAGGCCTATGACCAAACATGGACTGTGCCAGCTGAGCTTTCAGTAAGCAGATTGAGGAGTCAGTGTGACAGCAGAAACAGCAACAACCTTTCTGAGAAGGTTCTCACCTGGTGAGATAGCCACCTGGCTGTGGGCTGTGGGTTGCAGCGGGGTTGGGATACTTAACGCTACTCGCATCTGGAGAGTCTCCAGTTAAATTATTTTGCCTTAGAGGAAATAGGCTCATTTGAGAGAATTGCATAATTTTTTCTGCTCTTTTGCATGATACAAACATCTCAAAAAAAAATGGTCAAGTTGTTTAGAACTATTTGCATTTGAAAGGCAGATGAAATCTCTTTGGAAAACCATGTCATAACTATTCAGTTTTCCCATCCTCTGGGCTCATAAGTCAGACCAGCGGTCAGTAACTTTTTGACACAAAGATGTGCTGGGAACAACACAAAGAGGCAGAGGCTTCCGTGCACTTGAAGTTCTCCTCCCTCTTGCCTTTATCGCCTGGGGTTGTTGACCAGGTGATTATCAGCCCTGTCAACACTGCTATTCCAAATTGAACCACTTTCATTTAACCTTCTGACTCCAGCGGCGTGCATGTGGCAGTCCTGGAAACAGCGATGCCATTCATCCCCTGGCAACGTGTTCCTGTTTCATTTGATGGGTCTATTGATTTCAGTACACCATCAACAAGGTGTTAGGGGCAAGTAGGTGAGGGAGCAGGAGAGTCCCAGCACCGGGGAAGGTGGGGCTTGCAGGGAAAGCCAATGGAAGGACTGAGACAACAATGTTAACCAAGACTTATGGGGCGGCGGGGAGGGGGGTCTGTTTCAAAGGAAATCACTTAAACTCATGCTGAGGAGACCAGGAACGGACTGTGGCTTCTCCCTACCAGTTATTCACTTGACAATCTGCACATTACTCCACTTGGGATCCTAAAACACCCAGGATCTATGTCCAGCCTTTGGGATCCACGGCCAAACTTAAAATTTAGAAGGGTGTGGAGAGTTCAGCTGTTTGGAGAACCTGACCCTCATGAGGGGTGTGCTCTGCTGGTAACAATACACAGGTCTTCACTCCTCAAACGAAAACAAAAACAACAACAAAAAAGAAAAAGCAATTATTAATCAGTTAATTTGAAAGGCAGGTAGAGGGATCTCTCACTCACCAGATCACTTCCCAGGAACTCTGAGATCTGGGCCAGGCTGAAGCAAGGACCCAGAAGCTCTCCCGTATGGCGAGCGGGCTCCTTGTCCAGCATCACCTGCTGCCTCCAAGGGCACTCGCTAGTGGGAAGTTGGAATCTGGAGTTTAGCTAGAACCCAAAAATCCCCCGGCTCTGAAAGGGATTGTGATAATGCTCTCAGCATAGAGCTTAAACATCCAACGGTAACTGAGAAGGGGATGGTGACAACTGACCGTTTTGCAAAGTGGGGTCTGCACCTTCAGAGCCTCCAGTTGAGCTACCCAGGAAACTAGGGGAAGCGGATTCCAATCTCTCTCTCTCTCTCTTTCTCTCCATCTCTGCCACTCCCTCCTTCTCTCCTCCCCCTGTGGGTATGTGTACACATGTTGCTATTTTGCTTTTTAGACTAAATCTTCATGTTTTTAAGTCTATTTTACACTTGGCACATTTTTGATTTACAGAAAGCCTGAGAAGATGTTACAGGGAGTTCTTACATACTCCTATGATGCACATTACATAGAAGCCTGCTGGTGCACGTATTGTTAAAGTTAGTGAACCGATGCCGATGATAGTGTATTCGGACATCCTGTTTTCACCCGAAGGCTATCTCTCTTCCAAACCCATCCAAAGTACTGTAATGATAACCATTTCCTTAGACTCTGGCTGGGAGTTTGTCAGAGTTTCTTTCTTTTTGTGACGTTGCAAGCTCTGTGTAGTACCAGACAAGTGTTTGGTTTGACGCATGTCTACTGGGAATTGATGTTTTCCTGATGATTCTATTAGGATTACAGGGTTTTCAGACAAAAAGTGCCATTTTTTTTTCTGTTACATCATGTTAAGAGTACACACCATTCATACGATTTGTGATGTTTACTATTTCTGCATGTCTGACATGGTATTTGTCAGGTTTCTAAACTGTTAAGTTTTATCACGGGCTGGCATGTGCTGCAGTAAATTAAGGCACCATTTGCAACGCCAGCATGCCTTATCAGAGAGCCTGTTCAAGACCTAGCTGTTTCACTTCCAAACCAACTCCCTGAGAATGTGCTTAGGAAAGCAGCAGATATACCAAGTACTTCATCTCCTGCTGTCCCTGGGGAAGACCTGGACCAAGTTCCTGGCTCCTTCCCTCAATCTGTCCATTGTGGCCGTTCGGGAAATGAACCGGTGGACTGAAAATCTCTTTTCCTTTCACTCCCTTCCTCTCTGTCACTCTTCCTTTCAAATAAATAAATTAAATCTTGAAAAAGAGTCAGTGATTTCCTTTTGCGTAGAGCAGTTTTAAGAAGAAAGTGACAATGTGTTAATGTGTTAGTCTATGCCCTCCTGATGGTGGGCCATCTACATTTCACTGAGAGGAACACCACTGCAAAGGGGTTGCTTCTTTTCTCCCATTTATGTTTGAATTTTCCACTCATTTATTTGTATCATTGTGAACTCATGAAAATGCACTGTATACTTGACTCTAAGGGACTCAAGTCAAATATTACTGATTCCTGATGACGCTTTTTCAGCTTTGGTCACTGATGGGCCTTTTGAGTTGACCTGAGTCCTTTTAGTGAGGTTTTCTTGTGTTGGGAAGAAGGGCATGGGGAGGTAGTTTTACAAGATTCCTCAGATTTACCTTGTCTGCTATCCCAGTTCTAAGGTGAGATGTTTCTCTCTAGAACCCTGGTTCCTTTTGTTGCAGAATGCTACTGGAAACAAGGCCTGGAGCTTGAGAGCTCATTGCTTCTGGAAGCACCTTGCTTCTAGGTCCCCTCCGCAGACAGAGCAAACATCTCTCTCTCACTAAAACACACACACAAACGTTAATAATTATGTATATTTTTATAAATCCATCTATGTCTATATTGGGATAAATATGAGTTCCTGCTGATGTCATCCCCAACTCTGATCAGTTATCACACAGATCGTTTGAGCTGCTCATCTATAAATTCCTACCCCATTAGTGAAAAGCACGGCTCCCACTACCTAACTTCCAATGTACTTAACTGTCAAGTCCCTGATATGCATGTGAGAGTATCTGAATGTTATACGTGGTATATTCAGACATTGTACAAGTTTGACAAGAAGACAGGTGCTCACATACAACGCTTCTGCCCTTAAGCTTTCATCCTCCATTTATTTCCAAAGATGCTGAGGACAGCACTCCCTCTCCACCCCCGGCCCTGTGAGTTTGTGAAATAGTTAGACTTCCTTCTCAGAACCTATATTCCTTTCTGAGATTCCTGGGCCTCTTAAAAAAATATTTACTTGTTAATAGTTGTGTTTCTCCAATAAATAGCGTTCCATGTAGCTTACCTGTTTGCCCTTGTGTGAATTTTGGTAGTTGTGTCTCTCAAGAAATTGCTCCATGTCAACTAAGTTATCAAATTTAATGACAAAGCGTCACTCGGGGGGTTCTGTTATTGTTCTTTCACATCCCTGGGATCAGCTGTGATGACCGCCCTTCCCACCTGCTACTGGAAATTCAATTGTTCTGAGTTAGTGTGCCTGGAGATTCATCAACATTATAGGTCTTTTCAAAGAATCAGCTTTTTTGTTGTTGATTTCTCCATTCGTTTTCAATCTCTGGCTTCACCTTGGCTATTTTTTACTACCTCTACTTTGTTTTAGACTTACATTGCTCTTCATGTGGTGGCCTCCTAGGCCGGAAACTAAGTAACCTGAGGTTATTGATTATAGGACTTTTCCCTCTTTTTTCAATATGTAAGTTTAGTTGTATAAATGTACTGCTCATAGCTGCTATCCTTACCTTTCACAAATTTTGGTAAGTTTTATTTTAATTTTAGATAGTTAAAAGTATGATTCATTATCAGTCGAGACTTCTTTATTCACTCTTATATCTATAGTCACAATTTTCAATCTCCAACTACTTTGAGACTGTTCCAACTCTCTTATAGAGAAGCCAGAGAACATATACTTTATGATTCCTATTTGTCTTTAGTTTCATAACATATGGTTTATAATCAACAGATGGCATTTTTCTTGGCTAATATCCCTTGTAATCCTGAGATGCAAGTGTATTCTACTATTTAGGAAGATAATTTTCCAACTGTTTATCAGATTAACTTGATGTAAAGTACTGTTTAGATCAACTATTATCTTTCCAAATTTACCCCTCTAAGAATCTATGAATTGCTCGTAGATGGGTGTTAAACTTTTCACATATTTTGACGGACATTGTTTTTCTATTTCTCTTTGTGGTTTTATTAATTTTTATCTTTTTGGTGCTTAGTTGTCAGGTATGTGAATGTTAATCATTATTATATCTTCTTGGAGAAGTGATTTCCTTAGTATCAGATAAATCATGGCTTTTAATCCTTTTTTTCCTCTCATGAATTTACCGAATTTAATATCTGTTTTAGTAAAAATGGATAAAACTTCAGTTTTATTTCTATTATTGCTGGCATGATGCATCTTTTGTTGCCCCTTTACCTTTATTCTCTGTGTTTATATTAAAGTTTGTTTCCTAACTATGCAAATTGGTTGACCTTTCCTTGTTTCATCCATGTTGAAAGCTTCTGGCAGTCGTGTTTCCTGATGCATCTATACCTACAGTGCGTTGTCTCCTGTTCATTTTGAAATTCTTGGTAACTATTCAAACTGTTCTGTGTTTCATTCTTGAACTACGCATCTGTCACACCTTCTGAAATTGTCCTATAGTTCTGAATTAGTCGTTCATGGTTCTCTTTCTTCCTTTTTTGGGTCTATTGACGCAATTGATCTATGATCTGCATCCATCATTTTAGTTACAACGTGCTTATTCCTGACATGGACCTTTGATTTTTTCTTAGAGGTTTCTCCTCTCTGCTTACAGCAACAATCTTCTTAGATACTGCCCACCCACATTTTAGTTTAGAAATTATAGCATATTTTAATAATTATTTCAAATCCCCATCTCATCATTCTTACATTAATTCTTATGCTTAATTGTCTCTTCAGATTGCAGGCATTTCCAGTATACCTTATGATATTTTATCGGAAGTTAAAGATAGTATGTTGAATAATAGGAAACACAGTAAATAGGGCTTTGGTATAAAGTGTCTGAAAGTAAATGAATTTCTGTCAATGTTTGCTATAGCTTTAAATGATAGTTTTCAAGTTCTGGAATGCTTTTGTTTACTTCATTGGTTTTGAAATTTTTGCTAGTTTGCTCTCTTTTCATTCTAAGAACTTCTTAAATAGAATGAGTTAACAGGCAAACAAGCCAAACCAACAATAGAATCTGTGTCTTGCGACTTTTCCTGGCTGGTATTCAGTTCTGTTCTAGTGCCATCCCAATGTGGTATTAAGGGAGGGTGGAGGCAATGGATACCTGTTAACATTCTGATTACCTTTAATCCTTTATTGGATATGCACCCCTGGGTTGTGCCTTTCACAAGTGTTTGTCTTCTTACGGGAAACACGATGGCTCCTGTGGGCTGCAGTTGGGAAAATGGCATTCTCTTGTGTGAGATTAAGACTCTGCTGAAGTCTTGCACATTGACAAATACACACTTATGGAGGGAACTCTGTGTGTATTGTAAAATGCTATTTCCCACCTTTCTCTGGCAGAAAACATGAGATGATGTGTTGTGTGGCTGTGTCCGACTGTAGGAACTTGGTGTACTTCTGAGGCGGTAAAAATCTGAGCATGGTTTGCAATACGCAGGCCTAACTGGAAACATAGGACATGTTGGGAGTATTTCCGTCATATTGGATCTTTATTACTTGGAGTTGTTGAAAGTAATCATTTTCCCCCAAATTATCCCTTTATCTCCAAATATTCTTTTTGAGTGGGTGTGTGCTGTTCATTTACTCCCTTTGAAAAATGACCAGCTTCTACCAACTTGTGCTGTAGAAGGCGGATTCTAGTTCTAGTGATCACTACTGCCACTATGTGGTTGCCTTTGGAAGTGCTGATAAAGAAAATCACTGCGGTGCTTCAATCTTAACGGTAGATAACATCATGTATTTTTTATTTGGTGCACCATGACATTTATTCCAGTTTCCATTGCTTTAAACACCTGTACTTTTCTCCAAGAATAAAATATGATTGGTATTTCATTGTTAAATTGTGTATTAATTAATTCAAAAGGGAGGGAAGCTCAGAGAGAGACTGAGCTCCTATCCACTGGCTTTCCTTCCCAATGTCTACAACAGCTGGGATCGGTCAGGCGAAGCCAGGAGCTGGGGAATTCAGTCCGGGTCTCCCACTTGGAGGCGCAGGCACCCAAGCACTTGAGCTGTCATTTGTTGCCCCATGCATGTGTTACCTGGAAGCCAGGATCACGAAGAAAGCCACTGCTGTGACCTGAAGGCATTCCATCTAGAATTTTAACCTCTGCATCAAATATCCACCCCTGTTTTGTTTGTGAAAAATCCCAGTGGGGGCCTGGCATGGTAGCCCAGCGGCTTAAATCATCTCCTTGAATGTGCCAAGATCCCATATGGACGTCGGTTCTAATCCCAGCAACCCTGATTCTCATCCAGCTCCCTGCTTGTAGCCTGGGAAAGCAGTCGAGGATGGCTCAAAGCCTTGGAGACCCCACACCCACGTGGGAGATCCGGAAGAGACTCCACAACTCCATTGCGGACACTTGGGGAGTGAATCAATGGGAAGAAGATCTTCCTCTCTCTCCTCCTCTTTGTATAACTGACTTTGCAATTAAAAATAAGTAAATCTTTAAAATAAAAAAAAATCTGAGTGGATGCATGAAAACATGTACATATGTGCACAAAACATATGTTCTTCCTGGGGTCAGGGATGTGGTACAAGGAATAGAGCTGCCAGTTGCAAACTCAGTGTCTTAAACAGGTGCCAGTTTGTGTCCCAGCAGCTCCACTTGCCATATAGCTCCTCAGTAATATCCCTGAAAAGCAGCAGGAGGCGACACAGGTGCCTGGGATCCCGCACCCATATGGAATACCCAGAAGAAGCTCCTAGCTCCTGGCTTCAGCATGACTCCGACCCTCTTGTTGCAGCCATCTGGAAGTGAACTAGCAAATCAAAGATATCTCTGTCCACCTGTCTTCTATTTCTGCAAATCTGCCTGTCAAAGAAGTTTTGAAATTTTGTTCTGTTTATCCACATACATAATATACATGCATGTGTTTATATAAACACAAAGCAAAATATGCATCAGAGGGCCTTCAAAAAATTCATAGAAAGGTTATTATTAAAAAAATGATTTTTTATGGAGTTTTAAAATTTTGCACCGAAACAAACTTTCATTTTGTTTTATTGGGAGATTTTGAAGTAGAGACACACACACACACACACACACACACACACACACACACACACACACACATTCCATCCTGACATTTATACGCAGTCTTAGTATTCATTGCATTTTCCTGGTGCACATGGATGCAGCCACAGGCTTATTTTTGATTGGCTGCTTTCATTCTTTTCAATGACCGCGGAGTGTTCATTTGTGGACAGTTCTGTGGTTTCCAGTCGCTCCTTTGGCATGTGCTTCCTGTTTGGCTGTGGAGAATTATGCGGCTGATATATCCGGTGGTCTAGATCATCCTCAACCTTCGCCTTGCTATCGTGGATGAAAATTCTTTGCAGTAATGTTCTGAATCCGAACGCACACGTATTTTCAGCTCTGCCCATTTGTTCCTCCATGGATTTGGACACATCTTACTTCCCAGCGCCTTCCCTCTGGCAGACACAGTGTTCCTAGCACTGCTTTCCTGGTTTTTATTGTCATCCCTTACAATGTGTGCGGTTTTGCACCCTCACATGTTTGCTGCACATTCTCCTTTATTTTTCCGTGAAATTTTTTTGTGGAAAGGATTGCTTTTGATTTCTTCCCAATAGATTTCCGTGCATTCTTTAAACCTTAAGAACAGTAGTAAATGGCATCTGAGTAGCCAATATTTTCCAATTTTTTCATTATGTTTTGAGTTTTTTATTAATCATGTTTGCTGCTTACCACATCAAGTTGGAAGCTAATCAAGTTTAACTTTAGTTCTTTATGGTTTCTAAGTGTTTAATCCCAATCACAAATTTCTCCCTTAAGATTACAATTAACTTTACCCTCATAGTTACATAGGTATATTAATATAGTCTTATACAGTTTTTATTAAATAAATCATTCATTAATTAATGAGCATCAAATCCAAAATGTGGAATAAAATCTATCGTGCTATTGTCTATACTTGTGGACATTCTATATGATTTCTGCTGATTTATGAAATCTGCTGTGGTTCAGTGAGTTTTTGTTAATTTTATTTTTTGTTATTTGAAATCAGAGTTACAGAGAGAACTATTTACAGAGAGAGAGAGAGAGAAAGCAGGAGGCTTCTTCCAGTCTTCCATAGAGGTCACAGAGGCCCCAGCACTTGAGCCGTTCTCTGCCACCTTTCCTATTAGCAGGGAGCTCCGTGGGAGGTGCAGCAGCCAGGGTTTTAATCGGCTCCCAAATGGAGTGTCAAAGGCAGAAGCTTTACCTGTTAGCTCAACAAGGCCAGCCCCTTATTTTTATTTTTAAATCATATTTGTTTATTTGAGATGCAAAGGGAGAGAGAGAGATGAAGAGGACTACTACATGGTGCCTCTACGTCGGTTCATGTTGTTTTTAATGATTTATTTATTTTTAATGCAAAGTCAGATTTACAGGGAGAATGAGAGACAGAAAGATATTCCGTCTGCTGGTTCACTCCCCAAGTGGCCTCAACGGCTGGAGCTGAGCCAATCCGAAGCCAGGAGCCAGGAGCCTCTTTGGGTCTCCCAAACAGGTGCAGGTTCCTAAGGCTTTGGGCCATTTTCGACTGCTTTCCCAGGCCACAAGCAGGGAGCTGCTACCGTATGAACTTGCTCACAAAGGGGATCCCGGTGGGTTCTAGGCGGGTCACTAGGCTATTGTGCCAGACCCTGATTCACTGTCAATATGCCTGCAATGATTGGTGCTAGGCCCAAATCAAGGGTTAGGAACACTCTTGGTCTCCCACGTGGCTGGTAGGAACCCAGTTACTTCAATTTGCATCGCTGCCTCTCCCACGCTCCTCCCATGCACATCGTCAGGAAGCTGGACTTTGAGCCAAAGTAAGAAGTCAGCCTCAAAATTCTGTTACGGAACACGAGCATCTTAGCTGCTAGGCTAAAAACCAGCTTCCTATCTTAATTTTGATGTGGTCAAATCACCAAAAGTTACTGTTTTATATTTTTTGTGGTTTATTGAGAATTTTCTCATACATGAAGTTGTTGGTCCAATAATATTCTACTGCTTACTATATATTGCATGCATGTGACTCCTTAATTAACCTTTTATTTCATGAGCTAAGGTATACAACAAATTTATTTCATGAGTTAAAAATTACTCTAGCACGGTTATTCTTGGGGCTTACATTTCCCTCTGACTTGAAATGCTGCATATATCCCTGTAACATGCACTCAAGACTCTCAATATCATTGTGGATTTTCCTGGAGTGCTGGTAGTTCTACTTTGTAATTTTAAAGCTATGTTGTTAGGTAGATTAAAAGGCATAAGTATTTATCATTTAGTGGGTTGTTCCTCCTGTTGACAGAAAACATCCATCTTGTCTCTTTTTAAGATGTATTTTATACAGAACTATGTTTTATTTGTTAGGGATGTTGTAAGCTTTCTTCCCCTGTAATTCTTAGAATGGACCTTTAAATCTAGTCGCTTGATCTTTTTCTCTATCGTTTTCAAATGAGCTCTTTCAGATGGCAGATGACTGCATGTTCGAAGTTAATATGTGCATATCTGTCATTTTGCTCTTAAATAGAATCATCCCAGGTATCATAATCACTTATGGTTTCACACCTTTTATACTTCTTTTCAACTTACCGTGTTGTGTTGTTACAACCCTCCATTATTAGTTTTGCTAAATAAAAGTTATCTTTGTACTTCCTGTTCCATGTTTTCCTCATATTTCTTATATTCTAATGACATTTCATTGTTTTCATACACATGCAAATGTTTTTTCCATCATTATCTAAAATTAATCGGCATTAACCGTCTACGCTAGCCTTATCAACCACAACTAGTGTAAAACGTCATCAGTAAAAATCTATCCATCCTAAAATAAAACTATCAGATCCCATGAGAGGTAGCTGAAACAGCACTAAAAGGACTTTTACGTTATTTCCCTCAGCTCGTTCCCTGTGTTTTGTAGTAAGATAATCTAGCAGGTGTAGTCTTGGCTCCAACTTTCTGCCCTTTACATGGGTCATGACACTGCTGGCATAGGCAAGGCTAGAAAGTTTAATAGTCTAGTTTCTGGAATAGTTAGGCGTTTCATTGAGAGTCTACTTTTATTCAGTTGTAGAGATGCATTCTGTCCATTTTCTTTGGTTGCTGGTTCTCTGGGCTCCATCACATCCTTCGTTTGTGAGATTGCAGGTCTATGTTTGTTTGCCCTAGCTTTTGTTTTGCATTCTCAATGGAGGCTGTCTTGGATTAGAGTGAACACTCCCAAAGAAACTGTTAAAAGTGATTGGCAATGGGATGTTGGATTCTCTGCCATTGTTCCTACCTGCAGTTAGGGATATGCTTAAATAGCAAAATTATGGACCTGTGTCTGTTTATGAAGGATTATGCTACTGTGACAATATGGGGAAAATTAGTGAGGGGAGGGGATTTTGGGAGGAGGAGGGGAAACCCTAGAACCTATAGAACTACATTGTAAAATGGTGATGATGATGATGACGACGATACAGTTTTTTAAATCCATCCATCCCTCAATCATATGATTTACTCTAGCCAAAGCTGAAACCCAGAATTAGGAGCTGTAAAGACTGTAGTGCTCACATGTTACTCTTGCTGGACGCCACAATCAGCGTAATCGCCTGGTAGCAGGCTGCCGGGGAGGAGCTGTGGAGCAGTGGGCAGAAATTCTGAATCAGTGTCCCACAATGAAGTCCTTCCATTAGTGTCTGTTCAGCTGCTACCAAGAATAACCCAACTGTTCATTCATTTTGTTTGTCGTAGAATTCACATGCAATAAAACAGGCTGCAAATACTTTTCGGCTGTTAGGCACAGTGTGCGATCGATGCAGAATCAAATGAGAAGACAGACCCAAGATTCTGAAGTGATGAGCCCTTCTGGAATGGGCCTGATATCACCAAGCAGGTCGGGGAGCGGTCGTGGGCTACCCCGTGCCTGTGATGAATAGGATACCAATGATGTCTTCTTTTCCTGATCAGGTGCCCAGGAGGAACTGGACAGCCCAGCAATTTTCAGTGCCCAACTGTTGTATTGTCTCATATTCCTTTTCCCCTCCAACAACGAATCCTCCAACTCAACCCTGCGTATGTTGTTCCCTGCAGTACTCGAAGGCAGAAAGACATCCTGTGACTGCGCTGGAGAAAATGATGGAGTCGAGTTTCACTGGCCCCCAGTCCTTCCCCGAGGTCCCTTCTGCTGACAGAGGAAACCAGTCTGCCAAACACCACAGGTACAGGTAGCTAACCATGGTAGTGGCGGGCCAGTTCATGCCATGGGTATGCTCTACAACGCATGCCAAGATGTTCAGTCTTGCTGGTCCTGTAAGTCTTTCACGGAGGAGGGATTTAACAGGTAATCAGAGTTGCTGTTTTCCCTTGCAGGCCCTATTGGAAGGTGGGGGAAGCGATTAGGAATCCCCATGCTTTAATTAAAGACACAGACCAGTGAATAAAACAATTGTTTTCTGGAAAACTATTAAAACCGTGACATTTCCCCTGGCTTCCGTTTCCATCATCAGCAAAGTTCATGATTCATTCTTCCCCGGGCAGCTGATGGGTCACGCTCCATTTCTTCCAGCCTGGCTTTCACAAAAGCCTACCTCACAGTGAGAAGGATTCCGACAAGTCTCCTTAGTTCTCTAAGATCTTCTATTATCCACACAGTGGTCCTCTTCTGCACGCAGAGCACAGAAAGTGCCTTCCAGGTGGCCCGAGAAAGTAAAATCAAAAAGATTTTCATTCATTTGATGTCTCTGAGAAGTGGAACATGTATGTATCAAACTTTAGTTGAGACTTTAGTGTTTTATATGTAAGAGATCTGTAATTCCAAGAAATGATGAAATTTGGGAATAATACTGGAAAAGAACACATGTTTAGGTATGTTCAAATGTCTACATTCAATTTTCCTAATATATTTTTAAAGATCTATTTTATTTTTACCAGAAAGTCAGATATACAGAGAGAAGAAGAGACAGAGGAAGATCTAGTGTCTGGTGATTCACTCCACAAGTGGCCACAATGGCTAGAGCTGTGCCGATCTGAAGCCAGGAGCTAGGAGCCTCTACTGAGTCTCCCATGCGGGTGCAGGGTTCCAAGGCTTTGGGCCATCCTGTACTGCTTTCCCAGGCCACAAGCAGAAAGCTGGATGGGAAGCGGGGCTGCTGGGAATAGAACCAGCGACTATATGGGATCCTGGTGCATTCGAGGCGAGGACTTCAGCCCTTAGGCTACTGCACCAGGCCCAATTTTCCTAAGATTTAAGCATCTTTCTCTTAGTAAGTGGTATTGAAAATGAAAATATGTAATAAAAATCAGACAATTTTGTATGAAAGATAAGAAATAATAACTGTGCTTAGTAAGGATGAATATATGACACCAGCTCTTCGCTTCCATTTTCATTGCAAACACTTTGAAGTTCACCAAGTCAGATACATGTGTTATATAAGAAAGCTACGTCTTCTTTTGCCACTTGATGCATTGCATGAAAAAGATTTCATTGTTCCTGGCCACGCTGATTTTGAGATTTCAAATTACTCAACACTGATAGTTAGCTCTTGATGGCGATTTTTGTTTTCATTCAGTGTAATCAGAGAGTTAGGCACCGAAGGCTTGCTAATATTTTTAATGATTTAACTATATTCCGTCAGGCTTGACCTATGTTTGGATATAGGAGGAGGCTTCAGCTATTAGCTGCAAGTTTTGGCTATAGCCATTGTTGCATTTACTGAATGTTTCCTGGTGAAAACACCATTCCATTTCACCGGACCTAATTGGAGAAACAAGTCCAAGATTACCCACTTTTTAGAAGATGGATTGGTTTCTCCAAAACAGTATTTTCCCCTGCTGATTATCACACATATTAAAGTAGTATTCCACCCAGCTCAATAAAATGGTTTAATATTATGTTACTCTAAAACTATTACATGCGGTGGAAAAAATAAAGCACAGCCTCTGATACATCTGAGCTGTAATACCCTTGCTCCCAGCCCTTGTTCATTTCTGTGTTCGTTACTGTGGATTCCTGAAGTCACTGCCGATTCATTGATTATATCTTTAGGAGACATTTCTTTTTCTTTCATTCATTGACATTGCAATATCCCTTGGCGTTCAGCAGTTGATTGATAAACTGGCTTTAGCACTTTGTAAATTATAGCTTCAAATAGCATGGTTTTTGGTTTGTAAAACACGCAATAATAGCCTTAAATTTTTTCAGGATTGATAACCCACTCACTGATTTATAATTCCTGTCGACTGCTCCATAACTTCCCGAATGCCACAGGGTTATCAGGATTGAATAGTTGATTGATCAGTAGGTATAGAAATGTTTTATAAGATGGGACAGTTCTTCAAACAGGAAGACTCTGTTGTTCTGACATTTTGTCAAGCCATGAATAATTAATATCTTTCTGTATGCTGTAAATAGGTTTCATTTTGGACAATCGCTTTATGATATGACACTGTTAATTCAAAGGTGTCATTTCTATAGTTTATCCCCCACGTGCGTTCATGCCCTACCCCGATTTCTGCCCTTAAAAGCAAAAGTCTACGATCGCATATCATCCTTGTTGAATTTTTTTTTGATAATGTAACTCACTTAGAGAAAGCACGTAGGTAGGTTTTCTGCAGTGAAAGAAATCCCAAACCTTCAATGAGCAGGAAAAAGCTGGTTCTCTGTGTTTCCACTTGAGACAGAGCTACTGGACCACTGAGTGCGCTGGGTACCTACTATGTGCCACTCTCATGCGAGATGCATGGCATTCTTTTTGCTTTTATTTAAACCTTCAAAATAGGAAGACTTAAATAAAATCTCAGAAAAAGGCAATTAAGAGCTGTGTATCTTAGGCCCAGTAGCCTAGTGGCTAAATTCCTTGCCTTGCATGGGCCAAGATCCCATATGGGCCCTGGTTTTAATCCTGGTGGCCCCACTTCCCACCCAGCTCCCTGCTTGTGGCCTGGGAAAGCAGTCGAGGACGGCCCAAAGCCTTGGGACCCTGCACCTGTGTGGGAGACCCAGAAGAAACTCCTGGCTTCTGGCTTTGGATTGGTGAAGCTCTGGCTGTTGTGGACAGAAGATTTTCCTCTGTATTTTCTCCTCTCTGTGAATCTGACTTCAAATAAAAAATAAACAAACATTTAAAGAAAAGGTGTGTATTTTGATGCAAAAATGTCTGTGATAGATCTCTTAAGATGAATTTTTCAGAAGGCTCCTTCTGCTTAGTTAAGCACAATGCTAAGCTCTCCCCTTAACCCCTCTGTCTAGTCTCCCCGTTTCTTCGCCCTTCCCTGTGCCCCAGGAGGGCTGCAGGGTCCCTTGTCCTCTGGTTTCTGTTGATTTAAACGGAGACACAGATAAGAGACAGAAAAGGCCCTAGCACTTGTGTACCTACCTCCCTGGTTCTTGACCAGAGAGCCTGCCAAGTGGCCATCTCTTATTGATTTAATTTTTCTCCATTTTCATCAGGGCTCCGTGTCCTGTTTCATTCAGCTGGAGGCTTAGAAACATTTCCCATTGTTACAACCCCTGAGTATCTCTTCCAGCCTTATGTCTCTCACAGCCCTACGCTTTTCTCTTAGACACTGAATACATCTGTGCAAACGGTCAAATCTCCTCAAATGACACAATTGAAATGGCTGCTTGTTTCCCTGTGGAATTCTGGAACAAGTGCCTTTCTCAGAATTGCACGCATTGCAGCATACTGACATGAGACTTAGAGCCAGGTGCATCTGATGACAGCCCTGTCCTCTGAAGACGCTGTCATTGCCATTGGACGCTGGGTAGAAGTAGTCGTAGGAATCTCTTAATTCTTAGGGAGTCTAGTTCTTTGATTTAATGTCGTGTAGGGGGTAACCCTTTGTTAAGGTCCATGGTTTATGTCACTCCTGCCTTTTGCTGTTTGATGGCATCTACAAACACAGGAATATTTGGGAACTTTGATATACATATACATCAAATTAAATTTATAATCAGCTGTTTGTTAAAAAAAATATTTTTTTCTCAAATTTGATGAAAATCTGGAGAAGTGAGCCAGGAATTTAACACATATCTTAAAAAGAAAATGACTATTAAAGTGAGGTACTTTTTAGTTAGTCTGTCACTTACAAGTGAAAATGTTTCCATATAGCCCCCTGCTTCCTATGTTTAGATTTTGTGTGCAATAATATGGCCTTACAAAATTCTGAAGCTCACCTTTTACCTTTTGCTGGAAATTTAGGTCAACCTGATTAAAATAAGAAGCCATGGGCCCGGCGCAGTGGCGTAGTGGTTAAGGTCCTTGCCTTGCACGCCCAGGATCCCATGTGGGTGCCGGTTCTAGCCCGGCAGCCCCGCTTCCCTTCCAGCTCCCTGCTTGTGGCCCGGGAGAGCAGTCAAGGACGGCCCAAAGCTTTGGGACCCTGCACCCACGTGGGAGACCTGGAAGAGGCTCCTGGCTATGGATCGGCATAGCATTGGCCATTGCGCTCACTTGGGGAGTGAATCATCAGACGGAAGATCTTCCTCTCTGTCTCTCCTCTCTGTATATCTGCCTTTCCAATAAAAAAATAATAAAAATAAATCTTTTAAAAAAAATAAGAAGCCATAAAGATAGGAGCTTGTGTTTGTCAGGGTCTCCAGGAGTAAACAGGCCCCCTATTCACAGAAATGTTGTGCTTGTGAATGGCTCTTGGCCCAGAGCTTTGGGGATTTGGCTTGATGGTGTTTGAGTAGTTTGAGAGACCACCTGTGAGTTGATTGCTATGATGGTTTTTGGTTTGTTTTCTGTCGGACTTTCCCCAGAAGGAGTCTCTCCTCGTGCTGCAGCCCAGGACCAAGGAGTGGGGTGCTCCACAGGAATGCCTTCGGAAGGACCCCGCCTTCACCCCGCAGGAGGCTGGGTGGGATGATGGGACCAGCATATCAACAGCTAGAGGAATCCAGGATCCCAGACCAGGATACGATCCCTTGTCAAGGGTAGGTCTTCAAAGCAATGGGACTTAGGGAGGATGTCATACCAAAGCTATCACTTTCAACTGAATTATATTTTTCTTGGGGTTTTATTCACTGACTCTTTATTGATTGGCTTTTTGTGCTTGTTACTATATTTCCCCAAAGACAAACCATCTTAAAATAACAGTTATAAAGAAATTTGTTTTAGGGACAGTTAGACTGAAAAAAAAATATATAACACTAGGAAGAAAGCAAATTTAGCTATTTAGATAATATGTTACTATATCTATTCTAAAACAACTGGGAAGTCATCTTTTATAAAAATAATAGTAGAGATGACTTAAGAGGATTAAAATGTTCCTTCCTATACCAGTAGTTTTAAGGAACAGTACTTAATTCTTTAATTAGTACTACAAACAGTGCCCTAAAGAACTAGCTACAGCATTTGGACAGTTTCTGCTTCCATTCTGCATTTCTGGATGTGGATTTTAGATCAATATTAAGAGCTCATTGTCACAGTAGAACATATTGAACTCATGGATGACCTTGGGACTTGAGGGGTGCCACAGCTTATAGTACAAAAGATGTCCCACCACCCCGATGCGCTGAGCCCCACAAGGCTCACTACATGGTGACTCAAGTACAGGCTGGGTTTTGTTCAGCATGCATTTAGTTGACCTAGCACTGTCTACCAAACGCCAAAGCTCTTGCTAAAACTGGCTGAAGCTCAAGTCTCATCTTTGTTCCTTTCCTCTTGCATATGAACTTGAGAAAATCTTACCCTGTGAGCTTATGTTTTCTTATTTACAAGTGGAGAATAATAGCAGTTCCCTGAGGATGACCAGAAAAACTTTAAAGATAATGTCACATGTACAGAGCTTGCACCTGACTGCAAATAATCGGAGAAGTAGGACTTAGTACTTATAACCATGGAAATTATGGTGTCATAATGTCATTATAATGGCATCATTAATTTCAAGAGCCATGCATCCAGGTTTTTATTCCAGACATTCCAATCAGTTCCTTCACCCACATCAGGATATGGTGGCCTATAGTTTTTATCTTTCTGAATGAACAAGGGCAGCTTGCTATGCTGCTCCAGCCTTGGTTATTTTTCCAGATTGTCTGTCAAACTAAAGAACAAAGCAGGTGGGAGGTCTCATGTAGAACTTTACCTTTTCTTTTTTCTTTTTCTTCTGGCCCCTGGGTAAACTGCACACTGTCTGACAAAGCTTGGCAACAGATTTCTTTAAGACTAGAAGATAGGACATAAATAGCCTGCAGCCAGCTTTTGTAATTTTGAAGTAATTCCAAATGGACTGTAAAATGCATTTGATACAGATTTAGGGCGACAGTTGCAAATTCAAAGTAACAGCCAAGTTGTCCAAAATGTGTAATGCAAGTCAAAAGCACTTAGTATTTTTCTTGGCCTTATTTCTGGCTTACATTTAACCAATAATTATAACTAATCGTGTCTCGTAATTTTCTTTTAAATCACTGATGATACGCCATAAACTTTGGACAAATGTCAGCATGAGAAGAATTAAAAGAAAATGAACTTTGGAGATCTTTTGAAAGGAGAGAAAATCCATCCTGTGCTGCTCTCCTTTCTGTTGGGAATTGCTGTGTCCATCATCACACTATGGGGTCAGGTGTCAAGCCAGGCGTACAGGTGTCCTCAGGGGCTCAGAGATTCCCACTGCATGTTCAGGCAATACTTCAAGTATGGCCTCCTGGGGGACTCATATGGAATGTTGGAATGGTGGTAGCTTTGTTTTGGTTCAGTCACCATTGGGTTGTGGACATTCTCTGTGGCAGGCTGGGCACACATATGTTCCTATGTGTGATATGCACCTGATGTTGATAAACGGTGACTCTTAAGTAGAAGTCACCATTCGTTCATCCCAGGGAGCAATCTCATTCTCAGTTCTTGAAAAACAGCTATTTTCCACCCCTTGGGGACTGACTGTCTCTTTGGACTAGAAAAGGGATTAATAATAAAGTTTCACAGCTAAGGGCCCTCCTCAAATCTGGCCCTAGCTGAGAGGGGAAGTGAATGAATTTGTAAGATCAGCCATCTGCTGCTTATTTACTAGGTGTGTGGCACCGTCTGCTAGTTAAGTTCCTAGTGTGTGGCTTTTCTCCTTGGCACAAAGTGCAGCCAAGCTTGGACCCAGCACCTGTCTTAATGTCATCTGGGAAGGACTGAAGTAGAAAGGAGATTCTTGAGCAAACCTGGCCTGTGTCAACCATAGTAACAATTCAGAAATCTTCGAACTGGGTCGTGTCAGGCAAATCAAGCTAATGCCATCCTATGATGAATATAAAAATGGGATCACAATAGTTAGCTTCACATTTTAACCACAGACAGGATATGAAATGTGATGGGTATTTATCATACCTAGATAATACCAGTGTGTACTTCACATTAGATAGTCTTTGGATATTTTATAGATAATCACATTAAGGACAGTGGCATTTACATAACTAGCCCAAAATAATTTGGATAATTCCATGGAAAAGACCCAAGATTGAACCTTGGCCTTTCTGACTGAATAAACCACAACAACAGGAGTGTTTAAACGGAAGCTCTAGTTGTATGCTTCCAGGAAGAAAATTGAATTTCTACAATTTATTTCAATCCTGCTAATGCCGTATATCCCAGGAACTAAGTCTTACACAAGGAAGCAGGTGCAGCTTCCTTGATGATCAAATTACTGGAACTAAGTAACTGATTGTTGGGATCTTTCTTCTCCTAAAAGACTTGTTGGCTTACATAGTCACAGGCAAATGCATTTATGATTTCTTCCTAGAAGAATGAGATAAAAAGACAGTTCCAACAGGGTCATGATCAATGAATGACTAATTCATGGATTGGACAAGTGACAGAGTCATTGAATCATGGGACACAAAACTGGGAATCACATTTTGAAATTCAGCTCCACTTATAATTCTGCTCAAATCCCAGGACTGAGGCCCTACCAGCATTCCCGCAGAGGAGGGAAGCATTTGCCATGGTATGTCTGTTGTAACAGGATCCAGGCAATGTGGCCACTAGCCATCATTAGTAATCCGCTCAGAATCCACTACAGAATAGATGGAAAAAGTGAAAAATAAGCTTCCCTTTGAGATTCCAGGGCAGGGTATAGTATTGGGACTTGAAACCATCCTCGGGAGAATTCTAGTCAAGCCCATCTTCATATTTTTCTTTCTATTTTTACAAGTCCTGTATTCAGTAGCAAGCGGCTTGTAAGGCACCATTGATGGTCTTTGAAGGCCTCCTTCTGATCTAAGTCCTTTAGATTCAGCACTCAGGTATATTAGAAGAATGTTGTGTGTGTCTTGCTAGATTGGCCTTTTCTTCGCCATGCCATGCTATAAATGATTGAAGCAATGATTTTAAAATGCCCTCAAAGATATTTACATGTTGCACTAACCTTGCTTTACAGGTAGCGTTCTGATGCAGGTATTAAGAATATATTGCTCTCCCCATACCTCTCAGCTTACTAAAGTCTACCTGATGTCATAGTTTGATGGTATAGGACACAGTCCTATCCTGGCTGAGTTTCTTGGCTCTGTTCCAGTGGTAAATCTGTTCGGTAGATTTTCTGTCTCTTTGTACATATTAGCAGTGTTAAGAGAACAGGGCCTAGTCCTAAATAAAAAAGCAAGAACCTTCAACTCTCCTCCTTTGTTCTTGTTGAAATTGATTCATCGATCAGAACTTTTTGAAAACCAGAAAACCATCAGATTTTCAGTCACTTAACACAAGAGAGAAAGATGTAAAATTCCCCAAAGAGTGATCTTATGTGTGGTTTGCATACTTTGTGGGGGTAAAATTATGCCACATGAAAGAAGTATTCATGTTTACCTTAGGGTGTCCATTTGTTAGCATCCTCTGGTTTTCATCGTATTGGTTGTAACTCCTTTTTCTGCCACTTACTAAAGGTTAAATTTAGGGCAAGTCACTTGAGTGTGCCGTAGGGTAGTTTAGTCATCCATTACAAGACTATAATAATATATAAGCCACAAGTTTAAAGAAAAACTAATGAGGTAATAGAAGATGAAAATGCTTTTGTAAAAGTATTCTGCAATTGCTAACTCTACTACTATGCCTGAAAGTGGATATTAATTAGAATGCAAGGGAACATGCATATTCAAGATTTGTTCTTGTCTTCCCATGTTAATAAGATCAAAGTTTATTGATCGCCAACTCTGTGCTAGACATGGTAAAAGTAAATGAAATTCCAAAGACCAAAATCTGTCCTCTTTTTGGTCTGGTGGAATGGTAGACCTGAAAATCAGCCAATAACAATTTTTTTTTTTTACCAGAAAAATGTATAGTTAGTGTGCATCTCAATTTAAGATTGAAATTTAAATTATTCTATACACATAGAAATACAAGTGTAATTTGCATTATAAAGCAAACCAGGAAGTAATATTTACTGTATTGAGATTAGATCTGTTTTATATTACGGTTTTTAAAATTTTAAAAACTTTTATTGTACAATTGTATAGGCAATTGGATTTCCTTACCCCCTCCCCAAATTTCCAATCGGCTACTGATTTTTTCCCAATATTATTACAATAGTATAGTCCTTCATAAGCAGTCATATGTCCATCTGTCTGTTATTTAAGTGTTTCCCGACATTGCTGGAATGGAACGTGCCAGATATGTTCAATGAGAGACAAACAATGAGAACTAAAGGAAATTTTTAAGTTCTAAAACCATGTATCCATTCATCTGTAAGGAACCTGTCTGAGTTTGCAGCTCTGAAAAGCTCAAAGGAGGAAAAGAATCACAAGCCTTAAAGTACCAAGGAGAACAGCCAGAGGCCAACATTTCCAAAGCACTCGGAAGGCCATTTTAGCATCCTTGTCAACCCAGTACCATGCACCCATCGATTACCTTATTGAGCCCCACAAATGATGTCAGCAAAGCTAACTGGCTGAAGAAGCCCAACTGCACTTACTTCTTCCCCCTTCCCTGGATGCAGAGAAGTCATCTGCTTCCCGTCCCTCTCTTTGGCCAGGCCAACTGCCAGACAGGCAGTGCATAGGGAGAAAAGTGCCATTGGCACTTGAATTTGTGCCCCCTGAAATTCAATGTGAACCAGAAATGCATAGAAATGCAATGTCTTGATGCTTGTCTTTGGGCATCCCTATTGCCTCCAAGTAGGGTGGCCCCAAAGAAGTCTACTGGACTATGTTGTGGCTGAGAGGGTGGTCGAGTTGATGGAATAATGCCATTATGGGTTTCCTGTTTGTCACTACGGAAAGGCCACACTTACCTGCTCAATCCCCATTTACTTTGTATTCTAGGATAGAGGTCAGGAAGACTATATCCCACCTGCCTTTACAGCTGTGGTGTGTTGAAAGACCCCTGGACTTAAAGTAAGAAGATCTGGGTTTGAGTCTCAGTCTGTCACTTATTTTCTGTGTGACCTTGGGCAAGTCACTTGACCTATCTGAGCTTCAGTTTACTTCTCTGTGTAACTGGGAGCGTACTATCCGTCTCATGGGGTTGCTGTGAGAATTCAGTGAGCTGCTGCATGTGGTGCTTTGTGGACTGAGTATTACCCTCGAGAGGCACAGCAAGAAGCAGAAGGTGTAACTTCTTCTTTTTTTTTCTTTTTTCTTTTCCAGGTATTCATCCAATGGTTTAAAAACCCAACAAAATGCATCAATAAATATGCAACTGCCTTCAAGAGAAACAAACCCCTATTTTAATAGCTTGGATCAAAAGGACCTGCTGGGATATCCGTCTACAAGGGCCAGTTCTGTGCCCATCATCCCTTCAGTGGGTCTAGAAGAAACCTGCATGCAAATGCCAGGGATTTCTGAAGTCAAAAGCATCAAATGGTGCAAAAACTCTTTCTCCGCTGACATTGTCAATGTGAGTATCCCAGTCAGCGATTGTCTTATAGCAGAACAACAGGAAGTGAAAATATTGCTAGAAACTGTCCAGGAGCAGATCCGAATTCTGACTGATGCCAGACGGTTGGAAGACTATGAACTGGCCAGCGTAGAGACGGAGGACAGTGCAAGTGAAAACACAGCCTTTCTCCCCCTGAGTCCCACAGCCAAATCAGAACGAGAGGCACAATTTGTCTTAAGAAACGAAATACAAAGAGACTCTGCATTGACCAAGTGACTTGAGAATCTGTGCATTCTATGCTTTGCTCAACAGGAAAGAGAGGAAAGTAAATACAAATTATTTATATGCATTAATTTAAGAGCATCTACTTAGAAGAAACCAAATAGTCTATCGCCCTCATATCATAGTGTTTTTTAACAAAATATTTTTTTAAGGGGAAAGAAATGTTTCAGGAGGGATAAAGCTTCCGCTAAAGCTTTTGGGTAGAATTCTGAATCCTGTTTCAGTTAGTCCCAACACGGTCCTCCTCTTTGGCTCTTAAAAGATGTGGGCAGTTGACTCCCTCGGTCCCGCAGTGCCAGTGTACTTCTTCATCAGAAAGCCCTGGCAGATAACCTAGTTCCTAGAGATGAGCTGAAGCCTGGGGGTGGATGTGCCAGTGAGCAGGTGGCTCTTGCCATTTGGCTCACCCATCCCAGCCCCTGACTTTCTCTTGAACCCTACAGCCACATCCCAGGTTTTGTCATGTCAAGAAATGTAGTGTTTTGTATTTGATTTTTTGAAGAATGGTACCAAGACTGAAATGGAAAACAGGAGAGAGAAGAAGTAATTGAGGCAATCTTAACTATGTGTTTGCCCTCTTCCTCTGAAATGCGAAAGCGCAGAATCTCAGAGGAAGATACAAAAAATGTTATAGAGACAGAGAAAAAAATTCCAACCACAATGTTGTGTCACTAAAATCATGCTAATAGAGAATTTTTTCCCCTTTGGAATTGTTTAAAGGCCCTGAAGGCATGTTTCCAGTTTGTGTGTGTGTGTGTGTGTGTGTGTGTGTGTGTGTGTGTGTGTGTGTGTGTGTGTGAGCCCACTCACATATACTGTATGCACATGTGTTCATTGTACACATGTGTGTGCCTGTGTGTGTGTTTATTAAGCTTGCTCAAATTTGTTCTGAAACATCAGGGAATCTAATATTAAAAAAAAAAACCTTCCCTTCTAAATCTGTTCCTTTTAAATTTTCCCATTAAACATGAAGTTCAGTTAGTAAGTTCCTAAGTCGTGGTCACTTGCATGGTGGGTTCCATAAAACTCTTGATAACATCAAGCCCATTTTCTGATGTGAACACTTGTAAGAGGAACAACTATTGATTCTTTAAAGAAAATCAGTCTCCCAAAGCAAATTATTCTTTGGAATAATTCCAAATTTCTTTGGAATCATGCCTCCTTAAAATATTTACACAAGCCAAATATCCAATTGACCGTTGCTATTTCATTCCCCACGCATTTGTTTCACACCAGGTCTACTATGTGTGGACCAAGGCATTGGCTTCTGTGGTTAATACGGAAAGAATACATTGCTGAAATCACAAAGCCCCGACTGTTCAGTTCACAAGAATCCCCAAAAGAACAGCAAATGATGTTGTGTGTTCATTTGGAATAAAGCAATATTTTTACCACTGAGGTGAACTGAACCCTTTCCTGAAGATTTAACTGTCTGCTTCATTTTCCTTTACCTTCACGGGGCATTAAGGAAACCAGTGTCCACATGTCCAGTCTTTTTTCAAGTATCAGTGGCGTTGAGTTGTTATGTTTACATTGTTTTAATAAAAAGTCACAGTATTTGAAAGCATACAAAAGATTTCTTTTCCTGCAGTTTGGGGAAATGCTGGTTAAAATTTCTCTATTAAAAAAAAAAAAACAACTCCTATTCCGTGGAATAGGAATACAAATATTTCTGAATCAAACAATGAATATGTATAATTCTTATTTCGGGTTATATTATTCTTGTTGAAAATATATTTCAAACTGCTCTTAAAGAACATTCAATAATAATAGACATAATGCCATCTAGGGACCAGAAAAGACTCTATCTGTTTATCACAACTGTTGAGTCGAAATTCAAGGTCTTGAATACTGAAAATCTCTATGGTGGAAATGCATTTTATATTTGCCAGAAGGTTGTGTGATGGCTATTAGTTGTCTCCTAATGGTTCTGTTAGAAACTTGAACAGATGATTCTATATTTTAATGTGCTCATGACTTAAATTCTCAGTTTAAAATATTATATCTTTTGGAAGATTTTTGGCAAAGGGTCCTAATGAACAAGTGTATAAAAGCCCAGCAAAGGAGTATCCAATATGTTATTGTGTAGAAATTTGTGACAATTATCAAGTAAATGAAAGGCCCCCAAAGCTGTTGAAGTCCATCTTGTTCATGCTTCTTTTTTTTCTATTAAAAAATATTACCTGTCGCTGATCTAAAGGATCCACCAAAAAAATCACCTATTCAAGAGGGCGTAAACTCTGTAACTCCCCACACTCACCTTCATATATTATTTGCAATGAAACCATGAAGATTGTCAATGAAATTTAAGTTCTCATTCAGCCTCTTACTTTTAAAAAAATGAAGCAGAACCATGTATTATATGATTATAACTCTCCTCCCTGTACATCCTAATGAGCATGTGCACCAGGCATACCCCATGGAGGTCTGATGTAAGGCAGAGGTATATAGCTACTTCCTTAATAATTAGTAGAAGAGACTGAATCCTCCATAAAGAACAAATGTGAATGGTTACTTTCAGTGGTCATTTGTCTCCTTTTGTGAAAAGTGTCCAAGCTGAAAATGCACATCCTTGGGCACCAGCTGACAAGTCTCATGGCATCAAGGCTTTCAAGGCCAATCAGATGTGACCAACACCTGGAGCCATTGCACTTTGTCCTTTCAGCTCACGTGCCTGCAGGAAGTGCTTATTTCTACGAGATACGTTTGATTTTGCTTCATTTTCCTTGTCTTTATTATGTGAGTAGCTACTTGGAAACTTGTAATTAAGTAGACTCCTTAGTCATTACTTATTGGAAAATGAATGTCATCCATTAATTTTTACTTTAAATAATTTTTGATATGTCTCTTTTTTATAAAGTGTATGCTATTCTAAGTTGCCAGTGACTACTGTGAAATATTTTTTTTTTTTCAAAAAATATATGATGAGTCTTCTTGCACATAAGAAACAATGGAAATGATGCTGGAAACATCAGACTTTGCTTACCCAGTTCCCTATGTCCATTAAGTGCTCTGTGTTTTACACTCCAGTTTGGAATCTACTTGGCTATGAATTAAGGACTAAAATTTTGTAAATTTATCACATCTATAATGGTTTACATTATTTTAAATAGTAACAGCAAGGTCCTCTTGAGGAGGAAGAGTGTTGTTTATAGAACTCCACAGAATAATGTGTTTGGATCATCGTAACATATCAAACCGGCCAAAAAGGAGAATGGATGGGTCAAGGCAACTTGAAGAAAATGCCCGCTGGCTTTTGAATGAAATGTGCATTGTTTCCTCAGCCTTTTGTCTAAGATAAAATGTAGAATCTGAATGGGATGTCCACTATCATTTGAGTGGGGGCCCTTGGTGACTGAAGCTTTCAGTCACCGTTTTTCCAACAGAAGATGTTGGATGTAGACAGCAGTGATCTGCAACCCTCCTGCAGTATGGTGCTATGGCAACCCATGACTCCCTATGTGTGTGTATTGGTGCAGGGAGAAATGGTGATCCCTTTGAATCCATGCCCATAAACCAGGAAATAGCACCCTGAGATAAGTGCTATGCAACGTTTCTCAGATGAGTCTGCAGTATCCCTGGAAACACAGCAAGGAGGGGTGGGCTTTTTATTTGATCTTTTGGTATCTGGGAAACATTTTATATATGAAGAATACTTTTTTATTATTATTCAATTGTATAGATTGGATACACTGTTTGCAATGGGTAGCATATTTACTCTGTGTTCGAATCCTGCTCTTTAGAAATTCAGTCCTCATTCTAGCAAGACCAGCATAAAGTTCTCAGTTTCACCTGAATAACAATATGCCCTGGGAAATGAAGCCTTTAAGCTTTAAGCTTTATCTCTGCTTTTGCATTCTTTCTTTCCTTTTGAAAGAATTAGTGAGCATAAAGGAAGGAACGTGTTCCTTAAGATCCACATTGTTTTCTTTCAACAATCTGTTTCCAACCATGACCACACACACACACATACATGCACATAATAAAGTCTAGCTGTCTGGCTGTTCGAAAAGCTTTATTTTGCTTTGATTAAGACACAACAAAGTGACCGCCTCCTGGAATCCCTGACATGAAAGCATTTAGATACGAGCCAACTTGGCAACTTTTCAACTCTACAGGCCTTTCTACTTTCTTCTTTTTCTGAGGTAAGCAGACATAACCTTTGGTTGCAGCTCACAGTAGCCTGAAATAAAAAGGTTTACTAGATTATCACTTAGCAATGAAAATCACATGAGTAGAAGTGATTTCTGTCTACAATGTGCAGTGGTCTCAAAGCTGTGTTTTTACTAGTGCAGACTTCTCTCGAGGTGCAAGTGTCTTTGCTTTCCGGTGCCCACCGAACTCTGAAGTGAGGACAGTGTGGGGGCATGTGGGTGTTTGGTAGGAAGAAGGGCTGTCACTGCACCTGCAGTGACAAGGAAGGCAGAGGTGATCAGACACAGTTAGGCCTGTAGGACTGTGATTGTCATGAATACCTGTTTTGATTGCATGCGTATTGTTGCCTATGAAAGAACTCATTGTGTGATAGCAAACAATCTCTTGCTGTTGGACATGAATTAGGAAAGTTCTTTATGCTGAAAGTGTTTGTGAAAGCTAATTTCTCAATCCACAAAAGTAACTCTGTGACCTTATCTGGCAAATAAGGTGGATGGTCTAACTGCTCATCGATTTCCTTTCCCAAATAAACACATTGTTAACCGGTCATTTTCCCCTAGACTATACCCGGTCACATGATATATATTAATGACTGCAAGTCTGTTTCATTGAGCCTCAAACATAATTGGAAGCCGTGTCTCAGTCTAAGGGAAAATTTACGTTTATATAGCCTCATCTCTGATTTCCATGGAGAAATAGTCAAAGTTGATTTGCAGTCAATGTTAAAGTGAAGAAGAAGGGATGACCAAGAAAATCAAAGATCTAAGTTTGTCTCAGATTATTTTCTTGAAAGACAACTCTGAACATGTATCAGAAGATGGCGCAAAGGGCTCTGTGGTGAAAGAGTGAGGCCTTGGAGATGTTCTCGCAAAGAGGCAGTTGATGCACTCTCACCGGAAACACAGAGGAAGAAACATATGACATTTTCAGCTATTTACATCTCTAGCCTTTTAATATTAACCATCCAACTCATAGTGAATAAACTCTATGGAGACACTTGAGATTGTGGTTGAAAACAATCCCATCTCGGGAGCGTAGGACTGAAAACGTAGGGCTTACTTGCTTATTTCATTTTGGTTGTGATTGCAGTATTTCTCAAATTGATATTCCTGTGTTTTTCCAAGAGCATTCTCACTGGAAATGACTATTCCGTATATATTTTGTCTCGGTCAAGGTCCCAAAGTCTGATTTTCTTCAATCTTCAATAAAACAATGTGAAGTCTTAAAATACTTGAATCAAAGACAGCACATTTTGAGTTGTGATGTGTTTTTGAAGTTATAAGACTTCTATGAGTAATTTACAAAGTTGAATTAGGATCAATGGTACTGTTTGACTTGTTTTGAGCCACTTAGGGATTTGATGCACACAACCTTATTTCCCTCAACATTGATACTATCTTCAAAAATATATTTCAATTTTTTTTTAGTTAAAAATTGCATTCCCATGCACATAGTTCCCACATTGTGTTACAGTGACATGGATGCCTGGGGTTCAGATCCCTTTCATAGTAAATGTGGAGTGGTGGAGTGGTTGTGGTTTGCCTTTGTTCTTCATAAACTGCTTTTGATTTTTGCCTTCATAGATAAATGGATGAAGGATAGGCACATTTATTCAAATCTAAACAAATGAGAAGAAGATGAAAAAAAAACCTGACTTTACTTTTCATTATACTGTGTGGCTACTGTGTATATTGAGAGATAATTGGAAGGAACTTTTTTTTTTTCAAGTGTGTAATTGTATGCATTAAATCTGAACACAATGGCCGGAGCTGCGCTGATTTGTAGCCAGGAGCCTCTTTCAGGTCTCGCATGTGGGTGCAGGGTCCCACGGCTTTGGGCCATCCTCAACTGCTTTCCTAGGCCACAGGCTGGGAGCTGGAAGGGAAATGGGACCCCTGGGACTAGAACTGGCACCGATATGGGATCCTGGCACATGGAAGGAGAGGACGGTAGCCACCCTGCTGGGCCCTCCTCCGTACACTTAACTATTGTATTCAATGCCCTCTCTCCAAGTGCCATTTTTATACTGTCTACGCAGAACTTGTGCCTCTGACAAGACATGTATTTCAACGGGTGCATTTTTTTCACTTTCTTCAAATCCCTGGAGACATAAAGACCATGGGGCTTGTGTCTTGCAGCATCCCAGTGAAGATCAATTGCAGTTTGACTGTGTTTAGTTTGGGGAGAGATGCATCACATTGCTTGTTGAAAATTGAGACAAGGATATAACAATGGAACTTCCTCCTGATTTTGTTGAGTACTTTTTCATCTGTGGCAGAAATCCTTTTCTCCCACTTTCCTAAACTTCTCTGTAGCCCCTGCTAAAACCAGCCACTAGATTCCCTTACAGAGTGTTCTGACTGCTTGAACCTCTAACTTCCCTTTTACTCAATACGGAATTTTCATCTAAAAATCACAGTGTAATGTGATTTTTGTAGAATAAATAAATGACTTTCTTCATTTGAGTGGTTCTAGCAAAGGGATAAACTAGGAACCTTTCAAATATGAATGATAATAAAGTTCATGAATTTAGCCACTGTTTTTTTTAAAGCGAGATTTCCGCTTGGCCCTGCTAATTTGCCTTACATTGTTAAAAGGTTTTCAACAACACCATTTTCCATTTCTTAAAGAAAGACAAAATCATCTGTTTATGTAAAAGGACAAAATAGTGAACACAACCAAGTGATTATTCTCTAAGCAATGAACAAAGAGCAAACCAGTATTAAATAATGTTTGTAAAGTCTTCAAGTAAAATAATATAAAAAATCAAACCTAAGGCTAAAAATATTGTAAGAAAATATTAGTCAAGCAGTTTATAAAACAGTTCTTTTTCACATAAATGTTTTCTGGAAATAAGCTTTTCTAATAAATATTTTATTCTTTTGGGTGCTTTTATAAACTGAGAATTAATTTGGCCTGTTGAACTCACACTTTAAATATATATATATTCACTTTTGCCATATCTGCCTACTTGAAGCAAAGTTTATGAAAATCCATATTTAGCATGAAAAATAACAGAGACAGTAAGAAAGGTATATACAAGGAATCAACTTGCTTTCTTGCTGTTTCATTAAAGCCTGCTACCTTGTAGACTAAGCCTACAAAGAGGGGAGACGCCAAAAATCATTTTTAAAACTAAAGTGTGTGACATGAATACAATGAATAGAATCTTGACTTCATCCAAGTGATCGAGACGTTCAAAACAAAGAAACAAAACATAGAGTTTGAGAAATTAGTCATTCTTAAAAAGTCAATGAATGGTTGCTTGTCCAGCAGATTTCAGTTGAAAATAAGTGAAAGGAATGCACATTACACTGAGTCCTTTTTGCAATGTAAAAAAGACACGTGGAAGCTGTGAATATTTCCAAGGGAAATGGTTGGAATGACTTTCTTTTTTACTTTGTCTTTTTATTATAAGAAGAATGCTATTAATTTATGAAAAAAGGAGAAAATAACCAGCAATTTGATTATGCCAAGAACACAGTAAGTTGTGCCTTTGTATATGTTCTTTTTATTTTCCCCACATGAGAATTTTTATGTCATTGTCTTCCTACACTTTGTATTATAATTTAACAAGTACATGTCATGTTTTGTGACAATACATTGCAAATATTTAAAGACTACATAAATTCCAGTCTATTCTTATGTTATGATTTATTTAGATTTTCTAAGATTATTTATCTTGATTCCAATGGCTTCCAGCTTATTCATAATCCTAAGTAAATCAACAATTAATATGTATTCTTTTTCTTTCTTTTGGAAGGAAACCACAGGTCTATGAATGAATTTTATAGGTTCATATGTAAGCACTTAACATTGTAAGTACTGCTTGTGTGTAGCTTAGTATGTATATATGCTTTTTGGGAGAGGAGGGAATTCATAACCAAAAATTACATCACGTTTGTAAAAAAAAAGATCTGTGAACCTCAGTGTTGAAGAATCGTTTTTAAAAGTCATTTCCTGGTCACACAGTGCAAGCAGTGGTGTGCCGTGTCCATGTGTGTGCCCACTTTGAAAAGTCATTTTAGACGTTATTCAATTGTTTTATAGGAGTGACTGATATGAAAGTTAACATCGCTTTAATAGCAGTATAACATGCTTTAGTTTTTAAAATGTAATTTGGGGTGACCAGATATACATTTTAGGGAAGCTTATTTTCTAATTTAAAAAAATACATGTTTACAAATAAAATATGTAAGAAGAAAAATAAATGTCATTGACAGGAGATAATCATCATGAATTTCTTAGCATATTTACTTCCATTTTTGGTTGGTTTAGTATAGTCCTGTTATATGTCATTAACAGAATTGGGATTACCTAGTATTTTGAAATTGCATTCTGTTTTGTAATTTTATAAGGTATCATGATAATTTCTTTCATTAGTAAACTATATTTGCACAAATATTTTATGACCACATGCTATTATACTGGATGAAACCAATCAAGCTTTCAAAGGGCTTTTTAAACATTTATCACAAAATCTACATGTATGCCTCAATGAGTTCATGCAAAAAAAGAAAAAAAGAATTAAAAGATGTTTATTTTGTCACAAAAGAAATTTTTCAAATCCATGAAGGTTTTTTTCATAACATGGATGTTCCATAAACTTTAAAAATGTATGTACTTAATTTTTTATTCATAAAGCATCATTACAGAGAGGAAAACAAATGTCCCTTTACAGGTTCAGTCCCCAAATGTCACCAACAGCTACAGCAGACTGGACTGAATTCAAGAACCTGAGACTCCATTCGGGTCTCCTACCCGGGTGACAGGAGCTCGTGTCCGCAGGCCATCCTCTACTGAATGTGCACCTGTTTCGCACATTAGCAGAGAGCTGGAAAAGACATGCTCAAAACCGTGCTCTAACTCAAAATGCCAACGCTGATGATGGCAGCTTAGCTTGATGGCACAATTCTGCCCCCTTTCATGCAATGTTTTTAAGACTTCCTATATACACGGATTTCACTTTGTTTTTTTCCAAAAAAAAAAAAAAACTGTTTAATTCCAAACTTTTCTCCAGCACCTAAGTATTATTCTATTGATTTTCAAATACTTATGACTTTGGTTTGTTTCAATATTTAGCATGATGTTTTAGAAACATAGGTTTATTGGCATGAGGATCTTTCTACGTCTAGATAGATGCAGATCTAGATGTTATTTCTGGAACATAATATTTGACAGATGTAAACTGTTAGGGGAACCGCTGCTCGGCTGGCTAAGTTGAAAGTCCCCATTCCATACACAAATAACCGAATATTAACGAAGAAGGAAGAGGAAAATATGCCTTAGCTTTCGAGTCTGGAAGTAGCAACATTTCAAAACTTTTATAAGCAAAACCCTTTCAAAGAGCTGAGACTACACATAGCACCTGATATTTCACATATATTAGCTTATTCAATTGCTTGATTTTCACAGTAATTCCAAGAAGGAAGTCTTCATATTGTTAAAGTAAGAAAATCAAGTCTCATGCCAGTTAAGAGACTTGCCAAGATTACAGCCTTAACTTTTACTTTTTCCTACTCTGTGAAGGATTTCTGAGGCTGATAGTTTCAATGTCCACAAGGTAAAGTTCTAGACCACGTGCTTGTTGGTCAAACCCATAGGTTGGACATAGAAAGTGTTAGACAGGAGGGAAGTCCGCAGAATCAATGAATGGGACTGGATGCAACCAATTGCGTGGATTGTTTGAAAGTCTCAGATTGTTGCAACCAGATTGCATCACTGCCAGGAAGAAGGTTGTGGCTGTATCTGCTGTTTCCACCATGTTAAGAATGGGTACAGTGGTGCTAACCTGCCAAAGCTTGCCAAGTGTTGTACTGTGTGTGGTTGCACTTCTCTGTGGAATCACTGTACATTGCCAAATCCAAATCCATGAAATGTGATTATACCCTGATATTAATTATCCCTCAAGTTCATACTGAAAAACAAGATTGTGTGTGCATCCACATGATGGCCAAAGAAGAAATGAGGAAGATTTTTAGACTTATGTCCTTGAGAAATTTAAATACAGATAAAGCAGAGAGATCGTAAGATATAGAATCATTTGTATGCATGAGTGAAGGTCAGACATACAAATTTAAATATGCAGAGGTCATGATTCCATTAAATATGAACTCGTTCTAGTGTTGCACCTTCGGAATCATTTGCTATCTTTGTCAGACATTGGATAAAAGCTAAGGTCTATGATGACAAAAATAGGAACCATAATATATAAGGAAGAAAGGAAATTTTTGAAAAAAAAAAATTTAGAGCAAAGGCTAGCACAGTGGCGTAGCAAGCTCATCCTCCACCTGTAGCACCAGAATCCCACAGGGGCACTGGTTCGTGTCCCAGTTGCTCCACTTCCAATCCAGATCTCTGCATATGGCCCCTGAAGGCAACAGAGAGTTGCCCAAGTCCTTGGGCCCCTGTGGCCACATGGGACACTCAGAAGAATCTCCTGGTTTCTGGCTTCAGATTAGTTTAGCTTTGTCCATTGTATCCATTTGGGGAAATGCACCTGTGGATAGAAGATTCTTCTCTCACTTGCTGCCTCTCCTGCTCTCTGTAACTCTGCCTATCAAATTCAATAAAAGTTGAGAGTCAGTGGGAGTTCTTGTCCTCTAGGTCAACTTTCAAATGTCCACATTGACTGAGGGCCTAAGCAGAAAAGTGAGAACTCAATCCACGTGCCACATGTGGGAGGCAGGATCACTGCTGCTGGGCACTTCACGCCTGCCTTCCAGAGGCCACACAGCTGGAGGCTGGAATCCGGGCCAGAATACCTAACCGAACCCTGTCACTCCAGTGTGGGGACACAGGTGTGCTCACATGCATCGCACCGCTAGGCTGAATATCCTCTTCAAGGACCAACCTGTTTAAAAGAGAAGAAACAAATCATAGAAATAACATCTGACAGAATTATTTCAAAAGAGGAAAACTGTCATTATAAAATGTAGCTCAATATTATTGAAGTTAAAGTGAGGTAACTAATTTCCTGCTTCGCCTCCAAGGACAGAATACTCATTTTAGGATGCTGAAACGAGAGGCCAGCAGGGCCACAGTAGGGCCAGCCCCACCTGCAGTGGTCGTATCTCATTCAGGCACCAGTTAGAGGTCCAGCTGCTTCACGTTCCATCCAGCTTCCCGCTAATGTCCCTGAACCCACGTGGAATACTAGAATGAAGCCCTTGGCTGTGACCATTTGGAGAGTGAAGCAGCAGCTGGGATATCTCGCTTTCTCTCTCCTTCCCAGTCTCTCCTCAATTCTGCCTTCTGTGTAAGTAAATAGATCTTTTTTTTAAATTATAATGATAAATAGGAAATTTATAAAATTTTATAAAATTTATAAAATAGGAAACTTGTAAAATTTTGAAAGATCAAACTTTTATGTACTCTCCTATATAACAGGCACCAAATAAATAAATAAAAATTTCCATTAAAGATAGCTTTGAAAATAGCAGGATAAGGGATGGCAGGGAAGTCCAACGGACAAAGCTGCCTGCTGCCCGAGATGATGATAGCAACCCACACAGCTACTGGTTCGAGTCCTGGCTGCTCCACTTTGGATCCAGCTCCCTGTTAATGTTCTGAGACAAACAGCTGACAATAGCCGGAGTGCTTGGGCCTATGCCATCCACATGGGAGACTTAGAAGAAGCTTCTGGATCCTGACTTCAGCCTGGCCCAGCTCTGCCATTGCAGCCATCTGACAAGGACTCAACCAATAGATGGGAGATCTCTCTCTCTCCCTCTGACTTTCAAATAAATGAATCAATCATAAAAATATCATGATATACAAACTTGTTTAGATCCAAGGCTATATCAGACATACTCAAAATCTTCTGAGGCAAACATTGACCATGTTGAAGTGTTAAAATAAGTTTTAACTGAGAAAGTCAGAAAACATCATGATCCGTCTTTTAAAAGTAAGAGAAAAAATGCAACAAGATAAAACAGAAAATTATATCAGTGAAATTTAAAATGCTGGAATTAATAACTAAAAGGATTAAAGATGAAAAACCTTTAAAGATTAATTTGAAATTATAAATAAAAATTAATACAAAGTAAAACATAATATGGACATAATTTTTAAAACTATTGTTGAATAGCATTCATTAATCTTTAATCTTTAATTCCAACAGAACTTTTGACTCTTTAAGGAAAATATACCAAAGTGATTTACAAATAGATAACTTGAGTTATAGGAATACTCATAGGAAAATAAATAGACACAAATTCCTTTCCTTCTAAAAATTGCTTTATTTCTTATGATGTGTTTCTATGTATACACAGTTTATAATATATTATATATATAATATATGTATATACATGCATAACTATATAATATATAGTCATACATATTAGTATGTTAATGTGGCATAATATATAATTATACTATATAATACACAATAAAATTACACTCATAAAATACATGAAACAATGTACTCAGTCACACACGCATACACAAAAAATCATGTGTGAGATTTTCCTTCTAAAATTTGACTGAAGCCCAAAGGTTGGGAAATACAGAAGGTTTTTTGCACCTCCTCTTCCCAGAGCAAACTTTCAAAGAACATGCTGGAAGTTGTTCAAGATATTTCTGGCAATGATAAGAGTTACTTACATTCTACTTATAAAAGCATGAACTGTAAAGCAGTAATTTCTTTTGAGAGAACTGTCAAAGTCCTGAACTGCTCCACTTTTCAGATAAAAGGATGGCTTCTCTCACCAAGCGAAGTGCAAGATCCTGAAGAAACCATTGGTATGTCCCGTGGTACCTGCCTCCTTGAAGCCTAGGTCTGTGGGAAATAAAAGGCTGACCGTTGTGTCTGGAGCTTGTCCGGCAGCTGGTCGATTCAAGAGTTTCAAAGATGCAGGGATGGGAGACCTTTGCGCCTGAGTCTATGGTGGCATGACTCCTAACCCCCCCCCCCACCAGGAGCCTGAGGTCAGGACCACCTGCACAATGTCAGAGTCCCTGCTGATGGTTCAGGGTGAAGGGTGCTGGCCGAGGTGTCTTTGAGCTGCGGAAGCATGGGCTGTGTCAGGGCGGCTCAGTTCCTGGATCTCCAGGTGGAGGCTACCAAGGAAGGAAGTGTACTCCACAAGAGGAAGTTCAAGTGTGGTCCAATGGCTTCCTTCAGAGGGACAGAATCCAGAGCTGCTCACTTGCTTCCGGTTTCCTCCCAGTCTCAGTCTAAGTACAAATGGGGACAGATATCCCAGTCAGGAAGAGGAACAGGAAATGAACAAACTTGAGGGCAGCGGACAAATCTCTCAACTTTGTGTAGATCACACAGCCTGCTCGTGCCCTGAGAAATGTTTCATAGACACTACAGTAATGTTTGGGAAATTTGATATTGTCAGTTATCACTCATAAATGCATAGGCATATTATGAAAATGAAATGTCTGTAAGCATATTACATTAACATGTAAGTATATATATATAAACATATGTATAACATATGTAAGAGTATATAACATATAATATATAAGTATTCTATATTAAATTGATACCATAAAGTTCATTTCAGCACTTTGAAGACATTTTAATCATTTTTCACTTGGTAATATGACTTATTGCCATAAACAGCAAACAATCAAGTTTCTTTCCTTGATAAAATATTTAATTGATTAGGGAGAAAAATCTGATTTTTTAGCAAGCCGTCAGCATCAGGCAGAGCAGTTAAACCTAACATTGATTTCCTGCCAAACACAAGGCCGTTTTCCCACTCTTACTATTAGGAACAATGTTGTTATAGATAAGCAAAATCTAACTAGAAGAAAAAAATGAGTAGCTATAAATGTGAACCCAATGGAGTCACAATAATCCACTACCCCCTTCCCCCAAATTCAGAAATCAGTAGAATAAAACATACCACGTTTCAGTAATCAGACTATAAACAAAACTGGAAAATGACTGAAACATAATCAGAATATGATTCAGTTTGCAAAATTAACAAAAACATACATCATGTTGAAATAAACCCAGGAAACTGTCCAACTTTAATGGCAATTTAAATAATTAATAGTGTAGTTTTTCTCTTAGTGAGAAAATATGGTGACACAGTTATCATTTCCATTCATAAATATAATACTATAAAATAAAAAATATAGAGAGAGATTTTGGAAGAGCCTCATCTGAGAACAATCCAAGTCGTATTGAAAAATAAAACTATATGAATGGAGTAGGGGCCAATTTAGCATATATTATATAACCATACATTCAATCATGATTGTATACTTTATTTATTTAGTTAGTTAGTTAGAGCAACAGAGTAGTGGAGCTCTACCAAGAGATCTTTCATCTGCTAGCTCACTCCCTAAAATGCCCATGACAGCTGGGAGTTGGCCAGGCTGCAGCTGGGAGCCCATGCGTGTGGCAGGGACACATTAGCAGGAAGCTGGATCACAAACAGAGTGGAGACACCAGACAATCGATGTGGGATACAAGTGTCCCAAATTACAACTTAATTCACTGATCCACAATTATTTTGAAAAACACTTAAATTTACTCATCAGAGAAAGAGAGCAAGGCCCACATCTGTTATTTCACTCTCCAAATGCCCACATTTGTTATTCCAATCTCTCCATGCCGAGGCTGTGTGGAGGTCAAAACAGGAGGCAGAAACTCAACTCGGGCATCAATGTGGGTAAAAGCATCTGATGACTGCAGTCATTACTGCTGCCTCCCAGCGTCTACATGAGTGGGAAACTGGACTCAGGAGTCAGAATGAGAATCAAACCCAGGTACCACGACATGGGAAGCAGCGTTGAAGGCAGATTTACAGAGAGAAAGAGAGAGATTTTCCATCCTGCGGTGCACTCTGCAAGTGACTGCAATGACTGGAGCAGAGCTTATCTGAAGCCAAGAGCCAGGAACTTCTGGATCTCCTGTGTGGGTTCAGGATTCCCCACATGGGTTCAGGATCCCAAGGGCTTGGGCCATTGTCCATTGCTCAGGCCACAGCAGAGAGCTAAATTGGAGGTGGAGCAGCCAGGACACAAACCAGTGTCGTTATGGAATGCAGGTGTTGCAGGTGGAGGATTAGCTTGTTACTCTACCATGCCTGTCTTGTGTAGCTGTTTTAAATGACATGTTAACTGCTAGGCTAAACAGCCACATAGGTACTTTAATCACTAAAACTTGTTACATTGCTAGAGCTGTTAGGAAAAGTGAAACATAAACAACATCCAAGAAACACTCATAAATAGAAAAAAATAATACAAGTAAAGAACATTTAAGATTAAATTCACCTTATTTTTTAAAATTACTAAAATATTTGTTAAAATGGCAATGTTAGAGAGGGCACGGTAGCCTAGAAGCTAAAGTCCTCGCCTCACACACACCGGGATCCTATATGGACACCAGTTTTAGTCATGGTGGCCCTGCTTCCCATCCAGCTCACTGCTTGTAGCCTGGGAAAGTAGTTGAGGAAGGGTCAAAGCCTTGGGACCCTGCACCTGCGTGGGAGACCTGGAAGAGGCACCAAGCTGCTGGCTTCAGATCGGCTCAGCTCCAGCCATTTTGGCCACTTGGGGAGTGAATCATCAGGTGGAACATTTTCCTCTAGGTCTTTTTTCCTCTCCATACATCTGACTTTCTAATGAGGGTCCAATAAATCTTTGAAAAAAAGGCAAATGTTAGTTCTTCCCTCATGTCATACACTATGATGAAATATCAATATGATAAAATTGTCAAATGAGACCCTAAGGAACATAGCAAGTACATCGTAGGAATAGAATCATTGAATTATATTTGTAGGTATCAAATTTAGAACAGATAGCTATAAAATTAATTTGGTATTAGACAATCGGGATTCTTTGAATCGCACTTATGATCAAAGCTCACTATACTACTTGAAGAGCTCTAAACACAGGGCAAGCACTGTGGTGCAGTGGGTTAGGCTGTCATTCGGAACATGCACATTCTAAATCTTCGAGCCTGTGTTTGAGCCGCAGTGACTCCACTATCTTCCTTTCTGCTAATGAAACCTGGAAGGTAGCAGATGAAAGCTTAAATGCAGGGGTCTCTGTCACCCACATGGAGACCTAAAACCAAGTCCCTATCTTCTGGGCTTGACCTACCCCATCCCTGCCTTTGCAGTCATATGTAGGAGTGAGCCAATAGATGGAAACTTTCCCCCCCGTTACTCTGTATTTGGTATGAAAAAAAAAACTTAAAAATAAGGCAAATCATGTTAACCAGTTATTTCAACACATGAACTGAAGGTTTGGCTTGTGTATCTAGCAATGAACAAAATGACAAATGATGCCTCAGTGAGAATGACATAGTAGTGGACATGGAGAACATGGCCGGAAAGGGAAAAAAATATCTGCACACATACACAGAGACACAGAACAAAGGCATGTGAGTATTACTTTTTAAAGATTTATTGATTGATTGATATTTGAAAGAGCACAGAAAGAGCAGAGGAGACAAGGTGAGATATCGTCCATCCGCTGATTTACTGCCCAGATGGCTGCAAAGCTAAAGCTGAGTGGGTCTGAATCCAGGAGCTAGGATGTTGTTTCAGGTCTCTTACAAGGTGCAGTGGTCCAAGGATTTGAGCCATCCTCCAATGCTTTCCAGGGTCACAGGCGGGGAGCTGTATGGGAAGTAGAGCAGCCAGCACTCAAATCGGCACTCATAAGGAATGCCAGTGCCACAGGCAGAAATTTAGCAAGAATACATCCCTGCACTGGCCTCTGAGGACTGATACATTTAAGGCTGAAATGCTTCAAGGTACATGGCATATGTAGGAAATCACATAAAGATATTTACTACGGCCAAAGGAAAAGCAAAGTCAACTGGTTAAATCAATCTTATTTTACATAATGATAAAATGTTATCCAATATTATAAAGTATTCTTAGCTTGCCTCCTAATATATGGCAATAAGATATAGGATAATATTAAATTAACCTTTTATGGCAAAAGTCATAAATTTATATATTGTGTATATCTTTATCCTCCTTCCCATGAATGTAACTGTGTACCTGTGAGTGAAACAAACTTGGTAAAAGCAAATGAAAGATACCTGAGCATACAGCTACAGCTAAATACTTAACTAAAATTTGCTGGAAGAACAGGATGCCATCAAGCTAAATGGTAACTCTCCTGCCTGAAGGGATAACATTAGAAAAAGCTCTTTATATTATCTATTAGAAGACAGCATTAAAGTTTTTCCATCTGTGATTCCCATTCAGCTTGCTACACACACATATGTGTGTGTGTGTGTGTGTATAATTGATATGTTTTAATTTTGTATTTAGGAAAAAAATTATATTTTTCACAGTCCAATATAGGGTACCCATTTCAATACCCTTAAAAGAGTAGTAGCATATGTCTTTCCTCCTTAAAGTCCTAATTAGTACCTTACTTTATGGTGTTTTGTTTGAAAGGATTTGCCTTCTAGTCTTCGACATGCCTCTTTGGTTTGATTAACAGAGCCTTCTGTTCGACTCCTCGGCGTGGCAATGAAGGGTTTGTTGTGAGGGGGTCATGAGAAACACAAGGATGTCACCACTCTCTCCCCTGAGGCCTCCCTTTTTACAGAGATTACATATTGGATCAACAGTACCAAGTTGCTGGAACTGTTTCTCATTTCCCTCAAACCTGGGGGCAAACGGCAACTCCTTTGCCTGTCACTTTCCACCTCAGACAGCTGATGCATGTTTTGTGTGTTATTTAGTGCTTGACAGATAGTTCCCGGAATCAAACCATCCGTGAAAACTATTGGCCTCTGGCAAGCTGTTGAGCTGTATTCACTTCTGACATTCTAGAAGCTGGGATGGGTGGATCCACCGTAGTTAAAAATGCTTTCCAAGTGCAGGAGTTACTGAGCTGATGCATGGTTGCCTTCGTACCAATAATAAAATGATGTTAATGATGGCTACTCTCCAAAGCAAACCTGAACTAGTACTTCATGCCCTTTAACAAGGAGGGGGGTTCTGATTATGGCAAAGGTAGAGAGCCAGGACATGAGACAGGAGAGTGTTTTATTGTGCTGGAACCATGATGCTTTCAGAGGGGTGAGGAAATGCCCTGACTTCCCCCGGCCTCTTCTTTAAAGTGCATGGTGACCATGTTTTACCAGTGGAGAATGATAAGCTGGACACACAGGACACAGGCGACTCCCATGTGTGAATCTAGTCACCTGTTGGCCTTGTCTCTACCCTTTCTCGTCATCTGTAGATATTTATTACACGCCATGCATGACATAGTTCTAAGACCTGGAGATGAGAAGGCTTTTCAAAGAGTTGTGGACATGGGCCTCAGGTGGTGGCCTAGTGGCTAAAGTCTTTGCCTTACATGAGCCAGGATCCCATATGGCCGCTGGTTCTAATCCCAGCCATCCTGCTTGTCATCCAGCTTCCTGTTTGTGGCCTGGGAAAACAGTGGATGACAGCTCAAAGCCTTGGGAGCCTGCACTATGTGAGAGACCCAGAAGAGCTCCTGGCTCCTGGCTTTGGATCAGATCAGCTCTGGCTGTTGCAGTCACTTGGGGAATGAATCAATGGATTAAAGATCTTCCTTTTTAATTTCTCCTCCTTTCTGTAAATCTGATTTTGCAATAAAAAATAAAGAGGTCTTAAAAATGTTGTGGACATGGTGTAGAAAAGAAAAATAAAGCTTCTTCAGGCTTTCATTTCTGATTTTTAAAATTTTATTTGATAGGCAGAGAGAGAGAAAGAAGTTTTCCATGCACTAGTTCGGTCCCCACATGTTCGGAATGGCTGGAGTTGAAGGTCATTTAGCATCTTAGATTCAGGCTGGAAGGATTGGTTTGATTTGAGAGAAATGAGACTAAGATTAAGGATGATGATTCTGTCTTTTACGTAGAAAAACGACTTGAGGGTGGTAAAAGTGGATCAAAGGGAACCCAGTGGGGTAATAGCAGGTGAGATTGATGAGATGATGATAAATATGATTCCTTAGCATTTTGCGTTTACAATAGGATTGCTCATATTTATCTCAAATTATCTTTAACGTTGCTTCAACTCTAAAATTTTGGTGGCTGATCGTTTGTTACTTTTGGGGTCCTCCCATTTCATTTTCATTTTCTAAACTAATAATACATTTGATACTGATTTGATACTGACATTTCACCATCTACACACACACACACATTTTAAAATAGCATTAGCAAAGATGGGTATATGGGACACTGCTTTAGATGCTGCTAGGAACACTTGGGTGTCGTATGAGTTCTGAGTTCAAGTCCTGACTTCCCTGCTGATTCCCTGTTTTGGCTGGTACATACCATGAGAGACAACAGGTGATCGTTTCAACACTTGTACCTACCTCACATACAGGGGACTTGAATGGAGTCTGCGATTCCTGGCTTCAGCATGGAGCTGTTCTTGCTCTGTGTGCATGTGGGGAGGAACCCAGCAGATGAACTGTCTGTCTGTCTCTGTTTTTCACTATTATCTCTCTTCCCTTCAGATACATGAATACATGTAGAAGATCATGCTTTCAAAATTTAAATGTCAAAGAATCATTCAAGGTGTATCATAGATTTTTGATGTTTCACTTATTACAGATCAATTTTTTAAATTTTGAACCTACTTTCTGTAATTATAGGCTAAATTGTATTTTTAATTCCATATTCTACCAAAATGCATGGGTGCCTCCTTGATCAGTATGATATGTTTAAGATTGACACCCGAGAGGCTCTGATGTGAGCAATTAGAATGATACTACATGGCAAAATTTATAAATCTGTCCCCTTGTTGTTCTAAACAATTAATGCTCTGCAAATATTACAAGAAAATCTTTGAAACTGTCACCAATATTTATTGGTTGAAATCTTGGTAAAATGTTGGTTAATAAAACAGAAATGGTCTCAATCATTACAATTTATGATGTTTCTAATACACCACAAAATACACGTGTGTGTGTGTGTGTGTGTGTGTGTGTGTGTGCACATGTGCATGTGTATGTAGACCTGTCTTACGGGTCTGGATGGACACAATGACAGAACAGGGATGATATGACATCCTCTTAGGAAAATGGTTAAACTGGAGCTCCCTCAGAAGGGCATATCGAGGTCCATGCACGCATCGATTAAGAGAACAAGGTGGGGCGAACAAGCTTCCAGGTTGCGGAAATTTCATACGCAATATTTCTTAGATAGGAAGGATGGTTACCAGTTGAAGAGAGAGAAAGGATGCTAGCGTTGGCAGAGAGTGTGTGATTTTAGTTTAAGCATATGTGAAAGACATGAGACAATCCGCACAAGAGAAACACTCATGCTAGATTTTTCTTTTTTTTTAATTTTATCTTACAGATTACTTTGGCTGCTGCACAAAGAATAGAGGAGACAGACTAGGGCAGGAAAAGTGTCATCGCATAAAGAGATTGTTGTGTGATTAGCAAGCAGGTGATGGCTGCTTGATTCATATTAGAGAAAGAGGATGTGGGAGAAGCTGATGAATTAACGATATATTTTGCAAACAGAATTAACAAAACAACATATTAGCGTATCAGGAGTTAGGAAAGAAATGCAAAATTAAAACCTGTAGACTTCTGACTTCAGTAATAATGGGAGAAGGTGTCACTTTGCAAGAAGAGAAGGACTGAGAGAAATGGTTTGTTGGGAAAAGTCAACACTGTTTGCGTTGTGAAAGACTCCAGGCTAGTGCTTCACTGGTGTCAGGAAATCGCAAAGAACAGGCAGAGAAAGTCAAGTGTTACTTAACAACCAGGAACATGACCAGGCTTCCCAGCAGAGAGGGAAAACAAAATTCAACATTAGAATTTTAAATACAGAAAACAGAAATTATTAGGAAATGGGCAAACATTATTAGGACTCGGAGTGGAGCAAAGGAACTCCAAGAATGAAGTTACGGGAAAAAGAACAACAGAGACGAAGGCCTGGAGTTGATATCATGATGGTGATGATGGTGATGATGGTGATGACGGTGATGAAGACAAGGGTGATGAGAATGCAGCTACAGCTAATTACAAAGAAAAAGTTTGTACTGGTTCTGTGGGCTAGTTTGTAGACTAGTAACAAAGCCTCTGAGATTCCAGTGGCTTCAAACATTATGGGGTTGCTCTCATTCATCCGGGGTATGTTTGTGTGTGTGTATGTGTTCTCGTTTGCACAAGAGACAGAGCAGCAAGGAGTTCCCTTCCAGGGATTCACTCCTCAAACTCCTTGCAATAGCTGAGCTGGGACAGCTGGAAGGAGAAGTTAATCCAGGTATTCTGGTGGCAGGACCCTATTAGTCATCACCATTCTTTCCCAAGGTCTGTATTCACAGTAAGCTAGAATCGGAGCTAAGTATCATAGATGGGCACCCAGATATGGCCCACAGGCACTGTCTGAAGCTCTAGTGCAGGTGCCAGATCCCTAAATGAATGCTCTGTTCCAAACCGAGTGCCTTGACCACTCTTTGAGGCATTGCCAGCTCTTCGGGCAAGAGAAGTCTCACATTGTCCTTTATATCATGGGTCCATGCCTATCACTTGGTAGGGAACCTGCCCTGCCAATGCTCAAATTTGGATTTCAGTGAGAATTTTCTCCTTAGTTCCATCCTACCACCTCTCAGATTTTAGCACAACAATCTTGCAAAAATAACTAGAAGGCAAAGCATTAATAACAAAAGTTGGTGTCTACTAGGAAATAAAAACGAATAGACTCAACCTCCAGTAAGTTAGAATTTTGGTAAAACCTTTGGTTGTCCCCCAAATTCTTTCCTTAGTTGCCAATTCTAATTATCTCAATTGCCTGGGAATTGTAGTATTAAGAAATTAATACTGTCCATTATTTGCAGAAAAATCAATTCCCAAACAGAAAATTATTTGTTGGAAAGGATGAATGCATCAAATGCAACTTCTGTCCTTTAAACAAAGAACCACTGTGAGTGACGACATTAATTATGGCTATCAGCACCAGCAGGGTGACTAAAAATTGTTTACACTGAATAAGTGAGTAGGAAGCACCTTTTTCCTTCTGAAGTATCATCTCATCAGTCAGTTCTCAGAAGAGACAGGAATGTCCTAGCTACATGCCGTACTCAAAGATTAGGAAAAAGGAGCTGCTGCAGTGTTACGAATCACATATTTTACAACAAAAGGGAAGGCAAATTTCATTCGGGTAAGCCACTGCTATAAATTTCTTGTAAAACACAATTAGATTTAAATGATAGTATAAAATTGATTCTGCAAGTATCCTTGTATAACTCAAAAGTCCCTGTGGAGAGACCATCAGCCGCTTTGCCTTTGAGCCGAGCCTTCCTTTTTCAGTTTCTAGATCACCGGCCCCTGTGCTGATCATAGCTGATTTCCCTCGGGGGCATGGACAAGGGAAGAAGGCTGAGCCGGACTGGGAGCGGCTGCCCTGGGAAAAGTGCAACAGCAGAGAAGGCAGGATCTGTGAGGCCTGCAGAAGCACTGCGGAGGAAGCATCAGCTCAGCTGAAGGAAAGCCACCTAGATGTGGCTGAAGGCTCAACTCTTAGGATCTCCGCTAAGTCTAGCACCTCGCAGTGGAAGGGACCTGGGTGAGAAGTCAGAGCTCAAAGCAGGCAGTCGCAGAAGGTGACCTGGGCATCCTGTGGCAAGAGGCAGTGGTAGCTGCCAATTTTACGCAATTAATGAGTGTGAATGTGAAGGCTGAAGCTAAGGTAATTTCCCCTGCTAATCTCTTACTAATATTTCCAGGGGCACACTGAAATATGTTCATATGTGCAAATGTGTCTCTTGATGCTTGTGCATATACACATATATTATATACAAATATCTGTAGCCTCTTCTTTGTCTCGATACAACCCTTTACCAATGTCTGCTCATCCACGAGTACAGACCAATTATCCTCCTAAGTGAGCAAATGCATTCTACTCAGATACATACACTAGCATTGCAGTCCAGGGTCTGGTTTGGCCGTGGCTGTCCTCATTTTTGAGCTGAAGTCCCATGACCTCAATCTCAGACAGCAGGAACTGCTGATCACCAAGACAGCAAAGCAGTCTAACGAGGAAGTAGAAAAAATGGAGAGTTAAGAAGTTGTGATGTAAAAAAGACCCATGGAGAGTTATAATCTGAGCAATTCCATAATCCAGATTTAAAATGATATGTAAACCTGGAAGTTGAAGTGTTCTATTTGAAAAAAAAAATAACTCAGTAAAGAAACAAGACATGCTATTTTTTTAAAGATTTATTTATTTTTATTACAAAGTTAGATATACAGAGAGGAGGAGAGACAGAGAGGAAGATCCTCTGTCCGATGATTCACTCCCCAAGTGACCGCAATGGCTGGTGCTGCGCGGATCTGAAGCCAGGAACCAGGAACCTCTTTCGGGTCTCCCACATGGGTGCAGGGTCCCAAGGCTCTGAGACGTCCTCAACTGCTTTCCCAGGCCACAAGCAAGGAGCTGGATGGGAAGTGAACAGGCAGGATTAGAAGCAGTGCCCATATGGGATCCTGCTGCGTCCAAGATGAGGACTTTAACCACTAGGCCACCGTGCTGGGCCCAACACACTATTTTTAAAATAGGAACATTTAAAAACATCATTTGCCACATACATAAAAGAGGGTCAACATCGTCATTGGGAGAAAAATAAGACATATTCCACAAAACATTTTTTGTGATATGTACATGTGTGTAAACACAATACTCACACACGCAAGCAAATACTCACACATACAACAGTGTATGTTGGCACTTCAAAAGGTTTGTGGAAAAAACAATGAAAATACAGTTAAAAAGTAAGTTTAAGGGGCCAGTGCAGAGTGTTAAGCCATTGTGTGCGACGTCACTATTCCATATTACAGTGTCGGGTATGGTTGTGGATTCTCCTCTTCCAATCCAGTTTCCTGTTACTGTACCTTGGAAAGCAGTAAAAAAAAAAAAACAACGTAGGCACCTGGATGTCTGCCAGCTCTGCAGGTTGGAGCTCCTGGTTCTTAACTTCAACCTGACCCAGGCTTGGTTGTTGCAGCCACTTGAGAAGTGAATTAGTAGACAGAAGGTTGTGTTGTCTCTGTCTCTTGCTCTTTCTTTCTGCCTTTCCCTCTCCATTTTCTGTCATTCTTCCTTGCCAACAAATAAATGTGTGTTTACACATGTTTTCCACTCTCATTTCTGCTTTGTTGTAGTTTGTTTGCATTTCAAGAAATATACATTTGCAACATAATTTGTAAATCCCACAAGCCATTCCATCTTGTACAATTGTTAGCTACTGAACTAACACTATTTGTGCAATCTAATTAATATCTATAAGACTCATATGAGAAGATTAAAACACTTATTATCAATAAGCACTTTTCTATGGTACAAGTATGTTAGCTGGTGTCATTGCTGTGAATGCGCCATGATATAGTTGATGCAAGTGTTTTATCAAATCATGCATTTATGAATCCAATTACTTTCTACAAAATAACCTCAGTTTAACTTTTGAGTAGCAATTATGCTAATTCACCAGTATTTTCCTATAAATTATAACTTAATAAAGACATCTAAAGCCTTCCAGACACTCCAATGTGCCCAACAGTTTACTTACGTAAAAATTTCATACCCTTTTACATTCAGAATCATGCTGTTTGTCTGAAATAATATATGCACATTTGTAAACATTCATTATATGCGTGAATTTCATCAAATGAATCAAATAGAGATTTTATCTATGCCTGAAATTCTTGGGTACTCCCAACGAGGGCTTTTCTGAAGCTGAGGATTCCAAGGACTCATTGAGAAGGACCATTCTCGATTTCCTAAGTTCTTCTTTATCAATGTGGGGGGTGGTGATAAGATTTATTTTGTGGATAAATATCAGAGATTTTACTTGGCCAATTGTTTAAATCCACAAACTGAGCAATGAACTGCCTGAATGCTCGTCCCAGGGTTGTGAGATTACTCTATGGAAAATTTGGATTTCTACAATTTGAATAGGCCACCTTCTTGAGCCTCCTGCGGTCATTTCTTGTGCTGTTATGTATTCCAGGAAATGCGGAACCCTGTCCAAATCCTCCAAGGTTTTCCATTCATTAACATGTAGAACTGAAGCGCAACATTTGACCACAAGCATAGCGTGCAAGCTGCTGAGAACACAGAATCAATATTTCTCTTTTCTTGTGCTTTTTATGGAGTCCAGCATTAATGAAATAATGCAGATGCACAAAAAAAAAAAACCACAAAAATACCATGAGTTCTGTATTATATGTGGAGGTTTAAGATTTTAATGGGAAAATAATAGATGATTTTTCTTGAGCAAACCCAACCTCATCAGCTTCTCCTTTATCATTATTTTATTTTTGTCATTAGCATTCTCTTTTTGATTTTGCACAAGGTGGTTGTGTCTGGTTTGTTTTTCCTTACAGCGTGAGGGTAAAAATGAGCCTTCAAGAATGAATAGGGGGTAAGATTACACTTGATATCAGATCCTATTTCTCTAAAACAATTTACCCCATGACTACCACAAGACTTTGCCCAAGTAATCAGGGCACCACTGTATCTCCTGTGCCATGTGCAGACCTTCTAATAACCCAGCATATCCACTTCTTGGTCCTGCCTGTGAAATCCTCCTTTCACATCATTTCCCTCCATAATAAGATGCTTAGCCTTTTACTCCTTAGATTTTACTTAAACATGTCAGCCTTTGAATAGTTTTCTCCTCTAAGAGGCTAAACTCTGGTAACCAATATCCCTTTTAAGTAGAGATTTTCTTTTCCACATTTCTTGTGTCTAAATGAAAATCGCTGTTCCCCAGAAGGAAATGGAGGTTTACTCATTGCCTGAGGATTCAGATTTTCTGGGAAAAAAAGTTATGAAGAAGAAAGTCTATCTGTTCAATTAAGCTTTAGGAGGTGCCCAAAGGCAACGAGGGAACCAGCTGAAGGCCATTTTGGATTCTGTTGAATGTCTAGAATGGATCCTAGAGTCTTTAGAGAGCAAAGGGTGCTTTTTCCTTATTTGAGGGTCGTGTTGAATGCACAAAAGATTACGAAGGAGCCATACATTGAGATCCCTTTGTGCACAACTGAGTCTTCAGCCCGACTACAACCCATTAAGTGATGGCAATGTTTTGAGATGCCAGGTTCAGAGCCACACATGGGAGCACACGTTGAGGCTCAAAGGTATAGAAATCACTGGATACAGGCATCATGATATCCCTGTCTTGTCTGTATGGCATATCCTCAAGGCACTTAATGAATGAATGAATAAATTTTACATTCAGTATAATGGATTTTACAGTCTCTCCTTATTTGGCCTCCTTTCAATGCACAATGATTTCTAGTTTTTATTCTACTTTTGGCCTTCTTTCCTTGAGAGCCTTGTTTTATTTCTCCTGTATAAGTTTTGGAAACTCACATAAAGTCTTTCTCAAATCTATGTTTGAATGGCTTCTTGATTTTAACCTCCCTGTGTCTTTATTTCTTTAAAAGATTTATCCATAGGACATCATTTGCAGAGAGGAAATATCAAATCTGGGAAGCTAAGTTTTTAAAGCACCTCACATGCCAGGGTCCCTGTGAAGACAGCCAGTCTAAGAATGATACAGGATTTGGGCCCGACGTGATAGCATAGTGGTGAAGGTCCTGGCCTTGCACGCTCGGGATCACATATGGTCACCAGTTGTAATCCTGGCAGCCCTGGTTCCCATCCAGCTCCCTGCTTGTGGCCTGGGAAAGCAGTGAAGGACGGCCCAAGGCTTTGGGACCCTGCACCCATGCAGGAGACTTGGAAGAAGCTCCTGGCTCCTGCCTTCAGATTGGCTCAGCTCCAGCGGCTGGGGCAGCTTGGGGAGTGAACCATTGGACAGAAGATCTTCCTCTCTGTCTCTCCTCCTCTCTGTATATCTGATTTTCCAATAAAAATAAATAAATCTCAAAAAAAAATGTTACAAGATTTGAGGGCAGAAGTCAGTTTGGCTTTATATGAAAACTTGGTCGGAAGGAATTACTAAAGTAAGTGTACATGCATTTACGTAATGTTTGTGGATCTGATTTCTCATTGTACATAGATGTTATAAATAATACACACTTTAGCCCACTCTTAAAGAGTACTCCTTAGATTGTAAAAATGCTCCATGTGATGTGTGATGTTAACGACCATGTGCAAATAATTCATGATATTTTAACCAAGGTACAGACAGATTAAATTGAAGCATCACTTGCCCTGAAAGATGAGATAAAATGAAGAATGAAATAAGAGAATTCAGGAAGTGTATTGACATCATTAGCTTCCTAGAGAAGGGCTACCAAAAATTAGAATGCATGTCAGATGTAGATTCCTACAAGTTCAACCTGCTCTAAGAGTAGGAGACCACATATGGCTTTTTAATGACTGAATCCCATTTTCTACATGATTCCTGGACTACCTGGTGCTTAATAAATATTTATGTATTATTTAATATCTGATTAAACAAGAAGCCCTAGTCTGATGAACCTCGGATTAAAGCGATTTAATTATCCAGAGGCTAGGTAAACAAAGCAAGAACTGCTGTCTTGGTATTTCTAATACTGTCTAGGTAAGACTATGGAAATAACTCAAAAAGTCTCTGGGAAATGGAATTCAAAGATACAAAGAGAGTTTGCTATCCAGGCAAAGGAGGGGTCTTCAAAGAAGGAATAGAAAAAGCATACCATCAAAAATGCATAGATATTATTTTTTTCCATCAAATACACTTATATTTAAATGATCTTTTCCACAATGTTTTGGATTTCCTGCCTAGATTTCTGGAATCCATAGACAGGAGGTGTCTTTGAGTGAACGCTGCCTACGTTTGGATTTTCACTGCGGTGTAACAGCCTCAGGCACCATCATTAAGATCATTCACTGTGTCCTCTCACTTGGATGTCTAGCCCGACATGCACCTGCTCGTTTATAGTGCAGTATTCTGTGGAGAATTTCCTTGGAGGAAGGATTATGTTGATCAGATAAGCAAATTCTGATCATTATTGAAACTCATATGAAGTCTCTATTTCTTAGTGTAATTTCATATTTTCTTTTTTATTAAGGGAGAATGAATAGAGGCACTTACTAGGAAAAATAATATCTTGAAAAGTGAAATTAGTAAAAAAAAAAAAAAAAAGCTATCCTGTTAAGAGTGATTTTCCATAACCTGGGGAATTTCGGAGCACATTCGTGTTTAGAAGGTGGGGATCAAGGTCACTGTCCATCTATCCTTGTAGACCTCAGTGTCAGAGCCTGGTCTCTGTACTGGGCCATTGCCTGTCTCCCGCAAGAGGCTGATAACAAAGCTGCCATTGTGTCTCTGCCTACCATCTTTAGTACACAAGAAAGGTCCAATTCTGTGTTGCATATAAGGCCCAACTTTCCAGAACATTGCCTGTGTCAGCTTGTTTTCTAGTTTAGATACTGCTCATAACCAGAGATAGGGGTCTACGCTAGCTGCAAAATTGGCAAGCAAAACAAGGCAAAGGAAAACAGGGGATTGCAACATGTAAAGAGGGCCCGTGTCAAGGTCCTGAAGACAAACTTGAAGTCCTACACCATATGATTTTCCTGTTTTCAAGACATCATAATAGAATCCTATCAATGTACAAGCAAAGCCAATGTATAGCCCGATAAAAATGACATGCTATGTATAGGCAGAAGCAATTAAGACACACACATGTCCAAAAGGAGGACCATGAAGATTGATCTGAGGATGTCCATCTGAATCCTGAGAAGTTGTCATCCTGCTGGCACCATAATCTGAGACTTCCAGCTTCCAGAATTTGTGAAAATATATTCCCATTGTTTACATCAACAAATCTAGGACACTTGCTGAATCAGCTCAAATAGAGTAATTATACACACAATATCCTGCATTGGATTAATGTCCAATGTCAGTGTCTTCATTTTGATAAATGTACCAGGGCTAAACATGGGCTGTTCACCTTAGTAGGAACTTAGTAAAACAAAACACTCAGCTGCCTTTGATTATTTAAAAAAATATTTCATATTTGAAAGGCAGAGTTACAGAGATAGCAGGAGAGACTGAGAGAAAGAAAGAGAGGGAGAGATTTCACATTCACAGGTTTACTCCCAAATGGTAGTAATGATGGGAGCTGGGACAGTCTGAAGCCAGAAGTCTGAGCTTCTTGTGGGTCTCCCACATGGGTTACAGGGATCCAAGACTTGGGCCATCCTCTACTGCTTTCCCAAATCTTTACAGACAGCTGGTTTAGAAGTGGAGCTGTCAGGAGTTGAACTGGTAACCATATGGAATTCCAGTGCTGCAGGCTGAAGCCAAGCATGCTATGCCATGGTGTTGGCCTATCTTCAATTATTTTGCAAACATAAAATTATTCCAGAATAAAATCAAATAATAATAGAAAAAAGTAAACATGTGTATAAGTTATCCCTCATCTGAACTTCTTGGGATAACAAATATTTTTTAATATTATATTTTTTAATATTTTTGGAATATTTGCATATATACAATGAGATATATTGGAGAACAAATTCTATGCAGCAACTTTGATGATGTTCTATATATTCCTGAAAATAATCATATATATATATATATATATATTTAGAAATCTATTTATTTGAAACCTAGAATGATAAAGTTAGAAAAAGACAGAGAAAGAGATTTTCTGTTGACTGATTCACTCCCTGAATGATTTCAATGGTTAGAACTGGGCCAAGCCAAAGGCAGGAGGCGGGAATAGCATGTGGTTCTCCCATGAAGTGAAGTGGCACGATCCCAATTCTTGATCTGTTCTCTGGTTTTTGTTTTTTTTTTTTTTTTTTTTTGATCATCAGTATCATTGGGAGAGAGCTACATCAGAAACAAAGTGGCTGGGACTCAAATCTATGCTCTCATTTAGGAAGCAACGCGTCTCAAGTGTCAGCTCGATTTACTGTGCCATGTGTTGGTTTCAGTGTGGCATAACCTTTTAAAAACACCAATTAATGAGGTGAGAGACAGACAGATGAGAGATATACAGAAAGACAGAAAGTGCCTCCATCTGCTGATGAGCTCTCCAAAAGCCTGTGAAAATTGGTCAGGGCCAAGCTGAAGCCTGGGTTCAAGGAGATAAAGTAGGTCTCTGATGAGGATGGCAGGAGTACAACTACTTGAGCTATGATGCAAATTAGCAGGGATGCAAATTAGCAGGGAACTGGATCCTTAGGGATGAGGCCGTAACTTCAGCCTAAACATAAGTGGTCATTCCAATCAATGCCTTAACCACTGGGTTAAATGACACCATCCCTGAAATTTTTAAATAATGCCTGAATTTTCACTGTGGTTTGTCATATGTGAACTTTTTTTTTTGCCTGAGATGTCCTGTCAGGGCACAGATTTGTTATATTTGGGAACATTTCAGATATTTACATTAGAGATGTTCAACACATGTTAAGAACAGCTCAGGAAAAAAGTCTACATTCACTTTGAACAAAAGGACAATAACAAAGACGCATTGAGATGAAATCAAAGAGGAGGTAGCAGCACAGTCAACGAGGTGGCTCACACTCCTGGCATGCTTACTGGCTGTCTCTGTGCCTCATTTCACTTTATCATCCTCAGATAGGACTATTACAATACTTCCCCATTGTTGTCTTGAGAAAATGAAACCAGAATTAAATACTTCAAGAGTTAGTTAATAATGTGCTCATTTGCAATATTTGATATTTTAGGATTGACATTCTGACAACCAGTCCCGAGGTGTTTATCCTTAAGTAGTTTGCTACGTTCATTAAGCAGATCACTTGTGCTTCCTGCCCATCCAAGTCGTGGTTCCTGCCCATCGTGGTCGCTTGGAACTATGGAGTCTTCCTCCTTCCCATGCTGATTCCCTGAAATTGGCAAAGAACAGTAATGACAGCGATGAGACAATGATGATGATGATGCTAGTCCAGGGAGTACAGCTCCCCTAGGTCACATGAAGCTCCATTCTGAGCCCACATCTCATGTGAGAAAACTAACAAAGGTTTGACTATTCCACTCTTACAAGTTGGATTCCACAGTTAAGCAAAAGCACATCACATCCTTCTCGGAGTCTATGAGATCCCTACACTCCCATTGTTTCTCATACCTCACCATGGGCTAGCCCAACTCTATTTCTGCATTGTAGTACCTGTTCAGTTGTCGTGTGTTGAACGAATGAGTGCAAATATCATAAGCGAAAACATCTGAAAGGACAATTTTCATTTATTTGATCATCTAGCAAGATAAACAAGTGATGGGTTAATACAAGATTATAGGTGCTGCAAAATCGGTATGTAGAGAGCAGAGTGTAAGGGTCAGCCATGGTCAGCAGGACAGGACCGCAGAGCTTGGGATGGTATATCTGCAACTGGAAGAATATCTAGGAATTCAAATTTGATTCAAGCGAAAAACGCCAATTCCGACTTGAAGGGTGCTTGCAGGCAGACCCACAGAGGTGTAAAACAAGATAGAATTTTTAGGGAAACTTGAACCTTTGTTTGATGTGAGCTAATCAGCTGTGGCCTGCCTCTGTACATGTCTTGGACCCACTGTTACTGGAACACAGTGTCTGGGGACCAATGCAATGGTTCAATAATCCTCTCCCTGTAAGCTCCAGCATTCTGTATTGGCTGTTTCATTTTCCATCCAGCTCCTTGCTTATGGCCTAGAAAATCAATAGAGAATGGCTCAAGCCCTGGGACCCTGCACCCATGTGGGAGACGCAGAAGAAACTCCTGCCTTTGAATTTGCTCAGATTCAGCTGTTGCAGCCATTTGGGGAGTGAATCACTTGACTGAATATTTTTCTCTCTGTCTCTCCTTCTCTCTAGAAATCTGCCTTTCCAATGAAAATAAATAAATCTTAAAAATCCCTACAATGTCTGTGATCTTAAACCATAGTCTTTGCATGGCCATGGATAGGGAGAAGCTTGGAGAACATTTTGGTTTACATAATTATGGTCAATTTAAGCTGTTTAACACTATAAAATATGAAGCTAAGGGAATATTGAACCTAGAGCCACAACTGAATATAAATGAAGCCAAATTGCATATCTGAAATTTGAATACTTTGAAGACAGATGGACAAAATGTCTGATATAATTAATAAGATCATGCTAGTAGGTTTTTTCTTGGTTAATAAATGAAAAGAGCATATGTGGCTGATTTTGAGAGAGTGAGAAATAAAGGGTTTTTTAAACACATCTACTAGAGGACATTCATAAAGCTCAACAGGAATCCTGAACTCAAGTTAACACGGGAAAAAAAAGGTAAAAAATGGTTCCATATCTCTAGTCTTCAATAGTGCAAGTTGTCATTAATTGCTGTAATCTAAATGTCCAGCTGACAGATGTTTTTCCTGAAAAAGCATGTGAGGCTTAAGTGTTTCAGTAATCTACTCTGGTCTTGGGTTGATAACCACTTGTCTCTATGAATAATGCCATACTTCTCCCTGCCTAGACTGTGGCCATTAGTAATCCTAGTGAACATTTACATAACACTCCTTTTGCCAGAAATTCTTCCCAAAGACACCTTACAAGAGTGTATTACATTGGACTTCAGTCTTCCTACGCAGGAAGAAATCAGCCTGGAGTTTGTTCATCAGCAGCCTCTGGGTGGGGGGGTGGGGTAACCTGGGACCAGAAACATGCAGATAGCAGAAACCTGGGTCTAGGGAACACGGATGGTTGCAAAGCACAAGACCTTTGCTACCAGGCACGCGTGACGGTCAGTTAAGCTTCCAAGTTACACACAACCTAAATGTAGGAACACTGTTCACTCCTTTGCGCATGAGATGAACAAAGGTTCAGCTGTAGTCTCCAAGGCAGTCTCTCAGCGGGCATTACACACATGGAGGAATGCAGGTATCCCAACAGGGCCATTGCTTTCCCCAACACTGGGGAATGTCTGCCATACTAGGAGAAGAACTCAGGGAAGCAGGAGATATAAAGGATTTCTTACTCAAAACATTATTTTTTAAAGATCTATTATTTTTTTAGTATTTTTAAAAAGATTTTTAAAGATTTAAATATTTTTAAAATATAGATTTATTTCTTCTTATTGCAAAGTCGGATATACAGAGAGGAGGAGAGACAGAGAGGAAGATCTTCTGTCTGATGATTCATTCCCCAAGTGAGTGCAATCACTGAAGCTGAGCCGATCCAAAGGCAGGATCCAGGAAATTCTTCCAGGTCTCCCTCGCAGGTACAGGGTCCAAGGGTCTTGGACCATCCTCGACTGCTTTCCCAGGCCACAAGCAGGGAGCTGGATGGGAAGCAGAGCTGCTGGGATTAGAACTGATGGCCATATGGGATCCCAGAGTGTTCAAGGAGAGGACTTTAGTCACTAGGCCACCATGCTGGGCCCACTCAAAAAATTCTTATTGTAAGCACATTTCCTATAAGATCTATGCTTTTTACAAATTCCCAATTATGCAATACAGGGCTACTAATTACAGACTATTTCTAAAATAGATTCATCTGGCTAAGCTGAAACTCTATACCCATTAAATTAGAAGGTCCCCACTTCTTTATCCTCCAGTCCCTGGGAACCGCCATTGTATTCCTTAAGTCTATGATTTTGACTTTCATAGAGACCTCATTTAAATGCCTCATTTAAGTGAAATCATGCAGTGTTTATTATTCTGTGGTCAGCTTAGGTTATTTTATTGTGTAATTATAGATCTTTCCTTTGTATGGCTGTATAGTATTCCATCATGACTATATCCAAATCATCTATTAGGCACAGGTGTTTCTAAAAGGATTCCTATACCCTCACCTTGGTCAACCAAGACAGGGGCACAGAAAACAATTCTAGAAACGAGTTCTCTTAGGAGGGCCCTGCTAGAGATCATCAGAGGTGGCTGCCCAGGGCAGGGAATCCAAACCCAAGAGCGGAGAAAAGGGCATGTTGTGTGAGGGAGGGGATGGGGAGCCTGATCCAGGCGAGAAGTATGTGTGAGGGAAAAATCATTGCTGAAGAAAAAACTCATGATATGCAAATGGGAATTGATCAAATAAATACAAGTGGGAGCCAGTTTTTTCTTTCACAGAGGTGGTATGAACATGAAAAGAGAAAACGAAAATGAAGTCTTTGTCATTGAAGTAAAAGTATATCTGTGTTATTTATTTCTAAATAGAAATGAAATGAAACTGGTGTGTGTGTGTATCTGTGTGCATATACATACATGTTTTCCTAATTTTCATGACCCAGAAGTTACGATCACGTGCAGTACTCAGTGCTTGATTTATGTTAGAAGGAACCTGGTTTCTTTACGGCAAAATGACTGATTTCAGGGTCTGCCTGGTAAAGAACAGACCTAGAATTTTTTTTTTTTATCCCAAAAGCAATGATGAGCACAACGTGATGGGATCACATGAGAAAGCAAATAGGACAATGTGAACACATATCTAGCAGAAACATACAGAAAAGTATTGAGCATCTGAATAAATTATGATTGGGACAAATTACATTGTGTTGTATAAAGTAGCAATTCAGGAATCCCTTCTTAGATACGTAAAATGTAAAGGTGAGTAGGAGGAAAGAGGAAAACATTCTATTTTCAGTAGGATGCCAATAATAATGGAAGGAATAGTATGATGAGAAAATCAGCCATTGGCATGTAGAATAATAATAATTACTATGGCCAAGAGATGTTAATGATATAAATACAAAAGTGTAACGTTTGACAATGAGAGATGTGTTTACATAGCCTCAAATTACCTCTGCAAAATTACCTATGCATTTCTAGATGAAAATAAATAGCTTAGCAGAGGAAATATTTGATGACCCTTGTTCTAATTAAAATGTAAAAGTTAATATCATCATTAATGGGACAAATAAAAATTGTGTTCTCTCCACAAAGATTCAATGAGAAGAATAGAAGATTGTGAGAATCATCACACAAATTCATAGTGAGAGAGACTTGAGAAAGAAGCTAAACTGCAATTTTCAAAGGAGTTTGAAAGGATTTCAAAGGGTTTTGAAAGTCAGTAACAATTGAGAATCTATTCCGGTTGGAAGATATAACAATGAATATATTCATGTTAATTTTCTATTTTTCTTTTTTCTCAAAGCATTGGAATCTACATCTCCTGGGGATTTCAAGTTAGAATTTCCTGAGTTCTGATACATTGTGAGTTTGGAATGAGCATCGCTGATATAGAAGACAAGTATCATGATGCTACAGTAGATGGCTTATGTTCCAAATCTTCTAATCAAAAATTATTGGCCATGCTAATGTCTGAGTAAACCAATAATTAAGCACAAATTCTGAGAAGATAGTTGTTTTATAGTAGATATTTTATACCTAGTTATTTTTACGCTTTCTGTGTCCAAAAGGCTGTCTGACAAAAGTAGCAATGGTGTGACTTCCAAAATATAGTCTTTCAGCAGATTTCGTGCCTAATTTATTTAATTCTGTTTTGATACTTAAAATGCCTTTTTGTTATTGTTAGTGTAAGCATTACTTTATTCAATTTAAGCATAAGCATACAATACTTCTGTGTTAGAAAAATCATGAATTATCCTTCATTTTATTGATTCTAAATTTAGTAATTTTTCATCCCATAATAACCTTCCTTAGTAGTAAAATCACATATTAAATAAGTCTGAGGATATTTTATTTAAAAGGGTATGGAAAAATGTGTTTTAGAAAAAAAAAAAACTTCATTGATTTCAAACACTTTTCACCTAAACAAAACTACTTGTTTTAGAAAAGTTAACTTACCACTTGTGATGTGGAGAGAGAATAAAGACAAGAACACAGAGAGGGCTCCTGCTGGGTTCTCTGCCTCAGTTGCCTACAGTAACTAGAGGGCTAAAGTCAGGAGCCAAACACTCAGCCCAGGCTTCCTGTAGGGATGGCATGAATGCCATTGCTAGAACCTCTAGGATGGACTCCCAGAGTCTGAATTAGCAGGAAGCTGAACTTGGGAAATACAGCCAGGGATTAAACCCAGGCACTCCACAAGAGAAAACGGTGACTTCATATTTAACCTTTTGGCAAGAGATATGTATGGTTTTGAAATGGAGAGAGAGAGAGAAAAAGAAAGAGAAAAAGTTTTTTTTTCTATTCTGATCACTCCTCAAATGTCTACAGTCTCCAGGGTTGGACCAGGTGGTAGCCAGGAGCCCAGAACACTCCACCCAGGTCTTCCAGGTGGGTGGCAGCTGCCCAAGCAGTTGGGTAATCTCTTGTTGGCCAGGTGTATTATGAGGAAGCTGGCAGAGAACCAGAATAGCCATATCTAGAATGAACATCTGACATGGGGTGCTGAGGTCAAAAGGGGGCCTCAGTGCTGTTGTCCCCAACCCAACTTTAATTCTGCTTTGAATGAACTTTTTAAAATCCTCTCATGTATATATATGATTCTATGTTGTAATCTAAGAATGCAAGATAAACATTTTCCAGAGTTGTTTGTATGTGTCTTATTTTAAAGGCAGGGTGATTGGGATCCCTCTTCCATCTATGTTTTCGCCATGTAGATAGTGAAGACAGTCAGGTCTGGGTCAGGCCAGGAATGGGTCAGCCTTCTGTTTCTGAGATGTTTCCCTTGCAATGTATCAGTATCAGCAGTTATAGCCTCACATTGCTGAAAACAATAGTGAATCTTCAATCCAACATGAAGATTTATTTTCTTGTTTAACCTTTATAATTTCTTCCATAAGACTTGGTGTTTCTATACACATAGGCCATACTTACAGTGTGCAGATGTACATTTTAGCGCCTTAGATTTCTAGTGTTTGTTTAAAAGAGATTTTGATCCCAAAATCTGCTAATGCTACTATGCAAGTGCAATTATAACTATAGAAGTACAATTGATTTTTCTGTATAATGGCACTAGATCCTTTGACCTTACCAAACTCATTTTAAAATTTAAGTGGTTTACATATAGAATGCTGAGGCTTTTCTATTTCTACCAGGATTTCTACAAGTCATTAGTTCTTCATTCAAGGAACACATAATTTAGGTTTCTCTAGTTCCCCTGATTGCCTTACTAGGACCCTCAGTTTACTGTGGGCAGAGAGGGTGGAGAGTAGAAATACTGTGTTGATCTTGCTCCCGGTATTCATGGAGAAAGCACTCTGCCCCATGACTAATGCATGTCTGATGCTTTGCTTGTCTGGGCATACATTTTGTTGTGGTTTTCAGAAAGCAATTGAGCAGAATGCAGAGTTCCTTTCTGGAGGTCCTCACTCCCACCTCTACGCTTTAAATGTCATTCCAGCTCTCTGGCTCAATTATTTCTCACGGAAAGTTATCTAGAACGATGTGGTTGCTCCCCTGTAATGTGATTAATCCGTTTTCTCTTGTTGATCTCAGGATTCTTTTCTTGCCTTTAGATTCCATCAATTCAGTTATGGCAGACGTGTCTAGGCTTGGAGCTCTGTGCTTAACTTACTTCACTGGTCGCCCTGGGCCTGTAGCTCAATGCCTTTCCACCAGATCTGAAATCGCCTCATTTCCTCATGTGCGTGTTTTCTCCTCTCCCTCCAAGGGTCTCATTTCTCTGCATCTTTCACTACAGACTGCTGGGTGCATCCACAATGCCCTTCAGATTGCTAAAATAGCTTTGTTTCATTGTTATTGTTTGTAATTTAAGTTCTATGGATCTACCTTTACGCTTATCAATTCTTTCCTCCAATATTCAAGCTCTGGAGTCTCACTGAAGAATTTTTCATTGTCCACTCTTATACCATTCAACTTGAGAATTTACTGAAGTGTCGTTTGAATGTGCTGTGAATGGTGTCTTCTAAATTCAACACGTGGAAATACGCAGTTTCTGTCACTTTTTCCTTGCATATGTATCCTACTGATCTGTTTCTTTTCATTTCTTATTTTTCTGTAACACTATACACTTTAGTTAATCCAAGTGCATTTTAAAAAAATCGCTATCTGGTGTTCTCCCTTCGGTGTGTGTGTTTGTGGTTGATTTGTGTGTGTGGGTGGGTGTGTGATTTAAAAATGCAACAAAACTTAATCTATAAATTCTCTCTTCTGCCTGTGGAATTTAACTCAACATTTCAGAGGATGTGAGGGCATTTCAAAAACATCAAGGAAAATTGAGTTAAATGGATGTTTCTCTTTGTGCAAATCACTTTTGAAATTCATGCACTGTTTTTTGATAATACGTTTTCTATGAGTTTTTTGAAGATCTCACCTACACATGGATTTCAAAATTTCTGCACTGAAATAAACATGCTTTTAAAAAATTACTTATTTTTTATTGGAAAGACAGATTTACAGAGAGAAGGAGAAACAGAGAAAGATCATCCATCCACGGGTTCACTCCTTCCAGTGGCAACAATGGCCATAGCTGAACTGATCCGGAGCCAGAGCCAGGAGTTTCTTCCAGGTCTCCCAATCAGGTACAGAGCCCAGAGGCTTTGGGCCATCTTCTACTGCTTTCCAAGGCCACAAGCAAGGAGCTGAAAGGAAAGTGGAGCAGCCTGAACCTGAACTGACATTCATATGGAATCCCAGCGGTTTCAAAGCAAGGATTTCAGCCACTAGGCTATCATGCTAAGCCTGTGCACATTTTTTCTTTCAAGATTCACTTGTTTTTTTTGGACAGGCAGACTTAGAACAGGAGAGACCATGAATGATGTTCTATCCACCAGCTCACTACCCAAATGGCTGTAATGGCCAGAGCTAAACTGATTTCATGGCAGAAGCCAGGAGTTTCATTTGGATTTCCCAAGTGGGTGCAGAGTCCTACAGACTTGCGCCAGCCTCTGTTGCTTTCTCAAGCCATAAGGAGAGAGTTGGATCAGAAGTGCAGCAACCAGGACATGTATTGGCATCCATATGTGATCCTGGCAATTGATGGAGGATGATTATCCTGTTGAGCCATGGCTATAGCCCTGAATAAGAATCTTCAATTTCACCTTTCGTGAACATTATCAGGTACACTTTTAAACTACTCTCAAAATGGAGCAGCTGTTATGATCAAGTGATTCATGTTAACAGTTTCTCATAGATATTTTTGTTCATAGATTTGTGTGTTAGCTAAGGAGGAAATGCAAATTTAGGATTGGTTAAGGCACACTACCAGATGTTACTTTCCACTAGTCTCTCACATTTCGCCTGTGAGTGCATTCATGGCTTGTCAGAGACGATGTGTCTGCCAGCCTGATCTCTGCTGTTGTCCATTTACACTTTTTTCCTGTCAACTGCATGTGCCATGGTTCTTGGTAAACCCTTCGTCTGTCTCAGCACCCAGCACTCCCAGTTACATTCCTAGCCAGTGCCTGGGATTTTAGGTTTGCAAGCCAGCAGCACTCTTTGTCCACTTGCCAAGTTTAAACTGGAGTTATTAAGTTATTATTATTTCTTTAAACATAGACCAAATGGGATGGGAGGGAGAGAGAGAGGATTTGCAACTATTTTTTCTTTATGACAAGTCACATGTTAAAATTTCTCCATAAATGCTGTTCATTTTTGATAAGGGGACTCTTAATTATTTTCTACCTTGGTTATATAAATTGGATTTTTCTCATAAATGGCCTATTATATTTCACTTCAAGAAAACCCTCAAATAAAAACCAGCATTTGTAACAACAGAATTTTTCCACAGTCACCATTCTATTACCGATATCTCATAAAATTGTATAATTATAAACTTAAATTCAAATACAGTTTCAGGGTAAAGGTAATATAAACTCTATTCAAATGTCATAAATATTTTATTAGGCATTTAATTTCTCATTTATGCTTTTATGACATTTTCTTCAGCAATACAGACATTGCACACAGCCTTGAAAGGGGAAGATCTGCTTCAGCGTATGGTGGAGGTTGAGAATGCACCCTAAGTATAGGACTACCCAAAGGCAAATATTTACAAATATAAACCAAATATATACAACTGCCATCACAGTCTTTTAAATATAAAAGAATTTATATCCTACATAAACTTTCGGCACAGTCGGTTTTTAGTAATAGTCAAAACTGCACAACAAAGAGTAAGAAACCAAGAAGGGAGAATTATGAATTTCCTAGATGCTGAAGCCAGAGTATAACTCCAAGCAATCACACGCAGAGTCAGCTATACACTCATTGTCCACTGAGCAGCCAGAAATGCTTTCCTCTTGCCTTTATAGTTTTATTTCTATTTCAAGAAAAAAAAAAACCTGGAAAGTAAATTCCTCAGAATATATTGCTAGCCAATGCCAGTGTGCAGTCCATCAGTAAAAATGACTGCTGTGGGATTTGGAAGTAGGAAGTGTCTCAGAATCCTCCGTGCACCTGCAGCCACCATGCCAGACGCAGGACCGTGGCAGGTGCACACCAGAAGCTGTGTAGCTGCTTGCCAGAGTTGTAACAGCTAACCAATGTTCCCTGTAACACCTGCTGTGATGTCACAGCAACCGGGACCCCACAAGGACTCACACAATCACTTCCTTGCCCAAGATGTTTGTCACTTCCTGCAGCCTCTGCCAGGCACCTCCTCAAAAGGATATTTTAAGTACCTAATACCTTGCGTTTAATTCTTGAGTAAATCCTGTTTGATCTATTATTTGATATCAGAATTAGTTCAATGATGAGTGGTGAAGGAATGCTTGAAACCTAAGATGGACTATGTGAAGGCTGTAGTTGCAGTTCCACCATTGTCCATTGCTCTATCACATTCCCTAGCTTCATTCTGAATACTAGGGTCTGTGTTTAGTTCTCTGTGTTGGGTTCCAACTGTCATGGACACAGCTGCTGGAATAAAAACCAGGATACTAAATCACATTTTGCCTAGTTGTCTACATATGAGCAGACTAAGGCTATAGCCTCATCAATCAGGTATCTATCTGCTTCAGCCCTTTGAGTTAACGATGCACTGAAGAGACCAGCGTTAAAACTCAGTGAGGACCAAGGCTGCTATTTTAAAACCAATTTAGCATAATTAAAATGCAATTCAATGAATTGATGTCATTTACTATTTTAATGTATTTATTATTTATGATTATGTAAACAGTTTATATTCACATAATGCATACAATTTACAAAACAGAATAAAGTAGCATTAATTATATATCTTATGGATTAATTTAGATAAATATCAACAGGTATTCATTGAGACAAATATTATAAAATCTATGGCTATGCTGAATACTGAAAAAAATTCTTGATTTTTCCCTATTCAACAAAATGTTTTAAATCATCCTCACTGTGACGGCTGTTGTCAGGCACATTAACATATGACTGCATGTATTAATTGGGTGTTGTTTTTGTAACACAATGATCTATGAATGAGTTTAACCTTGATCATGTTTTTAAAGCTCTGCGTTACAATACAGTATTATTGGACATCAAAGCTTCCACATATGGGGCCAGCATTGTGGTACAGTGGGTTAAGATACTAGCTTAGACACTGGCATCCTACATGAGCACTGGTGTGAGTCATTGGCTTCTCCATTTCCAATCAAGCTTCCTGCTCATGTGCTTGGGAAAGCAGCAGACAATGGTCCAAGCACTTGAGTCACTGCACTGGTGGGAAACCTGGATGGGGTTCTCAGCTCGTGGCTTTGGTCCGATCCAACTCACAATCAAGATGGAGGATGAGTTTCTCTGTCTATTTTTCTCTCTCATTTTCTCTGTCATTTTGTCTTTCAGAATAAAAGGAGGAGCTTTGAAACTAAAACCAGAACAAATGAAAGCTTCCACTTGCATTTGGGGAGACACAGTTCTACGCATGCTACTGTACAAACAGAAATAGAAAATTTAGTTTTTCAAAATGAGCCTACATTAAATATGTTCTACCATACCTACTTTTCCAGATTTTAGTAAGACATAGCAACAACATGAGTTTTGAATAGTTAAAACACTTTTTTTCCTCCCAAAACTCCACACATAAGTCTTTTTATTTGTAATACAAAAAGCTATTTACATAAATTATATAAAAGTGGTTGCATGAATTTAATGATGCAAATTTTTCTAGGTTTTACTTTCTCTAACACTTGATTAATTTTATTGCCATAATTTGCATCCTTTTTTCAAGATGTTAGAAAGTACCTTCAAAATTGATCTTTAAAATGTTAAGATTATTCAACATATGCAGAAGTAACAATCAGCACTTAAAAGTTATCTAGGAGGTCATGTGCTTTTAATCTTTGATATTAAGCAAGTACTGAAACAAAGCGAGTCTGACATTTTGTTGGACCAGCATGTGTGAAAGATGTATCTACTTTTTGACTTTACATACTGTACCAGTTGAATTCATTAATTATGCCTGCATCTTGGGAACCTTCTACTCATTGTTATTCTGACACATGTCAAAGAATAGATAGTTATTTAACTATAGTGTCAACTAAAAATAGTGCAAAAGGAAAATTCCAGGTCTCTGAAGAACAGTGATATTTCAAAACAGAAAGGTTTATTATAAAATGAAGTACCCCCTATACCTTGTGCACATAGAAAGAGCAATGGTTGCTTTATGTATTGTCTGATTATTTTATGACCTCTGACATGAAAAGTAACTCGAAATTCAGCATTTCACATATCCTTTTTTCCTGCCCTAATGAAAAGCTATTTCCTTCCATCTAACATATAGTTTTAGTGTACTTCTATTTCCCATACTTTCAAGCGTATCTCATGAATGCAAATGAATAGAAAGAATAAGACGATTTTTATATCACTTCTTTCAAAATACGTATCTTATACCTTATATTTTTCTTAGTTTTTTCTTTTTACATTTGTATTTCTTATTATTTATTTTAAAGACAGAGCCACAGAGAATGAGAAGGATCTTCCACCTGGTGGTTCAATCCTCAAACTCCCAGAACAGCCCTGACTGGGCAAAGCCAAAACCTGGAAATTGGGAATCCCTCCAGGGATAACTTGAAGGTGACAGAGACAAAGGACATAGGACATTACCTGCTGCCAGCTTAGTAAGGAGCTGGATCAGAAGTGGGGCAAGACACTACCCTAAATACTCCATGTGGTAAGCAGAAGCCAGGAGCCAGGAACTGTGCACAGGTTTCCATGTGAGTGGCAGGTCCCACGTCCTTGAGGCATTATTTTCTACTTTTTTTGCCTATTAGCAGTGAGTCGAATTGAAGCTGAGGTAGTTAGAACTGAAATGGGATGCAACTGTCCTAAGCAGTTGCTTAATTTAATGCATTACAATTTTCTTTTATTAATTTTCCACCTTCTGTAAATGATGAAGGTTTTCACATGGGATTAAGAAATCCCAAAGAAAAAAAGTAACATAAATGTTACAGTTATTTCATACCGTTAATTTGATAATAATCTTTGCTTTTATGAAATGGCAATTTGAGTTACTAATGTTACACTTTATCCAATCAAGTCTACCTATTATTTTCAGTCCTCTAGTTTAAGTGCACACAAACCAGCATCTTTGCAATTATAACTCTGGCTTGTAGAAACACTTCTCAAGTAAGAACAGATGCACATCCAGAGGTTAAACATTAAAGTTAAAAAAATGAAAATTGCAAAGTGCATTATGATCATTAAGTAATTAATTTCACGCACTTACGAGTATGGCTGAATGTGGAAACTTGCTCTAGGTGAAAAGCCCACTAGAGGCAGGGTTAATGTTAGTAAGACAGTACTTGCCGTTGCTAGGAGCGAGAGTGAAGTGTGCCTTCTTTTCCTGTATATAAGAATAACCTAAAGTATGACAACTTTGTCGATGGTAAGGTGGGTTTGAGGTCATCAGGGATCAGAGAGCCATTGACGAGAGAGTAGGAAAGGATAGCTATCGTAGGGTGCGAACAATGACGATCATCGTGGTTGGAATGGTACCCTTTTCCAGCAGCAAACAGCTTCATTTGGAAGGATTCTGCAGCTACCTTGATAGTACGTAGTTCCATACAGTATCATTGCTTCTTGGTGCACTAGAATGTGGGGGTCATGATACGATTCTAGTGACATCCTTACAAAGAAAAGTGAATTAGGCTAGATCTAACTAATTGGTACTTGAGTGGGAGAATCATCCGCTTTGAGGAATCAATGTTGTTCAAGTTACAATGCCTAATACGCATTAGTAAACTTGACATTGATATAATTAAGTTGTGATCTTTATGGTGGCATGTGGAACGAAGATGAAGGATGGATGAACAGTTAGCACCCAGAATCATCAGCACATTGTTTTCATGGCAGAAAACTTGCAATCACTTTAGAAAAATGAAAAATTAGCTGCAATCTGTGAGAACACATGAACTGAGAATGGTGAAAGGTCAAGTGCCCAGTGGTATTTGTTTTGAAGATTTATTTATTTTTATTGGAAAGGTGGATATACAGAAAGGAGGAGAGACAGAGAGGAAGATCCTTCATCAGATGGTTCATTCCCCAAGTGACTGCAACTGTTGGAGCTGAGCCAATCTGAAACCAGGAGCCTCGTCCAGGTCTCCCACATGAGTGCAGGTTCCCAAGGCTTTGGGCCGTCCTTAACTGCTTTTTCAGACTACAAACAGGGAGCTGGATGGGAAGTGGAACAGCCGGGATTAGAACCGGCACCCATATGGGATCCAGCACGTGCAAGGCTAGGATTTTAACCACTAGACTATCAAGTCAGGCCTGCCCAGTGGTATTAAACATCCCAGATACTCAACTCAAAGTTCAAGCAGAAAAAGTCTTCTGCTCTCTATCACTCTGCAAAACCAATGTCTGGAAGCAATATTCTTTATTTGTTCAGTAAGTAGATGGTATGTTTGAGTCTTCTCCATAGCATTTATATGCAGTTTCACACTCACGTACAATAAGAGAATAATAAACATCATGATGAGAAAGTGAAGCCACTGTAGCGCTGAAGGATAGGGGACCTGGTCTTTTTCTGAACATTAATAGCTCTGTGAGTAATGCTATTACTACCCCTCATTGGACACTTCCTTTTTCTGTTTGTAAAATGAGAGCATTTAGATTCATGACTGTTAAATTCTCCTTTCTCATTTAAGCTTTGACAAATCTAGATATCCAAAAACCAGAGATGATTTTCAATTTTCTTTAAAAGAACGTAATCCCTTTGTACTGTGACATGTATTTTCTTGATGTGGTGAGAGTCCATTTCTGAATGTATTTGAATAAATCTCCTGTTGTTAAGAGCTTCCGTGGCCATGTCTGCGATTACATAATTGTGATCTCCTTTGAAGTTTCAATGACCAGAGACAGAACTCGCCACAATAATGGACCTGGGGTCAATGCATCCAGGCAGGAAGCAATATTGTGCGTGCTTCTTAGTCGTCCTCATTTCCATGTAAATGCTGCCTAGTACAATAGACAGTGTGCCTTATGCTCTTCTGAGAAGATAATGATGAAGTCATTTTAGAGTGTCATTTCTGTTTCTCTTTTGATTCAGTAACTTGCAAATTAATGGAGTTCTGCCTAATCATCTCGGATTCTGCACCCTTTCCCCTGGGCTCATTTGTGTGAGCCCCAACAGAAGCAGGCACTAATCACTGGTCAACATTCATGAGCTTGGCCACCAGCTTTGCATTTAACTACAAGTACATTGGGGGCACCGATAACAATGGATGCCTTCTTTTAATCTTTAAAATAACACTGTGGTACAAATTTGTTCCACCACTTCAAGTAGCAGATAGAATATATACCTCGTCGCTACTGAATCAAATTTGATTTTTCTGGTGCAAGCCCATGTAACGAAATGATGATGAAAAAATGAAATGGTGTTAGATTTTGTTGTTTGTGTTCCTTTTTTTAAAAAAAATAAAATCGGAAGCTTTTAGGTTACTGTGGAAGAATATGTAAATTTTATAGAAAAATCGTGATATCATCCTGTGAAGTGTGTTTAACATGAAGATCATGACTTAAAAACAGATATCACTTCGTACTCTTTCATTTCTTGAGCTTTCAGGGCTGGGATCCCATTAGGAACCCAAGGAGTTCCAGGAAAGCATGTTGCAAAGCTTAGATAAGGAAATCACAAATTCGCCTCATGTATCTTTTATTGCAGATGCCTCAATTAGCATGAGGGTTTCTGAATAATCATGTGAGTTTCCTGAGCATTTGTATCTGTAACACTGGAACTGACTGAAGTGCCTGACACATGAACTGGGATGATTCAAGTCATCTGAGTTGATATGCTATCAATTGAGGATGCTTTTCAGCTGGCTGCAGGAAAGGTGACAACAAAAGCTTACAGAGAGCTTTGCTCACAAGTCCAGAACTTTGTGGCTGGTGGAAGTGTCTGTATATGAAGAGGGGCATCAAGTTTAAAGTTAGATGTTAATTTTTTGTTCCCTTATGATTGCAAAAAAACACATGCTTCCATAGGAATTAAATCATAGTTCAGGGAGAGAGAAAGGATGAGATAAAGATATTTCCCAGGCAGTACATCTCATATTGTCGGAGTAGCAGAGTGTTTTCTGGAATTCTTATTCAGAATCTAAATCTTAGTTCATCTGTTCAAAATGTGCTCAGCCAGAGTCATTCATAAGTCACATGGGCAGTTTCAATTGACACACATTTTGGTCACAACGGTTCACAGATGGTGAAGTGACACAAAACATTTCTCTTATTAAAAAAAATGTTTTATGTATTTGAAAGGCAGAGTTAAACAGAGAGGAGGGGATAGAATGAGAGATCTTCCATCTACTGGTTTATGCTCCAAATGACCACAGCAGCAGCTGGGGCTGGAACCGGCTAAAGTCAAGACCCAGAAGCTGCATCTGTGGCTACTATTTAAGTACAGGGGCCCCAAAATCTGGGCCATCATTGGTTGTTTTCCCAGAAGCATTAGCAGGGAGCCAGATTATAAATGGAGCAGCCAGGAGTTGACCTGGCCACCATATGGGATATTGGCACTGCAGGAGGTAGCTTAGCCTCCTATGCAGTAGCGTTGGCCCCAGAGGAAGTTCATACACATGAGAAACCTTACGTGATAAAAAGCATTCTTAGTAACTTAGAAAGCTGACTTACCAAAGGCTCAGAAGAAACAAATGTAAGTTTCAGAAATCAAGGAAACTTCTCAAATATTAAAAAAAATTTTTTTTACACAAATCTATTACCTCAAATAAGTGCAGTTTCCATCTTACATATAGGAATTATCACACAGTAGGATCATGTAATATTTATGAAGCCTTTCCGTTTTAAACTTGAACATATGAATTAGCTCTTTGTTACTGCAACTAAAATCCTTGAGGCTTTTCCTTAAAAAAGGTATTTGAACAGCAAAGTTACTGGGAGCAGAGAGTCACCAAGATATTTTATCTGATGGGTCAATAGCTAGATGGCTGGGCCAGCCTTGGGCCCAGGCATTACCACTGCTTCCCCAAACACAGTAGCAAAGAACTGGATGGGAACTGGAACAGTCGAGATGCCAACCAGGCATTTAGAGGGTGCTGGCATTACAGAAGGTGCCCCCACCACCTGTGCCATAAGGCTGATCTGAGAAGATGCTCTTAAGAAGGAAGAAGGTTTACTCTGACCTCTAGTTTGGAGATTCTTTGGAGTTTCGGTGGTTCCCTCACTCTGGTGTTGGATGAGTGCGTCAGAAATGTGGGTTACATGGTGAGGCAAGAAGGAAGCTGAGAGACACAGAGCACAGCCCTGACATGTATAGTCTGTGTGTTGTCTCTTACAATGCCATCATGATTCAGTCATGGGGAATTGCTCAAGCTAACCAGCTTAACCCAATCAGTTTTCAAAGTCCTCACCTTTCAGACACTGTGACTGTCCTGAACCTCCCCCGACTAACCCGTTTCCTGATAACACAAGGCATCAGGGGTTAGGCAAACCCGTGAGTTCAGAAAGTTAAATTTCAGATCCTAGTGATTTTGTCCAGGAAGACCTGCCTCATAGATCCATAAATAAAAATTCTGCCTTCCACTTCTTCCTTCTCTTCCCTCTTTTCTGCCTTACATTTTCCAGTGTTTAAACCAAAGTGCCCCTGAACAGCTGAGGACCTTCTCTTTAATGGATGTTATTAGCCCTTTTCACTCATGTGTCCAGTCATTGTGCTGTCAAAGATTGAACATGGCCACCTGTCTTTCATTTCATTTCCCTCCACTGGTAAACAAAGTAAATGCACCTTAGTTGCTTTAACTTCTTCCTCCTCAGACAACTTCAGATACAGGGATGATGAGCTAATTACATTGATGGAAATGGAAGCTATCTGTAACCTTTTCTTCAGTGGAGCAGCAATTTATAAAGCAATCAATTTGGTTTCAATAGCATTTTCTGCAGTGACATTTATGTTGAATAAAAACTATGTCTCATAAGAATCATGTTTTGATATCTTGGCTTATCACATCTCCCTATTTATTTCATTATCAACTTTCAAAAAATAGATGTTTTGTCGGCAAGTAAGTTGAAATAATTATTTTCTCCTTTGAAAGGCGATTTATTTACATCCTTTCACTCATTCAACAAATGCTTACTGGATATTTAAATATATAAAGACATGTGCTAGATGCCCAAAATGCAATGTTAAGCTAGTGGATGTAGTGTCCACCACCCATGGACCTTTTAGTTTAGTAGAGCAGAGATAAAAATGTAAGAAATCACGTAATCGTGAATTTGAACAGGCTTGTAAGGAAAACATGTGCTACATGATCAGGGACGCATATTGGCATCCTCTTGGGACAACAATTGGGAAGGTTTTAAGTGATTTCTTTGCAAAGAAACTTACCATTCTAGCTTACTATTCTATTGAAATGTAATTTTATCACTTGTTTGTGCATTATAGAGAGATTTTTTTGTCCTCATGTGTGAGTTCACTTCACAAAATAAAGACTTTGCTCTAAGAATATTCGTGTGTCAAAATAGAAACAATAAGGTGATTAAAACCCAAGCTTCACTGTTCTTCACAGATAGAATAAAATGCTATATATTGGGCCCTGGAGGCAAAGGACTGGCTCTCTTGAGTAACATCTATTTCCATTGAAAAGATAATAATTATACTCAGTTCTAGTTTTCTCACCTGGAAACAGGGAACTTTAATTATTTGTCAATTAAAGGCTCCCATTTTAGAAACAATGACATTTTAGTGTTTCAGGTCCTAGGGCTGCCATCTATGACATACATGTCCTGAGTTCAATGTATTTGAGTTTCTCTTACCCATGATCTATTTCCTTGAACCCCTCATCTAGCTATGAATGTTTCTTGTCTATAAATTATGATGATCACAGTCAACATTGTAGGCACTTGTACTCAGTGACTAATGAATAGTATTACCTCGAATCTAACAAGATTTGATCTATGCATTATTATATTGAAAAAGCTTGTGAAAAATTCAGCTATGTAAAGAAGTAACTCCGTTTATATTTCCACATTTTGCACCTGGAGTAAATGTACCTTTTAACTTCCATGAATCTTTAAAAGTACACTCCTATTTCACAGAGAAGGAAACATGCAGAAAGTTCAAATAACTCAAGAAATGGAACTTGGGCTAACTACCTACTTTTTAATATTATGACTTCTGTATGATAATAAGCTCCAGTGCTGTTACTGCCATTTGTCATTGTGATGTTTCAAAAAATAGTGCAGTACAACTTCTGAAACTTCCATAGAGGTACGTGTGTATACCTGTAGGATGTACATTATATGTGTATGTGTGTATGGATATAATTTAGATTGAATACATATACATATACATACATACCTACATTTACACGCATGTTCATGTGAATACGTGTGTAATCTCATTGCCTTAGGGATTGATGATGGTATCCCTCAGTCCTTGTTTATATTTTCCTTAAGAATGTTAACCCACATTCTTCCCCTCTCTCTGTAATCTGCCTTTTTGAATTAAAAAAAAAAAAAAGAAAATTTGAGCCAGTGCTGTGTCACAGAGGGATTAAACCATTGCCCATAGTATTAACATGCTATACGAATACCAACTGAAGTTCTGGCTGATCCGTTTCCAATCCAAATACACACTCATTCACTTAGGAGAGCAGTGGAAGATAGGATACACACTTGGGATTCTGTGATCCACATCAGAGTGTTGGATGAAATTCCAGGTTCCTGGCTTTGACCTACCACAACCCTGGCTATTGTGGCTGTTTGGAGAGTGAATCAGCAGATGTAAGATCTCTATTTCTTTTTCTCTAGAACTCTGTCTTTCAAATAAACAAAGCAAGTGTTGAAAAAAAGGATATTGACATGGAACTACATATTAAAGAAGTAATAGATAAATAGATATTTGACCCTGCTTACTAAATATTATAAATAGGGTTACTCCAGCGACTGGAGTTCTCCAACTGTGAGGTACTTCATACCAAAGTGTGGGTCACAGGCAAGTCACTAATATTTAGTTTAAAAGTCCCTACATATGGTCTGCAATTGATTCATCTGGGTTGAAATTATGTTTCCGCAGGATAATGGTTGAGTGACCTTGAAAAAGTTCAATCTTCATTTTGAAAAATTGTTAAGTTTCACTTGTAAAATAATTTTGTGCCTCTCATTTTCATCTGCAGCTGTGAACACTCGGTGAAGTCACTTACAACACAGAAGAGTACCTTGCTTAGGATATAATGCAAACTCGGTCCATTTAATTATCTTCCCCCTCTAAAAGCAGTCGCATTGCCCTCGTTGGAACATTTACTATCATTCCCCATGCTCTCGGGCAAGGAAATGGTAATGCTGGAGGGGAGCTGAAAAGTGATTGGAAATGTTCTATCACAGACTGCTGAAACTGTTCTAATCTATGACCATAGGCCAGCAAGTAGAGAGGGGTATGAACCATTCTCACGACATGCATCAGGATCCTGAATACTTCAATTCAGAACCTTCTCACTCCATCCTATTTAGACTAAATCATTCTAATTGATGTGCTCTCTTGCCAGGTACAAGATTTGCCTCACCCTTGGCAATCTCTGTTCTTTCTCCGTCATGTTAATAAGATCAGTCACTTATTTGAATAAGAGGAAGACCTGGGTCAGAAATCAGGGCTGGGCTAATGGAACTCGGTTCTTTTGCACCCTGAAATGATCTCTCTCTTATGCTAAAAAGGTACAAGATTTAAATGGAATGAATGGAGTTCAGGTACAGGACATCACCATTCAAGTTGTGAGCCAGGGATGAGGCATTCCGTGGTCGGGGGATGGCGCAGCACAGGGGTCCCTCTTCTGGCTAAGAGATCTCACGGTGCTTTCTGCTCTCCTCCACCCCAAAAGCAAGGGAAATAATTATATAGAAAAATATATGGTGTAAAAATCAATCATTGATCCAGAATCCGATTCTGGTTGTGGAATCCTAACCTCAATGCTTTAAGCAGGCACCACCTGCATGTCAAGAGCATTAAATGAGAAAATTCAGAGAAGGATAAAGGGTACATTCGATTGACATAGTCTACACACTATTTTTTTTCACTAGCCCAGTTCTACTGATCATTCCTAGTAATAACAACACTAATGAAGATTGATCTGGAACTCTACTTGAATTTATACTTTAGGCCAGACTTTACAAGGACAAACATACTGGTTAGATTTCCAAGATCAGATCATAAGATGTCATGATGTCATGCCCTAGATATAGAAGCAAAAGTCTGAGGAACCATACCTAGTGCTGATTTTAAGTAATATATTTAGGATAGAATGAAGTAATGAGAAGTCTATAAATTACTAGTAATGTAAGCAATATCATGTCATAGCATTTATTCCTATAAACCACAGAGTACTGTTTTTCTTTATATTCAAAGCTGGATTACAACATAGTATGTATCTGTTTCTCAAATACTAGCATATGTTTACACATCTACAATAGACCCAATTCTATCTATGATCTGTCTATAATTAAAATCCTAAATGCATTGAGTTTACTTTCAAAGATGGAATGCTTGGTCCCAGAAGGTAAAGAGTTTCCTGGAAGTGTTCAGACTTAAGGGGAAAGCAAACACACAGAAAGAAATCAGAACAGTGCTTTATATTCGATTGGTTTAAGCCAGTGGTTTGTATTTCTTTTTCTCTGAATTCCCATATGGTCCAGCCTTCTGAAGAATGGAAATTGGAAACTGGAAGGGAATAAAGATAGGGAATCGCTAAGTTCAGAGTGTATCTTTTCTCCAAGAACAACTTCTCCACCTTCTCCGCCGGGTGATGGGTTCTCTTCCTTATCTCTCTGAGACAAGTGCTTATCTCTGGAACTTCCACTGCCATTCCCCAAAGGAGCATCTGCAGTCTCTGGGCTGCCATCGGGGCACTGGTTCTAATTCCGCAGCCCTACTTCTCCCATCCAGCTTCCTGCTTGTGGCCTGGGAAAATGGTCAAGGACAGCCCAAAGCCTTGTGACACTGCACCCACGTGGGAGACCCGGAGGAGGCTCCTGGCCCCTGACTTCGGATTGGCTCGGCTTTGGCCGTTGTGACTACTTGGGGAGTGAATCAATGGACGCAAAATCTTTCTCTCTGTCTTTCCTCCTCTCTGTGTATATGACTTTCTAATTAAAATATAAATAAATACATAAATCTTTAAAAATGTAAAGTTCTCAAAATCTTACAAGCTTACCATACTGTAGATCAAAATGTCCCCATCCCTTATACATATAAGTTAAAGCAGGTGGCATTTGCTTTGTATCCATCCTTTTATGCATCCATTTATCCTGTGAATTCCTGCGGTTAACAGAGAGAAATAGTTAACTGTTCCAAACTCCTTGGGTCTGATCTCTTTCAATTTGTGCAGCCACAAGAATGGCCTTTCTCAAACGCAAGTTGAGCCATATTGTATCCACTATGCCTTATCCACATTTTTCTTTTTATCTTCTTTTTTTCTTTCCTTTGGTGAAAAACAACCATTACTATTCTCTTTACATGAATAAACCCCAGCTATCAGTAAACTCCTTGTGGTGCCCCAAAGGCCATGTACAGCAGCCCTTGCATCACATTACCCATTAGTCACTCGGAGTGCAATATGACTACAGAGGATTATGGGAAAGAATATTTTTTTAAAGATTTATTTATTTGTATTGGAAAGTCAGGTATACAGAGAGGAGGAGAGACAGAGAGGAAGATCTTCCATCCGATGGTTTGCTCCCCAAGTGGCCGCAACAGCTATAGCTGAGCCAATCTGAAGGCAGGAACCAGGAGCTGCTCCGGTGGGTGCAGGGTCCCAAAGCTTTGAGCCATCCTCCACTACTTTCCCAGGCCACAAGCAGGGAGCTAGATGAAGAGAGGGGCTGCCGGGATTAGAACTGGCACCCATATGGGATCCCGGGCGTGCAAGGCGAGGACCTTAACCACTATGCTATTGCACCAGGCCCAGGAGATAATAATTTTGTTATAAATATCTCCACCTGTTAAATTTGTTCTATATTCTGTATCAAATTAATTCAAAGCAAATCATCTGTCATACAATTTTTGATAGAAAAAACCATTGCAATTCTGTGCAGGTATGCATACATACAGATATGTAATATAACACGGAGAACATGAACATCAACTGAAAACTTATACAGTTAATTGAGTCCTTTTAAATGTGTCTCAAACCACATTGTATCAAAATACAATTTATTTGCTATCATAAAAATGAAGAGTAGTAGTGTTGATATTTCTGTAAGTCCCGAGGAGGTCTCATATATCATCTTGAGACAATTATGTTAGATTGGCATTTTGCATTTTGTTGGGATGGACTATGATAATAATTTATTTAGCATTGAACTTCATGGACATAGAAGAGCGACAACTTAGATATTTATTATCCCTAGCTATCCTTTATTCTGTAAGTTCCTAGTAATAGAAAAGTCTCTGATTAATTGCTCAGCCTCAACTTCTAGAGACTACATTGTTTATGGGCAAATACTTGAAAAATCGGGTTGAATGATTAGAGAAGGAATGGTTAAATTAGTGAATGATGCCTCATCAATCAGGAAGTGCCCCTCATCATCACCAAGACGTTTTTGGTTAATGCATAAGCTTCAATAAGCAAATTGATTCATACAACGGATGCAAGGCAAAGGTGCTTAAGCATCAATAGGCATCATAATCACCTGGCGGGGGATTCAAACGCTCTCTAGGTCCCAGCTGAGAGTTTATATATATTTTTCAAGGTTTCCAAGAGAGGCAGAAACTGCCCTTGCTGTTACCAACAATACCCTGTGAGCCACTGGGGCAGGCAAAAGTCCGCAGATGAGTTGGACAAGGACACGCGGATCCAGGCAATCAACCTCTTTCCTGGAGTCACAATTTCATTTTCTTTCTTTAGCTGTGCTGTTGCTTTCCTCTGAGCTGGAGTGTTCGGGTCAGGAGCTTTTCTCAGCTCATTCCTGTTGTTATCGCAGTGATGCCTCTTGGAGGATGCAAGGACTCATTTCTGTTGGTTTAAGCAAAATCCCGGGGCCAATTCACTTTTATAAAAAAAATTTATTTCTGTTTAAATAACATGCCTGACCCATTTGGTAGGCATCTCCATTAGATAAAACAGGCTCAGGACTTGAAAAGAAAGTTAAATGCTGCTCAACAGACAACAAATGATCTGCACTCCACATTTTTGAAATTGAGCAAATCCACGCCAATGCATGTGGTGGCCACCTTTAGTTATACATGTTGGTGCAGAGCTGGACATGAATGAGAAGATTCCTTTCCCCAACTGATTCTTCTTCTTCTTCTCCTCCTCCTCCTCCTCCTCCTCCTTCTCCTTCTTCTTCTTCTTCTTCCATCACAGGTCTGGGTATCTTCTTAGGTCATCCCTGGCAAACCATCCTGACAAAATCTGGATAGTGCAGAAGATATTCATCAGAAAAATGAATGCTCATTTTCATTCCAATTAAAGTGAGAAATATGGAATATTCAAAGTAAGATGGCCCAGTAAATGCTGTCAAGGTGGTTCATAGAAATTCTATCAAAGTGCTTTGCTTGCATGCAAAAAAACCCATCAGTAAGAGTGCAATTCAGTGATGTCTGTTGTATGCATCTAAGATTACTTTTGAGAAAATCAGTGTTCAAGCATTGATACAATTATCATGCATCAAGGCACCGATTATCTCAGGGTGAATGTGAGATGACCCTCTTTACAGTTACACTTGCCAAGGCCAGGGGAGGTGATGTCATATCAAAGCATATATGAGCCTCAATTGATTAAGACAATTAAGTAATGTGGACCTATTTAGTCCCTTCCCCAATTATATCTCTATTTACTTTGCCCTGATAAACAGGGATAGAAATAGCAGGGAAAGGGGGCTAGTACAGTGGCATATCAGGCTAATCTTTCACCTGTGGTGTCAGCATGCCCTATGGGCTATGATTCTGTTCCCAGCTACTCCACTTCTGATCCTGTACCCTCTTTATGGCCTAAGAAAGCAGTGGAGGGCGGGCTCCCATCCCCATGTGGGGGATCTGAAGAAACTCTTTGTTCTTCTCTTTGGATCAGTTCAAATCTGGCTGTTGTGGCCATTTGGAGAGCGAAGCTACAGATGGGAGATCTCTTTCTCTGTAATTATGACTTTCAGGTAAAATAAACTAAATTTTCCTGTAAGCCTCATTTTTTTCCAATGAGGAAAGTGACATGTAGATGGAGAAGAACCTTGTTCACTATCCAAAGTCACAGAAGGTGTAACTGAAAGAATGATTGTCAAAGCCACACAGTCCCTATCAGGAACTATGTATTTAACATAGATAACTCTAGCAAATTCAAGTCAAATAAACTTTTCACAAATAAATCCCTTACTAGTCACAGTGCGGCTTTCCTTGGTGTGGGAAGCTCCATACTCCCCGGCATTTAAGGGATCAAAATCTTTCATCTTCTAGAACTTATGCCTGCCTTTGATTGGTGTAAGGAAAGAACTAAAGGCATAATCAGCCAGGCATAACCACTGGCACACACAGTGCACCATCCAGATCTCAGTGGCTTGGCCACATATATCTGCAAGGGGGAATTGGACATAGAGCATAGATGCTACATGAGGGAAAAAACGAGTGCTGTCAGTCAGTGATATGTGACTCTGGGACCCCATATTTTTCAGAATGAGTATAAAATAATGGGTTCCATTGCTAAAACCAATCAGAAAGAAAACCTGTGAGAACTATTTATTATGGTGTACACGATGCATCACAGAGGACGATCAATATACATCTGGTGGATGAAGTAAAGAGCACAGCCCTCTCTATTGGTCCCCCAAAATATAGAGCATCATATATTATTTCCATGTTTGCTCCATTTTTTGCGCTTAGTCTAAAAATCGGATGCTAATAGGTGGGATTAGTCAATGAATACTTGAGTGTCTTAGGAAAAGTGGCTTCAGTCTATTCACATAATGGAGTAGTTCCCTTGGGTAACAAATTGGGCTGGTTCAAATAATATGCCAGCCTTCACCCCTTGACCACTCTAAACTCCAAATATTTAGAGACTGAAAACACCTTTGTGAGTGGGAAATTTCTGTTGCTTCCTTAAGAAATGCATTGTGTGGCCAAAATTTAATAACAATTTGAATTATATGGTACAATGTTATATAAATTAAATGCACAATATGTAGCATAACTTATTCTTTGTTCAGTGGCCTTTCTCTGTAAGTGGCCACTGGTTTGCTGTAATAAAGGCATATCATGATTTCACAGACACTGCCCAAGAAAGAAATGTAATTAACATGAGTAATTTCAAAATTCATGTAAGATCTTGCAGGGAAATATTTTATGGACAGTTAAAGTAGTAAATTATTGATTGGCTAATCAAATTCTCAATTACTGATAAGTTGTCAGCTCTCCAAAAACAGATATTCTCTGAATGCGATTGTTGAGGGTAAATCTCTCAGCATCCACCATGTTCTCTTACAAACAAAGAATATTTTGAGTCTCTGCCGTTAACTGCAATGCATAGACCTGGTTCATATGTTTCTGTTCTCAGTCACACCAAACCGAGATCCATCGTCTTTCTGCAGTTTCTAACATAACAAGTATGTCAAGAGGCCATCAACAATTGCTTCTGTCACTGATTATGAACAATGTGGTGGTGATCTGACTCAGTCCTAACCCCATGCATGGGACTAGAGGTTGCTATGAGTCAGTTCCAACTCATCACGCAGCTGGTGGAATGTCAGCTCATCAGCTATGGCCCCCGATTCAGGTGATAAATGAGTCTGGTGTTAGCTTCCTCTGTGTATGCCGGATGGGTCCAGATATAGCAAGTTGCTTATCTTATGATTAGAGTTTTCAATAATAAAAAAAGAAAAACAGGGCCTCACACTTCTGCATAGTGATAAAGCCTATTTGTCATATTGGCATTCCATAGGGGTGCCAATCCATATCTCAGTTGCTACATTTAGGATTCAGCTCTATGCAAATGGCTGCTGAATACGGGGGATGATGGCCCAAGTGCTGGGGCCCCTGCCACTCACGTGGGAGACCTGGAAGAAGTTCATGGTGCATGGCTTTGGCCTGGCCCAGTCCTGGCCTTTGCAGTCATCGGGGCAGTGAGCCAGTAGATGGAAGATCTCTTGGTCGCTCCCTCTCCCTCTCTGTAACTTTGACTTTCAATTAGTTGAATATACATTTTTAGAAATGGAAAACTAAACCTAGCAAAACAAAGGGATGCAGTCCTTGTTTTACAGACTCAATCAGATATCCGGTGTTGTTCATCCAAGTTCTGAAACTAGCTATTCTATGAGTATTTATCAGAAAACATTCGGAACAACATCTGCCTTCACAGAGATTGGTATCATGACCAAGGCGAGGGAATACACTTACGAAGGAAAATAACTTGAAAGGATAAGCAAGGGAAGTTGTTTTCAGAGGGACTCAAAAAAATTTCTGGACTGAGAATGGAAGAAGAAGAGGGTGGGAAGAAGTTTCTAGGTAAAAGCTGACTTTCAGATTTTACTTAAATACATACCAAACTTGTGGCATTTACCAGGTTCATTTCCATCCACTAATATTGCTGATAAAATATGTAATTTAAAATTTTGTTTGGAAGATCAGTTTTAGAAGCAAGTGCTTGGCCTAGTGGTTAAGTGTTTAATTCTCTGGGCTGGCACAGTGGCTCAACAATTCAATCCTACCCTGCCATGCTGGCATCTCATACGTGTGTCAGCTCTAGTCCCAGCTGCTGTATTTCTAATCTAGCTCCCTGCTAATGGCCTGTGAAATAGTGGAGGATGGCTCAAGTCCTTGGGCCCCACATTCAAGTGGGAGATCCAAAGGAGGTTCTGGGTTCCTGGTGTCAGATTGGCTCATCTCTGACCTTTGTGGCCATTAGGGGAGTGAACCAAAAGATGGAAGAACTTACTCTCTCTCTCTTGCCTGACGTTGGTTTCGGGCCTTGCCTTCTCACTCCAGCTTCTTGTCAGTATGGGAAGCAGTGGTGATGACTCAAGTGATTGATGGAAAACTTGGATTATATTTTTGACATATGACTTCTGATTTTCACCTTGGCATATCTCTGGCTATTGTGGGCATTTGGGATATGAATCAATGAAATGGGAGCATTCGCTGTCTCTCAAAAAAATAAGCCAACAAATATCACCTCCCTAAGAACACTAAAACTATAAATTATGGGCCTGGCACGGTGGCCTAGTGGCTAAAGTTCTCACCTTGAAAGCGCCAGGATCCCATATAGTCACCGGTTCTAATCCCAGCAGTCCCGTTTCCCTGCTTGTGGCTTGGAAAAGCAGTTGAGGATGGTCCAAAGCCTTGGGACCCTGCACCTGCATGAGAGACCTGGAGGAAGTTTCTGGCTCCTGGATTTGGATCAGCGCAGCTCCAGCCATTGTGATCACTTGGGGAGTGAATCATCAGACCGAAGACCTTCCTCTCTGTCTCTCCTCCTCTCTGTATATCTGACTTTGTAATAAAAATAAATGAATTGGACCTGGTACAATAGTGTAGTGGTTAAGGTTCTCACCTTGCACATGCTGGGATCCCATATGGGCGCCAGTTCTAATTCTGGTGGCCCTGCTTCCCATCCAGCTCCCCGCTTGTGGACTGGGAAAGCAGTCGCGGACGGCCTAAAGCCTTGGGACCCTGCAACTGCATGGGAAACCTGGAGGAAGAGCTTCTGGTTCCTGGCTTCAGATCGGCTCAGCTCCAGCGGTTGTGGTCACTTGGGGAGTGAATCACCGGATGGAAGATTTTCCTCTCTGTCTCTCCTCCTCTCTGTATATCTGACTTTCCAATATAAATAAATAAATCTTTGAAATAAATAAATCTTTTTTAAAAACCTGTAAATTATAAGAAGCATTTTTGAAAATAAGTACGTTGACCAAAATATGTAATTAAAAGCAACAAGCAATTGGCTTCTGCATAGAACTGTGAGCCTGAAAACTTCTCTTTCCTAGCGATATTAGTGCTAAGACAGCAAATTCACTTAGTACGGAACTGTAACTTTCTCACTATTATAACCCGTATGGTTAGAAAATGAATACTTTTGACATACTGTGATAAAATGGTATTAAATGCTTTGCCTGAACACCAGCTAAAATTGTTCCATACATTTTGGGGGGGTATACATTTCTCATCTGTGGGAACAAAGTCCCTTCATAGAAAAGAGTAGATGTTAGGATCCACAGCCAGGATTGCAAGAACAATTGAGAAACATCAAAGTCATAGAGTTATCATGGACATGTAGTTTTGGAAACAACTATTAGAATTGGAGGAAGAAAGGCTGAAAGCAATCTCCCCAAGAGCTGTCCGAACTTTGTTCAGACTCTTGGTGGTGCCCCAGTGCACAAAGATCCACCTTGAGGTTACAAAGATGGTGTGTCTTCTAGCAGGGAACATTTTGCCAGTTCTTCTCAATGTGCTAGTCACCATTGTGCTGGCATCATTCATGCTGTGAGCTTTTGATTAATGAAGGTAACTTTCCTCATCCATTTATCATGTGGTAGATGCACAGATAAAGTATGCAGAATTAATGTATCTTAAGCCTGTTCTTGGGGAAAGAGGCATCATTAAACACCAAATTATTGAGAAACGAACAGGTTCATTTCAATCCCAATTAGGATTCTCAATAGGAACTCATATCCTTTCAAGGGCAAATGGCTTATAAATATTACTCCTAAATCAATTAAAATGGAGACTATGGAGTATCGTATGTTGAAAGGAAATGAGTTGAGAGGCAAAGATGATTGATTTTAGAATATGGAATTATTATTGTTTAGATACCCTAAGCATCCTGAGTAACGTGCCAAAGTCCTGAGCTTTAAACTTTCTTTGCGGTGTGGAATTCTAGAGAAAAGCTAAAAGCCTTGACCTCAGGAGACCTCTCCCGTGAATGTCCTAATCAGAAGGAAGATCATTGATACCATACAGACCATGCTGCTGAAGTTTATGTCAAAGAGGATTGGTGTGCTATGGATGAACCAAGCCCAGGCTTACAAACCCTGCTAAAGGAAAGCCAACTTTGTCATGGGTATGTGGTACAGAACATAGTTCAGGGGATGTTGGTTGTAGAGGACACCCTGGAGAGTGGTTTTCAACAACACTGAAGACATAATTTCATAGAAAGATTTTTTCCCACAATATATACATGACTGCATGTTGGGTATGTGCAATAATTACTAAAGAATACTTATAATATGCCAATGATTACATAAAATTGTTTGAATCATTAACCCATTTAATTTTGCAAAAGCATGCAGAGTTCTAAGTACGTCTCTGTACACACACCTGTAAACATTTACATGCATGATTTGTTTTACTTTATTATAATTGGAAATGATGTAAAAACAACTACAAGTCTAGAAAGCAGACTTAGAAACACTGCTTTGGGAGATAAACAATGGTATTTAGGTGTTGGGCATCTATGTATTTAATTCTCTAGTTCATCTGCCAGTGATTCGAAATATGTGTGTGTATTTATTCAACACATAGAGAGTAATACACATGATGTATGTGTCTCCATGTTTATTCCACACTATATTGTTACAGCTTCATTCTCAATTATAACTGTTGTCAAGACAACTGACTATCTTTTCTTGCAACAATTATTTAAAAATTTCACTCTTTGCTCTGAAATGCAAAATAAAATAACAATGAGATTTTGTTTTGATTAGCACATAGTGTCTGCTGAAGTAAATTTAAATGAACAAAACCTATCTGTAGGGTGATTTGATCATGTACGTCAAAAAGCCTTAATAATATGCATAAACAGTGAACCAAAAATTTAATTACTAGAAATTTACCCTAAGGAGATAATTAAGCATATGGTCAAACTTTTAGCATAATTAACTACGTGGCTGCTTGTTTCCCAGTTGTTTGTGGTAGTAAAATTTTTGAAATAAAAGTTTTCAACAACTGGGAATGGATGACATATAAGCATTCACAGAATTAAAGGGGGCAGACCATTAAAATACCTGAGAAAATACATGAGAAATGTGCATGGAAGTATGTCCATATTTTGTATGTAAAAATACGGAGTTTAGGTAGCATTAGACTATGTTACTAGTTCTCAGGAGTTGGAAGGAGGATATTTGGGTTAACGTAAAGGGAAGGTAATCATTATACTAACAAATGCTGTCGGATTAGAAACTGTGGGGAGTCCCAAAATGCAAGACAAGAAAATAAAAAACAATATGGGAAAACATGTGGGAACATGTGGAGGACAGACAGTCCCCCCTTGTCGCTGTAACTTTACTTTCAAACAAGTAAATGCATTTTTTTTTTTAGGGCTCTTGGGTTATCAGACTTATGGATTTGCATGAAACCTAAACTCATTATGGTACTTATTATAATGATGTTAATAATTCCTTACAGAAAGATCAAGGAGTGTTTTTAATGAATGCTTGTGATAACTAACTTTGTATTTAATGTCTCATAAAGATAGATATATTTGACTATTTATTCTAGTTGATGCATATTATTCATATCTTAAAAGGCTAAATATTCAAATTGTTGATTTGAATTTTGAGAGAAGTATGTTTGTGTTTGGTGGTCAGTGTGGGTTTTAGGATTGTTTTCTTTCTTTAGAAATAAGTGATGTGTTCAGAGCATCTATAGTCTCAGAAGTGTTTACCTTAAACATGGAAACGGGCTGGTATCTTCGCTAGCTTTCAGAGTTGGAGATGGCAGGAGCAGGGCCTTGATGCGGCAGCCAAGACACTGTGCCTGGACTTCCACATGCTGCAGTGCTGTTTAGACCTGCTCATGGTCCGGATTAACTATCTTAGTGAGTTTACATGTTTTTTCCCCATTAGGTAGCATTATTTCTCAGTAAGCCTATGTCACAGCACATTGGGTTAGTAACGTGATCGTTTCAACTTCTTCAGCTTCTTTTGACTGTATTATTGTGATAATATTAAGGAATCATTATTTCTCTACTGTGGAAAAGACAGCACATCCCTTCAATACTATGTTCTTTCATAATCCTGTTGGTGTTCCCCATTTTTAGATGTATAATCATGTCATAACGAAATGATGAAATTATTGGTCATTATTATTGGTTATTCTTTTAGGACATTGCTTCTAATTTAATGGTTCAGCAATTTGAAAAAATTTAGGATTATCTGGATTTCAATTCTTTATTATTGACTTTAATGGGGATAGCATCAGTTGTCTTTTTAAAATTTTAACATAAAATATATTGTGACTACAGATTTTGGGAACAAATTTTTTCTTTATTGGTAATATTTAAACTTGTTTATACTATCTTTATAAATCAAAGCTTATGACATTATTAAATGTTAAGTGTGTATGGTTTCGCAGGTGCTTCTTCTGTTAAATTTCTGAAATAATGTTTTAAAAACCATGACATATAATGAAGCTATATGAAATTAGTGAAATCTGACTAGAAGGAACAGATGATCTTTGCGCTTATATTTTCATTATGACATAGCAGTTTTTATAGGGACAAACATCTGCTGTGTGCCCCAGCCCTCTTGCAAAACACGCAACCAGGAGATAATGAGATTATGTTCCAGGGTACTACCCACCTGTCAGTGAAAGTTTTTAAAACAGATATTTCAGTTTGAAAACAAGTAAGGGAAAAATTGCTGACTAAAATAATTAGGAAATCATGCATCACAGTTGGGAAAGTACAATTAAAACAAAAGAAATCATTATAACTTGAAGACATGCTGATTGAATTTAACATGAAAATAGGCTTACATAATTGGACAATTTTACAGATTATGCCATTTCTTCTGTGACATGCATGTTACTAAGATCATTAATACTAATGCGAAGAAAGTGAAATAAAACTTCTACAGATGGGTAACGTGTTCAGCTGATCCTTAACTTTTTGTGAAATTGAAGAAAAGTAGATTGAGAGAGGAAATGAAGGAAGGGGAAGAGAAGGAGGGACAGATAGAAGGCGAGGATGCGAGCAAGGAAAGAAGACATTCCAAGGAGCAGTGGCACTTCTTTCTCCATCCCCAGTTGCTGGTTCTGGTTCTGGCAGAGGCCCGTGGTACGTGACAATCTTTGAATTCCATCAAGTTTCCTAGTATCCTCCCACCAGATATCCTTTCCTTGGTCAAATCATTGCCATTTTGCCTCAGTGCACCATTGCAGCAAGGAATATCCACGATTAAAGCAAGAGCCTTGTTTGCCTTTTATTTTGGAGTTTACTTTCTGCTATTTGTTTCCAACTTGGCATTTGAGAAGTTAGGTGTATGTGCAGTGTATTCTTTTCCAATGACTGATTTCCAGGATTTCTTCCTCTGCTTTGGTGCCCTGAAGCACCATTACATCAGGTATATGCACTTATTTATTTCATGGACTTATTTTCATTTATTCTGTTCAGTACTCCTTAGAATTCTAAATGGGTGGTTTTCAATAAAGATAATTTTCAATAATTTCATGGCTCATAGTTACAGATGCTGTATTCTCTCTTTCTGAAAAATCAAATTAAAGTAAGGCTTGAATTTATCATCCTCTCATTTATATATTCTAATTTCCAGTTCATATTCATAAAGCTCTTTTCTTTGTTACATTCTAGATAATTTCTCTGGTGTCCTGAATTTCTAATTTCTTTTTCTCAATATTTAATCTGCCACAGACATGTTCACTGTATCTATAATTACAACTTTAAACCCTTTTTCACGTTCAAGAAAGTGTGTGTTCCTTCCATAAAGGCACCATCTTCCAAGTTAACAGTGGCAGTTATAGGAACTTTCGTGTACTTCTGCAAAGCTTTTTTCAAAAAGATCATGGAAGCATGGATTTAAAAGCTGATGTACAGTAGGTAGTTGACCTGTTCAGACGTCTGCATCCCACGATTGAGTGCCTGGGCTCAAAATGATAATGGGCACTTCCATGGACTTTTTGAGGAACTCTCACAACCATTCAACATTATCTTTTTCTGATATAGCCATCAAATAGTATTGTCTTGTATTCTAAATCTAATAACCCTAAAGTTTTCAGATTTCATAGGACAAGTTCAGCAGGTTGCTATTTCTGCTGTTTTTTGTTCATGGTGACAGGTTTAATGGAGGGTCACGAATTTTCTTTTTTCAATGTTTATCTCCTTTCCACGGGCAGTTTACTTAGAAAAATTCAAATGGACTGGATCTAATGTCTATGCAGCACACAGGTTTTGTTTTGTCTTCTGCCAAGTGCACGGTCAGATACGCTGAGTCACTGCGACTTTGGATTTAGCTTTTCTGCTCTAATGTGCCCGAAGCTGCAACAACAGCGGGTGCTTTTCAAGCATTTGGCTCTGATGGAAGGCACCCCCAATGCCACTCTACACAGACCTCACTCGCTTGTGCCCTTCACCTGTACGCGTTAGAACCTGGCTAAGCAATCTCTGCTTAGACAATATCAGCACAGCTATCCACAGAATACAAGTTACACCCCTCCTCCGACTTAGTTGTTTGTAGTTACTGAGTCATTTCTCTCTATATATTTCTATATGTAGATCCGGTATTGGAATAGGTATGAATACAGGTTCTCTTCCCTCTCCGCCCCATCCAGTTTCACACAGAAACTTTGCCTGTGTTTAGCAGGAATAGCTTTCCTAAACCATCTGGACACGATGAATTTCAGAATCAGAAACATAATTTAATCTTAAGAATAACAGTTAGGAGCCAGTGTGCCAGCACAGCTAGCTAATCCTACGCCTGCTAGTGCCAGCATTCCATATTAATGCTGACTAGGAGCAATTTTATATAAATTGTGTATAAAATGTGGAATACACACACACACACACAAACACACACAGGCATCCAACAGTTCTCTACAGTAAAAACAAGAAAGTCACCTCTTCTAGTTTTTCATAGAAAAATAAGCAGTAAATTATCATTATTTTGTTACTCTTATCTACCTAGTATATCTAGTATATCTATTATTCAATCCTTCCACAACCTTCTCTCTCCCATCTTACCCCAAATTATATTTCGGACTTCTAGGAGATGCTTTTTTGTAAGAGGCTCCATGTATCATGAGGCTCTGTGATACTTGTATTTCTCTATGTGTTTGAGTCATTTCAGTTATATATGATCTTCAGTTCCATTCATGCTATTGCAAATGACAAGACTGTCTCATCCTTTTTTTTTTCCTTGTGGCTGAATAATATTCTGCTGTGTTTGTGTACCACATTTCGTTTATCCACTTGCTGTTTGGTGGGTACACAGGTTGTTTCTATTTCCCAGTTATTGTGAACACCATTGCAATGAACAGGGGGGTGCAGATGTGTCATTGGCAGATAGCATCATGCCCCTTGGGTATACAGCAGCAGTGGGACTGTTTTTATATAACCGCCAGTAAGTTGTATGCCTTTCTTTGAGAAGTATCTGATTAGACTGATTGCTGGTTCAGTCGCACTGCTTTTGCTTTTATTTATTTGCTGTGCTTTTGGAGTCTGATCCGGAAAATCTTTGTCCACTCTAGGTCCTGAAATGCTTTCTCTATGGTTTATTCTAATGATGCTAAAGCCTCAGTCTGGACCTCCACTGCATTTTGAACTGTTTTTTGTCAATGGTCAGAAACAGGAATCTAGTTTCATTCTTCTACGTGTGGATAATCAATGTCCTAAGCTTCATGTATTACAAAGTTTATAAAATTTTCACTGTATGCTCTTAGCCATCTCGTCAAGATCAGTTGATTTTATGTCTAAGGTTTTTGCTTTGTCTCCTGCCTCTGGAAAGCTGCTTCTATGCCAGTATCTTGCTATTCTAACAACAATAGCTTTGCAATACATTTTAAGTCAAGCTGCACAATGCCTCATGCTGTGTTTATTTTGCCCAATATTTCTTAGATTATGTGGATCCTTTATGAATGCATGCAAGGTTCAGTAATATTTTTTTCAGTCCTATTAAAAATCTCACTGACTTTTTTGTAGATACTACACATTTGTTATCATTTTGGGAAATACAGCAACTTTAATGATGCTGATGGTTACAGTTCACAAACAGGGGATGTCTTTGTATTTATATATGTCCTCTTTCCTTGTTAACTCATGGTTTTCATTGTATGAACAACTAATCTCTTTGGTTGCATTTATTTCCCAGGTTTTTTTTTACTGTATGTTCGTAGCAATTTAAAATAGGACTATTTCCTTGATTTTTAAAAATGATTTACTACTGGCTATAGCACAATTGATTTTTGTACATTGACACTTATTTTACAATATGTTGAATCTGTTTATTGGTTCTATCAGCTTCTTGGTGGAATACCAGGAATCTGCAAAATAGGAGATTATGTCATTTATCTAGTTTTTTAAGGCAGAAAATTTAATTTCTTATTTCAGATCTTTCTTCTTTTGAAAAGTAGAAGTTTAAAGCTTCACATTTTTGCTTTATATCATACATTTTTGATATTCTGGAAGTGTTACCTTACATCCTGGCTGATTCATTCTTTAATTCATTAGTCACTTTGGAGCTTCTGGTTTAAGTTTCCATACATGAATTTTCAAATATTTGTTATTGATTTGCTTGATCCCATGAAAGCAGTGAGAATACTCCAAGTTATTTAAGCCAGTATAAGCTTATTGAAAAGTATTAGTTTAAGTGCTGCCGAAGTATGCTGGGGAATATGCAGGTGCATATTCTACTGCTATTGGTGGGATGTTTCATAAATATCTGTTATTTATACTTGTTTTGTAGTATTATTCAAGTGTTCTAGTTCATTAATGATATTTTTATTTAGCTGTTAAGTCTAATCCTGCAGTGGGTCATTGAGATCTATAACTACTATATTTGCACTGTGAATTTCTGTAAATTCTGTCAGTATTTGATTTGTGTGTTTTGGTGCTCTGTTGTTTCGCATGCATTTTTATAATCTGTATTTCTTCCTGATGGATTGACCCTAATAATATTACACACAGTAGACCTTTGACTCTAGTAACATGGTTAAAGCAACTCTTTCTGATATTAATACTCACACTGAGGTCTCTAATGTTTGTGTAGAATATGTATTTTACATTCTTTAATTTCAAGGTATTGGCATCTCTGAATCAATGTGAACCTCTCATTGACAAAATGTAATTGTATCATATTTTCTCATTCATTCCACCAGTATGGGACTTTCAGTAGGAAGGATTATTCATGTATATTTTATATACTTGTTGATAATATTAGACTTACTTCTGTGATATTGCTATTCATCCTTTAATATTAGATACACGGTTTCTAGTGTAATGTTCTTATCATGATGTTTTCCATATATATATTCATGCATATATATGTATACATATGATATACACATATGTGTACAGGCACACACATACATGCATTTATACATACGCATACATGTGCACACACATACATATGCATATGTATGCATACATAGATACACATATGTATATATAATTTTTTATATTACATATAATATATATCATTTTCTTGGTGGTTGCATTAATGTCTTATAACAATAGAGTTTAATTTACTATTAATTTCAATCATCTGCAAAAGCTTTGCTCCTATGTAGTTCTTTCCTTCTCTACTTATTCATATTATGATGATTGTTCCTGTTCCTCTTGCATTTCAAGCAACCTTATTTCACCATCATTATTTTACAGGAATTTAAAAACATCAGTTACAAAAGCATACCTTACAAAAAATATACTTAATGTTATGCTTTATACTTACCTATATAGCAATTATCCTTCCCAGGAATCTCAATAAAGAAAACTCAAGAAAACACATTTTTACATTTATTTCACTTATGATAAAAAATAAAAATATCCTAAAGAATGGAAAATAAAATTCATACTTTTAGATACAATGAATTATCTTTTGCAATGATTGTAAAATTGTTATGCAATTATAAAAGTGTTTTATCTGGGAAAAATTGAGAATGTATAAATCGAGTGTCAACTGCATAAAAAAATTAGAGTGCACAGGTAGCTAAAAGCTTTGAAAATGCGAAGCAATTTTCATGTGGAAAAAGAGGAAGTGTTACAGGACAAAACTGGAAATAAAAGCAATACAAGACAAAGTTAGAATAATGGATAGTGAGTCCAGTGTACAAAAACTTTAGAAATATTGTAAATATTATGACACTACAAATCAATTTAAAAGATCTACTCATTTGCTAATGCATAAGGTTGGAATAATTCGTTTCCCTAACAAACTGTATTCCAGGATTTAACTGTAAAGAGTAAAAGTCTTAGGGGTCTCTCCTTTCAGGAGACATCCCATCTCCCTGGTTGCCCCCAGGTCTCTCTCCTTACATCTTCTTTCCACATTCACTTGTTCACTTGGCAAATAAAACGTCCCCTCTGTCTGGAAAAAAAAAAGTCAACATCACGAATCTGAAGCTGTTTAATGGGGAGACTTGTTTGAATAAGGACAGAATAAAGAGCTGTAGGGCAGAGAACACAAGGAAATGGGTTTGATAGTATCATGACCACATAAATGTGTTTGGAGAAAGGCAGCAAGAAACGAAGCATAGAAATAGATGGGAGATCAAGGAGACAGCCGAATGGAGATTCTGAACCATGAAATAAACGAACATTCTGCAAATCAAAATGAAAACATACGCAACTGAATACAAGAACTTGATCATGAAAATATGGAACAGCCATGAATAGGTCAAAGAAATCTAAATGACCAAGCAGCACCAGAAACAATATTTAAATCACTGAGAATTAAAGACATGAAATGGAAACATTTTATAATTGTCAGATGGAAAATAATTCAGGAGATGGAAAATATCACATTTTAGGCATGAAACACAGGGATTTTCTTACTCAAGTTATTTATGGAGATTTAAAAAAGCATTGTTTCAAAATTATTGAAATGAACACAAAAGCAGGGATGACTACTATTACAACTAATATTTTAGTAGTAGATATTCATGTAAATCTAGGCTAATGGAAGAAAAAGGGGGGAAGGGGAAAAGGTCGCGTGATGTAAGTTATGTAGAAACAATTGAGTCTCAGAGAGGAAGTAACTAGAAAAATGCAAATCAGGATGAGATTTCTGGATGTGAGATAAGCATAATTTTATTTGATGTGACATATAAATCAATATTTTGATATCTACCATTGAGTAATTTGGATATTTAATAATGATTATATCCATAACAAGGAATTTAATTCTGTTTATTATATTACCAAGAATTATTTAAAACCTTACAATCTTGCAGCCTAGATTATTACTTCAATTCTAATAAAATTTTCAATGAAGACTTGAATGGTTAACCTACACTAGCATTCTATATGAAATATTATGTATATGTTGTAAGAATAAAAAACAGTGATGTGCCAGCTACTGCCATTATAAAATTTTATCATAATCTATTGTAATGCTGTTCATTGACAAAGGAGTGGTTAATATACAAGTAATAACAAGTAAGAAGAAACACATTAGCTGACACAAAAAATGCAGCATGTGGCTGTACAGGAAAAGATGCCCTCGTAAATAAATTTTTTTGGAAAATCTACCCAACTCTATTTTGTCCATTGATAATAAAGCTAAAAAAAATTTAATGAAATTAATAAATGATAAATTATCATTATATTTCACAGAAATATAATGGTTGGTGGGAGTATGTTGTGTCTTATGCATGTAAACATCGCGTGAAAGAATACCTATGTTTGTATCCATATTTAAATTTATGGATACATGTAAATACAAACATATAGATGGTATTGAGAGTGTTTGGCAAGGTATAGACACACACCCAAATGCTGATTCGCAAGGTAAGTAGAGAAGTTTATTTTAGAGGATGAACATTGTGACATAGAATGCTAAGTGGAGTTCTACCTCTGGTGCCAGTATTCCATAGGGGTACAGGTTTTTGTCTTGGCTGCTCTACCTTCAATCCAGCCTCCTGATTTCAGCCTAAAAAAAGCAGTGGGGGATGGCTCCTACATCCATGTAGGAGACCAAGGCTCCTGGCTTCCTGGCTTTGGGTTGGCCCAACTCTGGCTGTTTGGACCATTTGGGGAGTGAACCAATGGTTGGAAAATCTCTGCCTTCTTTCCCTGCCTCTCCTTCTTTCTCTATCTCTGCCTTTCAAACACAAATGCAATAATTTTTTTAAAGAATAATTTATTGGAGAAAGTAGAAAATCCTAGGTAATGCTGTGCCTAGTCTTGTCATTGGTGTCTCATGAGTAGGAGTCCAAGAAAGTGAACATGTTCCTATAAACTTGTAGAGAAATTCGAATGAATTTCATAGATCATCTAGTCACAGTGGATCCTTCTCTGCTCGCCCCACACGGATAACAGTGGTCATTTCTGTAGACACGTGAGGGAAGAACTTCTGCTTCAGTACATTTGCTCTATGATTGAATTAATTTGTCAGAAGGAAGAAATCAGGCCCTGTGCGGTGGCCTAGTGGCTAATGTCCTCTCCTTAAAAGCGCCAGGATCCCATATGGGCACCGGTTCTAATCCTGGCACATCCCATCCAGCTCACTGCCTGTGCCCTGAGAAAGCAGTTGTGCACAGCCCAAAGCCTTGAGACCCTGCACCCGTGTGGGAGATTAGAGGAAGTTCCTGGCTATGGATAGGTGCAGCACCAGCCATTGTGGTCACTTGGGGATTGAATCATCAGACAGAAGATCTTCCTCTCTGACTCTCCTCCTTCTGTATATCTGTTTTTAATAAAAATAAATAAATCTTTAAAACAAGAAGGAAGAAATCAACCTATTACATGTGTTGACCTTGCAGCCAGTGTTTGGCCCAATGACTGATAGCTTTGAAATGCCCCTTACACTGGAATGTTTGGTTTTGAGGACTGGCTCTGACTTCCACTTTCTGGAAGTGGAGATTCTTGGAAGTAGGAATTGATAGCTCAACTTCCTGGGTCCCCAGCACACATGTAACATAGCAGATCACATTCCTGGCTCGTGGCATTAAGCTGATCCTATCCTGGCTGTTGTGCACATGTGGACAGTGAACCAACTGGAGATGGGAATGCTTTGGTTTATCTCCCTGCCTCTTAAATAATACAAACTAAAACAGTCAAGGGTACTTTAACATTTCCTTAGAGTGATGGAAGGTATGAAGCCATGCTGCTCCCTCTGATGATGAAGGACATAAGTTTAAGAGTATTCCAAACATCTGAACACAATAAGGAATGTTAAACCTAAGGAAATGCATGTAGCAGAAGTTAAGAAGAAAAGATCTTCCTCTTTTTCCTATGCATGGATTCTTTTGGTGCTCTCAGATGAAGTTATTCAGAAAAACAAAACGAAACAAAAACAAGCACACAAGCCCAGTATGGTTTAAAGGAGCAATCAATGTCTGTGTTAATAGACCAAGGATCTTCTATGTGCTCTGTTCCTGAAATACATTTATACTCGACTTTCGGCTTCTTGCCCGTGGTGTCTCAGCAGCTGAGCAATGATTGAAAACAGCCCCTCAGCAGAGAAGCGGTCACTATCTCCTTGCCTCTGACCACAAACACTAGACACACATGTTTCTTAAGCCGGGAAGGATGGAAACCCATTACGGGCTGGCTTTTAAGGGAAGTTGCATGTGAAGTGAACTGTTTGTAAACACACTGCCTGTGGTTCAGCAATCCAGGCACCTCCCACTGTGCTGCCGCCACATCTGTACCCTGGGTACAGCAAAACGAATCTCCTTAACTTCCACCTTTTCAAAGGGAATCTAATTAATTTGTGATTGCTGCATTCATCTTATGGATGCACAGTCGCCTGTGCTTTGTGGGCTCAGCATTTGTGACAATGGGTCTCCCCTCCGGCTCAGTAAGTGGGACATCTCATGAATACTGTGCAGGAGACCCAACAAAAGCCCATAACAAGTGCTGTTGGCTGGAAAGAGCCAGAAAAATAAATTGCTCCCCAACATTCACCTGGATCTCCAATAGCAGAATTAGTTTTCAGTCCCATTGTATCTTAACATGTTCTTTCTTTCCTATTTACAGATGCTATCTTACAAATAAGCCATTGATCAAAAGAAGAGGGATAGAACAAATAGAGAACAGAGTGAATGACTGACTCCTAATTATTCCATTTGCTGAAGCTGAAGCTTTGAAAATAATTGCACAGCAGATGGGGCAAAATAAATTGTCAAAAGGCCGACATTCAACATATTTCGTCGATAACTGGTCTAGCAATAAACAGAAATAGTAATGATGTGTTTTTGGTAAAGGTTATTGTCAAATGTTCTTCTCTAATTACCCAGAGAAAGTTACAATAAATAATTTGGTAATTTTTATCTTTTTTTTTCCCTCACTTTCCTGCCATTCTCACTTTGTAAAATTATCCCCTCCTCCATGCTGTACGTATTTACCTGTCTTTCAAGCTATACATGCATAAAAGGCCAACTGAACTCTCATTTCCTGAGTCATAATCATTGGCCTCTGGTGTCTTACATGCCCTGTCATTACCAGTATCACAGAGGAGATGACAACTGGGCAGGATATTTTATGTTCCACTGGATCTACTCTGCGTTTAGCTTCATTACTTTTTCTGTCCCCAATGCTTAACTGCTATAAACTTCAAGGAACACCCATAATTTGTAATCTCTCCAAAGCTTTGGCCAACTGAAAGTCATGCAGGAGCTCACTCTCGCAGATGACTCCTTGGCCGGACTGTCAAGATGCTCTCCTATAAGTAACTCCCTCTCCCACACTTACCCAAATTCTTCCCATCTTCACTTCAGCACAGTGGCTTACAGATCTTTATTCACCAGCCTGAACTTGCAGCGTTTTCCTTCCTTTTAACTTACCTATCTGTAACTAGTTCCTTTGCAAGGTATCCACTCCACGTAAGAAGCGTATCCTTCATAAGGAATCAGTTTACTTTTTCTCATACTATTTGGAGGACTATGGCAAGACAGTTGTTCTGTCCTGTGTAATATTGGTGATGAGGTTTGTTGGGTGACATTCAGCAGGAGACTGTCCAGGGAAGTGTACCTAATACATCTGGGGTATCAGCAGGGACCAGCTGGAGGGAGGTGCTCAGATGGGTCCTTCCTTTTCCCAAGGGGTCTCAGAGTTCCTCAATCTTCTGTTTTTTAACAGGGCATTCAAATATTTGCAAGGTGGACCTTAGATGACTTGAAGAGATCCTCTTTATGAGCTTGCATGGGAAACGATGGAATTTCCTAGTCCTCTTGAAAGCTAGGATAGAGTGTGGCCATTAAAACACTTCTATTGCAACATAGCAAATATCTCATGCTATTCATCAGTTCAAATCATACTCGGAGACGGATATCAGACAGCGAATGTACATCAGGGCCCGTAAGTTTTCCTGACCATATTCCCCAGGTCCTCAGTCATTCACTCCCATCCCCTTTCTGACAAATTTCCTCTGTCAGGTCATGGTAACATTTAGTTAAAATCCAACAGCTTAGTATCCAAATCTAAATCATGTGCAAATGAAATTTCTGTGTGTGATATGTAAAAGCTACACTTTGGGAACATTTTACCTCTAGCTAGGAAACTTAAGGAAAAACATTATCTATTCTGGAGCTATTTAATTTATGAGCGTGAAATGTTTGGGATGACGGTGACAGACGTTCCAGCACAAAGAGGGAGAAGAGAAGGTAAGAAGAGGAGCGTGTGACTAGAAGTTCTGTAACACAGCTGGGCAAAGAGCAACTTTTTGGGACTAGGTTCTAAAGAATAAGATTAAACCTTTGAGTCTCCAGGCTCTGCCCTCTGAGCTATTGTTCCCACTTCCTTTTTTTCTTTTCCTCAAAATAACAAGTATTTGAAGCTGAATCTTTATATGAACCTGCTTGGTGCCAAGAAAAGTCAGACATTCAAAAACCTATTTTGGTTTCATGTTTTCTCTGTCCCATTCTGGCCAGACTAGCCAAAGAAATTTCTGAAGAATCTTTCGAGTCTTCAAATGGAAAAAGGAAAACTTAAGGAAAAACTATACCCATCCATCTTTGGCTTATTCTGAAGTCCTAGCAGAAGTTGAAAGAATTATATTTCTTCCTTGCAATGCTGCTATTGTTCTTTTTATATTTACTATGGTGCCTTGACATAGCAAAAGTTTTATGGCTAGCGTTGTGGCTAACCAAGTCGTAAAGATGGCAAAGGGCTGGGCTAGGCGGAGTATGTCTTCACTATGCACAAACCACCTGCTGCCACTTCCTCCTTCTGGCCTGCACACCCCAGCAGATGACACTCTTCTGCCTTCATTCTTTCAGTGTCAAGGGCCTTGCTAGTAGGAGCTACTCTTGGATCAATAGTGTGCAGGAATTATTCAAACACCGGTCCTGCCTGCTTTCCTCTATCATGCCCTTCCTTTCTCACAGAAACCCTAATAAAGGCTCAGGAAGATGCTTTTCCCTCACACCTGTCTTCCATCAAACTGAAAAAACCCTGCAGCTCTGCAGACATCCCTGCAGGACATGCCACGACTACTGTTTTACTGAGGCTGTTCTCCACTTTGTTGTTGCATTTATACTCTAGGTTTAAAAAAAATACAGCTACTGACAGTATTTGTGTTTCTTTTAGGTTTTAGTTAGTTTAGTTTTTTTTTTTTTCTTTTGTCTGTTTTGCTATCCAGAGAGGTTTACAATTTTCCAAGTGATTAAGTGACTAGTTCCCTTTTGTTCAGAAATTCTTCCATGAGTGTGTACCTCTTCTCTCCCATGGTACAATCAGCAGCAATTTTTGAAAATGGGCAGAATCTTCAGCAATGCACTTGAAAATGTCTTCAGCTGTACATTTACACTCACTGCTTCTGAGTTCCGCAGTAACAATACTGCAGGATGCGATTCTGCTAAGCTTTCTGAATTATAGAAGGGCCCCATTTCCTTCTGTTCCCAATGATAGATCTACTTCCCTCTGAACTTCTACTGCCAGCATCATTATGAGTGTGTTCACAACAGGCAGTTGGCTTAGCAGTGGAGACAAGATCTGAGAACCTGGCATCTCATATTGGGGTGCCTGAGTTTAAGACCTCACTCTGGCTCTTGATTCTAGCTGTTTGAGAATGCAGACCCCTCTAGCAACAGTAACTAAGTCCCTTCTTGGTGGGAAACCTAGACTCTTCATTTAATTTCAGCCAGGCTCACCTCAGCCCTGACCATTCTAAGATTTTAGGTAGTAAGCTGGCCAGCGGGAAACTCCTGTCCGTTGGACAAATATATTTTACGGATTAGAACGAATCAGTTCAAGGTAGTTGCATACGCCACTATCTATTTTGGTACTTTTTCAGCCTTGACCCACTGCCCAGCCACAAAGTTACTCTCATATTTAAGATTTTTTTTTAGAGCAGAACCCATTTTGGTAGCAAAATCTGTATTCCTTTTCCCGCTGTGCAATTATTACTACCAATAGCAAAGCCTGAACAACACAGGCATGTCTTTCAGCTCTGTAGGTCAGACATGTGGGCATGGAAGGGCTGGCCTTCTATTCAGGATTCACTGCAATGAGATCAAGGTACTGTTCAGGCTGGGCTCTCGTTTGAGCCTCAGAGGATCTCCTTCTGAGCTCTTTCAGGATTTTGCAGAACTCAGTTTCTGTGGTTGTAGGGAAGAGCTTCCTGTATGGCTATCATCATTCAAGCACTGGTCTCCATAAGCAGAAACTGGTTCCACTCTGTTTCCTGCAAAGAGCTTTCTCTCTCTGTATCTTTTTTTAAGATTTATTATTTTTATTGGAAAGGCAGATGTACAGAGAGTAGGAGATTCAGAGAGCAAGATCTTCCATCTGCTCATTTGCTCCCCTAGAAGCCACAAAGGCCACTGCCAAACCCATTCGAAGGCCGGAGTTTCCTCAGGGTCTCCCGCATGGGGACAAGGTCCCAAGGCTTTGAGCTATCCTCTACTGCTTTCTCAGGCCACAAGCACAGAGCAGGAAAGGAGGCAGAGCACCTGGGACACAAACCAGCATTTATATGGTATTCCGGTGCACACAAGGTGAGAATTTAGCCATTAGGCAACTGTGCTGGGCAGAAGAGCCCTTGTTTGATGAATTTTTGCACAAGGTTATGGCCAGGAGACTTTTCCTAATGCTTAAAACCTTTTTCCGTCAAGAAATACACAGTCCCTTTTCAGACTCATTTGATCAAGTCAGGCTTTTCAAAAAGAAGAATCTCCCTATATGCAAAATATGTTCACTCCTCACCAAGACCCACAGACCTTCTTCCCACTTACAGTATTGGCTGTAAGTTCAAGATGTCATCCCACACACACAGGATGAGGCAACAGTGGCTCTCCGAGGGCAGATCCTTGCCAAGCGATCCGCTTACTCTGAATTGCTGGCACGTTTTCTGCTCCCTGCAAGTTCCAACGTAAAATTAAGTGTAAACAAATCATATCATTGCAAGGAACAAACTCTTCTGTTTCACCTGGAAATACTAAGGGACACAAAACAATCACTGAAGCGCTTGGCATGGCCGAGTCAAGTCTGCTTTAGGGTCTCGCTCCTCGGCAAAGTTTTTCTGAGCTAATCCCCTCTTACATAGGGGTCAGGAATCCTTTTCCATAAAAGATGATCTGGTGCTTTCAGCTACTCAGGCTTTTCAGTTTGTTCCCTTGCCCTAATACATTGGGGCTCCCTTTTTATTTGTTATCTCCTTCAGTATGAGCAATCTTTAAGAAAATAAAGCATGTAGGCTTGCTTTTTCTCCAAGCTGCCATTTACTCTACTATCTTAAACCATGCGTATGAATCTCCTACACATTTCCTTTTCAGTATCCGGGGTCTCTGGGAGGCTGTTGTGAAGCCATCAGTCTACCCAGGTCTACAGGAGAACACAGCCATGTAGGAGGCATCATCAAGAGAACCTGGGTGTTTCACAGTTCTGCAAGTGAGAAGCCTAAAATTGAAGTGCTGCTGGAGTTGATTCCTCCAAGGGTCTATGAGGAAAAAGGTGTTCCAGCCATTTCCCTAAATTGGGTTGCTGGTAATATCTGTCCTCTTTGGCTGGGAAATGAGTCATCTTAATCTTTGCTTGGGTGTTCATGTACCATTATTGCTGTAAGTCTTTCTTCCAATTGCTGCTTTTGTAAGACAATAGCCCCCATCGATTAGCCAGACGACATTCTCATGATATCTTTCCAACGGGTAAAGAGTTTATCTTCTATTACAGTATCACTCTGAGATAGTAGAAGTTGGGACATTTACACAAAAATTTGGGGAGTGACATAATTTAAGCTACAATTGGGACACTATATTTGTGATCTTAAACTCGCATCTTTCATCATTAAAACCAATAATAACCAAAGTATATCCTGAATAGTCTTATAAAGCTGAATCTTTCTTGGGTTTTATTAAGAGTCATATAACCATACTCTTGATTTAATTTTGCCATGAGTTCATAACTTTCTGCCCTGGGTTTGAACTTTGCCTTCAGGCCAGCTCTCACATGAAAACATTTTGCAAACGGAGAGAAAAAAAAAATGTTCTAGGCTTTCTATGGGCTTTATCAATTCTGCTCATACTAAAAGTTTCTCTGTAGTTTCTATCTTCTCGTGTCTCTCTTCTCCTAGGAATCTAGATAAGCAGGTGCTAGAAATTTTCATATATTGTGTATTTGCCAAGAGAAAAAAATTTTTATCAATCACCACACCAATCAGCACACGTATAAGAAGGGCCATTAGTGCTTTTCATTGACCCAGATATAATGTTGTTATTGTCATGGCACAAATATTGTCTCCTCATTCTTCCCATTTCTGAAAACATTGCTCTTCTGATGTTCCAACTTTCATTAATGCTTTCCATCCAGGCCCTTCCAATTGGCACTGAGTCTTCCTCACTGCCTGGCAGCTCCTGTTCTGCAATTTATCCAAAATATACTATCACAGATTCCTATTGTTGTTGCTGTCAGAAAAGTGTGTCCTGCCCTTGCTGTCTGTTACTGCCTAACCAACTACCAAGAGAATTGCTGAAGTCAATAAATCCTTACATTATTTATCAGAATTTTGTGAATCAGACATGTGGCTATGGCTTTAACTAGTGGTAATGATGTGATAGCTTGTCTGGTCTGAAAGGCCTGTGGCTTGTGAGGGTTTTATTAACATTTTTTGAAATTTAGTAGAGGCAAATGGAAAGGAGGGCTGAGCTACTCCTCCCTCCCTTCCTCCATCACCCTTGTTAATACAGTCTTAGGACATGCCTATATGGGTTGTCTTGAAGCATCGTCTTACTTCTAATATGTGTGGATTGGGATTGGGATGACCAAGTTGGAATCTGCAAGTCCTCTTAAAGGTGAGACTGAGAACTGTAACAGTACTGTTTTTTTTTTGTATATTTTGAAAATATTTATTTATTTTTATTAGAAAGGCAGATGTACAGAGAGAAGAGAGACGCTGAGAGAAAGATCTTTCATCTGCTGGTTTACTCCCCAGATGGCTGCATCGGCTGGAGCTGAGCCAGTCTGAAGCCAGGAGCCAGGAGCTTCTTCTGTGTATCCCACATGGGTGCAGGAACCCAAAGCTTTGGGCCATCTTCCATTGTTTTCCCAGGCCTTCATCAGAGAGCTGAACCAGGAATGAAGCAGCTGGGATATGAACCAGCAGCCGTTGGAGATGCTGGTGCTTACAGGTGGAGGATTACTCATCGAGCCGTTGCTCTAGCCCCTATTTTGCGCATTCTTTGGTTAAAGTAAGAACAGGCTAGTTCAACCTCAAAATGAGGGGAAATTCTCTGAATGGAGGAGGTTCAAAGATTTGCTTACTTTATTTAATCACAGTCCTTTGCAAATAATAGAAAGCTGAGTATGCTATTTTCTCTGTTAATGTAGCAACTAGTATAAGGAGGCTCCAGGAAACAGACCTTTAAAATGGGAATCCCAATTTTTCAGTAATCAATTTTCAGTTATAAGAATGTCTGCTTTGGGAGGTAAATGGAACATGAATTATTTGTTGTCCAAAGTCATAGCAACACCAAGGATGATATAGAGTGAGAAATGATAATGAGAAAAGAGTGAGCGTGTGGCATTGCCTGAACATTGAAAGTGATCATTAGTTGCTAGGGCAAGAATAGTATTAATATAGCTTGTAAAATTACATATTTTCCCACAAACCCAGAGGGCAACCATGAGTGCAAAGAGAACACACCATATGTGAGCACATATTTTTGAATATGTAGAAAACTTCTTGGGCTCCAATATGGCTTTGACACAATCCCTTATTTTTGTAAGTAAATTAAAAAAGAGAGACAGCAAACTTATCACCCAGAGCTCAGAGCAGTATTCCTATCTCCCAAATAGGGATGATAAATATTCTCATCTCTGTGCTTTTTCTCTGTGTCTCCAGTCTTCCTGAATAATTACTTACTCCACTGTCTGAATTATAGCAGCATACATACAAAGTCCAGCTTGCAGATAGAATTATTTTGACTCTAAAGCAGCCAAAATCCCCATTCCTCTAAAACACTAGTAGAAGTTAAGCTGATCAAAATCTTCCTATCCTTTGCCATGATACAGACATGTAAAATCTTCCTAATCTACAGAATATTATGCATAACCTTGTTTGCATCTTCAGAAAAGTTTTTTGAAATGAAAGAATGAGATGTTCATTGGGTATGAAAACAGACTCTGATGAGGTCAGGAAGTCAGCCAACACTTTGAGGCTTAGCCAACATTCATTTTCAGAACTCCATTGCCAGATGGCAAGGACCTAGGCTTTTATGCATGCTGAGCATGTATGGGAAATCAGCAGGCACACAGTGCACTGCATACATTGGCTCTTCCAGGAGTTTGGCCTGGAGAAATCTCTTTAGTGTCCCTTCAAAGAACCCAACCTTTGTGGGTGTCTGACACTGAGCAAAGATGATTCCAGACTAGTGATGCCACAGGGAGACATCACACCCTCCTCTCTTGATAGAATCAGGGCTCCTATGGCCAGTAAAGAGAGGAGTGGAAGATCAGGGACTCGCTTGTACAACCTGTGGAGATGAAAAGGCAGAGCCAGTGTAGGTGAGTTAGAGTTAGTGACGAGAAATGGGAAACCGGAGACAGCCAACATAGACTTCTCTGATGAACTTCAGATGCCAGAAAGCTGTGGACTCAAGGCAAAAATACGTGGAAGTGTAAAGACAATCAGAAAAGGGATACTCCATTTCCCTTCTAGGACTTCTAGGACTCCCCATCTTAGGACTTTGTCTTCCTTTCAGCTTTAACCAGAGATAAGAGGACACCTGATTCATCCTAGTAGAATTAAAGTGACATTTAAAGAATTCTTACATCTCATCTACAGCACAGAATCAACAGAAAATTTGTTAATGGAGTTTGGCTGCAGACTAGCACATGTGCTGACAAAATTAGTGAACACAGGGAATACATACATGTGCTATGTATGCTCCATGTTCTACATAGGCAGAAGTAAAGGTAGTATTGCATCCTTGGAAATAAGCATTTAAGCATCCCTTCTGTAACTTGTTTTGACAATATTCTTCTTTTAGTCTTGTGTCATCTTCAATAAGTATTTCATTTACCTAATGAAAAACATATTTAAAGTAATGAGTACACTGTTTAATTTGCATATGCAAATACACTTAATCAGTAGGAATGGTGAGCAGAAGGAAAGTGCATGCATTTAATTCTGCAGTGACTGTCCATTTCTTCAAGTTTATGGGAATACTTTATAGCTTGGAGGAGAAGTAATACTTCAAAAGACTAAATTCTTCAATGTAGGAAGTGACTATGATAATAATAGTAGCTACCAATCATCCCACTTAGTGTTACATGATACCTATATTTTGTTTCCATTTTACACAATACCCAGACAAGGTAGATATTACTGCCCTCCTTTTCGAAACAAAGAAATTCAAGTTTGGCGAGGTGAAATAATTGAGTGAAGGTCACAAGCTGGAATTTAAACTTAGATTTGTTTGATTCTCACATTTGACCTCTCCCCACTGCATGGCAAATGCCTTGCATTATCCGTACATGCTCCTCCATTCAGAACGTTCTCATTTTGTAAGATTTTCTAGGCAGTTTAAAGTTTGGGTGATAAAATTTACAGTGCAAAGCTATATTTCAAAAGATGAATACTGGCAAATAACACAAGTAGGAGTGCTTTTAGCTCCGATAACAACATATACAAAATGTTATATATTGACTAGTTTATAGAATTTGAAATTATATATTATTAAAACTGGATGGTATTCCCCAGCTTCTAGAGTTGATTCCCAAGTATTAATGCAATGGAAGTGAGCAGATGGAAATACATCTATGTCTCCAAGACAAGTTAGAATATACAGAGAATTGAAGTAAGTACTCGTGAGATTATTTTCTATTAAAGGAGCTGCAGGGGGTCAAGGGGAAGGGACACAGGTCATGGCTCTGAGGATCAAGAACAAGTTTCTTCGATGCAGTAAAAATGGACAAATGGGGCTGGTTTTATTGCACAGTAAGTTAAGCCTCTGCCTGGGAGGTGGCATTCCACATGGGCATTGCTTACAGTCTTGGCTGTCTCACTTGCTCCAGCTCCCCGTTAGTATTCCTGGGACTTCAGAAAAGGATGGTCCAAGTGCTTGAACCCCTGTCACCCACAAGAAAGAATGGGATGAATTTCCAGACTTCAGCCTGCTCTTGTCCCGGGTTGTTAAGTCCATGTGGGAAGTGGACTTATGGATAAAAGTGCCCTTTCTGCAGCTTTGCTTTTCAAATAAAATAAGTATTTTAGAATAGACTGATAATATTAATGAACCCTTCCTAAATGGTTATTACTTGCATTAAGTTGTTATTTTCCCAATCATTATCACACAGCATTTCTAGTTGTGCTTAATAACAAAATCTTCCCTAACTGTATTTCCGTGTTGACTTGACTCTGCACCTCTAGTATTATCATCCTGTGGTTTGACAAATGATCCCATGATTTCATCAGACAGCCACTCTGCTTTCTTTCAGAGCTAATTTTACTTAGAAGATATATATATATGCTGTCCCATCTTAATTTAAGGCATCTTTATTGATTTCCAGTTATACCTACTCGAAAGCCTCATAACAGCTCTCAAATACTTCATTGCTTATTGTTTGCTCTAGTAATTTGTTAGCTTCTTTATGGTATAGCTTTTATTTATTTATTTATTTTAAGTAGCTGTCCTCACATACTAACATGAACTTGGTATATATACATCTTGGGAGCCAAATGAGAATTCTTAAATTAAATATCAAATACATAAAGATAAAATACCAGCTACCTAACATTTTTCTTTATGCTTACATAACGACTTTCCCATTTTGATGACAATACAAATTTTTACATAGTTAGATGATGCAGTCATTTGTTTTTGTACTCGTTGGTATCATTAAGCATTCAGGTCTACATTCCAAATTCTGGCAAAGTTATGGCATTTCAGCATGATGAACAACTCGGTTGCTACAACAAATGATCAGAAGGAAGGTGTAGCTTCCAACAGATTTCGAGAAGCTTGTGACCGCAGAAGGTTATGGTAAGGTTTTGCACTCCTGAATATCTGTAGAAACCATTAACATTTCTCAGAAAATGACTGGACAGTGTGTGACTTTTACTGCCAAACATAAGCTTTGTCTATTTTTCCTGAGGACTTGGTGGGTTTTACGTTCACTCTTCTAATATATGTAATATGAACATAACTCATTATATTTATAAATATATTAGCTTATATATATATGCACTTACAATCTGTATGTGGGTTGATCATCTGTTAGGATTATATGAGAAAAGAATAGGAAAAAAAGTATTCTGTTTAAACATCCAAATAAGTGAGAGGAAATTTTCAGGTAAACTTTTTTCATAGTCACTCATTTCAAATGACTTATAGGAAATGTGGCAATTCAGCTCATCATTGCCTTGTCCATATCTACCATAATGTTGGCTCTCTAAAATAAAAACTCATTTTTTTAAATCCAGAGAGTGATTGGAACAATACCCAACCCAAAGTTACTGTATATTTAATCCCTAGAATTCTTGGATGTTACCTTGCATCCATAAAAAGACTTTGGGGTCAGGGCAGGCAGGATTGCAGCACTTGTTAACATTTGTGTGGGCCAGACCTGGGAGCAGGCTGGGATGGGTGAGGCTATAACACCCTTTGGTGTATACCAGTGCCAGGAAAGGGTGTGGCCCAAGCCCAGCTGGGCTAGACTGCAACACACACTAGTAAGAGCTGAGACTGTGGGTAGAGCATGCCAGGTTAGGTCAAAGCTCCCACAAGCACAGGCAAAATCCAGAGCTGGGAACAGGCTGGTAGGAGAACTCTGAGGAATCACCTTATAGGTTGCAGCTCCCACTGCTGAGTATGGGAGCCAGAGCTAGGGGTAGAGTGAGCTTCAAGGCTGCAGCACCCATTGGTATATGTATAGGTCAGGTCTGGGGGCAGATCAGGTTGAGCTAAGCTGCAGCACCCATGTGTGTGCACAATAGCCAGATGGGATGCAGGATGAACCAGGCTTGACCATAAAACATGCCAGCACATGAAAAAAAAAAAAAAAAAACAGGGCTGGAAGTGGGCCTGATGCGGGGATCATTGGGGGTCACCTTGAATAGGCTGTGGTATCTGCTCATCAGCAAAGACAGTGTGCCTGTGGTGGTCTGGGCTAAGCTAAGCCACAGCACCCATCAGTTCACATGAGAGGTGTGGCTGGGGCCGTATAGACCTCGGGTATATGCATTGGCTTATGCAGGTGATGGACTACACCTGACCCCGCACTGGCTGGAGCACCTGAGAATCGAGTCTGAGGTTATCCCAGACACGGTTTCTTGGGAGGGGGGCGCTCCTCAACTAGATGGCTGGACTCAAATTATGACACAGGGGAAAAATCACAGTATATGCAGTATGACCTTAGAGTACAGGTATCAGAACTGAGCCTTCTCAGTTGTTGATGCTGTGCAGTGGGCTGCATACCGAGATGCACACAGGGGACATGACAGCCAGACCTTCTATGCCATCAGAGGACACTGAATGCATCATCAGAGGATGGGAAGCCAAACAGGTTGGACCAATCTCCTGGCCAAGCTTTGCAGCATATTCATGGGCCTGGGGATGTACTAAGGTAGATCTGGTCGACAAATAAGTCTTTCTTATCTTAAAGTAAGATTTCCTCAGCTATGTTGTAACAAAGCAAAAGATGTCTCATGCTAGAGGCCAGCTACAGCTGAGTTTGGAGCTCGAGAAGGGTGTGTGAAGTCGATAATAAGGAAAGATGCAGACACTGTCACTCGGTGCCCTCTTGTAACAGCTCAAGGAGCTGTCCTTTATAACTTACCCAGCCACATCACAAGATTCTACATAAACAATTAACTGTTCTATTTTACTTCAAGACTATGAGGGGCATATGCAGACATTTAGTCATTCTACCTGTACTTTATGGCTAAGCAGGTACCCTTAAAGATCATCCTGCAAAATAATCTTCTTATTCTTCAAAGTAAGCCATTGTTCATTCTTCAGTAGTAGCACTGAAGTGACAGTCAGGACTCCAAGGCCAAGGCAGATGCAGTTATCTGCTAATCAGTAATACATTCCTACCACATTTCTATTTCTAGAATTTACCCATCATTAAAGGGGAAAAATATGTCACAAAGAAAAAAATATAAAAATCCAAGATGAAAGTTTCAAATATTAAATCCGCCTACAACTATAGGCTCTACAATCCCATAAGCAATCAAACAATAATTAAAAGCACAATTATTTGATAAAAGCATCCTTAATTCCTCTAGCCAAAAATTATAAAAGTGGCTAAAGAGCTATACTTTTTATACTCCAAAGAAATTGCAAAGACAGACTAACATTTAAGGTCACAGTCACTGTATTTATTACCACAGCAGTTTCAGCTCATACTCCCATCACTTCCATTAGTTTGTAAGATTTTTCCCAAGCCATTTCCCAGAAGGCATGCTACATGTCTGGGCCAGATTCCAGGGCAGTGGGTAGGCACACAATAAGGTGCCCAGAAACTGCATGGGCTTAATTGTACTTCTGTGTGTAGTTAAAGGCCCACTCACCAAGACATTATCAGTAACATTAACTCCCAAGCTCACATCTGGTGCAAAAGCCATCTCACACAGGCAAACAACAATGCCTCAATATATTGATTACAGAATTATTAGTGGGGTGGTTGAGTTAGGGTGAGACTGCATTAAGCTGGTTTGAGAGACATCTGCTGGGCCTTGCCAAACGGCTGGAAGCTCCTCTGGGTCTTGCCAAACAGGGGGAAGGGGGCTTGTTCTCTTCACACCTTTATGTCATCCACATCCAGTGCACGAACCCCAGCAGTCTCAAAACTATCAAACCACTCAAGACCCTCAAAACATTCTTGTGCACATTACGATCTCTAAGGCACATCAAAGGACAGTCCCCGTCCCTGGGTGCCGGCGTAGTTTGACATCAAGAAGTTGTCTCCTCTGCTTCCCTCTCTATGGACACAGAAGACAAAAAGAAAGATCGAAACATCTGTCCCACCCATTTTCTCCCCTCCCTAGTTGGAGACCCACATGGGCATGCATCCCTCTCAACTCTGTGAACAATATTAAATTAACTTTATAACAGGGACTTTGCACATATGGGTAAACTAGGATTCCTGGGTAGAATATTACGGACATCACTCGGAGCCATTTCTAGAAGAGAAACACACAGATAAGAGGTGTGAGGATGGAGAGACTATCTCAGTGGTGTAATATAGATTTACAGATGCTGCATCGCCAGTGTTGAACGAAGAGCCCACCAACAAAGTATGCAGATAGCTGCTAGAAGGAGGAAAAGACCAGATATCAGAGTGTTGCTAAAATCGGAAGGAGGAGTGCAGCATTGCTCACAGCTCGATTCCAGCCCAGTAAAAATCCATCTTGAATATCTAAAACTTCAAGGCTGTAACACAACTTTTTTTTTCTGGCTTTAAGCTCTTAAGTTTGTTAGTAATTTATTAAGGTGTCACTAAGAAATATCATTTTATTTTGCATTTCTCCCAAGTAAAACAAAATTTTTCATCCTGACCTTTTGTTTCTGAAAGTATTTACAACCTATAGGGGAAGCTAATACAGGTCTTGCATAAGGTGTAAAAAGAGAAATGCCTCAAGTAGATGTGGAGAAGAAAGTAGAATGACAGGAGCTGGGTGAAACTTATAAATTTACACATATTCACTAGGGAGCTCATATTTAAGGCTGGCTCTAAGGAATGCATCAGAGTTCTATAGGGAAGATTAGGCATTGCAGGTATAAACACAGCACTGGAGGGACTTGAAGTGTACGAGGAAAACCATGAATCTTATACTCAACAATGAATGGTTGGGAGGTTCTACACCCTCCAGCAGAGACAAGGTAACTGGTTGCAGGAAGGCAGCTCTGCCACAAACATTATAAAACAGAAGGCAAAGTACTGTCATACATTTAAAAAAACCTGAAATTATAATCCTTAGGAACAAAAGGAAAATCAGAAAAAAAAAAACCTCATTTGTTCTTGTTCTCTGATTGTAGGGCATTCCCAATCCATGGTGCAAGTGGAATAGGCTCAAAAAGAGTTTGTCTTTTTTTTTTTTCCTAGAGAGAAATACGATACAAAAGGCCCCACAATACTGACAAAGAATAAAAGCAAAAAAAAAAAAAAAAAAAAAAAAAAAAAACCTGAAGATAAAGATAGCCAAAGATAGAGTCGAAAATAATATCATTCCGAATTTCTATAGAACCCCAATAATTGGCATTAAGCATTGTTAGATATGCAGGTGGAAACAGAAGGGTATGGCAAAACTTAATTTATAATCCAGATAAAAATCAAGTGACACACGCCAATTGCTAGAAGGTTTAGAATTGAATTTGGCAGAAAAAGACCATTATCATCCATACATTGTCAATTTTATGTTAGAATAGAATAAATAATAATAATTTAAAAAGATATGAGCTGTAATTTATATTGGTGGTTGAGAAAGTGATATCCCAGCTCCTAGTACCATTTGAGTTTCGATCTCAGGCAAGTCATTGATTTCAATTTCTGAAAAGCAAGCAGCTTTATCCTGGGAGACAATAGTCAATGGCTCAAGTACTCGGTTTTCGGCAGCCCATACAGCAGCCTGGACTGAGTTCCTAGCTCCTGGGTTTGACTTGACTCAGCCTTGACTGTTTGGGATCCTTGGCAAGTGAACCAATTGATAGAAGCTCTTTTTTTTCATTGTTTATATTTCTTTCTCTCTGTCATTAAAACCTATAAACAAATGTTTAAAACAAAAGCAGCTACACAATGGAAACCAAAATAAGAAACAATAACAGGCAAGAAGAGCGATCTGCCTAGTGAAAATTACAATAATGAAAATTAAAAAGAAAAGTGATTTGGCCTTGGAAAAATTAGGTATCATGTCAGCCACATTGTTTGAGGAAAAAGAACATAAATTATGCTTTCCCTAGGAACTGAAGGGGCTATGCTACTATAGAAATACACACATTAAAAGAATATTCCGTTACTGTCAATGCATTCATTAACTTAGAGTCACTGGCGAAATCTTTCAGAAAAACACCATCAACAGAAACCAAAAATGTAAAGAAATTTGATAGGCATATACTATAAAACAAATCTGTCCTTACTTTTTTTTTTACAGGAAGAAAGCTCTAAGATGCAGTAATGAAGAATATAGAAATAAATTCTAACTCATTTAATGAGATCAGCTAAGAACCTGAAACAAATGCTCACAAAGGTAGAAGAAATATAGCAATTATTCCTTATAAAATCTTTTGAATAACCTGAAAAACATGATCAAATTGAACCTGAATTATATATATGTGTGTATACATATATATGTGTATACATATATATATATATATATATATATACTTATGTATTTGTGCACATGTGGTATTTATTTGCCTGTATGAATAGAGACCCGCATGGGGTAAGCTATACAATAACTAGAGACAAATCCAAACGCACTAAAGCTGAACAATGCAAAGGAAAAACAAATCTCAACAAATCAAATATGAAAAGAATCTCCCTGTTTGCATAAAGTTACTGTGAAACACCTATTGGTAACAGATTATTTGGTATTTTCTCCTGGTAACTTCCTCTAGTTCAGTTGTCAAAGAGCTCAGTCTGGGTTTTTCATAGTAGGTGTCAGGACCCAACCACCTGAGCCATCACCAACTGCCTCATTAGGCATGTAAATGGCCTGGCACTAGGACCAGAGGCAGGACTTGAACTCAGGCACACTGACATGAGAGACCACTGTCACAACTGTTGTCCTATTGGCTATGTCTAATGTCCACCATACACTATCAAAGTTTCAAAATTTTCATTGAATATTTTAAGAAGCAGATGGAGAAACTCAGTTTGTGAAAGCGGACTTCGCAAAACGAGCGCTTCCTACCCAGGACTGGCTGCACAGCTGCTGTAGTCCGTGACTCAACAGTCATGGCAGGAGGAAGCTGACACAGCCACAGGAGGGTCATGCATGAATTCAACGTGAATCCAAGTGACAATTTAGAGCCACTTTCAAAATCTGTCCTTTAAAAATATTCTTGCTGAAGATCTTAAAATATTATTGATGCTTAAACTAAAAATAAAATAAGATCTTGTTGGGTTTATAGCAAAGGTAGAGATGAGATATACGACAAGTGCATAAAGGACAGGAAGGTGGTAATATTTTTAGGGAAATCACGAAAATTAAAAATATTCATTGTTGAACCAGAAAGATAATAGAGGATGTAAAGAGTAAATAATTTTAAGAAATGCTGTATTCACCCACAAATGGAAAAACAAAGACAAAATATCAAGCTGACAAAATAGACGGAAGCACTTATGTGTTTATATTATAAGTTAACTTCTCTAGCTATGGAACTGGACAAAAAAGGCAAAAGTGAACCGCTTTACCTAACTATCGCTGCTGGAACAACTTGGCATAAATCAGCTGGCCAAGAGCATGGGGTGTTCCTGTTCTGAGGTGGGAGGCTGGGATGTGTGTGCAAAGCTGCCTTCCCCGTGTAGGGTCTGTGGGAACATCTGTGTCCCTGATTTGTCTAACCTGGCAACTTCTGAAACTATGGATCCTACATCTGTTGCTTCTATCTTTCTGTCTCCTAGTTCCCTGCTCCTTTCCCCTTCTTACTTTTTACTCAAGTGCATCATTTAGAATGTTCTCCATCCTGGAGAACACTGCCCACGGATGTGCAGCCCATTTGTGCCCCTTTGGTAACACACTCACAGGTTCTGGAGATCAGCCAGGACATCTTCCAGGCCACTTCCTGAAGTATCACAATCCACTGGAGACTGTTCACAATCAGACACAATTTCAGTAGCAATTTGGGGGGGGGGGAGTGGAAAGCAGGTACTACAAAACATCAAATATGACAACCACACTTACAAGGTTATGCAAAGACTGGGAACTATGTACTAAAAATGAAAAGTAATTCAGAGTTGGAGGGCTCATGCTTATTGATGGAAGCATCAATTAATTAAGAGAACAGAAATCTTGTACTTCTATGAAGTTGTTCTATAACTCCAAATGATGCAAAAATGTACAGAACTGCATGCAGTAACATTGAATATTTAACCTTACTCTCTGTAATTAACAAAATAGGAATATAACAACATGTTAGAAATTCAGAAGGTTTAATGCCCAAAGCTGTTGATTCATGCTACAGTAATGCATATTACACACAAAAAGAATTCATATTCCTCAATAAAATTCAGAATACTGGATATTGTACAAACAAGTATTCTATGGGGCTGGCATGGCAGTATAGCACGTTGAGCCACTGCCTGCAACCCTGGCAACCTGCACTGGGGCCAGTCTGAGTCTGAGCTGCTCTGCTCCTGTTCCAGCTATTTGCTTGTATGTTTGGAGAAGAGCTGAAGTTGGCCCAAGGGCTTGGGCAGCTGTGGGCAACCCGAAATGAGTTCCAGGCTTGTGGCTTCAGCCTTGCCCAGCCTTGGCCACTGTAGCCATTTGGGAAGTGAAGCATCAGATGGAAGCGCTCTCTCTTCCTTTCTTTCTCTCTTCTTTTCTCTGTAATTTTGCCTTAGAAATACACAAATAGATTATGTGTTGGATCATTATGTATATATATCTATAAATAGGTAGATATATAGATATATATATCCAAATGGCCCTATACTGAAAACATTCAATAATATTTTAGGAAAAAGTTCAAATATCTAGGTATTAGGAATACACTTGTAAGTAAGCCATGCACAAAGAAGACCATGAAAATATTATGTTAGAAAAGAGAAGTTAAAATAAAGTGCACTAACCGTTAAAATGTAATAAATGAGCTGAACGAGGCAGCTGAGGTAGTGCTCAGAGGGAAATGTATTATCTTAAAAGCGTATGGTAGGAATTCAGAAAGTTATACATTCAATGATTTAAGAAGGCAGAAAAACAAGAGCAGAGAAAAACCACAATAAATGAGTGCCATGAATAATTCAGAATGTAAGGACATAAATCAGCAAAATGGAATGCTTACAAATGGAGAAAATCAATCGAAGTTTCTGCTTTGAAGAGTTTAAGACAGATAAACATCCAGCAAGCAAAGAAAGACAGAATGCAGGAGATTAAAGGTAAATGAGCAATATAAGAAATAAAAGCTACTATTTTTCTGTTATAAGGAGAATAATCACCGTAGATTTTAAAAGTTACATGAAATTGGTGGAATTTTTGAAAATAATTTTATCAAAACTGATACAAAATCATCTGGGAATAACTGTGGATCCAGTGACTGAAGTGACTTTGCAATTGAAGTAACAATTTTCCATGCACAACAAAAATCCTCCAGGGCCAAGTGCTTTCACTTATGAATTGTGCTTAAAAACAGTCATAAAGGAGTAATGTGCATCCTACACAAGCCATTCCAGAACAATGAGGAAGAGGCACACCTGTCACCTTGATCTATGGGTCCGTGAAACTGATACCAAAACTAGACAAGGACATTACAGGAAATTGAAAATGACAGGCATTTAATCCTCATGACCACTAATAAAAAGAAATAGCATAAAATGAAAAGGATATAAAATATATAATCAAGTATATTTTATTGAATGCATGCAATCACCATTGGGAAAAATCATTGCATGTACTTAGACACACTGATTTGTTAAAATATATGACAACCTCCCTAGATGCAGAAAAGCACTTGACAAAATTCATCATCCTTACAAAATAATAGGATGTTGTGAATTGAAGTGAAAGTTCTTCGATCTGAAACGACATTTATGTCAAGCCTACAGCTAGTACTATACCTACCAGTAAAACATTTGGCATTGAGATCAAAAGCATTGTCTGAGTTCCACATAGTTCAACAAATAAATAAAAGTAGACTGAAAGTTCAAAACGAAGAAGCAAAATTCTTTTTATTTGTAGATGACTTAATTCTATCTGTAAGAAATTGCATAGAATGCAAGAGAGTAAAAATAGATAAATTTAACATAAATATTGAGCAAACAGCAGGGTACCATATCAGATTCAGAAATCAACTATATTCAAAAATTAATGTGTTTACACATATTAAGAAACAATCTGTAACAAAAAGTTGAAACTGAAATGACATTCCAAAGAGTTAAATACACAGATAAGAAATCTACACTGGACACAATAGGATATTTCTTAGAGAACTTAAAGAAAACCTAACTCAATACCAAGGTAATCCATGTTTCTGGATTGAGTATCTCATTCATATCAGAGTGTCTATTGTAAAATTTAAAGTGGGTGTCAATGAAAATCCCAGTAGGATTTTTTTTTTGGTAGAAATTGCCAAGTTTATTCTAAACTTTATACAAAAATTTAAAAAATCACCTAAAATATGCAAAATAGCTATGAGAAAGGACATTTCTCTACCTGGTTTCAAAACCATTTAGAAAGCTATAGCAATCCAAGAATAGTAGACAGAAAACACATTTTAAGTTCATTTTATTGTATTATAGTTTTAAAAGTAAACTTTCAAATTTATTTGAATTTCAGAATTGTGTAGAGAGAGTGACAGATGGAGGGAAAGGGAGGGTGAGATCTTCCATCCATCTGTTGCCTGCTCAGATGGCCACAATGGTCAAGTCCTGGGCCAAGGTGAAGCCAGGTGCTAGGAGCCTCTTTGGGGTCTCCCATGTGGGTGACAGGGGTCTCGGGGCTTGGGACACATTCTGCTGTTCTCCCAGGCACATTAATAGGAACCTGGATCAGGAGTGGAACAGCTGGGACTTGAATCTGTACCTATAGGGTATACCAGCATTGCAAACAGGACTTTCTGTGCTATACCACACCTTGGCCCATAAAAGTAAATCTTTGTACATGGTGGATATGTACCATAATTATGGAGTAAACATAGAGAGGAGCAGAAGTACCACAAGGAAACAAACCGATGCATTCATCACCCCTCTCTCAGTTTTGGTTTGCATCAACAGCACAGATAAAAGCTTTCCTTTGGTGGTTCACATAGATCCCCTGCGGTCACATCCTACATATCTGCTACTTTATATTCTCTGATTTGCAGGTCTTCACTTTTCTCCAGCTTGCCTTCCATCCCTGGTTACCACTGCTTTTGCTGTCTCCTGATATTTCAATCGTTTCACATTATACATATAGTGAATTTATATAATATATATATATAATATATATGTATGTATATAAAATACATATTATGTATCTGGTAATTTCATCTTGCATAATTCCCTCTGTGCTCAAGCATGTTGTGGCAAATGGAAATAGCTTATTGTTTTTTAAGGATTGAATATTCTATGGAAAGCTGGAATTAAAAGACAGATCGTTGCTTGTGGACATATGCAGAATACTACCAGAATTTATGACATATAGTGGTAACTGCAAGCACCTGTATTTATTATAATTATTCATGCAATTTTATGTACAAATGATTTGGTCGCAATGGAAATTGAATACATAGACTGAAAAAAATTAACCTTTCCAAAGCATTTATTCCTTTGAAAGGTAGAGTAGAAAAAAAAAAAAGAGGGAGATGCAGAGAAAATTCTATCCAATAGTTCCCTCCATTTGTCTGTAAGGCTTAGGCCATGTAGAAGTCAGGAAACAGGAACTGTATCAGGGCCTCCCATGTGAGTGGCAGGTGGCCAAGGACTTGGACCACGGCCTGCCATCTCCCATGCAAATCTGTAGGAAACTGCATGGCAGGCAGAAATGGGAAATGATCCTGAGCATTCCAGGTGTCAGATACAGGCATCCCAAGCATCAGCTTAACCCTCTGAACCACATCCACACCCGAAGAAGAAGACATCACATGTTAGATGAAGCCTGTTGGCAACTCTCTAAGGCTATTGGGTTCCACACAAGAGAATGAGATGAAGTATTGATTGACAGATTGAAACAGCCTGAAATAAGTGACAACTAAAGAAATGCAGGAGATACTGAAATCCCACTAAGCTAGAGGCATTAAAAAGGATAAATGTGGTTACTCTTAAAAAGCCAATATCGATAGAGCACTCATCAGGAATTAGTACCGGTTGGAGCTGGTAAGCGAACAGCTTGCAAGTACTTTAGATTAGCAGCCACAAGGGACCGATTCACTTGGGGTGTCCCCTAATAACTGGCCTCAAAGGAAATAAAGGAGAGCTTTATTTACTTGGGACAGTGAAGGAGGGAGTGAGAAGGGAGATTCTCTAAACGAACTAGTGCCTGTAGAAGCTGTTTGCCCAGCCTTTCGTAGCCAGGATTGGGAAGGCCAAACAGCAGACATCTTTGCTCACTGTATGTTCAAAGCACATTCAGACCCATCTCCTGCAGCCCTCCGTGTTTGTGATAGTCTGATCCCTCGAAGTACGTTGCTGCAAGATCAGCCTTCTGGAAACAACTGCTGATCACTTTCTGGTTAGTTGACTGTCTCAGGTTCTCTCCCCTGCTCTCAGTTCCCACCCTCCACTCCACCCCACCACCCTGCTGCATGTACACACAGACACACACACACACACACACACACACACACACACACACACACACACACACACACCTTACCTAAATCCTACACTCTACTATCCATGTTGATTTCTGATTTAGGGGAGCTTGTATCGTCTGGTCTGAAGATGTGCTGAGAGCATCAATTTATCTGTAGGCTTTTGATTTTATGTTTGAGCCGATTCAGCCTGAAAAACAAAACAAAACAAAATTTAAATGAAAGACAACCAGAAAGTAGAAAAGGCCAGTGTGCTAGAGTTGTGGTGCAAACTCAGGGCTGGCCATGCTTTAATTTCTTGTAATGTTTTCCGTATAGAAGTAAATGCTCAAGGAAGAACATTATCACCTACTTTCTGCCTTCTGTTCTTTGATGCTAGTGAAGTCACTAACTCACCTCTCCTCCCCCTCTCTCTCTCTCTCTCTCTCTCTTACTCTCTCTCTCTTCTTCTTCCTACCTGTCTACCTGCCTATCTATCCATCATCCATCCATCCCCTCCAACCTAAGTAGTTTCTATGAGTGAAGGCCACACTCCTGAAATTCCTCTTTCTCCCTACTCTACTCCCTGTTCCTAATGATCTCACGATCTCCTCATCTCATGGGCTGTTTATACTCCTTGTTGAACATTGATATTGTTATTCCCATCTGTCCTTTACAATGTATGCATCGTACCTTTCATTCCAACCCTGGGTAATCAATGTAGTTTACAGATACAATTCTAAGAATGCAATGACATTTGCTTCCTCCTTCCTTCCCCCCTCTTATACTGTCTCTTTTTTCTTCCTTCTTGCCTGCCTTCCTTCCTGTTTTTCTCTCTCTCTTTCTTTCCATCTACTCTTTCTTTTTAGCTTTTAAAACAGCATTTTAAGCAACATCACACAAAAAGGCTTAATGCTTCACTAATTAGGAAGCTAAAAAAAGAAATAAAGATTTTAGTTTAGTAGGAATATAGATTATAAGCTATAATTGGAAAAATGACAGTTTTACCCGTACAGAGTAAATTTTAAAATAATCGTAGACCATTCAATCTATAACCATTGCTTTGAAAAAAGACATAAAGCTAAGCTATATTAAACTATGTTGGTAGTGATAATGATTTAAAAAAAACAGGCCTTTTCCTTTTGTTCTTTTCCGTCCTTCTCTTCCTTCCGTCCTTTCTTTTTCCTTCTTTACTCCTTTCCTTCCTTTCCTTCTGCCTTTCATGCTTCACTCTCTATTTTTCTTTTTGTTACACCTGAGCCCCCACATAGATTTTCATTTGGCTTAATGCTTTTGCTAGTTTCAGGTCCATATTTTAAACTGATGACCGAGCCCCTTTTCCTGTTCAGGCTGCAGGAACCTTCTATTTGGCTTATCTAAAACCAAAAGCACAGTCATCACCCAAACCTTTGATTCCTCTTTTTTCCTGAACCTAAATCAATCGTGAATTCCTCCCCAGCAACATTAGCCTTGTATGAGAACTTGTTGGAGATCCATTAACCCTAGGAACCCAGACTAGCAAGCAGTATGTCTTAGCCTCGCAATTGTTTAGCCGCCAAATGGTGTTGTTCCATTCTAGTTTGAATCGCAAGCAGGCATTGGTTAACAGCTGTTCTTGAGTCTTTGGCTAGGTATGCAGAATGTACCCTCACAGGTAACTGTGGCTGAGATAGTTCACTGTCTGTATTTTCATTTCTATATTTGTCTTTCAAATGCGTTCCATCTTATGACGGTTAGGATAGCAACAAGTACATTTCTGAATGTTTTCTACATGGCAAATTCTGTACAAAGTGCTCACGTACATGAATTCACTTTGTAGTAGTCCAGGCATCTTTGAAGTACTTTTTTTATCTCCATTGTGTGTGTGTGTGTGAACAAATTATTGCTTTTCTAAATCACACTGAGAAAAATGCATGCCTGGTTCAGATGAAAGTTAATGGCAGCGAGAATCTTCATGCCATTTGCCTTCTTTTCTCTTTGTAGCGTTCTAGCATGTGAAAATGCTGGGAAAGCAAGCAGTGAGCCTGCAACCGTTAAGACACTGCCTGGAAGTTAGGTATCACACAGCTATTTTATTAGCATCCAAGCCAAGTGAGACAGGCTCGTGTTCTGCTAAGGCACTGAACTGTTCAACTCAGAAAATTGGACCATAGATGATGAACGGCAGCAGGGGGCTGATTCCTATTGCATTTCCCACAGGTAAAGATACTTGGGGGAAATTTCCTTGAATAAATATGCCATCCTGCATATTTAAAAAGTGCATTTAATCTCTTCTGGTAATTAGTCTGCAGATGTGTATTTCAGGATTGAGTGAGTCAATGAATTTAAAGAGTTTGCTAATTTTTTTTTTATGGAGAATCAAGGGCAACGTGTTTTTCCCCCAAGGTTGAAACATAACACAGGCATTACAACATTTTTGCAGTTCAAAAAACATCATTAGGAAAAAAAAAATGTTGGTGTTCAAAAGCATATTTGTGAAAACGAAGTCAATTTTCCCCCAAAAGAACAGCATTTCTATCTTTATACATGTTCAAATTTTATTTATTTGAGAGGCAGAGAAAGTGAGAGCTCTCATCTTTTGGTTCTCTCCTCCACTGCCTGTGCTAATAGAAGAAGCCAAGGCTGGAGCTGCGAACTTGACCCAGGTCTCTCATGGGTGATAGCAACTGAGCTACTTGTGCCTTCACCCCTGCTTCCTGGGTCTGCATAAAAGGGAGATGCAGGCAAGATCTAGAGCCAGGAGTTGAATTCAGGTACTCAAATATGGAATGTTGTGCTAACTGCCATCTTACCTGCTAGATTAAGTGCTTAACTGGATAGCATTTCTTTAAAGAAGTACACACACACACACACACACACACACACACACACACACACACACACACACAGAATGGCAGTTACTTCTTAGCTTGCTTTCCCTAGAATATTCACATGATACAGGTTAGGCAGGGAGCTAGTTATTGAGCGAAAGAACTGAGAAATTTCCATTGCCTCCTTTTTTTAAAAGAAAGGAAAAAAACATATAGTTTTAAAGACAGAATGGCAGAGAGAGAGAGGAAGAAGAGAGATTTAAGAAGATGAGAGAAAAGAGAAGGAAGATGTGTGAGAGAGAGAGGCGCACTAAGTGTTTGGACCATGTTTTGCTTTTTGCTCAGGTACATTAGCAAGGAGATGGATCAGAGCCAGAGCAGCCATGACTAAGAATGGCACCTGAGTATGCAATGTCAATAATAAAGTGACAGCTTAACCTGCTGCCTCTGTTTCACACCCCCCCCAACATCCTCTTTGATGTAGCTGATTAGTCACACCCACTTTCCCATGATGCACCTGAGCCTCACTTCCCCAACATGCACAGGACACCAGGTGTCCACGTGTATGCTGGGTACCTGCAGAGATGCCATGAAGCCTTCTCAGAGATTACCATGTTCACTGAAGCCATGTCCAAACTCCACCCATTTGGGTACTCAGTTGGGCACCTTTTCACCCTATAAAGGAGCAAAACAAACTTCAGTGGGCACAGCTTCAGTCAGCCCTGGCACCATTAGTAACACCTTTTTCCCTAAGAGAGAGAGAGAGAGGCTACCAATATGCCTATCAGGGTGTGAGCTATCTATTGAATCACTCTAAACACATTCAGCTTTTCAGCTCATTTCTACAAATGTCTCCAGGTTTTGTTCTTACATGCAGGAAGACAGGAATTTGGAGTAAGTCTATTTGGTGGTTTGAGCCTATGGAGGGGAGAGCTGAGAATTGCTGAAAGGATAATTTAGAACACCATGCAACATTCATGATGGATAAACTAAGCTACAAAGCAATGAGCACAATTTTCAAAAAGTTGTATCTGCTTGACAATATCAAAGAATGTCTTGCTTTCCCAGTGAAGTAGGACATAATCTGTGCACTTAGCCAATGCCTTATTCATTTTACCGTGCGTTTCTACCTCTCATTGTTCCTAAGTGGTTGACAAAGTACACCATTTCTTTTCTTTTCTTTTTTGGTTTTTTTTTTTTTTTTGGTGCCTGTGACTTCCAGTGCCTAGAGTGTTATATCCCCTCTTCTCTGTCTACAAAAATCATATGGATGAAATGTCGCAAATTCTTGCCCTTCTGCCCATCCTATCCCCAAAACGATGTATTTGTTTCCATTCTGTGGGTTGTGGAGACACTATTTTCATACTGTTATCACACCACTCACAAATGACCAGTGACATACAGATAGAATTATGTTTATCTGTGCATCTTCATTGTATTGAAGCTCTCTAGAGGGCGGAAAATGTCAGAGAGAGAGAGAGATTGAGAAACAGAAATTGGTTTACCTAACCCTGGAAGCTGAGGAAGTCTCAGTAGCGGCTGTTTGTAGTCTGTAGACCCAGGAAATCTGGTGATGCAGTTCAAGTCTTGTGTAATCAAAGACCATGGACACGTGGTCTTGAGGAGAAGAAGAGGGGCCATGAATTCTTTCTTACATAGTCTCATTCTATTGAGGCTAAGACTAGGATGAGGTTCTCTGTTAGTGCAAAACACACCTGTTTCACTCAGTTCACCAGCTCAAATAGTAATCTCTTCCAGAAACATCCTCACAGGCACCTCCAGATCTTTAACAAAGTATCTGCCTACCTTCCAAACAAGTTGACATATAAAATGAACTAGCATATCGCTTCGTTGGCAGTGATTGACATGTTAGAGATGATCTCTGATTTCAGACAGTGCCTAGTACACAGAAGATGCCCAGTAAATGCCTGCTCAATAATTATTTCTTATCAATAGTATCAGCCACTCAGCCACATGATTAAAAAAAGGATAGTGTAAAGCAGGAACTCAAGGTGCAAAGAATGTCATCCTATGGATGGAAATATTCACAAATTATTCATCTGGAAATGGATTAATTTCCATGTAGGGAACACAAACAACTCATCAGGAGACAAACTAATGCACTAGATGTGTGAATGACCTGAATGAATGTTTCTCCAAAGAAAACCAAACAAAAAAATTCCCATAAAAAAGCAAAAACAAAGCAAAACTGGGGAACAGGCTCATAATAAGTGTTCAACAACCGTTAATCGTTAGGGCAACGTAAATCTAACTGAAGCAGGATAACTAGCTGACTTCGAAAGACACTCCAGATGAATAACTGCCCTGGGGCAGGTAAGCCACTATATAGCAGGTATTAATGATACAATGATCTCCTGACAAGAAACAGCCTTGCCATTAACAATTTGGCAACCACACCACAACTACCTCCTTGCATTGGATAATCATTAAGAAGGGTTGGTTTTGTCAGCTCAACTGACTAACATGACCTCTGAGGAACCCTTGCTTCACACTCCTGTGAAGAGACTTACATGCTCAGGGGGGTTGATGATGTGATGCACTAGGTTAGGCTTTGACCTGGGAATCTGTGTCCAATAATGAAATGCCAATCTGAGTCCTGGATCGTCCGCTTCTGATCCAGTGCCATATTTATGCATCCTCAAAGGATGGAAGTAATTACTTAAGCTCTTGTGTCCCTGCTTCCTTTGTGGGAAACTAAGTGGAGTTCCAGGCTTCTGTTTTTAGCCTGGCACGGCTTTTAGCTAGCTGTTATGGACATCTGGGGAAAGAATCATCAGACAGGAGGCCTCTCTGCTTCTCTCTGACCCTCTCTCTTCTCTGTGTGTTTGTGTGTCTGTTACACTACCTTTCAATTAGATTTTAAAAATAGCAAACATTTCAGATGTTGACAAAGAGAACAATGTACATCTGCATACAAAGACCCACACTGAACATACTGAGGATCTTCCCATCAGGAAAGGATGCTGCCAAGTTGGGAAACCTGGGATTACCACAGCACAAGAGTTTATTTCCTCAGCCTGCCTGCCTGCCCTTTGCCAGTGGGGTATGTGCTCTTGCTCATCCCATATATCCTTTGTTCCTGAGGACTTGGGTCTGTGTCCCACCTTACACTGAGTCCTGCCTTCTTGACAAAAGCATGTACTCTAGCCTCACAACAAAACCACTATGAGATTCTGCTTCGGAATCCTTTTAGGAGGATGATTGTCAAGAAATAACAACAGATGCACTGTTTGAAGACGGATGAGTATAACCAATTTGGATGCTCAATGAATGAGATGTGGTACTGCCATATGTTCCCAAAATCTCATTGCCAAAGGAATTGAAATCAAGTTCAAAGGAATTGAAATCAGTTGAAGCATCTTCTCTTGCATGTGTTTTGTGGCACTATGCACAATAGGCAAAATATGGAGTTGATGTAGATGTCCATTAACTGATCAATAGATTAAAACTTGTGAATTTATATATTCAACCACAGAAAATAATGTAATTATGTTATCGGCTGTAACATAAGCAAAACTGAAGAAGACTGCATATTAAGTGAGTTAAGCAAGGCATGGGAAGACAAATGCCAACTGTTCTTAGATAAAGGTACATCTTATAGAAGTAGAGTGGAAGAGTGGTTGCTAAAGGCTGGCAAGGACATGGGGGAAGGGAAGTTGGGGAGATGATGGGTAATTGATGGCTCCAGGGTGGCAGCTGTATTGAGAAATCACTTTTACTTTACAACACAGTAGCATGATCATGGCTAACATTTTTTTGTATATTTACAAATAGTTGCTAGACAATGATTAGAATACTCCCCACACAAAGACAAGAACAATGTCTGAGGTGCTAGATTGCATATGCATATATCACATATCATGTATCATATATCACATATATGAGCAGCATATATTTATCATTCCAGCACTGATCTGCCTTGGTTTGTACAATGCACCACAGTTGAAAAATTTGACAGTTTAAAAAAAATTAGAGAAATCAGCTTTTTTATTATGGTGTTCATGAAGTGAATAAATGAAACTTCAGTTAACAAAAGGTCTATTCATGTGCATGCTCACCACATAATGGATCCAAATGTACCTTCTTAAACACTCCAACCTCGTAGCTTTTTGTTCTCTGGAAGGGTAGAATCGTAGGATGCAGAGACTCTTCAGAGCATTTTGGAATCCCTCATAATTGTTAGTTCTGCTATCTAGTTGGCTCATTTGAAAAAGTACTCTTGAGGGTCTGGCATTTGGCTTAGTGTTAAGATATCACTTGGGATACCCTTCACATGTAGTCAGGTGCCTGGATTTGAGTTCTGCCTCTGCTGCTAATGCCAGGGTTTTGAGCATGTACACCTGTGAAGCAGCAGGTGGCCGGGTCCCTGCTACCCATGTAGGAGATCCAGATGGAGTTACCTGGCGCCCAGGTCAGATCTGCCCCATCACTGCCGTTTGTGAGCTTTGAGGGAGGGAGTGCCATGAGATATCATCTGCCTGCTTCCCTCTCCATTTCTCACTCAGTCTCTTTGCCTTTCAAATAAAATAAAACAGTTAAACAGAGGGAAATAAACTCTTAAGAAAATGAGAAGCCTTTTTTTCTTGTTCTTGTTGTCCTTGTACATCCTTCAATTTCCTCCGCCAAACCTTTCTTCCTTTTTCTCTCTGAAATGAAATACAGTGTGTTGTATCAATGATTGAAATCACAGCTGAAAAATTCTAAAAGACCTTAGAAACCATCCTCCATTGTCCTGATTTGTACAATCTGAATACTCTCAGAAAGGTGTTTTACAAGCTTCAATAACCCACTGAAATAACTGATTTCTATAGATTTGATTTATAGTTAAGCAATTGGCAGGCATTATGATCCAGAGATTTAGGGACATAAATATATCCTGCAGTTAACACTCAGGAATATAAATAAAAGTAAGAGAGGTGAAAGCCATAAACTGTACATTAATATGCTAAGCTAACACTCTGGTATATAAAGTTATATCTAACTGCCAATACTGTACATAACCCAAAACAAGAAGCCCTGGAAACTTCGTATAGATTTGTAGTACAAAAATAGTATAAAATCCCCATAAGGCCATGCTGAAATATCATAGCTACAAAATAGTCTTTGCTTAAACAATATAAAACACTCGACTTAATTACACTGGGAAAATAATGTTAATGAATTTTGAGAGTGAGTTAATGAATTTTGAGTAATTGGTGAGTTTCATGAAGTATTTATATCCACCATTTACATGGGGGGGAAATGAAGAGCTGTTTCTTGACTGACAAATGAAATGAAAACAATGTCTATAGGATGAGAACCAGAGGGAAACTGGTTATAAATTGATCAAAGCCCCACATTTCGTGGATCCAGAGTCTGAGGTCTAGAACTAGGACAAAACTCATTCTATTATCCAGAAAACAAAAGAAGAATCTAGAACCAGTCCATGTGACCCCAATGCAGCAATTTTATCCCCCCCCCTTTGTTTTTTATCATTCTTTTCATTTTGCAGCTCTAGTAAAAGGATGACTGCTATACCAAATCGGAAGTTGGGATTTGGAAACAGGGCTGTATTAAAAATGCCTTCTGCCTTTGTCTTTTAGAGGCGGTGCCAAACCATCTACCTTGTTCTCCGCTGGCTTAAGGAAGGGAACATAGAAAGCTTCCACATGTTTTAGTTATGGATGACAGCAGTGAGCGGGAGCATAGACCATCAAGGTATTAACACACTTTGTTATGCTTCGGTCTGACTTCACAGGTTGTTTGTTAATACAGAACTCCTTCTGACACATGGGACCAACACAGCTGTGCCTCCTGCCTCCCAGCCCTGTCTTTTGGCTCGGTCTCCTCATGATTTGTGCAGTGCAGGGCTACCACCAGCACAGCAGGGGGCTCCTAGACTCTTCACTGCCTTGCCCAGTGCCTTTTCTGATTGCCAGCAGTTCTACCATCCAAGAGGGGAAAATGTTATTAGCATTTCCCTGATTGTGAGGTAGGAAGAGTGTCTTTTGAAGTATGTTTAGCAGCACAGCCTGTCCCAGGTCACAGTAAAATTCCGTCTCCATTGCTTCTGTCCAGTAAATAAATTTACTCTTGAAGAATCCACGTTTAACCATTTCTCCCCATCAGTATCAGGAATTAACTAGGCTGAGTAAACAGATTATGAGCCATTGTAGCAGACAGTCCACTGGACAACCAGCCTCAAAAGCCACACCACTCGCCATAGTACCCACTATGAGGACGGGCATAATGGCCACATGATGGCCTAGGAAGGTTACTGATCACGGAGAAGGATGGGTCAGGCTCAAAGAAACACTGCAATTGTACTGGCCCTGATTTGCATATCCCAAATGGATAAGGATTCACTGTTTTAAACAAGCCTAGTAATCTCCCAACATTATTGGAGGAAGCTAGGTGAAGTTTTTATGGAAAGAGATGATATTTGTTTTATGTCCAAGGGTGTAATTATTAAAATAGAGTTTCGCCACTCATGCTACAGTATACTAGGACATATCAGGATGGAATGAATAATGGAAGCCATTCAAGCCGATCTCTGGTAGTCTAAGAAATTTTTTTCTAGAGCATTCTTAAAACATGGCCACCTAACCTCACTAGGTAGTTCTATGAATCACAAGTTTTCAAAAAAACACTAGCATTTTTGTTCCAAGACAGGCATACATTAAAGGCCTTCTTTGTATTTGTATGGTATAGTCTAGTGCAGAAAATGCTTTCAGTCAAATTCTCATTTTCTCATCATTACAAATTGTCTCATTGTCTCTCCACCCTGTGTAGAGACACTGGGTCATGATGTGGAACACCCTTCCTGATCAGAGCTTAGGGAATAGTAAACGCAGGCAATTAACTGAGGAAACTCTGACCTCAGGGAAGCACCACAAAGAATTTGAATGAGAGCTTCCTCTGATTATTTGGTTTCCTCAAATTTCTCATTGTTTAATAAAAACAAGAAATGGCAAAACCTTTCTTCTTACCAGTAACAAGCAACTTAATGGAAGGTTCCATTAAGACTTCTCCTCTGTCACTCGCCATTGTTGGTCCATGTTCTCATTCTGTCCATTAGTCGTTACACTCATATGTCCATTAGACAAGACAAATGTCACAATGGAAATATGTGCGCACATATGCGCTTGCAGAATCATTCCTCTGCCTGATCTTACTGTCCTAAAACTATCAATCACTACTATTTGAAGTTTTTGCAAGATAGACACATATTTGGTTTAACAATTATCCTTTTGGGAAAGAAAACATGCTTCCAGATGTGTAATTAACATTGGTGTGAGCTCTGACAGTTAGTAAAATTCTCTACACCTATATTTTTACTTCTTTTTAATATTTATTTTTTTATTGGATAAGCATATATAGAGAGAGGAGAGACAGAAAAGAAGATCTTCCATCCGATGATCCACTCCTCAAGTGGCCGCAATGGCCAGAGCTGCACTGATCAGAAGCCAGGAGCCAGGAGCCTCTTTCAGGCTCCCACATGGATGCAGGGTCCCAAGCCCTGGGCCACAAGCAGGGAGCTAGATGGGAAGTGGGGCTGCAGGGACTAGAACCGGTGTCCACATGGGACCCCAATACATGCAAGGCAATGACTTTTGGCTGGTAGGCTACTGTACCAGGTCCGACAACTATATTTTTGCGGCATTTAGATATTTAGGGAGAAGAGTAGAGCAAAGAAGTTAGGAAAGATGAGTTCCAGATCACCGCTAGCACAATGTGGCAGTGCTGCTGATTGTATATAAAGAACATAAAACAGCTCCCTGGTTTTGTACCACCAGCAATTCCAGAAAATCACTGGGGTCTTTCAATGTTATTCCCTCAGAGCAAGCAGGTATAGTAATAATTTGCTAAATTATTACATGCTAAAACATACTAGAGACGTTTCAGTCAAAAGGACATATTTATACAAAAAAGAAAAAATAGCACTGTGCATAGAAGAAGCTGCAAGTAAAAGTTTGAGCCCATCCATATGTAGTCATCCATTCAATATTATTTATTATAAACCAGCTATGTACACGATGCAGCTACAAAACAGCTATTGTCACCAGGCAGAGAGACGGTGCAGACAGAAAGACAGAGCAGGAGGCCATTGAAAATCAAACTATGCCTTTGAATGTTCTCCTTCACGTATAAAAAACCAATTGTATATTTATAGTCACTCTATTAAGAACAACAAGAACAGCCTCTGTAGCTAAACTTCTACTCTTAAAGGAAACAAGGAACTGATTATTTGGCTTAAGAGTTGGGATGTCATTTGGGACATGCCCTGTATTGGAACACTTGGGTTTAATTTTTAGCTACAGTTCCTGACTCTAGCATATTGCCAATGCTGGGAGGCAATAGTAATGGCGCAAATATTTTACTCTCCGTTATGCACAAGGGCGACCTGAGTTGAATTCCTATGTCCTGGATTTAGCTCTTCCCAGCCTTGGTTGTTGTTTGCATTTGGGAAATAAATGAGATAGGAGCTTCTGTTCTCTCCTTTCTCTCCCTCTTTCCCCTTTTCTCTTTTTCTTCATCTCAAATAAATAAAACGTATTTTAGAAAAGAGTTCTATTTTCCAAGTCACAGACTTTAGGTGGAGAATGTCGGAAGTAATTGTTATTTCCTTCTAAAATGTCCCCCTCATTACAAGGCATTTCCAGAAGGGGTTTCAGTAAAATGAATGATGCCAAAATGAACCTATAATCCCTGAGGAAGCAATATTGATTAGAGAAATATGTGCCCCTAAATTCATCCAATTTGCATTCCATTTTATGGTTTATTTTTTGCAGTTTCCTAAATGACTACACTTGCAGATGGTTAAATTATTACCATCAGATGGCTGCCAGGGCTGATAGTACAGGGAAGGGAAAAATTTGGTTGTATATAAATAACAGAAAATCAGCATTCTACTAAGAAAAAAAATACGGCATTCCACTATGGTTGCCCCTTGATGCAATGATTTCAATACATGTCAACAAGGAATCTATGATAATGTCCTGATTGGCTGGGAATTTGTTCAATCAAATTTCCTTTTAGTCAACAAAATACTGGTGTTATGTTTCCTGTCTTTTTTAAAAGAGATTTATTTATTTTTGTTGGAAAGGCAAATATATACAGAAGAGGAGGGACAGAGAGAAAGATCTTCTGTCCAATGGTTCACTCTCCAAGCGGCCAACAGCTGGAGCTGAGCCAATCCGAAGCCAGGAGCCTCTTCCGGGTCTCCCACAAGGATGCAGGGTCCCAAAGCTTTGGGCCGTCCTCGACTGCTTTCCCAGGCCACAAGCAGGGAGCTGGAAGGGAAGTGGAACAGCCGGGATTAGAACCAGTGCCCATATGGGATCCCAGGCACCTTCAAGGTGAGAACTTTAGCCACTACGCTATCACGGTGGGCCCTCCTGTCTTTCTTTCTTTCTTTCTTTCTTTCTTTCTTTCTTTCTTTCTTTCTTTCTTTCTTTCTTTCTTTCTTTCTTTCTTTCTTTCTTTCTTTTAAAAAAGATTTATTTACTTCTATTAAAAAGGCAAATTTATAGAGAGGAGAGACAGAAAGAAGTATCTTCCATCTGCTGGTTCACTCCACAAGTGGCCGCAATGGCCAGTGCTGAGCTGAGCTGAGCAGGAGCCAGGAGCTTTTTCTGCGTCCTGCATGTGGGTACAGGTTCGTAAGGACTTGGGCCTCCTCTATTGCTTTCCCAGGCCATAAGCAAGGAGCTGAACTGGAAGTTGAGCATTTGGACACAGACCAGCACCTATATGAGATCCCAGCACTTGTAAGGTGAGGATTTAGCCATTGAATCATCACACCAGCTTCTCAGGTCTTCTTTTAATAGAATGGTTTGGTCTGGATTTGACTAGGTGAGAAATATAGAAGATGCTAAATCTTGGATGCAGCTAATACTGGCTATTTTGCTCAACCATCTCAGTTTTCTCAAGACTATCCATATTTCTGCTGGTGCTAACATCCTGTGCAACATTTTTGTTTTTCTTAGAGTGAAATTTCAGGGATACCAGAAAAGTATGCAGCTCGTCATCCACAAAGCAATAAAATCTGGGCATATGTGCAACTGTTTTTAAATCTAGAATAGTCTGAGTGGTGACTATTTTATTTTTGTAGCTCAGAGTAAATAAAAGATTCATAACCTCTTATGCATATGAATGCTATGTACTAACAGTATTCAGGTTAATGTACCATTTCAAAAATGATTCCACGTGTTAATAGAAAAAGTCATTTCTAGTGATAATCACTTACATGAAAAGCATTCAGAATTGCCAAATGAAGTTATTGTCATGAAAAACTTAAGTAAAGCTTCATTGCAAATTCATATCAATGCAGTTCACCAACATAGGGACAGAGAGACAGTGCTAAGTGAAGCACTGGGTTATTTTTCGATGTGTATTAACTATTCAGTAGATTTCCATTAGGCTCTTATTCTGTCGTACGCATTTGTTTGGGCCAGAGGGTAAGAGTGGAAAACAAAACCATAAGAGCATCTATCTTTCCAAAGATGCTAAGATTAATGGAGGAAAACCATGAATAGCTAAGAGGAACTGAGCGGAAGGTGCTTACTGGAGGAGTATAGAGAGTTTAGATGTTTCATGAGTTTGTTGGTAGGAAAGAAATTGAAGGCTTCTGAGGCAAAAAGCAACGGTTAAGCCAAGAGCTATAGAATATACAATAATGCAAGTTATTTAGGAAGGCCTTGGCATTGACTAAAGATATGATATAGATAAATAAATTTTAAGTCTTAGACTTGGGCATGTGGCTGTTAGATTTTGCAGTACCCTGGAGATAACAGATTGGTGCAGGAAGCAATGGATTTAGCATTGAAATTTATTGACACCAATGGTAAAAGGGAACAGTTTTGTCAGTGGCCATCAGCTACCTGTAAACATTGATCCAAGGGTTGCCCTGAATAATGAAAAATGGTGAGATCCATTTACTTGAGCAGTAAGGTTTATGTGCCTGAGAGCACAGTCAGGGTGCAACCCACCTGAGTGAATAAATGAAAATGTGTTGTTTTCTCTCAAAATCTGGAAAGGGTGGTTGGACTCTCTTTGCTGCACTGCTTTCTCACATGAACCCAACTTGGGACAAAGAACTTAACAATGTGCTAAGGTCTGTATTCACTAACCCTTGCTACTCAAAAGCTTCCTGCATGGCAGGATAATGAGAACTTCAGGTACTTGCTGCCAAGTGAACCAGACCTCTACTTGACTGGCAAGCTCATTGAAGTGATAGAGGCAAGCTTAAATCAGCTTTGAGCATAACATTTTAGTAGAATTAGAATCTCATTGAGAAGTGTAAGCAGAGTGTGGTCAGAGTGGGAAGCAAGCTTAACCCATCAGAAAGAACACTGTTCAACAAAGGGCAGGGGCGGTGGGCATGGAATATGTCCTCTGTCTTCAAATTCCTGGAACCATCATGTGACGTGCAAAGAAGTGAGCGATATCAGACCAAGCAGTAAAACAACAGGGAAAACCAACCTGAGTGTGAGCTCAGTGTGAGACAGAAGCTGCAAGGGAAAATGTGTCTATTTAACGGAGATGATGCTGCTGGTTGCTATCAATTCTCTAACATTAGAGATGAACAGAAAAGGAAGCAATGGAGGAAACCCATTAGTTTTTAGTGTGTCACATTGTATGAGCCATGGACCTCACTGCCTCTGTATGTTTCCCATTTTACTGGATGTAGTGAAAAGTCAACAAATATAGGGCAGACAGCAAAGAAAAAAAAAAAGATGAAACACTTAAAAGCCCAGGCTGCTTTCATTATCCCTAATGGCTTGGTTCCAGGGCAATTAGAATGGCCACAGTGAGTTTGTCTCCTGCGTTTTACTGCCAGGATCCGGTCGGTGCCTTGTTTCAAGACTCAACCCCTCCTCTCAAAGCTAACCACTGCAATTTTCACTGAGTTTTTATCTTTATTTCCTACATGTGTGGTTGCACACGTTCTCTTCCATTTTATTGGCTGGCAATTTTGTAATCTTTAAGTGGTAACAGGATTTGGGCATGGTTTATGTTGGTCATTACAACTTGTCTGAGTCAGATGCTGCACAAGGTGCAGGATGGGCTGCAAGGTCAGGCATCAGAGGTTTTATTAGCCTCTGGTCTCATTTGGTTTCAACCTGCACTCTGATAATGCCTTGTTGCTCAGCGATATTTCCTTTTGGAAGAAGGTGTTTTCTGTATATCAAACCTTGAAAGTGCCATGTGTGCAGGAGCCCTGAGAAATGAATCAATCAATGTTTGCTGTTTAGTCACTGAGACGCATTACATAAGCGATAGAGGGCTTACAGTGAAGATGCACAATAATGTTTACACCGAGTTGACCAATGAGCATGCGTTACAAATTGCCATAAATGCCATTAAAGAAGTCATGGTCGTGTAAAATCCGACCCAAGAAAGAATAAGTACTGATTTCTTTTTTCTGCTGCTAATTCATGCTGCTGACTCTGAAACTGGTTGTAAAAGCTTTTACTACAGCCTGTTTAGTTGAATGCAATTCATGAGAGTTATCCGGTATAGTGAAAGGACGATTCCACTTTGGTTAGTCCAGCTATGGCATAAGTTGCATTATCATATTTTTTTTCCCGCAGTAGTTTCTTCAGCATCTAGTTATCAGAGAGAACTGAAGTTCAGTCTATTACAAATTAATGAGGATAGAAAAATTAAAACATTGATAGTGAATGTTATTTACTGGGTGCTGGGAACTTTTATTTCTCTTCACAGTGACATTGGAAGGAAGCATCATTATTCCAATTTAAAGTTGAACACAGAGCCACAATAATGTGAACTACTTGCTCATTCTGTAGTTCGCATACTGTATACCTATTGGATTTTCAATCTTCTTGATAGGCTATAAGGAAGGGATCATTATCTCCATTTCACAGATAACAAGAATGTAGTTGATATGAGTAGTTAAACATATCTATCTTTGGAGTCACCATTATAGTGAGGTGGGTTAACCTCCTGCCCATTATCCCATATGGATCTGGTTCATGTCCACAAGTCTGATCCAGATCCCTACTAATCTGATTGGGAAAGTAGTGGAGGAGAGTTTAGGTCTTTGGGTTTCTGTGCCTATATGGGAAACCTGTATGAAATTCCTGGTTTCAGCCTGACCCAGTCCCAGAGTAAACCAGTGAATAAATGGTTTCTTCCTCTTTTTCTGTGACGCTGCCTTTCAAATAAATACAAAGTACAATTATTGATGCTTGACCCATTTGAGTCTCAATTACATGTGTGGAAGAATCTCCCACTCCCTGCATCTTGGACTGAACAACTGTATGTTATGGATGCTCCCTTTTGCATTATATAATATTCAGTAGGATCCCTGTCCTTTATTTGGTACTAAATACCTAAAGCACATTCCTCCCACCCCAACAACTACGACAATAACAACAAAAAATCAGCAGAAATTTCCAGAGATCCCCTAGCAGTCAGTGTCACTTCCACAGAAGAACAATAATGATTGTTTCAATCTCTTAGTGTGCCTAATTTATAAATTAGGTAGTATCACAGAATGTGATTGTACAAAGAAACATAGTATGCGCATGGTTCAGTGCTACGTATAGCTTCAGGCATTCCATTCTTGAGGGTCTTAGTATGTGTCCTGTGCAGAGAAAGGTGGGGAACTATTTAATGACAAATCTCCAAAAAACACATAGGAAATGTGTTTTATGGAGAAAAGCATTCACGAATTTCAAAATATGTTTGCACCCTAATAAAATGTTCTCATATAACCAGTGTTGTGGGAACAGCAAGCTAAACTGCTGCTTCAATGCCGGCATCTCGTATCGGAGTGAAGGTTTAAGTCCCAGCTACACTGCTTCTAATCCAGCTCTGTGCTAATGTTCTTAAGAAAGCAGTAGATGATGGCTGAAGTGTTTGGGTCCTAGTGAACATATGGGACGTGTGGATGGATCTCCTGGATCCTGGCTTCAGCCTGGCTCATCCATAGTCACTGTAGTCATTTGAGGAAGGAATCAGTGGGTGGACAATTGTCTTCCTCTCTGTCTCAAATGCATAAGTAATTGATCAAATATATGTAAAGGTATTTCTTAATCCATTGTTTCATGGACTTGCTGAAGTTCCTTAATTTCCTCATGTTTTCTTTATCCCAAGCCCTATAGACATCTTTTATCAATTTTTGAAACAAATCACACTCCTTGATTCACGACCAAGATTCATTTCCTAGTATATTGATGTCTTTCTTGCTTTTAATTCCCATTTTCTGTTCCTGTATCCAAATGAACTCATCTGAATATTTTGTTATATCTTGTAGCAAGGGTTGCATGTGATCTTGTCTGTTAAGCAGTATAATAAAAATAAGATGAATATAAAATAGGATGACGAAGAAGTCACTCTCACCCAAGTAATTGCCTGAGTTCCTTATATACACAGATTCATTTAATTCTCACTGTGTGACCCTGTTAGAAAAGCACTGTTTGCATCCATACAGAACAGATGAGGAGAGTGGGCCTCCCATTGACACTGGGCCATGGATCTGCTTGTCACAGTTCACACTCAGTACTTGGACTTAGGTCTACGACACTAGCGCCTGTCCATACATCAGTGCTGATGGAACAGTATCCTATTGAGTGCATCTTTCACACTAACCCTTAGATGAACTCTAAACTTCTGCCACCTGCCACAAAGTTACATTGAACATCCTCATCCATCTTCACTAAAGCCAACTATCTACAGATGATGTACGACACTATATGTTCCAAAAGAATTTCAGGGTTCTGGTGAACACACCATGCAATTAGTGTGTGTGGCTCTGAATGTCTGCTAGACTTTATGACCGCCAAGAATCCACAAGAGTCCTTCTGTCCCTACATCCCAACAATGGGCAGGAAGTATTTAACACCATAACTATAGTCAAAGTACTAAGTGTCAATAGTGTTATGCTCATGCTTTTTCATTTTTCTAATGGTTAATAAGTATCAGTAATTCCTATCATTTATAATGGGCATTTTTCCTTAAGAATCAATTATTTTAAAATACAAACCACATTTTTGCCATGTGAACCATGTTCATTTGGCATGTAGATCAACTAGGGAAAATTCATTTATATGTTAAATATCAATAAGTTACTCATGAGTAATCAACAAATGAGATGACCTTGATAATACAAAAGTGACAGAATAAAGATAGCCCCTCTTTGTTAAGCTTATGAAACTGAAGTTGAAAATAGAAAGAGCAAGTATTCATGGATGAAACATATGTAAATATTCTTCTGGTCTTACTTTAGATATTTGCATTTCATTGATTTCCACAATCCTAATTAAAGATACACTTTGTAGAAAGTGGGAGAAATCAGGCCCGGCGCGGTGGTGCAGTGGTTAAGGTCCTCGCCTTGCATGCCCGGGATCCCATATGGGCGCCGGTTCTAATCCTGGCAGCCCCGCTTCCCTTCCAGCTCCCTGCCTGTGGCCTGGGAAAGCAGTCGAGGACGGCCCAGAGCTTTGGGACCCTGCACCCGCGTGAGAGACCCGGAGGAGGCTCCTGGCTTCGGATCGGCATAGTATCGGCCTGTTGCGCTCACTTGGGGAGTGAATCATCGGACAGAAGATCTTCCTCTCTGTCTCTCCTCTCTGTATATCCGCCTTTCCAATAAAAAAATAATAAAAATAAAAAAAAATCTTTAAAGAAAGTGGGAGAAATCTCGTGCTTTACAAATTTCCAATTTTCATAATTTCACACAGGAATGCAAATTAAGACAAATGAAACAGGAACTAGAGTGACTGAGTCAGAGAGATGACAGCGCTCTAGTGGGGCTGGTGGTGAGGGGTTGTTCTTAGGGGTGATGCCTTGTTGAGTCATTTCATCATGTGCATAGAACATATCATACAATTCAATATCTGCATGAACACATAAAATACACACTTATACAGTCTGTTCATCGTACCAATGCTTCTATCATCTGAGAAAGTTACAGATGCAAAGACATGTCAGACATGACGAGCACCTTGGTTTTGTTGAGACCAAAGTGTCTTATCAATAAAGTGACAGGAGAAAGATATGAACTGAGTTTTACATGCCCTGCCCAATATGGTAACCTCATTGACACTTATGAAAACTCACTTTAAAGGCTTAAATAGGAAGGGATGTGATCAGGATTACAGCTCAGTGGATAGCAGTTTTACACTTTTTAATAGAACAGGATAAAAGAAAGTGAAAGCAGGACATCTGACTACCACAATGAAGTCTTCAATAACATAAAGGCCAAATGTATAGACAGCCAAGACTTATTGAGGAAATAACATCTGCAAGATAAATGGTTGGGAAAAAATCTAAATGCAAAAGGAATAATAAAATAAAAGAAAATAGAAAAGGGAGGTGTTCAAAATAAACTCCAGTGACCTAAAAAATATGTAATGGTGGGAAGGAAAGTTAAAGAGATGTTGATGGCCAGGAAAGACTACTACTCCCTAACCCATGAAACTCAGAGACCGTAGGAATGGGAGCCAACATTTTTAACTGTTGGATGCCAGCAGACACTTACATACCCACTCTCCAGAGAGGAATGCATATAATCCCTCTACCAAGTCCATGGTGCAGGTTTTATAACAATCTGTGTTCCACATATAAAAAAGAAAACAAAGCTGAGAGTTAGACAACCTAGCAGGAATCACACAGGGGCTTGAGTCAAACACAGGCAGTGTGCTACATCACAGCGTGTGTGCTCTGTTTGACTACATTATTCTCCTAGAGTTCTAGCATGACTCAAGTGAGGAAGTATTAGCTCTCCTGTTATTCTTCCATTCCTTTGCACACACACACAAACAAAGTATGAGAGCAGGGCATGGTTCTAATGGTTGTCTATCTCTTCTCCTTGCTACCTATTTGCACCATAGAGTGTTGCGTTGTCCAACCTGCGTTGAGGTAGCGGCTGCTGGAATGGGGGTTGTAGAAAGCAAGAGCTCCACCAGGCCCCTGAGTTGTGGTGCAGAGGCCAATAATCCAGTTCTGGGTCAGCACAGCCTTGGCCACATCCCTTGGAGCAGTACTGTAAGCACATCTGCAATGTGTGGGTGGGTGTTCCATCGCAATGAGCAAATGGTCCCCTACAAATCTAAAAAAGCCTAAAATCCCCTCTGTGCTCCAAGAAGACTTCGCAATAAGAATCAGAACACATGCCTGTATGTGAGCAGGTAAATCCTCACATATTTCTTCAGGTAATAGAGAAGTGTAACCTACGGAAACAATCCTGAAATGTACCATTTGTCATTATGCTAACTTCTGTGTATTTTCTAAAGTGCTGCTATGAGGGTAATTTTCTTTATTTCTGAGATTTAAAAAACATCAGTGAGTTTCAAATACATATGCATGTTAGATGCATGCACTTTAGCATATTAATAATACAATATGTTCAACCCATGGAATCTGCAACTTAAAGCAAACCACATCAGAAGAGGTGAGTCTGGGGGCACGTGGGCAGCTGGACAGAATCGTGATGAAAACCAATGTGTAAATGTTGCCTAGTGGTGAAGAGTTAGCAGGCTACATAAGTGTTAATACAAGGTCCCCATAGACAAAAGAATTCAGAGTTTCAAGCACAGAAGAACGATTTGGAATTGATGTTGAAGAATGGAGAATCAGTAAGAGTTAAGCCAAAAAAGTTCATTGCATGTGAAAATACTAGAACGACTATTTTCTCCAATGGCAGCTACTGGTTGCTCTAAGTTGAGGAATAAATGAAAAGAAGATGAGGCAGTGAAACAATATTCCATTGAATTGAGGAGTTTTGGCATTGTTAAAATGTTCTAATATTACTATTCAGTTTCTCCAATTCAATGATATAACATAGAGATAAAATTGCATGGCTATTGATTGGTCACAGGGAAGTAAAACGGATTCTATCAACGTCAAATTTGATTTCTTACTCAGACAATATGAAAAAGAGATGACATCTTGTTGAAACAAGCAGCATTGAGGAAATTGCTGAATATGCATTTTGCAAACAATTTTGGTAATGGATTTCCAGGGGTGGTGTTTGGGGCAGTAGTTAAGTTACCACTTGCGACACCCACATTCCGGCTCTGCTTCCAATTCTAGCTTTCTGACAACTTGTGTTAGCAGAGACAGCAGTGACGGCAAAACCCCAGTTTGCGGGGTTTGGATTTCAGCCTGGTCTAGCCTCAGTTTCACAGCTACATGTGGAATGGATAAGCACATAGGAAATATCTCTCTGATTCTCTCTGTGTCTCTGCTGCTCTCTGCCTTTCAAATAAGTTAAATGATGAAATGTCTAAAACAGCATTTCTATTAGCCATCCTAATTAATTGCATAATACAGTGGAAAATTACCCCTAATCTAAGTAGCACCACAAATATAAATCTTTCAAATTATGCCACATTAGAAAATAGATCAATGAGAACATTTAAAGCATATTTTTAAAAGCATATTTTAAAGGGAATTTCAAATTCTAAGATATAATAAAGACGCATTTTCCATATTCATCATAATAAACACAATAAAAATTCTGGATATAAATATGTATGTGTGTTGTGGATGTGTGTGTAACATAAAACAAACGTAAAACATCAGAAAATTCAGGAGAAAGTGACAAATCAGAGGCTTCATGACCCAAGGAAGTTCATAATGATGTGTTTCTGATTTTATTTGCTTTGTTGGAGTAAATTCCAGATTTGGAGCAGAAAAAAAATAAAGAAGAAATTTCCTTCTACACAGGGCAGAAAAAAAAACCTGCTTTATTTAGTCATGTGAACATAAGAAAAGGGCCTTCCTAATCTTTTGTAAAGTGATTTGTCGATTTTCCTAAAAACCCACTAAACCCATTCCCTGTCATACTGATGCCAGGGAGGCCAAGCACGGACCAGTTCCTTTCTCAACATTCTAGAAGATCAAGCAGAAGTCTTAGAATTCCTTCTCCACCAGGCAGCAATAACTCTTCATTGCACATCGTCCTTGGAGACTACCTGAGGGTCACGGAAAGCTGCCACACCTGGCAGTAGCAACATGCTGTCTGTGACTTGGCAAACTGGAGTAGCATCAGGGAAAGCAATCAGGCCTTGGATTATAACACTGTGGTGACAAGACCATCTTTACTTCAATCTCTGTGGAGGCTAGGTAGTCAACTGGAACCTTTCACCTCTACCAAATAATGACAATAGACAGCTCTATTATTAATGGGCTCCAAGTGCAAGTGAATGTAAAACCTAGATTTCTAAGGCTACCTGAGTTTTGGACATTTGCAAGCATCCTTCCCTTCTTAGAATGGTGCAAGAGAAAGGGGCTTGAACAAGATTTAAATAAGATTCAGAATATCACAAACTAACACAGAAGGGTCCAGATTTCAATCTGCCTTTCATACCATGATTCCAGGAAGATCTCAGAGACTGAATCTAAGAGACAATCAATAGACAACTAGCAGCAAGGTGATGATGGAAGTGGTTTAACCACATTGCGAAGATTTTTAAGTGTTTGTGTTAAAAATATAATTTCATGAGAAGTACTAGGATGTTTGATACACATAAAATGTCTCAGTAGGGACATTAAAATCTTGGCCCAGGACTGTGGCACACCAAGTATAGCTAGCTGGCACTCGCAATATCAGCATCTCGTGTGGGCACTGGTTCAAACCCAGTCTATATGTACTTTCAGTTCAACCCCATGTTACTGTGCCTGGGAAAACAGCAGAATATGGCACAAGTTCTTGTTCAACTGCCACCCATGTGGAAAACCCAGAAGGAGTTTCTGGCTCCTGGCTTACATCTGGCTAATCTGTGTTTTTTGCGTGCATTTGTGGTGACTCAACAGTGATAGCATGCTCGCTCTCTCTGTCTGCCTTTCTCCTCCTTCTCTGTAACTTTCCATTTCAAAAGAGAAATCTTCAGAAAAATGAGTCTACAAAAAAATAAAATTAATCAATTTCACTGTGTTGGCCCAAACACCTAATGGGAAAGAGATATGAAAAAAGGGCAAGTGAAACAACCACAGAACCATAAGAATTTCCAAGTCTGATCAGCTGCGAAAAACTAGATGAAAAAGTTAAAAATCCTCAGAGACTTATAATGTTACAGTGGAAGATCCAAAATCCATACCATGGGGAAAAGTTGTAGGGCTAAGAATGTGCTACAGGAAATAATGGTATAAAATCTCTGGTATCAGGCAAAAACACAAAAGTACAGATCCAAGATCAAAGACTGTAAATCATACAAATTCAAATAAATATGTATCTGGTGATCCAATTGCACTTCTGGAAATTAGACATAAAGAAATGAAAATGTCTTAAAGCCAGCCCCTCCCCAAACTGAAAAATAACTAAAATAATGATTTCCTCCCGAGAACCATGGAATGCAGAGTAAATGGAACAACATATTTTAAACCATGAAAGAAAGGCAGAACATAAACCAAGACAACTGCTATTCAAGAATGAAAGGAAAATCAAGATACTGTTAAAACGTAGATAAGAAAAACTGTTGCCAGCATAATTACCTTAAAAGAAGGTTAATGGAGTATATCTAAATAGAAAAAGGCAAGATTACAGATGGAAATTGGAAACTCAGGAAAGCAGAAACAATACAATAAGCAAAAATATAGGCATGTAAACTGAGTTTTCCTTTTCTAGAATTTGTAACTAATGTCTGATGAGTATAGAATACAAACACTGTGCCATGTAATTCTAATAGGTGTAGAGAAGCTTTATAAAGTGATAGCAGTGTGAAAGAGAAATAGCCCCGAGATACAAAGGAAATTAACTTTTCTATACTTAATTTCAACTGGCATTATGATAACAACAGTAGACTGTAAGCTCCGCATACATGATGCAAAACCTAGAGTAAACAGGAAAGAAGTCATAACATACTTTAAAACATTCAAGGATTCATGCAAAAATCAAAGTGGAAGATCTAAGTTAAAATACTCATGGTGACATTACATGTAAAGGGTCTAGACATAGCAACTGAACACAAAGATCACCAAGCGAGATATGAAATTACTTCAGTGCAGGCTGCCTGCAAACAACTTAGAAATCAAAGTCCGAAATGAATGATCTAAATCTCTACAAAAAAGAACTTAGATGACGAATAGAAAACAAACCCAAAGCAAACAGAAGATAGAAGGTAGTGCAGATAAGAATAGAAAGAGCTGAAAATAGCAAAATAAAGAGCCTTTGTAAAAGTATCAGTACAATCAACTGACTTCAAGAAGGGGTGACCAAGAAAAATGAATACTTGAATTGCCAATATCAGGATGAAATTGAAACATCAATATGGCACGTGATGATATGTAAGGCTCGTGCGGATACCATCACCTCTGCACACATTGATTTGCTGTAAGACAAACAGGGAGGAATTACTTGGTTCTGAAGAACTGGAAGTCAGAGACTACCGCACCCATCACTCGCTACTTACCCATCAAAAACATCAGCTTCCCACAACACATCTGCTACATCTGGGACGTGGGCCACAGGGGTGCTGAAAGTGGTGGAAGACTGCCAGGTTCTTTCCCTTTGGCTGTGGACCTTACTTGGAGGTATTGAGCCTGTCACTCTCCTCATTGTGACAATCAGCATTGGACAACACGTCCTCCCTCCCTATTCTTGAAGAGATCTTCCTTATCACAGGTACCAGTTTCTGTTTCCCATTTCTCCTCCACTATAGGGACAATTCTTTGGTCCATTCGTACTCTGAATTCCTTCGTGTAGTGCATCCTGCAATGCGTGCCACAAATAAACTCTTCCTATCTCCACACCGTGTGCCTCCTCTTAATATTTCTGTTTCTGCGGGAGATAAGATCTGGATTAACAACTTATGAATCAAATTGCCCATATCAGTTTGAAAATGTAGAAAATATTGTCAGATCTTTAAAAGACAATGAAGTGCCACAACTCAGCCAATACGGAATGTATTTAATAGGATATCCTGTTTTAACCACAATGGATCATTTAGGTGACTGAAGAGGAAGAATCTGAAACACTTATAGCAAATAGTCTTGGGGGCACTTCATCCAAAGAATGTTCCAGGAAAGCTTCTCTTGCAAAATAGTGTTTGGACAGAGCTAGATCACTAGAAACAAAATTAATTGAAACAATGACATTCATTCTTCTTACCCTTCATCGACATTATACTGGTAATTCTAGCCTGGGCCATAAGGTAAGAAAATGAAATAAACAGAAGGAGTTTGGGAAGGAAGAATTATGTTTTCCTACTTGTAAATAGCATAACTGTACATAAAGAAAGCCATAATAATCCATAATTCATTCAACTTACTTTCATATAAACACACATGCATATGTACTCAAAACAAAAGATACATTCTTCCAGAACTAACAGGTGAGTTCAGCAAAAATTGCAAGATGAAAAAGATGTTTGTCTTGGCATTTTTTTAAAAAATAATAACTTTATAGCTAGAATATGACCTGAAAATTGCACTCCTGGGCATTAGCTCCAGAGAAATGAATCTCTATGTTCATACTCAAACCTGCATATGAAGATTTATGGCAGCTTCATTTGCAGTATATTCAAACACTGAAAACAGCCCTGAGTTCTACGGTTGCATGATTAAACCACCTCTAGCACATCCTCACCGTGAAAACATCACTCAACAATAAACTGTAAGTGAAGTACAAATGCACACAGTATCCCAGATGACTCTCTGAGGAATGCTTCAAATTTGGAAGTTAAAAACAATTCTAAAGAAGTGGTAACATGTGATTCCATTTTTAAAGCATTCGTGTGGTGTCAGCATGATGGCTCAATTAGCTAATCCTCTACCTGCAATAGCTAGCATCCCATATTGGCACTGGTTTGTGTCCCAACTGCTGTACTTCTAATTCAGTTCCCTACTTTTGGCCTGGGAGAGCAGTAGAGTATGCTCTAAGTCCTTGGCATCCTGTGCCTATGCGGGAGATCTGGAAGAAGCTCTTGACCCCTGGCTTTGGATTCATTCAGCAACTGCCATTGCGGCCATTTGGGGAGTGGATCAGTGGGTGGATGATCTTGCTGTCGCTGTCTCTCCTTTTCCCTGTAAGTTTGTCTTTCCAATAAAAACTAAATAAATCTTTGAAATGAAAATAAAACATTTTTGAAGTGAGAAGTTGAGGTTAGGTTTCTAAAGTTTTAGAGGGAACAGAGGCAAGAAGGAGGTGGATGTGTTGACACACCCAAAGCATATGTTAGCTCGGAGTATTGCCAAGGAATCATCTTCAAGCAAGAGTTGCTGAAAGGATAGCTTCCTTTGCTTGTGACAGTTTAAAACCAGAGTGGAAAGGCAGAGTTGCATTAAGAAACTGCCTCTCCAGGAAGTTTGTGTAGCAAGCTTGTGGGAGACCCAAGTGGTCACAAAGTGGTGCATGTGGCTTCAGGCTCCTCTCCTGGAGGCGGGGTGGGGGCAGTTTTGTATGATGGTGAGGAAAGTTTAGCTCAGATCACAAAGCTTTGGCTCAAACTGGCTCCTTGCCAGTACAGCTTGTGCTGCTTGGCAGGGATATGGCCTCTTCAAATGTAGTGTTGCAGAATACCTTTTCTTGAAACACCCTCTAAAAAAAAAGTTCACAGAATTCATAGTCTTATGTTCAAAGTGATCCCTACTTCCCCATTTTTGCTCAAACCCTGGACTCTCAGTTTGAAGTGTGCCACATGTGTGAAACTGAAACTTAAGAGATACTCGAGTGGGTGGAAATGTTCAATATTGTTACTGTGTGAATGCTAACATACTGTGGCCAGTCTTGTGCAGCCAGGTAAGCTGTCATTTGCAACCCTGGCATCCAATATCTGCATGCCAGTTTAAATACCAGCTGCTATACTTCTCTCTCTTTTTAAAATTTGTAACAATTATTTATTTGAAAGGCATAGCCACAGATAAAAAATGGGGATGCACACACACACACACACCCACACACACACACAGCAGAGAGAGAGAGAATCTTTCAAGTGCTGCCTTAGCTAGGCTGAAGCCAGGAGCTAGAAGGTTTCATGTGGTTCTCCCACATGAGTGTAAGGGCCCAGGTATTTGAGCCCTCTGGAGCACAGCAGAAACTAGTCGAAAGTTGGACTTCTGAGTATGTGCCTGGTTCTTGGCTTCAGCTGGTCCAGACCTACTGTTGCAGCCGTCTGGGGTATGAACCACTAGATGCTAGGCACATGAGCACACATGTCTCTTTGTGTGTTTGTGTGCTTGCTCATGTCTTTTTCTGTCACTCTGCCTTTCAAAGAAACAAATCTTTTTTTTTTAAGAAAAGTCTTGATATTGTGCTTTATAATATAATTAACTTGTGGGTGGAGATATTTTGTCTAACATTTTGTTATTTGAAGAAACTGGTTACATGTACCCATAATTATTTCTTTTTTTTAAATAAAAAATTCATTTTATTTTTTATGTTGTTCACATAATTGAGGGTGCAAGCTCATGTAGACTACTGAATAGGGTGGGGAGGGTCGAGGAATAGGAGAAAGTGGATGAGACAACTGCCACCAATCTACTGTTTTATTCCTGTGTCTAAAATGTGTCTGAATGTGTAAAGAAATGAAGAGGGCCACTCCCTGCAGCCCAACCACATCAGACCTGGGAATGGGAGACTGCCATCAGATGTCATCCCACGGTCCCCGACGAGCATGCTCTGAGGATACTGCTTAAGTGGTTTCGATAGTTCTGAGAGGCTGTTGATTTTCTTGTTCCAAGTTTGAAGAAATCCCTCCAAGGTTTGTTAGCTAACATAGTCCACCTTAGAGTCTCTATTCAACCCAGATACTTGATGTCAAAACTTGACCAACAGAGCTGTCCAATTTGTTCTACCCTCCATGGTACTAGAAGTCCTCAGAGCACTTCTGTGAGCATCTGAGGATGCTGTCAACTTCGCAGGCTTTAGCAGCCAAGGAGACCCAGTTTTGACACATGCATTCCACAGTCAGACCACAGATCTTGTGATTTTTCACCATGGTTGGAGTTCTGAGCCCAGTAGTCCAGTTGGGGAGGTTGCCATAAAAACCTCTCCTGAAGTGAGCCCAGACCTGGCTACTCTAAGCTTGTGATGATTTGTGTATAATTAAAGAACACAACTTTTCTGAATTGTCCATTGTGAGCATCGTGACGTAGTGGCCCATGCCTCCTCTACCTCTCTGTCTTAACTCCTCTTCTTATGGCCTCGCCGATTCATGCATCCTTTGCAAGCTCCCGAGTCAGCCGGAGCTGGTTTCCGGCATTAATGTATATTTTAAATTTATGGTAATGGAATAGGAATAAAAAATCAAATAGAAAGTAAGTTTTAAAAACTGAGTTATAGGGTGTGTATTTAGTAAATGTGACACTCAGTAGAGTGTCAGCAGAAATTTGATGGATTTAGAAAAATTAAGCGTAGATTCCCTAACATGTACCGTTTTTATAAGTTAAGTTCAGGCAAATTAATATAATCTTAACAATGCTAAAATCATTAGAAATATAAGCATGGAACTTACAATTTTGTTCCACTGAAGGCCTTTATGTTTATTTGTACCTAGGTAATTTGGAAATACTAGTAACTGATGCTGTTACTAATTTTAAGTTTACATAATATATGACAGAATGTTTTCTTTTACCCAGTCCAGCTTCCCTCCCATTAAGTGTGAACAATTTCCTGTATAGTCTCCCTCTTAAGTTACAATATGCACTTCTTTTTCTGTTATGGATGTAAGCATGCTATTCACATTGCTTTAATGTATTATTTTCTCAGTTTGTTTCAAGAACAGCCGCACCTACACACAGCACTGTCCGTGTGTTAGGCTCACTTCTGAACCCTTTCCAAGTAGTTACTCATGCAATCCTCAGAGCTAAGGAGACAATGGGACTTTTTTTTTTTTTTTAAAGAGAAGTGATGTTCAATACCCAGCTTTACACCAAGCTTCTGCACCTTAGTAGCTAAATTCTTACCTTGCATGTGCTGGGATCCCATATGCATGCTGGTTCCTGTCCCAGCTATACCACTTCCCATCCAGCTCCCTGTTAATGGCCTGGGAAAACAGTAGAGGATTAACCAAACACTTGAGACCCTGTGTCTTCGTGGGAGTCCTGGAACAAGCTCCTGACTCCTGGCTTCATATCAGCTCAGCTCCATTGTTGCGGCCACTTGGGAAGTAAACCAGCAGATGGGAGATCTTTCTCTCTGTGTCTCCTTCCATCTGTAAAGCTGCCTTTCCAATAAAAGTAAATAATTTTTTTAAAGCTGAGAAATTATTGGAGCAAACCTTTAGTGCATTAGTTCAGATGCCGTGTGGGACAGTCACATCTTGTATTAACACTGGGTTAAGTTTCTGGTTCTAGTTCCAATCCCAGCTTTTTGCTAGTTTGCAGAGGCAAGTGGTGGTTTAAGTACTTAGGTCCCTGCCAGTAACATGAGAGACCAACTGAGCTCCATGCTCCTGGCCTCGACCTGGTTTAATCCTGGCCATGGCAGCCATTCATGAGTGAATCAGTGAATGGAGTATCTCTCCCTCCTATTCACTTTCCTCTCAAATACAAATCAGGAAATGTTCCAACAGCCTTTAAAAAATTCTGTTTTCAAGTCTGGGTGTCACTGCACGGTAGTCTATAAAATATTTCTTTTTTTCCCCATGGTTTCATGGCAGTATGCTATATGGGTGTATAATAATTTATGCAATGTCCTGTCTCCTTATGTAATTTTGCATTTTTTTATTGAAGGAAATGTTATGATACCATTACTTGTAGCACTTTCATTTGAATTTGTTTAAAATGCAAAATAAAATGACTTGAAGCAGAATTCCTCATTTGAAGGGTATGTTTATACTTTAGAAATATTAATTTAGATATTTACCAACTGCTTCTCATTTGGGTTTGCACCAAGTTATAATTGCACCAGTAATAGAAAAAGAAAAAAAGAGCTCACAGGATATAAAATAATATGTTCTATTCACTTTCTGTATTCACACTCTCTGAAACAGCTTTTAGCAGCCAGTGTTTGCACAGTGGTGGGGTGGCCCATACCCTGTAATAAAACACTTGGGTTAGCGACCAGGCTCTCCCTCTGATTCTTACCTCTTCCTAGCAAGGCTTCTTACCCAGGAGGTAAAGGGTGATGGCAAAAGTAGCAGCAACCTGGTCGTTCATGTGTGAGAGTCATACTAAATGGCTGGCTCCTGGCTTTGTTCCTGATCTACTTCAGCAGTTAGGAACATTTGGGGAGTGACCCAAAACAGTGAAAGATCCTTTTGTCTCTCTGCTTTTCAAATAGTATGAGTAAACACATGATTTTTAAACTAGATTTTAATTCTCTAATGCATCTTGCTCAGCCTTCCCGATCATTCCCTAGGGCCTGAGAAAGAGTGCATCAAAATCAACAGGCACTCCCAATTTTGTAAAACCCATGCTTGTTGAAGAGATTGATATTTGTGGAGAATGCAGTAGAGCTTTTGAGAGAACAAAGGAGCAAGTAACTGTTTAATTGCAAGAAGTGAGTGGAGAACACCACTCGAAATTAAAACCTCAGAGGCAGTACTCACACAGGTGGCAGGTGTTTCATACAATGTCAGGATTTCAGAGCCAAGGAATGATCAATGACCAAGAGCAGGTGAACTAGAGCTGTGGGGATAGTGGCTTCCCCACACAATCCTGACACACAAGTGGCTCAGAAAGGGCTTGTCCAGCAGCATTCAAGTGACACACACAGTGGAGCAATAAGACCTGGAGAGTTTCCAGTGATGGTTGGTAACCAGCAACCAGAGGGGGATTCAGCCAAGTGTTGGTGCTGTATTAGATCTTGAGGCATTTTCAGATCTTAGAGCAATACTGCAATCCCGATAAAGATTTTCTAAAAAGGTTCATTTGCATTTCTTTGGTGGAATTTGTGAGGTTTGCTCAACTCCTTCTAGAGTATTAACTGATAAGCCATTCCACCCTACAGGTAGAAAATGCACTAAAATTAGATGTCCTTACCCTTTCTTCTTTCTGATAAAGTAATGGTTGGCGTTATCTGTGAAGAGAATGTTGCATAGGTGTCTCTAAAGTGTGCAATGAGTATTAGATGGTAGAAAGGCCTGAAGTGAAAGGACTCTATTTAGAAATGATGTACCAAACGTGTTCCCTTTAATCCATGTGACACAAGTTATGCCTGTACTTCAGCGCATCGGTTTTGTTCTGTGGGAACAGTAATAGAGTTAAAGATTGTTTGTACCTTCGGGATATTGTTCCTTTATTATCCAAAAGCAGTAGTCACCAAGCTCATAAAAATTTTCTTGACAATGTATATGTGTGTGTGTGAGGGTGGATATTGTATGTGTGGATACCGAACCATCTCTCTAAACTGCTCAGCAGTTAATGTGTTTACAAAATCCCCAGGACAGATTCCAAGGCAATCCATATGAATGCTTTTTCATCAACCAATAGATTTTTAAGGAAGATGATTCATCCCTCCCTTAGTCTAGTGCCTTGAGTCTGTTTTCTTAAAAGTCATGCCACCTAGTGAAATCGGAATTACTTTTGTCATTTTCTCTGTTGATTCAATTTTATCGGTAACTGCTTTGAGAAATTGTATTTAGTGAAAGTACAATTGCCATATTTGTTTCACACAAAATGCTGCAAATTATTACATGTTGTTACTAAGATGCGATGCACTTTAAGCAGTGTACCAAGCAGAATTCTGTTTTGTTCAAGGATGGTAACTGATGAAAATACATGTTTATGAGAGGGCAAAAAATCACACTGATCTTTGCATAAAATGGTACTTTAAGTAATGGCCAAGCAACTGTCTTTGAAAATCTCTGTAACAAGGAAACAAAACTACTTGTCACATAGATGTCTCCACTTGGCCTTTATTTATTTATGTTTTTAGATTTTCATATATAGAAAGATTTACTTTGTTTTTGTTTGAAAGGCAGAATTAAACAGGAGGAAAGAGAGTAAGAAAGGGAGAGAGATCTTCCATCTGCTGGTTCACTACCCAAATGGCCTCAACAGCCATAGCTAAGTTGATTCAAAGCCAACAGCTGAGAGCCTCCTCTGGGTCTCCCATTTGGGAGCAGGGTCCCAAGGCTTTGGGCTGTCCTCCCCTACTTTCCCAGGTCACAAGCAGGGAGTTAGATGGGAAGTGGAGCAGCCAAGGACACAGACTCTTGCCCATATATGATGCAGCTGCTGGAACATCAATACCATACCAGCCCCCTCTATGCATTTTTTTCACATTTGTTTTGATTTCATATATGCTCAACAGAACACCACACAGCAACAGGTCAGAGCAAATGTGGAAGATGCTGGTGGCACATCCACCACAGTCTGTTTCTGTATTCAGTTGCCACCTGCTGTTTCTTGCTCATTCCTGATCACTTTCTGTGTATTCTTCCCCCACTTGTGCTTTTTTTTTAATTTACTTCTTCTTATTAGTAGTATTATCATTTATGATACAGTTACACAGGTCCTGGGATTTCCCTTATCCTCTCACCAATTCCCTCCCACCTCACTAAGCTCCCATATATCATTACCAAAATATAGTTCTTTATATGTCCTTTATTGAGGGCATGGACAATGGCAGAGAGACCAGGATCCTGTTGTCAAGAAATAGTAAAGAATTTCATTGGGAGTCCATCTTTGATCTGGAAATAGAGATGCATACTGCATTGTATCCTCACATCTAGATATGATAGTCTCCATTACACAGTTACTATACATCCCCTTAAATGAAAAGCCACAAAACAAACAACAGGAAGAAAAAAGAAAGTAACAACACCCACCTGTGCTCTTAACATCTCACACCAAAAACTTGCCATTCTGAGAACACAAGGCACCAGACCTCTTCCATCATGTAGAGGCAACCAGCCCAGAGGTTCTGTTGGATTATAGCATTCTAGACTCCGTGAAAGTATATCCTTAGCAATTTTTTCAAGTTCATTCCTCACTCCCTTACAGACTTTTCCCACGAGAATACTCCTTTAGTAAACCATGTCCAAACAGTTCATTTGTCAGACTTGGCATTCAGAACCAGAGTTATGTTGTATATTTCAGATGTGCAGGCATTGCAAGAACAGCTGGGAGGAAAATTTATGTAGCGTATCACAAGTTTGCGTAGACGAAACAAAGACGAAAACAAACATGAGTCAGAAGCCTAACACTGCGTGCTTAGGAAGGGGCTGGTTTTCACAGGGTTCAGAGGGTCTGGATAAAAGAGCAGGCTCTGAAGACGGATCCCTACCATCTCTGAGGAGCCACCTGCTTCTCCTGCTCCCATGGTGAATGCAGGCTCTGGGCTGTTTTCTGAAGGCTGATTGAGTCCGGATACCGGTGTTAAGGCTAAACCTCCCCTTCCCTGGGATGCCCTGTGCCCTGCCTCCTTACATGAATGAGTTTCAGAAAGTGCAGCACTCACAGCTCTTAGAATCTGACATTCTGGTCACCCAAGAAAAGACAGGTTAATGTAAAATGTGTTTTCTAAGACGGTCTAAGAAGTAGACATTTTTCTCATAAAAATATGCTGCTGGAAGTAAGTTGGCATTGGTCAATAAACACACACATTTGCACGTGTGTGTGCAAACTTGTCAGTCTGGATATATTGTTCATGTAAGCAAAAGGTTGCAAACAGATAAATAAGAATTAACTGATGAAAAGGTATTATGATGAAATTAACTGATGAAAAGGTAAATTATCTAGAGATCTCTCTTGCAACTTGCTTCCTTGTAATTTCACACACATGCACACACAAATCATAATGCACGGATTGGGAGGACAATGGGTTAGTTTTGCGTAGTTGGTTAAATGGGACTTCCTACTAATGTGTCTGGGAAGGTGGCAGAAGATGGCCCAAGTGATTTAGCGCCTACTATCCATATGGGAAACCGGAACGCATCCCAGATTGTGGCTTCTGCCTGGCACAGTCCCAGCCACTGCAGGCATTTGGGAAGTCAACCAGCAGGTGGAGGCAGTGCTGCTCTGCACCTCTCCCTGTGTCACTCTGCCTTTCAAATGAATAAACAACAAATCTTTTAAAATTGTGTTTTTGGAACTGAACAGATGGCTTGACACTTCTTGAACCTCTTAAAATGATATCAGTGTTTAACTTCTACCCATTAATTATGCCCATTCCATTCTTTCTATGAAATGTGTGTGGAATATCTGTAAATGTGTTCAAAGATGAATCCACAAATAAGGCCTCTGAAAATGGAAACGGTGCAGGTAGGGGTAGAGTTGAGCCTAATGGATATGACTCTTTTGGATGCTGGTGTCCCACAGTGTGGCTGGATTCAGTACCAGTTGCCAGATTCGAACTCCAGCTTCCTGCTAATGTAGACTTGGGTCACAGTGGTGATGTTTCAAGTCATTGGGTCTCTGTTATCCAAGTGGGAGTTCTAGATTGGATTCCCGCCTCCCTGCGAACACTTGGGGAGTAAACCAGCAGTTGGTAGGCCACCCTCTCAGTGCGTCTTTCTCTGTCTCTCCAATAATTAAGTAAAAATGAACACCACTAACAAAAAGAAATAGTGGAGACCGCCTCCTCGCCACAAAAGACTGGGGAAGCATGGAACAGCAATAATCAAAACTAAAAAGACTCTAACACAGGGAAATTGCAAGGAAAAAAAATCTTTCTGAAACCATTTAAATAAGCATCCTACACCAAGTTGTGATCTACCTAAAAATATTAATTTTTAAAGGCATGCAAAGCAGAAGCTTTTAAGTAAAAGTCAGACATTTTAACTGAAGTAAAGGGAAAAATACATAACAGACAGCCATGCCAAAATGGGATTTCATACAGATAAAAGAAAAATGTCATCAATTAGCAATGAGCAAAATAGCAGAGCCGATAAGTAACAAATAAGTAGATAAATATTAATTAAGCAAATCTTTCAGCAAGACGAATAAATTGGAATACACAGAAGTTTGAAGTACACAAAATGGTAAGTGATGAAGGATAAATCAGAGTGGTTGTTGGGAATTAAAGGAATAAGGAAGAGCCTGTTCTTTGATTAAGAAATCAGTTTGATTTCCTGTTTAAAAAGAGAAGGAAGATTTTCTAAAAGTCATTAAATTGAAATCCAAACAGACAAATGCTTACAAGCTGTGAAAAGTATGCAGCATAATAGCATTCTCACTTTCAGAGTCATCAATTTCAGCTACAAATAAAGTGAAAAAAATTCAACAGATGAAAGTGAACACCAAAATCAAACTCTTCACTATTTGCTGCTGGTGTGAGTATATGCTGGAATGTGCAAAGGCTCAGTGGGTCAAAGCAGTTTTAATGAATAAATCCATATGTTTCTAGAAACAAAAACTCCTGTACGAAAAAGAGAACACCCTCCCAGTTTATAAACAACAACAACAACAAAACACAAGAGGAAAATCTTCCATTTGAAATAATCAGAAAAGGATTAAATATTTCTCAACAAGAACGCATCATCTGAACATGAAAAATGTTTTTAAACATTCTTGAGGCACTCAGAGCAAGATTGTAACATGTAACGATGGAAAGTTACATCGTGATCTGAAGAACGATTTATGATTGCCTAAATGTAATTTCTCCTAACCTAATGTGATTCGAGCAATAACAGTCATTTTTTTAAAATGAACAAATATAGGCTGCCATTTATACATTAAATAAGAAAACAGGAAAAAATTGAAAAAGACAGGTAGAGCGAGACATAATATATTAGCCTATGAAGTCACTCATGAAACCCAACCTAGTAAAAGAGTGAACTAAAGCCATAAATGACATAAAATAACAGGAGAAATGCAACCAAATGTACCCAAATATCAGATAAACACAGAATCACCCATAAATGAGGAATGTTGAATTACTGAGTAAATGTGATTTTTGAGCACAAAGTAGCCTTGAAATAAAAATACACTCCTTTATATCTTACACTAAAATAAGCCATGATGTGCAAATGTAAAAGAAAATTATATAAATGCACTTACAGGAAAGGAGTACTGAACTGGCAAAGGCCCTTTATAAGACAGGTGTGAGAAAGTCATGTCCTCTTGTGACATTAATCCCAGAAGCCTGAAAGACCTGTTACATTTCATTACATTAAAAAAAAAATGATGAATGCTGAAAATCATAAGCCAATCAAAATGTAACTGATCAACAGCAAAACATTTCACAAATCCTCTTGAAAAACATTCATTACCTAATTATGATACTTGCTACTAATTAATCAAAAACATGAATAGCTAAGTTGAAAATTGGCAATAGTTAAAAGGTTTTACATAAAGTAAAATTTAGGTGGCATAACTTCACTGATAAAGCAAGAAAAGCAATGCAAGTCCTCAAAAATGATAAAACTGTGGCCAGAGTTCCCAGAGTAACAGAAAGAGAGCCGGATGGGACTAGCTTAGGAGCAAAGTGGATAACAGAGACAATGATTTTACTAATCATAGTAGCACAGTTCCATGAATCTGACATGATATGCATAACTGATTCGATTAACCAATAATCAATAAATCAATAAATGGAGGAGGAGAAGGGACAATTCTTCCTTAGATTAAAATTCTGTCCTAACCACGGACTAGGAGTGATGGAAATGGAATGTTAACACTTGTCTTCATTGGGAGGTCCTAAAATCTGTGTGTGAACACGCGGTGAAGGAAAATTCTGGCACCACCATACTGTGTCTTTCAGAAGATACTTAAGAAATATGAAGGGAAAATTACCAGATATGAAATTCCTCACAGGTGTCATCATCTAAGCCTGATCACCAAATCTGACATCAACACTATTGGCACAAATGCGCATAACATTACCCTGTGCCCCTGCCAAGAATACACCAGCACTTCTACGGTCTTCTTCCTATACAATTTGGTCAAACAGTATCTAAGAACATCAATATTAGGAATGTTGGCTAAAATTACTAGCCATGCTCTCCAAAAATTTCAAGTGAATGAAACGGAAAGGAGGAAACACAAAAACCATTTCAGATTAGAAGAGGCAGAGGGAATCATGACAGCTGAATAGAATGCATAATCCTGAATTTAGCCTTCAAACAATAAAAGGACATCTTAAGGGCAATTGATGGGCCTAGAAATATGGCTCAGTGGCTAAATCCTCACCTTGCAAGCACCTGGATTCTGTATAGGAACCCATTCGCATCCTGGATTCTCTGTTTCCCATCCAGTTCCCTGCTTATGGCCTGGAAGAACATTAGAGGATAGCCCAAAGCCTTGGGACCCTGCACCCAAATGGGAGACCCAGAGCAATCTCCTGGCTTCTGGTGTTGGATCAGCTTATCTCTGGCTATTACAGCCATTTGGGGGATGAACCAGCGACTAGAAAATCCTTTTGTCTCTCCTAATCTCTGTAAATCTATCTTTCAAATGAAATAAATAAATTTTTAAAGAATAATTGATGAAATTCTAATAAGTATTTAGTGAAGAAGTTAGATTTCTGTGTCTATGCTAGTTTCCCAGTATCCATAAATAGCCTCTCTTTATGTAAAGTGCTAATATAGGAGAGTTTTGGGTGATAACTACATTAGGATTCCTGATCATTTCAGCCACATCGTGTTGTATCTTTACTCTTTTTCAAATGAAAAATGAAAGTTTAGTGACTTAAAAACAACAGCAGACAGATAAAGTGCTCTGACAGATAAGGTGTTCAGATTACCGTAATCTCTCGGGGTTGGAGTCCCCACTTCCAGCTACTAATTCCAGCCTCAGCCAACAGACTCTGGAAGGCAGCACTGACGCGTCAGGGAATCTGTCTCCGGCTACCCCCATGGGAGACCTGGAGTGGGTTTCCAGTGCCCGGCTTGGCAGTGCTGCAGCAGTGGCCACTATGGCACTGGGAGAGTACAAGAGCAGATGGACTCTTTGCCCAGCTAGCCGTGCCTCTGGCTGCTGTCTATATTTCTTCGTCTTTCAAATAGAACCAAAGAATAACATTTAAAAATAACAGGAAACATGTTTCACTTGTAATACTGTCAAGGAAACATTTTTCACGAACAAAAATAAGATTTTGTTTCAGTACGACTGCTGACTCAGCATACTGGCTGCAGGTAAGATAGAGGCACAAAAATCGTTAAAATTCTGTAAGAGAACCACACCTTCTGACTACCTGCTCAAACGAATTCTGCGAACTTATTATCTTGTGAATAATGATTTAAAGTGGAAAGGATTTGCCAAGTATGGCCTTGGATAAAGTATGGTTTGTTGCAATAAAATACGTTTATCTAATTTAGCTGAGTTAAAAAGCTTTATTACCCTTCATCTTTGGTTTCGCAAATGGAATATGAAGAAGGAATTTCAATTTACATGAAAATATAAGAGTATTTGTCTGCACTTATAACGCTTTCATCTCATAATTCTATGTTCTCTGCCAAAACCAACAGTTTCGATGACAATTAATTTGATACCAAAAGCTCTCATTGTGCTTCAATTAAAACCCATCATTACCTTCTCTTTTAAGAAGGAAAAACGCCCAAACCCTGCTTGCCACAGTGTGAATTCCGCATGACTTTGTGTTACCGTTGCAAACACTTAATGAAATTTGAAGAGCTAGTGCCTGAAGCAACATGCCTTTTTCTAGTTCTATTTTAATATCGGTTTTAGGCGACAGGATTACAAAGGCACCAACCATTCCTCTCAATTTTCACAATAAGAAAAAAAAAGTTCGCTTGAATGAGCCTTATTTCCTCCATGTCATGTCTATTTGTACATTTTTAGTGTATAGTCTCTCAAGTATTGCTTAAGATAATCATAAAATGTAGGGACTGTTCGTGTCATTTGCAGATAGGAAAGCTGCCGGAGAAACTACATCATTTAGTCGAGGGCATGACCCCCTTTCCCTTTGACTGCATTTGTGTTTCTCCAGTTCAATACGTTATACAGTCTTCTCGGTTCACCCCTCCACATGACTCTTCAAATTCAATCAGCGTTTTGATGCACTTAAGAGTTAGAATAGTCCAGAAAAATCATTCTCCAATTGTAGTGTGTATTGGAGTCACCCAGAAACCCTGTGAGATTGCAGGCTCTAATTAGGCAGTGCTGACATCAGATGCTCCGCTCTTCGGGCTCCTGGGTGACATCCGTCTGCGGCTGGGCCATGCAGCAGTGACCACCAGCATCTTCTTTCCTCTCTGTAGAACATTACGGCTCTGCGTAGATGCCTTGCGAAACCTGCACCAGGCGGATTTCACACAGAAGACTATTCAGGTTGGCCAGTGCAAACGGGTTTTAAGCTTTCTTAACTTTAGGCATGATAAAGAAAGCTAAGACCTACCTAACTAAATTTTTCTTCCTTCATTTTATTGCTTCTGTTATTAATCATTAGGAAATAATGATATTATAGAGCAATGAATGATAATTTATTTCCCTGAAAACTGTATTCAGAAGGAAAAAAAAAGACTTGGAAAAACTTTGAAAAATCATGCTGAATATACCATTTAAATCTACTCAACTGTGAAGATAAGGCTCACGTTGTTAGTGAACAGCTGCACTGTCACAGAACGCGACCATGCTGCGGTCCATGGAAGCCTGAGGTGGGTTATGTTCCCTCTCTGAACTTGAATTTCCTACCTGTAAAATGATCAAGCTAGACTGGCCAACAGGTCCCTTTCCGGGTTACTGCATGGAAACTACCTCTCTTCTCGTAACGGTGCACACCAATGACAGATTTATTGAGTTTGCATCTGAATACACATAAGAAAACAGCAAATGTGGGGACTCCGTATCTCAAGACATTCCCATTCCACAGCAGTCTGCACATCTGCCTTGTTCCTTTTCCCACCAGGGCCTCTGTAGGTGAGGGTTGGTCAAACCTTCTTCAAAGCCCACTTCCTGCTTGGATCTGCTTCGGTGTAGCAGATGAAACTTAAAGTGTATACAATCCCACTACGAACTGTTCCTTCTGGGGAAACAGTATCTTTGGAACTTTGCAGACTGGTTTTGATGCATATAACTGATGCTTTGCATGCGCACAGAGTGCCTGTCATTGCATGTTCTGCCAGATGTGGTTTGGATCAAGTACTACAAAACCCTGCCTTCTAAAAACGTGTTGTCACCTCAAATGATTACACTCCAGGGCTGGGGCATGCTGAACTCAGGAGGCTGGGACTCTTCCTGGGCTCCCCACGTGGGCTGCCAAAATCAAAGACTTGAGACATTTTTGCTGTTTCCCAGGTGCACATTAACAGGAATGTGGAATTATGGTGGAGCCGGGACTTGAACCCGGGTAATCCATTCTGAGCTGTAGACAGCACAAGTGGCATAACAACCACTGAGGCAAACACCTCCCCAGATTTGCACTCTTAAAGCATAGATACTACACACGTGTGCGTGCACGAGCACACACACACACACACACACACACACACACACACACACACACAGAGACAACCATGGGTTGTTTTGCAATGATCCAGTAGACAGTAGGCTAAATTAATCTAATCTGAAAGCTTGGTGATGAAAGGAACTGGAATGAAGATGAAGTTTGGTTGCAGCTTCAATTAGCTGTAGCTTTGTTTTATTTTGTTTTGTTTTGGTTTTGGTTTTTTTGTCTTGTTTACTTTCAGTTCTATCTTCAATCTGCAGGATGGTAAGGTCTGATAAAGGGGTGTGAAGGGTTTTTTTTTTTTAAGATTTATTTAATTCATTTGGAAAGCAGAGTTACAGAGAGAGAGAAAGAGAGAGAGAGAGAGCAAGAGCGGTGGGAGGAGGCTTTCATTTTCTAGTTCCCTGCCCAAATGACCCCAGTGGCTGCAGCTAGGACATTCTGAAGCCTTCCACGTGGGTTGCAGGGCCTGAAGCATTTGCACCATCTCCTGCTGCTAGTTGGATTAGAAGTGTTTCAATCAGGGTTTAACAAACTCCCAGATGGACTGCCAGCACTTCAGGCAGTGGCTTTACCTACCATGCCACAGCGTGGGCTCTGGGTGTGGAAACTGACACTGGTAGTGTGGACAGATAACAGGTACATGGAGGTTATCTGGAAGAATGGGGCTTTGACAATGTAGCGCAAGGAAGAGGACTGAAAGTGATTTTTAATGTTCACCTTATTTTAATATTCCATTCCTGGATCTCCCAGAGCCCTTGAAACTATTCTATTGCGTTTTTTTCTCAGTTTTATAAGATACCATAATCTTTAATGTTAACCACCACATTTTATGACCTTTTTTTGAGTCAAGTATATGTTTTGAATATTTGAAGCTCATTTCTAGAAGATTTTTAAGGAACAACTCATGCAAGCAATGTTCTCTGAATTTTGTGTAATGTTAAGAGTTTGTGCCCTTATAGTTCAGAATTTATTATCTTAGATATATTAAATATAGATCCTGCATCCACTGGTTTACTCCTCAGCTGGTTCTGATGCCTGGTGCCGGTGCAGGCTGACACTTGGAACAAGGGGCTTCCCACGTGGGTGGCAGGGGCCTGAGTACTTGTCCATCTTCTGCTGCTTTGCCAGGTCATTTTCAGGAAGCAGAACCCGTGCCCATGTGGTATGGCAGAACCACAGGTAATACTCGAAAGCAAGCCTGTGATGACTGATCATCTGACCAGAGGAACTATCATGGCAAATTCTTCCACAAGAAGATTTCATTGACTAGTGACATCAATTCTCCTTGCTTGTTTGGTCATGTGGACTTCTCCGCTCATAAGTCGAAGAAGTTACGTTTCCAAGAACACATATTTAATTAGCCCAAATCTGAGACCAACTGTGACTTCAAACTAATGTGGTTGGTTCTGCACACAAAACACTGACCCTTGGTCCGTGTCCTGGAACACATTGTATGGGCCTACACATATAGGCACAAGCTTGTCCTGTTACAATTTTGTTTTTTAAATTTGTCTTTCTTGTTTCCTGTGCAGGGACATCGTTTTTACCAAATGTATTTTAAAGCCATCATTATCTTTATCACACCAGGGAAGCTTTTATCTTCACATGAATATACAGAACTCTTCAATGTCCTTAGTGCAACGATTGGCTGTGACATAGCAGCTTCACCATGATTTAAAAGCATTATTTCACAAATGGTACCCTTTAAGCGTGTTTTTATCCAGTCGACTCAAAACATCATTATGTTGGTATTCTGGGAATCACAGAACAAATTGTTCAGGGAAGAATTTTACACAACAGATATTTCCAGGTCAGAGAAAAATGAGGATATATGATTGCATCTACTAAGTTCCAGGGAGGGCCTGTCTGAATGGGAACAGTAAGAAATCAGTGATTCAAGAAAGACAAGAAAGCAGGACCTAGAGCAGAGGGAATGCCAAGAGAGCAATTTTATTACCTAGCATAATTTTTCTCTGTGTATTTGTTGATTTTTCTAAGATATATATAGGATATATATCTACATATACATGTGCATATATATGTATATATTAATAGATGAGTACTGTAGCATTATGCGCCCACAAATTCTGTTTAAAGAACAAAAAAAGTGTGTCTTATGCCGATGGTATTATACGTAAAATTTTTCAATCAACGGATCAGTGCTCTGTTCTTCCCCACGCCCTGTGGGTGCACCTCTATTTTCTGTTACCAGGCTGTTAGTCATCGGACAACAATGGGACTTAGTGAAGACAGGTGTAGTACACCAGAGGTAGAAAAAAGCAACCATTTATAAAAGTCTACAAAAATGACCTGAAAAAAAAAAGAGAAAGAGAGGAGAGGCAGAAAGCCCTCAGACATGCAGACCTTGCTAGCAGGAAGACCAAGGAGCCTAGATGCTGTTTGTGAGTGCTGGAAAGCAAAGGAAGGGATTCCAACAGAGGTGCAACTGGCACTTCTCTTTGGACCCCATGTTGTAAGCCACCACCCATTGTCCAGTGCATAAGTATCATGGGTAACAGCCAGTGTATCGCTGGGAAGCTGCCTATGCCAAAAGGTCTCATTTGACAAGAAAACGGAGACCTTAAAAGGGTTGCAAGGACCTGTTGCAGTCGGGGATAGGTTTAAAAAAATGACCGTTTGGAGAGTACGTGTTGATATTACCATTATTTCTTTCAGCAAAGCAGGACTAGAGGGTACATAAAACTCTTTGTGTCTTTTTTCATTGTCTTTTATTTGAATATTTTCAGTTTGAGAGTGGTTTTACTTGATGTCATTAATCTAAACTGACTTACAGAATCTTAGAAAAATATGAACTAGGCCTCTCTGCTCTCTGGGATGTTAACTAAAATTCAGCCTAAGCCTAGGGCATTCGAATCCAGGCCTCATTCATATGAAAAGGACACATCTTGCTATGTATGAATCTTTGGAAGGAAGCATTCTCTTAATGCAGGGACTTTATTTATAGTAAACCTAGATGGGGATTCTTGCTAACTTCACCAAATGATTACTCAGCACTGAAGCTGCTGATGCAGAGCACAGAACTGTGGGACAACTGGGTGTTTAAGAGTCTGAAGCTGCCGGAAGTTATTCAGATTCAGAAAACCAGGATGGGTGAGGTTGGGAAGATATCTTTATGGGCCAGATTTCTTTTTTTTTTTTAATAACATGTTTATTTTACTATTGATGTTTACATAGTTAAGCAGGACACACTTTCCATGTGGACCATTGAGAACAGGAAGGGTCAAGGAATAGGGGAAAGTGGCTGAGACAACTGCTTGCAATATTCCTTTCTACTCGTTCTGTTGGTACAGGAAGCCTTTTAGAAAACGGAAGCTCCCTAGTGGGAAACTCAGCATTAGTGATGGTTGAGCTGCAGTCCTATTGTCCTCTTCCACCATATAATCATCCTATTCTTCGACAACTGTTTGACTGGATAACATTTGGGGACAAGAATTGAGTTAAATAGCAGGGTACCATAATGAAAAAAAGATAACAATTACCCTCACGGAGCCACACTTTACTGAAAAACACGCACAAGTAGACTCAGAATCATACGTTGGTTCATTTGGAAAATGAAAGGATTCTATGAGAGTGTTTCAGCTTCTAGGGATAAAAACAAACAAACAAAAACAGATCAAAGGAAGTGAACCAGAGGTAAATAAGTAGCCGCAGCATAAATACCCAGTTGCTGCTCCAACTGATGGCATGAGGCCGAAGCAGTGACAGCACAACACAGTGTGATGAAAGGCCCAGCAACGTGGTGGTCTGGGAGGAGACGCCAACTCACCTCCCCATTCAGCTATTTCTGGTGTGCGGTATCCACGTACTCTAAAGTGAAAATAGAGGAAGAACATTTTAATGATGTAGCTTGTATGGAGATTCAAAATAGAAGACAGCAGACCATTGCTTAAAAGTGTTGATGAAACTACTTGAGTGAAAATAATAAATTGCCAAACAGGATGATTTGGAGGCAATAGGAGAGTGAGAATTTCTGACCAGCACCAGTAAAGAAGAGCAGAAACAACGTGAGCAATTACAGGTTGGCTAAATACATGGCTTCTAAGCTCAGTATCTCCCGGCTGTTCTTGAACGGCGGGATCTCCCCACGCTTTGGCAGAAGTCATCCTTGGCAGCTGCTGGGACAGATCCGTGCCGCTGGTGGATGACAAAGCTCTGAAGGTGGATTAAATTGTAAGGTTTAATGGTTTTTCTTAAAGGTTTTTCTTAAGTCTGAGCATTTGGACTCCTGACTGATTTATGTTTAGGTGTCTGACTCTTTTAGATTAAAATGAGGATGTTCATGAGGTAACCAGCTTGTTTGCACTTCAAGAAAGATTATTTAAAGACTGATGTTCTCAATTCCACGAACTTTCTGCTTTTTTGAATGTTCACCAGAATAACCCCATTCTGATCACTGCATTCTGAGTTCCTCCCGCTGGCTTGTCCCAGCCTCTTGTAGTAAACGGATTACAAAGCCTGCCTGGTTTCTTCAGATACAGCTAGCAGCCATGACCCCATAATCTCCGGTACCACTTTTCTGTGTTGATCAACTTTTTTGTGACTTTAGCTAAAATATTCCAGATGAATTTCTTCAGAAGGATGATTCATTATGGCATATAATGTTGGATTTCTGTAGTTCAAAACCCAGTCAGCTCCCTTAGACTGGTTTCTTCTGAAGGTGTTGGACATCAGAAAGCAAGCAGAGAGGGGGAACTCATGCGCCAGGTGGAAAGCAGCGAGTGAAGCACAGGTGCACGAAGGAGCATGCTGCCTGTCTATGGGTCTCTCCTAATAAAGCCATCGGGGTTTGACGTTGGGTCTTCACCCTAACGACCTAATGCAATTGACTCTCTTCTTAAAGGCCTTCCCTCGCAACACTGTTGTTCTATTATGTTCTATCCCTTTAGCATCACTGACATGCGACTTTGAGATGTAAACTTCTGTGTGACTTTGAGAGCAACATCATGTTCAAATTCCACCAATTCTCGTTACAAAATTTCATTGTATACCCATTAGTAATTGTTTGACGCATGCACTTGTCTTCTCTTGTTTTTGATAATGTCCCCCTCCTTTTTTTTCTAGATAATAGATTCAATATATCTTATCAGAAATCCAGGGAACTAGTCAGATTTGATTTCTTTCTCAGATTTCAGAATATTTGTATACATAAGAAGATCTCTTGCTGATAGGACCCGAGAATAAACATTATGCTTTATGCATGCCTTATATCTATAGACTGAAAGCAATGAAATATAATATTTAAAATAGGGTCTGAAATATTTACCTGTAACCTTTCACATATGGTGTGATGTGGAATTTGAGACTTTGATACATTACTGGCACTAAAAATCTTTCTGATTTCTGAGTATTTTAAAATGTGTATCTTCAGAGCATAACTGTTTTACTCTTTCATTTTTAAATTTATCTTCAGTTTCTTCAAAATGCTAAGAGGCAAAGAGACAGAGCAAGATTTTAAATTTTGTGTTTCACTCCAGTTGCTGCAAGAGCCAAGACTGGGCCAGGCAAAAGCTAGGAGTGAAGAGCTCAATCCAAACTCAAGGTCACAGAATCTTCCTGTATTTTTCTTCAAGAAGTTGCACAATTTTATGCTGTGCATTTATATCTATATTCTGTTTCCAGGTAAGTTTTAGATATACTGTGACATAGTACTCTGTGTGTGTGTATAAAGTATATAAAATCTATAAATATATAATTTATGCATGTACAATTTTCCCCTCAGTATTTATTGGCAAAACAGTTCTTTCTCCATTGTATTATTTCACAATCAACGTTGGAATTTAATTGAGCATGTACGTGGGCGTCTGTTGTGGCTTGTTTCTCTGTTCATCTTTTGACCATACTGGAAAATGCTTTTGTTGATTACTGTAATTTTATAGGTTATACTTACTACCTGCTTTCTTTCCTTTTTTGAAAATTGTTTTATTATTACTATTAATATCATTTTATGATACAGTTTCATAGGCTCCTGGGATTTCCCTTATCCCCTCCCCAATTTCCCCCTCCCCAACTAGTTCCTCTATATCACTACTAAAGTATAGTTCTTCATACTCAGTCATATGTCCATCACTGCGGGCATGGACAATGGCAGAGAGTCCAGCATCCCATTGTCAAGATATAGTAAACAATTTCACTGGGACTCCATCTATAGTCTGGAAGTAGAGATGCATACTGTATTGTACCCTTACATCCAGATATGTTAGTTTCCATTTTGCAGTTACTGTACATCCCCTTAAATGAGAAACAAAACAAAATCAACAACAGGAAGAAGAAAGAAATTAACAACACCATGAAATTAAATAACATGCTATTGAGTGATTAATGTGTTGCTGAAGAAATGAAAAAGAAAATCAAGAACCTTCTTGAAGAAAATGATGCTACTGTATGATCTATGAGTCATTGAATAATTTAATCACAAGAAACTGTTTTGAAGAGATGAAACTGAAAATAGTTTTTGTTGTTTAATTTATTCAAGTATTTGCATCTTATAATTCAAATGACATGTTTAAATACAATGGGGCATGTTGAATCAAGTTCTGAAGCAAGTAAAATGATAATTATTTTAAAATCCAGTAAAATCTAGATAAAGTCTGCAGTTTAGTAAATGCCATTGTGTCAAGTTAATTTATTATTTTTGATAAATGGCTACATAAGATATTAACATAGTTTTGCAAATTAGGTGAGTCGCAATGGGCATTTTTTTTCCCTAATTTTGCAAAGCTTCTGCCTTTTTAACATTATATGAAAGCAAACAACAACAACAACAAATACCTAAAAATCCCCTAACAAAAAGGTCCAGCATCATGGCTAACCTGGCTAATCCTCCACCTATAAGCACAGTAACCCATACAGGTGCTGGTTCATGTCCTGATCATTCCACTTCCTATCCAGCTCCGTGCTTGTTGCCTGAAAAAAACAGTAGGGAATGGCTCAAAGCCTGAGGATCCTATACCCATGTGGGAGACTCTGGAAGAAATTCCTGGCTTCAGATTGACAAAGCTCTGGCTGCTGTGGCTTGGGGAATGAACCAGCAGACATAAGATCTTTCTGTCTCTACTTTTCTCTGTAAATCTACCTTTTCAATAAAAAGTAATAAATCTTTTAAAAATTGTCTTAACAAGGGGATAATTTGGTGCTAATTTTAATAATTTGTATGTTGCATTTATTTGTAATTCTGTGATAGCATTATTTGCTGACTATCCTTGTCCTCACAAAAACTACGTATGTTGTTCCAGGTAATGATGCAGTGTTGTAACCATTACCTAATGATCCCAATAAAATTACTTGGGCAGAAGTGATACGTCACAGTCTAACAAAGTATATATTTCTTCTCCCTCACAAGGATTTTATGGGAAATCTGTAGTAAGCATCTAGAACATAAACCTTCATCTCAGAGTCTGTTCAGGAAAACAAAAGACATGTAGTAAGCATCAGAAAATACTTTTTCTATTTCTCATTAAATATTTCTTTGTATCAATAAAATTTCTATTTTAAAAAGTACAGAGGGAATGGACAGAAGAGGCTTCCACAGGCACAAGACACAAAGAGAAGATTAGAAAACCCACAGTCAAAGTCAAGAGTGAAAATAAATTCTCCAGCCTGGTCAACTGGCTAATTCCTTCCTTGTGAGTACCAGTATTCCTATGGGTACTGGTTCCATCGCTCAACCAGCTCCCTGCTGGTGGCCTGGGAAAGCAGCAGAGGGGTGGTCCAAAGTCTTTGGACTCTGCACTCACATGGGAGACTGGGAAAAAGCTCCTGGCTTCAGATTGGCTCAGCTCAAGCATCTGTGGTCATTTGGAAAGTAGACCAGTGGATAGAAGATCTTTTTCTTTGTCTCTCTTTCTCTCCATAAATCTGATGTGCCTTTTCAATAAAAATGCGTAAATCTAAAAAAAAAGAAAGAAAAACAATTCTCACAATCAAGTTAGCAATATAAATGTGCCATGCCCATGTGATGACCTATGTAAGGAGGGCCCCCTTTAAGACTCGCTGAAGGATTGCACTGAAACATCTTCATTTTATCTTTTTGAAACCATAACTAAACTGAAATCTGTGATCATGCAACGATGTTTACTTCAAAACAATATAAGAAAGAGTTGGATAGACTCTTCTTGCCACAATTCTAAGGCAATGAAAAAATTAACAATTTCATTACATTCTGTTCTCATCAACAAAAATCTAATTTTGCGAAATCATTAAATCACTTTGGAAGTATTTGACTGACAGATAAGCAAAAGTATTGTCAAATGCCTGATGGCGAATCTCACATTTCATCTGTCAGTATTTCTAAATGTAACATTAATGAATGTCTGAGAAAAGTAGACTTTTTATCCATCTGTTTTGAATAGATACCTTCTAACTTCTTCTCAATGTATTAAAAAATTCCAGAATATTATAGTTAGAAAAAATATTGTTGAGTAGGCATACCTCAAAAAGTGGACAAAATAAATTAGAAATAATATTTAAAGTACAACCTACACATTTGCAAAGTTAATTCTCCCCAGCAACATTTCTTGTATGTCATTCTACAGGTTTGAATACATGCTTAATGGGTTTCACGTACTGACTATGGGCTTTTTGGAATGTGGATATTTAAAAGCAAAGGAAAGTAGTGAAAATAAGTATGCTAAACCTAATTTCGAAGATAATCCTGAAGGTTTTGTTCATTTCATGTTGTTCATTCAAACAGCTGAGATTCTGTCTTGGCCTTGAGAATAAAAATTGAAAGCCATAGAAAGAAAGAAAATGAGATGAGTTGAGACTGCTGTGGTGCACACACTGTAACTTACATACCTAATGTTACCTCATGCATCTCCACCCACATCACTCTAGGTGGTGCTTATCTTCATTTAACGGATTGGCAAAGTATATACCAGTAATTTGCCAAAGTCCTATAGCCATGTCCTCTCTTTTCTTTGCTTCTGATACTGAAACATGGGCAGGTCTCTGTCATGAGTTCTCTGACACCAAAGCTTCTCTCTATCCATGACTCTTTAAATCCTCTCTCCTGGACCGGTGGTTCTAAATCCCATTCTGTCAGTTGCCTGTGGCTTAACAATTTTGCAGCGGAAATAAACACACCATTTCTGAGCTCCCTTGGTTCTAAGGCCAGAAATTCATCTGTGTGTTAGCTGAGGAGTTCAGATTCAAGGTCTTCTGTGAAATTGCTGCTTGCAGTGGCCAAGCTCTGCTGAGGGCTTGCCTAAAATCAGACGCTCTGTTTCTGAAACAGCTTTCTCATGTGAGGATCGGAAGGGGGCTGCAGGTTCTTTCCAGCTGATCAAGGCCTTGGTTCTGTCGACAGGAGCTGACAGAGTGCCCTCACCACGTGGCACTTATAATTCCTTAGGGCAAATGTGCCAACAGAAAACAAGGTGTAAGCTGGGATGTTGTGCCTGTAACACAGCCTTTTCCGTGTTTTCATGAACTGACCGCAACTGGGGATAGTGAGGAGTCTAAGCATGGGTGTGAACAGCAGGGGCCAACTGTCTGGTCCGGAGATAGACAACGCTCTTCAGATTTGAATCCTTGGGGTGGCTGTGTAGCCCAGTGGGTAAGAAACCCGCCTCCCTGGGTACCAGTGCTCAGCTCTGGTTTCTGACTCTGTTTGCTTCTCATGCAGACACTGGGATGTACCACAAGGAACCAAGATCCCTGTCCCTTGCAGGAAGAATCCAGATTACATTCCAAGCTCCTGGCTTCAGTCTGGGACAGCCTGGGAAGGTTGCAGGTGTTGAAGGGGAGTGAATCAGCAGGTGGGAGCATGCCCTCCATGCCTGTCAAACAAATAAGCAAATAAACAATGAATCAATCCCCCATATACATCTCAAGTACATCTTCTACCGGAAGCCAAAGATGGAAGTCACCACTGCATACATTAGACAAAAAGTGCACCTGCAAAATTCTTTGGGAGGAACAATGTCCTCAGGCACCCAAGCAGTTCTGCTGCTTCTTTAAAGCTTTATCTGTGAGCTACACCTTTCCTTGTCTAGAAGACCTGTTGATTTTCCATTATTGATTTTCCTGAGGTGTTTAATCAAAGGTGTTACTGTAAGATCCTAAAACTTAATCTGTAGCCCTTTTTCCCCCTAACAATGACCTAGCAAAGTTCAGAATCCATTTCTTAACTTTAGCATCACCTTCCTTTTGGAGAATTTAATACATTTTAGCACCACCAACTCCCTGCTCTATTCTTTAGTTTCTGCTCAAATGTCACTGTACACACCAAAGATACTTAATGGTCCTTTTGCTCACAGTGGTTGGAAAACTGCTTAGCCAAACCACCCACTGTGTTTTTTTTACTTTCTTCACTAACTTGGGTAGCAGTGTTGTGAAACTTCCTCTCCTTGCATAAGAGATCTCTTTTCCTTCAATGTCCCCCCAAAAATTCTTATCAGTTTGCTTGGCCAGAGTCTCCTCAAGGGTCATGGTGTTCCTACGAAGTTTCCTAAGGCTCCTCAGGGTCTTACCGACCAGCTCCTTCTAGTTTCCATTCACAGTCCTCTTCCAAAAGAGTACCTGCATTTTTTAAGTATTTGTAATCTAACACTCTACTCCAGTGTCAAAATCTGCATGAACTGTCTTCTGCTGTGTCACAGATTAACTCCTAATTTAACAGCTTGGGAACAACAAGCATTGATGCTATTGATTGCCCGTTTTCTGATGGTTCCCAGCTTTGAGTAGCTTAGCTAAGGGGATTGTCTCTCACATGACATTTCTGTCAAGCTCTTGGCGACTGTTGGGGTCATCTGAAGTCTAAATTTGTCTGAAGGACTTTCTTCTGGAATGGCTCTAATATATGCCAGAAGTCTCAGTTCTTCCTCAAGTGCCCCTCTCTGCTGAGATGCCTAAAGATCCGAAATATAACCTGAAACACTAAGTAAAAAGAGAAAATGTTGAACTGGCACCATTATGTTTTAGGCTAAGCCCCCGCCTATAGCTCTGACATTCTGTACAAGTGTTGTTCGTGTCCCAGCTGCTCTAGTTCCAATCTGGATCCTTGCTAATCACCCGGGAAAGCAGCAAAGGCTGGCTCAAGTTCTCAGGCCCCTGTATCCATGTGGGAAACTCTGAGGAAGCTCCTGGCTCCTAGCTTCAGATAGGCTCAGCTCTAATTGTAGCCACTAGGGGAGGGAACTAGCAGATGGCAGCTATCTTCCTCTCTCTGTCTCTTCTCTCTGCAACTCTGTCATAATGTCTTTTATTATCATTGTAGTTAACTTTATGAATCAATTTGTTCAGGTCACAGGGTCTAGAAAGTCGGTCAATTATTTATTTTTACTTTCTGTATGTGTATAAGTGTGATTTAGAATAACATTAACTTTTAAGTCAGCAAATGTTGAGCAAATTGGACTACCTTCTATTATGTAGGTAAAATGTTTGCGCTGATCTGAACCCCAGGAACTTGTTCTATTGATGACAAAGAGTGTGATCCATGAGTCAGCAGAACGGAAGATGATTTTAGCAGAGTTTATTGGAGACAGTAAAGAGACAGCAACTGCTTCTTCTGGCCCCTCTTACACACATAGGTTAATATCTACCAAGCTGACTTAGCAGGATCCTTCAATGTGATGAATAACAGACAAGAAAGATTGGTCTGTCCTGAGCAGAAAGAATTGTATCCACAGGCAACCTGTGGCCTTGAACTGCCGCAATGGTTTAACCCTGTAGATCTCAATTTGCCAGTCTCTATCATGGCATGATCCCATTCCTTGAACTAAATCAATTAATCTCTCTCTCTCCCTCTCCACACACATATCCTTTTCATCCTGCTTCTCTGGAAAACCCTAATAAAACAATCCAGTATCAGATGTAATTACCATCCTTTTGCCCACATGCTCTTAGTCCCACAGGAGAACCCTGATAAAATGAAGATGGCATCCCGACAAGGCTGTGAATATCAGGAGGCAGGAACATTTGGGACTGTCTTGGAAAGTGTCACAACTCTGTCACCTGATGTTCAGATTTCTATCTTCGATGTAAACCTTCCCCTTAAAAATACGATTCAGAAGCTCAGCTACTTTTTTATAGTTCTATACTTAGATGTAAACCAATAATTCAAGCTTAAAAGGACTCCTGATTTAACTGTCTGTCATTACTGCCCAACCCTTTAATCTGCTGGTGTTCTCAGATACAGTTACTCGTAATACTGAAGACTTTTCTCAGTAAGATAAACTCTATTTTAATCATGCTTACTCTAGTTGTCTCACATTTCACCTTTGACCCGTATGCTTGTCAACTCCTCTTTCAAAAACAGCCTGATCCCAATGACTTCCCACTTCTCAGGGACCACAACTGCCATTCTAGTTGAAACCACTTTCATGCCATGCAAATGGAAATGTGGGAAAGTAAACACTTCCCTGACTTCTGCTACTTCTTGTAAGGATTTCATTTTCCAGGAAGATTTGGAGTGCAATGTGTTTGAGATTTATAAATATACTGTCTAAAGCTACCGACACACAATACAAGACGACAGTGTGTGATTTGTGGGAAGACACTAATTTGGGCACCTCAATAAAGTTTCATGAATGAGGCCTCCAGATAATCTGAAGGGGGATCAAAATATTTCACCAACTTTTTCCTTTGCTTTGTTCAGTTCCTCTTAAACCCTTTGTCAACTATCACTTGGCATTTTGAATGGGGAGGTGTCACCATTTATCAAATTAAAATGCACATACAAATGCATTTTAATGTGCATTGTACACTAAAAAGCCTTCCTTAGAAATTATATGATCCAACTATACAAAGTAATTTTAACATTAACACATTTTATCACTATAGAAATTACCAGCTCTAATTTGTTTATTTCTTCTCCCACTATCAATTAGTCTTGGGCAGTATCCACAAGTTATGTCTCCTTTATTAATGGAACAATGGGAAAATAATTACTAAAGAGCGTTGTTTGGCCTGAGTTTTTCATAAATATAACAAATGGGATGGAAAATGCCTTTTATGTGTCCATATCAAGTTCTGTGTGGGCTATCAGTGAAGAACCTTGGAGGGATTTTTATATATCTGTAGTCCAGTAAGAATCCCTTCTAAGAAGTGTTTATGACAAAAAAAAAAAAGAAACAATGGAGATTGTAGAACTGCCAGAAAGAATCTTGTCTTAATTCACCTCCCGGTGAGAACTTAGTTAGGTTGGTATGATCCATGTATATGTAAAATTTCTAGCGAACTGGGTGACCTAAGTCAACATGTACCATCCCACAGTTTCTGAGGAGCAGAAGGTCAAGGGCAGCTGGGATGGATGGTTCCGGTCCAGAGTGTCTCCCAGGCTCCTGTTCACCTGTCACCAGGCCTGTGGTTGTGTGGAGCTGGAGGGGGCCCTACAAACTCACTCCTGTGATTACAGGCGGAGCCTAGTTCTCATGGGTGCAATCCATGCTGAGTAGGCATCACATTTGGGCTGCTCATGGCATGGCAGCTTGCTTCTCTCAGTGAGTAGGTCCTGTGTGTAAGGGATTCTACCTCACAAGCCATCAACTCTTTACAAGTTAACCCTTGGAGGGCAATGCCATCACCTGTGTTGTCATCCTATTCACTATCTCTTAACCACCCAGTGCAGGCTACATTCAGGTTGAACACAGCAAAGCTTCTCATCTTGAAGGGAGAAGTATCCAATGACATACGGTAGTTTGCTTAAAATCCACAGCTAGAGGACCTACATCAGGACACCAGCAGCTGAAATCTGCTCTCCGTCCTGACAAGTTCACCAGCCCTTCTTCAAGGACAGACACCTTCTCTAGGAGAAGGAATCCTCTTTCCCTGGCTAGGAAACATGTGACACACATTCTCATTCTGAGACATCAGAAAATAACTGAACAGGAAACTCTCACTTGAATGTTGTCTTATAATTGTCTCAGGGGTTTTGAGCACAACTTCCAGAACCACCACCATATTTAAGAGGAATGCTGGCTCTACCATTTACCTGCTGTGTGACTTTGAAAGATTGAAACTTCATGTCCCTTAAGTTTCTAACCTGAAAAATATGAAGACACAAATCATTTAGTCTTGAGGTGATTAAATATTTCATTATATGTCAGATGCCCGTATTTTAACTTGTTACATAAAAAATCCATATCAACTCACATCATTATATTTGTTATGTTTATTGTTTTGACTGAAGTGCCCACCTGCTAGTCCCAGTCGTGGTCTTCAGGATGAACTTTTATTGTGCAGACATATATTTAGACTCTGTTTTAAGTACTAAACTTTCGAAAACAAATGAGGTTACCAGTAACTTCGCTCTGGGTGTCTTCTAGGATGGCAAGCTTGGATTACATTTTGCAGTCTCCTCCACGGCTTTATTCAAAAAGGAAAAAAAAAATGAGTGTGGCAGCTGAAGGCTCCAGAGAGGAAGGCAGAGGATGCAGAGGGCGATGCTGAGCAGCTGTGTCTTCTGGACACACACTAACATGTGCTGCAGATTCCTAAGAACAAAGCAGAACACTTTTTGCTTGGCCTGTCACCTGACACGTTCAATTACAAATGGCCAGCAGAATACTTCCCATTCACAAAATGAGGAGGTTACAATCTGGTTTTTTATTATTAGATCTTTTTTTTTTATTAGATGGAAATTTCTGGGAGTTGCCTCTCAGATTTTACAAACATTTTATTGGAATTAGGCTTTGGTGCCAACTGTACTATTTATTTACAAATATTTAATTTAAAAAAAAAATAGTTTCATGAGAAGGGCCCACAATGGTAGCCTCGTGGCTAAAGTCCTCACCTTGAACACGACAGGATCCCATATGGACACCAGTTCTAACCTTGGCAACCCTGGTTCTCATCCAGCTCCCTGCTTGTAGCCTGTGAAGGCAGTCGAGGATGGCCCAAAGCCTTGGGACCTTACACTTGTGTGGGAAACCTGGAAGAAGCTCCTGGCTCCTGACTTCGGATCAGCTCAGCTCTGGCCATTGCGTCAGCCTGGAGAGTGATCTGTCAGAAAGAAGATCTTCGTCTCTGTCTCTCCTCCTCTCTGTATATCTGCCTTTCCAATAAAAATGAATAAATCTTTAACTTGGATTTGTAATTCATTCTTAATATTAAAAGTCATTTAGCCAAAATTTAAGGTGCTAAGTTTTACTAGCTCTGTTTTACAAGTTAAACTTCTGCATAAAAGCTCAAAATTAAGTTCCATAAGATGATTTTGAAGTTTATTTTTCTATAGAATGACTGAAACTTTGAGCCATTATGTTTTGCCAGGGTCAGTCTTACCTATAGCACTTAATTTAAAATTAGAAAGCAATTTTGTGATGTTGGCATTCACGTGTCTTATCATGAAAATGAAGAAACCAGGACTAAAATTATTAAGTAACCAACCTGAGGTCCTGTAACTTACAATAGCAGAGCCAGAATTCTAATGTCTCAGAATGTGTGCCTTAAGCCACCGTGGTGTGTGAAGTGTAAGATCTCTCATCAGGATAGCCACCACGCCTCTCTTTTTCCCTCCATCACAAGGAAAACTGTCTCTCAGTACTGACGAGTGGTCATCAGATGACAAACCTGACGGTCGGATATGGATGTAAATGACTTCCCAATAGATATGTCAAATGAACTGCCTTTTCCCCGGCTGATAACACATTCTCTTTTCTATTTAAGGGAAATTCATCAGTAGCAAAATCCCAAGGGCTGCACATGTGTGAGGGCATTTTGGCATTCTCCATGTCCGTGGTCATTGCGGCAGATGTATTTTTGTTACCCGTGCACCCAGTCTCCTGCCTTCCTTGAGCATCCGTCTCCCATTTCTGAAGGGCAGTCATGCCTCACTGTTGTTCTGCATAGTGACTTCTGTGCCCTATGAGATGATATTCATAACCCGGTCTCCATCTACATGTCTAGCACTTTGCTCTTGGTATCTTATACTCTGGTCATATGGGTCTAACGTCAGGTGTTTGACATGGGGGTGCAGTCACCACTTGAGACACCTGCATTGTGTATTAAGAGCATCTGGGTGTGTATCCCAGGTCTGCTTGTAACTCCAGCATCCTGCTAATGCACATTATGGGAGATACAGGGTGACGATGCAGGTGAGGAGTCCCCCGCCACTCACATGAGACACCTGGACCGAGTACTAGCCCTCGACTTCAGCCTGGCCAATCCATCTTTTTTGGGCATTTGAGTAGTGAACCGGCCAATGGGATATTTCTGTCTGAGTGCATTTTGAGTTAAAAAAGAAAAGAAAAAAAAAAAGGACAAGACTTAAACACACGGCTCTAAAATTGCCACTCTATATTTTCTGGTGCCCAAATACAATCCTGGCCATTTCCTAAGCACTAACACAAGCTCACTGAGCAAACATGTCGATGCTTCTGTATGCTCAAAGTGTACACTGAAGATCAAATTGTATTTAGAGTTTTGATTCATCCAATCTGAGTTGAAAAGGACAACATCAAGTTTATAACACTTCAGCCAAACTCAGACTGTAGACTCAAGCTTCTTTGGAATCATGCTTCATTGATACACCCTGAGTGAGTATTCAGTACAGCAGGAGACTCAAGAGAACTTGGTAAATATTCACAAGTCCAAGATTTCAACTGTGAGTTAATGACTGGAAATCTGAGCAAAGCGGCATCCTAAATGGTAAATGCCACATTTCTTCTGTTCTCCAGCTTGATCAGCTTGCAGTCAGGCAGCACAATTAATAACTACTAGTTTTGTAATGCATGGGAACAGCAATATTTGGTCTAGCACTGTGGGTGGCATTCAGCTAGAAAAACACTCTCCTTGGCGTTATCCTGACACCAGCCAGTAAAGTCATCAGGCAAATGAAACTGCTTTTGATATAAGCACATTAATTGAAAATTGTCATTCTTTTTTTCCCCAGGAAAACTTGAAACTTTCATTTCAATCTTTTTTTATATCACCAGGAAGAAATGAATATTTATACAACATGAACAAGAACACCATCCAGAGTCATTTTTCTCGGTGAATTATACACAACAAAGAAGAGTGGAACAACAATTCAAATTTAAACGTAAGCTGCTGCGGTGGCATTCATTTTATAGACATTTATTCAGTCCAATATATGTATGCAATGTTATCAGAAAGATGTGCCTTCTGATTATATTTAAGAGCACCAGACTGGACAACTACATGTTGTCATTTCAGTAGAATTCCAGAAATTACCACACAGAAAAGAAAGACCCAAGTTTTGTGACTGTATCTGAGCTTTCTCCTTACTCATTCCCATTTGTAATATCCACGTCCTACTCAAAAAAAGTTAGTAAATAAGTGGAAATACAAATTTATATTTGGAAAACAAGTGAAACACAATTGAGGTTGTGTTGATTTTTTAAATTATTCTAATTATTAACTGAAACACTATTGGGGTTGTCTTGTATTATTATTATTATTATTATTATTATTATTATTATTATTATTATTAGGAAGACTTCACAAAGAGAGGAGAGACAAAGAGAGAGATCTTCCATGCTCCGGTTCACTCCTCAAATGACCATGATGGCCAAGGCTGACTTCTAGCTGAGAGCCTGGAGTTTCCTCCAGGTCTCCCACGTGAATATAAACGGCCACGGATTTGAGCCATCCTTTTCTGCTTTTCCGGGCTATAAGTAGAGCACTGCATTAGAAATGGAACAGCTGGGACAGAAACTGGTGCCATATGGAATGTTGGGGCTGGCAGGTGGAGGATTGGCTTGCTAATTCACTGTACAGCCCCATTTTGGTGTATTTAGGGAACATTCTCCTTGGGCCATACATATGTTTGAACTGCCCACATTTCCTCAGTTAAGTATGGTAAACAGTGTTCTCTGGTTTTTTTTATTATTATGGGTGTGTTTTTTTTTTTTTCTGAGATTACATTTCACCTTCCCTGGCTGTCAGCCCAACATCCCAGGATTATATTGTTTGTTTCATTGTGTTTGATGATACACTGTCACTGCTAGGAAGACGGCACAGCTTTGAATACTAATATAACATCTGGTTCAGACTCAATAATATTTTGTACTGCAAATGCAAATGTGCTTATTTATTTATTTATTTATTTTAGGACTTCAAGAGAAATGTCTTGGATTGTCATTCTAATTGAGGACTGATTTTTACATTCCAGTGTCTGAATGGCTTTGCTTCGCCCTAATTTTTTCCTTTTTCTTTTTAAACTTGGAAAGAGGCATGTACATGGACTGTAAGCATGTATCATTCTATCCTATCTACACTATTCTAGCGTGGACTGATCTGTGACTTGCCATGTCCATTGTTCACCAGAATTTGGAAACTTAGGAGCACAGATGGACCATTTATTTCTCTCTCCTAACTGAACTTACACACTGGGATATGATTCTTGTCTCATCCAGAAAATCCAAATAAAAGTTAATGCTGTGGAAGTTTAGATTACTGTTTTACAGTTTTTAAAAATGCACCTGGTAGAGATGTCCATCTTACTGACAGTCATGCAAGGTTTTAATGTCCACAAATGCAATGCACAGGTCATACATTTCCATTTGCAGAAACGATGCAAGGATTCATCAAAATGTCTGGCACATGCAGCTGTGCAATGAAGATAGTAAAGTGCTGCTTAAACTAATATTCCCAAACTTCTTGTGTTTTTTATATAGGTCAGGCCACAGGAGCCACTCAAAGAAAGTACAAACTGTCCACTATTTGTCCAAGATTTGAAAAAATGTATTAAATAATGCACTTTCTTACAGATCCTAGATCATTTCAACTAGACTAGAATTTCAAGGAAGATAGTATAGATGTATCTTGAGGCATAATGGGCTGGTGTCCTAATGAACTCACTGTAATCTAAAGGTGTATTTAACACACGTAACCTATTGAACATCCTAGCCTAGCAGTGCAGCACCTGTTGAGTCTCAGTTGTCCACAGTTGTTCATTCTTGTAGCTGTGAAATGCACTGGATCTGTTCAATGTTATGAGAAAGCTGCACTTGTATCAACCCAAGAAAGACCAGAATTCAACATGTCAAGTAAAGTTCCCACACTCTCATCACTCCTGCATCATCCTGAAAGTCCAAAACTTGTGACTTTAGCCATTGCAAATTTGGCAGAAATTTCCAAGATAGAAAAGTTCGTTCTCTCTCTCTCTATATATATATATATATGTGTGTGTGTGTGTGTGTGTGTGTGTGTGTGTATAAGCTCTATTTATACACATGCATGTATGTGCCTTTAGAATTTATACATTAGTCTATTTATTTAAGCACACATACACACACTATTTTATTTCATTTTCAGAGGAAGCCTGTGTTTTTGCAGAATGTAAAATATGATTCTTGACTAGCAGCTATGAATCTATGTTGGATTCAGCTGCTGGTAAGTGACAGAATCTAGGTCAACATCTCTAATACTGCTTGAAGACAAGAAAAGGGGGTGCAATGACATATACTGCTTTATAGTCATACAGGCTTTCTCAAAAATCTGTTTCTAGAAGGTTGAGTAACTATAACTACAAATACCCAAGTTAAAATAGGTAAATTTTAATGTGATTGGCACAAGTGAGAAGACTGAGAGTTCATTTATATCTCTTTGGAATCTAAAGCTGCATCTATGTGCAAAAATATCAAGGATTTTAACAGACCACAGTTAATTATCTTTATTTATCTCCTGTTTTATCATGCTAAGTGGACAACCTTAAAAACTTAACTTTCAGAAAAAAGCTCTGCTCTATATATTTTGATCCCTAAAATTACCTTGAATTCTGGAAACATCTTTTGGTGTTTGCTCTGATTTTTTTTGCTCCAAATCGGTTCTGGATTTATATTTTACAACCTGAGTCAGAAATGCCGACCAGCTCTCTGATACTGAAACATTTGAATGCTTGACATTTTACACTGAGGGCAATTGGTTATACTTCATTATTTATGGGCATCTTAGAGATTTGAATGAATGGAAAAATTGAAAAACTCATGTACGTAACTTAGTGTAACCTGATTTTACTTTCTTCTCCATTAACCTCTTCCATTAGTAGGAGGAGGATCTTCAAAAAAAATTATGTGAAAAGAATATCATGTAAAAAGTAAACATGGATTTTAAAATTTGTTAGCATAAAAACTATCTTTTAGTTTCATTTGGCACAAAGATTTTGAATTTCCCTCATCTGGTGCATAATAAACCAGTATTGCTGCATCATCACTGTCTACAATCCCTGCTCTATTCCATTCTTCTTTGCTTTTATCCAGTTATCTGTTTCTTTTCCTGAATCCCAGTCAAAATACCTTATTATAATTGCTTTCCATGTCTCCTTATGTCCCTCAGACTGTGACAACTTCTCATATTTTCTCTATTCTTAATTAGCTAAAAATTAGAAAAATCAGGCATTATGAAGCATGCTCTTTTGTTTGCATTTTCCTGCCTTCATGGTTAGATGTGGATCATGGTTTATTGCAAGACCACCATAATGTACACCATAATGAGGTTTTCATCCTCAAGTCAAGAAGATACATACATGTATAACTTAGGGGAGTAAGCTTGATCATTGGGCTTAAGTTTATACTTGTGAAGATGCACGCTACAGTCTTTGATACTGGACTTTCCAACCTCCAGACTGAGAAGCACACAATTCTTCAATATTCCTTAAAAATTGCCCAGTGTCTATTATGGCAGAACAAATGGATTAAAACAGCTACAAAACTGACTTCCACAGTTCCAAAACATGGTGTGTTCCTCTTGCCTGTAACCATTGGTAAGTCATACTACTAGATGTTCGGATTTTAGCCTTTGTATTAGGTGTGTGAATTGTATCTCATTGTGTTCCTTTGCAATTTCTGACTTCACCATAACAGCCATTCAGCCCGTCCGTTGAAAGAACAAAGGCACCTAAGATTTCATCCATTTTAGTGAAGTGCTCTATATTAAGTGAAAAAAATAATGGAGGCCCTTGCTAAATTTACCAATAAACTTAAAGGAGAAGGAGCCAGACCAGGAATATGATTCAGATTTCTAATAATTTCCATAAAAATTCCAACAAAGTAGCAAGCATTCGTCGTGGCAGTTGGGATGCTGCTTGAATGCTTGAAATCGATACTGGAGTAACTAGCCGTAGCTTGGCTCAGCTTCCAAATCTAGCTTCCAGCTAATGTGCTTCCTGGGAGGCAGAGGATGAAGGCTAAAGTGTATGCATTCTACCTGCCCATGTGGCAGACTCAGACTGAGTTCTGAGCCCATAGCTCCCACCTCATCTATTCTGAGCAAAGACTGAAGCAGATGGAAGCTCAATCCCTGTCTCTTGGCCTTTCAATTAGAATGAAAACAAACAAATGAATAGTTGGGATATTTTTGTTTACTTTCTGCATCTTTGCTGTTACAGCGGAATGAGCATGGTGGAGAGAGAATCTTTGGTAAAGATTTCTGTGATGTTTTTCCGTGAAGGCAAACTCTCAGAACACCGAGTTAATAAGAAGATGCTGCCGTTCTTTGGTCCCCTAGAAAGTTAAATGTCAGAATGTCTCGAACATCCTCAAAAACTATAGCTGTGCTCTTTACTTTTCACGTTTGCTTTTAATGAAGCGCCTCTCCCTTCACCTTTTTTGTTTTCTTTGCGTTGCTTCCACCCCGTGGCTTGCTTGTATTTTGTCTATAGGGTCACACTGACAAAGCCGGGGTTCACCTTCTCTTGACAGTTCCTGCAAGAAGACATTTAGGATCTGGATCCCACTTGCTGAAAACTTCCATCCCAGGGTCTGCTGCAGATCTGGGTGCAATTGGTCTGATACCCAGTGAGCAAAAGCTTGCTGCGTTTGAATCTTTCAGTCAGAATTTCACAAGCTGAACCAACTGAGCTGCCTATGTGTGGTATTGGCTAGTGTTTCTGTATTGGTTACCAGTCCTTTTCAACGAGAACACAGAGATTTCTCCAGGTAAAGTCAATGTGGGTAATGAGCCACTGTGGATGTAATCGTCAACAATATCTAGTTATTTCTTTGAAATGAATTATCCATTTCTAGATTGTTCATTTCTTTGGGACACTGCCTCAATATATATATTGAAAATATATTTTTTTTTTTTCATAAGGCATCAATGAACTCACCATTCTTCCACTCAGGTTTCAACTTAAATTCAGTGTTTGATCTTGCTTCAATCTTTGCCAGATATATGCTTCATATTGTGGTCATAGGGCATTTTTCAAACTGATTTTACCTATGAGCTTCAAGCAAGGTCCTATTCAGATATGTTGTAACAGGTTAGTACAAGGCTGCTTTGGTGAAAAGACATTTTCAAATATGTGCACAGTTTCATTTTCAGAATATATATATATATATATATATACACACACACATATGCTTATTCCACACAGATAATCATCTCATCTGCCCATTTTCTTTGACCAGGTGTCCATACATAACTTTTGCCTGCATTCAAAAAGGCAGTAGCTTTTCCCCCTTAATTTTGAATTTTATTATTTTTTAAACATTGCTCATTTCCTTTCTATTTGAAGGTAGAGAGAGAAAGATTTAGAGAAATATTTTCCATCTGCTCCTTCAGTTCTTAAATGTCTGCAACAGCCACAACTCAGGACAGGACTCTGTTACAAGTACCACTTCTTGTTTCCCAGGGCATGTATTAGCAGGCTGTGGAATAAGATGCACAGGATGGCCTTGAACTCAAGCACTCTGGTGAGTGATGTGGAAACAGAGACAGGGAGAAAATTTTCTTCCACTAGTTCTCTGCAATGTGCTTGCAACAGCCAAAGCTAAATCCATGGGGGCGGAAAAAAGTCATTCAAGCATCACTGTGTGCCTCACAATTTTGCATTAATAGACAAGTGTAATAGGAAGAGGAGCTAGCACTCGATGCTAAACTCTGTAATACGGGATATGATCATATTACAGAGTTTATGTATAATATGACTCTGTCGTGGTCGCAGCAACCTCAGTTTGAATCCAAATCATGGTATTACGGATTAGAAGGGCTCACATTTTTTAAAATTTATTTTTATTACTTTGAATGGGGGCGGGGCTGGAAAGGTGACATAAATTGGCTAATCCTCTGCCTGTGACACCAGCATCCTATATGAACACCTGTTCCTATCTGCTTCTGATCCAGCTCCCTGCTAATGGCCTGAGAAAGCAGCAGAGGATGGTCTAAGGCTTTGGGCTACTACAGCTCCTGGCTACCAGCTGATGGCCAGCCCACTCTAGCTGTTGCAGCCATTTGGGGAATGAACCAGTGATTGGATGGAACCACCATGTCTGTCTCGCCCTTTTGCTCTCTGTAACTTTTTGAAGTAAAATAAAAAATCTTTTTAAGATTTCTATTTTCATTGGAAAATCAGATATACAGAGAGGAGAGGGAAGAGAGAATGATCATCTGTCTGCTGGTTTATTCCCTAAGTAGCTGTAACAGCTGGAGCGGAATTGGTCCAAAGCCAGGAGTCATGAGTTTCTTCTAGGTCTCCCACGTGGGTGCAGGGTCCCAAAGCTTTGGGCTGTCCTCTACTGCTTTCCCAGGCCACAGGCAGGGAGCTAGATGGGTAATGTAGAAGCCAGGACACAAACTACATGGGATCCTGGTGGTTGCAAGGCAAGGAATTTAATCACAAAGCTACCACATTGGGCCCAAAGTAAATAGATCTTTAAACTATTTATTTATTTATTTATTTATTTATTTTTATTTGAGAGGAAGAAAAAGTTAAACAGAGAGTGCTGACTCACTCTCCAAACACTTACAATTTGCAAGACTGGACCAGGTCCAAGCCAGGAGTGGTGAATTCAATCCAGGTCTTTCACGTGGGTGACAGACACGCAAGTAGATGAGTTATCACTCGTTGTCTCCTGTGGTTCCTGTTAGCAGGACGTGTAGCCCTCACTTGACCCTAGGCACTCTGCCACAAGATGCGGGAGTCCCAAGTCGTGGCTTGACTTCTATGCCAAGTGCATTTCCCTCTTCCGTATATTCCAAATATGCTTTTAACAGACAGCGGGTTTTGCAAATATTTTCCCAACCTGTAGTTCATCATTTTATTTTATTCTTAACCGTGAGTACCTCAGAGTCGACACTGTAAATTTTAATAAACTCCAACTAACAATGTCTTATTTTATGGCTCATGAGTTGATGTTTAATCTTAAAACTCATTTCAAATCCAAGGTCTCACATAGATTTCCTCCTGTGTTTTCTTCTAAAAGTCACGTACTTCGTGTTTCACGTTTAGCTCAATAATCCATTTGGAGTTCCTGTTTGTGGAGGTTGTTTTGGATCTGTTTTTGTTTGGATAGCAAACTGTGCCAGTAATACTCAGTAAAACTAGATTGGTAGATATAGGATAGTCACCTCTGATTCAGTTTTGTCTACCGTATATATTTTAAGATTTGTTTATTTTTATTGGAATGCTAGATTTACAGAGAGAAGGAAAGCCACAGAAAGAAAGATCTTCCACCTGCTAGTTCACTTACCAAGTGGGAACAACAACGGGTGCTGAGCTGATGCGGAGCCAGATGCTCCCTCTGGGACTCTCACGTGTAGGGTTCCAAAGTTTTGGGGCCATCCTCTCTGATATCCCAGGCCGTTAGCAGGAAGCTGGATCAGAAATGGAACAGCCAGGACATGAATCAGTGCCCCTGTCGCACTGGCCCTGACATGGATGGTTTCTGACACAGCTGTGTGGAGGATGTTCCTGCTGTAATAAGGATGCGCTCCGTTCTGCAGCAGAAACCACCATCCTCTTGAACTTAGTTCTCTCACCATCTACCTGGACTTACTTTCAAATCCCATAGATTTAGGACTCCTTATGCACCTCTTCCTTAGATGCCAATCACAAGCCCTCTGAAACTGCACCTGTGCTTCTGACCCAATGGCTGTAAGCAGGGCTTCACAACCCTCCTCCCCATCAGGTTCAGGCTATTGTTGAGCTTTCTGGAGAACTCAGGATAGGACAATGGGCTCAGAGGAAGAGTCACACAGGGTGAGGTGGGGAAGACAGGGAACGAAGCTCTCTCTGGATGCACAAGCCTTCAGGAACCTCCAGGGGTTCAGCTCTCTGATCCTATTCCTCTGGGATTCCATGGAAATTTCATGGCCTTGGCCTGATTGCTCAGACCCCTCAGGGAAGTCCAGCAACTCCAGTCTGTGCACACACTTTAACACTCCTTTCTCAGAAGAGAAGAGCAGAAGCCCTGGAGGGGCGGGGAAAGGGTGGAACATTTGGGAATCATGTAGTTTTCTGTGGCCTGCCTCGGAAAGGGGGTTGCAAGCCAAGAACCGTGGGTGAAACCTAGAGATCATTATGCCACACTGTCCAGTCTCCATTAGATTGCTGTTTTTCCTTTGCGACCCTGTGGACTCCATCTGTGTGTGCGTGCATATACACATATTTTTGGCTCTTTCTTTCATTCCGTTCACCTCTGTATCTAACCTTTTGCCAAAGCACAATGTCGCCCTCATTACTTCATACACAGTCTCAACATCAGGAGATGCAATTTCACCTTCTTTGTGATTTGCTTCAGATTTATTCTGGTTATTTTTTTTTTTCTTTTCAAATAAACGTTGGAATCAGTCGGCCAACAGCTATCAAATAGCTTGCAGGGGTGTTAATAAAGATTGCTTTGCAGATCAAGTCGGAAGGAGTTGACAAATTGACAATACTGAGCCTTCCGGTTTCGGAACACAGAGTTAGTTCTCTGCGCATTTTACTTTTCTTTGACTTTTTCCCCTCCACCAGTATATTGTTGTTTCCCGAAACAGGTCCTTTATCACTCTATGTGTGTGTGTGATTGGGGTTAAGGTTGATTTAAATCTATTTCATTCTTTTCCTGCTCCTTCAAATAGCTTTTGAATCAGTTTCAAACCCCAGCTTTGTATTGCTAGTGTATGAGAAAGGATGAATCTTTTTTTTAAAGGAATTATTGTATTAATTTGAAAGATTTATAGAGAGTGAAGGAAGAGCGTGTCAGAAGGAGTGTGTGTGTGTGTGGGTATGTGTGTGTGTGTGTGTGTGTGTGTGAAGAGAGAGACAGAGATCTTCCATTCACTGGTTCTGTTCCCAAGTGACCTCAACAATCAGGGCTAGACCAGGTTGAAGCCAAGTGCCAGGGGCTTCTTCAGGGTCTCCCACGTGAGTTCAAAAGCCTAAGCACATAGTGCATCCTCTGCTTCTTTTTCAGGTCAGTGAGAGAGACCTGGATGTGAAGTGAAGCATTCAGGGGTCAAATTTTCACCTACATGAGATGCCAACACTGCAGGTGGTAGCTTAACCCGTTGTGCCACAGCACTGACCTCCAGAAACAGGCTTCGTATGTTAGTAACACATCTGTGAACTTCCAACACAATTTAACAATTATTGTTTATTCTTTGGGGTTTTCTACATAGACAAGCATAACATTTATCAAAGACAAAACTTCTATTCATAAAACTTCCATGTCTTGTTGTCTTATTTCACCTGTGAAAATGTCCTATACAATCTGAGCCAGAGGGAGCCTTGCTACTGAGCTTAGAAAGGATCCAATCCACTACCAAATTGGTCAAGTTGTTTTCTAGATGATAATAAGTTGAACAAATTATGTTACCTGTATAATCTATAGTGAATTTTCATTTCAAGTATGTATTGCATTGTATCACATCCCATTCATTTATGAATTGGATAAATCAGAATTTTATTCCTGAGTCATAAACCCAACTTGCAATCTTGAATCCACTTAATTTGATTGGTTTTTATGCATAATTATTTTATTTCGCTTATTTTTTTAAGATTCATTTATTTTTTATTGGAAAGTCAGATATACAGAGAGGAGCAGAGACAGAAAAGATCTTCCATCCAATGATTTCCTTCCCAAGCGGCCACAACAGCCTGAGCTGTGCCTATCCAAAGCCAGGAGCCAGGAGCTTCTTCCAGGTCTCCCACGCGGGTGCAGGGTCCCAAGGCTTTGGGCCGTCCTCGACTGCTTTCCCAGGCCACTAGCAGGGAGCTGGATGGGAAGCAGGGCTACTGGGATTAGAACCAGTGCCAATATGGGATCCCGGTGAGTGTAAAGCAAGGATTTTAGGCGCTTGGCCACGCCGTGTAGGCCTGCATAATTATTTTAAAATATTATTTGATTACATTTGATAATGTTCTGAGAAGCCTCATTACTTGCAAGAAAGCATGCTCTCTGTTTTCTTTCCTTGTAATATCTTTATTTTGTTGTGGAGTTTTGTTCACCACATTGCTTCATTTACAAAGGGTTATTTCTGCTTTTCTTTTCTGGACCACATTGTAGAAGATAGCGGGTTTTTTGTTTGTTTTTTCCTTGCTGAAAATTTTGGTAAATCCCCAGTAAAAACATTTGGACTTAGGAATTTTTGGAAAGTTGGTACAGATTGATTTATTTATAAAATAAATAACTTATAATTTATAATTTATAATAATTTAAATAATCATATAAGTATAATAATTACATAGCATATAATATATGGTTATATAAATCTATAATATGATATATTATATATATGATATATGATATATAATATGATATGTGATATATTACAGATTTATATAACCATATATTATATAATTATAGTTATAGAATTATTAATTTATATTCAATAAAATTATATATTATATAAATTATAGATCAGATAAGGTAACATATGATGTATATATACATAAGATAATATATGATGTAATATATGATGTATATATGATAATATATGATGTAACATATAATTATATATATTACATAGACGTAATTATATATAAATTATAAAATATATAATGTATAATTATATATTACATGGTATTATATACTTATATAATAAAGTATCATATAATTATATATTACATAATTATATAATTAATAATTAGTAATTAAAAATAATTTATAAAATAAAGGTAACTAGTAGTTACCTATTACACTTTTTCCTGGTTAATCTGTCTAAGAGTTTAAATTCTATTGCTCTATTCAGAGTTAACTTTTCTTATTGCATTTTTCCGTTGTTTGCTTATTGGAAATTTCATTGATTTCTGCTCTAATATTGATTACTTCTTCATATCTCTTTAATACTTAAATTGCCCTTCTTGCTCTTATTTGCCAAGACTGAAGTTTAGTATATTGTTTTTATACCCTTGAATTTTGCCCAATACTTACATCTAATTTCCAAGCCAATGCTTTGTTTTACACCCTACAAATTTTGATGTCACGTAGGAGTTTTTATTTGACTGAAAATATTTTTGGAATTTGCCCTGAAATCCCTTCCTTATTCCAGATATTACATGTTGTAATATATGTGATTTTTTAATTTTTAAAGATTTGCTTTATTCATGTTAAGGATAGAGTTACAAACAGAATGAGACAGAGAAAGGTCTTCCAGCTACTAATTCACTCTCTGAATTATCCTAAGACCTGTGGCTGTTCCAGGCTGAAGCCAGTAGCCAGAGCTTTATGTACTAAGAACATCCTCTGTTGCTTTCCCAGGAGCGTCCACAGAGAGCTGGGTCTGAGATGCAGCAGCCCAACCTGGAAGAAGAGCCCGTAAGAGACGCTGGTGCTGGTGGCGGCCTGATTTACTCCATCACAGCACTGGCCACAGTTATTTTAAATTCCTTGTCTAACAGCTTTTAAATCTGTGTTAGCTATGAGTCTGGCTGTGATGTTTTGTTTCTTCAGACTGCTTCTTGTTTTCTTCAGCCCACTTTTTTCCATAGTACACTTTTAATATGTTAAGTTAAATTACTTCTAAATCTGTAGGCAGCAAGCATTCCCCTTGAGTCTTTTGCCTTCATTATGAGCTTTGGTCTTTTCCTAAGTACTTTCTATTAAATTAAATTTGAAGTTTGCAGTGTGTGGCTCCTACAATCCACTGCTACTGTACTAGAGCCTTGGGGTTTTTCCTGGCTCTGGGTATACTGAAGAAGCAAGTATGCAGAGACCTCGATTCAAAGTCAGTCTCTAAGTTCACTCATGTCCTTTGATCCCTACCTTTGTGAAGAGCTCCTTACCCCTCTGCTCTTAAAAAATGTTACATAGTACCATGAATAAAGATGCTGGAGACCATCAGATGCTAGTCTCCCTACCGGGAAGGGATTCATTGGCTTAAAGTGTCTTTGATTTGTTTGTCGTGGCAAATCAGCTATTGGGCTAAAATGAACTCACGGAATTGAGGAGGTGGTACAACCTGACCTACAAAGTCCTATTCAGCAGATTCATGAAGTGCATTTGTTTCTCCAAGAAATGACATCTGAAGCTGCACTGTCTTGTCTCCAGGAGCCTAGAACAGAGAGCATTGACTACCGGCCTCCGGACTGACTGACACTACTGTGCTATCATCAAAATTCCCTGAAGGCCATGCAGGATCTGTTATCAATCAAGGAGTCCTGAGCATTACAGACCAAGCAGGACCTTGGACATGAGCTGAACATATACCTCTCAATCACAGCTTTAACCTGTACGAACTGGTATTCTCAGCCCCTCAGACAGCCTGGGAGTTAAGCAATACCTGCTGCCCCCTTGATGCATGGTTTGCAATTAAAAAAAAAACCTCCTTGGGCCCGGCGCGGTGGCGCAAGTGGTTAAAGGTCCTCGCCTTGAACGCCCGGGATCCCATATGGGCGCCGGTTCTAATCCCGGCAGCCCCGCTTCCCTTCCAGCTCCCTGCCTGTGGCCTGGGAAAGCAGTCGAGGACGGCCCAAGGCTTTGGGAACCTGCACCCGCGTGGGAGACCCGGAGGAGGCTCCTGGCTTCGGATAGGCATAGTATCGGCCCGTTGCGCTCACTTGGGGAGTGAATCATCGGACGGAAGATCTTCCTCTCTGTCTCTCCTCTCTGTATATCCGCCTTTCCAATAAAAATAAAAATAAATCTTTAAAACAAACAAACAAACAAACAAACAAACAAACAAAAACCTCCTTTCTTCCACTACCCCATTGTCAATACTTGGCTTTCTGCATGTCAACTGTGTGGACCCAGTTTAGGGAGTGAAAACCATGCTATGTTCAGGATGAAACCTGCACCTCTAAACTCAGGCATCCCATATGGGTGCTGCTTCATGTCCCAGTTGCTCCACTTCCCTATCTAGCTCCCTGTTTGTGGCCTGGGAAAGTAGTGGAAGATGGCCCTAGGACCCTGCATTCATTTAGGAAACCTAGAATAAGTTCCTAGCTCTTCGTTTCAGATTGGCTTAACTCTGGCAGGTGCGGTTATTTGGGGAGTGAACCAAAGGATGGAAAAGTTTTCTCTCTGCCTTTGATTCTCTGTATGCATTTGCCTTTCCAAAGAAAATTAAAAAAAAAATATATATATATATATATATATGTATGTATTCAGAACTGTTCACCTGCACATTCTTGACCTAACATATCATACTGAGAAGGGAAGATACGGTGCAGTATTCATCTCTATTCCTGAATAAAAGAAGGATCACCAATGAAACTGTTAACTATATCTTGACAATAGGATGCTGGACTCTCTATCATTGTCTATACCTACAGTGTGATGATGCACTTAAATAGATTGATGGACTTGTGACAGCTGCTGAAGGACTATATTATTATAATAATATGGAGGAAAATACGGGAGGGGGAGGGCAAGTAGGAAGGATGGAAGGGAAAATCCCTGAACCTATGGAATTGTATTATGAAAAACAAAATTTTTTAAATGGAGTATAATGTGAGGTTTAAGTTCAATTCTAACAAAATTATGATTTTGTTGGATTCGTGGTGGCAATGTTGTAAAGAGCTCTTTTGTTATAATAGCCACCTAGACACCACAGAGATTCTTATACACGTCTGCTCTGTGGGGTAAGAATCTTTCGTGTTTCTTTGTCTAGTGCCCCAGTCACTTGATGAAGGGAAAATGTCTCTGAACACATGTGTTTCTCCCTTCCGACTTCTGGTTCTCAAGGTTGAACTGGTAGGGAGAGGGGATTTCAAATTCTCAGGAGAACTGTTTAAGTTTCTTCTGTTGGATGAGGACCCTGATCATAATCTTTTCAGGGAGAATTTTTGGGGAATTGAAGCCTCACTTTCATCAGTTTCACGTCATTACTTGCAGATCAAGGGCATTATTTATGGGAAAGGATGTAATAACCTGATTGCCACGGATGAAATAATTCTATGAGGAAGACCAGGCTGACATTGGAGGTCATGACTCCAGCTGTGGAAATACAGATTCCTGCCAGGATCAAACCTTGCTCGTGTCAGTAATGGCATGCATTGCACACTGAGCTGCTTGCCCCCTCATTTCTAACCCATAACGGTGTTACCAGGAGCGATCTCTTCCCAGCCATAAATTCATACGATGAAGCAGATCATAGCAGCACCACCCGTAGCAATGCTCCTCCTGTTTGACACCACGAACCATGCATTAACCTGCAAGTGATGGGGAGTGCGCACTGAATTATAACTTGCCTGGTGAGCATCCCTAATTACAAATCAGGATGGGTTCTTACTTTCTCACAAGAGTTTAGGCTAGAGAGTTCTGTAACAGAAGATGAATTTTCCTACTCTTGATTTCAATTGAAAAGTAAAAAAAAAAAGGGGGGGGGAGGAAAACATAGCTATGTACCACCTGGAATGCAAGTTCTAGTTATTTTATACAGTATTGCTTTAATTGCATCACATATGTGACAATGATTCTTCTCATACCCTCATCCAGAAGCTGTAAGGACAAAGAATAAGACAGAGAACATCGTGACAATGAGTTTTCTGTAATAAAGAACATTGTGGGGAGAAAAACTAATGAGTGCATTGTACACATTACTGTTTTAGACCACAAAACAACGTATACCCATATGCCCCACGTTCGCTCACTGCTTTGCTTCCTGTTTTATAAGAAGAGACTCATCAGTGGAACTTTCTCAAGACCTCCACTTGTACACACCCGCATTCATCTCAGCATCCCCACATGGGTGCTGTTCATATGAGCGGGAAGTTCCACATTGCCTTCCACAGGCCACCCTCTCCACTGGCACAACAGATGACATTGCCTGAATAGGTTTCCCTTTATTTGTGCTTCTGAGAACACACTGTCTAGTTTTCTACGTTTTATTTACTTACCTAGTTTCAGAGAGGGATGTTACATCTGCAGGTTCACTCTAAATGGTCACAGTAACAAGGACCAGAGGAGGCAGGATCCAGGAGCCTACAACTTCATCCAGCACTTCCTAGAGAGTGGTAGTGTCCAAACGCTGGAGCCAATGCTTGCAGCCTTCCAGGGTATATGTTAGCAGAAACTAAAGAAGCAATGGAGCTGACTTGAACCTGGCACTCCAGTATGGAATGTGGATATCCCAAGCAGAAACTTAACTACTGCATCGGTCACCTTCATTTTCTGGTATGTTTACAAAATGCTCTCTTGCACACCTATCTCTTGAGGAACCAGCCTGCATTGTTTCTTCCCTGTAGAATAACTCTTAGACAGTGATGCCTGCCCTTACTAACTGCAATCCTTCCTTCCACTTTCTCCAAAATCCACCCTGCTGGGGTTCTAACTCACTCTCCTTTGAAACTTTTCTGGTGCAGGTAAGGATTGATTTCCACTTTGCTGATATTATAATTAACAAGGCTCACCTTGAAGCACTAAAGTTCATCACTTCCATTGCTTTGAAAAACTTTCTCTATTTGGTTTCCAGGGGTGGACTTCATGACTCAGCAAATTGGAGCTCCTTGTTTGGGACTGCTGCGACCCACGTTGGTGTGCCTGGATTAAATTCTGCCCCTATTCTGATCCAGCTCTTTGCTGTGTATGTTCTTGAGGGCCACAGATGCTAGGCAATAAGTTGGATTTTTGCTATTCAAAGGGGAGACCCGGACTGGGTTCTCCATCCAGGTTTTCCACATGGGCCCCTAGTATGTGGGCCATCCTTAGCCGCCTTCCTAGACACATTAGCAGGAAGCTGGGTTGCAAGTGGATTCACCAGTGCTACAATTTGCATTTTATTATAGGATTCAGGCTGTGCCACAATAATTTCCCCTCCTATGTCTTTTTGAGGGCAAGATATGTGTATTTTTTTTTAATTCAAAGTCACTCATCGTGTGAAAAGAAATTTTAAGACACAGTTAAGCTTCATATGTGCAACTTCAACAAGACATGCAGTTAAAATGACAAAGAGCTGTGAGAAGTTGGACAAGCTGGTAGTGACTACCGCACGATGGCTGTTTCTTGGCTAAAAAATTGTGAGATTCATTTATGCTTCTGAAATGTGGATATGTGAAAAACATTTTAATCTTGCACTTCATGAAATATGGAGCATTTTGCATCTTTCCTTCTTGTTTCATGAAGACAAAAATAAGTTTTATTGCTGTTAGTCATTGGATCTCAAACTTCCTATTACTCAAAACTTTTATATCGTGTATAATATCAATATGTATTTATATTATATGGTAAGTGTATAAACATAAAATAAGTATCATATGATTGGAGTCATCTTGACAAAACACTTCACTTTGGTCCCTATGTGGCAAAAGTTGTGTAGCAGAATTTAATTACAGTGTGAATCAGATAACCATATAATGCATCATCCAAAGCAGAAAACTTTAGAATGAAAAAGGAGTATTAAGATAATTAAAACTATGGGTGTTTCTTAATATACACTTTTTTTTACTCCAAGCAGGTATTCCATATGATTTTCGTTATGTTGGTAGAGCTGTATAATACCTCTATTTCAAAACAGCTTTTGAGAATAAACTGTTCTACATCTAATGCAATATTGCTTAAAAGCTTTATAAATATCAATTAACTGAAAACTTATTGATTAAATCAAATAACTTTGCAATGATGTGTATCATTTACTTGGATCTATTTATTAGACGTATCTGTCTTTGTTATAATTTCAGTGATATTTTCTGAAAGCATTTTGAGAAATTATACTGTATTAAATATGAAAAATTTATGAAATATAACTTGAAACCTTACCTCAAGTTTAATTGATTCTATTAGAAAATTCAAAACTATCAACACCTTTAATGGACTCTTTTTTGAGGATCACAATATTTATAATTAAGAAAAACACTTGGCATGAATTTTTAGTTTAAAGGAAACATCTTTAAGAAAATCATGGAAAATGTACCTGATCATCAGTTTGACTCCATCGATCTAATCCATAAAGATGGGATATATTCTAGTAAGCTTCACTCACTAGACAACAAATATTTTCAGTTATTTTTTAAAATTTGTTTTTATTGGAAAGTCAGATTTACAGAAAGGAGAGACAGAAAGGTTTTCTCTCCACTGATTCGCTCCCCAAGTGGCCACAAAACCCGGAACTGAGTCAATCAGAAGCCGGAAGCAAGCAGCCTCTGCTGGTTCTCCAACGCAGGTGCAGGGTCCCAAGGCTTTGGGCCTTCCTCCAGTGCTTTCCCAGGCCACAAGCAGAGCTGGATGGGAAGTGGAGCAGCAGGGATAGGAGTCCAGGGCCCATAGGAGATTCCAGCAAAAGCAAGCTGGGGACTATAGCCACTAGGTTACCATGCTGGGCCCAAGAAATATTTTCAATTTTAGCTTTCTTATTTAAATATAAACTATTTTCCCAAATGTTCTGAAAGATAATTACTTCTTTGTCTCTATTAAGAGCTATTTTGTTTCACAAATTCAATACAGTGAAATTGTGTATGCAATACAGTGATGTATATGCTTATCTTGACAAAAACTTCTTGGCTATCATTGTGTTAATAGCCTGACCAAGGTCCTTCAACCTCTCCAATTTCTTTCCTCAACTAAGTATTAGCAAGATATTCAAAATATACATGGAGCAGAGAAGGTGGATGGGAAATTCTGAGCAATGTCATGCAATGTCACATTGGGTCAGTATGCAATTAAGGATTCTGCCCAGGAAAGAAAAAGGTCGGTATTACAAGACAGCATGTATATCTCCCATTAAGCCAATCAATAAATAATATACTGCATTTCCACTATCTTCTAGGCCATTGCTATGTTTCTCCCGTAGACAGTAAATATGTGTGGGCACTGTCTTTGATCTAAGGGGTGTATACATAATCTGATGGGAAAAGATCAATGAGCTCAGCTGATTAATAATTCAGAGCATGGCAAGTCAATTTGGTTTGACAGAAAATAAATGCAGAATGTTCAATTGTGATGTTATACAAATTGCCCTCTGAAAACAAAACTTTCATATTGCTGGCTCTTTGCTATGTCAACAGATATAAAATTTGAACAGAGACAAAGTAAGCTAAATGCTTGACATAAAATTGAATAGTAGAAAAAGTTCCCCTTGGAAAGAGTAATATTTTACCAAGTTTTTAGAAAGTAATTGATACTTATTTACATGAGGTTGTTATTTTTATTTTATTATGATATTACTAATTCTCTGATTCCCCAACACTACCGGTTACCTAACAATTCAGTTCAGTTGAATTAATGATTCTAATGATCCAAAGTTAGACCAGATCTTACAAGGACCCCCATCCATGACAACTTTTACCACATGACAGTCAAAAGTGGGGTGCCCAGCTCATCTACATTTCTGCAGGAATAGCAACCCCCATTCAGCTCTGATCATCCTCTTGCACAACTCACAGGACTCAGGACATAATTTAACTTATTACCAGTTCATTATCAAGGATATAACTCAGGATAGCCAAATGGGGAGAGGTGCCATACACGATATGGGTGCTGGGAAAGTGAAGAATCCTCGAACCCTCTTGGCTGCACCGTTTTCCCAGGATAGCCAAATGGGAGAGAGGCACAGTACAAGGTGTGACTGGGAAAGTGAAGCCTCCTCAGGTCCTTCCCAATCAACATGTTCACCAAGATAGAAAATCCCCAGATCCTTGTGCAGAGGATTTCTCAGATAGACACAGTTGATTAAACCACTAGCCAATGGGACTTGACTTCAACCTCCAGCCCCTCTGTCCTTCCCTGAGTGTGTTCCCTTAGCAACCATTCCCCACTCTGAAATTAAATAGGAGCCCATGAAGAGACCTTTCATTACCCAAATCCAGGCAAGGGTAGCAGGGGTGACAAACAGGAGATTAGAAACTAGAAACAAACACCACATGCTTTTTATTATATCACATATGAATAAAACAATCAACTCTTTATTGTCATGGTTGTCCACATTTGAAGAGAAAGCTGCAGCTTAGAAAACATTATGTTTGGTAGCTAATAAAAAGTGATTTAGGAATCTCTTGGGGCAGACAGACACATTCAGCTTTGAGTTTGAGGGTAGGGTTAAGGGCTCCTTTCCTATATAAGTTAATGTGTCAGGACAGTTATTATTTTTTTTTTTTACTGTGAATTTTCAAAGAAAACTTTTTTTTTTTTGTATGAAGTGCTGGCCTCTGGAGAATTTTCCCTGATTGAAAAATTAAAGTGTAGAGGTAGCAAATTAAGACTGTGTATATGCTATGATTTGTATGTTATCTTCAGCAGGATTTTTTTTCTTTGCCATTGCTTGTAGACAGGATTAAAGACAGACATTTTCTACAACATCATAGTCTAAGTTTACCAAATTAGGACTAAAATCTGTATTTCTCAACATGTCTCTTATTAAATAGATTCCAGCTAGAAGAATGCCCGGGGTTTTTAGGAAGAGGATCATTTTGTAAGCTTTAAAAAAAAAAAAAAGGGTCACTGATTTTAGCTCTTTTATTCTGTTTGCATCGTTTTCATGGGATGTTTTTATCATGTGAATCGCACATTTAAAGAAAGATAGCTTTGTGAAATAATTTTAATATAGTTCTCAGTTTGAAAGTTCAAGAACCATAAATCACATTGAAGCGTATCATTTCTAGTATGACCTACACCAATATTTGATTTTATGTTTTACCCATACAATCTGTAAAAAATTTTATAAGCCTTTTGAAAGAGGTCGTCTTATGGCATATTTACTATAAATGAACTGCAAGGTGGTTTGACTACTCAGAAAAAAGATTCTTCCTTCTGTGTTGTGGAATAAGGAAACTTTGGGTTGTTCTCAAATCCAAGGTGAAGTGAGAAGGATGGAAAAATACAGAAAGGGAACAGGCATCATAGGAGACTGGGAGCCATGATACGGAGGGGGGTCCTTCACATAGGAGTAATAGATGAGGTAAGTTAAATGGAGTCTACTGAAAAAGGCCTAACGTACAGGTATTATAACCAGGAGAGTATGGAACTGGCAATAACGAGAATGCAGATGAGAAAATAGCATTTTAAAATTTGTTAAGTGAATTAAGCCAAATACCACCCCCACCCCCACACACACCAAAATTGCATATTCTTGGGCCTGGCATGGTAGCCTAGCAGCTGGAGTCCTCGCACTACATGTACTGGTCTCCCATATGGGCACCAACTCTAAATCCAACAGCCCTGCTTCCTTCCAGCTCCCTGCCTTTGGCCTAGGAAAGCAGTCGAGCACGGCCCAAAGCCTTGGGACCCTGCACCTGCATGAGAGAGCCAGGGCAGGTTCCGGGCTCCTGGCTTCAGCTCGGCTAAACTCTGGCTTTTGTGGTCACTTGGGGAAGGAGCATCTTCCTCTCTGTCTTTCCTCCTCTCTGGATATCTGCCTTTGCAATAAAAATAAATAAAACTCTGAAAAAAGAAAAAGCCAAAACAGTATATTGTCTCACACGTGAAAGAAGAAATAAAAACAGTAAAAATATGCATATATATGGTGTGCACAAATTCATAAATACATATAGATTATTATATCCAAATTTAAAGCAGTGGTGAATAGAGACCCAGAAGGAAAGGCAAAGAGGAGTTTGGAAAACGCGTAGTACAACAAAGAAGGGTGAGTTTAACGAATCCCTGGTGTTTTGTACCTCACTGGGGTGGCATAACTCACAATAGTATCCTAGATTCCATACAAGGAACTAGAACACGGCTACTGCTAGGTTCCTAACATGCACATAAAATATAAAGACGGAAAAAGTGGTTTCCCATGATGGTTGAGTTAAGCTGTGCATGTAAGAAGAAATATCGCAATGCAAACCTTAAAATGTGCAACTATTACGTAATTTCATTTGTTTAATATTTCATGATATATTCCCTCCCTCCCACATTCTCCATCCCCCATCGCCTCTGTTGTCTCCCCCTATATATTAACAGTGGTATAGTCCTTTAGCAACAATCGCAAGTGCGTCATTCTGCTATTTAAGTATATCATGATGCTGTAGACAGAGATGATGATAGAAACATAACTGTATTTCAAAATGTTTATTGGGAAAATGTGAGCTGCGTTTGCTGTTATCTAATAATGCTAATAATTTTGCCCTTGTGACTTGGAAATTACATTGTCTTTAATTTATAAATATGTTTTAACTTCTATTTTGATTTATGTTTTTTCTCAAGCTGTTTTATAGCTTGGAAACATTTATTTGAATCATTTTGTTATAGGTTGATGACTGACATATGACTTTAATGATACTGATTGAGACTACATTTATGTCTTGATGTAGAATTGTGAGTTAGTAAGGACTGGGGCTGTGCCATAGAGGATGAAGTATCCTCTATGTGGTACTGGCATCCCATCCAGACACCATTCAAATCCTGGCTGTTCTACTTCTAATCTAGCTCCTTGCTGCTGAGCTTGGGAAAGAAAGAGAATAACATAGTGTTTGGGCCCTTCACTGACACTGGGAACCATGAAGAAGCTCCTGGCTCCTGGCTTCAGATCAGCCCAGCCCTGGCTATCACAGTCATTTAGAGAGTGGATCGGTACATTGGGTACCACTCTCTCTATGTCTCTCTCTTTCCCTCTGTGATCCTGCCTTTCAAATAAATAAACAAGTCTGTTAAAAAGGAAAACATTTTAAACAGTGAACTGGAAAATGAAATACATAAAAATGTGGGTTCGTGAAAAATACAGTAACTTCAAATAATGTTCTTCTTTCCTGAAAAGGTAACATTTATCAGAATCAAGAAAGAAAAAATACAGACCTGTTGATACAGATTATAGCAGACACACAAGGTCACTTTCAAAGGCATATAATGCTGCGAAGTTACTTCTTGAATGCACCCAGGTCAGAGCTGATTCTCCTCTTATTTCAGTCACTAAGCAAACCTTCACATTCCAGAAAATGTTTGCCCTATTCCTTTTAAAAAAAATTTCTCAAAATATTTATCTTATGTATTTGTAAGAGAAAGAAAGAGACAAAGAGAGCTCTTCCTTTAGCTAATTCATTTCCCATATGACTATAAAACCTGGGAGTAGACCACTCCGAGGCCAGGAACCAGGAGCTCCATCCGGGTCTCCCACCTGGATGGCAGGAACCCAGATACCTGAGGTCCTTTTCTGTTGCTTTCCCTTGTGTATTACCTGGGATATAGATAGAAAATGAAGCAGCTGTGCCTTGAAATGATGCTCATCCGGCCATGAGAGTGGTCCAGCCTGTTCTGCTTTCCATCCTCTGATGGGGCACTCAGCTTCCTCTATTGGCCGTCATGTCAGTTGTGCTTTCAACTGCACAAGCATCAGCAGCTGAGGAGGCCCAGTCCCAGTACGTGCTCTCCACGACTGATCACATATCTTGTGCTTTTTCCCGTGGCCAGGAATTGAGTCCAGTGATCTAGTTGAACACTGCCCAACCAACTGTGCCTGGGGTGATCTCACATTTGAGTGCCAGCTAGTGTAGGGTCAGGTTTGGTCCATTACTTGCACAAGCCAATGAACATACAGTTGGATATAGCTGTGTGGCCAGTTTCGCCCCAAGTCCCAAATCTTACACAAATTGATGGGTGTTATGCCCTAGCCCAGCCTAGCCTGTCACAGTCCATGTCTTCACACATACTAGCAGGTGTCAGTGGAAAAAAAGAAGCAAAATAGGACTCTGAGGGGAGCTAAGTACATATTCTTGGTGTTTCTTTGGGATTTCTTTCTGAGATTCCCAAATTCTGAAAGAAAGAGAACCATGTTGTTGCAGGATGGGGCCTGGCCATGGCTGCTTCTTTCATTTCTGTATTTCTCTGTATCCAAGTCCCTTCAGTTAATTTCAGAAGCCTTTGTGACTTCGTTTCAATTTCCTGTGCTCTGCCTTTCAAGTGGGTTTTGAAGTCCAGATAGTTAACTCAGATGAAGAAAATAGAGACCACTAACTTTCCATTAAGAATCTGTGATAACTGCTTCCATTATTCTTATCCAAATCATGTAGAAAAATAAATTGGGGTCTCTCCAGAAACCCCTCAAAACAAACAAGCAAAACTCTAGAATAGATAGAGAACAACAAGGAAAGCTTGGAATCAGACAGGAAATGATCAGCATGGATACACTTATACCATACTAGGTGGGACACAAAAATTGGTTACTCCTCACTGGGGTATTGAGGATTTCTCTGCACACCCTTCCTAAAACTGTTCTGCACCTCAATTGTTGATATATGTCTTACAGCCAGTCTAGACTACTCGAAAAAAAAGGGGGGGGGGGGTAAGAGAAAGAGAAAAAAAAAAGCCAAGTTCAGCAAAATTATGCTTTAATGCTATATAATGCTAAATACTATAATGAAAATAGACACGAGACAGCAGAATGGTAATCTATAGCCAAAGAGAAATGCATTTTCTTATACATTTTTAACAATAGTAAGTGAACAACAGGGAATAAAACGTAACTAAATAATAATGTAACATATTGATGCTGTGATATGTTTTGAAAAGGGAAAAGTGTCTGTTACTTGGGCAGGCAAGGCACTGGATGATTTGTGAATCATTCTCCTTTTAAAACATTTATTTCTTTTACTTGAACATCAGAGTTACACAGAGAGAGAGAGAAAGAGAGAGACAGATTTTGCATCTGCTGGTTCAGTTCCCCAATAGCTGCAATGTGCTGAGCTGATCTGGTTCGAAGTCAAGAGCTTCGAGCCTGTTCTGGGTCTCCAATATGGGTACAGAGGCCCAAGCACTTGAACCATTCTCCAGCACATTCCCAGGAAAAGGGAAGCTGATTAGGAAATGGAGCATCCAGGACATGAACCAGCACCCATTCAGAATGCTGACATGGCAGGTGGAGGATTAGCCTGTGAATCACAGCACCACCCTTCATCCTTTATTTTTATTTGTTTACTTTCTATTATCATTTGTCAGGATCATTCTCTTTACATGGAACAACATTTTCTTCAGGGCCTTGCAAGGGTTTTTACTAGTTATCCTTCATTGGTTCAGCTCAAGTTTCACGTCCTTGGATAATCCTTCCCTGACCCCCCACCAAGCTGTGCGTCCCCTTATTCATTGCCAAAGACAATTTCCAGTGTTTTATGCTTTCCTTGGCAGTGGTCTTGTCTTTCCTAGGGCTTATATCAATTGGGAATTATGTTCATTGCGTTATCACTTATTTCATATCCCCCTTTCACCAGAATGATAGCTTTCTAAGAACAAGGAGAATGCCTAATTTTCACCCTACCTTTCTCCCCTAAAATCTAGAGAAATGGCTGGCATGTGGTAGGCTTCCAGGAGTATGTATGAATGGAAGCAGGGGGAAGAGGATGACAGAAAGGTCGTGCAAGCATCATGATGTCCACCTGCCAAAGATCACACACACACGGATCATGTGGTGGCCGAACAACAATGATAGACTCCAGAACCACATGGGTTTGATTTATTTTACATTTTCTTCCCAGATCAAAACTCTCCTAAGAATTCTTGAGGGGCCAGCATTTTAGCATAATGGGATAAGACATTATCTGCAATGCCAGTATGCCCTTTGGATGCCAGTTCAAATTCTAGCTGTTCCACTTCCTGTATAACTCCCTGCTGATGTACCTGTGAAAGCAACAAAAGATGGTCTGAGTGATTAAGCCCTTACATTCAAGGGGGAGACTAGGAAGAATCTCCTGGCTCCTGGCCCCTTGCTCCTGGCTTCAGCCTTGCACAGTCCCAGTGACCATTTGAGAGTGAAAAACAGATGAAGGATTTTTCTCTCTATCACTTTCAACTCTCTGTACCTTTCAAATAAACAAACTGAATTTTTGAAAAAAAATAGAATTGTTGAAAGTATTACAATGCTTTTGGCACTGGCTTTTAAAAATCACATATTTTGGGTGCAGTGCAGTGGAGTAGCAGCTAAACTCCTCGCCTTGAATGCGCCAGGATCCCATATGGGCACCAGTTTTAATCCTGGCTGCTCCACTTCCCATCCAGCTTCCTGCTTGTGGCCTGGGAAAGCAGTCAAGGACATCCCAAAGCCTTGGGACCCTGCACCAGCATGGGAGCCCCGGAAGTGGCTCCTGGCACCGAATTGGTGCAGCACGGGCTATTGCAATCACTTGGACAGCGAATCATCAGATGGAAAATCTTCCTTTCTGTCTCTCCTTCTCTTTGTATATCTAACTTTTCAATAAAAATAAATAAATCTTTTTTTTTAAAAAAAAAATAACATATTTTGTCTCTTCCTTAGAGTGGAGAAAGGAGATAAAGTGAATGTTGCAAGAACTGAAGTTTCCTGGAGAAAGTGGTGTAGGAATTAAGATGCTCCTCGGGATGTTTAGTTCTTATGTCGAAGTGCCATGATTTGAGTCCCATGTCCACTATTCTTAATTCCAAGTGCCTACTAACATGAACCATACCAAGCAACACATGACAACAAACTTGGGCCCCTGCCACCCATGTTGTGTCCCCGAATTGAGTTCCAACTCCAGGCTTCGTCCATTTTCAGCCGTTTTAGGGGTAAACTGGTGAATAGACTCTCTCCCTCCCCCCCTCTTCCTCCCTCTGCCATTATCTTCTTTCAAATAAGTAAATCATTTTAAAAAGAATTAAAATTCCCCATGCAAACTACTTTTTTATCCACACTCAGTAATCAAGTCCCTAACTTTTTAAACCATATTTAAATGTCTTATTAACGGTATAAATGTAAACCACTTGGGATTCTCAGCCAGGAGATGAAGGTTTGTCTTGGTTTACCAAAACCTGTGTCCCTGCTGGCCTGTACTCTCTGTGTGTGTGTGTGTGTGTGTGTGTGTGTGTGTGTGTGTGTGTGTGTGTGTCCTGTGTGTACCTTCTGCTTATGTTCATTTCTCAACTCCCAAATCCTGTCTTCAGAGTGAACTCTCTATTTGATGCTGGAAACTTGAGTGATGCTGGCAGATTTCTGATTCATGTGGCAGAGACGACAGCCACCTTTCCCAGGTAAGACAGCAGCTGTCCAAGATACCAAGTCTCCCCGATACCATCTGCTTGTTTGACCCACTAATCTGCCAGGCATTTTCCGAGAACAGCAGGATGGTCTCCTGTTGCAGCTTTCTTGAAACATCTCTCACAACCATTAAAGATGAGAGAACAGATGGTCATTTCCAAAGACAGTGAAGAATCGGGCAGATTTCTTACTCTTGTAGGAGATAGTGGTATCACCCAATTCCACATCATATGCTTTAAATGAGTTTTCCTTCAGGATGTCAGTTCCCAACATACTAGGAGATAGCTGAGTGGCGGGATGATAATTTTGTGTGTGTACTACAGGTGGATAAAGACGGCCATCAAGTCTGTAAACAGAGGCCATCTCGACGATATTGTAAAATAGTGTTCAACACCTTCAGTTAATAGGGCAGCCCAAGGACACTAGGCAAAAGCAGTGAGTGCAGGAGTCTGATAATGTATGCAAAGCATAGTATGTTGCCCGGCAACCAGACTTAACTCAGGAAATGGTAGTAAGCACTTTACTAATGAGCAAAATCCTAGGACTGTCACGTGGTTTTCTTAGTCCAGTCATTATGGCCCATAGTCACCTAATCATTTTGCCACATACTTAACTCTCTCTTTTTCTAGGATCCTGCTTTAGTGTTTCTATTGGTTTTCCTCACCTCTCTCTCTACCCAACCCCTTTTTCACTTGCAACCCAAATCCCTCAAGTGGAAGTTTGCAGAGTTATATTAGTCACTATCCAATGCAAGTGCACCCCTACTAAGCATTGTTATGCAAAGCCACTCTTTAAACTATCCTTTAATGGTTATACTCCAGGGAAAAATTTCCCCTGTGGTCTTTTCACCTGTTGCATATTATGACTAGTGGCACATTAAGCCTGGGCATACAGAACAGATTAAGACGATAATTGCAAACAGTGTTGAGAAGAGGAAACGCAGGGAGGGATATGAAGTGGGGAAAAGCACCAGACCTAGGGAGGTGTGACTGCTTGAAATCGTACCTATGGAATGCATTAAATCTGCTCTCTTTGCATTAGAATCTGTTCCCTTTGTATATAAAAAAAAAGCTAAGCAATTCTTACTCACTTTGACTCAGGTGAAGATTTCTGATGGCACCCAGCCTAGCCAACTTGGCAGGTTTATGTATAATGATCATCTATGGTTCTCTGTTTTAAAGGAAGCTGAAAGTACAGGAATGGTTCATGAATGTTTCAATGTCATAATACTTCTGTTTTCCTTTACCATGGAAACTAATAATAAGCTGTTCCTTAAATTGGGTTCAGATCTTTAAAATTCTGTCAATGAATACAATATGTAGTTATTTTGCTCAGGCCCAAGTTGATTACTTCTTTAGACTTTAGGGAGCTCTTTAGGAAATTCACAGTGTTAAACAAAGAATCTTCGCATTATACTTGTTGCCCCCGGGCCCCACCTGAGCCAAGCCAGCTCGTTTTGGAGGCAATTTCATGACTAAGTAAATTCTCCCCAACTCTTGGCAGGGTAACATAAGGCACAGAGAAGATTAAAACAGAGATCGAACTTGGTCTAAATCAGTGTTCTGTCAGCAAATAAACAACACATCACTCATCCTCTCTAAGGCGCAGTTTACTCATCTATAAGAAGAGGCCAAGAGAGAGTTGATGTGTGATAATATATACAAAACACCTGGCACAGAAGTTGGAGCAATAAATACTAGCAGTATTTCCCCCGCTCCCTTGGGGCCTGTTCTGAACTCGCTGAATAGTTCTTTCAGCATCTCCTCACTGAGAAGCCCTTCATATTTTTGCATCATCTTACTTCAGGCTCCAGTGGAGATTAGAGTCATGTTTCATGTTAGGATGCAAGCAGTGTGGCTTCTGCTGGGAGAAAGTCAGCCTACTAAGTTATCACAGCCTCAGGAGACCTCAGTTTGTGTATGTGTGCTCTGAGACAGGCAAAATAACCCTGCTATGAACCATGCTTCTCCAGAGAACACAATGTTTGGTGGTGATCAGTTCTTTTGAAATAATCATATATATATATTATAATAATAATCATATATAATCATATATTAAATAATCATATATATATGATTATTTCAAAAGAACTGATCAAAAACAAGAAATGAAAAAGTGAGTTTATTTTCATACACAAAATTGAAATGCTGTTTTCTCATAACACGCATTTGCCACAAGCTCTTTGAAAAACATTTTCTGTTATTATACATGCAAATATACATTAAGCATATATATGGTTGATATGTGTGTATCTGTCTCCATAATCCAGAGAGCAAAGTCTCACAAGAAAATTCTGTGTGTATTTGGATACATATATATGTATATACAGCTATATAACTGAAGTTGACATATTTCTATATTTCTCCATTTATAGAAGCATTTGTGATGGTGATTCTGTCATGTAACGATGGGCCAAGAAGTCTTGTGACCTGCCAACTGGAAGAAAGAGAGTCAGGAAACCTGGAAGTATAAGTTAGCCTGAGTGTGGAGGCATGGAAACATAGAGTGGTACAGGTGCAGAAATACTGACTCCCAGAGGTGATAGAAGACGGCACTCCCAACGCAAACACCAGAGGGTAAACCTGCCTTTGGTTTCTACTCGGGTTTTACTTTCATAGTATTCATTCACTCCTTGAAAGGACTGTACGATGCCTACCCACGTGATGGAGAGCACAGCAATAAAATGAGTGGAACCAGAGGATATTGTATTGAATATGTGGAAACCCAAAACACTCCATATGGACACAGTATAATAATTGCTGGAGGTTGGGAGAGTCCCAAGAGAATAGAAGGAGTTTGGGACACAAGAACAACCAATCCGAGTTAGATCCAAGGAATAATTTCTAGTGTGACACATCAGTGGGTGACTATAGATCACAATAGCCAATTATATGTTTCAAGGTCAAGTAGAAAAATGAAGCTGTAAGACTGCAATCACAAAACAGTGTCAATGAGAGGGAAATGCTGAGCAAGTGAAGTTGACATGCACACATTGCTGTATGTGTTTTCAAAGGTTGCAGTGTGGCCCATAAATATAAATAATTGTTGTTAATAAAATCAATGTATACATAGTCATGAAAGATCTACGGCGTCTACTGTTTTGAATGCCAATTTCTTTAGAATATATTCTCACGCAGGCATAAATCCCGTTACATGAGCTATCAGTATCCCTTAGAACAGTCAAGTTGATACATAAAACTAGCCATTGTATCTCTTTGTTGATAGAGGGAAACCAGCATACAAATCATGGCATAGGCGGATGTCCAAACCTGGTGATTCGCATGACCCAATGGTCTAGCGCCCTATAGGCATAGACCTTGCTGACCCAATGCCTCATGATTCCCTGTCGTCCCTCCTAAGGAGAAATTGCATGCAGAAATATTTTATGGTTACCACTGACAAATTTAATTTCCAAATAGTGTATTTTCTGGGGTTAGAATTTCACATAGCATTCCCAAATACTGCTTGATGATAGATTTTTCTATTTAAATGTAGAAAGATTATTTGAATGTTGGCTCATGCAGATGCAAATTCACATTCAAATGTGCTTTATATCATTTCTATGCTATGTTATATTTGAATACAAATTGTATATGAATTATTAGCAATATTGATGATTATATAGTTTTTTATTTCCTTATTAAAACAGCATATTTATTCAAAACCAAGATAATTTCTTCCACATTTTTGGATATTTTCATTGCCTCAATCATAAAGCTGAGACAAATTGGGCCATTGATATATACTTGTTTAACAAGCATACATCTGTCATTTTATCAATGTAGAACCCTTCTTGGTGTAACCAACCACCAGCGGATATTGCTCCTATACAGTAAACTATTCTGAACATGTCTGTTTGGGTCATCCACCCTCTTACTTTCACAAACATTATAAGACACATTCTGCCCCAATTATAGGCTTTCCTACTCATACCTTCTTTCTAAACTCAAAATTACAACACAACCTCATAAATCTGAGAATGGCAAAATCAGTTCAAGAAAAGTAGAAAATAGGAAATTCGGATTTTAAATATAAGTCTTCATAAAGGGAGAACCTAGTAAAAGTCAAGGTAAATATTGTTACTATTCATCTGCAACACTATGGAAATCATTTGAAAATAACTAAAGAGCAACAACAAATAGAGAATTGCAAATACCCTAAGAGATGAGAACTAAGCGAACATATAAAAATGTAAAAAATTTTAATTCCAGAAGAATGCTAGAATCCCAAATCAGATGGAACAAAAACAAAATAAGAAAACCCATAATAATTTTTATGTCAAAATACAAAATCCTATGTAAGCAAATATCAGCTAACATTTTATCCAAAGAATAATGAAATTTAGTTTATTTCAGGAATGTGCATTTGAGTCACCATTGGATATTCTGTTAATACGATTCTTAAGTTATAGGCTAAATCAGCTGAAACTTGGTCTCAGAAGGAAATAAGCATCAGATGAGAAAAATAAATCACCTCTGATGATATTAAGAGATTTGAATAGAAACAAGTTTGAAATATCTGTATGCTGCTTCAGGTTCACTGCTGACATCAACTTGCTGCATACATTTTTAGGTTTATTTCTGTACAACATGTATCTACCCATATATATATATTGGCACCTATAGCAATATCTGGTCCATGTTTTTGTGTTTGTATCTATCTATATAATTCTCATTTTATTAGTATGATAACTGAAGGTTCCAACAGTTGGATTATAACATTACAACTCCAGGTTCATGGCCACAAGCAACATGTTCAATTACAATATTGATGCTGTGACAAACTTACTTGTGAGATGCAATGGAATAGTGGTAGCTGTGATAGAAGAGGTGTAATACCTAGAAAACAGGAAAGAGTTGTCTCTAGACTGCACCTGGGGTTAAGAAGTTCCTAACACACAGTGTTCCTGGAATTGAAGCTACGGTCAGTGTAGCAGCCAATTCCCATGTGGTTGGTTTGACTTCTATCTGCACCCGTGGGGTACGCTTGAAGATACATGGAATTACTGAGACATGTTTATGTAGCGATGAAAGTGATTTAATAGCAAGGTAAGAACTTGGTATTTGTGGGTAACTGCAGGAGCAACGTGTGCAAACCAGGGAGAGAAGTTGACTACAAATGCAAGTAACCAGGATTGAGATTTTGTCCTTTGAGTATGCCCAAGGAAAATTTACATTGGGGGTCTTTATAGTAAAGGAGACTAAAATCTTATGGTATAAGTAGGAAAACTATTCTGAAGTTAATATACATTTTTAAAGTTTTTTTTTTTTACACTGAAGCATTTTTAAAGTGGGGCATTAGATTCAGTAGACATAAAAAATAAGAGATGCTTATCAGACTAGGACATACAGAGAAGTCTACATTATAGAAGTGATGTGTTTCTGGTGACGACAAAGCCTAAGAAATAACTGGGAAGGGCTTGCTGAGGTGTGATTGGGACACAGATGATTGCAAATGAAAATCCAAGAATCTGTAAAACCTGATTTCTTCTCTCAGTGAAGACTATTCCATCATTTCAATTGCTCAGGTCAAAACTACTGGTGTCATCATTGTCTACTCTTTACTGCACACCACATATCCCAATAACTGTATCTTTTCTATCTTTACAAAATCTTGATTTCACTACTACTCCCCAACTTGATCAAAATTATTATTATCTGTTGACTATATTACTTCAGAAGTCAAATAGAGTATCTCTCTGTTTTGCACTTTAAATCTTTTATTCATCATCAACATAACAATAAATGAGCCTGTTAAAGCAGGATAACTCATATTCCAACATGTTGTGTTCCCAACTACGACATTTTTTTCCAGCATACAAACACAGCCAGAATTTTACTGTGTGTATCTATTATCTTTGCCTCAATCATGTAGTGTGACAAACTATGCTAATGACATCGCGAAGACTTGACATTGGTATACTATAATTGTATTCATAGCTTTGGCATAGTTGAGGTATTTTTGATGATGGTTGATGTGGCACAACAACATTTAGTTCAAGTTTTGCATCGGATGTGTTCCATGCATCCCTTACTGTCAGTCAATGCAAGCCAAAATTAAAATGGAAGAAATACACAAAACAACAATATCTGGCCAAATCAAATGTGCCAGTTCAGATGCCCCGAACAACACAAACTACAAATGGATGAGACATCAGCATGGTTCATTGGCGGGAAGACCAGTGAAGGATATAGAGGAGTGTCCAGTAGCAGGCAGGAAGAAACTTTTAATGCAGATTTACAAGGCAAGTCTGGCAAGCATTCAAGGAGAAGGCACGAAAAAAAGGGTAGGAAGAATTTTCAGGCTGCAGCGAAGATCTAAGAAATATTCCATTGTATCAACATGGAATCTTTGAGTCCATAAGGGACTTGCATTTCACATATGTGTCTTGGCACTGGCAGACTGCAGTTTTCAGTTAGTGATAGGAAATAGCTCAGGAAAAGTGTAGCCTCTGCATGAACTTGGAGATACATCACTTGGACAGCATAGGGTCTTTCAATCCAGCTATGCTAATCGCAGCAGAATCCTTTGAAAAAGCTGAGCAGCTCATTTTCCAGCAGCAATGCCAGTTCCATTGGCAAGTAGCATCATCAGGCATGAAAATATCTGCTCCCCAGAAAGTGGAGGAGAGAGTGTTATTTAAAAATATGATCTATTTTTGCCACAATGAGACATGCATATCCTTATGAATCCAGCTTCCCTTTTCTTTCTCAAACCTCATTTATGACCAAGGTCCTCTCATTAGTCACCCTGCAAGGATATGCCTTTCCAGTTTTATCCAGATCACTATATACATGCTGGTGTCCTGGGAACTCTGCTGCAATGTCTTTGCCTAGATATCTTTTTGGCCCTTTTTTCTTAGTTCTGATGTTATTCAAATGTCAACTTGTCAATAACCCTTTCCATAAATTCCCCCTCGTCAACATAAACGTGCTCCATAAACTGCTTTCAGAGTTGATTCTATTTTCTCTTCCATACACTGGTTGGATTGCCCCAAGGAAAAATACACATAAAACATGCTAAATTTTCAAATATTGGTGCCATACTCCTTTAGCTGATGCAGGCAGCAGGTAATCTAATTATTCTTGGAAAGTCACACTATGAATAATTTAACGAGTGTTTGCCTTCAAGAAACATACTGAATTCAGGTTGTTTTGCAAATAATTCAATAAGCAAGAACAAATGCTATAACAGTTACTTTTTAGGAAAAAATGTGCAGAGGCAAGGAAAAGCTCCATGCTCTATAACCCCCGTGGGAGATTAGAAAATGAAGGACTCAAAGGTTATTTCTTTGATTAGAAAATACGACTAAATGATTCAGCTAAGATACTTGCTGCTGCACTGAGTAGCAAAAACACCATGTTTGACACTCGGTTGCCAACGTCACCAGACTGCAGCACCACCAATAATTCAACATGAACATAGGTGCTCTATGAAGATATTTTTCAATGCGTGTTTAACATCTACAATCAGCTGCCTTTGAGTAGAGATTATCCTCAATAGCTTAGACAGACCAATTCTTAACAACTGCAAGGACTTCAGAAAAGAAAATAATAAACGCCATTCGCTTGGAAAAATGTTTGTTATGGATTGCAGCTTTGGATTGTGCCTGAAGATGATCAGCCTGCCAGCAACTTCAGATTGCCAGCCCCACAACTGCATAAGGCCATTTTTTACATTGTTTCTTTTGATCAGGTTATTTCTAAAAGCCCATGGAAAACAGAATTGAAAGATACGTTTAGGAGTAGGTGTTTGGACCAGCAGTTAAGATGCCTTTTAGGATGTCCACATTCCATCCAGAGCCTTAAATTTGAATGGGTCCCGGCTGTTTTTGATTCCTGATGCTCAGAATCAGTAGATGATGGTTCAAATACTTGGGTAGCCGCAAGTATGTGGGAGGCTGAGATTGAATTTCAGAGTCCGGTGTTGCAGGTGGTTGATGTGTGTGTGTGTGTGTGTGCGTGTGTGTCTCTGTTTATATCTCTGTGTCTCAGGCTATTGTATACAATGAATAGAATACATGTTCTGGGTAAACAAAATTTTGGCCTCAATGTATACTTCTGTTTGATTGTGATATGCATTTCCACGAAATTTTAGAAGATCTCTCTTGTGTCTGACCCTCAAAGTTTTGCACTAAAATAAATCTATATTTCAATTCTCGTTTCCAAGAATTTTCAAAGCACTTTCATAAGTAAATATATGTATATGCACACACATTTAGTACTCACATGCGTATATGAACATATATATATGAATGCAGTGCGTATGTATAGTAGGATGTAATATATATCAATATAATACATGCTGTGTATTCAGTATATTATGTATACAATACATATTGTATGCCTATTGCTGTATATGCCTGTGTATAAATGCACACATGCATATCACTTGGGGTTGTATCAGAGAAATCTATTGCATCTATTTCTCAGATACTGTTGGTTAGCACATATAGCAAATACAGCATTTCAAATTAAAACAGATATTTAAATGTGAAACAGTGAGATATATAGTGACCATGAGCATGTCAGGTGGATGTGGTTCCAAGTGCCAGCAGTTGCTCCATAGACCACACAGGTGCTTTAGACATCATTTGAATCCCTATTTGCTCATTTCTGAGATGAAAATGACATAACTTGCCTTGTTCTGATCTTGGCTATAAGGATTAAGTTGACACGTGTGAATGCTAAACCATGTGTGAGGCATTTGGGAGTTATTTCCAGTACTGCACCCATACTTTTATAGAAATTAACATATTAAAAAAAGAAAGAAATTCTACCATGTGCAACCAAATGGTCCCAAGTTGAACTATTATGCTCAGTGAAATCATTCAATCCCCAGAGGACAAATATCATATGTTCTCTCTGATATAAAAGGCAACCTTCATGCAAAATCTAAGATCAATAGCCTTTTCAATATTTTTTGCTATGTCTAAGTAGATTTGATTTTTGTTTCTTATTTTTACTCATTCAAAAAGTTTTTTTTTAATCAATTTCCTGACTCATAAGTCACACAGTAGCATTGTTTGCTTCAAGAGGTTTTGATTTTCTTTTTCATTTCTTCAGTGACACATTGGTCATTCAGTAGCATGTTATTGAACTTCATGGTATTGTTAACTTTCTATTTCTTTTTCTTCCTGGTCAATCTTGTTTTGTGGCTTTTTATGTAAGGCAATGTATAGTAACTGTGCAATAGAGACTGTCATATCCAGATATTGATACAATCTAGTCTGCATCTTTGTTTCTAAATCAAAGATGGATTCCCAATGATACTGTTAAATACACCTGGACAATGGGATGCTGGAATCTCTGCCATTGTCCTTACCTAAAATATCAGGATATGCTTAAATAGCAAAATGGTGGAATTATGACTGGTTACAGAGGAGTATGCTATTATAATGATGTAGGAGATATCAGTCTGTGGTTGGGATTTGGGAAGGGGGTTAGGAAATCCCAGAGCCCATGGAACTGTGTCATGAAATAATAAAATAAGGAAACTTGCCACTGGCCACTGCTAGTGTGAGAATAATGACTGCAGAATATCCTGTACATTTTCATGAACTTTTTGAAGATATATTTTTTTGAAGATTTATTTGTTTTTCATTGCAGTCACATATATAGAGTGGAGGAGAGTCAGAGAGGAAGAACTTCCCTCTGATGATTCACCCGTGAAGTGACTGCAATGGCCGGTGCTGCGCCAATCCGAAGCCTGGAGCACAGAGTCTGTTCCGGGACTCCCACGTGGGTGCAGGGTCCCAAGGCATTGAGCCGTCCTCGATTGCTTTCCCAGGCCACAAGCAGGGAGCTGGATGGGAAGCAGGGCCACCAGGATTAGAACCAGCGCCCATATGGGATCCTGGTGCATTCAAGGCGAGGACTTTAGCCACTAGTCCACCGTGTCTGGGCCTGAAGATATTTTGAATACATGCATAAACAAAAAAATCTACACACAGGGTGGTCTTTTAATCCTATATTTTCAATAATTGTGTGAAGACCACACATGATTTTATAGCTTCTAAGTGTCTTGTTTTTGACAATCAGAATTGAGAATTCCTCCATCTTCGCTGGCCAAGGGCATCTGTGAAAAGAAACATGGCCCATGCAATGCCTAAAACCTCCTTAATCTCAATCTGTATGATTTAATTACTGTTAGATTTCTTACTAAGCTGTGTTGAGAATCAAACTACAGGATCCCAGAAGAAAATATTCAGCTGGCTTTGTATTACAACATCCTAACAACTGAGGTTGAAGCAAAAGGAAAGCAACCCAGTAATGCCACTCGCTAATAAATCAAGTTTCTTCTTTATTATTTGCCAAATGCAATCTGATTTTTCTCTTCGAAATAGCTGGTAAATTTTTCCTCTCTTTTCAATGAGGGCAAAAATTAAATCCAACAATTGTCAGATTTTCACTAGTACTCTATATTTTTTTTAGCAGAAAGGATTGGATTTATGAAAGGAGGATTCTTATGAATTGCAGAAGCATGCCTTCTGATAAATACTTCATCATCTCTGAAAATGGAAACAATAAAAAAAAATGCAATAAATTCTGTTTGTGGAGGAAGAAGCAGACTAACATCCTGCAATATTAACTTCAGAAGAATGTTCCAGGGAGTGAAAGTCATTGCTTATTGCTGTGGAATCTTGGTCTGACAGACACCTGCTGCTTTGCAGGGCTCCTGGGGTTCTCATAAGAATCTGCATACTCAATCTTATCCCTCGTTCCACCCCACCCTGCAATGACAGTAAAGATACATTCTGAATTCCTTAGAATAAAGGTGCATCTTGGCAGTGATCAATGCAATAGCATTGTGTGGCATTGATCCAATGTGCAAGCTAGAATTGAGGAGTGCTTAATTTACATAAGCTCTCTGAGTCTCTTCATTTCTACGTTTGCATGTGGTAGGAAGTAGAAATAAAAAGAAATAACATACATAAGATGTTAAACAACATATGAGGCATACAATGGCACTTTAAAAATTTTGTGGAAAATGGCATTGTAGTTAAGTTTATTTTGATGGAAACCATTTTACATTTTCCTTCTTTTGCTTATATTAATTTATTTTCAAGCCAGGATGATAGAGAGAGGAGAGGAGAATGAGGAGGAGGAGGAAGGATGGGGGAGGAAGAATAAAAAGAAGATAAAGAGAGAGAGAGGGAGAGAGATCTTACAGGTCCCCATTCCTCATCCCCAAATAGCTGCAACAGGGAGGGCTGGGCCAGCATGCGGTCCTGAGACAGGAGCTCCATTCAAGCTTCTCACATGAGTAGCAGGAACCCAAGTACTTGGTCCAACCTAGGCCATCCTCTGAGACATGCTAGCAGGAAGTAAGATTGGAAATGGAGAAAGTACACAAGCTAGTACTGCAATATTGACAGCAAGCATGCTAGACAGGAGCAGCTTAACACACTGGGGCCAACACATCTGCTCTCATGACATGTATTTTCTACAGTTTTTTTTTTTTTAAAGATCCCATGTATTTTATTATTTTAGCTCTTCATTTTTTTTATTTTTTGTTAGTGATTCTCTTTTATTTAAATGGCAGAAAATGGTTCAAACAAATGCAATACTCTATCTGCTATTTTACTCTTTGAATGCCTGCAATAGGTGCAACTGGACTAAGCCAAAGCTAGGAGCTCTAGAATCCAATTCAGGTCTCCCATATGGGTTGTCAGATCTCAAGTACCCCAACCATCCCCTGCCACCTTTTGGTACCCACCAGTGGGAAACCAGAATGGAAAGAGAAACTCAGATTCCAATCAGCATTTTACCACAGGAGGCAGGAGTAATTAATGAAGTCTGCCCTGCATTGCCAAATGCCTGAGCTGGTTCTTGGTTTTGTTAACAGCCTTGTTGTTAACCGCCTTGTTGTGAATATGGCATTTGCAATGGTTTTGAGTTAGATCAAGTAGATAACATTTAAATCCCAGATCTAGCTTTAGGTGACTAGGGCCAATTTTTCCCCCCTCTCTTCACTTATCAGATTCTTATCCATTTTATTGAGATACTGTATTTTTTCCATAGGACAGTGTAGAAATTTAAATTAGACAACAGAATTTAACACAGTTAAGGTATTTAGGTCATTTAAATCCTGATATTCTCTGATATAACTCTGATATTAATGTTAATAAACATACATGTTTGAAGAAAATGAGTACCCTAACAATTGAGTCATCCATAACCCCTCAGTGGGGACTGTGAGTAAGAATTTGCAAGCTGTTTTACCTCGTTTCCAAGCCTGGCACATTCCCATAATATAGCTTGAGACATGTCTATAGGAAATAACCGAGAGCCATTCTCAATTTGTTTCTCCTCTCAAGCAAAATTGAATCTATCGTTGAATTCCCTCGGTGCTTGCTTCTGAAAAAGTCCCAGCACTCTCTTTGATAACATCCATGTCATACTTCCCCAGGCACACCGTTATCACCTCCTGCCCAAGTTATATAATAAGGCTTCAAACGGTTTCCCTGTGTCAAGGCTTGCCTTCCAAGTTGATATTCATCACAGCCACCAGACTGATCCCTTGCACGGGAGTTTTCACAGATCTCTAATTGATGTCTGTTAGAGGCAAGGAAAACGTGTTTCCATGTCCTTGAGAGCAGTCATGACCTATCTCTCGCTAGAAAGCAAACGCTGATAATTCTACTGTTTGCTAATCATAGCGAGGACTCTTCTACCTCGTGCTTCTGTACCCTATGTTATCTCTGCCTCAAAAACATTCTCCCATATGATAGCGGATACAGAGTTGATACTCAGAAGTAGTTGTGGAATGAATCAGTTAATGAAGAAGATAATTACCTGGTGTGTACGGGTATAAACAGAAAAGAGGGTTGTTGTACTGGACATTTCCTGATTCCCTAAAGAACCACTGGAGGGACATGAAGGCAACACAAACGTGGGCATGTCAAGTGAAACACCAGACGGAATCCTGAGTGTTTCCCATGGAATCCAGATGTTTAATGAATGTCTCTTTATCCTCCCTGGAAACTTCCCAGATGTCTAAAAGTCCCTGGCCCGTACTGACAGCCTGGCCCCAGAAGACTAACTCTCCCTTTTTGCTGAAACATTTGAGAAGAATGGGAAACAGGATACATAGAATTAAAGAAATTGTAATCAGCTGATTCATTTAAGATTATTTATTCTGCAGTTATTCTGAGATAAATTAAGTATATGATGACAAGTTGTGGTAATCTCGGTAAAATCAAGCAAAACGAATACCCAAGGGAGTCCTTTATTAGGTTTTTTCTACAAGAATTTAATAAACAATGACATAGGGGCCCGGCGCGTTGGCGCAGTGGTTAAAGTCCTCGCCTTGCACGCCTGGGATCCCATATGGGCGCTGGTTCTATCCCAGCAGCCCCGCTTCCCTTCCAGCTTCCTGCCTGTGGCCCAGGAAAGCAGTCAAGGACAGCCCAAAGCTTTGGGACCCTGCACCTGCACGGGAGACCCGGAAGAGGCTCCTGGCTTCGGATTGGCATAGTATTGGCTGTTGCGCTCACTTGGGGAGTGAATCATCGGACAGAAGATCTTCCTCTCTGTCTCTCCTCTCTGTATATCCGCTTTTCCAATAAAAAAAAATAATAAAAATGAATCTTTAAAAAAATAAACAATGACATAGGAAACAGATCTGCGTGCTAGATGTCAATGAGTGCATCAGAATGCAATATTTTATTTGTCAATCACACCGTGGCTGTGACATAAAGGTGGGAGTAGTACAATACTTGCTCATAAAATCTAAGATGTAAAATTTCCCATCAGTTTTACACTACGGGACTGAATCAAGTGAAGTTCATAAATACAATTTAACCAGGGTGGTTAGAAATTTAGTATGAAAGTTCAGGAAATTAATGACATGAAAGCAAGCTATGCAAAAACGTAGCAAATTGGACCTTTTAAGTGGTTTAAAACTCACTTCACACCACCAATGTGTACGGTGCTAAACATCAAATCAATATTTTCTCAGGGTGCGTGAGTGGAGTGGAAGTTCAATTGCATTTTGTATTTCTAACAACTTAGGGAATATTCTGAGTAGCACGCATAAGAAAGTTACTGATAAAGTCGGATACATTTGAGTGCTTCAATAAGTTTGTAGAAAATAGAATTAAAAGATAAATTACTTTGATGTGAAAACATATTGAAACCCAAGGCTTGTTTTTTGATAGCACACATTTCCATGAAGTTTGAAGACAGCCTGTATGCACAGATTTCAGAAACATGTTTGCATTAAAATAAATTTGTATTTTCATTTCAATTTCCATGAACCTTCGCAAACGTGTGCAGGTGGAAGTAGAAAAGGGAGAGGGGAAGATACCTTCAAGCTCCGACCTTTGTCTTTCTGCACAGCTTGGGTCAGTTTATCTAGGAAAGAGGAAAACTTATAGGGCAAGGCTAGGTGCCTTCAGATATTTAAAGGTCAACCCAAGGAAGAGTATCAATTTTCATTTACTATAAAACTTGCAAGCAAAATTCATGAGTAAAATCAACAGAGGCAACAGTGGGACCACCTATGCTAAAAATGTTGATCAAATCTACATGGTCAACAGATGAATGAGGATTTTAATTTCATCTAACATGAGATGTTAAAAGGGAAGCTTGGTAAAGCTTTTGAATTGTGACAAACCTATCTTATGAATATAAGAAGTTAATAACAAAGGAAACTGTGGGGTATATGGGAATGTTAGTGGTACTTTCCAAGTATCAATTGGCAAATTTGAAATGGTTCTCGAACAATTTATTTCAAACCATGCTAATGTGCCATCATGTCCGTGGTAGACTTGGAGGCTCTATGTCAAACAGATGTCATTGAGCGCTTGCAATAGGACCAAGTTCTTCTCATTTAAGCTCTCAAGTAGGAATGTGTATGCTCTTCATTTATTTGTGAGGAAAAGCATTCAGATTAAAGGTCACACTTAAGATCAAAGAACTGATTTATTAAGATTTAAGGCAATTGGGCCTGGCACAGTAGCCTAGTGACTAAAGTCCTCACCTTGCATGCCAGGATCCCACAAGGGTGCTGCTTCAATTCCTAGCGGTCCCACTTCCCATCCAGCTCCCGGCTTGTGACCTGGGAAAGCAGTTGAGGATGGCCCAAAGCTTTGGGGGCCTGCACCCACATGGGAGACATGGAAAAAGCTCCTGGTTCCCGGCTTCGGATCAATACAGCATCAGCCATTGCAACCACTATCTCTCCTCCTCTCTGTATATCTGACTTTCCAATAAAAATAAATAAATAAATCTTAAAACAAAAGATCCAAAGTAATCGGCTCTAAGGCTTCTGGTCTTCATCTTGAACTCTTCATTCTCTGATTAACCCAGACTCCTTCCTACCTTCCATCATTGTCACAACTTCTCCCGTACCTGTGGGCTCTCTGTGCACTCAACAGTCTTTGAATAGGAAATTTCCCACCCCCCACCAAAAAAAAAAAGAAATGTCGCCACTAAAATAATACTTGAAAAAGTGTAGAACAAAATGTCCCCATGCTTGGTGGAGCTGAGGTTCAGTGGAAGCCCTAAGCATGACAAACCCATTCTAACTATCCATATCACACTTCTCCCAAGGAGGAAAAAATGAAGGAGCCTAACACAAGGAGAAAATGGGCTTCCTGGTAATTCAGCAGGAAGCAATGATCTCTTTAAATACGGAGCTTTACTGCCATTTGATGTGTCTGTTCCCATCAGTTCTGAGGCCCACCAGACACGTCTTTGTGTGACTAAGCTCCAAGGACAGAGTGAGTAAATAGAATTCCCCTCTAGAAATAACCCAAACCAAATCAAAGGGTGTGGCATGGCCACTGCTAATACAGTACTTTTATATTCCCTGCAATTAAGAAATGCCCATGTTTTCTATATTAAGGTTTGATCTTAAAACACCAGTAGAATTGCAAGGCAAAAAATGGCTGTGTATTGTCTAAGATGTACCATTATTCTAAGTTAAAAATCTGTAAACAGTGTATAAGGAGCCGTGGCCTAGCGGCTAAGGTCCTCACCTTGAACGTGCCCGGATCACATATGGGCAGCTCCACTTCCCTTCCAGCTCCCTACTTGTGGCCTGGAAAAGCAGTCGAGGACGGCCCAAAGCCTTGGGACCCTGCAGCCGTGTGGGAGACCCAGAAGAAGTTCCTGGATCCTGGCTTCGGATCTGCATAGCATTGGCCGTTGTGCTTACTTGGGGAGTGAATCATCGGATGGAAGATCTTCCTCTCTGTCTCTCCTCCTCTGTGTATAACTGACTTTACAATAAATAAATAAATCTTTTTTAAAAAAAAACTATGTATGAGCACAACAATACAAGCAAAAATTGGTTTCTTACATAGTTGAATTTGTACAGAAGTTCTTTCCACTTGTAATGGGATGTATTTATTAATCTGGTGAATGGTTTTCAATACAATTTTTCATTACAAGTAAAAATACTTTCAATGAATCTTCAGTGAACTCATATCTATAAATTCATATGATGCTTCAAAATCTAACTGAAGGTATATATACATTTTTAATCACATCCTGCCACCCTCACAGTTTTATACAATTTAGCAATTATTTCCTGGTTTGGCTTGTTATAAAATGGCTAAAGCTACAAATCCCTGGTTTGGCAGCACACAGATGAATTTATGACATAGGAAAGGTCTTGACGACCTGGTAGCCTATAAGATAAACTTGCTTTCCAGCGAAAGCTTGAGCAGCCCAAATGACCTTGCTGACAGCCACCTGGCAGAAGTAAAGCAATAAGGCGCCCTGCCTAGTCTCAGCTGTCGCGGGAGATTGTTCTTCCACAGCGAAACAGAACATGCAGTTATACGGGCTGCTTCATCAGCACTTATTCACTTCCGTCTGAGAAAAGATAGTATTAGAGATATTGAAATATGCGCCGATGTGACACACACAATAAAAGTACTCTCCCTTTATGCACAGCACCCACCCTGCGAGACGCAGAGATTTCGGGAAGCCATTAGCACAGGGAGAGCCAACAGTGGCGTGAGAGGAGAGCCGGGGAAGTCAGAAGCACCAAGTCTCATCTGGTGGCCAGGATGGAGTATACAGCAGATAAATAGCGCACTCCGGGTTTCAGCTACAAAAGCACCACTCTCCCTGTCTAAATTTCTGTGTTGCTGACCATTTGGCCCACGTGCAATCAGTCTCAAGAGCTGTTGTGGCAAACCCCATGCCAAGAAAGAATCCTATGTGATGGAGACATGGGGAATGACATCTTGATTCTGGGAACACCACGAGTAACTGCCACAGCCACCTGTGCGCAGCACCTTGCGGTGCAGAAGGAGGAGCAGGTGTTTTACTACTTTCACCTCAATGCCTGTCTTCTATTAGCAGACAGGAACTGCTCTCAGGGCATTCAAACATCAAGGCTTTGATGTGGCTGATTCAAGACACATGGCTGTCTAATGATGTGTTCGAGTCTCACGCCTTCCTGCCTTCCCCAGGGAGGCACGATGACACTTGTCTCATTAGACGACACTTCCAGGAAACAATGCCAATGCCCCCTCCGGAAAGCTTTCTGGGATTGAGGCGGACTCGGGATACAGTTACCAAAATTCTCCCGCTTTATTCCACATGACTTCTCCCACTCCCGCTGGGAACCAATCCCTGATTACTCGTCATTCTGACTGCTTCACAAAATGTGGGGACACAAATTGCTTTGCAGTGGAACAATATATGGTCAGCCTTTCCCATGCTTGGTTCTACATCTTGAGATTCATCCAAATGCAGACCGAAAATATGAAAACCAAACCACATCTGTCCCAAACATTTATCGAATTTCTTGTTCTTTCCATTGTTTCCTAAACAATACAACTATTTGTGTTTATTGCACATGTATTATAAACCATCTGGAGATCATTGAATGTGTATGGAGAGATGTCCAGGGATTGTATGCAAATGCTATGTCACTTCATACACCGTACTTGAGTATTCAGGGAGTTTGGTATTCATGGGATGGTGCTGAAACCCTCTCTCAGACACCAAGAGGTGACTTTAAAATTATCCTATAAGAAATGACTTGAACAAAACCGTCAACTGACCACAGACCCCCAAGAATTTTTTCCCAAAGGTCAGCAGATTAGAACCTCAATATCTATAGAAATTTATTACATCTACAATGTAATGATGTTCTACATTAACTAGCAAAAATGTACATTTTTCTAAGACACCAATAGCCCCTTGTTGTTCTGATGCCCTTGGATTCTATTTTTTATTTGCTTGCTTTAGCTGATGGAGGTTGGGTAATAAAATGGCATGAAAACACAAAGGAACTCAAAGGCAGAAAATAAAGAGGAACTTTTTTAGGGACAAGTTACACGTCTGCAATAGAAGGTTATGCGTAGGGACAGGATGAGACATGCCAAGGGCTTTTCAGGTGAGTTTACCCAACTCCCTTCACTGTCTCTAAGCTAAAATTGAGGATATGAATATATCACCCTCACTACAGGGGAAGCGAAAGGCAAATGTACAAATGAGAGCAAGGTGCAGGTTGGAAATAGGAAATTACAGATACAATTTTATAGCCAAGTATGGCTTTAGGAAATAGACAAGAGAACCTTTATTTATAGAAGTGGAATGTTATGAGCACAGAGAGATCTATGTCCCATCATATATTGTGATATGGTCCCTGAGTCTTTAATGGTGTTTCTTTTATTACCATTTTCCTTTGGAGTGGAAAGACACACTAAACTGATCAATTGAAGTTTGGCTGGCTCACGATGTTTGCACAGATTGTTGAAATTGAATAACATGAAATATTCTTTTATTTTTTTGTTGAATGTAATATATATATATATATATATATTTACTTCTGTCAGTGTTTTAAGACCCTGCTATGGCTTATTCCTTATTTTTGAACTGTTATTTGAGAGGAGAAGGTTACTCATTGAAAAAGAGATTTCGAGTCTTGTGTCATGCACATTTTTCCAGACACCATGCTAAAAGACAGTTATTCAGCAACAAGGAAATGTTGCAATTTCAGGCAAAGGAAATGAACAGGAATGTCTGCTTTTATTTTTTGGTTTGGCAGTGTTAAACTCAATGTGGGTGAAACTGCATTGACTCCCCAAATAGAACCATCTCAATAGGCTCTTCCATAGAGACCCAAAGGCAAAGGAACACGCAGTGTTTCTCGAATCTGGGATCTCATTTTGCTGCTCCTTTCAATGGAGCATAGAGAGGAAAAAGGTGGTAGGTAACTAAAGTCTATGTTCTATCCTATTGTTATATCACTGACACCGAGGCAGGAATTTTCTCATCTTTTGTCTGATGTGCTGAAGCTCTTACTGCCATTTCATACGAAGGCTTGTGGCATCTCAAGGCCTAAGCTCAGTCTTAACACTCAGCTCTTCTCTTGACAAAATGATTGCTAGTATTAAAAGGGACTCTGGTTTGGAAATAACAGAAACCCAACTCAAACCATTTTAAATGAAAAAATGATTGACTGGTTGACACACAGAAACCAGAAATTTCACTGATGAGCCGGGCTTCGAAAAAGGAACACGGATGGAACTGATTGCCCCTCTGCTTGACAGCATCAGTTTGTCCATCACATTCACCCACAGAACAGACATGTTACTGATGAGTGTGATGGGTCAGGTATCCATGGTCACTAGAAAGGACAGGGTGCCTTGGGGAAGCTTCTGATGGGTGTATTTTAGTTCAGGTGCTCATCCATATCCCAACTAACTGTGTCTGTAAGGTGAATTACTGCAATTGACCCACTTTACATAATCAGATGCCCATTGAAGGTAGGAAAATTGATGTCAACTTTGGGAAATTACTGAGACCACGTAGCTAGCAAAGTTGAGAGTGGAACTCCCATCTTTGACGCTGTGCCTGTGTTGCCCCATTTGTTTGATTCTCTGGTCTTAAAATTATTATCAATTCATTGGAACACAGTATGATCTTTGGTTCACTGGCAAAGCACAATGTCCTATTACAGAGCCCTGAAACACAGTTTGCTCAACTGAAACTCACTAATTATATTTTCTCTAAAATAGATAAGACATTTCAAATAATTTGTAACAAATCTGAGTTGGAAGAAAAGTTTCTTTGGTTCAAAACAAATTTAAAATACACATACATAAGGATTTTCAAAATTGGTGGAAAATGTGCCTTATGTAAAAAGAATCATGGATTCAAAAATTATACCAAAATTATCTATTAAATTTCAATGACTTGTTCATTTATTTAATCTTTGAATAGGCAGAATCACAGAGAGTTGCAAATGGAGACAGAGAAACGTATCTTCCCATGTGATGGTTCGCTCCCTGAATGACTGTGATAGCCAGGGCTGGGCCAGTTGAAACCAGGACCCAGGAACTCCATCCTGGTCTCCCACATATGTGCCAGGGGCTCAAACCCTTGTTGCTTTCCCAGGTACTTTAGCTGCCTTGCAAACAGAACAAATGAAACCTAAGCTGACACTCTATGATTTGATGGTAGAGTCACCAGCAGAAGCAGTACTCACTCTACCATGGTCCCAGCCCAGGCAATAGACTCATGGATACAGTAGTGTCTGGTTTCTCTGTGCTTGGCTCTTTTACTAGTACAGATTCATCTTCTTGGAAGATCAAGTGACAGCAGATAAACACGTGGACACACTCAGAAAGAGCTGGGAGCATACAACTTCCTCCTTTAATATAAAGCATAAGTAAAAGAAATATTTCAGAAGAGGAACAGCTGCCCCTATTGGGACATGCCTTTTCTTATGTGAGAGAGTCAAACAAGAAACAAAGTCCAATAAAATATCTGAACCCTTACTTAATTCTACGGTTCTCAGCTTTAGCTGCACGTTAAAATCGTTTGGGAAGCTCTCAAATTCCTGGTACCCACACCACAGCCTAACCCAACTAATTACATCTGTTAGGGGGAAGATCTACAACTCCAAATGGTCTTCAAAGCACCGAAATTCCATGACTCAGTCATAGTTGAGAACCAAAGCCCTAAGCAAGCCTCAGGTACATACACTGCAACTGCAACATTAAAGACACACACACACACACACACACACACACACACACACACACACACAAAATCACCAAACTGTGAGAAAGCTACTGCAACATAAAATTACGAGAGGCATCTGAACGAGGCAGAGAAAAAGGCGGATTGGCTAGCAGGTTTTTTTTATAATAATGATAATTAGCATTTGTGCATAGCAATCTTAAGAATAAGACATCATACACTTTAGCTGTGAAATAATTGTTTCAAGTCAATTCTGGTTTTCATTCTGCCTCTGATAAACAGACACCGCAATATTTCAAGGTGCAATCGCCTGTTTGCCAAATTGTATTCCAGCAGCAGCAGGACTATTGTGTATCAGCATAATAGTTTTTTCCCTAATTATTTGAAAACCTAAATTAATTTTGACCTGATTAAGAACTAAAAAGGGGGCTAAGATGCATGTTAAAGGCATTAGACTTCAGCTTTAATTAATCGTTGGATCAACATGTTCAACTCATATGAAAACTTGTGAAGAAAACTAAGGTTTCAAAACTGAGTGTCAAATGTTTAAAATGTGTCTTTGAAATGCATAATTAAACATTAATGTCATGAGAGTTTTAAATCATATATGTGACTCTGAGAATGTATAAAATATAAGTCTATCTTTTAAATTAGCACGCTTAATTCATACACATTTCCAGGAATGCATTATGTATGAAATTAAGGAACTATGTAAAATTCAAGGAAGCAGAAAAAAATTACAAAATATGCATTCCAAAGATTATTTTAGGCAATGACACATGGACTAACTGTGAGTTAGTTTCTAATACCAACTGGCAGTGAGAGGGGGATGAGGAAGTGTGAGGAGAACAGAATGAAGGAAGCTACTCAGTGTGTGCTGCCAGCCAGATTACCATGGAGATCAATGGGCACTCTATCCCCTGGGGATACTGTGCAAGCTGGAGAAGTATGGATGTCTCACAAGGCAACCCCAGAATCTCGGGCCTGGACAGACAGCCACTCCCATCACAGGGCTGTGGCTGCTCGGCTGCATGCTGAGTGCGGCACTCCTTGACATTTTAGCTTCTTCCAGCCATAGAACTCCAACTGTCGGGCCTGGCGCGGTGGCGCAAGTGGTTAAGGTCCTCGCCTTGCACGCCGGGGATCCCATATGGGCGCCAGTTCTAATCCCAGCAGCCCCGCTTCCCTTCCAGCTCCCTGCCTGTGGCCCGGGAAAGCAGTCGAGGACGGCCCAAAGGCTTTGGGACCCTGCAACTGCATGGGAGACCTGGAAGAGGCTCCTGGCTTCAGATTGGCATAGCATCGACCATTGCGCTCACTTGGGGAGTGAATCATCGGACGGAAGATCTTCCTCTCTGTCTCTCCTCTCTGTATATCCACCTTTCCAATGAAAAAAAAAAAAAAAAAAAAAGAACTCCAACTGTCCACATTCAAGACTCACACACCGAGCAGTGGGATAGACACAGAGAGGAGTGTAGCAAGAACACCATGGGCTCAAAGTGTTTTAAAATGCAGTAGAGCCGGAGGCAGCAGGCTTCTTCATGTGTGAAGGACCAGATGGCAGATATTTTAAGTGTTCTGTGCCACATATAGTCTCTGTCACACATTATTATTATTATTATTATTATTATTATTATTATTTATCATCATCATCATTTGTGATGGGAGGAGAGAAGATATAACTCTTTCAAAATGTAAAGACATCCTTAGCTCATGTTGAAAACAGGTGCTTGGCCAACTCTGGTCTGCATATTTGAGACTACAAATTACTGAAATAAAGAAAATTTTACAAACACATTAGCAGTTAAGGTCAGCAATGCAGATCAGCAAAGTCTTCCAGGATGAAGGCTACTTTTATACTGAAATATTTATTGTATATTGAATAGAGGACATGCTTAAGTAATGAATTACTTCAAAAAAAAAAATCAACTAACTACTGATTTACTCCCCAAATGATCACAAAGCTGGGCTTGGGTGTGGCCGGATCCAGAAGTCTGCAGCTCCATGGAGCCTCTCATATGAGTGATAAGGTCCTAGAGGTACTCGGGTCATCGCCTGCTGCTTTCTGAGGCATGTTAAGAGGAAGCTGGATCAGAGCAGAGCATCGGGGACTTGAACTGACACGGATGCAAGAAGCCGTTGTCGCCAATGATGGCTGATCCCTCTCCTCCACAACACTAGCTGCAAGGCATCTTTTAATAGTAAATGTAATAAACTACAGCATCCACAGTGAGGCTGATGTGATCAGTCATTTATTCGACGAACAGTATAACGACAAAAGACAAGGAAAAATGTTGTTGAGGGCCTGGCTGTCTCAGTGGCTAAATCCTCGCCTTGAACATGTCATGCCCTGGCTGCTCCATTTCCCTTCCAGATTCCTGCTGCGCCCTGGGAAAGCAGGGGAGGATGACCCAAAGCCTTGAGAACCTGTACCCACATGGGAGCTCTGGAAGAAGTTCCTGACTTACGTCTTCTGATCGGCTCAGCTCTGGCCATGGCGGCAACTTGGAGTATGAACCGGCTGATGAAGGATCCTCCTTCTGTCTCTCCTTCTCTCTGTAAATTTGCTTTTCCAATGAAAACAAATGAATTTTTAAAAAACAACAACAACACTTCGAACCGTAACATAAATATTAACCACGCTGAAAAGGAATACAGAGGAGTCAGTTTGTGGGATTTCATTTTACATTTCAGTGACTTGTTCCAAGCTTTCCAAAAGCTTTCATTTATTTCTAGCTGAGATCCCTAGACCCAGTTGACCTGGTGGATGAAATATTCATCATCTCGCACTAGTGGGGTTCCTGGATACCAGCGCATGGTGTTCTGCGACCTTCCCTGCCTTCGACTACTTAGGAAGTTTTCACTGTCCTTGCGCATCAATGAGCCTCACAGCCAAGAAGTCTCAAATCTCCCCAGTCCTTCCCAGTTAAGCCAGGAAACACACTATTCCTTTCTGTAGATCTTTTCATCTTCTGCTTTAGCAACCCCCTGTGTTTGAGGGATCTTAGGACCTCTCTCCCAAATTTTCCAGCGTTCTAATGATCTCTTTCAGTCAAAGGAGTTTCTGCTCCGTCCCTTCTGTCTCTGTACAGGCCAGCCTGAATCATGCCTAGTTATTCCTCCATAATCTTCTCAGCAGGCTTTGTGTTTTGAAACCAAGATGAGAAGAATAAGGAAGGATCCTTACAGGGAAATCTGATCTTTGTCCAACATTGTTCTTGCATTTATACAATTCCTTACTGCTGTTCAAACTCCATTAAATATACAAATACAAAGCGACGGATTCTGTACTGAGTTGACAGTAAGATATGAAAATAAACAAAACAAAGATTCGCAGGCCCTTGAAAATGAGGAGTTGTTCCCACAACTCTTGGATTAAAGAATGCAAATGTCATGTGTTTTTGATTGCCAGACTAATGACTGTAAGAAAGCAACATGTCAACATGTACAGGGTGCATCTAATGAGGTACTGTAAGAAAAGTCTGGAGACTGACTACAAGGTTTTGCTAGTCATTCTTTTATATTGTATGGCCTATGAAGCAAGAGAAAAAACTGAAATAATCCTGCATGTAATGTAAGCGAACAGAATCCCAAATAATCACACATAAAATACAAAAATTTTAAAAAGACATGATTTAATATTAATATCAGTTTTGAATCAGACTTATTTAATTTCCAAAAAATTGTTTCTCTACCATGAGAAAAAACATACCATGTGAAAAATATATAAAATCATAATAGTACAAAAAATTCAATAAGTTCAATGAGTATTAAACTACTCAGCTCATCCTGCGGAGAATTCGGAGGCTCTCCTTAAGCTTTCTGCTACATACATGTAGAAAAAAAAAAAACAATGTGAAAAGCCATAGTTACACAAAAAAGTCCTCACCCCAACTATGTAACTATCTACTACAAAATCTTCAAGAATGCAACATAGCTCTCCAATGTAAATACGAAAAAAATAATTAATTACAATATAATTTGGAATTTTCTCAGTCTCCTTTATAATTATATGTAAGCATGCTCAAACACGAATGCTATATTTTCCTATGTCTGATAAACACATTTTTAAAATGCTTACCAAACCCAATTGTGAGAAAAACATCATTTATGTATTTATAATGATAATACAAGATGTCAAGCATGCTCTGAGGACTGGGTGATGAGCTACATCAATATCCTTTCCATTGTTTTACCTAGTACTTACAATTATTAGATTCAATCCAGAAGAAAAGAATGGTTAGGTAAATAGGTTGGATAACCACATTCTCTGAAAAACAGTGAAAAAGAAGAAATAGGTTACAATTCTATGAATTGAGCAACAATGAAACAAATTATAGACAATTGAGGCTCAATATAGTAGGCCAAGTAGAAACTTTGGCTGTTGAGTTCAACGTTAAGCATTTCCTTGGCTAGAGTGCTGAGTTGTTCTTTCATACTTCTGTCTAGCATCTTGGTATGTAGGCAACCTTTAGATATGGCCAGCATTTGCAATAGAAGACTTAAAATAGATCAGCCTCCATGATGTTCATTGTCCTCATCCAGTTAGTTGAAGGCAATAGGAGCCAAAGCTCAGGTGCCTTTGGCTGTGATACAGAACCTATAGCAGGAAGACATGCCCAAGAGATCTCTGTGTCAAGATTAGCATCAGCAATGAACTGGTTCCTGAATATTCAGCCTCAGCGTCTCAGCCCCACTATCTCATCAATTGGTTCAACCCCTGTCTCTTTCTTTTTATCTTCTTTTTCTCTACCTTCACCTCTCCCTGTCTTTGTCCTCTATTGGTTCTATTTATTTTTTGGTATTAGAAAATACATACCACTTAAGGAACTTGTCACTTCCTTGTCCCTCCTTGTCCAGAAGTTGAGCTAAGCAGAAAAACAATGTGAGCTAAGCAGGAAAAACATGAAAGAGAGGGCACAGTAAAGAAACTATCAGTATTTCAGTCATGCGTTTGGGACATCAGGAGAGCCACACAGTAAGAAAATTACATCCTTAAGTAGTATCTACTGAGGTCATAGCTAAAGAAAAGCTAAGCTGAGCCCTGACAAGACCTACTGAGGAGGCAGTGTTCGAAGGTTGAATTTGCCAAGCTAATTAGTCTTAGAAAATAACCCAGTGAGCCAATTCTATGGTGTACCAGACTAACGCAGCTTTGGTATCCGATATAGTACACTGATTCAGCTCGAGGCTATTCCACTTGTCATCCAGCCACCTGCTTCTGACCTGGGAAGGCAGTGCAGGATGGCCCAAATCCTTGGGCCCCTAGACCTAGGTGAGACTGGTTCTTGGTTTCAGATGGGATTAGCACTGGCCATTGTGGCCATTTGGGAAATGAATCAGCCTTGGAAGCCATTGCACTCACTCTCTCTCTCTCTGCCATTCAAATTAAAATACATAAATTTCAAAAGAAAATAGCCTAAGCTTTCTACAGATCTGTTTAAACCCCCAACTTACATATCATTCTGTATAATATTCTGTATAATGGCCATATTAATTTTCACTCTCAAAGGGAAAATTCTGGCAAAGTCAATTGAAAATTAAGCATCACAGTCTGGTATAAATGATTAGACTTAAGTCCTGATCCGTATCATAAGCAGCAGAAATCAAAAGACACGGGGCCAGTCTTCAAGTGTTGTGAAATAAGAAATAGAATTCTGTATCCAGTGACTTCTTCCAAAAAGCTATGTTGACCTTAAACTATTTTTAGATTAGCAAGAGTAGCTTTTAGCTAAGAAACAGCAAACTTACAAGTCTGGAACTTCTAAAGGATATTTGTCAAGTTTCAGCTAAATTAAACCATGGGGAGACCTTGATCTACAGGAAGAAACAAAGACAATCAAAAATGGTAAATGAGAATGTAAATACAAAGTTTTCTTCATTTCTGATTTTGTAAAGGACTCTGCTCATGTAGAGCAAAAATGTCTTAAGTTAGAGAATACAGTGCATATTGAAATAAAATACATGACATCTACGGCACCAAAGAAGGAGGTAGAGAAATGGCAAAAAGTGAAGTGTGAAAAGTGCTAACGTAAGAAATGTGAGACTCAAATATGACCTGCAGTGTTCAATTTAGACCTCAGTGTAAGTTAGAATGCATGTTGGTAGCACAGGAAACCACGAAAAAATAGTAGCGATAAACTGATATGGCTAAGAATCTAATGGAGAAATTTAAATAGAATACTAAAAGTATCAGATCAATGCAGACTAGGTGAGGGAATCAGAGAAGGGACAAGCTTTGTGGCACAGGAGCCTAAGCCATCACATGCAACGCCAGCATTGCACAGGTTCACGGGTTTGAGTCCTGACCACTCCACATTGGTCTAGCTCTCTGATAATGTGCTGGGAAAGCAAGCAGACAATGCTCAAGTGTTTGAGCTCTTTCCACCCACAGCGAAGGTCTGGATAGAGCTTCTTGTTTCTGGCTTCAGCCTGACGCAGCACTGGCACTCATAGCCACTTGGGGACTGAACCAGTGGAGAGAAACTTCTCTCCCTCTCTCTCGCTCTCTCTTCATCCCACCCCCTTCTCTTTCTTTAACTTCAATTTTCAAATAAATAATTTTTTTTAAAAATGCCACAGAAAGATAAGATCGGACGGATCCCTAGGGCACACATTGGGAAATAGCAAATATATACCTGATCTTACAAACAGCAATTGCAACGGAGCAGAGTGAAAAACAGAAATACAAAAGGAAACCCCACATTTTGCTGTCCACAAGAAAAATAATGTAAGATATGAAGATGAATAGTTTGAAAATAGGAGAATAAAAGTTATAGCATGTGAACTGGACCACTAAGCAATCAGTCATGCTAATATCAGACTTCAGATGAATTATAGAGTTCAGGGCAAAGGGCATTACAAGATTGAAAGAGACACATTTCATAACAAGGCCAGAGCATGTGGCAATTGTCAACCTGCAAGCACCGAATAACAGGCCATGTTTTCTGACCTTCAGTAAGATTTATCTTAAGTCATTAAAAGAAGATAAATATAAAATCACAGTACATAAATTCATACATAGAGGACTAAAAATAAATAAAACTATAGGATAAATAAGAATTATCAATTAGCAAAAAAACAAAAAAGCTAAAGCAAGATAATGGAAATATAGCTTATGAAAATTCATTTAATGTAAGGAAAGCGAATTTTTACTTTGAAATTTAAATTAATTTAAAATCAATCATGTAACTTTATTTCAATACTCTAAGGAGAGCAAAATAAATTTAAATCCAAGACATGAAGTAGGGGGAAATTAATGATGGATATATACATATATATATATATATATATATATGGACATTCTCATCACATTGAAGAATGAAAAGTAATGCAAAACATTGCATTAGTCATGGCATGGCCGAAATTTCTGGTACCTTTCATCTCTTTCATTAACATTGATAAGCAATTTTAGAAGTTTGCTGAAAATAGCAGGTGTTGCATTTACTGTAACTCTTCCATTGTCATGTAAAGGAAAGAAAATGCACGGAATTTTGGATATATAAGAAATTCCCCACTCTTTCCTTTCCATTCTCTTCCACCACCTCCCTCTATTTCCAGCCTCTTGTCCCTGTTCTGTTTTTCCTTATTCTCATTGTGTTACGCATTCATTCTTTTCTATATAGAACCCACAATATTTGAGGAAAGTCTTTCCTTCGATCTGATTCAAGCCAGTACCGGAAGTCTCCAAGGAACTAATTAGCAGCTTTGCAGAATATTGAAGCTAACACAGCCAGACACAAAAAGATGACGACGAGGAAATAGAATATGTCCCCATTGTACATGTGCTTTTTTTTTTTTTAAATATTTGTTTTCATTTCTCCTGACCATAATTCAGCCATTCAGCCTGGGCTAGGTTTTGTTTCATCTCTTCAGGGCTGTCTGTCCTTGAGCCCCGGGAGGGAAACTGTGAACAGCCTTGCAGGTCCCACCACGGTTACCGGAGAAGGCCCTCTTTTCCTCCCCAGGATTCAACTGGAAGAAAACATGTATTGGTTTGTCTGCGTGCAGCAGCCCCTACCAGTGCCTTCAGTCTGGCTGTGCCCCTGCTCTCTGAGAAAGAAACAGCAACAATAGACATACTAAATAAAGACAACACATCCAAGGTGGCGAACAGTTAAAGTATTTGCTTCCACTTGATGAAGTGTCTTCCCTCAAGCTTTTGTCAGCCTCTTCTGGGGAAGGTGGTAATAAAAGCACAGAAGTAAAGCACTTGGAGAATGGAAAGGCTGGAGTCTTCAGGGGCCAACAACTTCTTGACTTGGGTGCAAAATTCTGACATCTTCACCACACATGAATAAATACTATTGAGAGGATTAAAAATTAAAGTTATAAAATGTACAATGTCAATAGGCAATTGATTCTGTTTCTGTGTATTGATAAAAAGAATCTTCAAAAATTTTGTTACTATGATTTATGAAAAAATCTGTACATAGAGTTGAAAAATGTTTGCACCAAAATAAATGTCTTTTAATCCTATTTCTGTAATGTTTTATATATAATATGATATATATTATTTATATATAATTTAATATAATAGGTAATTGGAAAGTATAATAAAAATACCATTTTTTTAAAAGTATAAGAAAAATTAAACCTTTTCTTCAGAAAGAATTTAACAAAAATGTGAAAACATTCCAAGGAGAAATTTTAAAAAAAACTTTAATAGGTGGAAGGAAGGGGGAAGGAAAGATGGAATGTTTTTAAGATTTTTTTCAACATTGTTTTAAAACATGGATCTCAACATTAGCCAACTTTCCTTCCAATTAGATGACAAGAACGCTTAGGAGAACAAAAACTTTAGGTGTTTGAATGACTTGTCACTTCCCAAAAGTATCTTCAACTGGAAAAAAAATCTCATCCTTTAAAATTATCCAGTGGGGCCAACATGGTGGTACAGCAAACCAATCTTCTGTGAACAGTGCAGGCATCCCATGTGGGTGACAGTTTGAGACCCAGATGCTCCACTTCCAGTCCAGTTCCCTGATAATGACCTAGGAAGACGACATAGGTTTTTCTAAGGTTTATTAAAAAAATAAAACTTGGCATTCCTACCAAAAACTCTGGAAGCTGCTGTCTACCCCTACTCTCCAGGCCGACGTTGTATCAGAGCTTTACTTTCCCACTAGCTCTCCCTTCCTAGGCTAACTGCTGGCCCGGGAACACTGGCCTTATCCCAGCCTCTCCTCAACCTCTCCACATCTATCCTTTCCAAGTATACTTTTCTTTGCTCCATATGAAAGAATCCTGCCCACTGAATTTCTGTCCATCTGTCAAGGCTCATTTCACATAATCTCGTTTTCTTTGAAGTTTACTGAGAGAACTCCCTGTTGATGAGGTAACTTTCTTTTGTCTGTTTTTTTTTTTTCTGTCCTAATCTTGTCATACTGCGCTTATTGATTTTTTTTATATTCATCATTCAAATAAAAAAAATCCACTGAAAACAAGTACTATGATTCTACAGCACTGCCTCATCCCTCTAAGTCTTAGCCATATCCCGGCGCTCAACGAGAAACCAGCTTGAAATAAATATTACAGGACTCTTGTAAGATAAATCCAGTGAAAATGTGTTTTTGCAAAATCTGTGGAAAATCTGTATGATTGTAGATACCTGTTCTAACGATTTGTACCAATACCACTCACCAAATAAATATTGATTACCAACTATGTGCCAGAATTAAATGGGACTAAAAAGGCAATTTAAAAAATAATGGTTGGGCCCGGCGGCGTAGCCTCATGGTTAAAGTCCTCGCACCAGGATCCCATATGGGCACTGATTCTAATCCCGGCAGCTCCACTTCCCATCCAGCTCCCTGCTTGTGGCCTAGCAAAGCAGTCCAGGACGGCCCAAAGCTTTGGGACCCTGCATCTGCGTGGGAGACCCGGAGGAGTCTCCTGGTTCCTGGCTTCGGATTAGCGCAGCACTGGCCGTTGTGCTCACTTGGGGAGTGAATCATCCGATGGAAGATTTTCCTCTCTGTCTCTCCTCTCTGTATATCTGCCATTCCAATAAAAAAATAAATAAATCTTTTAAAAAAATAATGGTCTACTTAACATACCCCCAGTCTCATGGGAGGATGACATTTGAACAGGTAATTAAAATAAATGTGGTAAATGTCACAGGATGGTTATGAAAAAAGTGATAAAAGAATGTAAATGAAGGAGAAAATTATTCTGCTCAGTGGGGCTTCTTATAAGGAGTCCCCTTTGATTTGGCCATGGGAGTAAAAAGCAATCAATTTATTGAGTACTAAAAAGAAAAAAAAAATGTCATCGTGTCCATGCATTATACTTCTCTGAGGACCAACAAGCTTTGCAACAGAGACCTCGCTGTTTTTCCTTGCACATCCTTGGTTTAGGCACCTTCTGAGCTGAGAAAATATAACACCCCTCCCCTACCTGCACTCATGGGTTCCCTACCTACCTGCCTCCGAGAACAAGACCTGGACGGAAGGCTCTTCTGGACAGTCTAGCCTTGTTACCTGAAGGGACTATTATTTGCCACTGCTTTTTAAAGTTCTCCAGTTTCTTCATGCACAAAGTAAGAGAGACAGACTAAATCTATGCCGTGCTTTATTGACATCAGATCCAGTAACACATTGGCTATAAAGACTGTTTCTCAAGAAACACGGCTACTGGCTTATTAAAAAAATTAATGTTAAAAACACAACTGTGGATTTTTATATACATCATACTTTCACAGTTCAGGTAAGCAAGAGAGCATAACTCTGTCTTTATCTATTTTGCTGTGGCAGAGAGCAAGAAAGGGAATTTGTCATGGGCAGAATGATCAAGTCTATGGACTCTGCTTAAAACAACGGGCTCTCATGAGAACTGAGCCAGTCATACCAGATCTCTCTCTCTTTTTAAGATTCATTTTATTTTTATTGGAAAGGTAGATCGGATTTACAGAGAGAAGGAGCTACAGAGAGAAAGATCTTCTATCCACTAATTTACTTACCAAATGGCCACAATGGCCAGAGCTGAGCTGATCTGAAGGAGCCAAGGACTACTTCCAGGTCTCCCACATGGGTTCAGGGTCCCAGGGACTTGGGCCATCCCATACTGGTTTCCAAGGGTATAAAGAAAGGAGATGGATGGGAGGTGAACAACAAAGACAGAAACTGGCACCCAGATAGGATCCCAATGCAAGGTGAAGATGTAGCCATTGGGATCTCAACCAGCTCAACCAAATAACCTGAATTCACTTAATGGGGCTGGAGCTCCCACAAGCTAATAACCTAACAAAGCAGACCCATTTCTGAGATCCTACCACCTCAGCACCACCACGTTGGAGGCCACACTTCCTGCACATGTGAACCATGACATCTCAGGAGAAACTTCTCCAAGTGTCAGAAATGTCAGGTGTAGATGACAGCAGCTCAGACCTTTCCTTCCCCTTTGCAATGACAGAAATTACTAGAAAAGGTTGATGTCACACATCTTGAAACAAATCCTTTTCAAATGGTCTTCATTTTCCCCTGCTATTCTGTATCCGTTTCTTTTCAGTGGGCCATTTTATTAACAGTTTGATAGAGGTGTGATAACCTCCCACTTCCCAGTTCTACTACTTTCCTTGTCCACTCCATCCTCCAAACCTGTTTCAGTCTTTTTTTTTTTTAAAAAAAAACAAGGAAGGTAGAATAAGAGTAAGAAAAAAAAACCGTATCTATTTTCTGCTCTGCTGATGTGGAACAAGATAAACAAACGCAGTCTGAACCTGCCCCTGTTCCGATCTGAAATATCCTCCTGGGGGGAAGCCCTTCTATCCATTTGAATGTATGTTCAGCTTTTCAATGGGACTCAGCAGGGCTAGCCACGGAGTGTGATAATGACATACTTGCAGGTCTTAATCTTCAGAGCATGCCTTAGCTTGCTCTCGCCTTCACCCTGGAGAATTTCCTCTGCAATACTCTTGGGTGGGTATCACAATACCCTGGACTCCAATATGTACTGAATGCTCCTATACATTCATTTATGCACAGCTGGCTTGGAGAAAAACTTGCTGAGACATTTTGAAATGGAAACTGAGAAGTGGAAAACAAGCAGGAGATTTCCCTCCAAATGCAGACTCAAAAGTCCAAAGGGAGTGGTATTTCCACTTACAAAGCAGAAAAAATTGGCCGGCTCTCCAGAAGCTCGGGTTCATAAAAGCAATAAGAACTAAAAGTGGCTACACATCACTCCTTCAGCCAGGTTAAAATGAAGTGCTAGTTTTCTCTTCTCCTCAGTCCTGAGCTACAGCAGAACTCTGAGATCGCTGCACAAAAGTCATGGAGATAAGAGCTGAGGGTGGTGACGCAACCATGAGATGTTGGTCTACTGCATGCATGACCACTGGCCAACTAGCCTGCTTACTGCTTCCCCCATTCCCACCATCTGGCTGCCACCAGTGCTCACAGGAATGCATGGTGCGTTCAGCATTTTGTTAGAACTGCTCCAACACTGGGTGTTGGTACTGTATTCAACTTGACGTTCTATGGGAACGAGAAGCTTCCTGACAAATTTATGCCTGTATCTGAAGGTGTTGTTGGCCTCCAGTTCTTGATCTAGGGGTGGAAGTTAGTTCACAGAACAGGGTTTAAGCACAGTTCCTTCTTGCCCATACACTTACTACTCAACCTGTACCCCATCCTTATATCATTATTCTATGGAATTGACACACTAAGCAGTGTATTCTACTTGCAGGTATTAATCTTGGATTAAGAGTCCTCCATGAATTCCATTTGTACAGATTATGCCTGGTGAAAGAATGAAGACATAGAAAAAAGCAAGGTTCAAACTCCAGTGCAGAAGATAAGCAAGTAAGGAGACACAAGAGTTTCTTCTGGGTCTCCCACATGGGTGCAAGGTCTTAAGCATTTAGGCCATCCTCTACAGCTTTTTCAGATCATTAGTAGGGAGCTGCATGCAAAGTGGAGTGACTAGTGCCCATAAGGGGTCCCAGCAGTTGCAAGGTGAGGATTCAGCCACTAAGATATTGCAACAGACCCTGTGACATACTTTTTTGCTTTGCATTGATTTTTTTAAACAAAATATTACAAGGAAATATGTCACTTATTCCATTTACTACAGGCATATTACTGTTTAAATGTGCTGTGATGCAATAATTACATTATAGAGTATACCTCTGCATAAAGAATCGCAGTATTATTTAGGCCACTCTCAAACAGAAAATTTGGCCCTTAGGGTGCAGTTGAAAAGTGACACTATGTGTAGCATCAGTATGTTGGAAGTACACAAAGGACTGGTGTTGTGTCAATAAATTAAGCTACGGCCTGCAGTGCAGGCAGCCCACATGGGCACCAACTCAAGGCCTGGATACTCTACTTCTGATCCAGCTTCCTGTTAGTGCTCCTGCAAAACCATAGGCTGATGGCTCAAGTCTTAAGTCCTGTGCACTCACCTGGGAGACACAGGAGAAGCTCCTGGTTCCTGGGTCCAGTCTGGCCATTATTCTGGCCATTATAGTCATTTGGGGAGTGAACCAAAGGATAGAAGATTCTCTCTTCTTATTCTTATTCTTATTCTTATTCTTATTCTTATTCTTATTCTTCTCTCTCTGTTTCTCTCTCTCTCTCCCTTTAACTCTACTGTTCAAACAAATAAAACCCAGAAATGGATAGTAGTTAATAAACACAGATTGCTCACTGAAGTCTCACAAAATACATGGAAGAATCATCCCAAAATCTACCTAAGAATTGGAAAATCAGGCTCAGATGTGAACATAAGGGCTGATTGAACCAGGTGTCTGTATCTTGCTGAAGTCTCATGAGCCATGATGTGACATGCTTGTGGCATCCTAAGACTCCTGCTCCTTGTGTGTTTAGAGAATTTCCAGACACACATCGAGCTGAAAAGATCCATGAAGTTTGTGCAAGCTACTTCTTACGTGTCAAGAACTCAGTGTACTTTGCAGTTGTGAATCATAGTGTGCCTAGGAGGCAGGTGAAAAAAGAAAATCAGCACAGCAACATATTTAAAATACGAGGTCAGAAGAAGCCCAGGGCCTGGGATGCAAGCTAGGTTTCCTACATGGCTAGCAGGAACCCAATTACTCAGGTTGGTAAAACCTCTCAGAAAACTGTATTGTTTTCATGTGCTTATCCGAATTCTCTTGCCTTGTCACAATTTTGGTTCCTTGACCTCTATTCTGCATCTCTGGGTGAGTTGGTGTTTCTCCACCTCTTTCTGGCATGTTTGATGCGCAGATGGTGGCAGCATTGTACAATTAACTCATTAAAGAGGTTGTGAAGGCAGTCTTCCTTCAGCTCCAAAACCCTTCTCCATTAAACTTGTATATGCTACCCAAATCAAATTACTCTCTCCTTTGTTTCGCATCAAAGCCACCCTTCATCAGCTGTAGTCTCTTGCTCAGGAAGTGGCAGCTGAAGCTAAAAATGCAAAATACGCTAAGGCCCATTAGCCGGAGCAGCCAGACGCTTAATAAATATCTGTCATTTTAACTTTGCTGTGGTTCTCAACATGTCAGCGTTAAGAAGAAGATAAAACAGTGCGATGCAATTTCACTGTAGACAGCAACAATGTCACACACAGACATTGCTACAGGAAACCTGATTTCACACTTTCATTGAATTTTCTAATGTTGGAAAGTCTGAGGTAAAGTATCAACCTGGTCTGGGCCTTACGCCTGTCAGTTAAGATGCTGCTAAGCATGCCCACATCTGGTGCTGCACGTTAAGCCTCTGCTTGCAATGTGGACCTCCCATATCAGAATGAAAGTTGGAGCTCTGGTTACCCTGCTTCTGAATAAGCTTCCTGATAATGGGCTTGGGGTGAACCAGCAGATGGGGGTCTCTGTCTCTTTCTTTCTTGCTACCTCTCAAATACAAAAGCAATAACAACAACCACAAAAAGAAAAACTAAAACTAAGGTATTTGTCAAGCCTCTGTATTGGCATACTGGCAAGGATACATCATCAAGTCTCTTTCATTCACACATACAAACTTGAACTTGCATTGATTTTTTTTTTAATTTTTGCAAGTACTGCTTAATTTTACTAAGGCTATGATATTTATTAACTGTGCATTTACAATGTACTAGATAAATAAAATGACGATAATGAACTTAAAGAATTAAGTTCAATAAATTATAATCAATTTATAGCCTTAGAAGCCAGTGTGAGTGTGTAAAATGATTATTTTTAAATTTATTAAGCAGTTGATGGGTGATCAACACTTAATAAGCCAGTGTATGCTACATGTAAGAAATTAGCATGTAATAAAACCATAATAAATCAAAATGTAGGTTAATGTAGGTTTACGTAGGTTTTCACTTTCCTGAAAAGCTATTTATGATAATTAGTGACAAAAATTGGTTTATCCCACAATTTTTACTATAACAAATTTCATAAGGAAATAATTAGAGATTCTCATAGAGATTAACTTTCAATAATGGTATTTATGTTAGCAGAGCATTCATAAACACTTTCATCTCAAGTTAAAGTGGCATAATTGCATTTTACAATTATGGAAGCATATCTACATATAAAAATGTTGTCATTGAGAAAAAGGTCAAAAGTCCTCCTTGCCAGATGGTGCAAACTCCTAAGTTTGAGAAACTACTAATGTTTTTGTGAACAAACCGTGGTATGAAAGCTATCACTTTATTTTATTATAAGTCTTGCAGAAATAGACATTTTGTTTGAACTGGAATTTAAATTTATGAATCTACTTTTTAAGATTTACTATTGAATCTTATTTTTCAAATATGAAAAGCTTACATGATATAATCTTCCCATCCAAAAGCCAAGACTGAAGAGCTGGAAATGGTTTGTTTTCACTTTCATTTTGTGCTGGTCAGGAATGAACTGCCATTCCAAACCAGACAAATTTATGAAATAGACAACCTAAACACTGAGAAACACAAGGAAAATAAAGTATTGCTGTCGACTGGGGGAATATGCATCTCTAGAAAGTCAAGCAAATCAGTAGGGGAAATCAGTAAGAAAAAGTAATGAACTCCTTGATTTAAGAACAAAAACCTTGCTCTTCATGGCTCAGCAGTGAACGGTGTAGAACCATGATATCAGGTGGCAGATATCTTGATATTTGGTCACATTAAATATTGTAATAATTCTTCCCGGTTTTCTGGTTTGCCCAAATTTCTGATATAGGAATGGGGAAAGTAAATGCAAAGCATGTTCGCACGTTGCCAATTTCAGAGGGCACAAAAGGAGGAGGCTGTTTTTTTCAATATGTAGAATAAAATGTAGCGAATTTTGTTCCCATTGAAGAAAGCATGCTTTTCCTTCCTTCCTGCAAAAGATGAATTGGAATGCCACATTGTATTAGCTTGCACATTTGCTGTTTCCTTATTGTTATGCCTCGGTGTGCAAGATGGCAGTCTCCTATGAAATTACAGACTGATAGGATAAAGCCCTAAGTACTCATCCCCAGATTCTGCAGCTGTCAATCACGTTTCACCTGACTTTCTGCCTACTTCTTGCCTTCCGGAATTATTTTGAAACAAATTCTAGACATGATGTCATATTACGTGTGCTTATGTCAGGAAAAGACAAGAATTCCATTTAGCATAATCCTCAGAATGTTATTCAGCTGAAAATAATAAGCTCCTTAAGTCATCCAAAATCCACCAAGTTCGTCCATTTGATTCGTGTCCTACATTTTCGGGTTTTTTTTTTTTAGTTAGGTTCTATAAAATGAAAATGACATGTTTCAATTAGCAAACAGAGTTCCTCTGAGACATAATCTCCTGGTGTCCTGAATCCATTCTTTTTTATAAGTAATAAACAGCATATTTTACCTCAGAGGATTGATTCTGTCTTACATGGGAATGATCTGTATCTGTGCTATTGACCAGACATACCTGGGAAATAATATGTTCCCAGTTTTCTATGCAAGATAAATTGTTGATCCTGGTAAAATTACTTGGTTGAAGAATTGTTTTATTCATATTAGCTAATAGACTAGTCTTCAAGTAGTATGTTTTGTTTGCAACTTTTACCATAAGAAACAAGGAATCTCCAGCTAGTTCCAAGAGCCAGGGGATTTATTCTGAATGCATGCATAAAAGATGAGGATTCCCATGCACATTTAAGAACAGAAATACACATGACCATGCTGAAATCCTGAGACTGGAAAGAGAATCTAAATGGAGCGCAGCTCCAGGTAATTCAGAAGCAAAAAGTGATGGATTTTCCTTTCCAATAAACCAAGAAAACGAACACAGTTATCACCTGAGGATTATTTTCTCTTTCCTTTGCAGATAAATCTTTCATTTTCCAAAGTATCTTGCTAAGTTCTCAAGAAAGGTAGACTTGCTGTTCTATTGTGGTGCTTCTCAAAACATAAAAACTATTTGGGAATGTTGACAAAATGCAGATTTAAGAGGACCTGCGTATGCCTGAGATTTGGTATTTCTAACAAACCACCTGGCAATGCCAGGAATGTCATCCCTAGATCATGGTTTGGGTGGCAGTAGCTGTGCTAGGCCCCTTGGTTGTTCTTTGGTCAGGTGTCCAGCATTACATTAGCAGGAAGCTGCAATTAGAAGGAGAGCTGGGACCCAAGTACAGGCGCTTGATCTGGAATGCAAGCACTCTAAGTGGCATCTTAACAGCTATGCCAAATAATCACCCTTAGCCCTGAGATTTTCAGTACATATTCTTTCCTGACTGACACCTGAAATGACCATCCTGGAGTACATGTGTTGTCTGGTCACAATTATCAATGATTCACACTGACAATGCAGATGATGTCAGTCCACACTTCAACGTTCTTCAGAATCTGATTTCAATTCCTTTTTTCTTTCATCTCCCTGCCTAGCTTTACCTCATTCCCTATGCTTTACCTCATTCCATCATGAAACAGAAAATTCCAGAGTACCTGATTTTTGTTCCATTCTCTCTCCCTCAAGTGCACTTCATTATGCATTTGCAGCTCACAATTTTGCTTGTCTACTGATAGTTCATAATTAATCACATTGTTTTCAGTTCCGACAACTATGGCTGCAAGCTCTAAAATCATTTAGCGTAGTGTATTTGTTTGTGTATTCATCTCATATAAATGGTTTAAACTATTGCAATGTATGTACTTGACAGATAATAACCAATCAGTGAATATGTTACATGAATGAAGAAATAGAAGGAAGAGCTGCTTTAGCCTGCAGAGATCGAGTTGGAGAATCAGCAGCTAGGGTATCATAGGGAATGCGGGAAGAAGGAAGACGCCGATGACAACAGAATCCACAGACCAAACTCAAGTACATACTCAGTAACTGGACTTACGTGAGAATTTCTCCCGTCTGCCTCTGTTGACCTTGTGCTGAGTCTGTCTGCTAACATTTAGTCTAGTGATAAGGGTGAACATTTAGTCTTGTGATTACAATGTCGTTTCAGATGTCTATTTTCTATTGCAGAACACCTGGATTCTATTCTTGGCACCAACTCCTGATTCTAGATTCCTGTTAATGCAGACCCATGGATGCCACACTGATGACTCAAGTACTTGGATTCAGGATCTACATGAAGGAAATCTGAATTGAATTTGCTCCTTTGTTCTAACTTTAGCAAGACCCATCTCCAAATGTCGCAAATATTTGGTGGTGAAGCAGTTCTCTCTGTCCCCCATCTGCTTTTCAACCTTATAGCTCGATAAACAATAAGGAATAAGAAGATTGTAAGACATGCATTTTGTGGTCACTTACACATTTTAATAGAACACATCGGGAGACTCTCCATAAATGTGAAGGGACGATAACCCTTTTGTGGCACCGTTGGCTTTAGTGCATGACTGCCTCAGTTCCATTATAACCTGCTAACATTTTTTTCTGTATTAGTTTCTCCTACCAATTTCTGAGGTCCTTGAATGGAAGGCTCAATGTAACAAAAATGCTAGAACTTTCTACAGCTAATACAGAGTTTTTGGTAAAACTAATGAATAAGCAAATAGAAATAAATTGCACAAAACATAGCATATTATCTTTCTCCTTTTGGCTTTGGATTTTACTTATAAGAACTACTTATGGATGTAAATAAATCTCTCTCTTTGTAAACACTCTTGGACTATTTGGAACATGAACAAATTAAGGCCTGTATTTTAAAGTAACAGGAAGGGAAAAGAAAGTCAATCTTGTAGCTTATTTTCCTTGATGTCATTCATTTCGCTCTTAATTGAATACAATAAACAACCATGTCATTACATAAATTAATTAGCAATTTATATTACATTTTCTTACTGCCATTATTCTTAGGGCCAGGATTCAAAGGTCATGAAGAATCCTACAAGATAATTAACAAGGAAGAAATACAAAGCACAAAATAGTGATGTGTTTTGTTATCTTGTAAAGATTGTTTAATGCCATGAGGGAGATAAGCAGATGAATCCAAGAAAGAAACCTCCAAGCATAACAGATACATGGGCTCTAATTGGAAGCTCTTCTATTTGCAATGAATCTGGCCCTAGAGAATTACTGAATGTTCCAAGTTTGGGTAACTAAAAATATCTGATCTGGTTGTAATATGTCAGTTCCCTGTATTCAATTAATTGCCAGAGGGAAGGCTACCTAATCCAAAATTGCATCAATCTGAGACATTTCAATAATTTTCTTATAAATATAAATGTGAAAGTTTCTTCTGTCTACAATGTGTTAACTGGAAATTATTGGTAGCTTTCTTACAGAGATAATTCGCTTTGCAAGACAGAGGATGCCCACATCTTATACCACGGTCCATTGTTGGAGTGCCAGCTCCTCCATGGTTCTGATTCTGCTTCCTGTTACTGCAATGATTGGTGGCAAATGATGGCTCAAGTACTTGTACTTCTGTTGGCCACACAAGACACCTTGGATATAAATCCTGGTTCCTGACTGTGTCCTGGACTGTCCCTGACTGTTACAGATGTTTGAAGAAGGTACCAGCAGATGGATGATATCTTTTTCTAGTCTACTTTCTCTTTCACTTTGCCTTTCAAATAAATAATAAACAAATCTTTCAAGTAAGAAAAGATTATTTTTTAAATGATTTTGGTTCCTGGAAATACTGAGGACATACAGCTCTACTTTTATTTTCTTATAGTTTAGTTGTTTAATCCTTGGTATACCTGAACTAAAAATTTTTCCTTGTAAAATAGTTGTAACTGAGTGTCTGTTTAGATTATCTATCGGGGATTTAGCAAGCTTCATAGCAACTTGAATAGTTTGATAAAACTCCCATAGAAGTTGGAGATTATGTGTAGGTGAATATACAGTCATGGAGGGTACATAGCAAAGTGTTCTTACTGCTTTATAGTTGGATTAAAGACGCAGGGGAGCATTGGGCACAGCTAAATTATGCAAATGTTTAATAAAAGTCTGTTAATTTTATTTATTTTTTAAAGGCCTGTTAATTTTATAATTAACAAATAGTTTTAAAACTATGCTAAAAACTATGCTAAAAACTTGTAGGGAAAAATAAAGGAAAAAAAAGAAGTGCTTTTTCAGCCACTCCCAGGCATTTTCATGCATACATGAGAGAGCATAGACTTAGCTGTACAGCTAAGTTAGCACAGGGTTGTGACTGATTCTGGTACCAGCTCTAAGTTACAGATGCTGCTTCCCGAGCTGTCAGTGCCTGACTTTGGAACACCTGGTGCACAGAGACACAGGCTGCTGTCCCAGGCTAATGCTCCCGGAGACAGTGTGGCAGAGTGGGCAGCATTTCTGAGGTTGGCAGTTATACTGCTTAATGTTTTAAATAAAACTGCTTAATTTCCAATTCTATCTCTCACTTGATAGATTATGAAATATCATCTAGGCTAGTTAGCATTTCTGTGCCTTGATTTTTCATGAGCAAAACATGCTAAAAGTCTCTTCACTCATAAGGCAGCTAGCTGTGAAGTATAGCAGAAATATTATATGACCAAGTCTTGTATAGACAATGCACTCTCCCTAAGCAAGTGTCCGCCAACAATGTTTTCGAAAAGCAGCGTGATGTGTAGGCCGTGCTGGCTACTTTCTCTAACAGCAAACTTGGTATCCATTACCAGCAACAAATCCCTTGGGGGTAATGATTTTCTTGTCAAGGTGACAAATTCCTAAATGCTAGAATCAGTTTCCACAATATTGATTCTTGTCCTGCAGGTCTGCACATTGCTAAACTAGAGCAAAGCTGTTCCCAAGTTTATTCAGTTCATCACATCAAAGTGGAGAGCTTGTTCTCCATCATGGATACTGTTGAAAAGTTTCTATAAAGTTCGTTTACATAGTGTGAATTCCTGAGACCTATAATCCTTAGAGTTGACGGAGTATTTTGATTTGAATTATTTATCGTATAGGTTGTCCTTAGCTAATAAGGGTCAGCTTGGTGATAGTTGTTCCTGGTGGCATCGCTTTGACATGTTTATGTACACTGTTGGTAGTGGGTGTGTTGAGTTTAGCAGGTATATAAGTTGTCCCTCCAAAAAGAACACACTATGACATAATATCAGAAACCAAAGATGTGCTCTATGTAGAAAGTTACAGAACAGAGCAATGTTTTATATATATATATAATAAATCTATATTTAAATATATTTAAAATAAAGCTTCCATGTGAGAAAGTAAAGCATCAGAAGTTACCTGCATATTTGCTTCCTTGATAAGGCATTAAAGAGCAGTTTAATAAGAGATAGTCATTGATATTCAAATCCATGAGATAACTCACATAGAGTCATGTGTGTACCTCTTTACTCAGGATTTTATTCCAGCCAATGAGGTTCCAGAGAACATTCACTGACCACACAGGACATTTCACGTCTAAGTCAGGGATAGACTTCTTGTTTTATCCACAAAAAGTCAAAGTCTTTCCAGCTCTGCTCCATCCAAACGAAGAACGTCTTTTCAACTGTCATGTTCAGTGCCCATACTCTTGCCCGTGATTCCTATGTGAGCAAAAGGCGTCAGTGATTAAAACATTGTGCCTGTTCTGATAGAGAAGTTTTCATAAGTGCGCTCGGCTGCTCGAATGGAAAAGTGGGTTCCTGAGAAAGTACGCTTATTCAGAAAAGGCTGTTAACTTGCAACGTGTCACAAACTTCATCAAATTCTTAGCCATCTAGCAAAGTCATAATATAAGCACAGTGTTAATTTTAAATATCTAGTGCTGAATTATTATCCATTTGGGCACATATGGTAAAAGGCAGCTCAGAAGAAGCAGAGAACAGCATCATCTGAGGAATTACACTTACAAGAGGTAAGAGGAGATGGGGAAATGAAAACTTAACAAAACCTGCTGGTTGTTATTTTTCTATAAGATTTGTTCAGTTATGAGCTCAGCGTGGTACCCTAGCGGCTAAAGTCCTCACCTTGAATGCTCCGGGATCCCATATGAGCACAGGTTCTAATCCTGGTGGCCGCGCCTCCCATCCAGCTCCCTGCTTGTGACCTGTGAAAGCAGTCGAAGATGGCCCAGAGCCTTAGGACCCTGCAATCACAAGGGAGACCTGGTAGAAGCTCCAGGCTGCTGGCTTCAGATCGGCTCAGCTCTAGCTATTCAAGCTGCTTGGGGAGTGAATCATGGGATGGAAGATCTTCTTCCTCTTTGTCTCTCCTCATCTCTGTGTACTTGAATTTGCAATAAAAAGAAATAAATCTTTTTTTTTTTTAAAAAAAGGCTTGTTCAGTTATTTAAAAGTAGGAGTCGTGGAAAAGGCTCTTCATTTTACTGGTTTGTACTCCAACTGAACACACGGACCAGGGTGGAGCCAAGCTGAACCCAGGAACCAGGAGAAGGGAGATTCATTCGGTTCATTCGGGATTCCACACTGGTGACAAGGATCCAAATACTTGGGCCGACTGCTGTTGCTTTTCTGAGCCCTTTAGCTGGGGGCTAGATAGAAAGTGAAGCATCAAAAACAAGTGCTCACATAGAAAGCAGGAGCAATAGGCAGAAGTTTGCCCACTTACCCCCAATGTCAGGCCACAAATCATCCTCTTTTAAAGTTCTGTCTGTATGAAATTGTTTATCCAGTTGCCACTCTGCCTGGCCTTTGGCTTAATATGAATTATCATCACTCTATCAGCTCCCCACCTGTTATTTATCTGTCATCTATATCATCCATCGCCGTTTTCTGTCTCCCTCCTTTTATTTTTCTCCTAATTTCTCAAAAGCTAATTCTTTTCACTTTTTGAAGACAGCTTCATCATCTCTTAATGGTCGCATCTCTTCAGCAACTTCTCCATACATCTGTGGATCCTGTAAATTCCTTTTTGACTTCCCAAAATCTTCTTCTTCAAGTATTCTACTACAGATGACTTCTGTTTTCTGCCACTGAAACAATACAAGCCTTTGTCACTCATTTGACTACCTTTCAAATTCAACTGTTTGTCATTCAATCAATGGCAATCACATGTCCAGTGCACTTGTACACTTAGGGCAGAAGCCAGCATGGGTTGAAATAAACCATTATATATGAGATGTGTATTTTGTGATCAATGACATGCTTAAACACAATTTGATTTTGTCTTCACAACAACCCTATACACTTGAGGAGTAAAGGGAACAGGCTGGTATGAATGTAGGAATTGAGAAAATCAATCTGCTTTCAGGTATTTCTGAATATAAAGTCTATCAACACATCTGCGCATCCCATGCACTATTCCACACAAATTAAACTTAGTTCACAAAGAAAATCGATTATAAAGCTTGGGTGTAAGTTCTTTTAACTTAAATCGCGTTTCAACAAATAATTGTCGTTGGCAGAAAATAAACTTTCAGAGCAGCCTTACAGGGAAGAGTAATAAGTCAGTCTTGGAAAGGCACAATTAGCCCTCAACTCTTTCCATTTTGAAGCCCAAACTTTTCTTCTTGGTCATATTTTCTGTAGTTTAAAGGATTTTGTGACTTAAGATTTCTTTATGTCAGTGAGGTTAAACATCTCTTTTTTTAGACTTACTTATTTTCATTTGAAACTCAGATTTATAAAGAGAGAAAGACAGACATAGGGAGCCTCCCTCCACTGGGTCACTCCCTGCATGGCCACAGTGGCCAGAGCAAAGCCAAAACCTGGAGCCAGGAGCCAGGAGTTTGTTTCAGGTCTCCTATGTGAGTACAGGGACTCAACAACTTGAGCCGTAATTCACTGCCTTCCCAGTCCCAAAGTAGAGTGCCAGATTGGAAATAGAGTAGCCGGGACATAAACTGGCACTCCTATGGGACGTTGGTGCCAAATCAGGAGGAGTAACTACACCACTGTGCCGGGTCCTTGGACAGTCTTCCATTTGATGATTGTTTACAATCCCTGCCTATCTTACTGCTCAAATATGACCTTTTTATTTTTTATATTTATTGAAATACATTTTCTGGAGCATCATGTCTTTCATGAGAATGTACATTAAAAATGCTATCTCAAAAGAAAAAAAAGAAAATAAGTTAAAAAAAAAACTTTATTTTTTTTTTTTTAAAAAAGCACCACCATCTAGTTCCAAGAACTTTACCCACAATAAATTTCCATAGCAGTGACAGTTATAGAATGGTGGGAATATACTGATGTCATGGTTATATAACACTGACACCGTCACTGAATGATGCACATAATAAAACAATTTAATGCTAAATTTTATGTCATTTGAATTTCATCACAACGGAAAAAGCACGGTATATACAAAGTTAAATTTGTTTTGTATCTCTTTTTTTTTTTCTTAGAAAAACTCGCTCATCTCAAAGGTTATGTCAATAATTACAGAGACCAGAATAAAACACCTAAGCTGGTTTCATTAAGTGAAAATATTATGCACTATTTTCTTTTTATTGTACCCATTATGACTTTACTTGAATATATATAGATTTTTTATGGCACAGAAACAGAGGTAGTATTAGCACTTAGCAAAAACTACACCTCACAGGGGAACTACCATTTGTTTTAAAACTCTAAAATTCCCCACTGTTAGAATGCCTTGGTTCATAGAGAAGTGCATTTCTTGCATGAAGAAGTTTTACCTATTTTTACGGATCAGTTGAGTATACAACGGCTCTTGGGGCCTTTGGACTTGACAGCCCCTTGACAAGATTTTGATGACTTCCAAAACACTTTTGCAGCCCATGTCTCCCTCCCGGACAATGCATCCTATTTCTTATTGTCTCTTGGATGTCACCCTGAGAACCTTCAGACACAAGACTCAGCGTGTCTGGAGATGTGCATGCTGTTTTTGTACTCTCCTACCTGCTGCTGTTTCAGTCCCATTTGAATGCACTGAATGATGTGCCTCTCCACTCAGCTGTCCAAACTTGAAATGTAGGCATCATTCTCAGATGTTCTCTCTTCACCCACACCTTATCCATCAACACATCCTTTAGAGTCCATAACAGCATCCTTCTGGGTCTATTTCAAAGACTCAGTGTACAGACACCTGCCCACGCACACACAAGAAAAACCTTCCCCTTCTTCTGCCTGGTGTGCCACAGTCAGCTTTCTGTTTGCCTGGATGAACTAAGCTCTGTAAACACAGAAGTGTCCTTGGACCTCAGCTGATACAAAGCCTAGAAAAATAAATCTGCAAATGAGATCCTAAATATAAATTTGAAGTCTCTGAATTTTCTGTTCTTGTGATGCCAGCTAGGGTCCAAATGTCAGCAATCTGCTTTTATTTAGCTATTTTTTTTTTACCTGTCTGAGCTCAAGCCTTGAAATATAGCTTCTGTTCATGTTCTTGCTCACATCTCTTGGCGAAATGATTATGGAGCATGCAAACAACTTATTTTGAGCATAAATACATGTTTTTTTTAATATGATACTGATTTTTATCCACAGATCAACAAACCATTCTCCCTTTTCTCTTAAACAGGATATTCAGAAACTTCAGAATGCCATCATAGCCAAATCTTGGCTAAATCTGTGGTCTAAAATTAAAACCACAATATTTATGAGAGCACAGGATAATTTTTCCAGATTAGTAATTTTTTAAGTGCTGAACTGAAAATTAAAAAATTACATTTTCCTTAACTGTTCTATAGAAATCACGCGAAAAACCACAGTGTAATAAGAACGAACAGCTCAACACCATCTTCCAATAGTTTTGACAGTTGTGGAAAGAAAAGTAAAAGAACATAGACACTAAAATCCATTCTGTATCTAAGAAAATCTGATGTAGAGGTCAAATATAGACTCTGTTTCATTCATCTTTGGACATTCAGGTAAAGATAAAGTCACTTGGAAGCAGAAAAATAATGCTGCCCTCAGAGTTCTTCTCAGCCATATTTAATGTGAGAATATAGTTGGGCACAAATTCCCAGGGGAAAAAAAGCAGTCTGAGTCAATTGTATCCATGGACACTTAGAGGTAAAGAAAATACAGTATTTGGGGAATGTGCAAACATTTCAAAAACATTATTAAGTCCTTGTTGAAGAAATAACTAGAGATGCATTTTTACCCAACCAAAGGATTGAGAGGAGTGGGGGAAAATGGCAAACAGATGGATAGAAAATATTAAATGTGCTGAACTGTAGAGTTCATTATTTTTTGAAGCTGACTTTTATACTGCAGAATGGCAAATTATAAGCACTGAAAATGGTGATATAATAAAATGGACATTAGCATTTTTTGGCATTATTTCTTCAATTGTTGCTTTCTGCTCTGTCTCCTTTCATGTGTTCCTATAAAACATATATTAGTTGAAGGAACATGATGGCACAACAGGTTACACCGCTACTTAGGACATCGGCACCACTTATTGGAATACTTGGTTCACGACCTAGATATTTCAAGTTTTGGATGTGTGCTGATGTGTCTGGGAAGCAGTGGATGATGGCCCGGGTACCTAGGTTCCTGTTTTTTTATAAGAGATGACTAGATAGAGCTCTGGGATTATGGCTTGGGCTTGGGTAACTGAAAGCACCGTGGATACTTTAAAAGTGAGTCTTTAACTAAGGAAAGACAGTATGCACACGGTGGGGGCAGATTTCCTTATTTCTCACATATCCTCTAAATCGTGTATCTGGACAGGATGTTGAGAGGGAAGGAGACTTGGAAGATTTTCAAAATCCAAATATATGCTTTTGCCGCTGCATTGGTAGTGCCAACATTTAAGGATCAGTGGCTCCTGCAGGGAATGCAAAATGTGTGCAGAAACTACTATACAGTTTGGATATGACAACATATTAAGGGAATTCAATCGAAAGAGATTCAGAGTTCAGAGATATTCAACCTTGGCCCTGATGAAGATATGTAGTGAATACAAAGGGGGTAAGGAGAAAAGGCACATGTCACACTATTTGGCTGTAATGCAGAGTATGTGAGAGTTTGCAAGAATTAGTGGAGTTGGAACTTTCAATGATTTGGGTTGTTCAGAACAGAAATTCGGATTTGAGAAGTTCATTTTTTGGGGGGACACCCTGAGGCCTCGGTTAGTGCTGATGGCAGGATGCTGGTTTCTTGCCTGCAATGTCTTCAGATTCAGTTATAGCTCTTGCTTCCATCCCATGACATTAGGCTGCTGTGAGATCTGGCTGTCAGGTGAAACTCTGCTGGACGCCATTCCTCATGTTGTTCTGAACTTCTCCAAGCGTCAGTTTTTCTCCCTAGCAGACTAGGGAAGAGGGAGAAAGACCCCAGACAGATCTACATTCTAATCATGATGCTTCTACATATAGATATATGACCTTGGGCAAATTGCTTAACCTTTCTGAGCCAGCTGGAGAATGGTGATAATAATTCTTATCTTGCAGAGATGCCATGCCAATAAAATGAAATGTTTAAGCATCTCGTTCTTAGATGCTTCATAAAGCACTCTCATTCCTATACCAAATTCTAGGCTCAAGCAAGTCAAATTTGAGGACTTATCCATCCTTCCCCATCCCCAGCCTTCAATTTAGGACAGCTTAATGAATTCTTCACTGAGATCGACTTTAAACTCTCTTGGTTTCTTGCTCAGAGGCCAGCACACAGTGTTACCTAACAAGGTTTATAGTGTCCCTTTTAAGTGTAAAGCTATATTTATCAAGAAGGTTAGAAATCTAAAGATAGGGCTTGTGCCAGCCTTTGAGCTAATTCACATTTAAATCACCTGGTACAGCCACCCAACAAAGGAGATACTACACTCACTGCAAGCTGGGAGGAAAATCATAGAAAATTTATGGAGACAAAAATAGTTGTGAGAACCCGAGTACATGAAAGCTTGCCACAATCCCCCAGGCCACAGCTCCTAGTGGAAGACCTCACAGAAAACAACGAGGAGTGTCAGTCTCAGGGTGTGCAGTCAATACAGGAATGACTAGGGGGTTCTCTGACAGTTGCAACCCAGGCTTTCTGATTTACTTTTAAGTAGAGTGTTAGTTGAGATTTCTCTTTTTCAGAAAAGATTCATGTATTTTCATTGGAAAGGCAGATTTGGCAAGAGAAAGACAGACATAAAGCTTTTCCATCTGCTGTTTAATTCCTCAAATGGCCACAATGGCTAGAGCTGAGCTTTTTCAAGACTAGGGCTTTCTTCCCAGTCCCCCATGGTGATTCAAAGTCCCAGGCACTGGGGCTATCCCCTGCTGCTTTCCCAGGTCACAAGCAGCAAGCGAGCTGAATTGGAAATGGAATAGCCACGACACAAACTGATGCCTGTATAGGATGTCACATTTAGAAATGGAGCCCTTGCATCAAACCCCTAGTTAGAGATTTCATCTTATAATGCACAGTGGCTGATCAAAATTTGCTCTCCTGCAAGTACCAAGCTGATCACAGAGCATCAACTGGAAGCCTTGTTTGTATGAGAAAACATTTCCAACTTTAGGTTTTTGAAATCCAGATAACAGAATAACCCTGCATGCAGACAGAAAAATTAATGGACACTGTATGTCTCAGCATCCTTAGAGGCAACTGAACGTGGTTCTGCTTGAGTCTCCTAAGACAAGCCCATCTCCTCTGCCAATGATACTGAGTCCACAACATTGCAGGGAGGTGCAGAAGGTCAGAACTGAAGGAGTCAAGTCAACCCATTTCATAATGAGACAATGAAAACCAAGCAGCATGTAGCATTAGACCTACAGCTTCCCAGAATAATAACATTGTCACTAACATCTAACTAAACACAGTAAATAGTAATGTTAAAGTTGTTAACCTGTCTACAACGAAAACCATTAAAACAGACAATAATTCCGTTTGACCATTTTCCTCCAAGAGTAAGGCATGTGTATGTAATGTCTATTGTCACTTACTAAAACTTGCTGACATTTAAAAATTTTAGCACTTTAATGATCAAAGTTTCATGAAAATGTGTGTTATGAAGAAACACAGAAGGGATTTCAAAACTTTTCTAACCAAAATAAATTTATCTTTTAAAGTCCCCTTTTCCCACAAACTTTTTGAGGTAACTTTAAAGAGCTATTAAGAAACAATGGATGTTTGAAGTTCCTTTTTATGAATTAGAGAAATAAGCAAGAGACTCTGTGACATAGATAGCATATCATAAAAAATGATAAGGGGAAGCTCAGAATCATGAGCAAAGTCCCAGCACAATGAAATATGCATGTAGAAATCAATTTTAATTATTTCTCTAATAATTGGAATTTAAAGTTTTTTTGTGAAATCTGTAATTCCTCCTCTCTCATGCTAAATCCAACCTTTCAACAATCAGGGAGGTTATGGCTCTATTTTGATGAGCAGTTATTTCTAATGATTCTTGAGTCAGATAACTCCTTCTATTTGCATTCACCAAAAAGCCTTTCATTTTCTCTGGTTCTTCCCTACTCAAATTGCTTTTTAGAATGGCCAAAGAAAAAGCTAATAGCTGTGACTATGTGTGAATCAGGAGATGCCTATAGGAAAATGCCCAGAGGAGGATGGAAGATGGAGGCAGTATGAAGGAGCTATGGGACAGCAGTGCTTTTCCAGATCTGCTCAATCCTGTCAACCTGTCATCCACCTACTCAGGCATTGATATCTCCTTGTGAGACGTCACTATGGAGAGAAAAGGGGGAAAAAGTAAATGAAATGGCTCATCCTTGGTCGTGAAGATATTCTCAAGCCAGTTAGGCAGCCTTAGGATGCTGGCCAAGTAGCAGCTATTTCTAGGGCCTTGATGGGTGGGCGCCACATTCTTGGTTCAATCGCCTTCCTGAATTAACTTGCTGAGGGAGATACCACATATGTCATTGTCATTGAATAACTACACACGAATCTGGTATTTAAGCAGTGACAGTCTTTTAGCGTTTTCCCACTTCCAGCTTGATCTTTCCATTAATAGAAACGAAGAACTATTCCATATTCATTTAGCATTCCCATGGAAATAGTTGCATACATGAATCGGAATTTCGTCACTACAAATAAAATTGGAGGTAAATAACTTTAAGAAAAAGATTATCTAGGGCCCGGTGTTGTGACCTAGCGGCTAAAGTCCTTGTACATGCTGGGATCCCATATGGGTGCTGGTTCTAATCCCAGCAGCTCCACTTCCCATCCAGCTCTCTGCTTGTGGCCTGGGAAAGCAGCAGAGGACAGCCCAAAGCCTTGGGACCCTGCACCCACGTGGGAGACCTGGAGGAAGTTCCTGGGTTTGGGTGGACTCTGTTCCAGCCATTGTGGCCACTTGGGGAAGTGAATCAGCAGATGGAAGATCGTCCTCTCTGTCTCTCCTCCTCTCTGTACATCTGCCTTTCCAATAAAAATGAAATAAATCTTAAAAAAAAAAAGAGAGAGAGAAGGATTATCTAACTCACAGTTTTGGAAGTTCAAATCCAAGACTGGGCAATCCCAACCTTTTGTCTTCCAGTGAGGATAACAGCAATAGTGGAATTTATGTGGATGAGGAATCACATGGCAAGCCAGGAAAAGAGAAAAAGAGCTATTGGGCCCAAACTCAGGCATGTATAATAGTTCACACAGGAGAACTAACTTTGAAAGCATGTTCCCAATGACCTACAACCTCCCACTAGATTCCATCTCCTAAAAAATGTCCCTTAGCTTTTTAGGAGTGCCGCTATGAGGCTCACCCTATTAAAACATGGCCTTTTAGAGACCTTTAACATCCAAATCATAGTCCTTGCATATCCCATCTTATTGTCTAAACACTGGAGCTGGAAGCTTATGGCTCTTAGATTTTAGTACAATGGTAATTATAAATCAACACAATTTAGTATTCAGGAAGGCCTAGCTTTACCCATCAAATAGCTTTCATGACTGTAGTGTATGTCCACATTTGGCATATCACTGACTGAGCCCCTGATGGATGTTGACATTTTCCCATTTGTAAAACAGAGGAGGCCATGGTAGCAAAATTCAGTGACCTTCCCCCAAGCAAGTTAAATCATTTTGCAATTTTGGGTCGAGTAACATCACTTTGTCTGCCCATGATTCAAGTATATATTCTTCCTGCACTTTAGGATCCTTGCCATATCGCTTCTCGGCCTTTTGGCTAAGATCAAGTGTAGGATCCTTGCCATGGCTTTTGCTCCCTTTGTGTAACTCCAAGTTACTTTCTAGCCAAAGACTTGTCCTCTCTATAAATTTACCTGCTAGATATCTTTGTCCAGAGGACCCAAAAGTAACCCAAGACTAGTAAGCCCAAAGGCGAGCCTTCACGTATTCCCTTTCTCTAACACACACACACACTCTGTCTCTCTGTCTCTCTCTCTCAAGTACACGCTGTTTTATCTCTTTTCCTTCTCATGGCTGAGCTTGTCATGAGCCACCTAACAGGCCTAGCCTCTTTCAAAATTCAGTCAAGCCCACTCTGTGGGTAACCATCTCACCAAGTTCCTCCAGAACAGAATCTGGAAGTATTTCTTCTCCTGAGTGAATTCCTCTTTGCTTAGGATATTACACTCTGGCATGTCTCGCATCCTTTTGGTGTTTGCTTTCACTTACCGAGTGTTGCCATTGAATTCAATCTTGTGAAGATTTAAGTCAAATGTGGTTTTTATTTGTTTATTTAAACGGAAATGCCATGTGGATTTTTTCGTTGTTGTTGTGTTTGTTGTTGTGTTTGTTGTTGTAAGAAGTCATTTATTTTGAAAGCTATAACAAGTTTGGGGGGAATAAATCAAGGAGAAAAAAGTTGGATGTTTAATTAAAATGAAAACAAGCAGCTGCTGACTGATTCAATTCATTGCATGTTTGTGTGAGTGTCTGTGACTGCATGGCTGTGTGTGTGTGTGCGTGAAACTGTAAAACACTAATAACAGTTCTGTCTTAAGAAAAGTATGTAGATATTAATTGGTATTATTGAAGATACTTTGGTTTGGGTTTAGGAAGCAATGTTTGGATGACAGTGAAAGAAACAAGGTAGGTTTATTTCATGTGCTGTAGTTGATTTTGAAAGGAAATTGACAGAGAACTGTATTACCACGTATGGTTTGGGGAATGATATTTACAATAATAACAGATTATGTTTAATAGGTGTTGAGAGATGGGAATGAAATGATTGTTGTTTTTTGTTGTTGTTGTTTTAATATAATAATGACATAGTCCAGGCACCAATTGGATTTGCCATCTTTTTCTATACCTCTTTTTCCTTCAAGAGGTTTTTTCAGTATATCTGAAGCATGACACTCTGTCCTTCAAGGATGGTACATTGAGCATCTCCACCAATGTTTGAGCCATCACGTTCATGAAAATCACCCTACAACCTCCAGAAATTTCAGGGCCAGAAGGAAACTTGAAAGAATTTGGCTTAACTGTCTCGGTTGTCAATTTAGAAGGTAAGACTGGGAACACCAAGTGTTGTGACTCTTGAACAGGTACAAGAACGCTGTATTGAAAGTGCCCTGGACCGGCTTTCAGAGTGACAGGAGTGCAAGCTCCAGGTTTGTCATTTATTCTCCAGGCAATGTTGGGCTTAACCTTCTGAGACTCAATTCCCTTAAAGTAAATGGAGATTCCTAGAGTCTTTCCTGCGTTGCTAAAGAGTTGAAGAATGAATAAAATCTTGCCCTCAAGAGCATTTTGTGAGCTATAAAATGTTTGTGCTGCTGTTCTTTTGCTTAGTTTATAGTCATGAAAACAGCAGATGGGACTCTTGATTCAGCTGCTTGCGTGGAATTAGCTCTTGTTCTTCACAGCCACGGTGCTCAAAGTTCCCAAGTAAATTTTTTAGGAGATAATGTTCTGAGTCCATGTGTACATAAGTAGCTAAGAGAAAAAAATACTGAAGTGCACATTTGATGAACTGTTCAGATCTTTAAGACTCAGTGCATCTTTGTTGTATAGTATCATTATTTATATTTCACTATAAGAAAATAGACCCAGTCACAGCCACTAGAAGGCACAGTCCAATTTGAAACCTTGATCTGCCATGTGAAAAAAAAAATAAACAAAAAATACACAATTCTAACTGCTAATAAAGATAAACTAGCATCGTTTTATAAATTGATCAAACTTGATTTGAAAATCAAAGGCAAGATTTTGTTCATCAGGTTGTGCCAACATGCCACAGAAGATTGCCACAGCACTATTTGATGTAAAAATCACTGGTGAAGACTCAATGCAGATGCTAATTAATTACCTCCCGGCCTTACTGCACTGCCTAGTGAAAAGACCAACAAAGAGACTGCTCCAAGACTGTGCTGCAAAATGACAACAGCCACAGGACCTCGCCCTCTGCCGGGCAACCTTGTGTCCTGTCTTTGGTAAAACAGGAACATTATTCAAAGATGTAAATGAGATATTTTGAGCACTTTTATATTTATGACTTTATTACTCCGAGATGGTTGGGAGTTTTAATTTTGTGGTTAGCCCACCTAGTGTTTCTTTATTAAAATCGTAGTTCTTATTAATCAAAAATGCTCTTGGAAGTCAGGTCACATAGATTCTATAAAGCAGGATGCACTAGTTCACCCTGGATTTGATGTGAGATTTATCTCTTAAAGATGCACACTGATTTATATGTGTGCTCACAAGTGTGGCAGAGAATTAAAATATGACAGCAAGTGGGAAAGGTTCACAGCTTTCTGAATGTGATCGTAAATAAAGGAGTTCATGACCAAGTTCCTCCAGATAAAAGCCATGTTATTTCTCACCCATGAGGAGCGAACTAGAGTTGCTTTGTTTGCAGCATCCATGGTTAACTAGCATTGAGCTTGCATAGATTTTTCTTTTTATGCATAGCGCACTAAAGAATGCACATTTTTGGAAGCAAATGAAACGACCTTTGTTATTTCCATTATAACCTGGATTTGTATTCACCAGTAATGGCCAGAATAACCCATTACAGATATATCATGGTTCTTACGTTGAACTTGGAAAACCAGAAGGGTCAAAGACTGGCAGGAAAGTTGATACGCGATAGCACTTGGAGGAAACTGCTCCCATAGCAGGGACGTTGAATATCGAAAGAGGATACAAATGGTCTTTAATGGAAAACTAAAGGTACTTAAAATGAACTTGTTTTCTATTTTTCCTTCAAATATTATTTATTAGACCTTCACATACATGCAAATTTAATACACAAGTCTTCTTTTGTGGTGACTGACAATATCCCTGTGCTCCCCCTCCAAAACCAAATATTATCAGACAAACAGATGATTAAATACAATTTGATATCTAGAACTATCAAAATAGGGGCGGCAGCCATGGTCATAAGCAAAATGTAATTTACATTGATATAAGAATTAATTTATGAGATAAACCCAATCATTTGGGAAGAGAAATCCATAAGCAGAAAGTAACAGAGCCCAGGAAGCCAGCCATGCCTGGGAACTACTTGCATCCTTATACATTTGTCTGACCTCTCTGAGCCCCAGGGTGGCAAAACACCTACCTCAATGGATTATTTTGAGAAATAAACTTCATGTGTACAATGCCTAACTCATGGAAGACATTAAAAAACATTAATCTTGTTTCCCCCCCCAGAGGAAAATTTTAGCTGCTGCCACTCTTTGATGTGGTAGCTCTTCTAACCAAATGATGTTGTCTGTTCACCCAGCTCACCCAAAATTTGTGTAGTTTTGCATGGCTCTAGTCAGAAATGGTAAAACCTTAGAGAGGCTCTGGTGCAACCTGAAAATCTATAGGAAGGGTCCCATTGTTTCAAGTCTTTTGTATAATCTGAAAGAATTGGCACTGTTCCAAAATAGTCCAGCACCCCTAAAGAGCTCTTGAGTGCCCCATGGTGGTTGTCTTGTTGCATTGGTCATCACTACCTTGGCAAATTCATACCTTTTGCTGCTCACAATAATCTGCCTCTAGACCCTATTTCCAGTCTCTCTCTCTCTCTCTCTTAAGTACACACTGTTCTACCTCTTTTCCTTCTCATGGCTGAGCTTGTCATGAGTCACCTAGCTGGCCTAGCCTCTTTCAAAATTCAGTCAAGCCCACTCTGTGGGTAACCATCTCACCAAATAACCATCTCATCTCTCTCTCTTTCAAGTACGTCCATGGATAGAGTAAAGCCATTGCTTACCAAGCTGCAACAGCCCTGGAGTGGATCTGATGATAAATGGCCCTCTTCTCTGTAGTGATGGTCCCAAACATGGCTTTCTGTTGTGATAGCTCCTGAGTTTCAAATCTTCTCCCTTCTCTGCACCAGCGAAGTGGTAACTCTCTGGAAGTATTCAACCACAAAAGCTACCTTACTGGTTTATTCGGCCTGAATGGACTAGCTCCTACAGTGGTTTTCCAAGCCAATAAATCCACATACACTGGCACAAGGAGCTTATTCCCTCCTCCCTTATGCTATAGGACTCCCCTATCTGGCCCTTTTCTCGATGGCTACTTGCCTTAGTCATTGGATGCTACCCTGATCCTCTGCATTAGCCTGTGGGTTGCTGGTATCAGCAAAATCTCTCCCAAAATACCTCATGTCTACTCCATAGGTCCATTGGGGAATAATTCCTAATCCTTCCCTGTTGGTATCACCAAGTTCTGGTCCCTGCGCATCTTCAGACCACAGGAAAGACCCAGGGATAATTGTTATAAGGAAGATGGATGGATGTGTCAGGCCTGGGTGTCCATATCTTTAAGCTCCTTGTCATGGCACAGAAAGCTTGTGTCAAGTAGAAAAGGGCAGGCATCTGCTGGGCTTTTTATTTTGCTTTATCTTCTTTCCCCTCCATCTTGTCAAATCAAATTCTTGGTCCAAATTAAATCTAAACCCAAACTTTAAGGTCACTGTAAAGGTGTATTGCTCAAGGTTGGAGGATAAACCATATTTCATTTCAAAGTTTGTTCTTTGGACTTAAATATTTTGATATTTAGACCTAGTCTGCTGGTCTTTAGCGGAAAGCATAGAGGTTGATTTGACTGTTTTCCCGGCATAGAAAATATAAGATGATTGTCAGTGTGTGTTGTTTAGAAATTTCTTTTATTTTTCTACCTTTTCTTCATCTACATTCAAGTGATCTGATGAAAGCAGAGGGAAATAGGTAGCTGCCAAGGCTTTGCAGAAACATGAGTGTGACACTCGGGCATGTAGTCCAAACTGTGTAAAACAAACTAAGGACCCTCATGTAGAAAGTAGAACAGTGAAAAGGGTTAGCATTATAGATTTAAAGATGAATTTCATCAGGGGCACTTCTGCAAGGCAGTTCCAAGTAAGGAGATTGCAGGTAGAAAGAAGATGTTTTTGGTTCATAGCATGAGAAATTAAACCATGGGTTCCATATGGGCGCCGGTTCTAATCCCAGCTGCTCCACTTCCCATCCAGCTCCCTGCTTGTGGCCTGGGAAAGCAGTCAAGGACAGCCCAAAGCCTTGGGACCCTGCGTCTGCGTGGGAGACCTGGAGGAGGTTCCTGGCTCCTGGCTTTGGATCAGCACAGCACCAGTCGTTGCAGTCACTTGGAGATTGAATCATCGGACTCAAGATCTTCCTCTCTGTCTCTCCCCATCTCTGTATATCTGATTTTCCAATAAAAATTAAAATAAATCTTTAATAAAATAAAAATTATTTATCAGGAACTTGGATGAAAGTGAATACACAGTGTATAGCCCACAGGAGCAATGTGTGAGGCACGAGGAAGAAAGTGTCAGGGAACCGCACAGGAGAACTGCCCAGTTTATTTCTGTCTTGACCTTGAAAGTTAGGGATACCTTTTTGATTTATTCAAACATTGACTTCTCGATGATGTAGCACATCTTACAGAGTCTGTCTGCCCTGCTTTACTCTACCCTGGTGGTACTACCCTAGTCCCATAAAATATTTAATATATACAATACCTGACCTAGCAACTGGTTTATATAGATTCTCCTGCCATGTAGTTGCCATTTCAATTCTCCCCAGATAAACTACCAGCAATAAGAGGATACCAAGAACAGTTTCATGTCTGCTTATAACTCACAATTTCTGACATAATTTAAAATATATGTGCAAGGTCACAAATGCAATAGAATTATAAGTACCAAGTTGTCTTTTCTTAAAATCACCTTCAATTTAGCATGTGCATATGACATACACCACTGGTTTTGAATGTAAAAATCATCATGTGGTTTTATTGTCTTGGTTAGCCAAGAAAGACCTGCTTTTCTGAAGAAGTGGATGGTGCAAGAGCATTTTTTTATAAAGTGTTCTGGTCACATCCTGCTTTGTATTTAACTTGTCATCCTAAACTTTTTTTTTAAGATTCATTTATTTTTACTATAAAGTCAGATATATAGAGAGGAGAGACAGAGAGGAAGATCTTCTGTGTGATAATTCACTTCCCCAGTGACCACAATGGCCAGTGCTGCATAGATTCGAAGCCAGGAGACAGGAGCTACTACGGGTCTCCTAAGTGGGATCAGGGTCTCAAGGCTTTGGGCTTTCCTCAATGCTTTCCCAGACCACAAGCAGGAAGCTGGATGAGAAGCAGGGCTGCCAGGATTAGAACCAGTACCCATATAGGATCCTAGCATGTGCAAGACAAGGACTTTAGCCACTAGGCCACCACACCAGGCCCTCATCCTAAATTTTTAAGGCAAAAACTGAGTTGGAAATTTTTAGTTTAGGATTTTGAATACCAAAAGTAGCAGAGATCATTTAGCTTTCATTCACCCCTCAAAGGACCTGTAACTGCTAGGGCTAGACCAGCTCAAAGCCAGAAACTGGATTTTAATTTCAGTCTGTAATGGGAATGGTAGGGAACTAATTACTTGGATTGTCACTGCCACCTCACAAGCTGTGAATTAGCAAGAAACTGTACATGAAAATAGAGCTGGAACTTGGACCAATCCACTCCAGCAGAAGATGTGGACATGCAAAGTGGCATCTTAGACATTACATCACACACATGTCCAGACATTTTAATTTTTATTTTGCTAACTTGTAAACTCTAAAGGCTAGAAACTAAACATAAAATTCTAATCATGAAAAGGAGGAAAATAAAAATCCAGCAAACAAAATGATACATGCTGAAATCAGTTTTCTCTTTCTGTTGGATATGATGGATGACAAAAGGCAGCTATGTTGGCTTATTTTAAACAAGTCTTCCAGGAGAGGTGCTTGACCTAGCAGTTAAATGTTTTTGTTACCTCCCATTTCAGATATCTACATTCAAATCATAGATTTACTCCCAATTCCAACTTCTGGTGATATGGATACTGGCAGGAAATGGCAATGATCCAAATGGCTGGATCTCCAACATCCTGGTGACAGCTTCAGTCTGGTTGCAGGCATCTGAGGAGTGGACCAGTGGAAGTTTCTTCCTATCTATCTGTCTATCTATCTATCTATCTATCTATCTATCTATCTATCTATCTATCATCTATCTCTATCATCTCTCTATCTCTCCTCAAATTAATACCAGGTTTTTGGAAAAGGCCTCCTTTATCCAATGCAAAGGAAAAAGCATTTCTAAAGTAGTGTTTTTTTCCAGCAGCCATGTGTCTGCCTGTATATTCATCTCTCCTCATTACATTTTCCTCACGTTTCCCCATCAGGTCTGAGGAGTTTTGTTTGGGCTAGCAAAATGCACAACAATGTGTTGACAACAAATGCTGCACTCAGTGTGCAAAATTACAAATAAAAACATCTAACATTTTCAAATCAATTAATATACTTTATCGTAGCAACAAGTTAACAGAAAAATCATTGTGATATCAATATATTCAGAAACATACTTTGACAAAATCCAGCACCCATTTGGATGAAAGCTCTCAGCAAACTGGGAATAAGAGAAGACTTGCTTTACTTGATGAAGAACATATGCAAAAATCCTAAAGCTAATTTGCTTAGTGGTGAAAAATCACATTTTGGATCCCTAAGATCAAGGACAAGGCACGGATGGTCCTTCTTGTCAGTTCTAGTCAGCATGATATTAAAATTTCTAACTTAGTAAACAAATAAGCCAAAGAAAGTAACGGTGTACAGATTTCGAGGGAGGAAATAAAATTCTTTGTTCACATATGATGTGATATAACTGCCTCATTGGAAAAATCTTAAAGAATACAAAATATTTTTGCAGCTAATAGGTCACCACAGCAAGTATGCAGGATTCAAGTTGGTACACAAAAGTTCATTTTTTGTATATATATATATATATATATATATATATATATATATAAAACAATTGACTTTTACAATTAAGAACACAGTATCATTTAGCTTAGTATAGAAAAATGAAATACTGAAGCACAAGTATAAGAAAGACTATGGGGCCCTGCGTGGTAGCCTAGCAGACAAAGTCCTGGCCTTGTACTTGCTAGGATCCCATATGGGCATCGATTCTAATCCCAGTGACCCCGCTTTTCCATCCAGCTCCCTGCTTGTGGCCTGGGAAAGCACTCGAGGACAGCTCAAAGCCTTGGGACCCTGCACCCATGTGGGAAAGCTAGAAGAGGCTCCAGGCTCCTGGTTTCAGATCGGCTCAGCTCTGGCCATTGTGGCCACTTGGTGAATGAATCAACGGATGAAGATCTTCCTCTCTGTCTCTCCTCCACTCTGTATTTATGACATTCCAACAAAAATAAATAAATCTTTTTGTAAGAGAGGTTGTGGAAGATCTTTAGTAGAAAAACTAAAACTCTGATGAAGCAAAATCAAAAGATAGCTGAGTAACTGAAGAGACAGCCCATATTCATGAATAGGAAGATACACCATGTTAAGATGCAACTTCATAACACTTGTACAGATGCAATGCAACTCTAATTATAATCCCAGGAAACTATCTTGTTGCTACCAATAAAGTTTATATAGAAAGCTTAGAGATCAAGAACTGTCAACATGTTGCCAAGGCAAAGCGAAATTGAAGGCTTGTCATCATTCAAACATATACTTGCTGCAATGCTACAGCAATGAAAGCAGTACAATGAAGCAGGAGACCAGTGTTTGTGGCAGAGTAGATTAATTTGCCATGTGGGACACTTGCACCTCAGATTGTTGCTTGAATTCTGGCTATTCTACTTCTGATCTAGCTTTCTGCTAGTATATAGGAAAAGCAGTGGATGATGCCTTAATTACTTGGGCCCTTAACACACAGAGAGCTCATGGAGTTCCTGGCTCTTGTTTTGGACTGGCCAAGTTCCAGCTGTTGTAGGTGTTTGAGGAGTGACCTAGCTATTGCAAGATCTCTCTGTTTCTCTCTCGCTCTCTGTCACTCTGACTTCAAATAAGTAAATGAAACGTCAAAAAAAAAATCCCAGAGAAATTTCCATTGAAGAAAAAATATATAGGAACAAAATCTAAATAAAACAGACCAAACAGTGGAATGAAACAGAAAGCCCAGAAATAGGTCTTCACAAATACAGTCAACTGATCTTAAATTAGGAGCAAAGACATTTCACTAAAAAAGGGACAATATTGCAAGAAATGGTGCTGCAAAAATGGGACATTGCAAAAAAGCGAAGACAGATCCAGATGGGTGTTACACCTTTTACAAACAATAACTTCAAATGGATCCTAGACTTAAATGTAAACACAAGACTAGAAAATTTCTAGATAACATAGAAAGTCTAAGCGACCTTGGGTTGGGCAATGAGCTTTAAATTTAACGTTACATTGTGATCCATGAAAGAGAAGCAATTGATAAGCTGGAGTTAATTAAAATTTAAAATATCTGATCTGTGAAAGACATGGTTAAGGGAAATAATGAAGAAAAGCCATAGGCTTGGAGAAAGTATTTGCAAATCATATATCTGATGAAAGATTGATGTCCAAACTCAACAAGAAAAATGAAAACCTAAGTAACAAGTTGACAAAAGACTTTCCAGCAGACCTCACCAAAGCAGAAATATTGATGGCAAGCCAGGACATAGAAAGATGCTCCCTGCCATGTGTTGTTGTGGTTTTGCAAATTAAAACACCTAGACACCATTACATGCCAACTTGTTTGAAGGCCCCAACTTCAAAACCTTGACAATACCAAATTCTGAGAAGGAAATAATATAGCAGGAACTGTCACTAATGGCTGACATGAAGGGAAAACAGGACGGCTATTTTAGAAGACAATTTGGCAGCTGCCGTAAAACTACATATAGACAAATTAAGTAGCCAAGGAATCATATTCTTCAGTATTGACAGCTAGGCATTGAAAACATGTTTATGCAAAAATCTGCACATGAATATTTCCAACAGCTTTATTCATAATTGCCCTCAAACTGGGCAATCAAATTAATAAACTGGGTTGATAGCAGAAAGGAGCTATCAAACTCTGAGAGAACATAAAGAACCCTGTGTCATTGGATTGCTGCTAAGTGAAAGATGTCAGAAAAGGTTGCCCATTACAACTCTTTAGCATTGTGGTAAAGGAAAAACTATAGTGACAGCAGAAACATCAGTATTTGCAGGATTTCAAGGTTTTAGGGGGCGGGGAGGAGAATGAATAGTGGAGCATAAGGGTATTTTACAGCAGCGAAAGCATTCCACATTCCGTGTGTTATGAATACATGACATGATGGATTTGTCAAAACTGAGAAAAATACACAAAACCAGAAAGAGAGCCCTAATAGAGAACATGGTCTTTAGTTAACAATAATTCATCATTGCTTCATTAGTTTTAACAAATGTGCTACGATCATGAATGTTGTTAGTAATAGTGGAAGCTGGCAATGGGAGCAAGGATTGGAAACTTGGAGGGAAAAAAATAAGCAAAAAACTGTCTTTTCTGCTCAAATTTTCTGTCCACCTGAAACCACTCTCAAACTAAACTCCATTAAAGAAAAAATCTTACCTAAAATGATCATCTAACTACCTCTGACAAATGAGATTTATTATCTCATTTTACCAATGACAAAACTGAACTGTAGTTTGAATATCAGCAATAGATGAAAAACATGAGCCTCTGACATATCCTGAAGTAAACATTTGAGCTGTTATATCTCAGGGAGGGTCACCTAATAAAGAACAAAGTCCTGGTCGTAATTGGGCATGCATATGCTTAGATGCTAGATTAGCTATGTCAGTGTGGTAGCCACCAACCACACTTTTCTGACCAGCCCTGGATTGGTACCATAAATACAAATGTGGGAAAGATTTCTTCAGGACACAGTTGTAAGGGATAAACTTATTACAAAAGAAGCAAGAAACTAGGTAATAGACTGGAACAAAACATTTCGAAGATAAAGACCATTATATAATTTTTTATTGTTGTCACACTAATTGCAATGCCTCTCAGACTGGAAAGCAACACATTTTTTCTGTAATACTGGCTACAGATGCATATATTTCAGTCCCATGTAAAGATCAACACATATCTTTCTCTGTGGACAGATTCTAAAAACTGGTGTTTCTTAGAAGATTCTTGTACATGAGTTTAAAGACTTGTCTTTTCAAGGGTATGGAAAGAACATCAACATTAGATATATACATTTTCTTGATTACTCATTTTGGTGATATATAGAATGACAATTAGTGCCCTTAAGATCAGAAGAGTTAATGAGAAGATACAGGTCCTGGTCTCTAGGATCTTTCCCTGTGAATGTAGTTGTGGAACAAGAGAAGATACACATGAGATGAAAAAGAAAAAAGGTTTGAGGCCCGTATGACAATATAAATGTGTTTCAGTTGCTTTATTATTCATTTTCAAAGGTTTCTTTCTTTCTTTCTTTCTTTCTTTCTTTCTTTCTTTCTTTCTTTCTTTCTTTCTTTCTTTCTTTCTTTCTTTATTATTTAATTCGAAAGAGTTGCAGAGAAAGAAGGACAGACAGAATGAGATCTCTCATTCTCTGATTCACTTCCCAAATGTTCGTAATGGCCAGAGCTATGCCAGTCTGAAGCCAGGAGCCAGGACTTTCTTCCTGGTCTCCCACATGATTACAAGGGCCTAACGATTTGGGCTATCCTTCACTGCTTTGCAAGGCCATAGGCAAAGAGCTGGATTAAAAGTGGAGCAGCTAGGACTTGAACGGGTGCCCTAAGTGATGCTGGCACTGCAGGTGGAGGTTTAATCTGATACATCATGATACCAGCCATAGAATGTTTTATTATTTTATTTGTCCGAGAATGAATGAGACATTTGCTCCCCTCGTTTACTCTCCAAAAGGCCCGTGAGAGTCAGGCAGAACTGATACTGAAGCTCTGAACCAGGAACTCAACCTGACTTATCCGTACATGTAATTGAAACCCAATCATTTGAACCATGACCTGCTGTTTCCTGGGTTCTGATGATACACACAGGAACAAGTGTAGGTGATTTAAGCGTTACTCATTTGAGCATTAGAATGACAGAGAGACAGAAAGACAGAAAAAGTCCAAGAGAGAGGCAGAGAGAGAAAGAATCTTCCAGAAGCAGGTTTACTCCACAATTGCTCACAACAGCTAGGGCTGGCCAGAGCCTGGAACTCTGTTAGGGTCTCCCATATTGATGACAGGGAATCAAGTCCTTGGGCCACCAGCCACTGCCTCCCAAGAGCATTTCAAGAAACTGATTTTTTGAAGTGGAAAGTTTTGGATTCCAGCCGACAGTATCACTACAGGTTGTGGGTATCTCAAGTTTAACCTTGAGGACAAGTCTTCATTTTTCTTTTTCAAATCAAATGGTAATTCCCCATCATTTCTTGACCTCCAGAAATGTCAACTTCAAATATAAAATAGGGGTGACATGAGCTTGTGTATGTCACTGGTTTACATTGCGGTTACCTGACAGGGTACCACAGTAAGAAAGTAAGTTGAGGACCCAGAACGATGGCCTAGCGGCTAAAGTCCTCTCCTTGAACACGCCAGGGTCCTCATCGGTTCTAATCCTGGCAGCTCCACTTCTTATCCAGCTCCCTGATTGTGGCCTGGGAAAGCAGTTGAAGATGGCCCAAAGCCTTGGGACCTTGCCCCCATGTGGGACACCTGGAAGAAGTTTCTGGATCCTGGCTTTGGATCGACGTAGCACCGGCCGTTTTGGTCACTTTGGAGAGTGAATCATTGGATGGAAGATCTTCCTCTCTGACTCGTCTCTTTGTATATGTGACTTCACAATAAAAATAAATCTTTAAAGAAAGAAAAAAAGGAAGGAAGGAAGGAAGGAAGGAAGTCAGTCAATACCTGACTAGAAGCTGCCATGTTAATGTCAGTGCTACAATAATGCCTGAGTTTGGACCATGCAGATAGCAACAGGGTTTGAAAGAAAATGGGGATACGTTTGCAGCATTTTTCCATCCTTCTGTGCTGGCATCTTGGGCTTTGTTGATAACTTCTTGTGTAATAGCTATATTAGAGGGAATCAAATTATGTCTCTAATTACATCAGACTTAATAACAAAATCAAATCATCTGCCTCTGTTCCTAATTGCTATTTGTTTCCAAAGGAATGACTTTATGGTCTCCCTATGCCTTCAGTACAGTGGGGGTAAATGAAGCCTGGAGAAGGCTTCCTACAAAGCAAGCCTTCCTTCACACTTCCAGTCAGTTAGGCACTTTCAAAGAATTAAATAGAAAGCATCCACTTCACAATCTTCAGTCGCAAAAATGTAGACTTCCTCTCAATTGTCCATGAAGCTGATTCAGATTAAATGCTCTCTTGTGTGGAATCTGTTTTAAAGGACACATTATGGGACCATTTACATAGCGATCATTTCTAGTCAGGTGTAAAGAACAACCTCTTGGCTAGTTTAAGGAACTGTTACAAATTTCCTCCTAAGCCCCAAACACCTTCAAGTGTCACCCCACTTCTTCAACATTCTGCTACCTGGAAGACTTAACACCTCAACAGCTTGTATTGATAAAATCTTAGAGGACACACATAACTTTGGATGGGAAAGATGCTTAGTATTTCTGTAAGTCTCTTGCTCACATACATGAGCATCCTTCTCCAAACTGTATTCTATTCAGCCACTGGAAACATTAAGAATTGGGGAAATCTTATCACCACTTTGGCATGTGGAAACCATCCGGGCTATAGAATAAGGCATTCTCCTATACATATTGACCTTGAGTACCTGTTATTCCCAGAATGTCTGCATCCCCAGGTCTCTCGGTGGCGCTGGTGAGTGTGTCTGTATGCATAAGCCGTATGCATCAAGTCAGTCTTACATATATTCAACCCAGTGTGACAGAAGGCACCGAGAAATCATTTCTTTAGCTATACCCCAGCAGATCAATCTGCTGCCAGCTTGGTCATTAGAAAAGAGAGACCAATCCAATGGTCTAACCTGTCCTGTAAAAGTTTCCAGCATCCACAAGAGCATCAGGTCCTAGTGTCAATAACTGTGACAATTGCCAAAAGCAATCTTAGACTTTAGGGCGATCTCCAGTCTATCTGAGTTTTAAAAGGCAGCATCACTTTTTTAAATGAATACTTCTTCAGCCACGGACTCAATTTCTGGAGCCTGAAGACACGGAAAAATAGCACCACAGAGAAAGCGTAGGATTTATATAGAAGAACCATTCACACAGCATCAAGAAAAAATGAGACATATCCAGAATGTGGAAAATTCAACAAGTATCCCAACTGCTTCAAAAAGTCAATATTGAGAGACAAAAGAAAAGCTGTGGAAATTGTTCTATTTCAAAAGAGATTAAGGAGACACATAGCTCTAAAGCAATGTGTGAACTTCAGTTGAATCTTGATTTTAAAAAAATCTATAAAAGTATATTTTGGGGCAAGTTTGGAAGATCTTGATGTGGACTGGACGGTTTGTACGTCTCGATTTTCTTAGGTATGAAACTGGCATCAAAATTATTTGTTGCAGAGTACCTTAATATTTAGAGGTGAAATGTCACTCTCCCTGAAACTTATTTTCAGTTTATCCAGCAAAAAATACACAAAGCAAACAGAAAAAAAACTGCAGAATTCAGCACTGCACTAAGTCAAATATAGAAAAATAATTTCCACAAATCCATGGGAGATGCATTCCAAAATCCCCCAGAGAATTCCTGAACACATGCATTTGCACATTTTCATATATTGTGTGTTTTTCCTAAACATGTGTAACTTTGATAAAACTTCATTTATCATTTATACAGAATAAGAGGTTGGGCAACAATAGCCACCAATACGGTAGAATAATTGCTACACAGGGATAGGATAGTTAATATCACTCCTCTTGCAAGATGGGGATATTACTGAGTAAAAAGACATTACTTTAGGGCAAGTCCTTCAATAAGGCAACAGCTGCTTTGTAAACAGAAGATAGCTATCTGGCACCCATGAAGCATTTTCAATGTGTGTCATCTGCCCCATTGCCAACCCTCTCCAAAAAAAATTGAAACTGTTAGGCATGAAATGACAAAAAACTTTTCTTGCATCTCATGACTTGGGCCTGAAAGGTTAAAAACAGCCAGCCATCATAAGTCATACCAGGCTCTCAAAGAGTATGAATCAAAGAGGGTTTTGTTGTTGTTGTTGGTTGTTGGTTTAAGATTGATTTGTGTTTATTTGAATGACAGAGTTGCAGAGAGAGAGAGAGAGAGATCTTCCATTTACCGATTCACTCCCTTAATAGCTGCAACAATCAGGTATAGCCTAATCCGAAGCCAGGGTCTTCTGGATCTCTCACTTGGTATGGGGGCCGAAAAACTTGAGGTATCCTCTGTTACCTTTCAAGATCATTAGCAGGGAGCTGGATCAGAATTGGAATATCCTGGATTTGAGCTGGCATCCATATAGGATTCAGGAGGAGGCTCCGCCAGCTGTACCACAGTGGCAATCCCATAAAAGTTTTACTCTCAGAAGAGCATAGAAAATAGAAATTTCACATATAGATTAGGACAGAACTTGAGAATCCCATGTCATATCAGGCTGCTTCGTTTCAAGTTCCAGCCCTGCTCTCCATTCCAGCCTCCTACTGATACACACTCCTAGGAGGTGGCAGGTGTTGCCTTCAGTTATCATTAGGGTCCCTGCCATCAATGAGGACCAGCTGCCTTGAGCTTCCAGGTTCTTCATCCTGACTCCACTGCTGGGGTATTTGAGGACTAAATCAAGAAAATGAAAGATGTCTTTCACTTCATGTGTCTCTGTTTCTGCTTCTCACATAGGGAGAAAAATAAACCTCTAAAATCATATATATTGGGAAATTATCAGATTATAAAACACAGTTAAAGTTATGGAAATAAATGAATTTATTCTTGAAAAAAATCTGGAGGAAATTTTCTAAATTTAAGTGACAGAAAGAGATTATTAATATCACTATAGACACACACACACAGGCACCATGTCTACTTAGGCAGAAGTATGCTTAAAAATTTATGAAAATGAAATTAAAAGATAATTTTATTTTGGTACAAACCTACTGAAATCCATGTACAAGTCTCAGAACTGTATCACTGAAATACATAAAATTTGGTCTTTTTTAGTAAAAAAAAAGTTTTAAAAAGACATAGGAAATAAAAAGTGATAGGCTTCACTAAAAGAGAGATTACAAATTTACAAATTAGTGAGAATCATTAAGGTAAATCAAAGAGCACTCATGGAAGTTAGCCAATCTAGGGAACTTTCAGAAAGTGATCAGTAGAATTAGAAATGGGATAGGAATGATGCAACTAATAGGACTTAGCAACCTTGTAACTTCTTTCCTGTAATCTAAAGAAGTATGTAGATCTTACGGAATATAACTTGTGAATTCCTTATAATTGTCTCAAAATCAGTATGTCCCAAATTGAATCCACTCTGCCTTGTTTTTCCCTTCTCCTCTGCTTGCATACTGACCTCTTCCATACCCTCATTTTCACAATCAAAACTGTTCAGTTTAAGATAAGAATCCATGGGGAGACTTTAACTGCCTCTATTGCACTCACTCATGAAAGCATGGACAAATGTTTCATTTCCCAAGTGGCATAGCCTTCAATTCCAGGGTATGAGGCCACTTGTGAAGCAAAAAGAAAGGATAAAGCCATTTTGACACATGTTCAAGCTGCCCTTCCTGCCACACAAGAATGAAGGGAGACGGTGACTGCAATGCTCATGTTGGTTTCATTGCTGGTAAACATGAATGCTCTTCCATAACTAGACAAGCCTGGCTCTCACTCTCAGGGGCTGTTGTATTTTCTCGTTTCTCTCAAAGTGTTTCCTAAATACTAGAATGGAACAACCATGTAGGGCCAGTGATCATTTTGCAAAAAGAGCCGTCATTCTCATTTGTTTAACCAAGATAAGATTTATAGACACTTTAGGTTCCAAATAAAATAATTAGGATATTAATTGTGATTTCACTGGTATGTCATTTAACACTGGAATATGTGTTCATTCAGATGGACTGATGGAGGTGGGCATTTGGCTTGCAGGTTGGTTGATTCCATTCCCAAACACTCTTATTTGAGTGTGTGGGTCCAAGTTCCAGCTCTGTCCCCAACCCTGACTCTCAGCACGCCCTGTGAAGCAGCGGTGTTTACTCTAAGAGCTAGGTTTCTGTCATTCACACAGGAGACTCAAATTGAGTTTATGAACATTTAACAGACTGAAAGGATGCTATCTAATATATATATATATATATATATATATTTATAGTGATATAATGACATTCCCTATAAATTCATGTCAAATGTAAATACTAGCTTTTGCACAATCATGTGACTCCAAAGTTATTTAACTGTCACCATCCTGCACAAACATTCCACTGAAGCTGATTTTCACTGTTCATCCTCCCAACTTGGAGTACAAGGCAGAAAGCAGAACGATCAATGATCATTGGGGATGTTTCTTAACCAAAGGGGATTCAGAGGCTTAAACAAAGGGGCAGCAATTTAAAAAGAAAAGAAATTCAGAAAGGAAATTTTTTAATTAGGCTGTATTATTTAGCCGTTCTGATTTTTTAATCGCCTCTATCAAAAATATTGAAGAACTTTAGCGCCATGGGATTTCTTCAAATACATTGCATCCTACAGCTATACAGAATAGTCTAGGTGTAAACATACTTTAAGGGTATGCCTAAACCTAAATTAAGGACTCTTATTTCAACAACTTAAATTATTTCAACTCATCAACCCATCGCTTCTGACCAGTTTTCTTGCTTGCCCTCTCAATCTTATGAGAGACAGTATCTTATGGTGTTTCTGTACTCAGAGGCAGTAATCATAGCCACTGAGATTCTGTATCTCCCTCTGATGCCCAACTGCCTTTCCACTTGCTGTGGAGTAACATGTGGTCCAGCGAGGTACGTGGCATCCCTGACTTCTTGGCTGCTGCCGTGTGACTGTGGAAGCATCTCTTTCACTCATCAGTGTCTCAGTCTCCTCTTCTGAATGATGCTAATTGTACAGAAATACAAATAGAGAAAGCGAAATTGTGATAATTATCTAGCACACTGGCCAGTGTTCACAAAAATGATTAGGCCTACTCTTATCAAGGATGCTGTGTTCTCTCTGACCTCACTCCCCAGCTGTTGCTGTCTGGATAAATCCTTTAGATAATTCTAGAAGACAATTCAGTAGAATGCATCAATTTAAAAATTTAGATGCTGTCTGATCAAATCATCCTATTTTTAGAAATCCGTTCTAACTGCACAAATATCTACACTTGTACATGGTCACAGTAAAAATTTTTTTTAAGTTTGAACAAATTTGAACATCCAAAATAAGCTTTTGGAAATTAAAACCAATCACAATATTACATAACACTCCCACAAGCCTCTGCAATAATAAGGCATTCATAATTATGTGCCTCTATCAAATTGACAGCAAAATAAATAGCTAAAAATGGTAAATATTCTGTAATACATGTTCTATCACAGTTATATTAAGCATATGATTATGCAAATATATCCAAACATACAAATAGTTAGGTGAGTGTGAAGCATTGGATCCACACCTGGTATTAAGTCTCTAGGGAAAAAATTAAACCAGAATAGGTAATCATGAGCCTCCATGACTTTAGACATTTCTGCATTAGTTTTATTTCCTCAATTGTAGTTTCCTTACAAACGTGTACATCTTATCTAGTACAGGAGGAAACTTCACAGAAAAAAATTTATACATAAACTTGTGAAAAACTATGTGATATATTTTAAATTTATAGAAATTGGGACAAAAACACAGGGAGGGGAACAGAGAATATCGCCTGACACCTGACAAGTGAGCCTGCTGCTCTGTGATGCATGCGTTGTACCCTCGGGAGATGTTCATCCTGATTCCACAAGGAAAGGAAGTGCTGTAGGTTCCACAGTCCAGTGCCAAATCCATCACCCTTCTCTGTGCTGGCATCATTTTAGACCTTTATCATTAAGACTTTTCTTCGGCATCATTTTATACTGAATGCAAATGTACAGAAAATCAACAGGAAGAAAACCACCAAGCATGACAAAAGAAAGGACTCTCACATAATAAAGATAAGTCCTTTTCATCATCATTGCTGTTATATGCATAAAGGTAAGATCAGCATCCAGAATTTTGCTAAAATTTCAACCATACTTCCTATTTTGGCTAAAAATAATATGAAGACTTCTCAAAAACTTTATGGAAAATGGAGCTAAAAGACAACTTTATGTTTTGTTCAGTAAGTTTTGAGGCTCACGCGAAGTGTTTTTTTTTTTAAACCTATACCAAGAAACCGTCAAACTTTTAGAAGAAAATACAGGAAATACTGGACAAGCTGTGGGTGTAGGCACAGATTTCTTAGAAAGATCACCAAAAGCAAAGGAAGAAGTCAAGACCAAAATAACAAACGGGGCTACATCAAACTAAGAAGCTTCTGTACAGCAAAAGAAACAATCGACAAAGTAAATAAAAGCAACCAACAGAGGGAGAAAATCTTTGCACACTACACAGCAGACAGGGGCTAATATCCAGACTATACAAATAACTCCAGAATAACCATAACAACAACAACAATAAAAATAAACCTGTCAAGAAACAGGCAAAGAAAATGGGCAGACAGTTTACAAAGGAACAAATACAAATGGCCAACAGGCATATGAAAAAGTGCTCAAGCTCTCTGGCAATAAGTAAAATTCAAATAAAAACCACAGTGAGGTTCCACTTAACACCAGTGAGAATAGCCCACTTACAGAAAACTACTAACAACACCTGCTGGTGAAGAAAAGGGTAAAAGGAATACGACTCCACTGCTGGTGGGATTGCAGGCTGGTACAGTCACTGTGGAAATCAGTGAGAAGAATACTCAGACAAATGAAAATTCACTAACAATATGACCCAGCAACTTCACTTTTAGGAAAATATGCAAAGGATCTGATACATGAGAAACCAATATGCGCACCTATATCCATTGCAGCACAATCAATAATTGCAAAAACATGGAAGCAACCTAGATGCTGATTAACAGAGTACTGGATAAAGAAACCATGGTTCATCTACTCTATGGAATAATACTCAGCTATTAAAAAATGAAATATAATCATTTGCAGCCACATGGACCAAACTGGAGACCACTATGCTAAGGGAAATGAGCCAATCCTGAAAGTCAGATATCCTATGTTTGTTCTAATATAATACCCACAAAAAGTATTCAACAATAACAAAAAAGAAAGAACAAATAAACACATGTAACCCCACAAATGAAGGATGTAACAGAGACAAGACTATCAAGAATCAAGGAAACTCAACTGAATGCATTTGGTTAAGGTAGTCTCATATCTAACTTTAAGAGTTTGTGCCCTGATGATGCTCAATGCTGGCATGGCTAGGGTTGTTTTGTGCATAACCTCAAAGATGTGTTCTTTCTTGTTCCGATTGGCAGTTTTATGGTCCCTGTGAGTATTACCTTTTTGCACTCACTAGATATTAATAGTTTTCTCAATAAGCCTTGGTGATGTGACCCATTTATTGGTCATCCATAAGAGACTGATGGATTATAAACACCTGAAATTGTTAATGTCCCATTTTGTTACTGTTATTGCTACATTCCTTGAGCAAAAATGGTCTAGTTTTTATTGAAATTTCTTTAGCAACACATGAGTCATGCACCGGCATCTATTCCTGCATGAATGGCCTTAATACTCTTTTGTCACCACTCTAGCACTGCATTGGTATTTTTGTTGGTAACATCAGAGAACCTCTTGTAAAATAGCCTGAACAGCTCGAAAGGACATCGAGATTTCACATAAACGAAGCTGATGTGGGGAGGTATAACATATCTCACAAGAATTAAAAGCCTTCATGCATGGAAGAACAAGATCGAGAAACTGAAAATGCAGTCTTCAAGACTAGCAAAAACATTTGCAAATCTTTTATGAAACAGAAATCTAGAACGCAAAATTCACACACAAAAAAAAGCAATTACACCTTACAACAAAAATACCAAAATTAAAAGCGAAAACTTGAACTGAAGAGTGAGCAAATAATTTGAGTGGACTTTTTTCAGGCAATATATAAATAATTGATCCTGGGATTGCATTAAGGGAATACAATTTAAAGTGGGGATGGGTTCCAACTTCATACCTGTGACAGTCTTACCAACCTTAAAAAAGAAGACTAAGTATTAGGAAGAACGTGGAGAATTTGAAACAGCTCTATAAAAGTACTTGGGATCTATAATAATGTGACATTGTGGCAAATACTTTGCCAGCTTCTCAAAACATTGGATATAAAATTACTGTATGAGATAGCTGTTCCATTCCTAAATCTGTTCAGACGAATAAAAATATGTATCTACATTAAAAAATGTGTATTTTAAAGTAGTGTTAACTGTAATGACCAAAACATGAAATAATTCAAATGTCTACCTAACTGAAGAATGAAAAAGTTTTAATTGTAAAAGGAAATTATGTATTTATACATGCTACAACGTAGATCAAACTTAAAATAAGCTAGTAGATAAAATAACAGTCTCAAAGGAACACAGATATCATGCCGTTAATAGAAAAGGTCCAAAATATTTAATCATAGAAACAAACATATATTAGTAGTTGCAGTAGAATGGGAGGGGCTACAGGTGTGTAATAGAATGTTTTTCTAGCTTGATAGAAATACTATTGGAATTAATTGCAACGGGTCTATAACCATTGAATATACCGAAATATCCTCTGTCAGTGCTGAGTATGAGCTAAACCCCAATTGAATGAAAAGCATAATAAAGTTTGTCAATTGTATAAACAGTGTGGGCTATGGATTTCAAGTGACAAGTTAATTTTCTCTTAACAAAGATGATGATTTCTTTAGTATATAAAAATATTTATTGTAAAGACAGAGTTAGAGACAGAAAAAGACAAAATGAGGATCGGGGAGGGATTCCCCTCAACTGGTTCACTCCCCAAATCGGCACATTGGTTGGGGCTAGGCAGGCCAAAACGAGTAACCTGGAACTCCATCCATGTCTCACACTCTGGAGTCCTAGCATGGGGGCCATCCTCCCTGCTTTCCCTGGTGTATTAACAGGAAGCTGGATTGGAAGTGGAGCAGCTGAGAATTGAACCCAGGCCCATACATGATATGCTGAATTACAGGTAACGTCTTCAAACTGTGCCACAGTACTGGCCTCAAGGATGGTGAATTTTGAAGAAATACTTTAGTCACTCCCATTTTTTCTCCATGGACTAAAGGATTATTAGTTCCAGATCTACTTCAAAACGATTAAATAATGGCTTTGCTCTGTAGTCCATATTCTTGATGATGCTACAACATCCCTTCTCTGCTGAGGCACTTCCCATTATTGTACACACATAGCCAACAACAGCGCAGAAAAGGTTCTAGCCAGGCCTTGATCCTTTGCTAGTCCTTGTGGCTAGGTCCCTTATTTTTGTTACCATCATGCTGTGTTTTTTTTTTTCTTTTTGTACTTTCCCAAATCTGCCTGAGTAACTCCTGACTTCTACCAAATGGATAGAACTATGGCTGTATTACATAGTATATAAGCACAGTACAGATAGTTTTTTTACAAAACAAAACTGTGCCTCTCTGATGGGTAAACGGTGATTTTAAAAAAAGAGGGGTAATAGGAGAAATAGGGTAGACAAATTCATAAAAGAATGCCCTTGAATTCTTGATAGCTTTCCAGGTAACTCAGCACATGGGGAACCTAAAAGGAGGTAAATAGCCACAGGCTAGGAAACAGTGGGACTGAAGAATGACTACAGAAGTAATAAGTTCAGCAGAGAGAGTTTCTCTAAGGCATAGATAAAGGTGTTCAGAGTTCCAGAAAGTTAATATCTGAAGTGTCAATAACTTATTCCCCAAGAGAAAGGGGAAAGAAACGGCAAGACCAAAAACCTTGCACATGAATAGCCTACATTCATAAGTCAGTGTTCAAAAGAGTGGAAGACTCCAAAATCTATTATGGGAAACTAAAAGCAATATGATCCACTTTAATTACGATTTGTGCTGCAGATCTCACACAGCAGAGCAAAATAGCTCAAGCAATCAGTATAATGAGGGAAACTATGTACTGTTGAATACTACCTGGTAGTGGCCAGCAAGATTGGGTTAACTGCAAGCATCCAAATGCAATATGAATGTGTTAGCCAATCAACAGTACTAAAATGATAAAAGCAAAAAAAAATTATAAAATAACAATTCATGAGGACACTGAGAATTAATTAAATAACAAGAATGTGGTGCTTGGTTTCTTTTTACTTGCTTATTTGAAAGTCAGAGTGACAGAGAGGGAGAAATCTTCCCCTGTTGCTTCACTGCCCAGATGGATGTCATGGCTGAAGCTGGTCGTCAGGAGCATCTTCCAAGTCTCCTGCAGCGGTGGCAGGAACCCAGAGACAGGACCATCTACTGCTGCTTCACCCAGGCCATTAACAAGAAACTGGAGTGGAAAGTGGAACAGCCAGGACTCTGGCACCCATACAGATGCCAGTGGAGCCGGCAGCAGTTTCACGCACTCCTCCACAGTGCTGACCTAAAGATGCTACATTTCTAAGCCTAAGGGGCATCTTTATAAATACAAGCCTATCACTTACCAACTATGATTGAGAGAATATTGTGCAAATTTCCAAGATCCATAGATTCATCTGTACATAAGGTATTAGCAGTCAGGCATAGCATTCACCAGAAAGGCCTGGCGTGGTGGCCTAGCATCTGAAGTCCTCACCTTGAACACACCAGGATCCCGTATAGGTGTGGTTCTAATAGCCTCTCTTCCCATCCAGCTCCCTGCTTGTGGCCTGGGAAGGCAGTCAAGGATGGTCCAAAGCCTTGGGATCCTGCACCCGTGTGGGAGATCTGGAGGAAGTTCCTGGCTCCTGGTTTCAGATCAGTGCAGCACCAGCTATTGCAGTCACTTGAGGAGTGAATCAGAGGACTGGAGATTATCCTCTCTGTCCTCCTCTCTGTATATCCAACTTTGCAATAAGAATAAATACATCTTTAAAAAAATCTTTGGTGTCTATAAAATGAGTGGCAACTGTGTTTTCCAAGGCAGACATTGGAGCATGGAATTTCTGGTAAATGGAGGCAAGATCTAGAACTAGAACTTCACTTTGCACCCCCAACTTAGACTTTCTACACCATAGGCCTTAAAACGCTTGCTTTGAAATTAGCCAACAATGCAGATTATCTGATGATGATTTATAGTTCATCATTATGGCTTAATGCTTGGGCTTTTAATACATGGTTGCATTTTTAATCATTTTCATGTTAAACTTCCTTTCAAAAATTGAAGCAAACACTTCGGACAATGCATACAATGTTAAACAACTTCGGAAAAAGACACTGAGTAGACTAGAAGTTTGATATTATGTGTTCTGGCTAAACAATGAGATTCTGTCACTCTTCTTTAAACTATATCACAAGTTAAACAAGATGATGCAGGATCAGAGGAAAAAAGCAAATAGAGCAAATTACCCGTGTCAGATTCTAGGAGAAACTTCTATTAAATTTTAACATATGGGTATGAATTAAAGAAGGATTATCATCTTTGTATCATGATACTTTTAGGATTTGCTTCAAAAGAGAAATCAAATTTAATACTTAGAAGATCAGTGTTTTTAACTTTCTACTTTGGTGTGCTAATTTTTACAGTTTCTATCTTCATTCGAAAACTGTTTCAAAGTTCTTTAAACTGTACTACCATAAAATTCAAGATGCTGCCATTTCTCCTGCTTCTGGTTTTCAAGGAATAACTTCAAACACACACAAAAACTATTTATTTGAAAAATGTGGTGACCAAGGCAAAGAGATCTTCCGTCCACTGGTTCACCTCCTATATGGTTGCAACAGCTGAACTGTGCTAGTCCAAAGATGGGAACCAGGAGGTGTTAAAACACATAGACAGCATAAGTGGATGTTGGCATCTTAACCGCCTTCTTAACAGCTAAGCCAAATAGCCGTCCCTGTTCTTTTCCCTCCATTTTTACCCATTCGTTTTTATTTTTATTTGGAAAGAATAAAGTGATTCTCCCTTTACTGGTTGACTCCCCAAATGCCAATAGTCAGACCTGGGCTAGAGCAAAGCCAAGAGCTGGAATTCCATCTGGGTCTCCCTTATGGGATGCAGGCTCCACAGGACCTGAATATTACCTGATACTTCACAGGGACCGTTTTAGTGAGAAGCATTAGAAGTGTAAGAGCCAGGATTTGAACCAGGAATTTTAACACAGGATGCAAGTATCCAAAGCACTGACTTCAATTCTGCACCAAATACCCACCCAATCTTTTTTTTTATTGATGAAGGTATTTATTACTATAAAATTTGCCTCCCAAGATTGCTTTTATTTTTAGATCCTACGCATTTCAGTATGTGCATTTCTATTGTATTCTTCTCATGACATATAATATCTTTTTCCATCTATTCGTCGTTGAAGAGCATGTCCTCAATTTTTCACATACTTGAGTATTTTCTGGAGCTTTGCCTGTATTGGCAGCTAGCTGTATGTCATTCTGTTTGCATAAATATTTGCAATTGCCACGTCCTCTAGATGAGTTGTACCCTTTATGATTGTGTAGTAACCTTCTCCATCTCTTTTTACAACTTTGATTTAAAGTCTATTTTGTCAAGCTGAAGGACAGCTTCCCTTGCTCTCCTTTGGTTTTCATTCATGTGAAATATCTTTTTGCCCTCACCACAGTGTCCTCATGCTTAAAGACAAAGTGAGCCTCCTGTAGCCAGCTTACAGTTGGGGCTCTTTTTTCTTCCTCTTAATTCAGCTACTTGATGGGACATTTTAACAGGTTACACTCAAGATAACTGGCAGCAGAGGGGTCTGCTTATGTCATTGTTAACTATTTTGTGATTAACTTGTATATGCATATGCTTTGTTTCCTCTTAAACAAGTGTTCTGTAGTGACATACATCGAAGCCTTTATTCTTCCCTTTTGTAAATCTGCTTAAAAAATAGTGTCTGATGATTGCTATGGGGCTTGCTTCAAATGTCATCCACTCATTAGAGGGTGTTTGAAGCTAGTACAGCACTGACCACTTACACACTCTAAGCTTTTACGCACGTGCATACATTGTATATTCTTGATGCCATAGTGTGTATCTTCAATAAATTATCATAGTCATAATCAATTTCAATCATTTTGTCTTTGGGTATTTATACTTGCAATACGATTGATCTTCATGCCACTGCAACTTTCTTGGAGTGCTTTTTGAGTTTGTGCACATTCGTTACCCAGTGATTTTTGTTAAAAAAAAAAAAACAGTGTTTTTATGTTACTGCATAACAGCTTTTCCTTTCAGCTGGAGGACTGCCTTTAGGATTTTTGTCAGGTAAGTGTAGAAATAACAAAAACCCATGTTGAGTGTAGAACATTATAAACGTTTAAGTATTAAAGGTTGAATTCTTTGGAAAGTGTGTTGAAAGACATAATATTCCCTTTTGTTTAATTCATGATTTTTCTCGTTTTAAAATGTGTTATAAAGGCAAAAAAAAAAAATCCTGAAAACCTAAAAAATACTCCAAAACAACGAAGGACATCCTATTAACACCAAATTTCAGTAAGAAAAATATAGTAATTGTGTTTATTCAATTGTATTATGAGATTTATTGCCCTTTATTTTTAATAATTAAAATGATCACAAGTTTAGATTGCTAGACATAATATTTTATAACAATATAATGCATATGTTTAGAACAAAGTATGATCTGTCTTATTGTTAAATTAATTAGGATTCCAAAATAACATTTTATGAAACAGAATGAGGTAATTAAAAAATATGAAGGTAAATAGCGTTTTAGTTCGGTCATGAAGAAAAGGAAAACATACGTATATTAGAATTTGCAAGTAGGATATGGGAACAAATACCAAACCACTAACAGATCAAAGAGCAACGTGGAAATAGATCCATTAAAATTAGATGTTGTGAATGAACGTGGAGTCTTTTAAATAAAACAATAGACATACTCTTCAAAATGATTTGAGATTAAGTAAATTTCTAGAATAATAAAATGCAGCAAATTGGGGAAAATCTTTTAGAAATGTTAAAATTTCTGTGTGAAAATAGATACATACTTACTGTGATATGAAGGACCATCTGAGCTGACAAGAAAAAAGAAAGAATCCAGGAAAGCAAAAATTGGCAGATCAATTTTGTGAAAATATCAACATTTATCTATAAGAAGGATATGTCAAAGTTTTTAAAAATAAGGAAACAGAAAGTGTGCATAATATATCAAAGATCATTCAGAATTCGTAAATCATAAAGAAAAAGACAAATCAGAAGCATAGCAAAAAATGAGAAAATTATGCAATTATCTAGTTCAGGGATTTAAAACCAAAAGCTGATAAAAGTAACAAAAAGATAATCAGCCTGCCACCAATCAAGTAAATATAAGTTAAAGTAACAAAATATTGGGTTAAAAACTGAAAACTAATTTATATTAATCATGTTGGGAAAGTGTGTATGATTCGTTGGGACATGCTCAATCAACATAAATTACTGAAATTCATTATTAGAAATGTACATTCTGGACCTAGCATGGTAGCTTACTGGTTAAAGTCCTCACCTTGCATGCCCGGGATCTCATATGGGCACTGGTTCTAATCCTGGTAGCCCTGCTTCCCATCCAGCTCACTGTTTGTGACCTGGGAAAGCAGTGGAGTACGGCCCAAAGCCTTAGGAGTCGGCACCCTTGTAGGAGACCCAGAAGAAGCTTCTGGCACCTGGCTTTCGATTGGGGCAACTCTGGCCATTGTTGCCACTAGAGGAGTGGATAAAAGGAAGGAAGAGCTTCTCTCTTTCCTCCTCTCTGTATATCTGACTTTCCAATCAAAATAAAACAAATCTTAAAAAAAAAAATGGAAATTCTAAGATAGCAAGTCTGAAGTAATGCATAGTTTTGTTTTGTTTTGTTTTTTTTTTAATTTTAAAAACTCCTGTCTGGTATTAGTGCTGTTCATGGACAACCTATAATTTAATCAAATTCCAGGGTACAATTCTAAAGTTACTAGTAGGACTCCAATGTTTAAATATACTCAAGGGTATATTGCCTAGATTACCTATTCTGAGATTGTCTTGAATATTCTGGAAAATTCAAAATAGCTCAATTACTTCATGAAAAGACAATAACTTTATGAGCCAGAGAACAGTCATTCCGCTAGGATAGCACCCAACAGTGTAAAGGGGATAAAAACGTCCATACATTTTTCTTGACTACCGTTGTGAAGTTTCAAATCAGGAAACAAGACTGTGGATGCCACGTGGAACGCACTCCGTTTGGCCCAATGCAAACAAAGACACTTGCACGATGCTCTCGCTTCTCCCACTCGTGACTGGGGCTGCTGTCTTCCCCCACCTCTTTTGTTTTGGAATATTTATGATTTTGAGGAATTGTTTGTAATCATAGGTATGTATGATATAGTTGGACCAGGTTTGAAATTTAAGATTTTCTTACAACAAAGTACTTAGTTATATAAGAATATTGACTATGTGTAAAGAGTCTAACAGGATGTGTTAGAACTTAACCACACTGACATTTGCACTGTGCTGAATCAAATTTCACATTGGGACAGGACGAAGTCACATAGTATGGAGAGAAATGGAATACAAATTAATATCTTCCTTATTGTAAGGGATAACTCTTATAAAATTGTTAAAATTAATCTCTGAAGATGAATGAGAGGGCTTGAATTCAAGCCTAAAGATTTTCCTTGATTTTGGGGTAATCTGAGCAACCCTGAAAACGTTACATTCTTCCTTCATGCATGAGTGATCGGTGAGAACTTACTATGTGATCAAGACACACATTAGACACCAAGCGGGTTACAAGGACACTACGTAATCATCGGATTATACACATATGGGATGCTTATCAGGAACAGTTAATGCATGTAGGAGCGTATGCTAAAGATTATTACAGTGAAAATAAATTAGAATGCCATATTGAGTCATTCCGAAGGTTATATTAATGTAAACTAATAGTTTACATTCCTTGCTAAAGAAGCAAATGTAATGTCACATTTCGTGTAACATCACATGTATAATGCAGGTAGCGAAGATAGGATTCTGATGTTCATCAATGACGTGGTTACTGGGCTCTAATCAGAAAACTAACACATGAACGAGACAAAGGGGAAGCATGTTGGTAAATCTCTCTGAAGTTCTAAACTGCACAAAGTACTTAAAAGTATTTTAAAGAATAGAAATCTAGCTTATATTCAATTTATTTCATTTTCCTACAAAGCCCTGAGGAACATAGTCCTTTTATTGCACAAAAGCCAATTACAGTAATGGGTTCATAAGAGTTTTCATCTCTTAGAATTAGCTCTTTCTATTTAACAGTGCAATTTCGGATGTTTGTGAGGCCAATCATTTTCTAGTTCTTCACTGACTACATTTATAGAATCAACAAGAAAACGATAGCCTTCTGTGGGTTTTGGTATAGACCAACAGGAACACACATCAAAACAGAGAAAAATATCTGTCTTCTCCTGGAAACAGAATCACAAAGAGTAATTTCAAAGGAAAGAGTTCCTCTAGCAGAAATAAAAATTGTTTAAATGTTTTAATACCTTTTCCATTAGATGACTATTTTAAAGACAACTTCCATGGCATAAAAAAAAAGAGGACAAATAAGCTGTTAGTTTTGACGCTCCCTTAGGCTTCTTTGAATAAAATTCAGAGCGGGTGTTTGGTGCATGGGTTAAGTTAGAGACCCCAGGAGATGCCTGTGTCCCATATTAAAGTGCCTGGGTTTCAGTCCTGACTATTCTTGTAACCACTGACATACATAGTAGCATGAATGAATTTCAAATCATTGTGTCGAACTACATTTACAACCTCAACTAAAATGGTGTATATGATATGAGTTTATTCCATTGATATTAACTTCAGGAGGTGGTGAGCTTCAACTAGAGTGACTGAAGTCAAAACCTGTTGTTCGTTGTATTAGACAGGGTTCCACCAGAGAAACAGAACAAGTGTGAAGCCAGAAAACAGATGATGCACATAAATAGCTGATAGATTGATAGATGCACTTATTGCAAGGATTCGGCTCACGCAGTTATGAAGACTAATGAGGCAACTCCGAAATCCATCCAAAAAGGTATCAATACGAGCAGGTTGAAAATGCCTGGACAGGAATTGGAGTTGTAGTCCTCAGCTGAGGTTCTCCTTTCTCAGGGAACTTTCACTTCGACTCTGAAGGTCATTCCATTGATGACATCATGTTCACCACTAATCTTTGGAATGATCTCATTTGTGTGAAGTCAGTTGATTACACATAGAAAATATACCTGTACCATACCTTCAAAAAATATCTGAATTATTGCTTGAAGAATTAGTGTCTATTGAAATGGATTCCTGAAGTTCACCGACACAAGCAGTGGCCATCCCTAGGAATATGGTGAATAGCTGGCAAGAGAGAATGAGGGATTTCCCTGAAGAAACAGATAGGATCCATGCTTTCAATCTGATGATGACATGCATCATTAATTAAACAAAACTTCACCAAAGTGGACATTTAAAATATGCATGTTTACTATACAAGGATTAAACCTCAATTATAGAGAACAGACCAGAAAAAGATATTGTACACTCATTCTGTCAAGTAAAATATAATTCAGTAGTCATCTCCCTTAGGTAATAGCTGTAGAGAAACTTGTGATATTAAACACCAGTATCAAAAAAGAAAAAAACTTTGGGGCTGGAGCAATGGTTTAATAGGTTAATCCTCAACCTTCAAGCACCAGCATCCCATATGAGTTTCAGTTTGTGCCCCAGCTGCCCCACTTGCAATCCAGCTCCCTGCTAATGGCATAAAAAAGCAGTGGAGGATGGTCCCAAGACCTTGGAACCCTACACTAGCACGGGAGGCTTGAAAGAAGTTTCTGGCTCCTGGCTTTGGAGCCTCTAGATCAGCTTAGCTCTGGTCATTGAAGCCATTTGGAGAGTGAACTAACAGGTGGGAGACAATTCCTTCTGTCTCCCCATCTCTCTGCAAATATCCCTTTCAAATGAAAATAAATAAATCTTAAAAAAGAAAATGAGAATGGATGTGTCCAATCAATTGCCTCATTGTCTAGCCAGTGAAAATAAAGAGAAAAAAAATTTGCACAGAAATTAAAGCAATAAAGAGCAGAAATCAGTAAGATGGAAATGAGAAAAATAAGAGGAAATATCAGCAGTACAAAAGAGTGTTTGAGAGGAGCAGTGAGATGATGACTCCTACCCAGATAGAAAAAGGAGAAAAGACATACAGAGGCTTATTTCAATAGAATAAAATTAAGCCTAAATGAATTATGAGTAATGACAAGGAAACTTTACAAGGGTTTAAGAGAAGTGATAGCTCTATTGAGAAGCAAATGATACAAATAGTTTAATGGGAACTTGAATAAGTGAAATAAAAGATGTTTGAGACGCCTTTTGAGAATGCTAAACTATCAAGATGCAGAGCAGAAGAAAAGAAAATGGTTAAGATTTATGACAGAAAACAAATATGTAAGTTACATGGAGTCCTTGGGAAGGAGTGACAACAATTGGAAAATAAATGATCATAAGTTTAGTGTATAAGCTAGGTTATAATGAAAGATAGAAGATGACAGAAAAACAAATTGAAAACACAAAGATATGTCAATAGCATTATTAGAAAAAAAAATGTATACACGCCCAAACGATGATGAAACAAGGTTTTTGGTACTTAAAGTGTGTGAAGCACTTGAAGTCATCTTTTGAAGAAACACTTAAAATAAAAATGCAGTTTTGTAGATGTAGTTCTATTGCAAGAGTCCAGCCAACTGAAAACAAGGAAAATGACTTAAAAATCTGAACGGGACACCAGTGTCCCTGAAGGCTTCTTCGGTAAATAAAACTGGGGAGACTTGTGCAGTACATGTTGTCTGAGAACTGACACATTGATTCCATGGGGTGCTGGCTTTCAGGGGCAAACCAAGAGCGTGGAACGTGGGGTGGGCAGCGTGGCGGGCATCACTGGGTAAACCACGCTATTGTTCCCTTGGTTCTGGCCAGCTACTACAAAGAGAGGACAAACCCATCAGGAAAAGAAACATTGAGAGGCTCCACTAATTCAGCCTGAGCTCTATATATACATCATGCACTCTTTTTCATGTATATTGCATAATTTATATTATAGATATCTATATTTCTATGCATGTTTATGATACATAGCTTCATATTTATTTGCCTTCTTACCTCCTTATGAAGCATAATTAGGTATACCTAAAAGCACCAGATTCTTTAAATCACAATTCAAATTGCAAGAAAATAAAATACTTCCTATGGCTTAGCCTGCCTGATTAAGGTGGATAAAGCCATGTTATACAGGCTATACATGGCTTTTTACCAATCCCAGAAAATAATGAAAAATGTTGCTAAGCGTGTGGTTTCATTCCTCAATTTAACGCTTATGCTTACTCAGTTCCATGACCACTTAAAACAAATGAGACAACATTCCGTACTTGCTACTAAAATGTTTCGGCTTTTCATTACATTTGTTAGATTATGCCTGTAGAATTATTAACCTCAAGTAACATTTTCCTGGCCAGAATCAACTATACAGACAAGATAATGGATAATCTCATTGACAAGGGAGTTGAGGAACAGCTTTCCGAATCTTCAATTTGAATACTGGACTCATTTTATTTTAATTCTGGCAAATGTATTATCTGTCAGTACCCTTCCTTTTATAATTGTAAGAATCTAGCAAAATTTAATAAAATCTAGCAAAATTTAGCTATGAAAACTTAAAGAATATGTGTATCTCCAACATTCACATATCTATACACAAAACTTTTGCACAGAAAATATATACTTAATAAATTACTGAATATAATGGATATCATCATAATATTAGAGGAGTGTGGATTAACTTTGTTCAAAATTGGTACGTGTATTTTTTTTAATCAGACTGTGACTCAATAACCGTGAATTCCTCTGGAGATTTTAAAACATCCTTGTTACTAACTACTTTGTTGATGTTTCAGGTAAAGTCTCAAATACCTAAATGCATTTTTCTCCCGTTGCCTGAGTTGTCCATACTAATAACGCTGCTTACTTTTTGAAAAGAAAGTATGGGCTGAGGTGGTTTTTGGCTGGCTCTCTGACAAATGGCTCACAGACAAATGGCTCACATCCACACAGAGCAGTAAACTGCAAAATATCTGACTGTTTATTCGCCACTCAAGCATCTCCCTGACAGATAACAGGGAAACAGCTTTGGAGGACAAACGGGAACAGACATGGCTTTAACAAGCAGAGGAAGAATGCCATGATTCACATCCAAGGTCTTTTTGCAGCTTGCCTCTTTCTCTAACGAGGTTCAGGGCTGGAACTACTCCTGCTGAATAACAAATGCATCTGGACAGGGAGCGTGCCATACCTCTCCTCCGTGGGCTGAGATTAAGGCTGATCTTGGGGGTCTGGAGAAATTGACGTGGAATGACCAGCTGGCAAGCCGTCTACCTGGTGGATGTGAAATGACAGGCACCTTTCTCTTCCAAAGCAGGAAAAATTCCCCCACCATGTCGACCCCTCAAGGAAAGATGACATCTCTGTAAAAAATGTTGTCTGAGCTAACACTTCCGAAACTAAGGTCTCCTTGTGACAGAAGTAAAAGGCCCAGTTTTGTGCTGTAGTTTGGTGCTTCAGAACACATCTAAAGTTCAATATCTGGCTGACGGAGCTGCTGGAATGTTCTCTATTGGCTTGGAAAGTGTGGCTGCTGCACATGTGTATGCCCTGGTCGCTGGCAAGGTTTTCTGGTGATCACAGAGTAGCACGTTTGATGGGAGTGAGCTCACAATTCAGTGTAAGCATACATTGGCACTTTTAAAAAATGGATACTAATTGGCTAAAGTCCCTTAAAATATCCAGGCACTCTGATCTGAAAAGCTGGCGTCTAAAGCAACATCTTAACCACCATGCCAAATACCTGATTTTACCTAGATTCTTTCCGTGACAAATTTTTGTTTTTGTGTAGAAAGAATAGTGAATATTCTTTGCAGAATACACAATCGTGCTATTCTCAAAGGGATAAACAAAAAAATGGCTATTATTCAGTTTTACCAATATGACCTTTATATAACCACATTATGATATGAACTACTGTCCTTTGGAAATTTGGGAGAGGAGCACTACAGTAGTTTAGGATAGGCTTTTCCAACACTGGGAGCTCCAGAGTGGCTATTCTGGACTCAGGCAGATAGCCCCAGGTTGTCACTCTTAAAGGATGTTAGGTTCCACGAATACCTCTCACTCAACATTCTAGCATAGAGATTTGAGTTTAAAAAAAAAATGTGGAGGAGATTCTTGCAGTTTTCAGATTTTAAGATTATAGTGGACTTTAATTTTAGATTTTATTTGTCAAAAATGTCATGATTTCCAGACAGCTCAGGTTTGAGACATCCCTATGTTGCAAGCGATGAAGAGGACTCCGGTCCTTCTGCCTTCCTGCTTCTACCAAACTGTTTTAATTCCTGTGGCTTTCTGATATATGCAGAAATCAGAAAGTGTGAATCTCCCAATTTGGTTCTTCCTTTTCAAAACTGTTTTGACTTTTGGGATTTCCTGAGATTCCAAGAATGTTGGCATGAATTTTTCTATTTCTGCTCAAGAAACATTGTGTTGGATTGGCAGTTCTCATACGGATCGTGTTAGTTTTGTCACAGTACATAGTATTCTAATGCATGAAATTGTATTACATCGGTCAGTTCCATTCATCAGTGTTTCACACCTTTTAGCATACAAGATGGGTATTTCACCTCCTTGCTTTTGTTTATTTCTAATTAGCTCAGGTTATATTGTGATTTATATATCCGTTTCTTTTTCGCCCCTTGATTTAAAGAACGTATGCTTGTACCATAGTATATACCTATAATTTCAGAATATACTTAAAGAGCAGAATGATGGACTTATGTCTGGTGCTGAAGAACTCTATTATTGCAAAAAATATAGAGAAAAACGTGGGAGGGGAGGGGCATCGGGGAAGGTGAAACTCCGGAGCCTGTAACTGCATCGTAAATTTGTTAAATGAATTGATTTAAATGTGAAACATTGTAAAAATCCATGCAGTTCTTTCACAGTAAAAAAATTTCTCCATGTATCTTCTCTGAAGCCCTTATGTACCTTTTCAAATCTATGTGAACTGTGACATGCATATTTAAATTCTACTTTGCACTACTTTTTGAATTACATTTGTATTTGCTCTTTAAAAAGGGGTTTGTTTTCTTTCTGCTAACATGCACTTCCTGTACATTTTTATTAGAAGCAACGAAATATTTCAATACACAAAGTACACGGACCAAGCTGGACTTGCTGTTTCCTTCCCTGCGTACTTGGAATCCACCAGCTCCTTTTCTCCAAGTTCTCATACAGGATATAATACGTGACTGTGAAAGCTAGCTAATCCACTGCTTTGAAACACTGGAGCTTACTCTGTCTGGTTGTGTGACCGGACCCATTATCCAACCTCCTCTGCCTCCTCTACTCCAATCCATCACAGTTTCTAACAATTGTAAGGTCAGACGGAGTGCATTTTTGCTTCCACACATGAGAGAAGACACGTGTCCAACTTACTTAACACATGATCTGTAGTTCCATTTACTTCACTACAAAAGCCATTTATGCACTTTTTTGAGGGTAAGATTTTTAAAATTCATTTTATTGTAAAGGCAAATCGGATTTATAGAGAAAATGATAGACAGAAAGGTCCTCCATCTATTTCTCTCTTCACGTAGCTGCAACACCCAAAGCTAACTAAGCATATCCGCAGCCAGGAGTCAGGAACTTCTTCTGGGTCTGCCGCACAGGCGCAGCGTCCCAAGGCTGTGGGTCATCCTCCACTGCTTTCCCAGGTCACAGGCAGGGAGCTGGATGGGAACTGGAGCAACCAGTGAACAAATGGGAACCCAGCAATTTGCAGGTGATGATTTTACCGTTGAGTTGTTGTACCAGGCCCTGTGTTTTTATGCCTGAATACTATCTCATTGTGTATTTGTACTCTATGATTTCTTTATCCGTTTCATCATTGATGGAAAATTAGGTTGATCCCATGTCTCTGCTATTATGGTTGGTGCTACAGTTAGTTTAAGAGTACAGGTTGCTCTTTCCTAGGTTCATTTCATCTCCTTTGCTTATAAACCCATATGTAGAGTAAATGGGCCTTATTATAGATTTGTTTTAAGCTTTCGAGAAGCATCCATCCTGCTCTCCATAATAGCTATTTTAGTTGGCATTTCCACCGGCAGTATATTAGCTTCTATTTTCTACACATCCTCAACAGCATTTCATTTTTGTCTTTTGGTTAATAGCTACCCTAACCAGAGTGAAATTATACCTCATTTTCCTTGATTTAAATTCACCCTTGTCAGATATTAATAGCCTTCCTGCTCTCATCTGATTGCTCTTTGCAAAGAATCTCTTTTCTTCTTTCTTTCCCTTTCAGAAGCTGTGTGCCCTTAGGCCTAAACAGTCTCTTGAAGACAGTGCAAAGATGCTTTGTTTTATCTCGTCAGCCAATTTATGTCTATTGATTGGGGCATGTAGTAATTATGCTATTGAAGTATTTACTAATGGGGCGAACTTAGTATTGTCATTTTGAATTGTGTTCTTTATGTTTTGGAGCTTTGTTTTCCCTTTCTTCATTTTCTGTATGCTTCAATTTTTTAAACATAGTTATACACTTTGATTGCATTTGCATTTCCTGCTTGAATGTTCTAAAAATATTTTATTTGTGGTTATCAATGGAATTATGTAGTACTTAAAATTATAGAATTTCTTTTCAGACTACTAAAAACTTCAGTTGCATCTAAAAAGTCTACTTCTTCATAGGTCTACCTTATAATCTATGTTATTACCATCATAATATTGTGATGCCATCACGCACACACACACAATTTATATAAAACTATTGATACAAATCTATTGTTTTTAAATTTATTTTTGTCATTTAAAATCTGTATACTAGGGGCCCAACACAGTAGCCTAACAGCTAAAGTCCTCCCTTGAATGCGCTGGGATGTAGTTTAGATGGGTATAACAGACAGACATTTTCCTCATCCTTCTTGGTTGTCCAGCAGTAAAAATACTTTACTTCCCAGCTGATCTCTAGAGTTTTTACAAAGGCATTCAGTTTTTATGTTGTTTTGGGGGCTCTGTATTGTTAGCTCAGTGTCTGGAAGGAGGAGGGCATGTGGCTTTTTTGTAGGCCACTTGGCTGCTTTTACACGAAAGTGTTTAATTCTAATGAACTCACCTTGTTATTTCCTACAGAGACTGGGCCTATGGTATTCTATCAAAGAAAAAAAAAAGGTCATGAAACACAAGGTCATTTGTACTTGCTCCTCTGCATTAAATTCCATGAAATTTATAGTTTTGCATTTAACGTTTAGGTCTGTAATCTTGCAGTGAGCTCGATTTTGTGAAGAAGGGTGGTGGGCAATATCTAGGTTTTATATTTTCTCTTTCAGTTTGGATGTCTGATTGGTCCAGCACTTGATTGGAAGACCGTATTTTTTTCTGTGATATTGTTTTGCTCCTTTACCAAGGAACAGAGTATATTTCTAGGCTGTCTGTTGTACTTCATTGATCTACCATTTTCTATCTTCTCACTCAAATACGGGCAACATGCACAATGCAGTGTTCGGAACAGTGAACTGAACACTCGGAGTAGCTGTGTGGAAGCCGCAGTGTGGCTCTCACGGACTCCCACCCAAGCTAAATCCTAATTTGTGCTTATTTTCCTCTTGCTTTTCATCGCAGTCTCATTACCCTTCTGCCTCTATCACTAAGCACTGTCATACTGACATGAAGAGTATCACATGAAAGGGTTTCCTCTTTTTGTTGCTTTTGCTGCTAGGTTCTAACATGAAGCCTGGGAAAACAGAAGTGGTGGAGTTTGCTTATTGTCTTGATTCCTACTTTAACATTCAAACGTACGACCGCACTGGCCTGTGAGTTGCCTATGAATGGTCAGTCAGAGCTTCATTTAGCAAGTGGGCGATGAAAGGCTCTAGTCAGCCACATTGATGAAACATTCCAGGCAGGCAGGCTGAGGATCTGGGATGTTTTTTTTTTTTTACACCTGAGTCCTCCATTGACCTTTCAAGCACAAGCCTGACTTTCAATGTTATTTTGTGTGACTATTCCAAAAGAACTGTTCTTGAACGTTTTTGAAACTTTAGTGCTTTCCCCAATCTGTGCTTTCCTTAACTCCCACAGTCACTGTCCTGCTGAGTTCATGTTTTAGAGGAATAGATTGTCAACCACTGATAAAAGTCCTATCTCTCCTGTTTTCAAATGGTGGAGTCCCAATGACACTGTTGCTGTCAACATTGTTGTGGTGTGGAGCATGTGGGAGAAACCAGCATAAAGGCAACACCATGGGGCCGTAACTCAATTCAAGTTATTACTCTATTCATGTCAACAGATGCCTGATGACTTTCACCTTTGTCCCTGTGGCCTGGTGGAGTAACCACCTGTTCTCCCTTCCCTTTAGTCTCTGTTGGGAAAGCAGGTATGCAAGTTGCTTCTCTGTCTCCCCCTGATTCTACCTACCGCCTACAGGTTAAACCTGTCTCTAATTAAGGGGACACGCATCCCTCTACTTTCCTATACCAAACATGCCAGTTGCAGCCCCTTGTGGTGATAAATGAAAAGAAGCCAAGATGCAAAAGTGACAAGTTGGAGGATGATCATCTGATTTAAAAGGCACTATTTCACAGATTATACAAAAGTGTTGATATCCAGTTGGTACCTATAATGAGTGCCTCTTTCAGCAAAATAACTCATCTTACTGGTAAAGGACAATGGAAAATGTGTTTTCAGACGATTACTTTGAGTTTTAGTTTTGAAGAGGATATGCTTGGATGTGCTTAACTTTAGAGACTTAAAAAAAAAAAATGAAACGCAATTCTCTAGGAACCAGAAAAGGCTTTGTGGTGGCAAGTTAATTTGCAGTTACTATGAAGTTCTTGACACTCCTTTTTAAAATAACCATCTTATTATAAAAATGAAGGTACGTAAAGATGAACAACGCGTGCTGAACATATGGAGAAGTATATTAATAGAGAGGCAGAGAGGTAGTTATTAAAAACAGAATGAATACACTAATGCATAATTTCCCCTTTAATTTTTCAGGTCGGTAATTTAAATCTAAAATACTTCACATTGTTTATTTTGTTGTTTCTCATTAAAAAAAAAACAGAATTACAGATAGAAGTCTTTTTAGACTGATTCAGTGGCAGATATCTCAGCAGTTATAGCTCCCCTGTATTTGTTAATGTCTAAGGAAAAAAAGGAAGATCATTTAAAAATAGCCCCTTTAAAGCTTGTTAAGCTGGGGCCAGTGCAGTGATGTATCATGCTAATCTTATGCCTGAGGCGCCAACATCCACTGTAGGTACTGATTTGAGACTTGACTGTTCCTGTTCTGACCCAGTTCCCTATAAACGGCCTGAGGATAATGACCAAGACATTGGGCCCCTGCACCCACATGGGAGACTCAGAAGATGCTCCTGGCTGCCAGCTTCGGACAGCCCCAACTCTGCCCATTGCAGACATTTGGTGAGTAAACCAGCGAATGGAAGAACTGTCTCTGCCTCTTCTCTGTGCAACGTTGACCTCCAAGTAAAAGAAGTAATTATAAGTAAATAAAATTTCAAAGTTGGTCAAGCTGAGAGATGTATTAAGACAACCTTGGACAAAGATCACTAAATTTTAATATCTTTTTGACATGTGGCAAGCTTTTTATTTAGTCAATGCAATACATCTTCACAGGGATTATATAAACTATATTCTTCCTCATTTACAGAAAATGGAAACAAAACTCACAGGGTTAAAAAATTTACACAAGCTGGAACAGAGTGAAGTTATGGGTTTTATTCTTTTCCATCTGTTCACCGAGACTGGAGAACTGGAAACCGCTGTGGATACAGGCAGAGGGAAAAGAGCTCAGGGTATGCAGCAGTGAGGAGCAGGAGTGGAGAACGTATCGGTTAGAGAACAGGTGAATTTATCATCTCTATATAGCAGGGAACCTCCAAAAGTTTGTGGACACGGAATTGGCATAGAAGTTTCTTTGGGGGAAAAATATTTGTGGAATTCATTCACATGGTCGGGGGGGAGGGAAGGGGCTGCAAAAAAGCTCATGTAATATGCTAATCATAAAAGACATGTTTCAGAATTTTGGATTGCCCAAGAAATTCTCCTTTAATTCCAGCTTTCCCTGTGCCTTGTGAAGTACTCTTGTACTCAATGAAGGCTACATGAAGCATCAGAATTTGGGGCTTAAGAAGTGAACAAATCAAGCTAATTTTCACCAACAAGGGGAACAGTAGGAGTTATCTGGCAAAATATGATTTAAGTTGATATAAGACAAGATGAATCCAGCTGTGATAGGTGAAAAAGAGAAAGAAGAGAGCGTGGTACTCTAGAAGCTATAATTACTGACATGTGGGTATAAATTGAAGCCATTGAAATAGAAGCATTTGCAATTGGAGCAATGCTCCAATGGACAGTGCTGTCAGCTATGGCAGCTGTCTTGGTCCCGTCAAACCAGGTATAACCAGATCTGCAACTGTGTTCAAGGCGAAGCCTACCCGCCTAAAGCAGATAGTTGATCAAGCTATCTTGTATACGCAGTTACTCATGATGCCTGGGAGATTTATCTTACCTTCCTTGATTAAAATTGCTCAGACTCTACTTAAGTAGAAATGCCTTACGTGGGAGAGTGTCTTGATATATGCGGTTAGGACAACATAAAGTAGAAGAGCTCTAAAGCCCCACGGTCAAGAATACTTGCATCTGCTAGATAATGCAACTTGGAATTTCACCTGTTTAGGATGTTGATTTCCTAGAGGGGTTCCTATGTACTCAATTCAATGGTGACTTTGTCAGGGTTTAGGTACTGCTGATTCGTTGAAAGCTAATCTATGCTTCTTTTACATGCCATTCTTTCATGTTTAATATTGAAAATTATAACTAAATATCTATACATAGACCAACAGACACAGAAATATAAATTTTTAAAAAAAAATAGCAGTAACATCTAGAATGGTAGAGTCCTGGTATAGAGGGTTAAGCCACTGCTTGCAATGCCATTAGCTATACTGGAGTGCCATATGAATCCCAGTTACTCCTCTTCTGATACAGCTCCCTGCTAACGTGCCTGGAAAGGAAATAAATTGTAACCCAACTGCTTGAGCCCCTGTCACCTGTTGGGGAGACAGTGTTGGAGTTCCTAGCTCCTGGCTTAAGCAGAGTGCTACCTATGGCCTCCACTTGGATAGGGACCCCGTTTATAAAGCATCCTTTCTCTCTTTAAAAAAAAGTAAATGATGATTAAAAACAAAAACTGCAGCATAGAAACAACAGTGACTTTTTTCTCTTAATATAGGGAAAAACCTTACAGAAATAAATGGAAATCTGATACATTCTGCAAAGCAAACATGCAATTTTAAGTAAATTATAACAATATAATAAGCAATAATATTACAACAGGATAGAAAACTATTCTGATTTGAAAATTATAATATGCAATAGGTGTATAACATAGCAAGTTACTAGAAATCAGAACACATACAGTTCCCCTGAAGGATATTAGTCCTCTTATAAAGACATGCACAAATAAGCACAGATTATAGCATTAATTACAAAAGAAATGTAGGGTTTAAAATCGCAATTTATTTTCATTAAGTAAATAATGATTTTTAAAAGAGTGGTTATCTGCCAAAACAGCAATTATTTGGTAAAAGAGCAACATACATGTATTAGCAACTTGGCAGTACATTTAAAATAAACATGAAACTGTTAAAAACTTTATGACTTAATGACTTCTTATAATTTTTCAAGGGCAATAAATGGAAAGTGAAGCACTAGACAAAGTTACATACCACATAATTTTGTGAAGTGAAAAATACTTGTGTATGTTATATAATAAAATGTATAGCTTAGTAAATACTGACTCATAGCATATTATAAAACCAATAAATTTAGCATACTATTATATGTTATGTGTTGTTCCCAGAAAAACAAGTCGTTAGTCAAATGCGAATCTCAAAACAAATGCAGCAATTTAAGCTCCTGCTCTGTGTGTGTGCATCATTCCTTCTGTCAAATAATCTTTCAAACTGAGGCTGGTGCCATAGCATAGCAGGCAGAGCCTTCTCTACAGCACCAGCATCTCGTGTGGGCCCTGGTTCAAACCACAGCTGCTCTACATCCAGCCCAGCTCCCTGCTTCTAGCCTGGGAAAGCTGAGGAGGATGGTACAAGCCCTTGGGTTTCTGCACCCATGTGGGAGACTGGCAAGAAGCTCCTGACTCCTGGCTTCAGACGGGTGCAGTTTCAACAGTTATGGCTATTTGAGGAGTGAACCAGTGAGCAAATGACTAATTCTTTCTGGAAGTGTGCCTTTCAAATAAAAATGAAGCATTGTAAAATGTGTGGGTATAAAGTCAATGGTTTTAATATAAAGTATATGAGGATAGTAAAGTGAAATCTGCTGTTATAAGTTTTCTGCAGTTTATCAGAGGCTGTTATGTCATTTGATGAGACACTGTTCGAGGTGATATTATATGACTTAAACACCATACATAGATGGAGCCGCCTCATAAGTCAAAACAGGATAAAAGAGAGCCTAAAATGTAATTAAAGAAAGCAGAAGGAAGATAAAAAGGACATTAGAAAAGATACAAAAAAGTAACTAGAAATAAACACCAAACTACCAAATATAAGTTCAAATACACCGATGTTATATCTAATGCAGAATGTAAAACATTTCACTTGAATGTCTGATATGACCCACCTAGATGAAAATCGAGAGAGAATCATATGCTATGGACATGGAACGGTTCATATTAAAAAGGTACGGAAAAATAAATAATATATACATCCTGATCACTAGAAAGCTGCAGGTAGGCTATTAATATCAAAGCAGACTACAGACAAGAATTATCACCAGGCATAATAAGTGCTTCAGAAGACATATAATCCTACATGTCCATTTTAAAACTCAAAAATAGAGCTTTTTAAAGATGAGACACAAATGGGATCAAAGTAAAAGGATAAAGAGACAAATCCTCGAGGTAGCTGAAGGTGTCAGGACTCCCCTCTTGGCAATTGATGGAAGCAGTCAGGAAATCAATAAGGAAATAGGAGCCTGGGGAACACTGACTTGATATTCTCAAGGCCCCAACCAAGAAAAGCAGACTGCACATTCCATACAGCTGCATTCACCACTGGAGACAATGTGACCTAACCAAAAAATCAACTTGTTCAAGCAGAACTATCTGACTACAAGGGATTAACCCGAAAATGACATCTTAATTTGAAATGAAGCAAAAACATCTTTATGGTGTGCTATGAACAACAACAAAAAAAATCATGTGTCTTAACAGAATAAAAATCAAAGCAAAATATATTCGAATTTTTTTGTGTTACAGTAAGTAGATGAAGCAGTGCGGATAGTGGCAGAAGACAATACAGTTGTAACAGAGGAGAATCCCCCCCCCCAAAAAAAAACAATAAATCACAACAGCCGGCCATGCATATAGAAAAAATCATGCCAAACACACAATAAATGCAAATTTAAAAGCATGTAGATCCAAGGTTAAAAATTAAAAAATATTTAGCATGTCAAACTTCTAAAACGTCTTTTTTTTTAACAAAGGCAATTTTATGACTTTGGAGTAAACAAATAAGTTTAGGCCACAGAACTCTGCCACATAGAAAAAAAAAACAGCTGATGATCATACCTCGTCAAAATTAGCATGTCTTCCAAAATGTCTCTTGAAAATATCCAATTTAGAATATTCTAAATCTTACGCTTATATTTTAGACACTGTTCTGTATTTATTGTGTTCCCAAATTCCAGCATTCAATATGAGGTGATTTCGATCTTATTTTCAACAGTTATTTCAATATTCTGTAAGGGCCCGTGCCTTAGTGCGGTAGGCTCAGCTTTGATCTGCTTTATCATAAGATAGTGTGAAAGGGCTTTGCTTGGTGTCCTGACCACTCCACTTCTCATCCAGCTCCCTGCTTGTGGCCTGGGAAGGCAGCCAAGGATGGCTTAAGTCCATGGGATCCTGCGGCCTTGTTGAAGAACTGAAAATAAATTCCTGGCTTCCGTCTTCAGATCAGCGCAGCTCCAGCCATTGTAGCCATTTGGGGAAATGAAGCAGTGGAAGGAAGACAGATATCTCTCTGTGTCTCTCCTTCTCTGTGTAACTCTGCCTTCCTCATTTAAATAAAAGAAAATAAATAAAATAATTACATTAAATAAGAATTACACATTTCCTATTATGTTAAATATGTATCTTGAGCATTGTGGCCATTTGGGAGTCAACCAGCAATTGGACGATCTTTCTCTCTCTTTCTGTGTGTGTATGTGTGTGTGTTGTGCCTGCTTTCCAAATAAATCAATAGACAAATCTATCTTTTTTTTAGAAAAATGATATTCCTAGCTATCATGTAGCAACATAAGTCATTTCATGAGATGCTATTCATTAGAAAATAGAACATTTAACTTGATGTCAATATTGTTATTTATTGGCTGTCTGAAAGCAAAAAGACATATAAAGAATGTCTAAAAAAGATAATGTTCCCTTTTGTGACAGTAGTAAAAAAAACTTGGGTTTTTTTGCATAGAAGTTATGTTAATTTATCAACTACAGTTAATGTAATTAGCACATATTTGATTTGATAGATTCAGAAAAAAAAATCTAGCGAACATCATAATTATACAATTTCAGCTGTATTTAAGAGAGTCACTCATCCATAAGAAAGTAAGTTCTGAGTATTTCAGGGAGTGTCTTTTCTGAGACCTGAAATATTGGTCTCTGCAGTAGAAACAAACAAGAAAGTCGTGTTAGTAGTAAGAACCTCCCTTTCAGTTAAGGAATCTGCTGTCACCCATAAGTTTGCAGGTTGCTTAATAGTCAATTAATTTCGTGTTTTTCGGTGACAGCATGTGGGTGTCATTAGGTTATTTTTATTTATCCTTCAGACAACTTTATATCAACAGCTTGATGCAAAATCTGATTTGCAAAATAATCTTTATATATTTTTTGAATGACAGGTTTTCATTTGTTTCTTTAAAAATAGATTTATTTATTTTTATTGGAAAGACAGATTGGATTTACAGAGAGAAAGGGCTTCCATCTGCTGGTTTACTCCCCAAATGGATGCAATGACCAGAGCTCAGCTAATCTAAAGCCAGGAGTCAGGAGCCTCTTCCGGGTCTCCCCCGCAGGTGCAGGGTCCCAAGGCCCGGGGACCTCCTCGACTGCCTTGCCAGGCCACAAACAGGGAGCTGGAAGGGATGTGGGGCAGCCAACACAGGAACCTTCCCCCTAAGTGCAATCCCTGGGCTTTGCAATGTGCAGATTTAGCCATTGAACTATCCTGCCAGGCCCTGCCATTTGTTTTTAATAGTATTCCCATGTGTTTTGTTTTAAAAAGCACCAGCTCGTAAAACAAGATAAATCCAAAATGACAAATTAATCTTCAAAGTAAATCAACTAATAAAACCAATCAACTTAAAGCATTCTGGAGTTCCAAAATATCAACTTAAAATGACTATGCATACATAAACTGGCAAGGGCCATTCACTCAGCTTAAGATAGCTTGCTATGAAACAAACTTTTAGGTGATAATGTTTATACGGACTAGGTATATAATGTTTCTGAAATACAATATTAGAGACGTGGAGGACAGAATAGTAGTCCCACAGACTGTGAAAGGGTGCGAAAGGAGAAACGGAAGTCTATAAAAAAAAAAAACACCATGAGGTACTCTGTGGTGATGGAATGTTCTGTATCTTGCCAAAGCAATGATATATCCTGTTTGTGATATAATACTGTGGCTTGCAAGACTTTACTTTTGGGGAGAACTGTGTAAAGAATGTACATTTCACCAGATTATTCTATATGTTATTTCTGACAACACTATGAAAATCTATACTCACCTCAACACAAACAAGTTTAGTGTAAAAACAAGATTGGTGTTGTTACGGTGATGTGAGAAACAGGACATGTTGGTCAATGAATCAGGTCACCAGCTGGAATACCCTCAACACATATCCATGTGCCTGCGTTTGAGTTTTGGCTCCACTTTCAATTCAGCTTCCTGCTAATACACACGCTGGAAGGCTCCAGTACTTGGGTTCCTGCCATTCATTTGAAATAGCTGAATGGAGTTCCTGGTTCCCAGCTTTGCTCTCAGTGCAGCCTCCCCCACTTTAGGCATCAGTGAAATGATCCAGCAAATGGCTTGCTTTCTCTTTCTCTCTCTCTCCTCTCTGCCTTAACTTTTTCAAAGAATTTATAGAGTTAGAAGCAACACATTTATGCATTCTATCACACACCACAGTGATTATGGTTAATGATGTTATGTGTTTTAAAATTTGAAGGGGCGGAATCTTGAGTGCTCTCACCTCAAAAAATAACTCTTAGTTCACATGTATTAATTAGCTAGATTTAATTCATCTTGTACTTCAAAACAACATGTTGTAAAAGAAAACTATTAGCAATATCATGGGATTTAGCAAATTGATGCTCTAAAAATAAGCAGGAAGGATGGCCCACACAGGAAATGAGAGGCTGGTGTGTGGTAGTGAGTGGAAAAAAATAGCTAAATATACAAAACATTACTGAATCGAGGAGACTAACAAAACTTCATGGGTGAGCCATAGGGGAAGTGTCCTAGATCTTAGTGGATAAATTAGTAGCTTCCTAAAGAGCAGAGGTCAGTGTTGAAAAGATGCTTACTGAAGTGAAGGACACTTGGAGCAAGGCCTTGAGGAGATACCTTGAAGGGCATTTGGTATGCCACGGGACAATGACAAAAGCAGTTCTGTGAGGTGGTTGTGCTTAATGTGAGAGAAGAAAGGAACCCTGGAAATGCCACAAGTTCAGAAGGATGTGCTCAGGACTGAACGGTGCTTCAGAGCTAAGATTTGTGAGCACACTGAAGACAAGGACATCTGTCACTCAGTATTTCAACATCAAATTACACTCTGGTATCAGGTGCATAGCAGATGCTTCATTAAATGCTGTCACTGATTTCACCGAAAGCAATTTCAGTGCAGAGATGGGCACGGTGGACAAATTCCAGGAATCGAAGAGAGAACTGAGAGAATAATCGTGCTTTGCAGAAGTCTTGGTTCTGAAGGTAAACACACACACACACACACACACACACACACACACAATGATGTATTTTTACATTCTGCTCTTTTTTTTATAGATTTAACATGTAAGACGTTTGCATGGATTCTTAGGCAAAAGGAGCCTACAGATAAAGGCAGAGACTGAGAGCCTAGGAGAAAAGGTAAATGGTAAATGTAGACATGTCCCTTATGCAGATAAAGTGAATGCAGATGATGGTCGGTGGAGGGGTAGGCGCGCTGGCCAGATGGCCTCCGTATTTCAAGTAAGTGGGAGGCAGACTGTGCTGGAAGAATAAAGAATGTGTCTGAAAGCAAATCTCAAGTGTGGAACAAGTGGAAAACAGACCTTTGTGTCCTCAAGGGCAGCACCTTTATCCATCGAATATTCTTTCTCACTTGCTGCTACTGATTCCAACTCCAACCAGTCATGTTCCCTGAGCCAGGCATTCTGGTCACAACACCTGTAAACAGATGAGCTGTCTACAAACGCCTTTAGCAGTCTCCCAAGTCATACTGAATCAATGGAAGATATCTTTGCATTTACACAAATGTCATTTTTAGAGAAATCATTTAATATTGTGTTTTTTTTTTCAAGAATGATATCCATGGGAAGCCGAGAGATAAATCTGCTAACTTAACTTTTGCATGTGCACCCTATTGAAAACAAGAGTATTTTATGAATCACTGGAGAGTGTGAACTATTTTTAGACTATGCTCTTGCAAATTTCATATGCAGTGGTAGAAGAATATTTTAAACCCTAATTGAACTAAGCCATCTCATTACCTGACTTTGCTGACCGATGAGCGTTGTCATGGTGACGAGGCAATCAAGTCAGCAGGTCCTACTGTGAGAATGTTCCATTCCAGATGCTTTACCAAGTTCCATCTTGCTCATCTCAAGCACTGTGTAATCAGTTAGAAAATGATTCCATAACATGAAAGCAACTCCACAAAGGGAAAAAACAATAGGCGTTCCGGAACCAAGTTTGTGTTAAAGTTTGAAGATACATAATTTACAAAGGAAGCCTGTTTTAAGAAAGAAAGATTGTATTATTATCAAAAACAAATTACATTTTTCTTAAAATGCTGTACTGATATTGGGACAGATATTTAGCTCAACAGTTAAGACAGTGGTTGAGATGGCCATGTTTGTTTCAGATCACAGTATCTGGCTTTGATAACTGACTCCACTTGTAAATTCAGTTTCTTTTTTTAAAAAAAAATTATTAATTTTTTTTTGGAAAGGCAGATATACAGAGAGTAGGAGAGACAGAGAGGAAGATCTTCCGTCTGCTGATTCACTCTTCTAGTGACCGCAACAGCCAGAGCTGCACTGATCTGAAGCCAGGAGCCAGGAATTTCCTCCAGGTCTCCCATATGCTGGTACAGGGTCCCAAGGCTTTGGGCTGTCCTTGACTGCTTTTCCAGGCTACAAACAGGGAGCTGGATGGGAAGTGGAGCCGCCAGGATTAGAACTGGCCCCCATATGGGATCCCGGTGCATTCAAGGTGAGGACTTTAGCCACTAGGCCACCATGCTAGGCCCAAATCCAGTCCTGGTTACCCCACTTCCCATCCAGCTCCCTGCCTGTGGCCTAGGAAAGCAGTTGAGGATGGCCCAAAGGCTGCTGACCCTGCACCCTTGTGAGAGACTTGGAAGAAGCTCCTGGCTCCTGGATTCATATTGGCTCAGCACCGGCATTTGCAGCCACTTGACAAGTGTAATCAATGAAACAAAAGATCTCCTCTCTGTATATCTGACTTTCCAATATCAATCAATCAATCAATCAATCAATAAAATCTTAAGAAAAAACACAAGTTCCAATTTTCTTGATGCTTAAAATTAAATGACCCTATCATTTCTTTTGTAAATCTGACTTTTGTCTCTCAGTACATTCTTCAAAATTGGCGTATCAATATGCTCAAGTTTTACCTTGTAAAACATCAAGATCCTACACTCTAGTTTATGCTACTGATCCTGACTTCTTGAGGACTGCCAACATTTGATGTATTTATTTCAAGTGCGGATTTCTTTTTCACTATTCCATTAAAATGGCTATGAGAGCATCATCTATTTTTGGATTCTGCATGTATTTTTATTATTTATCTTACCTCACCTGTCATTGGGCTTTGTACCATGAGCCTAATCTTTAGGTTTTCTGTGGTCCTCACTCTGAAAATAAATATATTGATACTCTGATTTGCTCTCCCTGCTTCCTTCAAAGGATCGTCCTATTCCTTGCTGTCATAAATTATTGGACTTCATCAAAGTAAAGTCATTGTCTAACTAATTTCTTGTGATTGACAAATGGATCTTTTACATAGAGCTGTTCAATAAAAGTTCTTACATGACTGGAGATGTCTTGTAACTTTTTGCCGTATAGGAATGCCAGTTGGAGTACGAGCAGTTGTACCTCTGATCCAGCCTCATTTTAAGGCACCTTGCAGATCAACAGAAAATGACACAGGTCTCTGGGTTCCTGCCACTCATGTGGGAGAACTGGAAGGAGTTCCAGGTCCCTGGCTTCAGCCTGGCTCGGCCCTGGCTTTTACAGCCACTTGAGGGGTGAGCCGGCAGATAGAAGATCTCTCTCTCTCTCTCTCCCCCTTCCTCCCTTCCTCCCTTTTAAATGCATAAATAAGTATTTTTAAAATTATATAATAGGAAAATAAAATCAGTCAAAATGCCAGTTATCGCAGTTACTATAAAATAATTAAGCATCTGTTATAACTACAAAATAGTATAAACCAATTATATGTCAGAAACCAAAAAATTGAAATGAAGCAGAAAAGCTAAGCCTAAAGAAGTGGATCATTATATACCAAGCACTATAAGTTAAAAGAGCATCTATCCATACTGTATATTAATGGCAAAGTCCCTAATAAGACAAGAGCTTTATAGGGCCACAAGTGCATAACAGCAAGTTGTGATATTGGCATTCAATATCAGATTGTCCATTGTGATCAACTTCCAATGCAGATTCCTGCTGAAGGGCAGCAAAAGATGCCCCAGGGATGTATGCCACTGGACACCCCCTTGGGAGACCAGGTTGGACTTCCCATTTCCTGCCTCTGGGCCTTCCCAAGCCCCGGCTTTTGCAGCCATTTGGGGGATACACAGATGGAAGATTTCTCTCTCCCTCCCATTCTGTTTTTCTGTCGCTGTTTCTTTCAAAGAAATAATATAAGTCACTACGCATATATATTATATATAGCACTATCAACATTTATGTGTCAATCTAGTATTAAATATCGTAAACAAAAACTTAGAAGCACAAGATAAAGTTGACCGAACTATAGCCACAGCAGAGGACTTGAATATTTCTCCATCTTTAACATAGAAAGCGGAAAATAATTCACAGGGATCAATGACTGTGGTAAGGTAACAGTGAAAGCTTAGCATCTGCAGCGCCCGCCATGAGTCAGGAACCACTCTATCTCTACCTGAATTACTAAATCCACAAGCTCTACAGTTTATATTTACTGCTGATAATATGAAATTACTACATTTACATGTATTGCTGATAATATTAAATCACTGCATTTACATTTAACATTATTATTGAAATAATCAAAATATCACTTAATTTTTAATTGAAGTAGATTAAATCCAAATGAAATAGATTCAATTATTAAGCATTAAATTGGTTTGATTTATTATTTGTTTATGTTTCTTTTTATTTATATTATTGATATTTATTAATCATAAAATATAAGTCATATTAAAGACATTAACTTGATAAAATTATTATGTAAGTTAAAATTAAGAAGTTAATTAAATCAGTGAATTTTTTTACTGCTGATTAATATTGAATTACTACATTTATGTTTTCTGCTGCTAATATTAAACTACTTTTATTGCTGATCATGAACTCCAGAAGGATACTGTTAGGTGCTAGTGTAATGTCACTGAGAGATGAGAGAGTTAATTTACAAAAGGTTATAGCTAATAGCATGCACTTTGAGATCGACTGAATAAACTATTGAGCATAAGCAACCTGTCCCCAGGGCATTGGCTCTCAATCACTTTGCTGTATTTTCTTAATCAACAAGTCAAGTTGAAGAGATATAAATGAGTTCTGTAACAGACACAAATTATACACATTATTTTCAATGCCTAGTACATTAACAGAAATAATCAATAGATTTCAAATTGTGAAAAATGTGTAAACTTTATTCTTATGACTCAAGTCAATAAACAAAAATTACAAAGAAAAATATAAGCTAAATGCAAATTGTGTTTCTGATAAAGAACTATAGAGGTAAAGAAGAAACTTAGTTGTTGACATATTTTAAAATGTGAAATCTTTGGAAAGCACTCAAAAATGTACTGAGAGAAAATATATATTAAACAGATGAGGCAGATTACAAGATGCAAAGCAGGAAATACATATAAAAAGATAAGACAGATTATAAGATGGATAGTAGGAAAGAGAGATTAAGAGTAAAAAGAAAAAAAAGAAAGAATGAAAAAAGGAAATGGATTAAGAAAGAAAAGACATACAAAGAGTCTATAGAACTTCCAAAAAAAAAAACAAATGAAACAAAAAAATGTTGAAAAATCATTACATGATTTGGAAAATACTAAAGAATACAAGATAAAAAGAGTATGTCTAGGGGTGGACATTCTACCTTTCTTAAAAAGGATTTATTTATTTGTTTACTGACTGATTTGAGAGGTTTCCATGTGCTGGTTCACTCCATCAATGGTTGTAACGACTGAGGCCAGGTCAGCCTGAAAATTTGTATGACTCTTTTGGTTGGGAACAGGAGCCTCAGATCTCAGGTCATCCTCTGCTGCTTTCCTAGGCATGCTGGGAGCGAGCTGGAGCAGAAGTGGAACTGCCAGGAATTGAGCCAGTAGGCATACTGGATACTGGCATTGTAGACTGGGATTTAATCTGACTCACCAGAATGTCAGCCCCTTGACCTAGTTTTTAAGGTGCTGGTTAAGGCTCCCATATTCCATATCTGAGTTCCTGGGTTCAGTTCCCACCTCTGGCTTCCAGTTTGATCTTCCTGTCAGTGTAAATCCAGCTACTCAACAATGATGGCCCAAGAAATTGAGTCCCTGCCACCAACATGGTGCACCTGTCCTTTGGTTCTGCTCCCAGGTCAGCATTTGAGGAGTGAAACATAGTATGCTTTACCTCCCTGTCTTTCTGTATCACAAAGTTAAGAGGGATGCATGACTGCAAAAGCACACCCTCAATTGTGTTTCCATAAGTGACATAAGGATGCAGGCTTTTAAGTAAATGGACAGAAAAAGCAAGATGGTGAGAAGAGGGTGAGGACGGCTAAATCACCACACCGAAAAATTAGCATACCAAAGGCAGAAGGGAATGATCTTGGAAAATAGGAGAGGACAGGTTGATGGCAGAGGGACACCTGGAGACCCATGGACATGAGGAAGCAATGGAGACAGCAGAGTAGTGCTGCGGTGGACAGATACCCCAGCAGCCTCAGAGCTGGATCCACGATCAGGGCAAGAGGTATTCATCAGGAACTCAAAAGGTGAGTCCAGTTAAAGAATTGTGGTCCTGTTGATTTTTAAATCTTATCAGAAACAGAAGCAGAGTGGTAAAGCCCTATTGGATGGGTGTGGAAACCAGATAGATTTCACAGCCCCAGACTCCATCAGGGCACAGCAGTCACGTTTTGACTTCTATAACAAAGGCTCTGGGAGGGGCAAAGGGAATCAACAGCAAGCCACACGTGCACAAAGTCAGGGGTGAACTCATTTCCAGCTCAACGCAGCGCCCGAATCCCACTGGGAAAGCAATACAAAGTTGGAATCCCATGAGTTCTATCCAAAATATCCAGGTCGACCACAGATCATAACACCAAAGGATTCTGGCATGCAACGGGTGCAACTGACAGCCCTGTGATCTAGTTTAAAGTCACAGCTGGTATCCTCAGTAATCCAGTGTACTAGACCTGTGAGCAAGAGAAAGGCTGAAGAGACAATGGTACAGCCATGACACAGGATCACAGGGGAGATTGGCAACAGTGGTACAAGTATATCATGGGAACTCAGGACTGAAACTCCTTGGAGGGAGTGACACTAGTGACTCAAACAGAGAACCAGGCAATGAATGGGACCAGGAACAGCAACCAGTAGACATTGTAGCTGAAAAACTAGTCTCTAAGAGAATCCACTAAACAGTTTCAAGGTCCAAGGGCAAAAGATAAGGTACAGACACAATCAATGAGGTTACTGATGCATCCTCTTTGAAAGAGCATGGCTGAAGAGTGCTACCCTGAATTACTTGTAGCCCACTGCTGGGTTGTAATGAGGGTTGATGAGATTGAGGAGAAATACTTAAGAAATTCCTAAAGGAAAGATTTGGAGGGACACAGGAGTCACAGATAATCAAGGGACAAGACAAGAACCCAGTGGTATGTGTCTGAGTCCTACCTGCTTCCAACATTTCCCAGAGAACAGACATATCTCTCAAGCATTAAGAAACTGCCTAGGATGCCTGCATACCATCCCTATCCATCATCCAAGACCCTGCAGCCTTGCCCTGGTCATCTTGTGTGTGAGAACCCTTCAGTCCTATGTGTATTGCCTATGTCCAGGTGACTCATGTCCTCACCTGCCTCTGAGCCTCACCTGCATCTTGCCAGACTCCCACCCACTGAGACACACCAGGGAATGTCCAGTAGGCAGCATCTGCCACAAACCCATCTGCAAGGGGCCACTGAACCTGCCTCACCATTGAGCCCTGCACTAAAGGTGACATGGGTTGGGAAGCTGGGTGCACACCTGCCCTGTCAGGATCACCCACACCTACCAGCTGTGTGCCCCCTAGTGTGGGTGAGCTACCCCATGGGCTGTGCCCTCCACATGTCCCTGTACGCTGCATCAAGATGGCCCAACAAGGTGAGCTGAGAGAATAGAGGCATCCCTGGAGCCAATTCAATGTAGTCTGCAGACCAGGAAGTGGCAGTGACAAGGACACTGACAGGTACTTTTTGCCTCAAGAGACTGCCCAAGCATGCTAAAACCTTGCTCAGGACCAGATTCAAGCCTGTGAGGCCATTCTCCCTGGGCCAATATATCACAGTCCTATGTTGGCACGTGCCGTAAAAGTGTAGGGAAAGTCATTTGTCTCTTACCCATGATCAGGAAGGTGACACTTTCAGTGGGCAGCACAGGGATTGTTCAGCTATTTTCTAACTGATGAGACAGCAGCAATGCCATATGTCTTCCTAGGTCCATCGGGGGTAGCATCCAACAGCGCAATGCCTGCTCAGTGAAGCAACACCATGAGGGTCCAGGAGCCCATAACCCCCAGGACTCTTATTGACACCCAGTGCCCACCCTGGGGGAATGCCACCCTAGACTCCTTTCTGCCAGGGGCTTTCACTTTCATTTTCACTTGGCAAACCATCTTGAACTAAGCTGATAACCTCTTCCTTGCTTGTAATTGTGTACCAAAGTGATTTTAAAAAACACCAAGCTTCTGCTGGAACACCTTAAAGCGGGAACCTCCAAGCTCAGGAAACAGGCACGTAGAGGAACATGCAGGCAGCCCACGTAGAAGGTGCTTCCCTCCGCAGAGAGGGTAGGGAGAAAGCCTCAGACAGCCAGGCTAAGCTGGAGCCCAGGTGCCTGGGCCCAACCTGCTGGGATGCCTGGCCTCTGCGGAGCCAGTGGTGACCATGATGGTCTCTCCAGTGCTGCTGGAGCTGAGCTTTTGATGACAATGACCAGTGCATCCCCCAGGGCTGGCCACCCTGCCACTGAACACTTCGAGAGCTGTGAAACCTGTAACCTCTCCTGTTCACATGTGCTGACCTTGTCCTTGGGGCCAGTAGCTGCCCAGAGTCACCAGTTTGTGGATTCGGAGCTGTTGTTGAGGAGTCCCAGTGATCAGTGCGTGAGCTCCTACTCAGTGTTCTGGTTCCTGCTTTGCATATTCAGGACAAGCTGTCTTGAGGTCCAGGAAGACTCCCAGGTGCCCAGGACCTAAAGCACCGGGGGGGGGGGGAAGAAGAGAGGGACAGCTGGGGTGAGAGTTGGATGAGGTCCACTGTAGGACAGGAGATGGAACCCTAGAATTGCCCGGGTCTGATCACTGCAGTGAAGGAAACAAAGTGTGGGGACCTCAGTTGGATGCACAGCCACGTGTGGGCTTCCTGTGCTAACTTGTACTCAAGAATAGAGGCCTTTGCAGCTGTGCTAGAATTAAACTGCCAGGGAGAAAGTAGAAGAAGTGAAAAGGGGCAAGTCTAATGGGATATGGCACCTTTCCAACAGGTGACAGGGGTCACTGACACTTCTGGGTCCCTGGCACCCCAGCCCCAGCCCTGTCCTCTTCTCTTGGTCCCTACAGAGGCCACAGGCCCAATCATTGATGGTGTTTCACAAAGGCAGGGATTAGAACCCTGGCCCTCCTGCCACATGAGACACCACTTGTGAGTGGCTGGCAGCATTCTATGATGTCACAGTCACTGGGAGGTGCACCCTCTGGGTGGTTAGGCCAAAGTGGCCAGTAGCCTGCTGACCACTGACCTGCACAGGTGTGTTGGTAGTGGGAGCAGGAGACAAATGGAGGACTATATGGATCCTAACTGGAGGTGAGTGGGACTTGCTCTGTGCCTGTGCTGTGTGTGGTATGGGGACAAGCACTCCCAGGTGGTGATGCCACTAAGCCCTCAAGGATGCCCCTGTGGGCAGGGCGTGTATACTGCCTCCTCACTGCTACACTGTGTGGTAGGTGTGAATGTGTGTGTGTGGGTTCATGTGGGACCACAACTAGCTCTTTATTTGACTCTTCTGTGGAACAGGAAGATGGGGATGGACAGTAAGCCCAGCTTTGAGAGCCCCAGGTATCTGGGAGACCAGAAAGGGGCAGGGTGACCCCTGGGTTTGGATGCCATCCTTTCTCCTTTTCCAGCAAAGACGCACAGAGTCAAGGAGACTCGGAAAGTGGGTCAAAATGTTAAAAAATTATAGTAAATACTGCAGCAGTGAGAAGGTAAAGTGGAGAGAGGACCCATGGGGACCACACTGAACAAACATAGATGGCTGGTGGCCTTTGCTGGGCTGGACACTTGCCTCTCAGATGCCCAGGGGCAACTGTCCTGTCCTAAAGGACACCAGTCCTCTGCACCCCTTGTCCATACATTCAAGTGACCTTCCTGGTAAAGAAACCAGTGTCATCACTCATAAAAATCTCAGATGCAGGTCCTGCATATTTCCTTGTGCTCCATAGGGAGCAGGCAGCCCAGGGCAACTCTGTGCCTTCGGCCTTACCTCTTCCTTCATGCTGGGTCTTCTTCCTGCTGACGTAGCACAGAGCCCCCTGCTTCCCTGTCCTGACCCCTCACCATGCACACCCTCCACACAGTGACCATGGAACCTCTCATCTGAGCCTTCTCTCTTCTGCAGTTCCACCAGAGATTCTTCAAGGGCATCCCCAGCCAGGTGCGGGGGAAAGTCTGGATGCTAATGCTTGACGTGGATAAAATGAAGGCCCAGAACCTTATTATGATTATTCCATCCATAAAAATTACAGATTTTAGATCAGAAGATACCAATGAGTATCTGCAGTAGAACCTGTATGCCTATGACTAGTCTTAAATTTACTATGAGTGTAGAGCTACTGGACTTACATCCACTACCTGAAGCAACTGAATCCCAGAATCATCCTCGCTCTTCCCACCGTGATCCTATTCTTATCAGATGGTGGGTATGCTTTGCTACAACTGCTTCTATTTGATAACTGCAAACTTCTCACATTCCTGTCTTAGCAATCCTCCATTACAATTTAATCCTCAGAGAAGGCTAGCCGTATGAATCACTGATCTATCTTCATCCCATAATCTGTGAGATCTGAGTGAGTGAATCAACAATCTTCACTGATCTGCAGCAAATTGATTTACTTTTCTGAACCTAAAATATGAAGAAAATGTTTCCTGAAGTGTAAAGAGAAAAAGACAAAGAAAAGTCCATAGTAGAGTCTCAATTTGGGGGCCTTTTATCTTCCAATCTCACCCCCATTTCATCACTCTGCCTTCTGCAAAGGGAAACTGGTTTTCCATAGAGTAACCACAGCCTCTGGCCATATACACGCAGCTGAGTGCCAGTGCCTGGTCCCACAACATGTCATCCCAGCTAGCAGAATCGTAATACCCTTCCCTTCACTGGCTCCGTTGTAAATCTTCTTCCTCAAGCTGTGTGTTTTGATGCATTTCCACTCCATTTTTGTGTGGATTACCCACGATTCTGCTCCAATCCCTTCACTCTGGGTTATGTTTATAAACAGTTTTAAAAGCTGCAAGTACACTTTCCAGGAGTAGCTGTTCCAAGTCAGTGCTGCCTCAGTTCCACCATGGTGATTTAGCTCAGACCATTTTCTCTGCCCAGGTTCAGGGACTTGCAGCTATCATCCTGTGGGACCTGTATCTGGCAGAAAAATGGATATGGGCAGAATGAGCAGAGGAGAGGAACAAGCCAGAAGCCTCCAGATGACAGACCTCCCCAAGAGAGCCTCCCACAGCTGGAGCCAGCCAAGCCTGGCCTTTCTGCTGACAGACGCTCCTGGTTCCAACATCAGCCATGAGGCTCCTGAGACGCTGTTTGAAAAGACCCGCAAGGCAGCTCTGTGGCCTCATTTCTCTAAGGATCTTTGAGAAACCAGCTGTCTTGGCGACTGAATTGCTTTATGTCACTCCGTTGCTTAAGAGCTCTCACAAGCCTCGCTCATCACTGACTAAATCAAAATAGAAGTCTGCAGCATGACCTACAAAGCCATTTTTTTCCATCTGTGCCCTGAGTATAAACTAATCTGCTACAGGTTGAATATGCTTTTTCTGAAATGACTGGGACCAAAAACGTTCTGATGGTTAGATTTTTTTTTTCTAGAATAGGTTGTACTTATATATGTATTTATGAGTCATCCGGTTAGTGGAACTCAAATATAGAGAAAATTTTCAATTATTTTAGTTCATGTTTCATATACACAGCTTGAAGATAATACTGTACAACATTTTTGATAATTTAGGGCATGAAACAAAGTTTCACAGTGTAGAGTTCTCCACTTGTTGTGATGTCATCTCAGCATTCAAAAAAATGGACTGTTTTGATTTAAGGGTGCTCAAAATTTAACATAAATAGGTGACTCTGGTAAAAAGGAAAACTTAAAAATACAAGATTTCTTACAACTTCCTACTTCTTACGATAGGGGCTTCTCTTCTACTCTCATTCACTTAAGTTGTTCAAACTGCTCATGTTATACTCTTAGAATTTTATCTGCAAACTATTGAATCAGTTCAAACTCAAGATTAAAATAAAAAGCAAGCCACTCACATTCTTTGAACATGTCTAATATACGTATTCAGACACTGTGTGTCTTCACATACATTCTATTTTGAATCCAATATTCCCTTCTTTTTATCTTAGAAAAAAATTCTCAGACCCCAGCCTTCTAGGAAATCCACCCCCACGATTCCCTCTCTCTTAAAACACAGATATTGCCTCTCTCCTTATCTCTCCTGGATACCATGGTCTCATTTTATTCCGTTCTTGTAACTGCTTTTTATCATTAATGATAATTATAACAACAGTTTTATTGCTTGAGTGACTATCACATACCAGTCAATGTGTTCTTCTTTCTACAAATATTCTTCAGAAAAATCGTGTAATCATTGCTTTTGGCTTCTATTTTAGTTTGTATTTTGTAGACTCATTTCTTTAAAATTTATTTTTATTTGAAAGGCAGATTTTACAGAGAGATAGAAAGAAAGAAAGACCTTCCATCTGCGGATTTACTTATCAAATGCTTGCAGTGGCTGCAGCTGAGCTGATCCAAAGCCAGGAGTCAGGAGCTTCTTCCAGGTCTCCCACATGCGTGCAGACACTCAAGGACTTGAGCCATCCTCCATTGCTTTCCTAGGCTACAAGCAGATAGCTGAATCAGCAGTACAGCAACCAGGGCATGAACTGGTGCCTATATGGGATGCTGGTGCTAAAGGTGGAGAATTAGCCTGTTATGCCATCTCACCAGGCACTGTAGAGTTATTTTTCAATTCCATTTTCAGAGCGGAGCAGAGAGACCTAGCCCTTATCCTTGGTTCACTCCTCAAATGCTCTTAAAAGCCAGTGCTGGTCAGTGTTGAACCTGAAAGCCAGAAACTCCATCAGGGGCTAGCACCTGGAGGGCAGCGACCCAAGAACATGACCCCTCCCACACCTGCTGTTTGCTAGAGTGCTTGAAACGTTGGAAGGATGCCAGCGTCTGGAAGTAGAGCTCAGACGTGAATTCAGATACTCCAAAACAGGATGTGGGAGTCACTGATGGAGTCTGAGTTGTTAGGCCAACCCCCACCGCTCCCCACCATTGGAGCTTCCATTTTAGATGAGGAAAATCGAATGGAAAGGAATTGAATTGCCATCTCAGCTAGTCTCACTCCTGAACAACCTCAACTTCTCAGATCAGTGTGTGAAAAACTTGGTCCTTAGTAAGAGGCTTATCAAAGACGGGAATCATTCAGGCAAGACCTGTTACTCCTTGACTCTTTGATCGCCTACATCCTGGGCTTCTCCTTTTTCGCATATAGAAAGAACATATTTCTTGAACCCAGTTGTGCTTCATTACGTATGATCACAGAATCATGAGAATCTTGATAGATCATTCAAGGGAAACTCTCCTGGTGAGACAGAAGTAGCAGCAGCTGGGCAGACATTCAAACCTTTCCCAGGGTCAGAAGTGCAGCTGCGAGGGAGTAGGAATCCCAGTGACATGCGCTTTGTTCTCAAGCCAACACTCTCTGCACTGTCGGGTAGGCCTGGGACATGACTGATTCATTTTGAAATGTTTAAAAGCTGGAGTGCGATTAGGAAGACTTCAAAACTCAACCATTTCCTCCAGAAGCTGTCTGTTGAAAGCTGATCTAATTTAATGTAGCTGTGTATATTCAGACTCCTCATTAATCATTAATTCCTTCTGCAAATTGGAAGATGCCAGAAATGATATGTCTGTGCTATCCATAAGCTCAACCATGTGACGTGCAATGAAAACAACTTTTAGACCAAATTGCCACAACAGCTGGAACTGAGCTGATCCAAAGCTAGGAGCTAGAAGCCTCTTCTGGTTCTCCCACATGGGTGCAGAGTCCCAAGGCTTTGTGGGCCATCCTATTTTGCTTTCCTAGGCCACAGGCAGGGAACAACCAGGACACAAACTGGCACCCATTTGGGATCCCATAGCTTTTGGTGGGATGATTAGTCAATTGTGTCATTGTGCTAGGCTCCTAGTACCAATATTTACATGCAGTCTTCTCCAGAGCATGAATCTCTTTGAGGAGTCTAGATTCTTTGTTATCTGTCTTTGAGTAGGAGCAGATGAAAGAGATTTAGAGATTTATACACTCAGTCATCATCTCTTCTGTAAACAAGTAAGTCACAGATCACATTCTACTATCTCCTTTGCGATCCCTTGTATCTTCACACTTCTCTGTTAGCACCTTCAGGGTGCCATCATGTAGTTGTTCTAGGTCATTTTTCTGCCTTTACCAACAGCAACAAAAAAAAAAAATTTATTTTCTAAGCACTCATCTGGCATGGTGACTAGCATGGAGCAAACATGTAGTAATTGGACATGATCTTTGAATAAACGATGGAGCTAGTTAGAATAAGCACTTTTAGGAACAATACACCATGTCTGTTGCCTCCATAGCAGTCATTCTGAACAAGAACAGAGTAAAAATGGATGAGAAAAGCCCTAATGCCGTATAAGGCTAGCCTCAACTTGATGCTGAAATTTTCTTCCATTAAAGAGGACAATATGTGCCTTGGAAGGCTAGCGCTGCCAGGTAGGCTGACCTCACTTGGAAAAGCAGAAATTTTGTGGCCAGCTATAGTGTGCAGCTGGGGAATAAGCTGGCAGCAGAAGTGGGGTCAGTAGGCGATTTGCCCATGCAAAACCAACATTGCCCACACTCAGTTTGCTTTTGCTTCTAAGGCTGTTTCCACTGCCTCCCAGGCCAAAGAACTGGCCTTCAGAGTTTACTGCATGTCCTAAAATGAAAGGTTCTCACTGTCTAATTAATATTCTAAATAGATGCACAATTGAGTCACACAACTTAGGTGCTGTTTAACAGGACAATTGAATCGTTTGCTTTCCTAGTTACAAGGAGCTCTGAGGTCAGACTGTCTGAGTAGTTACAGAACCCATTCTCTCTGTGAGACAGGCTTAAAGAAAAGCAAACAGGCAGTGCCTGCTTTGGGAGCCATCTCCATATGAGTGGTCCATGCCATCATCCCCTTACAACACTCTGGGGATACATGGTATTAGCATGTTCAAGCCAACATATGGCACACATCTTTTTGATGTAATCACAAGACTCCACCAAGCTGTTTTCCAAATGATTTGGACCCCAGTGAATAGCCTTCCCGCTACTCAACCTCATTCTGTTCCAGAAGGCATAATGCATGCACATCTCCTCTACCCAATAGGCTCCAAAGAAATCTTGGCAGTGTTTATAATACCTGTAAAACTTGTCTGTAAATAACACCCAGGCCACACTGTGCAGACTGAAGTCAAGAAACTAAATTCTGCCTGACAGCTTTTTCCCAATGGGTAATGTTTAAAATTAGGAAGAAAACAAGGCCCCATGGACAGAAGACCTGCATCAGCCTTAAATTGAATGTTTTTATGGCAATTTAATAAGAAAAGAATCTTAAAGGCTCAAGTAACCTCTACTGCTGGAAGCCTTCTTTTCATGGTGGCCAATGATCTTAAAATAAATAATAAGAATGATGGTAATAATGATCCTTAACTATAAAACACAGAAGCACCTTGGTTTCTGCTCACTCCAGTTCTTCCAACCATGAGTACCAGGGATTACCAGATATTTTAGCTAACAGAAGCCTGTGAGCCATCTGATCCGAAAAATAAGAAATGCACACTCCTTTTTAAAGTGAAAGACTTCATTCCACCTTCAGAAATATTTATGACACATTCATGCACGTGAGGAGATGAGCAACAGGGGTATGTTAGTACTCACCAATAGAGAAGAACTGAGAATGTATGGGAATTTATATTATTTTTATCATCTGCTTGGGAAAACGATGAAAAAAGACACAATCCTGAGATCAATTAGGGCTTTTTATATTGAGAACTTGATAGACTGAAAGGATCAACTATGTCATTTGTGTTCGGCAGAGACTCAAAGTCAGGTTAAGGAGTAGAAGAGTCTTCTAGTGAAAAAAAAATGGGAAGGCTTTTGGTGTGCACTTGAATGGAAGCTATGTTGAGACAGAGAAATTGGAGGAGAGCTAGCTAGAAGTAGGTGAATTTTACGTGATTGTGTTGGGAAAAAAAAAATATATATATATATGCTTTTCTTTTCCTTTGGCTGGTTCTTGGTAGGAACATTACTAACCTTTCAGCAAGCTCTGAGCCTCTGGACTAAATCATTATTTCAGTAGTTATGTTTTGGCTTCCTGTACTGGTTGCTGATGATGTTGTAGGTGAGGATTCCATTGCCACACATTTGGTACACTTGTCATGTCTTCATGTCCATTGTCACACACATTTTCCATTCTGTTTAAGATTTATTTTTATTGAAAAGGCAGCTTTTACAGACAGAAGGAGACACAGAAAGATCTTCTAACCACTGGTTCATTCCCCAAATGGCTGCAATTTCTGGAGCTGAGCTGATCGGAATCCAAGAGCCAGGAGCTACTTCCCAGTCTCCCATGTGGGTGTAGGGTCCCAAGGTTTTTGGCCATTCTCTGTTGCTTTCTCAGACCATTAACAAGGAACTAGGTGGGAAGTGGAGTTGCCAGGACACCAACTGGCACCTATATAGGATGCCAGGTGCCTGCAAGGAGATTAGCTAATTGAGTCCTTATGTCAGGCTCTATATTTTTCCATTTGTACAAACAATCTTTTTTACTAAACACTACGCACTATCATTTTACTTACATGTCACTTTCAGATTGTGTTATGCCAATGGAGTAACAAAATTGATAATATCTACACTAACCTGGTACCCTGCAAACTTGATGAACTCATTTTTTAATTCTAGTAGGGTTTTTTTTTTTAAAGAGCATTTTCTGTAAACAAGCTCCTGTGATTTTTGTTCCTCTTGCATCGAATTAGTCTAGATGACCCTCAGATTGTGAAGGGGAGAGGTGAGCATCAGACACAGTCGTTCAGATCTTCCTGTTACATCCATGTTCCACATCAAAGCTCGTAGTTTGGAATTCTAGGCGTGCTCTGTGTGTGTGTGCGTGCGTGTGTGTGCGTGTGTGTGTGTGTGTGTGTGTATGTGTGTGTGCGTGAGTCCACGTGTGTGTGTGTGTGTGTGTGCATGCACGTGTGTGTGTGCACTTGCTTTTACAGCTTGTGGTACTACTAGAATCACTTTGACAGTTACTGCTTGAAGATCATGCATAAGGATTATCCCTTCGTTGTCCCCCAGATTATTATTTATCTCTGTTTTGACTCTAAAGCCTTTATGTCTCTCTTTTTATCAAAATCTTTTCTCTGAGGCTAAGTCATCTTGTAGTTAGCTTTGATGATGCACTGTTGGCATGATGGATACATGCCATGTGTCAAGTTCCTTATGGGAAGACTAAATTAGGATGTCCAGTCAGTGTCAAAATCCTGTCAGTCACAAATTAGCAAAAATATGTTTTTAAATGAACGTTTTCCAAGCTAGGTTTACTCAGAGTTAGTTAACTAAGTTCAATTACAACTGTTCATGTCTAACATCTATTGGTCCAGCATCATTTTGTTAGGAATTATACCTGTATCGAAATTAGGCAAGTATCAGGTACAAAGTATAAAAGCAAAAGTAACAAAAGACTAGCACATCTAGTTTGCACAAAAGTTTTCAACCAAGCATCTACACTTTCAAAGATGCCAACTGAAAAAAATCAAATGATTTAAGGAAATTAGGCAAGATCCATTGAAATTATTGAGCATGTTCTCATATTTTGTACAGTTGAATCTCAGTTTTCCCATGGGGAATTATCTAGGAGCAGTATGTAGTATTACTAACAGCACAGATACTTTTGTGTGTGACCCCAAAAGAAATCTAGGATAATATTATCATCTGATGTGTGATGATTGAGTCGAATGATGAAAGTGTTATAAAACAAGACCATTACAATAATTTGAACAAAAAATGTTGCAGTCAGGATGTTGCCAAGGTTACCCAGTGAGTAAATTTAATTCTGCTTATGGTTAAGGAGTTTTCTTACAATATGGAGCTTTCTTCTTTATAATCTAGAAATCTCTGGCTAAGGTACTGGGAATTTTCCATGATGTTGTGGGCTGAGCCTCTATTTATGGCATCTGTATCGTTTACGGGCACAGGTTTGTGTCCCAGCTCTTCCACTTCTGATTCAGCACCCAATGAGCCTGAGAAGGCAAAAGATATAACCCAAATTTGAGGGATTTTGCCACCTAATGAGGAGACCCAGGCAAGGTTCTAGTCTTCTTCCTTAAACCTGGCCCAGCCTTGGTCATTGCAGCCATTGGGAATAAATTAGGGATGGAATAATTCTCTGCCTTCCTCTTCCTCCCTTTCTCTCTGTGTGTGCTCTGCCTCTCAAGTAAATGTTGAAATGTTTTTCTTTTTTTTTCCCAAATAAATGATAAGCACTTGTAAAATTATCTGGTTTTATAGAACAGTTCAAATATTAAAAACTCAATAGCAAAAGATCAAGTAGCTAGGGTTTCTGATAAAACTTTTCAGAATCATGTTACTGTAACAGAATCTTAGGTGGAGGAAAAATATAAAGCGTCCTGAGACACAATGGTGAGGGCACAAGTGATCAGGCTCCCACCATCCATACAGGAGATGGTATTGAGTTTCCAAATCCTACCTTTAGCCTCAGCCTATTCACAATGATTGGGTCAATTTAGATAATAAGCCAGAAAAGCAAGAGCTCTCTCTCTCTGTGTAACATGAAGCAAATCATTTATTTTTTATTTGAAAGGAAAAGTTGCAGAGAGAAGGAGAGATGAAGAGATCTTCAGTTGCTGGTTCACTCCCCAAATAGCCACAACAGACAGAGAGCTGAGCCCACCCAAAGCCAGAAGGTGGACGCTCCATCTGGCTCTCTCCATGGGTGCAGCAGCCCAAGCACCTGTGCTGTTCTCCACTGCTTTACCAGGGCAGAAGCAGAGAGCTAGATGAGAAGTGGAGCAGCCAGGACTGGAACCAGCATCCCTAAGAGATGCCAGCACCACAGGTCTGGATGGTTAACAAACCATGCTATGGCACCAGCCTCATGAACAAATTTTCTTTTAAACAGAATTTTAGACATGAGACAGAAAAAAAAATGTAGTAACATAAACTCAGCAGTTCATAAAAAGACAACTGAATCCAAATTATGTTTCTGACAAAAAAAGGACAAGTGAATGTTATGGATTCATGTGGCGGCACTAAATCTCTCCTGACAGCATCATGAAGGGTTAGAGCCAAATTTTTGGATAAAGCAGCTCCCTTATCAGCCTGAATTTTAAAAATGTCTTTCACCACTTTGATGTTTACTGATTAGCTGGGATGACCGGCTGGAATAACAAATCTCTAAGCAACCTTGAATTCAATGTTAAAAAATATATAATTACCTTTGTTTGGCAGTTAGGTTTGGCCCGACTAAGCAAAGTGATAGGGAGCAATTTAAGAAATGTCTTTTACAGGATAATTTGCTTTTCTTCTGGTCTATGTAGTAGAAGTAAATGATCTATGCCAGCCAGGTATAAGATTTTGGCCAAGTCATAGGGGTGATTTAAACATGACAAAACTGTTTGCTCACTTTAAGCAATTACTAGCCAAAAAAAATTAATTTACCTTTTTAAATGTATGGCTCTAAGGTGGTTAGGTTACTGTGAAGCTGCAATAAATTCCAAAATGTTTAATATGAAAGTTTTTTTTTTCTTCTTTTTCTGCTGTATCTTAGAAGAGATGCCAGGAAAGTGGGGAGGGCGGTGGGGAGGAGAAAATCTTTTAACCAGGCTTTGCGTGTTCTCATTTTAATTCATCATAAACTTACTGTAAGTGGAAACATCAAGAGATTCAGAACAGACAGGGAAAACAGTAGAAAGCTGGAAGCCCTTTACATGTTAATCTTATAATCACAGGGTACGAATTATCCTCTCCTTCGAGTACAAAAGAAAACGTGCTCCAAAATAGACCATAATATATACAGTTGAGATACCAAGGCAAATTCCGTTGCATTCATTAGAATTCAAATACATCATTTTTGTTTCTTACTCTCTTAAAAACAATACCAAACACACACACACACACACACACACACACAAACTGCCTTAAGGAGAGCATGGACCTTTTTTCCTTTAAAAAAAAAAATGTGCAGATGGGTTATTGTTGCTTTTGTCGTGGTTCTAATTTGACCTGTGACAAAAAGCTTACATCGTATGTAGGAAATTTGTAGCCAACCTAGCAATAATCTCGCTTAGGAGCACCAGGTAACGGTCACAGCGGACTTTGTCTTGGCAGACTAGAATGTCTCTGAGATGGCAGCGATTACCCTAGTGGGTTTTAACTGGTGTTTCTACAGGCACTGTTTACAATGATTATTCTTGCTTTTCCAAGTGATGGCTGCCAAGGGTACCGGAGGGGCGGGGCTGGGTCTACTCCAGACCCATGCATCACTCAGCCCTCAGCCTGGAGCAGGGATGCAGTCATGCCACCGGCCTGGCGGGATTCCAGTCGGCCAATGACACACACCTGAACGGGCATTTCCAACTAGAGTACGGACAGCCCCTTCGCCAGTCCCCGTGTCCAGAGGGGTATGAACCTCTCACGGCAGACCCCCCGGCCATTCCTTTTCACTTCCTCCTCCCCTTCTCTCCAAGCCTCGCGAAGGGGGTCCAGGAACAGATTTTCCAATAAAGCCTGCGTTACAACTTTGGACAACTTGCTGATATTATCTCTCTAGCAGACAGTCTGAGATCATCTAACCAGAAGGTTCTCAGAAACAATTACAGGGACAAAAAAATATGGGTCAACTAATTCTTAACATGCACAAATTAACCAAAATGAGATCAAAATAAAAGATGACCCCCCACCCCCCCAAAAAGGTTAAACTAGGCAAAATACTAATCTAGGCATTCAGAAACCAAAAGAGAATTTTCTGGAAGACATATGAAGTCCTCGCTGATCATAAGAGCAGTTGGCATCTGAGTATCAGGGGGCTGAAGACTCACAACTTCCTCTTTCTAGATTGAGTTTCTGCTTTGAGCTTTGTCCCATCCTCTGACCCACTGCCATCCAACTGCTTGTCTCAGCAGTTCTGTCCAACACTGAGTTCCTGACATTGTCCCTACACCTGCCTTTGATGAATTCAGCCCTTACGTGAGGCCTGCTGCCAGGGCCAGGCTCTTGCGCTCTCTAGCCTACACAGCAATTATTTCAACAAACCTCTGAGCTTCATAAATCATCTTTGGTGCTTAGCTGTACCGACACTGGCATGACTTTTGAGGCTAGGTTCTTTCATTCACCAAAATACATTTAAGATTCAGCCGCTCTCATCACATGAACCAACCATATTTTCTGATGCCGAGTAGTATTTTATTGCTGGCTATATCCCAGTTCATTCACCCATTTACACATGGAAGGCCATTGGAATTGTTACCAACTCAGGGAGCTTAGAATAATATAATAAAAACATGTGTACGTGATTGTCTAGGAACACAAAATGCACCATGTAAGTTACCAGGTACATATATAAGTAATAGGGTATAGGATAGGTGTAGCTTCAATTCTGTAAGAAATTTCCAAATGTTTCTCGAACAATTATATCATTTGTTTTAATTCCTATCAGCAGTTTGTGAGTGTTTCTATGGTTCTGCTTTCATAAAAAGTGTTTGAAATGATCAACATTTTGCTGATTTTAACCATTCTAATACATGTGAAGGTATCTTTAGAGAGGATTTCATTTAAATATCTGTAGAGACAAATAGTGTTACCATCTTTTAAAAAAAAAAAAAGATGTGTTTTTATTGGAAAGACGGATTCACAGAGAGGAGAAACAGAGAAAGGGGGTTCTTCAAGTGTTTGCAGCACCCGGAGCTGAGTCAATGTGAATCCAGAAGCCAGGAGCTGCTTCTGCCAGGGCCCCAAGGCTTTGGGTCAGCCTCGACTGCTTTCCCAGGCCACAAACAGGGAGCTGGATGGGAAGTGTGGCTGCTGGGATTAGAACCGGCACCCATATGGGATCCCAGAGCACGCAAGGCAACTATATTAGCCACTAGGCTACCAACCCAAACCCTCACTTATAATTTTTGTGGTGGTGTGTCTATTCAAATGTTTTGCCCATTTATTTATTTATTTATTGCTTTTTGAGATTTTAGAATTCTTGATATATTTTGCAAATATTTTCCCTTGCCTTGGCTTATCCTTTCATGAAATCTTTAAAGGAGATTTGCTTTTCTATTTATGATAACATCTGTTTTTTCATCTTTGCAATCAATCATAAATTTAATATATTATCTAAGAACTCTGTCTACTCAAGGTCATAATGCTTTCTCGTGTGGCTTCTTTTAATGATCTAATTATGGTTTCACACTTATTCTTTACTGTTCAAATCAAACATCCTTATTTTAAAAAATCGACTTTTCTGAGTCCCCAGAGAACTGCGCTATATGTTCTATAATCACTGTTCATATTTGTCTCAGTTGACTTTGTGGTAAATGACTGTCATTTCTTCTGACTCTAGCACTTTTGGGTCTGTTTCTGCTTACCATTATATCCCTGAATATTTAGTACATATATGCATATGTATGTATACGCACATGTATGTATGCATATATATTATTTATATTACTATTCCATCCCTGAAGTAAGCTATGCTTTGCTTGCTTCATAGAAATTGAGTGAATGCAAGAAAGGAAGAACGAGCAATTGGGTAGCCATCTGTACAAATCACTGAGAATTGTATTAAGAGAAAAGCTGTCATCCTAAGTTTATTGGCTACACAAACTTAACAATTTGTCAGGAAGGAATGAAATAAAGCTCAAGTTTTATAAGCACATTTCTGCTTCAGAGGCCCATTTTGTAGAATAGTATAAGGCAAGTTTATAAAAGGCCAAGAGGAAGACTAACAGATTTATTATTATTATTATTATTATTATTATTATTATTAAGAATCTTGTGCTTCAGCTGCTTTGTGTATAACAAAATACAAAATTAGTATTTCAGAAAGTTAGCCTTGATCTTTTTTTTTTTACAGATTTATTTTTATTGGAAAGAAGGATATACAGAGAGGAGAGACAGAGAGGAAGATCTTCCGTCCGATGATTCACTCCCCAAGTGAGCGCAATGCCGATCCGAAGCCAGGAGCTCTTCCGGGTCTCCCACGCGGGTGCAGGGTCCCAAAGCTTTGGGCCGTCCTCCACTGCTCTCCCAGGCCACAGGCAGGGAGCTGGAAGGGAAGCGGGGCTGCCGGGATTAGAACCGGCGCCCATATGGGATCCCGGGCGTGCAAGGTGAGGACCTTAACCACTGCACCACCGCGCTGGGCCCAAGTTAGCCTTGATCTTAAAGTCACTTCTGAAATGAGAAAATGTAGTCCAAAGCAAAAATTTAAACACTTGCTTCTTTCCTATTCTATGTGGTTTCCTTCTCATTGTCTCCCTCTTTCTCCTGCCACACACACACACACACACACACACTTAAAATAAAAAAGTTTCAAAAGCCAGGTAATACAGTCTTCACAGTAATTTTTCAAAAGCCTACGTTAATTGTCAAACTGCACCGATTTTCAGCCACATCGGGTGAATCTCAATAAGAAAATGGATTATTTTTTAGATGTTCCTTTTGTGGATAACAAAACATCTTAGTAGAAACGGCTAAATTTTGGTTCACATTCTGTCCTGTCCCTTGGCGCAATACTACTGTGGTAGCTGAGTCATTTAATGATGAAACCCAAGTCTTGTCAAAAATTGACAGACTTTCGAAAACCTGCCTGTGACAGCAAGAGCACAGACAAGCTCTTAAAGACTTTGCAAACTATTACGTAGGGTGGTTGTGCACAATAGAGGTAGGGAAGCATATGTGCTTAAGGCTTCACCCATGTGGAGTTCAGCAAGAACAGTCCTGTGTTTTCTTCAGGCTGATGAAGAGAATTCTAGGAAAGTTCCCTAGCTTCTTAGTCATAGACTCAACTCCTAAGATACTACTTAGATTCCCTGCTAAGATATCTCATTGTAATCTTATGGCTACAACCATGCCCAAAAATTAGAAGGAAATTTCCTTCTGGAGTATAAAAAAAACAAAACAGTATTTATCAGGAGACTTTAGGGCAGTCTCAAATGCTAGGCCTGCATCTGGTTTATGGCCTAGGGATAGAAAGATCATAAACATTTTTTTAAAGATTTTTGGGCAGGAAGATTGTCAACTTAATAGATGAGACCATAACCTAATTCTCCACATTGTCTGCTCTTCAAATATTTGATGCTTGGAGATGCTGCTTGCGGTTTAAACAGAATATTCTAGGCTACTGCTACTCAATCACCCGACAACAATCATTCAGAGGTATCAACAGGTGAATCTTCATTCGGATCGAATTTTCATTTTTAACAAGCTCCTTTGAATGTTTTGGGGTAACAAATGCCTGAACCATTGGTTCTTTTGTTTCCACATTCTGTCTCTCTCTCTCTCTCTCTCTTTCTCTCTCTCTCCTCTCTCTTTTTTCCTGTGTCAGAGGTAAGAGCGGAGACAAAGGGAGAAGCCCCACCCAGCCTCCCACCCAATCCAGGGTCCACAGCATAAGGCATTCTCCAAGGAAACTGCTCAAGTGGTTTTGAAATTGTTAGACACAGATTGCTAGGTCCTGGTCCTAGGATCTGAACTGATACAATGCATATTCTCCAAATATCCATTTCTGGTCAATCGTAAGATATTGAGCCTGTGCTATGAGAAGTATTGTGCTAAACCATACACAGAAAGGTCATCTCATACTCATGTGCTCCGCCTGAATAAACCCACACCTGTGCATTTTTTCTGGCTTTGTGTAATTTCTCTGATTCCAATCATATTTTTTCTTGAATTACCTCTTTCTTCTGCCCTCTTAGTGCTTCAGTTTTCTGAAAACCTCATGTACTGATTGAGCTCTTTGTCCCTCTTGCCCAAGATGTACGTTATTTGAGGAACTGCAGAAAGCATATACCCTGAATGCCATGGTTTGCCAGAAGCTGTCTTTGCCATCTAACTACACTATTTTTCCTCTATCCCAACAAACTAGAATGGACAATAGAATTTGATGTACATCTTGAAAGTATTATGCTTCTGGTTGAAAGCAGAAAAAAAAAAAAACAGATGTCTTAGGGGAATAACAAATGAATCCCATTATATTAATAATGGCTTGCCCTATATTTCACATTAATGTGTGCATTTTCACATTCCATCACTGTGCAGTGAAGAGAAGGAAGATGAGATGGTGATAACATGTGACCATCTGTTGAATGAAAGGTTATCTTCATTTTCTCTCCGATTCAGCAGGGCTCTTTTGGAGCCCAGTTTGTAGGTCAGCTCTGACATATGAGCGTCACTGCAACCCTAGCTGGCTTCTGCTAACTATGAGCAGATGTGATGGACATTTCTACTCTAGGCCTATAATGTAGAACTCTCCTTTTCAGTCCAATCTGCTTTTACGTGACCTTTCTGTGGGGGAAAAAATATATGTGTATAGATGTGTGTTAACAAGCCTATGCTGGAGTAGACAGGATTAATCCAGAATCCAGTCCCACGACTCCAGCTTCTCTGTTGTGCAGGCCCTGCCCCTCAAGCCCCAGAACACCACAGCAGGTACCATTCCACATGTATGGGAGCCAGGCTCCACTCAGATTTTATGCATAAGCTCACCTGGGAGTGGAATTCTTCATATTGGAAAGGTCTTTCACATCACAGTATTTAGTCCCTTGCCTCCTCTTAATAATTATTATTCTGTTCCCTGGAGAGTCAAACGGGATTAATCATTGCAGAAAGTAATAAAGATCAACTATTTCCTTCCCCCAACAAATCTCGCAGACTTCCTGAATGAGGCTTAACCAGGATCTCCAGTCTCCAGGATCATATCAGTTTTGAAAGGATTATGAATCTATAAAACATTGGTAATTCAATGAATAACTAACTTGTCAAACTGATATTTTTGTCTCCATGTACCAAGCAGCCTTCTAAGCGCTTTGGGTTTAATTCTCACAATTGGACAAATCTGACGTTCTTAATTTCAAAGAAAGATTAAGTATCTCACCAAGACCTCACATCTATTTTAGAAGATAAACTCAAATGTAGCATCACTGTTTTCATTAATTTTTGCTGGATATTTCCAAAATCACTTATTCAGCATTTATAAGCCAGATACGGTAGTTTTTCCAAAAATAGGCCACATTCATGCGTTTTCTTATACATATATTACATCCTGTTCTTAAAACTTGTAATGATTATATAGCATATTTGAGCTCTTTGAGGTCTCTAGACCTGAGATGTTAGGTAGGAAGACCACTTAATCCTCTCTGATTGAGATGGGAATGTGTGACCCTTGGTCTAAAGTCATCAGTGTAAAAAATGACATAAGAATTTTAAGATTTTTTTTATTTATTTATTTCAGAGGCAGAGGCAGAAGTGCATACAGTGGCTAAAGCTAGGACTAGGCCCAGGGCCAGAATCAGGAACAGAACACAGTGCAGGTTGCCTGTATGGGCTGCAAGGATCAAACCGCTTGAGCCATCATTCATTGCCTCCAGAATTGGCGCTGGTGGGAACCTGAAATCAGGAAACTGATTTGGAAATTGATCCTAGATGTTCTGGTGCTGGGGGCAGGCATCTTAACTGTTAGAGCAAATGTTTATCTCCAAAAAGAACAATTCAATCACTTAAGACACAGGGTGCGTTGATTGGCTACCTATCGGTCACATGACAGGACAGACTCACAGAGAAAGGAGCACTAGCACCTTACCCATCTGTCTCCTTCTAGCCATTTCTTTTTTCTGAATCACCATCCTTATTCTTAAACACAGAAACTGCAGGAGTTAGTTCATTCCATAATCTATTCACCAGGCTCTATAAAATTTCAAAGTCTGGCCTAATGTTTTGCCATTCATACAAATCAATTCTTCCTTCATACTTGAGTCAAATGGCAAGAAACAAGCAAAGGGTGAACTGACAAGAATAAGGCTTTCTGTTTTGCATTGGAGAAATAACTCAACAAATTAAAAAAAAAATGAGGTGGGAGAATGGCAGCTATAGGCAGTGGTAGGTATCCTGTCAGTTCTAACAACAGGAGAAAGTCGGAATGGAGCTCATGTCTGTCAGACCAACATTGAAACGCAAGGGTAATTTGCCTTTGAGTCATTTGCCAATGACTGGTCCACTCTCCATAGTGAAATCTGCCAAGTCCAATATGTTGACTGACCCAGCCTGTTTGTCCCACATCCTCTCACACACACAGAGTTTGGGACTTTCTGTTTGCTGTGGCATGATAAGAGAACAAAACAGAGCTTATCTAATTGCAAAGAATTGAGTCTGCTCCCAGCTGCATAATAAGGTCTATTTGGAAGGACCTAGAGCAGCCTTCTGTGTCTCAAAGAAGATTTTCCTTCTTAATCTTTGAGATTCTGGATCTTGTAGAAAAGGAAACAAATCTGTTGGCGGCCCAACATTTATCTCTAATGAAGTCCTGAAGAAGCAACAATAGTTTTCAAAAGGCAAAGCCGATGTTGGCTCTGTGTGTGTGTGTATGCTGGAAGCATAGTTGTCCTGATCATCAAAGTGGCAAAAGTGTTTTCATGTGCAAGTATTTGCTTAGTGGAGCTGGATCCTCCAAAGTCTAAAGGAACATGTTTCTGGATTGCTCCAAATCAAAGTGGGATTAGAATGGAGACAGATGTAAAAGCCCTGAGATTTGTGATTCACCCCGAGATTTGTGAGTCCACTGAAGAATGGTGGAGACAAAATCTCCGGTCCTAAGTATGATATGGCTGCTTTCCAGTGCACAACAGTTACGCTCAACAGGTGGGTCTCAAGCACTTTCGGTGGAGGTAGGACCACAAGTACCTCTAAGTCCAGGTGTTGTGCTTCCCTACTCTCATCCTACTTCTGGTCTAGACAGGTAGGCCCCAGGTGCTCTATATGCAAGAAAAAGCATCAGCAACATGCACAGGCCTGGTTTCAGCAGATATTCAGTGATCCCCGGGTGTTACGACGAAAGTATAAAGAGGAGAAATCTCCAAACACTGGTATAGTATTGGCCGTCCTCACTTCAAAATGTTCTGGCAGGGTCACAGGCGATTCGATGGTGTGTACCTATTTCTTCTTGGTGGCACGGTATCCTTCAATAGTAACAGGTGTGATTTGGATGGCCTTGCCTGGGTACTCTAATAAGCCGGAAGCTGAATGTCTCCCATGACAAGATTGGTTTTCCATACCGTTCATCGCTCCAACTGAAATAGGGGCAAAATCCAGGTTACTCAAATGAAGCCTTCCCCAATATAATCAGTGATGTTAGGAATAACCCTCTACCTTTGATTCAACCGAGGGTTCCAGGAACAAAGCAGAGACTCAGGGCATCCAGGCATGCCAGTCTCAAATCAACTCTACTCACAAGAGCCACAGATACTGGAAAATCAAATGGATCTAAGATGCTTAAAAATTGCCATGAATTTCTGGGCCTGCTGATGTGAGCTCCAAAAACAGAAGCAGTATCTGTTCCAACAGAGAAAATAACTAGGACGTCACCAAATGCTGGCTGAATACTTCCAAGGATGCCAAAGGCAGATGATTTAGGGAACAAATGCAGACGATGACAAGGTTTGTGTTTTCTGTATGGACTACAAAAACGAACATTTCCAGGTTTCCAAAAGGAAAAGTCTTCCAACGGACTACTTCAGGCTGTGAGTCCAAACGTGAACTGAAGGGAAGCTTCTGGGTCAAAGGAAAGGTTTAAATTTGCTTTGTGTCTATGGAACGACTGTGGAGGCAACAGGCGGACACAACGACCAAATCAATGCTGACACTGTGTGGCAAGTGCTCCTAATAAGGAAATGAAAAGTTCATACTGGGGACAGGATAAAACAGGACAATGCAAGTGTGGGAGCAGGGAGCCTGGTATCCATATCAATTTCTTCAGTGTCAAAGGCAAGCTTGGATGCCCAGTCTCCAGAGTTGACTGGGAAACAGTGATGGGTAGGCTGGGATAGTCGAGACGCATAGAGTGGCTCCCAGCTACTTTCCATCAAGGACCCCAAGTTCATCTGGGGGGGGGGGGGAATCAATGGTAAAAAAAGGAAATGCTGAAAGCTGGGGCAAGGGTTACCGATGGCACAAGTTGAGGAGCTGGGAGCATCCACTCCAAGGCACAATGGGAGTGGTCAAATGGAACTATGCTTGTGTAGGATCCTGTAACTGGAGAGAGCAGCCTAGGAAACCCTACAGGCGACTATGTGGCTGGCGGGTGTTGTCTGCGCGTGGACTCATTTGGGGGCATGGAAGTGAAAGGGAAAGCAGAGATGGATTGGCCAGTGAAGATGGGGTACTGGTGAAGATTGAAAAGGAGGTCAGAGTATGGAAGACAAAATCACAAAGCACTGTCATGACTCCATTCCACAGGAGTTCAATCGTGCTGGCAAGGGCTGAAGGGCCAGGAAGGGTGCGGAGCTAAGAGATCAAGAACATGTAACTATGACCTGGTGAATGGGGTGCTAAAGGATCTCCGAGCTGGTCCCTAGGAGCACTCCAAAATACAGGCTTGATTCTAAAGGGAGTCCATAGAAAGAAAGAAAAAAGAGAGAGAGAGAGATGTTGGGAATTGTGCATCTCATTGCACAACCATTTTCTGGTGTGAAGTGAGGCACAGGGACATCAGAGGGGCCATGACAGGTCAGTCAGGTCAGCCACTGGGTACGTGGCTGTGGCCAGAATGTGCCAAGTAGAAGCGACCAAGCACAGCAAATATGACGTATCCTCTGCAGACAGAGTAAGCTGTACAGCGGTCTCAAGTGGACTGGTTTTATCCTTTAAAGACACTGAAGTTTCATGGAAACTCAGCTTTTCTTCACCATCCTGAGGTTCCAGTAGCAACGCTACCGGCGGAGTCCACGTAACGGCCGCGAGCAGCTGAGGCAGCATCAGCAGCGTTAAAATGTACCACAGATTCATAGGCTCTGGGATCCCCAAAATTAATTAAAAAAAAAAGTACCACAGAGCCACACAGCCATCAACTGGAGGACCTGAGTGAAGAATTTCTCCTTTGCAGAATCTGGAGACTTTTCTTCCCTGACACCAAGCGTTGGAGAGGATGCTTCGTCGTCCGCACCCCACCGTCCACGTCCAACTCTAGGGCAGCAGGAGGTAGAGGGCTGAAAAGTTCTGCCTAGTCAGACTCAGCCCGGTAACAGCGCAGGGACATCCTGAAGGCAGGGCTGCAGAAGCCTGCGTTGGATTGCAGGACCGCAGGGGCAATCAGCGGTCTGCACCCTGAGCGGTTTCTTGGGAGATTGTACCAGGCGTCTGTCTTCAGAGCCGCACTGACTGAGTGAGGCATCCAGAGTCCTGCACACTGTGCGGTGGGGCCGAGTCTCAGGAGAGCCTCCCCGTGGGTTAGGCTCTGGCCCTTTCCAAGCCTTTCCATCCAGCTTGTGCAAGAATGCCTGGCTAGAGAAGTGGAGGGAGCATTGGCTTCACGGAAGCGTTTTGCAGTGCAGAAGGCAAAGGATGCAAAATCTGTTCCTGCTGTGGAGGAAAAGCCCTTCTGCGTCTCCGCAGCGGGTCCAGCCTGGGAGCCAACGGAAGAATCTGTGTAGCGAGGCCTCGGAGAGAGAGCGTTAAACCGTTAAACAGACGATGAAACTGGGCTACCCGAGACGGTGGAAGTGGGCTCCCCGAGAAGCAGGCAGCCGGGCAATCCCAGATGCGCTGCTGAGCGCAGCCAGTAGTGGGAAGGCAGAGGTGCAGCTAGCTGCAAAGGTGGCCCGTGATGATGAACCGTTTAACTGTTCAAATTCCATCCTTGACCTTTTGCTCCGAGGCCTGGCACATACAGGGCTGTCGCCTGTTAACGCCTTGCTGGAAGTGTGACCTTAGAGCAGTGGGTCCTGAGGCATATTTATTTGTCCAAATGTAGTCACTAACTGCTTCAAAAATAGATTCCTTTGACTATGAAATGTTTGAAGACTGTGATGTACTGGCGCTCTGGGGACACGGGTTTGAATCCTGAAGATTTCTCCAGCATCCGGTTTCCTGTTCAGGAGCATGGAAGTGCAGCAGGTGGTGGCCAGGGTGTTTGCAGCAAACCAGGATGCTGTTCTTGGCCGCTTGCTTCTGCCTGGCTCAGATGTGGCACTTGCAGGCAGTTGGAGAGTGAGTCAGTAAAGACAGCACCTCTCCCTTTGTGTGTTACTCTGCCTGTCAAAAAGTTTTAAAATTTCGATTGAAAGGTTAGTGATAAAGACCAGTATTGTGGCAGAGTGAAGTTGCTGCCTGTGGTAAAGCATGTGAATCTAGCTCCAGCTGCTCCTCCTCTTTTTTATTTTATTTTTATTGGTAAGTCAGATATATGGAGAGGAGGAGAGTCAGAGAGGAAGATCTTCCATTCAACAATTCACTCCCCAAGCAGCTGCAGTGACCAGAACCAATCTGAAGCCAGGAACCAGGAGCCTCTTCCGGGTCTCCCATGTGGGTGCAGGGTCCCAAAGCTTTGAGCCGTCCTCGACTGCTTTCCAGGGCCACAAGGGAGCTGGATGGGAAACAGGGCTGCCAGGATTAGAACTGGTACCCATGTGGGATCCTGGTGTGTGCAAACCAAAGGACTTTAGCTGCTAGGTACCAACACGGGCCCAAGACATTTCTTATCAACATCAATTTGTAGGTAAAATAATGGTAGATTGCAAAAGACCAGCACTAAATTCAATATTTGAATTTTTCATGATGACATCAAACAGATTCTGAAACTCTTAGAAGAATGTGTAGGGGACATGGGAAAAACACACACGCATACACACACTGTGAAAGAAACAACAATAAAGCAAAAAAAAAAAAAAGCTTATAACAAATTCAGCATAAGCAAAAAAAAAACCTAACATTTTTAGGAGTTGTGATATCCATAATATATTAATAATTATTAAGAACATAAAAATAATTCTTAAATTTCTGCATCTGCTGTTGTGGCAAAAGTGTGTAAAATGCCATCTATGACTTTAGCATTCCATATGAGCACCCATTCGTGACCGGCTGCTCTGTTTCTGGCCCAGCCTCTTTGCTAATGCGCCTGGAAAAGCAGCAGAGGAGGCCTGATGGCTCAGAGCCCTGCCTCCTGTCGGAGACACCTGGATGAAGCTCTTTCCTCCTGGCTTCAGCCACTGGGGGAGTGAACCAGCAGTCTCTGTCTCAATCTTTCTTTCAAGCGAATAAATAATAGTTGCAAATTGTTTGATAGCTAAAATAAAGAGATCCATTGCTTCCAATCACTTTATATATGCCTGATTCCTTATTCTGTATGAACCTAGATGGTGTTGACCAGTTGTTAAAATCGGACAACTTCCAGTACTTCAGGAAGCAAATTACTAGTGTTTGGTTCAGCCAGTCTGAGAGTTGGATGGGTCCTTGATAGCGTATCTTCCTGATAGTTCTAAAGCTGGTGCTAAAAACCAGGTTTCCTCTCTTCCCTGAACACCTGTGCGAGCAGGGTTTATAGAGATTATTTGCTAGAATATTCAGGTAAGTGAAAAGAGGATATCTAAGATAAAGTGAGTTTGGGAATTACTGAGTTAAAATGAACCTTTGGTGTACTGGTGTGTGATGTATTCAATACATTTCCTAAGGAAGGGTATAACATATGGCATGTCTCTCACCCATATCATCTTGTCGCATGAATTGTCTCATGTCCTATGAGGCTAGAGTTGAATAAGATGCTCTGTAAACTATCAGCATGGAAAATAGAATCTTTTGCTACATAAATAAGGGGAGCTTTTGTTTGCATTTGTATGTTTTGCCATGGTGCTTGTATAAGGGAAAGAAATCAGGCATCCCTAAATAATGATTGACAAAACTGACCAGCACACCAATGTGTCAGACAACCTGCCAAGAACTTGAAGTCACTGTTGAGTCACCTTCAGGGTTTTCCTCTCTGGTTAAGTGATTCTGTAGATCTGCCCAGGACGCAAAAACCAAAAACAAGCAGAGAATATAAGAAAAAAAAAATTGTGTCTCACAGAAAAACAAGTACAACAGATATTCTAAGAGACAGACTTATCACACCTCTCTGAGAATCCAAGCCCGAGACACTTTAGTTCCTCATATCTGGGGGGACAATGAGCTGACTCCTGCTAAACAGCCGTGACACCTTTTGCACACATGCATGCATGCACACATGTGCGTGCTGCCCCACCATGACACGCAGTGCAGTTATGGGCTTCCAACGTCAGTTTGTGAAAGGCAGCAAACCAAAATCTTGTTCCCCTAGTTGGTTTCCATGCTTTTAACAGCATTAGAGAAAATCCATTCCCCGCCCTTTTTAACAGGGACATCTGAGTACACAGCTCTGCTGACAAGCCCAGCAGCATTGTCTTCATTTGAGGTAAATCAGCATTTTTCCCAACTCAGTCTGGCTGTAAAAAGCTTTCCAATCTGACCTATATTCCAGCTCAGATCAAGCAAATGCAGTGTGGGAGGAAATGGGGGGGGAGGGGAAGAGTCATCCATAAGGTTTTGCATTAGAAGCAAAATGGTGAGAAGGAAAATAATTTTATGACTGTTCTAAGGTTTGAAATTTCTATTTTTCTGCATCAGTTTTCCAACTTACTGATATGTAGTTTTCATTATTGATATATAACAAAATTTGATAGCTATGATGTTGTCATATGTTGGATTTGATTTCCAAAACACTTTATGTTTGATCTTGGGATAACCACAGATTCTTCAAACAGAATTTCTTTATATTTTTTTTAAAAAGATTTTATTTTATTATTATTGGAAAGGCAGATATACAGAGAGGAGAGACAGAGAGGAAGATCTTCCATCCGATGATTCACTCCGCAAGTGAGCACAATGGCCTATGCTATGTCGATCTGAAGCCAGGAGCCTCTTCTGGGTCTCCCACACAGGTGCAGGGTCCCAAAGCTTTGGGCGGTCCTCGACTGCTTTCCCAGGCCACAGGCAGGGAGCTGGATGGGAAGTGGAGCTGCCGGGATTAGAACCGGCGCCCATATGAGATCCTGGACGTGCAAGGGGAGGACCTTAACCACTGCGCCACTGCGTCACTGCGCCGGGCCCAGAATTTCTTTATTTTAAAAGGGAAGATATAACTGTGCTTTTCCATAAGATTAAATCATTAAATGTCCGTTCTAAATCTCACTGCTAGACCATTTTGTTAGGGTTCCTCAAGGAAACAGAAATGTCCATCTTTAATATATGCAAGTAAGAAGAGAGAAAAGTTTATTATAGCAATTATTCGTGTAGTTACGGAGGTCAGAAGTCTACAAACTAGGGAACTGGAGAAGTCACTGGTGCAGTTCAGCCTGAGCCCAAAGACCGGAGAATGAGTGGTTTAATGGCCAGTCCAGGTCTAAAAGACTAAGCAGCAAGGGTTCTGGTGACATGGGGCAGAAGAACGTGGGTGTCCGCAGTCCAAGCAGAGTGCGAGCTTACCCTCTCTTTGCCATTTTGCTTCAGTCAGGCTCTCAAAAGATTGACAGATGACTGTCCACCCTGGTGACTGTGATCTTTGCCCGGTTTACTGATTCAAGGTCTAGGGATTTCAGAGTTGCGCTCATGGAGACACCTGAAAATACCATTTTACCAACACCCTGGGCATCCGTCAAGGTGGCACATACAAATTGACTATCACATCTATTTCCTGAAAAGCAAGAACTAAAACTAGATCTTCTAACAAATGCACCTTTGAAGCAGAATAGGCCAATGCGTCATAATTCTGGATAATGAGATGTGTTCACTATTAAAAGGCTGTTCGCTGGAGTTTCTGGGAAATGCTTTGCCTTATTGAGCCAGCTACTGCCCAGTCTTTCTCTGTTTTCTCCACAGGAAAAATAAAATGGGTGCAATGAGTGGATGAAATAGTCAAGCAAAGTGAAAGAACTGTGAAACTTCAGTCCTGTTTTCCTGATACAGCCACTGATACAGCTTTCTTTGCACCCCAACCAGGCAATTTGCCACAGGAGAGAAAACGGATTTAGCAAGGTAAAAAGGATAAGTGGGCTTGAGAACACTTCTGGCTGACAGGAGGAAGAGACAGAAACAGCTACGTGTCTTAGAAATAGAGTTTACAAGAGATGTGTAAAGGCAGAAGAGAGATGTGGGGTTGCTGACCTCTTTCTCCTAACAACATCACAGGACAGGGAAGGGATCTCAAGAGATCTGATACCTTTCCCATCGAAGAGTTTGCTTCTTGACTTTACAAGCCTTGGTTGTGAAAACCACAAGTCCTTTTGAACACAGCTTCTTCCAGTGTAGTACATACAATTGTGTTGTATCTATTTCAATGAAAATATAATACAAATATTAGTATTATTATGAATGATATATTTTATTTATATACATAATATTAAACTGGAGACACACCATAGCAATCTATGAATTTTATAGGTCTGACAACTGCCCAAATGTGCCTCAAGTGATCACATTTTGAATGACAAGTACCTGGAAGACAGGTGGAATTATCACTCCTTTTATGAGTCCTAATAGATGCCTGAAACCACAAATAGTACTAAACCCTGCAGAGAGAGTCTCCTCTGCTGACCAATTTGTTTATATCTTGACAAGCTCACTAGACTTTGAGACGACTGTGAGGTCAAAGATGCATTTCGCAACTAATGTGGGAACTATTGACAGCTCATCAGCACGGTCCACTCTGCAGTGAGATATTGTAACCGACCAGGAGTTTCTGCTCACTGCTGCTGCCCAGCATCACAATGGTGTATCAGACTGCATGCTGCTAGTTTGAGAGATGACCAAAATGCAAAATTTGAAATATTGTTTCTACAGAATGGGTGTGACTTACATACCATCATAAGATAAAAACCTGGTAAGTCAAAACTATTGTTACAATTGAGGACTCCTGTACTTACTGTTTTCTTATGTGTAGTTACCCAGTGTACATTTATAAATTAGAGTAAGGGATTAGCAATAAGAATTAATAACGAAGTAGAATGGTTCTAAATGTGCTGCCGTAAAGTTGTGAATAAGGCCTCTCACTCAAAATATATTAGTATCTTACTGCTCTGCTTTCACCTTTGTAATGCTATAAGACGATACAATACCAAAACAACATGGGGAGAGAAGGAGAGAGAGAGAAAGTGGTATATGTGTCAAGGTCATTTGGCTCTGTGTACATTCATTAATATGCATATGTATTCACTAAAATGTGTCATCGATTTTTCGATTTTTTCCATATATACTCAATAGAAAAATATGTAAATAAAGATTTTTCAGCTCAGTAAAACAGAAAAGCAGCAGCAAGAGTAACCACAAATATCAAATGCCTGGAGTTAGAAATAAAATATAAAATATTGAAATAATGGAAAAGAAAAGTCAAATTGATTAGCGATACCAGAAAGCCCGGTTCTGAAAAAATAAAGCAATCAACACGTATAATGGTTGAGGGAATAACACCTTGAATTGCCTAAAGGACACTAAACAATTTTGTAGAGGGTAGATAAAGGAAGTGATCTATTTAGTTAAAAAATAAAAAGAAGACTATATTTATCAGATTAGTAAACATTTAAAAGAGTTAATGACTTCAAATGGTAGTATGATAAAAAAAAAAAAGTAAGTATCCCCTTATGTGATTTCTTTTGGGAATGGGATTTGTTCTTTTTATTGAAGGTGAGATCTGTGTTTCACTTCTCTTAAGTCTAGTTTATACTCTAGAGAAATACTTACACAGGTTCATGTGGAAACGTGCAAAAGCTGCCAAGAATGGTTATGGTTTCTGGTAGGACAATCTCGAACATTTCTAAAAGAGTTCACTGAATGATGAAAGTTGAACTTTGATAGTTCCTCACCATGAAATGCTTTGCAACGGGTTTAATGAAACACAATTGATGACCTCTGCACACTTACATGAGCACAATTTGAAATTAAATACTGTTAAGTGACATAATATTTCCTTTGTCTAAAAACTTTCTCCCGAAGACTTTTGTATGTGCTTCCTAGATGTCACCTGTTTAACTCTGTCCTCACCGAAATCAGTATCTGTTCAACTAACTTAATAATTCCAAATGCTAATTTGTTGTTTATCAAGATTTCGATGTTCATGTGTCCTGGATGCTTCACCCAACTTCACTTTCTTCCCTCTTCTTCTACCTTTTTCAGTCTAGACACCAGGGCAGCACAAGTCTCCATGAAAGGTATGAATCAGGTGGGAAATCAGCATTTCCTTCCTAGTTTCTGTTATGACCTCACAATCCACAAAGTGAGCATTCAAGTCTTCAGTTTGGGGGTTCCCAAGTGAGGTGACTGTGCTTGCGCAGAGGGCAGCACCTTCTTCCTGGACAGCTCAACTTGAGTCCCGTATGCTTCCTCACCAGAGTTCATCTTCTAATCAGGTCACTGAAACCTCAATTCAGTAAAGCCACAGGGTTTACTTTCTGATAAAGACTAAACTTCTTTCCCCCAAGGAAATTTTACCACCTAATGCTCATCAATTTATTTTTATTAACCTCCAAGTTTCAACAATGACAGGAAATGTTCCTTTTTGAGTCTCTACAGAATGGCAGGTGCTGAGCTGTGCGTTTTACCTACTTTATGTAATTTAAGATCCCTCTGAGGCAGATTATCGTCATTTTAAGAGTGGGTGATAACAGTACAGAGGTTAAATGGCTTGTCCATGGACACATTGCTGTTATTAAGTAGGTACATGGCTTAAGTGCAGAGCTGCCTAATTCTAAATCCAAGATCTATGAATAAGCAATAGCAAGGCTACATCTAAGCTATTGCTGTACAATATATATTCTAAGAGTAAATTATATTGGCTTCATCTACACATTTACCAAATGCAGATTCTCCAACCCCAAAGAAACTAGATCTGGATTAGCATTTGAAAGATTGTTGCTGCTTAGTTGGTTTTATGTACATTAAAAGTGAAATTTTGCCCATCAATGTTACATGTCTGATCTGTCTATTGAGTGATTAAGTGAATGTTGATTGGTATAGACTGGGTGACTACCAAATGAGACCAGGTGAAGTTTTGAAAGAGCACTTGGAAGAAGTGAAATGGGCAGTCCAGTTTTGATATCTGTAATTAAGTGTAACAGACCCCCCCCCAGCAAAAAATAATATTCAGGGTCTAGTTGGGCAAACTAACTTGGAGATGAAAAAGAGATGCAGGCTAGAGATACAGATTGGTAGTCACATCTAGTATAGAAAGAAGGACCATGAGGACAAAAATGGCTGGAAAAAAAATGTACCAAGACAAGAGAGCCCAGGACAAAAGCAGCCCCAGTGCTGCAAATCAGAACTGTCAGTCAAACTTTATAATTGAAAATAGTGTGTTGAAAAACCCCGGATTAATGTGAAGAAAAGACATCTAAGAGTAGGAGCTTTTCTGTCAATAAATTATCCTTCTGCAAACAACAAAAATAACTCCTCTTTAATTTGTTTCAGGCCTTAGAAATTGTTGCTGTAACTTTTTTTTGTTGCTGTTGCAATGCAGATCAGATTTGTGCTAGGAAAATGCAGAGCAAAGGCTAGTAAATTGGGACTTTCAGAAGGCTCATCAACCGTTTCCACAATATTACAATTTTGACACAATATATCAAAGTTCCCAATTCAAAGTTTTTCTATTGGATGCATATTGTTCTCATGCTGTCATGAAGTTTAACGTTGCAATCTGAACCATCTTGGGTTATGTTGTGTAAAGTCTATTGGCTTCAGTATAGAATCCAGCTCCTCAGATTTTAAAAGCATCTTAGTCTGACTCATGCCATTCACTAGATGGCCATTGCTACTAATTTTCCTCTCTAAAATGAGCTACCTTCTACTCTTCATCTGCAAAACCTCCTTCTCATTGCTCAAGATCCAATTTAAATGTTTCTTTTTTCCAATGATTTTCCAAGTTTCTGGTCAGATTTAATCATTCTGTAACAATCTGCATGAACTTCTAATAGAGTAATTAGAATATTTTTCTCTTTCGATAGGGGGTTATCAATCTTCACTTTAGCATTAAATTCGGGAGCAGATGCTTGCATTCGACTCCATTGACTGTGGTTCCTATTCTCTAAGGTTTTGCATGTTTATCAGTGCCGTGTTGCTTTGACAACCTGTGCACATGTTTCTCAGACTGTATGTGCATCTACAGAATTGTGTGTGGACAGACACAACATACACAAATCATCTCAATTAGGGCAATTTATTTTTCTAAAATTTGGGTTTTTTTATATCATACAAAATCAGAGTGTTATTGTGGCCCTTGGCTGTTTAAATGAGACATTATAAAAAGATGAAACAAAATCTGCCTCCAACTTTAAAAAGCATATGATAAATGGTTATAGAATATAAAGAGAATCCTTATTTGTCTCAACTCCTTACTCATTGAATGATAGACGCTTTCTCTACTGTTTTCATTTCCTTCAATACCATCTGGCCTGCATAATGACCAAGGATGCAAAGGCACAAAAGCATAGCTGCAACCAAGAAATATTACCAGTAAATGAATTTTCCCCTCTCATTATCTGGTTACAACCAATGTGGGATCTTGAGAGGTCCATTGCATGATAGCATGATAGATATGCGAGTTTTGTTCCCAAATCTCTGTCTCTTGATACTTCTATACATTTGTTTTGGAAATTAAAACTACTAACTTGAAGAATAATTATAAGCATGTGAAGATAATATGTATTATTTAGCATAGAAATTACGTTATCATCAAACACTTGTTTTGGAGGCTCCTGTAGTTTCTAGCCACCTCCTTTCAAGATTCTCATTTCCTGCATTGTTTGACATGTACAGGACATTGAAGTGAGGCACTACCATGGGTAACAGTTTATCTTGTTTAATCCTTTCCTGTCACGATGACTCTGGTAAGGTGGATTTCTTAGGAAACAGGCTCTGAGACAGAGTCAATTTCAGGAGATTCACTAGGACATGTTCTGGATATGCATACCTATGGAAAGGGAGGAAGTTGCTTGGAAGAAGTGGGGAGTTGAGCTGTAGCGAAGTTTCAATCAATCTCCTGGCACACTCCACTCAGAGTTTGGAAGCTATCTTGAAGTTTAGAGTGGAATCTTGAGTTAAAACAGGGATCTTGCTCCTCATTCCTTGACTTGACAGAAAATGAACTTGGGTAGTCAGCTCTCCCCAGTCAAGTCAGTGTCTGGAAAAGCATGCGCTGTGCACTGTCAGCAGCCGTCTTCCTCGCAGCCAGGTGAGCAGGTAGCTTGGCTTGAGGATGGGCTTGGCTAGCAGATCCAAGTGTCTCCTGCAATAACAATACATTTTACAAAGTCTTGTTTATGGTTTATGTGAAACGGAGACCATCAGAGAAAGCAAGAGAGAGAGAGAGAGAGAGAGATTCCATCTGCTGCATCACATCCCAAATGGCGACAATGGCCAAGGTTGAACCAGGCTGAAGTCAGGAGCCAGGAACGCCATCCATGTCTCCCATTTTCAGTCATCTCATGAGGATTATCAGGAAGCTGGATGGGCAGCAAGCTGCAAAGACTCTAAGTGGCAGGATGTGGCTGTTCCCAGTGGTGACTTAACCCACTATGCCACTTGCCAGCTCCGTCAGCATTGATATTTACAGAGATCCTTCCTGCTGAAAGTGATTAGGTAAATGGGTGGAGGACAGAGTATAAAAAAAAGTTTCAGATTAATTAGATCTGAAGCATTTTCCTTTTTAAAAAATGAAAGAAAAAAGTACATAGAATCAATTAAGAGAGGGCAGTGGGGTATGAGTGGACGGTCAATGCCAACTGTAGCAGTATACAATTCCTCAAAAAGCATTTCAATTTTGACTGACTTATAACCATGGTGTGGTGTGTTTCCAGGCAATACATGAACCCCATTGGAGTTTACATTTGCCCATTGCCAAATTGACAATAACAGCTATTTCACAACCTAGTTGTCAAGATTATGAGGTTGGATATGTGGAACTAATGGTGGTGTGAAGGAAGGTACAGATAAAAATGTTAGTTTTTTTCCCAGCATTGGCTCTTATGATGATAATCCTGGGAGTCCTTATGATGATAATCCTGGGAGTCCTTCTGTATAAGGGTTCTACAAAGAAACAGAGTTGGCTGTTATCTGGCTGTCTGTCGGGGTTTATTTATTTTAGGGAATTTTCTTATGCAAATATAACAGTTACCAAGTGCTGTGATCCATAGTCAGCCAGCTGGGAAGCCATGAAATACACTAAGTGCAAAGGCCCTGGGAACCGGAAACCCCAGTGATGGAAGTTCCAATCTGAAAGTCAGCTAGGTTGGCCTCTGAAAGGGTTCATTTCAGTCTAAGTTTCAAGACAGGCAAAGTCCATTGTGCTAGCTCAAGTAGTGAGAAAGGAGTTCCATAGTACCTGCTTAATCAGTCTTTTACTTCTGTTCAGATCAATTTACTGAATAAGGCACACCTCCTTTAGGGCATCTGCTTGACTCACCTCACCAATCAAAAACTTAATCTCATTCAGACATGCTCAGAAGCATGCTTGAGCAAACATCTGGACATCCTGTGGTCTAATCGAGTTGACATGTAAAATTAACCATCACATTTTTCTTTCTTCAGCTTTGAATGTTTGGTATTATCCTCCAGTGATTTAGAGTAACAGAAATCTCACACAAAGTCAGGGCCTGGCAATTAGTCAAGCCTCTGCGGTGAGGGTTGCCTGCTCAGTCCTACTGTGTGAGACTAATTGTTCACCTCTTAAAGACCTTGAGCCTTTGGGTTTATGGACACTGAACTGTAGTACACAATTCATTCGAATGGGGTCATTGCCCAATAATGCTGATCTTTTTTTTTCAACTCAGCAAACGGATTATTTGATTTTCTCTTCCTCCCAATTAGCGTCAATGGTGGATTTCCTAATGGTGTGATGTGAGCTTGAAGGTTAAACATAGCATCCCTCTCTGTTGTTCAAATCGATGCAGTTCAGACATTGCTATTCCTCACCTTAACTCCATTGATGATTTGATTTAAACCAGCTGCTTTTGCTAATTCAGTAATTAGTGACTTGGCAAAGCACTAATTCTGTTGGGAGGTGGAAAAAAATAGCACAGATTTGCACATATAATGAAATTTCAGGGTTAAAACTTAAGGAATGCTATCTAATATGAAACTCAAGTTAATGGGAAAATTAACCATGATTAAACCCAAGAAGCATTCTTGTATTCAAGATCTGATCAGTTGTATTCCTCCATTCTGTGAACACAAATAATACCAGGTGCTATGACCAGTGCTTTTTATATATTACTATATTCTACATGTTGATACTAGTGGATAGTTATTATCAATCCAAATTTATAAGAAACTAACACAAGAATGCTGCATGCTGTTATCACATAGCCAGAACAATGAAAAGGTACAGAATCAAACTTAGTTCTATCTAGCCTCAAATTCCACATTCTTTAAATCATTTCCCACAACTTTTGGCTGCTTTTCCCACTCTCATTGCATGAACTTGTACTAACATCACGTCCATTCTAGTTCAAGAGAGTCTGTTTTTCTTTTATTCTGACTGTGTGAATATCTGGAATGTTGAGTCAAGTGACTTTATGAGGGCCTGGGCATAGAAAACTAGGTCTCTACTTGAGCTTCCAAAATTGTGTATCTGGCCAAATGTCACAAATTATTTAATGTTGGGGCTTCAAGTATTAGTTGTCTGTATGTTCTCTTATAATGCAGCTCTAGAAATGTCAGGTCCCCATCTATCACTGTAACTGTTAGCAGACATATGCAGTTATCTTCAGGCCTGAAAACCTCTTTATATTTATTCCTGAAAAAGTCTCTAGACGCTAGAAAAAAAAATTGTAATGATCTTGTGCCACCTTTGCAAATGAACAGCCAAATTATGGCTGGTGATACAAATTTTACATGGAAATGTATTTGAACACGTATAAATACAATAATGGGAAAAGTACACTTGTTGAACAACATAGTACTGTTTTGCAAATAGTGTTATCATTTAATCTTCCCAAGGACTTTACATGGCAGGCTTTTTAGTAACAAGGAGACTAGAACGGGAGGTCAGGTGACCAAGGTTGGGCTAGAACAAGATGAGTGCTTCTGACTTCAGAAACTTTGTCCTCTGCGCCTCAGATAAACACCGTTCATTAGATAGCTTTTTAAAAGAAGCATAGTTCTTTAAAAAGTGCTGAGTCTTAAAGGTGTCTGAGTCATTCTCCCACACTGGGTGGCCTACCTCTCCAAAGCATAGACCTTTCATGAGTCACCAATTGATGGGTGGGAAATGGTATTCATATTCAAGTCTATTTACAACCTTCACTCCAAAGTAGTAATATTTTGGCAAAGCCTTTTGCACAGTTTGGGGAGGGAGGGAGGAGGGCAGCCACACTGTCCTGCTGCTTCTCGCGTATGGTGGCTCTCTAGCACACAGGTCCACAGGAAACAAGAGACTACCCAGGTTCAGCTACCTATCCCATGGACAAGCAGCAAGCCAGAGCCTTATCATCCTGGGCTGCCAAGGCATTGTTTATGGAACTCCAGTTTCATTTATCTAAGAGAACACATTTTAAAATTGATTTTCTCTCAAAATGCATTTGGGTTTCGTAAAGGAACCCAGAAAGTAGTTCTGTGAGTCAAATAACAATTCCCTGGAGCGAGTTTGCAATGCAGCCTCAAAGTAACCCACTTACACAGTCTAAATCGGGAGTCTGTTGGTCTCGTGGTCTAAAGGAGGTGAGATGAAGCATGCAAAGCCTGACCCCACGCAGGGGTCAGCACAGACATTAAAATCCCTTCTAGGATTCGAATGCTCTTTCTTTCTAAGGATATTTTCCCCATGACTGCCTCTGTAAATAATTGATAAAGATTTTGCTTCAATTAAATCCACCTTTTTCCCATAATAATCAGTAATATGGTAAAAAAAAATATTTTAACTGAATTAAAAATTGCAAAAAAAACCCATTATTTTAATCATCTATAACTAATCCTCTAGCTTAATTTTCTTCTTAAGAACCTTTGAATTTCTTCCTTAATAGATAAGAGGTAATTCAAAAGAGAAGTTATCATTCCGTTCAGAGATAAAAAAAAATATTCATAAGGTAGTTTGGTATAATTATATTTGTAAGAAATTAGGAAGCAAAGAGATTAAGAAACAGTGAAGCAGGCCATAACATTTTACTGCAGAAGTAAATGACATTTGCAAATCACTTCTACTCAGAATATTTCATGGATATAAAGATTGAGAAACGCATGCGGAAAATAAATAACGTTCAAATCTCACAACACACAGGTAGTTGTTGCTAATATTTTATGAAACTAATCAGCTGGTACTTGCTCATTTGTTTTTTCAGCTCCCATTTCTCTTTCCTGTGCGTCTTTCCTGATCATCTTTTTCTTGTGGCTTAATTCCACAAATAACAAAAATAAGCCACCTCATTATTGTTTCAATGAAATTCTTGAAAATTACCACAGTTTGTAGTTGGTCCTGTATCTGTTACACAATACTCTGGTGAAAATAATTATTTAGATTTACTAGGCAAGGATGGTCTGTGGTTGGTGGTTTAACTTCGCGAACGCTACATAAAGTCATAGAAAAGGAGATTAAAATTAAATTTATTTTGCTGTAAAAATTTTTCAAATGATGCATACATTAATTCTTCAGAAAGTTAAATTTATATATGAAAAACGGGACTTAGATTTCAAAATTCCTTTGCACCAAAGTAAGTTTACCTTATAAATCACATTCTCCATGAACTTTTTGAAGTATACATGTCCATTTACGTATCCATATTTTTACATATGTGTAATTTGGGGAATATGTGAGATTTCATTTGTGACTTAAGAGTGTTAGTGAGTTTCCAGTAAGTTTGACAAGTTTTTCCTTTATATCTTTACTGTAAAGAACTCTTATAAAAGAGATTACCCTTCACAACTATGTTGCTCAAATCCTCTATAATCTGTCTTATTTTAACCTATGAATTCTGAGAACTGTATTTTAAAAATCAGCTCTAATCATTGGTTTGTTAGTTTACATTGCCAATAGCTTTTATGCATTTTCAGCGCTAAAACCTTAGGATTTAACCACGTGCTTTAGAAGACTAAGGTTTTACCAAGAAAATGAGTGCAAACTAGCTAGTGCAGATTCTGAGAATTCAGAAGAGTATAAATGTGTGCCTTTACTCTTTCTGCCCCACAGGAGTTGCAAGTGATCACCAAAGCAGGCAGCAGGGAGGGATCTTACACCATCCTTAAACCAGAAGAGAGCACGTGGCTCTTGCGGCAGCACAGAGATTGACAGAAGGAAGTGACTTCAAACACCCACACGCTAATGAAGCCCCAAGGACACAGGAGGCATCTTCACAGCGCCTGCGGCTCCTTCTACCCACAACCCTCTCGGAGGGCACAGGGTAGACCCTCCCAAGCTCAGTGCAACTTTGACATACAGCTATAACACATCTGAACAAAAACTTCCAGATGTAAGCCAGCCTGGCCTCCTAAAGTCATGCTCTGATCTGTGCCATTTGTTTATATAAGACCCTGTAGTGGTACTGGGATATTTATCACCTAAGTACATATTGGTGGTAAAGCCATCTCTGAGTGCTCTTCCTGTATCATTTGTTCTGTGGCCATTTGATAAGTGAAGTTGCTATCTAAGCATTATCTCTGTGCCTTGAAATGATAATCTTTTCAACACGAGCTTCTTTTTTAATTAATTAATTTTTACTTGGAAGGTGGTATTGGAGCAGGAGAGACAGAGAGAGAAATATTGCATTTGCTGCCTCACTCCCAAATGGTCGCAAAAGCCAGAGCTGAGCTTATCTGAAGCTAGGAGCTTCTTCCAGGTCTGCCACATGGGAACAGGGGCCCAAGGACTTGATCCATTTTTCATGTCTTTCACATGCCAAAAGCAGCAATCTGGATCATAACTAGAGTGGCCAGGACACCAACTGGTACCCAAATGGGATGCCTGCACTGCATGTGGAGGCTTAGCCTACTTTGCCATGGCATCAGCTCCCAAAATCAGCTTTTTAATCGTAGCTAATATTGTAGGGCATTTTAAATTGTGACATCATATATCCTCAACCTTTATGTGTTTTAATTTCCATAAAAACCCCTTAGGTAGTTATTACACTTCCCATTATGCATATGAAAAAATACTAGGTCATAATTTATTAACTTTCCTAAGATTACTTAATTATTAAGTAGCAGAGTTAAGATCCAACACATTTTGCTTTCTAATTTCAGAAGTCAGCTTCTATATACTACATAAACACTACATGACATCACCTATATATCTTTTTTTATAATAAAAAAGCATACATTAAGGCTAAATCTACCTGTCACAATCACACACACACACACACACACACACACACACACACACACGCACACACCCCATAGCTAGCCAGACTTGAATAGTCTAGAGAGCATTACAAATATGATATGATTAAGGGAGATGAGAAGGCTTTCTTTATGTTCAAATATGAGTATATCCCCAACAGGACTATTTAATTAGTGTCTGAAAAATCTCATGGGTTTCTCATCCACTTTCAAATCAAAGAAGTCTCCCATTGACTTTTGTTTTCTGCTCATGTACTGAAGAGTGAACTGACGTCATGCCCATTAGAAACGGGTCACAAATGCAAGAACAGGACAGCAAGGGTAGGCATGGGCACAGCAGTGGCCCCCGTGGCACCTGGAGATCAATGCACTCCTGGAGGATGTGAAGAGATTCACAAGTTTAAATCCGCCAGACAGGTAAACTTACTGATTTCTTCCATCTGTGAATCTCCAGGCTTGCAGGTATGTCCAATGAGATCTTCTGGGTTGATAACACACACTCAATAGCTGCTCGTGGCTACCAGATACATGAAATGTAGTCAGTTGTGGTAGGCATAGGCTGCAGAAGTTAGGTTGTTTGCTTGGAATACCTGCATCCCATATCAGAGGACCTAGTTTGAGTGTCAGCTCGGCCACTTCCAATCAGCTTCCTACATACATGCACCCTGGGAGGCAGTAGAGGATGTTTCAAATGCTTTGGATATCTGTTAGTCATATAAAAGACCTAGATGGGATTCCAGGCTCTTCCTTCAGCCTGCCCCAGCTCTGGCTCTTGGGAGCACTGGGGCATGAGTTATATGGAGAGTGGATAGCTCTCCATATAGAAGCTCACAGAAGCTCATGGAAGACCTCTCTTTGTGTCTCCATCCTTTCAGATAAAATGAAACATAAATGAATTTTTAAAATTTAATAAATGTGTGCTTAAGAGACTATTTTAAAATTTTATTTACTTAAAATGTACTTAAACTTTGAAAAGGCACATGTGAGCAAAGCCTACTGCCGTGGCCAGTGCAGTACTGCAGTGGGCAGTACACTGGCAAATGCATGGTCATGGTTTAGATAGTTTTAAAGGTAGAGACCTTCTGTTTCTATTCTTCATCAGCCTGAAAACCACAGAATGCCATTGGATCTACATTTCATCATCTTTAGAAAGCAGGCATTCTTTTCAAAGATTGGAAGGATAAAGGAAAATAAAATAAGCCAATTACTCAACAATGTAGAGTGCTAGAAAGTCTTCGGTGAATGTATGCTGTCATTGGCCCCAAAGTTACACTCCTTCTCCTCCTTGTGCAATAATAAAGCCTTACAAAATAAGATGGATTTTGATATCAGAAATAAAGAACTGTTGTCAGTACACAGCTTTGAGTCTTTTCAAATTAAATACCTTGTTTAAAATGCTTAACTTTGGATCAGCCCTTGTAGAATGTTTATTTATTTAAAAGGTAGAAGAGACAGCTTCCCTTAGCTTCCCAAATGCTTACATCAACCAGGGCTGGACCAGACCAAAACCAGAAGCCAGGAACCCAGGACCCATCCGGGTCTTTCACATAGGTAGCAGGAACCTAAGTACTGGATCTATCACCTGCTGCCTTCAGGGTGTGAATTAGCAACAGCTGGATCACAATTGGAGGCAGGACTCAAATCCAGGCCACTGAGCTACGTGAGAACCCTAAGGCACAACTCTCTCTTCCACCATACCCACTTCGGGATCAACTCCTAAAATCATCCCCAGTCAGTTTTTAATCCTTTTAGGGAAGCCATTTCATTGGTATTGCTTTTCATTTTAAGTTTTGAATTTTAATGTTTTCATTCTTTTAAGATATTATACATTTTAACTTAAAACATAGGAGAAAATAAATTGTTATGTAAACTCTCCAGCAAGAATTAAGCAGTATTAGCATTATTTCTATTCATGGTTTCAGGCCTTGGTGATTTTTTTTTATAGATTTATTTGTTTTTATTGGAAAGGAGATAGAGAATAAGATCTTCCATTCTCTGATTCACTCCCCAGATGGCTTCAAATAGCTGTAGCTGAGCCAGTCTGAAACCAGGAGCCAGGAGGTTTTTCTGCATCTCCCACATAGGTTCAGGGTCCCAAGGCTTTGGGCCATCTTTCTATGCTTTCCCAGACTATAAGCAGGGAGTTGAATCAGATGTGGAATAGCCTGCACATGAACTGGTACCCAGATGGCATGCTGGTGCTTGCATGCAATGGATTAGCCAGTTGAGCCATCATGTTAGCACCTCTTTTTGATGTTTTTAAAGGCTGAAAACATAGTCACTTTTTTCATGCAATTTTATCGTTTGAATTTGCGACAGCATTCTTACATAAGCATGTTACATCATTAAATGTTTATCAAGATGACATTCTTAATGGTTTTAAAATATTGTATTACATGAATCCATTAAACAATATGGACTATCCCTATTGTTGCCATAGTTTTTGAAATGAAAATGAAAATTTCCCAGTTTTTGAATCTTTGCTTTGAATGCTCTGTGCTCTCCCACAAAAACAGCCTACTGTAAGATGGGGAAGAAAAAAAGAAGTGATCATTTTCAGACATTGCCTACATACCCAGTTTAGCAGATCCAGTCTACCATGTGCAATATTATCCTGCAGTGTTCAGCAGTAAAGTACAACCATTAAAAAAAAAAACTTAACTTCCATTATGCTTTATAATGTATCTAAGAGTATTTGAGATAGATTTGGAAGCTGGGCGTAGTGAATTTTCAGTCCACACTTTTCACCATTAACAGGTGACAGGAAGTGAATGGCTTCAACAGAGGCATAACAGTGATTCCAAATTATTGTCGTGGTCTGCCATCCCGTGTACGTGTTTCAGAATATTTACATAGGCCACTTTGGCAGACAGAAAAGACTTTCAAAGCAACTGGATCTTGCTAATTTTAAAACATAAAATCAGAATCTACCCTTCCTTCCTTGCTTGCTTTAAACTGTGTCTCCTTCGGGATATCATCCCTGTCAAATACACAGAAGCTTTTCTGTCAGCTCTACTGCAACGTCTCACTCTCCCGAGCAACCAGGATGTTTCTGGAACTGCCTATAGTGACAGTTTGAGCAATTTTAATTAACAAGCACAATTAGACTGGAAGAAATTAGTTCCCCAAATGCCAGTCAGTCAGGTTCTCTCTTTCATGAATTTCCAAGTACTGCAGCTGATAATGTTCTCAGGGCTGTTCCTGCAGCCCGAGGGCCAGCCTGGCCAGCAAGGGCTGCAGATGCAGCCAGCCATGAATCAGAACTCATCAGGAATGAACCCATCAAAGAAACAACCACAATCAACTGCTTCTCAAGTTTCTGAGAATTCATTTCAACTAAGGAAAATGCCTTTAAACTAGTCTTTTCAGATTTTCATTCTCCCCACCCTTAGGCAATCATCACAATTTTACAATATATAGTAATATTAGAGGGTGAATTTGGAGAGAATAAGGGTTCACGTGACATTTAGTAAAGAAAAACAAAGTTAATTCAGGGGTCGGTGTGGTGGCTCATCAGACTAATCTTTTCCTCCTATGCAGCAGTAATTTGATATGGGTGCCGGTTGAAGCCCTGGATGCTCCACTTTAGATCCAGCTCCCTGCTGGATGCCTGGAAAGCAATGGGGAAGCCTAAGTCCTTGGAAAAAGGAAAATCCACATGGAAAATCTGGAAGAGGATCCTGGCTCCTGGCTCCTGGCTCCTGGCTCCTGGCTCCGGACTGGCTCAGCTCTGGTCGTTGCTGCTATTTGGAGAACGAATCAGCAGATGGAAGAGCTTTCTGTCTCACCCTCTCTCTCTCTCTTACCTTTGTAGTTCTGACTTTCAAATAAAATAATCTTTCTTTTTAAGTGAAAAATGTATAGCTTGGAGGAAATAAAGAACTGATTTCTAAAAGTGCAGTAGCAAATTCAAACAACATCCAGTAACCTCATTTAATATTAAAAGTGTTGAATGGCAATTCAAGGAGTTTCTGAAATGTTTTAGGTTTATGTTTTTCATTTCCTATTCCATTAGACTTAACCTACAAAAGAGTTATTTTATATAAAGATTTGGAGGAAGAAAAGTCAGAATGCAGCTCACTTCCAAGCTGCAAATCTTGAACCCTGTGCCCTGATACAATCTCGGATCAAATAGTGAGTCACCATTTTCACTTCCACACTACAGAGAGTAAGATGAAATATGGCTTGTTCCGCTTGGTTTGTAATACTGGCAGCGTGTACTAATACCAGCAGTGTGCCTCTGAGCCTTGCTTACTGTCCCTGTTTATATTCCAGCTTCTTCATCTCTAGAACAGATTCATGATGGTGTCTTATCAAACAGAGTTGTTTTAAGAATCAAGTGAGACCATGTAAATCGCTTCATTATCTGGAACATATTTTTGCCCTATGAAAGAATATATTTGTGCGTGTGTAACATATACTTTTCCAAATACTGGTTCTTCTTTCTCACCTGGCCATTGGAACGTGAGCAACTTCCAGGAAATGTGGGCGCACACACATCTCCTTTCCCAAGATTCTTCCCCTGACTGTTTCTTCTCTGATGACATCCTGCCATACTGGATCAGCATCTCCTGTTCCCTTCTCTCCCACATCCACATTCATCTATAGCGCCAGCCATCTAGGGTCATGTTCTCACGTGGTGAGGAGAGCCACCTTTCATTTTATTCAGGGTGAATCATTTCCCCTCCGATTCACATCTTCTGTGGAAATCTTACTACATTCCAATCTCTTGGCAACTCATCTCTTCAACTCTGTTCCTGTGTGTAAACAAGGTCACACCACTAAGACGTAACACAACTCTACTAATCCCTTGTCTCTGTCCATCTACAGCCCTTTCAAAATCCTATCACAGCCACACTCCAGATTAGAAATGTTTCTGTAGTTTTTCATGACACTTTGGATTCCCCTCAAATGAACAGGACATTTCTAATTATGGAGAAACAAATATATGATGATCAAGAAGTTAACTCTTTAAGAGTCTCTCAATCTTTGATGATAAAAGGTTTTAATTCATTGGATAGGACAAGATTTTCCAGCTGGAACCAGAGCTAGACATTCTTGCAAAAGCCTGGAAATAAATTCCAGATTTTCAAATACTCAGTTAGGAATTCTCATATTCTGGATAAGGAGAGTAACAGCATAGTGATCATCAAAGAGTTAAGGAGAGATGATTCTTTTGTATTTTCATTTTGGGACAAGGTACTTGTCAATTCCTACTCTTACTGGCCATTCTGGATACTAGAAGGAAAAATGGAATAGCCATGCCTTTTGTCCTTACTTTACAGAATATTGGATATTTGAATAGTCAAATATACCCAGGCTTTCTCTTTAAAACATTTTGAAATACTTTAAAAATATTTTAACCAATTAGTGCTTTTCCTATTAAACTAAAATTTTCATGAAAAATTCCATTAACCAAACTTCAGTGTCCTTAAACCTTCCCGATTGAAATTTTTTTCTGATTTAAAATTCTATCTATGCCTGCCGGTATTAAAAGAAAAAAGCCAGAATAGCAATGTCAAAAATATAGATTACCCTATGTGTCTTGTCACACTTGAAGATGTTTTCATCAAAGGACCATTAATGTTATGACAGCTAAGGATTTATTCCTGAGTCCCTCGTATTCAAGTGGAGAGGAGGCTGACAGAAATGTCAGATGCAGTGACCAGTGTCATGGCACAGAAAGGATTAGCAACAAATCAAAAACATCCTTAAGTTCTGGATAATTTGTTATTCCTCAACAGAAGTTCAAGGAACTATGTGATCAGAGGACTATTCCCTAAATCATGAAAATGATCCTTTAAGTTTATTCCATAATATGAATATTGTTTCAAGGATAGAAAGATGGTAAATATGAGAGTTCATTTTAATTATTATGGATTTCAAACATGAGATAAGTCTATAGTAATACTTACGTTTCTGTGAGCACAGTTAGAACTTTAGTTTCCTATGTTTTATAGGGATCTTCCAGGTTAATTCATTAATATTCCTTGTTCTCCTTGATCACCCTAATAACCATCCTCAACCTTGTGTTCTCTTCCATATGAATCTGCCACGGAGGCCAAGTTTATCCGCACATGTATTGCAAGTTCAAGTAAGCTTTATCCTGACCATTGCTGATATTGTAATACCCGGCCAAACAGCAGCTATTGTTAGATCATTCCGCATTTTTCATTCAGAGTAACAACTGGAAAGTAGAAGAAAAAAAAATAGATTACCTAGGAAATTGATATAGCAGGGAAATAGTAAACAAACACAAATAAAAGAAACCAGGTACCCAGAAAAGAAGAAAAGATGAGCCAGTTAAACATCTGAAAGTGAGGCAGAAATAAGACAATTTCCCAACTGCTATTTGTTAAAAGTTGTGTATGTCCCTAGCAACCAACGACCTGCCGCAGTCATCTTTACAATACCCGTGAGTGATGATACCATTGTTCAGCTTGGATGAGCCTGTGCTTTTTAAGCAAAATTGTCTTTTCCTATACATTCTCACAACAGCTGCTCAGGATGGGTAGAAGGGTTGTTATCACAGGAATGGACAGGAATAAGAATGTCATGTATTAGCGATTCCACATATGCAATTCATCAGACTCACCTCTGACATTTTTTTAGAGGTAAAAAATCCCAGAGTCTGAGCCAGGATAAGTGCAGGAAACTAATAATTTTCTGGGTATCCCCCAAATAATTCTTTAGGAAGCTACTTTGAGAAATACAATCATCCTTGGGATACAGTTATCATTGAAACATGGTATTTCACTGTGTGAAATCCATCCATGGTTTCGTTGAACTTTAGATTCCTTAAACTATAGCTAGCCCAAAAAGTCACTAGTCACCAGGAAATGGCCAAGTCGAATCTCCCAACCAAAATATTACATTTTGCAAATGATGAAAAGGAGTAAGCTGTGATTTTCAGTGCCCCAGAAGAAACCAGACTAGGTGTTTCAAGAAAGAATGATTGGTGATAGGACTGTTAAGTGATAGAAAGAAGACAAGGGGGCATCACAGACATAATACAAAAAAGCAGTTTGTGACCCAGACAGGAGGAGTAAAGAAAATGGCTTGAAGTTCTCAGAGGCTCAGACCCCATGGCGTTGGGACTCCAGGAACATGGTGGTACAATCCTGCCAATCTCGGATTCTGATCTGCAATGCAAGGTGGTGTTGCTAAAGAAGACAGTCAGGCTAATTCTAGAACTAGTCGAAAGATGTGTCTCCTCAAATTCTGCTGATGGGACTGGCACAAGCAGAAGCCCAACATCCCCTACGTCATCACTGTGTTGTTTAAACCTCTCCTCATTATCATTTCTAGGAATTGAGCCTAATTTATCTGTTTCCTGTGGACTGAACTTGGTGACACTCCAGAATAAAGTAAAAGCGATGATGTACCACGTTCATGGCAATTCACGCAAAAGAAACCACTGATTGAGAGGCGGAGCCAAAAGCCATAGTAGTACTCCTAACAAAACCTGTGCGGGGTCGTAACCAACAGGCTTTTGTTATTAGACTGGCTCGGTTTCAGTATGCTATTGGCTTGTGTTGCATTTTGAAGTGTGTGTTTGTGTGTGTGTGTGTGTGTGTGTGTGTGTGTGTGTGTGTGTGTGTGTGTGTGTGTGTGTGTCTGTCTGTCTAAAACTGTTTTCCTATGCCCTTTTCACTGTGTGTATGTGAAGTAGGTGTCACTTTCTCATTAAGCTTTTGGGGTAGAAACAAATTCTATTTGAAACACTATACTTAAAAAACTACCACCTGACAAACCTCATATGAACTGCATCCACATGTAACATTTTCAACTCAACCTGTCAACACCCAGACCTTGAACTTTCCAGCTTCCAGAATTGTGAGAGAATAATCCTTTTTCTTTAGAAATTATCCATATTTAGACACTTTGTTAGACATCACAAATAAAGACATCATTGTTCATGCTAATAATCTTTCTGAAATAATGAAACAGAGGTAAAGAAGTGAATATATTACACCAATTTGAAAATGTTATCTATAAAGGCCAGCACAATGGCTCAATTGGCTAATCCTCCACCTCAAAGCACCAGCATCCCATTTGGGCACTAGTTTGTGTCCCAGCAGCTCCATTTCTGATCCAGCTTTCTGGGAAAGCAGGAGAGAATAGCTTACACCCTTGGACTTCTGCATCTATGTAAGAGACATGGTGGGGGGGAGCTCCTGTCTCTTGGCTTTGGATCAGCTCAGCTCTGGCCATTGTGGCCATTTGGGGAAGTGAACTAGCAGATGGAAGATCTCCTTGACTCTGTAGATCTACCTTTTCAATGAAAATAAATCCTAAATAAAGATACTGTGAACTACACACTTCAAAATGATTAAGATGCTGAATGTTATGTCATGTTTTACAATACAAAAGGATTAATAAAGAGAAGAAAATAAAATTACTTAGCCATGGTTATATAACAGTCACTGGGATTTCATTTGGATTTAGAATTATAAGCTTAGCCAGTTTGCCTAGTAAGTTATTGGGAGATTTTTGAACTTCACATACCTGAATGTTCATATCTCCCCAAATTTAAAACATTTTATCAATTACATAGATGTTCTTCATTTCACACTTTTTATTTTTTGTTCTCTATTTTCAAATGACTCCTTGTATTGTTCATAAACATTGTTTTGCTAGAACAAACAAAAAAATTGCTGCTGATGTTCTTTAGTATTAATTCAATTTATTGCTTTCTTGAGCAGCAGAATTTCAGTCTGTTTCATTTTCATGATTGTCGGATCTTTAAAAATATTTATGTATATGTGTACGTATGTATGTATTTAAAAGGCAGAGCAACAGACTGAGGAGGGAGCAACCATTCCCCAAATGGCTGCAACAACAAAGTCCTGGCCAGGCTAAAGCCAAGAGCCAAGGGTCTGAGCTATCACCCACTGCTCTCTCAGGTGCATTAGCTCCGAGCCGTATTTGAAGTGCAACATCCAGGACTCCAACTGGCACTCCAGTACTGCATGCCAGCGTCACAAGCAGTGATTGAACATTGCCCCTGATTTTTATCTCTTTACTGAACGTCTTGCTCTGCCCATGGATGGTCGTTCTGGTGGTAGTGCATTGTCTGTGTTCCCGCATAGTTTGCTGATCTTCCTTAATATAATTATTTTGAATTCCTGTCAGGTGATTTATAGCTTTCTCTTTAGGGTAGGTTGCTGGGCTATTATTGTGTTCCTTGATATTGTCATATTTTCTTGATTTTTCTAGTTCCTTAATATCTTGGGTTACTGTATTTATGTTTGGGTTAACAGTGAATTTCTCTAGGGATTCACGGGTTTTCTAAGACCTTCCTGGAGGCCAGTAGATTCTTATAATTATAAGCCTGTTTCCAGTCCTATAAATCCCAGGCTGAGCGATTGCAGCACCCCATTGGTTTTTCCTAGCACAATGCTGTGAAACCCTCAAACTTGTGAAATTTCTCCCAGTTAGTCCCATTGAGTTGAGCCAGATGCTGAAATGATTGCATTTATCACCTACAGCATTCTTTTTGAGGAACTGAATTAAGAGGTTGGGTGCAGCATACTTGGGGCACTTCAGTGTGCTTGTGGGCTAGTTGGAGAAGATTTTAAGAATGCATTTAATGATCCAGCCCACAGAAAAGCTGTGAAACCCCTGACCTCTTTTCTCTACCACAAGCTTCTCCTCACTACTGAGACAATTTGATTATCTCAATATCTAACTGAAGCAAAAAAAAAAAAGATGTGGGTTTCTTGGCAGCATCCTACATGGCAAGGGAAGCCAGAAGCTCATTCGCTAAACCGATTGTTCTCTTTGGGATGAATCATGGGCCAACGGGTGCCTCTTTTAAGTGCAGAGCTAAGCCACCTTTAGGGGAGAAGTGATGTGGATAACTTGAATCCATTCTTTTCACTCACCTGATGGCACCGCTGCATGGAGCTTTATTTGTTCAGGGGTTTCTTCATTGCACCTTTGGTCTCTCACAGAAGTGCTCTGATCCATGGGCAGTTAACAAAATCTGTGCTTGTGAAACAAATTGTGGTGGAAAGCACCTGTTTATCCACCTTGCTGAAATTACTCTCTTTATAAGCTTCTGTAAGAAACTTGGAAGCTTATTAGCAAAACTTGTAATGGGGACTTCAAACTTACTAGCCAATGTCTTTGCATTGAATTACCATATTTGAAGAAAATAAATACTTCACTCATTAATTATTTTAGAAAGGTGTTATATGAGCTGATGAATAGCTAATACTTAGTCTTTCGGCTTCCTTATTCCAAAATATCTGAATTCTGTGGAGCAGCTAGAGCTTTTAAATTGTTAAAACACACAAACACACACACACACAACTTTTAATCAGGTGAAATCTATAGCCAGGGATTCAGGTCATGACTTGGCTTTTGTGAGTAAAGACAGATATAAAATAGTAATGATTTCAGCACTGGTTAATCAATCAATCAGTTTGGGAGGGGATAGTTTATGTGCACAACCAAAGAAGAATCATCAGGATGGAAGTGCCAAGGGACATTCGACTCCTTCAAAAAATTAACATCTCTAAGGGAAGCATGGAATATGGAACTTCCTCTTTCTTCCTCTCCCTCTTTTTTAGTGTGCAATATAGAATTGGAGGAGGGAATGTTTAAGGCATACATTAAGTCCATACCCCTCCCCCCAGTAAGAAATCTACAATATTTGTTCATGAATACTGGGTGTAGTATCCTCTACCCATTGCAACCCTGAGGGGCTCCAAGTGCTCTTACCTTTACAATAGGAACCACATTAACCCTACTTCATAGAGTGGTTCACTCAACCTACACGTATTTGTTGAGCCCTCACTCTATGCAGGAGTTTATCTAAGTGTCTTACCTACTTCAGTTTAATTCTTCCCTCTTCTACAAAAGCACCACATTACTAAAAGCTGGGGAGGTCACCAGTGCTGCACTGAAGGATGATTTTAGCGAGTTTGAGTAGAAGCCTAGGTTCAGGTTTTTAATATCTTAACAAACACTCCTACACCTCTGACTCCTGCACTACGTCTTGGGATGGTATCCTTCTCCAACAGGTTACGTGATTCAGGTATTCTGTGCAGTGGGAAATACGTTGAAGAATGTACTCTAAAGTGCTCTAATGAACATTGATTCCTTCCTGATCCAATAATTACCTCGCCAGCTAAGCAGTCATTTTAGAAGCAGTTACTCTCTTGCCAAGGGAATTAATGAGGGATGAGGGAAGCTGCGGTGCTGCAGATTCCCATCGCCCTCCCCAGCAGCCTTTCGATAGACAAGGCTTTCCCAGTGGCTCTGCTGGTGGCGTTTATTATCTCAGATTTACAAGAAAACTACCCAAGGCTCTACAGTAATAAATTAAACTGTGCAAGGTCACCCAATGAAACATATAATGCTTGCACTTCTTTGTAACGCTGAAGAACAAACTCTTTGTCCTGCAACACTGTGCTTCTCTGTAATAGTCCTAAGGGTAGCCTCTGGTTATTCTTGGCTCTCCACCTTATTGCACATGGTAAATACAATCTCTTGGTTTGTGGGGGAGGGGAGATTTTTAAAATATTTGCCTACTTCTGTTATTCACAGGTTGTGACTATTTAGAGAGAATTGGCAGTGAACCAGTTTACATCACATAATTTGTGATCAATGAATTGCTCTACACAGATCATAGTCTGCTTGATCCATAGGCAAATAAGTAAGAATTGATTGTGAAGCCATTGTTTATGGAAGAGGCAAATAACATGTAACATAGGAATATCATTGAACCTCTAGCGAATCTCTAGACTGAACACTATCACTAAGAAATTTTACAATGATAGGTAAGTTATATAATTTCCCTGAGTCACCATTGTATCAGTAATCAAATGGGACCTATATCTTCAGATTTTTATGTCAGTGACCAGTACGTAAAACACAGCAAAGGATCACCATGAGATGAGAGGTCAGGCTTTATTAAATCATAACTGTGTACTAAATAACCATTTAAAGTGTTGGGACTAGTCTCAGCTCTTAAGACTGTAAGTGTCTTCCTTTCACTCTCATTCGGTCTCATATTTTGGAACCCTGTTTCGAGGTGTCCACTCTGGGCTAACTTCATCAAGTGCTCATAGAATGATAACTCAGCCTCTAGCCACAAGAAAACCAAAATATATTCAGAAGATTCCTGGGTACCATAAATTCATTTTTTTTTCACCCAAGAGAATGACAATTCTTGACAATTCCACAAATTCTGAGGGACACTGTGACACACTCTCATACAGTTCACTACAAGTACATTACAGACACACAGTCAAGCAGGAGCTCTGACCACCATGGGACTCTGCCATTTTCAGGAGACACATAGAAGTTACTTCAAAAGTTCATGTAAAAATGGAATTGCATGCTAACTTTGTTTAGGCACAAAATACTTTTGAAACCCACCCACAAGTAGAAAATTCACAAAACTCATCAAAACACATATTGTTAAAAGACTATCCATGGATTTTCACCAAATTCAACATCTTTCATTCCAGTCCTACTTTTACTTCCCTCCTATAAACTGCGGTGTCCACTCCTACACTTGAAGCAAGGCTTACATTCCTAGTAGCTTCCTTTGTCAAATATAAAGTATGACTCGCAAATGCATGTACCATCACTCTCCCTAAAACTTTTGTGATTTTTTTTTCCAATTTATACTTCTGGAAAGAAAAGGAATGAGTCTGCAGAACAGCTACAAATGTGTTGAAAACAACTGGAAAAAGTGTACTTCTCTTGGATTGAGTTTATCGATATGAGCACCCAGTATGTAAACTGGAGCAGGCTATGTTGGCATGCTTGATTATCTAGCTAAGACATGAACCTTAGTGTGGCCTATAATTATTGGACCTGAGAAGTCAAATTTACTTAATATTATTAATATTATATGGACAACCATAGGACTTAGGCATGAAATCCTATTTAAGGCTTATATATCCCTTCCTGTGTCTTACATGATGGTGTCTTTCAGGTCTCCAGGCGTGCCACACAAAATATTTTTTTTTCTTTCTGTCGCTCATAAAAATTAAGATACATATTATATTCGTAATATTCATTTCCTGACATTTTAGTAATCTTTAAATGAAATTATCAGTAAAAATCCAAAGTACCTGAGTCAAAAGCCTTGATTAAAAATGGCATCAGCTATTGAAATGCATATGTGAAATATGTTGCAACTAAACATTTGCCACTCATAGAGAGGAGAAAATTATATTCAGGTAAATAAAAGAAGCCTTAGCACCTGTTGGATCAAGCCATGATTACAGTGAACTTGCAATGCCTCAGTTTCATCCTTGGTAAAACCAGCAGATGAGGTCAGAAACAGGCTGTAAGGGAGATGACTTACTGAAGATACTCTCCAGCTATTGCTGAAAAACATAGGTTTTATAGTCGGGTAAAAATTGGAGTTAAATATACGCATGGCCTCTTACTGATGGTGGATCATGGAAATATCACTGAATTTTAAAGTATGTAAAATAGGCATGATAACATCACCTTTCAATGATTCTTGTGAAGATAAATAAAGTAATATACATATCATGGCACCACAAAGGGTTTGCAATACAACTTCAAACCCTTTGTTAAGGTATTCTAAATGAGTGTTTTTTGTATTTTTCTTACATAGATATTTGACATTTGAACTATGCTTAGCTAACGAAATTATTACTAAAAGTTTCTCCAAGTGTGCTTTGAGTTTGATTTTGTGTGCATATATACCAATGTGTGATTCTTAATTTTCTCTTTTCTCTCTAATCCATCTCTGTGCATTTATTTAACCAGTCACTTTGATAGTGTATGACTGTGTAAATATCATGGCAAAGTTGAGTGGCTTGGAACAGGGAAAAACAAATGATTACCCATGGGCACAATTTTAGCACAGTTTTGTGTGTGTGTGTGTGTGTGTGGCTAATAAGCTAGGAATTTAAAAAAATATATTTCAAAATTTGTAAATCACTATGGCCTAAAAATTTTTAAGTACTTATTATTTGGCCTTCAGTAGAGAAAAACACGGGTTCTTAGATTTAAAATATAATCAACATTTCTTTTGCTGATAGATCTTCTATGTGGGCATGAGTTGCTATGCAAAGTTTGTTGCTTCTCCACTTAGCCAGGGAGCTTAGCTGAGCTGCTTCCAGGGTGGCTCACTAACATGACTGGCAAGAGCATGTGAAATGTTGACTGCAGTCTCAGTGGGGTGAGAGGGCCATGGACTTCAGATCCCTCCATATGGTCTGGGCTTCTCAGTGGCACAGCAGCTGGTTTTAAGGGCAAGTGCACTAGGAGAGAGCCAGGCAGGAGCTGTATTGCATTCATAATGTAGCTTCAGTGGTCATGCTGGTTCTGTTTCTCCATACGCTGTTAGTCAAGTAGTCACAAAGGCCCCCCAACAGATGGTTCCAGTCCACAAGCAGATGCTTCATTGCAGAGGTACAGTTATCTGCAGTTGCTGCACAGGAGCTCATGCCTTCCTATCTGTCTCCCTCTGTATTGTCTCCCTCAGGACCCTGACCTGGCAGCTGGCCATGAATCACTTCTTTGGCTTTCCAGATGTTTCACTTACCTCCTGATAGCCATGCTCAAGGTGGGGTGGCTCATGTCTTCTTCCCTAATTTTTCCTTCTGTTTTTTTTTTTCCTGCCTCCTCTTCAAAGAGTGTAAGGCCTTATTCTGATGACAATTCTCTTATTCCAAAGCATTAACAATGACTGCTTTTTAGGCTGTTAGTTGTCTGATTAGCTTTTTAGAAGTGCTGTGAGGATCATAGAACCTTCACAATAAAGATCCACATCGGATCTCAGCATTAATAACCCTAATGCTGAGAGAAAATATAACAATAGTCTGTGGCATATTCTGGCAAAAGCTCCTTAAACTTTGATCAGTCATCACCAGTATTTCTATCATTAAATATTCTCATAGAATAGTTTATGAAAAAAAATTGGATCAGTGTGTTTGGTTGCTTCCACATTGCTGAAAAGCATGCAAAAAGAAAATTTCAAGTTCAAGTCTAACTTCTCATTTTCATTTCTGCATAACAAACCTGAAAGAAGCCCTACCCTTGCTGGCCAAGGAATTAAAGTTTTTGAAAACCAAAGACTGAGCTTCTAAGTGTCTGAATTCCAATGGAAAATAACTCAGAACTCTGGAATCTCTCTTTTATTAAAGTTAAGGTATCAATTGTGAAGTAGTGAGAACTTAAAAATTGTGAAATGACATACTGGAATGTTCTTTTCATGCTGAGGAGTTCGATGTTTCAAATTTTGCTCAACTTCTGTTGTCAATAGGGGCATCACATCCCGCCAGAAGAAAGAACGCAAATGGTCTCTTCTGAAACGGTCTTGAAAGACAGTGCTAAGAGCGCTCTTCCAGAGCTCTTCCAGGGCTTCCTTCAACAAGGTCACTGGGCTAGAAACCTAGCTTCTGCACTTGAAGCAAGGCTTACATTCCTAGTAGGTCCCTTTGTCAAATATAAAGTGTGACTCACAAATGCATGTACCATCACTCTCCCTAAAACTTCTGTGATGTTTTTTTTTCCAATTTATACTTCTGGAAAGAAAAGTAATGAGTCTGCAGAACAGCTACAAATGTGTTGAAAACAACTGGAAAAAGTGTACTTCTCTTGGATTGAGTTTATCGATATGAGCACCCAGTATGTAAACTGGAGCAGGCTATGTTGGTACGCTTGATTATCTAGCTAAGACATGATGGCCTATAATTATTGGACCTGAGAAGCCTAATTTTACTTAATATTATTAATATTATATGGACAACCATAGGACTTAGGCATGAAATCCTATTTAAGGCTTGTATATCCCTTCCTGTGTCTTACGTGATGGTGTTAAGGACTTGCCTTTTTATTGGGCTTTTGAAAGTACATTGTTCCCCAGATGTAGGCAACTGCCTAGGTTGCTTTATACTTAGGCAAGTGTTACACCACCGGCAAAATAGCTGGAAGGCAGTCTGTCACTGTCCCGCAGCAATGGACTTGGTACACGGAGGTGATAATAACACAGGTGGACTACTGACTGAACCTGAAGGTTATTACTAGCACCAGACATTTAAAGGAGCCAGGGCTGGGAGTAGGCCAAGCCAGACAAGTCTGCAGTACTAATCAGTATTTATGTGGGCCAATTCTTAGGACTGGCCATGCCTGGGTGGGTCAGGCCACAACACCAGTCAGTGAGAACTGAGACTGAGGACAGGCCATGCCAGGCCGGGTCAAAGTACCCACTGGCACATGCAAGTCCTAGGGCTGGGAGGCCTGATAAAAGAACTCTGGGGACTCCCTTACTGGGCTACAGCTCCCACTGGTGAGTGTGAGAGCAAAAACTTGGAACAGACTAGGCTGGGCAAGGCTGCTACACCCATCAGTATTCTTGTGGACTAGGTCTGAAAGGAGGCCAGACTGGACTAGTCTGCAGCACCTGCTGGCCCTCAAGAGAGCCGTGTGGGTGTAGTAAAGACTAGGCTAGGCTATGACACCAGCTGGGTCACATGAGAACCAGTCAGGCTGTATTAATCTGTAGCATTCATTGTGGGCAAGTTGAGCTAGGCTGTAATATCTACCAGTAAGCTCTTGGACTAGGGCCTGGCCATGTCAGTCTGTAAAGTAGCACCCACCAGCACATGTGAGATCCATTGCTGGAAGCAGGCCTGGTAGGGGAACGTGGAGAACTTCCCTGCTAGGCACATCTCCCATCAGTGAGCTTGAGAACCAGGGCTTGGAGCAGACCAAACCAGGCTGTCTATATTACCTGTTGGCATACATATCAGCTGTGTATGGGGGCATTCCAGGCAAGATTAGTCCACAACACACACTGGCCTGAGTGAGAGCCAGGATAAGGTTCAGGCCAAGCCAAGTTGGACTGCAACATCAGCCAGTTCACATGAGGATGGAGGTAGGCCAGTTGAGCTAGGCTGCTGCACCCACTGATGAGAGCTGGGCAGGGTCAGTTTCTGGTGAATACAAGACTGAGAACGAGCCATCTCATACTGGGTCAAATCACTTGCTGGCATGCACAAGACCCAGAGCTGGGAGTGACCCTTGTATTGGAGCCTCTGGTACTCCCTTGCTAGGCTGCTGCTTCCATGGATGAGTGTAAGAGCTAGGACTTGGGACAGGTCAATCTGGACATGGTTTCAGCAGCCATAAGCTAGAATTTGGGCTGAGTATGGGAGCAAGTCAGACTGGGCCAGGCTGCCACACCACTACCATGAAAGAGAGCCTGAATAGGTGGGGACCAGCCAGGTTAGTCTACAGCACTAGCTGTCAAATGCCAAGACTGGGTGTATGTCATGTCAGGATAGACCACAATACTCCCTGGGAGCGAAGGTGAGTCAGGCTGAGCTAAGCTACAGCACCAATGGGTGTAAACAAGATCCAGATGGAATGTCAGCTGGATCAGACTAAACCTCAGCACATGCAAAAACTGGAGCTGGGGGTTGACCTAGTGGCAGTTATTGCGAGTCACCCCAACTAGGCCAGGGCATCCACTGGTATGCGTGAAGACCAGATCTGTAGCTGGCTGCCTGGGCTGGGTCACAGCACCTGTCCATTTGAATTAGATATGAGGCTGGGGCAGAGCTGAACAGACAGCTGCATCTGCTGATAGGTGCATTGGCTGGTGCAGGTAACAGACCAAACTTGACTGTGCATTGGCTGTTGAACACAGCAGTCAAGTCAGAGGTCACCCCAGGTGAAGCTTCTTGGGGAACTTCCCAACTAGACTCCTGGACTCAGATCTTGGCCACAGGGAAAATCACAAGATGTGTGGTTTGACCTTAGAGTGTTTATGTCAGGCCTGGGCCTCCTTAGTTGTTGATGACGTTGCGGTGGATAGCATGCCCAGTTGAACAGAGGACATGACAGCCAGCTCATGCAGACAGGCCAGCAGGGGACATAGATTGCCTCCTCAGAGGATGGAAAGCAGAACAAGTTCGACAATCCTCCTGACCAAGCTCTCCTGCATGTACACGGGTGTGTGAATGTAAGAAGGTGGACTCTGACAAACAAAGACCTTAGAGGGAACAATGAGAGCAACAACTCTGGACTATCAAACCACTCAGGTAACACACTCAGAACACTGTTCCTCAGGCTGGCATCTCTGAGGCATCATCAAATAACAGAACCCCATCCGCAGCTATGGATGTGGTTGGCAGCAGGGAGCAGACCCTTCCCTCTCCTCATTTGTGAACACAGGAGGGAAAAAGCAAAGAAAACTGAAACATTTTTTCCTACCTATCTTCCTGCATACCTTGACCCTCTCCACCCCAGTCAGAAACCCACATGGTCATGCATCCCTCTCAACTACGGAAGCAATACTAAATAAATAAATACATTAATGAATTAATTTAAAAGTATATGCCAAGACTTCCTTAGGATACTTTGAACATACACTCTGAGATAAATCCTACCACCACCATCCATCCCCCAGAAAAAACCTATGCATACATTAAAAATACTTGAACTACAGCAAACTTATCTTTTAATTCCATTTCCCATTAATTGTTTGAAGTCCTCTCATACATATTATTGATGCACAATGCTTTTTTCATTTACATTTGGGAATTTTTGCAGTTGCGTATAAAATAAAGTCTGGGCTTTGTTAAGATGAGGACTGCCATTCCTAAAAAGATGTATAATGACTATGGTGCAGGCCTAAATGCCAAGAGATGCTGCTATGGAATGGCTGCCTAAATTCAATGAGTATGAGGATTACTTGGCGTGGCAGGGGACAAATGGCTTAACTTAATGGTCCGCCAACTTACAAAAATGTTAAATTGAACATGTGGCAAAATGATCTGCCTAGACTAGCCCAATATAAAACTACATTAAATGCAAATGGACTATGGAAGTAAGTAGGAATTTGTCACAATGGATAAAAACACAAGATCCTTGAGCTGTGCATTCTCAATAAGAGATACTATTTATTTACTCTTTTCAAGGAAGAGTTAGAGAGAGACGCAGAGGGCACCTAGTGTTCTAGGAGAACCTGAGTTGAATCATGCTACAGCATCTGTAAATCTCCAAAAATCCAGTCAAGTGAAAGAAGCTGTATACAAGGGATGCGTGCTGAATGACTATCATATATCTGAAGCTAAACAAGAGGTAGAAGTTGTCTGCATGCTATAAATCACAGGTGTGGTTGGCCAAAGTTGCATTAAAGTGTTTCCTTTAGATGGTAGCTTATTTCAAGTCTTGTTTGAGAAGATGGCTACTCATTTATCAAAATTCTATTGCACACTTAGATTTGAGTATTTCATTGTTTGGAAAAATGTAATTTTGGAATGCAGTATCTTTCATGGAAGTATAAATATACAGATAGTGTGTATGTACACTCTATGATTCTGTTCACCTAAAATTTGAATAAGCTAAATTTAGGAGATTACATATCACACTAATGGTTGAATATAGTGGTGAGAGAAAAATAGAAGAAATGTTATCAGGATACTTGCCGAAATAATAGACAAAAATGTCCCTTATGGTATCTGTGGAAGAGACTGAATAGGTAAGTTCATTTGGCTATGTTAATCAAAGCACACATTTAACAGTTGTGACTTCTGCTTACATTGGTTTTATACAATAAAAGAAATAATTTCTAAACTTAAATATGCATTAGAAAAGAGAAGTAATCAAAATATTGACCAATGAAGTCACAGGTGGCAAATTACATTTCAGGAATGCAGGAGAAAGTAAGAACAGCAATTAGCAATGTAGAAAACTGCATACAGTAAATACAATAGACAAAATCAATATTTTCCTAAGTGAGAAACCCATCAAAATGACAAATTCCAGCCAAAATTGATAAACAAGAAAAAGTGACCAGAATAAAGAAGCATAGCAACATTGATTCTAAAGACTTGAGAAAAAACATAAGACCACTGTTGCACTACAATTTAAATCCAAACACAAAGAATAGACTATAGGAGACCCAAGAAGAAAAAGACACTATAATCATTTGCAGTTCTACAAAATAACTCTAATTTGTTTACATTCTAACAAAGAAACCACCAGTTTCCTATAGCTTTGTTGATGAATTATTTTACATGAATAAGGAAAGACATAATATCTAAGTATAATATACTGTTGGTAGAAATCAAACTTTATCAGTTAACCAACAAACAAACAAAACAGAAGCACCTTGGTTTTATGAAACTCTAAACAGCCTCGATACATAGTTATGACAAGGATATTACCAAAAAAGTTATTTTAATAATTTGGTCTCTCTAGTGTACAAATATTCACATTTCTAAACATAGCAAAAGCAAATAAAATCTACTAAATCACTATAACTCATTGCATATAGTAAGGCAAAGTGTGATTGGGGCATCTTTCTTTGCATTTCCCCAGGAATGAAAAGTTGACTTAGTATTTCCAAAACCAATCAATATTTTTCATAACAACAGCAAAATTTCTTTTTTTTATTATTATTATTGTTGCTTACATTGTATTATGTAGTACAGCTCCATAGGCGCTGGGGATACAGCAAAATTTCAAAAATCAATAAGACAAAGTAGATATTTCAAAACTGCCAGGTACTTTGCAAAGTATTTTGTAGTTTGAAAAGTTGCATTGTTTCTTTTATTATCAGGAAAATGCAAATTAAAATGACAAAGAGTCATAGTTCATATATTTTAGTTACTAAAGTAAAGAAAAAAGACTGCAGAAATGGGTATTTTGCCTGGGAACTAAGATGCCCACATCTGCTCCATATGGATGGGCAGTTCCCAGCTCCATCTCCTGACCTTAGGTTCTTGCTGATGCAACCTCTGGGAGCCAGTGTTGATGACTCCAGTGATTCAGTCCCCATTTCCCAGCTGGGATGAGTTCCTGGCTCCCAATGTCTCCTGGACCAATGAGATCCAGCCTTTATGGCATTTGAGGAGTAAACTACCGAATAGAAACCCTCTCTCTCTCTCTCTTTCTCTCTCTCTCCCTGCTTCTGAAATTCAAATACATACATACATACATACATACATACATACATACACCAAATTTTTAATGACTGTCAGTGGAAGAGCCTAGCAAGAATATCAAACAGTGAGACTCTCATTTTGAATGGCAGTTTAAGTTTTAAATGGATGTGTCTACATTGAAAAGCTAATTGATAGTACCTATTGAAGTTGATCAAACACTAAACATTCCCTAAGGCCCATCAGTTTCCCTCCTAAGTATGTAATCAATATGCCTGTATTCAAATACACACCAAGAAATGTGATAGGGATGCACTGTTTGCCACAGTCCCAAAGTGAACACAACTCAAACATTTACCATTAAGAAATGGGTGCAGGTTGTAGCATATTTGTACAACAGAATATTATTCAGCAAGAAAGAAAAGCTAGTGTGCTGTGCAATACTCTTGTGAGTATTATTTAAGAAAGAGTCAAACACAAAGGAATATGTTTATGGCTGATGATCACATAGGGGTTGTCTTTGGAAGCACAGTAGCTAGGAAAAGGGGCACATGGCAAAACCTAGAGGTTCTGGTATCTCACTTGGTTGGTGCCTATATAAGTATGATCATTTTGTAAAAATCATCATCACATAATATTGGCTCTTTTCTATGTGTACATTACAATTCAATCAAAAATGTTTTTACTAGTAAAAGCAATGCAGAACTATCCATATAGTAATGCATTGATAATCAGATCAGAATGTTTTATCTGGGTTCTACTTGTAAAAGCGTTTGCTGTCACAAGAGCATTGCGCACAACGAGATGCCAGCATCCTGTTTCAGAGTGCCCGAGACTGAATCCCCACTCAGCTTACATTCTAACTTTCCTTAGGTAGAAAGCTGACCTAGGACATTCGAGAACCCTGGGGAGTTGAGGGTGAGAACTTTCCGTGTTCTAAGGCTGCGGTTGACAAAACAGTGACAGCCAAGTACGGTAAGAATTGGGAGAAGTGTGGTGACAAGAAAGATGGGATGCAGTATGAGGAAGACATGAATGTCATTCTAAACCTTTTCTGTTTAATATATTTGGCGGTTGAGGAAAGAGAGTGGTCAGAATATATTTAAGACCCAAGCAGAGATGAATTCATATTTATGTTGGGTAATGATTAACTTAAGTTAACTGGTCTATCCATCACCTTGAAATTTACATAATTGTGGCAATGAAATGATTCGGTTTCTGAATTGCAGTTCCAGTCTCTGTGTTGCTTGACAGCCCTTGGGATGAACTGTATGGTATCATTCCTCCGTTAAACGTACTGACCTTTGCAGTTGTCTCATTCTGTGGAAATACAGGCTATTTGACCCTCAGATAGAATTCTGGATCAGAAACACTTCAAATTCAAAGATAGAAATAGGAAGATAGTTTCCAGGCAACCATGTTAGTTTCTGAGAATGGTTCAATGACAAATTGTTGATTAGCTTATAGAGTTCTGAGCCCTGTGCTTCCAAAAAATGTCTCTCAAAAGAACTATGTTCTTTGATTCAAATGATTATACAGGTTAATTCTTTCCAGCAGTGTTTTCAAGGATACCGATAGTGCTGTTATATTCAAATTGTATAAAGAAAGCTATTTGTAACAGTTGACTGAATATCATAATGGATATTTTCATTCCTACTTCAAGCAACATTTATGAGACATTGTGTTTGTGCATTATTTTGTCGATGTATTTGTGGCAACAAGAACTACACTGGCATTTAAAAATTCCCCAATACTCTCGTAACATTAAAGAATCTCAAAAAATCTGCTAATGGTAATGACTTTAATGCAAATAATAATAATGGTTAAAACGTATTGAAAACTACTATAAGCAAGACACTTTGCCAAAGGCTTCAAATATGTTCATTTAAGTTTCACAAAACACCTGTGAAATTCTTATGTGATATATCATTAATAGATTCATTTTCCAGATGAGAAAACCAAGATTTGGCAAGATACTTAAAAGCTAATACACGGCAATAGTGGTGATTTGATTTCTTGTATCCTGAGTTCCAAGGGTTTTTTGTGTTTTGTTGTTGTTTTTTGTTGTTGTTTTACTATTACTTAAAATATTTATTTCTTTTTAATGGAAAAAAAGATTTTGCATAGCAAGAAGGAAAGAGAAATATCTTCCATCTGTTGGTTCAGTCCCCAAATGGCTGCCGGCTACCAGAGTCGAGCTGACCAGAAGCTGAGAGCCAGGAGCTTCTTCTGGGTTTCCCACATGGGTGCAGGGTCTCAAGGACTTCAGCCATTTTCTGTTGCTTTCCAAGGTCGTAAGCAAGGAGCCAGATCAGATGTGGACCTGCCAGGATAAGAGCCAGTGTGTCCACATGAAATTGCAAAAGCCACAGGTTGGAGGATAAGCTCACTGAACCACCGCATTGACCTCGAGTTCACAGTTGTATAATCCTTTAATGTAAGACCATGTCCATTCAAGGCACCACTTCCTTACATCCCTTTCTCTCTCTGCTTTCAGATTCATATTCATCTAATTCCACCAAATAAGTATTAAACAGGAACAACAATCCTCTGGTTGCTAATTACATTGCCATCTTCACGTTTCTCAACCTATGCATAGTCAAAAGTACAAAATCTTTGATAAGCCATTTCCCTGCTTCATTTCTGTGATACAGCACACATTTTTGGTTCTTCTTTACCCAAAATTTAAGTATTAGAAGACGCAGCTATGGGTTCCATTCTCCCCAGTCCAATATCAATCACTCTGTGTCATCTGCACTCTTCTCCATTTCAGCTAGTGGTAACCACAGACATATAAAAGTCACATATATTTAAGTTGTTCAGGCTAGAACACACTAGTCTTCTTAAAATGGTATCTTGCATTTATATCTTATCTCTAAGAGTATCCATATGGGTACATGCTCCCCACACCTAAGAGTGTGTGTGTGTGTGAAGAGAGGTATATATATATATATATATATATACACACACACACACATATGTAATTTATTTTCTCTTCTCCTGATTATTTTCCATTAGGGCAACTCATTTGTGTATAAGCAACATGTATAAGTAATGTATACATATATGTGTGTGTTATATGTTACACATAATAATTTTTATATATGACTTACCCACATAATACATTATATAATATTTATTACATGTAAAAGTAAGACTTTTATGTATATGAAATGAAAGGCTAAATGAATTAATGATGTAGGAGCAAAACAAAGTCAGATGAAGAAAAAAAGGAATAAAGCTGCAAATGTGTCAACATTATAGACACAAGGGACAGTAAGTTCTAAATCAGTGACTCTGCAGATCCTAGCAACTCTCCTATGGGCATTGATCTGAGTATCATCAGAATATAGCTAAAGGAAAAGGAGTGCTTTCGTAGAATGAGTGTTGGTGTGGGTACATCCACTTTGTAATGGTGCAAGTAATATCATGAGTCAGCTAAAGGGAAACACAGTCGTGCATGGATGAATACATACACACACATATAATTCACATATTCCCACCCATGCTCATTGACCAAATAAAGTCTCATAATACAATTCTACCGAGCGATGTGTCATGTCCCGGAAAAGCATCAACTTTGAGTTGGGGCTGGTACTCAGTGGCAGAGTGGGCTAAAATTCCTCTGCCTACAGGTTTGGTATCCCATTCCGATGTCGGTTCATGTCCTGGCTGCTCCTGTTCCCATCCAGCTCCCTACTTCATATGTCAGAAGCAGCAGATAGGATGACCAAAGTCCTGGGGCCCCTGCATCCACACGGGAGACCTGGAGGAGGTGTCTGGCTCCTGACTGTAGATCTGCTCAGCTTAGGCCATTGCAGCCATTTAGGGAGTGAGCCAATGGATGGAAGATCGATCTCTCTCTCTCCCTGTATCTCCTTCTCTCTGTAAATCTGCCTTCCAATAAAAATAAATATATATATTTTTAGAAATGACTGTGAAGCCACATTTGAGTTAGCAACCATTTGAGTTAGCAACAAGCAAGCATAAGCTTGTTCCCTGTTAAATTTTAACACTTCTGAGGCTCAGCTTTCTCAATATTTTTTTTATAAATATCAATAATGAGGATATTGGAAACACTGAAAATGTAGGAAGAAATTAGATTTTATGCACAAAATAATAATTCTGGTATTTTAGTGTCTCTAGATTGAGGAAACTGCCTAGCTAAAGTCTGGCAAATATCTTACTCACTTTGCCTTCCTTCACTTCCCCACGGGTCTGAATCCCGGGAACCTGGAGCTACTTCTGCAAGGCTTCTCAATATTGTGTGTGCAAATTCAGGAAACCGTTTCATACTGGATTTACAAATATTTCAATGATTTGATTCTTGAAGGCCAGTGCTGTGATGTTTAACCGCTGTCTACAATCCTGGCGGCCCATGTGAGCACCTAGGAAGGCAACCCATGTGAGCACCAAGGAAGGCAACCCATGTGAGCACCTAGGAAGGCAACCCATGTGGGAAACAGAGGGAGCTTTCCAGGTTTCAGGCTTCAGCTTGATCTGCGTTTATTGTGGCCATTTGGTAAGCAAAGCAGCAGATGGAACCTCTCCCCTTCTCTCTTTTTTCCCCCTCTCTGTAACTGTTATGCAAGTCACCTGGGTGGCTTTTTCCCCTCATAGATCTTAGGAATTTATTATTCTTTCTCTCAAACTGTATTTTGTTAATATCCATTAGACGTTTAGGATCTCATATTAAATATAGCAATGTCAATAATTTCACAGAAATATCAATGATAGTGTTCAGGACCTAGGATGACAGTGGAAGGAATGCTTTCCCCTATCTTCTCTCCAAATCCTGTGTTCTTTCTAAAGTAATCCATACTCTTTTTGTTTTAAAGCAATGATCATTTGTTTTCATGTATTAGAATGCCTTCAAGGAAAACCTTTAGGGAGTTGCTGGTTCTGTTGTCCGAACAGATTGTTAGCTCTAACGAAGATTTGAAGAGTAGGTCAGCGGATGCAAGATCTCCCTCTCCACACTTGACTCCTGCTCCTGCTTTTCAAATAATCCTATTTCAAGATTATTAAATATTAGAACATTCTCCAAACATTAAAAGCAAAGGAACTGCAGGCAGTGTTCATGAAAATATAAAGTATTCCTACTCCTAAAGAATATAGAGCCAATTCACCTATTATAAATAGCAGAGTGCTTCTGACAGTAATAAAAAGAGGATGAATGGTCTTTTTCAAAGAAAGGCAAATGCCTAATAACTGTTAAAATTTATTTCTTTTGATCAAGAACGCACATTAAACACAAATTAGATCTTATTCTTTTGTGTATTTGATTGGAAATGCAAAAGTCCAATTACTTTTGACCTGAGGAGGCCTAGCTATAATGTGCATTCCTAACTGTGCTGGTGTGATTACAAGAGTAAAACGTTCTTTTTTTTTAAGATTTATTTATTTGAAAGGCAGAATGACAGCAGGAAAGAGAGACAGAAAGAGATTTTCCATTCTCTCGTGGATTTCCCAGAAGAAATATTGGAAAAAAAGGTATACTTATTTCACTTTGGGTGAAAAGTTTGAAGAAATGACTCATAAGCATCTACACTACTGGTCTGCTAACGTCTGGCAAATGTAAGAACAACTTTTATGTCAATTCTCCCAGAAGTATGCTAATTTGACCTTACCCTCCTGGTAAACACACGTTTATTTTCTAATATTTATTGGTGGTTATTTTCTTTCTTTTTGTTTTGAAAAGATTTGTTTTATTTTTTTATTGGAAGGGCAGATATACAGAGAGCATGAGACAGAGAGGAAGATCTTTCATGCAATGATTCACTCTGCAAGTGGCTGCTTATATCCTGTGTTAGTCAACATTTCATTACTACAACAAAATAGCTGAAAGAACTAGCCTTATAAAGATAAAGGTCTTACTTAGCTTAGAGTTTCAGAGGTTCAAGATGGGTGCCCCACAGACTTAGCCTCTGTTGAGGGCAGTATGTGGAAATGATGGAATGTGGGAAAGCCAGAAAACAGAGAGAGAGAGAGAGAGAGAGAGGGAGAGAGAGAGATAGGAGTACAGAGACAAGCTGGGCTCTGCTCAAGCTTTATCAAGAAACCTCTCATAATGATTAAGTTCCTCCTACTAGTTTCAACTCCCATTTTAATTACTCTAAGTTTCAACCACTAACTTATAGACTTTGGAACCAGGTTTTCTGGTTTTTGTTAGTTTGAGTTGGCACTGTTTTTGTTTTTTAATGATTATTTATTTGAAAGACTAACAGATTGAGAGAGACAGAGAGAGACAAATGGAGGTCTTTCATTTGCTGTTTCATTCCCCAAATAACCACAATACCCAGGGTTGGGCCAAGCTGAAACCAGAACCCAGGAACTTCCTCTGAGTCTCCCAAGTACTGGGACCATCGTCCCACTAATGTTTAAATGCTATTTTTGAGGATTTGAGGTTGAAGTCCTGCATCTGTTTTATGATAGGTGGTTTAAGCAGATTCAAGAACCAGCTTACAATTTTTCCAATCCCAGTTCTAATCATCTGTAAAATGGGGTCAACTATTTATCTAGTTATTACACATTTGTAAAAAGGTCGGTTTCTACACGTAAGATAAGAATCAGACTGTTTAGCAAATAATAATCACCATATGGCATAGTTAGGACCCCTGTGTCAGTATCCGCCATGTTCTTTGTACTTTCATCCTTGTAGTTCCTGTAAACGATGCACTATGATGTGCCTTTCACACATTGCCTGACACAAAGCAGGCCTCTGATTTTTACATGTTACATAGGTAATAGAATTCTAAGTGATTAAATCAAGAAATAAACTTTAAAGTGCAAAGAGAATTGAGCCTGTGTCAAATCGAACATCAGCGGTATTTCAGAGTCATGATTATTGCCTGTTTTATTATTAATCACTCGGGCTTTCTGGGCACATGAAAACCTTTCTCAGGCCAACTGCACGATGCAGGAATCCTGTTAGAAGTGTCTGCATTTCCCTTCCCTAATCTTTCTCCTTGGTTTCTTTTTCATTCCTCTCCCCTTGGAAGCAAAAAGCATTCAGTGTATTTTATTATCTTTCTCCTTCCCCTGGACTTCTTAAACTGTCTGCTCTTGTTTTATGTGCGGACTTTTGCTAATGTGACTTCATTTGAGGATTGCTTTTCTCCTTCTGCCTCTGCTAGATCAATAGTGTCTATCTCCCACACCTGATAATTCTAACAGTTCCCATTTTCAAGTCCCTTAAAGCCCTGAAGGGGAAATCCATTTGAACATCTTCCTCTCGTAATTTTTTTTTCCACCCTTTCCACAAAAGAGCATTTCCCATTACTTCGGTAGAAATTTAATTGTTTTTCTGAAGCCGTTTCTACCAAAACTTCTCCATCTGCAGATGCTAGATATGGTCCTTGGCCTGATGCTAGGAGGTTGAAAAAAATTTGAAGTTATATTGGGCCATGCACGTGGTGAGTTTTTAATGGAAAGAACACCTATATACTCTGAGGATTCTATTACAGGATCTTCAAGAAATTTTATTATGAGATAAAAATGGGTCTGTTTCTCTGGATCGTCTTGTAGCTGCTCTGATTTATATGAGGCGTGTGCTAATCCCAGGAATATCTGCCAGTGGAAAGGCAGGAGAGTAAGGCGGAGCTAAGAGATAATAGAACCACGTTGTAATAAGTGCCATTTATCATGAAGTCTGGAGTGGTGAATCCTGTCCCTAAAACACACCAGTTGAGGAGCACGCAGCCTCACCTGCTGAATCTGTCTTGATGTTTCCTTGAATTTCTCTATTTAACTCATGCACCTTAATGCTCTCCCTGGTGGGAAAATCCTACCGGCAGAGAAGAAAAAATTCTATCAGAAAGAAGAACCCAACAATCATTTATTCCGTGCCTTCTGTTATGGACCATATTGTGCCCTGATTCTCATCCAAAAAAAAAAAAAAATCATATGTTGAAGCCCTAACCCCCGGCATCTCAGAATATGACTCTATAGGATCATCACTGTGAGGTATTTAATCTAATGTGGCTGGGATACTTATAAAAGGAAAAACTGGACACAAGGCACCAAATATGTGCACAGAGGACCCAAACATCTGCCAATTAAAAGAGAGGCGTCTGTGGAAATCCATCCCACACATGCTTTCATCTCGGATTCCAAGCCTCCAGAAAGGTAACAGAATATGTTTCTGTTTGGGTTTTCTTTCTTTCTTTGTTTGTTTGTCATTGCAAGCACACGATTTGGCCTATTTTGTCATTAAAGCTCTGTTAAACCAGCATACACAGTATTTTTAGCCACAGTGCATGTTAAATAATCATTTAGCTAGTGGATATGATTCCACATTCTGCAGAAAGAAAACAAAACATGAAGCTCGTCAGTGTCGGCTAATTTTCCTGCAATAGCATGGCTACAATGCAAATACAGGGAATCTTGTCCTATCCCAGCCTCGTCAGCATCCTGCACCATTCTCTGGTAAGTAGAACCTTCTTTATCAGAGGGCCAAAGAAAGGTTTTGATACCAGAAAAAAAAAAAAAAACTGGGAATTGTGCTCTGGTTAAGGACATGCATTTGAGATACCAAGCAGGCATGCATTCAAGCACACTGATGCAGGTCCCTGGATTCAGGAAGACTTCTGTGTGTTGGCATCTCTTGTAGCCAAACCCAGAGGAAATCACTGTTACGTCTAAGAATAGGAATTTGCTTTTGGGACCTCGCCTTAACTTGGCACAGAATGTCAGCCCATTCCATTGTAAAGTTTGTCTGTGAGGCATCCCTGGTCCAGTGGTAAGGGGTAGACACGTTTGCATGCCACGTTGTAGTAGGAGTTTTATGAGACATGTTCTATTCCTGGCAATGTTTGCACTATTGCTGTACCACAAATATCACATGCAGAAGAAAATAAGCCTCCAAAATGCCATGTGAATGCGAAACCCACGTTAGATATTGTAATTCACTGACACTTGTTGCATTTATGATTGCAGCAAAGCTCAATGACACATTTACACCATCCTTCTCACACAGCGCCTTGCTTCCCCACAAGCACACAATACACTCACCGTTCCTGCTCCTGCGGGAAATTTCCCTTGATCCACACCCGGTTTCTCTTCTTCATTATTGAGATGATTAGGCAGTTGTGTAGTTGTCCTCCACAAACACTAATCTCTTGCATACTTTCTAGTGATAGTTGAAGCTCCCTGAAAAAGCGGATATTTGGTAGCCTGCTTATAGTGTGTCTTCTCTAGATTATGGATCCGCAAGAACAGGTGTACTGAGTAAGAGCACACTCATTAGCCTGTATTCAAATACCAGCAGCACCATCAGTCAGGACGTGGGTGTCCTTATTTGTAAAGCTGGGTTTCAAATTGGAGCAGAAGGTCTTTGTTGGGAATAAATGTGAGAATATAGGCAAAATACTTAGCGTTTTGCCCGCTGCATAGTAAGCACTCAGTGAAGCTTGATCATTTCATTGCTATCACATGCAGCATTGAGACAACATGCTGGGACATTGCAGAGGCCGAAACATTGTTAGAAAAGTGTAACAATGAATGAATGAAAGACTGCCTTGAATACTTTCTGGCCTGCTTCTGAGAGAGACCAGCTAATTCCAGAATTGAGAATTAATGGTTGATAACGGTAGCATAATATGTATACAATATTTGTGCTAATGCTTAACATTTAATCATCGTAATGACAGAAATGGATATTAATAATAGCACAGATACTTGTATTATCATTTATTTAATGTGTACCAGGCATTTGCTGCCTACTATTTTAGGTATAATAGATAGCTGGAGATAAGTAACTAAAACTTATCGAAGATTTTATAACATCTTGAAGGTCGTTTTTTGATTCATGTTTCTTTGACTACTTTATGCTACTGATGTGTTTATTAAACAATTAATTCTTCTTTTTGTAGTCCTGCTTCCTAAAATGATCTAAGTTGTCAATCTTAGTGTGACAAATATCACAAATACTTTTCAATCATTTAATTTTTGGAATCATGGAACAGGTGGACTTAAGAAACCCATTCCTTTGGGGCCCAGTACGGTGGCGTAGAGGCTAAAGTCCTCCCCTTGAACACACCAGGATCCCGTATGGCCACCAGTTCTAATCCCGGCAGCTCCACTTCCCATCCAGCTCCCTGCTTGTGGCCTGGGAAAGCAGTCAAGGACAACCCAAAGCCTTGGGACCTTGCACCCGTGTGGGAGACCCGGAGGAAGTTCCTGGCTCCTGGCTTCAGATCGGCACAGCACTGGCCATTGCACTCACTTGGGGAGTGAATCATCGGACAGAAGATCTTCCTCCTCCTCTCCTCCTCTCTGTATATCTGACTTTGTAATAAAAATAAATAAATCTTAAAAAAAAAAAAAGAACATTCCTGGGGCTGACATGGTAGATCAGGTTAAGCCTCTGCCTACAATACTTGCGTTCCATATCAGCATTAGTTTGTGTCCTGGCTGCTCCACTTCTGGTCTAGCATTCTGCTGATGCACCTGGAAAAGCAGCAGAGGATGATCCAAGTTCTTGGTCCCCTGTATCCTGTGGGAGACCCACAAGAAGCTCCTGGATCCTGGATCCTGGCTCTTTAGAGCTCCCTGGGGAGTGAAGCAGTAGATGAAAGATCTCTCTGTCTCTATCCCCCTACCATTCTCTATGACTCTGCCTTTCGAGCGAATAAAATAAGTCTTTAACAAAAGAAAGAAATCCAGTCCCAGTTTCTTAGTGAAATTCTGTGTGATAATCAGAGAAGAGCACAGCAGTGGCCCACCATCCTCTGCAACAGGACTCCTCAAGCTGCCTGCTCCTCATCACCTAGGTTCATACTGAGTAGATCTCCACTCTGTGGTCCTTAGCTGCGCTGATGGTTCTAGAGAAACAAAAGAACTAAGATGCATCTCTGGCTCTAGTTGAGTGAAGCAGTACACATAATTACTACTCCTGAAAGTACCTATAATGTATGTTGTAGATTAGTTTATCTTTTCAATTATTACAATAATCTCTGACATAGAGATAAGTGGAAATGTTGAGATTTATGGAATGTGTCCAAATAAAAGAGCTAAGGAAGTCATGTGGCTAGGAGTCAAATATCTGTTGTCCTCATTTGTACTCTACTATTTCCTTACTGCAACGTATGATGGGTGGGGTGCTGGGTATCTTTTTGTTTGTTCATTGGTTGGTTGGATTTGGTTTTGGTTTTGGTTCTGGTTTTTTGTTTTGGTGAAGCTAGAGGTTGTCATCATTATGTAGTATAATGGCAAATGCATCTGGTGCATAATCATTTCCTGAAGAGTGTGAATTGCTGCATAGAGCTGTAGCTATTGAAGGGCCAGGTGTCACTCTAATTCTTTCCATTGCATTGTCCCAGTAGGCTAGAGTTTGGGATCTTCTCATGGGACATTACAATAGGGCAGTCCAGTTATCATATCAATACCTTGTCTACAATTGTTGCTTCCCAGACAGCCCCTATTCAGCGTACAGATCTTACATTCCTATGGCAACATCAGCCACATACCCACCCAAACACCAGTCCCTTCTTCCTCTTCCCTCCTTGGAATCCCAATATGTAGTTATAAGGAACACAGCCTGGATTCGGAACCATAAATCACAGCTAGCTTGTAGAATTAGCCCCTCTCCCAAGATGGACCCATGGCATGCTCCCCTCTGCTTTGCAGAGGCCGCCTGAGTATCATGTGGATTCAGTATTATAAATCAACACCAGGAATGTGACAGCGCATGGACAGCAGGACAATTACTGTCCTGGAAATAAGAAATGCAAATTTCTCCTTTTTTGTTGCAAAGGCAACCAACAGGTTGATTCTATGATGTTGATCAATGGCTTTAATCTATGCCCAACCATAGTTTATAAAATTCAAGTACCACCTGTCAGCTGAAGGCCGAGGGAGTCCTTGATTTCCCTAGGTGCAAGGTAAGTCATCTGGACCAACTTGAAAAGATAACGACTAACCTGTGTACGTTTTGCAGAGTGGTCTTAATTGTAATTATTTCACCTGTGAACTGAATCTTGACAGCTTCAATGCTTGACAGCTGAGTGACAAGTCAGTTGGAATCTCATATGACAAATGCAGTTAGTAATACTGCTTCTGTAACCTGGGGGAATGTTTGCCACGGTGTATTTTGTGTTTACACAGCCATAGCAGTTAGCAAGGAGCAATGTAAACCTGAATACACATTAATGAAACGATCATGTACAGAAAGTGGGTGCGTAATCAACAGACTGTTCAATTTTATTTTTCACATTGTATTTGACGAGCGAATCTGGAAGATAAAAAATTACATGGTAATAATCAAATAAGAAGGATAACCACATGAGTTGTACATCTGCTGGTTATCACCATATCGACTTTACATGTTTTATACCCCATTTACCTCAATTGTAACATAAAGTATGGAGTTTAGTAAGATCTATTTATTTGAAAGACAGTGTAACACAAGTAGAGACAAAAAGCACACTAATTTCACTAACCAAAGGAACAAAAAACCAAGGTGCAACCATGCTGGCTCTAGGACCCAGGAACTCTGTCCAGGTCTCCCACAAGACTAGCAGAGACTAGGGTCAGCCATCATCTGCTGGCTTCCAGCCACATTATCAGGGAGCTGAGTTACAAATGGGATAGCCCTGGGCCTGGCATGGTAGCCTAGTGGCTAAAGTCCTCGCCTTGCACACGTTGGGCTCCCACATGGGCGCTGGTTCTAATATCAGCAGCCACGCTTCCTATCCAGCTCCCTGCTTGAGGCCGAGAAAAGCAGTTGAGGATAACTCAAGGCCTAAGGACCCTACATATGCATGGGAGACTCAGAAGAGGCGCCAGGCTCCTAGCTTCAGATTGGCTCAGCTCTGGCCCTTGCGGCCACTTGGGGAGTGAATCATCAGATGGAAGATATTCCTCTCTGTCTCTCCTTCTCTCTGTATATCTGACTTTGCAATAAAAATAAATAACTCTTAAAAAAAAAGATATTGGGCAGCCTGGACTCAAACCAGTATTGATATGTGAGATCCCAGCATCACAAGCTTACATACCACACCCAATCTCTGACTCCAAAAGTGCATATTAATAACTTCACTGATAAGTGAGTTATTTGAAGATGCATTCTATCCTCTGTATGACATTTAAATATAATTTTAACCTTGTTTAGGATTATTGGGTGTTGGAAGAAGGTAATAATTTGAAGAAATTCATTCAAAAGGCAGCTGTGGTGGCTGCACAGATTAATCCTGTACCTGCAGCATTTGTATCCCATACTGTTGTTAGTTCTAGTTTTGGTTGGTCCACTTCTGACTCGGCTCCATACTTACAGACAGTTATTTCTTGGAGGAGAATTGGGAGGTGGAAACTGAGAATAATCCTAATTACTACAACCATGGGCTTGGTTGCTGCCCTCACAGTTTCCCAACCTTACAGTTCTGAAGCCCCAAGCTTTGTTGTCATGGCCGGAAATGTTCAGCCATACTACTCAATCATCAGTTATTTGAACAAGGATAGGGAGAGTCCTGAAGAGAGGACTGGGAAAACGGTTTCAGGATTCACTCAGGCACCCCACCTAGAAAAGCATTTATTTTCACCCACACTTTCATTTGTCCTCCAGTGTCAGTCTACTCCTCATCGAAAAAGGCTTTTGAACTCTTTATCTCATCTTCCTTTCCACTGTCATCTTCCTCCTAAAACAGGGTTTCATGATTTCTTATCGTGAGATGATTTCACCACTCCCTACCTGTATGTCCAGACCTCTTACTGTTTTCCTATCATATCAACAGTATGTTTATTTCATGGGTTGGATTGTTCACAGAAATGTTCAACAGTGGCCTTCTACCTGCAGGTACTCTGGCCCTGTTGCTTTTGCTTCATTTCGGATCAGTACCCTCTCTTTTTTAGCACTGAGTCTACCCTACCATTATACCATTCACCTTTGATGAATGAACTGGTCTTGTCACAAGCAGGCATGACCTTTTCAAACTTTTCCCTGTCCTAAGGACTATAACTCACCGTATGACACCAAAATAATTATATATTGTGGCAGGCAGAATATCATTCCCAATGATGCCCACACCCTAATCTCCAAAACCAATGAAAATGACGTCATGTAGTGATGGAGGACCAAGTTTGCAGAAAGATGAATATTGTCAGCTGCTCTTAATATTATTCTGGATTATCCAGTGGGCCTTATGTAATTGTAATGGTTCATTAAGCATGGAAGAGGTGGCCAGGATAGTTAGGGACACAATACAAACACTTCGCGTTCTGACTTTGAGATCATGACTCAAAAGTTTGAACAGTCTCTAGCAGCTAAAAAGGAAAATTCTGCTGATATTCTGATTTTTTTCTTACTGTGTGTGAATTGTTTTAAAAACGTGACTTCCTGAGTTTAAGATAAAATAAAAATTCTGCTCTATGAATGTGATAATTTATTACAGCTATGATAGAAAACTAATACACAGGGCCCAGTGGCATGGCCTAGCAGCTAAAGTCCTCGCCTTGAACATGCTGGGATCCCATATGGGCACCGGTTCTCATTCCGACAGTTCCACTTCCCATCCAGCTCTCTGCTTGTGGCCTGGGAAAGCAGTTGAAGATGGCCCAAAGCTTTGGGACCCTGCACCCGCGTGGGAGACTCAGAAGAAGTTCCTGGATCCTGGCTTCGGATCAGCATAGAATTGGCCATTGCGCTCACTTGGGGAGTGAATCATCGGACAGAAGATCTTCTCTGTCTCTCCTCCTCTCTGTGTATCTGACTTTCCAATAAATGAATAAATCTTAAAAAAAAAAACTAATACACAGGTTCATTCACTGATTGATTCATGTTGAGAATCATTTAAATTCATAAAACAGAAGAAATGGAAGATTTTGTGGTCCACGCACTTAAAATTCACAGTGCAATTAGTGTTACACTTTACACTTCACACTTACTTGTGCTGTGGCCTGAATGCTTATTTCCCTGCCCAGTTCATATTTTGACATTTTAACCTGCAATGTGGTGTTCTTATGAGACCAGGCCTAGGGTATGTGACTGAATTAAGAAGGATTCAAAGAACTTTCTCTATGAACCAGGAAGTAGCCGCTCATTAGGTACTAAATCTACCACCTTCTAAATCTTGAGTTCCTAACCCCTAGTACTATGGAAAACAAATCCTCTTGCTTATAACCTCTCAACCCATGACATTTTGTTGCAGCAGCCCAAGCTGACAACAACAACACAGCTTGAGCATGCTGTGCGTATTATCTCACTTTATCATCCTAGAACACTGTAAGGTAGCATCATGATGCTAGCAAATTGAATAAACTAAGATGTAGGAGGAATTGATATTTGAGCCTAAGTCCAAATGATTTCACCTACACACACTTAATGGTCACTTTCTGTTTTGTAATAATGGAACAGATCATGGCTTGTAGGCCTCTGTTCTTGAACTAGAAAAATCAGTAATAAGGTCTGAGACTAGGAAAAGATTGAACTGGACTCAGGCTAATAAGGAATGTGATGTATTAGTCACCATATATGTGTGTATACCAAGGCTAACAATTCAGCGTGTATATTTATCACATTTGCAGATTTTAATTCTTTGCGGTTGTATTATCTGAGGTCCTTTTTCTCCAGGTAGGTGCCCACCCGGGGCTTCTCCCAGCACCTGCCGAGAAACTATGCACAGGTCCTTGCCATATGCCCCCCCTCTTCATACAACACAGGTGTTGCTTCATTATTGGAGTGATCAGGACAGTGTTTGCACAGCCATTTTATTTTACAGAACTCAGTTCAAGAATTGTCTTCCCTTTGACACACTCACAGCTCATTGATTACCAATCAAATCTTGGCAATGATGACCTGGCACATTCACATTGTATAGGAAAGAGCTATGCTAGTCGTGCACACCAACAGGTGGGAGGTTTTCCCCTCACGTGTTTCCTTGGATGTAAAAGGAAGCAACTATAAAATTAGATTCAGTTCTTCAGTAGTGCCCATGCTTAATCCAAAGACTGGGTAGCCCCCTTGAGACTCTGCTATGAATTCATCAGCATTGGGATGTGGTTTCAAAAACTCATACAGATGTTTGGACTCCAAAGTTCCTGCTAAGGGTTGCTAAATTAAGGCTGATGCTTGATGGGTTAAGGTGGAGACTTAGTTCAATTTTGGCACCTGAAGTGGAGTTGCATACTCCAATGGAAACCCTGCAGGTGAAAATGTGGATGCATGGAGAAAAAAAAATGAAAAAAAATATAGGCACATTAAGGTTTGCTGTGAATGCCATGGCCACATGGCAAGAAGTTGATTCTATCTAAACCTTTTGTAAATAAACATACATTTTCAATCTATTTCACTTTCTAGCTTAGAGTATTTTTTTCTTCTTTAGAAAAGAATTTTGTGATTTTGAGTTTTCTGGATGGCAATTACACTGATATAATTATCACTGTCATTTTGTAGCTTGCAAGAGAGGCTCAGAGAATCCTAGAAATTTGTTCCTAATGCCCTTCCTTAGAAACGATTGGTTGAGATTTGAACCTAGCCACTTTCCCCTGATAACAGCTCCCATCCCATTCCACCACATTGCTCTCTAAGGAGTTTATGAGGTGTTTACAAACTACTGCCTTGTGTAGGGAATAACTCCCACAAAACTAAATAACACGGCAGATGTTGTGTGCTGTATGCTGAGCTAAATGTGTCTGCCAAGTGCCAAGACTCTGGGTTGTTGATGCACAGTCCACTTATCTGCCCCAGGCAGCAAGGGCAATGGGGTGACCTTTCGTACGGCACAAAAATCTCTAATCTCAGGGAGGCACAGCTACGAGACTCTACTGAATTTACTTTAATATCTGGGCTGGGTGCAGCTGGAACAGGGTATCCATCTGTGGCCAGGAGAAGCTAGAGGGCTCCCAACAGTCCACCTGACATGCTGATCTGGGGAGTGCCTCCTTGGTTAATGCATTCTTCAGTTAAGCAAAACGAGCAGTTACAGAAATTAGAGTTCTGATATTTTATTAATGAGCATGACTGCATGAGGTAGTGAGGGTTATCTGTGAGCATATGCATATTTATGTCGTGAAAGCATTTTGGATTTACTGCTGGGACACAGTTGGTGTCTGGCAGCTTAAAATCAGCAAAATGAGATCCTTTCCTTTTATAATTACATAAAGCAAATTCACATATCAAGAAGAGGTCTTGTGCATCACCTCATCCACTACTTTCATAAATGAGAGCCCTGATGTCTCAGGGGCAGAGGTGGAGCTGTTTGTGGACATAAAGCAAATGGTTCTGAAGCCGGGGGCTGTTCCATGATTCCTGGATCTGGGCTTCCCCATATTTGTGTTTAGGAAAAATTAGATTCATGTAAGAATAAAGTGCTCTTACTCATTTTTCTCCTTCTCAAATTTATCACCCAATTTGATCCATTGGCTAGTTTTCTCATTCTTTTTCTAGTTTATGTGCTTTGTTTCTTTTCTCCCCTTTCAGAAAGGATGATTTTCATTCAGTCTGTAAATAGGTCTGCTTGCTTGCTCATGTAACTCTACTTCCAAACTCATAAAATAGAAATACTAAGAGAGTAAACATCTTGTCCAAGTTCATGCAGCTGACCAGAAATCAGATGGCGCTGCATTGAAGCCTCCTTCACTGCCAACTTCACAAAGATCACATTTCTTCCGTGTGTGTTAACGTCTCTGGGTCATAATTTGGGTCACCCTATTGTCAGAGTGACAGTGATTGTCTTTCATCAATACTTGCATGAACTCATAAATTTTTTAGTTTTTTCTTGCTTCTCCAAACCTCTAAAATTTTAAAAGAGGCGCTCATGCATATACCTACCACCAGTGGGGCACTGTGGACACTGTTTTCAACAATTACAAGGCAGGAATTGTATGTAATGTTTCATGGGATAAATCACACGCTACAGGAAAGCACAAAAGTACACTTTTCACAATTATTGTTCAAACAATAACGATACCACACCATTAACACACCCTTCTCAACTTGCAGAAAAACACACTTTGGAAATTTCATTTAAGGTGTGCTTCTGTGTGTTAGTTTTACCTTCATTTCAAAAAAGTTGCCAATCACTGCTTTGATTAGCCTACATTAGTCAGAATTGCTTTAAGGAAATGGATCAGTTAAATTTTGCTCTGATGTAATAGGTCACACAAAGATAACTCAATCCTACCGTGTGTACCTAAAATGAACTTTCTGGTGCTCATCACCCTATAACACTTTCAATATATCTACATACCCCTTCACAATATGCAGGTGTATCTTCTTTTTGTTTGTAGGTGTAATGGTGCTTACAGATAAAGCTTGAGTGAGTTTAGGTCAATCACTGTAAGAAGTAAGATCATAACACAAATATGGTATTTATGCTACTTGCCTGCCCAGGCCCCTCCCAAAGAAATCTTGTTAGGATTCAGGTGGCCTTTTTAGCTACTATGTGATCTATATTATTAACTCTGAATCAAAGATTAGCACTTCACACAAGGATAATACAGAGTAGAAACTGACCCATGTCTCAACACACACACTCACACACATACAATCTAATCAGTCAAATTTCTTCCAAGATTTTTAAATAAGAGGATATGAAAGATATGGTTCATAGTTTGGGATATCCTCAAGGGAATGAAGGGAATAAAGGACAGTAACTTTGCTCTGATTTCATATAAATGAACATATTCGTTATTTAGTATAATCATAAGAAAATTTTTGCATTCAAAAGTCTTGAAATAAGTGAATATCCTTTTTATCACTGTCTGAATACATAGTATCTTTACATCTTTTCCTATGTTTTCTGATTTTCTAGAAAAAAATAATTTTATCTGAATTATGCAAAAAAGTTGTGTGCAGACCTATACCAAGTGCTTTAGATGCAATGATTATTAAAGAAAATGTCTGTTTTTCTACCAAAGATCAGACTATTTGTAGTTTTCTTCTCCTTTAGAACCATGTTATCTGGTTTATTCAGAGACCTTCAGTTCTTCTAAAAGCTGAATTTGCTCTACAACAACAAAAAAATGAAATAAATATGTGTTCCTTTCATACTCAGCATTTCCTCTGAGTTCTTATTTTTAAGTATAAAGTTCATGAGTGAGAGTCCGTAAAATACACAAAGTTCATGATTTCCAGGTCATTTCTAAGGTCAGTCCACATATTTGCTTAGAATCAGCAACTTCATCTGGGAAGGAAAATGAGATTGCTATTCCTTGCTCTCAAACACATGTGCCAGGAATGGAGAAATCCTGATGACCCTTAGTGCTGAGAGGATCCTATAGAATGCTCTTAAACCTGGGAGATACCCAGCTGACTTAGCTTTGAACCAGATGGAGACGATCTGCCAAGCACCAACGTGTAGGCTGCATCTGTGGATGTCGTCTATAGATTTTCTCTCACTGCCTAGACATAGAATGCCATGATTGTAAACAGCAGAATGTTAAGCTGGTAAGCATTACTAAAGCTGTAGTCATATGGAGAGGAAAGAAGGGCAGTGAGAGGGAGAATCCCTATACCTACTAAACATGGATCACAGAAATTACTATTAACACTAAGAAAAAACTTTATGTCTATGAACTTGTACCAGATGTAAATAATCTTCTTACCCTGTGAATTTATAGAAATGTATAACAATGTCTCCAAAGGAGTAGTTCATGGACAAGAGGCCATCTGTAAGAATTTGCTTTAAAAATATGGGAAAATAAGTTTTTGTTGAATAGAGTTTATTAAACTTAAATGAGTGTTCTTCACTTGAATACATCATTCTTTCTGTAAGAAAAGAAAAATAATACTAAATAATGTCTCCTTTTCAATGTTGTGACTTGGCTTAGTAAAATATTGCCTACCGTATGTCAACCCAAAAGCCCATTTTACATTTTACTAAAATTTGAAGTTAAAAAATATGCTCCAGTGACACATAGGGTGCAGAACTGAATGATAGCTGTGCTTTACAAGCTTGGAAACCAATATCCAAATAAGGAAATTTAAAATTACATAAATATATTTATTTCAACTGAGCATGGAAATTAATGTAGCAACACCAAGATCTGCAAGGAAAATGTGTGCAAGTTATGAGATTACACAGAATCCACGGGTGTGGCCAACGAGGGAGAATGATGAGAGGCACTACAGAGAGCCTTGTTGTAAGGTGATGGTGTGGCCGAGGTGTTACGGATTCTCAGGAGCTGAAGGGTTCTCCGAGAACCTGCAGTCCAGCTGAGAAACCTGAGGGCTGGATTTCAGCGACTTTGGTGACAGTGCAATGGGGGTCCAGAAAATGGGGGTGAGCCCTTTCCTGTCCATCAGAAAGGGTCACAGCCAATCTCCTTGTAGAAAAAGGTCAACACGAGAAAAGTTTAACAACTGTATTGCATTGCAGTTTTATTCATTTTATGTGACACAGGAAACTTCAGAATGAAGATCTAAAGACCCTGGTCGGTTATACAGTTTTTAACGATTATATTTATTTATATGAAAGAGAGAGAAAGGGAGAATTAACAGGGAGCTGGATTGGAAAGTAACCAGTCAGGACTCAAATCAGAGTTTCGGGAAGCAGTTTAACATGCTGTACCATAAGGCTGACTCCCGGTTACCCATACTTACGCTTGATTTGATGAAAACCATGTAATCACGCATAGGAACATGATTGGGCAAAAATGGTGAGACTTGACAGCAGCACAGTAAGGGAAAAGACACAGCAACACCCATTTGTCCAGATTTTTCATGGTCTATGCAGCACTGCTACCTTCCACAGGTGGGGCAGGATCTTGAGACCTCCAACCAAACAAGATGGGTCAGAGAATTCCTTTAAGGCTAACTCTTACATAAAGAATAGAGTAACATTTTTTAGGTCAGATGACTTTGCACAAAGTGTGATTCTAGTTTCTATGGCCCACTTTGGGCAACTATAGCTGGCCTTAGTTGGGGATGAGACGTGAGACCAGGAGGCAGATCAGGAAACACTCTATTTTAGGGTTTCCCTTTCTGAGTCATCGGTAGTTACAGATGAATACTACTTGTTACTGCATGACAGCTTCATTCCCAAAGTGTGCCTCCTGGTCTTTGTAGCCCCGGAATGGTTGGTTTCCTTTTAAAACCCAGAGGTAGCAGGGAACTAGATTAGAAGTAAATGAGATACAGAGAAATCCTTTGAACATATCCTCTTTTTTGCATCTGTGAATGGTTTGACTCTTCCACTTAAACCTTAATCCTAACAGCAATTAGAAACACCCAGAGAATTGAAATGACTTCCCCACAGGGCATTGTGATAAATTTGGAGGCCTTGATCTCATGTAGTGTGTGCCCTGTGTAAACCAGTCCGTTCCATATCTTTGATGTAAAATGAAGTCATTAGAATAAATGGTCTCGAGTTTCCTCCTAGCCCAGACGTTCTGTCACGTTGTTTTCTTAAACATGTCCATTTTCTCTTCAAAAGCAAATGTCATGCTTTAATTCTAACTTGAATTGATTTCTAATAGATCTCGATTTATTTACATTTTGGATAAAATTACATGACTGGACTCAAGTACCTTGTTTTTATCTTTCAAAGAGATAGGAAAAAGAATAAAAACTAACTAACTACTTCCTTCATTGGGGACATGTAATGATAGCTCATTGAGGAGCAGAGAAATCTCTCTGGCGACATATCAGAAGAGTTCTCTGGAATTCTGGAATTTTCCAGAAACCTGTCCACGTGAGATGCCTCGCTAGAGGACCTTGGCCATAAAATCACGTGATGAGGAATCGTAGAGGAATCTGCTGCACACCATGTGTTTCTGGCTGCCATGCCTTGTAGCAGCCAATAGCTGAAGCAGTTTTAGCACACAGATGGGGTTATATCAAATGCTGAGGAGCAAAACTGGAAAAGCCACATATTCCTACACTCTGCCCAACAACCACCATGCTGGAATTCAAGGAGCACGATTTCCTCTCCCCCTTGAAGTATCTCTATAGAATGCTCTGCTATAAACATACAGCATGCATCTACCAGAGAAAGGGAAGACTTGCTTTAAAGGTCCCAGATTTCATTTTCACAGAGTCAGCTAAAAGGACACATTAGAAGCTGCAGAATGATGAATCAGAATGTGGCACAAGCTCCACAAGGCCAGCTGTTCAGAATGGATTCTGCCTGGGACTGAAGGAATTCAAGAGTAGTTTTGGAATCTGCCATCCCTGTGTGGGTCCAGCAGAGAGAGAATTGCATGAGACCAACCAAAGCCTCTGGGTTTGGCTCTCTCTATCTCTCTCTCTGTACCACTGGAACTGGACTTCACTGTATGGCTCTATTTCTGATCTCTGAATGTCTGCCTCCAGACTCTTGTTTCGCACTCATTTTACAGCCTCTCAAAGTGGGGAAAATTCACTGATGAGTGTATGCTTTGCGTATCATTTGGTATTTACCATTGTGTTCAATGTGGAGTGGCAGTAGAAGATGTGGATGGACCCAAAGAAGAGGAGGAAATAGGGAACAGATAGATGAAGCGTTATACCCTCCTGGCTGGCTTTAGGGGGCCAAAGCTACTTTCCAACTTGTAGGGTGAGGAAGGAGCCAAGGTTTCAAAAACCAAAGGAAATATGGAGAATCCCGAAGAGTCAGTGGGGAAGAAAATGCGTTGTGGCCTGACATGTTTTTCTATAAATCAATTCTGGCGACTCTTCTGGAGGGGGTAAACAGGAATTGACAGGAAGAATACAGGAGGAAAGGCAAAATATTGAGAAATGAGGGTTTCAATGTTAGCAGTGACCACTGATGCTCAGAAGAACTGTGAATACCAAGAATTAAGCAAATCTTAAGCAGAACTGAGACCCTATAAGGGTCTTATAGGTGAAGAAAAATTTGAATGTGCCAAGTTCCAGGCTTAGTCAACCAGTATTGAAACTGAATCATATTGCAATCACAACAGTGTGGTCAATGGGGTAGGGACCTCAGAAATGACTAATTAAAACTGCAATTCAGTTCTTTCCTACTGTGTATTTAAGCTGAGACCAATCATGAGGCTGAGTTGCTGAGCACTTTTGTGTGTGTGTGTGTGATTGCTTAATTAAGTAGAAATGCAAGTGGGTTTTTTCCCCTTTTAAAATATAACCTTTCTGTATTCATGATGCTTAAACTGGGTATCTGTGTTTCATGCCACTATGGTTGATTGAACGATTTGTATCGTGTGCCAGTTATCTTAGTTGATTGGATTATCACTGCTGGAGAAGCCTTGAACACAGCTGATCGTGACTGCCCCCTTCTTCCACATGTGGTGGAACAGGAAAGTTCTCTGGTTAGCACTGGCCAGTGACTAAAAGCTCACGAGCTTCTAAATATTCTTTATAGTTATGAAAGGATAACATGGCATTCTAAACCCTAAGGGAAACATAGACTAACATAAAAAGAACACAAAGTACCCTACAGTGCCACTGTATGGAATGAGATTTCATGTTAAAGAGCTCCAGATACTGAAATACACTATTTTTTATTTTAAAAAAAAAGTAAGAAGAAGAGCAGTCACTACATACCTGCAATGATTTTTATTTCTTTGATCTTTCTCACTTTATTTTTACTGCAGCTGGCTCTTGCCAATTTTAAGCCAAAAGGTGATATTCCACAATTTTAACTCAGAAGTCTTGAATTTTCATGTGTGTCTCAACATGTGAGTCCCAGTAGATTCTTATATTAAAGTCTTTTTTCATGTTTATTGGATAAAGCTGTTTTTAAACATTCATTGCAGGGCCCTGTGCCTAGCGGCTAAAGCCCTTGCCTTGCACATTCCAGGATCCCACATGGAAGCCAGTTCCAATCCCGGCAGCCACTTCCCATGCAGTTCCTTGCTTGTGGCCTGACAAAGCAGTCAAAAATAGCACAAAGCCTTAAGACCCCGCACCCATGTGGGAGATCCAGAAGAAGCTCCTGGCTTCTGATCAACTCAGCTTCAGCCATTGCGGTCACTTGGGGAGTGAAGCAGCAGATGGGAGATCCTCCTCTCTGTCTCTCCTCCTCTCTGTATATCTGACTTTCCAATATAAACAAAAAAATTTTTAGAAAAGATCATTGCAGAATAAAGTAAATCTCCTGATTCCCCTCTGAACCTCTGACTCAAAAATAGCCCCGATTCTTAAGTTTTCTAGACAAGTTGAAAGCCATATGCACAAGGAAAATGGTTTCCCCTGAAGGGAGTTTCCACTGCAGAATGTGGGAGGGGCAATTAGCAAAATCAAATACTGCAGAAAAACTCCACGATTCCATGAGCTAACTTTTTAGGGTGAAGAGAGAATCTGACAGAGCTGATACAAATTCCAACCAGAACCATATACTTGGGGCAAATGTCGTAGAACTCATTACCTCTACTTGCACCTATGTAATTAGAGTTCCTTATCATGCCCACTTCATTGGATTATTTTCAAAATTACATATAGAATTCTAGGCAAGTGCAGTCTCTGGCACACAGGTATGTTGATAAATGTTTCCTCTTCTCCATTGCTGCTGATTTGTAATCTGTTGAGGTCTGAAGTTGAGAGGGGTTACCTTTGAAGTCATTATTCCTCCGATTTCTTTCAGTTTAATATGTGTCTGCCTACCACTACTTCCCTGAATTTGTAACCCCCAGGTTAGCCATGCGGAAGGCGTTGCTATGGCTACTGCCATCCTGTGACTCCAGGTAGTGATTAGGCTGTGGGAGGCAAAGTCTCTGCTTTCATGCAGATGTCCTCAAAACCACAGAGAGGGAGCAAAAGCCTCGTGAGGACGCTGGGAGATGAAGCGTGGGGTGTTCGGTGACCACGTGTTGCAGTCACGCCTGTGCTGCGAGGTGAGTGTGTGTCAGACCCACCCTACCCAGCACGTTCTGCAGCGTCACACTGTTCCAGAGAAGCAACTGCCACGTTCCAGAGAATCAAACTCAGATCCACTTTTCCCTGTGTTTTTGTCTCTATTTCCAATTTCCAACAAAATCCCCAGTTGAATTGTATTGAATGGTAGTGGAAAGGATAGAGTGCAAGAAGGAAAGAAAAACTCGTTTTCCTTTCATTAAAGATGCTATTTCCTTTAACTAAAGCTAATTCAGTTTATAGAATTAGTAACATCCATCTACACTGCTTTTCTCCCACCTCATCATGTGGCTTTGATCCTCTCTTTCAGTTCAGATACCATTTGGCATTCTTTTTTTTTTTTTTTTTTTAGCATTACTGGAGTATACTGGGGTATACTTGAGCAAAAAGCTGAAATACAGTTAATGTACTCACTGTGATATTTGATATGCGTACACATAGCAAGAATATTTCCACAATCAAAGAAATTAATATGTCCATCACCTCACATGGAACCTCTTTAGTTTTTGTTTGTTTTGCTTTGGTTTTTTAGTTACACCTGGGTGAAAATATTTAAGATTGATGCACTTGATAAACTTCTAATAAACAACAAATTATGACTTGTAATGTCATTTTTTTTATCACAAGAACGTGTTTTGCAACTGAAAGTTTGTACTCCTTTAACCAATATTGCCTGAGCCCCGAAGTCCACCTTCTTACTTTCTTTTGCTATGACTTATTCTTTTTAAGATTTCAGATAAAAACAAGATCATTGAATGTTTGCTTTTCTGCCCATCACCAAATGGATCCTTTCACTTAGTATGTTCCAGAGTCATCTATGCTGTCACACGTGACAGAAGTTCCATCTTGTTTGAGACTAAATTCTGCTATGAATGGGTACTTATCTGTCAGTGGACATTGTTATTTCCAAATCTTGGTCATCGTGAGTAATGCAGAAGTGAAAACAAAAATGCAAAGATCTAGCTCTCCGTGAGGGTGAATTTCACTTCTTGCATGTAAAGCCGGTAGTAGGATTACTGGGCCATATGGCAACCATATTTTTAAAATTTTTTTTGGAGAACTTCCAAGCTATTTTACATAATGATTCTTCATTTCCACCAACATTGTACAAAGATTCCCTTTAGTCTGCATCTCCAAGAAAGGCAAATCCAAGCCTTATTGAGATACCACCTCATCCCTCCTCAAATGGCTCTTATCTTCATTCTTCTAACCAGGGACCACAGCAGTCCACAAGTTGAACAGGGTGAGTTTATCAATAAAATCAAAGTCCTCGAACTGAAAAGCAACAGATGTGGGTGACCCTGCCAAGCCCTGCATCTGTCATGTAACATAAACTCATTCCGTCTTCCTGGCAGAGGAGCTGACATTCCCTCAATCTGAAGAAAAATACTTTCTCTGAAGCTGTAGCGTCCTGGCACTATCTAACTGTGAACCCAGCCCTGTTTCTTTGTGTTCAGTTGCCTTGTAATGGGGGAGGCAGATTGTATTCAGCTCAGAGCATTACAGCCATGTAAAACCTGTATGACATCAACATTGCCTCTTTAATCAGCCGGTTTTTTTCTGAGATTTTTCCCCTAAGTTTTTATAGTACTCTTCAGTGTGACCAATTTCCAGAATTGTTAGCCTTTGAAAAATATGTATCTAGGGAAGCCACGGAAAGAATTGGTGTTGCCTATGGCATTTCATGTCTAACACATAAAGCTATATCCCTCAGCTCCTAGAACATAAAATTCTTCTTTTCACTTAGAAAAGAGTGCATGGGGGCCTGGCAGCATGGCCTAGCAGCTGAACTCCTCCCCTTGAACGTGCTGGGATCCCATATGGCCACCAGTTCTAATCCCAGCAGCTCCACTTCCCATCCAGCTCTCTGCTTGTGGCCTGGGAAAGCAGTCGAGGACGGCCTAAAGCTTTGGGACCCTGCACCCACGTGGGAGACCCGGAAGAAGTTCCTGGATCCTGGCTTCGGACCGGCATAGCATTGGCTGTTGCACTCACTTGCGGAGTGAATCATCGGACGGAAGATCTTCCTCTCTGTCTCTCCTCCTCCTCTCTCTATATCTGACTTTGTAATAAAAATAAATAAATCTTTAAAAAAAGAGAGAGGCATGAAAAAAGGTGCATGATGCTATCCTTTGCCAAAAACAATTTTGCCTTCTTCATCATTGTGTAAGAGGACAGTATGAAAAAAAACTGTCCTGATGAATTATCAAGGTGTGAATCCTGGACACCTTCAGAAACCTCAACTAAGTCTTTATCTCTTTTAAGGAAGGGAGAGAAGGACCTCTACTTATAAAGACTGAAGTCATATCTGTGTTGAGAGATCTGTGTGGTAGGCTCACCCCACATGATACGCTGTCTATAATAGCAGCCCCTTCAGAATTGACAACTAACATATTCGGGATATGCAAATAATAATTCATTTTTCCAGTGTACATTTGTCTTTATTTTTCACCTAATCTCTATTCAACGATGTTTCTCTAATACTGTTGAGAGGACGTAACGAAGTAATTTTGTAAAAGTTATAGTACCTTATCTGGCATGGAGTGGAGCCTCAACACATCGAATCTTCTTTGCCTGCTATGTTCCTTTTCAAGGAATGTGACAACTTTTCTGTTTTGGGTACCAGCCTCTGCTCCTGCGGAAAAATCCAACTCCCACAGGTACTAGTCCTTGAAAAGTTTGAGAAGATTGGCATCTATGCAATCGAGTGACACTCTAATACCATTTCGTAGTTGGGGTGTGGTCACTGTGTGTTAAATTTAAAAATAACTCACTATGTTTGAAAGGGGGAAAAGTGCATAGAGGGGCTGGTGCTGTGCATAGTGGGTTATGCCACCACCTCCAATGCCAGTGCACCATATGGATACCAATTCCTGTCATGGCTGCTCTACTTTTAATTCAACTCCCTGTTAATGTGCCTGGAAAACAGCAGAGGATAGCCCAGGTGCTTCAGCCCGTGCACTCATGTGGGAGACCTAGAGGAAGCTCCTGGCTCCCGGCTTCACACCAGCCTAGCCCAGCTATTGCGGGTGTCTTGGAAATGAATCAGCAGATGGAAGACCCCTTTCTATTCCACCTCTCTCTCTGTGTGTGTAAGTCAGCCTTTCAAATAAATCTTTTTTTAAAGGTAGAGTTAACAACAAGTTAGAGACTTAGTTATCATCAAGGATCTCCATCTATCTGTGGACAGAGTAAACAACAGGTACTTGTGAATGTGAGTTAAGAACAGATGTTCCTGATGTGGAAATTTCAGAACAGAACTTTGGAGCCCTACAAGGGAGGAAGACCCTTTAGCCTCAGGGCCAAGTGACTGGCTGATGGAAAGGAGCACTCCCTGAGATTTAAAGACCTGCAGCTCTTGTAGGTTTCAAGTTGAAATAGTCTTCACTGCTAAAGAACAACTCTCCACCACAGACAGCATTGTTAGCAACCACCTAATGTCAGAGTTTGCAATCAAAGAGAATTAATTTAGAAGTGAGCTTTTTAAAAGCATGACTTCCAAGCTAGGTGGTCTGCACAGTGCTTAAACACACTGCTTGAAACACCCACATCCCTTTTCAGAATTCCAGCCTGGTTTTTCTTTGTTTTTTTTTTTTCATAGCCTTAAAAAAGTTAAGTTCTATTTTCGTACAGGCGAGGAAACATAAACAGCAATTGGTTTCCTCTTTATTTAAGATCATACAGCTGTTACATAGAACGGGGAAAACAGACATTTTAAAGTACCACAATTATTTAAGGCAAACATTATTCTAAATCCATTATGTATACCAATGCTTTCATTTACTTGATGAAGTCATTGCAGTTTTAGAGATGAAAATGTTAAAACACAAGAGAAGCGTAACATATTTAACTAATCAGATGAGAAATAGAAGAGGAATTCAAATCCAGACAACCTGATCAGTACTAATACTGAATATACTCGCTAGAATATATGTGCTAAGAATTTATTATCTTGTTCATAAAAGAGGCCAGCTCCACTAATGATTCCAGCCTGCTGCTAATATACACCATTAAAGGCAGCAGGGGATGGCTCAGGTACTTGAATCCCCTATCATTCATGAAGAAGCCCTAGATAGGAATTCTAGCTCTTCCCTTAGTCTTGGCCCAGACTCAGCTATTGCAGGCATTTGGGAAATGAACCAATGTGAAAGTTGGGACTTTGTCTTTTTCTCTCCTTGTTTCTAGTAGATGTTCTAAATAAATAAATACATTTGAAACCAATCTATTAAATATGCAGAAATCTTTGGATAGTTCTGGTTTATTGCATTTTGGTGTGGAATTTCAGCCTTAGGATCCCTGGATATATTACAATTAAATTTTGGCCTGGATGGTGCACCTGCAATGACATCACCCGGTGCAAAGTAGAAATTAGGCAAACCCTTGAGCGGTTTGAAAAACCAAGTATCAGATGAAAGGACTTCCTCTGGGTTGTTTCATAAGAGGAGTTTCCTTAGAGAAGATTTTGTGTTACTAGAACTCAACAAAGTGTTTCCCTAACAAATCCTTACTGAAAAATTAATCATGTGGGGTAACTTGTTTTTCGTCTTGAATGAGGTCAGCAGGTTAGAGAAAAACAGACGTTGGGAAACAAGAGGAAGAAGTCAGTATTCAATCAATGAGTCCTCATTTGTGGTGAAGCACCGCTCCCTTTGCTTACCGAGCAACAAGCCCCTTAACAGGTACAGAGATGAGAATCATAGAGTTAAGAGTGCCTTCCCCACAATTACTTAGCTGGAAAAGGGCAGAGATCAGTTTCCTTCCACACTCCAAAACTCTGGAAGAAAATCTCACCGCACTCTGCCATTCTGCACCAGTCAGAGGAGCAGGATCGGCATTTCCTATCCGTCCCTCTTGCTTTTGCTGATTGCATCCTTCACCATCTCTCCCAGCTTCTCATCTCTCTGAGTTGTCACTCCTTTCCCTCCTTCTTGGCTCTATTCCTATGGCACTGAAGTCATGCTTGTGGACGCTGGCCCATGCTTCTCACCACACATCGTTTTCTAATACAGCCAGATTTCTCTCTGGGTACACAAATCTTTCAATGCCAAGACTGAAGTCAACAGTGTGTGTGTTGTGGCCATCAAATTACAAGGATCATTAACTTTTCTGTTCTTCTCTCTTTGTCTTTTTTTATGTATTTTGGAGTTATTTATTACATAAGCTTTCGGTTTATCGGATGACACTTTCAGACACTGCATCTAAAATATATAGGATTGTTAAGGGACCAAGCGCTAGCAGGCAGTATAAAGGTGTCAAGAGAGACGAACTCTTTTCCTACAATTTAATTCTATACAGGATTTCTATTATGTTATATTTATTGTTTTTACTTGTAATTTGTATGTGCCAGCTGATAAACATTGTGGCTGCCTTTCCTTGGTCAACTATACTCAGCAGAATGTTATACTGTCACGCCTTGAAATGTAAGGTCAATAGTCGTCAACAGGTCACATGCACCATGTACTGTCTACCATAAAAAAGATGATTAAGATTATAAGCAAATCGACTGTCAGAATGGTATTCACAGCATTTTTAAGGGCAAAACTTTTAAATTTTTATTGAAGAACCTGAATAGCTGCAGTGCCTGTTAACAATATTACTTCAGGAAATTGGTAGGTTTTTAAGCAGCAGTTAGAGCACAAATGTAGGTCAGTGTAGGCAGGGTAATTATGCTGAATAATATGTCATGCTTTATAACTAAACCTGGCGTTGAGGTAAGCCCAAACAAACAAGCAAACCTGGTTCTTGGCCAGTTTTGACCAACAAATCAAGCCATTTACATGTGCAAATAACATACAAAAGAATACATACATTACAGCACCATAGTTCTGAACTCTTCATCTTAACCTCGCCCCCAAAGCCTAGATCTGTTTGGCTGCCCTGGTCAATATGTCCTTCTGTCCTGGCCTTATCCTCACATTGGGATGTGGCATAGAGAAAGGCTGGGTTTCCTCAGAACTATAGAGCGTAGAGAGTTACATGGACTGCTAGATCAGTTAAAACACTGTCATAGCTTTCTATTCTTTTTAACAGTCGAGGAGTTATTACAGTCAGAGCATAAGTTTGGAAAAACCAATAACAAATAGAGTCTTCAGGTTATTTGCTAAGGAGAAACAAACCACTCCAAAAATTAAAATAGCTACTCTACTTGTTTTTCTCTAAAGTAACTCACAATAACTAGAAATAAGGATGAAACCCTACTCTTGTTCACTTGGGTTTAGCTCAGCCACTTGAAATCATTTATACAATCTACATGGATCAGCACCTGCCTCAAAGTAGGGTGGGCATGGAGGAGCCAATGCACAATATCCCTTCAAGTCATCAACATTTAATAAGAAAGCAAGTGGGAAGGTGGAAACAGGTGCTGTGTAAAGAAGTTAGCAACAGTTTATGGAAAGCATTTAGAAGGGCTTTTTGAAGGAATGAGTTATTAAAGGTTATTTGGACACCGGCAATAGAAACACATCAGACACCCACTCACAGATGGAAGCAATATCTCTGAAACCTGTCGTAGAGAGAGAGCTCTACGTAGTGTGCCTAGAAAAAGAAGCAGAGATGGCTCAAGGGACTGGGCTCCTGCACCCAGAAGAAATTCCTAGCTCCTGGCTTCTGGTTCATCCCTGGGAGTTGCAGATTTGAGGAATAAACCAGTGGACTGAAGACCTCTCTCTGTCTATAATTTCATCTTTCAAATACATCAGTAATTTTTTGATAAAAATAAATGTGCATGTGACAAGTTGAGGTATGCATTTGTTTCTGAGAGATCCTAAGCTATATTTAGGATCGTTGAATTGGCTTGCTCTATGGCCAAAATCTGTCTGTCTTGAAGATAAATAGTGTCGACTACAAAAAAAAGTAAATCCAAAAGTTGAAGATGAGAAAGACTTTAAAACAGTCGATTCAAAAGGCATGTCAAATGCAAAGCAGCAGAAAAGACACATGACTTATCAGGACAAAGGATAGAAGAGGAAAGACATTGGGAAAAATCTACAAATTGCGACATAAATGTAATTGTCAAACTAGAATGTATTGACAGTGGGGCTATCTTTTAAAAAAATTGGAGAGAAAGGTATCCAACTCCACTCTTGGAAATTCAAATGGAGTAAAGTATTATGTCATAGTAATACTCTGAATCCCACTGAAAATGGGTTATTCTCACACAACAGGTACACAAACACTGTAGATAAGCCCTGGATAATTTTGAGCAAAAGAAACTAGACCTTAGAGATGACAACCCAAGTAAATAATTTCAATCACAGACAAAACCGTGCAATGCTGTTAAAAGTCAGAATAAAGACTACTTTAGTTCAAAAAGTGACAGAATGAGACACAGATGCTTTTATTCATGAAAATTAACTATACATTCGTGCTCTGTGTACTTCACTGTACATATAACTCGAGTTCATTTATAGGAAGGAACCAGGACCCAAATTTAGACAGCTTGATAGCATTGTGTCAACAATGTACATATTTTTCTAAATTGCTTGTTCACAAAATATCGTGTTCAGTGGTGAGAGAGGTAGGAAGTTTTGGACCATCTTTTTCAAACTCTTACTTCTTGCTTCCTTCCTGTTGAGTGTCAACCTTCAGGCACAAAGCTACAATGTTCTACTTTCTGTGAAAACTGGTCATCGTTGGCTTGAAACTGTGAGGTAAGGTTGTGCGACATCATTACCTTTCCTGGGAAGAAAGGAGGTGATTGGAGCAGTCAGACTAGAAGGATTCACGGGTCCAGGACACCATTTTCTTGAGAGGTATCTTTGCTGGCTGATCATTAAGGGAAGCCCAATGCCACCCTGTGTAAAGGGAGTAAAGCAAGTTACATAGCGAGTCAGTCTCTGAGATCAGAAAGTCTCTTGTTCTGTTTTGCAGATCAGCTTTCTCAGGCTAGGAAAGCATTCTGTGATCACAGTTCTTGATGGCAAAGGAATAAGGTTAAGCATGTGGACAGCTGCAAACCCAGAGGAGGAGGAGGATTCTACCAGGAGATTCCACAAACTACAGGAAGGGTATTGCAGAGAGGGTGCACTGATCCAGTCCTTCCCTGCATAGCTCCCTTCAGACAACGGTGTCACTTCTACAGGTGGCTTACACACAGGCTAACACAAGCTGAAATGTCTCAACCATCTTAACCTCCTAAGTTGCATGATCTCACCAAAAAACAAACAAAAAACTGTGAGCAATGCCCCTACTTGAATGTTTTAGCTCACTGGTGGTGTTATTGTGGATAGCTGTGGTAAAATCTTCCCATTGCAAAGAAATCCCTCTTCGACAGTGTCCTCTCTAACGCACAATAATGAATTCCTGGTAGGCATTTTATGCAAAGTGATCACAATCCACAGCCAGCTCCTAGCAGCTGCAAAATGAGTTTTGTGACCCAGCTGGGTCAATCAGAAACTTAGTGTTGAAATTTAGGGATGAGTGAGACAACCTATTTTTATGTTTGGATAATATGATATTTAATATTCAGCCTGTGAGGACCGCTATTCTTTTAACTGTGTGGATCTGGGAGTGGAGAACCTTGGTCTGCAGGGGAGAAAAAAAGAAATTGCCCGCTCTCACTTTGAGGATTGAATTCCTGCCCTTTGGTTTACATCTAATGAATGAGAGCTTACACAGCTGGCATGGTGATGAAACAGGCTCATCCCATATCCTGTGATACTGGCAGCCCATAGTGGCGCTGGTTCACATTCCAGCTGCTCCACTTCTGGTCCAGCTCCATAGCTGTGAAGGCAGCAGAGGACAACCCTCTTCAGCAACATGGGAGATCTGGAAGCTCTTGGCTCCTTCTTTCAATCAACTGAGTTCTATCCATTGCAATCATTTAGGGAGTGAACCAGCAAATGGAAATCCTCTATCTCTCTTTCTCTCTGTAAACTCTGCCTTACAAATACAAAGAAATACATCTTTAAAAAAAAATGTGAGCTTACCAGATGCAAAAAATCATGGGGGTAATAATTCCATGTTAACAAGAATGTTTGCTTGTCCTGTCCCAGATTCTCCTCCCCTTTGAATCTGTAACTTCAGTTCATATAGCGTTCCTTTTTTTCCCTCTCTCAACTTCACTTACCTCACGTGCAAATGCTAAGTGTGGGTTGCCCGTGACGTAGTTTGCCTCCAGGACCAGAACAGAAAAAGGCCAGCTACTGAGTTCTGTTTCATCACTGCCCTTCAAGATATTATAATTGCTTATGTATTGACTTTTATCTCCTTGAAATTTTCTAATGCTTTTACTTGACAGCGTTTGGTGCTACAGATGGGAGAAAAGGTAGCACCAAGTTGTTTTCTACTATTATGTATGAAGTCCTTCCAGGAACTCTAATTCCCAGAAGAGCAGGTGTTGTGTACTGCCTTCCTTTGGCAGCAGGAAGGGAAAGATGCATCTGTGGGCACCCCAGACAGCAGCAGAGCAAGTGTGCACATGATGGCTGGGCTGGGCTTGTGTAATGGAGATTGATCTCCTGGGCAGCACTCACAGAGTTGCGGGGGAATCAATGCAGTGGAATTTGCATTGACCTCAGCAGAATAGCTAGCAGCAGCAGAAGTATGTTCAGGCCTTTGTCTGAAGAAATTCAAATAGAGAAAGACATATTTGTTTTGCTTAGGGACACACGCTTTGCCGGAGTATATCTACATCCTTGGCCATCATTTTGGCAGCTTTTTTTTTTAAGAAGGAGAGTGATGTATATGTCTTGGCAGAATAATAACATGATTAGAAGTAAGTCAACATTCATTGGTCATTTAATGATATGTGCAAAGCATGGTACTAATCAAGACTACGTCATAATGTGAGCGAAGGTGTTGTAATTATCATCATGCTATTTCTGAGCAAACTATGGCTAAGGGAAGTTAAATCACATTGTGACAGGTATCCTAAGTAGGACTTACTACTGGCAGTCTCATTTTGATGTGAGGTTTCACAGCACACCTTGAGCCGTTTTGTTGTTGCTCAGCCTTTGGTGAATAAATAGAAGCTTCCACTCTGGAGTTCTGGGCAGTGGTTGCTGGAGAATCCCAGGCTTGAGTGTCATCCACATGGCAGAGATGAAACCTGGGGTGAAGGAATAGCAGGTGTAAAAGTGTGGTGAGCAGCAAGCAGAGCAGTTCTGTTCAAAGACAGTTCCGATCATGCAGTGCAGGGGGTCCTTTGTGTCACGTATGAGTGATTCACAGTAACTCCGCTTCTGAGGAGCATTCTAGAACTGAAGGACAATGCCAGGGCTGGATCTATGGGGACCGGGTGATGTGATCTACAAATGAAGACCTTCCTACCAAGTTCCTCTGTGGGGAGGAAGAAGAAGAGAGAGCAAAACATGTTAATATCCACATTTGAGCTCTGGAAAGATAATTTCTCGGGAAGGAGTGATGGATTCCCTTTGTTTTTGTGGTTCTTTCACCTGGCAATGCATTTGCTGAAATCTAGACTATCAGAAAAACCCAAGTCCCACCCACCTTTGCTTCCTCACACCAGTTTGCCTGTGCAGTCTGACTCAAGGCAACTGCACAACCCTATCTGCATTGATAAGATGATCTGATGTTTCTTCAATACCCTTACATTCTGAAGGTGATCAAAACTGCAATGTGGACCAAGTGCTCAAACTCCGTGGTCATCTCCCAGAGCTCCTTTGACACATCCTCACCCTCTCCCTACCTAGGCTCATGGATCCTGGATGATCTTACCCGCTTAGTATACAAACCTTGATTCTCCCCAAATCACCTGCACATGGTGGTTTCCTGCTTCCCAGGTCTGAGCTCCCACTTGCATGTGCAAAGTCCCAATCACACATGAAGTTAAACCTTACACTCTTCCTTCAGGGCCAAGTAAACATTCGAACCCGGATTTTCTGTAGAACCTTTGTCCCCTAATCACACTTGTGAACACTCAGATGCATGGAATGAAGTCTCTCAACAGGTCTGGTTTGTCCCTTACCCAGGGATATGAGCTTTTCAGAGTCATATAAACACTGCTGTAACCGCCTAACTTTAAAATGTATTGAGGAATAAATAGGAGAGATGATATTCCAAAGCCACACAGCTCAAACAAAGCAGAAGGTTGAAATCTGAGCCCAGATAGATTTGAGAACTGAGTTCCATTAGTCTTTGCTGCCTTCAGCAGTCTCAAGTTGCCAATGCACATCTCACATTTCATGAAAACAAACAATCTCTCATAACCAACTCTAAACCTGCACTGGTGTTCTTTAAACCATCCAACTTTTATTTATTAAGATCTCTGGGTAAACCTGGTTAGGCTTGCTATTTATTACTGTTCTTGCTCTGAAATGGGTCAGGCTGGTAACTTGAAAAATGGATGGAGATTTCTATCACTATAGCCTGACAAATAAGAACTCTTCCTTCTGGGTCGAAATGCTTCTGTGCACTGCCTATTCTCCCAGGCATTCATCCTTGAATTATAGAGCAGATCATTAAGCTTGGGGGGATTCTCAAGTCTTTGCAATTTCATAAACTGCAGAAGCCCCACGGAGCACAGAAGGCTGAGCAGGAAATGGATGTGTACAATGGGAAGAATGCTTCATGCTTAGAAAATCCTTGTAAAGAAAAGCAAAGTGTGGGGAACATTAAGCGTAATGCACACCAACCAGATACGTTAGCATTTCTGTTGAGCTTTATAATACCTGGTAATGTCCCTTCCCTTGTAGAGGAGCTGTTAGCTGTGTTTTTACATCTCCCTGGGGTGTGTCTGCTGACCATATGACCATTACTGGGTAGCACCTCTCTCCTTCATCCCTCATATCAGTCCTTCCCAAGACCTCAGCATAGCTATTGGCTCAAGTCCATCCAGCTGCCTACTGCGTGCCAACCTCATTTTCTTCCACAGTGACCTAAGAACTTAGGTTTATTTTGCCTTTCATTTCTCCCTGTGACAGGACTTTTCTACTTCCACCAAGCTCACTATAGGCAAGAATCTAGCTCTTGTATACTCAACTCTTAGCCCCTTCATCTTTATGCCCATCTCCCTGAACTTCTCTCCCCCCATCCTGTTTGGTGTTTGGTGATAATTGACTCACAGCCTTGGGCACAAACACAGACTTCCTTGAAGCAGCATGCCTCACAGGACCACTCCAGAGTGGCAAGTCCTGGAGATAGTGGTTCCTCTCACATCTCTCCTTCCAAGTCAATCATTCTACCACTGTATCCATATACGTGTGGGTCTGACTGGCCCAGCTACTAAGATTGAGAAAACTAACAGGATGTCTGAAGGGCTAATTTCCAAATACATGTGTAAATTAATGTTGTCACACAACATTCTACTTCCACCTGCGTGTTCTGTAAATACATAAGATCTTCCCTCTTCTGTTGGGCCTTGAAGTTTTGTCGAGTTGGCTTGTGGGCCCCACCTAGAATCCCGTATATAAGCTGCCCTCATAGGCTGGTGAAGAAAAGCTGAAGACAGAGTCAGGATTGATGGCCAACTGACAGTCCTGGTTGGTCCTGACCAGGAAGGATTTGTGAAATCACAAGAAGCATATGAGAAGCCATCACTAGCAACACAAGATGACAGGAGCTTAGAAAAATCACCTTTATCCTGCATTGGCCAAGGTTCCCATTTTTCAGGACTTTAGCCCACTGGCAGGTGGACATGATTAAAAGAGGGAGAGCAGCCTCATAGCCAAACTTCTGCACACTCCGAGCCTCAGCACTACTCATTTCAGTTATACCTGGACAAGTATTTGACACACTTAAGAAGTGGAGGTTAACAACTGTTAATGACTTCCTTGGCTCCAACTTTAGTATATGTGCTGCTGAAGCATGCACATTGGCCCCAGTTTTAGAAAGCTGCCTGGAATACGTCTTGATTTCCTTTTATTTAGCATGAATGTGAAAATTTAAAAATTTGACATTTCCAGGAAAAGGCAGCCAAGGTTTCAAATCTGCTGCAAATCTACCAATTTGGCATACTAGAAATGGCCTCTATTGAAATGTTTAAATTCAATTTTGGGTTCCTCTTAATAATAAAATTTAATGAGAAAAAAAATCAAGTGGTTGGCCATGACAATGACAGACAGTAGCTCTGAGGGGCTGCCCTGCATCACCCCACCTCTGGCCCACACACAGGTACATACACTCCAGGGCCTTTTCTGCTTTTTGACTGCTCAGGCCCTTTTTTCCAACTATCTCTGTGTGTTCTGCACCCTCCTTCTCCTAAGCTCTCCTCGATCTCCTTTGCTTCCCTGGCTCTGCTGACTTACATTCATTTCTTCAGCTACTCTCTTAAAGTCACAATCACAGTGCCAACAGGACTAATGAATTCACATATACATAATGTTTTAAAAAAACAAACTATTAAGAAATATTAGTTGTACTGTTGTCCAGACCAAAATATTTCAGAATGTCCCTCCCACAATATGGACAGGTCACATTTATTGTCACAGAAGCAAAGGGAAAGTACAGAGAGAGTGTGACTGACTACAGCCTGCACCTGTCTCATTTAAACACAGCTGGGGTTTTGTGACTGGCTGAAATTAAACTACTTATTACAAGAGTAGATTGTAGTCTATTCACATATCAAGCTATACTATAGTTATCTACATATCAAACAAAGATCAAACTACAACTATTTATGGAATAAGCTTTACATCAAATAATTTGAATTAAAAGGCCACTGAACTGCTTTACTTTCTTGTACTGAAGGTCTTACTCCAGCTAACTGAAAGTGGAGTTTAAACTGTAATAGTTTGTCTTGACCCGTTTGAGTACAAAAAATTCTCTTTTCGATGAATTATAAAAACCAAAATTATCTAGTCCCTAACAGGTCTTCTTCTCCTCTCTTAAATGTATCTCCCTTTCCCCCACCCTTCTAAAGAAAATACTTGAAGATAGAACAACTAAGCACCCCAAGACACAAACAGATCAGAAAGGTGACTCAAGCCCAACCACCCTAAAAATCCTTCCTGGGATCTTGTCTGTCTGGTGACTGGGCCTCCTGTGCCAGTGTGCACTCAAGTGAACCTGGCCTTTCCAAGTCATGATTTACTCAATGCTGATGACCATGGGTCTTGCCATTATCTTCAGTCATGGTGTCCCTGCTCCCTGTGGCTTCTGGCCCACTCCTTTGCCTCTCCTGGTCCCCTGGCTTATGACATTAAAATGATATGCAGTGAGGTCCTGGATCCAGCTGGTGGATGAAGAGATCAGCTATGTCACTGTATAGCTAGAGGTAGGCATGGCATGTGTATTCTGCTTCTAAGATGTTTTGGGGCATGACCCGTGATGAGAGCATCGCTCGATACCAGTGTTGACTGCAGGCTTACAGGCACCCCTAGTTGGCCCCATTATTGTCCGTGACAGTGACAATAGTCTCCAGGCTTTCCAGGCAGCAACAAGAGCAGGGTGACATCTTACTGGACACGTTTTGGTTGAGTGGCTGTGGCCAGAGCCTGCTGCATCCAGGGATATTTCTGAGTGTTGGCTTTTACGGTACTCTTTGATCAATGAGAGCTGACCACTTGGAGTTTAGGGCTTATTAAAAAGACAAGAATCTGAGGATCAAAGAAAGTTGTTCTCACCCATGAAGTTGGAGGTGAAAACATGTGACTCTAAATATGCCATTTAGCCATGGGGATTATGTGGAGCTGAAGACGTCTGAGATTGAATGGATGCAGAAAGAAACATCTCTTATCTGACTAAACAGTGAAAGCTGTGATTAATGAGCCTCATCACAAACTGCTTCTCCTGGGAAAGTGCTGTAAGGATGAAGGAACTAGAAAGTCGGTGCTGAGCTGGACTTACTTTGTTTTCCCTACACATTTACCCCCTTAGAGTTTGCACAACAAGTTAGGTGACAGCTCCATATAAACAAACAAAAAACTGAATCCTGAAACCTTCAGCTGCATCCTGTCATTTCTCTGCACATTCATTTCGCCTGTTAAGAAGCCATGAAAAGGGCCAGCACCGTGGCTCTACAGGTTAATCCCCCGCTTCAAAGTGGCAACATCCCATATAGGAGGCAGTGCATGCCCAGCTGCTCCACTTGCTTTCCAGCTCCCTGCTTATGGCATGGGAAAACAATGGAGGATGGCTCAAGTCCTTGAGGCCCCACACCCAAGTGGGAGACCTGGAGGAAGCCCCTGGCTCCTGCTTTGGATTGGCTCAGCTCCACTGTTGCAGCCATTTTGGGAACGATCCAGTAGATTAAACATCTTTCTTTCTGTCTCTCCTTCTCGCTATAAATCTACCTTTCCAATAAAAACAAATAAATCTTTAAAATAAAAATAAGTAAATTTTTTAAAAAGATATATATAAGTCCCAATTCTAACCACCCCTCTGAGGTAATCATCACTGAATTTGTTCTGGGAGTATACACTCTACGCTGTTGATAAACTCTGTTTATTCTCTTGCTAATATGGCTTTTTGTCAGCCTAACTGAAAAATTTGGAAACCTAGAGAAATAGTCTTTCTTTCCTCCCTACAATACAGTCATGTTCGTGTCCCTTCTGCTCCATTTCCTATTGAACTCCCTGCTCATGACCCAGGAAAGCAGTGGAGAATAGCCCAAAGCCCTGCACTCTACGCCCACGTGGGAGACACAGAGGAGGTTCCTGGTTTCTGATCAGCTCAGCTTCTGCCATTGCGACCATTGGCAATTAAACCAACAGATGGAAGATCTTTCTTTCCTTCTATCTATACAATCTGCCTTTCCAATAATAAATAAATAAATTTTTTAAATATAGTCACTCAAATCTAAATACTTAATTACACCTTCTCTCAGAAAACACAGATTTGGGCAGGTTCTCCCTCCTTTTTATAGACTCAAAGCAAAGCCTTCCCTTGGAGGAGCTCATGGTGTAGCAGGGGAGAGAAGCAGCTACGAAAAAAGGATTTATGGATTCACAGAGCATTCCAGAAGAACTAGACAGGATGATAAATTTCTTCTACAATGTCTACGCATTTATGCATTGGTGTGTCTGATAACACAACTAAAACTTACAACTTAATTGAATTTATGTCTCATATGAAATAAATCCACATATAAATAAAGAGGAACTTCTATCAAGTAAAGGTTTATTGTAACAATGAAAGAAACGAATGCAACAGGGACATCTACAAGTACTTCAGAGGTTGGGACCAAGAGGACTTGCAGGCATTGGGAGAAGAAACAAGCATTAGAAGAAATGGAAGTGGCAATAGCACAACCGTGATGCCATCAGAGTGTTTTGCCCTGACGTCAGATTACTACAGAGAGGGACCAGAAGGAGAAATTGCCTGCCTGCTGGCTGAGGTTGGGAGTAGCTTGAAATCCTAGAGCATGAGGAAAGAAGGGATGTATGACTAACTTGGTTTGAGTCATGGCAACCAGTGTTTTCCCTGCATTTTTAGGGGTACAAACACTTCAGCTGGTCATTTATGATACCAAGAATGGAAATTTGGACAGATGCTGCCTTATCAGGGGGGAATCAAGGTTGGGTACTTGAGGGTCTTTGCTAAGTCACATGAGATGACTTGATTCTTAGTAGTAGTCACTGCCTAGAACACAAAAATTGAGACACATTCTTAAATCTGTTGTTAAATATTGTCACTACTTGCTATGTGATTTTAAGCATCCATTTCCTTTTCAGTTCCAACACTGGGTAGATGTGAGATGTGCAGAGGGAGTCTAATAGCAGTGAGCACATTTTAGCCATCCAAAAATAGTAGTCAGCATCCTTTTTGTGATTAATTTTGCTGTTATTTCACCATCCCAGGGTTTGCTGTTATTAAACTCATTTTTATTATCTTTTTAAAAATCAAATGCAAGTAATCAGAGCCTATGGCAAAGCATTTAACAAAATAAATAAATAAATAAACTATGTGATTAATCCTTGGATGACCCCATTATCATGCAGGATAGAGCCAAAGGTACTGGAAGCAGCTGACCAAGAAAGCACATGCCAGGAAGATCGTAAACTGATTTTCAAACATGCTTTAAGGCAATGAATTCCCTGGAACCCATGAAAAGTGCTTTTTTGCAGTCAATGTGAGCACAAACCTCTGTGGGGACCTAAAAGTAGGCCAAGTCTCTGAGGTCTGCGCCTCGGGGCCTTCATGTGTTCTCAGACTCTTACTGATGTGACCCCAAGGTTTCTTGTATGAGCATTCAAATTCTTCAGAACCTTCCCCTCAAACGCTGGGAACGGAGCCTCTCCTCGCATTTTAGTGGTTTGGAAAAGATTGCTTAGAGACCTTATAAGGAAATCTTAAATATTTCATGTGCTATCTGCCTGTTTAATTATGCCTACATGCAAAAAAAAAAAAAAAGACATCCTGGCTAGGCATACATTTTGCAATACTGTGGTATAAATATTTAAACAACTGGGCTTCTAAGTATCCTTAAGAAATGTACCAATGTTCGCTTTGGAAAAGAGGCCCAAAGTGAAGAAGCTGTGTAAATTTATCCTTGCAATAAGTAGAACTCCGTATATAAGTAGGGTAACTGATCTTTATTTTTAAAGGCATTTGGACAATAAAAACTGTTTTTTATCCTCTGAGGTAGCTTGTAATATGCTACCAGGGGATTTGCAGTAAAAGAAGCACAAATGAGATGCCTATTTGCCATGTATCAACCAGACAAAAGCATGTAAATCATATTAACTCTCTTAGCTTAATCTTCTCCATTAAATGAAACAGAGTATTAACAGCATAATTCCTAACTGCTAACTCCTGACAATCACTGATCTGGTCTCCATTTCTATACTTTGTCATGTTAAGGATGTTACATAAATGGAATTAGTATTTATCCTTAGAGCATTGGCTTGTTGCTGCACATGTGCCTCAATTTGTTGAAGGGTAACTGACATGCCAAGAACTGTGCATACTCAAAGGATACAACTTGTTGAGTCTGGAAGTATGTATACACGCATGAAACCATCACCAGAATCTATATTATAAACATCTATAATTTCTAGAAGTTTCTTTCTACCCTTTTTATTTATGATTATTTTGTAAGTGTAAAAAGGCACTACTCTATAGTTGATCTCTAGGATTTTTTTATCTTCCTTTACTGAAGCTGTTCTGTTTGATTAATTTAACAAATTTCTACCTCCTCTTAGTCTCTGATAGCCACCGTTCTCTTGCATCTCCGACTATTTTAGATCATTCGTGTAAGTGGGATCATATAGTATTTTTCCTTCCATTTCTGCCTTGTTTCACTTAGGATAATGTTTTACTTGCTCACCCATGTGGTTGACCTGGCAGGAACTCCTTCTTTAGTCAAACTGTTTAGTTTTCTACTGTATGCATAGTCCACATTTCCTTTGTTCGTGATCCGGCAGAGGATGTGCAGGTGGTTCCCAGGTATGGCTGTTGTGAAAAGTGCTACAATAAAAATGAATGTATGGTTGTTCTATGAGGTCCTTCAATCTGTTTATACATATAAAATCAGAAATTAGACATGCTGAATCATATGGCAGTTCTAATTTAATTTTTGCTCAACATAATTTCTTCAAAACAATTAGGAACTGCATTTTAAAATAAAAGTAGAGATAATTATTAAAGCAACTACATTTGATTAGTTATTGTTAGAGGCTTCATTCTCTCCAGATGGTGCCTAAAAAAATGATTTCAATGAAGAGTTGTGCACTGGAAACACAAACAGCCATCAAACATCCTATGAAGGTGGCTGACCCCCCTGAAGACAGCCAGCCTTGAGAGACACATGGCCCCTACAGTTGAATCAATGGAAGAGCCCAAGAGGAGGGGCAGTTGTGGACAGAGAAAGGGTAGGATACCAAATTGAAGCAGAGCAGAGTCAGGGGAAGAGAGAGCTACTGAAGACTGCCACTGAGAAGACATGTTGCAGCCTCCAGCTCTGTCCCCACGTTTCCTTTCTAACTTTTGTCTGAGGGCAGAGAGCAAGCCAGGCAGGAAAGGCACACAAAGTAATGTTTTCAAGTCATCTTCTTTGATCATACAGCAAAACAAAAATTTACATGGGTAAATTTACATGGGTAAATTTAGGCTGGAGCAGCAAGTAAGCAGCACAAGAAAGAATGAGACAAATTTGCTCCTTAAACAAGTATTTCTTGATTATTCATCATTTGCAAAACTTTGTTCTAAGCAATAGAGAAGCATGGTAAATAAGAATCGCTGGGGGTTCATCCTGACTTTCCAAGAGGAGGAAACAACCAATGGCCATGCATAGATGTATCTTGACTCATGGTGGGGTAATAACCTGATAAGTCTTTGGTAATCATAGCCTAGGATGGATAATGTGAAATTCATCAAGTTACCACACTTTTCAGCCTCCTTATATATATGTTTCTTTGGTAATCAGTGGGCCCACCTGGTTAGCCAACAGCCTATAATTCTGTTATGCAACCATTTGGCAATAAGACTCTAGAAATGTTAGCCAATACAAGCAACTGAGGGCACATTGGCTAGCTGTGGCTATTGGTGCACCTGGGTGCCAGAGACCAGCTCCAGCTGCCTCGAGAGCTAGCAAAGGATGTGTGGATCGGTGAAATGATAAGAAGAGACATGAACCACTATGGCATAATGGACAACTCAGAAAAATTGCCTTCTTTATTTATACACAAATCATCACAAGCTTTTGCACAACGTCTAATTGCTTTATTTTTACTTCATTACAAAAGAAAGATTACAAAATCAGTCCTAAAAAACATCATTATTATTTTACTTCAGAGAAAACATTCTCAGCAAGCTATTAGTCATTCAAACCTGCGGTGACCTGGCTGAAGCCAGGAACTCCACGGTGGGCAGCCCATGCAGTTACGCAGTGACAAGTGATTTATTTATATCCAAAATCAATTTTCACTAAACATAAACTAACTAATATTACCAAGAGTACAGAATTAAAAGAAAGGCTCATAAATGAAAGGAATTTATAAAAGCATATAACATAGATTCTTTATTAGATCTTATAATCAACCATGCGTTAATTACCATCACCTTCACCTAGTGCTGATTCACTTGAGTTTTTTGTTGTTGTTCTTGGTGCTGATCAATTGTTTTCTTTTGTTAAAGGGCAGTGAAAGGGATCAGGGCAACTCAGCCATTCCACAAACAAAGGGCCTTTACAAGAAACTTCCTTTTATCTTTATAAACTGTTTTCTTTCCCTAAATAGGAGTGCCAATATAAGGTATAAGTTTTAAGTCATTGGGGGTGTTCATATTTGTCTCCCTTTAGAAGATGTCCTATATACCTTCTGCTTTCTGTGGTGAGAAACCAAAATGCGTCATTTCATGTGTTGTAACAGTTCACGGCACATGGTAAACAAACTATCTGTACCTCCATGACTGCCATCTGTTCCAAGATATTATCTAGCTGTTTCTTAAGAAAACATCACTTACATTAGGGCAAACTCCAGGACAAAAGTGGGCACATAACAGGATGTTTGGAGACATTGTGAGTTCAAGTGTACTAGTGTAAGCTTTTAGCTGTGCGTCATTGCCTTACGTCGCCAAAGAGGTTTCTATCATAACACGATTGATCAGTTTGAGGTGTTATACCAGTTACAGGAATCATTTAACATTAGCAGAAAAACAACAACACCACCCTCAGGAGAATGCTATGAAACATCAGAGAGGTGATTGAGTGTCCATACAATGGGGTGAGGCAGCCATGAGGTGACCAGAGACATTCTGCCGGGCCTTGCCACGCAACCAGAAACTCCTCGTAGCCTTGCTAACCAAGGAGCAGTGCTCATCACAGACCCATGCCATCTGACCCAACTGCGTGGCTTCCCACGCACAGGAATGTGCAGTTATTTGCAGGTGGATATGCACTTGAAGAAGCAGATGTATAGGTATGAGTAGATGTCTACTTCTGTCCAACTGCAACCACAGACACAAAGGCGGATAGCTCTTGTAGCTCCACTGCAGTCAGTGGGTCAGGAGGACTTGGGCTTCACACTAACAAGGCACCAGCATGATAAAACAGTAGATTCTTGGAGGGTCAAATTTCTTGAGCTGAGGGACTAGAGGGAGTGAGCTGAAAATGTAAGATGACATGGAACTGTATCACGAAAAAATAATTAATCAAAAATTTTTAAAAATGTTAATTAAAAATAAAAATAAAAGACCATATTATGTCTAAAACTAAGATTGTAGAGGAGACACATAGTACTAATAACAAATGCCACAGAGAGGAAGCAAGAGAGTTGGGTGAGTGATACAGAAGACAGAAAACTAAGCAGAGTAGGTTAAATAAGTAAAAAGTCAAAGAAATAGTACCTGTGTCCTGTATTGGAGTTCCTGGACTCCATATCTGAATCAGCTCCTGACCCAGCTCCTTGCAAATACAGTCTCCAGAAGGGAAAAATCCAGTCAAGGCAAATGATGCTGTGTTCCCAGCTCCTAGCTCTGGACTCCATCCAACCTGGTCTTTATGGGCATTTGAAGAATAAATCAACAAATGAGAACTCGCTTGTGCATGTGTGAGGGTCTATATATAATCTGTCTCTGTCCCAAATAAATTTTAACATTTTTAAAAGGAAAGTAATCCTCAAAAATTGCAGAAGACTATGTCATGAATGGTTTTAGGAGAGATAGAGAAAGCCAGATACAGCATTACAAAATTATAATTTTCTGCAAATGCAGTCCAGATTGGAGCAAACCTGACGTCCCATTGTTTAGAGATGGCGACCAAATGACCAGTGATTAGTCATAAACATTGTGTCCGGTTCAAAAGTGACTTCCCCACATCTGTGGAGGCGACCTTGTGCTGACGATTCCACCTCTCCACAGCCTGCTTTACTTCTCTATCAGTACGGATGCTGGCAGGATCTTCCTAAAGGTTTTGCTTGAAGAAGATAGCTGATAGAGAATGTATAAATGTTTACAACATCTGGCAATACATTTCTTGACTAGGCCTGACTGTTCTCAGTGTGAAGTGACAAATAATATTCTGGTAAACAATAGCACGTTGTATACTTTAATATGTTAATTATGTTGATTGCTCATTCCACGTGACTGACATATTTCAAAGGATCCTTTATGTTATACCTCAATTTAAAAGACTAGGAATTAGCCTGTGGCATAGTGGAGTATGAGTTTTTTGGTGACGGTACCTATATTGGAGTGCCAGTTTGAAATCCAGTGGCTCCACTTCCGTCCCAGCTTCTTGCTAATATGCCTAGGGAAGCAACAGACGATGACCCAAGATGTAGTGGATGTGGTTCCCCACTCCTGACTTTGGGTGCACTCAACTGCTGCCATGCAGCCATTTGAATAATAAACCAGAAGATGGAGGATTTCTCTCACTCTCTCTCTCCCCCTTCAACCCTCCATCCTTCTGACATTCTGCCTATTAAATAAATAAAAATATTTTTTTGGAGTCCTGCAAGGTTTCAAGAATCCCAGAGTGTGGGCTCTTGACCGTGTTATCTGAAACATTTCTACTGAACTATCTACCTGGAACACAATATCGAGTTCCAGTATATTTTGTGTCTCTGTCACTGCTGTTGCTGTCCTGACGCCAAGTTCAGTTTAATCACTGTGTGTCAAACATGCCCAATCACACAGCAGGCAAGGATCCCACACCAGTATCTCTTATTACCACGCAAGAGGATTAAGGGTGCAGGCGTGGCCACACTGTTCTTACTCACCGTTGTCATTAAACCTAGATTTCCCAGATGCCATAACATCTTTTAAACATAGACATGGAGAATGTTTATTAAAGTCTTGCATAATAAAATGCAAATTAGCTGAGATTTCAGAAAATGAAGACATCAACTGCAGGAAAATTCTGGGGAAGGAAATTATGCATGGAAATGCAGGGGAAAAACAGAGAACCAAAAGTTAATAAAATTGATGCATAATTCAAAATCAAATAGTTTTTAAATACATTTAAGTATAAGCAAAATAAAGTGAGAAGTCGATATTATGAAAGGATTGTTGTCACAAAGTGATTAAATGACAATGAATAGTGGTCACACATTTTTGATAAACTTTTCTGTAGATAAATATCCGTGAAAGGGATCGTGTTCTATAAAGTGGACCAAGTACCACAGTAACAGCAAAGCCAGCACTAAATAAACACAGGAAACAGTCAGAAGCAGATAATCTAACGGTAAACAGTAAAGATTATCCACAGCAGTGAATGTAACCAGTGTCACAGTGGTATTCTCATTACACTCTGAAGATTTCAGAGTACCAATGTGTCTGAGATGTGGACCAAGACAAAGGTTGTAAACATAGCTTTGTAAGGTAATGACCTTCCAAATCTCTAATGCTGATCTCTTTTTATACAAAAAAAAAAAATAGAAATGAACATTCTTAGCTACAGATATTAAAATCTAAATAAACTAATGTAAATAAAACAATAGAGTAATGGCAGATTTAATAACACCATGAATATTACACAATGTATATCAGTCAAGCAAGCAAGTCAGAATTTTTATATATCAATGAAAAGAGATTTGATGAACTGGCAAGTTGTGTCAATAAGTAATATTTCTTGAATAGAGCTCATCTTCAAGTGATTTTTTTTTCTCAAAGTAGAAGTATATTTCTCAAGTGATAACATATAAATATTGTGCACAGACATGCATGGTCATGGATGCACAGAACTAACCACAATGTGTGGGTCTCCCATTATTTCCCACAAACTTCTTCCAGTGAGGATGCATATTCATCAGCACCTAACATCAAATATTTGAAACACCCGGGGAAGCTTTTGCAGTTAGAGTTTGAAGCACATGGAACTGCCTGACTCTGAGCAAAGACGAGAAGACTCAGCATGTACTGAGAGCAGAAAGAGGAACACTTTCCTTGACCATCCTATCTATTTCGCCACTGAAAGAAACTAAATGAGCAAAGGCAATTGCTCCCTTGTTCCATTGGTGATCTTGTCAGACAGATAAATAGCGAAGGTGGGCAAGGCCAACTTTAACCTATCCAGGCTGCTACTAAACTTCTTTCTAGCAAAAATACCTCCATCATTTTCTCGGCTGAATGGAAAAAGTAGATGATTTTTATTTCAAATGTCTGTGTGCATGGGGCAAAATTATCTCTTGCATTATTTCTTCCAATGCTTAAAAACTTTCCAAAGCTGCTTCTAGATACAACAGAGTTGTTTCGCTTCCTACAACAGCATTCTGTATTCTGTCAGTATCTCTTAAGTTTACACTCACAGAACAAGTGCATAAAGGTTGTTTGAAACAGCTTACACTCTAGGAAATATTCTAGGCAGTGGCTGAGATTCTGGCTTGGTTATCAACTATGATGGGGTCTAGAGAATGTGTGTTATGAAAAAATGCATGAATTAAGTTTTTATATCCATATTAATTTAATTCCATTTTTCCACAAACCGTTGACACCCCACATGTACAAACAGATCCATGTTAATAACTCTTAGATGTAAGAAAGAAACCAGCAGTCAAGGGTCAAAGTGGCCAAATAGGGGCACCCCCTCTTTTCTCACAGAAATGAATATTTGGGAAATCCCCAGGATACAGAGACCAGGGAGAGTAGAAGATCTCCAGAGTCACAGAAAAGTGTGAGGAGACTTGAAAAAGTGCAAAATTTTAAAAACATAAGCAATATTAAACACCTTTAACTAGACTAAGAGAAAAGGAAGAAGACTCACGTAAGTAAAATCAGAATTAAAAGAGCACAACTGGGCCCGGCGCAATAGAGTAGTGGTTAAAGTCCTCGCCCTGAACATGCCAGGATCCCATATGGGTGCCAGTTCTAATCCCTGCAGTCCCACTTTGCATCCAGCTCCCGGCTTGTGGCCTGGGAAAGCAGTCGGGGATGGTCCAAAGCCATGGGCTCCTACACCCATGTAGGAGACCCAGAAGAAGTGCCTGGCTCCTGGCTTCAGATTGGCACATCTCGAGCCATTGCAGTGGGGAGTGAATCATCGGACGGAGGATCTTCCTCCTTGTTTCTCTTTCTCTCTGTATATCTGATTTTGCAATAAAAATAAATAAATCTTTAACAAAATTTATGTGGACACAGAAGAGACCCCTAATAACTAAGGTAATCCTGTGTAACAAGAACAAAGATGATACTGATATCAAAGCATCCAATAGAGCTGTTATAACAAAAACAGTATGATATTGCTATCAAAACAGGCATGACTATATAGGCCAATGGAAAAGAATGGAAATTCCAAAAATGAATCCATGTTTCTACAGGCAACCTATGTTTGAAAAAGGAGTTGAAAACAGGCCCTGCAGAAAGATACTTCCTTCCATAGATGATGTTGAGGAAACTGGGTATCTACATGCAAACGGTTGAATAAAGAACAGCTCTCCCAATTCAACCTTCTCACCCTAAATACAAACCACCTCAAAAATCAGCCAGGTATCTAGGTTTTAGCTCAGAACTATGAAATTATTAAAAGAAACCCTATAGAAACATTTTAGGAGGTTCACATAGACAATGGCTTCTTAGAAAAGATCCCAAAAGCACAGGCAACAAAAGCCAAAATAGACACAGGAATTAAGTCAAACAAATCAGAAGCTTACACACAGCAATGTGAGCATTCAAATGATTCAACAGACAATCAACAAAATGGAAGGAAATATTTGCAAACTATTCATCAGTCAAAGTACTCATACTCCGATATATAAAGAACATCCAAAACTCAACAGCAAAAAGCAACTGGGGCAAGAAAGAATCTAAATAGACATCTCTCAAGAAAAAAGCAGTATAAATGGACAAAAACTTTGTTTGTGATATATGCAAACATAAGGCAATGAGATGGTGGCCCAGGCAGGATATCCCCAGGACCTGATACAAAATTTTAGTGGGATTGAATAACCTAAGACATATATGCATTTTTTTTAAAAAATCAAGTGTCATGATTTTATTTCTATGTTTCTGACATTTTATAATTGATTTTTGTATAGTGAAGGAATCAAATTTCATCTTTACAGTAAACTAAATTTTGAAGTTGTTTAAAAAATCTTTTCTTGGGTTTAACATCAAAGAGCTTCAAAAGGATCACAGAGGGGAGGGAGAAGGAAAGGACCAGGGAAGGAAGAAGAAAGGGGAAACAAAAGAACTACTGATTCACTACCCACACAACAACCACAGCCAGACCAAGCCAAAGCCAGCGTGAGGAATTCCATCCAAATCTCCCAAGTCGATGGTTGGGACTTAGCATTTAGAACCTCACCTGATGTGCCCCAGGGTGTGTACGGGCAGGGCAAGATTAGAAGTGAGTAGCTGGGACCCAAATTGTAGTGTCAATATGGAATGCTGTGATCACAAGATGCAGATTGGCCCTCTGTCCCACACCAACTCCTGAAGTTTTCTGAAGGATTCCGGGTTCCTTTTGATTTTACAAACCTCTTATATTACTGTATTGTGGATTATATTTTCTATCACATATTTTTTACTAAATGTCATTTTTAGCAAGTTAAAGTACTGATTTTGCATATTTTAAGATGTCATGATACACTTACATAGCAGAATGTTGAACACGTCACTGTTGCTGAAGGACTATGCTACCATGATAACATAGAATGAGGGGGAGGGGGAATGGGGATGATTGAAAGAAAGATCCGTGAACCTATGGAATTGTATCTTCAAAAAAAAAAATGAGTTTAAAAAGAATGCCGATATTACTAGCCATCAGGGTAATGCAACTCAAAACCACAATAATGTATCTTCTCCAGTTAGAATGACTAATACTAAAAGGACAAAATAACTAATCATAATCAAGATATAGAGAAATGGAACAGTGTAGACGATTTTTATAGCAATGCAATTAGTACAACCTTTATGGAGAACAGTCCTCGAAAAACAACAACAAAAAAGAGCCCTGTCATATAACTCAGCTATGTCCCCTCAGGGTATATATCATAAAGCAGTTATATCAGATACCCACACTTGCTTGTTTAACACAGCATATTTCACAATAGCAAAGATAAGGAATGACTCAATCGTCCAGCAGTAGATGACTGGATAAAAATACGGTACATATACACAATGAAGTATTGTTCTGCCATAAGAATGAAATCCTGACATTGGCAGCATGGTGAACGGAATGGGAAATCATTCATTAACTAGAATGATCACTAGCCTAAGTTAAATAAGCCAGACACAGAAACAAATGGTATGTGCTCTCTCTTATTTGTGAAAGATGATCTGAATTTAAAGTAGTGATTATTACAGGAAAGGAAGCATGGGCTTGGTGGGACAGGGCAGGATGAACAGTGAGTACCGAAACACAACAGGGTGGAGGGAACAGGCTCTGGTGTTCTTCAACAGAGTGGGATGACGATGGCTCATGGTGAGGCATAATGTCAAGTGTAAAGGACAGGAGTAAAGAGGTGGAAGCTTTAAACAAAGGAAAGAACAAGAAGCGTAAAGTCTTGTTGTCAGTGTATGCTATGTATGTGTATTACATGTTAATTCAAAATTTCAAAATAGGTTTTTAAAATGTTGAAGTAAAGATTATACATCTGTATGTGCCCACATTTTATTTTGAGGTAAAAAAAATCTCATTATGCAGTTCAACACCACCCCCCCTAAAAAAAAATGCTCTGAATATTGGGAAAGGCCTTTCAGTTGCTGGGAAAATAGTTGAAGTTGAGAAACCAGGTGCTGTGATAGAAAAAAGTGGGAGACTAGACAAAATTGAGGCTCTTCAATTCAGGACAGTAAGGCTCTGTAGAGGACTGCACACTGCTCATTTCTACAAAGAAACAATTAAAATGGTATGTACACCAATGTTACCTTTTAGATATCTATCATGGAAAGAGGTTTTTGTCATAATAAAATGGTCCAACTAATATGTAATTAGTATAAAAAAAAAAAGAGGAGGAGGTAAAAGAAGAATAAGGTAAGCAGGAAAAAGTTCACAGGGAAAAAAAAAAAATAGAAAACCTCAGCATGGGCACAGCATTGTAGCCGGTTGGCTAAAGTCTTTTCCTTGCATGCACCAAGATCCCACATAGGGCGCTGGTTCATGTCCTAGTTGCTCCACTTCCCATCCAACTCCCTGACTATGGCCTGGGAAAGCAGTTGAGGACAGCCCAAACCTTGGAACCCTGCATGGAAGACCTGGAAGAAGCTCCTGGCTCCTGGCTTTGGGGCGGCTCAGTTCTGGCAGTTTTGACCATTTGGGGAGTGAACCAGCAGATGGAAGATCTTGCTCTGTCTTTATTTCTCTCTGTGAATCTAACTTTATATTCAAAATAGATAAAAATCTTTTTTAAAAAAAGCAAAAAATAAATAAAAGAATGAAAAGAAAAAACTTCAGCAGTACAGGAGGATCATAGGAAGGAAATAAAAATAAAAAAATAAAAAATAAAAAAAAGGAAATAAAAATGAAAATGTGCCAGAACCTTATGTCTTCTCTATGTAAACAGAGAAATTATAGAACAACCCAAAATGTATGGTTAACATGCCTTTATAAACATAACTAGCCTTTATAAATATAGCTAGCATCTTTACATAAAATGTAATAATTTTGTTCATTTTTGCATATACAAAAATAGCTTCACAATAAAAAAATGTTGTCTTCTAATATTATTTTTTGTTAAAACTAAATTCTGGAGCTGCTGTTTGGCCTAGCAGTAAAGATGTTGGTTGATCCCACATCTGATATTAGAGGCTCTGGATTAGATACCCACCTATGGTTCCTAAATCCAGCTTCCTGCTAAAGCAGACCCGCACAACAAGAGGCAATGGCTCAGATAAATGGGTTTCTGCCTCCCACCTGCAAGGTAGGCATTCAGTTCCTGGCTGCTGTTTTCAACCATGGGCCAGGCTCAGCTTTTACAGAGTCAGGAGATGAGAGCTGGGTCTCTCTTTCTTTCTCCTATCTCTCTAATCATAGATTAATAGATAAGATTAGATAGATAGATAGATAGATAGATAGATAGATAGATAGATAGATAGATAATGGAGAGATGATAAAATTTGTACTCATGGGAAGATAAAGTAGATTTGCTTTTTCCTACCCTCCCACCAACTACAGTTTAAAACCCTGGACATTATGAGTTAATACAATAAGACCCAAAGATGGAAGTAAGCTTGCAGACTGACATACCTCAGAAACCAAGGACGTATTTGTTTTCCTATGGTTTGTTTTACTTTGTTTTGTTCTTCCTCATATAACCTATGCTTGGAGCTGAACAAGTCAGGTAGTCCAGAAATACTATCAGATATAGATGAAAAATAATTCCCAATAATAGCTTATTCTCTCTAGCTAAAACACTGGGAATGGGGGCACAGCACAGTAGCCTAGTGGCTAAAGTTCTTGCCTTGCACATGCCAGGCTCCCAAATGGGCACAGGTTCATGTGCCGAGGCCCCGTTTCCCACCCAGCAACCTGCTTGTGGCCTGGGAAAGCAGTTGAGGATGGCCCAAAGCATGGGACCATGAACCTGTGTTGGAGAGACCCAGAAGAAGCTCCTGGCTCCTGGCTTTGGATCAGCTCAGCTCTGGCTGTCACAGCCACTTTGGGAGTGAAACAATGGACAGCATATCTTCCTCTCTTTCTCTGTCTCTCCTTCTTTCTTTCTTATATCTGACTTGCCAATAAAAATAAATAAATAAATCTAAAAAACAAGATTTGTTAGGGATAAGCGGGAACCGGACAGCAGAACAACACAGAAACCTTTTAGCATGCAGCAAGGCCTTCACCAGCAAAGACTGAGTGGGGAGCCAACAGTCACCTTGTAAAGCTGCAGTGCAGCACCCCGGCAGGACCACTGCCAACGGCAAGAAGACAACTACGAAGATGCACCACTATGTCGAAAGATGCTAACTACTACAGTCATCTAATAGGAAACAAATGATTTAATAGCCTGCAACATTTCAGAAAATGGTAAAATCCGCCTCCCCCCAAAAAGAAAAGAAATGCTGACATTACTTTCATTAGCGGCTTTAAACTTTTCCAGAAAAATAGAGGGGAGAGAACATTTAGCAACGTTTTTTATGAAGCTAGTATGTCTGTATATGCCCGTATATTATCAATGAACATGTTGACACTGAAATTAAAAATGCAATCCAATTTACAATCTCATAAAAGTAGGAACTGCATTGACATAAATTTAACAAAACATCTTTAGAATTCCATGCTGAGAACTACAAAACACTTTCTTTTTATTTTAAAAAAAATCAGCAACTATCTCAATAAGTGACATGACTTGCTGTGCTCATAGAGGTATAAATATGTCAGTAGGTCATCAACATGGAGAATAGTTTAGTGGTTGCCATAGGAACATGGATGCGGTCTTAACATGGCGGTGTGGGGTGTCCTTGCGATAATGGAATGTTCTATATATTGGCTGTCAATGTCAGGCTGATCACTGTACCAGACCACAATTCTGCAGGATTGTCTCACAGATGCACACTGCGTAAAAGGCACAATGGGCCTGTCTTGCTGTTTCTCCTAACTATAGCAATCTAAAATCATTTTTAAGTCTAATTTTTGTTTGAGAGCCAGAGAGAAAAAGTCCCATCCACTTGCACACTCTCTGTATTTCTGAAATTGCTAGGGCTCGACTAGGTACAGGGCCAAAACCAAGAAAGCAATCAAGGTCTGCCAGCTGGGTGGCAGGCATCCAATCTCTGAGCCAGCATCTGCTGCTCCATAGAGTTTGCATGGACAGGTACCTGAAACTGGGAGTCGAGAACTTGGAACTGGGAATTGAACCAAGTACTGTGACGTGGGATGGAGACCTCCTAGCCTGTGTTTTAACCATTAGGCCAAATGGTTAAAACATTTCTTCTCTTTAGGGGAAAAAAAGAAGAAGAAAAAACTTAATTTTTATGCAAATCTCATGTGGCAGAAAGTCATAATCCAACAGTTCTTTGTAACACTCAGTCTTGTACACCTTTCTGAGAAGGGATCCAGGTTGGAAAATGAGCACAAAGCTGTCTCTCACAGCACTCAGGACAGGATCTTACATACACATGACTCATAATAATGAGTTATATCTGAGGTCTTACTAATGTCAATTAGTTTTCCCTTTGTGTCCCACTTAAATATATCCTTGAACTTTTCTTTCATTTCCCTCATTAACACACACTGCTTAATTAGAGAGAGGAGATGTTTCTCTCTCTCTCTCTCTTTCTTCTCCACTACCCAGTACTCTCTCTTTACAGGCTCCAACATTTCCTCTCTGCTGACCTCACAAGCCCATATCCTTACGTTTCCTCCACATTACTCAATTTCTAGTGGTTCCCAAGCCCTCAGGGCCCCAAAGGAAGCAATATGTCCTAATGCTCCCCAAAAGCCATCTTTGCTTAGTTTTTAAATCTGCTAGACCTTCATTAACATTAATGAATAGATGGGAGGACCAAAACCAAGCTTACGTGCCAGGGGCTTCTGCTAGATGTGAGAGAACGGACAGATGTTCAGTTTGCCAGAAAGAAGGAAGCAGGGACAAGTCAGAAATGGATAAAGAAATCAGAAAAGCCAAAGAAAAGAGTTCATTCTAGCTCTGGAATCATGAGAGGCTTTGGAGAGAAGTGGCAATGTTGCCATGACAGTGAAGTGTATTTTCTATCTATCGTTTAATTATTAACAAGAAGACAGGAGATAAAGACAAGCATAAAATGTGACAGGAGATCAGAAAAACCATGGTGTGGCAGGTTATGACTGGTGCAAAGAAAAACCTCCTGCAAGCATCAAAAAGCAGAGCAGTCTAAGGTGTACTGGATACTTCTGGAAGGTTATAGGAAAACGTCAGACCATGCTGAACCCGTCCACATCACCCGCTGGCAAATCAGAGCACCAGAACACAGTGTGGGTCTGGCCAGGTTCAGTCATGACACAAACCAGTGCACATTACGGAATGCCAAGGTGGGGTGAGCCGTACCAGATATGGTCACAGCGCCCAAACAGAACATGTGATAACCAGGGAGTGAGGGGGCAAAGCCAGTAGGGGGAATGTGGGGTCCCCTCCTAGACAACCTCTCCCACTGGAGAGCATGAGTTAGAATGGGGGCATACCAGACCAGGCAGGGCTACAACACCTGTGGGCCTCATGTGAGCTAGATTAGGAAAGGGTCAGGTTGGGCTGACTGTTCCAACTGGTACAAGCAATAATTAGGGTGGGTAAGGGTTGGTTAGACTTTGCTGCAGCATCAACTGGCTTAATCTGTCAAATTAAACTCCAGAACCTCCTGGAGAGTGCATAATCTGGGAGTGGGAGTGGCCTAGTAGGGAGATAGTGGGCACCTCCCTCTTGGGTTACCACTGCCACTGGAGAGCATGAAAACCAGGACAGGGGCAGGGATGGCTAGGGAGAAAGTCACCCACCAGTTTGTGTGTGGGCTGGATAACAGGGGTGATTGGGTTGAACTAGGCTTCAATGCCCATTGACAAGTACGAGAGCTAAGTGGGATGTGGAACAGACTGAACAAATCTGTGGTATATACTGGCATGCCTGGGAACCAGGGTAGGGGGCAGGCCTGGTGGGGGTTATGGGGAGTCACCCCAACTATGCTGCAGCTCCCGCTGGTTTGTGTGAGAGCCGAGTATGATGTGGGCAGGATCTGGTTGGACTATAATACCCATAGGTTGGCATGGAAGACAGGGCTGGAAACAGAACTGACCCAGCAACCGCAACGATCAGCAGATGCATAACCCCAACCATGAAGAGACTGTGTCAGCCAGTGGATCCTGAATAGATTTCATCTCAATTGGAACAGCGAGATTGGCAACAATTCAGAACTTTTGAACTATCAAAACTGCTTGAGCAGGACCCTCAGAGCATACCTCACATAAGGGACACGGAATGGGTGGGAGGCTGGGTGGGGCTTTTCCCTTTGTTTTACTCCTGACCCCAGATACAGGGGAAAATGATGATGTTATTGTGCAAACAATGGTATTACCCACTTTCTTGTAGCCCTTGACCCTTTGTACCCTAATCAACTAAGTAAGATTACTTAAAAAAAAAAAAGACAAAAAAAATACACATGCCTTCATGAATTTCAAGCATGTTTGTACTGAAACTCATTCATCTTTTAATTCCTTTTTCCACAAATTTTGTCAAACACTCTTGTATAAAAAAAAAAAAATTGAGAGGCAAATAGAAGAAGGGAAGGAGGAAAGAATGTGCAAAAGCTGGGAGAGGCAGCGAGAGGGAACAGTAGCCAAGATCAGAAGGAGGCACCTGCCCATGCAGAAATGTCGGGCAGGCCATCAGCCTCCACACAGTGCATCAGAGCCAGGAGTTGATGAGTCTCGACCATACAGCCCTTGATCCACTCAGCTAATCCTCTCGTGTGTCGCTTTTGCCTAACAAAGCAGTAATGTTCTCAGTTGCTTTGGTTAAGTATCTCCTAGGGACAGATTCCCAAATTACACTCCTGCTTCCACCTCACCCAACCACCGGCCCCAAGAAGCTCTCTGCGTTTCTCCGTGGTGGTGGTGGTTGCTTGCATATTGGAAGGCCACAGGGCTTCTTCTACTTTGTGGTCTCTCAACCACAGCTAGGAATTGAGAACATTTTCACACATCCCGGGGATACCTGTCGGGTCCAGAAATAAAAGTAAAACTTCTCCAACTTCTAAATACACAAAGAGAGTTACCTTTTAAACCAGCAGTTGTAAGCTTCTATACTTTCTCTTACATGATCATTCCCAATTGTACTTCTTAAATAAAACGTCCATTTTAGCTGTGGAAATAGATTTCCATCCTGAACAACGTGTCCTTCTAGAAATAAGTGTTGAGTCAGATATGTTATGAGTCTCCCAAAGGAATGGTGCACACTCCACTGTGTCTTCCCACTTGAGGCTGACTCCTGCTGCCCTGCGGTGGGGCAGCTTCTTTCTCCACATCACAGGAATCAAGAGGAAGCGCGTCGTGGAAACACATTTCAGAGAAAGAAGAATTACTTACGGTAAATTGAAAATGTCTTTCACGGGCAGGAAAAAAATGCAATTTAAGGTATTGGTGGGTACTCAGTAGTTCCATCCACCACTTCTCAGGGACATCGAAGTAAAAGCATATTTTAAAGTCGTTAGTCTGAAAAAGAGCAATTTTCACCCCAGAATCTGCCCTACTTTCAATTTCCCAGAAAAAAAAAAATCTTTGCTTCTCTAATAATAAATAAAAGTCCCTCTGTGAATAGCTTACATCATGGCAGGCACTTTCTGTAAGTTATCTCATTTTGTCCTTAAAACACTCTCAAGTGGAAGGCATTCTGAAAACGAAGTCCCTGACGGGAAGACAGAGGTAGCTATTATGTGGACCATCTGGGGAAGAGAGGACTACACTCAAGAGCAGAGTTGCAAAACTGTTAAGGCCTATAGGGGAACAGGTTAGAGACCCCTGAATCAAACAGGGTGAGAACAGAGAATCAGAACAGTCCATCTGAGATGCCTAGACTGGGTCCATGGGTTTGGGACAAATGGATGAATTAGGTTAGCTTGAAAGATTGTGTATGCTATCATGTGGAAATTAACTCTTAGTACAACAGTGATGTGTCCACCTGGCATCACAGCATGCTGTTTCTAGAAGCGGCAAACAGTCTGGAAGTTCAAAACTAGTGCTCTTACCATAACTATTGTCATCGCATATTTTGAGAAACAATATATGAGCACAGAAATATGCTAAACATTAAGAGATGATGTTGAGGGCCCAGCAGCGTGGCCTAGCGGCTAAAGTCCTCCCCCTGAATGCGCCGGGATCACATATGGGTGCTGGTTCTAATCCTGGCAGCTCCACTTCCCATCCAGCTCCCTGCTTGTGGCCTGGGAAAGCAGTTGAAGATGGCCCAAAGATTTGGGACCCTGCACCCACGTGGGAGACCCAGAAGAAGTTCCTGGCTCCTGGCTTCGGATCGGCATAGCACCGGCCATTGTACTCACTTGGGGAGTGAATCATCAGATGGAAGATCTTCCTCTCTGTCTCTCCTCCTCTCTGTATATCTGAATTTCCAATAAAAATAAATAAATATTTTTTAAAAAAAGAGAGAGATGATGTTGAAAATAAATACCAAACCCACCATCCCCTAAAGCTTCTGTGCATCACATTATATCTTGAAGATTTTTAGTTGCTTCTAGTATTTTTATGGTATATCTGTTTTATTTGAAATGCAGAGTAATAGCGAAGGAGAACAAGAGGAGAAAGAGAGGGGAACAGCTTCCATCCAACGGTTCACTCTGCAAATGGTTACAGTGGCTAGGTTACTGCCAGGAGCCAGGAACTCCATCCTGGTCTCCCACACAGGTGTAGGAACCCAAGTACTCGGTCCACCTTGCACTCCCAGCCCAGGCATATTAGCAAGAAACTGAATCAGAAGAAGAACCACCAAGACTGCAACAAATATTTCCTATGGGAGGCTGACACCACAAGCAGTAGCATAACCCATTTTTTGTAACAGTATAATTAATTTTTAGATATTCTTTATTTGCAATAATACTACATCCTTAGAGCAAAAATATAAAACATCAAAACTAACAATAGAATCATGACTACATGACTAATATTCCTATTTGTTAAGAAATATTTGTGTAAAATTGCATAACTCTATTTAAACTAAGTACCTTAATTTGGAAGTATGCAGTAGTTAAATGAATCACCCCCCCCCCAAAGAACTAACATAAAACTAAAAGACATGATAAAAATTTTAGAAAGTGGCCTTTCTTCCCTTAACAAAGGTGTCTCCTTTTAAGCCTCTTCACTTTCCACTTTGCTTCTGTGTTCTAGGGAGAGCTATACTGCACCACACACCTTTGTTCATAAGTGGAATCACGTGGCCAGTTCTGGCCACTCAGGAGTGGAAATGAGAATGAAACTTACAGGACAAAGCATCCAGTCACCAAATACGCCTCTCTATATCTCTCAGCCTATCACATTCACCTGGAAACCTGCATCATCTGAATGCCAGGACTTGCAGCAGGCTGTGCATGAAGAAGAAATAAAGCCTTGGCCTGGCAGGTTGGGCTGTCACTTGCAAGGCTGGCATTCCATACAAAAATAGGTCTACTCCACTTCCATTTGAGATTCCTGCTAAAGTCTCTAAGGAAAGTCAGCAGGTGCTGACACGTGCCACACATGTGAGTGGCCAGATCCTACCTCCTGGTTTTAGTCTGCTCTCTCTCTCTCTCTCCTCTCTCCTCTCTCCTCTCTCCTCACTCGTCCCTCTCCTTTCCTCCCTTCTTCCCTTCTTCCTTTGTCTCTTGCTCTGCCTTTCCAATAGATAAGTAAACAAATGACTGATCAAATAAATAAATCAGCAAGCAGATATTTGTTTAGAAGAAGTGGGAAGCAGTTTGGAAGGCTAATCCTCCCCCATGTGATGTTGGAATCCCCTATATGTGCCAGTTTGAGTCCCGCTGCTCCACATACAATCCAGCTCCCCACTTGTGGCCTGGGAAAGCAGTGGAGAATGGCATAAGTCCTTTGGACCCTGAACCTGTCTGGGACACACAGTAGAAGCTCCTGGTTCCTAGCTTTGGACCAGCCCAGCTCAGCCATCACAATTTTTGGAGAGTAATCAAATAATTGAGTGGATGAATTTTGTGTTATTTGGTTAATAGCTAATCACGGGCTTTTTAAACCTGTTGGGCATCTACAAATGGTTTTTTGCTGCCTTTATTCCTGAATTGGACTCCCTTGCTGGGCTGCTGCTTCCAATGGTAAGCATGAGAGGCTAGAACTAGGGGCAGGTTGGTCTGGGGGCATGAAATGTTGGGCTAGACTGCTGCATCCGCTGACAGGTACAAGAGCCAGAATGAGTACAAGCCAGCTAAGCTAGGCTGCAGCACCCACTGGCAAGTACAGGAACTGGGTGAGAGTCCTGACAGACTAGAGCACAGTACCATCTGGTACTGGGAACCAGTAAAAATCTGGCACTGGGAACGTGCTGGGCAAGGGAATTGTGGGCACTTCCTGCTAGGCTGAATCTGTTGCTGATGAGCATAAGAACAAGGGCTGGGGTGGAAAAGGATGTATAAGGTGATGGCACCTATCAACATACATAAGGGCCAAATCTGACAGCAGGAGGCAGCTGAACTGCCACAGCACCTGTGGGTGTTCATGAAAAATGAATGGAATGTGTTCTGGGCTGGGCTAGATCACAGCAGAGGCCCCCCCCACACACACACACACACTGGGTCCAGGGCAGGCTTAGTTTGATTACCAGGGGTTACCCCCAACTAGGCCACAGCACTTGTTGATATGTGTGAAGGTTGGGTCTGTGGCAGGTTACCTGGGCTGGGCTACACACCCGAGTATTCACATGAGATATGGGGATGAAGCAGAACTGACCAGGTAGCAGCATCCACCAGTATGTGCACTGGCTGGTGCAGGTGACACACCACACCTGATTCTGCACTGGCTGGTACATGTGTCAAGTATGAGGTTACCACAGGCGAGGTTTCTTGGGGTCTCCCCATTGGACTCAGATGCTGGCCACGGGGAGAATCACAGGATGTGATTCTATGTGATTCTACTCCATAGTGCAACTATGGATTACCTGTATTGGCATGGGGCCTCCTCAGTTGCTGATGCCTGTGCAGTGGACAGCATGTCCAGGTGCACATAGAGGACATGACTGCCAGCTTATCTAGGCCAACAGAGGATATCAACTGCCTCTTCAGAGGATGGAGAGCAGAACAGGTTGGACAGTTCTCTTGGCCAAACTTTGCAGCATGTTCCTGGGTCTGTGGATACACTAAGGTGAACTGTATCAACCAGCAGACCTTGGAAAGATATTCCCAACCCTAGAGCAATGAAACTGGCAACATCTCAGGGATATTGAAAACATTCAAGTAACACCTTCGGAACACTCTTCCCAACATCAGGGTCTCTAAGATACCATCAAAGGACCATCTCCCATCCCCAGGTGTGGATGTAAAGGGGGGAAAAAAGGCTAAAACGTGTGCCCCATCCACCCTCCCTCATACCTGACCCTCTCCATCCTAATCAGAGGCCCACGTGAGGGTGCATCCCTCTCAACAATTTCAGAAATATTCAAAATGCTTTTAATTAGATATTTTAGAAATGAACAACGAAAAAAATCAATTGTTGAGTATTGCTTGATAGACAATGACTTTCCATCACTGGGTTCACTCCTCACATGATCTCAGCACCTGCTGTTGATCCAGTCCCCAAGCCAGGAATGCAGGAACTCATTCCTGATCCCCCACTTAGATGGCAGAAATCCTTTTACTTGAGCCATCATCACTGCTTCTCAGGAATCTGCTTTAACAGGAAGCTGGAGTAAGAGTGTGCACCAAGTATCAAACCCAGGCATTCCAACATGAGGCGCATATAGCTTAATTCCTGCATTAACTGCTGGGCAGATACCTGTCCTCTGCCTGCTGGGTATGTGGTATCTCTTAGAATTTAATTATATATTTTTTTAATTCACAATGCCAAAGAAAAATCTATAAACTATTATTAAAGACTATAACATAACCGGGGTGACAAACTCCTTTTCTGACCAACCTTGCGATGCTGTGAGCTCTCTCCCTCACAAGGCCTCCCTAAGGACTACACTCAGGGCAGACAGCGTTGTCTGCCCTCCACTCCCTACAATAAGAGACATGAACAAATGCACCTGTTGGCTCAAAGAGGCACCCCCTGGGACTACCCAGTCCTCTCTAAGGCTTGCGAAATCACAAAGCTGCCACAGAACTTACTGTGTGTCCCAAGCTTTCCTCTCCCAGTCCTTATCAGAAAAGGACCCTAACTTGTGATGAGCCCTGTTGGCAAAGTTCCCTAATTGCCTGGGGGGACCATCTCCACCTGCTCTTTATTACTTTCCACTTCCTTGACCTTGCTAGGGCCCTCACTCATGCACCGCCCTTTTCCTTCCTTTTGTCTCTGAAATGCCCGGTCACCCCTCAGTGATTTAGATGATTTCCACAGCTAAGGAGTGAAATCTGTCTCACTACCTCCCTTGTACTCAACTTTAATTCTCTTGCATAGAACTTAGCAAGACAATCCACGCTTTCTCTGTCATTCTGCTGTTCAAGTAAATAAATATCTCTTCCGAAGGTTCGAGAACAGTTAATGTTATATGAAACAACTTACAAGAGATTTCCCGACAAGATGTAAAGTGTATTATAAAGCTGCTGTGATAAAGAAAGTGTGGCCCCCACATAGAGCCATATGGTGCGATCAGTAAAACAAAAAGGGAACTCAACATCAAACGCATGCCTAAAGGTAGACTGGATATATGATCAGAACAGCATCACAATGAAAAAAATTATAAACTATTGAATATTTCATTCTGGGAACGTTTATTACCAATTTGGGCAAAATATGAACTAGGTTTGAAATTCACCCACTTCATAAAAAATAGAACATCACCATTTGCATAAAGGTTAAAACCACATTACCAATACACTTGACTGTTGGCAATTCATGCATAGATACAGAACAAGATTACACAAGAATGCACAAGCTGGAATCTATGAAAGTTTTCTTTTCTGGTTAAATATTTTTAAATAGGAAAAGACAGGAAAAGTAAAGACCAAGAGTGGCTTCTGAGGCAAGTGGATAAATGAGGTAGAACACTGCCATAATTTAGTTCTCAAAAAAATCAGAGATTTGTCAAAATAATTAAAAAATATATTTTAAATATAACGTGTTTCTTTTTTGTTTTCCTCTATAATCTCTGCATGTTGGAATTGTTCTCAATTCACTGGAAGGATTAACATTCATTGAACTGTGTTACTCTGCCACAATTATGGTAGAGGTCTTTGTTCGTAATATCATTTACTTCTCACAAAAACTTTGTATAAAATGGTCATTCTTCAGGTCAGTTTTATTTACAAGGAAATTGAATTTCAAATGGTGAAATTTCCAAACAGATGAAAGATTCAGAAGTGCCTGATTCCAAAAACAGCACAGGCATTTTGCCAAGCCATCACTTTTGAAAATGAGTCTATGAAGCAGAGCGTGGTGAACCCAAAGCTCTTATTTTAGTTTGATTCCATAAGCCCCATCAACATTAATATAGCGTGAATATATCTGGTGTTCCAATTTTCCATGGCCCCTTAATACACGTTTTTTCATGCAATCATGAAGACTGTTTACTAATATGATGAAAATCCTATCTTGGACTTGCCAAGTGACATGGTTGGTGTGCCACGAGAGAATGGGACTCATTTCTGAAGCATCTTCTGAAGTTGCTTGCCATTTTCTCCTTCAATATAGTTAAGAGAAAGATTGCCTAGATGGGTTTGGCTGTAATGCTTGCTGTTTCAATTACTTTGTTTCTGGCTTGCCTGCCCAGGCATTTAAACCAGAACAAGGGTTTCAGATTGGAAAAAGAGGAGGGATTGGAAGAACACCATGCCCTTGAAGTCCTTGGTAAAGCCAGTCTGTAAGGATGAACTCAGAAAATTGGAAAAGTTACTGCATGTTAAGCCAATGTGCTACTGCTCCTGCTAAATAACTTCTCTAAGATCAATATTTTAACGTGAAACCAGTACTATATCACAATAAATTCAAATATCATTTGCCATTTTCCAAAACTTTATAATACGTTCCCTTTTTTGCTATGATCTAGTATAAGGCATTATCAATTTTCTTTTATTTTTTTTTAATTTATTTGAAAGAGATACAAGTCTTTCATACTGGTTCATTTCCCAAACATCCACAATGTCCGGGGCTGGACCAGGCCGGACTCAGGATCCCAGTACTCCATGCAGTCTCCCACCTGAGCAGCAGGGACCCTAGCAACCCAAGCACTTGAGCTTTAAGACAGAACTTGGCATCAAGTGTTCTGATACAGGGTGCAGGCATCCCAAGCTGCTGCAACAGTACCATCTAACCCACGGCCAAATTTTTGGAATATTACAGGTGTAAAGTGCTATAAGTTGTCTTCATTTACACTTCTTGATTCTTGAGGAGTTGTAGATGTTTTGTGCTTGTTTGGTTTTTCTGTATGTAAGTGTGTGTGTGTGTGTGTGTGTTGGTTATCTAAACTTTTTCAGTAAATAACCAAATCATATCCTTTATCTCCTGAGACACTCAGGTTTTTTGTCACCACAATGGAAACAGAAGGGGTCAGTTTCATTCACAGGTTTGGAAGGTCAATTCCGAGATCAGACAGTCCCCACTGGTTTCACCTCTGAGTGTGAGGTAGTGAACAATGATTGCAGAGAAGGGATCCTGGGGGGTTGGGAGAGCAGGGCTGAGGGACGGGCAGGAAGCAGAGAGAAGCTACACTGCAAGTCTGACCTGGATAACAACCCTGCTTGGTAACCACCTTTTCAAGCCACACCCTCACTGACCTAAGGAGTTCACACGAGGTTTCATCACCTTCAAATAGCGCTGTCCTGGGTCCTAAGTCCTGTGTGCATATGCACATTTGAAAAAAAAAAAAAAAGTAACATTCGAACCAGAAGGATCTACTGGTAAAATGTGTTTTTTTCACAATTTTCACTTTGATTTACAGCTATTTTTTTTAACGTACCAGAAACCAACCTGCTGTCATTTATATCCACTCCAACTGTTCCTTCCAAGCTAATAAGATATTTGGCTTTCTGCGTGCCCAAAAGTCCTGCCACATTATTCTGTTGAAACAGCTCAGAAATGTAAACGCGGGATATGATTGATGGATACATTCATTTCTGGGGTATCAGCATCTTAATCGCAACTAAAAATCTCAATCCTCTAGACCACTTTCTGACAAGTTTAAATGGTAGTGCTCCAACATGGCTATTTTTCTATGATTTCCAAACATCTGAATACTGCCTCCTGTCTGACTATACCTTCTCTGAATTCTGAACATTTATTTCACTGCAGGAAGCAAATCGCTTTGCAGATTCATTAAGTGTTTTTTCATCTGTAAAGTGAGAGTATTAATGGCTATTACATATAATTGTGAGGAGGATTAAATGAGGCAATGTATGTTTCAGGTTATATGCAGTTAAAGTCATAAGATGGAATGCCAGAAAAGGCTCAAGATGTTAAGTATTTAAACAATCTTGTAAAAAGTGTGTTGGGGAGATGGGTGAATGAATGGTGTGTATCAAGTTGGTCTAGGAACAGAATCAGGACGTGAGCGTGGAGGCAGAGGAAACCAATAAGGCCATCTGGGTTTACTGAAAATCATTGTGATCCAGACGCTGGGGGCACCAGCAGCAAAGCCCGGGGGTCACCATGCAGGGAGCCTGACCCAGCTCCCCCCCACACACCTGCAACCACAATGCCTGGACCTTCCGAGAAAGGAACAAACACAAACTTAGGTACAAGGTCGCTTGATTTTGCCAGAAGAACGCTAGCATGAGAACAAATACAATCATTTCAAACAACTGTATGCTAATTAAAAGAGAATTTCAGAATAACAGTGATTTTTTTAAAAAAGACATAACTTTTTTGCATACCACAGATTCATTTCCCATACCACAATATTGATACGTCAGATGTAAAAGAATGGAGAATGCAAATATCTATTACATGAAAACATAAAAGAAAACTGGAGTGGTTATAGGAACATCACCTAAAATGGGTTTCAGAGAAGACAAATTACCAGGGACCAAGCGGAGTATTAACAAATGACCAAGGAGCCAAAGCATCTAGAATACACAGTGCCTCTAAATGTATACGTGTGCATGTGGCAAGCAACAGAGCTGGAAAACCCAAAAAGCAAAAACAAATGGAACTGAAACAGGAACTAGATAAAACCATAATTACAATGGAAGAGTTTAGCACTACTGTTTCTGTGCAAGCACTAATAAAAAAAATTCAGCTATAACAGAGCAGGACTGCACAATATCAATCCGCAGGCTTCAAATGACATTTATGGAACACACAGCAGAATTCATGATATTCTGAAGCAGGCATGGGGCCCTCACTAAAACAAGCTGTACAGTGCATCCTAAAACATATCTTCAAAAATGTAAAAAAACATATCAAAGCATGTGTCTTCTGACCTTAATGAATTCAAACTAGAAATCAATAATAGAAAAGTAAGAGAAATGAAATGTATTTCTTTTATAAAAAGCATTTTATTTTTATTGGAAAGTCAGATATACAGAGAGGAGGAGAGACAGAGAGGAAGGTCTTCCATTTGATGATTCACCCACAAGTGGCTGCAACTGCCAGAGCTGAGCTGATCCAAAGCCAGGAGCCTGGAGCCTCCTCTAGGTCTTCCACATGGGTACATCGTCCCAAGGTCTTGGGCCATCTTTGACTGCCCTCCCAGGCTACAAGCAGGGAGCTGGGTGGGAAGTGGGATTCGAACCGGCGCCCATATTGGATCCTGGCACATGCAAGGCAAGGACTTTAGCCACTAGGCTACTGCACTGGGCCCTTGAAACATATTTCTAATAACATATGGATCAAAGAAAAAGTGTCAAGGCAGACAATGTGTGGAACTATTAAGACCTCAGTCCAAACTCCTGCATTCAATACCGAAGTGCCTGAGATCAAGTCCCCAGCTTTGTAGTTCTGTTTGTACCACCCTTCTGCAAAACCTGGATAGGGTTGGATAAGGTTCCCAATTCCTGTACTCATCTGCTCATCTTAGCCCAGCCCTAACAGTGACAGTGCATTCAAGGAGTAAACCAGCAGTGGGACATTCTCTCTCTCTCCCTCCCTTCCTCCCATCCCTCTCTTCCTTTCAACAAGGAAAAATTAATTTTAAAAAAGAAGCGGTATATTTAATAAATCTGTATGTAAACTAACAAATAAAAAGGGAACAAACAGGCTAGCACTGTGATGTACAGGCTAATTCACTGTTTGAGGTGCTGGCATCCCATACAGGCATTGGTTTGAGACCCAGCTGTTCCACTTCTGATGCAGCTCCATGTATATGGCCTGGGAAAGCTGTGGAGGATGGCTCATGTCCTTGGACCCCTCACCCACATGGGATACCTGGAAGAAGCTCCTGGCTCGCTCCTTCAAATCCCCTCAGCTCTAACCATTTGGGGAGTGACCCAGCAGGTAACAGTTCTCTCTCTCTCTCTCTCTCTCATAAAATAAATATTTTTAAAGAGAGAGAAGAAATAAATTATTAATACCACTTATGAATGAAAGCTATTAAAATGAATATTCTCTATGACTGCGGCCCCACAAGTTGGTAAGCTAGGAGGAAGGTACCAACTCCTCAGATTGACACAAATTAGAGGCTAGCACAGTGGCAAATCAGGCTAATCTACCTGCAGCAGCAGTATCACACGTGAGCAACAGTTCATGTCCTCCTGCTCCATTTCTGATCCATCTCCCTATCAGTGTGCCTGGAAAGCTGCAAAACATGGCTCAAATACTTGGGACACCTGTCCCAGTGTGGGGGCCCAGGAGTTCCAGGCTGCAGACTTTAGCCTGGTCCAGATCTGGCAATTATAGGAAGTGAATCAAAGAATGGGAGATTACTCTCTCTCTTCTCTCTTCTCTTCTCTCTCTCCCTCTGTCTAACTTTACTTTTCAAATAAATAAATCTTGTTTAAAAAGATTTTCATAAATTCTTTCAGAAAATGTAAAATAATGACAAATATATGCAAACGAATAGAATAGAATACGGATCCCATAAATATTACTCATGTAGGCATATTTGATCAAAATTTAACAAAGAAACACAAGTGATTCAATGGGAGAGAATTGTCTTTACAACACAGTTATGGAACTATTGAACTATTGACCATCCACATGTGGCACCACTACTGCCATTCCAAAATTGAGCACATTTCAAAAACTTAACTCAAAATAGATCACGGATCTAAATACAAAACTTCTGCAAAAAAAAAAAAAAAAAAAAAAAAAAAAAAAAAATATAACTGAGTTGGGATTCAGTAATGAGTTATCAAACACAACAACAAAACAATATGCATGACAGAAAAAAGTGATAGATTCAAATTTATTAAAGCAAAGATTTTGGCTCTGTGAAAAATAATTATGGAAATGAAAAGTTTGATCATATTTTCAAAGAAAGTATTTGCAAATGACATGTTAGCATTAGACATCAACTAGATTGAATTAAGGGATTCTCTCTTTTTTTTTTTAAGATTTATTTTTATTATTTTTTCATTGGAAAGGCGGATATACAGAGAGGAGAGACAGAGAGGAAGATCCTCCGTCCGACGATTCACTCCCCAAGTGAGCGCAACGGGCCGATACTATGCCAATCTGAAGCCAGGAGCCTCTTCAGGGTCTCCCACGCGGGTGCAGGTTCCCAAATCCCTGGGCCGTCCTCGACTGCTTTCCCAGGCCACAGGCAGGGAGCTGGAAGGGAAGCGGGGCTGCCGGGATTAGAACTGGCGCCCATATGGGATCCCGGGCGTGCAAGGCGAGGACCTTTAACCACTTGCGCCACCGCGCAGGGCCCTAAGGGATTCTCTTAACTCAAAACCAGTTAACTTGTCAAAACATTCTCTAGTGTTGTTTGGAAGACATTAGCATCTGTCTTCAACCAAAGTGGACAGGCAATATCCAATCAGTCAAGCGCCAAAAGTAGAATCAAACTGAAGCTGGGACCCCTCTTCCTTTGCCCATGCATGTCAGAGCTCAATGATCAAGGGCCTTCAGACTCTTGGACTTGCAGAACAGCCACCTAGTGAGGTCTTTGGGCTGGACCATTCTATGCCACGCCCTTCCTTGTTCTCTAGTGTGGAGACATCAGTCCTGAGTTTCTCAGCCTCAATAATCATGTGTGTGCATCAATTGCTGTAATAAAGGATCCAGCCTCAGCTGTTTTATTATAGCAACAGGAAATGGATTGATGCACTGCTCACCCGTTTCCTAGTACACACAAATCCATATTATCTTAGCAGGCACACATCTATGATTTTATCATAAGTACTTGCCAATTCTAGCAAAGTTGTATAGCTTCTCTTGCCATTTTCTCCATAGAACATCATGTAATTAAAGGTAAGAAGACTTTCTTCCATTTGAGTCTGTGTGCTTTAATTCCCTTGCATTGCCTTCCTGGACTGGGTACAACATCCAGTACTGTCCTGTGTGTGTGTGAGACGAAGAAGACACGCTTGCATTGATCCCAATCACTAGCAGAAAGCATTTGCTTTTCCACCATCGAGTCTCATATTAACTTGTAGTTCTCATATCATTGCTCTAATTTATCACATAAATTCCATCCCTGCACTTCAGAGATGTTTTATCTAATGAGTATTGAATTTTTTCAAATGCTTTCTCTGCAAAGTATCATCTTGTTTAGCCTGTTAAGTGTGAATGACACTGATTGCTTTTTGTTTGCTAATATTTTGTGAAACAATCTTGTTGTTTCTATTCTTGAAGGATGTTAAAGTGCTATTTTCTCTTTGGTAGTAGTTTTGTTTGGTATCAGGGTAATAGTAGCATCATAAACTGAGCTGAGAAGCATTCTCGTTTGTAAAGGTTATGAGCAATTGGTTGTCAATCCCACTATAAACACTTGCTGATATCTTCTGGGCTAGTTATCTTTTCATTGTGCTGGTTGCGGTAGTTGAGGAATTGGCTAGTTCATCAAAAACACCTAGTTTGTGTGTACAGAGTGGTTTATGACATGCCTTATTGTCTTATTGAAGCTTGCAAGGTCTGTAGTGACATCCCTTGCTTTACTCTTGCTGTTAGAATGCCCTGTCAAGGAGAACAAAACCAATGCTATGCCGCAGAGCTCTTAGTGTTTGTCCTGAACCCCAGAAAATAAAGAGGCTTTCCAGGACAGAGAGCAAAGGAAAGGGCATTCTAAACCAAGAGTCAGGTTAGCCACCATCAAAGAAAACCCTTCCCACATCATTTGTTAAACCGATTCTAAGTTCTTTTTTTTTTAAGATTTATTTATTATTTTTATTGGAAAGGCGCATATACAGAGAGGAGGAGAGACAGAGAGGAAGATCTTCCATCCAATGGTTCACTCCCCAAGCGGCTGCAATGGCTGAAGTTGAGCCAATCCGAGGGCAGGAGCCAGGAGCCTCTTCTGGGTCTCCCTCACAAGCTAGGGAGGAGGAAAACATAACAGCAAGGTAAGCATAGTGCATGTCACAACAGAAGATATCTAAGGCTTGTGTTTCATGACCCCCAACTGAACAAAAACAGGACAGTCCATATGGGCTATTGCCCCTGAACCCAAATACTCAGCAGTCTTTACAATGATAAGTGATCATGGTATCGTAGATAAAGCACAGCAAATGGTAGAACCACCAAAAATAAACAGCTGGTGAGTCATCCTCCTCCACCAAGCCAGAGATTCTTTCCTCCAAGAGATACCAAGGCACACAGGCAGAGCCAGACAAAGGAATCCATCCCTAGAATGAGCATCACTTGGAGGAAAGCCTCATCATCACTGTTTGCTCAGAGAACTTCTCATCTGGCCAGAGATACATGGAAAATCATGAGGTGACCAATAGGAGTGGGGGACCTCTCACACTAAGAGATACCTAGCAGCCCTGTCTGGGCAAAACTTTCCACCCACTCTGGCAGCACTAACAGGGATCCAAGCCTCTAAAAATTATACTGCTCTTAGAACTACAGTCTGCAAATTAAAGGAGGATCTGCCAGCTAAAACTGAATAGGGTAACTGCTTGCAAAAATGAAAGAATTAAATAAGACTCTACAAATATAATAGACAAAGTGCCCGAGATACAATCAAAAACCACCCACCATATGAAGAACCAGGAAAATCACTACTTGAATGAGAAAATACAATCAACTTATGCCAACACCAAGATGAATTAGATAATAGCTTATTTCACAAATATTTTAAAGCAGACATGGTGAAACTTCTTCAACAATCAATTACAAATCTCTTGAAAGTAATTAAAAAGGAACATCTCAGCAAAGAACTATAAATATGTTTTAAATCAAATAGTACAAGATGCAATAGCAAAAGTGATTTAAACCCACAGATGCATGTGTGTGTGTGTGTGTGTGTGATTTTGACATCATTCTGTGGGCTGCACTGTGGTACAGAAAGTTAAGCCAACCTATGTTTCACCAGCCTATTATAATAGAGTACTGATTCAAGTAGCGGCTCCTCCACTTCTAATCCAGCTTCCTAATGATATGTCTGGGAAATCAGCAGAAGGGAGTCCGACTACTTCCATCCACAAGAAACCCTGAAGGAGCCTCTCTCCTGGCTTCAGCCTGGCCCATCTGGGGAGTGAACCAATGGGTACAAGGGCCCAGGATCACAGAGTGTAGTTTGTAAGGCATTGTTCTCTGCATCCTGCAGTAACCCGTAGCAGTGCTCGAATAGGAAAAAGTCTTGGGCTTAGAGAAATTATAAAAAGTCCTATCAACTTCCCAAGACTGGAAAAACTGTTTCATAATGGCAATTTCATAATTTTCGGAATTTTCTAGGACCCAGCAATTCCAAATTTGAACTTTGAAAATGTAGGACATAATACTATAATATTCAGGAAAAAATAGGAATTCAGTGTTTTATCATCTGATAGCTGATATTGAGCAAAGAGATCATTGTATTGCAGTCTGTTATCATTTGAATTAAAGTACTAAGTGACAGTAATCATTTCAAAAACTGAATATTCATGGCCACACACTGATGGGAGAAAAGCTAAAATAAAGGAGAGACAGACAGACAGAAACAGAGAGAAATGAGATCAAAATGGTTAAGAAGATCTGCACCGGTCTGAACAGAAAACTTTTCAGACAAGGAAGAACCACATTTCTAGAAGACAGTTGGAGGGTAAGCTTCAGTGGAGGAGCTGCAAAAATTGCCAACATTACGGAGACTTGCAAAAACCAGAAATGACACAAAGAAAGAAAGTGCTCCTCTTTCACTGCCACTTGTCCCCCATTTCCCTGGCCAGGAGACACCATCTTCCTGATAAAAGGAAGTAAAATATTAGAAGGAAAAGGAGACTGACTAAAGAAGCATTCTAATAAAGAAGTGCTAAGAAATGTAAGCAAAAAAGGAGAAAAAATCAAGCATATCACTACTGCTTGCTACTGTCAGCTGCCACACCCAACACTGCTAGCCTGGTTTCCTGTCTTATGGTTGCCATCTTGCCTATTCTACATCTAGAATAGTGGAGCTGAAGAGACTGAGGGGCAAAGTATAACAGAGGAGTGGTGAGATCTGTAGCAAGCACGAAGATTCTGAAGGCTAGGAGAGGGTGTGGAACGCATCATGCCCCTCACTGCTGCCACTCAGCACTCCCGCTCCCCAGCTCCCATCTTGCCAGTGGCAGAGTCACTGCAACGTGTTGTACAGGAGGCAGAAAGAAATACCTGCCTGCCAGTGTTCCAGATCTTTACCTGACAGCACACAGTCTTCCACATAGCCACACGATCCTCCTAGCAAAACATACGGGTTGACTGAGCAGATTAAACACACCCAAGACCCAAATATAGGCTGCTGTAAGAATCTCAGAAACTCACGAAAACCACTGATAAAAGGGTTGATTCAACAATAAGATATAACAATCATAAATATATATGTGCCCAACACAACACCATCCAGATGCACAGAACAAATAAGAACAGGCCTAAAGCAAACATATGTAGCTACATGTATATATACACACGCACACATATGTATGAACATGTATATATAAGTATGCTTACATGTATAGTGGAATAGTATTCAGCTATGAAAAACGAAATTCTATCATTTGCAGGAAAAAAAAAATGATTGGAACTAGAGGACATCATATTGAGTGGAATAAGCCAAAGACAGAGAAACAAACATATTGCATGTTATACTTTCATGTGAGGATGGAGAGATAAACTGCAAGTCCCAAAAAAGCTAATTTAAAAAAAAAGAAAAAGCAAATTTCCAAGTCAGTTTTGCTACAAACCAAGTATTTTGTCAAACTTGGCTTTTCAAGTCTTTGTCAAACAAGTTGATAGGAATTATATAACACATTTTAATGATTTTCTGGCATTTAAATCCTGTATGACTGAAACTGAGAATCTTTTCATCTGATTATTGTCTCTATCCCTCGCCTGTCACCCTAACAGATTATGCTCTTTGTACTTTTCATGTTGAACAGTTTAGTCAGTAGAGCTATTACACCTTTGACCATAATGTAACTTTAAAATATTTTATGTAAAAATTAATAAATATTCAGCTCAAAAAAACAAAAATAGTTTATATACACAATGAAATACTGTGTAGCTGCAAAAAACAAACAAAAAAAAAAGAATTACATCCTACAATCCACAGCAAAATAGATAAAACTGAAAGGATATTACTGTGAGTGAAATAAGCTAGACACTCAAAAACGAATCTTTATGTTCTTTCTTACGTGTTTTTGAGTTAAAATTTAAGAAAGAAAAATTCAACCTGAGCACACAATATTGATTATTTGAAGCTGGGAGGATTGGGAGTAATAAAATGTGTTATTACATCATAATTTTTGTAAAATCAGAACAATTCTAAAATAAAAGGTTTTAAAAATATAGTGATATCAATTGACTATGGCTTGAAATACCAGATCTGTTTATAAGAGAAAAATATCAAAAAAAGCAAAAATCTAACCCTAGCTTTAGAATGTCTCAGCCATTTAGAGAATAAGCCAGTGGATGAATAGGCAATCTTTCTCTCTCTCTCTCTCTCTCTCTCTCTCTCTCTCTCTCTCTCTCTCTTCCCCCTAGCTTGCTGCCATTGCTCTGCTTTTCAGATACATTAAGTAAGTAAGTTATTTTTATAATAAAAAACAAAGATGTTAAAGATGTTGAAAGAGGCTATTACTTATTTCACAGTTTAGGTGTCTAATCTTTAATGTCACTAGATCTTTTGTGTGCTAATTTACTATTCTTAGGAAAGCTCATTATCCTTCATATCAAAGTGATAGCACATCACTGTATCAATCGACCCGAAAGATTCCGATTGGTGACTGTGATGTCCTGGCCTCCCCACCTCCAGCTTTCTTACATAGCATCTGACTATTTCACTCTTGGAACTGTTTCCATGGTTTCTCATCGTACCCGCTACTTCCTCATTCCTTCTTCCCTAATTTCCCCTCAGTCTCTGCAAAAATTAAATAAGATGCCAGCATCGATGGCACTGTCACAGCCAACAAGGGAAAGCTTGTCCTCCAAAAGAATGTGTTTATCTACACTGGAAAAAATTCTAGAAAACCATGTAGTGATAGATTCGGAAGTTGCCAGGCCAAGGAAGAAGTCTCACTTTAAATCCCGCTTAATGTATCTAAAAGGCACTTAGAAGCATTTCTGAATGCAGTGTGTTAGCACAAGCAGCAGGGAGTAGTTCTAATTGGTTGCCTGGTTGATTAACTAAAACATGGGTTCAACAAAGGCCTCCACTAAATGAAGTGAAGATGCCAGCAATTTCTTAATGCACTATTAAAGAAGAACTCCAGTGAGACAGTTAGAGTGGATTTAACGTGCACAATCCCCTATCCAAACGAGGCTTTTCTCTGATGCTCAGAGATGCTGGTGGCTGCTACTATGGGTTAAATCGGTTTCCTTAAACTCTATGGGAGTCATGAAATTGTGAGCAGCCATGGCTGCAGAGTTAGATGATCACGGGGGCCTACAAGGTAGCACTGAAAATCAAAATGATCTGCTGTTAGAAAATCTTTCCAGGGGGTAATGGTAAATAAATACAGTCGCTTTAACTAGGGAGAAAGCAAAATGAGCAAAAGTCCTATAGGCATTGGCACTGTGCATATCAGGTTAAGCCTCCATCTGCAACACCTGGCATCCCATATGGATCCTAGTTCAGGTCCCAGATGCTCCACTTCCAATCCAGCTCCCTAATGATGGCCTGGGAAAGCAGCAGAAGTTGGCCCAAGTGATTGGGGACCTGCACCCCTGTGGGAGGTCCAGAGTAAACTCCTAGCTCCTGGCTTTAGACTGGCCCAACTTTAATCATTATGGCTATTTGGAAGATTCTCTCTCTCTCTCTCTCTCTCTGCCTTTCAAATAAAAATTAATCATTTTAAAAGAAGTCTTATGAACATATGACAATGGAAAGAGAATCACAACCTCTCATGTAATATACACTAATTGGAGCAGTTCCAATGCCCCAAAGGTTTACTGAATGAAGGGTAGATTAAAACAGGGTCTCCAGCAATGTCAGCAGCAAGAAATATGAATCTTCTTTCTGGACTCTCACAGAAGTGCCTCTGGTCATTTTCCAGCAGAATATTGCAGAGGGTCAAGAGAAGTGTCGATTCTTCCGAATGCATTGAACGCTGGCTCCCTGGTCAGTCCTTTCCTTGGGCTCCCGTAATACTGCCACACTCCACTATCCAAAGGCCCCGATTCTATTATCCTGGTACGTTAATCTCTCCATACACTCTATTATAAAAGATCCTATACACACTTCAGAGTAAGAACCCTCTTCTGTGGTTCTCAAATTCTCTATTAGAGTCATCTCTATCCACATTGTGTTGTAGAAGATCCTATATACACTTCAAGTTTGGGCTACTCCCTGGAAATGCTTCCCTCAGCAGCTAAAACCCATATAGACACATAGAGTGAGGACCAAGTGGAAGCATCCGACCATGATATTATTATATTAGACACAAAGTCCTATCCCTGAGCAACCGAAGAAATGTGTTCCACCATCGAAAACACATAAAATGTAGGGGTCATGACCTACGGCTTCACAAAAGAGATGTGTCTGAAAGAATGACAATGGAGTGAATGTCAGTGAATTGAAAAGTCACCTTTTCCCTACTTTAACTAAAATGCCCGAGATAGTATCATAGGAAGGAAAAGTTTATTTCAGCTTAGAATTTGGAAGTTCACAGTTCAAAAGTGGGTGGCCTCATTAGTCTGACGGAGGCTAACAATGAGAGAACATATGTGGAGGGATAATTACATGGCAAGCCAGGAAGCAGAGACAGACACCAGCCCCAACTCAGCTTAAATAATGAACCCTTTTGCAAGAGCGAGCTGCCTAGAGCAAACATTCTGTGACCTCCCTCCAGGTCTACCTCCCAGATGCCATAATCAGATCAAGTTTTCACTCTAAGCCTTCAGCATGTAGTGTTGATCTATTACCTGTCAACATAAGAGTTGAAGGAGTTTATGTTAACTCTGCATCTGTTGGGGAGCCAGGTCTTATTCAATCCAAAGCAGATTATGCAAAAGCATTTTAACTGTGGACAAGAATTGCAGCTGTCTGTTTTCATTGCAGATAGAGCATCCCTGGGAACCTGATGTTTAGTTACTACTCTGGAGATTTGCCCACTCACATCTGTGAGAGAATCATCCCGTAAGTAGTATTCACTTGTCCTCTAACTCAGGAGATGGTAAGAATTTCGTAGGACAAACACTCTGCCCTGTCAGCTACCAAGGAAGTGATACTGTGCTTGGTGATGCCATATTAAGTTATTAGGGAGCATACACACATCTTAGTGCACTGCTTAGGTAAGCTTACTGGAGAACAGAGAATGCCAGCTTCAAACAGGACCAAGGGCAAGGCAAGGTTCCCAGTGATTAAAACTATTCACTGGGCCCGGCGCGGTGGCGCAAGTGGTTAGGTCCTCGCCTTGCACGCCCGGGATCCCATATGGGCGCCGGTTCTAATCCCGGCAGCCCCACTTCCCTTCCAGCTCCCTGCCTGTGGCCTGGGAAAGCAGCTGAGGACGGCCCAAAGCTTTGGGACCCTGCACCCGCGTGGGAGACCCGGAACAGGCTCCTGGCTTCGGATCGGCATAGTATCGGCCCGTTGCGGCTCACTTGGGGAGTGAATCATCGGACGGAAGATCTTCCTCTCTGTCTCTCCTCTCTGTATATCCGCCTTTCCAATAAAAAATAATAAAAAAATAAATCTTTAAAAAAAAAAAAAAAAACTATTCACTATATCACACAACCTCACACAAACCTAGTGTCAAGGTTTTACATACAATATCACATCCTCAACAAAGGTTTTTTTTTCTTAGAAGACCATTAGGACCACTGACACTGTTGTGTACCCCTCATCCACTGGCAGGACTTACAGGACACTGCTACAACAAGAAATGGGATACAGTCAGGCTATATTCCAGAAGGTGAATTATATAGTAATCAACCATATAGACAGCAATTGTTCCTCATAGCCAAACTAGACAACTGAAGGCAGAGAAGAGGGATTCTGATAGGATGTATCAGGATGTCTCAGTCTGGCAACTAATTCCCTATTGATAATATTCTGTGCTTCAAAGACCATGTCTTAATTAGAAGTGTTGAGACTCGAGCAGGAACGCTCCCTCTGGATGGGGCATATACTCATTTCCATTGAATTTAAATTTGAAACTGAAACCTGGCCTTTTTTGCTTTCTTTTTCTAAAATTCCTCATACCCTGGATAACTGTACTAAGAAAAAAAAATAAAATTCACCTTTTTTTTTGGCAAGGAAAATGAATCCTAATCATTGGTGAGAAAAGACAAACATGGTGAGTGGATAAACATGTACGGAGCTGTCATGAGCCTTCTAGGGAGGTTTCATCTGCTAGCACATCTTTAGGAAAACTTGATACAACATCACCGTGGCCAAAAAGCACACGAGAATGCAGGGGAACACACACCTCCAGAATGCACGCTGCAGTCCCATCAGTTCACACCCATCGGTGGAAAGGCTCTCTGGAGAGACGGGAACATGGAGAAGTAAGGATTTTAACCACGTACCTTGCTAAGTCTTCCTTTTGTATGCTTTAGAGAATTTCCCGCTCATTCCCTCTTCTTAGCTCCACTCCTACGTGCAGCGTTAGTCTCCAGGTTGCATCATTAAGCTAGGGAATGCTGAGAGCCGGAGTGGAAAGGTAACCTGCTCTCCGCGCAGAGAGCTCAGACCAGGACACACTCAGCATCTTTGCCCATTGCAATCACTGTAATCAGTGGACCTTCAGTTGCTTGATGTCAGCTGGGAACATATCTGGGAAAGGACTCTAAACATGGAAAACAAATTAAAAATTATTAGGGTTCATCAACAGGGTAGCCTGTGATGAATATTTGTCAGGCCAGCATGGGGATGGCGAATGAGGGACCGTACATGAGGTATATACAAAGTTTGGCAAGAGAGAGAGAAGATAGAAAGACGTCTTCTAATGACAACAAAAACTTGAAAAAAAATTTTTGAGCCTTTCCTTCATTTAGTACTTAAGCACATGGCTGACATTTGTTCATTAAGACACTTGTTCCATAGACATTGAAAAAACAGGGACAGGAAAGCAATCCTCTGGAAGAGAAAAGGAGACTTGAAAACTGTACAACACCTGCTTCTCTCTGGGTGTCACTACTTGTTTACTTCCAAAAACATTGCACTTCTTTGGGTTGTTACTTTTTTAAGATTTATTTTGTTTTTTTTTTTTATTGGAAAGTCAAATATAGAGAGAGATGGAGAGAGAGAGAGGAAGATCTTCCATCTATTGATTCACTCCCTAAGTGGCTGCAACTGCCGGGGTTGAGCCAATCTGAAGCCAGGAGCCAGGAGACTCCTCTGGGTCTCCCACACAGACGCAGGATCCCAAGGCTTTGGGCCGTTCTCAATTGCTTTCAGGCCACAAGCAGGGAGCTGGAAGGGAAGCAGGGCTGCCGGAAATAGAACCAGCACCCATATGGGATCCCAGTGCATGCAAGGCGAGGACTTTTGTCACTAGGCTATTGCACTGGGCCCAACATTACATTTCTTACTGTCCTCAAGCACAAGACTCTAACCATTCTCTCTGCCCCAAATAAGCATACACGCATACACACACACACACACACACACACACACGTATATATTTTTATCTCCCTCCCAGATGTATGCAAATCCAAAACGCTCACTATTAATCCAGCTTAGTACACTTTGTTACAGTCTTTGATAGAAGCCAGAAAACAACCACTCTCTCAGATTGCTTTGCAGCAAGAAGTGACCCGTGACAAGAGCAGCAGGTGGTAAAACATAACTGCCAACTTTGGGAATGTATCTACTTTCTTGACTAAGACATGATGACACCCCTACGGCTGGCTTCCAGACACGCAGTGTGTGCTCTCAAACAAGGGCCTGGACTCAAGAGAGCCCTTTCCACCTCCTCTCCATTCGGGTCAGAAATGTTTCTCTTTGATACTGGGCTTGTTTTGTGTCTAACGAGAACAGGAACACGTTGAGGGAAGCAGATTTGCCAGGTGACGGTGCAGGCAGTGGGGCAAGGGTTTGAGCCCCGAATGGCATAGAACAACAGCAACAGCAGTTCACGCAGTGACCGCCACAGGAAAGAGGGGGGCGTGTCTGGGACTCAAGGGATGACCAGCTTGCCTTTCTGTTCCTGGCGCCCTTCACTAAGGCCTCTGCGCCAGTACTAACTGAATCCCCAGCATCAGGAAGGGAGCCCCGTGATCACTCCCTAAGTAACTACACCAAAAAGTACCCATGGGCATCACAATAGCATGTACTCGGGAGTCATTTGGATTCTCCGAAGAGTTCAGAATCTTCAGTTTCAAAAATAATTACAACACTGGAAAGCAAATGGAAATTAAATGCCAAGATGGCGGTATCCCAGGAGGGGGAGAATGCTAACCTGCAAGGAAGCCGTGGATGAACCAATTATTAATGAGGGGAACAAATTTTAAATCAATGTTTCCTTTTTAATTGAAGCTACAGTAATAGACTGCAGAGGCAGATATGGTTAATTACATCCAAACCATGGAGTCACTTTCAATTTCTTGTCCAACCTCTATACACTGCCAGAAATGTCACAGGAGCCATTAAAATGCCATTGTACAAATTTACATTTAAAATAAGTTTCAGACTTCCATAAAACTGATTTTAGAAAAATTGTTCTGTAAGAATCAATTCCAATTCTACTACAGTTTATATTTCAAAATAATTGGCTACAAATTTCCCATCTACGTCACAGTCTATAAAATACCCTTATCAGCTCTGGTAAATACTGCAGCAGCAGGAGAAAAATGTTCGTCAAAAATATTTAAGTTATCAAAAAGCATTTGCAACCTAGCATTTACCAAGAGTGACTGTCTCTGAGTTCAACTATATTGGCTTAAAATAAACTTACTTTTAGCATAAATTTTGATGACCTAAAAAGCAAAATTGCAGAAAAATACAGCTTTAGAAAAATAAAAGTACACGTTAAGCATCCCTTCTTTGAAATGGTAGAGATAAGAGGCATTTTGAATTCCAGCTTTGTTTCTGATTTTGGACTATTTGCATATACATAATGAGATGTCTCGGGGTTGAGACTTTTGTCCAAGCATAGAATCCATTCATGTTTCATGTTATATCATATTCACATAGCCTGAAGGTAATTTTATATATTATTTCTAATGTGTTTGCATTTTTATTATAGTTCACCATATCAGTACAGAATTTTCCATGTGTGGTGCCATACTAGCACTCTGAAAGTTTTGGATTTGGAGCTTTTCAGATCTGCGTGGGAGGGATGTTCGGTTGCAGTAGGATCAATTAGAGCAGCAAATTAATTAGTATTAATATTTTATATGAATTTTTTACAACTTGTAATGTTTCTTTTTATTTGTGCAAAAGACAGAGAGATGGAGCCAAAAACAAAGCTCTTCTATCCACTGGTTAACTCTTTAACTACCCAGAGAACTCAGCGCTGAAGTCAGGAACCCAAATTCAACACAGTTCTCAACGCCACTCTGCACTACTTGTTGAACTAAAGATTCCACATTGTCATTCCCAGGCATCACCCCTACCAGATGCTACCACTCCTTTCTGACCTGAAAGCATATGTGACATTGAAATAACTTGACGTGAGAAAACTACATCCTACTTGGCAAGGATGCTTGAACCCCCAGCTGTGCTGTTCAAGAACGACAAGGAGAAAAGTGAATTTCACTTGGTTCAACAGTGGAACAGGAGAGCAAAGAAGGCTTAGAAAGTTAGTGGTCAATAACTGTTCGTCTCAAAGGTAGTTCCACATCAGCTCCGTCTCTCTGAACTCCTTCCAATTCATGACGCTTGTCTTTATAAATCCTGCTGTCCTCAGTTTAGGTTGGAGAGGTCTGTAGGACATGAGCCCCTCTCTACCCATGGAATAAAAGACTCAAATCTCAATCAGTGTGTGGCACTCTCTGTATCCGCTTGTTGGAGTCAAGTTGAAATCCTAAGGTGGAAAACCCAACATATTCAGAAGGAAGCATCACCTAGTGGGATACCTGTTCAGTTACTGGCTCTGGCTCTGAGCCCAGCCTCCTGCCAATGCAGATCCTGTGAGGCAGTGTGCTGGTTTATGGAACTGGCTTCCTGCCACTCACATGGGAGACCTCTAATCGATTCTCGGTGCTTGGTAGTGGCCTGGTGCAGCCTTGTCTGTTGTGGACATTTGGCAAAGTGAACCAGGGATGAAGACTCTCTTTCTCTCTTTCTTCCATTCTCTTTCCCTCCTTCCCTCTCTCCTCTTTTTCACTCTCACTCTCTCCCCAACTCACAGAAATAAATATTTTTAGACGTTCTTAAAAAATGAATAACCGGAGTAAATTGTTTTGTTGTTTACTTTGCCACTACGCTGATGTACTCATCCTAGACTATTCCTCACTAGATAAATTACTGCATGTACAAAAACAAATAATAAAGCACTAGTGGTTAGAGCCGCTCCTGGTTCACTTTCCTGATAGGTCTGTGCATTTACTGCTGGCGCCCCCTCAGAAATACCCCGACCGCTTAGAAATCCCCCATTCTGCTGTCATATTCATCCCACTAACACACCACATGCCTCACCACCTTGGATGGGTTTTCCCCCAGCCCATGTTTTCATGATTATCTTTACCTTTGCTGCATCACAGTGTAAATACTTGTCGAACCAGTAAAAGAACGCATGCATTTTAAAATGGTCCCCTTGGCTAAGAAATCAGACTCTGAGCACAAAACAGAAAATGGGGAAAGCACCTATTATTATTTCTCCAGCCACAAGAATACAGAAGTTTCTTTGGTTGTTGTTTTGTTTTAATACTTCCAAATATTATTATAGGTTACCAATTACCTCGTACCCATTGATGACTATCGTTCTTACCTAAGCTCAACACACAGAAAACTGATCCTCATGGAGGCAGGGGTGGTCCATCTCTCATTACAAGAGCGGGACCCATTATCATCTTGACACCAGACTGTGCAACCCACCCACCCCGTAGAAGGAGCTCTCCCTGGCATTTCAACCTCTCAGAATCTGGAGCAGCATACAGAAGTACCCAGGAAGCTAAGAACAGCTTCAACATATATTTTTCTCCACCGTTGGTGGTGAAATCACGTACTGGGAGCTGCAGCCATGAAGCAGAAAGCCAATTGCTGGCTCTGTTCCTTCAGTCCTTCTCACCAACAGTTCCCAAACACAGCCCCTCTTCCCTGGAGCACAGACCAAAGCCCTTTTCTGACTCAAGTGTGGCTTGAAATGCATTTTGTTATTAATGACCTTTCTCATCTCTCTAATGATGTCCGTTTACTACAAATGGATGACCCATTTTATCCATATAACTTAGCAGGTCCTCTGTGTCAATTTCACCAAAGTCACATTCTTCTTCTTAAAACCCTGTCAGAGTTCTCTGCTCCCAATTTCAGCTTCCTCCTAGCATGCACCCTTGGAGGGAGCAGATGGTGGCTCAATCCTTACTAGCCATGTAGGATGCCCAGACTGAGTTCCCTGCTCCCAGTTTTGCACTGATCCAGCCCCAGTTATTTTAGCCCTTTGAGGCTCAGTGGATGGACTGGTGTGTGTGTGTGTGTGTGTGTGTGTGTGTGTGTGTGTGTGTACCTCTCTCAAATGGAAAAAAGAGAAAAGAAAGCTTTCTATCTTCATATCAATTGCCAACTACAAACAAGGCCAATCTGAGAGCCAAGGACTCCTTTCACAGCGACAGAATCACAGTTAAATTCAGAACATTAGGTTGCATTTGTACATGTTTGCTGCAAATTCTAATTACCAAACCTGAAGGTTCAATGATCGTGATGACAACAAATCTAGCAGCTTTTCTGTCTCCAAAAGCTGCCTCTCTCCTCCTAGACTTTATCAGGCCAGTTGGCAAGGCATTTTGTCTATATGACAACACACGATGGTCCTTGAAACCAGAACAGGATCCTTGAGCCCTCTTTTTAAAGGAAAGATGCACTTACAAATAAATAGAAAATAGTATGCAAAAATGGCTGTCAGCAATAATGAGGGTACTAATGATCGCAATGTAAGTGTGTGTAACACATCTCCTCAGTTTGTTATTTAAGGGAGACCAAGAGTCCATGAAATGAAGATGTAGTGTGTTTTTTTTTTGTTAACTGTTGGCATTTTACCAATACTAACATTTATGAAATATAAGAAAGCATATGGTAGTACACATGTATTTCATGGGGTAATAGACAAACAGTTATTTCATGGTATTTAATAACTTCTAAAGCTCTTTCCTGTCCATTTTACTGTAGAGGAAACAAATCATACTCAACCCAGTTGTACATGTGAGAAAGTTGACATAGGAAAAAGTTAAATCACTTCCCCGAACTTCCTTAGTTCCATATCTCTACCTCTCCTCATTGCAACAAAATATCCCTCTTGATTTATAATCTCATTAGGGTAATATAAGCTTGAATTTGGTTACCACAGAATTCTCTATTCTGTCTAAGTTTTGTCTAAGTTCTTACCATAGACAAAAACACTCATATGGGGCAGATTAATGTGGAAATACAAAAAAGTAGAGAATAACAGAAAGTTACTGTATTGCATAGCGATGATTTTTCAAGGACTCAGAGTTCTAGAGAGATAATTCTACTGTCTTCATACATTAATACACAATACTCTTAACTTGGTGGACTTGGTCTAAAACGTTTGTGAACTTAAAGCAAGACTAGGAGCAAATCCAGTAAAGTCACTTTCTGTTGCCAGTATTCTATATGGGCAATGACTCAAGGGCCAGATGCTACACTTCCCATCAAGCTCCCTGCTATTAGCCTGAGAAGGGCAGCAGAGAACACCCAAGTTTCTGGGCCCCTGCCACCCATGTGGGAGACTCCAGATGAAAGTGCCAATCTCCAGGCTTTGCCCTGGCTCAGCACTGGCTTTTGTGTTCATCTGGGGTGTAATTAGTGGTTGGAAGATATCTTTCTTTCTATAACTCTTTCAACATCAATAGGTAATTTTTTTTAGAAAGTAGCTTTATAAAACAACAAAATGTAAAGCTCTTATAGAAATCTTCATCTATTCGCATGAGCTGATATTAACAATAATAAATCCGTTTGCAGTTTTATAAAAAAAAAAGGGGGGGGACTGGAACAGCAATGCTGATATTCCAACATCTCAATGCCTATTTTTGAAAAGCAGCATATGGGCAATGGATGAGACTTGACTGACAGAAACAGTTTTTGTAGCCTTGGAACACCTCACCTGGAGCCCAGGAACGCGACTGGCTGAAGATGAAGGCACAGGATCACCAATGTCAAGTGGCCAAGTCATTCATTCCTCAGGACCTTCTGAGATCTTATTTTGATAAACAGGCTACTTAAATGTGGATGTATGTACTCAAGACATGAAAAATAGAGGTGGGCCTAGAGGAAAAAAAAAAAACCCAAGTCCTGCTATATTCTGGCATTTTACAACCTTGCTCGGTCGGCAAAATCTCCCTTGTCCTGCAAAGCTCAGGTCACACATCTCTCCCTCCCAGAAGCACTGCCAGCATGCCTCTCCTGGGCCCTTTCTTAGAGGTTTCCATGGTGCCTGGTTCATACTTCTGAACCTACCCTAGAGCTTTGCAGTTTCACACTCCAGCACTTCCCTAATCCACAAACACAGACATCGGAAAGAGAAGATTAATGTTGCCCATCTGTGTTTCCACCATGACCAGGCCAAGGCCAAGCACACGATAGAGGCACAGTCAGAGTTGGCTCGATCAATGACAAAAGGACCTAATTCAACTTGGCAAGGAAAAAAATGCAAAAAATCTGCTTTTCTCATTAAATAATGCACATGAAGATTGAATTAAATCACCAAGCCTTACTACAAAAAAAAAAAGCAAACATTTTTTAGATTTACTGATTCCCCCAGGAAAATGGAACTACTCATTACTTGAAAAAATTAGTTACTGCATCTTGCCTTTTCATTTTCTTACTGACAGCTTTCCTAATGACATTAGTGAAGATATTCCCCAAAGATCCAAGAAACTCATCCAAACTTCATCAACTCAAATTCTGTGTCAGGAAGATTAATTGGATGAGACTGTTGCCCTCACGCTGGACTCTTAGAAAGTGCGAACATTGCCATCCTGAATCGTATGCGCAGCAAGCCAGGCTTTGTTCAATTCTCTGATTGGTGTTAGTTCCTCAGCTTTAGGAAATGGAAGTTTATGTCTTCATTATTAATGCCAATTCAATAATTGACAATGTATTACCTATCTAGTCAATTACAACATTCTCAGCCAGACTTCTCCTATACGCTACTCTGTTCCGTCAGCTTTAATGTAATGTATTGCATTGGTTTTTGAAAATTAAAAAATAAACTTTTAAGCAATAAAAAGAACAACTCGAGTATGGCCTGTGGATATAGCCGTAAAGAGAAAGCTTATTGTTGCAAGAGATGCTTATGTTAGTATGTTTTTTAAAGATCATCCTAAATGACCAATGATGGAGGCATAATTAAGGAAACTACAAAGCAATTTCTCGAATCTCTGATTTCTCTTTCATTCCTCCTCCCACACTCCACATTGATTGTTAATCTTTGTGGTCTCTCATAATGAAAAGTGCCAAGTTTTCAGAAAAAGTAAGTATCCCTCTCTCTTTGTCAAACTCACAAACTAACAATTCTTATAGATATCCTCTCTTTTCCTCCTGTGACACGGGAAGAAAAATCGAAGCCGAAAAGCTCCTTGCTGCTGCAGCTCTCTTCCAATTGCATTTTTTCAAGTACCTGTCTACCCCAGTCTTCTGTTTCAGACCGCTTTCTCCAATTTCTGAAGCAAGAACAAAATAAGGATTTTCCTTAATCTGCATCTCATTCTTGATATAGCTTTAATTATCTTCCTCTCAAAATTACATTTTCTTACAGCACATTGTAAACTGTTTCCACTGCCTGCCTTCTCGTTCTTTCAATAGACAGCACTAGGGCTTTTGCACCCATTAATTAACTGAAACTAATCTCCATAAGGACAACAATGATCTCGCTGCAGCTAAAGCAAATGAATAATTTTCAGTTCTCACCTTAGTAGATTCTTCCGTAGTGCTCTGTGATAGAGGCTGGGAACTACAGGCCATCAGATGATTTGTAAATAAAAAAAAAATTTTTAATTAGAAGACATTCATATCCACCAATTTACATTTTATCTGTAACTATCTCCACGCTGTAATTCACTCCTTTACTTAATTTATTATTAAACGCAGAGTCGCAGAGAGGGGAAGGTAATGGAGGAAGGGAAAAGAGAGAAAGAAGGGGAGGAAGAAATCTTCCAGATGGTCTCAAGAGCAGGAGCTAGGCCAGTCCAGAAGCAGAAACTCCATATCCCTCTCCCGTTTTGTGTGTGGCAAATAAGCTACTTGATTAGTCATCCCCTGCTTCCTATGCACATTAGCAGGGAGCTGTATCAGAGGTGGATTAGCAAGAGGTCATTCAGCTCGCCAAAGCTGACCCCAAATCACAACATCCAATTGCATGAAAAGTAGCAATTTAAAATTGTCATGCCAGGGTCCAGCACCGTAGCCTAGCAGCTAAAGTCCTCACCTTGGATTCCATATGGGCACCAGGATCCCATATGGGTGCCAGTTCTAATCTTGGTGGTCCTGCTTCCCATCCAGCTCCCTGCTTGTAGCCTGGGAAAACAGTCGAGGACGGCCCAAAGCCTTGGGACCCTGCACCCACATGGGCGACCCAGAAGACACTTTGGGCTCCTAACTTTGGATTGGCACAGTTGTGACCACTTGGGGTGTAAACCAATGGACAGAAGATCTTCCTCTCTGTCTCTCCTCTTCCTGTATATCTGATTTTCCAATAAAAATAAAATAAATCTTTTTAAAAAATCATCATGCAAATATTGGCCAGGAAGAAATGAAAAAAAAATTTCTATTCCTTGCAATTTGTTTTTGTTTTTTTTTTTTTAAATTCTTGAATGTTTGAATTAACATTCAAGGAAATGACTGAGGCAAGGGCCAGCACAACATATGAAGCCGCTGCATGCAACACAGGCATGCCATACCTGAGCACTGAAGTTCCAGCTGCTCTACTTCCTATCCAGCTTCCTGCCAATGCACCTGGGAGGCAGCGGAAGGTGGCCCAAGTTCTGAGCTTCTGTCACCCACCTGGGAAATCAGCATGAGATCCCTGACCCCTAGCCACAGCCGGTCCAGCCCTGGCTGCTGCAGTCAGTCAGTGAGTGAACCAGCACAAAGAACATCTCTTTCTCACTCTGCCACTCCCTCTTCCTGGGTGTGTATTGCTCTGCCTTTCCAGTTAGTAAATAAACATTTAAACATAAGTAAACAGAGGCAATTCTGAATTAGAAATCCTATGTCTGCTCAGAAGCTCTCCAAGGACTATTGCACCACATATTTTCAGGTTTATTTAAGAATATTAGGCAAACATTGGATGATGGCCGTGGATCCCAACTAGGTTCAGCTAGTTGAAACAGGAGTATGTATGAATCTGCTCAGAGAAACCATAAGGTCTCAGAAATGAAGTAAGAATGTTCACGCTCCAGCATGTTGATGGGAAACTACTGCTTGGATTTTAAAAATGAAAAATAAGGAACTCAGAAAAGAATATAAATTATTTTAAAAGAATGGTTTCTCATTGTGTAGAACCCTGTGGGAAAACCAGAGATCTTGCAACCAGCAAAAGAACAAAAACAGAACAAGTAGCTTAGGAGGGGAAAGCTAGGTCTAGGCTGAGCTAAACATACTGAAATGAAGTTCTTACCACAGGAGAATGTCAAGAGGGATCAGAGGAAGCAAACCCTGTGGTGACTATGACTGGGGGGGGAAATTTTGGCTGCACTAGAGCAATCGACATTAACTCAGAGCTTCTAGAACATGACAGTCAAGGAAAGTCAAAGTTTGAACAAATGTTTACAATGATAAGGGGCAGGCCAAAAAGCAGGAGTCTGAACCTCAAACCAGGTTTCCCAGCAGAAATCCAACCCCTTAGTGATGGATCACTGCTGTCCCCTAGGAGGGGCTAAAACTGGAAGTGGGGCCAGGCTGTGAATTCTGGGACTCCAATAGGGATACAGACATCCCAACTGATCTCTTACTCACTGTGCTAAACCTTACTCCTGAAATTATTTTTAAAGGGTGGGCAGGGACAGCGAATTTCAAGCACCTAACAATCTTGACAGTTTATTATTTAGAGCTACCGTCATCTATCCATTGTTTAACTTTCCAGTGACTTGTTTAGATAGGAAGGCTGAATGTATTTTTACAAAGAGAAAATCATGAAAGACTCTCAGCCTGATACATCTCCCAGCCTTGAATTCATGCAATCCCTGAGAAAATCCACTGAACAACTTTCCAGGGAAGGAATAAGGCATGTTTGTTACTATCATGGGGAGTTGCACTTACTAATTTTTCTTTCCCGAAAGCGAGTATACACATCCTAAGGACACTCACTAAACTGGCTTTTCGGTCCTTTGGTCAGAGTGATTAAGTCAGCATTCCTCCTTCTAAGGACTACTCTTTGACTTTAAAACAACTAGGTCACTAGGCCCGGCCTTATAGTTGCTGGGTTCCCATATAGGTATTGGTTCACATCCTGGTGGCCCCACTTCCTGTCCAGCTCCCTGCTTGTGGTCTGGGATAGCAGTCAAGGATGGCCCAAAGGCTTGGGACCCTTCATCCAAATGGGAGACCTGGAAGAGGCTTTGGGCTCCTGGTTTCAGATCGGTCAGCTCCGGTGGTTGCAGCCTCTTGGGGAGTGAATCAGCAGACAGAGAATCTTTCCCTCCATTTCTCCCCCTCTCTGTATATCTGATTTTCCAATAATAAATAAGTAAATCTGAAAAAAAAGAGTAACTTGGTGACTATGTTCATAGTTATGGCAAACTATGGGTACAGTGTTACTTCTATGATGTTGAAGAAGGCCAAATGGATTTTGATATTCTTACACAAAAGCAAAGTTCAAGTTAGGATTGGCATGACTATATTTATATTTGGGAGGTATATCTGAGGCTGTGTTATCAAGAGTAGGTTGAATGGAAATAAATGGGTACCAGAAAAAAACAGTTTGTGGATAAGAGGAAGAGGCTGTAAACCAGCAAATTCAGTATCCTTTTATGTGCGCAGATATTAAGGATTTTTTTCTAAACATCTATCAAACTCTAAAATCACCCCTATTGTTCACATATTGTATAAATGTAGCTATCAATGTGGGTGAACAAATCTATATTCGTATTGCTCATATTTTGTAGACTTTCACCACGCATGGGCTGCCCCATCCCAGACTAAAGTCCTGCCCTGCTATAGTTTGATTTTCCATGAAAACTTAATGCCTCTAACCCTCCAGAGACTCACTTCCCCATTTACCCATCTGCCTCCCCTTTCTCTAACTCATCTGTCATTTTTCTTTTAGACATGCTAACCAGGGCTACAGACAGAAGAGTTAAGGGTGAAAACAAGATTTGGAAATTTTCTTTTGGGTTTCTAAAATCTTAGGTAATTCTGCCCAGAGATTAACTTCAGGAATGGTTTCCTGTGTTCTTAGATTTTTCTTGGACATGTGTAATGTAAGAATAGTAGAACAACCAATCAACCTATTCTGTGTACATCAACCACACACACACCCCTCTTTCGGAGGAATAGTCACCTTAAATTCGATGCATGCAAGTGTTGATTACCCAAAGTAAGACCAGCAATCATGATAAGGCATCAAAATTCTTTACACATTGCATGGCACTTTCAAAATAATTTTATTATCTGTTCACCAGAATAACTATCTATGGAAAGTTCATGGATGTGGAAATTAGGGCTCAGAGAAGCTGCAGTATCTTCCCAAGCTAGCACAGCTCAAAATGACAGAACTGAGCTTCAACCCAAGTCATCTGGACCCAACTCGTGTTCTTTCCACTTCTCCGCCCTGGTTAAATGTATAAATTTGAATTTGGCAAGTCCGCTCTGTCATTTTGAAGTGTGGAAAAGTGTTCTCTTTATCGCACTCCCTCAGTTTTCCCCTAATAGTTTTATTAGCAAGTAATCCACTTTGCAGAATTTTCCAGAGCATCAAAATGTGTTACACTCCTCGGTATTCATACATTCTGATTTTCCTGCAAAACTGCATAATCTCTGTGTTTAATGTGCTCTCTGGCTGAGTCAAAGAGAAGAGGGTACCTGTCACTGTGCCAGCATCGCTGTAATCCTCCTAGGCCATGGTTGGCTAAGCCCTCCTATCTCAGAATCTGCTACAATACCATCTCCAGGACATCTCACAGTTTACCACAATACACCTTTGATTTTCATAGCCAGCATCCACATGGGGAAGAGAGTAGACTATTCCCATCTTCCAGTGGCTGCTACTCAGTGAACCGGTTTCCTGGGAATTTCACAATATGGGGCACTTTGTTTTCTGTAAGCAGATATTTCAAAAACAACACTTTCCTACAATCCCTTTCTAGAACAGTTGGCCATCTTGCAGACTGGATTGTCTAGATTCTCATTCCATCTTCTAGCATGAGGAGCTCAACAGTTGCCTGCATCACTTGGGTCCCTACCCCAGCTGCAACCAAGAAGGCAGCTGGGGACACAAATTTATTTTCTTTGCTTGTGTTCTCGGGATTCTTAACAAAGCCCTGCATCCTATCTTGAGAGTGGGGTTTCACAGCTACTCTTGTTTGAGCACATCTGGACCTCATCATCTTTCTAAGAAAATAAGTGTTCTTGTCTTTGAGGTTCATCGGAAGATACAAACACGCATTAGCCAGATCTGTTCAAGAAAGGCCTAGCCTAGCCATAAAGAAAGAACGAGATTATGCTGTATTACATTTCCCAGCCCACATGCTAAGTCAGTTTTCTGCTCCTGTTTACTTCTTGGGCTCTTGCACTCAAAGCTCATTCCTGCAGACATATAGTTGGGCAAATCTGTTGGAAGGCTGAGAAGGTTCATGTTTGAAAACTGGGTTAGTTCCATGAGGACCTTTTGCAGGCTATAGATCTCCAAAAGGTCTTTACTCCCATCTGTCAGCAAGCACAGTAAAGAAAATAAAACCAGCTTTCCTGCTTTAGGTTTCAGCAAAGAAGCAACACCCTGTGCCATGGCTTCACAAGGCACATGCAGTGATTACAGTACGTTAGCACTGGATTTGTGAAGTAATATATGAAGAAAGTCACAAAATTTACAGATCTTACAAACATCTATGATGGATGCCTTGTTATTGCTTCTAAAACTTCATATATTCTACACATTTAAGAAACACCTTGACTCAAACTTCACAAGAACATGTTAGGGAAGCAATGACTTACCACCTGCAAGTCAAAGCCCAAGGATTGGCTTGGCCAGAAATATTCCTTTGACATCTAGAGAGCAAGCCTTAAAGGAAGTGAAGAGAATTTTCTAGTTCCAACTGCCATGAAGATATTGCTATTGTACAATCAGGAACTAATTTGCCCATTTTTTGCCACACTCTCAGCCCTGCATACAGGGGTTTCCTGGTCAGCTGCAGGTTATCTCTGGCAAGTGAGGGAAGCCAGGAGCAAAAAGGAAATTAGGTGGTCAGAAGCAAAGAAGGCAGTGCATCAGAATAGGCTGGGTTCCCCGGGGTTGTAAAAACTCACTACTTCAGAGGCTTAAAATGAGAGATCCCTTGCTTGCTCCATTATATGATAGAATGCGCATTCCTTGCTTTTACTAAGTCGTCCGATTTTGAGTATTTTGTTATAGAAACAGATTAATGTAAGGCTTAAGAGGGATTCAGATAGCAGGTACACTCGGGGAAATCTTCCCAAAGAGTTCTGTTGGGGGCAGAAGGATTTGTTCAAAGGAAGAGAACAGAGAACCCTAACAGCATGCAGAACAGCTGAGGAAAAGAAATAAGGATGGAGATAGTGTGGTACCTTTGAGAAGCTATGAGTGGAGTGAAGGTAGTCTGCTGGGCCACAAGTTGGAGGGTCCACCAAACATGGGTGCCCCAGACAGAAATGCAGGCTCCTGCAGAAGTGGGTGAGAGCCACGAAGGACTCCTGAGCACGGGCACCCTGTGGTGAAACCACTGCTAAGAGTTTGTCCAATTACACGCTGAAGTGAAGGTAGCAAAGAGAAAATGTAAAAACTCTCATTCCCAGAGAGGTTGTTATCTTGATCCTACTAGTGGGCACGTTTCAAATTGGCCCTTCAGATACCAAGCTCAGCTCAATTCACAATGGCAAAGATTCGGAATCAATCCAGTTGGCCATCAATACATGACTCCCTTAAACTGTGACACACACACACACACACACACACACACACACACACACACACATTACTCAGCCATAAAAAAAATGGAATCCGATGTTTTGCAACACAATAGATGCAACTAGAGACCAATGTGCTTAGTAAAATAAGCCAATTCCCAAAACATAGATGTTATTTATTTTCCCTGATCTGTGTCAAATCATATATACAGCACAAAAAAGAAGAATCTATAGAATGAGAGAAAGGAGCATCTTGAAATGTGATTATTGTTTGCAGCCCATACCTATATTCTTGAGGAATAACAGGGAGTTTTGGTCTACTTGCTATTTCTTGAAAACTTTAATGAATAGAGTGTTAAGCTTGTGATTGAGAAAATGAAACTATGCCACTGTAAAACTAAAAAAATAATAAAAAGTGAGGGATGCGGAGGGTGAGTGGGGAACACGGGCAGGAGGGAGAGTAGGGCAGGAAGTAATGCTATGCTCCCAAGTCTGTACCATTCACTGCATCTACATCATTTTTAAGCACATCATTTTATAGTTTCCTGACACAATGTCACTACTCATTCTTATCCGAGTGCATGGACCAGTGTTAGGAACAGCGCCTTCCTTGGCCTCCCGGATGAGGAAAAGGCAGCTAGTGAAACCAAAACCCTTCAGCACAGGGGCCCAGCAGTGGCAACCACTCAGTAAAACCTTCGTATCATAGGAAGGTGCAACCTGAGAAACTGAGTTCACTGTCGAGCTAACCAGAGCGTGACAGACCTGAGCCAGCAGGAGCTGAAAATGAGCTTTGACCAAGAACAAAGCCCCTGCAGCCTTCCAGCAACTCCACCCACCACCACAGCTTCACTGGAGTCCAGAAACCTTACCTACATCCTCAGGAGAACTTCATTGCCTGCTCACTGCCATTACTGTGATTAATGAACGCAAGCCTGCCCTCAGTAACACTTCATAAAAGAAATGGGCAAGAGCCAAGAACCCTAAACCCTCTCCTGGCAAAACATCAATACATTATCCCACCACCAGACACATATGTGTACATTCACCACTTTCCTAACACACACACACACACACACACACACACACACACAGGTTTTCAGAGCCTTACTGCCTTCACACCAGGGCGAAACTGGCACCCTCTTTCCATCCTTCCCTATCTTCCACAGCCCCCGACCCAGACTGGTCCACCTCCGCTGGTTACCCCAACCTCGGATTCCTGGAAGCCCGCGCCCTATAGCTGCTGGAAGTGACAGAGGAGTCAGGTCATTCCAAGGTGCAGTGGCGAAGCGAGGCTGGGACTCCTTCAGATTCAATTTATACTCTTGCTTCCCTCTGGTTTTATGACTTTTACTTTCATGGCCCTGAAAAGGGCTTGTCGGAAGACACAGTGCTAGGTCTGTGGAGCGGGTGCTTTACGACACCCTTGCCTGGGAGGGCATACATGGGCGAGGGAGTAACAAATGTCTCGCTTCTCTGTTGGCAACGGGCTCCCACTGGAAGGCAGAAAAGAGCTTACTGCTTCCATTAGGAAGCCCTCTCTTCCTGAAGACTGTAATTAGCTAAACGCTCTCAGCCCCTACCAGGGAAACAGCTGGGTGTGTTTCCAGGTGATGGTCCAAGGCCTCGCTCTTAGGAATCTCTGGGCTTCCCAGACGTTAATCACAGTATGGGGGAAGCAGGGAAAACAGGCAGCAGCTGCAGACTCGAGACAGAAGGCTTTTTGTGGCAGAGCACACGCAGGTGCAGAGGGGAGACCGTGAGGGTCACTCCCTGACATGTGGCCAGCCCCTTCAGGCAGAATGGACACACGGGATGGCAGGGCGCTCCAAGCTGTTCGCAGATGGGTGAAGCCAGGGCCACATGCAGACCTTGAGGGAATGAGAGATGATGGGCACCTCCTCCCCTCCCCATAAGCAAGTCAAAGAGCTCCTACTTTTCAAACATCACATTCAAATGTGTATATAGGCAGAATCAACACACAGCCCCCTTTCTAACCAGTTTAGATGCATAATTATGAGCAGGTGAATTACAAATGAGACGCTTCTGCGCTTCCTTCCTTCCTCCTCTGCCCTTGGTCTCTGTGGTACCTGACACTCGCTTTGGGCACTACGGCCAGTAGTCTGGATAATAGGTGGACACGTAATTGGAGCCAGGAATGCCAACAAGATCACAGAGCCGCACAGAGCTGATGTCCTCAGGTCCCGCAGAAGCTCTCACTCAAGGCACAGGCACGATGGAATCTCCAGGAATGAGACTGGCAAACAGCCGTATGTGAGCAAATGGGGCTGAGACTGGAGGCAAACCTAAAAGCTGTGTGCATGATGGGAGAGGGAATAAGGTAGACACGGTAGAGAGGATAGGGCACCTGAAATCACAGCTACAGAGAACAGCAGCCTACGAAGGTGAAATGCCCGACCACGAATGAATGGCGAAGGGAAATGAGACATGCATGCAGTGCTCCAGCAGGCGTATAGCCCAGCAATTAAGACATGGATTAAGATGCCTGCATCCCACATCGGAGTACCTGAATCCAACTCCCTGCTGCCGTAAACCCCTGGGTCTCCATCACCTGCACGGCAGAGATGGTTCCAAACTTCGATCTCAACCCAGCCCTGGCCATCAGGCTTCAGGAGTGGTCTCGTTCATTCTGTCTGTCTCTCCTCTCTGCCGTATACAACAAAATACCGTTTAGCCTTAAAAAAGAAAGCAATCTTATCATTTGTGACAACTTGGAAAAATCTGGGGGACATGAGCTAAGTGAAATAATTCAGGCGTGCAAAGATAAATTACACATGATCTCAGTCCTATATGGGATCCAGTCAAGTTTCACTCATAGAAATACAGCATAACATAGTTCCCAGAGGCTTGGGGCCAAGGGTCACAGGGTCACATAACACAAGGACTAGGTTTTAAGATCTGTGGTCATAGGGTCATATAAACACAAGGACTACATTTTGAGATCTGTGGCTCAGCAGAAAGACTAGAAAACATTACACTGCGTTTTATTTCTCAAAATATCTGAAAGTTTAAAAAAGGAAGTCCTGTGGGGTAATAGTTATGTTAACTAATTTGACTGAATCACTCCCAGGACACTCCTAAGTGTTTCAAAAGTTGGTATTAAAAAAACTGGAAAATTATCTTGTCACAAATAAATTTTAAAACCCATCCATATGAGGAGATCTTCAGGAAAGTTTATGAAAGGCACATTACGAAAAGTAGGTTAAGATTGTCAAACATTTCTACACCAAAAGAAATGTACCCTTTAGTTCTATTTTCCACAAATGTTTGAAACACTCTGCTATAACAACACATCACCTTGGACCTGATATATACCCATAATTATAATTTATCCATCAAAAATCATAATACTAACATAAAGGAAAGACTGAACATTCACTGGATCTTGGGGCTGGGAGGGGAACTTCACTAAACCAGGGGACCCCAAGTATCCTTGCCTCACTCAAGAACGGCCCAGATGCTGACGGGTCCCTAAGATGCTAAAGAAGGGGTGCCGGTGAGAAAGGGGGAGCCTTCTCGTGAGCAGTGAGGAGCCAGGGCAGCCAAATGGCTAACCCTGGGCAGAGACCTGGATTAACATGTAATATCTGCATTTAATAGGGTTGAGTAAGAGTTCTTTTTCTTTTTTATTAAAAAAAAAAAAACTAGTTTTATTTATTTCAAGGGCAACAAGATAGGGATCTTCCTTGTGTAGAATCAATCCCCAAATTCCCACAGCAACTGCAGCTGACCTCCCACCAAGCCCGGAGTTCAGGAGTCCGTCCTCATCTTCCACCACAGTGGCTGGCATCCCATTACCTGAGCTAAGGTGTGCATGAGCAGGAAGCTGGACTGGAAGCAGAGGCAAGGTTCAAATCTGGGGGGCCCGTGAAGAGCACAAGCAGCTCAGCCCATTAAACCAGCAGCTTAACTCGATGCACAGCACCTGCCTTCCAGTGGGCTATCTCAACACCTGGGTGCAGCAGGAATTCCGATTCTGCAGCCCAATTACCAAACTGTTACTTTTCTCTGAAAATTGTTGAAAGAGTGAGAAGAGAGAGTACGGGAGGACGTTCAAGGGGTGTTGGAGGTCTCAGCTGAAAAGCACAAGTACTCAATTGAGTACTCAGATTGGGTCATTACTGTTACCACTTTGGCAAATTTTCTGCAAGATGGTAGTCTAACATCTCCAGGGATAGATGCTCTTGTCAAGAGTAAATGCACAAGATCCCCTCCTTTATAACTTCCCAGTTTCATTTGTTTTTGTTAGTGTTTGACACCAGTGACTCCGTCTTTATTATGACAGTTTTCACATACACCCAGGAACTCCAGAAGGAACTAAACATGCCAGCATCTTAACTTGCTCTGTTCCAGAGCTGTGATAAAATTATATTGTTTTAATTAATTTTAATTTTAAGGAACTAATGCCTGGCACAGAATAGAAAATAAATGGAAAAGCTATGAATGAGTTTCTCACCTCAACATGAAACTATACAACTTTTGAGATCAAAATCCAGCACCTTCTATACAGTGTTGTTTTCTCACCAGCTCCTAGCACTTTACACAGAATCATCATCCAGGGCCCAGCACAGTAGCCTAGTGGCTGAAGTCCTCATCTTGCAATGCATCAGGATCCCATACAGGTGCTGGTTCAGGTCCTGCCTGCTCCACTTCTCATCAGGCTCCCTGCTTGTAGCCTGGAAAAACAGTGGAGGACAGCGCAAAGCCTTGGGACCTTGCACCAGTGTGGGAGACCTGGAAGAAGCTCCTGGCTTTGCAAAGGAGCTCAACTCCATTGTACTGTTGCAGCACTTAGGGAGTGAACCAGCAGATGGAAGATATTTCTCTCTGACTCTCCTTCTCTCTGTAACTGACTTTTCCATAAAAAAAAAAAAAAAATCTTCCCCCCCAAAAAAATCATCATTTAATAAAAATAGAATTTGAAGGAATAGACATTTAACCTAGTGCTTAAGATGCCTGCATCCCACGATAAAGTAACTGGGCGGGATTATGCAGATCTAGTTCCTATGGGCGGGATTATGCAGATCAAGATCCTATGGGCAGGATTATGCAGATCCAGCTCCTATGGGCGGGATTATGCAGATCCAGCTCCTAATCCCAGCTTGCTGCTAACACAGCTCCTAAGGGGCAGAAGTGCTGACTCAAGCAGCAGGACTCCTGCCACACCTGTCAAAGACCTGGGTTGAAATCACAGCTCCTGGCTCTGACCCTGGACCAGCCATTGGTGCTCTAAGCATTAAGGATGTGAGCTACTACAAAGGCACCCACTTTCTGCCTGCCTCTATGTCTGTCTCTACCTCTCAAAATGAACAAGTAAAAGGATTCAAAGGGGAAAATCACACATAATTTGCATTAACTTGATTGGATGGATGTGCCGAGATATTTAGCCCAACAACTATTCTAGATGTTTCTGTTTGGATCAGCTCAACATTCACATATCTGTATGTAGACTTTAAATAAATAAGATTGCCTTTTGTAATGGGGCTGGGTCTCACCTAGTTAGTCGAAAGTCTGAACAGAACTGAAGAGAATTACCTCCTACAAACCAGAAGTAATCCTGCTAGGTTTTTTGGAGTTCCTGCTGGGTCTCCAGTCTGGATCAGCTGCATATTTTGTTCATGGAGGCGATTGTTGGTTTGAAGCAAGAAAGGGCACTCATATCCACTCATTCATTTCCCATATGCTTGAAACAGCAGGACCTAGCCAGAGCCAAATCTAGGACCCATGAATGTGATCAAGGTCTCGCACATGAGTGGCAGGACGCACTGCCTCCAGCATGAAGCTCAATTCAGGAGCCGGAAACCGAGACTAAGTGCTCCAGTGTGAGACGTGAGCTTCTCAACTACCAGACTAGATGCACACACCGGTGTGCAGAGTTTGGATTTGCCAGGTCCTGTTATCGTGTGAGCAAGTTCCACATGGTAACAAATCCATACATACAATTGGATTTCTTCCTCTTAAGATTGTCAGTGAATACAAACACATGCTATTAGTATAAAAAGTCCATCACACCTATATCACTCACTGCATTGTATCCTATTCAATGACCATGCCATTTTAGGTATGACTATCTCCATTATACAAAAGAGAATATTAAGCTTTGGGATAGTAAAATATTTTGCCTTACAGCATGCCAATGATAAATACAAGAGGCATGATTCACACGCAGTGACACCTGCCACCTGAACTCTGCGTGTATGATACTGTCCCTATGCTGCTCTAACAGCTGGTGAGGCAGCATTGTAAAAGAGTTACAGATTCTTTTAAAGGGTATAGACTAAGGGTCAGAATGTATTGGAATTCCAGACTTCTTAATATCTTTCCAGGCACATAGAGTTGTCCAATCAATATGTAATGCTCTAATTCACTGGATTACATTAGACCAGCCAGGCTCTTAGGGACTGCTTAAAATGAGCTTTGAGAAGACGCAATGCATCAAGCAGAGGATGCTCCTAATAGTGTTTTTCCCTTTCACCCTTGCATTTTAATTCTCTGTGTGGTCTATGTGGATCCTATTGCCATCCCATAGCTACTGTGTTCTCTAGATGTGCTCTAATGATTTCCTAAATATACACAGCTACTGTGTACCGATCCAATGTGGACCCTGCCCTCAGCAGAAAGATAAGTGTAAACATGCAGTTTGTGCTTTCCAAAAGGAACACTTGATAAAACATTTATGAATATAATGTTTACAAATTGTTGTTAACATTGCTTTAGGCCAAACTGAAGCTTGGCAGGATGTGAACATTTGTGAATGCAATTATGTGTGCCTCCTGTGAAAATGGGATAACCAAAACCAGATTTGCCTACCTCTCTCTCTTTCACACACACACACACACACACACACACCGGAAATGGCAGAAATATAGATATGCTGTGTGAAACAGTGGATGAATCAATGACCATCAGGAAAGGATATAAACAGTGTGATTCTAAAATGGACCCAGCCTATTTCCTTGAGGGAATTCCTAACCACAGTGCAGGATGAGGCAAGTATCACCCTAAGTAATATCAACACCTGCATGTAAGAAAAAAAAAAAGAAAAGAAAAACTACTTAAGGATGAAAAATAATAACTTTACAGGTTACAGCAAACAGTGCTGGGCTTCATCTGCTCCATCTGCTAGTCTGCAAACTTCAAAACCCATGAGACTTTGGCAGAATACACAAAAGGTATCCTTGCATCAACAACAGGGAACAATTAACTCTCCCTGGAACCCTAACCTGCCTAACAAATCTTACCAGTAAGATATGCAGCCTCACTTCCCATTCGGCTCCCTGCTTGTGGCCTGGGAGGAAAGCAGTCAAGGATGGCCCAAAGCCTCAGGATCCTGAAGCCACAATAGGGAGACCTGCAAGAATTTCCTGGCTCCTGGTTTCAGATTGGCTCAGCTCCAGCCATTGTGGCCACTTGGGCAGTGAATCATCGAATGGGAGATCTTTCTGTCTCTCCTCCTCTCTGAATAACTGACTTTGCAATAAAAAGAAATAGATAAGTAAATAAAGCAAGATTTGAAAGGAGCAACAACGCATCCCACACACTCACAAAAAAAAATTTTTTGCTGTATCCCGGAGTGAGCGAAAAGCTCAACGATATCTTTACATATCCTAAAAGAAATATCCAGCAGCCAATAACGTAATCTCATAATGAGTGGCATCAAACCAAAAATTACCAGGCAGGCAAAAAACTGAATAAGTAAATAGCACAATAAAGAGATAAATGCATTAAAATCAACCATTTAACTGATGCAGATATGGGAATTCATATTATGGCAACTTTAAGTTTACACCAATTAAACACATGTGTTAAGGGAAATTTGCTGGAGGTCATTGGTGTGGACTAGGCTCCTGCACAGGAGACCAGACAGGTTAAACCAATGGAGAATTTAATTATAGTAACTGGGCCTTCAGTTAGTGATGGGAGGTTTGCAACCAATTAACCCATTAAGCTGTAAGCAATTACATTGACTCTGAGCCTCACTCCCGTTCTCCGAAAATGCTGTTGGCTGAAAATTCTCCGAACCTCTGAATTCTGATAGCTCCTCAATTCATGACTCATTTTTGGTTTTGCTTTGCTTTTCCTATTCTTTGTTTTGTCTCCCACTGCACAAATAGAATCTGTTCAATTTAATTAGTCTGAGGATTTCCCCTGTTAATACATGGAAGACTTAAAAAACCCACATAATCCACAATAGACAAAAATCTGTAGGGCTTGAGATGAACAGGACACCAAATGGGATCAACTGCAAATCAGACACTAAGGAAGGAAAGGTGAGTTAACTTGAAGACACAGAATTAAACTCTATACAAAATTAGCACAAATATGGAAAAGTAAGTTAAGAACATCAGTAAGCTGTGGAAGAAGTTAGGGAGGACTAATATAAGTGTAAATAGAGTCTCCAAAAAGAAGGAAGACTGAAAAGCCTCGTTCAAAAAAAATAACAGATGGAGCCTGTCCATATTCTATGAATATTGTAATCTTAGAGATCTCAGCAGCTCAATAAGCACAATCATAAACAAAGAACACTGCATCAAAGTACATCATAATCATATTGCTGAAAAATCACTGCTAAGGAAAAAAGTTTTAAAACATTTTAAAAAGTTTAAAACAGGCAAGAAATAAGGTACATGGGCCCGGCGCGGTGGCGCAAGTGGTTAAGTCCTCGCCTTGCACGCCCAGGATCCCATATGGGCTCTGGTTCTATCCCGGCAGCCCCGCTTCCCTTCCAGCTCCCTGCCTGTGGCCCGGGAAAGCAGTCGAGGACGGCCCAAGGCTTTGGGACCCTGCACCCACGTGGGAGACCCAGAAGAGTCTCCTGGCTTCGGATCGGCATAGCATAGGCCGTTGCGCTCACTTGGGGAGTGAATCATCGGACAGAAGATCTTCTTCTCTGTATATCTGCCTTTCCAATAAAAAAAATAATAAAAATAAAATCCAAAAAAAAAAAAAAAGAAAGAAAGAAGGTTCTGGGGCCAGCTTCATGACTCAGCAGGTTAAGTCCCAGCATCAGAGCTGTTTCTAGTCCTGGCTGCTCTGCTTCTGATCCAGCTCCCTGCCAAGGTTCCTGGGAAGGCAGCGTATGGCCCCATGGCGCCCTCATGAGAGATCACAATAGACTTTCCTGCTCTTGGCCATAGCCTGGCCCAGTCCAGGCCATAGTAGCCATTTGGGAAGTAAATGAGCAGATGAAAAATTTTTTCTTTCTGTTTCTCCCTCTGTCACTCTGCTTTGCACATATTTTTATTGGGTTGTTTTTTTTTTTGAAATATATATATGTGCATATTTTTTTTTACTTGAAAAACAGTTACAAAGAAAGGCATGAGAGGCAGAGAAAGAGATCTTCAACTGCTACTTGACTCCTCAAAAGGTTGCAATGAGCAGAGAACTGTGCTGATCTGAAGCCAGGTGCCAGGAGCTTCTACAGGATCTCCCACATGGCTGCAGGGACCCGAGGACTTCTGCCATCCTTCACTGGCTTCCAAGGTGGCTAACAAGGAGCTGAATCAAAAGTAAAGCAGCATCTATATGGAGAACTGCTCTTTGATGCAGTTGGAGGATTAGCCTGCTACACCACTGTGCCAGTCCCTCACATAATTTTTTTGCAACTCTTGTTACATACAACTAAATAAAGATATTTTCAGACAATAGATGACCCATTTGTAGCAAGAGAAGTGAAAAAAGACAGAAAGCAACATCCTTAAGTACTAAAGGAAAAAAATTTAGATTTTTTACATGCAGAATAATTGAAGGAAGACATTCAATGACTGAAAATTATTACCAGCAAATCTACATTGCAAAAAAAAAATGAGAAAAAAAGTCTTCCATGTAAGTGATATCAGATGGTAATACGGATCTGCTCAAATAAATGATGAAGAAATGAGAAAATGTAACAAAATGGATAAAATTGTAAAAGGATTTTTAAAAATTATTTAAATGCCAGTAAAAGATAACTTTAAATAAAAATAATAAGGTAGCATGGGTTTACAATAGCTATAGAAATAAAATGTGTGAGATCAGTAGGGTTAAGGAAAGGAGTAGATGCATACAAACGTATTGTGGTAAAGAGCTTTACACAATAAGTTAAGGACCTTGAGGATGTTTGAGCCTGGCCCAGCTCAAACTGCTGCAGCCATTGGGGAATGAATCAGCAAGGCTCTCTCTCCTCTCTCTCTATCTCTCTCCTTTTCTCTCTCTCTCATTGTGAATGTATGGGTATTCCCACCTCACTGTTGCCCTTGCTTTCAAATAAATAATAAATCTTTTAAATTTGATAAAGTAGCTGGACAGAAAATCAAAACAGATATAAATGATCTAAATAACTTGCATTCAGTAAAGCAAGGCAAGACAAAAAATCAAAATTCTCCATATTGAAATGAACGAATGAGTAAGACATATACCTCTATTAATCTAAACATAAAATATGAGTCAATCCATAAAAGCGAACGTTAAGTTTAACAAAGGCATTAAGTGTGAGGTTAATACGCAAACATCAAGCTTATTTCTACATGCTAAAAACGAGCAATCAAAAAAAAGTCAAACTGAAATATCCTTTGCAAATAGTTACAAACAATATGAAAGACCTCCGTAGTGAAGTGTTAAACGTAGCTAAGGGAAATTACAAAAACTTAAATAAATGGAGGCAGATATTTTGATCATGAATGAGAAAAGTTAATATAGTTTGGATGTCAATTCTGTCCAAATTAATAAATTCAGTGTTAGACAAGCTACCAGAAGATATTTTTTATGTGAAACTAGTCAAACTCATCTCTAGAAAAGCCAAATCAGTTATGCAAAAGAAGAAGAAAAGTTGGAGATACAGTACGGCCTGATTCAAGACTTAGCGTAAGGCTTTACAGTGAGGGTGACATGGATTGCTGTGAAGGCACCTGGGTCAACGAAACAGAGACCCACACATGTGTGCACATCTGATATTACCTAAATGGTTGAAAGCAATAAAGTGAAGGCGAGAGAGACTTGACCATGAGTGATGGTGAAACAATGGGTCTCCCATTCATAAAAAAGCCAGCTTCAGTCCGTCCGGCAACACATAGCAAAAGCAAGAGAATAACAACTCCCTCCCTGCAAATGAATCATAGACCAAAATGCTCAAGGGAAGCTATAAAACTTCTAGAAGAAAACATAAGAGAAAATCTTTGAGGCTTTGGTTTAGGAGAATATGCATTTGATGTTAAAAAAATTATGATACAGAAGAGAACTGTACGGACATGAATTAATACAGCAAAACTGATATCACTGTTCCTAAAGAGATCTGCTTGAATAATTATATTAATTTTAATTACATTAAGGATTAACAATGCTTAGTATCATTTCATGTGATTATTGCCCATGCATATATCTGTTGAAATATTCACATTTTTACATTAAAGTTATCATTGAGATGTTTTGTGGTAAATTCTTTTTTATTCAGTTGCATTTTTTTTAAATCTCTGCCTCATCTTTTTTTTTCCAAAATATTTGGACTTAGGCCAACAGACATGGTTTGTGAGCGGTTCGGGTCAGTTGTCACAGAGGTTACCTAGTTTTCTGGCTTGCAGTACGCGAGGACACTTTAGCTTGTCTTTAAAACACTTAAAATTTATATAAGATCAACCAGTTTCACGTAGCTCATATATACAGTTTCAAGAACATAATGATACTTCTCACTTATTTAATCATTTTAAAATAATAAACACATGAATGTAGCTTATTGTACATCTATTATACTCCCATAAAGCTACTGTTAAAAAGCACAAATACGCAGTTTAGTAGCTAACCAATAGCAGTTGTACTTTTTCTTAAGAAAATCAGTCAGTATCCATTGCAGATGTAACAATCTCGTAATCAATATACATCTCTAAAGCTGGGTTCTCAGAGTTCTATTCTTGACCTAGTAGTGAAGACACCATTTAAGGTGCCTGCATCCCAATTTGTAATATCTGAGTTTAACTCTCCACTTCGGTTTGCAGACAATTCAGACCCTAGAAAGTGACAAGCAATGGCTCAGATAGTGGAGCCACCCACATAGGAGATATGGATTAAGTTCCTGGTTCCTTACTCCAGCCGTGGTCCAGCACCAGCTGTTTCAGTTGTTTCCAGCAACTGGGGAGTGAAGCAACAAACAAGAGCTCTCTCTCTCTCTCCCTCTCACTCTCTTTCCTCCATCATACATTTTTTGAAAAGGCTATATTCTCATCTTCTATACGATGTTTCTTCGCACCTGTAAGTAAAATCACATTGGAGATGACAACATCCGAATCTGAGTTCCCTCCTGAACAACAACAATAACAAAAATCCAACCTAAATGGATTTCCCACCCAGCCTCATGACCCCACCTATGCATGTCAAGTGCCAGAGAACACCTTACGTTTAAGTCTGCTCCCTCTCATCTCTTCCTTGGCTTCAAAGACCCCTTAACGCCTACTCCAAAGGTGCCCCTTTATTACATTTCTGTTTACCGCGGATCTATATGAGACACACAGGGAGAGACACCAAAACAACTTCCCTGGAATCTGTAACCATTAAAACTTGATCCCCAAAAAAGTAGCACATTGAAAAACAAGAAGAACAAAACCAAGGTATGAAGTAGCGAGCTCTATCGGTAGCATTGGGTACCCTGATTGAAGCCCAGTGACATCAAGAGGGGACAGAGGCTAGGCTAGGCTAGGCTGCTAAAAGTGCCAAAGTCACAGAAGAAGATAATAAAATCCCATGACAGGTGAGGGAGCAGAAGAAAGACCTCCACCACACTGAACGTAAGGAAAAAGCCACAGTGAGAGGATATAATAAGAAAATAATGAGGCCTTCATATCTTGCCTTTCCAGGATTTCTCAGAGCACCACTGTTGCTAACATTTCCTGCAATAAAACAGGACTCTCTTTCCTTCAGAAAATACATCTGAAATCTGAAATGAAAAATCTTTCAAGCATGCGCTTGTACCATGGAGGGTGACCCCCTGAGGGATGGAAAGATGGCAATTTCTGGAGTCCTGAATCTTATATTTTGCTTCAGGCTGTCTTCTCGTAAAAGGAATCTGAAAGGAAATAAGCAAGAGTTGGCTCTTACATTCCTGAAAAAGACATTGTTCATGAACTTCTAACTGTAGGGAAAGTTTACGTGTTTTCCATTATTGCTGCACCGAACTTTTCCAAAACTTATTTTATTAACCCCCTAAAAATAGGTGTTTATTCTCTCTTCTTACTTTCTTCCAAGTTTCTGTCTTTCATGTAGCACATTCTTCCCAGCCAAGACATTTCATTTATGGAGGAGTGCCCCACCACAATCACCAAGTTTTTTCAAAGATCGTCTCTCATTCTTAGAAAAAGAAGCCACTGGGCCCGGCGCGATGGCGCAGTGGTTAAGGTCCTCATCTTGCAAGCCCGGGATCCCATAAGGGCGCCAGTTCTAATCCCGGCAGCCCTGCTTCCCATCCAGCTCCCTGCCTGTGGCCTGGGAAAGCAGTCAAGGACGGCCCAAAGCTTTGGGACCCTACACCTGTGCGGGAGACCTGGAAGAGGCTCCTGGCTTCGGATTGGCTCAGCTCCAGCCGTTGCGGCCACCTGGGGAGTGAATCATCAGACGGAAGATCTTCCTCTCTGTCTCTCCTTTCTGTATATCCACCTTTCCAATAAAAAATAAAATAAATCTTAAAAAAAAAAAAAAAGAAGCCACAGGCTGACCGTGCTGCCCTTATGTCTAGAATCCAGGCTCAGTATCAGAGGAATGGACCAGAAACTAGGAATCAATTTACTGGCTGTTCACATGAAACGACTTGGGAAGGCATGCCCCTTTGTACCTCAGAGACGCCCACGCCACTGCTTCCTCCTATCTGTTCCCCATGTGATCCCCGCCCCCTCAAACTTGACCTCTGAGCTTGCTCTGATATCAGCTAGGACTCAGAAAGAAAACTATCAAGGTTTAGCATGACCAGTTTTCACTTGTTTAAACACTCTGCATGCTGACTTCCAAAGTGACAGTACTATTCTATACTTCCACCAACAGTGAAGTGGGATGCCTTTCTGCCCACATCCAGGCTGGTAGGGATACCCTAATACTATAGGGGGGAATGAGGCTAGGGTAGGGGAAGAGGTTGGAAAGGAAATTCCCTGAGTCTATGGAATCTTACATGAAAAATAAAAATTAAAGAGAAAACTCAGCACGCATGCTCTGTAATAAAAACCTGGGAACTATCCCAATGACTGCCAAGAAGGGAGACTAAATAAATACATCACAGTGTATTCCCACTGTGGGGCTACAAGGTAGTCCTTGAGACAATGGAGTGTCCGCGCTACCTGAAGAAGTTGATGTCAAAGAAAAGTAGAGCAGTGTCATCAGAGGCTGGGAAGTATGAGCGGAGAAATGGGATAGAGTAAAGAATGAAAACAGGTCCCAATGAGTTCACTCCAAACAGAATAATCCCTTGATGGCATGTAAGTTTTAATGCTTCTATTCTGAGGGTAGGCATTTGTCCTAGCAGCTGAAGCATCTGTGCCCCATGTTGGAGGGCCTGGGTTCTGTTCCCAACTCTGGCTCCTGACTCTAGCTTCCTGGCAAAACAGACCCTGAGAGAGAAGGGATATGTAACCTAGTGTCCCACTTTGGGATAACTGTAGTTCACAACAACTTATATGTTTGATAAAGTATAGGCAGAGAGGAGTTTGAAGTTTCTGAGTAAAGGAAAATGAAAATGCTGTAATATTTCAAGGAGCTGCAAGTGTTAATTCCACTCATTTGATCACTACACTTTTATGTACATTGTGTCAAATTAACACACTATAGTTCGTCATAAGAACAATCCTTGTGTTAATGGTAAGCAGAGTCATTAAATGACCCAAATATTTAAGAGCTAGAAAGAATAATTATGGGTTAGATCAACTCTCATGGCACATCATTAATAAAGCAAAACTTTTTTTCCCAAAAGACATCCCCATATAGAAAAAGCTTTATGAATTTATTTAAAAACTATTAAAAAGGAGCAAACTATATTTGAGGAGGGATGGAATGGATAAAGGAGTACACATTTCATGTTTCATTTTTATATTTTTACATCTTAGGAAAGGCCACAGCCATGTCTTTGGTAAGCCCCACTAATTTTCTGCCAACAGCCACAGTGATGCAGCACCTGACACAAGGATGAGAAACACCGCCCACACACGGTGTATGTGACACGATCGGGAACATTCACAGTGTTGTGAACACTCCGGGTGACTCCACACAGTCTGTGCCACACAGGCACACTTCCTCCACTGCTGCTTCTTGGATGCCAAGGTGCTCCCCACAGGGCCAACGATTCAGTTCATGCTGCTCTCCTACCACTCCTGTGTTCAGCCACACTGGACTTGTAGCTCCTCAAAGAAGACCCTAAGGGCCTTGCTCTGCATGGTTAATCTTTGTTTCCAACAAACACAGCACTTCCTGTAGGATGCCTTTCCTGGGTCCCCATGTTGCCTCAGATCCTTGGTCCCCAAGTCATGTCTCTTCTCAGCTGGGTAATTGCCACTCAGTAGCTCAATTTCCCCTATAGCTCAGCTTCTGTAAAAGTCAGAGATTATGTCTATCTTTTTTAAAAAGATTTATTTTATTTTTATATTAAAGTCAGATATACAGAGAGGAGGAGAGAGAGAGAGAGAAAGATCTTCCGTACAATGATTCACTCCCCAAGTGACTGCAACGGCCAGTGTTGTGCCAATCCGAAGCCAGGATCCAGGAACTTCTTCCAGGTCTCCCACATGAGTGCAGGGTCCCAAGGCTTTGGGCCATCCTCAACTGCTTTCCCAGGTCACAAGCAGGGAGCTGGATGGGAAGTGGAGCTGCCGGGATTAGAACCGGCGCCCATATGGGATCCTGGCGCTTTTAAGGCAAGGACTTTAGCCACTAGACCACCGCACAGGGCCCCCATGTCTATCTTGATTATCTCTTCCTTTGAGGCTAAATTAATTTATTCTAGGGTAACTAATATTTTTTTAAAGAATGAAAAAAAGTACCCAGGAAAATACAGCATGACAGAAAACATACATGAGACAGGGAAGGGGTGAGAAATTCCTTTTCAACTTCTGAAGTCCCATAGCACAGCTAGACAAAAGCCTACTCATCCTCAAGACAGAGACATAACATTATATCAGTCTGAAATGACTCTAAAATTAGATCAGGTCTGTGCCATTTCTCCGCTGGTATCAAGCTAGGTTCTGCCAGATAGCTTCAAATCCAGAAATGTGTGCTATAACGAAAAGGGCAGTGATGTAAAAGTAAAAATAAATAAATAAATAAAAATCAGCTTTCATGTACTAAAAATGTGACCTTGCTTGAGGAAGACCTCTGACCCTTCTGAATCCAGTTAGTCGTCTTTCACAGGAACATGATGATGCTGGAGGTAGCCGCTACGAGAGCATCTCTGAAGCATAGAAGGTTGGGCACAGGTTACAAACAGTTCTCCTGCTAAAAATGTGTCAGAATTTTAAATGGAAAAATACACAATTTGTGGGCCAGTTGTGGGGCCCAGATGAGTTTCTCCTATACCCCCGGTGAACAAATGACAGGGTCAGACCCTGGAAATGTGCTGGCTCTCCAGATAGTGCCAGGGGGGAAAGGATGCTGATTGTGTTGGAACTGATTCCATTCCATCAGACTGTCTCATAATAATAAATAAATTCCTAGGTTCTCCGTGAACTGGCTTTGAGCTTCAACAGTATATAAACACAAGCATCAACAACAAGCTGGGAGAATCTCTTTTTATGAATGAGGATGGCTGCACGGAACTGTGTTTGAGCCCTGACCCTGTTGAGAGGTTAAGCAGACATAGTTTACCATCTGGGAAAAGCTTAATGAGGTAACCAAGGAGGCACTGGACCAGAGAGAGAACCTGAAACTGTTAACGCACCTGAGCTTAGTTTTGGGGGGATGCTCCAGAAAACTTATCTCGCAACACTCCGAGTGGGGCCGGATCACCACCAGGAAGGCTGCCAGAGACCAGGCTTGGGCTAGAGTTTTGAACACACGACACATGAAAATCAGAGGATAAGTGCTGCTTGAGCAGCAAGGGCCCTCAGCTCCCTGCAGCCACTACAAAATCACAGGCGAACTGCTTCTGGAAGATGCAGTGTCTTTCGGTAACTAAATCTTCCCACTGCCTCCTTGTCCCAAATTGATAATGCTTTCCTCTGAGCAACTCCCACTTGTGGCTGATAACTTGGCAACGCCCTAAGCAAAGGACATCTCATGTCCACTAACAAAGACAGTGCTACAGTAACAGAAATGCCCCAGGCTTGATGTAATAAAGACATTTTAACACCAACAGGAGCTCTGAGAGTAGGATCTCATCCCAGGCCAGGCCAGTGTTGCTTTAGAATAGGGAGTTGCAGGATCAATACCTTGGCTGCTGGTTTATCTTGACTGCTTCACTCATTATCCTCTCTGGGAGTTTGTAGTGGTCACAGGCATGCACGGGAAGAGACCTACAAATATAATTAAAAGGGCTGCCAACCTGACACAGGGCAGCAACCCTTGGAAGACATTGCGAAGTTGGCAGCTCTGACCTGGAAAGGCTGGCTCAGAAAGAAGCTGGTTCTCATCTGGGATGGTCAGTGACCGGAGGGCAACCTGCCTAGTGAGAACAAAGTCTGGGCCACAAGGGGTCACTGGCCCCCAGAGTTGACTTTTGATTGGTAACAACTCCTTCAAGAATTCTGTGTTCCAAAAAAACTGCTAGTGGGTGTCCAGGGGTCCCTACTGTGAACTCTTCTCCCAGGTTGGAACCAAGATACAGTATGCTTTCCACTCAGCAATGTGCTGGGGCATGGTGCTTCTAACACCAGGCTCTTAGGGTCTGCTAAGTAGTTCCCATATTTCTTGCCTTCCTAATGGAATCTGCCTATGAGGAAACTCAAAGCCAGTTTGAATCTGCTGGTGTTTCTACCTCCAAGGAGATTAAAGTTTAAATCAGACCCTGATGATCCAGCTATTACCAAGTGCCCAAATGGAAGGCAAATACTCCACACTCACACATGCATGAGCACCAAGCACCAGAGAAAAATACACACCTCCACCCCACCTTAAAGAGGAAAGATTGGGGAAGAAACTGTTAACTTCCAGAGTAAATCCCCTCATGTTCATGGGAACTAAAATGGCAGTTTTGAAAAATGGAAATTTTGTACGAGGGCCTCCTCTGGGGGTCCTCCACTGCTTTGCATATGTTTTGAAAGGTGGGGAGAATTTTTATTGACAGGCTGCAAAGACTCCAGCAACATCCAGCCAGGGCACCCCAGCTTTCTGCAAACCCTGCTAATGAATCCCTAGACAAGAGAGATGAGTTACATGATACTCCCAAAGCAGGCTACAGTCCAAGACATGCATTCTCTCGTTGGATACAGAAATAAATCAAAGTATCCACCGGTGCCATCCACAGTTGTCATTTTTCCGACTTCACCTAAGAGAATTCATTCTTCTGAATCAGGTGACTAGAGCTTTGGGACTTCTGTTAGGAGCCAGCTTTGGCTGGATGTGTGTTTTTGCCGACAGATTGAGATAGCCCACAGAAAGGGGGCTGGGTTTTGTGCTGAATTGCACACAAAGGCCCATTTCGCTAAGAAAACTCTAAAGTCCTCACAAGACTTGAATCACAATGGCACCAGGATCATGGTAACAAAAGGCTGCAAGCCTAATCAACGATAGCTTCCTCATTCTTCTTAAATGGACTTGTGTTAGGACAAAGCAGGTTGACCTCTCAGTTTCTTGTTCAGATAGTCTGGTCATCCATCCTGCCTCCATTGCTCATAGTCTCCGAAGGGGTCGCACACTTGTTGAAGTCCACACACCAAAAACAAACAACAATGAAAAGTTCCATTGGAAGTACAATGCCCTAATGCACTTAAATAACACAGTGGACTTGTAACTGTTGTTGAAGGACTAAATCACTGTGACAATATAGATGAATAGGTGAAAATGGTAGGGAGGGGGTGAAGGGGAAATTGCTAGGCATAAGAAATTGTATCATGCAAATGAAGAGCAAAAAAAAAATGAAAAGTTTAACCCAACAACGCCAGCATTTCATTAGGGTTTGCAGCAAATTATTTTTGCTGAAACAAATCAACAACAGGAAAAGTGTAAAATTCACAAGTTGTGTGAGAAATTTGTATATGGAATTCTGTGCAACCTTAAACAGTCAGAAAAGCCTGTTGCATGCCACAGCGTAGAAGAGTCCTAGCATTGTGCCGAGTGAGATAGGCCAGGCCATGACAGAAAAATGAATTCATGATTTCACTTACATGAGCTATAGAACAGGCAAATTTAAGAATGTGGGAAAAAGAATAGTGGTAGCCAGAGGCTGCAGGGAAGGGTGACTGGGAAGTAGCTCTTTTAAAGGCCGGGGGTTTCCCATAATGCCAGAAAGAAAGTTCTAGAGACATGCTGCGCAACATGCTGATAGTCAACCCAATCTGCACTGCACTTCACTGCACACTTAGAATACCAACACTACACACTTGGAAGTGAACAGAGCAGGCACTGGGCTTAGTGGACAAGACAATGCTTGGGGTCTGGATTTGATTCTCAGCTCTGCTTCCAGTTTCAGCTTCCTGCTACTGCTTATCCTAGAAAGCAATAGGTGATGGCTTAAGTAGTTGGGTCCCAACCAACCCATGTGCGAAACTTGAATTGAGTTCAGGGCTCTTTGGCTTCAGCCTAGCCCAACTCTGGCTATTGCAGATGGTAACATTGGGAAAGTGAACTAACAGATGAATTTCTCTCTCCCTCCCTCCCTCTCTCTCTCTCTCCCCGTGTGTGTGTGTGTGTGTGTGTGTGTGTGTGTGTGTGTGTGTGTGCGTGCACATGCACCTTTCAAACATTTTTTGTAACTTAAGGGTATATGTCATGTTAGGCACTTTAGCCCTCTTTTTTGTTAAGTAAACAGAGATACAAGAAAGCAAGTGTTGTAAGGAATTCGGTCTGCCATTTTATGAGAATCACAGGATTCCTGGCTTCATGAGCAATCAGGCTGAATTATCAGAACAGTTTTTAGATAGCAACAATTACCCTTGCTTTTCAGCCCCTCTCAGCCAAAATGTTTAGCTCCTCAAATCACAGACTTGGTCTCACCCAGTGTCTGAGCCGTTTGCAATCAAGGCTGCAGTATCTGAGCCTCTCTCAGGCTCAGGAGAATGGTAATGCTGGCTGGAGTTCTGTCTTTAATGTTAGGAAGGAGATCAGGGTACCTATTTTCCATTTAGCTTGGTCAGCCTCTCCTACGTTACTCCCTGGTTAATCTTCAACTGGTTTTGGTATTAAAAGATACAGTTGGATTTCTGATTTCAAAATTGCTGGCTCAACACCCACTGGAGATTCCCCTGCCTTACACCAAATGAATAGATATGGATAGAAAAATGCAGTTCATTAAAGTGTAGCTATGCAAAACAAATAATCCAAAGATAGATAGATAGATAGATAGATAGATAGATAGATAGATAGATAGATAGTCAGTCAGTCTTTGGTGAATAAGAAACTGAAGAGTAATAGAAAAAGAAAGCGGTCAGCTGAACTGAGGAAGAACATCAGAGCCCGCATTGATAGGTGAGACACATAGGAAAGTCTAGCACAAAATTGTGTGCAGGATGCTTGGTGATGCTAGTTGAGACTTCTGCTATGGCAGACCCTGGGAGCCAGCAGCAATAGGTCTCGTGATTGGGAAGCCTTGGGTCCTGATTGCTGTGGGTTCTCAGAGAGGGAACCAGTGAATAAGGGTGCTCCCTCATTCCACCAATCTTTCCTTCTCTCAAATCAAGAATGAAAATGTGTGAGCAGTGCTGAGAATGCCCTCATGCAGAGGTGGGCACTAGCCAGCCCCACAGATGCACCGTGGTGAGAGGGAACACGGTCAGGCAACAGATGCCACAGCACGTCTTCTTCCCCTCCCCTTGAAATACCAGACTTGACTTGAGGAACTCAAGGTTGAGCTGGGCTCCATCTTAGATAAGATACGCCCACAAGACTGCAACGCAGTGGAGAAAACTGTATCCTACTTGGCAAGAAGACCCCTGGCAAGGCTGTTCAAGCATGACTAGGAGAAAAATGAGTTTCACCTGATATGACAACAAAGACTCTCAGGTTACTGATTGTGTCAACCCTAAGGTGGTTCTGTGTGAGCCCAGTCCCCCTGAACCCCTCCTGGGTTTGTGGGTTTTGCTTTTATAAACCCCACTCTTCTGTAGTTCAGCATTTGGAGACCTTTAGGGCACCTCCAGCAATAAAGGACTTCCAAATCTTAATCAGTGTGTGGCACATCTCTGTTTTGGCTCGCTTGGGTACAGCACCCGCATTCTCTGCAGTGGGTCTAACACTGGGTGGAGCAACTGATTTGAGAACTGAGAGCAAACAGACATGCAGCATCTTGGAGACTCAAGGACACTAGCAAAAATGTGTTCAGACCAGCAGCCATAGACTTACATGCATATTACTTGAACACTCTGGTACCCTTTCAGTTTGAAGGTTCATGATCTTTGTGTTTCAGATTTTCAATATTTCCTCTCTTTCATTCTGGTTTATCTGCTAAACTTCTAAACTGTGGGTGATGGCCCCAGAACCCCCACCCTGCTGCCTGCAGGACATGGTTTAAACCTCACCTCCCCACTGGCCTGAGAAACAGCCTTCAGGCCAACAGGTGGAGTGTGACCTCCAACATGGCTACAAGGTCAAGGGGAGTACACCTGGAACATGACCTGTGACATGCCTGGAAGATCTAGGGAGATAGGCATGTCATACAGCCAACTGCGGCATCATTGGTGGGCATGGGGTCTGCCAGAGGGCTCCCTCCTGCCTTCCCCTTCTTTATCCTTTAAAACCTGTAACCTGTGTGTGATAAAGTGGACGCTCCTTACCAGCTTGTCTCAGGTGGTTCATGTGACTGAAGGCCAATGTCTGCAGTACCCTCGGTGACCTCGGGGCCTGCTGGCAGGCCTAAATCCTGAGACTAAACCTTAACTTCTATTCCATTCTTTTTTTATCCCATTGCACTGTATTCTGAGAGATGTTTGCTACCTAATCTAGCTCACTCATTTGTTGTCTCTAATACCTGATCTGCTATTCTGCCTGTTATATATATTGTGTGTGTGTGTGTGTGTGTGTGTGAGTGATCTAAGTTTTATTGAATTCCAAAAGATAGGCATGAATACCCACTATGGTTTTATTTGAAAAAAAATAAATAAATAAATAAAGGAGGGCAAGACTACATTTGGTGCAAGCAAATGCGCATGTAGCATACAACAAAAATACAGTTCTACATAATACTTCTGTTTACTATTTATTTGTTTATTTTTGGAAAGGCAGATTTACAAGGAAAGTGAGAGGCAAAGAGAAAGATCTTCCTTCTGCTGCTTTACTGTCCAAATGACCACAATAGTCAGAGCTGAGCTTATCTGAAGCCAGGAGCCAGGAGCTTCTTCCGGGTCTCCTACACAGGTGCAGAATCCCAAGGCTTTGGGACATTCTCTACTGCCTTCATAGGTTACAAGCATGAAGCTGGATTGGAAATGGAGCATCTGGAACAAGAATCAGGGTCCAAATAGGATACAAGTGCTTGCAGGCAAAAGATTAGTCAATTGAGCTACCATTCCAGCCCCACTTTGTTTTAATCAAACTTGCACTTCACTCAAGCATTTCTCAAAAATATACGCTTAGTGTCTGCATAATATTCCTTTTACAGATTACAAAATAATTATTCGACCATTTTTCTAGTATTGAACGTTCATGTGCCTTACATATCTCATTATTACAGTTAACCAAGTAATGAGCACATTTACATTAAATTATGTGTGCATATCTCTAATAACATTCTTAGGAAACATTCTCAGAAGAGAAATTTCTATGCTGAGGCCGATTCTAACACATTTGTTTCCAGATAGGTAATCAATTTACACTAAAACTAGGTATTAGGTGGATGTCCAATTCATCTTGCCCTTGCCAACACTTCGTGTTATACTGTATAAATATTTTCTAACATGAGAGGTGAAAATATGGCCTAACTCTAACACATATTTTTTGATCATTAGAGAGACTGAACTGCATTCCTCATAGTTCCGGGCTGTGGGTGTTTCATCGTACATTTTCTTGTACTGCGTTGTCATTTCACCGTAGTTGGTAGCTCTTTCCATTGCTTTAATAAAAGAAATCCCCAACTTTTTCTTGGCAGCTCCTTTATCAGTGATTGCTAATAACAGAAGACACTTGGTTTTTAATGTTATTTGATTATTCACTTATGTTGGCCTTCGTGCTTTTAAGTTTGTTCCTATAATATTTATCTTGCAGCTTTTAAAGATGCCAAGTATAGGATGAAATACTTATACATGACCCACCTATGTGAGAAATTAATCATGGTCCCTTTTAGCAATACAAAAATTATTGATAGTCTCTACATTCCATCATTTATTGTTTGTAGGGCTAGAATTGGTGACTTCTCTCATTACAGTCGCATGTATATGGTAGTATGTTTGTGACTGATATACATATGTTGTAACTTTCCATCCCTATAGAATTAAAGGTACCAGGAACTTGGCCATTTCACATGATCAACTGGAAAAAAAGAAAAAAAGAGGAAAGAAAAGAAAAGAAAAGAAAAGAAAAGAAAAGAAAAGAAAAGAAAAGAAAAGAAAAGAAAAGAAAAGAAAAGAAAAGAAAAGAAAAGAAAAAAGACAAAACAGGTTTCCTTTGAAAAAGGCTTAACAATCAAAGAAGCAAAATCAGGACAAATCAGGACTATACAATAGCTAGCTAGCAATCTCTCATTTGAAATCTCACCAAATCGCCCTTCCTGAAGACGCTTCCCATTCATTCTTCCATTGCTCTGTTGTAGCTTTTCTTCAGAATGACACGTATTCAATCCCTGTTTCCTCTCCTGCTACGGTTCTTTGAAACAATGCTGCAGGTTCTTAATTCCACTTGTTTAAAGTCCCCATTCAAAGGTCTGTTCCTGCCCGCAGCAGCTCCGAGCACAATGGTTTGGACACTCAGCAAGAAGAAAGTTTGCGCCACAAGAACTCTGCGTCAGAGCTGTGTAAGCTGAGCCCTGGAGAGAGCAACAACGCTGTCTTAGTGCTCCTACTCTGAATCCTCAAACAGAGCATGGACAAGACTGTTCCCCACAAGTCCGTGGGGATGGTCCTCTCCTTCAGCCTTTGTCTTCAATGTCATTCTATCCCTTCTTAAAACAAATATCTATTGGAATTCTTTGGGGCAGAGTCTCCACATGTGGGGTCAATCAGCAATGATTTCACCATTCCTTGCCCCAAGTTTCACCAACAATTGCATATTCTCGCCTCGGTTTGAGCAGAATTCATGGGGTTCTCCTGGGCCTCTCAAACATGTTTAATCCATCTCAGCACCCCAACAGCGATACTGTTCCGACATTACAGCAACAAGTTAGTATTTATGCTGATGAAAAAAATGAAAAACTTGCATCATTTTTTCATAATACACATTACTAAGAAAATTTTGAAGATCCCCTGTAATTTATAATTAGAGTATAATTAGAGTATTTTCTTATTTACTCCCTTCTGTTTTTTTTCTATGTTGACTTGTCAATATCCATTCGTTATTTCTTTTAATAATACAAATTTTAACATCCACAGTAACAAGTTTTGATTATAACTTTAAGCAAATTGCACAACTTGGCTTCTTTTTTACCAGCAGTGCAGGGTAGGGGAGTGAATCATTTACGCTCTAGTGACTGACGTCACAACCTTACTCTCATGATTTGGTTTCACACTGCAGGCTCTTTATTTTCTTGCTGTTTGTTTCATTTTTTTTTCAGAGACTTTGACTTTTATAGTCTAGAGTGTATGAGAGTTACAAATCATGATTTTTAATTTAGTGATAGTCTTAATTTCCTAAATGCATCATTGCGTTTTAATTGATAGTGAACAACAAATAATAACTTGCAAAGTCTTATGTCATAACAAGAATTTACGTGCACACACATTTCTGCTTATTCTCCCTATCTTTGATCATTTTTAATTTTCTCAAAAGTGATGTAGTGAGTTGATAGGATCTCACACACCTGCAAGACAACCCAGTTTCTAGGGCTTACTGACTGTAAATTTCTCTGGCCGTGGATCTGGTTTATTAACAAAGAGATATTATACTTAGAATCAAAATCTTTGTTACCTGATGGCTTGGGCTTCTATAATGTATATTTGTAATCATGCTTTCAAAAACCTTCCCTCTATGTACATCCAACATTTTGTGTGTTCTTCCTTCGTGTTATCTTTGAACTCCTCCGTGCAAAACTCAAGACTGAGAAAGCCAGACTATACCTGTACATTTCTTCTATTGTTTTAGGACAGTTTAATAGTAGTTGTCTAGCTTTTAAGGTAAAAAAACAATATCTTGCTGTTGCCTTTTGACACGAGGAACAACTTGACTAGACAAGTTCTTTCGTTTTTGTGGTTAAGATGAGACGTATTAGAGAAGACAAATGCTTAAGGCAAAATTATACCTGATGAGCTGATTGGTGTTTGCTTTACGAGACGGATTTATTTGGCCGGTATATGTGTCTTCTTTCTCCATAATGTGAAAGATTTGACAGAATCTGCCTAATACGTGGTTCATTTTATTCTCTGGTTCATTTTATTCACTACTCAATAAGTTCACTTAAATTACAGAGTCTGATTCTCTTTTTGTTCAAGGACAACTTTTTCTGCATTACGTTTGATTATTGTTTCTATTCATAGAACTCAGCTTTATTGCTTTGAAACAACAAAAGGCTTAGGTGGCATTCCCAATACCTTTGTGCCGTACCTGTCATTCTCATTCTGTCTTTTCTTCTTCAACCTGGGAGATTTTTCAGTTCATCATAAATATTCCTGAACTTGTTTTCTGCTAGATCACTTCAGTCCTCTAAAAATGATACATCTATTTATTTTCACTTGTGCATTTTGGGTTGTCATTAACTGCTATTTTTTTCATTGAACAAAGTTTTATTGACTTCTATACTTCAACATCAGCCTTTTATTTACTATACTTTGTAATCTCGGTTTCAGATATCCGATTGAAACCTTCTGAAAAAGACTTCTGCGTACATGTAAAATTTGTGTTTGTTTATTTAAAAAGAAGAGAGAGAAAGGAGCTGGACAGAGAAGATCTTCCATCTGCTCGTTCACTCCTCAAAAGCCCACAGTGGTTGGGGCTGGGCTAGGCCACAGCAAGAAGACAGAAACTCACTGGATGCCCCACTTGTCTGGCATGGACGCAAGTCCTCGAGCCCTCACCTGAGTCTTCCCAGGGTGCACAGTAGCTGTGAGCTGGGATCATAAGCAGAGCCAGGGCCCAAACACCAGCAGCTCAAGTAGGTGGTGCCCTGGGACTCAGTCATCACAGCTGCAACTTAACTGCTATGCCAAACGTCCCCTCCCTCTTTAAGAGGCTTTGAGACCATCAGTACACATTTTCAATAAAAAGAAAGAGCACTTTTTGGGGATATTATTTTTCTTTGAATCAACAGGGTCATACTGTTTTTCTATTATAACATAGTTTTAGCGGATGTGTCTTAAATTTTTTTAAACACCTTATCCATTTTCCATGTCTAAAAGGATAAATTTGTACCATCATTAAATACTGTCTCTAGCTCACCAACCATTGCCCCAGGAAGTCACTGACTTGGTTTTGGCAGCTGATTTTTTTTTTCCTTTGTAGAACTTTGGACTGTTTTATGTATCTACTTGAGTTATTACATATGTGTATTTGGGGGAATTATCCATTTTCTTTGTATATTAATGATGTACACTTTTTTGTTATATAGGAGCATTCTACATTTTATTTGTCCATTTTCCAGTTCATAAATAGTTGGCTCTCTGCTTTTAAGTTATTATGGATAATTCCATGAGGATATGCTTCACACACATGCAGTTACATAATTGTGTTTCTCTTAGTCAGATACCCAGTGATGGAGGTAAAGCATTCTGGTTCATAAGATGAGGGCATTTCAAAATATATGGGGCCCATCACAGTGGCCTAGTGGTTAATGTCCTTGTCTTGAATGTACCAGGATCCTATATGGGTACATGTTCTAATCCCAGCTGTTCTACTTCCCATCCAGATTGTGGCCTGGCAAAGCAGTCAAGGATGGCCCAAAGCCTTGGGACCCTGCACCTGCGTGGGAGACCTGGAAGAAACTCTGGGCTACTGGCTTCAGATTGGTGCTAGACTCTACCATGATAATTTTTGAGGTACTTGTATCATTTTGCAATACCACCAGCTAAGTGTGACAGTACCAGTTGCTCTAGACTTTATCGAAATTTAGCATAACCAGCATTTTCAATGTTAACTACTACAGTGGGTTTGTGGTGGGTTGGCCTCTCACTGTGATTTTATCTTCAATTTCTCTGATGACTAGCAAAGCTGAGCATGATTTTATGCATTGTGGGTCAATCATATGTTTTCTATACAGTTTCTTTTTAAAGATTTATTTATTTTACTTAAAACTCAGAGCTAAAGAGAGAATGTTTGCTTCTCAAAAGGTCACAATAGCTAGAGCTGGAGCCAGAAGCTTCTTCCTCATTGCCCATTTGAGTACAGCTGCCCAAAGCCTTGTGGCACCCTCTCCTGCTCTCTCAGGCCATTATCACGGAGCTGGATTGGACTCAAACCGGTGCTTATATGGGATGCTAGTGCCACAGGCAGGTGATTAGCCTGATATGCCACTGTGCCAGCCCCTCTATAATTGCTTTTTAACCTGCAATGGGAGCATAAATCCAGAAAATAACTTAATACTGGTTTTCTTTCAACCCATAGTTTTTCATTTTTTAGTATACCTTTCAAAAAGTAAAAGCAATTTTAATCATCGATTTTATCATTTTTCTACCTAATGCTATTTGTGAGCTTCAGAAAAGTCATAAAATTGAACTCAAAATCACTAGAATGGTCTTCTATTATTATAGACATTCTGGAGTTTTCAGATTCCATTAGCAAGATGGCACCTTAAAAAGATGTGTGGGTGATTTTCTCCCTGTGGGAAACCAGTTTGAATAGATATTATTTACTCTTTACAGTGCCTTCACACAGACTATTATTTTGTTAAAAAGATAAGAAATGCATATATGTAGATATTGAACAACATAGGAAGAAAAGAGCTCCCCATGTCACCCACCCCCAGGACACAGAAGGGCGGATAGATTTTTCCATCCACTGGTACATTCCCCAAATGCCAACAGCAGCTGGGGCTACATCAAGCCAAAGCCAGGATCCAGAAACCTATCAAGATTTCTGACTTAAGTAACAGCAACCCAACTCCTTGAGCAACCTCTCTGGGGGTGCATTATAAGCAGAAGGCTAGACAAAGGGCAGAAGCCAGGACTGGACCCCAGGCACAACAGTATGAGATGTGGACATTTCACGTGGAGGGTTAGCCCGCTGCACCACAATGACACAGATTAATTAATATGCAGATTGGCATATTAATCTCATCTAAAAGACACCTTACAGACACCCAGAATAATGGAATACATATTGTGGCACTGCAGCTTCATCCGGTTGAGAAATAAAATTCACCTTCACAAACCTGCGATGAGCATCACTCTACTGATTGAGAAAATCGTATTCTCTAAATATCAATTAAGGCAAGGTTTTTTTTATAGTCTAGATATTTTCATGGCTTTCCTGAATATTTTAGTAGTTCCATTATTGGGAAAAAGAAGATTTTGAAATCTGCATGATTGAGAAGTGTTTACCTCCTATTTTTTTGATGCTCTGTGGTTAGTTGCCTGAATATTGATGACTATTGTGTTTTCCTAAAGAGTTATCTGCTATCACTCCGTGTTTTCCTTTCTCATCTCTAATAATATTTTAGTTTCAAAATCTGCGATATCAGTATAGTCATTTCAACCTTTAAGTAATTACTCTCTGCAATACATTTTTATTTGTTTATGTTTAATCTGTATGTTCTTATAAAAATAGTTCACAGGCAGCATATAGTTTAGTGTTTTTTAATTCATTCCGAAAAATGTTATATGACATTCTTACTGTGCTCATGTTTCGTAAAATTATTAACCCATTTGAATATAGATACAGCTTTGTGTTTTCTACTACCAGAATTATTCTAGAACCCTGTGCAATGCGTCAGGGCAATCTCTGGGATCCCATCTGGGTGCCAGTTCATGTCCCAGCTGCTCCCTGTCTCATCCAGTTCCTTACTTATGACCTGGGAAAGCAGCAGAGGCTGGCCCAAAATCTTGAGAACCTACACCTGCATAGGAGACCCGGAGGAAGCTCCTGGATTCTGATTTCCTGCTTTGGATCAGTTCAGCTCTAGCTGTCGCAGCCATCTGGGGAGTAAACCAGCAGATAGAAGATCATTGTCTGTCCTTCTCTTTGTAAATCTGATCTACCTTTCCAATGAAAAATATACCTAGAAATCTTTTTTTCTTTTTCCTTTCTTGTCTAGGATTATTTAGAATTTTAACTTTTTAGCTTTTTGAATTTGTTTCCCATTAGCTTTTTGTTTTTGTCTGAGGATTAAAGTATTTTGTTTGAGAATTTTATCTCTTCACAATGCATTGATAGTTAAACAGCTATCCTTCATTTGAAACCGGTTAAATCTTACAGCTGAATATGTGATAACTACATTGTGTCTCAAGTGTGGATATGAAGGTGCCTCTGAAAGTTCTCTGAAAACTGAAATCAAAAGGAAATGTGAACTTTCCGTGAATTTGTTGAAACACACATATTATAAACATCACAAGGAATAGTCATACAAATATTGTTATAGGTATTATACAGAATTTAAGAGGAGACATTTTTCAAATAAAATAGTCTTGTATTTATTCAGTTATTATTATTTATAGCACTCTCCTTTCTGTGGATCAAAATTTCCAACTTGTATCACTTTGGTTCACTCTAAATAAAACTTCATTTTACATAACAAATTCTCTTCATTTTCTTTTCCTGAAAAATGTCTTTGTGTTGCCATCAATCTTGAAGAATATAGTTCTTGGGTAGAAAACACTGGGTCAGCAAAATGTCATTTTAGCATTTTGAGGTTTACAGGACACTCTATTTGGACTCCCCTGACTTTCAATTTAAAATTGCCGTAAGTCAAATTGTCTGTTCTTATCTGGAACGTGTTTTTGCTTTCTTCTTGATTCTTTCAGGATTCACCCTTTGACTTATTCTGTTATGTTTCCTTATGGACTTTGTTTTATTCTCCTTAGTGTTTTCTGTGGATCTGCATATTTTTCGCTGCTATTATTTTATCCTTTTCTTTCTACCCCATTATCCATATTTCATTGACACGAACTATGCAACAGAATGAACCATTTAGTATTATCAACCAGATCTCCGAGACTCGATTTCTAATACTTTTCTTTGTGTTCTTCATATTAAGTCATTTCTACTGATTCAGCTCCAAAACTTTCATCACCATAAAATGTGTTTTTCTTCCTTATACTGAGTATTTCACTTCCTTGATGTCTATTTTTTCCTTATTACTATGTCCATTCTGACATTCCCATCTTTTCATTCATTGTGTACATATTATAATGTCTTATTTCATCCGTGATAGATGTCATAGCCACTTTAATGTCTTGTAAGCTAGTTCCAACATCTGGATGCTCTCAAGCTGTTCCCCTTCATATGTCTTTCTCTTCATTAAAAGTTGGTAAGCCCTTTCTGTAAGGACAAGAGAATAAATATTGAAAGCTTTTGTAGCACATGTGGCTGACATCGTGTATTAATTTTTGGTGGTGGTAGTATTTTATATTATTTTATAGTCATTAAAATATGAAAAAAACATTGATACAGAAACAGCCTGTGGTATACATATGCTGCACAGGTCTAATTTGCCTATACCTGCTTTTGAGAGCGAGAATTCTTATAAATCCTTTATTCAAAACCCTCGATAGCAGGACCCAAATTCTCTACAATTTAATATTCATAGTGTTCAAGACACAAGCCAAATACTCTTCTCTGAACTTGAAGCACAAGGTCTGTTTCCTTGTGCAGTGACTCCAGTCTCGGTTCAGATCACTTGTCTTTTACCTAAGCCACTTGGAATCGAATGGGCAAGATCAAGGAAACCCCGAGCTGCAGGAATCTGCCACTCCGCTCGTCAGCCAATTTCTTTGGCTTTACTTTTTCATTCCTCGAGTCAAAATGCTTCCACTTTTCCCTGAAGATAATTACCATCAGGAGACCCCAAACAATTCTGCCCGTGATAACAAACGGGGGTATCAAAATCCACCCGAGCACTGCAGTTTCCATGGGTCAATGAAGGATGATGAAGAGCACTCATTCTTGAGGTGAGAAGAGCTTTTATGCATCCAACAAAGATTTAACTCCCTACTTGTACCAAATACAGATGGGAAACATCAATAAATGAACATAAGGGACATACGATAAACAGAAGATACAATTAGTAAGTGTATTTTATAATACTTCAGAAGTCAATAATGACCTGGAAATTTTTTAAAGAGCCAAGTGGCTATATTAAGCAAGACAGTAGTGAAAGATACTACTTGTCATTTCAAACAAGGACACCATTGTTAAGAAGATTTAACAGAACCTTTTAAGGAATTGAACAAGTCTGCCACCCAGGGCAGGCCTTCAGTCTAATGGCTACCATGCCTGCACCCCACACTGGCATGCTCAGCTTTAATTTTCAGCTGTGGCTCCCAATTCCAGCCTTCTTCCAGGAAGCATTAGGTGAGGGTTCAAGTAGTTGGATCCGTATAACCCATATAGGAGACCTAGGCTGAGCTTCTGGATCCTGGCTTCAGCCCAGCACAGCTGAACTATTACGAACATTTGTGAGGGAACCAGCAAACCAGATGAGCATAGATAGATGGATAGATAGCTCCTCCCTTGTCTGTTTCTGTCTGTATCTCTGTCTGTAGATATCTGCCTCTCAAATTAATTAGATACAAAATAAGTCCATCAAGTAGGATGCATGGCTAAAATGTTTGAAGATCTTAAAGGCCAGTTCTGCCACAACAAAGGAGGTAAATTAGGGCTAGGAAGTATGCTAAGCAAGGCGAGCCTCACAAGCAGTTGGACTTTTGCCCTGATAGAGATGGAAGGCTATAGTGGGTTTTTGAACAAAGGATTTACATGACTGTGCACATTTGAAAAGATTTGCTCTAGTTGCTTGAGTAGCAAGTACATTCGGCTATGGTGTGGGTCTGGTGGCACAGCACATTAAGCCATGACTTGGAGTGTATACATCCCATAAGATTGCCAGTCAAGTCTCAGCCCCTTTGCTGCAAGGCCAGCTTCTCACTGCTGCATCCTAGCAGGTAGCAGATGGGATCCCACATGCTTAGCCCTGGCACTCACATGGGGCACCAGAATAGAAAAACTGCTTCTTGGCTTCGGTCTGGCCGAGTCCTAGATGTTGAAGAGGTCTTGGAATTGAAACAGCAGGTAGCCCTCTCTCTCTCTCTCTGTTTCTCTCTTGTATTTCTCTCCTGCATTCCCTTTCAAATATGAAAACGAGTAAATAAATGTTTTTAAATAATTTCAAGCCAGACAAGGTAACTTAGGAAGAAAGCAAAAATAGGGACTCACAATACAGGTGGTAGAGATCCAAGTGTTGACAAGTTGAATTAACAATATATTTTGAAGGTACAGTCAATGATGTTCAATCATGTTTTTTATTTAAATGTGAGAAAAAGAGCAGCGTGAACATTACTCCAATGAATTTACACTGGGCAAGAATATGGAACAACAGCTGTTACTGACATACCAAAATGCAACAATGAAGATATTTATGGATAGTATAGGGAGATTAGAAAATCAGCTTTTAATATTTAGAGGCAATTTTTAAACAAAGAATTGGACATATGGGTCTGGAGGTAAGAGAGAGGTCTATATGGGTTTGAGACAGAAATGTGGAAGTCACCCGTATATAGAATCTATTTGAAATCACGGAAATAGAAGTATCATTTCATAGGAACTCTCAGAAATAGTTAAAGCATAAGTTCTCCATTTTCCATATTCCAAGCCCTTCAAACGCATCCTGTGGGGAGATGCTGCTTGTTCACAGATTCTCTGGGCCCTGTCACTGACACCCAGCTTGGATGCACCTGCTGATGCTGACTAGCTGGCAGGTACTCATTGCCAGCCATCAGGAAGTCCTGGCTCAGAGTATCTAAAGCAATTATGCACACCCTGGTCCTGGCAGCTCCTCCAGAACAATGGCAGGGGGTTGCCAGGTGCCCACCTTGACAGTGTGAATACACAACTGTGTCTCACCTAATGAGGAGGCTATACTGCAAGAACATCCTTGCTTGTAAAAACTGCTATTGCTAAAAGAATAAATATTGCTGAAAGCAGAGAGTTTCCTTTCAGGTATGCTGGATAAAAAGAAGCCACCTGCCCACAAATAACTAAACATTAATTATTGAAGATTAAATGTCCCCCCACCCACCCAAAGAGTGAAATAAGTATTTGCAGACCTGGGAAAATAAGAGAATTGTAGAGATGATTTAAGGCTGGAAAGGATAATTAAGAATCTATGTTTAAGAAAAAAAGAAGGAGATGATATTGTATCACTGACGTGGGCTTTTGGTAATCAGAGAATTCGGGTATGCTTTGGAGAAAAGAACTATGCCAAACCAACTAAAACTTAAGATTGGAAGTGCCACTCTAATGCCCTGGGTGATCCTTGAATGAGTGACTTGAAGTCCAATGCCCAGTGTCCAAAGGGATGCTGAAAGACACCAGGCTCCAAAGAGGCACCATTGGTGCCTTAGGGGTTAGACTGTAAATTCCTGAGGGCTTCCAGGTGGAGGCAGACCAGAACAGAGGCTAGGTAACATAAAGAAGAAGCCTACCTGTAATAATGAGGACACCTGGCCAGGTTAAACCAGTGGCAGGACTGCTCTGAGAATTCCCACCTTCACTTCAGGACCAGACTCTCCACCCCACAGGATGGGAGTGGGGCTGAGCCGGCAAGTGAGGGTTAGATGTGATGAAAAAGGAAGACACATAGGTTGCAACCAGGCTGGGTCCTTGGTGGCTTTCTGCAGCTGCAAGACAAATGAACAACTCCCTAACCTAACACCCAGGGCCCTGGAAGATGTGGCACTGCCTGTCATTTTCAAGCTCCCCTGTAGATCTATACTTCATCTCATTGAATGAGATGCTTTCCCAAGGGACACAGAGGTGAGGCAGACACACTCTGTTGCACAGTGGCTCCATCAGTTGCATCCACGTCTCTACTACTGGATAGGGACTATTGCTCTGCATCCTCCACTGACTATGGTAGTGCCAGCTCTCAGAAAGTGGAAGACACGTGAAACTGTGTGTGAACCCGCCCAAGCTGTTGAAAACAAATCAGTGTGACTACAGGAGTGTGGCTGCTGCATTTATCGGCACAAAGAATAGAAGGGACCTTGGGAACTGAATCTTGAACTTTGCCCTGACTGCTTCTTTGATCCCAGCATGTGAGTCTTTTCAAAGACATTCTCATCTTCACTCTCCTCAAGGTAGGAGTGCCACAGGCACACCTGCGATCACTAAAGAATGCTCATGAATGATGACAAGAACCCACAGCTTGGAGAGGTTTACTCTAGAGTGCTATTTTTTTTTAACTCCACAAGACAGCACCCGTGAGAATATCTTCTCGTGTTGTTACTTCTAAGCATTAATAAATAGTCACAAGGCAATTTGATTTTACAAAAGAATCATAGCCTTGGCTTAACAGCTTGGCTTCAAATTCTAGCTCTTATACTTGATGGCGAACTGAGGTGAAAGGCCAAAAACAAATACGCTGTGATCCTCTGGCCCATGGAGTTGTGAGAATCATTGGCCCATCAGTGCAATGTGTGGAATTCTGAGCAGAGGTCTGCCAACGCCTTCACTAAATACAGATGCCTCCCTCGTGTATCCAGGAGCATCCCCGGCCTCTTCTGCCGGACTCAACTTCACTGTCTCATTCAGAAGATCACTTTTTAACTTCAAAAACAAATCTCACACGAGGCCATAAATACCCATCAGATATCTCCTGGTACTCAGTGCTTCCTCTTCAGCTGGATGTTCCTGAGACTCAACCAGGAAGTGAATTTTGTAGTCCATGAACTACGGTCAAAGCTTTACTGCTGTTTCCAGCTCTAAAGACACTGAGATGATTCTTTGGTGCCTCTGCATGACTTTAGGCATGGCACCTGCTGCAATTTGAATGCCCCCTACTAACATGTGACAGTGGCAGGTGTGGGGCCCTAAGAAGTGATGACATCACACCAATTCTTCCCTCATGGATGAGTTAATGTCATCATCGCAGGAGTGGGTTAATTTTCCCAAGAGTGGCTTTGTTGCCTATTTCACGTGTTCCCTTTCCTTCCTGTCATGTTACGATGTAGTAGAAAGCCCTCACCAGTAGACTTCTCAACCAATGGGCTTCTCAGCCTCCAAAACCATACAGAATAAATCTATTCTTCACAAATCACCAGACTTGAGTATTCTGTTAGAGCAGTAGAAAGCAGACTAAGCCAGCATCTGGAGACTTCTGTAAAGACGTAAATGGCCCATGCTATCCCATGCTCCAAGGACAGCATCCTCAGCACAGCTTCTTCCTCATCAATCCTACTCTAGGGATGTGGGAAGTTCAAATGGAAACTCACACAGGGTGGGTTGCAGACAAGTTTAACTACAGGGCGTGCAAGGACCTCAAGGGACTGATGCAAAAGAAAAGCAGATGAAGCAAGTCTTTTAGGGGGATTTTGGCCTGTGAACCTGCACTGCATCTGAAGGTGTGATAACCAGCTCTTCCCATCCACAGATGCAGAAACTCAACCCTTTGGCTGAAGCAGTGCTGGAGATGTTCCCAGTCAAGTGCCATGACCAGGAACAGAGTCAAAGATAAAGCATCTGACACACTCAGTCCAGGCTGACTTCTTCACTCCTCCTGACCTTGCAGCTGAGGTTCATTCCATGCTCTCCTCCCTGCTGGATTCCAGATATGACTGTGGCTCCTGTGATTAAACACAGGGCACTTTTCTCCTGGGGCTGGTCTTCAGTGCACTGAATCACTCTCCTATCATGTAGCCTTGGGCCAGCTCCTATCCCTGACTTCAATGTTCTTCTGCCACCCCTATCTACAAATGAGGCATTCCTAGAAACATTTCAGCCTCTAACTCTCCCCTGAGCTGCAGGATAAACCAGAATGTCCTGCTGTCAATCTCCATTTTCCCCAAAACTCCTTAGCACAGTTAAGAATCATGTACTTTTGATACTGTTTACTTAATGTCTGCCTCTCCTGGGTCAAAAGACCCACAAGGCAGAGACAACAAAGGCTTTGTTCACTATTCATGCCTGACATGGAGAGTATGGTAGGCATAGGATATAGTGTCTTGATGTGCACTTTCTATTTCTGTAATGTCAGTTACCTGTGGCCAAAACTCCTTGTCCTCCCTTGCTTTCTGTGCCTTCTAATTTTTTCAGATCACCACAACACCTGCAGTGCTCAGGTGATTCCTACAGCTCGTGTAACCTTAGTCTGCTTCTCCTCGGGGGTGGATTTCTAACCACCTGCTGTCCTCCATTCAGGAAGCTGCAGAGATGCCAGGCTCTTCTCATCCTCCCTCGTGTTTCCCCTGGGCCACCACACAGCTCTGAGGCTGTGGCAGCAGTTCACAAGAGTACTGAATTGGATGGCAGGTCAATGCAGTTGCTTTTTCAGAAGCTGAGTACACAGATCCACAGCCAGCATATTCCAGAAATAAAGAGCCAGCTCCTCACCCAGAAGTATCTTGAGTTTGCCTTGACCTGTGAATCCCCTCATTACAATACTGCTGACTCGGTGTAACTGCTTCTGCCTACAGCTAGAAAATCCAGGAGATGAAAAAGCCAAAAGGAAGTACCCAAGTGTTTGTTTGCATGCCACTGAAAGCTCTCCCTGAAGAGCCCTTTAAGACTCAAGTCGCTCTTGCAACTTCTTACTGCAAATTCTCTAAATTCTAACATCTCATCTGAAGAAGGCTCCTTTTTAAACAAAGGGTAAGTTTAAGTACAGCTGTCCTCATGCTTTCTAAAGGAGCTTGGAGAAGGTGTTATAGCATGCTCTCCCAGTGCCATAAATTTGACTGGGAGACTACTAACAATACAGGTGGCAATAGGGAGTGAAGAGTGTTGCATTCAATATCTGTGCCCATTCCAACTTCTCTCATGCTCTTAGACCATTCTACAGATGAAGGACAATCTCCTTTATCTAGAAGTGTTCCCATACAACCATCACTCTGTTATTCTGATGTGAATTTCCTCTTTTCCTTGCAGGAAAAAAAAAGTTTTTTTTGCTTCATTCACGGTCTTTTGACATAACTCAAACTCCAGTGCTTACCGTTCTCAGACTCAGCTCTGTCTAGGTGGAGCCCAGATGTCGCCATCACATCTCTGCTCCTGCATCTAAGTACTGAGCTGATGGCGGCTGTGTCACAGAGACATCTGCTGGAGCTGGCCCCACACTGCATCAGTGAAGCAGCCATCCCGGGCCTAGGATCCATCCCACAACGGGACCCAGCCACACCATGTGAGCACAACAGCTTCCAAGCAGATTCACACTTATCTGCCTAGTTGCTCAGCCCCCTACACTCTGCCAACTCTGAATAAAAGGAACCCGATTTAATATTCACTGAGCATCTCCTGTTGCCAGATTGGATGTTAGGTACTTTCCATCGTAAGACCCTGCTGGCTCCTCCAGGAAGATCTAGCAGGATTCATGGGTGAACAGAAGCAGGCACATGTGTCTTGAATGTGACAATCTGTCTTCTGTTTCAGCAGATCTGAATGCTCAAGATCTAGATAGAGTCCCTGTTCTTTGTTCTGCTGGAATTTTATAAATGATGCCATTCGTCCATAGCATTGCCCACTGTTTGATATTTCTATCAAACACATAAAATATGAACTTGTGAGATAGGAAGAAAAGTGATAGGGCTTCTGTCAAACATTTATTAAGAGCCAGGCCAGTCTCATACATGGTTGTATTTAATATTCATTCAAAAATCTGAGAGCCACATTCAATAAGTGAAGATTCAGGAGGTTAATTAATTCAACCAAGTTTGCTTAGCTGTTAAGTAATTCACCTGAAATTCACAGTGCTTGCTCTTTTCCCAGTCATATTCAGGACTTCCCGTTCTGCTCACATTTCTAGCTGGACCACGGTGTATTCAGAAAGTAATTTCTCATAAGCCAAAGCAGCTTAATAGTATGGAACAGGGTCCCAATATCAGCAAGAGTCAAAAAGAGAAATGAGTCTGAAATGCTGCCTGGAGAACTACAGATCAGCTGAGTACACTTCTTTTAACTAAAATGTGCCGCTCTCCTTTTGCACTTCCTTGTGAAACACCTTAATAAGCAGGAGGTGGAGAATATAGTTGAGACCATGCTGTGACCATCTAGTTATCATGAAGTAACAAATGAGCTGAAACTGCCAGGAGATGGATTGGTGCTGGGGGAAAGCAGTCCCCGATTCCAAAGTCGGGACTTGAGTGGTTCCAGACCTGCAACAGGGAGACTCCCCATAGAGATGTCTGATGCTGAAGCGGGGCCCCAACAGCGTGGAAGGAGCAATCACAACAAAGCCAAATAGAGACAACCTATGAAATCCAAGGTCACAAACAGAGCTGTGCAGCGAGAAGTATCAAGGAGACCTGCAAAGAAGAGGCTCGGAGAAGCAATGAAAAGATCCAATGATGACGACAAGAAACCAAGAAAGCCAAGCCTGAGGGCTTTGTCTATGAGCTGTGTGAGTGTGGACTTGCACAGCTGTATTTGTGTTTCGTATTTCCTGCTATATCTATAGATAGGCAGAGTCTGAACAAGTATGTTGGCCAGAGCTCCCTGATTCTGCTTGTCAGACTTCAGCCACATGTTGGTTTTGTCTGGCTCACAGTGATCAAACATCCTAGAACATGTATGAACTACTCTGAGTAGAGCCATACAAAAATCCTCCTGATACTGTGGCCACAGTTCTCACTGCCCACCAATCGGGAGTCACATTGTTTAATTCCAGAAAGCAGATGCTCACCAAGGACCCACCAGAGCTTCCTGGAGTGTATCTGCTCGGAAGTGCTGGCGCCCAGCCACCTGTGGTTAGCTATAGCAAAATTCAACCTTTCCCAGAGTCTTATAGCTCAGGAAAGGGCTTGAGACCATCCCAAAGGCAGGAAATAACTTTTATCCTAACCACCTCCCTGAGAGGTAATTCTTGAGGGGGTTAACACATGTAGTAGAGACCAGTTATTCATTCTATAGCGGAAATCATTGTCAGAGCTTTTCTCGGCTTTGGGAACCAAGAACAGTAAACTGCCCGAGAGACAGATCTAGGCTCAGACAGGCTAAGACTTCTCTCCGATCCTGCCTCATCCATGTTGTGCATGACCCAGGCCTGTCTGAATCTCAGGAACTTCACATGTGAAGTGAACTCTAAAACATTCTGATGGGGTTGGGGAAGATGCAATAGCACCATGGAAATAAACACATTGATGCCAAATGCATACCATTCTATAAATGTAGTAACAGTTTGGCAAAGTGGGTATACTAGTGCTAAATAGTGAAGCGTCAATGATGTAATTGCGGGGTATGGATTGTCTAACAGCTGGAGTCAACTCTAGCCCAGAGCTGATTCAAAACCGTAGGCACAGCTTGAGGTCAGTTCATCATCACCGTCAGCATCTTTTCATGAACCCTACCATGTGTCACAACCAAATCTGTAGAATGTCTTATTCAATCCTCAAAATAATACCCCAAGGTAGAAATTAACCTTGCTTTTTTCTTAACAGATGGGGAAATCAAAGCTCTAGGAGTTAATACTCTTTGCCAAAGATCACACAGACATGATGTGGTTGAGTCAAGATATGCACCATTAAAGTCCCTGAGAGAAAGCACATGGTTTCACCTACACTTTCTGCAAATGATCTATAAGGTTGAGTATCCTAGGGAATCTGGGCTGATCCTAGGCAGGATCACTGCCCTGACTGCTTAGGCATGCTGCTTGACTCCCAACAGCTAGGAATTGCTTTAAAACCCTATGAGTGCTTTAAACCTCAAAGTCCCTGATGCGAAGAAAACAAATCTCATTTCCTTCTTAGTGCTAGCAGTTCAGATGTTCCAGCGCCTGGTGGCTGTTAAAGGTGTTATTTCTAGGCTCAGGTGACACCCAGGAGACAAATATCAACATTTGCATTAGTTGGCTGCATCCCCACCCCTTAACCTGAGGACAGCACAGGTACTTTCTCTGTGTGGGGCAGATACAAACTGAGGAGTCTGCAATTGATCAGACTGCCATCCATTAACTTGCTATGGTTTGCAAATGACCCCTTATAACACAAGCTCAGAAACTATAAAATCAAACATTTAGCAACCTACTATGTTTGTTCTTTCTACTTTCTACCCTGAAGCTGTTGGGCCTCAGGCAAGCTGTGGGCTCACTAGACGTTGTTCCTGATAAACCCAGTCAGGGATAGATCATGGAGATTTCCCAGACAGAATCCCCACTGCCAGGATTGAAAGAGGATGTTCCAAGACTGTGTCCACCGGAGGGAAACACTGGTTGCTCTGAACTGCTTAGTCTTCATTGGATACATTTAAGGAAATGTTACACTATACTTATAAATATGTAATAATGATTGCATCTCAATCAAAATTTTTTCCTTTAGAAAATGTTTAAGGAGATGGCAATGCTGGCCAACCTGATTGGCCTTTAGACCTTATTTTATTATTATTATTTTAGATGATGTTTATATAGTTGATCAGGGTGGGAAGGATCTAGGGTTAGGGAGAAGTGGGTGTGACCATTGTTTCCAAACTTTCTATTTATTCTTCCCATTTCTAGGGAAGGGGAAATATAAGGGCATAGGCCATACCCAACATGCCAACCATCCCAGTACCCAAGGATGGGGAAAAGTCACCCGATACCAACCCAGGGTCACAATATGGCCCATGCTCTGAAGGTTCTGCTCAAGTTGTTCAAATAGTTCTGCAATGCTATCATTCTCGCCTGTCTATGAGTGAGGAATCCCTTCCAAGGTCCTTTGCTGACATACTCGATCTTATAGTCTTCATTCTCCCAGATACTTACTGTCATTGTTTGGCTGGAGTAATTGTCCATATGTTCTGTTCTCCATTCTCTCCTACGGTGCTATTACATTTCCTCTATTTTATATGGCCTTTAGATTTCAAATTCATGGATTTAGCTGCCACACTGTTGTCCCACACATATGTACAGTTAGTTAGATGCCAGCATTTGACTGAGCCTTTAAGATGTTGATGAAAACACCTACATCCCACACTCGAGAGCCATGTTCAATACTTGACTCCAGTTCCTGAGTCTGACTTCTCGCTACAGTAGACCCTGGGAAGCAGAGACAGTGGCTCAAGTAGTGAAGTTCCACGGAGATCTAGACAGAGTCCTCCTCCTCTGTGGTAGGCATTTGGGAAGTGAATCAGCTGACAGAAATGTTCTCTCTCTCAAAATTTTTAAAATACATGAATAAAGTTAAACAATTTTTAAAATAGGAAAAAGAAAAGACAAGGGACCAACAGAAGCTGCTGAGGAGGGTGGGGGCAGTAGGGAAGCATGGGGGTCCAAAGTACTGAATTCAGAAATTAGGCCAATAGCATTCTGGCTCAGGATGAACTATATATTATAGAATATAATAACTGGGCCCGGCGCAGTGGCGCAGTGGTTAAGTCCTTGTCTTGCACGCCCGGGATCCCATATGGGCGCCGGTTCTAATCCCGGCAGCCCGGCTCCCCTTCCAGCTCCCTGCCTGTGGCCTGGGAAAGCAGTCGAGGACGGCCCAAAGCTTTGGGAGCCTGCACCCGCGTGGGAGACCCGGAAGAGGCTCCTGGCTTCGGATCGGCATAGTATCGGCCATTGCGCTCAGTTGGGGAGTGAATCATCGGACGGAAGATCTTCCTCTCTGTCTCTCCTCTCTGTATATCTGCCTTTCCAATAAAAAAAATAATAATAAAAATAAATCTTTTTAAAAAAAAAGAATATAATAACTGACAATGGTTTAAAATCCTCTCCTAACAAAAGCAAAGAAAAAGATTGCATCCTCTCTGTGGACACATCAGCCAAAACCAGAAGAAAGGAGAAGAAAAGCATGATTTGGGTTTTTTTTAATGCACTGTTTTACTCCCAGAATATCTAACAAGCACAAACTCAAACAAAGGGTTGCTAGCTCCATTTCCAAAAGAATCCCATGCCCATGGATCCTGTTTAGTTGAACAGATGACCACAATGAAAGAGAATGACAAGAATGAGCATGATAAATATGCTCATCAAAAGGCACGGAAGACAAATTTAGGACATTAACCTATTTGCCACTAACCAGGTGGGTTTCACAGGGAAGTATCCCATAGCCTGGACCTCTCTTTATTATTATTTTAAAATAAAAACATAATTTCTAACAGGGAGTACCTGGAGGTCTTGCTTGGATTTCGCAATTGCCCTCCCTTGAGCCTGGAATGATTTATCACAGGCGGCAAACACGGGAAAGCAAGCTAATATGTCGCTATGAGGCTGGTGAAGAAGGAGGGAAATGGTGAAGGGATGGGTGGATGAAGAATCCAAGGCAGAGTAACAGGTGGGGATTTAATGGACAGCAATGTCCTCTGTAGTCAGCAGCAGCCTGACTGGTACTTGGAATGTTACTTGAATCTTCTGACCTATAGGAGAAAGAGGTCCTTGTTGTGCTGTGTGGAGAAGGGTAGTTACTCCTGTGGGATTTTTTTTTAAAGGCTTTTTTCCAGCAAGTATAAATCATAGCCAACTCATGGAGGGCTGCTCAAAGAATAGGAAGGGAAATCATGGTCAGGAAAGGGCTGATGTTATCCCACCTATAATCTGAACAATGCCTGCAGCTGGACAAACAGCTTCTTACAGGGTGACTTCTGCCACCAGCAGAAGACATGAATTTTTCCAGAAAGGTCCTGCCAAGCCTCTATTTAAGCCCAGGCAAAACAGTCATCTGTATAAAAAGAGAAAACAGCAGACTATCCTCTTCCACAGAATTTTTTCTTTTTTTTTTTTTTTTGTTTTTTTTTTTGTTGTTTTTGTTTTTTTTATTGTTGCTTACACTGTATTGTGTAGTACAGTTTTATAGGCGCTGGGGATTCCCCCCACCCCTCCCCATACCCCTCCCCCCATGGTGGATTCCTCCACCTTGCTGCATAACCATAGTTCAAGTTCAGTTGAGATTCATTGCTTGCAAACACATGCCTAGCATAAAGTTCAGCGTCTTATTGTCCAGATAAGTTCAGTGGCCTCCTGGGGAGACCTTCTATGGTCTGAAGATAGGTCTAACAGAGTAAAGATCCGGTCGGTTAAAAGCCCCAACAAGGCCTCAGTATCAATATACAACATTATGGAATTAATTGACATAGTATTGGGTAAACAATATGTTAAAAATAATGCAAGTTCCATTCTTCGAAACATCTGGGTTGAGACAGCATCAATGACACGTTCAAAAAATAACAAACAACCAAACAATAAATTACAGGTTAAATCAAGGCGAACATGTGGTATCTAATCTTTTGGGATTCACTCATTTCCCTTAGCATTATAGTTTCCAGTTGTGCCCATTTAGCCACAAAGAACTGCATTTTGTTTTTTTTAACAGCTGAGTAGTATTCCATGGAGTAGATGAACCAAAGCTTTCTTATCCAATCTTCTATTGATGGGCATTTCGGTTGCTTCCATGTTTTTGCAATTACTGATTGTGCTGCAATGAACATGGGGATGCATGTTGGTTTGTCGTAAAACAGGTGTTTTGGATATATTCCTAGGAGTGCTATTGCTGGGTCATATGGCATGCAGATTCCGAGTTGTTTGAGTGTTCTCCAGACTGATTTCCATAAAGGCTGTACCAATTTGCAGCTCCACCAGCAGTGGAGTAGGGTTCCCTTTTCCCCGCATCCTCGCCAGCAAGCGTCGTTGGTGTTCTTGTTTATGTGGGCCAATCTTACTGGTGTTAGGTGGTACCTCATCGATGTTTTAATTTGGATTTCCCTTATTGCTAGGGAGCTGGAACATTTTTTCATATGTTTGTTTGCCATTTGGACTTGCTCCTTTGTGAAATGTTTGCCCATTTCCCTTGCCCATTTCTTGAGTGGCTTGTTTGTTTTGGTTTTTTGGTTGTTTTGAAGTTCTTTGTATATCCTGGAAATTAGCCCCCTATCGCCTATATCGTGTGCAAAGATCTTCTCCCACTCTGTGGGTTGCTTTTTTACTTTGTTGATTGTTTCCCTTGCTGTACAGAAGCTTCTTAGTTTGATGAGGTCCCATTTGTTTATTCTGTTCTCAACTGCTATTGCTTTTGGTGTCCTTCTTAGAAAGTCGGAACCTACTCCTAGGTCTTGCAGTGTATTTCCTACATTTTCTTGCAAGAGTTTGAAGGTTTCTGGATGTAGGTTTAGGTCTTTTATCCATGTAGATTGGATCTTAGTGTATGGTGATAGATGTGGGTCTATCCTTTTGTTTCTACAGGCTATCAGCCAGTTGTCCCAACAACATTTACTAAAGAGGCCTTCCCACTTGCTTGAGCTATCATTGGTCTTTTTGTCAAAGATTAATTGGCTGTATTTGTGTGGGTTCCCTTTTGGTGCTTCTATTCTATTCCATTGATCTTCTTTTCTGTCTTTGTGCCAGTACCAGGCTGTTTTGATAACCACTGCTCTATAGTATGTCCAGAGGTCCGGGATTGTGATTCCCCCTGCTAATCTCTTATTTTTCAGGATGGTTCTAGCTATTCGTGGTTTTTTGTGTTTCCAGATGAACTTTTGAATCATTGTATCCAGTTCCGTGAAGAATGTTTTGGGCAATTTGACTGGAATTGCGTTGAAAATGTATATTGCTTGTGGTAGTATAGACATTTTAATGATATTGATTTTGCCTATCCAGGAGCACGGGATGTTATTCCATCTTTTGAGGTCTTGTTCAATTTCCTTTTTAAATAGTTTGTAGTTTTCTTCGAATAGGTCTCCTACGCTTTTGGTTAGATTTATTCCCAAATACTTCATACTTCTCTCTGCTATTTTGAATGGTATCCTGTTGGTTAGATCTTCTTCCATCTTGGTGTTATTTGCGTACACTATGGCTGTTGATTTTCGTTCGTTAATTTTGTACCCCGCCACTCTGCCAAACTCTCGTATAAGTTCTAGCAGTTTCTGTATTGATTCTCCTGGTTTTTCTATGTATAGGATTATGTCATCTGCATATAGTGAAAGCTTGACTTCTTCGTTTCCTATACGTATGCCTTTGATTTCTTTTTCTTGTCTTATGGCCTCTGCAAGTACCTCTAGGACTATGTTGAATAGCAGTGGTGATAGCGGGCACCCTTGTCTTGTTCCAGATCTCAGTGGGAAGGGTTCTAGCTTTTCTCCATTCAGTATGATACTGGCGTTGGGTTTTTCATAAATTGCTTTAATTATGTTGTGGATTTTCCCATCTATGCCTACTTTGGCTAGAGTTTTTAGCATGAAGAGGTGTTGGATTTTGTCGAAAGCTTTTTCTGCATCTATTGAAACTATTATGTGGTTCTTGTTTTGCAGTTTTTGGATATGGTTTATAACATTTATGGATTTCCGAATGTTGAACCATCCCTGCATTCCAGGGATGAATCCTACTTGATCCGGATGAATGATCTGTCTGATGATTTTTTGAATTCTATTGGCTAGGATTTTGTTGAGAATTTTAGCATCAATGTTCATCAGAGAGATAGGTCTGTAGTTTTCCTTCTCTGATGGTTCTCTGTCCGGTTTTGGGATTAAGGTGATGTTGGCTTCATAGAATGAGTTTGGGAGGGTTGCTTCCTCCTCTATTGTTTTGAAGAGCTTGTAGAGGATTGGGGTTAGTTCTGTTCGGAATGTTTTGTAGAATTCTGTAGTGAAGCCGTCTGGGCCTGGGCTTTTTTTCGTTGGGAGATCCTTGATGACTGTTTCAATCTCTACCTCGGTTATGGGTTTATTTAATTCTGCAGTTGCCTCCGGACTGAGTTTTGGTAAGTGGTGGGAGTCCAGGAACTTTTCTATTTCTTGGTGGTCCTCAAATTTGTGGGAGTACAGTTCTTTGTAGTAATTTCTAATTATTTTCTTAATGATTGCAGTGTCTGTTGTTATGTTGCCTTTTTCATCTTTAATGCTATTGATTCTCACTTTCTCTTGTTTTTTTTTGGTCAATCGGGCCAGTGGAGTGTCTATTTTGTTTATTTTCTCAAAAAACCAACTTTTTGATTTGTTGATTTTATGTATAGTTTTTTTGATTTCTATTTGGTTTATCTCCTCCCTTGTTTTGATGATTTCTTGTTTCCTATTGTGCGTGGGACTCTTCTGCTGCTGTTTTTCCAGATCCTGGAGGTGTGTGGTTAGTTCCTGTATTTGGCGTCTTTCTTGGGCCTTGACATGCGCTCCGATTGCAATGAATCTACCTCTTAGCACTGCTTTGGCGGTGTCCCACAAGTTTTGGAATGTTGTATCAGAGTTTTCGTTGGTTTCCATGAATTTTTTGATCTCATCTTTAATTTCTTCTCTGACCCATTGTTCGTTTAATAGCATATTGTTCAATTTCCAAGAGTGCCTATACTTCCTGGGGAGTTTTGAGTTGTTGATTTCCAGTTTCATCCCATGGTGGTCTGAGAGGGTACATGGTATGATACTAATGTTTTGGAAGTTGTTTAGATTCGCTTTATGTCCTATCATGTGATCGATTCTGGAGAAGGTGCCATGCACCGCTGAGAAGAATGTATAGTCTGTGGCCTTAGGATAAAAAGTTCTATATATGTCTACTAAGTCTAGTTGTTCTATTGTTTGTGTGAGCTCTGTTGTTTCTTTGTTGAGTTTTTGTTTCGTGGACCGGTCCATTGTTGTTAGAGGTGTGTTGAGATCGCCTACAAGAATTGTGCGGGTGTCTATGTCTTCCTTTAAGTCTGTAAGTAATTGCTTTACGTAACTAGGTGCATTAAGATTCGGTGCATAAACATTAATGATGGTGATTGCTTCTTGATGGATCATTCCTTTCACCAGTATAAAATGGCCTTCCCTGTCTCTTTTGATATTAGTTAGAATGAAATCTATTTCATCTGAAATTAGGATAGCTACCCCAGCTTTTTTTTCTCGTCTATTGGCGTGAAATATCTTTTTCCATCCCTTCACTTTCAGTTTCTTTGCATCCTTTCTGGTTAGATGCGTTTCTTGTAGGCAACAGATGGTTGGGTCTTGTTTGATGATCCATTCTATTAATCTCTGTCTTTTGATTGGTGAATTTAGACCATTTGTGTTGAGAGTTAAAATTGAGAGTTTGCAATTTTGCCCTGCCATGTGATTGTGTTGTGTGTGTGTTGTTGCCAATGTAGTTGTCTTGTTTGTGCAGCTTTTAGTTTGGAGACCTTCTTATTTGCCAGCTTTGTTTGTGATTTGCCTCCTTTTTGTCCGGGACTAGTGCATTTCTAAGGAGACTTTGCAGAGCTGGTTTTGTGTAGACATATTCTTCTAGTTTTTCTTTGCTATTGAAGTATCTGATTTCGTTCTCATATACAAATGAGATCTTTGCTGGGTAGATTATTTTTGGTTGACAGTTGTTTTGTTTCAGGACTTGGAAGATCTTTGTCCATTCTCTCCTTGCTTGTAGGGTCTCTTCGGAGAAGTCAGCAGTGATTCTGATGGGTTTTCCCCTGTATGTGATCTTTTCTCTACTTCGTGCTTGTCTCAGGATTCCTTCTTTGTCTTCATTGGAGTAGAACCTGAGCACCGTGTGTCTGGGTGAGGATCTCTTTGGATCATGTCTGTTGGGAGTTCTCTGTCCATCCTGTATGCGGGGTGGATTCGTGTTCCAAGTGTTTTGGAAGTTTTCCTGTATAATTTCATCAAGCACTGCTTGCATCCCAGATTCTCTTTCTACTCCCTCAGGGAGGCCGATGATCCGAATATTCAGTTTTCTAAGGTAATCCTTCATCTCTTGCATCATTTTATTAGTTTTGCTGAGGTTTGTCTCCAGCTGTTTAATTCGCTGGGCACTTTCATTTTGTGTGTCTTCTGTTTCAGAGATCCTTTCCTCTGCCGCATTTATTCTGTTGATGAGGCTTTCAATCTTATTCTCTTGGGCATCCAGTTTGGTTTTGATTTGTTGTATTTCGGTGATTATGCGGTTCTGGTAGTCTTCCAGCTTTGTGTCCACGTCTCTGAGAAATTTTAGCATTATTTTCATCAATTCCTTTGCTGGTAACACGTCCATGTCTTCATCTCGCATCGCCGATATTGATAATGGCTTTTGGCCCATGTTTGGTGGGGTGCTGGCTCTTTCATCTGGAGCACAGCTCTTTCTGGTGGTTTTTCCCATTGCGTTGGTGTATTCTGGTGGGGCAAATGAACCCGTGTGTTGAGGGGCTGTCAGGTGCTTTCCTGTAGAGATTGGAGCCTGCAGGCGTGGTGTTGCCGGGCGTGGTAATTTTCAAGGCACCGTTGGTGCGTTCTCAGGGCCCGGGGCTGAAGAGCACCACCTTGGGGGCCCAGTGGATTCCAGGCACACTCTGGGCACCTCTTCAACAGGTGTGACACCCCAGGGCGTGGAGGGATGGAGGCGCTCTCTGGGTGTGCCCCCTGCACGGGAATCCACAGGACTTAGAAGGTTTTATGTGCTTTCTCCCTGCGTTCTCCGTGTCAGGGACTGCAAGGTTTTTCAGAGCCCACCTGGTGCGTCTCCCACACACGGGACTGTGGGTGAGGCACTTTCCAGGCGTGGCTCTTGTGCAGTGAATCCACCACTCGTGGTGTGTGGGTGTTCAGAGCCCCTGCTCCTGTGTGGCTCTCTCACACCGGCCCTTAGCGGGGGAGTGGCCCAGGCGCCCTGTTATTATTTCACGGCAGGTTCGCACCGTGTCAGTGTGATGCAGGAGTTTTCAGAGCTCTCCTGGTGGGTCGCCCACGCTCAGAACTGCGGGGTGGGAGGCGAGGGGTGAGCAGTTCACCCTATGGGAGTGGTACCTGCGTGTCGGGGACACACAGCGCTACACTTCCCAAGTCTCAAAGCTCCCCTGACATCTGACACCTGCGCTGTGGAGGCGGCTGCTGCAGGCGGGGCCGCCTAGTCTGCTCGGCTGCTGCAGGCGGGGCCGCCTAATCCGCTCGGCTGCTGCAGGCGGGGCCGCCTAATCCGCTCGGCTGCTGCAGGCGGGGCCGCCTAGTCCGCTCGGCGCAGCGACCAGGGTCTTCCCGATGTTATCGCGCTTCCACCAGGCAGGATGTGGAGGACTCCAGATCCTCACCAGCAGCCTCTGCGCACTGAGACGCACTGGCCCTCTCAGTGTAGGAACATCCGAGGCGCCTTCCTGGTGCCCCCTCAGCCACCAACACCACTGTGCGTAGTTCCCAAGGCATAAACCCGACAGCTTCAGTCTCTCTGCCCCGCGTTCTCAGAGGCTGGACCCTCAGTAGGGGGTCAAGGAATGCGGAGGCTACCACGTCAACCCCCCGGCTCACCAAACGTCCGGCCGCTGCAGTCTGCCTCCGCCTCCCGCCGGCGACGGTCCGCCCGATCTCCCCGCCTCCGGGCTGTCCGCGTCTCCCGTCAGGCCGCTTTCAAAAGTGACTCAGCAGGTCTGGAGTGGGATGTCGGTTTCTCTACCTTTGCCCTGCTCCGTTCTCGCTGTTCTTCCGAGTTGTGTGGATCTTTTTGGCTCCACACTGTCCCAGGGAGCCTCACGGACCTCTCCCTGCGATTCCCTGCTGTTCCACTTTGCTGCTTCTGTAACTTTCTATCCCTCTTTCACTGGACGCTCTCTCACAGCCTTCCTCCTACGTCGGCCATCTTCTCTCCTTCCCACAGAATTTTTTCATTAACATACAAATGCATTTGACAACATCTTGATAGGAACAGAGGAGGCAGGTAAGTAGAAGGAACGGATTACTCAGCAGGTCCTAGAGACTTGGTGTCATAGATAATGGAACCTCTCCAAACTCGGGACAGTAGAGGCTGCCAGTTGGTGTCATTCAGCTATACGGAGGGCATCTACGAGGGCTTTTGGAAATAGTTTTCATCTCCTATGCTCTACTGGAAACACAAAAACATGTTAAAACCAACAGGGTCAACTTTCATTGTAGTGGACGTCAGTGGGATATCCATGAGATTGCCCATGGATTGTCACAGGATTGTCCATATCAATGAGAACCATGGAAACTGAACTTGTCCTCCACTGTAGACACATCCTGCATTATCTTGGAATGTAGCCCCTCTGCAAACTGTCCCTGGTCATTTTGTCTCAGCTCTGAGTTCAAGGTCCAAGAGGACATTATCTCCATGCCTACAGCTACTGACTCCAGGTTCCAGCTGAAACAGATGCTGGAAATTAGCAGTGATGACTCAACTTACTGTGTTTCTGTCATCTGTGTGAAGACCTGAATTGAATTCTCTCCTCTGGGTTCCACTCCAGCCAGAGCTCATGTGAGGTATCTGGGGACATGGGGACATAAAGCAGTGGATACAAGTGCTTAACACATCTCTCTCTCACTCTATTTCTCTCTTTCTCTCAGACAAGTTTACAGACAAGTGAAGGAACTGGTGAGGCTGCTCCACCTTGTCTGATCTGCAGTCTCACAGTTACATATCCACCCTCCCTTCTCAGAGGAAGTTTGGCAGGCAAAACTCACCTTCACCCAGAGATTCCACGGCTCTATGCCCTTTTTGGAACTCATCTGGGATCTTGGTTGCTGGCTCATTTGCTGAAGGCTGGGAGTGATTTACCATGACTCAAGTGACACACAAATTAGTGTGGGCTGTGATCCAGAAACTTCAGTGTAGCAAACCTTGGCTTCCAGTGCTGCCTGTGCCACACCTGCCGTCTGCATAACTAGGGGAGCAGACAAACACACTGCCACCCTCAGATTTCTGATCGACACAATGGGTGCTATAACATAAACAAGGTTATCAAAGGACCCAGTGATAAAATGTAGGAAACCATTCTGAATGCCCCACAATTATCAGCCTCTTCAAACAAGGTGAAAACTCCAATAGCAACAGGTGCCTTAAACTCTAGGATCTTCCCAATGCCAGCCCTACTATAATACCCAAATATGCTACCAGTGTTAAGGAAGGTTCAGACTACAATAAGAATTTAGAAGAGACACTGGGACATGTTCTGAGAAAAGGATGTGGGGAAATAGGATCTCACAGATGCCCTACTAAAAAAAAAAAAAAAATCCAGGTCACCTTGGGCAAAAAGACTTCCCAGATGGCAAGCCAACCAAACCAGACACACTCTCAGTCTTCATCTCCCTTTGTCACATTAAAAACTGCATGTTTCTGCAAACTAACATCACAGTGTCCAAATGGCATTCTTGGGGTCAGTTGCCCACAGCCCTCAGAGGGATTGATGCCAGGGCATCAATTTTACAATTCCTCACATTCCATCAGGCTCTGACAAGTGTTTGCAAGATCCAGCAGTTGGTAGATTTCACCTGCTCATTAAGATCGCTTCTATTCTTACTCCCTATTAATTGAGAACTGGGTGAACAAAGCTTAGCTGCATGCCTCACCGTTCAGTTCAACCAAGCTTCAGGTGAAAGTGTTCAGCAAATGCCATGCAAGATCAGAAGATAGCACCAGGGTAGCCCAGGTCTTCAGGGCCCATTTGAATTCCACCACAATCCCTCTCTGCTCAGTAGCCTAATGATGCCTTTGTGTAGAGCCCAAAAATGGACCTGATATCTTTCTTGGGAAAGGAAATATTAGGAAATTCAGCAATATGCCAGCAGTTCTGAACTAGGTTGTACCTTTCATAGTTTTCTATAACAAAGAATAGCATGCATGACTCTAAATTACCAAGAGGAAGGTGGCATTAAAAAAAAAAACCTCAAGAAATATACTGTAGTTGTTTTCTCACGGAAAGGGATAAATTTCAATTCAAGGGCTCTGGCTTGAAAAATTTGTTTTTCCAAATCAGACACTGGTGATCACAATATAGGCCCAACCTCTTCCCCTCCTATAGGGTACCCTTGCCATTTCTCCACGAAGCAAAGTCAGGTCCACAGAAGTCAGTGAGAGCATTGTGCCCACTAAGCCCCCATATCCACCTATTCCCTGGGCAGCTAGAACAGACAATTTACAGACTACTTCTGGGAAGGACAGTGAAAGAAAATGCCCCAATGCCCCGACAAGGTGATCAAGCACAATTGAACTAAAAACTGGCATTTAAATTCATCATGAAATTCATTTATTTCAGAGGCAAAGAAACAAAAAAAAAGTCTGATTTTTTTCCCTCTTATTCATTCACTTCTAAAACTCCCTTATTGCTTTATTTTTCTATTTTTATTTATCTAAGGGAACAAATTTCATATGCCCTCACTTCCTCCTTCCTTATTTTTCATTTAATTTTTCCAATGACATAATTTTAATTTATTTTGTAATCACAAGCTTAACCCTCCACTAAATAAAGAATTTAACCTGTAGTAGGTAGAAAAATCACTGTTCCTCAAGATTAGAGATGAGGGCTAAAAAACAATCATCGAATCTCAAAATGTCAATGTCACTCACATACATTACATCAAAATCATTACCAGCCCTCAGGCTTTTGCTCCCAAGACCACCTTAATTAATCTGGTTTGGGGCATTTCATTTCCACCAGTAATGCTGAACAGTGAGTCAGCTTCAAGCTCCCGACACGGAAGCCCATGTCTTTGACTTAGGCAAAGCCTCAAGGCTCCCTGGTGAAAACGGGAACTGAAATTGGTCCTGTCTTTACCCAGGCAATTAATAATACAGTTGCTTGCTAGACTCCAGAGACAGCCGCCAACATCCCTAAATTCAGTCCATACTGCAGGGTTAAGGGTGCTTCTGTGCAGTATGTGTTGGGTGAGAACTGAGGGGGCCTTGCCAAAGATCTGCTCCCTGGAAAGAAAATCCTGGCTGATTATTTGTGTAAGACCAAAACCCCCTGGCATGTGTGCAGAACTTTGTAGTTCTGTACACAAACAAAATGTTTCCCAGTTAATAGTTACAGCTCAATATCCCCCTCTGGCATTAAAAAAAGAAAATGATGAATATGCCTGAAACTGATCTGTCTTCAAGCAGAATCTGACTTCCCAAAGGACTGGCCAATCAGGTTTTGTAAATTCATACCTTCTTTTGGTTGACTTTCCACTGGGTCTCTCCAGTTGCTTTTAACCTCCCAGAGCAGCTATCCCTTTCTTGTTTTTCCTTTTTTTAATTTTTTTTTTTGCACAGAAAATGCACACACACACACGCTAGTGTTCAAAAACAAGCTGTAAGCATATCATGATTTCTATTTAAAGTCACCCAAACTCAACTGTCCAAAGGCTTCAGTTTACAATCTTCAGCCAGTTCCTCTGTGCTAACGGATCTGGAGCTAGGTGATTCACTGGAGTTACAGAAGTAGGAGGAATCACAGTGTTACTCTGCCTGAGGGTTGGCTACGTGTTTTCACTTGTTAGCCAATGCCCGCAGTGAAGATGCCTCTGTGTGTGTGTGTGTGTGTGTGTGTGTGTGTGTGTGTGTGTGTGTGTGTGTGTGGTGTCTTGGTGATTTTTTTTTTCATACCAGCAATACCCTGGACAAGGAGTAAAATCGCTTAGTCATAGAATATACCTATTTTCAACTTCTCTGGACATTAATAAAGTGTTCTCTAATTTCTTGTACCAATTTGTACTCCCAGCAGTTAAATATCATTAATCTTCTCTGTATCTTTTCAAATATGTTACCAATCAGTTTTAATAAAGCTATAAGCAAAAAAAAAAAACATCTTTTTTTGCAATTGGTATTTCTTTGATTACTTGGAAGCCTGGGGATTTGTTTTTTTTCTTTACTTCTTTATTTTTCTCGTTTGGAATTGTTCCACTTCATTCATAAACTCGTTTCACCTACTTTGTCTTCAAGTTGTATTTTCTTTTTCTCTTGATGTACCAAAAAAAAAAATGTATAAATCTTCTTCAGAGATTTATTTTCTTTTATTTGAAAAAGTTACAGAGAGAAGGAGAGACAGAAATAGAAATCTTTCATCTGCTGATTCACTCCCCAAGTAGTTGCAACTGCCAGAATTGAGTCCATCCAAAGCAAGAAACCAGGAGCTTTTTGAATCTCCCATGTAGGTGCAGGGTCGCAAGGACTTGGGCCATCTTCAGCTGTTTTTCCAGGCCACAAGCAGGGAGGGAGCTAGATGGGAAGTGGAACAGCCAGGACACAAATCAGCACCCATTTGGGATGCCATTTCATTTTAAAGCAAGTTGTACTATATTGAAAAAGTATATTCCCACTTAGTGTTATAACACTCTCTGATATTTTCTTCTTAAAGTTGTACATTTTTTCCTTCACAGTTTAGTTTTGCTTGACTTCATTTTGGGGAAAAGTGTGAAATTGACACATAATTCTGTGGTTTTCTTTGTGTGTTTCACCTCTCATCCTAGAAATATTAATTGAATGGTACATCTGTCTCTGCATGTTTGTTGCCATTTATGGTGTGTCAGGCTGAGATTAAAACATACATTGGTTTCTAAGCTCTCTATTCTGTACCACTATTCTGTTTGACTAACTATGTGGATATCAAACTCTCTTAATTACTACAGCTTCTTCTTAATAATTGGCTGTAAAAATCCAATTTATTCATCTTCAAAATTAAGTTAGCTTACTCCTTTTCCCTTAGAATATTAAGATCGGTACACTGAGTTTCTGCAGATTTTTTTGTTGAAATCTTGATTAGAATCCTATTGCCTGTAAAAATAATTTGGGGGTAAACTTCATTATAATATCAACTCTTCCTATAATTGAATCTTCATTAAAGTCTTTGCATCACGGTTCATAATTTTATTTGCACAGTTTTGTCTCCATCCCAGCATTTTAAGAATGATAATTTTTCTTCTAATTATTCATTTCCATGTAATGGTTATGTAGTGGACTTTGAACACTAATAATGTTCCTGGTAACTTTGTAGGCTCTTTTGTTCAAACATTTCTCTGTGAGTCTTACATTTTCTAAGCAAACCAGCACATTTTCTATTGATAATGCTATTTTGAGTTCTTCATTTTTAAATGTCACATTGCTTGCCCAGAATAATTAAATATCATGAAGTTTATGTAGTTCAACCTAATATTAACATACTGTCTGAAACTTGCCATGCAGGTGAAAGCAGTTGATGCGTGGTTAAGACACTAGAACACTCCCATCCTGTGTCAGACCGCCTTGGTTGGAGCCCAGCTCTGGTCCCAATCCTAGCTTTCTGCTAATGTGCGCTCACACACAGCAGGTAGTGGCTTAAGTACTGCATTTTTAACACTTGGATCCCATGATGCAAGCATTGATTTTCTAATAAAACAGGCCATTTAATCACTAAGATCTGAACAAGTTGAGAAAGTAGGGGCAGGGGAAAATCTCTCATAAGGCAGGTGCTGGTTTAAACTACAGCTTGGGACACTTCTTATGGAAGTGCTAGTTCTAGACCAAGCTTGATCTAGCTTCCTGGCAATGGACCCTTGCTCATGATGGCCTGTGCACTTGGTTTTGGTTCCCTGCCACCTTGGCTGGAAATGAACAAGGAAACAGAACTCAGAAGATCTCTCTCTCTCTCTCTCTCTCTCTCTCTCTCACTCACTCACTCTCTGCTCATCCCTAGCTCCAACTCTGTCTCTGTAATCCTGCTTTCCAAATAAGTGAAATAAATATTTGTTCAAAAATTTTTTGAAAGGCAGAGTCACACAAAGAGAGAGAGATTTTCAATCCACTGATTCACTTCCCAAATGGCCACAGTGGCCAGAGCTGGGCCAGTCTGAAGGCAGGAGGCTGATGCTTCCATACACATGCAGGGGCTCAAGGACTTGGTCCCTCCTCTACTGCTTTCTCAAGAAAATTAACAGGGAGCTACATCAAAAGCAGAGCAGCCGGGACTGGAACCAGTACCCATGTGGGATGCCAGTGCCACAGGCATGGATACCATGGCACCAGCCCAGAAATAAAAAAATTTTTAAAAGACACCATACATAGTTTCAAGGAAAAAGATTTTTTAAAAAAAGACCTGGATTCCAGCCTTCTATACTTGAGGTATAATCATGTGAAAATGAATTTTAACCTCTCTGACTCTTTTGTTTTAAGACACTTCACAATACAATGTTTGAGATCATATGAAATAACATATTCCAACCCACAAATTAGACGTAGTGTGATCTTAAAGGCAGTGTGGCCCTGGAAGACCTTCCTAGGATCCCATTCGCACCACATGCACTCAAGCCCAAGTTCCATCTGGAAAGCCCTACTCTGTGCCAGGCACACAGTAGGACCCCAAGGTAAAGGTGACTCCATCGCAGCCTTCTCTAAGGAATGCCAGCTATGTGCTGCTCCCCGACCACATGTACTTCCAAACTGAGGCAAAACTGGAGCTGAAAGACAAAAGTGCTTATTCTGCTGTGAAAAAAGTTGAAACCCATGCACAGTTTTTTTAATACTACACATTTTCCATGAGATTTTGGAAGCCCCCTCACATACAGGAATATACAAAGTAGAAAGAACAAACCGCCTTGCCAGCGAGGAGGGTGCTGGGCTGCAGGAGTTCAGGGGTACAAGCGCCTCCTTCCAGCTCAGCGCTTTGGGAGGCTAATAGGTGTATGTTCAGGAATACAAGGGGAATAAATGTGAAGAATACTAGCTAATATATATATGTGTGTACATATGTATGTCTGTATGTATATATATTTAGTGGGTCTCTTTGGAGCAGAATTTCCCAGGATGTTTAATATGCTGCATTCTGCATCATAAAGGGCGAGAACATGGGCATTCTCGTTTCTTAAACGATTCACATGTGAAATTCACCTTGGTACTGTTCTGATGTCACTCAGGAATTGCTGCTACAGAGAATAATTTTTGAGAAGCTATTTGAGTAACTTCCTACTTGAAACCAGACACGCCAAAAGGGCAGGGCTGGGAGCAAAGCGAAATGTCTTCGGGTCCTCCTGGATGGGAAGTCACTGAAGGAGCTTAAGAAATGTATGTTCCTTTAACCACACCCAACAAAGCATTAGAGAACAAAACAAACTTTTCGTTCCAATGTTCCTGGACTGCAAATGTAGACTAGTCAGATTAAGAAAGAAGATAATATAGCTCATTATAAAATGTAGAGAAATATAGAATTTAAAACATTTATATATAAAACTTACTTTAAAATAGAAGATTTTCTAGGATTTTTTTTAAAAAGATTTACTTAGGTTTATTCAAAAGGCAAGAGTTACAGAGAGAAGGAGTAACAGAAAAAGAATGATCTTCCATCTGCTGGTTTATTTCCCAAATGACCACGATGGCCACAGCTAAGCTGAACCAAAGCCAGGAGCCGGGAGACCCCTCGAGGTCTCCCACATGGATGCAGGAGGCCCAAGGTCTTTGGGCCCACCCTCCACTATTTTCCCAGGCCATAAGCAGGGAGCGAGATGGGAAGTGGAACAGCCAGAACTTGAACCGGTGTCCATAAGGGATGCCAACACCCTGGAACAAGGAAGCTTAGCCTACTATGCCAAGGCATCAGTCCCAGAAAAGAGATCTTATAAAATTGGTGCTTTAATGAAAAAAAAAAAAAAAAAAAAAAACCTGCACAGACCAATAAACACAAGAGAGAAAAAACAAGAAAATTGTCAAAGAATCATCAATAACACCTGTATTTCTTCAAGCACAGACCCCAGAAAAATAATTCCTCTTCGATTAAAATCCCCAAGAAGAGTGAAAATATTCCACATTCTTTTCATGGAACGAGCAAACCGCTGCTATCAAAACTTTCAAGTTGAGGGACGTATGGTAATGCAGTGGATTCAGCCACCACTTGGCATGCCATATCCCATATCACAGAGCCTGTTTAAGGCCCTGTTCTGCTCCTCATTCTGAGTTCCTGATCATGTGCACCCTGGAAGACAGGAGGTGATGACTCAAGAACCTGCCACCGCATCAGGGACCTGAATTCTGCTCAGCCCCTGATTTCCACCTAGATGTTACAAGCACTTAGCAAGTGAACTTATGCTAGGGAGATCTTTGTCTCTGTGAGTGTCTTTCTGTTTCTTTTTCTTCCTCTGTCTCCTTGATTTTCAAATAAATAACTTCAAAACAAATATTTATAGGGTGAATTGCAAACATGTTTAGCATACAGAAATAAATATATTTCATGTAACAGTATGTAAGTATAGATTACAGTCCATATTTTATGAATATAAGAAAATGACTTTTTCTAGAAACCGTGCATGTGAATTTTTTAAAGACGTAATAGAAAACCTAGAGAGCACTAAATCCTTCAGTATGTTCCCGTCCAGAAGCACCTGCTGTCATAATTTGAAACTCTTCTCAGACATCTCTGCCAGCTATCCTTGCCTACAGTTCAGCAGAGACGTCATATGATAGACCTGTTCTCCATTCGTATTTTTAGCCCAATACATATAAAACCTCATTCCATGCAAGAAACATAGATTCACCCCATAGTTTCCATGGCTGCATATCAATCTATCATATATGTGTCTTCTAACTGACAACCTGTTCAGTTATCGACAACCGCCAAGATTACTTGAGAGTTATAAACACTGCTGCCAAGAACAATTTGTTCTCTGAGCTTTGCGGGAATATCACCTGTCATTACCATCAAGCTCTAAATCTCTTCTCCAGACTTAAGAACAAGTTGCAGAAACACTTGGAACTCTGGTGAATGCAAATGACTTTATCATACACACAATTAAAATATAAATGATAAACTTGGAAGTTTGTAAGCGCATGATCAAAGGTGGTCCACATTTATATGTGCTTTCATTAGCATGTATTCAAGGTACAATTTAATGGGAGGGCAAGACAGGAGATGCTGTGGAAACAAATTTCAATGATTAACTGTAGCGAAAACTTGTGATCATTTCCCACCACTAATGACATTCACCAAACGCATAGTCAAGACAGGCTGTTCTCCAGAGTCACTTAGGAAGTCCAGATTGAGAGAGCTGGTGATCTTTTGACATCAGACCTGCCTGATTAGATTACCATCTAGTTGAAAAGGCAGTATGGGAAACTGAGGCCTGTTCTCAAAAGCTCTGGCCAGGAGGGAGGGATGCACTTCACTTATCCTCAGAATTTGATTGGGACATGGCTCTGCCTTGTTGCAGGGTAGCTGGCAAAATGTGATCCCTTCAGGCATTCAGAATGAAAGAATAGAATACAAGTGAGCGCTGGAAATCTCCATCAAAATCTTTCTTGTAGCCAAGTTCATGATACCTCAGGCTTCTTACTTCCAAGGAGGTGCATCCCAAGGCTTCTGATGAATGCTGGAAGCCATGCATAGTACTCATCTACATGCACAGCAGGATACTTCAAAAATTTCATGGGAAAATGGAATTAAAAGATATTAGGTTTGATGCAGAAAAAAATCAAGTGTATACAAAGAGAGATCTTCATAAAGTTCGTAAGAGTGTATATTATGGGAAAGCTATACTTTTTAAAAACCTTTCTGCAAAAAAAATAGTCTTTTATTTTCATTTTTCATTAACTGTTCAAAGTGGCATTGCTTTCAAACTGGTTGAATGTAGCAAATTGAAACTGTGGACAGGAGAAACTGTTGTGATTATGAGAAAGAGAAAAAGAGAGAGAGAAGAGAAGAGATCCTTCTCCAAGGGGGAACACCTTAAGCCAGATTCAGGAATTGCATCGTAGTCAAATCCTGAGTTTCAGTGGAGGTCAGTAGTGTCTGCTTCAGGGCTATGTCCTCTTGGTCCAGAGGGCTACTAAGCAGCACAGACAACTTATTTGCCTTGCACCTGCATCAACAGCTCTTGCATCAACACACACAAGCATGAAACAGGAACAGGTTTACTACAAAAATCCCCTACTCAAAAAGGAGGCTAGGAGATGGAGAATCACTAGTTTGTAACAATTCTACACTCCAGCTAGGCAGACACTGTAATATCTGGGGAGAATTGTAGGTGCAATGTGGTTCCTATCATGTCCCATTGTTAGCTTTGGGGGGGGCCTTAAAGTGACTATATGAAAAAGATGACCATTTCCATCTTGTTAAAGACTTCCTTGTTTTTGAAGTACATGGTGTGTGTGTGTAAGAAGGAGGTGGTGTGGGAAGAGGAAGCAACAGAGAAAACATACATGCTTTAACACATGTGAAACCTTCTTATGGATATGAGATCATGTCATGTGCCACAGTAGAAAGACTATGGCAGTTGGGATCAGGAGCACCTTACCTCAGCCCCCATCCTACCCTAGTTTCCAGGTCGCTCATTTCAGTTACCTGCGGTCAACCACAGCAGAAGCATCCAGAAATAAACAACTCATAAGTTTTCAATTGTGTACTATTCTGAGCAGCCTGATAAAATCTGGAGCTATCCCACTCCATCCAGGCTGGAAGGTTTCCACCCTGTGTATGCTGTCTGCCTGTGAGTCAACACCAGCACCAGCTGGGTTATCGGATCCAGTCTCTCGGCCCATAAATAACCCTTATTTATCCTGGCAGCTCAGATGTGCCCAACAGGAGCCTTCTGTCCTTCCTGTAAGTGAAAAAATGAACATTCTCACTCTAAGGAAAAAGTATTGAATGCTGAGGTTAGTAAGATTTTCCGTTTACTAAGATATTTTGAGAGGCAGTACATTCACATACCCTTTATTACAGCATACTGGTATTCCATTTTATTATTACCTACAATCACCAAGCCCTTCTTTATAAATCAAACCATGTCATAAATATGGATGTGTAATGAAAACGCATGATAAACAATAGGTGCTGTCCATACAATCTGCACTTCCAGACTCCACCAGAAGTCTCAAAACTTGCATCCCAGAGACAAAGGGAGGAATATGACATTTCATCTTCAATACTGGACCATAGCGTGATTGTTGGATATTCTCTCAACCTCTGAAAGAGTCTATTTCCTCTCCTACATGATGATGCCAAGTGATAATTCCTACTTGACAGGGTTTTTGTGGGAAGCAGATGAGATGATACAGTTGAAAACATCTTAATCTGTAAATCGCCTCACCTGAGGATTTCTTTCTAATCCTTCTTGTTTGCTCAAGATGTTACAAGGTTAAACACTTAGTAAGTATTCAACGAATCTGGAGGGAGAAGAATGTTTTCTTTTGAGTGTTAGGGAATTTTAATACTGTCAAAAAAATCTGACAGATCAGATCATGCAAAATGCGGGTCTTGATTTTTCTGTGATTGAGTCACTCTCCTGTCTGCTTCCCATCACCATCTCACACTCTCAGAATGGCTCCTTTTAGAGGATGCATTTAAATGACAAGCACAGGGATGGAGTGCCCTGTGCATAGGGCTTTTAAAGTATGAGGTCCAATAGGACAGCACTGCTATGAAGTGCAGATGAAGTCAAGCATCCAGGAGCCACAAATGGCTGCATCAAGCTGCCTCAGTCTACTGGCTCAGACACAGCAATGCAGGAGTTGCTCTCAGCACTTGGCTCTCCAGAGACTTCCAAACCAGTATCCCTCGAGACACTGTTTTAATGAAAACTTGGCAGGAAACAAGTTCTTTGTGCCTTCTCCTCCGCAGCAAGTACTTTCCTACACTCAAACAGAAAGCAGACTCACTCCTGTAATTTGCCCAAACCAAGATAACTTGAGATGACAGATAATGTCCATTTTGCTTTTCAGCAGGAGAGATCCTATCTCACCAGTTCTGAAGGAGAAACCAAGGAATTGACTTAGGGGAAGTCAAAAGACAAAAACAAAGCTTTCAAAGCTCCTAAGAGGACTGAAAAACAAAAACATCTAACACATTGCACATTTTGAGCCCTATCATAGGCCATAATTGAGACTCATTTCAAAGACAATGTACAACATGGTCCTGCTTTTAGAATATTTTAGAATATTTTAGGTGCATGCTGAATTCTAGACCTGGATGTGTCCACAAAAATGTTGGAAAGCGGTTGATGGTACTGATTGTGTCTTGTGACTCAGCGCCCTGTGCTTTTTTCCCCCTCTCTTCTTAGTTAATTTTAAGATCACATGCAAAAAATAACATGGAAACCTCCTCTTTACATTGCTTCCTCAGTAGTATCTTCTTGCAAAACCATCGTACAACATCACAATCAGGATATCCACATTGATGTAACCCACCAACTATATTTAGGTTTCCCCATTTTTACTGTGTGTGTATATTTCTATAAGATGTTATTGCATGTATAGGTTAATGCTTCCACCTGTACAGTCCAAAAAACCAATGAGTTCTATCACAAATATCACTGAGGTTGCCCTTGCCTAGAGCCCCACATTTCTCTTTGGCCCCCATTACCTCCACAGGAATTTTTTGCACCTAGTGAAATTCCCTTGCCATTCATCCGGGTTGGATCAACAGCAGCTTGCTCGTTCTACTGTTCTGAGATATTCTATGGCATGGTTCTAACACAGTTTGCTTAACCTTTCACTCATAGAAAAACACCTTGATTGTTTCCCATTTGGGGATATTAAAAATATGGTTGCCATGGATATCTATGAGGAGTTTTTATGAAGATAAATGCTCCCTTCTCTGAGCTTAACGCCAGTAAGTGTAATCCCTGGGCCATGTGGTAATGGTAGGTCGATTTATACAAAAACAAGCTGAAACTATTTTCAGAGTGGATGTAGCATGCTACCATCCCATCAGCAAGGTAGGCAGGATCCCTCCCTGCCACCATCATTTGCTGCCATCACTTTTCTCCGTTTGCACACTGTGCAGGTATATGGTGACATCCTAATGCCTGATGATGCTGATGATTCTGAACTTTTCATGGGCTTTGCTTCTTCCTGTTTTCCCTTTCCCACCTGTCTTCTTGCCTTCCTGTGGTATGCTTGAACATTGTCTAAAAGGCTCTCTTGAATCACTTACCATGCTTTTGCTTTCATTGGAATGTGTCATTTTTCTATGGCTGTTCTGTGCCTCACAATATAGTATGAATGTCATTGCTCTGTTGCTTGGACTGAAATGCTGAAAGCTTACTAATGTTTCACTCGTCCCACTATTTCTTAATGTATTTTTTATTTACCTATAACAGACAGAGAGCACCCATCTGCTGGTCTCACCTGCTAGGCCAAACATACACCCTTACTCCCACTTTCTTGTTTGAAAGGCAAAGCCACAGAAAGGAAAGACAAAGAGATATATCTTCCATCCACCAGCTTACTATTCAAATGGCTGAGACAGCAAGAGCTGAGCTGATCCAAAGGCAGGAGTCAGAAGATTTTTCTGGGTCTCAAACACGGCAGCAGGGACCTAAATAATTGTGTCCTCATCTGCTGCCTTCCCACATGCATTAATAAGAAACTGAATCAGAGCTGGAGCAGCCAGGATTTCCATGGATGCGCAAATGAGATGCCTATACCACAGGTTGCATTTTTCTGTACCATAATTCTAACCCCAGTTAATCCTAGTGTGTGTGTGTGTGTGTGTGTGTGTGTGTGTGTGTGTGTGTGTGTGTGATGTGATATTGGAAGCCTGGATATGAAAGAATCATCCACCAAGAATTAGGGGCATAACAACTATCATGAGAATTTTCATCAGAAAAAGGTAAATGTGGAGAATAAGAGGGTCCAGAACCTTCAGCAGAGCTGGGCAGGCAAGGTGAGCTCTGAGGGGCTGCCAGTTTCCAGGGGCACTGGGGGACACAGGGGCTGTCTCAGCAGCTGGCAGCAGTGTCATCAGTCGTAGTTAGGGTGAACCCCAGAAGCTTCTGGCACAGCCACGCTATTTGTTACCTGCTGACATTGTAGGTCAAGATGACAACTCTTCCTTTCCTTTCCTTCCAGCTCCCACAAGGAGCCTCTCAGTAGCTGAGTCTCCTGCAAGTGCTGCAGGCGTGGGAGTCTTGGAGACATGGTTGCCAGGCTCTTAGTCACACACTCCTGGGAGGTGTTGGGAAGGGCAGAGCTGTGCCTGAGACCATAGTGCCCTTCTCAGCATCAGTTCTGATAAGTTGCTTAGCCCACTCTGATATTTCTCTACTAATACAATGAACTTACGATTCTTCCACCTGATTTGATTGCCACATCCTGTACATTTCTCAGGAACTAGAGAGGCTGAGGATACTGGATGTGTGGCAAGGAAGTCTCTTGGTGTCATGAAACAAAACAAACTGTCCTTGCATTAAAATACATGAAAAACCAGGATGCTACACTCAAAGATTCAAATAATATTCATCTACTTCATACTATCATGAAAATTCCTCCAACATCCATTCTTCACTATGTGCAAGTATTGCTTCCCCCAGAAAAATACGCTAATAAGCTTAAGTATTACTGTGGTGAAAAAACATCCAGAAATTTGATACCAATTTTGGCATATATATTCTTAAAATTTTAATGGCTCCACATTAGTCATGTGGCTTCAACATTTACACATAAATCTCTGTCCTTGGCTTTAATTGATTCCTTAGGATCTGATTCTAGGAGTGGACCACTCATCCTATGCTGTGAGTTCATTGCTGTACCTAATGTTTGCAGTGATCCCCGTCCCCTCAGTGTGTGGGTTCAGCTTTCCAGGATGTTTCCATGGAATGCTGGCACCTTTTGCTCCTTCAGAGTTACAAGGATTCAGCCTTGGTTGCCTTCTGGACAGATGAGTTAAAGTTCTCATCTTCTCACCATCGCTTACTGATGAAGATCCTGAAGATGGAGTGAGTGTTTCATTCCGTGCGGAGCCTTGGTGGCAGTTGGGTGGGGGAGTGCCACACAAACCCTGGCACTGAGGCCTGCAAGAGTTCTGGTCACCTGTTACAGTGCAGTAAGCTTTTCTAAGGCACTAACTTCAAACAAGAGTCTCAAGGAGCAAACTGACCAGGCTCAGGGGAGCAGTGCTGGTAGAACTCAGAGCTTCAGGTGTGCAAGACTGGAGCAGTATGGGCAGGAGGCCTGCTGTCTCTGTCACAGCTCCAAGGAAGTGGGCTCTGAACAGCCCAGCCAGCATGGAGCAGGGCTCCAAATTGCTCTGATGTTTTTTAAGGCACCATCTGTTACCTAGCGAGGTAGACATTAGCCTCTTGTGTATAGGATGGGGCCAAGAACTGGGAGTTTGCAAAGAAAATCGGAATGTCTGCACTGTGGAATGAAGAAAGCCATAAGTGAGCACGAGCAGCTGGTGTGAATCTGAGATATCACACCTGCTTCTTCAGACGCCACATTGGGTGGGTTCCAGCCTCACCCTGGGGGCAGCTTGTGGGACCCTCCCATCCTGCACCAAGAGGCCTCTGGGTCCAATAGCTGATGAGGTCCTGGCAGTGGAGGGGGGTGCACTTGGGGGAATTTCACACTTTAAAGAATCTGAGAGCAAAAAGGGGAGGGGAAACATACATTTTCTAGAAAACTCCAGCCTGAGTGCACATAGCGTTCTTTCCTGAAGAGCCCAACTGGTCTGGCAGGGGTATTCTCTTCACAAAACTTGGGTGGCTTACTTACTGCTATTCTGCTTTCATGCTTGACTTCTTTTTGATGTTTAAGATTTATTATTTTATTTTCATTTGAGTTACAGAGAGAAGGGAAGACAGTGAGAGAAAACTTCGATCTACAGGTTCACTCCCCAAATTACACACAAGGGCTGGAGCTGTGCTGCTCTGAAGCCAGGAGCCTCCCACACAGGTGCAGGGGTCCAAGGACCTTGCTCATCCTCCACTGCTTTGGTAGGGCATTAGCATGGAGTTGAACCGGTAGAGCAACCAGGATTATAACCGACAGCCATATGGTATGTTGACACCATAGACAGAGGCTGAACCTGTCAGATCAACAGCCCAGTTCCACTGAGAACCAGTCAGAACCCTGGGAGGGGGACAGTACCCCCCATACACACACACAGGTAGCAAAGAAGCCCTAGGCCTGGCACACAGAGCCATTGTCCAGAGAGAGGGGCTGCCGTCCCTCAGAAGCAAAACAAAAGGACTGACATGGACCAGACTAGAGATTTAAGTCCTGGTAACACCTGGCTGCTTGACCAAGCAGTGCCCACCTTCAAGAGTCTCATGCTTAGAATTCACTCTGTGTGTGCTTAGAAAGACAGTGTCAGGCAGCAGGGTGGTACTTTCAAGAATAGCTAGGCTGCAAAGAAGTCCTGCTTGTGTTGTCTGTAATTACCTTTTAAGGTCCTAGGGACTGAGGAACAGCCCTACACACACACACACACACACACACACACACACACACACACACACACACACCACAGTCCCAGGGACTTTCCCTGGGGAAGCCCCTGTTGTGCCTGTAGACTCCTGGGCACCACCGTCTTCAAAGCCTGGCCTGAGGTAAGCGTGGCCAGCACATGGCACCCATATCCATACAGGCTCTTCCCCAGCAGGTGCAGACACCTGCCAGCAGGTCTCAGTCTGGGGCTGAGGGCTATGGAGCCTCTGGCCACTCCCCAGGAACCTGGGGACACTGCTGCAGCTGGGCTCTGAGAGGAACACAATGGAAGACACATTCCAAACAAACAACTTATTTATTTAAGAATCAAAAGGGTAAAGTTCTGAGGATTTTAGGAAGGTGCAGGTGGGCACAGGGCGATGACTCTAGGCTCTGTTTGCTGACTTATCTTCCCACCATGCTCAGGGAGAGGCAGGGGAGGGCTACAGGGGTGGGGGGCAGGGACAGGAGTCCCTAAGGGAAATCTCAAACAATGAAAAGGCCGCCTTTTGCTTAGTTAGACAAGGCAGGCTCTAGTCCATTCTAGTGGACACTGCGGGGGCTCACCCCGTCTTCCAAGCTGTTACAAATTCCACAGGGAGGAGGCAAAAAAGAGGCCTCCAGCCAGGGAGGGCAGGCTGGGCTGTCCTCCCTAAATTACGCTGGCTCACAGATACTCCAGCATATCGTCATATTCCAGGAGGCTCCCATTCAGGGAAGCCATCTCCAGCCCTGTGTCTGAGGCTGGGATCATCTTCAGGGGCCCTGAGCCCAGGGGCTCCATGAAAGGCAGGGAACGGGCTCTAAAGGCCTCCTGGCTGCCCAGCTCTGCAGGCGGGCAGTCTTCGCCTTGGACAGGCATCCGGAGATTGGGCAGACTCCAACACTGGAGCGGCCTCCCCTTGTTCCACATGCTCCATGGGTTCTCGGCAGGGTTAATCACATATGGACACCCTGAAGCACGCACTAGGGCCCCTTGGCCCAGGGACTCCGAGCTGTCCTCTTTGTTAGAGTTTTCCTCGTCTTCATCTATCCCCCAGACAAGGCGGTAGGTGTTCTGTTCCACCGGGGGAGTCTCAGTGAGTGAAGCCGAAGGCTCAGGTTGTTTGCACAGTGGCCCTGGGGCCTGAGCTGCCTCCCCGTCCTGCGGTATTGGGGGGACAGGAGCAGGCTCTTGAAAATCAGGGAACAGACCCTGGCCCACGCTGCAGGACTCGCCAGGCACTGCTGGAAGGAAAACAAAGAATATTTGCTTTTCCACAGGTACCCTGTGACTTCAGGGAGCAGTGCCTGCACCTGATCCCTAATGTCTCTGTCACTTCCTGTGACGCTGAGAACACCCTCTAGGTTCCCAGAGGAAAGGAACCAGGGCAGGTTCCTTGGGCCAGGGCAAAGTCAGGGACACCTGTGGCTCCTCCTGGACAGCCCCACAGGGAAGCACAGGCTGTGACCCCTGCTGCCTCTCAGTCACAGCTCTGGGGACACCTGGCATCAACTCAGGACCCAGTGATGTTCCAGTCACCTAACCCCCCTGCTGCTGTTCCCAAACATAAGAACAGCTGAACTATGAGCAATAACGTCCCTCCTAAATGGCTAGAATCAAACTGACAATTCGGTCAGCTGAGACTGGGGGCAGAGATGAGGTCACAAGCAGGGCACTTGGAGACAAGAGATGCTCTCCAGAAAAGGGATGGCAAGACACACTCTGTGTGTTTTGCCCTTGGGACTCTTGTCACCTGAGGACACAGCCCTGGCACTTTCTGCTGGAAGATTCAACCATCACTACCTCTTCCCCAAGAAGGCACCAGCTGGGATGCACAGCTGTGCCTCACTGGTTTCTTCACAGGCCTGCACAAGGGTCTGCCTCTATAGCCCCTAGAACTAGAACAACCCCACCTCTATTCTACGTGGTTGACCCAGAATATCAGGTCATCTATGGCAGCAGCAGCAATGGGCAAGCACAAGGTTCCCCTGCATCACAGGACCTGCCCCAGGTGGGTGATGCTCAGGGTTATGCTGCCCTCTGTGCCCTCAAACATTGTCATCTGGCTGGACCCACACCCTCCACACTCAGCTGCACTCTGGGTTCTACTTGGGTCCACAGTCCTTGCCTCTGCCCCTGCCCTGCTCACATGTGTGGGATTAGATGTCACAAAAGGGTCTCCTTGGCCTTGCTGGTGGCCTCAAGTGGCTGGAGGGGATCAAGTGCCCTGCTGACTTTGGCCCTCACTACCCAGAGTCAGACGCAGCCACACCTCCCTCTAGCCTGCCCACATACAGATGTGAACCCACCCACCTCTGTCCTACGGGGGTTCTGGGTGCAGACAACTACGGACATCAGGCTCTGGGCCTGTGTCAGAGCCAATCAAAGAAAGGCCGCCCCGGGTCAGGCAGGGACATTGCTCATCTGGATGGAGAGTAGGGGTTACTAGTATGTTCTGGGCTCCAGGCTACTCTGTCCACCCGCCACCCAATGATGTGAGCACTCAGGCCCTCAAGGACCTTCAAGGTACCCCCACAGCACAGGCCACAGGAATGCAGTGGTGCCTTTGTGGAGATGGGAGAGCCATCACCCCCTGCCCCTGTCCCCTCTCCACAACAGCACATCTGGAAGCTGCCAGAGGCTGAGGTAGGCTTTGCGATCAGATGTTTCTCAAACAAACCTGAGCAGTGGGAGAGAACAAGGACCTTACGGAAGAGCTATAGAAGACCCTAAGCCCACCCTCTGCTGACACCCCAACCCCCAAGAGAGAATGGGCCAGAGCCCTGCGTTGTGCCCACCTTTCAGAGGCATGAGACACTGTAGTTTGGCCAGTTCATGCTTGGAGGCCTGAAGGGGCTTGATGACGACATTGTCATCCAGGGCCCATGCTTGCTTCAAGGTAATCTGGAGGAACTCCTGGATGCGTCCCTGGGACATCTTTAACAGGTGCTCTAGGCAGGAGAGTGAGTGTCAGGCTGGGAAGAGCCATGGGGCTGGCTCAGCAGCCGTGGCTGCTCCAAACAGTGTCCTTGTTTTAACAAGTGCTGGGTGCTATCCTGAGAACCCGTGGGTGTCAAGCCAAGCAGCAAGGATTTTGACCAGGACCCACACTCTAGGGGAAAGACACTTCTCACTCCTCCCTGTGGACTGTGCTGGCTGAGGTTGGAGTAGCCCAGGAGGCATCCTCTGTGCCCTTCTCAAGGGGCCCAGGGCTCTCCAGGCCTCCTTATCCCCACCTTTAAAGCCCTATTCACTGGGCATCAACAGGGGACCCACTGCACCCTGGCCTCTTTGGGCCCTGAGCACTTACTGTGATGCAATTTCAAGGCCACATATGCCATGGTGGTAAGCACGTTCTGTCCCTCCAATATGAAAATATCCCAAATTCTCAGTGCCAGAGAGAACGGAACCTAGGAAGGAAGAGCAGGTATGAGAGAAACCATCCATCCAGGCTTGAGCAGGGCCCCCAGGGTCTGTAGGGTGGGCAGTGCCCCTGCCCCCAGAAAAGGTGGAAACCACAAAAAGCTACCTCACATGAATCCATAGCTCCTATGCAAGGGACTCATCTCACTGATAGGTGGGACATCATCTATCAATCACATCTGATCCCACTGAGGATTCCACAGCCCAGAGAGGAGGAATGAGGCCAGGCAAATACTCCCAGTACCCTGGTACCCACCACGGCTGCTCTGTGCACTTCAGCGGCCACATGCAATATAAGATGTCAGTGGCCCCTGTGACCTGGATGAGGGATCAGTGCTCCTGTGGGCTGACCCCAGGCAGCCTTCCAGGAGTGAGGCAGCAGCAGCCCAGCTACACACTGGGGTAGATGCTCAGGCCTTGGGGACCTTATACCATCCCTTGCAGGGCTATGGGCTTGGCCTGGCATCTCTGAATGTGTGCTTCTGGGACCTGTCCCCTACCTATTTGCTTTGAGACTCAGACTCAGCCTGGGCCACCCCCTGCTTTCCCAGACCTATCCTGTGTGCACAACAGGGTTCCTCCTGTGCCTGACATGTTAGAGTTGCTCAGCTCCAATGTGAATACTAAGCCAGAGAGCCAGGCACTGGGGCAGGAACTTCTCTGTGCCCAGGGTGGAGGCACTTACCACATCCAGAAAACACTGGGTGAACCAGCGTGCAGTGTAGTCATCTAGGCCTCCTCCTTGCTTCTCCTGGAAAAGGCAGAGGGAGCTGAGAGCTGGGAGCAGGCCTGGGACTCCCCATGGACTCAGGCTCAGGGTAAAAGAAGCCCAAGAGCAGGTGTATCTATGCCTCACAGCCACGCAAGTTCCTGAAAGGACACCTGTCCCTTCTATCCACTACCCCTGGGCAGTCTTAAAAATTCTGTGCAAACTCTGGGGACCACTTGTTGCAAAAGGTCACACACACACACTGCCACAGAGTCAAGTAACCAAGAAAGCCCATGGTTGCAAGGGCCTCCCTGACCAAAGGAGCCCTGGGGACTACATTGAGCACTCATCCATGTAAACAGAGTCCCTGCTGGAGGCAAGGAGGCACTTTACTCACCAGGTGCTGCTCGAGAGCAGGGAGGGTGCGGTGCACGACATCTTCCAGGTGGTTCTGGAGCATCTCCAGCTTTGGGAGTCCCGGTTTGTAGAGACCTGAGTAGGATCAGCCCCCCATCCCTTTGATCATCCAGGAAGGCCACAGAGTCACAGACAGGGGGAGACTAAAAGGGCAGGTGGGAAGACACCTGCCCAGGGTGGCAGAGCCACAGAATGTGGGTGCAAGCTGGACTGGAATTTACTCCAGGCTGCCCCCAAGTGACTGCTGGGGATACTGCAACCAGTATGGGTGCATCATCATTATTCCAATATATTTGAGTCAGAATGGGTGACTTTATCAAGAAAATACTTTCTGGAATACCCTTGTGTGGCTCAGTGGACGGGAGTGAGGGTAAACAAACATGAGTCACAGAAGCCAGTTTAAACAGGAGTCACTTGGACACAGATAAAATCCATTGGCCTCTAGGTTCCCACAAAACTGGCAGCCTGGGCAAAGCTGCAGGGCTTGTGGTGGGGAATGGGATGTGTGGCTTGGTATAGGAGGCCTCTGCCATCCCTGGCTTCTAAGGAATTCTCCAAAGGAAGATTGTCCTCCACACCCAGGAGCCAGTGAGGGACAAAGACCCAGTCACAGGCTTTGGGTCCCTGAGTGGGCTTGCATGCAGTGGGCTCACCATTCCCATCCACCTACCAGACATAGAGTATTTCTCATTCTGCATGAGTTGGACCAGAGCCCAAAACGCATCTTCTTCATTTAGCCACATGAGCAGCATTGCAGCTATATGGCTCAGGCCCTGGCCATAGCCCACCTCCTGCAAGAACCCAGAACACCGTTGAGGGACCTTATCCGGTTAGGGTAATCTAACATGGACTGGGTGACCTCCATGGGAGAGTTTGGTTACCCCACTAAAGGGAGCACAGAGATGTAGGAGGGAGCCCTTAGACCCTCCTTTCCCCTGGGTGTCAGAAATTTGAAAACTGTAGCATGTACCAGTTTTCCATGTTCCTGGAATGAATCCTGCAGGGAATCATCTCAGGCCATGCCTGGGGAAGACCAGAGGCAAGGGCATGTGTGCACCCCCTGGATCTCATGGTGGGGCAGGAATTCAGACTCCACCCCACGGTGTCTCCTGGAGCTCCATTTTAGACATGAAGAGGAAGCACCAGGGTAAAACCTGCCAGGGCCAGGACAGAGGATGGAGATATCACGGGTATGGATACAAGCTGCCTGGATAACACTCGTACAGGCACCAGGCAGGGTGCCAGACTTGGTGATCACCAGACTTGGTGATCTGTGACAAGGGATACCCTGTATGGACAGCATAGGAACAGCCTGAAGAGCTGATCTCAGAATACTCACAGGATTGTACATGCTATAGGCCATTAAAACTCCAAACAAATCCTGCTGCCTGGAAGAAAGAAGAGGAGGTGGTTCCCTGCTGAGGCTCTCAGTGCAGCCCTGCATCCCAGACCCTGCCAGTCCACTGAGGGCCCAGACCAATTATCTATCACTAAAGTAGGGCCATGCTCAGGCACCTGGCCATTCTGCACTGTCTGGGTGAGAGTTGCGCACCAGGACACTGTGTCCTAGTGTGTGTAATTTGATGATCATTTTGGTGGACTTTCCATCGACACAGCTTAACATCTCTCTGTCAAGATGCTGTTTGAGGATTTACCATAGCATGGAAAGTCATCACCCCACAAACCAGTTCAGCAATGTAAGGAGCAGTTGCTATACCAACAGTTCCCCACGGGTTCTTTTGGCCAAGCTCTCCACGATCCACCAGCCTTGTCCTTGCCTCTGGGATCTGGACTCTTTCAGTTGTCCCCGAATGGATCACAGCTTGGCTAGGCTTGGAGGGTCATCCTCCTCTCTAAGCAGAATGCACCTGAGATCCACTCAGGTCAGCTCAGGGCCCCCTGCTTTAGTTTTATACCCAGTCTCGCACAGGATGCCTGCTTGCTCCTTCCCGTCCCCTGGGGACCCTGTAGCCCAGAGCCCTTACTTAATCCCATATTGCTCTCGGAACATCAGATGATCTCGAAATGTCCCACGCACTGCAGATTCAATGTGATAGACTTCACCAGACTGTCGTCTGGCCTGCTCCTTTAGTTCCTGCAAAGGGGAACACTATGGTCAGCATCAGGCCAGGGGCTCCACCAAGGTCCCTCTATGAACTCTTGTGTTAACTCATCAGCACTTCTCAGGAACAGCCCCAGGCCTCAGATCCCCCTCCCTGGGGTCTCAGCCACATTCTCATCAACCTCAATGCTGTCCCTCTCCAGCAAGGCTTATCTCCATCCAGACATTGGGAGCCAGTCTCGGCTTTGACCAAACCCTGGGCAATCCATATCCCCAAGCTCAATTCCAAAGTCCAGCCCCAAACATAAGGTATCCTATGCATATAGACATTGGGGGGTTGTGCTTACTGGGTTATTCATACCAAGATTCTGGCCAAACACTATTTGAAGAAACTGGCACCCCCAGTTGAGCCCTGCTCCCTGATGGGTGAGAGTTGGCTGTTGCTGCCAACCCACTGAAGTCCCAGCTCCTGCGTTTTCCAGAAGCAGCTGAGAGCTGAATGTGACAAGTGGACCAGCCACTCCATGTGATGGCAAGCAAGTTCATGCAATTCTAGAAGAAGTCAGGCCCAGGAAGGGCAAGACATGCTAGCAGATATCATGTTCAAAGTCAGGGTCTCATATCCCTAGTCTCCTGTCCATTAGGGACCTAGCCACTACTCCGTGCCTGCTCTGTGTCAAGCTTCCCAGATAAACCCAACAGGGAGAAGGGTGGGGCCTTGGCCAGAAGCACAGATGTCTAGACGTAGTTGAGTCCGGGGAGACATGAAGGCGTTCCTGAAGCTTGATGCAGAGGGTTGAAAGTAGGATGAAGAACCAGCCCTGAATCCCAAAGCAGGATCACCCACCATGAAGGACCCATGCTCCTGATAAAGCCTGAGCAAGTCAGGCTACTTGCAGGCTGTGGACTTGGGCGTACCTTAAATTTCCCTGGGTTCTGCGCCTTCATGTTATCCACGTCAAGCATTAGCATCCAGACTTTCCCCCGCACCTGGCTGGGGATGCCCTTGAAGAATCTCCGGTGGAACTGCAGGAGAGAAAGTGGTCAGGTGAGACGTACCACAGCCATACTGGGTCGCGTGTTGCAGAGGGGGAGGCATCAGAGAGCAGCAATGCGCTCTTTGTTGTGTCAGCAAAGGAAGGATTGCCTGGTTCTGATAACCACAGTGAGAGGAGGGGAGGGACCAAGGGCAGAGGCTTGCTATGGAGGTACAAGGGACCCACATCTTGGATTATAACTAGTGTTGAGATTAATTTTTTTTTTACCAAAACAGTGAATTGTTGGCAATGACAAAAAGTTGCAGAAATCCCATGACCCTCAGGACAGGAGAGCTGTTTGTCCCTTCCCTGGGCATCTGAGAGTCAGGTGGTGCAAAGCCCAGCAAAGGGCACACCACTTTATATTCAATGCTCTGCTTAATGTGGTCCGCAGGGGTGCTCCCTCCACAGTACCTTCTTACTGTCACAGTATTTGCTATGGTTTTTCAACATTTTGACCCATTTTCCAAGTCTTCTAGATTCTGTACGTTTTTGTTGCAAAAGGAGAGAGGACGACATGAGCCCCAGGTCTGGCACTGAGGAGATGCAGCTCAGGAGCGCTGTGCAGACTCACGGAAGGAGCCCAAGATGCTGCAGACCTGGGCCCATACCTAGTATAGAGGAGTGCAGGTGAGCTGGACTCCTCTTAGCACACCTCATCCTCAAGGCAGAGACCTCTGAGCTGGTCAAACAGTCACAGTCATGAGAATGGGTTGAGATGGCCTACAGATACAGACCCCAGATCTGCAGTCACCTTTGGGACAGGTGAGTGAGTTCACAGCCCCGCAGGTGCCTATAATCATTGCAGGTGCAGGACCTTATGGCTCCCACTTCCCACCTCCTGCACCCATGTGCTCTCCAGCTCTGCTTACCAGAGGATGGGCCCATAGCCAAGAGCTGGTTCTCACCTTAGACCCCAGGGTGCTGTCACAGGCCAGTGACTTCTCGCTGGAAAGAAAGGGGAGGGAAGCAGAGCTATGAGGCCAGGTCCAAGACCAGGCCCTTCCTTCTACCTCCCAAGCAGGCCAGGGAAGAACCAGCTTCATCATCTCAACCAAGGGGACACAGAAGTGAAAAGGCCAGTTGGCCATCCTGATGGCAGATGTCAGGCAGGCCTTATGACTGGAAGCACAGAGATCCCAGGATCAGGCAGGGACTCCCACTGTCCCTGGGGTTCAAGTGCTGTCATCAGGCCCATGTCCTGGGGGATGTGGCAGCCCTCTTCTGCACAGCTGTGAGGCTGCTGTTCTGAGAAGGCATAAACTGCCCTAGGCTGAGGGGCTGTGTTCCCACATCAGCCATCCCTGCGAAGGCAGCCTGGACTGGCTGAATCTCGTTGGCCCAAGAAAATCTGCTCAGAGCTGTGAGTGTGCACCCTGGGCTCAGGCACCTGGACCACCTCAACCCTCCCAGGGACCACCTGCTCCTCCGACCACCACCTGCACACACTGCACCTAAAATGCCTGCTCCCACCTCAGTCCTCCTCTGTTGACTGAGTCCTTGGCCATTCCTCTCTACTCAGGCCCTCCTTTACGCTTGGGATCTGTCAGATCATGGAGGCAGAATTTCCCTGCCTAGTCCCAGTCCTAAGGTAGGCTGCTAACACACACCCAGAAACAGCCCGGGCTCTGCTCCTCCTGGTCACTTTCACCCACCTCTCTGGGCTTCTGTGTTGTCCTGCACAGCTGTGGGGACAGCCTCAGGGCCTGACGCCTGCACCCCAGCCCTGCTCTCCTTCCAGCACAAACCCAGGGTTAGGGCCCTCAGCTGCAAACGCTCCTAGCCTGGCCTCTGCTTCAGAATCTCCAGGCATTTCAGAGCCCTGAAACTACACCCCAGCTGTCCATCAGGCCTGACCTCAACAGGATGTTAGCCTGGCCCTGAATTCAGGCACCTGCTGGACAGGTGTGCTGACTCATGGCACATGCTTTCTTTTTCTCTTTATAAAGATTCTTATTATTATTATTTGAAACAGTCATAAAAACAGAGATACAAGGGGGTAGAGAGAAAGAGAGAGAGAGATCTCCCATATGCTGGCTCACTCTCCAGATGGCTAAAACACTTGAGTCTAGACCAGGCCAAAGCCATGAGCCAGGAAGTTCATACAGATCCCCCATGTGGGTACAGGATTCCAAGCACTTAGACCATCTCCCACTAATTTTCTAGGTCATCAACAGAGGGTTGGATCAGAAGAGGAGCACTTGGGACACAAACTGGCGCCTCTACTGGATCCTGGCATTGTAAGTGATCACTTTGCAGCTACACCACAATGCCAGCTGTAGGGGTTTCTGAAATCCATCCCTGCCCAGAAATGAGCTGGGGTGTGAACTACTCACGTCAAGAAGCCGAACTTGTCTGGTATGAAGTCATCACTGTCTTCATCCTCATCTCCAATATAAAAAGTGGGTCCTCCTGCACCCGCGTGGGAGACCCGGAAGAGGCTCCTGGCTTCGGATCGGCATAGTATCGGCCCGTTGCGGCTCACTTGGGGAGTGAATCATCGGACGGAAGATCTTCCTCTCTGTCTCTCCTCTCTGTATATCCACCTTTCCAATGAAAATAAATAAATAAATAAATCTTTAAAAAAAAAAAAAAAAGTGGGTCCTCTGCGGGGTCCCTGCAGCCAAGAGAGGGACCCACATCATTCACCAGAGGTGCTCAGAGTCAAGGACAGAATCAAAGACATCTCTATTTGTGTCCCAGGGATGCAAGGGTCCAGGGATCACAGGCAGAGCCAATGAGGCAAGGGACCCAACTCCTTCCCCAGCACCTGGCCTGTACCTCTTCATACTTGCAGAAGACCTTATCTCGCTCCAAGGCCCTCCGGATCCTCACGGCGGCCCGATCAAAACTGTAAGACACACACATCAAAACTGTAAATGTGACCCATGATATCTGTGTCCATGGTCAGAAAGGGGGACAGCCCAACTGCCAAGCAGACAGGCGCTTGTTGGCCAGTTTTCAGAGCACAGGGCAGGGGGATGGTGGTACAGGGGCAGCCCCTGTCTGGCCTTCCAGGAAGGAGACTCCTCCTCCAGATGGGCATCCAAACCCAGAAACTGCCCCTTTCAGGCCTCCCAGATACCTGGGGCTCTCAAAGCTGGGCTTACTGTCCCCATCTTCCTGTTCCACAGAAGAGTCAAATAAAGAGCTAGTTGTGGTCCCACATGAACCCACACACACACACATTCACACCTACCACACAGTGTAGCAGTGAGGAGGCAGTACACACGCCCTGCCCACAGGGGCATCCTAAGGGCTTAGTGGCATCACCACGGTAACATGGGAAATCAGGGCCATCCACCTGGGAGTGCTTGTCCCCATACCACACACAGCACAGGCACAGAGCAAGTCCCACTCACCTCCAGTTAGGATCCATATAGTCCTCCATTTGTCTCCTGCTCCCACTACCAACACCTGTGCAGGTCAGTGGTCAGCAGGCTACTGGCCACTTTGGCCTAACCACCCAGAGGGTGCACCTCCCAGTGACTGTGACATCATAGAATGCTGCCAGCCACTCACAAGTGGCGTCTCATGTGGCAGGAGGGCCAGGGTTCTAATCCCTGCCTTTGTGAAACACCATCAATGATTGGGCCTGTGGCCTCTGTAGGGACCAGGAGAAGAGGACAGAGATGGGGCTGGGGTGCCATGGACCCAGGAGTGCCAGTGCCCTCTGTGTCATGCTGGGAAGGTCACATGTGCCATTGACCTACCCTTGTTGTCCCTCCTCTTCTTCCTCCCTGGCAGTTCAATTCTAGGACAGTTGGGAAGACCTACTTACTTGAGTACAAGCTAGCACAGGGAGCCCACATATGGCTGTGCATCCAACTGAAGTCCCCACACTCTGTTCCTATTGCTGCAATGATCAGATCTGGGGACTCCCAGGGTTCCACCTCCTGTCCTACAACAGACCCCACCTCAGCAGTGCCACCACCAACTGCCTCTTCCTGCTTTCTTCCTTCTCTTCCTCCCTGGTTCTTTATGTGTTGGGCACAAGGGAATCCTCCTAGAATGGAAGGGAGGGGAGCAGCCAGCCTAAGCACCACCTGTTTGGTCCTCAAGCCAGTCTGACCCTTGAGGACTCAGGATCCAGCCCTAGACACTGAGTAGGGACTCAGACACTTATCACTGGGACTCCCCAGCATCAAGTCCTGATTCATAGGGCACTGGGCAACTGCTGACCACAGGACAGGGTCAGTACATGTGAACAGGAGAACCCACAGGCCCACAGCTCCCAGAGTGCTCATCAGCAAGATAGCCAGCTCTGGGGAATGCACTGTCATTGTCATCAAAAGTTCAGCTCTGCCAGCACTGGAGAGACCATCATGGTCACCACTGGCTCCACAGAGGCCAATCATCCCAGCAGGTTGGGCCCAGGCTCTTGGGCTCTGGCTTAGCCTTGCTGCCCAAGGTTTCTTCCTGTCCACCCTTGGGAGGAAGAAACCTTCTGTGTGAGCTCCCCACACGCTCCTCTGTGCTCCATGACACGGGTGTGCCCCAAGTGTGCATATTCCCTGGGCCTGGAGACTCCTCCTTTAAGGTATTACAGCAGAAAGCTTGGTGTTTTCTTTAATCACTTTGGTACACAATTACAAGCCAGGAAGAGGTTGTCAGCTTAGTTCAAGATGGTTTGCCAAGTGAAAATGAAAGTGAAAGCCCCTGGCAGAAGGGAGTCTAGGGTGGCATTCCCCCAGGGTGGGCACTGGGTGTCAATAAGAGTCCTGGGGGTTACGGGCTCCTGGACCTTCATGGTGTTGCTTCACTGAGCAGGCATTGCTCTGTTGGATGCTTCCCCCGATGGCCCTAGGAAGACAGATGGCATTGCTGCTGTCTCATCAGTTAGGAAATAGCTGAGCAATCCCTGTGCTGCCCACTGAAAGTGTCACCTTCCTGATGATGGGTAAGAGACAAATGACTCTCCCTATACATTCATGTCATATGCCTACATGGGGCTGTAATATATTGATCCAGCCTCATAGGTTTGCCTCTGGTCCTGAGCAAGGTTTTAGCATGCTTGGACAGTCTCTTGAGGTAAAAGGTCTCTGTCCTTGTCACTGTAACCTCCTAGCCTGCAGGTACACTGAACTGGCTCCAGGAAGCCTACTGTTCCCCCAGTTCACTTTGCTAGGCCATTTTGGTACAGTAGATGGGAATGTGCAGGGGGCATAGCCCATGGCACAGCTCACCCACACTAGGAGGCACACAGGTGGTAGGTGTGGGTGATTCTGACAGGGCAGGAGTGCATCCAGATTCTCAAATCTTGTCTCGCTCAGTGCAGGGCTCAATGGTGAAGCAGGTCCGGTGGCCCCATGCAGATGGGTTTACGGGAGATGCTGCCTACTAGACATTCTCTGATGTGGCATAAGGGTGGGAATCTGGGAAGATGCTGGAAGTCTGGGAGTCTAGATGAGGCTTAGTGGCAAGTTGGACATGAGTCACCTGGACATAGACAGGACACATGGGGCCAAAGGGTTCCCACACCCAAGATGACCAGGGCAAGACTGCAGGGTCTTGGGTGCTGAACAAGCGGGAGTTGCAGGCATCCAGGCAGGGTCTGTACCCTGAGAAAGGTTGAAAGCAGGCAGGACACCTGCACATGCCAGCGATGTGGGTTGTTATCTTGTCCCATGATTGCCTGTGACTCCCACATACCTCTGAATCATTCCTTTAGGGATTTCTTATTATTTCTGTGTGTCTCCTCAGCCCTTACTACAACCCTCCAGCTCCCTAACTCTACCCTCTTGTTCTTCAGTTCATCCTGGAGGACTTCCTCCACACCAATCACATGAAGACAACACTTTGCTCACATGGCTGCCTTCTTCTTCAATGGTCTGTGCATGTAAGCTCTGCCCACACTCACAACCTCACTCTTATCTTTATGATGGACACACAGGCATACACACTTTGGCAAACACATATACAACCACACCAACATATACACTCAGGCACTTGCACATTCAAAGTTATATGTACTTGCACACTACACAAGACCTGGGAACACACACTCAAACACTGAAGACGGTGAAGGCACAGGTGAGGATCTACTCTGGGTGCCCGACATCCAAGTCAAATACACAGAATTTCCAGAAAAGCGTTCTTTGTCTTTTTCTCCTTTTAAAAAAATGATGGTTTATGTGAAAGGCATAGTTACAGAGACAGAGAGGAGCAGTTAGGGACAGGAGGCTGGGAATCACATCTAGAGGCATGGCCCAGTCCCCCCTTGTCAGTGTGCGGTCAGCTGGGTCCAGCTGGGACCTGAATCTCCAACCAAAAGAGATCAGAAGTACACTGAAAGAATCCCAGGCCCTGTATCCTGTAGGAACCTGGAGTCAAGGGGCCACCAGCTACTTGGGCAGTAGCAGGGAGCTATGACCCAGGAGGCCAGGGAGACGCTGGAACAGGCTGGGGGAAGACCTGAAGCTCAAGCAACTGACTGGAACACATGCGGACTCCCAACTGACCTCGGCTCTCCCCAGTGGTGCATTTGGATACTAGGGCCTGAGTCTCATTTGTATTGTGACCATCCAGATGTGAGTGCAAAGAAATTATCTTGATTGACCATCTCAATCATCAGTCCAGTTCAATGAGTTAGCAGACCTAGGCTTAGGCCACTAATGACCACAGAGAAAACTTTACCATAGCATTTTAAAACCATTTTCCCATACATTTTTAAAATTTAAATTCAGAATCCTTAGGTTCAGCATGTGAATGTGACTTATCAAGGTCATGGCACTAGTCAGTGACAGAGTTGGGATTCAATCCGCTTCCTCCCACACCATGTTCAAGGCTCTTCATTCACACCCTGTGGCAGACAAGACTGTGAAGACATTTCATCAATAATATCACAAATCCTAACACCGCTTTGCCTTGACATATGAACGTGCTTTTAGTAAACAGATGTATAGACTCCTTCAACTGTCACTCATTTCCTCTTACATTGTAGACTTGACTTTGTTGCTCCAACCAGATATGCAAACAAAACAAAAGCCCAAGTCATACTGAGGAAAAAATTAAAACTGACTATGAGCTTGGCAATCAAGGAAGGCCTATTAAAGCATAAGGCAGACTGGTAGCTGGCAGTGAGGTTGATGGGTTATAAATGAAGCACCACAAATGTTCTCCCACAGTTATAGGTCTTTTTTTTTTGAAGATTTATTTATTTATATTGGAAAGTCAGATATACAGAGAGGAAGATCTTCTGTCCACTGATTCACTCCCCGTATGGCCACAACAGCTAGAGCTGAACCAATCCAAAGCCAGGAGCCAAGTGCTTCTTCCAGGTCTCCTGTGCAGGTGTAGGATCCCAAGGCTTTGTGCCATCCTTGACTGGTTTTCCAGGCCATCAGCAGAAAGCTGGAAAAGAAGTGGAGCAACCAGGACACGAACCAGTACCCATATGGGATCCTGGTGTGTGTAAGGTGAGTACTTTAGCCACTAGGTTACCATGCCGGGCCCACAGTTACAGACCTTAATTACACCCAGTCTAGGTAACCAGCATCACCATGTATACAGAGTTATGTAGATTTTCATGAAGAAGAGCTCTTGGAGTGCAAGAAAAGCTCAGACTCTTAAGACTTGATTATTTTCTTTGCCCTCTATTTCCTATAAAGTTTAGCCTTTGACAAAGCTGCTGGAAGAAGAGAAAGAGCCAAAGAGCAGCTCAGAAACACCATAAATAATGCTTCCTTGTCTCTAATCATTCTGGTCATCGCTACAAAACTAGCCAAACAGTCACTGTTCCTGAAGGCTGGATCAAAAGGAGTTCATCCCAGCACGCATGCTGTAAGAACAAGCTGAAATAAAAACAGTAGATTGGCTCAGACACAGCCAGCTGGGCCCAAACAAGAGAAAGAAAGCAGATAACACATCAGTAGTAGCAACAATCGAGCAAATGTAAAGCCCAGAGGGCATGGTGGTTTGAAATCATGACCACAAATTCTGGGATGCCTCCACTCATGCCCTCTTCCCTTGACGTTGGCAGGCCTGCCACCACTTCAACGAGCAAAGTATGGCCGTGGGAGTATGGTGACATCCATGACTCGGCTAAAGTGGCCATTTTTCCTGGAATCCTGCACTGTCATGCTGGGTGGTCCTCATGTGAGCACTCTAGCTGAGAATTCCAGGTGAGCCTGGCCTTAAAATCATTTCAGCTCAGGTATCAAAGGTATGCAGCAAGAAGTTTCTAGATAATCCCAGGCCTCACAGTCCTTATTCTCTCCCAGCTATTGAAGTCTTCCTAGCCAAGAGCTCAGGCATCCTGGAATAGAGAAAAATCAAGCAAGCACCATTTCTCTCCATTCCCAACAGATGCAAGTCAGCAGCATATCATTGCCTATACGGGTGTCTAGTGGTCCTAGTCAACCCAGTTCCTCAAGGACAACGTCTTCCCCTTTCATCTGATTCCCATCAAAGCTGAGTCTTAAGATGCTACATGGTGTTGAAGCTGTTTCTGCTGACAACATCCTACAGAACAGACAGTGGGAGGTGGCTGGTGGGCAGAGCTCAGAGGACCACCTGATCAGGAGGTTCTCCAGCCAGAAACTCGTCTCAAAGTATGAATGTTCTTTCCCCTTTCAGTTAGGAAAAGCTTCTATCCCTTCATAAGGGTTGTTCCAACTTTGTTTGAAGGCTCAGTCATGTTTATGCTCAGGTGGCTTTGTCTCCTGGCACTCCCCAGGCAAGGTAGCATCACCCTGCTAAGTGCACAAAGCCCAGTTCTTGTGAGAAGTTTGAGTACAGCTTACCCCCAGGGTTAATCTTATCATCACTGTATTATCATCATTGTATCTCTCACAGTACACTACACATACAAGGATACCCACCAAAAGTTCATTATAAAATAAAAGCAGATTAGTCTACTTGGGCACAAAAAAAAATCTTTGAAATCCTTACAGAATCTTTTCCATCACATTTTCCCATCAACTTCTAAGTCACTGAATTTTGAGGTGGTTTGATAAGCATCATTAAGGAGATCAGAGGATAAAAATAAAAGGGAAGAAAAGAAAGAGGCATAGAGATTGTGCATGAACTACAGCGTTAACAGGGTAGCCAAAATGGAAAATGGAAAATCAATGGTAGGAAACAACACTCATTTCTCAGGACTGTTAGTCTATGCTACAAACCTAATTCTGATTGCCAACAATACATAAACGGCTCTAATCACATTAATCACTACAATCACATTAATCAGTGTGAGATTATTCTCCAAGAAAATGCCAACTGGGCTTTTATACTTTTTTCTTCTGTGCCAACAAGGATTTCCTCTTCTGCCTGAGTCCTCTTACCCAGACCTTCTTCGACCTGCAGTAGCAGTCCCGTGATACCTTCCATTCAGTGCTCCCCTAGGGCAACAGGAACTGGGATTTGCCAGTTTAAGAGGATCTGGGGTCGAGTGAACCCCACCCCTGTATTTCAGAGCTGCTTCACACATCAAGAGCTCAGCAAAGCAGAGATCAGGTACAGCACTCCATCCTGGGACACCTGTTCTTCTGTTATACCGTGAGGCCCTGCTGAGCTCTTGGCAGCCTTTAACCTGCCTGGACCTCATGGTAACTCCTGGCTGGCATGTTGTATGCAGCAGACATACCACCTGACCTGGATGTCTCCACAAACTTAGGTCACCATTTCCTGGCACTTAGGATGTGCGTGGAATGGACAGCTGGCCAGTGTTCTTTGGAAAACTGCTTTGAAACTCAGTCCTGTCGGTTCAAGTGCCAGGTTCCCCCAGCTCTACATTGGCCCAGCCTGCCTCCCAGCAAAGGCACCTGTGTTAACAACAATGCCTGCAGAAATGGCCGTATTCTAACAACAAACCAAATGTCATTCACCTCAACCCTGGATCCATTGTGCAACCCCTTCTTCAAGCTTCCTCAGGTGTTTCCCCAAAGACCACTACGAATATGTCAGCTCATTCTCCCTTGATTTACTTGTGACTGCCTGCAAAGCAAACCTCCTTTGGGGAGCTCTTTGTCTAAATGGAGAATTTAAGTTCTGATTGCCAGTTAATGCCTGTGGAGCCAAATCCCAGCTTACTCAGATCTGCAACTAGAGGCAACACTGAATGGGCCACCAAGCTCCACAAGGTTAGCAATTAAAATGGAAACTTTCACATTTGCTGAAGGATTAACTTCTCCACCTTCTGTTGCTAGAAAGGAGGATTCAACTAGGGAAAGTGACAGAATCTAGACCACCTTCCTGCCAAGGAAACTGGATTTAAAGGGTAGAGATCAGCACCTCCTGGATCCCAGGGGGGCAGCAGATACCTCCTGTTGACCAATGACAAGCGTCAGAGAAGTGCTCGACAAAGGGTTCATTCTTCCTCCTAGAAAGAGACAAACAGGGTCAGACCTGAGGGGAGGAGAGTAGATATTGTGAGTTTTGAGTGAACCCCATTGAGTGGCTGTCTGGGCAGACTGCATAGCTGGGCTAAGGGTTAATATCTGGCAAAGCATATGATGGACAGAACTTTTGTACCAGGGACACTCAAGTGTCCTGATACGCTAGTCCACTTCAAGCCTCAGACAAATGAGAAATTTAAAGTCCTTCTAGATCCTTTCACAACACATCTCATTTCTGCACTAAATTTAAAGGTGCACGAGTACCACATCAGGTAATTGCCAGCCTCAAATGTCTTCATGGGGAGCAAGCTTGCTATGATCTCAGGCAGTGGGCAAAGACCAGCTCTCCTGGGGTGGAAGCAGCCCCAGGCAGCACTGAGAGCAGTGAACCTCTGGAGAGTAGTACTAGTCTCATCACCATTTAGCCACAGCCACACCTAGAATGGAAGGGGGGAAATCGTATGTTCCTATGACTTGGGCTGGCAGGAAAGCCACCTGGTTTGACACCAGAGCTCTCCCCAGGCAGGAAGCCAGCAAACAAGGAGTTGACAGGTAGGAGTAGGAATGATTCTGAGGCTGGTATAACGTAAAGGAAGCAAGCAGGAGTGATCCTGGGATCCACCTCATTGCCAAATCCACAGCACTTAACTAATCCATGTTCTGACCAGGTGGATGGCCCAGTGAAGAGGAACTGGAGACATTCTCAGCTAGTTGGCAGGATGAGTTGTTTGTGGTGGCAATGACCTGTCCATAGCAAGGGCAAGCAGAGCAAAGAATTGTTCTAAGAGCAGGTCCACTCTGCACTGGGCAAGGCAATTGATGGTTCATACACATTAGCTTCCATGAGTTCTAGAACTTTTCACAGCATGGACCAAGAAGGAGGCTGAAGTTCTGAGAAGTTTCACTGACATGTTAGAGGGAAACACAGCAACTTAGCATGATGCAATCCAAACCCAGATCCCCAAGAACCCTTTGGAAATGTTTGACTCCCATGGAGCATCAAAGGAAGAAGGTGATGTTCAACTCCTACCTTCTGGAAATTAGCCAAGGAGGCCCTAAACCAAACTTCCTACAGTGCCCATTCATTGTGGTACAATAGAGATCAAGGTGGGGGGACAATCTCCAAATACCCCCATACACACCTTCTACCACACCTTCAGTTATACCATGCTATGCATGATATGGTCCTTCATGGCTCAGAGGCCATCTCCACTTTAGTGTGTGCCATGAATACAACTTCTGCGTTACTTGCTGACAGAATTTAGCAGGCTGACACTGGCAATCCACTCACTTACACACCCTGGAAACTCAGGCTTCCATGGAACTCTTTCAAAGGCACACTTGCTGCTATCACCTGTGTACCTGATGCTCTGTAGCTGCGTCGAGGACCAAAAGTGATGGCCAGCTAGGAAACAGCCTCCTCAGAGTCAAGATTGGTTGCTTCTTCCTTTCTGAAAAGTTTATCCTTATCTCATCATTTCCTTTCAGCAGGTGTCTGTCAGGCTGGCAGTGAGGCAGGCGGCACTACTTGCCTATGGCCATGTCTTCAAGATTTAATGCCTGTGACTGCCATGGAGCTGTCATGCCTACATTTGGATTCATAACCTCCTCACAGCCTGTGCATCATGGAAGGGTTTGCAGTATCATGTGCACAGCTGAGTTGGAAGCCCTGTAGTCACCATGGCTGAGACTGGCTTCAAACTTTCCAAGCTCAGACCCACCTTACAACATTTGTACATGCTCTTCCCTCTGTTTGGACCATTTTCTGCAGATCCTGGCTCACCTGGATCCTTCTTTTTTATCACTACATTTTCTGTCTTTTCGTAGTACTGTAATTTTTTTGTATACCTTTGCCTTATTGGTCTCACCCACTTGAACATCAGGTCTATAAGAGCAGCGACCTTGGTTGTCTCATCCGTGGCTGCCTCATCAGGCCCAATGATAGTGTCTGAACAAACAGCTGGTGCTCAATACCTGCATGACAGAAGAACTGTGGAGGGTGTGAAGTGTCATAAGCACTGGGGAGTGTCTGCTACTTCTTCTGGTCGAGGGGTTGAGATAAGGGCTCACTCAGGGGCAGACCGGGTGATGTCTCATCATTGTGAGCATGACAGAGACTGAGCAGATGATGGATCATCCTTCTGCCCAGTGACAGGTGCAGGGGACAGGGTCTTGGCCTCAGCAGAAATCAACAGATCATAGGACTGGAGTAGTGAATTCTGACCATACAGCCTACACATATAGAAAACACTGAATTCCTATGTGGATGAAAATGACTGTCCCACGTGAATATACCACAAGACTGGGAGGCTTCAACAACAGACAGAGATTTCTCAAAGTTCCAGAGTCTGGACATCTAAGGTCAATGTGCAGATTGGGCAGGTTCTGGTGAGGACCCTCTTCCTGGCTCTCACTGTGTGCTTACAAGGTCATTTCTGAGTACATGTGCGTAGAGGGAGAGTTGGTTCAAGTCTGTCTTCCTCTTCTTGTAAGGACACTGGTTGTATTGGCTCTCTCCCCTAAAGGCATACTGGGAGTTAGAGCTTCAACATATGAATGTTGGGGTGACACAATCTATAGCAACAACTATGGTTACTTGGGTACTCACCCTCTGGCACCACACTACTGCCCATGGCACCAGAATGTAGGCTGGTTGCCAAGGGGTGTTATCTCCACAGTTTGTGCTGGATGGGGTTGAGACAGAGGTGACCACCATAATCCCAGATGGAAACAACAGAGTTACTAGAATAAGCCGGGAGTACTGCAGTTGGCCAATGTGTGTCCAGCACAAGCAATATTGGCACTTTGTCGGTAGCGCCATGGGGTGAAATGGGCAGAAGAAGCAATGCCCCTCACAGGACTACACCTGTCTGTAATCTCTTTTCCAGACCAGGTGCCTGTAACCGCTGATGTCCAGAATCACTTGGGGTTGAGCCAAGGCAGATCCCACCTGAAGACCCTGCAGCTGCCCAAGGTAGGAGCCATGGCAATCAGAGAAAATGAAATGGACAGAGTACAGTACAATTTTCCTGCAAACAAAGAGTCCTACAGACAGGAATTGGGGAAGCCCAATGGCATCCCCCCCTATTGCCTCCTCATCTAGTCCTCATAGTAATGAGTGGGGATGTTTGCTTGGCCATGCTTAAAGTCAGTTCTAACACTACAGCTCTATGATCTGTAGAATTCCTAGTCTCCTGAACTGCTTATCTGATTTTTAAGATTAGGTTATTTCATTGCAAAGATAGACCTACGGAGAGAAAGAGATAGAAAGATCTTCCATCAACTGGTTCACTCCCCAAATGAATGAAATGATTGGAGCTGAGCCAATCCAATACCAGGGGCCAGGAACCTCTTCCAGATCTTCTACACAAGTTCAGGGACCAAGGGCCATCCTCTGCTGCTTTCTCTAGCTATAAAGATAGAGCTGGATGGGAAGTAGAGCAGCCAGGACACAAATAGGCATCCATGTGGGATCCCAGCACTCATAGGGGAAGGATTACCAACTGAGCTATTGCACTGGGTCCAGAGTGTCGCTTTTGTAAAACAGGAATAATAAACAAAGCAACCCAAATCCTAGACTTACTGTGAATTGACACAAGTAAGAGTTAATGCATGTAAAGCCCACCAGACCTCTGCACATGGTCACTATTAGTGCATTTCTGACCACCTACTGAGAAAACAAGTACTTAGGACCAACAGAGTCTCAGACATGGTACTGAGGGCTCACATGAAGAGTGAACTCTTATCTGTCTCTACAAAAATGTACATGGATATTTTAATTAATATACGGATGAGGAACTATAAGGACATTTGTAAATTTTTCCATGAAAAATGGCACTCAAATATATTAAATTGCCCAAAGTCATTCAAATTCCAGAACAAGTCTTCCAGCCCACATCTGTCCAACTCTCAAACTACAACACTTCTTCTCCACATTGCAGAAGGATTTGCTACTCTCATTCATGACTTGGAAGGTAGCTCAGTGGCTCAGCATGCTGGCAGTGCCTACCCCTCACCCATTTACTCCAGTGCTCATTTATACCCGGACAAGGGCTTCTGCTGGAGTGGGAGGATCAGGCTAACAGTGAAGCTGTTCTCCCAAAGCAGTTGACACACCTGCAAATAACAGCTTTGGTGCCAGCCATGCTAGGAGACTTCCTCCAGGTCCTTGTGCAGTACAGTGTCAGAGAAGCCATGTAGCTAGCACGTATTAAAAGCTCTCTTTCTCCTTGAATAACTGGACCTGCATCAACCATCTTTTACCAGGTCCCCTGCCTGCTCGTAGTCTTGTCTTGTAAGTATCTGAAGCAAATGCAGAGACACTATTCTTAGAATGACAGAGACTAGAGACTTGTATTGAAGCTGGCACAGCACATTGCAAATGGCACTCACACCTCAGTGGCTTAAGGTTGCTTCCACACCACACTGAGTCAGCAAGGGAGAAGGTATGGGTAAGAACCCTTCTGTTCTGTGCAGTCCTCCAAGGACCACTGAGCCCAAGTGGAGACACTCAAGTGTTAGGCCAGAGAATGACCCATGTTACTCCCAGACACATTCCATTTTCCAAAGTTCCTACTCCCTGCAGTAAGGAATTGAGTATATGCAATCAAGTTGGGAAAAACTAAAAAGAAATGAAATTTGTTGGAACCAGAAGACTCTGTGCTACAGTTTTCAGTCTTGCAGTGCTTGGTGGCCATGTGTCATTTAAAAGATTGCAAGTGGGACTGGTGCCATGGAATAGTAGGCAAATTCTCTCCCTGCAGCACCAGCATCTTACATGGGTGCCAGTTCATGTCCTAGCTGTTCCACTTCTGATCCAACTCCCTGCTTATAGCCTGAGAAAGCAGCAAAGGATGGCCCAGCTCTTTAGAACTCATACCAATATAGTAGACTCAGAAGACACTCCTGGTTCCTGGCTTTGGACTGGTGCAGTTTCGACAATTGCAGCCATTTGAGTAATAAACAGAGGTTGGAAGATCTTTCTGCCTCTCCTTCTTTCTAAAACCTGCCTTTCATATGAAAGGTGTCAGGAATCTTTTAGAACAGAGGAACCTCTGTGGTGGTTTTCATCACACACCGAAAGCATTTGCCTGGGCGTGCAGCCACATTTGGCCACTCTAAAATGGGAGGCTTGGTCAGGATGCCTAACTGCTACTCACACACCCTCACTTTTCCGCCATATCTCTTATCATCTTTGGACAAAGCTGAGCTGTCTCAGAGCCCCTGAGGTAGCGTAGACCCTTGATGTGAGCAGCCTGCTCTCTTAAGGGCTCTGGAACCAACAAAGCTGGGTAATGCCTGAATCCTCCTGCTCTCCCCGTGGCAGGTGCCTCATCCAGTAGAGTGGCAGTGCACCTGCCTATTATTGTAACTCTGCATGCACTCGGTCAACAGCAGGAGACGAGCAAATGAAACTTAGCCAGATAAAAACTCCTACCCTTGTAGAATACTGAGGAAAGAGCAGAGAACTTGGTCAGAATAAAAATAAATTAAAAAATAGTAAGCCAATATACGTAGACTGCTTTGACGCCATCTGCAGTGGGGAATTCAGAACATGCCTCCAAAACTCAGAAGGGCGCCAGAGTTGGGTTTCAGGAAACCTGCAAAGGATCTGCAGTTTAGGGCCTGAGCTGGGACAGGAAGAATTGAGACACACCCAGAGATGAGCAGACAGTGAAAAGAGCATGAGGCAGCCTACATCAAGAAAGGCTGAGCCCTTCTGAAAAGCTGGCAAATGGAGCTGCAGGAGGAAGGAATGGGAAGGGATGGGAAGGGTTGGGGGGGCGGGGGAGGGAATAAGCCTGGTGAAGGCTGACATCCTGCCACAGGCTCCATAAGGAATGCAGACCTTGTCAAGAGAGAAAATGGGCAAGCCCTAAAGAATTCAAAAGATGCAGGCACGAACAGACCGGTGTTGCAGAAAGGTCACTCTCTGGCTGACATTTGGAAGGTGAAGGAAAGGGTATGAGGGTGAAGACAAGAAAAGCAATGAGGAATCAGGCTGGCAACACAGCTAGCTGGCCAGAGGACAAGACAGAAGGAGACACGGCAGGCACAGGGTGGCCCTCTGCATCCAAAGGCCAGCTTCCAGCCAAGGAGGCCTGTCACGCTGGCTGGATGGAGGTAAGCTGGGGTTTCAGCCATGCATGCTTGGAAGCCCTGTGCTTTTGCGAATGGCCTATCCAATATACAGGCAGAACTGTTAAATGTTCCCTGAGCTGGGGCATCAGCACTGGCCTGGGAGACGCAGGCACACTGAGCCTCATGAGGCCTCAACATTGGATGGGTCCACGTGCACTTGGCCAGAGCTCCCATTTCATCCCATGAGGTTGCACGGGCCTTCCCCGCCAGACCTGTGCGCTGTAGCCCCTGCCAGACTGGCACACTCCTGCGGACACTGGGAAAGACAAGGCGTATCTAGAGAAAGGTGACCAGTGGTCTGTGTGCTCTGGGAACTGAGATCAGAAAAAGCCACAGACGTAGCTGATTGCGGGAAGAGGAGGGAGGAGCTCCCTCCCAGATGTCTTGGATGTCCTTCCAAGACGTCCACCTGTGTCACGGCACAGGTCTGAGCTCCCGAAGGGGAGGGTGAAGATGAGCTTCAGACAGACTTTGGCTATCACTTCCAGCAGCAGCACAGGGCCAAGGCAGCAGCTACCTCCCTGGAGGAGACTGACCCCTAGGAGGGACACTTGCAACTCAAGCCAGTCACTCTGGGCTGGTACTTTTGGGTGGGACCCATCTCCTTTGAATCGGAAAGTCTGTTGTTCCTTTTGGAGCCTTGTCTCTCACTGCTGCCTCTGAGTCCCTTTTCTGTGTGTGAAGGAGAAATCTCTAATGTTCTTCTGGTCCTGCTCAGCTAACTTCATCTTTCCTGAGCACATTTCTCTGTTTTTGGTGTCAGAATTCAAGTGTCAGAATCTTCTCCCAGATAGCGGCTCTGGTTTCCACCTCCTTCTCAGGGGAAGGTGCGGACCCCTGCTGCCATTCCCACTTCTATGCCTGGCGCGATCACAGGCACCCTACCTAATCCTTTCGTACTCATAAGTGGCATGATGATGATTTAATTACACGGTACTTTCACTTGTATCAAGCTCCTCATTTTCAAAAGATACCGTAATTGCATTTTTATTTCCTCTTTCTGCCAGCAGTCATTTGTGAACATTATTTTTTATGCCATTTATTATGGGGCTTTTGATTTGTATTTTATTTTCCCCATGCCATCCTAGCCACGGTCAGCAAATGTGGCTGGGGCTGCCACTACCCTTCAGAACACATTGAGACTTTCATGGCAGCATACAACAGAATCCGCTTTGGAGCTCGTCTGTCTGATGCATATCTCAGCCAGCTATGACACATCCTCAGCAGTTTCCAGGAACTATAACAGAACTTGGTAATCCCTTGCATTTCTGCAAAGTGGCGTTTTCATGTCTTCATGCGTTAACGGCAGGTCAGCTGAACCCAGAATCCGAGGGTCACAGCTTTTTTCATTTACGCCTCGGAAGATGACAGCTCTGCATTGGAGCTATGTCCGGATGCTCTCCTCACTCTGCCCGGCTATTCTGGCTGGGGAGTAAGGATGGTGCGGGAGCTGCACACTCTGGTTCTGGACAGGGTCCCTCACAGAATGCCAAGGACCACACTTCCAGTTGTGATTCCCCAAGCTCTCCCCCACCCCGAATACAGCTGTGAGCATAATACCTGAGCCCCAGGCACTGCACTCTCATTTTCTTTCCACCTGCAGAGGTTTATTATAAATCAGTACAATGTCTACAGCAAGGGCAAAAGTTATATCTGTGGGATGGAGGAAAATAATAAGTTGAACTTTGCAAAGACAGTTCCTCGCTGTTTGGTACTTTCTCCTCCGGGCTCCAGATTTCATTGGCAGATTCCACAATTATCCTGCCTCTGAGCTGACATGAATCCTATATGGGAAACACTGCCTTCCCTAAGGCTCTCCCTCCACCCCAAGTAAGGCCATGAGACTACACAGCAGCATCCTGAAAATAAAGGGAGAAGAAGGCCCTCTGGCTGGTGGAGGGGTCTAGGACGATGGATCCTGGACAGGTGTCAGGATATGAGAAACTGGCTTTCCAGAACATTCTCTACAGAAGGACGGCCCTTCAGGGAAACAGACTGGGTGCTACCCAGCTTCACATTGCTCACTGAACACTCTGCAGCCCCTTCTCCAAAAGCCCTTGGGGCTTAGAGGACTGGGCTGACCTGAAGTTGCTTCAAATCATATTTAACCTCCAAATGATAAAAGAAAGCTGGAAACCTCCGTGAAGATATATTATGGACTCAAAGTCTGTGTCCTCCCAAAATATGTTCATTGAAATCTAATCCCCCCATGTAATAGTTCATGAAGTCAGGAGACCCCACAGTGGAAACTGGTGCCTTTCCCAGGGGCTGGCCAGCCTAGAGTGGCTCGTTTGTACCACATGAAGACACAGTGAGAAGGCAGCCACAGAGAAACCAGTAAGAAGTCCTCAGCACACACTGAAGCTGATGGCGCCTTGATCTGGGACTTCTTGCACCACAAAACCATGACCCATTAGGTTTGTTTCCGGAACTAAGTCCATGGTGTTTTTGTTACCAAAACCCAAACTGACACATATAACTTCCTGTTATCATCTCCCACACTTGTCACCAGAAATCTCTATGCTGACAAACAGGCACAGAGAGTATGCTTCTGAAATTCCTCTGTTTCTAAGAACCTCCAGAAACAGCAGATCCAAGAGATATTCATCAGAAAAACAAAAACAAAACAAAACAAAAACATATAGTTCTCAGATGAGTAGCCATGGAGAAAACCTGCCTAGGAATTCCTGATGAGCTGTGTTGTCTTCAGAGGATGACACTAGTCTGTGTTCTGTTACCGCAGGAAAACACTTGAAGCTGTGGCCTTTACAAAGAGTTATCTTTAGCTCACAGTATTAGAGGATGAAGGTCTATACAGCATGGCACTGGTTCTGGCAAGGGACCCTACACTCAGGTTATATTACAGCAATGCAGATAACATCACACTAGGAGCATATATAAAAGTAAGCGTTCAAACAGTAAAACAAGGAGCCAAAGAAGACTCACTGATTTATAACAATCCCTTTGTGGGAAGTAGCCATGACCTACTGAGACCTATGTTAGTCCCCTCCAAGGACAGCCCAGTCAGTGACCTCAGGACCTGCCACCAGATCCAGACCCAAGCTCTTCAAGGTCCCACATACTCTCATCCCCTCCACAAAAGAGTCAAGCCCCAATACGTAAGACTTGCATACTCGATCCACCGTCCAGCTACAGCTCAGGTTAGAAAACTTTCACAAATGCCTTAAGTCATGCTGTATTTTCTCCCTCATCTGCCCCAGCTCAGAAACAGCCAGCAGCAAAGAATTCCCTCACATTTAGTCTGGAGATTCCAACATTGTTTGTCCATGGAGATCCTTTTCTGATGAATGGTTACCAACATCAGACAGAATATGGAATCCACTTGGGGAAATATTACTTCTAGGAAAACTTCCAGGTCAAAGAATTTTCCCACACACTCTTCTGCCTACATCATGGTCCCAGCAGGAAATTGACCAAATGTCAAGTCAAGTATGACCTGTTTATTGAATGAGCTGTACTTGGCTGGTGCAAGAAAAAAACAAAATGGCTCCTTCTCATCAAGTCTCTTCTAAATCTGTTCAAACTGCTTTCTATCCCTGGGTTAAAGAAATACCAGCCCATACTCAGAGCTTTCTGTCTTTTTCAGATATTCACAAGTGATTCTTATTTTTTTTAAGTCCAGCAAAATCCAGCCCATTCAAGTTCTAAAACAGATGTCTGATGCAGCTTTTTACTTCTTTTCCCATAGTACTTCAGCAAGAACCATGAAGAAAAGTTACAGTGAGGGAATTAAGGGGAGTCCAAGTCTTTCTGTTTTCCTTTTAACTTTTCCTTAACCATCTCCCCCAGGCTTTTTCCATCTCCCATACACTATGGCACTATTTTCAGATGTTGGCAAAGACAGGGTAGCAATTAGAGGGGCCAATATTGTCAACATGCTTTGCCCTCTGGTGCATTCTCTGTCCTTTATTTGTTTCTCAGTGTCTTTGGTCAGGACAAGCAGCCAAACCCTGCAGGGGTACTTTTGGACTTTTTCAGCGACTGACCCAATGCCAGAGATGAAGTCTACATATCATTGGCATAGCTGTTGTCTTTCCTGGTAACCCAACAGGATTGTGCCCTGAGCCTTTATGTCCTCCCATCCTTCATGGAGAGAACATCTCACCACTCTAGGCCAAGTGAAGATGCTTTCAAGGGAACCACATCTGCAGCTTACTTGCACCGCTTTCTCCCGCACAGCCACCTGGAACAACCCCAGAAAAGCCCTCACCTATAAACTTTCGCAGCTGAGTTAGGCTCAGGTTCCAGATTGTCCCAAATCCATGGAAACACATTCACATTCTCTTTGAGACAGAAGCTGCTTCTCTATCGATTTCCTGCTGAGGAAGCACTTCCTTTTTCTTGAGGGTGGCAGTACCCAACTCATTGACAACTAGTAAAGGTCGCCTTCCCTGGAAGTAGGCACTGATGAAAATTCACCAGGAGGATGTTCAGTGGAAAGAACACACAGTAGGCACTGCTGTAAAGAAGTGAAATGGGACCAGACAGTGGCTCAGCAGGCTAATCCTTAAACTATAAGCACTGATATCCCATCTGTGAACCAATTCTTGTCCCAGTGACTTCACTTCCAATCCAGCTCCCTGCTTATACCTTGGGAAAACAGCAGAGAATGGCCCAGATCCTTGGAACTCTGTACCCACATGGAGACCTTGAAGAAGCCCCTGGCTCTTAGCTTCGGATCAGCGCAGCCCCAACTGTTGCAGTCATTCGGGGAGTGAACCAGCAAATGGAAGATCTTTCTGCCTTTCTCTCCTTCTCTCTGTAAATTATTTTTACAAAGAGGAAGAAGAGAGGATTGGGCAGAGAGAGAAGTGGGATCAGCCCTGAGCTGAGTTGATTCCCCAGGGATCTTTCAAGATGGATTGTCCAGGTCTCTGTACTCTCACATCCCCTAGCCCTGGGTGCAAAGAAGCTCTTTTGTTTAGGGGAGTACCAGGAGAAGGATGCTGCTGTGCATCAACAGTGACCATCCCTCTCTGCAGGTGTGAAGCTGGGTGTCTGGATACAGAAGCGGTAGCACAGCACAGCCTAGCATCCACAATACCCCTACTATTTGTCCAAGACAGGGAAGGCCCTGTTTAACTTCCTGCCCTTGAAAGGAAAATGCTTGGTCTCATGCTGACATGGTCTGTATTTGCAGCTTGTGTCTTATCAAGGGGAACCTTGGATGCTTGTTAAGCTGCTCAGCTAGCAACAGAGTGGTCCCTGAGGGAGATGGCGATGTATGCCTATTCGTTTCTGACTCTCTGTCACTGTCTGGGTCTTGTTTTGACGAGCTCACATCACTCTTGCAATCTGATTTCCTTATCTTCAATAGAGGGTGACCAAAGCCACCCTGGCTGACTGTGCTGAGATGCTCACAGGCATCTGATATACATTAGATTTTCCTCAGAGCCCAGACATGATATCAGTAGATTTTATGAGCCATTCTGAACAAGCTGCATTTAGAGTTTGGTGAGCAAACATCCTAGAAAATAGCACCTGTAAGAAAACTTTGTCAGAGACAGTTTCCATCATAGGTAGAGGTCAGGGGTAGTTATGGGTGAGCAGGTACCACCTTGAGGGCTAAAAGAGGCTCTACATGATGACTACATGTGGTGGAAGAGGTTAGAGATGCCACTCAACCTGTCATAGAAACACAAAAGAGCTGAAATGATGATCTATTTCCAGCTCCCAGCTCTGCCAGTCACATAGATGTGAAATTTTGTACATCACTGTCCATGCTGCAATCTGCTGTGTATTTGTGAAATGAAAGCATCCCCCCAGACTAGGATCTGCATGCTCTCTTAATAGCAGAATTCTGTCTCAGTCGGACAATTTGTTCAAGCTTGAATAGGTTCTTTCTGTTGTTTAAATACCAGGTAATCATGGAAAATTCTCTCCAGATTTTATGAAAAGCTTTATAAATCCTATTAATGTGGTTACTCAATATAAAATATATTTTTCTTTAGTGGACATTGTAACCCAGTGAGTTAAAACAACACTTAGGACCTTGGCATCCCAAATCAAAGTGCCAGTTCAAGTCCCAGATGCTCTGCATCTGATCCAACTTCTTACTAAAACATCTGGAAAGCAACAGATGATGGTCCAAGTACTTGAGTTCCTGTCATCCACGTGAGAGACCTGGATGGAGTTCTTGACTCCTGGCTTTAGCCTGGTCCAGCACCAGATATTGCAGTCATTTGGGAAATGAACCTTCAGCTGGAATTCTCTCTCTTTCTCTCTCTCTCTCTCTGAAATAAATCATATACTATTACTGTGCTATATATACAACTTCTGCATGTCTACCCTGTGCCCAGCAGTGTAGTGAGCAAGATGTTCAGCAATGTCAGACTGCCTGAATACTCAGCCCAACCCCTGCCCTCCCAGTCACTTGGCAGAGCCAGACAAGACATGCACAGTTACAGTGTACTATAGTAAATGCTTACACGGGGATATTTTAAAGCACATTGGAGGAGTCTTCAACCCAGCCCCAGAAGTATGGAGGAGTCACGGTTGATGTTTCAAAGAAATTCAATATAAGAGAAGTGTTAGTCAACTTATTATTGCAAAGGAAAGGCTCCTCCAGGTAGGAGCTTTACATATGCAGAGAGCTGAAAGCACAAGAGCATGAGACTTTTGGAGAGCTGAATACAGGTTGATTTAATACCAAAGAGGACACAATGCAGAGTAAGAGTTGTTGCCACACAATGAAGTACTACGGGGACCACTGTCCTAGTCCATTATGTGTTGTTATCTCAGAATACCTGAGACTTGGTGATGTACAAAGAAGAGAGGCGTCTTATGACTCACCATTCTGGATGCTAGGAAGTCACAGAGCATGGTTCCAGCATCTGCCTGGCTTCTGGGTGCATCAATATATGAGTAAAGGGTACATGCTACCTCACAGAAAAAAGAGAGGGTAAAAAGAAAGCCAAACTTGCATTTATAGCAAGCAGTTCTAATAACTAACTAATCCTCTCACATGAAAAACAGACTCACTCCCATAACGATGCCAATTACTCCTTCTTGAAGATGGAGCTCCCATGAATTTAATACCTTTCATTTTGTCCCAGCTTCCAACACTACCACATTGGTCATTAAGTTTGATAAACAGGAACTTCTCAAGCATTTAAATGAAAGTAAGTTCAAAAAGTCATTGGTGAAGTTCCAAGAAAGCTAGGTTTCATCCTACATGCTAGGGATTTTGAGCCAAATTTAAGAGTCAGTCATCCGGGTGACTTGTCAGGATATGCCCAACACTAACACTTGCCATAACAGACTTCATTCAGTCTAGCCAATAGCTTCTTGCAAATATTCATTAAGTATAACTAAAATGTGATTGTTTAAATCATAATAGACTTAGCAAAAGCACCTACTGGGAAAAGATAAAGGTAAACATATTTCCAGGAGAAAGTTCAATGGACAGCATCCCATCTCTAGTGTGGAGGATAAAAGGAGAGAAGAGTCACAAGGAGATGGTCGAGGAAAAGACAGACACTGCGACCTAAAGCAATATAAGACCTGGATGCTGCGAGGTGAAGAACCAAAAGCAGAAGAGCGAAGGGCTATAAAGCACTTAAAATAACTGAGAAGACAAATGTAGGACGGCCAAGAAGGTGAACACCTGCTGCTGCTCCCACCATGGCAGCCACTGCTGATAGAGACAGTTTCTCCAGACTACACAAAATTGGAGAATATGGGCCCCACGGAAAAGTTTTAAAGTTGAAAAATAAACATTGTGAAGTAAAAAATGCAAAGAGTTCCTTTATTCCCCTCACTCTATATTCCCTATTATGTTTTATAAGTGTATTTGTCATAATTAATGAACTACATCCAGCTTCCACTATGCCTCATTCACACTCACACTGCTTTCATCCCTCTCGCTTTGGAGTCTCTAGTGATGAGCATTCCATGCTCAGATTGAGCTATTGTTTGTTTTATTATTTTAGTTCCACACGGAAGGGAGCATATTCTGTATCTAGCTTAGTTCAATTAACATAATGTTTTCCAATTCCATCTATTTGCTGCAAATGACGAGATTTTATTCTTTGTTATAATTGACTAGTATTCTCTTGTGTGTGTATGCCACAAGTTTAAGCCATTCATCTGAGGCTGGACACCTTGGTTGAGTCCCTGTCTTGGCTATTATAAACAGTGCTGCTCTCAAAAATGGTACAGCAGTGGTCTGCTTCATACAATGAATTCGTTACTATTGGGTATGTGCCAGTAGTGGGTTTGGTAGATCATATGATTTTTTAGATTATCTCCATACTGCTTTCCCCAGTGGCCATACTCACCTTTCCATCAATAAGTAGCTCTTACTTTTTAAACCAATCATTGCTGTTTTCGAACTAGATATGTCTGATACCACTTCTCCTGAGTTCATCATGACAGGAAGCAAAGCTACCTCTAAAGAGAAGAAAACATGTTCTCTCATGCCTACCATACTATACACTTCAAACAATATTTGCCACATTTGTATAAACATCTATCAAGAAAATTATACTGTTATGACACCATTGTAGTAGTCATGGAAATGACAATGACATTCTTTGCAACCATCAGCTCAATGCATTCAAAACAGAGAACAATGGGGTCCAGACAAATGTCTCTGAGGGATTTAGAAAGGCTGGTTTCCAGGACCATTGTAGAGGTGTAGCATGCAAATCCTCCACCTGCTAGAAACAGCATCCCATATGGGTACCAGTTCATGTCTTGGCTGCTCCATTTCCCATTAAGCTCTCTGCTTATAGCCTGGGACATCAACAAAAGTGGCCCAAGATCCAGAAGAAGCTCCTTATTCCAACCTTTGGATCAGCTCAGCTCTGGCTGTTGCAGCCATTTGGGGAGTAAACCAGCAGGTGGAGGCGTTCTCTCTTTCTATGTGTCTCTCCCTTTGTCAAGTTTTCCCTTCAAATAATAATAAAAAAAATTTAAATAAATAAACAAATGTTTTAAAGAAAGAAAGAAGAGAAAGAAGGAAGGAAAGAAGGAAGGAAGGAAGGAAAGAAAGAAAGGAAGGAGGGAGGGAGGGAGGGAGGGAGGGAAGAAAGCAGGCAGGCAGGCTGGTTTCCGAACCTTTTCTGCTATTCTCCCCATTTCCATTTTTCACATCTTTTCACATCATGGCCTGGCATGACTAGCCACAAATGTACTTTCCTCCGTAGGCGAATCCTACAGAATGCGAGTGTCCTTTCTGAACAACCTTGAGTCACCTTAGCCCTTTCTCTGAAACACAAGATAAGCACTGATACCCACCCAGTTCACCAGGTTTCCCCAATTGCAATCCATAAATCCCAAACGGCTGCCCTCTAACTATCCCCTCCCCTTTCTATTCTCTGCAGGGCCTGTCTTGTGTCTGGTTAGATGAACAAGACCCAAGCAACATGGTTGTGCTAACTCTTCATTGTGTCCATCTGTAGTGTGGCTAAGCACTTAGCAACTTTCTGATGGTACGAGGGCAGAGGTCCCCAATGCCAACATTCCTCCTGGAAGGCTGGGTTGAAAGTCAACTCAGCAAGCCTGGTTTTCATCCCCAAAGTGAACATTTCCGCCAAGTGATGTAAATGAAGAATTTACAGAGAATGATCCATTCTCACTTTTTCTCTTCCCAACGTGGTTCTCCAAACACAAGCAGGAGAAAGCTGGCTAGAGCCTGCGACTAACCTTAGGTGAGTCCTGTCTCCACTCTCCGCTTAGTTCATGCCTTAATTTAGCAGACCTCACAGAGCAAGCTATCAATTACATGATCACTCAGAGCCACCAAGCAGCAGCCAGAAGAAATTCACCTCCTCCATATCCAGATGGCCTGGCAGAACAAATGTAATAACATCCTTAATCCAGGTCACAGACTGGCAAATGTGCCTTCTCATGACGGTGTTACAGGCTCCCCTTTGTGCTCTTACAGGGTGTTCACTCAGACACCAGCTCTACACCCTTGAATTTCTGCTTCAACAGCCAGTAAAGCAGGCCTGTCGCTACGTGCATGAATCATACACATACACTGAAAAGCCAGCTTTTAATCTCCCACATGAATAGATGCTCCCAATTCAACCTGACCTTTAACTTCTGGCTGTCTAGGCCAGAGCCTGCATAGCTGATGTGGAAGAGAAAGAGGATTCTCTTGTTGATCAATGCTATAGAAGGAAATTTGTTTCTAAAAGGAGACTTGAATAGTTTGGCAAATTGGAAAACCACTTCCCCAAGATATATTTCTCAGCCCCAAGTCCAAGTAAATCTCTACATCAGGAATCTCCTTCCAACCTTATTTCCACATAGTTGGAGTTGCACCTGGAAACTTGGAAAGCCCATTCTGGCATTGATGAGGGGGAGAAAATATTTCATAAATTTAAAAAGAATCAATATTAAAATTTAAATGAAGCATTAGATTGCTATAGCTTAAATACAATTTTTATTTGTCAATTCAAGCTCAACCAGTCTGAAAAGAAAATGAAATTGACTCACTTGGTTCTGGCAAAATTGTAATGCAGAAATCAGCATCAAATTATATTATAAAATGCCATGATTCAGTCATTCTCTATTAACAAAGAAAGAAATAAGATTACTACATTGTTCATTCATCTAAGTTGAGGATGAAGCTAGTCTTGACATAAAGGAAGAGGGTTATTCTGCACAATAGCTACCAAAGCTAATACTGGGAAGCTCTCTCCTACAGCAGCTGCTAGTCATTATTCTATGTATTAACAAGTTCACACGTGGGTCACATTGCCCTGTGACTATATGCCTATCCTTCATATACAAATCAGAAGAGTAGAGCCAGAAAGGTTAGACAACTTCCCCAATGGAAGAAGGAAATTGTCAGAGCCAGAACTCCAACCCAACTCACCCAAGTCCTTATTCATGGTGTTAGGCTCAACATATTGAAAAAAAAAAAAAAGAAAAAGAAAAGAGGGAACAGAGTCCAGGTGAATGCCTCCATGGACTTGCAAAGGCTGGTCCCAACCTTTGGCTACCATTTTCCCCATTCCAATCTTCCAAGTCTATTGGTATCCAAGAACTCTTTCCCAACAATGACTTGCATGACTCGTCACATTTCTACTAGCCCCTTCTGGATATCCTCTGAACTTTCTGGGCAAACTTGAGTCCCTGCAGCCTATCTCACAGACAAGCTAAGCACTTTCGCTCCCAGCCCCCCCTCCCCAAGCCTTTCCTACTGAGGCCGGAATGTTCTTGTGCACTGCCCCCAAGCCATCCCCTTGTCTTTCCATTATTGTCACACCCTGCTCTGTGCCTGGTTGATTGTGCTAACCTCCCACTACGCCAGAAAGTAGACAGTGTTAAATCTATGATGACAGAGGTTACTTTGGGTTCCAGCTGATAAACAGATTCAGGAAATTCAAGACAGTAATGTTCATTCTAGACTAACTTGGGTTTATGAAAGGACACCAGACAAAAGACACAATAGGTATCATCTCAACTCGTTGATCGGCACAACAGAGAGCTTTACCTCCCCGCCCATATGATGCGGATACCATCGCCCTGGACAAGTCCTAAGGCTATGTGGGATTCGCCCTGATGAAACTGCAGCCCTAGTTTCTCAGCAGTCTTTGCAGTCTCCTGATCCTGCAAATCTGAGTGCCAGCTCATAGCTCACAAGCCAGGTGCAGTTCCCATAGGAGACAAGTCAGAAATAAGGTTTCAAACTTAGCTGTACTATGTAGTTTCTCTGAGACTCAGGCCAGGAGAAGAGAAGCTTAGAGGCCATTCTCGCAGAGCAGGCATGAATCCACTAACTCTGCTTGTAGCCATGAGCGTTGCAGAGGGACTTTGGAGCTTCCCGTCAGACACCTGCTTGTGTTCAGTGTCCTCACATCACACTGAATCTAGCACATGGACACATTTCTGGCCTCAAACGTAAAAATCCAAAAGACGTGCTATCCAAGTAAGAGGTAAGTGTGCAATTCCTTTTATAGATATTTTTGCACATCTCGAGTTCTTCCTGTGAAGGTTGCCTTGCAGGTTTGCTTTTTTGTTTTGTTTCCTGTTTTTTTTTTTTTTTTCTAAAGTCTGCAGACACCTGGAGAAAGGTCAGCATGTAAAAGATTCTTGGGTTATGAGAACAGCATAAGAGACCAAAGTCAGCTGTGATGGAAAGCAGCAGGTCCAGCCCAGGTACCCACCAGGAGCCTGGCTCTGATTTGGAGGGAAGTGAAAACACACACACACAAAGATCCCTCAGACACTACAAAGGCTGCCCTGAAAACTCCAGCAAAGTGACAAGATGCGTTTTTTTTGGAAAGTCAGCAAGAGCTAATCAAAAGCTGACAGACTTCTGAAAGGATCACTGCGTGTTTATTTCAAAAGTAGTCTTTGAAGGAGTTTCTGAAGTCAAGGACACTTGCAGGGGAAGTCAATACAAAGCTACTTAGAAGAGAGAGAAAAGAGAGAACAGAAACAAAAAGCCCCTTTTGTCTTCCTGGAGGTAACCAGGTAAGAGCAACACAGGTTGTGGTTGGGAATGAAGCCTTTGTTGTCGGCCTGCCGTCCGTAGGGCATGGCTGCCCTTCCTCAGACTATAGTGCTAGGTTATGGGTGATGACTATCTGGGCTTGCGGTCATGACATAGAAACATGAGAAAAAGTAAGAGACAGCTGAATGTACAATTAGCAGCAGGCACCTACTCAGAATCCTCCTCACCGATGAAAGACATCAGTTCACCCTTTCCAGGAACCATTGGTCAGTGAACTGGCCTCCAGGCCGACTCCATCCCTTCACCTATTTAAGAAAATTAAGGTTTTTCGGAGCGCAGCCTTGCTTAGAGCCTATAGGCCCAGTGAAACCTCCTAGAAAAGGCCCTGACTGGTTTTAAGGTGCCTCAGTTGGCATTTTGAAATTCTTGCTATCCAGCTGCTCCCCACCTATACTGTTCTTGGTCCCAACTGAACATAGCTTCATATGTGGTCAGTGGCTCTTTTCACAGTAAACGGCAAGGATGAGGAAGAGCAACAGAGACCAGATGACCAGAACAGCCAAAAATATTTACCAGTTGGCCCTTTCAGAGAAGTGAGTTGAGCCCTGTTGTAGAGGAAGCCACACAGCAGAGGCTCAGAACACAGGCCAGCAGCACAAGGTCCAGGGACAGGGAGGTCTCCAGGCTTGGGTTCCGCAGACCCACAATCAAACCTGCATTCCCCACTCTACCTCGTTGTACACGGCCTTCCAGTTCTCATTGCTCTGTTGCGTGTTTGTGCCTTCTCCCCAGCTAGAGTTAGAACTGTCTTCATGGCAACTTCCTCTGTATTGGGAGATACTATTCCAATACAGGGATAAATAGCATCATAAATGAATGGTCATGCCATTAAGTATGAAAAATAAAATATTAGGAAAGACACTGATAACATGATTCTCCATAACATTGTCTTCCAATATCCTAAACGTGCGCTTACCATTCCCACTTAATATTTAGTAATTTCGTTCTATGGAAATCTCATATCAATATAACTATGTAAATTTACATATGCTTAATTGCTTTAACACTACTTAAATGCCACACTGGCCTCCCCAAGGAAGGGTGCTTTATATCAAGAGAAGACTTCAGTGTTGCTCTCAGACTCTGGCAAATTAAGGGCCACACTGTCATGCTTATTATAACCTCCAGGCCTCCACCCTAGGCACTTGGCCATGGATTCATTGTACAAAGTGGTGCAACGACCAAGGAGAAAGGCTAATGGTAACCTCAGGAGGACCCATCTGTCCAGTTGAGGTTGCAAAACTCCCTTGGTCAGTACTGACCTAGACTCAAAGATGCCCACACTTTGGTTCTGTTTAGTATGAATCCATGTTTACCTCTTTCCCTTAAATCCCCCTGTAATGGACCTGTCATTGTCCCTGAGAAAAGAAGCTAGTCATCTGACACTACCTGAGGGTTACTGTTCAGCCATAATTCAGGTGGCTCTCCCTTCATTCCCCTCATATGGAATATACAACAAACGCATGCCAACTGAAATAATTTCCTTTCAAAGCAAGTAAGGAATAAGGCTGAAATGCTGCAGGAATCTCCTGCCAAGTGGTGCCAAGACAGCACAAGCGGTTTGTGAGGCTGGTTGAAGTCCTGCGTCCTCTAGCAGCTGGTGGTAGGAGGCCCCCAGTGGCTGTGAGTGTAGAGAGAGATGAGTTGGTGACGTGGGAGCCTTGGGCACCTGTTGTGTGATGATGCTTGTCTTCATGTCTTTGCTTGAGTCTAATTCCTAAAGAGCCACATTCGACCTATAATTAATTATTACTGAGTCCAATAAAAAATCATGTGGGATGAGAATTCGAGATACATAGTCTCAATTTCCCATGCCAAGTCAGTTTGAGACCTGGGAGGATTCCAGAACGTTGGCTTTGTTTATCTGTTTTTATTTTTCAAAGAGCAAGCGGTCTTCACACAGACATGATGGGCTTTCCCAGGAACCCAAGCAACTCTGCTACAGCAATGGGGTTGTCCAGATCTTCCAACACAGGAAACGCCAGCGCAATCAGCACTACTGGCTCCAGGTAATCTTGAAACGGGAGACTGACCTAAGGTAACTCCTCCCGGAAAGCTGGCAGCCTTCCAAATCACCCAATAAATATGCTGGTGACATAATCCCAAGTACAACACAGACTTCTTCAGAAATCCAAAGAAAAATACTATTGACTGCTATGTAAAAAAATTGATAGTGTCTTTACTATTCATAGAAAAGTTTTCAAGACATTTTGATGGTACGGTAGATGGAGTATTTTTTACACATGAAATAACTTCTGTTAAATGTCACTTTAGGGACCAGCACCATGGCATAGTAGGCTAAGCCTCTGACTGCAGTGCCAGTATTGCATACAGGCACTGGTTCAATTCCCAGCTCTTCCATGTCTGATCCAACTCCTTGCTTATGACCTCGGAAAGCAGCAGAGGATGGTTCAAGTCCTTGGCCTCCTGCACGCACATAGGAGACTCAGAAGATCCTGGCTCCTGGCTCCTGGCTTTGGACCAGCTCAGTTCCCATGATTGTAGTCTTTTTTCCTGTCTGTAAAATCTGTCTTTCAAACAAAAATAAATAAATCTTCTCAAAAAAAAAAGAAGAAGAAGAATTTCACTTTGTTTGTAAAAATTATCTTTTGTGGGCCCAGTGCGATAGAGTAGTGGTTAAAATCCCTCGCCTTGAACGCACCTGGGATCCCACATGGGTGCCGGTTCTAATTCTAGCAGCCCTGCTTTTCATCCTGCTCCCTGCTTGTGGCCTGGGAAAGCAGTCGAGGACAGCAAAAAGCCTTAGGACCCTGCTCTCATGTGGGAGACCCAGAAGAGGATCCGGGCTCCTGACTTCAGATAGGTGCAGTTCCAGCTATTGCAGCCACTTGGGGAGTAAATCAACGGATGGGAGATCTTCCTCTCGGTCTCTCCTCCTCTCTGGATATCTGACTTTCCAATAAAAATAAAATAAATCTTTTAAAAACTATAATAATGCTCTGAACTCACCAATATAGTACATGCTGGAATCTTCATAGGCGTTGTGTATTGGCCTCTAACACACGCACTTAGTGGGGCATCCAGGGTACTTGCAACTTCTTACTTACAAGGTCTGCTTAGCAAGATGTCAGCACAGTAATGGACCAGCAGGGATGTTCAGTGAAGAGCCCAGGAGGATCAAAGCCAGGAAAGAACCCTCTGTATCAGAACACAAAAAGGTTGACATAGTTCTGAGGCTGGATAGCAAAGATGCACCGTGGCCCTGACAATGGGACAAATAAACTGGTTAGGGCCGAAAGAAAAAACTTTCACCAAATCAACAGCCAAGTCCTAAGGAACCGCAGCTCCCCTCCAGTAAACTAGTTCTCCCATGCTAGCAATTTTGGCTGAGACTCTCACTGGATTCTGGTTAAGGTATCCAACACCAACTGTAATCCATCTGGTTCTGCAGAGTCCAGGATGAGTTCAGGGAAGCATAATTGGGACCCAATCCTTGGCATACTTTAAGTTTTTAATAGTAGCTGAGCTCTGCATTCCTTGTGAGCTACAGTATTGTCTCTGATTTATCATAATTGCATGGTGAGGTGTGAGCTCTTGGTTTCTACTTGACTTTTCATATGCTAATGCCCTTATATGCACATACACATTGCACACATATGCCAAACCATACACACATATTTAATGTGATGTATGTATGTGTATGCCAAATAAATATTTAAACACTCAGATTCTGGGGAGTAATGACCACAAAACTCTTGCAGGAAGGATTTTGAGAAATATCTGCAATGCTATTTCGAGATTTTTCCCCAAGGGACAAAACTTTAATCAACAGGTTCTTGATTAATGAAATTTCTGTTCTCCGGCTCTCAAAATGTACAGTATTTAAACCCAATGACCTCACAGCCAGCTGCGCTTCTGTTTCATCCCTAGAAACAAGACTTATCATTTGTGTTGGTCAACATTCCCTCTAAGTCAAGATACTATTTTAGCCCCTGCCCCAGCATAGTGATTATATCCACCTTGCCCTATGATGACTAGGTCCTAAAACCTGACTGTTGTCACCCCAGAATGACATCCTACCAATCAATGCCTATTGGCATGCTCCAATCCTCTGTTGCCAGCATTGGCCATCAGCCATCACCATCTCGGAGATGCCAGCTGATTCTGCACCAGGCCATCTCTTATTCTCTTATTGTTTCCTAACGATGACTAGCTGAGTTTGCAGGTGTTCCATATTAAAGCCACTCAAATTTTCTTACCTCCTGAGCTTTTGATTCCTTCCTGAAAAAGCAGAGAGCTGTGCTAGGAACGCTGGGGTTAACTCACTTGTAGCAAGTGACGTGGAGGTGCCCAGCTGTTCCTCAGCATATTCCGTGCACCCCAGTCTATTACACGTAGAATCTGCTTCCATCCGTGTTCCTCTGGTTCCTGCTGGTATAGTGAGCAAAGGCTTTACCTGTGACTCTTCCTCCTTTATATAACTTCTTCACTTAAGTACTTCTTTATTTAAGTCAAGACCTGATCCTGGCTGTCTGCCTGGATATGACATATGAACATCTGGCTAGGCAGCACCTCCAGCAGGACTGCGTGACCTGCAGGCATGGCAAAGGAAAGAGCTGTTTTCACTAGGGTGAAGGTTTCTGAAAAGCTGAAGGCTTCAGGTTCCGGATCCTTCCAAACAAGTACACCTCATCCTCAGACTTTCTCTTTTCTCATCAAAGCACTGGCTTTGACAAAGGGTATCCATCAAGGTTGTGTATTTAACCTCCTTTGTGTTTCTGTCACCCTTTTAATGAGACATCCAGCGTTGCCTATGCCCATAGCTTCTGAGTAAGAGCATCTTCTTCAAACTATCCTTGAACCTCCAGCTTTCAGAGTGTACCTTAACTTGACAGTTACCTGTCCTGTGAAAATTAAGTTTCTATGGCCTTTCTTTAAATTCTTTTTTTTCATGGCAAGAGCTTTGAGCAGACAACAGACACAAATTTTTGTAATTATCAATGCCTCCTGTGAATCAAGCTCATCAGTGCCCTGTTCTGGCAACCCCGCTCCTTGTGCCACCCACCACTGAGAAGCCAGATCTTAGAAGATTTGTTAGCATTTCAGGAGTGTTTCCCACATTGGCTTCAGATAGGTGGGGATCCAATTCCAGAATCCCATCTGGAAGCTGTACTTGCAAGGGTCGTCCCTGGTGCCAAGTGTCTTGGTTCAAGAAAATGGACCTTGAAGGAAAGTTTGCATGCCACTTCTTCACTGGGCTGCAACGTGCAGTCCCAGAGAAGCGAGAGTGAAGGGAAATAAGGAGTGTACTCATGAAAAAAATATAACACAGTATATCAGTCAACCTTGGGAGAAAACACAGCTGGAGGAGTAGACAGCCTAGTGGTGAAGATGCTCACAACCCAGAATGGGTAGCCTGAGCTCAATTTTTGACTGCAGCTTCCTGCTAACACACACTGGGAGGCTCGAGTCACTGGGTCCTGCCACCATGGGGACACCCGAATTGAGTTCCCATGTCCCTGTTTCTACACAGCCCAGCTGAGGGCATCACAGTACGCATTTAGGAAGTATACCAGCCAAGGGGCAAAGGCCCAGATGGATGCTTGTCATTCAGCATGTCCCTGATGTGCCCATGTACAGTCGCTGTGCCTTGGACTGTCCTTCAGCAGAAGAGTAAATAATTCATGTGCTGATTTCTTACGCTCACTGTGGGATGTTCTTTTTGGTTAAAGCTAACTACCCCCTCGCTTGCCAATCGTGTCACCCAAGCATCTGTGAGCAGCCCTTTGGGATTCAGATTGATTTGGACCTGGCATTGGAGGTTGACAAGGCTACAAAGAAATGATGGGTCCCAGCCTTGGCCCCTAAGGGCACCTGGAACAACCTCGCGGTTCATGAAACAAGGCACCAAAGACACAGACCAAGGATTTTCAGACATCTCCCTGGGCTCAGGAGGTGAACCCAGGCAAGTGCATGGACCAGACCAGGAGGAAAAAACCAAATAATGCTTTAATTTCCTGTTTCCCATGGAGGCCAGTGCTGCAGTGCAAGAGGATAAACGTCCACTTGTACTGCCAGTATCCCATATGGTCACTAGTTCGAGTCCTGGCTGCTCCACTTCTGATTCAGCTCTCTACCAGTGGCCTGGGAAAGGTACAGATGACCTGAATGCTTGGGCCCCTGCACTCGCATTGGAGATCCAGAGGAAGATCCAGGCTCCTACCTTTGTACCACACCAGCTCTGAGTGTTGGCACCATTTGGAAAGTGAATCAACGGATAGAAGATCCCTCTCCCTCCTATGTCTCCTTCTTTCTCCACAAATCTGCCTTTCAAGTAAAAATACATTTTTTAGTTTTCTTGTTTTCTTAATCATTCAATAGTTTGGTTTTTGAAAACACCCATCCAACTTTAAAAATATATTCTTCAGATGAAGATGACAGCAAATTCTGTCACTTGGACTCAAACACAATGATTACTTTTTAGGAATTGGGATGTACATGGTTTTAACATTTTACTAAATTACTTTTTAATCTTTTAACCCACTTGCACATTATACTCACCCAATAATGTGACAGCTGCTATTGGAAACGTTACAGGAAATATTTCATTCATTGGATACCTATTAACACTTAATGTTGTTGCTGCTAACCTTGCTTTATAAATGAAGAAACAGAGACTCAAATCATTAGCTTCACCAAGATCACATAGTAGTGGACCAGTTCTCGAAACACGAGCCAACACCTGTTCGGACTCTAAAACCGAACTTTCCACATTGTATGCAATTACTCAGTTGCTAGATGTAGAACGCTCCAGAACTTACAGAGGGGCAAAATCTGGAAAGGAAATGAAAGAAAAAAAAACATTCTTTTAGGAGTGTTTCTTAGGGTTAGCTTGGCTTAATTTTGTCCCACACACACAAGTTTTACTTTTTTCAACCAAAAGAATATGAATTCAAAGCTTTATCACAAAATAATTCCTGGCATTTGACCACCCGATGCTGCAGCACAACCTGGAACTCCACAAGCCAAGATGAAAGAATTGTTTCTGCTCTTCGCTTTATAATTTGATGCAACAATAGACAAAACTAGAGAAAGGTTGTGCATCCACTGGCTCCTTCCCCAAGTGCCCACAACATCTAGAACGGTGCCAGGATGAAGGCAAGAGCAGGAAGTTCAATCTGTATTTCCTGTGTGGATAGCAGGTACTCAGTCACTTAAGCCATCACCTGCTGCCTCCCAGTGTACACATTAGTGTGAAGCTGTAGTCAAGATCAGATACAAGATTCAAACCCATGCACCTTGGACAGAACATGCCAGAGTCCCCAAGTGTGTCTTAGCCTCTGGGCCAAATACCCACCCTACTTTTGATTCTTCATCAGCTCACATAGAGACAAGGACAAGCCAAAGGCTTCCAAGGATTCAAATACTATAAAAAAAATTCCTGCCATCCCTAATCTCCTTCAGGACCCCTTAACAGTTCTCCCCCACCATACTCTTCCTGAGCTTCACCCTCAGACACAGAGAAGAGGAAAGCCTCACCCAATTTCTGCCAGGAACCAACTCAAAATGTATGCATCCCAACACTGAACCCATTACAAAAGAACTTTTACTTTTAATTGACTTTCAATTAATAAAACCATAACAAAGTAACATCGCCTGAAATTCTGGCAATTAGAATTTCAAAGGCTCACTGTACATTTCATCCTCTACATTAAAAAGAAAAAAGGGAGTTTTGCAGTTTGCTTTACTGACATCTCTTTCTCTACTTAAAATACTAAATGGTTTTTGCAGTCTTGGTGGAGAAATAAGGGATTTCTTGTCAAACTCTCTGCAGCCAGAGCTGTGTGATCCACAGGAGGTCTGAGTCTGGGCTTGGGAGTCCAGGAGGCCCGGCAATGATTCACAAAAGCACACACACAGACACAGACACACACAGACACAGACACACACACACACCAACATGATTTCCCAGAATCCCCTCTTGTCTTTATTCAGGCTGCTGGAACAAAATGTCATCAACTGGATAGCTGGTAACAGAAAAGACTTATTTTCCCAGAGTTCTCGGGGCTAGGCTCTCCAAGACAACTTGGACGTATTGTCAAGCAAATGTGGTATGTGGGGAAAGCCTGTTTCTTAGAAGTTTCCAGAGCATTCCTGATGAGAACAATTCCATTCATGAGGATGGAGAAATCCCCACAATCTAATTACCTTCTGTAAGATCTCACTTCCTAATACTATCACCACAGCAGGAAAGATACCACTTGGTATCTGCTTTCCCCACCTCACCTTACCTTGTGTCTAGAGTTCCTAGAAGCCAGAAAATAGGCTTTAGACTTCTGACAAATTGAAGCAAAATAAGCAAATGAGTGCTAGAATTTGGGGAAGCAGCAATTGGGATGCTGCAGATGAGGGTGGCCAAGGAGATAAAGAACAGGCAAGTGCTGCCTTACTACCAAAGAGTCAATCTGTGCAGAAGCAATGTTATGCGACCAAAGAAGCTGAGCCTGGGAATGAGCATTTAGCCCAGCAGTTAAGATGCCTGCTTTCCACATCAGAGCACAAACTCCAGCTTCATGTTAATGCAGACTCTGCAATGCAGTGGTGATGACTCAAGTAGTTGGATTCGTGCCACCTATGAGGGAGACCTGGATTAAATTCTGAGACACCCAGTTTCAGCTTCAGCCCCAGGTAGTGCCATGGCAGACATTTGGGACTTAAGCAGCTATTCAAGGAAGGAAGGAAGGAAGGAAGGAAGGAAGGAAGGAAGGAAGGAAGGAAGGAAGGAAGGAAGGAAGATAAAAGAAGGAGAATATGGCCTGGAGCGGTGATCTAGTCGCCAAAGTTCTTGCCTTACATGCACCAGAATCCCATATGGTGCTGATTTGTGTCCTAGAGGCCCCACTTCCCATCCAGCTGCCTGTTTATAGCCTGGGAAAGCAGTCAGGGATGGCCCAAAGCCTTAAAACTCTACACCCATGTGGGAGACCCAGAAGAAGCTCCTGGCTTCCGATAGGCTCACCTCTGGAGGTTGCAGCCACTTGGAGAGTTAACCAGTCAACAGATCTTCCTCTATGTCTCTCCTTCTCCTGACTTTCCAGTAAAAAAATAAATAAATCTTAAAAAAAAAAAAAAAGGAAAACCTGCAGCCTCCTAGGATCATGGCTGTCCAACTTTTGGATGGTCACCAGGGCCATTGTGGTTGAGCAGCCACCACCACTGCGACCCTTTTCCAGCAGTGACTAGGGACAGCATGAGGCTTGTGTTTACATGAACAGATCTGCTTCAGCAAGCTCAGGAGAAAATGGCTTTCTCATTTAGTAAGGGGAGAAAAAGGTTAAAAACATCAACGTTGTGTTTCCAATGCATTTATTCTATTAAACCTGACCTTGAAAACTGAAAATCAACTACCATATAATCATCACATAATTGTTTGGAAATGTGTGTCCTTGAAGCTGGAACATTGGAATCAGTTCTCAGAGCTGGGATTCACGCAGTAATTCATCTTAAACCCAACATTGCAAATAGATGTGTCTTCATCAACTCTGAATGAAGATACTGTGCATTTTTAAAGCATCTGATATATTTGGGCAATGGAAGGTTTACAGTTGAAGGAAAGTAAATCTGTACTTTTGGATGTGTTTGTAATGTGCAACATTTCCTGGCAGCTGTAGAGCTACTGAGATGAAATTTAGATGAGATACCTGTCCCTTTTGTCCACTCAGGGCACCAAATCAATTAATCTTATAAATAAGGAAGTTAGCCCTCTCTATTCGTGGGTGCTGTAGTCACAATCAGTCAACCATGCATTGAAGATACTGAGGGGAAAAAATCAGTATTAAGCACATCCAGGTTTTTTTTTCTTTTTGCTTCTCATTATTCACTAAACAATACAAAATAATACAGCACTCACACTGAATTAGGTATTATAAAGAATCTGGAGGTGATTTAAACCATACAGGAGGATGTAGATGAGTTGCCTGAAAATAGTACACCATTTTGTGTAAGGGGTTTGAGCATCTGCAAGTTGGGGTGTTAGGACCCTGGAACCAATTCACCACAGGCAGCAAGGGATAATTACATAAAAAGCAATCAGCCCATCAACTATATGTGAGAATACTAAAAGGCAATGGTGGTTACCCAAGCAATGAATTAACATCCAGTGAATGGGCCCATAACTACACAGAACAGTATCAAGAGACAGTGCCTCATTGCAGGAACTCAGCCTGCAGGAGGCAGGAGATCCAAAGGTCCATGTTGCAGAGGAGGAAAGTGAAGGCACAAGAGGAAGGGAGGGTCCCCACCAGCGGACAATGCAGAGCAACCAGGGACAGGGAGGCTAGCGGAACTCAGCAAGGACACTGGCATCGGCAGCACGTGCATGAGCATTCCTCAAACGCAATGCACCTGGGTTCATCAGTCGCCATCACTGGGGTCCTAAGCTGCTGGTACCACGGACATACCTTGAACACTCAAGTAACATGCTCTTCAGTAGCCATAGTTGGAAAGATTTGGGCAAGAGAGAGAAACCAACCCTTAGAAAGTATTCCATGCAACCTTTGCATCACACACAAATGAAAGGATGCCAGGAAGGGGAAGTAGCCTACCCAAGGTACCTCTTCAGTCCTATTCCAATGCGTACTATTTCTTTATAATACCCTGCAGGGATGGGCACTTGGAGCAGTGGCTAAGATGCCGCTTTGGTAACTCACATCCCACATAATGGTGCCTGGGGTTGAGTCTGGCCTTCGTCTCTGATGCTGGCTTCCTGATCATGTGCAACCTGGAAGGCAGCAGGTGACGACCCAAGTGATGGGTTCCTGCGGCTCATTTCGAAGATCTGGATTAAGTCCAGCTTCCTGCTTTCAGCTGGATTTTTAGCCTCAGCTGTTTGAAGAGTTAACCAGCAGTCCAAAAAACTTTGCCTCTGTGTATTTCAAATCAGCTTTCCAATTTCATATCATTTTTTAAATACAAAGATTCCTTGAATTCCAGTGATCTTAGAGGCCATGATCTGACTTCGCCCTCTCACAACATGACAGATGCATAGCTAGAAGAAAAGAGGCAAAATTCATGGACACTCAGGGATTCCCTGAAAGAAACTGACACCATCATTTTATCACCATGCATCTAGGAAAATTTCCAAGTCAGTAGTTGTAATTGTGGTCTCAGCTAGTCTAGCCAACCCAGTTTTCTACTCTCATTCCAAGTTTTATTGAAAACTGGATATCCCTACAAATATCTGAGTCATGCAATGTAACATGCCCTTAATAGTTTTCAGGAATGAGGGATATTACCTTTCTGAACCTTCTTTAAAGAGTCCTACTTTTTCTTGACATTCAGGATGAGGGATCATTGGCCTGCTTGGGAACTCTCTGGACTATCAGAAAGCCAAGAATCTGAGCTCAGCTGAAGTTAATGCTCAGTTTACCAAGTGCTGCACTCTCCAGGCCAAATTTAACTACACACGAGGCTGATAAATGCTTCCCTAAACTCCAGCACCCTTCCCAGCCATCAGGGTCATCAACAGAGACCTCCTCCATCCCTAAGCCTTGCAAACACATCATGAAGATATTTCATAAGCATCTTCCAGCAGCCCTTCTTGTTTTTATTTTTCCTTTAGCTATCAGCCAGCTACTAAAGCACTTGAAGGGGGATTCTGTTGCTGGTCCTACTCCAACCGGAATTTGTAGCCATACATTTCAATAGTTTATTTAGCCATGCATGTTTCACACTCATCGCTTCTGGCTTAGTTGGAATCATGCTTGGTAATTTTCTCAGTAGGTAGAGAATACAGATAAAGTTTGATGGATTGTGCTGGCCCAGGGCTGAAAAATTGCAAGGCTCCATTTGCATTGATGATGACAAGTACAAAGGACAAACAGGGAAGGCCTGAGTCATGAAGACTTGCAGAGACCCCATGTTGCAGACAGCAGTGATTGCAGTTGCCTAACCCATCATCTATGCCTCTCCTTTCTAGTTTCTTCGGATTTTCTCCATGGGAGACTGCAGGGCCTACCAGGCAGAGGATGACCTTCCAGCAGCTTCCGTAATGCTACCTGATGAACAACACAGGATAGCTGTTCTCTGTTGCATTCACATCAGCAACCCCAGGACTTCGTGTTCTGTCTGCTCTGTAAACATTCTTGGATGACGAGGCCAACTAGGGTGTTTTCCACTGGAATGCCTTGCATAAAACAGGAATTCGTCATTAGCAGAAAATGTGTTTCTCCTCCATGCTTTGTTCTGGTTCAGCAAAGTTTTAGCTTTTCTGTTCTTCTGTTCTGTTCTGTTCTGTTTTGCATTTGGCCAGGCAGCCTGTATCTGTCTGCTTCACTCACCACAGCTATTCACCCAGACAGGTGCAGAGCGACTCCCCAAGAGAACATTTTGGCCAGAACATTGTCAATGTTCTAATCACCAGTGCCAATGCCAGGCACTGAGGAATGCAAATTGTCATCAGGGGAGAGGCCACATAATGGCTCTGGGCACTCAGCTTGGGTTTAGAAGCTGCTGTAGGTAGATTTTTTGAATACTGAGTGATTGCAACTTAGGGACACTGCTGAAATTTATTAACAGTAAGGTTTGGCCTGCTACCAGTGTCACATTGCATTAGAGAAAACGCTGGCATGTCTTGGCCATTCAGCCTGAGCTGCAAACACTCCCTTGCCTGCTGCTCCCAGCTTTCCGATGCTGTTGGTAAACTTTGCTTTCCTCCATTGAGCTGCAGAACTCAGGGTGCCCGCAGTTCTGCAGGTGACAGTGGCCTGCTGGGTAGATATTCCATATTTCCTGAGGGGAATAGAAATTCATGCTTTGAGGAAAATGAGTGCTGTGGAAACAGAACTTCTCTTTGGACAGCAAATGGAGCCTGTCTCAGGCTGGGCATCTCTCCATGTATGCTCAAGCCAAGTGTCTTATTAGTAAATGATACTTCCCCACAAACCTTTTTAAAAGATGTATTTATTTATTTATTCATGAGGCAAATTGACAGAGATCTTCTGTCTACTGATTCACTCCTCGAAAGACTGCAACAGCCAAGATGGGCCAGGCTGAAGCCAGCAGCCAGGAACACTTGGATGGCAGGGGCCCAAGTAGTTGAGCCATCATCCACTGCCTTCTTGAAACATTAGCAGAAAGTTAGGAAAAAAAAAAACAAAGTAGACAGGACTGTAACAAGCTCTCTGATAAGGAATGCCTGTATTTCAAGCAATGACTTAACTCACAACACATTCTACACACACAGAGAGAGATCCTTAGACTTCTAACCAACCGCAGGCCAGACAGAGATGACTACTGCAAGTTACTGCCATCTGAAACACACCAAGGTGCCCTCCCAATGTGCACACGGATCAGACCAAGACTGGAAGGGAAATGTGGCTTCAAAACTTGTAACCCGGAGTTATGGATGGAAGACAATAAAGCAGTAAATAGAGGTGCTGGCAAAGGAACCCAGTTTCCCATAAAGTCAAGACACCTGTAATCCTTTTTTGTCCTTGCCAAATGCCAACCTATTTATCCACAAAGGAAAAACTAAGAGATGGTTGACAAGGACCCGGGTTCATCCTGTGGCTGGGGAATGACAAATTTTAACACCCATTGATGAAGTGTTAGCTAGCCTTCCCTATGTTAACCATCTTAATATCTTATTTTCTGAGCTGGTCCAATGCATGCACACACACACACACACTCACACACACACCTACCACTGCTTAGGAGTCAAGGCTGAGAGTGAAAGTATCAGAACTCACATAGGAATTAAACTTGCCAGAAGGCCAGGATGGGTAAGTCACAGCCACCAACCCTTTCAACATTGTCTTCTGCTCAGCGGTGTCTAGCTGTACACTTCATCCCAATTGGCTGGGGCAGTTCTACTAACATCTTGCTTCGGTGTTGAATTTCATGGTGGAACCAAACCTTCACATCCCCACACATAAACCTCCGAATACAATGCTAAGAATTGCAGAAAGCAAATGCTTTGTTTCTAGGCCTGTTTGACCATGTCTGTGACTTACAACTGGACCAACATCCTCAATCACTCGGTTTCAGTTTCCTTATATCAGAAATGGGAAATAAACAACATGGGTTGTCACTTCAACCCTGGAGATGACAAACGAAAGTATCTAGCTGCTGGCTAACACACAGGGGGGAGTAATAGCTTCCATGGAAGCTCACACACCTCTGAGAATAGGTGCATTTGTTTTAGGCTTCTTACCATCTTTATTAGGCATCTGTAACACTCTGCAGAAATGAACAGAAAGCCCTGGTATTTGGCTGAACCAGTGGCATTCATAAGTCTTTGCACTCCCTCCTCCTCACCATACATAGCAGACCACATTGCATGTCAGGAAGCAAAAAGAATTTGATTTTCATCCTCCTTAAGTGAGATAAAATGTGAGGAATGAACAAGATAAATAAGGTCATTTCCCTTGTAGGTCTTGCTTATTTAGATCTCATTTCAAATGCACAGAAGCTAATCTCTGCTACATTGGGGTATTTTTTTTCCTTCAGAGCTTAATGTGAAATACGGCACCAAAGGATGATGTTGGTGTTTGTTTGGAATGATGTGTAGTCAATAGAAGCAACAGGTTAGAAAGGAAAGAAAAAAAGAAGGAAAAAGCAATTTATTTCCAGAAGGAAATAACCTATTGATACTACATCAGTGGTTACTGGGTCAACCCTGAATTGATTTTCATGGAGTCGATAATTCTTTTTCTTCGCATTAATGGTTGTGTAACAATGAGTATACTGGCAAGTTACCAAAATTAAATTATAGACTCAGCCACTGTCTGTGCCTAATGATACAAATGCCTCTCAGAACAAAGAATGCTTAATGGAATGTAAGGATATATGTTCTGGTCCTTTAAAGGAGTTAGGAAAGATGTCATTAGGAAAAGGAAGGAAAAAGCATTTCTTACTATGGCAATTTGAAATATATATAACTTTTTTTTCCTTGTTAAACCCTAGTTCTCATTATGTATCTAAAGTCTACAAAATTAGATAAAGGCCTAAAAGAAAAACTGTTATCAGTGATGGAAGCAGAGAAACAGAGACATTCTCATGCTACAAAATTTTAGGGACTTCTAAAAGACATTCTGTAGAACAGATTGAATTGAAGAAGGACTGGTGTGGCCCACTCTATCCCATCAGCTCCTCACAAAGTTAGAATAAGGGCCCAAGCAGAAGCCCTCAAACACCCCAACTGGAAGATGTAGGAGAAGAAGTAAGGCTGGGTCTTGGGAAAGTGATGGACACATGGTTGGCAGCAGAACTTCCAGGAGAGACAAAGAGATGTAGGAAGGTTGAGTGAAGCATTCAGCTGCTGCAGAAGCTGCACTCCTGTTCAAGGGGCACATGCTTGGAGGTCATGCCCCACAGCTATTGAGCCCTCTCAAACTCATGTTCTACAGACCCTGCATCCATTCTAGACTGCTAGAATCATAATCTCATCACCTTCCTGGAAAACCTATCACCAGCTGGGTTGGTTCTTTGGCCTCCATGCCATCCATCACCTACTACATCCCATCCCCTCCTCCACAGGTGTCCAGAACGAAACAGGGCTACCAGATAGTCTATAATTAAAGTTGTCCACTCTTTCTTTAGTACCTGCGATAAAGCAACAGCTTATCTTAATTACGACCTGTGACACATGGCCTTCTTCCATAATGACCTTGTTATCATGCTCCCTCTGTCTTCACTTTCTTTCTTAGCCAAATTTGAATTTCATAATCCAAGTAATTACAGGGTTCTCATCTCCTTTACTTCTCTCTTTCCTTTATGTCAGTGTAGAAATCTCCAACTATCTTCATGCTTTATGCTCAACTGAGTCAAAGTAATCAAATAATGTCTACACCTGACTATTGGGGCGACATTTATTTCCTTTGTTTGTTTTTCATTGTGAAGCCAGAGGAAAAAATTATAAGCATGCCACAAAACAAACTGTACTTTAAACCAACAGGAACAAGACTGAAAGATGACTTCTTCCCTTACATCATAAAATGAAGAACTCATTGTAAGTGATTTTTCAGAAACAAGATTGTAACTCCACTTGTGTATGGAAAAGAGCGCCAGCTGTTTCAAGTCTGCCTTCCATATGCTTCTACCCTTCGAAAAATAGAAACTCTCCACATTGCCAAAAGGTGAGTCTTCTACATCAAAACCTAAGAACTGAGGAGCCGTGACTACTGAGGCTGCTGTGTTATGCAAAAGGAGCAAAATCAGTAAGACAAGTTGTCCAAATTACTGCTCATGTGGTGATAAAACTTAATGTAGGAGTAGGAATTGTCACATCTAAAACTGAGTTCAGTTCCTACCTCTGGCTCTGAATTCCAGTTCCTTGTCAATGTAGACCTGGGCAGGCAGCTGGGTGGCTCATGTGATTGAGCTCCTGCCACACACATGGGAAATCTAGATTAAATCCGGGTTCACAGCTTTAGCCCCAACTCTTTTTCTCTCTGTCTCTCTTTCTCTGTCTCTGTATCTCTCTCTCTAAAACATTAAATAATTTTTAAAATGTTAAAAAGAAAACATATTATGAGTGCCAAAACCACAAAGAGACTTCAGATAGCTTACAAAAAAAAAAAACCTGTAATTACAAGTTTCTTTGGGTCCAAAAATATTTTGAAATGCATGCATAGTTTTTCCATTAATACCCATCTTCCACAGACATTTTGAAGACCATCCCTCCACTACCATAAATATTATTTCAAGTATCAGATTAAAATCCTTAGATTCTTGTCTACTACATTGTTGATCATTATCAATAGAAATACATGTATTAACAATGTCAATCTTAAATTCGAAACCGGGACAGCCATTCAGCACAGCAATTAAGATACCACTTGTATCTTAATGGGGATGCCCACAACCTTTTTCAGAGTATATGACACTGAGTCCTAATCCCACTTTCGATTCCAGTTTCCTGATCATTCCCGCCTTGGAAGCCACCAGGTAATGCCCCAAGTATTTGGATCCCCGACATGCACATGGCAAACCCAGGCTGACTTCTAGGCTCTTGGCTTTAGCCCAGCCCAGCCCCAGCTGTTGAGGACATATGGAAAGTGAATCAGCATATGAAAGAGTAATTTCTGTGTTTGTGTGTGTCTCTGTCTCCACACCTTTCAAACAATTGTAATAAATAAATAAAGATTCAAACCACATGAATGTATTAAGGAAAATGTGGTAAGAAAGGAAGAGATGGGGCAGAAAAGAAAACTGTGGAAGAAAGCAAATGCTGAAGTTATCAAGAAGCATGATGTGTGTGTGTGTGTGTGTGTGATACACATGTGTTGTTTCACCCACCTTACACTTTACTCCTCATCATAGGAGTGCATCTCTTGTTTACCCAGTAAAATAGTGCTGTTTTATTTGCTTCAGGAAGTGATGCAGTGCAACTGACCTATTTGCCCTCATGTCTCAGTTGTAGTTATCTACCAAATTGGGACCGGAAGACATGGGCAAAAAGAGTTGACTCTCTTCAAGATGCAAACTGACCTCCACTTCCTGTGCCCTCAGATCCACCCACCAGAACATCTCAGAAGCTGCTCAGCCATGCAAGGAGATCTGCCCAAGCTCAATAGGGCACCCCAGCACCAGCCTCTGACAGTGTCAGCAGGATTTCCATGTCCTGAGTCCAAGATCCACGTGGCAGAATAGCAGTGCCTTCCCTCTGTACACCTGTCTGCTTGCATCAGCATAGTCACAGCAAAATCATGCCACCCACAAAGCCTGGTTAACAGCAATGGTAATTGTTTGAACTGAGAATGGAAATGGCTCAGGAGCCAAAGGGAAAAGGCAAGAGAATCACAAAGTCTAGGATTATGAAAGGCATCTAAAGAACCCAAAGATAGAGGGAGAGGATATCAATGATCCTAGGTTGATCACTTAAACTCCCCTCATTTCCCACGCTCATCTCATGCATGGATTAACACCCACATTGAGGGTACATCGATCAATCTTCCCATAAGTGGAGGAGATCTCCCTCCCAAAACTAATCTGCTGCCATGCCCTCAGGTGGTGTTTGGCCTCATTTTCCCCCCATTGTGTGTTAGAGAAAAGTCCAGCATGTTTATCTTAACAAAATCTGCCTGGGAGGTAGGAGGTGCAGGTCTCTAAGAAATGACTCTCCTGGTGTAGCTATCAATAGAGATTCTATTTTATCTGAAATTGAAGTAAGAATATTGCAGGGGAGGGAAGAAGAGGGAAGCTCAGCAGGCAGATGTGCCCCTGGGACATGAATCTTTCGGACTGCAGCCATGGCAGGCGGCTAGATGGAGCCCATCAACATCTACCCTCATTCTGTCTCTAGCATAGAATAATTAATACCCTGCTCATAGCCGTGCACTTCCCATTGACTTTGCCCGTGCTGTAGTTACATACCGCTGACTTCCCCAAATTGGATATTAATGATTTACTCACTGAAATCTCAGGGTGCTTGAGAAGCATGCTAGTGTGAATGGCTGAGAAAACAAAAATGCAAGGAAAAAGCACTCCTCTCTACCCATGTGGGCAGGGCCAGGCTGATGATGGATGGAAGAGGGTCCTTTGTGACTCTGAAGGCAAAGGCATGTGGAGGAAGTGGGGCTGGCTGTCCATGGACTTCCAACATCTCAGTTGCTGGCTGACAGCACTGGGCTCATGGCAGAGCTCTCTCAGCATAGCTGAACTAATAGAATTCACTCATTTGCTCTCATAAACAGGCAAGAAAGATTCCTGTCAGCTGCGGAAGAGCCGATATCTGAGTGCTGCTTCCCAGTTGACCAGGTCCCACCTCCAGTGTGAAAGCACTTTTCACCTTTGCCCATGCAAGGTCGTGGAGCTCCTATCCTGGAGACCCGACTGAGGGCTCACCTTGCCTTGGGAGCCATCCTTCACATGCTCCATCCAGCACTTGGTCCTTTCCACCATATCCTGTTACACCTGCCATATGGGATCATCCCACTGGTCAACTGAGGTCAAGATACCATGTAGCAGTGTCTCCAGTGACATGTCGCTCTCTACAGAGACACACTGCTCTATAACAACAGTGGGGGCAACATTTCAGATTCTCATCAACTGTGTTTAAAAGTATTTCAATTTCTCCACATCCTTATCATTGTTACCTTTTGTTTTTAATAAAAGGAGAGGATTCCACACTGTAGCTTTGACTTGTATTTTTCTAATGATTGGTGTTGTGCCATCCATACTTCTTCACATACTTGTGGGCCACCTCCATGTTTCCTTTGAATTTTCATTCTTTGAATTCTTTGAATTCCTACCCTAGTTCTTTGCCATTTTAAAAGGCTTATTCAAGAAGGCTAGGGGTAGAGATCTTCCACCTGCTGACACTACTCAAGGTTTCAAAGCCGACTTTATTGCCGTGCTGACGGTGCAGAGGAAGAATATTCCCCAAAGCCACAAAACAAAGAGAATAGCTAAGCCAAACTTTGGCCTGTGTGACAGTCATTCTGGCCCCTGAACTTGGAAATATATCATTCCAACTTCAAATATCTCTCTGGTTTTCCACTCTTGCACATTTTCCCTAATAATCTTTCCTGGAAAGGCTATTGCTTCCACCTACTTATGCAGAAGCCACATTTCTGGGCACACTGACTGAGCATCTCTTTTGGGGCAACCAGATGGCAAATGGATGTAGCCAGAGCTCTTGGAAGTCAGAGAACAATTCGGAGTGGAGGAGTGGGCAAAAATGATGCACACCCATTCCACTGTGTCACTGTGGACATCCCACCAAGAAACAGAGCACGAGAAAGCAAATGGAGGAGCAGCAAAAGGATCAGAAAAGCAGGTTTGGAGGGAGCAACAAAATCAAATGATACATCTGATGGGCATGAGAAGTATTTGAAACCACCCCCATCCCATAGGAAAGGGAAGTGGAAAGGTTTACAGAAGGGACATGAAAGCGAGTATACCAAAGGAGTAGAGCACAAGTTGTAGAGTATACTCAGGTTTTAGGTCAACACCTTGCTTACATGCTCTCAGCTTGGGTTTCTGCATTTTACAAACTAGGCTGACCCTAATGCCTACCTCACATACTCCAGTAGCATTAAAAGAGATAAAACCTGAAACTTAGCAAGTTGCCTGAGTGACTGAGTCATTGTAAACATTCAGTAAATGCCAACTATTTTTACTCTTATAAGTAAAAATTATAGGAAATAAATAATGAATGCCTACATTTTATAGATATAGATTAGATATAGGTATAGATAGATCAAACTGGCCAAATACACTAACGGCGTTGCAGTGACCGGACTTACAATTTGGCAATCAAAGCTACACACAAAAGAGGAGCTTCTCATTGCTTATTTTCAGAAAACAACAAGGACACTTGGAAAGGGCACCCAAGAATGTGTCCTTTAATTCTGAAGAAGTTTCTCAGAGGCCACAAGAAACAAGTTTGAGCCTTTTAGAGTGGCAAGTGATAATGTAGGTGTTGTCATCTCTTACTCAAAGCCACAAATGTCAAGCTGACTAACACAAAGACCTTCAATAAAGTTCAATGAATACTACGTATTATGAAAAAAAGCAATGCGTGGATTTCAAAAACATGTTTCTCAGCAAAGTAAGCATATCTGTTAATTCCATTTTCTGCAAATATTTTGAAGTACCTCAGGAGGTCTGCAGAGCAGGCATCTCGCTTGGCAGTGCTGTTTCGAGTCCCAGCTGCTCTGATCCAGCTCCCTGTTGAGATACTTGTGAAGCGATGATGTCACAGTGCTTGGGCCCTGCCTGCCATACAGAAGGCCTAGAGAGAGTTCCATGTGCCAGAATTCAACCTGGTCCTATCTAGGCTGTACAACCATTTGGGGAGTGAACCAGCAAATGGAAGATCGCAAATGGAAGATCTGTGTGTATGTGTGTGTGTGTGTGTGTGTGTGTGTGTGTGTGTGTGTGTTCCCTGTTCGTCTACCTTTCAGATCAATAAAATAAATCTCTAAACCACAAAGAAGTGTAGACTCCCCCCAGGGAACTGTACTGTGTGATGTCTGCTGTGGCACTGGAGGTAGTTAGCTGAGAACTTGCTGCCAAACCTGGGTCTGTGTCCTCAGCATAGGTGATCTCCTAACTCCACTGATCTCACCTGACAGTCACATAATTATTCTTCTATTATAAATGCAAAAACTGAGAGACCGGGAGCCGGATGCTCACCCCACCACAGAGCTAACACATTGTAAAGATACAACCCCAAAGAATCCAAATCCAAAGGCCAGACCCTAAATTATAATGATCACTCTTAGTGTAACTGAAGCTCGTGGAAGGCTGAGGACAGTGTTGTGGTGTACTGAGTTAAGCCATGTCTCACAAGGCTGACATCCCATACGGAAATGCTCCTTCTGAGTCCTGGCTTTTTTTTTTTTTTTTTGGCTAAGGTACCAGAGAATGCAATAGATACTGGTGGTCCAAATACTTGAGCTACTGCCACCCACATAGAAGACCCAGATAAATTTTCAATCTCCTGGCTCCGTCTTGTTCAATTCCCAGCTGTTGAGCTCATTTAAGGAGCGAATCAGCTCTCTCTCATGCTCTCTCTCTCCCTCTTTTTCTTCTCTCTGCCTTTCCCTCACATTCTGCCTTTTGAATAAACAGATCTTTTGAGTTTCACATATGGATGAATTTAAAAGGTAAATATCTTGGTGCAAATTGTTTTGAAATCCAAGAATACAAGGGATCTTACAAAAGTTCAAGAAAAACACATATTGTGAGGGATAAAGCCACATGTGGATTTCAAAAAAAAATTAAGTATATTTAGTTAATTTTTATATAATTAAAAGTCCCATTTTCCATGAACTTTTGAAGCATGTTCATAATTTTTAAAGTTTAGGAGACTTAAAAACCCCAAAACAGCCTCATTTTAAGGACCTGAATTGCTACAGTCATTGTCATTTTAATGTATCCTCATAGGATGGCAAGGAGTAGGAAATCATAGGTTGAGGTTAAGGATTGCCTGGTTACATGGTTGAGTCTTCTCCTTAAATAACTAAAACCAGAAGTCCTTGGGCCCAACATGGTAGCCTAGCAGCTAAAGTCTTCACCATGCAAGTGCCAGGATCCCATATGGGTGCCGGTTCTGGTCCCAGCGGCCCCGCTTCCCATCCAACTCTCTACTTGTGGCCTGAGAGGGCAGTTGAGAATGTCCCAAGGCCTTGGGACCCTGCACCCTCACAGGAGGCCTGGAGGAGACTCCTGGTTCCTGGCTTTGGATCGGTACAGCTCTGACCATGCGACCACTTGGGGAATGAAACAACAGAAGGAAGATTTTTCCCTCTGTCTCTCCTCCTCTCTGTGTGTCTGACTTTCCCATAAATAAATAAATAAATCTTAAAAAAAAAAAAGTCCTTAACCTGTCACTCCTGAATTGGGTAAAACTGGGTAAAACTGGGTAAATGCCCCTAGTTAATTCCCTTCATTCCCTACCACGGGAACTCAAGCAGAGAATCATGTGCTGGAAAGCAAAGTCAGCGCCTGGCTCCAGCAGGAATCGGTGACTTTCAGGCTGTGAACAGGGTAAAAGGTTAAGAAAGTCATTTTCTCCCAGAAAATTCTTTAATAAAAAAAAAAATAGCAGCAATTATGTCTGAAGGCATCAGAGACAGAGAAAAGCCTGCCGAGGCCTGCCCGGACAGTCCACAGACAGCAAAGTCCGTCAGCAGCTGCTCGTGACTCAAAGGACCAGGCACTCCCTCTAAGTCAGAAGCACAACACATAAAAATGCCCTGCTCTGCAACTCACCACTTCGAAGAAAACGGTTGCCGTCATCGCAAACACCACCTTCAATTCCTGCTCCTCAAGAGACCAGTTCTTTGCCTATGTGTAAGGAAAAAATCAGGTCGAAAGATGGAAAGAGAGAAAACAGAAAATGCTAAACACATAAGAAATAATGCGAATCCTTGTTCTAAACATGTGAGTGCTGGCCTCCCCCGCAGGTCCACATGTGTGCAGCTGATATCCAGAACAGCGAGCACATGTTACCCAGCACAACCAACAAGCCCCAGACCCAAGAACTCCATCCTTTGACTGTTGGCTTAACTTGACAAGATTCATTTATTTCAAATTAAGTCCTAGCTTTCTATAAGTAATTGATACCAGAAACTTGGGATAAGATGCTAGGCAGACTCGGGCCTTAGGCAGCCACATATGGCACTGAAAAACAGAAGCAGAGGATGCTGGTCCAGAGAAGGATGGTGCAGATGCAACAAAAGGAACAGGTGCCAATGCAGATGTGGCTCTCCCAAGGGAATGAAAGGGTGCTCTGTGTTTTGCCTTCTAATCAAACTGTTCTGGGCAGGTTTGTGAGATCCTTGCCCTATTCGCACAATCTGAGTTGAGTAATGTCCATCGCTTTCAACCCAAAGGGCCTTGACTCTAATCATATTAGCTTTCTTAATGGAAATTAATACTTCCCGGAGACTTATTTTACATCTGGCACTGTGTTGAACTTTTTCATAGATGTCTTATTATCCCTCTGAGATCAGCACTACTGATGTCCTGATAACAACAGAACCCTACATTATTGTATGAGAGCAATATGTTATAAATCAGGAAATGGAGTTCCTGAGCAGCTCCATAATGGGGTGGTCAGCCCCAGCAGAGGCAGGAACTGTATACACTGCTGGATTTGACTAAGAGGCCATACTCCAAGCTGCCATGCGCAATGCCACCCTGACCCCTAAGATGAACCATCCCACACATCTGGGAAACATCCCAGGATTGCACTGAGTGGTTCTTATCAGTAGTGACTGTAACGAAGTTGGGAGAACTTGAGCATGGGGAAGGTGGAGTTGACTTTAAATCCTCACTCTGTCATTTTACTTAAACTTCTCTCAAGCCCTCTTTGTAAAACAATAAGAACACACACACAATGATGTTTATACACAGGGTTGCAAACGGATTCCATGAGGTGGTCAATACAGCACCTGGTATTGGTAAGACACGAGGGATCCATCCTTTTGGGCTGTCGCCAAATAATCAATGTGAAACAGAAGTTGCTCAGAAGAAAGCTTTATTTACTTGTGGCAAGCAAAGGAAGTAGTGGAAGGTAGTTCCTTAAAGTTGACTTCTCTAAAAGCAGTTGGTCAGGTATCCTTACAGTGAGGGTTAGGAGAATGTCCAGGATGTAGAAAAGGAGCAGGAGTGCTCTTCCTGTGTGAAATAAACGATAGAGAAAAGCCAAGGCAGGAGGGATCTTCCTGCTCAAGTAACTTGCATCTGTACACATTGCATGCACTAATATCTGACTTGGGCTGGTTTCTCGCTGTTTTCCCCATTTGTGATCAGTTGGGCCTCCTGGGATCAGCCCTCCTGAATCATCCTCTGTAACAACAAGCTCAGGCAAAGTGGACTGTTTCAGATCCTCCAGCTTTGATCCATGCCATCCTCTTGCCTAAATTCTCCACTCTTATTTATAATAGCACAAAGAACACCTGGCAGGTGTTGGCCACTATGCAAGTTCCCTTCTCTCATTTTCAGGGTGACTTAAAAGACCAAGCATCTACTTGGGCAAAGTACGGTACATGATGTATAGTATGTGATGAGTGCACGTATGTCCTGTCCCACCCTCCACTCCACAGCTTCTGAGAAGTATGGGCCATGAACTTGAAACCCAAGCCAGAATCACTTCTAGGCAGTGCTTACCCGAGGACCACGGATCTAAGCCAAGGCTGCTTTTTTTCTTCTTCTTAAAATGTGTGCAATTCTCAGGAAGCTGAGAGAATTGTCTGTGAAAAGTGAGAAGCACCAGTCTGCTTCTACTTGGTGTTCTCATCTCTGAAAAAGTGTTACTTGTAGGATAGTGAATTTTTCTGAAAGAATGAGCTGTCGTGGCAGAAGTGGCAGGGCGAAAAGAGGAAAGAAGGTGATGACCTGTGTAACTTTAGCACAAACTTCATTACCAAACCTTGCTCGCTGCAGACAACTACAAGCAAATCTCAGCTGGACAGAGAGGCACAGCCAGCACAGCTGCAGCCTAGCTCCACGTCTGAAAAGTGGAATCTCTCCCTGCTCATCCACCAGTTTGTACTAAATACACAGCTGCGGGCGTCCTGTGTGCTTTGGGGATGGAGGCCTCCAAATTTCCTCCTCTTGCAGAAATGCCACCACCCCAGGACACAGTGGATGACCTCAAGCACAGAAGGGGAAACCAAGGTTCCCGTCACCTACTTCCACCTTGCAAAACCTCCTTTCATCAAGGGAGAAGCTGAGTTCCTGAATGTGTGTGCTTGCCAATCAAAGGGTCATCCATGGATCAGTGACACCTGCGTTCACTGAGGGGTTCTGAAAAATCTGCGGAATCCCAGGTCTGATCTCAGTCCTCTTAAATCAAAAGCCACTCAAGGGATCTCTAATACACATGAAGACTCAAGAGGTGTGGAGTGGCATCCAAGAGTGTGCACATCAAAGAAGCTTCTGAGCGATGCTGATTCTGCTGGACCGAGAGCACTCAGAACAGTAAGCATCTACAGAGAAGATGGCATATCTTCTCCCTGTCCCCTTCCTGCACCTCTCTCTCTCTCTCTCTCTCTCTCTCTCACACACACACACACACACACACACACACGCACACTAGCTTGGCTAGGATTAATTCCTTCCTAAGCCATCTGCTGCATCCCAATCTGTCACTTAACTGCCAGAGCAGAGCCAGCTCACTTCCCACCAAAAATATGTCACCTCCTTCAATCACAGGCACTCAATGCCTGGATGGGAGCTCCCAGCCATCACTGCCGAAACGGCCACCCACCCACCCCACTCCATCTCTAGCATGGTCATGTGACCCATCCTCACAGCTACAGTGTTATGAATCACTGAATCACATTCCACCCAGGACTTTGCAAACCTGGGCTGCAAGACCCCCAGCAGGTGGCACAAAGTGTCACTTTTCTGTTTGGGAGACAACCACTCCATGACCTCCAGCAGAGCATTGGAACATTCCATGAGCAACAGACAGATTTTTATGGATGTTATGCACTAGACACTTTGGGGGTCTCTGTTCTAACAGTTAGCATTGCACTAACTGATATCAGTACCAACCACTATCGTCATCCCTCGTTTACAGTGGCTACATTTTACTGCGTCACAATTACCCCTGCCAGCTGTTGTGTGAGGTGGTTTCTACATCTGGTCTCTACCCTGCCATAGCTATCAGGACTCTCACTTTGCAAATGCAGATACTGCAGATACTGCAGACACACTGCATGACTTGCAAAGGATTCCACCTCTGTGCAAGGCTGGGATTCAAAACAGGTGTGCTCTATTTGGAACAGCAGTGGAGCTGGAACTGTGAGGAGCTCAGTTTCCTGGGGTGTGTCCACACAGACAAAAAGATTTCGAGCCCCCCAGATGATGGTTCAACTGGCTAATCCTCACCTTGCAAGTGTCAGGATCCCATATGGGAACAGGTACATGTCCCGGCTGCTCCATTTCCATTCCAGTTCTCTGCCTATGACCTGGGAAAGCACAGCAGAGGGGGGCCCAGGACCTTGGAACCCTATTCCCCATGCAGGAGCCCTGGAAGAAACTCCTGGCCCCTGGCTTTGAACTGGCTCAACTCTGGTTATTATTGTGGCCATTTAGAGAGTGAACCAGCAAATGGAAGATCTGCCTGTCTCTCCTTCTCTCTGTAAATCTGCCTTTCCAATAAAAATAAACAAATATTAAGAAGGAAAGGAGGGGCCTGGCACGATAGTATAGCCATTAAGGTCCTCACCTTGAACGCACCTTGGATCCCATATGGGCACCGGTTCTAATCACGGTGGCCCCACTTCCCATCCAGCTCCCTGCCTATGGTCTGGGTATGCAGTCGAGAATGGCCCAAGACTTTGGGACCAGGCACCCGCATGGGAGACCTGGAAGAGCTCCTGGCTCTTGGCTTTGGATTGACTCAGCTCCACTGTTGCGGCCGCTTGGGGAGTGAACCATCGGACAGAAGATCTTCCTCTCTATCTCTCTGTATATCCCGCCTTTCCAATAAAAAATAAATAAATCTTAAAAAAAAAAAAAAAGGAAGTGAGGAAGGCAGGAAGGAAAACAGGAAGGCATGAAGGAAGATTCTGTCCAAGGCTAAGGCTAATGACCACATCACAGACCACTTTCATGCAGCTTCTGCAGCGGTCTTTCACAGACAGCCTCTGACCTTGAGATTCCCCTGGCAGTCCCTCCTTAGTTACTAATAGAAGTTCTGAAGGTGTGTGGGAATTCTCAGTCATCCAACCCCAGGTCTCTCCTGGGGCTCCTTTTCTCCTGTCTCTCTCTCTGTATTTTGCAACACAAAATGGTCCCTGTCAAGGTGGTTTAATGCTCCTTGTAGGTCAAGGCTCTTGGTTGCCTGAGCAATGCTCTTACTGCTGAGTTGGCGTCTATACCAGCTGTTTCTGTTCCACTGTCGTCCCACCCGCCACCTCAGTTTCTCTTTGCACAGGCAGATGTGTGCAGAGCTGTACCAGCAGCTGCCCCAGCATCACCCCAGCCAGATGAAGCGCTCACAGCTGGAGCAACTGAAGCATGAGCCCCTGCACTCCCCATTCATTTCCAGCGAGCCTCCATTCAGAGCCTCGACATCAGCTTAGTGGCACTGGAGCAGAACTCAAGGTCTGCCTTCCCTCTGTCTCCACCTCACTTTGCACTCTCTGTTGCTTGCTTCCTGAACCTGAATTTGGCCAGGAAGTTGGACCCTTTCAGCCACTTGCAGAAATTACTCCAAAAAGCAGAGGTGTGGCATAGAGGTGAGCTAGTGTCAGGATTGAGGCTGGGTACAGAGACAGAGCAGGTGTTCTACCTAAGTCAACCAGGGACCAAAGAGTTGCTAGAGAAAAAAAAAAAAAAGAGGATCCAAAGTTCCTAAACATGGTGCTAGTGCTGTGGCACAGTGAGTTAAGCAGCTACCTGCTGCACTGGCACCCCATGTTGGAACCACTTCAAACCCCAGCCACTCCACTTCTGATTTAGCTCCCTGCTAAATGTGCCTGAGGAAAGCAATGGAGAGGGACCCAAGTCCGTGGATCCCTGCACGCATGTGGAAGACCAGAAAGAAGCTTCTGACTTTGGTTTATCCCAGCCATGGCCATTGTGGCCCTTGTGGCCATTTGGGGAGTGAACGAGCAGATGGAAGATCTCTCTCTCGCTCTCTTTCTCTCTTTTGTCTCTCTCTCTGGATAATTCTGCCTTTCAAAAAAAGTTTTTAAAAGGTCCACACACATGAGTATCTGCTACACCTGGTTCTACACCTTGCATATATTATTTACTCATTAAGTAGTAAATTATATATTATATAAACAATTGCTTAATTATCAAATCAGTCTGTAATTGTTGGATATATGTGCAAAATGTCCCAACACAGCAGGAAAGAATTCTGTCATTGAAACATCAGTAAAATGTCCTGAAGTGAAACTAAAAATGTAAAATATCTAAGAGATAGTAGAAAAAATCCATGGGGAATGACTTGTCTAAGCCGGAGTTTGGAAGAATGACATTCCTATGAGGCTGGAAGGCAAGAGGACCCAGTTCTTACATATCTCTCCCACGTACTTTTTACTCACAGACAAAATCTGGGAGTATGTTCAGATGGGTGGCATTGTGGCATAGCACATAAAGCTGCCTCCTGAGATGCCAGAATTCCATAAGGACCCCAGTTCAGTTCCTGGCTGCTCCACTTCAGATCCAGCTCCCTGCTAATGTGCCTAGGAACCAGACAAGGTCAGTCCATGGGTCCCTGCACCCATGCAGGACACCTGGAAGTTCCTGGATGGCCTAGATGCTGCTATTGCGCCCCTTTGGGGAGTGGACCGGTGAATGAAAGATCAACTTTTCTCTCTCCCTCTTCTGTCTTCCTCTCCCCATCCCTCTTATCCTTCTCCCTCTCTCTCTTCCTCTCCCTCTCCACATAACTGTGCCTTTCAAATTAACTAAAATAAATCTTTTTTAAAGTAAGAGCTGGGATTCTCATCCCCTGCTCCCTGGGTGTGCTCACCTGGAAGGTGTGTCTTATCTTTTCCTGATGTGTTTCTCTATCTCTAATTAGATCCTCCTGGGCTTCTAATTACCATACCAAAGCAGCTGATGAGAAAAAAGTCGGGAAAGCAGGTGCATTGATTTGAGAGGAGCCCCCAGGCTGCCTCCCTTTAATAACAGCAAATGCAGAGCCCCAGCCGGTCTGCACTGAATCCTCAACAACAACCGCTGGAGGGAAACTTAGACTAGGGGATTTGGGTGGTCTATTCCTGGCCGAAAGGCTTGGACAAGTAGAGCTGAAATTCAACCCCAGGCAGACTGACTACAGAGTGTATGGCTTTCTCTGCAGTACCGGAATGTCTGAGAAAGCCTTCCAAGTCTGCTCAACTGGCTGGGATTCCAGAAGGAATCATCTTCTCTAGTTCATGGGTTGTGCAGTGCAGAAAGGCACCTGCCAAGGCACTTAGCAGCATGGAGATGCAGCTCACTTACTAACATCTCCCAGGCCTTGGGCCCACAGGGGGGAGGGCTGCCTCTCCCTGCTTCTCATGCCCCCAGGCTTGGCTCCCTGAGTTGTAAGTCCCAGGGAGTGCTGGAACTGGTGCCCAAGGGCAGAACTTTCCCTAGTTTGCTCAAACATGCTGTGCCTTTCACTTGGACTTCAGATTTTTTTTTTCAGCCTCCCCAGGGCACACTGAGGAGGATAATGTGGAGGGCTTAGGGGTCAGCCAGGCTGAGATGCAAATGCCTGCTCCTAGGACTTAGAGACTTAGCATGCTGGATGACCCAGAGCAAATCCTTTAACTTATCTGCATCTCTAAAGTCCTCATTTTAAAAGTTTAGGATAATATTACACGGCTCAGCAGGAAATTCTAAAACTTGAATTAGATGAGCTGGAAAAAAAAATGAAGATTCAATAGGAAACAGATCTGGGATCCAGGAAAAAAAAAAAAATAAAACCTGGGAGAAAGTGAAAAGATTCCTCCAAAGCAGAACGCTTTGCTCAGTGGTGACATCATACCCCTCCTTGTGGTATTGTCCAGGTTTCGTGTCATCCACACATAGAAAAATAAACTCATCAGCTCCCCGTGCCGTGCCATCACCCTCCCTCCCTGCCTGCTAACACTGCTGGTGACAACGCCTTCTCCTACAATAACTGAAGGTCGGGCTCACAAAGATGACAGGAAGTAACAGAGACGATGTTGATAGAAGGCTTCAGCACAAGACTTTGGGCCGTGGTAGAGAAGATTGTGTACAGCTGGCCTGGTAGTCTGAGTCCCTTGCCCTGTGTGTCCTACACTTTGTTTCACTTATCTGAGTCTCGGTTGTATGATGAAGCTAGGAATAATACCACCCACAACAGGGCTAACGGTCTAAGGATGTCTTATTGAATTAGCACAAAGAACTCTTCCCAGCATATATAAACATGTCAGAGCAGTTTTTGAAGATGCTGTTATCCACACATACCTTACTTATCTTGCAGTTCTGTTAAGAATCTGTTAAGCGTGACCAAGGTTATGGTATAGTGGGTTAAACAGTTGCCTGTCATGAGGGTCTCCCATATGTGTACTGGTTTGACACCTGGCTGTTCCACTTCCAATTCAGCTCTCTCCTAAAGGCCTGGAAAAGCAGTGGAAGATGGCTCAAGTCCTTAGGCCCCTGCACACATGTGGGAGACTTGGAGGAAGCTCTGGTTTCCTGGATTCAGGCTAGCCCAGAACTGACTCCTAAAGCCATCTAGGAATTGAACCAGCAGATAGAATACTCTCTCTTTGTGTGTGTGTGTGTGTGTGTGTGTGTCTTCCCCCCTCTCTCACTCCCCTCCTCTCTCATTCAAATAAAATATTTAAAGACTCAAATGCAACTATTCATATACAAATTGCAATAGCAGAATACCCCCAAGTATAGCCTATGATTTTGTCATCAGTGACACCCCCCTTTGTTTCTTGAAGGTGAGAGCATGGTGCCTGTCTCTGCCTCCCTTGATCAGATCACAGGGATGAGAGAGAATCAAATTGAGAAGTAGGAAAGTGTGAATAAGAGCTGATTCATCCTACAGTAGATGTCATCTCTGGATCTAACACATAAGCCAGCAAGGAGCCATTTGAAAAGGGGGGGGGGGATAAAAAAAAAAACTTTAAAGAAATAAAAGACTATTACCCACGATCCTCCTTGGCTCCTTGTCAGGCACCCTGGGGCTGTTTTTATGAGACTGTAGAGATTGAAATCCCTGTTATAAAAATACACTACCATTCCCCAGATCCCTGAATACAGGCGTGTGTTCAGCTCTTTCTCAGAGCCCCTAGATCCACAATGACAGTGAGGCAGCAGAAGACCCTGGTGGAAACCTCACCCTGGCTTCAATCCATCTCATTGTATCATCGCTGAACAGCGAAGGGGTAGTTCTGATGCCTGGTGAGAAACAGGGTCCTGGAAGGGCCTGACTTAACTAATGGCTTGTCTCTGCACAGCACAGAGATCTGGGAGCTGGGAAAGGCCATCAGGCAAACAGGGCAGGCAAGCAGGGACAGGCCTCAACCTGCAGCCTATGTTTATCACAGTCCTGAAGTCTCCAGCTGGAAATCAGGATCAGCTTGTCTTCTCTGATTGATTAGCAGGTCTCCAAATAGGGCAAGCCCCCTTGGACATGTGTCCCCATGTGACTCGGTAGCAGCGGCATTTCAGGTGGAAAATGTCAGGAAGAAAGGTCTTGAAATACACATGGGGACTTCTTCTGCAGTTATTTAAACCTCCGAACCCTGTGGCTACAAAGGCCACCCTAGAGGTCCATGCTGCTGAGCCATGGGGCTCACAGGTGCATATACTGCTGCTAGGTAAGCTCAGGATCTGCCTACATCCCATCCAGCCTCATGGGCCTCAGGGGCCTGTGACACAACACTAGTTGCTTTCACTCAGATGTAGAAATGAAGATGTGTCCAGGGTATAAAAAGCAACAGTTGACCCATCCTTGGGAGCACAAAAAGACTTCTTGTGTAAAGTAAATTGATTCTTGAATTGGTTTGGAAAGGAGCAGCCCCTTCCAAAAATAAATGGAACTAAAAAAAAGGGTTGGGTTGGGCATTCCCAGAAAAGAGAGTGTGAGTATTTTGAGCATATTCTCAGAGCTGTGAACCAGCACACTAACCTATAGAATCCGCAGTGTTGAAGTTGTCAGAGAATGGAGAGACAATCTCACCAGGAAGTCCAAGACATCAGCAGGCTGAGCATCCTGGAGTCTGGGTGTGGACCTTTGAGCAGGAAGTAGGATCCTGGAGCAGGTGGCCATGAGCTTGGAGATATCCTCAGAGCCCTTACCTGTTCAGCATCAAGATTGCATTCAGTAGATCAAGACTGGCAGAAAAGGAGACCTCCTGTAGGAGGCAGAGCGTGCAGCTGACAAGCACTGGTGGCCTGAATCAGACAAGAATCCTGAAGACATACGAGATTTTTCAGGTCAGAATCTCTAGGACCTGGAGCCCATCCAACTAAGGTGTGTGGTGTCTGAAAGAGATGCACTTAAGAGGTCAGCAGGCTATTGGCCCCAAAGATCATACAGCCAGTGGGTGGTATGGCCAGCCACATACAGGTGCTCGAGGAGAGTTACACTGGGGAGGCTGCTGAATTTGCGGGGCCAGGGAGACTTAGAGTTTGGAGCTATGGAGTTAGCAGTGGACTTATTAATTCAGAGCCCCTTCCTGCCACCACATTGTAGAAACTTCACCTGACTTGTTCACCATGCGCATAATGCCTCAAAATGCCCAATGAATGAATACTTTGAAATAGAGGACAAATCAACCAACATCTGTGAGGAGATAAGGGAGGAAAGTTGTTAACACTTGTTGAGACAAGGGTGGGTCATATGGACTGCACCTTATTTAATTATTGCAACAATCTGGGAAGCCCAATTCTTATTTCCATCTTCTGCAGAGGCAGCAGCTGAAGACACATGGAGCCAACTGATTTCTCCTTCCCCACAGCTTCTCAGTGGCATGCTTATCCTTCAGACCATGTTGTGGCTTGGAAGCAACGGCTATGAGCCCCAACTGTGCCATGAGAGGAGCCTCACTCTCAAATTCTACTCTCTGAGAACAGAAAGACAAACTTTTCTTTTTCTTTAATTTCTTTATTTGTTTGAAAGGAAGAGTGAAAGTGGGAGAGACTGACTGATCTTCTTTCCACTGGTTCATTCCCCCATATGATCACAAACAGCCAGAGTCAAGACAGGCCAATGCCAGGTGCTTCTTCCGGTCTCTCACAGGACTAACAGAGGCCCAAGTACTGAGACCACTTTCTTTCTCTCTTTCTTTCTTTCTTTCTTTCTTTCTTTCTTTCTTTCTTTCTCAGGCCATTAGCAGGGGCTGCCTCAGAAATACAGTAGATAGGACACAAACTGATGCCCATATGGGATGCTAAAATCACAAGTAGTGGCTTAGTATGCTAGGCCCAGTGCTAGCCTCTATACATGACAATCTTCTTTGAAAACTTGACTTATTTTTTTTATTGAAAAGGCAGATATACAGAGAGAAGGAGAAACAGAGAAAAAGATTCCCCACCCACTCGCTCACTCCTCAACTGGCTCCAGTGGCCAGAACTGAGCCAATCCAAAGCCAAGAGCCAGGAGCCCAGAGCTTCTTCCAGATCTCCTACATAGGTACAGGGTCACAAGTCTTTGGGTTGTCCTCAACTGCTTTTCCAGGACAAAGGCAGGGAGGTAGATGGTAAGTGGAGCAACTGGGATACGAACTGGCACTGGCACCCATATGGGATCCTGGTACATGCAAGGTGAGGACTTCAGCCACTAGGCTACCGCACCGGTCCTAACCATAGCGATCTTCAGGAACAAAATGAGCATTGCTGAACATGAAAACAGACCTTCTAATATTTCAGGGAGATCCAGAAGTTCAAATGTTTCTGGGAAAGGTAAATGTTAACTTTTCCAAACACTGTGTGGATCACAGAGCTGTGTGGCCGACTCAACTACGAGCTGATTACAGAAATATAAAGCTCCTGTTTTCATTTTAGTGGAAGTTAGGACTGAGGCAGAAGAAAAAAATCTCCCAGCTTCTTGTTCACTTCCCCAAATGTGTGCAACAGCCAGGGTTGGGTCAACCCAAAGCCAGGAGCCTGGAGCTCAATCTGCCACATGAGTGGCAGAGACCAACTCTATGAGTGTCCAAAGGTGCCCATTAGGAAGCAGCTGGAATCATAGCCAGCTGGGGCTCAAACCCAGGTACTCTGACTAGGGTTGCAAATTTCCACAGTGGCTTCCTCACCTCTGTGCTAGGTGCTTGCCTCTGATCACATCTTTTAAAAGGGACAGTTCAGGGATTTTTCTTCCTACAGTCAATCTTGTTGCTGATTGCTTTAATATTGAATGATGTTTTTTATTAAATGAATCTTCAACTATCCAAGACATTGGCATTGTCAACCAAAAATGATCATTTGCAGCTCCCCTTCTAAAACTCCCATCACTCCCCAAAACTAGACAAAAAACACAGAGGTGAAGTAAAAACGCAGACTGCAATGTTGCATTCGTCTCTGTATGGATGGTCTCTTCCCAGGAAGTTCCTTGTGTAAACAGCGACCTCCACTGGCTAAAAATCAAATCCTGTGTCCTTTACACAGAAGAAAGGATGCTGGTTGATAAAGTAGCTCTGCCTGGGGATTTTTGTTACCAACAAGAATCAACTCAAAGAAATGAATGCAGAGCCAAGGGAAAGCAGATCTTGGGAGAACGCAGATGCTAATCAGAACAAGAAAGAAACGTGACGTTCCACCCATGCCGGGTTGCTTTGCTTTCAGAAGGAGCAAGGTTTCCTGGCTGTAGTCAGATTCAGCTGTCACCTGCCAGAGCGGAAAGACCTATTGCTTTGCAACATCCAATACAGACACAGAGCAACTGAGCTTGTGCCAGGTGACTGCTTCACCATGATGCTGGAGGTGTAAGCTGCACTCTGATTTTAAAGACTGATTCTTTTTTTCATTGGATGAAGCACCGTATTTGCAACAAAGTTGGTTCCTCTGGATATTTCTTTGGTTTATATGTTTTTTATTTCAGTGTTAACTCACACGTATAAAGGAGAACAAGTGGCATGCATGCAGCTTATTTCAGTCACTATGTCTTCCACTTCCAATCTTTTTCCTGCAAATTTCTTTCTTTTCTATAACTAAAGAATTTCTTTTCTATGGCTAAGCATAGTCCATTGTGTATACAGACCATGTTTTCTTTAGCCATTCCTCTGATGATGGAGACCTTGATGGATTTCATGTTTTGGCTATGGTGAACACAATATGAACAGGCATTTCTTTGTTACAGGGTTTCTATCTTTTGGGTCTACACCCAAACACATATGACAGGTTATATGATAGGTTTGTCTCTAGTTTTTTGAGTTGTTTTTTTTTTAAAGAAATCTTCATATCATGCTCCATGGTGGCTACATTCATATGCATTTCCACAAGCAATGTGTAACTGTTCCCCTTTATCCACAACCTCACCGGTGTCTGTGGCTCTGTCTTTTGGATAACAGCCAGACTGATATCTCAGTTGGTTTTACATTAAGTTTATTCATGGGGGGGAAAAAACCCTGTAAATCATATCACTGATAATGTTCACATTTGTGGTTTGTTGGAAAAATATTTTGCATATATTGAGCTAAATAAAACCTACAACTAGTATCAGCATTTTTTTATTATTTTAACTATTTGGAAATTTTGAAATATATATGCGTAAGTGGCTGGCCTTCTGTTTCAGCAGGCAGCATAGTTGTATCTCACTTAATTCCACCATGCTCCAGCTGAAGAGCTTTGAAATCATGCTGAGGGGAGCCCCAACCTCACAAATCCCCATCCAATGGGCAGAAGGAAGGAAGCAACTGAACTCATGCCTGATACTTCCCTTCCATTTGCTTTCACTACCATCGCTGCACCTGAGCTTTGTCCCCTGAATTGTTATCCACCTGCAGGCCTCCTCAAGCACCACCTACGTCTTGCACTTCCCTGCTCACAGTCACACAATGCCATTCTCACTGCTCAGGACGGTGAGCAGCAAGGGCTGCAGACTGACTCAGTGGCACTGTTAAAGCCGGAGGTTACAGAACCCTGCAAGCCTTGCCATCACATGTATTTGGCAGGGCCTATTTTAGAAGAAGTACTTTTGCGAAGGGGCTCATTTTATGCTTTAAGAACACATAAGAAGGCATCCCATATGGGTACCAGTTCCCAAACCAGCTCTGTTCTGCTTCCCAACCAGCTCCCTGGGAAAGCAGCAGAAGAAGGGTCAAGTACCTGAGCCTCTGTCATCCACATGGGAAACCCACAGAGGGTCTACACCAAAGGGAACCCTCACAAAAACTATGGACTTGGTGGGGGGACTATGGTGCATCCCTGTAGGTCCACCGATTATTACAAATGCACATCACAGTGATGTTGGTGTTGGCAGAGGCTGTGCATGTGTGAGGGCAAGGATGATGTAGGAAATCCCTGTGTATTTCCCTCATTTTAACTGTGACCCTAAAACCTTCCTAGAAAAAAAAAATAAAGTCTTAAAAACTTTAGAACATTTTTTTAGAGGAACCCTCCAAAAAAAATGAGATCCATTAAGGACTTTGCACTTGTTGTTTCCTCTGGCTGGAAGACTCTCTTTCCAAGCTTGTGCTTATGTGTGAGCATTACTCTGTTGTGCATCCATTTTTGCTGCAATGCTAGCTTATCAAGGAAGCTTTTCCTGACCATTCTGGATAGGGAAACCCTCCTGTTGTTCTCTAGCTCCAGGTTTGTTTTCTTCCTAGGGCCTCAGCTTATATAATTATCTCCAATAACACAAGTACACATACACGTGTGTGTATCAGTGTGTGTGTTCATAAGTAGAGGTGGTACCTTCCCCAGACTGCAACATTTTTTATAAATATTAAGACATAGTAAGCATTCAATATATAAGTATCGAATAAACAAAGAGAATACTATTCGACTGTCATATGGAGATGGGAAAGGAGAATATGCTTAGAAGCCTAGCACACACAAAAGACGATCCACAACAAAAACAGACACAATGAGTGGTGACAGAGACCGTGGGGGAGTGAGAAGAGGGGGCTTGGTGATATACAGGGACCAGACTGGAAGGGGGAATATCAAGGATAGCTCTTGGGACACTAAAACAGTTCTAAAGTGGAAAGTTCTGCACTTGACATTGAAAAGGTTGACCATGAACTACTTCTCAAAAGCCAAAGTAAACTATTAGGAAGACTGCTAGATTGAGAAGTATTTGCAGTTGAAATGATACTATGCTTCCAATTTCTTTTATTTTTTAATATGCCAGCGAGCAGGGAGATTGAAAGAGCAAAAGTGGCACAACATGGATGGTTGTGGAAATTGAACACTACAGTGCTTCATTAAATTATTCTATGTTAGTATGTGTTTGAATTTTAAAGAAAAAAAAAGGCTCAGATGGAATATAAACTTGCTTGGCATATACTGAAAGGTGGCCATTAAAGCCATGAACAGGGTAAGATCTTCCAGGAGGAAAGAATAGAGCGAATAACAAAGGCATCAAGCAACCCTTCTCATCTTGCAGAAATCCGCCATCTGGTGGCAAGTGAGCCTGTAGCCGAGACTAGAAGGTGTGGCCAGAGAACAAAAAAGGAGTAAGAGAAGAGGGTTTGACTCCCCTTGTGGTTTAGCGTCTATTCCACGTGAAGGGAAAGCTGACAGAAGAAACTGACAGGTCATCTCCTGACAGAATGGCAAGTGGAGAGGAGCTGGATGAGTCCTGTGGTTCCCACAGAGGACAACACGGATCAGGACAGACATGTTGAGGAGGCAGAGCTCACCTTCAGATGAAGAAACAAACATTTCAGACAATAAGAGCTGTTCAGTGAATCTTGCCTAAACAGGGCAGAGAGACACAGAGGAATCTATTGGGACTGGGGTAAATAAAGTGATGAGAATTGTCAAGGAGCTGGAGGATGGGCACCCCGTCTACCACATTTAAGCCACCAACCAGATTTTTCCCCTCTTAGCATAACCTCCACAGTTTTTCCTTCTCTACTGGGGCTACCTTATTTCCCATCATTTCTCTGGCACAGGAAACTAGGCAATGTCCTATTTGTCATGGCCATCAACAGTCACCCAGGCATCTTTCAAAACCCAACCCCAAATGCTCAAAGTAATTGAATGTGCAGTGGGGGTCATTCTTCCCCAGCCCAGGATGGAGTCTCTTCCTCTCCGTACACCTGTACCTAATGTGAAGTTTGGCTCGTGGCAGATGCCTGGCAAAGGCACCAAGAGGACATGCACACTGAACTTGGACTTGTACACAGTGGCTTTGAGCCTAGACTCTGCAGTGTGATTTCCAAAGGCAGAGTGTTTTAGACTCTGGAATCGTGTTTGTGATCCCCAATCATGGTACTTTGATGCCTACCTTCTCATGTTTATGTGATGATAAAAAAAAATGCTTAAGAAACATAAAAGAGAGTGGCTGTGGCTTCTCCATCCCCTTCAGCATTCCAGTACTCAGTGAGTTTCTTCATAGCACTCAGAGCCCTCCTCTCCTTGTTAGTCTGTCTTCAGCTAAGGAGCCAGCCTTTCTGCCTGACTGCCCGGGCGCCAAGACCTGGAATTTTCCTTCTGTCTCCTTTAATAAATGCAGGTGTGACTTCCTTTAATGGGCTGTCAATGAGCAGTAAGAATGCAGACTGCACAATTAAAGGAAGCAAACCGCCTGACCATCTCTGCTCACAGCTGTGAGGCTTGGGAAAGCCCTGGGCTCAGAGAAGCTGCGGTTACACAGCCAGACACAGCCCGCTGCTTTTGTGCACAGCATTGTTCATTTGCTCTTCACATTATCTTTCTCTTAAAGTTGGGAGTTTTCCCAGAAGGCGAGAGAGGCAGAGAATGGGAGAGGTTAGAGCCTTCTCTTCAGGGAATAATTGGCCTAAAAGTGCTTCGTGGCAGCAGGTGCAGTATCTTGCCTGCTTAACCTCAGCTCCTAGGCTCCTGCAAAACCTGGCTCTCCAACTTGCCACTGACTCCAGCAGCACAGCTCCTTGCCCTTGGCTGACGCCCTGTGAGCTGGGGTTCTCAAGCTTAGTGGGAGTGAAATCCTACAGCTGCCACACCATCTGGGTATCTATCAGCAGGTCCAGTGTGAGGTTGGAGGAGATCTGAAGCTACTGTTCTGGAAGGCAAGCTGGGGCCTCTAATGTCACGTGTTAATACAAATCCACCCATGCTAGGGGATCTAATGTTTGTCTCGATTCAGACCCGAGTCCATTATGAGTGGCCTTGCTTATCCCATAATCAAAGCCTGATTTGTGAATGCAAATGCTAAGCTCTCTGAGACTTTGGAATGGGAAAGCCTCTGAGATTCCCAGCCCAAACCCTCTGGTCCCAAAGTTCAAAGATAAGGTGGTGACCTAATGTTGAATTCTCTCCAGTGTATGATAGGAACAGGAGACAGGAGAAAGAAGAGCACACCCCCTAGGACCTCCAGAGCAAGAGGTCTTTTTAACTGTGGTCCAGGCTGTGAACCATCACAGGAGCAGGAGGTTGATCCTCAGTCTGCAGTGCTGGCATCCCATGTGGGCCCTGGTTCATGTTCTGGATGCTCTGCTTCCAACTGAGCTCCTGATTTATGGCCTAGGAAAGTAGCAGAGATGGCCAGCTTCTTGGGTTCCCACACCCACATGGGAGACTCAGAGGAAGCTCCTAGCTTTGGATTGGCTCACTTCTGTCTGTGGTAGCCACCTAGGGAGTGAACAAGTGGGTAGAAAATTTCCACCTATCTTCCCCTCTGTAAATACGTCTTGGTGGCACCCGCCAGCACCAGCGTGGACTGGATAGTGGGGCTGTTTGGGTTTAACTAGACTTCAATGCCTAGTGACAGATATGAGAGCTGAATGGGATGTGGGACAGACTGGACAAGTCTGTGGTACATACTGGCAAGCACGGGAACCAGGACTGGGCTGCAACACCAATTGGCTTGCATAAAAGACAGGGCTGGAAACAGAACTGACCCAACAATTGTAACCACCAGCATGTATATAAGCTGATTGGGATGACGCACTGTGATGGACCCTGTACTGGCATGTACACACAAGAATCAGGTCTGGGATCACCTCAAATGAAGTTTCTATAGAGATCCCCCCAACTGAATCACTCGACTCAGAACCCAAAGCATGAAGAAAATTGCAGGTTCCATGGAGAGTGCATATGACCGTGGAGTGGCTTAGACAGAGTAGTGTACAGCATAACCAGTTGCACATGGAGGATATGGCAGTCCATCAGAACCTGCAGAGGACACCTGGTACCACAACAGAGAATAGAGGACAGAAAAAATTGATCAACTACCCCAGCCAAATGTTGGCAGTGAATAACTTAGGTAAACAGAGACTTTAAGGTGGACTAGGTCAACCAATGGATTCTGGAGAGATTTCATCATGCTTAGAGTGATGAGATAGGCAGTAATTTGAACTGTTGAACTATCGAAACCTCATGAGGAGGACCCTTAGAGCATGTCCCACATCAGGGACCCTGGAGTAGTATCGCTGTCCTCCATCCAGGGAAGCAAAGGCATGTGGGAACCTGGATGTGGCTTCTCTCTGTCCCCCCTTTCCCCCAGATACAGGAAGGAAAAAAAGGAGAATGTGGAAATGGTGATTTCACACACCTTCCTGTAGCCCTTGACCTTAATCACCCTAATCAACTATGTAAAGATCATCAGACATAAAAATAATAAATAATTTTTAAAATAAAAATAAATAAAAATAAATAAAAATCCTCAGGGGGGTGATTCATCGCTTAAATGCTAAATTCTCCACCTCCAAGAACCAACATTCTAAAGGAACACCAGTGAGTGACCAGGCTGCCCTACTTCCGATCCAGCTCCCTGCTTGTGGCCTGAGAAAGCAGTTGAGGATGGCCCAAAACTCTTGGGACTCTGCACCTCTATGGGAGACCAAGAAGAAACTCCTGGCTCCAGACTTCGGATAGACCCAGCTCCAGCTGTTGCAACCACTTGAGGAGTAAACCAGCAGAGGGAAGATCTCTCTCTGTTTCTCTTATTTGTAAATCTCCATTTCCAATTTTTTTAAAATCTTCTTTAAAAAAAAATCTTCAGGGTTTGAACCAACAAAGGAAGTACCTATAGGTGCTGTGGTTTGCTAACTCTCTCATGCTCTGCTGTCAACTGCGAAGCTTTTTGGCAGCTAAACCACAGCTGCCAAATGTTCACCTCTACCACATATCCTGGTGGGTGCAAAATGGGAGCGTTCTCTGCACTTGTTTAGAAGATCAGAAAGAATGATGAGGGAGAACCTTGGAATATTACCGCCTTTCTGAGCTGTATTACACCTGATACGATCTCATTTCTACATGCTGGCAAAACTATGGAAATCATCCTGTTTATCATTGAACTGGTGACAGCAACAGGAGAAGCTGTCACATTTCAGGATAGGAAATCCATCTCCAGGCATCAAGGAGCTGCATTGAGATCCAGTCAGAACCACTCAGTCAAGGTGTCGCCAAGGCCTTGGCCATGGGCCGGGGGCCCTTCCCTGAGTTGTGGCTCATCAAGGCCCTCTGTCAACCAACTTTTCATATAGCATTTTCCATTTTTTCTTCCTATTGGATCCCAATTCCTATTACACAGCAAGTAGTCCTGACATGCAAATAGCATAATCACCCTGAGCTCCACGCAAGAGAAGCAAAGCAGGGACTTAATGCATCAGACTGCAGGGAGCACTGAACTGCATAAAGCAAGCAGACCATTCTCCAAGTTGATTGGTATATATGAGACTCCCAAAGCATAATGGTTGACACTGACATTGCTACAGTTTTAACATATAGTGCTCATCTATCCATGACTTGCACATTGGAATTTAAATGTTAAAATGTGTATTACATGATGTCTTCAAGTTCTGGGGTTTTTTAAGCTGGTGAATGTATAGACACTTGATGGAGAAAATTAGTTTATGAACCACCTGCCAATGTTTTGAACCAAGCCCTCATGCCCTGTAGATCTAAAAGCAGCAATGGACATCTAAGCAATGCCCATCTAGTGTTTTACTGGGTTCCTCTATAGTCCAGCTACTGTAAAGCTCGATACACAGCAAATTAACATTAATACTAATATCTCTTGTGCAAGTGCTTGATGCTTCCCCACAGGTCTGCAGTAGCTGAGAGCAGCACATCTATCCCTCATCCCATCTAGTCATATTTATTTCAGTCTACCTTAATTCCACTGGGCTTGGACTCTATCCTTCAAAAGACACTATTTCTACCTTTCACTGAGTCCTGTCTCCTTTAGTCTAGTCCAACCCACTGTTAAGGTTGGGAACCAGAAAAATGACAGTGTTTTGTAGAGCAGGAAGGGGCAACCGCAGCATTGGCAGACCTCTGCCTCCGAACCTGGCACTTTGAATTGCAGCAGATTTTCAATTTTTGAAATCACAAGCTGTACAGTCAGACTGCCTGGCAGCACTGCCTTCTGTTTGAGCTGGAGCAAATGGCTGAGCTTCTCTGAGCTGTGAGGAGAAAGGATGATAAGACCAACTTCCTGGGACTTGGAGGTATGGGAGAGGCATTAATTAGACTAATAAGGCACGTTCCTAACACATAATTGTGATTGGTAGAGATTAAATTTTATTATTATTTCATATAATCTTCATAACAAGCCTGTGGGTGTTATTATACTTTCTGATTAAAAAACAATAAGGAAGTTGAGACTCGGAGCAAGGGGGCAGTTATGTAATGTGGCAATAACCTTGGTAGCTAAGTGGACCTGGAAACCTAACCTAGACTGTCCCCAAAGACACATCAGCCCGTCTCACCAGGAGACAGCTCCACGCACATTTTCTGATGAGTGTCTTCTCTCATCCAGGGTCACAGCCACTACAATTCCTGTGCTGGAAAAAAAAAAAAAACAAAACAGAGTGTCAGGCCATGGGTAGCAGGAATAATGGCTCTGAGAGACGATCCTTCCTCTGCTAACTTCCCCAGAAGTAGAAGGTCATCTACAAAGGGTGAGTCCTTAATGAGCCTTTCGTGTCTAAGAGCTCGAGTGTACAGCTGCGTTGTCCACCACCTCAGCATATTCTAGTAGATTTTAAATGCACTTGGCTTTAGATAGGAATAACCTAAGCAGGATGAGTGCAACCACAACACCACACACACACACACACACACACACACACTCAGCTGAGAGGGAAGCTAAAAATAGACGTTCTTTGCAGGATTCTCTAGGTGAGATGTTCCCTAGCAAAGATTCCCTACCTCCAAGCACCTGCTCAGCTCAGAGCAGCATTAGACTATTATCCCGGCCTCTGGGTGTGAGAAGAATAAAAGATGATTCCAGCAAGCATTTTAGGGAGGTAGGGAAGGGAGCCAAAACACGACAGAGGCCTTTACATGGGAGCTCACCAGCTCCAAAAGAAAAATTTGGAGATTAAAACAAATAGTGCTTCTGTAGGCACAGCAGTCCCCTACCCCCACCCCAACAGCATGATGGATGGGGTACACAGATTCCAACCCTGCATAATTTATTTTGCTCTTCCTTCCTGGAGGATTTCGGCCCGCCCAGAGCTGGCCTTTCTGTATGATGATTGAAGGTTTGGAAACCTCCCTTTCTGATCCAGGACCAGGTAACTGGCCAACCCTAGGGAAGCTCTGAGGTTTAAACTTGGCAGCTTTCTGAAAGCCACAAGAGGTGGAGAAGCTGATTAGTACAGTGTGAGCTTATCCCAGGGGTGGGCAAACTTGTCCATGCGTGAGAGTCACCTGGGCAGACTTTCAATCTTTCAAACCTAGTAGCATCTCAAGTGAAACACAATCTGCCCAATGGGACATGGGCACTAGGGACTTGATACTTCCAAGGTAGTTCCAAAGAACAGGCATGTCAAAGACCCACTGGTTTAGATCCATAGTTATACCTCGACTGGGATAGCTATTGACCTCCCCAACCAAGGGACATTTAGCAATGTCCAGAGACAGTCTTTGGTTGTCACAGTTGCAGAAAGGGTGCCACTGACATCTACTAAGAAGAGACCACAACAAAGATCTAGCCAAAATGTCAGCCAAGCTCAGACTGAGAAACCTGACTCAGGCCTTTGCGATAGAGTGTGATTCCTGGATCAACAGCATGGCCTGCTTACAGATATGACAAGACAGGCTCCTCTACAAATCCACTGGACCGAAATTTGGATTTTCACAAGATCCTCCTGTGGTAGGTGCTATGCCAAACAACCCATGCCAGTGTGAGTCCCAGCTGATCCACTTCTAATTCAGCTACCTGTTAATGTGCCTGGCAAAACAGTGGAGGATGGCTCAAGTGCTTGAGTTCCTGCACCCATGTGGGAGACCCAGAAAAAGCCACTGGCTCCTAGCTTTGGGGTAAACCAGCTCTAGCTATTGGGACTGTTTGAGGAGTAAATCAATGAATGAAAGATTGTGTGTGTGTGTGTATTGTATGTATGTGTAGCTCTACCTACACATAAATAAATCTTAACCAAAAAATAAGAAGAAAACTGTTGCATGAACATTCTTATACATTTTTTAATGCCCCCTGGTGTTTGTTTTTCCTAGGGCTGTTTTATATAGAGGGTTGTCCCATCAGTCTAAATGACTAGTCTGAATTTTTCTTTCATTTTGAAATATAATTTTATTGCTTTTAATTTTTAAAATATATTAATTAGAGAAACAGAGACAGACAGGAAGAAAGAGTGCTCCATTCTGCTGATTCACTCCCCAAAGGACAGCAACCGCTGAGATTAGCTGAGGAAGTCCAAAGCTGGAGCACCAAGAACTGAATCCAAGTTTCCCAAGGAGTGCCAGCTCCTTGAGCTCTCACAGCTGCTTCCCAGGATCTGCACTAGCAAGAAGCTAAAGTCAAGAGTCAGAGCCAGGGATTAAACCCGGGTGTTCTGATGTAGAGCACAATGTCTTAACCACTAGGCTAAACTCCCTAGAATGGGTTTTTCATACATTTCTTTTGTGTCCAAAATCCTCTGTCAGGCTTGTCTACAGTAACAATCAGATTGGGCTTGGATCCCAGTTTTGGAAAGGATCCTGATAAATGATTTAACCTCACTGGACTGCCATGCCTGCCAGTGGGAAACAATGTCAAGATAAGATAAACTCTGCAAAACAGAGTTAGCATCCTTGCCACATGGGTTGGAATCCAAGCTTCTTCTGCTTATTAATGTCTGACCTTGAGCAATTAATTTGCCTTCTTTGAACCTTGATTCCCTCATCTATAAAAAATAGGCTTAATCGCACCTGATCATGGAGATTATCAAGGTGGTGAATTTCAGAAGCTATTGGGGAATATGTGCTCTTGTGCACTCATTTGCTTCCCTCCTGAAATATGAGCTGCACCAGTGAGGTAGTTTTTAATTCAAGTTGCACAGCGAAGTCCCATCAGTCCCCTCCCTGGACCAGTAAAGCAGAGCATACATTCACAGCCGTAGATCCCTCTCCCCTCCGTCTATGCCTGGGCCAGCTCACCTGGAGGACATTCGCATCTGCTGTTTAGTCCAATGACTTGAGTTGTGCCTGTAACTCCAGGATTGATGGCAAACCTCACCTACTGCAATCCTATTTGCCGTTGTGTGATATGCATGCAAAGTTTTCTTTTTTATTCTTCCATAAATGTTTTCTGTGAGTTGTTCAGAATTAACAACACAATTAACAGGAGAGGTAACTCAAACTCAAAGCTGATTTCTACTATCCTGAAATCGGATTTTGCTTCATGTCACATCATGTTGCCTCTCTCTGTCTCTCTCTTTCTCTCAAGTATTTCTGCCCTCCCTCAGTTACACACACACACACACACACACACACACACACACACACACACACACACACACAGATGGAGGAATGTAGCTATCAACAACTACCTGCAGGGATTTTCTTTAGGGGTTTGAATATTCCATCTTTTCTCCTCCATTGCATTGTAAATGCCTGTAAGCAGGGGCTGGTCCTTAAAACATGGCTGAGCACAAAATGAAAACCCAATAAATCTCTATTATCCAACTGAATGACAAGTTAGTGGGTCCATCAGTAACACACACACAGCATAGTCACGAGAGGCATGCTACAATTACATCACTGGCTAGAAAATGTCTATAGCATCCTAAGGATTTTGCGACATGCAGAATAAACCAACTCACATGATCCTCCTCACCAAGAGCTCCCTGAAAACACAAACACTTGATACACTACATAAAGTGGAGATGATGAAGGGGAGAGAAGGCATCCAAGCCTTATACCCACAGGGTTTGTTGGGATCTGCTGTCATGCAGATGAAGCATGGTCGCGCACTTTGGAACTTCCATTGGGCTGACCCTAGAAAAATGAGATGAGGAGCAGCCAGAACAGGAGCTGGGAGGCACTGCCACCTCTGGCACAAAAGACAGCTCATAGGGTGGAACATGAAAAGTTCCCTTGATTGATTTTCAACAGGCAGTATGCCCATCAGACGAGTGGGACGGGCAAACACCTGGCTTCTGGAGCTGTGAAAAGCATAACCAACACCAATAGAAGCATAAAGGCCACGCCAGATGAGCCAGTCTCAGTGATTACAGCCAGCCAGCTAGCAGTGCTATCAGGCCCTAGTGCCTTGGCCTGTACCCAAGGATCATTCAACAGGAGCATGGACAGTATTCAGTTCTAGTGACAAGGCACAGCTTGGAACTGCTGGCCTTGAGCATGGAAATTGTTCAGTTTTTTTTTTCCCACAAAGAGAGATGAAGCACCTGCTAAGTGTTCATTGCGACAAAACGATGCTAAAAATAAGGAGAAGTGAACAGTAACATTGGGAGGAAGGAGCACATCCTCAGAAGCCAACATCTCACAAAAGAAAGCAATCCAGATCTGGTGTGCCAGTGCCTGCCTTCTGCCTCCTCCTGGCTGGGCAGAAGACTACAGGTTTAGGACAAGACTGTCAATCACTTCCTGGGCCTTCAGTAGAACTGCCCAAATTCCTGACCTCTCTTGAGGGTGGAGGCTTGGAGCTTACCATGACGGAGCTGTAAACCCTGGACTTCAGGCTGCGGGAAAAAGATCTCATCAGAGGGCCAAGCAAGAAGCTAAAGGAGATGAAAGAAAAGACAGCAAAGATCCCTGCAAACCCAAGGCCACAGGCACGGAGGCCACTGGGGCCCTGAGTGTGCAAGCAGGAGAAGGGTCTATTTTGGCACTTTGCTTAAAGATAGGAGATGTGTTTGTTTGTTTCTTGTTTTTTCTGGGTTGATGTTGATGCGCCATCCCAGAGAGGCCATTTAGGGAGCCCCAAGAGGAAGGGCAGCCTACATCAGTCTCCAGAAAGCCCTGAAGTATCACTTCGTTCTTTGGGGAAATCTATGATCCATACGCTTCACACTGCTAAGAGCTGAGATTTGGGTCAATCTGTGTGTGTGTGTTTCGGTTAAGGCAACATGGGAGAGACATACCCATGATCTTGAACTCAGAGTATAGCTATCAAGCCAGGAACAACAGGAGTCTGCATTGAAGGGGATCCTAGGCAATGGTATTTTGGCATTGTTGGTGCTGCAACATAGAAACCATGAGATGCTTGAATTTAAACAAATGTGTACACACACACAGTCACTCTGACACCTGATCCTCAAAATAAAGCTTGTTGTGGCCAAGTTCAATAGGCAGTCAGCACCCCCTCAATAATGTAGCAGGAAGAGCCCCCTCCATCATGGGTGCAACTCCGAAATTGTTCACAAAGGCTGAGAGGAATGAAACGTGGTCCTTCCAGATGAGGGAGGAAAGGAATGAAATGTTGACCACCAATCACTAGGACAAGTGTTGTCCCAGATCCGCTCTGTAATTCATCTCATTAAGTCTCAGAGCAGCAGCCCTGTGCGGTAGCATGATCATCTCTCACTTACTGATAATAGAACCAAGATTCGGAGAGCCATGGAAATATCCTCCAGAGCTCACGAGTAGCAAGTCAGCGTTTTCGCCCACCATTTGCAAGTTGACAACCTGACACTGATTTCCACTCACTCCCCCAACCTAGCACATCACCACCGGGGGGAACAACACATCCCCTTCCCTGACACATCTTTCTGAACAGATGGGCTTTACACCAATCCACCAAGTGACCAATTAACATCCTCCCTCCCTCACCCAGCCCTGGTTCCTGAAACGCGCAGTGTCCTCTCACATCACATTGATATTCATCTCCATTACCCTCCGCCTCCTCTATTCCAGTGGCACATGAATTACCAGCTCTGTTGTCAAATGCTGCATGTAATTGTGTTTAGCGTAGCATCCCCAGGGGTGGGAGGGTGGGAGAAAAGCCGTCCGGGCTGCGATGCGCTGAGACAAGCCAGCACACCCTGGAAGCAAGGCTGCAGTCTGTACGTCCACACTGGCTCTCTTCCCACCCTGCTGAGCAGTTCTCCTGAACATGATGAGCTCAGGTGGGGCTGGGCCTGTCAGAAGCCACAGACAAGGATGGAGAAGATCAGAGTGCAGAGGAAGCCGTTGATGCTAATGAAAAAACACTGAGTGCTTTTTATCAAGCTCTGACAGCCTAGGCAAGACAAACTATTTCCACCTACTTTTTGGTTGCCAAGAGACAGGTATACTCTGGGTCTGTTTTAGTAAATTGGTAGAAGAGATAAATATTACTTGGATAATTACCAAACACCAGATCCTGTAATTATGATCCCATTTAATTGCTGCTGCGGTACCTTGGGGTAAGTAAAAGCTTGAAGTCAGAACTTGACTTGTCCAAGTAGGCACAGCTGGTGGTCACAGAGCTGGGGATTTTTCTTTCTGGAATCTCCTTTCAGAGCCATCCTCTTTCCCCCAGCAATTCCCTTTCCAGGCTTTTACTTTATATAGTATTTTCTGAGAACATTGCTCCACCTGGCTGGCCCACGTAGAAATCAACCAACCCAAAGATAACCCTTAGAAAATTTCTCCAAGTGAATACAAATCTCTTGAAAACAAAACAAGAAATGATCCTATCACTGCCTATTATAATGATTTAGCTACAGAAAAAAAAATGAAAAATATGAAATACCAAACAGTGTAAACAACACTAAAACTTTAAAATTCTCTCACCTGTAAGAGTTCTAACAAAGCATTCAGTCTTATCTGGCTGTGGCCCCTCTGTACTTCTGTCATTTTGAGAGCATGGCTTCCATTTGCAAAGTCAAATAGTTCAAGTGGCCAGAGAAGCATTTGCCATCACCTTCAAATATCATGTAATGGAAAGAAGGAATCAGAGAAGGACAAATGGCCCATCCTCCTGTAAAGAGACTTTCTTAATTTTCTACCCAATAGCTACAACTCACACTTTGTCAAAATACTCACTACACCTAGCTGCAAGGGAACCTTGACACTGTTGTCTGCCATAGGCATGTTGTCACCCTAACTAATACCAGAATTCTGCTCCTAAAAAATGACAATTAAATGCACTCATCCCACCCACCTCCGGGTACCATCACAGAGGACTTCCTGTGCCACTTGTCTCAGTTAAATTTCACAGGGATCTTACAAAAAGCATCATTTTCTCCAGCACACAAGCCAGGAAATGGGAATTACAGAGGCTAAGTAACTCAATCAGGTCACAGAATTGAGATGTGAGTCTGAAATATTCACTATTAACAGTATCTGTCCTGATGTCAAACTCGCTGAAACTCTCTTGATAGAAATGCTTAATGTGATATGAACTGAGAGGACTCTGGCTTTTTAATTTGAAAGCAACATTTCTCTCACATACCATATCACTAATCTCTATTTCTGGCTCCACAGCCCAGAACGCTAACCTAACCTTAACCCTAACCACTGCACTATGCAAAGTATCTTTTAAAAATTAGTGAAAAATGTGTACTATCTATTCACTCCCTTTTTCCATGAACTTTTGGTGAATTATTCTCATATATCCACCTTCTCATAGCAATTTCCTTTTCTGAACAGTTGTGAATAAATTAAAGCTTCAAAGAATCCTCAAATAAGCCATGGATGAAGCCACACACTATGCTTGAGCATGAATAACTATTGCAGCCTCAGAAATCTCCTCCGAGGAGGGAAAGCATTATCCCTACAGTATTAAGGATAATAAAGAGGGACAGATGCTTGGCTCAATGGTTAAAACACTATTTGGTTCTAAACTAATAACTGTATGGAATTAGGTTGAATACAAACCAAAATTGAAATGTCTATGAAGAAGTCACAGGATGTAGTTAAGAAACCGCATCTTCCCATCAAAATACTATTAATCAATGTCATGTCAATTGATGCTATGAGGTTGTACATGGCTGTTGAGGGCATGTCGGGGCCTTTAATCGTTTGGGATGAAGCTTAGCTGGACTTACCTTCAGACCAGAGATGGTCTCACCAAGAAATCGCTGAACCCACTAAGATAATAAGACACTGGACTTTATACTTGGTAAATATTTCCAACGAAAGAACCACAACTGAATTTGAACTGTGGTAATGCAACAAGGTGGAGAAATCTACCATGGGGAGCGGGTTCGGGGAGGGGTGGGGGGAATCCCAGTGCCCATAACACTGTGTCACATAATGCAATACAATTAATAAAATTTAAAAAAGAAAAAAAACAACACTATTTGGTTCACTCACATCCCATACTAGAATGCTAGGATTCAAGTCTCAGCTCCAGCTTCTGGCTCTAACTTTCTACTACCATTCACCCTAGGAGGCATCAGTTAATGCAGTAATTGGGTTACTGTCATTCATACAGGAGACCTAGTTCCTAGCAGTTCCTAGGTTCTGGCTTCAGCCCCAGTCAGCCCAAGCCATTGACGGCATTTGAAAGTGAACCATGGGGCCTGGCGTGATAGCGTAGAGGCTAAAGCCCTTGCCTTGAATGCGCTGGGATTCCAGATAGGCACTGGTTCTAATCCTGGCTGCTCCACCTCCCATCCAGTTCCCTGTTTGTGGCCTGGGAAAGTAGTCAAGGACGGCCCAAAGCCTTGGGACCCTGCACTCACATTGGAGATTGAGGAGAGGCTCCTGGCTTTAGATTGGCACAACTCCAGCCGTTGCAGCCACTTGGGGAGTGAACCATGGGACAGAAGATCTTCCTCTCTGTCTCTGCTTCTCTCTGTATATCTGCCTTTCCAATAAAAATAAATAAATCTAAAAAAAAAAGAAGAAGAAAGAAAGAAAGAAAGAAAGAAAGAAAGAAAGAAAGAAAGAAAGAAAGAAAGAAAGAAAGAAAGAAAGAAAGAAAGAAAATCATGGATGGATGGTTCTCTCTCTCTCTTTCTCTCTCAATCTCTCAATCTCTCAAAAGTAAAATGAATAGTTCAATAGTTTAAAAAGGAGAATGCCAGAAAGGATTAGTAGTAGTCAAACACACACACGCACACACACAAACGCGCGCGCACACACACGCACACACCCTAAGTGTTCTATGCGTCACTTTCATACTATAATCCTAACAAACATACATCAGTTTCCCCCAGCTTATTTTTTCTCTTCCCAGCTGAAGATTCACTTTTGTCCTTATTTTCTCTTTCTTCTTTTCTAAAATGTCCATCACCGATATTTTGCTTAGCTCTTTTTCGTGTCTGTTTCAAGAGAGAAGCTGACCTGGTTATAACCCCACTTCTTGGTCTGCAGATCCTCAGGAGTAATTCCCAAATGGGGTGAGAAGGTCAGTAGCCAAGAAAAATACAGCTTCCCAGCTGCTGCAGAGAGAGGTGAACATTCTCATTAGAGCCATGAGCAAAATGTCAAATCATGGAAAGTCTTAGCCTACAGCATTGATGGAATTAGATAGCTCAGGCAGGAAGACCTTCCTTAAACATTCTGCATTAAGATTGTGTTAAGACACTGTACTAATGCCAGCAGTCCACATATCCGAAGGTGCCTTATGGAGAATTGGATCTGAAAAATCATTTTCATCATTGAGAGGACATCACTTCTGATACTGGAAGCACTGAGTACTGGAAATAGAGGTGGAGAAAAAGCCCAGGACCCAGCTCTCAAGTAACTCATCATGTCATGGGTAACGTAAGAATTTCAGGTTACATGCTTTCGCTACTGCTTCTGATGTGGTCGGTTACTTCAACGCCCAGACGAGGAACATAAGCTGTCTCTGGAGTTCTCAGAAGGGATTTCCTGGGGAAGAGGGAACAAGGCGATGGGCTCTGATTCCTGAAGTCACCCAACGGCAGGAAGTCCCCTGTGAGGACCCCAGCCCTCCCTCTCAAGGCTATTGTAAGGGCTTTGTCCCAGGTCCAGAAATAGAGGCCCTTCCATACACATCAATTACTAAGCAACTGATATTGACTTCCTTTTTTTTTTTTTAGGATTTAGTTATTTTTATTGGAAAGTCAGATATATACAAAAGAGAGACAGAAAGGAAGATCTTGCATCTGATTCACTCTCCAAGTGACCACAACAGCTGGAGCTGAGCCGATCTGAAGCCAGGAGCCAGGAACTTTTGGGTCTCCCACACAGGTGCATGGTCCCAAGGCTTTGGGCTATCCTCAACTGCTTTCCCAGGTCACAAGCAGGGAGCTGGATGGGAAGTGGAGCTGCCAGGATTAGAACCGGCACCCATATGGAATCCCAGCACATTCAAGGTGAGGACTTTAGCCATTAGGCCACTGCACCCAGGTCCCTGATACTGACTTTCCTTGAAGATTTCTTGGGGTGATGAAGAAAATGTTCAATCACCCACTAAAGTTAGAAAAACACAACTTTGTAATTCTATGGAGGTTTTTTCCTTCCCTTTCTCAAGCTTTCTTCTACTCCCAGAGACCTCACTGCTCCCATTTCCCCTCGACTATTCCTCCCATTGGTCAGTGCCCCACAGCAGCAGCTCCTCAATGCAGCTTGAGCGCAATCCCTACCAAAATGCCAATGACCCATTTCCCAGAAATAAATAAAAATGATCCTAAGCTTCATACAGACCCAAAGACCACGAGAGGCTAAAGCAAACAGAAGCAAAAAAAAAAAAAAAAAAAAAAAATCTGGAGTTGTCACATTACCTAAACTCAAAATCTGCCCTCTAAAACTAATCATCAAACAATAGGATCTTGATATAGAAACATTACATACCAATTGAATTGGATAAGAAGATATGAGTGTTTACAATCAATTTGTTTTTGAGTGCCAAGATCACACAATAAGGTAAACACAGTCTCTTCAATAAATGATTTTGGAGGGGAAAAAAGCTATGTATCCATTTACGGAAAAATGAAATTATACCCTTTATCTATCTCATATATAAAATTTGACTCAGACTAGATTAAAGACATAAAATTCAAACTTAAAATCATAAAACTACAAAGAGGGGAAACTGACATTTATCTCACATATGGATAATGCAATATGGAGTAATGCCAGTCTTTTCAAAAAAGAGAAGAAACCTATCACTTGTAATAATACAAATGTTTCTGGAGAACATCACACACGCTGTGATAAAAACAAAGTTATTCTTCAAGTTAATGGGACTCTGTATTTGTTTAAATTAATTAATTAGTTAATTAAACCTAAATAGGCATATTTTAATTCAATTTTCATAGACTTTTTGTAAGCCCTTTGTATAGTTTTTTTGTTTAATCTATCTTATGATCTTAAAAGGCAGAATTACAAAGAAAAAGAGTGAGAGACAGAGAAAGAGGGCTCACCATCACAATAATGAAGGCCAGGCCACATCAAACTCAGGACCCCAATACTCCACCTGGATGCCCCCATATGGTGGCTGAGGGCCAAGCATTGCGGCATTTTACATGGTACACACCATAAACATGGTAACCCAGTGGCCAAGGTCCTCGCCTTGCATGTCTGGGATCCCATATGGGCACCATTCATGTCCCAGTAGCCCCACTTCCCATCCAGCTCCCTGCTTGTAGTCCTGGAAGGCAGTTGAGGTTGGCCCAAAGCCTTGGGACCCTGCACCTCCATAGAAGACCCAGAACAAGCTCCTGGCTCCTGGCTGTGGATCGGCTCAGCTCTAGCATTGCAGCCATTTGGGGAGTGAACCATCGGATGAAAGATCTTCCTCTCTGTCTCTCCTCCTCTCTGTATATCCACCTTTCCAATAAAAATACACAAATCTTAAAAAAAAGAAGAAGAAGAAGAAGAAGATTCTACCTACAGAGCCAGCATCCCATATGGACACGAGTTTGTGTCCCAGCTGATCCACTTTCAGTCCAGCTGCCTCCTGGAATGCCTGAGTAGACAAATAAAGATGGCCCAGATCTTTGGACCCTGTACTCATATGGGACACCCATAAGAAGCTCCTAACTCCTAACTTTGGATCAGTCCAAATCCAGGTATTGTGGCTATTTGGGAAGAGAACTAATAGAGGAAGGCTCTCACTCTTGGTCTCTCATTTTCTCTCTGTAAACCTGCCTTTCAGATTAATATATATATATATATATTAAAAAACATAAACAAAGAATGTTCCCTCCCAAAGGCTGGCAAAGAGAAAAATACACACACACACACACACACACACACACACACACACACACACACACACACACACATATATGGCTCCAGGAAGAACAACACTTCCATAGGTTCTGAAATTTTTTAAAAAAGGTTTCCCTTAAAAGGGGGAAACTGTTCCGATATTGAGTGAAAAATTGAGTGCTGAAGCTCACATCTCAGTAAATTATAAAATTTACTATTTTACTCCCCTTGTTCTCTTACAAGGTTGCCCTGAACCCCTATTTCAACCCCAATTTTTCTTTGCCCTCGCCAGACATCCTCCTCAAATCGTATTTGAAAATCAAAAAGCTCACACCCACTCTGATTGATGTTTTGCTGCCCGTTGTGCTTGCTTGATAGAGTGGCAAGCTTTTGTGGGCACAGAGATTTACATGTAATTCACACGCTGAAGTGTCATTGTGTAATCTTTCCACCACAGGTTGTCAGGTGAGGGTCAGTAAATGTTACCACAAAAAAATGAAAAATTAAGGATTACTGCATCTCTGTCCTCGTTAGCATGAAAGCATAATTATGTATTTTCTGTTCTTCAGAGGCAAGGGCCTAACCTGTCAACACACCTATTGGCTTGCAATCTTGTTGTCACCATCAGTCAGAAGGAAAGTGTCCATTTATCTGAAGGGCCTTTGTCACTGTTACTCTTCTGTGCTGCTTGCAATTGATGATTAGTGTTAAATTAGTGAGGATAATAATCGTCACTGTTCATTGAATGTTTTCGATTCTGAATGCATGCACTTTACAAACAGCACGTTATTTAATTCCTGCATCCATCCTGCATATGATTTCCATTTAATCAATGAGAAGCTAAAGTGACGGAGGTTAGGTTAATTGTCTAATTCAATCAAGTCGCAAGACAAAACTCAAAAGCATATATATCTCACTCTACACAATTTGTACAAATTATACTCTCCATAGACATTTTGCCATACAGTAGGTTCATTGGAGATTGCATCTTTAGTGTTGTAACAACATGTTGTTTTGTAAAACTGCTTCTGCAGAGTCATGTAATGGGGTTATCAACATAGCTTTTCCTATTAAAAAAGCTTCCTCTGTTACTTACTTAATGCACCTGGATGCAGCCAAGCTACCTGGCTTTAGCTTGCCCAAAGCAACCCAAACTCCTTAATTTTATGTGTCCACCTGGCTGAGTCTTGGGACACCAGATATCTATTAAGTGATATTTCTGGTTGTGCTTGTGAGAATGCCTCCAGAAGAGATTATGATTGAATTGACAGACTAAGTCAAGCACATGGGCCTTCCACAGTGTAGGTAGATCTATGTGATCAGTAGAAGACTTGAATAAGACACCAACCAAGAAAAAAAGTTGGGACCCCAGTGATGATGTAGGAATTTAAGCCTCCTTCTACAATGCCAGCATCCCCTACGGGTGCTGGTTCAAATTTTGGCTGCTCTGCCTCCAATCCAGCTCCCTACGAATGCACCTGGGAAAGCAGCAGAAGAGGACTCAAGTGTTTAGAGCCCCGCACCTACATGGACAATCTGAGTGAAGCACCTGGCTCCTGGCTTCAGATAGGTCCAACTCTTGTTATTGCGACCATTTGGGGAGTGAACCAGCTGATGGAAGATCTCTCTTTCCTACTACCCCTTCTCTCTATATATATAACTCTAACTCTGCCTGTAAAATGAAAACGTATTTTTTTAAGTGAAGGAAGAGAGGATTTTCTATGTGGGCATACATGTACATGTGTGTTTGTATATTTATGTGCATGTGTGTGTGTGTGCGTGCACGTGTGCTTGGCTTCTTCACCTGTAATGTCAGTTTTCCTTGCTTTTAGACCAGACTTCTTCTCTTCTTGATATCAGGTCCTCCCACCAGCTTTCCTGGGTTTCCAGCTTATAGATCCTGGGATGTCTTAGCCTTCATGATCATGTCCATCAGTTCTATTTCTTTGGTGAATTCCGATTAATAAACCCTACCTCCAGATTGTTTGTACAGGAGTGATACAAAACAAATAAAACAACCTTTTCCAAGAAGTTTCTTGTTTTATTTTTATTTTAACTTTTTGGTATATCTATAGGAGACAGAAACTTCTCCCACCCAGAGGCCACTGATGCAATCCCACAACATATGGTGTTGTGCCAGGAACCCAGAACTCCACCCACATCTCCCACTTGGGTGGCAGGGACACAACTAGCCAGGCAACCACATGCTGCCTCTCAGGGTCTCATCAGCAAGAAGCAAGACTTGAAAGCAGAGGCTGGACTCCAGCGCCGTGAGATGTGAGCTTCTGGCATCCCAATCACTCCACCAAACACCCTCTGCTCCAGGATTGAAATCCTTTGCTTTGGGATTGAGAGAATTCAGTCTAACTCACAAGAAGATCAAAATTATCATGGCATCTACCATGAGACACAGACGCCAATAAGGCCTATCTGGGGAGGAATAGAAATGGGGGGGCCTTGAGGAGTAGAGGAAGTGGATGGCGACCTCTGCTGCTTGTCCCCAGCTGAGAGTCAGCTGCCTCTCTGCCTTCTGCTGGTAGAGACCATTCTCTGTATGTTTTTAACAAATCCTCCCTTTTATGCTTAAGCAGGATTTTGTAGGTTTTTGTTGGGTTTTGTTTTTGTTTGGGTTTGGTTTTTTTATATTTTGAGGTTTTGTTTTTTGTTTTTGCTATTGAACTCAAAGAACTCAGAGTAGTCAGGGAAATCTGATCAAAGTAGGTCTGAGGTTCCTAGTGGTCTCGCTTAAGAAAAGTAAGATGAGATGTAGTGATTAGAACACTTCTGTCCTACATCAGAGTGCCTGGGTTCAAAACCCGCCTCTAGCTACTGTCTCAGCTTCCTGCCAATGCAGAGCTTCCTGTTAATGCATATCTGGGCAACAGCGATGGGTGAACTCATGGTGCCACAGGGGAACTGAATGTGTTGGATTGCAGAAATCAGGGAAGAAGCAAAGGGAGCTGGATGATGATGACTGTGGCACTGGTATGACGGGGGCATAGTAAAGGTGATGACCATGTAAATAGAAGCACCCACACACTGTGCATTCCTAAAAAAAAAAAAAAAGATTCACTTATTCTTATTGGAAACATAGATGCATAGAAACAAGAGAAAAAGACAAAGATTTTCCATCCACTGGCTCGCTCCCCAAATGGCCACAACAGCCAGAACAACAGAACAGAAGCTAGGAGCTTCTTCCAGATCTCCAACACAGGTACAGGGTCCCAAGGCTTTGGGCCTTCCTTCACTGCTTTCTCAGGTGCATTGGCAGGGATCTGGATGAGAAGTGGAGCAGCTGGGATATGAACTGGCACATATATGAGAAGCCAGTGCTGTAAGTTAGAGGGTTAGCTAGGTTGAGCTAATGAGCTGGCCCCCACACTGGGCATTCTTAATGTCTCACATTTTCAACAGGAAATCTACCAGAGTGAAGTTGGGTACTGAGAATACTACTGAGGAGTTTGAAGATGGAAGAGATAAATTAGATTTATCTTCTATGAAATAGCTCTCAAGATAGTGAGCAGAAGAGAGGTAAATGCCTGGGTGACCCCTGGAAAGCTCTCAAGCTGAGCTTCTCTGAAAGCAAAGCAGCCCATACTAGCATAATAACAGATGAAAAAAGTGAAGAGACTGGAGTCACAGTGAGAGGTGATTGGAGTGCCCAGACTGGATAAAAGAAATAAGGAAAAGGGAAGGGTTAAAAAAGAGATTTGGCTTTTCCGTGTAAAGAATTCAGCTTACTGAGAGTTTCTGATTTGTTATAACTTCCGTTTCCCACAGTTTGAGGTTGCCCTTGTCTCCTCAGGGCTTCTCATGGCCACTGATACACTTTGAGTCTTCTCAAAATCTATTTTTTGTTCACATTTCCAGTTACGGACCACTTGACACCTCTAGTTAATAACTTACAGAGAATACAAATTTAATGAGCTTATCTGGTCCCTGTTAGGACAGGGTGGTTTGATTCTGAAAATTTGTTGATCATGAATTTGTTGATTTTGGCCAAGAGGCCCAATTCAGTAAAATGAGCAATGATAGAGGATTGGTGCAGAGAGGGCTAATGACTCCATTTGTAAGAGTTCAGAGTAGGGTCATTTCCTTAAAAATGGACCAAGGATTTGGTTTCTAAAAATTATTACATAGCAGATCTGAAGTCAACTGATCTACATCCACTCTTCTCAACCCTCCCTTCACCCTTGCATCCTGTGTCCATTATCTCTGAGATCATGCACGTTGATCTGGAGGGTATGGTAAAAGAAAAGGAGAAAATGTAAATGAAAATACAGGGAAATGCCACTGAAAGAGGAAAATGTGATTGAAAGCACAGGGAACTTCACTGACTTGACTAGCCCTGTGGCCCAAGACCACAGACAAAAATGACGGAAGAAGGCAAGGTCATGTCAACATAGAACAAAGAGGTGACTGGGGAAAAGGTTCAGAAGAGACTGGAGATCATGTTTAGCAGGAGAGAGGGACTAAGTAAATAGGTTATGATTTTTAATGTAGGAATCAGTGGTAACACAGCTCTAATGAAGAAAATCCAGGATAGGGTCACAGGAAGTGACCTTCAAAGCACGAAGAAAATCAGAGAAGGTTGGATTGGGTTGTTTCCAGGTAGGTGGAGGAAATTGAAGCAGTCATGTGAGTGCTAAAGTTGTCCAAGGTCATGGCAGCTTTGGGATGGAGAGAATAAAGTGATACAGGCTCCAAGGATCTCCCGAAATACAGTAGTGATCAGTCTACAACAGCAGAGGGAAGGAGAAATGGAAGGATGAGTTGGAGTTGGGGCTCAAAGGAGGGGGTTTGATTAAAGTGGAAGAGTTGCGATCTGAAAGTAGACCAAGTGGCACATAGAAAACAATACACTTGTCTATTTTGATCTGCCGCAACTCTTCTATTTCTTTTTTAAAAAATATTATTTCTTTACAATGAAGATTTACAGAGAGAGGAAGAGGGAGGGAGAAAGAGAGATCTTCCATTCATTGATTTACTCCCCAAATGGCTACAACATCCAAGGCTGAGCACAGTGGAAAAAAAAAAACCTAGGCGCCCAAAAGTCCATGTGTATCTCCCACATGAATTCAGGAACCCAAGAATTTGGATCATCTTCTGCTGCTTGCCCAAGCACATTAGCAAGGAACTGGATTGAAAGTAGAGCAGCCTGGACTCAAACACACATATCAAACTGAGATATCAGTACCCCAGTAAGTTGCTTAATTTGCTGTTACAACACTGGTCAATCACAACTCTGCTATAGAAACAAGGAAGTGAGCCTCCAGGAGAGCATCCATCCTGGAGTACAGAGTTTTGGATAAAGCTCTGTGACCTGAGAATAGCCATGTAAAGGAGATTTGGGAATCATTCAGGACAAAGAATAAGGGGAGAGGTTACAATGACACTGAGGCTCCGCTGGACTCTCCACAAAGGAATAGGATTTGGGCAAGTGGGTGAGGTTGCAAGCTGCAAGTGGGAAAATCTGAAAATCAACAGAAAACCCTGGGTCATCATGGACTTTATGGTCTTGAGGATAATGGACCCAGGACAAAAGAGCAGTAAGGATGTAATTACTCGATCAATAAGTCCCTCTCCTGGGCACTTGGAGCCCATGATTAGGATAGTAGAAGGGAAAGCAGCAGAGAGTCCCCTCTGGGCACTCAACAAAAGATCTTAGGAGAATGTGAAGCAGAAAAATCTTTCTCAGAATCAGATGGGAGAGTGGGTATAAATGAAGTTCTCTTCTTTTTCTCAAAGTCATCTCAACTCATCATGGGGACAATGCTGTGAGGGGAAAAAAAAAAGACATCTTGGAAAACCCCCAAACAACATTTTTTAGAAGATAAAGTAAATCCAATTTGTGGAGATGGCTCTGCTGTGCTTGGAGATAAATCACATTATTGTATTTTATCAGCAGATTGGTGGGCAGTTTAACAGTCTACAACTGGCAGCAAAATGGAAAGGGTTCCTAGTATCTACAGAGAATCCATTATTATGTGCGTGTGTGTGAGTTTTTGGACAGGGTAAATCAGGCCCGAGCAGAGAAACACAAAGTGATTATGTAAATTGGGACAGCTTGGTGGGGAGTGTTTACAGAGGGTGAGAGGGAGGGATGGAGTTGGGGTGGGGGTAGGTTAAAGTGGAGGACATATTATGGGCCATTTTCTTCCTCAGGCATGTGATCTTTTAGATGCAAGCGCTGATTTGCAGAGGAACACAAAGCAAAGAAGGTCAAGGTGATGTCTCGTTAATGAAATATACATTCAGTATAACTTAGCAGTCCAGAGTGCGTGCCTTGAGGTCACATGGCTTGGTTCCGCTCCTCACTCTACCACCTAAGACACTTCGCGATCTTGGTTCCCATGTATTAAATGTAAACGATTGTCAGGAGGAAAAAGTATAACAGCATAAGGAAAACATCCAGAACAGTTTCTGATACAAAGCATATATACAATGTTCCGACTCAGATGTGTGGTACTGCCCTTGGTCTTCAGCAAAGACACCGATGTACAGGGTCCCTCACAGTCAGAGCTCATTCTGCTCCCTCTAATGAGACAGAATGGAGGCACGGATGCCCTCATCACTAAGTCCGAAGTGTACCAATACCAGTGTAGCAATGGAGAGAAAATACTTGGTCATTTATCATAGGGCTGTCAAGATCTTCACTTGTCATAGAGATGTAAGGCCTAGTTCTATCACAGCAATGCCCCCAAGCGCACGTATCTTTATTTAGGAGTCATATAACTGAGTTACTGTGTCCTGGGATGCTCCTGGCATAGCTACAGACGCTGGGGACAGAAAGGCAGTGAGTCAAGGGACACACGGACCCTCTCACTTGGATCATGCATGTAGACTTCCTGGACAGCACCAGCATGCTCCGTGTTGTCTCTTACACTGCTTTGATAAAGATTGCCATGATGATTTTCATACCATTCTCCTCCAACGGATGAATAACTCCTCAAATATGGACAACAATAACAATCAACATGTATTCATTTCCAATTATCTCTTTGATCTATCTCTTTGATGTTGTGGTTCCAAAGAAACCACATGGCACATGGTGGCCACCTAAGTAAATGTTCAACAAGAATAAATGAATGCTGTTTGGAAGATTTACTTAACTTGGAGATTTTGAGCAGGCTTCTTGGTTTTCCCCAGGTCTTAGCTTGCTTATTATTCCTGGCACATCTTAGGTCCTAAGTATATTTCATTTTCCTGAAATATTCCTGTTCACCAGCCTAAGGGTACTGAGGTTATGATGTCTTATTAATTCCTAGTCTATGTCCCTGGTTCTACCCTGACAGATGTAGCTGGCTCCTTTACCTCGGTGAGCAGCACCAATGTTCACCCAAGCACTCAAAACAAACATGCTAAGAGTCAGCATTCTGTTTCCCTCTCAGCCCACAGCTAGTATGTTCACAAATCCCCTAACACCATGAGGCTCATTCCTGCTCACCCTCCTCACTGTCTCAATCCCGTCCTCACCTCAGGGCCCAGATATCTCACACAGTTTCTGTGTTCTCACGCTTTCAGCCTCAATCCCTTGCTTGACTTTCAAGGACCCAACTACTCACAGCTCTTCGCAGGAGCGATAACCTTTTCAGCTGGAAGACTCAGGCAAGGAAAAGGCAGTTTACAGGGTGTGTGTGTGCGTGTGCACGTGTGTGTGAGACATGTGCAGTGTTTGGAGAGCTCAGATTACCAGGGAGGAAGGGAGTTTAAAGGAATAAAGGTCCTACACCATATGCCAACAAAAGGCATTAGCAAATAGCAATGGGAAGCCATTGAAAAGGGAGCACCCAGGCCTGGCATGGTGGCCCAGTGACTAAATCCTTGCTTGCACAAGCCAGGATCCCACGTGGGTGCTGGTTATTGTCCTGGCTACTCTGCTTCCCATCCAGCTCCCGGTTTGTGGCCTGGGAAAGCAGTCAAGGACAGCCCAAAGCCTTGGTACCCTGCACCAGCATGGGAGACCTGGAAAAGGGTCCGGGCTCCTGGCTTTTGATTGGCTCAGTTCTGGCTGTTGTGGCCAGTTGGGGAATGAACCTGTGGATGAAAGGTCCTTTTCCTTGTGTCTCCTTCTCTTTGTACATCTGCCTTTCCAATAAAAACAGTAAATCTTAAAAAAAAAAAAGGAGAGAGAGAAGAGAAATCAGTCGAGTCCAGCTGATAGGCATCCATCCTTACCTCCCCTGAGTAGACTTGGACAACCTATCCTGATTGGAACTGTCCATTCATCAGACCTGGCTGTCTAACTGAGAAATCAACTCTAAATATTGTCTGGACAGAGCCTCTACCCTCCCAATATTTTCATGAATGTCAAGGGCCTGACAATAAAAGGTTGGTAATAAAGACATTTAACCTCTAGTAGGAACAGAGTTAGACAGAGTTAAGTTTTTTTTCTTTCAGGATGCTCTGTGCTCTCCAGACACATCTGTCCACTCTCTTCCTCCACAAATCCCAAACTCTGAATGTGGAGGTTGGGTGACAGTCGTTGAACGCAATATCTGGGCAACTCCTGCCTGTATTGCATGAGAATCAAATGAAGCGCCCCCATTAGGAGACTCTGGTGAATATTTTCAGAACGTAAAGATCGCCACAGATTGCTGGATATTCTCACGCCTGTCACTGATCCACTTTGAGATCTTAGGGAGACATAATAGGGTCTCTTCATTTGTAGTCCTAATGTTGCAAAATGGTCAGGACTGAATATCTACAGCTTCCCAGTGCACAGCCAGATTCTCCACATCCTCCCAACTGGAGATAATGCATCAGCCCTGATCCTGTTACAGTGGAGACAAAATGCAAAGAGAAATTACACCGGGATTCCCTGGCTGCAGACCTTGGCTTCATGTGGGCAAACCTCCGGTCAAATGTGAACTTGCAGTTTTCTGAGTCTATTTAATTGACAGCTGCAGTTTATTTTGTTCCCTGAGCTAAATTGGCACCTGTACAAATAAAAAATGTGAAGTACTGTAACTGTAGGCTTCAGAGAGTGCCATTCAGGAGGGGAGAGGGACGTGGTGTTTATGAAACCATAGTTCGGAGCTATTCTTCTTATTCAGGATTATTCTGCCATTCCTTGGTCTTTCTGTAGCAATGCCAGAGTCAGTGATATTTTTTAAGCCATCTTGAAAAAAAATCCAGAAGGCAAGGAGAGCTTCTTTCCCTCTGCCTTTTTTTCTATCCCTCCCTTCTTGGTATTGCTATGAGCTCTGAACCAACATGAACATTTGTCCAGTACCATAAGAAACAAAAAATCATCCTTTTTCCTTTGGGTAGTTATTGTGTCTGCTCTTCTCCTTGGCTTCATGTCAGAACATGGGAGCTGGAAGTGTAATATCATTTCGTTTTGTGCTTCTGGAACGTGGGCCAGGACCTGCTGCTCAGCTGAATAGCATCCATTCCGTAAAGTCAGTTTAGGCATTAGTAACAATTCTCAGAATTTTGTGCTTAGACCTATAACTCCATGTGTCCTACCAAGGATAAGGACTAGGATCTTCTAAACATCTAGCAAATGGACGTCCTGGGATACTTAAATCTCAGGATTTGGAGATCATCTTGTCTGAATCTGTAGAAGATAGCATCAATTGCAGATGCTTCCCCCACCCCTATTTTTGCATACTAGTATTGCCTCTTAGGTTTTATTCTCAAAGAATCAAAACTGACAGCAAGGAAGGTTTTGTGTTCTTTCTTTGCCAGAAAATTCTGAGTGCAGTAATAGGTATGGATAGAGAGAGAGATATCTAAGCCCTCTCTGGAACACCCAAAGAGCCTAGGAAGTGTCAGGATACACCAAGACCTCATTGTATAATGTTGTTTATGCTGATCAGTCTCTCTTTAGCACTGAGCTTCAACGGCAACTCGGGAATCCAATCCAGGAGATGCAGTTAAACCTGACAGTCAGGGGAGAGCTCTCTGATATTCACACATGTACCATGTTCCTGGCCCTGTTGGAGCCCACCAACTGCCCTTCCCAGCAGGACTTTGGGCTGTCTGGATGCTACTATGCACATTCATTCTGTAAGCAGGGGAGAAGCACCAATCCACCAACTGCTTGCCTGCATCTGGATCAAACCTCCTGTCCAGTTTGCAGCTCTTGCTCTGTGACCTAATTACCCCTTCATTTCCCGACTGGCAGCAAGCCTCCAGGAAGCCATGTTGAGACCCATGAGGAAGCCTACCGGCAGCCAAGAGTGGATCCTGCCCTCTTTTCCTTCCTCTGCCCCTCCTCATCCTTTTCTTTTTCGACATTTCGTTTGAAGAGACAGCATCATGAGAAAAGAGCCGAGCCAAGGCTGTGCGGGTGGCTTTTAAACGCGCCCTTGGTAAATCATCATCATTTGCAGTCACGACAGAAGAGGGCCTCAGATTGAAGTGGCCACTGCTCTCGCAGCTCAGTCCCACGAGGTGGCAAGCAGAGGAGAAAGGAGGCGCTTGCAGGAGTTGGAAGGGCAGGCAAATGGCTGCTGAATCTGTTGATGCGAGATGGATCCCTGCAGCTTTCAGACCCTCAGAGGGCTGTTGAAATGTGTGAGAACCTCCAGTCAAGCTGTTCTCTTGCTCTTGCTGCCTCCTTCCTTGTTCTTCCATGGCGTTTCAGTAACAATGAAGACCTCTCTTGCACCTCACTGCCTCTTATTCTCAATGTCACCTATGTGAAGAACACACTCTTTGTCAATCCGTGCTCACTGGCTGGAAATGAAGAGAATCTCAGAAAGAGCCAACAACACATTGATAAACTCCAGGTCCTCCTACCCAGAGGCAGCACTTGATCCTGAACCTGAATATGAGACCCTAATACAAATGCTGTGGGATTGTGCCACCCCCACCCAGCCCAATGAAACCACTGGCTCTCTCTCTGTTTATTTGAATCATCACCTCAAAAAGATAATCTCTGACCTCGAGAGGGGCAGTTCCAGCATCTGAATGTTCTTCAGCCAAGAACATAGAATCCTGGCTCTTGCCTGAGATGTACCTTAGAAGGGCTGTCCCATTTCTTTTAAGCTAAAAGCAGAGATTATTAGCATGTGGAAAATGTTCATTATTCAACCCTCAAACCCCCTGGAATTCAATTGTATTTTTTTCCTGAATTGTTTTATGAATACAGAAAGATCATCCATCTACTGATTAACTCACCAAATGGCTGTAGCAACTGGAGCTGTGTGGTTAGAAGCCAGGAGCCAGGAGTTTCTTCCAGTTGTCCCAGTCTTGGGTCATCTTCTGCTGCTTTTTCATCAGGAAGCTGAAACTAAAATAGAACAGCCAGAAATTCTATGGTATGCTTGCACTGCAAGCGAAGGGCTAAGGCCTACACTTAAGGCATCTTGACCACTACAACACTAGAAGAATCACGAGTAGATGTTCTGGCTGATAGCTACAGCCCTGCCTGGTCTTCTGATGATCCACGCAAGGTGCCACCTATGTGTATGAAGTCCTCCTCCAGACCAGTACATCCATTCAACAGTGACCATCGGCCAGGGCCCGTGGACATGACCCAAAACAGGAAAGCTGTCCAGAATATCTCTGCACAATTCCTAATTTAAAAAGAACCCAAGATACACATTAACACGGCTGCTGTTTTAAGCGGACACATTTGGAGAGATTGTCACACAACAGTAAGTAACCAGAACAATTTTATGCCCTTGAAGCTTCTAGCGGAAACATCAAGACTGATTATCTGTATTTGCAGAATCTTGTACTGTACCTACGAACAACTCATGCATGTTGAATGCACAAATCACTAAAAACCACTCTATTTAATACTCTGTGATTTTCCCTTCACAAGCAAAAAGGCTATAATAGATATGTGCTTATAAACTCTGTGCCTGATTCACTTGGTCAGCGGCATGAATCGCCTGAGAAAAAGGGAACACTACAGTTGGCGAGATTTGAAACAGCCCCACACACTTTTAGAAATGGAACCTACAATCAGAACACCTGGTTTCCAGTCCTGATGTGCTTGGATAATCTTAGAATGCCACAGAGACTCAGGCCAGAACCTTATAAGCCTTTCTATAAAGGGCCAGATTGTAAATATTTTACCCTTTGCAAAGCATAGCAAATATACAATGTTGTCATTATAGCTGAACAGCCCCAGGCAATGCTCGAAAGAATCAGTCTGGTTACAGTACAAATAAAACTTTATTTACACACCCTGGCTGCATGCATCTGGTTTGGACTCTGACACCATAGTTTTCTGACTTCTGGCCTAAATTATTCCATGGAAGTCTTAAACCCTGACAGGCTGAGCATTAAGTGGGTAGAAATGTAACTGTCTTTTCTAGACCTTGAAGCATGATGTAGAGGAGAAAGAAAAGAAGGGCTGAGAAGGGAGGCCAACGGCATTAAAGATAACCTCACCTTCCCCTGCCGTCTGCTGCAGGCTCCTGCGTTCACCATGGCATTGGATGTGAAAGGCAACATGGAAAGGCAGGACTTGCAGTCTTGTTTTTGGAGACCACATTGGAAATAGCATTTGCCATTCTGTTCCTACAGCTCGAGTTACTTAAGATTCTATTTAATACCTTTTAGAACGTGCAGTCTGTTGATGCAGTTTTCAAGACCAGATTAAATCTTACACAATTCATGGTGAAAAAAAAAAAAAGGTAGGAGAGGAGTTCTCATAGCTGCCATTTTTTTGGCAATCACCAAAGAATGACCATTATGCCAGGCAGTGTGTTGGAGGTCTGTGGGTGAAGAAATGAGTCAGACATCACTAACTAGAATCCATAGATTAGCAAGAAAAGCACACAGTCCCTGGATTACAGCTCAATGAATGATATTTAGATCTTACAATGGTGCAAAAGTAAAAAGTACTCAGTAGAAGCTGTGCTTTGGAGTTTTGATGTTTTTCCTGGGAGAGTGAGAAGTGGTAAGATACTGAGCAATGGTAGTGAGCCACAGTTCCCAGTCGGCCACACCATCATGGGAAAAATGAATGGACACTCTACAGCATACATTCTTGTCATGCTAGGAGACACAGTGGGTTAGGTGTACCCCATGCGTCTCCCACTTGTGATATTTTCAACTCATCAGGACTCAATCACATCATGAGTTGAGGAACATCTGTGAGAAAGCAATGATAGTAAGATGTAAAACTTGCTTTCAGAAGGAGAGAAATTTTATGGGATTCTGTCACTCACACAGTCACACATCAGTTAAGAACAGTCACAACATGTTGGTGGAGTTCCACATATTAAATTCTGCCTTTTCAACATAGAATTCAGAGAAGAAATTTTTCCCTCTCTTGTGGTTAGATTGGAGGCATGTGGCTTTGTCTCTACAATTCATGCACACATTTTTACACAAGACTTGGTCTTGCAAGTGAATGCCTAGCACCCTGATAAGGGTTTTGGACACTCATTGAGTGAGTTGGGTGTCAGCTGAGGTGACCTGTTTCTGGAATCAGTGGCAGAAGCTTCTCCTATACCAAGACAGAACTATTGTGTGCTGTTGAGCTGCTACTGGAAAATGATCCCACAGGCCACGTCCACATCCCTTCTAACAACCTGGAGTTTTCTAACTTCCATCAGGAACCCCTTATCACTTAAGCTAGCTAGAGTGGATTCCGTCACCTGCCACTAAGAGCCTGACCAAGGTGTGAAGAATATTCAGAGTTACCCAGGATGAAAGACAGTTTCTCAGAGATGGTGATGTTAACATTGAGTTGTTCTGGAAGGACAATCTAGATGGAATGAGTTGCCGCTGCAAAAGGCCAATGCTTTGTTCATGAAAGGAAGGTCAAAGTGGTTAAGAGGTTTGGAGCAGAAACAAGAGTGAATAAACATCACGCTGAAAATGCAGGCAAAGATTGTGGAGGTTGCTCTGTTCCTTGGTCAGGCATTTGTATCTTGCATAAAAGAAAAGCTAGTCAATGACATTAAGCAGAAGATTGTCAATATCATATTTGCATTTTGGGAACATGCTATAGTGGCTGAGCAGAGACCTGAGGGAGAGGGAAGAAGAGGGCAGAGAACATTTATGAGGCTGTGGCAGTTACCAGGTGAGAACAATCAAATTGAGGCTCAACTGGTGATGGTTTAAATGGGGGAGAAAAGCAGATGGATCTGCTCTAGTGAGGTTTTTATTTAATCAGAAAAGAAGAAACACAGCAGATGCACCAATATGTTGCCTTCTACTAGGGAAGATAATATTCTGTTAAAAACATCTAAATTGCATCCCTGGATCTCAATCTCCCCAGGGCAGCACCGCACAGAGCCAGCATGTGCAAACCCCCATGGATACTGCCATGAATGTTTATGTGTCTCTCAAAGGGGACTGGATGCAGTACGATAAAAAAGACTTATTTGTGAATATAGCCTAGAGCATGCTTTTCAGTAGGAGAGAGGCCTCTGGGGTATGCTGTGAAATAAATCTCAGAAGGGTGACACGGTTACTCATCTCCAGCTGTCGCATTTTCCCCCTGGATCTCTACACCTATCTTTCATCCCATTGTCCAAGGAAACTCAGCAAGAAACGTCCCTAACTAAGGAAACTGCAAACACTAATGACACCTGTCTTGTGAACCAACTTTTTGTTACTTTAATTAATGACTTCAAGAAGCTGCTTATGAAGGAAGAAAGCTTATTTTGGTTGACAGTTTCGTAGATTTGCAAAGATATTAAAGGGACCCCTTGGTTCAGCATCAATGAAAACAGAACCCAGGCACAGAGACGATCATACCATTAACCTTGATTTATTCATCGCTAACATAAAAGTTTGTTTTCCAGAGTAGGGACGCTGGGTTTCTGAATATTTCTGCTTTTCACAGGAAAAGGAGTGTGGTGACATAGCAAGTTAAGCTCTCATTAGGCACACCTAAATCCCGTATCTGAATATCTATTTTTTTTTAATTGAGTTCCAAATACTTGGGTTCCCATCCACCTTCATGCTAATTTGCCCTGGAAACAATAGGTGATGGCTCAAGTACTTGGGTCCCTGCTGACCTAAATGTAAGATGCAGTTGGAGCTCCTGGCACCTGGCTTCAGCTTGCCCCAGTGCTGGATGCTGGGGCAATTTACGGAGTGATCCACAGATAAAAGATGCTTTGCGCATGTGTGTGTGTGTGCGCATCGCACTGCTTGTCAGATAAATAACAATCTTACTTTAGAAAAATAGAGAAAGAGGAGTTACAGGAGCGTAGAACTCCAGGAAAAAGAAAAGAAAGTACACAGCAGAAAGAATCAGCAGAGCTGTTCTCAGGTGGCTCCCTGCTGTGCGTTCACGCAATGTCTTTTCCCACTTAATCTCCTCGTTTCCACCTTAAATTGTAAAGACAGATACAATCCAAAGAAATGTGTTTAAGAAGATGGTGAGTGGGGCCTGGCACCATAATCTAGTGGCTAAATTCTTGCCTTTCATGCACCAGGATCCCATATGGGCACCGGTTCATGTCCAAACTGTTCCACTTCTCTCCCAGCTCCCTGTTCATGACTTGGGAAAGCAGTAGAGGATGGCCCAAGGCCTTGGGGTCCTGCACCTGCGTAGGACACCAAGAAGAAGCTCCTGGCTCCTGACTTCAGATCAACTCAGCCCCGGCCATTGCGGCCACTTGGGGAATGAACCAGAAGACATAAGACCTTGGTCTCTGTGTCTTCTTCTCTCTGTAAATTTGCCTTTCCATTAAACTTAATGAATCCTAAAAAGAATAAGAGGAGGAAGAAAAGGAAGAAAATGGTGAGTCGGACACAATTGCATCATCTCAGCACAGGTAGCTTGTGTATCTACTCTGGCTTTTCTCTTCCATTTAACTAACTTTAGAGTTCTCAGCAGCACATGAAGCCCAGTTCTCCAAAAAGGCAGGCTCTGAATTTGCCCTGTATGCTGGAGTTCTCCTGCACTGAGTCCTAGAGTGTAGACAGCATCAACCCTTGCACCGGGGCTCCAGCCCACCTGAGCGTGCCTCAGGAAATGCAATGCCTTTATGTCCTGCACCATCCAGCCAGTGAGTTCTGACTGCCTCTGAGGAAGGCCCTCACCATGGGTTACGATGCTCATTTCCACCCACGGCAACATCTAGGGAAGAACTCAGCTGTGAGTCACAAGCAGCCAACCCTTGCAGCAATTGGGAAATGAATGCTTCCATCCTAAAGCCCCATGTCTTGTCCTGCATCCCAGAGACCCCTAGCATATGTATTCATGGTATTGCAAGACATGTGCAGACTTGGACAACATGATAAAAGAGATGGCAGTTAAGGTGTTAGCTTATACAGTGTTAGATACATGCCTATACGTCATCTTCTTTCTACTTCCCAGGTTTTAACCTTACACAAGGAACATATCTGAAACTGATTCTGTGACTTGAAGAAAATCGGTAATAATCTACTGACACCAAGGTTTGGGAGGTGAGGTAGCATGGGCAGGGTACACAGCACAGAGTAGATACTTAATAGATCAAAGTTACGATGACTATTAACATTCAATGACTCTTTGGCCTGTTGACATACTATGTCTGCAATCACAGTTAATGCCTGCCTAACACACATTTAGCATCCTTTATCCAAAGTGCTGGGGGCTAGAAGTACTCCATGATACGGATTTCTTCCAGTTTTGGAATATTTGTGCATACATCATGAAATATTTGGGAGCTAGAATCCAAGCCTTTAGGTAAAATTTATTTGAGTTTTCTATATACCTAATACATATAGACTGGGGTGATTTAATAAAATGTTATGTGTAATTTTTATTATATAAAATTACATTATATAATATACAAAAATATTTAACAATTTTGCTCTAGAAATAAACAGTATACATGTGAAACTATGGGAAAGTATCATTCATACAATATTGTTGGTGCTCAAAAAGTTTTTGGCAGCGTTTCAGATGCCCAATTTTCAGATTGTGGATGCTAAGCCTGTATTGCATCATAATGAACAGATGCCATATTTTACTTAACCACCTTCCCCTATTTGTTATAAAAATAAATGCCAATTGATCGCTATCATACACAATGTTAAAATAAGTATCTGTGCCATTATGCCATTTTTTGTATTGAGTCGTAGCCTAACTCATTTAGGATTAAGACTTGTCAGTAAAGACACTGGAAATCACATACTTCTGTGTCAAATGATTTGCACTTTTTCTCGGTTTTCTGCACAATATCCCATTTTCCAAATCATTTTCTGCAGGGTGGTTATGAGCCTCTTCTCTCAACGAATAGCCTTCTACCAAACTTCTGACAGAATTTCAGAGACTTGTTCCAGTTCAGGCTATGTGATTACACAATCTTTCCCCAAAAATGCAATTTCTGAAACAGCAAACAAGTGAAGTCTATATTTGAGCCAGCCATGTTGTGCATGCATCCTCCCCCAAACACACACACACACACACACACACACACACACACACACATAGGTTCACACTGGAAATTCCGAAAATTCAGATTCAGAGCTCTATATGCATAATTAGGTTTCTTTCGTGGTTTGCCTATTGGGCTAAAAATAACAGCTCAGGTTGCCACGTTTTAAAGCACATACACATTGAAATACATGAAGAAGGAATTTCTTTTGTCAAAGAACAGAATTGCAGCCATTTAATGCAAGGGTCTTAATTAGCCTTATTTACTCTTGGCTTTATTTACTACCATGCAACACTTCAATCCATAAAAACATAGGTCAATAACTCCAAGTATTTGGTGTTGTTGGCAGAAAAGGACTAAGGAAAGCAGAGGTGCTGACTCCTCTACCCGTCTGCTTGTGTCACTTACCCAAGGCGCTAAGCCTGACACAACTGTTAGCTTTTCCAGGAAGCCAGAAATGACATTATTTGATGTTTACCTTCTATTTGGAACCTGATGTTTCCACCTAAATGGAATGTTCTTATGCTGATCCCTTGAGAACAGACTAAAGGCACTACGTTAAAATATTTTTGGTGGAGGAAAAAAAAAAGAAAGCAGAGGTGGAACACTAAAAAGCAATTTCGACATTCCAAACTTGCTTTTCTTGTAAAGCAGGAACAAAGAGACAGAATGATAAATAAACCACTGGTTAAATGGGGTTCCTTCAGGTCACTTCTCTGTGTGTGGATAAGGTCAAGGGAACATCATTGTTAGGCTGATTAGAAATGACCTGTTGGGCAAAAATGGCTGTTCTATCTCATCTTCATTTTTGGAAGCTCAACTGGACAGCTTAGATTCAGCTTGGTGACAGGGGACTTTAGCAAGAGTGACTCCATTTTGATATTTAGTTTTACAGGAGCCTGGTCCCAAACAATGGCACCCTTTAATTTGTGTTTAATATTTTTTGTGCTTACTAATACCAAAGAAAACCTGAAGCATAAGAAAAATGATCATATTAATGGCAGAAGATTCTAGATAATCAGCTGACAGGGGATTTCAGCCTCACACCTTTAACAAATTTTCCATGATCAGCATTATTTACAGTACATATTTATGGAGAGACTGGAGAATCAGGAAATGTTTTCATATTTATCAGACTGACCAGATATGAGATCTACCCTGATGTTCACCCAACTTGCAAGCTCTCAGGGTTTTCCGTGAGGACTGAAGGATACTGGAATAAACAGACCCATCCCCAGTGAGTAGCAGGCATTGCACTTCATCAGCATCCTCCTCCCCTGCAATGAGGGTGAAGAAAGTACCACCTGGTGAGCCCTGCAGCTGTCAGCCCCTTCTGTCTGGCCAGGTGAACCTGTTCTCACTCACAGTCCACTGGGGCCACCTCCTTCCAGGCTGTGCCTCAAAAGGATTAAGAATAAAGAGCAATTATAGAACAGATACTGGCTAATCAGTTCATTAGCATTTCAGAGATAAGGAAACAGGAGACTCAAATCCCACAGCATAAATGAACAGCAGGCTAAGCCAAAGGACCCAGCTCATAAAAAAAGCTCCACTCGGAGCCTGTGGACTCCTCCCCTCCCAGCCTGCCCGGTCTTGCTGCTCTCTCCTCTTGCTGACTACTGTATCATCCTCTCCCTCCCCTCCCCTCCCTTGCCATTACTCACATTCCTATTCCCCAATCTCCTGCCATATTTCCCTATTCTCTCTCCTCTTATTTTGAATGACTTGAAGTTACATTCTCTGTTGTAAAAGGCCAGTCCTGGAGACTTTGTTTTTTAAACTCTTCCCCCTTCCCTAACACCCCCTCCCCAAGAAAAAAAAAGTCACTGAAAATATTATTTCAAAAGGTATATAGAACACAGCAGAAACGTTTTGAGTCAATACACACAGAAAAGTTTTATCAAATGCTTCAGTGTTGGTTCTGTATATTTTTAAGCTGGCCAATTTGTGCTGAGGGCCCACCCTCCAGATATGTCATTCCCAGTGTCCAGGCCCCAAGCATAATCCTGGAATTCCTGCAGAAACAGATTCAGAGAACTCAGGAAGGATGATCGGCATCCATTTCCTGGAAGATGCTTTTTATGGATATATTTGTTTAGTTTTGAAAGTCATAGCTACACAGAGAGAAGGAGGGACAGCAAAAGAAAGAGCTTCCATCCGCTGGTTCATTCCCCAGAGCGACTGCTATGGCCAGAGCTGAGCCAAACCAAATCCAGCAGCCAAGAGTGAGTTTTGAAAATTTTTATTTTACTTTCATTTCTTCAAAGAACTTTTTTCTTATGAATTTCTTTACTGATTCATAGGTCATACCGTTGCATCATTTTCTTCAATAAATGATTGATTTTCTTTTCCGTTTCTTCAGCGACACATCGGTCATTCAGTAGCATGTTATTTAACTTCATGTTGTTTTAAATTTCCTATTTTTCCTCCTGTTGCTGATTTTGTTTTGTGGCTTTTCATTTAATTGGATGTGTAGCAACTATGTAATAGGAACTATCATATACAGATACAATCCAGTATGCATCTCTACTTCCAAATAAAAGATGGGCTCCCAATGAAACTTAAATATATCTTGACAATAGGATGCTGGAATCTCTGCTTTTGTCCATGCTTGCAATGTTAGGATGCATTAAAATCACAGAATGATGGACTTATGACTGTGAAGGACTATACTACTGTAATAATATGGGGGGAACCAATGAGAGGGGGAAAGGAGATTTGGGGAGGGTAGAAAGAAAATTTCAGAGCCTATGGAACTGAATTGTAAAATAAAAATAATAATAATAATAGTAATTTTTTAATGGAGCAGCCAGGACACTTGCTATGTCACAATTCTAGCCTCTCCTGGAAAAGTCTAATGTAACTATTATTGAAGATTGGAAGACTTGAATCAAAGGAACAGATGTGTCCCTCAGATTCAGCAGCTCAAAGGGCAAGACTGGTCACCTTGGGGAGCGGACAGTAGTAGGGAACCAGGAAGACATATTATAAAGGCCTGGCAATCAAACCCACCATCCCCTCTGCCTTGATCCCCTAATGGGAAGCAAACGGGTGCATTGTTATTAACTGAGTTGTGACCTTCTAATTGGATTTTCTATTATTAAATTTCCTGCATTGGAAGCTCTAGATCTTCAGTGTGGTCAGATGAGGAGGTTTAGACCTATAAGAGGTAGAGCCTAGCAGAAGTCCTTAGACCAATTGGACACATACCCTTGGAAAGGACCAAAGTAGCTCTCACAAGACTATTGACTTCTCTCAGACTAAATTATTATAAAAGGATGAACTTGAACTTGGATCCCAGAATCTTTCTCTGACTTCCTATTTCAAGACATGGCCTCCTCTTCCTGAGCAGACCCCTGATGCACTAGGCCTTGGAACTTCCATAACTGCAAGCTAAATAAATCATTTTTCTTACAAAGTTAGGCTGCTTCTGGCGTTTCATTATAGTGATGCAAAACAGAATTATACAAGGTCTAAACCAAGAACAGGGCAGATGGTGGGGTCTGCACATTCCTGGATTTTAAATATCAGGGACAACTTAACCCTGCAACAGAGGAGGTTATTGCTCTAACAGAATACCTTGGACTAAGTAATTCATAAAGAAAGGAGGTTTATTTTCTGTTAGTTCTGGAGACTAGAAGTTCGTTAGTATGATAGTACCATTTGCTGCATTTGCATTATAACATGGCTACATAGGGCAAGTATGCCAAATCAGGTCTCTCTCTCTCTCTCTCCCCTAATATTATTTTGGGGGCTTCACTCTCGTGCTATCATTTAATCCTAATTACTCCCCAAGAGCTCCACCTCCAAATACTGCTAATGTATTAGGGAAACTAAGTTTCCAGTTACAAGCGGACAGGGAGTTTACACGGCCACAGAGAAGTTTCTAGAAGCACAGTAATTCTTCAACATTTACCTCATCCTGAGACATCAATCCAAGCTGTTTTTGAAATGAGTGTTACTTCTTGTTTGTGAAGACATAGAAAGAGACGTGCTATTCTGAACATTAAAATTGGAGGTGCAAGATCTGTGCGTGTGATTACTGAGATGCCAAACTTGCACGAAAAGACTGCTAGAATATTTCAAAAAGGCCCAATTACAAAATCAATGCAAGCAGAACAAACCAGCCTTCTGAGTACTCACACCTGAGCTCCCACTGTCTGATCTTGACCTTGCTCCTTCCAGCCCTGATGACAAGGACAGGCATGCTCTACTCTCATCCAATACCACTTACAGTAACACCCCAGAATCCTGGCTGGCCAACCCCTGAACCCAGGCCCCACAACTAGGATTTAATACGCTGCAGCCCTCTCTACCATCCAATGGGCAGGACGTCCTGATCCGGCTGGATCCTCCTATACCAACACTGACTTTGAGCACTGACCTCATCTGGACTCACAGCTGAGAATAGACTTACAAGAAGCAGCATCTCAGGGCTGTTCCTTCAGAGGAGGAGGTCACGAATTGTCAGCTACAGAGCCCAGTCGATTGCTCATGGACCCTAAAGTTACATCGGTCTGAAAGCTAGAGGAAAGGCAAGATGAAGTCATGGAGTAAGCATCAGATTATAGCTACATTGCACCGGCTATAAAAATAGTCCAGACATGCCATGGAAATGATCATGAGAATAAAAGACGGCGAAGGCAGTTTCACATGTACACCTGCCCTTTGGAGTAAAGCAAACTCAACTATAGCAGCAATTCAATGGGGCAGGACCCAGGAGCCTTGCAATGCAGTTAACTCTGGTGGGATCCAAGGCAGAGAATTTCCATTGTCTCCATTTAAAATCCCCTAAAACATAATGAACAAATACAAAAGTCTCTTTTTCTGGCCCTGTCCTTTATGCCATTCTGTGGCCTGATTGGGGCTCAACTGGGTATCTGTCTCATGCTCCTCACTTGAGGTCTACCAGATGTTGACTGGGTATAGACCTTCTAAGATGCCCTCTCCCTACATATGTGACTGAGAAGTTGGGGTCACTCTCTCTTTCTCTTCCTCTCTTTCTCTCCCCCTCTCTCTCCCCTACCATATGCCTCCATACAATCTTCCTCATGGACTTCTTTTTTTTTAATTTATTTATTTATTTATTTTTCACATTTTATTATTATTGCTATCATTTTATGGTACAGTTCCATATTCCCCTATCCCCTCCCCAATTCCCTCCCCCCCCAGTTCCTTTATATTATTATTAACATATAGTTCTTCATACTCAGTCATATGTTCTTCATTGCGGGCATGGACAATGACAGAGAGTCCAGAATCCTATTGTCAAAATATAATATAAAAAGTTTCACTGTAAGTCCATCTTTGTCTGGAAACAGAGATGCCGATCACACTGCATCCTCACATCTGGTTGTTAGTCTCCATTACATAACTACTGTACATTCCCTTAAATGAAAAGTCTTGATACAAAATCAACAATAGAAAGAAAAATAGAAATTTACAATGCCACCACATGGACTTCTTTACATGATATCTGGATTCTAAGAATGTCTGTCCCAAGAGGACCCATCCCACTGTCAAGTGCATCACAGCTATGAGTGTTCCATTGTCCACAGCATGTGAAAAGGCCAAGCTCAGCACCCCACTGGAAGGTGAAATGTCTTGGGAATCACAAAACAAAACTCTACCCTATTGGACTCAGTAAACCATTTTTGTGTGCTCAATGTTTTACCTCTCTTGTTCTCTCCAATTGCCCATGAGCATTTCACATAGCATTCAGGATCTTTCATCTCTCAGCTGAGCCACATGAAAAATGAATTTTCCCCAACTTTCAGTTGAAGGTGTTAAAATGAAAGTGGTGCCTATTGCTTTAGTGTGTGTGTGTGTGCATGTGTGTAAGCACACACTACTGATGACAATGAGGATTAGTAGGACAGACACCCAGGGAAAGCTGAGCCACTGGAAAGCAGTCAAGGCTGTGTATGCAACGACCCAGATCTGAGAGTACACCCTAAAAACAATCCCAACAAAAACTTTCTGCTGCTTCTTTTAAGGGAAGCTATTCCCCATATAACAGGTAATGTTGTATTACTGGTTACAACAAAGCATCATCATGACCCAAGGCCTTTTGGGTTAGAGAGCCCAGCCACTCTACAGTAGTGTTGTCACCTTAACGTCAACATACCTATAAAAAGACATGCACTTAAAAACAGAGCAAAGCTGCCTTGTGTTGTGGAGCAAACTCCTTACCGGTACCAATAGCACAGTGATATGGCTGAAATCTCTGACAAAATAAGTCAATCTCAATGCTAATGGGAAATTTGATTCAAATGGAAATTTCTTGTACCTCTCCTGTTACCTAACCATTGCATAATACTTGGAAAATTCCACAGGCATTTCTGCTGCTCATGTTTTCCACCTTCTATTTCTTCTGTGTATAGGATAAACTTGTACAAAAAAAAAAAAAGAAAGGAAAGAAAATACCTTTAAACTAAGTAAGGGTTTGGAGAAGCTCAATCAAAGAATTTTTTCTTAATGTTCTTTCAATAACTCATTTATTCAACAAACATATTTTAGGGACCAATACTGTGAAAAGAAAAAGAAATTTCTTTTTGTTGTCCTGTGGTTTTAAAATATCTCCAACCATGCTGAGAAATATAAAGAAGAGTTTAATTTTGCAATCTAAATGATACAGGGGATTGGTTCCAGGACATACTCTACACACACACACAGATCCGCGGATGCTCAGGTAATTTATATAAATGCTATAGTATTTGCATTCAACTGCCATAAACTTTAAATCATCTCTAGATTGAGGTATTATAAGTAAACACTGTTAATGCTTTGTAAATAGCTGCCAGTCCATACTGTTTAGAGAACAGCAAGGGGAACGAAGTCTTTTTTGTCACAGCTGGTTGAACCAAGTTTGCAGAACCTGCAGACACAGGGGGCTGACTGTGTATGGGAAACAGCATGTTAAATCATACTTTAAGCTCTTAATTTTGAGTTTTATAACTATCAGCACAGCGTATTTCTGCTCCTCATTGAGATAAGTACAATAAGCCTGAAGTGTTGCCCAGCATCAAGGGAAGATATCCTGTAATCAATATGAAACTTGAAATTCCGCAGGCAAGCACCTCAGTAACGCCACCTCAGGCTGGGTTCCCATCTGGTGGGACGTGATGGCTGCTTCTTCCATGGAACTTAGACGGGAAGCCCTTGACTTGCATGTACAGTGGAAAGACAATGTATGCCTAAACCCCTGGCATTACCCTCGGTGCAGGCGGAGGTTAACCCTTGCAGAGCAATCACAAACTGGGCCTTTCTGGTTTCCCATCTGATTCTAACTCTGACGGGAGTGATGGGCTGAACCGACTGAACTATTCATGGAATTCTCTTTCTCCCTCTCCTGAACTGTCTGTTGGCAACACGCTGTTGGATTCCCACAGTCCTTCTCTCTGATGTCTAAAAGCTCTGTTCCAAGGGTTAGGATATTAAATGTTTAAGAACAGGGATCTGACTGAGTTCTACACTGACCCTTCTGCATATTAACCTGGGACATCTACATGACAATTTCTCTGCACTAGTCTCATATGAGAAATGGGAATATAATTCTACAATTCCATGCTAATGAAGTACTCGATAGGGTGTCTGATGCACGGGTACCATCAAGAAACGTTCTCACTAATAATAGCAGCAGCAGTACTTGCGATATCATTGTTCAACAACTCCTGAGTTGCTTTTAGCATTGATTCACCATTTAGAGATTATTTATTTGCAAGGTACAATGGCAGCAAGAGAAAAGGAGAAACAGAGAATGAGACCTTCCATCGACTCATTCACTCCCCAAATACTGCAACAACTACAGCTAAGAACTACATCCTGAGGCGGAAGGAACCCAAGTACTTGAGCCGCCACCTGCTGTCCCCAAGATGTCCATTAGCAGGAGTCTGCATGAGAAGTGCAGGCGAGAATCTGAGCCCAGACACTCTGACATGGAGTGTGGGTTTGCCCTCAGGTCCCTTTTCTGATCATGGACTTCCATAGAATTCCCAGAGACGCAGAGTTCAAATGCCCATCAGCCCATCCCTCAAATCCCACCCATACTTTGCTTCCATGGTGGAAATGCAGGCCTTAGTCCAAGTGGGCTTTCAGCTCTGCTGCTGTCCAGCAAGCACCGTGGGATTTTGGAAAAGAGACAGATGCACCCTTAGCCACGTCTTATGAGCCCTTAGAAGTCACCAGGTCATTGAGCACAGCACCAATAACCCTTCCTACTGCTGTATTTTTAGAAAATGACTGGGACCCTTTTCACACAGAGAGAACACTTCAAATCATACATTCGTATTAAACTCCGGCAAATGTGGACGCAGCGCAGTAGACCAGCAGCTAAAGTCCTTGTCTTGCACACACCAGAATCCATATGTGTGCTGGTTCTAATCCCGTTGGTCCCACTTCCCATCCAGCTCCCTGCTTGTGGCCTGAGAAAGCAGTCGAGGACGGCCCAGAGCCTTGGGACCCTGTACCTGCATGGGAGACTCGGAAAGGATTCTGGGATCCTGGCTTCAAATCGGCGCAGCTCCAGCCATTGTGGCTGTCTGTCCTACTCTCTATATATCTGACTTGCCAATAAAAATAAAATAAATCTTTAAAAAAAGTGATTCTCATCATCCAGGAATCATGAAGCAGATGGATATAAAATTGTCATCAGGAGGATAAATAATTTAGAGAACAAAATTTTTTTAAAATGCACTGAAATTGCACAATTTCTCCCAGATAAAGATAAAAGCCTTTTTTTTCCCAGTTGACTAGCTCTGTCTAGAATCACCCAGAGATTAGATGAAGGTGCCAAGTACTCTCTCAGCTCAGTGAACATTTTTAATAACAATAATAGAACATCACAATTAGAAAACCTTTCACAATGTGTATGTAATCTCATCGAATACAACAATACTGTGACATCACCATCATCATCTCATAGCTCAGACAACAGAGATTAGAACCCTTCAAACTAGCCCAATATTACACTGGGAACTAGCCCGTTCATTTAACAAGCATTTGTAGAAAAAAGCACCACAAGCCAGACCTTAAGACGTATATCACGGAACCAGATGATAAGATACTTCCTTGCCTGAACTAGTATCTGAAAATCTCAAGCTAGGGGATTTCTCTCTGATACATTTGTTCTTTCCCTGGCCCCCCGCTCAGTTTGCTTTATGCAAGCCCATGGCCTGCCTTGAGCTCATAGCCCCAGGGGAAGCATTTGGCAGGGTTCAAGTCAAAGTAGCTCATGTGTCTTTCTGGCTCATGTCCCATAAGCCTAAATTTTTAGGAGATATTGGACATTACAGTGGAGGAGAGAAATAGTAATGCATGTTGAAGAAATTTGAAAAAAAAAAAAAAACCATTGTCCCAAACTAGACCACAATTCCCGTGAGCTGGGGGAAAGCGAACAGAAGAGGACAGAGACGTGAGTTCCTGATGGCACCTTCTCCTAATGCGGGTCCTGAGAAGCAGCGGTGACGGCTAGGATGCCTGGGCTCCTGCCACCTGCGTGGAAGCCAGGGATGGAGCCTCAGCCCCAGCACAGCACCAGACACTAAGAACATGCAGAGTCAATAAGTAGATGGGAGCTTTCTGCTTCCGCTGCTGTGCCACTCTTTCTCTCTTCCTCTCAAACAAGTTTTTTTTTTTTTAAGATTTGTTTATTTTTATTGGAAAGGCAGATACACAGAAAGAGAAAAAGATCTTCCATTTGCCGGTTCACTCCCCAAGTGGCCACAATGGCCAGAGCTAAGCTGATCCTTAGCCAGGAGCCAGGAGCCTCTTCCAGGTCTCCCATGTGGCTGCAGGGTCCCAAGGCTTTGGGCCATCCTAGACTGCTTTCCCAGGCCACAGGCAGGCAGCTGGATGGGAAGTGGAGCAGCCAGAACATGTTGGTACATAGGATTCCAGCTCATGCAAGGCAAGGACTTTAGCCGCTTGGCTTAAGAAAAATGATACCAGGGGAAATTGAAATCTCAATGAAAGAAAAAATTGAATGTAAATAGTCAATATCTAGGCAAATATGAGGGAGGGAAAAAAAGGAAATAGCCTCTTTTTTTCCTCACTGTGTGCATTACATAATTAAACATTGCCACCCCTTTGGGCTTATAACGTAGGCAAAGACTACACACATCACAACCACAGTACAGGGATGGCATGTGGACACACGGACGTCTTTGGTTCACGTACTCGGTGGCAACCGCCACAACACTAGGTCGCTAAGTACAACATTGTAGTAGCCAAGCTCTGGTTGGAAAGAAGAAACAGCACGATCGATCTAAGCAGAGAAAACAGCTTCAAAAGTTGTTCTCGTTAGTAAGAAATGGTTAACTAGATAAAGGGGTAAAAGTAGATTTTTGGGGAAGAGCAAAATAGAGAGGCGCTACTACCTCCAGGATTGAGCAAGGACACAAAAAACTGGGGTTAAGAGTGCGTTGAGAGGCAGCGGCCAGCAGAGGAACCATCGGGAGCCTCCCTAAAGTCAAGGGATGTGCCTGCTTTCCGTGGCACGGAGCTGTACGTCACGGGATGACTCAGAAAATCACCAGCAGGTTCAAGCAGGCTGCCGCTGCTCCACAGGAGCGGCCTGCCGGACAATGGGCCTGGGGCAATCAGCAGAAAGCCATCCCCATCCCCTGGAAAAGAGGTGCCCTCTGTGGAGTGAGGACCTCTGCCGTTTCCCCATGCTACTGCTACGCAGAAACAGAACCTTTAACCAGGAAAAAAAAAAAACCTCGCCTGACTTTAGACATGCAGCCCTCTGGTGCCCTCTTTTGGCAAAGCCTAATGTATCAGTTAGCAAAGCCGAAATATTTACAGGTTCCAGCTCCAGTGTCACTAAGCCCAGCTTAACAGGGAAAGAGTTGATGAGGGCAGGGCATCTGGACCTACAACTAAGAGGCAACGAACTGATACGTGATCCACTCGTATTGTCGAATTGGGGCTACCCCTGAAAATAATTCAAAGTGATTGTTTTGTCAGTAGATAAAATCACATAGAATTCTACTAAAGAACATATATATGTAACGTGTGCTTGGCACCTTAACATCACCATTCCATTTGGGCACTGGTCAGGGTCCAGCTGTTGTACTTCTGATCCAGATTCCTGCTAGTGTGCCTGGGGAAACAGCAGAAGATAGCCAGCTCCTTGGGCCTCTGCACCCCCATGGGAGACCCAACAGAAGCTCCAGCCAGGCCCCTGGATTTGGCCCCACTCAGCTCTGACTGTGGCAGCCATTTGGGGAGTGAATTAGCAGATGAAAGATCTCTCTTTTCTCTGTGTATAAGCCTTACTTTTAAACAAAAATAAATAAATAAATAAAAACATAACTCAAAGGCAACTGGGAAAGGGGGGAAAAGAATGAGAAAAGATTAATAGACAAAAATGTCAGATTTAAATGCAAAATCATTGTCCTGATTGAAAGAAACAAAGCAGAAAATAGTGCTTACCGGATAGTTCCACTTCCACAAATTTCTCAAAAACAGCAAGTTTCTCAAAATAGCAAATCAGTGGTTGGGACTGGAGCTGGGAACAGGGTGTTATGGAAACAAAGTGGAACTTTTAGGAGTGATGGCAATTTCCCATATGTAGAAACTAGTGGTGGTTCCAGTAGCACATCTATTTGTCAAAAAAAAAAATACTCTTGAATAAAGGATATTTTGCCTCAGTAGAGATTTTGTTTTAAAAAGGCAATGAATATAATGTTGCTGTAAGGCCAAGGAACTGGGGATCCAGAAAGTTGGGGAACAAACCCAGTACCGATCCTGTATTAGGCTTTGCCAAGCATTTTTCCATGTCGTTCATGGACCCAAATGTCCTGTGAACCCATCTAGAGTGATCCCCAAACTCAAAGCTCAGCCTCCAGACCTAACTGCTGCAGGGCCTAGGATGGGTGAGGTCTCGCTGTCCATGGTACCTGCTGTACCGGCATGGTGCTCTCCTGTGGTAGAAAACACAGCCCTGCTAGGCAGGGCCTAGATAGAGATATCTTTTGGACATGCCTGATTCGGGCGTGGGCTCCAGGAGCTGCTCTGATGGGCAGTTAGCTCCAGGAGTCCAACTTCCCCTTGACGGAGCAGTGAAACATGAAGGTTCAGTCAACAAAGGCAGGCCCCTGGAGTCAGAAACCGCATTTAGGGCTAGCGCTGTCATAAATAAACACTCACTTCCCTTTTTCCTCTTGAATGTCTTTAAAAATAAAAGCAAAGAAATTTGTCCTTATGTGATTCACCGGTGTCATAAAGATCTCTCTCGTGCCTGCCAACTTCTGAAAGCTTGAAATTGGATGATTTGGGAGAGCAAGAAGGATTTTCTGACTCCAATAAAGTGGACTGGGAGGATTTCTTTAGTGGAAACAGAAAGGAAAACACTAGAAAACCAAAAATACCCAAAGTATTTGATATATACTTTATATTGTGCATACATTTGCGTGCATATTTATGTGCATATATGTTGTACATATATATAAGTCACTGAATTAATTGCTAAACAGAAAAGGAGGTCTTAAGAACTGTCCTTTTGTGCATGACACGGTAGCCTAGTAGCTAAAGTCCTCACCTTGTGTGGACCAGGACCCCATATAGGCACAAGTTCATATCCCAGTTGTTCCACTTCCCATCCAGCCCCCTGTTTCTGGCATGGGAAATCAGTAGAGGATGGTCCAAAGCCTTGGCACCCTGCACACATGTGGGAGACCCTGAAAAAACTCCTGTCTCCTGGCTTCAGATCAGATCAGCTCAGTTCCAGCCAGCCAGCCATTGCAACCACTTGGGGAGTGAGCCAGCAGATGTAAGATCTTTCTCTGTGTCTTTCCCTCTCTGCAAATCTGATTTTCCAATTCAAGTAAATAAATCTAAAAAAGAGAGAAGGAGAGCCGACCTTTCAAAGCATGTGATATGTTATATACTTAGAGTGATATAAATAGAGATATGGGGCCTGAAGTTATGAAAAGCTTTTTTGAATTTCTGTGGATAAAATGTTAGGAAAAAAAAAATGAGTGCCATTTCCTTCCAAGTTGCCATCTTGGGAAATCATGCATTATTCCCACGCCTGTTCAGAAATTCTATTTTAGACTTGAATTATTTACTCACCATCTTCAAGATTCCTAATATCCACAGTGCTTACGTGTGCTGCAGTCTGAACATAACCATTCAGGAGCCTACAGCATCCATAAGCATAAAGCTATTGCTGGGATACTGGAAACTGGGCAAGTTTTAAATTGCAGGCTCTGCTCTCTCTTACTATCTCATGCACCAAGTTCTCAGTTTCTCCAAGCCTTGATGTCTCATCTGTAAAAATAAATAAATAAAATCAATACTAATAATACTCACATCAGGAGGATGCTGAGAGATGATTGTTTTAAACCATGAAAGTGTCATTCACAGACAATGAGTGAATGTGCAGGTCCTGTGGCCTTCCTCAGTAGGAACAAACATTGTTTTCTTTTTTCAGAAGATCTCCTATTCTTTTTCTGCGTGCACTTGAATTGACAATATTTTTATTTCATTCTATTACATTCTGTATGAGTTTAGAGAGTATGTTCTCTTCATCATTTGCCGATTATTCTAGAAATTATGTTCTGCACACATAAATTAGCAAAATACAAAGTCAGTCTGAATTTTTTACATTGCTTCCCGATGACATAAAAACTTCAGGATCGATGTTTCCAATAAGCACCTTTAAGCCACTGATCTTACTGCTTGATACCGCTAATGTTTGTTGGCATTTGTCTACCTGTTTTCCACTGTTGGACTTCTCCAGTCTGAGGTTTCTTTCCTTCTCCTTGAGGACCCCATGGTATCCATTAACAACAAGAACCTCAGTGGACGTACGTCTACCCAGAGGTCGATTTGTCATCACAACTTGTCACAACTGGAATATATTTTTCTTTATTTCTGCTTTTTTTTTTAGTAGGAACGCAGATTTTCCATAGCCCCCTGCTGCCAGCGGAATCTGGCAACTGTTGGGTCTTCATGTTAGATATGACCCTTAGGAATCTCAGGCTGGGGTTTGGAATGGCTTCTTCGGGATTTGTCACCCTACGTATGCCCTGCTTTCCCCTCTGCCCCCTCTGCTTTTGGGGACACTTAACTAAAGCTCAAACTGTGCAACTTCATTAGATACCCTCCAGATTTCAACATTTCAGTCATTACCTTCGTAACTTCATGCTTACTCTCAAGTTTTGGACTGTTTCTTTATGTCTTCAATGCTCGTACCATTTTGTTTAAAATTTCACACAATTTTCAGTGGAAAGGTAAGTCAGAATAGCCAATGTCACTTCCTGGTAACAAGAGTCTGTCTCTTCCTACCTCATTTTAGTTTTGCTTTTGTTTTTGCTTTTGTTGTTGTTGTTGTTGAAGATACATGTAATTTTATTTGAAAAGTAGAGTACTAGGAGAAGCAGCAAAAGATCTTCTATCCACTGGTTCACTCCTCAAATGACTACAATAGCCAGAACTGACCAGTCTAAGGTCCCATGTCAGGGTCTTCTTCCAGGTCTACCACAAAGGTGCAGAGGCCCAAGCATTTGGGCCATCTTCTGCTATTTTCTCAGGCCATTAGCCAGCAGCTGGATAAGAAGCAAAGCAGCCAAGATTCAAATAGGCTCCCATATGGATGTCAGCACCATAGGCAAAGGCTTAGCATGTTATGCCACGGATCTGTCCCCTATTCCTTCCTCTTAACCTTCCTTCCTCTTAACTTCCTCTTAACATCTTCTCTTTTAGACCTCTCTTTTTCTTTTTTTTTTTTAAGATTTATTTATTTATTGGAAAGTCAGATATGCAGAGGAGGAGAGACAGAGAAAGATCTTCCGTCCGATGATTCACTCCCAAGTTACCTCAATGGCAGGAGCTGAGCCGAGCCCTAGCCCGGAGCCAGGAACTTGCTCCAAGTCTCTCACATGGGTGCAGGGTCCCAAGGCTTTGGGCCGTCCTCGAGTGCTTTCCCAGGCCACAGCAGGGAACTGGATGGAAAGCAGGGCTGCCGGGATTAGAATTGCTGCCCATATGGGATCCTGGCACATGCAAGGTGAGAACTTTAATCACTAGGCTACTGTGCTGGGCCCTAGACCTCTCTCTTTTTTGTACTCATTCAATACATGAATTATCCAGAGTCATGGCTTTAAACATCATCGTATGAATACACACACACATGTGTATACTAGAATTTCAGGTACATCATGTTTATGTATATGTGTGTGTTCATGGATGTGTGAATGGATGTATCTGCCTGTGTGTACATTCGTGCATGACACTCGCATGGCTTATGTGCAAGTGTGTTGATTGCACATCTTCAGCTGGATGTCTACCCTAGCATTGCTGTTCCTTACACTCCTTCTACAGCCTTTATCGCCCCTGCCCTCAATGCTTCCTCCCCTCATGCAGAAGATTTGCACTTTCCAAACCAAGACACCTCTTTGACCTCCCAATCTTTGTACAATCCCTCCCTTCTCTTGTTCAAATAGCTTCTAATTTCTCTTTTCTAAACTTAACTGAGGGGCCCAGCACAGTAGCCTAGTGGCTAAAGTCCTTGTCTTGCACGCACCAGGATCCCATATAGACACCGGTTCTAATCCCAGCAGCCCTGCTTCCCATCCAGCTCCTTTGTGGCCAGGAAAAGCAGTCAAGGACAGCCCAAAGCCTTGGGACCCTGCACACACATGGGAGACCAGGATGAGGCTCCCGGCTCCTGGCTTCAGATAGGTGCAGCTCCAGCTGTTGCAGCCGCTTGGGGAGTGAATCGACGGACAGAAGATCTTTCTGTCTCTCCTCCTCTCTGCATATCTGACTTGCCAATAAAAATAAATACATCTTAAAAAAAAAAAACACTTAACTGAAAAACCTTTCCCTCCAGGAATCTGTTTTGACCATGGATCAGCCTAGATTGGGTCCTTGCTGAGCATACAACTACCACTGCTCTGCTCAAACCCTTAGTAAAAGTATCTTAGTTACCTGTCTACAGACCTTGAACAGTTAACAAATTGAAGGAGCTAAACCAACCACATCACTCATCAGTATTTCCTGAAGTCCTGCATAGTTCCTAACACATAACTAACATCCAGCACATATGTGGATGAATCGTGTCATGTGTAAACAGCATTTAAAAAAAAATAATTCAAAAAGGTTAAGGAAGATGTACAACTCTGTGGCACAGCAACTCCGTTTGCGTAAGCTTCCAGACTCTCCAGGAAGCTCCTTAGAAGAAATCTAGTAGCAGGGGTACCTGCAGATGCCTGCAAGCATTTGTTGTTTTTAAAATCTCCCCATCTTCCACGATAAGCCTCTACTAAGGTTTAATCTGTGGTACAGAGAGAAAAAAAAAAAACCCAAACCTAAAAGACAGCAGGGATCATAAATAGCTCATTTATACCTGAGCAGTGGGGAAAGTATTATTTGTGACTGGATCATCTTCCTATCATTTTTCCAAAGGCAGACAATTGGATTGCCAAATAGAATAATCGCCACCTTTCCTAGGGTCCTTCGGTACAGAGAAGGGGTAATGCATAGACAGGCAGAGCTTATCTCACCAGCATTCTTTCTACCAATCCCAGCACTGTCCCTGCTGCCCTTCAAATGGAAGCTTCAATGAGTACTGCACATCAAAAGACTTCCAATACGAACAATTACTAAAAAATATTGAAGAGTGGCCCTGTTTGCAGGGAAAAGTGCATCTTGACTGTATGATACTTACTCTATCAAACAAAATGCCTCCAAACACAGCACTGACATACTGAGAAGGAAGGAAAAGCTAACAGGAGACGGAGCAGACTGTCCATTTGAGGGGATGTGAACTCCAGGCAAAAGACGAGCAAGCTTTGGCATGAAGGGCCAGCTTGTGGGTCATCTGTCTGTTTACCCACCAAAGTCTTGCTGTGCTCAGCTCCCACATTCACCACCTCTATACAATTGCTGCTTCGTAAGGAAAAATCACATTAAAAAGTAAAAAAAAAAAAAAAAATAGGACAGTCAAAAAAAAAAAGCCAATTTACCTCTTGTCAACAAGACTCTCAGGTCAGTCAGCAAAATGTGGGAAAGTACCCTGTCCAGCATCTTTTGTATATGCCTCTGAAGATTGGAAAATATGATTCTATTGAATGACTTTGGGATGAGTTGAAATGTATTTGCCCTGGCCGATTCAACTGTCAGAGACTGCATCAGTCAGGATACGCCGTAACAACCCCCAGGCTCTGTGCTTAACATGGCTACATTTAACTCTCACTCGCACTACCCATTCAGTGCACGTCAGGGGACAGGGGAATTATGTTTAGATTATTTCCATCATTCCGGATCACAAGGTGATAGTCACAAGCTATGTTTCCCAATGACCATAGCAGAGGGCGAAGGAAGGGGGAGGGGAACATACTGGATCATGTACTCGTTTTTAAAACTTCTGCCACAAGTGACACATCCCTTGGATTGCTTCTCTTTGGCCAAGCAAAGTCACATGGCCATACCTAGGTTTGAAGGAGGGTGAGGAGATCTGGAATATTGAAACATAATTGTTTGATCACAGTGGGCGTTCCCCCAACGTCGTGTCTTAAGCCCACTTACTGCCATTCTCAGTAGTCCATCTCTGAGCTGAAAAGCTACTTGTCTGTAGCACAGGACGGACAGAATGAGGAGTCTGAAGATGGGGAACCATGCACCAAAATGAGTACTGAGCTGGATAATTCTGCAAGTTCTCAAAGTCTATCTCTATGACTCCAAGATATATGGGGAGATCAATGGAAGAAATTATCAATTCAGGCTAAGGATGAAATCAGTAAAACCAAAGCAGGGATGCTGGGGATTTTAAAAATCCAGATATATTATTTTGACATTTATGAATTCATTCAACAATGAGTTACTTAATGTACATCAGTAAGAAAGAAAGTTGTGATGGGTGCTGTTATAATAGGAGAAAGAACTATCTAAAGTAGATAGATACCAAGAAGGGTTTTGATTTTGTGAACAAGGGGTTTTATTCATAGAAGGGAGATAGGGGCAGGAGTTTGGCCCAGCAGTTCACACTTGGAAACCCACAGTTCCGTATGGAGTGCTTGCCCTGGCTCTGCTCCCAATCCTAGATTCCTGCTGATGCACACCCTGGAAGGCAACAAGTGATGATTGAAGTGGCTGGGTCCCTACCACCAGAGCAAACACCTGGATCAAGATCCCAGATAACTGATAGCTTGTTTAGGGGGATGATGAGTAGCAAGGCAAACCTGGTCTAGAGATGTACAGGAAGAACGGGAGACAGTGAGTCACACAGAGCGGCAAGGGTAGCAAAAATCTTCCTTATAGACTGGCGAGAGAGACTGGGTTTTATTACTGTATAATGAAATACTGATGAATGATTTTTTTTTTTTAATTTGAGAAGCAGAGAAAGAGTCCTTCAATATGAGGACTCATTCTTCAGCTGTATACAAGGGCCAGGACCAAGCCAGAGCCAGAGCCAGCAATGCAACCAAGGTCTCTCACATGGAAGGCAGGAACACAAAAGTGCTTGAACCATCACCACTACCTGCCGGAGTCTACATCCGCAGAAAGCAGGAATCAAGGGGCTGGAGGTAAGTACCAATCTGACCACTTTACAGGGGATTCTGGTGTCTTCCTGGGAGCTTAACCACTAGGACAAACAGCCAACCCTTTAAAACAATTTTTTTTTTGCTCTAGTTTGATTTCTAAGACTCGCTGAGTGAGAAGACAAGGCTTGCCTGAAGGCATATGTAATCAAATCTTTACTCAATGGCATAACAATAAATGAAGAAAAAGTGTTCCAAGCATCTTGGGAGCAGATGATAGTTCTTGTTTCTGAGCCCAACCTCGGAAGTCAATCTGCTCCATACATATCCACTAACTTATATTTATTTATTGACTAGCATAGGGAGCCATCACTGTTACAGATACTAAGGGCATGACTGTAAGCAATTGCCTTTCTTAGAGTTTTAACTCCAATAAATGTTAGTGATCAATACTCCAATTTTCAAGCAGCAATTATTCACTGTGTTACAGAATTTGGTAGCTGTCTTGTTGTGGTTTTTTTTTACAGTTATTTTCAAGTGTTTTCCGTAGGAACTCAATATAGTATCCACACTGACTTGTAAGCCTACCTCCTGCTCCATTTGCAGACTCACTTTCTATCACACGCTACTCACACTTCTGTCCAGCAATCCCAACAAGATAATTAGGCAAGTAATGGTGTGACATAAGTCACCACCTGAACAGTGGTATCCCTGATGAATTCCAATTCAAACCATGGCTGTTTATTTCCAAATCCAGCTCCCTGCTAATGTGCACAGAAGGGCAGTGGTGGATGGATGACCCAAGCACTTGGGCCTCTTCCACTCATATGGGAGATGAAGGTAGAGTTGCATGGTCCTGACTTCAGTCCCATTTGCTGCAGCCATCAGGGAAGTGAACCAATATGTGGAAGATTCTCTCTTTCTCCCTCTCTCTCCTCTCTTTCTCATGCTGCCTTTCAAGTAAATCATTAAATCTTTTCAGAAAGAGAATATTATTATAAGGGTAACCACATAACTTATCATCCAAACTGAGACACTTTGGAGAACGAAAAGATGTCACTAAAAGTTACTAAACTCATAAAACTACAATTACTATGCTTTATAAAAGTTTTACCATAAGTAAAATGGCTTTAGACCCATATCATCCACACAATTAATTACAAAACCACCTTCACACAGATCATTCAAAACGTCTCAGCCTCTGCTTTCTGCACGTAGTTCATTCTTTAGCCCCGTAATCTCCTACATTTCTCAATGACCTTGCAATGACTTTGTGCATCTCATAGGCTCAGCCCACGACACAGCTCACTGGTACACCAAGTGGCAAGCAGAGGCAGCCCTGAAATACTTCTCCCAAAGCCAACTAGAAGACAAGCTGTGACCGGTCTAGCAAAAACATGCATTTCGTTATATGAGTGGGCACTCTAGATACAATAAATGAGAGAGGGATGTTAATTATGTTGCATCAGTGAGAGATCAGGAAAAGACAGATTGTCATGGCTTCTTGGTCCAACTTAGCCATGGATTAAAATGATACCAGTTCTTTGCCCTTACATCTCAAAACCATGGAAAGTGTACATTAAGCTTTGATGAGGGTAGTCAAAATTATGACCATTTGGGGAATGAACCAGCCAATGGAAGATCTTTCTGTCTCTCTCTTCTTTCCCTCTTTCTTTCTCTCTGTTTCTCCCCCGCCCCTTCTCTCTCTGCCCTTCTCTCTCTCTGTTTTAATTCTATATTTTCAATCAAAATAATCTTTTTTTTAAGTCAGCAGATGCAGAAAAAAATTTTTACTGATTTTATCTGCCTAAAAATGGAGTCTCCCAAAAGAATTCAATTGTCATAAATCTCCGTGGGAGTTTTTCAACCAGGACAAATGATTCCTATCACCAGAGAGAACTCTGCATCGGCACACAAAAAAAATCAGCTAAACAGGCGTTATCTCAAAGCTGTCATATCGCCCATCTATTCTCCAAGGGCCCATTTATCGTTTCTGAAAGTCATTTTCCCTCCTGTAAGAACCCCTTCTCTCCACTATGCCTATTTAAGAAGTCATTTGTTTTCCTGAAGCATCTTTCTTCCCAGGACCTTCCTCAATTGCTTATTCTTTACTTTGCTTTGACTATGATGTTCAAAACAAAAGGAGGTTGGGGGGACTGGGACTGAATTTCCTGTTTAATTGTTTCAATGCTCCTAGCAATGCAGAAGTGACCTCCAATGTATACTGCTATATTTTGATCATCTCCCTAAGCACACAGATGAGAAAAGGTACTAAAATTGAGAACAGGGAGCAGATATTTGGTCTGGAAACTAAGAGGCTGCTTGACATACCTGCATCCTGAGTACCTGAGTTCAAGATCTAGTTCAACTCTTGATTCCACTGTGGGAGGTAGTAGAGTATAACTCAAGTGTTTGGCTCCCTGATACCCAAAGGAGAGAGCTGGGTTGAATTTCAGGCTCTTGGCTGCAACCTGGGTTTGCTCTGGCTATTTTAAGTGTTTGGGGAGATAGGAAATTCTCTCTCTCTCTCTCTCTCTCTCTCTCTCTCTCTCTCTCTTACATACACACACACACACACACACACACACACACACACACTGTAGCCATAATAAACTCATATTCCTTTCCTTTTTTTCATATATTTTTAAAACCACCCACTGAAAATTGTGAGTTACCTAGGTTAGTATGGTGAATAGTAATATTTGCATAAGAATTTCAGGAACCTCCCATGGGGTGGTGGTTTGGAACAGTGAACCAAGCTAACCAGAGCTTCCGACCAACTGAAGCTGAGCCCTATTGTCAGAGGCCTCCACCAGGTGGACAGCTGGACTTCCCCAGATAACCTGGGTGGACCCTCATCAGAACGCAGTCTGAGCATCTGCATAGTTATCAATCGAATAGACTCACTATTTTATTTCTAACCTTATCTGCAACTGTCCCTATCCCTTCAAGCTCCTCTTACTGGTTTATCAGGTGGAAAGAGCTCATTCTGGATCCAGAAGTCTTCGTTTCCCTAAAATGCCAGCTTCTTGAAATAAACCTTTTCATCTTAACAGTTGTCTGGTGCAAAAGCAGCACAAGCCTGATTATTTGTCCAGTAATTCCTTCTTTCTACCTTTCAAATAAAATAAACGAGAATTTTTAAATGGCTTTCTGCCAACTGCTACCCATCAATAAGCAATGTCATAATTTTTCATGCAGTTTTTCTCTTATTTGCTTGTTTTATTTTCTTTTCCAAGCAGGTAGTGTGTGTGTGTTTAGGACCCCAGACTGGCATGCTGTCAGGGCACCTTTCATGTGCTTGGGTTCCGGGCAGGTGGGTAAAGCTCCAGGTCATCATGCCACCATGCTGGAAGACCGTGTTTGGAAATCCAGGCACACAGTTTTTAAAAGCATTAACTTCTCAGTTTGGATGGGAAAATACAGATACGATCACAATTCAGGCGTTGCAGATAACCCGGTAGAGTTGAGAAATGTTTTATAGAAGTCAAGAGCAAGTGAAATTCGGATTCTGCGCAACTTCCTACCCCACTGGTGACTTTTTTTTAATCTTAAATATTGTTGAATGGCATTTTCCTCCAGTGTGAGTCCCCAAGGATTGCGAATAGGAGTGCATGAGGAACTCGATGCAAGACTAAAGCTGGTGTGAGTCTTCTTGTGCTACAGGGCACTCAAAGAGGCAAACATATTCAATTATTCACACTCCCTTTCCTGCAAGAGGAATCTTACTCATGCTGTTAACCTGCCAATCTTGAAACCCAGTGCTAGCCAGGCAAACTCCGTTATGCAGGCAGCTTGGCATTCTGTGGGTCAAGTCTGCCTGCCCAATGCTTCAGGCCGTGGGGGCTCTGCTGTAAGGTGTCTTAAGCAGAAATTTGATGGTGTAAAAAGCACCACAAAGCATTCTACTAGAATAGTTTCAAGCAGAAGCCACAAAGCTCCCAAGCAGACATCACCAGCTCTGATCATGTGCATACAGGTGCAATCAAAGGAGGAAAGATAGAAAGAACAAGAAGGATATTCCCTAGCACCATCTGATCTGGTTGGTTTGGTCACTTAAAACACACACACACACACACAGTAACTAAAAAGAATCTTATCTTCAAGATAAGAAAGACTCAAGTCAGAACATAGGAGAGCAACAGTATTGAGCCTGAACCCTTGAATTGATGAAATATTAGTGAAAAGCTTGGGGACATTACAAACTGCTAAGGCCATGCATTATAAAATTCACCAGGGAGCCTCTATGCATATCGAAAGTCCACCTTCTGCTCATGGGGGATGAAACCTGATTCCTATCCCGCCCTCCCCCACCCCAACTATGCCCTAACTCCTGGGAGATTCTACCCTCACTTTCTCTTTATCCCCCCAAAATAAAATCTCTAACTAGTCGCCACCTCTCCTTTTTCTGAACCCTCAACTTCTAAAACCTAACGTAAAAACCAAATAAACAGAACATCAGGCCAAATTCAAATTCATTTTAAATAGTGTTACAGAAATGGACGTCAAGGATAAAACAATCTCAGTTTCACACGAAAAAAATTTTCACTTGGACAATTTGAGCGAGCAAAGCGAGAGGTCGGGGTGCAAGCGAGGAAAATCCTAGAGAATGGTGCAAGGGAGTCTTTTAAGCACAGTTTGGGTGAGCAGAATAACAGCCAACAAGAGTGCAGGGACAAAACCCATCATAAGGCCAGAATTGCAATCCTATCTAGCTTGCTCATGATGAAATTAGAACCGATCAGAAGGATACAAGAGGCAACGTTTTCCTTGCTATTCTCATGATGAAACTAGAAATTCAGAAGGGTAGGAAGACACTTTTGTCTTGCTAAAATCACCTTCTGGGGAGAAGCAATCATCCCAAACACTTCTAGAGACTCCACTTCTAATTCCAACAGGGACGTGACCTCTGTAACACCCAACAGCATCCGGTATCAGAATGCTGGTTTGAATATCAGCGACTCTGCTTTTAATCCAGCTCCCTGCTAAGGCTCCTGGAAACACAGCAGGAGATGGCCCACAGGCTCTGTGTAGGACATCCAGACACAGTGCATTCTCTTTGCTTTAAACTGATCCAACTGCAGTCATTGTGGCCAACTGGGGAGCAAACCAGCCAACAGAATATCATATTCTATTTCTGAATCTCATGCTGTGTGTCACTCCACCTCTCAAACAAACGTGCAAAGAAGATACCTTGTACATAGCCTGCATTTTCTTAATTTATGGAATTGGTCTACAGAACCTTGATTATTGCAGTGATGGAAAGGAAATCGCTGTTTCCTCTAGATTCAAGTTCAGTGTCTGGGACCCTGCCAATTACACCGATTAAAAAAAAAAACAGATGAACAAGAGAAAACAGTTATTTCTATGCAATTAAGGAGCTTCACAGAATTGAAATGAAAACCCCAAAAGACAGTCAGACCCAGAGGTCAATATATCACTTTGAAAAAGGGCAATAAACTTGTGGAGAAATGATAAAACAAAGAAGAATACTGAGCTTCTAGAAGCGGTAAATTAAGGGAAGGAAAATACATGGGGAAAGATAAGGATTATCGAGTAAAACATATTTGTGCAAGTCCATCTGGCTGCTGACTTTCCATCTTCTGGATGACCATTCGAATCCCCTTGGGAGGGGGGGATTGCCGCAGAAGTTTCTGCCCTTGGTCGGGTAAGGATAGCTCCAAGAAGGTCCTTCGTGTATCTGTTGACTCGCACAAAGTAACCCAGGTGCCACCGTGGCATCCTACAGGTGATGTTCTCCGTTTCCCTCCAGTAGCCACACTCATTGTAAGGATGCCGTGGGCTGACTTAGAAATACACAGGCTCCTTAGCAAATACTGTCATCATGACTGCAAATTTCTCTCATTGTGATGTAACTTTCGTAAATTTTATAAACACTAATTTTTAACTCAGAAAAAAACATCAGTCGGGAAATCAGTCACAACAGGAAACTAGCATGCGAAATGAAGGATTATTTCCAGATGACATGAAATCTTTCTCCAAATATGCAGGTAATATTATGCTTCAAAATGCTTTTTCACATTCATTCAACAAGCAAGAATTCAATAATCTGCCATTGTTTTAGGCACAATTTCAAAACCTTGCATTAACCACTTGTTTTTCATTTTTACCCAATACATAATTATGCATACTTACGAGGTATAGTGGGACATTTCAATAAACGTATGCAAAATGTAATAGCCAGATCACGGTAAGTAGTATATCCGTCATCTCAAACATTGCTCATTTTTTATGTTGGGAACTTCCAAAATATTCTCTGCTACCTATTTTGAAATACACTAAAAACTGAAACCAGCAGCCAAGATAAACTTTTTTAAACTAACATTTTTAAAGATTTATTTTATCTTTTTAATCGCAAAATCAGATATACAGAGAGAAGGAGAGGAAGATCTTTGGTCTGATGAGTCACTCCCCAAGTGACCACAGCGGCCAGTGCTGCACTGATCCGAAGCCAGGAGCCCAGATCCTCTTCTGGGCCTTCCACAGGGGTACAGGGTCCCAAAGCTTTGGGCTGTCTTCAACTGCTTTCCCAGGCCACAAGCAGGGAGCTGGATGGGAAGCGGGGCTGCTGGGATTAGAACTCGCAGCCATATGGGATCCCGGTGCACTCAAGGCTAGGACTTCAAATGCTAGGCCACGCCACCGGGCCCAGCAAAATAACTTCTTAGTGCAGGATGTTGAAGAAGGTGATATTGGATAACTGGTGTGGGATCATGGAGCTGGTCACTAACCCTGTATAATATTATCTTTCTGCTTGCTCAATAGAGCTCCCCTTCACCAGGGATTTAAGGTGGAGAGGTGCCAGGAGAAGAGGCCCTGCCTTTCCAACCTCTTAAAAAAGGACAGGAGGGCCTCTGCTCTGCAGACCGGGGCAAGAGGGGTGCAGAGCTGCCCTTTCTGCCTACTTCCCTTCCCCAACCCCTCTTCTCCTCTGATCTATGCCCACCCTATGCTCCTATGTGTGTGCACAGGTGGGGGGCAGTGTTTGTTCTCCCCTGTTTTACATATACATCACTCTGAGCGTGCTCCAGTGCTTGGAATGCTTCTCTAGGTAGATGGCAAGGTCCTGGAGTAAAAATTGGGCTCACTTCTCCCACTCCAAAGGAGAGGAAGGATATGACCATGAGCCTTGAAACGGCACGTGTCCTGATTTTAATTCCACCTCCATCTCTCAGTAACTGTGACTGTTGGCAAGCAAATTCTTCTCAGTCTCAAAAAACAGATCTAACTACCTCAATCCCTGTCATGGTGAGAACTACATCAAATTATGGACACATATAAAGTACTTTGCAATTGAAAGGGTTTGTTATAGTAAATTGCATATTGAACTGAATTAGACTGACAGGAGTACTACAAAATCAACAGGGAGTAGATTTGGGGTAGTGATTATCTTGATTATCTCACTCATTGACTCAAAACTATCTAAAGAGTGGATTCAAGAAACTCATAGTTTGTAAACTACTTGGACAAAATCAAATCCTTATTGATTCCAGTAATAACAATAAAAAGCTTCCATTGATTGAGCGTTAATGACATGCCTGGTACTTTTTATGACATAGGTTGGCTGTGTTCACAATTTCATTATTTTAAAACTCAGAGAAGTAGATGCTATTAAAAAGATACTTCAAAAACACTGATAGAAGATGGAATTAAAAGAAAAGTTAATTTTGAAGGGAAAAAAAAAAAACCACACAAAACCCATACAGTAAACATTTTGCAATTCCAGGACTTTTTGAAGACTCCTTACATTTAGGGACAGGTGAAGCAGTTGTTAAAATTTTGAGTTGAAATTCTGCTTTGTAACAGCCATGATCTTGACCATTGGTGCAAGTCCCCTTCCCATCCAGACCATGGTCATGGTCTCCTAAAAGCGATCATTGTGGAAGCTTCTTCAGGAGTTCTTCCCTAAGCCCATAACTGCTTCTTCCAATCTATAGTCAAGCTATGGCCAGAGTGCTGTTCCGTAAACACTCATGCCATCTGCTTAAAGTCAAGTTACACAGTGGTTCTCAGAAATCAAGTGCACACAGACGACCCAAAGATCTTAGTAAAGTACGAATTCTGAAGCCATGAGTGTGGGAGAGGGTTGAACCTGAGTCGCTACTTCCCTAAGTAACAAGCCCCCAGAAACTGCCAATGCGGCAGATATGGAACGCTCCAGACACCAGGCAGAGTCCAAACACCGTCGTTCCACAGGCCTTGTATGGTTCTCCATCTCGGTCACACTCCCTGGTGGTTCAGGGACTCCCACCCTTGCTCAGTGTCCCTGGAAGTTCTTCCTCCTCGTGGAGCATTGCTCTGTTGACCAGATTGCTCCTCGATGCCACTTTTCCCCAGGCCGTTTCAGCCCCTCACCTCCAGCTTCCCAGAGCTTCCAGCATCCTCGAAGACTCAGCCCAACCGCCACCCTCATGAAGCATTCTTGCAGGCACAATTGATTTCACTCTTCCCTGCACTCTTCAGCACCTGGTACTGTTCTAGAACTAGCCGCCTTGTATGGCTGCATTTTCAAGTATCTGTTCCCATCTCCAGAGACGCTCCTTGCCTGCCTGACTCATGTTTATATTTGGGATTTGCTAAACATCAACAAACGCTTGTCAAGTTCAACTTGCAATTGGGAAATTGAAATCACTTTAGAATGCCACATTAGACAGTGGAAGGAACTGTACGGGGCACAGCATCCCTGAACAGAGAAAGCCTGATTGATTCTCTAAAGTGGGTCTTATAGACGAAGGTTGACGTCAGATGAATGAATCAGGGAGGACCAACGGGGGAAAGGGAAGCGAAACGCTTGGGGCTTTTTCAGTCTTGCCTTACATTTGGCTTGGGGAGTTATTTGTTCCACTCAATTTAAGCAGAGAATGTCACTGTTTCTGAAAGTTTTTAAGCCATGTGTCACTTAGCTTCCCATGTTGGCTGCGACCTTGCCCTCCCTTCTGTGTCTGTGTGGTTCAACCACAAGTTGTTACTCCAATCAGAAACCTTACTCAGAAACGTGCTGCTGAAAGGTAACGAGAAGAACTTGCCATGATTCGATGTCAAGGTGACATTTTTTTTTCCTTTCACCTTTTTTTTTTTAAGATTTTTATTTTTTTATTACAAAGTTGTCAGGAGCCGTCTTGTTCCCCATTCTCTCCTAGGTGGTTGCGACCCCCATTGACTGTCCCGCTGGACGGGACACAAAGTCAGATATACAAAGAGAAGGAGAGACAGAGAGGAAGATCTTCCATCCTATGATTCACTCCCCAAATGACCACAATGGCCGATGCTATGCCGATCCGAAGCCAGGAGCCTCTTCCAGGTCACCCAATTGGGTGCAGGGTCCCAAAGCTTTGGGCCACCCTCGTCTGCCGTCCCAGGGCACAAGCAGGGAGCTGGATGGGAAGCAGGGCCGCCGGGATTAGACCAGCGCCCACATGGGATCCCAGCGCGTTCAAGACTAGGACTTTAGCTGCTAGGCCACACTGCTGGATCCCACCTTTGGTTTTTATCAGATCTCAAATTACAATACCCTGCATGTACCATGATATAGATTGGACAATCCAGATGGGGTTTTCTTTTTCAGATTCATTTATTAGGGCTGATGCAATGACTGAACAGGTTGATCCTTCAATGTCAAGCAACAGCATCCCACATGAGTGCTGCTTTGTGTCCCAGATGTTCCACTGCCAATGACCTGAAAAAGCAGCAGAGGATGGCAGAAGTCCTTGGGATCCTGCACCCACATGGGAAACCTGGAACAGGATCCTGGTTCCTGGCTTTTGATCAGCTTAGCTCTAGCCATTAGTCATATTGTCTGGTGCCCAAGTACAAAAGAGGTGAACAAAAGAGGTGAAAGGAAAACCCCTCTTGGTGCTGGTGGACAGGTGGACAGGTGGGCAGGTGGGCAGAACATGCTTTCCTGCAGACTTGATTCCTCAGTGCCTGGCTCTGAGTCCAAGCCACAGCAGGCTGTCACTTTGGCTGCTGGCTTCTTACAGGTAAGTGACAGCCTTCCACCTCATATATAACCTATCAGGCTGGAGGCACAGTTTGGATTAACACCTGCTCACATTTGATTGATGATGCTTCATGTCAAATACGGTTGATCTATCTGGCATTGATAGAGCTTCTAAACTTCTCTCTGATTACTGAGATTAGTTTGGGACGTGTATGCAGACCCTTGATCATTTTAAAAGACCCTGCTGCCATCTCAGAAATCAATTCCATGCTGTTCTTTAAATTTATCATCAAACTTAATTCAGAACTTGGGCTTGTCTCCACTTGCATTCCCCAGACCTTTAGTTTGATGCCAAAGTCCAGCTTGTGACTCAGGTTCTGCTTCTTGACTCTCATACTTAAAAAGAGAAAAAAAATCTAGATGCATAAAAGCATCGAATAAGATAAATATTTGTCCTTTTCCCTTATAATCTCAGATGATTGGAAGCTAGATAATATTGATAGACATGCACACTTTCATTCCAACCTAAAATAAATTAGCTTGAAATACAGATCATCTCTCAAAACAGTGCAAGTGAATGAAATATCTAGAGTGACTACGCCTCTATTGCTCTGAAATCATGCCAAGGATCTGTCTCCAGGAGAATGGACGATACTCACAGCTGGGGCACTAAGATCATTCTGGTCAGAGAAGATGAGCTCAACTCCCTTGGAGAAGCACCTGGCCTTTCCTGTCAGCAGGGATCACAGGTGTCTCACTTCAGCAGAATTTGCCCAGCAAGCTCATGCCAGTGTAGCTGCCGGGGCTTTTGGTTGCCCTTGAGAAACCAGCCGCCTTGGGCCACCTGTTGGTTATTCAAAAGTAAGAAAGGCTGAGTTCTGTCTCTGCCTGGCAGTGCTGGCCAGGTCACCCCCAGGGTCCTTTTGAAAGGGGAGACAGGTTACTCTGGACACCGCTGTATTTACCAGCTCAAAAATCAGAAATGAACTTCCACCGCACATCAGCTGCAGAAACAAATGTCCTTCCTCAAGATTCAAGGGAAATTCATCGCTAATTCACTCAAGATGACTTGACCCTCTTCTATGTACTGGGCACTAACTACGTTGACTGCAGCCAAATAATCAGAAAGACAGAAAAAAAAAATCTGCCTTCTTGAGGCTTACACTGTAAAGGGAGACACAGACAACGGAAAACTAGATAAGTAACTGTGTGTGTGAAAAGTACTTGCAGTAGGTTCTGCGATGCTGCAGGCACATTCCTAGTGAAACCAGGGACAAGAAAACCCCCTAGCCTTCGCTGCCTAAATTGCCAGCAACCTGTAATAATCACTTCTGCCCGCTGCATAGTAATACAGTATTCCATAATGGTTGTCTTTGCTTTAAAAAAAAAAATCTGCTGAGCTGTCTGCTTAGAATCGCTGACAAAATGGGACAGCATCGGCTGCAGCCAGAGCTATACCTGTGCATGAGAAGATGAACTTGAACGGATCAGAGTCACTTTATGGCTCATTACGATGCTAAAGGACACGACTCAGATGACCTTTCAGAGGCCACCGTTGACCACACTGTGCATGCATAGGCATTGTTTGTTAACACACACACACTCTCGGGACATTCCCTTGCACTTGCACTTATGTCCCACCACGTAGTTTCCTCCAGCTATACCCCATTCAGCCTGACTCCAGAAATCTCCAAGCACCTTTCCGAATGAGATGAATTTGGGTTTTGTTGTTATTTGTTAGGCCTCCTTGCAGCCCTGTAATGGTAAATCAATCTCTTTCTCTCTCTCTCTCTCTCTCTCTCTCTCTCTCTCTCTCTCTCTCTCTCTCTCTCTCTCCCTGTGTGTGATATGTGTGATATGTGATATGTCTTCTCTCTCTAAATCTAGGGGCCAATGTTGTGGTTCATGGGGCTAATCCTCCACCTGCTAGAGCCGGCATCCCACAAGGGAACCAGTTCATGTCCCAGCTGCTCCACTTCCAGTCCAGCTCCCCTACTTATGGCCTGGGAAAGCCGTGAAGAATGGCTCAGTTCCTGGGCCTCTGAACCCAGATCTGCTTAGTTCTGGCTGTTGCAGCCTTTTGAGGAGTGAACCAATATATGAAAGATCTCTTCCTGAGTCTTCTCTCTATAAATCTGCCTTTCAAATAATAAATAAATATTTAAAATATAAATAAATCTGAAAAGTAACCCTCAGTCAAGGAGGAACAGAGATGGCTGTATTTGACTCAGCTCAAAATTCTTTCCTTGTCAACTGGTACAAGGCTGTTCTTACCTGACAGGGAGTGTTAGGGAAGGCCCTGCAGGAACAAGTGGCTTCTCCTCTTAATTCTAGCGTATAGATGCTCCTTATTTATGGGATTTGAATTAATGATTTTTTGGTTTTACAATGGTATAAAAATCAATACTCATTCAGTAGATACTAGACAGTACCCACACAACATTCTGTTTTTCACTTTCAATACAGCATGCAATACATTACATGAGACAGTCAACACTTCCTTAGCAAATATGGTTGGGGGCCCAGCACAGTAGCCTCATGGCTAAAATTCTCTACTTCCATGTGTCAAGATCCCATAAGTGTCCTGGTGGCCCCACTTCCCATCCAGCTTCCAGCTTGTCGCCTGGGAAAGCAGTCAAGAACGGTCCAAAGCCTTGGGACCCTGTACCCACGTGAGAAACTCAGAAGCAGCTCCCAGCTCCTGGCTCCTGGCTCCTGGCTCCTGGCTCCTGGCTCCTGGCTTCGAATCGGCTCAGCTCCAGCCATTATAGCCACATGGGGAGTGAATCATCAGATGGAAGATCTTCCTCTCTGTATATCTTACTTTCCAATAAAAATAAATAAACCCTTTTTAAAAAAAGAAAAGAAAATATCTCTCCCCTAGCTGCTGCAATAATCCCTTCCCATCCCACCCATAGACCTGCATGGGTCTGTAATCTCCTCACACCTAAGTAACAAAGATTTTAAAACCAAATTTAAAATTTTAAAAAATATTTTAAAAGAAAACATACTTTGTATTTGATGATTTTGCCAAACCACAGGTTACATACAAGAAATGCATTTTTCACTCGCTGTATTTTCAGGTGGTAACAGTTTCAATCAAGATCTCACCCTCTGTAACTGAGGGGCATCTGTACCCTCCCCTCCAGTTGCTCCTCTGGGGCAGCAGCTGGCGATGCGGGGGACAACCTCAAGATCATTTCTGCCCCGAAGAATTTCAGTAGCAGCAACCTCACAAGGAACTCCTTAGAAAGTTACATGGCAAAACCCATCCCTGAGAATTCCCCTCACAACCCAGAGAGGTAGAACCCCAGTGATGCACAGGTGCACCACTTCTGGAAACTTCTCTACCACCTGTGGCCCATGGGCCAGGCTGTCTGCACTTAAATCTGGAGCTCTTCCCCCATAAGGGACCTCCTCAAGGCTGTTCCTTGATGTTCTGCCACATCCCTGTAGGTCAGGGCAAATATTGTTCCCGTATATTTTAGCACTCCTCTTTTATTCTTTAGCATGTAATGCCTTGATGTATCAAATGATTTGCTTCAGTCAACTACAACAAGACATGCAGACATGGAGTGATTGTCACAAAGGAAGTTTACACTCAGAAATCCCTAGAGGCAGGGACGCACTGGGTAGGACCCATTGAGGAGCACCAACACTGAGCTGGAGGAAGAGAATCCTTCCTGGGATTTTTACAGGAAGGAAGAGGTGAGGTAAGGTAGGTAGGTTGGGTAAGCTAAAGATTGGATATTTGGGGCTGGTATTGTGGTGTAGCAGGGTCACACCATGGCCTGCAACACTGGCATCTTATATAATTACCAGTTCAAGTCCCCGCTGCTCCAGTTCTGATAAAAGCCTGGAATAAAGCAGTGAAGGACGGCCTCTGTCACCTAGGTGGAAGACGGGAAAGAAATTCCTGATTCCTGGCGTTGGCTTGGCCCAGCCCTGGCTACTGCAGCCATCTGGAAACTGAATCAGCAAACGGACGATTCTCTCCCTCTCTTTTCTCTTCATCCCTCCCTGCCTCCCTCCCCAACCCTGTGTAACTCCAATTTTCAAATAAATAAATAAATCTTTCAAAAAAAATAAGGTTGGACGATTTGAATGATTTCAGTGTGGTCTGAGTGGCTCTTGGCTATCTAAAACCTAATCAGGAAGCAACTTATGGCAGGGAAACTGTTTCATTGTTAAGCACTAAAGTTTTGGGTTACAACTGTTGAATTTACGTGATCAGTGTGGCCTCCAATGCATGTCTTCCACCCTGTAATTTTTTATGTTTGTGTGTATTACTGGATATCACTGTTAATTTTTTTTTTTTTTTTTTTTGCTGAATTGGGTGCCACTTATACCAGTATTTATTTAGTGTTTTTCTTTGCATCAACTCACATTTTTACTAGCTCCATTCTAAGCAATGAAATGCTGTAAGTTACATTATAAAGTATTAAATTCCTAGTTATATTTCTATGATATGAGGGTTCTTCAAAAAGCTCATGGCATCAGATTTTAAAAAGTGTTTATTTTGTTGCAAAAAGAATTTTGAAATGCATAGTTTGTTCATAATGTTTGCCATGAACTTTTACAAGACTGCTCTTTTTATATATAGGATTTCAACATATTTTACACCACCATAAACCTTAACTCTTAATTCCCTTTTTATGACCAGTTTTGAAGTGCTCTCCTACAACTATATATATTAAATGCCTATTCATGTCTACTACTAAAGCGAAAGATCTGACCTTCATGACCTTCACCTCACAGAGCACAGATAAGTACAGCACGTTTCGGGAAACACAGACTGTATGAAAGGACCTGCGCTAACACAAATCTCCATGAATGACGTGCAGAGATCTCTGGAAGTGCCAGAAGGCTAGGAAGGACTCCATATGCCGTTGGCATCTTCCTACATGGGGAGGAAGACACCCTGCCATATTTTAAGCATTTTCTTCAAAAAAAAAAAAAATGCTCATCACTGCAGACATTTGCAAATACCAAGAACTTAAAATAGAACTTCTAGCAACTTCCATTTCCCTCACAGGATAACAACATCACAATTGATCTCAACCTATACAAAACAACACCCTTCAGCTCCAGTCAGTATTATTCTAACAGATATAGGGAGGAGAAAAATGCAGTCCACTTGGGATATGTAAACACTTTAAAGACCACACCACACTGCTGCATTTAAGGCTGGGGAAAAAAAAATCATGATGGCAACATTAAAAATAATAGATGACAAAAATAAACATATATATAAAATAATAAAGAACAATATTAATTTAAGAATAATATATAAATAACAATCGATGATTGCTCTCTCACTTCTACCACTCAACTGGTCATCCAGGTAAACTGCTCTCCTTTCTCAAATCGCTTTATTCTTCTATGATGAGAGAGTTGTATTAGAATAACACTTCTTTAGACAACATTATTGGATACGTATCATTATCTACCAACACCCTACTAATATTTGCTTGTAGGCATCTGATGTTATAAATGTTCCTTTTAATACTGTTTTGCTATATTTCATGGGTTTTGATATTTTTGTTTTTATTATCATTTCTTCAAAAAAAGCATTTTTTCTTTTTCCTCTTATGAATTTCTTCAGTGACACACAGGTCATACAGTAGCATCGTTTCTTTCAAGAAGGTTGGTGCTATTTAACTTCCTGTTGTAAATTTTCTCTTTCATCCTATCGTCAATTTTGGTTTATGGCTTTTCATTTTTTTTTCCCCAGGCTGTGTTTTCATTCATGCTGCCTGCCACACAACTCCTCAGAGGAGCCCGCTGGCCAAGAAGCAGGTGTGAGACACCTGGTGGAGTACCGGTCAGCTCCTAGCACCCTTGCACTGGAGCCACAGCTCTCCATGCCTTCCACAGCCACTCCTCCCCATATATAGGGACCCAAGAGCTGGTGTCACCAGGGGCTGGGCAGCTGAGCTGTCCCAGATGGGCCTGAAATGGGAGGGCCTGGCCCGGCAGGGCCTGCAGGCTGGACAGGTCAGCTCCTGGTGGGACCCTCAGCACCATGGCACACTGCACAGTGACTGGCACCAGGGCCTCAGAATCTTCCTCAGCAGCACCCTGGGCCAGACAGAAAAGGGGACAGCTGAGGCTGCAGTGGCCTCTCCCCCAGCTTGACTGACAGCTGGAGGGACAGATCTTACACCTGCCCCTGTGGGATCCTCAGCTGCCAAAGGTCCTACAGGTCAAGCAACCTGCTTGTCCGCCTGCTGCACCTGGGCCACCCTGAGGCATAACCTGGGCTTGCTTTTCCATCAGCTCCCGGTCGCTGCACCTGGTTCAGGGCATTGTCCAGGCCATCAGGGGCAACCTCTGGGTCACTTGCCCATGGCCTCCATCAAGTTGCTGACCACCTCAGCCCAGAGCCCCAGCTGGTACTGGGCGGCTGCCGCATTGTGTGTCACCTCTCAGGCACACTGCCTGAACCACGGGTCCAACTTCTGTGTAGTCGATGGCCACATTGCCCCGAGCTGTGTTTGTGCCTTCTGGAAGTCAGACAGCGCCTCCTGGAACCTAGGGCAGCCTGGTCAGGGGTCAGGACACAAGGCAGAGAGAATGGGGCCGGGGGTCCTATTGCACCCCAGACTCTTCTAAACAGAGCACATATCCTGGCACAACCTCCTGTCCCTGCTCTTGGGGACCCCGATCTATCTCTGAGGCTCCACGGCCCACACTGGAGAATTTACCTCCTAATGGCAGGACTCCAGTGCCTGATCAGAGAGTGGGGCTGCCAGGCACATGCCACAAAGAAGGGGACCAAGATGAGCATCCCCTCCCAACCTGTCCGGGTCCCATGTGAATGACTGTGGCTTTTTATTTGAAGGACTGTGTAGTAACTGTATAAAGATTATCAGATCCAGATGTGAACACACAATGCAGTATGCATCTGTACTTCCAAATTAAAGATGAACTCCAATGAAACTGTTAAGTATATCTTGACAATAGGATGCTGGACTGTCTGCCATTGTCCATACCTACAATGTCAGAATACACTTAAATGGCAGAATGATGGACTACACCTGCTCATGAAGAGGAGAAAGAGGAGAAAGAGGAGGAGCAGGGGTGAAGGGGAAGGAGAGGGGGAGGTGGGGGAGAAGGAAAGGGAAAGAAGAGGCTGACTTTGGTCCTGCCCCATCTCTCCGATGAGACTCACTCTATGTCCTTTGCTCCCACATGCATTCTCACCAGTGGCATTGCTGCCATCCACTGCCCCCACCAGAGACCGAGTCAGTGGGGCTGCCTGAGCAGTCTCTCCTTCATAAATACCTTGTCTTGGATGCTTCATTACAATCATGAAAAGCTGAGTAGCAGGAAAAAAAAATAAGAAAAATGATGGAATATGCTAAGTAGAGGGAAGATGGAAAAAAATGCAAGATCTTAGAAAGAGCAAATGATGGTGAATATTTGATTGAAAACAAGACAGCAGACAACTTATGCCCAGACTCACACAAGGAAGGGTATAAATTTGCAGTAAGTACAGCTTCCACTAAATAGAGCCAGGAGACTGAAATCATCTCAACTTCTGGAAATTCTATAGCCCACAATCTCTGTTCCTCTAGAAGAATATAAAGACACCCATTGATTAAATGTTTTAAGTATTGCCGCAGGATAAATTATTATTTTAATATTCTGTCCCCAACCTCACCTTACCCTCAAGTGACACTGGTTCATACCTGAAATTATGTTAAGATATTCAATGCCTCAATTATCCTCTGGGAATTTTAACTGTTGTTCTCATGTACACTAATAATTTTTGGTGTAATTTTTCCCAGGAGATTCTATCAAAGAAAGTATGCATAGATTTACATATGTAATTGCTAATAAAACTCCCAAGAAGAAAATAGCCCTCTATCCAGGTGGAAACAGTATCATTTGACAGCAAAGCTTGATGTCTCTCAAAGTATATTTACAATGTTATGGAAGAATGCTAGGCTACAAATCAAACGCAGTGAGGAAACACAGAGTGCAGCCTTGGCAAGCAGCTACTCGTTTGATGGTTGCGTGAGCACAGTGTAATCTCTATTATGCCTTAACCAGCATTTTGTCTTCTCAGGCTGGGTACACCATTCTTATTTGAAAATAATTCCAAAATAGTAGAGAAGTACAGCTCTGTTTTCTATCCTGAATTCCAAAGGAGGAGACAGATTCCCAAATTCCTGGCTCTATGGCTATAGTGCTGTGATGAATCTTGCCAAACTTTAACTTATTAGAAAAGCAAAATCTTAAATTGGGAGTTTTGTGTTGCAGGTATATTGTTATCTAATAGTGTCACATCAGCGCAAGCACAGAAACTGCAAACCTAAAGGAATTTATTTGGAATCCTAGGAATTTCAGGTCAAGATGTACAGGTTCAAGGGCCAGCAAAGTGGTACAAAACCTGCAAAGTGGTACAACAGGCCCGTTCATGTCCTGACTGCTCCACTTCCAATCCAGCTCCCTGCTAATGGTCTGGGAAAGCAATGGAGGATGGCCCAAGTCTTTGGACCCCTGAACCCATGTGGGAGACCCACAAGAAATTCCTTGCTCATGGCTTCAGACCAGCCCAGCTCAAGCCATTACAGCCATTTGGGAGGTGAACCAATGAATGGAAGAACGCAGTTCTCACCGTCTCTCTGTAAAAATCAAGCTTTCAATCAAAAATAAATAAATCTTTGAAAGAAAAAGATGTGCAGGTCCAAGCAGCTCTTAATCAGTATATCCAAGGAAACCCGGAATGTTTGCAGCTCTTTTCTTAAGGTTTTAATTTTTAAGATTTAATGCATTCAAATTTATTCACTTCAAAGGTAGAATTACAGAGAGAGAAAGAGAAATAGAGATACAGAAATCTTTCCACCGGCTCATTCCCTAAACAGCTATAACAGCCAGGGTGGGACTAGGTAAGGCTGTCTATAGCTACAACGTCATGATATACTTAAACAGCAGAATGATGGGACTTGTGACTGTTGCTGAAGCACTACACTATTGTAATACTATAGGGGGAAAGAGTGGGAGGAGAAATAGAATGGGGAAGATAGAAGAGGAATTCTATAAATCTATTGACCTGTATCATTTTTAACAAGTAGAAAATTTTTAAATAAAGCATAAAAAATAATACACCATACGCATGATGGGAAAAAAATAGGATCCTGGAATTCCATTCAGGTTCCCCACTTGGGTAGAAGGGGTCCAAGCACTTGGACCATATTTCACTGCTTTCTCCGGTATAGCAGAAGGAAGCTAGATGGGAAATGGAGTAACCAGAATTCGAACTGGAACTCATAGGATGTCTGCATCACAAGTAGAGACTTTATCTGCTGCACAACAATGCCGACCTCATTTCCAGTTTTCAAAGCAGAAGTAGAAGACAAAAGAGCTCTAGGCAGCTTAAATAAGTTTTTGAAAGGAAGATGAATGGTATAACCCTATGCTGTGTATAACACAATTGATTACTATGGCCATGTGAACCTGAAAAGTTCATTTGTGACTGCTGTAAGTGTTTGGGGCCAGCATTGTGGTGGAGTAGATTAAACTTCTGCCAAGGATGTTGGCATCCAATTTGAGCACTAGTATGTGTCCCAGGTATTCCGCATCCAATCTAGCTCCCTGCCAATGTGCAGGGAAAGCAACAGAGAATTCTCCAAGTAGTAGAGGCCTTTCCATTCATGTGGGAAACCTGGGTAGGGTTCTCCATTCCTGTCTTTGACCTGACCTAGTCCTTGTCGTGGTAGCCATTTAGGGAGTGAATCCGCAGATGGAAGTTCTGTCTCTATCTCACCAAGTCTCCCCGTGTTACTCTTTTAAACAGATAAATAATTCTTTTGAAAAATTAAAATATCCAATGGCTCTTTCAGACTTGGCCCAGTCCATAAGTTCACAGTTGTAGGCAGCATCTTGAGATGTGCACAGGTACAGCTTCTGTGATGGTCCATTCCCTCCACTTTGAAATGCTGCCTCAATGTCACCTGCATTCACCTGTCTCTTCTTTTCACCAAGGTGAAACATGGAGATTCCTCGCAAGTGATGTAGTGTGACAGAATTGTTTCCAAAGACTCCAGGAAAACACTTAACTTACATATTTGAAAGACAGCAGGTGGCGTTTGTCTGTGTTTATTTCATTTAGCATAAAAGCCTCCATTGTCATCCACTTTGTCACAAATCACTGTATTTCCTTCTCTTATGCTTAAATAGTGTTCCAATGCATATGTATACCATATTCCTCCATCAGTATCCCATCAGAGCAACCCATAAAGCTTCATTACACCTTTGGTATTATAGTTTATTTTATTCTAAGTAAAACTTCAAATAAAAAATGTAATGTTTTAATGATTAAATGGGAGACAGATTAAATAAGATTGACAGAACTTGGAATAACCAGGGAATCTAGAGACAGATATGCAAAATTTTCTTCTACTGTACTAATGTGTATATTTGAAATCTCTTAGAAACTCTTTAAAAAATCTTTTTAGGGCCCAGCGCGGTGGCACAAGTGGTTAAGTCCTCGCCTTGCACGCCCGGGATCCCATATGGGCACCGGTTCTAATCCCGGCAGCCCCGCTTCCCTTCCAGCTACCTGCCTGTGGCCTGGGAAAGCAGTCCAGGATGGCCCAAAGCTTTGGGACCCTGCACCCATGTGGGAGACCCGGAAGAGGCTCCTGGCTTTGGATCGGCATAGTATCGGCCGTTGCGGCTCACTTGGGGAGTGAATCATCGGACGGAAGATCTTCCTCTCTGTCTCTTCTCTCTGTATATCCGCCTTTCCAATTAAAAAAATAATAATAATAATAATAAAAAAACACCAGGACTTGTTTCATAACTAATGTATAACCTCTCTTTCCTTTAAAAAAAAAAATCTTTTTAAATCCATAGCAAGGAGTGCCCTGAGGCAGTGGTCAGCTGAAGACAGCGGTCAGCTGGGGGCAGTGGTCAGTTGAGGGCAGTGGTCAGCTGGGGTGGTGGTCAGCTGGGGGCAGTGGTCAGCTGTGGGCATTGGCCAGCTGGGGGTGGTGGTCAGAGGGGGCAGTGGTCAGCTATGCGTGGCCAGCAGGAGGCAGTGGTCAGCTGGGGCAGTGGCCAGCAGGGGCAGTGATAGCTCCAGGAACACCAGAGTAAAAAGTGTATGTTAGGAATGGTTAAGGTATGAGAAATCTGCTGTCCTGGATGGGATCCGTGCTCTTGAAAGAGAGCTTGAAGAGAGTGGCTTATCCTTGATGCTCTGCGAGGATGCAACAAAAAACCCTCCCCATGTGCCAGACCTATTAGGCTCTTTATCTGAACTTCCCTGCTTCTGGAACCAACAGTAAGGCATTATATTTGCTGCTCATAAGTGACCCAGCTGAATGTATGAGTCTTAGAAACAGTGAGGGATACAGGTAGGAGGTGTAGCGTTGCTGAAACATGGGGGGATGGCTTGAGCAGCGATAGAGGACATGACCAGATGGGCAGGATCAGGAAGAATCACAGACTTCATAGATTTTATTCCATAGGTACTAGGGACACACTGATTTAGTTTTTTTTTTTAAAAAAAAAAAAAACTTCCTAGATTGAATTAAGTTTAGACAGACATAGGAGGCACAAAATATAGTCCAGAAACCCATTTAGTACTTATTAAAATTCTTCTAATGTGCACAGCATGCATAACCATACTAGAGTGACCAAAACTAAGATACTCACGTGGTTGTAATAGAACAGCTATCAATCGATGCCCTGAGTATCATCACTTTTCCTATTGGTGTAATTTTTTTTCTAAGACCCAGTCCAGGATACCACACTGCTTTGCCTAAATGCAGTTGCCATGTCTCCTTAGTATTCTAGAATCTGTGCTGGTTCTCCAGCCCTTCTGTCTTCCCTGATTTCCCCATGTTTGACAGTAGCAGTTATTGTGCAGCGTGTCCCTCAATGTTGCCTTGTCTGGGTTTGCTCATGCTTAGATTGGGGTCATGATTTTTTGGCAAGAATGTTACAGAAGGGATTTTCCCTTCGTAGTATATCAAACCAGGTGGTATGGGATGCTGATATGTTTATTACTGGGAAAATTAACCTTGATCTCTGTTGAGGCTATTGTAGCCAGGTTTACCCATTTGGAAGCTATTGTTTTCCTTTGTAGTTATTAAATATTTTTCAGGAGGTTTTATTCTGTGATATTATATAAGCTTCCTGTTTCTCCCTGGTTTTTTTTTTTTATTGCTACCTTTATCTGAAGCTGTTATAACTGTGGGGCGACAATGGTAATTTTCCTGCCTCTATCGTTTCTTCTACATTTATTAATTGGGGTTGGTTCATATGGAAGAGCAATGGGATCATTTTGAGAGATGAGAGGATCATGCAGATGCTAATACAGATGACCACCTGAAAGGAAGCCAGACTAGAGGAAGAAAGTCTACAAGTCAGGAAACTCTTGTAACAATTTGAGATACACGAGACTGAAAGAAGGTAGCAGCAATGGGGAAGCAGGTTATTAACCTAAGAGATATCTGAGAAGTATGATCAAGGGATCATGACATCAATGAAGATGACTTCAAAGAGAGCACCTCGTACATTAAGAATATTGGAAGAAGAGAGATAATAAGATGAACTGAGCAATGGGCATGCAAGAGTGGGGGGACCCTAGGGAACACCCAAAAGTCAGTAGCATGAAAGGTCGGAGCTTAGAAGAAAGGTCTAGCATGGAGTTATAGAGTTGTGAAATAATGGTGGGTAAGGCAAGGCGGTTGAGTCGTGGCTATCACATGAAGTTGTCCCTGAAAAGATCATAAACACAATAAAGGCTTAGCAAAACAAGAAACACCAACACGTAAAAGCAGGAAGAGGAAAAGGAATGCACGTTCCTAGAGAACCATCAGTAGAGTGTCAGCCACATGGGGGCGGGAGGGATATCTGATGGAGGAGGGAACTACCAAGCGCTTAGTGTTACAGAAAAGCCATGTGAGTAAAACAAAGATGACCTTACCACTTGTGACCTTAGAGCCCTTAGTGCTGGCGGCAAGCCATATACTTTCCTATGTAGGAAGGGAGGACCCCGGGTGAGTAGGTTGTTACTGCACACTCTCCTTTGCCATGCTCGTAGACTGTAATTGATGAGTACAGCATTTATTCTTGAGACATCAGCATGGGTCAGTCCCCTTATTGATTTAGGTGCTTTATACTAAACACACACACGTTCTCTGGTAGCATTCCAGATCATTCATCACCCTACTGTCAGCGGATGTGCTTCACCTGGCTGGCACAGACTCACCAACAAGCATTTCATCTCATTGCTATTATCTCTCAATTTAGCTTCTTGGGATTGAGCATTTGACCAGGGTCTCAGGACGCTCAGTGGCTGGGTCAATTTGCTTTGCTTGATCAGTCTCCCAAGTGGCCACCAGTCCCCAGCCCTATAAATGCTTCATTATCTGATGATCAGAGAGCAAGGTAAAGGAGAGAGGACAGCTCAGCTCACATCTATCCCCACACGGGGAAAAAACAATTCAGAACACAAGCCCTGCTCAAGGAGCACAAGAGTATATTATCTCTGTATGACCTTACTCAACATGGAGGTCAAATTTTCCTTAGGAAACAAAATTACTTCCTTTGTTCTAACTGCAAAGAAAAATATTTGCCTCTGGAGTATCCTTTGAGCATAAGACATTAAATCCTACAATAGAAATCACCTGAGCTAAAAGCATAAGATATTCTGGAAGCTGACTTTGGGCTTGTAGCAGTTTATTTATAAGAGAATTATTTTCACTATAAAAACCATGTTAGCAATACTACAGAAAATTAACAGAAAGAAAACCACCCAATTCCATTAACAGTTACTATTTTTTGAATATTTCCTTATTTCTCTCCATGTGCATATGTATTTTTACATAATTATGTATGAAATGCCCAGTTTCATTCTTACCTTGCCCACTTAGTTTAGGGGCATTTTTGAGTTGCAATTTTCATGCAGTACTCCATGAAGTGGATGTGCTGTAAGTTAATTAAGCAATCCTCTATTGTAGCACATTTAGTTTGCTTCTAGTTTATTACTATTATATATAAGGTTGCATTGAAAATGCTGTATTTTCTTCCCATATTTTGTATTATTTAGAAATTTCCAAGAAATTACTAAGTCACAGAGAATGAAAATGTTTTAAATTCTTAAAAAGACATTTTAATCATATATATTCTACCTTATCTATCTATATATTGATTGATGTAGAGATCTGCTGGTTCACTCCCAAATAAGACTGGGACAGACTAAAGTCAGGGTTTTTAGAGGTAAAGATTTTGGAAAATGATTAGGGAAAACATGAAGTTAGCAGGCTAAGGACTTATGATTGAATCCTGGTGGCTTTTGAAGAGACAGGACCAGGAGACAGACACACACACACACACAAACACACACACACACACACACATGCTCTCTGACATTGCCACATGTTGCCCTGTGTTGCTTCAGAATTCTGCTAGCAAAAAGGCATCAAGTGATCTAGATATTTGGCCTTGCATCAGAACTTTGAGGCAACATAAAACACTTTCCCTTATAACTATCCTAGTCTCTGGGATTATGTTATTGGAATCAGAAAATGACTGACAGGCTGGATCTGGCAATCTGAGAGGAATTCAAATAGTTCACGGAAAATAGAATTAAGAGATGACTATGTTTGATGCAAAAATTTGAAATCTGTGCATGATTTATTTTTTCACCATACACATTTTCCATAATCTTTCTGAAGACCTTTCACAATCAAGCTTATTTGATTTTCACAGTCCATTGGATACAGTCTCAAGCTTTTCTTATATACTCTCATCTAACTTCTTTTTTTTTTTTATTATTGATTACATTGCATTATGTGACACAGTTTTATAAACACTGGGATTCTCCCCACCCCTTCCCAAACCTGGCCATGGTGGATTTCTCCACCTTGTTGCATTACCACAGTTCAAATTCAGTTGAGATTCTTTCATTGCAAGCATCTACCAAGCATAAAGTCCAGCATCTTATTGTCCAGATAAGTTCAACGGTTTCTTGGGAAGACCATCTCTGGCCTGAAGGCAGAGCCCGCAGAGTAGATACTCTTATCTAACTTCTATGATAATGTTAACAGGTGCTATTATTCCTTTTGTTTTCAGGCGATAACACTAACACTTAGAGATGCATGGTCAAGTGGCTTCCCTAAGACGCCCCAGGGGTAAGATGTGGCGCTAAGCAGGTTCTGAGTTTTACCCTCCCAATACTACGCTCTGCTGGGGTTTCTCATACTGTGATTATGGTGTGAGGAAAGCTATACCTCATTCTTAGAATTAATATTTCTCCCGGGTTTTTTTTTTGTTTAATGTTAGAATAAGACACTTTAAACCATAATTATAGAGACATGGAGGACAGGATCCTGTACACATTTGAACAATGTAATCATAGATAAGGGGATAAACATTATGAATTAGTATTAAAACAGCATGAAACTAAGGAAAACACAGTCAATTTTTACATTCAGGAATGTCTGCATAATACTGACTTTTTCTAGATTGTGGTTATATGTGTATTGCAAATATTTTATCTTTAGAAATAAAAAGTGAAGGCCAGGTGCAATGGCTCAATGGCTAAATCCTTGCAAGTGCCAGGATCCCACCTAGACACAAGTTCATGTCCTGGCTGCTCCATTTCCCATCCAGCTCCCTGCTTGTGGCCTGGGAAAGCAGTGGAGGATGGCCCAAAGCCCAGAGATCCTGCACCCATGTGGGAGACCTGGGAGAAGCTCCTGGCTCCTGGTTTCAAATTGGCTCAGCTCCAGCCTTTGTGGCCACTTGGGGAGTGAATCAGCAGATGTAGAATCTCTCTGTCCCTCCTTCTCTGATCTGCCTTTCCAATAAAAATAATAAAATAAATAGGGATAAGTACTACATTTCAAATTCTATTTACTTTTTATTTTTGTCTTGTTTGAAAGAGAGAAAGAGAAGCACAGTGAAAGAGGGAATATGAGAAAGGAGAGGGAGATTCCATTCACTGGTTCACTTTCCAAATGTCCACAGTAGACAGGACTGGTGCAGGAGCCTGGATGGCTACCTGGGACTTGTACATGTGTGTTGCATAGACCCGAGTCCTTAAACCATCTCCTGCTGCCTCCAGAGCATGTATCAGTGGAAAGCTGTATCAGATGCGGAGCAGTTGGGATTGAAACCTGACATTCCCAAGCAGTAACTTGACTGCTACACCATGTGCTTGCTCCAGTTATAACTTAACGCTTCAGAGCACCATCAATGTTGTGCATGGAGCTAGGTCTCTTGGAGAATAGTTATTGTAGTTAAGAAGAGATTATCTTTCGGGTGACTTTGGGATGGAATTAGGCCCTGGAAGGTTGTGATTGTTCCATATTTTTAGTCCTGTTTTTAAACAGAAGTTCTGAGAAAGATGCTTCCATGACTTGGATAAATTTGGTTTTGAAATGCCTTGTGGATTTTTCTTTTGATATCAAGAGATTGTCTTTACAACACTTTTGCATTCAGGTTAACGGCTTTTCATGACTGTACTGAAACAGCCGACATAAACTAATTATTTATGTCTTGGGAGACTCACAGTCTAATATCACCTTACCCCATTGGTTTTGTATCTGATGATGGCATCCTTGATGACCGAGGCTTCTGGTTTCAGCTCCTATTGGTGAAGAGGTTGAAAGTTGTCACTCCCAACCTTACAACAAGGATAAACTGAATCTATCTTAAAATTAGTGGCTTTTCTTGGACTTCTTATAGAAGGAAGTTTCAGAGAAACCATGACTCCAAAATCTGGAGGGGTGGCCTTCTCCTAAGAAAGACAGCTGAGGGCCACTTACCCAGAGAGGGAGCAATTAGGATGACAGATTTCCAAGAACACTTTGGTGATGATTCTGGCAAATGGCTGGAGATGGAATTGGGAGAAGAATGGAGGTGAAGCAGGTTGGTTTTCATGAGTATATCACTCTGACAGAGCAAATCTGACCATCCCTGTGGTCTGGCTTTCTTTCTCACCTTCTGGTCTCTTGCCTCGCATCACACCCACCGCTGTGATGCAACCTGCTTCGAGGTCCTCTCCAGAGCCACATAAATGCCCTTGAACTGTGAGCTAAAGAAACCTCTTTCTCTGTGAAGTACTGACAGTCAGGTGTTTCATTATAGTAACAGAAAATATACTGAATTAGTCAGCCTACAGAAATATCTACAACTCACGCCACCAAAAACTCAGGGAGCAACATTATGTAGGACAGCTTTCTTTCCCTGTGAGTTCATCTGTCTCTCTGATTTGCTTCATTTTGCAGAGTGTGAATTTCATTAACATCTCCTTGAAATGAAGATGTAGCTCGGAGTTTTTGTTAAGTTCCACGTGCCTCCCAGTTTCATCCTCCTTGAATGACAGAGATTGTGATCAGTTGAAGACCAAATCACTGAAGTTATCACTTTTTATTCCATGCTTTACAAGATTCCCCCTAATAATATCATATTTGTTTTTCAAGATTTTGGTTGTATGCTTTATTTCCTCTATGGAAACACTCGGGTAAGGTTTAAATTACAGTTAATTGATAGAGGCCAAAGAGGAAGACAGAGAAATTTAATTAGTTTCTCTGCAAAGTAATGTCTATTAATCTGACTTTCCACACCAGAGACTAATATATCTTAACTTTAGGTGCACACAAAATGTGCTCTGTTTAAACATACAGGCTCCGAGTCACTCTCCCAGCTTATTTTCTGTCTAGACAGAAAAGAGAATCAAATCCCTTTTAAATTATAAAATTATCTGTGATTAGATATCACAGTTATCTCTGGAGGCATGCACCAACTTCATAAATAGTTAACACTTGTTAACACTTGATTATTCAGGCAGCCTAGAACAGACACTGTGGGCTTTCTCCACTATGAGTCTGCAGCCCATTTGTGCTTTCAACTACAGTGTAGAGAGTGCTGCCATGTAGCCCCCTTCTCACTTCTTGCACTCAGGGGGTCTTAGCTCCTTCAAAGTGTCTCTCCCAAGTGCAAGCAGCTCCCTGAATCCACACTCTCATGCTTGGAAGTGTAAGGCTGTTGATGCCTTTCTTGTGACCAACCACCAACCTGGAAAGGCAGATGTGGGTGAATAAGTGCCCCAGTTCATGGGCCAAGGAGTCTCAGCTTTCTTTCTACCTGGTTCTACTATATGTGCTTGCCATCAGGGTTTATGTGCCGTGAAGTGTGGACTCTTTAAAAGGCGGAGACTAATGGGAGATCCTTAGGTCACTGGTGTCGTCACTGGTGTCGTCACCCCTGTATTATGGGCATGAGAAGCATGTTTTCTCCAAGTTCTTGCCTTCACAGAGTTAAGAATTCAAAGCAGAGACAAAAATACAGTACAAGGAAAGGAATGGATTTATTTCAAAGCATTCATGCCTCAATAAGGGCAACTCCACAGAGAGATACCCAGCACACATGGCTTTTGAGGAAAGCTAGTGGGAGGAGCCCAGGGAGGGGTCCATAAACCTGATCCAGATACCTAAAGGGAGAAAGGGTGTTTCTATTTGTGTCAGTCCCATTTAGGAATAAGGGTTGGCACCCCTAACTGACTATAAAAACTGGACAGGGTTTACTAGGTTTTCAGTCTCCCTGGGACATTCACAGCACCTCCACCCAGGGTCTAACATCAGGTTGAAGGGTAAGGGGGTGGAGTTACAATGCAGCACTTCTCAGACATGGTGGGAGAATATTTCTGCTCCGCTGTTCCTACTAAATCTCCCCAGCTAGTTCCTTCTTATCATCTGGAAGGCCTAAAGGTGGCCTTTGTGGGATTCCCGAGTTGGCTCTTAAGAGAGCAAGTTGTTGTTATGACAGAGTGGGCCTGACCTCTGAATCATGGTCTATCTTCCTCTCTCACCACCTGATGGCTTTCATTGTCCCTCCCACCATGAGATCTGTCATCAGGCTCTCACCAGAGGCCAAGCAAAGGGAGCTATCTAAATGTAGGACGTTTCCCTCCAGGACTGTGTGCTAATAAGCCTCTTTATACCACTACCAAGCCTCAGCCATTTCTTTTCATTTATGGAAAATGGCTCAACATACTACATGCGAGATTCAGAGCCCAATTATTCATACCAGAAACCAGCTCAATCCAGCACCCTTTATCGGTTCTCCCTTCTCCCCTCATCCCATTTTCTCTGGTTTCCTGAGATCACATCCCAAACTATCTGAGCCCCTGTTTTCGACCCAGGATCCCACAGCTGGAGGACTCAGAGGAAGATCTGATTATGAATTTGGGACACTGATCTTTATGGCACATGCCCCTGACAGTGCATTCTGTGGGTATGATCAAGGGTCCCCTGTGTAGGGCAAGGCTTTGTGTATTGAGCAAAACAGAATCTCTGCCCACGTGGCCCTTCCATGTATCTCTTAAATCTTGCAGTAACCTCGTGTGAGACAGATGTTATTTTTACCCTTATTTCATGAATCATTAATGGGATCAAGGATTCTCAATTCTTTGGGGGAATACAACCAGAAAACAGTTTTTTTTTTTTTTTTCAAATAATACTAGCTTTTCTCTGTGGATGCCCAGATTTAGTCTAATGCATTTTAACTAACTGTGTTTGTAGTTAAACAATCTCATTTCAGCTTTCTGGGTCACTCCCAGGCACTTTCAAATTTAAGTGTCAAGATTAACTGTAGTTTCCTCTTCACCTTGGTAGCACATTGGCAGAGTTGAAGGGCAGGTGTCAAGAGCTTAAAAACACAAAGACACAAACTACTAGTTCAGAAACTCCAGTTTCTCACTGGAGTCTGGTTTTTCAACCACCTAGCTCTGCCTCCTGACTCCAACTTAGCTGTAAGGCAGGCTCTGGGAGGCAGGAGTGGTGATGCTTAGGTCATCTCATTTAGAGGAGAGACTTGGTTTGTGTTCCTGGCTCTTAGCTTTGGCCTCCCCAGGGCAGGCATTGGAAAGTGAGCCAGCACGTGGCAGCTACACACACACACACACCATCCCCTTCCTTTCTCTTAGTTCTCAAATAAAGTCTACACACCTGACATTTAAGACCTACTCTTAGAGATTCCAGTGTGACTGGCCTGGTCTCTAGGTGGGGCAGGTGTCTGATGCATTTTTGAAATGCCACGCGGACACCTGCTTTCCATTCTGGTGAGTCTGGCTAGAGTGCTGGCTGCTTTGTTTCCAATCCAGCTTCCTACCAATGCACACCCTGGGACACAGCAGACGATGACACAATTATTTGAGTAGCTATTGCTTATGTGGGAGACCTAGATGAAGTTCTGGGAGATGTGAGCCTTCATATTATTGACTCTCTTCTGTCCCTGTAGTGAGAAAGCTCTAGAAGTCAGAATTTATAGTATATAGTTTGGTGCCTGCCCTAATGCTGGGAATGCCAGTTCAAGTTGAAGAGCCAGCTCAGCTCTTTTCATCCTCCTGGGGCAGCTTTTTTAAAAAAAAAACCTCATTAGGAAATATGCATGTATAATTTTATAATGTTCATCTGTGTGTGTGTATGTGTGTGATTGGAGCAAAAGACTTAGCTGTTACCAGAGGTAACACTGAATAAAAATATTCTATTTCTTGCAAGAAAAATTATTTTAAAAGCAGAGAAAGGAAGTGAGGGAGAGAAGGAGAGAGGGGGGAAAGAGGGAGAGAAGAGAGAGATTTGTATCTGCTGTTTCACTCCCCAAATGTTCTGCAGCAATTAACAAGGCAGGGCCAGGCTGTAGCCAGGAGCCAGGAACTCCACCCAGGTCTCCCAATCAGGTCTCCAGGGACCCAAGTACTGGAGTCATCACCTGCGGACTCTCAGAATACGCATTAGCAGGAAGCCACACTTGGAAGCAGAGGTGGGACTTGAACCCAGATATTCCCATCCTGAATTTCAGGTGTCCCAAGAGGCAGCTTAATCTGAGGTGCTACAATGTATGCCTTATAAAAGAAATTTTAAAGCCTTCAGGTCCAGAGATATTCTGGTTTTTTTCTTTTTAAAATCTATTTATTTTTATTTGAAGGCAGAGTTACAGAGACAGAGAGAGAGGTCTTCTGGCTTCTGGCTTGCTCCCTAAACAGCTGCACCACCAGAGCTTGGTGGATCTGAAGCCAGGAACCAGAAGCTTCTTCCAGGTCTCCTATGTGGATGTAGGGGCTCAAGGACTTGGGTAATCTTCCTCTGCTTTCCTAGACCAAAGGCAGGGAGCTGGATCAAAAGTGGTGGAGCAGCTGAGACACAAACAGTGCATATAGGATTCTAGTGGTGTGGGTGGAGGCTTAGCTTGCTACACCACCATGCGAGCCCCCAGAGATACCCTTACAGTTAAGTTTTCTTTTGATGAATTACTGATATTATTAATTGACATCAAACATAATGCATAGGTTATTCATATTTTTACAACCAGGAAAGAAGCAATGGAAAAGAAAGAGCTAATTTATTCCTGGATTTATTTTTTTTAGTGGATCCATAATAATTGTTCTTATTCACAGAGTAGCATGCACTGTGTGACAATTGCTGGTTGAGTCTCCAAATAGTTGTAACTACAAGGGTCAGAGCCAGGAGCCTGGAATTCCACCTGGGTCTCCCACATGGGTAGCATGGGCCCAAATGGTTGGGCCATTTTCCATTGCTTGCCTAGGTACAGCAGCAGGCAGCTGGATTGGAAGTGGAGCAGTAGAAACAAATCAGTGCTCAAACAGAATGCCAGTGCGTCAGGTGGAAGCCTAATCTGATTTACTAAAATGCAAACCCTTGTGTAACACTTCAGTGTGTCTGCAATGTGTAAAGATCAGATCTGGATAGATGTCACAGTCATCACCACAGACACTCTGTGTTGGGACTGTTCAGAATCCTCCACAGTTGTTATTTGAAATATGCAATTAATTATTACTATCAACCATAATTGAACTAGTTATAAGCTTACAAACACACGATTTTTTTTCCTTGAAAGGAGGTGCTGGAAGATTGTCCACTTTGTTCTCCTTTACCTAGGCTAGGCACTGCAAATCTCTTCAAAGTCCCCGAAAGTCATATGAGGCCATGGTTTCCAGGACAGTTTGTTGAGAAAGATGCTGAGGCTCTAATAGGTCTCACAGGAGGATAATTAATAACATGAGACTGATGGTCAAAACCCATCACTCCTTGATCCAGTTTCAAGGTCACTAGTTATGAACAGATAAGACAAACTGAGAGTCTTCCATGGCGTTTAATCTATTAGACTTGGTCATTTGGATGTTTGGCTACAAACTATATGGACAGAGGAGGGGGAAAACAAAACCACTATGTTATGAGAATGCCAAATAGTTCATTGAATCTCCAGAAGACTATGGGGAAGCAATGGAGGGAAACGGTGTTTAGCCATTGGCAGGATAACAGACACCAACGTATGATTCTGGAGGAACATTAACCTTCAAACCATGCACCTTTTTTAAAAAACATAAGCACTGAGACTGGAACAATGGTATACTAACTTAAGCCTCCACCCGCAGTACCATCATCCCATGTGGATGCCCATTCGAGTCCCAATTGCCCCACTTCCAATCCAGCTCCCTGTTGATGGCCTGGAAAAGCAAAGGGTCACTCAAACGTTTGGGCCCCTGAACCCACATGGGAGACTGACAAGAAGCTCCTAACTCCTGGCTTCAGATCGGCCCAGCTCAAGCCATTACACCCATTTGGGGAGTGGATGGAGGGTCTCTTTCTCTCTGTCTCTCTCGGTCTCTCCCTCTCTCCCTCTATAAAATCTGCCTTTAAAGTAAAAATAAACAAATCATTAAATAATAAAACATAAATAGAATCATAAATACAGGCGCCCACTTGAGCACACAAGAAACATTATAGTCCACATTCAGTTGCCCAATTTTGTTACTAATAAACATAGGCTATAAACCTAAATTCCATAATTCTCAAACCACTTGTATTTATTAAATCATTGTAATTCCAATCCACTTATTGGTTTCCTAAGTTATGTTAGTATGGTATGCCCCAGCTAAGTCAGTGGGGCCAACAGAATTTTACCATCAGCTTAACTGAACATTTGAATGGGAAGTAATACTTATGCTGGTATGAGTCACAGATGGAATAGGGACCTTTGAACTAATTCGTCTCAAGCACAAATGTTACAAAAACTTCCCAAGAAGCCAAAGATAGACACATGTGTGCACAGTTCTGCTCTTATCAGACCTAGTACAATCCTGTCTCAATCCTAAAGTGAAAACAAATGTCATGGCGAAGAAATTACAGGTGCAGACGAACCAGCCAGGTCCAACTTCCTAATGTATTCACAAACAGGGATTTGATTCTTTTATTAGTAGTTAGGAAAGGTTGCATTAATATTCAGTAGTTAAAATTGCCATTCTAAATTTTTCATAATTTCCCATAGGGGAATACATTTTCTTGAAAATATTCTCAACAGGGGAATGACTTTAATAACATGGTGTCTGTAAAGATGGCAAATAGGATGGCTTCCAGACCCAGGCTTCGGAAATAGTTGAAGTAGCTTTTCCTTACGGACAAAGTGTTAGCTTTGCTCATTTAAGGTTGACTGAGATTGGTTTGCTTGTGTGTGTAAGTGTGTTAACAATCCTTTGAGTCCTGTGGACTTTTGGGTTTCCAACTCCTTGTGTGAATGCTTTATAAGCTGACTCTCTGGTAGAGAGAAGAGAAAGGACAGAAGATCCTGAAGCTAACTGAGGGCTCTGAAACAAAAGAAGTGAAGACTGTTGGGTGAAATTCTCCATTTCTCAATCCTTTGTGTTCTCCATGCTTTCTTCTTCACGGAGGCAGAGATACAGGGTGACCTCTATTAATTTTTTTAATACAACTTGAAGTAGCCAAAGGAAGTATTTCTCACTCAAGTGAAGAAAAGAGCTCCCAGAAGCCAAGGGAGCAGACACACAATTGTAGTGGAACAGAAAAGAGGCCATCCTGCAGAAAGCCTTTCTTCACAGGGTACTGGAGAGGGCCCTGCACTCTACACTCTGCAATTTCTGGGCAGGATGAGACATGAATCTGCTGGGCAGAAAGTCACAACAGTGACACGCAAGGCTAGTGATTGACTCTTCCCTGCAAGCCATTCACAATCAAATAAACAAGCCTATTCCTTGAGAGCCCCACACTGAGGATTCCAACCTCTTCAGGCAGGAACTACATTTCAGTCTCCCAAAATCCAGATGTAGACTTGCACACATGAATGGGAGGGCTGAGATGGAATGGTTGGGAAAGGACAAAAGGAAGACTTGGGGGACTGCCCCCACGTCTCTCTGAGCAAGAGTACAGAAGAGTAAAACAGCAACTATCGGGCCTGGCACAGTAGTGGTTAAAGTCCTCACCTTGAACACGCCGGGATCCCATATGGGCACCAGTTCTAATCCCAGTGACCCCGCTTCCCATCCAGCTCTCTGCATGTGGCCTGGGAAAGCACTGGAGGACACCCAAAGCCTTGAGATCCTGCACCCACGTGGGACACCCAGAAGAAACTCCTGACTCTTGGCTTCAGATCAGCTCAACTTGCCATTGTGGTCACTTGGGGAGTGAATAAGTGGATGGAAGACCTTTCCTCTCTGTCTCCTCCACTCTGCATATCTGACTTTCCAATAAAAATTTTAAAATCTTAAAAAAAAAACAGCAACTATTATGACTTTATGTACACATAAATATTAGAGGAAACATAGATGAATAAAGAAGAAAATTGTGTAGATAGATAACAGTGATTTAGTACATTCATAGGGAAGGTTCTAGAAGTATATAACATTGTGTTAACAGTATTTATCTCTGACCACTGAATGCATTTGTTGGTTTACTTTTTTCTTATTTTGGCTTCTATAGAGCATTGAATTTTACAAATCACTCATTGGGAGCAGTAGCCCCAAACTGATGGAAAAATAATTAAGCCAAACAATGACATATTCCACTTGCTCCTATGACTTTTTTAACAGGGAAACAATGAGAGGATCAAAGAAAATCTTGACACTTTCCTAAATGCTTTTATTTAAAAGTGTAACCTTTTAATGTATATTTTTATAAAAATGTCTATTCTACTTGACAAGTATCTCCTACATTTTTCCATACTACCTTCCTCTATTGTTCTAATCATTTTCCTTAACAATTAGACTATAGTTATAAATGCATTGCTTTGCTATAAAGGCAGTATTATGCCATACATAATAGAACTATAAATAAGGAAAACACTATTAACACATAAATTCTAACCATCACTATCCCTACATGCCTACCAGAAAGCAGGCTATTTCCTTCCAGTTGTTAATTCTACAGATGATTCTTAATCTATACATGAAATTAACAGACATCGCCAGTTGTTCTGTTCTATAAAAAACATTGCATTAACAATGCCTTACTGACCTCAAGCTCTATAAGATAAATGATTCAGCGCAATGATCTCCTCTAGAAATGACAAGATAAACAATCGTTAGTGATAAAATTATTCAGAGATTTGTGTCCTCCTGATGGGCCCAGGGTTGTGCTTGCAATTGAACATGACAGTATCAAAATGCCCGTTCAAGTGCCCACTGCTCCCCTTTCAGTTCAGCTCCCTGCTAATGCATATCATGGGAGCAGTCAAAGATGACCTCAGTATCTGGGCCCCTGCCACCCATGTGGGAGACCAGATGGAGTTTCTGTTTTCTGCCTGGTCCAGCTCTGGATATCACAGCCATTTTTAAGAGTAAAACAAGTAGATCAGCAGATAAAAGCTTCTCTCTCATCACTCTGTCTTTCAAGTGAGTAAATCTCTAAAAAAGTGTTTCTAAACAGTGTTAGGGCTTGTGATGAAAAGCTCATAGGTACCCACAATGGGCAAAAGTGACAAAGTCCAAATAATGCAAATGTTGTGGCGAATATGCAATTCCTATGACTTCCATGAGCTAAAGTATGTAAAGATTTCTTCAATTTAGTCTACAAGGAGTCTGTATTTCAAATATATACTAGTAAACCTACTAACTTAGAATAAATCCCTCTGCTTCCAGGAAGGGTCCCACAAGACAACGTTAAGAGCTCTTTCCTCTCCACCTTCCTGGGACCTCAGCAATAGAGTCTGCCAAGCACAAACCTCCCCGATTTAGATTCATGCTGCAGCAAGAACCAAGAATAAATACTCGATGAATAATGAATGAGTGAACCTATCTCACTGCTGCATAAAAGGATTGAGATCTGAACATTGCTCTGGTTTCTTTGGAGGCCAAGGCTCAGGAATCCCAACATGGTAAACCTCCACTCATGTTTACATCAACTGCTGAGCCACGGCCACAGATGCGTGAGTGTTGTCTCCGTGTGACCTGTTAAAACGGTGATTGTAAGGGTTGTTACAGGGAAGGCCTTATTCAATAAACAGGATAATATAAATGGCTGAGAAAGATGAGCTTCTTTCCCCTGTGCAGAGCAGGAGGCAGAGCCATGGCAGGTTGAGATTTCCTCCCCAGATCTAATTTTATAAACAAACTCTGCGCAAACTCCCTCCTAGGAGGATCTGCACTAAGGGCAGACTCATTTATCTTCTGCTGATGAACACAGCTATGTGAACAGCTGATCAAGTCATCTCTGCGTGCAAAAGGGTGCCGGGGACACTGTTTGAAACCAACCTATTGACTAATGCAACTATAGATTTGTTGCCACTGCACTCAGCTAAATATATAGGTAACTTGGTTCTGTCTTTGTTTATCATCTTAGCCGGTCTGCCAAGGAAATGCCCTCCACCTACCAGAAACTATCTTCCATATGACATCCATTTGCGAAATGAAGGCAATGGGAGGTAAGATGAGTATTTCTGGAAATGTGTCAAATATCCTCAGCAAGTACATTCTCAGCATGAGCACCCTGAGCACAGGTTTTCAAGTCTGGCTGAGCACACGTTGGCAACAGGGTTTCTAGCTGCCTTCTTTGAACATTCTGCAGAAAAGGATACTACTAGGGGCCCATTGGCAACCAGTCAGTGCTGGGCTCATTTTTCAAGGAATTTCTTTTGAAACAATAACAACAACAAAAGATTCATTTACTTATTTTAAAAACAGAGTTACACCGAGAGAGGGAGAAACAGAGAAAGAGCTTTTCCAGGGTCACACTGGCTGGGGCCAGACCAGGTTGAAACCAGGAACCACGAGTTTCTTCCATGTCTCCCATGCGAGTGGCAGGCCCCAAGCACTGGTGACATCATTCTCTTCTTTCCCCAGTGCATTAGCAAAGAAACTGGTTGTGGAGTGAAGCAGGTGGGATTCAAACAAACATTCATACAGAGTGCTGGCATCCCAGCTTAAGGCACTGTACCACTGCCTCGGCCTCTCAGAGAATGTCCTACCAGATGTTGATTTTAGCCAATCCCCAAGCCTTAAAGATCATCACATAGAAGATGGCCCTAATTATACCTCTTCAGCTCCCTTCCAGTGCCACCCTGGGAGGCAGCAGGCGACGACCCAAGCAGTTAGGTCCCTGCCACCTACATGGGACACCTGCATGGAGTTCCAGTTTCCTGGCTTCAGTGTTGCTGGCGTCAGGGCAGTGAATCAGCAAATGGAAGATCTCTCTGCCTTTCAGCCATTCACATAAAGAAAAACGCCTTTTAAAAAGAACCTTTGCAGCCTAGGATGGGAGCCTAGTGGCTAAAGTCCTCACCTTGCATGTGCCAGGATCCCATATGGGTGCCGGTTCATGTCCTGGCAGCCCAGCTTCCCATCCAACTCCCTGCTTGTGGCCCATGGCCTTGGGACCCCGAACCCACATGGGAGACCCAGAAGAAGCTCCTGGCTCCTAGCTTCAGATTGGCTCAGCTCCAGCCATTGCATTCACTTGGGGAGTGAATTGTGGAACAGAAGGTCTTTCTGTCTTTCCTCCTCTCTGTATATCTGACTGTCCAGTAAAAATAAATAAAAATCTTTTTTTAAAAGCCTTGGGAATATACTTTGAAAAGAGAAGCAAAGGATAACTCCTAGTTTTAGCTCCATCTCATTGAGTACATTGAGTTTAGTTCTTGGAGTTAACAGCCAAAACACAAGACACTCACCTTCAATCTTTGCTGTAAATTATTTTTCAAACATACAATATTGCCTTAAGCATAATAACATGAAAATGTTCACACTGATAATAAAAGAGAAAGTTGAAAGGAGAAAAGTCAGCTGTTTTGCTTAGAAGTATAATTTTATTGAAAATCTACAGGAGTTTAGACGTGAAATACAAAATATAAAATGCTGTATTTCCACTGATATAAATAATTAGCATTCTGCATTTAGCCAAGAATGATTAGAGCATGATATGTTTAAATTAATCCTGCAACATAATAGATTCAGAATGACTATAAATAATGTTAATTTTTTGTTACTAATATTTCTTTCCCTTGAAAGCCTGTATTATCCCAATATTCTGAAGATGGCCCCATGTTAATGGGCCTGATTTGAACGCCCTCTCTTAGTGCACCATCTGCAGAACATTCCTTACAGTTTTCTAAGAGTAAATAACACAAAGAAGCAAAAAGCCTTGAGCAGAAGAATGAAAAGCAAATGAACGTTCGGTGATTTCCAGGTGACGTTACACGTACACAGCTAGCGCCATCTAGCGCCCGAAGAATGGAAACCACCTCTTGAGAGCAAATAGACTGTTAGCAGTCACACTGGATCAAAAAATGTCACAGGGAATGACTCAGCATTATAGCAGGAAACTCTAGTCTTTGCCCAGTGAGCCAGTAGGACTCTAATGAGCCTCAGCCCTGAACCAAAAAGATGGACAACGTGGCTTATGTTCAAGACCACTTCTAAATTCCATCCCAGCCTATTGAAGGATAAAAACAAAAGAAAAGCAAATGGAACAATTTTACCAGAGAGGGGAAAGATGATTGAGCCTTTTGCTTTAACCAAGGGGCCACATTTCTTTTTGCTTTCCTCCTTTAACTTGGTCATTTATATTTCAAAATATTTTTTGAGGACATCTACTTAAAAGCCAGAGACTTGAAAATAAAATACTCTGCCCTCCAGGAATGTTAATTTCATGTTGATGAAATTCTTTTGTTTGGTTTTTTTCCCTGTTGTGGACTGTTTCCTGGCTCTGTGTTTAAGAGGATGTATAACAGAAGCGTAGTGGAGACTGACATGTCCAGATGTGGGGATACAGCGCAGTATGCATCTCTGCATCCAGATCAAAGACGGACTCCCAGCAAAACAGTTGAAAATAGTCTGACAGTAGGATGCTGAACTGTCCGACACTGTCCATGCCTACAGAGTCAGGAAACACGTCAATAGCAGAATGATGGACTTATGAAGGACCACCCATTGTAATAGTAGAGAGGAAATCAATAGGAGGGGAGGAGTTTGGGGAGAAGGACGGGAACTCCCAGAGCCTATAGAACAGCATCATAATCCAATAATAAATAATAATTTTTAGAAAATGTAACTGGCAAGAGATGCACAAATGACAGCATTTCTAAAGTTGGTGGAGGGCGAGCGTTGTGGCTCAGTGGATAAAGCTATCATTTTGACAAGGGCATCTCATGTTGGAGCACTGGTTTGAACCCCAAACGCTCAGCTCCCTATCAGTTCAACTGCGGAAACAGCTGAAGATGGCCTACGTGCTTGGGCCCCTACAACCCATGCAAGAGACTGGGCTGGAGTTCCAAGTTCCTGGCTCACCCCCGGCAGCCATTTAGGGAGAAATCAGTTGAGGCAAGCACTAAGCTTTAACCAATGTCACCTCCTTGTCACCAAGCTATTTCTCTGGCCCTCTGAGAAACCAGAGAAATGTCAGACCACTGGCAAATTTTCCTTACTGCCTAGTTTCAATGAACTTGGTACTAAGGATTCCTTACCCTTTAAGTCTCAAAAAAATTAGCCTCAAATAATCCGATGTCTGCCAATAGGTTATTTTTCTATTCTTTTTTCTCCAAAACATATTTATCTATTTTTATTGAAGGTCAGATTTACATAGAGAAGCAGAGACAGGGAGGAAGATTTTCCATCCACTGGTTCACTCTCCCAAGTGGTCACATGGACAGAGCTGAGCTGATCCGAAGCCAGAAGCCAGGAGCTTCTTCTGGGTCACCCATGTGGGTTCAGGGTCCCAAGGCTTTGAGCCAACCTCCACTGTTTTCTCCAGGTCACAAAAAGGGAGCTGGATAGAAATTAAGTTATAGTAAAAAAGCTATAACAATTACGCAAACTCAAAAACCTCCTTTTATTTTTTTATTTCTTTGGCTTACTTTCTCTTATCCTTCTTCACTTCTATCCTGACCTAATCTGGCTGCTTCCTGGAAACTCTTCATTTGCTCACCTTTATCACACATTGACACACTCACCTGGAAACTACTTACACACTTGCAGAAGTGAGCTCTGTAGGGGAAAAGCAAGGCTTTGAGACTAGAAGAGTACCAAATACAAAGTAAAATGGCTGGTGCGTGTAATGTCTATCTACAGCAAAACTCAATTCTCTCAAGTTTTGATTAAACTGTTATTTAGGCCTACTTTCTGCATTATTGCTAAAAAGAATGCCACCTTAATAGCTAACAAACTCCCCATTGTTATCCATTATAAAAGAGCCATACAGTTCCCGCACATCTACGTGTCTAATCATGTGACCCAGAACCAGGCTATCTAGATGAGAGTGCCTCATTTCAGACAACCCTAACATCTGAGTAAATCCAAATAAGCCAGATGCTGAACCCCGACATTTTTTATCTGAAAGAACTTTCATCGTGTTTTTCGAAACTTGTCTGATGTTTGATGCTTGAAACTGACATATGCAGTGCATGCTTTCTGGCCACAGGCATTTTATACACCACCGAGGTAAGCAAAGCAGGATGGAACAGACAGAAGACAAATATGAAAATAGTGTTGGGTCTACTGTTTAACAGGAACAGTTGAGTGTTTGACAAGAACAGGTGAGTGTCATTGGGGACTGGTAGCATAATTCACTCAGGAAAAAAAATAATATGGTCTATATGTATACCGCAATGAGCTTCGAGCATCTGTTATAAACCAGAGAAGAAGACGTTACAAGTACAAACGGCTAAAATGAGACACTGATCCAATACGACACAGAGGGGGGAAAAATGAGACATTAACAAAAACAGATTACAAATAGAACATAAAAAGGTACCCTAAACCCACAGAATATATAGTGAACGAAGGCCCACTGGCTTCACATCGAGAAAGATCATCGAAGCTCAAGAGAGAGTGAGAGAGAGGAACTAAAAATCATAAAATGTGGCTCTTATTATTCAATTGTTAACACCAAAGTTAAAATAACAATTATTTTAAAAGATTATCAGGTCAACACTGTGGCGCAGCTGCTTAAATAAACCATACTTGCAAAATCTTCATCCCATGATAGAGTGCCAGTTCGAGTCCCAGCTGCTCTGCTTCTGGTACTATCCCATGTTAATGCATCTGGGTCAGAGTAGAAGATGCCTCCATTTCTCGGGCTCCTAACATACGCATGGAGACCTTGATGGGATTTTGGCTCCTGGGATGATCCTGACCCAAATGTGGCTATTGTGGGCACTTAGGGAGTGAACTGCTCTCATTTCCACGTGCTCTCTCTATCTGCCTTTCAAATCAGTAAATCTTTAAAAATAAAAGTAAAAGTTTAGCACAAATCCACACTTCTTAGGAACCACACAAAGTCACTTTATTTAATACGCCTAGGGGACCAGTGGGATGGTTCAACAGGCTAAGCCTGAACATGTAGCACTGGTACCCACATGCGTGATGTGGGTGCTTCTTCTAGTCCCAGCTGCTCTGTCTCTGATCCAGCTCCCTGCTTATGGAGGGAAAAGCAGCGGGAGGATGGCCCAAGTCCATGGGCACCTGTAACTAGGTGGGAGACCCAGATAAAAGTTCCTGGCTCCTGGCTTTGGATTGGCTCAGCTATGGCCATTGTAGTCATTTAGGGAATGAACCACAGGATGGAAGACCTTTCTGTCACGCCTTCTCTCTGTGAATCTGTCTTTCAAATAAAGATGAATCAGTAAATAAAACACAGTACTGACAGAAGTCCCATGAGATATGAATTATAATCTTAGCCTTGCAGAGGATTTGTTGACCTGCTTGAGCTGCCATAACAGAATTCCACAGACTGTCTATGGCGATACCACCCTGAGCGCACCTGATCTTGTCTGATCTCAGAAGCTAAGCAAGGTCGGGCCTGGTTAGTACTTGGATGGGAGAATTCCGCAGACTGGGCAGCTTCAACATCAGGGGCTGATTGCTCATGGTTCAAGTCCAAGATCAAGGTGCCAGCCAGAGTTGATTTTGGATGAAGATGCTCTGCTTGTCTTGTAGATGGCCACCTTCTACCCATGCCCTCACAGGGCATATAGTACAGGTTCTCTGGCTTCTCTTTCTCGTCTTGCTAGGATGTCAGTGCCAAACTTTATGACTTATCTGATTTTAACCACATCGTTAAAGTTCCCATCTTTGATATAGTCACATTTGGGGTTAAGGCTACAATGTGGAGGAGAGACAAAATTTGACCCACAAAAGATGAGAAACTGGAGATTCACTCCCTACATTTCTCCACCCTACCTTTGGCTCTGGAAGACAGCATTGTCGCAGCTGCCTCCAGATGACAGTGGACTTCATTCAAAGGAGGCATTAGCAGGGAAATTCAAGCATGGCTTAATGGCAGGCCACGGCCCTTGTTTGGTGATCCTTATTCCTACACCTGAAATCTTTGCCAGAACCCAGGCCAGCCCCATCCCTCTTGCCTTGTCACCGCAGGTTCACTGTGCTAACAGCTTCCTGCTGTCAATTCCAGAGTGTTTTGGTATTCCTTGTGTTTCTGCTATCCCAGGACACACATTTGTCCATAGTGAATTCTTAAGACTCTCTTTCATGTGCCACCCATTTCCTATGGGCTGCTAATGTAAGTGCTACCAGGAGACAGATCGTCAAGGTAGGATTCTGAAATTGCTCACACTGGCTGTGAGATAGGCGACACCACTACAGTTACTGAAATATGCACTGGTAGTGACAAGGCATTTAGTTTGTACAGAAAAAAAAACAGTGTTACTTATTTGTCAATGTGACAGAGGTCAAGTGCCTGCAAAGGTACATCGAGTGACTACAGTGTTGCTTTACCCTCTAAGATGGAGCACGCTCACATTATTCCTTTGTTAATCAAAGCAGTACTTAGAGGAATGACTTGAGCAGGTTCTGAGAGCTTGAGTAAACACATCAGTAAATGCTTCCCTGTTGTGATTGCCTTGCCACCCTTCCCTTCGCCCCAGGATTCCCATGATCGGTTAGCCAAGGTGAGCAAGCATGGCGCTCGCTTGGACAGGTCTGCATGAAGGGAGCACGCCGCCGCTATCTCGTATTACAGTTCTAACCCAGGGGTGGCCTCAAAAGACAGCAGTGATGATAAGAAATCTACCCAGTGAGTGGAACTTGGAAAAGAGGAACATTTGACAGCTCAGTTTACACAAAAGGCACTATGCACCAAATAATACAGATCTCTACAGATGCACTGCCGGTGGCTGACAGATTGGCCAAATTGTCAGGATTTGGAAAAACAGGAAGATGGATGTCAAGGGGATCTGAAAGAGAGATGTTAGATGGACTCGTCAAAACAGTGCAGAATGCGGACATACTGGTGTACTGTGTAAATGGCCATCAGCAGGTAACTACTGCAGAAGTCTCTCCATCATCCAGCTGATGGGCTTACTATTCAAGTCTGTGCTCCTTGAGATCCATTACCGATTGAACGATTTCTGAGAAGGATTTGCAGGACTCAGAAGTCATGATACTCACAGGCACAGTTTCATACAGGGGAAGAAAAATACAAGGTTGGGTCCATAATTAATAATAATCTCACAAGGGGACTCTAGAGGCCATGGCATATGAGCGTCCAGGACTCCTCTCCCCACAGACTCACGCAGGCTGCACATGCTCCCCAGCAACAAACCACAGCAGTATGGGAGAAGCTTATTCTGCTGTGGAAGCTCACCGAGCCAAAGACCAGAGTTTCTATGGGCTTCTGTATGATCATCTTTTGTCTACGTGACTACTGCCATTGAGCAAAACAGCAGACGCCCCTGGAGGCAGTCAGGCTAATCACTATTTGCACAAACTATCTAGATGAGCTGGTACAGGACAGTTGAAGGAGCTGAGCACTCCTATGCTTATCAACAGCATGGCAAATGGTTGAATAGCCGTTACCTGAAGCCACTCAAGGGCCAATCTGTTATGCATGAAGGCCCTTCTGAGAATGTGCAAGATTTAAGGTATATGAGGTCTTTGGGTTCATTCTTCCCTACACACAACCTGTAAGCTACCATGTAACCCACTTTTAAGCAAAGTCCAAGAGCAGAGAAAAATCCGCACCTACTAGCACAGCAGCATTCCTCAGGGGACCAGGCAGCCATCTCCTTGCAGACTGAGTCAAACTGTGCTTTCACGAAAGAAGGCAGCTGTTCATTCTTAACAGACTGGATATATGCTTAAGCACAAATTAACTTGGTTTTTCCTGTCCTTAATGTTTCTTTCAGCATCAACAATTCAATTGCTCTTACTTATAATCTACACAATTTCCACTGATCTTTTTTAAAGATATGTTTTCATTTGAAAGGCAGTTACAGTTAGAAAGGGAGACAGAGTAAGAGAGGTCTTCCATCCCTGGGAATTCCTGCACTCTTCACTCCCTAAATGGCCCACACAGCCAGAGATGAGCCAATCTGAGGCCAGGAGTTTTCCCCAGGTCTCCCAACTGGTTACAGGGTCCCAATGACTTGAGCCATTTTCTATCACTTTCCCAGCCCATAAGCAGGGAGCCAGATCAGAAGTGGAGCAGCAGGTGCCCATATGGGATGCTGGCACTGCAGGTGTGAAGGCTAAACCTACTACACCTTGGCATCACACCACCACTATCGATGTTTGTTTGTTTGTTTAGTACAAAAGTACTATATCTAAATATCAGCTTGGGAAGGGAGCAGCAGTACAGTGTGGTGAATAAAGCTGCTGCCTGTGACACCAGCATCCCATATAGGCATGGTTTCCGGCTCCCTGCTAACATAACAGGGAGAACATTGGAAGAATTTCCAGTTCCTTGGGCCCCTCCACCTAAGGGGCAGACCAGGAGGAGGTTCCCAATTCTTCAAACCCACTCAGCTCTGTCTGCTTCAGCCACTTGAGCGGTGAACCAGAGGATGGAAGGTCTATCTATGTGTTATACTTTTCAATTAATTTAATAAATATTTTTTTTAAAAAAAAAAGATGAATATCACAGGACTGGCACAGTGGCTTGGCAGGCTGGTCCTTCATCTAAATCACAGGTGTGGCTCCCTGCTTGTAGATTGACACACCAGTGGATGATGATCCACGTCCTTGGGCCCCTATACCCATGTGGGAGGCCTGCAGGAGGTTCCTGGCTTCTGGCTTCAGCTCAACTCATCTCTAGATGTTGCAGCCACTGGAGGAGTAAACCAGCAGATGGAGGATCTCCCTCTCAGTTTCTCCTTCTATCTGAGAAGCTGCCTTTCAAATAAAAACAAATAAATCTTTAGAAATAAATAAATATGACGGTAAACATATTAATGATTTGATCCTTCAGCCCAACAAATACATTTGTTTCTAAAAATTACTTCATCAATATTTTGTAATTTTCAACATACATAACCTGAACCAAACTTTGTGTTATAGTTTTCATTTCAATGGTGTACTTATTACAGAAATGATTGATATGTGTGAGGACTGGCCTCATATCCAGTGATATTTTCAGATTCTAAGGTTGTTCTTATAACCATGTTTTTTGGGGGAATAAAAAGTCTTTCCTTTCTAATCAATATGCATGTTCTTTTCACACATTAACCAGTTGCCTTACACCTCCCGCACAGTGTTGAATAAAAGCAGTGAAAGTGGTGCTCCATATTCCATACTTTGTATCTAACATTAGGAAAAAGCATTCAGTTTATAGCATTAAATATGAAAGCAGATTTAGAGTTTTTTTTATTAGATGCCTTTTTTTTGGCTGGCCAAATGGTTGGCTTCTCCAACTTACCAAGAATATTACAAGAGCAGTGCAAAATGCCTAAACATGCGTTCCTCAACATCTAAAAAAATTTTCTGGTGTTATAGATCAAGTTTTAAATGAGGAAATGCCTAGCATTCTCAGATCATTGGCATGGATCATTACAATGGAATGACTGCTATTACCTGAGGACTAAGAACTAAGACACCTGAATTGTAGTTATCACTGAAAATGGCAAAGCTCTTGATACCATGTTTGCTTAGTAAGGCATAACTACGATACGTTAAAATAAAAATTGATTTCTGCTTGTTGATCGATTACAACTGTAAGAAGTTATCTGAATAGTTAACTATTTCAATACAATAAAAAATAACACTTGCTTTATGTCACAGAGTTTCCAGTCTATTCCTGTTCCACTGAAGTTCTTTAAAATGAATGAATGCTGAAGTTTGTAAAATGTGTTTAGCAACACTATTGAACAAGTTTTTTTTCTTTTTAGCTTGTTAATATCACAAAATATGCCAATTATTTGTCCATTCTCAGGCTTAATCTTTTCTGGTCAAGATGCATTAACCCTCTTGTTTCCTGGATTTGATTCCCTAATATTGTGAATTTTTGGTGCCTATATGTATAAGAAGGATTAGTTAGATTTCCTGGTGAGGACTTTGATTTGGCTTTGTTGATATAATTTTCTTATTAATACTTTATACGGTTTTGGTTATGTAGGTAATTATAACAAAACAACCTGAGAAATATTTATTTGCTTTTGCCTTTACCACATGTAATTGGTAGGTCACCAAGTAATTTGGCCTTTGAGATGGATTTATAGGTTTTCAGTAAGATTCAATTTCTCTTACAGGATGAATTGGCATTTTTCTGGAGCTTGTGTTCTCAAAAGAATTGATCCATTAGTTGAATTCTGAGACATAATGGTGCAATTTATACTGTTTACCCTTTTAATATCCTCAACATCTCTTTTTATTTCTAATGTTGACCATTTGTGTCTATTTTTCCCCCCATGGGCAGTCTAGAAAGTGGTTTGCCAATTTTACTGATCTTTACAGAAAATCCACTCTTGACTTTACTGATTTTCTCCATTGCTTTCTGGTTGAAATGTCATTGATTTCTTCTCTTGATACCTTCTGATTTCTTTGGATTTATTTGTCTTTTTCTCATTTCTCATTTCTCAGGTAAGAGCTCAGATTATAGATTTAAACATGTTCCTCTCTTCTAATATACATATTGAGTGCTATGAATCCAAGAAATTATTGACTTAACTGAATCCCACAAATTTTATATGTATGCGGCATTTTTAGAGTTAAAAGTATTTTCTATATTTCCAAGAGAATTCTTATTTAATTCATAGGTTATATAGGAGATTGATGTTCAATTTTCTGAACATCTTCCTGTTATTAGCTATTCCTTTAATTTCACTGTGGTCATCAAATATATTTTGTATGATTTCCATCTGCTGAAATGCTTTATTGTCCAGAATATGGTGTAATTTTCTGGTGAATTTTCCAGGTGCACTTGAGAAGAATGTATATAATGCTCTTCTCAGGTAGAACATCATATGAGTTCAATTTGTTGTGCTTTTTGTCATTCATGTCTTCTGTCTTCTCTGATTCTTTATCATTGATTAAAAGAGTTGATGTCTCCAAGAATGGCTGTGTCTCTTACCTTTCAACTGTTAGTTCATGTGCTGGAACTTATGCTGGAAACTTGCATAAACCTTTAGACTGCTGGGCCAAGGAAGAATTTAACTTTCATGGCTTTTTTTTTTTTAATAAAAGATTTATTTATTTTTATTCAAAAAACACTTGCTGGGAGAAGGAGAGACAGAGAGAAACATCATCCATCCAATTGCTTACTCCACAAAAGGCCACAATGGCCAGAGCTGGGCTGACCTGAAGCAAGGAGCCAGCAGGTTCTTCTGGGTCTCCCATGTGGGTGCAAGGTTCCAAGGTCCTGGGCCATCCTCCTCTGCTTTCCCAGGCCATAAGCCAGGAGCTTGATAGAAAGTAGAGTAGCTGGGATATAAACTGGCACCCAAATAGGATGCTGGCACTTCAAAGAGGATTAGCCTATTGAGCCATGGCACCAGCCCCAGAATTTAACTTTTGGTCATGTAACATCAGTTGTTATTTCTAATATTCCCCTTACTCTTCAGTCTACTTAGTCTAAAGCTAATAGTTACTTCAGTTTTCCCTTGTTAATATTGATTTTTTTTTGTCTACTCAAAAGGCAGTACGGCACTAAAACACTCAGGTCAAGATGAACCAGAGAGCAAGAGAAAGATTCCCAGCCAAGCGAAAGACAGAATGGAAGAGATCCTCCACCTTCCAGTTGACTGCTCTAAGCGGCTGCAGCAGCCAGGCACAGGCCAGGTGGAAGCTAGGATCTCAAACTCCACCTGGGTGCCTCACACTGCGAGCAGGGACTCAAGGACTTGCTGCCATCTTCTGCTGCCTTTTAAGGCATATTAGCAAGCAGAGCTAGAAAGAGCAGTCAGAACTCAAACCAGCACAACAAATTGAGATGCCAGTGTCCCAGGGAGCAGCTTAATCCACTCTTCCATAACGTTGGTCCTTGCTACATTTTCTTAAGAAGCACTTTTTCCATTTCTGAGTCTCAATTTATCTTGGTAACCTGACCAGGAAGGCTGAAATGCTTCCAACATTTCTCCAACTTCTGCCCTCCTCTATAGGTTGAGTGGTACATTCGTGAGAAGTGCCTACTGAGAAATAACTACTCAGGTAGGTGCAAAAGTGAACTGCTTTTCCTTCAACTGGAATCAATGTTGCTTTTGCTTTGCTTTGGAGGCTCCCAATTAGGACAGACAGCTTAGTAAAATCCCACTCTGTCAAGTTCAAGGCAGTCTACTTGTGGATCAGATTCAGGACTTAGCACATCAATAACCCTGCAGTTCAGAGCCCTTTCTCCTCAGCCCCACTTGGACTAGAAGGGAAAGGGTGGGGGTCCACTCTCTACTCCACCTCCTGCTGAAGGCATCAGCATGCAGATGTTATCGTCAGCAGTGAGAAATCTGCTTCCCAACATCTGTTCCTTCTCCTTCTTTTTTATGGCTGGCATGGCTTAACTTTGGGAATGGCAAGTAGAGTCAGATACTGTCTCAGGCTCGTTGCCCATGAAGTGATCATCTGGTACCGGGTACCGTGTGGGCATCTTACCTAGGCACGTTTCTCACATCACCCTCGCTTCTGGGAAGGACCTTGAGGCATCCAAAGCAGTAAGCACGTGCCCAAAGATGCAATCTATGGTTTCTCCAGACCTCAGAGATTCCAGGAATCCTTAACAAGGCATGTATGTATATATATATATAGAGAGAGAGAGAGAGAGAGAAAGAGAGAGAGAGAAAGAGAGAGAGAGAGTCAGATATTGATCTTTCCCTACTTGTTACTGCAAATATAAAAGCAGCAGGTGCCAGTGGGTCTCCATGTTAACACCCCCAAACTTTCCCTCGCATGGAGACCCCGCAGGGGAAACCAGACATGAAAGCCCCCACAAACTCTTTCAAACTCCCTTTCATTCACACCCCATCTCCAGATGGAAAAGTCAGGCAAAGCAAACATTTATTATATCTAACCTATTTTCTTTTGTCCTTTGCTCTGATTTTCCCAGCACTTCCCACTTGGCCAGCAAGTAGAGAATTAAGGAACCAGTTGGCAACCTGTAAAAAAAAAAAGAAGAAGAAGAAGAAAGTGGTGTATATATAGCATTGTGGTTCATGATTCTTTGTCTTTCATCTCTCTCTTGCTCAAAATCCTTAGGAACCAAGAACTTAGAATCCAACACTTTACGCTGAGTTTTACTTAGCTACTTCCCCATATCCCTATCTCTCCCAGTATTCTACCTCTACATTAACTGTGTAATTATCTAGTCAGTCTCCCTCAATTCAAAACAGAGGTGCCTCCTTCATCCTGGTCAACTAAATTCAATTACTCGTTAAACTGCGAATTCCACCACAGCACAGAATCTCTGCCATAAACCTCCACTCTGCCCTTTCATTATCTCAACTCCAGCCTGTATCGCCTTTTAAACCATTGTCATAAATTCTTAATCGGCCTTTCAGGCAAGGAAATGCACTCCTACTGCCACAGGAATCTGTTCTCCTGTTGACATGCCCAGGTTTCTCCCTTTCCTCAAAGATACGACACAACAATATTTATTGTTGGGAACGCCATAAAAGACCCACACCTGAGAAAAAAAAATATGCTAGACTTTTTTTTTTCTTCCTACATAAAGAGAACAGCTTTCATCAATAGAAATCTTGATCACTGATTTTCAAATTTTATGTACTCGGACACTATATTGTAAATCCCTTCTCTTTGCCGATAACAGAAGTACTGGGGGGGGGGGGCAGATAAGCAAAAGCAGTTAGAGATCTCATTTGCTAGCTAATCAATTGTATGAAGATCTCAAGGTAGATTAAATTGCTCATGCTCAATGGGTTCCTGACATTTTCACAACAAGGAGATAAGAATTCTGCCGGCTGCCAAACTTTTATTATCCACAGAGAAAACCAACCTTTATGTTTGTGAAGATTTACAAGGCTAGCCGATCATAAATCACAATTAACAATTGCTTAGGAGATAAAGGTTGAATTTAACAAGTTATTCCTCCTCTTATCTAAAATAGCACCCTCGAGGGCTTTACCGCACTTTCTCCACAGCATTTATCAGTAACTATGTTTTGTCTAAATACTCTTTTTCACCAAGAGTGGCATTACACGTTACTCATGTTGTATAAAACCCAACATACTGCTCGGCCAAAAGTAAGTCTCCAGTAATTGTTTAAACGGTGCTATACCGAGAGAGCTCAAAGACAGAAAAACACTGTCATGTAACTTCCCATCCCCTCCCAGATATCGGCCCGGAAAACAAACCCTTCTTAATCGTCCTCAAATCCAGCCTGGCAAGACGCAGAGCCTGTTGCATAAGACCTATCCCAACAGGCACAGACTGAGGCTGCAACGTGTGCCACGGCAAGGTCACAGGCGATGGACAACGGCAATGTAGGACAAAAGTAAGCTTCCTTGAGAAACTGCCACATTAAGCACATCTTTTACTTTTTACAAACGAATGCCATAAAAAAAAATTAAGAAACTAATGGGACCCCGGGACAATTCTCAACTCTAGTTCAGCCTCTTTCGATTTCGATTACTCTTTGCACCTACTGCCCATGAAAAGGCTGAAATGAAACGCAAAGGGCGGACTCGCTGCCCAGAGTTAAGATGGCGAAATAGCTTCCCTGTGGACGCCAAAGTGGTCGCTAACTGTGACGTTTCCAACAATCTCCCTCTTGGTACCACCCCCTCCGGCCTGGAAACCACGCCCCCTCTCCCCTGTCATGCCCGCCCCTTCGTCAGAAGCCTGTCCATGATTGGCTGCTCGTACTATTTACCGCCTCTCCGGATGTTGCGTCAGGCAGTGAGCCTGCGTAAGTGAGTGCGCCCGCGCAGTAAGGTAGGGGCTGGGGTAGCGGGGCAGCAGGGGTGGGCGCGTGCGTGTTCCGCCGGCCCGGAAGGGGAGCTGCGTGGTGGAGGTGACCGGGAGCTGGGGTGGCGCTCCTCGGGGTTGGGTGACCCTCTTTGGATCCCGCTGCTGACCACGGGCGGCCAGCCGGGGCCTCTGGGCGCTGCGAGCTGCGTCACGGCCCGGCAGGGTCGCTGTCCCCCGAGTGAGCCAGCGCAGGGGTTGCTGTCCACACACGGGGGTCAGGCAGGGCTCTCCCTGGAGGTGCCCTGAGTCACGGCGTCCGCTCTGGCAGATAAAGGGGCGATGGGGTACTGTGGAGGCCTGCGTTGACATGGGGAGGTTGCGAGGATGTGGGGGGCCTGGTCCCTGCATCCTTAACAGGGGCCCTTGTGACGCTAGGCGCTAGCGGGGATGCTGCTCTGAGCTCTGGGGTTTCTGTCCCCGAGGGCTGGACCTAGGCTGATGATGTCGCCTTGAGGGGAGGAGGCTTGGAATTTTCCTCAAATACAGGTGTCCTCTGGTGCCGTGGCACAGCTGCAAGGACACTCCCCTGGGGATTTCAGAGTTGTTAGTTGAGAGGAGATTCTCCTTTTTAACACATAGTGCGGGTCCCTGCGTTAGCAGCGGGGTTAAGAAGACCCAGGTGTCTGTAAGATGTATCTTGGGCCGTTCTCAAAGCAGGTGATTCAAGACCCAACCCTGTGATTGCAACGCTATTTCACTACGGTTCATAACAGATGGGGCACTTGAGACCCCAAATGAGGGTTGCTGGTCCCTCGTTCACTAACAGCATCAGTGGTCCAACTGGTTTCTGCGTGGCCCGGTTCTCTACAGAGGCCCTTTCAGGCGCCCAGCTAGCTGGTGTTCTGTGTGCTGCAGTTAGAGAATCCAGTTTTGTTTTGTTTAACATGCTTTTTTTAGGGGTGAAGGGGAGGTGTTACTAAAGAGATGTCACTGAGAAACACGTTGAAAATTGAGTTCTTGGAAGAAATTGGGGGTCCTCTGTCATGGCAGTGAGGCATATGGAAAAGTTACTTCGGAATATTTTTATTGCTAACCTTCAACAGCTGTCGTGCTTCTCTTCCTGCCCTTTGTCCTGGTGATACAACTCAGGATGAGTATGAACTCAGTGCAGTGCTCATCTCTTCCTTGTGTGAAAATGTCCCCCATTGAGTGCTGGAATGAGAGCCAAAACTACCTATGGAAAAGCCATGCGGATCCCTCCAGCCTGCCAAGATACTAGTATCTGTTACATAGCCAGTGCTTTGCTTTTCAGAAGCATGACTTCTGTTATTAGTCAAACTGAGATATGACACCAAATTTTCTGTCTCCCTGCCAAACCGGTTGCTGTGGGATGGGCATCTTAGGTTTTTAAGGTCGCTTTGTTCCCTCTGTCTACCAGAAGATGATTGGTCCTGCTCATCTCTGGCCCCTGTGTGTCCTTGCCTTGATTGGTTAACGGGTTTATGTTTTCTGTGTCTAACCAGCATTTCAGATCTGCTTGGTGAACCTGCTGCTGACCCACCATGCTGGCCGCAAGGCTCGTGTGTCTCCGGACACTGCCTTCCAGGGTTGTCCACCCAACTTTCACCAAGGCTTCTCCTGTTGTGAAGAATTCCATCACAAAGAATCAGTGGCTCCTCACACCCAGCAGGGTAAAGATGACCTTGATGTTGCCTGTTGCTGTGTTTGGCTCGCTCTCTTTGGGTTCCTGGGGGCTAGGGAGGGCCAGTGTGAAGCTGGCTGGGCTGTATCGAGTTTGCATATTTGGAAAACTTAAGAGTGTGGGAGATTAGAAGTTACATGTCACAACAAAGGGGTTGCAGGGCCTGTGGTGAACCTCTGGATGTTGCTCATGGACTAACAGCTAATACGTTAAGATATTTCAGCTGTGATTTTGAGAATAAAACCTGCCAGGTCAGAAAGAAAGCCGCTTCATCTCCGGCGGGAAGATTTAGGGTGAATGAGTTTTGGAATGTGAGGTCAGTAAAGGGACTATAGAGAAATTAAAAGGAGACAACTCTTTCCCTCTTGAATGAACTCCTTCCCGCTGTAGATGAGCCACCATAGAGGTGAGAGTGTTCAGGAGAGACCCCTTTTTGTGAACCCATTTCCCAGATGAAAATGTAACTTATATTAAGGCACTTTACAAGGCTTGTGGACAGTGGAATTAAAAGTTAATGTGGTTGCCAAACAAATCTGAAATCCATATACAATTTTTAATACATATTTTCCATGAAATTTTCAAGGAACTCTTTTTTAAAAATGAATAGATTACCATCTTGATGCTTAACTAGGGCTTATAATAACTAGACATAGAAGTGGAGTCTGTAGTTGATGAGACAAGTATTCTGAAACTGAAGCAGGAAGTTACGTTTTCTAAGTGTTAGTGATTGACGTCAACCATGGAACGCGGTGAGGTTTACATTTCATTTGTTTAGATTGGTTAGCAAGCTTTCTCTAGTGAAATGACCTATACAGAAAGAACCTATTTGTAACTCGAGTTTTTTAGTGCGAAGAATTGTCCTGTTTTTTATGACTAACGTCCTGTTGTTGTGACTGCTTATCAGGAATATGCCACCAAGACCAGGATTGGAGTCCGACGTGGGAAAACTGGCCAAGAACTCAAAGAGGCTGCTTTGCAACCCTCGGCGGAAAAAATATTTAAAAGTAAGTGGCATTCTTTATAGTTTGTCAGCTGGAGCCCCATGGGGAGGTTTCAGGAGGTGTGTGGTCATCCTCCAGAGACTGGACAGACGAGCTTGTGTGCCTACTCTAGAAGAACACAACCATACGGTTATTCATAGAGATTTGGTGAGCCACTGAAGTTGGGTAGTTTGCACTGGTTGCAGCAGTTTCCAGTCAGATATCTTCCACTGGAAACTTGACTGTGGGCCAGGTCATTGGTACAGTGGGACACCTGCAGCCTCTGGGTAGCCTGTACGTAGTGCCTGGGTTTGAGTCCTTCCTGCATGCCCAGTTCCAGCTTGCTGCTGATGTGTACCTGCAGGAACAGAGTGGATAGCTTCAGTAGTCGGTCCTTGCTGTCCACGTGCTAGAGCCAAGCTGAGTGCTGGCCTGCCGGCTTTGGCCCAGCCCAGTCCTGGCTGTTGTGGGCATTTCAGGAATGAGCTAGCAAATGGGAAATACTGCCTGTCTGTCTGCCTGGCTCACTCACTCGCTTTCTCAAGTAAGTTTGAAAATGAGGAAACTTTTACTTTCTTCATTTTAAGCGTCAATTAACATGTTATATTCTAGACAATATGGCTTGATAGGGAAGGTCATTTGAAGTTGAAGAGTTCTTGTTAAGAATTTTATCTTTACTTACATAGGGAGGGAACAGACGTTGGAGGTCTTACATTCACTCCTCAAATGATCCCAGTGGCCAGAGCTGAGCCAGTCTGAAGCCAGGAGCCAGGAGCTTCTTCTCACATGATATCTTTTGTGGATGCAGAGGCCCAAGTATTGGGGCCATCTTCCTCTGCTTTCCCAGTCCCTAGGCAGAGGGCTGGATTGTAGGTGCAGCAGGCAGGACTACCACCACCCAAACGGGATGCCAGTGCCACAGGAAGATTCACCTATAGGTCACCATACCGACCCTAATGTCATAGAATCTTCTCCAAGCACACATTACTTGCGTATGTTTCAGGTGAAGGATGAATCACCAAAACACAGGTTTTAATTAAAAAAAACTTATTGTCCACAAAGGGTTTTCAGTCCTCTGACTTAGGGCCTCAGACAGACAGTATCTGAAGAAGTCAGCTCAGAGTTTCAGCTTTTTGAATTTAGAAGCTAGGTTGTTAATCTTTCCAAAGCTAACAAAAATACCACTAGCCCTTAAAAATCTTAGCATCTTTCTTTTGGGATTGCAGTAAGGAGAGCCTTAACCACTGTCCCTCAGAACATTGCGTTCTGAGCAGTAAATTGACCCTAAAGGCCAAATCAGATGTAGTGACAGCAAAGTAACATTTTTTGGTGGTCAGATTTGCACCTTGGGGAGTAACATGGTTTTGGGGGGGAGGGCGTCTCTGTGGAGATTGACTTTAAGTTACAACAATATCCCCTCCCTCAGCCACCCTGTGCATCTTTGGTTCTTTGTTTTTCTAAAGCTTCCTCTTTGTGGCTGCCCCTTTCAACATGGTGCAGTGTTTCAGCTGCTATTTCTTTCATTTTTCTTAAGAACGTCATAAGGGCCCCCACCAACCCCTGTGTATCACAGAGGTGTCTCCATAGCTGTGGATAAACGGCCACTCAGTGTAGCTGGAATGGGCCTGAAGGTTTATGTGGTCTAACCATTTCCCTTTGGAGGCTGTTTAATTTGGCTTCAGTGGTGCCCTTCTGCCCCAGTCTGCTGACTGAACCCTATTCGGTCTTCCCGTTTATACTCATGTGGCTGCTGTGGAGAAGTGCTCCCCTCACAGGTCCCGTGGAGGCCCTGCCGGGCCCTCTGCTGTCCTCGGAACTCCTCAGTGCTAACGTGGCTCCCTCTTGTGTCGTGCAGTTGATCAGATGGGAAGATGGTTTGTTGCTGGAGGGGCTGCTGTGGGGCTCGGAGCCTTGTGCTACTACGGCCTGGGCATGTCTAATGAGATCGGAGCCATCGAGAAGGCTGTGTAAGTAGATGCTTCCCCAGCAGTCCCAACTTCGCAGACTCCAGCGTCCTTCCTCCCTCGGTCTCTCCGGGAACGTGTCTGTGTCGCGTCACCATGTGTGTATACGTGAACAGAAATAGAAACTCTTCTTGCTTCCTTGGCATATATTCAGATCTGAGCAAGCGTTACCAAGTGCAAGTTTACCTTGCAGGTTCCTGGGGAGGAGATGCGACCTGCGACCCAAAAGAAATGGGGGGACAGTGCATTGCTGGGCAGCTGACAACGTTTGTTTCCAGGGTTGCAGTCCTTAGACACTCAGTAAAACAGTAGTTCAGACACAACTCGAACTGAGGTCATGTCTGGGAGCGGAGCATTCAAGGAGGCTAACAAGGCGCCTTGGTCACAGCACTGTTGAGTTAGGGAACAGATAAGGAGTGCTGCTTGCCCTTGGCTAACTGACTAGACAGCACAGATGTTCGCTTATCAGGGAGAGCGCAGAAGCACATGCGAGGACTGACTGGGGCAAAAGTGCGCTCTGGGTGAGAGGCCCTCTACCGCCTTTGCTGGAGACTCTGCTCAGCAGGATCCCGCAGGCCTCGGCTGTCCCAGCTGTGCTGGGATGTATTCTGCCAGCAAAGGCACATGAGGAGCTTTGAAACCGTGGGAGATACATACCTTAGCAAAAAACTGCCCACAAATTTAAACGTTTTTTTTGCACCAAAATTCTGTATTATAGCTCTGTTTTTCCACAGTTTTTAAAGAACCCTCTTAGACATTTAAGCAAGGGAGAAAAAGCATTGCTTTTTACATGTGTGAAGTGCTTATATGTAGTATGTCATTTTGTCATAGTATCTCCAGAGCTTAGATTTCCGTGGTATTCTCTGAGGGTCACCTAGCTGGCACGCAACGCCACAGCACTCAGGCCTGTCGTTGTATAAGGTCGCTGTGTTTGTGTTTCTTACAGAATTTGGCCTCAGTACGTGAAGGACAGAATCCACTCCACCTACATGTACCTGGCAGGGAGTATCAGTCTCACGGCTCTGTCTGCCATGGCAGTCACCAGGACTCCTGTCCTCATGAACTTCATGACCAAGGGCTCCTGGGTGGTAAGTCAGTGTGTTAGCTTTCCCATCTGAAAAAAAAAACAAAAAAAAGAGTTAAATGAAAGCTATCCAATAAGATTCTGTGTACACAGTGTCTGTGTTGGAATTGCAGCTGACACACAGAAGAAAACATATGTGCAGGTATGTCAGCTGTTACTCAGTGTTGAATACCTGCTTAATAGAACAGGCAGGTTGGAAATCAAGGTTAACATCCTTGTTATTTCTGTAGCAGGTATCAGATAACATCTACTTTGTAGCTTAAGTTTCAAGAAAATAAAGAGACAAAGACACAGTTAGAAATGGTTATTTAATTGCCAGGGTGAGGGGACCTAAGCAATTGGAGGCCAGTGAGGAGAATGGAGCAGCAACAATGCCAGCTGCACCCGGATCTGAGTGCTGAGGGATCTGAGTACTGAGAGCCGGCCATGGAGGGAAACAGGAAGCCGATGGAGAGCCCTGAGGGAGAGCACGACTGTGAGACTTGGGGAGGAAGGAGCATGCTCTAAAATGGTTTCCGGGACCAGGGCTGAGGCAGGCTAAAGCCAGGAGCTTGAAAGTCCCTCTAGGTCTCCCATGTGGGTACAGGGGCCCAAGTGCTTGGATCATCCTCTGCTGTTCTCCTAGGCACATTAGCAGGGAGAATTGGAAGTGGAGCAGCTGGCACTTGAACTAGCGCGCAGATGGGATACTGGCACCAGAGTCAGAGGATTAGCCTGATATGCCATAGCACAACCTCAGACACCAGCAATTTTAAAGAAAATGCCTTTTGTATTATGCCAAAGCATTTGTTCTAGTTAAGAATAATAGTCACGATTTTTTTTGAAGGGTGCAACCTCTGGGATTGGAGCCCAACTATATTATTATTACTTAAAATCTTATTTTTATACTTTTATTTGAAAGGCAGAATAATAGGGAGAAACAAATCTACCCATCAGTTCATTCCCCAAGCGGCCGCAGTAGCTGGGGCTGTGCCATGCTGAAGTCAGGAGCCAAGAACAGCACTCGGCTTCCCACAGAGGGACCCAATCCCTTGGGCCATCATCTGCCAGTTCCCAAGCACATTAACAGAAAGCTGGATTGGAAGCAGAGTAACTGGGACCTGAACCCACATTCCAGTATGTGTTGGAGGCTTCTCAAGCAGCTGCTTAACGTACACCACAACTCCCACCACATCCTGGGATTCTTACCCAGATTTTGTTTCACCTTGGTGCAACAAGAATAACCTTGCTAAAAGGTGATGGTCCAGGTTAAACAGCTCGCATTTGTCCCAGTAGGGGGCACTCTTATTTAATTAGCCAAAGCAAAAATAAACCCATCTCCCTTAATATGCCAGGAGAGATCAGCACTTGGTTTGTTGTCCTTCATCATCTTCAGATTGGTTTATTGGAAGTGACTAATTTTTCTTGAAACTTGCGGGTTTCTGTTTTTATATGAGGTTGGTATCGCCTTGCTACGTGTCTTTCAGACCATTGGTGCCACCTTTGCAGCCATGATTGGAGCTGGAATGCTGGTACAGTCCATATCGTATGAGCAGAGCCCAGGACCAAAGCATCTTGCGTGGATGCTGCATTCTGGTATGTTCCGGTGGAAATCGTTGCCCTCAGTACTACTACTTTTGGGTGGCTCTTCGCAGGTGTAAGTTGTATACAATTTCAGTAAGCCTCGTGTTTAAAAGATGCAGTTTTCTGCAGATAATACTGGTCACGTCCTTGCCCAACCTCTGCCCTGACAAGTTATCTATTTCACAAAGACTGTGGACACCCTCCGTATCGGACCTGTCTCCTCTAACAGCCTACACGTGCATGTAGATTTGTGTCCAGTACCACACAGATCTCAGGTTACCTGACACTTGGTTTTGTCTGTATCTTCAGAAAAATACGTTTGCAAAAGTTTTTGTTACCATCAGAAAACCACTGCTAACATCCCATGTCAAAATTTTTATCTAATATGGTTCCTACAGTGAAAAGTATGTTTAAATGACTGTGAGGTTCAGTGTATTGTATGCCTTGATCTGGAAGTGTTACTCTTGCAAAGTGACAAACTGGTGTCGCGAATGCACTAGGTCCCTAATTCCTGTGCCCTGTTCCTGAGATAACCTGGTATGGAATAGTTAACTCACTCCCCTCAGCACTTCAGCTCACCTGAGATTTTTTTTTTAAATTAAGGAGTTCCATTTTGTTAATTGTGGTTGCTTTTTACTAATTATTGTGGAGGTATTTATAAATATCTGGCAATTACAATCAACTTTAATACTCTATGATAGCATGCCCTGTTATACAAAGTGTCAACCATGTCCATCCTGGCTCTTCCTCCGTTTTAAGCTCACATCATCTTTGTGTTGTCCTCTTTAGGCAGCTGTTTCAGTTACTTAGACCTCTTTAATCCTTCTTTGTCTACATGTCATGAAAGCACGGTGGGCTTCTGTCCAAGTAGTGTGTGCCACCTGGGTGTGCCACCGAGAGCTGACTGTAGGGGGAGTACGCCTGTGCACTGTGCCAGCTTCCTAGAACCTGCTGGTAGAGCTTTACAGGTGGTAGTGTCTGGGAGGGGGGGTCTGCAATCCTATTGCTGGTCATTGGCCTCATCCACTAACATGGCACTTCAGTCTCCCCTTGGTTGGTGTTCACTTACCAAGTGCTTGTGCTTTACCTAGGTGTGATGGGTGCAGTGGTGGCTCCCCTGGCAATTCTCGGGGGGCCTCTCCTCATCAGAGCCGCGTGGTACACCGCTGGCATTGTGGGCGGCCTCTCCACCGTGGCCATGTGCGCACCCAGTGAGAAGTTCCTGAACATGGGCGCCCCGCTGGGAGTGGGCCTGGGTCTCGTCTTTGCGTCCTCTCTGGGTAAGCGGCTGTGCCGGTACCTGAAGTGCTCAGGCATGATGCTTCATTGAATTATTCTTAAACGTTAAATGTTCGCAGTACCATCGGCCTTTGTTACTGGTTTTTACCAAGCACATCTGAAATGCCGGAATTGGGTTAGAACAACATGAATACTGCTCTGCTGCAGGAACCGTGCATATGAGGGAAATGTGGGGCATGACCCAGTGAAGGAGTGAGCATGCCAGGCTTTGAGCAATGTAAATCAAATCCCTCAGCTGGCTTCCTGCTTGCACGGCTTACCAAGGGTTGGTTTTTGAGGGGGAGAGGGGAGGGGAAGGATTGTTTAGTTGTTTTCTTTGGTTTTTGTAAGTAACAAACCAAAGCATAGGAAAATTTTTGTAAGACAAAAATAAGTTTTTCCCCCCCCATTTTGATTTCAGGTTCTATGTTTCTGCCACCCACCTCTGTGGCTGGTGCCACCCTGTACTCGGTGGCTGTGTATGGTGGATTAGTTCTGTTCAGCATGTTCCTTCTGTTTGATACCCAAAAAGTAATCAAGCGTGCAGAAGTAACACCGATGTATGGAGTTCACAAATACGATCCCATCAACTCGTAAGTGGTCGCCTGTCTGCTTAACCTTGTTCCATACAGATGTTTGTGTGAGTGTGGCCTCTGTTAAGCACTGTGCTGGTCTCCGAGGCCAGCTGTGTAGCCAAGTGTCAAACTGGTGGCTTCAGACAGCAACGTATTCCTCCCTTCTGGAGACCCAGAGTTTGAAACCCCGTGTTGGCACACTCGGGGGGAGACTGTCCGTGGTCTCCAGGTTTGCTGCTGGGCCGGCCATCCTGGGGGTTCCTCTTAGCTTGCAGCCGGGACACTTCCGTCTCCATCATTTCTGCTTGCCAATCTGCCTGTGTATCTGTCTCTTTTAACATCGCCAGTCCTTGTGGATTAATGGCCCACCCTGAACCAGTGCAACCTGATCCTACAACACATCCCACTTACATCACATCTGCAAAGACCTCGTGTTTCCAGTCCAGGTCACCCTCACAGCTGCCAGGGTTAGGACTATGTGTTCCCTTTGACTCGATGGGCTGTACCCAGAAACCTGATTGTGCTGATGGGGCAACTAGTTTATAGATTCCCAATTGTTTAATTCAAAAAGGGCAATCCCTTTTCTGTTCATTAGCTTTATGTTCTCAGTTAACTTTTTTGATAGGATGCTGTTAATCTTTTTTTAAAAAGTGTGTTTTAGTCATATGTTTATTGGAAAGTGGACGTAAATTTCTTAGAAGTTTTTAATAGAAAAGTCTATTTTATAGTTTTAGAAATTGAAAACTCTTCCATTTTGTTGGTAATCAGCTTAATGAGATGATTTCGTAATATGCCTTCTGTCTTTTCCTGGATTCTACCAAAGTAGAATTGTATCATCTAATTGGCCAAAGTAGGTTATTTTATTTAAAAGATATTTTTGAGTTCATAGTGTCTATCCTTTTTTTTTTTAAATGATAATTTGGTTTTTATGTAAAAATAAAACGCTATGGTGACTTTTTTCTTAATGTGTCTGGGACAGTTTTAGAAGGTGAAATGGCGTTTCTTTTAATGCCAGCCTTCAGTCTGGCAGGTTTTTATAAAGGTGTGTGTTTGATTTTGTCACCTGGATTGTTGTCTTTTGGGGGGTTTTGATTTGTTTTGCAAAGCACTGTGCTAACGAATGTCAGCATATATTTTTAAAATTGCCGTTTATCATTTAGAAGATTGGTTTGGCAGACGTGAAGCTTGATTTTCTAGTCCAGGATTTTGATTGCCAGTTAAACATCTTTCTTTTACTCAATTTCCACTTCATATAGCTAGCACAAACAAGCTGTATTCTTTTTCTCTTCTGTAGTAGCCAGCAGTTAGTCACAGTTATTAGATTAGATTTGCACACACTGTGGTGTGCTTGTCTTTCCAGGATGCTGGGGATCTACATGGACACACTGAATATATTTATGCGAGTGGCAACGATGCTAGCAGCTGGAGGCAACAGGAAGAAATGAAGCAGCCCTGCTCGGGCTTCTGTGCAGCACCTGACGTCTCGCTTGTCCGGCAGGGGCTGATGTCCACTAAATCGTTTGTCCAAGCAGCTTGCTTTGAAGTTCACAAGATACGTGTCCACCTGTGTAATTGTTCCAGTAATGTCACGCTTCCCATCATTTCGTTGTAGAGAATAAATTCAGTGTTCTCTTCCAGATAAGCGCACACATTTCCAATTCTCATGTTTCAATAATTTTTTAAAATGTAGAAAGTAAGGCCTCTATTAAAAGAAGTCAAATCTCATACCTGTTTTTAATTACTAGCTGAAGTGCAAATCACTCGGGACACTTCCCTGCGTGGGTTTAATGATGCAGAGGTGTGTGACTGGACCCGGAAGGAAGTCTGTTGGCGCTTGTGTGCCTGACAACGAGCCAGGGAGAGACGACCCAGGATTTGCAAAGCGGCACCAGGCGGCTGCCTCTGGGACCCTCACTGACGCAGCGACAGGGGCGCTGGCTTCTCCTGGGGCCACCCCTGGGCTGTCTGTGCTCACAGCTGACTCCCCGGCAGGGCAGGACGCACTGGGCCACCCTGGACTGTGCCCCCTGTAGAGACTTCCTGCCGGAACTAGGCCAGCAGGAGCTCCGTTTCAGAATCTCCCAGAACAAAATATCCTCCAAGCTTTTCTCAAAAGCATTCAGACCATGAGACGTGTTGCTTTTTGTAAGGACGCAGACAGCACGTTGAGAATCGCTGAGGTGTTGGGCTCCTGCTTTGCTGTGCCTGTGGCAGTGGCGTCGTGGCATACAAGCTTGCTGCGTGTGTGTCTTCCAACTCTGAAGCTTTGACAAGAAAAATCTATTTTGACTTACACATGAGATCATAAAAGCAGTTTTTCACCTAAAACTGTTCCTTGCATTCCCTCTCAGAGTAAGCACTAAAAAGTAAAGCAAAAACTAATTCATCTTTATGAAGCATGTTTGGAAAAAAAAAATAAGCTTAGTTGCCCCAGACAGATCCTTCTGTCCTGCATATGTCACTTGAGCTTTCTTGGGACGTTTGTACGCTTTTTGATAAAAGAGGAGAAAAAGTGGTTTTTGAGGAGTCCTTGTCTTCATGATTATTGGAATGATTGCTATTTTTGAGAAATGTTCAGGAAATAACTATTTTAACCATCTCAAAGTACATAGAATATTTATTTCTGAAGTAATAAAGTGCCAGCAAGATGATAATTGGTGTGATTTTGTTATTTTCCAAGTGAATTTTGTGTGTACTATTCAACTGGCTTGGTGTGTGCTGCCAGCATACAGGGTGAGGCGAGAAGGCTGCCGGCCCTGTTGGGGAGCAAGACGCCCTCTGTTGGAATCCCAGCTCTTCTGCTCAGCATGTGACCTTAAGCGATTGACTTGGCCTTTCTGCCCAGTTTCTTCCTCTGTGGAGTTTCACTTTGGCGACTTTCTATTGCACTTCTGACTTCACTAAGACAATAAAGACTGAGATGTAAAAGTCAGTTGATGAGAGGGACCCGGCACGCTAGCCTAGTGGCTAAAGTCCTTGCCTTGCATATACCAGGATCTTAGTTGCTCTTTTTCCCATCCAGCTGCCTGCTTGTGGCCTGGGAAGGCAGTAGAGGATGGCCCAAAGCCTGGGACCCTGCACCTGCGTGGGAGACCTGGAAGAAGCTCCTGGCTCCTGGTTTCAAATCAGCTCTGCTCTGGCTGTTGTGGCCACTTGGGGAGTGAATCGGCAGACAGAAGATAATTCTGTCAACTTCTCCGTAAAGTCTGAGTTTCAAATAAAAGTAATTTCTAAGTGTTGAGAGGTAGACATATGGCACAACCGTTGAGACACGGCTTGGATGCCTGTGTTTGAGAAGCAGCCGTGCTGGATAGTTGGGTTCCTGCCATCAGCATGGAGACAGTTGACTTCCTGCCTCCCAGCCATCATAGGGCCAAAGCAGCAGGCGGAAGATATCCCCTGAGTGTCGACCCTTAAATCTCAATGTAAAAAATGTGATAATAGTTTATTTGAAAAGCAGAATTAGGCGATCCATTGGCTGGGTCACTCCTCAAATAGCAACAGTGAGTCCAACTAAAGCCAGGAACTAGGAATTTCTTCCAGGTCTCCCATGTGGATGGATGCAGGGGCCCAAAGGCTTGAGCCATCCTCTGCTGCTTTCCCAGGCTGTAAGCCGGGAGCTGGATCGCGAGTACAGCACATGGGGGCTTGAACTAGAGTCTGTAGAGGTGCTGATGCTGCAGGTGAGAGATTAACCTACACTACACTAGGATGCCTACCCCCAATTAACTATAATTCTAACGCAACAAAAAGCTAGTAATAGTAGTTTCTTGGCCCCTGTTAACATACTGTGATTTTTTTTCTACACATTCTCGAGGAAGAGTAAAGATCTTTCAACTGAAATCCTTTAGGCTAAGAAAGAGCCATTCTGTTTTTTTCCAGAATGCCATCCAAAAAAAGGATAACATGGATTAAGGATAGTCACACAGTTATAGATCCATTGATGATAGCTTAGAAAGGTGACTAACATAGAAATACTTACAGGGTGTAGCAGGCACCCCACTAGCTAGAGACCAAACTGTAGTAGCCCCTGATGGTTGTGTGTGAGTGTTGTGCCAGTGAGCCCAGTGGCCATGAAGGGCACCTGAGTGATGGCTCGGGAGAGCTTTCCTGAGAAAGTACAGACAAGCTGGCTCCAGCTCGCCGCTGATGTAAGCTGTCACAGGGTGGATGCACATTTCCACAATGCAGGGGCTCCCCCAGCAATGAGAACAAAGCTAGGAACATGCATTATGGGTTCACTGCTGCCTGGTCACCAAGCATAGGGATCTCGGGTTTTGTCCTGTTCGGGACTCATAAAGGAGTTAGCACAGGATGAAGAACTAAAGACACGTTGATCCAAAAGAGCATCTGGTGTGCAGTGGACGACCAGAGGAGGGACCTAGCTCGGAGAGAACAGGTGTTCCCTGCTGGCTTTGGAGCAGGAAGAGCTGGAGACAGCAGCCTGTACAGCAGGGGCAGGATCCAGCTCCCTAACAATGGTGTGCACCCTCATGTGTGTCACGCTTGGAGAGACCAGCATACCTGTCGGGTTCTCCATAAATAGTCTTTAAATCGGAAGAAAAAGCAGCAGTGACTCAAAGCAATTATAAAGTCATTCTGAAACTAGGAAAAGGAAAAGGCCTGGCCAGAGTAATTGTCCTCACAAATCCAGAAGGGTTGGTGCTCCTGTGGGAAGGGGCGTGTCTGGCCCAGCCCGTGGGCGGCATTGTGGGAAGGACTTGAGGTGCTGTGCAGAGAATCCAACCTCTGCCCACTGGTCCCTGGGCAAAATGTGCCTTGAGCAGCTATACACTGTCCTCCAAGATACTCAAATGATGTCACTCTGGATGCAAGATGGTCACCTGCCTCGCTAAAGTAGAATCGTTCGGGAAGAAGCAAGGGGAAATTAGAACAAAGTCTGCCATGGTTAAAATTCTGAAGGAAAATGAGCAGGTGGCAGGGAAAATGGCATGTTGAGTGTCTTTTTCAGTGTATTTGAATCACCTCCAAGTAATTCCTTGAAAACGGACAAACTGAAACATTTGCCAGGAAGCCTTTACCATTTTTAGAAACGAATGGAAAGACCTAGGGGGAAAACACACCATCTCCCTGTTCTGCCGGACTGGGTCCAGGGTCCTCCAGGTCCCCCTGGCCTGACAGGGTCAGCGGTGGGAATCGTGACTCCCCAGCTGGGTGGACGTTCATCTCAGAATGGCACAGCTCCCTGCCTCCCCTGGTCGGGGTGAGAATAAGGAAGCAAGGTGACACTTGTGGGAAAGCGCTGCCAAATTGCAAGGCGTGGAACAGAGGCTGGCACACAGGACCCATCCCAACCCTCCCAGTGGCAAAGCAAGGACACTTTGGCATTCCGGCCCCTGGCTGCACAACCTGCTCCTTCCTTCCTCGCACTTCCTTACTCTCACTTACACGTAGGCTCCGTTGGTCCTCTCACCTTTCTCCACCAAAATCTGTCTTTGAAAACGAATCCCTCTGCCGGTCCTTTAGACCATAGATTCAAGGTGTGTGTCTGCTTGGGCTTTTGTGTTTGCTTAATCCAGACTGTAGCAAGAAAGTTCACTTCCCATCAAAGAAGCCTGAGATAAGCCTTGCGTACAAGTGAGGGCCTGAGGCTGGACAAGGCAGAGGCAACCCAGTGGTCCCGTTTCCGGTGTGTGTCCTAGCAGTTTGTCCAAGAGATATGTGTATTCCCGTGCTCGTTGCAGCACCAGCTAGTCACATAGCCAAGATATGGAAGCAGCCCCAGTGTCCACCTGTGCGTGGGTGAGCGAATAAAGAGGATGTGGTGAAATATTATTCAGCGTGGGAAAAGAACAGAATTCCAGAGGCAGGCATTGTGGCACAGGGAGTTCAATGCTATTTGGACCTCTGGATCCCAGGTCTGAGAACTCAGTGGCATCCCAACTACTTCACTTCCTAACAGATTTCCTGCTTATGTAACCTGGGAGATGGCAAACTGGCTCAAGTGACTGGTGCTTGCCACCCACAGATGGAGCTCGTGACTGCTGCCTGGCCCATCCCTAGCTGTTAAACAGCAGGGAGGGAACCAAACAGAAGTCAGAGTCTGTCTCTCTCTTTCTCTTTCTCTTTCTCCTTTCCCCTTGAAGTAGATTTATATATCCACATGTATTTATTTTACTTGAAATTCAGAGTTCCAGAGAGAGACAAATGTCTTTGATGTATTGGTTCACTTCCCCAAAAGGTTACAGTGACCAGGGCTGGACCAGATCAAAGCCGAAGGTCAGAAGCTTTATTTGGTCTCTCACATGAGTATCAGGGACACAAGCCCTTGGGCCATCTTCTGCTGCTTTTACAGATACACTTAGCAGGGAGCAGGATCAGAAGTGGAGCAGCCAGGACCCAAACCAGTGCTGAGACATGGGCTGCCAGAGCAGCAAGCAGTAGCTTAGCCCACTGCAAGGCTTGGGCTTTTTTTTTTTTTTTTTTCAGCTACTTGTGAACTCTCAACAAACTCTGTAAAGAAATCCCAGTTTTTGAGTCAGATAAACTTGGTTCTAGTGGAGAAATCCCTACAGCCTTTTTATGGTGCTATGAAAGGAAATTTTACGTTTCCCGGTTAAGTAAATTAAAAATGTAAATGCACACTTCTCTCAAGTGAACCAAGAATTCAAGAACAAAAAGCTGGTGCCCCACATGGCATGCACACCGCCTTTTCCCAGCATATACGGGTCTGTGGTATGCCAAGCAGAGCAAGGAGGTAGAGCCACGTCTGATGGATTACTGAATTCCTGGGCCCATAAAAGAAGACGGAAGTATTTGATGCAGCCCCAAACTGCTCTAACCATAAAGAGTGGGGGCACCTTAGGCAGGTTCACAACTGGCTTTCAAAATGACCAAGTTGAGCTGGAACCTATCTCTTCCGTGTGAATTCCCTGGTGTCCCGAGCGTGTTCCTGGCGACTTCCGGCTTAGGAAGGCTGCCAGGTTATCCAGATCACCTTTGGAAGCCGTGGGAAGCTTGTTCTGTGAACATGTTTCACCCGCAAATTGTGTATAACAGTTGTTCCTGTGAAAACGCCTCTCATTTTCACCTCTCCCTCTCCCTGCCCGGCTCCACATGAGATGGTGAATAAAGAGTTAGAGGTGTTTTTCTTCCTTTTTTTAACAGTAAGAAGTTGACAGCTATCTTTGAAATGCTCAAAGCAGGTGCAAATCTGTGAACAGCGATTAAACTTGGGGAGTGGGGCTGAGCTGGAGCTTACACTTCCTACCCAGTGTTGGTGTGAGCCTGAGTCACATTAGTCTCATCATTGCTAGCATTTAAGAAGCAGGTGGGGCCAGGCCTTTGGCACAGCTTTTAGGAGAGTTAAGACGTAGCTTGGGATATCTACATCTCATGTCTGGGCACCCGGGTCTCAGTCCTAGCTCTACCTCTGACTCCAGTTTCATGCACATTCTGGGGGGCAGCAGATGTTGGCGGAGTGCTTGCATCTCTGCCACTCATGGGGCAGACCGTGACTGGGTTCTGGGCTCCTGGCTTTAGTCTGACCAAGCCCTGGCTGTTGTGGGCATTTGAGGGAAATGAGCCAGGAGGTGGGTGATCTGTATTTATGTGTCTGTCTGCTTTTCAAATAAAAATAGGAGCTGGTTCAATGGCATGGTGGGTAAAACTGCTACCTGCAGTGCTGGTGCCCCTTAAGGACACCAATTAGAGACCCAGCTGCCCCACTTTTGATCCTGCTCCCTGCTAACACTCCTGCAGGGGATGGCCCTTGGGCCACTGCACCCATGTGGGAGATCCAGAAGCTCCTGAATTCTGGCTTCTTCTTGGCCCAGCCCTGGCCGTTGGTGTTATTTGCAGAGTGAATCAACAGACAGATCTCTGTCTGACTCTGCCTTTCAAATAAATAAGCACAGTTCAGAAAATACAAATTTAGATTTAAACAAGGAAATGTTAAAATCCAATTAAAAATTAAAAGCAGGTAAAATTCTGACCTATGATCCTATTCTTGTGAAAACCTACAAATGCAATCATGTGTACATGTGTAAAGGCCTAGAGCCCCACAATAGCAGATTCCTCTCGCTCTTGGCTCTTGACCAGGAAGTGCCCCTGCAGCTCTGTTCTGTAAGGAGAAAGCAGCTGTGTTGAGAAGGAGAAGCCTATTTCTGACATTCTGGCTGAAGGCTGAGGCACTGCAGTTGATTCAGCCACTTCCGTAGATAAATCTTTCTGCTCACCAGCTGGGAGACTGCTCCAACTCTTGCTTCGCAGCTAAGCCCGAGTGTGTCCCTGCCCACATGCAGCTCTGAGAGCTGACCTTGTCCCTGCTTCCCAGGCCAGCTAGATGGTTATTTTCCCCTGTGACAGCGATTGCCAAAAGTAACAAGGAGCCATGCTAATACAAAAAGTCCCTGGGCTGTAACAATAAGTGACAGGTGAGCAGCTACTGCTCCAAGAACTCAGCAGTGGCACTCCCAAATGACCCCAGACAACCGTAAATCCAGGAGTGGCTCCAGCCGGTGATTAGACCACGGGTGGACTCCTACGCTCGGGAAGCACCAGCTCTGCCCGGTTGATTGGCCCGGAGCATGCAACCGAAGGGAAGAACACTTGCGTTTGGTGGCCTGTGTCCTAAGGCCACCTCTGCCTCACCCTCCTTCCAACAATGGCCGCCCCAAGCCTCCGCCAGGCACCAGCTCTGCAGCTGTCCCCTGGTAAACTCTGAGGTCTTCCTTCTCACACCCTGCGTCCTGGCCGCTGCCCACTTAGCATGACCTGATTCCTGCCAAGGGAGGAATCAGGCTACAAAGGAGACACACAGAGCCTGATAAGGGATCCTTAAGCCCAGCCACCCCACCCAGTTTCATGGTGTGGATTAGCTGAACGGTGTATGCACGTTTGTACAAGCATACAGGCTGGCTGAGAAAGCAGCCCCTGGCCGTGGACTCACACACCTGGCTGACAGCACATGTGGGCCTACATTGCTTCTGGAACCCGCAGCACACAGCAAGGGCCAGAAAGGGAAGGGCACTGCGGCCAAGCGATCCTGGAGAGCTGAGTCAGGTCCTGGGTCTTCCATGAGAACTTCAAGGCTGAGAGTCACAGCAGCTCCTTGGCTGGAGGGCTGGGCTATTCAAGGAAAGGACAGATGGTCACCCCATTGCAAGGACTCATGCAAACTCTGTATATGAGTGTACACAAGTGTCTTTGCTTGCTGGATTCCAGACAGGCACTTCTGCAGGCTGACCCATCTTGCTGCTCCTGCTTACATAAGACTCAGCGTTCTTCCCAACCAGCAAGAGAAGTACAGGTTCCATGGTCTGCCATGGAATGCAAATGCCAGAGCCGAGCCTCCTCAGAGGCTCAGACGGAGCAGTGGGCAGCACAATCAGGTGCACATGGAGAATGTGGCAGTCTATCAGAACTGGCAGAGGATACCTGGCACCACAACAGAGGACAGAACAAATCAATCAACTACCCCAGCCATATGTTGGCAGTGAAAAACTGGGCAAACGGAGACTCTAAGATGGACTATGTCAATCAGTGGATTCTGCAACAACTTCATCGTGCTTGGAATGGCGAGACTGGCAGCAATTCATAACTGTTGAACCATCAAAATCACTTGAGCAAGACCCTTGGAGCATGCCCCACACCAGGGACCTGGGGTGGGTGGGAGGCTGGGTGGGGCTTCTCCCTTTATCTCCCCCTTTACCCCAGATACAGAAAAAAAAAAAAAGAGAGAGAATGTGGAAATAATAGTCTTACCACTTTCCTGTAGCCCTTGAACCTTCGTGCCTTAATTAACCATGTAAAGATTGTCAAAAAAATAAAAAAAAAAAAGACTCACCTTTCTTTCCAGCCAGGGACAGCCAGGGACCCATGCTTAACCGTATGCAGCCCCCATGCCCCCCCACACACACACATTGTCCCTTTGTTTTCAATGCCAGCAGGGTGGTCGCCTGTCCCTCGGCCCCTTTTTGCTCTTGGCATCAGAAAAGCGCGCATGTGACATCAGTTCTGATTCAGTGGTTGCCTCCTCTGGTCTCGGTCATATCTCCCCTTGTCTACCTCCTGGATGGCAGCTTCCTGGGCCAGATGGACGGGTCCTACAATGCGTGGTAAAAACATCCAGACTGCCCCCACCTGACAGGAGACATCCTGCTGAACATAAAAGGGTGACAGGTCTGCAGGGCCTGCGCCATCCTCAAAGATCCTGCCTACTGCTCACCGCCCTGGGCCCCAGCTTCATGCTTCATGGAGCTGGCCACACACGGAAAGAGCATGCAGAGGGGCCACAGGGCTCCTGTGTGCGTGCATGCACAGGATTCCGGAGCTGGATTTGGAGGGATGCGCAGGAGTCAGTTTAAGAATGGGGCTTGGAGAAGAGTCCCAAGCAAAGGCTGGGAACACCCCACACCACCACCACCCATCCTCACCACTTCCTCGGGGGACACTGGATCCCGTGGTACACCTTGCTCAGAGACCCCGTGCTCTGTTATCAAAGACACCCCAGAGGGCCCAGCGCAGTAGCCTAATGGCTAAAATCCTCTCCTTGAATGCTCCAGGATCCCATACGGGCACTGTTTTGTGTCCCAGCTGTTCCACTTCCCATCCAGCTCCACACTTGTGGTCTGGGAAAGCAGTCAAGGATGGTCCAAAGCCTTGGGACCCTGCACCTGTGTGGACGTTTCTGGCTCCTGGCTTCAGAGCAGCTCAGTTCCGGCTGTTACAACCACTTGGTGAGTGGATTAGTGGACAGAAGATCTTTCTGTCTCTCCTCACTGTGAATATGACTTTTTAATAAAAATAAATAAATCTTAAAAATAAAAAAGACACCCCAGAGACCCTCCCTCATACAAAGGGCGAGCCCAAAGCACCCACAACATCAGTGTCCACTGGGCTGCAAGACCCATCACCTTCTTTCTTACCATAGCCTGTCTAACTGCCCTGCTCGTCCAGGAAGCCCGCCATGACCTGGCTCACCATGACAGCCTCTGTGCCTGCATCCTGCCTAGCCTTGGCCATCTCTGTCAAGGCCATGGACGATGTATATCAGTGACCTTCAGCTCAGATAGCCCTGCACAGGTGCCTCCAGACACCGAGGCCTGCTGACCCCAGGGCCGGTAGTTTGCATGGACTTCCCTTCACTGTGCCTACCTTAAGATGGATGCCCACCACCACCACCTCCCACCTCATGCCTCCTCCAGGGCTCTCTCGGCTGTCCCTGCCCCTCAAGTGCCCTTTCACCTCCACACCAGCTGAAGAACCCTTCAAGGTCCAGCAACTGCCCCACCTCTTTAAGAGCCCCATGATTGTTCACCTTGGTGCTCACGGCTTCTCCAACCTGTCCTCTGGCACCTTGAAGGAAGAGTTGCCCTGTGCCCATTTCCCAGACACAGAGACTGCCAATGTCAAGTTCAAGGTTGGCACCCAAGTTCAGGGACAAAGCAAGGACTCCACAGCAGGTCATTGAACCCCAGGGCCCCCCTTGCGTGGCACAGGGTGCTGCACAGAGTCCCCTGGGCTTTGCAATGCATTTTATGGCCCCTTCTTTCAGCCATATCTAAAGAACAAGCCGAGAGATCTGCATTTGATGGCATGATTACTGACACTAAAAGTTAACCATAAACGCAGTGCCTTCCCTGTGGCAGGTGTTTCCTGATCGGACGGCTGAGAGATCAGGCTGCACCAGGTACTGTGGGACTGGGTCTTAACAGCTATCTTGTGCAGGTCACTAAATGTTCTCCACTTCTGGAAAAGCTGGTTTGTTTTTTTCTGTTGGGAGCGGCTGATCCTACTCTGGGAAGAATTCTAAGGCTGCTGCAGCCCTACCCATGGGACACACCTCACCATGTCACACTATATATGTCCCCGGTGGCTCTGAGAAAGACAGACGTAGCCCAGCATTCTCCTAGGACCTGAGAGATACCAACCACCTCATCATGAAGTTTCTAGTCCTTTCCAGCCTGCTCTGCATCCTACTTCTCATCTTCTCTGTGGAAGGTAAGCCGTCCTCCCCTGTCCTACCCCCCCATCCCTCAACCCTCAGCCTTGGGTGTGAGCCTTTAAAGCAGGGATACCAGGATCCAGGAAGGTTCCAATCAGAAGTTGTTTGGGGGACAGGGCCTGAGGACAGCCCTGAAACCTGCAAAGTCAGGCTGTCACTCCTGGCCCTACACAGCACCCCTGTCCTCAAGGGTGGTCCCAACAGGTAGCTCAAGAACTCGAGGCTCCCTTCCCAAATGCATGGACACACTAAGTGGAGCTGTGTGCTTAGCACACAAAGCCATGATCCCTTGGCTAGCTAGACTGCTGCTTCCCGCAGGCCCCTGAGGCTGGACACTGTACGCCTTCTAGAGCCACTCTGCTGTTCCTGCTTCAAGCTTGCAGCAGAGCCAGTGCAGCTGTGGATGCAGTGATCAAGGAGTGGACTCACCTGTATGTCCCTAAGCCGCATGCACAGAAAACACCCATGGGCACGTGAGGCGGGGGTGCGCAGCGTGTGTGGCTGGGTGAGGCCATTGTTTATGCATGTTTAGAAGAGGAAGTCATGGGGGCTGGCGCTGTGGCATACTGCTTTATGCTACCGCTCACTGTGTTTTTATGCCAGTTCGAGTCCCAGCTGTTGCACTTCTAAGCCAGCTCCCTGTTAATGTGCTTGGGAAATTAATGGAGGATAGTTCCAGAGCTTGGGCCCCTACACTTATGTGGGAGAGCTGGAAGAAATTCCAGGATCCTAGCTTCTGCCTTCTGGCGCTTGGCCCAGCCCCGCTTGTTACGGCCATTTGAGGAGTGAAAACAGTAGATGGAATATCTCTCCCTCTGGCTCTCCTTCCCTTTCTCTGCGACTCTGCCTTTCAAATAAATAAACAGAGCTTTAAAGAGGAGGAAACCATGATCTTCTCCTCTGTGTGTGTGAGGTCTTAGCTGTCTTTCTTCAATCAGAACCCTGAGCTTTTGCTCTTACCTAAACCTCTAGAAACTGCCTACCTGTATTTTGTTTGTTTTAGTAGTTATGGTTATTGTAACATGGATTGGATCTGTGGATCCAGATGTTAAGGGGCGGGAGGGAAGCATCTATTGTTTCATCATTAACATTTACCGTTCTGATGTGGGCATTTGACCTAACAGCCAGCGTCCTCATGGGAACTGGCTCTGACTTCATGTCAGTCCAGGTCCTGGGAAGTAGCAGGGAATGACACAGATAGCTGAGTGTGGGAGACTTAGTTCCCAGACCCAGACATTGTGGGCATTTAGAGAGAGGAGAGGAGAGGAGAGGAGAGGAGAGGAGAGGAGAGGAGAGGAGAGGAGAGGAGAGGAGAGGAGAGGAGAGGAGAGGAGAGGAGAGGAGAGGAGAGGAGAGGAGAGGAGAGGAGAGGAGAGGAGAGGAGAGGAGAGGAGAGGAGAGGAGAGGAGAGGAGAGGAGAGGAGAGGAAAGGAGAAGAGAGGAGAGGAGAGGAGAGGAGAGGAGAGGAGAGGAGAGGAGAGGAGAGGAGAGGAGAGGAGAGGAGAGGAGAGGAGAGGAGAGGAGAGGAAAGGAGAAGAGAGGAGAGGAGAGGAGAGAAAGGAGAGGAGAGGAGAGGAGAGAAAGGAGAGGAGAGGAGAGGAGAGGAGAAGAGAGGAGAGGAGAGGAGAGAAAGGAGAGGAGAGGAGAGGAGAGGAGAGGAGAGGAGAGGAGAGGAGAGGAGAGGAGAGGAGAGGAGAGGAGAGGAGAGGAGAGGAGAGGAGAGGAGAGGAGAGGAGAGGAGAGGAGAGGAGAGGAGAGGAGAGGAGAGAAAGGAGCTGGTGCTGTGCCTTGTGCGCTAAGCCATCACCACCTGCAGCATCAGCATCCCAGCTGTAAGTGCACCTGGAAAGTATCAGATAACGGCTCAAGTACTTAGGCCCTTGTACCCCAGGTGGCAGATGGAGTTGGAGTTCTTGGCTCCTGGCTTAGACCTGCCCCAGTACTGGCCATTTAGGTTCTGGGGAGTATACCGGTGGATGGAAGGTCTCTCTCTCTCTCTCTCTCTCTCTCTCTCTCTCTCTCTTTCTCTCTCTCTCTCCCCTTCTCTTTCTGCAACATCTTGTTTAGTTTTTTCTAGTGTCTCAGGTGCCATTTCACACTTCCAGTTGCTATGTTCCTGTATGTTCCACATTGAGCCATTTATTGTCATCTGATACACTTACGGTTAGAGTTATTCTGGAAGCATTTCCACTGGAACTGCAAGCAAGGTGGGCTGATGGATTATGGGACATTTCTGTTCTCTGAAGGGCCTGCCATGATCCTGTGCCCCACGTCACCAAGGAAAACACTAAAGGGAAGTCCTTATAAACACAGCCCACAACACACAATTGACCAGGTCTCTGTTCGGGGATGTGTTCAAGGTTGTCAATGTTACCTTGACAAGATAGGGAGGATGAAATTTCTTGCCCATTTGCAATTATTTCTGGCAGATTCCTGAAATAGCATTATTCATCCAGTATTATTGGGTCTAATTTGGCATCAGGTGCTGTTTTAGGCTGTCACAAATGCTGGCACTTCAACATTTAGGAGGTTCACAAGGATGTGGCAAAAGGCACACACCCAAATGAAACAGTTTCTCTCTGCAGGATTCTTAGATTAGATCATGAAGTGGAGCATTACTGTGCCAAAGGGCATGGATGTCTCCAAACCGCAGACCCGAATGCTTTTTCAGGGAGCAACAGGGCAGGCAGTACTTCAAAAAGTTCATGGAAAATGGAATTGAAAAAGTTTATTGGAGGCCAGCACCATAGTGTAGCATGCTAGGCCTCCACCTGTGGCACCAACTTCCCATATGAGTACAAGTTCAAGTCCCACCAGCTCTACTTCCAGTCCAGCTCCTTCATTACAGCCTGGGAAAGCAGAGGAAGGTGGCTCAAGACCATGCAAGGTGGGAGACCTGGCTCCCAGCTGTGGATTGTCTCCCAAGAAGCAAAAGGCTCATGAGCAGGATGCTAGACTCGGAAGCAGAGCTGGGACTCAAACCCAGACCCTCTGATAAAGGGACATGGGAACCCCAGTGGTGGCTTCTCATCGGATTGCCTGATTATCACAAGATTTATTTCCTTGTTCTTGGAAACTAAGTGACCAAAAGTTCCACTGTTTCTCTTGATCCTGATTCCAGGCTTGGCTTGGATTTTCTTGGTTGGCTATTCTGGAACCCTGAGTCCTAGGAGCGGACGTTCCCTCAGGTCACTCCTGCACAGAGCATCCCCAGCATGTCCCCAAGCACCTAAGGGAAGTTCTCATCTCCTCTGTGTGTGCCCTCAGGGAGAAGACCTACTGCCAAGCCCTGGAGACTGAGGCTCTGCTGCCCAAGGTCCACCCTTCACGGGAGACCCCTGAAAGGTGAGCGGCCACATCCTGCCAGCCTCGGGTGGGTTGTGGGACAGGCCAGATGGGACCATGAACCCCTGCCAGTACCAGGCATCAACTGCTGGCATTGCAGTGGGCCACAAGCAGTGGCATCTCAGCCTCATGGAGCTGAGGGTCTGGAGGAATGGGGTGGAAACTGAGGCAGCAGCTTGCTCATTTTGAGTTAAGTACATGCCATTAAGGAGAAGAGCAAGATGCAGTTGTGAAACAGCACCGGGGGATGGTCACCCCTCGGTAGGCAGGTGGGAGGTGACAGCGAGGAGACCTGAGGAAGGGCCTGCAGGCACGGAGGTGGGCGGGGGAGACAGAGGAGGAGGCCACACACTGAAGGGAGACACAGAACCCAACAAGAGCTCCGGCCGCCGAAGCCTAGGCCAGCAGTAGAGGTTGCCAGCAAGGGCTCAGCTGGTGAGGGATAAGGTGACCCATAAAGATGCAGACTAGTGTCCAGGCTCCTGGGGCAGGCCCAGAAGGTCAAAGTTCCCCTCTCCCAAAGCCCTGTTTGGGAGTGGGGGTGGGTAGTGAAAAAGTACTATCCCAAATCCCAGAGAAGGCTGTGGGGGACCCCAACCACCCCAAAACTCGGGCAGCAAGCCGGAGTCAGAAGTTGCGTGGAGATGATTCACTGGGTTGTAAGGCTTTGATGGCGTGGCAGAGGGTGGGGCACATGGGCAGGCAGAGAGTCCCCAGGACAAGGCTGGAGAACCTGACACGCTCCCTCCCTGCACCCCAACCCTCAACATCCGCCCCCCCCCCGGCCTCTCTGCAGCTCCAAGCCTCTCTCGGGAGTCCCAGAAGACCCCAGCACTGCTTGTCCCTCCGGAGCTGTGGACCAGAAGACCAGCAACAAAGCACAGAGCCGTGATGCCCTCCCTGGTCTCTGAGAGTCTTGCCCAGCAGAGAGCACGCCCAGGTGCGCAGAACAAGGAGGGGCGGAGGGAGGCAGCAGGACCTGGCAGCTCCAGCCTCAGCCCCGCTGCCCTGAGAGGCTGGCAGCACCTCTCCCCCAAGTGGCATCACACCCATCTGCGCCGGGGTAAAAATAGCCACCTGTGACACAGGCCCGGCACAGAGGCTGAGAGGTGTGAGCCCTGAGATGGAGGGGAGCTGCTCAGGCCGGCTCCAATCCTCAAGGCCCAACGCCCTCCATCCCCTTCAACTCTGCCTGGCTCCAGCTGCACAGCTCGGCGGGGCTAGAGGGAATTGAAGATGTGTGTGTACTCACACCACCCACACACACCACATAGAAACACACTACACACACAGCACACACTCACTACCCATAGACACACACTATGTGTGCACACTACACACACACAGACCACACAGACACACACATACTATACACAGAAATACACACACCACACAGACACATTACCCATACAGACACACTATGCAGAGATATATACCATGCACATGCATGCTATATAGGCACACACCATATACACGCTACACGCACAAATTACATACACACATTGCTGTGTGTATACATACGTATAACACACAACATACACATAGAAATACACATATTATACATGTAGCACAATATATACACTACATGCTACCTATGTGACACAATGCTACATGCTGTACACAGAAACACATACTACATACCAAAATATACTACATAGATAAACACGACATACATCGAGCCAACACACAGGCATAGTGTCTCACATAGCAACACACAACCACACACAGACACACACTACGAACATAAACATAGGTAGCCCCACACACAAATGCACCCACACTCAGCGCATACAGCCCAGAGGAGATACAGCCAGGCCAGCTCTGTGCAGGGTGTGACAATAGCCCTTGTGTTAGGCATGTTCTGCTTTGGGAGAATCATCTAGGCCACGGATTCTGTGTCAAGAAGGGATTTCTATTCCTTTCTGCCTTTAAGAAAATCCCTTACAGAGATCTATCCACAATGCAGAATGAAACGCGTGAGGCAAGGAGGGCAGCTGATCGTGTCTCCCTGTGCAATCTCATCTCACTCCTTGAAACCATCCTGGGGAGACTTGGTCCTTACTCCACCTGAGAAATAGGTTGGTTCTTATTCTACCTTGGGATCAGGCTCAGAAAGAGAAACTGAGGCAGAGCCAGAGACCCGGATTCACCAGCCGCTTTCCCAGGCAACAAACAGCTACTTGGGTAAACAGCCTCTGCAACAGGTGTGCCAAGCCAACTTCCCCATGGATGGCACTTTCTAGGTAGGATCTCAGCTCCACCCCCAGGAGCTGTGTGCCCCTGCGTAGGCCACTAGGCAAGGTTGCTAAACCTTAATGTACTCATCTGGGAAAAGGGTTTGATCATAAAACCTCCCTCGCCCATCGTGGCATGGGGTTGTGTCTGGAAGCACTCGGCAACAGCAAATGGGCAGGTGGGACCCTGTTTCCATTTGCCCCACTGTCACCATGGACCAAAACTGTCCCTTATAAGGGCTTACTGGGGCAGAGGACCAGCAATCCCAACCCCGGAAACTAAAACCAGTTGGTGGGGCAGGAGAGTGGGAGGAGTAGTACTTGCCTAGGTTTCCGTGGGGTGAGGCTTGTCATCCCCCAGGAATGACCCTGGGCAAACATGGAGGAGATGCATTGGCCTTCCCAAGTGGGGGGGTGTCATCAACAGCAGGACTGCGGGGTTGTGCAAGTCCAACCAGCCTCATGGGCTGCAGCTTCCCAACATGGGAGGGTCCCCAGGCCTGCGTCTGTGCACAGAGACCTGCCTGAAGCAGGGCCATTCTGAGCTGCCAGCGCGAGCAGTGACACACACAGGCTGAGTAACACCTCCTCCTTCGGACTTTCACTTTGCTTTTCCTCCGAGCAATGCTGGAGAACTGTGAGGATGACAGGGTGACAGTGTGTGGAAGGCAGCTCAGGGCTTTGGATCAATATGACAAAAACATCCTCAAAAATTCATGTGCATGAAGGGTCGATTAGCTACCCTTAGCCATCTACTTTTTAACAAAGGGCTTCCTCTAAAGTGTTAACCGAGTCTGTAGCAATCTGTAGCAACACTGTACAAGCAGCTTTTTGCTAATGAGTGTTCGATCAGCTGACCCAATTGCCTCTTCAAGGGTGTCAGATATTAACTTTGAGCCTGGAGGTTGCCCAGGCTCACACAGGGGGGCTGTTTGAGTCCTCCTCCCAGCAAGAAAAGTCTGTGGCCCTGTAGGAGCTTGTATTGGGTCACCTTCCTGCAGTATGTCCTGAGGCTACCATCAAGAAGGGCCTTGAGGAATATGGGCGCAAAGACCACTCAAGTCCTGAGAACCCTATGCCACCCTCCCTTGCTTCCAAGGCCAGCAAGAAGTCATAGTGGGAAACTCAGAGTAGTTATCCAGAGAGATTTTGCCCTTACCAGGAGATCCTCTGTCCTCAGAAAGTGGCTTTGATGGCGGGGAAATGACCCATAATTTTGGCCATAATGGTGCTAGGGTGGACAAGGAAGCCTGGAATAACAGTCCCTGCAGAAGAGGGCGTTCAGGGACTAGTAGCCCATACTGCCCCGTGGGCCAATCAGAAGGGCCTCACATCATGGCCTTTTGCTCCTTATAATTATGAGGATCTTGACAGAGTTAATAGAAAAGGAACATTTTACTGGTAAGTTTATTTTGGTGCAAAATTGAGATCTATGCATTGTTTTTCCCATGGACTTTCTGAAGAACCCTCACCTGCCTGCTAGCTTCATGATAAACAACCCTCGACTCCAGGGTCCTAGAGCAGTGGGAGATTGTTAGTTTCCATGAGCCTAGTCCTAGGTGGGGTCTCTTGTAAGTTTGGGGGGTCGAGGATCTGTAAGTTTAGGATGGTCTCAGCAGGTCAGTAGGGAACAACCAGAGTCTCCCCAGTGTGGTCTTCCCCCCTCCGTATAGGGCCAGCCCAGACCCGTTCACACACCTATCAGTGGGTACATAAGGCCTTCTTAAGATATTGGCGCAGAACTGGCCCACCTTCATCTCCACCATATGTTGCAACTGGCCAAAGGGATCAAAAGAGCAGCTCAGACCAGGAATCAGAGACACCGGCCCTCAGGTCCTGATGGGAGAGACTACGAAAGAGGGGCAGAGAACTGAAGTCATTCTTGCAACCCGTGCACCACAGCTTGCATTGTAGGAGCCAGAAACAAGTGTTGAGACCTGAGAGTGGGAAGGGACAGTTGGGGAATCATGAACCTGCAGCAAAAATGCGAGTGGGAGATTCTCATGACATGGTGCGAAGGGCAGAGGGTCAGCTGTGCTGAAAATTACCACGATTATCACCACAGGAAGTTAGAAAGCACTTTCAAGTGGGGAGAAGAAATAGAAGGAAACCACACCATTGCCAACATTTCTTATTTAGGATGAAGGTGTGAGACTGTGGATAAATTGTGATTGTTATATTTATGTTTTGTGTTGCTAATGCGTATATAGAAATTTGTGGGTGCAGCATTACCCCGTTGAATCCTTATAATATCCCTAAGAGTTAGCACTACTGGTACCTTCCCCCATTCCCTCTTATAGCTGAGGGGCCAAAGCACAGAGAGGCTAAGCCATCTGGGGACTGTCCCACAGTAAATGGTAGGTTGCATCCAGATCACCTAGCTTTAGGTTCTGTGCTGTTAACTGCCACATCATACTGCACACAACAACAACAATAATCTCATCACCATCTCTTAATGACCCTTCTGATTCATTTGGGCTTCTTTGGTTCCCCATTCAAACATACTGATGCATTTCAAATTTCATTGTATTTTTTGGAGATTTTTTTTTAATTTGGTAGGTAGATTTACAGAGAAAAGGACAGATGGAGAGAGAGAGACATCTTCCATATCCACTAATTCATTCCCCAAATGGGCACAATGATCAGAGCTGAGTCAATCCAAAACCAGGAGCCAGGAGCTTCTTCTAGGTCTCTCATGTGGGTTCAGGGTCCCAAGGCTTTGGGCCATCCTCTGCTGCTTTCCCAGGCCACAAACAGGGAGCTTGATGGGAAGTGGAGCAGCCAGGACACAAACCAGTGCCCATATGAGATGTTGGCACTTGCAGGTAGAGGATTAGCCTGTTGGACCACCACATCAGCCCTGCGAGGAATTTTTCACCCACAAGTTCACTCACCAAATGGCTCACAAATGGTTCACTCACAACGGCTTGAGCCAGCAGCCAGGAGCCAGAACGTCCATCCAGGTCCTGCCTGTGGATGGCAGGAACTCAAGTACTCAAGCCATATTCTTCTGTTCCCAAAGAGCAAGAGCAGGGAGCCAGGTCAGGAGTGGAGTAGGTAGAATTCAAATCAGCACTCGAATATGGGATGCGGGCATCCCAAAGATCTGGTACAGCACCTGCTCCAGGATGTTGCTTCTTCCACTAAAAACAGCAGGAAAAGGGGGCTGGCGTTGTGGTGTAGCAGGTTAATTCCCTTCCCGGATGAGTACTGATTTCAGACCCTGATACTCCGTGTCTGATCCAGCTCTCTGCAAATGAACCTAGAAAAGCAGCAGAGGACGGCTTAAGGGCCTGAGAGCCTGCACCCCTGTGAGGACCCAGATGAAGCTCCTGACTCCTCACTTCAGCCTGGAACGGCACCAGTTATTACAGCCATTCAAAGACTGAACCAGTGAATGGAAGATCTCTCTCTCTCTCTATCTCTATCTTTCCAATAGTTCTTAAGTAAATAAAATAGAAACCATAGAAAAAGCAGAAGAATACACACAGTTTTTTTTTCTCTTTCTCATGGACCTCCCTCCAGTAAGACTTGTTTGGTCAGGGATGTAAATGTTGCTTTGGGGTACACAGTGTCTGCAGAAGCCTGGCAGGGGTGTGGAGTTCTGGGGGGTCTGCACACACACCCTGTAGGAGCCTCTCCTACCTCAGCTCCCAGAAACAGGGGCTCTCCCTGAGACCCAAATCAACTCAAGTGGCCCTGCCTGGGACAAGCAGTTCTTCTGCCAGCACATCAGGTTCTCCCAATGGACTGCCATCACTCGGGCTGATTGTGTTGGCCATGGCCTTCAGAAGCAAGGATCAGATCTGACTCTTGCTTTAACTTAAAAAAGACAATAACCCCAGGGTTTGCAAATTCATTTTAATTCCGTTTTCCTCCCTCTCTCTATTCCCTTTCTGCCCATGTCCCTGCCTTCCACCCCCACCCTCTTATCTGCCCGTTGTTCCTTCCAGGTCACTATGTGAGGCCCTGCAGACCGTGCAAGCCTAAGCCAAATAACCCTCACCACTGGGTGGTACCTGGGGCACTCCCACAGGTATAGAGCTCCCAATGCAATGCTCCATGCAGGTGAGACCCTCCCAGCTTGTGCATGACTCACCCAGCAGCCTCAATGACCCCTTCCAACCATCACAGCCATGTGTTGTGAAGTTGGGGGGTCTTGTCATCTCTAACAGCAGCAGCAGCAACAGCCCTGGGCAAGTTCTGGCACTCCAGGCCCTAACCCCGACCTGCCACCAACCTTTGGAATTATCCTGAGCTAGACTCCCCGTGACCCCTGCCGTGCTGAGTGGGGATGACCAGGACCTGTGTCCGCTGGAAAACCAGATACTTCCAAACCCTCCAGCGTGCTGGGTAGTGTACACCCAACATGGACGACCAGAACTGTCATATCTCCTGGTATTTCAAACCCTGCATCCAAGCGCCCATGAAGAAACTGCTTCCTAACAAACAAAAAATAAACACGCAAACAAAATGCATGGAGCATCCTTGTTTGAGAGAGTGGGTGATGAAACCTGAGCGTGACATTCTGCTCAAGAAAACCAGTCCCGACACCTCACCAGCAGTCCACTCCCTCCTCAGAGCACGGGCCAAGGGCAGCAGCCAGGCATCTGAGTCCCACACAGCAGGGTACAAAACCCAGCCTGCTCAGGATGCTGCGTCCTCTTAGCATGACAGTTCCTTCTCTACCAAGAGGGCATCTCAGGACCTCACCAGAGAGCCAAGGGAAGTGACAGATCCCAGGGTGGACAGAGGTGTGGCACGGTTAGCGACTTGTTCAAGCCATGGTGAGCAATGAGCAGCTTAGCCGAGGCTCCCAGGGGACAGATGGCTCAGGTCTAAGAGGCTTATCTTTCCACACAGCTTCCTTCTGAGCCGTTTCTCCCAGCAAGGAGACAAACTTAATTCCTGCTTCCCACACAGTTGTGCATGACATCAGCAGGTACAAGGCTGATGGCCAGAAGTTCTCTGCTGGAGGGCTCCAATGAGTTTGTGGAGAGCCTAGAATTAGAAGTAGAATGAGTAGGGTACCAGGTGTGTGGGGTCTCTCTTGAGAGCAATGAGGATCCAGAAAAGTGTAGGCAGGGGATACTGCATGTGGTGGGTTGGGGTCAGGGGATAAAGGGCTGGAGCTGAGACGGGGTGGGATGAGGTGCAAGGGCCTGAGCAGCTGTGACATGGCCTCAGAAACTCACTGGCTGGGTGGGCTGTTGGAGCCAAGTTCACAGCAAATGCCCCTGTATTGGTAGACCCTCACGAGGATGGACTCTTTGCTGCCAGCACTGGGACAACAGGCTGCTCCCACACACTTGTCTCTCCACCTTTCCCTTGCCAACCCCTCACCCAAATGTGGAAGAGACCATGCACACACCCACGCATACACACTCCTGCACGCCATGTGCTGGGAGTTAACCAGGAGGGACAATCCTGAGGCCACATGCCTGGTCACTGAACCCATCTCCTCTTGGAGACAGGGAGAGGCAAGGCAAACACAATGCCAGGCGCCTCAGCCCTTTAATGGCTGCAGGTGGGGAGACAGATAATCAAGGTCCACAGATAAAAGGTCTGGGCCTAGCCCAGAAGTGGAGAAGAGCGAGTGAGGGGAGGGGAAAGGAGGAGAAGGAGTGACAGGGACTGTAGCGCTGTTGCTCTGGATGGAGCCCAGTGAAACGGTGCAGCCTTGGGAGGCGTGAATAGCGAGTCCCTCTCGGGTTTGTCTTGGAATAAACCTGTTCTGGCTGTTTGCAATCTGCCTCCTCTTTGTCTTGTTCCAGTGAGTCCACAGGGCAAGCCTTGTGAACAAGGTGATTCAGGCTTGGGGAGAAAACCCAGAAAAAGAACTGGAATTCATACATCACCCTCAGAAACCCTATGAAGAGTCCAACGATGGTGGAAATTATAGTAGCATCGCTAGACAAAGTGTACAGTCTCCATGGTGGCCACAGGGGCACCCCACTTTTGGAAAGGGGTGTGGGACATTGGGTATAGTTGCTGAAACGTGAGCTTTGATGACTAATTTGGGGTTCAAGTAACAGCTCTGCCGTGCACCTGCCATGTCACAATAAGGAGTCAGGTGACCTTGCAGCATCCCAGATGGGTACCCATCACCTCTCCCAACTCTTCCCTGGACTAGTGGTCCACGGTAGCCCATCTTCTGGGGCCTGCAGAGATCAGCTCCTGGCTCACATATACCCAGTTATTTCTCCTTCTGCAAGCCCCAACAGGCTTCCAGAATGTGGGGGTGTCTAGTGTCTTAGTTCAGTCAGCCCTTGGTGGCTGCAGCTGATCTGTCAGTTAGCAGCCTGGTGACACGTGCACAGACCCAGCTATCACGGCTGCATCCTTGGAATAAGCCATTGGCATACACCTGCTGTTAACGCCAGCTAACTATCCACCAGGACACACTAGGAAAGCACTGAAAGCATGAGGCGAAATTGAATTACAAGCTTGTCTGTTCTGACAAGTTCCTCCACACATCCAAATGTGGCCATGCCTGTGCATTCGGTTTAAGATTTAAATACACCAACAAATAAAAATTCTGACCTATGAGCCCCTGTCTCCACCACTCCCGGCTGCCTTCCACCCAGCCATGGCACGCATATCCATTTCCTGCCCGACTCATATGCACTGGCTACTCCACTTAGGTAATTTTTGGGCAGACAGGGAAGATGTGAGCCAAAGGCACACAGAGTGTCAATTGCTGACAAGGTCTACGACTTGGGGCACTGTCACATGCCTCTGCATTCAGTCACTTAGTCAACAATTTCCCATTGAGGATGTACAGGTCCTGTGCGTGTACTAAAATGACCTAAAAATAAACACAGCTTCTCCCCTGGATGCTCCCCCAGCTTGGAAAGGCTTGGCTGCTGTGACAGGAGGCATGTCTCCACCTGCAGACACCCCAGCAGACAGATTACAGCACCAATGCTTCTTACTGTCTAACAGAGGTTTCCAACAGAGGCTCCAGGGCAGAGGCAATGGGGAGGGGGACAGAATACTAGAGGAAGAGACGTTCTTTGAGGTCCTCCTTAATGAGACTCAGCCATGCAGCAGGCAAGCCAAGGACCTACTGTAGGGTGACAATAGGCGCAGCCAGAACTGAAAATTTTACCCACCTGTGCAAACGAACTTAGGTGACATGGCACCTAGACCCCTTCCATGAAGCAAACAGGCATGGAGGGATCTCAAGCTCATGTCAGAACAAAGACTGTGACCTTACACCTAGCTTGGTGCACATAAGGATCAGAGGCTGGTCACATTTCAGGGCTCCCTTGGCACACAAACCAGGGCTGAGCCACTCGCCCCGAGCCCAGTGCTGTTGGGAGGGACTTCCGAGTACACCTTGTTGTCCTCAGAGGACAGTCCTCAGGATCTCCTCTGGACTGAGACGGACAGTCCTTGATAGAGTCACGTCCAGGAGGGTGCATTCAAGCACACAGACAACACATCCAGGCCCACCCAGACCACCTGGCCTTATTGCATCACATTCAGTGTCCAATCGCACTCTAGGTTCCTCATCAAGAGTAATCATTTGGTTGGAACTCAGCAAACGGGTGGCAGAGTGCAAGATGCCAGGTTCCCAGGGCTTAGCATCACCAGATCCAGACACTGATCCCAGACTTGGATCAGGGGCCGTGGAAACCTGCCGTGAGACCATCTCCCTGCCCTTGAAGAGGAGCCAGAATAGCAGTCACCTGCTGACTACTTCCATCCTTAGCGCCAGCCTGCCAGCGGCATGGGGAGCACCTTGCCGAGTCTGTCTCCACACAGGTGTGTATGCATCTCTTCAGCACACTTATTTACACACAAAGGAAAGATATGAGCAGATTCACTAGTCAGTGGGAATGTGCATACGGTCAAATGCGTCTGAAAATGGGAGTAGATACCACATGTATGTGTATGGGCAGCTGTGTATAGGGGTGTGTGTGTGTATACATGGGCTGGCGATAAAGGCAAAGGTGAGGACATACACAAGAGCTGGGTTGGCATGCTGGCAGACCAGGCAGGACACATATGCATGCCCAGGCTGGCAGCTGACACGCAAATTCTCACTTCTTTATAGCTGCCCTAGCTGATGTAACTCCACAGGGGAGCAGCTGTCAGCACATAGCTGAGAGAGGATTTCATCTGATAACACACTGCAGTGTGCTGTGGCTGGGAGGTCCCAAGAGAAAGGGCACTTGTCACCCTGCAGGGCTGACTGGTATACCCAAGACTGCCCAGGGTCTGCAGGCGGAGACACGCCTCATGTCACAGCAAGCCTTTCCCAGCTGTATCCTAGTAAGACTTCTGGCAGTTTCCAGATCCTACACATTGCAGAGTCAAGGTCAAAGTCGGGCTGGAAGAGCTGCTGTTGTTCCAGGCTCTTGGGTGCTTTGCCAAAGGTGAGGGTTCCATTCCAGGTTACTCTGGACTTTGGACTTGCCAAGTTGTGTCACAGATTGCTCCAGCAGATCTGAGCCTCCTACAAATGAAGGGACAAGCAGTCTCCTTAAGAACAAGGATATAACACACAAACATGAAATTAGGACTACAGAAGGCATGGGAGGGATGTGTGAGCCAGGCCCAGGGAGGATGCAGCTTCAGTAACTTCAGAGTCACCTGCGTGTGCCGTGGGGACAGCTCCAGCTTGGAAGTCTGCCCTAACTGGATTTGAATCCAAGCTCTACTCTCACCTCTCCACACACACACACACACACACACACACACACACACACACCAGCTGTGTGAGAGCCTGAGCAAGTGACTTATCTTTCCTGAGCTTGAACTCTCTTCTCTGCAAAGCAGGGACAAGCATGCCACAGGAGGGCTGTGCAAGGGTCTCGTGAGATAACAAGGATGGGAGTGAATCCATGCTAGCCAGGGCAAGTCTGTCCACTGAGGGCACTGCAGAGTGAAAGTGAGAAGAGGAGCAGAGGAACTGGCTACCTCGGGGAGCTGGCTCCTTCTCTACACCCTGAGAGGGCACACATGCTAGGATGCCACAGCCCTGCCTCCAGCTCTAGTAGGGATCCACAATAAGCTTGTGGGGGTGCTTGCTTTGGTGTCTCCCCAGCATCTTGCAAAGCCAGGATGCAGAAATAGATGTGCCAGCTCTATGGCATGCTGTGTGCAGAAACATGCAACAAACAAGGGCTTGCATCGTTATCTCTGAAAAGTGGGTGGCATGTTGGGACCCCTGATTCATGTTTTCCTACCCTCTGAGTCCCTGCTCCTTGCTAAATAGCTGTCTAGGAAAGATTGGCCCAGGAGCTGGGAGAAGTTGTGCTCCTTCCAGGCCAATGGGGAGGAGTGCTGAGCCCCTCAGCTGTGGGCCATCCTGGGAGAAGGAGGGGAGCATTAAAGAGATCGCCTCTATTGGGGAATACACCTTCACAAAGGAATTCTGAGAAGTGCCCTGGATTGAACTTGGAGTGACCACTCTGTAATCCCAGCCACAAAAAGGGCAGGCTGCATTTCCAAGCGCACAGCAGTGTCAAAGCAGGAGACTGCAGAGGCCAGCGCAGGGAACTTGAGGCCTCTGTCACCAATGTTTGCGTTGCCTAACCATCTCCCGCGGGTTGGGTACTCCCGCCCTCCTGGGCAGAATCCAGACTTGCACTGGCCAGCTCTGTTAACAAGTCTGTCCCAAGAAGGGGCTTAAATCTGCCTTCCGATGATTGGGTAGCTGGAAAGTGGGTCAGCTGCCTCACACATTGGGTCAGACCCTCTGGGACTGTTGGGCAGCCTAGGTTGGGGGACAGGGCAAGAGCGGAATGAGATCTTAGAGGAGTGCCGATGGTTACACCCACCTGCTCTCCTCACTCGTTCCCCGGCTGTTAGTCTTTCTGTAGCATCTCAGCCTCTAGGGAACAGGTACTCGGATTGCTATGGCGATACCCTCCCTGGAGCCATGGCGGTCAAGCCCCTTTCCTCTAGGCTCTTCTTATTTCGCCTGAGAATGAGCTCTCGTCTCAGACTGGCCACTTCGCCAACCTCTGTTTTGCTTCCAGGAATTCGGCTCAGAGAAAGGAGAGCGAAGTTTCTTTTAACATCCCAGGGGAAGTTTGTGAGACTCCGGGGAGGCGCGGACACCATCAGGACTTCGGGATTCGACTTTCCAGCGTCTTGCTGGATCCTGGGGCGGCTTTGGTTGGCTACGGAGCTCCAGGCTTAGGCAAAGGAGGCGTGGTAGGCGCATTCTCGCCACGCCCTCTGCCCCCACCCTGAGCCGGCGTACCGGTCCCCGAGCTCTGGTGCCCACTAATTGGTCTCCTTAGGCGGTGGCGCTCGAGTGCTTCAGCTGTGTACAGCCCAGCAGTGTCATTGGCTTGGCGCCCGCGCACCGATCCGCGCATCTCCCGCAGTGGTCTCCGTTCCGCTCACACGCCCAGGGCATGCTCCGGGCTCTTGCTCTTGGCCTCGGCAGCGGCAAGGGACACCACCCGCCCGCGGAGACATGAGGCGTAACCCGTGGGCCGCCCTGGCCTTGGGGCAGCTGTTCCTCTGCCTGGGTAAGTGGCCACCGCGAGGCGCATGGGGTGCGCGCTGGGGGCTGGGTATCGGATCCTCATCCAGAGTGGGAACCTGTCTGGGAGCCTGGGCATTCCCCAGCACTTCCCTAGATACCTGTACCCTGGGGACCCCGCAGTTGGAGCCCCAATGGCACCACTCTGCTTCTCCAGGCGCCGGTTGGTTGCTCCCAGAGCTGCACGGAGCTGAGGACAGGTTGCAGGCAGGGGCACGGCCTCACTAGCAGCACCTGCTCTCCGGGCTTGCGCTCCCCTCGGGTGGAACGACCCGTTTCGTGTGGTCTAAGCGCCTGGGTGATCTGTGTCCCTAATAAGCCTGAGCCCACAGGGAAGCGTGCCTCTGAGCGCGCTCTGGTTAGGGAGACTGAGCCTTTTCTTGTCTATGTCCTCACCCGGCACTCAGCAGGTGAGAAGTTGTCCCCGGTTGTATGAGTGTCCTTCTGTTTTCGTTCTCTTCCTAGCCCTGGCCAACTTTGCTCCCCACTTCTTCGACAACGGGGTCGGCAGCACCAATGGGAACATGGCACTGTTTAGCCTCCCAGAGGACACACCTGTAGGTGAGGAGCCTCTGCACCAGCGACCCCCAGGGAGAGAGAGGTTTGGGTTCCTCGGACGCTGGGATGGAACCCGTGACTCCTCAGAACCCGTGGAGACACCAAGCAGCAGGCCACACGTGCTCCCAGGGGCGCCCTGTTTGTACGTAGGATTCCCAGGGGGAGGCAAAGACAGGAAAAAAGGTCGCGGCTGCCGTGGCAACCTCAGCAGGACCAGACCTGGAGCCCAGGGTGCAGAGGGGCTGGAAACCAGCGCACCTGGTCTTGCAGCACTGCCAGCCCAGCAGGAAGGCACTGCTGGCCCTGCTTTGCCATGAGCAGGTGCATTTTCATCCCTAACCTTGGGACTTCAAAAAGCCTCAAGAACATCCAGCTGGCTGAGATAGGCAGGGAGAGAGGAGAGGCTCAAGTCAGTCTGGTCTCTCTCTCCTGTGGAAGTGGGAAGCTGGGGTTGGGGAAGAGGGAGATGCAAAATCTACTGAGTGAAGAATCCCCAGAGGGGTCCATCAGGGCTGCGCCAAGGGCCACCCCTCCTACCCCCTACCCAGTTCTGGCTCCTGACAGAGGAGTCACCACCAGGTGGAGGAACAACACAAAGCTAGGTGGCACAACTCAGTCAGTCATTTGCACGGGTTACAGCCTGTGGCTGGCTGACAGCAACCCCCTGACAGCTTTGAAGAGTGGCACTTAAAAAGTGGGCAGCAGTAGCTCAGGGGGCAGCAGCGAGAGCCCCATCCAGGACCCTCCCTTTGGCATTAAACTGCGTACTCAGTGTCTAGATAGCTGACTCCCTGGGCTGAAGCAGCTGCCACTTGGAGGAGAAGCTGGGCCTCGAGTTCCAGGTCTTCCCCCTGTGTCTCCTCGCAGGCTCTCACGTGTACACCCTGAATGGAACTGATCCTGAGGGCGAGCCGGTCTCCTATCACATCAGCTTTGACCCCAGCGCAAGGAGTGTCTTTTCTGTGGACCCCACACTTGGGAACATCACGCTGGTGCAGGAACTGGACAGAGAGGTATGGGAGATGCTGGGAGCAACGCATGGCCATGCACGCTCACCTGTGAGGGCTGGAAGGTCGCTGGCAGGGCTGGACACTCTCCCTGCGGAGGAGAGAACAACAATGTGGACTGCCCTGGCACACTCACCCCCGAGACCTTGGGTTGCTTCCCGGAGGTTTTGCTCCAGCAGGCTGAGTAGTCAGGGCTCCTTTAGTGAGCTCCTGCCAGCTCTGCTAATCTTTTAAGCACATTCAATTAAAACTAAATCCGCATGTACTCTGAGGCGTCCTGAAGAAACCTCCCAAAGGGGGTTTTGCATGCCAATCCATGGACAGGTCCTGGAAGCCCCCAGAAAACTCAGAGCAGATCAGGGTTGGAAAGAGTCGTTGAAAGCAAGAATGTAAGTTTGCTCTAAGTCCTTCCATCTGCACCCTCCTGAACCTGCAGGCAGCAGGGCACAGACTCTGCTTTCCCTGGGAGACCCCCACAGCAGCCTGATTGGCCATAGCTGGTCATGTAACTGGACCCCAGCTGGCCCTGACTCTGGTCCTGTGGTGCCACCACAGACCAGGGTAGAGGAAGTAAGGGAGTTCTGAGTCAGCCACTGGGACAGGGCAGTGGAGACTGGAAGCACAGCCTTCCTGGTATTCAGGGATCTGACAACACTAGGTCCTGGGGAGCACTTGAACTTGAGCCACCATAGACATGGGCCCTGCAGTAACCCGGACTGTGGAAGGTCTTAGTGATCCCTTAAAAAAAAAGATGTATTTACTTTTTTCAGAAAGTCAGATTTACAGAGCAAGAAGGAGACAGAAAGAAAGATCTTCTTTCCACTGGTACTTTCCCCAAATGGCCTCAACAGTGGGAGCTGAGCTGATCCAAATCCAGGAGTCAGGAGCCTCCTCTGGATCCCCCACATGGATGCAGAGTCCCAAGGTTTTGGGTGTCCTTGACTGCTTTCCCAGGTCACAAGCAGGGAGCTGGATGGGAAGCAGAGTAGCCAGGATACCAACCAACACCCAAATGGGATCCTGGTGATTGCAAGATGAAGACTTTAGCCACTGAGCCATTGTGGCGGGCCCTCAGAGAACTTTTGGTACATAAGGTCTCAGGCACTTTGGAAGGCAGGTTCCAGCTGTGCCAGGCCCACCAAGGTCACCATCCTGCCCTGTTCCTGAGCTGTCCTAATGTGCCCAGGTGGGCTTCCCCAGCCTCGGGGGTCCCCGTGGTGTCCCCAGACACTCACCCGGTCCCTGTGCTCCACAGAGGGAAGATGAGATTGAAGCCATCATCAGCATTTCTGACGGCCTGAATCTGGTGAGCTGACACCCACAGCAGCCCTCGGAAGCCTGCCAGGGCAAAGCTGGCAGCCTTTCCTCCCATCACCACCAACCTCTCCCCCAGCCTTCCCCCACCTCCCAACTCCTTGGGGCCTCCCTGACAAAGCCAGGGGCCCAGCAAGGCCTACAGGGGAGAGCTGCAGGAAGGCCAAAGGTAGTGGGGAAAGGAGGGTCAGGGGACAGAGGCCAAGCAACCTGTCATGTGTTGAAGGGATGTTCTGCAGAGTCTCAGTCCCGCACTCTCCCTCTGCCTCCTCGCTCCTGGGTCTTGGCCCCTTGCCCAGACTATGAAAGCTGAACACCTGCACACGCAGGTGTCTTGCCTGTCCTCCTGTGTAGCCCTCATCCATGGATTCGGGAGAGCTACAACAGACTCTGTGGGCTCTCTGGCCACCTCCATCCCTCCACCCCACCCCCCCACATCGCACTGTGGAGCATTGGTCTTGCTACTCCCCAGGCTCACAAAGCGCCCGGATCCAGCCTTCACCACCCTCAGGATGAAATCCAAGCTTCCAGCTGGCATCCGCAGCCTCCCCGTCGGTCACCATCTGCCTCATCCAGCTTTCCTCCCACTTCTACCCCACCGTGCATCCAGCCATAAACTTTCTGCAATCTTTAGAACTCACCAGGCATCTCACTTTATGCACATGTTGTCCCTTCTGCCTGGCCCACCTCCCACAGGGGTTTGTGCTTCCTCCTCTGAGCAGTGTCCTTGCTGTGCTCTGCATGGCCCAGGCAGGGTGGTTCTCAGCACCTCCGGATGCAGCACACCCAAGCCTCGGGGGATGCATCACGCAGGTTGCCCATGCTACCCCTGGTTGGGAGGCGGCAGGTGTAATGTCACACGAATGATATGACCCTTAGCAGATCACTGCAAAATAACCCACCACATGGCACCACATGGTTGCCTAAGAATATGTGTTACCTGAACACATGAAAACAAGAGAAGAGAGAAGAGGAGGGAGGTCTCAATGGCCCAGGTCCTAAGCCCTCTGGCTCTCTTCAGGTGGCAGAAAAAGTCACGATCCTGGTGACAGATGCTAATGATGAGGCACCCCAGTTCATCCAGGAGCCTTATGTCGTCTTGGTTCCCGAGGTGAGTAAGGGGCTGATGAGCAAGGCAAGACTTCCCCTCCGGCCTATAGCCTGCTCTTTGGGGCTGTCCAGGCATCTCTCTGCTGCTCCCTACCCTGCATGCCTGCCCCACATGCTTTTTTGTTACAGGTTATTTGTATGACCCATTTACGGGTTTGTGCTATGATCATAGCTCATGTATACCACAGGGAAGTAAGGGGAAAAGAGTGTCTTGAGTCACCCGCCATCTTTAGAACTTGCTCTGTGTCAGTGAATTTCCTGTGATGATATGACGGTTGTTCGTTTGCCACCGTTGTGATCATACTAAGCACACGCATTCTGAATCCTTTCACTTCATATGTAACGTAGGAGTTTAGCTCATGAATGCTGGAGTTTGGACAGCTACTATTTTAATGGTGTCTAACAACATTTGCTGTTTTGAGAAACGCTGACTCCGGAGCACAGGAATATTTTTTCAGTGATTGAGAGCATTTGCTTAGGTTCAATCCGGGGTGTGATATAATCAGCAGGCGGCAGCATGAAGGCCTGTGTTTGCCGAGGGCTGTGCTAGAACCTTATAAAACCCTGCGCTGCAAAAAGGGGGAGAATCTGTCTTCCCTGTGTGCCAGATATGTGCCAAGTAGGAGAAACATGCTAAGGCTGCCTCAACATCATGGGTACAGGATTCTGCTGATTCTGACATACTATGTGTGCATGTGTGTGTGTGACTCCTGGAGATCCTGAAACCTGTCCTCATTTGCGCTGTTTCCTACCTGGGGCCTTGGTTTTCTTTTCTGGTCCCTCAGTGGAGCCTCTGGGCCACCTTCTTGCTGTCCCTGTCCCCTCATTCCACAGCCCCTCCCCCACTGTTTAGCCCTTCACCCTCCTGTCCCTTTTGCCCCGTGGGTCCCTGTGCCTCTGACTCCCTGAGCTGTCACTAAACACACCGTGACCCCCTCAGGACATACTTCCCGGGAGCAGCATCTTTACCGTCCGTGCAGTGGACAAGGACACAGGCTCTGGAGGGAGTGTCACCTACTTCCTGCAGGTAAGGCAGCACACACAGGATACAGCCAGGGACCTTGGCTGGAGGGAACTCTGAGCAGCCTCCCCACTCCCACCCCATCACCGATGTCCTTGGGTCCATGCCTGAGTCCTCTCCTCCGCAGAGGGCAGCAGGGTGGGCCCAGCAGGTGCGGATTGGAAAGGGACAGATCTTTCTTGCCCCAGCTTGACCCAGCCTGGCTTCCTCTGAGGGTGCCCGGGTTCCAGGTCAACAGAGTCTGTTTCCCCAGGAACTCCCCAGGTCCACAGGGGGTGAGGTACACAGGGGGTACACGGGCGGGGGGGGTGGGTTTGAGGAAACCTGTTTGGATCCACAGTGGCCAAGAACAGGTGATGGGAGGAACACTTCTCAGAGGCAGCACCCCACCCCAGACAAAGACACCTGCTACCCCTTCTGGTCTCCCCACAGTGGAGACACACACACACACACACACACACACACACACGCACGCACCCCTCTGCTGCTTTTGCCCTTCTCTTCACCTGCACCCACTGAGAAGTGCAGCTCGATGGATAAGACCACAGGCCCCGGGAGACCCCTGGCTCAGTACCCTGTGTGACGTGCAATACCTTCCCTGCCTTGTCTCGCTCTCAGTTTGCCTGAATGTGAGACAAGAAAGAGAAAAGCATATGGGTTGCGGTGAGACTCAAATCCCTGAAGAACTCACCTGGCACCTGCCGCCTGCTGCCTCCCACCTGCAGGTGGCCCCGTGAGGTCCAGCCAGCCCCGTTCAGGCAGTGGCAAGTTCCTGCTGCTCTCCCCACCCCGGCCAGGTGCTGCCTGGGGTTGGCCCACAGCCATTTGCTTGATGAAGGTTGTGAGGTCCCCCTGCCTGTCTCCCTTAGGATGGCTCTCATTTTATCCCCCCATTTGTTTATTTGAACACAGAGTAGCAGAATGAAAGGGAGAGACAGAGACAGCTTGCATGTGTTGGTTTACTCCCCAAATGGCCGCACGGGCTGGGCTGGCCGAGACCAGGAGCCGGGAACTCCACTGGAGTGGCAGGGGTCCAAGCACTCGGGGCATCCTCCACTGCCTTTCCAGGTGCACTAGCAGGGAGCTGGATCAGCCAGAGCTGGAACCCGTGCTCTCATATGGGAAGCTGGCAATATGGCAAAGAGCAGCTTAACCGACTGCACCACAACACTGCCCTCTCTCAAGATGGCCTTTGAGCCACACTCCCTGTGGGAGAGAGCACTCTGCAGGTGCCTCTGCCACTGCCACCTGCAGCCAGAGTTCAGCCTGGTCCCCCCAGCCCCACCACCAACAACCAGCCAAGACAAAAAATGCCAAGGTCTTTGGGGAAGGGAACACTCAGGTTGACCTGAGGGTCTAGGAGACCCTGAAGTTTGACCTTGGGAGGAGGGGCTGGGGGAGCAGGTGGACACTCTCAGGGTTGGCCTGGGCTCTTGCCCAAGACCCAGCTGCACCCCATCCTTACAGAACCTGTACCCCGGCAAGTTTGCTGTGGACCATCACAGCGGTGTGCTGCGCCTGCAGGCTGGGGCCACCCTGGACTATGAGAAGTGCCAGGCCCATTTCATCACCGTGGTTGCCAAGGTAACAGAGAGGGAGGAATCAGGGTGCTTCAGGTCTTTCCTGAACCCTTGTTGGGGAAGCAATCTTGGGGTGGGACCGGGGCGGGGTGGGACCAGGGCGGACAAGGGAACGGGTGGAAAGGTGGAGAGCTGAAAATAGAGGGGAGGAGGATGGAGTGCCAGAGAGCTGACATCCAGGGACTGCAGAAGACACAGCCTCCTCTGACCTCGAGGCTAAAGAACCAGAGTCTTCTAGGCGGTTCCAGGTGCCTGTCGCATGGGCATTTGTGGGTCCCACACACCCCTTTCAGTACGGCCACAGGGGCACATGTTACCTCTTCAGCCTGACCTGTTCACTTAGCGCTTGAGCTCAGCAGGTTCTCCTGTCATGGAGTGCAGATGACACCAGTCTGCGAGCCAGCCGTCTTCCCCTCTAGACCCAAGAAGTTTCTGTTACAGGACTGGAAGTGGCTTCAGATCCTCCCACACCCGTCTGTACCAGGAGGCTGGCCACAGCCCCACCTGCTGGCAACACTGAAGCCTGGCTTGCTGTATACCGAGTACATGCCAAGACAGGGTCCCAAGTCATACTCTTTTTTTTTTTTGGGGGGGGAGGCAGGGTTTAAATTTTATTTATTTGAAAGGCAGTGTCAGAGAGAGAATCTTCCATCCACTGGTTCACTCCCCAAATGGCCACAATAGCCAGGGCTGAGCCAGGTTGAAGCTAGGAGCTTTTCAGGTCTCCCACGCAGGTGCAGGAGTCCAAGGCTTTAGGCCGTCCTCCACTGCTTTCCCAGGCCATAAACAGGGAGCTGGATGGGAAGTAGAGTAACTGGGACTAGAACCTGCACCTATTTGGAATGCCAGCACTACAGACAGCTGCTTTGCTCACTATGCCACAGCACCAGCCCCTCTTAACCTCGTTGGCCACGCAGCCCCCAGCACAGGCTGAGCATATTGTGGGGGATGCGGGGGTCGGGGTTGAGCCTGGTTCCCTGGGGGGAGGGGCACTTTGACCCTGACTCTGGCCTCTGCCTGTTGTGCTGCCCTGGAAAGTCCACCTATCCTACCGGGACGGTGGGCACTCACTGGTCCTTGTGTATCCTTCGCTTAACTCTCCCCTGACCCATCTGTGGAGTGCAGAAGCAGTCCAGATGGCACAGGGGCAAGCAGAAAACCAGAGAGTACAGCTGTTCTCACAGCTGCGAGGTACGGGGAGCAGGCCTTCATGCTGCTTCTGTGGCCCCCAAATTCTTCCCCAGGATGGCGGGGGCAGGCTTCGCGGGGCCGACGTGGTATTCTCAGCCACTGCCACTGTCACCGTCACCGTGGAGGACGTCCAGGACATGCCCCCCGTCTTCGTGGGCACACCCTACTACGGCTACGTGTACGAGGACACCCTCCCGGTGGGTGGCTGCACCCCTCCGCCGGCAGCCCCTGCACGTGCCTCCAGCCCTACCGGGGTGATTGCCCTGAGCACACTGGCAAGGCATGCCAAGCTGTTCCCCACTGAGTCACTCCACACACACGTGCACACACACAAGCTGGCTCTAGATTTTCCCAGGCCCTGGCTGTAAGGAGGTCCTTTAACCTTGAAAATGGCAAAGTAGAGCAAGCCCATGCTCATGTGTTGGGGAGCAGAGGGTATCTTCTAGGTGCCCAGCCTGTGCCAGGCATGTCTTTATTCCAATCTACATGAGTGCAGGTGCAGCCCGTGTGAGAGAAGGAAGTAGCCAGCAGGAGGCTGACATGTGTGGTCCAGGCAGGGCTCCTCTGGCAGCTGGCCTAGAGGGTGCCACCCCAGGCCCAGGCCATCAGCCTGGAGCACCGTGACCTTCCTCACACATCCCACAGGGCGCAGCTCACGGGCTGGCATCACTCCTCACTCAACCAAATCTCCATCCCTCGTGTCCCAGCTCCTCAATAAGTCCCCACAAGTCACAGACCTGGCCTGGCCGGCCTGGGTGGGAGACCCCGCCTCTCCTTCAAGGTCCCTAGTCTTCATTTAGGAGGCAGGAGGAGGGCTTCCAGCACTGCACGCCAGACACTCGCTACAGGCCCACGCAGAGGCCTGGCTCTTTTCCTGGGGTACAGGGTGGAGACGGGGCACAAGCACCTTCCTCCTGTGAGGGGGGTCGGCTTTGGGGTTAGGGAGCCCCAGAATGATCCTTGAGCTTCAGGCAGCTGCTCCTGCTCCCTGCTCTCTCCCCGCCCCCCAGGGCTCGGAGGTACTTACAGTGGTGGCCATGGATGGTGACCGAGGTAACCCCAACCGCATCCTCTACAACCTCGTGAATGGTGAGTCTGGGCAGCTTGGGGGCTGCAGCTCCGACTCTTGGCATGACCACGGCAAGGTTCAAGAATGCACTGGGTCCCTGTTCTCTTCCGCTCAAGACCAGCAGCACCAGAGTCACGGGGAGGCTGATGTGGCCCTCCCCATCAGAAGGTGGTCCTTCTTGGGCACAGAAGCCACACAGGTGGCCCTGTTTCAGCTCCCCTCAGCCTGGACAGCCACTCAATGGCAATATCCCTTACGCTCATTAAAATGCTGGGTTATCTTTTTTTCTCTCTCTCTTATTCTTTTTACATCTTTTGGCCCAGAGGAAACAGTTGAGTTGAGCGAATGAAACTACAATAAGGGGGTGACATTACTCAGAGACACTAAATGGACAGCCCGCCTTGCTAACCTGACTGGCTCTAGCTTGGGTTGGGGTCCTGGGTGGGCTCTGCAGTCCTGGGGAGGCCAGGTCCTCACCCCTGGTGCCCAAGCCCAGATGCATGCACTTCCCACATGTGCCTCACCCCAGGACTCACCTGGCACACCTGCCCCGCAGCAGCTCCACTGTGGGTGAGCGGATGTGCTGCCATCACGCAGGGGCACACGGAGCCTGGGCTGCCTCCTCTACCTCCACCCCTACAGCCCTGTGCCCCGTTAAAGAGCCACTCACCCTCTCTGCTCGCCATTCTCACTCTCCAGCCTCCTCCTTTCTCCCTCTGCATTTGCTCACACACTTGCACGCATGTAGTACCAGGCATGGAAGCTGGGAGCCAGACAGAAGCCCGACTCCCCTGCGCGCCCCCTTGTGGCCCTTTGCAGAATCGCAGGTCACATGTCTATTCCAGGGAGTGATGGAGCCTTTGAAATCAATGAGACATCCGGAACCATCTTCGTCACACAGAGCCCTGCCCAGCTGCAGAGGGAAATGTATGAGCTGCATGTGCAGGTAATGTCCCTCCTAGACTGGTCTGCTCCTCTAGCTCTGGAAGGCGACAGAGGTGATGGGACCCAGGCCTTCCTCCCCCTGGGATTCACTGTCTGAGAAGTGAGCTGGGAGCTGCTCCCTGGAGCTCCTACTCCACGAGGCTGCAGCAGACAGACACACAGCCCCTGATGAATTCGCAAGCAGAGTCTTGGAAATGCAGGAGCAGGTAGGACTGAAGCAGCAATGACCTCCACCAAGTGTGGGCTCCTACTCCAAGGGTAGAGGATGGTAGAGAGAAGCAATGAATAGGAGCCAAGTGAAGACTTCCAAGTGGGCAAGCACCCCGGGGCAGCCTGGAGGTGGGAGTAGGCAGGGCATTCAGGAAACAAGTGAGACCGAAAGCCAAAAGCTCACAGGCATGTGTTAAGGAGAAGAGTTGGAACCCTAGGCTGGGCCAGAGGAGCCGACACAGGCCCTGGATGTGAGGCAAGAGTTTTTCCTAGAGCAGGGCGTGTGCCACGTGCAATCACCCGGGAGCTGCATTTAAAAGGCTCCATGCTGAACACTTCACTGCTCACTTCCTTGCACTTGGTCATGGTTTTCATGGTCCCCTGCACCTGCAAACCATGGAGCCAGCCCTGCCCAGGAGCCATGAGAGTATAGATCAGGTTGTGAGCAGGCCCGCAAGTTGCTGTGGGAAAGCTTGCTCTGCTGTCTTCCTACCTCACTGGGATTCTCGAATCTGGACAGCGTGGCTCGCAAAGCTTTCCAAGACTCAATCCTAGAAATGGAAACTCCACATGTGCAGGGTCTACCCAGGAGTGTGCGTGTTACCATGGCAACCAGGTCCAGCCTGGCATCCGAGAACTCTCATCTCAACTTTTGTGTAGAGGGACCTGTGTGGGAGGGAGGCAGGAAGATGGACGACAGTGATGGTGAAGCAGGGTCTGTGGGGATGCAGGGAGGTGGGATGACAGAAAGGAACGAACTGCAAAGTAGGATGGAGGCAGATTGCACATAATACGGCCACTGGTTGGTTGGGGGCAGGGGAGGACCAGGGGAGGCATCGGAGAGGCCCAGGAGAGGCTGTTGGGGAGCAGAGTCACAAGAACTGAGAGGACAGGGCCCTTGTGCAGCAGAAAGGGTGGCCCCGTGCCTTGGCACAGAGGCCAATGTGAGGTGCCCAGGTAGACGTGATGAGAAGTGAGTGTGCAACCAGAAGTACAGCCAGCAGGTGTTGGCTTCTGAGAAGACAGAAAATAAGGACAGCAGCCAGTGTGTGTAGGAATCGGCTCCTGGGAGGCTCATTTGAGGAGAGCAGCCTTCTAGAACCAGAGGAAAGGAGACCTGGAGAGCTTCCTGTGGTACTTGTGAGGTGCCAGGACTGGCGTCTCCAAATTGACTCAGCTGTCTTGCTCACGAGCTCATTGGTGCAATGCAGTTCTTCCTGGGATGTTAGACGAGGAGAACCTTTAGTCCTTGCTGGGTGTTGGCTAGAGATCACCCCAAGTTCCTGGTCACATGGACCTGCTTCCTCCAGCACAGCCACCTGCTTCCTCCAGGTCAGCAAGGGAGAGCATCTTCTAGCCAGACAGAAGTTACAAATTCCTGTGATCTGGTCATGAAGTGAGATCTCATGGTCTTTGCCAGACCACAGCTCCCTGAAGGAGATGAGATTCTGTAAAGGCAGGAACGTCAGGAGCTTGGCACGCTGGGACTAATGAGTGTCCACCTGCCATGCAGCCAGACACCCTGTCTCCTCCCCAGGTGACTGAGATCAGTTCTGCAGGGAGCGCAGGGGACCAAGCCGTGGCCCCCATCACCATCAGGGTCGTGGACCTGAACAACCATCCCCCGACGTTCTATGGAGAGAGCGGGCCCCAGAACAGGTTTGAGCTGACCATGTACGAGCACCCGCCGCAGGGGGAGATCCTGCGAGGCCTCAAGATCACCGTCAATGACTCCGATCAGGTGTGTGGCCCTCCCTTCTAAACCACCGGTGTGTGCATGCACCCTCGCTGGGAGCCAGGCAGATGTCAGAAGGAATGGGACCAGAGGATCGAGGTGAAAGGGAGAGGAGAGGGAATAGCTGTCTCCATGCCTTAGCCACTCGAAAGGCAAATCAGCTGAGATGAAAGTAATAAATCCACCTAAAAGGAAAAGCCAGGGCAGACTTTTGGTCGAGCCGTTGAGACCCTGGGCCGTTAAGACGTGCACCTCCAAGGTCAGAGCACCTGAGTTCAGCTCCCATCTTGAGCTGCTGACTCCGTCTCCCTGCCAATGCAGAGCCTAGAACCAATTAGTCAACAGGCCAGCTCACTGTCCTCTGCCACCTGTTTGGATTGAGGTCCCAGCTTCATGCATCGTACCCGATCCTGGCCATGTGGGCACCTGGGGAGTGAGCCAAGAGGGGGCGGTTTCTCTTCTCTCTCTCTCTCTCTGTTCCTTCTTTTTGCCTTTCAAATAAATACATTAAGAAATGAAATAGTAAAAGTCAATCAAACAAGCATTTGGGAGCCCACACCCAACACAGGACCAGGCATCACGTGTGTGTGGCCTGACTTAATCCCCCACAATTTGCTAATTCCTCCTGAGCCTCAAGCAGCAGTTGTGCGGGGGAAAAGTGTGACTGCCCAGCTGCCAGGGCGAGAGGCATACGGAGGCTCCTCGTTTAACACGAATTCTGTCGTTTCTATTCCCTAAAGATTTATTTTATTTATTTGAAAGGGAGAGAGGTGCTTTACCCACGGGTTCACTCCCCAGATGGCTGCAATGCCTGGGCCTGGGCAAAATCTGAAGCCTGGAACTCCATCCTGGTCTCCCCCCAGGCACGTGTACCATCTGCCGCTGCTTTCCCAGGCACAGGAACAGGTGGAGCAGCCAGGATTGCGACCTGTGCCCCTATGGAATGCTGGCCTTATTGCAGGTGGCAGCTTAGCTCTCTGCACTGCGACACTAACTCCTATAGTCCATTCCCTTATATGTTATTTCATTGTCCACAGTTTCTGAAATCAAACATCATCCCAAAATATTAAGTGAAAAACTCTAGAAATAAACCATTCATAAGCTTTGAGCATTTTTATTAGAACCCATTGTTATGGTTGTTCTATTTTATTATTAGCTTTTGTTACTCATTTCTGCCATGCCTAAACTGAACTTTGGCACAGCTATGGACGTAGCTTTGCAGAATTGGCTGTTCTCTGAAGAGGCAGGCATCTGTGGAGGTCTTGGAACATACTCCCATGAAGAGAAAGGCCATTCTAGATAACATTTCTATTCTCACCTGTCTACCCTCTTTCCTTTGTTCAAACTCTACCAACCAGGGAGCCAATGCCAAGTTCAACTTGCGGCTGGTAGGACCAGGGGGTATCTTCCGGGTGGTGCCACAGACCGTCCTGAACGAGGCCCAGGTCACCATCATCGTGGAGAACTCTGCCGCCATTGACTTTGAGAAGTACAACGTGCTGGCCTTCAAGGTAGGTGGTGCTGTGCCCTGGCCAGGATCCTCCCAGACTCACACCAACACCCATTCACTGACAGGCTCTCTCACCCCCTGGCCTTCCTGCTAGCACGGGGGAGCAGGTGGCAGGCCAGCAGGGAGAAGCAGTGATTCTCAGACCTGCTGTGCACCATTCTGATTCTTGAAGCTATTTACTTAAAAGGCAGAGAGGCAAAGAGATAGAGGTGGCTCCCACTTGCTGGTTACTCCCCAAATGCCAGGAGTCGGGGCAGGGCTAGGCAGAAGCTGAGAATCTGCAGTTCAATCGGGGTTCCCCACGAGGATGACAGAGAGCTGAAGTCCTTGAGCCGTCACCGGCTGCCTTCCTGGGAGTGCAGGTGCAGGCAGCTGATTCGGGCGCAGAGCCAGTGCGTGAACCAAGGCACCGTGACGGGAGTCATGGCCATTCCTGGTGGGATCTCGCCTTTCCTGAGCACTTGGTCGCTTAGCTCCGGCTTCTAAACTATAACTAGACCCAGGAACATGAAGGAGTGGAGTGAGATTATCAGAAGAAAATGATCTGGATGGTTTGTCTTGTTTGTAGAAACTATTTGATGATTAAGACAGAGGTTTTTCTTACCTGCCATTGACACCTGACACCTGATCTTGTAGCAACCTTAGCAGAAGAGGCAAATGCTCGTTTGATATAGTTTATAATACTATAGAATTATCAATGTACATAAATAATACATATTGCACAAAGGACCTCTAGAACGTTTGTAGAAAATTGAAGTAAAAGTCATCACATTTCCCATGAACTTTTGGAAATCTTTCCATATAATAGTATACAATTTATATGTGAATAGAAATAAGAAATAGATATTTCACTGATATTATCTAAACAAGCACAGACACACTTATATCTAGTATCACGCTTAAAAATGGGTAGGGAAATCCCAGGCCCTATGGAATTGTGCCATAATATTCAATTTTTTTTTTGAAAAATGGATTAATACAACATGCAATGCCAGGAACAGCGGAAGGTGCCTGCTACCAACACTTATGGAACATAATTTCCAAAATAACACTATTGCTGTGATGAAAAAGGAAGCAAGAGGTACAAGCATCAGGAAAGAGGATTGAGGGACCGCCCTGGCGGCACAGTGGGTTAAGGCACCGTCTGTGATGCCAGCACCCCTTATGAGTGTCAGTTTGAGTCCCAGTTGACTCTCTCCCAATCCAGCCTGCTGCTGACACACCTAAGAGGACAGCAGGTGAGGGGCTAAGCACTTGGGCCCCCGTGACCCAGGCGGAAAACCAGGATGGGTTCCTAGCTTGGGCCTGGCCAGCCTTGGCTGTTACTGCGCTAGATAAATGAACCAGCACACGGAAATTGTCTCCTGCTCTGCTTTTCAAGTTGAAGAAAATATTTTTTTTTTAGAACCATGCGTGTTTTTTTTTTTGTCCTGTAATATACGTTTTCTGGCATCAATGATAAGAAAACTGTCATTGCAAACCCACTGGGAACAATGCGGGGCTAGGAGGTGACCCTGGCAGATGGTGGAGGAGCAGCAGGCAGGTGCTGGAGCTGTTGTGGGAAGACAGAGGGGGGCAGGTCTGGATCAGGCGACCACCCGCCCTGACCGGACCTTGCATTCTTGCCGTGCGCAGCTGCTGGCCGTGGAAGTGAGCACCCCTGAGAAGTTCAGCTCCACAGCAGACGTTGTGATCCAGCTCCAGGACACCAATGACAATGACCCCACTTTCACCTCCCACTACTACATTGCCAGGATCCCTGAGAACGCCCCGGGGGGCACCCACGTGGTGGCTGTCACAGTGAGTTGGGGGAACCTTGAAAGGACTGGGCCCCGTTTCAGCTGCACAGCCTGCATCGGCCATGTCCTTGCACAAGCTCCGTGCTCTCTCTTTGCCTCAGTTTCCTCACCTGTACAGTGGGGATAACAAGCCTCACAGGTTTGCAGTTATGACAAGCCTAGGACACAAGACCCAGTCTCTCTCCCTGCCTCACGCATCAAGGGGCAATAGAGACATTCCGGTTCTCAAGCTTTCTAGTTCCTCTAAAACTTAAGGCCTTGGAGGAAAGCTTGGGCTTCCCTGCAACCTTCAGGTCAGCACATCCCCGGTGTTGGACAAACCCTAGATTCCCCTTGCTGGACCACTGAAAGCAGCCCCCAGACACAGGGACTGCAGGGTGCCCTGGGCAGGTGCCACAAGGAGTTTCTCTCTTCCAGGCTCTGGATCCAGACACAGGATCCTGGGGTGAAGTCAAATATTCTATCTCTGGGAGCGAAGCCAACCTGTACGTAAAACCCCAAACAGAACCTTGTGGGATGTGGGGCGCTGTGGGAGGAGAGAGTCTTTGCCGAAGTCAGGAGGCACTCGGAAAGGATGGGAGGCTGGGTGGAAGAGGCAGATAATCCTCATAACCAGAGTGCAAGGCAGGGATGAGAGGAGGCTGTGCAGGGAGGCAGCGGTGAGGCTGGGGCAGAGGTGCTGGAGAGGACATGGTCATGGCATGGAGCTAGGACGCTCAGCCTTAGGAGCCCGGGAGAACCGGGAGAGCAGGGCTGCGCTGGGGAGGAGGCAAGGGCTGTGGTTTGGGCTGTTGAGTTCAGTGGTGATTGGTGGATGAGCTGGTGGCTAGCTCTGCCTCCCTTTCTCATCAGACTAGGAGCCTGCATAGGAAGGACACCTTGGGGAACCTGCACAATGCCTCCTTGCTGCTCCCCAGAGGCAGCTTGTCACTGCAGGCACGTGTGTGTGTATGTATGTGTGTGTGTGTGTGCATATGTGTGCCTGTGTGTGTGCCAGTTGAGTATACGTGTAAATACAGATGCATGCCTATCTAAATGTATGTGCTCCCCACACCACACCTCTGCTCTCTATGCCTGGCAGGTTCCTGATCCACTCAGCCACTGGGCTCATCTACACCCAGCCCTGGGCCAGCCTGGACGCTGAGGTCACATCCAGGTACAACTTCTATGTGAAGGCGGAGGACATGGAGGGAAGGTCCGGTCTGGCCGAGGTGTGTGTCATAGTGTTGGATGTCAATGACCACTACCCCCAGTTTGGAAAGAGCATCGAGGAGAAGACGATGGTGCTGGGGATCCCAGTGAGGATTGAGGTGGGTTTTAGAGGCAGCCGGCATCCCCTGAAGCTCTGGTTGCAGCTGCTACAAACAATGGGGCATGGAAATTTAATTTAGAATACAGTGGACTGTAGTCTTAGCATGGGCAAAGGACTTGGAGGTTCTTTATTCCCATTGCCACCTCAGCTCTGTAGCTCAGTAGCTCTGAGAAAGATGGCATCGGAAATTTACGAAGGCAAACCCTGAGGTTCAGACAGGCTCCGTGCGTGCTTGGCTTGCCATAGTTCATGCAGCTCTCCCTCCTGCTGCCAATGCAATGCTTGGCCCACTGCAGTTAACTCTCTTCCTAGTTTGGAGAGAAGCCTAAACCCTGACACCTCACAGACTTGACCTTGAATCCCGGCTTCTACCTCTGTGTCCTTGGCCGAGTCACGTGGCACCAAAGCTCTCATTTTTGCATCTATACTATGGCTTGTTCTTTTTTTTTTTTTTTCCTTTAACATTTGTTTTATTTTAATTTGAAAGACAAAGTTACAGAGAGAGCGGAGTTCTTTCATCTGTTGGTTCATGCCCCATGGGGCTGCAATGGCCAGAGTTGAGCTTCTGGTTCTCCCACACGGGTGCAGGACATGGGCATCCTTTATTGCTTTCCCAGGCCATCAACAGATCACTGGATTGGAAGTGGAGCAGCCAGGACATAAACGGGCATCCAGATGGCATGCTGCCACTGTAGGCAGATTCTTAGCCTGCTGTGCCATGGCACTGGCTCCTAGACTTTGGATTTTCTAGTCCACATGCAGCAGACAGACAGGGTCCAGCATAGACCCCGACCCGTACTAGCACATACATTCCTTTGCTTTTTCCATTCAACCCACTCCACATGGGATTTGGATCATTCCCTACCCCACCCCCCAGCAAGTCCCCACATGACCTGGTTTACACAGATGTTGCCCCAGAGCCCAGTGCTGTCTGTCGCTCCCTGTACACAGGCTACGGACCAGGATGCCGAGGAGCCCAACAACCTGGTGGACTACTCCATCACCCATGCTGAGCCAGTCAATGTGTTTGACATCGATGCTCACACCGGGGAGATCCGGCTCAAGAACTCCATCAGCTCCTTGGAAGTCCTGCACAATATCACTCCCAGTGGGGAGGACTGCACGTGGTCCCTCCAGGTGCAGGCCAAGGACCGTGGCTCACCGTCCTTCAGCACCACGGCCTTACTCAAGATTGATATCACAGATGCTAAGGTGGGTGCCAAGGCCTGGACATGGCAAGCGAGCAGAGGGCTCCCATAGCACAGACAGACAGGGAAAGACAGCTGTCTCCAGGCTTGCTCCTGAAGATGCTGTCTGCTCCCAAGGTGGCCTGTGCCTGCAAGACACATGTTGGAATCAGGCTGATGGCTTTGCATCAGTGCCTAGTAGTGATGTGACTTTGGCTGGACTTCCTGTCCACCCTATTGCTCCCTCAATGCCTCCTTCAGCCCAGCCCTCTGCTCTTAAGGCTCCCATTACCTTTCCCATGCACCAGGAGCAATGACGCCTCCTTTTCAGATGGGCACCTCTCCAGGCACAGTCTGAGGGAGACACTAAACTTAAGTCAGACACTAAACTTAAGGGGTTTCTCTTCTCTGTCTCCCTCTTCTGGACGGAACAGGTAAAATTCCGCCCAAGATCTTAATGCAGTGTTCCAGGGCTGGCTGGCACTGGGGCAAAGGAAATTCCCCTAGGGTACCTTCATTGGAGGAAGGCTACAAAGCTTTATTGGCCACTGTTATCAGGCTGGGTAGTCCATTTGATGCTGGGAAGGGAGGGGGCTTTCTTTGGAGGCAAGGTAAAGGCTGGGACCACCTATAATGTTATCAGCGTCCGGGTAGCTCTTTGCACTGTAAAATCCTGAGCTGCATCCAAGGCTGTCCCATGCCTTCTGCCGCAGCTTCATTTTCCTTACGCACCCATCACATAAATAGATTGAACTTGAACTTCCTTCCTAACAATCTCAGGAAGTCATCCCTTAAAGGACCCCTGGTACCTTTGGGCAGGCGTCTCATCCCCCAGAATCAAAGGCAGGTAATATTCTGTACCACAAGGCCAGAGCCTGGGAAGGCAGGAGTTTTGATTCCAACAGAGGCTGTTGACCTCTTGTTCTCTAGGAGTATACTGTTCTGGATGGGTGGTTTGGGCCACACTCTCCCTGTGTGTGGTTCTTTCTGGAGAGAAGCCTCTGGTGCTCACCACATGCTCCTGGGGTACCTGCTTCCAGCAGGCTTTAAAAACCATCTGGCTGCAGGCAGCTGGTACCCCAACCCCCACCCCTCTGAGACCACCCAGAAGCAACTGAAGGCACAACAGGGCTCCTTGTCTTGTAGACGCTGTCCCGAGACCCCATGGCTGCCTTCCTGATTCACACCAAGGACAACCCCATGAAGGCTGTGGGTGTGCTGGCTGGCATCATGGCCACTGTGGTGGCCATTACCATCATCATCTCCACTGCCACCTTCTGGCGCAACAAGAAATCCAACAAGGTCTTGCCCGTGCGACGGGTGATCCGCAAGCGCCCTAGCCCTGCGCCCCGTGCCGTCCGCATTGAGTGGCTCAAGTCCAGGAAGGCCAAGGCTGCCACCAAGTTCATGCTCAAGGAGGATCCTCCCAACGAGAACTACAACAACCACAACCCAGTGAACCCACTGCCCCCCACGGCTCCAGCTCTGCCTCCACCTGCCAGCTCTCCACCCGCCAGCTCTCCACCCAACACAGCCGCAGCCCACTGGACAGTGCCCACCATCTCGGGATCCCTCTCTTCCCCGGAGCCCCAAGAGTTGTCAGAAGCCAAAACCTCAGAGACCCCTGTCCAGTCAACTCTGGTTTCTGAGCTCAAGCAGAAGTTTGAGAAGAAAAGCAGAGACAACAAGGCTTACTTCTAGACTCTGTCACTCTATTATCCAACTCTGCCCACTCTGTTACCCCCAGCGTTCCCCACAGCCTGCTCCACAAAGTTGCCCCTGGTTTGTACAATGATGTGAGCCCCTTCTCTCTCTCTCTCTCTCTCTCTCTCTCTCTCTCTCTCTCTCACACACACACACACACACACACACGGCCCCAGAGTCCTGGGCAAGGGATTTCTTGGGCAGTGGGATCTGCTTGACAGACTGATATCCTAAACCCTGGACACAGCTGTGATTCTCCCTATTCCTTAGAGCCTGGGGATAAACAGAGAGCCTCTTGTAGTCACTCACCAACCCCAGACCTCACAGTCCCTTGTGTTCTGCTGGATTCTGAGTATCCAGGGACCCTCGGGACAAGACCGACTAGTCAGCAACCTAGATTTTGAAACCCGCAGCTAAGAGCAGGTGCAGGAAGAAATGCGTGTTTAGCCCTGGAGGTGAGTGAGCCCCTGAGCTGCAGAAAAGCAAATGCAGGCAAGAGGAGGAAGAGGGAGCAAGACCCATGTGTGCTGGCTGCAGCACTGTGCCTCTGAAGCCTTGGGCTTTGGGCTATGTGGGAAGAGATTGTGGGCTTCCATTGTAACTAGGAGCACAGAAGCCTAGCATGGGTCTTGCAGGTACTCCAAGTTGCAAAGAACCTTGGTCCGGAAAGATCCGAGCTGGAACCACAAGGGTAGCCCCAGAAACATCCACACAAGGGTCAAAGTACCCCTTGAGAGGAGCCTCCCAGTGCACCTTAAAGAGGTAGTGCAGGGTGGTCGATGGGTGTCAGGACTGAGAGATGGCGAGGCCTCCCTCTGGTTATCTGGCTCTTCTGCACCCATCAGCCTCAGGGAAACCACAGAAACTCCCTGTTGTCTTATTTCCATCTGTGAAACTTAGTAATCCCCTCCTGCCCCACTGGATGCAAGTGGACAGTGGTGGTAAGAACCAGAGCCAGGTATAAGGCTTGTGCTTTTTCACAGAGCAGCCTCCTCCAGGAAAGCAGAAGCCTCATTGCTGCTCTCCCGAGCACCCCAGGAGGCACTGTGCAGGATTTGGGGAGCTGTCACTTATCTGTCCTCAGCCATCAGAGCTGGATACTGGCTTGGCTGGGACCACACGTCGCCCTCTCTGTTCTCCCCTGCCACTGCCAGAGAGGACTGGAGCTGGGCGGCAGCACCCAGTCCACATTTGTGTTTCACTGAGTTCCCAGGATGGGAGTGATTGGCCTGAGGATGTACAGTAGGTGGGTCGCAGGGATCAAGTCTGAGTGGTCCTGGATCCTGGGTGTTGCTCGAGCCAGGGCACACCTGCTGAGTCTTCCCGCGGACTGACATCACACTAAGCCCCCATGGAGAACAGAATGGTCCTGCCCCACTTCCGGGACCCTGCTGTTGGGAGATCACACTTGCACGTGAGTTTTTGCTGGATTCTGAGCCTGTGTGTTGAGGTGTTACTCAGTGTGCCAGTACGCAGGCTCCTCACTGGATGACTGCGGTCCTCAACCCAGACAGTATTGACTGAGAGGTGCCAGACAGGCTGCAGTGGATTGTCGAAGTCTTTCACCAGGAACACAATCGCATGCGGTCCACCTCTTAGAAATGGCAAATAAAATCTGTTCCCCAAAGGCCAAGCCGTATGCCCGCTCCCCTCTTGTGTTTGTTTTCTGACTCTCCACTCAGCCTTCCTGACACAGTGCCAAGCTCAGCCTTCCATCTGGCTCCTCTGGTGGCCGGAGCCATCCCGACTGCCAGATTCTACTCTCCAAAAGCCTGCTAAGTTGTGTCCGAATTGTCACCCGTAGGTGTCCAGTGTGGCCTGTTTATCAAAGCACAGCCCCACGCAAGGGGATGGGATCAGGAATTAGAATCAACTGCCTCCCCATGCCATCCTGCAAGGGCAGGACAAGCCCCAGGGACTTAAAGCAGAGCCACGCTTGGAAATCTAGTGGCCAGTGTGAGTCACACTGGAGAAGGGAGGAGGGCCCAGCAGATGTGGTCAGATGTGGAGGGACGCTACCCATGGAGTGGAGTGCAGGGACGGGGACAGGCAGCCAAGTCCCACTGCATTCAGGGATAACTGGGTTACGGGGCTGCCTCCTCAGTCACACGATTTCAGGCCTGCAACTACACGCCGAAACAGCGTTAGAAGCCCAGGTGAGCTGCTGAGACAAAAACTGCAACCTGGGCAGGCCTCCCTCTCTGATTCTAGAACAGCAGCCTGTGGACCAGCAGTGAATTAGCCCAGAACAATCAGCCTCCACACTGGTGGCTGAGCTCAAACTTTCTAATCAGAACAACTGAGGAAGTGCTTTACAGCTTCACAGCCCCAGGGCTGATTCTGGATTCAGCCACTGGAGTGTGACTTTAGATAAGAGATGGAGTCTCTTTTTATCCAGGGTGCAAAGGATTGTTGCTGGGTGGATGACAAGTGCTAATATATGCAAAGCACCTACCATGGAGCCTTGTAGCTACTGATAAGGCCTCGGGCAGTTACTAACCTTAATTGGGTTAGAGTTCCTTTGAGGATGGCTGGCCCACAGAGCTGCCTCATTATGCTGTCATCCATCTACAGCCCTGGGCACCTGTGTGCAAGAAGAGGGCAGAGTGGTCTAGGACAATAGGGCAGATGTCACAATACCCGTCTGGGACCTGTGCAGCTTGCAGTCTGAGCTTGGGAATCTTCACTCTGTGGGTGCAAGGAAGTGACAGGATGTCCCTAGGGGAACCTATGGGACTCTGTGCTCAAGCAGCTGTCCTTCTGGGACCATGCTGGCAGAGTGGGGTGGGGCAGGGGAGTCACAGGCCCCCGTATCTCTAAAAACTCCAGGAATTCTGTCTCTCTGATGACTAGAAAGCTGGAGAGAATCCTGGACCAGCAGACCTGACATGGAGATTGGCCTCTAATGGCAAGGCAGTGATGCTTCTTTAGCAGTCTTTTTATTAGCCCAGCCACTAAAGTCCTCTCCTTGAATGCGCAGGGATCCCCTGTGGGCACTGGTTCTAATCCCGGCAGCTCCACTTCCCATCCAGCTCCCTGCTTGTGGCCTGGGACAGCCCAAAGCCTTGGGACTCTGCACCTGTGTGGGAGACCTGGAAGAAGCTCTTGGTTCCTGGCTTTAGATCAACTCAGCTCCCAACCCTTGTGTCCATTTGGGGAGTAAATCAGCAGACAGAAGATCTTTCTGTCTCTCCTCCTCTCTGTATATCTGACTTTGAAATAAAAACAAATAAAACTTTTTTTTTAAAAAAAGCAGTCCTTTAATTTTTATTTTATTAAGAATAATTTCTCCTAATGATCAAAATAAAATAGATGAAGAGATAACTAATCAAAATAAAGCACAGTTATCAGTATTTAAAGATTGTTTTTATTATTTATTTGAAAGGCAGAGTTACACAGAGATAGTAACAGACACACATAGATATTTTCCACATGCCGATTTATCCCCAAATGGCCATGACGGCCAAGGCTGGACCTGGGTGAAAGCCCAAATTCTGGAACTCTAGCTATGTCCCTCTCTGGGTGGAAGGGGCTCACGGATCCGGACCATCTTGTGCTGCACCCCTGGGCACATTAGCAGGGACCTGGATGGGAAGCAAAGCAGCTGGGACTGAACCCAGTGTGCATATGCGATGCTGGCATTGCAGGAGCAGCATTAACCAGCTGCACCACATTTGCCCTCAAAACAATCAATTGAACAGAACAAAGTCCCAATGGTTTTGCTCCATGAGGACAAGGACTGTGATCTCCTTTCCTCTATTAGGCTCCCCGGGTCAAGTTCAGTGCCTAAAACACAAGAGAAACTAGACCAATACGTGTTGAGTACATCAGTGGGGACATGACGAGCTTCTGGGCAGGGTTGGCTTCTACGGCCAGAGGCTCACCCAGTTTGCACCCCAACCCTGCGGGATTCAGCTGCCATCTCCTTCCCCTTTCTCCTTGTCCACTTCAGTGTCTCTGTGGCCCTCAGGGTCCTCCCAGATGATCGAATGCTCTCTGAAGGAGCTGTCCCTGTCCTGTGGGGCTGCATGGGGACACCTGGGGACTTTCCTGTGACGAGGACAGCAGAAGAGGCCCCATTGGCGGCAGCTGCAGAGGCCCTGGGCCACCCAGGCATAAATGGCCACGGGCACTGCCAGCAGCACAACACATAGGACCACCGTGATGTGCAGAAGTCGCTCTCGACCCTCCAGTCCACTGCCATCTCTGCCGGTCACAAAGATCACACATTGGCCATGGTGTGGGGGCTGGCTGCCCAGGCTGATGCATGCCTCGTACTTTGTGCCAGGGAGCAGGTCTTCTACGGCGTACGTGTCGATGCCAGGGCCAATGTGGACCACCTCCTTCTGGAGAGCCGCATCCGATGCCACGTACAAGGTGAACCACTCCTCCTCAGGGCCAGTGGCCACGGCTAGCCATTGCAGTAAGATCCCATGCGCCGTGGGCTTGACGACCCGCAGATCCACGTAGGCATGGCCCTCCGAGGGGCTGGAGGGAGAGAGAGGGGCGGGCAGGGCCTGGGCGGGTTGGACATGGAGGGGGATGATGAGCTTGCTCCTACCCATGGAGTTGGAGGCCAGGCAGGTATAGTTGCCACTGTCTACAAGGTGGGCGGCCGGGATGGTCAGCTGCGACAGAACTGCATCGGCTGCAGTGGAGGAGGTCAACACTGGGGGAAAGAAGAGCGAAACAGTTGGTGGGCAGCTGGGATGTGTCCAGCCATACCAGGTGCTAATAACCACTCGGTGGATGCCAGGTGTTGGCCTCCGAGCAAGTCCTCAGCTCACACATTGGGAGGGTGAGGTTGATAGCAATTCATTCACGAGAAACATGCATTGAGAAAAATCTCTACCTGGATTTAAAAAAAAAAGTGTTTGCACCCACATAGGCTTATTATTTCAGTTTCATTTGCCTATACATTTGTATAGGGTCCTGGCAAGTTGCTTAAATTTTCTTGGCATTAATCTCCTTGCCAATAAAGTGGGATGCTATAGCCTTTACTCCATAAACTTGGTGATAAGCTTCCAGAAAGTTTAGCTGCTGTTATAACTAGAGGTGGTGGGAGTAGGAGGGGGTAGATTTTATCGGTGTCAAAAACAGTCAGTTTCTGAGTGGTGTTCAAAGAGGCTACAGGAGAAAAAAAAAGCTGTATTTCTCCTTTTTCAGTATTTACTCTCAAGTCAACAAGAGATGATCAGATAATGGGTAAAAGTGGGAAAAAGTGATTCTTTTAGTTTTCTTCTAACCAGGTATATCAACTGTTTGGTCAGCCAACTATAATTCCTACATTTTTGGCCTGGTCTCCTAGATGGGGCACCAAAAAAAAAATCCGTGCTGGTTTCAGCAGCTTCAAGGCATCCCTTGGGAGGCCACCCCTGGTTTTGTGGGATGTGCTTCCTCTACAGTGTTTGCTTGAAGATGTTGGCTCTGATGGGGACAGGACAGGTGGGCTTGAGTTCCGCTCCTGAGGCATCCACTCCCTGTCCCCCACTCCTCCCCCTTAAGCCCTAAGTGTTGCAACTCCAAGCCAGTAAGATCAGACCAACAGAAATTCAAGAAGCAAGATGTAGTCACTATGCAGCACTCCCAGGCCTTTTGCTAGGAAGTAACCAAGGCAGGGAGGAGACACTCATTTAAATATGTATTCTCAGTTCCTACCCTCGATTCCCGGGGTCCAAGTCTCCCAGAGAGACCTCCGAATCTGACTTCAAACAGGCCATCTCAATATTCACCTGGATGATGTTAGCAAATAGATGACAGGTAAACCTCTAGAATCCGTTCTAAAATTCTAAAATGTTTGGCATAGTGTTTTGAAAGCACTCAAAAAGATATTTGTCCATATGCAAATTTGTAGTATTTAAAAATGTGCTGAAGCAGCCTAGCCTGTTTATCTGCATGTCTATGTGTATGTTCTAGTGAGATCTATGTGCAATCACTTACAACAATCCTGACATGAACACGTATTTGAGGTACTGGTTAAGACAGCTCTTATATCAGAGCGCCTAGGTCCAAGTCCTAGCTTTGTTCCTGATTCTGCTTTCCTGATAATGCATAACTTCAAAGACGGCAGCTAGCTGAGTTCTTACCACCTATGAGCCCCTGGCTTCAGGGAATTTAGGGAGTGAGCCAAAAGATGGGATCTTTCTCTCTCTCTCTCTGTCTTTCACACAAAGCAAATAAAAATAAAATAATGCTAACGATGAAATACTGTTTTGGCATCTTTTGTGATGCAGTGAGTATAATTTAGGTTTTACTCAATCTCACCTAAACTATCTTTCGTGGCCAAGCCGATGTAGAATTTCTCCCATTGGGTCACAATAGAGCTCTCTCTGGCCCCCAGACATGCTGAACTGGCGTGTGTGACTTACCATCAAATTCCCTCCACGTGCTTAGAGGGTAAGTCCATGCAATGGTTGGTGAGGGTCGGGCCTGGGCCAAGCAGCTCAGGGTCACATTCTGTCCCACCTGGATGGTGACATTGATGCTAGAAGTTGAGATTTGTGGCTTCATGCAAGCACTGAGCTCAATTTCATGAAAAAGCTGCCCTGCTTTGGAAGGAGGACCCTGGCATATCAGGTAGGAATTCACCAGTATGAATGGGAGGATAACAGACTTGAAAAACTGGACAAGCCCCCTGAGGCGACAGTCACAAACCCAGGGGTTGTCATGGAGGGCCAGCACCATGCTAGAGACAACTTGGCCTCTGCATCCAGGTTGTTGGCATTTCTGGTAAGCTGGCCAGTTCAAGAAAACGCTCTTGGATACCACGGTGAGTCTATTGTAGGACAGGTCAAGGAAGGTCAGGCTGACCAAAAACTGAAGAGCCAGCTCGGGGAGGACATCGATCCTGTTGTGTTTGAGATCCAGGACACGCAAGAGAGGCGTGGCGTGGAACACCGTCCATGGTACTGAGCTCAGCTTGTTCCCCTCCAGCCTCAGCTCTCTCAGCAGAGGCAGGTATTCCAGGGCTCCCAAGTGCATCACAGTGAGGTTGTTAAAGTTCAGCCAAAGATACTCCAAGGCGCTCATGTTGGTGAAAGACCCCCGGGGCAGTTCAAATAAGGGTGAGTTTTCAATTCTCACTCGTTTGAATTCTTCAGGAAGGTTTCCCGGTATCTTTCTCAAAGAGAGAGACATGCACTGCAGAGTCCTGTGTGAGAAACCAGAAAAGCTTTCAGAAGAACACTCAGAAGCCAAGAAATGGATCTGACCAATCCTAGCTTCAGATATGCAAATTAGAGAGTGAAATATTCACTTGAAATAGAAGGGTTAAACATGCTTTGGTTTAAACAGAAATACACAGTTCACTGAATCCCAGCAATGTTTGGAAGGACCCTCATAGATACTTTATTGACTTCCCATTAATCCTAGGCCTGATTCCACTCCACATCACCCCCAAATGAATCCCAAGCCCCTCTAACCTTCTGGTTTCTTGCCCACATAGCGCACCTGCCAAAATTTTCCTCTGAGCAGGTGCATCCTTGCAAACAGAGAGGTTGAGCTGCTTGTGTCTCCAACCAAACAAGAACTAGCAGGACATGGTGAAAAACTGGAGCCATATTTCTCTGCAAGAAACTGCCCTGTGTGTTTTGAGTAAGTTTAGTCCCAGCTTCTAAGTGGCAAAGCCTATTATGAATAATCCTTGGGGATATAGGTCAGCACCAGCGGCAAAGCACTGGAAGGCTTTGAGGACTGTGCTGGCCCTGATCACTGGTTCAGGAGGAATTCATGCAGAGAAAGCTATGTCTCCTAACTAAGGTCAGAAAATTCACCCTTCATCTGGTTATTTTTAAAGATGTATTTATGCAAAACAGCAGTAGGAGAAAGAAAGAGAGAGAGAGTCTTCTGTCTTCTGGCTGGTTTCTCCAAAGAGCTGCAATAGCCAGGCCTGGGCCAGGAACTGCGTTATGGTTTCCCACATTGGTAGTAGGAGCTCAAATTCTTGAACCATTTTCTGTTGCCTTACCAGCTGCAACAGCAGGCAGCTGAATTAGAAGCAGAGCAGCCAGGACATGAACCAGCCCTGTGGTTTGGGATGCCAGCATCGAAAGTGGTACCAGCTCCCTTTTTCTTGTTCTTGAGCCTGGAAGGCATGCTCTGAGTCATATGTCCAATTCCACCCTGGTTCTGCCTGCTCTTGGTCTCTGAAAAAGGAATCTGAGACCCAAATAAGTCATGCTGTTCTAAACACCAGCATTCAAGATGCTTTATCATGCACAACTGGCTCCTGATACCCATGTTTGCAGCTGTCTCCTCAACATGAAAGCTGATGGTGACTTACAAATTACTCTATAATCACTGTTGTCAGTTCTTCCTTAGCACCTATCATGCTGTAGCTCTGCTTCTCCTGCACAGACAAAAGAAAGACAGACGGAGAAGGGTAAGGAAGGGATGGAGGGATGGAGGGAAGGAATGAGGGAGGAAGGAAAGGAGAATCTTGCATCCTTTGCATACTCCCCAGATGCCCACAACATCCAGGCTTGACCTAGGCTGAAGCCAGAAAGCTAGAATTCCATCTGGGTGTTGCATGTGGATGTCAGGGGCCCACACACCTGAGCCATCATCTGCTATTTTCCAGGGCACCTTAGCAGGAAGTTGGATCAGAAGCTGAGGTGGTGGGACTGAAACTGGCACTTGAGCATGGGTTGTTAGGTGTCCCAAGTGGCAGTTTAAGCAGCTGCACCGCAATGTAGAGTTTGTAAACCCTAATTTCTCCTCTAAAGAGTGAGAATATTAAAAAAAAAAAAAAGCTCTTATTGCTTCTCAGAATTCTTAAGTGACATAAAGCAAAGCACCTGGTATACAGTAGGAGCCTAAGAATTCACCTGCCATACCCACAGACAGTGAAAGACCAGAGACCTCCTCCTTCCCTATTAACTGGAAATTAATAGAAAATCCCCTATTTATTTCCAAGTGAATACTGAAATTCCATGGGTTCCCATGAGACTCATGGTATACATTTTACCCGATGAAAGGCCTCAGTTTGAAACAATCAGCTTAGAGGCCAACCAGTGACAGGGGCAGGGGGAATGGATCACCAGCTAAGCTGATTATAATCCAGACTTTCCATCCTCATCAGCTGCATTTGCTGGGTATCCCCTACAGTTTAGGTGAAATTTGAAGTTCCTTTCAAGCTAAAAATACAAAGCAATGAGCATGCCGTGGTCACATGATGTGTGGCTGACATGGAGATGTTTTCCCCAGACTCCTGTTTAAGGAAGGGGTTGAGGCTCGGCAAGGAGTGGTACCCCAAATCCAGGGACTGAGGGTGGGAAGCTGTCAGGGCCTGTCAGGCTTGTCAGGGTTAATGGGAATATGTGGCTCCACCCATAGATATCACACTAATGAGTCATCAGAAAATCTAAGTTTCCTCCCATCCCTTTCTCCTGCTTAGTCAATATTGGATAAATTGAAACAAATTCATACTTTCACATTGCTGAATTTTCTCAAAGTTTAAAAAAAACTGACTGGATAATAGTTGTCTTAAGGTTAGTAATGGTTCCATGCTGTTTGGCTCAGATAATCATTTAAAGATAGCACTTGGGGGTCATTTCAATAGATGGCTACGTTTATTTATTGCATTGATATTTCTTCTAATTTGGGGGTATCTGTACTCTCAAATGTTAAACAATTAGATTGCAGTGTTCGGTCTCTAAAGACAGAGCAGAAATACCCCAAATCTAGGATAAGGGGTAAACAAACCATATCCCACGGGTCCATTTTCTCTGATTACTTGTTTTGTAAATAGCATTTTGTTGGAACATAGCCATGCACCTTAGCCAAGCATACAGTTTATGGTTATTTTTAGATTCCATCAGCAGAGTTGTCATAGCCACAGAGCCTAAATATTTACTATCTGGTGTTCTTTCTAGGAAAAAAAAATGTGCTGACACCTTATGTAAACAATGTTCTCATAAAATCCAACCAAATAATTTCTCTTACCGATAGCTGTGGCCCACATGTTGTAGCCAGATACACCTTCCAGGTGATGCTAGATTCTAAAATATGAAGCTCCAAGTTCATGAGCGTTAAGGTTCTGTTTCCAGCGAGTCAAAAGCAACCTATTTCCATGGTGAACCGGCTGCACTTCAGAGATCCACGCTGAACACAGATCCTGAGTCCAGCCAGAAAATTGTTCACCACTCACCTATATAAACCAAACATTCCTTTGGTCCTCGGCTTCTCATCTGTAACATCAAAGCCAGCCCTGCCGCCATCCCCTCCCTCCACGGGTTGTCAAATGGACCAAATGTGAGAGAACTGGCATAAATACATTGTTAACATTTTAGTCAATGTGAGATGTGAGGTGCAACATAGCAACTTTAGAAATCATCAGTTTATTTCGCGTCAATGTTCAACATGATACAGGAGGCCCTCTCGCCTGACACTAGCAGACTAACTTTCTTGGGTCATTTAGTGTATCAGTATTTCCACAGCTATTACCCAGAAGGCTTGGAACCAGCTGCCCTGGCGCTCCTCTCACTGGTGCTCAGCTCAGCCCAGTAGACACAGAACAGACTGAGCCTTCTGTAGGGAATGTTTCCTTGTTCTGATATGGAGATAATGCCTCAGTGGATCCCCCGCCTTAACATGACTGCACAGGAATCCTGCTTGAAGGTGCCTTGCCTGGTGACCGGGAAGGCCCAGAGACACCGGCAGAAACCAAAGTGGGCTTCAGTAAGTCACACAGACTGCCATGTGGGCAGGGGTGAGCCATGTGGCAGACATTGCAAGTTTGATGAAGTCCCACCCCCTCATCCCCTGGAAGCTCTCTCAGATCTCTCCAACCTGACACCATTTGGAGAGCAAATCAACAGTGGACTCTTGGATGTCACCTGTCTCTAGTCTTTATTCAAAAATCGAAGGATTAGCTCTAGGAAGGATAGACCCTAGAGAATAAAAGTTAGAATTCAATGGGAGCACAGTAAGTGTGCATGTGTGTGCATGCACACCTACAAACACAACAAATCCATAGTGAGGCTTCTGTGTGTGCCTATGAATGCACAACCATGTAACACAGATGCAGTAGGGAACTACTGACGGTGGATCCAAAGTCCCCGGTCCAAACTCCAGTGCCACCACACCCTGGCTGTGCATTTTTGGCATGCGGAGTTCCTTCAGCCCTGATGCAGCCAATATTTCCTGCTCCAGGTTGACCTCCATGGGAGAGGCACCCTTCCTGGGTTCAGGAAAGCTGAGTTTGGCCATGCAACTTGCTTTGGCAGAGAGACCAGGCAGAAGCGACAGTGTGCCAATTCTGAACCAAGATCTGAAGAGGCATCCCACAATAGCTGCCATCCCGCTGACGGCATCAGCCTGTCCCAGCAGCCGCTGACGGCATCAGCCTGTCCCAGCAGCCACTGCCACTCTTCAGCCCAGGACTCTAAGGAGACACACCGAGCACAGTGGCCCTGGTCACCCAACAGTGCTGTGCGTGCAGGTGACCACGGGCATTTTGTATTTGTTTGTCATACAGCAAACACTCACAGATGCAGGAAAGGTACTGATAGCCTCCCTTCTCTCTCTCTCTCTCTCTGTTTCTCTCCAGGAGAATGGGGAGAAGGATGGGCCCTGCTTCAAATACGTGTGATGAGTAGATGAGTGGATGTATCCAAGCCCTTAGGACAGCCCCTTGCTTCCTAAGTGTCAGCGGTTGCTGCTAGCAATGCTGTTGTCAGAGGTATTAGTGAGGCAGGTCCCCCAGCAGACCCGAGGGGCCAGCCTGCGCCCAGGCATGATCTCCGTGAGAGTACTGTGAGAATTGAAGACAGAGAGCAGACTCAGCAGGTATGTAAGCAGCAAAGGGCTGGCACTCCTCAGCAGAAGTACTCATTGAACCGTCTTCCCACCCCGGTCCCAAAGGCCTGCGAGTCCAGGCTGGATCGGGCAGAGAGGAGCCTGTCGGCTTCGCTAAGGCTGTTCCTGGACAGCTCTTCAGAGCCGTCATCGCTGTGGCCCAGCCTCTCCAGGTTGACGTATGCACCCGTGGCATCGGTGGGGCGCGCAGAGCGGCACTTGCGGCAGCGCCGGCGGAGCGCCCCGCAGCACACGAGCAGCGTGGGCGGCAGCGCAACGATGGCGGCCACGCTGATCACCACGACGTTGATGAGCCGCTGGGTGTCCTCAGCGTCCACCACCTCGTCAGTGGAGAAGATGACACACTCCTCTCGGCGGGGCAGTAGGCCCCGCGCGCACACACAAGCTATGTACTTGGTCTTGGGCGCCAGGCCCTCGATGGTGATGCTGGTCTTCCCCGGCCCCACCATCACGCGCCGCATATTGCGCTGTCCGAAGACGGCATAGAGGACATTGAGGGCAGTTGCGTTCGCAGTCTGAGGGACCTTCCATACCAAGGATGCGCTGTGGTAGGTGTCCCCTACCACCTTGAGGGCCCTCACGGGCTGGGGTCCTGCATGCGCCTCCCAGGGTTCTCCCGGGACACCCAGGTGGAGGTGCTGGAGTGGGAGTTCCTCTCTCACACCTGGCCCAGCTGTTGTGGCCAGGATGGTGGGCTCAGCCAGGTGGGACACGTGCCTGGCCACCAGCTTGTTGTTGTAGGCAGCAGCGGCAGCTTGGGAACCTTTGGGCCTCCGTGCCCACAGCGCCCCCAGGCTCCCTGCGTCCTCAGTGGAGGTCTGAGGCTCCGTGACCAGCAGGGAGATGAGGGTCTCCGAGGCTCCCAGAAAGTTCTGGGCCTGGCAGATGTAGTCTCCTGAGTCGGAGTGGGTCACTTCAGGCAAGCCCAGCAAGGTCCAGCTTGTGCCATCACCAGAGAACTCCTCATGCACTGTGGAGAGAAAGCCACAGGAGACAGAATGCGTGGACCCAACAGTCAGCGCCAAGCTCCCTTCCAGGGCCAAATCTACAGGCCCTGGGTTGCACTTGCTTTCCCGAAGATCCTGGCAGACTGAGAAAACAGACTGCTTAAAGAGATCGTGATGGCCTAGGCTCAACCTATGGAAGCCCCCCACTCCATCCCAGGACCTCAACTGAGGACGTTCAGACTCCATCAGAACCCCAGGTTTGGGTGGTGCTCCTCACCACTCCAAGCCTCCCACCAGGGCAGGGCAGGCAGGTGCATCAGGAATAAGTGGGTCAGGGTGGAGGGTGAACCTCCACTGGCATTGCCTTACCCATCCTCACCTTCCTGCTTTGCATGAGGGAGCTGCTGATGGCATGTCACCTGCCAGTTGGTTTTACACTCACTGCTACACAGCAACAGTTGCCAAACTAGCCTCCAGAGACTCTGAAGACAGCTGGGAGGGACATGAGGTCACCTGATCAGGTACCCTATCACCCACTTCCTGTCTGTTGGACCACGGCAGCCCCCACCCAGCCTGCCCATGCAGCCTAGCCACAGCAGTACAGAGCCCCTGACGATGTGTGTGGGAGGCCCATCTCCTCCTAGTGCGCCAATCCAGGAGCCAGTGAGATCCTTGGTTTACTTATGCATGAACAAAGATGGATAACTGGGTTGCCCCGTAAAGCCCAGCCTCCATCCATGAGCCACAGAGTTCAAGGTGACACACAGAATTCAAAGTGATACATGGAATTTATGCACAGAATTCACAGATGCCCCCATGGGGAATTCAACAATGATAATTCATGTCATTAATCATTCCTGTGACACTGGCTTAGAACCTACACCTGGGAAACTTACTGCCAACATTAAACATACTCAGCTTCTGATACCTCTCAGAGAGGACCCCAAGACTCTGACAAAAGGGTTAATAGGATGGCACAAAGGAGGCTGAGAATCCTTGCCCACATTCAGTCCACTGCCCCATGCCCCACCTCTGTGCAGATCCCATATGACTCTGCTCAGATACCCAGGCACCCAGCCTTGCTTTGACAAACGCCCTCTGACCCTGCTCGCACTCCTCCTTAAGATGCAGACCCAATCTGGAGGTTCAGTCTGACAGCCCCAAGGGATTGCCTACCTGTGCCATTGAGCGGGCGTCCATTAGCTCTCCTCCAGCTCATTTCAGGCCCAGGAACCCCAGTGGCCCCACAACGTAGAAAGACTGTGCTGCCCAGAGGGGACCTGACACTGGCCACCCCTGGACGGAGCTCCGGGCCCTGGCACTTCTGTAGTTCCAGCTGGCTGAAGGCCACTCCAGCCAGGTTTCGAGGGCTGGCACACCTCAGCCTGGCCTCGATGAAGATCAAGGTTGGGGCACAGTCATCCAGGAGGCGAGCCAGGTCGTAGAGTCGGCAGTCACACAGCCAGGGATTGTCCTGCAGCCCTGCCAGGGTTTGGGGGGATGATAAGGTAAGAGGTTAAGCCCTGGCTATTCAGAGTCCCAGGCACCACACCCCTTCCACCTTGGGAGTCAACTACACAGGCTCCAGACACACCTGCTGTTTGAATGCTAGCATGAATGCTAGCATCTGCCTCTCCCTACCCCAGGCTGCAGTAAGGATGAAAATAAAGTCTCAGGCCCTGAGTAGGCCACACAGCAAGGCAGGCACTGCTGCCACTCTGAGACTGATTCTTTCAGCTCACTGCACTAAGTATTTCTGCAATCATTGCAATACGCCCAAACCCATGTCTAGAAACACTCCCATCCCTGAACTCTCACCACAAGCCTCCCAATGCAAGTAGCATTTTCAGTTGCATCCTAACCGTGACGGGAGCTGCGTTGGGCTCTGAGTCCTTTGACATGGGCTTGACTTGGGGCTTCCAAGGAGGGTGAGGATGCTGTGACTCCAACTCCTGGGATTGCATCCCCTCCCTTCTCTACGCTCACACTGAAGTCTTCAGAAGAACTCAGAATAGCTCACTGCACTCACCCCGCCAAAGTGCAATGTGCCCTCCATGCTAAGGAAGGTAGAATTTCTGTGGGCAGAGTTCTTACGTTTCTGAAATGCAAGGTGAATACATCTAACCTGAAACCCTTTTCGGCACTCTCCCCCAGCCCCTTCCCAAAGACTTGGTAAATTTGACAGTGAGTTCAAGATCAGTGACATATCTGTACATCTGGAAATGAGGATGAGCCTTCACACACACACACAGATACACACACACACACCAGTGACTGTTGCCTTGGTTAAATACATTGAATGATGCACCTGCAGCCCAATAATCACTGTTACCTCATTCTTTAATAGTGAGCTACCTGGCCATATCCTGTTACAAAAGACTCCCCAAAGAATTAACAAAGGCAAATTTAAACCACCATGAAGATTTTTTCACCCACCTGGCTGGCACAAGTGAAATGTTTTGGGTATTTTAACTGTCAGCTCTACAAAGGAGCAGATGTCATCTGTACTGTTCACTGCCATGTTCCTAATATTATTCTCTGCATTAGAAAGCAGTCAAATGTGCTTGCAAGTAGGACAGCACATGAAGCTACCACTTGCGATGCTAGCATCAGGTGTTGGGCTGTGGCTCTGAGTCCCAGCCACTCTGTTTGCAATCCATCTCCCTGCTAACGTGCAGGGGAAAGTAGCCAAAGAGAGCTCAAATGCTTGGGCTCCTGCCACCCATGTGGGAGACCAGGATGGAATTCCTGGCTGGCCTGGACCATGGTAGCCACTTGGAACATGCATCAAGGATGAATGATTCTCTCTTTCTCTCTCCCCCATTCCCCCTCTCTTTCAGTCTGCCTTTTGAAAAGCCACTTGTGGAGTGAACATACGATTGACTGACCTCACACACCAGTAAATGGGAATGACAATTGACCCAACCCCTTTGGAAACAATCTGATTTTAAACTGTGTCATACACACAATCCATGATCAAACAATTCCACTTTCCAGTTCCTCTTCTTCTGAAATATTTGGACACACTCACAGGGTTGCAGCACTAAGAATGCTTTCTGGGACATTAAATGTGTTAACAAAGCAATGGGAACGATCTGAAGTCCTCTGAAAGCACATGGCTACATAAACCACAGCCCAGCTGTGCTGAACTTTGAAAACGAACTTGAATTATTTGTAGTGATTAAGAACTATCCCCAGGGGCTAACATGATGGTATATCTGGTCAATCTTCACCTGCAGCACTGGCATCCCATGGCTGGCACCAGCGCATGTGCCAGCTGCTCCACTTCCCATTCAGCTCTCTGCTTATGGCCTGGGAAAGCAGTGGAGGACAGCCCAAAGCCTTAGGTCCCTGAACCCATGTGGGAGACCTGAAAGAGGCACCTGGCTTTGGATCAGCTCAACCCTGGTGATTGCAGTCACGTGGGAAGTGAGCCAGCAGCTGGAGGCCCCCTCTGTCTGTCTCTCTCTTCTCTCTGTAAAATATGCCTTTTAAATGTTAAAAAATGTATATATTGATTCCCTAAAAACAGAAATATCTCCAAGCCACATCGCTGGTTGCCATAGTGCTGATGAAGGCCCACCAGCTTAGCTCCAGCTGAAAGATGGCACCTCTTACCTAGGACCAGCCTGGCGCGATGGCTGGGCAGGAAGGGCTCGGCCTTCAGGGCAGCCCAGGCGAGCAGCAGCTCCTGAGGCAGCCTCAGCAGCTGGTTGCTGGAGAGATCCAGGAAGGTGAGGTTCCCCAGGAAGCGCACCGCCTCGGGTGGCACAGCCGAGAGGCGGTTGGCTTGCAGGTCCAGCAGCCGCAGCTGGGGGGTGTCGGTGAGAGCTGCCCAGGGGAAGTTGGCCAGGCGGTTCCCGGGCAGCCGCAGCTCCCGCAAGCGCCGCAAGCCCCGCAGCATGAGGGCGCTGAGCTCGCTGAGGGCGTTGTATGGCATCCACAGCTGCTCCAGGCGGCCCAGCAGCCGGAAGGCCTCGCCGGGCACCCTGCGTAGGGCTGTCCGCTCCAGGCGTAGTCTGCAGGTGTCCAGCGGGACGTTCGCGGGGGGCAGGGTCATATCGGCGTCGCTGCACACCACCGTTCTGCTCACAGAAATGAGGGCTCTTGGAGCAAGCGTCCAAACACCACCCCACCGCAGCCAACTCCCTCCCCGAGACCATCCTCAGGTTAACAGGGGATGCCAATCGCAGCGTGCAGGTCATGCTGGACTTCAAAGGGGGCATGCCCAGAGCACATAACCTCGCATTTTCCACCTTGGTGGTGTGGGGTGAGGAGAGGTTCTTCCTTGCATGGGCTTTACCCGGCAGAGGGGAAGGCGTTCCCGAGAGGGCCATTTGGTCCTCGCTGGTCTGAAGGACCTCCCAGTTGAACCATGTCCCATTCCAACCTGAAGTACCTGCTGCCATGCACTAAGAGCAGAAGCTACTGAGCAGTCCTGCAACCGCCCAGTCCCCGGTGGCATTACCCCTGTGACAAAAGGGTTTGTTTGGAGCCCGGCACGATGGCCCCGGCATGATGACTCAATTGACTAATCCTTCTCTTACAAGTGCTGGGATCCTCATGAGTGCCCCATGGGCAGGGGACCCAGTGGGGCCTGGGTCCCCTGGCCTGGGTCCCTGTGCACACCTTGTGTGTTGGGTGCCCGGTCTTTGAGCCCCAGGAGAGGGAAGTTTAGTGAGGCTCAGGTCCCCTGGCCTGGGTCTCCTGGCCCACCTGTGCAGTGGGTGCCCAGTTCATGAACACAGGCAGCGGGGATCTGGTGGGGCCCAGGTCACGTTTCCCAGGGCATTAGGCCTTCCTGCATGAACACATTCTCCCCAGTGGAAAAGGCAAAGCAGTGAACACAGACCCTGATGCACGTGGAGGATATAGCAGCTCGATGGGGCCTGCAGAGGACATGTGGTACCATAGCAGGAAAAGAAACAGAACATATTAGACTACTACCCCAGTCACAGCAAAAATCTGGGAGACTTGAGGTCGACCAGGTCAGCCAATGGACATTGGGAGGGCTCCAGAATCCTTGACCAGATCGACAGCATTTCAGATCTACCCAAAGCGCTTTGGCAGAACCCTTGGAGCGTGCATCACAGCAGAGCCCTGTGTTGATATCAGATGCCCTGGGTACTGAGGCATGTGGAAGGCTGGGTGTGACTTCTCCCTTTACCTCTCCCCTTCCCCCATAAAGAGGAAGAAGAAATTACAAATTTGGAAACAATGATCACACCCACTTTTCTCTTATCCTTGATCCTTCCCACCCTGATCAACTATGTAAACATAATCAAAAATGTAAAAATTTTTTTTAAAAAAGTGCTGGGATATCATATGGGTGCCAGTCCATGTCCTGGTTGCTATACGTCTTGTGCAGTTCCCTGCTTAGGAACTGGGAAAGCATCAGAGAACGACCCCAACCCTGAGACCCTGCACCACGTGAGAGACCCAGAAGAAGCTCCTGGCTCCTGGCTCAGCTCTGGCCATTGCAGCCATTTGAGGAGTGAACCAACAGATGGAAGATCTTTCTTTCTGTCTCTCCTTCTCTGTAAATCTGCCTTTCCAATAAAAATTTTTATGGGAGACTAGCAAGATGCTCCTGGCTTTGGACTGGCCCAACCGTGGCTGTTGCCGCCATTTGGGAAGTGACGCAGCAAAGGAAAACGCTCCTTCTCTCTCTCATTCTATTACTAACTCTAACTCTACTTTTCAAATAAATAAATAAATAATAGAAGAATTTGTGGAGGCTTGCATTATGGTTTGTCAAGCTAACCTGCCCCCTGGGATGCCAATATCCCATATTTGCAGGAGTCTCTTCCTGGCTGTTCCACTTCTGATCCAGCTCCCTGCTAATGCACCTGGGAAAGCAACAAAAGATGGCCAAATGCTTGGGCCCCTGCCACCCACATGGGAGACCCATGAAGTTCCAGGCTCCTGATTTCTGCTAACTCAGCTCTAAATTGTGACCTTCTGAGGAGTGAACCAGCAGGTGGAAGATATCCATCTCTTTGTGTGTCCTGTGCGTGCGTACTGGGCTGGGCTGGATTGTGCTATGCTGGGATGGGTGGCTGTGCTGGATTGTGGTGGGCTATGCTGTGCTGTGCTGAACTGGACTGTGCTGGGCTGGGATTTACTTTGCTGTTTTGGGCTGTGCTGTGCTGTGCTGTGCTGTGCTGTGCTGTGCTGTGCTGTGCTGGGCTGGGCTGTACTGGGCTGTGCTGGGCTAGGCTGTGCTAGTCTGTGCTAGTCTGTGCTGTGCTGTGCTGTGCTGTGCTGGGTTGTTTCTTATAAAACATGCTCCCAGTGGCACCCACACTCCTGGATGCATACCAGACCTCTACTAAGTGAAGGATGACATGTAAGGCTATCACATACATAGCTCCTGTCTCCAAACAGTCCTTCATCTAGTTAAGGAAGTAGAGGGTTTAAAGGCAATGATATTGCCAGGAGAAAGATCTGAGTATAGGTGAGAGGCAGGGTTGCTGGGAGAATGATCCTGGGTGACGGGGAAATTAAAGGGAGCCAAGGGAAGGATGAAAGTGAACAGGAAAGAATCCCACTGCACAAGTCCCCACAGCACAGGCTGGACAGAGCATGGGGACACGCGTGCAAGGGACCCAATTAAAGCTGTGCCAGCAACCCCATTACCCACCAGGAGGCCCACCCTGCTGGTAGGAGTGTGGAGCAAGGACAGCTTGCCCAGGTGGCTCAGATGTGAGCACCTGAGTAGAGGCCTAGCAGTGCAGGAGTCTGAGCAGGGTCCACACCCCAGCCAACTCAAGAGGGCACCCCTGCAGCCTTCGTAGGACAATCTGCACAGATGGACTGGTACACAAAGACCACAAGCCTGCCAGGCAAGTAGAATCAATTCTGAGAGCTCTGAGTTCCACACTGAAACTTGTTCCAGACTGGGACCCTGGAAACTGATCTCGGAATATCACTGTCCACCTTAAACATCACTCGGTTGCCTGGAGTGCCTCCCTGGTCCCAGAGGGGAATGGTCTGGGAGACACCAAGGGAAAGCTGAGATCCAGGACCAGATCCACAAGTGAGACTGTGTGACCGAGCCCCATGCTCTGGGTGAGAAGAGGCCCTTTTTGTCGCTCTGATCACACTGTCTGGTCACTGGCTACACCTCAGCCTCCTGAGGGCTCCCCTTCATGGAGCCTTCTATTCTGTATATGCATTAGGGCATCAAACTCACTAGCCATAAACAGAACTCTTCTTGTTCCTTCCCTGGGGACTCTTCCCCCGCCTCTGCCTTTCCTTGTCCTCTCATCAACCCAATACCCACTGCTAAGTTCTGTGAAAGGGTAGCCCTGGGTGACCTTGTTCTACTCATCAGAAACTGTCAAAGTCTCCCCAGTATCCATGGGAGACAAGGATGAAGGGAGAGATGGCGAGAGATGGAGTTCAGGAGGTGTGGAAGAGAATGGAAAAAGCCCTGAACCCAGGCGGAGATGCCTGAAGAAGGCAGGCCATGCAGAGGTCATGAAAGGACAAGAGAAGACCAGGAGCTACAGTCGGAGACAGAGCAAGGGTCCCAGATGGCAGGTGCAAGGAAAGGGATGAGGAGCAGAGGGGAGCAGCTGGAGACAAGGAAAACAGCGAAATGTCAAGGAAGAAGGAAGCGAGCGTGCAGAAGGATGGGCACCCCCATCGAGAGGGGCTGAGTCTGGCCAGAAAAGGCTGGGGAGATGGAAGGAATGGAAAGGAGTAAGGAGAGGAAATCAGCAAAGCAAGAGGGAGGCGAGGGAGGAGGGGACGGGGATCTTCCTGGACATGCCTGGATGGGCACTGGCACACCTGCCCCAGCCATGTAGAGGTACCTAGAACATCCCCAGCCCAGAGATCATGCAGAGCAAAGTCCCAGGGTCTCTCCCAGTCACACAGTTTGCTCATAGCCTCAAGTGGGCTATGGGGGCCCAACAAACTGCTGGACATCCAACCCTCCCATCCCAGTGCAGCAGGCAGAGAGACTCCCGTCCCCTCCTTTCACACACACTCCCCACCCACTGCCATACCTGGCCTTGCTGCCATCACTCAGGATATGGAGGCTGCAGCTGCATTGAGAAGGGCAGGAGCCCCTGACCTGGGGGGGCCCTGCAAGGACCAGGAGCCAGAGCATGCCCACTGCCACCACCCACATGACTCCTGGCTCCTCTCTGGCCCCAGGCAGGGCCCCTGTCCCTGGTCAACTCCGTCCTGCCAACCCAGCAAGACCGACAGCTGCCCACTTGCTCACTCCTAGGATCCCCTACACACACACACACACACACACACACACACACACACACACACACATACACACGCCTGGAACCATCGGATAAGCACGGGCAGGCTGGGGATTAGGGAAGGGAGTCCCAGCCATCACACTCAGCAGCTTATTGCTTCCTGATTCGCCCAGCCTCAGAGTGGGGGCAGGGGCCCCTCCAGAGCGGCAGCCTCAGGTCCGGAGGGGCCAGGACCAAGCCTTCAGAGCAGATGGGTAGCCACCATGCGTTATGCTTGTGGGCCTAGGCATGCCAACCCAGCAAGGTCTGATGAAGAAAGACACCTGAGGCTCGCATGCACACACAACATACCTGGCTTTGGACCAGCAGGTGCCGGCCCCCAACCCTTCCCCTCTTATAATTCGGCCAACAGGATTTTCTCAATGCTTACCCCTTGTACCTCCACCTCCTCCTCCCTAAACTCTCGGAGCCCTGCTGCTCCTTCCCACACCTCTGCCTTTCCCTCCTCCTTGTCCCAGATCCCCTCACCTTTGTATGTTCACTCAACCGCGCTGTGCCCTCTTTTCCCTACCTCAACCTTTCTTTCTCTTCCGTTGTGAAATCTTTCTGATCTTGCAAATATGGGCAAGAGAGCAGCATATGTACGACCAGCAACCCAAGTCAGACTCTGACCATGAGCTCAGCCTGGAAGAGTCGCCTGGCTTGGGTGGAAGGGAAAGTCTGGGAAATGGGTGTGTGCAGAGCAGAGCTGAAGGTTGAGGAGAACACGGCGGTGACAATGCAAAGTGTTTCTGCCACGACTCTTGTCCCAACACTGTCCATCCGTTCCTGTAAGACCCCAGACTGATCTCCCACCCTTTTCACATACATATAGTTTTAAGACTTGTTTCTTTATTTTAAAGACTTATTTATTTTTAGTTGAAAGGCAGATATTACAGAGAGACACAGAGAGAGGTCTGCCATCTATTCATTCACTCCCTAAATGGCCACAATGGCCAGAGCTGATCTGATCTGAAGCCATGAGCCAGGAGCTTCTTTCTGGGCCTCCCCAGAAAGGTGCAGGGCCCCAAGGAGCCTCTTAAGCTATCCTCTGTTGCTTTCCCAGTTCCTAAGTATGGAGCTGGATCAAAAGTGGAGCAGCTGGGACATGAACCAGCACCCATTTGGGATGCCAGCACTTGTAGGCACAGGGTTACCCTGTATGCCTTCACTCAGGCCTCATTGCCCCCCACCACACACACGCACACACCTTTTTCTAAATAAATATTGGTGGCAAAAGAATCAATGTGACAAGCAAAAATATAACTCATCATCTGCAGGTTCATTCCTCAAATGCCCCCTGTCCCCCAGCCAAGACCACAAAGCCAGCAGCCAGCAACAGCCCAGGTCTCCCGTTGGAGGAAAGGAACCCAGTGATTTGCCTGGGCTGCACTGGCACATAGATGGAGCCAGGCATCGAAGCCAGAGGCACAGGCTCCTCACCCAGCAGGCTGAGCACGTGGTCCCTCAGGCTGACTCTTAACTGCTTTGAGCCACAGCCTGTTCATCTGACATGACAAGGATAACGGATTGAAATCATGGCTGGAGTCATTCGATGCTGACCTCAGTAGACACTAGCTGTGGGGTGAACCCCACCCTGGGCTTGGTTGTAGGCACCTGTGGATGAGCTGGGAAGCAGCAGATCTGTGTTCCCTGAGGAAGCCAGTGCAACATTCATAGCAAAACCATACTTGCAGATGCCAAGGGTCCGAGCAGATCATGGGGCCAGTGACAAGAACACAGCAGTCCCCTGTTCAAAGTCAGTGTCCTGGAAGAGTTCTTTTTAGCCCTTGTGTAGCCCTCTGTGTAAGACCAGAAACGCAGCCCTGGCACCTGGACCCAGGCTGCATGCTTCCACCGAGGACTCACACAGGTCACAGTCACAAGACATTTACCCTTCAAGGGAAGGAACTGGAAGACCCCCATGGTCCTGCTGCAGAGCAGGCAGCTTAGTGGAGTGAAGGGATTCAGAACTGGGCCCTAGTCTCTGGTTTTCACCAGGGTGGTTTCTATAACAGCAAGAGCCTTCCCAAGCTTCATTCTTTGCCATGTGAGCCTGCAGGCACGCACACACTCACACACACAGGCCCACAGGGGTTCAGCTTGTCAGCACCTACAAGCCTAAGCAAGCCTGACTCCTCTCTGGAGCACAGGAACAGCTGCAGCTCAAATCCTCCCCTGGCTCCCCGCAGCCTTGGTTATGCAACTCTCCTCCAAGCCATCTCTCAGCCATACGCCATCTGGATCCCTGGACCTTAATCCTGCCTGACGGGGCTGAAGTGAATGAAACACAGCTCCACTATGGCCTCACAAAGGCTGCTCTGTCCAGCTGCTCAATGGATTCCTCTGCTTGGGCCAGGAGGACAATTGAGAAGGAGGGGGAGGAGGCGACAAGTAGGGGTCCAAGGTCTAGCATAATACCCTGCATGTGCTTGCACGTGGAAGAGCCCTTTAAAAAGTAGGAGCCCGGTTTGGGGGAATTAGAGAAACGTTGAGCTGCCGGCAGGGAGGGCGGTCAGCCATGGCAGAACCTGGGACCCTACCCCCTGGCTTTGAGGAGCTCGAAGTGCTGGCTGTAGGCACGGTGCTGCTGGTGGAAGGTGAGCCGGAAGACTCTTGGGGTGGAGCTGGCAAGGAGAGGTAGCCCCCCAAGCCTCCCTCTTGGCTGCCAGGCCCTCTATACCTGGGCCCATGGGGTGCAGAGAGAGAAGTCAGATAAAGTTGGGGAGACAGAGACTATGGGAGGGAGACACCTGCCAAGCTTAGCACAGCGGGGCAGGTGTTGGCTTTCCATGTCCTCCAAGCCAAGTGGACATTTAATTTACTCTATGGAAATCCCTCTTGAATTCTATAGGAGTCCAGACCCCCGGCTCTGCCACCTGCTGCTTGGGTGACTGTACCCAAGCTCTCTGGTCAGTGCTTCAGTGGGTGGTTGTGATTGATTGTTTCTCGCTCTTCTGACACCTCCTACAATCGGGCATAACTCTGGGCCCTCAAACGTGCTGTGAAACCGTATCTTTCCATGTCTTCCCTCTTTCTGGAATGTTCTTCCATGTTCTGTCTCTCGGAACATGCCAACAATTTTCAGAGCAGAATGCACACACACGCTGGGGAGGCAGAGGAATCTCAAGTTCAGATGGCTCAAGGGACAGCAAGTGACAGACCAAGCCATAAATACAAGGTCAGCTCTTTCCACCAGGGAAACCCAGCATCCTGGGCAACTCTCAGGTCTGCTGTCAGCCTTCCCTCTGGGCTCTCCCCAGTATCACTTCATAGCCATTGGGGAAGGCTTTGTGGCATCAGAAAGACCCTGAGCTCCTGCCCCTACCCTTGGCCCCAGCTCCACCTTAGGGCCCATGAGCCAAGCAGGTGTCACCAGTTCTAACGCCACCTCTGCCTTCCCTTCCCTTGCAGCGCTCTCCGGCCTCAGCCTCAATGGCCTCACCATCTTCTCCTTCTGCAAGACCCCGGAGCTGAGGACCCCCAGCCACCTGCTGGTGCTGAGCTTGGCTCTGGCAGACAGTGGGATCAGCCTGAATGCTCTGGTAGCAGCTGTGGCCAGCCTCCTCCGGTACCAACCCTGTCCCCAGTCTACAGGCTCTGGGACCTGGCCTACAGGCACTGGGCACCCAGAGAGAGACCTTCTTTCTGCCATTTAAGAAAGTGGCTCAAGGGCAGAGGCTGGGCTGGCTGAAACAAGCTAGTTCCCAATCCTAGATCCTCTTTCAAAGACCATAGTCAACTCGTGGTAACAGTAATTGGTAACGTTGTAGGCCTGGGATTCAGCCAGGTCTGAATCCTGGCTGCCTCCATCCTAGCTCTGGGCTTCTTCTAAAATCACATGTTATTATTTAAGTCACAAGGGCAGTTGAAAGTATTGCACTTGCTTCATGGGAAGTAATTTAAAACAGTGTGGGGTGCCTGGGGGAACCCTCAGTATTGGTGAAGGCAAAAAGGAATGGATGAGTGCCTGAGTCTCTTTACCCACCACGGAGTCTTCCCAGGCACCTCTGGCTGCCTTCCAAGGCAGTCAGAACATTCCTGAGCCAGTGTAGGCACTACCCACAGAGGCTGGAGCACCTGGGTGTGAAAGTGCAGGGTTGCCCAGTCCATGGGGTCTGAGCAATGAGGAGGTTCCTTCTGTGGTGACCAGAAGCTGCCTCCTCTGCTTGACCCATGGACTGAAGCTGGGAGAGAGGCCCAGGTCCACCCTCAGACCCGGCCTCCCTCGCTGTGCAACCTTCGCTCAGCATCTCTCCTGCATGGTCCCAAATGTGGCCCAGTGAAACACCTGCCGGGAGACCGTATTAGGCACCACCACTTAAACCCAGGGCACTCCGGCTCTACGCTTCCAGGGGCCTGGTGGAGAGCACGGCCCACCGTGAAGGGCCTGGGAGGTGAGAGGGCCAGAGGGGAGGGGCCCACACTCAGTGTTTCCTGCAGGCGCTGGCCCTATGGCTCCGACGGCTGCCAGGCTCATGGCTTCCAAGGCTTCGCCACGGCACTGGCCAGCATCTGCGGCAGCGCGGCCATCGCCTGGGGGCGCTACCACCACTACTGCACCCGTACGTGTGTGTGTGTGTGTGTGTGTGTGTGTGTGATCTCTGTGGGCTGCCAGGGGGAGGGAGGGCCTCTCCGGAAGGGAGGTGGGGTGGAGAAGAAGCATCCCCAGTAACATCCCAGCAGGAGGGAGGAGTATGGGCATGTAGCGCGCTCAGCAAGTGCTGAGCGAAGGGGGACGCGTGTGCATGGTTGCACGCTGCGCTGCACCGGCTGCTCCTGCCTAGGCTGCAGCCTCGGGCAACAGGAATCCTCTGTGAGCTTCAGCCTGTTCCTCTGCAAGATGATTTTCATCACCTATCTCGCAGTTTTATTCAGAAAATACAATGAGATTGTGAATAGAGAAACCATCCTCTCAATAGACGCTGCTGGGAGGGGCGTGGGAGGGAAGCAGAGGGGGCGGCTAGGAGCTGAACATGTTCCCCAGCACATGGCACGTCCACTAGGCAGGCCAGTCCAGCTCTGCAATTCCAAGTCTCATTGCCAATGCATGGGCAGTGGACATCACGCCCCTGGCTCCCTACTGAGCTTTTTTTTTTTTAAGTGACTCGCTCCAAACACCAGCTCCAGTCTCATCCCCAAACAGCATGTGTGACGCTCCATTTTTGTGATTTTAGCTCAGATTAACATTATAAAAAAAAAAGTCGCCACCAGAGGCACGTCAACAAGCTCTAATCCTCACAGCAAAGCCCAGCCTGAAGCGGGGAAGACAGAAGCCGAGAGAAGTTAAGCAGCTTGCCCAGGGTCACAAGGGGCTAGAGCTGGGACTGAGCGTGGTTGCGGGGCGCTTCCCTCTGCCTCCTGAGCTGCGGATTTGCCTGGCAGACTGGCAGCGGTGGGGTATCTGGGCCAGCCCGGTGTGGGGCACAGTCTCCAGACCCCAGCAAATGACCTCCGTGGAGTTCTTCAGTGGTAATGCATGAGCCCTTCATGCACCCACTCCCAGGGCCCAGGAGCACATCTCCCCACTCACTAGGCAGCCCCTGCCCCCTAGAGCTCCCCCAGACACCCACGCATGCACAGGCATGCTCACACACACACACACACACACACACACACACACACACACACACATGCGTATTCAGACGTTGCAAAGCCAGGTCCAGAAGGAAGCTCCCAATGGGACAGACTGGATGAAGCTGCAACCCAGGGGGCCAGAAGACGTCAGTTCCATGCGCTTGGCTCACACCCCAGGGGCTTCTGAGCAAGAGCTAGGCGGTGGGGAGTGGCAGGTCCAGGCTGCCAGCTGGCTCTCGGTCTTCTCCCCTCACTTTGGTCCTGGGAAGCACAGCTGTCTCTTTGCCTCTCGTCCTTGGAAAGAAACTGGTGTGGAATGTCCACTAGCAGACCTTCAGCATCCTGATCTTCTATCTGCACAGCAATCCTTTGCAGCAGGAACGGTCACGCATGGGGAGGGACGGGATAGAACTTGCAGCTTGGAGCTGGAGCCTGGCGACAGAAGGCGCATTCCTGTTTCCTGTACCCAGCGTTCCCCTCCTCAGGCCTGCCTTTCCTCCTCTGTCCCGTGCAGGCAGCCAGCTGGCGTGGAACACGTCCGTTTTGCTGGTACTCTTTGTGTGGCTGTCTTCTGTCTTCTGGGCAGCCCTGCCCCTCCTGGGCTGGGGCCACTATGACTATGAGCCTCTGGGGACATGCTGCACCCTGGATTACTCCAAGGGGGACAGGTACGGAGAGAGGGGTGGCTTCGAGGGGATCTTTACTCCCTGTGACAATGATGTTCCAGCCAAAAATCCAAATGAAGACAGATGTCCACATTTGCCAAGCAATCACAGCCCACGCCTGACAACCTCAACTCATGATTGACAATCACAACTGGGGTCGGTGGTGGGACTGGGGCACAGAGTTGAGTCTAAGCAGGGGTGTCGTGTCATGAGTGGTGGCCCGTGTGTGGGTCACAGCAGCCACCGAGCCTCTCTCTCCTTTGCCATCCCCAAGGATGGTACCATCCTGGTTCTGACAGCATCGGTTTCTAGAAAGAGCCATCCTCTTGGTTTGAGAGATCCCAAGAACGTGAAGGTCTCTACCTTTCCTGGTGGGCAGCTCCAAGGTGGCACAGTCTTCCCTTTACCGAGTGGGAATATGTCTTCTTGTGACTGCCACCTGTTCCCAGGCCACCTGCCCACCTCCCCATGACCACTCCCAGGCTCTCCTGTGTTCTTTCAGTGATTGCTTCAGCCTCAGTGTCAACCTAAGGCCCCTTTCAAGTCCTTGTGCCCAGAACACCCCTGACCTGTCTCCTCACTTTGGACCATTGGCATCGTTGCCACAAGATGGTCATACCACCCACCCTTATACCTCCTGTTCTGTACCTGGGGAACCACTAGGACAGCAAGGCTCAGCACATGAAGATGGAGATCTCCTCCTTCCTCCTCCTCCTCTTCCTCCTCCTTCTCTTCCTCGTCGTCTCAGCTCCAGGAAGACCTCGCAGCTCCCTGGTCCCAGAGCAGAGTTCACGCAGGATGGGAGAGCAGCCACATCCGAGTGCTTATCTGATGGTGGCAGCTCCCCTCCTCTGACTGTGTAACTCACAGGCTGGTGGGCCTGCAGGAGCAGCTGCCCAGTCCAGAGAGCTGACCCTGCCCCCCCAACAACTCCTCTGCCCCCTGCCCCCACCCCTAGAAACTTCATCAGCTTCCTCGTCACCATGGCTTTCTTCAACTTCGTCATGCCCCTCTTCATCATGCTGACCTCCTACAGCCTCATGGAGCAGAAGTTGGCCAAGAGCGGCCGCCTACAGGTAAGGCACTATAACACACAGGATGTTAACCAGCCTCCCTTGCAGGGACAGCCAGCCAGCGTCCCGGGGAGCAAGGGTCAGCCTGAAGGACAGTGCCCCCAGCCCACCTTTCATTCATACCAAGGCCCCAAGACTCAGCACCCAACCACAGGCCTCGTATATGACATTGTGCAATTGCTCCAAGGCGTCTGATTTGATCACAGTCACAGGCCATTACCCAGCACAGAAAACCACATTCACCCAAGGAAAGCAGAAGTCCCTCCCTGGCCACTTCTGACTTTCCACATGAATATCCTCTCGCCACCTTTTTCTTTTAAGTTAGTCACATGGACAATGGAGCCAATGAGTTATAAAACGAGATGGTTGCATTGTTCTGGGTGCAATGCTGTTTCAGCTTTGCATCCCGCTCTCTAAGGAAGTTGTGGGTGGCTCCTGTGCCCCAGTATGCACTGATGCAGAGAGGGGTTCACTAGGCGGTTGGCTGAGAGCAGAGCTGGATCTGAGCCAGGTCTGGGAGCATTCATACACGTGACTCACTGAAAAACGCTGTTGGTCCCTTCATTATTATGTGCTGTGTCCTGTGAATTGGAAAACAGCTGCACGGTCCTCTGGTGGACTCGGAACGAGGACCAGGGCTGCGTGGGGACCGGAATCCCCTTTGCTGGCTTCCAAGCAAAATGCTGACTGGCCTAGATACTACCCCCAGGCAGTCCTCCAGGCTTTCCTCCTAAGCCCTGTCACCACACCTACTACAGCCAGGAGACAAAGTTAGCACCATGGAAGGCGCGTTTTAAGCCATCGGGTCTGGTGGCATTTCCTGGAGAATGCCATGGGTGCTCAGCTGCAGGCTGGGAAGTTTCTGCAGATGGCATTGTCTGTTGAGAAAGGCGCCCCCTGCTGGCAGCACAGCTGCCACCCATCATCACCCACACAGACCGACTCTATCCCAGCTCTTGTATCACACACCTGACCCTAGGCCGGTTGGTCTCACCAGGTGGCTGCAGCAGCTGGGAGCCAAGTGGTTCAGGGACAGCCAAGGCTGGAGGACCGCTCAGCCCCAGGACCCTTGTCGCTGGGCCCAGGATGTCTCTTCAGGGCTAGAGACCTTGAAAGACACTTACTGCTCAGTTAGCTCCCGGCTTCCCCAGCGTTGAGTAAGCCGAAGTGACAGGCTTAGGGACGCACGGCCTTAGGCACCAGCTCGGCAGCCTTGCCCTCCCTCCTGGAGCCCAGGGTCCCTGCTGCCCAGCGCCCCCTCTTCCCTCCCCCCATTGTGGGGGGTGTGGGCACCAGGAGCACAGCAGGCCTCCCGTGATGCTCTCTCCTCAGGTGAACACCACCCTGCCGGCCAGGACGCTGCTCTTCTGCTGGGGCCCCTACGCCATCCTGTGCCTGTGCGCAACCGTCATGGATATGAGCACCGTCTCCCCCAAACTGCTGATGGTACGCCCCACGCTCACCCCAGGGACCTCCTCCTCTGTCTCAGCAGCCAGCTCTCTCTCTCTGGCTTTACATTCTTGGTGCTTCTCTGTCCCTCAACACTGCGAGTGCACAGGGAGCTTATCCAGCCCACACACTGGGCGAGCCACAATATGCAGCCGTCCACAGAGGTTGCAGCTAAAGCCTCCCATGAGATGACAGCGAGGCAGCCAAAGGGTGAATCCGCACTCGGTGCCCAGGGCTTGAGATCGATGCCCAGGGGTGCAGGGAGTTGAGTGTGCAGGAGAGGAGTGGGTCTCCATGGAGCTCCAGGAGTTGGGCTGTACTACCCCAGTCAGGGAATGGAGCTGAGGGCAGATGACCGGCAGCTGCAGGGGAAGGGGGGCCAGGCTTCTGTGAGGGAACACAGACTTCGAAATTTCTTTCCTGCCGCAACAGGTGCCTGCCCTCATTGCCAAAGCCGTGCCCACAGTCAACGCCATCAACTACGCCCTGGGCAGTGAGGTGATCCGCAGGGGCATCTGGCAGTGCCTCCTGCCACAGAGGAGCGTGCGGGACCGAGCCCAGTGACCACCCTGCTCCATCCCCCTGCCTTGGCCTGGGGCTGCTCAGCTCCGGCCTGTCTCTGCCACTCTAGGCTGAGCGCCACACCAGGAGGCAGTCCCTAGGCTCAGCCAAGCCCCGGCTGTCACCCACCAGCCCCAGTGGACCCATTGAACTGGACCCAGGCTGGATATATGGGTTCAGAGCCACAGACCAGCCCGGGAAGAGCTGGGACTCTGGGGCGGGATGGGCCTGGGTGGAGTGAGGGTACAGCCCTCCACATGAAGGCTTGGAGACATCGGGATAGTGGCTGTGTCCACACTGAGCCACCTGAGCCCAGGACGTGACTGTGGACTCCCAGCATCAAAGCGAAGCACAAACAAGATCACATATATTCACCAAGCTCAAACAAGCAGCTCGTGGTAAGGTCAAGTTTAGCTGCCACCTTCAATGCCAGCATCCGCCGTGGGCGCTGGTTCAAGTCCCAGCTGCTCCACTTCTGATCCAGTTCCCTGCTCATGTGCCTGGGAGAGCAGCAGGTACGTGGGCCCCTCACATGGAGTTCCTGGCTCCTGGCTTCAAGCCTGGCCCAGCCCCAACTGTCACCACCATTTAGGGAATGAAATAGAAAATGAAAAAATTCTCTTGTCTTTCTGTTTCACTCTGTGTGTGTGTGTCACACTGCTTTTCAAGTAAGTCTCTAAAATAACAATAAAAGAAGATGCTCATGAAAAAAAGGTACTGTCACCAGCCTTGGCCACGCCCTCCAGGCTTACAGAGTCTCATGGACACAAGGGCCAAGGTTGGCTTGTGACAGCTGGACTCAGGCTGTCCACTGACACCATTAACCAACCAGCAAGGTCATCTCCCGCACTAAGAACCGAGACCTCAGGCCTCCTGACACAATGGCTCGGTGGCTAAATCCTCTCCTTGCACGTACCAGGATCCCATATCAGGGTCTGTTCATGTCATGGCTGCTCCACTTCCCATCCAGCTCCCCGCCTGTGGCCTGGAAAATCAGTCAAGGACGGTCCAAAGCCTTGGGACCCTGCACCCACGTGGGAGACCCCTAAAGAAGCTCCTGGCTCCTGGCTTTGGATTGGCTCGGTTCCAGTTCTTGCAGCCACTAGGCAAGTGATCCAGTGGATGGAAGACCTTTCTCTGTCTCTCCTTTTCTCTGTAAATCTGCTTTGCAATAAAAATAAAATATGAAAAAAAAAAAAACAAACCCAAGACCTCTACTGGGACAATCCTCCTGGGGTGGGAAGGGACTGTGTTAATTAAATTTAAAAATAATAATCAATGTCAATTAGACATCACCTACATTAAATCTATTTTCCCCCTTAAAAGTAAGGGGGATTTTGAATGTTTTCACATCCATAAATAAATCCAATAACAAGGAACTTGGCCTGGATTATTTATGTATTTCTTCTCGCCAAGAAATTGAGAGGTCTCAACTTTCGACTTCGTCAGCGGCAATCTTGGTTCGGTCGGTTCAAATACAAACTCACTTTCCCTCTCACCACAACATCCTCCCCTCTTGTGTCTCCCAAGTAAGCATCACTCATCGCTCTTGTCGCATAAGCCAAACAAAGATAAAAGGAAAGAAGGTCTGATACACACCATTTCCTGACAGGTCAAGTGGTGCAATGTCTACTGTGTACCACCAGATGGCAGTGCCTTCTCAATGATAAATCCCTCCTGGGTCACCAGTGCTGCAGGCATCTGCCTTTGTGCACAGCCGGGAGACTCCAGGTGAGGTCGCAGCGCAGGTTACTGAGAGCTGCAACCATCTTGCTTCTGCCCTGTCTTGGCATGGAAGCCTCGTGTCCAGCGGTTTTTACCAGGAAGAGAGTTCCACATCCCTCATTCTTAAAAGAAACTGAATTGCATGCCTGTTGCCCAGAGCAGCGCCTGATGGCTCCGCCGTGGAGCTTTCGTTCCTCTGCCTACTGATTGATCGTTGGTGGGATTCGGTCAGGAGCCTGGGATTCACCTTCGTCTGACCAAGAGGTGCTGGGGCGGTTCCTGGGTTTCTCTGGGTATTGGTTGCTTTTCTTCAAAATGTGTTTCTTGGAAAGGCAAAAGTACAAAGAGGAGAGACAGAAAGGGAGAGAGGAGAGGCAGAGAGAGACCTTCCATCCATTGTTCATTCCCAAATAGCTGCAGCCACCAAGGCTGAAGCCGGAAGCTTGAGTCTCCATCTGGGTCTCCCCTGTCGGTGGCAGAGGCCCAAGAGCTTGGGCCATCTTCAGCTGCTTTCCAAGCACATCAGCAGGGAGCAAGTCAACAATGGAGTAACCAGGACTTCCAGCAATGTGGGATGCAGGTGTTGAGGCAGCGGGTTAACCCAGTGTGCCCCAGTGTGTCAGTCCCCTGTCTGGGCTCTCTCATCTTAAGCCTACATGTGGTAGGTTGTTGAAAGGTATGGGGAGCAAGGCAGAAGGATACCAGGGCCCAGAGCCCCAGAGAAGCATCTGTGCCTGGGGCCGAGGCAAGATAAATGGCCACTGCCAATGGACAGCCATGTTTCCAAGGCAATGAGAGCCAGAAAGGCCCTGGGTGACAGCCAAGACATAAGCCTTAAAGCTTCCAGCCCTGTGCACTTGGCCTAGCTGGCTGGCCCCAGCACCACACACCTGTCCTTCCCTGCCACGGCTCAGACAAGGGTTCCGTTGTGTCCCAGTGCGGGTACCCTCGGTCCAGCTGCCCTGCCCTATGCAGCTGTCGCCTCCCCTTTGCTGGGTAGGAGGCAGCTTGGCGGCTGGGTCAGCACTCAGGACCTGGGCAAGAATCCAGCGATTGTCGCTTGCTCTCTGCTGAGCCAGACGGAGGTCAGGCTCTTGGCAACGCCCCCCCCCCGGCTCTAGCAAGCAGACCGGCCAGAACCCCTGCCACCTTCCCTGATGGGACCCTCAGCTGCACCCTCGCTGCTCCCTCTCCCCGTCTGCCCTGCCCCGGCATGTGTCTGGTCACCCTGGCTTGTCTTCAGCAAAATTCCTGCTTAGTCACAAGCTCTCCATCCTCGGAGTCTCTTCTTAGCAGTTCTTCCACCTGCCGGCCCTTCCTGGGTTGGCTCTTAGGTTTACACTCGCTCAGCTGCCTTCAGATCCGAGCCCAGTCTCGCCCCTGCTGCACTCACCCTGAAGCCACTGCGGTGCTCCTGAACGTTGCGCTCCTGAAGAGTTGCGGTCAACACCCAGCCGCCCGGCCTGCCCACGGCTCCCTCGCAGGGTATTTTACTGAGTGGAAAGCTGCTGATTTTTTTCTTTTCTACTGCTGGTCCAGTCATCTCACCACGCTGCAGCATCAGCCTCGCTCGCTTCATGTGACAGCTCCCGCTCGCAGAGACTCTGCTCGTCTCCTTGCTGTCCTGTGTTTTCCAGCGCACCTGCCCAGGCCCTGCCCCAGGGGGCTCCTGCAGGCTCACTCACCCCAGGTGGTTGGTGCGGCCCTGCACCTGTCAGGTAGACCATCGGGCATGTTCAACTCCAGGGAAAGAACCAAGGAACCTGCTGTCGGTGGGGATCCCGCGAGACCTTCCACCTGTATCTTGATCAACTGGGAGCTCAGCCAGGCTAGGAAGGTCTGGTTTGTAGCCACGTGTGCAGAATCCAAAGGCAGGCAGCTCCCATTTGTCAATCACAAATGCCAGTCAAGAATATCATAGCCATATGACATGTCAAGGTCCATCATCCTTCAGAGATCAAAGCCCCAAAGCTGGAAGAAAGGCTGCCTTCTGGACTGGCCCATCCCTTGGAATGCATTCCAATAGACTTTTGCTTAATTCCTTCTACATTGCTTTGTTTCAATACTATAATTCAATGCTATAATTCAAGCGATCAAGGCAAGCCCCGGCCACCCCTGGTGCCATAGCTGGGAAAGCAAAGCTGCACAGGTCACGGATACCCGGCACCTTCCCAGTGGGATTCTGGGGTAAGAGTGGACAGGAAGGACTGACTGCCCCTACTGCTTTTCAGTGACCCCAGGACCATGCACCACTTTTTCTTCTTTAACGGGATGAAGTGAATGTTAAACACGTCCATTCTCATGAAGGTTTTTTTTTTTAGCTGCAATTTTATGTGAGATTAGCTCTGAGGCCATTCTCACAAATGCATTTTATACGAATCCACGAATATATAGCATGAACTCTGAGAGGCAGCCGGTGAGGACTCCAGCCCTCAGGTCCTTGCCAGACCTGGCTTGCGTGTCCAGCTCCCATATATGTGGGGAGTGAACCAGGAGATGAGAGTTTTTTTTTTCTGTATTGCAAATAAAAACAAATGCACATTAGAAATGGTATGTGAACATTTGTATATCTTGGTGCAAAAAAAAGTTCCTTTCATCTCCTCTCTTCCTGTAATTGATTTGTGTTCACCTTTCTCTTACTCACTCCCCAGAGTCCCAAGGTCAGCCCCGCTGGGCTGCGTCAGAGCAGGGCAGGCTCTATCCATGGGGTCATTGACAAGGGGACAAAGGCCAGGTTTCTTAGCTCAGAGACTAAGGCATCAAGAGGCTCAAGTGCTGCTGAAGTGGCGCCGCCTTGTGGCACAGCACGGTAAGTCCCAGCTGCTCTACTTCCCATCCAACTTCCTGCTAACATGTCTGGGAAAGCAACAGAAGATGGTCTAAGCGCTTGGGTCCCTGACACCCATGTGAGGGACCCAGGTGGACCCACAGGAGGGATCAGAATGGAGCTCCTGGATCCTGCTTTCAGACCGGCTCAGACCTCGCTGCTGCAGCCATTTGGGTCATGAAGTGGAGGATGGAAGACATCACAGTCTGTCATACTGCCTTTCAAACAAGTTATACAAATACAGAGGCCTGCAGTCATTGAGAAAACATTGCTCCTGACCCAGGGACCTTCAGCCCTCAGCGCCAGCTGCACATGCCCAGGTAGAGAGGAGCCAGGCCCTAAGGTGCCCAGAATCTTTCAGGCCGTCGTAGTGGCTATGGCCAGAACAACAGACCAGAATCCCCCAGCCACACCTTCCCTGTCCAGCTTCCCATTCAGGTGAGGTGACGGACCCCTGCCAGGCCTCCACTCACCACTGGGTGGCGCCCGGGAACACCTTGCACCGGGAATTACTGACCAACATTGATTTTTCCACAACTGAACAAATATTTATGTAAACCGGGAACTCAATTTATCCTATTTTTTTAAAAAAAAAAAAAAAGTTTATCTATTTGAACTGCAGATAGAGGAAAGAGAGAGATTTCCCATTTCTTGGCTTATTCACCAAATGCTCACAACTGCTCTAGTTAGGTCAGGAACCTGGCGGGGACCCAACCTGTTGGCTGCACTGGGGTCCTGGCCCAGGAGGACCAGTGTAAGAATGAGAATAAGGCTTTCCCAGTGCCTGTCAGCATTCCGGTCTGTAAGGATGTACTTATTTGTTTGAAACGCAAAGTGGAAAACTGAGAATTGTGCCATACTCCAGTTTGCTCCCCACTCCTCTCACTGGCCGCTGATGGTTTCAACAGTCAGGTCTTGGCCAGATACAAACAGGGAACAGGAACTCCATCATGGTCTCCCACGTGGATATCAGAGGCCGAAGCTGGAGGCTGGAATCAGGAGTCAAACTCAGGCCTCTGAGAAAGGGCTGGGAGTGTCCCGAGCAACATCTTCATGGTCAAGCCAAACGCCTGCTGAGGGAGTGTCTGAGCAAGACAGAGGGGCTCAGGGCCTTACATGTTAGGGACAATAAGCAAGTGTGTTTCCAAGATCGTTGCAAATCTACGAACTAGCAAGTTGCCAGGAGACATGATCAAGACAAATTCCTTTGTGTAGATGGTATCAGCGCTGTGTAAGAATGAGAATAAGGCAGTCGGGTGGAGAGAAAAAAAGAAGTCTTCCAGAAAAAGAAGCAGTTGGAGAGATGCCAGCATAAATTTTTCTGGCACATGTTTAAGGCGGGCCGAGGGGAGGCGCCCTTTCCACCAGGATCCCCATCCGGAAGTTCTCAGGCCCCTCTGCTTTGCTTTCCAGGGGTTGGTGGGCTGCTTTCTTTCCTGGTTGAATCCTGGAGTTTCCTCCCCTCTCCCAGCTCTAAGACCTCAGCTTCTCTAGGAAAGCAGCCTCTCCCACCTGAGGCAACGTCACAAGGCAACAGGTGTTCTCTGCTCACAGCTCCCTCCGTGCAAGAGCTGTTGCACAAGTCCAGACGTCAGAACGCTGTGGATACCCCTGTTCATCGGTCACCATTGGCAGGTGCATCTGACAAATATTTGCTCTGGTTAAACAGCAAGTGAATCAAGGCCTACCTGAAGTTCAGAAAGACAAGAATGCACACTTGTAATGTGGACTTCACGTGTGTCCACACATGCAGTTCTCCATCTGTTGGTTCACCGCACCCACCCCCCACACACACACACATGCCACGGCCATAACAGCCGGGCTGAAGCTGAGGGGTGGCAGACCTAGGTGCCTGAGCCATGGTGAGATGCGATCTCCCATGCACTAGGATGGCTGAGACAAAATCAATAACAACAAGTATTGCAAAGTTACGGAGACACTGGAACCTCCAAACACCACTCTCTGTAAATCTGCCTTTCCAATAAAAATGAATAAATATTTTTAAAAGATGGCAACCATTTTTTGTTACATAGGACACTATATTCAGATTTGGAAGAAGTGCAGTGCTAACATGGGTTCCAGTCCTTTTTGTAAAACAAAGCAAAAAATATATTTATTTGAAAGGGAGAGAGAGGGAGAAAGAGAGAAAGAGAGAGAGAGGCTAAGATCTTCCATCTGCTGTTGCACTCTTCCAGAGGCTGTGACCTACAATGTCCACGGCTGGGCCAGGTGAAGTTAGAAGCTTTGAAATCCATCCAGGTCTCTCACATGGGTGGCAAGAGACCAACCCCTTGGACTTTGTTGGCTTTCCTTCCCAGTTGCATTGTGAAACAGAGCATCTGGGACCTGACCTAGCCCTCTAGCATGGGACGTCAGTCTAGCAGTAGTGGATTTTTTTTTGCTATATTATTTTTTATTGATTACATTGCATTATGTGACACTGTCTCATAGGCTCTGGGATTCCCCCAACCCCTCCCCAGACCCTCCCCCCATGGTAAATTCCTCCACCTTGTTGCAGTAGTACAGTTCAAGTTCAGTTAAGATTCATTCATTGCAAACATAGAGTCCAGCATCTTATTGTCCAGAAAAATTCAACGGTTTCTTGGGGAGACCATCTCTGGTCTGAAAGCAGGCAGACTATCATCCCAATCAATTAAAAGCCACAACATAGCATCAACATCAATTTACAACATTATGGAATTAATTGACATGGTATTGAGTAACAAATATGTTAAAACATGCAAGTTCTTAACCGAATCCTCTGACTACTTCATTGACATTTTAATTTTAGTTTACACACAGAACTGGCTGCTATACACCTTAAAATGGCTATAGGGTACCATTCAGCTGTCTCATGACTATTTTCATTTTAGCATTTAGCAGTTTATAGTGTTGGAGCTTAATTTTGCTGAACATGGCAGATTTTGGGATAGTCTAAACTGGCTTATAACTCTAACAAGGCATATGTCAACAGTTGAAGTGCAGAACAGTTTTAGGAGGGGTGTGCAGAGAAATCATCAACACTTTAGTGAGGAGCAACTGATCTTTGTGTCCTGCCTAGTAAGGCATGTGTGAGTCCATGCTTACCATTTCCTGTCTGGTTCCAAGCTTTCCTTGTTGTTCTCTATCTATTCCAGTGTGTGTGTGTGTGTGTGTGTGTGTGTGTGTGTGTGTGTGTGTGTGTGTGTGTTGGGGTGGGGGACTTTGGAGCGACCCTGATGGTCATTGCAAGATAGGGTGGGGATCCAAAGTTGGAACTAAGTTAAGGACCAGAGAAAGCTCTCTCCCTAGTCCTGAAGGAAGCTTACTGTTCCGATGACCTTGAATCCTGCAAGGAAGGGTTTGGGCTTCTTCCATCCCATGTGGTAGATCCAAATGGGGGTGGATGACCTCAGAGTTCTTGGCCTCCAAAGGCATTCCAGTTCCCCATGGTCTGCTTGGCAGTTGGGATGTAGTCCTTGGTGCCCATACTGATAGTCCTTGGTGAGGATCCGGGAGTCCCCAGGATTGGGATACAAGCCTCTTCCTGTCCACCTGCTCCACCCTGGGGTCCCCTGCTACTTTGAGTCTAGCAGTAGTGGACTAATGTGCTATGCTGTGGCACCAGTTCCTCTCTCACTTTACATTCATCTTCCTTCTCTTCTCATTTCCTCTCTTTCCCAGACCCCTTCCTGGTCTCCAAATTCAGCACCAGCTATGAAGATGATAGCCTTATAGAAACTATTTAGCTGGTTTCTATGGTAGAAATACCTTACAGGCTACCTGAGGTTAGGTCCTACAGTACATCACCGTCACATACAATATCCCAGCAGTCAGCTTCCCTGGTTGAATCCTGACTGACATAATGGGAAATTCGACAAAAACATATGTAACGGCCTCTAGGAGTTCTACGGGCAATAGAGTTGTACCTTGGGAACGTTTTCAAACAACCAATTGTGGCTGCCTGTGATAGAACCACCAACCTCCCCACCTCTCACTTCTGTCTCCGTGGTTGTAAGTCATTAGCCATGTGACTCACTAAAGCTTGGATACCACCGTCTGAGCAGTTCTTTAATCTGCCTGTCTAGTGATCCCATCACACATGACTCAACTGAGTTAGGCACGCCTTGTGCTTACTGCAATTTTCTACACAAAAGACACATTTCAGGTAATAGGGAGGGTTGTGTTCAAAGTGTTTTGCTCTAGATGCAGCTTTCTCAGATGAAAGGAAAATGTGTTTCCTGTTTGAGGACCCTTGAATGTAAGCCTTCAATTTGGGATATAAGCATTGGAGGGAATACAGAGCTAAGTCTGTGCCCTCTATCCGTTTGACAAGGTGAAAGCTTATTACGTCTGTGACATAGCTTGTTTTAAAGTATTTATTTACGACACAGAGAAGGAGATTGAGTGTTCCCATCCGCTGATACTCCCTCCAAATGCCTGCAGTAGCTGGAGCTGGGCCAGGCCAACGCTGGGACCTTGCCACATGGGTGGCAGCGACCTAATGCCTTGAGCTGTCACCTGCACTTTAGCTGGGAGCTTGAGTCGGGAGCAGAGCTAGAGTTCAAACCCAGGCACTCTGAGATGAGATGTGGGCGTCTTAGATGCTAAGCCAAACGTCCACCAATAACTTACATTGTTCTGAGCTTTCCTTATGAAAGTTCCAATGAAAAGTAGTCTGTGATGCCAACAGTGACATTTCCTTTGTTGGAACTGTTTGTGTCATGCGTGTTCATTTTCCATGACCTTTTGAAAGTCTCTACTATGTTATGAAAGAATTCAATGTGAACAACCATAAATACTTTGTTAGAAGAAAAACTTCTCTCTTTTCTTCCTCTCTCTTTTTCCCCACAAGGTTTTTAAAATACTGTATATTCTCGCAGAGACAAGTGAATTGGGAGCAGTCGCGCAGTTCTCCAGCAGACTCCAACTCGTGCACTTGTGTCCAGACCAATTGCAGTGAGGACATTACCGACCCGTGTCTCTTCAGAGCCAGAGCAACTCCGCATGAACCTCATTCCTTCCCCGCTACTCGCTAACCAGAGACTGATGCTTATCTGCAGCCTGAACTCATGTAAAAGGATGTCTATTTAATCAGAGAAACACAAAGTTGGCTTGTGCAAAGCCACATCCAAGACAAAGGAGCGATTTATTCTGGTTAATAAACTGTGGAGAGACCAATTGTCTGGTGGGGACAAGAAGAACTTCTTGACTTGGGGGAGTACAACATTACACCGAAGCCACTAGTTGTTACCCAACAGCCACCCCTTCTTTATTGCCTGGAAAGAAACGGTCTGTGACAGGTATCAGGCAGGTGGCCATGGCATTTTAGGAGTGAATGATTTACTGTTCCTGTGAAAGACAGACAAATGGCCATTTCTCTTTACGGCGTGTGGCAGCCTGCCTGCAAGATGGTTCCACAGATTCCCTTCCCACCTCCTGGAACCCACACCCTTGCGCAGTCTTCCCTACACTGATCAGGGCTGATGCGTGATTAGTAGGGTATTACGGCGGTGGCAGAATTCAACTTTCACAGATCGTTAAAAAAGTGAGCCAGCTTTGCCTGCCTCTCCTGGGTGACTCGCTCTGGAGGAAGCAAGCCCGCGGTGTGGTCAGGAGAACCTTCCAGTCATGAGGATAAAGTCCCCATGGTCAGGACAGAGGCCTCCTGATGACAGCCAGAGGGAGCCCATTGACCCTCTGACACCTTTGCTCTTCTGAGCAAGCCTAATTAGAATTTCAAAAAGAGAAGACAGACCAGAACCGTCCATGTGTCTGCCAAAGTCCTGGCCCCAGGAGGCTATCATACAGTATATGTGGGTTCTGGATTTAAGCCACTCAACTTCAGAATCATCTATCATGCAAACACGGGTAACTAATACAGCAACCATGCTGTATCCTTTTTCTCTGTCGTAGTATGTGCATAGTTAGGAAACCACAGACTGAAAACCACAGGTTTAAATAACAGCATTTGACATTGCTCATGTCTCATTTCAGACGAGTCAGGGAGCAGCATACGTGCCGTTCTTCAGAAAGTCTCTAATTGTAGTGTCTGTGGTATGACTATCCCCATCCTAGTTATCTCATGGTGTCACTGACCGGGGACAGGAGAAGAGATGCACATGATTTTGTCGGCTGAGTCAGCTCTTGTTCACCACTGACTGAGCAGACAACACAGATGGGGCTAAGTAGTCACGCCGACCTCTGTCCACATATCAGGGGCTTGTTAAGAAGATGGTTTTGACAGACACAGTGAAAAGAGAGATCACATCTGTTGGTTCCTTCCTCTCAAGGGCCCACAACAGCTGGGCATGGGCCAGGCTGAATCCAGGAGCCAGGAATTCCATCAGGATCGCCCAGGTGAGTGCCAGGAAGTCAAGCCCTTGAGCCAACACCTAGGGTCTCCTGGGTACATGCGCAGGAAACTGGGTCAGAGTCACAGAGGAGCAGAGCCATGTCAGGCAAAAACACGGGATGTGGGGATCCCAAGTAGTAGACTAACCTGCAGTGGCGCGGTGCCAGCCCTGCACACAATGTTTCCATGCAAATGATCTGTTGTTTAATTTTGCTTTCTGCTGTCTTCTGAAAGAATGTGCTGGATCTGTACTACTTATTGACAATCATGTGCCCTATTCTGTACCCGAAGTAGAGATGGGGCAGACAGGTACACTAGCAGTCAAAACACGGGGGATACACTTGCATCCTGTATCAGAGCATCTGACTCTGCGGAGGTTTTTTAGACAGCAGGGTTAAGGTTATCTGCCACACATGTGGAAGACCTGGTTGAGTTCTTGGCTCTGCTGGCTCTGGCCTGACCCAGCTGACAGCCATTGTGGAGGGGTGAATCAGTGAATGGGAGATCTCCATCTTTCTCTCTGTGTCCATGCTTATAATAGAAATAAAATAAATAAATAAATAAAATGTCTTCTCATCAGAGTTTTCAAAACATTAAATGAAAAAATACCAAAAGCAGTTGCTGCATGCAGCTGCCACAAGTTGCAAAGACCAGTTATTGATTGCTTACTGTATATCAGGCCAGAGCCCAAGCTTATATATCTTTACTTGATTTATTAATATGGTAAAGTAGGAAGGGTTCAATGAACGTTGTCGGCATCACTGTTCTCACTACTTTCCTGAGCAGGGAGCTGGCCATCATGATGAATGCTGAATCAGAAGTCATCGGAAATGCTTTGTTTCCTGATTTCCAACATGATTCAGCATCTCTCTGAGTCGGGCAAATGACTCCAGTGAATATCTGTGATAGACAGACAGACAGACTGCGGGGACAGACTAGGGACCAGGCATAGGCTGCCACACAACCTGTGGGTCACCGCGTGAGCCAAGGAAATGGACAGAAGGGAGACTAGTCAAGGAGTCTGGAAAAATAAATAAATAAGTGTCCTTCAGCACCATGGTCAGAAATTGTGTCCCAGAGTTGGAGTAAGGGAACCCAGGGAGCTGATGTTGTCCCTGCCCTCAGTGCTGAAGGATCCCAGTGGTCCCTTCAAGGGGACCTGACTTGCACCTGCTTGCTGCACATGGATCTAGTTCCCTCCCAGGGACCACAGCCCAGCATAGCCAGAGATCCCGAGGATCAAGAAGTCTCACAAAGCAAGATGAAATGAAAGTCAAATCAGCTGAAGTCTCCCAGCTTGGGTGAGCTGGGTTTGCACTGAGAATGGCATTGATAGAAGGTATACTCTACACTCACGCAGCATGCTGCTTTATAAACATAATTGCATTTGGTCCTCACCACTCTCAGCAGCATTTTCCCTAAGGATGAAGGACCAGAGATCGCAGAGAATTTAAGTTGATGCAGGTCACCCAGACAGTCAGCGGTGGGAAAAGGCTGCTTGAATTCAACTTCTCTCCATCCAGTGGCCCAGACCCTTGCACGTTGGATGCTGCCATTCCAAAGAATCAGCAACACTGCAGATCCCTCACCCTGAGAACTACCGTGTTTATTGTCGATAACAAACACTGCTGGCAATAGAAGATGGTGAGACCTTTTGTTGAATTCAGAGGACACAGCTCCCTTCATCGCTCCTCCTCCAGCTTTCACACGTGCTCTCCTCTGTGCTCCAAAAAGCTGCAAAGAGCTGGAGTCCTACAAGTGGAAGAAAGTGAGACCATCTGGAAGACAGAGACTTGGTCTAACAATGCCCTGGAGCCCATAAATGCTAAGGTTTGGCAGCAACCTAGAATGTCTTCTGGGCCTGGCTAAGTCCCCAGGAAACAGAGTGGTCCCTCTCTGACCAGAAGCCCCCGTCTGGATGCTAAGCCTGAGAGGTGGTTGCTTTGGCAATAGCCATGCTTCGGGGTGAGCATTTATGCTAATATAATAGCATGGTGGTCAAGGGTCAACTCATGAAGTTTCCACTGTCTACACAGTGCGTTTATTTCATTTCAAAATCTCAGTTTCCCCATATTTAAAAGATGAATAATAGGGTTGACTGTATGCAATTATGCATATTACATGCTTGGCCTTATGAAAGTATTCAATCAACTGTAGCTGGGTCTGTTATTATCATCATTAGGCAGTGATACAGGTCACTCAGGAAAGACTGCAGGTCTTCAACAATAAGAGGGAGACACTGAAGAGGGTGACTCCATCCTCCCTTAAGGGGAGCTGGAATGACAGGATGGACTCGGCCTTGCTGCCCGAGGCCCTCCCTGCTGGAGTCTGGGTGACATTCCTCTGCAGAAGCACCCCCACCCATATCCCGCACCTCACCTAACCAGGACAGCATGACATCACACCCTCCTCCCAGCAGCTGTGCCCACTGAGTACCAGGTCTCCCCTCACCTTCCCTGTTGTCCCTATCCATCTGACCTTGCATCTGATGGGTTTTTTTTTTCCCACAAGACTCTGGTCTGAGGGTTGACCCTCCCCCCCACCACCACCTAGATCTTGTGGCCTCTTGCCCAGGAGCTGGGAAAAGCAGTTTCCATCCACTGAGATGACAGCTGAGCTCAGTCCTTTGCGCCTGTGCTATCAGGAGAGTGATGGCACAATCTGTTTCATGTGTCAGTTGTCATTGTGACTTCTTCACCCAGACGAGCACTTGTCACACCCCTGTGGATCACCAGCTGGCTGCTTAACGAGAAGCTCCAGTCCTGTAATGACCTAATCTAGCTTCCCGACCTACCCTACAGGACACGGTACACACAAAAGCAGCTCATTGTCATCCTTGACCTTCAGCTCCTTCTGGGCCCTAGCCCACCCCAGACCCCTGGTTTCTCTCTTAGAACTAAGACACTCGGAAGCTGTCCCGTGCATTGGGGCTTCCCACCAGCGTTCTGTTTCCGATTCTGGAGTGGAGCACGGGAAAACTCTGCCTCCCCCCAACCCAGGCAAGGGGGTTTCAGTATTTCTGATATATTATCCACGGTTTCAGTATTTCTTTTTTTTTTTTTTAAAGATGTATGTATGTGTGTGTGTGTGTGTGTATTATTGGAAAAGCAGATATACAGAGAGCAGGAGAGACAGAGAGGAAGATCTTCCACCTGATGATTCACTCCCCAAACGGCAGCAATGGCCTGTGCTGCGTCAATCCAAAGTCAGGATCCAGGAACTTCTTTCCGGGTCTCCCACGCGGGTGCAGGATCCCAAGGCTTTGGACAGTCCTCGACTGCCTTCCCAGGCCACAAGCAGGGAGCTGGATGGGAAGTGGAGCTGCTAGGATGAGAACCAGTGCCCATATGGGATCCCAGCACATTCAAGGCGAGGACCTTACATTTCTGATGGCTGTAAGACCCAGGGAACAGAAGTCATACAAGAGCGAGATTTCCTCCAGACTATTATAAACCCCCTGTGGTGCTAACTTTTGAGTTGGGCTGGGGACGCTACTCACCAGGCAATAGCAAAAACATGTTATTGAAATCTATCATACTAAGGAAGCATTCTGGTCTGAATGCTTGTGCTTCTCTAAATTCATGTACAAACCAGTAGTTCCTCCAAGGTGATGTTATTAAAAAGGCAGAAAGGGTATTTTACAGGCATGGGATCATGAGTTATGGATTTGAGTTATTGTAAGATTCCAAAGGACACAGAGAGAAGACGCCTTCCATAAACCAGAATACTGGTCCCCACCAGACACCAACCTGCTGGTGCCTTGGCCTTGGGACACTCAAGAACTGTGTGAGAGAAATCTCTATAGTTTCAAACCACTCCACTAGTGTTTTGTTACCTTAGTCAAAAGGGAATGTGGCAAGAAGAGAGGCTAAACTTAGCTACAAATACAAATATGGAGAAAGGGGACAGAGGGAGATCTTTTATCTACTAGTTCACTTCCAGATGACTTCAACGACCAGGCCAGGCCCGGGCCAGGACAAAACCAGGAACTGTATCTCCCCCATGCATGCAAAGGATCAAATATTTGGGCCATCCTCTACTGCTCTCTTAGGCCATTTAGCAGGGAGTTGGATCAGACGTGGAGCAGCCCCAGGACTTGAACTGGTAATCATATGGGATGCTCTGAAGACCTTCCACTGATTGAGGCCCATTTGCACCAGGGAGCATCATGGATCATCTTTAATCACATCAACACAACACCTTCAGAGCCACACTGAGACAACAGCCTGCCTGGTCAGAACAGGGCATAGAACAGTTCACAGGACAGTCCCAGTTCATTTCTGCTTCTGGGCTTTCTCACTGGCTGTCCCAAGCTGACTAAGCATAGAGGAGGCAATGCAGAGAACACACACACACCACACACACACACACCACACACACACACACAGCACCTCTCCCATAACCCAGAGATGAGAATGGAGTTGAAATGCTTCGTTCTTCTACCTCATGTAGACAACTTATGCTGAGAATACCTGGACAGGCAACACCGGCCTCCCTCCATCTGCCTACTGAGCAGCGATGGTCTGGGGCTTTTCACTCAAATGTATCACCAAGAAAGGAAAAAAAGGAAACGGGTCCAGTGCAATGGCTAAATTCTCACTTTGCAAGCTCCGTGATTCCATATGGGTGCCAGTTCATGAACTGGTTGTTCCATTTCCCACCCAGCTCCCTGATTATGGCCTGGCAAAGCAGCAGAGCATGGCCTGAATGCTTGGGCACCTACAACCACATGGTAGACCTGGAAGTGTCGCTGTCCCACAGTGATGGACTTGGTGCACGGAGCCAATAATAACACACATGAACTCTTGACTGATGGTCAAAAGCCGAAGTTTATCAGTGGCATCTGACTTTATACACTTAGGGTCATATGGGATAAGGGAGGAGGTATTGAGCTTATCAACAAACCCATCAATGGTTTCTATGCTTTTGTTTGGAATTTCTTTTGTTTTACATATTCTGCCAAGTGTTCTCATTCATATACTCAACTGTTCTCATACAAATGATATCCAATCAGTTATACAAAAGGTATCCATTTGGTTGTTATCATACAAATATTATCCAATCAATTATAATCCTGTGTTCCCTGACCTTCTAGGGTCACAATGCCCTCCTACATGGAAGTAGCTCCTGGCTCCTGGCTTCAGATTGGCTCAGTTCTGGCCATCGTGGTCACTTAGCGAGTGAACCAGAGGATGGAAGATCTTTCTCTCTGTCTATCCTCCTCTCCATAAATCTGACCTGCTTTCCCAGTGAAAATAGATATTTTAAAAAATAGGAAAAAAAAAATAACCTGAAACAGGAAAGGGGGAACCGTCTGAGGTCTGGAAAAGCTGAGGTTTGGCAAAAATGCTAATAATGCACACTTTGCAATGCTAATTGGAAGTGAGGATGTGGAATGATTGGCAATGGCCCCAGGTCTCCAGGATGACCACAGTTCCTGTTGTGTTCCTGCCTCCGGTCTCTGAAAAATGAGCTTTGACAAGCTAGGGGAGACGGGATAGAAACTGAGCCCACTCTCCCTACAAACAGGAAATCTTAAGAGAGTATCTGTGTCCAAGTGAATTTTAATCACAGAAGCCCAGCACGGTCAGAACCAAGTTCAGATTGCTGGGCGCTCCTGCTGCCTGACGCAGACCTGACCTCCCAGGGACAGGCTTCGTCTCTGTGTTTTTCTGCAAAATCCCCCTTGCCAAAGGTGGTGGGTGGTCCGCACAGACACGGGTGAGTGAATCTCTGCTTCTCCCACCTTCTGTCGTGCCTTTTCCTGGTGCTGTTCTAAAGCAGTTTGCTGTGAGAATGACAGCTCTTTTCGCTTTTACTCACAGCAGCCTGTTCTCCTGGAACTTGGACATGGATGGCTGGGCTGCTTGACGGAACTGAGACGTCTGTTCCCTGATGACCAAGTTTCTGGCTAGAACTGGATCGGCATGCAGGAATTCCTCCTCCTCTCCCCCGGGTATGCCCTGATGGACTTTAGAAACATGTTTCTGAGCACCTACTGCTGTAGTTCCTGGGGCTGCAAGTGTCAGATCCAGCTTTGCAAAGAAAGACAGCTCCTTGACCCCAGGCAGATGAGTCCAAATAGGCCTGATGCCAGTTCAAGCCCAAGCTGCACCTTTTTACCCTACATGTTATATGTTTTTAAACATTTGCCAAATAACATATTCTGAAAAATAAGAAAAGTCTGCAAAACAAAAACAATCTCTTCCCATATCCAGAGATAGCAATAGCTACCTTAGCCAATTCTTCTCCGGCCTTTCTTTTCTCCAATGTACATAAAATTGGAATTGCGCACACACATTTTCTTGTAATGGGAAGAATTGGCCATAATCTCTTCCTTTCAGAAAGACTTGGGGATACAAAGGCTTGGTGGAGAATGAAATGAGAGCCTTTTCAGAAGACTTTGTGCAGCCCCTCTTGGGGGTAATCCTGGGAGTCCTCCATGATGCATAATGGGACTCCTTTATTTCCCAGGTCAATCCCAAAGAAGGGCAGGAAATAACCCCACTGGACATGGCATCACAGCACAGTGCACTGGCTCCTGGGGAGAACAGGGGGGCACTCTGAAGCAGGGGGCTGTTCAGGAAAGAGTGCATTCCCCTTGCAGGCTGGGATACTGCCCTGGCCATTCATGCTAACATGGGTTCTCAGTTCCTGTGGGTGCTGACCCTGATGGAACTGGTGAAGAATTTAAGGACGAGCCCAGGGCTCTCACTGGTGGGGATGCTGCAAAGGAGAGCTGATCCAGTACACTGTACACTGGCATCCGAGCACCAAAGTCCCTCTATTGTTTTTGTTAAGGTTTACTTATTTATTGAGATGGTAGAGTCACAGAGAGAAAGAGAATCTTCCCCCAAATAGCCAGTACAGCAGGGCTGGGCCAGGCTGAATTCAAGATCAAACAATTCCTTCCAGGTTCTTTTCATGGGTTCAGGGGTTCAAATACTTGGGTCATATTCTGTGCCTTCCCAGGTGCACTATCAGGGAGCTGGATAGGAGGTGAAGCAGCCAAGACTCCACCGGCATTCATATGGGATGCTGATGTAGCATGTGGTTTAAATCATTGTTTCACAATCTAGGGACCTCAACACCAAGTGGCTGATTGTTTCCCTACCACCCTGTTCAAACTCATTCTGCTTTGGATAAAAGAAAAAATTCAGGTTGGTGAGGGGTGGGGTGGGATCCTGTTTATCAGTTAGGGGCTGTGTTGCTGAAAAGGTAGATGCAGGTTTAAGAGACATCACCACGGACAGTAGGTATAAGTAGGAAGCCAAAAAAGCCTGGTTATGATCCACATCTCTGGGCACCCATCACTGGGAACTCATAGTAGAGCAGTCCCTTTGGAGTCCAAGGAGAATGCTAATGAGCACCTTCTACAGGGCCAGTCTTCTCCCTCAATTACCCTGATTATCCCTGATTATCACTGGAGAATAGGACTGAGGCAGCAGGCTCAGATCACAGGGCCCAAATGCCACTGGGAAGAAGTTAACCACGGAGACCCTGCTTGTGTAGTGATTGTTTCACGGAAGAAGGGAAAGAATGTTAGGGCTCAAAGACACAAAGTTATACAAAGAAGGAAATGAGTCAAAACACAACTCCTCACTCTACAAAGAACCCTGTTGATGTGGACAGAATCAGGTAGCCTTTTTTTATTGACATTGCCAACAATAGTAACGGAGCTCAATAGGAGCAGGAAGGGAGGGGAGGGTGATGCAAGCATCAGTAACAGGTGTCTCAGTCCCGTCCTTCCCCCGGAGTTGGAGAGGGCAGGGCAAGTCAGGGAGTTTAGACACAGTACAAGCAAGCCTTACTTTGTAGCAACCACTCTGGTGGGAGTTAAATCAGGCTTCAGAGTATTAATGCACTCCCTTCCATCTCTTCACTGTTGGAAGGTCCCACCACCTCTCCATAGCAGGACATTGGCAAGTTAATTACAGCGTTAATTTTGGTAGGACAAATCACATCTCAATCATAGCAGGAGGTAAAGAGATAAGGTCTAAAATGAATAAATTGCAATTTTAAGTGGTCACTTGATGAAGAATAGGTTTTTTTTTTTTAATCTTCATCAGCAAGGTTGTTTCATCTATCATTTCAATGCTTCTATAGAACTTTCACTACATCTGTGAAAAAAAAAAACAACCAAAAAAAAACACCACTGTCCTGGCCATTTGCAGAGTGGAAGTGTGTCTTCCTGCAGAGGAGAAGCAGCTGCCAGGGTCCAGGTGACCCAGACGTGACCAGTCATCCAGCAGTTCATATCAGAGAACAGCTACTGCTGCTGAGAACCCCTGGGCGGAACCCTCTTCTATTAGCAACTGGAAATTATCCCTGACTCAGACAAGCCCAGCTGATACTCAGCCCCTCCCTGCCCCACCACCAAAGAGCTGGGGGGGTGGGAGGGGAGGGACCTTTTCCACTTAACATCTTCTTGTGGGCATGAAAATTTTATTTATTTAAAAGGCAAAGAGATGGAGGGGGCAGCAGCACGGTAGCATATCAAGTTAAGTTTCTGCCTGTGGTTGCATAGCAGTTCATGTTCCAGCTGCTCCACTTCCAATCCAGTTAATGCCCTGGGAAAGCAGTGGAGGATAGCCCAAGTCCTTGGGCCCCCACAGCATGCAGAAGACCTGAAAGCTCCTGATTCCCACCTTTAGACTAGCCCAGGTTCAACCATTGTGGTTATTTGGGGAGTGAAGCCAGAGGGAAGATAGCGCTGTTTCTCTATCTAACTCTACATTTCAAATTACTAATAAAAATAAAAGATTTTAAAAAGGCAAAGAGACAGAGGAATACAGACATACAGATAGCTCCCATCTGCCAATCTCCTCCTCAAATACTCAAAACAGCTAGAGCTGGGCCAGACCCAATCCAGCTCTGCCGCAAGGACGGCCAGACTCCAAGCACTCAGTCCTTATGGCTGCCTCTCTATGAGCTTTCTAAAATGCGGTGTGCATCTGAAAATCCAAGCTAACTCCATCGAATCTCTCTGTGTGACTATGCCATGTTTAAGGCAATTCGAAACCTTGAACATGAGTGAGTTATGAGTGCATCAACCCAGGCTTTAGCTAGAAGCCAAGCCCTGCATTTTTCAGTGATGTAACGTTGGGATACTTGGCGCTTCCATTCTCATCTACTGCATAGGGCAGATGTGAGGTTTTAAATAAACAAGTATGTGCGAAGTCTTCAAAACAGAACCTGCCACTTAATAGGTATTCCAAAAAATGCAGCTATAACTGCCTTTTTTTAAAAAAAAAATTCAGCCATCTTCACCTTAAATATAGAATTTTTTCCCCTAATTCCTTGTATACATTTAGGTGAAATTTAATTATGCAATTAATACTTTTAAGATCTATTTATTTTTAATTTGAAAGATTCACAGAGAGAGAGGAAAGCTAAAGAGAAAATGTCTTTCACCCACTGGTTTACTCCTAAAACAGCTGCCATGGGTGGAGCTGGGCCAATCCAAAACCAGGAGCCAGGAACCAGGAGCCAGGAGCCAGCAGCCAGGAACCAGGAGCCAGCAGCCAGCAGCCAGCAGCCAGGAGCTGGCAGCCAGGAGCCAGAAGCTTCTTCCAGGTCTTCCATGTGAGTACAGGGATCCAAGGTCTTAAGCCAGTCCCTGTTGCTTTCTAGGTTATAAGTAGGGAGCTACATTGGAAGTTGGGCTGCTGAGACATAACAAGCACCCATACGAGATGCTGGCACTTGCAGGTACAGGCACTTGCCACCACACTGGTCCCTATAATCATTCATACTCATTAAAGAAAAATAGGGCAAGATAAAGCAAACAAAAGCTGTTTGTAATCTGTGTATTACTCTCCAAAGATAACTATAATATTCAGTGTACATATTTAAAATTCTTTTTCCATATGTGTAGTGTATATAATTCGTACAAATATATGACATCTTCAACAAGCTCATGGAAAATGCATGCTATGAAAAACCTATACATGGACTCTTAAATTTTTGCAACAAAATGAATTTACCTTTTAAATCTATTTCCCATGAAGTTTTTGAAGCATTCTGTTTTACAAAAATATACATATGCAAACTATGTTTCTTTCATGTGTGTATATATTAACACCCACAAACATTCACACAACTCCATTTTATAATTTCCTCAACTAAGAATAAGTCTTAAATATTTGTCAGAGAAATAATCAAGGATAATTTTCAGTAGCTGCCTGGTATTTCTTTTTATGTTTACATCATTCTTCCTTGGGGCCCATTTTTCAATAACAGTAGCGTTTGTTCTCCCAGATTGTGTGTGTGTGTATTGGGATAAAAAGTAGGCACATTTTGGCAGTACAAAGGAATACAGCTTTCACGTTTCCCCATGAGGGTGACAAGCTGCTTGCTCTGTTGATGGACAGTGAAGAGAGGCAACTCCTCATTTACAAGTGCAGATCTGTGTTCCAGGTCACAGCTCTCCACAAAGCTAAATATTCCATCAGTCGTCAGTCCTTTGCTTCTAAAGCCAGTCTCTGCCTCAGGGTCGGGGGCGGGCAGGGCAGGCTAGGGACCTTCGGCTGTGTGCCCTGCTGCAGCTGGCCATGGGGTGCGGCAAGCCCCTTAGGCCTGCTGGCAGCTGCTGGGCTGACTGCTGTGGATGTCTGTGTGTAGATGCCTTATCCATCCACCTCCTGCCTAGGCTGCTTACATCAGAACTTTCCAAACTACAGCGTACTCTTCACCTTTGAAGGGCTTATCTGACAGTCTCCCAGGCACCCTACCCGAAGATGCTGGGGTGAAGGGGTGAGTTTGAACGTCTATCAAGCTCCCACGAAGAGCCAGAATCCACAACCATACCTGGAGTATTACCTCCATCTCCTCCACTGCTTTGCTTTCAGTCAGCAGCTCCAACCAACGGGTATCAGGGCTGGCTCACCAGTTCTCAGCCAAGTTGGACACCCTTACCCATCACCTGGAGCTGTAACCATGTTCTGGGTTCCTTGTGTTCCAAAGAGAAGGCAGCTCTCCATCAGGGGGCATCCCCATGGCCTTACCATCCTCCTTTCTGGATGCGGGTGCTCCCATGAGAAAGGTTCTCTGAAGTCACACATGGGGAGAGGACCATAGGGTCCCTTCACAATAGACTTCCACCCCAGATGGGATAACTGGTCAGTCCTGGCTTCCTCCCTCTTCACATGCAACCCCAGAGGCAGAGTGGGCCTACTCGAGGACTCTGACATCCTGGGTGTCTATCTCACATTTCTTCCCAGACACACAAGACTTCCTTTCATTTCCTGTCTTGCCTGGAAGTTGTTTACCCATCATTAATGTCTTTGTCTTCCTGTGGGGAACGTTTGGCTGCTTTCCTGGGACCACAATAATTGGCGTGGCTTCTGGGAACACCATTTTAGGGAACATTATGAACATGTGCTCTCATATTTTCAAAACATCGTCCCTGATACAGGGAGTAATCATGTTATCTTCCTTCTTCATGCTATCTGCCAGACATTTGTCTTTTTGCATCTGCTTCTTTATTTGGTTTTTCATTTATTCTATTTTTCTTCAGATTCAATCACTTTATTGCTTTTTTTATGAGGACACAGAATCTTTCTTCCATCCTTCTAGTATTTTCTCTGGATCCTTTGACAAAAGACAGATTGGCCAACAGAAATGTATGAACATATGTAACTCAGGTAGGCATTGGGGAAACTCTGGGATCTGGAACTCCAAGGTCAGTTGGAACCTGGGTTTGGATGCTATCTTCAGATAAAACCACGGTATGGATAGGTGTTCAGGAAAAGTGTGGTTATGGAGCCCAAACTAGGGTTCCTGTGGTTTGGCACTCCCTTTCCCTCCTGACACAGAGGAGGAATTCTCTTATAAATATAATTTTTCTGTTTAAAACAGTGGCTTATGCTCAATCCTAGAGTTTCTCCCATGCCTGCTGTTTACTAAGATAATCCTTATGCCAAAGAAGTTTATTTGGGGTGGCATATTCTGGTCCCTAATGTCATGTTTTTCATTTATTTTTTTTTAATGAGTTACACACACAGAAAGCGAAGGAGAGTGAGAGACAAAGAGCTTCCATCTGCTGGTTCACTCCCCAATGGCTGCAGTGGTCAGGACTGGGTCAAACCAAAGCCAGGAGACAGGAGCTTCTTCCAAGTCTCCTACATAAGTGCAGGGGCCCAAGGATTTGGGTCATCTCCTCTGCTTTTCTCAGGCCATAAGCAGGGAACTGGAGCAGAAGTGGAGCAGTCAGCACAAGAACTGATGCCCACAGGGGATGCTGGTGCTGCACCATGATGCTGGCCCCTTCACCCTTCTCATCTTATCCTTGCCTTCCTGTGCAAATGCGGCTAGCTCAAGTGCTTATCTTCCTTGGAGGAAGTGAGACACAAGTGAGACTGGATGGTAGAATTGATCAGATCATGGCTACTAATTCCAGGTTCTCCTGGCCCCTTCTCGTCAGGTCAGTTTGCAATTAAGAAGTCAAGCAATTTCTGCATTACTGCTCCTTCAGTTTCTGAGTCAGTCTGGGAGCCCCCAAACATTTCCATGCACATTTGAGCTGGCACAGCGATCTGCTAGGAGGTGTTAAATAAATTTTATTTGTGGCATCTGTTCCAGATGGCAAGGAAGATTTGATTCAAGGGGACCCACTGCAATAGAGAATGCAGTAGGGAAGCGAGACCAAGTGCCGCTCCAAAGACCATAGCACAAGTGAAAATTTACAGTGATGGAGAAGGTTGGGTGTCTGTGGATGGGAAGGTCCCACAAGGAAATGCCAAAGTGAAAGGAATTCTTGCTAAAGCAACGCAACAGGATCCTTTAAAATAACAATGCTTTATTGATTGGAGTATGATCGACATGAAGAAAGTTGTTGTATACAGTTCAGCAAGTTCAGGGATAAGTATGTATACATGAAACTATTAACAATATCAAGGCCAGGAACACATTCATCATTTCTCAAATGATCACACTGGCTACAGCTGAGCCAATCTGAAGCCAGGAGCCAAGAGCCTCCTTGGGGTCTCCCACATGGGTGCAGGGGCCCAAGGACTTGATTCAACCTCTGCTGCTTTCCCAGGCCATAAGCAAGGAGCTGGATCAGAAGTGGGACAGTCAGGACATAAATTAGTACCCAGATAAGATCCTGGTACCACAGGTAGAAACTTAGCCTACTACACCATGACATCGGCCACAAGAGATATCTTCTATCTGCTGGTCTGCTCCCCAAATATCTGCAATGCTTGTGGTTAGGCCAGGCTGAGGTCAAGAGCCAACAACTCCAACCTGGTTTCCCATGGATGTTAGGGGCTCACTTTGTGTCATTATCCACTGCTTTGCCACATACATCAACAGGGAGCTGGTTCGTAGGCTGAGCTACCAGGTCTGGAACTGGCACTCAAGTGGGATGCTGGCCTTTCCCTCTATACAATGTTTAGCACTATACATGCACTGTTCCATCATGCTTACTCCCTGTGACATGACCTGGAGCGAGCTCTGTATCAGCACACAGCTCACTCCCCAATTGGCTGCAACAGCCAGAGGTGAGCTGATACAAAGCCAGGAATCAGGAGCTTCTTCTGGCTCTCTCATTCGGATGCAGGGCCATCTTAGGGTGCTTTCCCAGGCCATAATCACGGACCTGGGTGGAAAGTGGAGCAGCTGGGACAAGAATCAGCACCATATGGGATCTCAGCATTTGCAAGGTAAGGATTAACCAATTGAGCCATTGCACTGGGCCCCAGCTTCAACTCTCGGATGGACATTTTGGGCCATCCTGGGAACAGCTCTGCTCCCTGTCCTGCAGTGTCTGGTAGGAAATATTGCTGCCAACCACCCTGCCCTAAGGGACGTGCCACCCCCGTAGCTTTCCTTGGCCCTCATACCAGTGGTGCGGGAAAAAAGCAGAATTAGCCACAGTGCTGCCATTTCTCCCATAGAAGAGCTGAGCTAGAAGGGGAAGTGGCTCTTTCTGGAAAGAAGTCTGGATCTCTGATGACATGCTGACCTGTGGCAAGGAGCCCAGATTCACAAAACCTTCCCAGTCATATCTGACAAACGGCACTTAGACGAGGAGAACCAGGTGTTGGCAAGTCAGTAGTCTTTTCTGGCTTTAGTCGCATGCTTCTTTTAGATAAACAGCGGGTCACTTTATCCAAGGGACACTAAACATCCTTCTGAGGGCCCAGCTACTCTACTTTCCTCCCCTGCTGATCAAGAATATGAGCTTCAAGCATGGGCCCTCCAGCAGTGAGTGATGTTGTTACTTCTATCTGCAGCCTAACTCATGAATGGCTGCTTCATGACAGATCATGTTCCCCGCACCACCAAACCCTCACTGTGAGAGAAAGAAGTCATCCTTCCTGACCTCGGTCCTGCTTGAAACTTTTCTTCTCTAGTCTTCTTTCTTTTCTAATTTGTATTTCTTTATTTTCATCTCATTAAAAAAAAAACATACAGGGGACTGGCACCTGTGGAACTGATATCCAGTATGGGTACCTGTTTGAATCCAGGCTGCTCCACATTCAATCTGGGTCCTCAGCAGAGGATGGCCTAACTGCATGGGCCCTTGCCCTCGTGGGAGACCTGCTTCAGAATGCAAAGAAGAGGAAAGGAGAGGAATCAGACATTCTTCGGGGGCAAACGCTGTCCTGAAAAGGTGGGGCTCCTTCAGAAAGGAAAACTAAAAGATACACTGTTTTGGGTGCAAAAAATGCAAATGCATGCATACTTTTTCATCATATGCATATGAACCTTTTGAAGATCCCTTATATGTGTGGGATTTCAACATTTTTCACAAAAACGCTTTTTAATCCAATTTTTGAAGCCTATTCTTAAAAAAAAAAAAAGATGTGTTTATTTATTTGAAAGAGCTGCAAAGACAAAAAGAGAAAGATCTTCCACCCACTGATTCATTACCCAGATGGCCACAATGGCCGGAACAGAGCCGGATCAAAGCCAGGAACCAGGAGCTTCATTCAGGTCTCCTTATGTGGGTGGCAGAAGCCCAAACATTTGGGCCATGTTCCACGACTTTTCCCAGGACACTGGTAGGGAATTGGATCGGAAATGGAACAGCTGGGACATGAATGGACAGCCATATGGGATGCAGGCATCATGGGCAGCAGCCTCAACCTATTATGCCATAGCAGTGGCCCCTCCGCCTTTCTCTACCACTGGTCATCTCTGTATGACACTGCTGCAGAAAAGAAAGAATGCTCTGCCAGCCCCCCTACAATGAAAGGTAGCCATGAACTTAAGTTTGATGGAGGAAACATAAGAGGAAGTGACCTGTGGCCACTTGGCAGAAACCTCTTTGTCTCTGCTGACTTAGATCTTAAGTTTGAGGGTGGGAAGGGTGAGCATTATCACCCAGTAGGTTAAACGACTGCTTGGGGCACCCACATTCTATATCCAAGTGTACAGTTTGAGTCCCAGCTACTCTGATTCCAGTTCAGCTTCCTGCTAATATACCTGGGAAGGTAGCAGATAATGACCCCACTACTTGGGTTCTTGCCACTCACTGGAGAAACTCAGATGCAACTCTTGCCTCCTGGATTCACCCTGCTCCAAAGGTGTAGCCATTCAGGGAGTTCTCCCGAATGAACCAACAGATTGGAGAGCTGTTTCTCTTGCTCGTTCTGTGTATTTCTCTTGGTAACTCTGCCTTTGAAAATGAAGAAATCTGTTTTGAAAACAAGGATGTTGGGCCCGATACAGGGGCCTAGTGGCTAAGGTCCTTGCCTTGCACAAGTCAGGATTCCATATAGGCTCTGATTCTAATCCTAGTTGCTCCTCTCCCTTCTAGCTCCTTGCTTGTGGCCTGGGAAAGCAGCTGAGGACAGCCCAAAGCCTTGGGACCCTGCACCCACATGGGAGAGGCAGAAGAAGTTCCTGGCTCCTGGATTCGGATCAGCTCAGCTCTGGCCCTTACAGCCACTTGGGGAGTAAACCAGCAGACAGTAGATTTTTTTCTTTGTATCTCCTTCTCTCTGTATATCTGCCTTCCCAATAAAAATAAGTAAATCTTTTTAAAAATGAGGATATTAAAAATTTGTGCCAAGGCTTTACTTAGGACCATCATTATCTAAAGGCATCAAGGACACCAGGGGATTTAAAGCCAGGGACCAGGGCTTGGGCCAATGCCCAGAAAATCAAGAAGAAACATTTGAGCTAAAGAGGAGTCTGGCCAGGCCTAACCCATAGAACTCTTTCTTGCAGAACACAGGCAAGCTGCACAGACATCACCTGGGGCGGAGGCGGTGAGTGGAGGCAGAAGAACCTGAATGACTGTTGAGGGTGATCAGGTACAGAGAATGGGAGATTCTAGCAAAACCAACACGGCAGGACTCTCGCTAAAATGAGACAATTCTGAGATGAGTACTTAAAGTCCGAGCCTCAGAACCGTGTTTGGGTTGAGTTTGACCCCTAATATGTGTACTGAAATTCTAACATGTAGTGCCTCAAGGTGGGATTATATCTGGATATAATTACTTTTGAAGAAGTAATAAGGTTAAAATGAGCGTGGGCCCTGATCCAAGCTGAGTGATGTCCTTGTGAGAAGACAGCACTAGGACCCAGACACACACAGAGAAGACAGCGTGAAGACGGGCATTGAACATGACATTCACAGTCGAAGATGTCCCAGAGGAAACCAACACTGTGGATATCTGGTCTTGAACTTCTGGCTTCCAGAACCTTCACAGAAATGACTGTTGCTTCAACTATGCAGCTCCAGTAGGGGATGCTTTGCTTTGTTATCCTCCCAGGGAACCAGGAATGTGGGATTTAAAACAAGAGAGGGGCACAGGAGCAGGTGGAGGAAACTGGAGGCAGTTTCTCATTAGAGCTGTTTTCCACAAGCTCATCTGACAATGCTGTCCTCAGAAAGGGCAGACTAGGAAGGTGCCAAGAAAGTAACCCCAGTGCCCAAAGTGTGCAGCTGTGTGCTGCCCGGGCAGCATGTACCGCTCCGCGCCTCCTTCTCCAAAACCCCCTCATCCGTGCTGTGAAAGCCCCAGCAAACTGCTTCTCAGGAAAGCAGTGTCTCCAAGCAGCTCTACCTTCCCACTGTCTCTTTGACTTGCCCCAAGGAAATAAAGCTTTCCCTTAAACAACTCCTAGCTGGAGCTAATGACTGGGTAACACCCCAAAGAAAACAGGGCCCTTGTGTTCCCCAGTGCAAGACACTGCTAAAACATATCTGTATATCTAAATGATAATGTGGATACATTTACACCCCCCTTGTCGCTTACACTTTCCTAGAAGTGGGGGCATGTTAAAATAGTATCTAGTGGGATCTCCCTTGTCTATGTGCCTGGCATTGTTCTAAGCCTTTAATATACATAAAAATTCATGTTGTGGGGCTGGGAGGAGGAGATGAGGAGTGTAGACAGGGAAATCCCTGAGCCTAAGCATCTGTATCATGAAAAATACTTTTTAAAAAGACGTGTCTAATACTTACAACAGCCCCACTGAATTCTCTTTTACAGATGTGTGAAAACTGGAGGCCAGAGACACAAAGTAACACGCCCAAGTCTCACAGGATAAATGGCATGTCCCCAGCCAGGATTCTGAGCCTCTTTCACAGCTCCCCGCCACACCCCAAAACAAACCCTGGTTGTTTCCTCTGTCGGGACATGTGCACCTGCTTCATTTGTTTCAAGGGCCAAGTGTGGTTCTGTGCTTTATAGTTAGGTGTAAAAACAACCCTGCAGGATTGTCTTTGCAAGCTGCCTCTTCCCCTCTCCTGGACAGAAAGAAAGCATTTGCTTCCACTCCTAAGGAGTGGCGGGTCCTACTCCTTAAACAGTGCTCCATTTGGAGGGGGGGGGGCGCAAACCTTATCCTGATAGGCATAAGGGGTAATAATAAGCAAAAGGGGTGCTGGTTGGGGGTGGGGGCACACAAATTGGCTACTGGCACCTTCCTAAAGAAGGGCTGGAGCCTGGCTCATCATTGGATGGTGTCGTTGGTGGTCTGATCGGGGAAGAGAGCTGGCTGGGAGAGGACCCCAGGGCTGTGGGTGGAGTGTCCTTAATGGTTAGCAGATCAGAGAAGGACTGGCAGCATGTGCCACTGTCAGATGGCCAGGGCGGGCTGGAGCAGCCAGGTGATGAGGCTATGGCGTTGGGCACATTCCCGTCTGCCCAGCCTGGCAGGGGAGCCCCTTAAGCCCTTGTCCCACTGTGGATCTTCTAACAACTCATCTGTCAGTGACCGGCTTCCTTGTGGCAACCCAGGACTTTGGCAACCCTTCAGATCTAATTAAATCAGTATTCTCTTTCCTGCTCCTACTCCCTCTCTTTCGGCTTGCGCCAATTTGCAGATTTCCTCATTATTTTCCAGTCCTTCTAATGAGTCCCTCCATCTTTTCAGAAATCAGGGTGTGTGTGTGTGTGTGTGTGAGAGAGAGAGAGAGAGAGAGAGAGAGAGAGAGAGAGAGAGAGAGAGAGAGGGAGAGAGAGAGAGAGGGAGAGAGAGAGAATTTGCTTTTCCAGGGGTGTAATTTTCTTTCTTATTACTTCTAGTTTTCAGAAGGAGTGTCCTCTGCCCAGCCCACACTCATGCCTGCGGGTGCCACTGCTCGTCTAGCCATGCCTACCTCCAGCAAAGCATTTCATTCCACAAAACATATATAGTATTGGTCCTCCAAGCTGACAAAGATTGCATGTTTTTTGTTTCAATAGATTTCCCACTTATTTAGAATGAGTTTGCAAAGATTTTCATTCCTATAAATAAAAACTACATGCCATTTATAATTGAGAAGAATTCTAAGTCTAAAAAAACATATAATTGAATAGCAAACTTAAAAGATAGATTGTGATCAAGTGAGGTTTACTGTAAAGAATGAAAAATGGTCCAACATCAAGAAATCTGTTAGTGCATGATATCTCTACAGATCCACCAAAGGCAGCTGATAAGACTCAATATTTATTTCCTTTTTATATAAAACAGTAAACTGTGAGAGTCAACAGCGAATGATGTCAACCAGTAGATTCTGGAGAGATTTCATTGTGCTTGGGATGGTAAGATTGGCAGCAATTCAGAACTACTGAATTATCAAAACGACATGAGTAGGATCCTTGGGGCATGCTCCACGTCGGGGACCTGGGATGGATGGTAGGCTGGATGGGGCTTCTCCCTTTATCTCCCTCCCTTACACCAGATACAGAAAAAAATAATAATAATGTGGAAACAATGATCTTAACCCACTTTCCTGTTGCCCTTGACGCTTTGTGCCCTAATCAACTATGTAAAGATTATCAAAATAAATTGATTTTTAAAAATAGTGAACCAATGAAGAAAAGTGTTTTCTCTCACTCTCTCTCAAATCAGAAAATTGTTTTGCCACTGTCAGTTTTCCACTGAAGCAGATGAGAGAGAGAGTGAGGTTGCCCCCGTTTTTCTCCACATCAGTGCTGTCCATCCTATGCGCCTGAGTCCTTTGCCTCAGCCTGCTTTCCACTGCTGTGGGGCATATCACCCTGGGGAGTCTAAAAGGATTGTGTAAAGGAAAGAGCTTTTACATCTCACAGTTCCTAAGGCTGGGAAGTCCGGGATCAAAGGGATGCAACTGGTGACAGCCTTCTGGCTGGGTCGGAACACGCTGAGGAAAGCAAGTGAGGAGGCAGGCAGGACTCATCCTTTCTGTTAGGCCTTGAGGCAGTCAGCATGCTGACAATTAACCCTAATTCACCAGGGCGGAGGCTTCCTAGCCTCACTCTTTCTCTACTTTCCTTATTTATTTGCTTGGAAGTCAGAGTTACAAAGGGAGAGACAGATCCAGATAGGCCTTCCACCTGCTGGTTTACTCCTCAAATGGCTATAACTGCCAGAACTGGGCACAGGCCAAAAACCAAAAACTTGGAACTGCATGTGGGTCTCTCACATGGGTGCAGGGGCCCAAGCACATCTTCCATTGCTTTACCAGCCACATGAACAGGGAGCTATCTCAGAAATGAAACCATGAGGACTCCAATGGGTGCTCATATGGAATTCTAGTGCCTCAGGTGGCAGCTTAGCATGAAATGCTACAACACCCACCCTGGCACTAAACATTCCAGCATGGAATTTGGGAGGGGCTATTCAAACCATAGCAATCATTATAATGGGTATAAAGTGTGGGGAGTGGGGTGCTAAAGCCGCTTCTCAGATTGGTAGGAGCCGTTGCAAGATGGCGGCTGGCCCAGGGCCAGGAGGCAGAGTTGGTCTCTCCTGCAGGTAAACAGGAAGTCGCAGGGATAGGCTAATGCCCTCGCTGCGATTGGCATTGCTATTGGCCTATTAGCGCCAAGAGGACCCACTGGGAGAAGTGATTGGTGGAGAACGATATAAAAGTAGCTGGTAAAAGCTAGGTGGGGCAGACGATGGAACGGAACGGATAGATGACGATGATGAGAAAGACAGAGAGACTACTACGGAGAAAGACAGGACGGGGAGAAGAAGGACGGGCGGGAAGAAGGGTGGTGGAGAGAGGGCTGCAAAAGCAATAGAGAAGTAGTATGACCTAAGTTCGGGGACAAGAACGGAGAAATGCAGCAGAAAATGGGGACAAGAACGAAGAAGGGTGGCGGAGAGAGGGCTGGAGAAGCGGCAGAGGAAAGCTAAGGCCAATGGGGAAAGGGGCAGCGGAGAAATGGGTTTAAACATGGCCGCTTTTGGCCTTGAGGGGTCCGGTTACAGTTCTGGCTTTTCCCAGACCCTCAAGAGTGTGCCTCATCTTTTTAGTGTCGCTGCTGGGCGACGACAATAAAGTGACAAGTCATTGGATTTTTATTGACATTTCTTTCTAATTCCTAGCATGAAACACCTTCCCATATGCTTATATACATATCTTTTGTAGAGTGTCTATTTAGGACTGCCTGCCACTTCAAAATTTGCGCTTTTATCTTTTTAGCATCAATCTGAGAGTCATTTAAATATTCTAGTACTTTATTTTTTCAGCTTCATAATTTGTGATAATTTGCTTTTTTCTTGGAAACATGTAAAAACTTATTTTTAGATATTCAAGAGGGGGCCTGGTACCATGCTCAATGGCTGTATCCTCCCCTTGTAAGACCAGCATCCCATAGAGGTGCCAGTTTGTGTCCCAGACGCTCCATTTCCCATCCAGCTCCCTGGTTGTGGCCTGGGAGGACAGCAGAGGATGGCCCAGAGCCTTGGGACTCTCAACTGTATGGGAGACCCAGAAGAAGCTCTTGGCTCCTGGCTTCAGATCAGCTCAGCTCTGGCCATTGCAGCCATTTGTGGAGTGAACCAGTTGATGGAGGATCTTTCTGTCTCTCCTTAACTCCATAAATCTGATCTGCCTTTCCAATAAAAGTAATACATCATATATACATACATGTATATACACACACATATATATACACATGTATGTCTATATATACACATTTTTTTCCCAAAGGGAATAGCAGTTCATTCATTTCTTGAGCGCACCCTGTATCAGAGTTTACATCAAGTCCTGGCTACACTTTTTCTTTCCTTATTTACTTTCTCTCTTCCTCTCCCTCTCTTTCTCTTTTTTAAAAATTTTTTTTAAAGATTTATTTTTTTATTGGAAAGGTGGATATACAGAGAGGAGAGACAGAGAGGAAGATCTTCCGTCCAATGATTCACTCCCCAAGTGAGCGCAACGGCCGATGCTATGCCAATCCGAAGCCAGGAGCCTCTTCCGGGTCTCCCACGTGGGTGCAGGGTCCCAAAGCTTTGGGCCGTCCTCGACTGCTTTCCTGGGCCACAGGCAGGGAGCTGGAAGGGAGCGGGGCTGCCGGCATTAGAACCGGCGCCCATATGGGATCCCGGGCGTGCAAGGTGAGGACCTTTAACCACTGCGCCACTGCGCCAGGCCCTTTTTTTAATTTTTAAAAAGATTCATTTTTATTGGACAGTCAGATATACAGAAAGAAGGAGAGACAAAGAAGATCTTCTGTCCGTTGATTTATTCCCAAGCAGCTGCAATGGCTGGACATGGACTAATCTGAAGCCAGGAGCCAGGAGCTTTTCCAGGTCTCCCACGTGGGTGCAGGGTCCCAAGGATTTGGGCCATCCTCGACTGCTTTCCCAGGCCACAAGCAGGGAACTGGATGGGAAGCAGGGCCGCTGGGCTGAGAACTGGTGCCCATATCGGATCCCAGTCCTTGTGAGGCAAGGACTTTAGCTGCTAGGGTATCAAGAAGCGCCCCCTCTCTCTCTATTTCTAAGATTTATTTATTTATGTGAAAGTCAGAGATCCAGAGAGGGGGAGACCCAAAGAGAAAGAGAGACAGAAAGAGAGAGATTTCATCCACTGGTTCACTCTCCAGATGGCTGCAATGGACAAGTAATTGGCTGGGCCAGAGCCACGAACAGAAACTTCAGCCAAGTCTCCCACACAGCTGGCAGGGACAGAGACCTGGGCCATCGCCCGCTTCTGTTGCCAGGTGCTGCAGCAGGCATCCTCAGCTCCTGGCCCAGCCTGGTCCACACTGGTTGCCGTGGGTATTTTTTTTTTTTTTAAAGATTTATTTTTTATTATTTTTTCATTGGAAAGGCGGATATACAGAGAGGAGAGACAGAGAGGAAGATCTTCCGTCCGATGATTCACTCCCCAAGTGAGCGCAACGGGCCGATACTATGCCAATCCGAAGCCAGGAGCCTCTTCCGGGTCTCCCATGCGCGCGGGTGCAGGTTCCCAAAGCTTTGGGCCGTCCTCGACTGCTTTCCCGGGCCACAGGCAGGGAGCTGGAAGGGAAGCGGGGCTGCCGGGATTAGAACCGGCGCCCATATGGGATCCCGGGCGTGCGAGGTGAGGACCTTTAACCACTTGCGCCACCGCGCCGGGCCCTTGCCGTGGGTATTTTTGGGAAGTTAACCAATAAATGGAAGATCTTTCTCTGCTTCTCTGTTTCTCTGTCAAATAAAATAAAGATATAATGAAAACACATTTAAATATTAAAATAAGTTATCCAAGGCTAAATTTCTGTCATTGTATCAACTTTTTGAATAACTTTTGCAGTTTGTTCGGATAGTCCAGATCTCTTCCGAGTGACTGTAAATTTGATAATTTGGAGATGGAAATAATAATTAAATCTCTTATGAATCTAATGCTAGCCCACATTTTAACATCAATGATTAACTCATTGTTTTTAGTTAAGTGATATTTTATTAATTCAATTCTCATAAGGAAAATTATTTCTTAGTTTAGCTGACCTCCAAGTCACCTTTGGCAAAAACAAGTTGCTTAATCTATGTGACTGCACTTAGCACAAAATCTAAGCTACTGTGGAAAGCATGACAGTTCAAGCAATTAAAAAAAGAATTACCATATGATTCAACAATTCGACTACTGGGTCAATATCCAAAGGAAGAAAAAGAATAGAAAGAACAGTCTTGATATTTTCATGCCCTTGGTTCACAGAAGCACTTGTCTACAATAGACAAAAGATAGAAGCAACCAAATGTCTATTCATGGATAAATGGATAAACAAAATATGGTTTATGCATCCCATGAAATGTGATCCAGGCTTCAGAGAAATTCTGGCACATGTGACAGCATGAAGAAACCTTGAAAATATTATGCAAAATAGAATAAACCAGCCACAAAGACCACACATGATCCCGGCGTGGTAGCCTAGTGGCTAAAGTCCTCACCTTGCATGCACTGGAATCCCATATGTGTTCTGGTTCATAAACCTACTACTGTCCTACTTCCCATCCAGCTCCCTGACTGTGGCCTGGGAAAGCACTGGAGGATGGCCCAAAGCCTTGGGACCCTGCATCCATGTGGGAGACCCAGAAGAGACCCATGTGGGAGACCCATGAGGGTCTTGGCTTTGGATCGGCTCAGTTCTGGCCATTGTGGCCACTTGAGGAGTAAACTAGCAGATGGAAGATTCTTCTCTCTCTCCCTTTCTCTGTACATCTGCCTTTCCAATAAAAAGTAAATGAATCTTTAAAATAACTCATTTTATATAAAATTCTTAAAATAGTCAAGTATAATGAGATAGCAAGTCGACTGACAGGGACTCCAGAGGGGAGAATGGAGTTACTGTTTAATGAATGGGGACAGCGTTTCATTTTTACAACATGAAAAATATTTTGGAGACAGATGAAACTAAATGTTGTGAAGCAATATGACTGTACTTAAAACTCATTATGCAATTAAAAAAACGATCAGGAGGGTAAATTTCATGTTATGGTTATTTTATCACTATACATTTTTAAAGAGAAAATCCAAGTGCATGCCAGGTTTACGGTCAGGTTGGCTTAATTTCCCGGCACATGACAGGAAAACATAGAATCAACGTGAAAGTTCCTTGAAGTGGTAAGCTGAGCTCATTGAGTCTTGAATGGGGACAGTGGGAATCGACAGGGTTTGCTGTGATGTCTGGTCGATTGGAGAGAACCAGAAAGATGAATCTCATGTGACATGTATTTATGTTTAGATGCCAGTAGTTCGTTCAGTGATTTTAAAATCACCATGTGGGCCAAAGTGCATTTTGTTGGCTGAGTGTAACTGCAGCTGTTGTTTTGTGATTTCTACCAGAGAGGAGGGAAAGGATGCCCGTGGAGGGGCATCCTGCCAGTTGTGGCACGCTCGCCTTCCTGGGTCTTGGCCAGGCTTCCTGAGTGATGAGAAAAAGGGGTCCACCTTCCTGTGTTCCATTCTGTCACCTTCGTGGCTGACAGGCAGGCTTTGTCCATCTTCACCTGAAAAGCCCTCTCTAGAGACACTACTGCATCCTTTATGGCGTGAGCTACCTCATGTTGCCAGATTCTAGGTGCCAGAAACCACTGAGTCATCCAAAGGCAGAGAAATTTACACCAACAAACTCCTCTGTAACAATGGAAACTAAAAGTTCACATTAGAACATTCTTGGAATTCAATCCTCACTGTCTCCTTGCTCATGACTTAATCTCATGTCTGAAGAGTAGTGGTTGGTGCATAGTAGGTGCTCAGTAAACACTTGGGGGAGGGAAAAGGAAGGTCTGTTGTCTGCTGTATCTTGAATAATAGTTAGAACCAACTCCTGCTGGTGCTCCCGTGGAAGATTTCATTCTGCTTTTTGTCAGGGAGCCCCAAAACTTCCATCAAAGATCTCTTGGGGCCGGCACGATTGTGCATCAGGTAAATCCTCTGCCCTGTGGTGCCATCACCCCATATGGGTGTTGATTTGTGTCACAGCTGCTCTACGTCTGACCCAGCTCCCTGCTTATGGTGTGGAGAGGTAGCAGAGGATGGCCCAGGCACTTGGAACTCGGTACCCACGTGGGGACCCAGAAGAAGCTCCTGGTTTCCAACTTCTGACCCACTGAGTTGTGGGTGTTGCAACCATCTCGGGGAGTGAGCCAACAGATAGAAGACATACTCTCTCCCCCCCACCCCTTCTCTCTGTAAAATCTGCCTTTCAAGGAAAAATAAATATTTTTTTTAAAGAAAGCCCCACTTTCACAGGAGAGCCTCAGCGATGGGAAATTCAGTTTGCTGATGAAATGAAGCTTGCGCATTGGCTGACCTTACAATAGATCATTTGGTTAGACCCAATAGAATCATAAGGGGCCTTAAAGGAAGAGAACTGGGACAGAAGAGGTCAGAAAGATGCAATGTGAGAAAGATTCAAACCACTGTTGCTGGCTTGGAAGATGGACGAAGGGGCAATGAGCCAAGGCCCGGCTGCTGGAAAACGACAGACCCATTCTGTGCTGGGTCCTGCAGAAGGAGCCAGCCCTGCTGACATGCTGATCGGTAGGCCAGCAAGAATCATTTTAGGCTTGAGACCAGCAAAATTATAAACTAAAAAACAATATTATTGCCTAATGAAAAATGGAGCTCTGAGTAACTCAAAATAAATAATACATACTCAGGATGTCTGTCAAAGCAGAAAAATAAAAGGCTATGGTAGCAGTGCTAAGTATGTAGCTGCATTAGAATTATGGGAAAGGTTATTCCCAAGGTCTTTTCTACCAACTTTAAACTGTGGTGTCTTATGTGGGGCTGTGATAACAAATCACTGTAGACTGAGCAGCTGAAACTGCACTTGTCTATTTGTCTCAGTTTTGTGAAGCTGTGTGACTATGGTCAATGTCTGGTAGGGCCTGTGTCCTGGGGAACACATGACTGTGGATGCTCAGCTTTTGAAGAGCAAACAGATCCCTCTTCTCATAAAGATGCTGATCCCATCATGAGGGCTCCACCTTCGTGACCTTATCAGACCTGCTTGCTTTCCTAAGGTCTTGCCTCCAAAGAGCATCATGATTTCAACACATGAATGGGCAGGGGATGTTCAGTCTATAACACACAGATACTGAACATCTATTTTCATTTTACATGAAAGGCTGGCAGACACACAGAGACAGACTCAGGGAGAGAAGGTAAGAGGGAGGGAGACAGAAATCTTCCACCCTTTGGTTCACTCCCCAGAGGACAACAGATGAAGCCATGATCTGGGAACTCCATCCTAGTCTCTATGTGGGTGGCAGGGCCTTAAGAACTTAAGCTATTTTTATGTCTCTTGGGGTTTGCACTAGTGGATCCAGGACTTAAACATAGGTGCTCCACTGGGGGATTGGGGCTTTCCAGACTCTAGGTAGTGCACCAAATGCCTGCCCCATATACTTGTTTCAATCACAAAATACAGTAGATGTGCAGACCTTTCTCTGGGATGATCTTCATGTTTATCCATACGGTTGTCTGCAAACCAGACACTTTCCGACTGCCCCCACCCTCCCTTCCCTGTGCACACACACTCTGAACAATCATATTGTGTCTTTTGTTCTTTTTCTCTCCCTCCCTCACTTTCTCCCTCTTTTCTTCTCTTTTTAAAAGTTATATATTTGAAAGGCAGAATTAGATAAAGAGAGAGAGGACAGAGAGAGAGAATCTTCTGTTTGGTAGCCCATCCCCAAATGGCCACAACGGCCGGAGCTGGGCTAGGTCAAAGCCAGAAACCAGTAGCTCCATTTGAGAATCCCACAGAGGCGGCAGGGGCAATGGTGGTTGAAACATGTCCCATTGCTTTCCCAGGCGCATTAGCAGGAAGCTGGGTCAGAAGTGGTGCAGCTGGGAATTAAGCCAGTGTTCATACAGACTGCCAGAGTTATAGAGGCTGAACTGCTGTGCCACGTCTTAACCACAGGTGCTAGGCTGTGATCCTGTAAGATCACCCAACCCCTTGTCTTTATGCTCTAATCACCACACTCATCTGGAAAAAAAGAAACACGAGAAAGCTGGCCAAACCTTGTGTGACTTGTGCATTCCTCTCACGGCATCCTATATCACCTGCCTCTGACTCTTCATCTTCTGTCCTGCTTTCCCAGCTCAAGGACTAAGGTCACACTCTGGCTTTCTCAGCTGGCACCTTGTCTGTCCAGGACAGTCTGTGACACTGAGATCTTTATTTCTCACTAATCCTACTAAGAGTTCTTGGAAGACTCATTTCTAGAAGGTCTTTCCCTCCTGGTTTGGACTTCTGTTGAGGAGGCATTCCATTACCAGTGGTTCCTAGGCACCGGCATTTCATGAGAACGTATTAAAATGCACATTCCTGACCTCACCCCAGGCCAGCTGTATTGGAAACCCTGGGGGTGGAGCTTGGCAATCTGTTGTACCATGCCCTTCAAGGGGATTCTGAAGCATGCTAAAATGTGTGCGCTGCCACCAGACTTGGGCTGCCTTTTTCCTCCTTAACTTTAGCTAAAGCAGGCTTCATACTCCCATGGGTCAGATCCTACTGGAGACCCAGGATAGGAACTGGGGAAGTAATCCAGCTCTTCCAGGTAGGTGATGGGAAATACAATGACTTGAGCCATTGCTGCTGCTCCCAGGGCTGTGTTAGAGTTGGAGCTGGGTATCGAACCTGGGAATTTTGATATGGGACACAAGCACCTTGACCTTTAGGCTAAACACTTGCTTCTCTGTTGGTTAAGTCGCCATCTGCCCTCTTAGATTCTGTGATTGTCTATTTGGCATCCCTTAATCACAGGGCCTAACGAATAGCTGGATTCATCCACACCTCACCTACAATCCATCTTTTGTAGGTATGTGAAAATCACATAGCAAATCCCAATTCTAGACCCCCCCACACACAACATTCCTTTGATTAGACTCGCACCTGTAACCCTTGTGGTGCTAATCACCCAAGCACATGTATTGACTGGATGTTGTTTGGGCACTATTCAAACCAGCCAACCCCAAGCTGTTTCCCCTTTCCTGCTTGGTCTCAGCCTCGCACTTCCCCTCTCTCCTGCTTCTTCTGCACACGCCCAGGTCCCAGGGAAGGACACTGGCACAAAGATGTCCTTCCAATGCTTCCATCTCCATTAGAATCCTGTGAGTGGAGACCGGCGGCTAATAGAAATGGCATCGATGCAACATAATGACAACCGAGGAAATGATGACAGAGGTAAAACACAAGTAGGGGAAAATGAGATGCAGCTGGGGGGGTCACCTCCACACTGCCTGCATGTCGGTCGCCTTTGACCTTTGTGGCTGAATCTTTGCCACTTCCTAGGGAGACTACTGCGATGGGAGCCCACGGGCAGTGGCCAGGCATTTGCTTACCATTTCTCCATTGAACAGGTGACTTAACTCCCAAACACACGTCAGCCCCTGAGTTCCTTGAGTGTTGTTCTAAGGGGGTGAGTTCAAGTCCTGTCGGTTGTCTGCTGTTCTAGTGACCCCACTTCATCTGAAGAGAAATTGTAAACTATTTATACTCACTATTACTATCCCAAGAAATGCAATATTTACATTTGGAGGTGATCTAAAAAAAGCTATTTCCTAAATATAAAAGTATATTGTTACATGCAATCACTGTACAGGCTCCTGCCCCCTCTTCTCCAGTACCACGGATCTAGACATGTGGAAGAGGTGGATACTTGTCAAGAACTCCTCCTTAAGTATTATTTATTGCAGTGAGCTGTTGGGGTTGACAAAGAAAAGGTATTTCTAAGGTTTTCATATCCGGCTTGACGAGTAAGGCCCCCAGAACTCATGAGAGCTCTTAAAAATTAAGTGTGACCCAGAAGGAGGGAAAGAAAGTCGAAGAGATGGCCTTTGCATCACGCAAATTCCAAAGAGGATGAGGACTGGGGTCCTGGCCAAAGGAACCCAGGTGTCACGGGATGGCTGTGTGTCTCAGCCTTCGGGGGTGCGGGGCTCCCCTCTTTCTGGGGCCTTAGTCTGGCCCCTAGTAGTTTGCGCCTGCTTTGGAGCACGGAAGAGAGCGGACAGGTACGTACTTGCCAGCAGAAAATGCTAAGGACACCTGTCAGCAGTCCCATGGCGCAGGCCGCTTCGGGGCCTGGAGCAAGAGCCGACAGGTTTCACGGCCCTCAGACAGCCAGTGTTTTTGTCCCAGGAGCTGCCCCCAGATGAAGTCAGCATCATGCAAGGGCAGGCCGTCGGGGCTGGGGCCAAGTGAAGAAAAGAAGCAAGCACCTTGCGTCAGGGTAGCCGCGGAAGGCAAGGTCAGCGGGGCGGGGCGGGGCCTGAGGAGAGCGCGGGGCGGGGCCGCAGCCGGGCTGGCGCGTGCGCAGCGCTCCCGGCGGGGTGGAACAGCCTGGCGAGAACGCGGGGGCGGGGCCTGGGGGCGCGGGGCGGGGCCGGAGGCGGGCTGCAGACCGCGCCAGGCTCGCGCATTCGCAGCGCTCCCCGGGGCGGGGCCTGGGGCGGGGGCGGGGCCTAGCGAGAAAGCGGGGCGGGGCTGCAGGCGGGCTGACGGCCGCGGCGGGCCCGCGCGTGCGCAGCGCTCCCCAGGGGCGTGGGGCTTGGCGAGAGCACGGGGCGGGGCTGTAGGCGGGCTGAAGGCCGCAGTGGGCCCGCGCGTGCGCAGCTCTGCCCGGGGGGGCGGGACCGCGCGCGCGCGCTGCGCGGGCCCCGGAGGGCGGAGTCCGAGGCGGGCGCAGGCCGCGGGAGGGGGCGCGGCGGCTCCGGGGTCCGGCGCTGCCTCAGGCCGCGGATGCGATGCTGGCCGCTGCGGCTCGGGCGGCGGGCTCGGCGGCCATGTGACGGGCGACCCGGCGGCTCTCCCCTCTCCCCGCGCTCCCGGCCTCTCCGTCCTCGGACCGGCCGAGCGCTGGGCGAGCCGAGAGGGTAGCGTGATCTCCGCACGGTGAGAGCCGGGCAGGGCTCGGGGCTGGAGGAGGGGTCGGAGGCAGCCACCCCCTCGGGGGGCCCTGGGGGTGCCGTCCGTCCTGCGGCGGGGTGCAGGCTCCCCGGGCGTCCTGAGGGCCTCCGGCTCTGCAGCGCGACCCTGCCCGGGGAGCCCCCTGCGAGCCGCCTGTGGACGGCGGGCGGGCGTGGACCGGGGAGGCCCGCGGCGGGCGCTGGGTGGCAGTGCCCGGGGCCTGGGGCTGCTTGGGGCTTACTCCACGGCGGGTGAGGGAATGACAGCGAGGCTGCGAGGCCGTGATTTCGGTGCCAGGATGCTCGGGGAAGGTTGACGGGGCAAGTACCCGGGGTGCCCAGAAGCAAAAACCGTGACACGCCCTAAAAAAATCTTAATCCTGAGATAAAACTTTGGGGTGGGGAAATGTGGCAGGTGGAATCCCATCATCCCACCATCCTTCTTAGACATCTGCTACATATATATGTATATATATACATATATGTTTTTTTCTTTTTAAATGCACCTGCTTTTTTTTGAACAAGTACAAGCAGGAATGACTTCTTTGAGATGGTCGACTTGAGTTCGGATCTCAATAATTGCCAATTCATCTTTGTAGGCTGCCCGGCCAATTAGGCTTGCTGTCCCCAGACTAGGCCTTCGCAGTGTGGAAATTACTGCTGCACGGGAGTCTTCGTGGCCCCAGATTGAAATGGTGGTGTTTCACATACAGACATTGACAAAGGGGTCCCCTTTTCTCTGGGCATTGAAATATTGGTGGCATCTTTTCCTTGGGTCATTAAAAAAATATATATCATGTTGGCAGGCTAGTGCAAAGAGCCTGTAGGATAGGGGCTCTTGAAGGGAAGGGAATTTAAGATCTGTCTTTGGCAAATGGTTATGAAGCATCTTGCCTGTGATCTGGGTAAGGATGTTTTTGCCTGAAGTCAGTCTCAGATTTTTACTACTGTTTGCTTGTCTTAATTTGTTAAATCACAACGTTACCATTTTCTGTGCTCAACAACACTAAATTAAAAATTTAACCTTTTGGGTTAAAAATACACACTTGCTTTACCTGTCATTGGTACTGTCTTCCTTTAGTCTTGGATGAACATGCTGAGGAAGAAGGTGCTAGAAGCCACCCTTATTGCAGGAAATCTCCAGGAAATGTTTTAGAAAACCATGCCCTTTCACATCCTGATCCTGACTGGCACCTCTTAGCGGATGGGGGACGTGGGGGCTGTGATTCTGTGCTTAGAAGTCAAGCTTTGCCACACGTGCCCGTGGTCTTTATTTCTGATACTTGCCAACACTGTGGGTTTTGCCTTCTGTCGTGATGTGATGCTGGCCCTGCCACTGTAGGACTCCTTGCAGTTCGCAGAAAATGACATCCTTTGTGGTTTGACGCCACTCCCTCAGTTCAGAATTCTTTGCTCTCTGCCTTGTAAACACCTTGCTGACCTATCACCTGAGCCTTGTCCAGACATTGCATCCTTCTTCATCGACTGACCCGTGAACCCACTGCCCCTCTGCAGTTGGCATTTGCTAGGTGGTAGCTGGGAGTTTATTTGTATGTCTGTCTTTGCTAGGTGCTTGGTAGCTTTGTAACATTGGCACATAACTGTTGTGTGCATGTAGCCTTGGAAAGTTTACGGAATGCATTTGTGAGGAGTGGTCCCAGTTTGAATGTACACTGACTTGGAATGTGAGAAAACCTAGCAGAAAATAATTGCACAAGAAACTTGCAAATATCTAAGGGTGCAGTAAAAATTGCTGCTGGTCAGGAATAAAATTTCAGGACAGGAAACAAAAAACAATGTATAGTGGTACAGAGGTCAGACGGGCCTGGCGGCTAGTGACTGGTCCTGGGGCTTGAAGAGGCAGGCATTTGTCCAAGGCCTGGTGGGTGGAAAGGGAAGGAGCTGGGGATACAGTCTACATCTGTTGATTTGCCTTGGATTTCAGCTTTGCCCCCAGTCTCCTAATTCTACATCTTAATTGTTTTACAAAATCTGGGTACCTACAGGAATTGAATGAACGCAACTAGGTTATTTGGTTCTGTTAGGCAGTCTGTCTCTCATCCCCTAGCCTCTTGCAGGTATGTTTTTCATTCCTTCGTGGCGTTTTGGGTGAAGCAAGTTGTCAGCCTTTTGGAGGAAGAGGAAATCTGCTTGCACTTTTTCCCCCTCTTTGAGTCAGCAGCTGCCACCCAAAGGCTGTGACAGCCCTTCATTGGCCAAGCAACAGGATCATGTATTTGGGGATACTGGGACATCACATCGTCCCCGTCCCGCTCAGCCGGGTGGTTGGCGCTGCAGTGCTGGTGGGCCTCTCTCCACAGCCCCATAACAAGTGGCTTCTGATGGCCAGATGGAGCGCCCACATACAGTTAGGCTTTGATGGTAAAATGAGATTTTAATATAATAAGGTTCCAGCTGGCTAATAGCATGGCTAAAATTACATGCATGGCTGGTCTGTATGTGAGAAGAGCCTATCTGATTACTCCTTTGTGATAGATTTGGAGGGAAAAAAATGGGTGGTTATATAGTTTCATACTTTTGGAAAAGTCAGTTTTGAAATTTGTATTTACTGTGGTGACTCTGCTGAATTCCAGCAAGCCTTCTATTCTATAAATAACCTAGTGGCCTTAGAAATAAAAAGAAAAAAAATCAACATGAGCTTTGAATCTTTTGTATTAATTTGTTATCATAACTGACATAGCCAAAGCATAAGTGTAGTGTTTAGCATTTGCTTTCATACTGAATGGGTTTCCCTTTTGTCGTAGTTTTTATGGCTGTACGATACTGTACACAGTTGGTGCGAGTTACTTATTTCTTAGCAACAGGACATCTAAGGTGCTGGCTGTTAGTCTGTAGCTGTTCATCATTTTCTGCTTCTTTCCTTTGGGCTAACGGCCCCAGAGGGGGGATTACAGGATCAGAGGGGATGGAGAGGGCTTGTATCAGTTTTCAAAGAAAATGGCTGGATTCACTTCTCAAAGGCGTTTATTGACACTGCTTGCAGCACTTGATAGGTTTTGTGATAGTGTTATAGGCTTTTGTTTTTAAAAAGATTCATTTACAGGACTAGGTAAACCAAAGAGAATCACCTTCCTCTCTCCCCTCCTTTTTTTTTTTTTCCTTTAATAAATGAATCCTTTTTTCTTTCTGATAAACTATGGTAAATTTGATACAAATCAGAATTTTCCTGAAAATGAAATAGTGGTTAATTGACATATCTGTTGGTTCACCATTAACCAGAAGGTTGGTTTTTTAAATCTAACTCTTACTGTTAATCATTATTTAAAAAAAAAAAAAAGATTTGAGGAGTGAGGCATTGTGGATGTGACAGTTCTGCTTCATAGTTGATGTGAAACAAGGCCAGATTCTATCCTGGTACTTGGCATGGAGATTCTTTCTTAAGCCTCAGTGTACCACCAGACGGTTAAGTTCTTTACTTTCTTCCCCCCCCCCCCTCTTTGTTTTGTGAGAAAATTTTAGCTAAGGTGATCTGGTTAAGGAAACAGGACCAGTAAGTGACAGAGCTGGAACTCTGATGGTCTGTACCATTTTAAGAGTATGCATTTAGCCTAGCCTGGCGGCCACATTGCCCCGTTTTGGACAGTCTGGGTTTGGCTCTGGCTGTGCCTCTGGCCTCCTCCTGATGCACCTCCTGGGAGGCAGTGGTTATTGGGTTTTTGTCACCTACGTGGGAGACCTGGGTTAAGTTTGCACCTCCTGGTTTTGTCCTCATGCAGTCTTAGCCTTGGTGGGCTTGTGGGGATTGAATTGGTAGATGCGGATGTGTGGGTTCCCTTGCTCTCGAGGGAGCAGAGCTTCTCACATGCATAAAACCTTCAGAAAGCATTGTTTTGAAATGTATACTTTGCTGTGCTAAGGATTTGGATGTCATACTGTTGACATTGGGAAGATACTTCTTGCGTCAGAGTGAGGAGATGGGGTCTCTTTTGGTGAGGTGCAACACTTTGGTGTTACCAGAAATGCCTGGTGGGTTCTCTCCTCGGCTTAGTATAATAATAAAAATCTGGGAATCTGTTGCAGACAGAAAAGTTTATTTTCGAAGGGACCAGGTGAGCAGGGAAGGGAAGGGGAGGGGAAGACACCTGCAGGAGGAAGCCAGGAGGTGGGGTGCCTCTCCAAAGGGGGAGGGAGACAGAGACACCAAAGGTTTGAGGAAGAGTTTTGGGACTTTAAGCCTTCGCTGACCCCTCCTTGTTGGGCGGGAACTTACAGGTAAGATGCTTGCCATTGGTGGTCTCTTAACCAATTAAGAAATGGGTGGGCAACACTTGTGCTGCTCCCACCTGAAGGTATGGCCAAGACCTCAGCAGGCCTGGATGGTCTCATTGTGTTTCTGAGAAGAAGTGGCTGAGCTAGGTGGGTCAAGAGAAATGAAGCCTAAATTGTGAGGTGAAATGGAGATCAGGAAATCCTTGCAAAGGTACAGACCTTGGTAACTGATTTGTAAGAAGGTGGGTAGTTGGAGTGCTGATTTGCAAGGTATCGAGTGGGACTATGACACAGGAGGGTGTGCCGGCAGCACTGGGTTCTATTTCCATCAATGCGTGGCTGCGCTGATGTGTTTTACCTAAGCTAGTGACACATTTGCCTCCCCCAGCGACTTGTGTGCTTGTTAAGGGCAGGGCCTAGGGGCAGGCATGAAGGGAAGGCATGATAAGATGCTGCCAGAGGAAAGCTAGATATTGGACTTAGAAGCACCTAGTTACAGAACTCGGAGTGGAGGAAGCTGCAGTCTACAATGCACAGCCATTGCGAGGAAAGGAAGCAAAGATGTCAGCCTGCAGAGCACCCCCAGTAGACTACCAGGGACAATTCTGACTCCAAGGCGCTGGTTTTGACTTGCTGGTGGCCAGTGGTGTCTAGAATGAAGTTTGTTTTTCCTTGGTGATGAATGACTCCTCTTCCCCAGCCCCTTGATGAGTATCCTGGGGCTTCCTCTTTGCGTCTCTAACTTCTGCTTGCTGCAGGTGCTGATGCTGAGCTGTGTGACTCAGTCTGTGGAGACCACGTCAGGTGATCACTTTTTAAAGTGACTCAGCTGGAGTATATTAGGTCTAACCTTGGTTTTGAGCTCTTCCTTGTTGCACCAATTGCTTTTTACGGCCTTAGGAGCTTGTGGTTGGTTAAATTGATGTTTGGGGCCATCAGGGAGTCTTGATTCTCATCAACTGGTTTTAGGAGACCTGACGTGTTGTTCCATTTTCCATGTTGGTCAGTAGCCAAATTTGAATGTAGTTGGATCATCTTTGAGGATGGTTGGTCTTAATGCCCTAGATTGTTCCAAATGGTTTAGACTCTGTTATTCTATAGTTGCACAAGATGTAGTGGCTGATTTTAAATTTCCTTGGTAAGTTCCTTACCTCTCAGGTCTGCTTTTCAGAATTATTTAGGAAAGGAATTTGTCTTATTTTTTTCTGTTTCCATTTGCTTTAGATTGTCCTTACCTTGTACTCTGTGTCCAATTTTCACCGGCTTCCATGGTATGTGGTAAGCAAAAATAGGTGTGGAGAAAGAGGAAAGGCAGAATCCCTTGCTTTGAGCTTCCCTTCCTTTCAGTGGCTGCTGACAACACCCTGTCCTCCCAGTCGTCACTGTCCCTAGCCATGACAGTGAGCATGGGCTGCTGTTCCATAGCTTCAGCTCTGAGAGAATGGGACGTGCAGGATGTGGCTTTTAAGCTGAGAAACATGTGATATCTTAGGGTTTTGATCCTTCTGTGATTTTTTGTTTTGGTGAATATTGAAAAACTCAGGTGATAATTGTGTGGGTTAGCAAGTGCTCTTTGTCTCTGGCATTCTCTCTCTCTCTCTTTTAATGCAAAGATTAGAAGCTGGCTTTGTGGTCACAGTGCAGTGGGTTAAGCCTCCCCTGGCAATGCAGTCATCTCATACGCAGAGTGCTGCTTCCATGGTTCAGATCGCAGCTGCTGTGCTTCTGATTCAGCTCTCTGTTCCTGGGGAAGCAGCGGATCATGGCCCAAGTGTTTGAATCTCTGCCCTACCAGCATTGGGAACCTGGGTGGCGTTCTCTCCTCGCTCTTGTGGCCCTGGGACAAAATCAGCCGATAGAAGGCTCCCTGTGTCTCTCACTCTTTAAGCAAATCTTTAAAAAATAACGTGCAAAAAAAAAATCCCAGTCTTGTTTCTTTGAATAGCTTGCTCCTCCAGCCCTGTAGACACCGTCCCCCTACCCACCTCTCCATGATGTAAAAATCTTTGATCACTGAGTGGCTAGCATATACTCTGGGGACAGTGAAGAGAGGCAGACACCAGAAGGTACTTAGAATTGTTGTTGTCATCGTATTAATGATACTTGGTTGCAACTTGAGTGCTTTGGGGGAAATTTGAGAGCTTTCTCTGACCATTATGTCTTGGCAGCCAGTGATAGATTGAGAGCTAACAGTTTTCTCAGAAGGGCATTGCTTAGAAAAGCAGGAACTACTCAAAATAGCTATTGAAGTGTGTGGAATGGATGGGTGACATTTTGGCTTAGTTGGTGGGCCAGTTTATAAGGGATCAACCAGGTGGGATTGCTTAAATGGTGAGGAAACCAGGATAGCTGTCTGGTTTTGATCTGCTTTTTCTTATGAAGGATCATTCATTTGGAACATGAGCAACATCTATTTTAGCCTAATCTGTGTACATATATAATACAGGGTGCATATATGTGTACATACCTGTGTATTTCCCTCTCTCAAGACAGTGACTAACAGGAAGTGACTCCAACACACCCTACCCAGCCCATTTATAGTAACGAGTAAGTGAATCTTCCTAAGTTCAAAATGGTAGCTTTTATTTATTCATTTATTTTTAAATTTTTATTTACTTGAGAGATGGACAAACAAGATCTGTCTTCTCTGTGCTGGTTCATTCCAGCAGACCCTGCGCCAGCCCAGAACTCAGTCTGGCTGTAGCACATGGGGAGCAGAGGCACTTGAGGTGTCACCTGCTGCCTCCCAGCAGGTGCATTAGCAGGAAGCTGGAGTCAGGAACCAGACCTTGACATCACACCCAGGTTTGCCCTCCCTTGGGACATGGGTATCTTTTTTTTTTTTTTGCATCTAAGTTTTTTTCTAAAAAAATGTATATTTATTTTTTACTTGAAAGTCAAGAATTAAGAGAGAAAGAGAGATAGATCTTTTACCTGATGATTCAGTCTGGGCTGCAGTGACTGGGGCTGGGCCAACCCAAAACCAGGAGCCAGGATCTTCTTCCAAGTCTGCCACGTGGGTGCAGGAGCCCAGGCACGTGAAGCTGCTTTCCCAGGCGTGTTAGCAGGGAGCTGGATTGGAAGTGAGCAGCTGGCACACGAATCGGCGGCCTTCTGCGATACAGGCGTGGCAGGTGGTAGTTAAGCCATCAAGGCACACTAGCACCCAGGATGTGGGTGTCTTCACTGCCAGCCTAAACACTCACCTCTGAAATACCTTTTGTTTTTTCAACTTTTTGTTTTTGGATTTCTAGAAATCCAAAAAGAAAAGTTTAAATTGAAATGTAGGTTAGCTTTTTGAGGGACTTTTGATAGCTACTGTTTCTCACCTCCTCTTTCTTTTTTAATGTACCTGGCCAAGTTTTTTCCTATAATTGCTTGTGATTATTGAATTAGTATCTGAGATGGATCCAGAAACTCTGTTGAAAGCACTTATTACAGTTACAGCACTTTCTGTGGCTCATTTATGTTTGGACTAAGTAGTAATCAATATTGAGCACTGGAGCATCATTTTGATTTATTTTTCCGCTTAATTGGCCTTTGCTGATCATCCTCCCTTAGCTGCTGGTTTGTGCTCCTGACTTTTGAGTTTCTGCAGAGGATCTGCTCAGGTGCTGTCACTGCTAAGGGAATCTGTAGCTGCCTGCTTTCCATAGAAGTTAGTCGGCTCTCTTTCTGCTTTTTACTCACTTCCTGCCTGCACTTGCCCTCTGCCTGATGGTAGTGGGAATGTTCCCTCAGGGATTCTAAGGAACAGCTGAGGATTCTTGCATAGGACTACAGAGTAAAGGTCAAATTCCTGATCAGGTTACACAAAGTCTTCTGTGAATGGCCCCAGTCCCATTAAAACTCAGCCCCTAAATTTGATCTCTCTTCTAGGTTCACCCTTCCTGTTTTCTCTGTCACCATCTTGTGGGTTACCTGTGTTTATGTGCAGTATCTGTCACTTGTACATCTGATCAGTTACTCAATTCCATTATAATCCAGCCGAAGTGTTTTGGCCACTCTCCATGTTCCTGATTTGTTGGTACTACTGAGAGGAGGAAGAGGAGAAGGGCAGGCCACAGTCTGAAGGGACTACCTCCATGCTCTTGTACCTGCTGCTCCACTCTGTCCTCTCTGCAGCCCATTCATTTTATCAATCTCCTTAAACTACTGTATCTTTTGAAGAGCCCAGCATTATCTCTTCATGCAGGAAAGGTACGCCTCTCCCGCTCATCCCTCATCTTGTTACTTGTGTTGCTCTCACGTTTTTGTGGTTAGTATCTTATAGTATTTGTTGTAGTTTGTTCTCCTTTGCCCTAAGCTTGGAGGCAGTCAGTACATTTTCACTGAATGAATGATTGAGGAGAGAAAAATAAATGACTCAGCGTTGACCTAGTTTTGATTGGTCTATTTGATTGGTTATTTACCTGTTTTTTTTTTTTTTACATAATTTGGTTTATATATATAGAATATACAAATGAGTAATTCAAATAGCATTGCTAAAGACAGAGTCATATCCCAAGATGTTTTAGGGGATTATTTATTGTATTTTATCTATTAAGTATTCTTGCTGGCAAGAGATGCATTGATGGCTTTTTTATATATCTGAAATCTCTGGTTTTGCTTGTATTTTTTTCTCCCTTTTAGCTTCATTGTTTTTCCCGTTTTGACAGTTTTATTTAGTTGTTGCCTCTTGGGGTGTAAGGCTCCTCCATCCTAAAGCTCAACTTGTTTTAGAACTCAGTTCTTAAAGTTGATGCCCCTCCTGCCTTCCCATGTAGTGTTTTCTATGGTATTATCATGGCTATTGATTAGTTTTCTCTGCAGTATCCGTAAATGTCACTTTGGTCTCTAATCACTTAATAAGTTTGTTTTATTATAAGACCACAAACATCTTTTGGCTCTTTCCTATGTTCCTGAGTTATAAGTACTAATATAGAGAGGCTAATAAGGGAATATCCCAGTCCACACTTGGTTATGATAAATGTGATCAGCATAGTAACAGTGTCATAGTGAAATATCACCATTAGGAGACAGGAAAGAAACCAAGTTGAAACCTGAAAACCACTCAACGCAACCCTCTGACTGAAGGTGTTGGGGTTTGCTTCTCCAGACATCAGGCAATTCTGACACCAGACAGCAACTGAATGCCCTAACTCAAGGAGCTAAACTGTCTGCCCAGATCCCAGAGCCTGAAGGCTGGGTCCCACACAATAAGGTGCCAGTGGTAAGCCCCAGGTTGTGACTTGTACTTAGGAGTGACCAGCTGTGAACCACGATTCCTGGGCCCCTCTCCTCAGGTTCAGTTCATTACCTTGAGCATCTCACAGAACTCAGGGAAATGCTTGACTTAGATTTCTGTATTTATAACAGGTTACAGGAGGTAACAGGTGAATAGCCAAATGGAAGAGAGGGTAGGACAGGACATTGGAATCTCTGGTGCAGGTATCTGTGTATTTTGCAATTTGTAAACTGTCTGAAGAAACCTTGACCTTTTTTTTTTTAATTATTATTTTAATGGAGACCCATTATGTTGGTATGTTTGATTACATTGCTGGGCCTTGGTGATCAGCCCAGCAGCCTCCAACCCCTGTGACCTCCCTAGAGATTGGAAATCTTAACCCTTTAATCACACCTTGACCTTCTTGGCGATCAGCCCCTATCTAGGAATGCCGTTTTGTTAGCATGCAATACACAACTTGTGTCACTGCAGAAAGTCCAAGAGTGTTAGATTGGTGCTGGGAACCAGGGGCAGAGAACCACATATCTATTTCCTGTTATTTCACACAGTCACAGGCACTAGAGAATATCTCTTTCATATATTCCCCAGTTTTTACTTTGGCGACCACCAGCCTCCTTTGTGTCCTCACTATCATTTGAAGATAATTTTAAGACTGTCCAGTAGCTTACCCTGCCTGAACTCTCTTCTGTTGCGTGATTCGTCACGCATCCTGTCATCATAATAGTTAAGAAAAAAAAAAAACATGTTTTTCCTCCTCCTGTTCACAGAATGAAACCCAAAAATAAAGCCTGGAATTCAACATCTTTGTCCCAGATTTCCCTTTCTCGTCTTCTCCCACACGAACCTCCCATCCAGGTTTTTTTTTTTTGCCTAAATTCCCTTTAAACACATTCTCACATTTACTGCTTTGATTGTTCAGTCATCCCCTGCTCAACAGTGTTTTATTCCTGCTTCCTCTACTTAGTGAAATTGTGCTTATCCTTTGGCATGGCTCCTCATTGTGAAGTCTGGTGGGAGCCTGCTAGGTCCTGCTGACTTTCTTGAACCCTCCTCTCTTTGCATTCTAACATACTCACTCTCGCCTGTTTCTTTTTCATACCCGTTCTTTCTTGGTTGTCTTTACTGCCTCTTAAGTATTCACCCCACCTTCCTGTGTGGTTAATGATGCTGCCAGTTACACAGGGTATAAATGTGGGACTCATCCTGCCTTCTTGTTCTTGGCAGTTTTTGTTAGTGGATTAGCTCTCTCCTCTTTCCTTTACTATCCCTTTGGGCTCGATGTTGTATCCTGAGAAGAGTAATATAAAATACCCTTTTTGAGTGACTCTTGTTGCCGTTGGTATTCCCTGTAGCCTGTTGGTTATAGGCAGTAAGAATGAATAAGGGCAAACTAGTTTTGTGTTGGTCCCTCTGGAATAGTGCTTGGACCATCGACTAAACCTTTAATATACATAAAGTGTTGATTTCTTAATTATCTTTAGAGGGAGTTATGAAATAATTTTAGGTTTTATAAGAAATTTACTTAAGGATACGGAAGATGGTTAGGATTACAGGGAAAGCAAGAGAAGATGTGAGGAAGCAGGGAGCTGGCTGGGATGCATGCAGACGGTTTTGTATTACGTTTTCTTAGACTCTGCAAATAGGAACTTGATCTTCAGTGTGGGGAATTGTAAGCTAATACAGTACAGTCGTTCTTTGAAGTGATGCTTTTTGACTGCCAGTTAATATCCAGGAGAAAGTCGTGATGTCATTGTTGCCTGTTCTGGAAGGTGCTGGTGGAGTGTGCTGTGCCTGAATGGAAGCCCAATCACCTGGCCTCTGCACCAGCTGGGGGGTTTCGCAAGCACACTGTTTGCCGGCAAGGACTGTTCTCCACACCCAGGCCTAGTCACAGAAGAGCTCTTGAGCTTCTGGAAATTTTTCTTGGTTTGCTCACAATGGGCTTTGATTTGTCCCATTGCGGCATTAACAAAGAATATAGATTTACAGAAGGAAGTGCTTTAAAATTTGAGTCCTTTATGTTTTGAACGATATGGCATACATATTTCAAAAATAGTTGAATTTGTATTGTGTTAAGTGTTACAAGCATTTTTATTACTCAGTTTCTGATGAAGTTAGTGTTTTTGGAGCCTGACCCTGTATTCGTACCTGGATGTTATTTGGAGAATCGGTTTGGGCTTTTTGTACTATAGTATTTGAAGGCTGAGTGTCGTTTTGGTTTTTACTGTTTTGCCTCTTCGGGAAGGAAGATGTTACCAGAAATGCCCGGTGGGCTCTCTGCTCGGCTTAGTATAGAAATAAAAATCTGGGAATCTGGGGCCCGGCGCGGTGGCGCAAGTGGTTAAGGTCCTCGCCTTGCACGCCTGGGATCCCATATGGGCGCCGGTTCTATCCCGGCAGCCCCGCTTCCCTTCCAGCTCCCTGCTTGTGGCCCGGGAGAGCAGTCAAGGACGGCCCAAGGCTTTGGGACCCTGCACCCGCGTGGGAGACCCGGAAGAGGCTCCTGGCTTCGGATTGGCATAGCATTGGCCGTTGCGCTCACTTGGGGAGTGAACCATCGGACGGAAGATCTTCCTCTCTGTCTCTCCTCTCTGTATATCCGCCTTTCCAATAAAAAAAAAAATAATAAAAAATAAATCTTAAAAAAAAATCTGGAAATCTGTTGCAGACAGAAAAGTTTATTTTCGAAGGGACCAGGTGAGCAGGGAAGGGAAGGGGAGGGGGAAACACCTGCAGGAGGAAGCCAGGAGGTGGGGTGCCTCTCCAAAGGGGGAGGGAGACAGAGACACCAAAGGTTTGAGGAAGGGTCTTGGGACTTTAAGCCTTCGCTGACCCCTCCTTGTTGGGCGGGAACCTACAGGTAAGATGCTTGCCATTGGTGGTCTCTTAACCAATTAAGAAATGGGTGGGCAACACTTGTGCTGCTCCCACCTGAAGGTGTGGCCAAGACCTCAGCAGGCCTGGATGGTCTCTGAAGAGAGCAAGGAGCAAAGTGTCAGAGGGCACTGCCAAGGTCTTGCTATTTAGGTGAGTGGCAATTTGAGCTGAGGGGGCAACGAGCACTTTTGGGAGAGTTCTGAAAGAGTGTAGTGTGGCGTGGGCCCTTAGGCAGCTGCGTGTGGCTGGAAGGCAGGGGAGGCACCAGTTGGAGAGGAATACCAAAGCCGGAGTTTGAAGAATTTTGTCATCTTGGGCGCACTTATTCATCAGCTGTGTGTCTGTGACAGGCTTTGAGATTTCTCCAAGTTGCGATTTCCATAATTTGCAAAATGAGAGTAATAAAAATCTGTATCATAGGATTATTGTGAGATGTAAATGAGGTAATGTAAGTACTTGGTACACTAGTATTTAATACCTGTCAGCTGGTTTTAGTGCTGCTTTGAGACATTTGTATTTTGGAGAGCCACTGAAGGATTTTTAAATTAAAGAAGGCTAAAATCAGGTTTATACTTTTAAATGTTAGCTCTGGGAATGGGTTGAAAAACAGGTTGATGAGGAAAGAGTGGAAGGCAGGAATTAAGGAGGCCTGTGCTAGGGTACTGACTACAGGTGGTGAGAGGATGGGGTAAGAAATCAAGTGATAATGAGAGGGAACAGGGTGGAGCTGAGAATCATTTCCCGTTGTTGAAGTATTGCATTCCAGGGAGCAAGTTCTAGAGACTGCCAGGATATAGAAATCATCATTGTATTTGCCTGATTGTAATAGGAGAGGGCTGAAGAGGATGGTTGGAGGCCCCTGCGCGTCACTGCATAGGACCTAGAGCCGAGCTGGACTTCCTTGGAACATTTGGATAACTTGAGGAGGTGGGTGTAGAGCAGTAACTTTGGATATCACACGTGGATTCCAAGCATTGGGAAGCTGAGGCCTGAACCTGCAGTACCTGGTCTGAATCAGTAGGAACAAGTTCCTAAGGGGTTGCAAGGGTTAAGACTCACTTGGACTTGGATCTCTAGATGCTGTCCTTTTGAAAGTTCCCACTTGCTCAAGACTTGAGAGCTTAGTTAGTTTTGGTTCATTTAAAAGCTCAGAAGCATCCATAAAAGCATTTGGTATTTTGACATTTTGTAGTGGAACACTTTGAAGTGTTACTCTATAATCATTTTGGATAAAAATATATTTCTACCTTACAGCTATGTTTTTGTACTAATGTATATATGTTTTCCTTGAGTGCTGTTTCCTTGGCAAGTTCGTTTGTGGTGTTTGGAAAACTGCCTTTCATGGTGAAATGATTTGTTTTCATGTATAACTAAGTTGAATGCTTCTACCTTTCTGCTGTAGTATTAATTAAAGATTCTTGGATAATAGGGGACAAACTTCTGTCCTTTATTTCAGGAATGTTTCTTGCATTATATTGACCAGTTACTGAGTTAAATAGAAGGTACTTTGGTTTTTACACTTAATTTTAGCCGAAAGGCCTGGAAGCAGTTTTACTTTGATCTTTAACATGTGATTAATGCTTAGGCACCTGCCCAAGATGTTATTTTACTTTATATTTATTATATTTTATAAAATTATGGTTCTTTGAGCTGTTGAAGTAAATGAGATTTTGAGATTGTGCACGAAATTATAGATGTTATAACTTTTTTGTTTTTGAATTTAGAGTAAGACTACCTACTGCAGTGTCCAAGGCCAAGAAAAGTGCCTTTCAGTACAGCTGTGACCTTAACATATTTTGATTCTTCAGTAATCTTTATTTCCTCATTCAGTAGTTTTTATTGTCTTGAATGCCTTTCCTACATTTTACGCTATTTATATTTGTAGAAATATACGTTTTTTTGGTGGCATTTATTTTTAAGGAGCTCCCTGTCTAGTAGAGAAAGAGAACAGAGGAAGACATGGTTTTCAACATCTTTACTGTGAATGCTGACCTCAGGACCCCTGGCTGATATGTAGGGGACACATCTGACCTAGCAGTCTAATACAAGTCAAGACATTGGACTTGGTACATCGCAGAGAGCAGACTGATTGGCATAAGTGGATTGAAGGCAGCCTCGTGGAGACCTTACCGCTTACGCCTTTTTATAGACTACGTTGTGTAAGCTTCTTGTCTTCCTGACAGGGGCGATATTCTGTGTAATGGACGTGACAAGACGGCTGAAGTGGGTAGGAGGAAGATACAGAGGAGACGAGTTGGCGAGAATAGGAATGACTTAGCAAGAATAAGGGAAATCTGGGACTGACTCTTTTTCCTTTTTCTGTTTTATTGTTCAACAGGAGTTTCGTATTCATAGCCATGTTTCAAGACTGAGAATAGTGTAAGGAGTCTCTGACTACTCCTTATCTAGATTGACCAGTCATTAATATTTTATGCTGTTTACCATTTGCTGTTTCACATCTATACAAGCATGTCTGTATATATCTATCTATCTTTATATCATGGCCCTTTAGCCCTTAAATACTGTAGCATGTCTTGCCTAAGAGTGGAGTTTTTTTTCCCATTGTGCAGTTATGTCCTTCACTAAATTTGGCACTGATATAATAGTCTAATCTACCACTGGTATTTCAATTGACCCAGTCTCCTTTATAGCAATAATCCCTCTACAGACTGCTTTTTAAAGCGCAAAGAATGACTCATGAGTGATTTGTGGCAGACATTTTCTATTAAGAGTCTAAAGAAAATCAGAGTCTTTAAGTCGGGTTCCTTTCTGCCCCTCATCTGTCCCCCGCCTTGTCTTTCCCATCTCTGAAAATGACAGTGCTGTCAGAGTAACTGTTGAAGCCAAATGCCTGAGAGTCGTTCTTGATTTTTCTCTTTCTCTTTTTTGTTTAAGGCATCACAGTCATGGGACTGGTATCTCTCCCATTTATCTTGAAAGCCATCTGTCTGCCCGCCCATTCCAGTCTGCCTGGGCCACCATCACTTCTCATCTGTATATTCCTACCTTATTTCCTACCTCATTTCCCTATTTCTGTATTTCCCCCCTGCAGATTCATTTTCTGTATTACACCCAGAATGATCTTTTAGGAGTGCGGATCAGATCCTGTCTCTGTCCTGCCTTTACAGCTCCCCAGGCTGGAGGGCGTTCTGCCTTGCTTGCTCACAGCTGACATACTCTCCTGACCTTCTTGATGCCCAGTCCATCACTTTCTCTATATAGTATCATTGTTCTTCTTTTTTAAGATTTATCAATTTTTATTGAAAAGGAAGATTTACAGAGAGAACAAGAGCCAGAGAAAGATCTTAAATCTATCTGCTGATTCACTCCCCAAATAGCTGAGCCAATCCAAAGCCAGGAGCCAGGAGCTTTTTCCAGGTCTCTCACATGAGAATAGGGTCCAAAGGCTGTGGGCCATCCTGCACTGCTTTCCTAGGTCATAAGCAGGGAGCTGGATTGAGAAGTTGGGACACAAACCCGTGCCCATATGGGATCTCAGCACTTGCAGTGTGAGGATTAGCCAGTTGAACCAATGGCTGGGCCCTGTTTGGTTTTGTCACACAGTGATAGCTGTGTGTGGCTAGTGGATAGTCTTTTGACAAGGCAGCTGTATGAGCAGTGCAAATGCAGAATATTCTTACAATAGCACCCAATACCATGGGTGGTGCTGTAGTGAGATGTTGTGTGGGCAGGGGTTATTCATGTGTGCAAAGACCTGCAAAATGGTGACTGTGTGTGTGTAGTTCTTAGGCCAGAGAGGCTAAATGACTGAAATAGGTTCTGGGAGACATTGTGTGTGAGCAGGAGCACAGGGCATGAAGTTCTTTGGACTGGATGTCAGGTGACTGTGGCTGCTGATTGGAAAAGTGCTGAGGGAGAGGAAAGAATGTGGGGATAAATCTTCTAGGTTCATAGGAAACAGTAGGCAAGGCTTCTGGTAGTGCAAGAGTTTGTCCTTAGGGTTTTTATTATTTTAAGTGTTGCTATGCAAAAAAAAAAAAGTTATAGGGATTTGCATCAAAGCTTTTTCTGTTTAAGAATTATTTCAGTTTTATTTGAAAAGACAAAAAGAGGCAAAGAAAGAGAGATCCTCCATCTGCTAGTTCACTCCCCAAGTGACTGCTACTGCCAGGCTTGGGTGAGCTGTGGACTGCTGCTTCCCAGGGTGCACTTCAGCCAGACTGGAAGCAGGAGCTGGACTTAGACCTGGCACTGGCACGTGGGCTGCAGTCACCCCGAAGGCTGATGGGCTGGTCCACAGTGCTCCGCCCCATTTTTTACAAGCTTATGTTTGTTGGCTAAACACGGGTTTATCTTATCACAGTAAATGGAAGTATTTTTCTTCAGCATCTGTTGCTTTATCTCTTTGCCTTTCTTGTTTTTTTTTTTTTCTACCTGTTTCCAGGAATGTTGACTACTTCAGAAAAATTGCTTATTCTTTGGGTTTTTGTATTGAAACTAACAATATAAGATGGCTTTGACTGATTCTTAAAAATATTTTCTGTGTTATATACAGCTTTATTGTACCTTCAAAGAGGGAACAGGTGCTCTGATTTCTGCTGTGTGAATAAGCTCTTGGATGTTTCATGCTGTGAAATCTGATTTTTCCCTCCTCTGCCTATCTGGCAACACAGGCAACCATGACCTATGCCAGTCTGCAACGTTTGCACTTCAGTATCTTGGCCTCCTCCTTGTGTACCAGTGAAGGTATTGAAAAATACCTTCTTCTTTTTTTCTCCAGCAAAATTTACTTGTCATAGATCCATAAGTTGATGTCATGATATGCTATTTGAAAAACTGGTATGCTAAATGGTTTAAGAAAGTGAGAATGGGGCCTGGCGGCGTGGCCTAGCGGCTAAAGTCCTCACCTTGAACGCTGCCGGAATCCCATATGGGCACCAGTTCTAATCCCGGTAGCTCCACTTCCTATCCAGCTCCCTGCTGGTGGCCTGGGAAAGCAGTAGAGGACAGCCCAAAGCCTTGGAACCCTGCACCCACGTGGGAGACCAGGAAGAGGTTCCTGGTTCCCAGCTTCAGATCGGCATAGCATCGGCTGTTGTTGTCACTTGGGGAGTGAATCATCGGACAGAAGATCTTCCTCTCTGTCTCTCCTCTTCTCTGTATATCTGAATTTGTAATAAAATAAATAAATCTTTAAAAAAGAAAAGTGAGAATGAGGCTCTATGCTTAAATTTGAATCTCAACTCCATCACTTATTAGCTGTGTGACAAAATTATATATACCTCATGGAGTAGTTGCAACAGTTAAATGAGTTAGCATGTATGAAATCTGTAGAATGTTGTCCAGCATAGAGTAAGAATTAAGAAAGTGTTAATGGGTACTGCTACTGCTATTGCTATCTTCTTACCACTAGCCGTACTGTTACCTCCCATCTTACTGTTGGGACCAGGGGCGAAGCCCCTTACTCTGTGTGTGAATTTGGACAAGTTACTTAACATGGCCACAACTCAGATTCCTGTTCTGGAAAATGAAAGTTCTCATATTCCGATCTTGTTATTATGCAGCTAATATAATTCTTGTAAGTTGCTTAGCACAGTGTCACATATCTACTGTAATTAATAAAAATTAGCTGTTTTTAAGGACTGTGCTTGCATAGGAGAAATGTTTCTTTCCTTTTTAAAAGATTTATTTATTTTTATTGGAAAGGCAGATTTATAGAGAGGCGAGCCAGAGAGAAAGATCTTGCATCTGCTGGTTTACTTCCCAAGTGGCTGGAGCTGAGCTGATCCAAAACCAGGAACCAGGAGCCTCTTCAGTTCAGGGTCTCCCATGTGGGAGCCTGTATCTGGCTCCTGGCTTTGGGATATCCTCCACTGCTTTCCTAGGGCATAAGCAGGGAGCTGGGTGGGAAGTGGAGCAGCTGGGACATGAGCCAGCACTCTTCTGGGATCCCAGCACTTGCAAGGTGAGGGTTTAGCGCGCTGGGCTCAGGAAATATTTCTTGTGTAGATTGGGGAGGCACTGCAGAGCCTGTCACCCACAGGTGTTTCTGTTTCTGTGCCTGCCCTGGGGACACCATTCATTTGTGTGCACTACTGTTGGTCACGTAATAGACTAGATGGTGAGAATTTAAAATGAGTGTTTTGATTAAGCCATTGAGTATGTATTGTTAGTGACATTTGCATCATGCTTATATTTTTGAAGGTATTTCTGTCACTCAGAGTTTCTTCTGTTCTTTCTGGTTGGGTTGTGCATACACATTAGTAAGAGCTAATCCCTCCCTCCCCAGGCACGATTCTCACGCCCTGCTGGGTTCAGGCAGTGCTGTCCAAGGAGGGTGGGCAGGGCCTTTACCTACCCTGGCTGTTGCCTGCTCAGTGCTCCTGCTTAGAAGACCAGAACCCTGGGCAGTTTGCTTTCAAGCTGACACCTCTGCCTTGATTTCCTGTCTAATGTTTTAGGTCTCATCATGGATGTGAAAACCCACAAAAATTTCATGTCCAGTAGGATCTTGTTCCAAGTTTTTTTTTTTTTTTGAGTTCTGCTGCCGTAGAAAAGAGGACACAAATTTACAAAAGCAACACAGAACAAAATGCTCTTACTTTTGTATTCCCTCAAGTTGCTGCCTTTTGCTTGTCATCGAAAAACAATGGATTGTTCCTGACTCCATTTCATCACCTTTTTAAAAAAAATTTATTTATTTTTTTTATTGGAAAGTCACATATACAGAGAGGAGGAGAGACAAAGAGGAAGATCATCCGTCTGATGATTACCTCTCCAGGTGACCACAGCGGCTGGTGTGCCAGTCTGGTGCCAGGAGCCAGGAACTTCTTCTGGGTCTCCCATGTGGGTGCAGGGTCCCAAGGCTTTGGGCTGTCCTCAGCTGCTTTCCCAGGCCACAAGCAGGGAGCTGGATGGGAAGTGGAGCTGCCGGGATTAGGCACCCATATGGGATCCCGGTGCGTGCAAGGTGAGGACTTTAGCCGCTAGGCCACGCCACCAGGTCCTTATCTCCTCTTTTTTTATGCTGGAGTCCACTGTAGTAAGATTTGTGTTCCTTATCTTCTTTCCTGAAAAGGAGATTAAATTTGTCGATGCTCAAGTTCAGTCATTGTTTTTCAAGGTTCATTTTTTCTTTGCTTCCCTGTAGAATTTGACTATACTGCCTGACCTTGAAATTCTCTCCCAAACTGTTTCTTTTGGTTTGTGTCCTTCCTCTTGGATCTTACCTCCTTGGCCTTTCCCGTTGTCCCTCTGCCTCCATTTGTTCCTGAAATGTTGATGCTTCCTTGGCAGTATGCTCAGCCTTTCTGTCTCTGTTCTCTGTTTTTCTAGTGACAACTGTTTCTAAACCTTTGACCCTCTTGCCTGCACTGACAGTTTCCGAATCTTCCTCTCCCATTCAGACATTGCCCATGCGTTTGATTCTTTCATTTGATCTGTGAACATCTCCATAAGCCCTCCTCTCCCCGCTTGTCCTCGGTGAAAGATACAACCCTGTGTACAGTTGGTAAGCCTGGAATCCTAACCTTTTGCTTCTTATTTCATGTGTCAGTTTTTCATCTATTTATTCTCTAAATAGTATGCTCCCTTATTTTATGCCCACTATTGTGGCAAAATCCTTGCAATTTAGCATCTGTGGTATTATGTGGTAACCTTTTAGTCCATCTCTTTATTTCCTCTAATCCCTCCTCCTTACTGAAATCAGAGTGCCTTTTCAAAATTTGGGCTAAATCTTTTTTCCTATTGGGCTTACCACCCTCTGGTTTCCTAACTGCCCCTAGAAAGGTTGGACCTCTGCTGGCTGTGTTTTCTCCTGGGTTCTCTGTCTCTAATGCATTTCTTTGACCCACCTTTGTTCCATTAATAACAGTTTTCTGAACATGCTGTGCTATTCTGTGCTTTGCTTTTGGTTTTATGACCTAGGTAGTATTGCCTTCCCAATTCACTGTGTTTGTTGTTTAATAATTAACTACGTATCTCTGAGCCTCGGATCAAACGTTGCTTTCCATATGAAGCCGTGTATGATATCGTCCTCTCCCAATTTAGCACTATATTTTGTGCTACTCTGTATGTTAGCTATAGTTCTTCCTTGCCGTGTTTTTTTCCTTACCCCCCACAAAAGTAACATGGGACATCTTACTTCATCTGTAGCCTCCAGGCCTTCAAAAAGTATTTAGTGATTAAATGAAACCTTTTTTTACTAAGGCTTATTTATTTTGTAAGAGATGCAGAGGAAAAATAATAGAGACAGAAGGATCTCTCCCATTCACTGGCTTACTCTTCAAATGGCCACAATGACTGGAGCTGAACAATCCAATGACAAGAGCTTCTTCCAGGTGGGCACAGAGCCCCAAAGCCTTGGGCCATCCTTCACTGCTTTCTCAGTCCATTAGCAAGGAGCTGGATGGGTAGTAGAACAGCTGGGATTGAATGAACCGGTGTCCATATGGGATGCCAGCATTGAAAGAGGAGGATTAGTTTGCTATGCCCCTGCATTGGCCCCTGAAGGAAGGTATTGGTGTTCTAAGAACTTTCCCTCCATATCAGATTATAAACTTTATAACAAGTATTTTATAATGCCACGTGGTTTTTTGGGATTTTCTGCCATAGTTACTTAATGGAAAAAAAATTGTGTTAATCTTATCTGGGAGTATGCAGGGGATTAAATGTGGACTCCCTCAAAAGAAGATTATGGATATTTGAATTGTAAGCACAAGATAGTTCCTTTTTTGAGTCATCATGTCTTACATCCTTTTTAAAAACGATTTCACCATTTTTATTGGAAAGGCAGATTTACAAAGAATAGGATAGACAGAAAGATCTTCTATCCACTGGTTCACTCCCCAAGTGATTGCAATGCCTGTGCTGGGCTGATCCAAAGCCAGGAGCCAGGAGCTTCTAGGTTTCTCATGTGGGTGCAGGGGCCCAAGGACGTGGGCTGCCTTCTGCTTTTCCACCATAAGGAGAGAGCTGAATAGGAAGTAGAACAGTTGGAACAAGCAATGGTGCCAGTATGGCATGTTGGTGCTTTCAGATGGAGAATCAGTCATTTGAGCCATCATGCCTGTCCTGAAGATGTATTTATTTTCAAAGCAGAGCTAGAGAGAGAGAGCCAGAGAGAGACCGCTGGCTGTTCCAACTGCTGGTTCATTCCCCTAGGGGTACTGTATTGAGTCAGGCCGAAGTCAGGGACAGGGATTTTAGCCAGGTCTCTCACAGGTAAAGCAGAGTTCCAAGTACTTGAGCTATCTTCTGTTGCTTTCCTAGGCACATCAGCAGGGATCTAGAACAAAAATGGACTGGCTGGAATGGAACCAACGCTTGCCTGGAATGCCAACATGGCAAGCAGCTTAACTGACTTTGCCACTACACCAGCAACAGTGTAAAGTAGAAATTAGAAACCAGTTCTGTGGGAATTCAGATATTAATTAAAACATGCTTCCAACTGTATGTTAAACCATTATGCTTTGTGTTTGTTCATGTGTGTGTTAAGCTGTGGATTTGTGGTAAAAATTTAATACATTCTTACATTGTTGTTTCTTGCTTCAGCCTTAATTTATAGGTCATCACTTGTATTCTATTTTCTATTCCAGGGATTGAATAGAAAACATATGAATGAAAATCTGGGTCTGTGTTTTCATAGACTGTGGCTCTCCAGTGAGTGGGGCCCAAGCCTGGAGTGGGCTAAGTGTTTTGTCAGTGTGTTGACCTGGAACCTAGCCTGGTGGACCTTGACACCAGAGGCAGAGGCACCTTGACAATTTGAACAGTGTGAAAGAGTGAGGTGTTGTGCCTTCTAGCCACAAGGGACAATATATACATTTACATGTTGGTGAGCCTGTGGTCTGCTATGGAAACTGACCCGTAATAGGCCTCAACAAATCTGGCACATGCTTTATAAGGAATTAGTGAAAGAATCCTGGGCTGATTGTTAGTTACACACCCATATATACCTTTGAAAATACACTGCTTCATTCTGACTGGACCCCGACTTGATTCTCAGTGCATATCTTCATTAATCTGAGGACCGAGGAGAGTGCATTCTGCTGGCTTACCTGCCAAATGTCTGTAACTGCCAGAGCTCTCCAGGCCAACTTCAGGAGCTGGGGACTGATTTTAGGTCCCTCTCGTGGGTAGCAGGAACTCAGCCCTTTGAGGCATCACATCTCCTTCAAAGTGTGCATTAATGGGAAGCCAGAAGCAGAAGCCAGAGGTGCGACTCCAACCCAGGCACTCTGTGACTCAGGAACCTTAACCAGTGTCCTAACTGCTAGGCTGCCTGTCTCCTTGGGGTGTGGTTTCATGTACATTTTAAGGTATGGGTTTTTACCAGATTCTTTCCTTTCCTGCCAGGTGGAGTTGGTTTTCTGGTCTTTGTAGAGAACACACTTGTTTCTTGAGTTGCTTGCCGTTATTGTCCCTGCCTCCAATGACATATACAACTCCAAAATAGGGCATCTTGTGCAAAGTTAGAGTCTGTCCTTAGCGCGGAGGTTAAACATCTTACATGGTCCAGATTTCCCTTAAACAATCCGAAGGTGGCCTGTGGTTAACTTGGCCACTGTTCCTTATGGCTTCGTGAGCTCCAGTTCAGGTGGTTAGCTTATATCAGAAAGAGTGTGTTCAGTGGTGGTATCTCATCTTGGGCGTGTCCTTGGGTGACATCCAGGTGTTCACTGAGTCCTACTAAGGAAGAAGAGACTCCTGCCTACCTACATGCATTCATGTTGAATGCCAGGCAGTTATGAATGGTTTGGCATTTGATATACTTGCCTGCCTTACTCTGACGAGTTCATGAAGGGTTACATTTTTGAGGATTTCTCTAGATTTGCCAGGTTGTTAGGTAGGGATGATATTCATTGCAGCTCTTTACATCCAGTGCTAAATGGAACCATACTATTTGTAGTCTTCAATAAATTGATTTTTTTTCAGAATACTGTTGGTTTCATCTGTATTGTTCTGTTAAATAATAGTTGTTTTTTCCCCTCTTTATCATCATATTGTAGTCTTTGAGTATTAGGTCAAAACTACTATTAATTTTTTCTGATACTTTAATATCAGTGGAGTTTCATTTTTACAGAATGCTTCATGTTTGGTTACATATTTGAGCAAACCTGGGGGGTGGGTAATGGATGCCGGCCAGTCGGTCCCACTAAATGCCTGGTGTGAAAGAGCCTGCTAATCACCTGTCTGTGTTAACGTTACTCCCCTTACTCTCGTCTCTGACACACGCAGAGAGACGGAGAGAGAGAGAGATTGATTGAGAGGAATGAGTGCTTTTGCTTGCTGGTTCACTCCCCAGATGTCTGCAGCATCCAGGGCTGGATCAGGTGGAGTTTGGTACAGAGGACCTCCATCCAGATCTCTCACGCGGACGGCAGGGACCCAAGCACTTGGGCTCTCAACTGCAGCTCTGCCGTGTACACTGTCGGGGAGCTGGTTGGACGTGGTCCAACTGGATGGGAACCAGCTCTGATACTAGGTGCAGGCATCAGGATCTGTGGCTTACCCTGCATCACAGATAAGATTTTTCCGTTTAATGACTAGGGGAACTTCTGATGCCTCTTTTATCTATGTTGTTCTCTTTGTAAGAGAAAATTGCAGGAAGTAATAAGCTTTGGATCTACATTTACTAGTGTTCTTTGGTGTTAAGTCAAAATTAGCATTATGTATTTAAGCATGAAATGTGCAAGTTATGTTTGAGCCTGACCAGACTGAGTACAAATGGAGTTGGAGCCAGAGGACAGAAAGGCCAAACTGATTCAAAAATGGGGCTTTGTGTTGGCTCGATGGACACTTTTTAAACTGTGAGGAACCCGAGATTGCACTGTTTTAAACTTTACTTTGGCCTAAAGTGTCTTTTTGTTTTTTTTTTTTTTTTTTGCTTATTTAATTGGTTTCATTCAAGGCTTTGAACTACTTTATGCCACAGGGAACAGCCAGGATAAACAAGAAAAGGGATTACAGGGGAAGTAAGTGGATAATACAGGATAAAAAAAACCCAATAAACAAAACAATCACCTATACAATAAATCTTTCAAGCTGTGGTATCAGTATCTGAATGTGAAGGCCAGTTTCTTTGGCAGCGACTGCTTAATGTGTAGTTGTCACTGTTGCTGCTCAGTTAATTGCTTGAGGACTCAATAGTGAATTTATGCCCTTTTCCTGCTTAAAGTACAAAGCAATTCCGTACACTCTAAAATTGGAAGCTAAATTCATACTTTCTGTTTGGAAACTAAAAAAAGGAAATGAGTGGGTGGTTCCTCAGGTGATAAGCTAATGGATATGAAAAGAGCTTGAAAAAAGGACAGCTCTTACTGTTGCTCTGTGGAATGTCTCCCTTGATTAGTACCTAGGCTCTTGGCAGGCTCTGTGTGTCTCCCCTTCCTTCATGCTGCTCGCTGGCCCTGGGTGAGCCTCTCAGAATATTTTGTGATTTTTGTCCTGAGGGCAAGCTGCATTGGCCTTATGTCCAGGCTGGCTTGATCACAGTTCCTCTGTGGCAACCTGCGAAGTAGTGACTTTGGACAAGTATTTTAGCTTTTCCAAATCTTCACGTAGCCATTTAAAATGGGATGAAATTCACTCCTTTATAATGTGGTCATTGAACAGTACAGAAAAAAAGTGGCAAGCTTAGTAGCTCTCACGTAAGCACTTTGTAATGTTTGCTCCTTTTTTTTCTTTTCATCTCACTGTAGATTTCTTTAAGAAGGAAGAAGGTGTCAGTTACTGTTTTGCTTTGTAAGAATTTATAGGTAGCCTAGAAAATTCTTTCAAATGTGAAATTACAATTTTGTCCATGTGTGTGCTGTTCTTTCAGAAATTTTCTTACAGTAACTTAGCTGAGAAAATCTGAGACATTGCCAAGCCCCCACCCCAGGTAGTCTTAGCTGATCTTGCACCTAAAGTTCATGGACAACGTTAAAGTGTGTAAGAGAATATTGTGTCCTCAGATGTTTTAGCCAAGATACACTTTCTCAAATTGTTGATTGCCCATTTAGGAAGCTACCAATATGAGGGAGACTCATTGTTTCATTTTATATTAGAGCAAATGGAGAAGTCTCCAGAAATGCTTACACGGTAGCTCAGAAACAAATGCAGTGACAGTACAAGTAATGTAAACAGATACAGGATCTTTCATGTTGAGTGATCAGAGTGGTCTTCAGATCCCAATTCAAAGTACCTCATAGATTTTTAAAAAAAGATTTATTTTATTTTTATTGCAAAGTCAGACATACAGAGAGGAGAGACAGAGAGGAAGATCTTTCGTCCGATGATTCACTCCCCAAGTGGCCACAACGGCTGGAACTGAGCCAATCTGAAGCCAGGAGCCAGGAGCTTCTTCCTGGTCTCCCACGCTGGTGCAGGGTCTCAAAGCTTTGGGCTGTCCTCGACTGCTTTCCCAGGCCAGAAGCAGGGAGCTGGATGGGAAGCGGGGCTGCTGAGACTAAAAACAGCGCTCAAACGGGATCCCGGGCATGCAAGGCGAGAGCTTTAACCACTACGCTATAGCGCCGAGCCCCAATAACTGATAGAATTTGTGTTGCAGTCACTTACACATTTAGAAGAAGTTAGTATTCTCCATAGGAAATAGTGCATTCAAATTATTTTCTCATCCCTTGCAAGTGGAAGTACTCAGACTTTTTATTTATTTATTTAGTTTTTTTTCAGAAACAGTGTGGATATCTTTTTTTTTCTTGTTTACCTTGTGTCTCTAATGTACTCAGGTTCTCCTGGGAGACAACCTGTATTACCCTCATCTTAGAGTGAAAAATAAAAGCACAGAGAACAAAACTGTAGACTGTTCTCATGCTGGTGGCAGTCAGGGAGATGTTAAAGATTTCTTATTTAGAGGTGAACACCCAGAGGACTGAATCTTTAATATGTGTCATTCAGTGATTTGCAGACTGACACATGTCATTTGGTAACCAGTTTTCTGAGCGTATCTGAGGGTGTGAGTATGTTTAGCGGTGAAGATGATTGTCCGAGATGGGAAAGGCAGTTCCCTGGCATGGAGTCCGCCACTGTCCCGCTCACAGCTGCTTGATCATGACACTACTATGGAGTCTACATTTGATCTCCAGTCATTTTTCTTATGTTGTAAGTAACTACCAGTTGTTCATCGGCCCCTTAAAACACAGCTCTGAATTGATTGCATTTATTTGCCTTAAGAGGCTGAGTTAATTTAAGACTTGAAGCTCTATTACATTGATGGTTCTTTAATAGGCTTGAAAGAATATAAAACCCAGTGTGTGTCCTAAACAGGTTTACTTCCCTATGGGTCAAATAGATACATGGATGATTAGCAGTTAGACACACTACATTATTCATGTGAAAGGAATGGAGAAGGATGCAAGGTTAGTTCTCACCGGCAGGGTTTGTGGATGTGGTGACTGAGGACTTTGAGAGTAGGGCCTTCAGGGTGGTCCATCAAAAGGCAGAAAGCACCCGATGAGCTTTAGGGAGTGACAAGTGGTGCATCTTGGGGTATGTATATAATCAGGACAAAGTAGCACAAGGCAGAAAGGCGATGCCAGCATCGTAGTGGGTATGCCCGCTTAGGCTAAATGCCCACCCTAACATGCGGTTTATAATCAGTAGGGTGACAAGGATCAGATTTGTGCTTTAAGAGGGTAATTGTTGGCAGTTGGAATAAAAGTGAAATGGAAATCTTGAGATAACATTAGAAGCCCTGGCAGTAGTAGTACAGGAATAATTGTGGAATAGAAGTCACAAGTTTGGAATAAATTCAGACATTTAAAGGTAAAATTAATAAAAGATATCTGCTACATTGAGATCTGGAATTGTTGAAATGATCATTTTTGAAGAAGTGATGATAATTGAAATTTAAAAAATCCTTTTTGTTCTTTATCTGAAGAACTTTTATTTTTATGTCTTTTTATGTACAACTGATACGATATTAAATAATTTTTATGGAGACTTAGGTTAGACTGTTATATAGACTTACTGAATCTAATCTTTGTTAAAACTTGACTGCAAAAGTGTAGGTGAATTTGAAATACTCAGTGATTTAAAGACAAAGAAATCATCTCTTCCTTTAACCACTGTTAAGTTATATTTAAACACATGTGTACAAACATGCTTATTTTTTATAATGTAGTGTTAATGTTTTCTGAAAGGGGAATCCATTGCATGATTTCTCAACATATAAAAATAGGCACGCTCATGTATGTGTCCATTGTTACATTCTTCCTGAGTCAAACAATAGCAAAAATGAAAAGCAGATAAATACAGAATTAGGCTCAGTAATCAATATTTAGTGTTCTCTCAGAGAAATGATCTAATAAGCCAACGATTATCCATTAATTCAGGATAATATTAGTTAAAGATTTTTAGGGTACCTTTAAGTTCTTGGGAATTATCTTTAAGTTGTGACATTGTCACAAAATAGTCACTCTTGAAATATTTAGCAAAATAATCAATTTGAACACAGATTTGCACCTTTTATAGATACTATATGTAGTGTTAGCTTATTGGATTGGTAAGCCTGTTGAAATTTTAGAAAAATGTACGCTTGGCTGAGCATGGTAGCCTTGTGGCTGAAGTCCTTTCCTTGCATGTGCTGGGATCCCATATGGGCGAAGGTTCATGCCCCAAGAAGCTCCTGACTCTTCAGATAAGCTCAGCTTCAGCTATCTTGTCCACTTGGGGAGTGGGCCAGTGGATGGAGGATATTTCTGTCTCTCCTACTCTTTGTAAATCGACCTTTTCAATGAAAATGGAATCAATCTTAAAAGGAAAAAAAAAAAAAGAAAATAACACCCTAACAGAATATATACACATGTTTACATTCACCTCTTATTAGAAAAAGCATCAAAGAATAGAGCTGGTTTTAATAAGCCAAAATTATGGAACTAGTTTTTTTTAAAGATTTATTCATTTTTATCGCAAATTTAGGCATATAGAAAGCAAGAGAGACAGAGAGGAAGATCTTCCATCCAATGATTCACTCCCCAAGTGACTGCAATGGCTAGTGCTGTGCTGATCAGAAGCCAGGATCCAGGAACTTCTTCCGGGTATCCCACATGGTTGCAGGGTCCCAAGGTTTTGGGCTGTCCTTGACTGCTTTCCCAGGCAACAAGCAGGGAGCTGGATGGGAAGTGAAGCTACCAGGATTAGAACCAGTGTCCATAAGGGATCTTGGCGTGTTTAAGGTGAGGACTTTAGCTGCTAGGCCACGGTGCCGGGCCCTATTGCATTTCATTTTATGACATTATTTCATAGGCTCTGAGGTTCCCCCAACCCTTTCCTGTGGCCTCACCCCATGCTGGATTACTCCACCTTTATTGCAGTATTACAGTTCGAATCCAGTCATGCTTCTTTCATTGCAGGCATGTACCATGCACAGAGTCCAGCATCTTATTGTCCAGATAAATTCAACTGTTAGAAACTCATTCTTAATCCAGTTTGAATGGAAATTAACTTTTTAAATAAGTTAGCAAGTTAGCAACAATCTTTAGAAATGTAAACATTCACTGACCCTGAGGGACACATTTTTCTTTTATTTGCATTTTGCCATTTTTTGTGTTTGTATAGAAATTTTGTAGAGTCATTGCTATTAGTTAGTGACTATATTTCTGTTTGTGTTAGCACACGTTTTAATCCATTATTATCTCATCACAAACCATGCCATAACTTACCTCCCATTTTTTTTCTAGTTTTATGCTCTTGCATCTGCATTGAAACTTGTGTTTGTACTTTTTCATGATCATTAAAATAACTATGTGGATTGGATGAATGAAGGAATCAGCTTTATTAAATCTTAATCCTTTTCACTCCTGCACTAACTGTGGTGTCTGTCTATGTTCCTGGGTAGAAATTCTTTGGAGTTGGTGGCTTAATGTGACAGCTGGGATCTTCAACCCTTAATACCAAAGGAATTCTTTTTGGCAGTGTTGCATTATTTGCCTAATCCTTCCCAGGATTTTAGTAATTAAGGCTGTTAAAATGTATTCCAGGTTGTGTAAAATCATGGCCTTTTTTTTTTTCTGTTTAAAGCAAAATAGTTATTTTGTTACTTTTACAGGTGAGAATGTTACAAAGTTTAAAAAAATAATTCTTGGATTGGAAATTGAAAGTTGTGCTCCACAAGTATTATTTTTGTTTCCAGTTGGTAAACCTGATAGTTTCTGATTATTGCTGTCATTCACAGTCCAAATTTATTATGCAAATTTTAAAGTCAGTGTTATTCCCTCCCATCCTGGAAGTTATTATTTTACTTAGTACACTGACTGTTAGTTGAGTTTTGTAAGAATCCTGGGTAGCTTTTGAGCTTTTCTGAGTGAATTAGGTAGGCATTCACACTATGTGATAATATACGCAGTTGCCCTCACTTAGAAATGTTTAATCTCTTCTCTTTTTTTTCTCCCCTCAGATTCTGTCAGATTTTAAGAACAAATGCACCTTTTAGCTCATGGAAGAAAAAACACAAATCAAGGCATTTTTGGGTTCCAAGTTGCCGAAGTATGGAACAAAATCTGTTAGAAGTACACTGCAACCATTGCCAAATGGGACACCTGTGAACTTATTAGGAACAGCCAAGAGTAGTCCTGTTAAAAGCTACATCAGAAATAATGGCTCTGATTGTCCCTTGTCCCACTCATTTAACTGGAGAAAAACAAATAAGTACCAGCTTAGCACACAAAGTACTGAAGATCCTAAAAATCCTACCAACACTCAGAGTTCACAAGACAAATTAATCGAGCCTGAAAAGCATGCTCCTACTCAAGGGGTGTTTGATACAAATGGGCTAAAGGGAGGGTTGAGAAGTGTTTCTTTACTTTCGTCAAAGTTAGCAAAGCCACCCACTATGTTTGTGTCATCTGCAGAGGAGTTGAACCAAAAGTCTTTGTCCGGACCGTCTAATTTGGGAAAATTCACCAGAGGCACGTTACTGGGAAGGACTTCGTATTCTTCAGCCAGTGCTCCAAAATCCCAGTTGAATGGGTTTTATGGAAACCGATCAGTTGGTACCATGCAAAGGCCCAGAGCTAACTCTTGTGCCACCAGAAGCAGTTCTGGAGAAAGCCTAGCCCAGTCCCCAGACAATATTAAGTCTCTTACTTGTGAAAAAATGGTAAGGTCACAAAGTTTTTCACATTCCATTCAGAATTCATTCCTTCCACCCTCATCTATAACCAGATCACATTCCTTCAATCGAGCTGTAGATCTTACAAAGCCTTATCGGAACCAACAGCTACCCGCTCGAGTGCCTCTGCGGTCAAGTATGCTAACCAGAAGTTCCCGGCAATCACAAATCCTCAACGGCAATGAACACTTAGGATATGGATTTAATAGGTCTTACGCTGCTGCTGGGAAGAAGTTGGCTTTACCAAATGGCCCAAGTGTCACTTCCACTTTGGGTTATAGAATGGTTCATCCCTCTCTACTGAAACCTGGTCGACTTCCGTTTTCCGGGACTATCACAGTAGATGGTAATAAAAATCCAACTGCTGACACGTGTATAGAGGAAGATACTACAGCGTTGGCCAAGGCTGGGGCTACTGAGAAGGACCAAGAACTAAATGAAAATCAAAGTTACAGAACAGACAATGACCAGACTGTGAAACATGATGCGAAAATCAGATACCTGAGTGACGACGCGGATGACATTTCCTTGTCTTCTTTGTCATCTTCTGATAAGAATGATTTAAGTGAAGACTTGAGTGATGATTTCATTGACCTAGAAGACTCCAACAGAACTAGAATAACTCCAGAGGAAATTTCTCTTAAAGAAGAAAAACAGGAAGATGTACCACCCAAGGATAGATTTGATCCCTCCAAGGAAAATGAAAAACCCTTCAGTAAAACTGATGAGTGGATTGATATAAGTGTCTCTGGTAAATACGGAATAACCTTACATTTATTTGTTTTCTCTTAAAGAGTGTAAGAGAGCTTCTGTTTAGGATTATTTCCTGATATATTCCCAGATGCTGTGAATTTCATACAGGGGATAGTCCTGGTTAGAGTTGGAGTGAGGCAACATGTACCTGTCCTCCCTGTCACTTGGTGCCTTCCCTGTTTCTCCCCGTGGCTGATAGAACATCACTGTGGACATTTCTGCCCGTGCTGTTCTTTAGCTGTCACATGTGAGCCTGTGCCTTCTTAATATCAGAGCTGTTTTCCCCCTACATGTCCAATTAATGGCATACCCATACAACAGACCACGTAGTCCGCTAGGGTAATAGGTCATAGCTGTTAGGAGTGAAGCCGTGCCGGAGTGCTCGTGAGATAAATAGGTTATGGCCATTACAATGGATTCTTTATCATAAAAACAAGTCTCTTTTGTTTGGCAATTTCTATAATTATGCTTCCAGAGTATATTCTTCAATTAAAGTTTTTTTTTTTTTTAAGATTTATTTTCTTTTCTTTAGAAAGTCAGATATACAGAGAGGAGGAGACAGAGAGGAAGATCATCTGTCCGTTGATTCACTCCCCAAGCGACCACAACTGCTGGAGCTGCGCTGATCCACAGCCAGGAGCCAGGAGCCTCCTCTGGGTCTTCCATGCGGGTGCAGGGTCCCTAGGCTTCAGGCTGTCCTCGACTGCCCCCACAGGCCACAAGTAGGGATCATAGGAAGTGGAATCGCTAGGCTACTGCCAGTGGGCCCCTAAAGTTTTTTTTTCTTAATTGAAGAAAGAGAGGTAGTACCTGCTGTTTCCTCCCAGAAGTGTTGAGAAAATACTTCTGTGTGGCCATATAGCTTATTACAAGAGCAAAATGAAGGGATGGGATACCAGCGCATGTTCTAATCAAGAGACCAAGCTAAGCCTGGAGATGCACTTATTCCTTGGTTGTTTGCTGGTCTTCATTTAAAGCTTTTTGGTTAACACACAGTGATTGTACATATTTTTGGGATGCACTGTGGCCTTTCGGTAGGCATGTACGTTGCGTAATGATCAGAGTTGAGTATTGTGCATACCTCATTGCTTCTGTTTTCCAGTCTTCTAAAACTGTCCGAACAAATTCTTTTTCCTTATAAGGAAGTAGATGTGAGACTAAATAATATATACAGAGGAAGGGAGTTTTCTTACCAGGATTTAAAAAAAATAAACATTGGGGAAATAGTAAAGGAATACAAGGTTTTGTTTATAGTTTTAGAAATGTAGAAATGACAGATGCCTTAAATGAGCTTCCTTTGTGTCAGTTATAAAATCAAATATTTCAGTCCCTAATTCGAGACTTTTACCTCTTGAGGTTTTCTTAGGAGCTAGAAAAAGTTGTAGTTATGTTTTTTGGGGACTGACCAATATTTTGGTTGCAATATAGTCAAATTATTAGACTTTTCTAGAGCATGAATTGTAATTACATCTCTGTGAATTAATCGTTCTCGTTCTCTCTCTCTCTAAACCAAAGATAAGAGTGAATGTACCAAACACACTTCTGGGAGTAACCTGATTTCACCAGATGCTGATTACAGAGCTGGTTCTTCATTCGAGCTCTCTCCATCTGACAGCTCTGACGGCACCTACATGTGGGATGAGGAGGGCTTGGAGCCCATCGGAAACGTCCATCCCGTTGGCAGCTATGACTCCTCGGAAATGAACAGCATAGTATGTATGAGTTTGTATCCACTTTTGGGAATACTTTGGTTGCCTTACTGTATGAACTGGTGGTACTAACTAACTTAAAAAATTTTTGAATGAACTTTCCCAGCTAGGAAAATAGGAATTGATGTCTGTCAAGGTCAAGTGTCTGACCCTGAAACATAATGCAGTATGGAGAATGTGCTGGGTGACTTAAACGGATGCACGCACATTCATCATGAATACATACATTTATTTAGTTAAGCTTGGGCCATTCTTTCTCACTTAGGGAAGCGAAGGAGACATCTATTACAAGTAGTACAGCTAATATACCAGCATATGAATAAAGTATAATTGTGTTTAAAATGACTAAATGTAGTTCAGTATAAAATGTAGTCATATAATTCAGTATGTGATTTTCCAGAAAATCTTAATGGTAGCCTCGGTAGATATATTAAATTCCAAATGGTTTTTAGGTGTTGTAATTTTCTGTACTTTATACACCTGTGACTTGGAAATAATGGACATTGTTACTGCAATTTGTTGTACAAAGACAGAAAACATTTATTTATTTTCAAGTTAATTTAACATGGCATTGAGTGACCAGTATGTTAGAAAATACAAGTTCTTAACCACATCCTGTAACCACTTCCTTGACATCTCAATTTTAGTATATACAAAACCTGCTGCTATAAATTTTTTTTTTCTTTTTTCTCCCAAGCTAACATGTTTTTGAGTTTAACCTGAATCAGAGTGGCACAGGAACAGTGGAAGCATCAGCATTAACATCCATCCTATATATAACAGCTGAGTACAAACTTAACATCAGAGTTTCTGTGCAGTTACATCTTGTTTAACATTAACAGTCATAAATTGATACAGTTTTTTTGGGGGGGGGAGGGGAGAAAATTAAGCCAAAATTTAAACTTTGCAATATATAGTAATTAAGCATGGTTTTACAGAACTTTGCATTTTAACAATTAAAGAATAGAAAACGTTTAGGCAGGTGAGCAGGGAAATCCCCAACAACCCAGTGAGTGAGGAAGAATTTAACTCTACATCCTACCTAGTAAAGTCCAGGAGAAGCAAATAGCCTGACCAGTAAGCACAGGCTGAGCGATTATAGGCTAGTTGGCCTTTTCCCTGGCTGTTTCAGCTTTTCTATATCTGTATCTATGTCTCTCTGTCTATCTGAAAAGCCAAATGGGAAGCCTGATCAGTAAGGTACAAGCTGCCTGATTATCAGCTGGCTGACTTTTATTAGTCTCTGTCTATCTGAACTAATTTTGGGGCTCAGAAGCAACCCTGTTGGTTGGTATGCGAGAGGCCTGGGAGCTAAGGCTGAAACCAGGTAAGGACCAGAGGAAGCTCCTCTCCTGAGTCCAAGACAGAACATATTTAGAGGGAGTATCTTCATCTCAGACAGATGAGGTGCAGCAAAGATTACAATTGTGTCTTACAATTGAAATCCTTTTAAAGTGTGGGTGATGTGCAAAAGAAAGTATGTCCAGCAGATGGCAGCAACAAACCACTCGGTACTTGACACTTTTTAATGATGTACTGTCTTTATTTCTCTGTTCTACAACTGACAACAAAATAGCTTCCTCTACAAAGAGTTCAGAATGGGTATATTGCTCTTTGCTGTGTACAGTTCATGAGTTTCTTCTTGGTCAGCAGGGTTCTGAATATGGAATAGGAAGTGACGAAAGTGCTGTTTTCTGTGCTTTCACTAGATGATTTCAGCTCCAAAAGAAGACCATGGCTAACGAAATGTGCCGAGCTCGCCTAATGTGGTGGTGCATTTGTAATTTTTTTCCTAGAGTTCCATTAATTGTTTGATTTGTCTGTTGAGCTTATGTTGTTAGATAACCTTCTTAGAACTGCTTTTCTTGGTGAATTGGACTTTTCAATCATTATTTAGTGATTTTTTTCTTCCTGCTTTTTGTCCTAAAACCTTTTTCAGATATTCTTACAATTCCAGTTTTATTTACCAGTTTTATTTTTTGTATTTTCCCTCCTTTCATGATCAGCCTTTTGAATGCATAGCAAATAGTTCATTATTTTTTAATATTATAATTTGTCTTTCTCTTTTAACCAGTGCGTTTAGTCCGGTTACATTTGCATTTATTGATATACTTGCACTCTTCCTAGTTTTGTTTGTATTGTATCCCAATATCTGTATTTTTTCCTTTTGCCTTTCTTTTTCTAAAACAAATTACGTGTTACTGTCTAATTAAATTGACAAGGAGTTTAGCGTGTTCTCACTTTTCTTGTTCACTGTGACAGTAAGCATTGCAAGCCAGGTCACGTGAAAAACTGTGACCCAACTCTGTGACAACTGTGTCACTGGCACAGTTAAGGGTAGGCAGCTCTTCACACCAGCCTGTTATGTTGTTTTCGTAGAAGGGCTTTTTTCTAAAGGAAGTGGACTATTATTGGACATTCTGGTTCAAGCATTTTATCTCATCGGTGTCCTCAACAAGCCATTGTACATTGATTACACTGCATAACACTACGCTGGAATCCCAGGTCTTTGTAATTTGCGTGTGATAAAATGCACAGATCTGACAGATACACTGGAGAAATTTTCATGCTGCTATTGCTAATCACCAGTATCAGCATACATCCTGTATGTTCTAGTCCTGTCCGCCAGAGCACTCCCTCGCTGTTCCTTCCAGCCATTCTCTCCTGGAGAGGAACAGTCACTGCTGATTAGGCTTGTCTATTCTTAAACTCCCTGTAAGTCAAGTTGTACCCTGCTACAATTTTATTATAGCTTCCTAAAGATTTATTTCTTTTTATTGGAAAGGCAGATTTACAAAGAGAAGGAGAGGCAGAGAGGAAGATTCTCCATCTGCTGGTTCACTCCACGATGGCTGGAGCTGACCAGAGCTGAAGCTAGGAGCCAGGAGCTTCCTTCTGGCCTCCGAAGTGGGTGCAGGAGCCCAAGGCTTTGGGCTAATCTTTGCTGCTTTCCTAGGCCACAAGCAGCTGGTTTATAAACTGGCACCCATATGGGATCCTCGCACTGGCAAGGGGAGGATTAACCAATTGAGTCTTCACACTGGGCCCTATATTTAGCTTCTCTTTGTCAACATTAGGTATTTGTTAGTATGCAGATTGTTCATGTCATTTCATACTTCGTGTCCAGTTTTTTTTTGGCAATTAGCGGATTGTATTGTTACAGAGATTTTGCTGTTATGTTCTGTTGTGAACATTCATTCATTTCCATTGATAAGATAGGCAGGCAAAGGCTCCTTTACATGTGGTTATATATGCGAGAATTGCCGGTTTTCCACGGTGATTGTACCTCTACATACCTTCAGACAGTACAGTGAACATTCTGGAAATGTGTTGTTCTGAATGTTAAATTTGCCGTGCATAAACAGTAGAAACAATGTGATTTATGGTGAACATTCATTTTTCTTCCGGGAGTCTGGAATTTCTGCATGACCAGTCTCCAGTAAAATCCCAACACTGGTTTCTTAGGAATCCATGGAGGATAACATGTTGGGTAAGTCATCACAGCTTGTTGCTGGAGGAGTTAATATCCTGTGTGACCCCATGGGGAACTCACTGCTGGTTCTCTTCAGCTTTTTCTCCTGTGTCTTTTTCTTTGCTTGTTTTGTTTCATTTTACTGGCATATGTTTTATCCATTAATATGATTGTGAGTCGTCTTAATGAATCTTCTCCCCTGAGATGTTCCCAGGGACCTCTAACACAGGTACACAAAGGATATTACCTTCTTTTGGTCGTCTTCATATATGTGTATGTGGGTATAATTTTAAAAGACGTTTATTTTACTTGAAAGTCAAAGTTACACACACACACACACACACACACACACACACACACACACGAGGGAAAGAGAAATCTTTACTGGTTCACTCCCCAATTGACTGTAACAGCTGGAGCTGAGCCTTTCTGAAGCCCGGAGCCAGGAGCTTCTTCCAGATCTCCCACATGGTGCAGGGGCCCAAGGGCTCAGGCCTTCCTCAGCTGCTTTTCCAGGTATTAGGCAGGGAGCTGGATTGGAGTGGGACAGCTGGGATGGCCACCTGTGTCCATACGGAGTGCCAATGCTGCAGCTGGGGGACTAGCCTTCTGCATCACTGTGCTGGCAATGTTCTCGTATTTTCATCATCCTCCTTTGAAATATCTATGGACCAGTTACTAGTACCTTCTGTTTCAGACCGAGAAAAATTCCAGAGAAATGGAGTAAATTGCTAACTGATAGGTTAGGAACTAGTTCACTGGTTAGTCTCAGTCTGATGTTATTAATGTTTAGCCTACTTGGGATGACTGAACATTTTTGAAATAAAAACTTAGTTGGCATTTAACTTTTTTGAATATAAAATACAGTTTCTTTTTCCTTGGTAGATATTATAATTTCATGTGCACAATATTAGGCAAAAACATTTTTTCTTTTTGTCAGTTTCAGTAGCCCACCTCAGAATCCTTTTTGTTACAGTGCTTTGGCCAGTCTGAGAGCTGTCATCGAAAAGGAATTGAACTTGAACTAGAATGACACAGTGATGACTTGCTAACACTAAAATATTTAGAAAGTGATAATTTTGAATCATCACGTGTAGTACTTTTATTTTTGGAACGATTTTTATAGGAATCCTAAGGAAGCGTTTGAATCAGATGGTCTCTGCAGGTATCTTTTTCTGTTTTGTTTTTTACCCACTCTTTGCTTTGTCTTCATTAGTAGGCAAGTGTAATTCTTTATCAGTGAAACAAGTCTCCTAGTGTTTTTTAATTTCTTTCTGTATTTGTATTTCCCATCTCTGATGGTGATAACCCTGCCATCTGTTATCTGTAAAATGTTTACTTTTGTGAATAATCTTAATTTCCCTTCTTTGCCACCTTCTCTTGTTTTTATTGTTGTTACTATTCTTAGCCGTGATACAGCTGGTAGGTTAGGGCTTCATACTTTCCTTCCCCTTACTCCCTCCCCTTCTTCCATCCCTGTTTCCCCCCGTATTTCCCTCCCCTCAGCCCCCATATAACAGTACAGGCCTTCAGCTGCAGTCACTGTTTCTTCCTCTGGCCCGGAAGCTCCTGCCTTGGGCCACGCTTGCCTGAGTGACTTCCCTAGCCTCTTCGGCTCTGATTACCTTCCACGGTAGGCCATTGCCCTCAGGTGTTCTGCTCACCCAGCACTGCCTGCCTCCAGGACTCTCCCTTCTCCTCGGAGCGTGGGATCGCTGTCCTCACGTGCCTGGGCCTGCTCCGCCCTGCCCGGGTGAGCACTGACGCTGTTTAGCATTTTTTGGGTTCCCTTGTTCATCTGCTACTCTGTGTATGCCTTTCCCCATGGAGTTGTTGACATCCTAATCTTAACAATATAGAGTATAAATATCCTACTAACTTTATATGTATCTGTTTACTATCAAAGTGCATGACCTAAGAATCATGAAAGATACTTCTCTGTATAGTCAGTTTTATAGAATACGGATCATTTTATATGATTATGTGCATGCTTAGGTCTAAAAGTACCCAAGAGCCATCAAAAACTGCATTTCTTCAAATCTCGGTTCAGTTTAGAATTTGTTATACATCTCTACATTTTTTGGATTTTTTTTTTTAGGAGAATGTAAGTTAAATTACTTTATTGTCACTGCATTGATAAGTGCATGTTTAAATTATAAAATTAATCAGGAAGGTACACAGTATCTTGTTTTGGAAGAATTTGTAAGAATTCTGGGGTCAGCTTAGTCCTAAGGATTCAAAAAATCCATTATAAAATTGATTCGAAGAGGGGAATTACCTAATTTTGGGAAATTTATGGGAAATTTGGGAAAATTATGTGTATTTGGGAAAATATAGAACTCATGATGCTATGTTTGTTGTGAGTTATAAAGAATTTGTTGTCGGGCCCGGCGCGGTGGCGCAAGTGTTTAAGGTCCTCACCTTGCACGCCCGGGATCCCATATGGGTGCCAGTTCTATCCCGGCAGCCCCGCTTCCCATCCAGCTCCCTGCCTGTGGCCCGGGAAAGCAGTTGAGGACGGCCCAAAGCTTTGGGACCCTGCACCCGCGTGGGAGACCCGGAAGAGGCTCCTGGCTTCGGATCGGCATAGCACTGGCCGTTGCGCTCACTTGGGGAGTGAATCATCGGACGGAAGATCTTCCTCTCTGTCTCTCCTCTCTGTATATCCGCCTTTCCAATAAAAAAAATAATAATAAAAATAAATCTTAAAAAAAAAAACAAACAAAAAGAATCTCACTGAGCCACAGCCAAGGTGGCAAAGCACAGATGGAGACGCTGGGGGAAGAATTTAGGCCAGCTACTTAGAACTCCATCTCAGTTTCAAGGGTCCCAACTTCCTGGGCTGTCATCTGCTGCTTCCCAGACACATTAGCAGGGGGCTGAATTAGAAATAAAACAGCCAGAACTAGGGCCCAGTGTGATAACGTAGCAGTTAAAGTCCTCTCCTTGAACGCGCCAGGATCCCATATGTGTCTCGGTTCCAATCCCAGCAGCCCCGCTTCCCATGCAGCTCCTTGCCTGTGGCCTGAGAAATCAGTGGAGGACGGCTCAAAGTCTTGGGACCCTGCACCACATGGGAGACCCGGAAGAGTCTCCTGGCTTCGGATTGGCTCGGCTTCAGCCATTGTGGTCACTTGGAGTGAACCATTGGAGAGAAGATCTTCCTTTCTGTCCTTCTCTCTGTATATCTGCCTTTCCAATAAAAAAAATAATAAGTAAATCTAAAAAAAAAAAAAGAAAAGAAAAAACAGCCAGAACTCAAACCAGTGCTGCAGTGTGGAATTCCATTGTCATGGGAGCTCTGTGTCACACTTCGGTCCCTTTTAAATCTATGATATACATAACATTGTGTAATGTTTTCAGCTGATGAGCACTCTGATCACACAGTATAATGGCATATCCTTCATTTACCCATAAGTGAATGATGAACGCATCTATTAGCTTTTATTATTGATTGTCTTATATTGATAGCTACTTAAAATTACAGGTTTGGATTCTTTCTGGTGGAGGAAGAAGACATCTGTTTGTATATTTGTCTTTTTCCTGTGGGTTGTTTTCACGGCCTTGATTATTTCAGTTGTCTTCCTTCCCTTTGTGTTCCGTTTGAGATACATCGTAGTTTCCTTGTCAGTATGGAGAGTTTCTGTGATGCTCCAAGGATTTCCATACTTGTTCTCAAATCAGAAGCTTAGCTATTGGATGATTTTCACCTGGAAGGGAAAATATAATTTGAGTTGCATTTTTCAGATGCTCTCTGTGTGAAGGTTGGTTGGAAGGGAGCTAGTCAGGGTGTTAGATGCTACTGTTCTGTAGACATGATAGTGGCTTGTGCTCCAAGCAGTGACTAGTGGAGATACAGAAGGAAGGCCTTGTTTCCAATACTGGTTGGAGGATATTATTGCCCAGGTTCCATTCCTGATTGAACGTAAAAGAGAAGACATCATTTGCTCGTGTTTGAGATCATAGCCAGTGTTACTTTTTTGTCAGCTTCCACATTCCTTCTGATGTGAAACGTAAACACTGCTGGGCTTTCTTCTCTCCACAACCTGCTCACACCTTGTTCCAGTCTGTCTAGTCACTTCTAAGCTCTATGTCTACTGTAAACCTTGAAGGTAGCTGATACTGAGTTATCTCTCTCATCATTTTGTTTGTGGCATGAAGTAAGGACTCATTATTTCCTTGTTGAAACATGGAAGCCATGATGACACATGATAAATTTTGCCATTTAATTAAAAGTAGAAACACTGAAAATGAGAAGATACCATTTGGTCTTTTTTTCATGCACATTGTGACGTAGCCCGTTTACCAAGGAAGTGTCTCAGGAGTCACATGTCATAATAGCAAGCTGCAGGTAACTCAATGTGATGCTGGCATGGCTGTGACGGAGGAGGGGCAGCTTACAGAAAGCCGAGACAGTCTTAAGATAGGTAAATGGACATTTGAAACTGGCAGTTCTTGCTTTCGCCTACATTCTGGCAAGGAATCACGGGGTGTGAGAAGCTGGCAGGGGTCTGCTCCAACTAAGTTGTTACCGATAGGGGGACAGGACCAGACAAGGAAACTAAATGTTTCTCAACAGGTGTCTCCTCCCCCTCCCACTCCCTGAGAATCTTTCCTGTACATTTAATTAACAGCATAGGGATTTTTATATTATTAGCATAACTTTTATGTTTGAAAAAGAGTTTAAGTTTACCGTATTTAGCTGTTATTTAGAAACATTAATATTGAATGAAAACAAATAGATCTAAGGATGTTGTAGATTAAGTATATTTCGCTATGAAGTTTAACTCAGTAATTATTTCTTGAGCATTTGCTCTATTCCAGACACTAACTTGTAAGGACACCAAGATAGAAGAGGTTGTCTGTCCTTAGTGGGTTCACAGTCTTGTGTAACAGGCAGGTATAGAAGGATTTTTTTTTCAAAAATTTAATGGGTAAAATGTATATTATGAAAAAGTATACATGGACTAGGGCTGGCCAGGCTGAAACCAGAAATCTAGAACTCCTGCCAGACCTTGTGCCTAGGTGCCTTGGGCTTGGGCACTCGGCTCAGTTTCTGGTGGTTTCACAGGCAGACTACCAGGAAGAGGGGTCAGAAGCAGAGCAGCAAGAATGCCAGCTGGTGCCCGTATGGGTTCCTGGCATCCCAGGCAGCCGCTGTGCCTGTGCAGAGTCCTGCCTTCACCCAAGTCATGGATTGCTAAGAGTACCAGGTGTGCCGTGACGAGTGGGTAGAGGCTAAGCTGGGGAATGCAGAGAAAAGGAAGAAAAAATTTGTATCTCAAACTGAAAATGTAAATATTAATTATAAATTAAAAAATTTAAAGTGTAAGACAGATACAGTGTTAAGTATACCAATATTTTTATTTCAAATCTTCATTTGTTTTCATTTGTATATGACACCATAAACTTACTTTTTCTGAGCAATTTTTGCTTCGTACATTTAGCATTGATAACCATCTAAGTCAAACCTTTTGTTTTAGAGAGTTAATGAGTTTTAAAGTAATTTGCTAATAAAACAAGAGAAACCTGTCATGATACCTTGCATAGAACAGATGCATAATTAGTAATATTTGTGGAGAAAATACAGAATTCTGTGAGTTGGATTACATACACGTGATAAGCTTGTTATAGTTATTGAGAATACTGAAGATAAGCATTTCAATGTCTTTTATCAACTGGCTGAATTGTAAGAATTGTAGAAGTTGCTGTTTTATCCTTAGTGAATACTTAAACTTTTTTTGTTTTTGTTTTGAAAGGCAGGGAGAGAAATCTTCCATCTGCTGCTTGACTCCTCAAATGGTTACAGTGTCTGGGGCTGGGCCCTGGGAAGTTCGAAGCTGGCTGTTTCTTCCCCATGTCTCACAGGAGTACGGGGACCCAAGCTCTTGAGCCATTCCCTGCTGCTTTCCCAGGCACATTAGCAGAGAGCTGGGTTGGAAGAGGAACAGCCAGGACTTGAATCATTGCCCATATGGGATGTCGACATTGTAGGTAGTGGCTTAACAAGGAGTTAACTTGTTAAGCCACTATGTAAACCCTAGAAATTAAACATTTAAACCCTAGAAATTAAACTATGTAAACCCTAGAAAATTAAACATTTAAAAACTCAGGCTATCCTGTGAGCCTGCAAACTACTCTGTTGAGTGTTGATCAGAGTGTTGTATGGGTTAGGCAATCCTCCCCCGAGCTTTCTCCCTTGGTTTTAGCAGTGAGATCGTCTGCATTTACAGCAGCAGCTGAGCGTGGTAGTGTTGCAGAGAGGTACTGATGGAGAGTGCATGGTACCTTGCCTACCTTCAGAATGTGATGCAGCAGAAGATAGCAGAACATCAGGCCAGCTACTGTGAAACCTGCGTTTTAGCCCTAGATGTGTAATGAGTCTTGGATAGGGAACCTAGAGGATCCTTATAGCAAGTCAGTTGGGATTTTTCTCAGCTCTGAAATTCTGATTTTTTTTTTTCCCTTCTGGGGCTGAACTTGGTATTGCTTTCCTTAATTTTGGTGCTGGAAGAAATGAGAAGAGCTATTTTGAAAACATATTTCTTCTGCCCAAAAATTTCTCATTTTTAAAATTATATATATATATATTTGTTGTGGTTCTCTTTCTTGGTGCTTAGTAGCCTTCTTGGCTAACGTTAGCATGTTAAAATAATTTTTCTGCTTATCAGATAGGACATATAATATAGGTTGCAGTTTTTTTTTAGTTTTTTTTTGTGTGTGTGTGTTTTTGAACTGATTTTACATATAGGGAAATTTTAAGGAATGGAGTTCCTGTAAAGATCTCATCCATATCCCCTAATGTTTATATATTGTATAACCATAGTACAGTGATCAAAACCAAGAGATTCAGTTAGACGTATTAACTAATCCACAAATAGTATTTAAGTTTGGCCATTTCCTCCGCTAACATCTGAATTGCCTGGCCCACAGTCAGATTTGGTTGTCTGTATTGTAGTAACCCCAGGAGGATAGTTGTTGTGAAGAGGGTTAACCCATGAGTTTGTAAAGTGATGCCCGGTTGGGGTGGCATGAATGTGCTTTTCACACTGAGACTGTGATCATTTGTCCTTGGCTAACTGCCACAAGGATGATGCTATTCCATTTTCAGTGCTCCGTTTTTAAGAAGCTCATGATCTGGGTTCGTGTCGCTTTCAATGATGTTAACTTTGACACTTGATTAACGTGGTATTTACCAAGTTTCTCTAATACAAAGTTATTCTGTATTTCCCTTTAATAATGGATTACTGTGCTGGAGCCAGAGGCGTTGAGATTTTGAAGCATTCCTTTGTACATTTAACTTTAGCATTTTACTAGAACTCTGTAAGGAAGAGCTGTATCTAAATGGTCCAAATCAGAATGTGTATGTGGGTATTTCTTTTTATTCTGTATGTGTAATCCCTTATTACTCTTAATTTGTTCATTATTAGCCTGAATTTTGGACATCTGAAAAGGTTCAATATTTGGATTTTTGATGTCCCTTCGACTTTTTCTGCCTTGCTTCAGGTTTTGCTTTCTTGTGTTTTGACCACTTTCTTATTCGTTTCTGGGACCTTGAGTATTAGAGGCTCATCGTGTGTTTTCTCTGTTCCAGCCCCAAATCATCGTTGAGATTTAGAAATGAAGCTCGTGTGGCTAGGTATTCAGAGGCGACACAGATATTATATGTGTCAACACAGATCTGCTTACTTCTGAGTCTGTCTGTGCGTTCCAAGAGTTCATCCTGATACCTTGGGCACAGTGCCCGAGAGCTCATGCTAGCCGTTCTCTTAGCGAGTGAGAAACCTGGCTATCCACCCGAGTATTGACTTAGTTGTTTGATGCTAGTGTATGTGTGTATTAGGAATGTAGTATACAATGCACACGAGGAAATGTAACACAAAGTACGTATTGTTGGCATAATGTGTAGTATTTGTGTGCATACTCACAGTTTCAGAATGGCTAACGTGTAGGTCGTGACAAAAGTGAAGAGAGTAGCGGGGACTTGTGAGCTCGCAGGCAGTTGGTCAGAGTCTGTGACTGAGACGTGGAGTAAAGCTGTTCTTGTGGAAGATGTGCCCGTAAGCCTAACTCTGGATAGTTAATACGAGAAATTATTGGAATTAGTGTTTAGAAAGTTGAATTTGCTAGAATGACCATAACTGGTTGAAATGTGATTTGGGAAGAGTAGGGCTGAAAAGGCAAGAGATGAGTAAAATTTCATTTTTGGCTAGCTTCCTGCTTGCTTGTAAGAAATTGCAGCTATGCCATAATTTATTACTAAATGTAAATAATATGGGATGGAATTTAAAAGGTAGTAGATTCAGAGGTGATTATTTATTGGATACATTGGACAATACAAAATAATTTTTTTAAAAAGCTAAATATACGGCCATTGTCATTGTTGCCTATAATTGTGAAGATGAAAGTAATTGGGCCCCGCACAGTAGCCTAGTGGCTAAAGTTCTTGTCTTGCATGTGCTGGGATCCCATATGGATGTTGGTTTGTGTCCCAGCTACCCCACTTCCCATCCAGCTCCCTGCTTGTGACCTGGGAAAGTAGTCAGCTGGACAGCCATGAGAGCCTGCACCAGTGTGGGAGACTTGTAAGACACTCTTGGCTTCTGGCTTCAGATTAGCTCAGTTTTGGCTGTTGTAACCACTTAGGGAGTGAATCAGCATATAGGTCTTTCTCTGCTTTCTGTATAAACCTGCCTTTCCAGGAAAAATAACTAAATTGAAAAAAAAAAAAAAAAAGGAAACAGAGCAGTCTGGCCTCAAAGCTGGCCAGCCTAAGCCCCTATCTAAAAAAAATTATATATATGTTCTAGAGGAAATAATAAATACTGATTATTATGGCCTGTAGTTGCTAGGAAGAATGTTTGGAAGGAGGGCAAAACCAAGAAATGACCTCAGCCAGGAGGCCCAGTGCAAAGGTGTTATCTGTTTTTGTTGATCTGTCTCATCAGTGTCTGGAAAAAGATTTATGAAAATGGATTGTGAGGCTTACCTCATTTAATTTAGGAGTGGCATTTTTGAATGCTACATAGTGGATGAAATATGGTTCTTATTCTGGCTGCTCTACTTCCCACCTAGCTCCTTGCTTGTGGCCTGGGAAAGCAGCAGAGGATGGCCCAAGCCTTGGGACCCTGGGTCCCTATGGGAGACGCAGAAGAAGCTTTTGGCTCCTGGCTTGGGATGTGTTCAGTTCTCGCAATTGTGGCCACCTGGGGAGTAGCCAGAGGATGAAAAATCTTTCTCTTTCCCTCTCCCTATAAATCCTCTTTTCCAATAATAAAAATCATCTTAAAAAAATAACATCTTGTTTTATTAAAATATTGTCTCAGATTTCTGAAGAAGTTGTAAGTGCTTTAAAAGCTTGTCTTTAAGTCGGAACAGTCAGTTGGTTTGTCTTGGTCCTTTGGGTCATACCTTTCCTCAGATGTCTGCTCCTCTTTTCTTTTGTAAACATCTTTGTTTCCGTTTTCCTGTTTTTAGGAAGGAAGGGCCAGGCAGACATGACAGTGTGGCTTCCCTTCAGAGTTTGGGAGGCAGTTTGCTGGTGGCTGTGAAGGTTCGCAGAGACCTTCCTGGCTTTTGGAGGTTGGCTAGATAAAGAGGCTGTCGAATGATAAAATAAATTGATTTTTTTTTTTCCTCAGATGTCAATGCTTTAGAAGTTCTTAGATAAATTGTTAAGTTCTTTAGAAAAACTCATACTGGCCTTTTGGCAGAAGATAGATGCTAATGTGCGTGTCTCTTTAAGAAGGAGAACGTGTGGGATGCGGAAGGTAAAGGCCAACTGACACCTGTGACTTGTCCTGTTCAGATTCCTTTTCAGTCCTGTTGACTTGAATTCTTGCAAAGATCAGCTTTCGTGCCCACGTGCTGTTCCTCCCCTCATACTCTGGCTGACGGTGGAAACTTTCCTTGACTTTTCTTTCGTTATGCTTCTGTCTTCCCTGTGCTCTCAGAATGGTCCAGTCTGCGGCCCGCCAGTGACTCCCTTCCTTCGCTGTTCCTGGCGTAACTTTTTTTTGTACTTCTTGTTTGCATCTTCAGTTGGGTGTCCAGAGGAAGGTGTGGTAACTGTCTCTTCTGGCACTAGTCTAAAACTGTAAAAATGTAAGAATTTATACTTTAGTTTTTTTTAAAGCTTTACTTGCAAGGCAGAGTTAGAGGAAGGGAAAGATTTAGACACGGATTAATGTTTCCTGGTTCATTCCTGAGATGGCTCCCGTGGCTGGGGCTGGGCCAGGCTGAGGTCTCCCATGTGGGCAGCAGGGGCCATCTTCTAATCTACTGCTTTCCTCGGTACGTTGTCAGGGTTAGAACAGTGCTCCTATGGCATGCTGGCATCGTAGGCAGATTAATTCACTGTGCCACCATGCCAGCCCCTTTGGGTCCTGTAGCTTCTCAACCGATCAGTGTACTGTGTACTGCCAAGTCTTTTTCCTCACTCACATTGATCAGGTTGCTATGGTATGCTACGTGGATTCTGTTGGAGCCTCCAACCTGCTTTCCTTGTTCCTTAAATCCAGTTCCTATCCTGTAGCCACAATAATATTAAATAGAAACCTCAATTTGTTATTTCTTAAATTTTTTTTTCATTTAATCTGTTTTTGTATAGCCTGTGTTTGGAATTGTGCTTTTCTTATGTGTGTGTGTGTATAAAGATTTATTTATTTTTATTGGGTAGACAGATTTATAGAGAGAAGGAGAGACAGAAAAAGACCTCCACATGCTGATTCACTCCCCAAATGGCTGCCGTGCACAGAAATGAGCTGATCTTAACCCAGGGCCAAGAGTCTCTTCTGGGTCTCCCTTCCACGTGGTTACAGTAGTCCAAGGATGTGGGCCATTGTCAGCTGCCTTCCCAGGCCACAGGCAGGGAGCTGGATGGGAAGTGGAGCAGACAGGACACAAATGGGCATCCATATGGGATGCTTGCACTTGTAGGTGGTAGGTTAGCCATTTGACCCATTGCACTGGTCCCAGTTTTCATATTTTCATTTATCAAGATTTGAGAATTTGCCATGTAGAAGGAGAGACAAATCACCTTCTTCCAAGAGTTTTCAATTACCAAGACTGGTGGTGCCACATGTGTGGTAAGAGTGTTGGAAAAGATGTATTATTCATATGATGAAACTGTGGAGAGGAGAACAGAGCAGGCATGCAAGCTGGTCCAGAATGGGTTGTGTGAAGGGAGGAGAGATGCCTCTGGTTTTTGTTGTGGGTGGGCCAGGTTGAGAGTTCCCACAGGCAGTCTCAGTTTACCTGATTCAGAATGATCTGAGGCTGCCCAGGAAAGTCAACTTTATCTAACATGAAATTTTACTTATTGTAGAAGTGATATGTCCTTGTTGGAGAACAGGTTAGAATAGCATAATGAGCAGAAATGTAAGGAAGATGCTAACACCCCTTTGGCATATCACCTTGCAGATGTCATCGAGCTGTGTGTAGGCGATCTGCTGCTCCACCCTCTGTCTCACGGAGTGTCCTTGTGTACAGTGAGATAGGTGTCTGAAATGGCATGTGTATGGCTTTATTGTGAGAATCAACTTGAGGCACAAATTTGGGTGTTTTCCCTCATCCTTCCCACTTTTCCCCCATTCTTAACTTGCTGAGGTTGTTTTTACTGTTGAGTGGGCTTTCTTAGTAAGTCTGTAAGTACTTATCGTGTCTTTGTGATGACAGCATTCAGAATCCTCTCTCTGTAGACACTGTGGCATACGTGATTAATTACTGCCGGCCGCGCGCACTTGCGGTGAAGTAGGAGATTGGAAGTTGTTTTCTGTCCTTCTGCACTCTGAACCTGTTCACATTTTCCCCTTTGCATTCCCTCCTTTCTGAAGCCTCTAGTAACCAGTGTTCTAACCTCTACTTCTATAAGCTTTTTTAGTGAAGCATTCTTTTAAAGAGAAAATCACCAGAAAAACCCAGTGTTTTTCCCCCCAAGCTAACACCTTCCCATGTACTTACGAATCTTTTCAATGTCTTTTTAAAGAACTGACTATTCTATTGTATGACCATGCCATTACTTTCTGTGTGGCCTTTTTTTTTTTCTAAATTTATTCATTTTTATTGGAAAGGCGGACATACAGAGAGGAGGAGAGACAGAGCGGAAGATCTTCCGTCCGATGGTTCACTTCTCAAGTGAGCGCAATGGCTGGAGCTGAGCCAATCCAAAGCCAGGAGCCAGAAGCTCCTTGGGGTCTCTCATGTGGGTGCAGAGTCCCAAGGCTTTGTGTCGTCCTCAACTGCTTTCTCAGGCCACAAGCAGGGAGCTGGATGGGAAGTGGGGCCGCCGGGACTAGAACCGGCAACCACATGGGATCCTGGTGCGTGCAAGTCAAAGACCCTAACCACTACGCTATCGCACTGGGCCCATGGCCATTTTTTTGTTGTTGGACACTTAAAGTATTTCCAAATTTTGCCATTCTGCAGTGACCATCCTTACACATCGTGTCCATTTGTTTCCAAAAGAGGACTTCTTAGGCAGGAAAAAAATTGTTTTTTTAAAGAATGCTTCGGCTGAGTTTTAATAATCTGATGTCTAGAAAATGTATGGATGTGTTCCTGTCCACTGTATAGGTTCTTCTCATTTGTAAACAATCAGCATTGTATTACCATTCTCCTGTATTGTATTCGCTGATCACTTATTGTATGCCTGTGAATTGTTCTTATACTCTGCCAGCTTGTTATGTTTTTCTTATATTGCCATGCTTGTGAATTTTCTTCAGTTTTAAAGACCACATGAGTAGTCTTTTTAACAGAAAGTTTCAAATAAATGTGGAGTTTTTTCATAATATGCTTGCCCACAAGCTAAAATGCTAATTTATTTGAAGATCATGGACTGGGGGCGGGGGGGAAGGAGGGAAGAGGAATTGCTTTTGTTTGCTGGGTTATCCCCAGATCCTGGGGCTCGGCCTTGACCTGAGTCTCCTGTGTACGTGGCACTTACTCAAGCATCTGAGCCGTCATTTGCTGCTTCTCAGGTGCATGCTGGGACTCTGGCTGCTGACACAGACTGAACTAGCAGTCAAGCAGGGGATGCTGGAACAGGTCCTCCTCTTACAAGAGCTTCTTTTCTTTCTTTTTTAAAAATACCATAATGTAATAGCTGGGTATTTTAAAAATTTGAGAACTTGTGTTCTGTTTACCAGAAACATTTAAAGAAAGGTCTTAAGTGGTGTGAGTTTCTAGACTGAAAGATTCACCAGCGAGCTGCAGGTAAAACTGAGGACATTATCTCCAACTTAGTGGCTTTTTTTTCCTTTTTAATAATCCACATATTAAAAAAAAACATATTTATACTTGTTTGAGAGGGTTCTAAAGAGAGAGGAGGTAGACAGGCAGCTAGAGAGGGATTTTTCATCGGTCGATTCATTGTCTATATGTTCACAGTAGCCAAGGCTGGGCCAGGCCGAAGGACCCAGTCAGCGTCTCCCTGCCGGTGGCAGGGAGCTGTCACCTACCTGGCAGGATTCTCATGGAGCGGAGGCAGGGCTTGACCCAGGCTCGCAGCTGGCGGATCCAGGGGTCCAGGTGGTGCCTTCATTGCTGCATCAGTTATCTTCCCCAGCCTTTATTTGACATTAGGCATTAGAACAAGAGTGAAATAAAGCGCTTCTCTTTCTTAGGAAAGATGATCTGGATAGTAAAGTTGGAAATAGAACATGGTAGGGAGTGTATGCATTGATTTGATTAGTCTAGTCCTTCCATAGAAAAAGAACCTGTTGAGTCAAACCAAGGCATGCTAGGGTGCTAATGGTGCTCGGTTGGAGGTGGGTTTGGCACATGGAAGACATGGAATAGTCTCGTCTTCAAAGGCTTGTTGCATTATTTTGTGTAAGTGGTTCAGTTGCTAAGAACACATTGTTCTCCACCAAATATGAGTACATGTTGAGTGATTCACTATGTTTGGCCATTTGTTGTATCAATAAAGTAGTTGAAAAGTGTGAACTCAGAGGCTGTTCTGGCCAAGTTTGATCAAATATAATACCAAAATCATATTAATACCTGACTCAGGATTATTTTAATGCTTAAACAAGTGAACTAAACGTTTGTAAAATGCTTGGAACAATAGCTGGCATATTAGCCTGGTGTGTTTTGTTTTGATTTACTTTGTCTTGTTCTGGATTTGTAGTGAAACACGAATCTGTTGGGGTAAAATAACCAGAGGAAAGATGATGAGGAGAAGGATGTTAACCAGTGGCTTCACAGAAACCAATTGATCTTCTGTTTTTGAAATGTATAGATTTTACATTTTTCCGGGGTGTCATACGTTGATGCTTCAGAACTGCCGTCTAGATTGGTAACTCTTCCTGTGAGCTGGGCTCTAGCGTTCTTTGCTGCTTGGTTCACAGGATATTCTGAATAACCTTGACTCCTGCGACCTCGAGGATGATGATCTCATGCTTGATGTGGACCTACCTGAGGATGCACCGCTGGAAGATGGTGAGTTGGGCCCTGTGCTTGAGCCAGGCTCATGTTCTCAGGAACTGACAGGATTCTTCATCGCAAAGGAGCCATGCAGATGGTTTCCAAATTCTGCAAGATAGGTTCGTTTTCAGAATACCCCCAGTACTTAAAACCGGATTCTGTGAGTTTTGGATATAATTTCTATACCGTAAAGTAGAAGATTAAATTTGCTTATTTGGCCATGTGCACACTGTTTGCCCTCCTCTTATCTCATTTACATTTTAAGAATATATTTAGAGAAGCATCGTTTGATTTATATAATGTATTAATTTAATGTATTTAAAAGAGCATTTTTATTATAAAATATATTCATGTAATAAATTATATATCATATAAAGTATGATTTCATATGATAAATATATATTATTTGAATATATACATTTATATACAAATATATTTTATGAGTCAGTTCTTGGGGAATAGTGGTGGATTTGAACCGTGGTTGTAAGTTGTAGAGTGCTGCTTTTAACCTGTGTGCTGCCTCTGTCTACCTTTTCTACCCAGTGGTGACCTTCTGAATAAATCATTCTGTTTCTTTCCACTTCTGATTCTCATCTGTCTTCCTTCTAGATCTCAGTAATTGCTGGAGCAAGGCTTTAGATGATCTGTGTACAAGATGGGCCCGCTTCTCTTGCTCCAGTGGCACAGTGTGTGTAGGGCTTTCTCTCGTAGAGACTGGTAGAGAGCCAGAGATCAACATGGGAGCCCCTGGAGCAAGGCTTGCAATGGAAATTCTTCTGAGAAGAGAAATGTCCTTGGAGATCTGAGGATTCTCTGCCAATCATGTTTGTCTAGTTTGCTGAGCTTCACGTGGGTCAGGGATAAACTACTAAGGGTACATGGAGTCCTTCCTAACCATGGTGCTGGGAAAATGCCAGATATTTCCAAGTCGGGCGATCTATTTTTTTTGCCCTCTCCAGTAACATCCTTTTCCTCGTCATCAATCGGGAAATAAATCAAAATAAGTTTCCAAGATGCAGCTGTTCACAGAGCGGTTGCAGTGCTATTTGGGACACCTGCATCCCTTTTTCAGAGGGCCTGGGTGCAAGCCCCAGGTCCTGATTTCAGTTCCCTGCTAATATGCACCAGGAAAGACAGCAGGCGATGGTTCAAGTGGTTTGGTTCTTGCTGCCCTTGTGGGAGACCTGCATTGAGTCTCTGGCATTTGGATTTGGCCTGGCCGAGCCTGGCTGGTATGGATGTGGGTGGGAAGTGAACTAACAACAGAAGATCTCTCTTCCTCCCTCCTTCTCTCTCTCTCTCTCTCTCTCTCTCTCTCTCTGTCTTCTGCCCACTCTGCATGTGTCTGTCTCACACTTGAACACTGAGCATTTAGGTGTGTCTGTCTTTCAAACAAATAGCACAAACACTCACATGTTTTCAGTCAGATAAATGAAGAACAGGACAATAAAACTAATAGAAAATAAGCCCTCCTCAGCAGGTAATACCATACATGGAGTATGATGGTGTCAGCGATGAAAGTGAATCCAGAGGCATCCCAGTTAAGCCCATGTGTTGCTCTGCAGGCCAGGTTTGGCCCTAACCATGAGCTGAGGATTCCCCATTGAAAGACAAGTTCAGGGTCTTTGGCTCTGGGATGACAAGACAGCAGAGCGAGAAGCTCTTGTATCAGGTCAGAGAGCTAACACAGGACTTCTGTGTAACTGAGACGTAGGCGATGGAAGAGTGCCTTCGTCTAATACTCATCAAACCAGTCTTCTGATTTCATAAGGGAACGGAACATTGTCCCAAAAGGCTCCCCAGCTGCTTCTGCTATAAACCTTCTAGTGCCGAGAAGGTGAGGACACAGGCAGTACTTCCATCTGAAAGACGGCAGGAAGAGAGGCCGACCCACAGAGACTGTGCAGAGCACAGACCGTAGGAAGTGCCACAGCTGAGCAAAAGCTTTAATTACAACGTAGTTTAAAAGAAGAAAAAAAAAGTGTTTAAACTTAGTTATTATTGAACACAGTTAGTGTTGGAAGAGAAAGATTAATCTCCAGAAGAAAACACGGTGGTTGGAAGCAGTCAAGGCCATTATTTTTCTCATGGATCTTAACAAAATTTTAGCAAAAATGTGGCCTTACATTTCAATAAAGAAAAGTTCAAACCAAATACCTAAACGACTAACAGAAAAGCTACAAGGGTGCATGCCATGGAAAGTCAGGGCCCTGACAAAGTGCCAAATCTCAGGCTTCCCTCTGATGGCAAGGAGTGGCTGGTACAAATTCCTGACCAAAGGGATAAAGAAACACAGCTATGCTTCTTACGTAACAGTTAAGCAGAGAGCTTAGACCAAAAGAAGCAGAGAAATTCCCAAACTACTTCCTTAGAAAGTCCTTGGAGGGTCCGGCGCTGTGGCCTAACGGCTTAAGTACTTGCCCTGAAAACGCCAGGATCCCATATGGGCGCCGGTTCTAGTCCCAACAGCCCCGCTTCCCATCTAGCTCCCTGCTTGTGACCTGGGAAAGCAGTCGAGGACAGCCCAAAGCCTTGGGATCCTTCACCCATGTGGGAGACCTGGAAGAGCTCCTGGCTCCTGGCTTCAGAACATCTCAGCTGAGGCCATTGTGGTCATTTGGGGAGTGAGCAAAACTATCTTTCTCTGTTTCCTCTTCTATCTCTGTAAATCTGCCTTTCAAATAAAAATAAACATTTTAGGAAAAAAAAAAGAAAAGAAATATAGAATCCCAGAGATGAGGCAGAGTGAAGATCTGAGCCATCCCAATTAACGTATTTTGGAGAGTAACTTGCACCCAGACCCTCTGAGAAAGGGATGCAGGTGTCCCAAGTAGAATTGCAACTGCTCTGTGAATGGCTTCATCCTGATTGCAATTCCTTTGCATTCTCTCTTCTTTTCAATATTATTGCTTTCATTCTTCTTCTGGTCTCTTTCAGAGAAACCACTGCTAACATTATTTCACATAATGTTCATGACATTTTATTTATTTATTTTTTTCATTTTACTTTAGTTTTTTGATAATCTTAGTTACTTAGGGTACAAAGGGTCAAGGGCTACTGGGAAGTGGGTAATACCATTGTTTTCACACTAATATCTGGGGTCAGGGTAGAAATAAAGGGGAAGGCCCACCCAGCCTCCCTCCCACATGACATTTTAAAGTATTTAAACATTACATGAGAGTCTGCCTGGTGTGCTCCTCCAGTATGGCAGCGGTCATTTCTTGTTTTAGCTACTGTTTCAATTTTAGCGTTAATCTTTTAGTGTCTTAGTGTCAGATAAATGTTACATGCCGTTATGCTCTCTTGGTGGAGTTAAAGTTTCAGTAAATACCCCTCAGTTTTGGAGTCTGCATGTGGTGCAGGCGACCTCCCTCCGGGGAGCACAGAGTGTCTGGCAGTTACTGTGGTGTAGTTCCTACAGCATCTAACGTCTCCTGACTGTGCCTGGTCCCTTTGCTGCCTGCTGTCCGTGCCCGCTGCCTTCTCCTGCTGGACAATGTACCAGGTGGTTCTTAGGGCCAGGTTGCTTGCCTTGGCGGTGAGTAGGATTTCTCCTGCCTCGATTAAGGAGACATAAATCAGAACATTTAAAGGTAGATACATATTGTCATATAGTTCTAAGTGAAGTGACCTTAAGCCACAGAGAAAAACTTGTGGGACTTAACTGAGTTCCATGAATTGAAATAAATGTGAATTCTTTAAAAAAAAAAAAATGCTACCAAATGGACTAAGCTCAAAGCAGTTTTAGCTTTTCTTAAGATTATTTTAAAGATTTTCTTGGGACTGCATTTTGGCACAACGGGTTATTGTTTTTGCATTTCCATTTCTGGTGCTGCCTCCTCTGCCTCTGATCCAGCTTCCTGCTCAGTGCCTGGGAACGCAGTGGCTGCTCAGGGCGTGGGTACCTTCCACCATGTGCGAGAGCAGGATTGAACTCCTGGCTTTGGGTGTTACCCAGGTCCAGCCCTGGCTGTGGCTGAGAGTGAAGCAGTGCCTGTGCCTCTGTCTCCTGCCTTTCACATAAATAAATAAACCATAAGCATTTTATTTTACTTTCTAGTTGAATTTTCTACAGTCTTTAAAAAAAAGTAAGTTCACCATACATGCCTTTAACTGTCAGATTTTGTGTAAGTGAATGTAAAAAAATCTTGACACTTCTCAGTATGAAAGCTTGCATTTTCAGAAAATGTCTGAAATAATTTCAAATGCAAGGCTTCTTTTAAAATGTTTTTTCTAAAACTGATTTTTATTATTAAGCTGTTAAATGTGTATCCCTGCCCCGCCCCCAACCATGGACTTCTGCAACAAGTGGAGACAAATTCAGTGTTCCTGCCAAAAGTTATTTCAATTGCTGTGCAATAAGAGGAAATGAATTAAAAGCAATTCTGTGCATAAGGGAAATCCTTCTCTTGAATGGGAACTTCATTTTCACTTGTATACTAAAATGGAACATGTAGCATATTTATTCCAACTTTGTTTTTGGCTAAATAAGAATTTTTTACTTAGTGATTTTGTAGAAACAAATAAACATGGGGATTACATTGATTTCCAAGGCCTTTTAATCACGGGGAATTCTGAGCATGCAGGACTTGAACTTTCTGGCAGAGTAATTTTCAGACTGGAGAAACCTTTCCTGTTCCGTGGCTTGGGTTAGCGTTCAGCTGTATTTTTAGCAACAGCCCTAACTCAGTCGCTATGTGAGCGGGCGCGAAGATGGAGTCACAGGGCGAACTGGGCTTGCTTCCCACAGGGAGGGCCGGGGAGGCTGAGCAGGAAGGAAGGCCTGTCCAGCAGGGCCTTCGATGCAACTATGTGTGAGTAGGCAGCCGCAACACAATGTCTCCCTTGTACAAAGTAACTCTCTCAGTGAGTGCTCCGATATGTGAGGAAAAAGTGTTTGGGTAAGTCAAAGAGAAGCTTGGGCTGTTCCAGAGAGATTCTTTGCGCATTTTTTGTGGCATTTGGATTTCAGTCAGTGGGAGTGTGCTGTTTGTTGCTGCAAAGTGCCGGCTTTGTTTTCAGCAGCGCTTTAGACTTTGCTGACAAGCTTTTACTGCAGGCAGCCTCTGTAGCGTCTTGCCTTTGGAAAATGTGAGCCTGGTTTAGTGACGAAACGGATTGCTTATGATGGAAAGTTAAGGTTTGCTTCTTGAAATCAGTGGCAGTCATTTGTGGGAATAAGTTCTCCTAAGAATCTTTTCATTTGTATTTTCCCTCTGAAATCAGAACCATTTTTTTTTTTTTTGATAGGGAAGAAACTCTTGCTTGCTGTTTAAAATAGAGAGTGATGGTTCGCAGGATCATCTGCCTGTTCCTAAAGCCAAGTGGCACTCAATTGTTTATGTGATTGGCTGTGATATAAATGTACTGTACTTCAGTATAAAGAATGTAAGCTTTCATTTTCACCAGAAGATCTGATTATTTTTTGTTTGGAACTTTGGTTTGGTGATAGCAAACACCAAGCATACGTGGCTAGTATGTTTAAAATGTTGTTTTTCTGTTTTGGACTTTGTGCCGCATTCGTTAATCATGTGAGATGTAGTTAACTTTGATAGCATCGGTACATGTTTATAGTCTTCTGCTTTTGAATCTGTCTAGTGGAGTGTGACAATATGAACCGTTTTGACCGATCAGACAGAAATATCCGGCCGCCTCAGGAAGGGTTTTGGAAGAGGCCGCCCCAGCGGTGGAGTGGGCAGGAACATTACCACCTCAGCCACACCGAGCACTGTCACCATGCAAAAAGTGACTTGAGCAGGTAAGTGCCATTCCAACTTGGAGGGCATTTTTCTGATTAACTTTGAATTATGATTTTTCCACCCTTCAATGAAGTTCCTCTGGTTTTTGCAGGTACCCCAAAACATTTAAAATTATGTGTGATGTGCATCGTAATACCATCCAGCTCTGTCTTTCATTAGCTTTATTATAAATATAAACTTTGATATCTAGTATTTAAACTTGGAACTTGTCTCATGGCTTAGTAGTGCTTGTTTGGGAGTGATTACGTGTTGACCTTGTTCAGGTTTACATGGGCTCTAAATTATAATGTATGAAAGTGCCAAGTGATTTATAGTTTGAAATTTAAGATTTTTTTTTTTTTAACAAATATCATTAGAAAGAGAGTAAGGCACTTCAAAATGCTAGAAGCTTTTCTGTCCTGCAGTGTGGCATGGTTTCTAACTCAATCCACCTTTATTTGTAGCGGGACTCCATAGTCATTCAAGCCTGACCTGGCACAAACTTTGCAAGGTTGATAATTTGTCTGACCCCGCCCCCCCGCCTGTATGGGTTTACTCCCTGTAAATCATAGCTGATTAACACCCCTCCTCTTCCTGTGCAAGGATCAGCGCTGATAGTTAGTTTGCATTAGGCACACAGTGAAAGTTATCATTCCCTTTCTTTTTCCTTTTCTCTCCCTCATATCATTCCACAAGGTACTTGAGGTCGTTTTAGATCATGTTTATAAATAAATAATAAATTTGGGATAAAGAAATATTGACTGGGAATCATCTAGGATAGTCCCTAAACTGGGGAAAAAATTGTGTTTTAAGATCCTTCATCTGAAAAGCAGAGAACATAGCCATGTTCCAAGTTATACAGTGTGTGTGTGAGGTAAAGGATATGCTGAATTTGTTTGCTCTCAAGAGAACAAGGCATGAGAGGCCGCTTATGTGAGTTCTTAGGAGGCGAATACCCTATGATACGATGGGCAGGCTCCAGACAGCTTCCCAGGGAAGGAAGAGTGATGAACTTACTCTTAGCTGCACTCGTCAATGCAACTGGGACAAATTCTAGTCCAAACGGGAAGAGGCAGCCCCTCCGTGGGTCAGGAAACAGTGGGGTCTAGCTCACGTCCTGCTGCGGGTGGTAGCCAAGGCAAGACTCTCATTGAGATGACCCGGGAGACGTTGGTCCAGGCCTTATGTGGACTATTCTGTTTCTCACCTCTGGGCTTTTCGTAAGGAGTGGACCTCAGAGAGTTGGTGTTAACAGGCAAAAGTTTGATAAACAGATAGCCCTCATTGCGCATAACATGTGTAATCCTTCCTTAATCATTAGTACTTTGTAAAAGATAAATCGAAGGCAGGTTTATAGAACTTTAATAGCCCGACTAAAATGTGAATGGTTCCAAATTCTTAAGATTCACTCATCTGCTTAACAGATACCCATTTGGTAGCCAGTCTGTATGTTGGATACGGCACTGAGTTGACAAGCTGGGATGAGTTTGGAGATGATCTGAGAGCTGAAGGCTGTGTGGATTGGTAATGTCTAGGAACACTGAGTTGAAGATGAGAAAGAAAAATTCTGCAGTGGGTGAACTCAGTGGAACTCTTAGCACTGACTAGTCAGGATGAGATTTTTGTGCCTACACAACAAATGGTTAGTTGTACTTCCTGCTGTAAGACAGTCTAAAAGACAAACATATAGTCAGCCTTCGGGGACTCTAGGGACTTACATAGTAGCTGGTGTTTTTTTCTAGAACAGAGCAGTGTAAAAGAAGTTACTGTTGAACTGAGTCTCAGAGTGTGAGTGCAGAGATAGTAGAGGTGTGATTCTAACAGGAGAAGGCTGGACATCCCTAGTGGACAAATGGCATGTACCCAAGTCGGTAGGAAGAGGCATGGCATTTCGGAGAACTGCTGCTAAGTTCAGGTGAATGAACTGTAGTCCATGATCATTTGGAGGAATGAGTAGACACACTCTCTAACTCAGGAGAGCCCAAGTGTAGCTTCTATGGTTTAAGTTCAAGGGTGGCACATTTCGGTTAAACGGAGGCGTTTTGTCAGATTGTTCAAAATGGAATAAGTTATCTGGAGCTCGTCATCTCTTCTGTGTCTTTGGGCATGATCAAGGCTGATTCTAACAATCTGTCAAAAAACTGTTTCTTGGATGTGAACAGGTGTAGAGAGGAAGGGCTATCTGGTTAAGTATGTGTGAGAATTGACAAATTAATGTCCATTTTAAAAAATAGACCTCATTGTTCCTTTAACATATAGTTAGTTGTAGCACCATGGTTGTTTAAAAGGCTTAAAAGGCATTCTCAAAACCGTTGTTGGTTGTGGTGTATTTTAGAAGACTGGAGATTTTTTGGTAATGCACAGTGGTTGTCCTCCTTGTCCTCCTCCTCTTTCTTTTTCTTTTTCTTTCTTTTAAAGATTTATTTATTTTTAAAGGTAGATTTTACAGAGAGGAGGCTAGACAGAGAGAGAGAGGTCTTTATCAATGCTGATTTGTTCACCAAATGGCTGCAGCAGGCAGAAATGAGTTGATCCAAAGCTAGGAGTCAGGAGCTTTTGCCAGGTCTCCCATGTGGGTGCAGGGGTTCAAGGACTTGAACCATCCTCCTCTGCTTTCCCAGGCTGTAAGCACAGAGCTGGGTTGGAAGTTGAGCAGGTAGGGCACAAATTGGCACCCACAGGGGATGCCAGCCCTAGCAGGTGGAGGATTAGCTTGCTATATCACTGTGCTGGCCTCAATGGGTAACTTTTTGTATATCAGCCACTCATCAGGCTTCAAAGCCTTTTTTTTTTTTTTTTGGAAATGAAGCATCTTTGGCAGTAAGCAGGTGCCTTCTGCTGTGAGGAATTCAGCACTTCCATGAGCACCTTTGCAAACAGCATCCTTTTGCTTTCTGAGAACCCAGCTCTGGCAGGTGCCCAGTGTTGCTTTCTGAGAAACAGTCTGCATACAGGGGTCTTATATGCTGTAAACTTCCTGTCTCCTTTCTCAGCATTTTTACTTGGCTTCTTAGGTTCCAGTCACTTTCATAGTTTACTGTTCAGAGATGGGATTTGTGTTCTCAAAGCTCTTTGTCACTCCTAATGATGTATTTGTAAGTCCCTTACTATGAAGGGCGTGTGGCTGCCCAAGCTCCTCCTTTCTGGTCCCTGCCGATAGTGCAGAGATCTTGGCTCTCATGCTCACTCTCCATCTTCATAATGAGCCTCCTGCAATCCTAAAGGCTCCAGTGTTCACCTTCATGATTCACTTAACTCCCCGACTCCTCAGTTCTTTAGGATTTTCTATACATAAGATGTATCATCTGAGACTAGGCTAACTTGTCCTTTACTGATCTAGATACTTTCCCCCCTCTTGCTTGATTGCTATGGCTGGATACGCCTGGTAGGAGTTGTGAGAGCCAGTAGCTGCATCTTTTGAAACTAGTGGGAAACCACTGAGTCCTTTACCTTTAAACATTATATAAACTGTGAGTTTTTGAAGAGCTTTTTTTGTTGGAAGGATTTTATTTCTATTCCTGGCTTGTTGAGTATTGTAAACCTGTGTTACATTTGTTTAATTAGTTTTATTTTTAAATGCACAAAGAGAGTCCAACAGAGAGCTCCTGCCCACTGTTTCACCCCCTAGATGTTTACAACAGGCAGTGCTGAGCCAGGCAAGAGCCTGGAACTCCATCCCTGTCTCCCAGATGTGTAGCATGGGCTCCTTGGTTCCCAGGCCATCATCTTCTGCCTGCTAGGTCTTCATTGCCAGGAAGCAGGACTTGAAAACCAAGAACTGGGCCCGGCGCCGTGGCGCAAGTGGTTAAGGTCCTCGCCTTGCACGCCCGGGATCCCATATGGGCACCGGTTCTAATCCCGGCAGCCCCGCTTCCCTTCCAACTCCCTGCCTGTGGCCCGGGAAAACAGTCGAGGACGGCCCAAAGCTTTGGGACCCTGCACGTGCGTGGGAGACCCGGAAAGGCTCCTGGCTTCGGATCGGCATAGCACTGGCCATTGCACTCACTTGGGGAGTGAATCATTGGATGGAAGATCTTCCTCTCTGTCTCTCTTCTCTGTATATCTGTCTTTCCAATAAAAATAAAATAAATCTTTAAAAAAAAAAACCAAGAACTGGATCCAGGAACTGTGGTACAGACTGCAGGCATCTTAAATGCCAGCTGAAATACCCACCCTTACATTTCATTTTTCATGTGAAATTTTTTTAATGGTGAGAAACGAAGCAGTAAAGATCTTATGAAGTCAAAATCTCATTGTAAGTGAAAAATTCAGAACAGTTTCCTTTCTGCTGTATCTGTGTCTCAAGGACACACACACACACACACACACACACACACACAGTACTGACCATCTACTCTGAATTACAAACCTTAGCACAAAATAATAGATCTTAGACATTGAGTTCTGCTGGGATTAGGGAAGAGTAAAGCTATCTGTAAATACATGACTATACCTAAGATTTGGAAAGATTACTTTAAAACTAATGAATTATCATTCAACAGTGACACTTTTAGGTTTGTGGGTTGAATGTCAATTGCTATGGATTTAATTTAAATAGCTTAAGAAAAAAAACAAACCCACAACACTTGTCAATGATTCTGTCCTGGATCTTACCTGCATCCTGACTTGTTTACTTGCTGATTGTATTAGAGAACCACCGTTAGGTAACATGAGTGATTGTCAGCATTTTCTTCTTACACTGCTGTAACTCACTTTGGCCTTCACATGTATCTGACTAGTTCAGTTGTCCTGCATGCTCGCTTCCCTAGACTGTGAGTGGTTGGACAGTGCCTCCCGCACTGCCACAGGGCCCATATCCCACTGTCCTCCCATCAAAGCCCCTACAGTCTTCTCTTGATTTCACCATCAGATTTTTCGGCAGGAAAATTGTGATTATTAAACTTTATACACAAGTCCTCATTTGTGTCTGTCAACTGAATGCAGGTGTTATGTATGGTGAGTCATTCCTTTTTGTCTTTTGTTTCGTTTTTTCCCCCACTGTTTTCTGTTTTTCTTCCCGGATTTTTGCCTGCAATCTTGGCAAGTGATTTTACCTCCTGTTCTAACCTACAGTTTCTTATGTGTGAACTGTATCATTTAATTAAAAAAATCACAAAATCTCTGTCTTGCCTTTCTGTCCTGTGTAACCCCCTCTCCTTCCTTTTGTAGTTGCTTTCTTCCCCATCTTTGCCTTTCTGCCCGTTAGCATTTTTCAGTCTTGCTCCACCAAATTCAAGGCTTTCCTGTAATGAAGGTTTTTTTTTTTTTTTTTAAGATTTGTTTATTTTTATTGGAAAGGCAGATTTACAGAGAGAGGGAATGACAGAATCAGGCATCTGCTGTTTAACTCTCCAAGTGGCTGCAGTGCCTGGAGCTGAGTTGATCTGAAGCCATGAGCTAGGAGCTTCTTATGGGTCTCCCACGTGGGTGCATGGTAGCAGGGCTTTGGGCCATCTTCTACTGCTTTCTCAGGCACAAGCAGGGAGCCGAATGGGAAGTGGAACAGCTGGGACAGGAACCGGTGCCACTGTGGGATCCCAGAGCTTGGAGGGGGAGGATTAGCTAGTTGAGCCATTGTGCCAGACCCCTCTAATGAAGCTTTTGTTACTTAACTTTGTGTCAGTATTTTCACAGTTAGTAAATATAAATGAACGTTTTATGGTTGTTCATGGTAGGACTCTTGACATTTTGTTTGAAGCTATCTTCAGTTCCTTTTCTACTTTAAGAAACAAATGAAAAAATTAAATAGAATTGTAATGTGAATGAATAAAAATGTTTAAGTTGCTGTAGCTGTGACTTCTGTTTACAGCATTATATTTTACACTTCCATGAAGCATGTTATCTCTAACTTTCTTATTTAGTGTGTATATTATGGCAAGAAATTGAAGGGAAGAGTAAATATTTTTAAAAATATTTTTTGTTTTGGCTGCTGTTAATTACTCCAAAATATGTGACATATGAGATGTTTGTAACACCTTTGCATAAAAAGGAAAGAGTGATAGCTGTTAGCTGCCTATTGGAACCAAGTAAGTGGGAGACCGAATGAGCATCCCACATCAGTGTGTCATGGGTGGGGACTGTTGAGGTGTGCAGCTGAGATGCCAGGTGCTCCCCGCAGAAAGGGAAAAGTGAGTGTAATTATTCATTCACATCTATGGCCTTTCTGGATATTTGTTTGTTTGTTTACATTCTGGTTCCTAAGGAGGAAACTTTACTTCAGTTTGTAAGTGAAGTACCCAGAAAGATTAGTTGAGGAGGAAGGTAGTGGTTGCAGGAGGTGATTGTTTGAGTTGACAGTGTGCATTTGTTGCACGTGCCAGTGGAAAGAATTACTAGCGGAAGTGAGTGTAAGTCAGAAGCTTTTTTGTGGTATTGTTTAATGAGTTACAGTGATTTATGTAGTAATTTCATTAGCATTTATTTATTTGTTTTCTGAAATTGTACATTTTCTCCCTCCACCTTCTTCTCCTGCCCCTGCAGAGGCTCTCCCTACAGAGAATCTCCTTTGGGTCATTTTGAAAGCTATGGAGGGACCCCCTTTTTCCAGGCTCAGAAGATGTTTGTGGACGTCCCAGAAAATACAGTGATACTTGATGAGATGACCCTGCGGCACATGGTTCAGGACTGCACTGCTGTGAAAACCCAGTTACTCAAACTGAAACGTCTGCTGCATCAGGTGAGTGCGCAGCTGCCATTCGCAGGGCTGCTCTTCAAATTACAGAATGGACTGACTTTTTTGAAGGCTGTGGGATTCTAGTGTTTATTTTGATTTCATAGAAATGGTGCTTGTAAGTGGTTCATAATACAAACTTTCATTGGAGGAAAAGCCATGGGATTTATGGATGTTGGTCCCATTACACGGTCCCTGACATTTATGAGATGCACAATACCTGGTGAGCCAGTCTGCTTCTTGTCTTAAATTTTGCAGTGACTATATTGTAAGGTTGTTGAGGGAATTAGAAATAGCAAATTGAGCATCCAAAGATATGAAACATATATGGCATTGAGTGCTGCTATAATTTCCATGAAGTGGAAGGTAAATAGCAGTTTCAACTTGGGGTCTCTCATCATCACCAATCCTCTCTTTCTCCCTTTCCTCCCTCATTTACCTGCATTAGCTTTTGCAGAATTGTATACAAGATTTTTGTATAGTGGTTAAGTATTTCATTTGGGACATTTTTCTAAGTTCATCTCTGGTCTTTGTAAAGTAGCTGTTGTTGTCTTTGAGTCATAGTTGAGGAAGGTGAGACTTAACTAACTAGGAATTTTCTTTTATACCTATCCGTATGACCCCAAGACCTGGTGCACACAGCGATATTCTAGAAGATGTGGGGAGAGTAGGGTGTCAGGGTAGTTTCCAACACTGAACCATCACTTGTGTGCCATCAACCCAGTCCAGGCTACAGAATCTATGTTTTGCATAATGCTTGAGCAAAGTTATCATTGCACACAATTTAAGAAATTATCAGCTATTTTGTTTGGCATTTGTTTCTATTTTTTATCTGTTGTAATACTTTCACAGTTTAGTACCTTGGGGTACTAATTTCCTCATTGTCACATCACTGCTGTGCATGGGACAGGAATGACAGTAGAGATCCTTTTGTTGCAGGATCACATTCTGTTGTAAATATGTGCGACTTTATCCGTTTTCACCTGGTGACATACTTTCAAGTTGGCTTCCTTGAGATAGCTTTGATAACGTTGTTTTCATATCTTAATGATGAAAGTTAGAAATAGATATAATATCAGAAATCAGAAGTAGTTTCAAGCAATCACGTTTTTTTTAAACAAGTAATATATTCTTTAATTAATTACATTTCATTTTATGGCACAGTTTCATAGGCTCTTGGATTCCCCCAAGCCCTCCCTGTACCCTCCCCCTGGCAGTCACATTTTAATGATCAGAAAACTATGGCTGATTTAATTTGTTTCTCAATTAAATTGTATTCTCAATATGGAATACATTTTATATGCAGAAATTTTTAAGAGAATCATGGTAACTTTTTAAATACTGATTTGAAGACTTGGGGCCATAGTGAACAAATCAGTGTTGTAGTGGTATTTTATGTCTTTTATTTTTTTATGCCCTGTTTCACAAATTTTATTTTGAAGCATAATATATATGCTGAAAATACAGTTCTCCTTTTATAATGCAGAAGAGGAATTTATTGAAGGATATTGAGGGGCAGGTATTGTACTGCATTGGTTAAGCAGGTGTTTTTGACATATGTGTCCCGGTATTGGAGTGTTTGGGATTGAGTTCTGCTTCCATTTATGATCCGGCTTCATTTAAAACAATCTTTGTGATTATAAAGAGAATATATTTCATGTGTGTCATAGGTCCAATTCTGAGAAGATAACCATTCCTTCTTGTTTCCCTCCTCCATGCACCTTCTGTCCTTCCCTCATTTTTTTCTTCAATTTTTATAAAACATAATTTCAATCCATTCTATAAACACAGGCTTACTGCACCACTAACCATAATATTCAACAAATAAAATATAGGGAGACCTCAGTTCTGCAGCAGAACAAATGATGGCCAACAGCAAGATTACAGTATGGTTGTTTCATTCTTATGCTTTTTTTTTTTTTTGGCATCCTGTATTAAATACTACTTTTCGGAAAAAACACAGTATTTGTCTTTTAGGGACTGGCAGTTTTCACTAAGTATATACAAAGGATGCAATTTTGAAATAAAGTGTTTCAGTGACTTATCACAGGGTGAAATGCCTGGGTGGCTAGCACCCAGGAAGAATCAAAACAGAATTCCACTGGTTGTTAAATGCTGACCACCTGACTTTTGGAAAACTTAAGTGAATGTGCTTGTAGCTGATCTTTGAAATGAGATGAAGTCATATACTATAGAAATGCATATTGGGCCCGGCACGGTGGCGCAAGTGGTTAAAGTCCTCGCCTTGCACCCCCGGGATTCCATATGGGCGCCGGTTCTAATCCCGGCAGCCCCACTTCCCTTCCAGCTTCCTGCCTGTGGCCTGGGAAGGCAGTCGAGGACGGCCCAAAGCTTTGGGAACCTGCACCCACGTGGGAGACCCGGAGGAGGCTCCTGGCTTCGGATCGGCATAGTATCGGCCCGTTGCGCTCACTTGGGGAGTGAATCATCGGACGGAAGATCTTCCTCTCTGTCTCTCCTCTCTGTATATCCTCCTTTCCAATGAAAAAATAATAAAAATAAATCTTTAAAAAAAAATGCATATGTAACTTTACTCAACAACTATTTATGCCACTTGTTTTTAACACTCATTCTCAAATTGTGAAGTATTACATTGTGTGGATATACCAAAAATCTATTTTATTTGTTCTACAGTTGATCAGCATTTGGACACATAGGTTTTCTTCCTTCCTGCTCTTCTTTTTTCTTTTCTTCTCTTTCTTTCTCTTCCTTTGTTTCTTTCTTTCTTTCTTGTTATCATGAATGGCACTGCTGTTATAATCTAGCATGTCTTTTGGTATATGGCTTTTTTTGGTGTGTATGTGTCAGTGGAATTGCTGGTTTGTCTTAAGGTATGTAAATAGCAAACTTTAGTAGCTATTACAAAACAGTATTCCAAAGTAATTTCTTTTCAGAATCTGTTTTCTTTTATTCTGTTGTCGCTCAGATTCTATTTTGACCTTGGTGTAGGAAATGAACACTCCTAAGATGCAGTAAGGGGAAAGCATGGTGACAACTCTTTCCATCACTTTATTTAGGCTGCAGAATGCTGAATCTCTGGATTGATTCAGGCCCTGTCTACTTCAGGATACTTGGTTTGGAGATTAAAACAAAACAAAACAAAAAATGGGGGGTGTATATAATAGTGCTTTATGAACAATCAGATGTGGTATGTAAATATTTTGTTTTCATCGATCCATGTTTTTGACATTGGATGATGAAAATAAACCAGGAAGATATTCCCCTTGCTGATGGTCCTGTTCTCCTGCTCTGTATGTGTGTGTGTGTGTGTGAGAGAGAGAGAGATGATTAAAAGCAATATCCTCTTGGGTGGGAGCCCTCCAAATTTAGGAGTTGCTCAGTAACTGCCACGTAGTGACAGAGAACCACAGAAAACCCAGGACACTCACACTCCTCTGTCCCCACAGTCTTGTCAGCACTCCAGAAGCAGAGCTTTTCAAATAGACGTGAAGAGCATCCATGCAGCGGGAGAGCTTGGCTTAACGAGCAGTGGGAACCAACTTTGTACTTGCCACCCAAGTTAAGAAATGAGACACAAATCAGCACCTTACGTGTGTTCCTTCTTACTGCAGTGCCTTCTTTATCTGAAGCCTAGCGTGTTCTTTGCTTATTCTCCAAGTTTTACTATCTTTACTTGTATCACAAGAATAGATCAGTTTTGCCTCTCTGAACTTCATACAAATGAAATTATACTACATTTTTCTGCAACTTCTTTCATTTAGCATTTTGTTCACAGTTTATTTTATGTGTAGGTGTAGCTCTCCCTCATTATAAGTTTTTGTTGGTATTCCATCCTGTGAATAAGCTTGATCTTTGTCAATTACAGTCTTGATGTCTATTTTGGTTTGTTTCTTGTTTGTTTGCTCTTAACAAATCCAGTTGCTAAGAGCATTGTGCAAACGTTCTTCTGCGGTATCCAATTAGAAGTGGAATTTCTGAGTCATGAGGCGTGGAAATATTCTACTGTAGAAAGATCAAAATCTGTTGTTTCCCACTGTTCCTCATCTGCACAGACTTTCTATTGCTACATAACTTTTGTCGTATGATTAGAATATAGGGAAATCTAATTGTGGCTTTGGTTTGCCATTTCTCTAAATACCAGAAAAGCTGAGAGTCTGTATGCTTTTAGGATGTTTGTTATTTTGCCATATCCTTGTGTGCAAGAGATTTTGAGTTTTTTGTGTATTCTAATGTAGGTGTTTTGTTGGGTATGTGTCTTGTACATGTCTTTTTTGGTTGTGGACCCTCCTTTTTCACTCTGGTATTCTTCAGATGACCCAAGGGTCTTACCTGTAATGTAGTTGAATTTATCAGACTGTTTTTTGTTGGTTTGTGTTTTTAGGAATTCTTGTTTTAAGAAATTCTTCCTTTTCTCTGAGGTTTTAAAAAATGTTGTGTATTCTAAACATTTTGATCTTGTAAGGTTTGACCGCAGTTCAGTCTCAGGTAATTTGGAACTGATCTTGGCCTATGTAAAGATCTTCTTTCATTTGTTTGATAATAAGTGGGTTCAGGGCTGAAAGTATTGAGTCCATTTTTTCCCCCCAGTAATATTTAGTGCCTGCTCTTTAAAAAAAAATTAGATATTGATTACGTGTAATGATGTTGTGGTGCCAAATCACACAGGGTAAATGTGGCTTACTAGTACATCATCATAGTCTCCTATCTTCCTCTTCCTCAGAAGTATCTTCACTATTGTTAGTCTTTTGCTTTTCCATTAAATGTTGGAATTATATTGTTGATTCCTGTGATGCAAACTTGTGGACTTTTGATGGCATTACAGCCAATGAATAGAGTTACAGCAAGTTGTCATTTATGGTACTCAGGATTTATATCCAAGAACATGGGAACATGGGATGCCCATCTCCTGGCATTAAAGGATTTTTTTTTTCACTAAGGTTTTTTACAGTTTTTTTGTTTTAAGTACTACTGTTTTCTAATGGATAGCTCTGATGTGCAGCATGAATAGGCTTGTTTATTCCATTTGAATATAGCATCGTTGGTAGAATTATTCTTGCAATTTATCCATAGAGCTTTTTGGGGGAGTTTTTTATGTAAATCAGCGTACCATCTATAGTAATGATAACAGTGATTTTTCCTTTCCACTGTTGGTATTTTTCTTGGCTTAGAACTCAAGACTTAGAACTCAGGTGAGGTATTGAATTGGTCCTGTCTTGCTCCTAAGCTCAACAGGTATGCTTTCAATATTTGATTAAAACGTGATAGCTTCTATGCTTTTTTATTGATACTTTCAGTGAGACCAAGAACATTTTATTTATTGTTTGGTATTGTGTTTTTTGAAACATTCTTACTCTTACAGTAACTCCCAAGCATAGTTTCAATACCATTTTTTTTCTTTTTTTTTTTGTGCAGCATGTGCAAGTAAGTTGCCCACATCACTTCCAAACACTTAGGTGTGAGAGTATTCCGTGTATAACCACATGGAGGTCATCGAAGTCAGGAAGTCAGCACTGGTGCATCGTCACCATGTACTCTTCAGACACTGTTAAGGCTTCGTCCCTTGTTCTGCTAATATCCTTTATAGAGAAAAGGTCTATTTTAGAACCTCATAGTGCATAGTGCTCTGTAACTTGCCTCAGTCTGCGACTGACCTGGGTTATTATTATAGACTGGTCATTGTGTGCAGACTGCCCCTCAGTTTGGTTTGGTCTGCTGTAGCTATATTCTGCAGGGAAGGATTTTATAACTATATAACTTCTGATTCCTCATTCAATTTTCAGATCAGTGATTGATTTGGTATGTATCATGGTTCCTAATTTTACAGAATAATTCATCATCTGTTACTGTAATTTATTTTGATACTCACACTTATCTAATGTTTGGCTGTTGAGCACCATTTCAGGCTGGCTTCTGCGTTGTCTTGCCCTGTCCTCATCGTTCCTTAAATACTTCTTTGCTTTTTGGTGATACAAGACATCACTGTTTTACCTGCCCCAAGTTGTAGGCATCCATTTTTTTTTTTCTCCCCAAAGAACCCTGGATTTGTTTGAGTGAAGAATGGTGTTTGCAAACAAGATTTGGGAGTTAGATGCTTGCTGCTGCTTGGTGCCCTTAAGCTCTCTGAGGTATGCATGACGTGTGTATGCATTTATGGCTATTTATATACTTATTTGTGACCATATTTCTGTATCTGTATGTGTTGAAACTGAATTCAAACCTATAACTTCAGTTCTAGTCTAAATGGAACATTTTTGCTTTTCCCTACATCACTTCTCAGAAAACGTTAATACGTTTACTCATTTGATCCGCTCTTGGTGTAAGCAGTTTCCTTAATATCAGTCACTCCCTCTGTGGTGTGCAGCTTCCTTGGACCTTGATAATGTGTGCTGGGCCATGCATATTGGAGTGTGTTCTCCCCCGACTGAGGTTGGAATCTCCATGCATGGCTGCCTGCACTCTGCGTACAGGCGCTGACTGCTCACAAACCCTTGGGCTCTGATGTCCCTAACCAGTCTCCCTCTCCATATCGATGCATTTTTCCCATGCTTGGGCCCTAACACCACATGTTAGTTGCTGTGGACACTCAGAGAGCCTTTTGGCCCTGTTTGTATCTGACACATGGCCCTGCATGGACCCTGTCTTTATCCTGGCTTGCTCATTTTTTGCATATCCTGCCATCTTTCCTCTTAGGCTTGACTCTGCTCTCATCAAGCTGTTCCACAGCCCTGTGTGGCTTACGTTCCTCTCTGTGGGACTGACAGTGTGTAAGTTGCCTAGCCACAGGGCTATGCTTCTCAACCTATTTAGGCTTAGAAACCTCCTGTTAAATGACCAAAATCAAACACAAGACCATCTCAAGGAGGAGAGTCCACATTCGCATTTGTGCAAACCAAATAGTAAGTTTACTAACAAATAATTCTGCAAAGGGTGTTTCCTTAACAACACTCCAATAAATTTGTATGTCAGTAGATTGTTCGGTGTTCTAAAATTCCTTTGTTCAAATGAAGTGCTTACAAAAAACCAGGCTTAATGACATAAAATCTGATTTTTAAATTCCTCTCAAGTGCAGCTTGAATTCACTGAATTTAAAATCCCACAGATAAATAACAATGCTGCTGGAAAATTGCACTTAGTTCACGTTCGGGAAATGTATGTATTGTGATGGTAATGTGACTGTTCATTTTTTTTTTTGGTAATTATAGCTTTTTGAAAAGATAAGTCCTCTCCCTCCCTCCCTCTGCTAACCTTGCTGTGGGCCTCCTATGGTGTGGTCACTTCTCTGAAACACAAGGCAGCTTTGTTGACATCACTGATGATGCTTGTCAGCAGGGATTGGTCCTCACTGCCAAACTGTTTTCTTAGTCATTTCAAGTGTCCATGTCCATTGCAGCTGCTCTGGAACTCATAGGAAGATCTCAGTTTTTGCAAATTAATGGAAGAGCTGCCTGGGTAAGGTAGAGTTTGTTACAAGGTCTTTCAACAAGTTGGTAACACATGAATGCTAAGTTTGCCTTTCTACCATGCCAGAAAGCTCTCAGACTAGAGGAAGGGCCATCCATCTTTAAGAAAGTACTGAAGGCTTTTGCATTCTAACTGCATTTTAAGTTCAAAAAGTATGACTTGAAATATTGCTAAGACACTTCACTCAGGTAAAATTTGTAGGATATTTAGAGAATCAGAAAACAATAAATATCTTGTATTTTGTTAGGTTAGTGTGAGTTTTTTGGGGGGGTATTACTTTTGCTGCTGCACATTTATTAAATGTATTATGTAAAATGCTTAAACAGTGCTTGGCACTGAATAAATGTTAGCTCTTTAGTGTCATGTGAAGCGTGAAAATTACATGCAGAAAGTTATTTCTTCAATAATCCTGAAAAAATCCTTTTCATTTTTAGGGTTTGTTTTTTGCCCTTTAATACTTATAGAAGCATTAAATTCAAGAAATTTTGATGTGAACAGCCACTTCTGTCTTAGTTCAAGTTCAAAAGACAGTACTGCCAGTTGTTGATGTCAGAGTTCTTTGTGGGAAAGGTTTATTAATTGATCCATTTTATGGTTATAGTCATGATCTTTAAAACTCTGGTGCTCTGATAGAAATGCTTTTTCCTCTTTTAGAGCTGGCAGTGACACAAAAAAATAAGATGGTGGGTGTGCCAGTTACCCTGATGTTTTACACACATCGTATGCTTGCATGGGAATGTTACTCTAGCAATGCTGCATCTCTATTTCCACAGCATTTGTTTTTGGTTTCATTGATTTTTCTGTTTTTTTTTAATTTTGTTTATTTCTGCTCTGTCATCTCCCTTCTGCTTATTCTAGCTTTGCCTTGCTCCAGTTACTGATTTTTACTCTTGTGTTTCAATGAAAGCACTGTATGCCGTAGTTTTCCCTCTAAGCCCTGCTGTCAAAAGTGCTCTGTGCACATTTTCATACATAATGTCTTATTTTCTTGTAGTTCAAAATATTTTCTTGCTCACTTGGATGTTCTTTCTCACCCATGGGTGATTTAGAAGTTTGCTGTTCACTTTTCAACTGTTTGGAGATTATCGTATTGTTACTGATTTTTAGTTGAACTGTCTTAAGTTTGGAGAACATTTTTTGGTTATTCTATGTTCTTTATTATTTGAATTTCTATTTACTTAATTAAAAAGCAGAGTCAAAGATAAAAGGAGACAGACATACAGAAGTCTGTCATCTACTGGTTCACTCTCAAGTCTCCCGCACGGGTGGCAGGGACCCAGCCATTTATAAGCCATTACCAACTGTCATTCAGGTTGTACATGAATGGGAGGTTGAACTTGAAGGTGGAGCAAAAACTCAAATTTATATGATCCTGTATGGAATATGGGCATTTATCTTTATTGGAAGGGCAAAAACAGAGAAAGAGAGAGATCTTCCATTCACTGTTCCACTTCCCAAGTGTCTGAAACTGCTGGGATGGGGCAAGGCCAAAGCCAGTCATTAGGGACTCAGTCTTCCTGCGGGTGGGAGGGACTCAGGTACCCAAGCAAACACCTGCTGCCTCCCTGAGTCATCATTTGCAGGAATGTGAAATTAGAGGCAGAGCTGGGACTTGAACTCAGCCACTCATGTGTATGTCATGCAGGTGTCCCTAGTAATGGCTTAATCACTGTGGCAGCAGCCAGCACAACCTGCCCTATTTTTCTGTTCTTTTAAATTGAGATTCTCAGGTCTATAGCCGCCATGTCTTTCATCAGATTGGGAATATTTTCAGTTTTATTTATTCAGTTATCTTTTCTGGTACATATCCTTCCGTCTGTGACAGCAATGGGAAGAATGTAAAATATTCTGTTGATTGTCCCATAGATCATTAAATAGACTGTTCATTTTCTTTATCATTTTTTTTCTTTTCAGATTTATTGATTGCTGTTGATCTGTGTTCAAGTTGATTTTGCTATCTCATATTGATATTTAGGTTCATCTAGTATGTTTAAAAATTTTGATTATTAAACGTGCAGTTCTAAGATTTCCATTTCTTTCCCTTTTGTATGTTCTTTTTCTTAGTAAGACTCTTCCCTTCCCCGCCCAACAGGTTGCCCTTAATTTTGGAAGTTTTTTGTTGTTGTTGTTGTTGTTTTAGCTCTTGGAATAGTTTTGTGATTTTGTGATTTTTTTGTGAGTTTGGTGTTAGTGTCTGTTGTGTGTGAATGTAACTTTTCCTCTGTGTTGATTGAGTGAATTGTATCTTATGCTTCAACATTGTGTTAGAAGCGTCTCATTCTTGAAACCAATGGAGAATATTGTTGGATTCAGTCTGTAAGCTTTAACTGGCTGCGTTTGGAGTGGGCTTAGTGTGGCAGTTCTGTTTTCAAAACTTGTTTTCTGTGTGTGGCTTCTATATGCTAGTTTAGTCTCTCAGCTGTGGTCCTCATTTATGTTTCAGTCTAAGTACGTGCTACTCAGTGTGTGCCCTCAATTTTTTGTCTTCTATTACGTACTTCCTAAAACTGTGCCCATGTCTAACACACAGCAGTGTGGGCTTGCATTGTTTCCACTTCTATAGGATTCCTGCTTTCCTGCAGCTGATGTATCTGTTTCTGAGAGGCAGAAAGGAAAAGGGAGAGAAGGAGAAAGAGGGAGTGCTGTCGTTCGTGTTGTTCTGCACATCATAATGGCCATTTTCTAAATCCTTGTTAGCTGTTAAAGTCGTCAAACTTTTTCAAATCTGTCACTTTTCTTTTCTCATTCTAACTTGCTCAGTGAGTATCTTCCTTCACGCATACTGCATCTCTTACTATTTGCACAGGTTATTGTTCTCCCAACTTCTTTTCCCCTCTTCTGTGTTTGCTTCTGCCAGAAGAGAGATGAAAAAGGAAGCAATGAAATGAAATCTTAGATCCCATTTGTTCTTTCCCATACTAGCAGTTTGTGTGCAGTCAAATTCAGATTGAAGTGAATATCTGCAGTTATGGTACTAATGGGATGTTTTTCTTTTCTCTCTGACAGCATGACGGAAGTGGTTCGTTACATGACATTCAACTATCATCGCCATCCAGTCCCGAACCAGAAGATGGTGATCACATATATAAGGTAGTCAGGCTGAAGCTCTTAAATTTTTAAAGACTGAAATAATGAAATTATAACAATGGAACTGCATTAAATTTGTGTATTAAAAGTCTAGAGATTTGCTTACTTAAGTATTACTCAGATCTGCCCTAAACTTTTAACACACTGTTAAATTGAAATTACATCCCTGGTTTGTTTGATTTTTTTCAGTTAACAGTACTGGTGTGAAATCCTTTCAAAAATAATTTTTTAACAAAATAAAAAATTTTTAACAGTTTTTAGCAAGAAAGAGTAAGGCAATTAAGCATGTTATTTATTGCAACGTTGAAAATTGATACTCAAATATGAGATCAACTTGGTTATCCTTTTTTTCATGTTTGATTATGTAGTTATAAGGGTCTGATTTGGTGCAGCAGTCATGACACTCTTGGTATACCAATACCCCATGTGGGATGGGATGTCTTGGTTGAGTCTTGGCTCCAATTCTAATTCCAACTTCTGCCAATGCACACCCTATGAGGCAGCTGGCACTTTTCAAAGGGGATGTGTTGTGCCAGCGGGAAAAAGCTTTCTTTGTCAGAACCACACGTGACTTCTGCTTCACTGTGGCCATTGGTTACTTCCAAGACGATGCAGGTATGGGGCTGGCTTATGGCACAATTGGGTAAGACTATCACCCATAACACTGGCATCCCATAAGAGTGGTATTTAAGCCCTGACTGTTTCAATTCTGATCCAGCTCTCTGCTAACGTGACTGGAAAGGCAGTAGATCATGGCTCAAGTATTGGGGCCCTGAAACCCACCTTGGAAACCATGATGAAGCTCCTGGCTCCTGACTCCTGGCACTGGCTCAGCCATTTGGGCAGTAAACCAGCTGATGGAAAACAACTCTTTCTCTGCCTTTCAAGCAAACTAACTAACTTAAAAACCAATGGTGAAACAGGTGACCCAGCATCATGCTGAAAGGGCAGAGGAGCCTTTGTCACAGGGTGCACAGTAACGTTTTGGGGATAAAAGTGTATGTAAATGGTTACATCAAAAGAATGGACATAGTAGTCACATCTGATTATTATCTCTCTTGATTTTCCACTTTTTTGCCTACATGTCCTTTCCCAAATTTCTTTCCTTGGTTAGCTTCCGCCCAAGTTTCTGTGTAATATTATTATGCATCATCAGGCCAATAACGTAAATAAAAATCTTTCTTATGTTACGTATAACATAAAATTCTAGTTGAAATCCCACTCACTGCGTGGCAATCTCTGAGAAACCTCTGCATATTTTAAGTTTTGTGACTGATGCTTTTTAAAGTTGACCTTTTTGCTTGATTTTTTTTTCTGTAAAAAAGTTTCTTACATATAAATGATTTATTTGTAAAGCAAAACTTTAATTCTAGGATATTTACATGAGAAGTCTTCCTTCCCCATACTCCCTTCTTGTTTGGCTATAGTTAGTATTTCACAAGCATATTTTAAAGAGTTGTATTTGTTTTCTCTTTTTTCTTCCCTCCAGGTAGATCATTCCTGTTCTTTCTGTGTTATTTAAAGAGAGATTTATCTTATGTTCTATTTGAAGGGCAGTATTACAGTAAGAAGAGAGGAGAGAGAGAAAAAACAGAGAGCTCTTGCATATGCTGGCTCAGCTCCTAAAAGGCCACAGTGGCCAAAGGTGAGCCCAAATCTGAAGTCAGTAACCAGTAGCTGCTTCTGGGTCTCGTACATGGGTACAGAAGCCCAAGGATTTGAGCCATCTCTGCTGCTTTCCCAAGCCACAAACAGGAAGCTGGATGAAAAGTAGAGCAGTCAGGCCCAGCGCGGTGGCGCAGTGGTTAAGGTCCTCACCTTGCATTCCCGGGATCCCATATGGGCAGTGGTTCTAATCCCGGCAGCCCCGCTTCCCATCCAGCTCCCTGCTTGTGGCCTGGGAAAGCAGTCAAGGACGGCCCAAAGCTTTGGGACCCTGCGCCCGCGTGGGAGACCCGGAAGAGGCTCCTGGCTTCAGATCAGCATAGCACTGGCCGTTGCGCTCACTTGGGGAGTGAATCATCGGACGGAAGATCTTCCTCTTGTCTCTCCTCTATATATCCGCCTTTCCAATAAAAAAAAAATCTAAAACAAAAAAGAAGTAGAGCAGTCAAGTCATGAACCAGTACCTGTATCGGTTGCTGGTGCCACAGGAAGGTACTAGCTACTGTACCACTTCACAGGTCACTCCTCTTTTTTTTTTTTTTTTCTTTCATGATTTTAAACAAGACATACATTCTAATAGTATACAACATTTCTGTCTTTCTGACTGTGTGACTCATTTGTCCATGAGACATTTTTACACTCCCCACAACTGCCTCCAACAATTTATTTGAACATCTTTGTCCTGACCTTGCCATTTCTTTGGGTGACTCAGGTAGTCAGTAGGAGGTCTGGCCTGCCTGACAATTGCCTTGTTCGCAGACTGGCTTGTTCCTCACCCTTCAGCAGCCTTTGTCGGAGCACTGCATTGCTTCTGTTTCTCCAGATGTGCTCTGCTCTCTCCCTCCCTATTTTTTGCAGAGCCCTTTGAATTCTTTACCTTAAGATCCAGAGTTTGCCTTGTTGCTGTATCCTCAGAACCTTTTGCTTAGTCCTGTAAGACCCCATAGTAGTCATGCATTTCCCAAAGTGTCCTCCATTGCCTGCCTTTTTGTGTAAAATCTTTGCAGCAGTGCTTACAAGTAGTATGTACTATATACATGTTGGTCATTCATGTTCTTAGAACATTGTATTTTGGTTTTCCTATCTTGGGTCTGTTTCTGTAATATGTTGAACCCAGCCACAGCTATAGGAATCCCCTGGCCTTGTAGTGTTCCATCAGATTACTGTAATTCATATGTCCTATTATGGGACAATTTTAAGTGTATAAAGGTTTGGGTAATGTCTACGTTTTCATACTTAGAATCATTTCTTCAGCATAGCTTCTTAGAAGTGGGATAATTGGATCAGAGTTGCAACCATTTTTGCGACTTTAAAGGCATTTGATTGTCCAGAAGGTTAATTGCTTCATCTAATGAGTTGCTACATTTTTCTGTAATCTCATTAATCATATTGCCAACTCCACCTCCAATTTAACATCTTCAAAATAAATATTTCCAATATTTAATTTGTTTTTCTAAGTACGAATCAACTGGAACATTTGATTGTGTTTGTGAGAACTGTTTGTATATTGAAAATGATGTTTAAACAACATTGAGCTATAAATCCTTTGCCATGTTTACAAAGGCTTTAGAGACTTTACATTTAATCAGAAAACTTAATTGTATATATGATGAAAGTCTTATGTAATACATTTATGATTTTTTAATAACTTCATTTGCTATGCCATTGAGAAATGTGCTTAGCTAAATCTTTCAAAATGCATCTTTCTGCAATGCACCTTTGTAAACAGTTTGAGTAAGATTTGAAAAATTATGTAAAAGACAGGCTTTTCCAATTACAGTGTGCATAATAGCATTTTAAAATTTTTGCTTCCCCATTGTTTGGGTTGCTTATATGATAGGTTCAATAAAACCTTTTTAGGATGTCTGTGTAGAGACTTCATATTTTGGTTATTGCCAGTGTATCTAACAGTGATAATGTAACTTTGCTCAGCAGCTACTCCATCAGCATTGTTAACCTGTAAGTTTCTCTGAAAAGATAAGGTGCATTATCTATATGATGCTTAAACTACTTCAGTGTGTGTTTTTAGTAAGTGAATAGAAATAGTCCAAGCGAGCTGCCTGTAGGTTAATGATACTTTACCTCTTGTAGATGTGACCAGATTTGCTACCAGTAGTTGGTTGCTTTTCACGGGATTAGGTAGTTTTCAGAGTTGAGCTTGATGGGATTTTCTCCCCCTTTTGACTCGGGCAGTGCAGTTTCGAAAAGTGGTTCATGGTCAACCCAGAACTTTTCTGTTACTTTTTAAGCCTATTTATCTCTTTGCTGATTCCTGACCCAGGTATGAAATAGCTTTGTGGCTTTAATTGTACTACATTCTCTGCTTATTATGCCATGTTCTTTATCTGATAGGTGTCTCTTAAAATCTTATCCAAAGTTTCTTTTGTGTGCAGTTGTTTTTATTTTATTTTATTCTTATGTGTGGTTGATAGCACATGAGACACAGTCAGGGTCAGATGCCTAAATGCCTTCAGGTTCTTGGTTTCTGACACTTATAAAAACACTTTGTGCATGTTTGCTGTTGCTTCTGTGACTGTTCATTATCTACATGTTATTATATCCTAGTAGACTGTTAAATTTTACATGACTTAGTCGTTTTTTTCTAAAAGATTTATTTGTATGAAAGGCAGAGTAACAGAATCTTGAATCACATGGTTCATTCCCAAATTGTTACAATGTCCACGACGGGGCCCAGGCCAAAGTCAGGTCTCCTTGTGTCTGCAGTGGCCCATGCACTGGGGACATGCTCTGCTTCGTTCCCAGGTACATTAGCAGGGAATAGGAATGGAAGTAAAGCAGCTGGGATTTGAACTGGTGCCATATGGAATGCTGGTGTTGAGAAGGTGGCTTATCCAGCTGCACCGCAATGCTGACCTCGGATGACTTTCTGTATAATAATGGTTTCTCCCTTTAATGATCAAATAGCTCATTATTGAATCATTATTGATATAATGCTGCATATCTTAGGGTATTTTAAAGGCCTCATCATAATTTTTTTTTAACATTTTAGAATGAAGATTTATTAAATGAAATAAAACAACTTAAAGAAGAAATAAAGAAAAAAGATGAAAAAATCCAACTATTAGAACATCAGCTTGTAAGTATGAAATATGTAATATAAAAAACGAAGGCTTTTCAAACTGGAAAATACTGCTTTTTTTGTAAAACCCTGATCCAGAATTAAGCCTTGCTGTTGGGTTTCAGAGTTTCACTATTATATTATTTTTTGACTATATGCCCCTTCCAATAGAGGTGTGTAATTTAATCTTTATTCTAAAATATTGTCCATATGTTAATTCATTTTCAGTGGCCTTTGTTTTGGGGATTTAAGATAAACTGGTTTGCATTCACTTTTCTCATTGACTTTGCTTCATAGATAAGGAAACAAGGCCTGGCGAATTGGAACAGGACGTTGCCTTTGTGAGCAAAGCGAGACTAGGAGTTCAGGCTTGGGCACCTGGTGCCTCTGTCAAATGTGTCCCAGTGGATGACACTCAGTGATCCCTTAGAGTCATGTTTGAATATTTGCAGTTTTATAATTGTTATGATGTCAGGTAATAATCCCAGAAGAAACCAGTATGTGTTCTGTCTTGAATTTAATTATATGGTTTAGCTTGCAATAATATAAAAGGCTAGGCTAAAAAACAAAAAAAGGCAGAATTCAGCAAACTAGCTGTCCAGAAAATCTTTGTTAGAAGTCATTCTGGTAGAACCAAGCAATTCTGCAATATGAAAGGTTAATCTCAGGATATGAAATATATAACATACTCATCCCAGAGCTATGAGGTCACGTGGTCACAGTAGACAAATCAGCTAAAGATAGAAAAAAATCTATCAATCCAGTTGAAGAATATTTGAAATTGAGGTCCTACCAAACATAAAATTAACGAGCAAAAGGCTAATACCTCACATTTGTTTCTCAATCCTAAAGATAATCCTAGCATCTTATGATGGTCCAGCATGGTTGGATTCTGGACTTAGCTTTCTGTCAGATACACCATGGGAGGCAGCTGTGAACATGCTTAAATAATTTGGTTCATTGCCTGTAATGTGGAGACCTGTTTAGTGTTCTCCTCTCCCAGGTCTGGGCCAGTCCATCCCTAACCACTGCAAACATTTGGCGAGTGCTCCAGTGAGTGGAAACTTGCTCTATGTGTCCATTTGGCTATGTCTCTCTGTTGTTCAGAAAACAAAACCAAAATCAGTATAAGCTAAGCAGCAGGCCAGTTTTTAGGGAGAAGAAAAAAAGATGTGTATTGGACAATTAAATTAACTCAGTTTTCACACATGTATGCGCACGTAAATTATTACAGAATCCCAGAGGTTACTAAATTTGGTGCACTTCAGAAAAAGAATTATAATCCTTGTATTTCATTTCTAGACATTTATTTGTGTACAGATGTACTTTTTCAGCCTTTAATGTCTTATAAAATAGGCCATATTTTAACTGTCAAAAAATCACTTAATGATGCCTTCTGAATATGTGAATTTGAAATTGGAGAATAACTCAAAGCAAGGTAGTGAAGATTAAAATGAGTAAGTAGTATAAATGAAGTCATCTCTGGGGGACTGAGCAGGTTAAACTTCTGAGCAAAGAATTGGTGAAAACTTGCTGCTCATTATTTAATGCAAATTATGCATTAAATGTTATCATTTGAATGTGGGAATTTATATAACTTTAGGTTCTGAAATTGAAATAATTTTTACTTTGAGGAATTCGAGTTTCTATTTTTGAGAATATTTAGATTTAATGGAGAAAGCATAAGGAAGCAGGTAAGGAGGAATATCCTGAAGGAAGTTGGAAGTATTGAATGTTTTGCCTTCTACAAATGAACTCCAAATCATTCTTTTTTTTTTATTATGCTTAAATTATAGTGAAACTTATGACATGCTTTAAGATAATTACCAGTAGGTTGTTTGAAGAAACATAGAACAATGTAGCTCATTTAAGAATTGAAGGGAAATTGCGGCCTGTACCAAGCAAGCCTTGTGAAACCTCCTGGTAGTTCCCAATCTTGAATGTATAGGTAAAGCGCTGGTGCAGGTTCTCACTGTAAAGGTACAGGGCTGCGGAGTGTCCACTGCCTCTACAGACAGCAGTGATGGCCTGAAGCACATGTGTTAGGGAGTGTTAGAAGTTACTCGGGATGGTTACAATGGTGTAATGTTTAGCTCTGAGTAGAAAGTCACTTATTCAAATGAATAGAATTTTAAAAGATGTTTTTTGTGGTATCAAAACTGCAGTTGCCTTCCTATATAGAAGTCTTTTCCTTGCTCTCTAGACGAATTTCCATAAATGAAGGAAAGGCATGTGAAAAGCCATAAGCTAGGAGCCAGGTGGCTATTCTTGTCTGTAGTATTAATTTGCTGAATGACGTTGGCACATCCTATTACCACTTTACTGCTTTGTCCAGCATGCAAAAATTTTCTTGTCCATCCAGTTCTATCCTCTTGTGCTTTCTTGACATTTTAAAAGGTTTACTTTCAGGGCCCCTTGCAGTAACCTACTATCTAAAGTCCTCATCATGCAGGTGCCGGGATCCCATATGGGCGCTAGTTCTCATCCCGACAGCCCCGCTTCCCACCCAGCTCCCTGCTTGTGACCTGGGAAGGCAATCAAGGATGGCTCAGATCTTGGGTTCCTGAACCCTAATGGGTGACCCAGACCCAAAAGAGGCTCTGGGCATCTGGCTTCAGATTGACTCAGCACTGGCTGTTTTTGTTTCTTGGGAAGTGGACGAAAGATCTTCTCTGTCTCTTCTCCTCTCTGTATATCTTTCTTTCAATAAAAACAAACTTTAAAAGGAAAAAAAGGTATACTTTCAACCGTAGCCTGTGTCTGCGTGCAAACTTTCAGAAAGATGACAATATAAAACATTGTGTTCATATTTATGTAGTGCAGGCTGGTCTAAATTAGATGATAGTGCTCTGAGATGAAGGGTACAGGTTTGACTACTGAAATCTTTTTTTTTTTTAATAAAATTTATTTTGACATTCTTTACATAGTTAATTAGGGTAAGAAGGTTCAAGGGCTACAGGAAAGTGGATAATACTAGTATGTTTTCCATATTGTTACCTTCATGTTTAAAGGGGGGTATTAAGGGAGAAGGCCCACCCAATTTCCCACCCTCCCCAGGTCCCGGATGTAGGGCATGCTCTGAGGTTCTTGCTCAAGTGGTTTTGATATTGCCACAGTTATGAATTGCTGTTAATCTTGCCACTCCAAGCACTATGAGGTCTTTGAAAAATCCACTGATTGACATAGTCCATCATAGCTGAGATGGTTGGTTGACCTGTTCTGTCTTCTCTCTTTTCTTCGTTAGGGTTCTGAGTCCAGCATTTAGATTAGGAAGATCTCCAAAGAAACTTCTTGTATGTGCTAACAAGTACAGGGCCTGGCACCGTCCATTGCTCCAATCAGCTGGTGGTTGTAATTGCTGGGTTGGTTCTGTTTTCACTCCCGACTTCCACTGGAACCAATGGGTGTTGCAGTCCAGCCTGGTTCTGCCCAGCACATACTTGGCCCTCACATAAACCAGTGGGAGCTGCAGCCTAGTTGGAGCGACCCACAATAACCCCCACCAGGCCCACCCCCTACCCTGGTTTGCCAGTAAGCGTAGCAGTAATCCAGTCTGTCCCACACCCCATTCCACCCAAGCCGCTATCTTAGTTTTATGTCCTCCTGTGGAAGTGGTAACCCAAGAGGGATGAGCCCACTATTTCCCTCCCAGGTCTCTCCCACTCCCAGATTCCAGTTGATGCTGCATCTAAGCCCAAACAACCCTCGGCCACTTTAATTTTGTTTGCACCAGTAGGAATAATCCACCCGGCCCGGCTTTTCCCTGATCTAGTCCACATGAGGCGCACAGGTGTGATAGCTCTGCCTAGTCTGGTCTGTCCCCATCCCAGCCTATGCTCTCCTGCGGAAGTGGCTGTCCAGCAAAGGAACCCTCCCTCATTCCCCTGCCAGCTCTGTCCACTTCCTTTCTTGTTCTCAGGCTGGTTGGGCGCTGCGGTCCCCTCCGGTACAGGCAACCTCACCTCGGCATTCCATATTGTGCACTAGTCTTTGTTGTGACCGACCCTGGGTCGACCCACACTGGTGCCTGGATTTGCCAGTGGATGACGTAGACAGATTCAGCCTGGTCTTGCCCCCACGTCTGCCAATTGTATGCCAGTGGGTAGCTTTCCATGGCCTTTTCTGGGCTGTTACCTATCGTGTTTCTTGCGCTTACCTTCCGGGTCTGTATCCTGTCAGAGCAGTTGCCCAGGCTCCTCCATCAGAACCTCTGCCAATGCCAGGTTTCACGCTTACCAGTGAGTCCATGAGCCAATCCTACTCAGTCCACCTCCTGTCATAGCAGGAACTGTGGCTTTTCCTGACTGGCCTTCCACCCAATCTGGTTCTTGCTGTTGGATGTTCCAGCCCAGCCATGGTTTGTCCATACCCACGTATGGCTCAACATGGCTCAGTAGGGGTTTGAGACCTAGCCTAGTCCATCCCACATCTGCCCTGGTCCTCCAGGACACCAGGGGGTCGGGGTCCGGCCCGGTTCGGTGCATTCAATCCCAGTCCACACTTGTGCCAAGGGAGACTACAACTGTTTCCAGATCAGAACGCAGCCCCCCTTCCAGGCCACGCGCCTCTTGGTGGGAACCTCAGCCCAGCTAGGGTTGTTCCCTTTGCTCCCCAACCGGGTCTGTTGCAGGACAAGCCCCAAGCCATAGCTTCTGCATGGACTGGTATTTGGTGCTCAGCATTATTAGTGATTACAAGTTTTACAAAGGAAGAGTCACTGCCTGCTTCAGGTCCAAGAAGCACAATGGGTTCAACCTGGAGCTAATTAAGCAGTGACTCAAAGAACCAAATCCCCAGAGCTCCCTGGCTGGGCAGCCAGCAGGCGGAGCCTGGCACCAAATGGCACACTGGCAGCCCAGGGAACGGCTCACCATGTGCACATGGCGGCCGTCCGGGATCCAGGCATGAGATGCCCGTCCTGAGACCCACCTGACTACTGAAATCTGAACCCAAAAAAGTGCCAATTTATTTTCACCTCACAACAGGGTTTTAATAATTATTAGTAAATCTATATTTAATATTTAAAGTAATAATTTATATATATATAAATATATATATATATATATTTGGTCACTGAAACCAGAAAAATTTTGTGATATTACTAGTGTAGAATTTAAATTATGGATCCATAGAAAGTGGAACTTAGGTTTCACAGGCTTTGAAAATGCATGTTAGATCTTGTTTCAAATCTTGATTTTGAAATGTAATGACCCTATTCTCTTAGGGTTGCTGTATAATGTCTCCTGAAGCTTTTCTGTAAATGGAATAATAAAAATAATGATGAAAAAAAAATACTGATGATACATGGTTGTGGAAATTAATGAAACTTGTGTTTAATTTATAGGCCTAATAGATGACTCATGGATGTGGGATAAATAGTAACTCATATTTAATGATTTGCTTGAAATGATCCAGCATAAATCAATACATGCCTCAGGATGTTTTAAGTCCTTAACTATGTGACTTGAAGTCTAAGGACATTTGTAAACTCTAAGAAAAGATAGTGTATAGGTGCCATCCAGTTCTGTGCTTTCTTACTGGTGCTTGGTTAATAAATGGAGTTCTAGGTTGGCTCTTCTTGAATGCTTCTGGCTATCCTTTCCTTCATAGAGAGTGTGGTTTCATGGCTATCAGTCTCACAGAGCAATATTCAGAAGTGGGTGAAAAACCCGTTTTCGATGATCTTAAGTTCCATAGCTGATTTCTAAGAAATGCCGCAGCTGTTTCCTCATGCCTTATTACTTGTGCCTTCATCAGCACAGAATGGTGCAGACTAATGCAGCTCTGTCCCCTAGGACAGCGGGGAGGACACACACACTTCCCCAGAGATGAGCGTCTGAACCGAGTCTGTCAGCCATACAGAAAGCAGGTGGAGAGGGAGTGATCTGGCTGGCTGGTTTACATCTGCGGAAGTGTCACCAGAGACTAGGCTTTTCCAGTTACGGCAGACTTCAAATAGTGTTTTTCAAATGTTACTTTTCATGTGCTGGCAAAAGGAAATTTACCTGAAATAACCATAATTTGGATGCCATAAGTAACATACTTGCACTGTGATCAGTAATATTTCATTTTCTCCTCTTTACACACCTCCCTTGAATGTTCAAAGTTAAATCTATTAGAGTGAATTTCAAGAGACTCAGTTGACTTGCTTATGTAGTAATGTGATTTCGCTTAGGAATGCAGAATATGTAATACAGAGCTTTTTTGTTTTCAACTGGATTTTTATTTTTTGAAGGAAATTGGGATAATCTGAGTACAGTTAAAAAATTTTACGTTTGTAAATTTTTTCAGTTAGGAATTCCAACTTAATTTAATAATCAAGGGTTTCTTAGTTATTTTCTTCATGGAAGTATATTTACCTTCAGTGGGGCTGGTCAACAAATACTTTGATGGTGTGTCAGCTCTATACTGATCAGCTCCAATCTTTCATGTTTCATTCTGCTTTGGAATTTGGCGATGATTTGGAAGTACCAAAGTTTACACAGAAGGTACGCTGCGTTGTGTAACTGATTATACTTTAGAGGAATCGTGTGTAGAGAAGTCATTTGAGAACCGACATTGACGGTCGGTCTTGACAAAGGGCAGGGATTCTTCAAAATATTGCCATCCAGGAGCGTGAACACATCCTGTGAATAAACAGCGGGACTTGTGCATTGTGGCGCTCAGCAGCCAGGAGGCTCTCCCCGACACTCTAAAACCAGTGTTCAACGGTCACTCTGCAGCAGCATAACCATTAGGAAATGACGCCTGAGTTTCGCAGTTATATTCCTTCTATACTCCATACCTCTCTATATAGATATATGCATACCTAACACTGTATACTTTTATCATTAAATACACACTGATTGTATGTGACGTGCCTATGAAAAGTTTAAGAGATTGCCAAGGGCAATTTGAACTGTTTGAAAATTCTAGTCTAACTGGCCAACTTTTGAAACCCAATCCTTGAATAAGATGAGCGAATACTGACTAAAAAAAGTTTGCTATAAGTGTTTTTATTCTTCATAAAAATAGCTAGAATCATTTTGCAATGTGTAACTTTGTCCTTGGTTTTGTTTTTTCTCTATCCACTAGGAGAGCTCCTGGTTTTCTTATTTGTGTGTGTATGCAGAATGAAGGCAATGTAACAATTTGTGTTTTTGTTCAGGCAACTCGCTGTGAGTGCCAGCAGAAGTCTAAGGAGGAGAAATGCACATTTGCTGACAAATACACCCAAACTCCCTGGAGAAGAATCCCTGTGAGTAGCACCTGCTCTGCCCTCCTTTCCTGCCATTTGCTGTTGGATATTCTCTTCTGCTCCTCTTACTCCTAATCACTAATAATTTTGAATCTGCCATGGCTGCTAGTTTTATTCTTAGGGGAGGTGGGTTTGTTTTTATAGTCTTTTAGGTGTTAATGTGCTTTCTAAAGCTTTGCTTGTGTGTTCTCTGTAAGCGAATGTGTATCTAATAACTTGCGCTGTGCACACTGAAGCTCATTTTATTTGAATGTCTGCTCTCCTCTCATTGCATGTGTCTATGAGAATAGTATCTTCACATGGCATCAAAGAAACAGAAGGCCAACGTTCAGCAGTTGCACTTGAGCAATATACAGTATTTTGAAAATATATTATGTCAATAGAGTTGCTTTTCTGCAGAAGTTTTTGAAGTACATTTTAATGTATTCACTCAAGTTATTATTAAGGGTTTCAGGAAATATTGCATGGAAAGGTAGAGGGTGTAAAGCTTGTAGATAATGAAGAGCTAAGAAAGTAGGATCTAAAATGGGGAGAATAATCTTGTATTCCAGGCTTGTTTGGTGTTTTCAAGTAATGCTCTATCTCAAGACAAATTTAGGAATAACAAATGCCCTGGGAATCATTTAGTCTGAATTCAACTCAAGATGTGCTTGTGCGAAAGAATCAGCAACTGGTTGGTCAGCTCATTCTGTTGTACAATGTCAGGGACAGGTATTTCTTGGCAAGAGAATGCCTAACAAGCCAGCCTCTGTGCCTTGCTCCACAGTATATGTAGCACTACAGTCCTAGAAACACAAAGGACAGGGAACTATAATGAGCAGTGCAATCAGTAAACCGATTTATAATTTACAAGTTACCTTGTCACTTTTCATGTATTAAGTGCTTGCTTGTGTACTGTGTGTCAGGTGGGAATGTAAGGAATTTTTCAGCAGAAGTTTAGTGGTCCTGTCTCAGGCCAAATCATAGGCTCTTGAGGTAGAACAGGGTAGAGAACCATGCAGACAAATGGGAGTTCCACTTAGAAAGTTTTAAAAGAACTGGTAGTCATTCATGGACATGAAGCGCTGCAAGTGTGTGTCAGGTTCAAAGGATGGGGAAGTCTAGTTGAGGAGTCAGGAGCTCGGTGAGAAGGTGCAAGCAGAGTGTGAATCAGAGAAAGCAACGACACCAATGGGCGTGACGTACTATTTCTGTGATATCAAAGGAGGTGGCAGAGTATCTCTACGGAGGTGTTGGGAAATGAAAGATTGGGCTGCTGCCTCCAGACCAGGGCTGCATGGGTAACCTTGATTCCACCAAGGAACATCTGAATATGTATAACATCATTTGCAGGCCATACAGCATTGCCAGTTTAAAAATTAGACTGCCGTGGATTTGCTGAAATTTACATCCTGCCCACAGTTGCCTTGGCAGGGCTAGACCAAATGATTTCAATTTCCCCATATAACCCGCAGGCCAGACATTTCCACTTGTGCTGTTCTAGATGAAGATTTGGCCTTTCCTGGTGTCTGCGTTTTCCCTGTACACTGGTTTGCTCCTTTTGATCTGTCCTGAAGTGTCATGGGTGATTGCATGAGCTGTGAGATGTTCCGCTTCCACGCTCTGTGGAAGGCCTTGTGCCTTCCCTGCTTCCCTAACCTCGCTGTTCTGGACACTGCTTGGTAATGTGCCTCCCCACTGACGAAACACCTGGTGTAAGAGGAAAAGAATAAACCCAGTGCGCCTGGAATATGATGCTCAGTTTTACTGTGACTTGGGAGATCATTTCTTCAGCTTACCACCCATAAAAAATCAGACTGTCCATGATGTTTAATATTGTAGGAGCCACCTAGTAAATGGCTTTGAGACAATAAAATCCAGGGAGGTTAAACAGCAGGCAGTTTCTCTAATAAGGAGTTTAGCGCATATTTTAAGACTCGTGACAGCTGGTCTGAGGTTCTCTTCTGCTTAAGCCTGCTAAGAAGCCTGATAGCAAGGCAGGCTTGCAGATAGGAAGGGAGGAATATCCTTGTCAAACAGAGCAGGACAATTAAGAACAGGTTGGAACTTGAAATTAGGCAATAGTTGATACTTGATTATCGCTAATCAGATATGTATTTAGGGAGAGTGAAAGTTCATTTAAGATTTGTTTTAAGGTAAACATTTAAATATTCAGGAATTACTGGAAAATAGTTCTAATGAGTTGTATTTATTCAAACAAATAATATATTTAGTTACTTAATAGTTATGAAATGTTGAACTTATTCTCTACGTATTTTTCTGTTCTTTAGGCTCAGTGGAATTCATTTGAATCATGTCACTCTAGAAGTTAAAGTTTTTTTTTGCTATTAATGTAAACATTACTGCAATAGTGTTTTTTGTTAGAGCTGAAACTCTGCTTTTTAAAAATCCCTTTAATGATTAATTTATTTTGAAACTCGGAGTAACAAAGGCAGTAGGAGTGACACAAAGAGAGAAATCTTGCTTTGCTGATTCACTTCCCCAGATTACCAGACTTGCAACCTGAAGCCAGGCTGAAGACAGGAGCCAGTAGCTTCATTGGCTCTGTTACATAAGGCCCATATTATGTGGACCATCATTTGCTGCTTGCTCAGAGCATTAGCTGGGAGCTGGAGCAGAAGTGGAGCAGCCAGGAAAAATGGGCACCTGTCTGGGATGCTGACATAGCAAGTACTATGCCACAGTGCCAACCCTGAAACCCAGTATGGTTAAGAAATTTTCATTAGGGCTATAAAGGAATGCAGTGTACTTCCTTTTTTGGTGACACTCTGACTCTTAAGCAGTAATGTAGTGGTTAAAAACACGTTAAAGTAAAAATCCTCTTGTCTAGTACACGTGAAAGAAGTTTAACCTCGAACTAAGCCTGTATCTGAGTCTTTTTCTTCACTATTCCTTGTGGTATATTATAGCAAATTTTAAATGTCTTTCTTGATACTGCCTTAGTCACATAATTGTAGACTCTACCTTAGCGATTGATGATATCTATTGGAGCATTTCTTCTGAACTGTGCATGAAGATAGGGGCGGATGGTGGAAGAAAGGGTGTTCTTAGGAGGTTCAGAGAAATATTGAGAGAGAAATTAAGACTCCCCAGTCAGGGTTTGCCAGCAGAAGCAGAGTGGTTGGCTGCCAATAGGGATTGAACCATGTATTTAGCCCTTGGTAAATTTTCTTCATACATTTATTCCAGGGTATTTTGCTATCATTTAATGGGTAAGAAATAAAACCTTTGAGTGGAGAACCTGTGAGGCAGAGAGCCAGAAGGAAGTAAAAGTGACAAAATCAACAGCAGAAGTGGAAAAAGAAGGAAAAACTGAGGTGGTAAGGAGGAACAGAGAGAGAAAAAGGGCTCTATCAGGAAGGGAGGAGAGTGGCTTGATATTTAGAGAGTGGCCATGATAAGGACTTCATCCTCTGAGGTAGAAAAGCACACGCCCAGGTTTACCCTGTATGATAGAAATAGCAGTCCATTGTCATAACTGATAGAAACCTACATGGGTTCTTGCAAGAAGCTCATGGGAAATGTGTTATTAAAAATTCTGCTTGAGTCTCAGAATTTTTTGCAACAAAATATACTCATACGAAATTCTAATAGCATGTTTGAACAGGATCTAGTTTAAGTCATTAAGAAAGAGATGATAAAGCATCAGTTTGTAAAGAGCGTTTGTGAAAGCAGCCTGAACTCTGCTAAAAATCAAAGTACACATCAAATTTTTTGGCAAAGTCTGGGTAGAACAACATCGAAATCACTGATGGTTTATGATGGCTGCCCAGGGCACTGGAGATAGGGGCTGGTCTGCCCCGCCCCGACAGATTTCCTAGGCTCTAGCCTGGAACAGGAGGAGGGGCCACAGGAGCCAGTTATGTTAGCTACCTGGTGGGATTCCAGTTGACCAATGGCACACCTGAATGGACATTCCTTGCATAGTTGGGACACAGACATCCCCTTTGCCCTCCCATGTGTCTAGAGGGATATAAAACCCCTCAACACGTATTTCAGACGCCCTTTTCGCCTCCCTCTTCCTTCCCCTCTGTGCGAAGGGGGCCCAGGAGCGGATTTTCCAATAAAGCTTCCATCTCAACTCTGAACAACTTGCCGATATTATTCCACCAGTGGGTGGGCGGTCGGTGGCCATCATCTTAACAGTTTAGAGAAAGTTTGTAAGGCCAGTACCCAAAGAAATCAGCAGTGTAGAAGTTGGCACCTCATTTTAAGACATGAGGTGATGTTGAAGATGAAGCCTGCGGTGGTACACCATGCACGTCAGTTTGTGAAGAAAAGATACTCTTGTTCATGTCCTACTGAACGGAAGAAGACCAGTAAGAGTAGGAGAAGTAGCTAGCACACAGGCATCTCTGCTGGCTCAGTTTGCACAGATCTGAGTGAAAAAAGGAAGCGCAGCAGATGTTCTGTGCAGTGAATGCTGCATGTGTTGCTAGTGTCCAAAGCGGAGGTTACAGTGGACCAAGATGCTGAAGCACAACTTAGAGAAGCTTTCCCAGGAGAGGAAGCGTGGCTTTACCAGTGTGACCCTTAAGGCAAAGCGCAATCAGAACAGTGGGTACCAAGAAGTGGAAGGAGTCCAGTTCAAGCAGCAACGGACCTGTCCAAAGGGTTGGAGTAGTGGCTTTGTGGCATGCTTGAAGCTTTTTGCTTGTTGATTAGCTGGAGGGCTAAAGAACGCTAACAATTGCTTCCTTTTTTTCTTTTTTTAAACAGGCAGGGAGCTAGATGGGAAGGAGGGCCGCTGGGATTAGAACCAGTGCCCATATGGGATCCTGGTTTGTTCAAAGCTAGGGCTTTAGCTGCTAGGGTATTATGCCAGGCCCTCTCTCTCTCCCTTTTTAAGAAAAACAAGGCTATAGATGTTTTAGAAGACACATATTTTAAATGCCAAAAGTATTCACTGTTCTTTATTTGATAATTGTACCAGTTTCTTCCCCCCTAGAGGATGCTCATAGGGTTCCTTCAAAAACTATCATTCATATTTCTGATACTACAAAGAAATACCATTTCTCTTACCCAGTCCCCAAATTAAAAAAAAAAAATGCAGCTGCCCTGATGGTTCTTCAGGGCAAGGGAAGGTCAGTGTGTGGTAACTGGGGCTGCCAGGAACACACACAGGAAGCCAGTCGTTGGAGTTACTTATTCACACTGCTGTTTTCTTTAGGATTTTTTTTCCCCATCTTTCACTGTTGTTTTATGTTACACATAAGATGAGTTTCTTAGACCTGTATCATGGTCTACTCTGCTAGTCTGTTGATATGTTTCAGGTGTTTATTTGCTTATTTACATGTTAGTATTTTTAAGTATCATTTTATTATTTTGCTTGATTTCTGCTGTATTTTTTGTTTATATGTTATGTGGAACTTTTTGAAGAATTCTATTTTAATAGACATAAACATAACATTTATATGTTTTTATGTGTAAATGGGACTTTTCGAAGAGTTCTATTTTTAATGCAAAAACATTTAAGCTTATCTCTTTTATGTAGATATTTGAGTTATTGCTCTAGACAGGTGATGTAAATTTTTCTTTTGAATACTGCTTATCTATACATAACCATATATGACATAGAAACCTTGTTTTTCTGTAAATCTCTTTGTCCCATTTATTTTCTGAAACTGTTTTAAGAGCTATGTGAGATGACAGCATAGCCTTGGCAATGGCAGAATCTGGGCCCCCCCACTTAGTGAACCTTTTCTGATGGTTTTAGGGGCTGGGGCGCAGGTTACTTGTGACTTTAGGTAGGGTACTAGGTACATTTTCTACATTGCTAGCTCATTCCTGACTCTTCTTGAGTTCAAGATCACATTTTTGGCCTTGTGTTCATTGGCATTTGCAGTTTAGTGTCTCCATTACCTATTTAAAATACATTAGACAAAAAAAGACTTCGGGAACTCTGCACCATGTTTTCCTCAGATTTCCATGATCTCTCGCCAGTCAACTTTCTTATCTCCACCTTTCAATTTTGTGCTTGTTTTATAAACGATGTCGGGGATTTCCAGTTGTAGAATAAAGGAGATGTGTGTCTCCTCTGTCCTATCTTAGAACTAAATGCCCTCAAATTTTGCACATTGGGAAAATGCAAGCTTCAGCAGAGACTGATTATTATTTTTTATTATTTTTTTTAACCAGAAGAGGGTTTGCAGAGTTTAGCATTCTTTGGGGGTGTTAGGCAGGATTGAGGCAGATCTGATGCAGATGAGGAGGGCTGAGCTTTCACCATCGGAACCTCCCAGTCCAGAGGCCCAGTGATCCTGCTCTGTGATCCCTCTCAAGCCCTGAGATGGTCTTTGCTTTCAGGCAGCCATGCCTTTGGCAGACTCAGCTGCTGACATGGTGTCTCTGACCGTTTACCACTGTTAGTAACATCTCTGAGACCCAGGAGAGAATTTTTTCTTTCTTTCTGCTCTGAAGCCATTTTGACTTTTTTTTACCACTATGTATGCTGTTTCCACTCCTTCGTTAGTCACTCAGCAAGAAGCTATAGTTGGTGCCAGGAACAAATAGCTATTATTTGCTTTCACAGAAGTTTTGAAAAATATTACAGTTAACATCAGGAAAAAAGTGAAAAAGCTTCCCTGAGACAGGCACTCATTAAGAGCTGTGGATGTTTATCAGCAGAGATGATCATAATTCATGTAGTTATGGTCAGGAAGATCTTAGAAAAGAGTGAAATGATTAGGAGGCTTGACATGTGGGTGGAGAAGTGGAGGAAGGTTTGTAAGGGGGAGACATAAAGCCAGTTGCTGTCATTGCCTCTCTGGGCATAAGCTCAGATGCAGACAGCCCCCTTCCTCCTTGGGTGCTTGTGTCTGTCTGCCCTGCACAGGGTGTCTTGACGGTCTTGGGGAAAGGAAGATGGTGTTCATGGTTTGCTGTTTTCCCACTAAGTTTTTTAGGTGATTGTGACACAGGATCAGGGTTTAACATATACTCCACCTCTAGACAAATGTGCTAACTTAATCCAGTTTAAATTACTAAATTCACCCGAGTTTATTATGTGCTGAGGTGCATGAGGCTGGAGAAGGTAGAACATCAACATATTTTAAAGTTGCTGCCAAGGTCTAGGTGCTCTGATGATGGTTTCCTTAAACTTAGCAAAAGAGGCAATTGAATGCAGGCTTGGTTGTTTTCAGTGTCTTAAAGAGATATAAAATTTAAAGATGGCAGTGACTGGAGTGGGGACAGGGTGGATGTGTGAGTAACTGAATTACAGCTAGAGGTGCATTGATTCTTTCTCTTGGCATCTACTAAGTAAGCAGACTGAGGCTCAGTTCATTGGCTTTCTCAGAATTCGAGGCTTGTGGCAGATGGAAGGAAAAACACAGGCCTGCTGGCTCCGAGTCAGCACTGTTTTCCACGCGCACTGTGTTCTTTGATGATGCAGTCACTAGCTATCCTTTCAGCTTGTGTGGTCCCCATCTCATCTGAAATTCTGCTTATTCCAGTGCAAAAGTTCTAAGGTAAAACTCTGGGGGGGAGGGGATGGGATTTAGTTGAGGACTTGTTGTGCATAAAGCCTTTGAAATAAAGCATTTCCCAAACAGTGAACTTGGAGTTGTGGCAGGAAGTATCTGAGGAGAGTCCAGAGATCATTACTCTGTAAGGGGGTAAAAAAGATGTAAAAGAGCTGGGGCTAAATTAGCGAAGAAAGCATAATAATTAAAAAGCAAGATCTTTATTTGCTCAAATTATTAATTCTGTTTCTTGTAGCTGTGTTTCCTATCAACAGAGAAAATGGATTTTTTTTGTTTCTGCTTTATATTCAGCAGTGTGAAATTACTGTTTTTTTTTTTAATTTCTTAAAGAAATTTATTCATCTGAAGGAGTTAAAGACAGAGGAAGAAATAGATTTATCTAACCACTGGTTTCCTCTTCAGATGCCTGCAGTAGCCATGACTGTGCCAGGCCAAAGCCAGGAGCCTCATCCAGGTGTCTCACGTGGGTGGTGGGAACTGAAGCACTTGGGCCCTTCCCTGCTGCTTTGCCAGGCCGTGAGCAGGGAGCTGCATTGAAAGTGGGACAGCCAGGACATGAACTGGCATCTCTATGGGTTGCCAGTAAAACAGTCAGGAGCTTTTTTTGCTATGCTACAGCACCAGCCCCAGTGTTACTCTGTAAGTTTAAAGGGATATCTGATTGCAAGCAGCTGAGCTGAAAAATGTGGATTCCGAGGTAGGGAAATTGTTATTTATTAACAGTGTGTCTGAAGGCCAATATCCTATGTTAGTAGATTTCTTATCCAACGTTATATCTGTGTCAGAATCATTGGTCTGAAAGTTATACATGCTTCTTTTGCCCATAGTTGTGATGACACCATAGGCTGTGATGACGCTATAGGCTCACGTTCATTGAGAGTTACTTTGGGATGTTCCACTTACAAGAATATTTCAGTCAGTCAATCAGTCAGTCAGTCGGTCAGTCATTCCGGGAGGCTAGGAACAGACAGGAGACCAGTCAGGTTCTCTTTGTGTACCGTTCTGGGAAGACTCAGGCTTCTATGAGAAGTGAGGCCAGTGAAGTAAATGACATTTCAAACGTTAGAAAATTTAGGATAATTTGTGGTTGAAATAGGTAAAGCTGCGTAAACGAACAAGCTATTCAAATTGAAAAGCCTGCATGTCATATTGTAAGAATATAGTCTCACAATATCCCGAGTCTGTTTTTATGCTGCGTTGGTTCCACTAACTTCAGCTAATGGGCTTTATTTTTACTTACTAACACTTTGAAAACCTGTGACATAAACATCCACACACACCTTTTTTGATATGTTAATTCTTAATTGCCTGATTAATAAATAAATGGAATTTCTGTGTGCTTAACACATTTTAAACTCACTCCCTTTTTGCCCAAGCCTAGAAACTATTGCTCAAATGAGATACGTGATGCTGAATGTAATGTATGCAAGAAAAAATATATACTTATCGTATGTTAAGTACAAATATTAGGGAAAAAATGTTTTCTTAAACTATGAAAAATAACTAGGTTTGGATTATGATGTATTTTTAATAATTTGGGCTGCCTAGATAAATAAGATGAAATCTTGTCTACTCATGAAGACTGTTGCTCTGTTATTAGAAAATCAACAACAACAAAGTATGACTGTATGACTTTGGTTTCTCTATTTTTTTGGTTTTTTTTTTTTTTTTTTACTATACCTCCCTCTCCCGTCTCTCTCTGCACAGGGTGGGTATTCTGCTCCCTCCTTCTCTCCTTGGCAGGGCTCCTTCCAGGGGATCCCACGGACTGTTCCGCTGCACCGCAGACAGAGTGAGTCTGTGCCTCTCACTCCTCTCCTGCTCTGGCTTCCCATTCATGGTATTTCCCCAGTGCATGACTCCCGGCTCCCCCTCTCCCATCCTCAGTGAGCTGCAAGCCTGTGCTAAGCCGGCACTGCCTGTGGTCTCTTAACACTTCCCGTGATGCATGTGAACGCACCTCTACTTACAGCCTCCAGAAAGCTGCCTCACGTTAAATCCACCCTCACGCTGAGGCCCGTGACCCTAGACCACTGGACATGCATCTGTCTCGAAATGCATTTTTTTCAAGACATAGAGAGATAAATGAATTCCATTTTTTCTTTTTTTTGGTAAAATTTAGTCCTTTTGAAAGTGTGCACACACTCTACACAGTGTGCCAGACAGATGCATACTGTTTAGGGAGCAGGCTTACTAGACCATTGCACATTTCTGTAAATGCTTCCTAATCAGATGCTTTAATCGCATTTCACTTTTGTCTAAAAGGAAATTCTTTTAAACCATTTTATAACTTTTTTTAAACTAATGTGTCTTTTGTAATTTATCAGCTGCTTCAAAGCACACAAGAAAGATGAATATGCATGGTTAACTAACATTGTAATGATTTCGTCATTGTTTGATCCTAAAATTATTGCTTATATTAAGTCTAAAACAGTACATATTATATATTATGTGCTTAAATGTACCTGGTAAGTTGCTTGTATTTTATCTTTTTTGAAAAGTCTCCCAAACTAGCTATTGTTAATGAAAAAATACATAAGTGTAGTCAGAGTCATTTTTCTGCCTTTTCTATAGATTTGCCCTGCCTTGGGTAACCCATCTGTGTTCTCACTAATCTCTCTGGGTGAAGAATCTTAGGCCCCAAAGGGGAAGAAATGTCAGGCAGTTAGGAGTGGGGGAGGGGTGAAGCTGAGGGCTTGACAAACTCCTTCCCTTGTGCACTTACTTCAGTGAGAAATGGAGAAGTTGGATAGGCTTTTGCACCAGCTTCATTTGTTGGAAGTGGTAAGAAGTTGTTCCCCTCTGTCTCCCGCTGCCTCTGACATTTCTTTGTGTGAAATGCTTGCCTTTCTCCTCTATTTGAAGAGTCCTGGTACAAAGTGCAGAAGAGACACGGTAGTGAGCCAATCTGAAAGTTCAAAGGACAGATCTAATAACCAACACTCATGTCGTCTTTGGCATAGTAGACCTGCGTGGTTTGAAAGACAGCACGCCTATTTTTATATTTACAGAAGCCCTGCCTCTAGCCCCTCTACTTTTCCCCAGCCGGTATCTCCCCAGTTCCACTTTCTTCTCCATCAGCTGGAATATGGAATTACAGTTTAGAGGTAATTGTTTGGATTACAAATATTAAGATTTAGAAATATTTGTTTTGCTATTTTTTTAATAGCTTTACATTTTTTTGTCCTTTCCTTGAATCGTTTTCTTCTTTAAATTATTTTTATTTGTTGATTTAACTTTATTTTATTTGAAGGGTAGACAGAGATAGAGAGAATCTTCCATGCATTGGCTCATTTCGCAGTTGCCCACGGCAGCCTTGGCTGGGTCAGGCAGAAACCAGGAAACCTGTATTTCCTGAGTAGCAGGGAGACAGTACTTCAGCCTTTTATCTCCAGCTTTCCAGGGTACGTAGTAGCAGAAAGCATGGGAGCTGTGGGAGCCAGAGCTGGAATCAGGAATTCATATACAGAGTGTGGGCCTCCCAGGGGGTGATGTTACTGTTGTGCCAAGCCCTGCCCCTGGGTGTCCAGTTCCAAGGGCTGCTTCCTTCTTCCGTCACAGGTTCAGCACTCATTTCCAACTATGAAGGAATGCCTGTGTGCCAGCCGCAGTGGTAGGCTTGTCTTGTTAACTCTCCTGGGTGAAGTTTTGCATCCCTAGGTTAGCAGGAAGAAAGTTCTGTTTCTCAATAGTTGGGATGGAAGTGTTACCGCGTAGCAGAGCATGTTCACCTCCGTCTTTTCCTGATGAGGTTCTCGTGGCCCAGGCAACCAGTAGAGCTGGCTCTGGAGCTTGATCATTGAGGTTTGTGGGGCCTGGTTTGTAGGCAGTAATAACCAAACATTTGTACTGATTTTGGCACTTTTTCTTTTTTTTGAGGGGAAAATATGCTGTAAATGACTATGGTACTTTGTATTCACTCCAAGGCGATTTGTTTATAAGGCTTTTTAAAAAAATGATTTAATTATTTTTATTTGAAAGACAGATTTTATATAGAGAAGGAGAGACAGAAAGACCTTCCATCTGCTGGTTCACTCTCCCAAGTGGCCGCATTGATTGAAGTGAAGCCAATTGAAAGCCAGGAGCAGCTTCTGGGTCTCCCATGAGGGTACAGGGGTTTGAGCCACCCTCTTCCATTTTCCAAGGCCACGAGCAGGGAGTGGGATTGAAAGTGGAGCATCCAGGACACGAACTGGCACCCATATGGGATGCCAACAATTGCAGGTGGAGGATTAACCCAGTGACACCCCTGCATTGAATTCAAAGTATTCAGTGACAGGAGTAAATCCAGTGGTTTTCAAGAGTGTTTGGGAGTTGACTTCCCATTTTTCTGCACAGATGATTCATTCAAGTTAGTGTTTTTCTTCACATTCAGTCTACATGTGGTTCCTGGTGAGGTAGAGGTTAATCGTGTTAATTGTGTACGTAGGTTAGTTGAGAGATTTCTTCTTCATGTTCATCTTTTTCGTCAGTTCTTTCTGACACCGCATGCGCTTGGGCAGCTGTATTCACGCCCAGGTTGGCTTGGCCATGGATGGTCAGGAAGGGCAGATTTTTTTTCTGTTAAAGAGAAGCTGCCCTGCCACTGGAAAAAGGTTACATGCTCTAAAAATGCAAGAGTAATATGGGTAATATTTACAAAGAGTCCTTCACTCGGCTCATCCAGAAAGCTGCAGTGGCCAGAAAATGCTCATGTGGAATTTAAAAGTGGCTTCAGGAAGATGTAGATAAAGAGAAGATCCAGGTTATTTAGTGGAATTTTATTTACTTATTTATTTTCTTTTTTTTACCTCTTTTTCTCTCTAATGTTTGACCTCCCTTTGTTTGCTTCAATTTGCTGTTCTCTGCTTTATGTTTATGTTCTGATCGCAAATTAAATTTTTCTCTAAATCGGCAGAAAACATCTACATTTAAACTTGAATATAAGAATTTTTTTTCCTTCTGCTATGATAGGGACTTCAATTTTTGTCCAGGCTCACTTAACTGGCATTGGTTTAACCTTTCTACTGCAATTTCCAGTGATAAATAACCTACCTTAAGGGAGGCAAATTGATTTTGGTAAGTAGAATGCTATAACGGTAATGGCAAATAGCATTTCTTTCCAGAATTAAATTCCATTCTAAGCCCAGAGCCTGAGCCTTAAATATTTCTTGTAAATACTCTGACTCTTTCTTTAAAATTTACAGTTTTTTTTCTATTTGTAACATTAATGTAGTGTCTCATGAAGAAATTGGAAGCTTAGAAACATTTAAAAAATATTTCCTCCTAGCCTTTTTAAATTTGGTTAAGTTGGAATCTCACATATTTTAGTCCTTTGGTTTTGTTTTTTCCATGTATAGTATTAGTTTATAAATGTCATAAACAACTCCTTAAAATCACATTTTAATGGCAGCAATAATGTTATTATGCAGGTGTCATCTAATTTAACCTTGCCCTGTTGGGCGCTGATGTTACTTCTGCTTGTAGAGATTCTCTTACAAAGCAGTTAGTGTAAATTGGGGTCAGCTTCTCTCTACTTAGGCAGATTCCTAGAAGGATTTTGTTTTATTGTAACACACACACACACACATATTATATGGGCACTTGATGTGTGTTGGCGAATTGTCAGGTGTGCTTGTAAGGTACAAATTAATATGATAGAAAGTGGCATTCTGCTTGATGTAAGCATATGAGTATAATCAGTTTTATTTGTAGGAATAGCTCTAGCTTCAGTGCTTTAAAGATATTCTCTGGGTGTGACTTTTCATAAAAGTAAAATACCTGAGTGAAGTGAAAACAGAGTAACTCTGTAAAAGCTAATTTTATAGTAAGCTAATTTATTATTTAAATGCGGTTAATATTAAAATGTATAGAATACATTATTGAAAATGTGTATGTTTGTCTAGCCAATTTTGATTCTTATCTGATACTGTTACTGGAAATGTGCACCTAATTGATGGTCCAGTAGGCCTTCCCATAAACCTAGAAATGGGTCAGTTTCTCTCACTGCAATTATGAGAAATACAGCGATTGGTGTTCTCTGTATAAAGTTTGTTATAACAGTGTGCTGTGCAAGTTGGCCTGGTTCCTTAGGCTAGTATTTGTGACTGTGCTGTAATGTGTGCAAGGTACTACTCTGGAAAAACACACCATGCATATTGTTACAGCAATGGAATTGTACTATTATGATACTTAGTTTCTTTCTTTTTAAATATTCTGCATTGGTGTGGTAGATGCTAATGGATTCTGTCTCTTTTAGACCTAGTCACATGAACTTAATGAGGTCACACTGAATGTGCCTTGGTAGTAAATATTTAAATTACGCTTAATCGCTATGGTAGTTTTTGAAAGCAATTAACTGGTCTTCAACTCAGAAAACATTTTGAACTCCTGCCTTCAGGATTTCTTTATAGATAATTTACACTTTTCACTCAGCTACTCTCTGTAAGTTTTCCAAGCGCTAGAAGAGTAAGAACAGTCTGGTTCTCAAAATTGTTGGAGACTGTGATTGGGTTCATGTGACCTCTATATGAGAAGTCTGTTTTAGTCTAGATGGAACTAATCAAGTCTTCCACCCGTAGAGTGCTATGTGGAGTCTCAATTAGAATTCATCCCATATTTAAGATCAGATTATACCATTAATGCTATTCAGTGCAGTAACAGCAATGAAACTAACAGATACTGGAGTTTAGTTTTGTGATATGCAGGAAATTCCAAAATATTAGGAAAGGAATTTCTACATCCTTCATAAGAGATTACAGAGGACCAAAACCATTTTAGGACTCCAGAGTATGAACCTTTTAAAATTATGTCAGATTTCAGTGTTTCTTTTGGCAGGAATCTTCAAATGGTTCCTTTACACATAAAATTTCATTTCTGTGGGCATGAAACTTCTGCTTACTTGGAAACCACTTGAAGAAGAAGTGAAAATTATTACAAATGTTTTAGCTGTATGCAAGCATGTTAAATTAAATCATGAATACTGCCTAGAAGTCACAACCACAGCAAAGCCAGTGCCTGCAGCCGCCACCCAGACATGGCGGTCCTTGGTGTTGAGTGTGGTCTCTGATGCCGTTGTCCTGTCTTTTTCTTGTCTCTGCTCTCCCATTATGCCATTGGCAAGGAGTTGAGAAGTTAGTCCATTACTTCTCTGACAAAGCGTGGTACAGTACAATTTCAGATTCTCTCTACCACCTTCCTCGTGGTCACTTTTGTTCTTGTTTTGTTTCTTCCAGTTTGCATGGTGCATGTCAGAGCCTGCATGAAATTTCAGGCATGTGAGAGGTGGCTCCATTTCTGCCTTATCCTTTGAGGCTTTAGAGTACATTTCATAATAAGCCGAAGATGTCCCCAGAAATTGAACTCCGTGAATTCCTGTGTCTGTTGTAGCACTTTTACACTTTATTTTCTGCTTTCTGCTTTGCAGAACTGATTATAGTCTGACTCCACCTCTCACATAATCACAGTGCTATGAATTACCAGGATTAAAGTACAGAAATATTTAAGTTAACCTCAAACTTATCAGAGAAAAAAATCCCCTCCTTATCAGATTGTTCATCAGTATTGTTTTTAAACTGCTCAGTGTTTAATTATCATTGATCTAATAGGCCTAACAGGAAAGTATTCAATATGCAAAGAATACCCGTTCACCCACTCATTCGTTTATATAGCAAATATTTAGTACCCACATGTGCAAGGACACCAACCAAGACAAAAAGTGAGTAAAGCCTGCAGCATGCCTGGGAGGAGCTCATGTTCCCTAGTGGTCCTTGTCAGCAAGCCCTAATGGACATGGAGGGTTCCCGTTAAAGGTGAGCACCAGGCCTTTGTACATCCACATTGTGACCTGGACAAGGTTACCCTGAGAATTCTCAGGATGTTCTGTGTGTAACTAAAACAAGCCTTCAGCTGGCCGAGTGCAGCAAGAGGCACCTCGCTGTCTGGGGGTAAATCCCAAAGCCTTGGTAACCAGCTTGTGCCTAGATTGCAAGAGAAGCACTGAGAACTCTCCTCATCTGTGATTGCAGAGTTTCCTGGAGCTCTCCGTGTGAGTGTGTGTGAGTGTGAGCGTGTGTGTGTGTGTGTGTGAAGGGGGTAATCCCTTTGTCTCCTGGATATTGCGGGCTGCTGAGGCTTTGAAATGCCTGCCTGTGCTGGGCTTGTGGGCAACTTCTGCAGAGGGCTTTTGTTCTGGGGATAGAGGACAAGTACCTCATCTTGCCTACCCCACACCTAAACTCCTTTCAGTCCTCTCCTGTTTTCTGTATGCAGTATCCTGCAGGGCATTAGAACCTTCAGATTGGTTGGCTGGGCTGTTAGCAAAAGCTGCTACGTGGTTGCCCCACATCCCTCACTGACTGTACCAGAGGGATCAGTCTAAAACACATCGGATGCTACGGTTTCTCCACTTAAAATCCACCTGTGTCAGCTATCACTTATAGCACAAGATCAGGATTGCTTTTCCCATCAGCACTGGACTCTCCCAGTTCAGCCTAGCAATGTGAAGGACCTTGAACGTGCTGTTGGCTTTTTGGCCTCTGCCTAGCAGATGCTGGCTTGCTACCCAGAGGTGCTTCCCCTGTCTGTGTGTCAAAACACCTCTTGCTGCAATTCAGCATCTTTGCTATTGCATCCTGTTAGGTCATGACAATGGAAGATTTTTTTCTGACATTTAATATTCTATGATGTATAAAGACATCCCATTCTGGCCGCAGCAGTAGTGGATAGGAACACCTTATGATTGATTATTGGCTTGTTTACCTTTAAATTTGCACAGTGGGAGTCTACAATTTTGGATCATAGTGTAGCAGCCATTGAAACATACATCTGCTTTGTAGAGCTCAAGAGGGAGCATGTTATTCAGCTTGCCACTAAGTAATGGCAGTGCATTCCTCCATGGTTAACCTTGTACATATCATCAAGTAATTTCCCTAGTTCTTACGTCATGGTCCTTTCTTATTCTTCAAAGTGATCCTTCACTTCACAGTAGAGGAATTGATTTTTCTAAAGCATAGTTCTCAAATAACAACTCAAGATATATATACTTAGGACTAGGAAAGTTACACCATTAAAGTTATAAAGATACAAAACCATGTTTTCTATTCAGTGTATCAAAGCACTGACTTATTTAATATAATTAAATGAGTAGTTAAGGCTTTTTTATTTCTTTGACTATTCAGTTGAACTTGTGTCTTTTAATAGACTTAGCATTTTGTTATTGGTCACTTTTTAATTCTTTAATATTTGAAATAGAGTTTGTTTCTACATTTAATGTGATCAGCATACCTTGTTGACTGCTGTGTTTCTGGTTATTTCTCGAACAAGCAGTGCTAAGCTGTGTAACGTGAGTAATCGGAACAGCGCAGAGGGATCACTTAGCTGGAGGTTGCAATGAACCTCTCTGGAGGTTTAGTTAATAATCAGTTTACTACTTTATCTTAATTGGAAACTCATACCTTTTTATGCTTTGTGTACATAGCACATTTAATTGCTTCTCCACCTTCTGGCTCAGATCAGGTGAGAGCATGTTTAGACCTTCGTTTTTTCCTTTGCTGGAGATAAATTTTAGGGAAAAAAAATGAAAAATTTTAAGTTTCACTCTTATTGCTTCTTGATTTTATTTCTGATAAATCATTTATTTGTTTGAAAGTCAAGAAAGAGAGATTAATGTTTTTCACTGCCCAAATTGGCTGCAATAGCCAGGTGTAGACCAGATCAAAACCAAGACACAGGAACTCCATCTCGGTCTCCCCGGTGGGTGGCTGGGTTCAAGTACTTGGACCTTTGCCTTCCCAGGTATGTTGTCAGGAAGACAATGCATAGTGGCAATGTGTAAAGTATGTTTGCAAATTTTCAGTAGTTATTGTCTTTTTTTAAGATTTGTTTTTATTGGAAAGACAGATTTACAGAGAAGGAGAGACAGAAAGATCTTTCATCTAAATCAAATGGCAGCAAGAGCGGAAGCTTAACCCAGTGAATACTGGAGCCAGCCAGGTCTCCTTCAGGGGTGTGGGGCTCAAGGCTTTGGGCCGTCCTCTACTGGTTTCCAGGCCACAAGCAGGGAGCTGGAAGGGAAGTGGAGCAGCTGGGACACAAACCGTTCCCCATATGGGATCCTGGCACTTGAAGGGGGAGTATTAGCCAACTGAGGCAATGTGCTGGGCCTGATTTTTTTTTTTAATAGCGAGTCAGCCCATGACATCATGACCATTTTGCTCCCCTAAGTGGTAAATCTGTGCTCAGTCACTCCCTTCCCAGCCACAGTCTCACTACCGATTGTCTGCCCTGGGAAGGCATTACACAGGGGTGTCAAGGAGGTGAAAGTAGTGGAAAAACACAAATGATGCTGTGCAGAGCTGTGTGCTCCTCCTAACGAAGAAACTCATGATGCTGTGTAATTCGTGGATTAGCATAGTGAACTATAGCTTTGTGAAAAATGGCCATTTAAAAATCTCATTTTGAAGCTCCTTGTGTAACGCTGTGACATTTTCACCCACATTATTTAATAGAAGCACATAAACACATCCAGAATATTTGTAGCAACCACACCCTGTTGGGTTTGTATGTCATACTCTACGTATAGTCACTATCTGGGCTACTGAGTGATAAATAACTTTTAAGATTCTTTTTTTGTTTGTTTTTTAAACTGGATATCTGGCATTAATGGCAATTTCATGTTCTTCCTGGTGTCTGTTCTGGAGCCCCACAGTGGGCTTTAGAGGCAGACACACTGGCTCAGGAGCTCTTCTGTCTTTCTGTGCTTTTGTCCCCTTTGGAGGCAGTGGTCACTCAGAGCTGGGCGTGGTGGCTCTCGGGGTCAGCTTTGCAGCGTTGTAAGGCTTTCCCATAGGCAGGTTACAGGGAGTGCAGCTGAGCGAGGGGATTGGCTGCTCTCTGGAATGTCAGCATTGATCTGGTAGTTTTCCATTTAGGCAGAGTACTTGGTAACAGTGGCACACAATTTTAGTTTAAGAAGTTAAAAAAATTTAATGGACATTGTTCTGAAAGTCGCTGGTTAATGCCCCTGAGTGCTTTGTTGAGATTAAACCAAAGTGCTTTAGAAATTTTGTCAGACTCTTTTAAAATATAAGGTTGTAAATATTATATGTGTTAAGGCTGGGTTTTATTTTTACAGTAAACCAGTTTTCTATGGTTTTTCTTTTGTCCTCCCTTTAATTTTGAGTCTTGTTTAGTGCTGACTGCCTGTATCACTTTTTGTTTGCATCATCCTTGTATTTGTCTCATAAATTTGCTTGAATATTGTTCATTTTTTTTAACTGTGAAAAATAAAAATACTTTCTGTGTCAGTTCATAAGTGCAACACAGCCTGATTAGACCTTCACTTGCATGAACTCTGGGTGTTATTTTTCAGATAAATTGTTGCTAATGTCTTTAATTTTAACAGCCTCAAGTACTACAGCCTTCCAGCAGCCTTCCCAGACCCACAGACCACGCCCAGGGAAAGCTAACAAAGCCACAGCATCCCGAGGCCCGCAGTGAAAGTGCAACCCGGGGCTCACATCCGGGCAGCGCAGCTCTGGATGACACCTGTTCACACAGCGTACAACAGCAAGAAAGCAACTCCGGTGTGGGAGAGCAGCCTTTTCCGTCAAGCCCGCAGTTGGCAGTGGATGTGGCTAGGAAGACACCTGAAGCAAACTTGAACGTGATGGTGAATGCTCAGGAGCCTCATCATTCCGCAAAGAATCAGATGAATGACCGGCAATTGGCACCTACTTCTCTCCAGGCACTTCCTCAGTCAAGTTCAGTAGACCAGGCTAGGAGAGTGGGGCGAGACCCATCTCCACCAGTGGGCAACCCTCCACATCTCAAGTCCTTGCAGCTTTTAAAGCCATCCGTCTTGAATTCTTTGGCACCTCCTCCAGATTCGGAACCATCTCCAAGTAGGACTCCTCCCCCATCTCAGAAGCCACCAATAATCACACCTTGTAATTCAGCGAAAGTTCAGCCAACATCTAGTCAAACAAATCTCGCAGATAATCCCAAAGTGTCTAAGCTCCGACCCCCGTCCTACTCTTTCAAACAGAAACAAGTAAGTATCCCCCGAATCGAGCCTCAGAACCTGCAGGCCAAGACCAGCATCCCAAGGCCACTCGCACGACAGAAAGAAATCCTGCAGAATCCAAATGGCAGCTTGCATTCCGGGGACTGTTTGGCCACCAATCGATATTCTCGTCTTCCTAAACCAAAGATACATTAAATACAGAGCCATCATCTGCCACTTTGTGTTTTGAAGCACAGTCTTCTGTAACAGCTTTACATATAGTATACCACCATGGTGGAGGTTCCATTGAAAGCCTGCAGCTCTTAAAAATTAAAATGTGGAAGTTTCTACTAGCTTGGCTCTTCCATTTTATCGCCTGGTTGAAGTACATACCATTTGAGCATCTTGTCTCAGGTAAACACGAGTTCGCTGCCCTATCCCAGAGGTCCACCAAAGGCTGTAATCATGTTCGCCACCCCCTGCACCTCAGCAATCACAGTCGCCACTTAGCAGGTGGAGGCGTATGCTTCGGTGATGGAGTCCTGTCAAGATCTGTGTTCCTTGTGCTTGTCGGAACCTCACCCCTCCCCACCTTTCTCCTGTGAATATGGCTCCCGTTGGAACTAAAGACATGGTGATCATGGAAGATGGTCGTGTGTAAACAGAGTTCTGGCCAGTGTTTTATATATTTCAAAGGTCTATGCAAAAGCTTTGTGATGAATAAAGGAGAACGGGCTTTTCATGGAAGTGTATGTAAGTTTTATTCTTTGCCTATTAGGATCATCAAGCTAGTTTTACTGCTTATTCATTTAGCTAATTCCCACAGACTGAAACTGGCTCATGGTATATACAAAGCAATTCTGTGTTGCTTTAACATCTTGTTTTTCACACACACAGACGTTCTGCCCCACCTCCACTCCTTTGTGTGTTCACATTGCCTCTTGGGTGAAATTTGGAGAGTGAACTACATCCTGAAATCTCTACCTACAGATGTATCCACTTGTAACATATGTTAGTAGCGGAGTTTGACTCGGTTTTGAACTCCTCATGCTTACGGATTCATTGTAGTTTTTTTTTTAAGGTTCCACAGTATGTATCATAAATTAAATCTATTATAATATTTATATTTATTGACTGTGCTAATATCTGAAGACTGGAATAATGGACTTGAAGTATTTGCACAAAACTTTGATGAGAGATAGGGATTTAAAATTTATTTTCTATAGCAAAACAAGTTAAAATATTTTAATTATACATTTAAATTATAAATCTGAGGAAGCTACAATTCATATGTTCTGGATTTCTCTAGGTTTCCCATTTTTGGTTGGTATATATTTGACAATGTCTTAGGGAATACATTGGGAAAGGAAAACAGAATTGGAGATAGGAGTTGTGTTTTATTAAAAGGTGTTTCAAAGGCTATCTGCTTATTTATTCGAGTGTGCTAGAGAGGGGAGCTGTGGAACTGCCAGGCAGCCATGGGTATGACCCTGTCTGTGCTTTAGGCCACTTCTCAGGCAGTGCACCTGTCTTCCTGTCCCCGCAAATCACGCCACGAGGAGGCCACTCCTCTGCAGCTGCTTTCATCAGAGTGAATCATTTGCAGGCAGATTACCTAACCAGGTCAAGTGCTGTTTTGACCCGTGGACCAAAACATACCAAAAAGAATTAAACCAAGGTAGTGAGTCATTCAGATGTCTAGGGATTCTGTCTGTCCCTTGCTAAATAGAGGAATGGCAGCCAAGTCCATTAGTGGGAATTTCTGGGGGAGTGTCTGCTGCAGTCTTAATTGGATACAGTCACTTCCTGCCTGTCAGAGCACCCTTCCTTGTGTGAACGTGCCATTCAGTAGCCATTCAGTAGATAGGAGCCTTTGTTGGGCTTGGGCAACAATGGGTAGCACCAAACCCGCATCTCGACCTTGCAGGACAGCACTTCTGCAGGTGAGGCCCTGCAGTGCAGCTGGTCCCTCCAGTGCTGCAGATCCTGGGAGTCAGACATGGCAGCACCTGCTCCTTTGTCCATGGAGGGGGCCGTAACAGCTGCAGCTGAAAGTCAGCATGGTGGTCTTCCACTTTGGTGGAGAAGGAAAACTGATGCCAAAGTGCATGTAGCTATGATGCTATCATCCTCCATTTCCCCAAAGTAAAAGCCTAGTGAATTAGTAGACTTTTGGTTGATTTCAAAATTGATATAGACTCTTGCAAAAAGTTTCAATACCGAACTTTGTTGTTAACTCCTCAGGCCAAGGGAAATGTCTTCTTTGTCTGCTGCATAAACTCCAGGAGTTGATTTATCCTGACATCTTTCTTGCTCTTTATTTCCCCTCCCTGAAGAACTTGCAGAAAAGTTAAGCCTATCAGTTTAACTTTTTCTGTACCTTTGGAAGGAGCCTTAGCAGAGGGTAGGCTCATGAATGTAATTATGAAGAGTAACATATCTAAGAGCAAAACATCCAGACCACCTGTGCAGCACCATAGTGTTCTGGACTCAGAACACGACTGGACTCTCCTGTTGGTCCTTATGTGTATGTGACACAGTGATCGTGAAGCTGGAAGCTCTGCTGATTCAGCACTCAGAACTCCTCTGATTGGCCCTTATCGATCTCTCTCTCTCTCTCTCTCTCTCTCTCTCACACACACACACACACACACACACACCCCTTTATCTACAGGTCAACTCTGCCCCAACTTCCCCTCCACAGGAACGCACACTGCTCACTGTCTCTGTTCCTGTGAGATGGGGAAGCTGTTGACATGCATGAATTTTTTTCAGTCCTGAGGGAGAATTCTGATGGGGTTGGTTGAGTTTCATGTCTGTGGGAGAGAAAATCAATGTGTGCAGAAGCATGTACCTGGTGGCTAATGGGATGCATGTCAAATTGTATAAAGGAAAAGCTTGGCTGAGGAGTTGATCAATGTAGTTGCACATGATTTTAAGGCATTAACAAAGGATTATAGAGTTAGGTCATTCAGAATGTTTGCAATGACTGGGACCACCTCGGTTTTTGTTTGTTTCTTTTGGAGTCTTGTTGTTGTGCAATATTTTCAGGCATATAGACTACTGTCTGTGATATTTATATGAATACTAGGGAACGTCCTAAGTAAAAAATCTGCAAATGAAGGAAAAATGCCAGATCTGCACTTTAAATGAGCTTAATTGCTTAGAGTCGTGCCTAAAATATCAAATGCCTCCTACCGGGTGAGGTTTGTTGGAATTACTTCCTCTCTGCTGGTTGCTGTTGGAAGGGATCAGCACATCCTTTCACCAGATTACATCCCCAACACGTCCTTTTTTTCCCCCAGGAAGGCACTATTTCCTTTGAACGTTTCAGAGTCCCCTATGCATCCGTCCCGTTTGGCTTGGTGTGTCAGCACATGGTCCCCCTTAGCAGTCACTTCCAAATGCACACAGGTACACTCTTGGTTCTTGAGCAGAGCTGGCCTACTGGTGGCTGGTCTCTGAGGCCCTAGGGGCATACCTGGGACTCAGCCAGCAGGTTTGCCATGAGGTCCAGCAAGGCTGTGACCCCCTTTCGGTTGGCTCTACATCTTTACTCTGTTGCTGCTGTTGTCTGAGCTCTTTGGGGTTGTTACATTTGCATGCTGTGCACACATTCCAAAATAAGTTACAGCTGTGGTACATACAGCTGGTCTTTCTCTTGGGATGATGGCCTTGCTGTTTTTTCTTAATTCTGATGCTGATTATTTTCTGATGATTGTTCCACATTGCCCTTTATGTTTCCTGCTCTAATAATCCAGAAAGACATATTTGGATAAATGATTTTGATGGTGGGCCGTGGACAACAATCCACAAGTATGTCACTAATTTGCTATATTTGAACCTTATTTGGGAAAAGCTACCCATGTTCCCCCTGGCCAAGCAATGCCGTAACACTAACATCCAAAGGATTTAACATCTCTTAGTTGTTGCTAACTAAAAACAAAAGTACTATTTGCCAGTATTGTTTATCCCATTGATTTTTAAGATACATCTGGAGTACATTCTGTATATTAGAACTCGCCTGTACAATGAATTATAAAAACCAGATGTAAAGTCTCTTTCCTGAAAATGTTGGCGTAGTAAATACAAATAAAGTTCATAATTATAAAATGTTCTTGTGCTTCTCCACGTTGACTTCCACATTTGATTTTTCTTCACAAAGCTGTAATATACTGTTCGCCTGTTTTCTTTCAACTTTGCTGTTTAATTTCCCATGGTCCCCTCCCCATACACCTGCATTACTGAATAGCAGTTGAGCAGTATCGGGCTGTATTTTCTTGGATTGGTAAGTGTTTGATACTCCATTTTCCATTTTAATAAAATATTTGATCTGTCATGGAAGAGCATTCAGATAATGAAGAAACAGTAGTGCTATGTATTAGAATGCTATACAGAGCAGGAAAACAGTATTGAGATTTGAATTTGTTTATTGTGCTAAATGTTGTGTGTAGAAAAAGAAAATCACCTGAAACCAAAAAGATGAAATGTGGAATGGAATTTCACGTAAGACCAGAACAGATAAGGAATGTGTAACTTTGTTTTCGGACTTAATCAAATGAGTTAGACCTAACATGTAAGATATAAAATGCGAGTCAAGTGTTAGTTCATGTGGAAACAAAATGCTTGCAGGGATGCCCGACAGTGTGAAGGGAATTTCACCAGCAATAAATCTGATGGGATTACTGCATGTTCCCAACTGTAGCAGCTATAGGGCTGTCTGAGTTATTAGCAAGTTCTTTTTTGAGTATCTCTACATTTTCCTTTCTTGTCGTCACTGGTCATTTCTATTTATCCATTTCTTCATCATTTGACTGTCAGTTATATATTTTCCATTCTGAACACCTTTCCTCCTCATAGGAAAGATAGTTAAGGTGGAGCTCAGTAATTGTGTCTTGTTCCTCCTTTAGAGCAGGTTGAGCTGATCTGGGGCACAGCACTGGCTGCTCCTGTGCTCAGGGAAGCTGACGTTCTTGCCTAAGCAGCACACAACCTCCACTTGGGCCTCAGTCTTTTTCCCTGGGTCCCCTGTTCATCCTCTTCCTTTGCATGTATCAGGAAAGCTCTTTCTGTGAGTTCCTCTTCCATATTCTCCTCTTTGGGTCTGTGTTGTATTTGCTTGTGGTGAATTGCAAGCCTTCATTTCCCTGGGAGCACTTGGTCTTTTATAATAAGATTATATTCATAAACTCATTAGGCATACAGAATATTATTACATGCTCTGCTTTGTGCCTTTGGTTTTCTGAATTAAATTTTGAGGTTTCTCAACAATTGGAAGCTACTTTGCCCTTTAGAACCCCTCACCACAAGATATACCATCTTTCTGACGTCTTCTGTTTTATTCTTATTAATGTGAAACACATATACCTCCTATCTGCTGATTCACTACCCAAAAGTCACAATAGCTGAGGATGGACTAGCCCAAAACCTGGAGCCTGGAACTCAATACAGGTCTCCCATTGTGAGTGGCAGGAACCCTCAACTGCTCCCTTCCCCATTACACATTGCTGGGAAGCTGGCAACAGGAACCCAAACTAGCCCTTGAGCCCAGGTACTCAGTGTGGGATCTCGGCTCCCCCCAAGGTCAGGTGCCTGCCCTAATCTAGACCTTGACATTCACCCTTAGGTGCAGGCTTTCCTTCCCTTCCTCTCTAACACACTTGGATACAGTCTCAGAGACATTCTTGGTTACTTGCTATTGTTTTTAATGGAATTATACAGGAGGTAGTCTTCTTAAATCTGGTTTCCTCTGCTTAGCACTAAAGTTGTAGTGTGAATCAGTGTTTATTTAAAAAAACTTTTTTAATGATTTCACATAGTGGACGAGGGTGTGAAGGGTCAAGGGCTAGAGCAAAGTGTGAGACCATTGTTTTCACATTCTCTTTTTTCCTTCCTGCATCTGGGAGAGGGGAGGAGATAAGGGGAGAATCCACGCTCAGACTCCCAGCCATCCTAGGGTCCCCAATGTGGAGAATGCTTCTAGGGTCCTGCTCAAGTTTGATAGTTCAACATTTCTGAATTGCTGCCATCTTGCCCCTCCAGTCATGATGAAATCTCTCCAGACTCCACTGGTTGACAATGTCCACCTTAGAGCCTCCATTTGCCCAGTTATTCACTGTCAACACATGGCCGGGGTGGTTGATCAATTGTTCTGTCCTTTGTTATGGTGCCAGGTGTCCTAGCAGGTTCCAGCGTACTGCCATGTCCTCCATGTACAACTGGGTATGCTGTCCACTGTATATTCAGTCACTGAGGAGGCCCTGCTCTGACACATGCACTCCATGGTTAGACCATGGAACCTGCAACTCTCTCCATGGTTGCAATTCTGAGTCCAGTGATTCAGTTGGAGCAGAATCACCAAAGAAACCTCATCTGAGGTGATCCCAGACCTGATTCTTGTGTATGCTATGTGCTTGCGAGTACAGGGTCTGACACAGTCCATCACCCAAATCAGCCTATGCCACACTGGTAGTTGAAATTGCTGAGTCAGTTTTGTCTACAGCCCTGTGTTCTATGCAAACCAGTGGGAGCTGCAACTCAGTCAAAGAGATCTAGCGCAGCCCATCCCATGCCCACCCTGGTTCTCATGAGCACCAGTGGGTACTAAAGTTTCGCCCAGTCTGGTGCATCCCAGACCCAGTCCATACCTGTGCTAGGGGAGACTGCAGCCCTCACCCTGGCCCTTGCACTTTCCAATGGGGATTAGAACCCAGCCAGGGCATCCCCTTTGCTCCCCAACCAGGCCTGTATCCATCCACAGATCTCATATGTGCCAGTGGTTGCTCTGACCCAGCTTTTTCATAGCCCCTCACCTGTCTTGGCCTTTGTGTTTGGATGCTGCAGCCTGGCCTAACCTGACTGGCCCCCAGTCCCATCTCTCACTGGTGGATGCTGCAACCTGGCCTTGCTCACTCTGTTCCCATCCCTGGCTTGTGTAAACCAGTAGGTGTGATAGCCTAGCCTGGCATGAATGACCTGTAGTCAATTCTGGTTTCTGCACTTGTCAGTGGGCTAAGATTTACTTGGCCCTGCCTGGTCTTCCCCGCCCCTCCAAAACCAACCCACACATTTATCAGTGGATGTAGCTACCTTGCCTAGCTTGCCCAACACCTAGGCCTGGACCATGTACTCAGTAGCAGGAACTGTGGCCCACCAAAGGAATTATCCAAGTTTCCCATTTTGGCCCAGGCCCAGATCTCACTCATGCCAGTGGGTGCTAGTCCGTTACCTGGCATAGCCTGTCCCTCTGTCCCAGCCTTTGCATGAGCTGATGGATGTTGTGGTGCAGCTCACCTCACACAGTTTTAGGATGTGCATGTGGGTGCTGCAGCCTGGACCTGCCCAGCCTGTTTCCAGCCCCAGTACCCATGAGTGTCAGCAGGTTTCATGATCATACCTAACTTGGCCCATCACCACTCCAACTCTAAAGCTAACCAGCGGGATTTATAGTTCCATAGGATTGGGTCCACATATCCACCACAGACTCTACCCCCTGATCTGGTTCTTTTGCGTGCTGGTTGGTGTCATGGCCCAGCCTAATGTTACCTGTCCCCTGAATGACACTGTCAGGTGCTGAGATCTGGCCCTACTAGACAGGTCCCCAGCCCTAGCTTTTGTGTGTGCTGGCATGTGGCGATCAGCAGTGATCCATGCTAACAAGCCCAGCTCAGGTCTCCCATGTGGGCTGGTGCACCGGTCTGACCCATAAAAGCCTTCTGGTCTCTGGCTTCCAAAACACCAAGTCTCAGTCCCCTTGATCACCTGCAAGTATAGTGGCCTTGTCGTTGGGAGTGTCTCAGGAGTCATTCCTCCCATGGTGGTCCTCCCTACCCCATTTCACCTTGCTCCTTTCTCTGTTCAGTCAATGATCCTTGTGCCCAGGGGTGAATGGGTTCTCCAGCCCAGCCTTTGGAAGCCCAGCAGGTGGTGTGCTGATCTGAAGCTCTCCCCACCCACCAGAGTTCAGGCTCCTGGTACACGTGTTGGGCCAAAATCCAGACCCACTGAGGTTCTCCAGACCTGGTCCACTCCCATGAATTAGGTCTTAGAAGTGCACGTGAACCTATAATTAGCTAAAAATTAGAAGTTTAGGAAAACCTTGTGAACTGAAGCACATAGGCACTTCCTAAAAAATAATAAAACAGCTGTCTTTCATAATGAGGAGGACAGTGCTTGCAAACACCAGCAGTGTTTGGCTGCAAGCTCCAGTTGCGCTCCTGGATCCAGCTTCCTGCCAGTGTGCCCCTGGGACACAGGAGACAGTGGCTTCAGTAGTGGGCTCCCTGCAACCCAGGTGGGAAACTCAGAATGAGTTCCAGGCTCCCAGTTTTCGACCAGCCCAAAGCTAGCTGCTGTAGGCATTTGGGAAGTAAACAGAGAATGGGGGAGCGTTCTCTCTCTCTCTCTCTCTCTCTTTCAAAGTTAAAAGCAACACAAGCATCACAGGCACCCACAGCACTGTGGTGTGATGCAACTGTCTGCATGTGCCTGTGCTTTTGGTGCAGTCGGGTGTTCTGTGTGTGAATCACCACCGTGATAGCTAACAGCGCTTGCTGGATGTGAGCCACACGCTGGGGTAAGGACTTGATGCCCTGGCCTCTGATTCTTGCCACGATCTGGGATCTGGGATCTGGCAGCCGCAGCTCCTTTTCTCAGAGAGGAAGCTAAGGTGCAGAAGTTGCTCCTCTGAGCTCACAGCTAGAGAACGGTACCAAAGAATTTGCGAACAGGCCATGTGTGTCAACATCCATGCTCTTAATCGTAAGGCCGTTACGCTTCTCTAGGTGTAATCCACCTCAGCCCATTTGTACAACAGCACTTTTCTTTCTTTTATTTTATTTTTCCTTTCTCTCTCTCTTTTTCATAAAACCAAGGCTTGGAGTATTAAACGTAGCTGGCCCAGTGTCACACAGCTGTTAAAATACAGACTAGCCCCTGGTGAGGGCAGAACCTGGTATATTGTACAGTGCTATACTACCACCTAGTGGTCAGCCTGGCAAATTCTCCTACAGGTACACCACCGTGCTGATTTCTAACACTGGTTGAAGTTACTTAAAATGCCAGAAGCCAGAAACCTGGCAGAATTCTCCAAGTACTAAAGAACAAAAGAGCACTTAAGTAATAATGAATGTGCCAGAAGAAGAGCTATTTGGAAACAAAGCTGACTTGGCTCTGAGTTTCCTGGCAGCCAAGGCAAAGAGGTAAACCCAGGAATTCCACAGTTCTCACAGCCCAGTCAAAAGCAGGTCTGTTTTTCATGGAAAATTTCCTGGTCTGAGCTTCATTGGCAAGTCAGCAACAGCAAAGCTGAGAACCCCGGGGTGCTCATTTACCTGGAAAAGCACCCAGTGCTGCTGCTTATAGCGGAACCCTGGTCTCAGCCTTCTGTCCCCAGGCAGTCACTCACGAATGGGAATTGCCTGAGAGGCCTTCAGGGGACTGTTATCCACTGGCTTTCGTCCATTACCCTTTGAGATTATTCCATTGTAAGATTTGTCAGGAGAGCTAACTTCCCTTTGGAAATGTGGCTTGTGAAGAATTTTAAGTTGCCCACAGAGCTGGCACCATGTCCCCATTTGAGTGTGCTGGTCTACAGCTCTTTCCTCTCCCTTGCTGTGGACAGAAGGAGGAGGCGGCACTGTGCGGGACTAAGAGCCCCCAGAGTCTTCTGTACTAACGTGGTGGGTGGGGGGCTGGTCCTCGAGACACAGGCTGGCCTGGGAGGGGATGCTCAGTAATCTAATTTGGACCATGCTAAACCAGAGACTACCCTGAGTGAGGCAGGCTGTGATTTGCAGTTACATTATGCATAGATTTCAGAGGGCTCTCCCTGCAGGTTTCCTTCTGCGTCTGAGACTGGGAGACGAAAGCATGAAGCCGAACTCTCAGGCGTAGAAGTGGGTGTTGCGGTGCCATGGGCTAAGCCGGTGGTTGGACACCCCGGGCTCCAGTCCTGTCTCCTCTTCTGATCCAGTTCGCTGAGAAGGTGTGTGGGGAAGCAGTAGAAGATGGCCCAACCCCTCCATCCATGTGGGAGACCCCAGTAGAGTTCTAATCTCCTGACATCAGCTTGGCCCATCCACAACTGTTGCAGGCAACTGGGAAGTAGATCAGCAGATGGAAGATCCTCTCTTTTCCTCCCTCCCTTCTCTCCCCTTCCATGGCCCTGTCACTCATCACTCTGCCTTTCAAAGAAACAAAATAGAACTGCAAGGCATACTGGCACACGCATCATCCAGCCCTGGGTTATATACCTGACTCTAATTTCTTCCCCCTTGCACCGTGGGCTCTAGTGCCCAGTCTGTCAGTCACATTTCTCCAGCTGCCCCAATCTATCCAGAACCAACTCTCTTGGCCATATCTGCTGAAGAGCAACAATGCTCGGGACCCTGTGCTCTGTGTCTTGACCAAACAGGACAGAATTGCTGCAGAGTCCTTGCAGGACAGCACGCCATCAGTGTGGGAGCATCTGGCCAAATCCCAGAGGCAGCCTCCAGCTCCAGGACAGCTAGCCAAACCGTGGCGGCGGTCTGCCTGGGGTGGGCTTCCTTGCAGGGCTCATTTCCTCTTGTTGCCTCATCCTTCAGGATGCCTGGATCAGCCAGTGACAGCCATGTTAGCAGAGTGGGTGTGTCTCCTTTCAAGTGACCCTCTCACCTTCTTACAGGTGTATTCAGGTGGCGGCCATTCTTGCCAAGGCCCCCAGGCCCTGCTGTGTAGCGTAGGTGGCCCCAGCATTAGGGCTGAACCGGAGAGTCTCTTAGAGAGGGCACAGCCTGGAGTCTCAGGTTGCCCGGCCAGTGGTGGGCAGCAGCAAGTTCATGAACGGGCCAAGCAGGCCATGTCCTGTCTTGGTGCTTGTTACTGCCGTGTGTCTGGACAGTCCTGAAGCACCTCAGGGAGTGAGGGCAGTAAAGGCTTTGAGAATGGTGATGTATGCTATGGAGGGGAAATGGGGTGTGACAATGAATGTGCATCTCTGTGTGTGTGATGTGTATATGTGTGTTGCATGTTGCGTGTGGTGTGTGTAATGCGTGCTGTGTGATGTGTGTTACTATATGTGTACGCATGGTATGTTGATATGTGCATGCATGGTACATTGTATGTATGGTATATGTGGTTCGTGATGTGACATGTGTGGTATATGTGGAGTGTGGTTATGGTATTTGATATGTGTTGATATTGATATATGTGTATGGTGCATGGTATGTGCTCTCTATGGTATGAGGACAGTAGCCTGGCATCCTTCCCTCACCCACAGACCTATGACCACCAGGGCTAGAGAAAGTCACAGGTGACCATGCAGATGCAAGAGCCCTTGGGCAGCCTGGCACTGGCATCTGCAGAAACACCAGGAGCCGCTGGTCACAATGGTGATGTCTTTGGCAGTGAGAGACCCAGTGGGCACAGCCCTTGAAAGCAGGTGAGCAAGTGGCAGAGCCTGCACTTGGCCCCCACATGCTTTTAGTGTAAGGCAGGAGGGGTACCAGTCACTGATGTTGGGGTGGCAGTATGAAGCTGCAGGTGCAGCCAGAGTCCCAGCTGTGCTTCCTGCTGGGGGCTAGGGAGGAGCCTCTGGATGCGCTGCACCCCTGCAAGTCAGGGCTCTTTGCCAGTGTAGTGAGCCCACCCAGTCACAGGCCAGTGCCCCAGTCCTGGGCACACAGTCAGGAGTCCAGGCCCCTGGCTAAGTCCTTAGCTCTAAGCCTGATTCTAGTCCAGACTTTCCTGGATCTGGCACTGAGAGCGCCACCTGCAGGGAGTCCCTTTGTCTTGGACAAACCTGTGTGCTTGTCATGCTGCTGCCCAGGGAGCTCAGGAGGCCTGGGGGCACTGCCTGGACTGGCACACCTTGGTGAGGGCTGCTGCTTAAGTCCCCTGGCCCATCAAGGCTCCTGGATGTAGACTGACTCAGCTTGATGCAGGTCCCAGCTGGAGAGGGAACCCCACTCCCCCTACCACATCAGGCTGGAGCTCTGGATCCATAGCCCATGTGTCAAGCCTATCCTACGACCTTGAACTCTCTTGTGGCCCCAATAATTTGTGTGATCACAGCAAGAAGGAAGAATTCCAGCCAATGATGTCGAGGTGGCAGCCACGAAGTTCCAGGTGGAGAGGGACCCCCAACCCCCACATCAGGCTGGAGCCCACAAGTCAAGCCTGTCATGTGACCTTGAGCTCTCTCAGCCCTAATAATCCTGTGATCACAGCAAGAAGGAAATGAGCAGGAAGGGAGGTGGGGCCTCTTCTGCGGGACTTGTGGAGGACAGCTTGCTCTGTATGTCTTACAGGGCCATGCTCACCCCAAGAACCCCCAGGCCCCACTCTGCTAGGGGGATACAGCCAGGGTTCCCACATTGCAGGCTGGCTCCTCCCCTGAGAGGGCTGCAGACAGTAAGGGAGATTCTCACTGCTCTCGCTCCTGCTCTAGGCCCAGCCAGCCCACTTCTGTGCCCCTTCCACGGTCATGCATTCTTTCTTCCATTGTCCAGCTGCAAGGGAAGAGGAGACGCAGGGAGGCTGAGCTGGTTCAGTGTCTGATCCCGCCAGGGTGGCAGCTCTACCCTGGGTCTCTGGGGTGCTACTGGAGAACTCTGTCACAGCACCAACTCCTGGGCAGCTTCGCTGTCCCTGGGGAGCGTGGGGACTTCCCTGCCCTGGGAGGAACAGCTCCTGTCTCCGTGTCTGCTGGATGAAGCGGGCTGGGGAAAGGACAAGGCGTTTCCAGACTAGGCCTGTTTATTGGAGGCATTCAGAGCGCCATCCTGGAGGGGAACCAGTGTTCCAGGCACCATCTTTTCCTCCGGGAGTCCTAGTGTTGCCCCTAGAGCACAGGTTGTCATTTCTTTCTGCACCACTAGATGTCACCCACTTCCAATTAATGTCTTGAGTTGAAGCTCCTGGATCTTGGGTTTCTGCTTGCTATTGTCTGGGCCACTCTCCTTAACACAAAGTGTGGGATTTGAACAGTAAGGATCTCGGAGCACAGTTGGGCAATCTGAAACTCAGCCCTCCCTGAACTTGGTGTTCAGAGGGGAATCCAGCCCCTTCCACCTAAGCAACCATGCTCGGGACTCAGATGTTTCATTTTGGTTTCTTTCTCTCCTGCTATGTCTCAGAGCTGTGGAACAGGTGCCCAGTCTCCCTCCTGCCATTGCAGCATACATTGGTGCTGGAGAGAGGACAGTCCTGGGTACTCAGCCTGTGGGCTCATTTCCCTAATTAGAACAAGAAAAAAAGAAAAATCCTCACAGCAGTGTAGTGTCCAGCATTCAACCCCCTCACCTTTGGATAAATAGAATTCAAAGGGCACCGGTCAAAGCTGGCACAGCCCAGTGTCTCAGTACCTGACATCTGGGAGGCCTGCAACATGATTTATCCAATACACAGACAAGGGGCCTGGGACAAAAACACAAAGACAGCAGCTGTGCCCGACTTTGTCCGCACCGAGCATTTCCAGTTTGAAATATCAAGGCCACATTTTATAGTTTAAGACTTTTTCTTCAACCCTTCCTGAAGTGGATTTAAAATAATGAGCATAGAAGAGCCACGCCATACAATCTCTATTCTTTGCCCTGTCTCTCTCCACAGAGCAGGTTTTGCCTTTATTGTAGCCACAATGCTCTGAATTTCCCCCCGGAGTCTTAGCTACATCTCCCTTCACTAACATGCCGTACTCTCAAGCCTCTGATGCTCCTTCCAGGGTATTTGCAAGAGCTTAGGGTACAGAGCTTAAGCAGGCTGTTGGGGTCCAGCAGTCACCACACTTCAGCTTCCTAATGCAGGTGATTGGGCTGTGGGAGCAAAAGGGGCTCTTTCCAAGGCTGTGCACTGTGGCTGCCCATGCTCCTCCACACTCCGAGTCCTTGTTAGTGTGAGAGAGAGATCACGCCAGAAACAAGTGTAGGATGTTAGGAGGCGTCTTGATTGCCCAGGCTTGGTGACGGCAGCTCCCGCTACACTCCAGGAGCCACTTCACTGAGCAGAGAAAGTCAGGGGATTTTAAGCTCTCATCCTCCAATCAGATTGAGAGCCATGCAGTACAAAGTTTCAGGCAGGAAGGGAATTACCAGAGCCCAAAGTTTTCTTGTAGTTACCTTAATCTAGTACGCTAGCAGACGGAGGGACCGGGTGTACAGAGCCTGCAGAGTCCTTTCCATGCTCTCAGTTGTCCTGAATGGTGCAGAAGGCAGGAGGGGCAGGGTGTGCTTTCCACACCTTCAGTTCATTTGACTGGGGTGAGAGGAAGCAGGAAGGCTGGATGCGGAAACTGTTTCCGGGCTCTGTCTGTTACCAGTTAACTTGACAAGGAAGTATGAACAGTCAGTGGCTGCACCCCATCACGTTAGAGGGTCTGTATGTGAGGCATAGAGAGCAGATCTCTTCCTGACTTGGAAGGCCAGATCTAGCAGGTGCCTGCTCTGTGGTCTTGCTGTGTATGCATCCATCTCGCCCCCTTCTTCTCCTACTTTGTCTAGGGAAGATGGTGGTGGTGGCCCTGCAATCAGGCATCGTGATGGAGAACTAGCAGGTGCTTTTATGTCATGTGCCTTCACATTCACAGAGCAAATTTGTGAGCTAGGGCCTGGGTCACCCCTTGTATAGATGAAGAAACAGCATAGAGAGAGAGGGTAGGCAGTGTGCCCAAGGCCACCCAGGGGACAAAAGTCAGAGCAGAACTCTGACTGCATCGGGTGCCCACTGATGCAGGCGGGCTTCCCACCCCCATCCTCCCCTCCCCTGTCATCCTCGCTCATTGCTGTCCTCCCCTGGTACAAGTGTGTACCATATGATCCTTCATGAAGCTTCCTTCTCATCCCAGACCATTCCTTCCTACCAGACAGGGTCTCCTCAGGACACAAAACCACATCAGTACTTGGAGCAGAACATCTGATATAAAGAACTAGGTCTAGACTGCTTACTGCTCTAGCTCCAGGGACAGAAAAGGGACTAAAGAGATCTTGGCTGTGGGAAGCAGCTCCTCACTGGAATGGAGGAATGAATGAAAGAAATTAAGGAGAGACTGCTGGAGCTGGAATCCAGATGGTCAGTAAGAGTCTGGTGTTTGGGTCTCTCCAGTGAAAGAGGCAGGGGCGCATTCGAAGAGAAACTGCAGAGTGAATTCAGTGGCTGCCTTGAGAAGGAGCTCCTGTCCGAAGGCGAAACAGTCTTGCAGGGGATGGTTTTGCACAGGAGCCTGGGGCTCATGGGAAGCACCGAGTCCTGCTCCCTCTTCCAGCCTCACCATCTCCTTCCAGAGCCCCTTGGTAGCACAGCAAGGGAACCACTGGCAAAGCTGGGTTTGTGCTGGGCCTGATCCCAGCCTCAGCAACCCTAAGCTGAGACAGAGGTGGGTTGTCCTGTGAAGACACATGGCATGCTTTCCCAAGGCCATGGTGGACACCTCATCTCTCATGATTCCCCATTCTCTCGCTGGCAGCTCTCAGGGCTCCGAACTGCATGTAGCTTGCCCTGTGCAGCATCGATGGCACATGGCCACGGTTCCTCTTCCAGCTGTACCATCCTTTCCACTCGGCGTAATGGGCACATGTGCACACACCCACCACTACCTGCCTTGATGTCTGGATTCTGCAAACCGAGCCCTTGGGCATTTAGCGAGGTGATGCTCCGTCTAGGCAGAGGGAGGAGAGCCTAGACCCTGCTTCGTTTCCTCCCACACTCCCTGTGTCTGGCTCTTCACTGATGTCCATGTTCAGCCAAGCGTGGAACCCACACCTCTGGAGTCTCACCTTTCCACAAATGAATACTCTGATGTCTCAGCAAAGGAACAAGCACTAGGTATATTTTAGCCATATCAGAGAAGTGTGTCAATTAAATACCCACCTAGGCATTCTCTCTGGGCTTCCTCATTCCCAGAGGCTCACAGTACAACTGACTCCCAAGTCAGTGAGCTGGGAAATGTGTGATTGTCTTGCGGGAGGGTGGGGTGAGCATAACATAAAGAGGCCTGTTTAGACACAGATGCAGAAGCATGCTAATCAGACTGCCAAACTAATTGACATCTGATAGGCATTCTGATGGCAAGCAGTGTTTGCTCTAATTAAATACTTCAGTGGTGTGAGTGTGGCAGCTGGGCAGGGGTTCAGAAAAGGCTTGTCTGCTCCTGACAGCTCCCTGCCACCCTTCAGGGGCCGTCTTTCCCTCCTGGGAAAAGACATCATTGCCCTGATGTCCCAGACACCTGCTGAGGATGCTGACAATGCTCCCTTCTCCATCTCTCTTCTCGACCCATTTCCATGCAATTCACACTCAGCCTCGATCACTGTTTCCAGCTCCAGTCTTCGGCACTGTGAGCCCTGTCACCGGCTGTCCTTTCCCTTCCTGGTGCAGCAGGGACAGTGCCTGAGTCTCAGGACTGTTGGGAGGGACGTGCTGGGTCAGTGCCTGCAGCGAGCAGGAGCTGAGTGTGTTTCAGGACCTTTCCCTGCTGCTGGCCTCTGCCTGGGCCTGGGCTTTGGGGTTGCTCCATCTGTGGGGATGTGACTGTGGCACCACCTCTCCCAAGGCTCCAGGGGGCAGGGTCTGGAGAGTCTGTGACCATTGGAGAAGCAGCATGGCTTGAGTTTGGGATTTTAAAATACGTATTTTGAAGATAGAGTTATAGAGAGGGATGCAGGGAAGGAAATAGGAAAGAAAAAGGAAAAGAGAGAAAAAGAGATATCTTTTGTCCACTGGTTTACTCCTCACATGGCCAAAATGGCTTAGCCTGCTGTGTCACAGTGCCAGCCCCGGGAGCCTGGGATCCACATGCTGGTTCTGCCATTCCTTAGCTGTGTGACACTGACTGTTTCTCTTGGGTTTGTCATCTGTGTCATGGGAATAGTCACAGAGCCATCTTGCACATCTCTGGGTGCTGCATCTGGGGATTCTTCCAGCCACACATGCAAAATACCGGAAAGCATGTGAGACTTTCTCTCCTTGTCTTCTTTCCTAACCAGTGTAACCTCTCCTTACCCAGCACCTGGATAACAAGCAGTATTGTAAACAATGAAGAGGTAGTTTCAAGTTCATGGGAGGATGTTCATAGACCAAGTGCATGCGTACACACACACACACACACACACACACACACACACACACACACACACACACACCATGCCATGTTGTGTAATAGACTTGAGTGCTGTTTGCCAATCAATACCCAGGCACGGCTGTGTTTTCCTCCAGGATTGGTGTAAGCCTTAGGTGGTGCCCTTGTGCCACAGGTGCACAGTGTGTGTTGGCTGTTGTAATCTGGGGTGACACCACTGAATTTGATTCTCAGCCTTGTCATTTGGTTTAGGCATTTTTTTTTTCTGTAGCAACCTGAGTTTTAATACATTCAGCTTCTACCAGTCTTGGTCTCCAGTGGCCATAGAACAGGTGACTTCAGTCCGTCATCCCCACCTCTTTGTCTCAGGGCTGCCAGATCATCCCATTAGTCTCTGGCTCCTGCAGCACAGCATTGCATGATTCAGAGAGAGAGAAAGAGAGAGAAAGCAGACTCACATTTACATAGTAACACACACACTGACTAGGTTAGTGAGTCCTATTTTTCTTCCACTGCAAGAAAAATGTGATTCTTTGACTCTCACTGTAAATCTATCCTAAAATATCACTTGGGATCTTATAACACCCATGGATCTAGGTCAATTCAATGAAAGCTAATTTATCGAAAGGCTAATTTGCCAAAAGTCATCTTGCTGAGAGTTACTTCACTGGAAATCAATTTGCTGAGCCAGCACACCACACAATCCATTGAACATTGTCATACCCTCACCCGTGTGTGGGGGTAGGGGCTGGTGGGGGAGTGTTGGCTGCAGCCCTTGGCTGGCAGAGGAAGAACACCCGGGGAAGTAAAGAAGCCAAGGTTAACAGTAGATCAAATGTTCTGAAGAATAAAGAAGATGGGAGCAGGCGCTGTGGCATAGCAGGTAGAGCCACTGCCTGCAATGCCTGCATCCCATACGGGTGCAGCCAATTCGAATTTGTGGCTGCTCCAGTTCTGATCCAACTCCGTATTAATGAGCCTGGTTAACAAAACAAAAGGAGGACAGGATGATACCAAGTGCTTGGCCCCTGGACCCATGTGGGAGACGCAGAAGAGATTCCTCACTCCTAGCTTTGTCCTGGCCCAGTTCTGGTCCTTGTGGCCGTTTGGGAGTGAACCATCAGATAAGATTCTCCTTCTCTATAATCCTGATTTTCAAATGACTAGTTGAAAAATCAGTTCTTGGGCGGTGCAACATCTTAGTCGTTAAGTCCTCACCTTGCGCAGGAATCTCCTATGGGCACAGTTCATGTTCCAGCTGTTTTGCTTCCTATCTAGTTCCCTACTTGTGGCAGCAGAGGACGGCCCAAGGCCTTGGGACCCTACACCCATGTGGGGGACCCTGAGGAAATTCCTGGCTCTTGCTTTGGATCCACTTTGCTGCAGCTGTTGTGGCCACGTGGGGAGTGAATCAACAGATGGAAGCTCTTTCTCTCTGCATCTTCTTTTCTATGAATGTTTGCCTTTGCAAGAAAAATACATCCTTAAAAAAGAAAGAAAGAAAATCAGTTCTTAGTAACTTAGCCTCATAGTCACTCAAGCTCCTGGCTCGTGACTTTGGATTGGCTTAGCTCTGGCTGTTCTGGCTACTTGGGGAGTGAAACAGCAGATGAAAGATCTTTCTCTCTGTATCTCCTTTTCTCTGAATATCTGCCTTTGCAAGAAAAATAAATAAATCCTTAAGAAAGAGAGAAAGAAAGGAAGGAAAAATCAATTCTCAGTAACAGCCTCACAGGCACCCATAAATGGGTTCTGAATTTCAGTAACTCAGGCTACTTGTTTCTGCCGTGTGGCCTCCACCCTCAGGTGTGCTGGTCCTGAAGTTAGGAAGGTTCAGGAAGACAGGGCTGACCTTGGATGGTGGACCTGCCTTTGCATGTCAGCCCAATGGCCAGCACCTTTGGATGGTGGTGAGATTAATGACACCCCGTGATCGCTCCCTGTTCTTGGTGGAGTGCCTAGAGAGATCACCGACTTCATCAGCTACCAAGAATGGGATTTCCGGAAGCTTGGAGGATGTGACATGGACTCACGGTGATGGACAGGGCCATGGGGCAGTGTCCTTCTTTAGCTCCACCTTTCCCACTTTGAACGATTCAGAACCAGCAGAAGCTGGGGACAGGCGTCTGTGCACATATTGAACAAGAAAGCTCAAGCCTTCAAATGTAGATTCATTTATCCACTAAATCAAGTCAGGTCATTATGTGCCCACATGGTTATAAATACTACCAGCTGACTTTATTGCAAACCTGCCATGTCCTAGAGAACTGTGTGGGCATTTGTGTGCTGAACTCACTTAATCATGATATTGCAGAAAATTCAGATCAAACCAAGGCGGCGCGAGGATGCTCACCTGTACTGACTGCGGTGGGGAGAGGTATCTGATTGTTAGACACACAGTGGGTGTCCAGTTTATGGAGTACCTTCACTCCCTCTGTGGGCCAGATGGCCTACTCAGAGCAAGACAACACCCCACAGGGTAAAATGTTGCATCATCTGGAGCTAAGCCTGGCACAGTGGGACTTTGGACCCATTATCTGATCACAGTCAGTGTCGTAGGGACCCAGGTTCCTAAACCCTAGGTTATCATCGTCTTTTTATGAATGCCTACCAATTTTCAAAGAGTGCATAGTAACCCTTTAAAAAGGTTTAAACATTTTAATGTTAAAGCAAGGAATGCAATAATGAGTGTGTGCATGAATTGTGCATGTATATATGGATTTCTCTGAGTATATTAGAAAACTTGAAAAGGCTTATGGAAAATTCAATTAAGATAGCTTTTGTTTATGAGTGTGAGAGAGATCACACTGGACCCAGGCATAGGATGTTAGGAGGAGTCTTTATTGCCCAAGCTTGGTGACAGCGGCTCCCGGTACACTCCAGGAGCCACTGCACTGAGTGGCCGGTCAGGGCTTTTTAAGCTCTCATCCTTTAAGCAGATCGAGAGCCATACAGAACCAAGTTTCCATGTGCAGGAGGCAGGAAGGGAGTTATCAGAGCCCAAAGTTTTCCTGTAGTTAACTAACCGAACCCTAGCACTATAGGAGGCAGGAGAGGCCAACTGTGGGAGCCTCCAGAGTCCTTTCCATGCTTGCAATTGTCCTAAATGGTGCGGAAAGCTGGAGGGGGGAGGGGCAGGGCGCACCAGGAGCTTCTGCAGCCACTGTTGTGCATCCAGTTGACTTGAATGGTGTGATTGGAGGCAAGAAGGGCAGCGTGTGGAAACTCTGCCACCATGTGCTGTCACTGTCAGTTAACCCGACAAGTGGGTGCTAGCCATCAACTGCTACACCGTATCACATTTTAATTTTGGCATAAAAAATTTTTAAATTGATATGAACTCATTAGTATAATTTCAGCAAATACCTGTACAGATGTATCTGGATATGGAAATCCAAACACTATAAATGCATGCTCAGAATTCTGCCCTAAAATCAGCTGCCACTATCATTTTCTTGAGTACATTTCTAAAAATGTTTACATAATTATGTGATTAATCTGTGTGAGTGTGTATACCTCCGTACAATTTTCTTTTTTGAAGTATTTAATTATCTGAGTGGGATAGTGACACAGAGAGAGAAAATCTTCCACTTCCTGATTCACTCCTGAAATAGTCCCAGTAACCAGGGCTGGGCCAGGCAGAGGTCAAGAGCCAGAATTCCACAAGTGGGTCTCCCTTGCGGGTGGCAGGTGCCTGCGCCCTCGGGCCACCCTCTTCTAGGTGCAGTAGCAGGGAGCTGAATGGTAAGCAGAGCACCTGTGACACGGATCGTCACTCAGACAGGAGGACTTACTGTCAAGCTGCGCCTCAACTTGCTGATCCACAGCACCGACTTCTGTGTTGTCTGTTCTCAAAGCCACGGGAGACACAGGCTGGTCTCCCTTTTCCCCCTTCCATTTAGGAACATCAACTGGAGTTCTTGCTGCATAAGCCCGCGTACATACCTCATTCTCTCCGAAGTGCCCCGTGCTATTCAGTGGTGTCACTCTACTGAACCTCACATGACTTAGACACGGAAGGGAGTCCTGACCGCTGTGCCTGTCAGCAGCTCGTGCTGCGAAACTCCCTACATTTAGACATTCTGGTGCGTGTAAAACGGTGGCTTTAGTGTGGAATTTGTTTGTTTGTTTGATTTTTTAAAGATTTATCCTGGCTTCGGATTGGCGTGGTTTCGGCCCGTTGTGCTCACTTGGGGAGTGAATCATCGGACGGAGGATCTTCCTCTCTGTCTCTCCTCTCTGTATATCCGCCTTTCCAATAAAAAAAAATAATAAAAATAAATCTTTAAAAAAAATTATACAGAGAGGAGGAGAGACAGAGAGGAAGATCTTCTGTCCAATGATTCACTCCCCAAGTGGCCGCAACGGCTGGAGCTGAACCAATATGAAGCCAGGAGCCAGGAGCTTCTTCCTGGTCTCTCACACGGGTGCAGGGCCCCAAGGCCTTGGGCTGTCCTCGACTGCTTTTCCAGGCCACAAGCAGGGAGCTGGATGGGAAGGTGGGCTGGCAGGACACGAATTGCCACTCATATGGGATCTTGGCTTGTTCAAGGTGAGGACTTTAGCCTCTAAGCTATTGCGCTTGGCCCTAGTGTGCAATTTTTTTTTTAAAGATTTATTTTTATTATTATTATTTTTTTCATTGGAAAGGCGGATATACAGAGAGGAGAGACAGAGAGGAAGATCTTCCGTCCGATGATTCACTCCCCAAGTGAGCGCAACAGGTCGATACTATGCCAATCCGAAGCCAGGAGCCTCTTCCGGGTCTCCCACATGGGTGCAGGGTCCCAAAGCTTTGGGCCGTCCTCGACTGCTTTCCCAGGCCACAGGCAGGGAGCTGGAAGGGAAGCGGGGCTGCCGGGATTAGAACCGGTGCCCATATTGGATCTCGGCGCATTCAAGGCGAGGACTTTAGCCACTAGGCCACGGCGCTGGGCCCTAGTGTGCAATTTCTTAATGGCCAGTGTAGTTCAGTGTATTTTCGCGTATTTATTGACCATTTGTGTTTCTCTGTCTCTCTCGTTTATATGAAATAGCCAAAAAAAAAATCATTCCCAATTTTCTAATTGTGTTCCATTATTCTTATTTACTTCTGTTAGATCTTTATATATGCTCGATCCCGAGCTCTTATAAAATTACCCATGCAACATTTTTAGAAGATTCTTTGATTGTGTAATCCATGATTCTCACAGTGGCATCTTCTGGAGCACAAGAGTCCTCAGTTTTAATTAGATCTAATTTAACAATTCCTTCATAGATAGTGCCTTTTGGGTACCAGTTTTTTTTTTTTTTAAATTTTGGGGTGCCAGTTTAAATTTTTATTTGAAAGGCAGTGCTTTTTGAGTACCAGTTTTTTTTTTTTTAATTTGAAAGGCAGATTTATAGAGAGAAGGAGAGACAAACATCTTCTACCCCCAATTGTTTCACTCCCAAGTGGCCACAACTGCTGGAGCTGAGCCAATGTGAAGCCAAGTGTAGCAGCTTCTTCCGGGTTTCCCATGAAGGCGCAGGGCCCTACGGCTTTGGGCCATCCTCTACTGCTTTTCCAGACCATGACCAGGAGGCAGATGGGAAGTGGAGCAGCCGGGCCATGAACCAGTACCCATATGGGATCCTGGTTCTTATAAAAAGATTATACAATTGAGCCTTCATGCTGGGCCCTTGCGTTCCGTTTAATTTTTCTTTACCGCATGATAGTGTAAAAAGTCATTCTGTATTATTGCCCAGAGTTTTATTATTTTGTATTTCTGTTTAATTCTATAATCCACATGTTCTATGTTTGTTTTTTGTGGATGATAAGAAGTCAAAGTTAAGAAGTTTTTTCTTTTTCTCCAAATGCTTACCTACTCAACCTGGCATCATACTTGTTAAAAGATTATCGCTTTCCGTCTTATGCACAATAGAACTCTTGTTATAAACTGACTGGTCTGTGTACTGGTGTGTGGTGTGCGTCTAGGCTCTGTAACCTATTTCATCAGCTTAATCACTGCTGTAACTATGTTGGCTTTCTAAGTTCTAATGTTGAATAGCTCATGTTGTTCCACTTAAGTCTTCCTCTTAAACCTCCCTGAGATTTCTGTACAGCCCTCAGAAGTGTCTTTCCTTGGTCTTTGACATTTTCGTATAGACTTGATAGGCTCAGAGAGAGGGGTCGTGCCAGCCTCCCAGCAGCCCCTGGGCAGGTCGAGAGCCCTGTGAGCCAAGAAGCACTGTGGTTAGGAGCAGACCCCCACATGGGACTGACCATCAAGAAGGGCTCTCTGATCTCTTTGGTCTGAGAGACACCCACATCCTGCTGCTGGGTCAGGAAGGTCTCCTGGGGGGGCGCTGGCAGCAGTTAAGACAGCAGGAGAAATGGCACATTCTGTGCTGGAGAGTTGAGCATGGAGCAGAGCAACAAATCCTGCCAAGCACAACCCCCGAGGCTTTCACAGTGCAGGGAAAATGCTCACCACGGCTGGCAGGTGCTGAAGGGAGCACCCGTGTCTACCAGAGAGGATTCCACCTCCAAGCTCTGTCATGCCAGGGGCCTTCACGTTCATTTCTACTTTGACTTAAAGCAATCTTCAACTAGTATCACACCTACCTTCTGGATTTTTATTTCAATGCCAAGTTGAGGAAAGAAAGCACTGAACTTTCCTTGTGATACCTTAGATGGGAAGCCCCAGGCCCAATTAGTAAACACTTGGGCACATCTGTGTCACAGCACACAGAGGAACATGTGAGCATCCCACATGGAAGGCAGCTCTCCCTCTCAGCTCACAGAGAGGGCAGGGAGAAAGCCTCAGACAGCCAGGCTAAGGCAGAGCCCAGGAGCCTGGGCCCAACCTGCTGGGGCTCTGGCCTCTGTGGAGCCAGTGGTGACTGTAACGGTGTCTCTGGTGCTGGCAGGGCTGAGCTGCTGCTGACAGTGACCACTGCATCCCCCGGGGCTGGCCATCCTGGCAGTGAGCACTCCAGGAGCTAGAGGCCTGTGGCTTCTCCTGCCTACATGTGCTGGCCCTGTCCTTGTGGTCAGCAGCTGTCCAGTGCCCTGTGGATCAGGGTTGGTGCTGGGGAATCCTAGTGATTGGTGCCTGAGCCCCTATCAGAGACCAGGGCTGGGTCCTGGGTCCTGCTCTGCATAGTCAGGCCAAACCAGCTTGAGGTCCAGGCAGGCTGAGCTTAGTTGGCTGCTCCCCTCCCCTCCATCCCAATGCCTAATGCCTAAAGCATCAGGGTAGAGGAGGAGCAGGAAGAGAGCATGAGGGGACAAAAGTTGCGGTGGCAGTGCTATAGCGGGGCCTTTCACAGGACCTGGAGTCCCCAGGTCTGGTCATTAGAGCAATAGGTACAGGGTGTGGGGACCTCAGCTGAATGCACAGCCATGTGTGGGCTCCCTGTGCTGCCTTTTATTCAAGTCAAGAGGCCTTCCAAGCTGTTCTGGAATTGAACTGCAGGGAAGGAAGCAGAGGAGACCTAGCCGACGCATGTCAATAGTACACGGGACCTTTCCAGCAGGTGACAGAGGGCACTGGAACCTATGGATCTACAGCATCCAAGACCCAACCCTGTCGTCTTTTCCTGGGCCTTGGAGAGGCCACATGCCCAGTCATTGTCGGTGTTTCATAAATGCAGGCTTAGAACTCTGACCCTCCTGCCACATGAGACGCCACTTGTGAGTGGCTGGCAGCATTCTATGATGTCACAGTCACTGGGAGGCGCACCCTCTGGGTGGTTAGGCCCAAGTGGCCAGTAGCCTGCTGACCACTGACCTGCACAGGTGTGTTGGTAGTGGGAGCAGGAGACATTTTGGGAAACGTTATGGATTCTGACTTGAGGTGAGTGGGACTTTCTCTGCCTATGCTGTGGCATGGGGACAATCGCTCCCAATGGGATTGCCCTGGTCACCCACACCTGTGCCCATGGGTGACACCGCTGAGCTCTCAGAGTGCACCTGTGGGCAGGGTACATATATAGCTGTCTCACTCTAACACTGTTCTCTGTAGTAGGTGTGAATGTGTCTGTTTATTTAAGCCCACAACCAGCTATCTATTTGTTTGGAATGGTTATATGTATGTATTGGGGGGTGGGATCTTTGAGGGCTCCGTAGATATACAAGGCCAGAGTTAAGCCTGGCCCATGACCCCCTGGCTTTGGATACCCTGATGAGGGGTGAGTTTCCTTCCTGGGAAGCCAGGGGCTGTCCCTAAATCACCATCACTCTTCCCCATGCTCTGGGAACTGGCCACCAAGTGCCTGCCTGTCTGCCTGGCAGTTGGACTGTCCTTTCTGACCATGGGCACAGATCCCAAGAGGCATCAATCCCTATTGATTTACCTGCACTGGGTCACGTTTGCATGTGTGCTTTAGTTTTTAATTGGCCACTGTGAGGATCCGGAGGGCCCAGGAGCGAGATAGGATCTTCTGCAGGTATGAAGAGGTACAGACCAGGTGCTGGGGGAGGAGTTGGGTCTCTTGCCTCATTGGTTCTGCCTGTGATTTCTGTACTCTGGCATCCCTGGGACACAAAAGAGAGATGGATGGCTCAGCTGTCCTTGACTCTGAGCACCCTGGCATCTTATTTGTATTCCCCCTATGCCTTGGCTATAGGGACCCCACGGAGGACTCCATTTTTATGTTGAAGATGAGGACAAAGACAGAGATAACCTTGTCCCAGACAAGTTTGGATACTTTTGTGTGGGTTGTTCACACCCCAGCTCATCTCTGGGCAGAGATGGGTTTCAGAAACTCCCACAGCTGGTGCTGTAGTGTAGCTAAGTGAGTACTTACAATGCCAGCATCGGCCCTGAACCCATAGGGGAGATATGTATGGAGTTCTTTCCTGGCCCAACCCCTGGTATTGTGGCAATCCAGAGAATGAGCCAGTAGATGGGAGATCTCTCTCTTTAAGGGCATCCCTAACCAGGTTCAGAGAGAAGTGTGGATGCTAATGCTTGATGTGGGTACAATGAAGGCCCAGCACCCAAGGAAATTTAAGGTATGGCTGTGTCTCCAGGCTGCAAGCATCCTGACCTGCTCAGGTCTTATCAGGAGCCTGGACCCTCCATGGTTGGTGGTCCTGCTTTAGAATCCAGGGCTGCTTCATCATCCTGCCTTCATCCCAGACTCAACCAGGCCTGGACATCTGTGCTTCTGGCCAAGGCCTGCCCTTATCCCTATTCGGTACACTGAGGCAGCTTGACACAGGACAGGTGCTGAGCAGTGGCTGAGTCCATCCGTGATGGGCAGGAGGCCATGGACATGAGACCCTGATCTTTGACAATATCTGTACCAGCATGGCCTGCTCTCACCTGGGCCTGCCTTCATGTGGCCTTATATCACCCTACAATGTCCTTCTCTGAAGTGGCTGATGTACTGCTCTCAGCTGCTACAGGGCAATGCAGGATCTGGGACTTCAAAGGGTTGGCAACATGACCAACTGTTACCGTCCCAGACTGCCATCATGAAACAGCACACACGTGGGGATATCAATACTGCCCTCCCTAAGTGTTGAATTTGGGGCTGTTCTTGGAAGCTGGGCTTAGGGAAACTGATTGCTCAGGGTCAGGTCAAAGCCAAAACTGGCTCCCAGTGTCTGGATGGAGATAAGCCCTGCTGGAGAGGGGCAGCATTGAGGTTGATGAGGGTGTGGCTGAGACCCCAGGAGGAAGGATCTGAGGCCTGGTTGGGGCCCAGGCTGAGGCTGTTCCTGGGAAGTGCTGTGGGCAGGCAGGGGAGTTTACAGAGGGACCTTGGTGGAGCCCCTGGCCTGATGCTGACCACAGTGTCCCCCCCCTTAGGAGCTAAAGGAGCAGGCCAGGTTGCAGTCCAGTAAATTCTATGACACTGACTCTATGGTGTGTGGGACATTTTAAAATCACTTGATGTTCTGAGAACAGTATGAGATTAAGTAAGCTCTCTGGGCTGTTGAAACCCCAGAAGATGGAGGGTAGGGGGAAGCAAGTTACATAGCAGAGAATGGGTAGAAACCTAAAGCACAGGCCATTTATGATAAAAACAGAACAGATCCACAGGCCTTTATTTATATTATTATATTTTGTAAAGACATTTTGGAGAGAATGAAATGAAAAGTAGAACAAGGGAAGAAAATATATCTGCACTCACATCTAATAATGGCATTACTTCCAGAACATAAAAAGAATCCTTGACCTCAATGCAAGAGCAATGCACAGCCCTCAATACCTCAGGGACACAGGGTTCAAGAGGGACATATCTGGAAAGCACAGACAATTCATTGCTTCAACATATGAACACATGCTGAATGCCTGAACCAACTTGGGCTGCCAGTGCATGCTGTTAGAAAGGGTGAAATAAAACCAGTGTGGACCATAGCTCCCAGGAAATATAGGATGCAGACCCAAGGCTGGGTCATTGCTAGGAGGGTGTAGTGGTTCCAGCATTCAGCAGCACAGCAGGACAGATTCCCACAAAGATACACACACACACTCTCTCTCTCTCTCTCTCTCTCTCTCTCCCCCAAACCATTGAGAAAATCACTGTAAAGGAAACCTGCATGCCAGGGTGCACTGCTGTGTCCACAATCATTAAACATGGAAATAGCCTGGGTGATGTTGACCTGGGAACTGATAACCATTCTGTGCTGTATCTGATTCATAGAACAGGATTCAGTGACAGAAACACATGGGCCCTGGGCTGACCTGAGTGGACCGCGCAGGTACATTCTGCTCAGACAAGAGGCTGACCCTCAAAGCCCAGCCAGCTGCAGGTCTTTTTTATCTAGACCCAATGCACAGACTTGCAAAAACAAGTCAGTGTTTATTTCCATGTAATGTTCTCATTGTGTTGATCAGCAGACATGTCAGTTGTATAATCTTCCATCATTGGTGAGAGTAAGGATTCTCCAAAGAAACCGCCCTTAAGAGATACAGAATGCCTCCACACATGCATTTAGGTGTAAAAACTTTCAAAACTTTCATCATACACATTTTCATGAGCTTTTTGAACAAAGAGTCTACCTAGGCAAAGATTTAAAACCCAAGTTTTTACACCAAAATGACATTAGCTTTTAATTCTGATTTCCACAAAGTTCATTTTAATAGCATCCTATAAGAAAGGGCATTTGCTATGGAGAGCTGGTTCTCAAGCAACATGAGGGTAAGAAGCCCCCTCCTTGTGTTGTCTGTATGCCATGGGTCCAAGAAAGCCAGCTGCTGTGATGGAATCTGAGCACAGGGCCCATGAACCACAGCAGCAGTGGTGTCACTTATAGGCTCAGGGCAGGAGAAAATGAGGTTGGCTGCCCCAGGCAGAACAGGGGTAAAGTCCCTCTTTGGGCTTTGCTCTGTTTGGGCCATCAAGATGCCCCCCTTCCCCTAGGGAGGGCTCCTATGTCTGTGAACCCCTGAGTTTAATGCTAATTTCACCCATAGACACATCCTGGACATCATATTTAAACAGGCATCCCAGGATCAAGTCCGAATACCCAGATGCCACCACTGGAATAATTCTCAGGTTGTGATCCTTGCATGAACCCAGGGAAAGTAGGTAGTTGTTTTACTCCCATTACAAACACAAGAGACTTTGTGATATAAACTAAATATAATAATACTGCTTAGAAAACATCATATGAAATTTTATGAAAACTAGGCTTCCTGAATGAAGCATTATTTTTCTTATTAAGGTTGCCAAACATACTCATAATGCCACATGTACTGAAATTTAAAGTCCACACTCCCTGCACTTAAGCATTGACAATTTCATAAATCTACATTAGGAATATGCATGTCTTGGGAAATTAATTATTATGAAGTTATTGATTCCAGTATGGTTTATAATAATGAGAACCAGCTTAAAAGGACCATTAATAGTTGACTGATTAAATTAGTCATAATAACTGAGTGGTACTAATGTTAAAAATTAATGACATATCTGCCTTATGCTAGTATATGGAAAGCGATTTGAATTTATATGGAAGTTTCAAAACAATCTATAATATCCTACCTTTTCATAAAGATTAAAAATGGTGTGTGTAGATTACACATATTCACATGTGTGTATTGTAGCTTACATGCACAGCACCTCGGTGCATACTCTCCAACTGTTGTAAAAGGGTTTTTGATAGGCCAGCTTGCCAGAGCAGGAGGAGCAGGGGGCGGTCCTCTCCATCACGTGTGACTTCATTCATCTTGCCTTTTGCACCCTAAGGCCACACTACCTGCAGGATAGCAAGTATATTTTATAAGACACACAAAGGACCTAAATAATGGAAAACATCATTCAACATCACTGGTAAAAATCCAAGAAGTAACGGGGCATGCATTGTGGCACAGCAGGCTAAGCCACCGCAGGAGCCCGCTTTTGTTTCTGATCCAGCTTCCCCTAACTGTGTGCCCTTGGGAGGCAGCACATGATGCTCTCAACTCCTCGCCTTCCTGCCACCCACACGGGAAACAAAGAACAAATTCTTGGCTTTTGATGTGGCCTAACCCCAGTTATTGCCAACCCTGGGGAGGGTTGGTGAATGCATCAATGGAAAAACTCTTTCTGTGCCTTTCAAATAAATGAAAATGAAAAAGAAATGCAAAATTATACAGTAATAAAAAATTTGTCCATGGATATAACTTTATTTATTCATTTATTTTTTAAAAAAGATTTATTTATTGGAAAGTCAGATATACAGAGAGGAGGAGAGACAGAGAGGAAGATCTTACATCCGATGATTCACTCCCCAAGTGAGTGCTACAGCCAGTGCTATGCCGATTCGAAGCCAGGATCCAGGAACTTCTTCCGGGTCTCCCACACGGGTGCAGGGTCCCAAGGCTTTGGGCCGTCCTCAACTGCTTTCCCAGGCCACAAGCAGGGAGCTGGATGGGAAGTGGAGCTGCTGGGATGAGAACCGGTGCCCATATTGGATCTCGGCGCGTTCAAGGCAAGGACTTTAGCCACTAGGCCACGGCGCCGGGCCCTATTTATTTATTTTTAAAGACAGATTCACTAGTCATAGAGTCATTCTCTCCAAGAAGGCTTTTTTATTTCTATTTTTTTTTTTATTTCTTCAGGGACACAATGGTCATTCAGCAGTGTAACTTTATTCCTGTTGTTGATTTTGTTTTATGGATTTTCATTTAAAGGCATGTATAATAACTGTGTAATAGAGACAACCATATCCAGATGTGAAAATACAATGCAGTATGCATCTCTACTTCCAAATCAAAGATGCATTCCCAATGAAACTGTTGAATGTATCTCGATGCTAGGATGTTAGAATCTGTGCCCACGATGTCAGGACGCTCTTAAACGGCAGGATGCTGGACTTCCGACTGGTCATGAAGCACTATCCTACTGTAAACTATGGGGGGAATTAGTGTGTCTGTGTGTGTGGGGGGGGGGATTGTGGAGAGGAGGTAAGGGAAATCCCAGAGCTTACGGTATTGTATTTATAAAAGATTTCCTGGCTTCAGATCGGCATAGTATCGGCCGTTGCGCTCACTTGGGGAGTGAATCATCGGACGGAAGATCTTCCCCTCTGTCTCTCCTCTCTGTATATCCGCCTTTCCAATAAAAATAAATAAAAAAATAAAATAAATTAAAAAAAAAAGTTTAAGAAGCGGACAGACGGCTGTCTCTCAGTGTTCACAGTGACGGAAGGGAAGCCTCACGTGCCACTGCGTGCGTCGTGTGCTGCGATGCGCTCACAGCCGAGCACGGGCCGCCTCTAGAACCTGTCCCGGGGAGTTAGCTGAAGCCAGGGACAGAGATCGATGTACATGACTTCATAATACCAAGCTGTTAAAATGTAAAAGCAATATTTATATATATCAAAATCAGTACCCTGCTTCTGGATTGTTTCCACCACAGCAATCATTTCTTAAGGTTATTAAGCATATTGTTCATGATGAAAGCAATATTTGAACATATGAGAGAATGACTGTTAGGGAGAAGCTCAGGAGATAGCATGCGATAGATGAATATTACTGGAAGCTCTGGGTGCAGCACCATTCCAGTTCTTACGTATTTTAATGCAGGGACAGTTTAGATTGTATCTTCATGTCAAGAGACTTAATTCTTGCCATACATCCCATATCATGATCCCACTGGTCCCTTAAGAATACATAGGATGGGGCCCTGAGTGGTAGCCTAGTGGCTGAAGTCGTCGCTTTGCACTGCTGGATTCTCATATGGGCGCCGGTTCTAATCCTGGCAGCCCCACCTCTCATCCAGCTCCCTGCTTGAGGCCTGCACAAGCAGTCGAGGATGCCCCAAAGCCTTGGGACCTGCACCCGCATGTGAGACTTGGAAGAAGCTCCTGGCTCCTAGCTTCAGATTGGAGCAGCTTTGGCTGTTGCAGCTGCTTGGGGAGTGATCAGATGGAAGATCCTCCTCTCTGTCTCTAATTCTCTCCATATATCTGACTTTCCAATAAAAAGAAAATCTTTTTAAAAAGAATGTATAGGATGGAGCCTGGCGCAGTAGCCTAGCAGCTAAAGTCTTCAGCTTATACACACTAGGATACCTTGTACTCACTGGGATCCCATATGAGTGCTGGTTCTAATCCCGGCAGCATTGCTTCCCATTTAACTCCCTGCTAGTGGCCTGGGGAAGCAGTAGAAGATGGCCCAAAGCCTTGGGACCCTGCACCTTTGTGAGAAACCTGGAAGAGGCTCTGGGCTCCTTGCTCTTGGGTCGGCGCAGCTCTGGCTGTTGCAGCCACTTGGAGAGTGAATCATCGGATAAAAGATCTTCCTCTGTCTCTTCTCTCTGTATATCTGATTTTCCAATCAAACAGGTGGAATTAGTTCCGGATTGGTCAGGGAATGTGGCCGCTCAGGTGGAATGGGTACCAGCCTGGATAAAGGGCTGTGCCTGTCCAGGTAGTTTGGGTGCTACGCTTGCTATGGGTCTTGCCTGGCCAGGTGGTAATTATATCAGCATAGTTCTGGGGCTGCACCTGGTGATGAGGGAGGGTTGTTTTCGGTCTGGCTCAGGTGATGTGCCTGGTGAGGAGGGAAGTGTACCAGCCTGGCTCGGGAGTTACACATGGCCAGGTTCTATGGTTCCTAGCCTAGACCAAGGGCTGTGTCCGTTTTAGGGATGGGTACTGGCTCAGTGGCTGCCCATTGCCAGGTGGGATGTGTATCAGCTAGCTTGGTTGTGAAGCTGTTGCCCCCAGGTGGGATGGGTACCAGCCTGGTTCATGAGCTGTACCTGTCCCCGTGGGATGGTTACGAGCTTGATTCATGGGCTGTCCCAGGTGGGTGGATGGAGTACCTGCCTGGTTCAGGTGCTGCTCTTGGCCATGTGCTGCAGGTACAATCCAGGCTTGAGGCTGTGCCTGCCCATGTGGGATGGGTACCAGCCTGGTTTGGGGAGCCACTTCAGATAGGTACTGGCCTAGGTCAGGGGGGCAAGGTATAACTGGTGCCAGTATGGCTCTGAGCTGCACCTGCCACTGTGGGATGGGTACTGGCCTGGCTCAAGGACTTGAGGGGCTCAACTTGTAGTAGTACGTCTCTGTTTTGAGCACCCAGGTGCAGAGGGCAGACATGGACATTCCCACTGGCCAACTCCCTGGGTCTCCAATCCTGATGAATTCTGCTAGGATGCACTACTACCCTCTCTGGGGCAATTCTCACTCCCTGTGGCCATTCTGAAGCTTGTGTTTCCAACCCAGCAGAGTCCTGAGGGTGCCTGACTTCAGACACAGGACCCCCTACCTGCCTTGTCTTGGTTTGCATTCCTAGGCGTTGTCAAGAAACAGAATTAATTCCGTTTATTGAGGAAATTTCGAATCCATTGGCAAATATCGGGTGGGTTCTTGAATGGGCCTTGAGAACTGATGCACAATTAAAGGCTGTTTAGGTTGCACTGAGGCATGATGCTTCCCAGGCAGGCAAGAGTGATGCAGAGGGAGGTGCATACTTACACATATGATTAGGGTCCTCAAGGGATATGCAAGTGACTGCCAGGCCTCAGCTGGCAAATGGGTAAAGCCTGAGTCAGGAAGCTTCCAGAAGGAAGGCAGGCTGGGGTTGAGGAGTGTCCCTCAGAGAGGGACAGAAAGGTAGAAGTAAACAAATGGTGAGACCAGAGAGAGCCACAGGGAAGCTGTGCCCCGGCACTCCAGGCTCGTCCGGAGGCCAGAGCCCCAGTGGTCTGTGAGATTGAGCCCTGCTGTGCTGGGACTCATGAGTAAGTCCCCAAGATGTCTCGATTCTCTTCCCGCTCAGTGCCATTGTCACAAAACAAACCTCCCTGGATTGTCAGTAACCTCAGGGACCCTGGCAGTCCTGTGGGTCCTTACCTGGAATTCCTGCCTCCTGGGAAGAAGGAAGTATGCCTGGCAATGGCATCCCGGGAAGGCCCAGGCAGTGCAGAACAGGTGGGTTCTGGGAGCCGGCAACAGCAAGCAGGATGTGCTGTGGAAGAGCAGAGTCTGGCTGGTAGACCCACGTCAAGGGGATCCTGCTGGTGCGAGGCAGAGTGGAGACACAGGTGGGCCTGAGAACCAAACTTGTGAGCTATCCCTTTTATCTCCTGTTCCTGACTCTGTTTATCCAAAAGTTTGTTTTGTGAGAGACACTTCTAGCTGTAGGGCTTGTCACTCAGGAGAGTGGTAGGGGGCACTGTTCAGCACTTGGTGCCTGGGACTGAAAGATCAGACATTTGGGAAGGCAGCTGTAGCAGCTGTTGGCATGCAAGTGATGGGAGTCTTAATCACAAAAGGAATTTAAATAAGGGGAATTCTAGGTTAGGTGAGTGAATGGGAAATAATCTTGTCAGGTGCTTATAATTAGAAACACTTTGTACATTATATTTTTTGGGTATAGAACGAGAATATTAATTCAGCGGAACCAGACAAATATATCTAGGTCAACAACACACTAGGAGAGGCAAACATTGAAAAGTGGAAGAGATGAGCTTTGGTAAATTTTAGCAAAGTTTTTATTATGAAAATTTCAGAGTGCATACAAAAGCAGGGAGAGAGCATTCCTATTCTGTGTGGTCACCACTCAGCCTCGGCAATGATTAACGATGACCAATCTTGGTATTTATTTATCTTGAACAACGAGTCACAGAAAGAGAGGATGACACAGAGAAAGATTTTCCAGCTTTGGGTTCAATCCCCAAATGTCTGCAACAACAGGGGTTATAACAGGGTGAAGCCAGGAGCCAAGAATTTCTTCTGGGTCTCTCACATGGATGGCAGGGGGTTAAAGTATTTGGGTGATCTTCTACTGGATTCCTGGGAACAACAGCAGGGAACTGGATTAGAAGTGGACCAACTAAGACATGAACCAGAGCCCACATTGGATGCTGGTGAGCCGATAGCAGTTGAACATTAGGATTCTGGCCCTTACCTTTCTTTTTATATTAAAAAGCAGCAAGGTTTTAATGGTAAAGCAGTTATCTAATCACATCAAGTCTTATAGGTTGGACCATAATGAGTTGTGGACAAGGTACCTCTGTGTTACTGTGGCGGTTTGGACTGAGAATGGATATGACTTCTGACACTGCCCCCTTCTGGCTGGACGACTAAGGGTAAACCAACTGACCTTGCCATATCTCAGTTCCTTATCTACAGACATGGAAGTCATCTGCTTCACAGAGTCCTTGGGGTTCATGGCTTTTAGCGCCCAGCAAGACACTCGGCAGCAATGAATTTTTATCAGTATGGGAAGTCTTTGAGTTATTAAATACAGCCAGGAGCCCAGCCAGAGAGCACTGATCTAGCTGTGGAAGAGTCAGAGGCAGGTGTGTAAGACTGTTTGGGTGGGTGTTCTGGTTGTGGTGGGATAAGACACTGCATGGGATGTTCATGTCACATATTGGAGGGTAGGCTTGAGTCCAACATTTCTGCTTTGGCTCTAACTCACTGCCTATGCATGCTGGGAAGCAGCAATTGATGGCTCACGTGCCTAGGCCCCTCCCACCCATGTGGAAGATCCCAGTGAAACTGCTGGATCCTGGCTTCAGTCCTAGCTGTTGTATGCATTTGAGCATGAACCATTGGCTACAAGTCCAATCTCTCTCTCTGACTTTCAAGTATATGAAAATAAACATTTTAAAGCCCTCTTCCCCTCTGTTACCACCTCTCCTCATCTATTTTTACCTTTTTCTCCTAGTGTTGATTCTGCTAGCCCTTCCTCCTCTCCACTCTGCTTCCCCTTTTGAAGTTGAATAGGGCCAAATAGTGCATAGTGATATGGATACACTCTAACTTTTAAATATTGTAATGATTTATTTTATGTATTTAAGAGAGAGAGTACCTAAGAATATCACAGAGATTTCCCATTGATTGATTCTTCCCAGATGCTGAAAATAGCTGACACAGGACCAGGCCAAAGTGAGGAGCGTGGAATTCTATCCAGCCCTCCCATCTGGGTGTCAGGGACCCAATCACTTGAGCTGTCACCTGCTGTCTCCCACGGTGTACCTTAGCAGGAAGATGGAATGGACAGTAGATCCAGCACCTGAACCTAGCCATGTGTGGGATGTACGCATTCTAAATGGTGACATCAATCTTGCATGAAAACCAAACATCGGTCCCCAGATATGTCTGTCAGTGAAATTATCACATACAGAATGGGAGTGACCAGCTTTATGGTCTCTGTGGAATTTGTAAGTTCTCCTTTTCCACTCTTTGTTAGATATCCAGGAATGTGTTGGAAGCACAGTGCAGGATGTGCTGAAAGGCCACTCTCTCAGACAAACCCATTTAACCTGTGGCCTGGGCTTTCTGTGTCAGTAGCATCAGGCTGCTGCTGAGTCCTCATGCATCATGGGTCCAAAAAAAAAAAAAGTTAGGTCAGGCAAAGCTAATCTTGACTTTAATTTGTAGGATCACTCTATCTACCCATTCATCCATGAATCCATGTATCCATGTATCCATGTATCCATCCACTGGTCAATACATTGGGCTATTCATGAACACATTGGATAGCATTTACTCTAAGTAATGTTTGTCTCATGGTCGACAGGCCACTGTCCTTGGTGCTGAAAGGTAGTACAGGGTAAAATCCATATCATCTCTTTCCCCAAAGACATCCGCTATCAGACGGGGAAGTGAGGATGGGCATGCAGATGTCATTCAGCAACCCCTGTACTCTGAGTCTTGTTTAGCAGCAGCCTAGGAGCTGGGAACAGTGGGCTTTCCAGGTGATAGCAGTTACAGCTGTATCTTGAAAGAGCTGGAAATGCAAAGAAAATTCAGTGAGCTGAGCTCGCAGTCTGTAGGAGATTCCAGGATGCAAGAAGCCATGGCTTTCACCACCTGAGAATTGTGCAGGCTGAGAGACTCAAGATGAAAATCAAGGTACTGGTTTGGTGTCTGCTTCCAGTCACATGTAGAAAGAATGGCAGAATTGACAGGGGACCCAACAGGTTCCGTCACACCTTCTTGTAAGTTCAGTATCTCCATTTTTGAGTGTGCAGCCACATGACCTTGAAGACCATGCCTCTTGATAGCATTGCAACAGGGATTCAGTTTGAATGTGAAGCTTGGAGGAGACACTAACACTCAAACAGCTTTGGGAATTCCAGGAACTCAAAGGCCAGTCCATGGGTGGGACTGAACGTTGCAGTTTCCTTATTCCCCAGGACAGGGTCCCCTTATGTTGCCCGGGGGTGAGTCAAAGGCAGATCTGGGGTAGCAATGGCTAGCCTTTCTCCCATGTCTATTCTTAGGCACGTGGCTTTCTCTGATCTGTCTTCTTCCTCAATCTGCGCAGGACTCAGCAAATGAAGTGTTTCAGGAGTACAGCGAGCACCTGCATGTCTCCTAGATTCAACAGCTGTGAACATGTCACTGAATTTGCCTCTGTTTTTTTCCCCTAAACCATTTCAAAGAAATATCAGATATCCTAAAACCTCACCTCTGGACACTTCTGCACGGATGTAATAAAAACAAGTAGCTTCTCCCCCATGGCCACAACATCACGCTCACTCGTAAGAAGATTAATCACGCTCGACATCATCTAAACCACAGGTCAGAGTCAGATGCTCCCAGTAGCTTTCTAACAGGTTTTTCTGGTTTTTTGTTTAAATCAGGTTCCAGTTTAGTTTCAGGCACTGAAGCGCTCACTTTTTTTTTTTTAATTAAGAATATAGAAACCAAGATCTCCCCTGTGCTGGCCACAAATAAACTTTCTCTGGCTCAGCAAGCTGTGGGCTGTGATTCTGGGGTTCCTGGCTGTCGTTGTGGGACAGTCAAATCCACATCTCCCCAGACTTGATGTTCATGGGACCAGGTCATTTTCCCACAGAGCTTTTGTTACTACTCCAGGGTTACTGACCTTTTAAAAACAATTTAAAAAATCGCTCAACCTAAAAATGTTGCATTATTGCTAAAATCCCTGTTCTGGTATGAGAACACAGATGGTGTTTCAGGAATCCCAGACCTTGGAGGGGAGGAGTCTCTTCCTGCCACACCGCTGAGCTCAGGGGAAAGGAACTGAGGATGCAGGGGTGGGTGTGCAGGTGATGGGAAGGTGGAGTAAGATCTGAGGACTTAGGGATTGTCAGATGAGCTGCTGTACTTCTGGGTTCTATCCTCTGCAGATCCAGATTTCTAAAGACACAGCAATGAATAACACCCGGGCAGACCATGACAGGGGTCAAGGAATGGAGAGTAGCAGGGACTGGAAGAAGTCTACCTGGGGCATCCTTAGCTTCTGGCAAGAAGAGGTTATGACGGGGCTCCCAGCAGGGACTGTCTCTGAGCAGCATCTGAGCTTCTGCAGCACAATCGAACTCCTATCCTTGGCTGCCTTGTGCTTGGCCCCATAACACCACCTACTTTCCCAGCTGCTTCTAGACAAAGCTGGGGCTCTACTTTTTTTGTTGTTGTGAGCAGCAGAAACTTAACCCCAGCTTTAGGAGAGAAAGGAGAGAGAGAAAAGAGAAAAACAGATTTTCCCCTGACACTCTGAGGACACTCATGTGGCATTTCCTCCTTACCAGATCTTTCTCTTACCCTTCCTCTCTGCTCTCCCACTCCCTCCCTTTCCCCATAGCCTCCTACTCAGGCTCTGCCATCCGCCCTGCTACAGGGCTGATGTGAGAACATTCCAGACACAAGTAGAATGTGATCTTTCCTCTCCCCTGCCTTCTCTCCACTTGTGGACAAACTTGAATCTGCCTCCTTCAAATCCCGTTTGCCTTCCTTCCAAATACTTCTTAAGTTTTTCTCTCCCGAGAAATGATCCCCAGCCCTCTTTAAAGCGATCGCAGACTGCAGAGCCTGATAGAACTCCGTTTGCACCTGCTCTTTTACTAGTGAGCAACCCTCTCAGGTGCTCCCGCCCTTAGATGCCAGACCTGTGAGAATGCCTAAGAACAATCCCCCAGACCTGCTCACAGTTTCCCAGGGACACGAAGAAGCAATAGTTCTGCCTAGGGATGCCAGGAAATGCTCCACAGATGATGTGACATTTTACGTGGATCCTGCAAGATGAGAAGAGGCTTACTGTGTGAAGAACTGGAGATGTTTCCCTAGGAAGGTGGGGGAGGCTTCCCAGGTGCAGGAATGACAAGACACACAGTATGATTAGGGAGCTGAAAAGGCTAATAGGATATATGAGATTGTGCATGTGTGGGTATGAACACATGTGGGCTTGTATGTGGGTATACACATGTGTGCATGTGTGCTTGCCTGTATATGCAGCTTATGGCTTTGCCTGTGTATCTGTGGACAGACCTATGGCCACCCATGCATGTGTATGAAGGAGCTTGAAAAATTCATGACAAACTGAATTGAACAACGAATTTGTTTGGGGGACAAAAAGTTTGGAATCCATGTCTATGAGGTATCTGCAAAAGGTTCATGGAAAATGTATGTGATAAAAATATCAAGAAAACTTTTTACACCAAAATAAAATTGACTTTCTATTTCCTGGTTTCACAAACTCTATAGAACTTCTTATTTGCATTCATGGGTGCATATGCTCACATGTACTGAATGCCTGTGTGCCTGTGTGCACACACATGTGCCTGTGGGGGGGGCACCTGTGGAATTTGGGCACTGATATGCAAGATTGTGTGTATGGGGCATGTGTGTGATGGTATGCATTTTGTACACATGTGTGTTTACGTGACAGTCCAAGAGTTTTTATATACATACATACATACATACATATGGTATATTTACAATTTATATTATATCTGTTTACTCATTTAAATAATGTTATATGCTTCATGGTGCCTCTTACATATTTGCTGGTTTTAGAACATGTCTTAGATGTTAATCTTACACGTAATTATTTATCAGCCCATATTTTCAGATGTCAGTCCACATTTCAGATGTCAATACTGAGGCTCAGAAGGTGTGGGTAGTTTGTCCAAAGTCCTACATCCTGTCACAGTGACAGACAGAATGCCAGCCTCCCTCAGCCTGTGCCCTGTCCTCTGTGTCAGCGCTTCTGGCTGGTCTTGTCCAGCTGCTGCAGGACGTTGGCCAGTCTCTCACAAATTCCCATGCCCGAATCGGTGCGTCCTGCCCATACACACTCCCCTGTTCTTCAGGGCCTGTCAGCACCAAGGGCGCACTGAAAAATTCCAGTTGGTCAACCTTCAGCAAACAGTAGCTTGTTTGGAAATAAAATATATGAGCTTTAAAAATCATATCTTACTGCCATAGAATTAATCGCATGTGTGTAAAGCAAATGATAAAGGACCCATTTCTGTGTGCATGACACAAGACCAGCAATGTGGAAAAAATAAAAGGACCATGGAGAAAAAGCCAGAAAGTCACCACTGCAAACAGTGGTTATTTCTGGACATTGGGTTCCTGCTTGCCTGTTTTGTTCTTTTGACTTTGCTGTATCTCACAATTTTCCACAATAGCCATGCATTGCTTTGCAGCAAAAAGCAAAAAGACCTAAGGCTTGCTTGTGGCTTGCAGCCAGCATCACTGCCCGCTCCCTGTGCACTTCAAAGGTAGTGGGGTCACAGGGTGGTCACACTGCAGAGTCTGCCACACAGGAATGAGTACAAGGAAAGCCTTGGTGACCACTGTGGGCAGCTGTGTCTGCTATCCTGCCTTTCTGTTCCAGCTTCCTGGCTCACCTGAATTCCCCTGGCACTGCAGCAGCCAGAGTCTGAGCCTTCCCTTACCAGGCGGTCTGCAACTCCCTCTCCTTGGGAACTGCAGCCTCTGAGTGGCCATCCAGCCAAAAAAGGAGCCCACTGCTCTCCACCTCTTGGGCACCAGAAATTGCTAGGTGCAGGATTCCCAGAGGACCAGGGCCCAGAGTGTGGGAAAGCTCCTCCTGCTTTGCCCACTGCTGTTGGCCAGGACCACAAATGATGCCGTAACTCTTGCATCTGTCCTTGCACAAAGCCATCTGGCACTTCTCAGGGGGCACAACCCATCAGCTTCCATGGGGACCCAGCGAGTTGCACTGTGGGAGAGAGACAGCTGGACCAGGATGGATTCTGGAGCCAGCAGGATCTTGTTGGATGGGGTACCAGGTGGCAGTGGGGGAAGCCAGTGGAGGGGAAGCAGGTCCTCTCTGAGGAGAGCTGCCCATAATAGGTGTGTGTGAGCTGGGTGCCCACAAGCTGAGTGGTGAGTGGATAGAACACTCAGCTTCTTGCACACAACCTGACCAAAAAGGTAAATCAGGAATTAGAGTGTCTGGAGTCCCTGGTAGAGCTAAGGTGCTTCAAGCTGAACTCCCAGCCTCATCTTCAGTGCTGTGAACATAGGAGCCCCTTGTGAGCAGGTGAGGCAAGCTGGGTGCAGGAACAGAGAAACACTTGGAGATGAGGGCGGGAAGGCGAGGTTGCCACAGACATCAGTCACCCATTAATCCTGCCCTGATGGGCAAATGGGAAGTGTCACCACCTGAGCTTCTCAGGTGCTCTGCTGACTCAGCCCTGCCAGAGAAGCTGACCTAAGCCACCCAGTGCATCCCATTCTCCAGGCCTGGGCACCGGTATGCCAAGAAGGTTAATTCCATCTCCCTGAGGGCACTGGTCTGTGATATAGGCCACAGGTCTGACTGGCCAGACCAATTAGAGTATGGTAGGACTACTCTGCGAGAACTGAGGTGAAAGGTCAGGGAGAAGGAGACTATGTGCAAGGACCGTGGCTTTGCTCCGCCCCGGGCTCCCCTTCCACTCCTAGTCCACTCCTAGTCCTTCATTGGCATTCCATGAAAAAGGACCTCAATCGAGTCTTACAAAATACTGGAGCCCACTGAATTTCTGCTGATGTGAGTTCCACCTGCTAATATTTGCCATGTGAAAGATTAGAGCTGAGCCCTTTCCTAGGTACTTATTTATGAACTCACTAACATTAAGACAATAAGCCCATGCCTTTAATGTTTTTAAATAACTGTTCTCAGAGGCAAAAAGGAGTTTTGTCATAGTTTTACACTTTTCCCTAAAGCCTTGCTTGATGGGGGACAGCGGAGCACTCCCCTCTGCTTGTGCAGTCATTGGAGCAGATTTGACAGGATAGAGATTTGTGCACCTGCCCTATCAGCATCTGCCTCTATCCTGCAACCTGCTTCACTCCTGGAAAACCTCTTCAGGTGAGAATGAGAGTGAAGGAGGCAGGCTGGACCTGTGGTGTTTGGTTGGAAGAATTTTGACCTCCCAGGCTCCCTGAGAGGGTCAGGGGGACACCCCTGGGTCCCTGGAGCACAGTGTGAGAAGTGCTGGAGGAAATCAAAGGGAAATCTTGGTGTGGGACAGTTCCCTCCCTCAGGTGGAATTAATAACCTACATCAGCCTTTACCTTGACACCATGGGCTCCATGCCTTATGAATCCCCTACATCACATCTAAGTATTTGTTGTTAGATATGTGTGTGATTTGGGAGCAGAGAAAATTGTGGAGGTCGTGGTTACCTGAGTGTCCACCTGTATTGTGAACCCCCTGCAGATAGGATCCACATAGGAGGGATGCACCCACCTGTAGGATTGGGAGACACTGCCCCATCCTGACAGTTGGTTCCACTCTGCCCTGTGGTGTTTGGGGCAGGTGGAATTCCAGCCACAAGATGTCAGTATTGTCTCGGCTACAGAGACCTGGCCAAGACTGGCTCCCTTGGCTTTTGTTGCCTGGTGCTGATAGAGCTGGGTGCTGCCAGGAGCTGATGGGGTTAGACCATCACTCTGAAGAGAATCAGAGGTTAGAATTCCATCAGGAGTCCCCCCTGTAATGCCTGAGCCAGTGAATTGTCTTAGGCTGGGCTCCAGGTTGCGTTAGTAAAGTTGGAACAGAGACAAAGACTTATCCTGCCTTCTGTCTGGCTGGGAACGTACCATATGTTCAGCAAGGGTCATTCAGTGGGTTACACAAGCCAAAAATGTAGAGAAAATGTTTGTGCATCCATGCATAATCTCTTGTCCTAGCTGCAAGCCAGCAGCTTTGTAGAGCAGGGGCCACTGAATTCATTGTTCAGTTGTCCCAGGTCTTCCAAATTTGAAACTGTCTTTCTGAAGGAGCTCAGGGGAGCCCTGCCCTCAGCCTTGGCCTCCAGCTACAGAACAAGCCCCAAGAAAGCCTGAGTTCCTTGCCAGGAGCTGCCTCCCTGCAGGTGCCAAGTGACAGAGCTTCTTCATACTTAATCTGCAGCAAGAAGGAAAGCTGCTGGCAGGAAATGGCAGAGGCTTGGTCTGTCCTGGCCCTGCCTCATGAGGGCAGGAAAGTTCATGGATGTCCCAGCCTTCTCCAAGACTCTGAGCCTCAGATTTCACATTTCCTCAGGCTGGGCTGCCCCCAAAGAATGCTGAACTACTTGCTCCCCGTTTGCAGCCTCTGCCCTATGATCTCCATCTGTTGCAGGGCTGCATACAGGTGCTTCTTCTCCCCTGACTTGCTGAAAGTACTTCAATGGCTGGAAGCAGCATCATTATTCTCTCTGATGCTCTTCTATTCATTAAATCATGGGTAAACTCAGAGTTGTTTGGGGGGCAAGGGTTGTCCTATAATGGGTTAAGCAGCTGCCTGAGACATCAGCATCCCATGGGAGTGCTGCTTCACATCCCAGGTGCTCTACTTCTGATCAATTTCCCTGCTGCTGCACCTGGGAAATAGTGGTAGGTGGTTGAAGTGCTCGAGCCTTTGCACGTATGTGGCAGACCTGGATGGAGTCTCTAGCTCTTGGTTTCACCTGGCACAACTCTGGCCTTTGTAGGCATTGGGGAAGTGAAGTAGCAGATGGATGATTTATTTGTGTACTTTGTCTTTAAAAGAAATATTTCTTTTTAAAGCTAAAATTGCCCTGAAAGCTTTTTTCCATTTTGATTAGCAGAGTTAGTTCCCAGCAAATCTCAACTTCCATTTATTTATTTTTAGGAAAAATTTTGCTGGTCTGGATGCTATCTGTGGGAATCTTTTGTTTTATGCTGTATCCTGATGTGATATTTTCCAGAAAGCCCAACCCCTCAAGGTCTCACTGATCCTATAGTTTCATGTGCAGATCCCGTTAAAAATACCAATTTTACAATAAATTCTAGGTTGATTATGTTAGTTAATATCTTTGAAAAGCATCTCAGATGACTTATCGATTTTTTTCTACATTAAAATTAAGGAGAGAAAGAATATACAATCATTTGTAATTCACCAGAGATGAAGGTATGGGCTTTGCTGAAGCCAGAGTCTCATTGGAAAATCCTAGAAAAAAACACTTCCATTGCAAAATCAATGAAATATATGACAGTAATGAAACAGTGAGTAATGATCAGGAACAACCTGTGCTTCAGAGTCAATGTCCACAAAAGCATTGAGAGCATCCGGGAGTTTACTTACCTGTATGGCTAAGACTGGACCCCGGAGTGAGCGGGGCAGGGACAACAAAGGTAGATGTGACATCTGTTGAGTGCTTACTGTGCTGGGGACTGCAGTAGAAGCTCCAGGCTTCAATTGTTCATGCTGTGCTTGAAATGTGATTACACAGACTCATCTCCATGGCATAACCCTAACTCTGCCACTTAGTTGGTCAGTCATATTACCAGTTGTCCATGCAGTCCCAGAGGTAAGCCCGAGGGAGTTTTCCTGGTGTTAGAATATAGCCAGAGCATCATGATAGTCACCCCCTCACATGCCACTCCTTCCTCTGTGACCTGGAGGTGTCCCTGTACATCTGGTTTTGTGATAGCCTCTAAGGACAAGGTTACACACTACTTTTTAGGGAGGAATACTGCAGCTCAGAGAGACAAAGAAAGTTCCTCAAGATCACACAGGTGGTAGGCATGGTAACAGCAGAGCCCGGAGTTGAGCCTGTGGCTTTGGAAGCTTTGCACCTGACACTGCAGTATTTTGAGTGGTAAGACCTTGTTGTCTACATGGGTCTGCAATGGGACTCTGAAGAGTAGACATTTTTCAAGGGAAACCAGCAAGCTGTCTGTTTCTGCAAGATGTGCAATGGCCAAGAAGAAGCTGGATCACAGGGGAAGGGCCCAATGCCTGCCTGCTGGGTCCTCTGTCTTCCAACCTATATTTCTTCATTTCCAGTTGATCCCAGAACGTCCAGAGAGAAGGCTTTGTTTTATAGGGTGTGTGTGTGTGTGCGCGCCAGGGTGTTTCGGAAAAGGCTGCCAGTGAGCTGACATTTAGCTTAGCTGGTTGGGATGAATAAGAGATGTTTAGAGAACAGATGTAAAGCTGAGTGCCAGGGTTAGAAGGTGGGATTAGGGAGTGAGGTGTTGTGTCCTCAAATGGAACAAATAATTGAGAATTGTAAGAAGTAAACCAGTTGCATATGAGTAACTCCGGGTGAATACATTGTATCCCAAAGCACACAGTGAGCGCATGTCATAGATTGATTTAACATGTTAGACAAGAAAGCAGCAGAACCAGAAAGCCAGTGGGAAGGCGAGTCTAACACCCTGAAATGTGTTGTCAAGGAAACAAGCTGGAAGCGGGAGTGTGTGGATCCAAACTTGTGACTGATGACAGAAATGTGACCTTTGGTTATTTGATCATCTAGGATAAATTCATCCCACCCAATAAAAATCATCTGTAATTTGTCAATATGCTAAAATTAACATCTACCTTGACAAAAAGTCCTACTCAGTAGTCCATGGTAATTCAAATAAAATAGCTTTCCCATGGAACATCAAGAGATCTTTGGGAGAACTTGCTGGACAGTGAGCTAGCATGGCAATGGAAGACACCAGAAGAGTTATTTGCACACTTACCTTATAAAAATACCATGGATATTGCAAGGTATAGATAGGGAGAGACTGGTAGCAGAGGTGAGACTGGTAAGGTAGCCAGAGCTGGTGTAGGTGCTGTGCCAAGGAATGTGGACCTCATCCTAGTCACTGATTGGTTTTGATTAGACAAAATAGCATTCATTTCTTAATTCACTCACTCACTCACTCATTCACCTACTCAACTGTCCATTCAGTTGTCTTTCTACCCACCTACCCACCTGTCCAATCAAATATTCATTGAATGTGCCCAGGACTTAACCTCAGAGTTATGAACAGAAGGGTGAATGAGACAGGTGTGTAACTAGGGGAGGGAAAAATACACTGTGTCACCTCCCTGGGGATGTCAACTTAAGAGTGTCCATGTGCTGGGGTCCCTGCAGTGGGCGTGGAAGACATGAAGGTGTGAGAAGAGCCGCTCCCCTGCTGGCAAGGCCCTAGGAGCTCCCTGCTGCAAGGCCAGGCCAGGCAGATGTCTCTTAAGGCACTTCCATTCCCTTTTGCGTCAACACCGGACCACCCCACTGAGAGTTCTGTAATCTATTTAGGCATTGTTTGCCAGCGTGGAGTTGGGTTTTACTATGTATGTGAGCTTAGAAGTTGATGTTGCTGCTAACGTCTTGACAGAAGGGCCTTTAACAATTCCTGCTGTCTCAGCTGCCCCCACTGTCCATATGGCTGGAAGTGCTTGAGAATGTTTACACTAATATTGAAAACCATGCTAATCTAGAATGTTAAGTGCATAGGTGTAGTGGGAATCTATGTTTAGGGTTTTTTCCTTTTTTCCCTTGATCTTTAGTGTGTACGTTTCCTCCCTTAGATGATGCGTTTCCTCACTTAACTGATTTAAGTTGTAGTATGAGGATTGTAGTAAGAATGTGTTACTGATCGATATTTGCTGTGTATTGAGAACTTCCTGACCACAAGGTAAGGATGGATAATATCCTGCCTCAAGGTGAAACAATTGGCAGAATTATCTTTAGGAACACCCACTTGACCATGGTGTGAAAAGTTGTGCAAGTGTTTGTGAGGGCTTCTGTATAAATAGAGGACAGCTTTCTTGCATGGTCCATTATGATCCTGAAATTGTTGTGGTCTGTTCTTTTCCTTTTATGCCCACGCCACACACCCTTCTTGAGTTCCGACCTCGGCTGGAGCTGGCCTCCAGCATCCATGGAAGGTCTCTACCGAGAGGCTGGAGAGAAGGGAAATCTGCCATGCTGTACCTGAGAAGTGGGTTCCAGTATGGAAAAGCAACAAGTTCAAGTCTTGGGATGAATGGAATAGGTGCCACAAATAGAAAGCGGGCATAGGTGGTTGGAAGGCAGGGGCAAGAGCTGAGCAGGGAACATCCATGTAGTGGTCAAAAGGAAGCTTTCATAGGGCCTCTGACCTGAATTCTCTTGTGAGAGAGCTGAAGCTGGGAGATGGTGATAGGACCTCATTTCTGTTAGATCTGATCTCTGTTGTGTGGAGGATGGAAGATGAGGCTTGGCAAGAGAAGAAGTAAGGATAGCACGGTGGATGTGCCTGGGCACACTAGGGCATCCATCCCTGTGAGTGTGAGCAAGACCAGGTTCTTGTTCTTGAAATGCTGCCTGGGCCAGTGAGGCAAGGCCTGCAGGAGCATGAGGCTGAGAGGAAGGAACTACATCCAGGCGGGGTGAATTGTATGCACAGCTTCAATGGTGAGTGTGGGGAGGAAGGAATGGGTGGGTCTTGGAGAACAACTCAGAAGCCAGCCCCAAGGAGGACCGTGGTTGCTCATGGGAGTCTCCCTTTCCATGTGCATAGTCAGCTAGGGGTTGGACCAGTCTCTCTTGCAGCTGCTGGTTGCTCTGTTCACCTGCCCAGCACTGAGTGTGCTTCAGGAATGCACAAGGAGGCGGGTCAACTCCATGTGACATGAAGGGTTGTCTCCTGCTCCAGGCTTCTAGTGTACCCAGCATAAAGGAATGAGCTTCTCTCACCTTGGACTCTGAGACATCTGCATGTGGAGGTGGTGATGGCTGGGAGTGATGGAGATCCAGTGAGTGGTTTCAAGAGGAAGAAAGAATCTGGTCATTTAAAAACTCCTGTTTAGATTGGGTTCCTTCAGGTAATAGAGTGGGGCATGTGCACTCATAAAAGTCTTGTTTGCCTTAACCCCTGCTCCTCCATCCCTTCAAACTTGTCTATGGCCTCCACATTTGCTTCAAAACCCGGGCTTCTGTTGAGAGTGGGGTTTTCCCACCCCAGAGCACGTGGTGATGAGATTAGGGTCTTGGTATTCATGCTGGAGTGGAAATGTCAGGACTTGGGGTGCAGAAGAGAGCTAGATAAAGTTTCATTTGTTCTCATTTATAACAAGGAAAATGTAATTGTTGTCTCCAAGTTCTGGGCACTCTGGGTCATGACATACAGTGTTGTATTCTCCAAGATCAAAGTGCAGATGAGCTACTGCACCTTGCAATGTGGCTCACCACTGCCAAGGCTGTTGTTGAGGGGAGCAAGTGCTCAGGGAGTATTGGCTGCAAAAGGAAGGCACGGCAAACACAAGGCAAGAGGTGCAGCTTTTAAACAAATCTGTAGGGAAATGGAGGGATGGGGATAGGATATGGAACTCAGTCACTGAGCACTGAAATCTTAAGCAGGGAAGTTTTTAGGAAAATTCCACTCGGAAGCTCTTCTCTTACAGGTAGGACCGTCAACAGCTCTAATCCTCCACCCTTTTGTAGAAACCAGAGGTGTCTGTGGAAGATACTGGCAGAGTGCTTTGGAAGGAAGTTCCAGTAATTGCAAGCATCTGGTGCTAACAAATGGAAAATGGAAATAGCTCAAGAAATCGACTCAGACTTGCCTGAGTTAGTGCTTGCAGGGCTGAACTCGAACTAATTTTAGACATGGAGGATAAAGTCTCACAGTAGGAAGTGTAACAGTCCTGATGGAGGAGAGCAGCCCAGGATAGGTGGGTGAGAAGAGTGTGTATTGTGCTTGTGTGTTCAGGAAGTTGTATTCCTTAGGTCTAGGTGTGTCAGGTGGGTTATGGGTTTAGGCATTATCACCATATTCATTTGACAGGTAAGCAATCTTGTGCCTAGGAAAGTTTGCTGACTCCTCCCTGACATGGATAAATAAATTGGTGTCTGCTGAAGTTCACATCTCCCTGTCCATTGGTTGGTGGGGCCAGGATCAGCCCTGATGTGGGCTAGGGGAGAGGCTGACCAGACAACTGAAAAACAAGAGAGAGCAAGGAAATGGCCAGAGTTGGCAAATTCTTGGGGCGTCTACTAGCATGCTCATATACTACCACTAGGAATAGAATTCAGCCTTTCTCAACTCATGCTCCTTAGCTGGTGACTGTATTCCCAGGATTTCATGAGATGTTAAAATAAATTCTATAAGGAGGCCCTGGTGCTTAAAGGAAGTTGGGACAAGAAGATAATTCTTTGTGGATGAAATCTTTGCCTCCCTCGTGTAGGCTCGTTCATCTGTATGGTCAAGAGGATCTAAGGATGGTGTTTCTTACATACATCTGCTCTTGCTACCTCCTTTTCAGAGGATGGCCTCTATTTCTGTGGCTGTATCCACGTGTTCATCATCTTCACGTTCTGAACTGAGTGAGGGTCCTGCAAAAAGGTTTGTGGAAAGTGCAGATGTTCTGGCTCAGCAGGTTAAGCCATATCCCATGTTAGAGTGCTCATTTAATCCCAGGTACTCTGTCTTCGATTCAGCTCATGCTGATGCATTTGGGAAGCAGCAAAGGATAACTCAAGTTCTTGGGCACCTGCCACTAATATGGGAGACTTTGATGGAGGTCCTGGCTCCCAGCTTTGGCTTTGCCCAGTCCTGACTGTTGTGGCTACATTTTCTTGGAGAAAACCAATGGGTACTTCTGTCTGTCTGTCACTCTGTCACGTAAAAAAACAAACAAAACGACCAACAAAACAAACAAATAAATTTGTTAAGTATTATTTCCTTTGGTACACAGCCTAAATTCAGGTATTCCCTTTGCTTATTCCTCTGGGTGTAAGCTCAGGGTCCTTTTTTACAGTCATCTCCACTTGTCCCTCTATATTCCACCATTTGGTTTATTCCTTTTTGATCATTTGGTCTAATGGCTATTGGAGCTTTGAGGATTCTCAATGACTGCTTCCCTGGTTCTGAAGCTCTGCTGCCCCCAAAACTAATTGTTCCTTGCCTGGAGTTGCCCTCTGATGTTGGAAGCTGGGAGAAAGGAGCAGTTGCCTCCACCCATGCTTCCTGTGGCTCCCTGGCAAGTTGGTGGAGGAAATGTCCATGGTTCTGCTGGGGACTGTTGGTCCTGGTGGCCTATTTCATTTTGTTCTATTACATTCTCCTGAACAGACTAAAGGAAAGACTCAATTTTACTACTTATTTTTAATTTAAAAATTGTGTTTAATTAAAAGGCATAGTTTAAAGAGAGAGAATGCATTTTTCATCTTGATGGTTCACTCTCCAAATGCTATAGTTGATGGGACCATGCCAAAACCCGGAGCCTGGAACTCCATCTGGATCTCTGACCCCTACACAAACATTCCAGGATTTTCTTCTCCCATATATGAGAGGGCACTCTGCGATGCAGTGAATGTGCCAATGGACAGACTGGCAAAGGGCACCAGAAATCAACTCATAAGAATGTCAGTGAAAAATAAGCACTATATAAAACATCCAACTTTGGTGAAATCAAAATAATAAAGCCCAACGCGATAATTTGATGATCCAACCTGAACACTGGGCTGCCGTTGCTGCTGCATCTGTTTGCCTTGTTTTAGTGGTTTTGCATCCTGGTTAGTGGACATTGAGAAGGACTGTGGGTCTCTGGTGGAGAGGGGAGGATGCTGGACAGGGCTGCCTCTTTGGGAGGCACTTGGAGTCACAGACACACCGCCCGCCCCCCATCTCATCTGGCTCAATGCTCTAGGGACGATCATAAGGAACTAATAGAGGGGTGCAAGAGACACTCGTGAGTCACGTTCATTGCAGGGATATATTGTTGTGCAGTGCAAGAGAGATCACACTGGACCCAAGTGCAGGATGTCAGCAGGAGTCTTTATTGTCCAAACTTGGAGACAGCAGTTCCTGCTACACTCCAGGAGGCACTGCACTGAGCCACCAAAGTCAGGGTGTTTTAAGCTCTTATCCTCCAATCAGATTGAGAGCAATACAGAACAAAATTCCCATTTGATTAATAAGTGACCAGAAGGCAGGAAGGGAGCTGCCAGAGCCCAAAGTTTTCCTATAGTTAAAAAAAAATCTAGTACAACAGGAGGCAGGAGGTGCCAGGTCATGGTACCTGCAGTCATTTTCATGCTGTCAGTTGTCCTGAATGATGCTGAAGGCAGGAGGGTTGGGGTGCATGCAAGGAGCCTCTGAAGCTGGTTTCGCACCTTCAATTAACTTGAATGGTCTGAGAGGAGGTAAGAAGGACAAGATACGGAAACTGTTTTGGTATGCTGTTAACCTGGCAATTAACCTGTCAAGTGGGTGCTAGCCATCAACAGTTGGACCCCATCACAGTCTGTAACATTGAAGCCAAGAACAACAACATAAATACCCAGCAACAGGACGCACAGCAGAGAGGGACAGGTTCAATCACTGGTGGCACAGCTATGGGCTGGAACAGCTACATAGTTACCAGTGGAAGGTTACTTAGTGAGGTCAGATCTGCTTCAAGGGATAATGTTAAATCGCTGAAGGTAACTGCATATGTGTGGCCCTGTCCGTTTCTTGTGGGCTTACCAAAGGAGAAAGAAGGGAGAAAGAGGCTGACTTAGCAAAACAGAAAGTATGCCCGATTTTACTTTCATTCCAAGCTCCATTTTCTACCCTTCAGTTTTTACAGTGAATATAGATTTTATTTGTAAATGCAAGTGGGAAAAAACAACATACAACATTTTCTAAAGCACATTGTCCTTCATGGTTACCACCTTCACAACACTCCTATATAATCCATTACTCATTTAGACAGACTGTGGCCATCTGTCCAGAACGACCATTTCAGAACTTCCAGCTCCTCTTGGCTGACAGACAGATCATCATGGATCATAACGGTAGAAACAATGAAGGATTTGATTCTGTTTTGAAAGGCACTACTTAACATCTAGATCCAAGCTGGAGAAAATGCATCACGTAGAACTCCAGTCCCATGCTGCCAATGAGCCAGACTTTATGGTTCTATCATTTCCTCTTTTGATGACAACGAGCTTTTGGAGCAATTTGTTAGCAGATGCAATGGCCTGGTCACTTGCAGGGTCCCTGAGAGCAATCAGTCTCCAGCAAGAGCTGTCAGAACTTTATTCACTGATGAGCAGCAAGGCTTGTTGCAAGGGTTGGGGAATGTCCAGGATGGAGCAGCCGTGGGAGAAGACAGATCCTCTTGGTTCAAGCAAAGCACATTGTCCCTGGCAGCTGAGAGGTAGGTCACTGCTTGCTGTTTTCTTTGTCTGTAGGGTTCTGGATCCCAGGAACACAATGTTATAAACAGCTTCCTACAGCATACCCTGCAAAACCAGCTTCGGGTGGTAATCTGTCAGGAACCTGCTCCTGGCTCTGGGGCCCCTGGCCCCTTGCTAAACCCCACACTCTGGACTCCGTGGGCACTTCTGCCTTATTAGCTTTAGCTAAGAAGGACATTTGTTTTAGTATGTGGGATGTGGGATGAAGTAGGGCTTGATGTGTTATTTTTAACCATTGAAGCAATTATGCCAGCATCATTTATTAATTAAAAGCTCTTTTGCACTGATCCCTAATGTCTCTCTCACCATGCAATCAGTATTATAGATACATGGGTCATGTTCTGAGTTTTTTCGTTTTTGCCTGCCCTAATATGTCTTAATTCTTTGTTATTGCTATCCTTATGTGACTAGATACCTATGATTCTCTTCTTTGTAAGTTTCCTTTCTTTTTTAATTCTTATGCTGAAATACATTTCAGTGAGCTCTTCAAATACTTCACCACAATTTTATTAAAAGACGAAATCATTTGCACCTAATTTCCATGTGATTGTGATATGGCCTTCTTTATTTCAGGTTTAATTTTTATAGAACATTAAGCAATTTTCTTCACATAATTTTGTCACATATTAATTGAATATTTGGTGTTTTTCATTGTATTTGCTGGTATGAATGACTCTCACCAACACTAAATTATCTGCTTTTTTTTCTAGTGTATAAGAATAACCCTAATGGTTTATGTCTTTTTTTTTCCTGTAATTATCCATTTTATTGAGCTCTCTTTCCAGTTTTGGTAGTTTCTTTCTTTTTTCTTCCTTCTTCTTCTTCTTCTTCTTCTTCTTTGGGGGTTGTTCTTTGAAAGCAACAACAATTGGTACTGTTTGTGATGCCAGCATGCCATATTGGACAACTGGTTGGAGTCCCAACCATTCTGCTTCATACCCAGTTTCCTGCTGCTGAGCCTGGGAAAGCAGCAGAGGATGGCCCCAGTGGTTGGGCCTCTGCACCCACATGGGAGACCAGCATGGAGCTCCTGGCTCTTTGCTGCAGTCTGGCCCAGCCATAGCTTTTGTGGCCATCTGAGGAGTGAACCACTGGATGGAAGATTCTCTCAGACTCCATCTCTCTCTGCCTTTCAAACGAACAAACACATAGATAAAGTATCTTGGAACACGCATGGTGATTGTGGCAGATGTTACTCTTGAATTTGCAGAAACTCCTTTAAATTGAGTCGTAAGGCACACTCTCTCAGCTGGGATTGAGGCAGAGCATGTTTGTCACCTCAAAGAATTATGCAGATGTTGAAGCCAGTACCTGCAAGGCCAGCATCTGATCCAGGTGCCTGATGATGCACCTGGGAGAGCAGAAGAAGATACAGAAGTACTTCAACTCCTGTCACCCATGTGGAAGACCTGGATGAAACTCCTGGCTCCTGGATTTGGGGGGAAATCAACAGATGGAAGGTTTTTTTTTTTTCTCTATCACGATCTCTGTCTCACTGTGTGTGTGTGTGTGTGTGTGTGTGTGTGTGTGTGTGAGAGAGAGAGAGAGAGAGAGAGAGAGAGGGAGAGAGAGAGAGATTTTGCCTTTCAAAAAAGTGGGAGATTTGAAAGAACTTATCCAGAAAATGATCTGTGTCCACAAAGATTAGTTACTCCTCACTAGGGTATTGAAGATTTATCTGAATCTTCAATAAAACTGTTCACCTAAAACTGTTCACCTAAACTGATGACATATGTCTTGCTAGAGTTGTAGAGTTAGACTACCCGAAAAACAGCCAGGTTCTGCAAAATCATGCCTCAACGCTTTAAACTTCTAAATACTAAAATTAAAATAGACATGAGACAGCTGAATAGCCACTTTAAGGTGTATAGAACCCAGTTGTATATAAACTAATAATTGAAATGTCAATGTAGAAGTCACAGGATGTGGTTCAGAACTTGCATTCTTTTTTTTCCCTCTCTCTCTTTTAACATGTTGGTTACTCAATACCATGTCAACTAATTCCATAACATTATAAATTGTTATTGATGTAATGTCAGAGCTTTTAATTGATCACAATGATCCTCTACCAGCTCTACCTTCAGACCACATATGGTCTCCCCAAGAAACAGTTGAAGTTATCTGGACAATAAGATACTGGACTTTATGCTTGGTAGATGCTTGTAATGAAAGAATCTCAACTGAATTTGAATTGTGGTAATGCAACAAGGTGGAGGAATCCACCATGGGGGTGGTTTGGGAAGTGGGGGGGAATCCCAGTGCCTATAAAACTGTGTCACATAATGCAATGTAATCAATAAAAAAAAAAGAAAATTATCTGTGTCCAGACTTAATTATTAGCGATGGTGAGTGGACTTAATTGTTAGCGATATTTTTACATTTTCTCCTTTATGTGAAACATTTCAAATTTTCTCACTTAATCATGGGTCAGTTTTGCCCATTTCTGTCTGTTTTTCAAATTTTCTCATGCCTTAATAGTTCTAAGTACGTATACATAGGCTTTAAAAGGTGTAATTCTCTCTTCTTTTTTAAACAACCTCCATTTCTTTGTCATCTTTTCTATTTTTAACATCATTCTGGTGCCCTGTCTTGCTCTGTTTTCACTACCCATCTTACATCTTCCCTTTTCCATGGACTTTTCCAGGCAGGGGGTTTTGACACATCTCCACCCTGCCTTTATCAGCTTCTGACCTGTTGTGATGCATTGCAGTTTACCTGCTCTCAGCTGGTGGATTTTTAGATAATGTTCTGGCTTTAACAAAACTCAATCCTCCCAAATGGAGAAGAGGATTATAAAGATTCCTGCAAAATGATCCCTGATGGAAGCTGATCCTAAGGACAGAAACACAAGTCAACTAAGTAAAATACAAGGGCAACCCTGCATCACCCCCAGGTGGGTCTTCCTCAGTCAAGGTGAGAGGTGCAAGCAGTGACATGCCTAAGCATGCACCCTGCTGCCCTTGCAATGCCGGCTGCAGGCAGGGAGAAACCTCAGGACAGCAGAGGCTGTGGGAACCTAGCCACCAACCCTGAAGAGATGTGTCCCTTAGTATTAGTGCCATGCATAAGCCTCATGAGCATTAACACAGATACATTAGAATACGGAATGCATTTTGAGATTTTTTTTTGTATAATAAAAACAAAAAGCAAAAACTCCCCCAAACAGCCCCCGTAATATGGAGCACAATCTTCCTTTCTTGGCAAAAGTCTTTGAATTGATATAGGAAGTCATATGTTGGGAAGGTCAAAGGACATTCCTTTGTCAGTAAAATATATTTGAACACAGGTCAATCTGTCATGCCTTTGAAGAACAAGCTCTTTGGTAGGGAAGGCTTGCTGTGCTGTTGGGCATAAGTGCAGGTGCCTCTGAGATGTTTCTTTTTAAACCAGGGAAGATAGCCTTTCAGCAGCTCATTGCCCAGTGCACTGCATGTGTGTATATGTGTGTGTAAGCAGGTGTATTTGCATGTGTTCATATGTGTACACACATCTATCTGTGCAAATGCTTGTGTGTATACATGTGGGTGTGTGTTTGCATTTATGCATATGCACATTGTATACCTGTGTATACATGTGTGCATATGTTTGTATGGATATACATATGTGTTTATGTGTGTGCATATGTGTTTAGGTGTATGCATGCTTGCTTGCACGTGTGTGCTTCTGTACATTCATGTTGAGTCACTCCATTGCGTGCTCTAAATGCTCTAGAGAGATCGTTTGTCTATAGTGCATCACTTCTTTCATTGCGCTGTTAAAACTCTGCTATTTTACAATGTGAGGTGGAGAATGGGAAACTGTGTCAGTGAAGCTCCAAGGGAAGTGTTGGTTACAGCTGGAGCTGGAGCAGAAAGGGCTGTGCCACACGTGGAGCTCATCCATTACCTCCACTGCAGGAAAGGACATGCTCTAAGGTGTGTTTAGGAGGACCACCAGGATGGTTTAAAAAGAAGGCAGGACCACTGAGATGGTAGAGACCAGAGGTTTCCCCTAACAGAAGAGAGAAGGACATCTCTGGCAAGGGATACAAAGATTCTCAGCTTCAAGTGAAACACAGTATTTTCCCACCTGGAAAGGTTACCTGGGGACCAGCATGTGGTACACTAGATTAAGCTACAGCCTGTGATGCTCATATTTCATATGATCACAGGCTCAAGTCCTGGCTGCTTCATTTCCAATCCTGCTTTCTATTAAAATGCCTGAGAAAGCAGTCAAGAATTGCCCAGGTGCATGGACCCCTGCGCTCACAGGGGAACTCTGGAGGAAGCTTCTGGCTCTTGACTTTGGGCTGGCCTGAATCCAATCCTTGCAACCAACTCAAACCAAACCAGTGGCTGGAAGATTCTCTCTCTCTCTCTCTTTCTCCCTCTCCACATCCTATAACTCTGTCAGATAAATCATTTTTTTTTCAAGATTATTCAATGTTGATGCCTTGGTTTAATCCAAGCAGGTATTTTTTTTAAAGAAATGAACACATTTACTCTGTCTCCTTAAAGCAAAAGTAACATTTGAACAAGTGAGGAAATAGTTACTGTTGAAAAATCATGTGCTAAAGAAAGCACATTTTGAAAACAGCAAATTGGAAGGTATAGTGATGGAGTAATAGAGATATGAAGACACAATGCAACATGCATCTTCACTACTGAAGATGGACTCCCAATGAAGATGTTGGACATACCTAGACAATGGGATGCTGGACTGTCCGACTTTATCTGTACCAGCAATGTCAGGGCACACTTAAATAACTTACTAATGGAATTGTAGCTCCTTATGAAGGACTATACTATTGTAGCAATATGGAAAAAATCAGTCAGACGGTGGGAATTGAGGGAGTAATCCCAGACTCTACAGAATTGTAACATAAAATTCTAAATTTAAAATGAAAATTTAAAAAAAAATTAAAAAGAGCATGAAATGTGTACCACCCTTCCAGGATTTTGCAACTGAAAACAATATATGCCTATTAGAATATTCCCCACATATGCATATCCCCCAACCCTGGGAACAACAAAATAAGCCTTAAATCATTAAATAAATATTTTTAAGAATATTTTTTATTTTTACAGGTTATTTTTTTTTAATCAGAACACATTACCTTCTGAGTATTTGACATCAGTTGCTGACTGATAACTTGGATGATGGAAATTTGCTAACAGAATTTCAGCACAGAAGTCTTGGCATGGTGGGTTCTGAGCATGGAGTCAGTGACATGGATCTCCTGTGTGGTGTTCAGGGCTTGTGAATGGACATCGGGACTATCCAAGGTCAGTGGTGACCTATGCTGAGGTTAGACCTGGCTTTTGGAGTACTGGGGAGGTTTATAGGACACAATGGAAGCAGAGTTGGACCATGTTACCTTCTCACAGCTGTTCAAAGGCAAGGTCAGGGTCGAGCGATCTGGGCAGGATGGAGGTCTGAGATTTGCTTTTTGCCCTCTTCCAGTGCCCTTATTCACAGCTACTTTTAGTTTGAAAGCTATGAATAGGGGCACAGAAAGATAGCTTTGCTGGTTAATCTTCTGCCCTTTAAGTGATGGGATCCAATATGGATGCTGGTTCATGTCCTGGCTGTTCCACTTCCCATTTAGCTCCATGCTTCTGACCTGGAAAGGCAGTGGAGGATGTTCCAAAACCTTGAGATATGAACCGTGGGAGACCTGAAGGAAGCTGCCAGCTCCTGCCTTCAGGTCGATTCAGCTCTGGCCATGGCAACCATTCGGGAGTGAAACAGAGGATGAAAAATATTTCTCTCTGTCTCTTCTTACCTCTGTAAATCTGCCTTTACAATACATTTTTTTTTTGAAGATACGAATTGACAGCTTCACTTGTTTATTTTTCTATTTTATCTTTCAAAGATTTTAAGTGGTATAGAATCTAATGTCATTTCAATAATATTTATTTCTAGTAGATTTGTGCTTTGTTTTAATTAATTCTGTTATCTGGTATACAAACTTTAAAAAAAATACAGTGTCATTGTGTAATGTATCACATCCAAGGTGCATTATATTCACTTCATCTTGGTTTAGCTGAACCAGGTGCTTTGGCCTGGAGTGTGACTGACCTGTTTGTTGCTTGGGAGTTTGTACTTGGGATTTGTGCTGTAATAAGGCAGACACACAGCCCCGACATAAGCACCACACATCCTAGTACTGTTAGCTGGTTTCCCAGTCTTAGTCCTTCTGTGTTAACTTTGTTGTAGAGTTTGTAAAACAGCTCATAGCTCCACTTTCATCCTGGCAATGATTTGCTGGTCTTGTTGGTTTAGGATAATAATGGAATGATTTTACTTTGCTGTGAGGCTCATCCAATCTAATTTCTTTCTGTTTTATTTTCATTTTGCCCCAAGATTTACCATGCCTATTCCTTTGCTGCATGTACTTGCTTTATTTGATTTTTTTTCTTTCCCTGATAGTGATTTATAGATGCTATAACTTCTTTCGAATTCTGCAACTAAATGTATTTAGTTGGAAACACCTCATGGGGAGGCAGGCTGTCTTATGCCTTTGACTCATATTATAGTGCCCAGGATAGAGTCCTCCCTCTGCTTTTGTTCAGCCTTCCCACTAGTTTGGGGACACAGGTACTTGGGACCCTACCATCCACATAGAAGCCCAAGGTGCGGTTCCTGGCTCTTGGCCTTGTCCTGGCGCAGACTTATCAAATACCCAAACCTTAAAGATAACTCCTCACTGTAGTTGCTTTATTCATCAGCATGAAAAATTAAATAGAAAGGAGGAACATACTTGTGCTTTTGCTTAAGCTTCATATTTTTCAAAAATATTTTTTTAAAGATTTATTTTTATTATTTTTTTATTGGAAAGGCGGATATACAGAGAGGAGAGACAGAGAGGAAGATCTTCTGTCCAATGATTCACTCCCCAAGTGAGCGCAACGGGCCGATACTATGCCGATCCGAAGCCAGGAGCCTCTTCCGGGTCTCCCACATGGGTGCAGGTTCTCAAAGTTTTGGGCCGTCCTGGACTGCTTTCCCAGGCCACAGGCAGGGAGCTGGAAGGGAAGTGGGGCTGCCGGGGATAGAACCGGCGCCCATATGGGATCCCGGGCGTGCAAGGCGAGGACCTTTAACCACTTGCGCCACCGCGCCGGGCCCGCAAAGAGAGATTTTCAGTCCACCTGATTTACTTCCTACATAGCTGCAACAGTCACAGATGAGTCAGGCTGACACTAGGACCCTGGAACTCCATCCAGGTCTCCCATGCGGATGGCAGGAGACAAAACACCTGACCCACCTTCTACTGCCTTCTTATGTGCACTAACAGGGATCTGGATGGGAAATGGAGCAGCCACAGCTCAGGCCATATGGATGCTGACATCACAAGTGAAAGTTGGTCCCACTATACCACAACTCTGGACCCTACAACACATATTCAGACAAATACGTATGTATAGAATCTCATTATCCACTGCTCTATATCTATACCTATATATCTGTATCTTGCTTTGTCTGTTTTCAGACATCCCAGTTTTCTATGTATCTAGATCAACTCCAGTGTTTTGAGACTGTGGGTCCAAGGAGATACCCATCATCTAGTCGTGCTTACAGGGAAAATTTGGGTCAGCCTGATATTTATTGCTTCTCCCCCCGCCCCCGCGCCAGTTCCATCAGCTTTCCCCTGATTCATGTGAATGGATTCTCTTTGTTCTTATTACGTTCAGAGTCTCTTGAAGGAGGCACATCTCACTTGTGCTTGGTTTTTGGAGAGCAACTCTGACCAGAGATCTCAACATTATGGTTCTGTGTGGAAAAGGGCTCTTTTCTTGTGTCTCTGATGGTGCTGACCTTCCCTGGGTCCTGATCCCCTCAGGTGCACCTGCTCCTGTCTGGCCATGTGCTCCTCATCCTGTAGCACTCACAGCATCCATCTGCCTGGCTGTTCTCTGCATCAAGGGTCAGGCACTTGAGCCTTTCTTCCTCTTCATAGATTTCCTCTTCTTCCACCTTCAAGGTAATATTAAATTCCAATATGGTCTGTCAACATTTTTCTTCCTTTAAGCAGATCCCTGTTGCTTCATTTCATGGCTTGTGGACCCTATGCTTCTTGTAATTCAAATGAGAAAGAAAAGCATATGGTTTTTAAAATACCAGTTTTCCAGGGACCTGGACACTGGAGATTTCATTTTCCCTTTGGGTAGCTGTGTTTCTTGCCTGCCTTTCCCTTTGGAAGCTGAGGATCCAGGTGCTGCTTCCTGCCCCACTTCTGGCAGTCATGCGCATCAATTCTGTATCTGCTGTATTCTTAAAGCCCAGCCCACATCCATTGCTGACCGGTGTAACACCAGTAAACAACTGAGCACCAAACCCATACAGACATCTGGTTTACATGGCTGAGACACTGCAAGGACACTGTGGGGGCAAGGAAGCAAGCTGAGTCTGTCACTGCAGCCCTCTGACAGTGGCTGCTCTCTGTGTGGCTTCCCCTGCGGTCAGCACAACCTCCTCCTGTTAGGAAGGTGCATTGGGTGGGCGGGTATTCCATCCTTCTTCCCCTTCCTCTGGCTGGTGGACAGTCTCTGACCATCTGGCTGATTGCCCGAGGTATCATCTCAACTTCCTTCATGCGGTGTCCCTTTCAGAACAGCTATCAAAAGGTGGAAGAGAGCATCAGATGTCTGGAGCTGTCTGTTGGCGTAATCTGTTCTTTGTTGCCGAGAGCAATGAGGAAGCATTGTAAGGGTCTAATAAAGCCACCTTAGAAAAAGCCCACAATAAGGCTTCAGAGTCAATTTTGAAAGCATTCATGATTAAGGAACTGACTCAGGTAATAACCTGGGAAAAATCAAGTCGGGTTTCTACTTCACTTTTTATATCTTAAAAAATTCTCAACGTATTGAATACTAAAACCTTTTAAAAATGGAAAACTAGCAGGGACTAGAAGCAAACAGGTAGAGGAGAAATTTAAAAGCTCAAAGTGGAAAGAGTAGTTAAAAGGATTTCACAGAACTCTTAAAGAAAGATGGATATATGTGACTTTTAAAAACATTACTCATAGCTAAACAGTGCTAGTAACGTGGTGTCTTAGACTGTTTGTTGTTGCAGTATCAGAGATTCTGAAGTTGAAAAACATGGAAGGAGAAGTTTCTTTGGCTCACAGTCCTGCGGGCTGAAAGGCCAGGATCAGGTGGCCCCATCTGTTCAGTGCTTTGAGAGGGGCTCGTGGCAGATGGTATCGGAGTGTTGGGAGCAGGTGCAGAGGAGAGCACGTGGCCAGCTGGGAGGACGGAGGGATTCCAGGCACAGGCTTGTCCTTTCCATGGTAATTCCCTGTCTTGGAAACTAACCAGGTGCCAAGATCTATAGTCATTTCTGCTGGGGGTGAGGCTCCCAGCGATCTGATGACTTGACTTTGGTTCCATTGTATCTTAAAAAAGTTCTACCACCCCTCAAAACCACTGCACTGGAGACAGCCTGCTAGCATGTAAACTTTTTAAAAGGGAGATTTAATTAATTTATTGGAAAGGTAGAGTGTCAAGGGAAACATGCTCTCAGGTGTTTGGGCATCACATGTTCCTGAGTCTGAAATTGACCATCCGTGGTTCTCAGGTTGGGGTTGTGGGTTCAAGTAAGTGAACACTAGTTTCCTTTTGTGCATTTCACTGCAGATCTGGAGTGATGCCCCAGGATTTCTGTGCTCCCAGTGCATGCACAAATCCTGTCTGCGTTTCTGTGTGCAGTCCTGTATGTTCTCCATCCTCTTGGTTCCTCCAAGCAGCCTGTCTGGGGTGTGAGTGGGACAGCTGACAGCTGTGGGTGGGGAATGTTCTGGCTCCTGATCAGGAACAGTGCAGAATGAGGAGTTTTGCAAAATTGTGATTACCACTACTCTGAGACTAGGTTCTCCTCTGCCTCCACTATCAGTTCCCGAATGGCTGCTGCTGCTGGAAGTTCTTCCACTGGGCAAATACCCTTTCCTTCCTTGGCCCCAAGAGGAGGAGGAGCAGCAAGAAGAGGAAGATGAGGAGGAGGGTCTCCTCTAGGCCGTCATGTGTCTTGGTGTTTGACTATGGGAGGGAGGAGTGTGCAGGCCCGCGGAGGGAGAATATGGGCGGCTGTGACTTCCACGGCTGCACCACTTCTGGTTCATGGTCCTTGGTAACAGTACGGTGAAGGCCTCACAGTCAGTGTTTGGAAAGAGCATTTTTAAAGGAGGTGAGGCATGGCAACGAGATTCTGTGCTGGGCAGGATCCAAGGGTTCAAGTGCACTGGGGAGCCATGCGAGCTGGAGTCTCAGGCGTCTCCTTGGAGCCTCCCTGCCCTGGGACTCATCCAGAGGTGAGGACAGAGTCCTGCTGCACATTCCTGTACCCTCCTCATCAACCTCTGATGTCCAGACTCTCCCCTGCACTTTCCTGCTTGTCCCGGAGAGGGAAATCACAAATCAAAGAGGTGCTTGACACCTGAGACAAGGATAGACCTGTGGCTGAGCTCTGAGCTTCTCCACGTGGGCCTCGTGTAAGTGAGGCAAGGACCCTGACCTCCTTCCTGATATGATGCTCAGCAGCTGTCACTCAAGTCTCCTGACTCCCACTGAGTCCTTTTCCATCAAACAGAGGTCATTCCCGATGACTTCTGGTGTCAGGTGACTTTCAGTTTATTGAAAACCAGAGCAGCACTCCCACTTAGGGGAGCATATGAGAGAAGTAGAAACTTGTGTGTTGCGAGAGAGGATAAGAGCTGGTGACAGTGGCTCGGGGACTTTCATCTGCAAGGAAGGCTGTGCCTTTGAAGAGGTAGCCATGGGGAGGTTTGATGTGGGCCTGGTGGGGAGAGTTCTGAGAGCAAGCCACACAGCGACCAACCTAGACACTGAGTTCAGTGCAGCAGCACCAACATCCACTGCAGTCGAGGCCCAGGGCTGGGATGGGGCAGGGCCTGCAGAGAAACCAGCACATGACTCTGCCTTCAGGGCAATCAAAGGCTGATAGAAAGCCAGGAAGCCATGAACAGCCCTGGTGCCACATGTGGGCAAAGGCCAGCTGTTGATACACAGGGTGCTGAGGGAGGAAGAGGAGAGATGCTTGGCTTCACCCTTAGCAGGGGTTCAAGCCAAATACTGTTTTTGTTTTTGTTTTTTTTTTCTTCCTTGGGGAAGGATGAGAAGAATCTGCTAATGAGGATTTTTCACATAATTGATGGGGAGATGAAATAAAACAATAAGTTTAGCAGCTGTTTGACCCAGTGACTAAGGTGCTTGCATCCCACTAGGGAGAACTGGTTTTGATTCTTGGCTCTGCCTTCTGCCTGCAGCTAACTGCTAATACAGACCTGGGGGCCCAGCTGTGATGACTCAAGCAGTCACGTGGGAGACCTGAGTTGAGCTCCAGTTTCCTGTTTCAGGTTTGTCCACTGTGGCCATTTGAGGAGTAAGTTAGTAGACAAGATCTCTCATTTGTCCATCTCCACTGTTTTCTGTTTGCGTGTCTAACAAATTTCAGAGTGGTTTTTTTAAAGGGGTACGTCGTGGTACAGTGGTTTAGGCTGCCCTGTTTGACTCCAATCCGACAATCTGCTAATCCAGCTTTGAGAGCAGCAAACTATGACTCAGGGGTTTAGGCCCCTGCCAACCACGTGTGAGAGCTGGGTGGAGTAGTAGGCTCTTGGTTCCAGGCCATTGTTATCCTTTGGGGAGTGAACCAGTGGTGAATGGATCTCTATATATTTGTTCCTCTCTGTAACTACTTTTCAAACAAATAAAAAATATCTTAGGAAACATTAAAAAATGAATTCAATGCAAAGATTTGAAACCCTTGTATCATTTCTTCGGAGCACACATTTTTCTTGAAATATTTTTGAAGGCCTCTTCTGTTTATAGTATGAGGGAGTAGGTACAGCAGAAAGGGCATCTGAGAAAGATATTTCATCTGCCGTTTACTCCTCAGATGGCCACAATAGCTGAAGCTGGGCCAGTCTAGTCCAAACCCAGGAGCCAGGAGCTTCTTCTAGATCATCCACATGGGTACCAACTTATTCCCCTAATGGCCACAGTGGCCTAAGCACTTGGGCCATCTTCTGCCGTTCTCCTAGGTACTTTAGCAGGAACCTGTATTAGAAATAAAGCAGCTGAGATTGAAACTGGTACCCATATGGGAAGCTAGCGCCACAGGTGGAAGGTTAGCATACTATGCCATGGCACCAGCCTGAGCCACCACGACTCTATCCCCAAAACAATATTGTGGAAAAAAGGAATGCAGCACACACAACACAATTGCATTCTTTGCTTGTACTTCTTCAGGCCCATGGAGGAGGAATGGTCTATGGAGATGCCATAGTCTTCACTGCTGCTGCTCCACTGGGCTTGGCATTAAAAGCTCCTTGAACCCATCCATGTGCTGTCATCCCTAAAGGTCTTTCCTTGGTCTCTAGTCCTTCCATCTCCATCATCTAGCTCCAAGCTCTCAGTGGAAGAAACAGTGACCACGGTAGCAGAGCAGGAAGAAAGGAATCAGACCCCACTGAGATGCAGCTTGATAAACAGGTCCTAGGGGCTTGGGCAGAACTGGGGGTGCAGCAACTTAAGATTTTTGTTCCATCACCTTCTACCCAAGCACCATCATGGAGTCTGCAGGTAGAGGTGTGAATTGCTTTGTGAGTCTCTCAGAGACTATTCGACACACATCCCCAGCCTCTTCTTCTGACTTGGTCTTCATTTGTTTTGTGTTAGCCTTCAGGAGCCTCCAATGCTTGGCTCAGTAATGGGCATTGGTCAGGCAAATTGTAGCAGTTGTCATAACGGGTGAATTCCACCCCCTACATTTTACTCCCACCCCAATGAGCGTCCCACAGTGATCTCATGGTTTGGGGAATCCCAGGAGCCCCTGCAGCTGATTCTGGGCCACCTTTACCTCTGGCTTTTGCCCTGGAATGCAGCTCTTGTGCTTTCCTGGAAGAAGTGGGTCATCAGGCCATACAGAGCTTGATATTCTGAATCTGAGTCAGTTGTTGGCATGGCAACCTCAGCCAGGCTTCATAGCATCAGGCTGGATCATCATTGACTTCCAATCAGCTCACTTGGCCCCCACAAGCCTGCAACTCCTCCTGCCTGTGCAACTGCATGCATCTTTTTAAACTTTTCCTACTCCACTGTCATATTCTCTCACAGTAGCCCAAGGATCTGTCAGATGATGGAGGAATTTTATTGCAGAGATGGAGGAAGGGGTAAAGATGGAGAGGCAGTGTCAGAATCTTCAGGAAATTCTTGAAGAGGCCAAGCTAGAAATGCAACAGGGATTATGGCTGTTTGGTTTGCAAAGGAACCCAATGAAGTTGAAAGAAAAGGGACAGGAAGCAGAGAGTGGTATCAGGGAAGGGATGACAGGACACTGGGAAGGGGGTCACTGACAGCCCAGGGATATCTGTTTCATGACACTGGTTGCCTAGCAAGAAGGCAGTCAACCCATCTTGGGGGCTTACTCCTGAGCCCCATCACAGCAGGGCTCAGTCTTACAGACCACTGAAGCTCTGGCCTCCCAGACAAGCCTTGGGTGCAAGGATAGGAGCTGGGGCAAGGCTTCCCTGGGACTCTCTTTGGTCTAACCATTTGTTTATTGCTTCTTTTCTTCTCTAAGGGACACTCCTCAACTCTCAGCTTGCCTTCCTCCTGGAAGATTCCTGACTCAGGCTTCAGCCACTTGCCAGCTGAGGCCGAGTAGTCACTTGCAGATGCCTCGAGCACCAAAACCAAATCTGTAAGTAAACACCTCTCTCTACATCACTCTTGCCTGCCTGGGAAGCATCATGCCTCAGTGCAACCTAAACAGCCTTTAATTGTGCATCAGCTCTCAAGGCCCATTTAAGATCCCACCAGATATTTGCCAATGTATTTGAAATTCCCTCAGTAAAGGGAATTAATTCTGTTACTTGCCAGTGCCTAGCAAAGCATAGACATGGCAGACAAGGGGTCCTGTGTCTGAAGTCAGGCACCCTCAGGACTCTGTTGGGTTGGAAACACAAACTTCAGAATGCGTCTGGCCACAGGGAGTGAGAATTGCCCCAGAGAGGGTAGTTGTGCATCCTAGCAGAATTCATCAAGGTCGGAGACCCAGGAAGTCAGGCAGAAGGAGTGTCTATGGAACCTAAAATAATATGATATCTCTGTGGTTTTCCTTCAAGTTAGGGCTGGATGCTGTGACCTTATAGTCTGGAAGAACTTACAACATCTCTAGCATAGCATTCATGCAAGTGTGTGCCTCTCTTCAGACCATAAAATTCCTGAATGCCTTTCTGTGTTTTCTGCACAACAGTAAGTGTTGTCTGAGAGGACCTCAGAAAGACTATGCATCCAGTGACCCATCCATGCACAAGCACAACGAGCTTCTCTGAGGCTCTCATTCAGAACATGGGCCCAACCCAACCTAGTCAGAACTTCCTGTCTGGTTCTGATTTCCCAAGTATGACTAAGTCAACACGGACTGAGACCCAGGCTGTGGGAATGCAGTTTGTCAGCATGTTTGCAGAAAAAGGCTGTGTATCAAAAATGTTCAGTAGGCATGGCCTGAGTCAGAAAAGCAGAAGAAGCAATCACATTTCAGTGAATACGTAAATTACAACGTGTCAGCACGTTGGTGTTTATGAGGTCTTAAAAACCATGATTATGAAGACAGTGGGATAGTCCCATACAGGGCAGACTCAGCACTTTCTGTGCACCCCAGAAAGAAAATCCAACTCTTTGAAAAAGCTTTCTTTCATTCCTTCCCTATTTCTTCACTGATTGCAGTGTACCAGGCGCCGCTCATTATCAAGGGGTCTGGATGTTAATAAAGATGGGGTTATGCCCTCACCAAAGGACATTTGATTTGCAAATATCTCTTCCCTGACAGTGCCCCCGAAAACCTGCTGCCTTACTATGGCCTTACCTTTCTGCCTACCAGATTTTTGCATTTCGTCTGGTCTGAACTGGATTTAAGGAGATAGCTTTCCAGTTCTTCTCCATTTTCTCCAGCAAGTGTCTCTAAACACATTGGAGTAAACAATGAAGTCTTTGGGAGCTCATTTTTCTGTGGTTTTTGTTTGTTTCACTTTTTAAAGATTAACTTTCATTTGAATGCAGACTTCACAAACAGAAGGAAAGAGAGAGTAGGATCCTTCATCAACTGGTTCACTCCAGAGATGGCTGCAAAGGCTGGAGCTGTCGTTTCTGCACCAAGGACCCAAGAGCTTCTGCTAGGTCTTCCACATGGATGCAGGTTTCAAAGGCCTTGTGCTATCCTCTGCTACTCTCCCAGGCTATAAGCAGGGAGCTGGATCAGAAAGGGTTCAGCTGAGACACGAACTAGTGTCCATATGGGTTGCCACCACTGCAGGCAAGGATTAACCTGCTGTGTCTTGGGGCTGGTACTGTGAGGTCAGTTTTCACAAGAGCAATGGAAGGATCATAAATAACAATTTTTATTTCCTGTCACTGTGTGTGTACCCTCCTGTATACATATGTCCTAGGTGCAACATATCCATCAGAGATGTCAACCATCCTGACCTCAGTCCATGCTGAGCTTCTTGTGCTGCAGAAAGCATGTGACACCCATTCCTGGAGGAGCTGCAGGTGCTTAGGAGGAACAGATCTTGTGGGAAATGTCATGACATCACAGTCTCTGTTGTACTATGCTCTCCACAGTTCGGTGTAGAGGAAGTTTCCAGAAAAAAGAGAATCATTTGACCCAGTTCTGAGTATGGATTAATGGTATTTAAATAATTAATGTGCTTAAAATAACAAACTCAACATTTTTTTTTGTTTTATTTTCACCCATGAGTAGCATTCTAAAGCTCATAAGTGAAGAGTCAGGCCCCAGTTAAAAACCCCACGGTTCAATAAGATGTGGCTGTGCATCACTTGAAGTCAACATGACTGTCTGCTCAGGGCCTCATGAATTCATCCTGGAGGATTGGCCTGGTCCTCCTGGGACCCTAGGGAGGAGACTGCCTCTTCCTTTTTCCTTTCTCAGATTCATTTTACTTATGTGAAAAGCAAAGAAACAGAGAGGGAGGCACAGAGGAAAAGAGATCTCCCACCCACTGGTTCACGCACTAAATGAGCAGCTGGGTCAAGGTGAAGCAGGTGCCAGGAATTCCCTTAGATTCCCCACATGACAGCAATGCCCAAGCACTTAGACCACCATCTGCTGCCTTCTTGGGTGCATCAGCAGGAAGCGGGACAAGAAGCGAAGTGGCCTAGACTCCAATGGATGCTCATGGGATGATGGCATCACAGGTTACTGTACTCTCCTCCTCACAGTGCTGACCCCATCCCAATTGTCCTTTTTTTTCCTGCAATATTCAGGGCCTGAACTTGGAAGATTCATTGCCCAGGAGTTCAAGGCACAACTATCCTAAGAGTTTTCATCAGAAAGGGATGAATGTGGAGATTCGGAGGATCCAGAGCCTTCAGCAGAGATGGGCAGGCTGTGTGGGCTTGGGTGGGAGGGTGGCTGCCCGCTTCCAGGGACACTGGGGAATATAGGCACTATCTCAGAAGCTGGCAACAGTCCCGTCAGTTGAAGTTAGGATGGATGCCAGAAGCTGTTGGCACAGGCGCATTATCTGCCACCTGCTGACACCTGAGAGCTTAACTTGTTGCTTCTGTGGGACAAGAGAACAACTCTTCTTCACCATCTGCTTCCCAGCTCCTATAGGGAGCCTCTCAGTAGCTGAGTCTCATGCAAGCCCTGCAGGCATGGGAGTGTAGGAAACATGGTTGCCAGGCTCTAACCCACACATTCCTGGAAGGTGCTGGGAAAGGCACGTGAGATTACTGGTGTCCTTTTCAAAAGCATTAGTTGTGGCTTAGTTCACACCAGTGTTTCTCTATTGATAGAGTGAATTCATGGTGCTTCCACCTGATTTGGTTGCCACATCCTAGGCGTTCTTAAGGGACTAGTGGGGTTGATGATATGGGATATGTGGCAAAGATTAAGTCTCTTGATATCAAGATATAATCAAAATAGTCCCTGCATTAAAATACATAAGAACCTCGAGGAATAGCATGAAATAGATAAATATTACTAGCTGCACCCAAAGCTTCAAGTAATATTCATCTATTTCATACTATCTCCTGAGGTTCTCCCCTAAAATCCATTCTCTCATATGTACAAATATTGCTTTAGTCATGAATAATATGCTTAATAAACTTAAGAAATTATTCCTGTGCTGGAAAAATTTTAGAAGCATATACCAATTTTGCTATATATATTTTAAAAACTTTAATATCTCTACATTATCAAGCCATGTGGATTTAACGTTTACACATAAATCTCTGTCCTTGGCTTTAGTTAACTCCCCAGGATAGGTTTCTAGAAGTGGGCTACACATCCTTAGCTGTGAGTTCATTGCAGTACCTAATATTTGCAGTGATCAACTACCACCAGCGATATGTGAGGCTTCTCCTTTCTGTCGCATTTGAACGCTGAGATACAGCTATTTACCTTACGGAAAAGAAACAAGAAATAAAAAGACTCAGTTGTATCCATGGAGAAGTATTTTACTGCTGTATAGTTTTTGCATTTCTTTATATTTATTTGAAAGGCAAAGCATGAGGGAGCACTTGCCTCCATTCATTGATCCAGTACCCTTCCCCAGTACTGGCAATAACTGGGCCTGGGCCAGGCCAAAAGGCAAGAACTCATTCTTTGTCTTCCATATGGGTGGCAGGAACACAAGGAGTTGAGACAATCATGTGCTGGCTCCCAAGGGTACACATTAGCAGGAAGCTGGATCAGAAGCAAAAGTGAGACTTGATCCTGCATCCCATGTGATGGCTTAAATTGTTGTACCACAACACCTGGATCCATCATTTCTTTGATTTTTACCAGTGATGTTGAATGATGCTTTCCATTATTAAGGTCCCACGTGTGTATTCTAAAAAAATGCTTGATATCCTATACATAATGTAGGCTTAAGGTACAAAATGCAAGATCAATAAAGTGACAAGTGGTAAAGGAGAGGATTGCCTCCTGCCTCTCTTTCTGCTTTAGCAAATTGGCCTCCCACAAACCCATTTCCAAAAGCTTGAGAGTATGCTCTGAGGTGAATACATATAATGCACACACACTGATTTTAATTTTTATGAAAGAGTAAGATATTACATATGTTGCTTGGAAGCTTTCATAGCAGTATAAATTACAGCACTTTCCCATATATTAGCACAAAGAAGGTATGTCACATTTTTTAACATTTGTAAATTAAAATGTACTATGATTTATTTAACCAGTCTATTACTGATGGTTCTTTTTTTTTTTAAAAAAATTCTTTAATTTTATTTTTGGTGATATTTATGTAGTTGAGAAGGATTTGTGTCCATATGAACCACTGATTAGGGTGGGAAGCGTTAAGGATTAGAGGAAAGCAGATGAGGCACTGTTTCCAAGTTTCTTTTCTTCTTCCTGTATTTATGGGAAGGGGAATAAGAAAGAGAAGTAGAAGAAGGGGAGAAGCAACACCCAGCATTCTGACTGCATCAGTACTCTGGCATGGGTGACAACCACTCGATATCATCCCAGGGTCCCTGATGTGGAGCATGCTCAAAGAGTTCTGCTCAAGTGGTTTTGATAGTTTTGAATTGCTGTTGATTTTGCCATTCCAAAGATGAGGAAATCCTTTCAAGGTCAATTGACTGACATAGTCCATGTTAGAGTCTCCATTGCCCCAGATATTTGCTGTCAATGAATGGCTGGCACAGTTGGCCAAATTGTTCTGCCCTCTGTCCTCTGCTATGGTACTAGATGTCCTCTGCACACGCCAGTGTACTGCCATATCTCCCATGTGAATTTGAGCATGCCATCCACTGCTCCTTCTTAACACCTAAGGAGGTTCAGTTCTGACACATGCACTCCATAGTCAGACTACAGATCCTGCGATTCCCCCACTGTTGTAGTTCTGAGTTGATTGGTTCAGTTGAGGGGTGGAGGGTTCCAAAGAAACTTTGTCTGAAGTGACTGCAGACCATTCTCTTGTATTAGTCACTATGGATCCAGCTGAGTTCATCATCTGTATCAGCCTACGCACAGTGATAGTTGAGGTTTCTGTGTCAGTTCTGTCTCCAGCTCCATCTTTTATGCAAAATAATAATGATAATGATACTAATAATAAATATATGCTGCAGCACAGCCCAACACTCCCACAATACACTCAGCCCTCATATACACCAGTGGGAACTGTAGCCCAGGCAGAGTGACCCTACCCCAGTAACCCCTATCAATCCTACCCCTATCCCTGGTTCTTGTGCATGCATGCCAGTATGTGAAGCAGACTGGTCCAGTCTGTCCTGCATCCCATTTGGCTTTTGTACATACCAATGAATGCTGTAGCCTAGCTCAGCCCAACCAACTCTGCTATCCAGCCCACACTTATGCTAGTGGGTCCTGATAGTTAGTAGCCATGTCCACTCCCCCCTGGTTCTCATGCTCACTGATGAATGCTGCAGCCCAACAGCCAAGTGCCCACACTTTCCCTACTAGGCCCACTTCGAGCCTTGAATCTTGCATTTTGCAGGTGGTTCTGCAATCTAGCTTGACAGGACTTGCCTGCATTCCTAGCACTTGCCAGCAGATGCTGCCACAAAGCCTGACTAGACTGCACTGACTCTGACTCATACAGCACCAGTGGATATAGTTGGTTACACCAGCCTGGTTCCCCCTAACAAAACATGCAGTCCAATAGGTGTTATAGTCCTGTCTAGACTGGTCTGCCCCAGCAGGAGCAGTGTCCCAGCATAGGAGTCCTCACTGCCCTGCTACTGTGCTTCCCCTTAAATCTTACATGTGCTCGTGAGTGCTGCAGTCCAGTCTGGCATGGCTTGTCTCACCTCTGCATTTGCTGATGGGTTATGTAGCCTAGCCTAGCCAACTCTGTCCCTGTTTCAGCTCATGTTTGTGGGTGCAGCAACCTAGTCCAGTCTGCACTGCTCCCAGTCCTGGCCCTAATATGAACTGGCTGGAGTTGTGGCCCAATCTGGCCTATCCTGCACCCCATTCTGGTTCTCAGATCTACCGGTTGGTGTTATGAACTAGCCCAGCCTGCCCTGCCCCTGGGCCTGAGCTACACGTATGCTGGTGGGTACTCTGCCCTGGCCTGGTCTGACCTGCTGCCAGTCTTGGTTCTTGGCACTTTACTGCAGAGACTGCATTCTGACAACAGTTTCCCAAGCTGTTCTGCCAGGTCACCTCCAAGTTACAGATCCTGTACACCCAAGTGGGTCCTTGACCCAGGCTGACTTGATCCACCTCCTATCTTGGGAGGTACAGTGGCCTCATTTAACCCACCCACACCCATTCTATTTCTTACTGTTGGGTGCTGCAGTTTGGGCACGTCTAGTACACCCCCAGACCTGGCTTTCATGTCATTCAGTGGGTGCCAAGACCTAGCCCAGCACATCCTACACCCACCCTGGCTCTTGCGAGCATCAGCTGGTGCCAGAGCCAAGTGACCCAAAATACACCCATGCCAAGAGATGCCATAACCATGTCCAGTCCAGTTCACCATTCCCATTCTGGGTCTCACACTCACTAGTGGGGGCCACAACGCAGCCAAGTCAACTCCTTAGTTTCTTAACAAAGTCTCTCCCAGCCACAGATCTTGCGCATGCAAGTCTGGCCTGGCCCAGCCTGCCCCAGTCCCAAATTTTGCAAGTGGGTGATGCAGGCTAGCCCTGCCCAGTGTAGTTCCATCCCTGGCTCATGCAAACCAACTTTAGAGCATTCCACAGTCCATCCTGGCTCCTGCACATGCCATTGTGCTAAGGTTTGGTGCAGCCCTACCTCATCTGCTCTCCCCAGAACCAGCCCACACACTTGCTGATAAGTGAAGCCGCCTTGCCCAGCCTGACCAAGTCTCAGGACTGACTCACATGCTTACCAATGTGAGCTATGGCCCACTAGGGGAACTTCCCAAGTTGCCTTATGAGGCCAACTCCTGCAAGGTAAGATCATTTTGGTATAAATAATTGAATTTTAAATCTTAGCTTAAGTGGACTCTGTTCAAAAAGTTCACGAAAATGCATCCGATGAGAAAACTATACATTGATTTTGAAATTTCTTACACTCAAATGCGCTTTTGGAGTCCTTTAATGTCTAATGTGGATGGTTTCTCTGGAGAACCCAGACTCTCACCAATGACTAATTATTATAAGAATGACCCGCCTGCTGCTTGCCACATTAAGAAACTTACACATAAGCAGCTATTGATTTGTTTTTGCAAGCTTCTGCATTTGGTCTGGTAAAAATAGCTCCAATGAAGGGAAACTGAGGCACAAGAATCTAAGTAATACATGCAGGGCTGTGGGTGGCAGGGAGTGGGGAGCTGGATCTGAATGTGTGTGGTCCCACTCAGCAGGGCACTCTGCCGCATCCCCAGCTGAGGCTGAGTTCCATGAGCAGTGATTCCAAATCTCTGTGCTGATGGCATCGCCCTGACACTCACAAGGTTCAGTGACACGTAGCAGTCAGATTTCAGGGAGATCCAAAGATATGCTTTATTTTTAATTAGCAGTGGTTTGGTTAGGTTCTCAGTTACTTCAGCTTCTAAAGTGGATCACATTATAGCCTGTGATACCACCGATTGAATCTCTGCTTTTATTTACATCCATGCTCCCAACCCACTCTTCAATGTGTTGGTTCAGCTTTCCAGGTTGCTCCCAAGGAATGCTGATGGCTCTTCTTGCTTCAGAGTTTAGGAGGTGTGAATCTCTGCAGTCCATATTCTTGGTTGCCCTCATGGACAGATTCATTTCTCTGTTGAATTTCTCATATTCTCATCATCGCTTACGGATGAAGGTTCTGGAGATGGAGTGGGTGTTTCATTCTGTCAGGTGTCGCAGGAGGCCCCATGAAACTGGAGCAACCTTTACAGGAAGAAATCTGTAGGGATGAAAGCCAAGCAGCCGGGCTGGGGCAGCACACTGGGCGTCTAGTGGTCCTTGGCTCTGCCTGCAGATGCACCTGGATGCCAGGGTCCTGGGTCTCAGCATGCATTACAACCATCCAGAGGAAAGCAGCTTGTCCTCTGACTAGGGAAGCAAACTTGTCAGTGGCTACATCAAAATTCAAGGGATGCTATTTTCACTGCAATGCAAGTGTTGTGGCAACAATGATGGAGGCTCTAACATGTGCTGCTTCTAAAACACCCACCGGGGAGGACTCATGCAAAACTTTGTCCTTATGCAGAATCTCAAATGCTACAAACCAGAGTAAGTAATGGAGTGACCCTCTTGGTGTCATCATCCGCAGTTAATGTTCATCCACACAGTGTCCAAAGAGGCGCCCACTGCACCCACACATTCTTCCCTGAAGCATGGCCTGCCCTCAGATCATCTCAAGATCCTCCCTCCAGTCCTTTGCCATGTCCCACCACCCAGAGAGCACACGATTACTTCCAGAAAAAAACAATATCACACAGTGAATGCATTAGAATGTGGAATATATGACAAATATCTGAAAGAGTGCATACATACACAAAAATACATTGGATTTGTGCTGTCTCCAAATATCAGAGCCCTTTTATGGCTCTGGCTGCTGAGGGACCCTGGAAGTTCCTCCCCATGGGTGATCCCCTCTCATGACCATGTACTTCTTAGCTATAGTCAAGACAATCACAGTCACATGAATAGGTGAAGTGGTCCAGAGATATGAGACCTGGATCTGGAGTCAGTTTTGGTTCAGGTCAGCAAGTTCACATTCCCACAGGTGCCTGTAATCACTGCAGGTGTAGGACCTTATGGCTCCCACTTCCCACCTCCTGCACCCAGGTGTACTCCAGCTCTGCTTACCAAGGGCAGGATCAATGGCCAAGGGCTGATTCTCACCTCAGTCCTCAGAGTGATGTCCTGTGGCTGTGACTTCTTGCTGGAAATGAAGGGGAAGAAAAGAGAGCCATAAGGCCGGGTTCCAGACCAGGCCCTTTAATCTGCAAAGCAGGCCAGGGAAGAACCAGCTTCATCATTTCAGCCTAGGGGGTAGAGAAGTGAAGAGGCAGGACAGGCAAATACCTAGTGGGACTTGGTTACCATCAGTACTGGGATCCAATCATCAGACAGGGATGCTCCCTGTCTCTTGTGGTCCAGTGTTGCCATCAAGCCCATGCTTTGGGGTGCAATAGATCCCTCTGCAGCGGCTGCTAGCCTTCTGTCTTGAGAAGAGACAGGCTGCTCTGGGGTATGAGGTCTGTGTGCCCACGTCAACCATCTCCAGGAAGGCAGCCTGGGGATGGCTGAGTTTGCATGATGTCCTGAGATCTGCTCAGAGCCGTGAGTGTACACCCTGGGTTCAGGTCACCTAGGATGCCTCACTTCTCCCAGGGACTTCCATCCTCCCCTCTCCCCTTTGCACAATCTGTCTGAAGTGCCTGCTCTCACCTCAGCAATTCTCCATTGGTCAGGACCTTACCATGCCTCCCTACTCAGCACTTTCTTTGGCCCTGAGATCTGTCAGATCATGGAGTCAGAATTTCCTGTCTAATCCCAGTCCTAAGGTTACCTGCTAATACATGTCCAGAAATAGCCTGGGCTCTGCCCCTCTGTGTCACTTGTATCCATCTCTCTGGGCCTCTGTGCTGTCCTGCACAGCTGTGGAGATAGCCTCAGGGCCTGGCTCCTGCATCTTAGCCCCACTCTCCTTTCAGCACAGACTCAGGACTAGGGCCCTTAGCTGCAAACCCTCCTACCCCAGTCTCTACTTCAGAGGTTCCAGGCAATTCAGAGCCCTGAGACAATACCCCAGCTGTCCATCAGGCCTGACCTCAATATGTTGTTACCTTGGCTCTGAACTCAGGAACATACTGGACAGGTGTGCTGCCTCATTGTGGGGGTTTCTTTTTCTCTTTACAAAGATACATATATTAATGAGACAGAGGCAGAGATGTTGGGGTGGGGAGTAGAGAGGAAGCATGTGAGAGTGATATTCCATTTGCTGGCTCACTTTCCAGATTGCCACAATACCTGGGGCTGGTCCAGGGGAATACCGGGAACCAGGAACTCTATCTGTATCTTTCACAGGGGTGCTGGGTTGATGCTGGCATGTTAGGTGGTCGCTTAGTCAGCTATACCATAGCAGCAGCTGTAGGAGTTTCTGAAACTCATCCCTGCCCAGAGATGAGCTGGAGTGTGAACAACACCGCAAGAATCCAAGTGTGTCTGGGACAAGCTCATCACTGTCTTCATCCTCAACCCCAATATAACAATATGGTTCTCTGTGGGGTCCCTGCAGCCAATGGGGGGGGCACCCAGATCGGACACCAGGATGCTCAGAGTCAAGGACAGCTGAGCTGTCGCTCTTTTGTTTCCCCAGGAATACCAGCATCCTGGGATCACAGGCTCTGCAGATGAGGCAAGGGACCCACCTCCTCTCCCAGCACCAGGCCTATACCTGTTCATACTTGAAGGAAATTCTAACTCACTCCCAGGCCCTCTGAATCTTCACAGCAGCCTGATCAAAACGGACAAACATGCAAACATAACCCAGAACAGGTGAGCTGGCCCAAATTAGATTTGGACGATTATCACAGAAGGTGATAGCCCAACTGCCAGGCAGACTGGAATTTGGTGGCAGGTGTCCAGAGCACAGGATAGAGGGATGTTGGTGTAAGGGCAATTCCTGTCTGGCCTCCTGGGAAAGGGACTCCTTCTCCAGATGGACATCCAAACCTAGGAGTCACCTGTTAGATTTACTGACCACCCATTAAAAAAATGGCCAAGTACAAACAGGCCTTTATTAGGCAAAGAGAAATCTGTTTCTGGGCCTTTCTCTATATAGGGGCAAAGGGGACCACAAGTGGAAAAGACAAGCTGGGTAGTGGAGACAAAAATTGTATACCCCTTCTGATGTGGTTGCTGGCAAGGGATGTTGGCCTTTGTCCATCATTGGCTTATACGTGGCCTTGGCTGCCTTCAGCATGTCTAATCTCTGGTTGAGGTAACTCTAATGTCTACCCACTTTTCGTAACCATGGTAACCAGCATCACCTTGCCCCCCTCTGGCCTCCCAGATCTGTTGCTTTCAAAGATCCTCCCCTCCCCACACACCTACTCCAGATAAAATTAGAACAGCAAGTTGCGATCTTATACAGACACATTCACACTTGCCACAGTATAGGAGTGAGGCAACTATACACATTACCTGCCCACAGGGATACCCCTCAAAAGTTCAATGGTGTTCCCCATGGTCAAACACATTGGAGAGAAAGTTGGGCCACCCACCTGGGAATAACTGTCCCCATGCCACAGCACAGGCACAGAATCAAGTCCCACTCACCTCCAGTCAGAATCCATCTAGTTTTCCATATGTGTTTCCTGTCCCCACTACTAATAACTGTGCAGGTCAACAGTTAGCAGGCTACTGGCCACTTTGGCCTAACCACCCAGAGGGTGCACCTCCCAGCGACTGTGACATCATAGGATGCTGCCAGCCACTCACAAGTGGTGTCTCATGTGGCAGGAGGGTCAGGGTTCTAAGCCCTGCCTTTATGAAACACCATGAATGATTGGGCCTGTGGCCTCTCCAGGGCCCGGGAGAAGAGGGTAGAGCTGGGTCTGAGGTGCCGTTGACCAAGGGGCGGCAGTGTTCCTCCTTCCTTTCCTCCCTTGCAGTTCAATTCCAGGACAGCTGGGAAGGCCTGTTTACTTGAGTACAAGTTAGCACAGATGCCTATACCTCCAACTGAGGTGCCTACACCCTGTGTCTGTTGCCACACCTAGGGAATCACAGGGTTTTACATGCTGTCCTGCAACAGGCCCTACCCCACCACTTCCACCCTCAGCTGTACCCTCCTGCTCTCTTCCTTACCTTCCTCCCTGGTGCTTTAGGTACTGGGGAACAAGAAGTCCTCCTAGGATGGAGCAGAGAGGAATAGCCAGTTGGGCACTGCCTACATAGACCTCAAGCTGGCCTGCCCTGATTATGCAGAGCAAGAAGCAGAACCTGGCCTTGGACACTTGAGTTCAGGCACCAAACACTGGGATACCCTAGAACCAGCCCCTTAGACCTCAGGCTCAGCTGTTGTATGCAGAACTCACACCAATCTAGTCATCCCTGCTACAGCCACGCTATAGTTAGGCACACTAGCATACAGTTTTACATATTCACACACAAGGTACTGCCAAACTTTGTGGCATACTTGTACTTGAATGAGTTTTCCTCATTCACGACTCGGCTCTGGAGGCAGACCATTAAGAATGCACAGGTAATATAATGTTCCTCATTGGGAACAGTGTTAAATATTCACACACCACAGTTTTGCAAGAGGCAGGGATAAATGTGGCAGGTCTAAAATGGGCCCAAATTGCTCTTGATGGCTCTATTCAATAATGTTCATCTTTCCCTCACAGTCCTACATAACAATAGTCATTTCCAAATGGGGTGCTGCAGTTGTTTTTAAGGAAGAATTCACGGATGTGACCTCTAGAGTAGTAATTTGCAAAATGTCCGTTCTGTGAGCCAGTTACTGGGAGACGCAGGAAGCCCACAGGTGCTGAACTTGAAGTGAAATGGCTGTAAGTGATGACAGCACAGTTTGCCGAGGCAGTGCGTGGCCTCGGTGGTGATACGCCCACGTCAGAGCTGAGGCCAGACGAGGCAGAAACACGAGGTTCATCACGGACAACTGGACACAGAAGCACTGAATGAACCTTATTTTATTTTACTTTGGAAGCCCATTTTACATTGCTGGCTCTGCACTTCACAGCCCTTACATGGGAAGGGAACCTGGGGATGAAGGGACAGTGGCTCCACAACCACTTATCAGAGGTGTCTGATAAATGTTCTGACTACACCAGAACAAAGCTGAGCACTTAGCTTCCAAATGAAAACTCACAGTAGCGGGGGACTCTGCTGGAAGTTGGATCCACGTAAGAGACTACAGATGCAAGCAATCCATGAACTGTTGCATATTGGGTGTTCAGGGGTGTGTATGTCTGTACATATTTTAGGTATGCTCTGTTTTTTTTTTTTAAAGAATTATTTATTTTTATTGCAACGTCAGATATACATAAAGGAGGAGAGACAGAGAGGAAGATCTTCTGTCTGATGATTCACTTTCCAAGTGACCAAAACAGCTGGTGCTGTGCCAATCTGAATCCAGGAGCCAGGAACTTCCTCCAGGTCTCCCACACAGGTGCAGGGTCCCAAGGCTTGGGGCTGTCCTCAACTGCTTTCCCAGGCCACAAGCAGGGAGCTGGATGGGAACCAGGGCTGCCAGGATTAGAACCAGTGTCCTTATGGTATCTTAGCACTTTCAAGTTGAGGACTTTACATGTTAGGCCACAGCGCCGGGCCTTATAGGTATGCTCTTATGAGAGATGCTTGTTTTTGTTCCAGGTGGAGTTCAGAGGGTCATTTGTTCCAGAGCTCTCCCTGCACTGCTCTTCCCTTGCACACCAGTTCATGAGGCAGATGGCCAGGGTGTGGGGCTGCAGAGTGTGTTACAGGGCACAGAGCATCGTGGCTCTGCCTTGGAATTTCCTGAATCCTGAACCACTCAATTAACATTTTTGACCCAGAAAGCTGTTTTAATTTTTGTTTTAAAAGTCATTTTTAAATGTTGAAACTTATTTTTATCATTGTTTATTGAAAAGACAAAGTGAGAGGAGGTAAGATCTTCCTCGTCTATGGTCTATGGTCTACTTTCTAAGCACCTGGAACAGCCACGTTGGGCCAGGCCAGACTCAGGAACCCCGAATCCAAACACGTGTGCCATCACGTGCCACCTCCCAGGGTACGCAACATCAGGCAGCTGGATCCCGAATAGAGAAGCTGGGACTTGAAGCAGTCACTCAGATAAGGGGTGCAGACACCCCAAATGGTCACTACTACTGTATCACGTGCCTGCTGTAGGAATCACTCTCTCTTTGTTTCTCTCTGTTTTTTTTTTCTTGTGGAAGAATTGACCTTAATTGAACCTTGAATAAAAATCTATATCAACATGCAAATATCCATTGACACTACTATTTTGCAGACAAAAAACGTGAGGGCAATGGTGAAAAGCCAGGGGAACAATTGGGGGTTATTATCCAACATGTTAGGATAAGGCTTCAGCCCTCCTCAGCTCAGCAAAGGAATAATCTGTCTGCAAGTAACTGCTCCCTTGTAAAACAGTCAGAGGTGGCCAGACTGAGAGAGAGAGTCCTATTTATGGAAGCCCTTGTTGGCATCCACTTTTGTATCAGATTGTAGATTCTGATCTCATTCTTCCAGGATCCTCAGCAGGTGATGCAGGCCAAGTTTCTTTGCTTGTCAGAATCTCGATGTTCCCAGCAAGGTAACATCACAATGTCCTGGACCAGTGAGCTCAGGAGCGCAGCGTGGGGAACCAAGTGTTAGCACTACATCTGGATAGGTGCAACATGGGTTAGGGGAACAGGCCCTCTGTACTGAGAGATGATCTGAAATGAGGACCAAGAGGGGCCCTGGGCATGACAGGAAGGTCTGATGGCTGACTGTTTTACAGTGGTGTGTGAGGTTTCCTGTTTGTGGAGGTGTGGCAGGGCACTCACGTCTTCTTACAGACCTTGATAAACTTCCTTCCCAGCCTCCATGAGCATCTTGATCAGGTCTTTCAGCATAACTGACTGCATGTACATCATAGTATTTAAGTTAATGTGAATTTTGCTTTCTCAATGCAGGATTTGAGGGAAACCACTGGGCACAGTTTTTGCCACCTGATTCTGACTCAGAGCTCCATCCACCTTGGAGAAACAGTATTTTCTCCTGGAGAGAGACTTTCTTGTTCAATCAGGGCTCCCTCTCTCTCTGAGCACAGGTTTTAAAAGAAACCGTTCAAGACCTTTCAGGGCAACAAGAGGAGCAAAGAGTGTTTTTCTGTAATCTGAGCAGTGAGATCCACGACAGAGGTCAGCCCAAAGGTGAGAGGGCTGCTGGGAAGAGGGGTACTCACACGACTTAGTAGCAGCTTTTACAGGGAGCCAGGCCGCAGCAGAAATCATTTCCAGCACAAAACAGGAGGAGAATGGCTTGGAGTTCTCAGTCCTTACAAAGCTCTTGCACCTTCTAAAGTGCACTAGAAGGGGAGTATATGTCACCAGGGCCAGGCCAGTGGCAATACTGGCAGCTGGAAATATGATTTAAGCCTCCCATGAGGAGGGCAGAAACCCAATTACATGAGCCACTATGGCTGCTCTCAGGGCCTGTATCAGCAGGAAGTTGAAGTCAGAAGTGGCAACCAGGATTGGAAACCAGCACTTGGATGTGGGAGGTGGAATTTTTGATACTGTGGCTAACTAAAACCAATTAATCCAATTTAATTTTATAAAAAAATTCATTTTTTTATTGGAAAGGCATATCAGATTTAAAGAGTGAAGGAGAGACCAAGGTCCTCCATCAGCTGGTTCATTCCCCAAAAGGCCTCAATTCCAGAGTTGAGCCCATCTGAATCCAGGAGCCAGGATCATCTGGGTTTCCACATGGGTGCAAGGTCCCAAGGTTTTGGGTCATCCTCTACTGATTTTTCAGGTCACAGGCAGGAAGTTGTATTGAAATTGGAATAGCTGGGTACATGAGTGTACTGGCACTCATGTGGCATCTTGGTGCTTGCAAGGTAAGGATTTAGCCCCTGAGCCATCACATGCATTTTAAACATATTCTTTGGGAATCAGGGGATCCCTTTCTATTTAAAATTCTAGTCCTTTCCTTTTTGGAAATTTGCTTGAATTATTTGGTTGATATTTTTTCTCAATTTCTTTGTTTTGGAAATGATATTAGGATGTGGATGTTTCTAATCTAATAGCATTGTTTCCTTAAAGTAAAACACACACACACACACACACACACACACACACACACACACACACACACAGAGAGAGAATTATTTTAAAGGTAATGACATCCTGTGATTTATAATTAGATGTTCATATTGATAAAATGTTACAAAAGTATTTTTTAAAGACTTACTTATTTATTAGAAAGTCAGATATACAGAGAGGAGGAGAGACACAAAGGAAGATCTTCCTTCTGATGATTCACTCCCCAAGTGAGCGCAACGGCTGATGCTATGCCGATCCGAAGCCAGGAGCCAGGAACCTCTTCTGGGTATCCCACACAGGTGCAGGGTCCCAGAGTTTTGGCTGTCCTCGACTGCTTTCCCAGACCACAAGCAGGGAGACGGATGAGAAGTGGAGCTGCCAGGGTTGGAACCAGCGTCCATATGGGATCCTGGCACGTTCAAAGCAAGGACTTTAGCTGATAGGCCACTGTGCCAGGCCCATAATGTTACAAAAGTATTAAGAAAAGAATTTTTCCAGCTTCTGCTGTGCAACAGGAAAATCATAACTTACTGTATTATTGAGGATTTGCCGAGTCCACTGTGTCCTCATCACACACACAAAAGATTTGTGAAATAATTCATACACCAAAGAACTCACTATGTGCAATGATGTCTCCTTGTGGTCTTAATCTGCAAGTCTCTGTGAATAGCAACGTCAGTTAAAATGCATTCATAAAAAAGTTAGCAATTTAACACAGACCTGAGTGAAAACAAGACAGGCTGTGCCTCCCCTCTTGCAGGTTATCAGGTCATTTCACCTCAGGTTATATTGGGAAGGTCGCTGATGCTCCTGGCTCATTTCTGAGGTTTGGGTCAGGGGCTCCCTGAGCACACTCTACAGGCATAGTAACCAGGCCTTCCCTTCTTCGTGTTGACAGCAGACAGTCCTGTCAGAGCCCTGGACTGCGCCATGGGACCAGCAGTGACAATCGTGCAAACTCTGGGGTCAGCCATTTCAGGTGCAACCTTGTTTGTTTACTGCAGAGAGCTAGAAATGGAAAGGCAGATCTTTGGTGTGCTGGTGGTTTCCTTCAGGGGCCACAGCAGCTGGTACTGTGCTGAGCAGGAGCCAGGAGCTCCACCCGGGTCTCCCAAAGTCTCAAGCACTTGCATGATCACCCGCAGCTTCCCTGATTGGAAACACTGAAAGGCAAGAAGGGAAGCTGCAGTGAGATGGCAGATGCGGCAGTGCCCACAGGATAACGGCAGCAGCGATAAGGCCTGTGGGGGGCGCTCTTGTGCCAGGCGCCTTGACCTATGAACTGCAAGCCTGGCTGATGAATAGCTCCTGAGACCCTCCTGGCCTGCTGGGGTCTTGGCCACACCTTCAGGTGGGCGGCACCAGGAGTGCCCAGCCACTTCCTAACTGGTCAGGAGACCACCAATGGGAAACATCTTACCTGTAGGTTCCCGCCCAAGGAGGAAGAGGTCAGGCAAGGCTTAAAATCCCAAGACCCTTCCTCAAACCTCTGGTGCCTGTCTCTCCCTCCAGCTCTCTCTCCCTTCCCTGCTCACCTGGTCCCTTCGCAAATGAACTTTCCTTTCTGCAACAGATTCGGGGCTTTTTATTTCCACACTAAGCCGGGGAGAGAACCCACCGGGCTTTTCTGCCCCAGCGCCCTCTGCCGGCCATGGCGCCCGTGCTGCTTGATCCTGAAGCAGCAGCGAGCAGCCCACTTGGCTGAAGCCTGGCTCAAGGGCGGCCACCCCGCCTTGGGTGACTAGCTTGTGCTCAGTTCCTCCCTCAGCCTGGAAGCAGCGGTGAGGGGCCTCCCGCGCACCTCGTGAGGCCTGGCTGGTGAGCAGCCATCTCGAAGAAGATGCCCGCTGCCTCAGGGGCGGCCCAGGCCGCAGGACTGTGAGGAGCCCCTGAGAACTGGGTGAAGCCTGGCTGATGGGCGCTCTGCTCTGCCAAGGTTGACTCCCTGCTCAGCTTCTGCCGAGCCTGGAAGGAGCTGTGAGGAGCCGCCCGGGACTACACCGAGGCCCAGCGGATGCGAGTCCTCTGGGAGATGGCGCCCGCAGCCTCAGCAGGTGCCCGAGTCCCAGGGGAGCTGTGAGGAGCCACGCCTGGACTGGCTCAAGCCTGGCTGGAGAGCGACCCCCTTGAGATGACACCAGCCGCCTGAGCTCCTGCCTGAGCCTGGAAGGCGCCAGGACCCCTCTGCTGGCCCAGGCCGGGACAGAGCTGCACAGCGAGGGGTCAGGCCTGGATGGAGCCAGTGACAGGTGGCCCTCCTGCTGAGGCCTCAGGAACTTTCTTCATGGTTCCCTGTTGGTTTCCTGAGGTGGAACTTCACAACTGCCTTAGGTAAGCCTTGCCCTGGGGACTTTGCCTGTTGTTCCTGAGAAACTGAAAGCTGTTTTGTTGTTGTGGTGGTGATGGTTCTTTTAGGGAGAACTTGGTGTGTTCTGACCTTAGGCACTGCAGGTGAAATTGTAACGTTAAATGGAAGGGGGGCTGTCCTGGCAGAAGGAGCAGAGAGAAGGGTGTGTGTGTGTGTGTGTGTGTGTGTGTGTGTGTGTGTGAGAGAGAGAGAGAGAGAGAGAGAGAGAGAGTAGATGTTGCACCTTTTCCTGGTTCCCTTAAGTGGCCTTAGCAGTTGCTGTGCGGCTCAGTGGTGGCCAGGAGCCAGGAGCCCCATCTGGGTCTCCCAAAGTCTCAAGGACTTGGCCCATCCCATGCTGCCTCGCTGGAGCAGAGGTGCTGGTTTCTGGCTGCTGGCTCCTGCCTGAGGCCTGAAGGAGCTGTGAGTGCTGCCCTAGTCCTGGCTCCTGGCCCAGGCTGAGAAAGACCCTGCACAGCAAACTGTCGTGCTGTTTGCTCACTGCTCTACTCTTCAGGAGCATAAACAGAGGGCATGTGAGTCTGGTTGCTGTTGGTCACTGGAGCCTGTTCGGCTGTGCCTGCTACCTGTTAGTCAACCTTTCTCTGTCCCCTCCTTGCTACCTTTCCTAGCCTCTGACAGTCACTGTCTGCATAGCGCAGGACTTCTGAGCATTTCCTGGCTGCCGAGAACATTCATTGCTAGCTTTTCTGTGAATATGTGTTTTCATTTGTCTTTAGGATATGTCTAATGAAGGAACTGTAAGATCCTGTACTATGTATATTTCACTTTAAAACGCATGGCTAAACCACTTTTCTAGGATGGGAGTTTGGCTCGGTGGGTAAGGTACTGCTTAGGACACCTGCATCCCAGATCATAGGGCATGGATTTGAGTCCCAGCTCTGCTTCTGATTCCAGGTTCCTGCTGCAAATGCACACCCCGAGAAGCAGCAGACAGTGGCTGAGGTCATTCAGTTTGGTAGAATATTGAGCTTTGGGCCTACGTCTTGGGTTTCACCCTCGTCTTCCCTCAGCCATTGTGCGCATCAGGGTTACTGAGAAAGCGATGGCAAGGCTGACTGTTGCTCTGCCTTCCAAAGGAATAAAAATTAAGTCACTGTGCATTTTGGTTTTGTATTCTCCCCAAGAATTTGGTATTGTCAGATTTTTGCCCTGGTAAATATTAGCTGTTATAATGGGTAGTTATATCTCATTGTTGCAGCCGTTCAAATCTCCTTAATGACAGATAACATTGAGCATCTTTTCATGTTTATATTTGCTGGTGAATGTCTGTTTTTGTGACTTGTCTGTTTAAAATCCCTGTCCCTATTATTGTACTATTTGGTTTCTTAGTGTTGAATCTTGTGAGTTCTTTGTTTTCTTGATTGGATTCCTTTATCAAATATCTGATTTGCAAATATTTTATCCCAGTCTGTAGTTTGTTTGGTATACAGGAATAGAAGGCATTTTTTTTTCCACAGTGATTTTAAGTTTACAAATCAACTGAGCAGGTAGCACAAAGTCTCCATGTAATCCTACCCCACCTCACAGTTGCCCCGGGACGAGCATCTTGCTTGAGTGTGACATCCTGGTTACAGTTGGTGAGCCGATACTGACATGTTGCCGTTACACCAACTCTGTGGCTATTTGAGGTCCATGTTATGCTGTACGTACAGTAGATTTGCATGAATACGTGCTGTTCATCTTACAGTGTCACACAGAGAAGTTTTTCTGCCCCGAAGTCCCCTGCTTGTACCCATTTGTCCTTCTCCCTATCCTGACAGCCTTTAACCTTTTAACTGTGTCCATACTGTTTGCGTTTTCCAGAAGGCCATCTACTTGAATGTGTACAGGATGTGGCCCTAAACAAATCTTTGGAAACTTGAGAGAGACAGAGAGTAACAGGAAGAGACAGATGGCCAGCACTCTCACTCTCCTCTTGGCAGCTCCAATGCCCATGGCAGCTGGGGCTGGCCTGTGGCCCAACGGGGAAGCCAGGGCTGCGAACTGGCCTGCCGTAGAGGTGTCAGGAGCCCAGGTGTTTGAGCCTTCACCACTGCCTTCCAGGACCTCCTGTAGGCTGGGGAAGGCCTTTGAAATCATTTGTTCTGGGCCTTCAAGACAACTGCAGATGGTACCAGAAATTCATTGAGCCAATATTGTTTTATTTTTCTTTCCCAAGCCCTGTAGCTTTTATTTTCTCTTCTTGTCATATCATAGCAGCTAGTGTTTCCAGCATGACATTGAATCAGAGTAGTGACAGAGGATAACTTCCCTATGTTCCTGATTTTTAGGGTTAATGTCAGATTGTTATGGCATTTGCAATCCTGTTGAAAACGTTCTCCACATTCTTAATTTGCTGAGGGCTTTTATCGTGAAAAATTGGTGGCTTTTTGTTCATATTATTTCTGGATTATTCAATTGATCACATGACTTTTTTTAGCTGTTTTGATGTGACATGTTTACTAACTGATATTTGAAATGTTAATACAGCCTTGTGCCTGGGGTATGCTCCACTTGCCTGTCGTGTCTTATTATTTTAAAACAACATTGGATTTTTGCATGTGTGTTCATGAGAAATAATGATCCAGAATTTTCCTTTTTATTTGTGCTTTCTGGCAGATATTGTAGAGAACTAGTACTTTTTAGAATGTTTGGTAGAGGAGCAGGCACATGGCATAATGGTTGAGACAGCGTTGGCAGTGTGTGTATGCCATATTGGATGCCTGCATTTGAATTCTGACTCCATTCCCAGTCCTAGCTCCCTGCTGATGTGCTCTGTGAGAGACAGAGAGTGATGGTTCAAGTGGTTGGGTCCCTGTCACCCATGCAGAAGACCTGTGTTGGGTTCACAGCTCCTAGCTTCCCCCAGCCCAGTCCTGGGTGTCGCTGAATATCGAAGGAGTGAGCCTGTGGATGGGAGTTCTTTCTATCTCTGGCATTATCTTTATGCCTTTAACATAGATAAGTAAACGTTAGAATTCACTAGTCTAACCCTTTCGACATGGTATTTTTTGTTTTAGGGGTTATTAATTGTAGAATAATTTTTTAAATAGTAATACTGTTCTAAATATCCATTTCTTTCTTTTTTTTTTTTTTTTTAAAGATTTATTTTTATTATTTTTTTCATTGGAAAGGCGGATATACAGAGAGGAGAGACAGAGAGGAAGATCCTCCGTCCGATGATTCACTCCCCAAGTGAGCGCAACGGGCCGATACTATGCCGATCCGAAGCCAGGAGCCTCCTCCGGGTCTCCCACGCGGGTGCAGGTTCCCAAAGCCTTGGGCTGTCCTCGACTGCCTTCCCAGGCCACAGGCAGGGAGCTGGAAGGGAAGCGGGGCTGCCGGGATTAGAACCAGCGCCCATATGGGATCCCGGGCGTGCTAGGCGAGGACCTTTAACCACTTGCGCCACTGCGCCGGGCCCTAAATATCCATTTCTTGTGCAGATAGTAATAGAGTATGTTTTCAAGGAATTAGTACATTTTATGTATGTTACCAAATTTGTGGACATGCTATTGTTCAAAATTTTATGATGTTAGTAATGTGTACCTATTCCTTTTTCTCTTGGTCAGACATGGTTAGTAATTTATAATTTTATATGGTTTGGGGGAATTAAGTTTTTTACCTTTGTTTATTTTCTCTGCCATTGTTTTGCTTTCAACTTCATTGATTTCTCCTCTGAACTTTTATTATAGTCTTCAGCTTGCTTTACATTTTCGAATTTCTCTTCTGCTTATTCCCTGTGGTGAAAGTTTAGGTTGTTGATTTTGATGATCATTTATGCATGCATTCAGTGGTACAAAATGGTAAATTATATGTACATTTTCATTTGCTTTAAAATATTTTCCATTTCTTATGAGACTATTTAAATTTATTTTAAACACTTTGTTCATAAAAGAAGACACATTGCATAGATATACTCTCAGCTGTACTTGATTCTGTTCTTTCCTTCCTTTCGTAATCCCCTGCTATTTTCCTTTTAGTTTTACAAGACACCATGATTTTAATGCACCATTTACCATAATATTAAACAAGTAAAAAGTGGAAAGATAACAGTCCCACAGGTCTGTAAACAAGAGATAAAAAAGTCAGATCAGAAGATGTCCATTTCATTCCTGTGCTTTTTTCGTGTTCTAACGACCACAGATTAGGAAGAATATGTTTGTGTCCTTGGGACTAACTTATTTCACTAAGCAAAAATGGTTTCAAATTACATAGATTTTGTTGAAAAATAAAACAGAATTACTTTTTTCAAAGAGATTTATTTATTTTTATTGAAAAGGCAAATCAGATTTATAGAGATGATACAGAGAAAGATCTTCCCTCCTGTGGTTCACTCTATAAGTACAGCCTTTGGCCAGAGCTGACCCCATCCATCTGAGCCAGGAACTAGGAGTTTGTTTTTTTTTTTTTTTTTTAAAGATTTATTTTATTTTTTATCAGGTAGTCAGATATACAGAGAGAGGAGAGACAGAGAGGAAGATCCTCTATCTGACCGTTCACTCCTTAAGTGGCCTTTACAGAGCAAGTCCAAAGCTGGAGCTTCATCCAGGTCTCCCATACAGGTGCAGGAATCCAAGAACTTGGGCCATCCTCTACTGCTTTTCCAGGGCACAAGCAGGGATCTGGATGAGAAGCGGGGCCACCTGGACTGGTACCTGCATCCTTATGGGATTCCAACAGATGCATGGCAAGGACTTTAGCCACCATGCTATCATACCAGGCCTGAACCAGGAGCTTTTTCTGAGTTTACCATGTGGATGCTGGGTGTGAAGTAGTTGGCCCATACTCTGCTGCTTACCCAGGCCACGATGAGGGAGCTCCATGGGAAGAGATGCAGCTGGGACACGAACTGGTACCCATGTGTCATCTTAGCACTTGCAAGGTGAGGATGTAGCCAATTCATTTTTTTTTAAGATTTATTTAGATTTTTGAAAGGCAGATTTTTGCAGAGGGAGAAAGAGCGACAGAGAAGAGGTCTACCTTCTGCTGATTCATTTCCCAAATGAGTACGGTGGCCAGAACTGAGGTGATTCAAAGCTGGGAGCCAGAAGTTCTTTTTGGATCTCCCACTTGGGTACAGGGGCTCAGACTTGAGTCATTCTTTGCTGTTTTCCCAGGCCATAGGCAAGGAGCTGGAACAGATGTGGAGCAACTGGGAAACAAACTGGCCCTCATTTGAAAGCTGGCACTTGCAGGCAGAGGATTAGCCAGTAGAGCTATCCCATCAACCCCTATGTCACGATTTCTTTATGTAGTTGTCAGATCTGAGCATCTGGGTTGATACCATAGTTAGCTGTTGTATTTGGAACTGTAGTGCAAACAAGTCTGTCATATGCTGATTTCATTACATTTGGACAAATCCCAGGAAGAGGATGGCTGGTCATATGGTTGATCCGCTGTGACTGGAGAGCTTTCTTCATATGACTTCTGTCCTTTCATGTTTGCCCATACGTGCTTTATGGCCAAGAAGGGGCTTTGTCTCTTTTTGAAATATTCTGTGTGATCCTGAGACAAGTCTGTTTTGTTGCTGTGGTTGGATGAAGCATCCTCTAAATGTCCACTCAATGCAGGTGATTGGTGCTACTTTTCTGCTCAACTGAATCCTTATGATTTGATACTCAGTGATGGAGGTGTTGGGACTGGTGTTGGGGTACAGCGGTTTTAAGTGTCACCTGAACCCCATAGGAGCCTGGTTAAAGTCCCAGATGTTCTGCTTCTGATCCAGCTCCCTGCTAACATTCCTGAGAATGCAGGGATGATGGCCTGAGTCAGGGGGCCCCTGCCACCGATGTGGGAGCTCCAGGAGAAATTCCAGGCTCCTGGCTTTGGCCTGATCTGCACCAGGCTGTTGTGGCCATTTGGAGAGTGATCCAGTGGGTGGAAGATCTCGTTCTTTGCATTTCCTGTCTGTAATTCTGCCTTGCAAACAAAGAAATCTTTAAGGATATCAACGGAGGTGTCTTGAAATCTGCAATGGTAACAGTGGGATTGTCCATTCCTGCTCGTAGTTCTTACCCGTGTCATCTGATGAGTGAGTGCCATCTAATGAGGCAGCCTCCATGCAGGTAATGTGTTGCTTATACCTGATTTTATTGCCTTTAGTCCTTAGCAGTTCCACTGTACATTTGAGAACAAGTATCTTCCTTGTGATTGTTGAAGTTTTGAATCAATTTTGTGTCTTTGTCTAAAGCATTTTTATGGGCCCAGCATGGTGGCGCAAGTGGTTAAGGTTCTTGTCTTGCATGCCCGGGATCCCATATGGGTACCGGTTCTATACCGGCAGCCCTCTTCCCTTCCAGCTCCCTGCCTGTGGCCCAGGAAAGCAGTCGAGGACAGCCCAAAGCTTTGGGACCCTGCACCCGCGTGGGAGACCTGGAAGAGGCTCCTGGCTTCGGATCGGCATAGCATCGGCCATTGTGCTCACTTGGGGAGTGAATCATCGGACGAAGATCTCCCTCTCTCTCTCCTCTCTGTAAATCTGCCTTTCCAATAAAAAAAATAAAAATAAATCTTTAAAAAAAAAAAGAAACCAATTAATGACGTGTTGAACTGTGATTATGCAATATGCTCCCAGGATTCTACTTTTTTTTTTCAGACACGTTTTTCTTTGCTGTTTAGAAAATATATTTTTGTTGAATTGTCTTTCCTGTGTTATCTCCATTTTGATATTGAGACCCTTTTTCAAAAATTTATTTTTCTTTTGCAGCCATTGTATTTTTTGCTTTTTTGAATACTTACATTCAATTTTTATATTTATGTTCTGCTAATTGGAGTGACTTTCTGTTTTTATTTTTGTTTTTTTAACTTGTTTCTGGGTTATTTAGCAATTACATGCCACAACATTGTAATGTGAACTACTCTGAGGTATTTGTTAGAAATATTGTAAGAATTTTCATCTTTCTATTAGAATCTGTTATGTTTTTTCCAGGGCGAATTGATATTTTCTTATGCTTTCTGTATTAATTTTGGATTTCATGCTGAGTATTTGAAATTGTGCTGTAAGATTCTGAGTTTTGAAAAATAGCTTATGGACTTTAGAAAAGTCATTGTTTTGTTAGGTAATCAGTCTTTCAGGTTTAGGTTGCAAGTTCCATGCGTATTGCATGAATGGATTCTGAGTTCAGTATTTTCAGTGTTTCCAGTGTTAAGCTCTCTGGAGGTGTGTGTGTGTGTGTGATACCTAGGCAATGCCTTTTTAAATTAGTTTTATTATAGAATTTCTCACTAGGTTAGCCAGATCATATGTACTCATGTCCAACTGTGGGGTGACCCCAGGAAGTCCTTTAGAAAAAAACCTTCACAATGTCTTTTCTGCAAGGGCTTTCCTCACTGTGATTCAGTGCCTGTTAAGCTTCTAGTTCCCTGGGCTGACCTTCTGATATTAGGCCAGAAAACTGGGGGTTTAGTTACCTTTTTCTCCCTAATGCTCCTGCATCCAGATACAAGCAGCAGCAGGACAGAGGGAGAATCAAACCAGCGAAGGTTTGAAATACACTCCCAGAGAGCAGGGCTCTGGCTTTTGTAGAGGAGGGTTCTTGTTCCTCAGGGTCTGGGTTCTACCTGCAACAGGAGAATGCTTCTAGCACATGGAGAAAGAGGGAGAATTAATCAAGAAGAGTCCTGCTCTCTGAGCCCTGTGCCTGCCAGGTTACTGTGCTGAGGAAGAGGACTATCCCTGGGTGTATTTCTGTGTATTTTGTGCCCAGTTAGGATCTCTGCATTGCAAGCTGACAGATGCTACTTAGGAAACATGGTAACTTATCTCCAATAGTGACACTTCCAACTCTGTTATTTCCAAATCTGATTGTTACTTAATTTGCAGGTCCCCCAATTAGTGGTCCATGCATTTTGTCCAGGTCTTAGAGTTGTCTTTTAGTAGGAACAAAGATATCAACTGCATTTAGCCTGTTTTTTTTCAAAAACTGAAAATTTATCTCCTCCCTTCACCAAGAAAAGAAAAAAGAAAAAGAAAAAGAAAAAAGAAAAAAAGAGAGAGAATGTAAAAAAAAAAAAAACCGAAGAAACGGTCTTACCCACTTTACTGTAGCCCTTGACTCTTTGTGCCCTAATCAACTATGTAAAGATTATCAAAATAAAATAATAATTAAAAAAGAAAATTGAGACTTTTCTATTGATCTATAAGACTTCTTTTAAAAAAACGCTCCTAGTGTATGTAACTTTTTGCCATTTCTTTTTGTACACTGGCTGAGGGCCCTGTGAAAGTAATTGTGTGTTGTGTTTCTGGGGAGGTGTGTTGGTATCATTTAATGGCATATAAACTATTACCTGTCTGTTCTTTCACCTTCCTTACTGGACTGTGACCATCCTAAGAGCAGATGCAAATGTTTGTTTCATAGCTTCTGCTCCCATCAGCCAAGAGTGCCAGTCTGAATATGGATACAAGAAATATTCAACAATATTATTTCACTGTTTCAATTTCTACGACAGACCATATATTATGAAACCCATTTTCTGTTTTACTAATTCATGTTTCTGCAAAGTCAAGGTTATTATTAAATATTTCTGGCCATCATTTAAATGTTCCATAGTGGAATTCAAGTGTATTCTTCTCTCAAAGATATGAAATGAGTAGGTCCTTGTGGTCTTATTATTTTGTTTTTTTTTTTTTTTCCACATTTAGTCAGATTTTGTTTCCTGGGAGGCTGATTTGAAGATTCACTTTCGTTGTTCACATATTGAATGATTCAAAATTGTCTAAGCTTTGGATTGAGGGTGAAATCATTCTTTTTATTTTATTATATTTTTGGGAATCTTTACATAGTTAATTAGGGTAAAAAGGTACAAGGGCAATAGGAAAGTGGGTAAGGCCACTATTTCCCTATTGTTTCCTTCATATATCTGAGGTAAAGGGAATATTGAGGGAGAAGCCCCACCCAGTCTCCCGCCCACCCCAGGTCCCTGATGTGGGGCGTGCTCTGAGATCCTTGCTCAAGTGGTTTTGATAGTTCACCAGTTATGAATCGCTGCCAATCTAGCCACTCCAGGCACGATGAGGCTGTTGAAGAATCTACTGATTGACATAGTCCATCATAGAGTCTCCGTTTGTCCAGTATTTCGCTGCTAACACATAGCTGAGGTGGTTGATTGACCTGTTCTATCTTCTGTCTTTTCTTGGTTAGGGTTCTGAGTCTGAAAGCTCGATTGAGGGGATCCCCAAAGAATCTTTGAGGTGTTTTCAGACCAGATTCCTATATGTACTATAAAGTACAGGGCCCTCCACAGTCCATCACTCCAGTCAGCTGGTGATTGCAACTGCTCGGTTGATTCTGTTTCCGCCCCCGACTTCCACTGGAACCAGTGGGTGTTGCAGTCCATCCTGGCTCTGCCTAGCACATACTCGGTCCTCACATAAACCAGTGGGAGCTGCAGGCTAGTCAGAGCGACCCACAATAACCACCACCAGGCCCGCCCCTACTCTGGTTTGCCAGTATGTGTAGCAGACTAGTCCAGTCTGCCCCTGACCCAAGCCAAATGCATGCCAGTTGGAAACTAACCATGACCTCTTCTGGGCTGTTTCCTTCCATGCTTCTTGTGCTTATTTGTAGGGTCTGTGTCCTGTCAGAGGAGTTGCTCAGGCTCCTCCATCAGAACCCCTCCTGGTGCCAGGTTTCACGCTTGCCAGTGTGTCCATGGGCCAGCACTACTCAGTTCGTCTCCTGTCCTAGCAGGAACAGTGGCTTCTCCTAACAAGCCTTCAACCCATTCTGGTTCTTCTGATAGATGTATCAGCCCAGCCACAGCTGGTCCATACTCACATACAGCTCATACATGGCTCAGTTGGGGTTGAAACCCAGCCTAGTCCATCCCACATCTAGAGGGTGAAATCATTCTTGAAGAAGCATTCTTGATCGTTGGGTCCTACATCCAGAGCTATTAGCATCTCTGTTCAGCAGAGAAGTACATCCTCGGTTTTACCTGTAATCAGAATGAATGGAGGATCAGCATTGCATCTCAAACTAGAATTTGTTGTCTATGGCAAGTTTAAATAGTTTATTATTATATTATCCTATTAGACTACCAGCTGTTTCCACACATGAATGCAACTCAAGAGGAAGGTTCCTTTCAGTGCGTTGCAAAGGCCAAACCAACATCTACTTTTTCACAACCATGTTGTGTACATTACTACTTCAGCATCAGGGTTGTGGTTGGGCTTGTGTGAGTTGCCACATGTGCTTCTTGGAAGAGAGGAAGCAGGCAGCCACTGGATTTTGGGCTCACATCTGAACTTGCTATTGTGAGGTTTCTCAGGCTTGGCCTGGCTGTGCATCCACAGGTACAGTGCTCTAGCTGGCCCCTAGCAGCTCAGGCCATGCCATTGTCTTCTCTTGAACTGGTACCTCCTATGAGCCAGAATTCTGGGTTTGGCTGACAGCTGGCACCAACTTTAATTTTCTCCAAGTTTGTAAGACAGAGTATACACTTGCTACAGAATATGAAATGTGCTCACCATTCTTGTCAAACATTTTGGGTGTTAATGTGAATTTTTTTACCCTTTGACAGAAAATGTCATGGCTATTTTAAGAGGAAAAAGGGAGAAGGTGCCTTATATGAATTCCCTCATGGTGCCACCCTTCCGGAATGACAATATATTCTCATCTTAGCTGCCTTACCTGCTACTTTTATCTGAGAACTCGTTCTGTGTCATGTCTGCTGGCTTGCTAGTTTTCAATTGCATGTTTCTTGGATGAGCTTTTCGTCTTTTGATAACACTGACTGTCATATATTCAATGTTGCTTTTGAGTCTGCTGCCTTGCATTTGTCTTTGTCCTCAGAAAATCTTGTCTGTCTTTGCCGTGGTTCAGCCATCTCTTACATAAAGCCATGAGGCAGGAGGTTTCTGCATTAGCTTTTCCTTCCTGGGTACTCCATACTCATTTTGCTTGTTCAAGTATGATCTTTAGGGAAAGGAAAAAACTCAAATGAACACCATACCCTCAATGCTGTTCATTTTCCCCCAGGTCTCTGAAATCTTTGAATTTGCAAATCACTTCTTTTGATTAATTTATTTTGAGTGACAGGGGAGAAGTTCATGGTCCACAAGCTGGGTACGTGTCATGAGACAACTGTAGGTTGTCAGGTGCCTATTACAGGGGGACATGACCAATACTGGATCACTAAGTCAGGCATGTTTGTTACTTTTCCGTCAGACTCAATCAATCATGGTAGAGCACTAAAGATAAAGTGTTATGTAAGGATAGTGAGAATATAAAAACAACATGATATTAATCTGCTTTTGATTCCTTTAACTAAAGTATCCCTCTTAGGAAAGGTTGATTTCAGCATACAAATTGGAATTTTCACAGCGTAGGATCAGGTGTCCTCATAGTGTGATGTCAGATGGAGGTGGTCTTGGCAGGCATATGGGGACAATTATGTGGTGGGCCAGGCCGGCAATAGAATAGGTAACTAGAACTAAAATAATTATTTTGCTTGTTTTAACCACCTTCCAAAGGCACACTGCAGTGACCTAAAGACCTCTCACCCAATATATCTTCCATATGCTACAATTAGTTCAAGTCTGCACCTTTAGTCCATCAGCCTTCGATGTTAAGACAGTAGAGTTTGAGCATCTTGCATGTGTTTTGGGAAGACAAATCTTACTCAACCCATAACAAATACTGGAGTCAGTAATTTCTTCACCCTGTATGTATGCATATCTCTGATTAAATGAATTATTCTTTCCTCTTTAAATACCTTCCTTCCTTAATGCTTACCTATCTATCTGTTATTATAGGAGACAAGAGTCAAAGAATGACAGACTATCCAAGACCTGGTGATTGATTTTCTTTCTTTATAGATTTCTAGTCTCACCCTTATGATTCTCTGTTGTTTGTATATTCTTCACTCAGATGCATAACAGAGATAGACTAATGCTTCCATTCAAACTGCTATGCAAGAAATATCTATTGGGCAGATTGGATACACCGTGCAGAATCGAGTAGGGGTGAAGATCTGTACCTCTGTGAGTGGGGTAGTGATTCTCAGAGGAAAAGGAGTCTGTTGGTGGGAGGAAATCACACAGGGTTCTGTCCCAGTGTCTCCCTCGTAGAGACGTCACTGGCTACTCAGCGTCTCAGACATGACAGGTTTCACTTCCTCTGCAGTTTGTTCAGACCTCCTCCGTAGAGTGTGGGATGTTCTGTTTATCCAGAATGCTCACCCTCCACAGCCGATTCAGGAACGTATGATTTTAGCTCTGAAACAGGCCAGAAAGAAGAGATTCTTTATTGTTTTAATCCTTGTTTCTGTATGTCGGTTGTATCATTTATAAAAGCAGCCAAAATAGTGCCTCCTGCTGTAGAGAAATAGCTGGGCAATAGCTAGAGTAGCACCTGGCACATGGCAGGCGCACAGTGACTTTGAGCCATAATCTGCCATCTTCTTGCACAGGACACTGGTGTATCCTTTTGGCTGAGGAGTACTCTTCTTTTCCCTGAGTTCCTTCCTGTCTTGCTGTACAATGGCAGCTCTTCATCTTTGCCATCCCGTCTGTGGTCTGTAGACTTCTCCTTGCAAACTGGATAACATTTTCCTTTTCCCAACCTATAAGAAGCTTTCTTTCTTGCGTTAGTTTCACCAAGAACAGTGGCGAAAGTTTGTTGATTCCATTTGAAAATTCTGCTTACAACTTGAACTCTACTTTTAGAGAAGGAAGTTGAAGAACTAAGAGACTAGTGAGTGCTTTACATTCTCTAAACGACTCTCAGGCTCTCCTTGATCATGGTAGCCTAGTCATATTGTTCTCAGTCTGAATATCAGTGTGTTGAAGGAATAAACACACCCACCTTCCCTGTGTCAGTACTTGAATTTGCTCCTCAGCTCTGATTCCTGGCTCCAGTTTCCTGCCAGTGTGGACCCTGGGAGGCAGTGGTGATGACTTGAAGCAATTGCTTTCCTGACATTCCCCACAAGAAAACCCTTTTGAGGTCCTAGTGTTCATTTTCAACCCTTCCTGCTCCTGAACACTGTGAACATTTTTAGGGTAAGGCAGCAGATGGGTATTCCCTGCAACTTGGACCAATCATTCAATAGAAAGAAGCAGATGGAGTGCAAGGGAATTCACTCTGTCAATATGCAAGAGCTGATCTCAGATATCTTGCTTCCTGTACTTGCCCAGACGTTGAGAGTCACTGAGAAAACCTCTATTGAGGTCTCAGCATTTTTGCATACTGCAGTCACGCAGTCTATTGTGTGTCTTTTCATTTTGAGCCCTGTTTTAATGCTTTTGAGTGTTTTAAGATTCTTTTATGTATATAAAATGCAAAGTTAGAATGAGAGAGAAGAATTTCATTCAATAGTGCATTCTCCGGATACACTTTGGTGCATTCTCCCAATGTCTAACCTTTGGGCTGGGTTTGGACTGGCTTTGGCCAAAGCCAGGAGTTAGGAATTTCTTCTAGATCTCCCAAAGGGGTGGCAGGGGCACAGCATTTGGGTCACTGCTTTCCTAGTTTCAAGAGCAGGGAACTGGATCAGAAATGCAGTAGCTGGGGCATGAACTGGTGCCCACATAGAATGTCAACATGACAGGCAGCAGCTCAACCCACTCACCGTGCTAGTTCTCTAGCAACTTTTTTTTTTAAAGATTTATTTATTTATTGGAAAGTCAGATATACAGAGAGGAGGAGAGACAGAGAGGAAGATCTTCCGTCCGATGATTCACTCTCCAACTGAGCACAACGACCGATACTATGCCGATCCGAAGCCAGGATCCAGGAACTTCTTCTGGGTATCCCACATGGGTGCAGGGTCCCAAGGCTTTTGGGCCGTCCTCGACTGCTTTCCCAGGCCGCACAAGCAGGGAGCTGGATGGGAAGTGGAGCTGCCAGGGTTAGAACTGGCGTCCATATGGGATCCTGGTGCGTTCAAGGCGAGGACTTTAGCCGCTAGGCCACTGTGCCGCAGGCCCTCTAGCAACCCTTTACTGTCTGAATTAATTATCGAGTTATTCTTTTACATTCCAAATTAATTATTTGTCAAATGGCAGATATGGTGTTTTCTTTAGAAAAATATTTTATTATGTGATTGACAACATGGATAACTTATACCATGCCTGATTCATTGGAGGTAGAGATGGATGTATTTGTACCCATCAGTTGTCATTGCATTTTAGTTATTTATAAGAGCAGCAATAACTTGAAGATAGGATCAAGCTTCTTCTTTCCATTTTCTTTGCTTATAATGGAGGCTCAAAATAAAGATAATGGTAACCATTATCGTGTTTCTGTTAGGAGCCAACACCTTTAAGTACATTATCTTTTATTTGCTCATCACAGCAGCCACATGGAATTAATGTTATTACTTCTCTTTCTTTATGGGTTAAACAAATGTGTTGTGTCATAGAGAGGTTAGCTAGTAGTATCCCTAAATCTGCCAGAAGGTGGTAGTGTTATGGTTGAAATGTTATGGGTCAAGCATCAGGTTCATGTTCCCATACACTTTACTGTTTTCTTTCGTGCTTTGGGGACATCAAGTACAACTGAATTGACCATCCAGCTTTTTTCGTCACTGAAGCCAATGCAAAATGGAAGCAACAGAGACAACAGAATGGTGTTGCAGTAACCAGATACTCAGTGTCAGTCAGTGAGTGGCAAACTGAGCTCCAATGATAGCCAGAGCTCCACCAACAGCCAGGTAGGGGAAGGGAGTTCACTGGAAGCTCAGGAGGCGACCCAGGCAAAGAACTGCCAATCCTGCTGATTTGTTTGATCAGAAGCATAGACAGAGCAGCAAACCCCGAACAGTCAGTTTAGGAACATGATGGATTTTACATCCCTGACCCTCCCCCAGCAGAGCCACACCAAGCACCATTTTGTGTAGTGAGGCAAAGGCTGTGTGACTGGGACCATAGCAATCTGTGCTATTGCTAAGTCAAGAGCCAAGTCATATCTGGCTGAGTGGATTCGGTTCCACAGGGAAAACAGAATGGGTGGCATCCTATAGATTTTACCCAAAATAGTCTGGGTACTCCCCACATCTATTAGCCAGCAGATCCAGAACAGGCGTCATTTTGTACTGTGTGGCAAATGGTGTGAGACTGGAGGGACAACAGTTAGCTGCGCATATGCTAAGCTGGGAGTGAACTCACTTCTAGCTCAGTGCATTTCATTGGTTTCACAGGGAAAATGGTGCCAACTTTGGCATCCTGTGGGTCCTACCAAAAATAGGTCCATGTGGCCCTCAGACCAAACAACCAGGGTCTGGCAAGATTAGCACCACCAACAACCCAGATATTAAGGAGATGTGGTGTCTCCTTAATCCTGGGAACTGCTCAAATAGAAAGTGGGAGAAAGTTTGTGCAGGCAACAGTGCAGCCAAAGCATAGGATAATAGGAGTTGGAAAGTGTTAATCCAGGAGCTGAGGCAACGGGGACCACAAAATGGAAGCCTAACACAAGAGTCCAGGCCTTAAACTCACTGGAGGGAGCAGCACAAGTGAATCTACCGAATGCAATCAATAAAATCTACCTGTAGACCTGTGGGTGATACAGTTTAGAAACCTGCCCCAAGGGGAAGAACTTGCTAACCAGAATGTTCTTGGTGCAGTTACCAAAAGAAAATGAGACAGAGACACAAGGAATATTACTGATGACTTCCTGCAAAAGAACAACAGCTGTGGCCAACCTCAGGGTTAACTGAGGAATATATCTAGGAAATGGTAAAGCACATACAGGAATTTAAGGGATTTGTCAGGAAATAGCAATACTGAAACAAAATCAAGCCTAATTATTAGAAATGAAGGAGGCCAAATTGAATACTCAGTGGCAGAGAGTGATGGTGGGGGAGGGCAAGTCACAACAGTGGAGTGAATAAGGAAGAAAGAATCTTAGAATTGGAAGATTTTTCTTGTCATGACGAGGAAACAAGCAAAAATATGGAAGAAGAGTTGGGTCAAGCTAAGAAAAAGTACTCAAGAATTAAGGAACACCATTAAAAAGGCCCAATATAAGAGTTAGGGAGGTTTTATAAGGCACAGAAAGAGAAGCTGGTTTTAAAGATGTGTTCAATGAAATAATAAATGAATAATAAATGAATTCCTTAATATGAAGAAAGAATAGGGGAGCAACATACATGAGGGGCACAGAATGCCCATTGGGATTGACCAAAAAAATCTTCAACATGACACATGATAATCAGTCTTTGTTCAGTGAAACATAGAAAAATATCCTTAAATGTGTACGTGGAAAAAAAAAATCAATTGACCTATAGAGGAATGGCAATCAGAATAACAACTGACTATTCAGAGGAAACTGTGCAGGCCAGAAGAGAATGGAATGACATATTCCAGATTCTAAAAGTAAGATATTTTCAGCCCTGAATAACATACGTAGCAAAGCTTTTCTTTGTCTTTGAAAATGAAATAAATTCCTTCCACAGTAATGAATATGCCTCTTTCCAGACCTGCACTACTGTCCACCAAACTCAAAGGCAAATGTGGAGAACAACCAGCAAAATAACAACAGCAACAAACAATCCACTGCTAACATGACAGAACCAAATTACTACATATTTACGTTAACCGTGAAGGTAAATGCAATAAACTCATTGATCAAATAAGATAGATTAGTAGACTGGATTAAAAAAAGAACCTATCTGTATGTTGCCTACAGGAAAAACATCTTACCATCAAAGATCAGCAGAAAGTTTATCGCATGGATTTTGATGTTTTTGTTCTTATTTTCATACATTAAAAACTGTTTTTCCCTTATAATAAATTCTTCATTGACTCATTTGTCATACAATAGCATCATTTTCTTCAAGAAGGTTCTTCATTTTTCTTTTTCATTTCTTCATACAACATTAATCTTTCAGTAGCATGTTACTTAACTTCATGGCATTGTAAATTTCTATTTTTCTTCCTCTTGTTGATTATATTTGGTAGCTTTTCACGTAAGGGGATGTATGGTAACTGTGTGATGGGGACTATCATATCCAGATGTGAAGATACAATGCAGTGTGCATCTCTACTTCCAAATCAAGGATGGACTCCCAGTGAAACTGTTAGAATATATCTTTCAAAGAAGATGCTGGACTCTTTGCCATTGTTCATACTTGCAATGTCAGGAGACACTTAAATAGAGAGTGAAAGACTTATGACTGTTTATGAAAAACTGTATTTTAATAATATAGGGAAAATCTGTAGTGGGGTGTGGGAGGGCAGTGGGAACTTGAGGAGGAGGTAAAGGAAATTCCAAGCCTATGGAATTGTATAATAAAATAAATTAAAAAAAAACAGAAAAAAATCATCTTCAAAGTGTAATGGCTTCTAGTCCTTCCTCCTCTTAAATTCTTGAAATATGATTTCTAAAACATAATATGTATACTACGCTTTGGTAAATTTTATCCAATAGTTTCATTTTTTTTTTATTACCGTGTTTAGCTATAATGTTTGTTCGAGTTATTCTGTTTTCTTCTTCAAAGCCGTGCCTTCTTGATTCACAAAAGAAAGGTTAAGGTAACATGTTTGATCCCTTCCTTCACTCTGCCATCTTTCTAATTAATTCTATTCTTGAGAAGATCATTCTCTACTGTCTCTATGGAGTTCCTGACTGCTGTGCTTGGGAATACTACAGAAGCTTAATTCTTACACAGTTTTAAACTTCACTTCTTCAGATGCATGCGTAGTTTCACAAATGTGGAAAAGAACATTGTTCATTACCTGAAGCAATGATTTTCTTGACAGTGATAGTTGCTGCTGTTACTTAAAGTCTCAGCTGCTGTCTTCTACAGAAACTTGCTTCCTGAATTTATTTAGGCATTTCAGTTTCAGTCCTAGGCCTGTAAGTACCTAGGAGCCCTGTTGCCCTGGGATTTTCAGGCAGAATTTTTCTCTCTGTGATCACTGAAAACAGCAACACTGCTAACTGCTGATGACTCAGATAACCCAGAGCTGACCCAAGGAGTATTTCAGCCTGGCTCAGAGCCGAGGCCTCCCCGGCTTCCTTCCCCAGCATGGAGATGAGCGTCTGTAGGTTGTCCAGATGCTGGCAGCAGCCCCACTGCTCACCACAGCATTCGTCTTCCCCCCTGTTCTTCTAGACAATGACACAGAAAAACTTGGAAAAGGTGTGGCAGCATTGGGGTTTTTATGGAGGCATTATAGATTTATAGACTTTGGAAAAATATTCTGTCAATAAATTAAAGTTATCATTTCTGTTGTCAGAGTTGAACAAATGAGTGGTAAGGATAGTTCAATTGTGTTGTGGAAAAAGAATCTGATTTGTTGTCATGTTGTGTGTGTGTGTGTGTGTGTGTGTGTGAGTGAGCACTGCCAAGATTCTTAGCTCATTGAAACCATTTCCTTTCTCTTTTCAAATTAAAATCTTTTTGCTGAGAATAACTGGTCTTTGGATACAGGACTAGGAGTTATGTGTAGCCTTGGCCATGAGCTTCCACTGTTGTTACCTTTAGTTTTGCTCCAGAAATCAAAATCTAGCTTGCGAGTACAGCTCCTGGGTCCTTTCCTCTCTCCCAAATTCAAGCCTTCCCTGGGAAGAGGAATCACAATGTTGGCTTTTGGACACCTGTCTTCATGCTGTGGGCCTGATGACATCTACAAGTTCCTGATTTTCCCCAGGTTCTTTTCTTGAAACACTGGCTCTGTTATTTTATTTTTTTAAAAAGATTTATTTTTTATTGGAAATGTAGAGCTGCAGAGAGATGAAAGAGATGGGGGAGAGAAAAAAGTTCTTCCATCTGCTGGTTTGTTTTTCCTAAAGGGCCACAATGGCCAAGGTTGGGCTGGTCCATGGCCAGGAGCCTGGAAATTTTTCTGGGTCTCTCCTGTGTGGGGATGTGGGAGCCCAGACACTTGGGCCGTCTGCTGCTGCTTTCCCAGGCACATTAGTTACATGCTTTATCAGGAGTGTTACAGCCGAGACATGAGCAGGTGCTCATGTGCAATGCCACTGCCACAGCTTGAGGCTTAGCCAGCTTTGCCAGCACTGGCCCTTGCTTTCTGATGGGAGCTTGTAAGACCTTTGCTTTTCAAGTGGCTTTGAGTCTTGATTCGTTCTGTGGATCTGAGTGTAATGATCATATCCCTTCCATTCTGTTGAGGTCAATGTTTGCTTTGCCCACATCAGCTAGGTAGTTACTGGAGGTCCTTTCACTGAGGGGTAGTTGTTTTCCAGGCTCCACACAGCCTTCCTGTTGAAGGTTTCCCCATTGCTTCATTGAGCATAGGCTGTCATTGTTTTTCTAGAAAGACAGAATCTTCCTTTGTGGAGGGGTTCTGAAAATTCAGAGTCTTTACAGGATGATCTTTGGAATCTACTTATTTTTTAAACTAAGATTTATCTTATTTATTTGGAAAGAGGGGATACAAAGCCATTCCATCAATCCCAAATGTCTGCAGTAGCTGGGTATGGACCAGGCAAATCCAGAAGCTTGGAACTCCGTCAGGATCTACCATGTGGTGGCAAGGGGCTAAGTACTTGTTCCATCTTCCAGTTTTATCCCAGGTGCATTACTGGGGAGCTGGATTGGAAGCCACACAGGCAGGACTTGAACCTTGTTCTTTGATAGGGAATATCAGCATTGCAGGTAGTGGCTCAACCCATTGTATCACAGCATCAACCCTCTCGCTGATTTTTAAGAGAGGGGATAAAGTGATTGCTTATCTTAGTAAAGATGCAGGGTGGAGTTCTACACACTGCCAGTTACAGAACATATTTCCATTTTCAGTTTTCTACAATGCTTCCTGTAAGATTGCTGACCTGTGTAAGGAGGTGGTCCCATCCAACAGCTGTAGTGTACCGCTGTGGGACTTGGAAGTCAGTGGAGATCTGGATTGTCCCAGTTGTTCTTGGCTTGACTAGCATGTATGTGCCTACAGATGCAGCATTTATGGAAAGGAGCTGGTTTAAAGGGGGATGCTGAGGTGAGAAATTGGGAAAAATGGGCTGTTTTCAGCTTTGCTGTGCTTGTAAAGCCTGAAGAATCAAAATCAGATGTGCTTAAGATTAACCCCTTTTACTTCCTGCTCTGCTTGCAATCAGGTTGGTGGAGGCGCCTGCCTCTCTGCAGGTCTTGCTTCCAGACTTCAGCATTATTAGACACCCCTTTTTCAACATGACTCAGGCCCTGACTCAGGAGGGCTAGTTTTGCAGAGATCTGTTCTGCGCAGCTTGGGGCAAGCCCTTCACTTTAGACATGGCCAAGAAGGAAAATGTGGTTTTGTTTGGTTATAAAATGAAATTGCAGGTATTGGGAGAAAATAGAAAGTAAACATTTTCTGATGTGCATTTTCAGATAGTGGCAGCACCCGTAGAGCTACAGCCTGGAAGTGTTTAATTGGATCCATTTTAGAAGTTAGGGCATGCCTGGGTTAAGCTTTAAATAACATGTGAGGAGAAATGGTTTAGTTTGGCAGCCGTATTCAGACTACCACAATTTGCTCATGGGAGAAAGGAACAATATCAAAATTTATTAATCTCCTACTTGGCTGCTTGATAATTTAATCATACTATGTTAGTTATTATTCATAAAGGCTTCTTTGCAAATGAATATTCTTTTAATCACCCCAGTTTAATAAATTAAGACACTGGAGCTTAGAAAATCTTAGGAACTAGCTCCAAGTCAGACATTCGGTGGTAGTAAGAACTATAGCTAACATCACAGCCCCAAGATTTGCAAGTGACAAATCAATGTTTCATACATGTGGCTTAACAAGATGGTGACTTCAATATAGAGTCTGGTTGATGACAGACATACTCACATCCTCACACACACTCATGAGCATGGACATGCGCACACAGAGAAGAAGAACACTGGCCTGGGAGCATCTGTAGAGAATGTGTGATTATGAGGAAGACGTTTGTGAGCTTACTGGGAACAAACCCTTACTGGTCAACATTGCCTTCTTTTCTCATAAAGTTACTGGATATAGCAAGTTGTGAGGAGAGAATTCAGTAATAATGATCTTAGAAGGGTGTGTTATGTCATAGCAGGCATAGCTGCCACCTGTCAGGCTGTTGTTCCAGGTAAATGCTGGTTTGTGTCTTGGCTGCTCTGCTTCTGTTCTAGCCTCTTGGTGACAGCTTGGGAAAAGCAGTGGAAGATGGCTCAAGTGCCGCCCATGTGGGAGACCTGGCTAAAGCTCCTGCTGCCTTTGGACTGGCCTTGTGGAGCCATGGCATCCTTGCCTAGGATTTCCTTTCTTTCCCATCTGTAACCATATTTAGAAGTACACATGTGGCCTGATGTGTCTGTCTGTTCCCAGCTCTGGGTGCATTCCTGATGGCTGACTGTATCACAACCCTCATCTGTTCATGCTAGTAATAGAGCTGTTTACCTTTTAGAGACCCCTGTCCATTCCAGTCTCTGGAAATTTTAAGTCCTGATGTAGCCCAGAGAAGTTTGTTAAATGTGTGTAGAGAGATGAGGATGGGCTAATGAGAGTAGAGTAGACCTAGAAGTGGGTATGATGCAGCCCACAGCATCAGTGAAGCTGAGCAGCAAGGCAAGCTAAGTTCAGGCACTGAAGTCCAAAATTACAGTGACTTGGGTGAGATGAGAAGGTGCAGACATTCCTACATTTGAATGGTATAAAGGGAGCACCTCATCAGAATGACAAAGAGACGAGGCCTGGAGCAGATGGGAACAGCAACTGCTTTGGTTCCCATCACTGTGGATCAGAATAGCTTAAATTGGGTTACTCAAAACGAGAAAAATTCACAAAGCTTGAGAATTTGCACTGTCTCTTGGCAGGGAGGCCTTTGTTGTTAAGTCACTGTCAGTTTGATAGAGGGCAGCTGGTCCAGAACTAAGTATTTGCTCATCTGTCTGCAAGTTGTTGCTGATGATTAGCTGGGAGCTTAGCTGGTTGGATTGGATGCTTGCTTTTTTTTTTTTTTTAAGATTTTGTGTTTTTGGGGGGAATGCAGATTTACAGAGTTAAGGAAAGATATTCTGTCTGCTGGTTCATTCAGTATGTGCCCACAATAGTTGCAGCTGAGCCAATCTGAAACCAGGAGCCACGAGCTTCTTTTGGTCTTCCACATGGTTGCACAGTTCAAGGACTTTGGATCACCATCTGCTTTCCCAGGCCACAAGCAGGTGGTTGGTTGGGAACTGGAGTGGATGGGACATATGGGATCCTCATGCATGTAAGGCAAGGATTTAGCCACTGAGCCATTGTACCAGACCCACATTGGCTCTTTGCTGTATGGGCCTCTGGACTCATGCCTACCTCCTCCAGGGATCCAGGTGTTCCCTCACAGCCTGGTGGCCACTGGACAACCCATAGTGAGCATTATAGAGAAACAGCAGAACTACAGGCCTTTAATGGCCTTCCCTCATCTAAGATCACTTTGGCACATTCTTTTTGTGGCGTCAGTGCAAAGGGCTCTTTCCAGGCAAGGAGAGGGAAAGTTAGTCTCAGTTCTTGATGGAGAGCAAGGAGGGCAGGTGTGATGGAAGGGGCTGCTGTGTCATTTTGGGAAATCACAGTCTTCCTCCAAAGCTACCAGGGAGTTCGTAGAAAAGAGAAGAGGGGACAAAATGTGTTTCTGGACTTTGGTTTCAGGATCTGTGATCTCTCTCAAATGCACTGTTCATCCTATGATTGAAGAATGGATGCCGAGATAACTTTGAGAGAGTGTGTTTAGTTTGAGTGTCCTGAAACATTTGCTGTTAGAGGTAACTCTGTTATTGCCTTGTAACACCCCAGTTACAGCTTTGGCTCATTGAGTGCAGTTTGTCTTCTGCTTAGACTAAAGACTTGGAAGTCTTTTCTGGTTGAAGAGATAGTAGAAAGTGGCCTATGCTGAGGGCACTGTAAACTGAGCCCTGGGTACCAATACAAGGTGGGAGGCTTTTGGCCTTCCTAAGCTCTTAGGATAGAGATGCAGGCCCTGGCACCCACAAGGCAAAAAGGATGTGTTAAGTAGAGCTGTCAAAGGCTCACTCGTACTTATAATTTGATGAACAGAGAGAGGTAACAGATAATCCTTGCTTCCTATATGTCATGGGGAGCCATGGCTCCAGCGCTGATTGGGTGAAGCTGAGGCCTTTTACAATTGTTAAGTGGTATTTCTTTTCATTTTATTTCAAGATTTATTTATTTGAAAGATAGAGTAACACAGAGTGCTGGTTCATTCTCCAAATGGCGACAACATTCATGGTAGGGCTGGGCCATATCAGTAGCCAGGAGCAACTTCCAGTTCTCCCAAATGGGTGCAAGGACCAAAGGAATTCTACCATCCTCTGCTGCTTTCCCATGCTCATTAGCAGGGAGCTGGATTAGAAGTGACAAAGCCATGACTCAAAGCACCACTCATATGGAATGCTGCAACATAGGTAGCAGCTTACCTGCTTTGCCACAGTAATGGCCTCTAGTACTCATCCTGTAAATGTAATTTTATCTTTATTTGAGAACCAGACATTTGCACATACCCATAAATTGGATGCCTTCATCTGCTGGTTCAAATACCAGCCCCAGCTAGGACTGGGTCTGTCCGAAGACAGGAGCTCAGGGATAGGGAACTCAAGCTGGGTTCCCCCAGTTGGTGGCAGGGACCCAAATACTTGGTCTGTCACCTGCCGCCTGCCGGGTCCACATTCACAGGAATCTGGAATCAGGAATTGACATGAGACTTTAATCAAGGTGCTCACATATGGAATATGGCTATTCTAAGTGGCTTAACTGTTAGGCCATATGTAAGTTCTTTAGTCATTTTATAAATGCAACTTTATTTTTTCCTTTTAAATGTAGGAGATAAAAGTGACATGGAAACAAATCTTGAGCTAGAAAACCCATGGCTGTGGGAATGGTAAGTGTTCAGTGAATCAGTAGCAACATCGCCCATTGCCTTAAGTGGTTGTTACCTCTTCAGCAGGTACAGTGTGAAGCATTTGCTTTCAGGCTGTTAAGTATGTCTGAACAGGTGGGGGTTTGTACCAACCAGAGGTTAATATGTGCATGTGTTGGGTATAGCTCTCTTTTTCATTTGCGATTTTCCTCCTGTATCCTAAGTACCTGAGAATGTAGGGTTCTGTGCTTTCTGAAGGCTATGGTATTTCTGTCAGTGGGCCAAGCATGCAAAATACAAGCATCATTTGAATGTAAAATAGTGTTCTGAATTGTAAGTGCCTTAGGAGTATGGACTAATTTACAAAGTTTACATTTTATGGAATTGCATTTGTCAGTCAATCGGACAAGTATTTATGAAGAGTTTGAGTTTCAGATACTCATTTAGATGCACGGCAGCTAAGAGTAACCCAAGTTTTGGTCTCAAGCAACCCTATGTTAATTTGGTGAGAAAAACATTGAACTAAATGCAAATGTTTATATGCAGCTAATTTGAGAAATTGATAAGAGCTAAGAAAGGAAGGAAAGATTAGTAAAATAATGGAAAGTCATCTGTCTAGGTCTTCAGCAGTGTGTTTCTGTGGGGTAACATTTGCAAAGAAAGTAGCTGTCTGAAGATCAGGCTGAGGAACATTCCATGGGTTTATTTTTGTGATCAACTTGACAATTTGAAAGGGTAGAAATCAGACCACTGGCCAGTGGACAGAGAAAAGGAGTCAGAGAAGGGGATGGAGAGAGACAGAAGTTCAGCGACACAGTAGCTTGTCTATATGCATGAAATGTATATACTGCACTTATGCAGTAGGGGGTTTGCTTTCACCGTTACAGCAGTGAGAAGTTACTGGAGGGTTTCAGCATGCAGGTGGTATTACTTGGTTTAGTGTTCAGGAATACTGCCCTGGCTGTGTACAGAATGGACTGTAGAACAAGATGGAAGCAGTAGGCTGCCTTCTTTGTTCAGGTTGAATTCACAGTGGCTTAGTTGGGGTTGTAGCAATGGACATGGTGAAGAATGACTTAATGTCTGCTGTGTTGTGAAAACCAAAACAGTGAGATTTACATATGATTTGTGTATGAATTGTAAGGGAGGTAAAGGCAACCAGAAGGACTGTTAGCTTTTTGACTCAAGGACCGGAGTGAATTGTCAGACCAATGGATAAGTTGTAGGGACCAGATGTTTGATTCGGTCAAGTTCAGAGTACTTAGGAGATATCTAAGTGAAAGTGTTGATTTGACCCCTAGATGAGTAGCTCAGGGTAAAAATCAAGTCTCGAGTTATGGATTTGGTACGTAGAAATGGCACCTAGACTGTTGGAAAGGATGAGCTCACCGAGGAGAGGAGAAGTGGAACAGGGGAAGTCCAACGAGGAAACTCTGCTGCTGGCTGACATTTAAGATGAAGCAACTGCAGAAAGGTTGTGATGATGGGAAGAAATCCAGGCAGATGTGGAAATGAGAAGAAAGCACTTCAAGAGTAAGATCTACATGATCAAGTCATCCATTATTTGCTGGTAAGGCTTGCAGCGTGAGGACTAAGCACAGACTCTTGGGTTAGCAGTATGAATGGCTGAGGTGATCCTGATAGTCATCTCGATGGAGTGATGGACAGAGAATGGGACACAGACCATGGATAGCATTTCCTAGGATGCTAAACTGAAAAAATAAAGGAGAGCAAGAGCAAGATGCATGCTCAAATAAAACTTTCCTTTGGTTTTCCTAAATAGGAAATATTAATTCATGATTTACCAAGTGGAAACAAAAAGGACAGACACAAGAAAAGGCAGATAGCCACGGCAAGTGTTTTAGATGACATTATATGAAATTATTTTATTTTATATTTTGAAATTACTTTAAAATTCTTTACTATATATAGTATCTATACTACAATTATATATGTAACATAGTATAAATATGTGTATAATTCCTTTTAAACATGCATTTTAAATAAACTTTTTAACTGACATAAGTTTTATGTATGGATGGTTGTATGTATAGAATGTCTTGAAAGCAATCAACCAAATACGTGTATTCATCATTTCACGACATGTATACTTTTTCTGTGGTGTGGATAATGCAAATCTACAGTTTTAGCAATTTTTATCTGAGAGTATAATATTGTGAACTGGGGTCGTCATGCAGAGCACTGGCTCGCTGAAGCTGACTCTTCAGTGTCACTGACACTTAGAACCCTTCCATCGGCATTGCCTGTGCCCCACTCCACTCACTCCCTGCCTCTGAGACTCACCTTATTGTTCTTTCTGAGATCAACTTTAAGATTTCACAAAGGAGGATACTCCAAAGATAATAGGGGAAAAAAAGCTCACTATTAAATGAAAACTGCACATGGATTTCAACATCACTTTGCCCAAAAATAGACGTACCGTTTAATTCTATTTTTCTGTGAGTTTTTTGAAGTTTTTTACCCTTGTGTAAGTAAGGTCACACAAAAATTATATTTTTGTGCTCTGATTATTTTACTAGACATGATATGACAATTCTTTTTTTTTTTTATAAGACATACAGAGACGCAATGGCATTGGTTCAGAAATTTAAGTTGATTTAGTGGGAACAGTGAGTAATTATAAAGAAATGCTTTTAGGTTTTATGGTTAACTAAAATTTCCCTAAGTCGTATTTACATTCAGAATAGTTGTGTTCTCATTGCGTTTATGGGATGGGGTTCAAAGTTTTCCAACCTGCAGTGGATTGGCCTGCTTGGTGCATGTAAGTTTCATGATGTGAGGAGTGACAGAACCACGTGGCCAAAGGGAGAAGAGCGTGGACTTGCTCATAATGGTAGCTCCATCAGACTTCTCTTGGGGAACTGCATGGCAGAACACATTCTAGACATGTCTTGGCACTAAGCTGAGAGACTTGCACTGAGGCCTGGCCTTCTGGGCTGTTTTCCCCCTGGAAGAAGTGTCTGATACATGTGTTAGGGAGGGATGTTCAATGACAGGCTGAGGGTTGTGGAATAAGGGCTGAGTTTTGTGTCCCTATGCTAGTGGATATAATTTTACTTGACATTTCCTGTGCCAGCAATATGGAAAGGAAAGGAGAGTAATAGTGTATGAAAAGTTATCTAGGGCATGTGGGGGATGGAAATGAGGCCACACTAATAAAATTTTAATTGTGTAACTACATCTTTAAGTTGGATGATTGCCTTAATTTATCTGGTTGGGAAAATTTTATGAGCCGTTTTGGTGAAACTCTTTGTTTACTCTTGTCGGAAGTACATGAGATGCGATGGAACTGAAAACTGGATGCAAAGCCACATGCTCTGCTCATATACCTGCCACTAGAGTGATAACAGATACTGAGAGGTGCTAAGTCATTTTGATTTTGTAATTTTATACATGTGTGCATCATTGTATGCGCTGTATGAGGAAAAGGTTTTATACTTGTGCCTGAAAGGACTAGGAGCTTGTTGATGTCGTTTGTGGAGATGCCCGGAGGCAGTGGGAATCATGCCTGCTTCTGGGATTGTAGAGATGAGCACTGGGCACCTCTGGGACACACTTCTACTGCAGCATTGTCTTGGAAGGAAAGCAGCTTGCACTAAGAAAACTGTAACTGACATCTGTGATAAGTTCCTTGCAAAGTGCAGAGCATTTATAAATGGATTTGTGAGAAATTATCAGCCTTTAATGGTTTGAGTTTCAAAAGATGTCATTCATCTTTAGGAAACACTGTGAATTTTTTTTAGGAAGATGTTAGAATAGGTGACTAAGCATGCAGAAGTAATTATTGAAGGGATTAGTGCATTAATTCAGCAAATATGGAAATTCTTATAAATATCTTCTTGTTCTTCTCCATGTTCCTGCCTCTATTCTATGAGTCAGGCAGAAAGCAGCAATAGAAACACAAATCCCTTCCCTCTTGGAGCTTGCACTGTAGAAGAGAGAGAGGGATTGTGTAACAGGAAGGGAACCAAAGGAGCCGTGTTGTGGTGTAGTGGGCTAGGCTGATGATTGGGACACTCACATCCCATACCACAGTGCTACCAGATCAAATGCTGGGTATTCCAATTGTGGTTCACCTTCCTGAAAATACACCTTGCAGAGTCCCAAGGCTTTGGGCTGTCCTCCACTGCTTTTCCAGGTCATAAGTAGGGAGCTGGATTGGAAGCGGGGCCGCCAGGTTTAGAACTCTGCGCCTATATGGGATCCAGGCACGTTCAAGGCGAGGAGTTTAGCTGCAGGCCACCAGGCTGGGCCCAATGGCAAGCTTGTTCTATTGGCCTGCTAGCCAGATGCAGCATATTGAGCTGACCTTAATATTTCACATTGGACTTTTACGTGATGAGTCAGGAGGCACCTCTGTTATCAGTATTAATTTTTAATTACTTTTCTTATGTGAATTAACCTACACAAAAGCTGCACTTGGAATGGATATTTGACACAGTGGTAAGCCACTGGGAAGCCTGCATCCCGTATCAGACTGCCTCTCTTTGAGGCCCAGCTCCACTCTCCATTCCAACTTCATGCCAGTGTTCACCTCAGGAGGCAACAGATGATGGTTCAAGCCATTGCATTCCTGCTACCCACATGGGAGAGCTGGCCAGTCCTGGCTGGTGTGGGCATTTGGGGAGTGAACCAGCAGATTATCACTCTTCTTTTCTTCCTTCCTTCCTTCCTTCCTTCCTTCCTTCCTTCCTTCCTTCCTTCCTTCCTTCCTTCCTTCCTCCTTCCCTCCCTCCCTCCTTTCCTTCCTTTCTCTCTTTTTCTTTATCTTTCAAAGAAGAAAAGTCTAAAAAATCAAAGCATAGTCATACATATTTGCTGTATACAACTTGATTCACTAGTAGATACATAATGCGTCTGTGAAATCACTACCGGTCTACACCCTGAACACCCCATCACCGCCAGAAGGAAAATCGTTGCGTGTTCTTGCATTAGGGTGCATATTTGCTGGAATAGGACAGACTAGATCTTATGAATTGTCCTGAGATGTAACTCGTTAATTCCTCCGATAAGCACAATTTACTCACTCACCAAGTGCCCCAGCAGCTGTTCCAACAGGCTGAGTGAAACACACCTGCTGCCCACTCCTCTCTCCATGCAGTGTATGGTGGTGTGTTCTCCATGTTGGTGTGTGTTGTATATAGTCCTGTGAACCATTTCAGCCTCCTTGATTTCCACAGGGTGTAAGTTGATGGGTGAAGATAGGAGCTTGCCTCTTTGCTTCAGGGCAAAGTTATTCAGAGACAAATACTGCAGCCTAGGGTCAGCAGTTCAGCCTTCTGAATGGCGTCTAAGGACTATGTCTACGGGGAGGCTAGCACATGCTGGATGATGTACTAAGCCATGAACATGATGGATAGTGACTGTAAGCATGTGGCTTATCAAGCAGGTAAGTAATATTCATAGGAACATGGAAAATGGCCTTGAAATCTCAGTTACCAGGGGAGTTTGTCTTAGGAAGGCTCTGAACATGAAAGTCTCTGAAAATTTTTATGTCTTCATTGGCTCGCCAGGGATCCCAGGAAACCATTTACACACTTGGAGTTACAGTTTCATTCCATTTTAATCTAGATTTATGTGTGTGTTGAAATTCAGGTAGTCTCTGCCTATAGTATGAAGCATCTAAAGAGATAGGCATTGTGGGACAACAAGCTAAGCTGTCACCAGAGACGTTGGTATCCCACATGGACACTGCTCATTCCCGGCTGCTCCATTTCTCATCCTGATCCCTCCTAATGTACCTGGCAGGGCTGCAGAAGATGACCTAACTTCTTGGGTCTTTGCACTCTTGTGGGAGATACAGATGGAGTTCCTGGATCCTGGCTGTGCTCTAGCCTAGTCCCAACCATTTGTGGCCCTTTGGAGAACGGATCAGTGTATGAGAGATCTGACTCTCTGCTGTGTCCTCTCTCTGTAGCTCTGCTTTTCAAAGAGTCTAAAAGCAGCAACCAAGATACTTAAATTGAGAAGTAGTGGTAAGTGTGGACGTTGCACTGTCATGGGGGCGGGGGAGAGAATAGGCTAATGTGTCTTGCAAAGAAGATAGGCAGAACAGCTGTGTTGCAGCCTTGGTCCTTGACATTGGCTGAAAAAAGGAAAGTGAGATTTCAGGGAAGGTAAGTTAGAAGAGAAAATGAAGGGATGTATAGTTAGGTCTTTCCTTATGTATTTCTTAACTAGCTTCAAAGAATATTGACTCAGAAGTCAGGCTGCTTGAGAATGAAACCCAGTTCTGCCACTGATGAGCTGTTTAACAGTGGGAAAATATCTTATCTACTTTCTTCCTGTAGCTGTTTGGAAAATTCAATGTCTTAGTAATTATAAAGCTCTTACAATACTGTCTGGCCTTATGTGTTGTTGTAAACACTATTAAATATGTAAGTCTTGCTTTACTCAGGAGGACACGTCAAGAAGTTTGCAAAAATAATGGAATTGAAAAATGTTTATTTTGGTAGGGAGAGCATTAGAAAGCTATATGTAGTTTTCACATAGTAAATATTATGCATGAATGCTTGCAGATCCCTCCTGCCTGTGGGCTGTTCCATGGCATGAATCTATGAGAATGTGGAATATGATTTTGTCCCAAGGATATTTTCAACAATGTAATACTCAGCAAAAAAACCATTTCCCATGGAAAAATTCAAAGTACTGGTTCCAGCCAGTGTCAGAAAGCTCCCATGTTGACCACCCATGTGGTATAGAGTGATTGATTATGATTAACATGGAGAAAATTCTAGGGGAGTTGTGCAGCTGTTCCCCACAGCTCTGCTACAGCACATGTCCCGAGTAACCAGGATGAAGACACACGGCGTGTGTTCACTGGTCCTATAGGGGATGTGACCTGTGGAATATGGAGTGAAAAAGTCTGCAACAGCTGTTGTCCAGCTCATGCTCATCTTGCTGGCTCATTGTAACCCCTAGCACTGCTCTCCTCTCATGCTTATGGTGCACTGCACAGGATATGACTTGTCGAATGTGGAGTGAAGCAGTCAGACCCCAATGTGCTCATCTTGCTGGCTCATTGTATGCACCAGGACACTTGCATGGCCAGCATGCTTTAATCAGAGCCTAGGGAACTACCTGCATTCCTCGGAGACTTTGTTGGCCGTCGCTCGCTGGGTAGCTCCTGTCCTCACAGGTGCAGTGGACACACATGTCTTCATTTCACCCCAGTGACGTGCTATTTACCTTACAAGGAAAGGGATCTGTCTACTCCAGCTTGTGTCCTGCTGATCTAGCCATCCCACTCTCCTCGGCACAGTCTTTGTGCCTCAGAGGCGATGAAGAGTGCTTACAAGAATTGCTTGTTAAATGGGTTGAAAGAGGCAGGCAGCTGCCTTGAACTGACCCTGTTAGTCTCCCAAACTGCATTCAATCCCTTCTTCTTGAACTTTCTGGTATAGCACCCTGTGCAATGTTTGATGCCTTTTAGATGTTAAAGGAGTCTTGTCATCATTTACTGAGAACTTGCCTTATTTCTCAAATGTAGTTTAATCAAGCTCTGCTGTGAACTGCTTAGGCCTTACTGCTCACTGCTCAGAACTGAGGAGGGGCTGGGTCCGTCTCTTTACTCCAGTTTGGAATGTCTGTATGTCCTCTATCCTTTGTAATTGCATCTGCAGCTTCCTAGTGTCCAGCTTGGAGGATGGAGTCATTGACTGATTCAGTAGACCTTCATGGTGCCCTTAAACTAGTTCTGTGTTGCTGACTTTGTGAAATAAGGCCAAACATTTTAATAGAAAGTTGTAGGGATTTGCAGGGAAAGTAATGCGGAACAGGGGGATAGCTGTTGGCTGTTGAGAAAAAGGTGTCTTGTGTAGAACTTTCTGGTACCATGATCTTTGAGATGAGTTCTAAGGAAAGTGAGAGACTCTGGAAGATTGTGGGGGAGTAGTTATAAGCAGAGAGGACACGTATTTGAGGACTGAAGGGGCCCCTGGTGATGGTAGGATGAATAAAACAACAGCGATGAGGGTGGCAACTGGGGGGCAGTTCTAAAGGTGTCAGTATGTGAAGTGGGGAGAACAATGAAGGGTTTATTACAGGAATAGGAGGATAGGGTCTTGACAGAGCAGGGCCATGCCAGTTTGAAAGACTTGGGGTTGGGGAGCAATATGCTGCAGACTTGAGGGGCATGAAAAGTTGTGCGGGATGGGAGGCAGGCAGAAATAGGACTAGGGCTAGAAAGACTGCTAGGTGCAGCTTAGCAGTTGATTACGTATATATCCTTTAAAGCGTTTCTGCTGCTACATTTACTTATTACATCTCTTTATTTTCTTTTATTCTAGAACATTGCTACATATTTGTATGACACTGACATTTTAAGAGTACTTTTCATCCTCTTAAGAAGAAAATATTTCTCATTTTATGTTCATTTAATATTTCCTTATGATTAGATGGAAATTTTAAAAAAATTTTTCTTGAATTTTTATTTTGAATTTTGAATTTTATGGTACAATTCTACAGAGTGTGGGAATCCCTTCCCCAAATCCCTATCATCCCTTGACTGATTTTCCCAATGTATACATATTGTTACAAGAGTATAATCCTTCATAAGAAGTTATAATTCCATCAGTATGTTATTTAAGCATGCCCCAACATTGCTAGTATAGACAATGTCAGAAGTCCAGCATCTCATTGTCTAGATATGTCCAACTGTTTTACTGGGAGCCCTTCTTCGATTTGGAAGTAAGGATGCATATTATAATGTACCTATGTACCATCACTACACAGTCCCTAAATGAGAAGCCACGAAACAAGGTCAACAACAGGCGTGAAGTTAAAACAACAAAAACATCAGCAACTACAACAAAAAGTTATAGCACTATACAGTCAAAAAAAGTGCCACCGAATAACCAATGCATGAGTGACAAAAAGAAAACACAGGGCCCGGCTCGGTGGTGCAAGTGGTTAAAGGTCCTCACCTTGCACGCCCGGGATCCCACATGGGCGCCGGTTCTAATCCCGGCAGCCCAGCTTCCCTTCCAGCTCCCTGCCTGTGGCCTGGGAAAGCAGTCGAGGACGGCCCAAAGCTTTGGGATCCTGCACCCGCGTGGGAGACCCGGAAGAGGCTCCTGGCTTCGGATCGGCATAGTATCGGCCCGTTGCGCTCACTTGGGGAGTGAATCATCGGATGGAAGATCTTCCTCTCTGTCTCTCCTCTCTGTATATCCGCCTTTCCAATAAAAAAATATTAAAAATTAATCTTTAAAAAAAAAGAAAACACAAAAGCCTAATTTGCACGATGGTTTCCTTACACTGGAGAGAACATATGGTATTTATCAAAGAGGAATGATTAAAGAAACTGTGATACATCTACTGCATGGAATATTACTCAGCCATTAAAAAGAATGAAAATATAGCATTTGCAACTACATGGTCCCAACTAGAGACCATTATGCTCAGGGAAATAAGTCAATCCTGAAATTTGTTAATTTAAGAATTAGGCTTACTTAGCACCAATCTTTAAGATATGCAATTTAAGAGGTTTTACATATACTCCCAAGCTTGTCCAGCCATCATGATTGCTTAATGCTGAAGTATTTTTGTCATTCTGAAAAGAAACTTTAAACCTTCAAAGCTTGTTGTTCTTTCTAGCCCCTGCAGTCCATCAGATTTTTCTCCCTATATTTTGCCTATTCTGAAATTCAACATAAGTATATCATGCAGTATTTGAAATTTTATGCCTGACTTCTTTGGCTGACATAATAGTTTCAAAAATTATCCTTATATGCTGCCAACAATTGAGATTTATTCCAGGAATAAATGGGAAAATAACATGGAAAAATCAATCAGTATAGAAAACTGTGTTAATAGAATAAACATTTTTAAATCCCTACAGATCTTCTTTATAGAAACACAAAATTATTTGAGAAAACCTAATGGTCTTTGTGATAAAAAGCACTTAACACACTAGAAATGGAATATAAACTCAACTGTGATAAAGGACATATGTGGAAAATTTAGTTAATATGATATGTAAATGAAATTTAAAAAACTTTCCTTCCAAGGTCGTGAAAAATGCAGGTATTTTTTATATTATGATTTCTATTCATGATTGTATTGGAGGATTTAGGCATGGAGTTCAGGATTCAGCATAAAAAACAAAAGGCAGCCATGATGGAAAAGAAGTATAAATTATCTGTATTCTCACAAAGCATGATCTTACTTAAGAGAAAAATTCAAGGCAATACACACACACACACACACACACACACACACACACACCCTATTAGAGTTAATAAGCATGCTCACCATGTAGGGGGAAAGTGCTTTAAAGAATATATATGTAATCAACTATAAAACAGTGATGAAGGATGACAGAAAACATATACAGTGGTGCAAGCTTCTGCAGTTGATAACTGTGCTGTTGTGGGATAGAACATCCTGATTTTAGAGGAACACACACTGAACTACTTAAGAGGAAGTTGAGGGACAGAAACTTTTCTTATGTGTGTATTTTCATCCTCCTGAAAACATGTTCTGATTTCCCTGTTGGTGCATCATTAGCTACTTAAGAATGTTTTATTTAATTTCTATGTCTTTGTGAACATCCTGAACTTCCTTAGGCATTGCTTCCTAACTCCATTCCATTGCCAAATCATTCCATTCTTTTCTGTTTGATTTCCATCCTTTAAAAGTTACCACCCCTGTTTGATTAGCGGACACATGCTCCATTCTTGAGATTGTTTCATGTGCACACAAGAAGAGTCTGCACTCTAACATTATGGATGCAGGGCTCAAAAAGCTTTGTTGAGTCTGGTTGGTACACAATGTCATTCAAGTCTTCTATTTCCTTGTTTGTTTATTTTTGCTTGTTTTAATCAGTACTAAAAGCGCAGCTCTTGATGTCTTTATCCACCATGGCTAATATTTATTGCTTCTTATTGTCTAAGAACCTAAAATTATCTCCAAATAAAAAAGTTTAACTTAAAGCAACTGAGCAAACTTCGAACTGTAATAGAGCTCTCTTACTAGTACAATGTGTGGCTTTGGTTATTGGAGATCTATCTGTACTTCATTGTTCTCAAATTGAAAGCCTTAACTCTGCTAAATCCAAAGAAAAGGCTCCATTTAACATCCTGCTATTGAAGCGTTGAGATGAATCAGAATACAGCAGTCCACAGTAGGTGGCAGAGGCTGAGCCCTGGGCATGACCGAGTTGATCTAAGAGGGGTTGTCCAAAGGTAGGAATGATGAAGTCTCAGTCTGCAGAGTGGAGTTTCAATTACAAGTCAGTAATAGAGTTAGAAACTGAACTGGCTGAGGTCAGCGTGGTTAATGTAGCACAGGTGCGGCTGAAAGTCAGAAACTAAGAGGGATCAACAGTAAATGAGACTCAGTGTCAGAGATAAAGAGCCTAGGAGCCAAAGTGCAGACGAGGAGTCCCACCCAGTCAAAGCAAGGGATTCTGTCTCAGGATGCATGTTGGGTCTGGCGGAGTTCTTCCCTGTGCCTTGTTTCTGGATGCTTTTGTTAAATGCTCTTTTAGAGGATTGTCCGACCTTGGGTTCCTTAGATGCTTACCACACGAGGACACCTGTGTGTGACCACACAGGCCACGTAGGGGCCAAGACAGACTGAGTGTTGACTCGTGTGGAGTATCCGGTGCTGCCTCTGGCCTGCCGCAGAGTCTCAATGGAAGTGGTTTCCTATTTGTTCTCCCCACGTTGTGCTGCGTTTTACATGCCATAGAAATTGTGCTATTACTTATTTATGCACTTGTTTGTGTGTTTACTGGTTGACTGTGGCAGTCCTTGAGGTTCTCTTTGGAGGACGACACAGTATAATGAGAAGCCACCATTGCGTTTGCCTGTCTTTCAAAGTTATAGGGATTTAGGCAAGTTACAGAACCTCTATGTGTACACTCAATCATGCACACATAACCTTGAACACATGTGCACCTGTGTGCATATGTACACTGGTACCACAAACCCCAGAGCATGGCTAATGTAATGATTAAATTTTTCATTCTAATGCACTAGCATCAGGCCTGATGATTAGAAAGTGAGAGTTGCTTAACATTTCCCTATTTGTTCTGCCTCTGCATGTGTGTGTGTGTGTGCGTGTGTGTGAGTGTGTGTGTGTGTGTGTGCGTGTGTGTGTGTGTGTGAGTGAGAGACTGACTGGCTTTTACTCAGTGGCAAAAGCTGGTTCAAATGAACTGAGATCTTCTACCAGAAAGACATTTGGCATAAGGCAAACTAGCCAGCAGCTTTAATAACTTTGTTCCTTTGTTCCTGCAGCTGGCCTTTTTTTTTTTTATGTAGCTAAATTCACCAGATGCAGCAGATGGAGAAGAATAGGTAGAAAAGTTTTCCTGCTGGCAAGGGGCTCATTTTGCCCAATAACATGCAAGTATTCCTAGCCTCTCCTTGGCTGGAAGCTCACGCTCCCATAACCCTGCCATTTCTTCCACTCCCCTTTACCCATCAGTGATCTCTGTCCATTAAAAAAAAAAAACAACCAAAAACTGCAGTTGTGGGCCCGGTACGGTAGCTTAGTGGCTTAGGTCCTTGCACATACTGAGAGCCCATATGGGTACTGGTTCTAATCCCGGCAATCTCGATTTTCATCCAGCTCCCTGCATGTGGCTTAGGAAGGCAGTCAAGAAAGGCCCAAATTCTTGGGACCCTGCACCCATGCGGGAGACCCTGAAGGCACTCCTTGCTCCTGGCTTAGCATTGCCTAAGCTCCGGCCATTGAGGCCACTTGTGGAGTGAATCATCAGATGGAAGACTTTGCTATCTGTCTCTCCTTCTCTCTGTATATCTGACTTTCCAATTTAGAAAAAAAGAAAGAAACCACTATTGTACGCTGCACCTGGACATTGTTACCGTGGTTACAGCTGCAGTTGCTGATGGAGAAGGAGCAAAGGGCTGTATTTTTATCAGGGCAAATTGTACTGACGTTTAAATTAGAAGCATCACCTTGGGGTAAAGTTTCTAAGACATGGAGAAAACATGTGCCCCCTTTGCAAGTGGGATGTCAGGATGACTCTTACCTCCTTCTCTGTGTGTGTGTGTGTGTGTGTGTGTGTGTGTGTGTGTGTGTGTGTGTGTGTATCTATTTCTGAACATGTAACATGTGTTTGAAGAACTAAGACTCTGATAAGGAACAGGATAAATTCTTTTTATTATTTTTTTAAGTTTCATTTGCTTGAAGGGTCGAATGACAGAGAAAGAGAGAGAAAGAAAGGAAGATATTACATTGTCTAGTTCACTCCAAATACTTGTAATGGTATGGCTAGTACCTGCTGAAGTGAGCAGCTCAGAACTCCATCAGAAGCCATCATGGGGTGGTGGCAGACAGAGAGCCAAAGCACTTGGACCATTATGTCCTGCCTCCCAGGTTTGCGTTATCAGGAAGCTGAATGGGAAGCAGTGGAGGCAGGACTTGAACTTGTACTCCAACATGGGATGTGAATGCTGCAGGCTGTGGTAGGAATATGCCTACATGAATGGCTATTTCAATGAGCTGAGGGGTCAGGACTCAATTGGGAGTTTCTCTTCAGATGCTACAAATAAGCAAACCAGTGTCAGATGTGAGCTGAGAGTGACCCCCTGAAGACTCAAGGTTAGAAGGACAGCCAGGTGGACTGAGGTCAAGAGGGAGGCAGCAGTGTGAGGAGGTGGATGACACAGAAGGAGGCATCGTGTGGGTAGATGCTGGTATCTAGGAGTTCACGGCAGGTAGCAGATTGATTAGGCCAAGGATGCCTGCGCTGTCTGTAATGTGGCAGGCACTGCTGAGCTTGTCTTCCCCATCCTAAGGGAAAAAAAGATGCATTTACAGATGCTGAATGCAGATGTTTTCTTCTGAGCAGCAGCAGGCTTGAAGTATCAGGCATCTTCTCCCACAGATGTGGATTTGCCGCTGGAGCTCAGTGGTTCCTCCTTAGTGAATGAACAAACACCTGCTGAATTCCCACCCAGGTGCCAGGGCTACAGGTGCATCGAGGCTGAAGTGCTGTTCCTTAGGTTCACTCTCAATGTCCTCTCCTTGGTTCAGCACCTGCACTCAGAAGGTCAAATGCATCCCCCACCCTGGGGAGACACGACAGGAAGCTGGAGAGTGGAAACCAAGACCTCTAGGAAAGCGTCTGACTGGCTGTTGGTTTAGCCTCTGCCTTCCAGCATGCAGATGCTCCCGAGCTCCTTGGAGCCTCTGTACCAGTTGCCAGCTCAGTGTTTATGACTGCCAATGGAGGTCCTGCTTTACCCACTTTACCTCACGTTTCTGAAGCTGAATGATCTAAGTGGGATCATTTACTCAAATGAACACATCAGAAGATGAAGAGCTTGTGCTTTCTCTTGGAAATGTGGAGAGAATGCATACACAATCAGTGTGTATCCACAAAACCACATGCATTTGTGCTTTTGCGGCTTTGTGCATATCCAAGTGGGTGCCTGCTTTACTTCACATATATACAGGTACGCGTGCACCTTTGTGTGTGTGTGTGTGTGTGTGTGTGTGTGTGTGTGTGTGTGTTACGTGCATGGGGACCTCAAATAAGATCATGCAAAGTGCTTTGCACCAAGCTAAACTTGTCTCTTAATTCCATTGTTCATGAACTTTCTTGAAGACCCTTTATGCAAGGGTTAAAGAAGTTGTAGTACAGGCATCTGGACATCCCAGTGCCCTGGATTTGAGGGTCACTTCTCATTGACTGTGATCTTGAGCAAGCCAAATTTTAGCCCTATCAGCAAATTTTTTTTTCATTTAAAAATGAAAATAATTCTATATCACAGGCATCTTTGGGAAGATAATGTAAATTATTAATATAGGGCATGAGTCAAAACAATTAACAAATATTCCAGCACTTTTTACCCACCTTCTCCTCTCTATACAGTGGAAAAATACGCTTAGGTTTTATGATATTATTCTAAGCTGGGACAGATGGCTCTAAAGCAGGCTTATCAATAGCTTAAGTTGCAGGCCACTTGTAGAGTTGTGAAAAGCACATTTACTTATTTGTTTTTATATTCACTGACTACAACAACCCAGTCAAAGTTATTTTATTTTAAAAAAGTTTTCAAGAGCCCAGTTGGTGGCCTCATGGCTAAATCCTCATCTTGCAAACAGTTCATATACTGTCTGATCCACTTCTCATTCAGCTCCTTGCTTGTGGCCTGGAAAAGCAGTAGAGGATGGCCCAAGGCCTTGGACTGTTGACCTTCATGGGAGAGAGAGAGAGAGAGAGAGAGAGAGAAATAATTCAAATGCTGGTTCAGTCCCATGATAGGGGCAAAAAACAGGGCTGATTCAGACACAAGTCAGGAACCAGGAGCTAAGGTGACAGAGACCCAAGTATTTGGCCTATCTTTTAGTATTTTTTTTTCAGATGTGTTAGCAAGGAAGAAAAAGAATGATTTGCAGAGTGTGGATCCATCTCTCTACAGGGGATGTCTTTCAGCCACACAGCTTGGCAGGTGTTAAGGTGGGCAGGAGAAGCATCTGGAGGGAGGTAATGGCCCTGAACACAGGTATTACTGAACTACTGAGCAATTTGCTGCAGGGGAACTACACTCATTCCTTATTTTTCTATTTCCATTGGATCACATTGATTCATAAATGCAAGAAGCCAAAAACCCTTATTTATTCTCACTTTCCCCGAATGAAGCTGGCAGCAGCCCTGCCCCTGCTCCACCCCCTGTGACCTCCAGGCATGGAGTGTAGAGAAGTTTCTGTACCTGTCAGTAGGTGTGCAGTTCTTAGTCAAATTTAAGATTCACTTTAATTTCTTTTTCTTGCAAGCACCAATGTTTAGAAATCAATTCGAGTTCTGGAGGCTAGCATTGTGCACAGGGAGCTAAACCTCCACGTGTGAGGCTGGCATTCTGCATTTGGAGTGCTGGTTTGAGTCCCAGCTAGTCCCCTTTTGATCTACCTTCATGCTAACATATCTTGCAAAACAGCCAGAAGATGGGTCAATTTATTAAGGCTTTGTACTCATGTGGGAGACCTGAAAGGTGTTCAGGTCTCCTGGCTTCAGCCCAGCATAGTCTTTGCTCTGTGGTCATGTGCGGGAAAGAATCAGTGGATGGAAGGAAGATGGCTGTGTGTCATTTGCTATCTCCTTATTACTCCCCCTTTCAAATAGTAAGTCTTTTTAAAAGTTCTTAAAAATTGTTTTCTGTAGGACAGCTAGGCAAAACTCCAAGCTTAGTGTGAATTTTACGGTATTTAAAGCCCAAGTGTTTCTTCTTATTCTGTAGGATACACCTGATTTCTAATTGCTGTTTTTAAAAAATTTGTTTTGTTTTGTTAGAAAGTCAGATATTCAGAAAGGGGGAGAGACAGAGAGGAAGATCTCCCATCCGTTGATTCACTTCCCAAGTGGCCACAACAGCTGGAGCTGTGCCGAACTGAAGCCCATAGCTTTCTCTGGGTCTCCCGTGTGAGTGCAGGGTCTCAAGGCTTTGGGCCATCCTCAACTGATTTCCCAGGCCACACACAGGAAGCTGGATGGGAAGTGGAGCCACAGGGATTAGAACAGGTGTCCATGTGGGATCCCAGTGCAAGCAAGGTGAGAACTTTAACCACTATTCCACTGCTCAGGGCCTGATAAAAATTTTTATCTATAGTTTGTTGAAACTGAAATGAACACTTATTTTTAAAACGTTTATTTGAAATGCAGAGTGAGAGAGAGAGAACACAGAAAAGAGAGAGACTACTCTTCCATCTGCTGGTTACACACAAATGGCTGAAACAGCCAGGCTGTGGTGATTATGAAGCCGAGAGCTGAGAGATCCATCTGCCTCCCCTGAGCGTGTCAGAACCTGGATGCTTGTTCCACCTTTTGCCATCTTCCCAGGTGTATTAGCAGAGAGCTGGACTGGAAGTAGAACAGCTGAGACTCGAACTGGCACTCTGATGTGAGGGAATGGCTCAGTCCCTTATGTCACAAGGTCAGACCTTAGCTGAAAAATCTTAATGATTTCTGTTCAATTTCTTATAGACACAGACACACACACACACACAAGAAATTATCTGAAAATATGCACTGTAGAATTTAAAAGAAAGCTTATTTTCATAAAAAAACATCTATGTACAAGTGTTGAACTCTGTGTGTGTGCATGCACACTAAATGCTTGTACAAAGTCTAACAGGAGCAACTTAACAACTGTGCATTCCCTTCTCAGTTGTTGTCGTTCTCTGTGTTTCCTGTATTATGAGACAGGAATGAAGTTTAGGTTTCAACAAATGGGTGTGGATCTAGTAGCTTCTGTAAAGTGGGATTGGGCAATAGAATCAACTCAGGTGTTATCAGCAAATAACGCAGATCCTAGAAGCCCCGTGAGGACCCTGACTTCTCTCACTCCTCTCTGCAGTGTTGACTCTGGCTTTGTTCTCAGGAAGACTTCTTCCTGCTGTGATCCAGATGGTCCCCTGCATCTCTAGGCCCTAACTGGCCTGGCCCACACATGGCCAAAATTCTCTCCCAAATCCCCATCAGAAGTTCCCAAGATTGATCTAGAAAACTGATGTTTGGATTGTCTGGCCAGCCCTTGGTTTCTTCAGCTCAGTCCTGAGGACTGCATTCACTCTCCCTTGCTCACCCTCCAAAGACCTGGAATGACCTGGCCCAGACCAAACTGAAGCCAGGCACTGCTTCCTGATATTTTCAGTGGCAAGAGCTCAATTACTTGAGCCATCGCAGTTGCCTCTCAGGGGCTGCTTTAGCAGGAAGCTAGGGCCAGGGGCTGAAGCTGGAAATGGAACCTGGGCACTCTGATGTCTCTTAACCGTTAGGCTAATGAACTGGCTCTAAACAAGGCGTGGACAAAAAGAAGGGGCTTACTGCTTTGCAGACTGAACACTCCAGATATTGACTCCATCTAGCTTTGTCTCTGGGAATCCTTCCTGCTTTCAGTTTTGCTTTTCACAACTTCATGTACCCAGGACAACTGCTGTCTGAAAATGTTACTATAGTGCAACAAGGAATTAGGATATTTTAAGAGACAGGCCATTCATACAGTTTTATTGCAGTTCTTTATGATAATTGCTTTATTTTATTACTAGTCATTGTTGGTAATCACTTAATTGTACATAAATTATAAGTTCACTTTATCAGAGGTATTTACGTACAGAAAAGAAGAGTTTGGTATTGTCCATAGGCTCTGGACTCAGTGCCTCAGTCTTTGTCTTCCATCATGTCATCCTTAGCTGGTTTTCTTTTTTTCCCAATTGGAACCTTCAGTAGGAATGTGTCTCCTCTGAGAAAAATGCAACGAATTCAGAATGAATAATGCCTGTTTGAAAATAAATGTAGATTTGAGTGTTATTCCTACATTACCACCATCACTATACAACCGTATTCAACAACACACATTTCTTAAATGTTTAACATGTCCCACATTGCACATTGTCTTGAATACTGCTTTGGAATCTCACACCAGCATGCTTTGTGTTGCTCAAGAAGGGAATAATCCCTTTGTCCCGTGTCTCCACTTGTGTATGCTGCCCTCCTGTTGTTGCTTGTTAGCCACCTTAGACTCAGCTATGAAAACCTTTTTGTGCTCTCCGAAGTTTCACGCAGCCACTGAGAAGTCTAGGAGCACACACCCTAAGGAAAAGGGGAGAGTACTGCATTTCCTAATATTCACTGTCTACTTGCCTGATGCAGAATGCACCTTCAGCGAGAACAGGGGCTTTCACTTTGTTGATGCAAGTCACCATGAAATCTCAAGTGCACATGCCTGACACTTTGTAGATGCACAGAGATGCTGTAAGAATGCACGATAACATTGGTGGCCAAGGCATGACAGTGGATGTGACCAAAGGTGGCAGAGTGGATGTTACCTGAAGGCTGGCACAGGAAAGTGTAGTTGACTGAAGTTTTGTGTGTGTGTGTGTGTGTGTCATTTAAAATTGCAGCAACTATGTGGGAATATGCAAGTAGGTGGTTAGATGAACAAGCAAGATTCTGGTCACTGCAAAAGTTAGAACAAAGTTAGAGATCAAAAAGTATATTAAAGATTGTGGATAAACTAAGTGTGACTGCCCAAAGCATGTCACACCCTGAACGTGGGTCTACGATTAACATGGGCTGTTTCAGTGTATTCTGGTTTGCTGGGTCAGGTCCAATGAGAGGAGGGGTTAGTGGTGGTGGGCTTGTAGGGTACACTCGTCCAAATTGACCCACATGCTGTCTTCTTCCTGTAAGGCTTTCTGATATGCCCCTCTGTCTGAGAGGAGATGCCTGGAAAACATAGTAGATCATTTCAGTTTCTACCATGTGTCAGTTTATGTCCTTTGTACAAATGCAGAGACAGCGGGCGTGTTACGATGAAGGGTTTCCAAGAAGTTTGTGGTCAGCTCATGATTGCCGTCCTGGATGGAGGCGAGGTCGGGGTATATGGAGTAGTTCTGTGCTGATTGCAAACAGGCCTTTGCTGTTCTGTTCCCTGGCGGTCTGCACTCAGACATGAGGCACAGACAATAAGCAAATCTTTTACTCTTGATGACCCGGGTTCTTTGCTCTCCTCTGTTAGCACTTCCCGTGCCCGTGGCTCCTGTTCTCTGTGAGATGGTGTAGAAGAATTCCGTTGGCCCAGATCCTGAAACATCTGCCACAAATACTCAAAGTCCACGTCAGGTGTTTCCTTGTCTTCATTTCGCAGCAGCAGCATTTTCAATGACTTTCTTTCTGCCTCTAATTTCTAACTATTCTCTGCTTCTAATAATTTATTGATTGAGATTTCAATGTAAAATGAATACATCCTCATTGAAATATTGAGCAAACACAGCAAATTAGAGAGGCAAAAAATAATGTTAATAATACTCATCCCAAAACAACTACTGCTAATAGTTTAGTTTATTACTATCCCCACAAATTTATTCTGAGTAGCTTTTAAAAGCTTTTGTTTGTTTTACATAGCAGTAATCATGCTGTATACACAATTTTGTATCCCCGAGTATAAAAGTATAATGATCACATAGCAGAAGCCTTTCCCTGTGCTGTTACAAGCTATTCATAAATATCAATTGTGTGTACTACAGTTGCTTTAATCAGTTCCTTACTATTGGGCATTTAGGTTGTTTGCAATTATCTAATAATGCTCTGATGAACATTTTTATTGGTAAATAAAACATTTTCTACAGCAGGGAAAATTTTTTACTTAGAATAGACCACATGGAAATGAAGCTACTGTTCATGTTTGTATGCTCCCATTATCAGCAGCTGATTTGTAACTTGTGCAAATTAGGATGAGGTGCCCTTTTCCACCTGGCTCTTGACTGCCACCTATAGGAAAAGTGTCTCCATGACTACCTCTCTGGTCCTTGCCAGGTGGCAGTGCCCCTTGGAGTTGTTCAGAACACAAGCCACCTAACCATAATTAGCACATCTAATGCAGGTATCTATAAAATTTCAAACTGCGTTTGTTACTTTTCTTCTTTATTTGAGAGGTGGACAGACCGAGAGACCCGCAAAGAATGCCCATTTGCTGTTTACTACACACAGATATCTATAGCAGCTGAGGTTGGACTAGTAGCAAGGGATTGAGAACACAACCCACGTCTCCCATGTGGGTGGCAGGAGCACCGTTCCTGGAGTCATAGCTGCCACCTCCCTAAGTGCATGTTAGCAGGAAAATGGAATGAGGAGCCAGAAGTGGGAATGAATGCCTGGAACCTTGATGTCAGATACAGTCTGTTTTTTTTTTTTTTCAGATTTATTTAATTGGCATGGCGTATTTTATAGAGAGAAGGAGAGACAGAGCTTCTGTTTGCTGGTTCACTCCCCAAGAGGTTACTATGGCTGGAACTGAGCCAATTTAAGGCAGGAAGCAGGTGCTTCTTCCAGATCTCCCACATGGGTGCATGGTCCCAAGCCCTTCCCCAGGCCATAAACAGAGAGCTGGATGGGAAGTGGAGCAGCTGGAACACAAACCTGTACCCATGAGGGATCCTGGTGTGTGTAGGTGCGGGTTTAGTCACTGAGCCATCGTGCCATGCTTGGATTCAGTCATCTTAATCTTAATAGGCCAAACACTGTACCCAATTCTGTTCGTAGTACATGAGTGTCATTTACCACACCTTAGGATGGAAAGTTATTTTAGTGATTCTAACCAATGAGGGAAATGATACTTCATTTTTTAATTCACCTTTATTTAGATAGAGAAGTAATGAAGGTTAAAAATCATCACTTTTTTTTCCAGTCTTCTCTGAGGAACAGAAACTCTCTTATTAAAAATGACTTTTTCTTCTCCATCAAACAAATGCTGAGGGGAAGTTGAGAAGTGGATCTGGTGCCCAACCCAACAGAAGGTGTCTGTGGCATGTGCCCAACTCTGGAACACACAAAATCGGCTCTCTGAGCGCCCAACTCTCCCTTCCAAGAAGTTCTTCTCTGTCCCTGCTGGGCTTGGCCAGGGAGCCCTTGGGTCGTCCTTGGGAGCCATGCTGAGTGGGACGGTGCTCTCTGTCAACTGACTCGATGGCAGCTTCTCCCCTTGCTTAGCTGCTACCCAAGGCCTGAGGGGAGGTGGCAGCATAGAGGGGAGCTCTGTCCACAGGAACTGTGTCCTGAGCAGGATGCACCTGCTGAGCGGAAGGCCATGGGATGACTGTGAGCCTTTGCTGAGGTTCTCGTTGCCATGGTGTGCTCTTCCACACTGTGAGGTCATCTCAGCTACAGCCTGTGCTTAGAATTCATCCAGCCAGGAGAAGTTTACAAACTCTACACAGTGTCTCAGCAACAGCTCCAGTCACTGCACACACTGGCCAATGAAGATAAGCTTCCGGTTGTGGTAGAGTTTGTAGTCACTGGCAAGGCAGAGAATGGATAAGTGGTCATGCTAGTGAATTAGTAAGTGAGACGCTCGTGAGTGAGGAGGGTGGTGAGTGGTCACAGAGGCTCTGTGGAGGAGATGGCATGTGAGCTGAAACGTAAGTGACTTCGTAAATGAAGTAAGGAGGGACTCCTTTGTATTGAGGCTTTGTCCAGAGTTTTTGGAAGATATATTTTTATTTATCCATGTTTTAACATGTAGGATGGGACCTGATAGACATACAGTTTAAGTTCTTGCAGGTTCTATGCACCAGAGCAAAATTTGTGATTGTTGTGTCCTGGTGCTTTATGGTGCCACATCACAGTTTGTATAAAAGCAGGTTGATGGGCCCTGAGCTGAGCATTTCCTTCTGTGTAGTAGACAGAAAGAACAAGACCAAGGACAAGAATCACTTCCTACCCTGATATCCCCACCTTTTCCCCCCTATATGAAGTTATCCATGATTGTAATTGAATAGCGCTTGGCGGGCAAGGCTGGCACAGTAGTGAGAGAAACAAAATTTGCAGGCTGTGAAAAATCTCCTATGTGTCCTCTTCTACCCCAGGGACAGTCATCCTCTACTGTCTCACAGTACTGTGTGACACTTCCTAATTTCACTTAAAAAAAAAATAATAGAGCTGTGCTCTTTACCAACTTGGCCATTAATAGGTAAAGGCTTTGTCTCAGGTGAGGATCCAAGCAGGAAGCCCTTTCAGGCCTGGCTATGCTGACCTTTCTGGGAACTGTTTGAGCTCCAGGCTGATTCCAGGCTGTCTTGGGTGGAATTGTTCTGGAAAGGGTCAGGGATGAAATCACTAACCCAGAGGATCAATGGGACTGCCAAGGCCTGGTCCCCCTCCCAGTGACCTGTGACATTATTGGCATTTTCTGTCAGTAAATGTAGGAAGGAACTAAGGCCCTTTGGACAGGAGACTGTGGATCACCTGAGAGACAGACAGCCCTGAGATTTACTGAGTGCAGGCCCAGCAGGATCTAGTGGAATTGTTGACATCTTAATTGTGCTCTTACTCAATCATCCATAGCTAATGCATCTTCCTGGCAAAGCAGGTGTCTTCCATAAGGAGCACAACGGGGCAGACTGTTATCATAAGAGGCTGCCAAAATCTGGTCTAAATTGTCCCTGAACCACGGATAACAAACCAAATTGCTACAAATAGATAGCAATTTGCAGCAATGTTAGCTGTCCAAGAGATGTGTCTGACTCAGGGAGCAGAGGAACACGTGTGACAAGTATCAGGTGTATTGGGATGCAAATTGAGTTACCTTGTGAGACAACCACGGGGTCAGTTCTGAGACACAGTGAGTTAACTAGTTTCTTTGAGTATTCTCAAGTTTGTCTTCAGCCTCCTCAAACTCAGCAGCATGTGCCCCTGGACTGGACTGGCTGAGAGTTTAGGAATCCTGGGCCATTTTGAGATGAAATAATTAATCTCTTGGCTGTACCAGGACTGTAGTGTGAGAAGTGGTGAGAACTGTCAATGCTGTGTCACATCAGGGTTGTGCAGTGCTGACTGAAGTGATGGGTTGGGGTTGGGTCCATATCATTTTTCTTTTCACTCTGTTTAGTCCACTCAGTGTTTCTTAAATATTTAGAGGGTAAAACCCTGCCTACCGTAGCTGGGTGTCTGTGGGGAAGGTTGTGAGTCCCACGTGGTGGACATTATCTGAGAAGCAGCGATGTAGCATCTTCTCCTGAAGAGGTCTCCCATGGGACCTTGGAAGGGAGAAAGCAAATGCCCTCTCCTCTCTTGCTTTTCTCCTGGGCTTCTTAAGCTTGGGAGATGATGTGTTGTCTCCTAAGAAGGAAGTCTTGCATCAAATTTGGAATGTAAGAGAAAAGGAGGAGGAGGAGGAGTGCTCTTCATATTCTCACCAGCCATAGATGAGCAGTAACACACATATGAGCCAGTTGTCTTAGTTTCACTATGCATGGTAACTTTTTCCTAATTATGATTTTGTAACCCACGGTTTATTTCACATTATGTGTTATTACTGATTCTTCATAAACCACTTTAATGGCTATGTGGTATTACTGCAGATGGGAATAGTATAAATTACTTAGCAGTTGTTGAACATTCACATTTTTTCTCAATGTTCATTTTCATAAGTGAGAGTACACTAACCATCTCTGCAAATAAACCTTGTTCTGAAGTTCAGAATATTTCCTGAGGATGGAGTGCTGGGAGCACAGTTACTGTGTTAAAGGAGGGATGTATGTTGATTACTCTTTCTTTTCCTTCCTGTTTAACTGTCTCATCTCACTGTAGTTTAGGTCTCTAAACTTGTTGATCCTACCTGCTGGGGTCCATGCAGTAGGCGTGAATAACATTAAGGTGTGAAGAGAACAGCCTGGCAGGGCCTGGGGAGCCTCCAGCTGTTTTGTAGGGCCCAGTGGTTTTCTCTATGAGCACCTTGACTGCAGTCTAGCCCCCTTTCGCATGGACAATCAACCCATTAAGAATTTTGTAATCTATTGAGGCATTGTTTGCCCCTGTGAGATGGCTTTTACAACCAACATGAGCTTGAGAGTTAATGTTACTGATAATCTCTTGGTGTGTGGGCCTTTAACTGTGCACACGAGTACAATTAAGCCCAGGCTGTTTCCATGCCACCCATTGCCATAAAATCTGGCCCAGACATTTAGCATGCTTTCTGGGAAATGGCTTGATAAGAATTTTACAAACTAATGGAAGTGATGAAAGTATGGGCTGAAACTGCTATGACAAGAAATATAGCTACTGGGACCCTAAATGCTATCCTGTTACTAGAACCCTAAAAGCCATCCTGTTATAATTACTGTGACCCTAAAGGCTATCCTGTTGTAGTTACTGTGACCCTAAAGGCCATCCTGCTCTGACAAAGAACATAGCTACTGTGACCCTAAAGGCTATCCTGCTATGGCAAAAATATAGTTATTGTGACCTTAAAGGTTAGCCTGCCCTTGTAACTCTTTAGAACATAGAAAATGTAGTTGCTTTAGCTGCTTGCACAATTTTTTAACTAGATGGAAATATAGGGTGATTTTACTAACATCAAAAAAATGTACTTTTGATTATTGTTTGATCGTTTATGAGGTTGTTGAGCCTGCAGTTGTAGAGGAATTTAATGTTTGAAACTTTTTGTCTTAGATCTTTATGTTTTCTCTCTTTTCATGTATTTCTCCCATGAAGTGATGGATAAGTTGTAGAATAAGAATTGCAGTAGGAGTGTATTACTGAATAAGATGTGTTGTCTACTGAGAAATTCTTGGCTGCAATGTCAGAATGGATAATGCCCTGTCTTAAGGTGAAACAATTTGTCGAATTATCTTTGGAAACATTCACTTGCCCATTGTAGAGTTGAAACTTAAATGCAGTAAACATGGCTCACTGTTAATTGCAAATCTTTCTGCCGTTATAACGCTTGCTTTACTTGTTTAGTTAACAAACTGTGTGAGCTTACAGGCCTAATGGCCTTTAGTGCCAATAGCCCCTAATGCCCATAAACCAAGACCCCAGACTTACTGATCCATACATAATTCAAGGTAGGGGTCTGGTTGTCACAGGTGTGCCAGGATAGAATCCACACTTGAGGAAAACAGGTGGGGGCTGGCAAGCCGAGATAAGCAAGGAATGTGGAACCATTCCTCAATCACCTCTCAAGCAGTTGTAAATTGTGTCCCCCTTGAAGCTATGTCAAACTGCCCCTAAAACTGTGTACTACTTCTGTATAAATAAAGCGGACAGCTTTTTCGCATTGTCACAATGATCTTGGAATTGTAGTGGCCCGTTCTTCTTTCTACGCCTATTTCACGCACCCTTCTTGAGCTCTGATCTCAGCTGGAGCTGGACTCCGGCACCTACTTAATGGCAACTTGGACCACTTTCACCAAGTTTTCTTAGTATCACAAAAGTGTGTTAGTGTGTTTCACTGTGTGTATGAATATCTGATTTTTTTTTTTGCCAAAAATCATGCAGATGTACAAACTCAATCCCTTTTGCTAAATATTTCTATTTTGTTCAATGATCCTCACCACTGTAATCACAGTATGGTTTGCTAATTGTAAGAAATGCGACTGATGAGTTGGAAGATGACTGACAGATTTGTCATGTGTTTGAGACCACAATGCAAATGGAAGGGAGTAAGCATTTAGACTAAAGGTAAAATGCCTGAATCCCACAGCTGAGTTCCTGAGTTCAGTTCCCAGGTCCAGCTCACTAAGGCAGAGCCCTGAAGGTGGTGGAGGTGGCTCCATGAATCAGATTTCTGCCATCCACATGGGAGATCTACATTAAGTTTCCAGCTCTTGTCATGGCCCTGGTCCAACAAACCCAGCCACTGTGGGGACTGAGGGAGGGAATGAGCGGGTGGGAGTTCTCTGCATTGTCATCTCCTTCTCTCTCTCTCTACAATAAAAAGGAAATGCCACCTCTGAATCCTTAGTCTGCAAAATCAACCTTTTCTTGGGGGGTGGGGCTGGAGCTCTAGGGAAGCTCGTTTGTGACCCACTGACATCTGGGACCTGATAGAAGGAACCTCGCCTCATGTGAACACACCACAGGTGTGCGAATTCTCAGCCTGACAGATCTTGAAATGTCAGCTTAAAGAAAACAAAAATCACCCCTCGATAGTTTTACAAGTACCCTTGTATAACCTTCTCTGGTTTAAAAGTAAAAACATGAAGAGGGCAAAGTGTAAGGTAAGGATGCTCTTTAGTTGTAGTCAAAGTGTGCTGTCATAGTTGGTCGCCAGTTGCATTCTCTGAAAATATGAACGATTGTACCACATCCCAAAATGCTAAGGATATGGGGGTCACCTCCAGTGTGGGTAAACCATGGACAGAGGTGCTGAGCCTGGATCCTGTGTGAGAGCACACAGAAGGGCTTGGTGAGTGAAGTCTAATGTTATTCACATTCGTGTGGTTCTCATTCAGCCCTGACCTCTTTCAGCTCTCCATATACATGGCCTGAGCAGAAAGTCTAGCACCTCTGTGTACTGAAGAACTTAACCCTACCCAAAAGGAAACCTGGGCATGCCCTTGGTTATGGGGGGTTATGTCTAAGCCTTTGCAGTGTGACTGTGGACAGCAGAGTCCTTGTTCACCTGAGAGCCTCGGGTCCTGCTGATTTAAGTTGTGACCGTCTTTCAGTGGGGACTGGCCCTGCTGGAAGGATGAGTGATGAGAGTGGCAGTTTGCTGTCACACATTGCCCGTTGGTCATGGAGGCATGAAAGACTGAGACCAAGCATATAGACAAGCAGTCATGGTCTTGGGTAGAGCCTCAATACAAATCCTGAACCCCAGAGCCCAAGCGAGCTTCCCAGGTGGACAGCACTCCATGCGTTATCACACAAATCACCAGGAGATTGCCAGTGTCCTGGATCCACAGGGAATGGATGGTGGGAAGCTACATCCTGTGTGCTTTGTGTTTTGGCTAAACCAGTCTCTATTCTTTCCTTGTGGTAAACCATGACCATGAGTCTTGGCAAGTTTCTGGAAGATCTCTAAGTCTTTCTGGTTCATTATGAACATTGAATGCTTTGGGGAACCATTCAGTTTACAATAGAACTCAGAAAGGAGGGGTGTCCTGTGGACTGTATCTACACATTTTGCAACTGAGTTCAAACTTCATGCAGGAAACCTTCCTGGGCATCATTTGGGACAAGGTTGGATTGAGGAGAACTGTTCAGATTCCCTTCTGTTGCAGGCAGAAGACAAACTGAAAACCATGTACCAAATAGCAGAACGACACACCTTCATGTTGTAGTCGAAGACTGCTGAGCTGCAAGCTCCAGCAGTGGCCAAGGTATCGTGTTCCAGGCAGGGACAGGTTCCAGAAGCATCCACAGGGACTCGGGTTCTGCCACCTTAGAGGGGGAAAGTGTGTCTAAGTGCACCTCGCACCTTCTCAGTGGAGAACTGCTTGCTCCCCAGCCTTAGGACATTGTCCTGCCTTACCAGATTGCTCATTTACATGGCCATCACCCTAAAGGCATTTGCAGTCCCTTGGATAGATACATACATGTGTCAGTGAATTCACTGTCTCTAAGAACATGGTAGTGAAAGTGGAGACACAGGGAGGGAAGTGAACAGGGAAGGAACAAAGAGAAGGTGCTGGCTTGAGATAAACATCCAAAGTGCACACCATAAACATTTCCTGCATCTGTTCATTATGCTGTCTGAAGCCTCCGTGTACTTATTTATGTGCGTGTTTGTTTATTTACTTATTTATATATTTCTGGTTTGCTTACTCTGGCATTTCATTGCCTTAAGAGCCTTGTACTGTAATAGTTGCTTGTCAGTTTTCTCCTGCATTCCTAATGGCTTGTGCCCTACACTGAGATGCGTGTGATTCATTTCCAGTGGTTCATGATTGTTAGGTCTTCATAATGGGCAATGCTTTCAGTCTATGTCAAGTAACCATTTCTCTACTTAATGAATGTTGCCTTAGATTCTGAGCTGTTTTCATTTGTGAGCAGCCACTATGCCTTTGAGTCACCTTTTAATTGTGATGTTTCAGTGTCATTTGATTTGTTTGTCTCTTATAAAAAGAGTATTTGCTTGTGTTTTGTTTTCAATGCAATAGGAAGAATTTTTGAGTTTGGCATAACTGCATATTTTCAGAGTCCATGTTTGGTATTTTTTCATACCCACACTGACATGTCTATGATGAAATCCATTTCCCCAAGTCTGCACCATCTCCCTCAAATTAGCATTCACTCCATCTTCCTTACCTCCATAAATCTTATCAGCAAATACCCAAATTGTTGCATATTTGTGAGTAAAGCAGGAGTCTATTTACAGCACACTTTTCGTGGAGACCTCCGTGTGCAAACGGGAGATGTACTAGAGGCGGGCTGCTTGGTTGGCTTGTGGAGTTGGGGCAGGCTGGCAGGCTGGGGACACATATCATCATTAAATAATATAAAGAGCTTTCACTGGGACGTGGGCTTTCGTCCATGTGGCTGTTCTGGTGCATTTTGTTTCTCTATTGACATCTAGCTGGTACTGGGGAGCTCTGGCATGCCATCACCCTGCTCAGTTTCTCTCCATGATCAGCAGACTTGTTTGGGGGATGTTCTCCATATATTGATTTCCTTCTTAGGTCTTGGGCTGAGGTCAAAGGCCCCTCTTTCCAGAAGCCCTGACTCTTTCTGTGGGGTGTACAGGGAGTGTTGGGGGAGAGTTACCCTCTATGGGTGGATGGTGTCTAGGTATAAAGGTAGTGCTGGGGGAGAGTTCCTCCCTCTGTGGCTGTATAGCATCCAGGTTTTAAACCAATCACTTAGAGGATGCCCTGGCTTACACTGGTTAATGTGTGTGGATTCAGGTTTGTTGATTCATCTTCATCTTAGAGATTGTCCTGGGTTATTTTAGAGCAAATATTGTTTATACCTGATGTTTTGAGTCATTCATTAACATTTTTTACTACTGTGACTTATGTGTCAATTTCTGTTTCATCTTGTTTCCATACTCTTAAAAATCCAGAAATGATTTTAGGGTATCAAAGGCAATGTCTTACTCCTGAGAATATTTCTTCTTTCAGTTGGCTAACAAATCCTTTGAGAGAAGACTAAATGCAGGTTTCTTTTTTTGGATGCTCGTTATTTCTTTGATATCAGCCGGATCGTATGTTTGATTCTACTGTTAACATGAAGGAGATGTTTAAAAGCTGATCAGTTTTCACCCATAGTGTATTATTTCCAGCAGATTGCCTTATCTCTAGTTCTCTTATGATTCAGAAAGTCTGCAGAGTCCTGTGTCTCCTTCTCCCCCATATTGTGTCCTTTCCTATGTACTTGTTCACACCGCAAAGCCATTTATCCAGGCACAGCATTTTGCCAAGAAAACATTCAATTCACTTTTGACCAGGTACAGGTCATAAAAAGAACACCCCTTGGCAAGAAAGGTTGCACATGAATTTCCTGATTCTGTCACTTTCATTGGCATTTTATTCATCCTGTGTTGCAAGAGTCTACCAACTAACTTTTATAGCATTCAGGGAGTGGTGGTCTTCAAATTGTGGCACTTGAATGTGCATGAAATGGAAACATAACTACTAAATCATTTTTCTGTTGTTGACAAATGAAGAAATGTTTTAAGAAATGGGCAATCACAATGTTTCTCCAAAGTTCTGATTTTTTCAAGCTGTTTATGGGAGGAGTTGAGAGATGGTAAATTCTACAAGGTCATGTAATATATTTAAGGTGGAACTTTTACTGGGGGGAGGGCATTACAAAATGAAGATTGCACATCCAGTTTCTGGGTCCCAAGCACCCTACAGGGACAGCTCCTCTGTCTTTGGGATGTTTTGGCTTTTCTCTGGAGGAGCAGAGTCACCGTCTTCATTGCTGGCCCTTTTAATTTACGGTGCCCTTGGTAGTGATGGAAGGAAGTTCAGGCTCCAGTGTCACAGAATCAGAGGTCAGTTACAGTTTGTTTATGGGACAATGGAATATGCATCTGCAGATACTGGGAGACTGTGGGAAACCACAGATCTCCTACCGCTGGGAGGAGAAGGCCACAGCTGCCCATGGATGAATGGCCTCAGGCCAAGTGCTTACCCCTGGATGTTGGCGTAGTCCTAGGTCTCAGCTACTCAATGAAACCCACTTTCTAAATAATCCTGTAGGAATCATTTTCAGGGATCCCAACCCATTTCTCCACAGATTATAATTAATAAGGATGTCCAAAATTTGGTCAGTAGGAAGAATATCTTTAAATTCCCACTTGACATTGAGAGATGAAACTATGTGAATCTGTGATTTATTTTTTGGGAAAAATAAGTATTTATTTGAAAGGTAGGATAGAACAGAATAGGAAATAGGGTGTGAGAGTTGAAGCGAGATAGAGAGAGAGAGAGAAAGAGAAAGACTGACTTGTCTGCTGATTGACTCTCCAAACTTCCTGCAACAAGCAGGGCTGGGACAGACTGAGCCCGTGAATTAGGTATTTCATCTGGGTCTTCCATGTGCATGTTTGGCCCGAGTATGTGACCCATCATCTGTTCCTTGAGGGTTTTCATTAACAGGAAGCTGAACCGGAAGGGGAAGCAGCACTTGGTCCTGGGCACTCTGGCATCCCAAGCAGTAGCCTACCCTCTGAGTCACACCATCTACACCACAAATTGGTGACTTGAATGCAATCTATTCTTGTGGTACGTTGTCACATGTGTATGCATTTATCCCCTCATCCTTTTACTTTGAAATAAGTTTGGATTTATGGAAAGTTGCAAAGCGATGATAACAGAGAACACCTTTACAGTTGTGGAAGAAGAAGGATCACATCTAATAGGGTCATACCCATGTGGCCATATCCTATCCCATGACTGTGTCACCTTGCAAGGCAAAGGGACTTGGTGGCTGTGATTGAATTATGGTTCTAATAATGGGGATATTACTCTAATTGAGACTGGTCATACACAGTAAGCACTTAGGTCCCTGGGAAGAAGAGAAGAGGAGGCTGGAAAGTCCAGGAGAGGTTGTAGATGCTGTGTTACCCTCTTTGAAGACAGGAGATATGAGGCAAGAATGTTGTTTCAGCTTTGGGAAACTGGAGAAGACAAGAAAACAACTTGTTTAAAAGACACAATTTTGAAATTTTTATTATTTTATTGATTCCATTGCATTATATGATGCTGTCTCATAGGCTCTGGGATTCCCCCAGCCCCTCCCAATACCCTCCCCCAATGGTGGATTCCTCCACCTTGTTGCAGTAGTACAGTTTAAGTTCAGTTAAGATTCTTTGATTCCAAGCATAGAGTCCAGCATCTTATTGTCCAGATAAATTCAACGGTTTCTTGGGGAGACCATCTCTGGTCTGAAAGCAGAGCTGGCAGAATATCATCCTGATCAATTTAAAGCCACAACATAATATCAACGTCAATTTACAACATTATGGAATTAATTGACATGGTATTGAGTAACAAATATGTTAAAAAATGCAAGTTCTTAACCGCATCCTCTGACTTCTTTATTGACATTTCAATTTTGGTTTATACACAGAACCGGCTGCTATTTGCCTTAAAATGGCTATAGGGTACTATTCATCTGTCTCATGACTTTTTTCATTTTAGCATTCAGCAGTTTAACGTGTTGAAGCTTAATTTTGCTGAACTTGGCAGATTTTGTGATAGTCTAAACTGGCTTATAACTCTAACAAGGCATATGTCAACAGTTGAAGTGCAGAACAGTTTTAGGAGGGGTGTGCAGAGAAATCTTCAATGCCTTAGTGAGGAGTAACTAATCTTTGTGAATAGACACAATTTTAGCTTGGTTTGATAAATTAAGAAAGTTCTAGAAGCCGATGTTGGGTGGTCACCATCTACAATGATGTAAGTAGAATTAATACCTCTAGTTAACCTGTTGCGGTGCACATGTCGGTGTAGCTTTCAGAAGAAAAAAAAAAAAAAAAAGAGGAACAGATCTACCCCAGAACCTCCAGAGGGACGGATTTTGTACCAAGATTTTGATTTTTGCCGTGTGTTGCTTCTGCCTTACATGGAGAAAACGTGTTGCTTAAATCAGAAAGTTATGTTCTTTGTTATAGCTCACTGTCAAGCCAATCTAGTTCTCTTCACTTAACTTTTCCTAGTGTTAAATCTTATGTAAACATGCTATGATTACTAACCTAGGACATTGGCATTGGAGCAATCTTGTTAAATAAACTTCAGTTTTATCCAGGTTCCCCCAGCTTCCACTGATGTTCTTTTTCTGGCCTCTGACCCAATCCAGAAAGTACCTTGCGTTGTAGTTTCCATGGTTCCCTAAGTCTAGTTTAAGCTGTGACAGATTTTCAATCTTTGGTTTTGTGATCTTGAGACTTTTGAAGAGTCCTGGTTAGATATTTTGTAGCAGTTAAATCAATTTAGTTTTGATTAGTTTCTTACAGTCCAGTGAAGTGTGGATTTGGATGAGAAAGCCACGGGACTGATATGCTGTTCTCATCACACCAGAGAGTATCATGTGACATCAATACATTCTATTATCAGTAATGACAGTGGTTAAGATAGTGACTGCCATGTTTTTCCATTATGAAGTTACTTTTTTCCACTCCTAGACTTTGTTGTATAGAAATGCTGCAGTTTTATCTCACACTCTTCATTGGAAAATGTGTACAAGGTTTTAAGCATAGTACAACTGGTTTTGAATGCCATATATGCCATTTCCTGTAAAATTCTGAGAGTGAAATCTAGGGCTGTCCTGAGCATTACATGAGACAGCACATCTAGTTGCTCAGAAAATACTCATCCAGCATCCATGACTTGGGAAGAATCAGGTCGAGTGGAAGGGGTGCCAGTGGCGGGTATCTCTGATGAGCAAGTGAGGATAGGAACTTGGTCCGTGAAGAGTTACCCATGTGACGGGAAGGGTGGGCAGTTAGTCAAGAAGGCACAGTGGCTCTCATGCGTGTCACAGCTGGGGAAGCACAGAACACTGGGAGAGTGCACAGTGCAAGTTTCCCCCGGCAGTGTCAGGAAGGTCCCTGGGCGCAGTGCCTGGAGACACACCGGGCCTTCCTGCTCTCAGGTGCAGGGAAGTGTGTGCTCCTCCTTGCTCTATTGACAAGATTTCCTAAGTCTCCCAGTAAGATGACAACTAGGTGTTTTTCCTTTTGTGCCCCTGAGACTCATCAGAGCCTTTACAATGCCAGTGTATGAGGTGACACGCTGAGCAGGAGCCTTGTGTGTGTCGTGCTTTCTTCAGTGTCCCTGACAGTGGGGCTGTTTCTTGGCTGCTACATGTCACTAGCCTGGTGTTGGGCAGAATATCTTCGTGGAAACCTCAGTTTGTTCCGTGGGATCCTTCACCGCACATGAGTTGAGTGACATACAGTACATCTCAAAGCCATCCATGCTTGCACCCTGTTTAACTTGGCACAGGCACTTTGCAAGATTATTCTGTCTGTATACACTCCGGATCCTTTTCACCTCTCAAGGCGGGAGGACCCTTTCCAAGTGTAGTTGTTGAGGCATACAAATTGAAAGAAAACCTGTACATATTTAAAAAGGTAAAAAATAAATGAACTCTTACACACCCATCACTAAGACCCAGGAATTATCAAGGTTTGGGCACCTCTACTTTCAGGGTCTTCCCTCTGTTTTTAAGTTTATGCTGCTGAAATATTTTGAAATAAATTGCAGACATCTAGCGGTTTGATATTTATTTTCTTTGGCACATATCCTTAAAACCAAACACCTTTTTTTCTAACAGAATGACAAATGTTTGTCAAGGCTATGAAAACTAACTGAACAGGGTGGGTGTTTGGTGCAATGATTTCCTACTGATTCAAATATCCATATCCCATAACTGAGAGACTGTGTTGGAGTACAAGCTCTGCTCTTGATTTCAGATACCTGTTAATCCACACCCTTGGAGGTGACAAGGGATGGCTGAAACACTTGCGACCCTGCTTCCCTTGTGGGAGACGAGAAGGGAACTGCATGCTCCTAGCTTTGACCTGCTTAGCACCAACTCTTGAAGGCATTTAGTGAGTGAAGCAGGTGATTTGATCTCTGTCTTTCTCTCTGCCTTTTAAATAAGAGACCTAATGAGCAACCAAAACAATAGTAATTTGTTGATGCTTTCTAAGAATGAAGAATTTGGAAAGGTCCAGTGATTGATGTTTTAGAATAAGTATGAGTTGACCTACAGTAGTGATATGAATTGTGACTTTTTCCTTATCTTCTATCCATGGAGAATCATTCTTCAAATCCTGGTAATGCCTCAGCATCCTGTGGAGCCATCACATCTTTGACAATTGGAGAACTGTGTTCAGAAATTGTGGACCAAACTCAGGCAGTCTAGGGTTGTAAATTCATGATCCATAAGATGAAAGACCCATCTTAAGGAGGAACATAGGAGACTCTGAGGAAGACAGAAGTGTTGCTCTTACATAGACGGGCCTACTGTTCTTCATGGACTGTCAAATCATGTCACTGATTTAAACAAGCATAATGTAGCTCAGCAATATAAGATTCAGCAGTTTTCACTGCAGATAAACTCAAACCAGCTAGTTTCATTGCTTTCTGTGTTTACTTTTTTTAAAAAAAATATTTATTTATTTTTGTAGGAAAGTCAGATATACAGAGAGGAGGGGAGACAGAGAGGAAGATTTTCCATCTGATGATTCACTCCTTAAGTGGCCCAATGGTCAGAGCTGAGGTAATCTGAAGCCAGGAGCCCAGAGCTTCTTCCAGGTCTTCCACATGGGTGCAGGGTCCCAAGATTTTGGGCCATCCTCGACTGCTTTCCCAGGCCACATGCAGGTAGCTGGATGGGAAGTGGGGCTGCTACGATTAGAATTAGTGCCCATATGGAATTCTGGTGTGTGCAAGGCGAGGACTTTTGTTGCTTGCCTATCCCTCCAGGCCCTTCCACCGCTTTCTGAAACCCTATGTATGTTCTAGCACCAGTGAAATAAAATGGTTAACAAAATATCAAGCTCTTAATCTGTTTGTGGAGTCCTCTGAACAGTTCAGTGAAGAGAACTGGCACCTGGCCAACTAGGTGCCTCCACTTACATGATCTGGCTCCTCCTGGTTCACTGTCCCCTTTACAATTCCATGATATCTGGTGATTCCATGGCCCTAAAAAGACTGGAGAATCACTGATCTGCTGGGCTGTCCCTGGGCAGCTAGGACAAGAGAGCTGTGCCAGGCGGTTATTCAGTTTTTTCCTTTGTGGAATAGCTGGAGTTGAGGCCATAGGGCCATTTCCTTTTCTGCAGACCTGTGTAATCCCAATGTATGGTAGGACTGTGACAATCTGAGCCATGTCCTACTGCATAACCTCATCCACAGAGAAGCAAATAGCTTGGTTTCTGGTTGGAAATTTATGCTCTGAGAAGCCCAGCTCCATGTCTCAGCAGCAAGCAAGGATATGATTGAATTTTGCCCACATCTGGGCTTCTCATGGAGCAGGACTTCATGACCCATCAGCCCACTTAGCCGGCAGCTAAATGAGCCTGTCAGACAATGCTGAGAGTTCTGACTGTGTGAGGCAAAGAGGAAAATTACAGCTCTTGCTTGTATACATTGATAGTTTCTTCTGTTCTTTATCTTAACAAAGCACCCCAGCACAATCAGTACAAACCACTGAAGGCTCCTGGTTATAGTTAGCTAATGGATGCATTTAAGGAGCAAGTAGGTGTTGATGTGAAGCCCAGGCGCCTCTTGGAGCAGCCCTAACAAGCCAGAAACCCCAAGGAGAAGCAGCACTGGTGCTTCTGTGAGAAAGCACCAGGTGGCAGAGTGAGAGCACCTGGAAAGGCAGCAGCAGGTGAGAGCCTCAGTGCCCTGCGTAGTGTCACAGGGAGGTATGCTGGAGCCAGGGGGATGAGAGCTTCACCGCATTCGTGTTTTAAGGCACGTGTTTTTCCTGCTCACTCTCATTTCCTTTCTGGGGGCTCCTCTGGGTCCTGGATAAAGGCGAATTTCTGACAGCACTTAGAAAAGGATTGAGGAACTGAGTCAAGGAAGGGATGGGCTCAAAGAGTCACCCTGATGCCATCCGTGCAAAGAAAATGCCCATGCCAGGGAGGATGGCACGAGTCAGGTTTTGGAGCAGCAGGAGGCAGAGGAAGGGCTGGCAAACAGAGCTGTCAGGGTCAGGGTGGATTGTGTTCAAGGGGAATGCAGTATCAGTTGTTCCAATGGGAGGTTTTGGTATAGGAGAAAGAGTAGAACTTTCTGGCAGACCGTTTTGATGCAAACTGTAATTCTTTTGGGGGTAAGCCAATAAAGTTCTTATCTTCACTTTCTTATTTCTTAACATTGGAACCAGCAATCTTTCTACTGGGTATCAACCCAAAGGACCTGGAGTCCCTCACTGTATCAGGTACCTGATCTACTGTGTTGTCGAAGCCTTGTTTAGAACAGGCAAAAATGAAGGTGTTAGTCATCAGATGAACTGATAAAGATTATGTTGTGTTTTTTATCATGTATATATAAATATATATATCATATATGTATTTGAATATATTTAAATTATATATGTATACCACATATTATATATGTATACCACATATATAATTCAAAAACATTTAAAGAGAATTAAGGCCAATTTAGCTCATGCTTTGGAGGCCAGGTGCATGGTGCTGGCATGTGCTGGGTCCTTGATGAGGGCCTTTTTGCTGCAACATCACAGAGAGAAAGCATTACATGTTGAGAGAAGGGACAAGTGTTCTAGCTCTGGATGGTTTTGGGATTCTTATAACGATAGCAGTGCCATCATGAGGACCCTACTTTAATGACTCCATGTAACCCTAATTATCTCGCAAAAGCTTACTTCCAAATGCCATCAGTATAGGAACTGTATTTAGATTGTACCCCTTGTTGATATCATCATAGTGGCAACCAAATTTTAAATTTCTATCATGACCATCTTTTGCAAGACAGGAGAATTTAGCTACTGTAATTTTCCTGTTTTTCTGTTCATGCCAACTGTCGTTTATGGTATTATTCTGTATTGTTTCTCATGTTTTCCTAATATTTTTAAGGGAAACATTTAGCAACATGATCTTCCCTTTGTATTTTTATGCTGTGGAATTATTTAATACTTTAATAAATGAGACCTGGATTCAATGTTTTATTATTTTTAAAATTAATTGAATCATCATACATTATAGTTACTGTATTTTGCATTTTTTTCCTTACCTTCTTTGTTCAGTGTTGCATGAAAGTCAATAGCATGGCTTTATCATAAGATTGCATGGGTTATAATCCTGATTACTATACTGATCAGCACATTATCTTCCTTGGGGATATGTGGTGAGGGTTTGATAGATAATCCATGAGACAAGTTTTGTTTAAACCATGTTACTATGTTGTGCTCAGGATTCGCTGAGTGCTTGGGGTGATTTGGTGGGAAATAGCCTCAAGTACAGGAAACCTGACAGAGGCTATTGCTGCAGCACTGGCCATTCCACAGACTGACATGGCCCGATATCAGGCAGACACCACACACACACACACACACACACACACACACACACATTATCCAATTGCTGGTTCATTCCATAGCCTCCAAAATTTTCCATCAGCCTCCAAAACTGTCAGCAGGATGAGCTCCTTTTCTTTATAAAGTTTTCAACTTCCTGTACATTGATATAGCAACAAAAATTGGATGAAAAAGGGTGGAACATAATTAACCCTGTTTTTAACAAAACAATGATCTGAAGACATTACTGATTGTTGCTGTGTGATTGTGTATACGTGGTGAAATGCAATAATGCTAAAACCCTCTTTATTGAATATGAGAACTGCTTGAGTTTTATCTTAATTCCATAACTATTTTTCTGTTCCCATTCTTTTTTGTTTAATCTATGATTTAGATTGCTTATTTTTCTCATATGATGCTTTTAGTTTGAAAATTAATATCATTATACATATTAGTAAAAACTGTTTATTGTCCAAGCTAATTTTTCACCCTGTTTGTGATGCTTTCTTAGTTGCTTAGCAAAATACTTCCATGACAACATGGCTTTAATTCAGCCTTTTGCTTCCTGGGTAATTGGTTGTCTATGTCTATATTTGTCCTTTGGGATCAATGGGGGTTAGTTCCAATACCCCAAACTCCTATGAATACGAAAATCCACGGATGCCCAGATCCCTTAAATATAGCAGCCTAGTATTTGCATTGAATGTTCACACAGCTTTCCGCATTCTCTGAATCACCTGTAGTGTTCATGGAATAACTACTACAAATGCAAAGGCTGTGTAAATTGTTGTACTGCAATATTTAGGTTATCAGAGAGGAAAGAGGTCTTGTTCAGAAGTCATGCTCAGTAGAATCGCAGGCTCTTCCTCTGAGTGTTGTTGCTCCATCGTTGGCTGGATGTATGGATGCAGAACCTGGGGACACAAGTGTGTGTTTGTGTGTGTGTGTGTGTGTGTGTGTGTGTGTGTGTGTGTGCATGTATGTACACCGGAGGCTGCTTTTCTGGAGAACCCTGACTGGTACACCCATCTCTGCTGGTGTAAGTAAATCTACACAGGGAACCTCTCAAGAAAATACTTGTGTGTTGCCTGCAACCCATGACACTAGCAAGTATGAGTGCCAGTTTAGCATAGGAAGGGACAGGATTAGTGAGCGTTTCTTATTATTATTTGCCAGTTCTATGGAGTAATTGTAATTGTAACTTGGGAGGAAAACTTGTATGATCTGCTTGAAAGCCCTTCTACTTGAAAGTCATGATTACTTAAGTTTTATTTTTCTATCATACAATAAGGAGACACTTGGAGTTTATGCTCCCAGGTAGTTTCGTGTTGGCAGCATTCCTGTGGTCCATTTATTTCATTTGGATTTTTGCCCCATAGAAGTGTTTAAAGGCTTTGGAACATTCTCTTCCAAGCTCTGCTCACTGAGCTTGATTCCTCTGATCCCTCGGTTACTCTCATCTTTTATCAGTAGTTTGGGGACCTTGACTTATTCCAGTAGCCACAGAACCCAGCTTCAGCCAAAAGGCAAAACTGCTATGTGTAATATCTGGATATTCATGAACAGTGACCTTGAATGAGAACCCAAGGGCCATGGTGCCCTTTGATTGGCCTTTTCCAGGAAGTGGAGGCCATCTGTATGCTGGCACACCTTAAGGACTCCTGAGCCAGTTGTTCTGCAGCTGAGGTAGGCAGCAGCGTAACCTAGGAAAATGAGTAAACACACAGAAGCCAGGCTCATAATGGGTTAATGTCCCTTGACCTCCACGTGATTTACTGTCACCCCAAGGTGACTGTCATAGACCACAGATCTGAGAACCACTGCCTTAAATCACACGGTGGTCCACTCTTTTTTTAAATCATGTCTCTGATGAATTTTACCTTTCCTGGACACCACTACCATCTACCCTTTCACACTTACCTAGAACGCTCAAAGAGATTCTAATTCCCTTTATTTTTCATGCACAAACATCCTAAGAAGATGGGTTGAACCGCTGATTCATCTGCATCAAAGATTCCCTTGCTTCTGTGTTTATCCATATATGTGTGGCTGAGCCCTGTTCTTGTGTCCTCGTGGTCTAGATCTGTTCTCCCTTTGCAGTTTCCTGTGCCGCTGGCAGGGGCTCCTGGCAGTGCCTGGCATTCTGTGGTGACTTGGCTGCCCTTGTTGAAAACTTATTTTGTGTCTCTTTGGCAACTTTTGTGTCTTTCTAAGCTCTGCATGAGTGATGTCATTATTTATAACCTTCCACTTGTACCTCCCACCCTGTAGTCTATTCTCAAACCAGCAGCTGGAAAGATCTTTTGAAAGCACAGCCATCCCTGGGTATCCCTGAGGATTGGTTTCAGAATCTCCCATGGATACCAAAATCCACAGATGCTCAGGTCCCTCATAGAAAATAGCACAGTATTTGCATATAACCTATGCACATCTTCCCTTATCCTTTAAATCATTGCTAGATTACCTAGACTGCCTAATGCAGTGTGAATGCTATGTAGATGGTTGTCATACTGTATTGCCTAGGGAGTAATGCCAAGAACATCAGTCTGCATATGTTCAGTATCGATGGCTTCTTTTTTCTGAGTAGTTTGGTCTCTGGTTTCCTGAACCTGTGAATGATTATGCAGGAGAAGCCCCCGTACCATCCATGTCTTGTGATCATCTGGTATCCCTCAATATTCTTCCAATTGATAGAGTGGAAATTGTGCTGTCCCTGTCCCTCCTCAAGACTGGGATTTGTTTCTTGCAACTGTCAAGCTCCTGTGGAAAAAATGTTCTACAGACAGAGAAAGCAACCTCTGGCAAGCCCGTGCCCTTCCTGGGGCAGCCTGTGTCTAGAGTCCCAGCCCACCTGCTCTCATGCAGGATGATTCAGGTGAGACATCCCAGCCTGAGCGCTCCCCAGTGAGGTGGCTGAGCCCTCTGCTGAGACCAAGTTCTGGCCCACGGGCATGGCTATGGTCTCTTCCTTTGCTTCAGCCCTCTCTCGTCCTCTCCTATTGTACATGTTGATCTTCGGAGTAGTCCTTATAAAGCTCCTGCAGAATCCTGCCACACTCAGTCTTCTTCCTAGTGCTCTCAGTCTGCCTGCGTTGGTTACTTCCTCAAGTCTCTTGCTGCCCGTTTGGCTGGAGCAACATTCAGCACCACAGCACCTTGGAGCCTAAAGCACCACAGCACCTCGGGCTGCTCTTCTTCTGCCACTTTGCCCTTCCTTCCACTTGTCATGATGACTGTTCATCACTTCTAGTCAGTGACCAAAAGTCCCCTCATCGTGGCCTCCTCATATAACATGGAAACCTTGTGCTCGTAGCCTGCTTTCATTTCCCACCATCCCCATAAACATCTGACTTAAATATTTTTTTAAATATTATGTCCTTCCCAACCAGCTTGCATGTTCCATGGGGATATTTTTGTTCATTACTCTTTCTCCAGTGTCTAATACAGAGTAGAAAGTAAAGAAATATTTGTTGGAAGAAGGGATAGTGAATAATTCCGTTTGCTTTCTTGCTGTAAGTCTGTAAGGACTGTCGCCTCCCATGCTTCCTCCTGTTTGGTTGCAGTTAGCTGGCTGGGATTTCCAAAGACAGAGAGCACACACTATCATACCAGAGCCCTTTACAAAGTTAATGGAAAATAGAATTGGAAAAAAAATCAAGTTTTTTTGATACAATGAAAATGAACCTAGGCATCTATATTTTGCATCCAAAGAAACTTATATTTTAATTCCATTTTCTATGAACTCTAAAGAAATATTTATTTGAGAGGCTAAGAGGTAGGCTCTGTTTTGCGCTCTCTCTCTCTCTCTCTTTCTCTCTCTCTCTCTCTCTCTCTCTCATGCACACATTCACACACGTGCACACAGCACATGCAAGACCTGCATGTGAACTGAGTTAGGGGGAGAGCCAGGCTGGGCTAATCAACTGTATACACTCTTGAATGCATGAGCCTGAAAACGTACAACCTGGTTGGGCTTTACTGCAGCATTGACTGGCAAGTGCTGGCACTGGGGCAAATCCTGTCAAGCTAGACTGCATGGAGAGGGCCAGAACCAGAACTGGGAGTGGGCTCAGAAGGGAAACTGTGGGCACCTCTCTGATGGGCTGCAATTGTCACTGGGGAACAGTACTCCAACTTTGCGGAGAACAGGCAGGATCAGTGGACTGACCATAGAGTGCATGTGTCAGAAGTGGGCCTCCTCAGTGGAAAATATGGAGCAGTGGATGACATGCCTAGATGTACATGGAGGACATATCAGCCCATTGGATTCTGTAGAGGACATCTGGTGCCATAGCAGAGGAAGCAGGACAGAACAAATTGGACAGCCACTATATCCAAGTGATTCCAGCGAATAGCTGGGTGAATGGAAACTCTAGGGTGGACTAGGTCAGTCAGTGGAGCTTGGAAGGGTTTCTTCATCATTGGATCGGTGAGATTAACAGCATTTCAGAACTATTGAAGTCACTTATGCAGAACCCTTGGAACATGTTCCACATCGGGGACACAGGGTTAATATCAGGTAGTCTTTCTCCATCCCCGGTTACTGTGGCACTTGGGAGGCTTGGTGTGACTTTCCCATTTCTCTGGCTTTTCCCCAGATACCAGAGGAAGAAAAAGAAATTTTGGAAACAACGATCTCACCCACTTTTCCCTAACCCTTCCCACCCTGTTCAACTATGTAAACATCAAAAATTACTTGGTTATAAGAAAATGAAATGAGGTACCTATTTTTTTTTTTATTGGAAAGGCAGATATACAGAGAGGAGAGACAGAGAGGAAGATCTTCCATCCGATGATTCACTCCCCAAGTGAGTGGAATGGCCGATGCTATGCTGATCTGAAGCCAGGAGCCTCTTCTGGGTCTCCCACGTGGGTGCAGGGTCCCAAAGTTTTTTTGGGCCGTCCTCGACTGCTTTCCCGGGCCACATGCAGGGAGCTAGAAGGGAAGCAGGGCTGCCGGGATAGAACTGGTACCCATATGGGATCCCAGGCGTGCAAGGCAAGGACCTTAATCACTGTGCCACCGCGCTGGGCCCAGAGGTACCTATTTTTTTGCACCCAAATAAACTCATCTTTAATGCCACTTTCTATAAATTAAAAAAAAATTATGTGAGTGGCAAGGATATAGACTCACTTTTACTCTCTCAGCATACACACACACAAGTGCACACATGGTTGGAAGGAGGACGCTAACCAATGTCTCACTGCCCAGATTCCTGTAGCAGCTGGGGATGTGCTGGGACAGAAGCTGAGACCTAAGAACCTAGGTCTCTCCCATGTTAGTGGCAGGGTGCCAATAATTTAGCCATTGCATGCTGCCCCCCACAGCATGTGTTAGCGTTTTCTCCTCTCCCTTCTCTTCTCCCCTTCTTGGGTGTACTTTGAGCGGTTGTATTTCAAAGTGTTGGAATCTGACTGGGGTCTACAACCACTTTTCCAGGAAACTTCTTGCTGTAACCTGTGAAGTAACAAGGGGGAGGTGCTAAGATCTCAGAAATGGTGATCAGCAACCATTTGCTTTCAAAACCCTCACTTTCAGGGTCAGTGTGTTGGAAGAGCAAGCTAACACTCTGCGGTTTTCAAATGCCATATGGGAACCAGTTTGAGTCCTGGCTGCCCCAACTCCTATCCAGCTCCCTGCTAATGGCCTGGGAAAGCAACAGATGATGGCTCAAGCCCTTGGGAGACCTGGAAGAATCTCCTGACTCCCAGCTTCAGAGCTGTCCAGATCTGACCTTCATAGCGACTTGGGGAGGGAAGCAGTAGATGGTGTTCTGTGGTGGCATTTCTGTGGTGGCATTTTCTCCTCTCTCTCTCTTTCTCTAACTTTTTCAAGTAAAAATAAATAAATAAATCTTAAAAAAAAATTAGTCTTCACTTCATGGGATCTGTTAGTTTACTGTATCATGAGATCATACTTACATTCCACTCTTTAAGTTTAAAAAATTTTTTTTAAAAAATGCAAGGCTATTATTTTAATTAGGAGAGATAAAAGCGAGTGAATCCTGAATTTGTATTTATTTCAGTTTTTTTTTTTTTCATTTTTCCTACTTGGCAATATGAGATGTGGATGTTCCTTTTCAGTGGAGGGTGAGTATGAAGGAAGTCATTTGGAGTCTGTGAAATCAGGAAGAGTTTAATAGTGCAGTTTTTCTGTAGACCCCACAGTGCGCCTCAGTGAATGAGCAGTGACTGGTGGAATTAACTGATAAGATTCTATCATCATAGGTGACACGGCAGGTTAATCTGTCCCCTACCCTGCCAGCTATTTCTGACCCAGCTCCCTGATAATATAGCTGGGAAAGCAGCAGTGGATGGCTCAAGTGCCTGAACACCTGCCACCTACCTGAGAGGTCCTGGTGGATTTCCAGACTCCTGGCTGCACCCTGGCACAGCCAGGGGCCTTTACAACCATTTGGTGGGTGAATGAGCAGACAGAAGAATGATTCATTCATTCATTCTCTTTCCTTCTCTTCATCTCTCTTTAACTCTGCCTTTCAAACAGATAAATCTTAAAAACCAAAAAAAACCAAAAAAAAACAAAAAAAAAACAAAAACCAAAAAAAAAAAAAAACCTACCAGGACAGATGCAATAACACAGGGACTTATCTGTTAGGACAGCTACTATTTCTTATTGAGCATCCTGTGTATGCCTGAGTCCAGACAGTGGCAGCACATACATTTAAGGGACAATTGAATCTTAAATGTCAAAGGGCCGTATGCAGGTAGCAGTTCATGAGAAAATCCTCTAATTGGATGGCTTAAGAGCAGATCCCAACCTTTTTATATCCACAAGGCCTTCCCCTTCGAGAAGGTCAGATCATTCTCAGTCTGAAGATTTTGTTTTCCTGTCCTGTCCAGAGTGGCAGGGAGAACTCAGGGGTGGGAATCAGGCAGGGCTGCATTTGAGATCTGGCTTTGCTGCTTACGAGCTGTGTGGCCCTGAGGACGGTATTTAACCTTGGTTTCACCCAGTATAATGTAGGATGAGTAAGACCCTCTTCGTCAGGCTCTGTGCTAAGTGTGTTCCCTGTTGTCAGGTTTGTGAATCCCTTGCGTGTGTTAGGTGAGGGGTGGAGGGGCAGTTCTGGGGTTCAAGCCCCCAGTCTGGCATGGCAAGTCATGAGCGGGCCAGGTGCTGATGTGGCAGTTTTGGCTGTACCCTCCACCCACCTCACCCAGGGACCTGAGAGTTTGTCCATGATGCAGATGACTGAGCTTGGCAAGCATTGCCTCCCAGTAGATGGGAAAGGTTAGGGTGCCATGTTATTTCTTTATTAGTAGGAGGAAGGGGGGACATCCGGTCAGGTTAAGATTTACATTCTTAAATTGGACAATAAGTGTGTTACAGAGCCAGATGAAAAGGAAAAAAATGTATGCAAAATGAGCAAAGGATTCTTAGCGATTCAAAGTAGAAATAGACATTTTAGCTCTGTGGGAAATTAGGTTTGTTGCCTTTTGGGGTGGTGAGATTCCTGGATACCTTACCAGGGTATTCAGGATGTGGGCTCCTATGAATGATGCTTGAGAGCAGCATGGCTCTACCAGTGGGGGCACGTTGCTATGGAAACACCGAAGCTAGAAAGTTCCTCCATGCCTCCCAGAGGCTGTCAGTTACATCTAGGAACTTGGGGAATATAATGAAAAGAGACACTTGTCATTTTCTTTCTTTTTAGCAGCCAGCTAACATTCTATTTTGCATATTTCCACGGGAAGAAAAGCCTGTGGTTGAGTTGCTTATTTTCAGAGAATTCCCTTGTTGGCTTTGACAGGGCACACCTCCTCACCCCGACCCCCCATAATCTGTTTATTAAAGGAGAAAGTGAAGCCTTCCAGGGTTGAGCAAAAATGCAGTTAGGGGAGTCACTTGCAGTGGCTTGTTCAGTCTATGACATGAGGCAGTGTTCTGTGGTCCTACAAGCCTTTCACATTCTCGCTTCCTGAGTCCTGGGTCCTGGAGAGTTCTTTGGAATTGTGCACTCACACGGACTGACTGACTGATGGGCACTTCTCCTAATGGAGCAGCTCAGGCACGAGACCTTCATTAGATGGCACTCTCTTCATGTTAGTTGTTGAGAGATAAGGGTCATACTGTGGTTGCTTACAGTGTTTTGCCCTCTGAGGCCAGCTGTTAGGGTCTGACTCTGAGAACACAAAGCAAGGCACCGTCACAAGCGGAGTGGTTCAAGATCAGTTATTGTTTGTTCTCAGATGAAAGTGTATATGTGTGTATGTAACGGATGGGACTGTCAGTTTTCGGTGTCAACCTGGCTGGCTTAAGGAAGACCTGGAAACCTGGGAAAGTGGCACTGTGGCTGTGTTAGGATGTTTCCAAAGGAGAAAAACAAGTCTGAGTGGACTTGGTGGGAAGGCCCGGGCTCCATGCAGGTGGCACTGGGGTCTAAAAGGACTCAGTGGGGAAGTAGTTTGATATTTCTTGGAAGGAACTTGGACACGCTCAGCTCCTACTGTGAAGGGCAGCTGTTAACCTCTGGACTCTTACACATCAGTCCCCTTGCCTGGTATCTAGGCTTTCAGCAGAGAAATGGGCCTCACACCCTCGGCTGTCCTGGTACTGAGGCCTTTGGACTTGTAGTGAGTTGTGTGACTGTCATGCAGGGTCTCCAGCCTGCAGATGACTTGTCATGGGTTTCCTCAGTTGCCAAAAACCCATGAGGATTTACTCACCTCCTAAACATGTTCCTATACGCACAAACCTATCCTACTCATTCTGTAAATGTCTGGAAGCTAACAGACTAGTACAGCAGAGTAGGTCCCCGTATCCATATTTGTTTATTTTTATCAACCATGACATTTTAAAGTTAGAATTTGCAGAAGAAACATTTCATCCTCTTTCCAAGGACACAACTGACCATAGATGGGAACACTTTGAAACAGGGTTGTGAACTGGTAAGGTCAGACCGCATGCAAAGAGGTGAAAGAATGTATTTTATCAAGTTTGCCCTCATCTAACCCTTTATGCAGCCAGAGGAAGCCTGAAAACCCAGTTCCCCACACTGAGAACCAATGAACGTAACTCCTTAAATTCTCAGTGCTTAGAAACCTACTCTTTTTAACTTCTCTCTTAAATGCCGAATCCTAAGTAGGTCAACAGAAACTAGCATGGCGTTAGTCCTCCTGTTAATTTTGGTTCATGAAAATGCAGCAGATTTTACTACATTTGGTTTTCAGCAATATTTGAGAATTTCATTTTATGCTTTGGATCTGATTGCATTCTTGTAATTATCATATCTCTGCTTGTGGCAGAGAAGCTGACAGTATTGATACAGAAAGGCACAGATAGTGCTTGGCTTCATTGATTGAATTGGTGGCAGTAATTACACAGATTCCCAAGTATGTGTAACATGTGGCCTTGGACAAAGATTATTTTAGGAAACATCTTCTTGGTATACTTACGGGGATTGTGGTAATTAACACAGTAAAACAGGAAGGCGCAAGCCAAGTCAGAGATTCGTCCCCACACAGCTCTTTGCTCCAATATTGTAAACACTGCAGATGCGGGGGTTGGCAGAATCATGGCACACATCAAATAAAACAGGAAGTGTGGCACCGTGGTTGCAATTGAAGAGTTTATGTGGGCATTGCACTAATGGTGTCTGCTCTTCATAAAGTCATTTAAATAGTTTTACAACCTCATGTATTTCAAGAGAGCCAAACCAATGGAGCCCAAAGTTTCTGTTTGTTTCTCCAATCACGTAGTCTGCTCTGTGGCCTGCAGGAGCTGTGAAGATACCCTCTCTTGGATGGGCAAGGAAGATATGAATTCCCTGGTCAGCCAGAGTTGTGTTACAACTTGCCAGCGCAGTCCTGAGGACTCAAGCACTAGGGTATTTGCTTGATTTCCACAGTGTCAGCAAGAATCTGATCGTCTAAAATAAAGCGTGGGTGTGTACTCTGGCATTTAAGGTGCCGCGTCCCACACCAGAGAGCCTGGGCTCAGCTGTTGTCTCCAGCTCCTGACTCCTGCTTCGTGCTAATGAGCACTCTGGCAGACAGTGGTGATGGCTTAAGTGAATGGGCCTATGCTGTCCATATGAGAGACCTAGGTTGAGTTCCCAGCCCTGGACTTTAATCCTAGCCCAGGGTAACAAAGTGTTTGTGGTAGGAAATAGGAAAGAGGGTGAAACAGTAATGGGCAGAAGAATTAGCAGTAGTTTGCAAGTGCAGTCTTTTAAGCTTTCATCTCAGAGGATCTTCCAGAAAAGCTTTTGTAACATTATGCTCAGACATGGGCTAGACAAGGAAGCTTCAAGAAACCAACCTGAGTTATATTTGTTTTTAGAAAATGTCTATTCAGTCCATCAGTCATTCAAAACAGATGGGAAGGAATAGAAAAGAGAAGAGAGAGGAGAAAGTGTGAGAAAGAGAGATTATCTTTCATCCACTAATATATTCCTCAAATGCCTGGGTTGGGCAAGATTGAAAGAGCCCAGTACTTAAGCCAGGTTTCGCATGGGGGGTGGCGGTGACCCAACTCCTTGAGCCATCACCTGCTGCCTTCCAGGGTATGCAGTAGCAGAGCTGGGACAGAAGCCCAGGCACTCCAGGAGTCGCAATTTTGAGGACAGAGTTTAGAAGATGGGTGTTGTTTGAGCAGGAACAGCCTGCTGGCCCCTCCTTTCTACATCCTAAACACTCCCTTAATCCTTGCTATAAAAGTCCTGGCAAACTGCTTCTCAGGAACGAGGTTTCTTTCCCATAGAGAACCTTACTTTCTCACTGGTTCCTTTTCTTGCCACAGGTAAGTAAGGCTTTCCATTGAGTAATGCCCACTGGGGGCTGATGGCTTAGTGATACTGCAGGTGGGTGGCCTGAATAGAGCCCTGTGTCCACGGACAGCAGTTCCAGTGCTTATGGGCATCTGGGGAGTGCACCAGTGGGTGCGCACTCACCTGTTCCCTCTCTGATAAAGAAATGAAAAAATGATTTAAAGATAAACACCTGTCTCTAATTCACAATAAGGGCAGCCCAGGAAGTGAATTCCATGAACACTCATCCCCATTTTTTTTTTTTTTTGGCTGATAAGCAGAGATAATGATGACTCAAATGGTTGTTTCAGCTGGTATTAGTAAGATTATAAAATAGTAAATATGGCAATTGGGAATAGCTTATAACTCTCTTAAATTTTGTGATGTATTACTTGATGCAAAATTAAAACTTTGAAAGGAACAAAGGCTTGGTCACCTTCCCTATAAGCTCTATTAATGATCATAATTTTATAGAGAAAATTGCTTCTCTCCAGGCAGTACCTCATTGGGCTTGAGGCTCTCTATTGCAGCAGGTGAAATTACCACAATTATAAGCTTCATCTTGGCTGTAACCCCTTAACTGACCCTCTCAAAGGAACCTGGATTATGTCTGAGTCTGTTATCTTTGCAAGGAGACCAGCTGTCTTCAAAATTGCATTTGGAGCCTCCATCATGGCATTGTGAAATTGCAGTTGAATCTCGCCAACATTTTCCAGATTGGTGCAGATAAACCTGTGTGTGTGTGCGACTCCCTGCTCTCTGGTGTTATTTAGAGAGTTGGAGGCCATAAAGTACTTACTTTCCTCAGCTCAGTTCTCATCATAATCCATCAACGGCATGGCATTGTTATTCTCCATTTCATTTTTGTATCGTCTTATTAGTTTCGGGAAACCCAAGTGATATTTTTCTTTACCATGCCTCATCTCATCTTTGCCATTGTTAGAACTTAGGGAGCGTATACCTCTCACTTAATTAGAGGTCAGCCAATCTCTTCACAATTCTCATTGGTTTCATTAGGGTTGGAATAAAGGCAGTTGCTTCTGCTCCATGCAAATATTCACAGACTGTTCCTTTGGAGGCCTTTTGGGGTTTTGATATTGATAGGTTGGATATCAGGTGCCAGACTGTGCTGTATTCCCACTGTCCTCCTGAAAGGTACAGTGGCATACTTGGTGGAGACGGAGTCAGGTTTGCAGCTTGTAGCACCTGCACGCTGACTCATCAGAATTGACCTTCATTCATGTGTGAAAGTCATCATTCCCAGGGATGTGAGTGCATGTCCTGAGGTTCCAGGTGAAGCTGACACTCCCTGTGACTGCAGAGCTGCTGGTACTCAAGGAACTCTCACGGAAGTGGCTGCTTGCTGCTGTGGGGAGCCTCACAGACAGTAGGCCGGACCATGAGATCCAAATTCACTTTATCCTTTCAAGGTTGTTAAAGGAATGCAGAGTCCCCACTTGCATCCAGCATGCACACACAACTCAGTCAGATAATCAGAGGACCTGTTTGTTTCATTTGACAGAATACTTATGAGAGTTTATTGCACTGGGAGTGGTGAGGGGAAAAGAGGTAAGCTAGTTCCTGTGGATATTTTGTCTTCATTGAGTGGCTCTGATATTGCACATGCTGTGACTGAAGCCCAGAGTCAGTAGGGAACAGAGGACGTCAGGGCTGAGCCTGGGGAGGTGAGCAGCTGTGGGATTTTCCTCTTTTAGCAGGTGACCTTGACTGCACAGAAGTTGACCTATATCTTATTCAAGGGAACTTCAGAAAGCTTGTGGGAAGAGCATCTAGCCTAGCAGTTGAAGATGTGCCGTATCTCTCATCAGAAGGCCTTGGCTCAAATCCCAGCTCAGGACCCTGACTCCAGTTTTCTGTTAGTGCAAGTGATGGCTCAAGTGTAAGATGTCCCTGCAAACACTAGAGGAATGAACCAGCAGATGGGAGCTCTCGGTCTCTGCCTCTCAAATAAAATGAAATAGCGCTGGAGCCAGTAGTTGCCTCTTTCCTTTCTGGCTGGCTCATGCTGACTTTGTCACTGCTTCGTGCCCTACTGCTCCTGCACAGTTTGGGACACTGGAGTCAAAAGTATCTGTGTAACACACAATCCAGATTCGCCACTCTTTGAAGCCCTGAAAGGCACCATTCCCCTTACTGCAAAAGGCCCCTCCAGAGCACCTGTGTGGTCCTGGCTTAGAGCCTCTAGACCTGATGTCCTCATGCTCATGCCTCCCTCTCCAGAGTCTCAGCAGGAAGTAAGTTGAGTGAAGTCTGGAAGTGAGAGAGGCAGCAACTGCTGTGGCTGAGGACGTGTCCACGACTGCCATCTGTTCATTTCCAGTGGCCACCATCTTTGCACATGTGTACTCTGTTATCACATGGTCTCTTCTGTTTGCTAACATTAGATCTCTTGACTAATAAATGTTGGCAGAACTTTCCCTGCAGGACTATTCTTCCAGTTTTCCTACATTTACCTGTGTACTCAGTGTCCTTGCCTCATCCTGCTGATCACTCAGTGGAGACCTTCATAAGGTGACCTGCTGGGATCACTGTGCTTGAAATTTCCACCTGCACGCTCCTCCATCCTTTTCTGAACCTTCTGACCTTGCTCAATGAGTTTTGTTTCTTTTCTGATCACAGAAAATGCTGCCTTCCAATCAATAATCTGCCTGCAATGTGACCAACTCTAGAAAGTAAGGTCCATATGAGAAGAGATTTTATTTATTCCCAATTGTATCAGAAGCACAGTGAGCAAGGTCTGAAACATGGGAAGTCCTCAACACAGTTGTTGAGTGAGTGAGCCTAACGGTTCCATACCTTCATCCTATGTGTAGGAGTCCCAGATACTGGGAACTTGACTCTTCATTCTAGGAGGGAGTAGCAGATGCAGTCTTCAATCAGTTGTTGGTTTTGCCTCAGCTTTGGGAGGTGTTTTGTCATATTCTACTGTAAAATTTATATGTAATTGAAAATGCAGGACATTGCTTGTCTGCTGCCTCCCTCCCACTACTGTAGAAGAAAAGAGGTGCTCCCAGTTTTGGGGGACAGGCACACTCTTGGATGAGGTCTTGTTCACCCCGACAGCCTGGCCTCTTGGGAATGCCTGGATACATACTGCTCCACATTAAACAGAAGCGAAGTCAGCCTGACATGCTGGGTTCAGTCTGTTTGAGATAAGTGACTCTGTCGCTGAGATATGTCAGCTGAGTGAGCCACCTGAAGGCCCAGCAGTCATCTCCGCTGGCATTAGCAGTGACGTGAAGAGCTGCTTCCATGTCAGAGACTTGTGCAAGTATCTTTCTCCTGGGAACAAAAAATCATGCATCTTGTCCATTTCTTCATGGAGAATATGTATCAGTGTGCAGGGGCAGCGGCAGAGGGCGGGGCTGAAATGATCAGATCTGTTTTCATTGGTAATGGATCTAGATCAAGGAATAACGTTAACCTCCCCCTTCCTCCCTGTGAGTAGAACAGCGTGAACAGCGATTGAGGACCGCAGATTGCTGTGTGACCCGGCACACTCAGGGGCACTGCATCCGGTACTTGCAGATACCACGTGGTGTGTTCAGATGCGTTTAGATTTTGGCACTGTCCGCATGCCTTTATTTATGTATAACTGTTTAAGAAAAGGAAGATGATTGGTTTTGATGGCTGAGCTCTCAACTGGAATCTGATTTAGTTCTTGGTGTCTTTTGGGAGTAATGAAAGACAGAAAAATACATTGGTGATGGCTTCGCAATATAAACGAAAGAAGAATCAAAGAACAAGCTCTTCCTGTACTCTCACTCTGCACTTCCCATAAAAACATTTTTTTTTTTTTGGTTCCTAGCAATGCTCTGTAGAAAGAAGACAAAGATTGCATTGTAGATGGAACAGGCTTAATTAGTGAAACTGACATGAAAATCTTATCTCTTCATATTGAATGACAGATAAATACAACTTGGGGAATTTGCCATTTATGATACAACAGAATCACTTTTTAGTCTTCCATATTTGTCTCAATCTGATTAGTTCACTGGCAGGTTTTTGTGTAACTTCCTGGATCATGAATATTCTGAATTCTCAGCTTTTCTTATCAGCAAGGAAAAAGCAATTTATAACACAGAGCCTGAACAAACCACTTCAGATGCTTTAGATGTTTTATTTTATTTTATTTTGTTTTATTTTGCTGTTGTCAAGCTCATTCTCTGCTTAAAAGGGAGAAGCTTGCAAGGTTTCTCTGCTTGTTTCTTGATCAAAGAAAGGCAGATTTATTACTGTATTCCTTAATATTCTTAAGGAAAGGAAGCCTGGTACTTCTAAGCTCTACAGCGCTTAAGCCCAAGACACCTTTTCCACTCTTGTTTACTAAAACAACTGCCTCTTTTAATAGAACACACGTATTTGTCAAGCATTTCTCCATTGGAATATGGCACACCTGTGCCAAGACCAGGCTCATCCCGTGTGAGTCAGCAGTCTTCTTCCAGCCAGGTGGGAGGCATTGCTGCCGCTGCACAAACCAGAGAGATTTGCTGGAGATGCGCAGAAGGCCTGTTCTGATGATCGCTGGGCGTGTTGATCATCCACACCATGTTGAAGAGAGATTTGCTGGAGACACGCAGAAGCCCTGTTCTGATGATCGCTGGACGTTCATCCACATCTGTCCAGCTCAGTGCATGGCCTTGTTCTATAGGGATATTCCAGAAAGTCTGTGGTAGTGGACGCCAAAGGTGTGTTCATTTTGGTGCAAAAGTTTTGAAATGTCTGGAGAGGAGGGGTCTTCAGAAGCTGTATGGAGAATGTATATTACGGGAAAAAACAAAACTATAAGGGTTTCCAAATCTTTGACACTGGAATCTTTTATCCTGTGTTTTCATTCATCTTTGAAGTATCCCAGTGAGTCATTTTCCTCCTTTATATAGCACATTCCTTTGAAAAATGTCTCTCTTCATTTCTCATAGGCTTTAGGTTAATCTCAGTAGATTGGAGCTAGTGTTCTTTTTTCCAGATAAGATGTTGTGCCCTCTCTGAACATAGAACTAATAACTTCAGAGTGCTACTGCTTCGGTTTTGTTTGCTTGTTTGTGTGTGTGTTTGTTTTTAAGTCCCAGGGTGGCTTCTCTGGTCCCTGAGATTCTGGGAGGGGTGGCTGGGTGGGCGAGGCTGGTGGTGAAGAATCCTAGCGCTGGGAGCCCCTGACTCCTCTCCCTGCCTGGCGATGTGGTGAGCCTTTGAGGTCTGAAGCCTTACTTGATTGAGTTGAGGTGTCAGGAGAGTTTTTCTTGATGTGTGTTTGCACATGTTGGTAGTCTCAATCTCCAAGTCAGAAATCCCTGTCCTCCACCTGAGCAGGAGTGTTAGGTCCCAAGAGCAAGAGAAGACAGCCCCGCAGAGTAAGGTTCTACCTGCTTTTGTCTGGGGCCACTGCTGTGCTGCTGCTGAGATCTGTATCCTTGGCCAACAAGATTAGGACTTTTCACAGGAATAAGAGGCAGGGGTTGAATGTGTGGTGTTTGCCTGAATACCCATTTCCTGAGATGCAATCATACAGTAAGGACTAGGAGTTGATGAATGCTTAGTTGACTGAGTCCAAGTTTCCGATGCTCATCCCTGTGTTATATAGTCACATTTTATTGTTGAGGTGCTTGTGCTGACTCAGTGTAGGTATAAATTTGCTTGCAGTACTGAGTCCCAGCACATAGTTAAAACCCCCCTTGAATTCCCTGTTATTAATATTCATAGCATCATAATAAGCCTTACTATAACTTTAAGCTTACTAGTAATTGTGAGATAAAATTGTTCTGCAATAAACTGTGCCATGTGTATAGTGGACATGTTAATATGTGGCATGTAGGTATTGCTTATGAAACCATTCAGAGGCGTTTCACAGTTAATATCATGAACACATCCACCTGTCCAAGGGCTTGCTTCCCTTGTGCTTATTTGCAGCTCCGCCCACCTGGCCTCCCACCACAGAGGATCTGCTTTCTGTTGTCCATCCATTTCTTCCTCAGGAATTTATCATACATAGAATCAGAAGGTATGCACTATTTCTCATCTGTTTTCTTCCATTCATTCTACTCTCTAGGGATTTTTCTGTTTCATTCTAGAGCAGTATCCCATCATGAGGAGAGACGGAGATGTGCTTATCCTGTTGATGCGCATTTGTGTTGCTTCATTTGTTGGCTACAACTACAACAAAGTGACAATTCACATCAGCCCATAAGTCTTTGGATAGATGTACATTTTCATTTCTCTTGCATGAGTACATCATGGTAGAATAGTTGGAGTCTGGTTAAGTTTTCATGAAGCTGCCCAATTGTTTCATAAAGTATTTGTGCCATTAAGATTTTCAGTTGTCCCGCCTCCTTGATAACAACCTTTGACTTTCAGAGCTTGTAGTAGGTGTACGGTGGAATCTTGGTCAGTTTCAGATTTCCTTTCCACTGATGCTGAGCTGGTAGGACATCTGTCATGTGTGTGCACTTCTTTAGGATCCACGAGTTTTTGTTTGGCCCATTTACATTGTCTTTACTATTTTCTGTCCATTATTTTGGAGTTCTTCATTTTCTTTTTTTTTTTCTTTCTAGTGTGGTTTGTCATTACTGTGTTTTATATAAAAATATTTGCATATACCAAAGTCACAAAACTTTTCTCCTGTGTTTTTGTTTAGAGCTTTTGCAGTTGTAATTGTATGTCATTGTTTATGATACATTTTGAGAAGACTTTAGTGTAAGGTGGAAGGTATGGGTTTAATCTGTTTCTTTCTCCAGTTGTCTTAATTTGCATAAGTACACTAAATTTTCCAGTTGTTTCTTTTCATCTTTGTCAAAAATCAGCTAATTATATATGTATGGATCTATGTTTAGACTCACTATTATGTTCAGATGACCTATTTCTCTAATTTGGTCCCATGGTTTTATTATTAATTTTGGGAAGAATAATCTATGTTCTTTGTTTTCTTCACATAAAATTTGGAACAGTTTGTCCATTTCTAATTGTAGATAGCTGGCTGGAATCTTGATTGAAAATACACTGACTTATAAATTCACTTGGTATTAACTGATGCTTAAAGAATGTTGAGAGAAATGAAAAGAGAAAACTTTGAGAGCTAACTTCCACCCATTGTACAATAACCAAATGGCTGCAATAGCTAGGGCTGGGCCATGCTGAAGCCAGGAGTTAGGAATTCTCTCTGTTTCTCTTGTGTGATTGAAAGGGGCCCCAGTACTTGGGACATCTCCCACTGTCCAGCTAGGTACGTTAGCAGAACGTTTGATTGGAAATGGAGCAGCTTAAACTCAAACTAGCACTCTGATTTGGGATGTTTGCATGTATTTATTTTTTTTAAAGGCTTATTTATTTTTATGTGAAAGGCAGAACTACAGAGATAGAAGTGGTAAGACAAATAGATCAGATCCTCTGTTCTCTGCTTCACTTCCCAAATAGCCAACTGGAGCTGCTTCAAACAGGTGTCCATGTGGGATGCCAGCACTGCAGGCAGAGATGTTGCCTGGTATGCCACAGTAGCAGCTCCTGTATATGTAGTTATTAAGGAGATTAGTCTACAGCTTTTATTTTCCTTTTGATGTTTCTATCTGATTTTGGTGCCAAAGTGATACTGACCTCATAGAATGCAGTAGGCGGTATCCCCTTTAATTTTCTGAAATAGTTTATGTAAAGTTATTATGATTTCTTCTTTGATGTTAACATATAATTTATGGAGTCATCAGTGCCTGGAATTTTCTTTGTATGAATGATTTTTTGATTCTCTCTACATATTCAATTTCTTAAAATGAATGCAAGGTTTTTAAAATTACGTGATTCTTCATTCATGAGCTTTGGTAGTTCGTGATTTTCAAAGAATTTCTTCTGTCTGGGTGATTTGCTTCGTTGATATTACCATGTAAGATGTCCCTTTATTATCCCTTTAATGTAGGATCCTGTAGAATTTAAATGATATCAGCTTTCCTTTTTCGAAATTGGTGATTTGCATCTTCTTCCCCTTTATTTCCCAGCCAGTAGAACTAGATGATTATCAATTCTATTGACCTTCTTAAGGAAGCTTGTGGTTTGTTCTATTATTCTTCAGTTATTTCATTGATGTTACCATAACTTATTGTTTTATTTTTTAGTTTGCATTCAATTTGTTTTTCTTTCTCTAGTTTTTTTTTTTAATGGCAGAATGTGTTGTCATTGAGTTAAGAACTTGCTTTTTCTGAGATGCATTATTCTTCAATACTTTTTAGTTGAACCCATGATTTTTTTATAAAAACAAATTCTATTATGTATCATAAGTTGTAAGTGATGCTATGGGAGATAGGTTACATACGTTGATAATAGAAAGGCTCCTGTGGTGAAACACATCAAAGATTTTTTTTTTTAATTTTACTGGAAAAAGCAGTTAAAATCTATTTAGTACGAATCCTCATTACATGACAACTTTGTTACCTGTGATCTTTGCTATTGTCTCACAGCAAGGAACTTTCTTGCTGTTTGCTGTACCCAGACTTGGTTTCACTTTTAGGCTCGATCTACAAGAAACAGTCTGCAAGCCCAGTTTAATTTACAAATAGACGTTTACTACAAAGAGTAAGCAGAATATACAAAGACAACAGACATCAAGAGAGGAAGAACAAAGGCAGAAGGGATAAAGGAGTTGGCATTAGTTACCAATCTGAGGCCACCACCGATCTCATCACCGGTGCTGAGTCTGTCCTACTTCGGGGTACTGGGAACAGCACCGTGTCAGCAGGTAAGAACTCCACACAGTGGGCAAAACAACACCACATAGCAGGTAAAAACAACCATGTAGCAGGTAAAAACAACACCATGGCAACGGGCAGACGATTCAGGTCTCCACAGATTCTGTGTCTAACACTTCGTTCTTAGGACCCTTTTTATGCACTTTCCAAACAAGGGCAGCAATCTGCCAACTATTTTTCGCACTTGAGGAACATCTCCTTCTAGACCTTGGCCAGAGATCTGGGGATGGAGTTATACCTGGTGCTGTTTATCTCCTGGCACAGACATTCTGCATTCCATGCCCCAGGCAGCTGGCTGGGCTCCCAGGACCCAGAGGAAGAAGGTCACTGCTTGGTCACCATGGCATTACTTATGCTATGGGTGCTTTGGCCTAGACCCTGTGCAAGCCTATCTCAATCTTGTTATCCTTACATATGGTTTGGATGTGGTTTGAGTGCTCCCAAGACCATGATCTCTGTCTGCTTGAATAGATAGATAGATAGATAGATAGATAGATAGATAGATAGATAGACAGACATATAGATAGACAGATTGGTTCATGTGTACTTGTCACTGAGACCATGCAGTTCTTTCTGTGTCTATATCATTTTATTGTTGTTCAGCTCAGGATAACTTCCCATTTTGATTGCTTGTTGAATCCATGGGTCACTTAGAAGTGCAATTCAGTGAGAGAACTAGATGAAAATGGGTCAGTAAACACCCAGCTTCTCTGGAAGCAAATCAGTGTGGACTGTAAAGGCAGAAACTGGTTTGGGGGTGCGAATGGGGTGCTGAGTGTTCAGGAATGGTGGACGCTGGGGCAATATTCTTATGAGACAGGGTTTCACCATGAAGGAGAAAATAGAGCAGCATTTTCAAAACTCAAAGAAGTGGTAGCCAAGGATTGTGTCCAGACTCTCTGCCTTCTAAGTACCTACATGACATAGCAGTTTTAAATATTCAAAAGCTCAGGGATGCTGTCTTCAGATCTCTCCCAGCAGAGTCATTGGGAGAAGGTTTGCTTACACCGAGTGAAGGGGCAGCTTTGGCAGAAGGCTAGTGAAGATGGTAACCATGAGCCATGTACCTCTGGGCTGCCCAAATTCCATCCCAGCCTCACTCTCAGCAACTTAGCCACGCTTGGCTAACCTAGGATTGGCCAAGCAGTGATGTTTTTTGAGTGAGTGTCAGCCAAAGGTGGGCCCCTCAGTCTTGACAAAGACTCAGAGTTCACCATTCTTTTCAGTAGGGAAACGGGTTCTCTGTGTGTTCCTCAAGAAACCACCCCATGAAAGCACTGAGAAGCAGAAGGCCAGGAGTTCACAGCCTGCCCATGGCAGTGTGCACAGCATTGGGTGGAGCTTGAGTCACATTGGCAGGGACAGAGAGTCTTCACAGAGCCAAGAGCAAAGAAGGTGGGTGTTGTGATTGTCTCTGGCAGTCTTCCTTTGGGTATTTGAAATCTTGTGTTGGATCACTAAGACGGTTCCATTTTGTGGTGTGTTTGTACGTGTGTGTAAACAGAGAGTGCTGTTCTCTTTGTTTCACAATCACCATCCCATACAGCATCCTTGGTTCCAGTAATAGGAACAGAGTGTTTTTAAGGGTTTCCTTGATCTGTTTCCTTCCCAGTGGCATAAACCCTGACTTTGCAGGGGGCGTCTTTGTACCAGCAGTTGTTGCATCATTGGGGTGCAAATTTATATCCATTTCCAAAATGAGTCTTGAATTCAAGTAAACTCACATATTACCTGGGAGTCTGTTACACACACACACACACACACACACACACACACACACACACACACCCCTTGAGATTCTGCCTATCCAAACAAGCTCTCAGATGATTCCAGCAATGGTAGGTTTCATTCCCGACCTTGGGTCACTTAGACTCAGCTGCTGTCAAAGGTACTTGCCAAAGAAACCTTTCTGGTGACCCTATTTCTCCCTGTAGACACAAGTGTCCTGTGTTTCATGGCAAATATCCACCCTAAGCAATACAGCATCTTAGGGAGAGAGAATGTGGTAATGTTGAGAGGACCCAGGGCCAGATGTTGCCTGTTGTGGGTGCCCTTGACTAGATTTTCCCTGGCTGACACTCGTAGGAAATTGTACAAGGCCTCACAAATCACAGTTTGTCTTCAACTGCTTTGAGCAAATTTATTTTGCAAGACAATAGGAGAATGAAATACAACAGACAACCAGTGATTTGATCTCAATTGATTATCAACATAATATGGATCTTTAAAACATGGAGTTACATAAGCCTTACTCCTGAGATGCTTAGTCAAAGTGGAGGTGGAACAGATAGCTAGACTTTTTACAAACTTTATCAGAGGTACATTGCTCTGTGGTCTCCTAAATCTGACAAGTAATTCCTCTAGAGTTGTATAACCTGATGACAGAAGGTTAAACAGACAACAATGAATGAAGCTAGTAAGAATACAAAAGATTCGAAGAATTCAATTAACAAGCTGGGTCTAATGGAATAAATGGATCTGTGCACTAAGTAATTGGAAAGTACACATTTTTAGAACACACAAGTCATGATTATCAAAATTGTCCATGTAGTAGGATTTAATTAAGTTCCCCAAATATAAAATGATGGTTTGTATAGAGATATTTCCTAACAATAAATAATTATATTAGATTTCAACAGTGGAACTTTTTTCTTTTACCTAAAATGACCCACATGCTCAGAAATTTAAAAACACAATTATAATTTATAGTTTAAGATGAAATCATAATGAATATTAGAAAACGTTGAGGGAAAAATAATAAAATCATTCTTACTGAAATTTATGGAATACTGGGAAGTGGTGATTCAAAGGAAGTTTAAGTGACAGAAGAAAATAGGAAGTAAGTAAACTGAGAATCCAACGTATAACAACATAAGGTGAATATCAATTTAGAGACGAAACAAATTGAAAATTGGAATGCAATGCAGAGTTGATTGTTTGAGGATATTCTTTGGAAACTCTTCAGAAAGACTGAATAATGATCAGAGAAGAGAAACAAGTATTCAGAATAAAGAGAGCATACCTAAACGCACGACAGAAATTTTAAAACGAATACAATAAAAATGACACTTGTCTACAAATTGGAAAATTTGAAAGATTGTCAAAAAATATGGTTTCTAAAAATTGAGCCAGAAGGAAACAAAAATTAATGAAGTTCAACCAGTGACTTAAAAATCTTCCCATGAAAGTAAAAATGGCCAACAGTAACAAAAGGGTCAAGAGAATTTTGCATTTGAATTCTAATAAGAGTTCTAATAGTAGACAATTCTAATGCTATATGAGTTTAGAACTCCTACCCCCCAAAAGAGAATATTATTTTGTAAGAATAACAAGGCAAAATGAGAATTCTGAAAGACTAAAGGTTAGTCTCATTCGTGGACATATATTCAGAAATCTCAAGGTGTGTTTTAAATGGATGCATGGTATGTTAAGATGACTGTGTGTCACCTCTAACGGGGATTATCCCAGGAACACATGGGTGTTTGCATGTTAGGGTGCCTCATCATAGGTTGGACTAGAAGGCTAGGACTACCCACAGGTGTAGAGAATCTACAGGTGGTCAATGATGAACCTCCCAGAAGACTGGTCCTGGCGGGAAACTTCCTAAACCTCATAAATGGCATCTGTCAGCACCTGCCTGTGGCTGATCTATGGTGGGGGAAGTCTGGAATCAGCCTCTATGAAATCAGAAGCAACATTCGCAGTAGTAATGTTCATCTGGAGAGCCGATCAAGTGGAGCCAGCTAAGAAAGATCAGATTTATGGAAGCCGAGGAAAGCTGTCATTATTGACACGTGATAGGAGTGTGAATATGGGCAAACTGCAAAAATTCAAAAAAGATAAGTTTGTTTATGTGTAAAAAATGTTTGAAATCTATGTAATTTTTCCAATTTATGGTTCCATGAAATTTTTGAAGACCCCTTATATAGCCTACCAGGGGATATTTCTAAACAAGAATTATTTGAAATTTGCTATATAAATCCTAATTCCTAAAATAAATTATTCTTGAATTTACAAGTTTTAAAGGATAATTGACAGGCAGAGAGATGCAAGGAGAGATAGATAGATAGACAGAGAGAGCTCCCATTAGCAGGTTCTCCCCCCCGTACTCGTAACAGGTGGAGTTGGGCCAGAGTGAAGCTTGGAGCCAGAAACCACATGGAGGTCAGGCAGCCAACTGCTTGTGCCATCACTTGCAACTTCTCAGGGGTAAAGTGGGAAGGAATTGGAATCAAGAATGGGACCAGACTCAAGCCCAGGCACACTGATAGGCGATGTCTGTGTCTTAGCCAGTCCCCTAATCATCAACGACTGACCTGTGGCCCTTAGACCTCAAACTGTACTTCTGTATGTCAGCAACAAAAACATCGTTGCTTTAACAAATGGAGTTGATGAGACAGACAGAGAGAGAGAGAGAGAGAGAGAGAGAGTAGGAGAGACAGAGAGGAAGATCTTCCATCCAATGATTCACTCCCTGAGTGACTGCAATGGCCGGAGCTGCGCCATTCCGAAGCCAGGAGCCATGAGTTCTTCTGGGTCTACCACGTGGGTGCAGGGTTCCAAGGCTTTGGGCCATCCTCAACTGCTTTCCTAGACCACAAGCAGGTAGCTGGATGGGAAGTGGGGTCAGTGGGACTAGAATCAGCGCCCACATGAGATCTCAGAGCATTCAAGGCGGGGACTCTCGTTACTAGGCCAGCATGCTGGGCCCTCACACACTTTTTATTTTAGTGGTGATCATAGTGTTTTGCTTTGTTTTTGAAACTTGCAAATTGATTCTGAAATCTATTGAAGACAATGTCAAGTAGAGCCAAGAAGAAGGAAAAATTGGTTAGAAAATGCTCTACTGGATATCATAACTTATTGTAAAGTCAAAATCCTGCCAAGGCCCTTCAGCTGAGAGGAGGATGGACAGTGTGATTACCCTACAGAGAATTACCATATCACAGTAATGAGACAGGATTGTGTTTCACAGATGATTCCCAAAGCAAAGGGGAAGGGATGAAAGCTTCCAAAAATGTCATTATAAACATCACTTTTACAAATTAAAAAACAAACAAAAAACAGAAATGGAAATGTTCTGATAGTGCCTGTGTGTTTAAGGTAAAGAGAAAAGCAGAGGAATAATAGATTAAAATGTGTGACTGGCTGTAATAACAGGTAATATTGGGAAAGATCCCTTTCTTAGTTTGTAAAGTGAATTTTGAGTATTATGTTTTCTATGTTACATGTATTAAGGTTATTTAAATGTTTGAAGATAACATGTTTAAAATGGATGACTCAGTCAAATATATTCCTATGTAACCAAAAAACTCTTAAGTGAATGCCAAACTTTGTGTGATTGTAATTCCACAGGCAGCTAGAAGGAGTCAGAGAGCAATGTTCTTGTCCTTACCTAGAAAATAAATCCATGAAATATTTACAGTCCAGGCTTTCAGCAGTCTCCATTTAGGTAAATTCAATCTTACTTTTTGCTTTTCTTTTTTCCCATGGCTTTTCTGACCTCTGAGTCAAAAACGCTTTTTCTCAGTCACTTTAGTTTGCTGGAACATTTCATTTTTTCTTTGGTTAATAATTTTTAAGATATACTTATTCTGTATCTATGTATACCTATATAATCTATATAATCTATATAATCTATATCTCTATCTCTATATCTATATATCTATATGTAGGTAAAGCAAATTAAGGGAGAAGGCTTAGTTTGGCTCTAAGCCATACTCACCTGGGTTTTCTGTTTCTTTACCATTTCTGGGACATTTTCCTGGCATCCTTGGTAATATATGAACAACAGAAACACCCCAGGTTTTCAGTAGAGAAGACTGAACAGAACCAGTGACAGAAGCGTTTGACAAAGCAAAATGGGAAAACAGATATCTCACACTTCACAGAGCAGCTCATGAGGGGAGATGCATGGAAGGTATGCGTGTTCAGAAGTGGAGGCTTTCAGAGGATTCCTATTACTGCAGTTGAGACAGCTGGCCACTGTGCAGCTAGTGTTGACGTTTTGACAGCTGAGAGGCGACTGCTGACAGAGCAGGCAGGTCCCAGTCTCTTGGAGGAAGCACTCATGGTCATCTTGGAGAGGACCTGCATTTGTGGAGCCTGGAGCCCTCTGGTGCTGCTGAACTGTGGCCACCAAGGGAATGCACAAGGAGGGCTCCATCTTTTGCCTCCAGCTTTCCAGTTTGCTTCCAGGGCGCCACCAACAGGACAAAAAAGGAAACACCTGGCAAAGGAGGAGAATGTTACGTTTCCAGGGTTTTACTGCAGCATCACAAAGCCACAGAGCAGACAAAGGACAGGTGTGAGTGAGGCTGTGGGATATAGCTTAATGATGATACTCTGCACACATCTGTACGCTTCAGATGTTGGAGGGCCTCAGGGCTCCTTCCTGGGTCTGTGCTTTCCCACCGTCTGCTCTCATGGGATTTCAGCCACTCTCAGGCTTTCTGTGAGTCTATCATGAAGTCAGACAGCTCCCAAACATTTCCTTGGCTTTTCCATATTCTCCAGGATTTGTATCCATCAACATAACTTGCAAATTCTATGTGGCTGCTCCCAAAGCAAATACAAGCTCACTATTTGCAAAATGGGATTCATTGCAGTGCAAAACATGTTTCTCTTTTTCTCAGTGCCACTCACCACCAATCATGTACTCATTAGAGGGAAACATATGTATATAATTCTTGATTTCTTCTTTATGTTACGTTCACCCCCCTTCCAATACACACACATTCCTCAACCAAATCATCAACATTTTTAAGAATCATTTTCAGATCCCTTTTCCTCCACGGCCTTGACCATGGCCATAGCATGGTTACTTCTCACAATGGACACAATAATCACCTTTTAGCTTCTCTCCCTTCCGTTTGGCACCTCTTTCACTCCTGATAAAATAGTCTAATTAAAAAAAAAATACAAATGATATCATGTCAATCCTCCATTCTCAGAAGCTTCAGTTCAGAGAACAGACAGACATCTCTGACTCCACATGACCTGAGCTCTGCCTCTTCCCCCACATCTCATGCTGCCCTTCTAGCTCCCTGCTCCCTGATACTGTGCTGAGCACCAGGCATGGCTGACTCCTGTCCTCTTTCACACTTGAGATCTAATTAGACTTTTCTCTAGCAGTCTCTCCTTATTGTCTGCATAAAGTAGCCTGTCCACTTTCCAGCAACACTCTGTAATTCCCTACCATTTATTGTCTTCATATTAATACTTGCATCAGATTATTAACTCATTTAATGGATGGATTCTAGCAATGATATTTTAAGACCCTGTCTTTAAACCACTGTGTTTTCAGTGGCTGTCACAGTGTCTATTACATGGTGGCATTCAGTAAATGTTGAGTTAATGAAGGCTGTGAGTACAGTCCGGATCCCAGTTTTTTTTCCTACTTACTAATCTGGATGAGTTCAGGGAAAAGCAAACCAGCATGCAACAGTAAGCCCTTTTATATCTAGAAAGTAGCCTGGAAATACTTGTTCTATGGGTAGTGCATCCAAGAATGTTACCAGAAGGCTGGTCACTCAGACCTTTCAGAAGGGAAGGTTTCTCAAAAGTTACTCCTGTGCAATCCTCCCTCTTGTCCTGCCTAAGAGCCTCTCATAAAAAGTCAGCTAATATTATTTAAGACGAAAAACTAGGCCATATAGAAGGTATTTGAATAACAAAAATAGATCCTGATGCCCTCAGTTGCTATTAAAAATGAACTAAAATTTTCCAGCAAAAATTGTGAGTTCCCAAATGCCCAGCTACACACGTATACACAAAGATAGACTACAGCTTCTAACAACAAACACAATCCAATGGGAATTTTCACCAACTATAAAGCAAAGTGTTTTGAAAAATAACTACCCAGGTCCAGCCTCAGGATGTGAATATATGAGGGCAGAAAAGAATACCCTTCATCCTGCCTCCGCCATCTGCCTCCTCACTCTTAGCCTGGGTTTGGTTAAACTTGAAAATGTATTAGCTTTCATTGTCAGTCCCCTGCAAAGAGACCAACTCCAGGTGGTCCATGAGTTCAATAGCACTGCTTCCTCCTGTCTGTATCAGGAACCATCTAGACGGAAACAGCCCCAGGGTCTAGATGGGAAGTAAGTTGAATAAAGTGTACGGATGTGAGAGATGAACACCATAATGAGCTGAATTTCTGATTCCTTCCCAAGTCTGGCAGCTTCCATCTAGTCCCAGCTGCTGCTATCATTGTCTGTGGGCACTCTGTTAGCAGAAGGCCTCTTCTTTTAGCTTAGATTAAATCTCATGGTTACTTAGCATCAGCAATAATTTCTGCTTTTTATCCCCCTTTTTGTGGTACACTATGTGTAGCAAAAAAAAATTTACTGCTTGGACCATTTTCAAGTATATCGTTCAGTGGCATTAAGGTCTTTCACAGTGTTATACAGCCATCGCTGCGGCCCGTCTGTGGAAGCGTTATCGTGTTCTCCAACAACAGGCCGTTAGTAACCTGCCATGCCTTCCTCCCAGCTCCTGGAAGACTGCATTTCACCATTTCACCTCGCCCCTGTAAACCCGAGTGCTCCAGGTAGCTCTTCTAAGTAGAATTGTAACAATAGTTATTCCTTTGAGTCTGAGTTTTTCATTTAGTACCATATCTTCAAGATTCAAACACGGTGCCACATAGATCAGATTTTTCACTCTCTTTAGAGATTATTACTTTCATTTTTTATTAGAGTAAGCATGAAGTTAGCATTGTGTTCAGGTTCTATTTAAGATTTGTTTATTTGAAAGCCAGAATTATAGACATGGAGAAAGAGAGAGAAAGCGATAAAGAGACTTTCCATCTGCTAGTTCACTCCCCAAATGCTGCAACTGCTGGCACATTAGGAGAGCTGGCTCAGAATTGGAGCATCTGGGACTCAAACTGGCACTCACATGGGATACCAATTGCTTACGTAGAATTTTTACCCACTACACCATAGCCTCAGCTCCCATTATAATGAGAAAGTGTTAATTTCCTTTTATAATGACTTTCAGTCTTGTTTATTCATATGGTGGTACAACTTCAATATTTTTTCTTTTTGTACTAAGAAAGCTTATTTATTTGAAAGCTAGCATTATAGACAAAGAAGGAGAGAGAGACAGAGAAATAGAGAGAAAGGCATCCAGTTTCTTCTGGTTCATTGCCTCAGTGGCTATAAGCACCAGAGCTAAGCCAGGCTGAAGCCAGGAGCCTGGAAGCCCATCTGGTTCTCACACATGGGTAGAAGGGTTCTGGGCCATTTTCTGATGCTTTCCTAGGTGCATTATCTGGGAGCTAGATAAAAATAGACACGCTAGAATTCAAATTGACATTCATAATAGATGCAAGTGTCACAGGCATTGGCTTAAAGCACTGCACCACCACTCTGGCCCCTCCAGAACTTTTCATCTTGCAAACCACACGTGCTGTGCCCATTAAGCAACTTACACACTGCCCTCCTCCATTCACAGAGAGCCACTGTGCTTCCCAGTTATTGTGAATTTTACTTCTCTGGAAACTTGCTCTCAGTGGGATTGTGCAGAAGTTGTCGTTCTGTAACTGTTCTGTTTCCTTTAATTCCTCGTAGTTCAGAATTTCACTCTTTTTAAAGGCTGAACAGCATTTCCACGTGTATACCACGTTGTATCTATATGCCACATTGTGTTTCCACTTGTTGAGAGGCCCTTTGGATATTGCCTCCTTTGCATTGTTGTGAATAATGCTGCTGCTAGCATCGATGTGCGTGTTGTTTCAGTCCCTGTTCTGGCTCACAGCGTTCACCCAGGACTGGAAGTTACAGGTCATATGACAGTTCTGTGTTTCATTTTCTTGAGGATGTATCACACTGTTCTGCACAGCAGTTGTACCACGTTTCATTTCCATCCCCCGTGGGAATGCACAGGCTTCCAGTTGCTGTAACCTTCCCCAACAACTTGTTGCTTTGCGTTTTGTTTGTTTACTTGCTTGTTTGTACAATAGTCATCCAAATGGATTGAAGTGGTACCTAATTATGGTTTGATTAGTTGAGTAATGAGTTGTAATGTGTAATGAGTAATGCTTACTGCCTATACATCTTGTTTGAAGAAATGTCTACATGAATACATTGCCATCTGCGCTTTTCATTTTTAACTATTGAGGCATAGTTGTTTATGTATTCTGAGTGTCAATCCCATACAGAATGCAAAACTTTCAGATATTTCTACTGTTCTGTATGTTGTCTTTTTAAATTTACATATTTTTTATTGCACTTCATTTTATAACAATGTTTCATAGGCTCTGATGTTCCCCCTTCCCCTCCCCTTACTCTCTGCCCCCATGGTGGATTGCTCCACCTTATTGCAGTATTACGGTTCAAATCTAGTGTTGTTTCTTTCAGTGCAAGCATGTGCCTTGCATAGTGTCCAGTATCTCATTGCCCAGCTGAATTCAACAGTTTCTTGGGGAGACCAACTCTGGTCTGGAGACATAGCTGGCAGATTATCGTTCCGACCAATTAAATGCCATAACATAACATCAACAACAGTTTCCAACACTAGGGGGTTAATTAACATTGTATTGAGTGACTGATATGTTAGAGAGTTGGATGTGAGTTCTTAACCGCATCCTCAGACTACTTCATTAACATTTCAATTAGTTTTTATACAACTGGCTTCTATCTACCTTAAATTGGCTATAGGATACCATTCAGCTATCTCATGTCTATTTTCACTTTTTAGCAGTTTATTGTGTTGAAGCATAATTTTTACTAAACTTGGCAGATTTTAGGATAGTCTAAACTGGCTTATAACTTTAGCAAGACATGTGACGCCCGTTGAGGCATAGAACACTGTTGGGAGGGGTGTGAGAGAGATCCTCCATACCCTAGATAGGAGTTGTTTATTTTCATGTCCTACCAAGTAAGGTATGTGTGAGTCCCTACTGATCGTTTTTTGTCTAATTCTAAGTTTTCCTTGTTGTTCTCTGTTTTAATTAATTTTTGTTGTTGTTGTTGGTATTTGTTTTGTTTTGTTTTGGGGGGGCTCCAGGGCGACCCTGAGACCACGGGGAATTGGAGTGCCTTCGGAGGCTAAGTACTCTGAGGTCATCTGCTCCCACTTAATCTCCCACATGGGATAGAAGAAGTCCAAATCCCTCATCACAGAGCCCAGTGTCACCGGAACAACAGCCAGGAGCCCCGAGCGGTCTACAGAAACAGAAGAATAATAAACTCCCTCCGAGACCAGGGAGAGGAGCTTTCTCTGGTCCTTGCTTAGTTCCAGTACTGGATCCCCACCCTCTCTTGCAGTGACCATCAGGGTCACCCTGTATGTTGTCTTTTCACACAATTAATAGTGTACTGTGGTTTACAAAATCTTGTCATTTTGATGAAGTCTAACTATTTTTTTTCTTTTATGCTTATGGTTTTTGGTATGTGTCCTATTCAAGAAATAATTGTCAAGTCCTAATTGATGACACATGTCTTGCTAGAGTTATAAGCCAGTTCAGACCACCCGAAAAACAACCAAGTTCAGCAAAATCATGCTTCAACACTATAAACAGCTAAATACTAAAATGAAAATAGACACGAGACAGCTTGTATAGAACCCGGTTGAATATAAACCAAAATTGAAATGTCTATGAAGGAGTCACAGGATGCAGTTAAGAACCTGCATTTTGCTATTAACATATTGATTAATCAATACCATGTCAATTAATGCCATAATGCTATAAATTGTTGTTGATATTATGATGGGGCTTTTAATTGATTGGGACGATACTTTGCCAGCTTTACCTTCAGACCAGAGATGGTCTCACCAAGAAATCGCTGAATTCACTAGGATAATAAGATGCTGGACTTTGTGCTTGGTAAATACTTCCAATGAAAGAACCTCAACTGAATTTGAACTGTGGTAATGCAACAAGGTAGAGAAATCCACCATGGGGAGAGGGTTCGGGGAAGGGTGGGGGGAATCCCAGTGCCTATAACACTGTCACATAATGCAATACAATTAATTTAAAAAAAAGAATAATATTGATCTTATATTTAGATCTTTGATGAGTTTTTAAAATAAAAGTGTGTATATTGTTGGCATACAATATGAAATGTTGGAATACCAATGGATAGTAAAAGAGCTACCACAGTGAAGCAAATCAACACATCCACATGGATACCTGTTTAAAATTTTTATGTTGGGGCCAGCATTGTAATGTATTATGCTAAGCTTCTGCTTATGGTGGTAGCTTAATATTGAGCACTGGTTTGAGTCCTGGCTGCTCCAATTCCAATCTAGCTCCTTGCAGATAGCCTGGGAAAGTAGTGGAGGTTGATCCAAATTCCTGGGCTCTTGCATCCACATGAGACTCCCAGAAGAAACTTCTGGCTCCTGGCTTCAGATAAGCTCAACTTCAGCCATTGTGGTCATTTGGGTTGTGGAACCAGAGGATGGAAGTTATCTCTTTGTGTTTCTCCTTGTCTCTCTGTAAATCTGCCTTTCAAATAAAATATTTTAAAAACCTTTTGTGTTTCTGGCAATAATGCATTTTCATTTATTTAAATTTAAACATCAAAATATTTATGGCAATAATTGTACGTATTTATGGGACACAATATGACATTTCAATATGTGTATACAGTGTACACTGATCACATTGGAGTGATTAACACTTCTCATTCATTAATTCATGGTTAAACTCTAGAAACTTGTTCTCTACTTGCTCAGAAAATGTGCAGTAGGTTACTGTGATGTCTAGTTGTCCCACTGTGCTGTACTACTCGTAAGAACTTACTCCTTTCATCTAACTCTGCTTTAACGCCTGTTATCCAGTTCCTCTCTGGTTCCCCACCCCGCGCCTGTCAATTCTATATTCAGACTGAGAGTTTTCACTTTCTACCCATGAGAAAGAATGTGTAATATTTTTTCTCTATGTATCTGGCTATTTTACTTCACCATAATGCTGTCCAACCCTATTCACCTTCCTGGAAGTGACAGGATTTCATTCTTTTGTACAGGTAAAGAAAGCTCAGTCATGTATATGTGCCAGATTTTCTCTGCTAATACATCTGATGATGGACATACAGTTGATTCCATGTCTTGGCTTTGTTAGTAACACTGTAGTGACCATGGTGGTGCAAGTTTGTTCTCAGATACAATGTCCTGTCTTTTGTATATTTACTGAGTAATATGACAGTTGTATTTCTATCTTCTTAAAGAGATCTGCAAAATGTTTTCCATTTTTTTATGGTGCACATACCTAAAATCAACCCATTTATCATGACTCCTACATATGTTGAATTTTAATTGCTACGTAAGCTTAAATACCCAGTTTCGTTCTTTAGCATATTGACTCCAGTTTCCCCAACAGCCTTTGTTAAACGAACGTTATTTCCATTGAATTTTTTGGCATTCTTACTGAAAATCATTTGGCCATATGTCTGAGGGCTCATTTGTACATTTTCTATCCTATTACTTTGATCCCCATGTCTTGATTTTTATTGATACCATGAAATTTTGATTAATATAGCTTTGTAATGAGTTTTGAAATCATGAAGTGTGAGACATCTCCAACTTCATTATTTCTTTAAAGTTGATTTATTTATAAATATTAGAGGATAGAGGTGAGAGGGGGAGAGAGGGAGAGCAAGAAAGCAAGAGAGAGAGATTTTATTATGGTTCACTCCCCAGATGACCTCAATGGCCAGGGTTGTTCGAGGCAAAATCAAGAATCAGGAGTTTCACCCTGCCACATGGTGGCAAGTGTCCATACACTTGGAACAGTCTCCACTGCCTTTTCTAGGCCGTTAGCATTGGAAGCTGGATCAGAAGTGAACCAGCTAGGACTGGAAATGATGCCCATACAGGCTGCTGGTGTGGTAAGTGGTGGCTTTGCTTGTTGTGCCACAATGATAAAACAATGCTATGCCTGTGCCATAATGCTCCAACTTTATTATTTTTAGTGTTTTTAGCTCTTCTTAATATTCCATATACATTTTAGATGGATTTTATTTTACCTTTTAAAATTTCTGCCAAAATACCAGCTTTAGAGTTTTGGTAGGAATTGCACTGAATATGTAGAGTTATTTGAGGTGTATTCACATACTAGTAGTAGTATTAATTTCTTTTTAAGGAACTAGGAAGGCCAACAGATCCCATCTTTTATAGATATGACTTTTGTTCATTGGTCGTTCAGTGAAAGCAAATTCTAGAAGACAGTTGCATAGGAAATGCTGTTTGGGCATGTGCAATAACACATTGCATTATGAAAAGTGAATAGGCTGAACATTGTCTGCAAAACAGTATAGAAATAGAAATTTATGTAATGAAAGAAATATATAGGATGTGGGTATCCTTGGAAAATGAAGCCTGAACCAAGACTGTGTACATAAACCTCACTTCAAAGCTGTGGTTCAGAGACAAATTTACTATCTTTAAAAGGAACAGAAAAGCAAGCCAAAGGGTAAGAATGCAGCTTGTCTATTGGCCTGCACTAGCCTGAGGTGTGGAGGTCAGAAAACAGTTAATTACTGTCCTAGAGAAGCGAAAGTAATAGAAGTGATCATCAAAGGCACAGCAGTGTTAAAGAAATTACAAATAAAATTACAGGTACAAGAATCAGAAAGTCTTGAAAAAGTCACACACCTGTTAACAAGGTGCTCTGAGGAAAAGAAACATTAGTAGACACACTTTTAAGTGGGAAAAATACACACATATGAAGTCCTGTTAGTAACTACACAGAAAATAGAACAGATTCCCACAAGGAAACAAGCCCCAGGCCACCCTGATTTGATCTACATCATTAAAACACAAAGCAGCTTAGAGCAATGTCTACAGAAGATTGAAGGAAGAATTTTTTTTTATCTGAGAAATTCAAACTAAGATTTTGTTAATAAGCATAAGAGATATTTTCAGAAAACTCCAATATTTACTGTTGTCACACGGTAGCCATAAGCTTAGGTCCCAGGATCCCTAAAGGATTGCCAGATGATCAGATATTTGTATAAGTTATGCACACTTTGTATATTTTAAATCATGTCTAGATTACTTATAATACTTAAAACACCACATAACTGATTATTTTGCTCTATTAGGGAACTAATGACAAGGCAAAAACTTTATGGGTGTTCTGTGCAGCTGTAAAATCTTTCTAAAATCTTCTTTCTAAAAATCTTAATTGCAAAGGAAAGAAGGAAGGAAGGAGAGAGAGGGAGAGAGAGAGAGAGAGAGAGAGAGAGAGAGATATTGCATACATTGTTTCACTCTCACACTGCCCACGATGACCAGGATTAGGCTGAGGCCAGGAGCCAGAGATGCCACTCAGTTGTGCACGTGGTGGCAGGAAGCCAGCCACCTGAGCCATCACTGCTGCCCCTCCGGGTCTGCACTGACAGGATGCTGGAATGAGGAGCCAGAGTCAGGTGTCAGATCCACACATTCTGATGTGGAATGTGAGTATCTTCAGAGTGGTGGTAAACATCTGCCCACAGCTGTGAATGTGTTCCTTGATTCTCTTCAGTCTGCAGTTTTTTAGGTTCATGGATGTGGAACTCATAGATGGGAAAGGCCAGCTTTGTATGTCTAATTCATGAATAATTATCTGAAGGCAATGTAAAGATGAGTTTCTCCAAAAAAGGAAGGTAAAGGGGTTAAAGTATTGCAGGAATGTCTGACCAAAACCAGCAGGCTCAGGTAATATCAGTGGGAACTATCACACAACCAAAGGGGACATTGAGGAAAGTGGGCTCCGTGTCCTCTGTGGACCACTTGCAATTCTCCAGATTACTGGAGAGAGGCTGGTTCACACAGGGCTTTTCTGAAAAACTAGGGATTCATATTTATAAAACAGCAAGCTGAGTTCAGAGAGTGATATGCCAAAGATGGCTGGAGTTGACATTCCTTATTTGTGACACGAGGCTAATGCTTCAAAGTAATTTTTTTGTGAAAAAAAAAACATAGAAAACTGTAGTACCTGATCATATACCTCTTGCATAATGTACTAAATGAGGTTGAATGTTAGTTAAACTGAAAGCATTAAATAAAAAATATTTAATAAAGCATGAACACTGGCCATGCTTTATTATTAAAGTTCAGGTGTAAACTGTGAGAGGGCAGATGTGTCAGCTCCTCCAAGGAAATACACCAACACAGATCACAACTCACTATTTGAAAATTGGAACGTAAACATTTGCAAATGGGAGCTGATTTGATTCTTAGCTGTCCCAGTTTTAATCCTGTTCCCAGCTAATGACCTGGAAAAACGATGGAAGATAGAGCAAGTCCTTGGGCCCTGGCATTCACATGGGAGACTTGGAAGAAGCTGCTGGCGTTTAGCTTTGGACTAGCCTAGCTCCAGCCTTTGCAGCTGTTTGGAGAATAAGCTGTGGATGGAACATTCTCTCTCTCTCTCTTTCATTCTCTCTCTCTCTCTCTGAATGTCTATCTTCTCTCTCTGTAACTCTGCCTTTCAAATAAGTAAATAAGTATTCAAAAAGAAAAGAATAGATAAATGCAAGGATTGTGTAACAGGTAGACCATTTCGGTCTTTCTTTCATTTTCTTTCTTTCCTTCCTTCCCTCCCTCCCTCCCATCCTTTCTTTTCTTTTCTTTTCTTTTCTTTTCTTTTCTTTTCTTTTCTTTTCTTTTCTTTTCTTTTCTTTTCTTTTCTTTTCTTTTTCCTTTCCTTTCCTTTTCTTTTCTTTTCTCTTCTTTCTCTCTCTCTCTCTCTCTCTTTCTTCTCATATTTGCAAGAGAGAGAGAGTGAACAGTTGAGCAAGTAAGTTCTCCCATCTGCTGCTTCACTTCTACAAACGTCCACAATGACTGGAGATGGACTATGGCTGATATTGGGATCTGGGAAGACAATACAGGTCTCCTATGTGGGTGGCAGGAATCCAACTGCCCGAGCTCTCACGGTTGCCATCCAGGGTCTTCATTAGCAGGTGGCTGGCGTCTGGAGCTGGAGCCAGTGCTTACACACAGATGCTTCGTGATGAAACCTGAAAATGTTAGCTGTTAGGCTAAATGTCCGCTTGGAACTTAATTTCAAAAAGGGGATATGAAAGAAAAAGGCTCAGTTTTACATTTTTATCTCAAATGTATTTCTGGTGGCATTTGTGCCGACATTTGAAAGCACCTTTCCCCCAAAGAGGCTTAACAAACTGTGTCCCTGGATTGTCTGCCTAACCCTTCTTGTGGGTCTGGGGTTTGGGTGTGGCCCAGACCCAGGAAATTGCTGACAGGAAACTGATGTCAATTATCTGGTTGTATCACCATAGGTATCAGAAAATCTTTGCAATTTTTCCCCCTTACCTAGCAAATTAAAGAATACAAGCTGATTTTGACACTTGAACCTTACACTATGTCAGTGCAAGGTGAAAAAATGTCTACTTTCATAATGTACTGGTTAAACATTCATTACTTGGGCCATTTTTGAATCTTTGATGATTCCAACGGTAGTCATCTGACCCATTCAGATTATTAGTGGAGTCTGTAATTCATACTTAAAAGCTGAATCAAGGGGTGAGCATTTGGCCTCATGGTTAAGACACTCACACTCCGATGGGGTACCTGGGTCTCATATCTAGCCCTACTCCCTGCTCCAGCTTCCTGCTAACACAGACCCTAGGAGACCACAGTGATAACCCGAGTGATTGTTCAGACTACCCATATGGGAAACCTGGATTGAGTTCCTCGTTCCTGGCCTACAACCCAAATATATGCGTTTGTGGACTTTGGGAGAGAGAACCAGTATATGAGAGCTCTTTTCATTTTACTCTTTGTACATCTCGAAAAATAAATATTTAGAAAAAAAGACAATATGAGTCAAGGATTCTAGAACATAAGTAACTAGTCTTTTCATTTAGCTTATTGTCGCTGTCCTGCAGTGATGGATTTGGTGCATGGGGCCTGATTAATGACAGGTGTGGAATACCTTCTTGGTGAGGTAGCCAAAGTTTATTAACAGAATCAGGTTTTTAAAAAAGGTTGTCATGTAGGCAGGGTAGGGGGTGTAAGCCAGTTATATCTCACCAGCAAGAAAGGATTCCCAAAACACAACTTGTTTATACCTGCATCTGTAAACCAGGAGGTTTCCTGTTTATTCATTTCTGTATGAACTGCTCCTGGCACTTTCTGGCAGAAGGAAATGCAGCTAGCTCTGGTTTTGCATGGCAAAAGTTTCGCAATGTCCTTCTACAGCTTATGAAGACAAATCTAGATAATTCCTGGTAATTTGTTTTTGGAATTGTATTTGGCTCCTAAGATTTCTAGGTGAGTCAGAATTGGCAGTGTCTCTGGGTGAGGTTTGTGTTGGGTGTACCATTTGAATGAGCTGGCATATGTGCATATGTTGAGGAAGGTACAGCCATTTTTGATTAGCAAAAGAAACTTAGCAGCGGGAAGGTATTTCTTGTGTCCCTTTGAGAGAGCAATTGTCTTCATTTGCTAGCATTTTCTCAAAATAATCCATCCATTGGAGGCAAGGAAACACTGTGAGCAGTTATGTGGCTTGAATTCAATGGTCTTGCCCTCCAGGCTCCAGAGCCTCAAGTGCAAATCTTAGTCCAGAAACCTCTGCCTACCTGCAGAAACAGCTCTGGAATACCATGATGCTAAGGGGATATAATCGTGTTGATTTTATTACTTCATTCCAAGCTTGTGGCTTAGTGCTGTGTTCTATTCCTCAAGGCGAGAATAGCCCTTCTGTATTAAAATTGATTTCCCCTAGGACACAGAGCTCACAGGAAACATGGGAGTTGCAGAAAATGACACTGTAGCTGCTACCGCACCTGAGGCCATGGCAGGAGGTTCCAGGCTGTCAAAGCAGACCACAGGGAGACAGATTCCAGGGCACAGGTGTGCTGGGATCCTGCTGGGCTGCATTTCTCCCCCCACCCCCTGTGGCCCACAGTAGAACTTGGGATGGCCCTGGTACCATTTGATGAGCAGACAGGATCCCTCTAGAGACAGGCTGGTGTGCATATGGCCCGCCCAGGAGCTGGAATGCCACAGGGTTTGATTAGCAGGTGTTTTCTATGAACCCATCATCCAAATGGTGTCCGACACAATTTCTATGCTCTCATCTGGGCAGAAGTCTCACATTTCTTGAGTTTCCCAGTCAAATTCTCCACTGTGATATGTGCAAGATTTTACTGGGCACCAGCTGTCTTGACACACTTCAGGAATGTTGGGAAAGCCTGCTTTTGATGATGATAGCATTTGAAATCTAAGTGGTGTTTTAATTGGTACAGACTTTGGCAGCACACGAAGTAAACATCTACTGCCTGCTTCGGAGCCTTCCCGTTCATTCTGTGTTAGCTTCCAAAGTGCTCAGTGCTCACAGGTCAGCTTTCCTGTCCAGCTGCAGGCTCCTCCCTCTCCTCTCAGCTGCTGAGAGTCTTGGCAGGAGCAGCGTAGTGCTTGGCCCTGTGGTGCTCCCACACCTGGGGTTCTGTTTCTGTTGCTCCCCTGACAGTGCTTTCACCACGGTGACTCATAGTGACTGCCCACCAGAGCTTCTGGGGTATTGTAGATGCATCTCCTTTTAGCTTCCCAGCAGCAGCCACAGTGTGACCACAGAGTCCCTGAGCTATCCTTTAATTTCATTGCCTAATACTTCTTGGAATATCTACTATCCAAACTCTCTCAAGTGCCCTTTTTTAGAAATTTGTTTCAAATTTTATTTGAAAATCAGAAACATACAGAAAAGGAGGAAGGGAGAAAGAGAGAGGGGGGCTATGTAGTCTGTCTATGGCAGCTCATACCCAAATGCCCACAGCAGCCAGGGTTCTGAGACAGTTCTCACACCAAATGATTGCAACAGTCAAGATCAAGCCAAGCCAGACCCAGGAGCTGGGAACTCAGTCTAGGTCTCCCATGTGAATGGCAGAGACCTAACTACTTGGGCTATTTTACCTGCTGACTTAATGTGTGTGTTTCAGCAGAAAGCTAGAATTGGGAATGGAGCCAGCACATGAACCAGACACTCCACCACCAGGTGTAGATGTCCCATGTCAGGTCTTAACTGCTTTACCAAATGCCCACCTCTCTCAAATAGCCTTCAAACGTTTTCCTTCTCATCCCTTTCCTTTGAATACCTTCCTTCTAGTGTCCTTGTTCTTTGGGATATAATAAAAATGCAGTCCATATAATGCAATTGTTTCATATATTGTTTAAATCTCTTTTAATCAATAGATTGGAAATGTTTTCTGCTAAGGGGAGGCCAGATACTCTGTCACAGCTACTCGGCGCTGACATCTTACCATGAATATAACTAGAGCTAATACAGAAATGAATTGACGGGGCTGAGCTCTGGTGCAACTTCATGTACAGAAACAGGGTTGTCTCCAGATTGGCCCCGTCGACCGTGGTGTGGCTGCCCCAGTTTTAATCTATACATGCTCCTGCTCCTGTTTCCCTGTGCTGTTTGCTCATTAAAGACACCGATTTGTTTGTTTTGTGGAGTTTCCCCCAGCCCGGGTCCTGCTGATGGCATGGCCCTCTTTGTACATTCTCTGTAAAGTGGTGCAGTTCTGCAGGCATGATCTTATTCAGCTGTGATGTTTTAACAAGAGCAGTTTAAAGCTGGTCATTTGTACTTCTGTCAGCCAAGGCACACAGCGAAGTTGACTGTTCTGTTATTATGCTGTTGATGGCCACTGCCTGGATCTGTCGTTTCGGTTGGACTTTGAAAGTTGTGCTTGTGTAATTATACACTCTCTTCTCCTTTACCACCATGGACATTTCTGTAAAAGAAAATTTCCCTCATCAAACTTTTGTTACCCAGAGATGTGTTTTGTATAGGAAAGGCAGGAACAGTGTTTGGTTATTTCTCATTTCTTGTCAGTTTTCAAAATAATGAATTGGTTACCCAGTACCCTCCAAGATCACCTAGTGAGGGTCATTTTCTGTTAGTATCATTGTGGACTTATGGACTTAAGGACACGTGGCGTGTTTTAACACACTGCATTAGCCTGTGTTACCTGTGGGCAGGGGGCGCTTGCTCAAGGTGCGTCCATCATTCCTTAGGGAATCCCTCAGTGCGTTTGACACATTCTTTGCTCGCAGGTGGGAAGAGCTGCTCAGCTCCTCTTACTGACTCCTGCTCTCAGCTTGGTTCTTGGCAGAGGGACACGGTATTTAGGGAACTCTACCTGGGCATGAAAGGTGCCCCTGACTGCCGAGGCGATCTTTATTTCTAGACTTTCTCAGTGAACAGCTTTAGGAAGCAGTGTCTTAGAGTTAAAGTTGCTGCAGGTTGAGACTGATGCTTCTGCTGCCGTAAGAGTATAGGATCATAAAGGTTTTATTCAACTTTGTTTATTTTGCATCCATTAAAATTGCTTTCTCTGTGTGTGCTGCCACCATGTGGTGAAGCCTCCACTCAACACAGCCTGTGTTCACTGCCTGCGTTTATCTTTTTAAGCTTAGAATGTTAAAAATACTTTTATTTTACAGTTTTGTAAAATATTCATGTAATGCCAAAGTAAAGTTGTATCCCTGAGAATTAAAAATGTTCTCTTTGACCCTGCCCTTCAGTTCTCACCTCTATTGAAAATTATTATTATTGTTCGGTTTATCTTTCTACTTTAAATAAACAAGCAAATAGTTGCATAGCTGCAAATCAACTCCTTCTTAGAAGAACAGCAGTAAATTAAAAATAATTTTACCACCTTTTTTTTCACTGAGTAATATATCCTGGATGGCATCCCACAAGTGGATACATCAATTCTTGTAGGTTTACTTTGATTTATTTGAAAGGCAGAGTGACATAAAGAGAAGAGAAGGGAAGGGAAGGGAAGGGGAGGGGAGGGGAGGGGAGGGGAGGGGAGAGAAGGGAAAGGAAGGGAAGGGAAGGGAAGGGAAGGGAAGGGAAGGGAAGAGAGATCTTTCATGCCTGGTTCACTCCTGGTATCTCCACAATAGCTGCAATTCAGTCCCAATGAAGCCAGGGGGCAGAACTCCACCCAGAACGTAGGTGACAAGGTCCCAAGTGCTTGGTCATCATCTGCCAGCTCCCAGGTGTAGCGATAGGCAGCTGGTCCAGAAGCAGAGGCAAGACTTGGTCCCAGGTCCTGTGATGTGAGATGTGAGCTTGCTAAGACGTAACTAACTCGCTGTGTCACAATACCCACTCCTTCCTCATGATATTTTTAGAGTGGCATGGTTCTTCACCTTGTGGGTGTAACGTGTTTTATCCCACCACTCTTTGCTAGTAGGCGCTTGGTTTATTCACAGTCCTGTTGAGCAGATATCTCTGCAGTTAACATATGCAGTAGTCTTCTATTTTTGCTACTGCGTCATGTACATACATTCCTAGCAGTTGGACTGAAAGAGTAAAGGAGCATGCTGTTTTGCTATCACAATGTTACTCTGCATATAGTTTCTTACATCACAATGTCTAAGAATATAATAAACGTTAAAATGATTTGTTTATTTTACTTGAAAGAGTACAGAGAATGAGTAAGCGATAGAAGGAGAAGGGGAAGGGAAAAGGAAAGAGAAGAAGGAGGTGGAGGAGGAGGAAGATAGATATCTTCCTTTTGCTATTTACTCTCCAATTGGCTGCAACAACCAGAGCTGAGCCAATTCATAGTCAGCATAACCAGGAACCAGGAGCTACTTTCCAGGTCTTCCATGCTAGTACAGTATCCCAAGGCCTTGGGCATCATCTGTTTGCTTTCCCAGGCCATTAACAGAAAGCTGGATTGGAAATGGAAGACCCTGGACTCGAACTGGCATCCATATCGCATGCTGGCACCACAAGTAAAGTGTTAATTTGCTGTGCCACCACACCAACCGCTATAATAGGCTTTTTAATTGTAAGTTCTCAAACCTTCTGACATTTTGCCAAGTTTGAATTTTGCCAGATTTGTGAATGAGAAATATTATTTGATTTTCATGCCTCAATGTGAGACCACATCTTTTCATAAATCTAAGGTACATTGATTTTATCTAAACTGACTCATAGAGTCTTGACCATGTCTTCTACAAAGGTTTCCTGGAGTTATTCCTCTAAGTTTGGAAAGTTTTAAATTTAAGGGAACATTTACCCTTTGGATTATAATTTTTTAAAATTCTTAAGTTGTCATTTAACTTTTTGGTATTTGTTAAATTTATTCATACATTGTGGTTTGCATTTATTTTAATTTTGTGAAATGCAGAAATCTTTTATCTGATTGAATTTGTCTCATAATTAAGAAACAGGCAAGAAAGTTTTCGCTGGTCTCAGGTTATTGAAGAATTCACCCCGTGTGTTCTCTAAAATCTGTACATTTCTTGTAGTTTTCAACTTTGAATATATAATGCAGTTGAAAATTTGTGTGTGTGTGTGTACACACTCATATTATGTACATATATTTTAAGATATATTTATTTGAAAAGGAGAGAAAAATCTTTATTTCTTCAAAAAAGTAATTTGAAAGGCAATTTTATAGAGAAGGAGAGAGAGATCTTCTATCCACTGGTTCACTCCCCAACTGGCTAAAACAGCCAGAGCTTGGCTGGTCCAAAGCCAGGAACCAGGAGCTTCTTTCATGTCTCCCATACAAGAGTTGAGGCCCAAGCACTTGGCCATCTTCCACTGTTTTCACAGGCCATAAGCAAAGACCTGGATGAGAAGTGGTGCCATCATAACATGAACCAGTTCCCATATGGGATGCTGGCACTAGCAGGTGAAGGATTAGCCCATTGAACCAGTGTGTCAGCCCCCAAGGGAGATCTTTTCAGATGACTGCCACAGCAAGGATTGGAGCAGGCCAGTGCCAGAAAAGCAGGACCTGCATCCAGGTTTCCCTCATGGGTTGGTAGGAACCTGAGTGCTTGCTCATCTAGTGCTTTCCAGGTGCACTGGCAGGGAACTGGATGCTGAAGCGGTTTGGACCCAGACTGGCACTCCAGAATAGGAAGCTGGTATGGCAAGTATGGCGTAGTCCACTGCACCATGGCACTGGTTCCTGATGTATACCTAGACACAGGTGAGAATTTGATTTAGCCTTAATATGTGATTATCCAGTCATTCCAATATAATGTATTAAATATGCATTTTTTCCTATAGATTTGGGATATTGCCTTTATTGTATGCTTTATTTGCTTGTAGAATTGTCTCTATTCCTGGTTGTTTCTGTCCTCTAATGTGACATCTGTTTTTACATCAGTATAAACTGCTTACTTACAAAAGCTTCACAGTTAACTTTCACATCTGAGAAGGTGAAGCCACATCCCCACCCACATCATCCTTTGTCAGCATTGTTCCAGTTATTCTTGCTTGTTCTTCTAAATGTACATTGTAATTATCTTGTATTGCTCCAGAAAACAGTATGATGGTATTTGATTTTGCGGATAGTTCATTGAGTTTATGGCCCAACTTAAGGACCATCATTGCTGTACTGATTCCTTCTATATAAGTATGTGGGATGTCTTTCTGATGGTTCATAGCTGAGTACTGATTTGTGTGTGTGAGTGTGTATGTGTGAAAGAGAGAGAGAGTGTGTGTGTGAGTGTGTATGTGTGAAAGAGAGAGAGAGAGAGAGAGAGAGAATAGTGGGGGTTAGGGTGGGCTTAAATACAGAATATATGACTAGTCTCTTCTTCATGTGATAAATCCAATTGCACATGTATCTTGCTTGTGTATTTTGCTTTTCAAACCTGAGATGCACAGTTTGAGTCCTAGCTGCTGTGATAGTTCACGACAGGCAGCATATGATGACTCTCTGCCAATGCTTAATGATCCGGTGATGTCTCAAGTGCCTGTGTCCATGACACCCTTGTGGGAGGCCTGGATGGAGTTCCAGATTCCTGGCTTTGACTTGATCCAGCAGAGTTTAGGGAAATTAGCCAGCAGCTAGAATGTCTCTGTCTCTCTTTTTTTCTGCTTTTCACATAATATAGAAATAAATAAAAATTATAACATGAAAAAAACTGATATGAGTTAGATTATACCTTTATTTCCATGAATATCTGGTGATTCCATGAAGTTTGTTCATGACAGTATTACTGGAAATTGGGGCCATCAATCACATGATGTAACTTCACATCTCTGTTAAAGCATCTATGTGCAGCAGGTGTAAGCGCATCAGTCCCAAGAAGTATTTGGAGAGTTGGCTGACTCATGGGGATGTTTTTAGTTGTCAGTTATCTTTAAGAAAACTGAAATCAGAAAGGCTGAGCTTGCAAAGATTGTCTCAAAATGACAGGTTTCCATCACTCTTTCCAAAATCTTATGTAATCTTCCAAATCTTACAGGGGTGCAGGAAAATAAATATGACCAGCAGAGAGGTTCCCTTGTGGAGGACCACAACAACTGGAGCTTCCGGCTGCTTCTTTCCCTCATTCCCCGAGGGTAGAACTTTAAGAGTAACCTTAACAACAGACCAGTCTCCAGGTTGACTGATTTTGTTCAATCAATTCCTGAACCTACTCAGGCATATTTTTGTTTTCCAACAAGAAGCACAGGTTAATGCTAAGCACTTGATATTATTTATAAAGTTAGAATAATCACAGAAGTTAGTCAGCAGCTAATCCAATTGTGACTGTCCAAGCCCATTAAAACTTTGTGCTAGCTCCAGCATCAAGCCTGGTGAGGCCATTCTTCCTGGGCTACCTTCTCACTATCTCTTGTTGGCATGAATGATGAGTAATGGTAGAAAGGATATTGTTTAAATCCTGGGAAGCTTAGGTACCTCAGGAAGAAAGAGAAGACAGGAAGTCCTGATTCTTTCTCACCAAGTGACCAGGAAAATAACACTTTCAAGTATTCAGCACAGGAATTGCTCAGCCATTTCCTAATTGGCTAAAGACCACCAATGGGGAAGGTTTTCGTAGGTTCTCTCCCATGTGGGCATTCAACAGAGAATCCCTGCTCAGTTAAGGTAAGCTGTGAGGGATCAGGGAACCTTTACAAATCCAAGACACTTGTTGAAACCCAGTATCTCTTTGCTTTTGAGGTACTCCACCTCAGGGCTCCCTCCCAGGGAGTGCTTTCATTTTTCTTCTTACTTTTGTTTTACCTTCGCAATTAAAACTTCTCCTCTGGCTACAATCTATTACTGCTTTTTTATTTCTATGTTAAGCCAAGAAAAGAGCCCACTGAGCTTTGCTGGCAACTTGAAATCATCTAAGTTAAAACAGAGAATGCATGTAAATACTCATGTAAATACTCAGTCACAAAGCCTAAGAGGTGGCTTTCAAAAATGTGTAAAATAAAAGTGACTTAATGCAGGGAAATAAATACTAAGATACAAAAAAAATTTAAATCTGGACACGGTGTCAAGAGCCGTGGTTATGGGTGAAGTTGGAGGGAGTGTTCAAATCTAGATATACAGATTAGAGACTCTTACACACCTGCTACTAGTGGTGCACTACTTACGTGAGTTCTACTTTCTGCAAAACAAAGAGAGAGAAAGAGAGAGAGATAGAGAAACATAAGAGAGCAAGATGGCAGCAAAAGGCAAGGACAGTTTCAACTTTTATGGAGCATAATTAGCCAGGGTGAAGCAGAGAGGACTGATTCCAGTAAATAGGAGAGGACAGGCCCCGCAGAGGGACCCCTCAAGACCCATGGATAGAGGGAAGCACCGGAGACAATGGAGTATTGTTGCAGTGACCAGAAACCCCAGTGGTGGTCAGCTGTCAGTTATCAGTAATTGGAGCCCTACTGGCAACCAGGTGGGAAGGGGAGTGCACGAAGAAATCAGGAGGTGAACCCAGCAAAAGAACTGTCTATCCTGCTGATTTGTTTGTTCTGACCATGAACAGAGACAAAACGGCAGACTCCAAGTGGCAGTGCAAGAACGGGGTAGATTTTAGAGCCCAGGCCCCCACCAGTGCCACATTGGGTGTCATTTTGTGTAGTGTGGTAAAGGCTGTAGGACCAGAAAGCAACAGCAAACAGTGCAAGCACTTACCAGCAGTAATCTCACTTCCAGCTCAGCACCTTACATTGGTCCCACAGGGTAAATAGTACTGACTTGGCATCTTACAAGTTCCACCCAAAATAGGTCCGGGTGACTCCATAACTAAAATCCAGCAGACCAAGAACTTCACAAGTACCACATTAGGTGCCATTTTGGGTACTGTGGCAAAGGCTGTAGGACTGAAGGGACAGCAATGAGTTTTGCATGTGCTAAACCAGGAGCAAACTCCACTCTGGCCCAGGGCATTGCACTGGTCCCACAGGGAAAACAGTACTGACTTGGCATCCTACAGGTTCCACCCAAAATTGGTCCACATGGCCCCAGACCTAATGGCCAGCCGACTTGCAACCACAACAGTGCCACATCAGGCCCAATTTTCTATAATGAGGCAAAGACTGTGGGACCAGAGGGACCGTAGTGAACTTCAAAAGCACTGAGCCAGGAGTAAACCCAATTCCTTCTCAGGGCATTGCACTGGTGCCACAGAGAAGACAGTACCAACTTGGCATCCTACAGGTTCCAACCAAACTAGATCTCCGTGACCCCAGACCTAATGGCCAGCAGGTTCTGGGAGAGAACAGCACCCAATGATTTAGGACAGAGGCTGTCACCCTAATCCCAGGCTAACTAAGTTAACTAAGGAATACATTGAAAAGATGGGGGAAAAGTAACTAAAATAAATTGTTATAAAGCTTCTTATCAACAATGAGAAGCGCATACAGGAGGTCCTGAAATTTAAGGACTATGTTATATAGGAATAGCAGCAATGAATCAAATGAAAGTTGGTATGTTAGAAATTAAGAACAGAATAGAGCAAATTAGAGATTCAGTGGAAAGCCTTAAAATAAAGTGAGTAAGGTAGAAGAAAGAATCTCAGAATTGGAAGATTTTTCTTGTCACAATGGGGAAAAAAATCAAGAATCTGAAAGTAGAGTTGCGTCAAGCAAAATAAAAAAGTATTGAAGAATTAGCAGATACTATTACAAGGCCCAAAATAAGATTTATGTAAGTTATAGAAGGCACGGAAAAAGAAGCTGGATTTAAAAATGCATTCAATGAAATAATAAATTAAAACTTCCCCAATCTGGGGAAAGAATTGGGAAACAACACACAGAAGGGGCACAGAACTCCCAATAGAATTGACCAAAAATGATCTGCACCACAACACATGATAATCAGGTTCTGATCAGTCAAATATAAGGAAAAGATCCTTAAATATGCATACAAAAAATCAACTTACATATAGATGAATGGCAGTAAGACTCACAGCTGACCCCTCACAGGAAACTCTACAGGCCAGAAGAAAATACAATGACATATAAAATTCTTCCACAATAAAGAAAGCTCCAAGAAATTGCTTCTTCCAGACCTGGCATGCAAGTGATGCTGAAAGATGTTCTGTTGACAGAGAAAAGGAATAGCACCTACCAAAACCAAAGGCAAGTGTAAGAACATTCAAGTATAATGACAGCAGAATACTAAATCAAACAATGAACAACCCATTGCTAAAATGACAGGATCAGATTATTATCTATTCATATTAACCTTGAATGCAAGTAGTCTAAAGTCATCAATGGAATATCACAGATTAGTGGACTGGATCAAAAAACAAAACCCATCCATATGTGGCCAACAGGAGACTCATCTTACCAACAAAAATCAGCGGAAAATATATCTCATAGATTTTGATTATTTTATTTTTATTTCTTCAAAATATATTTTTGTCATAAGTGGAAGCTAAAAGTAAAAGGATGGAAAAATATATTTTAGGTTACTGAAAAGGAAAAAAAGAGCTCTTGTTGCTATTCTCAGATCAGATAATATATATATTTTTATTATTATTTTTACAATCTTGACATAATTAGGGTAAAAAGGTTCAAGCGCTACAGAAAGATGGGCAAGACAATTAATTCCGTACTATTTCCTTAATATATCTGATGTAAAAGAGGATTTTAAGGGAGAAGTCCCACCCAGTCTTCCACCCACCCCAGGTCCCAGATGTAGGGCATGCTCCAAGGGTCTTGCTCAAGTGGTTTTGATAGTTCAACAGTTCTGAATTGCTGCCACTCTCACCACTCCAAGCACAATGCAGTCGTTGGAGAATCCACTGATTGACATAGTCCATCATAGAGTTTCCGTTTGCCCAGTATTTTCATTGCCAGCATATAGCTGAGATGGTTGATTGACTTGTTTTGTCTTTTCTTGGTTAGGGTTCTGAGTCTGAAAGCTCAATTGAGGGAATCCCCAAAGAAACTTTGTCTGAGGTGTTCCCAGACCAGATTCTTGTATGTACTAGCAGGCACAGGGCCTGGCACATTCCATCGCCCATTCCATTGCACCAGTAGGAATAATCAGCCCCGCCTGGTTTTTCCCTGAGCTGGTGGTTGCAGTTGCTGGGTTGGTTCTGTTTCCATCCCTGTTTTCCACTAGAACCAATGAGTGTTTGCAGTCCATCCTGGTTCTGCCCAGCACATACTCGGCCCTCACATAAACCAGTGGGAGCTGCAGCCTAGCCTGAGCGACCCACAATAACCCCCTGCAGGCCCACCCCCTACCCTAGTCTGCCAGTATGTGTGGCAGTAGTCCAGTCTGTCCCACATTCCCTTCTGCTCTCATACATGTCAGTGGGTATTAACACCTTGTTCCATCTAACCAGCTCAACTATCTAGCCTTCACGGATGTTGTTGGGTCTCTGTCTAGCCACCCCAACCCCTGTCCTAGTTTTTGTGCCCTCCCGTGGGGGGTAGTAACCCAAGAGGGAGGATCCCACTATTTCCCTCCCAGGCCACTCCCACTCCCAGATTATGCACTCTCCAGGTGGTTCTGTGGTTTGACTTGACAGAACTAGCCCCCAGTGCCAGCTTCTGCCAGCTGATGCTGTGGCCAAGCCCCAACAACCCTCACCCACTCTAATTGTAGGTTGTACCAGTACGAATAATCAGCCCCGCCTGGTTTTTCCCTGAGCTTGTCCACATAAGGTATACAGGTGTTGTAGCCCTGCCTAGTCTGGCCTACCCCCATCCTAGCTCATGCTCTCCAGTGGGAGTAGCTGTCCAGCAAGGGACCCACTCCTTATTCCCCTGCCGATTCTGCCCCCTCCTCTCCTGATTCTCATGTGTGCTGGTTGGGTGCTGCGTTCACATCTGGCTCAGGCAACGTCACCTTGGCATTCCGTGTTGTGTACTGCTTTTGTCGCGACCAAACCTGGCTCGACCCACACTCTGTTCTGGCCTTCGAATTTGCCAGTGGATGACGTGAACTGATTCAGCCTGGTCTTACCCCTGACCATGCCAAATGTATGCCAGTGGGACACTTTCCATGACCTCTTAACTGTTTCCTTCCATGCTTGTGCTTACCTGCAGGGTCTGTCAGATCAGATAATATAGGCTTTGGCGTGAATAACATCAAAAGAGATGAACACCACATAATAATCAAAGGGTCCATTCAACAAGAAGCGATCACCGTAATAAATGTATACATACCAGATGCCAGGGCATCTACCTACTTGAAACAAATATTAATGGACTTCAAGGGGAAAATAGAGCTCCTAAATATCTCATTAACATCAATGTACAGATCGATGGGACAGAAACCCAGCAAGGAAGCAATAGAGCTCATCTAGAAGCTAGAGCAAATGGACCTAATTGATATCTATAGAAATTTCACCCTAAAGACACAGAATACACTTTTTTTTTCATTAGTACATGGAACTTTCTCCAAGATTGGCCATGTTATAGATCACAAAACAAGCTTAAGCAAATTAAAAAAAAAAGTGAAATTATACCCTGCATGTTCTCAGACCATCATGGAGTAAACTGAAGACATGCACATACGTGGAGACTGATTAATATACTACCAAATACAATGAGTTACAGAGGAAATCAAAGGCAAAATCATGAAATTGCTTGAAACAAATGAAGACATCAACACAACATATCAAAATTTATGGGACATGAGCAAGGCAGTCTTAAGAGGAAAGTTCACCTCAATCAATGCTTATGTTAAGAAATTAGAAAAGAACTAAGTAAATGAGCTAACCACGAAATTGAAGGAGCTATAAAAACAACAGCAAAGCAATCACAAGATTTTAGCAAGAAGAAAGAAAATCACCAAAATAGGGAAGAAAATAAACAAAACAGTGACCAAAACAATACATAAGATCAATAAATCACAGAGCTGGTTTGTTGAGAAAATCAACAAAATGGATACAAAATGGGGGGGGGGGAGAGGGAGAAGATACAAATCAATAGAATCAGAGGAGAAAAAGCAAATATGACAATACATACCTCAGGTATCTATAGAATTATTAGCAACTATTACAAACAACTATATGCCAACAAATCAGAACACCTAGAAGAAATGGGTAGATTTTGGACACATACAATCTATCAAAATTGAATTATAAAGCAATTGATAATCTAAATAGACCTATAACAAGGACTGAGATTGAACCAGTGATTAAATTGCTTGGAACCAAGAAAAGCCCTGGACCAGGTGGCTTCACTGCAGAATTCGATCAGATGTTTCAAGAAGAACTTACCCTAGTTTCCAAAAGTTATTCCAAACAATAGAAAAGGAGCTGGTCCTTTGAAACTCTTTCTGTGAAGCCAATATCACCTTATGACCAAAGCCAGATAGAGACAAAACAGAAAAACAACTACAGACCTATATACCTGATGAGCATAATGCCAGTATCCTCAACAAAATACTAAATAGGTTCCCACAATACAGCAGGCAGATCATTGATATGGACCAGGTAGTGTTTCTCTTGGTCATGCAGAGGTGGTTTAACATTTGCAAATCAATAAATGTGATAAACCAGGTAATTGAAAAATAAAAACCATATGCTCGTCTCAAGAGATGCGGAAGAAGGCATTTGATAAAGCCCAGCAACATTTCAAGCTAAAAACCTCAAGCAAGTTAGGCATAGAAGGAACATTCTGTAACAGGATCATAAGAATATACCAAACAAACAATGCCAGTGTCATACTAAATGGGGAGAGACTGGAAGCTTTTCCACCAAGATCTGGAACTAGACAAGGACGTCCACTTTCATCACTTCTGTTCAAGGTGAAGTCCTTGCCAGAGCTGTTAGGCAGTGGGGGAAGAAAGGTGTTACAACTGGAGATAAGGAATCAAAATTATCCCTGTTTGCAGATGATATGCTTCTCTACAATGGAGAAACAAAAGATTCAATCAAGAGACTATTGGCACTAAAGAGAATTTGGCAGGGTATCAGGATACAAAATTGATGCACATAGTACAATGGCACTAGTGTACACAAATAACTCAGTGGTTGAGAAAGAAGTTGTAAATACAGTCCCTTTTAAAGCAGTGGAGTCTCAAATAGCTTGGAAGTAACCTAACTAAAGAAGTGGAAGTCCCCTATCGTTAAAATTACATAACGTTAATAATTAGAATAGAATTAGAATTAGACTTTAAAAGATTGAAAAAAATTTACCATGTACCTGGATCGGCAGGATCGGCATCATCAAAATATTCCCATTGCCAAATATAATATTCAGATTCAACGTGATTCCAATCAAAATTCCAACAGAAATATAAAATATAAAAGGAGATACAAAATTTCATCTTGAAATTATTAATTTCCTCACTGACTCATACATGACATAGTAGAATCATTTGTTCAAGAGGATTATTGATTTTCTTTTTCATTTAATCAGTGTCACATTAGTAATTCAATAGAATGTTATTTAAGTTCATGTTTTAGATTTTATATTTTTTCGTTGTGTTGTTGATTTTGTTTTCTGACTTTTCATTTAGGAGGCAATATAGTCATTATGTAATAGTGACTATCATATCCAGATGTGAAGGTACAATGCAGTCTGCATCTCTACTTCCAAATCAAACATGGAGTCTTAATGAAACTATTAAATATATCTTAACAATGCACTCTCTACTATTGTCCAACTTACACTGATAGGATACACCTAAATAGTAGAATGATGGATTTATGGTGGTTTATGAAGGACTATACCACTGCAATGATATAGGGGAAAACAGAGGTGGGAGTAGAGATTTGTGGAGAGGGGAAGAGAAATCCCAGAGCCCATGGAGTTGTATCATAATATAATAAATAAAATTTTAAAATGAGAAACATATTAATCCACTTCAGTTTCTCTGTACGAGATATTTAATCATCAACTTGAAGTGTCTTTCACCAAAAATTACTGAATATGCCAGCCTGTGCTTTGTTGTTATTTCTTGTCACAGCCCTTACAGTGAGACAGTGTCACAATGCTAAAGGAAGCAGAGTGAGCCACAGGGAGATTCAGAGACAGTGTGATCCAGTTAAGCTTACATCTCATTAGCTAGGAAGCAATGGCTTTATCAGTGGCCAAGAGGAAACACATTATTGTGCATCTGAATCCTAAAATCAGAATGTAATTAGGAGAGCCCATGGAATGTTCCCATGCTTTTGTTCCTAGAAAAACAGAATTGTTTTTATAAAAATATTTATTTATTTGAAAGGGAAACTTACAGAAAGAGAGAGAGAGAGAGAGAGAGAGAGAGAGAGAGAGAGAGAGAGAGAGATCTGTTTGTTGGCTCACTCTCCAAATGGCTGCAATGATGGCAGCTGGGAGCCAGGAGGTTCTGTGTCTCCCATGCAGGTTTAGGAAATCAAGCACATGGGCCATCTTCTGTTGCTTTGCTAGGTACATTAGCAAGGAGCCAAATCAGAAGTGGAACAGTTGGAACTCAAACTGAGTCAGTCACACAGGTCTGGAGTTTGTGCACTGGGAAGTACTTTTTTTTTTTGGTGCTAACAATTGCTGGAGATAGCATCTGGTGTCAAATGTGTCTGCCTCCTCAGTTAATAGTTGAGCTGTTATGAAGACAAGGATGACACAGAGACATTCAGTTTCTGCTTAGACTGCTTCCAGATCCCAGCCCTTGCTGTGCTTTATGAGATGAAATGAGAATGAAAATGTAAGGGCTGCAGTGTGTGTAGTCAGTTGTGACCCCTTACAGTGTTATATCGAGGCTCCCACTTATAAACGTAAGGTGCTTCCAGGGCACCTGCATTAATGGATTCACTAACACTTCCTGGAAACCTGAGAGCTGGGCTGCGCTCAGGCATCCTCGTTGTCCTTCCCCACTGACATTCAGATGCCCAATAAAACCCACAGGTCAAGGAGGACCTTGGAGGTGATTTCCCCAAATCTTCACTGCAAGTTGCACAACAACCTGGCCTCTTCTGCCCTCCTTTGAGCTGACTCCATAGCTTCACCTGCTTCTACTTGAGGAAAGAAAAACAAGAAGACAGTTGAGTTATTTAAGTCGGGCTAACTAAAAATCTTTAGCTGCTTATTATTTTGGCTTTTACAGTACTTCCATAGCACCCTCTATTACTTATGGGAGACACAGTTGCTTATCTGCATCACTGTTCTTACTCTGAATGGGGCAAAGAGTGTAGATCTTGTAGATAAATTAGCAGTTGAGGAGATTGCCTCACTTTCTGGAGCATCCCTGTATTCTCTGTAAAGTGAGAATGGTGCTCTCTTGCCAACCTGGGTTATTGTAGGGTCTCACATCACGGGTACAGAACACATTGTCCAGTGCTTGACCCCCATCAGAGCTTCAGTGAAAGTTCATGCCTGACCTTCCATGTACTTTGCATGCTCATATGCCACATGCAGGCTCTTTTAAAGGCAGGATCACCCTTCACACAGTCAGAAAGCAGCTGGGGACATCTGGGAATTAATAAACTATTCTTAGATTTACATTGCTGGCCTTTCTTTGCAAGACATTCTCTCTCTCTCTCTCTCTCTCTCTCTCTCACACACACACACACACACACACACACACACACACACACATTTAGCAATCTGCAGCCCCAACAACTGAGGAGACAGAGACCGCTGGAGCTGTGGGGCTAACTGAGGGGTCCCTGCCAGAGTAGGGATCCTGTCCTCCAGAGGCAGGTGCCTTAAAATGGAAGTTGTGGCTGTGGTGATGGAAGACTGGCAGCTTGAGCCTGGAGCCTTGGAAGGAGACCAGTCCTCTTGGGGCTTCCATTGATGCACCTGAGTGCTTAAAATATTTTCAGAATCCCATAGGCGACTGGTCCTGGAGTTCACCCTTGCCAAACTTCTCAAAGTCTAACCTGTGAAAAAGAGATCAAATTGCTTGTGTTTTGATAGGATTTCTTACATCTTGATCCTCCTGCCTCACAAACGAGGGAACTTTTGAGTATTGACTTAGCACAATAGCTCTCAGAACCATATGTGACCGCTCTGTGCTGAGTACAAACATTGTCTTAGACCTAGGTTATCACAAAGTAAGATGAAAGAGCAAGTTTGTGTGATCAAAGTTTGTTTATATTTTGTGTTGTAAGTCCAGGGAGTAGGGCTAGGACACTGGGGACAGTAGGTGGCAGCTATATCTTAAACCCACTGGAGGTCCTGTGGGCAGCCTGGGCTTCAGAAATGTCTGCCCAAGACACAGAGGTATTTATTCCCTGACTTTTCTTTCTCACCAGCTGTAGCTTATCCCAAGGGTATCAATCTTCCCTAGTCTCTAGGGCAATGGATGTATCAGAATGGCAGAGTGGTCTTCTCTAGGCATCTCCAAGGCGCACAGGGGCTTGTAGGGCAGAATGAGAAGATGCTGAGATGCTCTGAAGCCACCACCCTCTCAGCCATCAATTGTTGCAGCCAAATCCGGACTACAGTAGTGATGCAATAGGCTATGAGACTGAGTGTGTGAGAATCTGACACAGCCCTTACTCTTTAGAACCCCCCTCCAAGGTAGGTAATACCACAGGCACATCACCAATGGAGGAAATGAAGAGTAGAGAAATGGGGTAACTTAATCATGGCAATGCAACCCTAATTCACTGGCTAGAATGTGAAGATGGGCTTGAGTTAACCTTAGAACCTGAGCTGGACTTCCCTGCCATGGCACTTAATCAGACCGGCTTCCTTTGTCCTTCTACATCTCACTCCAGCCTTGTCTTCCCAGGGAACATGATGTGTTGGGATTCTGGAGAAGTGCTGCCTCTTCCACTGGCTTCTGGTTGGGAGAACCCCAGTAAGATGTCCGTGAGAGGGAGAGGGAAGTTATTTTTGACTGCCTCCCTTCCCAAGGTTGCCCAAGGCTGGTTCGGTAGGTGGAAGAGGGCAGCTCCTCATGGGATGTGCCCTTTCACACCTGTCTTTCCGTCTTGACACTCATAAATCTCCCTTGCCTTGCCCCATTGATCCTATAAGGGGAGCAGTGTTTCTTTATGTGTTGTTTTCACCTTTAGAAACAGTCACTAATGAGATATCTTTGAGTTGCCTTGCTGTAAGTGTGCTGTGTCTTTCCAGGATCCTGCTGGATGGAGTCGCTTTCCAGATGCACAGTCTATCATGCTGGTCTCTGACTAGGTCTGCCTTCTTACTGAACTGTTTCTCCAGTGGGTCACCATGGGCTCAGCCCAGTCTCTGTGGCTTCCAGAGAGCACTGAATAGCATCAGTACACACTGTTCACCATTCCCCCTGATCTGTGCTCCATTTGACACATCTCCCCCTACACAGGATTTTTCTCTGAGATGGTAGTAATTTAACAATAATAGCTTAACCATGGGCTTTGCTTTGATTTGATGTCTCAACCCGTTTCTGCCTTCTTTAGCTGGGTGATACCTATTGTTTGAGGTGTTCCTGCGTTTTGCTAAGCTTTTTAGTTCTGGATGGATTATGCTCATTTTCCACTGGGGGAGCAGACTGTTTTCAAGTAATTGGTATCCAGAAAAAAAGCCCATGTTACTTCAGGTGGTGGTGGAGTGGGGCATCCCTGCATGCCAGAGCCTCTTTTTTTGTAGCTGAGTTTGGGTTTGTAAGAAGATGGCAGAGGGGTACTTCAACAGCATTTCTGCAAAAACACACCCCACTTCCATGACACTGAGCACCTCTAGGTGCTCAAGAATTCTTAACATTCACTATGAACAAAGAAGACCAGCTCCAAGTGGGAACAAATCTATTTTTATCTAAGGTTTAAAGTGCTTCCTTTGTGGTTCTGCTGCTGTGCTGATAGTTCTCCTTCCCTCAGAGTGTGAATGATGGCTTATTAAACAATGACAATAATAACAACAATAATAATAATCAAGTAGAGGCATGGTATCTGAGCAGGCATTAGTTCAGATTACAATTCAGTCCTTTCCCAGCCTCACTTCACTAGGGATGTTGGGTTGTGTGTTTCACAACCAGCATGTGTGATTTGAATTCGGTTGGGCTTCAGAATTACAGGTCAGTTGGATGATGAGTGTTCATGGAACACACAGGGCCTGGAGTGTACAATTAATTAAAAAAAAAAACTTAGAAAGTGACAGTGAGATAGAACCAGAAGCTTTGGAATAGCAAAGGTTGGTGCCTAGGGGCCTGTCTCTCTGAATGCTGGGACTGGAAGCAGTGGTCCCTGATACTATAGTGAGGTGAGCAGAGCTCTGTGGGACCCCTGCAAGGCTCAGGGGCATGAACCTTTGATCCTTTTGTTTCCAGAAACTGCCTAGGCTAATGACTGGCATCCTTTTATTAGTGATTTCAACTCCTTTGACTACCAAGTACGATTCAGCTTCTGATCCAGCTTCCCGAAAGTCGCCTGGGAAAGGCAGATGTTGCCTCAGTTAGTTGGGCTCCTGCCACCTAAGTGGGGAGATCAGGATGGTGCTCCTGGTTTTAGCCTGGCCAAACCACAGTTGTTGCAGTTGTTCAGGGGAGTGAGTTAGTGGAATGAAATCTCTCTCCATCTCTGTCTTTCACTCCCTAGGTTGCTCTGGCTTTCAAATACATTAATCCAGTTCTTGAAAAATATTTCATTTTATCTTCTTCTATTTTATTTAGAATTTTCTGGTACAATTCCACAGGCTCTTGGATTTCCCCTATCCCCTTCCTAAAGTCCCTCCCTGCAGCTGATTTCCGCCATATTACCATTAGAGGATAGTCCCTCATAAGCAGTTATAAGTCCATCATCCTGTTATTAAGTGTGTCTTGACATTGCTGGTACAGACAATGGCAGAGAGTCCAGCATCTTATTGTCAAGATATATCCAACAGTTCCATTGGGAGTCCATCTTTGATTTGGAAGTAGAGATGCATACTGCATTGTATCTTCACATCTGAATACAACAGTCACTGCTACACCATTACTACACATTCCCTTAAATGAGAAGTCATGAAACAAAATCAACAACAGGAATAACGTTTAAAAAATTTGTAGAGAATGGCATACTGCAAGTGACCAGCAGAGTTCTCAGCACGTAAGTGCTCATTGCTTAGTACCTATTTTTACTTTGTGTAAGTTTCATTGTCAAGTCCTTTTCAAAGACTTATTCATTTATTTGGAAGAGTGACAGAGAAGATAGAGGTATCTTCCATTCACTGGTTCACTGCCCAGATGTCTAAAACAGCCAGTGCTGGGCCAGCCTAAATCCAGGAGCCAGCAGCTTCATCACGGTGCCCCACATGGGTGACAGGGCCCTGTAACCATAGATGGCTTCAGGTGCAGTGTCGCAACAAGGCCCCCTGGTCAAGTCTTTTAGTAAAATGTCCCCTGCCATTTGCAAGAGATAGTTATATTCTGAAAAATGGTTCTCCAGAATGTAATCCTTGTCCCATCAGTTTTCCTTGTCTCATGGTCTGGTTAGTCTGGAGCCAAGAAAGTTACTCGAATTAAAGCAAAGACCAGGAAGAGGGACATAACACCTCCTTAAGACCGGCTGAGACCCTTGCCCTTGAGTCTAAAGTCTGCTGATTGACAAGAAACTCACACAGCTCTGGTGACCCAACTGAGGGTGGCCCAGTGACCAGGGGGATGCAGAAAGCTTGCAAGAACAGACTATGCTCCAGATTCAGATGTGGCCCACTTACCAGATTGCATGTGAAATTTCAGTAAAATAGAGTATTCATAAGTAAGCAACACGGAGGCTTTCTTCAGTGCTGTACGTCATCTACTTTGAGTGGACAGAGACAGAGCCCGAGGTCCCCTCTGGGCATGGCATCTGTGCTGTGCCACAAGAAGTCAAGTGGCACACAGCTACCCTCCTTGCTCTGGGAGAAAGGCATCCTGGGGATTTCTCTGAGGCCTAGGGAATTTTGTCCTGGGCTGTGGTTCCCGATCCAGAAGCAGGCATTTTGATACCAACATGTTTTCCAGAAGACACATTATTTATAAGAATTTGAGATAATTGCTGTTAAAAATTGTTCATAATATGAGGGGAACTATTCAGTATACTCAGTCTTTGTGGCATGTGATAGAAAAACTGCTTGCTTGTCAGAGCAAACAAAATAAACTTGTCAATAATTTCTAGAGAACTTTCCTATTATTTTTATGTTGCACACAATGCTGTAAAACCTTTTTGTTTTCTGGTTCAGCAGATTGAAATAAGAAAAGCAGTTTGAGTGGATACAGCTATCTTATTGAATCAGAAATCAGTTTTCTACTCTTCAATTATTTTTGTTCTGCTGGTCTCCTCTAGTGTTGGGAAACAGGGCAGTAAAATACTCTTCAAATAGGTTCCTGTTTGAACCTATTCTGGTAATTTAGATAATGACAATAATTATAAGACAGGAAAAGACTTTTATAAAGTAACCTTTCCCTAACTTTTACACAAAAGCTTGAAGAGTAAAAGTAAAAGGGAACAAGTTATTTCCCCAAGCCCCTGTAATGAATGTTTTATGCCACCGTTTATCTATTGAAATTCTACAAGTTCTGTGTTAAACATCCCAATGCCTAAACAGAGACATATGTTCACCTTATTTTCAGGGCTTTAAAGATGTGTCTTAGGGATGGCAAAGTGGCGTACTGAGTTGGTTGAGCTGCTGCCTTCAATGCTGACATCCTAAATGAACACCAGTTCAATCCCTGGCTGCTCCGCTTACAATTCAATGTGTTGCTAATCTGCCTGGGAATACAGTGGATGATGGTCCAAGTGCCTTTTCCCCTAAAACCACATGAGAGACCTGAGAGACCTAGATGGACTTCTAGGCTTCCGGTTTGAGCGTGGCTCATCCCTGGTTATTGTAGCCATTTAAGGAGTGAGCTCTCTCAGTCACACACACACACACACACACACACACACACACACACACACACAGTCTCTTCCATTCTCTCTGTAACTCTGCCTTGTAAATGAATAAAGAACTACATAAGTATGTCTTAACAAAATGTTCCTTAAGAGGCCGTGGATGGACACCTCACGGCAGGAGGATTTCTGGCCTGGAGTCTTAGAGGGGAGCTCTGCTTTGTGTGCTTGCTCCAACCCTTCCTGTTGGACTTGCACGACTGTGAGTGGAGATGCTTGAGGGATTGTATCTCACCACTCTTCCCTTTGTGCTTGTTACTGATGAGGAAGTCAGGCAGGACTAGTGCAAGGCAGGCCCTATGTGCTGACAGAGAACCATTAGCAGCACCAGATCCCAGGGATGAGCAGCCTTTGCCTCTAGGGCTCGAAGAAGGTCATTTCCAAGCTCAATACATCAGCTAGGAGACAAGCCTGTGTATAAATCGCTGTGAGAGGGGGGGCCAGGCTGTGGGCTTCTTGTGTAGGTGAGCCCAGCTTGGATAACCACCCACACCATTGCCAAGATCACAGCACTTGTTGGAGCCCTTGGGAGATGACACTGCAAGCAACTGTTGCCTTGCTTGTGGGGAGGCTACCAGCCAGTCTCCCCACAGGCTACAGGACAAGGAGGGGAGGGAGGCTGTGTGAGGATATGAAGTGCTAAGTAGGAGGGGTACATGGGGATCATGGAAGCTGCTTCCTTGGCTCCTGTAAGCCAGGCCTTCATCACCTAGGGACCTTCTCAGGATGGACCCATCTTGGCAGCACAGAGAACACCACTAGTGTGCGATGCTGTGTTGCCTGTGGCCATCTGGATCTTCTGGGGGCAGGGCTATCTCTGGGTGCTGAAGCACAGGACACTGCTCTGGCATGAGTGATGTGTGGGTTGGAAACCACCCCAGGGCCCCTAAAGACAAAAGCCAAGGAACAAGTGACGGGAGCAGAGAGGCAGCATGGGAAAGAGGGAGGAAGGAAGAGTGTAAAATAAAGAGAAAGAGAAGAGTTAAAGAGAAAACAGAAAGGCAGAGAAATAGCGTAAGAAAGCAGAGAAGGGGGTTGGATTGGGACGTCTCAGGTGCCAATGGGGCCATGTTTGTGCCCAGCAGGTGCAATACCTGTATTCTGGCTTGTTTTGACCTGCTTCTTAAAACTTTCTGAAGCTGGTTCCAGTTCCTGCAGGAGCTGGGATGCAATCTCTGACTCATATAGACCATGACTTAGGGGCTGGCGATGTTGTGAAGCTCCTAAGTGACCCAGTACGAGACTTTGTGTACATGAGGCTGAGCCCAGGGAAGGTTTCAGAATGGCACCTTTGAGGCACAGCATAAGGAGGGAGGGGGACCCAACGGCAGAACGTTATTGCATACATATGGTAGTGAGTGGCAAGTCTTAAGTAACAACCAGAGCCTAAGTCAGCCAACAGTGACATCTAAGCTATTCTGGCTTCTTGGGGGAGATTCTAGAAATAGGGAACCTGGGATTACACCCCAGAATGGATCAAGATCCTATGAGATGATGGGAGAGTGAGGGACTGGCTGCCTCATGCCTTCTCGTTCTTACTGGGAATGGCCACTCCCTTGTAGTCTCCAAAACTCTTCCTGCTACCACTTTCCTCTGAGCAGTTTTCATCCCAGCCATTGTGGGAAGGAGCTGCAATCTGAACCCAGGGCTGTCTCTGATGGGCAGGGACGTGCCCTCTGGTGGTGAACTCTGAGTACCACAAGGTGAACAAGATTGGGAAAAAGGGCCATTCATGTGGTTGTTCCACTTACTGGATGGGTTTTGCACCCTCAGCATGGAAGTGATGTGGCTGGAAGGAAGGAGCTACAGTGGCACCAGCACAAGGCAATGAAAATCCCGAATGTCTCAAATCTGGCCATTCTTACGGGCAGGGACACATCTCTTGTGAAATCAGATTCATCGCCTCTTGAATTTAGGACTCCACTTCTAAATACCAAACCTCACTGCCCTCAGGACTAACCCAGCTGATCGTAGAAAACTGTGCTTTTCTTGTTACCTGCCTAGGCCTCCTCCTGCAGATCCTATTGGCAGTGAAATTGCAGTTTTAGATTAACAGGTGTCTGTTTCTATGGAGACATGTAAAGGGGAGGAGGAAGTCAAATTCCAGAGAAGGGCCAGTAGGTCCTGCAGGGTTAGGGAGAAACATCACAGTGGTTTGTTCAGCTTGCTCTCTGATTCCTGATGCAGTGAGACACCTCACCACACACTGATGGTGTTAACTGGAGCCATTATGATGACATGCAGCAGCCTTGGGCTCAATCAGGACCAACAGCAATAAAAGTTATCTTCCCGGGAAGGCTGATCAGTCAGCCTTACCTTACCTTTAGGTTAAGCGACCAAACACAGAGCCATTAAGAAATGGCCCTGCTGAGGTTGGTCTTCTCAGTAGATGCATGAGAGTGGCTTTCAGGGTAGAAGGGGGTATGCTTTTGTTTTTGCTTGTTTGTTTATTTTGTTTTTTAATTTTTGATGATGTTTTCATAATTGATGAGGGTAAGAATGATCAAGGGTTATGGGAATGTGGGTGAAACCATTGTTTTCATTTTTTTTCTTCCTATGCATCTGGGGGGTTGGGGAGAAGTCACACACAACATCTCAACTGCCTCAGTACCCAGTTATGGGGAACAGCTACCCGAGATCAACCCAGGGTCCTCAATGTGGAGTATGCAATGAGGATTCTGCTCAAGTGGTTTCAATAGTTCTGAAATGCTGTTGATCTCACCAATCCAAAAATGAGGAAATCATTCCAAAGTCCATTGGATGACACAGTCCAAGTTAGTGTCTCCATTTGCCCAGATATTTGCTGTCAATGCTGGGCTTGGTTAGTTGACTAATTTGTTCTGTCCTCCTTCCTCTGCTGTGGTACCAGATGTCCTCTAGACCCCAATGTGCTATCCTATCTTCCCCGTACATGTCACCACTGCTCTGGCTTTTCCACTGGAGAGGCCCACTTCTGAAATATATATTCTACAGTCAATCAACTGATCCTGCTGTTCTCCCCACAGTTCAAGTTCTGAGTTCAGTGGTTCAGTTGGAGGGATTCCCAAAAATCATCTGAGGTGATCGCAAACCTGACTCTTGTATGTGCTTGCCAGTACAGACTCTGACTCAGTCTGTCACCCACATCAGCCTACGCACACACACTGGTAATTCCAATTGTCAGGTCATCTCTGTCTCCAGCCCCATTGAATGTTGTGGCCCTGTGCGACCCTTCCCTCCACACTCTTAGCCTTCATGTACACCAGCAGGAGCTGCTGCCTAGTCAAAGTGACCCCGAATAGCCCTCACTAGGCCCACTCCCAGCCCTGGTTTTTGTGTTTGGCAGTATGTGCCACAGACTGGTCCAGCCTGTCTCACATCCCATTCAGCTCTCATAGAGCTCAGTGGGTGTTGGTGCCTGGTTCAACCCAACCAACCACACTATGCAGCCCATATGCTGGTGTATGCCACCCCCTGTCTTAGCCAGGCTTTCCCCCAACCCTGGTTCTCATGCTCACTGTTGGCAGTTGCAGCCTATCAGAGACATGCCCAGAGCTTCCCGACTGGGCCCACTCCCAGATCTCTCCAGGTGGTTTTGCAGTCTAGCTTAACAGGATTTACCCCCAGTTCCAGCATTTGCCAGCCTTTGCTGCAGAAAAGCCTAACCAACCTGCCCTTGCTCTGGCTCATGTCTGCACCAGTGGATACAGTTGGTTAGCAGAGCCTGACTCTCCCCCTAACCCAGTTCACATGTGGGCCAACAGGTGCTGTAAGCCTGTTTGGCCTGGTCTGCCTCCAATCCCTATTCTCACACTCACCTGTACCAGTTGCCCAGCAGAGAGCCTGCACTGATCCCTACCATTCTTGTACCCCTCCTCCGGGTCTCGCATGTACTGGTGGATGCTACATTCCAGTCTGGCATGGCCCATCTCACCTTGGCATGTGCCAGTAAGTGCTGTACTCTGGCCTGGCTGAGGTCAAATGCATGACTTTTGGTATTGCTTTGTCCCTTCACATAATTGTGACATGCTTTTGGAATTTGGGGGGTTTACATGGTCATTTTCCACAATACTTAACTTGAAATAAAATGATCTCTCTGTAGGTTTTATAGACTGTGAAATCTTTATATTCCTATTGTTTTAGCTTAATTTATTCCTTCTATCAAGTACTTATTACTGAATATGTAACTGACAATGTCCCTTCCTTGTTACCACTACATTTTGACTTCTTAACCTAAGTTACTATGTAATTATTGTTGCTGTCATTGAGGTGTGAAATCTACCTATTCCAATCTATACCAGGTAATGTAGTTAACAGGATCACAGTTACTAAGCCATCTTATTTTCCAGTCTTGGCCTCTCTTTAAGGAGTGGTAGGAACCTTTACCCCGTTTTGTCTCCCGAATCTACTCTATTAGAAGACGTGTGCAAACTCAGCCTTCCTGGCTCTTCATGACACTCATGTCTTTCTCTATGACTGTGACCTGTGGCTCCCTTCATCTCAGAGACATTCATTTGGCGATGCTTTGGGCTGCTCCCATCAGGAATGCCTTAGCTCAGTCTTGGATTCCTTTCGACCATCACCTGCCTTAGTCAAGGTAAACGGATTCAGCCTTTGCTTGCAATGAGCAGGGAGGGCATTGTCTCTCCTGTTGTCTTAAAGACATTTCAGTGATTTTCTTGAATGATTTCTTCTCATTCTAAATGTAGTCTTTTTTCACACACCTGAGAGTGAGTCTAGGAGATATAAGGTAGCAGAGAATAGAAGAGCAGCCACAAGGTGAAATTTAGGATTTTACCTTCACTTGTGCATCGCCCAAGGTCTTGGGTCATCCATCGGTGCTTTAGTCTCTGTCTTTGGGTAAGCACTTCCTAGGAGTCTCTTGACTAAATTTTCCATTCTTTTTTAGGAGAACACACACACATACACACACAATTGTATCATTTTATTACTTCTCACCTATTTTAAAAAATGATTTTAGCCTCAAAATATCATGAACTGTATTTGAAACATATTAGAAAGAGCCCAACTGTAAGGACAGTATATGCTTATGCAAAAATCTGTACTCCTGTGTCTTTGTGTTTACATAGATTATTAAGATCCTGCCTGGATCTTAATTTTTCTGCTAACGTTGAACACTGACAATGGGAAAATAGGAGTAGTGTTAGATTTGCACATTCAAAATTTTATATACTTATTTGAGAATAAGTAGGGAGAGAGGGAGTTCTGATCTGCTGTTTCCTGTCTCCAAATACCAGCAATGACCAAGGTTGAATAGGGCCAAAGCTGAGAGCTGGGAACTCAATCCAGGTCTCCCATGTGAATAAGTGGTAGGGCCTAGCTACCTGAGTCATTGTCATCTGCTGCTCTGCTAGCAGAAAGCTAAGATCCAGAGCTGGAACTCAAGTCCAGGCAATGCCTTTTGGGATGCAGCTATGTTATCTTTTGTAAAATGCTGGGCTGCATGTGGGTCCCAGATTTGTTTATAATAATACGACAGTTCAATCAATGTCATCATTTCAGTTCCTGTATCATTCTATACTTTTGTAAGAATAGCTTGTTCAAAGCAGTTTGGTTTCTCCCATACTCAGTCACAGTGGTTGGTAAAGATAGCCACTTCAGAGGATGACTGGTTCCAGTTAGTAAAGAACCCCCAGGACACTGCTCATGGCTTACTTTTCAAATGCAACCAGCTAGTGTTGCCATTTCTGATAGATGCCATTGAAGGCAAAGCTTTAGGTATCTGAAATACTTACTTTTTCTTAATTCATATTCTGCTTCCAGGAATTGTTTTGATAGAAAAATACTCCCAAAGAACATTTTCTTGGTTCTGAAGTTCATAAGAATTTAGTTAAATAATATTCAGTGCTTGATTTTATAATTTTTTCCCCTGAAGTTATGCACATTCATTATAGGAACTAAAATAGAAAGAATCTCTTCTAATTCACATCACCAAGAAATGGTGTGATTACTATTTGAGTGTATTTTTATTCTTGGTAGTGCTCTGGCTCAGACCTCAGGCTTGGTCAGTGGTTGTCGACAAGTGATTTAACCTTTTCTGAGACTTAGTCTCCCCGTCTTAAAAACGCAATGATAGGGACCTAGCTGAAACAGTAGAGTTGTTGTGAGCATTTAGTGGATCTGTGTGTGTAAAACAAGACAGCGCCAGAACACAGGCAATGCCTGTTACTGCCATTGTTATCAATATAATTCTCCTTGCCATTTATTAATAGATTTATTTTTTCTACATATGCATATTTATGTAGTTGAGTTCATTCTGTGTAAATGTATATCCTAGTTAATTGCACACATTAGAACATAAACACTACCCAAGGTTATTGCAAACCTCTGTACACATAATTTAAAATATGGTGGAAATAATATTATACTTAGATACCAAGCCTTAATTTACTTATCTATTGTTGGGTATTTATGTTGTTCATAATTTCTCAGTATTACAAATAATGAGACAAGAAACATCTGTGCACAAGGTTTTCTGTGAGTGCTTAAACTTATTTCTTTCGAATGGAATTACCAGTTCAGAAGTAACACTTGGAATGGCATCGTGTAAAATTATTCTCTAAAAGGATTGTGACAAATCATATTTCCAAGAGCAGTATACATTTGGGCATATTTCACTGAAGCCTTGACAGCACTGGAAATTCTTGTGGAGATTTATTCTGCATTCTGTAGGTGAGAGTGTGTTAATTCATGCAACACATTTAACTGAGCGTACTGTTTGCTAGACATTGTGCTGCGCTCTGAGATAAGGGTGAGAGCCTCTCTCCTAGGGAGCTTCCAGCCTCTGGGGCCGATGTAAATGGGAAGTAAGCACAACCCCTTCATGCGATCAGGACAAATGAGTGCTACTAGGAGAGATTACAATGGAGCACTGACCTAGTCTGGATGGGCCTTAAAGTCAGTGCAGGTGTGGGAGTACCAGGCAGCAGAGGTAAGATGTGTGAGTGTGGAGAATCAAGATGGCGGAATAGGGTAAGGACACATTTCAATGGACGGAGAAACATTTAATCAGGATGAAGCAGAGAAGACATATTTCAGGAAATAGGAGAGGACAGAACAGCAGAGGGGTACCTGGAGACTGACAGACACAGGAAAGCAGCGGGCACAGCGGTGTGGCATTGCAGTGACTGATATTCCAGTGGCATTCTGCTAACGGCGATCTGAACTCGACCAGCAGCCAGAACTCCACCAGCAACCAGGTGGGAAGAAGGGACTTTCACTAGGAGCTTGGGAGGTGAGCTCAGACTAAGAACTGTCCTTCCTGCTGGTCTGTTTGATTCCTCCAGGAGCAGAGACAGAGCAGCAGATCTCAAATGGGCAGTGCGGGAACAGGGTGGATTAGCCCAGTCAGGCTCCTAGAGCTGAATTGGGCGCCATTTTGCGTAAGGAGGAAAGGGTAAAGAAAAGGACTGAGCATACGCTGAGCTGGAGGTGAACTCATTTCTGACTTGACGTGGCATTCTATGGGTTCCACCCAGGGCAGTTCTGGGTAGCCCTCGGATCTGACGGCCAGCAGATCAAGAACTGTAGTGGTAGTATGTCAGGTGCCATTTAGCGCACTGTGGCAATAGCTTTGGGACTGCAGGGAACAACAGTGAACTGCGCATGTGCTGATCTCGTGAGAACTCATGGAGATCACTGGATTGCACTGGTCCCGCAGAAAATAATGACTGTGGCATCGTACTGGTCAAAATAGGTCCGTGTGGCACCTAGACCTAACGTCCAACAGGTTCCGACAAGATCAGCACCACTAAAAACCTAATTATATAGGACACCTGGTGTCTCTCTAATCCTGGGACCTGCTCCAACCGGAAGTGGGGGAAAGGTTGCAGAGAGAACCGTGCAGCCTCAGCACGGTATCACAGGAGGTGGAGAGTGGTGAGCCAGGAGCCGGGGCTGTGGAGACCATGGTGGAAATCTGACATAAGAACCCAGACCTGGAACTCGCGGGAGGTTGTGGCACAAGTGGCTGCAAGCAAGAAGTTGTGCACCAACTGCAATAAGTAAAATAGCATTGTAGACCTGTGGGTGACAAAGCTTAGGAAACTGCCCCAAGGAGAAGACTCTGCTAACCAGAAGCATAGTGATCAAGAGCAAAAGAAGAGACAAAGGCACAATGAATATTACCAAAAACTCCCCTGAAAAGGAGCAAAACCCTATGCCAACTTCAGAGTTAACTGAGGAAGACATCGAGAAAATGGGGGACACAGAATCCATAAGACTAAAGATTCTGATCAAAAATGAGAAGCTCATGCAAGAGTTCAAAGAATTTAAGGAAGCAATAAAGCAAATCAAGGCTCATATATTAGGAATTAAGAACACAGTAGAGCAAATTAAAAGTACAGCAGAGAGTCTCCAAAATAGAATGAAGCAAGCAGAAGAAAGAATCTCAGAATTGGAAGATATTTCCTGCCATCAGGGGGAAGCAAGCAAAAAGCTGGAAGTAGAGCTGGATCAGGTCAAAGAAAGTATTCAAGAATTGAAAGACACTATGAAGAGGCCAAATATAAGAGTTATGGGAGTCCCAGAAGGTGCAGAAAGAGAAGCTGAGTTTGCAAATGTATTTAATGAAATAATCAAGGAAAATTTCCCTAATCTGGAGAAATAATTGGGAAACAAGATCCAGGAGGGGCACAGAACTCCCAACAGGCTTGATCAAAAGACATCCTCGCCAAGACACATGATTATCAAGCTTTCTTCAATCCAACATAAGGAAAAGATCCTTAAATGTGCACGTGAAAAAAATCAATTGAAATACAAAGAAATGTCAATTAAACTCACAGGAGATCTCCCACAGGAAACTCTACAGGCAAGAAGAGAATGGAGGGACATATTCCAGATTCTAAAACAAAAGAATTGTCGGCCTAGGATAACATATCCAGCAAAGCTTTCTTTCGTCTTTGAAAATGAAATAAAATTCTTCCACAGTAAAGAAAAGTTAAAAGAATTTGCCTCTTCCAAACCTGCCCTACAAATGATACTTCAAGATGTTCTCTTGACAGAGAAGAGGAATAGCACCACACAAAACCAAAGGTAAATGGGAAGAACATCCCAGCAAAAGGACAACAGAAGTCTAAACCAATGAACAACCCCAATTCCTAAAATGACGGGACCAAAGTACCACCCATACATATTAAGCCTGAATGCAAATGGCTTAAGCTCAATCAAACATCATAGATTAGTTGACTGGATTAAAAAACAGAATTCATCTGTTTATTGTCTGTAGGAGACACACTTCAACAAAGATCAGTGGAAACTACATCACATGGGTTTCGTTGTTTTCTGTTGGTTTCATCTCTTCAAAACACTTTCTTCTAATTAAATCATTCAGTGATTCGTAGATCATAGAGTAGCATCATTTGCTTCAAGAAGGTTTTGGATTTTCATTTCTTCAGCTACACGTTAGCCATTTAATAGCATGTTACTTAACTTCTTGGTGGTGTTAATTTCTTTTTTCTTCCTGATGTTGACTTTGTTTTGTGGCTCTTCATTTAAGAGGATGTACAGTAGTTGTGTAACGGAGACTGTCATATCTAGTAACATGTTATTTAACTTCACGGCATTGTAAATTTCTATTTTTCTTTCTATTGTATCATGATTTTGTATCATGACTTTTCATTTGAGGGGATGTACAGTAGCTGTGAAATGGAGACTAACATCCAGATGTGAGGATGCAGTGTGGTATGCATTTCTGCTTCCAGACAAAGGTGGACTTACAATGAAACTGTTTACTCTATCTTGACAATAGAATTCTGGACTCTCTGACACTGTCCATGCTCATAATGATGGACATAGGACTGTGTATGAAGAACTATATGTTAGTAATGATACAGAGGAACAAGGTGGGGGGATGGGGTAAGGGAATATGGAAGTGTATCATAAAATGATAATAAAACAGTGGCTTAGATTAAAAAAAAAAAAAGATGCTGGAGTGTATAGGGAGGAAAGGAGCATGGCTTTCTGAGGCAGCCCGAGATATCCATTGTGGAAATAAAAAGGGAATCTGTTAAGTCTGGGCTGAGGGTAAGGAGGGCCAGAGCCTTACCTTAAGAATAGGTGGAAGCATCTACAGGACTTAGTGTTTCATCTTAACATTAACTGATGAGTGTTCCAGAGAGACAGTTGAGGCTAAGTTTTGTGAATAACTCGAAGAGAGGTGAGAAAGTTGTCTCTTGAGGTGTGTCTGTGGAAGGATAGGTAGCTTGAGCTGAAGCAGTTGCAGATACAGAGAAAGGAAGAAAAAATGGTACATGGTCCTCATGAGGCAGGGAGGGAAGTTGATTGTCTCTGAAGGGTGATGGAAGAGAGATGCTGTATGTTAAATTATGCTTTTTTTCAGTTTATAAGTTTCTAGCACAAGCAAGGGGGTTGGTGTTTATGAACACTGGAGGAGGAGTAAAGTTGGGGGAAGAGCTTGATGTTCAGATTTGAAGGTGCAGAACTTGATGTGAGTAATTGAAGAATGGGAAGTTTGGGGTGAAGGTTATGTCTGAGCTGCTCCACTTCCCACCCTGCTCCTTGTTTGTGGCCTGGGAAAGCAGTGGAGGAAGACCCAAAGCTTTAGGATTGTGCAGCCCTGTGGCAGACACAGGAGAAGCTCTTGTCTCCTGATTTCAGATTGTCTCAGCCCGGCCATTGCAATCATTTGGGGGAGTGAACCAGCAGATGCAGGATCTCTCATTAAGCCTCTCTTTCTCTCTATAAAATTTGCCTTTCCAATAAAAATAAACAAATCTTAAAAGAACAAGTTTGGGGAAGTTAGTAGAAGAAATGTGCTAAGACCCAGATGAGGGATCAGGGTGGTGGAAAGCAAGCAGTGGTCGTCGGTGTGGCTAGTGCTCTGTGCATGCTCTCTTACATACCAGAAATCCATGCCCTGACTCAGGAATGTGTGTAGAGTGAGCTCTAGAAGGAGCTTGCAGTGAAGTCTTAAAGGGTTCACTGTGTGATGGTCAGTTGGAGAAGGGAAGCCTGGGGAAAGAGGAAGTCCTGATTAGAGGTTCAGTGTGCAAACCAAGGGAAGGCTATTGTCAGGGACAAGTCCAGTACAAACTGCTGGGTGGGAGCACCCAGGAAAGAGGGACCACAAAAACCCCTAGGAGGTCATCACCGTGAGGTAGCTGCAGATGCCGTACCTGTGTTTCTGAAGGGGTATTGGATGTGGAAGGCAGACAGGGTTTTAGATCTGTAGGGTGGTGAGTTGGTGGAGATCAGAATGTGTGGAAAATCCTAACTTTCCTTGGAGAAAGGAAGGAACACTAGAGTTGCTTTAAGTAGCAGGAATAGTTGTAAAGCTGGGAGCGAGTAGAAAATGCATGAATTATGTGGAAGGGAATGAAGTAAGGAAGTGGCTCTCCGACAGACACTGAGCAACTGAGGGCAGTGGCCTCTGACCCTCGGCGTCTCTCAGCTTGGAGGACCTTCATGAACCAGCCAATCAGAACAGACTTACAAATTAGGGTTTCTATCCAGCGGATGAACTGACCCTGTAAATCTCCTATAGAGGAAAAAAAAGTTCTTTCCTTTACTAGTGTATGGAGCAGTCTCTAGACCTGCCCTGATTCAGTATAGCAAAACTGCAATTCTTCCTTTCGCAATTAAATATTTCTTTGGTTAGTGCATCACCTTTAAGAAAAAAAATTGTTTACCATCATTGATAGAAATGAAACCCAAAGAAACCCTACTTTTGAGTGGACCAGTATTCTCTGGGATCTGCTGAGGCATCCAGCACAAAGACACTCTCAGATTTCCGGCAGCCTTGCTTGTAAATCTTGCGCTGTCATCTTACACCCTCAGATTGAAGTGGATGCCTTTACCTGGGTTTATGGCTATAGTTGTTGCATTCATGGCAGCAAAAGCTCTCAGCCCATGTAGGAATTTTTCCTGTTTGTTAAGAGTTTTCCTGTTGAACAGCCTAAGCCTAGTTATTATAACTGTGGCATTCTTTATTCTTTTTTTTAAAAGATTTGTTTTATTTTTATTGGAAAGGTGGATATACAGAGAGGAGAGACAGAGAGGAAGATCTTCCGTCCGATGATTCACTCCCCAAGTGAGCGCAATGGTCGATGCTATGCCGGTTCAAAGCCAGGAGCCTCTTCCGGGTCTCCCACGCGGGTGCAGGTTCCCAAAGCTTTGGGCCGTCCTCGACTGCCTTCCCAGACCACAAGCGGGGAGCTGGAAGGGAAGCTGGGCTGCCGGGATTAGAACGGGCACCCATATGGGATCCCGGGCATGCAAGGCGAGGACCTTAACCACTGCGCCACCATGATGGGCCCTGGCATTCTTTATTCTAAACCTTGTGAGGGTTGTTCCCATTCTTGGGATGCCTATATTTATACATTCAGAAAGCATGGGTCCCTTTACTGTTTTTCTCTGGAGCAGAGAAAATCTTCTTCAGAAGATATTTCACAATTACAATGGATACTATTGCGATTCCTTTGAGATGTCAAAACTCATTTTTCTCCCAACTAAAATTGGAAGAGTGGTTCTAAACCAGATGACCCGAATAATATGCAGACGTTTCCCGATATCCTCTCTGACACTCTGTGCTTAGCCCCACAAGCCGCTGGCAAGCCTTTTCTCAGAGCGCTGGAAAAAAAGTCTCATCGTAGGAGTTTCTTATATACCCGCAGCCTTTATAAATTGTTACCTTTGCTTTTTCAATTAGGTCATCTCCAAAACCGTTATTTCTTTTTGCTACTCCTCTCAGCCCCAGTTCACTTACTCAAAAGTAGCCTGGAATAATATCATGCTGTTATTTCCTTTTCCCTATAGGGATGGTAATTCTTGAAATTGACTCACCTTCCATTTTAACTGAAAATAGTGGAATTTTTTTTTTCATTTACAGTTTGGTCCATTTTTTTCCCTTAACCTAAAGAATAAGCCTGCTGAAGATGTGGCACTTACGGTTCTTGAGGAACTCTGGGCTCAGTCCATATCAGACTAGACAAGTGCTTCCAGCCACACTGATGAAAATTCCAATTGCCCCAAATTTGCCCCCAGCTTGTATCAGAGATGGCCCTCTAAGCTCCCAAATATTTGCAGGAATTAAATCAACTGAAGAAGAATAAAACACCGAACAGCTTACAGTGCCCTGCACCAGTCCCTAGAGCGGTCCTAGCCTTACTCTAGTGGAACCTAATGGATGGAGATTTGTACAAACCTAAATGTGAACAATAATATGGCATTCCTTGGCACTTTGTTATTCCAGACAGTATCCCTGTTACCCCACAGAATAAATGGATGAGTTTTTCAGTGACAGATCTCGTTGTACAAGCCTGTGAAGGATGAGAGGTGATTTTTATATACCTCTTAAAGGGAAGACGACACTGTGGGTCTATCTGCATGGAAGTGCCCTGGTGATCTACTGAAAACCCCTCTTACGTCCATCGACACTGAAGGAAGCTTGAAAGCACATTTCTTTCCCCCAGGACTGACCTCATGGCACGTCAGTGACGTCCTGTCCATCCCTCTCCTAAAGGAGTGTGTGAACGTGACAGTGTTCATCCTCTTAACTTCCGGCAAACAAAAACTGCAAAGTTCTCAGTGAAAACCTCCATTGTGCCCAGGAATATTTAGGAAACTTCATATCAAACCAAGCACTGCTCTTAGATGCTGATAGAATGAAAGGCATAGTGAACTCTTCTCAACCTCAGACAAGGGGTGATGACAAGGGTTTTGCTTCCCTGCAGGAGTACTGTCGAAATGGGATACCTAAATTTTCTTTGAAAGTTTACCCCCTAAACCCCCTCTCTGAAATCTAACAAACCAGATGCCCCAGACTGAAAATTGAACGCTGGTATAATGTATAAATTGAAAGGACTTCTATGCTCTCTTGCCTTTGGGTACTCATTTTCTTGTTTTGTGTACACTAAAGGGAAAGAAATGCATTGGCAGTCCTTACTCAGAAACACAAACTACTTCAGGTGTTACAGCCAACCGGTTGTTAGGTTCAGTGGTTAAGGATTCCCGTAGGCAAGGGAGAACTGCATCAGCCCTAATGACTTCATATCCGCAGGAAGGTGGTCGTGGGCCCTTTGTAACTGTGTCCTTTCCTGAAGCTGTGGGAGCTGTATTCAGCTCTCACTATATGCAACAGCTTTCTGCAAGCAGGCTCACTTACTGTGAGAATTTTGCTGAACTTCTTATACAAACATGCTTCAAAAGGCTTATGTACGATGAAATTAAAATATGAACATGTTTTGATGTAGACATTGTGGAATCCATGTATTTGTCAGTGCTATTTTACATGGGCCATTTGAAGATTTACTATTTTTTCTTCCTATAGTAAGCTTTATCCAACAACCATCTTTTCTGTACCTGACGACAAGATGCCTCCTGACTATCTAAGTTCAACTGACTAGAACCTAGAGTTTGTTTACAGGAACTTCTGTACCAAGCACATAACTTCTTCAGTTTACTGGTAGATCCTATATGACAGGTAATTAGGGGAAATATCAATGTGGTGCTGGCACTCTTCGTGCAGTGGTTGAAGCAATCCTGTTGCCAATGGATACTAGAGCCCAACAAGCAGAGTTTTATGCCTAAGCAGAACTTGAAACGTAAAGCTATAATGTAGCACAACTGGCACTGTAGCAGTTATGCCTTTGGGTTGCTCATGGTACTGGCGAGCTTTGGAAACAGAGAGGATTTCTAACCTGTGGGGGAAAGTAAAGTATAAATTGAAATTTGGTAGATAATTTACTAAATTCCATCAAACTCCTCTATGCTTTAGCCATAATCAAATTTTTTGGGCACTCAATGCTCTAATCAGATGAAGCAACAGACTCAACTTGGCTGATAGTATATAAGCAGCTTCCTTGATTTCCAGGAAGAAACCCTGTAAGTATTATTGATCATTTTCCAAAACAATAATTAAATAACAATTAAAATGTGCAGTCTTGATCACAAAAGGAAAAATCCACTGACTATGAACCAGCATCCCATAGGAGCATCTATGTTTATTCCATCTATTCCACTTCTGAACAAACTTCCTACTAATGTGCCTAGGAAAAGCAGTGGAAGATGGATGTAGCATTTAGGTTCCTGCTTCCCATGTTGAAGATGGGAATGCAGCTTCTAGTTCCAGGCTCATCCTAGCCTAGCATGGTCTCTGAGGCCATCTTGAGAATGAATCAGTGAGAAAAGATCTCTCTGTGTGTCTCGTTCTTTCTTTGTAACTCTGACTTAAAAATAAATAAAACCACCTTTTTAATTTAAAAAGTTTGTTGGGTTGGCAATAATAGTATTTTTGCCTAACAATAAATTTATGGCATGGTTCTTATAATAAACCGTTATTAACAGGATCTATGAAAAAACCCCCAAATGGCACATTAGATGATTCATTGGGCACTTACAAGTTTTATTAAATGGTATTGGAGGGGAAAATTTTCAAAGACTGGTAGAAAGGTCTAGGCTTCTTGTAACATTAGTCTAAAATTTAACGTGGACAAGCCAGGAGAGTTCCAGGTCATTTTGACCTGCATAATGGTCCCTTTTAGGTTTGAAAGTATTTCCATCTAGTTCCCTCTCTGTCAAGGCTGTAATGGGTCCTTTTTTTTTTTTTATAAGCTGTATGCTTCCCGTTGGGTAAAAGCATTCCCTTGTGGATGTGTCACTGCCTCAGTTGTTGCAAAACTGCTATTAGCAAAGATTGTTTCAGCATGGGACATTTCTTCTGAGTTACACAGTGACCGAAGAACTCACTTCACTGGCCACATGACACAGCAAATGTGCAGTGTTTACAACATATTACTAACATAACTCAATCCTTGCATTGATACTATAATCTATCACTTTTACAAGATTGGTAGAAAAATAGATTGTACCATCAAAATTCAAGTGATGAAATTTACAGAACCATTAAAACCACCCAGCCAGAATTTCTTCCTCTGCTTGTGTTGAATCTGAGGTCTGTATTAGAAAATGTAAGTTGTCACTTTTTGAAATTGTAACTGCATGGCCGCTACATTAACCCCCTCTGCTTTGTGAGAGTTACTTGATTTCAAGAGCATGGATAGGAATAAAAAAAAAAAAAAAGAAAATTCCCTGGTGAAACAGTTTTTTTTTGTTGTTGTTGTTTTTTTTTTTTTTTTTTTTTTTTTCGGTAGCCTCCTGGGAGATGAAGAAACCAAATATCACACCTTTGATCTAGTGATTGACTCTATCAGAGAAAGCATTTTTAAGATTTCTTAGATTTCCATACAATCCTCCTTACCATCTAAAAAAGATGGCATATTTGAGGAATATTAAGAAGATACAAAAAAAAAACCCAGAAACACTTAATTGTGGGTGAAAATTTGATAGCAGCAGTTAACACACTACTAGGACTATCACATATTAGAGTGTCTTGGAGACAGTCCACAGGACTGGTAGAGTCCTGTCTCTGTGAACTTCTTGATAACACATCCCCTGGGAGGCATCAGGTTATGTCAAAAGTACTTGAGTTCCTGCCTCTCATGTGGGAGAGTTGCACTGAGTCCCTGGCTCTTGGTTTAACACGACCTGGTCCAATCCTGTTTGCTGCAGGCATTTGGCCAATGAACTATTAGATGAGATACCCCCTGTCCAACCTCTCCCATCTCCAAATAAAATGAAAATATGAATGAATTCATGTGTTAAAAAAATAGCCAAGTAACTGTTGCCGTCAGTCAGTTGTAGTTGGTGACCATGCATTAGAGTGCCATTGACTTGCCTACTGTGTGCTTCTCATTCGTTTTGCTCTGTTGGATCTGGGCATGGAGAAAGTGATCCTTTCATTCATCATCGCAGTTCTGCCAGGTGACTTGGTGGAAGGAAGAAAGAAAGAGTATTAAGCTAAATCAAATGTCATGGATTAGTAGACTGGATTAAAATACAAAACTCATCTATTTGTTCTCTAGAAGAGACACACTTCACCAACAAAATTCACATGGATTCGTTGTTTTCAGTTACTTTCATCTCTTCAAAACACTTCTAATTAAATCATTCAGTGATTCGTAGATCATAGAGTAGCATCATTTGCTTCAAGAAGGTTTTGGATTTTTATTTCTTCAGCTACACGTTAGTAGCATGTCACTTACCTTCTTGGTGGTGTTAATTTCTTTTTCTTCCTGATGTTGACTTTGTTTTGTGGCTCTTCATTTAAGAGGATGTATAGTAGCTGTGTAATGGAGACTGTCATATCTAGTAACATGTTATTTAACTTCATGGCATTGTAAATTTCTATTTTTCTTTCTATTGTTGATTTTGTATCATGACGTTTCATTTAAGGGGATGTACAGTAGCTGTGAAATGGAGACTAACATCCAGATGTGAGGATGCAGTGTGGTATGCATTTCTGCTTCCAGACAAAGATGGACTTACAATGAAACTGTTTACTCTATCTGGACAATAGAATTCTGGACTCTCTGCCATTGTCCATATCCACAGTGATGGACATCGGACTGTGTATGAAGAACTATACTTTAGTAATGATATAGAGGAACAAGGTGGGGGGTGGAAATTGAGGCTGGGATAAGGGAAATACCAGAAGCGTATGGAACTGTATCATAAAATGATAATAATAATAATAAAATTTAAAAAAAAAGAAAGTATAAAAATTTCCTTGGTTGTCTGACATGCTAGTAGTCTGAACACTAAGTCGGGGGCAAGATGCAGCCAGTGGATCTTAAGAAGATGCAGTGATCAGTAAGTCACATATCATGATGGATGCAAAGGATGGTCACAATGTGGGCTGTTAAGCAATGAGTGGGAAGGAGAGTGTCGATGTTTCATTAGAGACCAGGGAAGAGGAAAGTGGGGTTTTACTTTTGGCCTTTCTGGATCTAAATGGATCGTTAAGGAATGTTTACAGAAGTCAAGAGGACAAAGAGGTGAAAAGTGAGCAACTGGAGCTTCCCTATAGGCATTGAACCAGAGAGAAAGCGTGAAAGCTGATGTCTGTTGGCAGTAGTGAAGAATGACAAAATGTAAAGAAGTGATGAGAGTGAAAATGAGAAGGTAGTGCAGTTAGAACAGCTTGTGTGTTATTGAATGTATACACTTTCGAGTGGTGCATTTTATAAGTGTGAAATGCAAACATATCAAAGGTTACCCTGAACTTATGGGCTTCCATTTGTTACTTGGATTGGATTAGACTCTTCCAAAGTCTCTTTTTGTGGGGTTTCCCCATCTATCAATTAGAATTTTGTTATTTTCAGCCTGGCACAATGGCTTGATTGGCTAATTCTCTATCTCACACCCTCTATCTCACACACCTCATGTGGCAGTGCAGCTCGGAGAACTGCAAGCACTCAGCTGAGCATCACCCTGCATCAGAGCTGCCTGGCCTGAATGGATCCTTACCCTGAGCCACTGCAGCAGCTCAAGCTCAGTGCCCCTCCCTCCCTCCTTTAGCACCTGAACCTGGACCTGCCTGCCACCTCCCACCCGGGAAAGGCCAACCACCCAGCCACCTAGTCCACCTGCTGCTCTCAGCCCTCTTCTCCCCCATCACCATCCACACATTCCTCCAGTGAACACTGCAGCTCTGGCTCCTGACTCGTGCTTCCTGCCAGTAAAGAGCCTGATGAGCTTCATTGATGGCTCCAGGTGCCTGACCAGTTCCAGGGGCACTGGAAGCATCTGGGGAGTGAACCTACACATGGGAGCTCTCTGTCTCTGACTCTGTCTCTTAAATACATAAGAATACAGCGGATTGAAAGGAATGTATTAGAAGGCATCAGGAAGGGCATTTGGCATGCTGTATTTGGCACAGCAGGTAAGCCACCACTTGAGAAGCCTGCATCCAGTGTCAGAGTGTGGGTTCAAGTCATGGCACTGCCCTAGATCCCAGTGTCCTGCTGATTTGCACACTGGGAGGCAACGGGTGAGGGCTCAAATGCTTGGGCTCCAGGGATGTGACTTCTGTCTATCCAACTTTTGAGGACAATTAGAGAGTGAGTCAGTGAATGGGAGCTCTCTCTCTCTTTCTGCCTTTAAAATCAAACGAAAATCAGTCATTAAATTTAAAAAAAATGTGAAAAGAAAACATAGTGAGTCCTGAGGGTGTTATGTAAGCTTGTGAAAGCTTTATTTTCCTTTTACTGGGTTGGATGTAATATGTCAGGACGGTGCCCAGAAAGCTCAAACAGTATTGTGCTGGACTCTTAGCAGTTGTAATAATCTTTTCTAATGTTTGAGTAGATTTAGAATGTGGATACTTCTTTGCTACTGGGGAAATAATTGTTTTTAAAAAGGATGCTGTTATTTAAAAGGCAGGAACACTCAGGAAGAGGGCAAGTCCCTTACCGGCCACAAACCTCTGTGTCATATGGCATGCCTCAGTAAGCGCTATTTAGATGTCAAGTTTTAAGATGATAGTGTTTTCAGATCCAAATGTTTTATATCCTGGGCAGTTAGGATCATTATTTCAGTATATATTAATTTCAGAATTGGAGTATCAGTGAAGCAATTTGGACAGAAAGGATGGGTAACTGGCCAATAGCAGGCAAGTCTCTCTGAAATTTGCATTGTTATGTTTAACAGTAGTGTGATGGAACAGCCGCCTTCTCTGCTCTCACCACATGTGAAGGCTCAAGGATAAATAGTCTTTGATTTACCCTTCTAGTGGTTCATAGTGGGGAAGGTGTTTCTCAAGCGTGAAATAGTAGCACTCTGTATGGTTAATAATGTGATCAAGGGACTTGTGTGGAGCAAGGTGTAGGCCATCTGGAGAGACCCTGTGGTGACCTCACAGGCAGGTGCGTGACCCCTGGCCTGAACCTTGAAGGCCATGGAGGAGTGCTCAGTGGATGAGATGTGGGTGGTAGATTAGAAAACAGTATACTCAGAATTGCACAGATAAATTTGAAATGCTGGCATTGGAAGATACAAGGACACAGAAAATTTCCGTGTCTTCTTGGGTGTATTTTTGGGTAGAGAACACAATTTTTGCCAAAGCAAAGTGTATGGAATCCCTGGGAATCAGAAGAGAAGGTGGGCTGAGGGAGGGGGTGCTCTTTGGAGGCTCCGTAATTCACACTGGGCAGGAATAAAGGCCAATCCAGGGGTGCAGAGTATTCACAAGGCTCCAAAATCTGAAAAGTGACTAAGTTCATCACCATCAAGGACTTAATTGGGAGCCTGCCAAGTCTGCATGCGGAGTTCTATTCCTCCTGGCAGAAATATATGCCACTGAGTTGGCATTCACTCTGCGGCCTCAGTCTGTTGTTTCACAGCCATCATAAATCAATAGTAACCACCCGGGGATTTGGGATTGTTGGCTGTTCAACTCACAATGAAGGCAGAACAAATCTCAAACCACAGGCATACCCACTGCCTAGACCCACAGGCCTCTCTGAGGGCCAGGGAGCCAGGGCGCCTTTCCAGCCCATCCACCATGGCCCTGGGTTTGGAATAATAAATAGTTATTCACTGTTTAATCCTTCACCACCTGCATCCTCTGAAAACCTCAGGCAGTAAAGGGCAGCTTGTTTGGGGCTGGCGTGGGTGGAATTCCAATGACTGCCTGTGCCCAGATCTGCCCCCCGCCTCCTGGCTGCCTCTGTCTGCATGCCCCCACAGCACAGAGTGTGTGGATATCATGGTCTGGGGTTGATGCAGGGCACAGCCAGGAACCAGCTGAGTCTGATGGTCTCAGCGAGACCCTCTTCTTCTTCACCCTTTCCTAGGACCCAATCCTATTGATCATGGGATTGGAAGATTTTGAAAAAGAATAAAAGACTTTTTGATCTTATGAGTGTTTTACAAAATTGCTGGAGGAGAGCTTGCAAATGCCAAAGGCTGTTAGAACACTGAAAATCCTCTTTTGGGAATTGCTCTGGAGAAATAGGTTTTGTTTTTGTTTTCTCCAGATCTGGTGATACGTTGATCTTGGAGAAGGGGTACAGAGCTAGAAGTGACCAACAACTTACACTAGTCCTAGGACACCAAGCTTCCAGAACTGGGGGACGTAACACACGGCCCCTGGACGTTGGAGCCGTGCTGAGGTGTTCAGTATAGAGGGGAGGTTTCCTCACGCAGCATCTGAGGCCGCAGGCAGGGACCGGGCAACACCAAGAGCAGCAGCGACCAGGAGCCTGCCTGTGCAGATTCTGGAGGAAGGAGTAACTGAGCCAAATCAGGGAGATTGAAAGCTTCTGCGAGTCCCTCATCCCTCCCTGGTGATGTGCTCTTGGATTTCACTACCCAAACCTGAGTTTCTTTCATTTGCTTCTCAAAGGGTTAGTCCTCATTAAGGAAGAGACTTCCTTTTTCCTGACTGACTATTTATTTATTTATTTGTTTACTTATTCATTCATTCATTCATTCATTTATGCATGCATGCATTCATTTATTTCCAGGGAGAGAGATCCACTTTATTTCTGTTTTGTAGATGCATTTATTTAAAATGAATTTTATAGAAAATTTGGTACAGTTTTTTTAATAAAGCAACAGAGCCACTGACAGGAAGAAGTCAAGAATATAAGGGGTGCAGTTAACTGGGAGAGGATTTCTCCAAATTCCATCCATAGCACTCTTTGAACAGAGAAAAAACTTCTGATTGCTTGAATGGCCATAATCCCCAAGAGTTACTAACATTTTTCTTTTTAGATTGCTTGTAATAAGACATTAAAAAATGAAATACAAATATGGAAATAAAACAAATTGGTTATCTGATTACACGGTACTTAGAAAATCTGAAACAATTAATGTAAGCACTGTTAATATGCTTCAAAAAATATAATGCAAAAATTGCACCATGCGAAAATTGTATCATGCAAAAATTTTAGCCCTCCATTTTGCTGAATATTCGATCATAAAGTTGTTTCTCTATGTGGTTTATTCAAAATTTTATCTTCATAGTTATTATATTTTTTCAATAGAATATATTTAGCATCCATTGACTTTTTTCATTCCTACCTCAATCAGTAAGAAGATGTGAAATATATATAAATGAATTCATGGAAATAGATAACATGATAGATCTGCCCCAGTAATCACAGCACTCTCAATATTTCTTGTCGTCTACAAAATGGCATAGTTGATGTTATCATTCTATTTTTTTAAAAGATGAATCGTTTTTGAGTATCAAAAGCTACCTTGTTGCTAACTTTCCATGCCACCATCATCCTGCAATCGATGCAGCAGGATCTAATAGTTACATAGATTGTCAAAACAAAGAGCAAACTTCTGTATAGCAGAACATAATAACAACGAAAGGAAAAGGATATGTTTGTATGAGATATGACAAGTTAAGGAAAAATGATGAAGTGCTTATTCAAAGGCATGTGAACTGTCAAGAATACAGTGGTTTACAGTGCAAAGAATATGAACAGAAAGGACATCTGCAATTAGCAAAGACTTGGAATATGTCTGTCATTTTTATTACTCAAAAACATTTCCAATGTGCAGTGCCTGGAAAAGTCATTTTGTAACTTTTAAAGAAGAAAAGCAAGAAATATGGTAACAGAACCTGAAGTTGGCTGATATATGGTCTTATTGACATGATTTTTCATTGTTTGTGAGGCTTGAAGTGGAAAGAACTCTTTTCAATAGCATGGTGGAAATTTCTAGTGAGAGACATAAAGATCTTTACATGTTTCTTGACCTAGCAATTTTAAGCTTTATGAATTCACTCCAAGGCAGTAACTTCCAGGATATAAACCTTGTATTTGCACGATAAGTTTGTGGCAGCTGGAAGAAGGGTGTGGTGTTTTAGCAGGTGCATTGAGATCAAAGCTCTGGAACTCCACATGTCTCTCTCTCTCAACAACCAAGTGACCTTGGCAAGCAATGCGACTAAACTGTGACCTAACTCTGACCTGGTTTCTTCATGTGGGTAATTGTGAAACTGCCTAAATTGTGGAGAAGATCCAATTTGTTAACAGAGTTGTTAAAAAATGTCTCGCACATTGAACACACTCCCTCTATATATGTAATATATGATTACAGAAGAATATTTGAAAAAGAGATGAACTTAACTACTCAGCAATAGGATAATTGTTAAAAATTACACTGACGTAATGGCACTTCATAAAGCCATTAATATGGTATTTCAAGAACTCTAAGAACAGGCTTGAGCTAGAATATTCAGTAAAAGAGAAAGTTTGAATTTCTGAGCTTCCTAACTTTACAAGCATGGAAAATATGTATGAAGGGCAGAAGAGAAAAATCGGTCAGTTAATGTGAATTATTTGATCTGGGTAATTTTCAGAACAGTTCCTTTCTTCTTATGTCACCTTTTATAATTAGTGAAAAAATAAGCTGCACCATAATAAAATGAATTTATTTCAACAATGCCTTTGGCCTTGGCTGCAGTGCTGAGCAAAATTAGCACACCTGGATAGAGGAGATTTGTGAAGCTTCAAGGGAGTGCAGAAGCCTGCCTGCTCAGCAACAGCAAGAGGCACGTGCTCACATGTCCCCCAACCCCAGCCCATTCAGTCATGGCTTCAGCTCACCCAGACACGTGCTAGAGACCAGAGGTTCTTGTTCTCTCATGGCCTGAAGAAATAAAAGGTAAAACACCGAGAATGACCCAGTGTGTTTAGAAGGCTGGGCCTGGACGAGGCCTACATCACCCTCTCCCTAGTCTCCTATTGCCCAGAGCAGATCACAAGCCCTTCCTAGATACGAAAGGTCAGGGAGACATTTGTCTGTGTGTTAGGAAGAGGAAGGTGTGATGATGACCTGGCCCGTTCTGCACTCACTGGGAGAGCTGGATCTTGGGCATGAGCTGGGTTTAGATGCCTGGACTCCCAGGCAGAGGAAATGACATAACACATGACGGGTTATTCAGTCATTGGGACCCTTTGCTGCTCTGGCAGGACAGAGGCCTTGGTCATCACACCTATGGCCACGGCTTGATACACTCTATCTGCAGGTGGCACCCCAAGTATTTTAATATTCAATTCTGATCTATTTTAAAAAAAAGATTTATTTTAATTTTCCTGGGAAGGTAGATATATAGAGAGAAGAGACAGAGAGGAAAATCTTCCATCCAGTGATTCACTCCCCAAGCAGACACCATAGCCAGAGCTGCACTGACCTGAAACCAGGAGCCCGGAGCCCCTCCGGATCACCCATGCAGGTGCAGGGTTCCAATCCTTTGAGCCGTCCTCAACTGCTTTCCCAGGTCACAAGCAGGGAGCTGGATGGGAAACAGGCCTCCAGGACAAGAACTGCCTCCCAGATGTAATCCTGGTGCATGCAAGGCAAGGACTTGAGCTGCAAGGCTACTGTGCCAGGCCCTCTGACCCACTTCTGATCTCCATCCTTGAACGCTGGATTCAGTCACCTGCTGCATCTCAGTTTGGTTATTTAACATGTCATAAAAAGTCAATACCTCTGAAACTAAGCAGCCAATTTCTTCTTTGTTTCTCCAAACCTCCTCATTGCAGTAACAAGCAACTTCATTGTGTCAGATCTTCAAGACAAAATCTCTGGCACTCCTCACCGACTTAAACCTTTGCTAGCTAGTTCACCAACAATGTCTTCTGGTTCCATCATCAAAGCAATGGCATTTCCCAGGGATTTTCCTTCCCTTTGCTCATGCCATCTGTGACTTAACCACTCATTATCTTTGCCTGAACTTTTGGAATGTCCTGGTAATGCATTTCTCTGTTTAACTCTTGTCCCTGGACATTCAAATCTCTATGAAGCTGACAGATCTCTCGATAGAATCTTGTGAAAAAAGTAACCCCATTTTTCGGAGGTCCATGATCCCCAAACTTTCCCAGGACCACCTCCACTCTCTTTTGAGGTATCCAGATCTGTAGGCTCTTTCTGGAAGAGATTTACACTAAACGTTTGATCCACATACCTTGAAAATCAACAACGACCAGTTCAACTCCTTCTAATCAAAGATTTACTTTAGAAATACACCCGTGGAGCTGTGCAGACTCCTGATAATGTCAAAGTCTACCAGCAGAGTGTAAAAGTTGCGCTGTAGAAAACAGTAACTACTTATTTTACTGACTTTTAGAGTACAGAATGTTTATTGAGCAAAACATGGGTAGTCATGGCAGAATAGGGGAGATACAGAAATGATTACACAATGACCCTGCCCTGTCATTTCTTCTAATTGGGCAGTCACCACCACTTCAAAGCAAAAAAATAGGATCAGAGACATCCTGCTACTTGCTGAGGCTTTCAGAGCAGAGCTAGATTGGCAGTGCCGGGGGCCTATGTTATATAACTAGAAATGGGAAGTCAGGAAACATGTTTTGCTGAATAGACAAGGAAACTGAGCCCGGGGCAGAGAAGACAGCATGTGTGTGTGAAGTACTGATGACCTGGAAGCCTCACAGGACGGGGGGATGGAGCCAGCAGGTGCACAGCCATGAACACACGGCATCATGGAGTGCTGCAACAGGTGGCTGGGGGCAGCAGGGCCTCACCATGGGTGCCGCATGTGACACATGGTGTCTCTGCGGTCACAGAGGACAGGCAGAGACATCGGTGCACTCCTGGCAGCTGTAGCTGTAGTAGGGGCCAGGGTCTCCTTCTCCTGCTGCACAGTGCACATGCAGAGGACCTGGCTAGCACTGATGAATATCCCGCAGTGGAGCGGGGAGTGTGAGAAGCCTTGGCAGGGCAATTGACCCATTAGCTCTAGAGAGAGGCCAAGGTGGAGTGACCACAGTGGCTTACTAAGCAGCAACTGCAGAGGAGGGAGAAGTTAGAATCATCACTTTCTCACTTCCTTTCTCTTTTCTCACAGCGTGTTACCCTATGTCTTAAATCAACCTCTCCTCCAAAATAAAAACTCGGACTTCAGCCCAGGTCTGCCAGATTCCATGGACCTGTCAGGTTCCTCCCACTGGACTCTGCAAGTCCAGAGGACAACTCACCCTTGTTCCTGAGTCCTCCTCCTGGTCCGGATCAGAGCCCTGGCTTGCATCCTTCCATACCCTCTGTACATCAAGAAATACCGGTTTCCAAGTCAATTTCCTTCCTTTCATCTCAGCCTCTTTGTCCCACACGCTGGGCCCTCCTGGCCTCTGGGACTTGCGCAGTCTGCCCCTTTCCCTTTGCCATGGTCCAGGCCCAGCTGAGCATGCTTCTGCTTGGGCTGCACAGGAGCCCCAGGGCTCCTCTAAACACCACCCAGATGGTGCCCCACCTCTGCAGCCATGCCGGCCTCTTGGATTGGTCTCCAGTACTTTTCCCAGAAGCCTCCAATTCCCTCCACAATTGCAGGCCTCTCCATCCTCCTGGACCATGGAACCCCTCTTGCGCACCCTTGGGATGCCTTAGATGCCTTCCTACTTGAAGCCCCAGGTTCCCCTCTATCTTGCTACTTTTTCTTCTTTAAAAAGATTTATTTTATTATTTTTATTGGAAAGTCAGATACACAGAGTAGGACAGACAGAGAGGAAGATCTTTCTTTCATTGATTCACTTCCCCAAGCGGCAGAAATGGCCAGAGCTGTGCCAATCGAAAGCCAGGAACCTGGAGTGTCTTCCAGGTCTCCCACGTAGGTTCTGGGTCCCAAGGCTTTTGACCATTCTGCACTGCTTTCCCAGGCCACATGCAGGGGCTGGCTGGGAAGCTGAGCAGCCGGAACTCTTACCAGTGGCCACTTGGGATCCCGGGGCTTGCAAGGTGAGGAATTTATGCACTAGGCCACTGTGCTGTGTCCGTTACCTTCTCTTTCTCATGACACTGTATTCCCTCCCAGTCCCCATTACACATGCCAGGGCAGCTGGGTTCCTTTGTCCACACCCTCTCTCTCCAGCCTTCTTTATGACTGGCATCTTTATTCTACTTCTTTTCTACTTCCTCACCACGCTCACCCCATCTTACACAATAAGCCTCACCATTCCTCTTTTTCTCTGCTCTCTGGTTGGCTGCTCTGGTCCCCTATCTTCTGTGAAGCCCCCTGATATGCAGGCTACCCTATTCTCCATTCTTGCAACATTGTCTAGGAGTCTCTTCTGCTCCTCTTATTTTTCTAAATACCCCTGTACCTCTATTGCCTCCCCTGCTTATCCACCCAAATCCTACTGTCCTCTTCTGCCATGTAGCATTCCTGCCCAAGTGATTCCAACCCACAGCCCTGTCCCTAGCCCCATCCTAGCCCCCATACCAGCTGCAATGTTTTGTCAGTCTGAAGGGGAATGCCAAGGTCCCTGAGCTTGTGCACCCTAATGCCTGTCTTAAATTTCAAGGTATCCTTTGATGGATAGAGCAGCAGTACCTGGTAAGAAAAATGTCTGCTTTGGTGATATTATGTTATTTGTAATATGAATTGGGGCCACAACTCAAAAGAAGTCACAGAGGTCTGTGTTACCTTGAGTGTACCTATGTGTCCTATCATGTGAACTTCCCATTTGCATTTGACCCAGAGTCAAATGAACTCCCTAGTCTTGTTTTATCAACAATTCCCTCCACAACTAAAGGCCTCTCCATTCTCCTCCACCATAGAACCCCTCTGTGCACCCTTGGGATGCCTTGTTTTATCAAGGCATCATGTCTCTTGGGATGTGTTCAAATAGATTACGAGGTTGGCAGGAAGTCACAAGTGAAGAGGTGAATTAGAATTGATTACAGGGGCTGCAGAAACAGTACTTTCCTAAACAGAAAGGAAAAGAGAGAGTAGGCATGTCAACAGTTCCATAGGTCACATGTGACTGAGTGGAAAATGGATAGAGACTCATGGACATGGGGAAGGGAGAGGGATAAAAAGAGCCTTAGTTGGACTCAGGAAATTCACACACTAGCAGCTAAGCTATAGCCTCAGATTGGAGCAGCATCCATGCTGCCTTGGCAGTGAAACTTTAAGCCCTTTACTGTGGCACTCAAGTCAGTTGTCAGGGGGCAGTGACATGAGGTCCGGGCCTGCAACTGCTAGTCTCCCTGCTTCAAGGTGTCATCCCGGGCAGATGCCTGAGAGCAGAGGAGCCAGGAAAGAAAAGACGCTTCATCTACTTCTCGGTGTGCAGCGCAGTGCAAGCATTTTGTCATTGATCCTGTAACAGCCTGCCAGGAGGAATTATTGCCCCTATTTTAAAGGTGGGGGAAATTGTGATCTGGCAACATCAATGAAATCTCTCAAAGTGGGGAGCTGCAGAGTTAAGCTTTACCCCTGGTGTTTGTGACATCTCAGCCTGTACTCTCAAATACAGCACTGTCCCATCAAGCATGAACGCTGATCTGCAGGGCAGGCCTTAACTAAGGTGGCAGACATATGCAGCTTGAGGTCAGGAAGTAGTTGCTTGCATCTGTGTGTTAGTAGCATCTGCCATGGATCTTTGTAAATGCTTGGTGAAAGTGCATCTAACTGAGTTGGCATTGTGACTGGTGGCTTAAGCAATTAATTAGGCATCGTCATCCCATACTGGGGTATGCATTAGTTCAGTCCAGTTCCCTGATAATGTGTCTGGGAAATAAAAAGTGATGTCTCAAGTACTTGAGTCCCTGGCACCCATGCTGGAGACTGGAATGGAGTACCATGCTCATAGGTTCAGCCTGGCCCAGTCCTGGCTGCTCTCTGTTGCTGCCTGTTGCAGCTATTCAGGTAGTAAAAATCAGATGGAAGATTCTCTCTCTCCCTCTCTGACTTTTTCTCATTTCATCACTCTGCTTTTCAAAAAAGTAAACCTTTTTTAGAAGTTGAATTGACCTGAAATGGACCATTCAACTGTTATCTTTCAAACAATTAGATATCTATGAAGCAATTCTGACCTAATAATTTGAGAGTAGGAAATATAAATTTTTGCCTCCATTTTTAATTGAGGAACATTTACTTCACTGACCTTCCTGGCATAAGCCTGCAGTTTACAGTTTATGTATCTCCAACAGTCAGCCCCTTACCCATGGACTTCAGACACCCAGGCTAACTCGTTGTTCAAGGAATGTTACCAGGTTTGTGTTCACTGTAACTACCATTTTCTTGATCAGCGTAGTCCATTAAACTGGGAACTATACCATATGCACATGCTCCAAAGCTGTGCTTTATGTCCTTAATGTTAAGCACAGGAGGCTGGGAGCAAGGTTGTAGCCAGTTGCTGAAAGCTCTTTTGATTGCACTGAACAGTAAATGGTGGGAAAGAGGTAGGGGTGTGTGTGTGTGTGTGTGTGTGTGTGTGTGTGTGTGTGTGTGTGTGTGTGTGTTAGTGTCTACAGTCATCCACAAGGCATCCCTCCCCTATCTCAGAGGAAGAAAAAAGAGCAACTGGATACAAGACCAGCAATAAAGAAGTGCTGCATGTTGTAAAAAAAAATGTGCACAAGTAGCTCACAGAGAATACAGCCTCTGAGCTTGACTCCATTGGAAATGGTACTACTCCAGTGATTCATCAGAAATGGTACCACCGAAAACTGGATGCCAGTACCCTGGGCCTGGGAAGGATACAAAGCACCTTGTTCCATGCCTCCTCAGCAAAGCTATTAAGCCACGATTCCTGCTTTGCAAACTGAAGGTGGTCCAGGATATTGCATCAATATCTGAGTTCTCACTTGGATGGCCAGCATGGGAGGATGGCTCAATCCATACCAATTACCTCCACCTCCATTACTAGTCCCACAAGCAGATGTCATGCAAGCTGGGTTTCTCTCTCAGTGATATTTGAGGACACCATGACCTATTTTCTGGAAAATTCTATGCCATTTTCTCTTTCTAATCAAAGTCTCCCCCTCCTTTTTCTCCAGAAGTCAAACCATTATGCAATGTTCTCAAAAAGTTTCCCAAGGATCAACAGCATCAGGGTCACATGGGAACATGCAGAAGATGGCAATCTCAGCTTCCAGTCCAGACCCACTGAGTCTGAAATGCTGGGAGTACAGCCCAGTGAAATTCTGATGCCCATTTATGTTTTGAGATCTACTGTTTTAGGCCCCGAGAAAAGCTCATTTAGTTGCTTTGAAGAATTTGCAATAAAGAGAGTTGCTGACTTGAGTTGTCACAGCAAAATCTCCTCACCAACTGTTTCCCTGCCCAGCATTGTCAAATCTATCACTCCAGCATTCTTTAGCACTCAAGAGTTTTCCAATTGAGCCTCAGCCCTTGATACTCCTCTGCTTTATGTTTCCACAAGAGACATATTCTCCTCATCATAGTAGTGTTCTGATGCCCCTTCACTGTATGGGCAAGTCCTCAACATAAAAAGCTGGTCTTGGTGGCAGGATGTGCAGAATTCATCCAGGTAAGGGCAGGAATAATGGTATCTACAGAGAGCTGAGGCAGGAAGGTGACCCACACTGGGTTGTAACTGGTTCTTTTGCTTGGGGCAGTAGATAGTGTGTATTCAGGGTCAGTGCAGGGCTAGTTCACAAACAGGTGATTGTACCTGTTTAAGCTGGAGAGAAATAATGCTGCCAGAACTGGATCCTGGGACTCCTGGTAGAGAGATTCTGTCCAGAGGAGATGCAGATGATCATGCTTAACAACGGAAGCTTAGGGAAGGCAGAAACGAATTGGGAACATGCAGGTTGTCACAGGAAGTTGGAAGCGAGGGGAACATGTTGGAAGTGCAATTGCGGTACTTAGGAGCAGCAGGGCAAGCCTTCCTCTGCTGACCCTGCTGATGTCAGTATTGGGCACTCACTGCGCATCTGGCTTGTTAGTGCTCTGTAGGAGCAGGAATGGCATTGGACCAAGAGGTGGGGTCTCCATGCAAGGAGGAAAGGAGTTGATAGAATTGTAACAGGGAAAGACAAGAGCTGTGAGAGACACAGGGAGTGTGAGTGCTGCAGTGGGGAAGGAAAGACAAACATCATATTAACAGAAACACCGACTTTGTCATACACCAGGCACTCTGTCCTTCCAGGACCTAGGGAACAAGAGTTGAGTCTCATTTCTCTTTTTCTTTGTATGCTTCACTTCTCATTCCCCCTCTCCTCCACATTTTACGGGTCAGATCTTGTCTGTCTGCAGATCACTGTAGTGTGAGGAACCTTGTATCAAACTGAGGTTTCCGTAGAAACAGAGAGCTTGCTTTCTAAGCCTTGCAGGGAGCATTTCCAGCAATTCACCAGAAACAGCAGTATGATATTTGGGGCAAAGTGTTTGCAATCCTTGAAGCAAAAGCATAATACACAAAACATTATGTTCAAACAAGGCTGGTTTTTTTTTTCTTTCTGATTTTTCCTTCCCCATCATGTCTGCCTCTGCAAATAGACCTTTGAGCGCCTGTGTCCAGGTGTCTGCAGCTGAGATGGCTTACATACACTCTGACTGAGCTCCACACACTGTTGGAGCTGTCTGTGTTCTTCCAGATAGAACTCCTGAAGGAACCTCAGGAAAGACAGTTAGAGAAGGAGGGAAAAGCCTCATGGAAAAAGCTTTGGTATAGTAAATGGAAAAAGTTAGGAATAGAAGATAGAGCAGGGACTGTGCTGCTGAGAAATTTGGCAGTTGGGCATTGAAGTCATAACGATTTGTATGTTACAAAAATATGAGGGCAAATTCCTCCTTATTTTTTAATGTTAGTTTATGAGAGAGAGAAAGAGAGAAACGAGATTTCCATCCTGTGATCATTCCCCCATAGAGTCTGCAGCAGACAGATGTGCACTTGGTTGAAGCCCAGGTACAGGAACTTCACCCTGGTCCCCCATGTGGATATCAGGGGCCCAGGTACTTGGACATTATCTGCTGCTTTCCCAGGTGCACTGTCCAGGAGCTGGACCAGAAGCAGAGCAGCCAGGATTCAAACTGGCACTCCGATATAGGATGCTGCTGACACACGCAGTGACTTAACCTGATACGCCACACTATTGGCTTCATCAGCAGTTGATTTTTGGTCCAAATAACCAAGCAGTGGTCATGATTGTGGTGTGGAAGCAACTGGGTTTTAGAGGAAAAGTCAAGATCAAAAGGTATTCACTCCAGATTTCATAATGACATGTAGAGGGCTTAAAGAGGGGACACGGCATGAGATTTGAGATGGTACAGAGTATTATACGCTGAGGTTAATAAGGCCAAGGTTGTAGTTACCACATATCCCAGAATACTTTGGCCTTTCTATGTAACCCTTTGTTCCTTAGGACAGCCTTCAGTAGCCAACCTTCTGTTATAGGAGAATGATGTCAGTTGGTGACAATCCACAGCCTCTCTTTTGCAGACCCCATGTAGAGTTTCCATTTGTGATGGAAGCAGAGCTGGGAAGCTGGTTCTGGGATCCTTTCTCATTTCCTTATTCAGTGCATGAACTTTAGGGAGAGTTCATTCTTCATTTAATCCTCCAATGTGGCTGCTGGATGTAATGAAGGATGTATCTGGACCCACACAATCCCTTGAGCAGGAATACCCACATGTGGTTTGTCAGCTCCCATGGAGGATGGGGGAGGTGTGGCCTCAGGGCCAAGGAAAGTGGGCAGATAAATAACTGACACAATAGAAAAATCTTTATTCTTGAAAACTTCAAGAAAGCCTTTCAAAATGCTTTTGATAAATCACAAGAAAATAGGACTGTGTGGTTAGAAAGATATAGTGCAGTGCTTAATAGCAGGCTAAGCCACTGTCTGCACTGCCAGCATGCCATATAGCAGTGCCAGTTTGAGTCTGTGCTGCTTTGTTTTTTGACCCAAATGCTTGGATCTGTGCCATCCCTATGGGAGACATGTGGAGTTCCTGGCTGTTGCTACCATTTGGGGAGCGAATCAACAGTTGGAAGATGTCATTCTATCTCTCCCTCACTGTCATTCTGCCTTTCAAATAAATAAAATAATACATCTTTAAAACATTTTGTCCGAACCCAGGACAACTCAAGAAAAAGCAAATTTTGGCCCCTAACTACTGAAGACTCAAAAATGTAGGTAGGATTATGGAAAGGGCATTTGCTATCATCAGCTCTTGGTTTTGGTTTCTCTCTATCCCTCACTCTTGCTTTGTTTGTTTTAGCTTTTCTATTCTTGGGCAGGATTTCTTAATATGATAACTAGATTCTTTTCTGGTAGGTTTGGTATCATAAATTCATAGACTAATATATAATGGACATTTGAGTCAAAGGGTAAGTATATGTTTAAGATGCCGCTTAAGATGCCTGCATTTCATATAAAAGTGCATGAGTTTGAGTCCTGGCTCTAGCAACCAATTTAAGCTTACTGCGGACTTCAGGGGTGAGCAGGCTGGGGAGACAGCAGATGGTTGTCCCAGTAGCTGGTTTCCTCCTGCCCTTGTGAGAGATCTGGCCTGAGTCCCTGGGTTCTGGCCCAGCCTGTTTTAGCCCTTGCTGTTATGGGCATTTGAGTGTGAAACATTCAATAATCTCTGCTTCTCTTTCTTCCTCTCTCTCGCCACCTCTTTAAAATATAATAAAATTTTGTAAGTAATGTGGATTATTTCTCTCCCTTTCAGCTGTCCCACCTACATGCTTGAGCTAGCACTGATCGGTTCTTATATGCCATGTGCTAGATGGGGCCAGGTTCAGTCACTGAATATAGCTGAATCCAAGGATTGGCAACAGTGTCACCTTGGACTCAGCTCAAATGCTGTTTACTTTGCTGTACCACCAAGATGTTAAGTAAGTGTTGCAAACAGGATGCCCATAGCTGGGAGGAAGATGCCAGTGTGTTCACGAGGCTCCATTTTCCTTTCTAGAGTTGCTCAAAGGAGGTGCAAAGTCAGAGCAGTTCATTTGGAGGAAATGTTTACTTGGTCAACAGTTCATAGGCCTTTTACTCACCCAAGTCAACATCCAGAAAAAAGTTTCTCACACGATTATGTTACTGCTTAATATCTGGATCTGAGGCTCTTGTGCTATAGTAGCACTGCAGCAGTCAATTGAGCCTTTCCTGAACTACATAACAGAACCTAGGGAGTTCCTATTTGTTCCTTCTTAGGGTCCGTCCATGGGCAGGCCTGGTCATGGTTTATCTCTGCTGCACTAGGTGGATCTGGGTGCCTTGCATATCCTGTTTGCATGGATCGGGGTCTCACACTTATCTTTGGACCTGAGATAAGATCAGCCCTGACCCATTATATATTCAAAGGTAAAGAAGGAAGAGTGATCGCACAGAAGAAGAAAGCATTGGGCTCTGTGTCCTAAGAAGAGAGCTAAGTGTCAAGGAGGCAAAAGTAAGCTGTGTCTCATTCTGGGATCCGAGACTGAGTCTGGCTCACACTGGCACCCCATAACTTGGATTCTGGGAACAGTCAAGGCTGTAGTACTGTCTCTCTACATCTGGTGGCTGTTTGAGCACGTCACTGGCGTGGTCTCTCCTTCCCCAGTTATCATCTCTTCATTACTGCCTTGTATCACCCCCGTGAAGGGAGTGCCTGCACCTGGCTGTTGTTCTCTATAGCTGACTGCTGCACACTCTCCTCTCGGCAGTGTTATTCTCAGTGTGTGGAGCCTTTCCCAGGTTGGTTTCCTCACTAGCAGGGTCTGAGTTCTCTCCAGTGTCTGTGTTTTCCAAGATGCCATCCTTTCTGCTTATTTGCAGTCAGGGAGTTCCAAGTAGCCAAGAAGGATTTTTTTCTTTTTTTTTTGTTAAACCAACTCTTTCAAATGTTTTCCCTACAACCACTGTAATGAATGGACAGATGGGTGTCTGATTTCAGGAGACATAATGAAGATTAATTTTTTATACTGTTAGCACAGGCCAAGGTTATCATACCAAAAAATCCATATCAACAGAAACATACTGTAGATTACACTCAATTCAGCTAAAAATTGCCAATTTCATTGAATATGATTTTTCTTCCAAATCTTGTTCATTCAGTATGTATTTCATCATGTTGATAAACATTAATTTTTGAGAGGACAAGCGTTTCCTCAATCCCATAAATCGTATGATATTTAGACTAACATTTTTAAAATGTTGGCTTAGAGAAAATAGTGTTTCTGGCCGTTTGATTTCCCTGCAGCTATTACAAAGCAGATTCTTAAAATGTTTTATTAAAAAAAAACAAAGTGGAAAAAAAATAAAGTACGCTTTCTAAAAAAAAAGAAAAGGCAGAGTCTTGGGTTCCTTGTTTGAGAAATGTGAAATAAATTACTCACATGTACATGATCGTCAGATGCAGTTCACACTAGGCTATAGAATAATAGAATTCTAGTATTAGAACTACTACTTTAGCTTGTATTTATATAAGCAAATAAATCTGCAATGAGAGATGTTCCCTGTCCAGAATCCTAGGTAACCTATTACTCTTCCTGGTAACTAACTCTGGAGCCTGCTCCCTGTCTATGTAAAAGTCTCCATTCTCCTGTCTGTGTTGTCTCTCCTTCCTTTGCCCCTTCCTCAAGGGTTGGAGTCAGCATACAGTTTGAAAGCAGCTGGATACTTACAGGTTGTTTCTATTTCTTTCTCTCATAGCAGGCAAAAACAACAAAATTAATATCATGACATATTGGCTTCTCTGTGAGAAGCCTAACAAAAGTTGAAATGCCATTACTGTGTACCCAACAATTCACACTAAATACTGTGGTGGGAAAGTTGGCTGTATACCCAGAGTGAACAGTGCAAGGCAACCTTAAAAAAATGAAATGTACTAAACCACCAACTGACATTATGGAAATAAGACACTGGCTGGCCAAAAACCACAGTGTATCAATTAGCAAGATCATAGTGGTTGGCAGGAGAAACTCTTGGTTCTGGAAACAGAATGCTCCATGTTTTATGCAGTGGTATAACATTTCCCATGTATTCTAAGATATATAACACCTGCAGTATGTGTTGGGAAAGCTCTGATGACTGTCCTATCCAGATATTCCATCCATTAATTCTGGGGATGTAAAAGCCTGCTAGTCACTGAGTGAACCACATAGAATATACCGTGTAAGTTTGTTTGCTTTTCTTCACACCATTGTCAGTAGCAGTTTTAATTCTGTGACCTGCCCCCCACCAATGTTGTGCAGGGAAAAAGGATCAAGAACCTTGATTGTCTGATTGTTTCCACTGGGACCTCTCAGAATGGGTAAACTTTGGTGGTGTTATTGTGGCAAGTGAGGCAGATGAGGTTCCAAAGCTGTCAGTTGTCTGTCAGTTCTCCCAGAATTAAGAGATCGTAGGAGGGAGTTCATACCAGCCAAATTCACGGGCACACAACCACAGGTTCTTGGAGGGAATGCTGTGTTGGGAAAGGGCTGGCAAGGACCAAAATTTGCCTCTGTGATTTACTAGTTTGTTGACTTTGGGAAAGTGCCTTATCCTTTCTGAATTTAAGTTTACTTGTTTGGAAAATATAATTATTACAAGAATGAGGAATAATAAATGAAACATAGACCCCCTGCTTGATGTACAGTAATTGCCCCTAAATGATGTTATTCGCTTACAGTAGGGGTAAAATGAATGGATCACAGGTCTGCTTAGGCAGGCAAAATTGTATTTTGTCTCTATGAATGCAAAATAAAGATGTTGAGGTATATTTTTAAAGAGCAATTTAAAATCTAAAGTGCCATGACTTTCACTCTTGACTAGTCTGGAATCGGTCAGGTCTTACTCTGTGTGTGGCCTTCACAATCTCTTTGCACCTGCCCGGGCCTCAGTTGCTCTGCAGTAGGAGAGACACCTGAAATTTGGTTTTCTGGCGTTGCTGTGAAGATTAAAAATGACATAGATAAAGCACCTTGTGTCATTCCCAGACCTTTGTAGAATACAGGTTAACAGTGTGGTGTTTGATAAACACACACATGCTGGCTTCCTTTTTTTCTCTCAATTTCAAGGGTGCCCTTTCTTGATATATGTCCATGACTCCCCAAAGACCCTCCACAGACTCCACAGGTTGTATAGGTCCCAGTCAGGCCATCTCTGACACATACCTACCATGCAGCCTTATTCAGATGGCTTCAGAGGAGAGAAATAAGATCACCAAAGATGTGCTGTCACTCTATTTGCACTGTCAGTCCATGCTCACTTCCTTGCCTTGGTGTGGAGAACAGCTCTCAAACTTTATTCCACTCCACCCCCCTCATTCTTTTTTAATCACTGGGGATTGTCTACACTGTAGAGGTCAACACGGAGCAGACAGGAGAAGAGAAATGTAGATTTTGGCATTAGCTTCAGGTCTCAGTCACTGATTTTCTCAACCTTGAGGCCATCGCGGAGTGTCCTCTTGCATTACTCTCCCATTGTCAGTGTGGCAAGTGACCACAGGGTTAGCTGCCGACAACAGAAACTTAGAGTACAGTTGTGCAGTGCAGGAGTCTGAACCGGAGCTTGCTGGGCTAACATGAAGGTGTTCACAGGGCTGCATTCTGCATTTCTGAGTGTAACTAGGATAAAGATTCATTCCTAGCTCATTTGGTTGACGAAAGAATCAAGTTCTTTATTTAAAAAAAGAATGACTTTTTCTGATTTGTGACCAGTACGTAATATTTCTAGACTGTCTGGAGTAGAGTTCAATACTTCGGTGCAAGTGCACAGTATCAACCGCTGGAATCAGGCTCTCAGCATCACCGCCATTCCACCCTGGCACCCTATTCAAAGTTTGGGCTACTGTACATTCCCACCGCAGTGTGGAAGAGTTCCTTTTTCTCCACATCCTTTCACCTTCATCACACATGCCCTCCACCGACCCACACACACACACAGGCATTCTAAGTTGGCAGAAGGTGGTACCATTCTTTGGTACTGTAGCAAGTAAGTGCCCATTTTCTTGCTAACCCTAAAGCCTTAAACAGCCCTCAGTTTCTAGAATGTTTGTGCTTATCAAATCATCCTTCTCATTTGATTTTAAGACAAAATAAAGGGTTCTTAGGGTTGCATTTGGCCCACTTGTATAATCTAAGACCATGTTTCTGTCTCAAGGTCCGTATCTGAACTACATACATAAAAATCCCTTTTCCAAATAAGGTAGCACATTTCAGGTTTCCACTGGTTTGAATAGAAATGTCGTTAGTGGATCTGATTCGGTTGACCTCATCTTTAGGCAGACCTAGAGAAGTAACAAAAAGAAAGCGAAGTGTTACTGAATACATGAATGTTTCAAGGAAAAACAGAACAAGTAAAGAGAACATTGTATGTAATAGAAGAAGCTATTGAAAGGTAGGAACAAAAAGGTACTAAGCCTTTTTAGTAGGTAGTTATAGGTCCTGCTAGCCACAGTTTACGTTGTTCTGTAAGAAGTTTTTGACAGATTGGTAAATTACAGCCTACACAGCAGTCATTGACTTTGTCATATCTTCAGTTGACTCAGATTCCCTGAGTTTTTCTTGCTTCCACCTTTAACCACCTCCCGCCCGGAGACTCTAGTTTAGTTGCTCTCCCAAGAAAATTGAAGCAAAACAGAGAGATTCACTTTTATTTCCTCTATTCAGGTATTTCTTTTCAGCTTCATTGGTCAACACACAGAAAGATGAAATGGATCATGGCAACCTAGAGTAAAACATAATGTACTAATGTGGGCAATATAACAGAATAATAATGAGACAGGGTAATCTGGGAGTGTAGTTCTTATGATTCAAAATCGAAAACCTTGGACTCAAGGAAATGTTTTGGGATGAAACAAGCGTAGGGCAAGCTGGGGTGGCATGGGCTTGTAGACCACGTGGAGACTCAGAAGGGAATGACACTAGAAAGGCTTTGCTCCATGTGGGATACCTAAGAGACTTCATGAAAAAACTTGCCCTTGGATCTCAGCCTTAGAGATTCTGATTCAATTGACCTTTTGTTTGTTTACTTGCTTGCTTCTTAAGCTTCCCAGGTGCTTCTAGCATTTAGAAGTATTTGGACCCCCTGCCTAAGATTGGTCAGCATCCCTTTGATCAGGAATCAAAACAAAAGGGCAGAGATCTGGTGCAGAGTTGGCTGATGAGGCTGGGGTTCCAGCTATGGTCTCTGGGCTGCCCCTGTGTTGTTGATGCTCTTCTACTCCTACATGTCCAGACAGATGGAACTTGGATTTCACGACTTGACCTAAAGGTCAAAGCTGATTTCTGTTTCTTAGGAGCCCAGGCCCTGGAGGGTCTCTCCTTCAGTTTCTAAAGGAAGGTGTCCCACTGCCCTCTTACTATCATTTGGGGACGTATGGACACACCTTTATGGGAGAAAGTGTGAAGGACTAATTCACGCAAACTCCATGATAAAGACAGTCACTGTTTAGGCTTCCCAGTTTGACACGTCATCCAGCTCTGTCCCTCCAGGACCTAAGGCTGTTTCCTTCTGCCTGTTGATGTTGTGATCCCTCCACTAATGACATTTCTTTCTGTCCTGGATGTGAGAGCTAAACCTCTGCACCCAGATGTGCAGGTTTTGATTTCTGTATCCTCCTTACTAGTGTGCTCATCCTTGCCATTGCCTGGTGTTCCCATGGGAGGGACCCGGGTTGCCTTAACAGAATTAAAATAAAAGTCATGAGAATCTAAATAGACTCTTAAAATGGCCTTTTAATTTAATCTCTCTGTTTTCTTATTCTGATTGTTGTAAGCTTTCTGTCTGTAGAACTTTGCACAAGACCTAGTGTGGTTGAGACCAGAGAAGATAGTGGTTTCCCTGAACCAACATTATTATTGTCAGCTACCATGCCTGGACCAAGTGGGTGTTTTTTCTGTCCTTACACCATTTCCCTTCTGTAGCTCACACAGGAAATATGCACTTTGGAAACAGACAAACAAATAAGCAAACAAAAACCAACCAGAAACATTTATTTTGAGAGCGAGAGAGAAAGAGAGAAATAGACAAATGGTATTTCCACGTGCCGATTTATTTGCCAAATGTTACCGATGTCCAGTGCTGGGTTGAGGCTGAATCTGGAGTGTACAGTAAATCCAGGTTGGAGATCCTCTGAGGTGGCATCCATGTCAGCTCTTTTTAGTGTGACATGATCCCATATCCCATGTCTGTAGCAGAGAGTGCACTAATCCCGCTATGCATGGAGTGGGAGACAGTCTGTTGGACCTGTGCTACACGCTGGGAAGCGTAGACATCACAAGTAAGGAATTGCACACTGGAGTAGGAGACAGGCTAGTTGGCAGTGAATTCTGGAGGTTGTAACTTTTCCTTTAGTTTCTGAGTATCTGTCATGTGACTTCTATAAGCTGTGTAGAGCAGGGGAGGAGGGAATGCAGCAGCTAGCTAGATGGGCTGCATTTGGGTGGTTAGTGAGTCTCTCAGTTTCCTTCTGAGATCTGGGCTAGGAATAAGGTTGAGGTGCTGATGTTAGTATTTTCCTTTTGATATTGGTTGCTCTATAGATTCCTTTCTCTAACAGTAAAGTAATCAAAGCTACCATAATGGCAAATATAGTCAGACGGTACTTTGATCACAGTTTCCTTTGAACCCTATTCTTAATTTGCAACGTTTACATGCACTGCCTTTCCCAGAATGCACTGTATTCTGCATTGATAGTTTCATTGTTTTTTCCTTATGTGAAAAATACTGCTCCGCATATAAGGAAAATGACACGAGTGTTCCATGTATTCCATGGAGCACTGTTGTTTATGGGAGCACTTGGATTATTTCCCAGTTTTCTGATTGTATTCAGGTCTCTGAATCAAGCAACAAATGGTATAAAGGCACTTTTCTTGCCTACATTTTTGAAAGTGTTGTCTCTTGCTTACCATTTTAGTGGAGTTTCCCTCTGATGGGACCCTCTGTAGGTATTTCTTAAATCAGCCTTACTGCATCAAAAGTAGAAACTCTTATTGGCAGAATCTATCCCTGGTCTCTGTGACTTCATGTATCACTTATTTCACTTATTCCATTTACTTGCATGTTTGTTTTTGGGAGGGGTTGAGAGACTGCACCAGGAGCTGCTGCCTGTCCTCATTAAACCAGAAGTCCTCAAAGCTGTTTATCAACCTTCCTCATTTCAAACCACCTGGCTCAAACACTGCTCTCTCACAATCATCTCTCTGCTTCTGAATCCTGCATGGCAACACTGTCATCATTCTTGTGGTTTATGTGAACTGTCATCATTGATGATGGAAATGCTTTACTGTTTATGAAGGTGGTAAGAGCAGAGTGGGCTGTTCCCCAAAACAAAACAAAACAAAATGAAACAAATGATCCTGCAGATAGTCTGGTTCATTACCCATCATCCAGGGCATCCAGGGTGTCCAGGGCTGTTGCGTGGACTGACAACCGTGAAGGATAACAGACAGTTTTATCTGCCTCCCAGATGACCCAGGAGTCCCCACAGAGGACAGAACTCATTCTAGCTTTTCCCTTCAATGTTCAGTTACCTTGGAGCACCTCCATCTCTGTAGAGGTGCCTGTTTTGAGGTACATGGTCTCCTTGATAGAAGGGGTGGAAAGCAGTCTTGAAGCATCATTTACACAAAAGAAACTCTGGGTTGAGTAGAAGTGGAAAGCCTCTATCAGAGACAGAAGGAGTGAACTGAAGCGGTCGTGTCAGGGGCAGAGTGATGATCCATAGTAAACAGAAGTCAGCAGGACAAAGCAGATAGGGACACAGGGCAGGGAGATTTGCAGAGAGGAGGAATATTCCTCAACGTGTGAGGATGGGAATGGGATTGAGGTCCAGAAAGGCAGAAAGCCAGTCTGGGCAGGAAGGCAGGAAGGCAAAAAGTAGATGGGAAAGGGCCTGTGTGAAAGGGGAGGATTCTCTCCCTCTCTTGATGGCTCAAAACCCTGTGTTTAAAATCCTGAGTACAAAGGAGATTGCTCTGACTGTGGGTTCTCCTCCCATCCCAACCAGGGAAGATCAGATCTACCCCACCCTCAGAGGACACTTCTTTTTTCCAACATACAATTGACCCAGTAGAATGATGAGGGACCTGAGGCAACTTGTCTACCTCCCGCTTTGGCCTTACACATCAGCTGCCCACATGTAATGACTTCGTCTTTCTGAACCTAGAAGCCTGTTGCCTTGTGTAGGGAGGTGTGGGTAACACACACACCAGATGCCATCCCTCTGAGGCCATCTTTTCATTGTGCCTTTATGCCCGCCTCTTCCCCACCCCATCCCACCCCACCAATCTGTAATATTTAACACACAGCAGGCCCTGGAAGAATGTGCACAGAACCCAATTCTGCCTCTGCTTTCTAAAGCTAAAGAAGTCTGCAGCTGAAAGAGTCATATTTCAACAAAGTCTCTTACTAAATTAATCGTAGGCAACTATAATTCATCATATGTCCAATTAACAATTAATTATATACAAGAGAGACAAATGTTTTATTGAGACCAAGCAGCAACATGGATCATCTGTAGTGTGGCGTTTCTCCTCACATTGTGGGGAGGGATTTATGGCCTACAGATCGCATTAATTGGTTTTGCTCTGGAAAATACAAACTCACATGGACTCATCAGAATGACAGCCTGCCTTGAGGAAGGCTGGGTATGGCACAGGGGGTTTTAGCAATTGGACAGGCTTCTTTCATACCCCAGAAAGAAGTGTCCTGCATGCAGGATATGTGTAGTCCCTGTAGGGACATCAGTGGGTGGAGTTCCCTCTCTCAGCCAGAACAGCACTTGTGGAAAGTTCTGTCGTGTGAGCCGGAAGCCTCTGCAAACGTCTCCCCTGTTCCTGTGCAGACTGCACACCAGGAGGTGCGCCAGAAAAGATGAGGGAGAGCTCTTGTGGAAGATCTGGCCTCTGGAGCCGTGTTTTCATCTGAGTCGGGTTTGGAGACAGATAGGGTGGGGAGAGCTGTGTCCAAGTTCAGCTCAGCAGGATGACAATGAGTTCTGAGCATCAGGAGTTTGACCTCCTTGGGAATGTTAGTAGCCTTCCTGGAGTCCCATCTCTTTCCTGATGGAGCCCATCGTTTTCTAGCTTTCAGGATCCACACTCCCTGAGCTTCAGCTGTGGGCTCTGAACACCTGCAACCAATCATTACTTTCCACTTTCAGGACCCTGAACTGTGCTCAGGGAGCTGAGGAATGTCACGGAGAGCCACAGTATAGATGCTCTTGGCTATGCTCAGATGGTACCCAGGAACATTAGTATTAAGTCTACTATTGTGACATTCACTGATACCAATTTTACCATGATTACAAATATCAATGGCGACACTCATAGGGCTTTTTATTCTATACACTGTTTTAGTTTATGTATAAGTATATAAGTATGTATATTTTCACACTTGTTAAAACAACCCTGTGGAGTAGAAGTCATGATTGTTTCCATTTTAAAGAAGAGGAAATTCAAATCAGAGAAGCTAAGTTCTTGCCTAGGGTCGTAGAGGTAGTCGATTTAAAATCAAGGGCACACGTTCTGCTCTGTGGAGGTTGTGACTGCCAAAGACCGAAGTGGACGCCTGACGCCAGTGGGAGGCCATCCTGTGGTGCTGCAATTGGGGGAGAGGAAACATCATGCTGCCCAATACCTGAGTCTGCATTTGAAAGATATGCAAGGCAGTGGATCCTTCTCAGTAAGCTCAGTCATTGTGAACTAAATGTGTTTTTCTTTCCCCAAACTGAACAAAATCAAGTGCAGAGCTTGGTCCCAGGCAGTAGGAGCTTACACTGATGTAGTTTAAGTGAACCAACCTGTAGAGAAGGGTAATGAGAGGAAGCCTGTCCCACAGCAGCAGGATTAACACTGTGTTCTTGCTGTAGCGCATTGATGCTCAAACTGCCTCCTGTTGATCTTAGCTATCTGGACCACTTATAGTGGCAGCACGCAGGGTCTTCGAAAAAGTAAGGATATTGACGTTGGCCACTTCTGACAGCCTCCAGGAAGGCCAGCTTCAGTTATCTAACGATACGTAATGGGACGCTCCAAAGCACAGCCACTTAAAACATACATTGAGTATCAGTGCTCATGGTGTGTGGGACACCTGGGCTTGCTCATTGGTTATCACTGGGGCAGGCCATGTTTCAGTCCACTGGTTGGGGAGTCTGCAGGCCTGGGAAAGCTTGGCTGGGTTGGATATGCACATGCTGCTCTCTGGGGCTGAGTGTTGTGGGCTGTTTACTCGGAGCTCAATTCAGCTGTTGACCTGAGAGCTCTCACTTGGTATCCACAATCATATATACAGTTTTTCATTTATTTGTTAGATTTATTTATTTATTTATTTAGCTAAGAATTATTTAATTATTTGAAAGGAGGAGTGACAGAGACATCATCCATTTACTGGTTCACTCCCCAAATGGGTACAGTGGGCTGGTGCTAGGTCCAAGCTGAAGCTAGGAACCCAGAACTCCCATCTGTGTCTCCCATATTGAAAGGAGGAGTCCAAGTACTTGAACCCACTTTCTACTACTTTCCCAGGCACAACAGGAGTGAAATACATTTGAAGTGGAGCAGCTGAGACTCAAACCAACAGCTGGATTTGAAATGCTGGAACTGTGTACTTAACACACTGAGCCACAACTGTGAGGCTAGATTTATAAGGAGAAGTGTTCTGAAGCATTCCAAGAGACCTCAGTATAAACTGAAGGCCTTCTTGTTTTTCTGGCTGCATTCTGTAGTTTAAAAGACAGTCACATGAAGCCATTTGATTTCAGAGGAAAAGGATCACACAGGGGTTTTACACTTCCTGAGAGACCAATGCTGAGACAAGCTTTGTAGGCTCTGCAAGAAGACAGGGTGTTTGCTTTGATCTGGCTGGAAGAGAAATAGGCAGAGAGGCGCTTTCAGCAGGAAGCCTGCAAGGCAAATCAGTCTTGCAAGGCCGAAAAAGCAGATCCCTAAACTACACAGTTAGAGAAGGCCAGCATGTGGGGAAGAGGCTGATCCTAGGCAGCAGGGGGATCCCAGTGCCCCTCCCACCTTCCCCAGCTTCCCCTGCAGCCAGGCCTTCTCTAACTCTGCCTCTGTTCTCTGACCAGCAGTGGGAAGAAGCCTGTGACCCCACTTCCAGTCAAGGGGAACATCCACAGTGCCTTCCCTTCCTGGGCTTGTACCCCACACGCTGCTGGGGCAGGGAGTGAGGTGGGACCTGAGCATTGTGGTGGGCAGAGACAGACTGAGCACCAGCATCTCACGTCGGGAGGATGGATGTGTCCTTGGGGCTCCTTCTCAGTGGAGGGATGGAGCTTGTCCAGTACTCCCATGTGGGTTCAGGGGCGAGGGCACTTGAATCATCATCTGCTGCTTTACGGGCTCATTAGCAGGGAGCCAGGATCCCAGCTGGTACTGATGTAGGATGTTGACATCACAGGTGGCAAGTTAACTTGTTATGCCACAAGGTCAGCCTAAATATTTTTTTTTTTTCTTTTTAATACATAAAACTCTCAGGTTCATAGCTTTATTTGAATGTACCCTTAATAGTTCCTGACAACTTTTCCTGTGCACATTATGGAACTCCAAAAAGGCCTTCTTATCAGCTGGGAGTCCTCAGAGCCCAACCTCAATTCAGGGCCATGAAGCTGCTCAGAAAACGCTTGTGAGAATGGGGAAAGAGGAATGAGTAAGGATGTTGGCCTGACCTATCCCTGGGCAGTGCCGGGAGTGACTTTTGTTGGCAGCTGGAATCAGAGAGGATTTGCAAGGACAGCATGACTCGGGAAGGGAGCAGGCCTCCTTGTGCAGCACCTCAGAAGTGTAGCTTCCCAGGTGGGGTACGGAGGGTGAGGCGGTGGGCTCATGAGAAGGGCACTGGCGGAGAGGACTCAGTGTGTGACTTCACTCACCATCATTCCTGGATATTCACTATGCCTTGCTCTCTCTTTCCCTCTTCCTTCCTGTCTCATCTGCTGTTCTTCTTTTTCCTGTCTTGAGTCATGTCCTTGTGGTGCCCAGGTTCAGGGGCAATCTCAAGAGCACAGAGCCTTGGGATTTGTCCAGAGCAGAGCTCAGCTGCCATTTTTTGTCTCCCAAAGGCTTCTGCTCCATCTTCTGCAGTCAGTAGCATCCCTGACTGTTGACAGGCTCTGTGAGCTGGGGGCAAACACTTCCATTCCCTGAGAAAGATGCTATCAAAAGGAGTCATATCTTCCCCCAGACAGCACAGTCCTCATCCCAGCTCCCCCAGAAACACTCATACACTATACCACACCCCAACACTAGATACTCAGCAGTGCTTGTAGACGCATGTGTCCAATTGCCATGTGACTTATCTCAGACACATATAAGGCAGGTTTGTGTACTGGACAATCATCTGAGGAGGAAGGAAATGAATTATATCAGCATGATATTACACTAATTGTTCTTCACTAAGGGACACACATAGCTGCCCCTGTTTCCCATCAGAGAACTTCTAAAACTCAACAAGAGAAGAACCCAAGAAAACTCTCTTGTTCTGATGCTTGGTCTTTGACCTCCGCTCCTGACACAGCATCCCAGAAAGTTTAAACTGGCTATCCCTATGTCTGTTGGAAATTCGGGGATAATAGGAGCAGTGGAGTGGACCTTGTGATTAAAGGCTGGGAATTTAAAATCCCAATTGTCCATTTCAGAAAGAGGAGAGTGGCTGAAGGTTAAATTGTTGACCAATAGCTGATGATGCAATCAGTTTTGTCCAGGCAATGACTTTCCCATAAAGTCCAGAAAAAAAATGGCTTTCAGAAAAACTCCAGATGGCCAAATAAGTGGAGGCACCTGGAGGGTGTGTGCTAGAGATGGCAGGAAGCACCATGCCCCTTGCCATGTGCTTCTTTCTCTGCAGTTCTTCTGGCTGGCTTCCTCTGGTTCTGTTTCAGGAACTGGGCAAATCTAAGTAAAGATTTCTATGAGTCCCAGGACCTGGCCTTGAAAATCAATCCAACTGAAGATTTGAGGGAGTCTCCTGTTCACAGGCAGTTGGTTAGAAGTTCTGGAGGACCAAACTCACAGCTGGCATCTAGTGGGCGTAGGAGGAATCTGATTCTATCTCCAGCTAACTGATGTTGGAATTGAACTGTTATAGGACTCCCCTCTGGGGAATGGAAGTGGAAAAAACCCATAGAGATTTTAGTGATGAGAGGTAAAATACTCTGAGTTGACTAATATGTAATGTGTGAGAATGGGAAAAATGCTTTGCTTTCACCATGTAAGGAAAATGATAACTATAACCATCAGCTGTTGCCTTTATCACTCATTAAGCTCCTATTTGGATTAAGGTCTGTGCTAAGTATTGAAGGGTATGTGTGTATTATCTTCGGGCAAAGACGAGGCACAAGGTCTACTGCAACATGCAAAATCCCTTGGGGTAGAATGTAATGCGTGGGCAAATAGGAACACTTGGAACTGTGGGAAGAGAGGTAAGAAGAGATTAGTAATTGCTAAGGAAAAACAGTACTACAAATAATGATAGCAATACTGTTACTGGATGTCAGAATCAGAGTACTTGAAATATTCATGAAAAAGGGGAATCAGAGGTATTTGTTTTGGTACCAAAAGAACTTTAAACCATGTATTAGTTTCTTCATAATAAGTGCTTTTTATGATCTTTTAGAAAACTGTGTGACTTATTCAGACCTGTTTCTGCACCAGACGGAACTCGTCTTCCAGCACCGTATTCCCTCAAAGTTACTATGTTCTCGTCTTTATTGATCACTTATCATCTACTAAGTACTTACTAAAAATGCATTCTCTTAATTAACTCTTGTGACCAATGTGTGAGCTTTTAAGTACTTCCGTGTTTCCATTTTTATGAAGACAAAAACAAAAACACACAGGTGTAAAGGGAGCAGCTTAATATAAAGAGGACCAAAGTGACCCAGCCAAGTGCTCGTTTAACCCTAAGTGGACCTGACACGAGGTCCCTGGTCTTTGGGATTGGGTTGGCTCAACGAGGCAACACTGCGACCGCACATGGGAGGATGGAGAGAGTTTTGAAATACGGGTTTCACTGCCCAGGGAATGCAAAAGGAGAAGCAAACCCCTTCTGAAGATGGTGTCATGACAGAAATGATATAATCCCTTCTAAACCATTTGAAATACACTTTTCATACTGGCCTAGGAAGCACGAGTCTGTGAATTGGAAGGGAATGTGGAAACTCCTGGATATATGGGGTATCAGTTTGGGAAGGGATGCCCTTTAAAATCAATGGCTACATGGATGACCGTTCTAAAATAAATGACTTCAGACCATTTTGAAATGCTGAACAAAGTCATACTTCAACCTCATAGCTTATTTAATCCTACCTGTGATAAAGGGGCTGAAATTACAACTTGTGAAGAACAGTTAGTAATACTATGAAAATACTGTTACAAGTTAATGATAAAGTATTCGTAATCTCAACATACAAATCAAAGTAAATCACCTATACATTTGTGTTTATATAATTTGAACTTTCTGAACAGCAAAAATTACTAAATGAAAGTCATCTATTTTCTTTAAATGTTTATTTTATTTTTGTTGGAAAGGCAAACTTACAGAGAGAGGTAGAGAGAAAGAGGAAGAAAAAGAGAAAATATCTTCCACCTGCTGGTTCGTTCCCCAATGGCCACAGTGATCAGAGCCAATCCGAAGCCAGGAGTCAAGAGATGCTTCTGGGTTTCCAAAGGGTGCATAGAGCAGGTGTAGTGGGAAAAAAAATGGACCACTACAATTTCAGGATCAAAATGGATAATGCAAGAAGGCTGTCCTCTTTATACAGAAGCCATCATAAACTCTCTTGCAGACTCTTCACATTATGGCCAAGCTGGCATCTCTAAAGATAACTCTGTCCTTTGTTTCACCATAAGGCAGGGCGTTATCTATCCAGACTCTATGGAAATTCGTCAATAGACGGTGCATATAAATCAGAAAACATTCCTGCTACGACCCTCATTCTACAACTTAATCTTGAATCAGTTAAAGGAAGAAAGGCATCACATATGGAGAAACCTAAAGATCAAGGAAAGAAAACACTAAACATAGATTACACCCATGGACTAAACACCTTACATTAGCATGTTTTACAATATTAGTGTAAATATTCCCAAGCTCTCCCAACCATATGGCCAGTGGGGGCAGCAGAGACAGCATGGATTGTAAAAAGCTCTTTTGTCAAGAGGTTATCAGCAACATCAACATCCAGGCTCACATTGATGGTAACACCAACTCCACAGCAGCAAACAGTGCCTCAGTAGAAGACAGAACTCTTGGTGGGGGTGGTCAGGTGTCCATGCAAAGGAAGGTGGAACTGCCTTCAGGTGGTTACAGAGGCATCCACAGGACCCTGCCTTGCAGCTTGTGGGGGCGGTGAGGTGGGGGTCTTACCAGCAGAGGAGTGGCTCTACTCACACCTTCATGTTCTCCACACCCACTTCACGGACCCCAGCACTTTTCATTGTGTGATTCTCTTGAAATTCATTCATCTAGATTCTTGTATAGGCAGTTAATTTTTTCTTAACTTACCCTTTGAGTGAATAATTTGTTTCTAGTTTGGCACTATAGGCATAAGGTTTCTATAGGTTTTTAAGTAAAGTCACACTCTCATTTTATTGGCATAAAGGATCAAAAGTGCAAACATTGAATACTGCAGTAGTTACAGATTTGTTTTTAGGATCTGCCCAACCACATTCCGTAGCTCGTGTGTCAGTTTACTTTTCTGCAGTGAGTGGTCTGGTTCCTCCACTCCTTTGCCAGTACTTGCTATTGTCATTCCTTTCTCATTTTGGACATCATAATATTGTGCAAAGACATCTTGAGATTTCAGTTTGCATTTCTCTAATGACTAATTATGAATTATGTTGGATATATTTCCTTTTTTTTACTTTTTGTTGGACTGCATTAATATTTTATAATATTCCCCTTTGTAGTAGTAGCTTTTGAGCAAACATCTTTTGATAGCTGTAAGTGGTTACTCCGAGGATTACTTATAGATCTAACATCATTGTCTACTTCTTTCATCTTATTACCACAGTGAGAGAAATTTAGAAATTTTGCTTCCTTTTTTCGAACTACAATATATATTTGTTGATTAAAATAGCAAAATGACAGAGATGGAGAGAGAGAGAGATACAGAGATAGAAGAGAGGTAGGAGAGAAAGAGAGAGAGAGAGGGAAAATCTGAAAGAACCCCCGATTCTCTACCAACATGGCCACGGCATCAGCAGCGGCAGCAGCAGCAGGTGCTGAGCCTGTGTGAAGCCAGCAGCTAGGAACATTATTCTTGTCTCCCACATGGGTGATAGAGACACAGACACCTTAACCATCATCCACTGTTCATCCAGGTGCATTAACAGGGAGCTGAAGCAGAAATGGAACAGTTGGGCCTTGAATGGTGCTATACTATGGGACACCATCATCAGAAAAGGCAGCGTAACAAGCTGGGTCACAATTCTGGCTCCTTCATCTTTCTTTTATGTCTTTCCTTTCTCTCAACAATACTGTAATTGCCCTAATTGGTTCATCTACTTACATCAGAGAATGGGATAATTGTCATTTCAAAGAGTGAGGCATTTAACAATCGTTAAGATGCCACTTGGGGACCCATATTCTATATCAGAGTGCCTGAGATTGAGTCTGGGCTTTGCTTCCAATTCCAGTTTCCCGCTAATACCCACTTTAGGTGGCAGCAAGAGCTTGGGTTCCTACTTCCCTTGTGGATGACCTTGGTTAAGTTTTAGGTAACTGTTGCAGCCCTCCCTGGTTATTGCAGGCATTGAAGGGAGGGTCTCAACTGATAAACATCGCTCTTGCTCCCTCGCGATATGTTTCAAACCAGTAAGTGTGCTTTAAACCAATAAAACTCAGGTGTCTCTTGGTGATGATTGGATAAAAGAAATAATGGAATACACACATAATGGAATACTATTCAGCCATAAAAAGAATTAAATCCTGTGTTTCACAACAAAATGAATGTTAGTAGATGCCATTTATACACTTAATAAAACAAGCCATTTTCATACAGAAAAACACAATGTTTCCTTCTTTCCTGCTACTTGATAGCTAATACGTAATACCAAAAACCCATTTTCTGCTAAATAGTAGTTGATATGAGATATAAAAAAGCAATGTGTAGAATGAAACTGACATCTTATATTTTATTATGGCTATTACCCCGTGTTTTGTTTATAGGGAGCTGTGGTGTTTCTACTTTTCACTTGGTGAAAATTATTATTATTGATATATTAAACCTGTGATTATGAAGAAAATCTAAAGAAAATCTAAATCTAAGGGAAAAAATGTAAAGAAAAAAAGAAAGAAAGGATTGTACATGGAGGGAGGTGAGTATTGCTATTTTAGTAGAATTCAATGTATGAAGTTCGTTCTCTTTAACAAATTTTAAATGTTTGTTGCAACTGTCAAGCTCAATTTAGAAAACTCACAAGGTGGGGGCGGAGGGGAAGAAAGCCCATAAGATTTATTTTAAATATACTTTTAACATTTATTTATTAATTTGGAAGGCAGAGTTTTGGAGAGAGATGAAGAAGGGAGAAACAGAGACATCTTTCATCCATTGGTTCACTCCGGATGTGGCTGCAACAACCAGAGCTTGGCTAATCTGAAGCCAGGAACCAGGAGCTTACTCTGGATCTCCCACACAGATGCAGGGACCCAGGAATCTGGGTCATTCTCTGCTGTTTTCCCAGGTGCATCATCAGGGAGTTGTGTCAAAAGTTGAGCTGCTAGAACATGAACAAGTACCCAGATGTGATGCTGGCATATTAAGTTGCCACAGCATCTACCCCAAGCCTGTTATGTTTACCCTTACAAAGCTCTTGATCTTCTAATGTTATTTCTCTTACCATTTGCTTTCAATTTAAAGAACTTCCTGTAGCTCTTCTTTCTGGGGGTTCTTTTAGTTTTCCTTCATCTGCAAATGTTATTTCCTGGTTAGGCCATGGTGATATTTTCAGTGGGAGCAGGTTCTGGGTTGGTGGTCCTTTTCTTTATATACGTGGGACGTGCTCACCCTCCCTTCTCATCTGCAGGGCTTCTGGTGAGAAATCCATTGCATTGGAGATCGTCCTTTCCTCCATAGACAGTCTGATTTCCTCCTGCTTTCAAGACTTCCCCACTAGTCTTTAGCTTTAAGTTTTTTAGTCTGGGTGTGGATTTTTCAGGTTATACTATTTGGGGTTTGTGCAACATCTTGAGTCTGTAAGTTTATGTATTTTGGGAAATGCAGGGTCCCCCCCCATATCAGTCTTTCTAGCTCATTTGCAGATATACTGTCCTGTTTCCTTCAAGGATGGAGATAATAAAGATGTCATGTTTCGTTACAGCCCACAGGTCTCCAAAACTCCTCATTTTTGTTAGTATATTTTTTTGCATTGCTTGGCTTGGGTAGTTTCTTCTATTCCATCCAGTTTCCTGAGCGTTTCTTCCGTTGCCTCCATTTGGCTGTTGTGCTCATCCACTGATCTTTCTTTTTAAAATTTTAGTTATTATAGTTTTCTGTTCGGAAATGTATACCTGGTGATTTCTGTATTCTCCTTGGCTGAGCGTTTCTGTTTAGGGGTTTTATTACATTATTTTCAATCATATAATTTTGAACTGAGCCATTTTTTTGATGGATGCTCTTTTTCAGTGTCTGTGAAGTGATTTTAGTATCTCTGTTGGTATCTGTTTGGTTTTTTTTTATATATATATATAAATTCAAAATTTCCTGGCTCTTGATATGATCAGTGTTTTCTTTTTTTCTGCTGAAAACTGGACATTTTGAGTGTTGTGTTACAAGACCCTGGATCTCGTTTTGGCTTTGAACAACACTGCCCCGCAGCAGAAGGATGCATATAGTGAGATTGCAAACAAAGTGGGGTAGAAGTTTGAGTTCCCTACTGAGCCTCTGTTAATGCATAGGTGGGGTTCTGGGTCACTTGTTGCACGAGGTTGGGGCTTTCAACATGGCTATTCCCTAGTCTTCCCCGGATCATACCACCTTGGCTGGGAGGGCTTCCTTAATGCTCCCTGAATGACCTCTCCCTATGCCATAGGGTAGTGGCCTGCGTCCCATTCCTCCCATGTTCCTACGGGAGGAATGCTTCTGTGCCTCCAGTTGCCAAAGGAAGTCTCAGCCTGCCCACATGGTCATCACAGTGGACCAAGGAGAAAGTATGGTCATTACTGCCCACTAGGAATGAGAGTTCTGGCTCCCTGCTCAGGCTGGTAACTGTGATGAAGTGGGGGTGTTGGGGAGCTTCCATTTAGCTAGGCTAAAACCCATGCTCTCAGTCTTTTCTATAAAGATTTGGGACATTCTATAGTTTTGCCCATAGCGTTTGGTAGGGGTAGAGAATTTTGTGGCTCATGTTTCTGCTTTGCTCTGCTTCCTATGTCTAACCCTTTAAGTAGAGAGAGAGCAGGCTTTGTGTATGTGTGTGTGTATGTGTGTGTGTGTCTATGCTCGTTGGCAGTTGTGGAGATGCGGGCTGCTGCTGTCATCACCAGCACCAAATCTGGTACTCCAAAGTGGAAAAAGAAAACCCAAGGGACTTGGCTGCTACTGCTATGTTATTTTGGGGGAGTCACAGTCTCCCCAGCTGCCTTCTCTTCTCCACTCTATTTGATATGTTTGCTGCATATATGATGTACAGGACTGCTAGTAGTACTTAGTAGGAGATTAGGAAAAATTAGGACAATATCATTATGCTTTCTGCATATGACTTTATAATGCATTTTAGCATCTGTTTTACAGGGTCTCTCATTAGTCTTCTCTATGCATTTCTTGGATACTGTCAGCCCATTTCATATTTTCCGAAGGATCATTTTATCTTGTTTCAAAAGAACAACCACAAAATTGGAGTTTTAATTAGAAGTGAGTAGATTGTATTTATACATTTTATATTAATTCTAATTTTGTGATCATCACAGTTTTGTGATACAATATGCACAATGCTCCATTTCTTCCTGTATGGTTTCATGTGCTGTATGATCTGATACTTTTTTCGTGTTGGGTTGAATACTTTTTAATGTTCCATTTCCTCCTATTTGATCTCGTGTCCTGCAAGGTATGATATATTAGGCTGAATATTTTTTATTGCTTAATTTGTTGCTAAGAAATCTGTTTAGTTTTTATCATGAGCTGGTAAGACTCATACATCATTTATAAACGAGGCATTCTGAGGAAGATGCCATCAGATGTTTTCTTCACTGAGTATGGGACAGTGTATTTACAAAATTGCAGGATGTATGAGGCTATTGGCAGCAGAACATGGCCTGCTATTTTACAGCAAACATTGTTGCTGTAATTAGAAAGAGTGCAATTTAAAATAATGATAAATAGTGCAATGTAGTAAATACATAAAATGGGGAATTAGCTGTTTATTATCATTAGCCAATATTATGCGCTGTCAGAAGGGGATTCAAAAAGCTCATAGACAAATTGAATTAAATGAGAGTGTGAATCTTTCATGAACCTTTGGAAGCCCCTACATACTTGATTGTACGTGCTATACTCTTGCACCACTGAGTTGATTTATGCCAGTGTCACAAACAAGTGAGCTGTGCCACGTGGGACATGACAAAATCTACAGTGTCTTTAGGTGAAGGAATATTCCACCTTCATTGTAATCTTACAGAGAGGATTGTACATGCAACCTGTCTTTGACTGAGGCCTCTTTATGTAACACACAACTGCATTGTGTAGATGCTTTTATTTTTATAGAAAAAAATATTTGCTATTCACAAGACAGAGAGAGGGAAGGAGGAAAGCAAGGAGTGAGAGAGATTTTCCATCCCTTGTTTCATTCCGCAAATGTTCACAACAGCCTAGGCAGTGCCTCCAGTCGGGTCCCTCACATGGATGGCAGGGACCTGAGTACTTGGGCCATTACCTGCTACCTTGCCAGGTGCATTAGCAGGGAACCTGGTTGGAGGTGGAGCAACTAGCCCTTGAGCTGGCACTCCAATATGTGGTATCACAATGCTGGCCCTGTGTATACATCTTATACATAGCTATTGTTATCAAATTCTCTTACCAATTTTCTTGATATCTCCTAACTTTAAAATTTTTTTGTACAGGCAATTGTATTATCATTTTATTCAGCTTTTTCTTGTATTTCTTCTTATAGCAACGTTTATTGCTTCATCGGTTTAGTGATGTCCTGTGAATGTGCAGTTGAGTAAATGTTGACGGGTCTATAAATGAAGTGCCGTGTTTGGAAATGAATGACCTTGGGTAGACTTCATTTGTGAGGTGCAGCATGAGAAAAGTAGGGTGAGAAAAGCAAAATGCAGTAACATGATCTCATTTGTCTGTAACGCCAGGAGAGTATGCATGTGCAGTTGTAAATATACATGTTTATGTGATTATATAAATAGAGGAAAGCTTGGAAAAGATAGCAGTCAATCTCTCTTGGCAGTGGCAGATGAGAAGAAAAAGAGAGAAGGAGAAACAGAACACAGCCTGCCTTGCCATAAGATGTTTCTCACCATGGAAACAGCACCTATGATTTGGTCCCATTTTTGTTAAATCACACGCAGATTTGTAAAGAGCCCTGAAGTGATGGTCAACTCTGTGTCAGTGGTGCTCATGCTTTGAGGCAGATTTCACATTTAATTGACTTATTTTAAATTTTTACTCTCTATGAATTATTCAGAATGTTTACTATAAGATACATTACAGGACCATAAAATACAGGATGAAGCCCGTGTTTGAATGATAGTAATTAGAAACATAAAAGCAAAATGTCTTCTAATGTATGAATAGCTGTCTTCATTTCAAGTCCAAGTTCTACCGGTTAAGCCTCTTTAATGAAAAGCACCTGTCAAATGCAGCCCAGAGAATTCATTTGGACACCCCAAGTTGAGTAGCAAGCTTTGCGGGAGTCTTCTGGAAGGGTAGTCCAGAAGTCAAGAAAATAGGAGATCATGGACAGTTCCTTGGCTCTATTCTGCTTTTTCTTCTGGGGGAGGCAACATAAGACTCTATCTTAAATGGGAGAATCCAGTTTTTGAGAGGTGGTTCACATGCACACTTGCCCAGACAGGCTGAAGCCCCTCCTCTGCTTTGTCTGTTCAAAAAGATTATACAGATTGGGGAAGGGGAATGCTTCCCTAAAAAGGGTTGGGAATGCAGGACTCCCAGAGAAGGCTCAGTCCTGAAAGACATGAAAGAATCGAGGGATGTCTAGGCACGAGGCATGGAGGTGACCAGAGCCCCAGCCTCTGACAGGGTGACCCCACCTTCACCCCACACCCCATCTGCATCTTCTCTTTCCTCCCTCATGCATCAGGGGGGTCAGCCTGCTTCCTTCTCCATGGAATACAGTCACAAGACTTCTTCTCCTTCAGGCCTCACCAACTCTGCCACTCTTTCCCCTGCACATCCATCTTGCTTGTGAGAGTTCAGGTTCAGTTCCTCCAGTGGACACAGAGAGAAAGCAATAAATCAAAACAGACTAAAAAGATGAAGATGCATTATAAACCATCCCAGCAAAAGGGATGCATGACCTGGAAATGTCAAGTGTAAAGAAGAAATACCAAAGAGCATCATACTTCCTTATGCCCTCATAGTACCCTAGGGCAAAGAGAGGAACAGGACCTGCAGGAAGAGGGCCTCTATCACTGGCCCTCCCTGGTAGATATCAACTAAGGGCTACACTGATCACCCAAAGAAAAGCAGGATAGCTCTTGACATGGTGAGGGGCCACAGGTAAGACCTAGGTAGATTGTAGGCTCCAAGGCACCTCCCCATGTGTGGTTTTGTGTATCAGCCTGGAGGGACTTAGAGTGTGACTCATTCATTCTCTCAGCTATGAGTCTCCCCAGATGAATTAATCTGCTTCTGGCCTCAGGGGTGCATGGGACCTGGGGCACCTCAGGTGTATTCTGCTCTGGCCCAGAGAGCAGCTGCTACAGGGAAACTGTTTTCATTGACATAGAGCAAATAGAAATGAATGTGCTCACCCAGTCCATCTCAGACAGCTCATTGAACAAAGCCAAGTGCTGAGCCCAGTCCAGTCACTGAGGTGGACATTCCCACTCCCCAGGGGTTGGCCTTGGATGCAAGAAGTGAATGTTTTTGAATGATAATCAAAACCTGGGCTGCGCTGTGTTAAGCTGCCACCCTTGTGGCCAGGGACCCATAGGATTACCTATTCAAATCCAGCTGTTCTTGTTCTCATCCAGCTGCCTGCTGATCTCCCCCATCATCCATGTGAGAGACACAAGATGGAATTCTAGAATCCTGGCTTCAGCTTGATCTAACCTCCAGCTATTGCAGCCACTTGGAGAGTGAATCAGCACTCTCAGGCCATGTCTCCCTCTTTTCCTCTGTAACTGCTTTACAAAATAGATAAATCTTAACCAAAACTAATCACTGAAACTCTGTGCCTGCAGAATTTTACCTGAGTGTGTTGGGCATAACTAGAGCAGGTCTGTGCTCAGCAGGTGTCTTTTTGAGTAACTGTCTTATTTCCTCCAGTGGACTTTACAAAGAAACAATGAAAAAAAAAGTGTTGTAACAGAAAAGGAAAAGGGGAGAAGGGAGAAATCGGGATCTACCTGTTCATGGGCTAATGATGATTGTTTTGGAGCAGCAGTATAATAGCTGGTTGGGAATTTTGATGTGTTTTGACATCTTATACATTTCCTGTAGTTACAGTCTCATGTTTTCGTAATCAACAAATAGCACAGAGAAAAACGTCTTCTAAGGAGCCTTGTCCTTCTGAGCTGAATGGAGCAAACTAGAAGACAACCTTGCTCTGTAAGCTGGGGGCCAGGACTTTGGTTTTTATCCCTGTAGTTTATAAAGGGAAAAATGAATGCTGGAAAACACCTCTAGATTTTCTAAGATCTTTCAATTCCACAGTCAAGCTAGGGGATATAGACCATCATGTTATAAGGGCACATGATAAGAGACCTTTGGAGGCATAAAGATTCACTACCAGTCCTGTTAAGAGGGCAATGATTTAGTGGCTCAAGGATGCTCTCATTCTTCTCTAATTCCGCTGCTCTCAGTTTCCCCATCTGAAAGCAGCAATCTGTGAGGACTCTTGGGGGTGTTACTTCCAGTTAGTCTCACGTTCTCCCAGCAGCTTAGCCATCTCCAGATCTGATATTTAGATAGGTGCTTCCCAAAGGAAGAGTTTTAATCTCCCTGGCCGCAGACTGACATTTTTACAATAGCTCACTCAGGAACATGGGTTAGAAGTTATTATCATTTCCCACTTGTAAAATATTAATAGATATTGCAAAAAAATTTAAGAAAGTATAAAGAGGAATGGCGGAAGTTTTATGTAGTAGTTGAGATGCAGTTTGGGACCCTTTCCCCCATATGGCAAAGCTTGGGATGGGATTTCCAATGTATCCCTGGTTCTAGGTCCCTGCTAATGCACAGGAAGATTACAGAAGGCATTGGTGAGAACTCCAGTGGTTGGTCCCTGCTACCTGTGTGGTGTCCTGAGTTGAGTGCTGGGCTCCTGGCTACAGCCTGGGCCGGCCCCAGTTAGTACATGCTTTGGTGGAGTAAACCAGCGATGGACATTCTTTCCATCTGTCTCTCTTTCAAATAAAGAGGGAATTTTAAAAAAATGGGTCTGATGTGGTCATGTAGCACTCTAAACCTCTGTCTTCAATCCTGGCATCCCATATGGGTGCCAGTCCATGTCCCAGCTGCTCCACTTATGGCCCAGCTCCCTGCTTATAGCCTATGAAAGCAGCCAAAGATGACCAAAGCCTTGGGCTTTGCACCTACTTGGATGATCCGAAGGAAGCTTCTGGCTCCTGACCCCTGACTCCAGATCAGCTCAGCTCCAGCCACTGTGGATTAGGAGATGGAAAATCACTCTCTCTGTAAATCTGTGTTTCAGATAAAAATAGAGAAATATTTGAAAGATAAGGGCTTAGCCTCTTAAGATAAAAATACAAGGAAAATTTATCTATAAGTCCCCCAGCTATTAACTTTTATAATATCTTTATGATATTTTCCATTATGTGGGTTTCACAACTATTTTTTAACAGCTGCTTTGAAAGACAGAATGAGAGAGAATGAGATTGTCGATCTACTGATCCATGAGTTCCTGCATACTACTGGGCCTGGGCTAGTCTGAAGCCAGAAGCCAGTTAATCTCTTCTGGTCTCCTGTATTCGTAACTCGAACTTGTACATTATCTGTTGCTTCCCAGGTGCATTTCCAGGGAGCTGGATCAGAAGCAGAGCCAGGACTCAAACTCCATTGATGAGATGCTGGCCTCTCGAAGTCAGCTTAAGCCACTGTGCCTTCCTCTGAACTGACCTCAGAAGCTGTGACAGGTCCCATGCAGTTATCTTCTAAGCTATACCTACAATAACCATGTGAGATTTAGTCAGTGTTAATTTTTCATTATGAACAGCATTATTCATAACCTGTTTATTTTGTTTTGTTTTGTTTTGTTTTAGCCTATTTGTGTTTTCAGTGGGGAATTTGATAACATTTTCAGCAACGTGAGTTTAAAATACTGGAACTAGGATTCCGTATGGGGTGTGGGACTCTGGACAGATGCCCTAACACTGCTAAGATTCACCTGCAAATTCAGCATCTACTACCCATGGAAGGATTCTTGTGAAGTTGAAATAATACTGGTTGTGCCATAGGTCAGTGTCAAAGCTGTGTGTCCCATGCTTCCCTCCATCCTGTCTTCTACCTTTATCCAGTTGCTTCTTTCATTCCACAGAGGGGCTACCTACTTAAGAATGGTTGAGACCTGGCTCTGTGGAACCAGAAAAGGAAGCCTGTAAATACTTGACAATTGGGTTATAGCATTTCTGATCTGAGTGAAAGAAAAATCATACACACATGTTCTTGTATGGCAGTTGCTCTTGTGCCCAAGCCAGGAACAATATGAGATGTGCTAATAGGCATTGGACAATGCAAAGCACTAAACATCCCCTGTGAAGTTAGCCAAATAGATTATGCTCCTTGCCTTTCTCTAAGGACAGAATATTCAGGAGAAGGGGAGACAGGAAGCACCCACAGGTCCTTGTATTAAGGAATCTTTGTGACCTCCAATTTCTCAGCTTTCATGCCATCTATCCTTCATGAACTTCACACCCCATGGTGCACCCAAGAACACACATGGTCCGCAGTCCTTGTCCCTTAAAGGCTGATGGTGATGGAAAAGACAAGCTATATCTTGTAAAAGAGGGAGACTGTACAAAAGCATTCCTGTTGTCCCACAGAGCAGAGCTCAGCCGTGCTGCACAGCAGTCTCTCTAACGGAGTAGGTGACAGGCGTAGCATGCTTTTGAGGCATATGATGCTTGGCCTACGTGCATTCCACTTTTGAGAACCTGGGTTGGAGTCCTGGCTCTGCTAAGAAGTCCAGCTTTTTGCTAATGCAAACCTGGGAAAGCAATAGGTGATGACTCAAGAAATTGGTTCCCTGCCACCTGCTTGGCTGACTTACATAGAGTTCCAGGCTTGTTGGCATTCAGCTGTCCCAGCCCTGACTGTGTGTGGGCATTTGGGAAGTCAAAGAATGGATGGAAGATCTTTCTGTGTGTATCTATCCATGTCTGTTTCTCTCTGTTCCCCCCACCACACACCAAAAAATCACTAATATGGTGCCCAGTAGTGTATCAGCTCATCACACCTGAGGTATTCCCAGTATTTTTAACTTTTGATGCAATAAATAAGCATTTTTATAGATGTGTCTTTTCCGGAGAGAGAGACTAGAGATTTGATGACTTATTAGTTTTTAAGTTGACAAATAAAACTCAGCAAGTGGTGGCATGTGAGGGCTCTCTGCCTTTCTCAGAGGCTCCCCTTGTGCTCCGGCTTTGCATTGCTCCTGGGATGGCAGCTCTGCCCCAGACTCCAGCTGCACAGAACTGTGGAGTGCATCCATACAACACCCCGAAACAGGGAGGGAAGGAACCGTGTGATTATTACATTCTTCCATTGGTTGATCTAGTAGTCTATTCAAAGTCTCCAGCGGAGAGACTGATGGTAAGAATTAGGGCGATCAAAAGGAAAACATCCTAAAAGAGAAGTACTTTGTGTTTCCCTAGCTCCTTAGGTCTATTCACTGCAGTGAAAATATCCGAGACATGATAACGCAGCCTTCCAGGAGAAAGGCAAGAACAAAACTTGTCTGTGGCACAGCCCTTCCTCCCTCTGTTCTGTTGAGTGATTAATCAGAATCTCATTTGTTTCAACAACATTTAGTCCATTTTCCTATCACCCACTAATAAGTAACCCACTGCGTTTGAAATTCACCTGTATTATCAGTAAAGTCCACTCTATTTGTCTACTTTAGAAATCTCAGCTCATTTTCCTTATCCTGTTGTCAATGTGTGCATAATAATTAAATGCATTAAATCCCTGAAGTGCTAAATATAGAAATGCTGATGCATTTATAGATTAACTTTAGAATAATACTTTTGCGATTGTACTTTTCCATTGAAGAGTATGCTTTGTCTTAGTTACATCTTTAGATATGTGTTGTTTTCTTTAGGTGACTTGTTAAATTTACATTATGCCAAGGTATTTGCTGCAGATCATCAAAGTGACTTGACTCTTAATATTTCTGGTTTGTGATTATTGTCATTAAAGTATTTTCTTTTGTAAAGATTACCATTAGCATTTTTTCAAACATAGAGTGATACTTAATCATTGCCATACATTTCAAGCTGCTGTTTTAAAATTTTTTAGTTAGCAATCATACTTTCAACCATGATCATTTGGGTCATTTTATACATTAATTACTTTTTTTTTTCCCTGTAGGACACTAACTAGAGGCTTTAGCACAAGAAAATAAAATTCCAGTGATGCTAAACTTCCTTTTTTCTTTCTTGACATGTGAGAATATTTGAAAACGTGAACGATATTTTCCATTGATTAGTATTTCTTTTGTTAGGAACAAAGGTTGAAATTCACCTATTGCTTTCCAAGATTCTATTGAGAAATTCTTGTGTTTTTTTTTTTTCTATCACCCACAATGTGATGAGTTAAACAAATACATTTCTAATTAAGCTCTCCCTGAGTTTCTAAGACGGAATCTGTATCACTCCTTTGCCTCTTATATTGTGACACAGGGTTCAATTTTATCAAACTTTGTTTGTGATGTTGCAGTAGTTTCACCGTTGTACTCCTTGTCCTCTGACTCATGCATGGACAAGCATTAACAGATGTAAGCAGAATGCATAGCATGCCTTTGGATGTACTGACACCATTTTTATGCTAACATTATTCTTAAAGCACGTGTCATTTTTCCGCTTAGGAGAATTTAGAAGAGTCATGTCCAAGTCATGAAATATTTCTTTTCAGAAAGAATTTGAATGTAGTTTCACTTAATTTCCAAAGCTACAATTTTAATCATTTCATGTAGTCTTTTTTTTTGTAAAAAGATTGATGTGTAGATTATTTCTTAGTGCTCTGTTTGTCAAATTTTATTGTAGGAGTTGGGCTTGTCTGGTAAAACAAGTTTAAATGCCATTAATCTTTTCTGTATTAAATAGTTTAAATATGACATTGAAAACTCGCCCTGTATCTGAGGAATACATTTATTTTATAATTCCAAGAGTATATATTTTTAATTTTACTGTATCCAACTTGCTTGATTTTAAACATATTATTGGTCTTTTAAAAAGGCATAATATTTTGTTCAATTTCTATTAGTTTAAAAATTATGTCATAGCTTCTTGGATAAAATACTCATTTCACCCACTCTCTAAAATGATGATGAGACTAAAAAGTGCACATGCTTTTAAACCTTCCAATGTCCTACTGAAGTGACCATAGACATGAAACAGGGATACATCCCAAACAGGCAACACAATACAAAATATGTAAGAAATTTGGTGATCCAGAGGGTATGTGACAGAAGAGGGGATGGGGGGAAGGCCGGTGAGTAAGGGGAAGATTCTACTTGACCTCTCTGTATCACAAAATAAAACAGGTTAGACAGCGAATTCATTAAACCAGGACATAAATGTTCTCACACATGTCCACTTAGGTAGAGCTAGATCTTTTACGATTCTTTTGTCCACTGAACAATATAAGCAGTCAGAACAATGAGCCAAACATAGGGGGAAAAAGCATTAGTGCATTTTAAAGATCTAACTCTCATTAAAAGCATTTGAGAACAACAGTAAAAAAAAAAAAATCCCAGGTGTAAAACAGTGATCACTAAAGTGGAATAAAATTTTAGTAGAGGTAGTGAGTATTACATAACCAAACCAAACGTGCAAGAGACAGAAACACATAGGACAGATCTAGCCAGATGTATCTCTTACTCTGTTGCCAAAAATTCTCATTCCTCTCCCTGTGAGGTCTCTCGAGATTACTTGGCAGTACTTTGCCTCTGTGTCATCAGAATTACACAGTTGATGTATTTTGGCCAGCACAGGTGAGTGGAGTTGATGGGGGTCATGCCAGAACCAGGATTTAAACCACCTGTTGGTACCCATTCTCTTCTCTTTCCTTGTGCCTGAAGATGGCCATGGAAAACCAGATGAGGCTGCCCATTACACCTACTTCTTAACTACAGAAAATCTGGGACACTTGATACCCACATAGCACACGGATACCATGACCCTTTTCGTATTACAAACATTGAAATGTTGGGATTGCTTGTTTTCACAACATTGTATAGCCTCAGCTGACTGATTCCATAAGTTTTAGTAATTACCCCCGTATTCAGACAAAGGAGAGACAGAAAAAGCATTTTTAAAGATAAAATCTGGGGGCTGGCCCTGTAGCCTAGTGGTTAAAGTCCTCGACTTGCTTGCACTGGGAGCCCATATTATTGTAGGATGAGAACAAGATCACACCAGACAAGTCTAAGGTTTATTAGGGAATCTTTATTAACCAAGCTTGGTGATAACAGAGCCCACTGGAAAATAGTAAATCACAAGTCCATATAGCAATCCAGTCCATCGTAACTCTAAGAGGAACAAATATCATTGCCTTGACGGCCATCTGCTAAACTGAAGACTTATGTCCCAGCTTCCCCAGCAGTATAAATTATCCTAAGAGGCATGTAGCGAACAACCTGGGCACACTTACAAAGCTGCAGACATTCACTGTTCCCTGGCGTGTCTGCCACATTGCATTACTGCTCGGCCTAACCTCTCCTTGAACTCTTGATACTGCACAAATGAGAAATACAAAGCATCTTAGCATAAGCATCTTTACTGTTCCACCCAAGCAGTGAACGTAGGTGAGGAATACAGATCTAGAGGGGCCATGCTCAGGAGATACCCATCCTCGGAGTGTGTCTGCAGGAAGCCACAGGGCAAGCACATGCTGGGAAGGCCAAGAGTCTGAGTGCTAGAGCGACGGAAGCACATGACCGACCGAGAGAGTGAGCCTGTCTCTATTATGGGCCTTTATAAAGGTTTGTGAGGGGATTGGTGACACAACAATGCAATACCATCCCCTCTCAGGTTCCAGATGATGATAGGTGAGCCTCAAAGGTGGGCAAAAGGGAACACCTAGGTGGTGATGTGGGGGGAATGGCTTCCAAGCTTCTGACCTTGAACTAGCTGCCTACCTTACCACAATATGGGCACTGATTCATATCCTGGTTGCTCCACTTCCCTTCCAGCTCTGCTTGTGAGAAAGCAGTAGAAGGTGACCCAAAGCCTTGGGATCCTGCACCCACATGGGAGACCTGGAAGAAGTCCCTGGCTGATGTCTTTGGATCAGCTCAGCTTTGGCCATTGCTGCCACTTGGGAGTGAAACAGTGAATAGACAATCTTTCTCTCTGTCTCTGCTACTCTCTGTTATTCTGACTTTCCAATAAAAATGAAGAAATCTTTAAAATAAAATAAAGATAAAAACTTAAAGACTGACGATCTAAGACCTGGAGAGCCCAAAACACATGGAAAGGATTTCAAATGCGTATTTTGATTAAAGGTCAAGCACATCAAGGTGCAGGTCATTGGGGAAGAGGTGATTTAATCCTACAGAATAGTACAGGCTTCCATTGTGAAACATGTTACTACTGGTGCCTTGCTTTTTCTTCAACGTAGTTTTATAGATTTCTTCTTTCAGTTCTTGAACAATTTTCCTGTTCTGATCCTCAAAGTGTGTGGAACAATGAATGATACAAAGTTAATTCTTTTTGAATCATTTAAAGAAAAATGATTTTCCAATATAATTTTGAAAAGTGAATGGAGATCATTTCTCTCCTTTCTCCTTTATAGGTGCCTTGTTCCTGGACAGTCAGAACACTGAAGACCCCTGCTGTTTTCTGGCTGTGCCCTGCCCCTCCAAGGTTCCTGGATATGGAAATTGAATCACCAGTGTTCTAACATCAAGAGGTAGGCCATTTGATGATGCTTATGGCAATGGAACCCTCAGGGATGGGTAGGCCTTTTATGAAAATGATTGAGGGAGGAGGCTCTGCCTTTCTACACCCTAAGGACGCAGCAAGCCAGCCTCTCAGAAGCCAAGAGTAACCCCTCATCATGTTGCAGGAAGATTGAATCCAGGTTCCTGTTCTGATGTCAATGACAATTTAGGCGACTGAATATCCTAATAACTTACTAAGAGAGAGAAGCTCCAAAGTATATGATGTATATGATGTATATGCTGGATCAGAGGGGCTGGTGGAGACTGCTGCTGAGATCTTACAGTCTAGAGGTATTACTCATGGCTTTACCCCAGTATCTCCAAAAAAAAAGGCTAGTGGTTGTACTTTAATTACTGTGAAGGTTGTGGGCAGCATTCTTGGGGCCCTCTCTAGGTATATTTTTTAAGCAAAATCTAGATCTTGTCATCCTTGACAAGTATTTATTACAAGGAGCTTCCGTCCTCTGCATGTACTGGCCAGGAACTGAAGGGTGGAGTCAGTCTGGCCCACTTCTAGTCCACTAGTCCATCATGCCCACTTCTGGGATCCCTTAACCAGACAGCAACCCTGCAGGTGCTTTGACCTTTCACCTCCCGTGCCGTAAAACTGTGAAGTGAGGAGTAAATTTCCGATTCTTGTGAATGAGCCACTCTCGGAGATTTTATTACACCAGCACAAGCAGACTACACTGCTCTTGTGATTTCAGAATGGGAAGGGGATATGGCAAGACAGCACAGGTGTGCTGCACAGGCAGTATTCCTTCTGGGATGCAGCACACTCAAAATGGCAATGTTGCTCACTGCTGACACCCCAGGAAGTTCACTTATGGGTCACCTTGGGCTACTCTGTGCATGCTTGGTGCTTGAAAGCGGGCAGCAGGAAATCTGTGGTTGCGATGTGGATGCTCCTTGTTCCTGATTGGTTGGCAGGTGAGTGGCATGACCTGCAGTCAGGATGAGTACATGTTCCCAGGATGGGAAATGGATGCATGTTGGACTGGGATGAACTTGGTTGTGTGACTCCTGTTTCTATCCTGTCTCACATTCCACTCAATCCCCACTGCAACAACTGACATATTCATAATTGTATCAAGGTTGTTTCCTAAGAAAAAACCCTTGGTTCTTTTCTTCCAGAAAATGTCAGTGATGAAAAATATAAACATCCTGCAGAATGATAGAAAATAATTACCCCAAATATATAGAATAGATGATATGTTGTGAAAAATAAAGTACTCTGGTAATCAAATTCATTCCAAATAAATTACATTTTTAATGCACTTCTTTGTATTTAGTTGACGTCAGACTACGTAAACTCTCATGTCCTGTTATCTTCTTGCTAACTTAAGAACAGCTCATTATTATACATTTTTATAACTTAATTTGTGGAGTGGTAAATATGTTGATTGAAATCAAAGTGGGTCACTTTGATGCTATATATCTTACATCCATATGTGAATTAAAATCAAATATCAAGGTCAATTGAGTTTTGAAATGACTGCTGAGATGCAATTGAAAAATAATCAGCGTCAATGGCCATGCTATTCTACTATTGCTCTAAATTGCTGTGTGGCTGTGTACTCAGCACATTGTGACAACCAACATTTGTCTTCATGCCTGGACATCTGCCAGGCAGCTGCCACCCATCCCAGCACACGTCCTAGGACCAGGGCAGGCTAAAGGTGGCTTCCCAGAGCAGCTCCTTCTCAGGAGGGAATCAGAGCCTGCTGGGCAGCTGGTTTCATGGTACCACATCCGTTTACACTTGTGAAGCCTGAATCAACATATCACCATTCTCCCATATCCGTGTTAAGGGCTGATCATGTGATTACGTTCTGCCTCAGGTAGAAGACTTTCTGTATGGAGATTGAGATGAGGAGAATGAGCGAGAATGTTTTCCATGTCTTCATTTACCTGTGTATTCACTATGGTAACAGTATGCTGAGAGTTCATATAAAAATCACTTAAAACTACTAAGGGACAAATTTTTAGAAAGAGGCACCAAATGGCCCTACTTCATAATACTTGAAACAATTCCACTTTCCAGAAAGATTTTATTGCTTTCCCAAAGTACATAGAAAAAACACAGTGCAATATGCAAAAACTGATATCACATGAGAAATTAAGGTGTGTCTGCTGAATTGAAGATGTGTTGCGAACCTTCCTACAGTTTAGATGTCTCCATATGACATGGGTGTGCTTAAAATCATATTCCTTTTTGATAAGGTGTTGAATGGAAGAACCTATGACAAGACAACAGAGGAAATTTTAGAAAATGACTAACAAACCAATTCTCTGGCTTTTTTGTATGTTTGTTTTAAAGGATTTATTTATTTGAAAGGCAAAATGTCAGAGACAAGAATCTCCCATTCACTGGTTTACTCTGTAAATGGCCATGATGGCAGGGGCTGCATGAGACCAGAGACAGGAATCCAGAAAAAGAACTCCATCTGGGTCTGGTGACACTTAGGCCACCTTCTGTTGCCTTTGCAGAGGCGTTGGCAAAGAGCAGGGATGGAATTAGAGCAGTTGAGACTGAAACTGGCACTTGCATAATGCGACGCCTGTGCCACAAGTGGTGGCTTAATCTGTTACCCTGCAACACCAGACCTAAACTAATGGCTTTTGAGAGCAAGAGTTCCATTTCTGAAAATGTGGTGAGGTGAAATTTGAGTTGATGCAGGTGGATGATACCAATATCTGAACAATGGTTATCAAGTATGTTAATTTCCAAATAGTTGAACCTTGTGAATGGTCTCTTACATCTTAAAGAGAAAATCAAGGGTGTGATTGGCTAGGGTTCTGGCAATGGGAAGATTGTCCAGGATTTTCCTAGTGGGTTCTTGGAAGAGAGACTTGAAAGGAAACTTTTTTTTTAACAGAGGAGGAAATAATGATTTGTACCAGAAGCACAGAGGAAATCGGGGGCCAAGCCAAGGAACACATGTATCCCGAACATCTTGGTCTCAATCCAGTCAGACTCAATTCAGATTTCTGTAAGACGTCAGTGTTGTTTTTAGCTACCAAATATACCGTAATCTTTTACATCAACCATAGATTGATAGGACCCGAAAAAATGTTTATGGTTTTTAAATTACCACACATATTGGAACACTCTGTTCTAGGAATAAATATGCACAAAAATGTTCAATATGCAAAATTTGATGGGCTAAATTTAATGTTTGTTATTTGCTAAGGATGGATTAAAAAAGAGAGCTTTCATCTGCTGGATCACTTTCAGAGTACCAAAAAGGTGCACAGCTGAATTTAAAGCCAGGAGCTCAACCCTGGTGTTTTCCACGCATCGCAACATATGCAGTTATGTGAGCCATCACCCTTCCTCCCAGGGTGTGTATTAGCAAGAAATCGGGATCAGGAGCTGGAGCTGGGAATCAAACCCAGCTACTATTGGCTTACTAACCAGTGTCTTAACCCCTTAGCCAAACACCCATCCATAGAGTCCATAGACCTAAGTGTGTCTTAGGCGTTGTAAGCACTATTCATTTGAGAACATTATTTGTGCTGAAGTTTGTTGTTGATTGAACTGTGTCCAACACGAGGGTGTTGATACATTAACCTTGAGCAGCTATGAATGCACTCTGATATGGAAATAGGATCTAATTTGCTGATTTGATTGGGTTACGTGTGGGTTAGCTGTAATCCAACAGTGTCTTTAGAAAACGTGTTTTGTTTGTGTACACGTAGATGTGGACACATCCAGGGCAAGAAGAGGTACAGACACAGGAAAAACTGTCTGCAGATGGGGAGCACCAGACATCACCAAACACTCATAGTGGGGCCAAGAACGAGTTCCCCTCACAGCTTCCAGAGGCACCAGCCCTGTGGACACCTGCATTTCCAGCTCTGAGTCTTCAGAACTGTGAGACAGTACACGTGACCCCTGTGCTGCTCCTGCCGCCTGGTCTGTGGGACATCACCTTGGGGACCCTTGGGAGTGACTACACAGCTATCAGTAAGGAATGTGGGCATCACTGCCTTTTATTTTTCCTTAAATCATCCTCTCTGTGCTGATACATTGTCAGATCCTCTTAGTTATTGCTCCTACAGCTAAGGTCAAGCCTTCCCACTGGAAATATTTTTATTCAAGTTTTTTTTTTGATTTTGCATTTAAATTTGAAATATGTGAACTTCTAAGTAGTTAACTCTATGCTTACGTTGGCAAGCTGCCTTGCTAACAAAACTCTCTGATATCTCCTCTCTTGCTTGCTCTGTCCTTTTATGTGCTTCTTTCATCAAATCACAATAGGCTGCTTTATAGAGTTGGAACGAACTTCATCCCTCCCCACCTGTTGCCATTCATTGGGTCCGAGGGCCAGAACCAAAGTATATGTGTCCACATTAGGGTGTTGAGGGCACAGTAACTTGGGTGGAGTCTGCTGGCCCACTGAGCATTAGCTCCCCTTTTATGGCTAACACACAAGAAAATACAGCAAAGATTGCACTTCTTGGAGAGCTTGGACTACTGCCGCTGCCACTGTGACTGACAAGATCCAGACATGCTCCAGGGTTGCTGATATGGTCTTCTTTTGTGAATAGGCACCTTGCATCTGTCTGCTCACATTCCTTTTTTTTTTTTTTTGACCAGATGACTGCCCTGGTAGAAAGGTGTAGGACCCAGAGAGAAAATGTGAACGGACAGTACTGAGACCCACTTCCTACCAGTGCCAGGCTGAACAGAGTTGGGGCTGTCCAAAGTGGGGCTGCCTGGGAAGGCTGGCCTTCGCTTTAGGCTGAGGCATTAGTGAGCTTATGTCTGAAACAGGAGCTGCTGAGGACATGTGGACGGAGTGAAGTCGAGTTGGTGTGTGAAGCAGAGATGCTTGTTAATTTGATTTCTCTGGCTTGGAGAATCTTTGGTCTGAAATGTGTAAAATTATTGTCATCGGTTTTAGTTACACCTATTGCTGAGAAGTGACATATTGGGAGGGTTTTAAGAATAATTTGCTGGGAATTTAAAAGAGAAAAAATCATATAATCTTGCTGATTTTAACCATTGCCCAGAAGTCAGAAAATTGCAATGGATAATCATTTTTAAGTTTACTATGTGCAGATGCTATCTACGTATTTTTTCCCCTGAATTTTGTCAACAAGAAACTTTTTATGGCGGCTGACTGAGAAATTGAATGAAAAAGAGTTTGAGTAATCACTGAACCAGTACTATAGAAGTAAACATGTACCAACTATTTGGCAAGTAGGAAGAGGTGTTCACTTGGTTTTTAAATGCTGTGAACTGGTTGACATCTTTTCAGCATATGCTTGGGAGAAGGAAGTATGGAGTGAACACTCTTCCTGTCTGATGACACAATACTCCCTAGACCTTGTGTCCATTCCTGGAATGCTGTTATAAGTTTCCTAGACTTAGAATTGGGACGTGTGTCTATATGTATAAGTGCGTGTTTGAATCTGTCAATGATTAGTATTATAACAAGTTTGTATTGAACCCCTTTATTTCTCTTGGATAATTTGTCGTTTCTTAAATTCACTGCTTAGTGAATGAGCACCTGCTTTGTGACATACCCTGGGCTAATCAGTAAAGACACACGGAGAACAAGACATTCATTCTCTGCTCTAAACACGCAAACAAATGGATAGCTCCATTTTGACTGTCTTTGTTGCCAACTCACACCCATCTTGAATATTCCAGGTTGAAAAGTCTGACTGCTGAGATTGCCTTTAAAGCATGGCCATGTGACCCAGGAGGGTCCGTAGTCACTTCCCGCCATGGAGAGGTCCAGAGCCCTCCTTTGGCCACTGTCCCAGTCACTCCCTACATGGTTCTCTTGACTCTGAGACTGGGGGTGGGTTCATTTTCCAGGGTGCCTGTGTTTTCACTTTCCTCAAACCCTGTTTCAATCACTTCTGTTCCCTGCCTTACTGCTCTTCACATCTGAGTGAGCACCCTCTGAGTTTTCTAAATGACCTCCTTCATCACCAGCTCTACAGGCCACAAGCCGACAACCAGCTCATAAGAGTTTCACGGACCCTGTCCTCACAGCCAGAAAAGTGTTCTGACTCCTGGCTCTGATATTTAAGACATTGGAGAACTTTCCATCATCATGTCCCAGCCACCTCACCTTCCATCTCACCACTTAGGATGTCTTTAATATCTTTGCGAAGCAAATTAACCCAACCGTGATATGTAGATTGTGGTATCAGAGTCATGTCTTTCTGTCCCAAATCAAACTCCCTATCTCCTTACCCAAACTTTATTGTTCCTCCTTACGTGTGGTGAAGTAAGAAACAATGACCTCATTCTCACTCCATTATCTCACCGCACACATGCAATCCATCAGCAACCCCTTTCAGCATCACCTCCATAGCTGACTTGCTTCCTGGTGCTGTACTCTGCACCGTATCTGAAACCACCATCAAGGTGCAGGTTCCACCCTCTCCTAGTTGAGTTATGTTGGGGTTCTCCAAATGGAGACCTCTGAAGGGGTTCCCTGCTCCATCAGTGTTCCCCAGCATTCTGTGGACCACACTGCAAACTTAATGATTCTTCTAAAACCTTTATCCAAAACCCCACTCCTATTTCCTCTCTGTTCTTTTCTTTTGCCCCACCTCCCATCAACCACGGCAACCAAGCCCAGCTCCTTGCTTTGCCCTGAGAACCCTGACGTACTCACTCTGCAGGGGCTGTGCATGACCATCCCTCTGCCTGGAAAGCTACTTCCCTGTGATGTGCAAGACTAACATCCATCCATGCTTTCAGACCTCGATGAAATACCACCTTCAGGACAAGGCCTTTCTGCCCACCATGGTTAAGGTTTTAACCCACTCCCTGCCTCTCAGAAATCTTTCTTTTCCTCCCCCCACTGTCATATTTCTCATCACTATTGGACACTACTTCCTTGTTTAGTCACTCATTGTCTGTCCTTTCTCAGGGACTTTGTATATTTTGTTCTCTGAATTTAATTGCCTTCCCCAGGAAGGGGTCTGACTCTGAGCAGTTGCTGCATGATCATTGCTGGATTCATCAGTCAACTCCTTTCCTTTTCGGATTTCTGTATCCACATCCCAAACAGCCACAGACAAAAAATCTTGTCTCAACACCTAATTAACTCAACTGTTTTCAGAAACCAGGTATCAATCCACACCTCCCAAGAAATGTTCCTCATTACTCTCCAACCTCACTTACATGTTTTCCAAAGTTAAGTAATGAATGAGAACCATCAGACACAACTGTATGTTCACCCAGAAAAATTGGGAATGGGACTGTATGGTCTTCAAGACACTTTGGTCAAGTATGAGGAGGCAGAGAGTGAATCAAACCATGCACAAGGGTTAACACTTGAGCAGCAGGTCACTCTCTGTGGATTTGCTTGAACATTCTCCCAGTCACTGCCAGGCTCGAACGGAGACATGTGTGCAGGCTGTGAATAATTGAGGCAGCCCAAGGAGCAGGAGAAAGGGCCAGGGGAGATGGTGACAGAATGGCTGTCAAGGGAGATGGATAGTTGTGAATGTTTTGGCTTTCTGTTGCTGGGTTACAAACCACCTAGAACTAGTGGTGTAAAAAAAAATAAATGTCTACTAGTGATCAGAGATCTATGAATGGACAGTTCTGATGATCTGAGCTGAGTTCTGCTGGTGTCTTCTGGGATTTTGTGGGTATCTCTGGCAGGCTATGGATGATGGAGTGCTAACTGGTCATGGATGGCCTCACTCTTGTCTCAGGTAGTAGTGGGAAGTTGGGTGGAGTACTGTGGCTCACCAGACCACAGGGCTGTCATTTTCCAACACACTGGTCTGATCCCATTTACCTGAGGGATTCAGGGTTTTCAGATAGTGAATGGAAATATGTAACTTTTTTTCCTTAGGAATTTGGGAAATTCACAGCTGGGCGGTGTTATTTATAACGCCCCTACAGTTTGTATTTTAACATATTCATTTTCTGAGTGGTTGTAAATAGAGGATGTTGTGAGATCTGCATCTTTGCCTACAGATATGATGGACAGAACCTCCGAACCTCCAGACACAAATGACCTTCATAGCATAGTGGTTTTCTTTGCATGGGGAGAGCCTGGGCTGTGATTAATCCCTGACAGTGCTCTGTGGGGCAAGGCCAAGGCCTTTCCAGCTCCAGGGTGGATGACAATAGCAGCAGAAGCAGAAGGCTCATTTTAGCTGTCAGGACCCAGAGGAGTGTACAGATTCTTCTAGGCTTGAAGTATGTCTTCCATCTTGTGCAGTGAAGTCAAATGAAAAGACTGGATTAAACTGCAGTGAAGAAAAGATCCGCTGGTTGCAAAGACACTCATGGAAGGATAAATTCAATTCAGTGTGATGGGTGAGAAAGAAGGGAGTGGGGTTGAGACCTTGTGTGTCCAGGGTTGTGACTTGGGGACTGCCTGCTTTGATTTGGTGCAGATATTTATGAAACAATGATTATGTCCTAAGAGATAACTGGGACCAGATCCTAGGTGGGAGGGTAGGATTTCAACAGAATGCTTGTGGAACCTATTATTTCTTCATCTTCTCCCACACTGTTTTTTAAAGATTTTAAAAATTTTTATTGGAAAGGCAGATTTACAGAAAGAAGGAGATACTGAGAGAAAGATATGCCATCTACTGGTTCACTCCCTAAGTGACCACAACAGTCGGAGCTGAGCTGAGCTGAAGCCATGAGCCAGGAACTTCACTGGGTCTCCCAGTGAGTGCAGGGTCAAAAGGCTATGGTCCATCCTTTACTGCTTTCTCAGGCCACAAGCAGGGAGCTGGAAGGGAAGTGGAGTAGCCAGGACGCAAACCGGTGGCCATATGGGATCCTGGCACATGCAACGTGAGGACTTTAGCAACTAACCTATAGCACAGTAGGCCCCTCCTACACTTTTCATATTTTTCCAAATTGCTCGATATCAACCATGCTGGAAGTTAATCTTCACAATTATCATATTTCACTTTGTTTTCTTTGCTCACTATTTTGAAGACAGCCTGGTTAAAACCTTCCCACTCATGAAATCGCTAGTCAAAATATTTTAGGAAGGAAGCTCAAACATTCGTTATTTGCCTTATTAAAAATTAACTCAGGGAGATGGAGAAAGACTACAATATATGTTTCTATCTCAGTGTTTCTTGTGATCTGCCCTTACCGCCATCTGGCTCACCTGGTAACAATTCAATCCTCTCATTGTACAAAGGGCACACGGGTACAGCAATGAGATTGAGGTTAAAATATCTTAGCATCACACCAAGGGAGAAAGTGGAGTCAGAGCTGGAACTGGAGATGTTCAGGCAAGATTTGTGCTACTCTAGAAGCAATAGAATAGGACAAGAATAAGGTTTATGTGTAACTGCCTGGTATAACGTTAAGCTACTGTTCCCAAGAAAATCAGAAACTGTCTTGCATTTCTGGATACTCTGTCCTTTAAATATTTCTGAGCACCCAGCCTATGGATTCCCCGGGTTATTTGATTTCATTAAGCTAAGCCTGATGTCCGTGGGGGCTCTGCGATCCCTTTCCCTGTTTCAGAGGCTCTCTTGGCTGGTGCAACAGGGAAAATAACACATCCCCTGACCTGCAGAGGTCACATCTTAAGAGGGACATGCTCCAGGGGGATATTCTGCAACATGATGACTCCTCTGGTGAGGCCAGTGCACAGTGTGGTGTGAGCACCTAGGGGGGACATGGCAGCCTAAATTATTTCCCATGTACCGATGTCTGGGAACGCAGCTCTCAACCTTACCTCTAGCAGTTTTCCATTGCAGGGGTAGATTTCACTGGGAAGGGTGAGCACCTGGTGGAAGCCACATCATCCTTCTCCAGCCAGGCCTGGGTGAGAAGCAAAGCTGCCTGGGGCCACCCATCACCTCAGACAGCACAGTCTCAAAAGTGGGTCACCCCCCGATCTATAAAGCAAGACGGTTTGCAGGACAATGAATCCTGGGAAGAAGCAAGCAGTCCTTACATTTTTTTTTCCACTCTCATCCACAACTTTCGATCCCATCCACATGAAGGGCCATGCTCCATTTCATTCTTTGTTATCTGAGGTCAGCTCTTAAAATAATGATTATTTTTTTTTAATTTATTTAAAAAGCAGAGTGATGCGAGTAGGGTGGACAAAAGGTGGAAAGGGATAGATCATCCATTTTCTGGCTCACTACCAAGATGCCTACAACACCCAGGCCTGGACTGGGCCAGGACAAAGCCAGCAGCTAGAGCTCCATCCAGGTCTCCCACATGGGTGGCAGGGAACCAGGTACTTAAGCCATCACCTGCTGCCTTCCAGGGTATGCAGTAGCTGGAGACTGAATCAGAGGAAAGGCACTCTGCCATGGGAGGTAGGCAAGTGGCAGCTTATCTCTAGGTGAAGCCAGTGTGTCCCAATGCCCACCCCAAGGACATATTTTTTTTTCTGAGTGCGGTGTTGTTCAGCTCAGCAGATTCACAAACTTAGTGTTGCTTGATCCTCCCAGTAGTGCTCTCATTGGGTTATAATCCATCTGCACCTTACAGATAAGCAACCTGAGACAGAGAGATATTTGTTGACTTAGTCAAGATTACACTACCTGCCAATGGCTCAGTTGTGGGAAGGATGACTATACTAACAGGCCGAAGAGCAGGGTGAAGCCAAAGACAGGCCAGAATCCACTGTGGAGGGCAGTTGTCCATCTGTGTTCCCTGAATACACTGAGAAATCACTGGTTAACTGTTGGATACAGCCACACCAAAACAGTGGGACTACTAGGACCAGAATGATGATAAAACCAGGTTTTGTTGGGGTCTGCTTCTGGGCAAGGTTCACTGGTCCACAAGGGCATGGGCCGGTGCAGTTGAGGCATGCATAGTTTAAGTAGTATTAGTGATAATGGGGCTTGAAGTGGAGGTCTGTGCTGTCTTCTGATTGGTTGGCTCCATCTGAATGAGTCCCAGTCAGCTATTCTTGGCTGGAACTTTTGGTGCCACCTAGGGACTTTCTGCCAACCCCTGGGCCCTCCGGGCTAACATTACTGAGTGACGTCATTGCTGAGCAAAGGGTGCAGGACAGTCATTTAAGAGCCAAATAACATGATATCTAGTATGTGAAGAAAAGAGGCAGGATGATGTAGAAGCTTGGTCCCACTAGGCCGGCTTGCATTTCTGATGAATCGAGGATATGGGTAAGCAGTAACATTCAGCAGGGCATGGGACTTAGCCAAATAGAGCAGGGAGTCCATACGGGGCATAAGCTTGCTGACGATTTGGAAAATCTACCCTTTTCTTGGTCACAGACCACTAGGAATTGATCCAGCCAGCCTGCCCACAGAGAGGAGTCTTTAAGAGCTAGACTGGCATACCTAGAAATTTATTATAACCAGTTAGATCTGAAACACAACTTCAGCAAGCTTTCCCTTCTGACACGGAAGCAGACTGGGGTAGAGTGCAGGTGCCAGCCCTTGGACTATTGTGAGGCAGAGCTCAGCATCCCTTTGCAGGTGATGGCCTTGGCCGGTCCCTGTTGAAGACTGTCTCCCATAGCTGGGACTCTCCCTGGGCATGAGGGGAGAATCCGACCCTGTGCTGTGCCAGAGCCACTGCCCTTTGGGCCCCTCTTGATGCCTCATCGTGACCCAGAAAACACATAGACTCACTGCTAGATATGTTTTCAGCCCTTTCAAACTCCACAACATATCTGCCCTAAATCTTTCCCTGAGATCTGGACTGAACTGAAGCAGCACTTTCCAGCTGTGGACCATGGTCTGTGAAAGGCACTCACCAGGGCTTGGAGTCTGTCACTCATGTGGTGGCAGACAGGCATGAAGATCAGGGACACTGAGAAACAAGGAGGAAGTGGGGACCTGTCGACCTCCCTGAACCCCTGGGCTCTAGCTGTCTGCCTGCTCTGCTCCTTCTCTATGTGGACACCCAGGAAGAAACACAGTTCAAGGGGTATTCTGGGACTCCTGGGACTGCGAAGACCTGCCTGTGCTAAGCAGAGGGTGCTCTGTGAGATAACCTTGGCTTATTGGCTTCTCTGTTATTGGCCACTGTTGTCTTCAAATTAAAGTCTGTTTCTCTAGCTGCAACTTGTCCCCACACTCCACTTTTCCTCTGGAAGTGACTTCCAAATACTCACTTACCCTGTCTGCCCTTGAGGTTCCCACTCCCCCCCATTGCCCAGCTGCACTGTCATTGCTTGCATAGTTCTCACTGCTTGAAAGGCCCCACATAATGCCATTTCTTGAAATTTCCCTTCCTTCAGAGACCAGCTCTCACAGTAAAACTTTCTCTTATGCCTCCCAGGAGATTAGGCGCTTATTGTCTTTCATACCCATAAATCTCTGCAACAAACTTTTAGTAGATCCTTCTGAATTGGTGTTATCTAAATCCTAGGAGTGTGTCTCCCTAGATCAAGAGCCTTTGGAGGGCAGGGCCAGTACTTATGTTTCCTGTAGGGTGGTGTCCCCCTCCTTAGGACACAGTGGGCATCTTAGGTCTGCAATAACCCACAGTCTGTTCTTCTCAAGCAGCCTCTAGGTTGTATAGTTCTACAGTCGCACAGACCGCCGTGTGGTCACTTGTTAGGTTCATGCATATCTCTCAGAACCTTCAAGTCCTCATGTGGAAAGCAGGATGAAGGTTGACTTCATAACCGATCTATATACTTGATCTCTGTTCCCTGATGCTACACACCTGGGAGCAAGAGTGTAACACGGACCTGCACACGGTAGGGAAATACCTAGGACACATTCAAATTAGGCAGAAACCAAGTGGAACAATTATATACTGATATTGACAAGTGATTTTTTCCTTCTACCGACTCTAACACCTTGGGAGCCATCTACCTCTGTTCATAAGATAGAAATAACCCCAAAAGGCTGATTGACCATCAAATAAGATGAAGTGTGTGAAGATCTTGCCACAAAGACCCTGCTCAATAGGGGGAGCTGCCACGTGGGGCACCTGGATCCTATATCACAGTACCTGGGGTAGGTGGCAACTCAGCTTCTGATTCAGCTGGAAGGCAGCAGATGATGGTTCAAGTACTTGAACCCATGTGGGAAATCTAGGTGGAGTTCCTGGCTTTGGCCTGCTCCAGCCTCAAGCTCTTGAGAAATTTTGAGACATGACCCAAAAATGAAAGTTTCCTCTCCTCTCCTCTCCTCTCCTCTCCTCTCCTCTCCTCTCCTCTCCTCTCCTCTCCTCTCCTCTCCTCTCCTCTCCTTTCCTCTCCTCTTCCTTTCAAAACAGTGATTAAAAATTCCGTTTTAGTAATTGACGTACAAGTTGTGTGTTGATAGCGTTTACATTTTCCCGTGCATATCTTCCTTTGCATTTTAACCTATGAAGATCCTTTTCCCCGTTTGGCTGTAAGGACCATTTCTTATGAGAGAAACCTAGCAATTTAGGCTTATAACCTTATCACTTTCTGTGGCTCAAGAGAACATCATCACGTGCAGTGCAGTTATTGAGAGCAGGTTTTAGTTCTCCATGGCCGTGTTTCTGAAATTTGCACAGGGGCACATCTGTGGTCTTGATATTGAGTTTCTCCATGCTCCACTTGCCTTTGGTCATAATCCTTGAATGGGTGTAATATTGCTCAGTTCATATAACTCTGAAGATTAAGAATGATCGTGGATGTGAAGCTAGAATGTGGTGTTGATACTACAAGGTGAGTGTTGCAAACTACTCACACATTCAAGAGTCTGGCAATTACTGAAGGACAGAAATCCAAATCAGTTAGTATAAAATTGATGCTGAAGTATGTGATCTTTAAGCCACACAAAAAAGTCAAATGAAATTTACTATTCTGATTTTTAGATTCATATTTATTTAAAGAAAGATGATAAATGATTTTTAAATTTTGAAGTGGTAGAGGGAGAGAGAGAGTGAGAAAGATATCTCATGCATTATGGTTTACTCCTGATTCTCCAAGCACTTGCAACAACCAAGGCTGGTCCTGGCCAGGAGCTAGGAGCTCAGTCTACAACTCCCACATAGGTGGCAGGGACTCAAGTACTTGAGCCTTTGTCTGTTGCCTCCAGGAGTGTGTATCAATAGGAAGCTGCAATCGGGGTTTCTAATATGGACGCAGGCATCCCAAGAGGAATATGAACTGCCATAGCAAATGCTTGGCCTTTGCAATCTCCTTGTTGATTTAATTACCACTTGCCATCTGATCTTCCATCACCATGGGAGTGAGCTCACCAACACAGTGAATCAGCTCTTGGACAAAGGCAAGGTTCCCTTCAGCTGCCATGGTGACCCTCTTCCTGGGCCATGAATTAAATGTGTCTCTGTGCCTTCAATCCTTCAGGCGCACAGACGAGCATACCTTATCACTCACACAGCCACCCCAGTCATATATATACATATAAATTTGTCTATCCACACATAGAAATCTTATGACCACACAAGAAATGCATACATAGACATCCACCAAACATACACAAGCATAGTCAGAAACACTGTGATGGACATACATGCTCACAGGGAAGCAACGTGTGCTAGTCTGGCAGACACACTTGCCAGCACGTTGGCTAACGCCTGACTGCTCTCACACTGCTGAGCACCTCACAGACACCAAGCACACACACCCTTGTCCTGTGACCATTCCATGTGAGTGTGGGGTACGCACAGTGCAGATGGGCCATTCTTCTCATTCTAATCACACTCTGTTTATGAGGAGCTTTCTCTAGATCCCTAGATCAGCAGGACCATTCCATACCCTATTACAATCTGCCAAGAAGAAATAGATACATCTATTAACCTGCTCTTGGCTTGTTTCATCATCATGACAGCCTTGCCTAGGTCCACATCCATCAGTTCCCTACAGCACCTGACAGCCGAGTCGCCACCCCTGGGCTGCAGGTTAATAGCTCTTTAATCTCTATTTAATTGTTTATTAATAATTCCAATAGTGTTTTCTTCTGTTAATTGATTTAAAAACACTTTCAGTGGAAGTGAATCATGATATTCATAGCAACCAACTATGGAACTGAATTTTTTTTTTTTGTCATCAAGATAATAAAGAAGAAATAGCAATCCAAACACTCCTTGCTCCATTGTCTGATTCTTTAGGATGCTAGGACTGCCAGGGCCTTTAGAATTCAACTCTATTAGTGTTCCCCAAGTTATGATCCACAATGATTATTCCGTTTTCCAGGGAAAATGATACTCTCTGATCAAAAAAGTATTAGCAGAAATGGCACAAAACTATTCAGAAACTTTGGAGTTTTCCAGCATTAGCAGGATCAAAGCTGTTGTGTCGTTTGAAAACCCTGTTTACTTTTAGTACTCAGTGTTGACTCAGAATTGCTTGACACCATTTGAGTTATCTATTGCTGGACAACAAATTGCCCACCCCCTGATTTCATGGCTTCAAATAACAGTGAAGAATTATATTTCAAAATTTTATGGATTTCTTGTGCTGGAGGAAGATGCTTTGACAGTTGGGTCTAGGATGCTGCATCTCTTCTGTGGGTTTTGCCATCTCCTGTCGGCTTTTTTACCAGATATGTGTAAGACAGAGTTTCACCCTAGTCCTCGACCCTTCCCACCCTAAGCAACTAGGTATATATCATCAAAAATACAAGAAAATTTAAAAAAACACAATAAAAGGTTTAATTTTAAAAAACGTACAAAGTAAAAAGTAGATTGAGTTTCAGTAGAACCACTGACAAAACCACCTGGCAAACCAAAGCCCACCCTTCAAAGTCAGGCAACATCACTTCTGCCATCCAACATCAGATAAAAAAAAGTAAAAGTCCAGGCTGGATTCAAGAGGTTGTGAGTACTGCTGTTTCCTACTGGTGGGAGGCCAGAGTCACATTGCAGAGTTGCTTCGAGTGGTGCAGTGAATCACCATGGCTATTTTTGAGTATCACCTACCTTGGCACACTGAATCCTTTTAGGAACTCAGTTTAGAAAATGCTAATGTTGAACAGTTCCCACACTGTCTGCGTTTGGATCCTGAGCCTCATGGATGTGGCCTTGTTTTCCCCAGGACACGTAGCTGGTCATCAGCAGAGCTGACGTTAGACTCCAGGCTTTCCCTCTCGTTCCAAAGTATGTTTTCCTGATTGTGAATGACTTTAATGTTCTCTGAACACTTCCTCCCTGTCTTGTGAGGGTCCTCAACCTTCTAAGCAAGGCCAGTGTAATTGTTAAATCAGAAATAACTCAATAAACCTGGGACTTGCTTCCTATTTCTTGCTTCTCTTTAGGATGGCTTCCTGTCAAACTTGGAGGTTTTGAATGGAATGTGCAAGGTGAACTAACGTTGAAAAGCCTCTTGCCAGTTCGTGCAAGCAGGTTTCTTTACTTGAGCTGTTTCCTGGAACTCTAATGAGTCCTGCATGTTTACAATCCACAGGCAGATCTTCACCTAATCCACCAGCACGTCTCTTAAACCACAATCCAGCCCAGCCTAGTAACAACAGTGAATTTACTTAATGCTTACCTGAAATGGCAACTTATCCCAAATATTCTTTTCATATTATTAAAGTGCTTAGAAGCAAATCCAAATATAATAACCCCTCCATGAATTTTCCCTGAACTGATCAAGAAAGCATAAAAACCTAACCCAGATTTTAAGTCTATAAATTCAGCTCGAGCCCCTTCTCTTTATTTTCACTATGGCTTCTTGTTTTGTGTGCTCTGTGGGATTCTTATTGACTCTACCCAGCATATGTCTGGGGCTTAGCTGTTTTCTCCCTAAGTTCACTCTGCCGCTTATTTATAATGCATTTGAATTTTATTTTACCTTAGTGTTGGCACTATAACTTACTCTTGGGCTCTGCACTCTGCACTGGAGGACACACATGAATTAGTCTTAGTGGAAGCCCTAATGTCACATCTGCTGCCTCAGTGCCTGGGGAATACTTGATGGTGACGTGGTCTGCAGCTCCAGGACACGGACTCCTGGCAGCAGTGCTCAGTTTGCCTCGCTTAGGAAAGCTGATGAAAGTGACATTAAACAAAGGGACCCCATGCAGACTGTGACCGTGTATTCCTTTGGAAACACGTTTACTACGAACGGAACACAGCCTCTGTCTAGATGGCATTTTCGGCTCATGTGTAACAGCGTGAAGGGCTCTGAAGACTGCATCTCCTTCCCATTCCTAGCCATGACAAGGCAGGGTGAATGGAAGGACAAAGGGATTTTGTGACTGTGACTTGTACATAAAGAGCAGAGATGGGTGTCATGATACTGAAATGCACGATTACCTGGGAACTAAAGAGGAGAAGGAAAAATAGCAGCGATGATACAAACATAGCCAGGATGAAATCAACTACGAAACATTTCTGTGGAGATACTCTTAAAATTCAGCTTAACTCTTTATTTATTTGATTTTCTTTTCAAAGGCTGAGGCTATAAGAAGCAGGAAAACAAAAGCATCATGTGATGCCTGTGCTTGAGAACTACTGAGAGGCAGTAGAAGTTCAAATGTCAATGGGAAAATCCCTTTGAGCAACTTTAGATTTTGGGAGGTGCCAATCTTTCCAGGGCCTTGGTATTAAAGTCCTCTGAATGTGCAACTAGGTCCAGTTGGCAGGGGAGAGCAGCAAATGACATTTTGTGGACTGTCCTAATCCAATAAACAATTAAATCATATTCCCATGAAATTTGCCTTTCCAAATATTGTCTGTGTTCAAGTCAAGATGAAAAGTCACATTGAGGAAACATATTAGTTCAGAAATGATGTGACCTCTAACAGAAATGCAAGCAATATCCTTATTCATCAAGTCCTGAGTTTCTGGAATTCTCCTGGTGTCACCTGCAACCACAATCTTCCTTTCAAAATATGTTCCCTCATATCCATCCACTCCATTTCCTACCTTTCTTTCTTTGTATTGACTTACCAGAATTAGTAACTCATTTTGATACCGTTTCTGCAATAGGGTAACTCAAGGTAGTATACATGTAGCTATGGCTGACTCATCATTCACTGGGATTTGAAACTTGAGAGGCAAGGCAGTGGAGAAGCAAGCAGTAAGGTCATTGCAATCTCCTATCAAACAGGATTTCTTTACCCAGGGCACTAGGACCAGTTTCCTGTGGATATGTCAGGTTTCATGGAAGTAGGTTCATGACAAACTGACATAAAATGCTCTGAAATGTGTGCTTAAAGAAAGCGAACATGAAAGAAGAGATGTGTGCAGTCCTCTGGGAACATGGTGTGTCAGGGAGGTGGGTGGGAGGTTGATGTCATTCACATAGCCTAGGGATCTACTCTAGGGACATGAGCCATTAAGCCAACTTATTACAAGTGATGAAGTTGGATGGTTAGAATGAGGGTTTAATGATTACTTTCCCATTTTTTAAAATCAACTTTACTAATGTTGAAATAGAGTGCACCCTGGAAAGATACGTTATCTCTAACCTTTAGCCATAGCATGCATATTTTCCCCTGCCCAAGCAAAAGTAGAAGGACTCCTCAGTAAGCACTGAAGTTTATATGTGTGTGTCTGTGGATACATATAATTTAAAAGAATCTCCTTAGAGCTCAAGATTCAGGAATGTGGAAGAGATATTACTTTCTCTATTGCTTCTACTAATGATCTGAAAAATTTGAATATTTAGAAAGCAATCACAAGAATACTGAAAGAAATAAACAAGACCAATTGGGCACTGAAAAAATGATGAATTTTCTGATTTTCCTTTATTCTTGTATATTCAAGACTTGAAACTGAAGGCACCATCAGCCCTGAAGTCCCAGCAAGTGCAGACAAAATAAGCCTTGACCAAAGCCCACTGTTTTTCTTCAAAGGATCAAGAAAGATACAACCTAGTAGTCCTTTGGGAAGATCGTACGTGGGGGAGTCAAATTCCTTAGAAAATGTTGTTCTCACCACACAGTTCACAAACACAGAGAAGGTCAAGTGGGGCACCTAAACTTCCAACTTCTTTAAGGAGAAATTAAGAACCATAATGTCCCAACTGGGGGTATTATCAAGGCCAAACAAAAAAAAAAAACAGATTTTGCATCTGAGTTCACCTTTAAAGAGAGCCCGTGTGTGGTCAGTGGTGACCACGTGGAGTTCCTGGTTGTTCACCCCAAACCTAGCATTTCATTGCTTCATCAGGTATGTCTTCTGCTCTATGTTGCAGCAGCCAGAGCATCAGGACCCACATCAGTACCCATTGAGAATGATGCCACTCCTACTACAGTGTCAGGGGATTCTCAGGGGACAGCCAGACCTGCAGTAATGAGAGTTGTCTTCTGTGCCCTGCCTTAGGTGTCAAAGGAAGCCAACTGGGGGACCTGAGCTTTGGCAGTTCCCTCTTTTAGTCTGACATTGAGATAAAATAAATCCCACTGTCTCAAAACAAACAGTAAGAAAGATGAGGTTTCAATGAAAAAGTCATTCATCCTATTGAGAATGTGGGCCTGAATACAAAACAAACAAACAAGCAAACAAACAGAAAAGTAAATGGCAACGCCAGGAAGGGAGTGCCAGTAGAATTATCTGAAAAATCCTTTTAGAGAAGTCATATAAACACTCTTCAACTGCCAATTATGAATACCCAAGAAACTAAAGAAAATCTCTGCAGAAAAAGAAGAACCAAAGAAAAAGTTTAGAACTGAACATTATAATAACTGAAATAAACTCAATGGGTATGTTCCACAAAAGAATGGAGGAGAGAGTGAAAACACTTCGTGCATTTGAAGATAGAAATTTTTAACTCTGCTCCCAGTGGCAGTTCTCATGCCCACCAGTGGGTCTTTGGCCCAGGTCAACTTTGCCCATCTCCTCCCCTGACAAGAACGGTGGCTCTGTTCTACTGGCCACACCCATTCTAGTTCTTGTTTGTTGGGTATTGCAGCCCAGCGATACCTGGTCCATGCACAGACACAGCTTTCACATAGTTCAGCAGGAGTCAAGACCTAGTCTGACTGGTTCTACACCCAACCAACTCTCATGAGTATCAGTGGGGGCTGGAGTCAAGCCCAATCTGTAGCTGCACAGTCCCAGTGCACATATGCACCGGTACAGTCTATAGACATGTACAGTCACTTCTGCTGCCCTTGATCCTACTCTCATTCTCATCTGTGGGAATCCCAACCCAGCTCAGTGGAGGAGCTTGGGAAACTCCTTCATTGGGATGCAGTCCCTGCAGGTGAGCACAGAAGCAAGGCAAGGAGCAGCCCAGACCATGCCGGGTTACAGTACCCACTGGCATACATGAGGGTCAGGTCTAAGGACAGACCAGTCTGGACCAGCACATAACACCCTCTGGCAGATCTGAAAACCTAGGCAGGAGGCAGGAGAAGCCAGATCGGGTCACAACACCAGCCAATTCACATTAGGACCGGCACAGCAATCAGCCTGGGATAGGCTGCAGCACCCACCAGTAGGAATTGGAACAGAGGGCAGACTAGACTAGGCCAGGCTGTGCAATAAGATTGTGGATGCAGAGGTGAGTCGTGCCAGCCTGGGCCAAGTGGAGGCCAAATACATGAGTCCCAGAGACAGGGGATCTAACATGGCTCAGGAAGCTTGGCTCAGGTTTTGGAACCCACCTGTGAGGGTTCGTGAGTTCCAGGGATGGGGGAACTGGTAGTGTTTTGGTCACTTGGCCCAGATCCTGGAGCTTACCTTTTCATTGGGTGTTGGTTACATGAGCCCTGGAGGTGGAAGATATGGCAGGGCTTGGGTTTCCTGGCTCGGGTCTTGGGGCTTGCCTGCTATGTGGGTGTCAGATTTGCTAGCCCCAAGGTTGGGGGATTTGGCAGGGGTTGGGTCTAGGTGGGTGTTGGGTTCATGAGCCCGAGGGGTGTGGAATTTAGTGGGGCTCAGGTCACCTGGCCTAGGTCCTGGGGCCTACCTATTTTGTGGGTGCTGAGCTTATGAGCCCCAAGCTGGGGGATACAGCAGGGCTTGGGTCTCTTGCCCTGGGTCTTTGGGTCTTCCTACTAGGTAGATATGAGGTTCGTTAGCCCCTGGGGTGGAGGATCCAGTGGCACTTGGGTTGCTTGGCCCGAATCTCGGAGCCCACCTACTCGGTGGGTGCCAGGTTTAGGAGTCCCAGGGATGGGGGAATCCGGTGATGCTTGTGATGCCTGGCCCGAGTACTTGGATTCGCTTGCAAGAATGCGTCCTACTTAATGAAAAAAAGTGGAACAGTAGACACAGGCCCTGTTGCAAAAGCAGAATATGGCAGCACATTTGGTGCTGTAGCAGAAGAAGGAGAACAGAAGTGGACAACTACCCCAAACAAACAATGATGGCAAAAAGTCTTGGTAAATAGAGCCAATGGACATCGAGAGGGTGGCATCATCTTTGGATCGGTGAATTCAGCAGCATTTCAGAACTATCCAAATCACTTGGACAGAACCCTCAGAATATGTGCACATTGAGACTCTGGGTTGAAATAAGGTGGCAGTTGCTTATCCCTAGACTGGGATGTGTGGAAAGTCACGAGTGGTTTTGCCTTTTGTCTCTCCCCTTCCCCCAGGAGCAACAAGAAGAAATAGCAAATTTGGAAGCAGTGAGTTCACCCAATTTTCTCTAAACCTTGATCATTTTCACCCTGATCAGCCATGTAATCATTGTTAAAGATAAGATTAAAATTTAAAAATTAAAAAAAATTCTTAACTCTGAACAACAAAGAGAACATAACATAAACAGAGTTTCTACTGGTCCTGTGGGGCTGTAACAGTGGTCTCTGGCATTTGTATTCTTGATGTCCAAGAAGGAGAAGAGACAGAAGATGAGATGAAAATCCTAGAAGAATCAATGGCCCAAAACTTCATATTTGGTTTACAGACACAAATCAATGAATTCAAGAAACTGTGTGATATATACCTTATGTCTCCTGAAAAAAAGTACTGTGCTAAGCACATTAATACAATCTGATTTTTGAAAATGAAAACCAATGAAAAAGCCGTTATAGCTAAAAGAGTAAAAGGAAATAATACCCTATCTAAAGAGGAAAAGAAAACACTTCAAGTGGTCATGGTTCTTGTCAGAAACTGTGGAGGTGAGTAGACTGTGGCAAGATATTTTAAAAGTGCCAAAAGTAAACAAAAGCCCTCATAATCCTACATCCGCCAGAAATATATTTCAGGGACAAAGATTTTTTTTTTAATATGCACTTCCTAGGAGGGTATTATGGCATAGTGGTTTAAGCTGCCCCTTGAGACAGCTGCATCTCGCATCAGAGTACCAATTTGAGTCCTAGCTCTTCCACTTCCAGTCTAGCTTTCTGCTGCAGCATCTGGAAGGGCAGATGATGATCCAAGAGTAGAGACCCTAAAGGTATTCTTGCTTCTGGCTTAAGCCTGACAAAGTCTGGGCTGTTACAGCCATTCAGTCAATAGGCAACAGAAGATTGCTCTCTCTCTCTCTCTCTCTCTCTCTCTCTCTCAGTCTCATCATGCCATCCCACCATCCCCTGAATTTCATCTCCTCTTCTGAGAGAGAGAGAAAGTGAGAGAGAGAGAGAGAGAGAGATGGTTTGAGGGAATGAGATCTTTCTTGAATGAGATCTTGACTACCCAAATTTCCACAACAGCTAGGATATGGCTGAGCTGAAGCCAGGCCTGGGAAGCAAATCTGGATTTCTCATTTGAATGACAAGAGGCCAAACATATGAGCAGTCACATGTTGTCTCCCATTGTACACTTTAGTGGGAAGCCAGAATTGGATGGAAAACAATGGTATGAATCCAGAAATTCCTGATTGGAATGCATGTATTCCAAGTGGCATCTCAAATACTATTCATTGTACCTGACCCTGAGATATTGTTTCTGTTCTTCACTTGAATTGGTATAATTATGACATCAAAATGTGTGTTGTGTATTTGTGTATATTAAGAGAGAAAGAGAAAAATGCTCAGAGTGACACTAAAAAAAGCTAAAGAGGAAATATACTTAAACACCAACAGATGAAATATAATTCCAAAAGTGTTTGGAATTTAGGATAAAAATAGAAAAAAAAAAACCAGCATGACCAGACAAAACAAAGACATAAATATAGCAGACACAAATCCCAACAAGTCAATAATCTTATTGGATGAACAGTTTAAATGCCTCATTTAAAACACAACATTTGACGTGGTAGATTAAGGTCATGGTCCCCTGGGGCAGGTTTTGGACCTACTGGGTAGGTTTGGACCTACTGGGATGCCTGAGCTCAAGTCCTGGCTCTGATCAAGAGTCTCCTGTTAATGTGCACGTTTGGAGGCAGCACATGGGGCTTCCAGCAGCTGGGTCCCTGCCGCCCACATGAACAGCCTGGAGTGATTTCCCAGCCCCCTATAGCAAGCAAGGTGTGTTTTGGGCATTTGAGGAATGAGCCACCTGGTGGGAGAGTTCCCAGACTCTCACAAATGCAATTAATTAATGAATCAAATGCTAACTATAGGAATCTTTTCAACGACAGGCAGGTTGAAAACAGTGGATGCAATTTTATAAACAATGCGAATGTTAATCTGAAGAAAGCAGGGACAGCTATATGACACCAGATAGGCTGCAAAACAAAGAGAGATGTCAGAGGCAGTGAAGGCCATTACAGAGTGTTGTGTGTCGATAGCCATGTGATACAGAAATCCTACAGAGTGTGCAGCCAGCCACAGAGCTGCAAATTATGTGAAACCAAACCTGCTCGAAATGAAAGGAGAAAGAGACAACTGCACAGTAATAGCCAGAGACCTCAATGCCCTTTCTCAACATTTGAGCAAATAAATAGAAAATCAACAGCAAAATCCTTTCAGTCAATTACACCATTAACAATAGGATTTGATTGGCATTGGTAGAATATTCCACCCAGTAATAGCAAAACATGCTTCCTTTTCAGATGTCCACAGGACACATCATCCCAGTCTAGAGAACAAGCTTTGACAAGTTGAAAAAAGAATTTACATGCCACAAAGTGTGCTCTCCAAACACAATGGAATCAATAACAGAATAACTACAAATCAATAACAGAAACAAAAATATCTTTAAAAGTTTGGAAACAAAACAGTGAACTAATAATCCAATGGATAAAAGAAGTCTCAAGTGAAATAAAGTTTATCAAGTTCAGAAACAAGAACAAAACATGAGGTTAAGGAACACAGTTAAATAAGTACTTAGAGATTTCTAGGACTGAATGACTATATTATACCTATCAAATCCATAATTGAAGTTTCTTCTTGAAGAACTTAAATACAACAGTAAAATAAATCCAAATCAAGCAACATGGAGGAAATAATAATGATAGAGATAAAAAAAAACTATGAACTTGAAAACAATGAGAAAATAAATGCAACAAGGAGCTGGTACTTTAAAAAGATGAATGAGGGGCTGGACACAGTAGCCTAGCAGCTAGAGTTCTAACCTTGCATGTACTGGGATCCCATATAGGTGCTGGTTCTAATGCTGGTGGCCCTGCTTCCCATCCAGCTCCCTGCTTGTGGCATGGAAAAATAGTCGAGGATGGCCCAAAGCCTTGAGACCCTGCAACTGCATGGGAGAGCTGGAGGAGGTTCCTGGCTCCTGCACAGTGTGGGAGACCCAGAAGATGCTCTGGGCTCCTGACTTTGGATTAGCTCAGCTTCAGCTGTTGCAGCCAGTGAATCAGTGGACAGAAGATCTTCCCACATCCAGTTCAGATCAATCTTCCTGCTAATGTGCCTGGGAAGCAGTAGATGGAGTGGATGGGTTCCTCCCACCCATGGGGGAGGCCTGGATTAAGTTCCTGGCACTCAACTTTAGCCATGGCCATCATGGGCATTTATAGAATGAATGGGTATATGGAAGGTCATTTGTGTCATTGATTAATCTCTCTCTTTCTCTCTTTCTATGCCTGCCAAAGATAGCATGGGGGAGGGGCTTGATAAAATATTACCTTGGTGGAAGCTGGGTGAAGTTACACAGAATTTGTATTATTGCATGCAATTTCATGTGCATTTAAAATTACCCATGCATTTGAAATTACCCAAGGACAAGAAGAGATACACAATTATGTGCCTGTGGGCATTTCCAGAAAGTTCCTGGAACATAAAAATGAAAAGATAAGTTTATTTTTGACATCCCCCTCCCCAAATGAAGCTTTGGAGGTATAACCCTGTAAATATTATGCAAAGCCTTATGCAGAGAGAGCAAGATGGTGGTATATGATGATGACGTGTTTAAACTGATGGAGAATTATAATCCAGAGTGGAGCAGAGAGGGCAGATTCCAGGATATCGGAGAGGATGGGCAACAGCAGAGGGTACCTGGAAACTCACGGACATGGGGAATTGGGGGAGAGAAGAGCAGCGTTGCCGTGATCAGATATCCCAGCAGCAGACAGCAAGCAGGGATCATAACTCCCCCAGGAGTCAGAGCTTCACCAGAGTTCACATGGGAAGGGGGAGTTCAATGGGAGCTCAGAAAGTGAGCCCAGGCAAAAAATTGCCCGTCCTGCTGATTTTTTTGATCTGCCCATGAATAGACACATAGTGCCAGACCCCAGGCAGGCGGTGCAGGAGCAGGGTGGATTTCATGGCCCAGACCCCCAACAATGCCATGGTGGGTGCCATTTTGTATGCTGGGCAAAGGCTGTGGGACTTGAGGGACATGTAAGCTACATGTTGCTGAGCCAAGAGCAAAATCACTTAAGGCTCAGTGTATTGCGTTGATCCCACAGGAAAAAACACTACAGAATTGACATCATACATGTTTCACCCAAAATATGTCCTGGTGATCCCCAAATCTAGGGGCCAGTAGACCCAGAACCCCGACAGTGCCACATTGGGTACTGTTTTGTATACTGGGGTAAAGGCTGTGGGGTTGGCAGGACAATGGCAAGCTGTGCATGCACTAAATGTCAGGAATAAAATCACTTATGGCTCAGTGCATTGCACTGATTCCACGGTGAAAATAACACCAACATTGGCATCCTACAGGTCAAAATATGTCCTGGTGGCCCTCAGACCAAATGACCAGCAGGTTACAGCATGACCAGCACCACCCAAAGCCAGTGATTTAGGACAGCTTGTGTCTTCCTAATCCCAGGCACTACTCAAACCAGGAGTGGGAGAAATGTGTACAGGCAACAGTGTAGCGCAACACAGGATCACAGGGGATGGAGAATGGTGAGGCAGGAGCTGGGACTGTGGAGACTGTGGTGTAAGGCTAGCATAAAAGCTGAAGGGAGTGGCACAAATAATGGCAAAAAAGAACAGGGATAGCAAACACAATCAGTGAAATTGACCTGTAGACCTGTGGGTGAAACAGCTTAGAAATCTGCTCTAAGGAGAAGAATTCGCTGACCAGAAGTACAATGACCAAGAGCAAAAGATGAGACAAAGGCATGATGAATATTACCGAAGACCCCCCTGCAAAGAAGTAAAACCCTTTGCCAACCTCAGGGTTAGCTGAGGAAGACATTGAGAAAATGGGGGATAAAGAATTTTAAAAACTTGGTATAAAGCTTCTTACCAACAACGAGAAACACATACAGCAGGTCAAGGAATATGTCACAGAGGAAATAACAACACTGAAACAAAATCAAGAAATTAAGAACACACTGCAGCAAATTAAAACTTCAGTGGAAAGTCTATAAAATAGTGAATGAGGCAAAAGAAAGAATCTCCAAATTGGAAGATATTTCTTATCACAATAGCACTAGTGTACCCAAAAAAGTTTATGGCTGAGAAAGAAGTTGAAAGCATAGTCACTTTTAAAATAATGAAGAGGAGTCTCTAATACCTTGGAATTAACCAAATATGAGGAATACATCTATAATTAGAATTTAAAAACATCTGTAAAAGAAATAGAAGAAGACTTTAAAAGATGGAGAAATTTAACTATATTACTGAATTGGCAGAATCAATATCATCAAAATGTCCACATTACCTAATGTAACATACAGAGTCAGATGTGATACTAATCAAAATCCCAACAATTTGCTTCTGAGAAATAGAAAAGATGATACAAAATTTATCTGGAACATAAGAATAAAAATAAGAATAAGCATAAGCATAAGAATAAAGCTGGAGGAACCACAATTCCAGACCTCAAGGCATACTACAGGGCAGTGGTCTTCAAAACACTTTGCTTCCAGTACAGAAACACAGAAGATCAATGGAACAGAATAGAAATACCAGAGGGGAGCTCACACATGTACAGCTAGCTTATCTTTGATGAGAGAACTGAAAACAATCCAGGAAAAAGCCTGATCTCTTCAAAAAATGATGCTGAGACAATTAGAGAGCAGCCTGAAGAGGTAAGAAGTAAGATGCCCACCTGTCACCTTATTAAAAAATCAGCTCTAAATGGTTCAAGCACCTAAATCTACACCCAGAAACCATGAAACTATTAGAGGAAAACATAGGAAGCATGCTCCAAGATATGTAAGTTAGGAAAAACTTCTTAGAAAAGTCACCAAAAGCAAAGGCAATCAAAGCCAAATTAAACAAATGGGACTACATTAAACTAAAAAAAAAAAAAAAAAGCTGTGTATAATAAAGGAAATGATCAACAAAGTGAAGAAGCAACCAACAGATTAGGGAAATATTCCCACACTACACAACCAATATAACTAATATAACTAATATCCAGGATTTACAAAGAGCTTCAGAAGCTGATCAACTGCAAAACAAATAACCCTTTGAAGAAATGGGCAAAGGAAATGAACAGTCTTTTTTTTAAAGAACAAATTTAAATGGCTAACAAACACGTGAAATAGTGCACATGTTCCCCAGCTGTTAGGGAAATACAAGTGAAAACCATATTGGGGTTCTACCCAACTCCAGTGAAATGGGCCTGTATTCAGAATTCTACTGACACTACCTGCTGGCTTGAATGTGGGGAAAAAGGTACCCCCTCCCAACTGTTGGTGGGAGTGTAGGCTAGTACAACCGATATGGAAGTCCGTATGGAGGATGCTAAGAGAACTGAAGATGAGCCTGCCATATGACCCATCTTACTTTTGGGAGTATATCCAAAGGAAGTGAAATCTGCACATAATAAAGGGATCTATAGCCCTATATTTAAAGCAGCACAATCTTCAATAATGAAAACATGCGAATTATCCAGATGCCATCAAAAGAAGAGTGGAATGCCATGGAATACTACTCAGACACTAAAAAATTAGATTCTTCCATTTGCAACGAAATTTTCCTAACAAGAGACCATTATTCTCAGTGAAATTTCCCCAAATGACATTTTTTTCATATGTCCTTTCTGATACAAGGCAACCTTCATGCAAGCTACAAGACCAATAGCCTTTTCAATAGCCATTTTGCTGCATCTCTTGGGCTCTGATATTTTTATATTTATTTTCAGTTTTTCAAAAATTTTTTTTCTTATTAATTTCTTCACCGACTCATAGGTCATACAGTAGCATCATTTGTTGCAAGAAGATTATTGATTTTCACTTCTTCAGCAACACATTGGTCATTCAGTAGCATGGTATTTAACTTCATGTTGTTGGGAATTTCCTATTTTTCTTCCTGCTGTTCATTTTGTTTCATGGCTCTTCACTTAAGGGAATGTACAGTAACTGTGTAATAGGGACTATTATATTCAGATGTGAAAATAAAATGCAGTATGCATCTCTAGTTCAGATCAAAGATAGACTCCCAATAAAACCATTAGATATATCTTGACAATAGCATGTTAGACTCTCTACTATTGCCCATACCTACAATGTCAGGATACACTTAAATAGCACAATGATGGGCTTATGACTTTTTATGAGGGACTACACTACTATAATAATATGGGGGAACTGGTGGGGGCAGAGGACTTGGGGAGTGGGAAAGGAAAATCCCTGAGATTATAGAGCTATATCACAAATTAAAAAAAAAACAACTTATGCAAACAGTCCCTAATTTTGATGCTTCAACAGATTTTTTTTTTTTATATTGTGGTAATGCAAAAATGACAGGCATCCAAAGCAAATGTACTTTGAATTTCGATCATTTCTCTGGCTGGTGATGTGTGGGCTGATCATCTGCTGAGGAGCTGGCAAGTGGCAGCAGCCCAGGTTGAAGTCAGCACCATGGTTGTGATTCTAAACAACTGATGCTCTGCCGGGTGTCATGGTGCTGAGCTGGCATGCTGGCAGGTTAGGCAGATTCAAAGTACTCACCTCCCCCCAGTCTCAGCGTCACTGTTCTGCAAAGGAGAGCGCTGGTTATCATTTCTTCTCTTGGGTACTCAGGTTTCAAGATAGACAGTTCAGAAAGCTTTGGAGCATTGCATATGGGATAGGGAATCATGGCGAGCACAATGCTAACAGCAGTGTGTCTGCTGCTGAACCATCATAGCTAGTTTCCTGGGCTGTGTCCAGCTCATGTGTGGAAGACTTGTGAAACCAAAATAGATGAGTCTGGTAACACTCTTGTTTTGTTCTCCTCTGCACCTGAATATTTTCAACTAATGATACGAGTTTTTGGGGGGAGGGGGGCTGTTAACTCCAAGGGAGTGACAATACTTTGGAAGGTTTATGGAGAAATTACATTTTATGAAAGATACTGTATTGATTTCAAAATAACTTAATCAAAGCAAACTTTTAATTTGATTGCTTTTCCTGTACTTTCTGAAGTATCTTTACACGAGTGGTATGCTATTTCTATAAAGGATACCAATTTACTATGAAATTCTGCATGAATTTCTATCACCAGATTGAGACATGGGTGCTGATGTAGTTCATTCTTGGAGGATAAACATTACATTGGCCCATTATATAATGGAAGGCCAGCATGCAGGTCAGGAGACAAGCCTCACAATGGTAAGCAGTTTCTGTTAGTTCACACAACTCCAGAAAGTGGAAACACAAGGCAGATTTTGGGTTTTCTGGACCCCAGGATTGTATCCAAAAGACTTGATAATCCTGTTTGCAGCATCTGGCAAATTGGACGTGTAGAACATTTCTAGAAGCTTTTGGTTCATTCTCTTAATCTTACACTGGTTTGCTGTGTCAGTCCATTAGATTTTCAGTTTTCTTCAGATGGCTGTGCCTTAATCACCCATTGTACCCTTAGGAAACTTCTACAGTTTCTCTATAAAGATCTTTACCAGCCCTACCAAAGAACAGATGTTTCTATTGGAGCAGCATGAAATGTGACAATGCTCATAGATTCTGGCAGAAAATTATTGGTTGTGATATCTAATTCAACATAGCCGGATAGGATTGCACCTCCTCCTGGGAAGCAGCAAACCCAGGCACTGCAGGGAGTCCTAATGGTCTAATGACAACTAATGGTGAGGAAACCACAGACCCGAGGCCCATAAATCAATCTGAACTCAGAGAGGGTAAGGAAAAGTGCAGGAGATAGTTGAGCTCATTGGAGCGTTTTTCAGAGATATGTAAATTTGATTGGGCCATTAGAGGCATGGATGACAATTTGTATATAGAAAGTCCCTGAAGACTGAGTCGTACTAAGACATACAGACAGCTAGGAAGATGTTGAGGACCCTGGTCAGAGCTACTAGCAACTTGTTCTTTACTGTCCTGAGCTGGAATCCTAGTGTTACACGTTTGGCCAAATCAGACATAGCTGTACTATTTAGCACATGTATATATTTTATCTGTCTATCATGAACCATGAAGCGCATAATTTAAAATAACAAGATGCAGGATATACTCAAAGGCTGATGGGTTCAAAGCTCCCAAGCTTAGAACTTACTGATGATCTAGAACTTACTGTGGTCTGTCACCATGGCTCCCCAGTGACTCCAGGAAGGAACCACGTGACTTAGCAAGTGGCAGTGTTTGCATTTGTGACCTCCAGTGCTGAGATACCTTTGTTTTGCATGGCTCGGGTAACTGTGGTCACAAAGACCTTCATGTTCTTCGGTTCAAACAGTATTTCTACCGATTCTGATATCACCAGGTTGGTTTCTGTCCTCTCTCTGCTTGTAAGATTCTTTATTTCAATTTCCACCATCTAGAAAGAATCATCATGGAAAAACTAGACTACAAATAAGAAGTTTATGGACTTTTTTCCAGTCTTTTGTAAGTCATTTCCTTGGGAGCAGGAATGATTAGTGGTAATGACATGCAGTGAAAACTCTCCGACTCTTTGGAAACAGATTGAAGACACAGCCTTTTCTTTCCATATTTTTCACAGACATAACTGGACAAGAAACTGGTACAGATTGAAAGTAAATATTTCTTCCATGAGCTTTGCAAGTACCCTGTGTTCTTTGCAGAAATATAACATAAAACCTTTTTTGGGAAAAAAAAATTTACTTAAGAATAATAGCGAGAAGTTGTGACATTGTTATTTCAATCAATTTTTCCCAACACACAGTTTTTCATTCTTTTTTGAAATGCACAGAGTTAGAAGCTTCAGATCTGTGTGAGAGATGTGTGTGAGAGACTCCACGAAACCCTCTGGTGATTTTTTGTTTTTGAGTGGATAGAAGACTGAAGTGTGACTACCTGTGTTCCTGGAGTTCAGTGCCAACCAGGCAGGCTGTCACATTGATAGGAATCACAGCTGTTGGATGGGCACTTCCTGGGACAGTTATATTTTTCTTCAAATCATGGATCTGCTGGTTTTTATACACTGCTTTCCTTCCTGAACACCACGGAGCAGCCACACTTTGTCACAGTTTCCTCCAAGGGGAGTGGAAATGTGTTGCATCTGTGGCTGGATCCTCAAGGGAGAGCAGGGTCAAGGCCTAAGGGAAGGGTCATGCTTATCACAGACACAGAGCAGAGCAGGACAGCAGGCCTGCACCAGAAGGAAAACAAGGCAGCAGCAGCTTCTACAAGTTCATTCTCACAATAGTTAGGGGGTGCTGTCCCTGGGGCTTTGGCAAGGGTTGCTCCAGAGAGGGCCCTTTCATTTCAGTCTTCCCTGACTTGGCGCACCAGCTCAGAATCGTTGTATTCCGTCAGCTGGTTTTGTCCTGACCTTTTACCTGACCAACTGCTTAGCTTAAACCCTACAAGATCAGAACCACTGAGCAGCTGCTTTTAAACGTGGGACTTCAATGGTTTCCCTGGCCCCAGGTTCTTCTCTGCTTTATGTCGTATTATATATACAAACCTGCACCATTATTTTCAGGGATTGTATTGGGAGAAAACTAAGAAGAAATGTAGGTCAGATTTTTTTCCATTTCCTGGGCTCTGGATTTCAATTCTTTGGGAAGATAACCTCTGATGACTTTGCTGGAAATGTGTGGCAAACTATTTGCACCCAGTCAATTCCTGGGATGATAAATGTGAAGTGAGTGCCTGGATCTCCCTTCAACTGGTTTTCATTTGGAAAGTTCAGTAGATCTTTGCTTTCCTGTGTTTTCTTTAACTGAGGCTGCACTGAGTGAAAATATGAAGGGCACCCTGTCATGGAGGAGGGTGCTGGTTATAGAAGACACTTGGGTGGGACCTGAGTGTGGAATGATATTTGTGCTTCTGATCACATGACCTGTTCCTCTGACACTGAAAATGGGGTGTGGTTTCAGACATGCTTATCCAGTTGGTTGACTTTACCTCTTCTCTCACAGAAGGGGTGGAGTTTTTCTATAAGAAACTGTGCCCTAAACTTCTTCCCCAAATTCAAAAAAACAAAAATGTAAGAAATGCATAAGCAAAAGTTATCAATGAAAAAAAACTCTTCCCTTAGGTAGGTAGGGTTTGTTGGTTACTGATCCATGACTCAGGGAATCAGAGAGAAGGGGTCAGCAGGAACAATGTTTTGTTCTCTTCCTCCCACAAATAAAGAACTCCATCCTTTGTGTTGCTTGCTTAGAAATCAGCGGTTAGCATTTCCGTCAAAGCTGGGTGGCTGTTTTCACAAATGCCAGGAATAAAAGCCAACGATCAGAAGCTTTTCTCCCTCCTGACGACCCTCACTCTGGTGACCTGGGCCATACACTGGGACATCTCTGGAAAAGCTAGCTCAACCCTGGAGGTCACAAAGAAAGACACCACTGCCTGCTAGGGCTCATGGTTCCTTCCTGGAGCCGCTGGGGACCCGAGATAACAGACCTTAGAGCTAAGGAATGCATGTGAGTTTTGTTATTAAATATTTCTGCAATTTTGGCAGTTTCCGAAGTAAAAATGTGTCAAAGGGTAATATGTCTCAAGGACAGTCACTGTTAAATCAATATTAATTAAATAGGCCTCTTCTTATTTAACAAAGCACTGGAGTGTGGAGGAAGGGAGCTGCTGTGACTATTTTCCCTCATTTCCTTTTGCCATCTGTCAAGGAAGGTAAGACCTCCAAATCCCATACATCAGCATTTTTCAAAATACAGGCAATTTTCAGCTCAGGTTGCTTAGTTAATGATGTATTTACTGCATCTCCATCATGATTTTCCAGAAACAATGCTGGACTGTTAAGCTCAAAGAGACTAGGAGGAGTGTCTACAAAGACACCAGAAATTTTGAAGCAAGATAAGCATGTTGGGCGTAGTGTTTTCAATCACTCCAACACCTCAAAGGATGACAGTGCTTTGAGCCGGAGCTGATTGGTCCTGTCTCAGCCATGAAGAACAACCATGTGCAGGGTTGTGGATGCCCCCTGAGTGGGCCAGCTGAATTGTAGGCTGTGTGCAGAACAGGCCACTGGGTTGTGGGAAGGTCTCTGAGCAGGCTGGCTGAGTTAGGGAAGCTCTCTGAATGGACTGTGTGTGTCCTTGGCAACATGCAAAGCACCTCAAGGGGGATAGATTCCGATGAGATGAAGAGACACTGTGAAAACAATTACACATTTCCTGGAGCACAGATGGAATGGCCAGTAAGACTTGACTGTCACCTCAGAGGAAGCTGATGCTAATGGCAGTATTAATTCAGAAAGTCCTTTATCATATTACAAAGTCATTTATACCAACCCTATAACTTCAAAGAGGTTTAGGGGTTACTCTTGGCAGATCCCTGGTGTGAGATAAAGAAAACTAAGTTACTTACAAAAGAAAAGAGTCAAAATCAAGGTATGAGTATGGCAGAGGTCTCTCAAAAGGGAAAAAAAAAGTGAAGCTATTGAGGGCAGCTGTTCAAAGGTTAGAAAAGGGCTTTGGAGAACAACAAGAGGACACAAATCTGGATCAGTGTTGGCATTTGCCCAGTGTGGCATCCCAATAAAAGCATGGTAGAATTAGAGTGGCCAATCAAAACGTATGTAAACACAAGGGAGAGGATGGTTACTAAAATGTGAAGAGGAACTAGCAAAGAGTGTGGATGAGGAAGCCCTACTTTGTTTGGGATTCAGCATTTAGATGTGATTCCGTGAGCCCAGGCATGAACGTTTTTTGCCAGAGCATCCTAGGTCTGGCCAGTTCCCTCACACACAATGAAAGATGTCTGTACCTTTTGTAAAAGTATGCTACTGCTGTGGTGTTTGATTCAGTCCATGATAAAGGTTTGTTCAGAGGAGAATCCTTACTTGGGGAGTTATGTTTTGTTTCAGAGCCTGATCACATCATCTATTGCCACAGATTGTGGGAATACAGCAGTGCTGTGCCATCCACCATTGGAAGGCATCAGCTGTGCCCAGCTTCTCCAAGGACAATAATTAAAGATTTATTTCTGTGAGTGGTGATGGGCATAGAGAGGGAAAGAGAGAGCTTCCATCTGCTGGCTCATTTCCCCAGATGTCTGCAAGGGCTGGGCCTGGGGTCGGTGCAGGTTAGAACCTGAACTCAATACCACTTGGATGACAGAGACTCAGTCCCATGAACTACCACAGTGCCTCCCGGGGTTTACATTAGCAGGAAGCTGGAGTGAGGAGCCAGAGCCAGGTATTGAACCCAGGTACTCTGAAGTGAAACACAGGTGTCTTAACTGATGTTCAAACCACTAGACCAAATACCTGCCCAAGGGGTAATACTCTTTTTGGATTATTTTTAAAATTGTTATTTATTTACTTGGAAGGCAGGGTTAGAGAGATTTTCGTTTTGCTGGTTCACGCCCCAAGTGGCTTCAGTGGTTGGGGATGGTCAGGCTGAAGCCAGGAGCCAGGAACTCTACTTGGGTTTTTATGTGGGTGGCGGGAACTCACGTGGTTGGGTAGTCTGCTGCTGCTCTCCTAGGCACGTTAGTAGGAAGCAGAATTGGAAGTAGAGCAGTTTGGACTTGAACCAGCACTTCTATACCAGCGTCACAGGCAGCAGTCTGTTCCTGCAAAAGCAGGAGTCACTCAGGGAAGTGACTGTTATAAACATCACAAAGAAGTCCTAGTGGGAATAAAGCATGGAGCTGGGGAGGAACTGGGGGAAGTGTAGGGAGGGGAAGCTCCTCTCTCACAGGAGAAAACAGATGCTCCTTTCCTAAAGTCTTGTGGAACACATGCAGTCTGTTCTCTTTATATTAGCATCACAGGAACGTGACAATTATGTTGTAGTAATTCTCATGCATTTGTTGTGATCCTGGGAATCTCACGTATCAATGAATTCCTTTTAAAAACCAAAGTGATCAGCACCACAGCATAGTAGGCTAAGCCCTTGCTGCACCAATGGTACCCCATATGGGTGCCCGTTCATGTCCCAGCTATTCCACTTCCAATCCAGCTCCCTGATAATACACCTGGAGAAGCAGAGGGGCCCGGCCCAAGCATGGGAGGCCCGCAAGTCCTGGCTTCTCGCTTTGGATCAGCTCAATTCCAGTGTTGTACTATGTTACAGTGTTGTAGAGTGAACCATCAGATGGAAGATTTCTGTCTCTCCTTCCCTCTGTGAGTTTGCCTTTCAAATAAAATTGAGATGAACCAATTTTTTAAATTGCAAACAAATGATAGAATAGATGACCCCCACAGTATCAGTTCTTAAATCACAAGGTTAGCTTTTATGAAATATTATTTCAGTGAAGAAACGCTTACATGAAGCTTAGCAAAGTTTTAGCATCCTTCCCCCGCCCCCTATTAAATTCAATTGTTAAAGTGAAACAGTCTTTGTTCTAAATCTGAGTTTGTGCAAAAGCGTATCTGGAATGATTTAAAGCCAGTACTGACCAGGACTTCAGGGGATGCGGCGGTGGTGAGATTTCACAAGCAGGGTTATGATTTGCAGCGGACAGCCTTGGTCTTACAGTCTCCATTTGGACGTTCTGATGTTCCACACAGTGTGAGTGCGTGTCGGCAGTGTTGAGCTGAGCAGAGAACTCAGAGTCCACTGTTTATCCTGACCTTTGCTCACCTGTGCCCCATGGAGAGTGATACATTCATATGTCCTACTCAGAGATTTGAAAGACAAATATGGGAAACAATAGAATATCACAAAGGATAGCATCAATGCTTCAGGGATACCTTGCAATGTTTTAGCTAGATAGCAACTGTAAATGCTTGCTTTTCTTGTTCTTTTGCTCTTTGACATGGGAACACAATCCAAGTCCCCACTGAGTGCTAAGAACTGAGGTCCTTGAGCCGTCACTGATGCCTCCTGGGATCTGTCAACAAGCTGCAGTCAGGAATCAGAACCAGGAACCAAACCCAGACTCTGACTGGGATACAGGTGCCTTAGCAGGCATAACTGCTGTGCTAAATGTCCACCTCTTAAGCAATTTCTTATAAGCTGCTGCTATAACAAATGAGTAACATTGCATGCATACATACATATTTAATCTGAAAATAACATGCTGAGATGATATATAATTAAAGTGTCATAGAATTCAAAATGGGATAAGAGCAAATCAGACTAAAATTCTCAGGATCCGATTTAAAAGAATGAAGTATTTTGTTAAGATAAGGCAAGGCAGAAATAAAAAATATTTACACAAAACACCATTAAATATTCATACAAACAAAATTAAGTTTTCTTAAACTAAAATACAGGGTTTTTTTAAAAAAATAAATTTATTGTTATGTGAATTTACACAAGATAATTTACGGGCAAAAACCAAGCTGGAAAGCACTAAAAGTGCAAAATGATGTAACAGAGAATGGGTGGGGCCCGGCACAGTAGCCTAACAGCTAAAGTCCTCACCTTGTACACACCAGGATCCCATACAGGTGCTGGTTCTAATCCCAATGGCCCCACTTGCCATCCAACTCTCTGCTTGTGGCCTGGGAAAGCAGTCGAGGATGGCCCAAAGCCTTGGGACCCTGCACTCATGTGGTAGACCCATAGGAGGCTCCAGGCTCTCCTCCCAGTGGAAGTACCCAGCATTCCTTGAAAAGTCTACCTTTTTAGCTTTAAACTAAGAGGCTGAACTGTGACTGCAGCCAAGGTGTGATTGTGTGTCCATCTGTGTTCAGTGTATGCATTCTCATATTTGAGCTGCTCTGAGGGATCATGGGATAATCCATGACACTTCATGAAAAGAAGAAAGAACTCTGGAGCCTGGTCTTCCTTAGCTACTGGCTTATGGGTGACTGGAACCTCTTTGAAGACATTGTTGGCTGTCTAACATGGTCGTATTCCCCTCCCTGCACCCCTGCTCTCCAGATCACCAGCTGGGAGGTACTTATAGTTCTGAGAACCATCTAGCAGTATCTCAAGGCAGAGCATGTTACTTCATCTGGAAATTGCGAGATAGGAGGGAAAGTGTGCCCTGCTACTCAGGGTGACACTGCACCCAGAGGAACATCCCCAGCTGTTGTATCTTACAGTAGATCCTACACAAAAGCTTCAAGCTACGATACAACAGAAAAACACGCATATACACACTCTTGCACCCCAAGTCTGGAAACTAATTACAGGAAAGGACTCTGCTCACATCATGAGGAAACTTGGTACAGCCTTTGCCTTTCCACTTCAACAGCTGCTATACTCCATGTGCTGTTATACATCAATGGGGGTGACAAGGGGACCAATGTGCAGCATGGAATCAAGCAGCCACCCCTGGCCACGGGCATTGTCTGCCTTGTTGCAGGCATTTCCCAAAGGTCCAGGCACACTTAGGCTGATGAGGACAAATCATGCTGCCGGAGAGGAGTATGACAAGGGTGAGATTGCTTTATTTGAAAGGAAAACCTGCGTTGTTGGAGGTGTTGCGTGTTCTGAGCACATGAGCAAGATAAGCACCCGGTGCTATTGCTATTAATACTCATGGGAATGAGAAATGCAGCATTGCTTTGCGTGATAATTTTGGCCAGCAGGTGTGTTTGCACACAGATAAACAGAAATCCTGGATAGGGGCATAGGAAGCGAGGAGACAGCATTTCAAATGGAGCCAGAGAAAGACAAATACATGACCTGCCCACCCTGAACACCTGAGGATGGAGACAACTGGTAAACCATGTAAACTGTCAGACAGTGAGGGACTGACTTGTCCAAACATGCCTGTGAGAGTTGAATTATGCTCAGACTCTTGGCTGCTAACCACTTTGCATTTCAAATCTTCTAAAAAAAATTGATAAAAGCTATGGACATTGTTCCTCATTAAAAGAAAATGAAGCTATTCCTGCTGAAAGGGTATTTTGCATAGAATTTCAGAATGTTTGAAGAGTCCTGAGGGCTACTGACATACTTCCTCATTTCTGATTCCATGACGTGGCACAAAAGATTCCATTTAAGGGAACCTGGACTTAGCTGAAAGCAGTAACCGTGAAGGCCATGGGTGCAGGGAGGGAAGCCTTTGGGGGAAGCTCAGCTGCAGGGGAGCTGTCCTTCCTGAACCTCATCACCTGGTCCAAGCCATGCCTAAGAGGGCACCTGCTGCTGTGTGACATTCATGTGAGGCAGGAATGCAGCGTGGAATGGTTCATCTCAGTTTCTTCAGCTGCTGTAACACAGAAGAAGAGAGCATATTCCCAGGGAGTCTGTGGCAACCGAGGAGATTTAAAGGGAGGAGTCTTGCTTTGTTTGAGAGAAGATGACCAGGAGTTGCAGCTTCAGTGCACTTGAGACTCAATGGTGCAAGATGTAGTCAACAACAGAAAGCACTCCCTATGAGAATAAGGCTTTCACCTGAAACATGAAAAGGCGGAGAAGGAGTTTTTCCCTCATGTCTATAGAGAGAGTGTGGAATGTTACCTTTCATATTATATGATGTTCATACTGGTACTAAGGTATGGTGACACTCCTCCTGCCCATCTCTCTGTCAATTTTCTTTATTTTAAACATACTTACACCTACATGCACAGATATTTGCTCTTCTCCACTGCTTCACTCTTCAGATGTCCACAACGACAGCTGGCACTGGCCTGGGGGCTGAAGCCAAGAGCCAGGAGCTCATTCTAGGTCTCCCACCTGGATATCAGAAACCCAGGTACGGGGTCATCACTGCTGCTGCCCACGAGGTGTGTGAGCAGGGAGCTGGAGTCGGGAGTTGGATTCAGACATTGAACACTCCCCCACGGGAAGTGAGTATCTACACTGCTAGGTTAAATGCTATTCATACTCATTTAGCATTGGTGAAATATGCATATTGACTTCACTGGCTGTGATAGAGACTGAGCAGATTACATGCAAGACAGTGCCCATCACAGAGCCTGGCACATCACACAGAATCAGGAAAGGCACTTCCCCTCTCCTCCTTACCTCCCTATTCTCTTCCTATACATTTTTTTTTAATCTTTGATTTGTTTTGATGGCTAAGGGAGATATCAAACTAAGCTAAGACCTTTCACAAGTGAACTGTCAAATTTATATCTACCAAAATCCATGCATTGAAATAACAGCGAAAGGCGCTTTCAGATTTTTCAACTCATTTTCACCTTTATGATTGTTGATGGCAAACCCTTGGAACTGAGATGTTTCTTCCCCACAGCTCTCGTTCTTGTCAGACATGGAGGCCCTGTTTGCTTTGAAAATGTTCCTGAGCCTTCTACTGGAGATCTGGCGCCAACGTTATAAAAACAAAAGTACTTCCCTAGGGAGCACAAGAAAGTGTGTGGTTGGGACACCTCCAGAGACACAGGGACCTGGTGTATAATTTTAGCGTGTTGATTTGAGGCTTTATGTTTCCTTCGGCCTCTATAAGCTAAAGCTATAGAATCATATAACATACCCAGGTGTAGAAATGGACAAAAGATGAAAATGAGTGCTGTGCAGATAATTGGAACTGTTGGCCAAGGAACTTGCAGTTTCAGGTTGGGCACTATATAAACCCAGGAGTGCAAGGGCCTCAGAAGGGACCCTTACGACTGGGGAGTCTTCCTGGAGAGCCACCACCAAATGTTCCTGCAGCACTAGTGTGCTAATGCCGTACTCATGTGCACAGAATTTCTGCACTTGCCCCTTGCCCTCAAAGGAAAGTCTTAAATGTATTTTCATGTGGGGCTGGCACTTTCCTTCCACCTGCTAGCATCCCAATTCCAGTCCCATATGCTCTGCTTCTAATCCAGTTCTCTGCTTATGGCCTGAGAAGTAGCAGAGGATGACTGAAGTCCTTGGGCTCCTATTCCCACATGGGAGACCTGGAAGAGGCTCCTGGCTCCTGGTTTACAAAGGAATTCCTAGCACAGCTCGTTAAAGGGGCACAGACAAGAGACTGGGGTACAGCCCATCACTCCTGTTTCATGCCCAGTGAACATGCTGGAGTCTCTGTTTACCAAGGGCACAGTGTACCATGTGCCTATGGCCTCCCATATGGGCTAGGCAGGCAGAGATCCAGGGGCGAATTCCCATAGTGTCCAATATTGGACTGCCTGGGTTTGATGCTTGACTCTGCTCATGATTCCAGCTTCCTGCTAATACAGACCCAGAGTCTGTGGTGATGAATCAAGTGCTTGAGTTCCTGCCATCCACATGAAGCATCTAAATTAAATTCCTGATTCCCAACTTTAGCACTAGTTCGAGGCCTTTTCAGGCATTTGATAAACTAACCAATAGATAGGATTTCTCTTCCCCAACCCATCTCCCCAAGTTATTATTTTTTTAGAAATAAGATGTTTATTTTGTGTGCATTTTATAATATTGCTAACAGTGTAAAATACATTATTTATCTGTATTTTAAATTAAATGTACAAAAATGCATGCTTAAAGAAATGATGCTAAAATGACTGTATTGATCAGGAGTGTTATCAACACATTTGAGAGCCATTGTTCTTGGAAACTGTGATATCCAGAAGAGAAACAGCTCCTTGTCAGAGAACAAGGACATCAGAGCTCTTTCTCTTTTCATAGGCAGGTCTTCCACGTTCTCCAAGTCCATATCCAACCCACACCACAGGGACACTGGTGCTGCTGCTCTCCTGTGACTCCCAGAATGATGTCGAGAGCCTGCGATTCTATCTGAGTCTCCCATGTGGGTGGCAGGAACCCATCTTTCTCTGCTTTCCTGGCTGGGTTAGCAGGAAGATGGATTAGAAGCAGAGCAGCAAGGACTGCTTACTGGCACTCACGTAGGATACCAGCATCACAGGCAGTGGCTTAACCGGAAGTGCCGCAATGCCGACCCCTTGCTGTCCTTCTGAGGCACCCAGAACACCCTCTGATGGTCTGTCACACAGAAGGACTTCACTCAGACTTTTAAAATGAAAAAAAAAAAAACAAAAACCAAAACCAGGAATGATGCTGTCATATCTATTTCAATCTTTCCGTTTCTCTCTCTGGAAATCCTTTTGGATTGAGGCTACTGTGCGAGAAAATCCCTGTGCAGTGCTCCACATGAACCGATCCAGGACAGAACTGATCATCTACAACTTAGTCCCTGGAGGGGCATCTCTTTCTTGTCTCATTGCATGGTTTCCAATGAGGAAAAGCTGTTTATTCTCAGCTGTTTGCTACAGAGTGGTAAACTCAGGGCAGGCCTTCATCGTTCACTGTTGTTTCCCTCTTCCTCTCATGAATACCCCAAACCAGGGAAGGAGCCATTGCCAGAAACAGCATAACAGGATGTGCCGTGTGCAGGTTCACTGGGTATGAGCCATGGGTCTGCAGCCATGGGCCCCTTCTGTGACTTCTGCTACTTCACAAGAAGGAAATTTGCAAGATGCTTTAAAGGAAGAGCTTTAAGAGAAAAATGAAGCTGAAGACATCCATGGGAGCTCCAAGGTTAGAGAAACCTTGTTATAAGGCTACTCCATTGTAGCAAGTACTCAGCCCAGCAGTGACAAAGCCAGTCCAGGTGCCTGCATCCCACATCAGAGTGCCTAGGTTCCTTGTCTGTTCAGACCCCTGACTCCAGCTTCCTGCTAATGCAATTCCCAGGAAGCAGCTGCCATGCCTCAAGTAATTGGGTTCCTGCCTAGGAAGCCCTGGATGGAGTTTCTACATCCCATGTTTGACATTGCTGGAATTGACAGCTTCTATAGGGAATGGAAACTCTCTTCTTCTCTGTCTCTGTGTGTTTTAGATGAATGAATAAAATGCTTCTCAGCCAACCTTGAATTCCTAATTCAGGTATAGAGGCGGGATGATGCTCTCTGTCTATCCTTAGGTGGTCCTGAGGGTGGAGAGGCACAGGTGTCCAGGTGGAGCTCTCTCCTCGTAGCGCTGTCGTAGTATTCCCCTCCACTGGCCCCTGCAGAGCCTCACCATTGGAGTCCCACAGGCAGGAATAAGGAGATATCACATATCATCCTGTTTTGCCTTCTATCTGTCTCCTTCCACATCATGCTGAAGTGTATCGATCCAGGAGACCCTGGTCACAGCTGACATTTCCTTCCAACAAATTAATGAATAGGAGAGAATTTTGATGAATTGAGCAGAGTCTAGATGCTTTATCTTACACTGACATTTTGATTTTTTTTTAAAGGATATGCGCCCCTTAGCTGTATCCTGCAGGTAGATGACTCCATTACTGCACTCATCTTTTGAAAAGGTAAAGAAGATCATCAGAGTTGCCAGCATGCTCACGTCCTAGCTTTGCAGCTTGTCATAATTCACAAGGCTCTGCCACTGACTGCTGGAATGAAAAGACAGGGAGCACAGAGAGAGACAGGGAACAGAGCAGAGTAAGGCAGAGAGGGCCCCGGTTAGTCTCTGGATCCGCAACTGCCTATTAGGCCCAAATTACAGAGGCAGCAGCCAGCACGTTGAAGTGGAATGTCCAAGTTGGCACCCAGATAGCCATAGCAGGATCCCAAGGTTCTGGCCAGGAAACTGGTTTTTTGAGTGCAAGCAGGATGTTCATGGGAAAATAGTACAGTTTTAATGTGGGAGCCAGAAAACCTACTTCTAGCTTTGAATGCCATGGTGTTTGGGACAAGGGACACAAATCATCAGATTGCGAAGTCCAAACCTGCGGCCACAGTAGTGTTACAATCTATACAGTCTATATTTTGAGTGGCTGTTATCCACTATAATTCTAGGCACTTGATTTAAGCAAAAATTGTCTTTGTATGGTGTCCCAGAGCTTACATTTTAAAGGTAGAGTAGGACAGTTGCTAGCCCTGCACAAGTCAATGGAAGCTTCAGGGTCTTCAGCAGGCGTTTCAGTTCATTTCAGTGTGAATAGAGGAAAGGGGTCAACTTACACAGAAGAGCAATAGGAAGAGCTATGCACCAGAGCAAGGTTTATCCAAGAGAACTTGCACCCGTGGGAAACCTGACTCCAACATAGTAACTTGATGATGAGGCTGAGGATCAAAGAGCACCTCAGTGCCTGCCAGGGCAGGAGTGGGTTTCAATAGCAGAGTCACTGAGTGAAGCTACACTGTGGCTTGGTTGATGTGTTTGATGAGAATTTGTTCTGGAGCTGAGGGCATGGGACATCAGGAAAATCGCAGAATGTGCAATGGAGCAGAGCTGAGACCTTGGGTCAGCCGTCCCAGCTCCAGGCTTCAGATTGGCTCAGCTCTGGCTGTTGTGGCCTCCTGGAGAGTGAATCAGTGGAAGGAAGGTCCTCTTCTCTGTCTCTCCTCCTCCTCCTCTCTGTATATCTGACTTTACAATAAAGAATAAAATAAATCGAATTAAAAAAATACTCTTCTCTTAGCATTCAAATGCCCTTTTCTCAACATGAAACAGAATGTTACCTGGAGGGTGTTGGCTGTGGGACTGAGCAGATAACAAAGCTCAGTTTGCCATGGGTTTTCCCACTGGCAGCACCTGCCTGCTCATGCTTTAGCCTCTCACCCTGTCACCAGCCAGCATCATGCTGTCCACATTCCCCCTGTTGGCTGATTCCAGCCCCATCTCCCTAAGGTACATCAGGGCTGAACCAGCATCGGAGATGAAAACGCAGGAAATGGTGCTTCCATCCCAAGCAGAAGACTCCTGGGTCAAGGTCATGGTTCTGGAAGCTTCCAGCACTCCTCCAGGAAGGAGCACTTACATTAGCTGTCCCTCTGGGTGGAGAGTATCAGGTGTGCTTGCTCCCCACGCTCAGCTCCTCCCCACCGGCCAATGCATGCCTCTTTATGTAGGACAGTTAGAGGTCAGTCTACCGGTGCCAGAGCATCACAGAGCTCCACAAAGGCTCTCCCAGGAAGGAGAACAGCCACTTTGCTAAAGTTGAGCAGGAGCAAAGGGAAGTGCACAATCAGAACAGCATGAATTGCCATGCATCGCCCACATGAAACTTGCAGGATTTTTCAAGGCTTTCTCAGGTCTTTCTTTCTCAGAAAAAGATAATAGTCTTTAAAATACATATGAATGTCTTCAAGATCTAAGAGACCTCTCCATCTCATGTTGAGTTCTGAGGGTTAAGCTTTGACTGACAGCAATCCTGTCAGGGGTATATAGAGGGAGAGAGAGTCAATGGTGTGTGTGTGTGTGTGTGTGTGTGTGTGTGTGTGTGTGTGTGTGTGTGTGTGTTTTAAGGAGTTGGCCCCTGTGTGTAAGCTGAAGAACCAGGATACAAACAGTGGACACGAAATAGAAGGAGAATATCTCATGCTGTGTTTGTACCCCAAGTCCAAGATGAGAAAGAATGTTACTGCCTGATACATGATGAATTTTGAAATGACATGTCTGAACTAGGAAGTCAATCAGCATGATAACACTTAGTGTAAAGATTTTAAAATTATAAGAGAAGTAAATTGGATAGAGGAAATGAAAACACTGCATACTGTTGCATAGAAAACCCTGTTGTTGTCTGTCAGCTGAGGATACACAGTTTCACCAGAAGCAACTGGCCTTGCTCTCTGTTCACATGACACCTGTGAAAGACTGCAGGTACCATGTACCTGAAATCAGTGGCAGACTTATGCATGGGCCAGAGAGTGGGTTGTTGGCTGCTTATTACAGACTGTGAGTTGTTCTATCGATGGCAGAGGGAAAGGAAAAAGGAGGAGAGTGGAGATTACATTGCCATTTGAAAAAGAGCCTAATTCATCTCTGAAGACCACAGCACAGCACAGAGTTGGCTTCCTTGAGTGACAGGCTTGGCCTCAGGGGCAGAACTGTGATACCCTTGTTTCTGAAGCTGAAATGACTCCCTGCTTGTTTCCACAGCCCAGTGGCTCACAGGCCACAAGAATGGGTCAAGAAAAAAGCTGAGGAAGCTTTCCAGGGGAGAGGATCTGAGAATCCCATCAGGTGCCAGGTTGTTGACAGCAAATCTGGAAGTCACAGCACTCCTCTGTTGTGCAGATGAAACTGTCTCTCGCTTGCCACAATTTAATTATATTATTTCCTTCCCTGTCTTCCTCATTCTGCTGGTCTCACAGGAGGGGGTAAGAGAGAAGAAGAAGGAGGAGGAGAAGGAGGAGAGAGAGAGAGAGAGAGAGAGAGAGAGAGAATAATGATGAATGATGAGCAGATCAGATCAGTAATCATTGAGGTATTTGGACTTCAGATGAAACTTACATCACAATGTCATTGTCAGATGCTCAGCATGGGACCTTCACAGCACAGGGCAGGACTGTGGGCGAAGGAGAGGGTGGAAAAGAGATAAGGAAGCTTGGGCCCAGTCCCAAAACTATACAGATGCCATCCCCAGCTGCCCTTCAGGGTTTGTGCAATGTACTACTAGCCACAGGGCATCTATCCAGGGTTCGAGAGCCGCTACCAGCATCCAGGGTGCTGAAACCCTGGCCTTCTTGTTGTGCTTGCCTGATTGGAAGACAGAAAGACCCAGCACACAGAAGGGTATCTGGGCTGCCTTTCCTGAGAGGGTTGGGGAAGAATCATCATGGCGAACCCCACGCAGAGGGAAAAAGCCTGGAAGGATTACAGTAAATTGCATTGTTAAATTCAAGGGAGGGACAGCTTTCGTATCTGGGGCACATGGAACAAAGACCATAAAAATACAGTAAGTCTTTCTAAGATTCATGGGAAATGGACTATGTTGTGGTGCGATGTGTGTTAAGAGACCATCGCTTGCAACACTGGCATCCTATGTTGGAGTACCTGTTCAAGCCCTAGCTGATCCACTTCTGATCCAGCTCTTTGTTAATGCTCCTGGGATGGCAGCAGATGATAACCTGGGACCCTGCCACCCATGTGGGTGGCCAAAAAAGAGTTTCTAGATCTTTAACATCTTTAACATCTTTCAATGTACAGATGGCTATGTAACATGTGAAATACTGCTGCATGTGTCTTACAGATTTAGGTATAATTTTGTTAAAATATGAACACAGGCACAGTGTTCTGGCTAATGTTTTTCTGACAATCGAAAGATAATACCGGGGAGAATTTATATGGGGAGTGCCATTTAGTTGGCTATGTTTTACTTCAGGCTAGGGTTGTAAATACTGCAATGCTCAGTATATTGCATTAATAGTCATTTGTGTGTCTTCAATGGAGAAAACTGGTACTTTGTGCATTTTAAATTGACATAAAAGTTGTATGTGCCTTCATGTGCAGCATGATGTTTTGAAATACAGATACATTGTAGAATAGCTTATAGAACTAATTAACGTAGCCATTGCCTCAGCACAGCTCAGGGGTAGAGCTTTTGGATTTGCAGAGAAAATTAAATTTTTGAGAAATAATTCTGGGTAGCCAGAGGCAATGTTAACACTTTTCCTGGGGGCAGAACTTGCTCAAAAAAACCAAAGCACACATCTTCCTGGAGCAACAAGGTCCACTCAAAGATGTAATAAGACAGAACTGGGAACACAAATAAAAGTTCAGGGAACCTATCTGTTACATATTATAGATATTCAACTTCATTCATGCATGTGTTTTTTTAAGTTTCGCTGATTTAGTTGAAAGACAGGGTGTCAGAGAGAAGGGAAGACATGAAGAAATCTTCACCTGCTGGATCACTCCCTGTACACCTGTAAGAGTTCAGGACTGAGCCAGCAGAAGCCAGGAACTTGGTGACGAGTTCCCAAGCACTTTGGCATCTTCACAGGTGCATCAACAAGAAGCTGGGTAGGAAACAGAGCAGCTGGGTCCAGATCCCAAGCACCACAGCAAAGTGCCTGTCCTGTGTGCCTTTACCCCCTGTCCTTCCAGCTTCCTTTTCTGATGGGCACCACCATTTCGCTCATCAGGATTCACGTGTTCTGCCCTCACTCCAGCATTATCTGCACATATCCCAATGGAGGCTATGGCTTCTGTCAGAACTACCCGCCCCCCACCCCAGGCCACAGGGATGGATGGAGTCAAGTGATTTTGCAAGGAGTCACTAGAAAGAGCTTCTGGTCCAGGTGAGCCCCAAAGCTGCTCCCATTCCTGTGCATATGCCGCATTCTCCAGCAGGCCACAGCAAGCAGTCCATGAAGGAGAGTTCCTGGAAAAGAGCCTGTGGGAACCAGGCCCCAAAGGGCTGGGTCTGATCCCAATTCCCAGCTCTCCAGGAGCTCTTTCTGAGCAGGACTTAGAATGCTAGCTGATGACCCATCACTTCACAGGAAATATCAAATCCAGCTCCTTGCTAGCAGCAGAGGGGTGCTCTGCCTTCAGTACTCATTCACCTGCAACCTGCCAGGTCATCAGGTCCCTGAGCCCCCAGCAGTCAGCAGCACCTTCTCTGGTTACAGATCTGCCTCATTAGCACAACCAAATCAGCTTCCCAGAAACCCAGTTCTTCTGAGAGAAGACACACTTCTCCCAGCCAGAGACCCTTGATGAAGACCCCAGGAGGGGGACATCACTGTCCTTATTTTGAAAAATCCAGGAGAAGCAGAGAAAGGAGAGGTGGCACTTGGTCTCTCCTGTCAGATGTTTCACAACACTGGTGCTGGCCCACATTGACAGATTGTTTAAACAACATCAAGCTAGACTAATGAAAATCAAAGTTCAAGGACTTATTTCAATTCTGACGAACAATCCGCCCATTTGTAAGGATTTGCTGACTGGCTGGGGAATATTTCAAATTTGCATGTCATTTGCCACTTCAGAGTTTTTCTCCAAGAGCGTCTAATCTCCTTTCTCTGTTTCTCAAAAGGTCTTGACTTGCAATCCTTAAATTACACTTGTCTTGCTTCCTCTTCAATGAAATGAACCCAGCTTTAAATAACTCATCTACATGCAGGATTTTGGAGTGAAAACTTTTGGAATGAAAGCTTTCTCTCCAAGTACCTATGTATTGTGATGACACCAAACTCATTTTTGCCCTATGTCATTCCTTTGTGCTTAAATTATCTTTCAGTCATTATGGTGTTGTGCTCCAACCAGCAGAGCCAGTAATGTGGACATGGAGAGGGTCTGGGGATGAAGCACTGACAGGAGACCAGGGATGGTAGAAACCTCTGCAAAGTCTCCCTTTATTGCTCCTTCACCTCTCCTTATATGCTCTACTCCCCCTCCCACATCCTCATTGAGCAGGATATTGGATACAGATGAGTCCAATTAGTCTAGGTGTTTTTAGCCACAAGCCCAGTTCCTGTTCCTGCCCAGGCCAGTGAGCATTAATCAGCTCCTTAGCCCACAATAGTGTTGTGCGATAAGTCACTGTCTATGATGCCAGCATCCATGTGTAATTATCTCAAATGCATCTCATTGTAAGTTCCAGAAGCTGCTTCACTTTTAGTTCAGCAGCCTTATTAATATGCCTGGGAAAGCAGCAGAAGATGGCCCAAGCACTTGTGCTTCTGCCACTCACGTACACCACACCTGTCTGTTGGAGCCATCTAGAGAATGAACCAGCAGATGAAAGCTCACACTCTCTCACTAATATAAGTATCATCCTTTCTGTCAGTCTGTCTTGCAAATAACTGAAAGAATAAACAAATCTGTAAAAAAAAATTAATCTGTTGTTCTGGACCCACAGAAATAGCTGTTGCCGAAAGGATTTCCCTCATCAGAATTGTTTTGTCTGTGTTTTAGAAAGATCTTTGAATCAGCAAAGCCATTTTAGACATTTAACTTCCCTTATCTTTTGTCCCACACAGGACATTTCTCGAGAGTCAGTAAGGAAACAAGACCTCGTGTCCCATGCACTCCAGAATGGCTTGTGCCCTGGAACGTGGCCCCACGGGCACCTTCCCCTCAGCTGCCTTTTGCTCGCGACTGAATCTAGTGTCATCCCTCTGCTCTGTATAGAGGAACCTGACCTGACTTTTCACAGGTGTCTTCCCAGCCACCAGGAGGGGACGTTGGCTAGGGTGCCTGGTCAAGGGGAATGGCGGGGTGGCAGGGAAGGATCTGAACAGGTCATCCTCTCATCTTGAGAGTCAGCTTCTCCCATGGGGAGCCCCACCTTGGTAGAAGGCTTTTGTTCCAATGATGGTTTCTGCTTTGTAGACATGGTTCTGCTGTAAGCACCTAATCTCTATTTCTTCAAGCTAGAAGCGGTTTTCTGCCATTGCTATCCTCTTGGTTCCGTGTCCATCCCCAGTGTGGCTTTAGATGCATCCTGTAGCTGAGTTAACTATCTCTCAAGTTAAAATCTTTCCATTGGCCTACCTGTCCTTCACTCTGTTTTCCCATACTAGAATGATGTGCAGTGTATGATTTAATTATACCTGTTTTTTTTAAACCTATATCTTAAACATTAGTTCTAGAAATGGGTGAATTTGCAGTTACAAAATATTCAAGAGGGCAACAGAAAAAAGAAGATATTACAGGAGAGTCCGACATTCCACACTGTTTTTCCTTGGGCATGTGGTCAATTTGTAAGTGATCGACAAATCAAGCTGAGATCCTAGAGATTAACGATGTAATTAATCTGAAGAAGGAAATGAGAGAGAGAGAGAGAGAGAGAGTATTTTCAGATCTGCCCAGAGGTGGTGTCTTGGAGCAGCCCCTCTGCATGGTTTCTTCTAGGAATTAAAAGCACGCTGGAAGGAGGCCAGTCCTCACCAAGGCTGAGATGCCAGCTCAAGGTGCACTTCCTCCCGATTGAACCCAGGGCCCTTCCAAAGGTTGTCGGTCAGAGGAGAATCCAATTCCATCTGGGGGAACATAAATCACCCAAAGCCCATGTAATTGCAAAACAAACAAACAAAAATGCAACAAACTAGACAGAAAAAAAAAATGACCTAATCGTCACAAACCAATAAGAACAAGAGAAAGGGAACAGAACCACGATGCATTGAAAGCACAAGTTCATGACACATTGGATTGGGGAGTTTTCAGCCCAGCACTTAACCAAAGCAGCAATAAAACAACAACAACAGAACAGCTATAGTGTTTAAGTTCAAGAAAATAGATGGGAAAATCTCCCTAAGCAATTGAATCCTAAAGTGGAAATTCTAGAGCTGAAATAATTCCAAAACATTCAAATAATTGAACAGCAATTTGGTTGCAATACTTTCAGTTAATAATGAATTAAAATACATGTCCATGGAAAATATGCAGACATGGGTGTTTGGCATATTAATGTAGATGATAGTTAAGACACCGCCATCCTGTATGTACAAGGCTCGATTCAAGTCCCAGCCCCATTCAGATTCTGGGCTTAAGCTAATGTATACTAGGGAGGCAGCAGGTGGTGCCATGTGGGTGTCATGAATTGAACGTCCAGCTGCTGCCTTTGACTTGGCCCAGTCCTAGCTGTGGTGGGAATTCTGGGGAGTGAATAAACAGATAAAAGATCTTCATTTTACTTTCTCTCTCTCTCTTTTTAAAGATTTATTTATTTATTGGAAAGTCAGATATACAGGGAGGAGGAGAGACAGAGAGGAAGATCTTCCATCCGATGATTCACTCCCCAAGTGAGTGCAACGGCCGATGCTATGCCGATCCAAAGCCAGGATCCAGGAACTTCTTCCAGGTCTCCCACATGGGTGCAGGGTCCCAAAGCTTTAGGCTGTCCTCTACTGCTTTCCCAGGCCACAAGCAGGGAGCTGGATGGGAAGTGGAGCTGCTGGGATTAGAACCGGCGCCCATATGGGATCCCAGCGTGTTCAAGGCGAGGACGTATGCGGCTAGGCCATGGTGCCGTGCCCCATTTTACTCTTAAAAAAAAATTAATTTTACCAAAGGTAGAAAATCACAGATTGAACCACAAAGAGATGATGAATGACAGTAATTGCGTGAGGTTGCAATGTCACAAGAAGGATGAGGAGAGAAGAAATAGGGCAAAATAATGTTTTTCCTTACTGGCCAAGAATTTCACAAAATCTAAAGAAAGCTCCCCTGACCAACGTCAAGAGGTCCTCTAACTTATAAGAGAATTGATCTTAGAAAAATTTATCCTTAAATATGTCACAGTTAAACAGTTGTAAATCTGAGACAAAGTAAATATCTTAAAAACAACCAGAGAAAAAGAATGATATTAACTTCCAAGCAGCAAACATTAAAATCCGACTAGCACAAAAAAACTACATTCTGCAGCTTGTAAAAGTGTATTTCAAAAAATGTGGTAACATGCTTGTAAGAAAAGTAAAAAAGAGAATTTATTATCAGTAGTTCCACACCAAAATAAATGTAAAAGGTACAGCTCGTAAGATTAGCAGCATGCATACATATGTATGTATATTATAAATACATATACACATATATATGACAAAATGATCCCAATAATGATATCAACAAGGACACATCATATTTGCAGCTTATGCATCACTCACAGTAATTGATAAAAAAAAAAGTCCACATTGGAACAGTGGGTTAAGCAGTCAAATGTAACAGAGGCATCAAATATGAACACTGGTTCATGTTCCTGCTTTCTACTTCCAATCTAACTCCCTGTTAATGCATTTTGGAAAACAGCAGAAAATGCTCCAAATATTTGAACCCCTGACCTCACAGTATGAGATATGAATGGAGTTCCTGGTTCCCGGCTTTGCCCTTGGCCCCACCCTGTCATTATGTCCAATTGTGGAGTAAACCAGCTCTCTCTCTCTCTCTCTCTCTCTCTCTCTCTCCTTCAATTGGCATAACTCTTATTTTTTTTTTAAAGACTTATTTTATTTTTATTGGAAAGTCAGATATACAAAGAGGAGGAGAGACAGAGAGGAAGTTCTTCCATCTGATGATTCACTGCCCAGGTGAGCGCAACGGCTGGTGCAAAACCAGGAGCCAGGAACTTCCTCCAGGTCTCCCATGCGGGTTCAGGCTCCCAAGGCTTTGGGCTGTTTGCACCTGCTTTCCCAGGCCACAAGCAGGGAGCTGGATGGGAAGTGGAGCTGCCGGGATTAGAACCAGTGCCCATTTGAGATCCTGGCATTCAAGAAGGGGACTTTAGCTGCTAGGCCATGCTACGAGGCCCAACTCTTACTTTTCAAATACAGACATTACATATGTAAGTACATATGCATAAAACATATATATGCATCTGACAGTACATAGGTGAAGCTGTAGAACTCTCCCATTTTAATGTGTGTCACTACACTCCAGATCTCATGAACTTACTTTTTGATGAGCACATGTCATCTTCATGACGATAGACTGTATCATGGGCCTTAACACCACACGCATAAATTACAGAGATTCAAAATCAAACAGTGTGTTCTCTGACAATAGCAGAATCAATATAGAGCCAAATCCCCAAATACATGGTTATTAAACAAAACACACATCTAAACAAACCGCAGGTCAAACAATACATCTCCAAAGGAATGATGACATGTTTCCATGTGATTGATAATGCAAATAGAGACTATCAAGGCTGTCAGATGTGACTAAACCTGTGGAGAGGAACATTAAAGCTGACATATCACAAGAGAGACTGAAAATGAATGTTCGAAACACATGTCATAGGAAGTCAGAAAAAGGATCCAAAAGAAATCAGGAAATCTAGACATAAAACAAAGAGATAAAATCATGGTCCAAAGCCAGAAGCCAGTAACTTCCTCGGGGTATCCCGCATGGGTGCATGGACAGAGGATTTGTACCATCCTCTGCTGTATTCTCAGGCACACAAATAGGGAGCTAGATTCGAAGCGGAGTAGTTAGGGCTCAAAGCAGTGTTCACTTGGGATTTTGGTATCAGATGAAGTAGACTAAATAGAAACTGTCCCAGGAGACAAGGAGTGCCTTTATACAGCGGTGAAGGGCTTAGTTTATCAACAGGATGTAATCCGTGGTCAGTTCCTGTGGACACAATGTTGGAGGACCTTGATATGTGCAACAATTAGGAGGAGAACTGAGGGGGGAACTGGGCAGCAGCATGAGATGGCCTCAAAAAAGTTCCTGGGAAAATGAAACGGAAAGATAAAGTACAGTTTTCATCAACTTTTTGAAGCTCCCATGGACAACAATATTATGGAACCTGAATACTTCACTTTCAGCCATGGATAGATCATTGAGACAGAAAATCAGTAAGATTATACCAAACCCGGGCGATGTCATAAATCAAACTGGGCCTAACAGACACACATGCAACATTTCACCCCAAAGTTCTGCTCAAGTGCACATGGAACATTCCCCAAGACAGATAACACGTCGGGTACCACATAAGTTTTAATGAGTGTAAAAAGATTTCTGTGATACTGTCTATTCTAACCAAGCTCCAGATAAAAACTTGTAGGAACCTTGGACACCAACAAGATATTGCCCCTTCGCATCTTACCACACTCACAAAGTCCTGCCAGTGCTGAGTGAGCTGACAAGGAGCACACAGCACAGCACAGCAGTCCCGGAGAGCAGAGCTCTTTGATAACTGTGAAATCTGAAAGTCTGAGGGCCTCTCCTGTTTACCTGGAAACAGAAAAGATTGAAACAATGGAAGCAGAGAAGAAACACAAAAGAGGAGGTTGAGAGACACTCCTGGAGAGAGATCACCAGGCATGATGAAAACACTTTTGACTAGCTATGCAGGCTGTATTAGATTTCTACATCTGTTGTAGAAATAAAAAAAGAAAAAGAAGAAGAAAGAAAGAAAGAAAAGAAAAGAATGTTGTAGGTAATTCTATTAAAAATATTTAGCTGTGTCGACATAATTTTTTTCAATAAATAAAAAAAAAGAGACTCAGATTGCTTCACAATGTGATGTTGACCTATCTTGCAATCGCACTTAGGATTTTCTTTGTACTGGTCACTTTCCATGAAGATGTGACATGTGTTCCTGGAGATGGAGGAAAGCAGTAACTTTCACCTAAAATTACTTCTGTAAATACACATTTAAAAAAAACACAACACCATGAGAGTTTTCATTAATGTAGTAATTGTAGTGAAACCCAGACTGATTTTCTTCTGGATTCTGTAAAAGAATGTGGAACAAATGCACATCAGCTACCATGGACGTCATTTTTATCAAAGATATCAATCAATCTGCTCCATCCTCCACTCTCCTCTTATTTTAAGTTGTACAGCACAGAGAAGTTAAGAATTAACCAGAGTTAGCTAGAAGTGGGATGCAGGAAGCAGACTGATGGGCACTCAGGACCTGGCTTCTGACTTGTCCTTTTAGTCTTAAGCAGTCATTCCTAGGGTTGACTGAAAACCACTGATCTGGATACAAAGTCCCTGGCCATCTCAGGATGTGGAACGAACCCAGATCAAAGACCTGGAAGTACAACACCAAAGAGTAAGAAAGTCTGAAGAGAAAACCTGGGGGCAGTTCTTACACCATCCAGAGGCACTGGAGCAGGTGTAAAGGTGGCATGGGAAAGCAGTGGAAGAAGACTCAAGTACTAGGAACCCCACGCTCACATGAGAGAGCCCATTGGCTCTAACTGTCAAATAAATAGATCTTTAGGAGAAGAAACCATCCTCCCACCTGATGCAGTACACCTGCCCCCAGGTCTCGACTCTGACCCAAACTACCATCATGGTGTGGGGGCCAGAGCAGGCAGAGCAGGGTCTCCCAGCGAGTGACTCAGGACTCAGGCAGGGTTGGAGCTGGACATGGGGCAGGTGCTGGGCACTCCACTCCAATGCCTCTTTCTGTTGAAAATGAAGCAGACTAACGGTCCAGCCCTGTTCCCAGGAGATGCGGCCTGACCATCAGCATTCAAGAGCTACATGCAAAACTCACGCACCAACCTGACAGAGGAAAAGTAATGCAGCAGCTACATGAGTCTCATGGACCTGAAACTCTGAAATCCCATTAAGGTCAGTCCTGAGGGACAACTGAGGTGTGGCCTTGGGGCTCTGAACTGCCTGGAGCCTCTGAAGTAGAGGCCAGGATAGGAGGGTTTGTAGCTGAGAGCCCTGGCCCTGGGTCTGTGCTGGGAGGTGAGCAGGGCTGGAGTGCAGGAACCATGCCCTGAGGCTGTGCCCACAGCTGTGCAGGACAGCACAGAGACCCAGAGAGATAAATGCAAGTGACCAGAAAAGTAGAGCCCAGGCTATTTCTGAGCATGTCTTATCAGCCCACCTTGTGACTGGGATTAGGCAGGGGATTCTATCTTAAGGATCTGACAGATCCCTGGGAAAAAGAAGGGCCTGAGTGGGAAGAGATGGCCAAAATCTCAGCCAATGAAGGACACAGGTGGGAGCAGGCACTCCAGGTTGATTGTGCAAAGGGCAGAGGGGAGGAAGAGGCGAAAGTCCCTGGGAATGTTAAAATGGTCCCAGGTGTCCTGAGCCCAGGGTGCACATTCACATCTCTAAACAGATTTCGAGGAATCAGGCAAACTCAGCCGTTCCCAGGCTGCCTTTCTGATGACAGCACCCCTGCCCCCCGGGACAGTGAACGTCCCTGCCTTGCCCTGAGATCCTTGTGCTCCTGGTCACCAAGGTCTAGTAGGCATCTGCCAGCAGAGTGGCCACCTCCCCTGTCCCTTCTCAGTCCCTGGGCTGAGTCTCAGCCAGGAGGAGAGAGTCACTGGTCCTTCCCTGGCTTTGCCTGGGAGTGGGACACTGCTTGGCTTGGGACCCTTTCATACAGTTTTGTTGCTCTTGTTTTTCAGTGAGAAGCTGCCCCACCAAGGCAATATTGGGATGAAGGTGGAACATTGAGCTTGGCCATGGGCTGCTTGGGAGATAGCACTGGCAGGTCTGTGGGTCCAAGCAGTGGTTAAGGCATCATTTGGTCCTCCAGGGACAATTATCCCTGGGAGACCTGCCTACATCCACCTGCCCCAGAGCAGACCTACACGTCTAGGGTCCTTGCCTGTGGGCCACTGTGACCCATTTACATGGATAAGATGTAACTGGGTACTCAGGAGTCTCAGGTTTGAGGATGGGCTGTGTAGTCATCAGAGGCCAGGCCCCTTGGGCTCCCCTTGCCATAATGTCTGGGCCTAGGGCCTCTGTATTTCCCTATGTTCTTTGCTCCTGTGATGTACCCAGTGACCACTCTTGGAGGCCGGCCCCTGGGTTCTCCCCCTCTTGTCTCCTTTCTAGCACAAACTCCAGGCAGCCCGCAGACTGCAGAAGTGGGTTAAAATGGTGAAAAATTACAAGAAGTATTATAGCACCAAGAAGATACTAAGGAGAGGAGGGCCTTTGGAGAACCTGAGACAGAGCTGGGCTGAGCAGCACCAGTGGCTGTGTCAGGCACCATCTGCCATCACAGGCCAAAGACCACTGTCCTGCCTCAGAGAGGACATGGGTCTTCTGCACCTCTCTCTCTTACACACACACACACACACACACACACATCACTGTCCTGGGCTAAAATCTAATGTCACCATTGGGCTGGTTCCTGGCACCCTACCAGCATAGTTAGCACAGAGCAGGGGATGTGGGTCCTCCCCCTCACCCTCCAGTCACTGTGAGTCATGATCCAGGAAGACCGAGGCAGATCCACAGAGCCCACAGCCTGCCCTGCATGCTCCCTCACTCTGCATACTCGCCAAGGTGGGCCTGGGAAGGGGTCTCACCACAGCCCTGTCTTTCTTGCAGCTTTGTTCAGAGTCCACAAGGGCGTCCCCGCCGAGGTGCATGGGAAGGTGTGGGTCATGATGGTGGATGTGGAAACCAGGAAGGCCTAGAATCCAGGGAAATTTGAGCTTGGCCAGGGCCCTCAGCCTGAGGTGGCCCACCTTCTCAGGCCTGGCCAGGAGCCAGTGGCTCTCATGTGGTGGACAAGTGAAGCCCAGGCTGAGTGGCCCTTCAAGTGGGCCTAGGGTTCCCTTCCCCTGGCCTTCCTCTCTGGATCCTGCTTCAGTCTTCCTGCTCATCTCCATGGACTCTGCTGGGCCTGGCCACCTGCACATCTGCTGGAGGCACAGCCCTCCTCCTTGTTGGGCCACCCAGGTGCTTGGCCACAGGAAGGCCCAGAGCAGGTGCAGGTTCCTGGTGAAGAGACTGCTTGGAATGAGAGCATGGTCACGTGTGCTAGGGGCCCTCAGCTGGTTCTGTCTGGACCCACAGGGGAGTGAGCTTCCTCAGGGAACTCTCCCCATGAGCCAGAAGAGCTGCTGTGGACCTGGGGGGCTTGAGTGGTGGTGGGCCCATGGCAGGCACTGAGGCTGGTGTCTTCCCCTTGCCCCACCCTGCAGCAGCTAAAGAGCGAGCCAGGCTCTGCTCAGATCACATTCAGATAAATGTGGATGTTCTATGGACCTTCCAAAATCGCCTGATGTTCCAAGAACAATACGGAATCCAATGAGGCCTCTTGGCTACAGTGACCCTGGGGACAGGGAGGGGTAAGGGTCTAGGGGAGACTGCGTGCAAACCTAAAGCACAGACCATTTGCAACAGAAAAAGCAATGAGTGTCTGGGCCTCTCATTATATTAAAGTTTTACTTTCCAAAAGCTCTTATGGGATGAAATGAAAACAAACAGAACAGAGAGATGATGTTTGCAAAGTATATAAAATGAAGGTCTTAAAATTTATTTTATAGAAAGAGCTCTTGAATCTTAGTACCAGAAAGGCAAATGAGAGCCTTTCTGCCTGGATGTGGGCCTGGGCTCCGGAGGGACACTCCAGGACAGCACATGAATTCCACCTCCCCAACATATGAATACCGGCTTAGCACGTAACCACCAGAGGGCGCCAGGACAACTGTTAACCGGAGAATATGGGACACAAGCGTAACCCTGGGTCATTGCTAGGAGGAATGTGCAGTGGTCCCAGTGCTAAGCAGCCACCACAAAGATAACACTCGCCTTCCATGTGAACACACATCAGGTATGCACACTCCTAGCCATTTGGAAGCACAGCTTCATCCTCTCTCTTTGCCAGACAACAAGCTTTGTTTCAAGTGCGATGGCCTATTCCATGTAAAACCCCATATGTATCCTGGGATAAGCTTCTCTGGTCTTGCTGCTATGACATGTCCGCCCATAGTGCTCCTTGTCACAGTGATCCAAGCCTGTTGTTGGCAACTGGGCTCCAGGGGGAAGGGTGAGAGCCAGGCACAGGCATGGGAGCTTCCTGGGATAAAGTGTCCCCAGGAACAATTACTACATTCAGGAAAATACTGAGTAAACTGATGTTCAGTGAAGCCTCCAAGGCAAATTTGCTGTTCCTCCTGTGAGGACCGGGAGCTGGCCTGGGACTCCCCTAGGTCTGTACCCTTAGCAGAGTCCCTAGGGTGCAAGCATTTCAGCAGCACGTGCATCCATACCTCACAGCTACACAGATTTCTGAAGTGACAATGCCTCCTCCATCTAATCTCCTTGGGCAGTGTATCCCTTATATCTATGCCACCTCTGGGGACCATGTGCTGGAAAGTGAACAAAATGCCCTCCTGGGCCAGCCCCATGATGGGAGAAAAGTCTTCCCTTGCAGGTCTTGTTGCCTGCTCCACAGGACAGCTGGATATTTGTGTGCACCTGAAAGAGGGTTCCAGCCTCCTTTGTGGCCAGCTTAGGCCTTTAACAGAGGCCTCCAGGTTGGGTAGGGCTCCCCTCCAGAGCTCATGTCCCGCTCAATGAGGATTTCCATGGCTCATGATAGGCCGTGGAGCCAGTTGGGTGTCATAGTTGCTGTCAACACCCCCTCCCTTGAGCAGAGAAATGATTTCACATCAGAGGTCAGAAATCCTCAGGCTGGCCACACAGCCCTCCACCTTCAGGAAGGAGCCTGGGGCCTTGCCTACACCCCCCCTTGATATTGAATGTGTATTCAACTGTTTTGCAATATATTCAGTCTGATTTTATGATCCTTCCTAATTGCCCTAAGTGCAGCTGCTATGCAGGTTCCTTGAATCTGTTGCAAAAAGCCAGAGGCTCGACAGCTTACTGCCCCAGTCAGTAACATGGTTCAGAACACTGCCATCAATACCTGAGATTCACCTGTGTCTTGCAGGGACCAGGAGCTGACCATAAGGGCAACAAGGACCGAAGACATGTGGCCTTTGGAGACAGTCCAACATTGTGGGCTAAGCAAGGGGAGTAAGCCATGGTCAGCTCTCTGCATTCTTCTTGTAATGCCAAGGTCTCTCCTGATGTCTGGTCAGTCATTAAAGAGGTTCTTTATCACCTTGAGGAAGTTCCCTCATGCTCTATCTTCCTGGGAGTTTTTATTTTTGCAGGAAATGTCGCTAGATTTGTAAACTGCTTCTTCTGAGTGCTTGCAGATGGCCATGATATGCTGCTCCTTCTGTCCGTTGAGGGGTTAGATTGCATCGCTACCTTTTGGATTGTCTGTCTTACTACACTTGGATGGATCCCTGTTGCTTGGAATGCACCATCCTTCCCAGTTCTTGATGGATTTGACTCTGGCTGCCTAGCTCCTTTGTTGGACTTTCCAGAGCACAGAACTCATGTTGACTTGGAGATTCTTGGAAGAATATTGAATCTGAGGTTCAGGAAGAGAGCCCTTCCATCTGCTGGTTCACTCCTTAAGTAGCCTCGAAGCTCAGGGCTAGCCCAGGCTGAAGCCAGCAGCTTCATCTGGGTAACAGAGGCCCAAGTACTTGGACCATCTTCCACTACTTACCCTGATCCGAATCCTAGATTTGAAGTGGAGCAGCAGGGATACAAACCAAACTGTTGACCACATAGACTGCTGACATTGCAGGTAGTGGTTTTACCCACAATGCCACAATATCAGCTCCTAATATAGAATTTGTTTTTCATGTATAGAGAGCATTTAGGGATACATGTGGTATAACATGCATAGCACAGACAGGCACCTTAGGGAGGAATATTAATATATTCAACATCTTGTATGGTTTCTCATTTACATACATGTGTGACCAGAATAGCTACAATTGATGCATCAAGCAAAAATAAATCCCACATGGAATGCAATATAATTAACTACAGCCCTCACATGAACACTGCATTGCACATGTCTTTGAGGTGGTTGGTTCACATCCTTGTGGTATAAATCCAGGGGACAGATGGCTAGATCACGTGGCGCTTCTGCTTTTAGTTTGTCAGGAACTTCCATGTTACTTTGGTGCTTCAAGAGGGAGTAGAGAAAAGACAGTACTTGTTAGGGTTGAAAACAAAACTGGTTGAAATTTCAAGTTTGTCAAAGCAGCAAGTAAAGTCAAGGTGAGAGATATCTCAATGGAGAGCTCCAATGAGAGAGGATAGAATCTTTTCTTATAAAGATAAGGTGATGTCTACTGATTGTCTAAAGCATTCCAAAAGAGCACCCAAGAATTGTAACTGATTTATGGTCCCAGAAACACCAAGAGTAAGAGAAGGCTCTTTCCAACAACTATTGTGGGTTTTATATGTGGCTTTGTTAGATGTCATGGTCACATGTCATATACCTAGAAAACAAAGTTGTTAAAATGGTTACACTCAATAAATCACTGGCAGCTTGGACTAAAGGGAAGTGTGCTTGCTCAAGTTTCAAAATAAACCTCTCTGTAGTCCCACCTTTTCCAGCTTTGTGCAGGTAGTATAGACCAAATGATCCTCTTCTATAATATGGGGGTTTGGGGCAAGACCTCTGAGATGAGAGCCCAGAAATAGCTGATCATGATGAACCCCCAGGATGAGGGATGGTAGAATGGGTACCCATGACTCCTGGTAGCAGAATGAGGCCCTTCCCATGGCTACAGCTTTGCTGCTCCTGCTGAGACCTGCATCTGCTCTGCCTCCTCATTGCTGTTCCAGTGCTTACCCATTACTCAATCTACAGGATTTTGGATAGGATCCATAACCATCTTCCTCCCAAATATGCTGGTGATGTCCAAAAGCTTCTTCACCACTGCAGGGCTAGAGTTAATATTTTGAAATACTGATCTTATTTTCATTTAAAAGGTAGAATTACATAGAAAAGACAGACTTCCTATCCCTCCACTAGTTTGCTTCCTAAATGGTCACAGTGGCTAGAGCTGGGTCTGTCCAAAGGCAGGAGCCAGGGGTATCCTCAGGGTCTCCATGTGGGTACAATGGCCCCCAGGACTTGAGCTTGGGCCATCCACTACTGATTTACTGGGCCATGAGCATGGAACTGGGTTGGAAGTGGAGCAGCTAGGACAAGAACCAGTGTCCATATAGGAGGCTGACACCACAGGTAGAAGCTTAATCCACTACACCATAGCACTGCCCCCTCATTACTAGAGCTAATAGGATCAAAGCTATTCAGATTCACTCAGTCCCACTCATATTATCCTTTTTCATATTTCCTCAAAGTAATGGGCACAGAATGCACTTGCATGCATGAGTAAGGACAGAAAAGTGAATCACTCAGAAGAAGGGATAAAGAGTTCACATTTCCGAACTATTTTCCAGAAAAAAGTGGCTTTTCATTTCCCAATTTCAATTCCTGTTTTATGTTTTCCAAACTAGTCTTGAAATTCAAACACAAGTTCATTATTATTTTACACTTTAGAGTTCTAGAGCTCCACTGAGAATGCAGTGTCCTTGATGGTGAGGCAAGAACTTCTCTGGTGGAGACAATCTCAAAAATCACTTTCCAAGAACATGACTTCAGCAGAGTCATATTGATATGTTTGCTTTGTCTTAATGTACTAGTTGAAAGGCAGATAGTACACACACACACACACACATATACACACAGAAAAAAATGGAGATAGGGTGAGAGAAAGTCTTCCTTCAACTGTTCTGCTTCCCAAATGTTCAAGCCAGAATCCAGGGACTCTATTTGGGTCTTCCAGGGGGGTGACAAGGGCCCAAGCACATGGATCATCATCTACGGCTTTTGCAGGTCCACTCAGTAGCAAGAAGGTTTGGAAATGGAGTAACCTGGACTTGAGCAAGCATTCTAATGTGGAATGCCCACTTTGTAGCTGGTGGCTTATCCTCCTTGACCACAACACAAAGCCCTGAAGAGCTGTATTTAGGTATGAGCAAGAGCAGTTCATTGTATGGGTCACCCTTGCAGATTCTGCAAGTTCGTGTTTCCTTTAGAAAATTTCTATATTCTCCATGACTTCCTCTTGCTTTCCTAAATGATCTAATCCCACATCGCTGGGATTAGGAACATACAGCAACAAACTTGCCTGCCAAAACAAAACAAAAATCATGCTTCAAATGCCTTGAATTTAAACTATCAATCTGCTTACTCTGGTTTACCTCTGTTTGTTTAGAAAGAAAGAGTGATCCTCTCTCTGTGAGCTGATTAGAAACATGATTGGGTTTGCCGCTGTGATGTGTGCTTGCCCTGGGCCATATTCTCACTGATTTCATTGAGTACTTAGCGTTAATAAGAGCACAAAGATGCAGCATTTGCCTGCTCCTCCAGCCGTCTCTGCTTCCATCCGCAGTTCAGAAGAAATGGTGGTTCCAGCACTCAGGTGGTCATTGCCTTGTGGGCTCTTTTATCTCTAACATCTCTCATTTCTAAATCTCTGTTGGGTGCCAGGCTGAAATCTGCACAATTAAGTGCACAATTAAGATGCAAGGAAGACTGGTGTAATTCTTTTCTGTTCCACAACTGTGAAGCTGTCACAAAGGCCTCCTCCTTTATCATGCCCCAAACCACTCTTTGGTGATACTCTACATAGCTCAATAAGCTCATGACAATCTCTTAGTGTTAAGAATCTGCACTTCCTTGGGTTATTTGAGTCTTCAAATGTTCTTTTGAAACCTTTAATTGATAAATTCCCAAGATTTCTGCAAACCTTAGTGTTTTGCATAAAGGAAAAGTGGTTAGTAGGACTTCTGAGCATCTTGCTGATTGTATATTCTGACAAACATTTTTCCCACAGCCAGATAGATTCCATGCCTCCATGGTAACTCAAGTGTGAAAGTTTCACTGGCCTAAAAGAAATCGGTGGAAATCTCAAATGTGATTTCTGTGAGAAGCCTGCTTTTCCCTATAGCTCAAGTAAAATACATTAGAATTAATCTAGGTAAACAGAGCTGCTGGAGAAAATCCTGTGGCCCACCAAGATTCTGAGTTACTCCTGCTGCATAGCAAATCACCCTAAAATGAGTGACTTAACCCCTTTACTTTGCTCAGGATGTTGTAGGTCGGGAAGATGAATGGGCTCATTCCTAGGGTTCTGCCAAGCAGGTGCAGCCACACAATGGCTCCTGCTGAAAGTGTGTGAGGGTCTGGCAGAGGAGCAGCTGCTGCTGGCTTCCAGCTGTGAGCTCATCTGGGCTGCTTGGTCTGGACCACTTGCTGGGGTCTCTCCAGCTGTGAGCTCATCCGGGCTGCTCGGTGAGAGCATGTGAAGGGGTCTCTCCAGAATGGTGGTCCTGGAATGGCTAGATATCTCAGGCAGTGACTCTCAACTCCAATGTCAGCTTCCCTCCATGGTGAGGTGCAGGCTGCCTCAACTCTCATGCCTTAGCCTTGGAAGACACACAGCATCACTTCTAATGCATTCCCCATCCCTGCCTGCCTAGAACCAAAGGAATGCGAATTAGATTGACCTTTTAAACATTTACTTATTTTTACTGGAAACCAAAAACAAAGAGAAAAATCTATCTGCTGGTTTACTCCCTAAGTGACCACAAAATTATAGTTGAATCAAGCTGAGGCCAGGAGCTTTTTCTAGGTTTCCCATGTGGGTGCAGGGGCTCAAGGCTTTGGGCCATCCTCCACTGCCTTCCCAGGCCACAAGCAGGAAGCTGGATGGAAAATGGACAGCCAGGACCCATATGGGATCCCAGCACATGAGGACAGTCAGGCAATTGTGTCATTGTGTCAGGTCCTAGACTTGACCTCTTGATGATGAGCAAGAGTTAAGGTTGGAGTGGAAGATGGAGGGAAGGTTAGCACTCATCTCCAAGGCATTACATGGTGAGGATCACCAGGAGAGCCAAGAGACACCCAGAAAAGCCACCACTGTTCCACAGTGTCTATGACAGTGACCACTGGACTTTGCAGAAGGTGACCAAGACACCTCACGGCTGAGAGCTCACTGTGGCTGATTTCCTTCAGGGACAGTGAAGGTCAAGAACTGCCCCTGTCTCCCACCTTCACCAAGCATGAGGGTTTCTCAGACAACTAAAGTCCAGTACAGAAAAGGAGAAAGGCTTTGAATATAGCATCATGAGTGTGGCAAAAAATACTGTTTGACAACCCCAAAAGTACTGGCTCTGTCCTTCAGCAGTGGCAATGGGCAGATCACTTTAAACAGAAGGAGGGAAGACAGATCAATGAATAACATCACACCATCATGGAGTGAGTCACATTTGTGTTGTTTGTTTGTTTGTTTGTTTATTATGTTAGAAAAGCCTATTTACAGAGAGGAGAGAGAAAAAGAAAGATCTTCCATCTACTGGTTCACTCCCCAAGTGGCCTCAAAGGCCAGAGCTGAGCTGATCCAAACCCAGATGTCAGGAACTTCTCCTAGGTCTCTAACATGGCTGCAGGGTCCAAGGACTTTGTGCTGTCCTCTACTGCACTTCTAGGCCACAAGCATAGAGCTGGATAGGAATTGGAGCAGCCTGGACAAGAACCGGTGCCTGTATGGGATCCCAGCACATTCAAGGTGATGATTAGCCACCAGATCATTTCACCACGCCCTGTCTTGTTTTGTTACTTCCATTCCAGGGAGCATCCACTTTTCCCAGAAGAGCTCGCATTGCCCCTACACTGAGATGGGTATATTTTTTTGTAAGGCATTACGACCTGCCTTCAGTGAATCACTCTTCAGCCCAGACAGGCATTTTCTAAGAACTTTCCCTCCTTTTACAGCTGGACTTGAAGCATGATCTTCAAAGATCAAAAGGAAAACAAAAGTTTTTGAGTGAGGATAGTTTTTGTTCTGGATATCCTGCTGTATCAGCTTCAAAACAATCCTGAAATGTTAATCGCATTGTTCCTTCTCACAGGCTCAGCTTGCAAAGACTAGTTCTGAGTGCAGTTCTCATGGTCAGGGCTCTTTAAGGCATGATTTTCAAGGCGTGTCGAGTGCAAAGGTCCTGCTGTCCTCATGCCCTTTGGTGAAGCACGGAGGAAAGTGTTCCCCAGTAAGGTCTGTGCTCCCCTTGGTCTTCTCCAAAATGCTTGTTGGAATTTCCTTTAACTCATGGGGTAAAACAGGAAGAAAATAAAGCCTGGGGTATAGGAACAATGTGGACATTTCCCTCTTTGCATCATGCTGAGATCCAAAGCTGGGTGATCAATGCCTGCATCCAAAGGGAAACAGAGTCTTAAGACAGCCTGCATGAGGTGGGGCCGCTTCTAAGACTCCAGCTAAGAGATAGACAAGAACGGCCACAGGCCACTTGCAGCTGCTACTCCTACATGGGAAAGGAAAGTGGCAACACATGAGGTGAGGGACTCATGAAAGTCTCAGTGGATGACGTTAGGTTAAAATAAAATGCAGAGGATAGAAAAATAAAGTTCTAGGAATCCCTTAGTTTCTTCTCAGGCATAGCCCTGCAAATTAAACTTCCAGAAAGCAGCAGCGCACTTGGGACAGGCATTTGGTGTATGCATTCACTAATATTTTATGCATCCACATATATGCATAGAGACTCTACTATGTACGTGGCCCTGGGGAGGCATAATGCCATCTAAAAGACATAGCCTCTATTGTCAGAGAGAGTCTGGGGTGGAAAGCCCAAGAGATTCAGCTGCAGACAGAAACGACTGTGAAGGGATCAGTTTTATGAAGCACACGCAGCTCATGTGGTATTGGTTTGAGTCCTGGCTGCTCTACTTCCTATCCAACTTCCTGCTAATGTGTCTGGGAAAGCAGCAGAAGATAGTCGAAGGCCTTGGACCCCTGCACCCACATGGGAGACCCAGAAGAAACTCCTGGCTCCCAGCTTTGCAAAAGTCCAGCACCACCCATTACAGCCTTTTGGGAAGTGAATCAGTGGGTGAAATATATTTTTTCTGTCTCTGTCTATCCTCTCTCTATAACTTTGCCTTTTAAATAATAAATAAATAAATCTTGGAAAAATAGTAGGTCAGTTAGGCTTTGGGTTAGGGACCAGTTGGAACCTAGATTAGCAATCAAGTTGTTAGCAAGGTGAGAGTGTTCTAGATATAAGTCTGAGACATTCTGGGACTTGTTGAAGGTTCACTCTCATTGTTCATAGTACTGGTGTTTTCCAATTGTGAGAGATCGAGCTTAGCTGGGCTCTAGAAAGCTGCAGAATCTAGTAATTTCTGACCATAAGACATTATTAATGTACCACACTTTCACTTCTGGAGTTGACCTGAAGTTGGCCCATCTGCCATTGCTTGCAACATATGTTACAAAGAGTAAGAAGAAAATATCCCCAAAGCCATAAGAGTAACAGAAACAACTTTTTGTTCATTAGTGTGGGCAGGGGGTTGACAATCCTTGATGTGTCTGGTGGCACAGATGATAATGAATGGATTATCTCTAGCTAGAGCCTTTTGCCATAAGATCCAACACAGCCCATTGCCCTGGGTGTCTGGAGCCAGCCCTGGACTAGGGCACAGCATGGCACTGTTGTGTCCTTGTAAAACTTCTATGGCCAAGCACGGACTTTCCTGAGCAATCGGCGATACAAAGTCATACACACAATTGATGTGACACTTCAAAGGACAACCAATTAAACAATGCACCAGTCAGTTATACTTCCTTTCTAAAAGCCCTATCCACAACTGCTCACTTTGTCACAAGATGAGAACATGGATGCATAGACAAGCCCTCATAATGGTAAGAGCCATGAGAAAAGAGCCTCTGCTCTGCAGAGCCATGTTCCAGGACAACAAAGACCCTGCCAACAGGACCAGGGCAAGACAGCATACCACCTGTGACTGACTGTGACTCCAAACACTTCTCATCCCACCTGAAGGGCAAAACCTGCAACCTTAAGCCCAGCTTTGTTCTCAGTATCTAACTGGCTAGTGACTATGTCACACACCAAGTTTCAGAGATCACAGAAGTAAGTGATCCTCACAAATGAGATAAACATAAGACAATAAGAGATTTGGACAACTTTGGCCAACTGGAGAAGATACATTAGTATGAAGTCCAACAATTTGATGTCCAGTTCCAGTAAATTGTTACCATATGACACTCTGGGCCCAAAATCACCCAGATGTTTGCAGAAAGCTGTACATCCTTAATTTGAATGACGCTTTCTGTTTTCAAATCGTTTTGCGTGATTTTGTTGAAAGCATTGTGTGAGCAGAATCCTGCACATGTGCTGGGGATTATCATTTGCGACCCAGGGCTTTGCAAAGCTAATGGCAATAGATGGTCGCTCTCCCTCTCCCATTAATCCAATCTAATTCTCTGTGGGACTCTAAGTCTGCTGGTAAGAAGAGCTCCACAGTGATGTAATTTTTTGTGGATTGTGGGTAGATGCCCTAACTGTAAACTCCTAAGATATTACATTGATGTGACAGTCTCATCCCTGCAGTAGCTCTGTGTGATTGTAGTGTTTCTTTCCTGAGGCTGCAAGCTCTAAGCGTGCACAAATGTTTGCTTCTGAATCACATTCAAGTATGACGAGTGAAATCTAGAGTGTTCTCTGTGCATTTGGTACAATCTGATCAAATCCCCATGCCCAATGACCAGGCCTGTGATTGTACTACACAGGTGACTGACTTTAAAGTCTGGAGGGGAATTAGCACAGGCTCCTGACAGGGACAGCAGTGAGGAGACAAGAGTCAGACATGGCACCGAGCCTTCGCTGCAGGTTCCCATTGCTATGGTGTCTGGATAACGGTTCATGATTTCCCCAACTCATTTCAGCCCCGGACTTTGGGGTGGGAGATGCCTCTAAATATTTCATGGGCAGCTCAGCCCTTCTCAGAGGCTTCCCAGGGAGCTCAGATTCCTTTTTCCACATCTCATTAATTCACAAAATGCACTTTGTTTCTCTAGATGGATCATGTCCTTCTTGGAAAAGAAAGTGCACTACTGTGCAGAATACACAACGTAAACATCAGCCCAGCATCTGTCTGAGGGCAGTTGGAACCGCCCCAGGAAAGGCTGGGAGGGAGTGCAGTCTGTGGCAGGGCAGCCCCTACCTGCAGCTCAGGGCTAGGTGGTTAAAGACAAGCCCATGGGTTCTGGTTGGCCATCCTCCTAAAAAGCATATCTCTGAGTTTCCTAAGGCTGGTGTGTGAGAGCAGGAACAGTGTCCTGGATGCCAGACAAAGAGGGAATTGACTGACTGCACCCAGCACAGTCAGGAGACACTGAGCACAGAAGTTGAGTGGGAGTAAAAGTGCAGAGTAGCACAGCAGGAGAGGTTCCCTAGTTGCTGCCACAAGGCATAAGGCCAAGGTCTTTCTGAGCCCTCACAGCCATGGTCACTGGGGATGCACAGCTTGCTGAATGAGCCCGGGCATGTACCTGTGGAGCCTGAGTTTCAAGTCTGCTGGTTTAGTCTCATTGCATCATGGAGTCTGGAGTCCCATGTGGGTCGCTGAGATTCAGGTTCTTGCTAATTCCCTGAGCGACATTAGTCCATTCACAAGTAATCCACATGGAGCAGGCCTCACACACAGGAACAGCATTCAGAAGTAATACCGGTGTCATACCCACTGAGCATTAGGAACTAATTGAAGTCTTGAGGGAGGGTTCTTTAAGAAATAGTAAGTGGGGATTACTCACTCACCCAAAAGGAAAATTCTGAAATCCCTTCCTGCACCTCCCTCCACAGTGTTCAATTATAAGGTGCTGAGGCCGCCTCTCAGTTCATCTTCTCGCCTCCTCAAAGTCCCATAAACTGTTGGTAAACACAGCCTAGGCTGGCTCTTCACTCAATCCCATCTCTCCCTGCCGCCTTGGGTTTGTGGATTTAGCATCCGTTTTATTTATCTAGTTTCCTCTCATGCATAGTTTTTTGCCCTTTCAAAACCCAGCCTTTCTAGAGATCCTGCAATTTTCTTCTCCAGCATCACCCAGAATCAATAAAGTGAAGGCCAGGAAAGCTGGTTGACAAGTGCAGAAATCTTCGGTAAAGAAAAGGGAGAGGAAAGAACCCTCTAGTTGTCTGCTCCCACAATGTGCCCATCTGTCTGAGTGACCAGTCATCTACCTAGCACCACTTTCTGGGGTCAGATGTCTACCTGGGGGGTCACACAGTGGATATCCTGTGTGTGGCCCTCCCTCATGCTCACCACTGCACAGGGCTATCAGGGCATCTCCAGCCTCTGAATCTCTGAATGCACAGCCTGTCCTTCTAAACTAAACCCTCTACTCAATGATGACATTCTGCCTCTCCTTAGATGCACATCCCCTTCCGTAGGGGTTAGGCATGCTGGGTTATTGCCCCTTTGAGGATTTGGGAAGAAAAAAAAAAAAGCAAGCAAGCAAGCATCCCAACAAGAACCACCCGGACAAGAGGAGCTGCCTTTGGCTTCTCAGAAGATACAGGAGAGAGAAAAACAGGGGGCTAACTTCATGCCGGGCCATCTCATTGACTGTCCTCTGCGTAGGTCTTTTCTTGGGTCGTTTTTGGACTCCTGTGGCTGATGTGCTGGGCCAGCCTCTGAGGCCCAGACAAGAGCAGGCAAGCGGCCTGGAAGCTCTGGACACCTTAGGACCTTATGCTCCCTCCCTCGGGTTTTGGGTGAGGGAGACAAGGGGCTGCAACTCAAGACAGCTGCTGTCTGTGCTGTACCCGATGTGCTCAGGGGTGAGCCTGTGAGAGGCTGGCCACCATGCGGAGCATGGCAGGGCTGAAACCAGCTTACTCTGGGACTCGAGAAAGGGAGGTGCAGGGTGTGTAATAGGTGTTTGCTTCCCCTTATCATCTTAGACCCCCTTGGGAATATGCTAGGGTGAGAGATGGGGATGGAGATCAGACGTGCCACACAAGCAGCAGTCAGTGCTTAATTAGTGTCCACTTAAACATGTGGCCCTATATCTCCTTAGAGTGAAAACGACACCATGTCCATGCTTACAAGACCCATATTCTTGGGGGAAAAAAAAATTACAGGATGTCTCAAAATGAGTGATCAAAAGAGAAATGTAAGCCTGGGCATGTGCCAGAGCATCTCAGCTCCTTGCTCAGGGGCGGTTCCATTGCATTCAGATTGGGCAACACAAGGAAAGCTGCCAGAGATTGGGCTGAGTGAGAGGCATGAGCACTCACTGCATGGAGTGCAGCGCATCCTGGTCCCCACCCCCCCGCCCCTTTCCTATATCCCAGACTCTCTCCAACCCTTGTCATGCAAGTCCCAGGAAACCACTTTGCAGAGAAGGGGAAATAGCTTCCTCTGGAAACAGTACCTCCTTGTACCCTTTAGGGTTCAACAGTAACTACAGCCTTGTGTTTGAGCAACAATTGCTTGAGGCTCTTGATTTGGCCACCCCCCCCCCCACCCCGTAGTATTCAACTCCAAAGCAAAATCTCAGCTACCCTTACATGAGAGCAGGATCTGGGAAGATGGGCATTGTGGTCATGGGACTCACCATTGTACCCTCAGAGTAGAGCCTGACCCCAGAGTCATGCGTTGACCTGATGAAAGCAGAGACAAGGACAGGATCTCTTCAGGTCCAGCCAATGAACAGTTCAACAAGGTGCCAGGTGTTCAACGGTAATCCGGTGCCACACTGAATCCAATTGGCCATTCCTGGGTTATGCTGTAATTTGCATCATCTTCCTGGACATAATTCACGCCCATTAGCTAGAAACTTACTTTCTGCCATCTTTACTCCTCCATTCCCCTGCATAATTAGAATAAAAATAAGGTGGGCGGGGGGGTGGGGGAATAACACAGGTAAAAGAAAAAAAAGTGTAAAACGTGGATTTGAAGATTTTCAGTACTCAAGATGAGAAGCAAACAGCAGTGGATTCAGAGTTTCCCCTCCTCCACCCAGCAGATCCCAGCTTTCGCTTTGATATGTGATGGGCTGGGATGCAGTGGTGGCCAAAACATGAAAGAACAAGATGCTCTCAGCAGGAGGCAAAAGCACCCACTCCTGTCTTGAAGTGAAGGGGGGGTGGTCTCAATTTACTGAAGGATTAGTAAGAAATGTTCACCAGGAGGCACAGAGAAGCCTGCAAGAGGCAACCAAGTACCCAAGACCCCCTGCTGAAGCTCCAGGACCACAGAGCTCAAGATTAACCCATCAGCCAGAATCTCTGCTGGTCCCTCTGTTCTGTTTCATCTTGAGCCTCATTTGGATGCATTGCCCTGTTACTAATCTCAATATTTTTACCGTCTACGTAGTACTCCCCTGTGTGATTACACTCTCATTTACTCAGCACATTCCTTATTAATAGCTACACTGAAGAGTACTCTTGGTGTTGCTACCTTTACAAATAGTGCTGTACTATACGTCTGACTTTCTCACCAGTGCCCCTATTTCTTACCAGAGAGTCTTAATCTTGGGGAACAGCAAGTCATAGGTGAAGACATTTAAAATTTTAATAGATGTGGCAAAGCGGCAGCCTTGAAATTTCATAGCAGGTTAAAGTTTCATCAACCAGTCAGCAAAAGACATCCATTATACCTAGCCTCTGTAGGGATTATAAAACTTTCATAATTTTACTTTCTGACATATGACAGTCAATATCTAATTACTTGAATTAATGCTTACTTATAAATAATGCATGTAAGGTTTTCAAAATTTATTCATTCTTCTTACATCTTTTTATGGCATGTTAAGATCTTTGATGCTTTGCCTTGTTGAATCAGTAGTGGTAGCATTTTTATTTGCATTATGAGTAGGAATTTATGTGTTGTAGTTTTATTGTTTGTGTTCTGTGTTTTGTCAACTCTTCTGAAGGCAGAAATTGTGTCTATTTTTCACATTGTTGTTTTCCCACAGATTTGTGCAGAGCGGGCACTGTATCACGTGTCGCACATTGAGCAGTTGCATAGACTGGAGGTTATGAATGCCAAGGCTGGCTACCTTTTCTGCACTAACTAGGACTCAGTGAGGTCAGCTACCTTGCCCACAGGAGCCCAAAAGCTTGTCTTACTCCATCCTTAGACACAAACCTAAGTCCTTCCTGTTGAAACACCAGTCTCTCCCAGGCTCATGTCTCTGTGATCACTGGTGGACCTCCCACTGCAGTCTGTTGAGTAGGAGTAATGATTGTCCAAGGAATGGTCTTCAGTGATGACACATGAAGTTACTGCGTATTCCTGCTTTATTCTATCCGTAATAATTTGAACAGCAAATAGAAGACTGGATCTTATTTCTTTGGGATTTATCCTATCACCTAGGAGCTTCTGCAATTATCGGTGCTTTGAGTCTTTTAGATAACACATCCTTTTCCTGGAGAAGAGGGGGATGCATATTTTTCCAAAGTTGATTTAACCTGAATAAAATACACCCTATGTGCTCTGCTAGTCTTAACCTCCTAAACACAAGAAAGTCTGTAGCACAAACAAATGTCAGAAAGCATTTCCTTTAGTGGAAGAGCTCAATATTGAGAGGTAATCATGCCTCTCCCTCCCGTTCTTGCATAATCATCGCAATTATTATCATTTATCCAGACGTGTGACTCATTTTTGTTCTCATAGAAACAGAACTGCATCTTCCAACTAGTGCTTGGAATTTGACCCTTCACTTCTGGTGTGATTTGTCAAACAATGGCTGGACATTGAGTCTCTGGTGGAGAAGCCAGAGAAAGTAATTCTAAACACCACAGTGTCAGAAGAGGCAAAGAGTGAATAAATCTCATTTTATTTGAAAGGCATAGAAACAGAGAGAGATGAGGGAGAGTTATTCATCTATTGAGATACTCTTCACCCCAGATGCCCACACAACAAAGATGAGGCCAAACTGAGGACAGCTGCCAACAAGTCAGTCCAGGCTTCCCAGGACAGGTGGTGGGTATCCATGTTCCTAAGCCATCATCTTCTTCTGCCTCCCAGGGTACACATTAGCAGGAAGCTGGATCATAAGCAGATCTGCTGCTTGGAAGCAACAGGTACTCGGTTTGGAACATGGGCATCCCACGCATCCTCTTAACCACTGCACCAAAGTCCTGCCCATGAGTAAACTTCTAGTGATGTGTTTCTTCCCAGAAAGGAAGGGTGCTGCTAATAAGGAATATATTTTGATTGCTTTCTTCCTTTCACACACACCACAATCACCAGTAGATGGGGAAAGTAAACATTGTGGGAACACCAGATATTATTTTCTTCTTCTCTAAGTTACAATAAAATGCAATGCAGAAGAGATCACATACCTTTATAAAGATCCCAGAAATCTTTATAATCTATATGGGTGACTTTTAAAATTGCTTTGATTCATGAATTTTTTATTTCAAAGGCATAGGGAGAGAGAGGGAGGAAGGGAGAGCAGTAAGAAGGGGTGTGAGAGAGAGAGAAGTGAACTGACTCACTCTTCCAAATACCTGCAGCAGTTAGGATTGGACCAAGCCAAAACCAGGAACCTGCTTCTCCATCCTGGTCCCTCACAAGGGTGGCAGGCACCCAAGCACTTGCGCCTTTGTCTGCTGCCTTCCAGAATGTACCTTATCAGGAAACCGAATTAGAAACAGAACAAGGCATTGTGTGGGACGCAGCTGTCCCAAGTGACTTTCTGCCCCTGCTGCCAAGGGGCACCCCTGCCATCCATATCTGATTGTGTCATATCTCATTTATACGACACTTTCCGAGATAATAAAGGTACAGAGGAAAGCAATGGGAAAATCTGCTGTCACGGTCTATTTATAATTTAGGGGGACACATGCATTATGCAAAAATGGTTCTCTTCTTTCTGAGCCAAAGACACTGAGTGACAACAGAAAGTTCCCTGTGGTTCTACTGGAGAAGGGGAAAGGAAATCATTTAGGACAGGTGACTGAGAAGGACAGAGGCTCTGGCTCTAGGCTTGTGCCTCATGTGTTCCGAGCTGATCACATCCTTTCCTTTGAGGGGACCTGGGCATGGTGAGGCAGGCATGGCAAGTTGTACGCTAGAGTGAGTGGAAAGTGGCAATCTGTATTCTTTTCACTTATCATTCAGGGAACAGACAGCCAATAGTGCATTTCACTCATCTGAAGATGAGGAAGGGTGGTTCTGACCGGCAGTTCTAACCACAGCCATAGAGCATGGGGATGGAGGCAGTAGCGTGGGAGATAACATAAATGCTAGCATGTGGGAGACCCTGATGGGATACTAGAGTCCAGGTGTCGGCCTGGCTCAATCCTGATGGTTGCAGACATTTGGGGAGTGAATCAGCAAGATGGTAGATCTTTCTGTCTCTGTCTTTCCTCTCTCTGCCTCCAAACAAGTGCAATATGTCTTTTTAAAAGTAAAACCACCTGTGAGTATGGTCTTTTCCTCTGGTCTTCTCAGGTCTTTTCCCCATCTTAAAGTGGTTCGTGATTGCATCATGCTTTGATTATTCTGTTCTAAGACTTTTACCTATCAGCCCTACTCTCTTGGATTTTGAGCTCATTTTAGCAACTTAAAATTCTGAGTTCCAACTTCTGTTTCCCAGTTCCATGTTACACGGCACACCAAAGGGTCATACAAGTCAGTAGATTCAAAACTAAGATCAGTCCACCATGGCAGATGAGCTCTCTGCTCACATTCTATATCTGGGTTAACGACAGCATCAGGCACTGGGTTTTTATAATTACAATTCTCAGAGCCCTTGTCTATTGCTCCCTCTGTCTCATCTTCCATAGTCAATGTTGAACCAAACCCTGACTATTCATCTTATAAAATACTCCTTAAATCTTCTCTAATCTATCCTTACTGTCAAGCTTCAATTCAATCCCTTATCATCTCTCCGTGGACTGTTACCATACTTTTCTTCCTCCAGTTTTACAACTTTCTCTGATTTTGTTTTAAAAGGTTTGATTATTTAAAATAATTGCAGAGAGGAAGAGATGAAAATAAAGAGAGAGAGAGAGAGAAAGAGAGAGAGAGAGAGAGAGAGAGAGAGAGAGAGAGAGAGAGAGAGAGAGAAATAGATCTTTCGTCCCAGATGACCACAATGGCTAGAGACAGCCCAGGCCAAAGCCAAGGAGCTTCCTCCCATATGGGTGTCAGGAGCCCAAATACTTGGTTCGTCTTCCTTTGCGTTTCCCTGGTCATTATTACCAGAGAGCTAGACAGGAAGCCAGGAAACAAACCAATACCCATGTTAGATGCCAAACTTGCACATGGCAGTGCCACAATGCCTGCCACACTGTCTGAATCTTTCTTAAAAAATTATCATATTTTGGGCCCGGCAGCGTGGCCTAGCAGCTAAAGTCCTTGCTTTGAACGTGCCGGGATCCCATATGGACACCGGTTCTAACCCTGGCAGCTCCACTTCCCATCCAGCTCCCTGCTTGTGGTCTGGGAAAGCAGTTGAGTACGGCCCAAAGCTTTGGGACCCTGCACCTGTGTGGGATACCCGGAAGAAGTTCCTGGATCCCTAGCTTCAGATTGGCACAGGAGGAGCTCAACGTGACCTCACTTGCTCCTGACTACCCTTGAACACTTGGATGCATCTGTGTTCTATATTTTTCTTGTGAATTCTTAACACCTGCTCTGCTACCTCCTTCAAGGCAAACTGCACGAAGGCTTCCTCTGCATTCAGCCTAGACTAGCCATGGGTGTTGTGGAGTCTGGACAGTGAATCAGCAAACAGAAAATCTCTTTTTACCTTTCAAATAAGTTTGAAGAAAAAAAATAATAAAAGGGGAAACTAGGTGTTTCATTTTTAAGGTGTTCAATGAGATAGAAATACTAACTAATCTGATTTGATTACTTATTGACTCCATGTCTCAAATGACCACATTGTCCCCATAAATATGCACAATGAAAATAGCAATTAAATGTAACAAAAGCAACAAAGGAATTGCTGGATCAGAAAATGTGTAGACACTTCCAAATGCATGGGTCAGAGAATTCACTCTTTCCAATGCTGTCAGTTGATGGAAGGTCATTTTCATGATAATTTCTTACCAGTGTATAAACACTTTGGTTATCCCACGACCTTTCAACGTTTTACATGTTTCTGGGTTAAATCCCACTTAATGATGATTCATTATATTTTGTATAATGGATGTAAAATGAGCTGCACATAACCTGTGTAATTTGATAAATGTCACAGATGTCTACCCTCTGCAACAGTGACAACTGTCAACGTAACAAACGCATCTATCAATCCCCAAATGTTCTCACGTCCCTCGTCATCTGCCGCTGATGGCCCTCTCTGCCCTGCCACCCCATTCTTAAGCAAAAAGTGATCATTTAGCAGCACTTTTTGGGAACTATATGTATAAATGGAGACTACATTCTAAATTTTTGTATGATTTCTTTCACTCAGCATAATTATTTGAAAAACATATTTGAAAAACTTTCATGGAAAGTAGCCCATTCTTCTTTAATTTTAAAATTGATTCTGTTTGTTTGTTTGAAAAGCAAAATGACAAAGAAAAGTGGTGAGAGAGAGAAAGAATATGGATGACACTTTTGCTTCTACTGTTTCATCCCAACAATGATCAGCATGAACCAGGCTGGGCTGGATTGAAGCCACAAGCTAGAAACTCCATCCAAATTACCCACATGAGTGGCAGGGGTCTGAGTACTTACTTGGATGATGTTCTGCTGTTTTTTCCAGGAACATTAGAAGGGAGCTGGATCAGAAGCAGAAAAGCTATGACTAAAACCAGTGCTACTATATGGTACCTACAATCAGTGGCTTGCCTGTTATGTAGAAGAACAAGCCTTAGTCTATTCCTTTCTATTCCCGAGAACCCTGCCTTTGGATCAGTTACATATATATTTATCAGTTGACAGACATTGGGATCATTTCCAGTTTGAAGCTATTCCAAATAAAGTTGCACAAGCGTTAAGGTATAAATTCTTATATGTTTTCATGTCTCTTGGATATATATTTAGGAATAAATTGGCTAAGTTATATACTGATATATGTTAATTTTTAGGAAACTCAGGAAATACTTTTTTCCGCTGTATATGGAAGTTCTCTTTGCTCAGTTTGTTTGCCAACACTTGGTATAATAGGTTATTTTAATGTTGTTTTTAATCCATGTGTGATGGGATTTCATGGCGCAGTTTTGATTTATAATTTCTGATTAACAGGTTTGAGCATCGTTCAGTATTCTCATCTGCCATCATGCATCTTTTTATTCTGAAATGCTTGGCCTATTTTTCTACCAAGTTGCTTCGTTTCTTGTTGTTGAATTTAAATTCTTCTTTCTATAGTCCAGATATAAATTATTTATCACATATGTGATTTACAAGTATTTCTTTCCCTTCTGTGTTTGATATTTTTGTGAACAGACTCTTTTGAAGAGCCTAAGTTCTGACCTATTTTTTTCTGTGTCTGTCCATTCATCTTTTTCCCCCTGTTTTTACTGATTGCATCTGTGGCATTTGCACCCATTTCCTGGAGTTGTGGGAGCAAATTCCTACATGTTGAGTGGCTTGGAATAACCACCATGTACCACCTCATGGGCCTGGAGGCTGCAAGTCAGACATGAAGAAGTAGGGTCCTTCTGGAAGACCCTAAGCAGAGCCTGTTCACGCCTGTCTGCTAGTGTCTATGGGGATTGTTGGTCTTTGTTCATGGGCCTTCTCTGGTTGTTAAACACACAGCTGCCCTCCTCTGCTGCCACATTCTGTGATCGCCATGTGGGTGTGTATGCCTCTGCATCCATATTTCCCCCTTTTATAAAGACACCAGTCATATTGCAGCAAATCTCACCCAATGACCCTATGTTAACTCCATGATGTGTGTATTTTCAGGGCAGCCTCTGCTGCTTTTTCTTCAGCACTGGCGGGCAAACAGTGCATCCTTCAGTCCACAGCAGCATTTATTACAGAAACTTCAGCCTAGACCAACATCATCAAGATTTGTTTTGGCTTTTGCCCTTCTAGAGGTTTTGTTGTTGTTTTGTTTTGCTTCAAATTTAGATGTGTTATCCATTTGTAAGATGTATTTTCTTAATTTGAAAGGGACAAGGAGAGGTCAATTTTCCATCCACAGATTTATTCCTTAAATGTCTGCAATCGCTGAGCCTAACAAGGTCAAAGTCAGGAGCCCAGAACTCCATCCAGGTATTTGAGCCAGCCATGGCTGCCTCCCAGTGTGCACAATTAGAAGCCTTGCAAGGACTTGAACTTGAAACCCCTGTGTGGGATGCGGGTTATCCCAGTGCACGTACCACTGGGCCACATGCTCATTCTGGTTCTGGCTTTGGCTTGTGGTTACCCACTGTTTCACTGCTGTTCTTTGAAGAGAGTGTACCTTTATCAAAGATCAGCTGTCAATACTTCTGTGAGTCAAATTCTGGCCTCCATTCTATATATATTTACAGTCACTTGACAATGGCAGCTAACCTTTCAACATAGGTGTGGTCTTCTAGCTTCTCTCATTTCCTCTGATATTCCAAAGGATGCGGTCTTATATCTTTTTGTCTTCTTTATTCGTTAAAATTTCTCTCAATGTTCTGTGCACTTATTGTTACTGATTTTCATTGCTCATCTGATCTCATTTGATTCAACTTCAATTAGTTAACTTCTTTAGTTTCATTGAATTACCTACTAAGCTCAGGTAATGCATTTTCCTATTTTATATTTTCAGTCTGAAAAATCTGGTTGATCATTTTCTGCATTTTTTTTCTTTACCCAAAGTTCCATTTTATTGGTGAGATATTCTTCTTTTTATTATCATTACTTTCAATTTATTGGAGAGACAGAGGCCCCAAATAGAGGAAATTCCCATCTGCTGGGTCACATCCCAGAGTCCCATCATGTCTGGGGCTGGACCAGATTCAATGTGGATCTACCACATAGGTAATGAGACCCAAGTTCTGAATTCCTGCTGCATGGCAAGAAACTGAAATCAAGAGCAGAGCCAAGATTCAACCCCTGGCAGTCAAATGCAGATCGCTTAAATGTCACAGCTTCTGGGTCAAATGCCTATGGCTTCAGGCTTGTGTCCTCAAGAAACGTTCCGGTACCAGGCACACTGGCAGACCTAATTTGGCTGTGTTATTTTCTCTGCCCTTTACTGATGCTACATGTTTGTCACTATTTATTTCCATTTGTTTTCATCTTTCGGCAAGAGATCTTGTTATCCCTTGAAATTTGATTGAAATTCTTGACATTTGTTTTGAATCTTCTTCGCTCTGTAGAGAATTTCCATTTCTTCTGTCAAGGTTAGGGCTTTTGAAATTTTTTTTCAATCACTACCTTTGATCATTTTGAATAGGATGCTGCTGGGTTCAACCAAGACCTTTTAATTATTTTCCTGGACTAAATGCATCTGATCGTCTCCATTCCACAGAGCATCCACATCTCTGGGAGTCTGCGTTTTATGCAGCAATGATGTCGCATGCCTGATGACTTGCATGGTAGGATGTAGCCACACGGCGCACATCCTACTGAATGCACACAGGTGTAAGCCTCCTTGTCCTTTCATGACTCTTAGGCTTAACCTAGAGTCTACTTCAAATAATCTGGAAACATTGTCTAATAGTAAAACAATAATCTTCTCAAAATTATGAATCTTTAAAGTTTCTATTTTATTTACTCTTTAAGATTAACTCACTTGTTTTTATTAATACGTAAGGAAGAGTGGCATAGAGAGAGGCAGAAATGGGCAGAGAGAGACAGAGAGGATCTTTCATCCTCTGCTTCACTTTACCCATAATAGCTAGCACTGGGTCGAGCTTGCATCAGGAGCCAGGGTCTCTGTCCGTGGCTGGCAGGGATAAAAGGTTTTTAGCCATCATTTGCTGCTCCTATGGTACGTACTAGTAGGACGCCGGACTTGAAAATATAAGTGGAGCTCAACCAGATATTATGATATGGCATGGAGTATCAAACAGTAGCTTAATCCACTATGCTACAATGCCCATCCCAGGTCATCAGTTTAGATATCTTATTAAATTTAATGTCATCAGAATTTTTTTTCTTTCCTATTGTAATATCTTTTACAAATTCTTAGCATCTAAGAACTCCGCTGCAAACAGTAAATATACAGTTTTATCTTGGAGGGACTCTTACCTCTGTTTGGGTAATGAATTTCTCCTTCTGTGTCACATGAGGCTGAGCCAATGCTTGTGCATGGCCTGCAAGGGAAAGGGTTGCAGCGAGCCCTGCTCACTCCTCACCTCCTTCTGGTTCCTCCCCAGAGACTCAACTTCAAGTCAGACAAGGACCTGCTTGAAGAAAGAGGTTGTTATGAAAACCAGGAAAGACTACCACTTTTTACCCACTTACTCTACCACCTCTAAATACTTACATGTTATAAAAATGACATTGGGAATTTTGTTAGCTTGAAATGCTTAAGAAAAGGCTGCACAAAAAACAAACAAACTTCACAAGCCTAAGGAAATAATGACAAAGAAATTCTTAGCAGCAAAGGTTGCTAAAGTCATCCTTAGAGAAACAAATTGTTAGTCTAAACGAGGTTATAAATTTGACGTACCAGCATTTCAATGAACTATCACACTTATGAAATGATTATTATAGCTGAATGGGCTTATTATAGGGAGATTACCCTGGGACCTATGTTCCCCAGGGTACACAAGTATTCTTTGATTTATCCCTCAATGAATAGATCAGCTAAGTCTGCTGCCTACAGGTTTCCCATAAATACCCATCTGACCTTGGAACCTCTGGGGAGAAGGGGGCGGTTACCTTACCTTTCTGAATACAACTTTCACGCCTGCCCGTGAAAGTGTAGGCTCTTGCACCCATTGCCTCCAAGGGTACCATATATTATCATATTTGAAGCATATAATATTTTTCACATACTCCTTGCTTACCAGATTCTTATTCATAATCATGAAAACTGCCCATATGTCGAATACAGCCTCTTCAGCTGTGGGGGCATATGTCAAGACATTGGATCTAATCTGAGAACTGTGTGGGTGGGGCTAGTGCTTTACTGATTCTCAACAAATGGTGTTGTTCCCAGGGTCCTGAGCCCTTGGGAGGGGGCTTTGTTGTTAAGGAGTTATGGTTATGTACTCCCCCTTGACCTACACAGCAATATTGCTTTCTAAACTCTATTCAAACTTAAGAAGATTCATTGGAACTCCTATCTGTCCAATGTTTTTCATGCCCATTGCTTAGATGTTACTAAAGGCTTTATTTCAGGAATCTCTGTTGGGCTCTGGTGTTCCAGTTTCACTTAACGAAGGGAGTTTAGTCTCCTAAACTCCCTTAACATACAAATGTATCATGGCCCTTGATTTCTGTAAATATCATAGGCTCATGTAGGGTGTAGGACTTCTTGGTACCTGGCCATTGCAATCCTCACCTGACCCTTTATTTTTCTGCTCATCTCCCAAATTCATTCTCCAGTGAATGAGTCTAAGTGCCTTCTGTCCCGTTGATGTTCTTGAGTTTTTGTGAAAAGGGTTCCTTGTATAGTACCTCCTCAGTGGCCATTATGTATCAAACTATAAGCAAACAGCACGTTTTGGGGAAACCTCCTCTATGACTTGAGGTCCCTGCTGTTCCCAAGTAACTTGTGTACCCCTTAGTCATGCACTGCAACATTGCAGTCTTTCACTGTCCATGACCCATGCCAGTCATTGATGTCCCATATAGACTGTGTACTCGATTTAATGTACCCATTCCCTGGTAGGGTAGGATTATGCCGGCAAAGGCAGATGTTCAGCCTGTTTGAATTCTCATCCCAGTTGTGCCACCTACTGCCCATGAATTCTTGGGAGTATGGCGTACTCTCAGCATCCCTCACATTCCTCATCCGTACAATAGGGATACTAACAGCATGCAACACATAAGGGTAACATTTGGATAGTGTTAGATGGCAGATAAGTGCTGAGAATGGCTTAAAACCGAAGAATAACCCAACATGTCCTATACTTCGTTAATTTCCAATATGTTGTTGAGAGACTAGCTTCAGTTGGTTAAGCCATCCCATACAATACCAGCATCCCATATGAGTGTTGGTATGAGTTGTAGCTGCCTCACTTCTGATCCACTCACTGCTAATGCACCTATAAATTAGCAAAAGATGGCGTGAGTGTTTCTACCCTTGTCACCCACATGGGAAGTCTAGATGGAGTTCCGGATTATATCTCATTCTCTTTCTGTCCCTCTATCTCTTTGCCTCTCTGCCCCCACCCCACGTAACTCTGCCTTTCAAATCAATAAAATTGACCTTTTTTGAAAAAGAAGGTTACTGAATGAATCAAGTACCCAGTCTATGTGGGACGTCAATGACTAGCATGGGTCATGGGCTGTATACAAGTCACAGAGAATACAGCAATTGATTTAGCTAATTTCCACAATAAAATTATGATGTAGTAGCTATTATTGTTTGCTGTTATTATTTCCATTCCTATGAAGCGACGTGAGGCATAGAGACAGCTAAGTAAAACTGTCCCAAGTCTTAAAATGAATACATGAGTGAATTAGGATTTGATTTTAAGCAGTATGACTTAAACTTCCCGGCATATTCAGTGTTGCTGCTCCATGCATACTCATTGAGTGGATAAAGGCTTGGCTTTAGAAAGGTGATGTAGATCTTCAGACATATGGTTTAAGGAATCATGGAATGCCTTGTCCAAGAAGATCATTGATATTTATGATATCTGTCACTCACTATATTGGGTAAGGGCAACTTTGTAGTCACAGACATGGAGCTAGGGCTCCAGTGTGACAGGACTTAAAATATCCTAGTTAAAGTAAATTTCCTGGGGAGAGGCTGTGTTCTCTGGAGCAGGAGCCAAAGGAGCAGTGAGTAGGCAGTGCAGTGCAGGATAGCCAGAGCATGGTCTAGGCATGCCTTTGTTCTCATACTGCTGCCATCACGGAGGAAACGACTCATGCAGTTCACGGGGCAACCACACCCGTTCGGTGGTTGTTGCAGCCCAAATATTTTCCACCACCCGTTGCTTTTTTCTGAACCTCAACTTCCTTTTAAGCAAATGGTGATGATGATGCCTACCTTGAAGGCATGAGGAAGATTCGGGAACATTTGGGAAGGCACAGCCCAGGAATTTCTCATGTGTGTCCTTTTCACTCCTTAACCTGATTGTTCCTGCCCAAGGGTCAGAGAACAGGTTTAGTAGCACAGTCAGGAATTAGAGAAGCATCTGTAACCCCATAGGGTGCTATCTGGAAGCTAAGACTCAGGGGCGATGTTTGGGGCAAGTCAGTGGAGCAAGATAGATTTCAGAGTTAAGTCAGAAAGTCCTGGGCAATTGGGATTAAGCTAAGGATGGAGCAGGGTGTGTGGTTGGTCATGACCTTGATCACTAGTAAGTGCTTGTGTTTCCTTGTGGCATTGAAAACAATATGGTTAGAAATGAAGGTTTTTTCCTCATGCTGGTCACTCTGATAGGCCTCCTTTCCCACTGCTGCTCCTTTTACTTCCCCGGTGGAAGTGGCCAATCACTGGGCCACATTTCTGACTTATGCAAAGGCGTTTTGCCCAAGGGCCATACATGGGAGAAGATTTTCACTGTCCCTCCTCCTTTCTGAGGACCAGTGGAGGATGTGACCTGTGCAAATATGTCTAATTTCAAATCTCACATTCACATCAGATACCCTGCCTGTAAGTACAGACCAGAATTTCTCAACCTTAACACTATCACCATTTGGAGGGGACAGGAGCCATCCCAAGTGGGCATGGTAAGGAAGTAGAACAAAAGGGGGCCCCTCCTGTTTTTGTGGAGCATTTTCTTAACCTACCTGAGAAGCCGGCCTGAGCTGCAAAGCAAGTGTGAGGGTAGCAGAGGCATAAAGGATCTAATGGAATAGTTGGGAGAGAAGCAACCCCTGCTGCCAAGTTCACTCAGAAGGCCAGGTGGCAAGAAGTACCCATGATCAGGCTTGAGATATGATACAGACAAAGGGCTCCTTAAGATAGATAGGACAGCCCTTAAGATAGGTAGGACTTTTCTGCCTGTCCTGTAACAGTGACAATCAAACGGGGGGAATGGGAGGTAAGAAGGTAGGAGTTAGCGCACCACACAAGACATGCTTTCCTTATGGGACCTTGTGTAAATTTCCAAGAGGCATCAACTTCTCTAATCACTTCTTTTCATTGACCTTTTTCCTTCTGAAAAAGCCCCTCCCAGCTGCTTTCGCTCTGCTCTCACAATTTTTCTCTGCTGTTGTTCTATCAAAGTCTTTTACTAACAATTGCCTTCTCAGTTTGTTCATCTGCCTGTTACCTTGTCACAGATGCAGCAAGTTCCTCGGGTTCAAGATGGCTGTAATGTGCGTTGACTGGGAGTCAACCTCTCCCACCAGATGATCAAGACCACTTGGCCCTACAGTGGTGAGGAGCACAGGAGCTCCTATGTGCATTTTCAGGTTTGTAACAGTTCCCTGGCTTCTACCCTTAGTCATCCTGTGCTTGAAATCACCAAAGATGCTTCCAGACATTGCCAGTTGCACCCTTGGGTGACAGATGAGGGCAAAGACAAGTCACATTCTCCAGTTGGCACGATCAGAAGCAGACCTGGTATTTTGGCCTACACTTTTAACAATTTACAACTTCTTTTGAATATGAACAAGGGTCTTTGCAAAGAACTCAGGAATGTTTTAGGATAGCTGTTTAACATGTCCTCTATCATATGTATGTTGTATTGCTGGTTTAATTCATAGGGGTCCTTGATCCTGTCACTGGTCTGATATCTGGGGTTGAAGTCCAAGGGGAGGCTTTGCCAAGCTAATTTGAATACCCAATGCTCAAATTAGTCATGAAGTACAAAGGCAGGCACAGACTCCTTAATGGGAAGGAAACCTCATCCCAGCAGCTGGCTGGCAGGTAGATCAGTTGGCTGTGATCCCAGCTACATTTCCTAAGAAATAAAAGGATGTTTTGTGAGTGAACGAGTAAGTGAGTGAGTGAGAGAGAGAGTAAATGTGTGTGTGTGTGTGTGTGTGTGTGTGTGTGTGTGTGTGTGTGTGTCTGTGTGTGTTGCTGTCTGGGGAAATTGTCTGCAGGGCTTCTGCATGCATTCAAAAGCCAATCCCTGCCTTGCAAAGTCTGCACCGAGCTTTCCAGAGGTTGTTTGTCAAACATGGGTCATGTTCCTGGCTGAGCATCACCCAGAGGCACGGTGCCCTGGACGGGACCAACGCACCAAGCAGAAAGGCCTCGTGTTCAGCTCTGTAGAGGCAGCAGCCTTCAGGCTAATTAATAAATCATCAACACATTTGTGGTGTGAAAAATGAAATATTTATGCTCACCAGAGTAATATTTCTGTCTTGCAGCCCCATGCTCTGTTGATGCCTGATGGAGGATGAAGTAAATACCAGCTGGTGTAGAATGAGTGCAATATAATTACTCTCTACAAAGTTAAGTGAATATTAAAATGCAGAAGTCACTGGCACTGGTGAGTGTCCATCGCTGGCTCCGTTTCCCTGGGAAATGCTGTTTTGGCCTGATGTTTGGCTCAGGAATCTCAGTGTAGGCCTTGGTTGTCAGTGATGAGGAAGCAGCTGGAGCACATGCTAAGAAAAAGCAGGATATTGCCCACCCTCCAGGAGTGAGAGGAGATCTTCCAGATGCCTGAGGGATTGCTTGGTGTTTTGTAGAGTATGTGGTTTGAGGCCACCGAGGTCAAGCTCTTTGTCCCACATACACCACAGGACCTTGGCCAAGGTCATTTACTTTCACATGGCTCCATTTGCTTACCTGAATAATAAGGTGTTGCTGCATAGTGTGATCACAGAGCTGTGTTTTCAAAAACTAGGCAAACAAACAAACAAACGAAAACCTTTGTGAGCACAGTTGCTCATGACAGTGAGGGCTGGGCAGAGATGGTGGATGAGGATTAGGTGAGCTCTTCATACAGAGAGGGAGATGGCAGATAGAAAGCCAAAGATGTGAGAGGCTAGACTTGGCTAGAGTTCAGAGACGAGAGGAACAACAGGCACTCAAGCAGTGAACCTGAACAATGACGAGGATGGGCTGCCTGTGGTGGACACTGCAAAGCCCAGAGGAGCAGCCAGCTTCGTGACGGAAGAGGAGGAAGTGAGAGCTGTGTGTGTAGGTTTAGAAGTGAGGCAGAAAGTCTGAGAGGAGCATCAGCTTAGGAAAAGCCTTTACGCAGCATTTATTTTATTTTTAAATTAGCTATCTGCTTATTTGAAAGAGAAATAGGAAGAGAGAGAGAGAGAGAGAGAGAGAAAGAGAGAGAGAGAGTCACAGAGATTTTTTCAATAGCTGGTTTACTGCCCAAATGGCTTCAACAATCAGGTCAGGGACAGACCTAAAGGCGGGAGTGGGAATTCCATCCCAGTCTCATATGTGGGTGGTGGGGACCCAAATGCTTGATCAATCGTCTGATGCCTTCCCAGGTGCAATAGCAGGGAGCTGGATTGTAAGCAAAGCAGCTGGGATATGAACCAGTGCTCCAAAATGGGGTGTTGGTGTCTCAAGCTGTCAATCTCACTGTTTTACTTTTTTTTTTTAAAAAAAAGATTTATTTATTTTTATTGCAAAGTCAGATATATACACAGAGGAGATACAGAGAGGAAGATCTTCCGCCCGATGATTTACTTCTCAAGTGAACACAATGGCCGGTGCTGCACTGATCAAAAGCCAGGAGCCCAGATCCTCTTCCAGGTCTCCCACGTGGGTGCAGGTCCCAAGGCTTTGGGCCATCCTCGACTGCTTTTGTAGGCCACAAGCAGGGAGCTGGATGGGAAGTGGGGCTTCCGGGATTGGAACCAACGCCCATATGGGATCCTGGCGCATTCAAGGCAGAGGACTCTGTCCAAACTTTGTTTTTTCCTCTCTGTATATCTGACTTTCCAATAAATAAATAAATCTTTAAAAAAAACACTCAGAAAAAAAGTTGTGTCATTTCCTCCTCATTATTCCCTGAAGAGGGTAACATATCAACAATTTATACAGACCTTGAACTATTATAATTGTACTATAATTCATCTAGGGATCACTTAATGCATACTGTAGGATGTACAAAATTATAGGCAAATACTTACGCATTTAATATAAGTGATTTGCTCACCAGTAGATTTTGGGTATCTATACGTGATTCTGGACCAAATGTATCAATAACACTTAGAAACAATTGTATGAAGAAGAGAATGGAGAAGAGAGGGCAAGCCAGAGTCTTTTGGCTCTTTATAATCTTTCTCCTTCTCACTCTTCAGAGCTTTTCCCCATTGCAACTTGAAAATGATTTTGGAACAGCGAGGATACAGGTAATAGGTGTACTTTTAATTAGGAGCAACTTTGGTGTTTCAGACAGCAGCTCAGTAACTGGCCGAGGTTCTAACACCCTTCATAACTCCTGGAGCAACCCAGACACTATCTCCATCCATCAAAATCTCCACCAAAGACCACTGGCGCTCTTTTCCTTTCTATACTTCTCTCTGTCCATCATTCCCATGCCAAGAGCATCATAAGCAGTCAGGTGCTTCTTGTTCAGGTCTTTCGAGTCCTTGAGGGCTCCTTCTCACAAGAGCCACTCTTTTCCATTCCCTGGGGCACCTTGTCATCTCAATGTGGACTTATTATGACAGTAGCCCTATCCACTGTCCAGGGAAGCAAAGACATGGTGACCTGCGGTGGGTGGCTGGAATAGAAACTAACTCCACCTTGTACAGGATCTCACAGGGCTCTGAAGACCGTGCTTATTCAGAACAGAAAGTCACCTCAAAACACAACAGAACATCTTGGGGTAAATATTTGGTGCTGCCACACACAATGTCAAAGTTCCTGGTTTGCATTCTGGTTCCTCTGCTTCTTCTCCAGCTTCCTGCTAAGGAACACCCTAAAAGACAGCGAGTGATGACTGGAGTATTGGGGTCCCTGCCATCCACGTGGAGGTGGGATCAGGCTAGATTTCTGAGCTTGTGGGTTTGATCTGGTAGAGCCATGGGTGCTGCAAGCATTGGTGGAGTGAATGATCAGTGGATATTGTCCAAACAAGATAAAAATAAACAAACTTTAAAAAAATACAGAATGATATCCATGAAACATTCACAGATCCAAAAACATGTGTACTTGACTTTTAATATACGGATGGTAGTTATTCTAGAAAGAAAAGAAAAATATCACCATTTTATAATGTTAATATACAAAATGATTATTCTAACAATGCTACCTAAAACATGTAATTTAATCTTTACAGACATCTTGTTATGTAGGCCTTTTACAGTTGGGAACATAATTTCTAAGAAACTGGTTTGCCTTCAGGCTAAAGGCAGGAGAATGAGGGTGGAGGAATTCAAACCGTATCTGTGGTCTTTCATTTCAATGTCTCCTCTGTGTCCCTTCGGCTTCAGTTACACCTTTGTTCCTAGCCCCTCCCTATGTCTTTCCTTTCTCCAGTTCTCCTTTCTTCCTTTTCAAAATGCTTTGCAAATGTGCAAATGTCATTAACCGCCTTCCATTGGCTGTGTCCAAGGTTGAAAAGGCTTTAACAATGAGGTTTCCTAGTTTCCTTGCAGTGGACACATAGGTGCAGAGGACAGATTCAGCACAGCTTGTTAGCTGTGGCTGTTCTTTGCCCTTCCTGGAAGAGAGGCATGAAGAGAAGCTGCCTCAGGAGCGTGACAAGGCCCCAGGTGTTCCCCAGGGTACCTGAGATCAAACCTGGGACCATAACCTTGGAAGTCACAGAGAACCTGCGATTCCCACTGGAACTGCCTGCCTTTTGCTGGTTCAAATCAGTACAGTTCTTTTTATTTGAAAAGCATAGTTATGGAGAGAAAGATAGAAAAAAAAGGAGAGAGAGAGAGATTTTTTATTTGCTGGCACACACCCTGTCTGGCCATAAGAGTAGGGCTGGGCAGAGCCAAATGCAAGAGCCAGGAGCTTCTGTTGGGTCCCCACATGGGCACAGGTGCCCAAGTACTTGGGCCATTATTTGCTACTTTTTCCAGGTCATTAGCTGGGAGCTGGATCAAAAGTGGAGCAGCTTGAACTTGAGTGACACTGATATGGAGTTTTGCTATGCTACAACACTGGTCGCATGTTTTTATTTTTTATTTAATCATGGACCAATGTTGTCATACATTCAGCAAAGCCACTGCCTGCAATGCTGGTATCTCTCATGCATGCTGGTTCAAGTAGAAGATGGCCCAATGGTTTGGGCCCCTGGAATATACAACTGAAGCTCCAGGTTTCTGACTTCTATCTGGCCCATGCCTTGTCATTGTGACCATTTGAAGGGTGAACTACTTTGTTTCTCTGTTGCTCCCTACATCTATGTAACTCTACCTTTTAAATGAATGAGTGCTTGTTTGTTTATTTGAAAGTCAGAGTTACAGAGAAAGAGGCTGAGACATACACCGAGAGACCAAGAGAGCAATCTACCGTCCACTTGTCCATTCCCCAAATGTCTCCAACAGCCAGAGCTGTCAACCCAAAGTCAGAACTCTCCTGGAGCTCAATCTCACTGAGTGGTGGGTGCTGAAGTACTTAGACCATCTTTGGCTGTTTTCAAAGACCCAATAGCAGAGAACTGGGTTAGATAGAGAGTAGTCAGAGCTCCTATGGGATTCTGGCATCGTGGCTTAAAGCTCTGTACCACCACTCAGACCCCCTCCCCAGGTCCTTAAAGATGTTCTGTCTTGCATCTGCCCCATCATTCTTTTTCAAACATCTGACTGAGTCTGTTTCTCAGATGTCTCTGCTGCATTCAGCCTATCAAGTATTATTTCATCTTCCACGCTGGGCTCTGATCTTTAATATCAAGATATCTTTAATATCTTCCATGTTCAATGTCCTCATGTTTCTCTCTGCAGTTTACCCCATGCGATTGAACTTCACCTTTTCAGGTGGGGTATTTTCATAACCACAAGGATTTAGAAGAATTGGAGGACATTTGTGCCTTTGTTCTGCACACACATTGATGCTCTTCCTTTAAATCAATGTTCTATTATGGTCTCCACATCCTATAAGATCCTCTCTGTTGATTCAGCGCTTATTCTAGGGCTTGTTGCTATGTCTTTTTTTTGTACCCTCCACCGGATCTCTCTTGCTATCTAAAATGTTTGGTGTTCCCCAGAGCAGCCTCCCAGCTGCTTCCTCTTTCTGCATCTCCTGGAAATGCATAATTTTAACAGTCAATTGTGTAATAACAATTCTAAATATGAGTTCTGTCATCTCAACTGAACACACACGCACACACACATCTGCACCTGTGTTTACCATGCAAAGTCCATTTTATACCTAGCTGTCACAGTGCCATTTTAAATTCAATATTAGCAAATCCTGTTTTCTTTTTATATTTGTCTTCGTTAATATGATTAACATCTGTTCAATTAAACATTTAGGCATCATTTGCAATGCAGTTCTACCCATTTTATAAATCATAAGCTTTATCTTCATTTGATTAAGTCTCTGAGAGGCTCTGTATTAGCCAAAGACATTGTAGAAATCCTCAGAATGTTAGTTTTTTTTCTCCTTGTGTCACGGGCTTGGGTTCACTCATTTCATGCATGGGCTTGGGTGTACCACAGTGCCTAGATATTAAGTCAAAGATTATCCTGGTTGTTATGGTGAAGATGACTGTTTCCTTGAAAAATCTGCTCATTTTTATTTGAAAGGGAAATGTATAGGAAAGAGAGAGACAGAGAGAAATCTGGCATCTGCTGTTTGACTACCACAGACAGCCTCAACAATTGATCCAAAGCCAGGAATGAAGAGCTTCTGGGTGTCTCCTGAGGGTGCAGGGACCCAAGTACTTCGGCCATTCTCTGTTGCTTTCCCAGGCCATTAGGAGTTGGATAGGAAGTGGAGCAGCAGGGGCTAGAACTAGTGCCCATATGGGATGCATACACTGCAGGAGGAGATGTAGTTTGTCAGCCATTGTTCTGGGCCCCAAGGATAGCTTTTTGGACTGAGATTTTGATGAACTTTGTGTAAAGCAGATTATTCTTCATTGTTGTGTGTGGGCCCTGTGACATCAGTTGAAGCCATAACAAATCAAACACTGCTCTCTGCTGAACAGAAGATTCTGACTGCATTGTTTTTGCACTTGAACCACAACTCTTCCTGGAGTTTCTAGCCTACCAGGTGGCTCCATATTCACATCAATCGATTCCAATCTATGCATATGTCTTTTTCATGATATACATTTTCATTCACCTTTAGAAGTTCCCCTTGTGTACATGAACTTCCAATTATTTAGCATCAGCATAAACATAGCTCCATAGTCCATGAAGTTGAATTTCAAAAAGGACTTATTTATTTATTTGAAAGGCAGAGTGACAAAAAGAGAAAGAGGAAGACTTTTCGTCCACAACCTGTGGACCAAACTCCCCAAATGGCTGCAACAGTCCAGGGAAGACAGGCTGAAATCAAGAGCCTAGCACTCCACCCAGGTTTCCTGCATAAGTGGTAGAGGTCTGTGTACTTGGACCATCTTCTGTTACTTTTTTCTTTTTTTTTTTCTTTCTTTTATTTTATTATTATTTTAGATGGTGTTTACTTAGTTGATCAGGGTGGGAAGGATCCAGGATTAGGAAAAAGTGGGTGTGATCATTGTTTCAGAACTTTCTATTTCTTCTTATCATTTCTTGGAGGAGGGGAAGACAAGGGGAGACTTCATAACCAGCCTCCCAAACACCCCAGGACCCAGGGATGGGGAATGGTCACCTGATACCAACCCAAGGTCTCAATGTGGTACATGTGCCAAGCATTCTGCCCAGGTGATTGCGATAGTTCTTTAATGCTGTCCATCTTGCTGACTCATGGATACAGAAACCCTTCCAATGTCCATTGGCTGACACAGTTGACCTCAGAGTCTCCATTTAACCAGATGTTTGCTGTCTTCATTTGGCTTGGTAGTTGTCCAATTTGTTCTGTTCTCCTTCCTCTGCTATGGTACCAGATATCCTCTGCAGGACCCAAAGAGCTGCCATATCCTGTATGTGCACCAAGGCCTGCTGAGGAGGACCACTTCTCATAGGTGGGTTCAAGAACCCAAGTTAGGCTACCTGGGCCCTGACAGTCTCCCAACTCTCAGGGCTCAGGGATCTAGCACCCACCTTGTAGGCAGGCTGAAGGGCACAGGCCAGGGGACCTGGTCCCTGCCAGACCCCCTGCCATTTTCTGCTATTTTCCTAGGTGTGTTATCAGGGAGCTGAACTGGAAATGAAACACCTGGGACTAGAACCGGCACTCCATACTGAGAGGTCAGCAAGGCAAGCAATGATTTAAATTACTGCACCACAATACTGGCTAAATCCATGATATTTTACAAATACCTGCATGTAGGTATATGTCTATATGTGTGGGTCATATATATATGCATACATGGGTATCTGCACACACATAAATGCACGCACATACATACACACATGTACACATGTACATGCATGTACCCACATAACACACGTGCGCACACAATTTTTTTATTCGTTCTGTTTCTCTGGACAAACCTAACTGATGCAGGACCTGAATCTATAGTTTTAAATGAGATAATTCACCTACTTGTATATTTTTCAAAAAAAAAAGCAATAAACATTCAAATTAACAAACAAAACCAATGCTAGAAAACCAATTCAAGCTCATCACCAACTTTATGTCTGTGGTCCCAGCACCCCTGGTTTCTTAAATGCCTTTGTGCCTTGTCACATGCTGAGCTCTCACCTTGGAATATTCTTCATTTTTCTTGCTGATCTTTTCTCAGCTCCTCCAGGTGGTCCAGATGTGAACTTCTCTATGTCTCATAATCTGGAGTTTGTTTTAGTTGGCATCTTCCATATTAAGTGACAACAATTTACATTTACCTTCCTCAAAAGATTTATTGATTTACTTATTAAATATTTATTTTATCTTTGCTTGAGAGGCGAAGCCACAGAGAGGAGAGAGAAGACAAGATCTTCCATCCACTGCTTCGTTCCCCAAATGGTCGCAATGGCTCAGCTGATCTGAAACCAAGAGGCAGGAACTTCTTCCAATTTCCCACGTGGGTACTGAGACCAAAGTTGCTGAGCCATCCTCTATTGCTTTTTCAGGTCATAAACAGAGAGCAGGATAAGAAGAATAGCCAGGACAAGAATCAGTGCCATACGGGTAGCCAGCACCACCACTGGTGGCTTGAAACTTCTCAAAAACTGCAGCTCACAACCCTTACCACTTATAGGTCCTAATCAATCTTTGTGGAATAAAACATCTTGATCCTACAGCCCATGTCTCCTTACTTAAGACTCCCTGTTCTCAGAAGGCATCATCAGTCCCTCAAGAGGAAATCAAAGCCAGTATCCTCTTGCCTGAATCTCTGACATTCCCACACAGGTTCATCCACCGTTCCTTTTGTTTGAGATAGGCAGGAGGCGACAAGAGAGGACTGTGTTGCTTCTTCCTCCATGCTAGTAAGCAGCATGGAGGTTGTCCCACTAAAATCACCCTCATTGTGGGGATGGGGAGGGGTAAACCTTGCAGAAATGGAACCCCCTTCATCAGAGGCTAGGGTTCTCCTTGGGAGAGGTGGTACTCTTTCTGGAATTGAGCTGGTGTGAGGGAAAGAGTGTCAGTCTTGAAGGTCGGCTTATTTGAAGAGAAATAGATGTGTCGAGTGCTGCACTTAATCACACACATAAAGACAGATGACACAATTTAGCATGAGATGTCCTCACCTCTGCTTTGATTTCAGCCTTTACTATAGGATCTTGGGCAATGATTTCACCTCTCCACTTGCAATTTCCTCATCGGTAAATCAGACTGTGTCAACCACTTCTTCACCGCATTGTAGGGAGGCGTCGATGAATTAAAATCTGCCCAAGAGCCCGTCGCCAAAAGTCGTTCAATAAAGTGCTTGTTGAATCGGTGCCCTCCACACCCTCTTTATTACAGGCAATCACAGCTCTCTTCTCCCCCACTCTGTACTGTCAGCTCTGCCAAAACACTCAGACTGTATTAACCTTGCGGTACTGAAGAAAAACAGCAAGCTAATTTGGGACGCTTCCAGGAGCAAAACCATGTATTAAAATTTGAAAATGGTATAAAAACTATATGACCACAATAGCAACTCTATGTTTTGCTTGGGAACTGGAGGTGAACCGCATATTTTTTTCCAAGTTCTCAGCTTTCACTGTTTGCTTCCAGAGAAGACAATTTAAGTGCCGGTTATTAGTGCTGTCAAGTCTCAGAAGTCAAGCAAATCTCGTTCCAGTGACTGACAGCTACAAATTAATTTTGCTTTTTGAAAACAACTAACCAGCCTGATGTTCATGCTGTTGACAAGTCTCATGGTGTGCCCTCTTGGCCCAGTGCAGCACATTCTGCTCACAGGTAGTACAAATTATTGTGTCTTCACGCAGCTTCTGCCTTTATTATTTTCTTTTTTTTAAAGATTTATTTTTATTATTATTTTTTTATTGGAAAGGCGGATATACAGAGAGGAGAGACAGAAAGGATGATCTTCCGTCCGATAATTCACTCCCCAAGTGAGCGCATCGGCCGATGCTGTGCCGATCCAAAGCCAGGAGATACTTACTGGGGCATTTTTGTCTCCCCAAAAAAGTTTCTTTGTGATCTTTCTCGTGAAGCTTCCTCACTTGCCAGGGAAAAGCAATATTTTATTACCATGGGCTAATATTGCCTATTTTCACATTTTATATTTAACGAACTCTTATGACATACTCTGATTTGCAAATGTCTTCTTCAGCTAAAATTGACCCGCCAGTGCCATCCGTATACATTTTACTCCTGTGACTCCTTTCATTTCCACGAGGCATTGCACTACTGATATCAGTATCAGAAAGATGAGTCCATGTCTTTCTCAGGTAAGGAGAGGCATAGATGAACTTGACGTGTAGTGCACTGGGGGAGAAAGAGTAAGCTGTGATTGTAGTTGAGGGATTTGGGAAAGAACTCAGGTGACTGAACTGAAGGAAAAAATTGGAGTTACAGAGAGGATGAGTTGGAACACAGTGTAAGAAGTTTGAGCTCTTTTTAATAGATTATTCCCCATACAAATATATTAATCTGGAGTAAAGGGGTGTTTAATCTAGTGACTAAGATGCACCTGTTCACTTGCTGCTTGTCAGAATGCCTGGGTTCGAGTCTTGAGCTCCCAACTGTTAATCCAGACCCTGGGAGGCAGTGCTAATGACCTAAGTAGTAGGGTTCCTAACACCCGTGTAAAAGGCCAAGATTGAGTCCACAATTTTCAGCTCTGGCCTCAGCTCTGCCCCAACCCTTGTAGTTATTTAGAGAAGTGAGTCTGTTGGACAGGAGATCTTTCTCCATCTGTGTCTCTCTTTGTCTTTCTGTGTAATAATCACAAAGTCGAGCTATAGATTATAACGCAGAAGCAGTTGAGTGGCTGAGAAATCAGTCCCCACTGTTGAAGTTCATTTGACAGTGGGACGTGGAAGGGAGGGTGAGTGCCCAGATTCTGCAGATCCCCCCAACCACTAAACCATGCTTACATTAGCATCTGAGCCCCTAGGAGATGGACCAAAACACCTCAAGGAATTATGTGCATTTAATTTACATCTGGGTCTGAATTCCCCTGCTTGCCTTCCTGTCATTTTGCCATTTCAAAGAATAGCATACCAGGGCTTTTTATTCCAGCCCTGTGGTGGTGCCCTTTTTGAGAGAATAAATCCCAAGCAGTGTTGCCAAGAGCCAGTGACATTTGCCATGTTTGAAAAGGCCTCATTTTGAAGAATGATTATTGATTCTTTTTCACATTTCAGATCACTGCTTTGATGCTGCCTTTTACTGGCCCTGGTGAGCCACCCTCAGCTGTGTTCCTGGCTCCTTGACACAGCAGTTCACCCACAAAGAACACAGCATTCTTCTAAGTGGCTCTCACCCTGAGCCTGTCCCCAGGAGCAGTCACTGCTGCTCTGAATGGTTCATTACACAGAGGAACTCCTTCTAGCCTCACCTGTGTTGCTGAAAACATGCAGATCCATTCACCAGTGAACACAATTGATGATTCCGTGTGAGGGGAGCAGAAGGAGGAAACAGCAATTCAGTAAAATGGCTGTTAGCTTATGGGATTTCTCCTTATGAAATGTGGTTTTGCAAGTTGCAGATGGTAGACTTGGAAGGTGGGGGTAGCCGAAGGGTGTAGGAAGGCAGGAGAAACCGGTGACATCTTGTGATTGCACAAAACTGAAACCTAAGCAATAAATGTTGAAGGGAATTGTGGGGTAAGGTAGCATCCCTGCCGGTTCTAGAATTTTGGTGTCACCTGTGTTAGAAGTGAAACCTCACATCCCATGACTCTGAGTCCTATGGAAGTCCTATGGAAAGACTATAAGGAAGAAATATATGATTGGTTCTGACATAAGTTCCACATATTGGGCCTGGGTTATTTATTCTCTGGCGCTTGTGTCTTTTGCTGTGACATTGCCTTCAGGGCATGGGACGAGAGCATAGAGAGAGTGCTACACATCATTGAGCTTAGACCTCTAGAAAAGAATTTCTATCAAATATTAATTTAAGTCCTTCTTGGAAGGGTAGGACTGGCATTGAAATATATGAGACAATGCACAGTGCATACCATGCACACATGTAAAATATATAGAATTACATATAGTTGAGTACTTAACATTTGGAATGCAAGGTCTAAAATTGTGACTGAAGTAGCTCTGTTGATGAACAGAGCAAGGTGATCAACCTGTTTTTTCTTTTAGACCAACACTTTGGAAGAAAGGTAGATGCTTTTGTTTCAGACCTAAAGACGCAAACTTACACTCTCCAGGACACTGCTGCCCTGCCAGCAGTGGGATCCCTAAGTGGAGAGGTTTTGAGACCAACTGGACGCCAGGTGGTTGGAATGTGTCCACAAAGCATGGACAGTCTTACGCATTGCCTTTCCTGCCTTCTCTGGATATACTCTCTTCAGGCCCTTCATGAAATTGACAACTCTTCAGAGTTTAGTGTCTGCTTTGCAAAAGTTTACATACTCTACTAAGGACTGCCTCCTCCTGGATGAGGTAGCCGGGTAAGACTAAGGCAGAAGAACAAGACTTGCAGTTTAGGTAGCTTTAGTCAAATATAAGGATGTGTGTATTTTTATTGTTTGCAAAGTTGCATCGTTCCATATTTCATATTTAACATTAAAAATAGTTTCACTTTTTCTTTTCCATCAGCCACTATGAAACCTTTACACTGATTCTGCCTCAGTTTTTGGATGCTTCTGAGTGGTGTCAATATCTTCTTGCAACATACTGGTCAGCTCCTTTGTTTTCAGTGTTTTGTGTTGTGAGAGCCAGTTTTCTAGCCCTCTACTCCATTAAGAGTAGACTTTGGTGTGTATCAGACTCCGCATGCAAAAGGAAGAACTAAGGAACTTACAGGCAGGGACTCCAGGGTCCCAAATCTGCTTTACAAGGACATGAAGCTAAGAGATAAGTATTTTAGGAATTCAACAAGAATAAATGTCAAAAACAAGTGAGTATCTCATGTTGTTAATTTGTACTGCTTCAGAAACATCACATTTTGAAAGGGTTCGAGATGAATGCACAGAGAAATCCCTTTGGCAAATAGGCGAGTAAACACTTGCCCATGAAAACTTGTGTTGGGCACAGGGCTGCTGCTTCACAGTGTCCGGGTCTCACCCAGTCAATACTGAGCTTTCTACTTCTTGAGTGACTTCAAGATTCAAGAACCTTCTGAAAAATCTTAGAGGATCCTTTCTTTTATAAAAACTGTATGTGGGCAGGTGTTCAGTCTGGTAGTTAAACTATCAGTTGGGGTGTTCACGTCCCACGTTGGAGCACCTTGGGATTCCATACCTACCTCCAGATCTTAACTCCAGCCTACTGGCAATGCAGACCCTGGAAGGTGATAATGATTGACCCAACGAACTGAGTTCTTGTCACCCATGTGGGAGAGCTGGATTGAGTTCCTGGTTCTTGGCCTCATCTTTTTCTGGCTCATCGTGAGCAGTTGGTATGTGAACCGTCACATGGGAGTCTGTATTAACTGTTCTAATAAAGTAATGCATCTCAGTGCTTTAAGATGGTAGAAAAATATTTCTTGCTCAAGCAACAGCATGATGTGCTTGTTCCTAGTCATCAAATACCTTTCTCCCAGCAATGGTAACAGAACCCTCACTGGTTCTAAATTGTACTTTCACCTTCCCTTGCATTTGCAACCTTCTGGTAGACAATGAACAGTGAGAGAAACAAGCATCTCCTATTCTTAACTGCCTCACATCAAAAGAAATAAGTAGCACTGTGTTCATGTACTGTTTTTTTGTTTGTTTGTTACGGACAGGCAGAGAGATCTCCTATCTGCTGATTCACTCCTCGAATGCCTGCAGTGGCACAGCTGGAAACCAAGAACCAAGGACTTGATCCAGCTATCCCACATTGGTGGGAAGACTACAACTACTTGAACTGTCCCGATTGCCTATCAGGATGTATATGGAGCAAGAAGATGGGGCGAAAACTAGAGCCAGAACTGGAACCCAGGTACTCTGATATGGAAAGTCTAACCCCAGGAGACCACCCTGGGTGCTGTGTATGTTAACACTTGCCTCTCATTTACTTTAGACAAGGGCTGGTCCCACAGCCTCATCTCAACCCAAGGAGTAAAGAATGGGTGGATGTTAAGCTGCCACTGCCAACCACAGAGCAAAGCTGGTGTTTATTCCTTATACTGTGAACTGAAAGTTTGTGCTCTTCTAAAATTGATGCCTTGAAACTAGATCCTTAGGGTGGTAGCATCAGAAGGTAGGATATCTGAGGTTGGGGAGGGAACAAGGTTCTTAGCAAAGAGCTGTGAGAGGTTTATTTGCCTTCCATGTCATTTGCGGACATAGTGAGGATGACCCACCCCCTTGGCTTCAGTGACAGAGCCCTCAACAGAGACACAATCTGTTAGCACCTAGATTTTGGACATTCCAGCCTCTTGAGACATTAGTGACACATTCACAATGATTGAAAACCACCCAATGGATGTTTTGGACATAACAGCCCAGATGGACCCAGACACCTTGCTAGATGATTTCTTGGTGTGAAATTAAATTACATTCTAAAGGGTCCAGTACTCCTCCCTTGATTTCAATGTAATTTTCAACAATGTGTAGACAGAAATGAGAGGCAGCTAAATGATTTTTTGGAACATGGCTTTATTTCACAAGCATAAAGCAGAAGCCACCTCTGAGATGAGTGGTGTATTCTGTGAGTCTGGATATTAGAACAGCCTAGCCGGCTGTAAAGTTTTGGGTAAGCCATGGGTGTGCATGTCTCACACTTAGAGGTGAAGTCAGGGCACTGTCCAGACCAGGATGTGACTAGGATGTTCTCTTTCCATCTCTGTTGGTGACCAACGTTGCTAGGATGATGACTGTGAAAACCTGTCGAGCATCCCTCAGTGAGAGTAGACATCCATTCTTGCAAATGATGTGATTGGGAGATCAGAGATGGGGTCTCCCTGAGAAGCCAACAGCTCTCTTGGGAGCAGCTCTGTGATGCTGCCACTTGATGGACAACTCAGCTCTCGGACTGCTTTCATGAAACAGTCAATGGTCCTAACGTGCCACGTGAAAGTCTGTGACACTCTTGCTTGGCTGAGGGGAAGAGTTAACCTAGCATTGATCTTGACATAGCATCAACTGTGGGTTTTTGAGACTTGTCTATTGCATCTTTTGTGGACATGATCAGATCCAAATTATATAACTGTGTGCATGGCTGTGGACTAAGAGCACTGACAATTATCTATTGAGTGCTTAACAGGTGCCTGGTGTTGTATTAGGTATGAGTCCTTCAAAGGGTTTATAAGAAAATAAAGTTCACTTTGGTGCCAACAAAAATTAAATCCTATGCATCAATTATTCCTAAAATATATTTCCCATAGACTTTTTGACTTCATGGATGTCAGTTTTTTCAATATTCATTCATTTAAAAGGCAAAGTGACAGTAAGAGAGAGCAAGCATGAGAGCAACAGCAAGAGAGAGAGAGAGAATGAGAGAATGCTTCTATCTGCTGATTCCACAAATGGCTGCAGCAGCAAGGTCTGGGCAAGGCTGAAGTCAGGAGCCAAGAACTCCATCCAAGAAACCCATGTGAGTGGTATGGAGTCAAGTACTTGGGCCAATATCCACTACTTAGGCACATTATCAGGGAGCTGAGTTAGAAGCAGAGTTGCTGGGCTGACATGATGACTCAGTGACTAAATCCTTGCCTTGCAGGCACTAGGATCCCATATGGACACCAGTCCGTATTGCAGCTGCTCCACTTCCCAGCCAGCTCCCTTACTGTAGCCTAGGAAAGCAGCAGAAGATGGCCCAAAGCCTTGAAACCCTATACCAACATGGGAGACCCAGAAGAAGCTCCTGGCTTTGCATTGGCTCAGCTCTACTCGTTATGGCCACTTGGGATGTGACCCAGGGGATGGAACATCTTTCTCTCTGTAAATCTGCCTTTCCATTAAAAATGAATAAATTTTAAGAAAAAAAAATACAGTTGCTGACACTCAAGCAGACATCCCAATATGCATTGCAGACATCAAAGGAATGACTTGATCTGATGCACCATAATGCCTACCCCTGGATTTTGATTTTTTGCAATGAAGCAAAAAAAAAATTACTCCATTTTATTTATGAGCACAATGCAATCTAATGCTTATTTCACGATAAGTTTATGTGGAAGTCATATATTATATCCATATTATAGCCTAGAAAATATGGAGGCATAAAGATGATATTTAGCTGGTTCAGTCCGAAAGTCTGAGGACCACCTTTTAGGTGAAAAAACATTGGCATCTCATATCTAGATTCTCAGTTATTCACCCAACTCATAAATATTTATGGAATAGGTATTGGGCTAAATGTTGAAAACAGAGTAGTAAACCAAAAAGACATGTTTTTCCCCTCTGTATAAAAAGGAAATGTTAAGAGACGTGAGTGGAATTCACTTAAAATTACATACACACCTGTTTCGATGCACTTATGATCAGGCCTGTGGTGCTGTGGCCGGATTTAGCAGAAAGCCATAGTGCAATTCAACCAGGACTCCAGAGCAATCTGAAAAGAAGGCTTTGAAGCTGGGACCCAGCGCTGGGTGCACATTAGTCTCCCAGGGAAAGAAAGAAGCAATATTCCAGAGAGGAAGCCATGTGAGTGAGGGGTCCCCAGAGACGACTGCACCCAGCAACGGGAAAGCTCCATATTGCTGGATCACCAAAAGCCAGGCAGAGTAACCAGGTGGAGGCTGGTGAGGCAAGCCAGGCTGGCCCTGGCAGAGCCCCAGAACCTGTGACAGACAGAAGAGTCAAGCGCAGGCTGGGTCCAGCTGCCGCATAGCAACAGGGATCCTTCAAGGCTCAAGGATGCCGAGGGCTGTGGCTTTGCTTGTTTGTTTCAGGATCACTTTAAACATTAGCAATGAGTCCATTAACACAAACAGTGGATTTTCTTTTAACTTGATTTAGCCTCTCTTACAGAACATAAGGGAGAACAAGGTGCCTGGAGTATCCTCCATCATCAGGAAATCAAGTGGATTTTCTAGAATATAGCTCAAAAATAGAATATTCTAGCATATGAAATAGATGGACTTTTTAAAAGCTGTATTTAACTACAAATCAGTGTTACAGAGGGAAAGGAGATACAGAGAGCTTCCATTCTCTGGCCCCTTCCCCAGATGGCCTCAATAGCCAGAGCCGAGCCAAGCTGAAGCCAAGAGTCAAGAGCTCCATTTGGGTCTCCCACATGGTTGGCAGGGGCTTAAGTGTTTGGTCAATGTTTTGCTATTTTTTCCCAGGAGTGTTAACTGGGAGCTGGATCAGCTGGATCCAAGGTGGAACAGTCATACTGGCTTCTATGGGCAGTGACGGTTTAACTTCTTGTACCATGACACTGTTCCCCGATTGTATATTTTAAGAAAGCTTTTTTTTTTTTTTGATTAACGTTTAAAAATAATTTTTCAGGGTGTTAGCAAATTTATTATCCATATTGTTCATTGGAATTATGCTTGCTGACATGAAAGGCAATCTGTAGGTGTATCTCTGGCTGAGAAATACACCATGCCCCGTCTAACAGCATGAGATCACATATGTCTGTGCCATGTCAATATTGTGTAATGCTCAATTCAATAAAGATACTTTTCTTTTCACATAGTTCACATGTCTTTGTAACATTGATATCCAAAAATCTTACCTTCTAATTTTTTTTTACGTAGAACATTAACATTGTCTGCAATCATGCTGAATGTGCAATAGAACATGGGAACGTTTCAGCTGCAGCTGAGTACCCGTCAATCAACTCTTCCTCTGTCTGTCCCACCTCCCTCTCTCCCCAAATCCCATAACCACCATTACATACTTAATTTCTATGTGATCACCTATGCTTTAAATTCCACATGAGTGAGAACATACAATATTTGTTTTTAAGATTTTTTGATTTGAATGACAGAGTTGCAGAGAAAGAAGGACAGAGAAGGATCTTCTATCTGCTGGCCATTTCCCAAATAGCTGCAAACGGCCAAAGCTGAAAAGGGGCGGATCTGAAGCCAGGACCATCTTCCTGATCACCCACATGGGTGCAGGAGCCCAAGGACTTGATCTTTTGCCACTGCTTTCCCAGGCCATCAGCAGGCAACTGGATCAGAAGTGGAATAACTGGGATTCGAACTGGTGACAATAAAGAATGCCAGCTCCAATAGGTAGAGGATTAGCATGCTATGCCACAGCATAAGACCAAAGGATTTTTTTTTTTCTTCAGAAGTTTTAGCGAACAGGACCAGCTGTTTATTGAGTGAGAGCACACTTGGGAAAGGAAGTCCTCAGAAAACGCTCAGAGCAGGCACAAACGACAGGAATGAGTTCAGGAATTTGGTAACCAGCGAACAGATGGATTGGCACACAGCCCATGATTAGAGTAGAGAGTTCACAAAATGAATAGGTCACATCACATAAAAGACGACTCTTATTGTTATTCCACAAAGGAGCAAAGCGAAGCGAGCCATTCAGACTGAATTAGTGTTACTCGTCTTGGAGAAGGACAGCAGATTGCAAAACCATAAGCTGCCGTTTAGTGCTCGTGATCATCTGCGTTGTTCATTGGAATTACGGCTGCTGACATGAAAGGCAATGGTGAGGGCTGTTTAGGCTAAGAAACACACCGCGCTCCATCTCACAGCACGGAATCCCAACGGGCCACTTAATCTGAATGGCGCATGGGTACCTGCACTGTAGTTTCACTTGTGTGATTGCCTTTAATCCTCCCAGAATTACATTAGTTACAAAAGATGAACTTTCTTCATCAAAGAAAAATGGGAGCTCAGAGAGATTCGGGCAACCCCTAAACTTCAGGCGGTAGGCAGTGGTACAGGATTCCAATGATGATCTTGCTCTGCCCTAAACACGGTCGTGTTTCTCTTTAGTCATGGGCGTCTCACCCTCTTCAGATATCTGATCTTTCTCTGACTTTTAAGACAGCCATAACTCTACTGTTTCAGAATCATGCTTTCCCTGCTTGTTCAAGAAAGTTTAAAGTACAAGGTTATAAGACAGGTCCTCACTTGGAATGATGATTTGCAGCATATATAGTACAAGAAAGCATTCGTGTTTACACTCTGCAATGCGTAACTTTATACCAATAAGGTAAAAGCCAAACAAAGCAACAGAAAAGAATGTGAATGAGAGCAAGAGGCAGTAGGAAGAAGTAGAAGCATAAACCTCCAGAAATACATCAAAATAGTCCTCATATAAATCATTAAGAAGGTACAAGTCAAAAATGTCATGTTGCATCATTTCTTGCCTATAAAATTTTTATTTTTTCAAAAAGGATTTATTTATTTTTATTGGAAAGGCAGGTATACAGAGAGGAGGAGAGATAGAGAAGAAAATCTTCTGTCTGCTGTTTCACTCCCCAAGCAGCCACGATGGCCAGTGCTTTGCTGATCTGAAGCCAGGAGCTTCCTCTGGGTCTCCCACGTGGGTGCACGATCCCAAGGCTTTGGGCCATCCTTGACTGCTTTCCCAGGCCACAAGCAGGGGAACTGGATGGGAGGTGAGGCTGCTGGGTTTAGAATCAATGCCCATATGGGTTCCTGGCAAATTCAAGGAGAGGACTTCAGCCACTAGGCTATTGCACCAGGTCCATTGCCTATCAAATTCTTAAAGACCAGGATATTTGGCAATATGAAATGTTAGATTTTTACAGAATATTTAAATTTGATGTGATGCTCCATTTTGCTAACTAGCATGTGAAAGAAACAACAATTAGTTTTCCATTGATGTGAAAGTGGTCCAAGCAATGGTTTCTATTAGCCAAGATGAAGAACTTGGAGACCACAGTACTGGCAAACAAAGAACAGTGCTTCGCAGCTTTACTCCCAAAGAAGAGAACACCCCAAGAAAACTGCTCAATAAACCCAACCATGGAGTACTAGACTCTCTGCCATTGCTTATACCCACAGTGTCATGACACATGTGAAGCGCAGAGCTGGAGTTGAGCTCACAGCTGAAGGACTATATTACTGTGAGAAGCAGGGGATCATAGGGAGGGGAGAAGAAGAAGGGGAGAAAGGAAGGGAAAGGGGGAAGCCCTGTACCTACAAAACAGAAAAATGGAGAATAAGAATCAAAGATGATCACTCCCCTCCAGGATGGCCAGGCTACTTCCCACTTCTTCTTGTATCTCTTCACAAAGCGTTCATACGGGCGTATTGTTGTCAACCACACAACATTTATATAGCAGCAAAAGAGGTCATTAAAAACAAAAAAACTCCACCTGTTCTACTAAGGAGGAGGAGGGGAGAGGAAGCAGAAGCAAAACAAGACATAGCATGCAATAAAGGTGTTAGAAATCCCTGTTGCTTGGGAAAGAGTGCAGGCTCTGTGGGAAGCTATTTGCGATGTAAATCTCCTTTTGCTCTGACTAGCTATGTGGCCACATATAATCTGCATAATGTATAATTTGCATAATCTATATACACAATGTTTTGGAGGTCTATGAAACACTTAGTCTCCTACCTGCCCCCCTCCAAAAAAAAGGAAAGAAAAAGCCTACGTGAATTCCATATAGCCTCTCCTGTTTGTTCAGTATCCATCATTTTTTTTTTTTTTTTGCCAGAGAGGAGTTTAATTGACTTCCTATGGTCTCTGCCTCGCTCCCTGAGATCTGATGGTGGTACTGACACTGAGCCCTTCCAATTGGCTCATGCTGCTGTCACTCAGTGTGTCCATATCCTTTGTTTGCTATCTCTAGAAGCAAGAGGTGAGGGGTGAGAGGAGTTTTACAGCGAGAAAGAGGCCCACGTTTCAAACACTGGCACCCACTATATGCTCTCCTCTCTTTGCCACGTGTTTCGTTCCCTCCTTCATTGTCTTGCCTGATTCTCTAGTTTCTGGAGTTTATATCTGACATCTTGCGTAGCCAGTGGGAAACTCTTCCTTGGATCCACCCCCAAATTCCTGGGGGTGAGGGGCAGCAAGAATCAAACTTCCCACCGTTGGAAGCATGAGCTTCGGTGGGAGCTGTACAGAAATATTACACTATAGTGTCCACTACTCCCACAGAGAGGGTGGCCATGCAAGGAAAGCAGACAGGCAGGTGCCCATCAGGGAGACACTCCAGAGTGCTTCGAAAGGCAGAAAGAGAACATAGGTCACTTCAGAGAATAATGGAGAGTGGTTAGCAGTGACAAGGGCTACAGTGCCATTGATTCTATGAGGGTTGACAGGAGTCAGTAACACTGACATGAGCGGTTTATGTGAGCTAAGAAGAGACCAGAATGACCACATCCAATGACACAAGAATGCCAGTAACTGAAGCAGAAGCATTGTATATGTGAAGATTGGACAAGAAAACCATCGCATTTCTCTTGATCATTGGTCCAAAGTGTCTTGACCTTTTAATTCCTTGCCTCCATGCTGGCAAGAGAATAAGCCATGGGCTGGCATGGCAGGAGGTGAAACTGCATTTCATGTGCCTTTGTGACTCTGGGACTTCTGTATGTTCTTAATATTAAAGTCACATTGTGGTGCAGCAAGTTAAGTAGCTGCCTGTAAACGCCAGTATCCCATTTGAATGCCAATTTCAGCCCTGGATGTTCTCCTTCCAATCTGACTCCTTTCTGATGCCCTTGGAAAAGCCATCAAAGATAGCCCCAGTTTCTTGAGAATAGCTTCACCCCAAATGATCCATAGATTCTTCCACGCCCTTTGCTGTTGGGTAGCATTGTGAAAAACAGTGGAGCGGGCTTGTGGGTGCCCCCGAGGGAACATGTGGCATGGATGGGGAATGTCTGGCTGCTGAGATTATTTGATCTGGTTCTGCCAAGGCTATCATAGGCAGGACTTGAAATTCAATGGATGAATTTACAGCAAGCTAACTCTTTTGAAGTTGATAATGTTGTATGGCCCATGAATGACATGAAGAATATCCAAATGACCCTCAGCAGAAGGATGGGTCCCCAGCCCTGAACCTCACTATTCACAATGTGAACCTTGCAGCTGTCAATTCTTTGGGGTTTCCTTTAGGCTGTGAGCTTACCTATAGGCAGGTGCATAGTGGTGTATTTTTAGGAAGGGATGAATGTACGAAGATGAGATTATTCTACAGGAACTGTTCTTCCTTCTTTGCAACTAAAAGCATTCTTAGGGTCTTTCTCATGGGCAGACCAGACCCATACATATTTTAATGATTTTACAATAGTCCAGTTTATGACTATCAAATAAATAAGTGAAGCAATTTGCTGCACAACATTTCTAATTGGGGCTATTCTAATCAGTGAAGCAGGAAACCTTCTTGCACACAAATTTTAATTCCTATGGTGTAATTGCCTTTACATTTTGATAAATGGACACATTCTTTCTCAAACCTGTCACCAACCCGCGTGTCTTCCAATAGCCTGTTCGAGGACCCATTATTCTAAACCCTCACTGGCACTTCTTGTCATCCTACATTTATTTAGGCTTCCACTCTGACAACCTAACAATGCAACATTTAATCTTTATTTAAAAATGTGTTTGCTTGTCTACTTGTGAAGATAAGCACTCATATATTTATTTGTCATCTTCTAACCTCATCTTGGACGTTTGAACATTCTGTGATTTATCTTTTCTTGCTGTTTTTCCATACTTTGCTTCACTCAAACAATGCATTATACACACACAAGCGTGCACACACGCATATGTATAAACTTGTAAGATTTATTTTTTAAAATTAAAGTTATTTTGTCATATGAAATTGTTAGTTGAATGTAGCCATTTTTTTGCCTTAGTTTTTCATATTTTGCAATTCACTCAAGTGTTTCTTCACTCTTTACATTATGAAGGCATTTGTCTACGTTCTCTTAAAATTTTCATTTCCGTGTGCAGATGTTTAATTCATATGCAGTTTATTTGAAAGCATGCTATTTTTATTTCTTTTGTATAATCACAACATTTAAAACTGTTTACCCTTTGCATATGCTTCTGTGTGTTTCTTAGGTCTCCTCCATGCAAAGACCATGCTTCTGTGTCCTTTAGCAGTTCCCAAATGTTAGGGTACCTTGAAAAGTTTATGGAAAAGGAAATTGAGAAACTGACGCCACTATATCCAGTGATCAGGGTGGTATAAGCCGGCGGGGAGGGAGTCCTCAGAGAGGCACTTAGGGAGTCATCAGGGACAATTTGGTGGCCCCAGTGTGAGCCCCAGTGAGAGCCCAAAGCCATCCCACCACAGGGCTCTCTGGCAGAATCCCTGTAGTCTGTAGCAAGAAGGCCTGCAGTCTTTACCTCATTGGAAAATGTAACCAACAGAAGGGCTGAACACAAGGAGCTGCAGCAACCCTCCTGTAATCTTCTAATTAATGACACAGTAAAACTGTCCTCCACTGCGATCCTGGCTGCTATTTCCTGTGACTTTTTTAAAAGGGATTCTTTTGGACAAACAGCACTGTAGATGCCTCCCCTTTTGTTGTGCTAGGCGTCAAGGTGGCTCGGCTGTATCAGGTACAGGGATCAATACTATTCCGTTAGCTTATTGTCTTCCAGACACTCTCTCCTTCATATTGAGATCAGTTGCTAGTATTCTAATAATTATTCTGTGTTGGAGTAATTGGGTCATGTTCATGAGATTTTCATTTTGAATGAGGACTCACGTTTCTTTTTCTTTTCATTTTTTAAATTCAGATATTCCCCATCGCCAGCCAGGTTACGAGTGTGTCAAGAGAAACACTTTTGATATGAACACTTAACCCTCAGTTCAATAGTTTGTTTTCATTCTTTACTGTTTTTCCTTAAAAAAAAAAAAAAAAAAAGCTTTGAGTGTGCGCCTTTAAGGAGAAGTGCACAGTAAGGACTCTGTCTCCTTAGGTTCTGTGCATTACCTGAGGTTTATCTCCATATTGCTTTCATCTAACATGTTAGATTTTTTTTTTCCAAGCCAGGAGCTGTATTCGCTCCTGCCTGCGTTGACTTCCTATGCTTTTACTCGAAGGCAGTGTTTGACGACTATTAATTTTTTCTTCATATACATTTAAAGTCAGATCTTGATATGTATGTAAAATGGTTCCCAAATGTTTTGTTTCTCAGTTCTTAGGATAAATTTGTTTTAGGGACCAGTGCCATGACTCAGTAGGCTAAGCCTTTGGCTAAAGCACCAGTATCCAATATGGGCAATAGTTCATGTCACAGTTGTTTGATTTCTGATCTAGCTCACTGCTTGTGGCCTAGGAAGCAGCAAAGAGGATGACCCAAGTCCTTGAGTCCCTGCACCCACACGGCAGACCTGAAAGAGGCTCCTTGCTCACAGCTTTGCATCGGGTCGGCTCAAGCTGTTGTAGCCATTTGCGGAGTGACTCAGTGGAGAGAATACCTCTCCCTCACTGTCTCTCATTCCCTGACGGTAACTCTGCTTTTCAAATAAAAAGAAAATAATTCTTAAAAATAAGATAAAAAGAATCTATTTGTTTTTTTTTTTGTTAAAAAAGGAAGCATTTTATCTTTTTCCTACTTTTCTCATAATTATGTGATGTACTGATTTTCTATTTGTTTTCATCAAACGGTCACTTGCTATGGTGTGAATGTGGCTTGCTTGTAGCAAACCTCATGTCAAGGCTCAATTCCTGAATGGGATGATATTGAGTTCATGGGGTCTTGAAGAGAGAAGACAAGGTCTTTGAGAAAGACTAATTTAGGGCTGGTGTGTTGGTTTATTAGGCTAATCCTCTGCCTATAGCACCAGCATCCCATTTGGGCACTGATTTTAATCCTGGTAGTTCCACTTCTGACTCAGCTCCCAGCTGATGGCCTGGAAAAAGCAGCATAGGATGGCTCAAAGCCTTGTATCCCCGCACCAATGTAAGAAGCCTGGAAGAAACTCCTACCTCCTAGCTTCAGACCTGCCTTGCTCTGGTTATCGCAGCTTACTTAAGGAATGAACCAGCAATTGAAAAAATAAAAATATTAATGTAAACTTGAGGTGTTCTAACCCTTGTGATTCTAACCCAGGGCTTATCACAGTGGGTTGTTATTGCAGCTTGTCTTCCATGGTTCACGCACTCACTTCCTCTCTCACCATTTCCAGTGTGGCTTTATTCTCATTTACCAGGTGAGAGAGAGGAACACATTGAGATTTGCACCTATAGTGTGTGGTCTGAGCAAGTGAGAGTGTTTTGTGTGGTTAGAACCAATTCCCCGAATCATTGATATAAAGCAAATAAGCTTATTTAGCTCACAGTTCTGACCCAAAGATCAAGATTAGGCAGCATACCTGATGAGAACCCCATACTGGGTTATTACCTGACAGAGGTCATCTCATGGGCAGGCGCATGTGCAAGAAATTGCATGGTAAGAGAGGAAGCGATAGAGACAGCTACAGAACCCCAGCTCTCACATAGTCACTCACACTGACAAGCACTAAGCCAGAACTACAAACAGTAGAACTTCGCAAAACTGCACGGCTCCTTCTGTACCTAACCATCTCAATGTCTTATCATGGAATTTAGCCTCAGATGAGTTTTATTGAGGAACCCAAAGCAAGAGGTACCATCTCTGCACAGGCTGGTGCAGCCAGGAGCTTTGCCTCTCTGCCAAAGGTCTGCCCTGGCTTCTCTTCATCTTCATTTGGGTGTATGATAGCTAAGATATATCTGCAACAGAACCTGCTTTGTAAAAAGACAGGTCCTTTTGATATTGTAGCTTCCAGGAGGACATGTGTGCTGTGCTGGTCACCACCGGGCCAGGGAAGGCTGCATTTGTTGGTCGCCGATTACCTGCCAGCACAAAGTTGCCTTGGACTCTGCTTCCCAGAAGGCAGCATTGAAACTGGGATTCTTCTGGAGGCCATCAGACACCGACATGCTCAGGCAGTTCTGTAGACTGCACTTTCCCTCCAGCTCTGGGGTCTTGGGTCCAGCTCCTCAACCACCATCATAATCCCATTGATCTCTGTTGACCCTTCACAGTAGACTGCGCTTTATCTCCAGCCTTTGGAGTCTTGGAATTGTTACTTTACTTCAGGCATCATGCTTCCTTAGTTTGGAGTGGTGGTACATGTTCCTCCCAGTTTTATATTTCATGATTCATTATAGTGGACTTATGAAAAGGGTTAGTTGATTGTGGGGCTTTAAACTTGCCGTATGAACCAAAAGCCCTCTGATTCCACATGTAGCCACGGAATCTGTGCCTTGCTTTCTTACCTGGATTCTAATTTGTTTCTGTGTTGTTTGGATGCCTTGAAAATCCTTCTCTCAACAGCCACCTCCCTGTAAATCTCACCCTCTCCCTCCCTGATGTCAATGTATTGCATTTTTATTTCTGCCTGTGATTTGCTTTCATGGAGGCTAAGTCTTCTGTTTTATTGAGAATGAAACTCCTTGTGATCTTTCCTTCTCACACTGCTGTTGACAATTCCCACATTCCCAGAGTTTTGCTACTTTTCACAGTCCTTGTCTCACTTGATGATATTGGTGCTTGGGTGTGGCTGTTGACATTCAGGGTCACTGTTCAATTTGTCACTCATAGTGAGACAACTTTGAAAGAGAAGGAGGGACTCTAGCTTGAAAATTATATCATTTAAACATTTGTCTATTAAGAGGAAAAATTGGGCTCATTCTGTTAGACACTGATAAAACAGTTTTAATATAGAAATACGAGACAGAACTTTCGCAAATCAAACTTGGTGACATACTGAAAAGTTGCCGTGTTATGAAAGATGTGGTTTATCTGGACCCATAATATTTAACATCGGAGTATCAATCAGTACCATCGTGATTGAATGAAAGAAGAAAAACCATGTGACAATGATGACAGATACAGAAAAGATTTAATAACACCATAGTCGCTCTCATGTTAAAAGCATAGTAAATTAGAGTATTTACAAGATATGTACAGTAAAAATTATATTTATCTTTACATTTAAAAATATTTAATTCTATTTGTTTTAAAAGCAGAAAGAGCAGCAAGGGAGGGAGAGAGAATAAGAAATTGTCTATATATCAATTCACTCCCAAGATGGTCACAATGGCTAGGACCTAAAGAGAAATAAGCATTTCCTGGGATCCAGGGGCAACTTGGTACTGTTTGGTGGCCTTCTCGGGAACACAGAGAAACGAGGTCATGGAAGACAAATCAAGTGATCATGGGCACCTCCCGAGACAAGGAGATGGCTGAAGACAAGAGTAAAAGTGTGTGTGATACAATCATAAGCAACCTTTGCCACGGCCAGAGACCCCACAGCTATCTCATGTCAGTGCCTGCTAGCTTTTGATCTCTTTCCTTCCTGGAATAATAAAGAGAATCATTTAATCTTCTGCCTCTGCAAATAGCAAATGTTAGTCTTTGAAAACAATTATTATCATTTTTTAAATTTCAGAGGTAGAAAGAGAGTGCACTTCTGTCTGCTGGTTCATTCCCTAAGTGCATATAATAACTAAGGCTAGACCAGGCTAAGGCTGGGAGCCATGAACTCATTCTGTGTGTCCATTATAGGTGATAGGGACTCAGGTCTTTGATGCATCAACCACTGTCTCCCAAAGTCTACAATGGCAGGAAACTGGAATCAGGAACAAAGCTGGAAGTTGAACTTAGGATCCCTATACGGAGTGTGAAATTCTTCACTGACATCTTAGCTGTTAGGTCAAATGGCTATCCCTATTTGTAAAAATATATATATTGATTTGGGAGACATAGAGAGAGGGAGAGAGAGAGATAATGGGGCAGAGAGAGAGAGAGAATGTTCCCATCCACTGTATCACTTTTCCAAATGCCCACAAGGGTACAGAGACCAGAACTGAGCTGGAATTGAAACTGGGATCCAGGAACTCAGTCAAGACCTCCTGTATAAGGTGCCAGGAACCCAACCACTTTTAGTGTTAATTACTGCCTCCCATAAATCAAATCAGCAGGGAGCTGGAGACAAAAGCTAGAGCCGGGAATTGAATCCAAAAACTCTGAAGTGGAATGCAAGCATTTCAACCTGCAGGCGAACTATTCAGCCCTATGAAGGTTTTTGAAACGTGACATTCTAGCTGGCATTTATGTCTGTGTTTGTGAAGTGAAGAAGCAAGAGACATCGTTGTTCTGTAGAGTGAATCAGTCAGCGGCCTAACCAGTATCAAGTTCTAATGAGAATCAAAAGCTAAGTCTTTCTTTCGGTAGAATATCACAAACTGGGCTTGTGTAATGCACTGATTTATGCACATTCACAGAGAGAAGAAGGAGCGATGGATTTTGCTCGAGACTCCTGGACAGCAGCAGAGAGAATGTGACATTTTCAGTGAGCCTAGACAAAATTTAATAATAAAGCAAGCAAGTGCTGTGAGCAAAGACATGCAGTTTTAAATTGCTTTGTGTTAGAGGCAACAGGGAGAATTGGGAAACAGACAGACAGTGCACTTTGGATGAGCAGAGAGGTGAATTTGGAAAACCGGGCCTGAAGACTCTCTAATAAAAACACTGTGAACCAAGTAGGAAAAGAGGGCGGCGAGGGGCGGCAGGGAGGGAAGCAGAGAATCCTGTCAAATTTCAACGATCAGGGACTTTTAGGAAAAGATTTGTGTTTTAGGAAAGTCATCTTGTCAACACATTGCAGGAAAAGTTGTAGAGGAAGAGTGAGAAGCACAGAGGCAGGCTTGTAGATCACTGGGTGTGCGGCAGAGATGCGGTTCTCAGCTGGAGTTTGGAACTGACAGTGCAGGTGCAGTTGTAAGCTTTGGGGACCAGCAGATAGCCAAGGTGTCACTGTGAGCAATGCTCAGACTGTCTGGTTGAGATCTTCAACTGAATCCTGAGACTACTACACGAAACTGGCTGAAGGAGGAACTTCAGGTCTGTGGGGACAGCAAATGAGCTGATTTTGATGTGGGTGTCCACTCACCTGTTAGCTCTCCGAAGGCCAACAGAGATTTTTATTGACTCCGTAGCTAAAAGTGATAGGGGGAAAACCAGCATTTTCAAGCAAAGTCTTTAGAGACAGGCACAGAGAAGCAGGGAAAACTTTTTCAGTCCGTGACAGGAGAGACTTGAGAAACTAAAAAGAAGTGGCCCTGTAAGGAGATGCAGAAGAGAATGGCATAGGAATCAAGGAAGGACAAAGAAATTCACAAAACAAGGACATCCACCCTTCCAGCCTAGCGTCAAATGTCCAAAACAAACCACATGGGATAACAGAAAGAAGTTCAGTGATGCCTGGCCTCTGGGCTGTGCCATGGTAGCAGGTGGTGGAGGGAGAGAGGAAGAAATCAGGAGACAGGATGCTGTGAGAACGAATGAGAGGCAGCAAACTGACCTCAGCGACTCCGATTTGGCTGCCTAGGCCAGCATTGCACAGGGGAGGGGAAGAGCTGGATGGTTACACAGATGTCAGTTTCCAACGGAGAAGCAAGAAGAATGGGAGACAGCGGAGAGACACCGTGAATCTAAACTAGCAGGTAACAGACGGAGGGTAGAAATAAGTTGGAGGTGCCTTCTGCAGCGTCTGTGGTGATTAAGAGTGGTGCTGATGGGAAACAGCAGCGAACACATTCTTACGAAGTCAGCTTCCTTGTCTTTGTACCCTTCAGCTAACTTTAATTAATTTAGATCTGAAGATAACACTTGACAATTGTGTAAGAAAAATCGGATAGATGAAATGAAATGCAAATAATCAAGCTCTGACTCATCCGGAAGGGAGCCACAACTGCTTTCTCTGACGCTGTGCTATTTTGCTTCTAAAGCATTTCCATGTGTTTTTTTCCCCCCTTTAATGCACAGGTAGTTAACAACTGGCCCATCACAGGGAACTTCAGCCCTGCTTTCCTGCTCTTTGTTGACTGTTCTAGTTTACACTTGGTTGTCTGGTGACGTGTGATGCTGTGGAGGAAAGAGCAGAGGGTTGGAGATCAAACATGGGAGTACCAGTTTGCTTCTTAGAGGCATGACCCTGGTTAAGAATGAACTGCTCAGTGACTCAGTTTCCTCAGCTGTAATGTGTGCCTTGGGGCATAGTACCACCTCACCTTTAAGAAAAATAGTTCTTATTTATTTCACACATGCACATATAGATACACATGCACACATACACACAGAAAGATAGGAGGAGACAGAGAAATCTTCCTGCTGGTTGTCTCCCCAAATGATCACGACATTTGGGACTGGTTATTGGCACTTGCATCGCACGCACACGCGTGTGTGTATGTGTGACTAAGAGAGAAAGAGAGAAGGGAACATTGGTGAAAATTCTTGTTATCTAAAACTATTTCTCCCACTCATTTATTTGTTTTTTTTTGAGATTTATTTATTTTTATCGGAAAGTCAGATATACAGAGAGGAGGAGAGACAGAGAGGAAGATCTTCCATCCGATGGTTCACTCTTCAACCGACCACAATGGCCAGTGTTGCACCAATTCGAAGCCAGGAGCCAGGAATTTCCTCTAGGTCTCCCACGTGGGTGCAGGGTGTCAAGGTTTTGGGCCATCCTCAACTGCCTTCCCAGGTCACAAGTAGGGAGCTGGATGGGAAGCAGAGCTACTGGGATTAGAACCAGCGACCATATGGGATCCCGGTGCATTCAAGGCGAGGATTTAGCTGCTAGGCCACCACACCAGGCCTTCTCCCACTCATGTTAAAAGTCACTTTCTTTTCTCTGTAAGATCTGCCTTTCTAATAAAAAGTCATAGCTTTTAAGAAGGCACTTTCATATCATCTCATTGTTGTTAGATGAGTCAATCATTTTTTGGTCAAATTCAAGATTCAAATTCCAGACCAGGGTAGATCTTTCCTTTGTTAAAGAGTTTCTTTGAGCTTCAAGGGACTTGGGGAGGGACTTTGTCTTCCCATGAAGATCCCTGTGTTGCTGGCAGATTCCTGAGACCTTCACCTTGCCTGGACATGGGGCATCCAGCTACTATGAACCACTCAAGTCATTGGCTAATGTAATCGAAGGCCTATTTTTATATCACAACTCCCTACTGCTAATGCATCTTCACAATGGGTCTTGCTATCCTTTAGAGATTTCTAGCGTTTTTTAGATTTCTAGTATTTAGTTTAAATCTTCTACCCAAAAGATGCTTGTTCTAATAGAAATCCTTTAATTCTTCCTGTTGATCCCAGTGAAGATCTAGGAATCTTAATTCTTGGCTACTTCTGTCTCCTGTGGCACACAGACCTAGGGTTTCCTAGCTGCCACGTGAGAGCAGACACAGAACAAGGTCACCACAGCTGGCTCTCTACTCCTACACTGACTGTTGGGCTGCTCCATGGCACTTCCATGTCACTCTCAGCATTTGTTAGGATGTCTCCTCCCCAGATTCCCAAAAGTGTAACTACAGCTTCCATTTTGATCTCTTCAGAATTTCTGCACTTTTTCTTTTCTTCTTCTAGATTTTAGCCAGAGCCAAGAGGGCAGCTGTCTCCCTTCTTTTTTTTTTTAAAGATTTATTTATTTATTGGAAAGTCAGATATACAGATAGGAGGAGAGACAGAGAGGAAGAGCTTCCATCCGATAATTCACTCCCCAAGTGAGCACAACGGCCGATGCTATGCCAATCCAAAGCCAGGATCCAGGAACTTCTTCTGGGTATCCCACATGGGTGCAGGGTCCCAAAGCTTTGGGCCATCCTCAACTGCTTTCCCAGGCCACAGGCAGGGAGCTGGATGGGAAGTGGAGCTGCTGGGATTAGAACCGGCGCCCATATGGGATCCCAGCACGTTCAAGGCGAGGACCTTAGCTGCTAAGCCATGCTGCTGGGCCCAGCTGTCTCCCTTCCTATCTAATGATACTAATGCTCGTCTAATACTAACCTGTCGTTATGATATCCTTCTTCCTTCTCGTATGGTACATCTGGGTTCCAGCATGACAGTGATGTTATCCCTTAAGCTACTATTTCAATGGCAGAAAGCCATAGGAAACATGTTTTTGGGAAACTGGGCACTGTGTGTGTGTGTGTTTTTTTTTTTAAAGATTTCATTTATTTTTATTGGAAGGGCAGATTTATAGTGAGAAGGGGAGACATCTCCTGGTTCACTCTCCAAGTGGCCACAACAGCCAGAGCTGAACCAATCTGAAGGCAGGAGCCAGGAACCTCTTTCTGGTCTCCCATGTGAATACAGGATCCCAAGGCTTTGGGCCATCTTCTACTGCTTTTCCAAGCCACGAGCAGGGAGCTGGATGCGAAGTGGAGCAGCCAGGACATAAACTGGTGCTATATGGGATTGTGGTACTTCCAAGGAAAGATTAGCCAATTGAGCCATTATGTTTGGTCCTATAGAGTTTTATTTTGAATTTTTAGTCATTATTAAATCAGCATTCCCCAAATCTATTTCTTTGGGAAGCATCTTGCCACACACACATCCATGTTGCATCAGATACAATGGCATCTGTTAGCTCCAAACTCGACTTTCTGCACTGGGTTTTATAGCTTGAGACTGGCCCTTGCACTCAACACACATCCTTTAAAAAGTTTATGGTAGGGACTAGTGCAGCAGCCTATCAGCATACGTCCTAGCCTTACACAAGCTGGGATTGCATATGGGCGCCAGTTCTAATTCTGGCAGCCCCACGTCCTATCCAGCTTTCTGCTTGTAGCCTGGGAAAGCAGTTGAGGACAGCCCACAACTTGGGACCCTGCACCTGTGTAGCAGACCCAAAAGAGGTTCTGGGTTCCTGGCTTCAGCTCAGCTCAGCTCTGGCTGCTGTGGTGCCTTGGGGAGTGAATCAACAGATGGAAGGGCTTCCTTTCTGTCTCTCCTCCTCTCTGTATATCTGACTTTTCAATAAAAATATATCTTTTTACAAAGTTTGCGGTAGATATGTATTATGAAAATACTGCAGCTAGATTTTATTTTTGCAGCTCCCCCCTCACAATCCTTTATCTTTTGATTCCATTTTCCTATGAATCTTGTGACATTTCCTTGTATTTTTGTCTGTACCAGAGGGAGACTCACCAGGAGGACCTGAAACCTGTTTCTTCCTGTTTACTTCCTCTTCCTGAGGGCAATACCCCCAGCAGCATGTTCTCATTGGCCAGAGCAGGTCTTTCTTGAAGCAGCAGCTGGAGATGCTCTGTACTTTCTCCTAGGCTTACAGAGTCAGCTTTCTTCTGTGTCTCTCAGAAGCACCTGCACACACTGTGCTCTTTCTCCTTTGGAGAATCAAAGGGCCCCGGGTCTCTTCCTTTGAGGTCAAACAGCAGCATCAACTGAGCTTCAACTTTACTCGAACATTTCCCCCGAACTTATAAATTTGACTAACCCTAATGTCTTTGTCTCCTCGATCCAGTGTGAGAGCTGCCTCCTCATGTTCTACCTCAAAGACACATCATTAGAAATGTTGTACTTGCATGAGGATATTGCAAGAAGTTCATGGAAAATGAAATTGAAAGCTAGGCTTAGAGATGGTCATTTGATACTTTGCACAGTTAAGACTGTGCATCTGCATCCCCCATATCAGAACAACTACATATAAATTCTCACTTCAGAAACAGCCATGATGGCTCAAGCAACTGGGTTCTTGTCAGTCAGGTCAGACAGATAGATTGAGTTCTCAACTCCAGGACATGACCTTGGCAATTGTACGCATTTGGGGAGTGAAGCAATAGACATAAGCACAGCCCCGCTCTCCCTTCACCACTCTCTGTTAACTCAATAAATACAATTGTAACAAAAGGTAAATTTTTTTTAGTGCAAAAGATTCTTGAACTCCATGCATACCATAGGAGTCTTCCAAAAATACATGGAAAATGTACATAATGAAAGAAATGTATCTAGATAACTTCTCCTGATTGTTCTAAGCCCCACCAGAACCAGCATTGCTACAATGGGATGTTCTAAACCATTTGTTGAAGGGACAGCAACATGCTGATGGATGTGGTGACAGCGGTCCTTCACGGCTGTCTGAACACATTTATGCTTGTGTGTGCTTGCAGTGCACACATGTGCTCACAGGACCACTCTCTAGCCTTGAGAAAAGGATAGAAGTGCACCACTAAAGACCCTCGTATATAGGTGTGAGTTGGGGCAGAGGAGTACATTTTAAGGCCAGAGCAATTTCACACACCCTCTCCACCAAACTTGTTTCTAAAACCTAATATTTGCTGCCAACTCAGTCTATGGTCCATGAACCAAAACCATCAGCATCACTTGGGAGCTTGTTAGAAACACAAATTCAAACCCTAGGCAGTACCTCTGGTCCTTTGTGTTAACTAGAGGTGATTTCATGCACATCGCAATTTGACCAGGACTTCACTGGAAATGATGTAACGCCAGGATGAAACAAGTGCAGAAGCTGTACTCATATACTCTATCCACGTCCATTTCCAGTCCCACTATTTCCAGGTTCCTGTGCCCTCTGACATAACCACCCACTTCTCATAGATTGATTCATTTTTATTTATAAAAAGAAGAAGAGTTGAATAAAGCTCTTTTATCTGCTGGTTAACTCCCTAAAAGTCCACAATGGTTGGAGCTGAGCCGATCCGAAGCCAGAAGCCAAGAGATTCCTCTGGGTCTTCTACATGGTGCAGGGTCCTGAGGCTTCGGGATAGCTCCCATGATCCGTATGATACAGTAGTTCTGCATACGACAAGTGGAAACCAGTGTTTGGGAGTTTGGATTTTTGAGTTCACTGTGTGTGTGTGTGTGTGTGTGTGTGTGCTAGACAAGGTAGGATAACAGGGACAATTGAGCAGCACACACTTGAGAGTTTTCAAAAAGTCCATGGAAAGTAGTAATTACGAAGAAACAGTGCATGGAGTTCAAAACATTTTGCATCCAAGTAAAGTCATCTAACTTCATTTCCATAGGCTTTTTGAACACTGGATGTCATTTTTCAAGTTTTCACTTGATTCAATTAAATACAACATACAGAAGACTGTGTGTGTGTCTACAAAATCATCATGGAAAAACGAATTTACAAGATATGCTTCGACCCAGCATGATGTTCTAGTGGCTAAATCCTCACCTTGCAAATGCTGGGATCCCATATACGGATGCCAGTTTGGGTCCTAGCTGATCCGGTTTTTGTGTAGCTCCCTGATTGTGGCCTACGAAAGAATTAAAGGATGGCCCAAAGCCTTGGGACCCTGTACCCACGTGGGAGACAGCAAGAAGCTCCTGGCTCCTGCCTTTGGATTTGTTCAAGTCTGGCCATTGTGGTCACTTGGCTAGTGAATCAGCAGATGGAGGATCTTTCTGCCTTTCCTTCTCTATAAATCTGCCTTTCCAATAAAAATAAATAAATCTTTCAAAATGTTTACTTTTGTGCAAAAATAGCTAGAATCCATAATGTATAATTTTTGTGAACTTTTGGCAGGTTTGTTTGTGTGTAGATTTCAAAATTTTGTGCAGCAAATAAATTCATTTTTTAGCTCAATTTTCATAAACTTTTTAGAAAAAGAATCTGTTTTATTTTTTATTTGGAAGACAGAATTACAGAGAGAAGGCAAACCAGGGAAGAAGATCTTCAATCCTCTGGTTCATGCCCCAGTTGACTGCCACAGCCACAGTTGAACTGATCCAAAGCCAAAATTCAACAGCTTCTTTCAGGTCTTCTGTGTGGATACAGGGGCCCAACCACTTGAGCAGTCCCTAGCAATAAGCAGGGAGCTGAATCAGAAATGGAGCATCTGGGCCACAAGCTGGTACAAACATGGGACACTGATCTTGAAGGTGGAAGATTAGCCTGTTCCAACCTAGCACTAACCCCTCCATGAACTTTTTGAAGTGTCTTCAAATTCTTTGTGTTTTATGTTTTCATTTTCTTCCAGGGGAAATTAGGTGGTGACAATGAGGTATCATTGCATGTTCAGTTGATGGAGTGACCTACAATAGATGTGGGTGAGGAGATGGATGGATATGCTCTTACTAGCTAGATCTCAGGATCCAGATGGGCATATGGCCATGCAGGTGACTATCACTGAGCCTGACTTCCTGCTGATCTACTGATAGGCTCAAGGTGTCTCCACCAAGGAGACTTAGACATGGGGACCTCAACTGTGGAGGGAAAATAGGATTAGCTTCTGGCTTATTTTAGGGTGAGTGCTGGGACAGGAGGATTACTGCCGATTTGGACCTCTCTTATACTTCAGTGAGGCTGCAGATCTTAGAGCTGAGAACACTTCTGACCTGGGGGTGGAAGGAGTGGCTAACAGCTACTCAGATGCAGAGTGTATCTGGGCTGTTTCTCGAAGCCCCTTCAGAGGAAACAGACTCAAAGAAAAGGAAGAGCAAATTTGGGCTCCTGCCCAGTAGTTCAGGGTCCTCCTATGCATAAATTTGTGGCCTACGAAAAGTCTACATCTCAGCAGAAAAAGTGCATCTTTGACAATAATGGAGAACATAGATTATGTTTTAAAATATCACGGGATTTATGTTTTCAGTAAGACAGAAAGGAACAGGAAATAAAAACAAAAGTCAGAAAAGGAAAGAACCGATGAGGTAAAACAAAATGAAAACCCCAAAGTTCTAAGGTATAATAGAATAAGCTGAATTTTTAAAGTTTTTCGTGAAGCTCTCCCCAAAAGCAATGTGACAGTTAAAATAGGCATGTGGCCAAAAAAGAATAAAACTGATGGTGCAGAAAATTAAATTAATGTTAAAGGAAATGTTTGAGAAATTATTAAAGAACTCAAAGTAAAAGGCCAAAGATGATAGTAAGAAGGCAAAGATTCATTGTGGGGTGAGAGAAAGGGCATGAGGGGGGCAAAGAGAGAAGAAGAGAAAGAGAGAGATAATACGAATAAATTGAAAGAGTAAGCAAAGGAAATCACTTATAAATTGAAGCTGTAGGCATTTCTAGAAAAAATTCCCCCTCTTTACAAAAAAATCAGAATTTGAAGAGAAATTGGTTATAATTAATATCCCAGTCTAAAAGAACTAGATGTAAAAATAAGACAAAGTTGTTTAATGCCTGATATTGGAGATTTTGGAATTAATTATATCCCTACCTCATACAAACTCTATGAATATTCGTGTACATTAAAAAGCAATGCAAGACTATTTAGTCACATGGAAGAAGTATTTACTAAATTTGTGCACACAGGAGAATGTCCTAAACTTAGGGGCCATGAAGGGTCTCTCCATGCAAAAAGGGGACAAATATTACTAATTTCCAGCAGAACAGGGAACCAATCACACTGTGTCCAGCCTTAAGAAGGGGAAGTTCCCTGCTGAAACAATGCTTTAATAAACACTACAACAAGACAGCAAGTATTTTTCCAAGGGAATTTTGTCAACTGCAGAGGAGCGTGAGTACTAAGACACAACTTCGAAGCTTTAGCTGGCTGAGTATATGATAGAGTATATGATGAGATGGATCCTGGACAGACTTACACTTCCAAAGGTCACTTGAGGTCCTGCAGCGAACGCAAGATAAAACTGCAGTACAATCGATCACCTGCTTCTTTTTTTTTCCACAAGGAAGTGACTCACTCAGCCCTTGATGCGTTTATTATCTTGGCATGAAAGTCAAGTGGTTTTGGCACCATGATGCTAATTTCATGAGACCTATTGGGACACAAAATTGCCCAAACTCAAATTATCCTCCCCCTTACAAAGGAAATGAAGGACCACATTGGAAGGGGTATGGAGGTGGACCAGCCTGAAAGAAAAAAGCAGGAAGAGTTAGCTAGCAGATAGATCTGTTGACCATCCTGTTCACTTGAAATGTCCTTCAAATATAGAAGATGAAGAAATGGTCCATGGGTCAAGATGGGTCTTGTTTGTCTTTGCTGGAATAATTTGTATTTCTCTTTGCATTTCTTTTCCCAGTTCTCTCCTTTGTTTCTTGCCTACTTTTGTTCTGTTCTTTTTTGAGTAGAACTCATAGGCCATGGCTTTGGACTGAGGCAGGACCCTTGAGTGCTGTCAGCTTGACTACTTACTGGCTTTGAAACTTTCAAGTGTTTATGAGTCACAGTTTTCTCTCCTGTAAATTAGAGATAAGAATATTTAGCTTTTTGTTTTTCTTTCCTTTTTTTTTGTTTGAGATTGAAATGAGACAAAGCATATAATGTTTCAGTGCTGCTGGTAGGAGCTGAGAAAGTTTTAGCTTCTTTTGCACTCCTGTCTCTACTCTCTGCCAAGCTGAGCAATTTCTGCGGCAGTCCCCAGATAGACAAACCGTAAAACTCTCCTTGACTTGTGAAATGTCCAAGTGACATTTTGGTAGCAAGGAATAAGAACAGGACAAATTCTGTACTGGTCTCAAGCCCCACAAACACCACTAACATCCCCCGATCCTGATCTAAATCCCAACCTCCCACCTCCTCATTCCCAGTTTTCTGTCATGTTTTCATGACACATCCTTGTAGTGGAAGTCATCAGAGTGTGAGGTTCTCAGATTCTAGTGACTTTCAGCAGAGACTGTCAGAGGAAGAGGCTGCATTTATCAGCTCTGCTGTAACTTTGAACCCAGAGATCCACTGGAACGTCTACGAACAGCAACCATTTCTTCCTTCATGACCCTCTAGTCTGTGCTTCCTGCATTTCTTTTAAAGTGGTCTGTGAGTAACTCACCCACCTTCCTGATATCTTTGGGGACAGACTTGCTGCATGTTTAAATGGAATCTCTCAGTTTCCTTTCACAGCAAATACCTCATCCACATCAGTTGAAAGCTGGCTCTGTTGATGCCCATTGGCACAGGGATCAGGGAACCTCAAGGTATCTAAAGGAAGTAAGAGGTTTTCCTCACTACCAACCCACCTGGGACATGGAGTATGGGGGAGGTGGGCAAAGACAAGTCATGAAACAAACAAACAAACAAAAAAATTTCTGTGAGTCATTGGAAACAGTCGAGTACTCTTTCATTAGGTACTTGCTGAGTCCTGCTAAGTTCTGTGAATATAAAAAAAGAAGACACAGTTGTAGAAGGAGGTGTGCTCTCTCTGGGTTGAGAGCTAGTGGTGCAACAATGCAGAGCACTTAGCGTGCATTGCTGTTGCAGGGAAAGTTGAAGGGCATCTTGATGGTACATGGGCAAGGCGTCAGTTGGTCTAGGGTAGGAGGTGGCACAGGAGCTCATGCTGAGTGGCTTTGCTGCATTCACCTGTGTGTTCTGAGCGGTGCATCTGAAACACCACCATCAGGGCTTTCTCTCTGATGTTGATATACCTTCCTAGATGCATTTGGCTTTTTCAAAGTCATGAAAGGTTTTTCATACATTCTCATACATTCTCATATTCAACCAGAGAAAAGCTCCGATTTCAATTATGGTTTCTGAGAAAGTCATATTGGACCAATTTAGGAGAAACGCAAAAGTGGCTTCATAGGGTCATCTATGCCTCACTCCTGTGCTGAAATTATTTACAGAGCACTCAGTGTGTATACAATCTACACATCATTCAAGGAAATGCAACAGGGCGATCAGGAGATGTTGATATCCCAGGAATAGCTCACCTTGCATAGCAGGTCCATCTTATCAAATGACCATAAAAATATATGGTGGGACTCAAAGGGGAGTTGGAGCTGACCCACAGGTTTTGTCTGCCCCACATCCATGCCATTATCCTTTGAGGGTCATTTTTTTTAACTTTTTTGTCTTACCTATGAATTTTCAACAGAACGCTTAAAAAATTAATTCTTCCTGTGCAGCAACACATCTCACAAATGGGTGAAATGTTTTGGAGTTAATTCCCCTATAGGAAGGGCTTTAGTGCCTTCAGCCTTGTCATGGTCAATTACACTTGAATTAAAACTGTGGAATAAAAATCTGCAAAGAGTCGGACCAGTTAATGTGCACAGTTTGGCATTTTGTGCTTCAAAACACTTGCACACAAACACACTACAGTGCACACAATAGTTCCCTTAGTAACCGTTTGAAGACTTTGGAGCCACATTTAGATAGAGAGGAGTTACTTGATCTCCAAGATTGAATGTTAGACAACAAATTTCCATATTGCCATGCAAACTGATACAGGCTGGGAGAAGCCCTCTCTCGTGTTGATGAAGGTTTTATGTTTGTCTCTGGCCCCTCCAATCAGCATCTGGAAGCTGACTTAACGAACAGCCTTCTTAAGTTTGTGATCAGAGGGTGGGTTAAAAAGACTCTGTATATGATTGCTTGTCAACAAGATGGCACTTTCACAAAACCGGAGTTCAAGGAAGAAGTCACTATCATCCCCGGGTAACCCTGCTAAACCTGCGTAGCTGCTCAAAGGTAATTAGCATGCAAATTGAATTCCGAAGAAGAGAACACAAATAATCATGTCACTAAGGACCTATCTACAGTGGCTTTTTTGGTGGCAGAGTTTGACCTGCAATCCTCTCTAACGAGGTGATAATGAGCTGCGAAGGCCCTGAGGAACTGTTGGGCACAATGCTTATAAGGTGAGGTGAGTACCTTTCTACACGCACAGGCAGTCCTGGAACGTGGAAACAAAGTCACCTGCATCAGCTGCCATTCTTTCTTTTAGAGAGAAAATGCTTGACCAGAACCAACACGGGCTGAGACTTCTGAGCTTTGGAAGATACCCGTGATTCTCAGCGAATGAGATGAATGTTAAGGAAAAGGAACAGATCTATAAGCAATAATAAGAATATTCACCTGCCTATAAGATGTCTGACTTCAAATACCAGACCCAAACCCATTCCCCATTCGCTAGGTTAATCCTAAATGTTTGCAAAAGGGAACCAGGAGTTGTCCCACTTCCTAAATGCATCCTCAGGACTCTTGGGGTCCAGTGACTCTGAAACTTTGGTTATTGCATTCAGAAGGTAAATATGTCACAGAAGAGAAGTAAAACTTGTTCTAAAGGTTCATCTTTTCCATAACTGATTTGAATCCTTTCCCTAGAACCACAGAAAAGCAGTAAGACTTGGCCACTTCTATTCAAGCTTGCAGTGAGAACGATGGGTAGGTGCAGACAAGACACAATGGAGGCCAGAATTCAGGAGACCACAGGGAAATGAAGCCAAAAGGAGAGAAGCTGAGTTAACCAGAGAGGACATATACGCTCACAACAGAGGCAAAGAGGAAATGGTTCTAAAGGCAGAATATGTGAGAGAACATCAACTATGTTGTGGAAAATGATGAAGTTAAAAGATAAGTTCATTTGGGTGCAACTTTTCTTTTAAAAAAGCTTTATTTGAAAGTCATAGATAGATGGCAATGGAGTTGGAGAGAGATCTATTCGTTCATTCACTTCTCAAATGCTACCCCAGAACAAAACTGGGGAATGATGAACTAAGCCAAATCTTCCTTGTGGGAGGCAGGAACACAAGAATTTCAGCCATCATCTGCTGCCTGCCAGGGTGTACAGTGAAAAGCAGAGGAGTCAGGACTTGAATCAGGCACTCCAGTTTGAGATGTGGGCATCCCGATCAGTGTCTTAAACACCATGTGCTAAATGCACATAGCCCCAACACTTGAAATCCACACATACAAGGGACTTTCAAGAATATAGACAATTGCGTATTATGAAAAATTCATAACTGTATTTCAAATTTGCTTTGCGCCAAAATTAACTTACCTTTTAAGCCCATCTTTCCATGAACTGCCTGAAGTAGTCTCCTAGGTATTCTTGCAAACCCCTCAAAGCATGGCTGAGGATGTGACATGATCATGGAATAGTCTTGGGGTCCTTGGAGTATGAGAACTTGCAATGAGTAGGAGAGCAGAAAAGAGCTAGTCCAAAAGCCTATCGCAGCTGCTTTTAGCTGGAAGCTGTCCTCAGTGTGGCTTGTTTTGGCCTAGATGTTTTGGGGAAGACGGAATCATTGCTCATATTGACTGGATGTGGCTTGGATGTCTTGGGCTTCCAAGTTCTGTGTTGGAAACCCCATGTTCTGGCTCTTTGATTATGCGCTGTGTCTGCCTCATGGTAGATACAAAAGAGGAATATAGGATAGAGTGAGGACCAATAACCAGGGACAGGGCCTGGTCTATAAGAAGCACATGGAAGCCAACTGTCTAAAGTAGTAGCATTGCACAATATGCATGGATGAAGGGGGTGGTTTGGCCAGGAGAAAGATGGTAAGTGAGGACAGTTTCCCAGTTAAGAGACATGGCCTCTGCCAAGATCATGAGCAACGCTGGCTCATAATCTTCTGGCAAGAGGCCCCAGCTTGCTACAGTTCTGTCCAAGAAAAGGCTACTAAAATAGAAGGAACAAAGAAATGGCTTCGTGTGCTTGAAGAGATATCCACCCTGCTGCGGGAGTCAGAGGGGAGAACAAGTTCATCTTTGAAGGACCCAGTGTCCTCTTCCGCATCAACTCAGGCTCAACTTTCTGAGTTGGAAATGAAAGAGAATATTTGGCAATGCTGGAATTTCACAGAAATCGGAAATCAAGCTGACTTCCAATCCCAGCTAGAAAGCATGGCCAACCTCAGTGTCAACAGAATTGTTCTAAGAAAAAGTTATAGATGGAACCGGGGAGAGGGTGGAGAAAGAGAGTAGAAAGTCCCATTTCCTTTGCATTGAATGACTTGAAACTCTATATATTTACTCAGCTGTGCATAGCAATTACCAAACTGCTAAATGGTCAAGCATTTCCATAAAGTAAAACACAAATACCTGATAGTTATGCTTAAAAGTCTCCCCTTTCAAACCATCGTAATTTAACCCTCAGCGTGGGGATTGCCTGCTGACACCAGGTTTTGACTGACGGAAGGGATCAGCCACTGTATTTTGTTCCCATCAGAATCACATTATCAACCTGTAATTTCTGCATATTGGAAAATAACACTTGATTTCCAAATAATGAGCACTTGAGGTATGGCTTTTCCTCCTGCCACACAGGGCAACTGCCCTTTAGAACCCTCCTTAGAGAGAGAACAGAGGCCAGAACTTCGTTCCTCAGAGAGGATCCTGGGCCTCTGCCATGCTTGCCCAGGAGGGCTTGCCCACCCTCATAGACTCCTGTCTGATCAGGTGCATTTCTGAGAGTCCTTTACAGGATTGAAGCCTTCCCTGAAGAAAGTTCTATTTCTCTTTGTATGTTTCAGAACACAAATGATTGCATATAGGTTATCTTTAGAGGAATCTGATCAAACTCTTCAGAGAAGTTTTACCCCCATGGAGCAATCTCATTCAAGAGCCCATAGCTACTTCTAATCAGTAATGGCATGTGCAGTAGAAATGAAGTCATCTTTGGTGGCCTCCATTCCCTAGCAGCAAGTGCATTCAAGAGAGGTTTGCTACACATACACAATCTATTGGAAAGGAAGGGCACAGACCAAGAAGGGAGGACCAGCACCTACAGCTCTTTGTGGCCAGAGGGACCGCCAGATCACAACACAGGAAGACCAGTGGTTGTGAAGAAGCTGATTCTGTTGCTTGATGCACACCATTTCTCATTGAGGTTGGTATGAGCAACCTCAAACACCATGGGCAGACATGCAGAGTTAAGTTGTATGCAGAGATTTCCACTTTCAACAGGGTAAAGAAAAAGAGGGTTCATTCTGGAAAGATGAGCAGATCTTCCAGCAAACAAGGCTGATCTAATCTCTCTTAATTTCTATGTTTATTTTCATATTTCTTTCTCTCCCTTCCCACTTCTAATTCCCATTGATATCCCTAGAAATACTTGGGAAAGCCTATCTCTCTTCATTTACTTTCTTCGCTCCTGCGTGAGTGAGACCAAGAACCCCGGGGCTGGGACACCCTTGTTGTCTTTGCCTCAAGCTATCTGGCCTGTGATGAGTGCAAAATATTGTGAACTTTCTTTAGGGACCCCCTAGCGGTTCTTTTCTGAAATGCCCTGACAGAGCCTTAATAATCTTAGAGCCTTTGCCAAAAGTGACTGCGTCCCAAGGTGACCTTCTTCCTGCATTTATCATTTACTAAAATCTTCATAATGGATTTTCATAATGGACACTTTTGTTCCTGGAGTGGTGCTGGGTTGAGGATGTCATTCAAGGACCCACCTCGATATTGTTTGGATTTGCTGTCCCTTACTAACAAGATCACATAAAGATTTGATGTGCCTTTTGCCTATGCTATGGAATATGGAAGGAGAGAGTTTACAGTAACTGACAGCAAAGGCTGTGTGTGTCCAGAGGAGGGGCCACAGCATACTGCCTCTGCAGAAGCAAGGTTGCCCGTGGCGATGTGAAGAGACCAGCCCATATACAGATGAACAGATTGAGGCCCAAAGGGATTATTCAACTCATCTACGTCGCTGATTCGTGAGTGATTAAATGCTATTGGGCAATGCAAGGCTGATGGTTTGTTTTTCCTATTGCAGCCTGATGTCCTATCCCCATCTTCCTCTTGAGAAAGCCTGAGGGTTTGTTGAGTTGGCATTTCATGATTTCTTCTGCCCTGTGCTATCTGTAAATTGCACACACACACACACACACACACACAAACCCTCAACTGGCTTTGTCATGTTGACAGCTGGTGCTGCAAAGGTCCCAAGGACCAAAGATCCTGGAAGATGATCTTTTACAACTTGGTCTGGTGTCCTGGGAGATGCCTGAGTGATTGATCCCTCCACTGGGCCTGGGTCAGGGGGCTTGGTTCAGAGTGTGAAGGTGGAGTTCCCTGAGGGGCATGAGGCCAGGAGCGTGCCCTCCCGAGATGTGAGACACCAACCCTGTGCAAAAGGAGCAGTGTAATTAACTGGAACCAGAAGATTAAACTAAAATTGGCACACAACCCACATTTTATAGTAAAGTTTTCTCCTCATCTCCAACAGAGCTTTAAGATTTCTTTGTTTCATCATATTCACCAGGAAAAAAACAATAGAGCTACAGCTTATCCTGGTTCTGTAGCTTATATTAGCCTTTAAAAAAACTGTGCTCACACTCAATAAAATATCAGGTTACTTTAATTAGCTTTTTTATAAAAATGCATTTGCAAGCCTAGTCTGGCATAAAAATCTAATGGAATCAGAGTTTGTAAATGCTCAGTTAAAGATTTAGGTGAATATGATTGTCCCGCCAATGAGTGCCGTGGAAATTCGCTCATGGAAATTAGATTTTTGATGCTGCTTCATTTCCCAGGTGCCACGTTACCATCTCTTCAGCTACATTTTTTCCATTGGCTTATTGCTGCAGATGTAGCTTCCATGTCAAAACATTGGGGGAAAGCAGTATCATATTGCAAACTCCAAGCATCCTTTGCTGCCACTTGGGGAGGGGGCTACAATTATGCACGCTTCAACCACATCACACCTAGGCAGCGTATGGACTGGCTGTCCCCTACCTAAGTCATGGTTGTTTTAGAAACCATGTAGAGCCCAGGCTCCAAAGCTGGCTGTTGCTGGGGAGGATGGGCTGGCAGAGGCAGCTTTGAAATCGTCAGTACGTAATTGCATGTCTGCCAGGTTATCATTATACACTCAGGGCTGCGCAAGATAGCATTAATACACTGACAGTAGACTCCTCAGGGGAGCAGCTGGGTGCAAAGTCAGCCTTGTCTAGGAAAGAATCAATATTCAGTCAGGTTGGGGAACAAAAGCAAATTTCCCCAAATATAATCTCCTTTCTTTTTCTGTGCTTCTGGTGAGCACACTGACAATACCAGCAATGGTACAGGGCAATTTCCTTTCTGGAAATGCATTCAGAAAGGGGCTCTGATATACTCAGCTACTCAGCCATGTCAAGGTGGCATGCTAAAATGGTGAGCGGGAGAGAGAGACTGTCACTTTGGAGTTAAACGAAGAGTCAGTGCCCCTTAGTGGGGTACTGCAGCAGCCCAAGAGTCAGTTTTGGATGTGACGCTGTAAAAGCAGGTGTTCTCCTTAAACCAGTCCTGCAGCAACTCTGCCTGGAGTTTGCTGACAGGAGTAGTAAGACAAAAGAGCAAAGCAGTGACACCAGTAGGATTGCTCTTACAATGGAGTAAGCGTGGAGGGGAAAAAGAATGTGACTTGGGATATTGGCAAGGACAAAGTTGCTTTTATCCTCAGTTAGAAAATTCTAGACTGAAAAGTGAGGTGAAGAGGGCTCAGAATGAAAGGCAGCAGGGCTGCCAGCAAAGCACATGACTTCCAGATAAAACTCAGGGTGCACCCGCTGCTGCAAGAAAAATAATAGATAAGATGGCTAGACTGGGGTTTCCTTGGCCCTCACCAATAGAGCTGTCCTGACCACCAAGATACTTGTAAGGAAGTGCCGTGTAGCGGTCAGGAAGTCATGGGACTCGGTAAGCAAGTGAGGGGGAAGGACCTATTACACCAAGTCGACAGTCCATTGCAGTTAGTTATGGAAAAGCCATGGGTCACACAGCTGGGGCCGTATGATCAGTCTGGCTCTCACTGATTTGCGGACTGGGCATTTATTCATTGTCTGGACAGAGGGAACCTGAGATTCTGGAAGGAGGACTCAGAGGCCTTGTAGATGTCTGCAGCTTTGGCTTCCGGGGAGCACACCAGGAGTTTAAGAACAGGCTGAGGAGCACCATGATGAGGTACTCCACGTGCTGATATTCATCAGGGGTCCTCATTTGTTTTCTAGACATGCAGGATGACATAGCTGCAAAGGGCTGGGATCCTATGACAGCTCTGCAATTTGAGATAGTGAGAATCACGAGCCAGCCACGGTGCCAAGAAGGACCTCGGAGACTGCAGTGCTGTGTGAGGGACACTGGGAAAAGCTCCTGTCCCTAGAGACTGCCAGTCCCCCGCAGTAATCATGGGGATGGAAACAGAGGAAGGAGCCCTAGATAACTGAGCCAAGCCACTGGGACCAATTTGGACTCAAGCCCTCTGGAATAATCCATACCTCATGGAGGATGTGGATGCAAGCCGTCTTCCTTTCTGTCCTTGTGCTGCTTCTTTCCCACTTCCACTGCTCCCCTGCTCTTCTGCTTTCCTTCTTCTGTGGCCGTCTGTATTTAAGAAGCCATGCCCATCTCTTGCTACTATCTGGAGTTATACAGAGAAATAAGATACAGTCTGTGCTGTCCATGGTTGACCCTCTAAAAATGACTGACAAAAATGTAAAAAGAAGGGGGCCCAGCATGATGATTCAGTGGCTAAATCCTTACGTTGCACATGCCAGGATAACATGTGGGTGCCATGTAGCTGTTCACTTCTCATCCAGCCTCCTGCTTAAGGCCTGAGAAAGCAGCAGAGAATAGCCCAAAGCCTTGGAACCCTGTACCTACATGCAAGACCCAGAAGAAGCCCCTAGCTTCAGATTGGCTCAGCTACAGCCGTTGCAGCCACTTGGGAAGTGGACCAGCAGGTGGAAGATATTTCTCTCTGTGTCTCTTCCTCTTTGTAAACCTGCCTTTACAATAAAGGTAAATAATAAATTTTAAATATATATATTAAATAATCTATAATATATTAAATAATATATGTATTTTAAATTATATATGTATATATATACACACACACTTACATATGAACTTATATATAGCATGTTGTATTGCATGCTAAACCTCTACCTGTGATGCTGACATCCCATAGAGGCTCCAGTTTGTGTCCTGGCTGTTCAACTTATTATCCAGTTACATGATTATGGCCTGGGAAAGCAGCAAGGATGGTTCAAGATGGTTCAAATTCTCAGGAACCTGCACCCATGTGGAAGAAGAAGCTCCTGGCTCTGGCTCTTGGCATCTTGGCTTCAGATTGGCTCAGTTCTATTTGTGGCCATTTGGGAAGTGACCCAGCAGATTGAAGACTCCTCTCTCTGTCTCTCTCTTTCTCCCTCTGAGTGTGTGTTTCTCCTGCTCTCTCTCTGTACTTCTGCCTTCCAAATAAAAATAAAGCAAAAATATAAACTATATATATGAAAAACTGAAACACAATACAGAACCATTAGAGAAGATGTCACAGTGTGTTAACGGGCTGAGTCTTCCAGGCAAGCGTGGAGGCGAGTGATGGCAGTGTTAGTGGTGCAAGGGCGACTCCACTCGGAAACAAAGCGAACAGCTGCTGTGATCTGAACGTGTCTCCCAAGAGTTCATGGGTTGGAAGCATATTCCTCATGTCAAAGCTATTTGGCATTGGAGCCTTCGGAAGGTTACCAGAGTGCTGTGAGGTCATGAGTGTGGAGCCCCCGTGATGGCATTAGCAGTTTCCTAAAGGAATACAGACGCTGGCTTGCTCACAAGCTCTATGTCTTCATGGGCTGCCAATCTTCTGCCACGTGATGGCACAGCAAGGAGGTGCCCACCTGGTGCTTGTACCCTGACATTGGACTTCCTCGTCTCAGGGCTGTGCAAAGCAAACCTTCTCTTTCTCTCTCTCTCTCTCTTCTCTCTCTCTCGTTATGTATTTATTTGAAAGGCAGACTTACGGAGAGGCAGAGTGAAAGATGGAGAGGTCTTCCATCCCCAAAAGGCTGCAACAGCCAGAGCTGAGTTTGCTTAAGCCAGATGCTTCTTCCAGCTCTCCCACATGGGTGCAGGATCCCAAGGACTTGGTTATCTTCTGCTGCTTTCCCAAGCACATCAACAGGGAACTGGGTCACAAGTGGAACAGCCAGGACTTGAACCGGCACCCATAAGGGATGTCAGCACTGCAGGTGGTGGCTTTATCAGCTACTCCACAGTGTGGACCCCAAACTTCTATTCTTTATAAAGTACTCAGTCTTAAGTATTTGGCCAAGAAGATATTCTAAGATAGGCCAGAATGGGGTCACTAGCCGTAGGTGTTGGAGCAAAGTGAACGGCGCAGTGAGTGTGAAACCTCATGAACTTGGGACCACCTGACCCAGTGCTGACAGGTTCTAGAGACCCAGCAATCTCTGCGAAGAGTCTGTCTTTCCCTCAGAGCTGTCCTGCAGTGGCACTGGCTCTGCTATACCTGAAAGTTTGTGAGGTGTAAAGTTCTTCACTATTATCTCCATGGTGTCCAGGCAGGTGGGACAAGTGGCTTGAGCCACGAGCATCTTTGCTTTACTCCTGGGACCTGTGTTTGCATGTTGTGGTTTGTCAGCTTTATGTGTTGTATTATTTCTAAAGGGAACCAGACTCAAGAGTTTTTCTGCCCTACTTCTCTTCTTAATAGATACACAAATTAGAACTAATGAGCAGTGTTTGATTAACTATGACTCAGAAATTTGTCATTTGGAGGAGGGATAGACAGGGAAGACTTCTTGGAGGAGGTGACTGTTGGGATCATGGTGTATTATTCCTAATAATATCCTAGGCTGTGAGGATGAGAAATTGCAAGGGGACAGGAAGCAGGTAGGGAAAGAAGAAGAGTGAAATCAGAAGACACAACATTGCTGGAAATCTAGCTACTAATTTTCATATCCAGGATTTGTAAAAAAGAAAAAATTGTTTTGGAGCTAGAAGCTCACTTTGTTTTACTTTGTGAAAAGTCAGAAGAGGGATTTAAGCTTTGCTTTGAGCATAAAGCCTAAAATATTTTTCATATTGCCAGAGACCCATAAGCCTATAAGTCTGAACAGAAAAGCAGCATGCTGTAAGAGGTCAGTGTCTTGGTGCAGTACTCCAAGCCTCCACCTGCAGCACCACATCCCATGTGGCTGTCAGCTTGTGTCCCAGCAGATCCACTTCTGATCCAGCTCCCTACTTACAGCCTAGGAAAGTAGCGGGGGATGTCTGAAGTCCTGAGCCCCTGTAGCCATGCGGAAGATCTGAAAGAAGCTCCTGGTGTCTGGCTTTGGATCAACCCAGCTCTGACTGATTGTGACCATTTGGAGAGTACATTAGCATGTGGAAAATCTCACTCTGTGTCTCTCCTTCTCTCTGTATTTCCGTCTTTCAAATAAAAATAAATCTTTTAAAAAATCTGTTATCTCCAAACAATAACTTTTTAAAAGTCTGGTGTTCATAAAAAATGAATGCACTGTTTCGGGTCTGGGGTCTCTGACACACCAAGTTCTGGTTAGGGTCACTTCTGGTTTTTTTACTCAGAGCAGCAATTGGATCATCTCTGCCTGGAGTCCTGTGACATGAGGGTCCACATGGAGGAGGCAGACGACTCATCAAATGCGAGTCCAGCCTTCAGGAAGCAAATGGGCCTAGCAGGGAGGAGGAGAACAGAAACGGGCTAGACTAACTCCAGGTCTTGGTCTCTAGGACTCCAATATCAAAGATGGAGTTGGAGAGCTGGGTTCATGTCACAGCCTTAAAACCCAACAAGGAAAGTAAAATATCGAATGCAAGGTCGAGTTTGACATAGGGGATCAACTGTCATTACCCTCTTGGCTGTAACCCTCTTTCTTTGCTAAGACTCTGGTAGTCAGTGCCAGATGCCAGTGGCTACTAGTAATATTTACTTCCTTTCTAGTCCTTCTTCTCTTTTCCTAATCTGACCTTTATCTATACAGCAAGAGCCTCTACTTGCTTTTGGCTGAGATTCCATGGGACAACCAATACATGCATCTTAATGTTTCTCCCTCCTATCTTTCCTTGCTCCTTTCCACATTAAATAAACCTACTGCAGCTGCCTACATTCTAAGGACTTAGGCGCATTCAAAATGAATGCAAGGAATTAACATTCAAGGGATTATCTCATTTCAATCCTCAAAATAGCTCCATGAAGTGGATAATAGCACACTACTCCCATTTTACAAGTTTAGAAACATTGAGGCGTATGATCTTGTCCAAGGCCACTCAGCTGGTGAGTGTTGGTGGAAACTGGTCTGTCCACGTTGATCCTGGACCAGGCTGCCTCAGTGGGGCTGTCAATATGTACCAGTGGCTCAGTAGACACCGCAGGATGCCATGTCCTCAGTTGCCCCAGTGGCAGTCGGTGGCTGGATCACCACACACAGAAATAGACTATGATGATGTTGGGAACAGTTCTGAGATGGTAAAGTGTTGCCAGCTAGGGTATAAGCTGACCCAACCTGGTAAGTCTGTGACCTGAGGCCCGAATAGCTGAGTACTGCTTACCTGATGTGGCCATGTGTCCCTTTGAGAGCTGGAATTGTGCCATGAGGTCAAGGCAGGACTCAGATCCAGGGAAGGCACACGAATCACAGCTGCAGAATCATTTCATTCGGTTGGCTACCAGCAAGCGAGTTAGCCTGAAAGCAAATTATGCTTCTGAAAGGGCTGGATGAGTTTACTGTGGGCAGCCCTGGAGTGTAGCAGGTTATTTCTTGTCCCTAATTACTCTGTCCTCAGTTGGGGACAGAAAATAACGTTCGTCCATTACAGTCTGCCCTGGAGTAGAGACCCACTGGGTTATTTCCACTTTTAAAATCCTTGTTTTATTTAAATGAATGTGATTATTGTTTTAAATTTGTAAATGAATATAATTAACAAACAAATTCCAACTTAAGTGCGGGATTACATTTATTTGGTATCTACTCCATTAATGTCTAGTGTTGGAAAAGCATTGTTAATCGTGTGCACACTGTTCATTAACTCAACATGTTTAATTGTTGTTTTCTTAAATAACTAGTAGGCCACATGTAAATGATCTTTCAAGCATTAACACTTTGTTTTGTGAAAGAGTAAATCGCTGAGCAAAGTACCCCTGATACATAAGGTTAAAAAACATGGTCTTGGGCTGCCTTAGATCTTCTGAAGCAAATGAAAAACCTACAGAATGGATCTTCTTCACCTCTTCAACCTAACAGCCCATTCAACCCAGAGAGGCCAATATCCCTACACGTGGAAACAGGACCAAACTCTCCAAAGAGCAGCAGAGCTGCCGTGTAAATCGTGAAACCTGGATTAAGGTTCCAATTTCCCTTGTGGCTGTCAACTTGGCGATTTTTGCTTAATCAAGCTAGGATAGTTTCCTAGTTGAGTCATGACATCGAGCATTGGGAGAATGCTTGGCATCTTCATCCCTGTGCAGGGACTGGGTGCATTTCTTTTTTGTATTTTCACTGGTTATTATCCCATTTTACAAACCCACAGGGGGAATGTTAATTAAACGTCCCAGAGTCACATACCCAGTGTGGTGACCACTACGAACATTGGGGTAAAGTTACCTGTTTCCTAATCCAGTGGGAGTGGCCAGCGGCCTCCTTTGGTGGAGTATCCTAAAACAAAAATGGCCTCCATTCTCTGCTTGTGGAGCATCTGGTTCAGCACCTGTAAGAGACAGAAGATTCGCTCTCCAGCACACCTAGGTCAACCTCAACTGTAATCATGGTAAGCATCCAATGTGCTGAAACAGACGTGTCAGTATTTCCACAAGGCAGGAGGAGTACATGTTTTTTACCTTTTCTTCTTCTTCTTCTTTTTTTGTTTTTTTGGTTGTTTAAGCTAGATGTGCAATGTGGCACTATGGAGAACATACAGATAGGATATGCGTGCGCATGCATGTGTGTCTGTGTGGAGAGAGAGAGAGAGAGAGAGAGAAAGAGATGAACATGTGACTAAGCAAAATTGAATCAGAGCCAGAGATGCATGGAAGGCTTTCCGGAAAGTTCCTGGAAAAATCAATCTTCTTAGAAAACTATGTATGGAAATCAAAGGGTTGTTCGGCAGCAAAACGCAATTACCTTTGTTTCAACTTTTCCATGAACCTTCTGAAGCAACCTTGTACTTAAATTTAGGACCCTAAGTGCAGGATATTTTTCTTTTTCCTTGATACACTCTGGAAAGGAATCAAGTAGTGGTGGTCTACACTGACAAATGACACTTTGTAATAGGGTGTGGGAAATCTCTCCAGCATTCAAGGAGGACCCTGCAGCCTGGTAACCCTGGCCAGTTGGAGAGAGGTGACAATGAGCCTAGCTGGGAGAACTGTCCTTGGGAACAGCAACAGGAAGAAGCTATGTGTGCAGTGGTAGCAGTGAATGAAGCAATACTGAATAGCCCAGTTAAAATACTACACCAATTTAGAACATCGCTGAGTTTGAAAGAGCTGGAGAACTTAGCAAGGAAGTGAGTATGGTGGTAAGTGGATATGCAATATCAGGGGCCATCTGAACTTCAAGGAGGAAGGAAAGAATGGTGGAGCTGTGAGCACCCCAAGGCACTGCTAAAGATGCTGTTTGGAGCACAAGTTCCCTGAAATACCGGCAATGCAATAGTTGCATGTGTGCTTTTAACTATCTAGTTTACATTTTCTGTTCTTGGCAGTCCCTGCTCTTTTTTTGTTTGTTTACTTTTCCAAATTTCTGTCTCATTTGACCACATTTCTGAGGAGGGACATATTAATTTCAGAACTTTCCACTGATGTCTTCCCTCTGAGCCTTGAAGTATCTCTCAGAGTCTCTGCTCCCCCTAGGTTGGAGGCAAGCTGATTTCTCTATCTTGATCTCTCTGCTCTAATTCCCTTTTAACCAAACTCAGAATAAACTCAAGTCACCATAAAAAATGGCTGAGGTGCCATGGCCACCACACAGCTTCAACCAAGCAGGCAGTACATTGTTGGAGGATCCCCAGCACATCTGCATTAGGATGGGCAGAGATGAGGCTTCTTAGTATGTCCCACATACACTCTGGGCAAGGAGTGAGATCTGTTTAGAGCAGCCAGTTAACCCACCTCTCATTACCGAATTCATCTGCATCCCCAGGCCCGGGGAGGAAGGTCAGCAATTAGCCTGTGATTTGATTGATGTGTGAGCTCATCTTGACAAGGCAGAGGCAAGGAACCACCTGTTCATCAGCAGCCTTTTCTTTGGCTCTCATTACAGTCACTGTCTAAATGGAAATTTTCCTTTTGTTTTTCTGTTCTGCTTCTCAGCATTAAACCCTGCTGTGGAACAGTACTTCTCAGACCCCCATGTGTCTCCAAAGCAACTGGGGATGTTGTTAAAATGAGATTTCTTGCACAGGAAATCTGAAGCAGACCCTGGGATTAAGGGGATGCTGTAGTCTAGGTTAAGTGCTGGTGCTGCTGGTCCAGGAAGGACACTGGGAACAAGCAAGGAAGGAGGTAGCACTCAGTCTCAGCTGTGCACTTGAATCATCTCCAAGAATTTTGGTAAGTGCCCATTATCAAGCCTCACCTTAGGCAATCAGCATCAAAACCAGGATGAGACCAAGTACAGTTTTTATATACTAATGGGAAGCTATCGTTCAAAACCACTGGCTTGGATCACGACATTTTCTTCAAATGTAAATACTGGAAGTGTGGTTTCAGCCTCACTTGGATGCTTGTCTCTAGTGCAAATTTTCAGTAAACAGACACAGGCATTGTGGGCGAGGGAATGGAGTGGAATATGATTCAGTAAAAAAAAAAATAGAAAGGATGGACGCATGGCTACATGCTACAATACGAATGTACCTCCAACATTATTACCATGACTAGATGAGGACCTAGTGTACACATATTGATATGCACATTTTGCGCATATTTGCAAATATGCATACATATATGTAAATACTTCATTTTTCCCAAACATATGTACAATTGTTATATATCAAAAAATTTTGAACATCTAAGAAAGTGAAATAATTATCCTGATTTGATTATTACACATTATACTGGAGCATTGCATTGAACCCAACAAAAAGGAGGGGCAGGTGCTGAAGAATACCAGATAAAACTTCTGCCTGCAGTGCCAACTTTTCATGTGGGTTCAAGTCCCAGTTGCTTTACTTGCAATTCAGCTCCCTGCTAATATGCAGGATAGAGCAGGATAGAGAATGTTCTAAGACCTTGTGTGCTTGCACCCACTTGGGAGACTCAGTGGAAGCTCCTGACTGCTGGCTTTGGACCAGCCCAGCTCTGGCTGTTGTGCCTGTTTGGTGGTGGGTGGGGAGGAATGGGGGAAGTAATGGACGAAAGATTTCTTATCTTCTGTCACTCCCTCTCTATAACTCTGCCTCTCAAATAAACACATAAATCAATGCTTTAAAAATGCATAAGACAGATGAAAAGCATACAGGTTAGATATTATGACTTGGTAAATGAAGCAACCAACCTAAAATTGTTGAACTTTATGGCATGGGAAGTAACAATAGGATGTTAACTGCATATACAACTCAGTGAAAAAGCTTGCAAACTCTGCTTTCACACAGCCCTACTAAATCTGGAACAGAATCCAGCAGTGAGTATTTACCAAGCCTTGCAGGTGACCCTGAGCTACACTCCTGTCTGGAAGCTCTTGGTCTGGGTGGGAACATCTCAAGAAGTGTCTGTTACTGTGACAGGAGCATGGTGGGAGTTTTGGAGTAGAACCACAAGAAAATGGTTCTCCGTCATTGTAAAATAAAAACAAAATAACATTTCTGCATTTTACTCCATTGCTGTGGCATAAAATACTTCTGACTGATTTGCAGGAAAACCTGCCATTCTGTATTTCATTCTTCCCTTTTGAAGCTAGGAAAAGGCTGTGTCTTTTCCCAATCTAGTCTGTAAGTGGAAACAGAAACATAGACCTACCAAGCTCACTGTGCTGATAGAATCAGAGATTGAACATGAAAACTCATGGAAGTAAACTCACAATAGTCACCTGTATCACACACATGGAGAAAAACCAGCTTGGGTCCATTTCTCTTGTAAATTGATGTAAGGCAGCCTTTCCTGAGTAGGTCATTCTGGAATTTTCTCTTTTACCAGGACATCTTCTAGCTGCTATATTTAGAGACTTATTATTTTAGCAAAAGCACATTCTTCTGAATCTTTCCTTGCCTCAGGGTCTTACTTAATATTGCTTATTTTCAACGTCATACATATCTGTTAAGTTGGGAAAAGCCTCAGCACAGTGCCCTGGATTCAGTTCCATCCTTTTGTTACTGCAAGAGCACACACTGTGTTTTGCTGAAGAAAATTTCCACCCCTGAGAAGTTTGCTTCCATCCTTACCTTGGATGCAAGAGGTACTCAACCAGTGAGTAGAAGACATGTCACAGAAAGGAACACAAGCATGTCCCCCATGAGCTTGCTGTTACAGTCTGATGTCTGCCTTGCTGAGGCATATGAAGCAATTAGTATCAACCTTCTGTGGGATTTATCTTCAGGTGACATATAGCACTTTCTAGCAATTGAAGCTCAAGTCAAGATGTAATCAACTAATCGTTGGTAATGATTGGTAATTGAGATGTGAATCAAGCTAATTTCCAGACAAACAGCCCCTCCAAAGTTTCTCCTGAATCATAGGCTTGGGTGTGTCTGAAGAACACCTGGACCCAGGGAAGCAGGCATCGCTGTAAGGTGGAGGCAGTGAGACAAGCCAAGTGATGCTAAGTTCTCAGAGGTCTTCTGGTGCCTCTGCCTCTCATCCCCTCCCCAGGACACAAGCACAGACAAAACCTCTTTCTCCTTGCCTGAAGCCTTTCACACCCTTGAAAATCACACGTTTCAATCAGCTTTGTCTTCCAGCTGATCGCTTCATGGACCATGATTCAAATGGAAAAATGCTTCAACCAAGCATGTGACATGACACTCTTCTCCAAGTAATAGTGTCTGTGTCTTGTCCACCAATGAGTGCTACGCAGACAGGACTGTGCATTGCACAACACACTGTGCATTTAACATGTTCTGTTAACAACTAATACTCACGCTGCCTCTGTGGGTCGGCCATTCCAGCATTTACCACGCACCGTGCATTTCAAGTGCCAAAGAGTACATTTGGTGCTCCTCTGCATCATCTTGGTTTGTGTCTATAGAAACAAATTCGCTATACTTGAACTTGACCTGAAGTTTCTAGGTCATTTGAGACAATAGAAGTCCTTAAGCCTTGTAGATCCAGGTAGTGACAAGAGAACAAATCTACGCTCCCCTCTTGCTGTTTTCTGAGGCAGCCCTGATTGTTTGAGCCAAATCCATCTCTGCTGAAACCTCTGAGTCCAGTTCTGCCAGTAAGCTCTTTAAACAGCTTGCTCATCCTGTCTGTAACAGTAAAAATCCCTGGTACAACAAGCGAGGAATTGCTTGAAATTCCAATTAAGGCAAGTCTTACCAAAGCCTTTTCCATTATCTCAGTAAGCTGCTTTCTACATTAAAAGGCTCCTCTTAATTAATTCTTCTTGCTGATCTGTGGACATGCAATGCTTTATTATGACCTGCAAATTCAAAAGCAAGACAATAAAGTGTAGATAAGCAGTGTGTTGAACTTCCACCATCAAACCAGAGCAGGGTCACATTGCCCCGTCATTGGTCATGGCTCTTAATCACTTCAAAAAAGAAGCACAACTCAACAGAGACCTGTTGAAGGTTCAGTTCTTCAGGGTCTTTGATATGAATAATGGCAACTCCAGGGGCTGGCTTGGACACCTGAGGCGGAAAGTGGAAACAGACGATGGATGATTGTCTACTTCCCATAGTTCTTGCCAAACGGTGCATGCACATGGCATGAACTGTGTGGTGAAATGCATGGTGACAACAACTTCTGCATGGTGGCAGGTAGCTAGGCTGTAACATCTGACCTTTAGAAGGCTTTCTGCCAAGGGTCCTCTTGAATACAGCCCATGTGGTTCTTTTCTTTCGTCCTCTGTGCTCTGCCAGTCCTAAAGCCATAGAGACTTGATCTCCCTTTAGTGCACGCTACAGTAGAGACTCTGAGTTGGTGAACTCCCTTCCCAGCTTACCCCAATGCCTTGGATGCCAAGTTAAGTGCTGAGAAAATGAAGTTCTCTGTGCTTGGCACATATTTCTTCCCCTGATTCTCTTCAGACTTGATGTTTACTTCTCTTTCATGAGTGAGATCATCTCAACACAGGCCTGAGTTCATCCCAACCCCCCATCCTTGGGTTGAAAAAAAAAATCCTTCTCTAACTGTGCAATAATCCCTCTCCATCCAGTTCTTGCTTCAGGATTAGATTTGGCTATTTCTCTGCATGGGACTGAAAGTTCCTCTAACTTATTTTCTATGAACAGGGATATAAAGGCAGATCATTTTGGACTTTAAACAAAATAAGATCCTTGAAAACCAGAGGACTGATTGCAGAAGAGCGCCAGTACCATCACGAAATGGACAACGATTCTATTGTAGGAGAAACTGGAGTTTCAAAATAGTCTGATCACAAGTCTAGGTTTTAGCAAGGCTGGGATAAAGCTTGAGTAAACCGACACCACCCACACGTGAATACTGTCATAAAATATTTCCAAAGTATGTCTTTCCTTCTCTTTGACTCGGGGCACCCAGCTGTGAGAGACAGACACTTGCATGCACATTGGAAGGTGGTTAGAGTCCCATTCATTTCTCCAGAATGACAACCTTGGCTGTGATGCAGACAGCATTCCGAAGGCAGTTCTAATTGCTTTCACTGCATGGAATGAAAAGCAGCAACTCTGGCAGATAAAGGTGAACTGGCTTCTCGGGCTGCAAACTGCCTGCCAAGAGCATATTTGATTTGTGGTTTTACATTAGTGAACTTTAGGGTTCCACCACCCCTCTTTCTAAAAAGCCCCTTTGTTTTCTCCATCCCTGCCAATTTATGACTTAAAGTTCAATCACGTGTTTTCTCAAAGAGAACATTATAGTAGCTTCTTTTTCGTCCACTGATCTACCAACTCCATGAGCCATCTATAAAGTACAAAGGTAAGCATGTCAGCTGCTTGAGTAAATCCCAAGCTGATCGCCCATCTCCCCTCTGAGATGAATTCCACATGTCCTTGTCATGGAGCTGTGAAGGGTAAGGCACTGCACTCGGGGCAGGAACTCACTAAGCTGTTCTTCTTCCATTGTCTATCTGCTCCGTAGGCCCATGGCTTGTTCTTGACACCTGTTAGCTTTCCTAGCATCTCTTCTGGCTTCTGCCTCCACATTTTAGAATGTGGTCAGTGGAATCATCTTGCTTTAGGTCAAGCAATGCTCTCAGCACTGACATTGCAACCATTTATGGGAGCACTGGCCTTCACATGGAGCTCAGCTGGACAACGGGGGAGCGCTCCCTGTAAAACAGACATGAAAAGATGAGGACGTAACCAGGCAGAAGGAAGAGCCAGGGTCTTTTCTGAAGGTAAGCCTTACTATATGAGGGAGCTGTGGAGAGAGAGGAATGCGGTCGGCCAGGGGAGGAGCGCATAAGCAGGTAGGCTCATGTCAGGGGTGTGCACTTTACCTCCAGGGAGATAAAATGTAGGGAGAGTGTATAGAAAGTAACATGACCCAAGTTGGGTTTTTGAAGGATTGTGTAGATTGCACTATGAAGAATCACAAGGGGGCATGCATGCAAAAGGGAAAATCTCTGAGATTTCAGAGGGAGGGTGGTAGGAATGCAGACGGCAAGGGATATATTTTCAGTAAAGACAACTGGATTTGCTGATAGAATGGAAGGGTGGTGTTTATAGGTAGAAAGAGAGAAATTAGGAAACAAGGAAGGATGGCCCCACAGGTCCTGACCTGGATAACAGCAAACTGGGATGGTGAGTACTCCTGGAGTAGCAAAGGGGAAGAGGCCAGACACTCAATGCTGTTGGATGATAAGATTTCTTCTTTACCCAATGTCTTCCTCACTATTGCCATCTCTTTAATTTACTCTAGGAGAAAGTTCTTCAATATCTAAAGCTGAAATCTGATTCCTGAATCTTCCCTCTCTCCCCCTGTGCCCCACTGCAACCCCCCAGGTCCCAATTTCAGCTCAGCTAGAGAACAGGTGCACTCATGGGACTGCTATCAGGAGCTACTCAGGCATCATCAGCCTTATGACTCCATTTCTGACCTCTACTCCACTGCATCCCAACCAGGAGACTTCTGCATAAACCAGGTCTCGTATTCACCCCATCAGAAATATTTCAAAGAGTTATTTTTGGTTAAAAGTTATTTAAGAGTCAGAAAGACACAAATAGAAAGAGGAATGACACAGAGATACGCACCCTCCCTCCCAAATGCCTGCAACGGCAAACACAAATCCAGGAGCAGGCTCAGTTAAGGTTTAACATGTGTGGCAGGTGCTCAGCCCCTTGAACCTCACAGACTGGACATTAGCAGGAAGCTGGAATTGGGGGCAGAGTCAGGAACCAAACCCCAGGCATTGGGGAAAAGGCATCCCATTTCGTGCCTTAACTGTCGTGGTAGATGTTCTGCTTCAGAGAGCATATCTTAATAAATTTATCCAGCTTCTGATTTCTAATTGCTTCCATAGGTCATACCCTTAACATTCAGCTGGCAGGGTTATTTTGTGTTGTTCACTTACTTATTCGTTGCAAGAAGGTATTTTTCCCCTCTGATTTCAATGTTGCAGACAGATCCTCTTCCCTTGTTTGTCTTCTCTTTTCTGCTTATTTCTAGAGTTAATTTACCGTGAGTTTCTTCCTACCCAACTTAAATTTTAATGTCATTAATTTTTAAGTTTTCTTTGCAGTTTGTACTTTTAATGTCATCATAGTCGTGTTTTTACAGCCCCCAAATTAGCATATATTTAACATTACTTGATTTTATTCATGATTTTATTTGCCACTTAAATGTATGATACATCAGGCTTTTTTTGTCTAAATCATGGAGTAAGTACCTAAATTATATATTTATGTTGAAAATAAGCAATCCTTTCTACTTTTGATTTGCATTTTTATTATATACATTACCTGTATACATATTTGATTTTTTTTGTTTTTCCTTTATTGCTTGTTGTTTTGTTTTCTTACATCAGTTACTAGCTATTTTATAAATGAATGGTTCTCAAAGCTTTAAAAATCAGCTATTTACTACAGAGTTAACTTAGAAATTTGCATTCGTTTCTTCTCCAGTTTTTTTGTTTGTTTCTCTCATGTGAGTGGCAGGGGCCCAAGTGCTTGGGCCAGCTTCCACTTCTTTCCAAGCAGCAGTCACAGAGAGCTGGAGCAGAGGTACAGCAGCCAGGGTTGGAGCTGGTGTTCAGATGGGATGCTGGCATCACAGGTATCAGCCTAACTACTCGTACCACAGTGCTAGTACCTGGTTCTTGCATTTGGACAGTTGAAGTAGCACTAAACAAGTCAAAGAATGATTTGCTGTGAAAGCTTATTTTTCAGGAATTTCTGGACAGCTTTAATCATATTCCATCATAACTAATGGCCTATTTTGGTAATTTAAGTTTTCCTAAATAATCACAAATACATCAATAGACTGTAATGATGCTAATTAATTAATTCCTACCTGTGCAAATATCCTATTTTACACATATAACATTGGACAGCTTAATCCTCTTAATTTTAATTTTTAGTACTGTCACAGATGAAATCATATTGCCTGGCATGGTGGCTCAATTGACTAATCTCCCACTTGCAAGTACCAGGATCTATATGGGCGCTGGTTCATGTCTCAGCTGCTCTGCTCCCCATCCAGCTGTCTGTTTATGACCTGGGGAAATAGTGGAGGACAGCCCAAAGCCTTGGGACCCTGCATCTGTATGGGAGACTCGGAAGAAGCTCTTGATTCCTGGCTTCGGTCAGCTCGATGGTGGCTGTTGCAGCTATTTGGGGAGTGAACCAAGAAATTAAAGATCTTTCTTTGTCTTTTTTTCTCTCTTGTAAATCTATCCTTCCAATAAAAATAAATAAGTCTTCTTAAGAAAAAAAGAAAAAACCTTAATAAATACCTGAATTTCTTATGAGTATAGCTTTAGGTGAGATAATCTTGAAAATATCTTAAATATTTTAAAAATTGGAATGATCATTTTGGCACTTTTCAGATCAAAATTAAAAGTTAGTAAAGAAATATTTGAAGCTTTTTTGATTAGTTTTTTGAAATTTGCTTTTGTATTGGTTAATCATTTTTAAATTATTAAGTGATAATTTAATAAAGAATATAATTATTTAGTATTTTGTGTTATTATTGAGCATATGATTTGTTTATTTTAATTAACCTACTGTGACTTATGAACTTCTGTTCTTGGAATCAACAAGATTTTTTCTGGTATTAATTATGACCTACCTATGCAAATGTGCCATTGGGACTGTGGAAAGTATATTTTCTATACATGTCTATGTGACATAGGAATATTAATGGAACATGAATGAATGAAGTCCCCCATGTAAAAGGATATTCTGAAAGTGCCTGGAAAAACTGAGTTAAAACATACGTTTATTTTGGTACAAAAGGTTTCAGCATCTGACACTAACTTACTCTTCCAAAAGCTCCTGAAAATTCACGTTATTAAGAAACTTTGCACAGATTAAGAAAAAAATTGTACAAGGATAACTCATCTTTCAATTCGGGCTTTCCTTGAACTTCTTGAAGTGCCCTTCTCACTCTAACAATTTTTGTCTTCTCAATGGACCCAATACTGCAATTTGTATTTCGGACTCTCTATAATTATGCAGTTGTCGGTTTCTCCTTGAGCTTCTCGCAGGGGATTTTGTTTTTCCTTGTATATTGTTCAGTGACTTAGTATTCGGTTCGTGCATGTTGTCTTCACTGCAGATTACTTTTAAAATATAAAGTGCAGTTGGTAGACTTTTATGCTTTTGCCCTTCCATCCTCTTTTGTCTGATATTACTCCCCTTTCAGCATCTTTATTTTTCTGCTGCTGTTCCTCCTCTCTGGTACTTAGTGTTCCAGACATATTTGTTTGCAAATAGCTGATGTTTCCTTTTTCTGTTGCTGTCTGACCTTAAGGGAGACATCACCCTTCCATAAACTGAGTTCTTTGGCGAATGAACATGGGGCATCTCACTTTATCCCTCACAATTTCCTGCTGCATCATTGTTTTCCTTCATGGGTGGTGTTTCTCCAAATGATTGGCAAGTTGCAGCTTTCATTGGTCAGTTAAAAGCTCTGCGGAGGCATTCTACCCAATTGAATGGAAACCCATTTTATCCAGTCTGTGTGAGAGTGCTACAGGTTGAGGGCAATGGGAGCATGATATTGACATCAGTTCTTCCTTGTAGAAGCTCCTTTTTGTTCTGCCATGGTCACTACCAAATGTGCTGTACAATATCCAGAGGTTGAAGGTCTCCAAACTCAACCTCACTGAGTTGAGTTTCCTCTACCCTTTCTATTCTATCTCATGAGCTTACTGATATTGGGTCATGAGTATTTTCAAATTATTGAGAAGAAATTTAAGCCCACCCAAAGCTTGGGGCAGTGGCTAATTGCATTCCATGTTGTAGGGCCTGAGTTCAAGCTTTTTCTCCATCCCAGCTGCCAGGGAATAGTTGACGACCCAGATCTTTGGACCCCTGACACCCATGTGGGAGGCCTGGATTAAGCTCCAGTCTGTGATGTTGATCTAGCCCAGTCATGTCTGTTGGTGGAGACTTGGGAGTAAGTCAGTAAATGGAAGATCTCTGTATCTCTCCCTCTATCTTTTTGGCTTTCAAATGAATAAGGTCAATTGTAAAATTTGAGGGGGAAAAAAAAGGACTGGTGTTGTGGCGCAGCACGTTAAACCACTGCTTGCAATGCCTAGATCCCAAATGAACACCAGATAGAGTTCCAGCTGCTTCACTTCTTCTATTTTTTTTTTTAGATTTATTTACTTTTTTATTGGAAAGGCAGATATACAAAGAGGAGGAGAGACACAGAGAAAAATCTTCTGTCAACTGATTCCCTTCCCAAGTGGCCCCAATAGCTTAGAGCTGCGTCAATCCGAAGCCAGGAGCCAGGAGCTTCTTCTGGATCTCCAGCGGGGGTTCAGGGTCTCAAGATTTCAGGCAGCTGGAATTAGAACCGGTGCCCATAGGGGATCCCAGCGCATGCAAGGTGAGAACTTTAGCCTCTAGGCTACTGAGCTGGGCCCAAGCTGCTTCACTTCTTATATAGCTGTTGAGTCTAGGATGGCCCAAGCACCTGGGGCCCTGCTACATATGTGAGAGACACAGATATAGTTCAGCCCAGCCATTGCAATCATTTGGGAAGTAAACCAGCAAATAGATTTCTTTTTCAGCTCTCCTTCTCTCACTCTCTCCATAGCTTTGCCTTTCAAAATAAGAAGTCTTTCTAAAAATTGGAAAAAAGATGCAATACAAATCTTAATGCCTTTTAGCTAAATTGTTCCACTGATAATACTTCTACATCTGCTGTCCAAAATATGTTACTTAAATCCAATCTAAAGGAAGCATCAAGCAGACCCGAATTGAATGAAATTCTACAAAAATACAATCTTAAAAAAATGCCAATGTAAGGGAACACAATAAAGCACCGTAATCTAGTTTAAGGAAGAGTTAAAGGACCTAGAAATGGGGGTCAAACTAAATATGACTGGAGTACAGCAGTACAAAAGCGGAGGTAGACCAGCTGTTCTGAAGGATCCACCTGGTAAATACTGTAGACTGTGGGGCTATGTGGTCTCTTTGGCAAGGCAGACACTCTAGATTTCTGGGACCATGCAGCCTCTGTGGCAAGAGACATGGGTAGGCAGCCAGTCATGGCTTGGTTTTGTAAGAAAGCTCTTTGTACAAGCACGTGGTGAGTTGTCTATGGTTTATAAACTCCTATCCTAAGCTTCATTGGACCAACTTAAAAAAAATCAGAATGTTCACAGGTTGCATATTCGTTTAAGCATTTCATGCAAGCAAAGGCATATCCTTTGGTGATCATACATTCCCGTGTCCATGCGTGTGTGAGCCTGCACGTGCATACACATACAGAGAGCTGCAGTGGACCCTCCTCAGGAAAGAGATTGACTCCAGGATCCCTACAGATCTCCAACCCTGTGAGTGTCTCTTATGCAAAGTAGAATGGTTTTTGCATCTAACTGCCTGTATGCCTTAAGTCATTATCTAGATTACTTACTATCGTAATAATAATATAATGTAAATACTATATGAATGGTTGACGAAAGATGCTATTTCAGGAATAATAAAAAAGAAAAAGGCAGAAGTTCCAATTTCTTTTTCCTTTGGATATGTTTTTTGTTTGTTTGCTCGTTTTTAAGATTTATTTATTTTTATTGGAAAGGCAGATTTGCAGAAAGAGAAACAAAGATCTTTCATTCATTGGTTCATTCCCCAAATGACTGCAATAGCTGGAGCTGAGCCAATCTATAGCTGGGTGCTAGGAGCTTCTTCAAGGTCTACCATGAGGGTGCAGGAAGGTCCCAAGGCTCTGGGTTATCCTCACTGCTTTCCCAGGCCACAGCCAGGAGTTGGACGGGAAGTGAAGCAGCCGGAACAACAACAGTGCCCGTACTGGATTCTAACACTTACAAGGTGAGGGAGCCATCGTGTCATGCCAGGCCGTCTTTGAATATGCTTGACCAGCAGTTGTGGAACCTGCAGATAGAAGCATGAGTGTGTGGGGAGCAATGCACAGGAATACAGGTAACTGGACTGCCAGATGTCTTTTTAGTATCTTCATCTATTCTGTATCTTTCCTGTGGCTGCTTCAGGCTGCATTCCAGAGACAGAATTTCATTCCATCTGCTTGAAACGGGGACCATTTCTCTCCTTTCTCTTCTGTGACATTTTTGATATTTGTGTAAGAAGCAAAATACATTCTCTGCATCATTCCCTTCAGTTTGTAATTGCCCTGGGATGAACTCCAGGCCGAGCACTAGGACTGCTGCAGAAGCGATTTTCTGACCCATTCAGCCCATCCCATCGGGAGGCAAATGACACCCATGATTCCCTCATCAGTGAAGTTGGCATTGATTACATGGTAAACCTTGGTTCCTCACGGTACAGGAGACTTGGTTTTTTCTTCTTGAGTTATTGTTTCCAAACGGATTGAGTGTTCCTGGTGAAATCTGACATCTTTCTCTGTTTCCAGGAACCACGGTCTCTTGCGTTTCACAGCCTTACAGAACAAAGCCACTGGCATTATATCGATGACCTTCGAGCACAATAGGTCGTAGTGAAATCTCCTTCCAAGAGTCAGCATTTGTTTCTGCCGCATTAAAATTCTTTCAATTATATTTGCACCTAGCTGTGCAACACAGAGGCTTAGTCTCTGAATCATGTGGGCGGGCCCCTTGCAGAGGCCCAGTATGCTTAAGAACATGCTCTTCTATTTAAAGGTTATTATGCAAATACCAAGGTGGTAGCTTTGATTCATGGACCTTTCAGGGCTTCTATGATTTGCATTGCTGTAGTTGGAAGGTTTTATTAAATGCTATCCATTTTAATAACCTATATTTAAAAAAAAAGGTGTGAGTTTTAAGATATTGATGTACCAGCTATACGGCTAATTAAGAATTCAGACAATCAAAAATATTAAGCTTAAGGCTTCAAATGTTGCAAACAATTTTTAAAGCTGAATAAGGTACATTTGGTTATGAATGAAGCCAGCAAATTATTTCTTTTTGCTGAAATGCACACCAGCAGGGGGGCCCTGATCAGAAAGCCTGAATCCCAGGGACTGACATTTTTGTAACTCTCCTTCCATACATACTAAAATAGCTCATCAGATACATGTGAGCAACATGTTAGCAGCTGAATACCCTAGCAGAGAAGTGGACATATGATGGTTTGGTTACTAGCGAAACAAGCAAGCGAATAATGGAACGAAAAGAAGGGGACAGTGTCTTGGATCCATGCATAGTGATGGGATTAGCGGTGCAGGCACATCCTTCGCCAAGAAATAGGCAGCATGACATGCCCACCTCTGAAGGAAAATGTCAGGCACCTTACAAAGCCAGTGGATTAAGAGAATCCTCTAGCTTGACACACTGGAACCAAAATAGGAAATCATTTAGGCTTCCTTCAGCTTGATGGATGGAGCTATGTGGTATATTTTGGTTTTGAAAACAAATATACCTAGAAGAATGAAAGGGAGGCAACTGCTAAAAGGGAGTAACTGAGAAGCCACTGTCCTTCCAATTATCTTCAGAAGAGATAAAGAATTATTGAAGGATGTTTGTTCAGGATGATCAATGGTTTCCTGTCCGTCTCTGGGTACTCAGCCGAAACTTTTTATTTTATACGGTGAGTGGAGAACACCAATTTATCTCTCGTTTCAAACGCCATGCTCCACTGGAGGGGCAAAGAACAGGCACACCTAGGTTGGGCTCTTCCATCACCACATCCCTAGAGAGATTCCATCAATTCAGGGGAGGAAAATGCCCTGTAAGCACCTGCTGCCCATGGACAGTGCTGGAGGCCAGTAATCAGGCTGGTAAAGCTGATTTATTCGGAAATAATTGGGGTGGAATGGTGCTGAGGAAGAGCCAAGAGTGCATGGGTGTGGTGCATGTCCACGTAGGAACTCCATGGGGCAGAGTCATTGCTGAGTGACAGTCCCCCTAGCAGGAGCCCAGAGGGGAACAACACTTAAAGTTGAGTGTCCATAGCCAGCCCAGGCAGAGGGAGGATGAACCTTGCTTCGTTTGGCCCAGTGGAAACTGAGTGCTATTCATCCAAACGGTTCTGCTCTCCTGTCCCCAGAGGGGTCCAACTCCAGTTTGGCCAGCGTTCCCAACTATGGGTCTGGGAAGAGTCAGCAGATGATTCGGGTCAGAATGAATGATGAAAATAGAAAAGAGATTACAGCACTAAGCCTGCTGACTTTAGATTTTTTTCCCCTCCCCAGGGAGCCTGGCCCACCCCACCCATCCCTGTCTGCCCACCCTCCTTAACCATCCATTGCTCAGCAATCTTACAGCCCTGTAAAAGCTGGCCTGGGGAGCTGCAGCCATTTCCCTGTGTATATGATCTGTTGCTAACCTAATTTTCCATCTGAGTTAACAAGACCAAGTGAGGTGAAGCAATTTGACCTTGATTCCCAGTGAGCCTGTAACTGAGTCTACCTTTAGAAGAGAACTCACCTCTCTTCTATCCGGGCCATTCATGACTGCCACTCTGTCCCTGAGCCTTTCAGCCGCACTTAGATGTGGTCTAGATTAATATCCACTTACAAGCCAGATGGATGTCTGCTGGCCCCTCCCAGCTACCAGGCCATGTTCAAGAGTCCTTCACCCCTCCTCAACTAGGCGCCAGCCCTCCTCCCACTAGTCAATCAAGCAATCAATTAACTTTGGCAAGTGAGTACAGGAAAAATTTCAAAACACATGCTTGTCCCCAGTTGTTCCTCTTATCACTGTGGACCATCTGACATCTGAAAAAGAGAAAGAGGGAGCCGTGAGAAAGAGGAATAAGAACATTCAGCAGGGCTTTCTTATTCTTTGCGGGAGATGGATGACTTTCCAGCCTTAGTCTGTTCTTTTTAAAAATGCATTTCTTTCTAAAAAGGAGCAACACTATCTGTAACCTGAGATGTTGAAGTTTTCCCATTACTAACGCAACCGATTTTTAGCACTAACATTCAACTTGGCTCTTCTAATTATGGATGTATTTCCAAAGCTGATCAGAGTATGCTGGGATATATTGGGCTATGGATCTCTGCTTTATTCCAGGAGGACAAATGTCTGCTCTCGCTGGCCAGAAGTGCCTGCTTAGCATCATGACAGTCAAGAGCACTGGCTCAGTGAAGGGCATGGATAACTCAGACAGATTGGGACTCTGCTTCAAAGGATTCCCAAGGCTCAGACAGGCACAGGCATGGCTGCTGCCCAGCCATGACTGAAAGCAGCTGGGGTGTCGTGGAGTGAGAACAGTGAGCATTCTGCAGGGAAGGAGGAAGAAGGGGGAGCCAGAGGCATAGGGAGGACAGAAACCAAAAAGCAGTGCTCCGTGGGGATTTCATTTTCAACTCCAGGTGTGGTAACACTGGCAGGGATGAGGAGTTTGTAGCTTTTTCCACCTGAACTTGGTCTGCATCAACTGATAGGTACTCCATTAGTTCTCAAAGCAGAATCCATTTAGTCTCTAGAAAGTTTGTGGAAAGTGTGTTTTAGAAAAAAAACCTTTTGCATGGATTTCAATAAAGTTTCTCAACTAAAAGAACTTACTATCTAATTCCATTTTCTACAAACTTGTTGTAGTCCATGCTATGGACCCAGCTTCCCACCTATGGGAAATGCCCAACCCAAGTTACTGTGCACAAGCGACAAGGAATGCAGAGCCCTGAGACCAAAGGCATGCATGGAACAGAGTCTTAATCCACGTTTAATGTATAAACAAAATAATGAATGCATGGACACACGATTACACCATTTCCACATTCTGATTTCTGTGGCCACTGTGAGTTGAGACTAAGGGAAGACCCAGAGTGATCATGTGACCCAGACCAATCACCCAAGAGTTGATTGTAGATTTGAACTGTCACCTCTAGGTAGCCAGCACAAACCAATAGAGGAAGACTGGGAGCAGAGATAGCAGCTAACATGGATTCAAAGTGCACTGTATGAATGTTGTTAACATTTGTACCTCCACAAAAACATACACATAAGCTCCACAAAGAAAGTTACAGGAAGCTCCAGAATCTTAGATACCTAGTACAAAGATATCTTCCAGATACAAATCAGAGCCAGGGTTTAAACCCAGACAATTTAATTCAGCATCTAGGTTCCTAGCGTTATGTGATACTGCTTCTCCAAGTGGGATGAGCTCCCAAGAATCCATCGACTGGAACAAGCAGGACATACCCCAGCTGTAACAGCCATGGTCTAAGTTCTAAAGCAGACAGAGGCTTGTCTTGGAGATAACAGGAGCACAGGAACCCCCAGATGATGCTTGAATCACTCTCTGAGTGTAGCATTCCAGTTATTGAAGCAGGAAACTGCTGGCTGAGACTAGATTGAATGGACAAGGATGTGGTTGAGGAAGAGCAATGTGGCAGTGCCTGGACAGAATGGTAGGACTTTGAAAGTGTAAGGAGTCAGAGAACAAAGAAAGAAATGAGGCAGAAAGGCTACTGTCTTTTAATAGCAGACATGCAGTAGGACTTGAGCAAGTCTGTCACCTCTCTAGGATAATCTGCCATCCAGCAGCACGGTGGCAAAATTAATCCAGTTCTCCTTGCAAATGGTCTTGCCTGTTGAAGCACAGCCAGATTTTCCCAGTCCCAGCATGGTCTGAGTGAGAAACTTCCAGACCTCAAGGACTCAAGGGGAATATGATTGCTTCAGTTATAAACCAACACAGTGGGCAAGGTAGTCACCAAAACAAGCCATCTGTCCCAGAGAGGGGCAGACAGGTAGCAGGCAAGTGGTCTTGGCAAGAAGCTGAGCTAGAGTCCGGTATCTGAAGAGACCAGTAGGAGGCTGAGCAGACATCAGGTGTCTTGAGCACTCCCAGTGGGCAGACAAATGGTATCTATTGAATACCAGAGGTACAGGTAGAATTACAGCCGGTAACAGATGACTGTGGTCTACATGGGGTCCAACAGATGACCACTGAGATCAGACATGAGCAGAGGCACTGGCAGAAAGAAGCAAAGCATCACTACAACGCTGTGATGACTGACACTCAGATAACACTTTGGGATTCCACCAAGTGCAGTTTTCCTTTGTTATCCAAGTTCAGGTATTGAATAGTGCTGGACAGGTAGCAATTCTTGCATCAAGAATCGAGGCCCATGGATATTGAGTTCTATGAAACAGATATTCCTGAAATTGGAGGCACTTAGAAGAGTCCTGCCTCCAAGCTAGTTAAAATAGTGCTCTGCAAATAGGCAATATATGATGTTTGCTTATAGGTTCTCGGACCACTAGGCAGTTCAGGTAGGCTTCAGTGTGTGGCTCCATGATCACTACGGCCATCTATAGCTGTAGTTCTCTGGGCGCTTGTCCTTCATATCACCAGAGATCTCACACACCCAAGAATGAGCGGCAATCTGGTGGAAAGTCATTGCACAATGGACTTGGGAGACTTCTGGCAAGACCCCACCCAGCAGTTTCAGATCATAAGACCCATCATTCAGCCCAGCACGGTAGCCTAGCAGCTCAAGTCCTCACCTTGCAGGTGCCAGGATCCCATATGGCTGCTAGTTCTAGTCCTGATATTCCTGCTCCCCATCCAGCTCCCTGCTTGTGGCCTGGAAAAGCAGTCGAGGATGACCCAAAGTTTTGGGACCCTGCACCCGTGTGGAAAACCCAGAAGAGACTCTAGGTTCCTGGCTTCTGATTGGCTCATCTCCAGCCATTGTGGCTGCTTGGGAAGCGAATCAACAGACAGAAGATTCTCCTCTCTGTATATCTGATTGTCCAATAAAAAAAGAAAAAGACCCACCATTCAACACAGAACTCAGAGAAACCCCTGTATACAAGTGTGGGCAACCCAAAGGGGACTTTCTGGTCTTCTCATTTTGCCATTTCCAATAATACAAGGAATCAAACCAGGAACCCTCCCCTGACTCTACCACATATATATCCACATTCTACACCCTTAAGAATTCAACCTTCTTGCCATAATTGTCTCCATTAGACGAACACAGTGAGTGCTTCTCTGGCTCTGCTAAGCCTGTGCCAGGCTTTTCTTTCAGGTTTAAGTAAGCCAGCCCTTCCCCAATGTGTCCACAAGGCCAGCCTTGGCTAGTACTGTGCTCATTCCTCAGCCTCCCTTTCGCCTCTGGAGTTGTAGACAACCGTGGAGAAGGCTGCAGTCCTGTGAGGGACAACAGCACAAAGAAAGTGCTGGATGCAGTGAATCCAGAGTCCTTAGCTAATTGCATGTTTTCACTTGGGTTGACTCCCTCCTGTTTAATCTCTTTGGCTGCTCTTGGTCCCATGACCCACTGTCACTTCTTCACTCTCTTTATTTATCTTTCAGTTCCAAATGGACCACACACCCTCCTCCAACATGGTCTTTGCAATTTGTTTTTCCATCTTCTTTTGGAGATTCCTTTGCATAATTTCCATTTCAGACTGATCACTACTTCCTCAGGAAAGCCTTTTCTAAGCCCTAGTTAGGCAGATGCTCATTCTGAGAGCATCATGAACTGCACTTGGTATGTTTATAATCATATGTTCATCTATGTGGCTGTTTGTTTAGAATTCAATGCCTTCCTGAAGCTATTTTATGCACTCTAGCTCTTAATAAAAAGATATGGTCTTTAGAGTATTTGTTGAATGAAGGAATGAATGAAAGAGTGTTAAATGGGTGACTTTGGTGCGAACATTTACATCTCCAAGCAGAGGCCCTATTTCCATCAATGCAGAAAGGCAGTAATGAGAGCAACCTGCCGGAACTGTTTTGCTGAGAACTCAATATACTCTATAGCTGCCCTTACCTAAAGCCTGTAACACAGGGTGGCACTCCTCATCTTTGAGTTTTCTTGTAGTCTCATTCCCAATGCCCAAGAATGGTGAAGTTTCCCTTCTCCTATCCCAGGCTATCATCTGCAATTCTCCCCGTGGGAGAGGGAACACACACAGTGCTGAGAACATTGAACTCGAAGCCAGATCAATGTGTAGAGTGGTCATGACCACTCTTTATCTCACTTTCCTCACTGGTAAAGTGGGGCTTTTGAAAAATATGTGCCTCATAAAGTTGTCATTGATAATGCATTGAAAAAGATGCTTTTTGAACCATCCTTTGCACAATCTTTAGGAATTCACGTTGTTGTGACTATGTTGGTCTCTGAAACAGTGGCCCAATTAGACACACATGGAAAAGCAATGCATGGAAGCTAATCTCAAGTTTGCCATAGCTTAAATATTCTGGGAGGATTCTCTGTAGCTTAACCAGCCAGACAGCTGACCCTCTGTCTGGGGGCACGGTTTCGCAAAGCCAAGAGAACATTATCACGCTGTTTTGGGTAGAGGATTGCCTTTTGTAAATTGGCTTCTCAGCCTTGTCAATTCAGCAAAATGCATTTCACTGGGACTTGAAAATGCTCTCTTGATCATATTTCCACTTATCCTTTCTGAATGCAGCTCTCTTTGAACAATGTTAAGATTGGCAGTTGCATTTCTCAATTCTCAAAGGACATCCTGGCAGATAAAGGAAAATTCTATCTGCTGTAGTTGGATGTGTATCAGTCAGAAAAGAGTTCATAGGAGACCAGCTTGAGTTCTAGATGGACACGGGAAAAATTGCAAAGGATGAACCAGATAGAAGTGCTAAGAAAAAGCAAAAAGAAACCAACTTGGCCATCAAGCACAGATTTTTTTTTTTTTTTAATAGAGGCAGGGGCCTCTTGCTAGGGACAAGAGAATTAGGAAGCAGCCCAACCTAATTCAGGTGTCCTGGGAAGTTTTTCCAAATAGGACATTTTAAAGAGAAAGCCGGGACTTCATTTAGGGACACAGAGCAACATCATATCCTCAGGCAGAGTATCTGCTGAGTCAGCGTGCAAGTCAGCCAATGCCTATACATCCAACCAGAACAGTAAAAACTGCTGAGAGAAACTGATAAAAATGTAGGGCAGAGAATTGAGGGGCCAAGTAGGTCGCTGAAATATTTCGGAATGACTCCTTTCTGTAGCTCTGCCCCCCGTGTGAATTTAATTTCAGACAATCGCTACAGGTCTGGAATGAGAGTTTGGACAATGAAGGGGCAGTACAGGTTCAGGCTATGGCCTGTGATAGCTTGGTGAGGCCCTATCTTGTTCTGTACAGTGGTAACCTGCTTCGCAAAAAATGCTTGGGTGTGTGACGGCAGCTCTGACACTGTGGTAAGCCAAGACCTCGGTGATTCTTCAGTATCACTTGGGATGGACAAGGAGTGTTTGAGAGTAGCTGAACCCATGTTACAGAATGAATAATTGGCAGTGATGTGCACTTGATTGTGATGCACACAGATGCATGCATGGAGCTGGAAGCACTGTGGAGTCATTAACACTATGTAATTGTGAGAAGAATCAAGATGCTGAAATAGGGTAAGGACACGTTAAAATATTAGCCAGTGTGAAGCAGAGAATACACTCCAGGCAATATGAGAGGACAGAAAGACAATAGAGGGGCACCTGGAGACTGACAGACACAGGAAAGCAGCAGACACAACAGTGTGGTGTTATAGTGACCAATAACCCGGTGGCATTCAGCAGGTAGGGATCTGAACTGTACCAGCAGCTGGAAATCCACCAACAACAGGGTGGGAAGGGATATTCGCTGGAAGCTCAGTAAGTAAACCCAAAGAACTGCCAGTCTTGCTGGTCTATTTGATTTGGCCAAGAGCAGGGACAGAGCAGCAGGTCCCAGACTGGCTGTGTGGAAATGGTGGATTTCACAACCCAGTCTGCTCCTAGAGCTTTTTTTTTTTCTTTTCTTGTATAGGAGGCAAAGGCTATGGCACAGAACTGAGCATGCACTGAAGTAGGAGTGAATTCATTTCTGGCTCAGTGAAATGCAACAACGTAACATCCTACAAGTTGTACCCAATATGTCCAAGCAGCCCTCAGACCTGACAGTCAGTAGATCAAGAATTCTAGTAGTGGCACATTAGCCACGATTATGTACAGTGTGGCAAAGGCTTTTAAGACTGCAGGGACAACAGTGAGCTGTGCATGTGCTGAGCTGGGAGCAAACTCACTGAGTTCATTGCATTGCACTGGCCCCACAGGAAAATAATACTGACTGTGGCATTGTACAGGTCAAAATAGGTCTGTGTGGCCCTCAGATCTAATGGCCAACAGGTTCTGGCAAGATCAGCACCACCAACAACCTAGCTATATAGGACACCTGGTGTCTCTCTAGTCCTGGGAACTGCTCTAACAGGAAGTGGGAGAAAGTTTGTACAGACAATGGTGCAGCCTCAGCACGGTATCACAGGAGTTGGAGAGTGGTGAGCCAGGAGCCGGGGCTATGGAGACCACGGTGGAAACCAAACGTAAGAACCCAGACCTGGAACTCACTGGAGGGAGTAGTACAACTGATTGCAAACAAAGAGCCATGTGCCAACTGCAATAAGTAAAACTGAACTGTAGAACTGTGGGTGACACAGCTTAGAAGCCTGCCCTAAGGAGAAGAACCTGGCAACATAGGAGACAAGTTCGAACTGTAATCCAAAATCTTTTTGTTTAAGATTAATGTTCTCACTTATTTGGAAAGCACACACAGAGAGGTGGAGAGACAGAGAAGGAGATCTTCTATTTGCTGGTTCACTACCCAGATGGCCACAGTATGTGGAGCTGGGAGCCGAGCTAAAGCCAGGAGTCAGGGACTCCATCTAAAATTCTCACAAAGTGGCAGCAATCTAAACACTTGGCCCATCTTCCACTGTTCTTCCACGGTGCCTTAGCAGAGCACTTGATTTAGAGGTCTCCTCACTCGTGCATGAAGCTCTAGCTACTGCTGTGCCCCAACCCACTACGCCACAAATATGTTTTCTGCTTGAATGTATGGAAGCTCCCCTCTCTCGACTCTGAGTTGGTTGTTAGAAGCAGGTTTCACTTCTTTTTTACTATGAACCTCACTTTGGAAGGAGGCACTTTTAGACTGCAGTGGCTTATCACAGCAAGAGACACACATCCAAATGAAAGGCATTTACAAAATTTTCTCTTGTTGATAGTTCTTGATTCTGTTACAGTTCTAGACATGAACTTGGATAATGTAGCCACTTCTTGCACTGCCACAAAGAGACCAAGCCAAAAGTTACTTCAATTTATGTGAATTTTAGGCAAGAACCATCTCGGAAGAGATCCGTATGCTTGAAATGAAGTGTCAGGGATTTTGGAAATTTGGTGTTGCAGTTGGCAGGGGAGTGGATCCCTGGGCCATCCAGGCAATGCGTTCACATGATGGTGAGTAATTACGTTGACAAAAAGGAAAGTGTTAGGGAACAGTGTAATTACCAACAGATGTGCCTGGATAATGGTGACCCATCTTTCGGGAGCTTAGAGACTCCTATTCCCCGGGGGAGGGAGAATCATTTCAATCCCTGATGTCTTAAACATGGCAAAGTTACAGTGACAGAGGATATGACATGCAATGATCTCAGATGGGGTCTACCATAGCAATAAAAACTATTGCTTTACAGCCAGAGAGTGTGATTTAAATAGTCGCCCAAGTATTGGCCCTGTTCTGCTCTGTTCTTTGGATTATCTATTTTCTTGAGGAGTTCTTTAAAACACAGATCAGAATGAGCAATCGCTCAAAACCGGCAGCCTCATATTACCTTTTGACTAAAATCCAGGTTTCTTATCCTACATGATCAAGCCTCAAACCTTGCAAATGTCAGACCTTGTCTTCCTACATATGCCATCTTTCTACTGCTTGCCCTCTGAGAGTTCTTCTGTGTTCTGTGAGCATGTCAAGCTTACTGTACCAGAGGCTTGCATGCATGGCATGTTTGTTCACTCATTTTTCCAGTTTATATTCCATAACTCATAAAAGGCCTTCCTTCACTGTTGCCTTAGATGGAGCCTCCTAGAAAATGGGACCTAAAGGAGAGCTTTGGAAGACATGACTTATTCAAACTGTGAGTTTAGGAAAAAGAAAAAAAACCTATACAGGAGAGGAAGCAAGAAACAGCCGAGATAAATACTGCAAGGATGTGATCTCAGCAGTATCAGACCTTGAACCAATCCATGGGTTGTGGTCGAGTGTAACCCACACATTTCAGGAGTCCTGCCTTGCAGTGAGCTGTATCAGCCCAGCACTGGCTTCCTTGCAGATTCCCCATATCAACCAATGCCTGAGAAGATGGCAGGCTTCGGGCACTGACCCTGGATGTCCATGAACATTGTTTTGTAACTGGAATGAAGGCAGCTTTCTGCTCACCTTTGCAAGCACCTGTTGTAGCATTTCCAGCTGCACAGTCCATCACATAAACCTATCTCAATTCCTTTGTCCCTTTGTTTGCATTTCTTCCAGCTTGGTGTTTTTCTGGCTTAATTGTACTTTGATTTTTTTGTCTCCTTGGATAGAGCTTACAGTCTGCAAAGCAGAGACCTTATCTGCTTTGTTCATGGATACATCTCTAGACTCTAGAACAAATGCTGGTTCAGTGAGCACATGTGGACTGCTGTGCAGAAGCAAAGTGTATCCTTCACTAAGGAGGTATCACTGGAAAGGCTAAGACTGATTTTCTCCTTGCACCATCACCCGCCACCTCAAATCTATTTCCTGTGCCATTTGTCTTTTCCATCAGTGGAAAAATCAGCTGCCATTTGGTTAAAAAACAAGCACACAGACTCTTTTAAACTGTTTTTTTCTAAAACAATGATATCCATCACCAGGGGAGAGAAAAATGGCTCCTGAAATATTTACAGGACAGATTTGGAGAAAGGGAAGAGACAAGCTGTGCCCAGAAGCTTATCTTAACAGCTAATTCACTACAATCTCCCACCCAATGATTTTCCCCAACCAATTTATTGCTACAAGGATTAGACCCCAAGAAGCAAATATTTGGTACAGATGAAGTCGTTTGGCTCTCCCATCCCCAGATCTTTCCAGTGCACCAAGGCGCAGGCTGTTCCCTGTGCTGCTGCTATTGTCTCTTTCTCCCTCCTTGTCTTTGGGGGAAGGCGATTATGGCCAAATAGCAACATGGTACAGGATTAAGAGACTAATGAGATGTACACCTCTACACAATGTCTTCACAAATAATCCATGCACAACCCACTGAACAGTGAGGGATGCCAGCAGGTCTGGCTGCTGCCTTTTGGAGAATCTCAGCTTCTCCAGGGCCTTCTGGCCCTCAGCAGTTTTAACGATTGTCTGAGAGTCGATGGGCCACTTAAATGTGGAGCCAGAGGTAAGAGGAAAAGAAGCTAATCTAGTTTTCAGCAGGGGAGCTGTAAGAAGAGAGTCTTGAGGCCCGGGGCATTCTAATATAAAATAATAATGTGCTATCTGAAGCTCTTACCAATGACGAAGCATTGTGCTAAATGATTTCAAACACGAACTCATAGAATCTTTCAAAAGTGCTGTGAGAAATGCTTGTTGGTGAGATACATGATACCAAAGCTCATACAAAAAGGGGGTCTGGACCCAGCATGGTAGGCTATTGGCTGTCTCATATGAATGCCTGATCTAATCGTGAAGACCCCACTTCCCATCCAGCTCCCTGCATGTGCCCTAGGAAAGCAGTCAAGGATGTACCAAAAGCTTGAGACCCTGAACCCATGTGGGTGACCCGGAAGAGGCTCCGGGCTCCTGGCTTTGGATCGGCTCAATTCCGGCCATTGCAGTCATTTGGGGAGAGAATCAACAAATGGAAGCTCTTCCTTTCTGTCTCTCTTCCTCTCTGTATATTTGACTTTGCAATAAAAATAAATACGTCTTTACCAAAAAAAAAAAAAAAAAGAAAGAAAGAAAAGAAAGAAAGAAAGAATAAGAAAGGGAATCTGGGCTCACTGCAGGTGGATGGGTTACCATTTTTGTTTTTAGTTATTCAGTTTCTGGTTACCATACTTCTAACTGTAATACCTTGGTTGCTTCTGAGACTCGCCTCCCTCAGTTTCAATGCCTGGATTTGTGTGAAGTCAGCTGTATTCCCTAAACTATGTCAGGCCAACGATAGTATTGCACTGCTTTGACCATGGTGTACATTCAAGGATGAGCAGACCTGTGGCTCAAGTGAGACTCAGCAGCAGGATTTTATTACAAATGTTTTATTGCTGCTGGGGTTGTTCAAGTAAGATACATGTAATTGCTTGTGATAAATTTTCCCAGAGCAAAGGGAGATTTTGGTGATGCAAGGCTAACAGGAAGGACAATACAGACATGATACAGAGATACATGGATGTCATTTGAGCACCTGTGTTCCACTGTTGCTTTAATGGGTGCAAACCGTTGGCTTTTCAGGGAGCCCTTACATTATCCGTACTCCTTAAAACAATTCAAAGTGGATTGCTGCCTCCAGCAAGTGGATGAGTCTTATTATAGAATTAAATAAGTAACAGTTAACCCTGGATGTTAGCTGAAGACTTGCTGAACCTTATCCCTGCCCTACCACGTGTGTGCATACAGCCAGAGAGGAGACACATTCCCAAGGCCAAGCAAGGAGAAGGAACTGAGTAATTAATCTATTTTACCTTCTGAACTTTTGGCTATTTGAAACGCAGCTTTCATCTGGCTGACCCACAAAATCATCCTAGAAAAGGAACAATGAGAACCAGTGATATACATTAAAAATTCCAAAAGATTGGGCCCGGTGCGTTAGCATAATTTTAAGGTCCTTGCCTTGAATGCACCGGGATCCCATATGGGTGCTGGATCTAATCCCAGCGGCTCCACTTCCCATGCAGCTCCCTGCTTGTGGCCTGGGAAAGCAGTCAAGGATGGCCCAAAGCCTTGGGACCCTGCATCCACATGGGAGACCTGGAAAGAAGTTTCTGACTCTTGGCTTCAGATCGGCATAGCACCAGCCGTTACAGCCACTTGGGGAGTGAATCATCGGACAGAAAATCTTCCTCTCTGTCTCTCCTCCTCTCTGTATATCTGCCTTTCCAACAAAATAAATAAATCTTTAAAAAAAAAAAAAGCTCCAAAAGATCAGGGCTTGAAATCAGACAGTGTGTGAGTCAAATCTCAGATCTAACATTAAGTATTAAACAGTTCTGTCGAATATCTGAACTTTTGCTCCCTTGGTTTTCTCATCCATAGCTGGTGATGATAAAACTTATCTTAGAGAGCTATTCAGAGAAATAAGGAACAGCATTCTTGTAAAATGCTCAGTCAGGGGAACCACTCCTTAAACAAGCTCCCAGACCCAAGGAGATTGCTGTATATCTCTACCTATGAGAATGAGATCTAATCAACTTGGTGCAAGAACACGGTTAGGTGGTCCAGCGCTGTGGCCTAATGGCTAAATCCTAGCCTTGCAAGCACTGAGATAGATCCCATATGGGCACCAGTTCATGCTTGTGGCCTGGGAAAAACAGTAGAGGATGACCGTGCACCTGCGTGGGAGTCCCAGAATAAGCTCTTGGCTTCTGGCTTCGGAGCAGCTCAGCTCTAGTTGTTGTGGCCACTTGGGCAGTGAATCTCTTGATCTTAGCCAAAAAGGCCGAGAAGCAATTGGGGAGTGAATCAGCAGACAGCTCTTTGTCTCTGCTCTCCATCAATCTGCCTTTCCAATAACAAACAAATAAATCTTGGGGAAAAATAAAAAGGTTGTGGCTAGGAGTTTGCTTTGTTTGCTTGTTTGTTTGTTTTACCTAGTCTATCTTCAAATAGGAATGTCTGATTTGAAGATAACCAAAAACTTTCAAAACTGGGCTTATATGTACTTGGCAGAGACTTAGAAAGGATGAAAGTTTCTGAGCAAAACCGAGCCACCTGATAGAAAAATTTCATCTCAGTCCTTTATCTGCTCACCTCTTTGACACCTTGCTAAGTAACTGATTGCACTGATCTTTCTCTTCCCTCTAAATAAAGGTTGCCTGGATTGATCAATACAAGGGTTTTTTTTTTTTTTTTGACAACCTCTAATCATAACTGGGCCATTCTTCATCTCCTTGGTGACCAACTGTCAGAGAGAAGAATGCAGCCCTTGATTGGGGAACAGGTGCATCCAAGGTCACCTGCATGTATGGAGCCCCTTAGCATCAATGACACGTAGTAACAGAAAATCATAAATAATGATCTGAGAAAAGCCTAGTGAGATTTGTTTTCTGAATAAAGGGATCATACTTTCCTCACCTTACTGCTTTGTGTGGCCCTTCAGGCCATTCGCAAGACCAAGTGCCCCACAGTGAGTCGATGGGCACACCAAAGCCAACACCCTCCACAATCATGACCTCCCAGTTTTCCAGTCTTCCTAAGCCACCCAGTGTCAGGTATTTTGTTGTGTCTGAAGGAAACGGACCAGAACGGATTGTAACTTGAAAAATAAAAAAAGGTACTGACCGAGGGCCACAGTGAAACATTGATGGGAGAAAATGAAGAAAACTGCGGTGGATTTCTGGGACAAGTATGTCGTTTCTCTGAATCAGAGGTGTCGCAGGCCTGCTTAAGGACAGATGGGAGCGATTAAGTGGCGAGGTCAGAGGGCGGAGGCAGGCCGGCAGGAAGGTCAGAGAGTGATGGAATCAGGTGGAGGCCAAAATGCCAAAGAGCCTCCTAGAGAGAAGGAAAACCACTAGAAAATTCTGAGCAGCTTGATAAGATCTATCTATCTATCTGTCTGTCTGAAATCAAGAGTGACAGAGAAAGAGGGAGGTACAGAAATCTATTCGTTCCCTCCCCAAAGGGCTGCAAGAACCAAGCCTGAGTCATGCCTTAACAGCAGGATCAGAAGCTGAGTGCCCAACACTCTAACCAGTGCTCCAGCATAGGACGCCAGTGTGGCACTCGATGCTTTCACTTGTGACACCGCAATGCCAGTACTTGATGAGTTCCTCTGCCGCTGCCATTCTGAGCCTGGCAGTAACATCAGGCAACACACACCAGGTGAGTGATGACGACAGTACAGGTGACCCATGAGGGTGGTTTATACCAGACACGCAGCAATAAAGGACATGAAATGGCCATGTGATGGGCAGCCAATGGTGCGGATTATACTAGGGCTTTCCTGAAAGACTGGGCAAATCACCATCTTAATTCTGGGATGACATGGATATGTCCTCAAGTCAAGGGAGACAGGAATCAGAGACACGGATACAAGTTTGTAGCTCCCCAACACTGAAGGCGAAGCAGGAAGTGAATGAGTCAGGTGACAGAAACGTGGTAGCACTGGTGAGCCTGATGAGGGTGGACATGTCCCTGAGCCTCCTGGGAGCCAGTTGTGCAGTATGATGGGACACAGAACACATCCAGAAGCCCAGCAGGTGAGCAAGGGAGCCAGAAAGCAAAGGCAGCTTTCCAGAAACAAGGCAGAGAGTCTAAGAGAGAACCCAGTCTATGGGCTGCCTGCCCTATGTAGTGTAATAGGTGGTGGTCCTGGAAAACTCAGGTGGGGACAATGTGTAATGGTGATGATGGATGTGTGAGGACAGCCTCATCAAGGCTTCCCTTTTGTGCAAAATCAGGCTGAATACATAAAGTGGCTCCTTCTCTTCCTGGGGATGACACTGATTGAAGATGATCCTTTCAAATTTCACTGTGGAAAATGAGGAACGGCTCCCAGTGAGGGTGATTTTCTGCCTCCCTGACCTCACTCTCTGACAGGGCAGAGGAACAAGTCAGCTCGTGTTCTTCAGGCTGCCTCTTCCCTGCCTGGAAGTGCCATTCACCTGGGGGCGATGGATGCTTCACATTCCCCTTGGGGTCTGCGATTCAACCACAGCCAGGACTCCTTTTGCTAACCTATCCAGATCTTTGCAGAGGTCTGAAAGAGGACCTGGAAAGTGGGTTAATAGGCTTGGAGGCATTAACTCTTTCTTATCCAGCCAGTGCCAACTATTCTTATGTTAAGTAGACTGTCCTCTAAAGCTTTCAGAATTTTCATGAAGTCTGAATCTTGAATGTGATTAAATGTCTGGAGGTCCACCCTGTTTCTGATCCATTATCATGGTGCCCTATAATCACTGCCCCCCCACCCACTGACTTCCATAGAGGTAGGAGTTTTTCAGATAACGGGTTTGATCATCATCTGTTCATTGTATTGAGGCACATCAACTCGGGCATTGCTACGGTTGCACCTGTTGGATGGGGACATTGTTTGCTGTGGTTGTGAAGCAGCAACTTCTAATGGCAGAAGCAGTGGGAACACCCAGGCAGATGACTCCCCTGAGCCAGGAAGCCACCCTCGTGTGGTCCCCAGGGAGAAGTTTCAGGTCACATCACTGAAAGCCTTCCACATAGGGTTGTTGCCATATGGCCTGGCGCAAGGCTGCAAGGATGATGGGAAGGACCCTGTTGGTGGGGAAAGAACTTCTTGATTCTAGGCTTGACCATGGGAAAGATTTTGTATCCAGTCTTTCCCACACAAGGACTCGAGAGGAAGAAAGCACTTCCATGAGAAAATGGGAGCTCAAAGGGCTCACCCAGCCAGAGGGGTGATTCTTGTAGCAGGTGGTACAATGCCTAAGTTCCCTGCAGTATGAGACTTGGGGTGTCTCACTCTGGCGAGACTCCCTGATTCTTTCTATTAGCAGTGACAGAAGTGAAATCACAGTCACCAGACTTACTGAGGTCAGAGAAGCAGCTGGGATTTGCAGCTCTAGTCGACAAAGTGTGCGCTAGGGAGGAAGAGCACTGCAACCTTGCATGCCACCCAACCTTTCCATTCCCTCCCCTAGGAAATGTGTGTAACAACCCACTTCCTCCCAGGTGTCTTAGAATAAAAACAGGCACCATTTTTCTTTTTTCTTTTAAGGTCTATACTTTTTACTTGAAAGGCAGAGAGAGGAAAGGAGGGACAAAGTAAGAGAGCTTCCATCTGCTGGTTCACTCCCTAAATGGCTGCGATGACCAGAGCTGAGTTGAGCTGATTTGAAGCCAGGAACAAGGAGCTTCTTCCTGGTTTCCCACAAGGACTTGAACTATCTTCTGCTGCTTTCCAAGGCCATAAGCAGGGATCTGGAATGGTAATGGAGCAGCTAGGGTGCCAGTCAGTGCCCGTAGGAGATGCTGGCACTGCAGGTAGAGCATTAGCATGCTTTGCCACCGTGCCAGGCTGCAGACACTTTATTTTTTCCTCACAGATGTTATTTACTTATTTGAAAGACAGCGAAACACAGATGGTATATGAGAAATTTTCTGTCTCCTTATTCTCTCCTTGAAATTGGTCACAGCTCCCAGGACTGGGCTACACTGACACCAGTAGCCAAGAAATGCATCCTGGTCTCCAACATGGTTGGCATGAGCCCAGGCACTGAGCCACCTTCTGCTGCATTTCAGGGTACTAACAGGAAGCTAGAGCAGAAGCCAAGCAGCTAGGACTCAAGTCTGCATTCCAGTGTGAGATGCCAGTGTTCCAGACAGTGGCTTAACTACAACACTAGCCCCAATCAGACATCATTTACAAGCATTTAGTATCATATCCTGTGTGGGCTGGGTTAAGTTTCAGTGTTGCGACTTACAGAGTAACTGGTCATGGTCGTGGTAGTCATCCTACGTAGTAACTAGCAGCATATTCTACAGTATCATATTTATTTGGAATTGTTCAAAGTCCCTATCAGAGGGAAGAGAAGGGAAAGAAGAAAATGGCGAGAAAGTAAAGAGTGAGAGGGGCATGTGTGTGTGAGAGGGGGTATTTGAGAAACTTGTGAGAGCCACCTTGACAGATCATGAAGGACTGTGGAAACGCTAAAGGAAGAAAGTGGTTCTAGGATTCATTCCTGCAAGCTCAGGTGCACATTACCCTGACTTTAGGAGAATATTGGGACTGTGTGAGCTGTTTAGATCATAGGCTCTGGCCTCATGTGTAGACTTTTGGTTATGGCCAGAGTGAGTTTGCCATCACAGCAGTGGGTTTGTCATTTCCCCCTTTGCCTCCCTTGTCTCTCGCTCTGTGATTCACTCTCTGTCTGCTCTTTCTCCCTATGAGACAGAAGACCCTCACTAGAGGCCAGCCCAAGGTTCTTACAGCCCTCATCCTCCAGACTTGAGAGCTAAACCATTTCTGCCCGTTACAACATGTCTGGTTGCTTAGCATTCCATTTTTGCAGCACAAGATGATCAACAAGGTTATTCTCTCACTTCAAGTGCTGCCTGCCCTGGGGGTCAACTCAAGCATGGAGTAGGTAGACGTGGTAGAAGGGTTCCTTCAACATTTGGCTTTCATCAAGATTCCACACCACCCCCTGTCTGCCATCCAGCTTCCATTCTGGTGTGTGAAGTAGGGATAACCTGGCTGATGTACCATTGGGTAGATGAACTGCAGATTTTCTGCCTGGATTCCCCTTCCCTCACCATTCCTTCTAGGCAAGCCTTTCTTGCTCCAATGGCTGTAAGATTCATTATTTCTCTTGTGCTTTGTCCTGAAAAAGACCAGGAGAGAAGTCTAATCCTAGGTTATGCTTGCAGCTACTAGTAACTCATTACAACTATTTGGGGTCCTTAGTGATGGTCCTGGGACTATGCTTCTCATTGTTGATGTCATTTTCCAGAGAAATAAAAATAGCTGCTGGCAAATGCATGGCTAAGGAACCTTGTTTTCAATGTCTGTCTGTATATTTATCCCAAAGTCCTTCTCACAAACAGCCTCAGCTTTTTTTGAGGTTTGTGGGAGAACGTGCTGTTTACTTTCCACAATGCAGGCCCATTTAAAATGCCACAGGCTGCGAAAACAGGCCGACTTGCAGAAGCCAAGCTCGTTCTAAATATAAAATAATACTTTTTTATAAGGTGCCTTTGTTGCTCTGCTGAAGGCAGCTCACCTGCTCATTTGTCAAATGTGCCAACGAAATGAAACGGGCAGAGGAGCAAGCAACGCAAGTGTTTGTTTCAATGGGGAAAACAAGGGTCTTTGCCTAACATGATTTCCAGCACTCCCTCTCCGGGACAGCTCCCAGCACACTGTGATCTGAATCATTCTAGGGTGGCTGCTTTGGAAGTGTCATACTTTGAAGCTGATATCAATAGAGGAGGGTTTTTAAGACGTGAAAATGAGCAGTTGTCTGGGGGCCAGGCGTCGAGGTGAACATTTGGATACCCACGTCTTATATCAGTGCCCAGGACTGAGTTTTGTCCCCACTTTTGAACCAATTTCCTGCTAATGCATACCCCAGGATGCAGCAAGCGAGGGTTCCAATGCTTGGGCCCCTGTCCCCCCACATGGGAGACCATAATGGAATTTCTGGCTTTAGCATTTGGCCTGGCTCAGTCATAGCATTTGTGGTCATTTGGGGAGAGGGCCAGCAGATGGAAGCTCTCTTCTTCTTCTTTTTTCCTTCTTCAGTTACTCCTGTCAGGTGCTTTAATTAAAGCAATGAAAAGTTAGTACATCCAGGGACACTCAGGCTGTCACTCACATCTTAGCCTGCCCTCTAACCTCATCATGATCTCAACCTCTGTTTGTGCTGTATTTGTGAGAGACAGCCTCACCCACACTTTTGAAGGATGGGACGGACTCAGGAATTGAAGCAAAAGTGAGTTTTTATTAAGGACCTTGCATGACCAGGTGCCTGATGGGCCAGCACGCCTGGGGTGATTTTCAGCAATTTGTTTATTTCCTAATATTCTGGTCCCTCCCCAATGTCCTCATTGATTGGGTAACTGTGGGTCACAATTTTCCAGGATTAGCTTCAACTGAGATTTTTTTAAAAATTGATTTTTGTTTGTGAGACAGACTTAGAGAAGCAGAGATAGAGAAGAGAGAGCTCTTCTACCCACTGGTTCATTCCCCAAATGACCACAACAGCCAGAGCTAAGCCAATCTGAAGCCAGGGACCAGGATCTTTCTCTGGGTATTTCCAATTATGTGGGTGCAGGGTTCAAAGGTTTTGGGCTGTCCTCTAATGCTTCCCCAGGCCACAAACAGAGAGCTGGATTGGGACATCTGGGACATAAACTGGTACCCACCTGGGATGCTGGTATCAGAGATGGAGGTTTAGCCCACTACGCCATGGCAGCATCCCTGCTTCAGCTGTTTTGGTCACTAAATTCCTGCCTGTCCAGGAACATTCAGGTGTGTGTAATGTAATGTAGCTGTTATGGCAGCTGGCTACTTGTCTGCAAGCTGTCTGAATAGCTCATTTTCTGCTTACTGCTGAACACTGTACTTTAAGATAAACTAAATGTTTAGTGCTCATGGCTTACTTTCAATTTCTCAGTCTCCTGTCCCTCTAAATTTGTGTTGTCGTCATTTTGGCTCACATATTTAGCTTCCCCAAACCATCTCACTCCCCAACCTTGCTGCCCATTGTGAAATCTCAATACAAGTTATACCTTTGTTCAACATTTCTTGACTCCCACAAGCTACCATATATTCTTGCTGTTTCTTCTTGGTCTCATTGACTGTTAACCCTTGTTGCTCAATGCCAACCAGTGGGGGAAATGGCAAGCCTCCAGCTTTAGGTATCCCTAATTTCGAATACTCCCAGCTTATAGAATCCTCAGGATTTCTTGTTGTAAATATGGAGACATTGAAGCACTGCCATGCGCTTCTGGGAATTCAAGCCCACATCCCAGCATGCTGTGCGGCACTTGCTGGAGGAATCAGCTGTGCTGTGGGAGCTCAGATCGGACTTTAGGAGATACTGCTGGACTGGATCTAAATCGACATAAAAGTAGTGACTCTAGTTCCTTCCTCACTGACTTACTCATCCCATATTGGGAGCCAGGAAGTGCAGATGCAGAATTGAGGATGCACCAAGAGCTGCAAGAGGTGGACTGGCCATTAAGGAGCTAGACATCTCTGGAAGCTGTGGATAAGGTGATGATATATAACATTTGGGGAAAATGCTATTATCGGGGGACTTTTGTTCAAACCTGTGTCTTTTGCATGTAGACCCCATCTGTTATCCTTAGTTGTGACTCCTCGTGGGACTCATCAAAAGCTCAGAAGTCTTTTTCCTACAATAATCTAACAGAGTTTCTGAACAGTCTCAGGAAACTCTTCTTTTGCCCTTTTCTTATGAAGCTTCTGAGCCTTTTACTACTTTTCTTCTTGTCTTTCTAAAATGACGGTGTTGGCATCCTCTATATTCTCTCCTGGACTCCTCCTGTCTTACTCTTGGGGTATTCTGGCATGTTCTAAGCTCAGTGCAGGACTGTGCTCTGAACCACACAGAGGTAGGCCTTAACCACCACCTTCCTCTTAGATGTTGACCACAGCCATCATCTGTCTCCTGGTGGCCCTGGAGATCTTGGGCCCAGAGATCTTGGGCCCTGGTCCAGCATGTTAGATACCCCTCTGTCAGATGCCTTTTTGTATTCTTCCTGTGTAGCAACTTGTTAAGAATGCCATCATCGCCATGATGAGAACTATAAACATTTGAATACAATGTATAATATAGGCAGCCTTTTCTCACACAATGACTTCTTTCCTGGAGTTGTGAACCAAGGAGAGAAGCTAGACATTAATCAAATGGTGCCAATGTTGTGTTTTTTCAAGCCATTATTATTATTGTTAATTATTATTAAAGAAAGATAGGAGTCAGCACTTGTGGCATAGCACATAAAGCTGCCAACTGTGTTGCTGGCATCCAATGTGGACACTAGTTCCTATCCCTCCTGTCCCAGTTCCAAAACAGCTTTGCGCTCATCTGCCTTAGAAAAGCAGCAGAGGATGACCAAATGTTTGTGCTTCCTGCTGCCCTGATGGGAGACCTGGATGGAGTTCCTGGCTCCTGGCTGTGGCCTGGACCATCCCTGGCCATTGTGGCTGTCGAGAGTGAATCAGACATAGGCGATCTCTCTATATCTCTCTCCTCCCTCTGTAACTCTTTCAAATAAATACATGCCTTTTTAAAGATTTATTTTTATTGGGAAGGCATATTTTCACAGAGAAGAGAGACAAAATTCTTCCATTTGTTATTTCATTCCCCAAATGGCCACAATGGCCAGAACTAAGCTAATTCCTCTGAGTCTCCCAGGTGGGTACTAGGTCCCAAAGATTTGGGTTATCTTCAATGGCTTTCTCAGGCACAGGCAGTGAGCTGGGGCAGAAATGAAGCAGCTGGAACATGAACCAGCGCCCATATGCAATGCTAGTACTTGCCAGTGAAGGATTATCCAGTTGAGCTATCATGCCAGCCCCATAAATATATACATATTTAAAAAGAAAGATAAGTAAAGAGAGATAGAAACTCATGCAGTCATAGACTGTGTATTCAATGGCAGTCCTGTGATATTACAATGGAGCTGAAAATTTTCTATTGCTTAGCCACCATTGTAGCCCAAGGTGTTCTCCATCTATTTGCATAACAATGATGTAGCTCACTGTAAACAAACTTACAAATTTACAAGCTGTATAAAAATACAGTGCTTAAAATATGTGTTGTACATAAGACATCTCCTGTGCTTTTGTGGCTTTATTATATATTCTATTTCTACTTTGATATGTAAAAAAGCTTGCTGTAAAGCCTTGCACCATGACATGCCAGTTTTCACCCTCGCATCTTGTGTTTCCTGTGTCTCTAGGTGGCATCAAGACCAACACTATCAAGATTCATGCAAGCATACTCCATTATGCTCACTCAATAGCACAACTGGAAAATGATGCATTCCTTACAATGCATTTTCATTCTTACTCATCATGAGACTGATCCACCATCAACTTATTTTATAAAAGAAAAGTTGTTGAGAAAAATATTACGAAAGATGTCATCTCAAAATAAAGAGCAGTGTTTCCAAGATTATCTCACTTATCTGGTTCTATGATGAGTTTACCATGTTTCATTATTTTACCGTAGGCTGGTGTGAGCACTCCATGCATCAATTACTGCCTCTGGATTCCCAGCATGGACCACTCTCTCTTTCCTAGCAGTCTCCTGCCTCCGGCACTATCAATATGCTATTTATCCTGGGGCCATAACACGCATTTAACCAATATTTGTGAATAAATGAATGTAAAGGTAAATATGATTTATAAGGAATAAGCTCTACTGGGTTAAAAATTATCTCCAACAATTCTTTAGCTCAGTGACTATTGATCTGGTGAGAGCAGCTTCATTTTTCAGGAGCACACAGCCAAGGGAAGAGCTGCCTGCCCTTGTGTGACAAAGGATGTGTCTTGCATGATGCACTGTCTTGAGACCTATATAACCGCTGCCCTTCAGCAGCCCCTAAATCCCAGAATCCTGGCTCTGCAAGATCTTGGATGCCCCAACACAACTGTTCAGGACAGCATGACTACACATCAGCACCAAGCTTACCCCTCTGCAGGTTTAGCAGTACCTGTAGTCAGTCTAGGGCCACGCACACCACAGTTCCAAGGTTTCCTTAGTAAATGACTCATCTATAGCCCTCCCTTCTTCAATTGCTAATTGATCAGCCTAACTCCAGTCAGCCCATTTTCTAATGCTTTCTTTCATTTCTTGGTAAAATTCCCTAAAGTTCAACTCTTTGTAGCCTTCCCCAGCTCAGAAATCTTAAATGACTTTGCATTAAGCCCAGAAAAGAAGAGACCCAAATCTTTAGACAAGCATTAAAAGGCCTCTTGTAATCAGACTTTAATCTATCTTTTCATTTGTATTTCTTTACAGTGGTTTGTCTTCAACTCCCCTATGTCCTTTTAAGTACCAACTCAGTCATCAATGTTTGTGTGTTAATTCCTACACCAGCACAAAGTCCTGCAAATACTACCAAAAATGACAACCGTTAAAGACAATAAGTAAGGTAGACAAAGGTAAGTGAAGATTCAAGCGTATCCAATTACTTTTAATTCCCTCAGTACTTAGCATTAGTAGTCACCAGTGGTGGGACCACATAGGCATTAGATAAAGAAAAGATAGACATTAAGAGCACAAATGGAAGGGAAGAAGAAAAGAACAAGAAGCGGAGGAGTAGAGTCTGGCAACATGTCAGGGTCGGCTAAACCTCTACTGCAGTGCCAGCATCCAATGTGGGTACCCGTTTATGTTCCAGCTGCTCCAATTCTGATGAAGCTCTCTGTTTATGACCTGGGAGAACACCCTGCATTCATTTGAGAGAAAAGAAAGAAGTTCTTTCCCCAGGCTTCGGATCAATTCAGTTTGGGCCATTGTACCCACTTGGGGAATAAACCAGCAGATGGAAGATCTTTCTGTGTGTGTTTCCTTCTCTCTGTAACCCTGCCTTTCCAATAAAAATAAAATAAATATTTTTGAAGGTAGGAATGAGCTCACAGGGACTCCAGATTTAAATTATGTGTCTATTTTATCTAGTAAATTTTCTGTTGGATCACAGGGCAATGGAAAAAGTGGCTAATGTGCTTGAGTAACAGTGATTTAGGTTCTGTGACTCACTTGTGTTCATTAGAGGTCAAGAAAAGTAGGAATAGATTCAGAGCCCTTAGCCTCAGCAGAAGACAGATGAACAGAGTAAGTAGGGCCCAGCACAACGGTTCAATTGGCTAAATCCTCACCTTGCATGCAACAGGATCCTATTTGGTCACCACTTCCTGTCCCAGGAGCTCCACTTCTCGTACAGCTTGTGGCCTGGGGAAACAGTCAAGGATGGTCCAAAGCCTTGGGACCCTGCACCCATGTTGGAGACCCAGAACAATTTCCTGGCTTTGAATCAGCTCAGCTCTGACTGTTGCAGCCAGTTTGGGAGTGAATCAGTTGGTGGAGGACCTTTCTCTCTGTCTCTTCTCACTGTCAATGTACCTTTCTAATAAGAAAATTTAAAAATAAATCTGGTGCCAGTCACATGTGAAAGTGCTGGTGGCATCCTCCATCCTCCTGGTCCCCAGGTTCCTCAGCTCTGTGTCCAGCTCGTCCTCTGAGGCCCGCCATCCTAAACAGTGCTGATTCTAGGACCTCATTAGACTTGATCACAGTCCTGTAAACAACAGCTTTCTGTGGACATCTCCCAAGGTCCCCTTCTTGGTCCCCTCTGGTGTGTTCTCAACAGACATCAACTATCTTAACCTGCTTCCAATTCTCCAGAAATCCCAGTATATAACTCTCCTCTGACCACCAAACCTCCCCTACAGAATTTCACATGCCTTCTTCTGGTCCTTGCTCTCACAGCTGGAGACACTCTACTTTCCATTGTGGCGCCCTGCTTCCCCAGTGTTTGTTGTGGCTCTTTCTCCCTGACTGGACTCTAACAAGACATGAGCAGAGCCTATCTTCAACCTCCCTTAGGCAGGCCACAGCTTTACAAGACTGTTCTACTGGGCACATGGCCTGTTTCTTATGTGAAAACGGATGATTCCAAATGGATTCAAGATGAATCAGATGGGGAAATGGTAGAACTTATAGCTCTTCTCTCAGCTCTTTAGAAACAAAGCCACAATGAAAATGCCGAGACACACAAGAGGCAGAGAGAGGGAGATGAGAGCACATGGCTTAGAAGTTTTGTTGGGTTTTTACAGCAAGGAATTGGTGTGGTGGATACATGGAGTCACTTTAGGATTGGATAATTGTAATCACTCCAGGTCTGGACTATGGACTAGAGTGGAGTAGTCCACAGTTGTCTTCAATCTGAATCTAGGATGATTTACAGCAAGGGGAATATTGGTTTGGGATGTGTAAGCTTGCTAACGTGTTGGCTGTTGGGCTTGCATGTCAAAGACCCGCTTCCAGTGGAGTAATTTTCTTACTCTAACCTCACCATGGGAGAGGGAATCTTTCCAGGATCCCAAATGTCTGATCATTACAAAATGATCAATACAAAAATATAGTCATCACAAAACATAGTCAATACAGGAGAGATGGTTGAGAGGTTGAAATCAAGATGTTCAGGCAGCAAAGCTAAGATCTGGGAATTGGCTCCAGGAAATGAAACTAGGCCCTAATCACTATATGTCCCTGTGCCAAGCGTGGAGCTAGCCATGAAACATGCCCAGAATTGTTAGAATCACAGGTGATATTTGTGTGTGCTCATCTCTCCATTTTTTGAAGATGAATCACTGTTGCAGCTGCCCCATTGTTTACTGTGGAGTGTGTCTCTTCAAGTCACAGCTCATTGGGCCAAGAGGAAACATACTGAAGAACCTATTGCAAGGAAAAGTGCCACTAAAGAAAATATCCTACAAGCTCCTGTGATTGTGATTAAATGGCGGAAGCTTGGAACTCAAGCCTAGGACAGACATAATTGTTGGATAGGATTTTTCTGGGTTTTGGCATAGGGAGGAGTGTTATTTGACACATAGGGGAGATGTAAGCATTGTGTGACCACTAAGACAACTACAAACATTGAAAAATTGTGGTGGTGTTTTCTCTTCTTCTCTGGTGGTTATATCTAGTTTCCTGTCTTTGAATGGGACTGGTTTTTTTACCTGCTTCAACCAATAGAATGCGGTAGAGGTGCCCCTGTGTAACTTGCACAAACCTGTCCCTTTAATGCCTCAGAACATTCTCTCTTGGAGCCTGGTTGCTGCTGTGAGAAGGTCAGGCACTCTGGAGAGGCTGAGAGTAAGACAAGCCCTCGCTCAGGCAAACAAAGCTATCAAACCCCCACCAGGTGAATAAAGCATCACTTGTTCAGCCTGGTTGAACATGCACAGGATGGCAGGCCCAGGCAACAAAATGAGGAGTGGAGGCATCCCTGGTTAAGCCCCAGTGAGCTTCAAAATTATGAGAGATAGATGGTAATTGTGCTTTTTAAGCCATTTCGGGACAGGGAGGAGAGTTGTTATATAACAACAGAGAACTCAAATAACAAGAAGACAGCAAGCAATGAAGTGTGTGTGTGTGTGTGTGTGTGATCTGAACTGTAGTCTCAGATTTCCCCTGCTGACTATCCTTGCAGGTGTCTCATGGTCTTTGTCTCTGTCCAAAGAGCTGTCTTCCTCTCCACGTAGGGCACTGACAAACCAGATGTCAAGAAGGACACACTGATTCTTCTGTTTAGACAACTCACATGTGTCCTTTGGGAAACTGGCTTCTCCGCTTTCTTAGGTGAGCAGAGATAAAGAAATGTTCTCAAAGCAAACAAAAAATATGAACAGTTTCTTTGGAGATGCCTGCTTCTGGATAGAGAAGCAACAAGGCTTCAATGAGATCTCGCCACACTGATTTCATTTCGCGTTTATATTGCTGCTGACACATCTTCATATCATAAAAATATATCTCCACATTTTTATAACGAAACTTTTAAATTTCCTTTATATATTGATGCCTCTGAATGAAGAGGTAGCATGGTTTATTTATCTGGTTCTAGCTGCTCTTTTTTCATTTTGCTATTGTATTGCTTTTGGCAAATCTACATATCATAAGAGGATATTTGTATCTGCTTGCCTGAAGCTTGCTAATATCTTTTTGAAGTTGCCTAAAACGTGATTAAGGTTACATAGGCAGTCATCATGATTTTGACTCCAAATTAAAGATCTAAACCTAATTTGCCAGGTGACCTTGAGCTTAACCAGGTAAAGCCACTTAGGTACTGAGATACGTATACACATGGATAGCCACACTTAGTAAAGAAAAATACAAAACAAACAAACAAACAAAAACCTTGGAATTCAGGTAAATAACAAATTGTTTTTTTAAGTGTAAATTTCTCCTATTGGACATACTTACCAAAAACCAAATTTAACTGGATATCTTGTATTTTATCTGAGGATCCTTATCTACTCATGGCTAATATCTCATGTGTACTATTTCATGCAGTTGACACAGCAGTGTGGAAATGTGTCAATGTTGCCATCTGGTTAATGATGAAATGGGTGCCATGATGAAGGACAGAGCTGTGAGTGGGGGCTGAGATCTCTGATCCACAAGTCCTTGGTTCTGAAGCCCAAATCCTGGGAGCTCCACCACATGCTGATCCCTGGGAAACAAGTTGAGTGGGGGTGGAGGGTGACATGCTTGCTATTTTTCTGCTGCTAATGTGCCTTTAGTGTGTCCCCTTGTTGCACGACATTTTAGAGGCCTGTTGATAGCTAATATACTTTATCGAGGACAAATGAAGGTAAGAGAGCAACACGGACCATGTGGAAAACACATAAAATGTGCTTCCTTTTTTAATCTCCGAAGGCTAAATAAATCCTGACACAGTGACTTTACATAGGCCCCTAGGCACTTGGCTCTTGTCATTTACAGATGGTAGCAGATTCTTGGGTATAGGAAATACAGGGATTTTTGTGGCAGCAAAAACACAGTTGCAGTCTCCTTTTTCCATCACTCAGTGTGCAAGTGGCATCAAGTCCATGGTCACGTGGAATAGGTCTCCGATGCGAACTGGCAACAATTGGGCTCCTCTTTGCAGAGTAAGAACAGGTGCTGGATCTGTGCAGCAAGCAATAGGGGCAGAGGAAAACAAAATCAAGTAAGTGCTCTGCAGGCCTGACCTGTGCCACTTGGCAGCCAACAGGAGCCCTGGGAGGTGCACAGAGGAATTTGCAGATAAGGAATGGAATGTATTTCTACTCCCAGGCAGAGGTTTGTCATAGAAGGAACTGACTAGGATTTAGAGCTCTGGTGTTGGCAAACCGACTTCCGTATCTGGAAAAGTTGGTACCTCTTGGCCACACTGTGGGTCTTAGTCCACGTTTGAGCTGTTATAATGAGATGCCATAAACAGAGTGGGATATTAACAACAGGAGGATGCTGCTCACAGTACTGGATACTGGAGAGCCTGAGAACAAGGGACCAGCCAGTGCATTGTCTGCTGAAGGTCTCTTCTACCCACAATGTCTACTCAAGGTGCCAAACCCTTACACTGTGGAAAGCAGAGGTACAATGGGGAAAAATACTGTGTTCTCGCCTGGCAGAAGAACTGAAGTAAACCGTGCCCCAGAGCCCTTGAGGATAGAGCCCTTCTATAGTCCCTGCCTCTTAGCTGCATCACATTAGGATGCAGTTTTGATGCATGGATTTCGGAGCAGGCACCTTCCAATCAGTGCCCTTTCCAAAGACCACACTTCCTTGTACCATTACCTTGGGACTGACAATTCCAATATATGAATTTTGGGAGGGCACAGACATTCAGACCACAGTACTGAAAAATTTCCCAAGCTAGTTTCTAATTTTCCTTCCTTCTCTTCTTGTAGTGAGAACTGAGAATGGAACAGTCAGCATTTATCCTTGAATTTGACCTAAATCATTTTCTAGAAGGATGCTGACACGAAGAGAAACCAACAGTCCAAAGCTGAACTAAGCAAATGATTTACAAAATTGCTCTTGTCCCTGTTGAAACATGTAGCCAAGCTGCTACTGGGAAACAGGATTGAGGAAAGGGTTCTGCTAGGCTCCCAGCTACCCATAGGTGCCTCAGAGGGTGGCTCCCTTCCAAGGGTCCACATCCACATCACTCTAGGGTTATGGCTCCTGAGAAAGGATCAACAGAAGGAAAAGCATAGCAAAGTCACCAAAAGTGTCTCTGTTTAAATATTGATTTCCTCCCCATAATTATGAGAAAGTTCTTCTTTTTCTGGAATCATGAATAAATGCTTTACAAAGCATTTATAAATGTGTGTGTGTGTGTGTGAAGGTAGCAAATAGGTTTCAGTCAGTTTTCAAAGGAATCCACAAGCATGAAACATTCCACTTTACTGCCTACAAGGTTACATATAAAGAAGTATCTGATGTGTTAGCTATAACAGGATGATTTGCTACTCGCAGGTGGATCCATGCATCTTTAGTAGCAACTACATATTGGGTAAAGGTTACACTGGAAGCTAACAGACATTATCTCCTGGAGTCTTCAAGTTCTATGCTATTTTTCCACCCACCAAAAGATTCAATTCCCTGGCTTCAGTGTGAGAGGATGAACCAGTTGGGTCCAGCCAGCCAGAGTTAACCACAGCCAGTTCACCTAGCTAGATCTACCTGATTCCACAGTTGCAATTCCTGTTACCTCCTCTTTCCTTCGCAGTCCATAGAAGACCCCTTCATTTTTTTTTTAGCTATTTTACTGGTGCCCTACTATGTCCTTACCACTTGAATTCTTCTGTAGGGGACCATCTTTTGTATTGGATCCATTTTCCTATCTTTTCCCTATTCTGGATGGAGAATTCATCCATCGCCATCCAGGATAGCTTATGGTGATAAAGTTGGTGGCTGAATTACCTATCTGCTTCCCCTTGGTGCAGTCATGCTGATGTGTGTGACCCCAGATGTCTGATTGTGCCATTGGCAGCTGATTGGATAACTTGCCCTTTTTTCATTGGCTTCCTTTTCTGAGGTCATTTCTCTGTTTCTTTGCCTGTTCTTTTTCAATCTGTCTCTTATCATTGTCTCAATATTGACTTTTAAAAGAACACAAATATGGGTGACTTCATCTACTTGGAAATAGAGACGGAAGGTGTGTGTATGTGTTGCACGGGGGGCAGTGTGTGGTTGTGTGGGTGTGTAGGGTGAGAATCTAATCTAACATAAGAGCCATCACTGCCCAAATACTATTTTTTCATTTGTAAATGTGACAAAAAACATGAAACGCAGCTATCGAATGTATTACCTAGAAGACGGAAGGCTCATAGGAGGTGTTGCATAGCTGCTGAGTTGCTGTAAGAGAGGCAACAGAACACAGACTTTGGAAAATAAAATGAAAATTCTGGTCTGTAACATGCCCGCTCCATGAGTGCAGAGAAATGCTTTCATCTTTGCACTAGATGGAAAGTTATGCCCCACACAGCAGAAGGGAAGACTGGAACAAACAATGCGTGTGAAACAGCTGCAGGCCGGATATTGTAAGCTCCAAGAATAAGCGGGCATCTTTTGGGTCTGTTCCTCCCACTTCTTCAAGGTCACAATCAGAACCTCTGGGCAGGGTGAGGTCCCCAGCTTCCTTAGTCTTTGTCTAGGAGGAATTAAAATCCACTTGCAATTTCTCTGAGTGATTGATAGGCGTTTCATGAAGATTTTATCTGTTGGTGGAGGATGAAAGCCACTCAATGATTAGCTTGGATCCTGTGTTAAAACCCACTGGCCAAGACATTCTCTAATTACCCAAATTCCTGTTGGCCTTTATAGTGTAATTGCTATTCATGGTCCAATTAAGGGGCAATTGCAAGCTGAGGGGAAAATGTGCTTTATTGCTTCAATTTTGAGAGCCGTGCAACTCAGAACCTCCATGACCCTGGCCTACAGAGTTCCACATTGAGTGCTGCCCACACTGCTGCAATGAGGCTTGGGGGACTGCCCTCCACTGCTAGAACTCGAACCAGTCCCCGAAACTGCTCACACTAAGATGACAGAAGGACCCACAAGAAGACCTGCTCTTTCTCTGAAATTGGGCAAGTGCTCTAGACTTTGGAAGAAAATAATGAGATCCATCCAGCACTGAGTCATCTTGACGGTTGTGGCTCTGCAAGAGTGAAAGCCAGGCCTCCCCAGGGGGAAAGGCTGCCTGCAAACACTTTAGAGAAAGCAGACACCATCCAGGCAGCAAGAAACCAGGCCAGTATGGGTTTAAAGCCCTGTTGAACCATTTCCTTAGTCATATGACCTTGAGCAAGACTGTTGACCATACCTGGTGTGCTTATCTAACAAATGGTGCTAACGATAGCTCCCATATTTTAGAATACTTGTAGGGATTGGTGCGGTAGCACAGCACATTAATTATCTACCCTGTAGCACCGGCATCCTGCAAGGGCACTAGTTCATGTCTTGGCTGTTCCACTTCTGATCCAACTCTCTGCTGACATTCTGGTAAAGCATCAGAGGATGGCCCAAGGCCTTGGAACCCTTCACCTATGTGAGAGTCTCAGGAGAAACTCCTGGCTCCCAGCTGCACCTTCAGATCAGCTCAGCTCTGGCCATTGCAGCATTTAGGGAGTGAGTCAACAGATAGAAGACCTTACTATTTCTCCTTCTCTCTGTGAAATCTGCCGCTCAAATAAAAAAATCTTTAAAAACGGATGTATTTTTTATTATTCCATGATACAGTTCTATAAGCTCTGGGATTTTCCTTCTCCTTCTCCCCATGTCTTCTCCCTCCTCCAATACTCCCTCCCCATGCTATTATAATAGTATAGTCCTTAACAATCAGTCATACATTTTTCTTTCTGTTATTTAAGCATATCCTGACATTGTAGGTATGCGTATTGGCAAAAGGTACAGGATCTTATTGTTAAAATACAGTCAATAGTTTCATTGGGAGTCCATCTTTGATTTGGAAGTAGATATGTACACTGCATTGCATCTTCACATCTGTATATGACAGTCTCTTCTATACAGTTACTATTCAATCCTATTAATGAAAAGCCATAAAACAGAATCAACAACAGTGAGAAAAGTAGAAAATTTACAACAGCATGAAGTTAAATAACAAGCTACTGCATGACCAATTTGTCGGTGAAAAAGTGAAGAAGAAAATTATACCTTCTTCAAGTAAATGATGTTATTGTGTGGCCTATGAGCCATTGAGGAAATTAACAAAGAAAGCAAACTTTTTGTTGAATGAATGAAAATAAAAACAAGAATAGCAAACCCCTGAGATACAGCAAAAAGAGTATTGAAAGACAAATTGATACTGTATTTTGCATGAAAGTTGCTTTATATCAGAGAGAACATATAAAATTTATAAAGAGTGTCAGAATCTCAGTGATGCCAAAACAAGCAACCATGTGAAGAAATGGGCAAAGGAAATGAATAGACATTTTTCAAAAGAACAAATTCGAATGGCTAATACACATATGAAAACATGCACATGCATTGAAATGAAAACCACATTAAGTTTCCACTTAACTCCAGTGAACTTGGCCTACATTCAGAATTCCACCAACAATACCTGGATGTGGTGTAAGTGTAGGCTAATAAATGACCATGTAAGTCAGTATGGAGAGTGCTAAGGGAACTGAAAATTGACCTATGACACAACTATCTCACTTCTGAGAATATATTCAAAGGAAATGAAATCCGCATATAAAGAAAGGATCTGTAATGCTGTATTCACAGCAGCACAATCTACAATAGCAAAGACATGAAAAAAATGCCCATCCAAAGAGGAGTAGATACAGAAACTGTGGCACATCTACTCCATGGAATATTCAGCCATTAAAAAGAATGAAATTCTACCATTTGCAATCAAATGATATCAATTAGAGATTCTTTTGCTCAGTAAAATAAGTCAATCCCAAAAGGACAAAAATTGAATATTTTTAAGCAGCTGCAAGGATCATAAGAAATCAAAGATGAAAGGAGAGCAGCACCAGTAGTCTCCCAGTACATGTCATTGCCGTCTTCATCATTATCACTAACGCCTAAAACATCTCTATTACTGCTACTGATCATACTGTTTTGAACAAGTGCATCAGGAAGGAACAGGTCTGTTGACTGGTGCAATACTACCTGGTAGAGCTTATTAAAGGACAAAGCACTATTCAATACGTTGCTCTACTGAGTACTTCTGGGAGCATTTGCTTCTCTAATTTGCACTGTAAATCTCAACCAGGTGCTGTGGTCTACAGGCGCATGATGACAACGAGCCCAGGCGTTGAAGGCAGAGACACCTGCAGGTAAGTATCTGATTCAGCTCGACATGGCCTTATGACTCCTACCTCATCATCTATAACATGACTGCAATAATGCTTCCTTCATAGATTTATGTGATGGACTAAATGAGACAATGTATAAAAACTGCTTACTGGAGTATGTGCACTTAAACATTCAATAAGAGTTAACCTACCATTATTCTTTTTTATTTTCAAAAAGAAATGGGGTCATTCCATTCCACAGAAGCTATTCAGAGCCTCTCTTCTGAAAAATTGCAGAATCCTATGTAGAGGACCAACACCTCTCCAAACTATTCCTTCTGGAAACCCTGCAGGTGCTAATGTATGGACTGAGGGTGGATGCTGGCACCAAAGACCAAATCCCACTGTGCTTTGCATGCAACTCACATTTCTCCACGGACATATGAGGACACTGATGGCGATGTTTTTGGTTTGCCATGAATATACCAATAAAATGTGTCTTAGGAAGATGATTTTCTGGGAGAAGCAGAAAAAAAAAATAAACCTAAGCAGGTTGGGGTTTGGATGAAATCATGCATGTGCCCAAGTAGAGGAAGAAGATAAACCCTGAGCACCCGTTAGGGGTCAGAATACACCCATGGTGAACCAGGAGATATTACTTTGTCAGATAGAAAAATCATTGCTCTAAGGGGCACTGAAGTAGATGCTGTGTCCACAGTCCTGAGGGTGCCCCCAGTTCCCACCTTCAGCAAGAACTCAGGGAGGTAGAACAAGCAGTAATCTCCAAGCACTGCCAAGTTTCAGGACATGGCTGAAGGACTTCCGTTCAACCACCTGCTGAAGAACTCCTCCAGCCTATTCCTCAGGAGGAATATATTTGTCATTCTTTTATCTTTCAGACTAAAATACCCACATCCATAGATCTTAGAGGCGAGAGACAGATGGTTAAGCCACCTTCCTCTTTCATCAGAGAATCCATTAGCTGCCAACTAGAATGGATCGTGTTTCCTCTGAACTTGGTCCCTTGGTTACCAGATTCCACTAGCGTAGCATCATCCATGCACAAACTGGCTCGTTTGTTTCTCCTGCAAATGTTCCCAGAGATGCACAGAGGGGGATGTTCATAGATTTTCCCATTTGTATTGTTTCCCCACGCATAACAGTGATCTGTCAGCTTTCATTTCCTTTAATGATCTTCTGGATGGGAAATATTCCCTTGTGGAGCTTCGTGTCTCATGCAGGCCTGACTTTAGACATCTGACTAGTCTTGAATGGGGATGATCTGAAAAGAACCACTTCCCTCTCTTCTGCAGGCGATCAGGAACTTCTGATACAAAGGGGCAAGGTGTGAGGGAGAAAGCCACTGGGCAGGGAAAAGAATCGGACTTTTGGAGTCAGAGAGACAAAGAGTTTACTTCTAGATCTGCTGCCTTCTAAATGTTTAGCATTGGATGTGTCACGTAAATGCATTATTCCCCAGTCCCCTCCTCTGTAAAATGAAGGTATCATCCATATACACTGGTGGCCATGGTAAGGATTATGTTATAATAATAATAGAGCTCTCCAAAAAGCCTGTGGAGATGCATATTATTAAAACACCTAGTTTGCACTGGTAAAAAAATCTCCTTATTCCATTTTTCAACCAAGTTTTTGAACTAAATACCAGAAGGTCTCTTTCACTCTGACTTCTCCAGAGATGGGCAAATACCATGAAGCACAAACAACCCCAAGGATTAAGGACATGTCTCTTGTGCCTATTTCTCTGCATTTCTCTCTCACTTCTTGATTATGGGTTTTTTTATGGCCAAGAGTTATGGCATGTTTTATTTGAATCTATGGTAATCAGAAATGTGCAAACATTTATGGAACCAATGTAAATGCCAGCTGTGTACAGAGCCTGGATCAAGGTCAATGGCTCCTTGTACAGGAGCCATCCAGCCTACAGTGGATGGAGCCTGCTGGGGAAAGAACACAAGCTGAGTTCCAAAGGAACTGGGCCAGGATAGGTAAGAGACTGACAAGGCTCATCAGGAGCTATGGGTAAAGGTGGGTCAAACATTGAACAGGTCCAGGAATAGGAATGGGAGTGCGTGTGTTTGTATGTGTGTGTGTGTGGCTTTGGCGGGCATCTTGACATAAAGTTCATCACAGCAAATGAGTTTGTCCAAGGTTTATCTTCTCTTTTAGAATGTCAAAGAAATCACAGTATATAGGAAGCTTACCCTATAAACAAGTGTTACAGTTGCTAGACTGAGGTGCAAGACAAGAAGCCTGGCTGGGCCACAGACACACACACACATGCATTCACATACAGACTCACTTACACATGTTCCATTCATTGTTACGATGGGAGGAGCCAGATATCCCCTATCAGCCTTCCGAATCACAGTCCCAGGAGCAGAGGTGGATGGAAATGGGACTACAGGTTTCTCGCTGCTCTCATCTGCAAGGTGCTGTTTGATGCTGCACAGACATCCTCCTGTGGTTGAGTGCTGCTCTTCTAATGTATCAGAGACTCCTTTCTTACTCTATAGGGGTATCCTGGGATGTGGGAGGCAGAGAAAGAGGGTGGAAATTGGAAATGGGAGTGAGGAGCAAGGGGGACAAGAAAGAAGATCCACTATAAGTCACACGGCTTCCACCATGATGCCTTGCCCAACTTTGGGCTAAATAACTCGCAGTTTCCCAAGGGTTTCCAAATCCCGAAGAAGAGGAAGTTCCTGTTCAGTCCTGCCCAGGGAATGCTCCTCTAGGTGGTGCTGGTATACATTATGAGACAGAGCCCCGAGCAGCTTAATCATGGGAGGCAGGATGGCAATCAAGTCATAGCTGCTATCTTTGCTCCCCTTAGATTTGATGGGGATTACTTTTTCTCTAGCTACTGAATCATCCAAGGTAACTGCTTTTCCTCTGATGATGTATGCAGCTTTGTCTAGCAAATCACCTTAAATGAGCAACGCATTAAGGGCATTGTTGGAATGACAGCTCCCCTGAGAGGCTTGCACAGACCTTCTGCAGAGCCCTGGGCAGGTGTAGCTAAGGGCCTATGACTCCTCCTTTGCCAGTCACTCTGGAGCAGGTAGGTGCTGTCATCCAGTTATTGGGTCACATTCTATATGGGGAAATCAAGGGTAATAAAAAAATATCAGTTTTTATTTGAGAAATGTTTTACAGTTTCCTAAGTGCTTTTCATACCTGTCATCTGAGTTGATCCTCAGAACCTGGGTTGATCCCAAATTGTGCATTGGTTTAATATTCCATTTAACCGAATACCCTACTACATGCTTGAGTCTGTTGTCTAATATCCCACAGGAGGTTCCCCAAAACATGACTCAATGATTTTTCTCCCTAGGGACATAGAGTTCCATGAGAAAGGGAGGGAGGCACACATTTGCTTTGTTGCCCTCCATAGGCAGTGGCCAGTGGCCAGCTGCATTCTGCTTAGGTTAATTCTAGACCTCTTGGTCACCTCCAGCCTCATTCTTCTGCTCTGATAACCTCTCCCTGGCTCATATCCACCTGCTTCCTGGCAGCACCTGCAGAAGACAGCAAGACAACTAGCAGGTATTTTCCTTAAAGCACAAAATCAAACATGTTCCATTACTAGTCATGTCTCCTGAAGACAACATCCAAGATCTGACCTGGCCTGTGGCATCTGTTACTGGAACCTCAAGTGTCATCAGCAATGTGACCCAAATACTCTGCGTATCTGACTTGTCCTTGTAGGAATCAGAAAGCCCCTCCCTCCTGGGCCCTGCTCAGGGGCTTGCTTTCCTGACATCATTAAGACTGTAATCATCGCAATAATGATAACAACAGTGAGGATAATAAGGAATGTGACAATGTGCAGAGTTATTTGAGTCATGCATCTATTCAACCACCCATAGCATAAGCACTAAATGTACATAAAATACAAGAGCTACCTTATGGGACAGATCTCAGTTCCAACATCACTTTTTAAGTAGCTCTTCATCACAAGCCTTTCTAAAGCCAGTCCCCTTCCCTCCACCACTGCTCATCACGACTCATCCTATCACTTTACTTTGTCACAGCTCATTTTCTGTACATGTCTGCCTGGGAATGTCCTGTCTGCAGTGGCCCCTGCCATTGACAGAATGCAGGCTATTTGAGAACAATGACAGCATGTCAGATGCGATGGTAATTTCATGTGTCAATTCGACTGGGTTCAGGGATTCTCGGAGAGCTGGTAAAACATTATTATCTGAGTGTGTCTTTCTGTGGGGATGTTTCTGGAAGGCATTGCCCTTTGAATGAGGGTAGGTAAAGAAAACAGGCCTCACTTATGTGGATGGGCTTCATCTTACCTGTCTAGGGCCCAAACTGTACCATAAGAAAGGAGAAAGAACTTTTTCTTTCCTTGAGCTGGGATATTCATTTTCTCCTGATGTTGGACATCTGTTCTCAGTATTTTTTAGGCTTCCCAATTGTGCTGCCAATCTTGTGCAAGGAATATCTATCTATCTATCTATCTATCTATCTATCTATCTATCTATCTATCATTTACCAATTATCAATCACCCATCTATTATTAATCTATCCCCTGTCTGTTCATAATCTATGTGTCTATCTACCATCTACCAATCATCTGTCACATATATATATATTCTAGTCAGCTCTATTTCTCTGGAGAACTGACTCATATGTCATCGTGTGTACTCAGTGACTCCATGTCTACAGTCTGCTTTTGGCCATGATCTTGACCAAAGCAGGGACAATGAAGAATCAAAAACCTCTTACTGGATGTCAATAAGATGTAGATATAAGTTTATTCAGTGTTTCCTGACCCTAAAGCTAGCATTTAATCACCAGGGACATCTAGGTCTGTCTGTAACCACCTTCCACACTTCTATATCTCTAAACTATACACTTATCATAGGAAGGATCTATAACAGTTCATTGTGTGGCAATTACTCTCAGGAAGGCACTGTCATTGTAGTGTAAGTGTGAATGAAAGCAAGTTCCCCTGGCTTAGAGTCACGTCAGGTCAGTGCTGCATAAAGTGAGGCTATCAGATCAGTGCAACAGCAACCTTACGAGTGTGTTATAAATGCAAATTCTCTGCCCATCCAGAAATACTGAGACAAAAAGTCTAGGGGTAGGTTCCAAGCCCTTTGTGTACTGTGATTCTGACACACACTAAGCGTTGAGAATCACAGCTTTAGATCTAGGACTGGCATCACTAAATGGATTTAGCCAAATCCTGGGTAATCTTCAGAATCCCTCCGGCTGTTGTATTAGAATTGGAGCTGCTGCAATAAGGTGCAGTCTTCAAGCCCCTGCTTGCCCTTCCGACTTGGTACACCCATGCAAGCCCTGCCCTATGTGGTGTCTTTCTGATTTCCCACAGGAACATTGGCTGAGTCTGCTAGGAAAATGAAGCTGCTCCTACATCTTCGAGTACTCGTAAATGCCTTACTTTACTTCATTTGGTCTTCTGCCCCTGCTATGTCAGGTTGATATCTAGACTCCCGATGGAAAATCCTCATACTCCTTCCACACCAGGCTCAAGTGGCATTCTTGGGATGAACACTGGTGGTTAACTCGCTTCACAGTTATTTTCCAAGACTGCCTCACCCTGTGTCTAACTATATTCCCAAAATACCAGGACTGACCCTACCATCTCAGCCTGTGGGAAGGATCAGATTTCAGGGTGCAGGTCACTCTTAACCATGCATCTCCAATCTCACTCCCTAGTGGCAAGAGATTCTTTTCCTCCCAAAGCCATCCATTTTACTCTTGAGCAGCTTTGTTAAGATGTCCTCTTAGTACACCACAGCCCATCACTCCATGGGGTTTGTCCACGGCTTCTGCTCCTACAATCCCATTTAGCTTCCCTTCTCTACCCCTAGGAAGGCAATGATGGCTCCCAAGGCACCATTGGTACTCTGGGAATGCTGCAACTAGCACTAACTACTTTGTTCACCAATCATTATGAATTTTAAGTATGCTTAAGGAAATGAAGACTAAAGGCATGATTCACAGTTCTACTATCCAAGCTGAAGCATTTCCAGATTGGGGAAGCAGATCCTGGTGCTAATAAGATATGGGACAGATCTCTGCATATGTGTTGGGGATTGCCTGGAGCAACTCAAAAGCTTAGGTCTGAGCACACAAAAGTTCCTGCTTCAGATCACTTCATTTTATTTTTAGAGAATGCCCTGTGGAGTGACAAGCTTGGAAGGCCAGGGAAAATGTGTGAACCTTCTCGAATTACTGTAGATGGGTTATAAGGGTACAAGACAGAAAGCTGGCAATAGGGAGCAACAGAAAGCAGGAATATGGAACAGAGAGCAGGAATAGCAGGAACAGAAAGCGGAAATAGTGAGGTTGAAGGTTATTTTACTTAGGCTACAACAGCTAGGCCGAGGCCAAGGTCTCTGCTGCAGTTCTTTGCCCACACTTGTGAGTTCCTAGAGGTACCAGCCCGTCTCTTTTGGCTAAACGAAGGTCATTCTCCTCAGGTGATACTGTGGATATGAAACCTTACTGGGCAGTGCTTTAGCCACACCCTGCCCTTGCATTTGGAACTTGTCTCCATTCTGTGTCTTATACTGGACTGTAGTCCCTTGAATAACTCTGAAGCATGAATTCTGAAATGGGCAGACGTATGTTTAAATTTGTCACATAACTCTAGAGCTTTGCGGGAAAACACTGTATCTCCACGAAGTCCAACTTTTCCCAGCTTTAAAATGAGTAGGGACAGGGGAGGCCTGGATTGAGCTCCTGAATTCTGACTTCACCCTCAACCCACAATTTTTGTAGGCATTTATGGTTTAAACAGTGGATGGTAGCTCTTTCCCTCTTTTTCTTTCTCTGTCCCCAAGGTTAAATGAATGAATAAATTTATCTTTTTGAAATATAATAGGCATAGGAATGAAAGTCACAGAGACCACATAAAAAGATGAAAATAAGTAAACCATGTAAGGTGGCAACAAATATTGTTATTAGTGTTAAACAACTTTCCTAGTCTAGTCTCACACCTGTATCGATAGGGTTCTCCATTACTACCTCCAAGATTCACAATGCGCTTAACTTGATTCTCCTCTCACATGATTTAGTTTCACCTTCCTTCTTAAAGAAAATATTTATTAGGAAAGCAAGCTAGAGAGAGAGAGAGAGGAAGAAAGAGAAAGGCAGGAGCGGGGGGAAAACAGAGAAATCTTCCATCTCATGGTTCACTTTAGCAAAATGGCTCCTGGGTTTAGGCCAGCCACATTTGATGGAAGCGTGGAACTCCTTCAGAGTTTTTCATGTGGATGTAATGGCCCCTGTACTTAAGTTATCTTCCACAGTCTTTCAAAGCACATTAGCTGGAAGCTGGGTTGGAAATAGGCAGCTAGAACTCAAATCGCGACTCATATGGGATGTGAGTGCTGCAGGCAAGACTTGAATTTGCTAAGCCATGATAGCAGCTCCTGGTTTTACATTCTTTTTTTTTTTTTTTTAAAGATTTATTTTTTATTATTTTTTGATTGGAAAGGCAGATATACAGAGAGGAGAGACAGAGAGGAAGATCTTCCATCCGATGATTCACTCCCCAAGTGAGCGCAACGGGCCGATACTATGCCGATCCGAAGCCAGGAGCCTCTTCCGGGTCTCCCACGCGGGTGCAGGTTCCCAAAGCTTTGGGCCATCCTCAACTGCTTTCCCGGGCCACAGGCAGGGAGCTGGAAGGGAAGCGGGGCTGCCGGGATTAGAACCGGAGCCCATATGGGATCCCGGGCGTGCTAGGCGAGGACCTTAACCACTTGCGCCACCGCGCCGGGCCCGGTTTTACATTCTTGTATCGTTTTGTATTAGACCAATTCTTGATGGTTGTTCCCAGGTGAAGATTTTATGCCTTTTTAAAGATTTGTTTATTTCTATTGGAAAGACAGATTTACAAAAAGAAAAAACAAAGAAAAAGATCTTTCATCCACTAGTTCACTCCTGAAATGGCTGCAACATTGGGAACTGAGCCCACCCAAAGTCAGACGTGAGGAGCTTATTCTGGGTCTTCCAGTCAGGTTCAGGCTCCCAAGGCTTTGGGACATCCTCTACTGCTTTATCAAGTCTCGGGCATAATGGGAAATGGAGCAACCAGGACATGAACTTGCACTCATATGGGATGCCAATGCTTCTAGAAGAAGGATTAGCCAATTAACCCATCATGCCAGCCCTCTTCTGCCTTCTTTTTATTATTATTTTATTTTGTAATTTTGATATAATTCCATAGGCTCTAGGATTTCCCTTACTCCCTCCCCAAACTCCCTCCTCCCACTGATTTCCCCCATATTGTTACAATAGTATGGTTATTCATAAGTGGTCATTAAGTCCATCATTCTGCTGTCTAAGTGTATCCTGACATTGTACGTCCAGACAAAGCCTGAGTCCAGCGTCCTATTGTGAAGATATATTAAAAGTTTCATTGGGAATCCACTTTGACTTGGAAGTACAGTCATATATAATGCATTGTATCTTCACACCTGGATATGATAGTCTCTAGTACCCAGTACTATACATCCCTTAAAAGAAAAGCCAGGAAACAACATCAACAACAGGAAGAAAGTTTGCCTTCTTTTTAACCCTTGCACCATTGGACTGTGATTGCAATGGCATAATCCAGTGTGGAGAAAGGGTAAGGGCTTAAGGTAGAAAAAAGCCAATGGACAGGGATCTAAAATGCTTTCCTTCTATGGAACAGGCATGCTGTCACATTTGCAGTCGCAAGAGTGAGGCAAGTAGAGAAAGCACTGTGGCACAGCAGAGTAAGGCACCACTTGGGATGCCCACATCCTATATCAGTGGGCAATCAATCTATCCATATATCTGCTTCTCGCTCCATCTCCATATCCATTTCTTTTTCTATCTCCCTGACTCTGCCTTTCAGATAAACAATAATCAATAAATAAACACTAAAGAAAGAATAAGGCTGATGCCACTTTGCAAAAACAAAACAACAACAACAACAACAAAACAGATTCTAATTCTCTTGACATCCCACAACAGCTTTGGGTTTGGCTGGACTATCTGGCTAGGTGGAAGATGAGACATAAGAGGACAAAAGTTACAGCAAAACATTTACAAAAAGTATAGGCTAGACCTTGGGTCCTCTGAAGAAGATTCAAAATAGGGAGAGGGTGGAGGATGCGTTGACATCCCTGTGCTCCGGGTCAGGTAATATGTCCACACAGATGGGGGCTGGTGTTCTAGGGCTGGATAGGAATACAGTCAGCCTTCTCCCACGCTTGCTTTTCTGAATGTTTGTATCTCATTCCCAGAGCAGTGCATGCCTTCATGCTGAAGTCTGGATTCTTGCTGCCTTTTCACGGCTTACCCTGGTCTTTTCATCCTTTCAGGACTACAACAGATTGAGAAACAGATGTCCTTGGAGCTGGGTACTCCATAGATAGATGATTGTGATGGCTCAATCAGGTCAGTGAGATGGCTCCCCCTGAGGACAAGTCCCACTGCTTCCCAGCTGAATATCTGATGATGAGTTCTTACAATCCACAAGCGTGTTTCTTCATTCACAAAACAAGGCAGGACTCCTCCTTATGCTCAGTGAAAAACACCTAATACAGACTATTATGTGATAGGCTTACCAAAAGGCAGGAGACATGGATTATAGTGTTCTGAATGTGGAAACAGAAGCCCAGCTTCTGTTATTGGTAATGGGTATAAATAGCAAAGGTTGGGTTGGAAAAAGTTCATCTAGCATCTCTGAGAATTATAATGATGAAACATCCTAAGATTTATTAGTAATTACCCAGAACACCCTCCTGAGAAAAGGAGCTATGGATACTTCCTAAATTGCAGCTTTGGAAAATAGAGCATGAATAGCAATAACAACAGAGAAGAAATATAAATAATTTTTTAAAAATTCAGAAATGAAACACACAACATGATTGGCAAGCATAATAATTGCATCCTTGTAGATAGGAGAAAGTGATTAACATTCACTTGGAGGTTACTGTGCCATAAATTTTGTGTGGCGCATTCGTACCATTGGAATGGAGTCTTTTGTGGGAAAATGGAGTCTTTTGTGGGCAAATATTTAGAGAGCTCACAATGGATCCACAGGAATGAATGTGGTACCCAGAATGCGGAGAGAAATGGTCATAATTACAGAACTTGCATAGAAAGGTGGCTCGTAAGAAGGCTGCAGAATCAAGGACAGGTTGCAGGAAGACCAAGTGCTAAAAATGTCTAGCACCTGAAGTCAAGATTTTATGTTTGTCTACATCACTACATTTTGTCTTAGTTTAAGTTAGCTTGACCCAAAGTGTTCTTGACTTAAAACTACTACAAAAACAAGCTCTGTTCTATCTTTGGCAGGAAAAAAATTGTTAGGCTCACAATAGATGTCAAAAATTACTATTGCGATGATTGAATGATACGCTTCATGCTTATAAGTAATTATTTGCAATAATTCAGAAACAGAAGTGGAACTCATGTCTTTTGATCTCTAACTCATTGTCCATTTAATTACTTTATATGACCTTCCCTAATAATATAATGAAAGCCTTGTACTTCTAGTATACAAGCAAGTATGTCTCCCTAGCTCTTTTAATTATCTTTCTAATTTTCATTATTTAAAACATTTTACCAGTAACAGATGTGTACTTTTTCATTCAAACAGATCCACCCACCACCCTCCTATTTCATTCTCAGTTTGATAAGCAATCTAATAGACATTCTAGAATTGATGTAAAGTTAATTATCAGGTTGATCATCTTCGACTAGAGCATCCTTTGCTCTTTTGGTTTCTTCATCCTACTCCCAGGATATTGTTTTTGGGGGGAGGAGAGGGAGGAAGGGGAGGTAGAAAGATTTGTCTGCTGATTGACTCCACAAGTGGCTACAATGGCCATAGCTGAGCCAATTCAAACCCAGGAGCTAAGATCATCTTCCAGGTCTCCCATGGGGTGCAGGGTCCCAAGGCTTTGGACCATCCTCTACTGCCTTTCAGACCAGAAATAGAGCGCTGGATAGGAAGTTGAGCAATCAGGATACGAACTAGCGCCCATATGGGATCTTGGCCTGTGCAAGGCAAGGATTTAACCGCTGAGCCAATGAACAAGTAATTACCCAGAATTACTCTGTTTGTTTGTTTGCTTGCTTGTTTGTTTTCAAAAGAAGGAATCTGGGGGTGATTACAAAGCTCGATTCATTTTTCCTCTCTTCACTCAGACATCACAGCCCTCCCTTGTCTTGATGAAATAATTCTTTCATATGTTGTGTCCAGATTTCTACTTGATTATGAAGAAGAGTAAATTCAGTGTTTGTTCAACTTTTGACACCAATTTTGTTTTTAAGCGCCCACCCTTCACATGGATTTAATGGGTAATTTTAATAGCAGAGCTAATTGACTTCTTTTTCTTCTGCTGCATATCTATGAATCAGATTTCACAGTCACTACAACTTAGATCATTCTGTGTCAGAATGCTTTCATGGGGAGGGAGTGCCCTGGGAAGTGACTGATTCCCACTTGAGCATGCAACAAGCAGCTCTGATCAAGCCCTGTGGCACAGACACCTTGGATTTCAGGTATCCATATGGGTTTCAGAGTCGCCTGTTCTTGCTTAGAGAGTAAGTGCAGAAATCAGAAATAATTTCTAAAAGTTTACCAAGGAGAACAGAAATGTTCACTACTGAAATTGCTATAGCTCTCTTGCTGACAATCCAAAGCCATAGCTATAGGCTTATAGAACATTGCTTCTTTAAGTATGCATCTCTTTCTCGCAGGTGCATAATGGGAGGGTACGCTGATCCAGAAACCATTCAGTGTCTACATGAGGACAGAGCCACACATTGTTTCTCTCTGACTGTCCAGCCTCTTGCCTTGCCCTGGTTTAAGCGAAATGCTCGGTTGATCTTCACATTGATTGATTGGCTGCAAAGGACAAAGCACGACATGAATGCCCATATTCTCAAATGCTATCACTTAGTGGTTTCTATCATGTTAAGAGCCACTTTTTAAACAAACCCTGAAATAGAGGAAGAAGGAGGTGTATATGCAGTCAGGGCCAAAGGAAAATGACTTTCATTGCAATCAGTAGTTGGATTCTTTCCGCTGGGAGTTATTGCCCACAAGACCAACAATAGTAAGACTTAATCCAAGGAGACCAAAGGTCAGAGGTCATTTTCTTCTCTGTAAGCAAAAGGGAGCGTTCCAGAACTAACATCCTTACTCACATCCAGCTTCAGGTGGCTTCCACCTCTGCTCCAACAGAGTAGAAACATGAATTGATTACACCCTCAAGCTATAAGACAACATTATGGTGTATTGAACGTATTTGCTGGAGATGGAGCTACGGGAGTCTGTTCATCCAGAAAAATTAAGTGATAAGCTGCAAAGAAAACCTTGTCAAAATTGAAATTTGCAGAACCTTGAAATAGTTCGAAAATGTACCATGACCATGGCAAGTTTTAAAAAGAAGAAAAAGGGTGCGTGAGAGCAAGAAAGCATTGCACCATTTTCAATCTTTTCCCTACCATCCTGGACTCCCTACACTACCAAAAGTTATGTAAACGACACCCTGAACTCCCAGTTCAAGTTGCCAAGTGCCATAAGGACTTTCTCAAATGGCTATATTTGTGTGTTTGAGCCTGTCTGCGGCTTGTCCCAAGACTTACAGGAGGGCTAGCACTGATTTTCCTAACTCAAACGTCCATGGGGTAGAGGTGGCCCTTGGAGGAGCTTTTACTAAAACCTTTATAGGAAATGCATTAACTCACAGTAGCCTACGGCAGGGAGAAAAGACAGAACATGCAGCAGACACCGCAAAAAAATACTAGAAAATAAAAGGCTGGGAAATGAAATATGTAGGCGAAAAAGTGCTTTCAAATGTGTTTGTATACACTGGAGAGTTCAGAACGGCAAGTCCTTTCTCATGAAAGAATGCATGTTCATTAAATAACTGAGAAAACATTCAGCTTTTACCTCTGAGTCCCCCTCAGGCTCCACATAAGCATAAAGTGTAAGCTAAAATGGAGTTGTAAATGTCCTGGTTGGGCCTTGAATAAGGATCCTAGCCCAGAGAAAATCTGCCAAGATCAGGAGGGATGTTTTCCTCCTTACCTCGGCTCCAGGTATATTATGCTTTGTCAAAACACATAGCTGACTACTGAGAGAATGTAACAGAAACAAGTATGCCTGAATACAACATGAAATAGGCTTTATGAAAATGACTCAGAAGAACCATTAACACGTAATACAATCATCAAACAGGAACACAAAGCTGGGTGATAGAAGAATGTCACTTCGATAGTTGCCATAGTAAAAGTACAGAAGCCCTTCTTTATCAGCAAATTGTTTTCAATGTGAGGGGCTTTGACCCTTCGATTAAAAATTGAGCATTGGCAGAATGCAAGAGAAAGCATCCAACTTTGTCTTCTCTACAGTGAATACATTTTAGACCTGAAGACAGAACCATGAAATAATGAGGGGAAAGAAAAAGGTTGAAATAGTAAACAAAAGAGAGCTAGGGTGGCTAGATTATCAAAATTTTGAGGGCCTGGTGCTGCATTTAACAATCTGAATTCTAACTGAGGGTCTGGCGTAGTAACATAGTGGCTAAAGTCCTTGCCTTGCTTGTGCCAGGATCCCATATGAGCAACGGTTCGAATCCCGGCAGCCCCTCTTCCCATCCAGCTTCCTGCTTGTGGCTTGGTAAAGTAGTTGAGGATGGCCCAAAGCCTTGGGACCCTGCACCCATGTGGGAGACCAGGAAGATGCTCTGGGCTTCTAGCTCCTGGCTTTGGATCAGCACAGTTGCAGCCACTTGGGGGAGTGAAACAACAGAAAGAAGATCTTTCTCTCTGTCTCTCTTCCTCTCTCTGTATCTGGCTTTCCAATAAAAAAACAAAATAAAACTTGAAAAACTTTGAAAACTTGTGTTCATCAACAAATAACAAGTAAAAACAAACAAACAAAAAACCTAAAATTTGAGAGAACCCATTCAGAAACTTTATGTTTAAGGTATTTTGGACCAGCATATGCAAAAAAGTAAAACCAAAAAACTGTTTCAATTCACCAACAGAAAGATAAGCAACCCAATTTAAATAAAAATGGGGAACTACTTCAATAGACAATTCTTCAAAAATGATTTACAATTCTTCTCATGCCGGGACATGAAAAGATGTTCAATATCATTGATCATTAAGGAAATGCAAATCAAATTCGCAATATAATACCACTTTACACCCCCCTAACTAGCTATAAATTTCAAAAAAGAAAATGGAAAACAACGAATGTTGGAAGGAATATAGAGAAATTAAAACTCACATAAGAGAGTAGCTTAAAAAACTGTGAAAAAAATAAATTAAAAGATAAAGTTCATCTTGATACAAAAACAGTTTAAAATCTAAGTGTGGTTTTTTTCATAATAAGAATTTTTTCCATGAGCTTCTGGAAGATCCCTCATGTGTTGCTGCTAGGAAGGCTAAATGATGCATTACAGTGAATTTATGAGTTTGTCATTTTCTTGAAAAGTTAAAAGTAGGGTCACCATATTACCTGGCATTTACCCAAACATTTATTTAAATGTTTACTTTTTCCAGTAAAACTTTGTAGGTGAATAGTCACAATAAGCAAAAAATACATGAAACCCAAATGTACACTTGATCTGACATTTTTTAAAAGATGTGATACATACCCACAAGGCATGGTTGTGCAACCAGGATTGCACTGGCAGGTGATAAGGCATAGATGAACTTGGACACATGCTGAGTACATGAAGTTAAACATGAAATTTTATCTATTTCATGTAATCATATGTGCCGATCTTATTTCAGGCTGCTGTAAGAAAATATTCCAGGATCTAGTGCCATGGCTCAATGGCTAAATCTTCAGCTTCCAAGTACTAGGAACCCATTTGGGTGTTCCAACAACTCCGGTTCCCATCCAGCTTCCTACTTGTGGCCTTTGAAAGCGGTAGAGGATGGGCCAAAGCCTTGGGATCCTGCACTCACAAGGGACACCTGAAAGAAGCTCTTGACTGCAGGATTCAAATGGGCTCAGCTTCGGCAACTGTGGCTATTTCGGGAGGGAACCAGCAGATGGACAATCTTTTTCTCTGTCTCTCCTGTCGGTAAATCTGTATTTCCAATAACAATAAATGAGAAATAAAGGAAGGAAGGAAGGAAGGAAGGAAGGAAGGAAGGAAGGAAGGAAGGAAGGAAGGAAGGAACACTTTAAAATAATGGTTTAAACCAAACATGCTTAAATAAATCCCACCAGTTCTGACAAGTCCAAAGTGCAAAATATATGTATACATATATACATACATATATTAGCAGGTCCCTGATTGGCACATGATTGCTTTTTATTGTGCCTTTACAAAGTGAAGACGGGCCAGAGATTGCCATCTCTCCTATCTCTTGGAAGGGCATTAATCCCATTTATGAGGAATTCAGCTCATAGCCAGCCAAAGGCCCCACTTTTTAGTATATTTCCGTCAAACATACTAAAATTCAGAAGTCCCCACCCTGGGTGTTAAGTACTCAACATAAGAAACGTGAGAGATAAGACCATTTAATCCATAACAATGTTAGAGATCCTGAATAAGCTGATTGCCAGGCTTGATGAGTATGGAATTTCACTCTGGTGAGATGAGCATGTTTGGAACTGAATATATTTGGCCATTACACAGCATCATGGACAGAATAAATGCTATCAGATTATTTGCAGTGAAGTGATGATATTTGTGTCAATTAAATTGCACTGCAACTGAAAGCATAAAGTCTCGCTGCCTTTCCCCCAACTCATGGGCTCCAACTCTTCATCAACAATTCTTTCGTGTCTGCAGCCATTTGGATTAAAACATATGGAAAAACAGAAAATATTCTGCATTCGTAATGTAATTGCATCAGCATATGAATATTTATATAAAGCCTATACCGTAAAGTGGCTTCCTTAAGCATATTCACAAATGACTTACTAGGAAAGAAGACTGATTGCATATTCTCTTCAAGTAAAAAGGCACAGGTATTTTTCTAATGTCATTTTTCCCCATGATTCCCCAATATTTGTAAGATCCCATTTGGGTTTCTTCCCATACTCCTTATTATCCAGGCAATGCCTTCCTTGATTTTCATCCAGCATCTGTTTGCCATTGACATGCATCAGCCACATGGCACCTGTGTGGGTACCAATGCATCATGCACTGGGAGTGGCAATCCCTAAGTCAAACTGAAGAAATCTCACTGTTGCCAGGGTTGGATAAAGCCTCACATCCTTTAGGAAGCCTGTCGTGTTCACATCCCATCACCTGAGATAGACTTCCAAGTTCTCTTGTTTCCAGGTCCTTCGTACCCAAAGGGCAATGCCTGAACCAACAGCCTCAGCCCCATGTGAGAGCTTTTTAAATACTCAGGCTCTCAGGACACATTTCAGATCCACTGAATGAGGACCTGCATTTGATCCAGTACCCCTCAGAGCACCAGAGTGTGCATGGCACTGTGGAAGGCACATGGTGCAGACTGTATTCGTTGGTGGGCTCTTTTTCCTCACTTAAGTGTGTGAATCCCTTAGACTGAGAGGTTCCTTGAAGGCAGGCAACCCCACACATATAGTTCTGTCCTTACATCCTTTTTTTTTTTTTTTGACTCTCTTTTTAGAACTAATGGAGGAAAACAGAGATTTTTATACCCACTCCCAGCCTGATCCTTTCTCTAACTTATGAGCAAATTACCTGGAAGACTTCTCAAACTATGCTCTCTGTAGATTTTGCACATCAGGATTTAGACAGCATCATGAAGCCAATAAAACTAACAGAGAAATGAGAAGCAAATGGCAAGAGAAGCCAAGCCTCTCCCAGTCTCCCAGAGCAAAGGATAATTTGACAGATCAACATCCTGTTTGCCAGAACACTTCCATGGCCCATTTCTCATTATGAAAAGTCACTGGATTTCATGGGTTACAACCCAAACATGTTGGTACTCAGTATATTATTCTTTGCTACATGTAATCTTGAGGTTTCCTAATACATAATATGCTTATTGTATGTTTTCAAATACAGTGTTGATTTGGATGAGGCAAAACGAATCGTTGCAAACATTTATATACTAAATCAGGACATATTTACCATTTGCTTGCCATTTTTTATAATGGTAGCTATAGTGAATGATCAGTGCTTAGCTATATCAATTCATTAAATAATCCCAAAGATGCTTAGTGGATGCATTTCTTCTTTTATTAGTTACAATATCTTTATAAATTGAAATGTTGCTTCACCTAGTTTTGGGTGACCTGGTGGCAGGAAAAGTCGTGATAAAATACTCGGTTATTTCACTTTCTTTTCAAGTTGTCAATAATGATTCAGGTATTTTCTTTGTCTTTCAAGCCAGTATTGCATCCTACAGTTTCATACATGTTTCTTGTGTTGAAATTCATTGCTGGAATACGTTTTAGCAATGCTCAAATTTCACCATTTCAGTCACTAAAAAAAATCTTTCTTGGATTGACTTGAAGGTTGGTCAAGCAAAGTCCTGCTATTCTTGGATGAGTTCTAATTTTCTGCTGTAACACTATACCCAGAAGTTATCTGATATATTTTCTTCCTCTGTTTTGAAATAAGCCATGCTGAAGAGCATTCTGCCTCCTTTTAGTGAAAAATGATATTTCAAGACTGCATCTGTGTCCCGTGGAAATTCTTTTCTACTGGTTTATCATATTGGATTATCATATTTTCGAAGAACAAAGCCAGAGCACACACATACTTTAGAAGTTTATGGAAAGATGGAATTAAAAGATAACGTATACTTCCCATCATCTTGAAGAATTTATAGTCTTCAACAGAGCAACAGAGAGCGAGGAAAAAACAGAGGAAACAGAGAGAGAGATTTTTCCATCTATTGGTTCCTTTTCAAAATGGTTATAATAGTTGGCACTGGACCAAGGCGAAGCCAGGAGATTGGAATACCATCTTGATCTCCTCTCAGGCATGGCTGGGTCCAAGTAATGAGCCACGTTCTACTGCTTTCCCAGATGCATTATCAGGGAGCTGAATTGGAAGTGGAACAGCCAGGCTTTGAACTGGGTCTCCAGCAGATGATGCCAGCATTACAAGCAGCAGGCTACTTGGAACACCACAATACTAGCCTGTCCGTGAACTTTTGGAAGCATCTCATAGATACAATTTAACATTCAGTACGCTGGGATACAGGGAAGGATGATAAAACTAGGATAGTGCATAATTATTCATTTGAATCCCAAAATATACAAACTCACTAATAAAAAATTACAACTAAATAGCAATACTATTGCCAATAACATGTTCACCATAAAAGTTTTACCATTTTTGAGACAATCCATGATTCTGAGTATGTCCCATGAAAGTTTGACGTATTAGCATTTTATAGTCAATTATAATATATATTATAGCTCCCTTCTAAATACACTACCAATTAAAAATCACTCAGGTTTATTTCTCCCATATAACTTGAATTCTTTGAGGACCCAATTCTTTTTTTTTTTTAACTGTCTATCATAACTTACTTTTACTGAAAGTTACCTCCCATTCCTAAAGGACATTTTCTGGATTCTGCCATATATTTTAATGTTAAATATTATTTTTCACATGAAGGAGAGTGAAGAGTGTTCCCCACATTGGAAGAGATTATAAAAAGATGACATCCCTTCTCCCCCACCCCCCAAAAGCCCCAAATATCAGGTAGTGACGGAGACAACATGTTCAAAGCCGGGAGGATTCAAGAGCAAGTCGCCAGATGCAACTGAGGGAGCCCAGCTCCATACAGCCTCGGGAGCACAGACCGACCACGCAGCTGGAAGACACCCTGACAGCCCCACTCAGGACACAGACTGCAAACAGCCTCTTTTCCGTATCCAACTCATGAATAAAGATGTTTTCTTCAATCTTTTTCAAAAAACTTCTTGAAAGTTGTTTTATTTACAATGCCAACTTTTAAAAGTTCACTCCAGTCAACTGACAATAAACTAGACAGAAATGGCTTTAGAAGAGAGAAAGCCCAAAATGTCACTTTCTACCAAGAACCCACTGTTGTCTTATTCAGAGCGAAGAAAACAGGCACTTTGGATCATGCTAGAGGAAACTCAGGTTTGTAACCTGCACTCAAACTACACATGCAGTGGGGATGACATCCTGCTAGGACCAATGATTTGCTGCCTCGTTTGTCTACTGTTCGCCTAATAGTAACAATTATAAACAGAGCAGTGCAACTAGTATTTGGAACAATCCTTACAGTGTTACAGTGTCAGGCACAATGTCTCAGTTCTCTTCACAGCACTGGTTCTCTGAGCACCTGGGCTGCTGCTTCTTCAGAGGAGTCATTCTTTATATTGGAGGTCTTGTGGATCTCCTCAGGGGTCTTTCCCTTGATCGTGTTGGCAACGGTCTTGCACTTAAAATCAAGCAACCCTTTGATGTCTAAGTAGTTTGCAGCCAGAATAAGCTCAAAACGTGTTCCTTGGTCAGCTTTCAGAAATTCTTGGTCCCATCTGTTCGCTTTTCTTTGCTCTTATCATCTTCAGGAGGAGAGGGGTCATCCTTGTGGTGGGTGCACCACTGAATGACCTGTTTTAAATACTGCTGCATTCACATTTGGTAGAGAAACTGGGTTGTCATCTCCTTCATCATCCATTCCCAAATCTTCCAACATGGTCTTGATAGTCACAGATTGCTTGGCAATTTCCACATCAACTTCAAAAATCTCACCATCAGAACTCAGTAACTTAACTGAAGGCATGGTGTTCCAAGCTTGTGGACATGGTGGCCCGAGGGGCAGGCGGCATTGGCACACAGAAAGAAAGGTGGAGGACAAGACCACTCTGAGGACCTAACTCTAAAATTAAATTAATAAAACAGAAGATGGTGACGGATGCCTGGCTTCTCATTTTTTTATCCACCTATTCTTATTTCCTCCATCAATCTTAGTTAAATGCACACAATTTTATAGTCTCACTTCCTCTAGATCAATGGTAGCAAAATACACAAATTTTAGACAATGAAAGATTCCAGAAAACTCACCAAACTATGAGATATAAATACTATTCATTACTTTTTGGGGTCTGCATGATGAGAGGGAGAAATGCAGTCTTCATTTCACTTGGTCTCCTCCCGATGGCCATGTGGGTTATGTCAAACATAGAACATTTGACTTTTCATCTTTTTGTCTGTTAATTTTTTTGGCACCAGTTTCTAGAAGAGGAACTGTTGGGTCAAAGGAGAAGTGAATAAGTGAATTTCCTAAAAAATACCATCTAGGCCTACACTGGATTTTAATTAATTTACAGCCTCCTCCCCTCCCCCCTCCCCATGGTACATGAGAATGACTAATCCTCTCCATGGTTTTGACAGTAAGCAATATTGTAAAATATTTTGTTGCTATTGTCAATTTAACAAGTGATAAAAATCATGCCTTATTAAAATGATAATGTTTTTACCTTTTCTTATGAGTGTAAGTGAACGCACAAACAGATCATGAGTCATATGCACTGAATTCACATCTTCTATGACCTTTATGTTCATGTTTTTATGAACTTTTTATTGATATTCTCAGTCCATTAACCTTCAGAGACACTCTGATTTGTTCTCTCTTTTATAAGCCTTTGGTCTATTCCAATTGTTTCCTTTTATGCTTCAAGCCACAAATAAATTTCCAATTTGTCAAATTTCTTTTTTAGTTTCCTTTTTTATTTCATCATCACACAAACACCACATTCCTCTCTCTTTCACTTAACATCTTCAGATTAATAACAAAATTGTTCATAATCCCTGATGGTGGGAGAATTATTAATTGCTATATTAATAATTAATATTATATATTAATATAATTATAATATTATATATTATATTATATTAATATAATAGAATTTATTATATTAATATAATTAAAATATTAATTTATTATATTAATATTAATTATTATTATATTAATTATTATTATATATTAATTATTATATTATTAATTACATTTTCAGCTTTTACTTTTAAGTAATTACGGATTCATAGAAGACTGCCCAATATGTACAAAGCGGTCCTGATTGCCCTTCTCCTAATTTCTCCTAATGATGACATCTCACATAAGTGCAGTACAACAACCAAACAATGCAATCAATGTCAGATTTCTTTAGCAACAACACAATTAAGCAACAGATTTGTTTTAGCCCATTGAAAAGCCCACTCATCAACCCTTTTATTTATTTTTTGGTAAGTTTTATCATTTTTGAAAGTTACAGAGAGAGAAAGAGAATGTCTTCTAGACTCTGGATCACATCCAAACTGCCACAGTGCTGGGGCTGGGCTGAACCAAAGCCAGGAGTCAGCAAAGCCTCTGATAAGGATGCAAAGGCTCAAGTACTCGGGTCATCAGCTGCTGCTTTCTCAGATGCCTTTGTGGGTAACTGGATTGGGAATGGAGCAGCCGGGGCTTGACCTAGTGATGCTTGACCTACCTGATGCTGGTATCACAGGCACTGGTCAACCCACTGTGCCACAACTCTGGCCCCTCTTCTACCAATGCAGAATCATTCCTGGTCTTATGTCACACGCTCTGTCTCTATCTACTAATACTTACTAGCCTATTCTCCATCTCTAAGACACCATTTCAAGATTGTTGTAGTAACAGAATCCCACAGTTTATGACCTTTTCAGATTGTATCTTTTCTTTCAACATATTGCCCTTGAGATCCGTACACAATCTACCCCCTTTCAATTAATGCATACTATTTCACGGTGTGTGTGTGTAGCATGGTTTAACTGTTCACTCTCCAAAAGGCATCTGGATTCTTTCCAATATGTGGTTCTCACAAATAAACTGCTTCTAACTTTGCTTGGCTAGAGAAAGTGAACTCTACGGTATGAGTTTAAGGCTAATGATGCTGGGGACTATGGGATATCACCTGTGATGTCAGCATCCCACATTAGATGAGTGCTAGTTCTAGTCCTGGTTGTTCGGCTTCTAATCAGGCTCTCTACTAATCTGCCTAGGAGGCAACATGTGATAGCCAAATTCTCTGACCCTTTCACCTACATGGGAGACATGGGTGAAATTCCCACCTCTTGGTTTCAGCTTAGTCTCTTAGTACTAGCTTTTGTTGTCATGTGGCAAGAAAACCAGTAGAAGGAAGAGACATTTCTCTCTTCCTTTCAAATAAATAGGTAAAATTTGTTTTTAAAATGATTAAAGGATATTTTCCTTCTAATTCATTTATAATCACATGAGTTCTCAGAAGCAGAGACTTTATGGGAGGGAGGCTTGGAACAAACGAAGGGTTGGAGAAATCTGACATTATTAGCAATGAAGATGCATGAATAGAGTCACAACTGGAGGAAAACAGGCACCTCCACCAGCCGGGGAAAGTCTAGGAAACGGCTTCTGTTTTGGAGCCTCTAAAAGAAATGAAGCCCTGTGCCATCACAGTCCTCCTCCATATTCATTCCAATACTTTTCTGGTTTCTCTGTAATTTCTAGTTTTGGGGATGTTGTATTTTCAACAGGAAGATTTTCAGTTTCAATGTCTTTTTCACTTTGAAGTTTATTCTCGCAGTGTTCAACTGTACAAGGATCATCTGAGGCCAAAATGTCAAAACGAAAATCCATGTGCAGAGTCAGATGGCAACGGTTCCCTTCTTGGATTCACGCATGGCTCAGGGCAAAAATATGGGGGGAATTGCAAATTTCACTCATCAGCAGATCAGGTATCTGGAGAAGGACATGAAGCATAAGTCTAAGTACCTGGACATGTGTAGACAAATAAAAATGAAAAACAAACATATCTTCCTTACCAAAGAAGAAGAAAAATCAGTTTTCAAGAAAAGCAAAACTCTGAGTAAGGTGGAACAGTTCGTAAAATGGATTAACGAGCCAGTGGATGATGACGCATCCCAGGAGTCGTGTTCTCACAACAACGCATGGGACACTTGTAGGAGCACTGATCCAAGGAGCAGGATGTGTCTGTTTAGACAGCAGGTGACCTGCTGGGAGCTAGTAAGGCAGAACCTGAGAAGGGTCAGCCGGCTTCTGCAGCTGTGGAACTTGGAAAAAGTGAAAGTGACAGTTTGGTAGCAACTGTTGCAACAGGCAGGATTGTGTTACTCAAGATAGTATAGATTCCCTCCAGGTAGAAACTGAAGCTGAAACCGAAAAGAAGAAGAAGAAATTAAGCCCTATGGCCATTTCTTGTTATCCCAAGTGACGATTCTGGACCTTTTCCACTAGGGCTACGGGACTTGGTAGCATTTGTGAGTCACTAAAGTTTGTTAGAGCAACAATAGAAAACTGATGGAATTTATTTATAAACTAAACATAAACCTAGTACGTGACCTAGTAATCATTTCCTTGTGTTTTCACAACTCATCATACCTATCAAACATCCATTTGTGTCCATTACTTGAGATATTCAATAATTAATAATAAAAAAAAGAATTGATGATACTGTTCAACTGCAAGCTGATATAAGAATTCCGAGGACATTTGGCAGACACTACGCTGAGCGAGGCTGTTCCATAGGGTAGATACGTTAAAAGCATTTTCAACGTGGTGTTTCCAACTCATGGTGGGTCTATCTGGACTTAGCATCAGAACCCAAAGAGAGTCTGTATTCCAAGTACAAGTCCTTCCTGACATATGTTCATTGCCAGTTGCCTCTCCCATTGCGTAGCTTGTCTTCCCATCCTTTAAACAGGGGCATTTGTAGAACAAATAGTTCATTCTAATGAATAACGGTATTTTCTCTTACGATCACACTTTTGGGGGTTTAAGACATCTTTCCTTTGCTAGGTATCTGAAAGAGTTTCTCTTACATGTTTTTCTTTAGAAGACTTCTGATTTTAGCTTTTCTAAATTTCTGAGCTGTTTCATTTGATTGTATACAGGACATGACTAGGTTAAGATTTCTTTCTTTCTTTCTCCTTTTTTCACAAATGAACGTCCAATCGTCTCACCACCATTTGTTGAAATCATTGTTTCTTTCCAAAAAGATCTGCCAGCAATGCTTGTGTAACTATTCTTGAATCCTTTCAGCTGAGTGCCTACCTTTACCAATACTGTTAAGTATGGTCTTGGTTTCTGCGGCTAAGCAACAGACACTAAAGTCATGTAGATGATGCTTTCTGTTTTCTTCTCTTTGAAAGGATCAATGTAGGGCAGGCATTTGGCCTAGCCATTAAGTCCGCCGCTGGGATGCTCTCAGCCTGATAGGCAATCCTGGGATTGAGTCCCAGTACCTGTCTTGATTACAGCTTTCCACTAATGCACACCATGGGTGGCACCAGGTAATGGCCCCATTGTTGAATCTGGCCAATTATGTGAGAAACCTTGGCTGAATTCCTGACTCCTGATTTTGCTGTAGGTGGCTCCTTGCGCATTTAGACTATTGAGGAGTGAACCAGCAATATGCCAGAGCCTTTCTCTCACTCCCTCTCAAAATTTTAATAAATACAAAAGGAGCAATGAGCTAATTTCAGCCTAATTAGACAGTGAAACACTTCCTGAAACTTCTGTGACTAAAATAGTAAGGTTATGATTGCCAGGCCAATGACACAAGAGAAGCTCAGTAAGTGGAAACAGTTGCACATGGAAATGAAGTACATGATCCAGGAAACATTTTCAAAGTCCAGAGAAAAGCTGAACATTTAAATGAGCAGCTTGGGTACAGCTGGAGACTGATGAGACAGGACTGTTCTTTGCAACAATTATCAGATGGATTCCAATCTTTAAATGAAGTCATTCACTTACCAGAAGAATCCATAGATGAATCTTTCATAATCCGTGCAGGGAGAAATCTTAATCTGTCACTCAAAACCCAGAAGTAGCAAATAAAAAACAAAAATAGATACATTTTTACTATATGTTTTTTTAGATTGTGTGACAAGAAACAAACACTACATGTGCAAATTAAAGGGCACGTTTCAAATGGAAAACAGAGAATCCAACTAATAAGGCAAATTCTACATTTTCTCAACCTAGAGCTTCAAAAATAGAAAAGAAAAAAAAAAAGCTATCAACTTTCCAGAAACAGAGGCTAAAGAAATAAACAAAATTCACAGAGAAAGAAATGCAAATGACTTGTAATCACATGAAAAGATACTCAAGCTTGTTTATACAGTGAGGGAAATGTAAATTAAAATTATAATGAGATATTATTTTTTTCCAACCACCAAAATGGCACAAATAAAAATGCTGGTTGCCCAATATAGCCTGGGATGAATCCATGTGGAGCAGGCACACTGCGGAAGTGCCAGTTGCTAGCAAAGGACACATTCCCTTTGGAGAAGAATTCAGTGACACCTAGGAAGATTCCATAGGCCCATTTACCCTTGGACCCAGCAACTCCACTGCCACAATCTCTCCTGAAGGTCCTCATTACAGTAATTACAAATTCCTCAAAATATCATTTATGTTCATCTTTCCTTTCACATTTTTGTAGCTTGAAGACTTGATTGCGTTACTGAATGGCCAAATAAAAAAAGGTAATATGCTATCATCTTGCAAATTAGCTTTTTAAAGATATTTTAATAGCATCATTTCAGCTTATTTTAAATTCAAAGTAAAATAAATATCACTCCTAATGGTGTGGCTGTAGTAATTCTTAATGTCTTGCCCCCTCAGCAACATACACACATAGAGATTCTGAGATTTCTTAGACTGCATGTGGGAATATTTCATCATAGGGCAAGACAAGGCATGGCTTAGGTTAAATATCAAAGAAAAGCACTGAAGGCATTGGGCTGAGGACTGTGGATACAGCGGAGGTCTTAGGGTGACTGAACGACATTCACACAGCCTCTCTGAAGTGCAAAGAAAAGGAAATATGCCCTTCTGTTAAAGGCAAAAAGTGCATTTTTCGTTTTTATTTTTTAGCAAGGCTCTTACCCAAAATCAATGGACTAAGTTTAAATCTTCCTTTGATTGTGCATTGTCCTAAGCGTTAGTCTGGGACATTATAAAATTAATACCAGAAAAGAGTACGGAGCCTGCCTCTGTCCTATGGAGAGAATCACAACTTGAACTTGTGTTGAGCAACTGAAGCATCTGGGGGTCTAAAATTTGAGGAACTGTTTCTCACGGGGTCATGGCAGCCCCTAAGTGAGTGCCTTCTGGGGTTCTATGCTTTGACAGCTTCATGCATCTTGCCTTAGTACGACCTCTAACATGGGTGCAACAGAGGCAAAAGATTTCTGCAACTCACAGGGCCAGATGGTGACAACAGGAAAATTAATACAGGATCTCTAAATGTCTGCAGTTTTCCACCCCACTGTAATGTCTTCATCCTTGCCAGTTTTCCAAGAAAATTACCTTAAGTGGTCAGCACCTCAGTCTCGATAAGACCCACAGCACCCGTTTGGTCCTGGCAGGTGCAACCAACAGCAGCAAAGCAAGACTTCATCCACGGCAAGACAGTTCCTCTATTCAAGGAGTAGAAAAACATTCATGAAGTGAGTCAAGGAAGCAAAAAGAATTGAATTCATACTAATAACCAAGACACTTTCTGAAAGCACTAATAAAATTATTACAAATAGTGACTTTGCTAGTGTCACATTTCTCTCATTGGTTGAAACACATGGAAAATCTCCCAGCAAGAAAATAGTTTCATCTTTGAATAGTCTTTGTTAGGAATTTAAAAGAAATAGCTCTGCCTTTTTCAAGAATATGCTAAACCTTGAGGGTTTTCAAGCAAATAGATGCAGCAATCATTATTTACCCATGAGAAATGAAAACTCATGCTCGCACGCACAAAAAAATCTGTATATGAATATTTATAAGGTCTTTATTCTTAATCACAAAAACTCTGGAAGTAACTGAAATGCCCTTCAGGGAATGGATGGATAAACAAGTTTTGGCACGTTGATATACTGGAATACTACACAGAAATAAAAAGGAATGAACCAGGGATGTATGGGACCGCTTAGATAATTCTCAAGCACATTATGGGGACCAGATGACAGACCCAAAAGATGATGCTATAGAGAAGCAAAAAGTCAAAGGAAAGATTTACCTGTGACTACAAGGGCTCTCGGGTAAGAGAAAAATTGACTACAAAGAGACTGGGAATATTCTTGTTTATAGAACTGTTTCTTAGCTTGTCCATAATGGTAGTCATGAGGCTGAATATATTTGTCAAAAGTCATAGAAAAAAAAACAAAAAATACCTTTAACTGTAGAGCACATGTTGACAACTTCTTTAGTATAATTGGTTTCTTTTGTAGCTCTGCATATGTCACCGCAGGCATCTAAAAAAGTTACAGTGAGAGGCAGGCATTTGGCACAGTGTTGAAGAAACTGCTTGGAAGTCATACATTCCATCTTGAAGTGTGGGGGTTCCAATCCTGGCTCTACTTGCAATTCCTGGTATTCCGGACTCTTGGAGGCAGCAGTGATGGCTCAAGTACTTGGGTCTCAGCCACTCGTGTGGGAGATCTGGACTGGGTTCCTAGCTCCTGGCTTCAGCTTAGCCCAGTACTGGCTGCTGGGGATATTTGCAGAGGGAAGCAATGGGTGGAATATCTCTGTCTTTTGAAACAAGCAATTAAATAAACATTTTAAAAAATCAAAACTGACCCCGAGAAGAGGTCTGTAAACTTCACTAAACTTTCAAAGGGCCCACGAGAAAAACAAATTAAAAAACTTCTAAAATGGGGCATTGTCCTTGGCTTCGACCTTCAGAGGGGCTGAGCTGTACTCCTGTCAACTCTGCTGAAGTTCAGCTGCTTCTCAGAAATCACAGGAGAGGAATAGGGTGTGCATGTGTGTATGTGTTTGTGCATGTGTATCTGCGTGTATGTCAGATCTGTCTTGCCCCTGACTCAACACTCTTACTCATTCCTTGTGCTTCTGTAGCTGTATATCCCAGCTGCCGCCCTTCTGATTTCTAAGAAGAGGTCTGTGCTCACAGAGCATCTTGTGGGGGTATTCTAAGATAAGTCACACGTTCCGGTTTTTTGACTAGTAATTTAATGCATTTACAGTATCTCAATTGTTCATTGATAGTATGCAGACAAATCTTTCTGTATTTCCTAGTCTTCTGAGTTGTTGCTAGTGAGTTTGAAACACCTGATCTATCATTGCATAAACATGTTATAATGCTGTGCGAGCCTTCTAGTATTTTGCTTTTCAGCATTCACATTAATATTTTATTTGAGACTTTTTCAGAGATAGGCTATGCCATGCTTACTTCCAAGTGAACAGACTCCAATGAAAGCAAATGCAATAGTCTCCATGATCAATTAAATCTCCCCTGTGGCTATTTAATTTTGAATATGTACCCAACTTTCTTCTTTCAGTCCTCACTAGACACTATGGCCGTACAGAATTAAAATGATTTAGCAAACCACCACTGCAAATTTAACAGTGAGCACTTGTATTTTATGTAGTCATTATTTCCATATTGATACTCAGTTCTGTTCATTTATGGGATTCTTAATTACATTTCCAGTCTTTTCAGACAAGAATTAAAGGTAATTCTATGACTCACAGAGTTTTGTGAGCTGGAGAAGTACATTTTTATGCTGTGCAGTGAGGTTGAAAGATTGAGAGAAGGATCCTTTATCCAAACTATCCTAAGATAGAGTCACAACAATGAAGATTTAAACACCGAGAACAGACGTGTGCATCTATAGTAATGTGTTGAACCTGAAATAGGCTAAGGAAGCCAGAATAGGGGGAATTGGGTTGTTAGGAGAAGGAAGTCCAGAGACAATTGGGAATCTAGAGGAGACTGAAGATCTTTCAAACCATACAGAAATCCAGAGGTTTAATGATCTCTGCTGTGGCTGGCTCTGTGCTTATCACCAGCTGAGCACTCCAGCACAAGCTATGCAGATACTTCCCAGGGCGTCTGACAGCTGAATCAGTCTTGCATGCCACACTGGAACAACAACCTCAGGAGATCTGCTCAATTCTCAGAATCTCTGATCCTCAGGAGCTTGACTTCTGTTTGTGTACCTTGTCTAAAATCATGTAATTAATATTAGATGATTTCAGATTCCCTTTATCCCGCTCTAAGGAAACAAGAGCTTAATTAACCATTCTGTTCAGTTTTAGGTGCAGTGACTCTATAGGTCTAAACAAAGCTCTTATTGTTTAATTAACTCAATTTTAGCTCCTCTTTTTTATACCTACAGTCTGTTCTCATTTCTTTCTCCCATATTAGACAACATCCATACATGAATTATAGATGTGTGTTCGCATATGTATATTTCTTTTAAATGAAAAATATGTATCCTTGCAAGATGGGCACTCACCTTGTAAAATATATCCTATTGTTTTCATACATTCCTTTTCATTTTACACTAATAATATGGCATAGTGTATTGCATTTTGCTTCTGACTTTCTCAATTCAGCATTTGATTTTTGGTACCCACTCATTTTGTTGCATTTGGCTTTTTGTTTCCAACTACAGCCCAGCCATCCTTGTTGTGAATTGATCACATTTTATCTAGCTAGCATCTACCTTCCCACATGCAAGGAAGGTCCCTAGAATGACATTGGCATGTCCACTAGTGAATGTTCTCCTGAGAACAGAATCGTGTGTGTGTGTGTGTGTGTGTGTGTGTGTGTGTGTGTGTGTGTGTGTGTGTGGAGAGAGAAAGAGAGAGAGAGAGAGAGGAACTGGTCCTTGCAATTGTAGGGTGAGTGATCCAGCAGAGCCAACGGTGTACTTGCAGGCTAAAGGCAGGCAGGTTCCAGACCCTGGAGGATATTTAAATTATAATTAAAGATTAAAAATCCCTAAATCCTGCTTCAAAGGTCATCAGATGGGGAAAATGCTCTTTTACTCAATGATAGGTCAACCCATTATTCATTCTACTGAAGGATACGTCTGACTGAGTGGGACCTACTGCACTGGGAAGGACCATGTGCAATAGTTAGCCCTTGGATTCAGATGTTAATCTCATCCAAAAACACCCACACAGAAACACCCAGGATAATTTTATCTGGGAAAACAAAATTAAACATCACTCAGTAAAGTTGACACTGGAACAAACTATCTCACAGCATTGAATAGGGACTCTGGATCACAGGGTATGTATGAATATTTAACAAATCATGCACAGCTTCTGAGTGGTATACTCAATTTATTTTGTACTCACAATGAATCAGGGTTCTGAATTCTCACTGTCTGGAAACACTTGACATCCTCTAGCTTACTAACTTTTCCAATACACAACATTTAGGAAGACATCTCATTGTTGTTATATTGTGTGCTTTTCAAATTACTGAGGAGTTTGAGCAGCTTTTCAAACGCCTACTATCTGATTTCCTCTTTTATAATTGGTGTTTTCATAGGTTTCCATCTTTCATGGACCCAAGGTTATTCTCAATTTTCATTTTTTATTTCCTGCATTTTCTTGTTCAGTCTTTTATTGAGGTATATCTTGCTACACTTTTCAAACAATCAACACTAAGCTTTGTTAATATTCATTATCACATTTATGTTTTATCATCAAATTTTGCTCTCCGACGAGCTTTTTTCTCACACTCCTTGGCTTAGTTTACCTTGCGTTTCACTGAAGCACGGCACAGAGCCTGACACATAGGAAATTCACAATGTCAAACTGGTCAAATGACACAACGAGAAAACCTATCATCTTGAGGGGTAGAATTTGTATCTTAAATTGATGGCTTTTTTTTTGCGAAATAATGAGGGTGGAATGACTTCTAGATGTGCAAAGGAGAGAAATAGGACACGCTGAATGATTAAATACATGGTGCTTAACCAGTTTCCCTGCAAAGGTTTGACCATTTCTGTAGACTGCCAACTTGCTCACAGCTATGAGGGGTAAGGTTGGGAGATCTTTATTCCAAACGAATACCAAAGGGAAGCATATAGGGTTTTATAAACATAGTTACAGAGGCTGCTCACAAGTTATGTAATCACCAACAAGGCTGTGAAGGGCTGTGTGTGGAAATCTATCAAATGACCAGCATGTAAAATTTGCATGGCACAAATTATGAGGGTCACCAATCCAGATGATTAGAATTAGAAACAAAATAGCCTAACCTAGTGACATTAACTATTCAAGTCAGCCTGCCTGTGCAGTAAAAATGCCTCCATGAAGTGGATATGAAAAACGAGCCAACAGCTATGACCACAGCTTCTCTCATTGGAGTAACAGCATGGCAGATTAGTGATATATTTATTTAGTGGTCATACTTATTTTAATGATGATTTCTCAACAGCATAAAGCCAAAAAAGTATGTCTCTTTCCAGCAAAATACCGAAAAAGCAGATCAACAAGCCAAAGAATATGAAAGTTGAAATTGTGTTGACTTCTTTGTGTAAAGGCTTCAACAAAAACAATAAACAAACAAATAAGCAAACCTGATACCCTATTTTTAAAAATACACATTAAGAATACCCCAAAGCGAATCATACAGGTTTATCCAGGAAACAAGAATATTACATAATTAATTTCTCAATAGTGGCATTTAGTCTGTTGTTCTCAGTTTTATGGCCTTTGTGATCTTATATATAAGGACAGCATATTTTGTCTAAGCAGATGAAAAATGTCTGGAAAAGCCTCACGTGACTCAAACTTTGTAAGCCTAATAGTTGATCTATACCTTTCAGCACTCAACAGAACACTTGTCACACTAAAAAGCATTTCTGTTTGGCCACTTTGAAACGATAGTCAATCAATTTAACAAATTTGTATGAACAGCTTACTCTGTACTAAAAACAATGCATTCAGCAGGAACTGCTGCTTTGCCAGGGGAAACATCTCCTGTATCATTTTTAAGGCAACAAATTTCTCCAGAAACACTGTGGAAGACATTTCTGGTTCCATGTTTACATTATCCAAACTTGCATTGCTTCAACAACAACAGCAAAAAAGGAGATTTTTTAAAAATGTGATTCATCAAATTCATCACTCTCCAGTACCAGCTGATCACATCAAAGACCTGTCCTTTGCCAGAGTCTCAGCATCCAAGTGGACACTCACACACAGAAGCAGGTGTCAGCCCTGGGAAACCAGCAGTCATGCCTACAGTAAGAACATTAGGCTTGTAAAACTCTAAGCTATGACTTTATTTTTTAAAAGTTTGGAAATCAAGTCATATTTGGGAGCATTTTGACACTTTAATCCAATTACTGCAATGCTGCACCAGTTCTTAAGAATGAATGCATACCTCCCTTCGCTAAATAATGCATTAACAGGGTCTTTTAAAAAATTCATGAGGAAATGCATACAATGAAAAATCGTGCATGCATCTAAGAAAACTGCAGCAAAATAGATCTACCACTTAATTGCAACTTTCCATGGACTTTTTGGAAGTACCTTCATCCAACTTGAAATTTTTTGTTGTTGTTGTTCTAAGTTAATAGAATGGCTTATGCTGTCAAGTCAGAATCTAAAGAGAAAACTGAAATGCAATAAGAGACCCCAAAAAAGCGAATTGCTTCCCTATGATATAGCAGTACAACAAGGAATTACCTCCCAGGTAACACATCATTTGTCATAGCACCAGCTAATGTGAGTGGCCATTTCGGATTCCATAAGCAGAATAAAAATATTGCTAATATCCTGATTCTTCATCTGATGATAATAGGAAGAAAATATTTACCAACATGCCTCTTTCCCCCAACACACACACAACAACTACAGTGAGTGGTGTCAGCCCTGAGTTGTAGGCAATAAATAATTAATTGTGGAAACTGAAATATCCATGACCTTGGGAGCAGATTTTTTGAACTCCCACTGACCACATCTTCAATGAAACCCAGGTTCTGATTGCCTTAGCGTGACTGTGTTCTTCAAACCAGTAAGACTGCATAACATCTATGCAGAAGAAGGCAGAAGAAAAAAAGGTCTTCTGGGATCTCAGATGTGAGACTGCCCAGTGGTATGGCCTAGACCCGACACCACAAGAAACAAAAATGCACTTTGTCAGTAGCGATGCATTTCTTTCAAGTGCTGTGTATTTGGAACTGTGGTGTCTTATTTTTGCAGACCCATAAAGAGAAAATACAAACTCACTTGTCACAGGTGGGAAAGGTCAAACAGACTGAGTAAGACGTTGTCTAATCGAAATAGAACAGGAGCTGTGTCTATAATTTTGTGCTTAGAAAATTCCGGATTCTCCCAGAGGGGAGAGCTGTTAAATTTCACCTTCAAAGAACCACGTAGGACAGGGCATTTTGCATACATGTAGGACAGGCAGACCACAGGGCAGGTGAGATCCCCTGTCCCACATCAGACCACCTTGTGCACAGTCCTGACCCTGGCTGTTGACTCCAACTGCTTACCAACATAGGCTCTTGCAGATAGTGGAAATGGCTCAAGTGACTGAATTCTCGTCATCCTGAGGGAAATGTGGATTTCATTCCCACCTCCTTCCCAGCTTTGGTCTTCTGTCCAGCATTAGCCATTACAAGTATATGGGAGTTGGGACCGGTGCAGTGGCTTACCAGCTAATGTTCTCACCTTGAATGCACTGGGATCCCCTATGGGTGCCGGTTCTAATCCCGGCAGCTCCACTTCCCATCCAGCTCCCTGCTTGTGGGCTGGGAAAGGCCTTGGGACCCTGCACCATGTGGGAGACCTGGAGGAAGTTCCTGGCTCTTGGCTTCAGATTGGTGTGGCACCAGTCGTTGTGGTCACTTGGGGAGTGAATCATTGGACTGAGATCTCCCTCTGTCTCTCCATCTCTCTGTATATCTGGCTTTGCAATAAAAATACATATGTCTTTAAAAAAAACAAGTATATAGGAGTGAACCAGTGGATGGTATATATGTAATGTCTGTATGTGTATGTGTGTGCGTGTGTGTATATATATATAATATGCAACCTATTTTTATATATGTGTATATATGTCCCTCTTTCTATCTCTATCCCTCTTTTTGTTTATATGCCTCTGAAATGGAAAAAAAATAGTCATTTAAAATCAAGAGCAACAAAGGCAAGCCATGCAAAGGGAATGTTACATTGAAATTTTCATCTTTGAAAATGAAGATGTGACACAAGTCAGCACATTTGCATAGCTACTGGAATGTGGAAATGTGGCAGCTAATTGGCCTCTACCACATGATTGTGTGGTCTGTGTTGCATGCCTAACTGTGGATCCTGAAGCTTAAGGATGTCTCAATCTGTATGCAAACTACACGTCCACCCATTAATTCACACTTGATGTCAGTGAAAGAGAGCAGGAGTCGCCACGTCAGAGGCCATCATCACACTGATAAGAAAGTAAAGATGAAAACCATTCCGAGTACAGCATCTGTGGAGCAACTTGACGGTGGTCCTGGAAGACTCTTCTGTTTTGGCCAGCTGCATTTGGTACAAGGAATTCCTTTGCAGAATAGGTTGTCTGAGTAACAAGTAAACAGGGGCCATCTGTTGGCATACTACTGCACAGCTAAGGATTTGTTCAACTGTGAAGTGGAGATGAGCTTGTGTCCAAGACATTTGACCTGTTCTTCCCTCCCAGGGAGCGAGAAGGACAGAGTCAGTGAGTCGTACCCCAGCACGGAAACATGAGCAACTCGCGTGCATTTCTCTTCGGTCTGATGATCCCTTTTGCTCACAATCTTACAGACTCACATTTGTCTCGATTTACAGATGTTTCTAGGAGTTAGCATGATTATCACACAGCTGTCTGAACTAGGGTCCTAAGTAAGAAGTATTTTTTTACCCAAGTGTTAATTCTAAAAATGCATAGATCTTAAGAATCAAAAAAAAATTTATTAAAGTTGAATTTCAAAAGTAGAAGCAGCAGGTGATAGAAACACAGATGATTAAGAACCTAAGTACATGTATTCTGGTACAAAATGCTAGAAGATTTTACCAGATTGTGTCCCAGAATCCAAGGACTCACCAGAATGTGTTTCTCTCTCTCTCTCTCTCTCTCTCTCTCCCTTCCTCTTTTTCTTAGGTGGGGGAATTTACTGGGATACAGTGTACATATCAAGGAATGCATGGATGGAGAAATGAGCTGGAGGCCCTCAGTTCACAGTCTTAACCAACATCCAAATAGCCCTTATACCTTATCCCCATCTCCATTTCTTTCTTTTTTTAAAGCAGGGAAAGCAATGCATATTTTCATTTCCATTGTATGATTCAGTGAAGTGATATTTGCAATTAAATCCTGAATGACATGCCGTACACACAAGTCTTTACACTCTCTTGATATTAACAAACACACCTAAGAAAAAAGCCCGTGGTATCTGTCTTCTTGGACCTGGCTCATTTCACTTCGGATAAAGAACCCATTCTGTTACAAGTGTCAGGATTTCATTCTTTTTATGGCTGAGTAATACTCCCTCATCCAGATACATTTTCTGAAAGAAGTACTGTTACTGTTAACTTCTCTCAGAAAAAAAACACAAAAGACAGGTTATGAAGAGATGGAATACGACATTAAATGCCCATGGGGAGTAGGCCAGCTCTGGAGGACTCAGGAAAACAACCACAAACAAATCCATTGAGCACTGGAAATTTTTTGAAATTTGGGACTTCCTCTCATTTGTTTTGTTTGTTTTATGTTGTCAATACCCTTTAGGCTCTGAGCAATTTCCTCAGTTCCTTTAGATGTTGGATCTGCTTTAATTGATGAAATGGGAACAATGTTTTGTTATTGGCAAATGGAAACAGTACGAAACGCAGCGTGGAAAGGCTCAATGTCACATATTTTCTTCTCTTACAGTTCTTAAAAATATTATCTTTATTATCTAAGCATGTCATTTGTTCTGGGGAGCTAATGTCACTCCTAATGTATTTTTAATTTGAGATTTCACTTGTTCATTTCAATTTCATTGCTTTCTGGAGAAACTTAAATTATTTCTTGTACTCACATTGCATTTAATTTTCTCTTTTCCTTCTGCTAGCTTCCCAAGGTAGAAGTTTAGATGATTGGTTTTAGCTATTCCTTCATTTCTAATATTCGCATTCAATGCTATAAATTCCTTTCTAAGCACTTTTTTTTGAGGAACACCACAGATTTTGACAAGCAGTTTTTCTCTCCCATTTGTTTAGAAATGCATAAATTTTTTTCTCTTGAAAGTTCATCTTTGATCCATGCGTTATTTCTTAGTGTGTAGTTTACTTTCCAACAGCTGTTTTTTTTTTCATGTGTTTCCTGCTATGGTTTCTATTTTAATTTCATTGTGATCTAAAAGCAGACAGATTCTTACAGTTATTTTTAGTGCATTCTAACCTTTTAAATTGTAGGTGCATTTTTTTGGTTCAGATGATTGTCTTGGCGAATGTCCCAAACAAGATTAAGAATTCAGCTACCAGAGGACGCAGCTTACACATATCAATTACATCTGGTCAACCAAAGATGCTATTGATGTTGGTATTTTCTTCACTGATTTTCTGACAGACAACTTTTAAAGGACCAGTTTGTTTGTTTGTTTGTTTGTGTTTAAAGAGAAATCTCTCTTTCTCCTTTCAGTTCTGTTTTGCTCCAGGGATTTTAACTCAATGTGTTATACACATTAAAGACTCAAGACTTCCCAGAGAACCAACCACTCTATCATTATGGCCCTCTTTATCATGCTAACTTCCCTGACTCTGAAGTTGACTAAGTCTGAAAATAACCTGGCGAATGCAACTTTATTTTACTTCGTGACAATATCGTACACTTTTTGTTCACCCATTTACATTTTACCCATATGTGTCTTCATATTTAAATATGGCTTTGTGCAGAAAATATACAATAGGACTGCATTTTTCATCTCATTGTAGAATTCCCTGTCTTTTAGTTGATGCATTTAAAATTCATGTTTAAAGTAATTACTGATATGTGTAGATTAATACTACTGTATTTGTTTCTGTGTTATATTTGCTTGCTATTTTCTCTGTTCCGTTATCTTCTATTTTTCTGCCTTTCACTTTTAATAGAAAAATACTTTGAACTGCTCCCTCCTATTGCTTATATTATTATTGCTATTTAGCTCATTTACAAATGAGCAAAAACAGATAAAAAGATACATAGATACGTATAATTGATAATTGCTGCCTATAACCATATATCTATATCTATTTGTATATATATGATGTATATATATGTATGTGTATATATATATATATACATAGAGAGAGAGAGAGAGAAAACCCCTGAGTACATGATTGTGTACAAGCACTTAAAACTTCCTTGAAGTTGGTAATAAAGGTTAAATTCATTTCGGTACAAAACATGTGAAAAAACTGGTAAAAACTGTTCATTTTCCATGAACCTTGGAAGACACGTTGAATTTTACTCAAAGATTATGTCATTAATATTATTTTGGACCTGGTGTGATAGCATAATAGTTAAAGTCCTCACCTTGAACGTGCTGGGATCCCACATGGGCACCGGTTCTAATCCCCGCAGCCCCACTTCCCATCCAGCTCCCTGCTTGTGGCCTGAATGCAGTCAAGGATGGCCCAAAGCCTTGGGACCCTGCACGCACATGGGAGATTTGGCCAGCTTCAGCCATTGCAGCCACTTGGGGAGTGAATCATCGAACGAAAGATCTACCTCTCTGTTTCTGCTCCTCTCTGTATATCTGCCTTTCCAATAAAAATAAAATATATCTTAAAGAAAGTATTTCGAACAAATTGTCCTTTGTCACATCAATTCAGAATAAAAGCCATTTTAGATCCTTTTCTATATTCACAAGTGATTTCCCTTTCTTTATGTACATCTGGATATTTGCTCTATCCAGCTTTCTTTTTCCATGAAGAACTTCTTTTAATGTGTCTTGCAAGGCAGGTCTAAGTATGTCTCACTTCTGCAGGGCCATATTTCAGGGTATAAAAATCTAGCCCTATGAGTTCTCTCTTTCTCCTATGTTTCCTGACACAGTTACATATTTTACTCAATACTCTTTTTGCGTACATGATTGCCACGAGTTCACACGTAAGTTTTAGATGCTTCTATTATAATTTTTTTTTAGTCTGATCATAATATCTGTGTTTACTTGGCGTTTAATATCCGTGTTTACTTGGCGTTTATAGGGTTTGATGTTCTCTCAGATTCCTGGCTTGGTGATTTGGTGTCTGATGCTTATTGGGGGAAATTCTTACTCCTTATTTCTTAAAACACGTCTTGTGTTTCTTTCCTTCTGTCCCTCTTATTCCGATTGTATGTATGTATGTGACACTTTATGCAGCAGATCCTTGAGTTTCTTTTTCTTCATTTTTTTTTCCTTTTGATTTTCCCCCTTGGGGATTTCTAATAGGATCTTTTCAACCTCAGAGTGCTTTTTTCTTAGTCATATCTGGTTTACAAATCACTTGGTAAAACCCAGTCTTCATTTCTGTCCCCTTGTTTTCCACTTCCAGCATTTCTTTGCGATTCTTGCAGAAACTTTCCATGTCTCTGCTGGCGTTACCTATTTGTAGTTTTACGTGGTCTCCTGCTTGCATTACCACCTCCAGGGGACTGACTAGAGCTACTTTAAGTTCACAGTCTCAGGGTGAACATTTGGCCTACAGGTCAAGATGCTGGAATTAAAAGTTATCAGACCACCTGGGTTTCATTTCAGGCTCTGCCTCTCTAGATTTTGCTGGGAGGCAGTGTTGATGGTTCAAGTGACTGGGTTCCTGTTACCCAGTTGGGAGACCTAGGCTGACTTCCATCTCTCCAGTTTCAGTCTGGTGCATCGGAAGCCCCTGCCAGCATTAGGGGAGTTCACCAGGACATGGGAGCTCTCACTCTCTCTGCCTTTAGAAAAAGTAAATAAAACTTCAGAAATTTCTCAGTATCATCTATATAGTATTTTGCCATATTTGTGTTGAGTACTGATGCCTGTTCTGTGTCTTCAATCTGCATTTTTTAATGATTTATTTTTGCTTAAAAGGCACATTTTTTTACAGAGAAAGAGAGGCCTACACTGTCTCAGTGGCCACTACAGCAACATCTGAATCTGAGCAGATCCCAAGCCAAGAGCCAGGAGCCTCTTCCAGGTCTCCCACATAGGCGCAGGAGCCCAAGGGCTGGAGCCATCCTCTGCTGCTTTCCCAGGCCATTTAGGAGGGAGCTGGATCAGAACCTGGACACGAATCGGCACCCATATGGGGTCCCCGTGCTACAAGCACAGGAATAGCATGCTTTGTCACTGTACCAGCCCTCTCAAACAGTCTTTTTTTTTTTTATAATTGCTTGTGTGTGTGTGTGTGTGTGTGTGTGTGTGTGTGTGTGTGTGTGTGTATGCCTTATAAGTTTTAACTGAGAGCTGGGCATGGTGTTCTGGATAAAAGGAATTGTGGTAAAAGAATGATAGGATTAGAGCTGTGTTTGCCTGAGTCTGTGATCCTAATCCTAACCCTAATTGTTTTAGTGTTTTCCAGGAATCTGGAATTTGAGGGTTTCTTTTTCCACCCCTTGGCCATGCAGCATGCCAAAAGGGATAGCAATTGAACATGCCCTTCTCCATGTAGAAGCCTCAACAAGGCTGCAGCTTAGCTGGGCTCCATGAAAACCGCAGGAGGCTATTTTCTGATCACAGCTTCCCTTCACTGCAGGCATTTTTTAGAAAAAGAGAATGCCTATTTCTCAGAGGTTCTCTTATCCCTAGCTCCCGTCCCCTCACCCCCATGAAGCACGAGGGTGTATTTCTGTGATTCTTAGATCCTGGCGCCAGCTCCTAGAGGCAAAGCTGATGCACGGACGGGACACTCCCTATAACAGAGTTCCTCTTCAGGTTGCAGCTCTAGGGCTTGAGCCTCCAGTAGCTCCTCCATGAGCGCTCCTGCAGGACCTCCTGTCTCTAAGGAATCTAACAGGGACTGTAGATTTTTTTGTTTGTTGTGCCTTTTTTTTTTTTGCCCGTTAGGCCAAGAAGGTCGTCTTCAAGGTTCTTACATACCAGACCAGAAATGGGAAGTAAATAATTGTTGTGCTTCTACCCAGAGCTCTGTTTCTTCAAGAATCCAGGTTTGGCATCGGTTTTGTGTTCCTTGGCAAGCCTCCTTGGAGATTTTTCTGGCCCCTCACAAACAGTTTGCATCTGGAGGGAGCAGCGAATCTGAGCTGTTCAGACAATAAGGCACAGCAAATAGTCCCTGTAAACAACACACTGCTCCCAGGCCTGACCCTCTTCCATCCCAGTCTATTTGCACGTTCTGGATGGCTTATTTGCATGCCCTAGGATCTGTCATTTTATTTAGGTATGTGCTCAAATGTCAGTATCTCCAAGGGGACTGTCTGGCTGATATGATGGTTATAGGGCTCTGTCTGCTTAATCCATTTTCTTTGATAATATAATGTGTGCATATGTGTATTATTGATTGCAGGTTCTTTTTTCGACTTAATCGTGATGCCAATATGATGTGCATTTAACACAAAACTTATTTTGGATTTTGCTCTATGCTTGAGTTACAGAGAGGAATCGTCAAGCTCTCTGGTAAGCCTTGGCAGCAGGGCTGAGCAGAGACCCAGTCAGCCAGAAGCACTGATATTCCAGTGTGTCCTGTTGCTTATGCTGTGGATGAAACGTGCTTCGTCATTGGACAGTTTCCATTAACAATGGGATCTGGGGCTGCCGTCCCCTTGTAAGGTGAGCTGTATCTGTGGGACACTCAATCACCAATCTCCCATATCCAATAATACAACACCTGTATTTGTTTTGGGGGGAAGCATACATCAAGGCCATACTTTTTTTCCCCATATGGTAAAACTGAGATTTACACAAGTTAGGTCCTTAATGGAATCAAGATTCAGACATTCAAGTGTTTCTAACTGAAGCCATTCTAGGGGCAATCTGCATGGTGTGTGGCCCAACAGGAACACACACACATAGTGTTAATATTATATGTGCTTATTCCGCTACATAAATGTCACGCATGGCACATTTATCATGATTCCATAGAACATGGACAGAATATCCATGCATATGCCACATCATGTGTATAATAAACAGATACATATATATCTGTTTATTGTGTGCTCCTCAGTGAAGTGTAAGCTCCATGGAGCAGGGTCTTTATTTTATTAAGCCCCTGATCCCAGCCCTTAGTGGATCACCAGGATCAGTCTTCAAGGGCTCCTCATACTTTTTCTATAATTCTCTTCGGTTCCCAGATGCCCTCCAGAACTCTTCCAGTCCTTTCAGAAAATACTTGTAAAATAAATAAGTGAACCCAGGAATGAATACATTCATGAAACTAAAACAACACTTTGGACCCGGCACAGTAGCCTAATGACTAAATCCTTGCCTTGCATGCGTCGGGATCCCATACGGGCACTGGTTCATGTCCCAGTGCTCCACTTCTCATCCAGCTCCCTGCTTGTGACCTGGGAGAGCAGTGAAGGAAGGCTCAACGCCTTGGAACCCTGAACTCACATGGGAAACCCAGAGGAGGCTCTTGGTTCCTGGCTTCGGATCAGCTCAGCTCTGGCTGTTGCAGCCACTTTGGGAGTGAGCCAGTGGATGAAAGATCTTTCTTTCTGTCTCTCCTCTGCCAATCTTACTTTCTAATAAAATAAGTAAATCTTTTTTTTTTAATTGACACTTTGTGGAATATAGTTGCAAGAATAATTGAGCTGATAGTTGTATGAATATTACGGCTTCAACATGGCAGGGTTGATACAGTGAACTGCTCATCAATTCCCAAATGGTGCAATCAGGTACTGATGACACCAAGGGGCACTGACTCATAACGAGGCCCGGGCTTCATAAGTGAGTAAGTGCATGATGGCAAAGGAAAGGAGAAGGGACTGGTTCTAAGCCCAAATTCACCAAACTTCTCCAGAGATCGTCCAGTTAGTTTCTGTTTTAAATATCGCTAGTGGATCTCCAAAAGCAATATTTAAGATTTTTTCTCCCTAAGAAGAAGCAAAAGGTATATTTATTTTTAGTTATTTTTATCGGAAAGGCAGATTTACAAAGAAAAGGAGAGACAGAAAGATCTTTCAATCATTGCTTCACTCTCCAAGTGGGCACGATGGCCAGAGGTAAGCTGATCTGAAGCCAGGAGCTCCTTCCTAGTCTCCCATGCAGGTGCAGAGTTCCCAGGCTTTGGGCCGTCCTCTACTGCTTTTTCAGGCCATAAGCAGGGAGCTGGATGGGAAATGGAGCAGTTGGGCCATGAACCAGTGTCCATATGGAATCCCAGCACTTGCAAGGCGAGGATTTAGTCCATGGACCATCATACCTGGCTCTGATTAACGTCACTTTCAAAGATCACTTTGATGTATGTGACAGAATGTATGTCTCAAATGCTGCTGTTTGTGATAACTTTAAAGGAAGACTTAACAAGGATTTATAGACAGCAGACTGTGTAATCAGCATTTATTTCTAGCTGACATAAAAAAATGGAACATGTCAAAAAGGGGCTTAAGGTTAATTGTTATTTGGCAAAATGAAAACTCTACTTAATATATCTTTCTTGCCACAAATTGGAATATATTCCTATCAGCAGACTTTCGCCTATTACCTCATCTTTTCACACATCTCAGTTAATGCTTCCAATTCTAATGGGAGAGCCAACATGAATTTGCATGCTGAAAGGGTCACGGAACTTGGGATTTATTTTTAATGTAAAATACTTAAAAATTGTGTAAAACAGAAAACTGAAAGTGAAAAGGGAAGAAGTACCTTAGAAATCAAAGTTATCAGGTGCAACATCTGCAAGCATTCATTTTTTTAAAGATTCATTTACTTACTTGAAAAGCAGAATTAACAGTGAGAGGGTGAGGGAAAGACAGAGAGATCTCCCACTCGCTGATTCACTCCCCGAATGGCTGCAACAGCCGTGGCAGGGCCAAGCCTGAGACAGGAGCTAGAACTCCATCCAGACATCCCAGCTGGGTGACAGGCACTAAGCACATGATCCATCCTGTGCTGCTTTTCCAAAACAGGGAGCTGTAAAGGAGGTGAAGTGCAGGAAAAACAAAGAAATCTTCCATCAGCTGATTCACTACCTAAATGTCCACAACAGCCAGAGCTGATCTGATCTGAAGCCAGGAGCTTCCTCCTGGTCTCCCACATGGGTGCAGGGCCCCAAGGCTTTGGGCTGTCCCCTACTGCTTTGCCAAGCCACAAGTAGAAAGCTAGAAGGGAAGAGGAGTAGCTGGAATATTAACCAGCGCCCATATGGAATCCCGGCACATGTAAGTTAAGGACGTTAGCCACTAAGCTACTGTGCCAGGCCCCTGTGTGGTACATTTTTTGCTTCTTATTTATTGAATTAACTCAAGCAAAAGTTATCACACTTGCACATTTAGTGGTTTATAAAACATCAAAAGCAAATTATATTAAGTGATGATTTAATTGATCTTTATTGCTGAGAATGCAGAATTTATCTTTCTTTTGCACTCTTACTATTGCTACACTGAATATTTTGGAGACAGTTTGCTTATGAATTGAATGTAAGATTCTTATTTCATAATCCAGCCAACAGAATAAGATCCAAGATCAGGGTGATTTTTAAAACCATTTTTTTAAATGTTCACTTTTAAGTGGTTGGCCCACACAACTTCTACCTGCTACATTACTAATACAAATTAGGCCTGCCTGAATCATAAATAAAACAGATTCTTCCCCACACCTTGACTTCACACCTGTCCTCAGCAGGTAAGACTGGGCCGACGCAGGGAAACTTCTTCGCTGTGTAATGGCAAGTTCATTCAGCTTCTCTGCATGTCGAGTCAGAACCAGAGCTGCCACATTGGCTGGAGTCAGATCACACGCAAGCTAAAAGCACGGGGGAAAGAACACAGCAATAGAACAGTCAGGAACCTTGCAATGGAAGCGACTTTTCCCGGAGACAAGAGGTGATGGAGTCCCAGGAGCAGGGAGGGCTGGACCACGTACAGACCCAGTGAAATCTGGCCGCCTCTCCAGCTGCTCTCACACTAAACTTCCTGCTTCGCGAGGTGTCTGAGCGCATTTCTGCTCCTTGCTACAGAAGATCCCTGGCAAAGCATACATCATTGTCAAAAGTGACAGTTTTTAATATCTAACTCTTTCCAAATTCAAGAGTTCCAGAGAAGCCCCAGGCAGTGCATACATAATGACTGCTTAGGAGGTGGCACGAACTACAGAGCCTTCTATTGCTTCAACATATAAACACATACACACATATGCACATATATGGAAGCATAAGGGTATATCCGTATATACAATTACAGTGACTAGACTACAGGCATGCCTTAGTGTTTTCTGAAAATGTCCACATAGCATCCCACGGGAAAATAAATCTATAACTGGACCTTGAAAACTAGTGTGAAATATTGTAGAAGACGCTCAGCACAGATCTGCAACTTGATCTAGAGAAGCTGACATAGAGAAACTTCCTGGGCAGTGGTCAGGCAGGCCAATGCCATGACATTCAACAACAAAGCATTTAATTGTGAATCACCACTAATGGGCCACACAGTAGTATTTCTGCCTCTGACTTAGGCGATCATGGGGAAAGGGGACTTACCTACTGTAACTGCCCCAGCTCAGGATGGGGCAGCCCCTCTCTCAACAATCCACATGGTTAGGATAGATCCTAAGACATGCTCTTTCCACGTTTCTGTCTGATTTATCCAGCTGTCAATTTCCATCAAACCCTGAGAGCAGTAAGTATTCCTGTACATACAGCGCTGAGTTGCCCTGAGCCAGACACGACTTTCTGCGCTAAAGGACTGACACTTCTTCTTCAGCCAGTTTGCTGTTATCCATTCAACTCACGATCTCCCAAATTCCTTAGCTTTTGAAATGGCCAAGTTTGGGGCCTACAACCCGTAAATCACTAAGATGAATAGCTGAAGATCAACGGACTCTTGAAATAGAAATGACGTGGACCCTGTATACTTTTAGGCCAGGCTCCAGATAAAAGGACCAGAGGAAGTAAAGTTTAAGGAGGATAGACAAGAGTCATTCAAATAGCATTCCCTTCTTCAGGCTTCCTCTTTCTATTCCCAGCTCTGCCAACCGCTGGTCAAAACCCTTCCCTCGCTTCCCAGAAGCCGTCAAATGCTGCTCACCTAACCCTGCTTAGATCCTGCCATTCATCTGCCTCTGAATTCAAGGAGAGATTCACATTACTGATTTTTCTTACCATGAAACTTTTATTTTCCGGCTCAAGTAAATTGATGTTCATCTTCAATTCCCCCGTGTAATCTCCCAGGCACACTCGTTCTTGTCGATGTGCTCTAGGAGACATACAGCTAGCTCCACTGTGGGCGAGAAGAGATGTAGTTACCAAAATGAAATATAAAGACCAGGAAATGGAGAATCAGTGCGACATGGCCTCACCTCCTCTCTAATGAGTCAGGCTAGAATTTATCCTCCGAAGTGTCTCCTCGGTTTGATCTCACCTAGGGGCAAGTCTTCGAGGGTGCTGTTGCGACAGAGCAGAATTAATTTTCTATCAATAACATTCTACTTTATTCTATTTATGTATTAATTTCTTCACCCGCTGAACAAACATTTATGGAGTGACCTTTTTGTACTGGGCACTGTGCCCAGTTGCTTAAGGGGAAAGATACTAAGTTAGTAAAATACAGATGCTGTCTCTTTGGGAGAAGGAAAACAGCTACAATGAGCCTGTTCTTTTCAGAGAGGTGGCATGCTGGGTTTGGTGCTTGCAGATGGAATGAGAAGGACCTAGGCAAAGCCAGTGTTTCCACCAGAACAAGGGAGATGGATACCCTTCAATCTTTCAATGTGACAAAACCTAGTGCTGGAGACTGGGTGGGTTTTGGGGGAGCAGCAGGGTGATTATGGGAAGCCAATCGAACCCAAGGAGGCGAGATGCCTGAGCCTTATCACAGAGCACAGCTTGGGACTTGGCAAGGACTTCAGCTTTCTCCACCTGTACGGACAGGAGGCTGTAGGGCACTTCAGCGGAGTTTTTCCTGGGTCAATGTTCATTGTCAGTGGTAAATGTTTAAGGTCAGACCTTGCAGACTCTATGAGGGGGCCCTTGATTCCTGATTTGAAGGTAACAATAAAGATTAGGAGAAATGCTAGTCCCTGCTGGGCTTTTCATGATAAATTTACCCTCTTCTTTCACGTCTACTTATTTGCACCTGGAGTGTGAACTTGGCTTCCTTGACTAGGTAAACATCTTAATGAGTGAATTCTCTTGTTTACTGCCCTCCCTGATGATAAAGCACCCAGTGATGCTTGCCAAGTTCTTTGCCCAGGCATGGCACATTCACCATTAGCTTTGTGATGTGGCCCAGTGATCTATGACTGTCCACACTATGCCCAGCTGTTGGTGTGTGGTTATAACGAATGCAGGCAGTTTGGGGGACATCAGGGAGATGAGAAGATGAGCTGAGTAGCAAAACGTCAGTGGTTTAACAGAGAGCTGATTGGTTCCTACAGTCAGGGTTCCCAGATTGGGCTACATGGGGAACCACACACTCTCTCCAGCCCCACCTGTGTCAGTCCCGGTGACCCACATCTCTCAGCTAATAGCTTTCTTCTGTCTTCAAAGCCCACTGTGCAGTTATCAAATCTCTTCCAAGACCATGGCATTTTCCTTTCTGCCCCTGTTGCCAAAACTCCTGTTGCCTTCCTCTTCTAAGGGTGTTTGTGGTGACACTTGGAAGTTACCCAGATAAACCTGTTTCAGTATTCAACTTAACCAACATAATTAAATTGCAGGAATTGGGACCTGTGCATCTTTGGAACCATCATTCAACCCATGGCAGCATCTTCATTGGGTAGAGTCAAAGCAAAGCCTCACAGAACAGCCAGGCACCCATGGCCCATAATTTTAAGAGACCCTCACCTGCCAGGTCCTGCAAGCAGAGGATCTGCAGAGACTGAGAGCTTCTTCAGACTGTGTGCAGCACGTGCCTAACTCGCCCCTACTTTAGGCTGGGCCCTGGCAGTGGTACCTCCACATGGTGAATCAGTGTTGGAACAAACATGGGAGATTCTGGACAACAGGCCATCCCATGGAGGTCCTGCAGGTTCCAGCTGCTTTTTCATGTCTGTGTCCTGGGATGCAGTGGCTGTGAACATACTGCAGCAGACAGGGAGGCTGGCTTAGATGAGTAGAATGGCTTCCCACAAGTCCAGGAATCATGTCCTATTCTAGTAACACCCTGGAGGACAGTGGGTTTCTCCCAGACAGGGGCAGGCTGGTAGAGGCTTTGTTTTCCTCTGGGAATGTGGTTGGGCCCAAGAGTAGAAGGAGAAGGTCTTAAGAATTTTCCAGCAGGGTTGCCACGAAGGAGTGAAAGAGTAGTCCTCAAAGAAAGTACATGCATTTGGGAATAAAGGATGGGAAACCCATGAGGGCTGTACCAGGAGACTTACTGGGGGCCAGTGCCTTGGAAATGGGAAGAGAATGCAGGCATGGTGCACCTTGCACCCACATCCACAGCACCTGGTCTCGGGGACCCTTTGAACCGTGATGCTCCTTTCCCACTGACAACTGTTGGTGTGTCATGTCTCCTGTGCTTGCTGTTGGTGGTGGGAAATTGGTGATAAAGCACATTCTTCAAACCCCAGGCTTAATTCCTTTTCCTTGTGAAAGACACACCCCCATGTCTTCCTCCACCCTCCAACTTCTCCCCCTCACACACTCTCAGCCAAGAGGACAGTGACTCAGGCTAATTATACAGTAGCAGTAGAGGGGAAAAAAATACATACATTTTTTTTCCCAACAGCAGCTGGGCTTTTCTATTTATTTGCCCGCTATTTATAACTCCCTTAGACTTGGAGGCCTTATCTCTTCTTCCCACCCCACTCCCCCAAATGAATTTCTCTAGGGCGGATCCAGTTTTATCTAAATTGACTGGACAGAAGAGCACAGCCTATATAATCCATACCGTGCCAGATAAGGCTTTCTCCTTGTACTCGATATAAAAATAACCAACAAGCAAAATGAGCATGGATAGGGAAAAATTAATTTACTTCCCCGCCTAATTAGTAGATGCAAGATAAATGTATCTTAGCTTAGCTCCCTAATTATAATAATACTTAGCGGTTATGTGAATCTCTTCATCATCAAAAAAATATCATCCTTTGCTGTTGTAAATAATTAATCTCCAGGCCTGGTGTGAGCCTTCTTCTCTGAGCAGAGGAAGGACTGTGAGGTTGGCGGAAAGCAGAAGATGAGGAGGTCGTTGGGCAAAAGCTGCTCCACATGTCCCACGCACCTGCTTCCAGATCCTGAGGGTTCAGGGAGCATCTTATTTGCAAGGCTCACTCAGGGCTCTGCCAGCGGTAAGGTGAGGGATAACTGCCTGTTGGTCTTAGGAGTTCCAGCACCTGCCAATTATGTTGCTGGAACTCCTACTTCAGCACTGAACAAGACCAGTGCTGGCACAGAGTAGGTGGAATCTGGGGGGCATGTTGGAGCAAATGAGCACCTAAGGGCATCCTCAACCTGTTCATGAGTTTGCTGATCAGTTCTTGATTTGGCATGCAGGGACCCAGCCCTGCCATTTCCTCTTTTCTGCAATGGGAACCAACTCCCAGCATCATCTCAGAGCAACTGACAGGTCCTGATACGAGCTGTGACTCCCTCGCTCATCAGATAGCATTGGATACCGGAATGTTTGAAGCAGGAACAATTTCCGCTTTGGGTAGAGTCAGGCTTGACTTCTGCTTACTCCTTCGAGCAGCCTGTGGTTTCTCCAGCTGGAAGCTCTCAGCTAAAGAGGAATCTGACCTAGGCCAGCACCCTGGCTCCAGACAAAGGGGCAAAACCAGGTTTATTGCTCTGCTGCCCTCTGCGCTTCACACAGTCCTTCTGCTCTTGAGGCCCCCTCCTGCGCACATATTGGAACCACAGTAGTACACAGAAAAGGAGAAAGACCAAGAAGAGCAGGAGGAGGAGGAGCAGGAGCGGGAGTGGGAGGAGAAGAAGAAGAAGAAGGAGGAGGAGAAGAAGAAGAAGCAGAGGAAGAAGAAGACAAGGAGGATGAGCAGGAGGAAGAGAAGGAAGAACAACAGTAACTTAGTGCAGCATCCTTTAACAGATCCTCTACAAAGCTTGTTTATTTTTTTTTTTTTAGAATTACTTATTTTTGTTGGAAAGTCAGATATATACAGAGAAGAAGAAAGGAAGATCTTCCATCTGATGACTCACTCCCCAAGTGGTCACAATGGCCAGAACTGTGCCAATCTGAAGCCGGGAGCCAGGAGCCTCTTCCAGGTCTCCCACATGGGTGCAGGGTCCCAGCATGTGCAAGGCAAGGACTTTAGCCACTAGGCTACTGCACTAGGCCCAACAAAGCTTGTCTAAAGAATTAAAATGTTGAAATCATTGCCTAAAGATTTGGCTTTTGTGACTTTGGGAACACATAATCAAACAATAGAGTATCCACAACTAAGAAATTTTGCTTTATCCTTGTAATTAAGAGTGTGAAGAGAGAACATCCCATGAAATAAGTGCTACTTAAATTGTAGCTCTATTGTGTGTGTATACATATATATATATTTAATTTTTCTCTTCTTTCATAGACGTAAGATACACACATATATATATAGTTTCAATTTAAAAATTGTGCAAGCTTCAAGCTACTAGAAAGGGATAAAAATTATAACTTCTAATTATATAGCTTTGAGGCAATGTAATTATCAACTTTTTTTTTAAAAAAAAAAGCAATGCATCTCTTACTCTTTCATCATTTTCTTAATATTGAGCTTTATACTCAAACACGCAAAAGCCTAATGCTAAAGTTCTACCAGTCATCTCTCTCTAATAGCTCAGTTAAAAATTCATTTCTTCAGGACAGCTTTCAGAAGACACTGGTTGGGACATCTGCATGCCTTGGGGATGCCTGAGTTTTTGTCCTGGCTTTGCTCCAGATTTCAACTTCTTGCCCATGCTCACTGCAGGAGGCTGGGGCAGTGGCTCAGAAAGTTCCTGCCAAGCACTTGAGAAATCTCCACTGAGATTCTAGCTTCTGCCTTTGACCTGGCTCTGGCCTCAGGGGAATGAACCAAGAGATGGCAGTTCTCTCTTTCCTTCCCTTTCTCTCTCTCTCTCTCTTTCTCTCTTTGCCTCCCTCCCTTCCACCTTTTAAGATAAATAAATATTTAGCTGAGGCACTCAAGGATTCTGTCTGGTGCAGCTCTAATTGTCTCACACTGAGCCAGTTCCGAGTCAGCCCAGAGCAGGGCAGATAACAGAACAATATCGCGTCCTCAAGTTGCAGGCCAGTTTCTCTGAGGTCCCAGGCAGTGTGCACTCTGTCCTTGGCTCTAGCATTAAAAGTTAAAGACAAGCACACCCCCGGTTTTTCAGAAAATTAATTCAGCTTTTCACTGACATATGCTATATTGACAAAAGGCCGCAGGCCTTTCTCTTCTCAAACTTTCCAAACAGAAGGTCTCTGTCCAAAATAGAAGATCTTACACTGTTCCCGTAAAAGAAGGATACAAAAGGAATGTCAGAGACACCCAACATTCTTTTTCCAAGTTCAGAGCAAACAAAAAAATATGTCAGCCCAGAGGGGATGCATTTAGAGAGATGGGGGAAGAGAGACACGCAAATTTTATTCTATGTTTAAATCCAGACATATGGGCTGTTCCTATTTTAGGATGACAAATACTGACTCTATATTTTGATGATTAATGATATACGGAGATTAGCTAAGCTACATTTGAAGGTCTCACTGGGCTGTCCCAAGATGAATTGTGTGTAGGAACCACCTGCCTATGCTATGTGCTAGCAGTTAACCTCAACAGGGTCACTGTTACGTAAAAGTGGAGAATTCAAGAGGGTTGACCACGTCATGTTTCTCCTGATGAATGTCCTTTTATGAGATCGACTTGTAACAACTCAGAACAGACCTGGGGAAAAGGCTGCTCAGATCCAGGCTTGGTGGGGCAGTCCTTTGCAGGAACTGGGTTGATGTTTCTCAAGGCTGGTGATGAGAGCGTAATACCCAATACCCAGGTTAGAGAATAATGCTCTATGGGAGCCAAACTCAGGTGTCAATGGATACTGGACCATTTCTATTGGTCAGGCTAATGGGAATCATGCTTGCAAAGACACTCATCTTCAACCTTTCCCATGAATGATGATGGGCTATCCTCAGTGTCTATAGTTCATGATTCATTGTTCGTAGTTCAGTGTCCATAGTCTAACAGTTCACTATTAACACCAGAGTTTATCTTCCAAGATCCCAGCCTGTAGCCTTTTTTTTGTCCCTCAACTTTATCTCTACAACTTGTGTCCCAGCTAAATTTCAGATTATAGGGCTAGGGTAGAAACCTCCACCCAGCAGTTAAGATGTCCATTGGGATGCCTGAATTCCAGGTCAGAATGTTTGGTTTTGCATCCTAACTCTGCTTCCAGTTCCAACTTCCTGCGAAGGCACACCCTAGGAGGCAGAAGGCAGGTGATGGTTTCAGCACTGGAGTCACTGCCACTCGGATGGGAGACATAGTTGCTTTGAGTTGCTGGCTCCCATACAGTTTCGCCCTGGCATGGTACAGATGACTGAAGTCCTTTGGTGATGGACTCGGTTAATTGGAGTTCTCTATCTCTCAAAGACAGGGATTCCTGGCTGGTCTGAAATCCAATCTCATTATTAAATGTGAGAGTCTATTGCATTTATCTTGTTGATAATATATATTTATAAAAGACATACACATGTATATATTATAGATTTTATATCAAAGATGCTAACCTTATGGTTCACATACTTGTCTTTTCTTGAAGTTCTCCCTAACTACTGATGACACATCAGAAGCTTAGACCTGAGAAAGTAATACCTAATGCAGGACTACCCAACCCCCATTGTGCAGGGGCCTGTCTGGGTTTCTGAATTCCCCTGTAGGTAACAATTTCAGCCTGGAGAGGGAAGCAAGGTCCAGGTGACTATCCAAGCTGCCACACCAGCTCAGGATGTCTAATAATGGGTCCACAAAAAGCCACGGTCTGTTTCCATTCCCCCAGCTGTCTGCGCTGCCCTTGCCTAGTTCAGCAGATGCCTGGACTGGAGCTAATCACCCAGGTGTATGGAAACCCAGGCTTTGGCCACAGCCTTGTAATTCTGGATGTAGAGAGCCAGGTCCTGGGCTAGAGGACCTCTAGGGGCTGAGCACTGAGGTGGCTGGCACAGCCATAACCACAGTCACTTCTGTCCTGTATTCTTGGTTTCCCTGGACTCCATCAAGGGAAACAAATGGATGCATCAAGAATCTTCTTTTTCATCCTATCCAAAGTGGCACTTAACCACCCAAAAAAACTGAATTTAAAATATCCCAAGCATCTTCTTGACTCTGACAAGTGGATTATTTTCCTACGTGGTCTCCTAAGTCATCCCACCGAAGCTAAAAATCTAAACCTTTTCACCCAATAGGATTTTGAAAATTCACTACATGAAATCCATACCTTATGGGTTGTGTGTGTGTGCCTGCATATACATTTACTACTATGTAAGAGGTTTTCCCGACATTCCTGGCGTTTATTTCATCAAGAAACATTGGTATATTTTGCCTATCTGAATGAAGTTGTTCTAAGGTCTTTAGTAAGCTTGAGATTATTGATTGTGCTCCTTCATGCAAGGAATTTATTTCAGTGGGTTCTCAAAGTTGCTCACAGAAAACTATATGTAGTGCCTTCCTATTATATTTTTTCAAGATGTCTATGGACTCTATTGTGAAGGTTTTCATCTAATGTGAAAGTTTTAGCTGGATATCATCTTTTACTCATTTATGCCCTTCATGAGTAGTATTTTCAGATAATTGCTATCCTGAATTTCTGTATAATGGGTATATATTCAATTCTAACATTTTTCTTTTATCTTCATTGTATCCTTCCTTCTGCCTTCTTCCCTCTATAATTTTATGTTTTCTTTTGTTGTTATTTTTTGAACCTGTCATTGATACTGTCTCAACCCAGATGTTTCGAAGAAGGGAACTTGCATTATTTTTAACATATTGTTTACCCAATACTATGTCAATTAATTCCATAATGTTGTATATTGATACTGAGGCCTTGTTGGGGCTTTTAACTGACCGGATATTTACTCTGTTAGACCTATCTTCAGACCATAGAAGGTCTCCCCAAGAGGCCACTGAACTTATCTGGACAATAAGACGCTGAACTTTATGCTAGGCATGTGTTTGCAAGCAATGAATCTCAACTGAACTTGAACTATGGTTATGCAACAAGGTGGAGGAATCCACCATGGGGGGAGGGGTATGGGAGGGGTGGGGGGAATCCCCAGCGCCTATAAAACTGTACTACATAATACAATGTAAGCAACAATAAAAAAAAAAGTTCTTGAAATAAAGCCTTCCTTATATTTTACACTCTTAAGGTTATAATCTGTTCTTTAACTATATATTTCAACATGTCATATTTTTAAAAGGGAGGGAAAATTCTTCCTGTGCCTTCTGAGGGTCTCCAGCTGGTCTTAGGAATTAACTCCACACACAAAAATAATTAGCAGGAAAAATGCACACATGTCTGATTTTTTTTTCATTTGCATGCAAATGGAAATATTCTCGAGAAAATGAAGACCCAAGAAAGCAGTTTCAAGCTGAATGTTTTTAGAGTACATTAGATAGAGTTGAAAACCATGAAAATGTGACAAGGAATGAGACTTAGCAAGGATAGTTAGCCATGGGGGGTTGGCTGATAGTATAAAAGTCAGTTTAACAGAATTTGTTTATAAAGATTTTTGTTGAACTTGACTTCGATTCTTGAGATAAAATATGCTTTTTTTCTCTCTCTATTTGGTATCCTTTGGTACATGGAGGGGATTTCAGCTTCTGCTTTCAAAAGCAGAAGGCGAGTCACCGTGATTTTCTTGCATATGTTGTTTTTTTGGTATCTTTAACTCAAAAAAGTTAATATACCAGAGTAACATATTTTAAAGTACTGTGTTCTGATCTCCTTCATTGTCATTCAGTTTATTTTTTATTCTAATTTCCATTTTTCTGCAGCTTCTTTTATACCAGGGCATTAAAAGTGATAATACTAAAAAATAAAGTGATACTACTGATACTACTCATTTTTCAAACATACAGGATGTTACAGTTGTCCCTTGTTACTTGAATTCTACCACAATTCCAGAGAAATATTTTGCATCCCTCTTTCTTGATATTTATACTTGCAGGTTTTTTTTTTCTACTCTGTGTTTAAAATGGCTACTTCCAAAGACATTCCAATTCTCTAAGCCTTGCTGTTATTAAGAGCTTTGAAAATGTCATTCAGAACTTTCCTTTATTTTAAGGACTGATTCATTCTATAAATATATGAGTTCTAGTCCCACCTGCTCAGCTTATGAATTAGCTCTCTGCTGATGTGCCTGAAAAACACCAGGAAAGGCTCAAATGCTTGAGTCCCTGCCATCCACATGGGAGAATCAGTTCAAGTTCTTGGCTCTTGGCTTCAACTTGGTCCAAATTTGGCTGATGGAATGAACCAACAAATAGGTTTCTTTCTCTCTCTCTCTTTCTCTCTCTCTCTCTCCAAATAAACACATCTAGTTGTAACAAAAAGAAAATTTAAAGTTTACATAATTTCCTGGTGACTTAAAACTGCTATTATTATCACATGTTCGTGTTCCCTACAATTTGTTCCTATAAAAATACTTATGTGTGTAAGATGCTAAACTAGATAGTAATGCCAACACCCATTCTTTTAGTTTCTTTGTTTTTTTTTTTCCACTTGTGTGGTGTATCTTTTTGCATTTTCATTCTTATGTTTCTTATGTCTTATACTTTTTTAAACAAAATAAGACCAATAATCTGTCATTAATTGGAATATTTTATTTCCCAGCATCCAATAAAAACTTTTGTGCCTGTAGTTAACCTTTTTTTTTTATTGCATTTGCTTACTATTTCTCTCCCTGTATTTCTTTTCTTTTAGGAATCAGTGTTATTACTGACTGTTTCACTCCTTAGCTTGTTATTAGCTTGTTCCTCAAGAAAATCTGACATGAATTCTTGGCTAATTGAAGTGTGAAGTAAGTCAGCGCTTTTGTCATGTGTTAGGCAGGCAAGGACACTGGAGTGTTACGCGTGTGTTTAATTATCTCCTATCACACTCTCCTCAACTGAGTTCCAGATAGTTTAACCCCTACGAAACACTAGTATAGTATCTACACTTAGCATATACTTAAATGCATATACACAGTCACTGTTTCCATTAGCTTTTTTTTTTTTAAATTTCTTTATACTTCTATTTAATTTAGTGTGGCGCTGCTTGCAATAAAGTCCCTCAGTTTGTGTGTGTGTGGTGTGTGAGTGTGTGTGTGTGAGTGTGTGAGTGTGTGTGTGAGTGTGTGTGAGTGTGTGTGTGTATTTCTGTTTCATAACTGAACACTACTTGTATTAGAAATAGAATCCTACTTTTTAAAAATTTTACCTAAGATATAAAAGTTTATGGAGAGTCCTGTGTTACATTGGTACATGTTTACCTATTGAAATGTCCAATCAGAGTAAATATAGCTTTCTCCTCAAGTACTTCATATTGCTTTAGGGGGAAAGTATTCAAAGACCATTTTCTAGCTTTGTTTTTTTTTTGAGAGAAACACTCAATACATTATCATTAGCTGTAGTCACCCCACTGTGCAAAGAAACATGAAGGATTTCTTTCTCCTATCTAACAATATATATACAGCACATGTTCCTCAACCCCTGCTCATCCCTACCTCTCCAATCCCCCAGGCTCTGATCATCACCGTGGTACAGAAAACCTCGGCAATTTGAAGATTTTAGATTTACATGGATGAGACCATGCAGTGTTTGTCTTTTTGTGTTGACCTTATTCCATTGGACATGACTGTTAATTTTACATATATTGTTGTAAATGACAACATTTCAACATTTGTAGTGGCTGAGCAGTATGCAAGTATGTATTTGTATTCTAGAATGTATATTCATTATCCATTCATCAGGTGGTAGATATTTAGTTATGTCTGTTTCTTGGCTGCTGTGAACAGTGTTGCAATGTTCAAGCTAAGACAGAAATCACTGGGGGTGATTTTGTTCCGTTGTATATATACCCAGCAGTGGGCTACTAAATAATATGATAATCCTCTTTTAAGGTGTCTGAGAAACCTGGTCATTGCTTGTCATAAGGGGATGTACTAATCCGTATGCTGCCGCCACCTCTGCAACAGTGCACAAGTGTCTCTCTGCCCTCCACATCTTCCCCAGAACTTCTTATTTAAATAATCAATCAAACTTGAGTGACCAGACATCTCGTGGTGGTTTTGATTTGCAATTTCCTGATGGTTTGGAAAGTAGAACATTTATCATTTACCTATTAGCCATTCGTGTGTCTTCCTTTAAATAATGTCTGCTTAAAACTACTGCTCAATTCTCAATTGGATTACTTGGTTTTTGATGTTGAATTGTTTGAGTTCGTTATATATTCTGGCTAGTAACTGTTGTCAGATTTATAACTTTTATACATTTTCTCCCATTCTGTCGGCTATCTGTTCATTTGGTTGATTTTTTTCTTTGCTATTCAGAAGCTCTTGATTTTGTTGAAATGCCATTTGTCTATTTTTTTCTTTTGTCCCTGTGCTTTTCAGAGATGATGCAAAATATTCTTCATAATATGCTGTCCTAAAGCATTTTCCTCAAGTTTTCCTCTAGTATGTTCAATGTTTTAGGTCATATATTTGTTGTTTAAAATACATTTTGAATTTAATTTTGCACCTGGTGAGAAATATGGGCCTGATTTTATTCTTACAGATATGGAGACTCAACTTTTCTGGTAGTATTTGTTGAAAAGTCTATTCTTTCTCCAGTTTATATTCTTAGAACTCTTGTAAAGGAGTGGTTGGCTTTGGCATTGCATTTTCATTCCTTGTTTATTATTTTTAATAAATCCATTCATTTACCATAAAGCTTATTAAAAATCTTTTGCTTATAATAAATGATTTTTTAAGAAATATGTGTTTATTTTATTTGATGGGAAGAATTCCAAAATGAGGGATCAAGACAAAATGAAAGAGAGGGAAGGAGAGAGGTTTTCCATTTTCACTCCAGTCCCCAAATGATTGCAACATCCAGGAATTAGCCAGAAAGCAGCCAAGGCCAGGAGTTGCATTCAGGTCTCCTACTGGGGCATCAGAAGCCCACGTAGTTAGGACGGCTTCTTCTGTTTGACCAGGTGCATTAACAGGGAGCTGAATTGAAAGGAGAGTGGCTCAGACCTGAACTTGTACTCATATGGAATGCAAGTTGAACAATCAGCGGCACAGCCAACTTGCCACAACAGCAGCCCGGAAACTTTCCTGTAGCTAAGGCAACCTGACATTGATTTTTAAGAAATACAAAGGGAGATAAAAAAAAATAATAAAACTCCACGCTAGTACTCCAATTTTTCACACGTTTTTGATGTTCCATTTTATACCTTTCTATCTTTTCTGTGTTTGAACCTATTAATCAGTCTTTGGTTTAAGCCTTTTTACTAAAGGTCAAAGTACTGCACATAGTAAGTAAAGCATTCTGAATTGGATTAGTAAGCTGCCGTTATCAGTAAATTTACTCCCCGTGCCATGATTTCTAATACAGGTCTGGAGGTGAGACATTCTGTGAGCTTTCATTCTGGAAACGTGTTTCTTGCTCCTTCCTATGCAAAGCCCAGTTTTCTTGGGCACAGTATTGCAGGCTAGCTTTTTCACTGCAGTACTTTGAAGGTTCCAACCCTCCCTCCTGGACTGTAAGGTTTCTGATCAGAAGCCTGTAATCGGGTGAACTCTCTTTTACCTTTTCCCCTAGAGTTTCTGAAATAATCCGCCATTGACCTTAAAGAGCTTGATTGTAATAGATCCTGGGGTTGTAATATACTTCGGTTGAGGTCAAATCTGACAGGAGACATCGGACCTTTCTGTGCCTGAATAGTGGTATTTTCTACAGACTTGGAAACTTTCTGTTATTATCTCTTTGGATAAGCATTCTATTCTTTAGCATACTCAAATAGCCCGTGAACCATAATAACTTGAATCATTCCTTTGATGCTATCCCAAAGTTTCACATAAGAATTCTTTATTCCTCTTGATTACTTTTTTAGGCTGTTTATTTGCAAATAACCAGTCTTCAATGTCATTGATTCTTCTGCATATCTTATTCTGTTATTGAGGTCTCCTATCCTGATTTAATGCCCTTAACGTTAATTTCAGCCAAAAGATTTGCTTTGTTTGTAAAAAGAGGATTTCATCTCTTGCTACAAAGTCTTTCTGCTATGATATTAAATCACTTTCTGTGCCCTCTTGAAGTTCATCAAGTTTCCCTAAAATAAGTATTTTAAATTCTTCATCTGGCATTTGAAAATGTCAGGTGCTAGGTGGTTGGTTTTTGGTGTTGCAGTTTGCTCATCAGGTGGAGTCACGGTTCCCTGAGATTTCTTCTGGCATGTTGGCATATATTGTCATCTGCATAGTGAAGGCTTGGCTATTTTAAAACATTTTTGTAGTTTTCCCAGTTGGGCTTTATTTGTGGCTATCCTTCCAGAAATTCTAAGCAATGTGTTTATTGTCTTTAAGCCTGTGGGACCTACCCCTCTCTAGCACTAGATGGCATGCTAATACAAAAGTTTACTGGAAGTCCAGCTGCCTATCCACTATTACTGTCCCAGTCTCACAGCTTTCTGAGTTTGGACTTCAATCAGATCGGCAGTTGATGTGCTGATAAAATAAATTGAGAAGCAGACTTTCCCTGTGGCAGGGACTAAGCCCAGACACCCAATCCTGTGGCTGCTAAATGCCACAATGTTAGTTCATATCATACATCCACAGCCAATGGAGACCCGGGTACGTGGGGGGACAGAACCAAACGCTGTCATCGTTTGCTGCTGAGATTGATTCCCTTCCTGGTGCTATTGAAAACAGCCATAAGAGATACCGTCAGGCAGGTGCATCCTATCACCGGAGTGTTGAAGACTCCACCCAACACTGGGGCAGGTCCGGAGGCTCCACTCAGGAACACCTGCCTGAGGATGGTGAAACTGAGTTTTGTATTAGTCCAGAATGGATACCCAAGACCTAGATTGTGATCCCTTGCTGCCTGCCCAAGAGTGCGGGAAGAACGATGAAAGCTGCCTGTGGCTACCCAGCAGGGCATGGAGCTGGTCATGTTTGAACCTCTCCAGGCCGTGTGCAACCTCCAAGGTGTACACCAGGCACAGATGAAGCTGAAGATGACACGCCCAGCACAGGTCTCCACCTGATGTCAAGGCAGGCCTAAAGCCTCCGCCCACAGGCACTGGCTTGGCTTCCAAGGCTCTTGGAGGGGATCTGGTACATGAATAACTATTCAAACTGCTGTCCGTATGACAAAATTCTTGCTCAAGCAACTGTACAGCCACCACCTTACTCCACCTCCTTAAAATTCTAAGTTAACTGTTTTTTTTTTCTATTTTCTGTCAATAACTGGCATTTTGATTCTGAAATATTTTGTTTTCCACTATTTATGCTGAGAAATTATGTTTTAGCCTTGTTGTTGCTCTTTTAAATTAATGTAGCTTTGCCTCTAATTTCTGATGTCTTTTTAAATTTTTTTTAAAGATTCATTCATTTTTATTGGAAAGGCAGCTTTACAGAATGAAGGAGAGATGGATGCATCTTCCATCTTCTGGTTTACTCCCCAAATAGCTGCAAAGACCAGAGCTGAACTGATCCAAAGCCAGGAGCCAGGAGCTTCTTCTGAATCACCCACACAGGTGTAGGGTCCCAAGACCTCAGGCCATCCTTGTGCTTTCCCAGACCACAAGGAGGGAACTGGATGGGAAGTGAAGCAGCCGGGACATGAACTGGAACCCACATGGGATCCAGTTGGGTGCAAAGTGAAGACTTTAACCACCAGGCTATTGTACTAGGCCCCACTTTGAAAATATTTTTTTAATGTATTTTTAAAATATAACTCAACTCAGTCTGGGTCTCTCACATGGGTAACAAAGATTTGAGCCATCATGTGCTGCCTCCCAGAGTGTACAATGGCAGAAGCTGGAATGAGATGAGCCGGGAAGACAGCACTCTAATACGGCAGGTGGGCATCCCAAGCAGTGTGCCCAGTGCTCGCCCCAGTGCAGTCCCTTGAAAGGATGTTAATCTCTGCCTTTGGACTGCAGTTTTACTAGGATGTACCTAGAGATGTAAACACTAGGCTTCTTGCACTTGAGATTCAGCCCCTTAAAGCTGTTGCTCTGCATTACCTGCACAAAGCTTGAAGCAGTTATTCCTTCAAATATTGCTTTCCCACATTTCTCTTTTTCCACTCATTCTTGGAGTCCAATTATACCTATGCTATTTTCATCCATATTTCACATGACCTTTACCCTGTTTGTGTATTTCCCTTCTTTGGGTATCTCCATTCTTCATTGTGAATATTCTCATCTTCTGATGAAATATGTTTTTCACTTATTCTATCTTCACTTATAAAACAATTACTTGATAAACCCACATAAGAATTTTGATTGCTTAAGTTTTAAATTTTTCATTTAAAAGGATGTGCTTGCTCTCTGTGCTAGTAAGAATAAAAACTTGCTCCAGCTACCTTAAAAGACAGGTGGCCAATTTCCGCCACTGTGCTCCTAGAGCTTTACCAAAACGAAGTGAAAACAGACCCACAAGAACCTGTACACCATGTTTACATCGCTGGCGTTAGTAGTTCCCGAAATCTTGAAACAATCAAGATGTCATTTACGAGATGGGTAAAGGAACAATAGCACATCCGTACCATGAAAGAGCAGTCAGTAATAAACAGTGGTGAGAAGGCATGGAGGAAGCTGAAACGTTTCCTTGTAAGCGGATGAAGCTGGTATAAAACGATTATGTGCAATGGGACTCTGACTATGCGACATTCTCAAAAAGAGAACATTAGGTAGTGAAAAGAACAACCGTTCTTGTGTTATTAGGGTGGGCATCGCTGAACAGGGATGAAAGCATAGGAGTTGCCCAGGGCACTGAACATCTGTGTTATACTAAATGGTGCTTATGAACATTATGTGTTTGTCAAAGACACAGACCTACACAAAGTGCAAATTCCAATGTAACTATGGACTTTAGTTAATAAAAATCTGTCAGTAGCTATCCATTACTGTAACACATGTTCCAAACCAAAGCTAAATGTTAACCATTAGGGGCCAAAATGGTGGCCTGGCATGCTAATCCTTTACCTCTGGCTCCAATAGCCCATGTGGATGCTGGTTCTAGTCCTGGCTGCTCCACTTCCAATACAACTTCCTGCTTATGATCTTGGAAAGACATGGAAAAATGACTCAAACCCTTAGACCCCTGAACCCACGTGGGGACCTAGAAGAAGTTCCTGACTCCAGGTTCATAATGACCTAGTTCTGGCCATTGCTGCCATTTGGCAAATTAACTAGCAAACAGAAGATCTCTCTCTCTCTCTCTCTCTCTCTCTCTCTCTCTCTCTCTCTAACTGGGACTTACAAGTAAAATAAATAAAACTTAAATTAAAAATGTTAATCATAGGGCCTAGCGTGGTAGCCTAGTGGCTAAAGTCCTTGCCTTGAACTCTCTGAGATCCCATATGGCTGCTGGTTCTAAGCCCAGTGGCCCCTCTTCCCATCCAGCTCCCAGCTTGTGGCCTGGGACAGCAGTTGAGGACAGCCCAAAGCCTTGGTATCCTGCACCTGCATGGGAGACCTGGCTCCTGGCTTTGGATCAGTGCAGCTCCAGCCGTTGCAGTCACTTGGGTAGTGAATCAGCAGACAAAGGACCTTCCTTTCTGTCTCTCCTCCTATCTGACTTTCCAAGAAAAATAAATAAATATTAAAAATGTTAATCAATGAGAAAATTAAAGGAGAGAAGTAGTTGTCTATGCATAATTTTTTCTCTCTAAGCAAATTTGCTATGGAAAAGTATTTTTGAAAAGCACAAAAGCCTTGAACAGGTACTCCACTAAAGACAATATAGCGATGTTAAGTAAATAGATGAAAACATGTTCATAGATAAATTAGGTGAACATGAAACAAAGCAAGAGGATGCCAATACACACATATAAAAATGTCTTCAGGAAAAAGTGACTGGTAATGGCAAGGGCTACAGGGATGCAGAGCAGCTGCTAGTCTCATACAATGCTGATGAACAGACAAATGCAAAATGCGTCAGCCACACTGAACACAATTGGGCAGTATTTATATAGATAAGCACACACAGTATGTTCTAATGGCTCCACTTATAACTATTAACTCCATGACAATCTCTAAATGTGTTTTTTTTTCCTTTGCCACACCAGTAACATGACTCTTCACAATGTTTTCTTGATTATTCCCCAACAAAATCTAACACTGTAGAGGTCAACTTTGTAGGCTAAACCTCTGCCTGCAGTGCCAAGAACCCATATGAATACCAGCCTATGTCTTGGCTGCTCCCCTTCTGATCTAGTTCCCTGCTGATGGCCTAGGAAGCAGCAAAAGCATGACCCAACTCCTTGGGACCCTGCAGTCACATGGGACAACCAGAAGCTCTTGGCTCCTGGCTCCCAATAGGCTCAGTTCCAGCCATTGCAGTCATCTGGGAGTGAACCAGCAAATGGAAGATCTCTGTGTGTGTGTGTCCCTGTCTTTGTCCCTCAGGCTCTCCTTTCTGCATAACTCTGCATTTAAAGTAAAATAAAATAAATCTTATAAAAAGTAAGTTAAACGCTGCTGGCGTACTGTGTATCTGCTTATGCTCCCATACCTCTGTTTTACATAGTCTTTGTTTCCTAAAACTCACTCTTCCCCTTGGAGTTATTCTTTTCTTTGCAATTTTTCTATAGAGACACAAACTCCTGTGGACACACACAAAAAAATTGTGGAGTTATAGCAGTCCTATTTACAACTCCAAGATAGTCAAAACAAAGCAAGTGTTCTTTATTGAATTAAAAGGAAACTGTGGCATATCCATACAATAGAATATATTCAACAATAAAAATGAACAAGCGCTGGTATCTAGGAATGTATATTGGATTATTCTGGGTGAATTAAATCAGAAACAAAGGGCTGTATCATGAATGCATCTCTTCACCAATCTCAAAAGGATAGAATGGCAGTGATGGAGAATAAACCATGAAGTGACTGCACTTAGAGGTAGGGCTAAAAGTATGTCCAAAGCGGACTAACACAGCTTGGAGTTAAAGTTACTCTGCTTCCTTACTGTGTTGGTGGCTTCAGGAATGCATATATCAAGAAATACACCAAGAAGGACCATTTCATCATGTTACCAAGAAAACATTTCAAAATGAACATAAAATTAAAAAGATCTCACATAAATAAACCTGAGTTAAAGCATTGTTAATATGTCTAATCATGTGCCTCAGATGATGGCCCAGCTGCTAAATCCTCACCCATTTTGCAAGCACCAGTTTCGCATATGGGTGCCAGTTCGTGTTCCTCTGCTACATTTCCGATCCAGCTCCATGCTTATGGTCTGGGAAAGCAGCAGAGGCTGTCTCAAATGCTTTGGGCCCTGTACCCAAATGAGAGACCCAGAAGAAGCTCTTGGCTCCTGGCTTTGGATCAAGCACAGCCTGGCCATTGCAGCATTTGGGGAGTGAACCAAATGGAAAATCTTTAACTTAAGTAGCATAATCCATTCGTCAACAGAGGATGTGAAATCCTCAAATAACCAAAAGCAGTCAGAAAAAAATAGTGAAAAAAAGAGCAAATGGAAAAGATAACATCCAGGGAGTAGATATTACGCCAACCATTTCAGTAATCAAGTTGGTGCTGATAAGGACACACAAATTATTTAAAAATGACTTATCATTTGCTTTGTACATGGCAAGTCATGTACAAGGAAAATCCAAGTATTACTGTCATGAACAAGTCCATTTTAAGTTACATGCACACAAATTAAAAGTTAAAGAATGAAAAATAAAACACACCATGTCAACATAAACTGCAAGATAAAATATCTGTAGGGATTCGAAGAAAACATATTTCAAGCCTAGGGATATTATCAAGGACAAAGATGAACATTAATTACTGACTAAAAGAACCATTAATTCTCTGAGAAGACACGTTAACAGCGAAGATTTGCGTACCTGACAGACATCCAAAAACTGGGAGAACTGAAATGAGAAAACAACCGAGCGGGAAAATTGTGAAGATCTATTTTCCCCACTACTAAAAATAAGAATTTCATAGTTTTGATTATGGCACCATGAGGGTATGAAACAGCAGCATTGCAGCATTCGGAAACGTGAAGTGAAAGTTATGCACAAAGAATATTTGCAACTCTTCTGTAAATCTGAAATGATATAAAATAAATTATAGAAAAAAAAATCAATATAGAACCTAATAACATTCTATCCTGCAAATAAAGAGCCCCTGGGTTGAAGGCCTGTTTTGAATGATCTCCAATAATTCATGAACCTACTGGCTTCAGTTTTTGAAGAATGCAGAAGTTCTTTCCTCGCTCTAAGTTCCCCTGTAGTAACTTCCCAGTTGGGGTAAATCCATTTGTCATCCCTTTTACCCAGCTGAATAGAGTTGGGTTCCTGCAAATGTGAACCATAAGTCTCACCAATTTAAAAATAAAAAGTCAGTCTTGCAATCATTTGTTACATTTTTTTTCCTGGCACTTTGGTGTCTTGCAAAACAGAGAGACTTTTTTCCTCCTAAATCTTCTAATAGCCGTTCTCTTTGTAATCCATCACACACGCAGCCTGTGAGACACAAGTCTCGCTAAAGCAATTTTGTTTTGTCTTACTGCAGGACACTGTACGATTTACGGTTTAAATGGTGTATATATATATATTCACATATTGTCTTGTATGCTTTAATGCATGTGTATGGTTTTTTTTGTTTTACTTATGACTTATCCTAAAGTTAACATTTTGCAACCCCATGCAGACAAACGTAGTGACCTTTTACTGAGTCTCCTACTTTCAAGTCTACCGTGGTGCTTAATTCCAGAGATACATGACTGTACAAGAGAAATCTTCCCAAAGTCTGCAGCAACAAACCTTACTCTCCCAAGAAGGTGCCAGATTGAAGGAACCCATGATCAAATGAGTATGAAAAAATACTCCATTTTCATATTCCTTTCGTGGACAGTTCAAAGCACATTGAGATCCATGAAAAACTAGCAGAAAAAAAAAATCATTAGCAGAGAGATATTTAACTTCTTTTTCTATTATTTGGGCAAAGCCACTTTGGAGAACACGCCAAAGGAACCAAACTGCACAGGTACTCCATAGCACTTGGCAGCCAGTCCAGGTACGGAACAAGATTTATGAGCCTGAGCTACACAGAAGACAGAAAGATGATCACACACATATGCTATGATAGAAGAAGAGAAGAAAGGGGCAGGCATTCGGTGCAGCAGTTAAGATGTTGGCTGATGTGAATCCTGGGAGGCAGCAGGTAACAGCTCACGGAGTTGGGATCCTATCGCTTGAGTGGTTTGGCCTTGCACAGCCCTGGCCACAGGAGGCGTTTGGGAGGATGAATCAGTGGATCAAAGGTTCTCTCTCTCTCTCTCTCTCTCAAAAATAATGAATTATAATAAAAAGGAAGGAGTGTGACAGGAGAGTAGAAGAGAGAAACGAAGAATTTTAAGTAGTCTTAAAGATGACACTGGGCAAACAGAAAGACAAAGGCAGTATTTATGTAGTATTATGTGGTACTTCATACACATGCTTTCCTTTTTCTACTTCTATAGGATCCTATAGTTATTATTACAAGGCTGCCCATAATACTTTAGTATTATTATCAATATATATTTTTTTCTTCTAAGAACTCCAAATGGCAGTAACAATATCGCATCGGTAGTTCTGCCATGGATGGCTAGTAACAGTTTGGTACAGACCTGGCCATCAATCAGTAAGACTTAAATCAATGAAAGTTATCCAAGTGCTTTGTCTAGGATTCGCTCTTATGACAAAGGAGTATAAAGTTTGCTCTGTGGTTTGTTGCTTGCTTGGTTGATTTGGCAGAGAGACACAAAGGGAACTCCCAAGCACTGGTTCACTTCTCAGATGCCAACAACAGCTAGGGCTGGGCTGGGACCAAAGCCAGGCACCAGGGAGCCAATGAGCGTTTCCCACATGGGTGGCAGGAGCAGATACCCTGAGCCAACCAGGCTGCTTCACAAGATTCACATTGTTTTATTGAGTCATCAGCTTCGGGGAAGATAGTGAGAGTTTCTCATTTTGTATCCACTGACAGATTTTTTTGCTTGTATTATCCTGATGTGTTTTGACATCAGATTTGTTTTCTTTATAAATTATATTGATTTTCTCTATTTGTTCCGAGACTTGGATCACTTTCTGTTGTGTCAACATTTTCTGCTCCTAAATATTTACATGGACTTCTTATTACAATCAATGAGATCTGAGCCATCACAGGCATCATTTTTAAATTAATTGTTCTACCTCACTTTTTATAATTTTGAAAATTTGAATGCTTTATAGGAATTACTATGCAAGTTTCAGATTAACTACTACATATCATGTGTTTTATTTTATTATTGAATCAGAATTTCATTTAAAATTACTGTCTATCTCTTTGTATTTTTTTAAGATTTATTTATTTTTATTACAAAGTCAAATATACAGAGAGGATGAGAGACAAAGGAAAATCTTCCATCTAATGATTCACTCCCCAAGAAGCCACAGCGGCTGGAGTTGTAACAGTGCAAAACCAGGAACCAGCCTTTTTCAGGTCTCCCACACCGGTGCAGGGTCCCAAAGCTTTGGGCCATGCTTGAGTGCTTTCCCAGGCCACCAGCAGGGAGCTGGATGGGAAGCAGGGCTTCTGGGACTAGAATCAACACCCATATGGAATCCCATCACATTCAAGGCAAGGACTTTTAGCTGCTAGGCCATGGCACCTGGCCATTCTTTCTTCTTTTTAAAAATATTTATATATTTATTCATTTGTGTAAAAGGTCAGCAGAGAGAAAGAGAGAGAGAGAGAGGGAAAGACACAGAAAGACAGAAAACATGCAGTCAGTGGCTCACTGCTCAAATGCTCCCAACGGGTAGGGTTGTGCCAAGCCAAAGCCAGGAACCTGGGACTCCATCCCAGCTTCCTGCACAGTGGCAGGGATGCAGGCCCTTGGAACATCTTCTGCTGTTTCCCAGATGCATTAGCAGTAAGCTGGATCCAAAGCAGAACAGCCAGGACTGAAACCAATGTGCTCTTATGGGATGCTGACATCCCAAATGGCAGCTTAAGCCACTGCACTGCAGCTTTGGCCCCACAATGGTTCGATGCTAACCCATTTTATTATAAGAAAACACTGAACAAGTTGATCAAAACAGAAAAATAAAGCAAGACTCCTTTCAATAGAAACAAAATTTTGCTGACTATATTTGTTGAATTAGGAAGTCTTTTCCAATAAGTGTTACCTGCACAGAACCAATATTCAACATGAAAGCTAACAATAAAACAACAAAAGGCCTTCCTGCAAATATTAGGAGCCAAAAAAGTGACTGTTGGCATCACTGCTACAGAATATTATACAATAACAACCACCACAACAAATAACAATTATGTTCTTTTCAGAAATTAATTATTTATTTGAAAAGCACAGTGACAAAGAGTGAGAGATAGGAAGAGATTCAGGGAGAAAAATCTTCCATTTGCTGGTTAACGCCCCAAATACCTGTAACAGCCAGGCTGGACCAAGCAGAAGCAAGGAACCAGGACTGCTGTCTGAGCCTCCCACATGAGTGGCAGTGACCCAAGATCCTGGGTCATCATCTGCTGGTCTAGCTGCCTGGCATGTTCTTGGGGAACTATATCAGAAGTGAACACTTGAACGGAGGCTCTGATATGGGATTTTGACACCATAAGCTGTGGCTTAACCTGTGCGCCAAGTCCACTGTAGTAATATTCTTAATAGGATTGTTTCTGCATATTCTCTACTTCCAAATTTTAGTTCTCATATCATACCACATCTACATGCATTGCTTACATGAGAAAATAAATGGCACAATTTGCTCTAAGCCTGGCAATCTTGGCTTCAAACATGAGTTTCATAGAGAACTATTTCTGTAACTTTTGGCCAGAGTGAATAAGCAAAAATACAAATAAAAATAGATAATCCATAAGAATCACAGTCACTAGCAAATAATATTACCAATGACGAGTAAAACCAATAATCAAAGTAGGTCATCAACATTATGTTATTCATGTATAGAACTGGCGAAATATAGCTAAGATAAACACTCGATCCTAGGAACAATAAGCACAACATTTTTCCCTTCACAAGGCAGGTAGCAATGAAGATGAGAAAAGAACAGTTCAGGAAGTAGAAAGGGCAGTATCTGTGGGCAAGCATAAGAACTGTCATTTTTGGTTCTGGATGGGATTTTTAGAACTGTGCATTATTTTGGAAAACAACTCTTCTGCAAGGCAGGTCCCTGTGTATATGACGTTTATAATTGTGAGTGCTAGGAAGTCATCTGTTGTTTTGATAATAGTGGAGAGGATGGTTAAGTTATGGTTGATTGTCTAAATTGTCTGTTGTAGACAATAATTATTTTTTTTACCCTAAAATGATGCAGGAACATTGATATCCATTCATTTTTACAGAAAAAAAAAACCCCACACACAGGTGCAAAATGGAATGAACATTATGATTATAACGAAACTGGCGCCTGAAACCTATCATGACACAGAACGTGAAACAATAAGCAGGGATGCTGTTGGAGCTTGGATGTTCTAAATAGTGGGACAGAACAGCTGCCAATGCCCTGTACAACGGGAATCTGTTTTCCTACCAGTTTCAGCCCATTAATGTGGAAGAGCACTGGCTCCACTGCCAACACTGATGATGCCAGCACTACACAGAGGCAGTGTCTTCTCTTTAAATATCGGGAGGTCCTCAGTCACACCCAGCCATTACCCAGGAGACCAGGAAAACAGTAGGTGACAGAGCATGCTAACGAGAGAGTGCAGCGACAGAAATGTGAGCAACGATGGACAACTGGAGAAACAAGACTTGAAGCACAGGTTTATAGTTCAGAGAAAAAGAAGAGTACCAACACAAGGCCCAAAAGGGAATCACCATTATGAAAAAAAAATAAAATACATGCAGATAGAATTAAGGCTTTGCATCCCTGACTCTGCTTAAGCTCCTTAGTGACAAGAGGCCTGGGACTTACAAGCAAAATCAACAATTTGATATAACTAGAGAAAGTTTTGGAGACTATGTTTCTTTGTGTCCAAGGCTTTCCTGATTGTATGTGTGATCTGAATCACGCTAGCAGGGAAGGATGGTTGACTGTGTGTGTGTTTGTATGTGCAGACACATGCACATTTGCATGTGATTTTTTTTTAAGGAGTAAAACATGAAAAGCCAGCATGGGGGTGGATGAAGATGGAGATTCTGCTTGAGCGTGTAGTGGGCTAGAACTGCAAAGTGCTTACATAGATGCACCTGTGACACCATTTTTAGTTGTAAACTGGTAACATATGGGCATGCTCATGGCAAAAGTTTTTACGTAAACATTCCCACATATTTATCTCCAGTTGTCTGGTGCTTTATATTAAATATTCCACCATGTAGTGACTTATAATAATTTTCTAACAATTTTCAGCTTGATTAGGAGCTAGGAAAGGTTGCCCTTTTCCCTATAAGTATCACCTAACATGACTCCAAGCCTGAAGACTGTAAGGGTGGGTCCTATGGTGTAGTGGGTTAAGCTGCCAGTTGGGACACTTGCATCCTACATTGCATCTTTCTTTAAAATTCAGTATGTACAGTTCAAACATTTGTGAAGTAAAAGGGAAGTTACACATGACAAGAGCATTGGTTAACCCCTGCAGATCATTCTGTCCAATAAGAACAGGGGGCACACACTAGTTACTGCTCTATTACAGGTCTGAAATGGAGATAAATGATGATGCTACTCACTACCCTGGAATTCTTCTCTGCCATCCTATTTTCCAGCCATTCGTCACTTGGTTTTCCCCATGGATTCAGTCACCCCTGATGTATAACAAGTGGCAACATGAGTGGCTGTGTCCTTTCTTGCCACTGCTCTCTTGTGGCTTTGATTCGCATAGTCAGAGACCTGCTTTCACTTTGTGCTACCTGTATTTCTTTCTGTCTATACTGGTGTAATTCTTCTGAAACCTGGTAGCCACTTCAGAAGTTAATTTATCATCAACTACACCAATTAAAGAGCCATATCCGCGCATCTGTTCGAGAACAGCTCCTCTTCATATTACACTTTCTAAGTCGGCTCTTCATATGTGTGTATAGGTATCCCTCTCTCTCAGATTCTCTTCATCTCTCTCGGCTTAGACAGGAACATATGAAAGATATGAGGATCAGGAACATAAAGCTGACTGTCAGGGAGTAACTCTAGTACTACACAGATTTTTTTTTTTCAGGTTTCATTGCGTTTAATCCTTATACTAATCTTATTATATTGACATTGATATCGTCAAACTATTTATCAAACTAACAAAATTTAAGGACTTTGCTTAAGGTCACTAAAGGAATTCATACACAGAGATTATATACATATTTAAAAAAATAGTTTTATATGTGTATATGTGCACTTGTAGAAAATGGATAAAATTACTATACAATTATAACAAATTGATAAAATATTACTGTGATTAGAAAAAACACATATGTCTGGGATACTGTTATGATTGGAAGGCTACAGAGTTAGCAAGTTCCTGCTCAAGGAATGATCTTGCTGTAACTTTGCTTATCACATCACACAAAAATGGCTGACATTGATCCATGCTCTAATTATCAGTGAAGAATCAGAGGTTGTTGCACTGTGTACTTTCCTTGACAAATCCATTCATTCCTCAGGGAAAGAGTTCTTTGTCTTTTCTCAGCCACATTTCAAAAATAAGGGCCGTTCCACTCTTATGTGAATAAATACCATCACCTGCTCTGATTTTACTCTATGGCCATGGGCATTGCAAGGTCCAAGTGCCTATTTTCCAGGGTCACCTTTTAAAGGGAATGTAATATTGCAACTAACTTATTTCACTTTTAACTTGACATAATTAAACACCACCCAAAGGAGCATGAACTATGGAATTAGATCAGGGTTACAGGGTAGAATTCTGTGACCACAGAGAAAGTGCTTAAATTGTATAAACTTGGTATAAAATTTGACAATGTCAATATAAAAAAGTTTAGTGAATGAATTAATTGAAAGAATGAGTGTTTTGTTTGTTTGTTTGCTTGTTTTGTTTTGTTTTTTTTTAAGATCCAGCTACTGCTTTTCACAGAGTTGTTACTCCCTCATAGTTGGCTCCATATGCTCCTCATTTCTTCCGTTTTCTTAGCATATCCTACACAGGTCAACAGGATTGGGTCTTTCACCTGTCGGAGTACCTGGTGACTTAGCATTTGCTTCCACAAGGAAGGCAGCATGCAGGTTGATAGACAATATTATCCAAGAAATGATGTCATGGATAAATGGAGGGGGGTGTGAAGGAGCTCGCACAGGGAAGAATGAGACTGCGTGAAGACTCTGGCTGTTCCCTAGCTTGAATCCTTGCATCCATCACAGATATGAGGAGACTTAACTACCTGGCTTTCATCTTCACACAAAGATAAACCTTGCTTTTGCTAACAAAGTGAAAAGAAAAGACTAGGGTCCAGTAATCCAGTAGTTAAATCTATTCATATGCTAGCATACATTTCATGAGTAAATCACATAATTTACACACTTCTCTGTTTCTACTCTGAGAAGACAGATTGTCATCGTGTCTTTAAATTCACAGGGCCCACAAAGGGTTTTGTTTATAAAAATCAATACGCTCAGAGCTCCTTATTTTTTAAGCTAATCTGTTTCATCTGTCACCTGTGTGCTGGAAAAAAACAAAAAAACAAAAAAAAAACAAAAAAAAACAAAGTCCCTTGTCTTCCAGCAAGAAGCTGGATTTTCTCAATTCTTTGTGGTCTGCTATTAACCGGCTAAAAGCCAAGGTCATCCATATGAAGAACACGGAGAGGGAGGCAGATGTCTCTCATGCTGATGGAGGTCCTTGACAGTAAGTAAGTGGACAAGGACTCTATAGGGTTGTATGACGTGTAATCTGTCACACTGCCCAGTGTGCCTCACCTAGTCTTGCTTTGCTTCAATCATGTGGCATTGCCAGCAGGTGGATGGAGCTTTGATGAAGAACCTGACGCTCACTGCCCCTCCTCTACCAGGACTCCCGTGGTTCAAGGTCTTAGGCCCACGAGGTCAGGTTGGATGGAGTATTAGACTTATTTGCCATAAAGTGTTCAACATCTGCCATGGACTGGTAATAAATGACTTCTCTGTAAATATCATAGTACAACTCAAATAGATTCCCTAATTCAACTACACTGACTTCCATTGTATAAATAAATACCTAAGAGTTCTCTAGGGCTTTTGACTAATTCCATGTTTCACATTTTTAGATAATTATTCCAGGCTATTAACTTAATTCATTTCTTCTGTCTGTTTTTTTTTTTCACAAACCATTGACTTGTCTTGCTCTTTTTATTTTTAATTTAAAAAAATTCTGTTACTATAAAGAGAATAGATTTTATGTATCCCATATGTATAGTTCTAAGAAATTGGACCCACTTCTCTTATTTCTTTTGTCTCAACCAATCTCCTTTCTCCCCTTCCTTCTCTTCATTGTTTCTTACTAAGTGATAATTTTTTTAATTTTTTATTATTATTATTTTTTTATTGGAAAGGCAGATATACAGAGAGGAGAGACAGAGAGGAACATCTTCCGTCTGATGATTCACTCCCTAAGTGAGCACAACGGCCGATGCTATGCCAGTCCGAAGCCAGGAGCCTCTTCCGGGTCTCCCACGCGGGTGCAGGTTCCCAAAGCTTTGGGCCGTCCTCGACTGCTTTCCCAGGCCACAGGTAGGGAGCTGGATGGGAAGCGGGGCTGCCAGGATGGAACCGGCGCCCATATGGGTTCCCAGGCGTGCAAGGCGAGGACCTTAACCACTGCGCCACCGCGCCGGGCCCACTAAGTCATGATTTTAACCCACTCTATATTTACATCCTTGATTTGTCACAGACTTTAACTTAACCAATATAAGAAGACCCCAGTTCTGTGAGATTATAAACAAAAGCTACATTTTTTTAAATTTGTTTGTTTGTTTATTTGAAAAGCAGAGTGTCAGAGAGGGAGAGAGTGTGTCTTTCCATCTGCTGGTTCACTTCCCAAGTCCTCACAAATGTTCTGAAACCATGAGGCAGGAACTGTTTGGTCTCCCACATTGGTAGCAGGGGCCCAGCTTAAGTCATCATCTCCTTGCTTTTCCAGCCAGGTGCATTAGCAGGAAGCTGCATCAGAAGTGGGGGAGCTAAGACCCAAACCTATACCCCAATGTGGGATGTGGCATCCCAACAGTGCCTTATTTCATAGTATCACAATGCCTGCTCCTTTTCTACTTCTATAAATCCAAAGCTCATTTAAAAGTGTGTTCTGTTGCTCATAATTTAAAGCCATCCATTATTCATTGTTTAATGTTGTACTGGGGTTCTCCTCAAAAACAGAATCAATAGGAGATTGGAAATAGATAACGCCAGAAGTGATTTAGAAGTTGTGGCTTAAGTTCAGTGGAAGCTGGAAACTGTCTCTGCCCGCTTCTAGTAAACTAGAGACCCAGGAGCTCCAACCATGCAGTTCAAAGCCCTGGCAATGGGATTCTGGACTGACTCTGAAGCCCCAAGAATACAGCACACTAAGGGCTCCTGCCCTGACCTATGGCTGACATGCAAAAGGAACCATCACAACTGATTTTGATATCTGTTAGCTTTGCTATATGTTTTAAGTAGTGGATGCCATTTTAATGTTTTCACCGGTTCCACAATTCTCGGTAAGTAAGCGTATTTAATGAGTGGATTTTTCCACTTGTATGTTGGTGTTGTTTTCTCATTGGATTTTGCTCTGTATGTTTGGTCGCTATAGACTAGCTGAAAGCAGCTTTTTGTTAAGAGTTCCTTTGCGTGTTCATTCAAAATCAATATTTGTGATGGTCTCATTTGTTTTATTTTATAAGTACAACTTCGTGAAACTCAAAGTAATGCATAGTTATTTCTGCAAATAAATTTATTTCTCACAGATTCACAAAATACTTTGCCAATTCCATTTGTTCCAGTATCTTATTATTCAGTATACATACCCTTGTGCTCCACTTATCTGCTCTGTCACCTCTAAGAGGGGCGCAGTAAACCCTCTTTCTGATTTTGTAGCTTAGTCAAAATGTCTTCCACAGCTAGTCATTTTTCTTTGCATATTTCAAGGTACATTTTTGGGTGCTTAAATATCATCGAATCTAATATTTTCTGGTAGGTTATTATTTTCATCAGTATGAAAAATTGTGTTAAACAAAGTTTTTCATCATGAGTTCTACTTAATCTGACTTCATTTTGATTGCAAGAAAATCTATTTTAATAGCTGACTGCTAGTCATTCATGAGAATGGTTATTAATATATTTTGTTGACAGCTCATATGTTATTGGGTGATTTTTATTTATCCTGAGTCTTATTTATGCGCCCAAATACAATTTGAAAAATTTTGTATCATTGATTATAAATGGTAATTCCTTCTTGAATATTCTGTTTTGTTTCTCTAATGATCAAATGTGTATTTACTTTATTTCCACTTGGAAATAAAGCTTACCTTTAAGAAGTTAACACATGTACTTAAAGTTATGCTAGTCATTTGTGTTGCTGGCTTTTACCCCATGTCTACTGCCTCTTACCAGCCCTTTCAATTCCTTATTCAACAAGATGAAAAGATAATGCTATTTGTTTCTTTTTTTCTACCTGCTATGAAGTGCGACATTGGTGGCATGCAGCTTCAGATCATGCAGGATTTTAGATTGAGGTTCCTTCTGCAGTTAGCTGTTCTGCCTGAGCTCTCTGAGCATACACACTCAGTTGCAGAGGTCACCGGGATGTCGCAAGGGCTTGCTTTGTGGACTTCTGGCATGATCCCACCCAAGGTTCCCAAACCGGACTCCTGCTTGGAGCCAGTTCACTTTGTGGCTTTGTGTACACTTCCCAGAAGGGATGAGTTTTTGGACAGGACCACATGCTCCCTGGTTGTGAGTCCTAACACATCACACAACTTGGGGGCACTGGGACCTGTGCATTTTCACCATCTTCTATTTTTAGGCTTAGAGAATCTCTGCAAAAATTGTGGCAGCTTATTTCTCCTCTTATTTTGGCTTGTGCTGTCATTTTCTGCTATCTAATTTATTCGTTCTATGGCTTTCAAATATCGCATAGTTCACGTTCTACTAGAAATACCGTTTTATTTTTCTAGCAGCTTTCTGTATTTAATGTATCTCTTTTCTTCACTTCTTTATTGAAAGCATGTTGTGCTATTAGTGTCACTGTTTTGGTTTGGTTTAGTGTAGTTGTACACAACGTAAGGGATAAATTTATTTTTGCATGAATGTGTCACATAGAACTACTTATTGTATATTCCAGGTAATGCTTACATATACATTTATTATCTGTTTAATTTATCCATTTTGAAATACTGTCATCAAGTGCTTAAAGTACTTGCTTGCATCCATCTTATACCTGTACAAATGATTCATGCTTCTTTACATGTAACAGCATGCTTTTTCTTCCGTTATACATTCCCATTTGTGTTAAGTCTTTGTCTTAGTGATTCATCTTATTTTCCCTGTATTACATTGCTTGATCTATTTGCTAGATTATGCATTTCAAAAGTTTTCACCAGGCACACTACCTGAAAAACATATGCATTTGCATATGTATTTATGCACAACATTCTGAAAATGAGTGTCACTAGAGAGAATTTTAATTCATTCTTATGTATAATATGGGCTAAAACATTTGGTTTCATTGCTTCTGTCATAATCTTCTTTGGCTTTTCATTAAATTCTGGACTCTTTATTATTACAGTTTGATTTTTGCATTATCCTAATTTTTGCTAGCTCAGATGATTTTCTCTTCAAGTCCCCATTAATTTAAAAATTCTGTGTTTTTACATTACCGCAAATGTTATCCTTTGAACATAAAATGTTAATTTCCCTGTTTTATGTGTTAATGTAATATTAAGCAATAATTACACACTTTTAACATAAAGTTTGCTCAGGCTTTCCTATTTCCAGTGGAAGTGAATGGAGGATTTTAAACCTCAGATTTCTGATCGTTAGACTTGAACCTTCTCCTGAGTAATTTGGAATTTTTAATTCCCAAGCTGGTGCTTAATGTCTCCTGTCTTCATAACTTACGGTTACATTATTTGAGTAAAAACTACCTGCACTATTGCCATTATTTATGCATATCACAAGTATGTATTTATAAATGTGTTTATATAAACGTGTAGATATATGAGTTTCTTTGCTCTTTGTCATGCCATATTTAATATGGTCAGTTTAATTAAGCTGCCATTTGAGAAGAGTAAATCCATATGTCCTTATCATTTTAATTAGATAATTACACTGTATAATATGTCCTGTAATTCCTTGAATGAAAGTAAATCTATCACATATACACATATGCACACCTCCTTGTCTCAGGAGGTGAATGACATCTTCCTGGGCACACGGTTTGAGCAGCTCATGTATTTCCTTCTCTAGTTTTGCATGTTATTGCACAGCATCCCGGTAGTCTGGGAGTGTCTGACTCTTTCCTTGGAAATCTGTTCACTCTGCCTTAAAGAGTGTGGTCATCATTCTTCTTCTGCCCGATGCTGATTCTCTGTTCCATCTGTTCCATTAACCATTTTAATAATTCTGATGATTTCTACGTTAGTTTTTTCCAAACCTCACTTTCTTCTCTCTTTCTTCCCCCTCAAAAAGTTTGTTCCTTTTGGGCAATTGAAGTCAGAATGCCTGACCTTCCAAAGCACAAGTCTAATATGTTTCTCTGCACTTTGCTCTTTAGTTTGTATTCTGAAATTATAAAACTGTCTAATCTGTTTTGAGTGACTAAATAGCCAGTTTAACCAACCACAAAAACTGTAGCTGAGCAAGAGAGAATTCTTCCAAGAAGATGATAAATAAAACAATATGCAAAGAGGTTATGCAGCTCCTTCTCTGGTTTGATTGGTTTGTTTAGGGACCTTCTCAAAGCATCTTCTCTGCCCTGTCAAGTCCCCTCAAGCTCCTGGGTCAGCTCTCTGCACCTGATACTACTCAGGTGAAGCATGGTGCTGTGGTGGGAGAACCATGTGTCTGTGTGCATCTGCATGTCCTTCAACTTATTCAAGCCTCTCAGGGCTTAGATTTGCTACTCCAAATCTGTTGTTCCAAGAACTGAACCCTCCTGGTGGACTATGGACAGAGGTAGGATGTGTAAAATATCTTACTCAGTAGAGAGGAAACAGAATTCCTTTTCATTCAGTAAGAAAGTCATGGAAAATCCAGCTTTGTATCACATAGAATCTCAGTCTCCCTGTACTATTGTGATCAGAGAGATAGTGGGATTGGTGGTCTGAATAGTGCAGGGGTCAGAAAAATGCTTGGCATGCTACCGGAATGACTCAACACTGATGACCAAGAGATGTGCATATACCAGCCCCTAGAAGCTTTGACTGTTTGGGTACACATGGGAGGAAAAATTAAGGTCTCAGATGGGATTTAAGTTGCTAATCAGCTGCCCTTGAGATAACGAAGTTCCACTGCAATGTCCAGACAATTATAGTGATAAATGAGAAAGGAAGACACAGAGAGAGAGAGTCAGGACAGAAATGTGACTGACAACATGAGCAGAAGTCAGAGCTTTTTGTGTGAGAAAGATCTTATCTACTGTTGCTGGCTTTGACACTACTGGACATGGCCAAGAGCCAAGCACTACAGGCAACCTCTACAATGTTAAAAGTCAAAGGAAACAAGTCCTCCCCAAGAGATTCCAGAAACTAGCTTAACATTGAAGAAACTTTGGCTATAGCCTGTGGAGACCAATCCTCAATCCCCTGACCTCACAAATTGTATTTGTGTTGTTTAACTCAGTGAGTTTGTGCATCCGTGTAGTCCTGTTGTATACTTTTCTTTTAGGAAGAAATTTCTCAAACCATACAATATACTGCTTTTCTTGAAAAATCAGTGAGTATAAGTAACATCACAGCAAAGATCTATAGAAGGTAAGAGAAAGCTTGACTCATTGTTGCCCAGCCATATGAAAGCATGAGTTCTGTTCCAACTGGCTTCCATCTACCAATTCTTAACCATACTGGAATGTGCTCCTCCAGGATGGGCATTTAGCTCAATGGGGCAGACTCTGTTTGGCATGTCCATACTAATATGCCTGTGTCCAAATGCTTGCTCTGCTTTCAGTTCCAGCTCCCTGCTAATGCAGAGTGGAAAGCATCAGTTGATGGCTGGGGCACTAGGGTCCTGGTTACCCAAGAGGGAGATGTAGATGAAGTTCCAGGCTCTTGGCACTCATCAGGCCCAGCTCCAGCTATTGCAGCACAAGGAAGATCTCTGTTGCTCCATCCGTGACTGTCTTGCTCTCTCTATTGAAATAAATAACAGTAAATAGTTTTGTATATACTCTAAGCACTGCTCCGTAAGTGGGTTATACAGAATTGAATTCCTAAAATGCCAAGATTTCTATCCAAAGGTGTAAATCTGTTTAGAACAACTGAGTACAGGGATGGAAATTCTGTTAAGATTCTTTTAATTTAAAAAGCATTCAACATGGAAATTCCACAAGAAGCTAAACATGGGAGATAAAAAAAGAAAAATGTGCTACAATTGAAGTTTATTATTGAGAAATTGAAGTCAAGCTTAGTTTTAACTCTGATTTATCATGAAAATGGAAAACAACATTGGAATTTGGGCAAGGGTCTACCAAGGCAGAAGAGGTAGGAGAAGCATTTAGTCCCCGTCCTCTGCCACTGTGAAGTTGCTAACTCCCAGCACATTGAGCATCACACTTTTCATGTTTATCAGAGTATCTAAGCAAGGCACTTGATGTGGAACATTCCCTAATTACAACTGGAAAGGTAAAATAACAGAAACGACTGAAATGTTAGCTCTTACTTTGTGACCCAAGCTCTAGGTAGAGAAACAAACATAAAGAAACATATGGCAGATCTTGGCCATGAGCAGAAAGACAGTGTGAAACTTGTTTCACAGGAAATCACGAGGAGCTGGGCAAGGCAGGGAATGGGAGCTGATGAATGCCAAGGGCCAATGGACAGTAGGGACTGTTGCTGCTTGAAGGTCTCCCTGCCTCTGTGATTCATCAGTCACATTATGTTATGGTGGCACTGGGGAATCCCACAGGGAGGGTTCAAAGGACTAATGAGAATGTGGACCAAACAGAACCAGAAATCTAGAAGAACAAGGCATGAGGACTTACTGGTCATTGACTTTAGCCTTTGAACATGAGGTCATAAACACGCAGCGTCATCTGCTCTCACAGTGAGATCTACTCTTCTTACCACAATCCTATCCCATGTACTCCTCCACCCTCAACCGACACTGTTCAGACCCTGTTTAATGTTTCAATACTGCCAACCCCCTTTGTATCACCAGAGTTTGACCATCATAAATCACATCTTAATTCATTTGTGTGTGCAATCAGTAGAATATAAGATCTCTGAAGGCAGACATCTTGCCTATCTTGGTCACATCTATGCAACCATGTTCGCTGCAGTAACCGACTTAAGTATTTAAATCATATTTGTTGAATGAATGCATGATCAAAGCCCCACCATATGGAATTTACATGGCCAAGAGCTAAGAACAAATCACAAGGTATATACTCAGTCTGGAATACAGGATTTTATTGCAACAACTTAGAAAAATATATTATGAATTTTCTTTAAAATTCAGCAATAAAGTCTGTGAATATAACATTTTCTCTTCACAATAATGTAAACATTCTGCTACAGTCCCTCTTCTCATTTTCCCAATGAATCTCTTTGATGATTCCCACAGATGTTCATGAGTTTCCATGCTTCCTTCTCTGCTTGCTTCTTTGCACTTTGCTGAAATTATGGTGTGGCAACTTGAGCACCATAAGGGGCTCATGCAAATCTCTATTTATCAAGGCACCGAGTAAGCCATGCTATCGAGTATCAAGCAGTCACGTGTCAAATTCAAATCAGAGAGCAAGTTCTTCGGGGGTTGGAAGACTGTGGAGATGGACTGTAGGTAATGCATGTCCCAGGTAACATTAGCAATCATTTCTACACTTTTCAAGTTCAGCTGTGTAGAAAGGCTCTAGTATAACATAATTCAAAAGAGTTCCATCTAACATAGCTTGGGGCAGTATAGTGCTGAGGTCACCATTTTATGGGATTTAGCCACAACACTTGGACCATGGTCAATCTTTAAGTATTGGAGTGTCCAGATCTAAAATTGTATCTTTCCACAAACAGCAGTTCTCAACGGTCCAGAGGTAAAGTCCACTGTGCGCCTAGACACTGTCTGTGCATTAAGGACTACGGAAATAAAGATTAAGAAGGACGAGAAGGACATAAAGAAGGCAATAAGCAAATGAAGGTCTATGGCAAAACACGAAAGTGAAACAAAAAGACACAGAGAATGAAAGGAGAGAGAACAACATAAAATGAATGAATGTAAAACACAAGCCAAGGGAAAGAGATCTTTACAAGAAAGCAATGTAAATGAATGCAGGGGGTGCACCTGTCTGAGGAGCCCCAGCTCACATACTCTGCTGCCAGTTCACGTCCACAGTCGCTTTCTGTCCCTTCTTTTCCATGAATCTAAGGATCATCCTCAGACTCAAGATTTACTTATTAGATAAATCCTGACTGTGAGCTTCCCTAGTGTGAGATGCTAGTGTTGGCAAAACTTGCTGGGGAGCAAGGGGACTTTTGAGGGAAGCCTTAAGGGGGCTTTTCCTATTGATGATACTTTCCCTGGGGTATCGTGAGATACTTGTTGAGTTAGTAATGGGTACATAGGCCATGTTTCTGATGTCTTAAGAGTACATTGCACGGGTCCAGCATGGTGGCCTAGCAGCTAAAATCCTCACCTTGAATGAGCCAGGATCCCATATGGGCACCAGCTTTAATCCCACAGCTCCACTTCCCATCCAGCTCCCAGTTTGTGGCCTGGAAAAGCATTCGAAGACAGCTCAAAGCTTTGGGACCATACATCCACATGGGAGACCTGGAAGAAGTTTCTGGATCCGGGCTTCGGATCGGTGCAACACTGGCCATTGCGGTCACTTGGGGAGTGAATCAATGGATGGAAGATCTTCCTCTCTGTCCCTCCTTCTCTCTATATATCTGACTTTATGACAAAAATAAAATAATCTTAAAAAAAAGAGTACATTGCACATGGACCTGGCAGAGGTAATAGTGTAGGCAGTCATGCTTCTCAGATGGTTCACCCACTTCTTGGTCATTCTCTTTCTTACCACCTTCTTCTCTGCTTATGTCAATTAATTGCTAGTAGCTGATTGCCAAGTACATGGGGGGGCAAGGAATATGCTTTTTGTTTTCCATTATGAATGGACAGATGGTGTGATTTATTATCCAAACTAAGGCATTTCTGTGATAGAGAGAGTGACACTACTGGTGGACTTAGCACATCAAATGTAAACATGACCATTCCAGGAAGGCCAGGACGACAAGGCAATCAGTTTATGGTGGTTCATGCACTCTACACGGGGGAGTGGACCAAGGGTTGGTTACTACCAGATTTAGTACATATCAGCTAACGTCTTTTTCTAGAGACCTTAGAACTGGTAGTAAATAGATCTGCCCTATTTATTGAGGCTATAGCTGTTAAATGCCAATCGGCCCATGACCAGGCTTTCTAGAATGTGTCCTGGAGAGACTGAAGGCCAGGCCCTGGGGATGGAGCAAACCAGTCAGGAGCAGCAAATGACCTGAATGTACGACTGCAAAGTTCCTGAGTGCCACCTCCATGACACCCTGGATGTTCCTTTCTCAGGGATGCCAAGTTGACCTTTAGGAAGAGGAAGAGGTGGTGGAAGATATTAGAAAGACTGACGCTGTATCTCAATGAGGCCAACATTGCATTCATCTACACTCACTCTAATCTAGAGTCTGGACATCAGTAACTTCTCCCAACACTGAACCGCAATGGGCTGAGACCACATGATGCTCCCATTCCTGGGAGGAAGTCATGAACGGAGGAAGAGCAGCAAGATTATCCCCATGCAGTTTGAGTTCCAATTGGGAAGGCAATCACTCGCATTGCTGGTCACCTGGTATTTTTGACACAACTGTAAATGCTTAGCAAATGTTCATGGAAGAGCAGGAGGCATGTGCTACTTTATTTCTAAAAATAAAGATTAAGACAATCATTTTGGAGATCTGTGATCTCAAAAAATCAATGGCTGGAGAAGCACTAATCATTAAGATCTAATAGAATCCAAATGATTAGTCATGAACCATGCCCAGAGAAGTCTGGAAAAACTTCACTTGTACAGCGCCTTTGCATATAGACAGGGACAATGCCTGTACATTTTCCAGCAAAATTTGAAATCGAAGAAATGTGGCTCAAAGCTTGGCATAATTAGACTGTGTTAATAAACACACAGATACATGTAGACACACACCACATCTAACCCTAATTTATTCTGGAACTTTTTAATATTAATGTTAAAATGATCCCTCTATTACCCAAATCAATTCAAAATAGATTAAAAAATACAAGTTAATTGAGAGACATCCTGTTAGACACAGAATGTAGCTTTGTCAAATATGATGCCAAATGCCAAAAAATACCCAAGTAATAAAATTCTAATCTGATTTACAGCAATCAATGTAGGATTACTTGTAAGTTTATCTTGATTGAGTTGCCATCTATTTATCTACAATGATCAAATCATTTGTTTCAAGTTGAAATCACTTTTGACCCAACCATACTTATTCTAGTGATAAATTTGAACTCCCAAATGCCAGTTTGCTCATTACAAAGTAAAATATAAAAACGGAGAGCAATTTTCTTTATTTTTAATATTAAGATTGAATGAGTTAATATAGAGTCCTATAAAATAGTGCCTGAAATAACTAAATGCTAAGTATGTTAACAATCATTACCAGTAGCTGTTATTTTAGTGAGAGTCATAGGAACTAATATGTCTCGTACAATATTCTAATGATTTTACATATATTAATTAATTAATTTAAGTCTTTGAACTGCATAAGCCTCTTTATATAAAAGGGACATTATGGCTAAAACATCTTAATTTTCCTAAAATCTCACAGTCATAAAATGTTGAAACTGCATTCAATTCATGCAATTCTCTTTATGCAAGTTCATGGTTGAACAGCCAGAGCAGAAAAGATTAAGCTTTATTTGTTTTACTCTTCAGCAACTAATGCAATACTAGCCTCTTCAATTAGCAATCTGTAACACTATAAAGCCTATACATATTACACATTTATGTCTGCTTATATAGTTTATAGGCTTAGGTCTTTCTATATAAAACATAATCACAATAAATAACACAATAGCATACATTATAGTTTCAAAAATTATGCAAATAAATATTACATTATGTACATTATAGACCATTTAAGACAAAAAGTGGGAAATGACGTGAAGATGAAATAAACAATGTTTACATTTTTAAATTATTTTCTGTATTTACTTTCCCCAAAGCAAATATCCCACGAATAATAATTTCCATCAGAAAAAATGTGTTCAAACATGCAACACTCTTGTCAATATTATTTTCACTCTGATGATGCAGGGATTCAAAACCACGTTTCTACTTCGGTCTCCTTTGCTCCTTGGTCCTATGCCTGCAGTGTCAGAGAAGCACAGCTTCCCAGAGAATCACGAATCCCTAGGAAGAAGGTCATCACTGGCTGTGCATAATTAACCACAACACAGTTTTTCATCTCAATTATGCAGTGGTATTTGCAGAAATTGGAGTTGTACATTTCCATGATTCCTGAAGTCAATCAGCAGTTCCCACGCACTAATGAGAAGATGTTTCGGTTTGATATTTTAACAAATTGGCTCTACACCCATTGAAATACTATATTTAGAAATGTTCTAAACACATACGAATTCCAATTCCAGGTGGTATGTGTGTGCCCATAGAACTGACAGCTGTTTTTTCATTCATTTAATTAATCTATTAATGGTGCTTTGGGTAAAAAGTGTTAGTAACTACCTTAGAAAAGTCTAACTTCAAGTAACATGCCAGGTCTTACACTAAGAATCTTACAGCAAGGCTCAGCATGGTAGCCTGGTGGCTAACATCCTCGTCTTGACCGCGCCAGGACCCCATATGGATGCCAGTTCTAAATTCAGCATCCCAGCTTCCCATCCAGCTCCCTGCTTGTGGCCTGGGAAGGCAGTAGAGGATGACCCAAAGCCTTCGGACCCTGCAACCGCATGGGAGACCCAGAAGTTCCTGACTCCTGGCTCCATATTGGCACAGTTGCAGCCACTGCAGCCGCTTGCTTGTGGCCTGGGAATGCAGTTGCGAACGGCCAAAGCTTTGGGATCCTGCACCAGTGTGGGAAACCTGGAAGAAGTTCCTGGCTCCTGGCTTCAGATAGACACAGCTCCAGCTGTTGCAGTCACTTGGAGAGTGGATCATCAGACGGAAGATCTTTCTCTCTGTCTCTTCTCTCTGTATATCTGACTTTGCAATAAAAATAAACAATTCTTTTGTAAAAAAAAAATGTTACAGCAATATATTTCTACTTTACTTTCTGTTGTTATTAATTATACAGGTTTTACATATTTCTATACTTTAAATAAGAAATTGTCTTATGAAGATATTTCACAAGAAAAAACGGCAAAAACATTTTCTATTATCCATATATTTGCTCACTTCTAGCTATTTCCATGTTTTACCTAGATGTGATTTTCAACATACATATTTCATGTGTCATTTCCTATAGTACAAATCTGATGATGATAAATTTCTTTCAGCTTCCATATGGCTGAAAAAAGTATTTTACCTTTATTTTGCAAATATCATTAAATATGTATTAGTTTGATGGTTTTGATTTTGATTTGTTTTCAACCGTAAAAGTATTGTTTCACTGTCCATTATGTCTAGGAAGTCTGAAGTATTTTTTTTAATTAATTAATTTATTTTTTTTTGTGAAGTCAGATACAGAGAGAGGAGGAGAGACAGATAGGAAGATTGTCTGCCCGATGGTTCATTCCCCAAGCGGCCCTGACAGCTGGAGCTGCGCCAATCCGAAGCCAGGAGCCAGGAGCTTCTTCCAGGTCTCCCATGTCGGTACAGCATCCCAGGGTTTGGGCCATCCTTAACTGCCTTCCCAGGCCACAAGCAAGAGGCTGCAATGGTTGGAGCTGTGCCAATATGAAGCCAGGAGCCAGGAGCCTCTTCTGGATCTCCCACGTGAGTGCAGGGTCCCAAGGCTTTGGGCCGTCCTTGACTGTTTTCTCAGGCCACAAGCAGCAAGCTCCATCCAGTGGAGCTGCCGGGGCTTAAACTGGCATCCATATGGGATCCTGGCACATTCAAGGCGAGGACTTCAGCCACTAGGCCAAGCACTAACATATTTTTTAATTTGTAATCAGTGTTTTTATGTATTCTCTAGGAAATCTTTGCCTAATGTAAATCATCAATTCTAAATGTAAATGTGAAACTCAAGTCTATAAATCTTCAAAAAACATGTATGAACAAATCTTTAAATTCAGGGTTTTTTTCTTCCTCTCCCCCTTCTGTCCATCCCGCTCTTTGTCCTTTCATGTCACACTGATCAAAACAAGACACAGACAAAGGGGAAATATTAGTGACGCAAACGCCTTTACACAAATGTCCTTAACACAAATGTCTACACAAAAACAAGTTGAAACGCAACTTAAAAAAATAGTCAAAATATTTGAGTAGAAATGTCACTAAAGATAAATGCAGCCAAATAAGCAAGAGAGAAGGTTAACAACATCAGTTACCATTAGGGAAATGCTAACGACGACCGCAGAGAAAGACGGGACCACCAGAAATGCTAAGATTGAAAGGACATAACAGCACTGGCTATTGGCAATGAGGTAGAGTAACCAGTACTGTCAGATGCTGTTAGCTAGAATGCAATTTGGTAATTTCTTAGAAAGTTAAGATGTACTTGCAAAATTACACATGGCAATTATACCGCCAAGTGTTGATGCAGGGTCATGAAAATTTATTTCCACAGAAAAGCCTGAATGCAAAGCTTTATATAGAAGCTTTATTCAAAATTATCCCAAACTGGAAATAACTCGGATTTCTGCTCAACTGGTAGAATAGTAACTCACTTGTGACCTATATATATATTTAAAAAGAAATGGGCTAATGACACATGAACCATAAGAATCACCCTCTAGGCGGTTCTTTCTTGTGAAAGAAATTGAAGACGTAAGAGTATATTTGCACGATTACTTCTCACATACAGTTACTGCAAATGTAAAATAAGGTGATGGAAAGTAGTTCAGGGGTTGACTGAGTCTGGGATGGGGCAGGGTATTGACTGCCAAGAAGCATGACAAAGATGGGAGGACAATGACAATGTTCAATATACTGGCTTTACCAATGAGTACATCCTGTTTTTACTGTGAAAGCTTACTAAATCATACAATTAAAATGGGATATATTTTATTGTTCGGCCAAGATAAAACTTAAAACATGAAACTCAAAAATAAGATAGGCAAATACACAAAACCACATATACACAAAGGTAAGAACCAACCTTGTAATGAAATGCTGAATTCTTAGCACAAACACCATCATCCAATGGGATCCTACAGATTTTCAATTATAACAGCAAACCATGCCTAAGTTTTAGAGTGCTCTGGCGATGATGTGAACTAAGGGAAACTGTTACAGAGTCTCATTTCCCAAGAAATCCAGGAAAGTATACCAAAAACATCCTCACTGCATTTTGAAATCAATAAGATGTAACTCAATTGAAACAGTTACATGTGCTTCCGTTAAACTCAGGAATAAGATAAAAAAAAAAATAATTCTCTTCAACATTATGCTGAGAGTCCTTGTTGATATAACAAAAATAAAGTGAAAGGAAGTATTATTAGAATGTTGCAAATGTGATTATTTAGAGGTAATTTGCATAGCATGAAAGTTGTGATAATCAACAAATTAACACAACCACAGTGGAAGATTCTAAAAGGTGCTGGGCAGAATTTCAACATTTCAACACACATAAATTGAGAGTTTTCTCATATTCTGGAAGTAGCAAGCTGGAAAAAATAAGAGTAACAATATTACTCATGATGCCCTAAAGAAAAATGACAGAAATTATTACTCTTATTGAAATATATCAAAAAAGTATCGCACATGACAGATGCAAAATGCTTCCTGATTGACAGACTTACCATTTCAAAAAAATAAATAAACCTATTTGTTTTTGAATAGTTTTAGATTTATTGAAATGCTACAATCATAAAGAGAATTCCATGCATACTACACCCAGCTTTCCCCATTGTTAATATCTGACATTTGTATAGTACATTGAAAATTAGTGTTCTAAAGCTGTCAGCTTCCTACTTGCTACATGACAAACCATTAAGTCATAATAAAAATTTCAAAAGAATCTTTCTTTGGGAGATCCAATGACTGATCACGAAATGTATTTAGAAGAGAACTGGTGCAAACTACCTGAGAGCAACAAGCGTGGATTATAAAAACATTTCGTAAATTTCAAAAGTACCTACAGGAAAGCATTATAATGACTTACCATTATAGATTTCATATCTGTGAATAACGGTTCAATTTAAAAGAATTCAGAAAACAAGACTCACTAAAATTAATATATTATTAATGCAATTTCTGACACATTTAAGTCTTGGTTATAATTAAAATTAATTAAAAGGCACCAATTTGTTACTCTGAAAAATCTTCTGTCCTATTATTGTATTTCCACTGAAAACTCCGAGAACAAGCAGGGAGCTGGATGGGAAGAGGAGCAGCACCCGTCTGGGATCTGGATCTATCCAAGGCGAGGATTTAGCCACTAGCCTATTGTGCCACGCCCACCAAGAACCGATTCAGACAATGAGTGTCTGTTCCAGCAGTTACGGTGCTCCTGTCCGACATCAGTATCTACATATACTTCCCAGCTCTGTATCCTGCTTTCAGCTTCCATCTATAATTTGGACCCTGGGAGGCAACAGTGATGGCTCAAGCACGGCACCCAAGTAGGAGATACGGACCCTTGCTGGGGTCATTGCACGCAACAAGATCATGGTAATCCTTTCTGCCAATTGACATATTCTTTCTGAATTTCAAGTAAATCTTTGTGATTTTACAAATTTAAAACAATCCAACAGTATGAATTCTATATAAACATAACATATAAATACTATTGATAATCAACAGTATTTAGAACAATTTCCAGAATATATGCTTGCACATTTCAAACTAAGAAATTGTTTTTAGAAATCATTTTAGGGCCCAGTGCAATGGCGCAAGTGGTTAAGGTCCTCGCCTTGCACGCCCGGGATCCCATATGGACACCGGTTCTAATCCCGGCAGCCCCGCTTCCCATCCAGCTCCCTGCCTGTGGCCCGGGAAAGCAGTCAAGGACGGCCCAAGGCTTTTGGACCCTGCACCCATGTGGGAGACCCAGAAGAGGCTCCTGGCTTCGGATCGGCATAGCATCGGCCGTTGTGCTCATTTGGGGAGTGAATCATCGGAAGGAAGATGTTCCTCTCTGTCTCTCCTCTCTGTATATCCGCCTTTCCAATGAAAAAATAATAAAAATAAATCTTTAAAAAAAAAGGAAATCATTTTAGAATCACTTAAAAACTTTACAAATCATTTGAAAAGGCAACTTATCAAAAGATATTCATCAGGAGGATGTAGGCATTGGGTAAATTTTATCAGATTAAATTTTGATGTTATCTAGAGATATTTTTCAAATTACATAATTGCATATAAGCCAAATACCTCACTTAAGATAAAAGAAATATAAATAACTTTGAATCTACTGAAAGATCTAAAATATCTGCCAATTGAAAAGGCAGAATAATAGCAAGAAGAAATTGATGGGCCTTAAAGATACATGCAGGAAATACAGTATAGTGGATGAGAATAATTTAAGATCATGAACCCAGTTGTATAATTTAATTTTTATCTCAAAATCAAATTAAGAATATCTAAGAAATGTGAATGGCAAGCTTTTAGAATTCAGGAAGGAAAATTAGGAGGCATTATCCTCATAGTAATGAAGACAAAATTATATGACATCCCAAAGAGAGGGAAGCTAACAGCAGTGGTGTTACAGCGATAAGCATAACTGCCTTCCAAGAGAGAATACATTTGTGCATTGCAAAGAGCATTGAAGGATTGTGTGAATACAAACATCTAATAACAGGAAATTTTTAAAAACTAAAAAAAAAAAGCTGAGAAAGAAATAGATAGAGAAGGTAGACAAAATCATAAATATGAGGAATGAAAGAGCTATTCAAATTAGTATTAGGATGTAGATAAGTAGGAGATGGAAGATGATGGGGAGATGTATAGCTAAAGATATTAAGAGATTGACGACAGATAAGTAGAGAGATAATAAGTAGGAATTAGGTTGTGTATAGCAAATAGCTTTTGGGGAAAGGGCAGGGGCAAAGGACTCTTGTTCACCACAGATGGGAGGTCAGCTGGTGAGAACGCGGCAGGTGGAAAAACAGAGCACACTCACACCCTGTGCCCACCACAGATGATAGTTTTAGGAGGGAGATTCCTAGGAGATAGCTAAGATGATAGATAGCCATAGATTCTTAAAAGATAGTATATGATAGACAGGTAAATATCACAGTAAAAAAAAAAGTCATCAAGAACAAAATTCCTGAAAGTAGCCAGATAAAGATAATAGGATATGGTTAGGCTAAGGTCAGATACAAGAATTGAGAGGATGACAACAAATTTCTCACTTTCTCTAAAAATCTCAAAAGAATAAGAAAGAAAAAAAAATCCTTTGCAGGAGAATTCCATACCTTTAAAAAATATCCTTCAAAAAAATAGTCTGTTTAAACATGCAGACCTATATCATAAAAATGTTCAAAGAAATCCTTCAGAGAAAAGGTAAATGATATCAGATGAAAATAAAGATTTACATACAAAAGAAGACCAGTAACAGTTGCTACGTAGATAAACACCTCAGAAATACTTCTTGTAGTTTAAGTATTTATAAAGTAACTTACTGGGCCTGGCGCAGTAGCTTAGTGTGAAGTTAAAGTTCTCATACCTTGCATGTGCCGGGATCCCACGTGGTGCCATTTCCTGTTCCGGCTGCTCCGCTTCCCTTCCAGCTCCCTGCTTGTGGCCTGGGAAAGCAGTAGAGAATGCCCAAAAGCTTTGGGACCTTGCACCCTCATGGAGGACCTGGAAAAAGCTCCAGGCTCCTGGCTTGGATCAGCTCAGCTTCAGCCATTGTTACCATTTGGGCAGTGAGCCAGTAAAAGGAAGATCTTTCTGTCTCTCCTTCTCTCTGTAAATCTGATTTTCCCATAAAAATAAATAAATCTTGAAAATGCTAATAGAAAGACTTACTGCCTAATCAAATATTATAACATGGTAGTATGATGCAAATTACATGTGTAGAAACAGATTGAATAAAAAAGGGAAAATAGCAAATGGTCAAAGTATAGAATTGGAAGAATATTGCAATACGATTCTTCAAAGGTTTACTTATTAAAAGGCAGAGTCTCCGAGAATTGGGATGTGAGGAAAGGAGAGTAAGAGAGAAACTTTCTTCTGTTGGTTCACCTCCGTTTCGGCCAGAGCCAGTGACCAGGTACTCACCCAGGCGTCCCATGCAGGTACCAGGGCTCAAGCATTTAGGCCATTTTGCAGCGCCTTCTAGGCCCCTTAGCAGGAAACTGGATGGGAAGTGGCGTGGCCGTGGCATGAGCTGGTGCTCTAACATGAAGAGCTTAACTTACGAAGTCACAGTGCTGGCCCGTCAATTAAAGATTGACAGATAAAGATGTAGGCTATAACAGAGAAGCCAATGAAACATCAAAACAAAGATTTAGAAGTAAGCCAACAAGGAGATAAATAGAAGCATAAATAACATTTCATTTGTCACAAAATAAAGAGAAAGAGGAAACAGAGTAGGAAGAAAACGTCAACAGTCAGATAAAACATTGGAAAATATAAGATACAGGAAGTAAATTTAAACTGAAATATCTCAATAAACACATTTGATATTAATGGCCAAGACCTACCGTTCTCCCTCACAAACAGAAAGCAGGAGTTAACAGATTGAACGGAAAACTTTGATAAAAAAAAAAAATAGGCTGACTAAAAAGAACTTTTTTAAAGTATTTTTTTTAAGATTCTAACTCAAATACATGAAAATAAAGGGAAAAAACATATTTCATGCTAAGTAGAAGAAATAAAAGAAAGCTGGAGTAGCTATACTAATTTTACGTGGATTTCAGAGAAAATAATTTTATCAGGGATAAATACAATTACTTCAACAAGTTTAAGGAGTGAATTCACCAGGAAAAAAAATGTTTAATTCCAAATACCTAAGCAGCTAATAAAGGTTCTTGAAAATATATGAAGCACAAAAGCTAGTTTAAATGTAAAGATGGATAAATTCACAATGATACACAGAAATACCCTTTCAATAATTGATAGAACAGGTGGACCAAAATTACATTGAAATCTGGAAGACTTGGGTAGTCCGAACAACGGCTTGACCTAATGGACATTTGTCTAACAGTGCACCCACAATAGCAAAACATGTGTTTTTTTTCATGTATGTATGGAACACTTACAAAGGCAGAATATAACTCTTGCCTCAATACATGTAAAATGACTGAAGTCTTGCCAGATCCATTCTCGGAGCATGATGAAAATAAATTTGAAAACAATAACAACCTCTCCCTCCCCCCACAAAAAGATTCTCATACGGTTAAAAATCAGAGTCTGATTGCCCTCTAAGCAGTGAATGGGTAGAAACGGAAATCTACTAGCGATCATTCCAAAGTTACTCAGCAGGAAAATTTGACAAGTTAAAATCGTAGTGTATGGGATACTGCAGGAGCTGGCATCACTAGCACAGGTAAACCACTGTGTGCAGTGCTAACACAGCACATGATGCCGCTGTCAGCCCTGAGTGTTCTGCTTCGGATCTGGCTCCGCATTAATGCAACTGGGAAAGTGGTGGAAGATGATCCAAGGGCTTGGGCCCCTGAAGCCACGTGGAAGGTCTGGATGGAGTTTCCTTCACTTAAAGACAGAGCAATAGGAACTGTCAACTATGGTCAGGGAGGAAAAGTATACAGGAGAGACAGATGGAGACACCAGTACACACACACACACACACACACACACACACACACACACCCCTCGGGTAGGAGCACAAAGCTTGGAATAGAAACAGTAAGTTGAAGATACAGTTTTCTAAATGTTTCCAGCTTTAGTGACATCTGATTATTTCATTCCATTTGTAATGTGTAGCTGTGATTACTTCTAAATCTTCTTCCTTCCCTCCAGGACCTACATCCGGAGAAGCAAATAAGCAAGCTCAGACGTACTCTTCTTTCACATTGGGGAATAAGTTTAATGCCACACTGACCCGCATGCAGGGTCTCTTATCCTGGTCTTGCTCTCTCAGCACCATAAAACATGCAAGCCATTCTCTTTCCTGGTTTTTTTTATGCCATTTTACATCTACAAAGGAACCTACTCCACTTGTTTCAGAAAGTTGTGTTACGAGTACTAAATATGTTTCTACTCTATTGGTTTCTGTTAGGCATTATCAAATTTGACAAATGTACTTCTCTGGGGTGATCCAAGCATGGGACGTACGGAAATAAAAAGTTCATTAAGCCTCACACAAGTTAACACACACAACTATGAATACCAGTTATTGTGTTGAAACAAAAAAGAGAGAATCTTACAGGCTTTCAGAGAAAAACAACACATTGCATATAGAGAACACTGATTTTTGAATGACCTCTATATCCTCATAAATAATAAAATTATAGAGTTTACAAAACAGGGAAAACACATGTTCAAATTAATGAGAGAAAAATTGTCTCCCTACCAAGTCCTACACTTTTAAGAGTGAAAAAAAAAGTACATTTTCAAATTAAAAAAAATAGTTAAGACAACCCATTGGCTCAGTCCAAATTCTGTCCGGTACTCCAACTTGGAGGGGGTGGGTGCTCTCAATCTTTAGAGTTCAGGGATGGTGCCAAACATCCACTAAAACAAAGAATCCCAAGGAATTCCAGTCCGAAATATCAGCAGCAGAAACACTCGGTATCACTAAGCCAGAATATTTGTGCTGGTATGGTAGTGGTATGATATTGACAAATTAAGTTATATCACAGCCCTTAATGTCGCACTACATAGATATTCGGCGTCATCCAGTTAAAAACACTTTCTGGTGTGTTCAAAACACAAGTGGCTTCTGTGGAAACCGTTACTGCGCACAGCACACTCTGATAAAGACCACATGTGGTTCCCATAAGCTCTACAACACGTGGATACTGGTTCTCGCCATTCACATTCTGCATTAGCCTAGAAACCATATCTAATGCAGTCACATTAAAATAAAATCTATTCACGTTGGAAGAGAGATGTAAGGCTGTGTTTACTGGCATGCATGAACTCAAATATAGGACATTCTAAGAAATAACTGATTTGCTGAACTAAAAAGACCAATGCTAGCTTTGCATCCCAAATCAACACACAAAAATCAAGGTTAACTCTATATGTAAGCCGTGAAAAAACCTGAGTGTGAAAAAATGAACACAATTTACTCACAACAGCATCTATAAGAGAAAAAGGACAAAAAATTCCTATGCAGACGTACTCTAGCAACCATGAGGAATTGATTCCAAGATTTTCTGAAAACACTAAAATCTCTGGGAGCTGAAATCCCTTCTACAAAATGCATGGGCTTTGAATAAGAGTTTGCTCTTGCATACTTAAAACCACCTCTAGCTCTTGTATCACCTAATACAATGCCAATGCTAGGTAAATAGCTGTTCTGTGTAGTTTAAGGAATAATAACAAGGAAAAGCATCATTGCATGTTCAATAAAGGTACAAAATTGTTTCATCAAATATTTTTGAGGCTTGATTGACTAAATTCATGACTGCAGAATTCACTGATGCAGGAAGATGCAGACATGAAAAATGAGAAACATGACCAAAGGAACATAAGAAAGGTATGATTAAACCTAGCCAGTTAATCCATGTTTATGAATGGAAAGATTCCATATTGTCTATATGCCACTGCACCAAGATTGATTAAAGAACTCAAATAATTGCTTTGCAAATCTAGCAAGTTTCTTTCTTTTTGAAGGAAACACGTTAAGTTCATCATTAAGTCCATATAGAAATGGAAAGAATCTAAATAGACAAAACAGCTTACAAAAGCAGAACATTTTTGTGCATATAATAGATCCTACTACAATATGGTCTAAATTGATACTGAATTTGGAGGCAACCATACAAGTACTCTTTTGTAACAAAGAACTAAAAATAAAAATAAATCCACATAATAATTCTTTGATTCCGTAAATGTTTTCCGAGAGTCTGCTACATGCCAGTTCTCCCAGGTGCTGGAGCTACAGCTGTGCACCAAACAGACTAGGGGATGGCTAGTAAACAAATGAATATCCACTATTCTAGAGTGTAACAGCAATGGAGAAAATATGACAGTGTCAAAGAGACTGGATGTTATTTTGAAATAATCACCTGGGAAAGTTTCTTTTACAGGGAGATATTTGAGCAGACATTGACAAAAGGAGTTGTTCAAACATAAGTACAATAAACATTAAAAAAAAAATTCAGAGGAAGTGCGCATTATAAACATGCATGGCTTTCAAAGAACTTTTTGCACCGCCATCAACTTATCTTCTCATTCCATTTTTCCAAAGATGTCTTGAGGTAGTTTTGTCTGAGTTGTGGGAAGAAGCATCATCTCAGGCCAAGAAAGCAGCGAATAACCCAACAGCAGAGGTGAACGTGGTTGCTGGTGAGTGAAGAATGTGGAAGTTCACCCTGACTTGCAAAGGAAGCAGGAAAGAATGCTAGAAAGTAGATCACAATGTGTACTTTCCAAACTATGACTGAATCATGCCCTGAGAATGGATGTTAGGTGAAATTCAATGTGATCCAGAAACAAGGCTGGCTCTGTCACCTAGATTCAATACTTAAAAGCCAAAACCCAAGTACTGCCATTGTGTTTGGTTTTATAGAAAACACATTACTGATAAAGGAAGTTCAACTTGGTATTTATCATTGGGAATTAAATATCTTCCAGTTATTATCCATAGGAAAGTAAAACTCAAGCCGGGAGTCATTATTTTTAATCCTTTTGGGAGCTCTGATCTGTCACAGAGAAAGAAAGGTGAATTCTACATCCTAATGACATAGAATATTAAAATATCCAAATGGCTTTATTGCTCTGGTCTCAAATTTTTATTTACTTGATAGGGCAGAGAAAGAGAGTCCCACTTTCTGATTCGCTCTACAAATAACCATGCCTGGGCCAGGACTAAAGCCAAGAGCCAGGAACTCAATGCAAGTCTTCTCTGAAAATGGCAGAGACCCAAATCTCAGAGCCATCACTAATGTTTCCCAGAATCTGCAATGGCAGGAAACCGAAGTGTGGAGGAAAAGCTGGGAACTGAATCCATGAACTCCAATATGGGACATAGGTATTTTATCCACTTGGTTTATGCCTAGTTCTATTATTCTCTTTTTAAGTGGTTGAAGTCATTTGGGCAGGCATGCTGCTAATATGCTTAATGATGGAAATGCATGTTTAACTATGTGTGGTTAGGGATTTTATAATTTTGTGAGTGTCACACAGTGTATTTACATGAAAGTTGATGGGATCAACCAGTTACATAATGTAACATCTTGATTTGGTCAGGAGACTTGGTAAACGCAAGATGTATGAGACTGCAGCAAGATTAACAGCACATTTTAGACTGTCTGGGCTCAACTCCCAGTTCTGCTCCTAATTCCAGCTTCCTGTTAATGTGTTAGCTGATGGCTCAAGTGGTTGGGTTTCTGCCACCCACATGGGACAGCAAGTATGAGTTGCAAGCTGTTTCTTTTGGACCCACATACCGAGTTATTGTACACATTTGGAGAATGAAATCAAGGAAAGGATCTCTTCTTTCCTTGCAAATATAATGTTGAAAGTACAATTCAAGGTACACAATTGTGTGTGAACTTCTGTACAGCCAGCAGTGCAGTGAGTTTGTGCATCCTGGCATCTTCACACAAACAATAACATGGGTTATGTATTGTACTACTGTGTTGCAATAGTTAAGACACCATAGAGTACCTTTAGGCTCCGTTATAACCTCATGAAATACTGTTACATCATGTGGGTCTGCAATTGCTTCAGAGAGACTGCAGTCAGTCCAATGCAACTTATCCCAGGTAGTATAACTGGCACAGGGGAGCAGTTTTCTTTGCTTGACTGAATTGACAGAAGGAAAGAGAGAGCTAGATCACCCATCTTCTGGATCATCTCCCAAATGTCTGCAACAGTCAAGGCTCACCTAGGTGCAAGGCAGAAGCCAGGAACTCATGGGTGACAGGAACCTAAGTATTTGGGCCATCACCAAAGTGTGCACTAGCAAGATGTTATAATGGAGAGCAAAGATGGAGCTCCAACCTAGGCGCTTTGGTATGGGAAACTGGCATCTCAACCAACACAATGCCTTTCCTAGGAACAGTTACTTGTGAGCAATCTCTTCAGCCTTCAGATAAGAGTCACAAGAAATTGAGGCCCAGTGTTCAGCAGAGAGGTATCCTACATACCTGTGGCTTGTAACTGTTTCTGTGGGCTTCCTCTGGTATTTAAATTCAAGTGGTTGACAAGAGGAAAGCAAAGTGAAAAGAATGGTGTAAATATAGTCCCACCCCCAGAGGAGCAGATCAGTCCCCTGGCCTCAGGCACTTGACTTCATGGTGAGCCAATCTCATTTGGAGTTTCTGTAACATCAAACATTGCAACCCACCCAGGTTCAACTGTGGAACTGAGAGCCTGACTCTGGAATGCAATGACTTGGTTACGTGACAGCTCCATGGTGTAGTTTTCCAGGGCACTGCCCAACACATTCAATTAATCAAACAAGGTACAAGTGAGGAACCATGCTCAAGGCCAATGTTGACAAAACCTTGGGGAAATCAGAACAACTGCTCATTGTTTCTGGCACAGCAAATTGGTCCAATCTTTCTAAGGAGAAATCTGCTGCTATGTAATAGAACCTCTCAAACTATTCACAGTTTTGACCCAGAAATTGTACTTCCATAATTATGTCTCAAAGAAAACCTCCTGAATAAAATAAAATGTTAGATATTCCAAGAAATACTATTGAAGATAGGCAAAGGACACTGATAAATCATCCAATTACCAAGCAAATGGAGAAGCAAATAAATCAACACAAAAGAATAGCGTGTTGACTTTCAAATGAAAACAAATATTAGAACCCGGCCCACTTTGGAATGCATATAAAAGAAAGCTAAATGAAAACAATGGAACATAAAATGATAAGAACATGGTGTTCCCTGGGACATCAGCCTCTCTCTATGTGTTCATAAATTACCAAATTAAATCATCTTGCACGGATATGGGGGCAGTTAATTTTCTAAAACCACACAAGTACTAGCAGAAGGCACAGGAAGAGTAATTTGCAGCAATTCCTGCAAGACTAAGAGAAGCAGACCCAAAGGGAGAAAAAGGACAAATATGCTTTCATAAATTCACCATGGAGCATAGGGTAAAAGAGGGTGATAAGCGGGCACATGAATGGATAAGGTGTTCACCGGTGGTGACAAGATTGATGACAATGGGGCGTGTGTCACTGAATGGACACAGCGTTGTCTTATGGACTGAATACTGACATGACCCTAAAATTTCATAAATTGAAACTGTATCCCTCTCCACGTGCCAAGGTATTTGAAAGTGAAGCTTTGGAGAGGAAATAAGGTTTACATAAGGTTAACAAACATGGCCCCCGTAATGGAATTTGTGCCCTTTGGAAGAAGACGAAAAGACCAAACCTTTCTCACTCTCTCTACCCTCCTTATGGGCACAGTAAGAAAAGAAGAGAGCTCCTAGGGAAAGGAGAGAGCTCTCTTGGTACCGTTCTCTAGACGCTTCAGTCTCCAGAACTATAAGAAGTGAATTTCCATATTTCAGGGCACCTCATCTATGGGATTGTGTGATAGGATCCAAAGCACTAAAATAGGTTATAACTAGGATAATTAAAAGAAGGCATTTGAAGAGGTAGAAGCAGAGATTTTATGTAGAAATGCCAATACATGTGGATAAACCAAGGGCAGGAAGGAATAGCAGGGTCCAGGAAGACAAAAAGGATCAAAGATGCTGACACCTGTGCCGTGATGGGGTCAGATGGGCACACATCACTTCCAAAACCAGATAGGAATCAAACTACTCTAGAACACCCAAATCAATGTGGGAAAAAATGGGATTTAGATTAAACGAAGCAGACGTCACTAAGTAGATTTCATCAGAGAAGGGAAATTTTCTCAGGTTGAATTGTTAAGGGTCTGTCTTACTACTGTGTTAAGCAGTGAATGAATCCAATGGGCCCAAGCACAGAGAACAATGAGGACTGCACTGTAACATTTGAGCTGTGAGTGGTGGCTTAAATCAGTGCAGTAGCCATGGTGCTCAGGGTAGGAAAGCTTGCTTGTAGTTGGCATCTCTGCGGAACACAGACAGATTCATGGAAACAGAGAAATGCCAAGAAGAATCCCAGAAGTGGGAGGCAGACTTCTTGTTCCCTCACTGCAGGTGCAGGGCATGGGGTCTGGGAGGACATCACTAGCGAAAGAGTTAATGTGATCTCCAAGTGGAATCCACTGGCAGACAAGCTGTACCTAGGGAGTTAGACCGAAAAGGCCTAAGGTGAGAACTGCAAAGCTAGTGGCATCTGAAGTCAGCAGTCCCAGGCCAGAATGGACAGGAGGATCATGGATTGTTCAAACCATGAAGAAAGATTGCACTCGTGAGCTTAGGTCAGGCGCATGTCCTTGCTGTGACTCCACTTTGAGAGCCTCCAAATCTCTACCTCGAGCCCAGAACGCTGCATAAAGACTTGAATAAAGAGACATCAATTCTCCTGGATCTTTACCTGACTGCCCTGCTGGCATCTGATAATCTCCATGCACAGTCAAGAGTGAACATGTTTGATCCCCTTGCCTCCAACAGCTACATCTTAGCAAGCTCCTGAGTTTGTGCGCGGCTGGATTTTTCTTTTGTTTCTAAGAATGTGAGTGTCTCATGATCTCGCTGTTTGAAGCTCAGCCGTGCGGATGTCCTTGTGATGTCTTCTGATCTCAGATCCCATCTGAGAAGTAGTCCTCTCTCTCTTTTTCCCTCTTTCTCTCACTCTCACGCTCGCCCTCCCTCTTCTCCTTGCTCTTGCTCACTGTCTCTCTCATTTCCTATCAGAACCTGTACCTGCTGGTTACCCCCCCCCTGCTGCATTTTTAACAATGGTCTGTGGACTCTTTCCACCCATCACATTCATGTTTGCATTTCCACACTCTGAAAAGTGATTGATTTATGGTAGACATTAGATGTTCAGTGCCTAACTGTCTGAATGAAGGGATGCTGACAAATCTGTTCACTTGCAGGCAAGGGCTCCAGTCAGAGATGAAATGTCATATCTGGAACCTCTCATGTAGTGGGAATTGAACATTCTGGGAATGGAGTTGTGTTAGGATGACTTAGAAGAGGCTCTCATTGAAACAGTTTTGCTTAGAACCCTCATTCTGTGTTTTGCAGATCTCCATCTGCCTGTTGGGAACGTACTCAGAGATCTGAGATCTTCATGGTATGAATGCCCTGAAAAAACTTGGCTCCTCGTTAGGAAACACACCCACTGGGGCCAGGTGGAAGATCCAGAAGTAAGGCAGTCTCCACTCTTACAAGGGAGTCAGCTTATTAGCAACAAGGTATGAGCCACAGCAACATCCCTGCTTTCGCTCCTTATCACCAAAGCTCCTGAGAATCTCCCTGGAAACATAAAGCTGACAAGAATTCTGGGAAATGTAGTTCAGCCTAGCCAAGTTGCCAAAGCCACCACAACCAGCAGTGTCAATGCTTGGATCACGGAAGGAGTTCCAGATGTTCTGAGTCTTGATTTTGTTGGAACTGGATCTGAGTCATCAAAATGATGTTGTCCTTGGGATAGTACCATGAATACATGGTTTGCTCACTCTGTGATCCTCTGTGACTCTCAAAAAGACTCAAATTTTGAGAACCAGCTGGCACCATCTCTATTAAGGTACTTGAGCAACAGAGAAGAAGGATGAAGATCAAGAATGATAGAGACCTTTCTCCAAAATGAGAAATTGAGAGCCTCCTGTTGGCCCTTGCTTGGAGGGTCACCCACTTCTCCAAACACGGTGGTACCCAGGAATAATCTAATAAAAATTCCATCAACTGATGGCAGGTGAGCAGCTGACTAGATAGCTGTCTATCTAAGGATTGAATGGCTGACAATGCCAACACAAATGATGCCTAGCACACAAACAAAATAATTGCTTGAAATTATGCCTATTCTTAGTGTTCCTATTTCTTCCTGGGTATTGTCACAGACAGGACCCCATGTGACAAGCAGGGTCCTTAGCAACATTCTGACAATACTCACAATAATGATTTCCACGGGACTATTCCCTATAGTGTCCTTCACTTAATCAAGTGGCATCGCACAAAAGCACAGTTTAATAAAGTGGCTTATAATAGCCCAGGATGAGGAACCAGAACTGGGACAACACAGTAATATACTGAACCATGAGTTTCAACTTTCTTGATGCTGCATTTTATTCTCCATCCTTCCCCTGGGAAGTCCTCAGCAAAGGGTTATTAGCATCTTTTAAAGTTTTAAAAGCTGAGTTCTTGGAGGATATGGAACATCAATCTGCCTATCACTGGTACAGAAAACACTTCCCTCCAGCCAGTGCCATCCAGGATGCTCCAGGCTGTAGACAGGAAAGCCTGGTGGGTCAAAATATAGGGTAGATGTTGGTAAAGTCAGGTTGGAGGTGATTGAGCCTGCTGGGGACAAATGAAAATCTGAACTCACTCTGAACGATGTAGACCATTGTGCAGTAATGAGCAACCCACCCTTCTGAGATGCTTCACACAGTGAAATCTCCACCTTACATTTTGTGCATACAGGTAAGTATCCTCTCTAAGAACCCTCAGGGATACCAGGCATTCAGAGGCTTGGGATGACAGAGTTACCTACTGGAATATTTGCCCATTACCGTGTCAGAGGAGGAGACCTTGCTGTGCTCACACTGACAATTGAATGCTTCAGCCCAGATGCTGTGCATCCCATCAGCTCCAACGTACACCAATCAGAGCTGTCCATAGAGCCCCAGCCAACCTCAGGTTCAGAGGTGCAACCCACATGTGCTTAGAGAGAGCAGTGACTAACCCTGGACAGCAAAGAGATCAGCCCAGTCGGGAAGTCCCAGGGACCCAGGAGATGGAAGCACCTACTGAGCCCATGTGGCCTCAGCTTCCTCTTGGTACATGGAGCTCCACCTGTTGATTCAGTTTTTCTCCTCATGTTAATCCCCCCCAGGACCACTGAGGCTAAGTAGCTGGCAATATTGAAAAGAATTTATTAAATTGTGATCATATCTACTGTGAGAAGGGACATGGGAGGAAGTTCAAACAGAATGAAAGAAAAAAAATGGGAAAATAATTAGAGAAATTTGGGTTAGGCTGGGAGGCATGAAGGAGGGCATTTCCTGACTCTTAGTGCCTCACCGAAAGATATGAGTTTTAAAAAACTATCACACAACAGCCAGGATATAATAGGCATTTAATCATTGCTTTGTTGTTTCTTTATTCTTTCTGAATTGGCTTTGTTATCCTATGAGTGTATCATCAATAGAAATTATGCCACTTAATTTCCTCAATGACTTTACAAACAGTAATATAAAAACATCCTACATTAGGTGGAAAATCTTTACTGGTATTAGTTCTTGTTCTATGACTCCGCATCTGTAAAGCCACCTTTAAAATTAATCATTGGGGTAGTTAAAGATTTACTGTCATGATGTTTATCACAGCCACAAAGTTGTGTAGCCACTAAGTATCCTCTAACCCAAGTGTGTGCGTTGGTGGGAAGGGATTACACACTTTCAAGAAAACATTGTGCAGGTTTTATGTTGGAAGATTTGGGCTAGTCACAGGAAGCACAGATCTTTGGATTCTTACTGCCTCTATTAAATCCTGTTCTCATTCTCTTCCTGATCTCACTGACCTTTTTTTTTCTGACCCTTCATTGACTTTTCCTTCTCTGGCCATCTGCAGAACTCTTCCTGAATCTCCTCTGATTTTGTCTGCATACTGGCCTCAAAAATCCAGGGCCAACACCAAGTCATCGCACTTCTACATGCTTCACTCTTCACTGTCTCGTTCTCAAACCCTCAGGTCCCAGGCTTCATGTCACATAATTCTACAAGAATCAGCCTGGTCACACCTTAGTGCATGGTCTTGCAGCTTGTTGCCACGCAACATTTGGTTTCAGACTCTAATTGTGTGCCTGTTGGCTGTCTTTCCCTGTCTTTCCAGTGAGTTCAAGAAAGGCAATGGCCCTACTTCCCCTGACCCAGGAAGAGCCTGCAGCTCAGGGACTGCAGAAAACAGGTGCTAACATATACTCTTTGAATGAACAGATCATGAACAAATGCTAAAAACCGGGTTTCTAAACAATCTCATCCCATTTCATTGGAAAAACAAGAAGTGTGGTGTGGGTAAATGTTTGAGTGTTTAAAAAGATTGGAAAGCTTCATGCCAAAATCTTAGCATCATTAATTGATCAGTCAGGTATACCTATGGGTGGGTTTTTTGTTTCCATTTTCCAGAGAGTTTGCTATGCTTATATAAAAGAACTTTGAAAATGTTGTGGAAGATTAAATATAAAAATTAATTAATTAGGAACACAAATCCATGCATTCAGGGAGCATTCCAAAAGCTCAAAGAAAATGTGTACTATGAAAAAAAAATCTATGCACAGATTTCAATTCTTGCACCAAAACAAGTTTGTCCCTCAATCTATTGCGCACAAAATTTTAGTACCCTCATGTAATCGGAATAACAAGAAAATCATAATTTTAAACAAGAAACCAATTTCAAGTGAACACTTCCACTTGTCGGGGACAGCCCAGAAGATCTCTGGAGGTAAACATCCTGGTCCCTGGGAGTTTTGCTTCCAGCAGACATAATGAGCACATCTGAGACCCTGGCCAATCTGTTGATTTTCATTTGTTCAGGAGTGAATCCACTTCCCCATATTTCCTTCAAAGGAGGGTGAAGAGTCCCTAGCTTCCTTCTCTCTCTCTCTCTCTCTCTCTCTCTCTCTCTCTCTCTCTCTCTCTCTCTCTGTTTCTCATTTGGGCTTTCTCTTACCTCTTACAGTAATTGGAAAAAGTTAACCCGGGATCAGAGGACATAAAGAGATAATGCCTTGAGCTTAATTCAACCTGCATTTTAACAAGCTGCCTTCTGGTTTCACAGCATACACCCCACAGAGGCCATTACAGAAGCCTGCTTCCCAGCCTCTCCTCGTTCCTGCTGAGCCTCTCATCTGTGCACCTGCAGGAGCTGTCCTGCCCCAGTTCCTGGGGCAGTCAGGTGGCAGGGTGCTGCCTCTCCCTCCCTGAAGACTGACCTAGAACGCTGAGTTCCAAGGCTGCTTGACACGGAGCTTAGAATGTTGCTCAAGGGCTGGCCTTTAATACACAGCTTGGTATTTCCATTTCCATCCATGGACACTTACCCCACCCTAATTACACCTAGAATCTTTGGAGTTCTCTGCAAACTAGCTCAGGTTATTCACATGCCCATGTGACTTCTCAGAATTACTTCTTTCTGACTTCTTTCTGGAATCTGCCTAACTCCCCGGGCCCTGTCCCCCAACGCTCTTGCCTAAATTAAAATGCATTCCAGCTGTCTTTTCCTGCCTAACACAGGAGTTAGTCCACTGGAAAACTGCCCCTGAGCTGATTGCTGTGTCCTCCCTGTCATATGCCGTGGATGTTTTCAGGAACAGCTAGTCTTCTCACACCACAAAAGCTCTTGCACCAACACTACCCCCTGTGTGGCACAACATGCCTGACAGCACCCACTCTCTTCCCTTCATTTCCAACATCAGGCTAGGTCAGTGCATCTGAAGATGACTTTGGACTTGATGGATGCAACATTCATGTCTACACTCACTGAACACATCTCTCCTGAGTTTGGGATTTACTTCCCTGGTGACAGAGGGTCTCTGTCCAAATCACACACACTCTCCTGGGGAGAGAGATTTGGCTGATACTTTCACTGTTTAGATGTCAGACTCCCACACAACACTGAGTTCCTGAGGGCACACATCTGTCCCCAGACTGTGTATGGGAGCCAGGCTTAGCAGAGCATACCACAACAGGAGAGCAGAAGGGTCCTGTATGCTTGAGAAGCAAAAGGAAGTTTCTAGTCCCTGGGGTGGCTCTCAGGATTATACCTGTCCTGCAGGAAGAGACCCTTGGCTTCACTGTGATTTGGGGGAGGGGGTAATGGGGCCTTTTATCTTCCAGGTTTCTGTGCCTGGGACCATGATGTCTATCTCTGACTGGCATGTCTCCTTCGATGGGTGTGTGTGAAAGATGGAGAGAGGGAGGGAGAGAGAGAGAGAGAGAGAGAGAGAGAGAAATGCCACCTGACCACAGATTCCCAGGTTTCCTGATTAAATCCCGGTTATTGGCTGACTCTACTTCATCCTGTAGCCACCCATGGCCTCTGTCCTCATCATGTTCCACAAGGTCTCCAATGAAAACTGCCTCTCAGATGTCGAATGCAAATGTTTAAGCAGTGACATTGAAAAGGAAATTCTGTTTCCTATATAACAAAATTATTTTTGAGTACTAATCATGACAACAATAATGGCCAGAATTTTTAAAAACATGAAAAGTTTATATCAAATTGGAATTAACTGTAAATTAAGGGACATAAATACAAAATAACCGTACCACTACTTTAAATTTCAAACAGAAATGAAAATAGAAGCAATGCAACCGTTCAGGACAGGAGCTGTGACACCAGGGGACCTTCAGACATCCGTGGGTATTTCCAGAAACACACTTACACACTGGTCTGGAGATCAAAAAGACCCTGTGGTGGGGACCCCTAAAGTCAGGAAAAGGCATCCCAAGGTCAGAGAAAGGAGAAGAAAACTCAGAGAGCAGGTTTAGCAGAACCTTTGTCCAGATACCTGTCTTATGTCCCTTGGTTTAGCATCTGGCTCATCTGCCTGAACTGGACCCTTGGATGCACTGGTTTAAGGTTGCTGTCCTCATGCCTTTGGGTGGAGATTGTAAGATGATGTGCAGCTGAGGTCATTTCATAAGGCATGGAATTTTGTAGAGGAACGGAAAAGCTCAGGGGAAAGAGACAGAGATTCCCCCCGCAGCCTCCAGTACTCATCTTAGCTTCCTTTTTTTGGCAAGTTCTTCTAGACTCCAGATTAGGTCAGAGCTGCTGGCCCAAGGGAGTCCTGAGTGGGGTGAAAGGAACTGGGCAGATAGGAAAAGGCAGCTTGTTCACCAGGTGCTAGTTGCTGGGGAAGGGCTCATGGCTAAGCAGCCATCCACACTCCACCTCCACACTCAACACCTTCCCCAGAACCCAATTTGGAGCTCCCCTCTTATTCTGTTCTTCTGCTTTCCTGGGATGCACTGGGAATCTAGTATTTACAGTCTGGATCATTATGCAGCCCTCCTGGGGCTTTCACTGTTGAGTTCAGCTCATTCTGGCTGGGAATTGCTGGGGAGAGGCAAACACCCTAAAGGGGTGCCCAGACAGCATTCAATTATAGATCAGTAGAAGCCCTCCTGTTGTGTGCACTCCTCCAGATCATCTGTGGGCTAGCTGGGAGCGAGGTGGGCAGATGCAAGAGAGAGGGTAGCAGGCTCAGTGAGTGCGATGTGTCGATCCCACTCTCCATGACCTCTTTGTGAATGTGCAGCAGCCCACAGAGGCGGGGTGGCAGAGAGAGCAGTGATCTCTATGGGGAGAAAGATTCCGTTGCTGACATTGTGTTTAGACCACCTTGGCAAACAGATACTGGTATATTCTTTTTTTTTTTTTTTTGCTTGTTTGTTTGTTTCCTTGTTTGTTTTTGTTTTTAAATTTTGAGTATTGTGTTTAAATTCCTTGCAAAAAAGCCCTGCTGCTATGTACCCACAGAGGACTTTGTCACTGCCCCCTCCATCCTTGGTATACTTGCTGCTGCCCACCCGGGCCTGAAATGCACATCAGCAAACATAGCAAAACCCTGTTCTTAGCTCAGACACATTCTTAGATCAAACAGGTTTACTCTACTAAAGTGTGAACCAATGGGAGAGCTGCAAAGAGACAGGCATCCTAGGGCTGGTGTTATGTTTCAATGGAGTTAAGCCTCACCTGCTTGTCACACCAGCCTTCCGCACATCAGAGTGCCTACTGCTCTGCTTCCAATCCAGCTGCCTGCTAATGCCCCTGGGGAAGCACCAGAAGATGACAAATATGCTTATGTCCCCGCCACCTATGTGGGAGATCAGGCTGGAGTTCCAGGCTGCTGACTTTGGCCTCTGCAATCATTTGGGGACTGAGTCAGAGATGGGACACCTCTTCTCACTCTGTCTTTCCAGTAGATAAAACAAATATTTAAAAGGAAAGAGATAGAGAGAGAGAAGCCCCTTGAGCACCAAGGGTGCGAAGAGCTGCCCTCCCCTCTGGTTCACAGAAATCCTGCAGGGGAACAAAAACAAATTAGAACCAAGAGAGAGGCCTGCTGAGACTGGAGTTCTTGCCGTGACAGCGAGTGTGGCTTCTCAGTTAATACTGTGATTTTCAAACCTTGGAACATGTCCGTCTATTTATTTGTGGATGATTTCACATGACTTTTCCCTATCCAGAAACATCAAGGCTTCTGTTATTGTGGTTCCTTTCCGTTTCTTTCTCCTCTGCAGGGGTGTCTGAGCTTGGCCAAAGAGAAATAAAAGCATTAAAACAAAGCAGTAAAGGAGGTTGAGAGGGCTCTGAGATAAAGAAAGGTGGTCCAGTTTGTAACTCTGATTCTCCCTTTTGCTAACCAGGAGACTATGGGTACTACTCAGCCTTGTGTGCTGTAACAAAAGCCGACCAGGTCCCTAAACACCTGACATTGCCTTTGCTTCATGATGGAAGTACTGCCACCACACCAGCTGGGCTCCTGCTGAGGACTCACTTGTTGACTTGTATTTGGCCAGCCTCCTTCTCCCTCTGAGAGGTTGTGCACAGGTAGTTAAGGGAGATGAAGACAATCCACTTTTCACACAAACACTGTCTAACTTTCCATCTGTGTGACTCCATTTAGCCTGAATTAATTCCCAAGAAAGCCCATCTCTAAATATGGCCTTCCTAGGGCTCAGGACGTTGACACACTTTTGGGGGTGATACAGACATGGAATTGATAACATATCATGGTCATTGTTTCCATCTCTTCTTGCTTCAAAGAAATGGGTAAAACAATACTTGCCTTACTTAAATCACCAAAAGATGAGAAAAAAAAATCATCGAAAGGAACATAGAAATGCTTACAGTCTAACACCCACCAGAGAAATAGTGATGACAGTTTTAGAATATTGAATTTAAAGTACTTTGAGGAATCAAGCTTTAGATTTCTGTATCCAATCACCAGAAGGTAGCCAGGAAGCAAAACTGAGTATGAGAAATTAGGATCAGGAATTTAGACTTTGAAGACAGACAGACTGGACTGAGACACTATCTGCTGGCTCCATACAATTCCCATGACTGAATTTGGCATCAGGAAATTATATTTCTGATCATGATACAGAAGTGAAGTCATTAAGTTACCTCTAGTTGTAGCACATTGGTTGTTCTGATTCATGTAGTGTAGGTGGGACTGTTTCCAGCCTCAGCACTGGAAGTGATCAAATAGACCAAGGTAAAATGCATATGTCCCCTCATCTCCTAAGTGTGATGATTGAATCGCATGTGAACACCGCCTAACTTGACCCAACACGCAATGGTGAAGGCACACTCATTGGTCCTTGTAAGCATCTGGGGCCAGGGGAATTGATCCCAACATCTTCTATGGGGATATCAAATATCCAGATGTTCACATCGTTTATATGAAGTTGCTTAGTATTTGCAACGAAGTTATGCTCGCCTCCCCACATACAATGTGTGCCTGGCTGTAGGTTCCACAACTGGGGATTCAACCAACTGCACATGAAAAAATATTTGGAGACAAGTCCTATCTATGCTGGACATACGCATACTTTCTTTCTTGTTGTTTCTCCCTGAACAATGTAGCATAATAACTTTTTACGTAGCATTTACATTTTATTAGGTATTATAAATAACCCAGAGATGATTTAAAGTATATGGGAAGAGTATCTAGGTCATAGGCAAATCCAATAGGCTTGAGGTTCTGCCCAATTTTAGTGTCTGAAGGGGGTTCCAGGACCGATTCCCGAGGGAGAATGAGGGATGAGGGTACTTTTAAAAAACCTGAAGATGATTTGCAGTACCTAATGCAGCATTAATGCCATGTAAATACTTGGGATGCTGTATTGTTTTGTTAATAGTGACTGGGGAAGGAACTTCATACTTACTTACTGCATGCACTATTTTCCCTCCGAATATTCCCAGTCATCAGCTGATGGAATCGCAGATGTGAAATCTATAGCAACAGGGGCTGTGCTCTCAAAACTATGGTGGCTGCCTCATCACTTTCAGTGAAGAACCTGCAGCACAAAGGAAGTAGAGCTGGGAGGCAACTAGGAATTTCTCCCCAATAACCGCATAAGGAGCTCATGGAATATCCATTCTGAGTCACTGCTTTCCTAGTATTTTCAGTGACACCAACCAACACACTGCTTCCTATCCTTTTTCTTTTTTTTTCTTTTTGCTTTCCAGCATGTTTGAGTTGGACATCTCTTAATTGCAACAGGAAAAGAAACAATGAACTTGGACCCAGGAGTAGGCGGTTCAAAGTGACAGCTCCTCCTATGGAGCCTCCCATGCCACTGGACGGGCCATGGGGAACCCCTTCATTGCTGGCTAGGAGGCTGTCTGTTCAGATCATGCTTTTGTCAGATTCTGTGCCCAAGAGGCTAATGCGTTAAGGCATTCTCGGGAAAAATACAAATAAACAAGACACTAGCCTCTGGCACTCTCAAATCCCTTTAGAGAAGCAACCGAAACAGAAGCTGTTCAAATCAGGTATGAGAACCTTAACCCACAGGAAGCAGAAAACCCTGGTGAAACCTTTGTATTCAAGTTGTTCCATCAGAGAGAATTGGGAGTAGCATGCACTGTGGTTAAATTCTCAGTTCCTAAAAGGACTTGTATACTCCATGCCCAGCAGGCTTCAAGGTCCCTACACCTTCCAAGCAACAGTCATTTGCCAAAGTGGTGCTTGTCTAATACAGCTTTCTCAAATCCCAGCTGTGAACAATATGTGTTCATCATCACTGCTGTAGCCATCCCTGAAAGACAGGTACCCATCCCTATGCGGCCCACTCCGAGCCCACTGAAGATAGTACAGGACAAATGCAGAGAGCTCAGTCTTAGGAATCCAACCAGGAGACCGCTAGAAATGATAGTGTGAAGACCTTCCAGATCTAGTCTGTACCGTGGACATTCCAACTAAATCACACCTAGGCTATCAGAGATATTGAAACAAGTTTACTGTAGCACCTAATAGGAGGAGAAAACTGCAGGGAAAAAAAAAACACAAAAAACCCACATAATTCCACGTCCACTTAAAGTCAAGCACAAAAAAGTATGTATTTTATGTATTTGAAAGGCAGACAAATGTAGAAAGGTAGAGACAGAGAAAAAGAGATCTTTTATCTGTTGGCTCAGACCCCAAATGGCTACAGTGGCCAGGGTCAGACCAGATCCAAACCAGGAGCCAGGAACTCCATCCAGTCCTGCCTCATTGGAGGAGGGGTCCAAATACTTGGGCCAACTTCTACTGAATTTCAAAGCACATTAGCAGAGAATCGGATCAAAAGTGAAGTAGCTGGGACAACAACTGACTTTCTGCTATGGAGTCACAGGCAGAAGTTTAACCTACTGCATCACAACACTGGCCAAAGTCCATCCTTTAAACTGTTTATTCAGGGCTAAATCCTCACCTTGCACGTGCCAGGATTTCATATGTACACTGGTTCATATCCCGGCTGTTCTACTCTCCATGCAGCTCCCTGTTTAAGGCCTGGTAATACAGTAGAGCATGGTCCAAAGTCTTGGGACCCTGCACCCACACAGGAGACCCAGAAGAAGCTCCTAGCTCCTGGCTTCAGACTGGCTCAGCTCCAGCTGTTGTGGTCATTTGGGCAGTGAACCAGCAGATGCAAAATCTTTCTGTCTCTCATTTTCTCTGTAAATCTGCTTTCCAATAAAAATAAATAAATATTTAAGAAAAATGTCTATTTATTTATCCCTTATTTGAGATGAATAGAAAGAGACAGAGACAGCGTTTTGGAGGACTGAACCAGCTTCCCCAAAGCTGCAGAGCAAGCCTGAACTCTGGGTGCTTTCATTGGCTGGGTGCAGTTTGCACAGTGCTGTCCCTGCATCCTTGCAACTGACTTTACTAACCATACTCAGGTACCACTAATCATCTGAAAAGGACATGTCCCTTCCCTCCTAGGCAATGTCCTCTCCAAGGTGACACCCTGTGCTGAGAACTCTGGGTTGAAGCCCACTCAGCTGCTGCATCTGTTGCTGAGTGGGAGTGATCTGAGGGAGGCTCTGTGGTAGAGAAGGGATGTATCCCAACAGAGTCCTTTGGAAGGGGTCGGCAAAAAGAAGCCTTGCAGGCTGAGAATAGCTCCAGAGAAATGAAACAGGGGTCAGAGCATCCTTGGATGCTCCAGGGAAAGCCTTGGGTCCAAGGTGGGCAGGGTCACCAGGAGAAAGCAGACATTCCAGTCCATCCACCCGCCAGAGACCCCTTCCGTTACCATAGAAACAACCCTGGGAAGCTTCAAAGTAGATGGCACCCTCTAACTCCAGTTTAAATGCAAATTTTGCCAGTAATTAAGAGGCAAACCACAGTAAGAACATTACAGGAGATGGATAGTCAGTGGAAAGGTAATAAGTGCCTGCCTTGAAATGGATATAATGAAAAATTTGACAGTTTGTCTCAGCAAGATAATTCCATCTTGAGAAAATCTCAACAGTTTCTATCTTCCCCTTTCGTTTTGAAAATTCTCATTCCAAGTTTTTTTTCCCCCAGCACAAAAAACCCAAAGAACCAGGCTTGCAATGGTTCTAAAGCACTTCCCATTAGCGGGTGTCTCCTCTCTTCCTTGGCGCTCTCACCAAAGCTTTTCATGGGTCTGAGTTCCATCAACATTTCAGCTTCAATTTTCTTGTTGTTGAAGAGTCAATTAGTTTTTGGGGGGGGGCGGGGGGCGGGAGTTTCTTCTGTACATTTCCCTCAAACCTGAATCTTGCAAGAAACATGTATGTGGGCTTCTCAATTAATCAGCCCTGTTCTAAGGATGCCTCCCCGCCACTCCACTCCACCTTGCCTCCACAGGCCTCCAGTACTTTGCCAACTAATTGGAAGTCTTCATCTCAATAATCTTCAATAATCGCAAGCGAATGTGGTGAGGGAGAGGGCCCAATCAGGGCACATTTAGGTTGAGAATTAAAACTTCCATGATGACTTGCATCCCGCCAGCTGCATGGTGGGAATTAGGTCTGAAATGGCAGCAGCCTAGGCCCACTTGAACAAGTCAGCAGCTCCTTAATTAAGGTTTCATTGCTTTTTGACTCCTACGCACCTAATGAGGGGCACTTGAGTGGAAGGGACTGTGATTGCAGGGGGAACAGCTCTTCACAGAGAGACGCCCACCCCCTGCCAATCCACTGCTAGCTCTGCACAGGTGCAACCCTGCCTCCCCTTCAGCCCTTCCCAATGGAGGCCTCGTCTGAATGGGCCTCCTATGATTAAACCCACATTTTCTATTTCATATTTTGAAATTGGGCACTCAAGTCTTAGAGTCCACTTGAAGAAGGCTTGTAGAGGCGAGCAAAACAGCCAAGATGGGAAGAAGAGCTTGTTGTTTAATTCCACCTTAGAAAGCTCATGGCATATCTGCATAATAAAAATTAAGGCTAAGCACTTAGCTTCCAGGTTACAGGTTAAGCTGTGGCTTAACACACACACACACACACACACACACACACACACACACACACACACACACACACACACACACACACACACACACACACCCCAGATGAGCATGTATGAGTTCAGATCGTGGCTGTGCTTCTCTTTCCAGCTTCCTGTTGGTACACACTCTTGTAGGCAGCAAAACACAGATCAAGTCATTGACTTCTTGCTGCCCTCTTGGAAGACTCGGCTTAAGTTCTCCCAAAACCCAGCTATAGATAACGTGGGTATTAGGGAAGGGAGCTATTGAACAAGAGCTCTCTGTCACTTCATCTGCCTCTGTCTCTTTGCCTTTCAAATAAATAAATATTTAAACACTCAAAAACAGAATTGCAAATTAAACATAAGAACCAAAAATTAGAAGGGATGTTAACGTTTATCTAACTCATCGTATGTTAGGTTTAGGCCCAAATATCAGTTCCAAGGTCATAAAGATTATCAAAAGTAGAGTGGTGCATATTCCTGACATCAGATCCTGTGGATCCATAGCATTAAAACTGTAACATGAATGACTGCCACATGGTGACATCAAGTGCAAACAGGGAGCCTCATTGTTGAACTGCTGAATGAGTGAAGGACTTCAGCTGCGTGATTAAGGCTGCTCCAGTCTTCTGTAGACACTTCTCCCTCTATCACTTCAAGTCTACTTTCCTCCACTGGGCAAAATAACAATTATTAAATGAAAGGAGGGAAGGCAAGCATAATGGCAGCTGAGCAATACTGGCGACAAGACACTTGTTTGGGTGGCTCATCAATGCTCATGAAAATACTCCTGCTCACAATACTGCACCTGCTGCCACATGGACCCCCAACTTACCTTCTACTTCACTGTCACCATCTATCAAATGAAGATGTTTTCACTTCACCTGCTGGCTTGTTTGGGGCACCAAGTGAAATACCATAAATAGAAGCTTGAAACTTGCAGAGACTAAGTACTCACTGTGAGGCAGTTCACCTATCTCTCGACCTTGCTATCCTAGAATCACCCCCAAACGTCATTAGAAACCACAGTTTCTGATGGATTGCTACTTGGACTAGGCAAACCCTCTAGTGGCTCCATTTATAAGAGGATTTAAACTTTCAAGACAAAAATTAATTTTCAATTACCTCTATGTGAAGATAAACTAGTGAAAAGGATTCCAGAGAGATGGCAGAATAAGATGAATGACAATGAATCTGCGTCCCTAATGCTTGCTATTGTTACCATTAAATCATGTAATTCAAGGAGTTTCAAACACAATAGCTGCCCAGTAATTACCAGGAATAACAAGAGGCTCCCAGGAACAGGAGGCACAGGACATTGCTTGCTTGCTTGCTTGATTTTTTTACATTTATTACTATTATTTTCTATTACACAGTTTTATAGGTATTCCACCCTTTCCTCCCTTTCCTTTCTCCCCCCACCCTGCGCCACATTGTCCCCTGTATTTCACAGTAATACAGTCCTTCAGCCGTCCTGTTGACTCCAGCGTTCTGCTGTTCACACGTGTCATGACATTGCAGGTATAAGCAATGGTAGCAAGTCTGGTATTTTGTTGTCAAGAATTATTTGACAGTTTTATTGGGGACCTTCTTTCATTTGGGAGCAGAGGTGCACACTTGCAGTTCTTTGTTCGCCAGTACTCTAGTCTCCATTAAACCATTCATTTACGAAAATGTAAGTGTATACTTGTTTAACTATATAGATTTTTGTTTTGTATTTTGCATGAGGGTTGTCTTATATCAGAGAGAACATATGATATTTGTCCTTTGGGGATTGGTTTATTTCAATGAACATGATGCTGTCCAGTTGAGACCACTTTCTTGCTGTCTCTGTGTTCAGCCATGCTTCCTCTCTGGGAACAGTGTCTGGCTACTCACCTGACAGGTGACACAGGAGGTGGAAATTTAAGAGACCATCCCTAGGAAAGGTGTCACCTAGGGTAAGGTGTCAGGAGCACCTGTGAATCAGGCGGAGCCCCTTGGTATGGCCAAACACTAATGACATCTCCAGGGGCACACTCAGAGCCCAAGAAGACTCCATACATTAGAAGCAAAAGGATTCAAACTTTTCTACTTTCTGGTTTTGGGGCCAGAGTGGAAATATTGTCAGTCCTAAAAAAACATAACCTTGCCGTTGACTTCTCTTTTGGAGCTGGCCATACCACCTGGGAATGTGCTTTACAGGTGACTCCCTGACAACCAGGGAAGAATGAAGATGAGCACATTTCACAAAGCACTGAATCCTGCTGCCTATGAACAGAATGTGAAAGAGCAAAACCATGGCACAGCAAGTGAAACCAAGGTTGGGTAAACAAAATGCAACACTGCAGAGAACTGAAGTGATGGCACAGGAGATTAACTTCAGAAAAATGACCCACAGAGAGTCCCTGTTATGCTGAAACACACCTGGTTTGGGTTCCCGAGTGACATGTACAGGTCTTCATTGGAGTCCAGTGCGTGTGTGCACCTCTTTTTGTGGAGATCTTGAGTGTCCAGGGCTTTAAATTTCCAGTGTCTGAGGCCAGTGCTGTGGCATGGTAGGTTAAATTTCCACCTGAAGCACTGGCATCTCCTCTGTGCACTAGTTCGAATACCAGCTGATGCACTTTTGATCCCTGCTTATGACCTGGGAAAGCAGTGGAGGATGACCCAAGTGTTTGGGTTCCTGCACCACCCCCACTGGAGACCTAGAGAAGCTCCATGGTGTTGTCTTCATATCACATAGTTCTAAGCATTGCAAACATTTGGGGAGTGAAGCAACGGATAGAAGACTTCTCTCTGTCTCTCCTTATCTCTCTGTAAATCTGGCTTTCAAATAAAATAAAGAACTAATTTTTTAAAAGACTTATTCTATTTTTATCACAAAGTAGATATACAGAGAGGAGGAGAGACAGACAGGAAGATCTTCTGTCCGATGATTCCCTGCTCAAGTGACCGCAGCAACTGGGGCTGCACCGATCCGAAGCCAGGATCCAGGAATATCTTCCTGGTCTCCAACAAAGGTGTAGGGACCCAAAGATTTAGGAGGTCCTCAACTGCTTTCCCAGGCCACAAGCAGGGAGCTAGATGGGAAGAGAGCTGCCGGGATTACAACTGGCATCCATATGGGATCCTGACGCACTCAAGGTGTGGACTTAAGCCACTAGGCCATTATGCTGGGCCCTAAAGAAATATTTTTAACATAAATAAATCACCAGTTTCTGGTGACACTTTACTGAATTATTTACTGAATGAATGAACAAATTCATTTTTTATTTGAGGTTTATTTACTGAATAAATGAACAAATTTCCAACTAAATAAGTAATCAGTATTTCTGAGTGGGTATCCATCATTACAGACCTAGGAGAAGTCAGTCTTGCAGAACTGAGAAGAAAATATTAAAAGAATCTGAGACAAGAAGCTGAGAGTTACAGAGTGAAATAATACAATATGCCAAGGTATAGAAAGCATGGCGGGGGGAAGAGAGGGAGGAGGGAGTGTTTCAATTTCAAAGATAAAAAAGGAGACTCCTGAAAGCTTTCAAACCAAAAAAGAAAAAAAAGGCTTACATGCCATTTTTCAAAAAGATCCTTTGACTTATGAGAATAAAACCCTAAGTGTTCTTGATTCAAAGGAAGGTGCAAGGGAGCAGCTGATGTTCAAGACCGCTTTTGTTTTGACATGACATGACTTATCCTTGGGGGTGGGGACAGTGGTACTGCCCCACTGGACCATGTCTCCCAAGGTGCTCCAGCCAACATGGACAAGACCAGCTGTTTCTGGCTCTGTGGGAGAGTGTGGGTCGCAGGGCCCCTTGAAAAAGTGATGGAGCTCTGGGGCCCCCACCATGTTACCAACTGTCCTGGGGCGCTCCAGATCCCACAGCCCTGCAGAGAGGAGCTAACAGCACAGAGCACAGGTGTGCAGTGCTCTCTTGGGGAAGATGAGCTGGTGTGAATGATGTCAAAGAATGTAGATTTCAGAGGGTTCCTGTTGTTCCCCCTGGGTGTGGCTCCCTGTGTCTAAGCTGTTTATTCCAACATTATGCGTGGTGCTAAACCCCTAGGTTCCCCCCGGAGTCTGGAATTTTAGCAAATGCTGAGCAGAGGCTATCTGTGCCATTCCTGATTAGAAATCCTGGGTATTGAGTCTCTAATGAGATTTCCTGGGTCACCAACATCTCATACCTGAGACCAGAGCAATAAAGCATGTCTTGTGCGGGTCCAATGGGAGGAGATTCTGGGAGCTTGAGGTTAGTCTCCTCTAAACTTCAAGCTTCTTTCCTTTGCTGATGATGTTGGGCACCCTTTCATGGGAATAAATTTCGGGCACAAGTAGGATGATGCTGAATCCTGTTAGACTGCCTACTGAATTCAACCCAATAGTCTCTACTCTTCATATTCTGTCACCATGCCATATGGACTGTCCTAATCACCTCCATCCAAGCAACTATAACAACCCTTCAGAGTAATTGTCTCCATGAAATTCTACAGGCAGACAAGCTGGAGTGCAACACGGTAAAAGCTGGTGGAACCAGAAACAGGCAACCTCTAGGTCCCAGGACAGCTGTACAGGCATCTTTGGCAAGGAAGAGGTCCAGAGATGATTTTCAAAAGCTTCAGCTACGTGTCAAGCAGGTTCTCAACATTCTTCCTGAGTACCCCAGTTTCCTGCCAGGTTCTTGCCCATTGCTGCAGGGATGACAAAGAACTTTATAGACTCTGTAAAACACACGCTTTTTTTTCCAGCTGTGCCATCTGCTAGTTTTCTTTTTTCTTTCTTTCTTTTTTTTTTTTTTTACAGGCAGTCAGCAGATTCATTGGTTGAGATATCAAAAGAGCCATGTATTAAGCATCTCTTTATGTGTCGGGCAAGGGAGTTTCAAGGTGAGGGTGGAATGAGAAGAGTTTTGAAAACATGCAGAGAAGCACAGGAAAGATTAAGGTTAGGCCTCAAGAAGCTCCATTTGTGCCACCTCACCAAGGCTGGGACCTCTGTGGTGGGCTAGCTTGCTCTTGTTCTGAAAGCAAACCAAATGGCTTCCATGTAATGGGCAACAACATGACACAGTGTGCCTCATGCCTCTAAAAATCAAAAACAAATGATCTGCTGATGCTGTGGCCAATGGGATGAGGATAAGATATCCAACAAGTGCAATCAACTGTCTCTTGCATGTTACCCAGTGAGTCTAGCTAGCTGCTGGCGATATGTGCTTAAGAAGGGGGACTGAAGAGCCATGTTTTTCTTACAAATATAATCCTATAGATTCAAGAGACTGCCTTTTTAATGCCCTGGCTCTGCCACAATATCTGAACTACTTCTGACATGTTCAAAATATTTATCAGGACATATAATAGGAGATACTTAATGAGACTATTTTTCTATAGCTTTCCCAGGAAGACAGTTCTTCCAAAATTGTTCAGTTGATGTCAAGTATTATTGAACCTTTCCCGCATCTGCCAGCACTCCGTTGATTCTTAGTAGGTAGATCCCCAAAGAATGGAGATTCAGGCAAGCTTGCAGTGATCAAGTGGACTAAGCATGGTTTGGCCCCAGGTCCACTGGATTGCAAACCGAAAAAGAATTTCTCAACCTTGGTACCCCTGACTTCGTAAGCCAGATCATTCACTGAGGTGGAGACTGTCATGTGCATTTGTAAGATACATTCCTAATCTTTATTGCCTAGATACCAGTAATATCTCTCTAGTTACATCACAAAAAGAGAAACTTAAAAATCAACAGGTACCCCAGGAAGAGATGGTAAATTCCCTCTCTCCACCTGCTATTTTATGTTGTGAATCTCCACCCCAGAGAGGATGTGCCAGTCACCATTCGGTGCAGGGACCAACAACCTTAATATTAGCATCACCCTAGTGCTTGCAGAATCGTATTGTATATCTTAGTTTTACTGAACTCCATTTTCAAGGTGGCTTATGTGTGTGAAAGAGTTTGAGACGTACTCTTCCACTACGTTTGTATCTTAACATTTGTGGCTATTCTGTACAGATGTTCCTAGACCAATTCACCTTCTGGAAGCAAGATTCCTAACTGTCCACAGATTGAATCCCATTAAAAACAAGATTCTTTTTATTTTTCTTGGCAAAAGATCATTATTTTTTAACCCATCTTTGTTGTCACGAGATTTCCTTGTAAGTCTCCTCCCTGGGATAGAATTAAGAGTAGTCTGGACTTCCACAATTTATCTATCATATCTTCCCCAAGAAAGTGCACTGTGCAAATTACTAGAGATCTGGAGTGCACCACAGACTGTTGTGATGTGGATATCCATGTGTGGTTCTGCAGCCTGCAATGCTCACATGCAACCACGTCAGTTACTGGACAAAGATGCTTGTCTGTTTTTCCTTGCCATAGCCAATGTCTGGTGTGCACACCTTTCTGAGAACACAGCATGGCCTCTTTCTTTCTACGCAGAATCAGTTCTGAAGGAACCCACTACTGTGTGGGAATGGGATCGCAACTTAAAAATCTCTCCGTGGATCTGCTTGGAATGCACATGGGCAAGCCAGTAACCTTAAGGTTAATGACTGTCTGCTCTGCAATGAGAAAAGCTTAGTCCATCAAGGAGGGTATAGGTTTGAAATGCGGGTGATTCTCTTATCCCTGAAACAATTTAAGCATGGTATATTCACTGTGCATTAATGTGAAACTCTCTTTTTAAAAGCTCTTTCTATTTACTTATTTGAAAGAGAGGGAGAGAGAGAGAGTGATGTAGAGGCAGAGGCAAAGAGCAAGCACAGTCCACTCACCAGATGGCTACCAAAGCTGGAGTTACACCAGGACACCAGGAGCTAGAAACTTTTTCCAAGTCTCCCACATGGGTGCAGGGATTCAAGCACTTGGGTCACCTTCCATTGTTTTTCCCTGACCATGATCAGGGAGCTGAATTGTACATGGTGCAACTGGGATTTGAGCCAGTGCCCACATGGGATTCCCAAAATCACTAGTATAGGATTTACCCACTACATCACACATCAACCCCAAGAATGACTTGTTTTGTTTTGTTTCCTTTTGTTTGTTTTTAAAATAAAGCCTAGGACTCCACACAGTGGCTCAGTGGCTAATCCTTACTTTGCAAGTGCCAGCATTCCATATGGGTGCCAATTTGTGCCCCAGATATGTATGTACGTAAATATGTTTGTATGTATGTATGTATGTATTGAACCCATAGGGTGATACAGGAAGACTCTTTCCAAAGTTCACACAGGTATGTGTAATTGGTATAATGGTTAAGATATCCAAGTGCCTGGGTTCAGAGCTCACTAGCTCCACTGCCATCTGGTTCTCTGCTAATATGCACCCTGGGAAGCAAAAATGATGCCCCAAGTGTTTGGGCCCCTGCACCCACATGTGAGACCCAGAAGAATCATCTGGACTCCTGGCTCTGGCCTATCCCATCCCCAGCGGTTGCAAGCATTTGAGGAGTGAGCCCGTGATTGGAAACTCTTTCTTATTTTTCTTTCTTTATCTTTTTTTTTTTTGAAAGTCAAAGTTACACAAAGAGTGGGAGAGACAGAGCAAAACAGAGAGAGATCTTCCATATGCTGATAACCCTCCCCGCCCCCAAAATAGCCACAATGTCCATGGCTGGGCCAGGAGTCAGGAGCTCCTTCCAGGTCTCCCATGTCAATGCAGGGGCCCAGTCACTTGGACCATCTTCCACTGCTTAGCAATGTATGTGTGGAAGTGGAGCAGCCAGATTGGAAATGGTGCCCACAGGGGATGCTGACACTGCAGATAACAGCTTAATCAACTGTGCCACAGCACTGGCCCCAGAAAATTTTATCTGTCACCATCACTGGATCTATTTCCCCTTTCAAGTTAAAAAAAAGGGTATATTCATGAAAAAAGTACATTATAAAAAACTTATGAATTTTCAATTTTTGTACCAAGTCAGTTTATCATGTGATTGTATTTACCAAGTTCTGACATCACAATGTACACACACACACTCAAATATTCTTACATATTTACTTGTATACACTTCCATTATATTTTATTTTATCACCTACAACTCATGAGTATACACACAGGAGACAACTACAGAAACTGGATGAAAACAATGTAATTGATTAGAAAGTTTATGTTTCTGCAAAATTTTTTTAAATCCATGCATAGTTTTCAACATACACATTATCTATTTCTCTCTTTCTCTCTCTCTCTCACACACACACACGCACACACACACATATACAGACATATACACAATTTTCATAAAGTTTTTGAGAATCCTTCACTTGCAGGATTCCAAGTTCCTTTGCACCCAAATAAAACTTACTGTTTAATTTCTTTTCCATGAACTTGCTGATGTGTTCTCCTATTATCATCACCCTTTCCCACAATGTATGTCTCTTCCTGACTTTCCTTCTTTGTTAGTTTTAAGCTTTTGTTTTGTGAAAGGCAGAATGACACAGAAGCGGAATTCCATCTATTGCTTCATGCTCCAAAGGCCCTGACAACCAGGGCTGGGGCATGTCCGTGTCAGGAGTCAGGGACCTGTCCCAGTTTCTCACAGTGGTGACAGGCATTAAAGCTCTTCAGCCACCATTCACTGCTTTCCCTGGTGCATTCGCAGGCAGCTTGGATTGTCAGCAAAGTAGCCAGGTCTGGAACCAAAACTTTGATAGAAGATGCTGGCATCACAGCAAAATCCTCTGCATGACAGTGCCAGCCCTCTCCTATTATTTTCATGCCCATATCCTGTGACAGACTATTGGGACACTAACAAGATTGGTGGGAGAGGGTAAACTTCATTCCTCCCGTACACACGAGCTCGTGTGAGATCTCACTTCAACGTGAGAGCTTTAGGCGGTTTTGAAATGCACCAAGTGGCCGTAAGAAGACCTGTGGCTTTTTGGGTTAAATACAGGCTTTCTGGTTGCAGATCTCTAAAAAAACTTCCCTAAGTGAGAAATCGGTTATTGAGAGGGTGAAGGACTTCATCACAGTGCCTAGAGGAGCTGTGGAGTCAGTGCCTTCTCTTGCTTTGGTGACTGCAACTGCAGGAGCTGAGCTAATCTGAAACCAGGGACCAAGAATGTCCTCCAGGTGTGCCATGTAGATGCAACGTCCCGAGGCTTTGAGCCATCTTTCACTGCTTTTGCAGGCCATACACAAGGAGCTGGATGGGAGGTGGAGCAGTTGGGACATGAACCAATGCCCACTGGATCCCAGTGCTTGAAAGGTGAGGATTAACCAATTGAGCCATTGCACAGGGCCCTGATAAGCACTCCCTAACGAACAAGCAGATGCAGATCCTGTGGGGGCTGGGATACGTGTTCGCCAGGCATTCAAGAAGAAGGAAAAGCCACAGTGTGGGTTCAGGGGAGGACATAGGAAGGATACAAGTCCTGAAGAGGCCTGCACTTGTGCCTCCAAAAAGATGACATTTACAGCTTGGGACTGCGATCCTTTTAACTGACTACCCTGATAAAAGCAAAGGCAGACTTCATGCTCCCTGGGCCAGAGAAAAATGATAAAGGCAGAGTGCTGAGCTGCTGTCAGTAACCCAGCTCTCAGCAGTCCAGCTCTGGGGTCCTCAGATGGCCTACTCCCTCCCTGATGGCAGTCAGCCTCCATCCTTCAACTTTTCCCAGTTTCAGCCCATTCTGCTTGCTGCCCCAGCCATCCCTCCAGGATCTGCCAGTTTTTCACCCACCATCAACTCACCACCCTCCTCCATCCCTCCTTAGGGTGATGCTTCTCACATTTGCCCTTTGCACCAAACTCCCAAAGCCATTATATAGAAACTAAATTTCGTTTTCAGCTCTTGAGCTGAAAAAGTATCACCCATAACTGTGGGCCTAGATCAGGCTGGCTTCCTATTCAGGGGTAGGTTTTCTGAGACTGTCAAGACTCCAATGGACAAGTAGAGATGTGGTTGGAGAGGAAAGGCCTCCGGGTAGAGGAAGCAGCTTGCACAACATCACAGAGCCACACAGAGGGTCGGCGGGAGGGACACTAGAGAGACACAGCATGAAATTCATGGGAAAATAAATAGCAAGCAAGGCAACTGCGATGCGTGATGATGACCTCGTAAGAAAAGTCAGTCTGGGAACAAAGCAAGCTGGAGATGGAATGGACATTTGGGAGTGAAGCAGCTAAATCTGTGATAGAATGCTTATCAATGGCTAAAGAGAAAAAGAACTGAAAAATACCAATGTGAACATTAACCTGATGTACATGAAATTCATCAAAACCAGGAACCTCAACTACAATGCAGTCTCAAGCTTTAAGACTGTTCTGTGGGGGGCTAGTGCTGTTGTGCAGCAAATTAAGCCGCTGCCTACAGGGCTGACATCAACTTTGGGAACTGGTTCAAGTCCAGGTTGCTCCATTTCTGAGCCAGATCCCTGCTAACAGCCTTGGAACACGATGGAGAATTGCCTAAGTGCTTGGGCTTCTGCCACGCATGTAGGAGACGCAGAAGACAATTCCTAGCAACTGCATTATCTTGGTTATGACTGCCATCTGAGAAAGGAACCAGTGGATGGAAGATTCTCTCTCTGTGTGTGTGTGTGTGTGTGTGTGTGTGTGTGTGTGTGTGTGTCTGTGTGTGTGTCCTCTCTCTGTAATGCTACCTTTCCAATAAGTAAGCAAAATCTTCAAAAATAAAATATAATAAATGCTCACATTAGAAATGCTATTCTATGGCAAAGAAAGTCTCTGTGATTTTGTTTCAGGTTATGCACAGTCTGTTTATCTTCTACAGTCTAGAATGCTCTGCTTAGTCCTAGAAGATGCTGTGATTTTGGACAAACTGGCAGAAAAAGGATCCAATTCCTCACGGAACAGTCCTGGACTCTGATGTGCTCTGTGCTATTCTATCAGATCTGGGCAAAGTCCAAGTAAAATCGTTCTTTAACTTGAAAACTGTCATGCCTTGTCTAATGTCAGCTAAGCCCCCTTGTGATGCTGAGGCCGTCTGGCAGGCCTGTCCTGGACTCCATGCATAGCGGTTATGTGTGAAGTGGGGCCAAGTTGTCCAGCTGCATTGGCGATGACCTGCAGGCAGAGCCAGGCTGAATTCTGCTGTCCTGGGGTCCTCATGCCAGGGCCATCATTCTGTCTGCAGGGGTGGGAGAGGGTGGGGGAGAAGCTGGAAAGAAGCATACACAGTTGCAAGGTTGTAAATTTCCTCCCGGCTATTCAATATTCATGTAATTACCCCAGAAAGCACATTTGACATTTCATAAAGACGGTAGAGTATTTAGCATTTGTCTCTCTCTCTCTGCTACCAAAGCATACATAGGGAAAAAAATAATAATAATCCCCAGAGACCCCTGCTGTCTGAAATGGCAACCGTTATTGAATCCATAAATTTGATGGATCAAAGTCTTCCCTCTTCATACCTTCCGAGATTTAGAAATGGAAGTGACACCGAATAAATGAGCTGGCCTGCTGTCCTTCCTCATGGAATGCAGCAATTCCCAGTGCCAGAAAATGCCTGCCTCCTGCCAGCTCTGCCTGTGGCTTCAGTCCTTCATGTTTGGACGCAGTCCCCAAAATGAGCTGCATGAACCCCCAAACCCTGCCTAGACCTTGGGCACAAAGCCCACAGTAGGCAAATGCAGACTGCAGCTTCAAACTCATACCAGCACTGCTGAGCAGGATTTCCATTTTTCATGGACCCTGCAGGCTCTGCAGAAAAACTGTGAGGACCCTAGAGCCTAGCAAGCAAGCCTCCTCACCTTGCGCTGCCACACAGGCTCAGGAAGAACATCTGCAATTCACCAGTCAGCAGATCAGTCCAACAAAAGATACCTGGCACTGGCCATACAGGCCTTCTGGGAGCAGATGTCCAGCTCATGGTTACTCAGTAGAGTCAGAATCTGGCAGCCCCTGTCCCTCTGCCCAAGAGGAAGCAGTGCCTGTCCTCCATGCCTCACCTGAACCCAGGATCCCCTCTGTCACCACCAGGCTCAGGAAGATTACAAGCGCCATGACCACAGCCTAAGAGTTTCACCCTATTGCAAGCATAAAAGTAGTTTTCCAAGCGTAAGACCATCCAGTGGCCTATCAGAGACTTATTTCCAGAACTGTATAATGGGTTGTCTTAGTTTCAGGCATGAATTCTTTACCAGCTAAAATATGTAATATCGATATAGACATATAGGTGTCTAATTATGTGATATGTTTTAGAATAATTTGTGTTCACATATGTGTAATTTTAAGTACAGACAAGGATAATAGAAGTCCATGGAAAATGGAATTAAAGAAGTTTCTGCTGATGTAAAAAAAACTTCCAACTCCATGCATAGTTTTTCATGACGTGCGTTTTGCAGGAAACCCCCTTGTATAGATGCATTTCGAAGTGTTTTGACACCAAAACAAACTTATCTTTTAATTCCATTTCCCTGTATGTCATGTTTTTGTGATTGAATATGAACATTATTGTTACCCATGAATGCACATAAAATCACTGTGTACATAGTTATTTGTGACGGTGTTTGTGCCTGTGTGTATGCAAAGATATAGATGTGTATGTGCATGCCTTCCCAGGATCAAACTTAAATCTGTCCATGACTGTAGACACGTGCAGCAAGCACTGTGTTTTTACTGTGACTATCACAATCTATTTGCACATCAGCTTTGAAAGTCTAGAATTCCTTTCATTAGCCTGGTGCAGAAGGTAGGTATTAGTGAGAGGAAATGACGCATCCAGGAGAGCACAGGCAGCAAAAGCAAAGGTGAGATTAAACTCCTGACTAGACACAGTGTGTCAGTGCTTCTAATGAGTGTGTGCGTGTGTGTGTGTGTGTGTGTTCACATATGCATGTGTGTGTGTACCCAAGGTAAGGGGTATATATGCCTACCACAAGCTTGCACACGCATATGTCACAAGTGCATGTTGAAAAGGGGTCTCCTGCACAGAAACAGAGCATTCTTAGCAACTGCATGCAATCAGGATTCACCTGCATAGCTACACAATCTAAATCATCCTCTAAATGACCCATATTCCTACCCCAAAACTCTTCCCCAAAACTCTTCCTGAACCAAGCAGTGTTCTCCTGAGCTGTCTCTCTGAGACCCCTTGTCCATTCTAAGTCCCGTTTTTGCAGTTGCAGAACCAATACTCCCATGTGTGACTAGCTACTTTGGTGAGGTTACCCCAATTAATTCCAAACATCCTAGACATTCCAGAGGCTCAGAGAGGCAGGGTTAGGCAGATAAGGTGTGCCAAGGAGCAAGCTCTGGTGACAAAGTAAGTCTGTCAGTTATAGCTACTCATAAATAATAGGGATGCCTGCAGCTTGAGCCACTGTTGCAAGACTGCACAAATCGCTTACCATAAACTGGGAACTGCCATGTCTCCTGCCCTAAAGTGGCTGCCAGAAGAAAGCAAGATAAAATAAAAGTGTCTGGCATGAGGCCAGACAGACACAGTGTTCTCAGAGCGATGTCCTCCTTTTGCTTCTAAGACCCTGAAAGCTGCAGCAATGCTGCTCAATGGGTGGGCAGCTATTTTGCTATTCATCTTCTTCCTTTGAAACTGGTACATTTTGTACATGCTAGTCCATTTCCAACTTGCATCTCCCTCTCTGGCCAGGTTTCTGCAGCCACACTGACACCATAAGAACTGCCTTAAGTTAGAGATAAAGAAAGATGCTCTGATGGAAGTTTCTTGACACAGCAGTCAAACTGCAATGGCCAACTAGGAAGATTTACATGTCCAGGGATCTCAGCTGAGCTGAAGAGAATCTCATTGGTCTTTGGGAGTGTTTCAATGATGAGCTCAGCTCGAGCAAGGTTAAGCAGGTTGTGGTGGAGGAAACTGTAAAGGAAGACAAGCCTTTCTCTGGGTAGGTGTTATCTGGCACAGAGTTTCAGCCACTCTTTGGGATTTCACATCTATTGGAGTACCTGGATCCAGATCTTGGTCCTGCTTCCAACTCCAAACTCCTATTAATGCACTCCTTGGGAGGCAGCAGGGGATGGCTCCGATACTTGGGTCTGTGCCAACCATAGGAAAGATCTTGGCGTGCTCTGGGATCCTTGGCTTCAGCCTGGCCGGACCTGGATGTTGTGGTCGTTTGTGGAGTAAACCAACACATGGAAGATCTCCTCTTTCTATCTGTCTCTCTCTCTCTCTTTCAAATTAATTAAATAACATTACATTTGCAATAATCCTATTAGTATAAAAGCCTGCAGCTGGGAGAAACAGAATCAGGGGACTATTGAGCCTTCGGAGAACCAGCAATAGTCCTGACTCTTGACTTCTTATTTATGTATCCATTGTCTCTTGGGCTCCCCTATCCCCTCTCACCTCTGATTATTCTTGGCAACTACTATTCCAACAAAGCCTCCCTTTTTATCATGAAGTTCTAGATTTTCTCTGCTCCTTGTTATGCAATGATGCCACGATTAAGAAAAAAAAAAAAACTCAGCTTCTGATTTCAGTGCAGATACATCAGTCCTGGCATCCCTGTAGTCTGGTCCTGTCTAGCATCTACTCTTAATGAAAAACAGTTCTAGAAAAATTTGAAAGGTCAGCATAGATGTCTAACAGCACTGAGCAGGACACACGGCCACAGAAATTTATTTCATACTTAAGGTTCCAAATTCAAAAGAGCCTCAATATCAGCCAGCTTTGTTTCTTCTGAAGATGCAATACCTTATACCTGTCTTGTAAGAAGATATCAGACATGTCAAAAATCATGTACGAGTGCAACCAAGATTGAGCTAGCATCTATCTCTTTTTAGTTTTCATTTGAGGGATGGAAGGAGACAGGAAAGGAGAGGAGAGGAGAGGAGAGGAGAGGAGAGGAGAGGAGAGGGGAGGAGAGGAGAGGAGAGAAGAGAGGAGAGGAGAGGAGAGGAGAGGAGAGGAGAGGAGAGGAGAGGAGAGGAGAAGAGAGGAGAAGAGAGGAGAAGAGAGGAGAAGAGAGGAGAAGAGAGGAGAAGAGAGGAGAAGAGAGGAGAGGAGAGAGATCTTACTTCTGTTAGGTTACTCCTCAAATGCCTCCAACAGACTAGGGGATAGGCTAGGCTTAAGGCAGATTCTGCAACTTAACCCAAGGCTCTTACATGGGTGGCAGAGACCCAGGTACCTGAGTCACCACTGCTGCCCCCAGAGCGAACCTTAGCAGAAACCTTAGGCGTGGAGCTGGGGCTCTGAATTTGGGCATAGAGAAACATAATGCAGGCATCACCAACAGCATCTCTGCTGCTGTGCCAATTGTCCTGTTCCTTAGCGTCTAAGGCACTGGTTCCAAGTGTGTCATTTGCTCTTCTGCAGTTCACTAATCTTCCCTTCTATGCTGAGCCCACCTATATTGACCTCCATTCCTTCAATGGTGTCCTTAGCCTCATCCCAAGACCCTGCACCTGTGCCTTGAGTTCTGGCAACTGTCACGAATGAAGGCCATTCATCTGTGTGGCCACTCTTCGTGAGCTCCACACGTGAGAGCAACTGCACAGCAATCAACAGAAACCCAGGCCACAGCAGATGGCATCCTCCTCCTACCTCAGGCCTTGGAAAGCTTCCTTCCTCTCCACTGTGACAGGCTGGCTCTCCTGGGGGAGGAAATGTCCCCCCGGCATGGTCCAGCTGCTCCCCTCCTTTATCTCTTGATCTGGTTCCACTCAGCCCTCATCTCCTCCTCGCCAGGCCATACCTGCCTTGTGTCTTCACGCAGGGATATTCAACTGCCCTTGATATACCCTAGGGCCCACTTTGACCAAAGCACGGGCCTCTGATCCTATTTTTAAAAACCCATGAAGGCTTGTTCTTAAACTAGCACCACCTGGTAGCAGTCTATTCCCAATAGCCACAACTTACTTTTTCTTCTCTCTGCACAAATAACTGAAGGACAGAAATCAGTCTGGGGTTGCAAGGGTCGCTGACCAGAACAGAGTAGGCTTGGGTGGTGGCTCTGGTCACAGACTCTTCCTCCTCCTGAAATGCCTGCCTTTTCAACTGTCAAGGTCCCCTATGCCCCCCCCAAATTCCTGGAGTTATGAGGGCTGCTGTCCCAGATTCCTTTATGGCTTTTGATGTTACTACAGGAACAGTCACCCTGAGTTCCACAGGGATGCCTCTGCTGTCACCTCCCCCTTCCCATTCCAGGGCTTTGCATGCCCAGCCAGGATTTTCCTATTCCAGTGACTTTGTCGTTATGGCTGACGGTTCATGATTGCCATCTCAAAATTTGGTAGTTTAAACAGATGCACACAGGGTCAGTAGGCGACACTCATTTAGTACTTGCTGTATACCAGGTATCACTCTAAGGATCACGTTCAGACTTGCCGCAACACTGTGAGGCAGGAGTCTTAAGGCTCATGGATGTTATCAAAACTTACATGGGATGACCCAGGTAGAAAGGGCTGACCCTGAATCAAAGCCTAGGCTGTTTGAAATTATTGCTGGACTCAGAGGAAAATATGGGGGAAGTGGAGGGGAAGGTGACATAGAGGTTCTCCAGGCTCCCAGCTCACTCAGTCAGGCAGTGGGAACGAATGGGAGACTGTGTTGAAAATTATGTTAGAACCAAAACATGCACGCTCAAGTGTATCTGTGACTGTTAGGTACACTAGAGCGAAGCAGCTGCAGTGAGGATTCCTACCTTGTTTTTCAACTGGGGCAGGAGATCTGTGCCATAAATTCTCAGGATCCCATAAGGACAATCATTTTTAAACTCATTGCCATGGAAGATGATACAGGAGAAAGGCAGATGTATACACAGCAGCCATGGCAGGCCTGGTAAATGCTGTAAGCCTTGAAGGCTAGTGTGAGCCTCAAATTTTCATGGGATCTTGCAGGTCACCATGAACACCAAATATGCACCCTCATCCTTGCCCTGGGGCCAAGGAACAGAGCAAGAACCCAGAACCATGCCCGTAGGTCTCTGGCCCTGTTGGGGAGACCAGGTTTTAAAGGAGCTGCCTTCCCCACCATTTCATCTTGTGTTGTCTTTCCTTTGCACAAGACAATGTCAGCTTTTTGGATAAAATCAAAATCCAAAGTACTCAGCAAGAGATTCCGGTACCATAAGCTGATATTGACAGAGTTCAACCAGAAGCATGCATCAGGACAGTTAGTCTGAGCCCAGAGACACAGATAATCAAAGTACCTACTGTAAAAACCAACAGCAATATCCTGAATGCATTTTCTTTCATGACTGTGGGAGGAAAAGACCAGTTTCTTTCATACAGGGAGCACAAAAGGTAGGGGATGGAGCTTTTCCTAAACAGTCACAATTAATAATACTAGTATCTTGCTTTATTCATTAACTATTGCTGCCTAACTAACCACATCAAAGTTCCTAACTTAAAGAACAGCCATGCATTAATTTTCACGTATCCACAGGAAGGTGAGCTGATCCCAGCTGGACTTGCTTGCTTGCGTGGGCAGTTAGTTGGTCCACAGTGACTTCCCCTGAAATAAGTGTGTTCTCTTCTAGGCAGCTTGTCACTTTTAAGCAATTTCGTCCAGGATTATTCTCATGATGACACTTAAGAGTTCAAGAAGAAACGTTGGAAGCATACCAGTTCTCTTGAGCTTGTCACTTCTGTTGCTTTATTTTAGCTAAAACAAGCCACCAGGTAGGTTCCGGCTCCAGAGTCAGGGAGTTAAATATTAAGTCTCAATGAATAGAGCTGCAGGCATGTTGCAATCGGTACATTCAACTATTCGATGGTAATAGCGTAAAAGAGCCAACTAATAGGCATTGAACAGTCATATTACAAACTGGCTATCACCAACACTTGCATGATGAAGAAACTGAAACTTTGAGAAATAACTGACACTCAGAGAGGTTAAACCAAACCCAGAAAGGTACAAATAGAATTGAAGTTTTTCCACAACTTTCATTAGACTCTCAAGCCTCTGCCTTTTCCATTTCCCTAAAAGGTCTTGTTCACACCTTTCAGTATGGACGTGAAAATCAAATGTTGACTTGGGACTTGGGGTGTTCATGAGAGGTGTGTGCCAGGAGGGGAGGTGAGCCATTGCTTAGGAAACAAGCAGTTTTCTGGAAAAAATGGTTTGGACGGCACTAAAAACACAGCTTTGGAGTCAGATGCACTTGTATCTACGAAACTAAAAGCTAATCATCACAAGATGGGAGTAAGAGTTAAGTGAGGAGTCAAGGCACTCTTGCAGCAGCTGGCTCCAGATGCAGGCTCTGCGGTACAGTGGGGGCTACTCCGCCTCTTTGTGTCTTGGTTTGGCCACCTCTAGAATGGGTAAAACAAGTCTTTATCTTGGAGGATTAATGAGTTAGCATCTGCAGAGCATTTAAGATATCTGATGCTTAGTGACAGGTACACAAAAACCAGCATGCGGATCCTCAAGTATCCTAATAGCCGAAGAAGAGGAGGTCAACATGTCATCTGCATGGAGGAGCTGGTGAAAGGACACACGGGGATAGAGTGCCTCATCAACTGCACCTGCAGCATGAGGCATGGAGACACAAAATGGTCAGAGCAGGTGCAGGAGCACACCCAGTGTCAGACCACATCATGGAGCCAGGATTTGCTCTTCTCAGAAGCATCACTGCCATGCTCCCCGGTGGTGCACAGTTCAGAAACCTGTTCATATGTGGTTGTTGAAACTACAGGAGCATGCTAGTCCTCTGTGATGGCCAGAGCTGGCCTGAACCAAACCCAGGAGCCAGGGACTTCTTCCAGGTCTCCCACACAGTTGCAGGGCCCGAAGGCTTTGGGCTGTCCTCAATCACTTTCCCAGGCCTCAAGCAGGGAGTTGTATGGGAAGTGGGGCTGCTGAGATTAGAACCAGTGCCCACACGGGACCCCGGCTGTTTCAAGGTGAGGATTTTAGCTATTAGGCCACTGCATCAGGCCCATGATACACAATTTCAAAGAGAAAATTTACAACTTCCAAGGCCAGGCTACTTTTCCTAGGTCAAGAGAGCTGTGAATCCTTGGAGAGTGGAGCAAGGGCTTTGGTCCACAACACTATTCGGCCAACCTAAGCTAGCAACACATTCCCCATGCGCTCCCCGCTGCTCTCTGAAAGACATCCCCGGAGGATCCTGTCCAAGCCATGTTCATGCCCAGACTCTGGGTTCAGCTGTCCCTTGTCTGCTGGCTTCCCATGGGGCACCCTGTCCTTCCAGACACTTCCTCCAGCTCTTCCTTTCTGGACAATCTGGAATATGCTACTCCCTGCTGCCTGGCATGAGCATACCTTCCTATTTCACAGCTGGAAAGGAAAACCTGAAAACAGAGGACTACGTGCATGACTGTAATATCTGCTCGCCCTGCGGGATGCCGTGGCACGTAACTCACTTCACATTAGCATGAGTAAGTTGACATTTTTAAGGTTAATGACCCAGTAGCTTCTACGGCAGGTGGAGTTTCAAATTAAGCAAGTATGAGCAGGAAGCCTCTGAAGCAACCTCGGTCGTGGCTTTTTGTAACATCTGCAGCAACTAACTCATCCTTTGGCAGCAATACAACCAGCGAGGACCTATGTCCTCTGGCTAGTTTGCACTTTGGAAAAATATCTCCAAGTCCTCAGCAAGTGTCTCCTGGGATTTTGAAAATGATACACATCATGATTCAGCATGTTGCGTGTGCTGGAGGTGAGTCAGGACCTTGCTAGGATTGAAGAATATAAATAAATAAATCGCTGGGGAAGGAACGGACTGCAGGACAACAAAGAGAAGCCATGCTGTTTTAGGAGCGAGCATATTGATGACATTACAAGTAGCCAGTTAGCTTTCTCATTTCTTCCTCTTACTAAGATGGTATGAAATATGAGGTCTCCTCTCCATCTCTTCCCTCCCCCCCAATCTTGATCAACGATGCAGCCACCTAGATATTGAGGACAAACCCCAAACTAAATTATTCCAGACTTACTCTTTGCCTTCCTGGACTTGGGCTTATCTGTTCTTTCTTACAGCAGAGTATTATGATAAATTTTACCTCCCACTATGATTCCCCATTTTTTTCCCTTTTAATAATCACATTTGCAATTTTTAAATGATATCTAACGGGCCTTATACTTTAAAAACTAAGTTGAAACAAGACTGGTCTCTTTGAAGACCTGCACATGAAGGACAGAAAGCTAACATCTGTTGAAAGTGAACTCTAGGGACTTCTGCCCAACAGCCAGCAGGATCTTGGGTCTGGCAGGCACAGTGCCAATGGCTCTAGGTGAAGACCTTGGGCCACAGGGCAGTGAGCTCTGGGGACTTGGTATCGTGGGCCTATAGGGGATCTGGGGGATGGCACAGGTGGGGGCGAATAGGGACATGAGGGTTCATATTCAGGTGAGGAATAACTTCCAAGGGACTTCCATGGACAGGGCCACTGTACAGGCAGGTAAGCAAGGGGGCTAAGACTGACCTATTTGGAGTGAGGAACAGGAGGAGCTTTAAGGGTCAGATTGAAGTACCAAGATACATGGGAGGCCTGAGTTGGTGTAGTTAGCATTGACCATTACCATATACCACTCACAGGCACACACTGTTGCTGGGTAGAGGCTGGGCCATGACACTGGGCAGCACGTGAGTGAATCAGGACTGGGGGCAGATTCTGTGAGGGCAAATGGCTACTCACCCCTGTGGAACAACAATCTCCATTGGCACACATAAAATTTGTGGTTGGGAACAGGCACCTGTTGGATCCTGGCACATACAAGGCAAGGACTTTAGCCACTAGGCTACCACACTGGGGCCCGAGTTTTTTGAAGTATTATAGTTTGTCCTCACCTCCAACCCAACCTGTGTGCATTGATCAGATTAAAAGTTGAATCTTTGTGTGTCCATCCTCACCTTCTCTCTGATAGTATGAAGACATGAATGCATATTCGTGCAAGCATATATATATACATATAATATGTACTTGACATTGCATTGTTGTACAGAAACTGTTTACTCAATGATGCCTTCAGGGTACCTGGCTGGGATGTCCTCACACATGTACCTCATTCTTCCCGTTCATCCTTGGCACTAAAAACAGCAGCAAGAAAGCGCGGAGCCTTAACCGACTCTCCTCTCTCCCGCGAGTATTCATCATCCCTCTGTCAATGGCCTGTATTCTGTATGTCATACAAGCGGGCCTCAGGAAAACCATGAAACCAAAGCATGAAGGAAATCTGGGAGAAAGCAAGGAAGACAAAGAGAAGGGAAAGGAATGAGACAAGGAAGACAAAAAGGGAAAAAGAAGGATGTCAAGTTGAAAAGAAGAAAGGGAAGATGAGAATTTGTTAATGATCCTGCAAGTGAAAAAAAAACTGATTATTTTTTATAACTCCCAAGAAGGTGATGTAAGTCCAAGACCTCCCCCCACACACACACACACAAATTCCATGTTCGTTATGATTTGGGAAGGGGTGGTACCTCTACTGATAGTGAATATTCTCAAATCAGACATGTCTGGAATTAGAAACCTACCTCTTTCTATCACGCACTTGCTTGCCCTGGAAAACTTGTCTAAGGTTGCTGGGCTTATTCTTGCAAGCTGTACAATGGGGCTATCAACAAAGAATAGGGCTACCTGGAGGGCAATGCTGGCTGGTTGTACTTCTTGTCTCATGGGCTGGACTGAGTGCTTGCATCCCTCCTGCCTTCATGAACTATTTTCCCTCATGGCCTAAAGAAAAAAAAAAGCAGCCAGAAGGGCGTAACATGGACTGCCTCTTCCACAGTTAGGTTCGGAAAATGCGAATTGTGAAGTTTCTTGGCTCATCGCCATGTGCTGTGAGCACGGCAGGACATTACACTTTGAATCAACGCCTCAGGATCTAGTTTATGTAAACCAATGTGCCCGACACTTCATTAAGAAAGGATCATTTCTGTTAGTAGGAAGCAACAACAAAACCTAAATATTTTCTGTGGGTACAGAGACCTTTTAGAAGATGGAGAACAAAGAAGTCTACTGGAAGGAAATGCCACAGATGGAGAAGGGCATGGGAAACGACAGAACAGCACAGCGTTCTCAACACCTCTTGAAGGAAGACGAGGCAAGAGCCTGGAGAGCAGATTTCCCCCCTCGGTACCTCCAGCCAAGGGTCTGAAAATCACTTTATGTGTCTGAATTATGCACTGGCCATCTCAAACTAGCAGTTGCCCCTCTAAGTCACCTTCCAGTTCTAACAGGGTCTGCTCAGCCCAGCAGCCCTGGCTCTCCCAACATTCGGGAAGCAGTATCACCACACACTGTCTTTGGCTTCTATGGACTGTCCCAGTTCTTCCTAGACTCATGTCGTGGTCCTTCAATGCCATTACTCACATGTGCTTTGCTCTCCTGGCCTGAATTTTCTTGTGTTCTGGACCTAAGTCTCACAGCATTTTTTTTGCTTTTTGTTTTGTTTTGTTTTTCCACCTCTCTTTTTCAGCATGCTCACTTAATTTTCTCACTGTATTCTTTCTCACCTGTTCTGTCCCCCAGGTATCATTGGGAAACCATGGCAGCTGCTGCCCAGCCTGAGGTAGAAGCAACCCCCACATGAACGGCTGTGAGAAGCATCCATTCATTTTTTCCACATCTGCCAAAAAGCTCCCTCTAACCTATGCTCCATACATTAGCTAGGATGATACCACAGCGATCGTGCTTAGAAATGCAGGCTCAGAGTCAGACTAGTGACCTAGGTATTTGACTTCTGTGGTCCTCTCAATCTGAAAAAAAAAAAAAATAGGGATAATCATTGGACCTGGCTTGCAGCTGTGACTGCTTAACGATGTGGTGTGCAGGGAACCCGCTGGAGTTTTCCCAAGTTCAGGTGTTTCATACATTGTTCCTATGGCTGTCATCATCTTTCTCAGCATCACCACTGCCAACCTCCTATGCACAGAAATAGGCCTATTTCTCCTGGTAAATAGACAGAGACCACCCGTGAAGCTCTTGCTCCAAGTTCCCATCCACAGGAGCCACAGCAATGCTTCCATCCCAGAGACTGACCATTGTGTCAGACACCAACACCACAGCTGCACAGAGATGGTTGACCAACGACTGGCACAGGTTGGCACACGGGACCACTCTGGGGAAGTCAGAAATCCTGTGTCCACTAGTGAAGGTGAAATTGACAAACGGAGGAAGCAAGAAAATGTCAATATTCAAATATGAGACAACCAGATAACTTCCCAAACTTTCCTACCGTGTGCAATGTGATATATACAACTGTGACCCAAGTTACCCTCTCAGAGCTACAACTTGCTCTGCAAACCTTCCTAAGTCTTTCTCTCTAAGACAGATCAAATTCTGGGTAAAATAAGACCCAGGGGAAAGTTTTGAATGCATGGGATCTATCTCTGCATTTGCTGTTTGCTGTAAACACTTGGTTCAACAGAACTGATTTCTGTGTGCTTCCTCTTTGCCCTGGGGACAAAATGCAAACAAGAAAGAGGACAGCTTTGCTCTCATTGTCTTGCCCTTTAGCAAGAAATAAATTAGACATAGACAAAGGTACAAAGAAGTACTAACACTTTGGAGAAGAGAAAGCTCTACAGAAAAATCTATAACTGGTTAGGAAGATGGAGAAGAAAGGAAAGAGACAGAGAATAATATGGGCATTGCTCAACAGGTAGAGTGGGGACAAGCGGCCTTTGAGAAGACGAAAATGCTTGCAACACTAATCTTGTGTGTGAAAGAGAAGGACATACATAGGGCGGTGTGAATGAACAATGGACAAAGGTGATTGCTGCTGGTTCCAAGCAGGAGCTCAAAAAAGGATGGGTAGGGTCAGCATGGTGGCACATTAGGCTAATGGCATGCCTGCAGCACCAGCATCCCATAGGAGTGTTGGTTCTAGTCCCAACTACTCCACTTCTGATCCTGCTCCGTGCTAATGGCCTGGGAAAGAAGCAGAGGAAGGTTCAAGTCCTTGGGCCCCTGCACCCGCCTGGGAGATCTGGAACAAGCTCCTGCTCCCAGCTTCAGAGTAGCTCAGCTCTCTGGGCTACCATTGCAGCCACTTGAGGGCGTGAACCAGCAGATGGAAAATCTCCATCTCTCCCATTCTCTCTGAATTTGAAGCTAAACAAATATCATTGTTTTAAAAAAATAAAATATGGATGTTACTAGGCAAAAATTTACTGGATGCCATCAAGGGTGGCCCAGGGTCAAAGCATTTGCACACAGAGAGAAAAAGGGTTAGATGATAAATCAAACTGAAGCGCTTCCTCCCAAAGGGATACCCTTTGAGCAAGCTGTCAGCGACCGTCCCATGCATTCAGAACTGCTGCCGCCTGGGCTGCGAGGCTCTGCGTGCGTGCGGCTGGCTGGAAGCCAGGAGGCCCTGCCTGGCACTGGAGCACAACGGTCTACTCTGCCCCCTTGTCAGGTCATAAATAAAGGAGTATTGATCTCAGAAGATGGGCGCCGTTGGCTTTGGTGTGAGCAAAATGCCTGAGGACAGACGATTTTACCTGCACAGGGTGACTGAGAATAGAGGAGAGCGGGCCCTCGGTAGGTCAGGGAGCACGCCTAAGAGCTGCGGCTGACAGCGTCTGAAAGTGTCTGTGTGCTCCGGGAAGCTACATGAAAATGACCTGATCTGAACATCTGGGGAGGTCAGAGCCTGAGTCAGGGCACCTGCGAGCCTGTGCTCTTTCTGACTAATTGTCCCCCTGATGGTTCAGTGGATCAGAGAGGAGGTGTCAGGGCCAGGGTGCCCAGGAGCACAGGTTAACAAGGGCGCATTCACATGCTGGTGTCAGAAAAGCAATTAGGAAAGGCCAATGTGCAACCCACCTTCCTGGTGCCTTCCCAGCCTGCCACAAAGGCCTTCTGGTGTCCTGGGGGCTGGGTCACAGGCAGCTCTGAATGCAAGGATGCCTCCAGGAATGCCTGGTCAACCTGCTGGTGGGAAGTGCAGCCACGTGATCGTCTTCTGGGGAAAGGGTTCACAGATGTCATTTTATTTCTAAAATCCCAAGTCATACAGACACCTTGCTTCACAGCCTCATTGTGGGCCCCAGTGATCCATCAGCCAGGAACCACATCTCAGGGGAGGAGTTTGCTAGTAAGGGGACAGGAATGGAAGGGAGGAAAGAACAGCCTGTCCCTGGGCCTAGCACTGTGTCAGCTGCTCTAATGCAGCTGCCTGCATTGAGGGCTGGCTGACGACCAGCACTCTCAGTGGCTGAGTCAGTGGCCCAGGACGGACACAGTCTATACTGGATTTGGACCCAGAAGCATCTGATTTACAAGCTGTATTTTTTTCTTTACCACCTTATTGCAGCAATTTTTTTTCCAATAGAGGAGATGGGGCTCAGAGTAGGAAGGACCACACGAACATATCACGTTCAAAGAGGCCGCACAAAGTGGCTTTGGCGAACTCAGGGACAACTTTGTAAAACCAGCACTGTGACTTCAACTCAGCATCCTCTTCCATCAGGCCAGAATGGTTAATTCTAAGGCTTCCATGAGATGGGCTCTTGGGACACTAGAGAGCTCCCGAGTTCCTTGTTCTTGGGCGACTGAATCTCACAGCCAGGTGAGACTTGAGCTGCCCACTCCTTCAAAGGCAGAAGATGTTGCTAAAGGAAACCGTCACGGCTTGGCTCCCATGCCTTTTACATCCTGTTTCACAGAGGAGAGCACTGGGGTAGGATTGACAGCCTGTCCAATGTTAGACCCTTTTTTGGTGTCTGAATGGAGCCATGCAGAAAATGAGCTCTCACCTTGACCTACACAGTGGGATTGAGGTCTTCCTTTATGTGTACCTTGCCCTCTCAATTTGTTCTCTGGCCCTATGTCAAACCTAGAATTTTTTATCTCCCAGTTAGAGGTTATCCCTGCCGCTATATCAAAGCACTATGGAAGAAACATGGCTTTGAATCAGATTAGACTATACTGAATTGATCTCACCAACACAGAGTAGGTGACCCTGGGCGATTGTCTCAAGTTCTCTGACTCTCAGCTTCTGCTTATGGAAAATGGTGTCAATATAATATCTACTGAAGAGGACAACTGTAAGGATACGGTACCTTGAGTAGAAACAATATGCAGGAGGTGCTCAGCACCTGATATGCATCTCTTACTGTTCTTCAGCATTACCTGCAAGCGCAGCCAAGGCAGCGGGGCCAGCCTGGCAGAGTCAGACACAGTGCACTGCTGGCCCCAGGTGGAATCCTCAGCCCTTGGGCTGGTCACGTGCTTTTCCCTTGCTAGCTGCTCTTTAAGAGAAACCAATTTCACACTTCCAAATAGATCCACACTCCAAATTGTGTTTGCTTTAAAATAATGAATAGTGGCATTATTATACACCTCTGCTCTCCAGGGTGCTCCGTGCTGAACAGATTCCTTTTGCACAAGGAAAGAGTCTCATGGTGGCCAGTAGAGGAGCCAGTGTCCAAGCTGAATGTATGGAAGAAAGGAAGACCCGCCCACATTGTTTCTCATCACGCCTGGTTTTTCCCAGGAGGTTGCCACCAAGGCTTCAGTTCAGATGCCCAGGGAAGCACACAAACGTCACAGCAAGCTCCAGGAGTGCGGGGCACACATGAATGGAGGGGACAGCCAAGTCTTGATGAGCCCTCTGCTTCTCCCTGTCTCTCTGCAAACATATCGGGGTTGTGGCTGCTGTCTCCTTTGGCACAATGCTAAGAGGAAGATGGTCAGGACAGTTCCGAGCCCATAATGGAGCCAGTGATACACAACGAGCACTTAGTTAATGCCTTGATGAGGCGGCAGCCTTTAACAGACATGTTGGACATCAAACTCAAATGTGATAGACACAGACCCACACAGCTAACTAATTAGAAGCACACATATTCTAATTTTAAACATGGCATTATTACTGTTTCGGGTCTCTGCAGCATCTAAAAACATTTGAATGCAATCCATCCACTCTTCCCAGCCAAAGCGCCTGCTGGAAACTTTCTACTCAGGTCTGCTCTGGGAACTGTGGTTTTAGGAAGAAAAGGCAGCAAAGAAGCTTGAAGGGTAGTGGAGGATTGCACTGTGCACAAGGGTCCTGGCAGAAAAGAGCTGACATTCTCAATCCCACACTTCTGGGAGGGACTTAAGGATAGGATGATTTGTGAAGATGTAGACAAGTTTCAGGAAGCGTCAAATCAAGACTGATGCAATATCTAGTTCCCGTCAGTCTCAGCAGGACACACCTTAAGGCTTCCACAGGTGTAATAGACACAGAAGGCCCAGTTGAAAAGATGGTGAGTGCTCAAAGGAGTTGTGGCTCTTGGCAAAGGATGCAACCAGCCTACAATGATAGCCCTGTGAACTGCTTTCTCCTTCTCTCCAGTCTGCTACTGGGTCTCTCCATTAAACAGACTCAAGTCAAAGCTAGCCAGCCAAGGAACCTATAATACAATTCATGCAGTTCAGCTGTCTGGAGCATAGAGCAAGGTCAGGGGAAGCAGAGTCTGAGGGAGAAATTACAAGAGACTAAGCATTTCCCAAAGACTGAAACTGCAATTTGGGAGGAAGGGAACATGAAGATGTGCATTCAATCCCAGATTCCCAGACAGGGAGATAATCAAAACAATGCAAGAAATCCTAAAATACAGATGTGATTCCAAATTTAAGGACTGCAAAGCAAAAAAAAAAAAAATTATTAGGTAACTTCAGCTTTCATTAGCACAGGAGCTTTACTCCCATATCCAATACTGGAGCACAAAGGACAAGCACATCAATGAAAAAGGTAGACAAAGAAATCTCAAAAGAGTTTAAGAAGATGTTAAATATTTCTGAGTATGGAAGGAAAAGGAAAAACCTTCCATGGCAAGAGAGGCAATGCATATAGGATGCAATCTGAACAAAGGCAAACCAGGGGTAATGGAAGTGTATTCAAGGACTGATGAAATGCCAGGAACCGTGCAATGTCCAGTACACTAGGATGCGAAAGTGGCAGGGTTTGTATGTGAAAGCCAGTTGCTGCCAAAGTGAACAGACCTTTGAATAGCAGGTAAAGGACAGGCTTTGTTGTGCCTGTGCAGAACATATTTGAGAAGCACCGTGGCACCAACCTTACAGGTAACTCAGGCAGAGGACAGACTGGAGGATACCAGAAGGCTTGGTGGAGTAGGCTGGGGGAGAGATGAACACAGAAGGGGGACATGACTACAGACGGTTGCCATGGGGGCAGTGGAGACCTGAGAGAGTGTCACCAATGTGCGGGCACATCGTCACATTCATGTGGAACAGAGAGGTGGAGGTGGAAACGAAACTTTGAAATTGTGTCCTTGACTACCTAAGAGATGAGGAGTTTTGAAAAGAAATTTAAAAAAAAAAGGCAAGGAAGTTGGAGTTCATGAAAATTTAAAGATTTATTTTATTTTTATTGGAAAGGCGGATATACAGAGAGGAGAGACAGAGAGGAAGATCTTCCGTCTGATGATTCACTCCCCAAGTGAGCACAACAGCCCACCTTATGCAGGTCTGAAGCCAGGAGCCTCTTGCGGGTCTCCCACGCGGGTGCAGGGTCCCAAAGCCTTGGGCCGTCCTCGACTGCTTTCCCAGGCCACAGGCAGGGAGCTGGAAGGGAAGCGAGGCTGCCGGGATTAGAACCGGTGCCCATATGGGATCCCGGGTGTGCAAGGCGAGAACCTTAACCACTGCGCCACCGCGCCGGGCCCAGTTCATGAAAATTTAAGAAAGTGACACCACTGACCTAATGAAGCTCTATTTGAAGAATGTTCTAAAGATGGTCCCCGAGGTGCAGTGAGGAGCCTCTGGGGAGAAACTGGAGGATTCCAGTTATGAAGAGGATGCAGAACTCCATTTCGGGGTAAGGTACATGGAGGACCAGGGCTCTTTTGAGTTTGGGGTCTGCTCACCTCTCTGGAACTAGTTATCTACTTTGACTTAAGGAATTTGCCAGTTTCTTACAATTCCTGTAATAACACAAACATATGTTTTTGTCATTCCAGAGGTCAGAAGTCTGAAACAGATCTTATGGAGCCAAGGCCAAAGAGTTGGTAGGATTGTTTCCTCTGCAGGCATAGAGATAAATTCATTTCCTAGCCTTCTACAGTGTGAAGATGCCACCAGCAGCCCTGGGCTCATGGCCTCTTCCTTTCATTTTCCCAAGCCAACAGACTGATGCCATCAATTCTGTCACTGCTCATGATGTTCTATCTGCTCCATCCTCTCACCAGGATCTTGTGATTCCATTAGGCCCACCTGGAAATCCCCCAGGACTATCTTCCTGTCTCAAGATCCCTAACTGAGTTTATGTTCTAAGTCCCACTTGCCATATAGAGTAACATGTTCACAGCAAGCTCTGAGAATAGGACATGGACATTTGGGGCTGTCACGATTCTGCCTCTCACAAGGAATGCACTCTGTCTGCCTTGGAATGTCCTAGAAGAATCCCTTCCTTAAAACACAGCTCAGTAGCCCATCCTCAAGTCTCATTCATTGTCTGCATGGGCAAAATTATTCCCTCTTTCTCCCCTGCTCATACACAAGGGGATTCTGTCCTTAGGAGATCATTAGGCTAATTCTTCAGTCACCATGACTCCCCCTTTGAGAGAGAAAGCAAGCAAACTGGTCAAGCAGCAAATCTTCTCTATGTCCAACGACAAAAACTTCTGATTTTTCAGATAAACTGTTTTCTGGCATAAGAAAAACATAAAGGAGAGGGGAAACAGAGAAGAAAACAGGGAGGAGAAAGAAAAGTAGAAAGACAAGTGAAATGATGGTTCAATCCACTTGAGCCAAGGCTGTTCTGCATTCTTTTGGTTCAACTCCCAAACAATGGAGTTAACAGACAGCATAGTCTGTGCTTTGCCTTGCAGCCGGCTGAGACTCAGAGAGTGGTCAGACCCAGGTTGAACTGGAGGGCGTCATGAGCTCTGGCACTGCCAGGCTTTTCCACTTTATTGCCAACAGTTATGCCTAATGACCACTGTGCCACCCAATAAGCGCATCCTTACACTCCCATCACAGCACCTTGATCCCTGTTGTTCTCTCTGCCTAGAATATTCTTCCCCTCCATGCAACCACATCACTCGTCCATGTCTTTAGGCATGTGCTCTAATGCCACCTCTCCAGTGAAGTTTTTGTGACCATATCCTTTGTGTAACAGATGGCTCCCCTGTTCTTAAGCCCCTGTAGTCATGTATTTTCATCATGACACTTGTCCCCAGATGAAATCAATCAGAATTTCTTCCTTCTAGAAAAGTTCAAGAAGTCAGAAACTTGATCTTATTTGTGTACTTAGAATTATCTGGTGCCTTTAAAAATGTGGGATATAGAATAAATGCTTCTATTTAATAGACGTCTATTGAATGAATGAATAGGTGTATGAGAGATATAGTAATAGCACAGGAAACCGTGGAGAGGGTTCAAGGTGAACCCTGAGGTAAAGCTGGCATTAGGACTGATTTTCCAAATCAGATTTGGCAGGAACAGCTCCTTGTCATCAAGACCTTTTCGGCAAGACTAGAAATGAAGCAAACATGTAGGCACATTAAGGACACATGCTCAACATGCACAGCTACTCTGTTCCTGGATGGCCTCCTGCGTTCTCACCCAAAAGGACCCCGACTATCTCAAAAACAGAGACCTGTGGCCAAGGAATTGGTTCTGGAGCCAGGCCAGCTTGGACTTCACAGCCATGTTCTGCCACAAACCAATTTGTGCCAATTCAATTACCCTACCTGACTCGGGTGTTCTTCCTTATATAATTACAATGATAAATTCCAGTTCCAGCATTGCCCTAAATGTGCAAATGAGAGAAGGCATTTAAATCACCAGGTACTTAGAAGGTGTTTAAGAAATCTCAGCTCTTCCCTTCAGTCTCAGCTTCCCTAACTGGCCTGAAACTATTTAGTCTTTTTGTTTTGTTTTGTTTTCAAAATGTGCTAACATGTTTTTATTCTAGTAATTTCTATAAACATCAGGGTTGGATCTAAAGATGGTTGTTGTCTGCTCCAGCTGCCCCAAGGGGACTGCTGTGTCTTAATTGAATCGCATTCCTCCACTGAGCCTGTCCCAGGGGGCTATAGCTGGGGGCCGCCTCAGCCATCTTTGTTCCTCATTCACCTTGGATGACAAGGACAGGCAGCTCTCCAGCACCAGCCCAGTACACAGGGAATAGATGGTGGGAGGTTGACCTGGCTTTGGCTCCTGGTCAGTGAGTCTGCCTGCAGCAAGCATCTTCCCCCAACAGACCAAATGTGTCCCAGTGGGTGGATTCCTCTGGGAACAGGCAGGTCCTTGGGCAGAAGGCTGATCCCATTACCCATCCATCTTCATTACCAAGAGAAAAATTAGAGTCCAGAAGGTCCCACCGGGGGCCCCGGAACCACCTACACTTTCTTTGAAACTCCACTTCCATCAACAGCCCAGGCAACAGATTTTTAGAGAAAAAAAAAAAATTCCTTCCTCAGGAAAACAAAACAAAGCCGATTTTAAGACATCCCCCCCGCCTGATTGTGTGTACCACTTTCTACTGTTGAACTTATTCCCCCAAAGAGGTCGGGCCTGATGTCAGCATCACTCTGACTTGTACAGACACACAGCTGACTCAGACCACAGGACAAGGAGAGGGTGACAACCAGTCACTGATGCTGCAGAGGACCCTGACTGACCCCTTGGGGAGGGTAGAGCAGTGAAGTCACCACTGGGGGCGCCAGCATCCCATTTCAGAGTGCCCGGTTGGCTTCCTGGCCCAGGCTTTCAGAGCCCTGCTCTTTGCAGTCACAGTGACCAACTTGGCATCCTGGTGAACCCTGACCCTGTATCACCCTTGTGAAGACCCTTATATCTCTGTACTGTGCTAACCAGGGAGGGTGGTGAGGGAGGCTCACTTGCATTTCCCTGTTGACTCTTTTTGTTTTGAACTCCTTCTTGTGGTCTTAGTGGGGATAAGACACTGAAGCAGGAGAGAGTGGTTAGCCTAAAGACTAAGACTGCTGCCTCCCACACTGGAATGCTGAGTTCAGTTTCTGTATCTAGCTACTTATTCAAGCTTACTACTTGTACACCGTGGATAGCTCAGGTGACCCACGGGGGAAGACCTGGAGTGCATCTCTGTCTCTTGGCTTCAGTCTTAACCCAGCTTCCACCACTGTGAGCATTTGGAAACTCAACCCACTCCTCGACCTCTCTCTTCTTGTCTCATTCTGCCTCTCAAATAACTAAAAAGCAAATTAAAAAAAAAATAAAAACACTTAAATCTGTTAATTTAATAAATCAATGGCTTTTTCACCTGTTCAGTCTATACCTTCTCTTATTTCCTTTCTAAGAATAAGGGGCAAAATGTAGTGTTTATTTACCACCCACTACACATTTGGTACCTTGCTAAGATATGTAAAGTCCAAACAACGATTAGGAAAATATCGTTATTGTTACTTTGATGATGATGATAACTACTATTTTATAATAATTATTATTTTAAGTGAAGCAACTGAAGCTCCAAAAATAAAGTATTCCAGTGAAGAGATTGCCTGGTAAGGGAATGGGCTGTGTGTAATTCTGCCAGCAACAACTTCCCTCTCCAAGTCGGTCTTCTAAGCATTGCTTCCTTTTTTGGTATTGGAAAATTGACTGTGTCCACACAGGTAAATAAATAAATCACTTAAGTCCATTGTATGAGACAGGAAAGGCTAGTTTACATTACAGTAACAAATGCCAACATCTCAGTAGCTTAACACATACATTAAAAGTTTCACCCCTGAAGTCCACAGCAGGTGCAGAGTTCTCCAGTGCACCCCCACTGCAGCAGCGACACAGGGGATCCAGACAGTCTCCATTTTCTGGTTCAGACAACACAAGAGGGCAAGGATAGGGTATACTGCCCCAGCCCAGGGTGGGGTACACATCACCTTCCTTCACAATTCAATGGTTGGAGCTGGCTATAGCTCCTTGCAATGACAAAGAGGCTGGGAAATGTGGTGTCTGTATAAACTGGAAGAGGAAAGTCTCTGGTGACCAAATCCCCAAATGAGGCAGGTCCATAGCCCAAGGCATACAGAGACATTGAACTTTTCAAAAGAAAATGGATTTATTGGTATCAGCAACCAATGTAGAGTCCGAGGCATCACACTTCATTCTGATTCTCTGTTAAAGGGGCTGGGGAATTTTTATGAACAGCGTGGGAAGAGCTACCGTGGAGAAGCAATCCAGGCAAGTTTTTATCAGAGGATGTGCAATTGAAACATCTATGGGAAACCATGGTCAGGCAAGGCTTGGTTCCCCAATGTCCCTGGTCGGTGGGCTCCTCCCTTCTGAAGGGGCTCTCATGGCTGCTACACAGGCTTCCGTGGGTCTCTTGGCTCTGCAGGTTAGGATTGCAGAGTCTCATTGTTGTCATTGCTCTTGTTGCTTGTTTTTTTCTGTGTGTGCTCAGTATATCTAACTTGCAGTCTCCGTCCTGCATTCCTTTCTGTGCCTGTACGGCTATGCATCAAGCAGCTCTCCCCAGCAAACAGAAACTTGACACACATAATCAGATCCCCTACAGAAACAACACATATGTAATTATCAGGCAAAGAGTGGGGGAAATATAAAACAAGGGATTGATCAATTAGGGGCATCAACAAGAAACCCAGCCAAAGGGCCAGTCTGATATCAAACACAGAGCAAATCATAAAGTAAAATAATAAAATGCACACTCAAACAGCTATCATCAGCTTTAACAACAGATTTACACAGCATGTATGCATGTTCCCACTCCATCACCCTCTCTCGGTGGAATTCTATCTTCACCTTGTGCTAACCATTCTCCATTTTCATATAGACTCTGACATGCGTCTGTGTTTTCTTAAAAATGTGCTTAGATTTTCTGTCCTTGAACTTTATGTAAACCGAATCACGATATACATACTGTTCCTATTTCTTTAGTTCAATATTACATTTTTGAGGTTTACTCACAATGCGGTACGTGATGTTAATCTATTTTCCCTAATGCCAGCATTATACTGCATGAATACACCAATATTTATTTATCCATTCTACTGTTTACACTCATATGATTGTTTGATCTGTTTGCTAACATGAATGGTACTGTTAGGAACAATTGTGCGTGTGTGTATCTTCTCACAAACTTCCTCCAGAGCATTTTGGAGTCTCTGCTGATGGAATGAGTGGCTAAGCTGTAGGTGTTTTCATTTTCTCTTTCACTAGATATTCCATAAATTGAACAGAACAATAGCCAGCCCTGGCAAGGAGGTATAGCAATGGAGATTCTCATCCACTTCCAGCAGGAATATATATCAATAAAAAGAACCTTAACCACCTTGGAAAACAGTATATAAATGAGTGCTGTAGTAAGAAATGGTAGTATTGGGGATAAACGCATAGTGAATAGGCTGTTTCATAAACCTTAGGCAGGGGATGCTGGCAGAAGCAGTAGAATGTTAAGGTGAATCCATGCACAAGGCGAAAAGCTCTCTAGTGAGTACAAACACGTTCCTGATGGAAGAGCCAGTGGTGATGGATGAGGTCACTGTAATTAACCTGCTACTAAGGAGCTGGCAGATTCCCCTGTAGACTGTGGCTGTGTTGGAGGCCCGGCGTTGACGCCTGTCACTGGCAGACAGATGACAGGAAAACACAGTCAAGTTAGAGTTGATCCGGTGAAACTTATGCTGCATCATCCCCGGGCATCCCTTATCCTGACTGCTCTGAGATATGTAAACAAGCACTCTCGTGCCTAGGGAAACGTGTCCGCTGTATCCACAATATTATCATCTTGCCGGCCTGATGGATGGAAGATCCTGAACATTCACCCAAAGGAAAAAACTGCAATGTAATCAGTGCTGGCTTTGAGAGAGCTACATGCGGCATCTCCTTTCCAGAACTTCTAATCACTCATTCTGAAATCTTGCAATTTCAGGTTACTCACCATTAGACATAATCAGTTCCTCCTGTTACAGAAGTAGCGATGACTCAACATTACAGATGTATTAAAATGCCATCAAATTTTCACTAGAAAATGGCGAATTCTGTTATTTGAAATTCACCTTCACAGTATAAAAAGAGAAAACATCTGCAGAAGATGTATAACTTTGTCCCAAAATCCAAGTGGTTTGTGCTGAGTTCTTTTAACATTGATATGCCACGACATCCATACAGCATCTTAAAGCTCACAGACCCTTCAAGTTCCACCCCATTTGCTGTGTGGTAAGTCACAAGTGCTGAATCAGCACCCCAGACCTGCCAGCGAATTTCTTCTGCTCCCTGTTCTTCTTGAAACCAGGAGACGTGGGGAACTACTGGGTTAATGGTTTCAGACACTCAGGTGCTGTGCATGTAGCCTGCATAACCCAAGTGCCCCATACTAGGCGACCAGCATCTCTGCCTATGGATATGAGCAGCAGGCCCTTCGTTTTGGAGAGGGTAACCCAGCAAAGACCTACCTCTTCCATCATGTGTCAGGTCTTTATGTTGGCACTGCACTGGATCTGTTTCCCACTGGTTGGCTCTCATTCCACAATGGCCACGTGAAACTGAAATGCAAGACAAAAGCCTGAGTAAGCTTCGGCAGCAACATCAGAAGTCAGTGATTTTCCTTTTTTTCTTTAAAAAAAAAAAAAGAGAGTAATGCCTGGAGATGATGACTTAATGTGTTCACTGTAAAAATTACCGTTATATAATGAAACGAAGCTTTTCATTTAGATCAAGTGACTCATTTTGTAAATTAACTTTCCTTATGTTCGATTCCAAATTTTCCTATACATATGCAAAGAGTCAAGATAAGTTGCTAATAGTTGTCTTATTAGCGATAGCTGAAAGATATTGCAACTAGTTAAATGAAGTGAGACTTTTATGAGGATTATGAGTTACTTCAAACAGAAAATTATTCAAGTTAATTGCAATAATGGGTCACATTTTCGTCCATTTAAAGAGTCTATACCTAGTGGTTAGAAGTTCATTCTCCTGAAGGTGAGACATTGAGTTTTATCCTGAAAGCAATCTTAAATTCAGTTTAAGAATTCAATTATGAGATTTAAGTTATTATGCAGGAAAAAATAACAATTTTAGGGAGACACAGGCTCCTATTTTTAGAAAAATGAACATTTTTATTGAATTGAAATTGTTTGCAGCACACCTATAATTTCCTAGTTGCTTTTAAATAATCATTGCTTTTCACACAATGGAGATAAAAACTGTAGTGAAAAGATCTGGCATTGACAGCCTAGTGGCAAAACTCCTCACCTTGCAAGTGCCAGGATCCCATATGGGTGCCACTGCATATCCCAGCTACCCCACTTCCCTTCCAGCTGCCTGTTTGTGTCCTGGAAAAGCAGCCAAGGATGGCCCAAAGCTTTGGGAGCCTGCACTCACATGGGAGACCCAGAAGAAGCTTCTGGCTCCTGGCTTCAGATTGGTTCAGCTCAGGCCATTAGAGCCACATGGGGAGTAAACCAGTCGATGGAAGATCTTCCTCTCTGTTTCTCCTTCTCTCTGTAAATCTGACTTTCCAATATAAATAAATAAATCTTAACAAAAAACTGTAGTGAAACATATTTATGTTGGGCCTGGCATTATGGTGTATTGTGTGGTAAAGCTACCAACTGCAATGCCAGTTTTCCACGTGTTTGCCAGATGGAGTGTTAGCTGCTCTACTTCCTATTCAGCTCCCTACTGATGGTGTGGGAAAGGGTACAGAAGATGGCCCAACAGTGGGCCCGAGACCCCTGGGAGACTATTTGGATGAAGCTCCCTGCTGCAGCCTGGCTCAACGCTGACTATTACAGCCTTTTGGGGAGTGAACTGTCTGATGAAGGATCTCCTTTTGTGTCTTTCCATCTCTCTGTGTACTGTAACTTTCAAGTAAGTGGCTAAATCACATAAATGCTTAAACATACACAGAGTAACTGAATGATAGTGTTAGAATGACGAAAAAGTTGGCTTCTAAAATTCAACTTGGCAGCACAGGCTTTCATCAAGCTGTTCGATGTCAATCAAATTTCAGAAACATTTGAGCCTTTTTTGAAGAAGTTCTCTATAAATCAACTTCAATGTCCTACAAGGATATTGAACATTGTTTAAGTAAATCTTCTAAATCTGGCATGATTTTATTCAACTCAACCGTATACCTTTAATCAGAATTCTCCACCAAAGGGATGCAAAATAATCCAGTTTCCAAGAATTTAGCCAACTTAGACGTTTCGAACAAGATATTTAAATTAATCCAGCAAAAACAAAAATGAAAATAAACACACTAACAAGAGCTCCACAGATGCTCAAGGTTTGATTTTTAAATTCTACCATTATTTTTGCAGATATATCAACTTTGAGGAAGGCCTTTTTGATAGGAATCCTATTTTTATTTCAATAAATGAACATGCAGGAACAGAAAAGAACAGAATCTAGGTGACCTCTGGTTTTTCAGCATACACATCTGGTAAAACAGCCAAAATAATTATGAAAACCATTCATTTGATGAGACTTCAGATGTGAAAATATTTTTCAGAAAAAAGGTACACTTGATTGAGGCCAAATAACAGTTCTCTGAAAATGTATAGTCCAAAATAGACATCAATTGTAACACATAAGCAGAATTATGAATATCCTCCATTTAGCAGTATTTTCTCTCAATTTATCAAGAATCTCAGCACTAGCAGAGAGAACAATTTTTCATTTAGAAAAATTACAGTTTACAGAGAAAGACTAATTGGAAGTGTTAATAACTTGAAATTTATTACCCATAAATACAACTTCGGAAACAAGTGACACAATTTTTTAAAATAATGAATAAATCCATGTTAAGAGATGTTCAGAAAAGTACCAGATACTTGGCTATGAAGATAGATGAGTGAGTGTTGAGTATTTCATTTTGATGAATGTTTTTCTTTTTATTTCAGATAATCAATATAAAGTTTGTTTCATTATGCTTTAATGTTCATGAGATGATTTTTTGGTTTTAAGATATTTATAAAATTATTCTTCAATATAACCATTTTGTACACCTGCCAATAAAAGAAATCCAAGTTGTCAATCAATAAATGGATACTTAAAAGTGATGCAATTTTAACTTCCATAATGATATGATCAACCTAGGTGCTACCCTGCTTAGTTGCTGACCTGGGATTGGCAGTGATGGCTGCTGAGGATGAACACTGTGTTATCCCCAGGCCCTCCAAACATACAAATACGCACACAGTATGGAGAAGGATAAGATTTGAGGCTAAGAGACTGGATTCTGGAGCCATGCCAGCTTTGTGGTGTCAGAACTGGCCCTCCCTAGCTGAGTGACCTTACCGCTATTTCCTTGTCTGTAATGTAAATGACAAGAACAGCCCTAGCTTGCCTTAGTGGGCAGTCAGATGGTCAGTACAAGGAAAGAACTTAAAGGAGCGCTTAGGTCACAGTAAGAACAGAACGAGTCCTGACAGTCTCGCTTTTGCAGTCTTAGTAAAATCGTTCCTCCGTGGTGTTGATGAATTGGTTCTAGGACTTGCCATAAACACCACCATCTACAGATGTTCGATGCATTATGTTGTATATGTGTTTAATTCACCCACATCCTCCCACATACTCTATTTTAAAGTGCATTGATTTTCTTTAATGCTTATTGAAAAGCAGACTTAAAGAGAAAGAGATTTGTTGATGGAGAGACAGAAAGAGAAATTCTTCCATTTGTTGTTTTTTTTCCCCAAATGTCCACATGCCCCCCAAAGCCAAGACTGTGCTCAGCAGAAGTCAAAAGCCAGGAATTTTCTTTGGGTCTCCTGGGGGAATGGTGGAGACCCATGTATTTGAGTTGTCCATTGTTGGATTGAAAGCAAATCAGATCCAGGCACTCCAATATAGAATGTGAGCATCCCAAGCTTTATCTGCTGCACCACAATGTCTACCTACTGCAGTATACTTTAAACCATGTCTTGATTGCATATGATCTTAATAAATGTAAAGCAACAGGGCAAAAGGAAACGTCTTACCTGCTTAGTATTGGGTCTTTTTCGTTGTTTGCATATTCTCCACTTATGATTGCTTGAATTCACAAAACCACAGAGGCAAAAACTACAGATAAGGAAGGCCAATTACAACTGCATTATTATGACTTTACTAGAGTTCTCTGTGATCCGTAGCCCCTTTCCACCTTCACCAGTATCGGCACATCCCTTGTTTTGAGCCATTTGTGACCCATCACTGTCTAGCAGTTTGAATTCTACCGACACCTTCCCTTCCCTCTTCCCCAGGCTGTCTTCTCGCTTTGTCTGATTCCTCCCATATTTCAGCATTTGGTGGCAAAACAACCTCTATTCTTGACTTTCTCTATGATTTGCCAAATTTGTGAATAAGTGTGGCAGACGTAGTAAGGGCACTCCTGAACGCAATCTGCCAAAGATTAGATGATCCTGATGAAGCACAGTCTCCTGATAGGATTGTTGAAAACGCAAGGAAAATGGGTGATTTTATATTGTCTCTGATCCCCAAAGCAGAAAACCACATATTTATGGACGGTATCATCTTCAACATGTCCCCCAGGTTACAGTCCAACACTCCCCTCCTTTGGCTTGTAGCCGATGGTTGTAGCAACTACTGAGAGATGGCTCCACGTATGACTGTGCCAAACAAAATCTTTGTTTGGATTTAGAATTCTAGGGAAAGAGAAGCACAAATGGCTTCTAGCCCAGGGATGCATTTGCCAGAAAAGACAAGGTGAATAAAAGGAGCAGGAAAATGGCTGGCCAGAAGTTCTCAACAAATGCTTCCTTTTAGTAACAATGATTGGTAGGGGGGGAAAAAAAAAGACACAATAGGATGACTGTGCCTGATTCTCAAAGTGGAAAGAGACAAGTGTTTTTTGCTAAATTCACATCAAACGTAACAGAATTGCTGATGGCATTATAACATTATACAATAAACCTCTAACACTAGAAAGCAGATTTTGGCCTCCAGCTAGAGAATTGTGGAGAACCCAGTAACAAGTACTTCCTTTCTTTCCACAGATTCCTGCCATGTTTGTTATCTGTATTCACAGCTGTTCACCTTGTGGCTCAGAATTGGTTCCTTCTCTGTTTCTCCTTGTGGCAGATTCCTTCTCCAATCATGTTGGAGAGGATGTTGCTAATTTCTCCTCCGCTTACTTGACTAGATGCTCACGTTCTGTGTCTTCTTCTAATCCCAGACACAAGCCATGTCATTTTGCAGTTCCAAGGTAAGATGCCCCAGATGTTTTTCTCACATGTTAATACATCCAACCCTCCCCAGGACACAAAAGTACATAGTCACTTCTCTCATCACTCTAAATCCTCCAACAGTCACAAGCACCATTACTATGCCCCTTAAAGCTAACTCTTAGAGTTCAATTTGCATTACACTCAACCAATTTCTCTCTAATAATCAGTCCTGGTCCCAGAACCAAGCTTGGAGGAAATATCTCTCTTGTTGATTATTCATTCCATAGTCATTTGTGGAGAATTTGCTTTGTACCACACTTCCTGTTACTAGAAACAAAATGCCTGAATATTATCATTGAGGCTGCTGATGGAGGCAGGTTGTGTGTCACCAGTTGGGCGGGTTAAAACACAGAAATTTGAGTCTGGCAGTGTTAGAGGTCACCGACATAACTTCAAGGTACTAGCACTGTTAGTTTCTGCTTCAAACCCCGAGGAAGAGTCTGCTCTGTGCCTCTCTCCTGGCTTCTGGTGATTGCTGGTCTCTGGCATTTCTTCATTTGTAAATGTATCGCACCAGTCTGCACCTGCCTTATCAGATGCCCTTCTTCCCCACATGTTTCTGTGTGTGTTCAGAAGGTCTGCTTCTACAACATTGGTCACGAGCTTGAGAGCCTGCCTCAATCCAGTACAACCCAACTTAGGTGAACTGATTATATGTGCAAAGATCCCACTTTCCAGTAAGATCAAATTCTGAGATCTGGATAGCTTGAATGAGTAATCAACACAGGGTACTCTTCTAAAAGGAATCATCTGCTAGCAAATAGATAATTAATGATACGCATTATCACTCAGTTTGACATTAGCTTTGAGAAAGATAAGTTAGGATGCTATAGAAACATATAGAAGAAATAACAAACTAGCTTGGAATTAGGGAAAATCACTGAATACTGCTATTTGCTTTAAGATTTATTATTTTTGTTAGAAAAGCAGATTTACGGAGAAGGAGAGACAGAGAGAACGATTTTCCAAACACTGGTTCACTCCCCAAGTGGCTGCAAAGGCCAAAGGCGAACACATCAGAAATCAGGAGTCTCCCTAGGTCTCCCATGTGGAACCAGGTTTCCAAGGACCTGGGTCATCCTCTGCTGCTTTCCCAAGCCAAAAGCAGGGAGAGAATGGGAAGTGGAGTAGCTGAGATGTCAGACTTAGAAGGTACAGAATTAGCCTGTTGAGCCAGAGTGCTGATCACTGAACACTTGATATTCTTATACAAAAAGGGAAACATGAATAGAAATTAGATAAGGCAAAGGCTTCAGATGAAAGCTTTCCAGGAAATATTAACACTAGATATTGGTAACCATGAATCTAAAGTAGCATCAGTTTTTAGAGATGTGTAATATCCTTTAGGGATACAAAGCTTATGCACTACAGGAAAAAAAAATTAAGACAGATCATCATATTTATCTAGATCTTGGAGTCATGAAGGAACAGAAAAAGAACAAGAAGGATACTGGCATGAATACTCTGCAGAAAAAGAGATAAATCTCAAGAAGACATTGATGAATGGGAACATGTAGGAAAGTAAGGAATCACTGCATCAAAAACTGGAAGGAGTCGGATGAGCCATTTAGCTGGCTTGAGGCCTGGAACGCAAAGTTGGTAACATCCGGAAGTTGGAAGTATCTAGGTGTCCAGGCAGGAGGTAAGTGTCTCTATGTGTGACCTTCAGTAAAATCAAGTGTTGACTAGAGCAGAAAACCAGACCAAAAGTCCAAGGCACTTCAATTGTGATGAGTCACCACAGGTGGTAGGCAAAAGTAGAAATTTGTGTAGTACGATGCCAGGAACTTCAATAACTACCGTAATTGCTAACATGTACTCAGTGCTTTTTCGGATGCCTGCAATGTTAAATGTATTAATTTAATCCTCAAATTTTCCCTATGAGAATTTGTGCCATTTTGCCTTATTTACAGCACTAAAGAGATAGGACAAAGAACTGCTGAAGAAGCCAGCGTTTAGCCTACTGACTAATGGGCCCGCATCATCTCATGGTGGAGTGCCAGAGTGAATTCCTGGCTCCTGCTCCTGGCTTCAGCTTCTACTCACTGCTCACTCACCCCGGGAAACCGTGATGGCTCAGGTGACTGGCTTCCAGCTACCCACATGGGAACCCTGGCATGTATCCCAGGCTCTGGACCCAATCCAGCCCTGGCCATCGTGGGCACTTGAAGGGTAAACCAGTGAAAGAGAGCTTCTTCTACCTACCTTTTTATCTCTCCCCTCCCATCTCTTTGTCTAAATAATAATAGCTATAATAATAATCACTGTTTAGGAAGTGATGGAGTTGCATTTGCAGCCAAGCAGTATGACTCTTGGTTGTATAGACTTCAACATTGCCTTAAATGAGGGACGTGGTTAATTTGAGTGTAGAGAAACAATTTGGACAGAGATGGTAAAACAATAAAAGGAGGCTGAAGCTGCTTTTCTACCTTGAAGTTAACATCTGCAAAAGATGACTACCAGAAATCAGCACCAATAGGTTCTATCAAATCTTGATTTTATCAGCTGGATGGATCCACTGAGGATTTTGAAGGTGAGTAAGTGTTGACTTAACAAATAACAGTATCTTCAAGGCTTTAGTGTTAGAACAAGTTCAGCAAAGCTACTGTAAGTTTTAGAGAAAGAAGTACTCCAGAACAGCATGCAGTTCAGAGGTGTGCATTTTACAATAAAATAAAGAATGGCAGGACTATGAAGCATAAAGCTTTGCATAAGGCTGTGTGCCACCTGTATTGAATCATGCCTAGTGAGCCATTACATGTTTGGTGTTGCCACCAGACAAGGCATCAGGTTGTGAAGAGAGACATCACAAGGAACGACCCAGCTAGTACTTGATTTTGACTTTCAGCCATCAGAACATGAGCATCTTTATCATGCTGGCTTCATTATGATTTATTTATATTCATAATAAATATCATCTTAACTTCTCTCTGGACTACAGTTTAAAGGACAGAAAAGGCAAGACTGTATGCTATGCCAACGTGACTTGCTGACTTGCCTGGTTCTTTTTGGTCTGAGGCTGTGGAAAGTTATACGAGGCTTACAAGTAGCAGAGCATAACTTAAATATGAGTAAAGTTGCTAGAGCCAGGGGTCATCATTCAAACCGCCATTTATGAAAATTCAGACCTTGTCCATTAAACAGATGAGCAAAGGCAGGTATTATTGTCTGAAGTCAAAGAAAAAGGGGACTCAAACAAGATACATGACAAACTAGTGGAATTTCAAATACTGAGTACATCCTTGAATAAATGGAGAATGTTTTTTAATGCCACATCCTCCCGAATGGTTTCATGACAACCCTAAGAAACCTAAACTCCCAAAGCTTTTCTGAAGGCAAACACATACATAAGGAAAGTGATTAATCTGGCCTTTAATCTAGAGGTAGACTTTCCACTCTGGCAGGACTAGTTACCTCTGGCTACCATTCAATAGAGGAAAATGACAAGCATGACTAAGAAAGTGAATTTTTGAGATACCAGCTCTTATAAGGCTAGAAGCAGGATGGAAATGGAAGGAGCAAGGTCATCAAGAACCACTATAAGGATCATTAACTAAACTTGAACCAGTATAAGGATCATTAACTAAACTTGCTAATGCCCCCAACAAGTACATGATAGTTCCTATCTCGCCTATGACACCTGCTTTGCACACCGATCCCAGTTCATGAGAAGATACTGAAAAATCCCACTACCTTGAGGGCTTATATTTTTAATTCATGAATATTAGGCCCACTTACTGCATTGCAAGGGATTGTGCAGGTAAAATCCAACCAAATTCTTAGTGACTAAGCTCACCCACACCATACTGTAGCAGGAATCACTTGGGCAAATAGCAACATTGTATTGCCATGCAGCAAGCCTGCTACTGTCTCCACAAAGACTTCCAGATAAATTCCAGCTTCTCTGGCAAAGCCAAAGGATATTTCTGCTGGAGAATCTTTCCCAAAAATCTTTCCTTTCTGTCTGGATCTTCATCCACATTATGCACTGACACTTGGGTTCTTTTGCATATTCTGCACTCTGTTCCCCATACTTGGATGGGTTAAGTTCTTCAAGGAGATTTCCAGACCCACTGTCAACCTGTAATCTGTGAAAAATAATCTAATCTGTTCTGCAGAACTCCAACATACATGACTGTTTTGCCGCTCTCTTGGCAAGAAATGGATTTTTATATGAAGTTGTATGTTACTGAAGAACATACTGCTTACCTTCTTCACATTTCTAACCTCAGTCCTTAGATTGGATATTGAACTGGGACAGCAATTATAAGAAAGATGTTATAAGGCAAGTCACTTAGTCATTCTGTGTCCCATTTTCCTAAGCCAATCACAGGGAGTGAACCTATTCATCTCAATAGTCACTGGTACATGGCCTCCATGTCTTTGTAAAGCATGGAGCATAGCTCTCAGGTACTCAGCGTCTGACACCTGCTCATTGATAGTTCCTTTACTCTAGCTCTCTCACTATCTTTCTCCACTTTATAATTCATTCGTACTTTCTGGCTGATTTTGATTTACATCTTGCATGCTAATTGTTAATTTTAGTAGCTTTCATCTCACTTTCACCCCCTGTCTTACCCATGTCGGCTTTCCTGTGGTGTCTGTCTGAACCAACTCGCCTGACATTATCTAAATTTGCTCTCCAATGTCACTTCCTCAGTACCTGACTGCATTTAAAATGACTATCAAGTATTACCGAGCAATTTATCACCTCCTTTTCTTCATCTGTCCTCATAGCCCTTCTATTTTAATATGATATATGTATTTACATGATTATTTGGACATTGTTGACCTTCAGTTCCCTGGAATGAAACTCGCATCAAGACAGGCTATTCGGGCTGTGTGTCTCACTGCTCCCTCTCCATCATGCAGCTATCTAGAGGCGCCTGACACTTCACAGGTGATCCAAAAATACCTACGAGTGAATTAAATGTACTCATTTGCTCCATGAGCAGGTGTACTTGCGCTTCCTTTGATGAGGCCCTCATAGCACAAACACAGCAACCACTGTGAAATACAGGGGCTGTTAAATGGAACTCTCTCAAGCAAGGGTCCACAAGCGAAAACTCCAGAATACATCAATTACGGTAGAGTTAAAATCTTAATGGAAATGAAGAATTCTGGAAATACAGTATCTCCTAAAAATATAAGGATAGAAATTTAGGACAATCAGAAACAAAAAAAGTTAAAACTCAGCCAGGGAATTTCTTGGCAAAAAAAAAAAAGTGATTTGTCTTGTTAGATGAAGAAATGGGAGAACTGGGCTGAATCCTCATCCAGATGTCAAGGATAAAAGGGAAATAAAAGTAACGTGACTTTTTTTAAAGTAACTGTGAGGTACAAGTAAATCAGTAAATTTACTGACTTAGGTGTTACCTCAATAATGTTCTATGCATCTCAGAAGTACACTTTTAAAGAAAAGTATGAACATGCTCATTTTTTTTCACACTAAGAAACCTTCATTTATGATTTCAACATTAACTTAACTTGAGATTTGCCCAGTTAACAGGATGTGGAGTATGCAAGATCATCGATTACAGCAGCAGCAGTGAAGTAGAGTCATCTCTACAGTTTGCTCATATACCAGGATGACGTGACAACTATATATATATATATATATATATATATACACATATGTGTGTGTAAAATGTGACACAACATATCATGTGTTATATATAACATATTGTATATATACAATATACATAGATATATACAAAAAATCTATGTGTATATATATATAAAATATACATATGTATGTATGAAAGGCACACTGTTAGAACCAAAGGAAGGAAACAGAAATACCCAATTGTGCTGTGTCAGAACACTGTCTTCAATAATAACCAGAAGATCAACAGGGAAATAGACCTTAGTAACGCGATAGGCCCCATGACTTACAGACACAGAGAGAATATGCCAAATATGCACACTCTCCTCAAAATTGCTTGCAGATCTTCCTCCAGGAGAGAACCTGTTACATCATACAGCATTTCCAAACACACTTAAGCAGACTGCAAAATACCAAGTATTTTTTTCTGACCACAATGGAGAGAAGCTACAAATCAACAGCAGACAGATAATGGGAAAATATACATGGAGATTCAACAATGTCCTCTTGGGGGAAAAAAAAAAGTGTGGCGGGAGAAGAAGTTGAAAAGTAAATTAGAAAATACTTTGCAATAAATGAAACAGAACACACCAAATTTTATGAGATGCAGTAAAAGCAGCACTAAGTGGGAAGTTCATAGCAATAAATGCTCATATTGGAAGAGTGGAAATATTTCAAGTAAACAACCTAACTATATCTCATAGAGGTACTAAAAGGAGAAAAATCTAAGTGATGATTAAACTATTCTTGGCCAATCTATTCCAATAAAGGGAAATTCATGGACCAAACATAACCTGCATTGGCTCAGAAGAAGTGGAATTCTGATGATGCCCCCTCAAAATATTCTCTCATCTTCCAAATAGGATCAAGTCTCCACATGGTCTTTGATTGACGATGGTAACACCAATCTAGATTGTACTATATCCATGGAGCACAATTATATTGAGAAAATAATAGACATTCTTTTGGTTTAATAAGTTTTGTGTTTGTTAGACAAAGACAGTGATTCTCAAGTTATCCTGTGTGTTATGCACACTGTGGATTAAATAACAAGCTGAAGGATGCTGATTCGGCTTGGGAGCTAATAGCATCATTCCCCGTTCATTGCAGCACTTTTTCTCTTAGTCTCTTTTGAGCATGTAGATGATTTTCATGTGGAATGAAAAATAGAACCATGGGTAGATTGTGTAAAGGGTAAAATCTGACCTCAGGACTTAATTAAATTGATGGCCCATTCTGTTCCGTGACAAGTATTTTTTCGTATCTGAGTGTTGGACCATATCTGAGAAGTTGACTTGCTAACAATCAGAACAGAGCTGCTGCCAAAGTGGTAAACCTTTGGCTCCTTAAAGGCAATTTCAATTCTGGTTCATCTCAAATTCAGTCTCATCAGTTGAAATACCTTGGGATTTGCAGGAAGGAGCAGCGTGTCCCAGTGCTCACTCTGTCCACTGGAAGAGGTCTTTGATTTCATTTGCCTACAGGAGAGAACACTGTAGTGCACGTTGGCACTCTGGCATTTTCCCCTGGGTCTTAGCATCCAGGATGCTCACAGGACTTGAAGAAACTATGAATCTGCTTCAAAAGTGGAATCAGAATATACCCTCACCTTATCATTTCCTGACATCCAAATCTATTACAGAGCATCGGGCTCCTCACTTTCTCATCACATACATGGAAAACAACACTTGGCTCTGTCCCTTTATCCCCCAACTCGTAAGAGAAACATGGTTCAAGTTTGGTTTCCAGTAACTGGAAGCTCCTCTATGTCAAGGTTAAGGGCACATCCTCTGGAAACACATTAATCATGTGGATACCCGTTGCTCTCGGAATCTTTTCTGTCAGAACTCAAGAAGGGAGGAGGTACCCTAATCTCTGTCCCAATTTCATCAGAAACAATTTTATAGTTTATACTTTCAGATATTCCAGATAAGCTAAGCATGCAATTGTGTTTTATTATTCCTATAGATCAGTTTTGTCTTCGTTGAAGACAAGGGGACAGGGTAAAGCAAGGGAAGATGTAAGACAGAGCGAGTAGAAACAACAGATGGGTTAGAAAAATCTTGTTTATTGGAGGGATTAGTGCTGGCTAGTCCCGCCTCGACCAGCCCTAGAAGGAGGTGTGTGGGTTGGCAACAGAATTAATTGAATTTCACAACTTGCCTTACATTCCTGCTGACACTAAGTGGCTTGTAAAAAGGGCGGCATCACAGGAGGCCAACACAATGGCAAGGCCAAGACTGCCCGCTGCTGTGAATCTTTCTTTATACAACTCCTGGCTCAAAATAGCTGGCCTGTTAGTGCCCCAGCAGAGTCCCAACAGGCAAAGGCGGAAGAAGTGTGCTGTCTCTAAGATACAGGCTGGTCTTGGGCTTCAAGAGGAAACCCTGGAACCAGCAGCCCTCCCTCAGATCCCTAGAGGCATCACCTCTAATGAAGGTGTTCTGAATGCATGAATTCCAAGATTTTTTTTCCAACTAGAACACTGTATGTATCAGCTCTACATTCCCTGGAGAACCAGTCCCCCAGCCTCATTAGTGTGTAGAGTCTGTACACATTTAGGTCTCAGGATGCCTGCTTCATTTTCCACATAGAGAGCAACTGTGGGAACAACACGCCTCTGTCCTGGACAACTTCAGAAGGGCTGGATGACCACCTTCCATGAGTGCATCTTTTTTAATAAGGACATAACAATTGGGAGAATTTAGGAAACTTGACCAATATCTTCAAGTTTGCAAAAGAATTAGAATTTAAACTTAAACACTATGACACCAAAACCACGAGCTATTTTCACATAATTATTCTAACCACATGAACCCTGAACGGCTTCTGTGACTGTGCCATCTCCAATGGCTCGCTCTTTCTCAGCACCTGGCATAAGATCCTCACTAATCACATATTTATTAATGAGTAGTTGCATAAGTGCATGTATGATTTATCAAGCTAAAAATAGACCATTTGCTCAATGAAACAAAGCATTACTGCTAGTCACAATTCATGCGAACAAACTCTGATGTCTTCAAATAATATTTCTAAGAATGCTTCTGCACAGCCTTCATTTATTCATGCATTCAAAAAATGGCATCTACAGAATGCCAGGCACTATGCCAGGGGTTGGTCCAAGAAGAAATACTCTCGTAATACATAGCATAGAATGTCTTGGGGAAGGACAGCCTAAATGAAATGAATATGCAATTACATTACATGTCTGCAGGCTGTGAAGGAGAGTGGCACTGGGGGGCCCACATTGATACCTGAGGAGTCAAAGCATGTGCTTCTCCAGATGTGGTGGTTCCAATGGGACTGGAGGGATGTGCAGGCATTAGCCAAGCGAGACAGGCTGAGTGTAATCATCTGGAATGAAGACAGTACTGGCAGAGGTACCTGGGTGGGAGGCAGCAGGATTCATCACAAGGAGAGAGAGAAGGTTGCAGAAGCTGAGATGAGCAGCTAAAGTGAGCTTTGATATCCATGCCCCACAGAGACAGACAGAGCTTCCAATGTCCAGACCTGCAAACTCCTCACAGGTTCCCTGTCTGGACCTCCTTCAGCACACTTTCCCTGGGGAGCTCCTTTCTGTAAGCCCATTGCTGTGTCCTGGTGTATAGCCCACTCCTGCCATCTTCAAGGATTCTTCATTGTTGTAGCTTTCTCTATGCCCACATTTCCTTAATATTTGTCATACTGCTTGCTTTCCTTTTATAGATAGAGTTCTTTATAAAGTAGTCTTTGTAAGCAATTTCTTCGTTCCTGCAAAAAATTGGTAGGACACACAGATATATGAAGAGAGACTTGCTAGTGTAATTGACTCATGTGAGTGGGACCAGCTGCAAAGCCTCATGACAAGCTACCTTTAGGCTGGAGATCCTCGGACGCCTGTGATCGACCCTGTCCTAGTTCAGTGGCCTCAGAACTAGAGAGATCACGCAAAGAACTTTCGATTTAAGCCAAAACAAAGGCGCACTGTTGTAAGCTCTGTTGTCCACAAACGCCAGTGTCTGATTCCTAAAGCAGAAACTGAGAGTGTCATAGCTCTCAAGGAGAAAGATGAGATTGCCTTCGGTATTTAATCTTTTTGGACCACCATGTAATTGACGTGGTCATCCACATGGAGATGGGAGTTTCTTCCTAATCTGTTCAGACTCATGTGCTAACCTTCTTTAAAAAAGAGATAGAGAAGAGAGAAAGAAGAAAGAAGAAAGAAGAAAGAAGCCCTCAAAGACACACAACACCTTTCTGAGTTTCTACATATCCCTTAATCAGTCAAGTTGACATCATAAATTTAGTCATCACAGTATGATATTTGCCAAAGGATTCTTTTTTAGTTATCTTTTGTCAGATCATAGCGTTTTTCTTCTATTCCCAGTTTGTTAAGATGAACACATGTTAAATTTTATCAATATCTTTGCAGCATTTTCAATGACGGTGTAATTTTTCTTCCTTATTGTGTTAGTGTGATAAATCACATCATTTGACTTTCTAATGTTTAACTCAATCCTGCTACTTGGAATGAACCTAACATGGTTATGAAGCTTCTGTATTTTATGCGTTGTGTGTGAGACTCTGGATATTTCTTCGGAGAGGCAGGACCCAGTGTTTTTCTTTTACTGGAAGAACTTGTAAGGTTGTGATAATGAAGGCATCATTTTGGTACCGCCGATAAGATAGCACCTGGGGTGATCTAATGCGCCAGGAGTGCCCGTTCAAGTGCTGGCTGCTTCACTTCTGATCCAACTCCCTGCTTTTGTTCCTGGGTAAAGCAGCAGAAGATGATTCAAGCACATGGGCCTCTGCCACCCAGTGGGAGATCTGACTGGAGTTATAGACCCAGCCTTTGTGGCCTTTAAGGAATGAATCAGCCAATGAAAGAACTCTTTCTGTGTTTTTTTCCTCTACTTTTCAAATAAATAAATCTTTTTACAATATTATCATGCTAAGGTTATTCTGGACATGCAAAAATACAGTAGTGATATTTATGTTCTGATTTTGAAGACAATTTGTTTTATTCCAAATCTTTTTAAATTTAAGTTTATTTATTTATTTCATTATCCCATGATATAGTTCCATAGGTTCCAGAATCTCCCTTCCCGCATCTCAAAATCTCCACCACCCTGTCAATATCCCCATGTCATTACAATAGTATAGTCCTTCACAATCAGCCATAAGTCCATCATTCTGCTATTTAAGTGTATCCTGACATCGTAGGCATGGACACTGGCAGAGTCCAGGATCCTATTGTCAAGACATATTCATTGGGATTTCATCTTTGATTGGAAGTAGAGATGTACACTGCTTTATATCTTCACATCTATATGTGATAGTCTCTACTACACAATTATTATACTTCCCCTTGAATGAAAAGTCACAGAACAAAATCAACAACAGAGAGAAATCCTAAAAACAAAGCTTTCAACATTCACCACTGTTTTCCCTAAATGCTGTGGAATTTTGCAAAGACATTCCATGTGGGGCCCAGCAGTGTGGCCTAGCAGCTAAAGTCTTTGCCTTGAACGCGCCGAGATCCCATATGGGCACCGGTTCTAATCCCGGCAGCTCCACTTCCCATGTGGTTATGAACTTTCTGTTGTTAACAAGTTTTAGATTGCAGATTCATCTTGCTTAACATTCAGAGGACTCTTCCAATTTAGTTCTTCTACTCATTTCAGTATTTTATCTTCCAGGATATTTCTTTATACTGTCATGGTGTATCATCATATATTCTCATTTCCTCAAGTATCTCTAGCACCTATATTAGTACTTCCCTTCATCTTCAAGTGAATATTTGAGTGACTGTTTTTCTTGCCTGATCCTAATAATTTTATTAGACTCTTCAAGGAACAACTTTTAATGTTTTAATTCCATCCCTGCCTGGCTTCCATTTCACCCATCCTCACTCTTCTACAAATTCCTTCTCCAATTTTTTTTTAGGTTGTTGAATCTATTTTACTTTATCTAACCTTCTTAGATTGATGTTTCACTCCCTATTTTTTCAGCTTTTATTATTTTATGATATTCACAGTTGAGATTATAACATTCCCTTTGATTACATGTTGATTTACCTTCCAAAAGTGTTGGTGCATAATAATTTCATTATCATTCACTCCAAATAATCTCTTATTTTTATTGATGAATCAGATTTACAGAGAGAGGGAGAGACAGAGAGAAAGATCTTCCATCCACTGGTTCACTCTCTAAGAGGTTACAATGGCCGTAGCAGAACCGATCCAAAGCCAAAAGCCAGGAGCTTCTTCTAGGTTTCCCACGTGGGTGCAGGATCCCAAAGCCTTGAACAATCCTCTATTTTTTTCCCAAGCCACAAGCAAGAACCCAGATGGGAAGTGGAGCAGCCAAGACAAAAAACAGTGCACATGTGGGATCTTGGCATGTTAGAGGTGAGGATTTAGCCCCTGAGCCACCACAATGGGCTTACTCCAAATAATTTCTAATTACATTTTATGTTGACGTTACTTTATTAAGTTATTGATTTGAAATGCAAAATTACAGACATAGAAACCATGAGGGAAATGAGTTGTTGGAGTCACAAGTGGCCTCACAGTGCTAGCCCAAATACCTGCTTTAACACATAGCATTTTAGAGCTTCTGACCCTTTGGCAAATTGGGATTTCCTAGTTATTATTTGATAATTGAGTTGTAGCCTCATACAATTTTAACCAATGAGTTCCTCTGTAAAATTTCAATCCTTTGAAATGTGTTGAGATTTTCTTTATGGTCTAGCATATATTGTTGTTGATAAATGTCCCATGTGTGCTTAAAGATTATGACTATTATGTATTTATCAGATGTAATGTTTTCTATGTGATTTCGCTTGTTTCACCAAATATTCTAATCATTACGTTGGAGTCTTTTATATCCTTAGTGATTAATTTCCCCCATGTCTTTCATTAATTATCAGATAAGAATATTAAAACCTCCCAAAAGGTTTTGCATTAGTTTATTTACCCCTTCTTTTAATATTTGCATTTAATCCCAACCTCTGATAAAGGCACTTTTTTCCTAAACTTTCAGTGGCGTGAACAGGGCAAGAAGTCAACAGATATCTCTAAGCGAAGTAATCAGCTAGTGGGTTAGAGCCAATTTAAAACTTTTTTGTTGTTGTAATAGTGGAGATTCTAGAGGAAGCAAAATGGAAAAGGATTTGATATGGTTTGTTCACATTTAAAAGGATTATTCTGGTTTTTGTGAAGAACAGTTCAAAGAAAAGCAAGAATGCATGCGTGAAGGCCTATCTCTTAAAAACTTGATGCCAACTTGACTTAGGTACAAGATCGTGAAAATGAAGACAAACAGGTGTAGAGAATGGCCATAACATTTCTTTGCACAAATGAATATTTATGACGGTTACTGACGTGAGGAAGTGAGAAACAGCTTCTAGTCATGGAAAGCTGTGAGTCCAAACTCTGGAGAAACTTAAGGTATCTACAAGGTGTTCAAGTGCAGAAATTAAGAAGCGGGTCAATTATACCTTGGGTGAACACAAGTTCAAATTTGCCTCAATCAAGTTTAGACAAGTTTTCTTAGTGCTACGATTCATGATGCCTTCTTTCACCTTCATATTATTTTTTTTTTTTTGAGGATTGAGAGTTTGGTCAGGGTTGAGACACACTGAAAGTCTTCTATTTCAGTAACTTAATACAAGTACTGCGAATGGACATGGTTGCTTAGGGAAAGAGCATAGCTAAGTACAGGGCCAATGACAACATTGAGATTGTGGAGTCTAAAGAGGCAACAAATATGTTTAGTTCTGGAGAATACAAGGAAAAGGGACAATTCCTATGTTTTTACGTAAGAATATCAACAGCTGCAAGTTGATAGAGCAGTTCATGTCAATGAACATTAGTAACATATTTGACTCTAAATGCCCCCAATGTCATCTGTCCCAAAACATCACTCCAACATACTACAGAATATCATTTTAAAAAGAGAGATCAGAGCAGAAGGAAAAAGAAGAAAAAATACGTTGAGAACAACCTTCAACCAGGAGAAGGATCTATTTGTTGGGTTAGTGAAACAGTGTGAGGGAAAGTTTGGATAGGCGTAAATTTGAAATTATGTGGATTTCAGACCCTCTTCCTGAGACCCGGGACCTTCACCGCACACACAACAGTGCCATACATGCAATAGAGCCCCTAGGAATGTGAGTTCATGAAGAAAGCAATTTCTTTCCTTGTCTCTTAATTAAGTCTGGATTTTCACGTCCTCTGTGACAAGCAGAGTAATGAAGCCTCCAAAATGCCCACCTTCTAATTCCCCAACTTATGAATATTTACCTTACACGGTCAAAGGAACTCTGCATATGTGATTGATTTTCAGATCTTGAGATGGGATTATCTGGATAAGCCCATGATAATCACAAAGATCTTTATAAGGTAGAGGCAGGGTTGTCAGAGTAGCAACGAGGTGTGCGTATGCTCGTCCATTGCCTTTGAGCCTAGAGAAAGAGATCAAGGGTCATGGAATCATCTAAAAACTGGAAAAGACAAGGAATGAGACTTCAGTGGAGCTCCCAGAAAGAATATAACCTGGTTATGACCGCCGGCCTTCAGAAATACAGAATAAACACATGCTGTTGTAAGTCATTAGTGTGATACTATATTACAACATATTCACGCAGCCAGAATGTAAACTGGTATGCAAATTCTGTGATCACAAATGATTATTCCTGTTTGGAAAGCATCTTCCAAGTGGCCACGCTGCTGGATACTAACTGGGGCTGTGACTGAGTTGACAGCACATACAAACCTAGAGCCTGATCCGAATCACAGCTTCAGGCACTGACAAATCGAGGAGAGAGCCCAAGTCCTCTTGAATTCCTCTCCGTGCTCACTTTCTTTCCAATAGATTTTCATTTAAGGAAGCCATACACATTACACTAAACCAACTAAGTATCACTTTGAAGTGCTTCATTGCTTTTAAGTACTAATGCTTTATAAAACTTAAAAATTTTAAAAGTACACAGAGTGGAGAGACTTCTACTCATTTATTCCATCATTAATCCAATTCCAGATTAATTTATTCACTCATTCTTTCATTGATTTATCAAGCAATTATTAAGCCACTGCTGTAGAGATGGGTGATGTTGCTGACTAGGACAGAGAAGAGTTCTAATTTCAAAGAAGTTTCATTCTAGACAGAGAAGCCAAATAAATAATAAGCTGCAATGTAGTCAGAACCACCTGACTGGGACACAATGCTACAGCTAAAGTGGCGTTAAGGAGCCCCTGGAGCAGGGGCTAACTGAGTTGCTACATTGGATTACATTTGGTCCAAAGCTATCTCCAAACATATTTGGTATAAATATTGCTTCATAGGTAGCAAACTCTAATCTAATTTGATGTGTAATCAGGCTGTAACCTACTTTGTAAGAAGTAGCTGAGTCCCAGATAATCACAAGGGGCTGGCTGTCCAAGCCATGTTCAGAAAGAGAAGCAAGCAATAATAATGTGTCTGCATCTCTTTTCCTTTCCTTTCCTTGTGTTTGGCTTTGTTCTTACTTGCTTGAAAAGCCAGGAAATAGAGACAGAGAGAGATGTTACAACTGTTGATTCATTCCCCAGATGCATATGACAAGGGCTGGGCCAGACCAAAGCCAGGAGCCCAGAATTCCATCCTACCTGGGTAACCAGGACATAAGTGTTTGAGCCATCAAGTCATGTTTTTAAGGGTGTGCATTAGCAGGAATCTGGAATTGGGAATGGAGTCAGAACTTGAATCCATGCTGTGCAATAATAGGTGTTCCACTTCCATTTTCTTTTTTAAATGAATTTTAAATTTTATTTATTGGAAATACAGGGTGACAGAGAAAAGCAGGAGGGCAATAAAAACAGAAAGATTTTCCATGAATTATTTATTCTTCAAATCTCTGTGGCAGCCAGGATTAAACAAGGTGGAAGCCAGGAGCCAGGGTAACAACCTGGATCTCCACTTGAGTCACAGGAACCCAAGTGTTTGAGCTATCACGAGCAGCCTTGCAAGTGCATTAGCAGGAAGTTGGATGAGAATCTGGAGTGGGACTTGATCCCAGGCACATTCATCTGAGACAGAAGCATCCCAAATAGCAACTTAATCCACTATGCCACAATATTCATCCTTTGACTTCCATTTTCTACCGTTTACTCCTTTTGCATAGTTTTTTTTAAAGCTCATGGAAGATGGATTTAAAAGATGCTGCATGTTTCCCCGTGAGCCTCTTGAAGTATCCTCTTCTAACCTGCTCATGTGGTACAGCAGAATAGTCTAAGCCCTTTGCTGCCAGGCTCTAGAATTGAAAGAGAGCCAATTTAAATCTGCAAGACAAGGTTTCCTGTAATATTGTCTTCTAACAAAATGTGTGCCTGAATGTAAGGGAGAATTCAGCCATAGGAAAGACCACTGCAGGCAGAGGGAATAACAAGCACTACAGGGAGCTGTATGATCACATGGATTTAATTTGCTGCATTGTGGATTGCAATGCACCAAGACAGGCATGAATATAAATTATGGCTTTATTGCAAATTGGAAATGTCATTATAAGCAAGTTACTTAGCTGAGACTCAATTTCTTTATCTTGAAAATGGAGTAATTAAACATATTCCATTGAGTCGTGAGAAAGACTAAATTAGATAATATTTGTGGAAGTGCGTTGCATACAGGGCAGAGATCAATGCATTTCAGTTCCCTTTCCTTTCAAAGAGAAAGCATGTAGGAGCCCAGTGCAATAGCCTAGCTGCTGAATCCTCGTCTTGCATGCACCGGGATACCATATGGGTGCCAGTTCGTGTCCTGGCTTCTCCATTATCCATTCCAGCTCCTTGTTTGTGACCTGGGAAAGCAGCTAAGCATGGTCCAAAGCCTTGGGACACTGCACACACATGGGAAACCTCGAAGAAGCTCCTGGCTCCTGGCTTTGGATCAGCTCATTTGCAACCATTGTGACCATTTGGGGAGCGGACCAGCAGATGAAAGGGCTTTGTCTCCTCATTGTAAATCTGATTTTCCAATGAAAATAAATAAAGCTTTAGAGAAAGAAAAGACAAGACTCATGCTGAAGCAGCTCTTTATTTCAAACACCGCCTGAAAGACTCAAAGGAATATAGGGGAATGGAGTCACAGAAGACTCCAGGTTGTTATAGTCTTGTCCAATGCAGATGAAACCGACAGGGTGCTGATGTCAGGTGGTCATTGATCATGGAATGGCTGAGGCCGCATCTCCATTCAAGAAGAAAGAGGACTTTGACAAGAAGAATGTAAAACAGAAAACAGTGGGTTGTGCTGATCAGGTGGTCTGCCTCAGAGGGGGAAAAATGTATAATTTGGACATCATCCAATTCTAACTCATCGGTTGGAGAACAATGTCCTTCCTTTGATTATTTTTCCCAAACCAGCTAATTAGAAATGTCTTTGCCCAGTGAGAATCTGTGATTGACAGCAACATCTCTTAAGCCTACAGCTGTTGAACAGTGTGTTTCCTTGATTCCAACATTTGCACTTACAATGGATGAATTGCCATCCTTCTGAGAGATTATCTTCTGAGCCTCCCTGGGAGGGAAGGCATCAAGCCCTCACTGGTGAGCAGGCTGGGGTTAGGCAGAACAGAACTGGGGCTAATGGCTTAGTTTCTAGAGTTCCCCATGTTGCATACCAAGAACCATTGGGAAGCATGGTCACGAGGCTTGCTGTAGCAAATTGAACAGCCATTCCTAAGAGGAGTGCCCAAGGCAGCCTCCTGGAGGAAGCAGAGAAAGTCAGACCCCGTGGGGGCAAGTGGAACTATCATCCAGCATCTGCTGTGTGCCATCTTCTCTGCTGGGAATGATCAGGGATGCAACATTCAACATGAAAGCCCACCTTCCCTTCAAGCTCAGACTTTTTATCTTGTGGCCACTACACACCTAGCACAATCTGTCTGCCGCTTACCATGACGCATCAAAACGGACTTGCTGCTGAATAGTGTCCACATTGTCTCTTATTAGATCAGTCCCTGACCTTCCAGCCATTTTTTTTTCCTCAAGAAAGAAGAATGCTACAATCTTCCCATGGATTCTCTGCTCTGTGCTGGTTTCCATTTTTAGGTCTTGGTCTTTGAACCTGAGGCATACTGGTCTCCAGAGACTAATTTTGAGTTTCTTCCTTTCTCTCTTCACAAGCTCCTCCTGACCATGGGACCAGCTGCCGACCAAATGCTGAACACTCTTTCTAATAAAAAAATCTTTGTGCTACCTCAGTCCTCTCACCTGTGCATGGGTTATGAACAGATAAAATGAGAATGGGCTTTATTCTCTTGAGAGTTCAGGACATCATAGGGGCAACCTACCTCAGCTGTTCACCTTGTAACCAAAACATCATCACGACAGAGGTGATTACAATGATCCAGAGCAATTTTATCTGAGTTTCCAGCTTATTTCAAAAAACACTTTGATGAATTTATCCTTTGAGTAAACACGAGTCCTGACACCATGATAAGGAAAAGCACAGGTAACTCGTGTGTCATCTGACACCACAGCATCTGCTACCTTGTCAACATCAATGAGAATACTTGTTCTACATTTTGGAGATGTAGTGCCCTTCTTGGAGTGAATTTTAAAAACATAAAAGACAAAGATGCACATAATGATCTTTGACTTTGGTTCAGTTACCACTGATGTTATACCCTTCTGAGTCCTTTTTTTCTACAAATGTTATTCCTAGATCCTAGCCTATTGCCATGGAAAAAAATTCACTTAGATCATGGAATTGTGCTGTCTCTCTCTCTCTCTCTCTCTCTCTCTCTCTCTCTCTCTCCTGTTCTTAGGAGTAGACTTCTCTGAAAATTGTGTCTGACTATGTGAAAGGCTTTTTGGAATTTGGTTGTACATTGCAATGTGGGGATTCCGAAAATATTCCTTAATTAGCTCATTTATTTTTCATTTTATTTGTTATACAAAGAAATGGACAGATGGAAAGAGATCATTCATTGGCTGTTTACTTATCCCGATGCTCGCAATTTCAGCCAGAACATGACTGAACAAAGCCTGGAGCCCATAATTCAATCCAAGTCTCCCACATGGTGGTAGGGCCCAAGCACTTGAGCTGTCAGCTGCCACTTCCTGGAGTGTACAGTAGCAGAACTTGGATTGGAATTGGAACATTCAGGATTTCAAGCACAAGCTCAATATGGAATGTGGGCATTCCAAGCAGTGTCATAACTCTCTACCAAATACACATATCTTGGAAAGGTTTTATCATGGCAATCATACCAAACCATCAACGTATTTTTTTTTAATAAATTTTCTTCTGTTGGGAATTTTTATCAAGAGGAAATGCCACTGACCAAAGTTGTTCTGATTCTGCTTATTAAGAACAACTGTAACTGCAGAAATAGTGTAAGTGTGGTCAACAAGGATACCAAAGACACAAGTACAAAGCTACCCTGTCTGGGGAACAGAGGACAATCATGATGTCAGAGCATCATAGGTCTTCCACCCAACCCAGCAAAGCAAGGCAGTCCAGGTCCTGTATTTCACAGCTCCTAGTCTAAACAAACAGCCCACATGGGGATCATTCCTCTGATGGATTGAATGGGAGTCCTCGCACTGCCAGTCAAGCTTGAAAGCACTGACTAGCACTACTGGCTTACTTAGCTTTGTGAAAGAATGGTCCCTAATATGAACTTCATGAATTGAGCAATATGCCAATGATAGTTATGTGCACAAATTGCACTAAAAGGACCGGCGTGTTAGCCTAGTGGCTAAAGTCCTCGCCTTGCATGCACTGGGATCCCATATGGGTGCCAGTTTTAATCCTTGCTTCCCATCCAGCTCCCTGCTATGGCCTGGGAAAGCAGTTGAAGATGGCCCAAAGCATTGGGACCCTGTACCCATGTGGGAACCCTGGAAGAACTGTGGTGGTATTGAAGGAAGCTAAGCACAGAAATAACCACGTGGATTTAACCTTTGCCAAAGTCGACATGACTGTTCTGTATTCTGAGTATTCACCTTGTCAACAGTATTTCCTATTGCTGGGTCCCTGATCTGCACCTTTCATTGTCTGTGGGAAGCTCAAGTTACCTGGATCCCTTCTATTATACAAGAAACAGTGATTTACCTTCAAAAGAATAGATATTTATTCCATATAGATTTTTGCCTTTCCTATTTGAAACAAATGTGTCTTCCAATACCATCTTTTGCCACGTCTTCTGATCCCTCCACAACATAATTTTTTACCAAGAATTTTTTAACAGAAATATAGGTTTGCCAATGAACTCATACCCATGAACTTCTCTGATTGTATGATACACTTCACCATCTAGAAGCCTCTAGTACAATAGAAAAGTGAAGGCTTAACTACTGAGTACTTAGTTAGGGTGGCAATACCTGTGAGTTAGGGCTGCTGACTGTAGGACATGATATATACTTTGGACCAGCAGCAAACATACATAGCTATTTCCCAGCCTCAGTGCGTAGGCTGACAATCCCCACCTCACAATCCAACCCCAACTCCTTCACATTCTGTATTTATGACCCGAAGTCCTCTGGATTCCCATGTGTTGGTTCCCAAAGGAAAAACATTTGCACAGGTCACTCACTAATAATGCTACTAGACTGGAAGTTGGGTAACCTGGACATTCTCTATTCCTTGGGCCACTGAACTATAAGCAGACAGTAAGGTACTGTTCTAATACTTTGCATCACATACAAAGGAAAGGGAAATTATGACTGGCACAGTCAAGGAACATTGCTAGAGCCCAGGATTTCAGCTGGAGCATCTGTCTCTAAAATACAAGTCAGAGGCAGGCTGCTTAGAATTCAGCCCTTCCCTGATACAGATTCCCGTATCCCACCCAACAGTGTGCTAACTAGACACGGTGTCAGCCAACAGCAAAGAGAAGCTGAAATGGACTAGGCACAGAATTCATACTCTAGGAAATAAGCACCTTTTTAGTCAATGCATCAATAAGTACCCAGCATCAATAAGTACCCAACACTTTCTTCCTTTCTGCTTCCTCCCTTCCCCTCACAGTTTCATTAAGGCATATCAACAGTGCTTATATTTGTATTTCAGCTCAATGGCCAAAAGATTGCACAGAACCACCTCCTTGAGTTAATGATGATCTATCACCTAAAGATATCAGTGCAAGATGGGATGTTTTTGTTTCTTTTATCGCAAACAGTGGCTCTTGGAAAACAGAACTTCAACAATCTAACAGAAAGTAAAATTGGGATATAAAGCACATTTTTTTTCATAAATGTTTTGGAAGTCCCTTCATACAGAAGTTAAAGCAGCCAAGTGAGGGTCGTTGCACAGTACTCCTGGGGTACTGTTCCAGGCTTCAAATCTGGTTGCTTACAGACTTGTTCCTTGGCTTGAGTCCTGAAAGAGAGCAAAGGATAGACAGCAGGGAATGTTTCAAATGCAGGCTATAGATTGAAGAGAAAGAGCCAGGGCTGTAATGTCAATGAAATTGTCAGACAGAATCAGATTACTGACAACTGAGCAATCAGTGAATATGTCAGGGTAGGTAAAAGATTTAGACCCTTGTTACACAACAACTATGACTGACATTCTAAGCAAGATATACAGGACACACCAGAAAGAAACACAGTGCCTGGCATGGTGAGACAAAGATGAATGGGCAATGTGTGTGGTGGCTGTAGAGAGGGTGTCATTGTGGCTGGGCTGGAGAACGAATGGACTTGGGAGTCACGTAGGTCTAGAGTAGAGTTACAGTCGATCACTATAGCGCAGTTGCCTGGCCTAGTTTGAGATATTTGCTTCACATCCTGGGTGCCTGGATTTAAGTCTCAGCTTTGCTCCTGATCCCAGCTTTCTGTTCATGTGCACACTGGGAAGCAGCAGGTGATGGCAGAGTCACTTGGGTCCCTGTCACTCAGAGGGAAGACCTGCATTAGGTTCCCTACTGCTGGCTTCCCTCCTGGCCCAACTCCAGCTGCTGTGGGCATTTGCAGAATGAATCTGTATATGAGAGGTCTCTCTGTCTCGATATCTTTCTCTCTCTCTACTTGTTTCTTTTCAAATCTGTATTTTTTTAAAAAACCCACAAAACAACTGCCCTGTAAGTGCTCACTCACCTGCCTGCATTTCAACTTATCCGTGTTCCTATGAGTTCAAAGTTGTGTGAGTTCAAACAATGTAGTGGATGTGAGGACCCTGTCACTGCTGGCTCCTGAAATGAAAATACACGTGAGAGTCTTCTGGCAGAAGGATGGTAACGAGAGGACTGCCTGCCCCAAGACAAAGGACTCTTCTTCTTCAAACTCAGACACTTAAGAACAAAGGGAGAGTGATGAGCCGCCAGAGGTGAGCGAGAGAACAGAGGAGCACTAACAGACCAGGATCAAACTAGCAAAAACTCACAGACCGAATTTCAGAGGCAGAGTTGGTTTCACTGAAAGACATACTCTAGCCCCAGGATACGCCCCGATAGAGTGCTACCAAAGGGTATCAAATTGACAGAAAACTCCAAATCAAACCCTGAGAATGAAAATAAACAAGGAGATTATTCTGCTGCTGTGGAGATTTCTTCACACCGCTACTGGTAGAAGCGAGCAAAATAGATTAGGGGTAAGACAGACAGACCCAACAAGGAAGTGGGGAGACCAGCACTCGGAATCGGCCAGAAAGGAAGATGAAGCGCGCTGAATGAGCCAGAAGCCAGAAGCATGTGGGTGTAGGGCCTGCCCTGCTCTGTGGCAGAGGCTCCGATCTGTCAGAAGAAACCCTGGACATTGGGGCTCTGTTTGTAGGGAATGTTATCAGCTCTTAAAAATAGGAAAAGCTCCCTGGAGCAAAGACCCAGTCTTCAGGAATGGTCAGGTGGACGGGAGCTGTTTCAGGCTCTTTCTCACATTGACATGACTCAAGTGCACTTTATTCTTGGTACGGAGCCTGCTCCAAAGCATTGGTGGGGTGATGGGAGGCACACTCTTCGTCCTGTAAGAAAAAGTCCTCAGCTCCTGTTCTTTTCCCAGGGTCCATGCTCCTGTAGGCAGGGTTGGGGTGGGGGAGACAAAGAAAACCACTGTCCTCAATGTGAAAACACTTTCATGATGGGAAACATGACAACTGCTCAAATACGTATCAAGAATAGTTGGAAGGGACAGAGCAGCAGCAGATAAGAAGACATGGTATTTCTTTTTGTGACTCGTCAGGCTGCCTCAAGTTGCCCTTGGCAGACTCAGATGGAGAGGCAGTTTTCTTTGTTATGCATTTATTTGTCTTTGCTTTATGATCATCCCTTGCAGGCTAGCATCTTTGGCACAATGTCCAGCCAATTCATAATCAGTTCTCACACTGAGGCTTCAGGCTGCATCCTGTAGGGATGTTGTAAATATGGCCAACAGCCCTGGTGCTATATTAACAGGGGTCCATTCCTGAGTGAGTCTTTTAAATATTACTACAGCTATGGAATGTACAGGTTTTGAGGACTCACAAGCTAGGACAGAGCATCTTTCTCAGCTTTCTTGCCTAGGTGCAGGATCCATGGCCTTTCCCCTGGTTTTGTGCACTATCCTGGCTCAGGGCCCCCCTTCCCTCCTCGATCCCCCTCGCCCAACCCCAGGATCAGGTAGGAGGTATGGGTTCCAAACCCCACACATGTCACACTCCACGCTGCCTTTGCCTGCTTCCAGAGGCAAAACTGAGTAGCCCTATGCTTTCTGCTGCTTTCCACGGAGATCTTTAGTTCTGCTCTGGTCCCTACGAGGTCCCTCCCACTTGTAAGCACAGCCTCTCTGTGGTCATCATTTGTGCTTAGGACAGAGGGAGGTTCACAGCCTGAACCACAGTGTCACTCTGACTAGGCGTCTTTGTCATCTCCTTTTATCTCCACAAAACTGAACAGGCAGGAAAGCCACAATCTAATCACAGACTAGAGTTTTCGGATGAAAACAAAATCAAAGGCAGGTGGTTGTATTGAAAGAAGGAGTTAATACCTGTGTTTTACTGATGAAGAAAGTAGCTCAAAAACTATGCTTCTTGTAAAATTAAAACAGAATTTAATTCCCTACCCGCGGGCATCCAGAGCCCACAGATGATATTGCTTCAGCACTCCGTAAATACTAGAATCCACCCTAGCTGTGCACACCAGGATCTTACCAGTTCTTGAAAACTGAGTTAGGGGAACCATGAAAGGACAGAAGATGGAACAAGTTAATCAACCACCTCAGCTATAGGTTGGCAACAAAATACCAGGCAAATAGAGACGCTATGATGAACAGTGTCAATCAGTGGATTTTTCAATGACCTCATCGTGTTTGGAGAGGCGAGATTGGCAGCAATTCATAACTGGTGAACTATCGAAACCACTTGAGCGAATATCTCAGAGCATGCCCCACATGCGGGGCTTGGGGTGGGTGGGAAACCGGGTGGGGCTTCTCCCTCAATATACCCCTTTACCTCAGATACATGAAGGAAACAATATGGAAATAATAGTCTTACCCACTTTCCTATAGCCCTTGACCCTTTTCACCCAAATTAACTATGTAAAGATTGTCAAAATAAAAAAAGAATTTGAAAAAAATAAAAAAGAAAACCGAGTAGGGGAAGGCAGCTTTATTGATGGTATGAAGCACTATGGACCAAGTTTTGGATATCAGAAGCACCAGCTGTATTTCCCAAATGCCCAGTCCACCAAACATATGCATCCATACCTCCCATTATCAGACAATTGTTGCCAACTATCTTGTCAGTTTCAGTAAATTCACAACCTCTATGGGGTATGCGCTGAGTATCAATCACAGGTCCTGACGTTGTAAAGATGAATCAAATTTTGTCCTATCTTTAAGGAACTCGCCGTCCGATAAAACAAAAGGACAGTTTAACAAAAACATTCACTATTACCCATATGACAAAAATACTGAGACATTAAATAGCCAGGTTATATTGGATGAGAAGATATGTTGAGGAAAAGGAGCTTGTTTCTGAAAGATGGACAGAATTGCAAGAGGTGCAATGGTTTGGAACATCCAGGATAGAGGAATGAACACATATAAAGTGAAGGTATGCGATAGACTATACTGTGAAACATCCATGACATGCAAGTGATTCCATTGGAAAAGTCCTTGTCCTGCCCGGCTATAAACAACTGAGCAGGAGAGGAGAGGAGAAGAAAAAGGCTAGAGAAATAACTGGAGACTCATCTTCCCTTCAGCTGAGCCCCAGATGAAGCAATGGCTCCAGGCACATTAGGAATCCACGAGGCAAAAGTCAGTGACTGCTGTGGCTGCTGCTGTTACATTGCACTCTCTCTGTGGTTGGTCCAGATTTGATGCTGACTGCATCCTCCAAGAGTATTCTCAGAACCGTGGGCATGGGGTGTATGACAAAGAAACGAGAAGTTTCATCTTTATCCTCCCCATCTCTTCAGAGCTTCCAGCAAAAGTCAAGTTTGTCAGGTAGAACCCTGGGAAGAGGTGGCTTGTAAGGAATTCATTTCACACCCCAGAGCTATCAGAACAGAGCGTTTTATTCTGGAGAGGTACCTTACACACAAGCCATCTTACTCTGCCCAACCCAGGGCAAAAGGCATGGGGGAAAGACCTGCAGGAAAGACACTCAGTCGCCGACTCAGCTTGAAGGATATGCCTAGCAGAGAAACGTGTAGGAGGGGCATTGAGGTTGGGTAAGATGAGGTGAATTGAAAGATGCATCTTTAATTTTCTGCTTCTTTTCAGATCCTTCACATTTTTCATCTTCAGAGCCAGCGAATTTTTCAAGGCTTGCTGTAGTTATTTGTAAATGACTCTTTGATATTTTCATCATTTTCCTCTCAATCCAGTTCAACAAGCATTGATTCATTCCTTCCCCAAGTAAAGGAATTATGCTGAGACGTGCAACTCAGAAGAAAATAAGGCACAGGATCCACTCTCATGCAATTCGCAAATAGTGAGAAAAAGCCCATTCAATGCATTGTATTCATAAAATTGTGTATATGAAATAAAAGAATTAAGATGGGGATCCAAAAGGACATAAAAAAGGATACTAATGGGCCGTGTCCAGGTTTCTTAAGAGCGGTGTTTCCCAAACTGGATATTTACAGATAAGTGGAAAGCGTATTTAGTATTAATAGCATTGTTAATAATGATAATTGCCTCAGTAGACACATCATGAAATGTTTATGCTTAATAACACATCATCAATGCACATACAACAACTAACATAATAAAAAACAAGTAATGCTACCATAATTAAGTTAGGAAACTAAGTCAATTTTCTAAATCTTTAACAGATGAAATAGAAAATAATAAATGCTTTTGTGGAAACTGAGTGATGTAATAAATAAAGTTAATGCATCTATGCTATACTCCACAATCTTTTAAAATAGCATGGGGTATTGAAAAGAAAATAAAAAGTGAGGCTGACTTGTAGACACACAGAGACCCTTAATTCAGTGAAAACTGGAATTGTAATGAAACATAAATCAGAGTTAATACTTTATGTGTCTTTTTAAACGTCAATAAAACAAACCCAGTCAATTTAATTAAGGCTGAAAAAAGAGAAAACGCATCAATGTTGGAAATGAGAAAGGAAGTCCCACTATAACTACTCTGGATTCATATTTTTTCTATAAATGTGTTCATGATAGCATAATACTGGATTTTTTGCCTTTGCCTATATCTACAATGCCGTGATACACTTTAATAGCAGAGTGTTAAATGTGTAAATGTCCTGAAAGGACTATTCCATGATAATACGGGAGAGAATGGTGGGTAAGTGGGTGAAATGAGGAGTAAAGGAGAGGGGATAAGAAGAAGAATCCCTATACCTACAAAACTGTATCTCGGAGAATAATAAAAATTTGAAAAGAAAAATAAATAAACACATTCAAGAGAAACCTTGGTCAGTAGTTTTCTTTTTCAATAAATATATTGAAGATACTTCCAAAGGTTATGGAAAATGGAATTAAATGATGTACACTTGGGTGCATAAACTTAGAAAAATATTTTTGCATTAATATAAACTTAACTCCCATTGACTTTCTGAAGCACCCTCTGATGAACAGCAGTATAAAGCATTTGTGCGGATTGGAACGTTTCATAGAATGCTTGACAGAATTCATTGTTGAAGCCACCTGCGTCTGTAATGTCTTTTTGTCTTTGAAATGAGTAGAGTCGGTTTGGTTCTAGATTTTTTTTTTCAGATCTAAAGCTATGACATTTCATTCGAATAATCAGTTCATTTGCAAGAATATGCCAAAAAGTCTATGAGCAAATGGCACTGAAAATAAGTTTCATTTGGTTCCCCCCAAATTGAAACTATCATACAGTTCACTCATGACTTAAAATTTCCATGAACCTTGTGAAGATTCATACATCTGTAAGGAAATGTCTGGTGGTCCATTCTCAACACAGGACAGCAAATTCCTGCTAACTGACTTTCAGGTGTAGCAAAAGCCACTGGGCAAACAAGATGTTTTGGAGTATGCAACACAAGAGGAAATGACAGTACAGAGAAGGAAAGAGGAAGGTAATTCTGTGACTTAGGCAATGTCAGGGAAAACTGTACATTCCACTGCACTCGGCCAATGAGGAACTGAGAGAGGCACCTGTGTTCTAGGGTCTATGTCACTTGCTGTAGCTGCTCAGAGAGTGTCTGCTCACTAGACATCCTATTTATAAGACTGATAATAAAGTCTCACTTTCACTGGACTTTGAGAGTCTATCTCTTGAGCAGTGATGGTATTTCCCACATGTTCTATGTGACTATTCCTATGAATAGGTTTATAGCCACAATTTTGTGATTGCTTTCCGTATTGTTGTCTTCCGGCTTTGTACTTTTAATGCCATCTTCTTATCATTTATCTTTTGGAGAGACATTAACCAGTTGCAGCAAGCAACTCCATTTTTCCTATTCTTAGCAATGTCTCTTTTCTTACAGAGATGACTCTGGAGTTCTTTTAACTTGCCACATATGGACAGACGATTGTACCACTTGATGCTTTCTTCCTCCAACATCACATTTTTCCCTTTTCTCTGCACCTACCTCCCACTGACTACTTAAAACTATACTTGTGGTATAGTAGTGCAGTGGCCTAGCAGCTAAACTCCTCACCTTGCATGTGCAGGGATCCCATATGGGCACTGGTTCTAATCCCGGCAGCCCCACTTCCCATACAGCTCTTTGCTTGTGGCCTGAGAAAATAGTTGAGGACAACCCAAAGTCTTGGAGCCCTGCAAAGTGTCGGAGATCTGGAAGAAGTCCCTGGCTCCTGGGTTTGGATCAGGCCAACACTGGTTGTCATAGCCACTAGGGGAGTGAATCAGTGGATGGAAGATCTTTGCCTCTGTCTCTCCTTCTCCCTGTATATCTGACTTTCCAATAAAAATAAATAAATCTTTAAAAAAACGTATCATTGTTAAGGGGTAGCATAATTGTATGCACACATACCCTTTCTCTAGCATTTCTGCACCATTTATTTTAATTTCTTCTGACATGATAAATCCAACCTTATGATGTTAACTTTGTTTTAAATAGTTGCTATTTGTAAAAATTATGGGCAGATAAATGCAGTCCTTTGTGTGTGATTTCTTCTTCTCAAATTCTATTGCCTTCCTTACTTCCTGTATATCTGAGTTCTTTATGATAATATGTGCTTTGGGTTTCAAAAACATTAATGCATCTTCTATTGCATATTTCCCAGCAACAAATTTTGTCAGTTTTGATTGTCAGTAAGTGTCTTTGTTAAGCCTTTATTTTTGAATGATGTTTTGATTTTATCATGGAATTTTGAATTGGAGGGCCTTAATTATGTTCACCTTTGGTCCCAGCCACACACTGTAACTGTTTTTCACTCAATACTTTTAAGATTTTTGCTTCATTTTTCAGTGGTCTATTATAGGACTAGAAGTATTTCCTTTGAATTTAGACTGCATGAATTTTATTGAGTTTCTTATATCTGTAAGTCAATGTTTTTCATTGAATTCTGTAACTTTTTAGTTAGTATATTTCAAATATTTGTGGGGTTTTTCTTCTGTATCTTTGGTCTATTTTTCTTCTGGAAACCATATTTACACTTATATTAGACTAAATTGTATTGGTCCATGTAGCCCTGAGTCTGCTTGAATGTTTAGATTGCTATTTCATCTCTTCTTCAAATTAGATGAGTTCTTTGGATCTTTGGTGCAATTCAATGCTTCTTTTTATTTTTCTGTCTTCAGTATGCTGATACAATCAATGGCTTTTTCAATTCCTTAACTACCTAATGTTATTTCAATTTAAAAAGCAGAGAGACAGCAAAAGGCACAAAAAGGGAGAGAAAAGAGGGGACTCATCAGCTGGTCCACACCCTAAACACCCACAAAGATCAAAACTGAGCCAGAAACAGAAACTAGATTCTGGGGATGCAATCCCAAGCTCCCTCACGAGTAGGAGTCATCACTGCTGCCTCCCAGGATAGAAGCAAGAAGGAAGCTGAAGTCACAAGTCAGAGCCAGGAATCTGCTTACTTGAATACAAAATGCAGGTGTCAGCAGGGGCACAATGATCCACCGTGCTTCCTGGCATTGGTATCTGGTTCAAGTCTTAGCTACCCCTCTTCCAACCCAGGTCCCCATCAATGGACTGGGCAAACAACGGAGGATGGCCCAAATCCTTGAGACTCTGTACCTATACGGCAGATCTAGAAGAAACTATGGTTCCTAACTCACTCTGCAACTCCAACTTTCAAGTAAAGTAAAGTTAAAAAGAAATGTGTCTTTTTTAAAGATTTATTTTTATTTTACTTGAAATCCAGAGTTACAGGGAGGGAAGAGAGGTAGGAGAAATAGAATAGTATCTTCTGTTTGTTAGTTCACTCCCCCAAGTGGCTGGAGGTGAGCTGGTTCAAAACTGGGAACCAGGAGCTTCTTCTGGATCTCCCACATGGGTGCAGAGGACCCGAATTTGGGCCATCCTCTGTTTTCTCCGGCCATTAGGAAGGAGTTGGACTGGAAGTGAAACAGCCAGGACTAGAATCAACACTCACATGGGAGGCTGGCAACACAGGCAGATTAGCCTGAAATGTCACCATATTCAACACCGAAACCATCTGACTTAACTGGAGTCTCAACTGCTGAGTTTAATGTATATCCCTCATTGGATGTTTTGCCAGTTTCTAGTTCTTTGTGTTGAGTCCTCGTATGTTCATTCATCAAGATGATATTTAATTCTTTAAATTCATTTCTTGACTTCTTAAAACATTTTGATAGAATTGTGTCACAATTTCGTGAGAATTTTTTTGTGCAATACCAGGGCTTTCTTAAAGAGTTTTAAAAAGTTTTTGAAAGAGTTACAGAGAGAGAGAGAGAGAATCTTCCATCTTATAATTCATTCCCCAAATGACCTAAAAGTTTTGGGCTAGACCAGACAAGACTGAAGTCAGGAGCTGCTTCTGGTTCTCCCGTGTGGGTGCAAGTAGCCAAACACATAGGCCATCCTCCACTGCTTTCTCAGGCATGTTAGCAGGGAGTTGGGTCAGAAGTGCAGCAGCTGGCACTCAAACTAGTGCCCGTAGAGGACCCTGGTATCATAGGCAGAGGCTCGACCTGCTATGCCAGCATGCCAGCCCCAGGGTTACCTTGTGGTTAGTTCCTGTTTACATTTTTCCTCCTCCTCCTAACATGAGTCACGTGTTCGCAGTGTCATCTATGTGTTGAATGGTATTGTATTTTATATTGAACATTGCTGAGTTCAATTGCATCATTTTAGCTTCTGTTATCTTCCTGTGAATAGTGCTGTGCCTTTTGTTCCTGTACATGGAGTGCTCTACTGCCTCCTCACCATTTAATTTTTCTGTTATCATGGCACAGAATGAAACTATTTCCTCAGCCTGTGCATCTTGGGAAGACCCAATCTCCTTCATTCTGCCCCTACTCAGAATCTTCCTAGAGTTTGGTTTCAAACTTGATGAAACAGGTCCCAACCAGGTTTTCTGTTAAAGAGTTCAACACTTTGCTGAGAAGGAAGATCTGAAAGTCTCTGCTGGGTGCCCCGGATAGCCCCTGAGCAGTGCTTGAGCTCAGGGGCATTGTTTAAGTCTCACTTTGAGCTTGTCCAGCCTAGTTTTCCATGAAGGATTCAAGGACACTTGAGAAGAAGTCTTTACTCAGCTCCTTCCCCACTAGCGCCTGCCTCTTCAATTCCAGCACCTGTAGTTCCCTCCATCCCTGACATCACCTCCTCTGGCTGCTGATACTGCTCTTGTCCCCCTAGTGGAAGCCGCAGGCTTTGATGGGGTTCACCTGAGGACTTAGCCTCCTTTTCTGGTAACCACTAAACTGTTTTCAGTAGCAGTTGAACCATTTCACGTTCCCATTAGCAGTGAACAAGCTTCCAATTTCCCCATATGCCTTGCCAAGACTTCGTTTCTATTTCTATAACAGCCTTCCTAGTGGGTTTGAAGTGGTAGGTGTCTCACTGTGGTTTTGATTTGTACTTCCTTAATGGTCGGTGATGCTGAGTATCTTTTCATGTGCTTATTGGTGATTGCTATATCTTCTTTAGATAAATGTCTATTCAAGTCCTTTGCTCATTTTTTAATTAAGGTGTTTGGAGTTTTATCGTGAAATTGTAGGAGTTCCTTGCATGTCCTAGCTATTAATCTTTCATAAGCAGTTCCAGCTTGGCACAACTACATTAACATTCTAAATGTGCCAATCATGTCCTTAAAATACCCATTTTAAGAAGATTTTTTTTTCAGAGGCTTCCAACTATACACAGCATGAGGACCTGCCATCACCTGCCAGGGCATGGGTAGGATCCCTCTCTGCTAAGGAACTTTGTGATACTTCTTAGAGTCCTGAAACTTTAAAATTATATTTGCTTATTTTCAATTTATTTGAAAAGCAGGGGAAAAAAAGAATTTTCCATCCACTGATTTTCTCCCCAAATTCCTATAATACCTGGAGCTAGGACAGTCCAAAGCCAGAAGCCTGGTACTCAATCTGCTCCAAACCCCTTCCAATTTCAATAGCAACCAAATGTGGGCTTCACATTTGCCCAGAGCCTAGCAACCAAGTAGAAACCTAGTAAATGTAAGCTATTATCTTCCTTAATAATATTTCTGGGATGAACCTTTATTTTGAGAATAAGAAGAAAGCTTATTAGAAGTGAATATTACCAAAGCAAGATTGTACGCTAGTGGTTAAGACACTGGATGTTATGCAACAAGAGAGAAAGCCTGTGCCTCCCCTTATCCAGAGCAAGTTAAGACGCTGGATGTCATGTTTCCATCCAGCCTTAGAGCGACTAGGCTTGATACTTGGCTCTGGCATCTAACTCCTGCTAATGCAGATCCTGGCGGGCAACGGCGATGGCTCAGTTAGCTGGATCCCTGCCACCCCCATGGGCTCTCCATTGAGTTTCTAGTGGGGAACCTTCTACTGAGTGCCTTTTGGATATTTAAAACATCATTCACAGGCCATACAAAACAGTTAACTTGGAAATGAGCTTGATGCAGGGCTATTGAATTGTGAGGCCTTCCTGTGGTTGCTTCGGTAAGGTGAGTCCAAATGACTCCCTGGGCCTTAGATAGTCCATGGGCTGTACTTTCCCCCATCCCGGCGCTATCCTTGTGCTACTGCTGTGTACATATGAGGAGTTAACTGACAGATGGACGCATCCTCTGTCATCCTCCTTCCTCTCTCTTTTTATCCTTCTCCAACTCTCTTTTTCTCTCGAATTCTCAAATAGAGTTTAAAGGTTTTTTCTGTGTGTGTGTTTGTTTTAGTCGTGAAAACAGGACTGAAGACTGAAGAATCTTAGAATTCAGAACTGGCTACAGTTTTGCCTGCTGCAATCTTCTGCTTCCCACTTGGTTCTAGTTTTCTCATCACGGCTGTACTGTTTCAGGAGCACTGGATCCAAAGAAAACACAGCAGCCATTAGAGCAGAGAAAGGTGAGACCGGGCGTGGAGAGGGCCCTAGCAAGCTCCCTTGTTGACAAAGTTTGAATCTGAGATGAGGTCTTCTGGGTGCTTTCTCTCCTGCCTGTGACCTGGATGCGGCATTGATGCTGGGCCTCTCCTATCCAGAACACCAGGTCCCTACCTAGCACGCTGCCCTCAGTTCTTGGGCTTGGGAGGAAAGACAGGCAAAATGTTGAGGAAACAGGAGAGGGAGGAACGGCAAGCAGAAGTTTTCACAGGCCTCTTCCAATGTGTTACTAATGTTATTACTTTATTGAATTCCCTGCTTATTCTTCTTTGGCAGCAGTTCTTAAAATAACCTAAACCCATGATCCATGAAATGGAGCAAAAATGAAATCAGACGTAATCTGATTTTGCCCTTTTCTATTGTCTTTGAGGCAGTTGGGAACAGCAGAGAGAGAGAGTCCCAGCCAGGGCAAATTAAGTGTGTCTTGTCAGATGTTTCATGTGAAGCTTCAGGACAAGCCTGTGTCCAGAGCAAGCCTTATGGAAGTTTCTGGAAGATATTTAAGCTTACTGTTCCTCTGGATGTTCCACTCTCAGGAGAGCTGTACCTCGGGGTGTGAATTGCCTTTGTTTCTCATTCTTCACCACATGGGCCTTTCACAGCTGAAGACAATCCTTCCCATCAGAGATAAGAGTGCTAAGTAATTAGCTGATGTCTTTGAGTAGCCACTCAATGACAAAATTAGCCTGAATTGTTTAGATAAATTAGGACATGAGCAAAATTTGAGTTTATAATAGTCGTGACAACCAAAAAAAAACAGGGACGTGACTTTGCTTTGGTCAAATGGTTCCAGTCTGTGCTCTGTGTAAGTAAGCTGTGTGAGGTGTGTGTGTGAGGTGTGTGTGTGTGTGTGTGTGTGTGTGTGTGTGTGTGTGTGTGTGTGTGTGAGTTCTTCCACATGTGATGTTAGGGAGATGAACAAAAACAGGACTCAAGCAGCAGAAGATACTCTGTGCTTCTCTTTCACATTGTGTCCTATTCTAGGAAGTTCTGGTCTTAGAACAACCAAAGGGAAGGATGTGCTCGTGTTGGCTCCTAAACTGAGAACTGAACTCAGTTCTGCTTGACCTCGGAATGAGCTCTGCCTCTGAGGACCTGACAATGCCACCTTCTGCTGGCACCCACCAGGCACGGTGTTGGGCAATATGTGAGACATCAATGACAACACGTGCTCTGAGCTGGAAGAAAAGGGGGATTACAGGTAGGATTGGGGTCATAGGCTTCTCTAGGGAGGAACAGACATTGTGGGGAGCAGAGGGCAGGCAATAGGGAAGGAGGCCCACACAAGGAGAGAGGTTGAAACGGAGGACAGAGTGGCACTTGGTCTGGGTTTCAAGCTTTTAGGTTTTATGCTCACTCTGCAAGTTAGAACCTCCTTTCCTTTAAACCTCAGTGGCACAGCGACAGATGCTGCAGAAACATGCTTTTCATTTAATTCCCTCCGTGGCCCCTGATGGAAGGTAGTATGACTCCCATTTTGCAAATAAGGGAACACAGAGGTTTGAAGGTGGTTAAGAAGTGGGTCTACAGTCTACTGCAAAACCTGTGCTTTTTTCCTCAGTTTTTTCTCTTGTGACCTTGCCTCCATCCTGGACGGTCTCTCCTGCTGATTATCTGCTTGCCATAGCACAGCCTGACCTTGGTCTCCCAAGCTGGGGGGCCCCACATTCATCTAGGGTGTCTGTCTGATCTCATCTTGCTCTGAAGTTTCAGCCAAGGCAAGGAGCAAGAACCTATTTACAAGGCATCACTTGCACACAAAAGGGGAAGCTCACCCTTGTACTCCACACTCATCTATAATTTTCTGTCTGCTGCAGTGTGGTCATTGGGAGGCAGAATTTGTCCCTACAGTTCACAGCTGTGTCGGTAACTGTGCGAGCTGGAGTCATTTCTTGAACATCTTTGAGCTTCAGTTTCTTAAGCAGGCAAATGAGAATAATTCGGTTGACTTAATGCAGCCGTATTAAGGAGCAAAGGTGTTTCCACTCCTTTATGGAAAGAAGACAATAACTCTTTGCTCACAATGATCTGTGAATCTGGGTCAGCTTGTTGCCAACATCAAAGGGGCCCCTTTCAAATGGCACATCCCGCTGGCCGAGTTCTCTATGAGGTGCAGACCAATGTATCCGTGTCTGCTGTTCCCTACAGGTGCACTCCTAGTGAGATCTGATGAGCAGGAGCTTATTTGCACTTCACAGTGACCTTTGCACAACTGTCACCCTGTCTGAAGGTTGGTGCTGCTGAAAGCATGCACATTGGTGGAGAGCATACACAGCAGAAATGTTCAGCGTGTCCGGGTGTTTCCCCTGCAAAGAGAAAGTGATGTCCTCAGACACCACTTGGAGTCTGGCATGGGCTCAATCATCAGTGATTCAGCAATGGTCATTTGGAGTCCCCGGCAGATGACCACTTCCACCCACGTTCTGCTTCCAATCTGGGGATACGGAGCATTGCCCAGCATCAGAGGAGGGCACTGTTGTTTTGGAGACAGGCAAGTGAACACCCAGTTCTGGACCCAAGAAGGATTATCCTCTGTATGTTCAGAATGGCTGAATGGAGAGGAGGTACTATTGTATGTGGAAGGAGACTAAGCCAGAAAGGCCACTTCCAGAGGTCTTCTGCTTTGGAGGTGATTACCTGTAGACAGAAGGCTGAGAAGAGCTGGGGCTGGGTGAAGAGCAAGCAGAAAACTCATGCTGGCTACGTTAGCTTGAAGACCAGGAGAGCTATGTGTGCCAAGGCCAGTAGACGGAAGCCATGATGAGACCCTGGCACAGTATAATAGGAGCCGTGTCTAGACTGAGAAAATCACTGCCCCCACTCCTAGCCAGGACAGGGGACAACAGAGTGTGGTGAGGACACCTATGGTCATAGATATGTATGGGAGCTAACCCACCATGTGCTGTCCCATTCAATTTCTTTAAAAAAAAAAAAAAGATTTATTTTTATTATTTTTTTTTATTGGAAAGGCAGATATACAGAGAGGAGAGACAGAGAGGAAGATCTTCCATCCGATGATTCACTCCCCAAGTGAGCGCAACGGCCGATACTATGCCGATCCAAAGCCAGGAGCCTCTTCCGGGTCTCCCACGCGGGTGCAGGGTCCCAAAGCATTGGGCCGTCCTCGACTGCTTTCCCGGGCCACAGGCAGGGAGCTGGATGGGAAGCGGGGCTGCCAGGATAGAACCAGAGCCCATATGGGATCCCGGGCGTGCAAGGTGAGGACCTTAACCGCTTCGCCACCGCGCTGGGCCCCCATTCAATTTCATACTGCTAATGAGAAGACATGTAGAAGATCCACCGTCAAACATTGACCTGGAATCACACATTCTGTAGGCACAGAATGCATATTCATTTTTGAACAGATACACAGGCTTTTTTGTTTTGTTTTGTTTTGTTTGTTTTTCTTGCATGAACTTCAGCCTCTTACAGCTACTAGCCAGGTAACCTCTTATTCTGTGGCCAGAGTCAGAGTTCACCTTGGTGATCTCAGGATTTATGGAGCTCGGGCAAGTCCAATGAACACATAGCCTCAGGCCTGGCTGTGACTGAAGCAAGGCTCAGCTCACACACCAGGTTTACCAGCTCGGTGCTTCAGTATCTTCCTCCCACCACCACCCTGTGACCTGGAGCTCATCTCTCTCACTGTCCCTCCTCCCCTCTCCTCCCTGAGTTGGCAGTCCATCACTAGGTCCACTGTCTCCGTCATGTGTCCTTGTGAATGGCAGAACACAAGCAGTCCAGGGGTCCCCAGTGCTGCACCCTGGCTTATCCCAAGGACAGATGGGATAATAGAGGATGCTGTCAGGGGAGACAAGATGTTGCCTCTTGGACAACTCATAGCAATGTCATATCATGCACAAGTCATGAGAGGTGACTTTGAGTCACAGCGTAATATAACCTGCAGGGTGAGGAGGCACTCACAATGGAATCAGAGGTACTTTTGCTGCAGGTCAACTAAACTGGACATCACAAAGCTGGCACTGTGGCACTGTGGGAAAAGCCCCTGTCTGCAGTATTGGCATCCCACATGGACACTAGTTGGAGTCCCAACTGCTCCACTTCCAACCCAGCTTGCTACTAATGTACCTGGGAAAACAGTGGAGGATGAACCAAGTATGTGGGTACCCACACTCAAATGGGAGACCTGGATGAAGCTCCTGGGTCCTGGATTTAGCCTGGCCCAGACATGTCTATTACAGCCATTTGGGGAGAAAATCAGTATATGAAAGACCCCTATTCTGTCTCCCCCTTCTCCCAAAAAAGCACTACCTCTTAAGTAAATAAATCATTTTTTAAAATGGAACATCAGGCAATATCAAGTGGGTCTCTGCCCCTATATCCTTGTGTATATCTCCAAGAAGCCCACAGAGATGCACAGGGGTGCAACTGAAGGCATGGGGAGTCAGGTTTCCCATATGACAGTCTGTTCCATTGGTTCATTTCCATTCTCCTCCCCAAAGACACACAAACAGTAACCAAAACTACTGTGACCCAAATGTGGAACATACGGTGCAATTAGTAAAAGTGCATTAAGAACCAAATTGGTCCTCCACTGCCACTTTCCCAATAATGAGAGGGAGGAATGACTAGGAAAACAATTGCAAAGCAAATAGCAGGGACACGCTTTAAAGTCCCCCTTGGAGCGAGGCCCAGAGCACGGGCTGTGTCTCAGGATCCCAGGCCACATATTAAAGAGCAGGCCTGTCCTTTCTGGAGAAGAGTTGTTCTGAAAAGCAACTTGGAGCAAAATTCTCAAGCACGTCTGAAATCAACGCTCCCCTAACTTCACCACTAAAGATGTCTTAAAAGGAAGCCACAAGACTTGTATCTGAGATGGTCTTCAACATTGATCACAGTGAAAACTTTAAAAAACAGTAACTAAAAAGGGCAGCACAGTGGGAATAGTTACGGAATAAATGACTGAAATAAATGATTTAAAAATTATGGCACCATCAAAAATGACATTTACAAACAATCTCAACAACACAGAAAGATGTTCCTGATAGAATTTTAAACAAATCAAAGGACATAAATGTAACAGCACAGGGCGAGCTCAACTCTTATGCCCCAGATGATGTCTTCATCTTGCTTTAAAACTCATTGTAAATACATAAAAGTTGTAAATAGTGGTTCTTGTGAGATTTTGAACTTTTGGTGAGCTGAGAAATTATTTTGTCATTTTAAATAACTTGCAAATAACCTGTCCAGGATGTGCCATGCTGTTATAACCCGAGGAGAAGTGTGCACCCTTTGGAATATTCTCCCACAACACGTGGGCTCCTCCTCTGCAGCCAATGCTTTCCTTGCCCCTCAGGGAAAAAAAAAATCCAGATGCACCATGAGGCAGATTCTCTGAAGTTCTCCAGCCCCTGGCCCAGGGATTGCTCTCTGCTCTCAATGTGGCCAGCTCACCTGCTGATTCAAAGCAGTAGCTTGCACAGTTGTCAAAGATAGCAAGATGAGGCAGTGGCCTAAACCCTCTACTCAAAGTGGTCTTTCATCTCAAAATGGACTATGACAAGATGAGGGTTGTAACTCTGAGGGAAGTCCTACCTGATACCTTCCTGCATAAGTGTCACGCCTGGGTCTTCGGCATCAGTACCAGCAAGGAGCTTGCTGTACTGAAAGTTTCTGGACCTCACCCCAGAACTACTGCATGATTGTACATTTCACAAGATTCACAGTGAATCTGTACCCATGAAAACTTAAGAAACATCAGGGCTGGTATTGATGCGCAGCCACCTTTATTATCAGCATCTTGTATGAGTGCCAGTTAGAATATTATTGCTCTGCTCCTAATCCAGCCCCGTGCTAATCTGCCTGGGAAAGCAATACCTGACAGCCCTAGGGCTTGGGCATCTCCTGGCTTTAGCCTGGCTCAGTCCAGAGTGTTGCAGCCAGTTGGGGAGTAAACCAGCAGAATAAAAATCCATTTTTCTCTTCAATCCCTCTTGGTCACTCTTTCTTTCAAATTAACAAATCTTTTAAAGAGCACATTCTCAGAAACACTGCTCAGCAAGAGAAGACAAACATTGAGCTGATAATACAGCACACCTGATCTTGAATACCAGCTCTGTTATCAAATGCTACATCAACTGGGAAGGACAACCGTCATTGTCTGGGGGGGAGAAAACACTCCCAGATTTTAAGCTTTGGCCTCTGAGAAATGGGGACAATATAATCTCACCATCCTAGGATTTGTAGGGATCAAATCAGGACACTAAATCCTTTAGGATCCTTGGTGGAACAGTCAGATGATTTTCATGATGGTGGTGATGAGGCCGCCTGACAGGATCCAATGAGCTAGTGAATACTCAAGGCAGCTGCAGATGCAAGAGATGCTGGCACAGCTGTGAAGTGGCTCTGTCTTGCACATGTGAAGAATTCTTTCCCCATAGTGCCAATTCTGAAATGACAGTTGGGATAAAGAGGGAAAATATAGACTTGTGAGTGGATTTGGGTTCCTTCAGCCCAATTTCATGGTATCGGCCAGGGAGGAGCAGAGAGTGGGGAAAAGTTTCCATTTCTCACTTTCCCTTTCTATTGCTCAAACCCAGAGAGAATGGAAAAGGAGCTCCTTATTAAAAGAGTTGAGGGAAGTTTAGTGGAGCCAGTCTCTCACTTCCCCCAGGCATTGTTCCCAAGCAATCCCTCACCCCTAGGAAATGTCACTGGGGTTAGTCCATTGTTATACTAAACCAACTGAGGTTGTGTATAACCTCACTAAGGAAAGAACTTAATTTAGCTCACAATTCTGCAGTTCAAGGCCATGGTGTCAGCACTGGTTTTGCCCTGGGGAAACACTTGTTTCAGAGGGTGCCACAGTGGTAGGGATGATTATCAGAGGGGGCAACCACATTCCAAGTCAGAAAGTCAGAGAGTCAGACAGATCAGGTTCTGGCATTCAGAACAGTTCATCTTCACAATGACTCACTCCAGGAAACCAGTATCCTTCCATGGAACCTGTTAAGGTTTCTATCGCACCCTACAAGCTAGGCTTCTCACACCTGAGCCCTTTGGGGAAGGCACAATCAAATCGTGGTAGAAGGCTCTTCTGGTACAGCCCCCGGAGAGGTCCCAGTATGGTCTTGTTTAATGCTGCACATGATAGCAGTTCACATCCTGGCAGCCCCACTGTCAACCCAGCTCCCTGCTAATATGCCTGGAAAGCAGCAAAAGATAACTCAAGAACTTCAGTCCCTGCAACCTACATGGGAGACTCAGAATTCCTGATCCTTGGCTTCAGTCTGCCCCAGCCCTGGCATTTGTGACCATTTGGGGAGTGAACCAACAGATGGAAGAAACACCTCCCCACTTTCCCCACTTCTTTTTTCCTTTTTTTTTTTTTTTTGCTTTTCCCTATCTCTGTTCTCTTGTTTCTCTCCCCTTCTCTCTCTCTCTCTTTCATTCTTGCTTTAAAAAACAATCAAACAAACAAAAAACTGCCCAAAACCCTTTCAAGAGACTGAGGGAAGTGAATATATAACTGCAACAAAGCTGATTATGATCATTTTAATTATTTAATGAATCAGAGAGTTGTAAATACATGACTATTGATTTCATGGAGCCCATGGGGTATAGGGAACGGCTGGAGCTATCTAGAGACCAATAGTATTAATTTCAGATAAACTTATAGGATTTCTAGTTAGTGTCAGGTGAAATGTGAAATAAGACTGATTTTACATGATGAATAACTCAGTATTCACCCAGCAGTAATTACTTTGATAGTAAGTGAATATTTACTTAGTTTGAACATATTTTACAACTTTTGGCCTCCCAAAATTAAAATTTGAGTTCAGAGCTGTAGGAAATTCTAGCAACAAACGGTCCCCACTTTCATCTCAAGTTTGGATTGAACACAGGCTGCCTAAGCCTGTCAGCTCTCTGCTTCAGGTGAATCTTAAGTCAGGCTACTAAGGATAAACATGACAGCTAACTATTAGGACTGAAGCTAATTTTGTTTGTGCATATGGAAGGAATATGGGATAAAACACTTGGTAACCTATTAAACCAGATCACAGATTTGTTAACGACCTGGTCTGAGCCTTAAGGTCTCCATTACAAAGGTAGATCTCCTGTTTCTCTAGCTTTGATTGCATTAAACTCTCTATGATTTGGCAAAAGTGGGCAGGAAGGTTGCCTTGAAATACAGGATTGTTAGAATGGCTGCCAGTGTTGCTCTGTAAGCCTATCCCCTTCCCTGTCAAACCAATACAATACAACACTTTCCCATAATGCACTTGCGTCTCATCCAGGAGCAAGAAGAGGAAAACACCATGAAGATCAGGTGGAAGCTAAACTCTACCCACGGTGCCAAGAAACTGCCAGAGAGCCTTACTCAGGCTAAACTCCACCCTGTTTATACATTCAGTGAGAGTACCACCCTCATCTCATAAAAACAGTCCTGTGCCGGTGGGACCATCATTCGCTGTTGACTCTTTGACTGTGTGTACGCATTCTTCTCTAACTCCTGACTCCCCTTCTCCTCCTACACAGCTCCTAGGCCCAGGGATGTCAGTTGCCTCACCCTGTAGGATTATCCACGGTCACATATGAATGCACATGAATCTTCTCTGTCAAATAAACCTGCCCTCAACTAACATACTGTATTTTCGACTCTTTATGACTCTTGAATTCTCATCTCTAAGACATATTAGGATACCTAGGCCCACGCCGTCTTCATCACCTGCCCACTTCTGCCCATGTCTGGAGTGGAAAGTATTAAGAGTAGAAGGATAAGATAGGGGGGAGACAGAAGCAGGCAAGGAGGAGAACAGACCATGAACTCCACAGCTAGCACAGGCTTATTCAGACTCACCTGAGAGGAATCCACTGCTGGGGAGGATGGAAGGAGCATGCTAGAGAGAATGTTCTCACATAGACTAGGGGCTTAGGTGGCATGAGCTACTAGCTGAACTCTTAATAGCAGTGTGGCTTGGGAGGATCTGGACTGATGGCTGAACTGCTGATATGGCTGTGTAGCTGTGTCTTCACCTCTGCTCACAATCCTGCAGAAAGTCACAGGTTTGGGGACCAAACTGAGTCTGACCATCATGGGTGTGTTTTGCCAACTTGAACACATTAGTTTTCTTCTTTGCAATTTAGATTTATTTGCCTGACACATAGGGAGGAAACTGGTCATCCCACAGACTTGGATGAAGGAGCAAACTGGCCTGGTTAGGATCTTAGCAATGAGGGCCTAAAAATCCCTCCTTCTGCCTCCCTGAAATTAGGATCTCTGTGGATGGGATCCCTCCCAGGAACCGTTGAGACTCCTGCTATTTCTGCTCCTTTCCTGCTTCTTTGGCCCAAAAGTCCAATGTTTGGAAGAATTACCGGCAAAACAGTTGGCAGTCAAGATTCCAAAGACAAGAACTTCTTGCCCCTTCTTTGTGTTTCCCAGGTCTCAAGAGCCAGTTTCTTGCTTGAGCTGAATGTGATTTGAATAAAGAGGCTGGATGTCCTGGAGAGAACTGAAGATTCTGGAATTTTTCTTTTCAGTTATATAAAATGAGATTTTTTTTTAGATGGATGTGTAAGTGTCCATTTGTTATTATAATCTCACACTTTATCTTCATTTCTGATTGCTGTTTAATCAGCAATAGCTTGGAACACTTGAGCTTTTAGTTTCTTCCTCTGTTAAGCAAGTAATGATGTGTAAACAAATACTTAAATAAGTGCTACTTCAAGGGACCTTTCCATCCCTTTCTAATGTTAAGAATCTTTTTCTGGTGTAAATGAGTCCACCCTCTAATTTGCCAGTTGGATATTCAGGGACTCCATTTACCTATCCTGTTTACAGCTTAATTACACATGAAGGTTTAAGAATTAGTTTTCTACCGCAATGTAATAAATTACTAGACTTAGCAGTACAAAGCTTGACTTTTTTTTTTATTAGCTCATGCTCAAGTTCCCTAAGGGGAAATGCCCTCCAAGGTGACTCTACTTAAGGTGTCATGGGACAAAATCAAGGTGTGGCCAGTCTAGGTCCTGTTTGGAGGCTCTGGGGAAGAACCAAGTCCAAGTCTCATTCAAGCTGTTGTGGGGAGTCAGATCCTGTGCTTCCATTCATTCCCTGCTGGCTGAGAGCTGGGCATCCCTTTGTGCTGCTGGAAACTGAAACAACCTGCATTCCTTTCAAGGTCTTCTAGGGCTTCAAACCAACAACAGTACAAGGAGACCCTTCTTTACCCAACTGAATTTTTGTTTTCTTTTTTTTCCCTACCACCTGTTGAAAACAAAAAGGTTATTTGAGGGTACTTGTTACAGCATGTGACTATCAAGATGATAACAGCCAGGCAGAAAGCCATCTCATGAACAGGAGAGGCTGCCGGCAGTGTTGTGCCTCAGCCATACACGGTTGAAGCACCATTCCTTCCAAGCCTGCTGTGTACATCCACTTTCCCATGGTGCATCTTGGTCTCTCTCTTCCATCATGCATGAGACATCCATGTTGACATTCACACAGACACAATGTAAAACCTTCCTAGGGATCATCTCATGCACTAAGCCCCACCCAAATTCCACCCCCATCTTGTACATTCAATTAGGATACCACTCTGCCTGATAAAGAGGGTGACAAAACTGGCATGGGCTCAATTCCCCTCATGAGGCTGCTGCCTGCACCCCTGATGTGCACTGTTGCTTCAAACTGTTCCAATAAGTACTGCTCCCATTCTTGTACTTTATCTATATCTCTGCTTTGAATTTATCTTTCACAACCAGGCAGGCGAACTGGTGCAATGAGTCTGGGTTGGTGCTCTGGTGTTGCTACCAGACTGGACAAAACGGCGAGAAGAGAAAAAGCACAATTTTATTTGAGTAGAAGGCAGAGTAGCTTCAAGCAAACAGAGGGGCTGTTCTAGAGATCAAGGTACTCCATGAGGCATTCCAGTCTAAGAGTATTTGCAAGTCTTTAACACACCATCTGCAAGAAGCAAACTTGGTGATTATTCATTAGCTACTGTCTTGGGCTCCCTTGAGAACTTGAAATAAATCTAATTGAGACCATACACAACAGCAATGAAGGGTGAAGAGAGCATGGGACTTTGTAGTAAAGAAAAGATTGGGCTCAGCTTCAAAAACAGCAAGACTAAGCAGGATTATACAGTGGAGGGAGGAGGGGCATGTGAACCAGAACATGATACATTGAGGCAACAGCAGGAGTGGAAGGGACTTTGACCACACCATCCTCTCAGGATCCTGTGAAGACAAGGCAAGGTGACCAGACATCAGCTAGACATGATGAAGAATGAGGAACTTGCTCAGACACCGAGGCTGGTCAGATGTGGAGGGTGTGCTTTTCCATTAAACTGATTTAACAAGTTCTTTGCCAAAACTGGACTTTTTTAAATTTTTATTTTCAATTTTTGAATTATGTGGTACAATTTCATAAACACTGGGATTCCTCCCCCCGCCCAAATTCCACTCCCCGACAGATTACCCCAGTTTGCTACAATGGAATAGTCCTTCATAAGTAACCACAATTCCACCAGTCTGTTATTTAAGTGTACCCCAACATTGCTGATACAGACAATGTCAGACAGTCCAGCGTCCCATTGTCTACATATTTCCAACAGTTTCATTAGCAATCTATTTTTCATCTGGAAGCAGCAGTGAATGTTCATTATACCCCCACGTCTAGATATGGTGGACTCCAGTACTCCATCACTATATAAATTTCCATAATTGAGAGGCCATGAAACAAGGTCCACAATGGGTATGAGTTAGAACAACTGTAACAGCAGCAACAACAACGATGACAACAACAAATTACAGCAATATGAAAAAATGCGCCACTGAGTAGCCAACATTTGGGTGACAAAAACGAAACACCAAAGTCTCTTGGGAAAAATGATGCCACCATGTAATCCATGAGCCAGCAATGAATTCAACGAGAGAAAAGAAAATATTTGGAATAAATAAAACTGAAATAAAAAAACATTGAGACATACGGGATGCAGCCAAAAAAAAAAAAAAACCAGCATGGATCGGATTATTGAAGTTACACTGTCTATGATGGTTTCCTTATTTTAGAGAGAACATACTGTATTTATCCTTTTGATATTAACTCATTTCATGAGCATAATGGTCTCTAGTTGGGACCAGCTAGTTTTAAATAGTACAATTTCATTCTTCTTAATTGCTGAATAATATTCCATGAAGTAGATTTACCACAGTTTCTTTAACTACTCTTCTTTGGTTGAACATCTGGATTGTTTTCATGTCTTTGCTATTGTAAATTGTGCTGCTGCAAATATAGGATGACAGATCCCCTTCTCATGTGCAGATTTCATTTCTACTGAGTATATTCCGAGGAGCAGAATAGCTGGGTCATATGGCAAATTTATTTGTGATTCTCCAAGCACTCTCCATACTGATTTCCACAGTGGTTATACTAGCCTACATTCCCACCAGCAGTGAAGGAGGGTGCCAACAAGTCTGAGTGCCTCCTGTAGTTATTTTGGGTGGAGTTTGTAGTTTTCCTTGATGGAGCTATTTTTTCTGTGCAGTGCTCTAAGATGGAGATGATTTTGTTCCCAACTTAGCTCTTGGGCAGTTCAAGTATCCTCCTTCAGTCTGACAGTGTCTGGTCCCGCTACACTGATATCTGAATACTACTGATTTAGCGCATGCGCAGTTTACCACTGCTCCTCCTGCAATTTACCAGTGATTTTAGCCTGGCCATTGCAGTCAATTGGAGAATAAAGCAACCAAAGGAAGATCTCTCTGTTTCTACCTCTTTCTCTGTAACTCTTCCTCTCAAACAAATTAACAGTTGTAAAAATTGGCAAGATACTAAATTTTGCTATGCCTTAATCTTGAAACAAGTAACCTGAAATAGACTGATTTCTCTATTTTTTGTCTCCCTTTCCCCACTTAGGAGAAAAGTCACTATAAAAGGACAAATTGCTTTTGTTCATTTGTCATCATCTTATATTTATCTACATTTTGTCTTCTTTAATCTATGTTTTGGTTTTCATTCCTATGGTCTTCACATCCTCTTGGTCTGTAAGACCGATCTCTTCAGCTCAGCTCCTGGGATCTTGTACTCTATCTTAAGTGCAGAAAGATTGCCCTGGAGTCTAACAGCGGTGCTAACTAAGTCTCTTACCACTTTGATATGGGTTAGGGAGGTAGCTAGCTTTGTCTCCTAAGAGACTTTCCCTTCCAACCTATCTGTTGCTGTCAATCAAATGACCCTCCAGCAAGCACTTCCTCTCACCTGTGACCACTCCCCTTTCCAGGCTCCTAAGAAACCTGGGAAGCAGGAAGTGCACTCTCTCCCTTCCTCCAGGCAATGCAAATGAAAGGTAAATACCCTTTTTTTTTTTTTAAACATTCTTGCTTCCTTGATTAGGATACAAAGGGCCAAGGGCTACAGCAAAGTGGGTAATGCCATTGTTTCCACACTGATATCATCGTTTTTTCCCCGTATATACAGGATCAGGGGAGAAGCAAAGGAAAAAAGCCCACCCAGCCTCCCACCCATTCCAGGTCCCCCGTGTGAGGTATGCTCCGAGGGTCCTGTTCAAACAGTTTTGATAGTTCAACAGTTCTGAATTGCTGCCAATCTCGCCATTCCAATTGCAGTGAAATCTATTCAAAATCCACTGGCTGACATAGTCTGTTCGTGGTTGGGGTTCTGAGATCAGCAGTTCAGTTGAAGGGATCTCCAAAGAAATGTTGCCTGAGGTGATCCCAGACCTGATTTTTTTTAAAAAAAATTTTGTATTTAATCTTATTGGAAAGGCAGATATACAGAGAGGAGGAGAGACAGAGAGGAAGATCTTCCGTTGGATGGTTCCCAAGCGGCCGCAATGATGGAAGCTGAGCCAATCCAAAGCAGGGATGCCGGGATTAGAACCGGCACCCATATGGGATCCTGGCACGTGCAAGGTGAGGACTTTAACCACTACGCTATCAAGCCAGGCCCCCCAGACCTGATTCTTGTGTGTGCTGCCAAGATAGGGTCTGGCACAGTCTGTCGCCCCAATCAGCTTGACACATGCTGATCGTTTCAATTGCTGGGTCAGTTCTGTTTCCAGCCCTATCTGTCAAGTTAAACTCCAGAACCACTTGGAAAGTGCATAATCTGGGAGTGGGAGTGACCTAGTAGGGAGATAGTGAGCACCTCCCTCTTGGGTTACTACTCTCACTGGAATGGCTAGACAGGGCAGGAATGGCTAGACAGAAAGGCATTCACCAGTATGTATATGGGCTTAACAAGTCTGTCCCACATACTGGCAAGCATGGGATCCAGGGTAGGTGGCAGGTCTGGTTGGGGTAATGGGGAGTCGCCCCAACTAGGCTGCAGCTCCCACTGGTTTGCATGAGGGCCGAGTATGAAGTCAGTAGGATTGGGCTGAACTACAACACCCATCAGTTCACGTGGTAAATACCCTTTTATCCCCCGTCTTTGTCTTCCTGGGCACTCTGTTTCCCCAAGTTTGTCTGTGAATTCCTCATCATGTAAATAAATCTTATCACTTTGTATGATGTATTGATGCCTGTACTTAAAATAAATATTGGGCCCAAACCTAGACTATAACAACTTCATTTTTGTAGACAATCTCTACCAAAAAAAAAAAAGAAGAAGAAGAAAGAAAGAAAAAAGATTGCCTGTGTCTTCTTTTGGCTCCTCAGAACTCTCCAGAACTTTCTGAAGGATAATCCCATTCCCTAGTGAGAAAGACTGGGCAACCCCATGAAAGCGAACAAGCACCACAGCACAGTGAGAAATCAAACAGGCATGGGGATTTCTCAACACTTTTCTGGAGTTAACATCATTGAAAAATGGAACCTTCAGAGGTTGAACTGAACTCAGGTTCTGAAGTAGCTGGCTGAGACTGAGGAAGAATAAACCCCAAGTCAGCACTTCCCAGTGTTACAATGATCTCAGCGAGGTGCCACTCTATGTATACAAGGTCTGTGAAAGTGTCTGAGACTATCACCCCAAAACATGGTGCCCTGGCTTGCTGATTATTTTAAATGATAGGGACCCAGAAGCAAAGCAGATGTTGGAACAGACTTCTTGCATGTCTCTTTCTGTGCTAAATTCTGGACAGCCAAAGAATCTCATTACCTCTGATATCTCCCTTTAGTTTAGCAACAGAACTCATGACCAGAACAAAGAGTGAAGTTCATCGACACATGTGGAAACACTTTTGTCACACTTCATCGTCTTCTACTTGGGTCCCATTCAGGCTCACAACGAGAATCTTGTGCAATCCATTTTCTTGTTCTGTGGTGTGAAGAGATCACTCCAGACAAGTCTAGGATGTATTAGGGAGTTTTTATTAACCAACAGTGGCAATGGCAGTCCCCATTAGAAATTAACAAATGATATCACCATGGCAATCCAGTCTGAATTGAAAGCCTGAGAAGAGCAAATGGTCATTACTATGAAACCTTTCCAGTAAACTGAAGATCTATGTTCCAGCTTCCCCAGCCATATAAATGATCCTGACAGACATCCAGTGAACAACCTGCACACACTTACAAAGCTGCAAACATTCACCTTTTCCTGGCTTATCTGTCCATATTCCATTACTGCTGGGATTTATCTTTCCTAGAACTCTTGAAAATACTCAAATTAGAAATACAAAGCATCTTAGTATTTGTGTCTTTACTGACTCACCCAAGCAGTGGACAGAGGATGAGGAATATAGACATACAGGGCCATGTTCAGGGGCTACCTTATGCACAGAAAGTCAGAGAGCAAGCAGGTACTGGGGAGGCCAAAAGTTGGAGTGCAAGACTGACAGAAGCACACAACCAAGAGAGTGAGCCCTTTCTTATCATGGGGCTTTAGGGGATCTTGAGAGGGGAATGGTTAAACAACAATGCAATACCAAGCCCTCCCAGGCTCCAGGTGATGATTGGTGAGTGTCACAGGTAGGCTGAAAAGACCACATATGTGGGGGAGGAGTGGCTTCCAGGCTCATAACCCTGAACTAGCTGCCTAAGACCACAACAGTCTGTTCAGCTGGCCCAGTGGATTTCTGTCCCAAAATGTTGCATGTGTCTTTGAACCCTCTGGGTTTTCTAAAACTCATCTATTATTCCTCCTCAAAACTGTCTTATTTTCTCCAAACTTCTCTCCTGGAGAGAAGGAATATATATAAGCTTCTGAAATGCAGGGATTTGATAGGACACTACTCCCCCACAGTCATGCCCTAATATTATACATCAATGGGTTAACAGTGAAAACTGGATCCCACTATGGTGTTTGAGATGTGAGCCTACAACTTTAAGTTATTGTGAACATGCATGACATGTTTGCTTCTAAAAGCCAAGTTGGGCAAAGAACACTTAGAATGTCAAGAAAGTATAGACAAAAAAAAAAAATCATGAAAGTATAGACCCATGCTGGTGAGGTTTCAGAAGGAAGAATAATTACATTCAGAAAGGAATGTAATGAGAATTGTACCAACAACCTGGCTGTGTCCCTGTCCAGACACCATGTGGGAGGCTGTCCTCACAGAGTGGATCAGTTGGTTTACTGAACTTTGAAGGCAACAAAATGTTTAAGCTATGGAATGTGTGTTAACTGTCAGCTGGGCCTAACTCAATATGTGATCTGTCTTACACACATGCACACTCCCCCTGACAGCCAAAGCTATGGGGGTTCATGTGTGGACTGTGAACCTCCAAAACCATGAGACAAATAAGCCTCCTTCCTTCACAAGAAGCTTCTCTTTGGTATTTTGTGGCTGTCATAAAAAAGCTGACAAGCATAACTCATGTGGGGGCAGTGAGCAATGACACTGTGACTCCCTCCATGCACATGAGAACTCGTTGATCCGTCCATTTTCAGTTCCTTCCAGTGAATCCTTTTACCATTACTCCTGAGAATCTTCTCTGATGTAAGCTGGCACTGGAGTTCTTTACCCTGTAACTATTCCAGGAATAAGAACTAGAGGCAATAATAGGCAACTTCTTAATTAACAAAAATAATAATAATGATTTATTTGAAGGCCCAAGTTATTAAAGACAGAAAGAGAGAAAGAAGGAGGAAGAGAGAGAGGGTTCTTCCATCCATTGGTTCATTTTCCAAAATGGCTGTACCAGACCAAAGCCAGGAATCTGAATCTGCATTGGGGTCTTTCATGAATGTGAAGTGGCCCAATTACTTGGTCCATCTTCCACTGCTAACCCAGGTACATTAGCAGAGAACTAGGCAAAAAGTAGAACATCCAGATCTTGAATCAGCATCCACATGGCAATGGCTTAACCCATTGCACCACAATGTCAGCCCCAGGGAATTCTTAAAATTTATTGATAGATGTATCTTACTATCTACTTTTAAATGCATGCTACAGTGTGTGGTAATTGTGAGCAGACAAAGCTTCCATAAGAAGGTGAGAAGTCTCCATGTCACCATTCGTCAACACAAGCATTCACTGTTCAAGAAATACTGAGGGCTCACCATATGCCCAGCACCAATGTGGCCACTTGTTGAGTGGAGAGTTTACTTTTCGCATTAGTTGTGGGACCAGAGCTATTTAAGCCGAACTGGTTGAGGTTCATTGGTACACCAATGTGCATTGGTACACTAATGTACCAATGTGTTGGGCCCTGAGATGTGAAAAACTGCACAGTTACAGGTGTTCCCTGTATGTGTGACCCAGCAGGAGCAATGCTCTGCAGGAGATCATGGGACAGAGCCAGGGTTAGGTCATGCGGGGAAGGTGAACACTGAGGTGTCAGCCCTGTTACACACAAGCACGCTATTGCTTTCCTCGAGTTCCAGACTTCACCTGCGCCTACTCTGGGAATGCAGATGCATTTAAGCAGGAAGATTTAACCCAGAGACATCAAGGTTTATCTAGGGGACATAGGAGCGCCATAGCATTTAAAATGCATAACAAAATTCTGTCCTGCATAGGGCTATGAGTCGGATATCGATTTGAGCACAGGGATCTAATGCCTTTCTCTCCATTAATTCCATTAGAGGGATTGATAGGTCATAAAAATAGAGAAAATTGTCATCATCCCTGGGTTGCAATCAAACGTGAAAAATAAACTGGAGGGATTTATTAGTTGCACCTTATTTTCGTTGAGGGGAAAATAAAGAGGCATGCCTGCATCTCAAGAGGGACATCATCAAGGTTGATGAAAGCATAGTCAAAGACAGCATTAGTCCATAAACAAACTTCAGAGAGGGATCTGAAAATATCCTGGCTGCCTGGGATCTGCAGATACCAGGAGAAAAAACAGCAACGGGGGAGCAGTTGTGAAATGCTGTCCTGAGACTAGCCCTGGAGGGAGAAGGGTAACAAAAACCCTTCTCCCTCAAGAAAGGAAGTGGCAGTGCCTCCTGGGGCTGGAGTATGTGTCTGTTCACCACGCTGGAGTGGGCCACGCCTGGGAGGTGGGACCATCCAGAGGCACCTTTCCTGCTCCGTCTTTAGACTGTGGACAGCCAGTACTTAGCAGCTTTCCTGGGGACCTCCAGGCCATGAGCTTAAAGGAAGCAGTCAGGACACCCAGCCTGGGTGTTTCCCTGACCTAGTGAACAGCAGTGATAGCTGTGAGGACCTCTACCCAGCACACCTGACATTGGTCCCATCGCTGTTCCAGGTCACAGATGGGTAAGCTAAGGTGCGTGCATAAATCACTGCCCAGTAGTAATATAGTGAGACATTCAAATGGTCTTGTAAACTTTCAGGGAAAATATATATTAAAGGGAAATCTATGAAGGGATTTTACATCAAAATAAATTCATACTAACTTGCAATAGTGTGTCTGAATGTGTTCTAGGTTGAGGTCCTAGGAAAAGGAAGATAACCCTTTGAAAATGAGCTATCATCCCCTTACAGAGCAGCATGGATTCTGCTCGAATTCAAGCAAGAAACAACACTATTTTATCATGAAAACTGGACAAGCATGGTGCAACCGTTGATTAAGAAAATGGTCCAACGAAATAGGCAATTTACAAATGGATAACTTGGTATAGGAAGGGACAGAGGATATTAAAAATGAAGCCCACAGCAACAGGCTATACACATCAATTTGCAAAGAAGTAATTAAACTTGTTTACATCCTAATTGAAAAAGACAGACAATTAACAGCACAAACAATAACTGGCACCACAGACACCTCAACCAGTTCAGCTTAAATAGCTCGGGTCCCACAATTAAAGCAAAGTAAACTCTCCACTCAACAGGTGGCCATCAGCTGCACACCAGAGCAGAACTTTCAATGGACATTTTAGATAAGTGACATTATGATACTGAAGTGCTTCTTTGAGGAACTGTAACAGGAGATTAAACCTGTGTTTACCAGAAAGAGCAGGCGCAGCCAGAACAGTGGCCGCCAAGGGTGGAAGTGGCCTGTCAAAGCGCAAGGGGGCTGATCCCTTCTCCAATCATCAGTTGATGGACATCTAGGTTGATCCTTTGCTATTGTGAATACAATTCACATGGGAGTCCCAGCATCTCTTTTTGCTTGCTGACTTCTCAATGGAGCTGGGGATTATTACGCTAAGGGAAATAAGACAGATGTAGGAGGACAAATGCCATGTTTCCTCTGATCCACAGACATTAATGCATACACAATTACAAATGTATATAAATTTACATTTATACAGAGGGAGAGAATTAAAAATACATGGGTTGCTCATGCTGTTTCATAGGGTTATAAATATTGTCCTTCATTAATTTCATCTTCTACATATAAGTCATTCTTTCCTTACTTTGTGATCATTATCATGAATCCCCCCTTTTGTGATACGAATATCTCATTTTCATGTGTATGCATATCATATCTACATATAAATGAGCATAGCCAATTACTGAAACTTGAGTTTTACAAAGAAAAAAATTCCGTACCACAGATTGATGTCCTGAAACAAAGCAGCTTTAATAAAGTAAAACCCCCAATGAGTCTTCCTGATAACCCACATGCGGCATAAAAGTCCAAGGGCTGTGTGGTGTCCTCGCACTCACAGGTGATGAAGGGGTCCTTCACACGACATGACAACCATAGGACATCTACATGCATCTGCTGTGGATACAGCCGATTATACGGGTGCAATAACATCTCAGGGGATGCATCTGAATGACAGCAGGATAAAAGAATCACAACTCCTTTATGTCCCACACAAGAACTAGCATAAGATTACTTGTTTCCTTTATTTACGTTCACCAAAATTACATAAACACTTTAAAAATTGTACGTCATTTTTAAGCCTGTATCGGCCAAGAAAGGAGGGGTTGTGATGGCGAAGGCAGTGCTTCATAATTTTTTCTATTCATGTATGTCTAGCTATTAGCCATAAATGAGAATATTAGTCAATTTACTGAAATAAATAGTCATGGATCATAAGGAGTCTTCTTCAACCCTTCCATGACATTGATATAAAACTTTAAATTGTGACTTTTGAAAGTAAAAATGGAAACATGTCAAATCAATTTGGCAATCCATAGCAGTTCTGCACTAACGGAATGTTAACTCCTCTGGAAATAAGACTAAAAAGTAAATATTAAAAACATGAGAATCAGAAAAATATGTGGACCAATCATGGCAGTAGTTTTGGGCAAGCGCTGGGCATTTTGCTTGTTGACTTTCTCAAGAAGAGAAAAGGAGTAACATCTGCTTGTGGTGAGGCTCTTTTGAGAGATTCAGCCAAAGTGTTAGCAGCAAAGTGCTCAGGAAGCCTTCCAAAGGGAGTCTTTTTCCACCGCGATAGTGTTTCTGCCTGTGTCCCTCATTAGACATGGGCAGTTCCATGAGAGTTCCAGCGGAAAATCATCGGTCTTCACCTTAGAGCCCTCACCTGGCTCCTTCTGCCCTCCTTCCGTTTCCTAATCTTGAAAAAGATATTTAAAGGACACCATTTTTTCTTTGGTTAGTAATGTGAAAAAAAAAACACATTAATATGGTTACTTAAAGAACTCTCAGTTCTTTGGAAATGAATTAAATAAGCATGCTTTGCAAAAAATGTCTTGAACTTTCTTTAGCCCATGTTTAAAAAAGCAGGCGCACAGGTATCTTTTGATGTCATTTTTCCACGTATTCTTGCGATGATTCTAAACTTGACAATCTTCTTCCAAATACTAGAGTCTTACAGACTATATTGTGCTGTTTCTTTCAAGAACAATAATGACACAGCCACGACTTGCAGTTGGAGTCAAGAAGAAACTACTGCAGAGAGGTGGTCCTGGATGAAGGCAATGAACCCAGAAATATTGCACATTGGCAAACAGTTTTCAGCACAAGCCACCTAGGAGCTAAAAGCTGCAGCAAGGAGCCTTTCAGAGCCTTTCTATGGCCAAAAGCAAAAGTTTCTGAGAGTTGAGGACCACCATAAATCTTCTTTTCAGGGGAGTTTTATGGCCCCAGGGAAAATGAAAGTCATCTCTTTGGTGAGTTTGTACAAGCAAACCCTTATCTTGTATTAGTTTCCCCATATATTTACCTTCACATAATTTACTGCCTGTAGAAGGCCCAACTCCCTTTCTTTTGTCTAGTCACTCTCCCACAATTTAGTGCCCTTTGTTAAAATGGTATATAACCTTCCAACAATAGCCACATTCCTTTCTCTTCTCTGTGAAAGCTCCCGTTATGCATAACAATATTAACATAAATAAAATCTGTAGACCTTTTTTTCTCTTGTTAATTTGCCTTTTGTCTGTGTTTAGCATTTATTTATTTATTTATTTGTTTGTTTATTTATTTATTGGTGGGGAAGAGAGAAAGAGAGAGAGATAAATCTTTCATCCATGGATTCACTTCCCAAATGGCAGCAACAGTCAGGATTACATCAGGAAACTCCATCTAGGTTCCCAGTGCAGATGGCCGGTACCCAAGCCATCAGGCCATCTTTTACTGCTTCCCCAGCTCCATTCCCAAGCAGTTTTGTTAGAAGCAAAGCAGTTGGGAATCAAAGAGATGCACTAGTATAGGATGCCAGCATCACAGGCAGCAGTTTAACTTAAGAGGGAGCTGATTGTAGGAGGGACAAAGTGGCTGGAAACTTAACCCTCAAATACAATCCAACCTCTTCTGGTTGAATCACTCAAGAAAGGACATCACAGGGGCAGAGATAAGGAACCTAAAGATCACGGCCCTTCATGGATGTGAAGTCTGCGTGAATTGCAGAAGTCTTGAACAGGATTAAGCACTTTCTGATGTCAGCCCTTCAATGGCTCACTGTCTTCTTGGAACTGGGATACCACTCTGTCTAGTCTACATTTCATGTCCAGTTTGCTGCTCCCACCTCATCTCCTTGTCTTTCCCACTGTCCTCTCTGTCCACAGGGTTGGATGGAATCACTGCCCCTCCACTAATGCAGCATGGGCCTACCTGGGCTGGTCCTTTAGACCAGCTGCCTCCTTAAAGATTGATAGGGCACATACCTCCAGTCCATGTAGGTCTCTGCTCCAAAGTCTCAGAACACTCTTTCCCAAACATCCTCCCAAAGGTATCTATCCCCTTATGCTTGCACCCCTCACCCAAATTTAGTCTCCCTATTAGACATCACCTGATACATTTATTGATTCATCTATGGACTGTTTCTTGTAACAATCAGTAGGGTCCTGTCCTCTCATCCCCAAGGCCCAGGTTGACACTGATACAAAATCAAAGGATATAAACCACCCATGCCCCTTCTTTCATCATCTCCCATCCTCTCTCATAATGACAAAAGGTACGGGAATCAGAGTTAATCTTGCATAACTGAAGGAGTCATGGCACCCCATGCCACCTGCACTCACTAACCAGGCAGCAAGCGGGACCTTTCTGTCCATTTTGTTCTCCATTTCCTTACTGCCTGTACCTTCCCTGAGCACTGCATCCATGCTAGAAAGGAGCTGCTCTCCCAAACTGCTATTCTGTCTTTGCATCTCCAGGTTTCCACACCATGCCTCCCTCCCCAACCCCCAGGAAGTGTTTAAGAGTGGCTGTGTGCAATACAGCTAATAGTTGGGATTCTTGAAGCCACCTGATGAGTTTTATGAGCTTTTATGACACTCGATACATAATAAATAATAACATACTCATACTGCCAGATGATTGCTATATGGCTGCCGCTATGATGAACCACTCAGAAGCAAGTAATAACCATGAGCACACAGAAACACAAACAAAGAAACAATCTGTTGTGCTACACCTAAAAATAAATCTAGGCACAGAGAGATTCATCCAAGGTGGAGATAGTTTGTTGACAAAGCTGCAGGGATAATAGGTGTGTTTAGGCATGTCTTCCCCTGCCCAGCTTTACTGTGTGGTGCCATCTGGTTGTTCTGCCAATCTTCCTCATCTCACGGAGGCAGAGGGATTGCACGGGGGCTAAGCAGCAGGCACCCTGTTCCCTTGCCATAGGTGTGACCTGAAGCTGTGATTGGGACACATGATGTCCAGAGGAAGTTGGTTCATTCTGGATGCAGCAGGCAAGCACTCTATTAAAAGTGGACAATAGCGGAGTGGGTGCGACTTCAGCAGGGTCACTTGGGGCAATAATTCCTCTTTTTTACAACTTATGCACTTGTTAGAGGAATTGCAGGGGAGGGGCGATGTTTCAGTTTTTGTTCCAGCAAAAGAATGTGGCTAGGTGTATGAATGCCTTATAAAAAATAAGACATGCAGGGGGAAAAATAAATATATTATGTTAAAAACGAATGGATCTACAGAATTATTCCATATAGAGAGCAACTTTGAAATGACAAAATTATAGCGATGGAGAGCGGATCAGTGGTTGTGAGAAGGTAGGGTCACTGGGTACGTGTGGTTATATAGAGGTAGCATGAAGAAGTTTCTTTGTGGTGACGGGAGAGGTTTATATCTTGGCTGTGGTGGGGCAACACCGATTTATACATATGCAGAAAGTACACACAGCAGCAACAACAAGACAAAATCAGGGCTACAGCTTAGCTAATAGGATTGTAGCACTGCCAATTTCCTGACTGAAAATATACCCCTGGCACATAACATGATTTTGTTGGGAAAAGCTGCGTGTGGCACACACATCAATTTCCTATACAATTTTTGCAACTTTTATGATCTTTAAAAAGTAATGAAAATAAGTTTTTTTTTTAATGCAAAAAGCAGTGCACCGTTGACAGAATGGAGAAGATGCTACTTGGAATGTTGACGTGCTTTAGCAGGGGTCCTGGGTTTGAATCCAAGCTCTGTCAATTCCAGTCTCTTGTTAATACACACTCGGGAGGGAGCACAGGATGGCTCAAGCGGTCCTTGTGACACACCTGGACTGAGTTCCCAGCTCCCAACTTCCGGCTGGCCCAGCCCTGGCTGCGAAAGGGATCTGACGCAGCAGATGGGAGGATCTGCTCTGGATCTCTGCCTGTTTCCTCTCTCATTTTCTCTTAAATTAATACAATAAAAGGATTTTTTAAAAACCCATGTTTATATTTTATCTGGGAGATCATGAATTGGTAGGATATGAAGAAAACTCCTCTGTAAAGTTGTTCCAGGACTCACGGACCTACATTCGGCTGTTCATGCAGGAATCTGATTCTACTGAGCATACAAAAGCTTTAGAGAACCAAACCAGCAAGTTGATCACTGGCCAAGTCCCAGCTTAACCACAAGGTGGCGCGCATGTGGGCCAAATCTGAACCACAGGCTAGAGAGGAATCGAAGCTGGTGGTATAAATACAACCAGCTCACCTGTCTTCAAAAAAGCCCCACAGTACAAAATACAACGCTCGTAACATGCAGGACACAATCTGAAATTACTCACCAAGTGAAAAACCAGGCACCTCTCAACTCGATGAGGAAAAGACAGTACACAGACACAGAGGGCAAGATAATACAGATGTGGAAATGACCTGGAACAATCAGCAACCCAGCTATGGTGCCAACGGACCAGCAAGCAATAGTAACCGCTCTGGAAAAAAGTGACAAAACAAAAAGGCAGCAAATGATGAGCATGTATAAAGAAGAGCTAGACAGAAATTGTAGAACTGGAAAAAAAAATAACTACCAGAATTTAAGATGCATTAGATGAGACAGAGAATGGCAATGAAGAGAAAAATGATGTGGGGAAGACAGAGAGAGCTTCAGAAACCATGTGACCAGGTCCCAGAAGTGCAGGGAACAGAGGAAAGGCATAGTGGATTTGGGACTCCTCTGGTTTTGATTAAAAGCCTTCAAAGATGAAAACAAATGGTTGTAACATTCATCTGATGGTTTCTCTAGTGTAGATTGTGGGAACATGCAAGGGAATTAGAGCATAAACCATCTATGCGATGGCAAGCTTTGTCCTTGATGTGGTAACACTGTTAGAAGTCAATCAAAGTGTGCACGTTGCGATTGTGAGGGTAGTCGCTGACAATCCGCAGAAACTTACGATGTAAACACCTCGAAGGATAAACAAACATAGGACAAACCACACCAGTCACCTGGCAGTAAGAGAGAGGAGAAACCAAAATGGGAGTTCAATGTCAGAAGACACATGATGACAGAGGGTTCACTGCAAAGTGTCAACAACCACGTTACATGCGGCTGGTCCAAACACACGAGGGAAGGAGAGAAAATGCAAAAAGCTCTTCATTTCCAACAACTCACTGCTATGCTGCCTTATACAAATTCCCTTCAAATAGAGCCAGGTAGTCAAATGAAAAGGCATAAACAATCACATTCTTTGCAAACATTAATCCAGAACAACTGAAATGACAACAAAAATTACTAGGGGTTAAGAAAAAAATTGCATGTTGATCAAAGCTCAGTGCACCCAATACACATACACCACACACACACACACACACACACACACACCAGCCAAAATAATTCTATGTGCATATTAGCAACAAAATTTCACTATGGAAAAGCTGACTGAAATTGGAAGAGGAAGAGAAACTCCTACAATTTTATTTGGAGCAATCAACACTTTACTTAGTAATAGAACTAGAAAACAGACCATCAGCAATGGACATGAAAAAAATAGACAAAATTATCCACCTGGATGTAACTGACATAGAATACTATACCCCCAAAAACCCAATACCGAGTCTTTTAAAGTCCACAAAAAAATGTGAACCTACATACTCCATTTCTATACCATAAAACAGACTTTCAAATGTTTAAAACAATTAAATACCACAAAGTACGACACTTCTTAACCCATGAGTCAAAGAGGAAGTTTCAAGGTAAGTTAGAAAAGAATACAACTTAAAATTAAAGTGCAGAGCTGTGGGAGAATTATAGGGTTGCTGACTGCTGGCAGTATTTAGAGTAAATGCCAAGGCAATGAATGCATTTGTTAAGGAAAAAAAAAAAACTTCTCTGTTCCATTATATATGTTCTGAATGTTAAGAAAGAAGAGCCAAATAATCCAAACTTGAGAAAGGAATTAAAATAGAATATAATTGAAAGACAAAACAAAAATAATGAGTACAAGCAGTGATTCAGCAAAAATGACATATTTTATAAACACTGAGAGAGAAAACGCGAATCACCAAGATGCCACACACTATAAATAGATAGTAAACGAAAACTCTACTCAGCTTTAGTACTCAACAACTGATCTAGAATGAAGCAATTCCCCAAAAGCTATTTGCTGTGAAGTCAAACAAGATGGGAAAAAAAAAAACTTAACTGTTCTTGCAAATCATAAAACATGGAATTTTTTAGCTTAGCAAAATAAAAAATAACTCTCTGTTGCTCGATGGGTTGGGACTGAATTAGATCAAATAGTTAAAGGAATGACGTTAGTTATACAAAATGTCTTTCAGATTTGAAAAGAAAAAGAAACACCATTGGCCTCGCGCATTGGTTCAGTGGCTAAAGTCCTTGCCCTTCATGAGCTGGGATTCCATATGGGTGCCGATTTGTGTCCTGGCTGCTCTACTCCCCATCTGGCTTCCTGCTTGCATTCTGGGAAAGCAGTGGAGGATGGCACAAAGCCTTGGGACCCTGCACGTTTGTGGAAGACCCGGAAGAGGCTCTCGGTTCCTGGCTTCAGATAGGATCAGCTCTGGCTGTTACGTCCACTTTGGGAGTGAACCATAGGATGGAAGATCTTTCTGTCTTTCCTTCTATCTATATATCTGGCTTTCCAATAAAAATACATAAATCTTTCAAAAGGGAAAAAAAGAGAAAGAAACATTATCTAAATCATCTTCTAAAGCCCCTACTACTCTGTCAAAATTATAGGACAACAAAAAAAAATGTGAAAACAACAAATCTCTACCCTTTACTAAGAGTTACAACAACCAGCAACAGGACGTTAAATTGCATGGAGAGATAGAGTCTTAATGATCCCGAGAATGCACTACCAGATGGGACATCTCAACAGTTAGTATTTATATATATAAAAAATCAATGTGAAATACCATTGGAGAAAGAATACTTTATAAAGTCAATAGGTGGAGGAAAATAATTTTGCCAAATGCAATGAAAAAAGACCTCTTTACCAATAAGAAAAAAAAAGCCTCCTCAATATCATAGCAGACATCTATAAATGCAATCCACAACTAATGCTATATATAATAGTGCAAGCTTCAATACTTTCTTCTAAAGATTAGAATAAATAAGAACTTTATTCTCAATGCTTCTGTTAAGGTAATACTGAAAGCTTTCAGCCAATGCCATAAGCAAGAAACAGAAATAACTTTTTAAAAAAGATTTATTTGTTATTTTTATTAGAAAGGCAGATATACACAGAAGGAGATTCAGAGAAAAAGATTTTCCATTCGCTGATTCACACCCCAGGTGGTCGCAATGGCCAGAGCTAAGCCGACCCAAAGCCAGAAGCCAGGAGCCTCTTCTGGGTCTCCATGCGTGTACAGGATCCAAAGGATTTGGGGGAATCCTCTGTTGCTATCCCGGGCCACAAGCAGGGAGCTAGATGGGAAGTGAGGCAAATGGGAGATGAACCAGCACCCATATGAGATCCTCATGCATTGAGGGTGAGGATTTAGCCACCAGGCTATCACTCCAGGTCAGACATTATTTTTCAAAAATAGATGAGTTGTAAATAATAAAACTGCCGGTATTCATAAGAAATTCCCCACAATTAAAAAAAACAAAAATGCAATAAACATTAAGGACTTCTAAAAACTAAATATAGCAAGACTATATATACAAGTCAGTGCAGAAAAGTAGGTTGTTTTCTATGTAAAATTATAAATTACAGCAATTATTGCCTGGTACCATAGTGTAGTGGTTAAAGTCCTCACCTTGAATGCGCCAGGATCCCATATGAATGCTGGTTCTAATCCCGGCAGCTCTCTTCCCATCCAGCTCCCTGCTTGTGGCCTGGGAAAGCAGATGAGGACGGCTCAAAGCCTTGGGACCCTGCACCCGCGTGGGAGACCCAGAAGAGCTCCTGGCTCCTGGCTTCAGATTGGCTCAGCTCCAGCTGTTGTGGTCACTTGGGGAGTGAATCATTGAACAGAAGATCTTCCTCTCTGTCTCTCCTCCTCTCTGTATATCTGCCTTTCCAATAAAAATAAATTATAAATTAGAGCAATTATTAACACACATTTACAGTAGTTCCAGTAGAAGACTTTAGCAATAAGTTTATAAGCTAAAAACCACAGCTTTTGCTGATGAAGCAAAATCAGGATACCCAGTTGTTGAACCAATCTTAAACAGTTACAAATCATAGAATTTCACTCATGGCATTCTCTTAAGGCAAAGAGGAGTCCTGGATGGATAGAGGAAGTGCAGATCATTTTAAGGCTTGTTCTGCATGATACTGCTATAATAGTAGATATGTAATCTTTGTATTTGTCAAAATCCCTCACACTATATAATATAGATTGAATCATTTAGGTATTGATCATGACTTATCAATATTGAGTCATTGGCATAGCAAATGTTGACTGTATGCAGAGTTTTTAAGAAAAAGATGATACATGTAAGCATTCTACTTTCTGCTCAATTTTTCTGTAAGCCAATTCTGCTCTCAAACATAGCCTATTATTTCAATTTCAAAAAATCATAGAACTGCATACTTTAACTAAAAAAAAACTTACTGCATTGATAATTTCAAAATCAAAAAAGAAAAATCCACGCACGCAACTACAAGGGAAAATTTATGTGCACTTATGGGTAAGTCGTCATAAAACACATATGCTTAGATCAACCTGCTCTCTATGACATGCTAAAATCAATGTCTGGGGTTGATGTTCTGGGCTCATTAAAACCAGTATTCCCACATCAGGGTGCCCATTGCAGTTCCAGCTGCTCCATTTCTGGTTCAGATCCCTGATAATGCACCTGGGAAGGTAGCGGTGATGGTTCAAGTCCTTGGGCCCCTGCCAATTACAAGAGAGTTCCTGGCTTCAACCTCACCTAGACCAGGCTGCAGTGGCTATTTGGAGAGTGAACCAGTGGGTACAAGATTTATAACTTGTTCTCCATCTGTTTCTGCTTCCTTCTCTGTTACTCTGCCTTCCAAAGAAACAAACTAAACCTTTAGAAAATAACAAAGTAAAATGCTCACTCACCAAGAAGCAACCATTTTTCTTCTTTCTTCACTGGTTATCACTTCATCTCCACAAACTGCATTCCTGCAGAGCTGTTTTTCTTCTCCCATAGCCATCTGGCTGTTGCAGCCCATGATTTTCTCCACTCCCTTCCCTGCCTTGCCCCTTTTTTGCACAGTCATCTGACAGGCATCAACCCCTGAACTCTTCCTGTTGCGCCATCACAGGCAGCACCAAGCAGATGAGCAGGGTGGCCATCATTGCATCCTACCTGCTCCTTTCAGGATTCTTGACCACATAACAGTTTATCTTTCCAGAACAGGGAGCCCATCATACCTCTCCTCTCCTGAAAATCCTGTTTACGGCTCCTCTTGTGTTGAAGCCAACATTCTCTCTCCTTGACAGAGCTGACAGGGTCTCACAACTCGATCTTAGAATTCTCTGACAATATGCAGCACGTCCCATCCACACTCTGTGTTCCCAACAGATATGAGCTAAGGATCCACGTGCAGAGCTTGCGGTTCAGTCCCCTGCCTCTGGCCTTGGAGAAGGGGGACCTGCTTTCCACTGAATGCTCTCGAACTTTCCTTTGAAACTACACTAGCTTCTGTTTATCCCTTGATGCTCAGTTCAGATACAACCTTCTCTGGGCATCTTTGTCAGATACCTGCTGCTTCAACACAGGACTTAATTTCTCTCACAACCCTGGTCATGCTATGTTTAATGGCTGGCTCATCACCTTCACTCACATTAGTGGGCCTTTCTGAGGGCCACTTCAAATGACTTACTGATCTCTTGTTTTTTCGTTGTTTATCCCAGCAGATGAGCAAGAAATGTTTGAAGAAGGAAGTAATAAAATTGCGAAAGAAGGAAGCACACAGGGAAGAAAGGGACACTATTACATTACAAAGCTTTGTATATTTTCCACAGATTACCTGCTCAATTTGCTTATATTCTTAAACTGAACATTTAAAACCCATCTTTTCCTTATCTACCTTTTTTGGAAATTCTTAAAAATTCCCCAGTATCAAATCCATAGGATATTTTGTTATATTTTCTGCTGAGCATGCTAAAATTTACTTTTCACAGTCAAATCTTTAATTGAGTGGAACTGATCTGTTTTAATAGCTGAACAAGGGATCCAATATATCTTTTTTTTTCATATGGGTAGACTATTAGTCTAGAATTATTTGTGGAGTTACTCTTTGCCCCAACTGTTTTGTGATATAAATGCTGTCACATATCAATTTTCTGCTTACTCAACGTGTTTTAACATATAGTCAATCCTGTTCTAAGAACTAGTAGTTTATCGATGATAAAATAATAATTCCTGAGTCTCATTTGGGATTCCCCTAGTGTTTCCCTTATTTAATTTGACACCTCTTTGACTAGCAAACTTACAATGTCATGTTCAATTTGTCATGCTATCAAAGAAGATTCTCTGTGGGCATTTGGCCTGGAAGTTAAGATACCCGCATCCAACATAGAAAGGACCTGGGTTCAAGCCCTGGTTCTGGCTCCTGATGCAAGCTTTCTGCCAATATGGATGGTGTGAAGGCAACATGGATGGTTCAAGTTGGTTTCTGGCCCACGTAGGAGACCTGGATTGACCTGGGTTGTTGTAGTCATTTGAAGAATAAAGCAGCACATAGGAGCTCCCTACCTAATCTCCCATCTCTCCACTAGCTAATTAACTAAGTATGTATTTTTTAAAAGTTCCCCCTCCCTTAATCTTCTTTTAAAAACAAAGATTCCTTGGCTATTTTTTGTCTTTTATTATTCATACATATGAATCAAGCTATGGATTTCTATTAACAAGCCTTTAAGGCATTGGTTACATTCTCTGAAAGGACAGCTTGACTGAAAGTTTCTTGAGAAAGTGTTTTCTTGCAAAAATCATGAGAGAAGGGCCTGGTGGTGTGGCCTAGTGGTTAAAGTCCTCACCTTGAATGCACCAGGATCCCATATGGGCGCCAGTTCTAATCCCGGCAGCTCCACTTCCCCCCCAGCTCCCTGCTTGTGCCCTGGAACAGCAGTCAAGGACAGCCCAAAGCCTTGGGACCCTGCACCTGTGTGGGAGACCCGGAAGAGGTTCCTGGTTCTTGGCTTTGGATTGGCACAGCACCGGCCATTGCGGTCACTTGGGGAGTGAATTAGTGGAAGGAAGATCTTCCTCTCTGTCTCTCCTCCTCTCTGTATATCTGCCTTTTCAATAAAAATAAATAAATCTTAAAAAAAAATTATGAGAGAAGCTACAAGCATGGTAAGGCAGGAGAAGGGCTCCATGAAAGGCAAAGAATTCGTGCAGAGAAGGGAGAAAGCCACAGTCCCTGGCCGCTCTGCAAGGCAGCGAAGCAGAGGACAGGACATCAACATTACCCACCATGCTGTATGAAATTCTTAGAGTATCTAGACATCCAAACCATTTAGATTTTACACATTAGGACTAAAAAGGACCTTGTACTATTTAGCTGAATGGCAAGATTCTGTTATTGTACATCTCTGCATCTATGATGTGATAAAGGCTGATATAAATAAACACACAGTGTTAATCGATAAATGTACACACTCATCTCCAAACACACACTTACCCTTTATAGACATTGACTTGTCAATCCAGAGAAAAGTCTATGAACAGCTGAGCTCTGTAATTGAAGTGGTTTGGGTTGAGCTTTTTCACTGCCTACCGGTGAGTCAGTATTCAGCCACTGTTCAGTTGTATTTTATAGCTGCATTTTTGGGACACTCTAAATTGGAGGCAGGTGAAACCAAATTCATGAAAATCCAGGAAGGGTTGATGGCTTTGATTTCCTCCGCATCCCCCAAGTGTGGACTTATTTTTGATCTTTACTCTTAGGATTTTGCATTACAAAGAAGAATTTCAAACTGCAACTTATTTCTGCTCAATTCCACAGGCACTTTTTTTTTTGTGAAGACTTATTTGATATCCATGCCGTCTCAAGAGCAGTATTTTTCTATGCTAGCCATTTGCAAAGAGAATAAAACTTATGTGTGCAGATCATCCATTTTGTCTTATTTCCTCATCACCCAAAAGCATAGTTACATTCCTGTAACAACCATATTTACCCTGTCACTGTCACCTCTTTTGAAATGTACAAATCAGATTCCAATTTGACTTTTAGAAAGGAAGCCTGGAATCAGGACTTCGAAACAGACGGAGCAAGCAGGCACCGGAAACCCGTATCCCAGTGTGGTTATCTCTTCTGCTACACCTTGAATGTGGTTTGGATCCCCACACTCATGCTGGAGTGTGCTCCCCAGGGACTTAGGTAAAGGAAATCTCGAACCAGGAAACTCAGTCTGTCAGATGAACAGAACAAGGTCTCAAAGGGAACTCAGAGCTGTCTCAGACACGGCATTTGACTTTGAATCCTACTTAGGAAGGGTGGACTGCAGCCCTGAACTGAACCAGAGTCCCAGTGGAAGTGGACTCGAGAGACCCTGTCCTCATGACACTGGGAGGGGAAAAGCCACAAGGCTTGCTAGGGCTTTGTGTGTGCAGCTCTGGCTTCTTAAACTGCAAAGATTGTCACTTTCCTTTCAGCTGCATGCTTCTGGCCTGGGAAAGCAGTAGAGGGGGGATTGGAAGACGCTCCTGATTCCTGGTTTCGGTTCAGCTCCTGTGAGATTGCTTGTGTTACAGTTTTCTGGTTTCTTAGCCTTAGCCTGTGACTAAACTTAACAAAAGATGTGGAAGACCTCTATGACGAAAACTACAAAACATTAAGACAAGAAATAGAAGACTTTAAAAAGTGGAGAAACATACCATGTTCCTGGATGGGCAGATCCAAAGTCAAAATGGTCATTCTACCAAAAGCAATATATACATTCAATGTGATTCCAATCAAAATACCAAGAACATTCGTCACAGAGCTGGAAAAAATGATACAAAGTTTCATCTGGAAACACAAAAAAGTCACAAATAGGCAGAACCATCCTGAAGAATAAGAATCTAGCTGGAGGGATCACCATACGAGACCTTTCGACATAAGATAAGGCAATAGTTATTAGAACAGCCTGGTCCTGGCACAGAAACAGATGAGAAGACCAATGGAGTGGAATAGATACACCAGAAGGGAGCACACACACAGGCATGGCCATCTAATCTTCAACAAGAAAACAGAAAACAATTCAGGGGAAACAGAAGATCTCTTCAGTAAATTCTGTTGGGATAATAAGCCTGTAAAAATAAGAAGGAAGAGGCACCTCTTTCACCATACACAAAGATCAAATCTAAATGGAGAAAAGATCTAAACCTACACGCAGAAACCATCAACATTTTGGAAGCAAAAGTTGGAAATACTCTGCAAGATATAGGAATGGGCACAGATTTCCTAGAAAAATCATCAAAAGCAAAGGAATTCAAGACCAAAATAAACAAATGGGACTACATCAAACTAAGAGGCGTCTGCAGAGCAAAGCAAATGGTCAACAAAGTAAAAAAGCAACCGACAGAATGGGAGATCTTTGCACATTACGTAGGAGACAAGGGGCTAATTTCCAGAATCACAACAAATATACAAAGAACTCCAGAATAACCATAACAACAAAACAAATAAACCACTTAAGAAATGGGCAAGGGAAATGGGCAGACACTTTTCAAAGGAACAAATCCAAATGGCTAGCAAGCATATGAAAAAATGCTCAAGTTCCCTGGCAATAAGGGAAATTCAAATAAAGGCAGCACTGAGATTCCTGTGAACTCCAGTAAGAGTGGTCCGCATACAGAAAACTACCGACACTTGCTGGCAAGATGGTGGGGAGAGAGGTACCCTACTCCACTGCTGGTGGGATTATAGGCTGGTACAACCACTATGGAAGTCAGTATGGGGGAATACTTAGGCATTGAAAATCTACCTACTATGTGACCCAGCAATACAACTCCTAGGAATATATCCAAAAGACTTGTCACGTGAGAAAGCAATGTGCACCTCTATGTTCACTGTAGCACAATCAATAATAGCAAAAACGTGGAAGCAACCTAAATGCCATCAATAGAACTGGATAAAGAAACTGCAGCTCATCTACTCTACGGAATACTATTCAGCTATTTTAAAAAATGAAATACAATTATTTGTAGCTAAATGGGCCAAACTGGAGACAATTATGCTAAGAGAAATGAGCCAATCACAAAAAGTCAGATACCATATGTTTGCTCTAATATAAGATAATATGATGTCAAATCTAAGGATTTTTTTTCCCATGAATTCTGCCTTATTGCACTTCCTGGTTATTTGTACCTTTTGTAATAAGATTTTGTGATGCAATCCATTAATCAATCAATTGTTTGTAGATGATATGAGTTTAAAAGTACAGTTCCAATGGCAACTACGCATGAAAGGTTGAATTGGAAAATAAATTCCTTAATAGTCACTTATTGTAGGATTAGATAGCCATAACCAACAAATAACATAAGACATTCCATTAAAAAGTAGTTGGTTATCAGCGGATTCTTGAGTCAATAAAACCAGGCACAGAAGCAGGTTCGTGTAATTTCACCTGTAAAATTCCAAAAGTTGGCAAGACTCATGGTGACACACATTATGCTTATAGCTGAGGAGAAAGATGAATATTGTCATTGGGAGCAGATATGAGGATGATGGGTTTCTAGTTACATCTCATTTCATGGAAAATGCCGTGATCATACCGAGTGCTCACTTGAAATTACACACGAGACTAGATACTTATCGTCTGTGCACTTCCTGCATGATAGAATCCATTTATAATCAGACGAGTCACAAAACAATTGTTAGAATAGTGTTGCCTATATTACGTGTCTACCCACACACTCATATACACTCACGTTTGTAAAGCAAAGCGTTGAAAAAATAAGAAATCATGCATGACTGTTATTTTTAGAAGAATTACAATAGATTTCCCACAGAATACTTGTTACAAGCACTTGATTTTAAAGCACATTTCACACATTCAAAAACAGACTTCAAAAAGTAAGTCTTAAAACAAAAAAATAAGCCAGTCTTCCCTTCTTAATATTTAGAAAGTTGGACAAAACAATTATTAATGGACTATCAATCAAAAACATGCTGGTTAAGCAAAAAGGAAAAAAAGGAAGAAAGAAATAAGAAGATATTAAACAGTGATATGTGTCACTATGTGATTTTTTTTTCTTAAAAAAAAAAAAGACAAAGTAAACTTTACCCAGGCCCAACATGATGGCTCAGTGGCTAAATCCTCATCTTGCAAGCACCAGGATCCTACAAGAGCGCTGGTTCATTTCTCAGCTGTTCCACTTCTCATCCAGCTTCCTGCTTGTAACATAGGAAAGTGGTTGAGGATGGTCCAAGCTTTGGGACCTGGCAAGTGCATCAAATGTGCCCAGAAGAGACTCCTGGCTCCTGGGTTCAGATCAGCTCAGCTCTAGCTGTTGCATCCACTTAGGGAGCAAATCAATGGATGGAAGATTTTCCTCTCTGTATCCCCTTCTCTCTGTAAATCTGACTTTCTAATAGAAATAAATAAGTCTTTTTTTTTAAAAAAAGGTAATAAATAAGAATTAGGAAAGTATCAGCTCAGAAATCAGCACTATATGTTATCGTTTCCCTTTAGACTCTCCTGGATTCAGTGGGGTGCTAGGGGACAAGGCCAACAAGGCTGAACTTTTGCTCATCCAAGGCAAGATGGAAGAGTAGATGTACATGGAAGTGTCGGGGTTCAATGCCCAGTTCCTGACTAAGGCAGACATCAGTGATGGCTCAATTAACTGGGTTCCTGACACATACATTGGAAGCCTGGATTGAGGTCCTGGTTCCCCCAATGGAAGGTCAAACCAATGATTAGGTATTGAAACATGAAAACAAAAAAAGGAAGGAAGAGGGTGGGTGGGTGTGGAATACAGGTAGGAGGAGCGAGGTTAAGGTGAATACTGAATACTGTTATGCTCCTAAATTTGTGTTTTGAAGTTTGTTTTCTTTATACTATGTGTGTGTGTGTGTGTGTGTGTTTAAAAAAGAAATAATTACTTTTCCTAAGGGACATGTGGGCTTCTGGATCATGGTGGATTCTAAAGTGTCTATCTCCACTGGGCTAAGTGCTTGCCAACTGGTTTCTGACAACCTAGATACCATCCCCTTAAGGACTAACACACTAGCAGACCATGGATATGGTCTTTACATGCTCTACTGTATGGATCCTCATCACTCAATGTACTTTTATTTTTATTTTTTAGCTATTTATTTGAAAGACAGAAGGAGTGAGCAACCATCAGCTGGCCCACTCCTCAAAATGCCTAGAGCAGCCAGAGATGACAGGTCTTCTACATGGATGACAGTGACTGAATACAAGAGGCATCACTACTTCCCCCTGTGCCTACCTGTGCCCACATTAGCATGCAGCTGGAGTTGGGAGCCAGAGCCAGCTATGGAACCCTGACATATGGGACACAGGCATACTGAACAGCGTCTGAACCACTAGGCCAAATGCCCACTGCTTGGTGTGATTTTAGAGGTTTACTTCTTTGAGTCATTTCTCTTTGCCATGAGAGGCAGTCATAGAGGATGACTTACTCACAGAAACAGCTTAGAAACTGCACTGCCTGTTACATGTAAGCAGGTGCTTAGGGACTGTCAGCATCCTTTCTTCTCTGAAGCTCTGAACCATCACTTTTCATCCTTAGGCATTTTGGGCTGAATGGCACCCAGATTCAGGGGCTTTAATGGGTTTCCAAGTGGTTAGGGGCCCTGCAGGTGTGGGCGTGGTAGGTGCCCAAGTGACATCTGGCAGCCACCAGTCTCTCAAAAACCTGTGCAGGATACTAGTTGAGCCAGCATCTCTTGGCGTCACCCCCAAGCCCACTTGAGTCGTCACTGACTTCACAGTGCTGAACGCACATGTGGGTCTAATTGAATAAAGCTTCTTAGAATCAATATGGCTTGACTCCAAATAAGCCAACAATTTAAATAAGCGAAGGGAAATGCCACTGACTGGCCTCTGCTGTTTGCCTCTTAATTGTAAAGCATATTTGGCTGACTCCGAACCAATTTATGCACAGAAACTAAACAATTAAATAGGTCTCGTTACTAAAATCTGAACATCCTTCTATGTTAATAGACAAGGATTTACTCTGAGTAAACAAAGCAGAACATGGGTGCCCATGTACATGCAGTCAAAGGAAAGCCACAACTTTGGCAGCCTAAGACAAGCGCTAGTGTTGGGGATAGAGAGGCCACAGCACCATTTCCAGCCAACAATTATAACACCTGAATGGGTTACCCAGACAAACAATTGATATTATGGTCTGCCAAAAATAGTCACAGATACAGTGTTTCTCATATATTGGCTTCAGTTCCAAACCGTCTCTGTTCCCAAATTCTGCACTTGTACACATTTTTAGCCACCAACACCCTGACATCATAAACTGCTGACCAAAAAAATGAGAGTATCAATATACCCACCCACCCACTCCCAGCCACTGGAAGCCATTCTATACCAGGCTAAATAATTCCTTTGTGCATGTTCACATTTAATTCTCACCACAAGCTTTTGACACGGGAGCTGTTATTATCTCTGCTTTACCGATTAAGCAATTGAGTCCCAAGTTCACACAGCTAATAACTAAAAGAGACAGGACTCGTACACAGGTGTGCCTGACATCAGAGTGTGTATTTTTATCGATAACCCATTACCATTCCTTCTCTACCTTCTGTAAGTTAACCTTTCATTGCCCAACTAAGGTTTCTTCCTTCACCCTCTCTGACAAAGCAGCCTGAGTGTCTTGTGGATCACCACAGCCTCACAGATCTGCCCTTTTCCCTCCAGCCCTTCAGCCTCTCTCAGCTTTTCTCACTCCCAGTGCACCTGGTTGCTACTGTCAATCATCTTAACGACGTGTTTACCAACTCCCTCAACTCCCATGGTCCCTTCGTCTCCTTCTACACAGGCTCTGATGTGGCCAGGCCTACATGAGCGCAATCACCTGCTTTTTCCCTTTGCTGCCCCAGGAATGCAGAGGCTTCTGGATAAAATCCACTACACGTGCTTGAATTCAGCTGCCTTTGGGCTCTCAGGCTCAGAAAGCCTTTATCTTGTTCAGCTGTTCTACTTTTCCTACGCTTCCCTAACAGGGATGATTCTCAGCTCTGTGTGTTTCAGTCTCCGTACCAGGGCCCTGACCTTGTTCTTCACCTCATGGTTGGCGGGCACATGGTTTATGCCACCGGGAAAATTAGGATCCCTAAGCTTGAGCTCCTTCTGCCTCCCTCAGAAAATCGCTTCCCTCCCCTTTTTTCCACCTGTTGCCCAGAGTTCACATATCCTCATCTTTAGCAGGATCATAAATGTCCCTTTGGTGGTGATGTGGATGCTGCCTTTAAGTGTCCACTGTGTCATGTTCATCATCAACCATATCAGGATCTCTTGGATGTTTCCAAATCTCTTTGAATCCTCCTGGAAAACAGTTCCTACTCTACTCCCCATCTTGAAGTTTCTAATGGTGTATATCATGATCTCCCTTAAAAATCAATGATTTTATTATTTGAGACAGAGAGATATCTGTTCTACTAATGCTCTCACCCAAATGCTTGTCACAGCCAGGCCAGATCTGGGGAGCAGAACCCAATATTTAGTCACATTAGCAAGAAGTTAGAATCAGCAACACAGGTAGAATTTCAGCAACTCGAGTACTCTGAAATGGGGTCCACGATGGCAAGCAGCACCCTTTTTTTTTTTAAGGATTTATTTATTTTTATTAGAAAGGCAGATATACAGAGAAGGAAAGACAGAGATAAAGATCTTCTTTCCACTAGTTCACTTCCTAAGTAGCTGCAATGGCCGGAACTGAGCTGACCCGAAGCCTGGAGCCAAGTACTTCCTCCAGGTCTCCCATGTGGGTACTGGGTCCCAAGGCTATGGGCCATCCTCTACTGCTTTCCCAGGCCACAAGCAGGGAGCTGGACAGGAAATGTAGCAGCCGGGACATGAACCAGTGCCTATATGAGATCCCGGCTCATACAAGGTGAGAATTTAGCCACTCAGTTGTAGTGCAGGACCCTGGCAAGCAGCATCTTAATACACCAGTACTCATATCTGCATCCTATTTCCTAAGCTGCCCCCTCCCTTGACTTCTGTAAGGATACACCCTTAATCTTCGGGTAGCTTTTCAGGTCTTCTCTTTGGCTCTCTTCTCTCCCCACCTACTGAGTAGATTTTATCCACATAAGAGTATATGAATTCAAGCTCCAACCACATAAGCCAAGCCATCTCCTTTTCAATCTAATTGCTTTAAAAAATATATTTCCTGCTTTAGGTAGTGTTAGGTTAATCTCCTGAGTCAAATCTCCCAAGGTAGAAACAAAAGAATAATTTTACTCCTCCATCTCATGCATTATTTCTATATATTTGCTGATCGATATGAAGTCCCGCTGACCTGATCTCATTCACTTGTTCATTCCAGAATACTGATTTAAACTTCCTCCATGTGAAGTAAATAATCCCAGTTGTAGCAGTGCACAGCTTCAGGAACAAGATGTATTATTTGAGCCCTGGTGCTACACGTGGGAGATGCCCAAATAAGTAAATAAGGACCTTGTTTGCCCTTATAGCTATTAAAAATTTAATAGAAGATCATGGACCAGAATAAGATAAACACCAAGTAAATGGAAAGTGGCCAGGAAATATCAGGAAAAGGTGATTAAGTCAAGAACTACAGGGTGAGACAAGTTGAATACAGGAAGATAACTGGGCTCACACAGAGAACCCTGCCCTGGAACGGGAGAATCAGAGGGCACAAAGGCTACTGAAAGGCCAGAGTGACTGCAGCAGAAATTGCAGAGATATTGGACAAAATGAGACTGAGAATTCAGGGGCCCGTAGGTCATGTACAGCCTAAACCACAGACGGCAATGGTTTCTATTCTAAGAGCATAGACAAGACAATGAACACCATTAGAGATATTAAGCATGATAGACAGGAAGAGAGAGAAAAGGGGAAAGTAAGAGTCAAATTTGAGTTTTGGAAAAAACATTTTGTGTGCCAAGTGAAGATCAGCTGGATGAGAAGGTGGCAGGGATGCTGAGTCAACTGTGACAGCGTCCATGGTAGGAGCGCGATGAGGATCTCTTGAACGCATGTCAGGGCAGTAGGACTAGGGACAAGATGATAGGATGGTAAATTAGTTAGAAGAGAAAGTCAACAGCTCACAATGATGACTGTGGGAGACAATGAAGAAGAGAGATGTCACATTGGATTCCTGATGGGTTCTTCCTCCTCTTCTTAGCAATGAGCGGGGTGATGCTGCCACTCACAAACCCAGAGAGCAGGTGGAAAGGATTATGTGATGGAGAGGAAACTGAAGGATTGTTTTAGGAGATCTTGATTTTAATTCTGGACATGTTGGTTTGCAAGAACTTTCAGGCTTCCAAGAAGAGATGTTTACGTATTACAAGTCTAAAACTCTGAGGAAAGATGAGGCTGCATAGAAACATGTATGCTGTCTGCATACCAATGATAACCAAAGTCATAGGGTAGGAGAGAAAGTCCACCAATAAAAACTTGAGTGAGCTGAGATATCAAAGCCTGTGGCAACATTCTGAGAACTCCAAGGTTCACCTGTTGAGTAGAAAGAACAAGCTCAGAAAATCAACAGAGGAGCTGTATTGGAGAAGTAGAGACAAAGTCAGGAAAATAGTTTCTTGTGGAAACCCAGGGAAGAGAATTTTTTTTTTTAAGAACCTGAAGTGATCTTCAGAAAGAGTTCAAGAAAGACAGTGAAGGGGCACATTATAGGATGATTAAGTCACTTCTTGAGACACCTGTGTGATACATATGAGTGCCTGGTTCAAGTCTGACTATTTCACTTCTGGTCTAGCTTCTAGCTAATGCACACTCTGAGAGATGGCAGATGATTGGACATGTGCTTGAGCCCCTGTCACTCATATGGAAGACCCAAGTTGAGTTCTGGGTTCCAGACTTTGGCCTTACCCTGTACTGGACACTGTAGATATTGAAAAGGGAGTGAACTAGCAGATGGGAAATCTTTTTTTTTTTTTTTCATCTTAAAAAAAGAAAGGGTCCTAGTAGATACCACTCTTCAGGAGGGTTAACCAGATGTGAAATTATGTGAACCAAAGCCACATTAGAGGGGCTGAGAAATAGATGGAAGATGAATAAATAAAGGCATTTTCATTTAAGAGGTTCAAGGAAAGAGAGAAGACACAACAATAACTCGGAGGAAGTTGTAGATAGGATTTGACTGTACTTAATGGAAGAGCTTGAACACAATTTAAAAAGCCAATAGGAAAATCTAGTTAACAGGATGAAACCACGAATAAGGGAAAGTACATATTATTCATGTGTCTCAGTGCTCCCACAGAAGCAAAAGTTGCTATAATCTATTGTTCAATATGAGCTGTAGCCTTAGCTCCTGGGTGACAAACCTCCTATATTTCAGCAAGAAAAAGAGAAAGAGCGCAGAGAGAGAGACAGAGACAGAGAAAGAGACAGAGAGATTGCAGGCAGATTCAGGTCACCAACAAATTTGTATCTGGGAAGACAAATGATTTCTTACATAGTAGCTTTTATTTTCATCTCTCTTTCACTATAAAGTGAACCTGGGATAAAAACACCTGGAGCAAGGACTTACACTTCTAGAATGAAAGAATAGCTGTGCCTGTTCCTAATCCTTCCTTCACTGATGACCAAGAACACTGCACACTGCATGGAAAAAAGCAGAAGGTAATATCGAGAGCTAGAGAGATGGTAATGGACTGACTGGACCTTGGGCTATGAGAAACAATATGTCAAGTAAGTTCCCCAGGTTTTCTTTTTCTTTCACATAGACTTGGAGCTGAAGAAGCAGGCAATGCCAGTAGGCACACACAAAACAGCTTCAACTCCAATGTACTAGGAAACATGAAGCTTTGCAGGACAGAAACCTGGGTAGTAACTCACACTACCAAAAAAAAAAAAGCAGGGGGGGGGGGGGACAAAGAACCATGGCCTATGTTCACCTGCATCAAACAAAACAAAGAGGTAGGCTCAGACATCCACCTGCGTGATGCTGTAGTGAGACATGTCTCCCAACTAGGGTGCTAACAAGAACTGGATGTGGGGCGCAGAAGATGGAAGACAGCCCTCTCTATTACTACCAGGGCAGTGTCAGAGGAGTCTGACTCTCTCAGCTTCCAACAGTTGTAATGAAGCACTCCCCTCCATCATGGATTCTGTGAGGAGCAAGTATGGGGCTTCAACTTCTAAGTGTAAGCAGAAGTAACAAGGAATTCACCTATCTTGGCTATATGCTGCTGGGTTCCTGGCATCCCATAGTAGAATGTAAGTTTCTATTTTGGCATCCCCACTTCGAACCCAGTTTTTCTCTGTGCTAATGCATCTTGGGAGGCAGAGAATTATGGCTCAAATTCTTGGGCAACTATCACCCATATGAGGGACCAGGTTGGAATTCCAATTTCATAACTCTGGCCTGATGCCCCCTAGTCCTACAGGCATTTGGAAATGAACCAGTGGATAAAATTCTCTCACTCTCTTTCTCTCCCACCCCCACTTCTCTCTCCCTCACCATGTTTTTCAGATAGATGAAAATAAATATTTAGATTCCAATTGAAACTCCTTTATCATAACAAGAGCAAGGGAGGTCTAAATGTACAACATCAGATAATCAATAGATGCCAACACCGAGGTGACATCAATGTTAGAATTAATCTGACAAAGACTTTAAAACATCTGCCATTAAAATCATGGAGACCAACTAAGAAATACATGTAACAAAGGAGATAGATAGAACTCATAATGGAAATACAAGTCTCAGTAAAAAAAAAAAAACAGAAGATATGAATAATAATCAAAAGCAAATTTTAGAATTGAAAAATACAATAACGAGGATAAAAGGCTGGAAACATTGGATGACCTCAAAAGCATGTTGAAGAACACAGAGGAAAGAATCAGATAACTTATTAACAGAACAATTTAAATTAGACATATCTGAAAAATAAAGATGGAAAATCAACTTAAAAATGAAACAGATTCAGGCATTCTGTTACCACAGTCTCATGGAAGAAAAGACAAAAATAGGACTGAAAAAAGTATTCACAGAATAATAGTTTTAGAACTGTTTCTTGTTTTTAAGCTTTATTTAATTTTATTGCAAAGTCAGATATACAGAGAGGAGGAGAGACAGAGAGAAGATCTTCCATCTAATGATTCACTTCCCAAGTGACCACAACGGCCGATGCTGTGCTGATCCGAAGCCAGGACCCAGGAGCTTCTTTCGTCTCTCACGCTCGGGTGCAGGGTCCCAAGGCTTTGGGCCATCATTGTCTGCTTTTCCAGGCCACAAGCGGGGAGCTGCATTGGAAGTGGGGCTGCCGGGATTAGAACAGATGCCCATATGGGATCCTGGCATGTTCAAGGCGAGGCCTTTAGCCACTGGGCACTAGTTTTAGAATTTTTCACACACACACACACACACACACACACACACACACACACACACACACAGAAGCTGAGTGAAACCGAAACGGGATAAGGGTAAAGAAAGCCACCAATAAGAGAGTATATTCTGAAATCAAAGACATAAGAAAGAATCTTGATAACAGGGAGAGGAAAAGGTGTTCCCTACAAATAAACAAGACTTGGAATAACAGCAAATATCAGAAACCATGGAGGCTGATATCGGCACTCTCATGTTTATAGCTGCTTGAGACATAACTGTGAACATGTGGAATCAATGGGGATATCAGTCAACTGATGACTGGACAAAGCCAGTGTGCCATGCACACACAATAAAATACAGCCATTAAGAAGAACCAAGTTCTGACAGTTGCTACAAAATCAGTGGAAATTATGCTAGATACAGAATGCAGACCCAGGTAGACAAGCATCATGATGTCCTCACTGTGGAGGCTAATGTAAAGTGTTGAAGTATATGAATGTCGTATTACTTACTACACGTATAACCATAATTTTTCTGTCCTGGATTATGCTATCTACATGGCAGTCCACCCCTTCTTTCTCATTGTGTAAGCATGGTCATGAATATACATTATTTGATATTAGCATCTCTGTGTTCAAGAAAAATAGTATGTAAATGTATGTATATAAGATCTACACACAAAGTGTCAAGATGTTAAAAAAACTATCAAATCTTAAGACACATTTAAAAGTGCTTTAAAAAGTACAGAATCATACTTTTCATGTGTTGAAAGAAACGTCAGCTCAGAGAACTACATCCATCTAAATTCTTCATCAAGAATAAGTGAAATTAGGCCCCAGCACAGTAGCCTAGCCGTTAAAGTCCTCGTGTTACATATGGGCACTGATTCTAATCCCAGTGGTCCCGCTTCCCATCCAGCTCCCTGCTTGTGGCCTGAGAAAGCAGTCAAGGACAGCCCAAAGCCTTGACACCCTGCACCCGCATGAGAGATCCGGAAGAGGCTCTGGGTTCCTGGCTTCAGATCAATGCAGCTCCAGCTGTTGCAGCTGCTCGGGGAGTCAATGAACAGACGGAAGATCTTTCTCTCTGTCTCTCCTTCTCTCTGTATATCTGACTTTGCAATAAAGGTAGAATAAATTTTTAAAAAATAAGTGAAATGAGAACAGCCTGATAACAGACAGCAGAAAAAATTGTTACTAGCAAATGTGTCCTGAAAGAATTGCTAAAGGAAATTTTATAATCAGAAAGAAAATCCATACAAGGACTCTGAAAAATCAGGAAGTAATAAAAATTAAAACACAAATAAATTAATAAACTTTTCTGAATGAGCCTATTAAAATCTGCTTGATAACTGAAGCAAGAATTAAACATACTTTTACAGGATTCTAAAGATATTTAAAGAAAAGATTTAAGGTAATTATACAAAAACAGAGCGAAATGATAGAAAGAGAAGAAACTCATAATATTTTACTCCAAGTGGTAAAAGCAAAACACTAGCAGAAAAAAATGGTAAGTTATGTATGTATAATGCAGTATCTGGAGCAAACACTACCAAAGCTATGCAAAGAGATACAGCAAAAACCACAACAGAAAAGCGTATTTGGCACCGCGGTTAAGATGCCAGCTGAAACTCACACCCCAGAAAAGGATGCCTGGCGTAGAGGTACATATTTCAAAATGCTCATTCCACTGAGAAGGTGCAACATTTCTGAATGTGTATACTGGTGCACACCAAACAACAGAATTGTAAAATATGTGAAGCAGAACTGCCAAATATGTGAAAAAGAAATAGATCTAGTCAGAGACTTCAACACTCCACACCAACAACCAACAGAAGAACTAAAACACAGATCAGCAAGCATACGCGACTCAGCAGCCTCCTCACTCAACATCTCTCCCGAATGCGCCTAGAATACCTCACCTAGCGGAAAAGATACGCTGTTATCACATGCTGCCCAAGCATCTCAGACTATTAAATAATCCTCAATGGTTAAAATAGTCGAAATCCATGAAGAATACGCTCTGCCACAATGCAATCAAACTGGAAGTCACTAACAGGAATGTAAGAGGAAAAATATCCCAACACTCGGAACAGTGGGAACAGCACAGTTGTAAATAATGCACAGATGAAAGAGAAAGCTGCCAGGGAATGGTAAAAGTCATCAGATTGGGAAGTCAAAATTTGTAACACAGTGCTATATCAGTGCTAAGAAGAAAACGTATAATAATCAATGTGGGGCCCGGCGCCGTGGCGCAAGTGGTTAAAGGTCCTCGCCTTGCACGCCCGGGATCCCATATGGGCGCCGGTTCTAATCCCGGCAGCCCCGCTTCCCTTCCAGCTCCCTGCCTGTGGCCCGGGAAAGCAGTCGAGGACGGCCCAAAGCTTTGGGACCCTGCACCCGCGTGGGAGACCCGGAAGAGGCTCCTGGCTTTGGACCGGCATAGCATTGGCCGTTGCGCTCACTTGGGGAGTGAATCATCGGACGGAAGATCTTCCTCTCTGTATATCCGCCTTTCCAATGAAAAAATAATAAAAATAAATCTTTAAAAAAATAATCAATGTGTACACTAGAAAAAGACACAAAAAGACACAATACTTCAAAACAATAATATATGCCACCCCCCATCACAAGAGTATGATGAGTAAACAGAGCAATCAAAAAAAAAAAAAACCTGGAAAGCAAAAACTTCTAGCACCAGCAATCCTATTCAGTCTTGGGTTTGAATCTAAAACAAAAGATAAGAAAAGGGAATCAAAGGAATACAGATTGGAAAGGAAGAAATGAAACTGCCACTATTTTCATATGCCGTCTACATAGGACGTCTTCATATTTTCTACATAGGACATTCCAGGAAATCTATTTGCCTCCAAAATACTTTCTACACACATTACCCAGGTTTCATAAGGTTGAAGGATACAGAATCAATATCCAAAAGTCAACTGATTTTGTATGCACTATCAATAAAAATCTGGATGTCAAAATTTAAAATAAAGTATTAATTTTTTAAAATGAGAAACTTTAATATATTAAAATGCACCGACTTTTCATTGAATAAACCCAATAACATAAATGAATGATGACATGTACGATGTTCATGATCTGCTAAATATGTCAATTCTCTCCAAACTGAGATACAAGCTTGATGCAATCGCTGTTTGATTTATAAGAAGTTAACAAGAATTTTAGATTATAATGTATAGGAAAAGACAAAATAAGTATAACAACCAAAACAATTTCGAATAGAAAGGTCAATTCATAAGTCTGTGTGGTTCCAAGCTTATTCCACAGCTTAAGCAATGAAAATTGTGCAGTATTGGTGGATGGGTACACAGACAGACTCTAGGGTGGCATACACAGCCAGTCTTCTGTCTGTAGCACCGGCATCCCATGCGGATGTAGGTTCATGTCCTGGCTGCTCCACTTCCCATAAAGCTCCTTGCTTATGACCCGGGAGAGCAGCAGATGATAGCCCAGATATTTGGGACACTACACCCACTTGGGAGACCTAGAGGAAGCTCGTTGCTACGAGTTCTGAATTGGCCCAGTTCTGGCGCTGCAGCCATTTGGGGAGTGAATGCACAGATAAAGCCCCCCATCTTTATCTCTCTCTTTCATCTTTCCTTCTCTCTCTATATAAAATCTGATGTTCAAATAAAAATAAGTTAATCTTAAAAAACAGACTGTGAGAAGGAAATAGGGAACTCAGATATAAGCAAAGATGTTCAACTTCTTATGACCACACCTTGTAGAGGTAGCCCCAAATGAATTACAATCCTAAATGTAAAATTATATAATATCCTGAATACCATGAAAGAGCAAAGAATGAGATAAAATCTTTGATAAAGAGATAAAAAATATAAAATATGTTTACAAACTGCAAATATGAAAAAAGAACTATCTAGAAAATGTAAAGAATTCTCATAGCTAGCTGTGCAGTAAAATAGCAATCCATTTAGAAAACAGACATGTCACAGTTGGCAAATAAGCACATGACAAGATGTTCGGCATCAGCACCAATGAATAAATACAAATACAACGTACAATGGAACATCAGTATACACCTATATAACTGCTGCTAATTAAAAAAAATATTTAAAGCATGCAACTCTAGTAGGGACGTGGAGAAATTGAATCAACACTACACTGCTAACAAGACTATGAAAAGGGACCATTATACTGGAAAACAGACTGGTAGTCTCTTAACACAAAATTAAATAATTAAATTAAATATTAAATTAAAATTTTATCCCTGAAAAATTAATTTCTATGTTTACATGAAATACTTTATGTGTGTATCAGCTTAAGTTTAAATAAGCAAAAAAGCAGAGTCAACCACAAACGGCTTCCACGGGTAAATTGTTAAGTCAATTCTGGAACATTCATCACATCGAATGTGAATACAAAGAATTGACCACAGATACACACAACAACCTGTAGGAATCTCCAGAGAACCATATTGACTGATACAATCCAGTTCCCAAAGGTACCTTCTGCATGTGATTCCACGCAAATGACATTCAGGATATGACACTCTCACGAGATGGAGAACAGACCGGTGGTTTTCAGCAAATGAGGGACAGAGGGATTAGGTACCATTATAAAACAGTGACATCAACAGTCTGTGAGAAAACAAACAATTCTCTCTCTTGGCTATGTCAATGGCAGTTTTCTGGTTCTGGAATTGTCATGTAATTCTGTAAGATGCTGTTATTGGAAGAAACTAACAGGTGCAGAGATTCTCCGCGTGTGTGTGTGTGTGTGTGTGTGTGTGTGTGTGTGTGTTGCTTCTCATACCACCATGTGAATTTTAAGATATAGCAAAATGCATAGGAAAGTTTAACTTTAGAAATATTGAGTGAGGAAGAAGAAGCATGCTCATTAGAAATACAAATATTTTCTAGGGATAGTAAAGCAATATCACAGTAAGTTTCTGGTAGGATTCCTGGTGTTTTTGAGACTGGTAACCATGAATTTATAACACAGCAAACTAATCTATTGTGGTAGCTCTCAACACCTGTGCTATACTGTTTGGGTACAGAGAAAATAGGCGGTGGGGCTTGTTCAGGATACAGGCATAAGAAACAGGTACAAGAGCAACAAGAAACAAAGGCCAATTGTTCTCCAGTCCCCGCCTGTCCTTGTGCTCCCTGCTCTTGCCTTGGCTCGGAATGCGGTCTTCCTAGCATCAGCAAGTTTTCTGCTATGAGCTGCTCCCTCATCAGCCTTGTCGTGGAGTCAGCTTACTCTTCCAATTCCTGGGGCTAGTTAAAAGGACAGTTCTGAAAGTATGCCTCCCTGACCTCTAGAGGAATGAAACCACCTCACATAGTCTGCTTTCTTCAAAATCTGTAGATCTGAACTGTAATCTCATCTAAAAGTGACACTCTGCCAACAATCTCTAGACTGTTTCTTTATCTAGCAAACCAGGACATGAAACTCACTCATTCGAATGAGTGGGAGGTGGATTTCTTATTCTTTTACGTATGCCTAAGAAGCTGGTGTCCTGCACTTAGTGGTGCTTGATCAATGCTGACTGTATGGTATGGAGATTTATTGAAATGATGGAACCCTCTACCGGTGGGACCAAGTGGGAAGTAATTAGCTCACTGAAGGTATCACCCATGGAAGGGATGAACACAGGTGCCAAAGAGTGTGACAGCCACCATGAGAGTGTCATCAGAAAACCGTGACATCCCACACACATTTGGCTCTTTCTGCACATAGCTCCTTCCTTGTCTGCTCCTTTTTCATGCTGTGATGCAACCAAAGTGGCTCTCACCAGACATTTAGCCTCCAAAGAGGCCATGGAAGCCTCCTTGCTTGATGGGCACCTAGCTTCAGTTTGTTACAGCAATAGAGAATAGCTGACAGTCCCTTGGTCCAATGCTTGGATTTTATTTATGTCTGTGGACTGTCCTTACCTTGATGATTACTCCAGGTACTTCTTACACATCTGAAATCTCCCAGACTCACCCCCCCCCAAAAAAAACTATTAATTTACTTGTTTTGAGTTCTGTGGACACATGTAAATATCTCCAAAGGTACATCATTCAAAAAAGGAGTATGAACTACTGTCCTTAACTTAAAGATAGAAATGTCATGTCCCCAGGCCCACAGGCTGGCAGCTGCCATTAACCCAATGGTCATGGCATCAGGCACCTTTTCTACTCGGTCTGAGGATCACATCCCATCTCTTGGACACCCTATGTTCTGCCATGTCTTTGCTCCTAGGTCTGCTGATGTCCCAAGTATACTCTTTCCCAAGTTTTTATGTCCTGGCAGAAGTTCCTCCCACAGCTAAGAATTCCCATCTCTCTATTCATACGTCTCTGTATATTTCTAAAGCCACATGACACAGTGTGTTGACTGCTAGTTTTAGCCTGATCGAATTGTCTGTAAAAACAGGTGCCTATCACCCTCATGTGCCAGACTGACAAACCTCTCTAGAACATTACCCTCTGTGCGACTTTGGACTAGCTCTTGCAAACCCTCACGGTAAGTGCAGCATGCAGCTCCAAAGATTCCCACTGTCTGTTGGCACACACCGCTCTGCTGTGCTACTGTTCTATGCCAGTCTACCGGAGGGCGTTTAAGGCCAGCAGTGGCTTCCCAGTTTCCTAAGACTTTCTCTTATACAGATGGGGCATCGGTGCTGCCTGACTTGGGGTCTGTTTGCATTTCTCACATGGACCAACTGTTTGCTCAGTTCCAGCATCACCCCATGTACCTTGCCACACTGCATGTCTGCCCTCAGTAGCTGGAAACCTGCCAGTCCTTCTAGTCTGGGCCCGGTCCTTCCATTCTGCACTGCTACAGGGGGAGTTGCAGTGCAGCAGTTAAGAACAAAGATGAAAGAGGTCAGAGCGACCTGGGTTACAACACTGGACTCAGCAGGAAACACGAATCCTCCTGGTCTCTGCTATCTGACTTCATGGTGTCGTGTAACCTAAGTGATAAATACAGATGATTTAACACAAGACAACTGTTATTGGTTCAGCCCTCAGTATCTATATCACATTGCCACACCTCCCTCCTAGATAGCTGCATTTTTCTTCGTTTTCCAACCTACATCTGCATAATTTAAAACTTTGTAGATTTCCATGGCCTGTTTGTAATGTAATAGTAATGTAGCCAGAGTTTTGATCATGCCTAGGCAAGCAATAGCCTCTTGTGAGTTATTAAGAGTTAGTTTCAGCACAGCAGTGACTGGAGTTACCTTGGAACACAGATTATGCCCTACCTCTCCATGATCTGTTAGAGAGCTGCCCCCTTTATTTTCCCAGAGGTGACTCTGTATAAAGAATGCAATAGTCTCATCTCTCTAAACAAGACAATGAAAACAATTCTGATTGACAGAGAAACACAGCCTCTGTCATGGCCATCGGTCATCTCATTATTTGGATGGTCAGGACTGCCCTTCTGGGCATTCTATACCAGCTTTCTTTATCTCACAGCTGCTAGAAATACCTGTCTGTAACTTTCAGTGCTTATAATTAGCGGCCCCAGGTCTTCTGTTTCCATTAAGACCAATACTTCTAAGAATAACAGCAAGAAAAGCTGAAAACCATACAAGTATCTGTTTGCAGGTATCTGGGAGCTGTTGAAAGATCCAAGAGTTGAGGGCCATAATCCCATGGAGAACTGTGTGTGGAGACACTTCCATTGGCAGGAGCACGTTGGCATGTAGCAAGCTGAAGCCAGCCAGAAAATGGAACAGAAGCCAAAGAAAGAGCATTATCTGGGCAGAGCTTTCCATATTACCACAGAACCAGGGGAACAAAAGGCAGAGTTTGAGCCAATCAAAACACTCAGATAGTTTCAATGGCTTATATCTAGTTAGGAAAACTGGAAGACCTCCCACCCATTAGTTCGTTCTCCAGATGTCTACCGTGGCCAAAGCTGGACCTGGGAGCCAGGATCTCAATGCAGTCTCCCTTGTGAATGGAAGAAACTCAAAATTCCTTGAGTCTTTACTGCTGCCTCCAAAGGATTGCCTTGGAATCAAGCTGAAGCCAGAAGCCAGAGCCAGGAATCTAAACTAGATACCCTAAGGCAGGATGTGGGACTCTTAACCACAAGTCTGAAAGCTAATGCCCAATTCTCTCTCTTAGAGGACCAAAGTCCTAGAGAAAAGCAGGTCACAGTGAAAGCCACCACACTGTGTGCAGGCCTGGGTCGTTTTCCCATGAGGACAGTATCTGGTGGTGACATCAGACTTTAGGAAGAGTTAGTAAAACGTGATTGATTTTCAATTGTGATTTCTGCAGTTCCTCAGCCTAACAGTGAAGACAGAGACCATCTTCCAAGAGCAATGCAAACTCCAGCCAGATCCTACCCTGAACGACTGAGTTCTGACCCTTCTTCTTCTATTGGCCTGCTGTATGAATCAGTTCTGGGCGAGGAAATCATCCTTATGAGCCTGCAGAATTCCAACTTTCAATAAAATATGATCAGATAGAAAACTAAAAAAAAAAACAAAACAAAACAAAACATCTCATGGCAGCGAGTTCAATGCATAGGAGCTGGTCGATCATCAGTTTGACCTAACATCGATCCAGTAAAATACTGGATAAACCCAAAAACAAACACAGAAAGGAATTTGCTAGACCGGGTGGGGAAATGGGTTCATAGAATAAAACACTGCTCTGCAAAAACTTGTAGACAAACCAGAAGATGAAGAGAGCCACAGTCTCCCCAGAACGAGACACCTACAAACACAGCCAGCAAGAGCATCCCACACTGTGGCTGACCAGTCACCTCAAGCTCACCTTTGGAAAGGCTGCTTGTCACTGACTCTGAGAAGCAGATGGACAGGAGAAGTCCCGTACCCATGTAGGCAATGAATGTGTTCATTCTGATCCAGGCTCTTGGTTCCCACAGAGATAGAAATATCAAACAATGACCCAGCATCACGTGCAACTAGGCGGAGAGTTCATTAAACAGCCAGGAAATAAACACCCATTCACATGAGTGTGGCCCATTACATGAGGGGGCCAGAGTTGATGGTCAGCGAGACAAACAAGGGGAAAAAATGGTGTTTGCCATCGGAAAGGCCCGTTCTAGAGTGTAAGATGAGGAGAGCAGGGGAGGCCCACCCCAGACAAGACTAACTCAAGGGAAAGAGTCCAAGAGGACATTTAGTCCAAGGGCATTCCAAGGTATATTCTGAGGGCCTATAGAGCTGTCTCCCACCTTCCAAGCCATTTGACAATGAAGGAGCTGGTGTCTCCAACTGCATACATAAACAGAGTAAAACGTAAGCATGCACATGCATGCAGAGCTGGCTAGGCCGCCCCACCCGGGGAACTGGGTGTACCAGACTCATAGTTAAAGAGACTGCGTTTAGGTACCAGCACCGGGGCTTAACAAGTTAAACTTCTACTGCAGTGCAGAAACCCCGAACGGATGCCACTGGGGCACTGCTGATCCCGCAGGGTCACATGATCACTACCACATTTTCAAATTGGGTCCTCGTGAACTCCGTAATCCTGGCAATGGGAGGGAAAATAATGCAAAGTACAACAAAGCCTTGTGTTTTCACAAAACCTAAGATACTGGTTTTTCTCTTTTCTACAGCTTAGCTAAAATGGGGAGAAGGGAATTCCCAGCCAGAGCTTCAGCTTTAGGCATCTGGTTAAAATGGGGAATGGCAGGGCTTGGCGCAGTAGCCTAGTGGCTAAAGTCCACCACTTGGGAAGTGAACCAGTGGATGCAAGATCTTTTTCTCTGTCTCTCTTTCTCTCTGTAAATCTTACTTTCCAATAAAAATTAAATAAATCTTTTTTTTTTTTTTTAAACTGGCACCCATATGGGATCCCGGGTGTGCAAGGAGAGGACCTTAACCACTGTGCCACTGCGCCGGGCCCTAATCACTTTTTTTTTTTTTTTTTTTTGGCTTCTGTAATAAGTGCTCAGCTAGCTGCATAGAGAACTAAGCAAAGCCATGACAGGCCTCAGGACAGCCTAGACCTAAGTTTCAGTTTCCTAGAATTGACTGGCCACTTCCTCAAAGTGGGTTGCAACCCACGCTAGACAGAGCCGACCAATCAAAAGAGACCTGAAAAGTCCCCGGTTAACAGGTGGTCTCAGGTAATAAAGATCGACCAATCATAAATTCCACCTGCGTCTGTTTGTAGAATTTGTGACCTCTTCTTGTAGTTTAGTATTATATAACAAAAGCCCTATCTGAACCATGTAACAGGTGTGGACGGGGTCCTTGTCAAGACTCCAGTGCATTGAATGAGACTTGGACCCTAGCTCAAGCTAACAATAAAGTCTCTTTGCTTTTGCACTGTTGCATGTGGAGGTTTTCTGTCCATGGCTGGGAACAAATTCCGGGTCCCAGCAGTTACAGCCATAGAAGTGTTATTTGCAGAGGGAACAGGTGAGCAGGGAGACGAGGGAAAGAGAAAGTACTTCCTGGGAGAAGGCCGGGAGGTGGGGTGCCTTTCGAAAGGAGAAAAGGGAGAGAGACACCAAAGGTTTGAGGAAGGGTCTTGGGATTTTAAGGCTCCCTGACCCTTCCTTGTTGGTCGGGAACCTACACGTAAAAGGTTCCCCATTGGTGGTTTCCTAACCAGTTAGGAAGTGGCTGGGCACTCCTGGTGCCGCCCACCTGAAGGTGTGACCAAGATTTCAGTAAGCTTAGACTGTCTCAGACACTGAGAAAAGCCATGCTTGCAATGCCACACTCCATATAAGAGCCCTGGTCTGAGTCCTATTTTTCTCTGCTTCTTTTTCCTAGTTAATTAATTTGAACAGCAGAGAGAAAGAAAGAGGGAGAGCTCCTTAAATGGCCACAATGGCGAGGCACGGCAAGATCAAAGCCATGGAACTCCCTCTGCGGCTCCTCTGCAGGTGGCAGGGAACCAAGCACTTGGGTCATCTGCTGCTTGCTCACACTCAGCAGGGATTTGAATTAGAAGGAGAGCTTGGTACTGAAACTGGTGCTCACACAGAATGCCAAAGTCACATGTGGCAGCTTAACGTGCAGAGCCACAACGTGAATCCCTGCTGCTCTGCTTCTGATCCAGTTTCCTCTCAGCCCCCTGGAAAACTCAAATGGAGTTCCTGGCTCCTGGCTTTAGCCTTTAGCTGTAATGGGCTTTAGCCTTTAGTTGATGGCTAGCACCGGCTTTACCAGTTAGTTTAATTGACAGCAGATAGCTCAGAAATGGAGTCCCCATACCTTCCCCTTCCTACCTCCTCTCACTCCATTCAGGTTAACTGAAGGTCAGAAACCAGCTTCAGAGGCTCCTTGTGCATGCGCTGTGCCTCCTATTGTACTAGGTTAATTAACTACATGAAATCTTTGGGCTCTGGTGGCTTCACTAAGCTTGCGCAATAAAGACTCCTTCCAAAATCGTAGGTCCAGAGTGATCTCTCTCCGACTCTACAAAGTAGCCTGCTCCACCCCCTGGGCTTTGCAGCCATTTGAAGAGTGAAGCCGTGGATGAACCATCTCTCCTTTGATCTCTTTCTCTCTCCAACCCTCTATTGTCATGCTGCCTTTCAAATAAATAAGTAAATTATTTATAAATATTTATTTTTAAAGTAGATGGCACATGAGAACACAAGGGTTAAAGTAAGCAGAGGGATAGAGTTATTAAGCTAGACTCAACAAGAACTGATAAAAGAAAAATTACAGCGGCAGAAATAAAGAATACTATTGATGAGCTTAGCACACTGGATGTAGCTGATGAAAGTCTCTGAACTTGAAGATGTGGCAGCAGCAGCTGCTGAAAGTGAAAAGCAGAGAGAAAGAGAAAGAAGCTGAGAACGTGGAGAATAATATCCAGGAGCTGTCAGACAACTGCAAAAGGTGTCAGAAACCCAGACAGGGAAGGAGAGAAGAGAGGGTAAACAACAAAACAGGAGAGACACTTAAAACCACTAAAACCTCCCCCAAATAAGTGTGGGACTCCAAACCACACATCCAGGAAGTTCTGGAAGTTCAAATGCAACCACCCCCCCCCCCACCTCCTCACCTCCAAAAGTTCAAGGAAACACAGACATTCAGGAGCAGAGATAAGCAGCACCTCTAGCAGTGGCTCAGAAACCAAGCCAGACAGACAAGGGGTGAATTATTTAAAGTGTTGAGGAAACACACAAACACCCAACTAGAATTCCGTGTGCCACAAAATTACCCTTCAACAGTGAAGAAGTAAGAACTTTCTCAGCAGAAAGAAAAAAAGGGGGGGAGGCTGGTGAGGGGTTTGTTGTCAGTAAATCTGCCTTACAAGACATGTTAAAATAAGTTTTCACAGAGAAAGAAAATGTTGTCAGACCTTGAACTGCACAAAGAAGAATCACGGGAGGTGGAGCAGGCAGGGGGAAAATAAATAAAATAATTTTTCTTGTTCTCCGCTGACCTAGGAAGTAACGGCTGATTAAAAATAATGATAGCAACAATGTTTTCAGTGATTATAATTTGAATAAGTGAAATGAATGACAACAGTGATATCAATGAAAAGCCAGAATTAGGACTACTATGTTATTACAAAGTAGTATCTATGCCCTCTCTATGGAGTCTTATAATTTTATTATCATAAGTGTGCCGGATTTGTGGTAAATATATAAAACAATGATAGGTTGAAATGTATATGGCAGATACAGATAAAAGATACAAGAATCGAGAAGGATAAATAAAGTTTGCACTAATCAAAAGAACAAGGGAGAAGCTAAACTCATTTCAGATCATGTAGATTTCAGAGTAAGTAGACTTAGTAGGGATGAAGAGGTGCATTGTATCATGATTGGATAGATCTGAATTAATGAAGAACATTCCTTAAAATGTGTGTGTGTGTGTGTGTGTGTGTCTGTGTGTGTGTGTGTCTGTGTGTGTGTGTGTGTGTGTGTGTGTGTGTGTGTGTGTGTTGGGGGGAAACTGATAGAACTTCAAGGGGAAATAGATGAACCCACGAGGAATTGTCAGTAAGGGGAAGGTCCTGCAGGTGGCCAATCAGGAAGGACACAGTTAAACAGAGACCTGCTATTGTACAACTTGGTGTCACTGCCATGTACAGATTAGCTCATCTAATCAAATCACACCACACATTTCCCTCAAGTCATATGGGCCGCTCACCAAGCTGGACCACTGCTTGTGGAAACACTTTTAAAAATGGGAACCATACAACATTACATGTTACACCAAAATAAAATTAAACTATAAGTCGGTAACCAAAAGACACCTGGAAAATTCCCCCCAAATATTTGGATTTCTACTTGTATTGCATGAAGGTCACAGAATTTAATTTTTATGATGATAACTTTTGCTTTCTTTGTGTCCTAGTTCATGATCAGTTTTAGGAATGTTTCTATTTATATTTGAAAGGCATATATATAAATATATATTATATATTTATATAATATATATATATAATATTTCCTGACAAGTAAGGGTAAATTCTTATAAATCAGTCTGTTATTCTGCTTAATAAATTACACATATCTATTTATATATCAAAAATATTTGGGGATTAAACAACATACTTGTAAAGAACGTAATTAATGAAGGAATCTCATGAGAAATTTAGAAATATGCTGAACCACATGGAATGAAGATACAACTTTTCAAATTTTGCACATGACTCAAAAGCACTGCTTTGAAAGAAATGTACAGCATTGGAGGATTATCTTAGAAAAAAAAAAGGTCATAAATCAGTCACTGGTGCTTCCACCTCAGGCAACTGGAGAAGAAACAATTCAATCTAAAGCAAATAGAGGAAAATAAATAAGAAAAATTAAAGCAGAAATCAATGTAATCAAACACAAATAATTGCCGCTATCATTGTGCCTCTCCAAGTTGGATTGCCACCCATGAGGCCAACATCCCATATGGGTGCCAGTTCAAGGTCTGGATACTGCAACCCAAGCCAAATCTCCATTGGTTAGCCTAAGAAAGCAGTGGAAGATGGCCCAAGTCCTTGTGCCCCGCAGCCATGTGGGGAGCCTGAATGGTGCTCCAGTCTTCCCACCCAGCCTGGCTGTTCTCGTCATTTGGTTCAGGACCAGCTGATGGAAGATTCTCTTCCTTTCTCGCTCTATTTCTTCTGCTTTTCCTTCTTCTTATTCATGTAAATCTGCCTTTCACATAAATAAGTAAATATTAAAGAACAACAAAAAGAAAATAAAAAAACAGAAATCCGGACACAATATTCAGGAAACAAGAATTTGCTCTTTTTTTTTTTTTAAGATTTATTTTATTTTCATTACAAAGTCAGATATACAGAGAGGAGGAGAGACAGAGAGGAAGATCTTCCATCCGAAGTTTCACTCCCCAAGTGAGTGTAACGGCCAATGCTATGCCGATCCGAAGCTGGGATCCAGGAACGTCTTCCGGGTCTCCCGCATGGGTGCAGGGTCCCAAGGCTTTGGGCCATCCTCGACTGCTTTCCCAGGCCAAGCAGGGAGCTGGATGGGAAGTGGTGCTGCCGGGACTAGAACTGGTGCCCATATGGGATCGCGGGCATTCAAGGTAAGGAGTTTAGCCGCGAGGCCACACCGCCGGGCCCATGAGAATTTGCTCTTTTGAAAGATGAACAGAATCAGTAAACCTCCAGTTAAGCTACTCTGGAAAAGAAGGGAAAAGGCAGAGATGATTGATATCAGAAATTAAGAAGAAAATAAAACTAAAGATCCCATGATACTGAGAGGTAAAATAGAAGGATAAGATGACCAACTCCGTAGCCACACATCAGTTCACCCTAGATTAAATAGATTATATTCTCAAAAGACACAAATTCCTGGCCTCATACAACAAAAACTGAGTGGTTTGAATAGATCTATATCAACCGAAGAACACAAATCAATAATCTTTCAATAAAAAAATAAATGTTCCAGATGGATCCACTGGTAAATCCCCCACAAAGCTGCAAGGGAAAATTACCATAATGCCAGCAGAGAAAAGCAGGGGGAAATGCTTCGGAAGTCATTTCCACATGCCTGCACTATGCTACCACTGCAAACCAGTCATCATCAGAAGATAAAGCAATACGAACATAGATCCAATATCTTCAACAAAACCGTAAGAACATTTTAAAAGATTATTTATTTGGTAGAGTTACAGAGAAGAAAGGAAAGAGCGGAGGATGGAAGGAGAGAGACAAAAAGAGAACTCTTAAATTTGAGAGAAAAAAACCTGAGCGGGTGTTGTGGTATAGTGGGTTAAATTCTGGCTGTTCGTTCTCTGCTATTCATGCGGAATGCCAAGCTGGAGCTTCCGGTTTTCGGTTTTCAGCTTGTCCTCCTTCGGGCTATTGCAGACATTGAAGGAGTGAATCAGTAGACGGAAGATCCTTCTGTCTGTCCCTCCCTCCTGCTGTCCCCTCTCTTTGTGGCACAATGCCTTTCAAAGACATAAATCTTCCGAAAGTGACAATAGCGCTGCTACAATTCTTTTACAGTCTCGGAAACACAAACAAACCACAGCATCGAATCTTGAGAAATAGAAACCTGCGTTCACTAACGATGGCACAGCCGCTGTGGGAGACAGTCTACCCTCCCGGCAGCTCCTGGCAAAGTGAGCACAGACACGCAATCTTGTAATTTTGCTTCTGGGTGTCTACCCAAACGAGCGGAAAGCTTTACACAAACACACACTAAGTCTGCACTTGTTTCAAGCAGCTTTAGTCACCGTTTCTAAAACTTCCACGCACCAGGATGTCCTTCAGAGGATGAACGGATAAATGAACTGCAACTCATCCAGGCAATGAAATATTATTCAGTGCTATAAAGAAATGGGCTATCAAGCTTCAGGGAGATCTTAAATGCAAAGAGGAAGAAGCCAGTTCTAAAATGTATCCTGTAGCATTCCACCTTGGAGGAATTCTGCAAAAAAAGACAAAACCAAGGGGCCCAAGAAGTTCCTTGGTTTCCGGGGGTTTGGAAAACAGATGATTTTGTTTTTGTTTTTGTTTCTGGAATGCAGCTACTCTCCAAAATGTCTTAACCCTGGGAGGCATATACCTTGCTGTGCTTTCGATGTGTCCTTCCAAAATATCCTATGTTGAGACATAATGGCCAACAGGATTTAACTAAGAGAGCCTTGAAGAGGCAACGAGGACAGGAAAGTTCTCTCAGTTGTGGGTAGGTCTGAGGTCCTTTTAAAGAGGGTTTACGCAATGGCTTGAGCTATGACGTTATGGGTGAAGCTGCTACCTGCGTGCTGGCATCCAGTAAAGGCACCTGTTCAAGTCCCTGCTGCTGAGCTTCTGATCCAGCTCCCTGCTAATGTGCCTGGGGAACCAGCAGATGGCGCAAGTGCTTGAACCTCCACACCTACGTGGAGACCTGGAAGAGGCTTCTGTTCCTGGCTTCGGATGGGCTGAGCTCTGGCCATTGTGGCCATTGCTCTGGAGTCAACCAGCGATGGCAGGTCTCTCATTCTCTCTCTTTTTCTATCCCTCTTTCTTTCCTTCCTCTCTCTCCTCCCTCTACCTCTTCTCCCATCCCCCAAACTCTCCCTCTTGCTCTTTCTGTCTTTTGTGACTTTCAATTAAGTAAAAGCTCTTTATATTTTTAAACAGGGTTTATAAAGCATTTGGCACGCCTGCTGCTTTGCCTTCTGACACATTGTCTCTCCCCTCTAGGGATTGTAACGGCATGATGAAACCTTGGAAAGACAGTGTGATGGGATAGCAATGTGGCTCAGTGGATAAGGCCGCTACCTGTGATGCCAGCATCCCATATAGCTGCCAGGTTGTGTCCAATCTGCTTCACTTCTAATCCAGCTGGTTGGAATGACCCTGAGAAAAAGCAAAGGCAGATGTTGCAAGTGCTTGGTCCCCAACCACACACGCAAGAGCTCTTAGCTCCTGATTCAGCCAGGCTCAGTCCTGGCTGTTGCAACCACAGAATCAGCATACGAAAGATTTTTTTCTCTCGCTCTCTTTTCCCCTTCCCCCCTCTCTCTTCCTCTCTCCTTCTCTTTCTGCAGCTCTGATTCTCAAAAATAAATAAATAAATGTATCCTTTAAAAAAAATAAAAGGCAAAAGGTGATGTCATTCTCACCCGACCACTCAACTACAGAATATTCTCTCGCCTTGATTCCTGGACTGCCCAGCTTCTAGAAGTGTGAGGAAATAAATGGCCATTTTTATAAATGAGTCATGAAATGGAAACATTACTGAAGCGTAATGTTTGAATAGTGACATAAACTAAGACACATGTCATTATGGATTTGTGCACCCACAGCATGTGTAACTCTAGGAGAGACACTTCCTGTGAATGACCGACAGGGGGTGATAATGAGGTACCATGGTGTTGGCACCTACAGACCCTGTGTACACACGGGGCAGCAGACATAAGAGAATCTGTGATTTTGTTGTGAATCCAAAAGTGCTTCCAAATGTTTCTTACAGTCTTCTAAGGATGAATATTATGAGGCACGGACATCCAAAATTCTGTAAAAGAAAAAACGTAATCACTTTCAAAATAATAAAAAATGGTCCTACAGGTGATTTGAACATGGCACAAAGAGAAAGATAGGATCAGTGTGTAAAAAAAAAGTCAGCTGAATTAAGTAGATTTTTTTAACAATCGATGGAATGGTTGGAATTTCACCAAATCTGACAAATGACAAAATGGATTCCACAATTCTAAAAACACACGAGCGTGAGAAATTCAAACAAGGTTACAACAACCAAGCAAACTTGTCATGAAGTTGCTGTAAACCAAGGTGAAGAGAAGGCCAACAATCAGCCAGCGAGCAGCAACGCGTGGTCAGTCCAAAGGAAAAGCACTGCAGTCGCAAAGTAACTTCAGCAGAAAGTCTGGACGCCAGGTGCTGGCCGGGAAGGCTTCCACTGGTGAAAGCCCCTTGAGTGGAACAAAGCAGCGTGCACCGCTGAGGGTCCTTCCAGAAGTCCCTGGGAAAACAGAATTAAGAGACCCAGATTATTTGGCTCTTGGATCCAATTTTTTTGTTTGTTTTTAGCAATGTTTAGGTTCTTCCTAGTACATGTTTTTTTGTTTGTTTTTGAGGTTTTATTTATTTTTATTAGGAAGATAGATTGAAAGAAAAAGAAACAGAGGATCTTCCATCTGCTGGTTCACTCCTTAAATGACTACAATGGCGATACCAAGGACAGGAATGTTCCACTTTGCACCCAGCTCCCTGCTTGTGGCCTGGGGGAGCAGTAAACGATACCCCAAGTCCTTGGGCCCCTGTACCCATGTGGGAAAGCCAGGAGAAGCTCTCGCCTCCTGGCTTTGGATCAGCTCAGCTCCAGCCACTGGAGCCATCTGGGGAGTGAGCAATCAGATTGAAACACACTCCTCTCTCCTTTCTCTAAATCTGCCTTTCCAATAAAAATAAATAAATCTTTTTTTAAAACATGAGAAGAGATATAATGAAGTTAAAGTGTTTTAAGCTCCTGGATCTTGTCTGGACATGTTTAAAAATACATATATTGGGCCCAGTGCGATAGCGTAGTGGTTAAAATCCTCACCTTGAACACGCCAGGATCCCATATGGGCGCCGGTTCTAATCCCAGCAGCCCGCTTCCCATCCAGCTCCCTATTTGTGTCCTGGGAAAGCAGTTGAGGATGGCCCAAGACCCTGCACCCGTGTGGTAGCCCCGGAAGAGCTTCTGGCTCCTGGCTTCAGATTGACTCAGCTCCAGCCAATTGCGGCCGCTAGGGAAGTGAACTATCAGACAGAAGATCTTCCTCTCTGTCTCTCCTCCTCTCCATATATCCACCTTTCCAGTAAAAATAAATACATCTTAAAAAAAAAGATAGTTCTAACTCTAGGATACTTCCTCTATGAATTTAGAGACTATACAACAATGTATATAACCAACACACCAAAAAAAAAGGCTATCGAATAACAAATATTATTTTAACCACAAAAAGGAAGACAAAAACATAAGATAGGAGAAACATAAAATATATGTAGATAGATAGATGGATAGATAGATAAAAAGACATTACAGACCCAAACCCAAATATTTTAGTCATTGACCTTGAATGGCATGATTACTTTAAAGACCTTTTTAAAAACCTTTTTAATGCATATACACAGAGAACTTAAATCTGCTTACCAACACCACACCTTAAAAATAAAAGTGCAGGGGCCCGGCGCCATGGCCTAGCGGCTAAAGTCCTCACCTTGAACGTGCCAGTATCCCATATGGGCACCAGTTCTAATCCCGGCAGCTCCACTTCCCATCCAGCTCCCTGCTTGTGGCCTGGGAAAGCAGTCGAGGACGGCCCAAAGCCATGGGACCCTGCACCCGTGTGGGAGACCTGGAAGAAGTTCCTGGCTCCTGGCTTTGGCTCGGCACAGCATTGGCCGTTGTGCTCACTTGGGGAGTGAAACTTCGGACGGAAGATCTTCCCCTCCGTCTCTCCTCCTCTCTGTATATCTGATTTTGTAATAAAAATGAATAAATCTTTTAAAAATAATAAAAAGAATAAAAGCACAGAAAAAATGAACGTAAGGAGTGGAAATCTGTCCCCCAGAGTTACCTGTGAATTCAAGGTAATTTCAATCAACATCTCCAAGGGACTTCTATGGAAACTAGGGTGGTGATTGTAAAATTTGTGTGTAAATGCAAAGAATCAAGGAACATTGCCAGATATCAGAGTGATTACCAAACCTGAGCACCTGGGGCAATGCAGCATTAACATAAGAATAGACAAACAGCTCAACAGAGCTTGATACAAAAACATTACCACCAATATCAATTAATTTATGATGAATTTCACACTGAAACATAATGAGAAAGGGACATTTTTTTCCCCCCATGAATAGTCCCATAATGATCAAATGCCAATTTCTAATATGTACTACAACCTGTATCTCACATTGTACTCAAAAATTCATTGTGGGAAGCCCGCAGATGTCCATGTAAAGGCAAAATCTGCATAGCAACAATAAGGCATCTCCAGGCAGGCACGGGGAAGACAGGGAGCAAGATTTAGTATGGCTCAGATTGGTCATGCTCAGTAAATGCAATTCCCCCTCACAAGGAGGTACATCACACAAACGCAAGAATGGGGAACATTAACACAGAGGATGGCACTGTGTGTAGGAGGAACTGCTGGGCTTCTGCCACATGGCAGGGAAAGCACAGCAGTCAGGCTTACGGCTCTGGAAACCTTTTAGCAGCATCTACAGACAGCTGAGCCCGTGTTCACCTGTGTCCCAGTCATTCCACAGGAAGCAATACATAAATTGACCCAATACATGTCCAGGATGGTTTATTGGGTGCTGTGTGTAATAACCCAACATGTAAGTAGATCCAACATCTACCCACAGCATAAGGCATAAATCGTAGTGTGCCTACAGAACAAAATTCTCTCCAGCAAGAAAACGACCTTTATGTAGGAATATAGATAAATTTCTAAAGCCAATGTTGAATGAAAAAAAACCCAGATGAAAAAATACAGTTGAATCCAATTATATTCCAAAAGTAGATTAATCAATGGCTTCATTCTAACATTGATTTTCCTATTAAGAAATAGAGCTAGCCTGGCCCAGCTTGCCTCTAGACCTGTGTCTCATGAACACTAGTGGGTGCTGTAGTGTACACTGGCCTGCCCTACCTCCAGATCTGGCTCCTACTTGTACCAGTTGGTGCTGTGGCCTATAAGGGGAGACTCCAAGGAGGTGTGATGGCCTGGCCTGGAAAAGATCCTCTAAGGCCCCTCAGATGGCTCACCACCAAGTCCAGCTCTCCTGTGTATCTGTGGGTGCAGAGGCCCATTCTAGCCCGTACCCAGTCCCAGCTGCTGTACTGACTGGTTAGTGCAGTGGCCTGGACAAGCAGACCCTTCAGAACTCACATCAGACCAAGCTCTCTGATCTGGCTTTCACATGTGAGTATATCACCTTGGCTTAGGGATGCCCTTCCGGTTCCCCTCCCCTACCTATCCCCTCCCAGCTCTCTCCATCACCTATGGTTATGATGGCCTGATCTGTCCTTAGTCTGGTGTTCAGGGGTGCACCTTCCACCCAGATTAAGCTCAGCCTGGGCAGAGCAGCTGTGGTGGTAGCAATTAATGGCTAGGAGCCACTAGATGGGCTATGCAAGTGTTTGGGGGTGGGGCACTAATGGCTTTTGGCATCAGCACACAGCCCATCCTTACATCTCATGTTGGCCTTAGGTCAAGATCTCCAATTTCAGAGACCAGAGCCCAGGGGAGAGTGGTCTGGTCTCTGCTGCTTCCCCCAATGCACTAACAGGGAGCTTGATTGGAAGAGAAGAGTCAGAACTCAAATCAATGCTCCAGTATGGGATGCTGGATTGCAGGAAGTGGCATGACATGTGGTGCCACAACACCAACCTCCCCCTTCTGCCTGCCCACCTCCCTGCTCCCCAACGCTGTGTAGCTTTAAGAAATTAGGCCAAACTAAGCAAGCAGGCAGTGTATTGTTTTCAATGGTAAGCAACTTGTGGTTTTTCTGAAGTAGACCTTTGTCTTCGTGGCGATTGTTCTCCTCCTTGTAAAAAGGAAAATGTATCGGTCAGTATCAAAATGATCATGGAAGTTGAGACAACATTGTGTAATATCAGATTGCTTGGGTTTAAGTCTTGGCTCCAGCTTTCTGCTAGTGCAGAAGCTGGGAGGCGGCAGGAATGGCTGAACTGGTTGGGTCTCTGGCCACCCACATGAGAGACCCAAGTTGAGTTCCTGGCTCCTTTCGGGCCTTGGCTCGGTCTAGCACTGGCCGCAGTGGGCATTCCAGATAGTGAACCAGTAGATGGGAGCTCGTTCTTCCATCTGTCTCTTTCTTCCTCTCAAAATACATGTTTAAAAATAGCAACTCATTATCTAAGAAAAATCAAAGAGTGTATTAAGGCTTTTAAATAGGCAGTTACTTGCTGAGATTCAGTTACCTTTAGAACATATTTTAAAATCTATGATCTGATCAGTTTTGACACATGTATGCACTTGCGGAACCTTCATAATCAAGTATACATAACAGGAGCCAACACAGTGGGTCAATTGAGTAATTCTCTATCCTCAAGTGCTGGTATCCCATATGGGTACTGGTTCGTATCTTGGCTGCTCCATTTCTGATCCAGCTTTCTTCTTATGGTCACTGAATGCAGTGGAGGAGGGCCCAAAGCCCTGGGATGCTGTACCTGTGTTGGGAGACCTGGATGAAACTCCTGACTCCTGGCTTTGAATTTGTTCAGCTCCAGACATTGTGGCAGTTTGGGGACTGAATCAGCAGATAGAAGATCTTTCTATCTCTCCTTCTCTCTGTAAATCTATTTTTCTAATAAACATAAATAAATATTTTATAAATATTTTATATGTATACAGTCCTGGCATGACTTCCAATCCCAGCTTCCTACTGAAATATACTGTAAGAGGCCCAAGACCTTGGCCTCACTGACCTCCAAAACAGGAGCCCCAGATAAAGTTGGCAAACCTGCCTGTTGGCTGCCCATGGAGGAAAGAGCACATGCAAAGGCCCGGAGTTGGCTCAGGATCTGTGGCACACCTGAGGACTCGCGTGCATGGGCAGGGGTGGGGGGGGGTCTGAGTGGGAGGGGGAGAGGGAAGCAGAGGCCCCAGATGTCAAAGTAGAGGCTGATGCCTACCCTCCCGGGACAGGACCAGAAATGGGTTTGAAGCACAGCAACACTGGAATTGCACTTATGGGGATGCTGTACCTAAAGACAATCCACGCTGGGAGATAGCAAGGCCACTGTCCCCAGGCTGCTCTTGCTTCCCTAGCCTGGCTCCAGGACGTAAGATAATCTTACCTCACTGGGGATGCTCCAGGGCCATCCTTGGCCATGACTACTTTCAATGACCGCACAGGAAAGACTTTCTCACTTGCATCCATGGAAGTGACAGGTAACTGCCTTCACAAAGATCCTGCTGCCTGCCAATCTACCAATTCCCTCAGGCTGCTGTCTTTCCCCATCCATCAACCATTTGTCCCCCAGTATTTAGATAAGTGGTAAAGTCAGACCCAGCTAAACCTCCCAGAAGGACTGCTCCAAGTCGCAGTGTTCAAAAGAGAAAATATCAGCCTGGAAAGGCCCGTGACATTGGGCATGATCCAGTCAAAATCAAGTGACTGGACGCTGCTGGGGCGTCATCGAGGCCACCTCTGTGACCTCCAACTCTGTCATTTGCCTGTGGCAGCAGTTTGTGTCCTAGTTGCTCCACTTCTCATCTAGTTCCCTCTTTTTTTTTTTTTTTTAAGATTTATTTTATTTTCATTACAAAGTCAGATATACAGAGCGGAGGAGAGACAAGAGAGGAAGATCTTCCGTCTGATGGTTTACACCCCAAGGGAGCACAATGGTTGGAGCTGAGCCAATCCGAAGCCAGAAGCCAGGAACCTCCTCAGGTATCCCACACGGGTGCAGGGTCCCATGGCTTTGGGCCGTCCTCGACTGCTTTCCCAGGACACAGGCAGGGTGCTGGATGGGAAGTGGAGCTGCTGGGATTAGAACCAGCGCCCATATGGGATCCCGGCGCATTCAAGGTGAGGACTTTAGCCACTAGGCCATGGCGCCAGGCCCGTAGCTCCCTCTTTATGGCTTGGGAAAGTAGTGGAGAATGTTTCAAGTCCTGAGACTCTGCACCCACATGGGAGGCCTGAGGGAGGCTCCTTGTTCCTGGCTTCATTTTGGCTCAGCTCTGGCTGTTACGGCTATTTGAAGAGAGTTAACAAGCAGATGGAAGGTCCCTGTCTCTCCTTCTTTCTATAACTCTGCATTTAAAATGAAAACAAAACAAATTTTAAAAGAAAGCTGCATTTGAAGCACAGCAGCTGTATTTCAACTTCACTTGAACAGGCACTCAAACATGGGATGCCAGTGTCGTAAGCAGTAGTTTAACCTACTGTGTGTCATAATGCCAGCACCATGCTGGGAGTGTTCTATGCTTTGTTTTGCTGGGACTAAACAAGAACACTAGAATCGCTGCAGTGAACTGAGCTGTATGCTTATTTTTTCATCTTTTTTTGCATTCATAATATGCATAAATGTGCATATTCATAAGATTGCATTTTTTAAAGATTTATTCATTTTTATTGGAAAGCCAGATATATAGAGAAGAGGAGAGACAGAGGAAGATCTTCCAACCGATGATCCACTCTTCAACTAGCCGCAACGGCTGAAGCTGAGCCAATCTGAAGCCAGGAGCCTCTTCTGGGTCTCCCACGCTGGTGCAGGGTCCCAAGGCTTTGGGCCATCCTTGACTGCCCTTCCAGGCCACAAGCAGGGAGCTGGAAGGGAAGTGGAGCCATTGCGACACAAACCGGCACCCATACAGGATCCCAGTATGTGCAAGGTGAGGAAATTAGTCGCTAGCGTACCGTGCCGGGCCCCAGATTGCATTTTAAAGCTGTAGCCTATAGTTGGACTCTTATTTCCTATCCTGATTGGAGTCTTCACTGATTGAGCGCGTGCTTTGTGCCAATCACAAATGGTGGTACTTGATGCTTTATTCCCAGCTTTCTAAGCTTATCCTTTAAGAAAGATTCTTTTAGTGGATGTCACGGCTGGGTAACAGAGAGGGTAACTGACATACTCAGCATCTCAGAGCTATCAAGTAGCAAAGCCTGACCTCTCTGACCCCAACACTCCCCCTCCAGAGCAGCCCCATGCCTTGGAATTTCTGCGGATCTACTCAGAAGCATGTCCTCACTACCACATCAGGGTTTTACAGGATGCCATCACACTCATCCAGGCAAGAAAAGACAGACAGGTGTTTCCTCCATCAATGTCACACCCTCCACTCTGCTTGACCGCCACCTCTACCCTAGGTTTACAGTCCTCCATGGTTGAGTTCTGATCTGGGGAGGTGGCCTTGCATCTGACAATATGTCAGGTCTATACCTCCTGATCACACAGGACAGTCTGGAGAGGGAAAAACCTGGCTTTATTTATGTTATTGCTCTTGTTGGACCACCTTCAGCAGACCACTTAAATGGCTCCAGGTCTTATTTGCTCCATTTACTAAAAAGAGATTATAACAACATGTCTAGAGGGGAAGAACCAGTTAATTCTCACAACAGGCATACAGTCATGGGAATCCCCTTTCACTTCTGGACCCTGCTTTGTCACATATCTTTATGATTCTCCTGTATGCCCCAAATTAAATGCTCCTTTCCCATTCTCCATCCTTTTAACCCTACCCTGAGCCCTGGGAAAGCTGAACAGTGCGAAAGAGCCCATGAGTTCCCTAGCTCTCTGCTTTTGGACAGGCAGGAAACTAGACAATGGGGAACAGTGAAACTGGTGTGTGTGTTCTCCAGCTTGCTACTTGTGAGGTCACTGTTGGAAGGCATATCTCCAGAGCTGAACTCGGCACGCATCAGGCAGCTGGTACACACTTAGAAGCCGCACCGCTTTCCATCACAGCTGACCCTGAGGATGAGGGTAAGACAGGTGCTCTACAGTAATTGCTCCAGGCTTCTGGGCTATCCTAGACCTTGCTTTACCTGCAGGCATCTTTCCAATGAGTGTCTTTCCCCAAATCCTCAGCTACCATATGCCATTACCTATGGCAGCCACTCTATCATTTTCTCTTGGATGTAACATGTATCTTTTCCATGAGACAAAGTTCTTGTCCATATGATAAGTTGCCCAATGAGTAAGATTCAAGTATTGTGGGCTGTGGAACTAAGGTTGAGAAATTTTAAAAAGCAGATTAGGAATACAAGTCGAAATAATCTTATTGCTAATACCCCTTTCAGCTATAGGTGTGTGAATTTAAATTCCTCATCATGATGCAAGGGAGTTGAAGCCTACCCCAGGACCCAGGAAGCAACTGAAAGCCTGGTGCTTTTCAAAGCATCCAGCCATGCTCCATAGGACTCAGCAGCCCCTCTTCCCATTCGGACAAGCTGGCTCTCTGAACTTGCTTTGTCTCCTCTACATTGCATCAAGAGAACGCCAGAAAACCAACACGGGGCTGAGCAAACTTCTTCCAACCAAGGCATTCCTCCTCAGCTCAGCTGGACTCCTTTCCATTTGCTGCCTGGGAACAATCAGAATTATCGCCTGAGTGGGTCTAGGCAACAGAAGTGAGAGCTGCCAGCAGCAGCAGCTCCCGATGGAAAAGGCAGGAAGCACAAATCCAAGCTCCCTGTTCCGATGATGGAAGTGGAGATGTTGTTTCCCAGGGGGCTGACAGCTGGACCTCCTATACCAGGCAGAATGGAGGGGTCAAAGGGTGAGTGCTGCAGATGAGAGAGCTGGCCATGCTCTAAGCTGAGTAGTTAGCTTAGGAAAGGGCGGGTGTGCAGGATTGAGGACAACCATCAAACGAGTGTCCAAGGTAACACCTTAAGCCTTATGTGTCCTGTTACATATAACAAATAGGCCTTAGGTCACATTACCTTTCATTGTAATTAACTTGTGGGGAAGCAGGTGTCTGATATAGCAGTTAAGATGTTACTTGGAACCTCTGCATCCCATAGCAGAGTATCTGGTATTGAGTCCCTGTTCTGTTTGTAATTCCAGCTTCCTGCTGATGCACAGCCTGGGAGGCAGCAAGTGATGGTTTGAGTCTTGCGGTCCCTGCCAGTCACACGGGAGGTCCAGACTGAGTCCCCAGCTCCTGGCCTCAGCCTAGTCCAGCCCCAGATACTGCAAGAATTTGGGGGAGTGTGGCAATGAATAGGAAATCTCATCTTCTCTTTCTACCTCTCAAATAGTTTAGAAAACTTCTTTCAAAATAATCGGCTTCCATGGAGCAAGGGCAAACACGGACAGCTCCGACCTTTGTGGTCTGTGTCATGTCTGTAGCTGGCTCAACTATCAGAAGAGGGGAGCATATGACCTGCAAAACCCCGTTCTAACAATTAGGGGGTCACAGAGAGAGCTTTTCAGTTTCATTCCCATCACTTTCAATCCAAAATCACACAATTGGAAAATCCAGATCCCAAATGCTAAACTGGGTCTTAACCATTTGATTGGTAATCCAAATTTGTTTGACGATCATCCAGGTGTTCTTCCTGCATGACCTCACCTAAGGCTGCAGGCCTAGGAGAGCAGAGAACACTGATGCAGCCCAGGCCCTGGGCCGAGCCCCCACACACGGTCACTGATGCAGCCCACACATAGTCAGGATTCATCCATCAGTTCTGCATTCTGACTGCCTTGGCCATGTTCAAAGATTGTACCTGTAGCCTCTCGACATTCATACAGTCAGTCACCAGGGTGATGATTTTAAAGGGTAAGACCTTCCGGAAGTGGTTAGGACATGGATGGACTTCATTTCCTCATGAAAGGGAATTCATAGAATAGCCTTGCACCACGTGTCAACAGGAAAATGGGTCCTCAACAGACCCTGATCTTAGAAACTTCCCAGTCTCCAAAAGAGTGCAATGCACTTCTATTGTTGATTAAGCACCTGATCTACCATGGTTTGCTCTAGCAGCCCGGGTGGACTACAACAACAGGTAAGCTCAGTCCCTTGGCTGAGTTTCATGAGCTTGGCATCCCAGTGGCACAATAAGGAGATCCTATAGGGGAAGTGCTGGCATGCCAAAGACACTTGATAACTTGCAGTTGTAATGATCATTATGAATTATAAAATGTTCATCAGAAACACAGAGAGGTCTTACTGTCATTGATACAGGAACAAAGCAAGAAGACCTGTGGGGAAAAAAGAAAAAGAAAAAAAACACATATACTCAAGATGTCACTCCAAAACACAACAGAAGTAAGTTTTTAGCCAAGACTTGCCCAGTTCTATCCCTTTCTCTGCTGCCTTGCCTGGTAACCCTCCTGTAACAGCAGGTCTGTGGCCTCACTATCACCACATCACCCATGTATCCTGTGGTTTTTAGTGGGATTCTTGCAGCAGGGTCCAAGTCGGCAATGCCTGCCCCAAACTTCCCTCCTCTAAGTGCTGTGCTTCCCGTCCCAAGCCACCCACCACATGGGGATGACACTTGCATTCTGGGGGCAAGAGCTACAGGGCTTGCCCGAGTGGCTTACTGTTTTTTAAGAGACTTTTAAGAACATACTGGAAGATAAGGACCCCACTCCTGGTGTAAAATAGACACACAAGCACATACTCAACAACTTGGCAACCATCTTACAAGATTCTCTGTACCTCGGGGGCCTGTGTGGGGGACTTCAGCAGGAGTTGCAGGAAGCATCCTTCTAGATCTTCCCGTGATGGGAACTACTGCAAGAGGAGAGGATGCTCCCTGGGGAGGCCAGGAGACAAAAGGCCCTCAGCAGACCAGCTCATCTTCTGCAGAAACCTGGCAGACCCCGACATCCTGCTGCTGCTACAAGACAGCTTCAGGGAAGCAGGTCCCTGGCTTGGCTTGACTGTGGTTAGGAACAATGGCCCCTGCAGAGATGCACAGGCAGACTCTGACTGAGCAGACAGAATAGGAGGCGGCAGCTGTGGGACCTGGTGGAGCAGCTGGCACTGTGCTTCAGGACAGGAAGGCCAGCCCGTCTGATCGGCATGCTTCCTACCGAGGAAGAGTCTGCTACACCAGCAGGAGGATGCACTACGCAGAAACACAAGGGAGGAGAGACAAAGAGAGAGAGTTCATGCCTTGGTTCATTTTCCAAATAAACCAGAGTTGAGTAGATACACAGCCAGGAGCCTTTTCCAGATCTCTCATGTGGGTGTACAGTCCCAAGACCTTGAGCCATCTTTTGTTGTTTTCCCAGTCCATAAGTAAAGGGCTGGATCAGAAGTGCAGCAACCAGGACTCAAATTGGTGCCCATTTGGGATACTGGTGATGTAGGCAGAGGATTAGCCAATGCAGTCATCATCCTACCCCCAGTCATGGCCATTCTTATTGGAATCCAATTAAAACAATTTGGGGAATGTTGGGTTTCTTTGCACATTCAGAGATCTTGGTGGCAAGCCAAAATTACCTCTCCTTCTCCTCCTCCTTCATCTTCTAAGATTTATCTGGTTTTATTGGAAAGACAGAAGGAGATACAGAGAGGAAGCTCTTCCATCCACTGGCTCACTCTCCAAATGACCACAAAGGCAGGAGCTAAACTGATTCAAAGCCAGAAGCCAAGAGCTTCTTCCGGGTCTCCCATGCATATGCACGGTCCTTAGGTTTTGGGCCATCCTCTACTGCTTTCCCAGGCCAAAATCAGAGAGCTGGATGGGAAAGTGGAGCCTCCAGGGGCAGGAACCAGCACCCATATTGGATCCTGGGTGAGGGGTACAAAGCAAGGATTTAGCAAGTGAGCCATCGTGCTGTGCCCTGGAAAACCAGGATTTCAAGTAAGAGGCTGGGGACAGAGGAATTGGCTCTGCACTCCAGGCTGCCTGATAAGAAAGAGCACTTCTTGCAAGAGGTGCCCCTTCCACGCTGATAGCTGATTGCTGAGTGCTTCTTGGCTGATTAATTCGTTGAGGCTGTGCTCTGGCCTGGAAAGCCCTAACCCAGCCTTTCTCCTCCCTAGGACTCCACTTGCTGACTCTGACATGCAGAACCCCACCCCTGTGCCGCACCCAAGTGCATTGCTGCGTGCTTTTCAACTCTGAGAATACGAGCATGGCATGGCAAAGGTGCCTGTGTGACCTTGGCTGCGTGTACACATGTGTGCAGGTGTCTGTGCTTCTTCTCAATGTGGGGGTGATTATTTGATTTTCTTTGGTCTTGGGCTCTTAGTTACCCCAAGCAACCACATGTTTGTCATCAACTGAGCTCCCCCTGCCTCCCACTGCCTCACTCACTCTAAGTAACCACTGTCTCTCTAATGCCCCTTCTGCCAGATTGAAGATGCCAACCAGCACTCATTCCCTTGGCCAGCATTTTTTCTTACCGCATTGAGAATTCCTATTCTTCCTACATACAGCTGAGCATTAGGTATCAAGGTCAGAAGTGAGAGGATGAAAGCCAGGGAGGGAGATGAGGCACTGAGCATGGTCACCTCCTCTTGTCTTGTAGCTGGCGTGCCTGAGTCACCTGGAATACATGCACTGTTCTCATTAGTAATCTCTGCTGAATACATGCCACCATGCGGAGCAAAAAGCATGACAATAGCTGAAGTTCTCAGCTCAGGAAACTCTTATCTGAATGTTACTTGATATGAAGGGTGAAGAGAACATGAGTCAAACTTAATTTCATTTATTGAAAACGACTAATGGCATGGAATAAAAGCATGTTTGAGATATAAAAAGTGTGGCATTAGGAATAGAAAAGCTCTCCATTTCATCATATCCCTAGCAAAGAAATATTAGTAAAAAAAAAATGTGAGTTTTTATCTAATCCTGTGTTGCTAAAAGCCGAGGGCACAAAACAATGGGCGTATGTGGTAATTTGTGAGCCTGTGCTTATGTGGGTGAAGATTTTCTGCAAATGAAGGCAGAGGAATAGGGCGAAGTAACTCCTAAGCTTTGGGATCAGGAGGTCATGCAGTGAGCCAGACTGTCAGACATCGACTGTCTCAATTATTAAACTCCGCTTATCATCCAATGTAATAATTAGTAAAAAGCACAGGCCACACAAATGAGCAATTCCTCCAGGCCATTGTGGTGGTTTGTGATTAAAAAAATAAACATTGGATATGGGGTGATTTTTGCCTTGGTGTGATAAGGGAGAGGGGGATGCGGACTTTGGGAACTGGGGTGGTTGCTTTAAAACAAACAAAAAAACACAACGCAGTCCTGCAACAGCTTTCACGCAGCTGCCTCTGTCTGCCCCTTGCTCCTGCCCCCAGTTTCAGGGCCTTGCCTGTCCCCCTGTCCCCCACACTTTGGAGCCCATCAACAGTGCAAAGGAAGAAGCACAAGGCCTGGCCCTTCTCTTTTCAGCTCCTAGAAGCTGAGATTTGGTTGTGACGCCCGCCTCTGCAGCTCAGCATGACTTAGCTGAAGGTTCAGGATCCAGCTGTTTCCCATGCACAGGCACAGAAGCCAAAAGGACCTTTGGGACATGCGTGTGCAGGTCAAGAGAAGGACTCCTGACTGGGCAGATGAACGCACTTAGGGGACATTCACCACAGAGAGGCAGCCATAGACCCGAGAGGAGCCATGGAGCTGCCCCTGCAGGATTGAGTCCCTTAGCACAGGGAAGTCACCTGTCTGAGGTTCTAGTGAGTGGAGGCAGATGAGAGAAGTGATATCAGCTGGCATGCTCTAAGGTATTCATTCCACCCATTCACTCTGTCCCTTGCACTTTTCCCTGGTTGATATCAGGGGATCTAATATCCGTTAGATAAGGGTGATGTGTCTCCCACCCCCATGTAGATCCAAGATCTCTTCTTGAGCATGTCTGCTAGTGGGGTAAGACACAGTCCAGGGTCACAACATGCCTACAAACAAGCAGACAACAGGTCTCCAGCCCAGAGAATAAGAGCATAGGGTGCAAAAACACGTTTTATTATTAAACAAATTTATTCCAAATGCTGATTATTATTTGCAGTGTCTGAAGGCACAAAATATACCTAAAATGTATGGAATAGTCTAAACAGTGTTATAAATCTAAAGAACAAAGCATGAAAGAGAAATACATTCTGAGCAGACACAGAAAACTGAATTGAGAAGGTTGTTGTTATTTGTGTGTTTTTTTAATACCCATAGAGAACTTGCTTGAATGTCAATCATTTCCCCCTCATGCCAAAGGTAGGAGGAAATTAAAAAAATAACAAGCACGGTGAAAAATAACACCAGGAGGTGTTAAGGGTTTTAGAAGCAAAATACTTTCCCCTCAAAGAAGCCATTCTGCCATTCTCTCTCTCTCTCTCTCTCTCTCTCTCTCTCTCTCTCTCTCACAAACACACACACACACACACACTCACACTCATATCTACCATCTCCCTCCCTGATGCCCATTCTAAATAAAGCCATCCATGACAACATCCGTATTCGTGGCATATTCCAGAAGACCATTCTTTTGGGGGAGGCAAAACAGACTTGGATGTGAGATAAGGCAGTGAGACCAGAGTTTGATTAAAAAAATAGATTGATTATATAGATATAGCTGTAGATACATATGAAAAATGGACCCTCCAGGACGATCCCCCTGCCCTTTTTCGGGGTGAGGTGCTCACCTGGGCTTAGTCATGTACACCTGCTTCCAGCCCTGCAGAAGCAGCCCTTGGAGCACTGGTATCAGGTTCTTCTCAGCATCCACAGATAAATCACACAATTAGCAACACTTTCCTCCGCAGGGTGCTTTTTGCTAACTGTGTGATCTGGGCATTCCTGTCTGCTCAGTTGAATCACTTGGGACTATAGGAAAGAAATCAATCCTGGGCTAGTTACCGTCCTCGCAAATACATCTCTCGGAGCTCTCAGCTATAGAAGCAGCAATCAATAGGACCTAGTGTTTATCCATCAGCACAGTCCCAGACTTTGGGACTTTGGGACTGTCCCTGCTTACTGCCAGGGACAGAAGTCCTGCCCAGCCCTTGGAGCCAGGTGTGTACTAAGTGTCAAAAAACAAACAAACAAACAAAATCACCTTTCTCTGTAGACTCCTCCAATGTCCTCAATGCTGGTTCTTTCTTGGTTTCTGTAGTTAAGTGGCCAGTGGAGAGGGAATGAGGTGGAGTGGTCAGGCTGTTTCGGCCTCACCAAATGGGGTCTTGCAGTGGGTCCACCAGCTTGCAGACATACCTATGCGTCCCAGAGGAGATGAGGTGCTTTTGGCGGCAGGAGGGCCCTGCCACAGGCTGCTTCATGCTTGAGGATTCCAGGGCTGGAGGAGATGAGGAAAGCCAGGCTTGGGAGCTTGGACTGGGGTCTGGCTCTGTTGGGCAGATGATCTTGAAGGGCTCAGCCCAACGATGGGCCTGGATATCTGACTTCTCCAAGGGACATATGAGGACATGCTGTCCCCCTCTCCCAGGGATCCAGGCTCCTCCCTACTCTGTCTCTCCTCTGTGTTCCTCTGGCCTCCTCATTACCTGGAGTGCTCATCCAACCCTCTGGCCATGGCCCACCTCTCCCAACTCCTTCCAACAGAATCCTATTACCTGAACCCAAGTGTGGCTACTCCCTGAGTGTCTGACCATGCTTTGTTCTCTCACTTGAGGCCACTGGCCCATCCTCCAAAGAAATCATCTTCCTCTACCTGACATCCCATCTTTCCACCATACCTGACCCACAGAATCAAGCATGCTTAGCTCTCTCTCTCCCTCTGCCAGAGGACCATGCAGCAGGCCAAGCCCACCTCTGCTCTGTCTCCCCGATACAATGGGTGGGGGGCTTCCCTCCTTCCCCTATATCCTATCTTTGCTCAAGTCTTCCAAATAGTATGAGAAAGTAAAACTCGAGGCTGGCCAGAGAGGGTAGGACACATGGTCACTGAAGTGCCCAGAAATGACTAGGTTACCCATGCCAGCTGCACCCTGCCCACTGTGACATAGGGTAATATCCCAGCCTATCTGCTAATTGCCCAGCACTGACTTGTGTCCAGCGTACCTTCTCTGATCCCAGGCTAACATGAGAAGCTGGTCTCTATGGCCAAGACCCAACAGGCCAGGATGACAACGTTGGCTCCATGTACATTCTTTATCTATGCCAAGGGGGTGGGTGTAAATGAGGGTAAGGGGCTGCGTGTCACAGCAGGCAGCATCAGGGGCTCTGCCTCCAGCAGGAAGGTCCTTCTTCAATGGTCCCTCCTGCCCTCAGGGCAGGGGAGCTCCTTTGGCACTTCAGAATGATCACAAGGGATTTGCCTTTTTATTCATATAGAACAAAATTTACAAAGTCGTTCATACAGTTTTTGTGTTTTTTTTTTTACTGACTTCGAAAATTGGGAATATTCAAAATACACTTTTACCCCACTCCATTCTGTCATTATTTACATATATATACAAGAAAAATGAAAGAGTCCTTCTGTGTGTGCGTGTGTGTGTATGATGGTCTGTGTGTATTTTCTTGTATTAAAAAGCTCTGCTGGTCGGGTGGGTGGGCGGGCGGGCGGGAGGAGGGCAGGCGGCGTGGTCAGATGGAGGTGCCGTGGGAGGTGTCCAGGGCCTCTGGAAGCACGCCCCCAGGCACAGGCTGGAAGGACATGGGGATGGGGGTCTTCACCGGGCTCTGTCGGAACAGCCCCCCGTTGGGCGATCTGTGTTTGCACTGCATGGAGGGCATGGTGGCCGAGGTGCTCAGCGGCAGCGGCAGGTTGCTGCTGGGTCCTGAGGACAGTGTCCGGCTGGTGCCGTGGCTGCTCTGCTCTGGCAGGAAGGTGCTGACCGAGAGCTGTGTGTTCTGGTACTCCCGGGTCGGCTCCAAGGCTTGGCTGGGAGCCAGGCCCCCCATCTCTAGGGCTGAGAGCTCAATAGACGCTGGCGAGATCTGCTTGTGAGCAATGTCTTCATCCATGAGGCTGTTCATGCGCCGGTGCACCTGCTCTAGATTCACCTCTTTGTCCTAGAGGAAGAAAAGCACAGGCAGGCAGGTGAGGGCAAGACCTCACAGGGAGCTGTGGGCTGGCTTGTTCTAGACCATGGAGGTGTCAGGTCTGTCCGGCCTGGGACAGCAGCACCCAACTAATTCCTCACCTCCTTAGTCAACCCTGTGTGCTCTTGGGTGCAGGGGTTCATTGGGTGGGGAGCCAAAGCTTAGAGCATGATCTAAGTCTCATGGGACAGGCCTTGCCCATGTGGTACCTGCCACCTGCCCTCAGCAAAGAGCTGCAGTTGGACTTACAGCCAACACCTGTGACCAGACATGATGCTTTGAGGAACAAGAATAGACAGGAAGAGAAACAAGAGGTCTCATGGGAATAAAGGGACTGATCCTGGAGCCTGTATAGGTCCTGTGCATTTGCCAGTTCTTTTTTTTTTTTTTTTCAGTATGATCTTCCTGCGCCATCCTGCAGGGCTCACAGGTTGGGGAGGGTTAGTCCAATGACCAATGAACAGCTATAAGCACTGATGAAGAGTTATAAGCACTGTTAGTATCCCAGAAATCTTGCTGTCCCTGTGCAATCTTCCCAGAGGCCAGAGAGGGGAATGTCTTCTGATGGGGGCCTGGGTTTCTGGGGAGGGTGAGAAGATGGGAATGGGTTGGGGATCAGCTGACCCTGGTCTCAAGGAAATTCCCAATCCTGGTGGATGGTGTTGTAGGAAATCATTTTGTTTATGAACGTCTTAATCTATTCAAGAAAGAAAGCATGGCGTGACAGCGATCTGTCCACTTGGATGTCAGCCTACAATGTTAGCAACAGTCAAGGCCACCTTCTCTGCCCTTGGTTTTCCCACACTGAGGTGAAGCACAGGATCAGGTGCCTGGTCAGCAGGGTGGTAATGCCATAGCATCCAGCCAGGTGAGCGGCTGCACTCCTGTTTGCAGGTTTCCTGGGTGCCCAGGTAGTCGTCAAGGTGGTAACTGACAGAATGGTCACCATCTCTCTCACATCAAACTGTGAGCAAAGCCATGTCAGATCTCAGTTGTGTCCACCTTCCAGGAGAATCAGAAATACCGAAACCATCAGCAGCCATGACTACAAAATCAAGAAAAAAAAAGGAATCACACACATCCAAGGGCCACTCTGGTGACATTTTTAAGCTTGTATGGGACTGGTGGGGGGGCATTTCCTGCAGAAGGAGGTGACTCTGAGTGACAGTCATGGATAGGCCAACTACAAAGCCAATCCGGGTAAAGGTTGTAATCAGGTAAGAAGTAGGAGGCCCTGCAAGTCACTCCACATCCAAATATCCCTCAGCATAAGGAAAGGCAGGCTGTTGCTACTCTACGTACTCTTCTGAGTTCATAGATGGTATACAGGGCTTGGCTTCTAGTGGCACACCTGCTGACGCTCCCAGACCTCTTTCCAGAAGAAAAAAACTGAAAGTACCCACAGGGTCATGGAGGAGTCATTCCAAGTTGGAGGAGATCTGAGAGTAAGAGATCTACCCCAGGTATGGAAGAGACTGTGGTATGTGGTTTGTCTGCATGTAGAGGTGTCTGAGCCAGGATGGCCGTGTTGGAAGCCCCACATGAGCAGAGCTGGGTTTGTGCTATGGGCACTTGTGGGTGGCAAGTGTTAGGACTGAAATATCAGGAGAATGCCAAGCATTTCTGCCAAGGTATCATTAACTTCAAAGAGTGTGTGACAGATACTCCTGGGTAACGATGGAGTTACAGCCCAAAAAACTCCTCATAAACTAAAAATCCTGGGTAGTGGAAAAAAAGCACTGAATCCAGCTGACCTATACGGCACAGTCCAGCTCTACCACACATCAACGCTCTAAAGAGCGACACTTGTTTCCCTGGTGATCAAGGTGAACTCTGGTTCGATGTGGCTTTTTACCAGATGCCTGTCGCATTCCCTATCATCCAGCTGAAAACCCCCAAGTCAAACCAAGCTGTCAACTGGGGACTGTTTGCCTATACAACGAGCCAAATTCAATTTTTCTCTTACTGATGTGATACCACAGTTCAGTCAGCTCTGTGCAACTATGCATCTTTCTGCAGGTTTGGTTTTCCTATTGTGTGTTTACCCTAGTGTGTGAAACCATTTTCATAGCACTTTATGAATGTAATGCGAGGCGACGGGGCCTTACAGCCTCTCAGCATCTGAGGTTTGCTTGCTTTCAGGGAATTACTTTCCATGCCTAGTAATGATTTGGCAGGCAATCTGAACATTGAGCTGAGGGGGGTTTGTGGTTCACACCAGGGTAGCAGATCCAAGTCTCCATCCTGAACATGCAGATCAAGAGACAGAAAATGATTGGAGTTGTACCATGATAGCAGCGATGCTTCTCCCAACTTTCGAAACCATGGCCACCCTCTTTGTTCTTGAGCCCCAGCCTCCTGGGTAGCCTTGCCTGTTTGCCCAGCATCAAGCCTGTACTGTCAGCTTTCTCATGGCTGCTATGCGTTCCTGTGGAGCTGATGATGCCATGCAAGGCCCGTTCAACTGCATTGGTCAAAGTCATTCAGTATTGCAGTTCTCTGGGTAAATTTTTATATCCACAGTCTATTCTCTTATTCCAGCAAATGCAGGTGTACCCTAGGGTCTGGGAGTTGGAGAAACTGACACAGGATCTGCTTCTTTTGGGGATTAAGAAGATATCCTTCCATTCTCTTTGCAGCTGGGCCAAGTGTTCTTGTTGTACAACAATGATCTTCTCTCAAGAGTAGCTGATGACCAGATGGCCTTGTGGGGATGCTGAGGAGCATGAGTTTGATCTGTGACATTGTTTCTCCCTAGTTTTCCTAGAGGAATTTTAAGGTTCCCTTTGGGAATGCAAAGAAGGAAAGCTTACAAGTGCCAGAGTCTTCAGAGGAGAACAAGTGGCATGCTCCCAGTTGTGTTCATTCTTTGAATTCAGGGAGTTAGAAGGGAGGGCCTGGCATTTTCCTCTGAGGCATTAGTGCTGGGCCAGGACAGGTGTTTATAGAATGTGCTCCTCCTCCCCTGCCCTCCAGCAAGTTCAACTCTGTTTTGCTTGGGGCTGGGAGAGAAAGGAAATTTCCAACCCTGAAAAGCCCCAGGGAGGCAGGACATTGGGAGTCAAGATGAAAGAGAAAGGAGTGGTGATGACCCCAACACCAGTGCAGGAAATGGAAGAAAAGTTTAGGGGGGAAAGAGAAGCCAACCGAATTATCTGGAGAAGAATGTGAGCCAGAGAGGGTCTCGAGGAAAAAGACTTCCCCACTGGGGCACAAGGACGGAAGCTGAGGAGGGATGGGTTGCATATGTGGTGGGGCCACAAGGGTCAGTCTCACGTTCTAGAAGCTGCTGTGAGCAGGCAATCAGCTAATACCAACACATTTGGAATAAAAACCAGTCACGCAGCGGCCAATTATCTCACAGTCAGTATTACCGAAGAAGCAAAGAGCCTGAATTGTTTCTTAAACCTACATATTTTCCCTTGCCTCCAATTGAGGACAGATGGAACCGTTTCTGGGCCTGCTAAGCCGTGCAGTGCGAATCAACTCCCGGCTGTAGTTACACATTAGCCTTGGCCCTCTACTTGCCAGGACACAGGGAAGATGTCCTCGTCAATTGAATGCATTTTCCAGGTCAACTTCCTGTGCCAAAGTCGTTGTTAAGAAACTTGCCCTTCCCACACCAGTAGGACCCCATTCTGTTCAAATCCTAGATTCCCTATCATTCCAACACCAAAGCAAATCCTGGGATAAAGGGATGTCCTCATAAGTGCCCCAGAGTGGGTGTTTGAGCAAGAAAATGAGTAGAACTCAAAGCAGATGGTTCCCTGCCATCCCTGGACAATGAACGCAGCCCAGAGCAAAGGCGCGGACTGCCAATGGGAGAGGCACCTCTTGTCTGGCAACCCTGGAAGCACTGTCTCATTGCATCCTCTGGGGCTACCTACACCTTTGGTGAAGTCTTGTCAGCTTGCACCTGCTGTGTCTTTGGCCAAACAAAAAAGGGGCAGAAGTAATCAGCCTATTCAAAGAAAGAGCCAAGAGTGATTGGAATAATTATCCTGTAGACAAAACAATGCATTTTATTGGGTTATGCAAATTAAAATAATGAGCTTTTTATTATTTTTTTTTAATAATGTAAACTACACGAGTTTACATCCTCATCAGCCCAAGGTTTCAGGTTCAGCCAGGTGATGATGACAGGTGTGGGGAAGACAAGACTCGCAGACTTCTCGCCATCTTCATTGACTACAGGTAGCTGGTCTAGTCAAACAGCCCCTAATACAACATAAAATTCGCTGACTGCATTTACTCAGGAGTTGGCTGACTTTCAGCTCTGCATTTCTCGCCCCATATTAACTGTGAAGACAGATGCAGCAGCCCGCATTACTGGGGACCCTCTCTCAGGCACTGGCTTGCAGAGAGATAAAGTTCTGTAATGAAGCCGCTGTTCACCAATGTGGAAATAATACAGTGTGTTGGAAAACGGTAATTAACTAAACTATCGTCTATGTAACAGACTGGTACATGAGGGACTCGTTAAAACTGACTTTGTTCAGAGTCCAGCAGCTCCTACTTGAGGTTGGAAAGGAACAAAATTGGGGAAGAGGGACTTGTCACCTGACTAGGAAGGTTACTGGTGACACTTCTCCTGTTAACACTGAGAGTGGCCAGGTGGCAAATGAGAGCCAGCAGCTGGGAGAAAAGCCACACCAATGGGATCATGTTAAAAGTGTTGTCCAAAGATTTGCCTGACCCAAAGGGGCTGGCTAGGGTCTCTTGCCCTACAGTTGGATAAGAGGGAGGGGGCTGAACCTTAAGTGCAGTAGTTTTGGGAGATAAAGGGCAGTTTTTTCAAAGCATTAGGACAGAGCTTTAATCAGCTTGTTTGCAGATTCCCCAGAAGCAAGCAAAGACAGGAGGACTCTGTTACAGGAAATGGTAGCAGGTGAGGGGTAAATGGGAGCTGGGGGGGGTGAGGCATCTCAGTTACAGCTGCACAGCATCAGCCCTCACACCCACCCCGCTCCAAGCCCTTGGACTGCCTCCACAATGTCAGGCTACCGTGCGCCCTCTGTCTTCCCTCGGGAGGTCAGTGTGTGCCAGTGGCTTTTGTTAGGCTGCACAGTCTGATGATGGCCTAAGCAGAGCAGAAGTGACTCCATGATGAGTCTTGCTGACCACCCCCCTGGAATTACTGCTTTTCCCAAGCCAGTGTTCCCCCTTCTGAACACACCCTGTTGATGCTACAGCCACAGTCTTGTCTCCGAATGCAGACACTGGCACTTGCTGCCTTGCCAGTTGCTCCCCTTCCCCATGTGATAAATGTGCAAAACCCCAGTGCTGTATGCCCCAGACAGCCACTTCCTTCATGCTGTCACTCCGCACATGCAAGTAGCCCTGGGTCATCTCCGACAAGGGAAAGGTCTGTTAGAATCTCTCTTGCTAATAAACTCTTAGCCTTGACTAAAAACCTTTCTCTCTTTCTCAAACAAGTCCAAACGCTTTCAGATCTACTAGTTTTTAGCCTGGGTGGGATGTCAGAAGCACCACGTTTTTGGAAGTAAATCTGCCCGGAAAGAAATAGGACCCAAGTAAATGTGTTTCCATGAGGCTCCAGCATGAAACCCCCCATGAGGCAATGCCAGAACTGAGAGCCATTGATCCAGCTACAGTGATTCCACAATTAAACTTGAATAACATTTTCTTTCTAGGAGCCCAGACCGAGTTCATTGCTTCAATAAACATTTGGGGCCTCCTGCTACCCAATGAGCTGATCTTGGAAAACCATTCATCTTAGTCCCGGGCACGCACAGGCTACTCAATACTTCAGTTGTATTCATTACCCCTTAATGAGAGCTAGAGAGAGAGAAAAGAGAATGAAGGGAATGCAGTAGTGGGAACTTGAGGTAGACAATGACTGACAATGTGGGTGCACAGTTAGCAAGGAAGGCAGCTGGTGGCAGTGGTCAGGACAGGCCCTGCAAGTGAGCTGGTTCTGCACAGTGGCCCATGACCAGAAGACCCCCAGGTCAATGGCTGGAGCTCAGAAGCTCGCTCTCCTTTGCTCTCATGCAAAGCTATCTGATCTCAGTAGCGTGGCTGTCAGGCTGGCTTGATATTCACAGAAGACAAGAACTGGAGTTTAGAGAATGCAGATGGCTAGCTAGCGCTGAGGAGCCAGGCCCAAGGCAGGGCTGAGTCATACCCTTATCCTTCCCAAGGCCTTTGCTCCTACAAACACTTGATACCAAGTCTACCAACCTGACCATTCAAGAGGCCTGCCTCTGGGAAACAGCAGGTGTATAGAGTTAGACATATCCTATGCAGCCTAGCTCTGCCTCTACTGCTTTCAAGGCCCATTCCTCTAGGGATAAGGATATCTTCCTCAAATGATGCGGAAGAAAGCATGGAGAAAATGGCCTGGGATGAGATCTGCCTCCCTCATAACCCTCAGAGGCCATCACTAGGGTCTTGTTGCGGTTTGAGGGAATGACGGGGACATGGTATCACTAACCAGCACATCCCTTTCTCAGGCATCTCTCTAAGGCACTCTACACACCTTTCTAGGGTGACTACTCAGCTGACACCGAGTTGGCATACATGTAGAGGCAACCAATGCAGAAAAAAGTCCCTAGGATATGAGTTTCAATGGATAGCAGCACTGTGGGACAGGCACATAGGTGCTGACCCAAGGCCGGCAGAGAGAGAGTCCAGCTGCTACTCTCCCTGCCCTCTGCCACCTAGCCATCCTGGCTTTGGGTGGGGAGAAGAGGGCAGAAGCAACGGCAAGAATTGCAAGCTCCCAGGTTGTGCTGGATGATTCATCCCTCACTCCTTGTGTCATCTCCCATTTGTGCAGTTCTCATCTTTATTTCATGAATATTTCATTCTCTGCGCAATGGCTCCACAGCCCCCATAAATCTCGCGGGTGGCTCTTTACTGCCTCCATGGTGCACTCACCTGCATTGGGAACTACATAATCGTCCGATTTTTAGGGGGGGGGAAAAATACAAGCTCAAATCCACATGAATATTAAGGGGTCGAGTGCCCATGACTACGACTCTTCCCTGAGCAGGTGTCTGAACTCTGAAAACATCCCAGTGTAAGTCATTAAACACGACTTGGGCTCCACCCAAAGACAGGTCTCTGGCTCATAAGAAATACAGTATGAGGCCCCTAAATGAAGCGCTGCAAGAGTAGCCAGACACTTATACCTAATTGCAAATGCTACTCCATAAAACATGAGCAGCCAGGCAGCAGATGAAGCACCAGCCTGACTTTTTGAAGGTTTTAAAGGCATACTCCTAAAGCCCTTTTCCTTGCTCATCCTCCTGATGCCATGAAGTCCAGGTCCTCTGACATGGCAACTCCCTCCTGTCTCCTTCTCCCAGAATTCCATTCTTCATCTTCTCTTTGTTCACCACTCAGCCCCAAACACAACTTCCAATCTCATTGTCACTTGGAGGATTTCTGCTTGTCCTCCCCCAACTTATGTTCTGACCACCCTAAGCCTCAGAAAGTCTTCATAACCCAGTATGGCTACCATCAAGTACTCCCCATGCCCCCAAGCACTTTCATGGCACCTGCAGTTCACTTGAGCACAGCCTTGAGCCACAAGACAGAGAACACCTGGGAGTCCTTTGCCCACCTGCCTGTGACAAGGTGAGCCCCCCCCCCCCAAGAGAAGAGCTTGGTCTCTATAGGGTGCTTATTAAAGGAAGAAGTGGAGGGAAGAAGGGAGGAAGGCAAAATTTCATCTGAAGATCGGTTACTCTCATAAAGCAAGCAAAACCGCTTCTTAGTAACACCTGAAAAGGCGGGGGAGAAAGGTCGCCACTGCATCTCTTGTCCTGTTGCTCTGTTCCTCCCCAAGCAGGCTGGTGACTGAGGCAGGAACCAGCACATTTTATTCTCTTGCATCTGAGACCCTGGGTTTAGGCAGGAAGACAGGATGCTCCACTGGCCAGTCAGCAGATGCTCTAACAGCTGGCTCCTCTCTTCAGTCTGTCTTTTTCCTCAGCCTTCTTATGCATGACTGTCCAGCGTTCTCCCTCTCACTCTCCGGTTGCCTCGTTCTCTCTCCCTCTCTCTGTCTTTGTCCGCCTCTCCTTTTCTCTTTCCTCATCTCACTCCAACAACAGTTGATTCTGAATGATCCAGGATGGTACTGTCACTACAGTAGAGGTTGTGAAGGCAGACAAGGAACCTCCAACCCATAGAAGAGCCTCTCCCTACACCTGCTCCCAGGAGATGTCCTGCAGGGCTGGGCCTGAGTTTGTATCCACCCTTGCTCCCACTCTCCATGTAAGCAAGAAGCTCACCATCCTGCAGTACCCTTCCTGCTCCCCTGACCCAAGTGGGAACCAGGCTGCCAGCCTACAAAAACAAAGCCCAAACACGCATGGGTAGTGGGTACAATGAGTACCAGATGTGGAGGGGAGGAGAGCTTTCTTCTGCCTTCCCTGGTCTAACTGGGGGTAGGTTTGTGGCCTTGCCATTTGCAGATGCTTCTGTGTACAGCGACCTGAGTGGTGGCATCTGACCAAGTGCCCTGGCCACAGAATGGAAGTGCCCACATGACACATTGGCTGGAGAGGTGAGATGTGTGCCAGACCCTTTCAAAAACAAACACAGATCCTAAACAGTCATCACATGCCCTCCTGGCGATCTTCATCCACAATTTTCCAACAGCCAAAGAAACTGTGGATGGGGTTGGTTAGCTGTTGTTTCCTGTGGCTTTTATTCAAATCCTTTCCTTCCTTTTTAAAAATTGTTCTACTTTTATTGGAAAGTCAGATATACAGAGAGGAGGAGAGACAGAGAGGAAGATCATCTGTCTACTGATTCATTCCCCAAATGGCTACAATGGCCAGAGCTAAGCCAATCCAAAGCCAGGAGCGTCTTCTGGGTCTCTTGTGCAGGTATAAGGTCCTAAGGCTTTAAGCCATCTTCGACTGCTTTCCTAGGCCACAATCAGGGAGCTGGATGGGAAGTGGGGCTGCTGGGATACAAACCAGTGCCCTTACGAGATCCCAGCAGTTACAAGATGAGGACTTTAGTCACTAGGCTACCACGCTGAGCCCAATCCCTTCCTTTCTTGTTTCTTGTGGTCCTGGGGTGCTGGGAGAGCCACAGAGGGAGTGGCGAGCCCTGGCCTTCCATTCCCAGTCACAGAGGAACACAGTAGGCAAGAGATGGATGTCCCATCACTTCAGAAGCGCTGAGACAAGCAGGTGAACTCCTACTGTGGGAAGATAGCGCCCCTATTGTTGGATGTGAGGGCAGCATGCAGAGGAGCAGTGTGTGAGAGCACCACTGTCCTGTCCCAGTTCCTCAGGGACTCCCTCAGAGGGATGAATGGTGCCTGTGTTCTCTTCCTCTCCGGCCCGCTCCCCTGCAGCCCACAGACCGTGCAGACCAACAGGGAGCCGCCCCCACTTTCTCTGGCTTGTTTCTTCCCTCCCCCATCCTGTTGTATTTGAAACCACTGTACAAACTGTAGTCTGTCCCTAAGCTTCCAGGAAATAAAAAAACAAAAACAAAGCAGGCAAAAGAAAAAAAAAGTGTGTTCAGTTTGCATGCTGCTAGCTGCTTGTGCTCCCTGAAACTGCGATCTGTGGGCACCAGGGGACTCTGGATGTGCAGCTGGGGAAAAGCCTGTGGATGCACGGGCAAGGCTTGTGCTATGGAGGCCCTGGGTGCTGGTTTAGGCCACACTGGCCACCTGTCTTAGTGGGAGCTATCTCCAGGGGGACCCTGATGAGGGCTCGATTAAAAAAAAATTTTTTTTTAAATTAAAAAATACAAAATGGGGTTGAGAAAGAAAAAAAGAAAAAACATGCTTCACTAGTAGGAAGGTCAAGGTCAAGAATTGGGTTTCTGCAGACATGCCTGTGAAGAAAATACGCCCAGAACCCAGAATCTGGACAGAGCTACAATGTACCCTCTAAGCAGGGGGTGTCCTTGTGGGGTGTTGGGCAAGGCTGGAAACCCTGAAGGGTCGAGGGGGAAAGGGATGATAGGAAGGGTGGGGACCCCTCTTATATCCTTAAGGGAGACTTGCGGGGGAGGGCAGGCACAGGTTCCTGTCTTACCCTACAGGTGGTCTCTCCAGGTCAGGGTGGAGGCGCATGGGCGGGGCAGGACAGGGCAGAGCTCTCTGGTGCTGCCCTGGCTGTGCCTGCTCTAAGGATAAACACGGGACGGGGTTTTTTTTTTGTTTTGTTTTGTTTTTGTTGTTGTTGTTTATCCCTCTTGTTTTAAAGACAAAACAAAGACGCAACTCCCTCCCCCATATATGACACAGCAGTCCCTTGCATGGCCCCAGCTCCGTGGTGACCCTCCAGTTGCACGAAAGGGGTGGGAATGGCCTGGAGTACAGACCTCTTTGGGCGTCTCCTGGTGGCACCGGTTGCTGTTCCACCACAACTCCAGGGCGGCCACGAGGCAGGCGAGGAGCAGGCCAATAGCCAGGATGCAGAAGACACCGGCAAAGCTGTGCAGCTTGAGGGATTTGCCATCAGCCTGGGCGCTGGTGTGGCTGGTGAGGTCACAGCGGCCAGTGTGTGGCCACCACTTTTGCTTGAGGACGTCCAGGTCCCCTGTGTCCTGGAGCTCCAGGATCCTGCAAGATACGACACAGGTGAGCCACAGCCCCGAACCCAAGAGCCTTGATTCGCCCATGGGACCCCTGGCCTGCCCCCACCTATCCTCATCCCACCAAAGGACCATGTGGGGTGGTCACAACAGCTCACTGCTCAACATGTACCCTGTCTACCACCTGGAGGCACAAGGATCTTCTCAGAACATGCAGTGCATTTGGCCACTGCTCTCCTGCACAGGTCCACTTCCCTCACTCCCCTTCTGTCTCACTGCATGTAGCTCAAGTCCAATAGCAAAACACAGATGATCTTTCACAGCGAACCAGGATGAAACTGGTGCATAGGGGAAGGAATTTGGAGCAGTGATAAAGACACAGGCCGGGATCCCTATCTCCTACAGCGGAGTGTCAGGGTTTGGGTCTTGGCTCTGCTCCCAGCTCCAGCTTCCTGCTAATATGCACTCTGGGAAGAAAAGGACTTTAGTAGCTGGATCCCTGACATCCATGTGGGAGACCTGGAGCTGATTCCCAGTTGATGCACGGAAGCGGAGCAGGGGAGGGGGTTGAGTAAGCGAATCAAAGTTCTCTTTCTTTTTCCTATTTCTCTCGGCCTCTCAAAAAAGGAAAAAAAGAAATACAAAAGGAGGCAAACACGGACTATGTATTTAGAATGTTCCTGATGACACAGATGTCAAGCCTGTCCCAGTAGGAGTCCTCAGATCCTTCACCCAGCCATATGTCTGTCCTGAGTGGCTTCTGCCTGGTGCCAGGTATAAAGCTCAGGGTGGTGATACAGAGGTGTAGACATCAGCCTTCAACAACTAGAGCGATGGTGCACAGGCAGAAGCTGGGGAAAATGCAATGGAATGTGGGCCGTGGTATATCTGCAGTTAGCTGAGTTGAGTCTTCATGTTAAACCCTTGAGGGATTGCTATTTTTTCTATTTATTATGGAGGAGGAAACCAAGGCACAGAGAGCTGAAACAGCCTGCCTGAAGCTAACAACATTCATGCTGGCAGGATTGACATTGGATGCACCAGAGGACGAACTGCCCCCAAGGGAGAGTTATGTGTGTCTGTCCCATCATGCTCAAGTCCAGAAGCTGAGACGTGACCCAAGAGGTTGAGGAGAAAAAGGCAGTGGAGTGGGCAGCATCCAGAGCATAAGCTCTTCTTGCAATGGATGGAGATGGGGGTGGGGGCCAGGGAGAGGAGATGGGGAAGGTCCATTGCTCCTGGACTCCTAGTGCCTATTTACTTTTTTGTTGTTGATGTTACAGATGTATTTAGTTTTACTGGAAAGGAGAGAAGGAGCGACAGGAGGGATCTTCCATCTGCTGGTTCACTCGCAAATAGCTGCAGTGGCCAGAGCAGAGCCAGTTTGAAACCAGGAGCCAGGAGCTTCTTCCAGGTCTCCCACACAGGTGCAGGGTCCCAAGGCTTTGGGCCATCCTAAACTGGCTTCCCAGGCCACAAGCAGGGAGTGGGATGGGAAGTGGGGCAGTTCGAACATGAACCAGCGTACATATGGAATTCTGGTGTTCTCAAGGTGAGGATTTATCCATTGAGGCATTCGCCAGGCCCGGCTATTTACTTATACAATAGTGTTTCTTGAATTCATTCTGTAATTCAGGGGACTGAATAGTGAACCTGGGTAGGAGGTAGCCCCAGATTCCAAGTGACTCACATTTCACCATTCAGAAGTCTAGATCCGTGATGGGGCATTCAGCTAACAGCATTTGCATCAATATCTATAGCAGGGGCGGGGCAGGAGCAGGGGTGGGGGCAGGGGCGGGGGCCTGGGCAGGGGCAGCGGCGGGGGTGGGAGCAGGTGCAGGGCCTCACCATGACTGGCAGGAGCTCACTGTCAGCTGCAGGGATGAACAGTCTGTACCCTGTGCTGCAGGCTGGCTCAGACCACCCCGAGGCTGTGCTTAGTCCCTGCGTTTGCACTTACATCTGGTAGTGACAGGGAACAGCAGCCCTGAGTGTCTCTCTGGACTTGTCATAGGCCTGTAGCATGGGGAATAGCCTGGCGCAGTGAAAAGTGCAGGCTTTAGAGGCTTCAGCTGTGTATCACTGGGCAGGGGCCCTGCCCTAGCTCAAGCACAATGTCCTCATCTTTGCAAACCAGACCTCTGATCCTGCTGTCTGAGCAGATACTTTGGTAACTACCCATGTTTTCCCATGAGCAGCAGAACCCAGCCATCAACAGATGTATGCTGCAATGACAAACACATCGAGGTATTAATTGAATAGCAAAAGCTAATTTAGACTCAAACAGCTAGGAGACACTGATAATAATGTCCCTTAGGGTCCAGGGCACTTGTCAGAGGGAACCATGTTGTCCGGCCTCCTTATCCAGCATTCCCCATTCACATCAGTATCCCCTCTAGATGATGTACTTTCTTGAGAAGGTTCGACTGAGACTGTGTTTTCTCATTGTGTCATGAGATCCAGACAGGGCAGCAGGTCCTTGGTGCAGAGCTGGGGCGTAGGGAGATTTGATGAAGAAGCGAGTATGGGTGGACTCTCATCTCCCACGACCAGATGATGCTCCCTGCTCTTGTCCCAGCCACTGGGGGCCCAGAGAGTGGCAGGAGCTGCCCACGCCCCGACCCTGAAGGTCCTTACCTCTGGGAGAAGAGGTCCCTGTAGGGGCTGCCATGCTGCAGGGCAATCCCATAGCCCTTACTGCTGATGCTGTTGCCTATGACGGTCACGGAGCAGTCGTCGTCCGTCAGGGCCGCATACTCCACCACGGCCACATCCCATAGGAAGGCATAGTTGCCCTTCTTTGCCTGAAAGACCAAAATCACAATGAATCAAGTAGGCCTGGCTAGCTGTGTTAACTATGAACAGTGACAATTCAAGGTAGGTGATGCTTTGAGGGACTCATGCATCCTGGAGGGTCCCCGTGCCCGCCAGATGGTGCAAAAACCCAACCCCCATTGCATTTAATTTTGTGGCTTACAAATGGCACCATTGGATGATGCTGCTCTTTTTGGTTGGATTCAAAGCATGTGCAGGCTTCATTTGCAGCATGTTTCTTGATTTTTATTTATAAGAATTATGAATTCTTATTGGAAAGGTAGATTTACAGAGAAAAGGAGAGCAGAGAGAATGTCTTCCATCTGTTGGTTCATGCCCCAAATGGCTGCGATGATTGGAGCTGAGTTGATTTGAAGCCAGGAGCCAGGAGCCTTTTCTGGGTCTCCCACATGGGTGGAGGGTCCCAATGACTTGGCCCATCCTACTCTACTTTCCAAAGCCATAAGCAAGGAGCTGGACTTGGAAGTGGAGCAGTTGGGACATCGAACCAGTTCCCATATGGAATGCTGGTATTTGCAGGTGGAGGATTATCCTGTTATGTCACTGTGTCAGCCCCAGTACTGGCACATTTTATGGAGATGGGGCGGGATGGGCATAGGCGGGAGGAGGAGATGGGAGCAGGAGGTGGGCTCGGCCCTGCAGAAGGCAGAGTCTAACTCCAGAGGACTGAGATTTTCAGATCAGAGGTTCGTGGGGAGCACCATGGCGTGGGACTGAAAAACGTGATGCTTTCCAGAAAACATGGTCCCCCTGGGAGGGAAAGGGAAGACTGGGATAAGCTGTACCCACTTTATATTTCTGGTCACAATGTGACTTAAAAGTCCTGCCTAAGGTGAATGTGGGTAGCTCTGAGTTCGGTGCCTGTGAGCGGACTTACTCACAAGCACAAGTCTAGAATTTTCTATACATGGAAAGATCCTGTGTGTCCATGAATGCACAATGCAACACGTATCCAAGTGTAATATGTGCACATGATACATACCTGCTCCTGTGCCTATGCATAAGTAACATAGCGTGCACATATTATGCACACACATTCATAATCATCTATGTAGGGCACACAAGCACACCAGAGCTGCTTTCCTGTGTTTGTATTTCCTCATGGTGCTCTGGCAGCAGGTCATTCCATCAAGACTCTGCCTGTGGACGTAGCCAAAGTCTCATATGCCACATCCTTCTATGGCAGATGTTCAGTTCTAGCCTGAGCCACAGTCTTGACTTTTCCCAGTATCTGGGCACTCAGAAGGAATGCAAACTGCTTTTCTTTTTAGAAGACGATGCAAAGCAGGCATTGTCAACTGGCAGTCTGGAACCAGGGGATGATGTGCTTACTGCAGTAGAATGCTGTGAGTATGCAGGCAGGTGCCTTAACCCTTTCCCTCCCTCCTCGCATGGCCCACCGGCAGCCGGGAGTCACAGGACGGGCTTGGTAAGGGGCTGCAGCACTACAGACAATAAGCAGGCCGAGTGGGCAACTGAAGGCTTCTCGGCCTCATGGAGAGCAGAGTTCCCTGCCTCCCACCTCTGTGCAGTTGATTCTTCACGTCTATTGAGACTTTCCAAAGAGCTTCTGAAAGGGTAACCAAGACTTTCTGTGTTTCCATGCAAGGTGCAAGATGGCTCACCTTTTTGTCCCCAGAAAATTCATCAGTAGAAGGATTTATGGACAAGGCATGACCTCCCACTACCGGAACGGGCTGCTTCTGGCCATTCACCCTATTCTGATCGGTCACCTTGTACGAAACGACACACACCCTTGCCACTCATTGACTGGTACCTAGGGACCCAGGCAGATATGACACCAAGCCTCATTCCTCCACCAATCCAATTCCACAAGTCCTCAAGGACTTTGACCCAGGTTGCAAAATTACACACATCTCTCTCCTTCCTGTATTGGAAGATAACAGCCTTTGAAAATTTTTTTTTTCATGCCAGAAAACAGATTTTCTCATGAGAAGATATAAATTTCCAACCTCTTAGTAACTGGTTTTCTCAGCAAAATGTTGACTTATGACCTAATATTTGGCTCCAGTCAGACTCGGAAGCATTTCGCATCTATGCTCACAATTCAACATGACAATCAGACATGGTTATTTGTACAATTTCAAAAGGGCATGTCACGTTGAGGGAAGAATTAAGATCAGGTGCATTTCTACCTTTCAAGTGATGTTCCAAGGAGGAAAAAAAAACATGCTGCCTTGGGTCAAGTGGAAGATGACCCCGAGGACAGCCTGGTATGGTGGACACAGTAGGAATGGCCCCAGTCACTTAATTCCACCACCCACAACCAGGCTCTAACTTTGCCATAATACATGCTATGCCTACTTGAGAATGTGCTGGAATTTTATAGCTTGCCTGATATTCCCAGAGTAGGACAAGTTAGAGAGGGAGGTATGATATGTGTTGTATTGGGGACCAAATCAGAAACTGAACCTTCTGCAGGACAGATTACATTCTGACTCTTCCTATGAAATCCTTTCCCATTCCCACCATCCTTTCTTCCCCTCCTCAGCAGCCCAGGGCTTCCTACTCCCCCACAGGGTTCAACATACTACCAGAGCACCTCCTGTGGGAGCCCCAACTCCCATCAATTCCCAGGAGAACTCTCTAGACTTTCAAGTATGTGACATAGCACTTGCATGCGATAGAACGCTTTTAAGGCTTGACCATGTTGCCAGGGACATTTCAAACAAAGCAGGAAGAAGTCAAAACAAACACTCCCCTCTCTTGGGGGCTCCATGCCCTGATCATAACTAGACCCTCCTTCTGCACCTTTGCACAATGATGTGTAGCAACTCCCCCATAGACAGCATATACAAGATGCACTTCTTCCTCATGAGATCAGAAGCAGTCTTTCATACAGTCCCTAGTAACTGTGAATCCACCTTTTTAATCTCATTCACAGGCCTGGATGTTCCATAGGCTGGAACATTACATTTGTCCAGGGTCTGTCTCCTGCAGACAAAAACATCCCCTCTCTCCCTTGCCCAATTGTCTGCAAGCCATTCCCTCTTTTCTTGAGCCTCAGCACTACCCCCTTTCCCCACACTTCCCTCTGGGGCTCAGTTGCTTTCTTCACTCTCTAGTTTCCTTGGGACAACATGTATCTTCCCTCACCCTCCATGCTGTGGGCTTCTTCAAGTCCTTAACAGACACCTCCTATGCTGAGACACACACCCCTCATTTCCTGTTTAGGGAAACTGCCCCTTTCATGGCAGGGGCAGCGGGGGAGGTCTCCAGGGCTCTGGGAAAACATAGCAGAGGCAGAAAGCTGGTCTTCTCTCTAGCAGGTGCCACTAGGTGATGTTTGCAGAGTGAGCAGGGTGGGCCCAGTCCTGGAGTCCCTGAACCCAGTGGCCGATGAAGTATTTAGAGTCACTGTTGTTGCCACTTCCGATTTGTATCAATGTCTTCTTCCGGTGTCTCCCAGAACTATTCTTTCTCTACTTCACAGGTGACTGTGGGACAGCAGGGAGGAGGGTGTCTGCCAAGCACACAGGAGAGGCAAAGGTTGTTCACGAATAGATTGTTGACACCTTTTTCATAATGCTTGCAAGATCAAAAGGGTGCCATTAACACGAAACAAAAACAAACATGACATTGCACCTCTTCAGTGGGTTCAATTACCTCTGCCCCTGGCTGGTCCATTTCTAATGCTAAATGTGTTCTGAATTTCCAGTCACTGTCTCACCATGCCTGGATGCCTTGTCAGGTGGCTGTTGGAAAGTGAGAGGTAGAGAAGCCAGAGACGGACCCATCCTCCGTGTCCCTCGCTCCCTGCAGAGCTCACAAGGACATTCACAGCCAGATCCCCAGCCTTTGGCAATCCCAGAGAGACCTTCAGGTCCAGCTCTAGCATCTTGGGATGGCATCAACTACTCCTCCAAGTACCACAGAAGGGATTAGCAGACTATTCCAGAAAGTAGATACAAAACTTTATATAGCCTAGAAATATCATCTGGTTACATTCATCAAATGAAAATGTTTTGAAACAATAATTAGTGTTGGTGAGGTTATGGGAAAAATATGTGGGATATTTCACAGTATACGGCATTAAGAAATGATACAATGACTCGGGAAACAGTATAGTAACATGCACCGTGAACATTAAAAATTGCCCAAGGGCCATGTTGGCGCCGATTTGCATCTCGGTTGCTCCATTTTCCATCCAGTTCCCTGCTAATGCACCTGGGAAAGCAGTGGTGGATGGCCCAAGTTCTTGGGACCCTGCACTCATGTGGGAGACTCAGAAGAAGGTCCTGGCTCCTGGCCTTTGCCCAGTCCAGCCCTGGGCCTTTGAGGCCATTCGGGGGACAGAATCTGAGATTGAAGACTTCTCTCTTTTTGTCTCTCCCTCTCTTTTTGTTAATCCTGCCTTCCAAATAAAGAAAAAAATATATTTAAAAAAATAACTGCTCAGATTGCTTACCCTGGCAAATCAGAATTTGACCCAAAAAGTAACCTAAATACATCTAAATTTTTTTCACAAATATTTTAAATCTGAAGTTGACTAAAAAGTAAACATGGAACAGTTTAAATATTCAGCATTAGAGTAGTCAATTATGATTCATTTATGTTGATGCCTTGCTCAACAGATAGTCATTGTGAAGACATTACAAAACACTACAGCATGCACGCACACACATACACACACAGGGTCCTTATAAAGTTCATGAGGAAACATATTATTAAAATTGTACACTGAATTTCAACAGTTTGCAAAACAAAAAAAATTAATTCCACTTCCTACAAACTTTTTGAAATATTTTCGTATTTGATTATACGTGTATATATTAGTATTTATTTAATGAAACAGACAAAAGCAACAGGGAGGATATGGATATGCCCGCTACTTTTAGTCATTGGGGCTGTGTTACTACTGAATCGCACATGTGAGAAACAAGACAAGCCCAGAGATGATGGGAGTATTAGCTCACGGACTGGGATAATGATGCTTGCTTTTTCCTAAGATTGATTTTAATGGGAAGGCAGAGCCATACAGAGGGGTGTGGGGAGAAGGGACACACATACACACACAGCCAGGAGGCTGGGATTCCCCCTTGCTTTCCACAAGGGTAACAGGGACCCTAGTAGTTGGGTCATCCTCCACTGCCTGCTGGGTGCATTAGCAGGAAGCTGAATCCACAATAGAGCATCCAGGACTTGCAGTGCTCTGATATGGGATGCCAGAGTCACAAGTGGTGTCTTCATCTACTGCACCACTACTTCTTAGGGCAAGATGATGAAAATGTTTTTCTTTAACCCCCTTCCATTGTTTGTGCCATGACATGCTGCAGAGGCACCAGGTCTGATCAGTACCCCTCTGTGTACCCCTAGGGCCCCTCCAGACTGCTTTGGCCTATCCACAGGCACATGGGCCACACAAGCTCCTATGTTTTCTGAGGTCACTGACGTTCCTGCAGCATCCATGCTCCTGGAAAGTCCCCCTGACACCCTTGGCCTGCTTCATTCACTCTTCTTTTCCTTATAAGAAAAAAAGAGAGCTTCCTCAGTTCAGATGTAAAAATACAGAGATATGAAGGCGTTAGGGAAAGGAAGCAGAGCATTCTTCAATTAGAAAGTAAAGGATAGCTGGGCATTCACCTCCATCGTGCCAGGACGACAGTAGTTACAGGAAGCCCCTCTGGCTTATCTGAGAGCAAGTGCCACAGCAAGCAGAATCCAAATCCATCCCTGAAGCCCACGTCCCCTCCGGTTCGCATGTACATGGATGTGCTGACAATAAGTGAGTAACTGAGACCACAAGCATGGCTGCCTTCAGCACTTGGAATATCCTTCCTAACACATGCCAAGGACCATGGTCACTTTGTTATGCTGGGGATTGATAGGCAACCATGACAATGCCACAAGTGAGCTAGGGCTGTGGATGACTCACCTGCCCTCCGTCACACCACACTGGTAATATGACGGGACTGTCTGGCCTTTCCTTGCTCTACTGCTCCCATTTTCCCTGGAACTCAAACTTTCAAACTCAACTCAAACTTTATCCCGGAGCACAAACTTTCAGAGCCGTTAGTCTTCAAGGCAAGAACCTCATTTTGTTTCTTGTCTCTGTCCTAACTGCTTTGGGAAGGGGCAAGCAGTCACCGTGCTTCTCCAAAGCAGGATGCTGAGACTGTAAACATCAGTCACACATGCCAGCAGAAAGGAGTGAGTGCTGGAGGCAGGAACGCATGTGCAGTGCCAGGTGCAGACACTTGCGGTGTGCCACTGCCTTCCAACACGATGTTGCTTTCCACAATGGGATGAATCTTAAGAGTAGAACATGCACCCCTTTTACACATGAAGAAAAAATAAAAATTATTTGTCTCCAGTAAGACAAGACAAGCAGCAGCCATAGAGCCAGGTCAACCTGAGTTTCAGTTCCAAAGGAGTCTGTACTCTTCCCCTCTGCCTTGCCAGATTCATGAATGGAGAAGGGAAAAATGTCCCATGACCCCTTGTCCTTGCATCCTAGTCCAGAAGGTGTGCAGAGGACAAATCACAGGTTCAGGGCAATGTTTGTTTTCCCCCCACTTTTAAAGAGGTGGCTCACATGACTGCTTAAATTTGCAAGAAGACAGGACATGGAATCTGCTCCATCTCCCAGTGTTGGGAGACCTCCTGAAAACCAGAAGCCCATTTGTGAGCCCTCCCTGTGTCCCCCTGTCTCGAGTGCTCAGCACATCACTGCAGAATTCCACTTTCTGGAGCTTCCTGAGCCTGACTTTCCACAGTTGTGTTCATACAATGGCAAAACATCTCTGCACACAGCCTGAACCCTGGCTGCAGTGATACCTGGATTATGCACTGTGCCAAATCATAAGATGCAACAGTAAAAATCTAGACCATCTGCGGAGAAAAGAACAATTTTGCAGTCTGCTGGTAGGCGTGAGGGCTGGCACAATATCTCTGGCATGGCAATTTGGAGGGGAGAAGTAAACGTTTTTAAAATGTGCGCATACAGCAAATCTGCCTCTCAGGAGTTAGCCTAAAGAATTTATTCAGTTTCTGAAAAGATGACTACACATAGTTGTTTTTTTTTTTTCTGGGCTGATACTGTTTAAAGCTAGTGAGAAGTTGGAAGCAATTTATGTGGCCCATAATCCAGAGTCACATGGATGATAGCACTGGGAGATGGAACATTATATTGCCAGTAACATGGTGCTCTGCACTGAGTGCTAACGAGAATGCTTCTGGAAACTGAAGCATCCTTGACATGAGCCAGCCTGAGCTCAGGGGTGGGGATAGAGGAGGGTGTCTCACAGCCTGGATTTGAATCCCGTCTCTTCTGCTTGTGGCTAGGGAGGGTCAGGCAACTTGTTTAACAGCTGAGTCGCAAATCCTCTGGTATCAGATAGGTCATCCCTCGTAGTGTTCTGATGGAGATTAAACTCCCAAAAAACACAACAGGTGAACGGCCTGACCCAGCATACAGTTAAGCACCGAGTAAATTGTAACCTGCATTGTTCTGTTTAGTACAAAAGAGCCTTTCACAATCAAGTCTTCACATTGTAATGTTATTTTTTTTTTTAAATTACAGGGTAAAATCTCTCTGTTTTTGAAGAATCAAAATCAAGCACCCAGGGCCAAGCACGGGCGCGGCTATGGGATGCTGCTTCTGTGGCTGCCTTCCATGTTCACTGAGACCGGGCTGCCACCTTTGCCCCCTGCAGCTCAGCCTGTGTTTCTTCTGTGATTACAGAGGTCAGAGAGGGTAATTCCAGAGATTCAGCCTCATTGCTGGCACCCAGTGTTGCGGAAAGAGCAAGTGCTAGAGGGTGCAGGCTACCGTGCTTCCCTGGGAAACCTGCTGTCGTTGGGGCTAAGTGCTGCTCCCAAGAGGACAATGCCAGCATGAAATTCCCAGGCAAAACACTGCCTGACACTAGGGGAAGATTTCATAGAAGCTCTGTCTTCTCCTTCTCTCAGTCCCTAGCAGGGTTAGGAAATCAGTCTGTCTCCTGACATGTGATGGAAACATCTTCCCATTCCCCCAACTCTCCACCTGCCAGCCATCCCTCCACTTTTACCAAGTCAGCAGCACACTCAGGTGAGTGTGTGGAGCACACGTGGAGGTGTGCGTGCATAGTGTCTCGGTGTGCCCTTGGGTGAGTGTGTTTATGTGTCCATAGATCTGTGTCTGTACACATGTATGCATAGTGAATGTGTGTATATGTGAATATGTACATATATGAGATTTATGTACATGTACACACATGGATCGGGGAGGGGGATGTGTGGGTATGGGCATAAGCTCATGAATCTGTAATGCATGATGAGGGTGTGTGAGTGCACAGATGTACAGTCAGACACCACATGCATAAATGTGTGTGTAGGTGTGTGTGTGTATGAGAGCATGTACAAATGTGTGTGAAGATTTTTTAAGTGTGTTTAGATATACCAGCATGTGTACATATGAATTGTATGTGTGTATATGTATGCAGCCATGCATGAGACAAAACCGTGTAAGTACATATAGATTTGTGTGTGTGCATGTGTGTGATTGTGAGCACCAGAGTGCCCAGGGAGGCAACAAGGAAGCGCACTCAGGGACCTGGAGAAGCTCTAAGGACATCAGCTGGTCTTGCGGGACAGGAAAAGGTTACCCAAAATGACATGGAAAGGTAAGGGAGACCAATAGTGGGATGCTCAGAGATGTGCACAGAGGCCAGCCCAGGAGGCAAAAGGAAGCCTACTTCTCAAAGACCCAACGACAACAATCTTTTACCTGGGGTCAGGCCCTGGACCACTAAAAAGGACGCAAAACAGAACAAGCACAGCAAATGTGAGCCAGTTGGCAGCTGACTCCATCAGTCTGCCACAATTATCGGCAAAGCCGCATTACTAAAGTGTGCACTGCTACAAATTCAATTGAGCTCCTGGCTTCCAACCTGAGTGAACGGGATGGGGTTGGACAAGCTGATGATAAGCAAGGCCATGTGGGCAAGTGGCATCTTTTGTGTGTGTGGTGGGGGGTGTGGACTTGGAGCAGAGGTGTGAGACCACCTGCAGGTGGGTCATGGTGGCCACAGTGAGACCTTCCATTGCTCATTGCCCGGGCAAGGGAACTGAGAGGAAGAAAATGGCTCAAGCCAACAGCAGTAAGAAAAGCATCCCCGTGCCAGGCCCTTCCTGGTATTTCTGCTTCCTATAAGAGCCTTGTCAATAATGAGGCACACTGCCAGGGGTTGGGGGAATGAAGGTAATCTTGTCTCTCAAGAAAAGCCACCTGAGCTGTTTCTCTTGGTTTTCTCCCTTAGTTTTTACAGAATCTTGCAATTCAGTTTGCAGAGAACACAGCACACTGCATTGGTGAGAGCAAGGGTTTAGATTCAGACTGACTAGGTTTCCTGCAGACATCCTTGGCCAGTCACCTAAGTCCTGTGAGCTGAGTGACCCCACCTGGAGGGACAGGAGTAGCACACCCCGCCTCACACACCTGTCACAGGAGACATGTGTGGCAAAGTCCTGAGGCATGAAAGGGGCTCAGTGCCTCCTCATGATCATGATCATCATCACCAACATCATCTTGGAGTTCAAATGTTTTTTGGATCCTGGTCAACATGCAATTACCTTGGGATAAACAGCACTTGAGATTCACCTTCAATCAGCCTGGCAATTATAAGCACTTAGACTGGGTCACAGTCTTGGCCCATTTACCAACTCATGATCTACTTAATCCCCACAGACAAAAGGGGGAGGAACAGAGCTGGGCCATAAGGCCTTCTCTAGCTTGACATCCTCAAAGCCAAGTGTGTAGAATAATGATTCTCAAAAAGTGTCTCTAGGCTGTGGCTATCAGTCTCACTTAATAATTTATAAGAAATGCACAACTTCAGATCTCATACCAAATGCACAGCAAGGAGACTCTGGGAGTGGTGTCCAATACTCTACATCTTTATAACCTCTCTGAGTGATCCTGATGCTCAATGAGATCCAATGGCATAAACGTCTCTGTGTACTCAATTTTGACAATTCAGAAAGAAAGACAGCACTGTTAAGGCTCCAGGGTCTTGGCTAGGTGCCCTCAGTAGAGGCAAGAAAATTCCCAAGCACAGAGCCCGGGACTATGGAAGAGACACTTTAAAGCAAAGTCCAGCTCAGCATTTTGTTCCTGGAAACTCCTCTACTTGATGCTTTCACATTCAGTCTCATCTTGAAAGGTTCAGGACAAACTTTCACCATGCAAATCCATCTATTATCCACCCAAGGGAGTTGAAGCTTAGAAAGCATCATGCCCAGAGCCACAAAACCAGCTGTTGACAGAGCCGAAATCTCTCCCCGGATGTCTCTCACTGCCAACAGCCTTCCAATCAGCCGATCAAAAGCTCAGCGTTAGTTTCCACAGAGAGTTACATGGAGCTCCCATCAGCAACTGGCCATGTCTCTTGCTTCTCCGGTCACTTCTGCCACTAGATTCTGTCCAGGATTTCTCTATAGCATCTAGCTTCCAATACCTGACCCTCAGAGGTATCTGTTACTCTGGGAAAAGAATCTTATTGAGTGAGTCATGATACCTCCTAGAGAGATAAAGTCTCTCCAATATCCAAGGGACAGGGGGCTGCTTTGGCAACAACAACGAGAAGAAAAGTCCTCACTTGGAAGAATCCACTGCTCCTTGTTCAAAATGTGAACTTGTTCATCATCAGCAAAGAAGCTTCTTGGGAGGGCAAAGGTACCCATTGATTTTCACTGGTTTGTCAACATTTTAAATTATCCAAGGACCATGCAAAACATCAATCTAATCAGAGCTATTGCTTGAGAAAAATTCAGAAGAAAGAGTGAATTGGTTTTCTTGGATACAAAAACACATTTACAAAAGGGACAGACATAGGAGCATCACCTTTGCAGAGAAGTGAAATGACAAAAAGAACACGTGGGCCCAAGGAACGTAGAGGCCAAACATCCATGTCAGCAAATGTCTTCTGGAGCAAGGGACAGTGCAGATAACCCCTAGTGTCCCACATATAAGTGCACACATGCATATACAGGGAAGCATGTAGGCTCCTCAGGTACGCACGTCCTTGGCACTCCCTTAACATCATGTCTAGCATGGGGATGGTTAAGTAGGTATCAAATGATATAAAGAAAAGCTAAATGGGTTGGTATTAGAATCTGGGAGACCTGAGGCCTTGATCACGGTAAGTGGCTGGCTATGTCCTGGGTGACTCTCCAGCCCTGCCCGCCACCCTCCTCAGAGACTCCTCTAGAGATGGGCATTCCCCTCATCAGCAGTCGATGAACCAAGGGCTGGTACCTGGGCTGCAGAAACAGGTCCAAATCTTCATTCACAGTGCCTCTCCATATATCAGACCTCCAGTTGTACTGCCAAGAACATCCTGTGCAGGACAGCTACCGTGCCACCTGCCTGGGACCCATATTGGGCATGTCCTTCAGAGCACTTTCCTTTGTTGCTCTTTCAATCCCTTATTTGCCACCCTTCTCTCTGTCTCTGTGTGTGTGTCTCTCTCTCAAGTCTCTCTCTCCACACACATATACAAACACTTTGAGTTTAGATGATAGGGCCTTGCAGTGAGGCTGCCTGCACCCTACACTATTACTACACTGGTTCTTAATTCCAGCTTCTTGCTCATGTAGACGCTGGGCATTCAGCAGCAATGACTCAAGCAACTGGACTCATGCCACTCCCATGGGAGGCCTGCCCTTTCCCAGAGGTTGTTGCCTACATCTTGGGAGTGGACCAGCAAATGGGAATTCCCTTTTTCTCTTCTCTCTCCTGACAAATAAATAAAATATTAAAAGCATTTAAAATATAGGCCACAGAGCAAATGTGATGGTCCACATGCCAGAGAGTAAAGAGAATTATCATCTCTCTCTTGACACTACCCAGCCAAGCGGAAATCACTCCCCTGCACCCCAACACATCTAAGGTGGTAATGATGACAGGCTAATGATAGTGACATAATGGTGATGATGACAATAATGATGAAGTAATAGAGATAAAGCATAAGATGATGAAAAGAGACATTCAGGGGACACGTTGTTTAACGCTTTTGCATGAGCACTGTAGCAGCCATAGAAATTTATTCGTAAATGCTATTCCTATTATTCTCTTTCTTGTTTCTGGACAAACAATATTATACCAACAAAATGGAAATAAAAATAAGCTACGCAAAAATGTGGCTGATACAACCAATCAAAATGGCTTTTACCAACAATCGCTTTTTGCTTTTAATGTAACCACACACAATCCCGTTCAAAATGCAAAAACTTAAGTTGTAATACCCAAAGCCGTACTATTCAGTGGAACAAATAGGATGGAATCAACCCTCATTTCCAAGAGTTCTGAAGTGGAATGCATCAGACCTGAGTACAAAGAAAATTGCAGGGCAGAGGAAATCTGAGAAATAAAATCAGATTTCAAGGGAGCCCACATCCTCCCCATCTCTCTAATGAGGAGTTTGAAATTAATCAAAGTTAGCATGGTGGCATTGGATATTGTTTTGATTCCAGCGCTTACCCTACTGAATTACAAAAATCGCCAAAGAAAGTAATTGAAGAATTCATAACAAGACTTGCTTGGCAAGGCTCAAAGCTCAAAGCATGGTAATTTAATAAGGGAGTCGCAGAGGGGGTGTGCCATGATCCTGGGACTGCATTTTCCCAAACCAGCCATCATCACACTGAATGAAGTTCTAGGCTGATAGGAAGGGGCCAGCTCTGTCAGCTATGAGGCACCAGCTCCAGGGGCCCGGGGAGGGTCCAGCAATGCCCTTGACCCCTGTGTACTGCTGCTTGCTGCTACCACGGAGTGATGCAGCCATCCTGCTCACTGTGGTTAAGAAAGATGCATGCGACTGTGTTTCCACCACACTTGTGGACACCGTGCTTGATTTTTTGCAGAGATAAGAGGCTTTGAAGGGCCCTGGGCTTTGTCCCTGTGCCCAGACAAAGGAACAAGGGGCAGACTCGACCCAGTGAAAGCCCCTCGAGTGCACAGGGCTGTGATGGAGTAGAACACTGAAGAGGGGTTGAGCACAAAGTGGGGCCATGCTCTGAGAGGTAGAGTGGGGTGAGAAGACTCGGGGTGAGAGCATGCTTCTGCTGAGCCCTAGGAATAAGCAGGGACCAGCCTGACGGAGAAGGAACACAGCAGGGCTTCGCACAGTGAGCCCGGCAGTCCACTAGGGGTAGTTAAAGAGGGCGTCACTCAAGTAGGAGAGGGTCCAGGCTGCATGCCGATGGCCCCTCTCCTCCACGTGTGCAAACACCCCTAGATGACAGCAGGACACCTGGGCAGGAGAAAGTCCCGAGTTCAAATCTTGGGTTCCCAAGGCCATCAGGCAGGCCGCTGCCCTTTGTGGAACTTTAGTTTCTTTGTTAAGGAGCAGGTGCGCTGACACCTGGGACAAACTTTAACCCAATCCCCATTCCACCCTCATCCCACCCCTGCCAGATCCATGCCAGGCCTCTCTAATGGTTAGCAGTAGCAGAATTCAATCAACCTCCTGATGGTGCTAACCCTGGTACAAGGCTCCAGCCGAGGCAAGGAAGATTGGGGGTAAAGGCAAAACCCTCGCATATCTGAAAAGAGACCATCGTCAGATGAGCCTATGTCTGCTCCTAGGGGTGGTTCAAATGCTTCTAAGTCACTATTAGGACAGAAGTGCAGAAGTGCTCACTTTACATGTGAGCTCAGCTCAGTACTACCAAATGAGTTGGAAAGCAAAGTAACAGAGGGATTACAGATCAAGTATCTCACAGAACAAAACACTGCAGAAACACTTATTTGGGGAAACGGGTTGTATATGAGTCACTTCTGAGTACTGCACAACCAGGGAATCCTAACCAAGAAACGTCTGCACTTTTCCCCAAACCCACCTTAATGGAGCTCTGACAAATTATGACGCCTCACACGGACCTTCATACAAAGGGACTGAAAAGAAAATTTTTGTTCCATTCTAGTCTCCGAAATAACAAAGCAAATATTCACACAGACACAAGTACATATACATCTAAAGAGACAGAGAAACCCCAACAAAGGATACCAACGAAGTAGAAAAAGTAACAATTTGTAAAATGACTCCCCCTGCTAGAGACAAATTGTAAAATTTTGACTTGGGGTTGAGGGAATCCACTGAAACCTGAATATGTTTTTTTTTTTTTTCCTCCAGAATAAGAACATATTTCATTCAAAGCCCAACTTTTGGCAATACTTGCACTATTTCATCAAGAGCTTTAAATGTTTACATGTTTTTGTTTTAACTACAAAATCCCATTTTGGAGATTACGTAGGCAGAAATAAACATAGTAACAAAAAAAAACCCCTTAGGAATAAAGATGTTCATTACTACGTTATTTATTTGTGAAAGCTGGAAATAATCCAAAATGATAATCAAGGTAGAAATGTTTACACATCTTGTTTTACATCTATCAGATGAACTATAATTAGTCACTAAATGGTTTTTTATTAAGTTTTGCAATAGTGTTAGAAAAGTGCAGGATTAAAAACATCATCGTTAGATTAAAATGTTGTAGAAATTCAAAAACTCGGACAGAAATTCACGAAAGAATTGAGGCAGCCATCTTCAGATGATGGGGGAAACGTCTCATTGCCTTTCTTCTGCCTATCTTTATTTTTCTGAATGTGGTAAACATTTGTTGGGGCTGGTGTTATGGCATAACCAGCAACGCTGCTGCTTGCAACACCAGCATCCCGTAGGAGCACTGCTTTACGTCCCAGATGCTCCACTTCCCACCTAGCCTCCTACTAATGGCCTGGGAACCCGGCGGTGGCGCAAGTGGTTAAAGTCCTCGCCTTGCACGCCCCGGGATCCCATATGGGCGCCGGTTCTAATCCCGGCAGCCCCGCTTCCCTTCCAGCTCCCTGCCTGTGGCCCGGGAAAGCAGTCGAGGACGGCCCAAAGCTTTGGGACCCTGCACCCGCGTGGGAGACCCGGAAGAGGCTCCTGGCTTCGGATCGGCATAGCATCGGCCCGTTGCGCTCACTTGGGGAGTGAATCATCTGACGGAAGATCTTCCTCTCTGTCTCTCCTCTCTGTATATCTGCCTTTCCAATAAAAAAATAATAAAAATAAATCTTTAATGGCCTGGGAAAAGCAGCAGATGGTGGCCCAAATGTTTTCTGACTTACGGCTTCGACCTGGCTCAGCCCTGGCTGTTGCAGAAGTAAACCAGTAGATGGAAGATCGCACCCTCTTCCTTCTCTCTGTAACCCTTTCAAATAAAATACATATATTAAAAAAAAACCCTGCTTTTTAAGTGACAACCTGTTAATGTTGATCAGTGGCTAGGATAAACTTTCCTCTCTAAACTATGGTTTTAAGTTGAAGTAATGCAAGAAGGTGTGACTAAGTACTTGGAGGTGGGCTGTGCCACAGTGTGAAATTGTGAGCGATGATGTGGGAGTCCCCTCTAACCAAGGCCTCTGGAATTTGGCTCTTCTTAACCCTACCGAATCAATAATCCTTCTTCCCCCAATCCTGAGTAGAAATAAAAGTAGGTGGCATTTGACCATCTTTTCTGCCTCTCTGTGATTGTCACTGCCTTTTGGCCAGTGTTCTCTCACAGTCTCACACTCTCGTCTTGGTTGTAGAACAGGAGCTGAGGCACGGGCACCAGACACTGCGCCTGCGCAGGGGACTGCCCTAAGAAGCACGCCTCCAGCCTCACTTGGCAAACAAAGCCATGCTCTGGGTCCTCCAGAGTCTTCCTTGAATTAAATCAGACCCTTTTGGTGGCTTCTAGAACGTCACACAGACACAAGGGGAGAAAAAAAAAAAGAGCTGGAGCCTGAGACTTCATCCTTTGTGCTGAATGATAATGAAGACACCACAGAGTAACATCCATGGGGACAGAGTTGGGTGCTGTCCAGGGGGTAGAGATGCTGAACAGACCGTCTGGAGTGCAGTGTTGATGTCCCAGGTCTGTGCCCAGTTGGAGCATCTGCCCAGGGTGCACGCTGCAAAGCATGAGATGACGGCTGGGTGAGCCGTTCTGTCTCTGCCACCTTCCTATGAAGTCCTCTATTGAGCTCCTGGCTCCCAGTTCAGCCTGTCCTGGTCCTTGACAATATGGACGTGTGTGTGTGTGTTTAAGATGTACTTGTTTTGGCCCAGCGCTGCAGCCTAGCAGCTGAAAGTCCTTGTCCCACGTGTGCCAGGATCCCATACAGGCACCGGGTTTAATCCCAGCAGCCCCACTTCCCATCCAGCTCCCTGCTTGTGGCCTGGGAAAGCAGTCAAGGACAGCCCAAGGCCTTGGGACCCTGCCCCCGTGTGGGAGACCTGGAAGAGGCTCTGGGCACCTGGCTTCGGAGTGGCTTAGCTCCAGCTCTTACGGCTGTTTGGGGAGTGAATCAACGGACACATCTTCCTCTCTGTCTCTCCTCCTCTCTGTATATCTTAGTTTCAAATAAAAAATAAAATAAATCTTAAAAAAAAGATTTAATTGTTTATTCTAAAGGCAGAATTACACATATACTTACAGAGAGGGGACGAGAGAGAGAGATTAAGGAGAGATCTTCCCTCTGTTGGTAACTACCCATATGATCACAATGGCCAGGGCTTCAGCACATTGAAGCCAGGAGCCTGGGACTTTACCCCACCCGGGTGGCAGGGGCCCAAGTGCTTGGCTCATCAGCTGCTACTTTCCCAGGCGTATTAACAGGAAGCCGGTTCAGAATGGGAAAAATCAGGACTAGATCCAGCACTTGTAAGGAGTGCTGGAATTGCAGATCCAATCGAATCCACCATGCCACAAAGCCAGCACCCAATGTGGACATTTAAAAAGTGAATCAGAGAACAGAAGCTTTGTGTGCTGCAGTTTTTCTCTCCCTGCATCTTAAATACAATAAAGTTTAAAGGAAGTTAAAAATAATGAACATTAAAATAGAATTCAGATAGCTAAAACAGTGCTTAGTACTTTGCTCATGTTAGTAAATTAAAAAATATAAAAGGTAATGATTGAAGTGTTAACATTAAAAAGAAAGAGGAAACAATGACCAGAGGAAGTAAAAGTAACAAAGTATTTACCAAAAATCTTGAAATTAATCAAATGTAAAAGGAAAAACAATACAGTAAATTTTTTTAATGGCAAAACCACTTTCATGGTTTAGAAAATTCAGTACTCAATAAAAATCTCTCCTATATGGTATCCATAATAAACATGTTAGCTATCAACACCTAACATATTTTTAAAAAGAAATTAGCAAGAAAACGCTAAGCTTACATGGAAAGATCTACAGTTTCCCAGGGAATTTGGTAGAGAATGAACCAAGAAGGATGTCACATCACCTAATTTAAGGACGTATTGTAAAACCAAAGTGAGCATGTTTGTATTGGCATAAGAATGAAAACATACATCAATGAAACAGAATACAGAATCAAGGAGTAGAACAACGCAGGCATGAATTGATTTTCAAATAAGGGATCTCATGCATTTTCTGAGTAAATACACATTTTTTGAGCAAATGATGTTAGGCCATTTGTTAATGCGACAATATTGATGATCGATACATTCAGATGACAATATAGTCTTCCCAATTTTGGGATATTAATAGCCCCACTTTCAGGAAAAATTGTATGTATGAATATGTATATAATATCTACATGTAAAATGAATACAAAATGCTATAAATTGTTAAATCTTTGATTTGTAAATGCTTCTGAGAGTACAATAAAAAATGTTACTCAGGACCCGGCATGGCAGCCTAATGGTTAAAGTCCTCACCTTGCATACCTAGGATCACATATGGGCACAGGTTCATATCCAGGCTGTACTGTTTCCTTTCCAGCTTGTGGCCTGGGAAAGTAGTAGAGGATGGCCCAATGCTTTGGGATCCGGCACCCACGTGGGAGACCCAGAAAGGCTCCTAACTTCAGAATGGCTCAGTTCCGGCTGTTGCGGCTACTTAGGGAGCGAACCAGTGGATGGAAGATCTTTCTCTCCTGTGTCTCCTTCACTCTGTAAATCTGACTTTCCAATAAAAATAAATAAATCTTTAAAAAACATCACTCAGTACCCCATAAGTCCATATTGCTAATAAAATATTTGAATGACAAATAAAAATTCAAATAAAACATTTAGATACAAAATAAAACCACACATAAAAAGCAGTAAAAGGAAACTAGTACAACGGGTTATTCAAAACTTCCTAATTTTTATTGACTTTATTCATAAGGCAGAGACAAGGAGAAATGGCTCATCTCCTGGTTCATTCCTCAAATGCTCACAGCAGCCTACATTGAGCCAGGCTGGAGCTGGGAGCAAGGAACTCACACCAGATCTCCCACATGGGTGGCAGGAATCTAAGCTCTTGGCTCATCACTTGCAGTTTGCCAAGACGCTAAAGCAGGAAGCTGGACTGGAAAGCAGAGCCAGGACTCCAGGCCAGGAAGAAACCTCGCCTCTGTGCCAAATGCCTGCTCTGGGCAAGATGCTTCTAGGTGGAACTCAGAAAACACTAGGCATAAAAGGAAAAAAAAAGCAATATATGACATTTTATCTAAATTAAAAATGACACTAGTGAAGACAATCAGTGGTCCAGTTACTAAGTGGGAATGGTATTTGTAATTATAACATTCCATCAAGGACCTGTATCAAACTTATATAAAAAGTTCAGAGCTATCAACAACAAAAAGACAAGAAGAGTTCAATAAAAATAAAAAGTGGACTTGAACACACACTCCATCAAAGAAGATATCTGAGTAGCCAACGGGCAAATGAAAAAGCATGCAACATTTTTACTCACCATTTAACGCTGTAACATATCAGTTCACATTCATTAACACAGACTACAATTTAGCCAGTCAAAATAGACTGGCAATGCTATGCCGGTTGGAACGTTGAGGAATTCATTTACACCAGGAGTATATTATTATTATCGTGTGTAAGGCAGCACGAGCCATCACGAGGGGTGAGATTTTTTTTTTTTTTAACACACAGGCAGTAAACACACATCTACCAGGAATTACACCCTTTGTGTTTAGCAAAGCAAAATGAAAACATATGTCCACACAAGACTTGACTATGGATGCTTACGCTGTTTTATTTATAAGAGCCCTAAATTGGTTAGCAATGAAAACTTAAATCAACTGGAGAATACAGAAACAAACTGAGCTTTAGACAGTAGAATTGGACTCAAACAGAAGAAATGTATAGTACAGTACTGAAATTCACAGCCTCAGACACTTTTTTTTTTTGGTGAAAGAAGCCAAACACTGACATATACAGGAGGATTTTGAAAAGCCCTTAGAAAAATGGGATCGTGAAATATGTGTATTATGGTGCAAAAACTTCTGGAGCCTACGCATAGCTTTTTCATAACATGCCTTGTCCATGAACTTTAGGAACTTTCCTCATAGTCTACAGACCACCATTTATATGAACTACAAGAACAGGTACAAGCTGCTAAAAATCCCTATGTGATTGCCTCTGGGGCTGAAGAGAAGGTTCTAAAAGTGACAAGAAAAAAAAAAAAAGAAGTAAAGATTTATGTCATTTGGTTTGAAAGGCAGAGCTACAGAGAAAGAAATCTTCCATCTGTTCATTCATTCCTTACATGGTTGCAACAAACAGGGCAGGGCCAGGCCAAAAATAAGAGAACGGATCCATCTGAGTTTCCCACTGGGTCCAAGCACTCAGACCATCTTTTATTGCTTTCCCAGCCACATTAAGAGGAAGCCTGATCAGAAGTGGAGCTGCCAAGACTTGAAGCTACATTCCTCTATGGGATGCTGGCATTGCAGGCGGCAGCTTAGCACACTGTGCCACAACATCAGACCCAAGCAGAAACTCCTTAAGGTGATGAAAAGGTACTGCTGCTTTTGAGGAAGATTACAGAATTGCATGATCTTCTGAATTTGTGACACATATTATATGTGCATTTAATTGTATGCAAATTATACCTCATGCAAAGACTAAGTGCTCTGTGTCTCATTTTGTCTTTGCCTGCAGTACAGGAGATGATCCATACTTGTGCTACCATCCCCTTTGCAGGCTTTCAGCTCTGTGCACCAAGAGCCTCATGGTGAACCTAGGCAGGCTTGTTACGAGTCTCATGGGTGGTTCAAGAAGGTGAATTCACTTGCTGAAAGCCACAGATTAAATTAAGCTCCAAGTGGAATTTAAACTCACTTTCCCTAACTTGTAGGCAAAAGCTATTCAAACTACATTTCTTGAATGGATAGGTGAATAAATGAATAAGTAAAGAGAAGGGATCATTCGATTTAACAAAATGAATATTGTACTTTTAAGCAAGCACAAAAGGTATGGAGATGAACAGTCATTTGATGTGAGTGGCTGAGAAGGCAGGGACTTCACAGACTCCCTGGGGTGCACCGACACGCAAGCAGAGGAGACAAGCGCATTTTGTGTGGAACAGGCCTGCAAAGCTGCTGCAGGTCCAGGGCCTGTGATGCTGCTTTCAACAGGACAGAGCTGCCTCGCCATTCTGGGTCCCCTTCTCGGAGGCCACACCTGCATGCTCCCACCACCCTAATCCAACCTTCCTGATCCTGGAATCGAGTGTCTCCAAGGCCATGCAGTTGTGCCATCCCTAAGGGCTCACACACAAGGCCACTGTCTTCAATAGTGCTGGCCCTTCCATGGGACGTGGTATTCCTCCAGCGACCACCCTTCTCTGCCATGGGATGTAATTTTCTGGTGCTCAGCAGCAAGTGTGTGCATGGAGGCTGCCCTTGGTGTGGACCAGAAAGCAAGAGCAGGGAACTGATGCCAGCGGCTGAGGAGTAATGCCCACATCCTGGCTGGTGCCAGGACAAACATTATATCCATGGAAGAAATAAATAAGGTTTGTGGGCTGGTTGTCTCCATGCATTTGCACTCACACTTTATGAATTCAGTGCTGTTTACTGAATGGGAAAACTCACCTTCAGATAAGACTGCCAGCCTCCAAGGCAACTTCCCTCTGAAAAATACAAATCTGCAGCCACATAGTCTGAGTCAGCTACCCGTCTGTTTATTCAAAGAGCTCAACGAACTGTGGGAAATGGCATTTAAACTATTAACAATGTATTCCATCTGACACTGTTATTAGAGATTAGGTCTGATTTATGGTAAGACTTCATCAGTTGGTAGCTCAGATCAGTCCTGGCGTTGCACAGGAATTGAGTCAAGTTGGATGTGACTTGATGGAGTAGATCAAGTCAAAGGGAGGCAGGGAAGAAGCCCACCAGAATCATTAAAGTCTGGGCTCATGTGGCAGGGTTATTAGCATATAAATGTGAACCACTTCCAGCTCAATTCTGCCTCTCCAAGTTTCTCTTGTTGATTTTTTTTATGATAGGGAAATAAAAAATTAATAAAATCACCTACTGAAATAATCTTGGCTATGACACAAGGAAGGAAGAATAAGGTTTTGAGAGATGGGAGCCATGAACACATTTGAGTTCTCTGGTGTCAAAACAGAATGGAAACAAAAGCCCCCAGAAAGAGTCTGTGGGGGAACTGAGGAATACACATGGCAGTGCCAGCCTGTGGGCAGAGACCAGGATGGAAGGAGGTTTGGATGATTGTGCCATAACTTCCCCGTGTCTGTGTGACCTTGGGCAAGTCACCAGGCCTCTCTGAGGCTCAGGTCCCCTTGCGACATTTTGAGAATCATGATTAAGCTGTCTGTTTAGGATGCAAATCACTTGGCACGGTGCCTGGTCCATGGAGACTGCAAGGGCCACCACGGCAAGCGTAAAGCTGGTGCCCCGGCAATGAAGGACAACTACCCTGGCCACCAGAGTTAGACCAGGACTGGAAACAGAGGATAGACACACCTTTTATACTAGGGGTTGGGCACTCTTAATTGGAAATGCCAAATGCTCCCAAACCTGACACGAGATCACGAGTGGAAAATTCCACTCTGTGAAACATGTTTGATGTACAAATTTTAAAATGTTGCACAAAATTATCCTTAGGCTGTACTTATAAAGTATGAATGGAATGAAACATCAGTGAGTTACTTGTTTAGACTTGGGTCTCCGCCCCAGGATATCTCATGATGCATAAGCAAATAGTGCAAAATCTGGGAGGGGCTGAACTCCAAAACAATTCTGGTCCCAGGCAGTTTGGATAAAGGACACACCACCTGTATTTCATGGTGCAGACCTCGTTGACGTATTCCTGCAGGTGGTTTTGGGCTCTGAGCTGATGCAGCATCTGGAGAAACCCTGGAGTGTTCCTCTATTCCCCACCAAGGATCCTCAAACTTCTCTGAGGGATTAGGTCAGATGTATGCCAGATTTTGTAGCTCATATGGTCCGTGTCCTAATACTCAACTCAGAAGTGGCAAGACAGCAGCCACAATGATATGTAAATGAACGAGTGGGGCTGTGCTTCAGCAAAACTTTATTTGCAAAATCAGCAGTGGGCCGGATTTGGACCAAAGCACATGGTTTTCCAGCCCTTGGTTTAGACTTTGAACAACTCTGACAGGTGCATGTGGCTAAAAGCAATGAAGCAGCCTTTCTCTCTCTCTCTCTCTCCCTCCTTCCCTCTTTCTCTTACATATCTACATACAAAGCCCACCCTCCTTGTCTGAGTGACCACTGGCATACAGGACTGAGCCCCCATACGATGAGGCAACCATGGCATCACCTTTTGCTGATTCTGACACTGTAGGAAAAGCCATCACCTCTTCTCGCTAAGCAGCAGTCCATCTATATTACTTCCCTGTCATTAAAAGCTACATACAGCAACTCCAGGGATGATATGCCAGCAGCTTTATAAAGTTACCCTGACACCAAGCTCTGTCACTTCCATAGCAATTAAATCATTGCTCTATAACCCAGCTCTTTCTAGGATCATCAAAGAGTGACTGAAAATTAGAAGTATGGGTGCCTTTCTGTGACTAAAGAAGTTTCCAGAAAAACTCCCTTGGTGACACCTCTTCCATCGCCTTGGTCAGACCTGCCTGCCCTGCATCGATTAGGCTCTGTTTGTGATCTTGAGATGAACTTGGGTCATAACTGCCCAACTTGCAGGACTCTTTGCTGCGTTGTCTGGATTCTAGCCCCATTCCTCACTTCCAGTATGATCATGCAGTCTCCTCTGCTGAGGGGTTAGAGTCCCTAAGGTCAGTGAAGCCACAGTCTGGGGGAGAAAGAGACCCTCTACAACAGCGGAATAGGAGGAATTTCAGAGAAGCCCACCCCAACAAGCATAGACAGAGGATTTGTGATAGAATCTGAACTCTTTCTCTGGTTAAAAAAGAAAAAGCACTGCATTTCATTTTCTGACAATACTATAAACTCACTTATATGGCAATCGTTACAAATCCCTTAACATTTATCTAGTGCAACAAGTCCATTCCCCCCTCTCCCCGCAGAGATTCAAATACAAAAGAAAAACAAACAAATCAACCAAAAACCCTATGACCTTAAAGCCACTTTGGGTTCGAAAATGATGGCGGGTGAAAGTAACACACTCTATGCCCTGGTGGAAAAAAAAGGATTAGACTCTGTATCATGAATCTGCAGATAATAATGAGAAATCATTCCTTTGCTTCCACCACTATTGTTCTCATATATATATATATATATATATATATGTATATATATTATTTACATATATTTTTATTGCATTTCATTTTATAACAATGTTTCATAGGCTCTTATGTTCCCCCAGCCCCTCCCTGTACCCTCCTCCAATAAGGTGGATTATGCCACCTTATTGCAGTATTACAGTTCAAATCTAGTCTTGTTTCTTTCAATGCAAGCATGTGCCAAGCATAGAGTCCAGTATCTTATTGCCCAGCTGAATTCAACAGTTTCTTGGGGACACCAACTCTGGTCTGGAGACATAGCTGGCAGATTATTGTTCTGACCAATTAAATGCCATAACATAACATCAACAACAGTTTCCAACATTATGGGGTTACTATTTTTTTTTATTTTTGACAATCTTTACATAGTTAACTAGGGTAAAAAGGTTCAAGGGCTATAGGAAAGTGGATAAGACTATTATTTCCATATTGTTTCCTTCATGTTTAAAGGGGAATATTAAGGGAGAAGGCCCACCCAATTTCCCACCCCTCCCCAGGTCCCGGATGTAGGGTATGCTCCGAGGATCTTGCTCAAGTGGTTTTGATAGTTCACCAGTTATGAATCGCTGCCAATCTTGCCACTCCAGGCGCTATGAGGTCGCTGAAGAATCCACTGATTGACATAGTCCATCATAGAATCTCCATTTGCCCCATATTTCATTACCAACATATAGCTGAGATGGTTGATTGACCTGTTCTGTCTTCTCTCTTTTCTTGGTTAGGGTTCTGAGTCCAGCATTTCGATTGGAGATATCTCCAAAGAACCTTTGTCTGAGGTGTTCTCAGACCAGACTCTTGTATGTGCTAACAAGTACAGGGTCTGGCACCGTCCATCGCTCCAATCAGCTGGTGGTTGCAATTGCTGGGTTGGTTCTGTTCTCACTCCGACTTCCACTGGAACCAATGGGTGTTGCAGTTCAGCCTGGTTCTGCCCAGCACATACTCGGCCCACGCATAAACAAGTGGGAGCTGCAGCCTAGTTGGAGCAACCCACAATAACCCCCACCAGGCCTGCCCCGTACCCTGGTTTGCCAGTATGTGTAGCAGTAGTCCAGTCTACCCCACACCCCATTCGGCTCTCGTACATGTCAATGGGTATTAAAGCTTTGTTCCCTCTAACCAGTTCCACTATGCAACCCACACAGATGCTGTTGGGTGTCTGTCTAGCCACCCCAGCCCCTTTCCTAGTTTTCGTGTCCTCCCACGGGAGAGGTAACCCAAGATGGAAGAGCCTACTATTTCTCTCCCATACCTCTCCCACTCCCGGATTATGCACTCTCCAGGTAGTTCTGTGTTTTGACTTGACAGAATTAGACCCCAGTGCCAGCTTCTGCCAGCTGATGCTATGGCTAAGCCCAAACAACCGTCACCCACTCTAATTTTGTTTGCACCAGTAGGAATAATCAGCCCAACCTGACTTTTCCCTGATCTGGTCCACATGAGGTGCACAGGTATTGGAGCCCTGCCTAGTCCAGTCTGCCCCTACCCCAGCTCACGCTCTCCAGTGGGAGTAGCTGTCTAGTAAGGGAACCCCCCCTATACTCCCCTGCTGGCTCTGCCCCCTCCCTTCCTGATTCGCACCTGTACTGGTTGGGTGCTGCAGTCACATCTGGCTCAGGCAATCTCACCTTGGCATTCTGTATTGTCCATTGGTTTTGTCGCGACCGAACCTGGCTCGACCCACACTCTGTTCCAGTGCTTGGATTTGCCAGTGGATGATGTGAACAGATTCAGCCTGGTCTTCCCCCCGACCCATGCCAAATGTATGCCAGTGGGTAACTTTCCATGGCCTATTCTGGGCTGTTTCCTATCATGTTTCTTGCACTTTCCTACCGGGTCTGTGTCCTGCCAGAGGAGTTGCCCAGGCTTCTCCATCAGAACCTCTCCCAATGCCAGATTTTGTGCATACCAGGGGGTCCATGAGCCAGCCCTACTAGTTCACCTCCTGTCCTAGCAGGAACAGTGGCTTTTCCTGACTGGCTTTCAACCCAATCTGGTCCTTGTTGGATGTTTCAGCCCAGCCATGGCTCGTCCATACCCACATATGGCTCACACATGGCTCAGTAGGGGTTGAGACCTTGCCTAGTCCATCCCATATCTACCCTGGTCCTCCAGGACACCAGAGGGTGTTGGAGTCTGGCCCGGCTCGGTGCATCCAATTCTAGTCCACACTTGTGCCAAAGGAGACTATAACTGTGTCCCGTTCAGAACGCAGCCCCCATTCCAGTCCACACGCCCCTTGGTGGCAACCTCAACCCAGCTAGGGTTGTTCCCCTTGCTCCCCAACCGGGCCTGTTCCCAGCCGTAGATCAGGTGCATGCCAATGGTTGCTCTGACTGAGCTTGGCTCAGTCCCTCACCTGTCCGACCTCTGCCTTTGACATTGTGACTTAGTGTTCCTGGCTCACGCAGACCAGTGGGTACAACAGCCTAGCTCGGCATGACCTGTGATCCATCCTGGTCTCTAGTTTCTCTTGTGGGCTAAGGTTTGCTCAGTCCAGCCCGGTTCACCCTGCTCCATTACCAATTGACATATTAGCCAGCTGTTGGAGTTACTTTGCCCAGCTTGTCCGACCCCCAGGTCTGGACCACATGTTCACCAGTGGGAGCTATGACTCGCCAAGGGAGTTTCCCAAGTTCCTCCACTTAATCCACTCCCAGCCCCAGTTCTCACACATGCCATTGACTTTTAGGTCAGTGCCCGGCACAGTCTGGCCTTCCATTTGGCCTTGTATGAGCTGGTGAACGTTGTAGCCCAGCCTACCCCACACCCTATTCAGGATGCACATTTGGGTGCTGCTGCCTTGACCAGTCCAGACTGTTGCGGGTTCCTTTACCTGTGATTGATGGCAGGCTCCTTGGTCACACCTAACTTACTCCATCACCACCACAACTTTTGAGCTAACCAGTGGGGCTAGAATTTCCACAAGGTTTGGTCCACACCTTCCTCACAGAATCTACTCCCGGATATGATTCTCGAGTGCTAGTTAATGTGATGGCCCTGCTTAACATGACCCTTCTCCTGCTCCATCATCATGTCAGGTAACAGGATATGATTCTGCTGGACAAGCCCCGAGCCATACCTTTTGCATGGACTGGTGTTTGGCACCACCATTATTCTTTACTTTGTTTGCTTATGAGCAAGACCCTAAATATCATCAGAGCATAGATAATTTCTGTTGGGCCAGGGGCAAGTAGCAGCCTGGGGGGTGAGGTCGGGGGAGGCGGGGGATTCTGTGGGGATTGCTTAGTCACCCTCCAGATAGCTTCACTGGGCTGTGATGTTCTCCCTGGATCACATCAGTGTGGGTACACAGAGCTCAGCTAGCAGGGAGCCACACTGCCCGGCTCAGTCTGGATGCATTTGGAAGAGCTGGCAGGTGCACAGAATGGAACTCATCACAACACTTGCTTGAGAAAATGCATCCATGTGTTCAGGTAGAAAGTCCTCTCTTCACTGTTCCATATTTACTATTTGTTATAGTGACCATTGAAAATAGAGCTCTTGAGGCACTTCATTCGGCACAGAAGTTTAAACACCACATTGGATACCCACATCCCACATTTGGAGTACCTGTCTCAGCTTCCACATCCAGCTTCCTGCTAACGGACATCCTGAGAGTCCAGTAGGCGATGGCCTGGTCCCTGTCACCCCACTGCAAGACCAGGATTGAGTTTCTGGCTCCTGGTTTTGGTTTTGTACAGCCCTGGCTATTGCAATGCGACCAGAATTTGGGAAGTGAACCAGTGGATTGGATGTTACTCTCTTTAGCCTCCTCCCTTCCCCTTCCAAGAAATAAGATAAATAACTGATTTTAAAGAATTAAAAACAAACCAACTTTGGCTAATTCAAATATAGCATTGACTATGACTTATGTGAAAATGGTCAGAAATCAAATGAAGTCACATGTGTCAACCCAGCTAGGAAGAAAACAACAAAGCCAGGAGGCTTTGAATGGCAGATTTTTAAGCCTGATCCTCTGAGTTACTGTGCCAAAAGATGCTACCAGAACTCCAACATTTCACAGACGCTTAGATTCATGTAAAAAACACTAACACAAGAACATCTGCCCAGCAAACTGTTTGCTCAACCTCAGACAAATGCTGCTGCATTCATTAATCACCAGGGCCAAAGTGTGTTGTTGTTTTACAATGTCTGATGTAATCCCCCACAATTTTACCTTAAATAACTTTCCCTGGTCTCAGCCTCTTAGAAAACGCTCTTAGTTCGCTATGCCTTGCACATTTCCATTATAGTTTTCTTCTGTTCCCACTGCAGCGCTCCAGTATTCCCACTGCAGTGTTCTCACAGACCCAAATCAATATCATTGTCTTTGGAGAGTCTCTCTCTCTCTTTGATTTTGTTTCTTATTTAGGTTGACACTTAGGCTGACAATCTGCTGCTCTCCTTCCTGTTGCTCTGCCTCTCCCATCTGTAGCAAGCACAGTGCTAAATCACGTATTTTATCCTGACTTTGGATGTGTGCATGCATCGTTTTGTACATTCTCAAGATGATTTGATGGTGTATGCTATTTTCCATGAGTTGACACATACGTAATTTCTCTTAATGCCTTTTTAGTTAATGCTATTATGCTAGGATTCATCCATACTATTCTACAAAACAATATATATATATATATATATATATATATATATATATATATATATATATATATGTTAATGCCTGTTAATGGTCATTTGGATTGTTTTCAGGGTCTTGGCTCTTTGAGCAAGACTCCCATGGTCTTTCTTTTCTCCAAGGCAGCAAGTGAATGTTGATTTTGGGGTTGACAGACATGAATGGAACTGCTGGGCTATGGGGTCTGTGAATGTTCTATTTGCCAAAGGAAAAACAAACTCCTTTACAAAGTGGTCATACCGAGTGTACTCCCATCAGCAATTAGACACCTGTTACTCTGCATCCTCTCCGCCACCTCTCATTTTGTGCCTGTCTAATTGGTGTAAAATGATGTATTTGTGTTTTTGATTTGTTTTTCACAGATCATTAATGAGTCTGAACATCTCTTCACATAATTACTGCTCATGTACACTGCTTTCTTTGTGAAAGGCTTCCACGAGTCTTCTGCCTATTTCTTCTTATATGGATGTCATTGAGCTTTCCTTATTGATTCATAATAGTTCTCAATATTAACTGAATATTGGATATGTGTATTACAAATATTCACTTGCAGCGTGCGACTTGCTTTTTGATTTCTCCAGAGTGTCCTCTAATGAACAGAAGTTTAATAATGCCCAAAGCACCTCTCTTTTCTTTTACAATCACTGCTTTTTGCAGTATTGTTGCCATGCATCTTCATAATACCCTGTGTGGAGTGGAGTATAGGCTGTCTTGGAGAGGCACAGAATATTATGAGAGGAAACTCAAAGGCTATTGGGCTCTGGCCTTATAGTTGCCAAAGGCTTTAAATCAACTTTGTATTCATTATCTCCAAATGAGGTCACCTATAGCCATAAAGAGTTACTGTTATGGATGAAAGAAGACTGGAAGCTCCATTCTCTGCAGTGCACCAGGAATTAAGTGGTTTTAGTAAGGCTCCTAAGCATGGGAACAGCCTAGTTACACTGCATCCTATCACTTCTGTGAAAGCAGCACTTGACTATGCAAACATTTAAATGTTACCATCTCATGTCTTTCTTCAAAAAACAAGAAAATCTTAATTTAGTGGGAATACAGACAACAGCTGTGAACAGTAACTATATTAAAAATGACCATTTTACCCATATACAGCAAATTATAAAGCAATCACAGGTGATTAAAATTATAGTAGTATAACATTCTTAACTGTTGATTTGCCAAAGGTACAATACTTCATAATTTTATCTGTATAAATATTGATACACACAGACATTTCTTTCTTTTTAATGATTTTTGTTTGCTTATTAAAACTTTAGTTCCTACAAATAAAGGAGAAAATGACATTTGTCTTTCTGGGATGGCTTATTGTACTCAGTATAATGTCTACCAATTGGGTTCATTTTGCTTGTGAAAGGTAGAATTTCATTATTTTTATAGATGAATAATATTTCAGCAATCATGCAGACTTATTTTTAGATATCTGCAGTCTCTAAGGAGACTCCCAAACAGGAAGCTCCTCAGGCTCTCTTAACTCCAAGAGGGACCCAGGCTGGCAGGCTGGTGGACCAAATTTTACATAGTTAATGGGTGATGCAACCATGATCCACCCACATGTAAAGGTTCAGAGCCCAGGCACTTTCTGCTGTGCAGCTGAGCTAAACGGGGATGCGGAAGCCCCCTACCAAGCTAGTGGTTCTGAGAAAGCACATCCTGGTCTTGTTCCCCAGCACACAACAGTCCTACAGCCAGGAACTGTCTCCTTCTCAGTACCAAGGCTCTCTTCTACCCAGTGCCCAGGTGACTCTCTCTCTCTCTCTCTCTCTCTCTCTCTCTCTCTCTCCCTCCCTCCCTCTCTTTCCTGGGGCTCTCCTGGTTAGGGCTGGCAGGTTGTTGGAGATCCCTTCTTTTACCGAAGAACAACTGGATCCTAGTTGCCCAAAAACTCATCACAGATCATACTCACAACCATCCTCTGCCCTCAACAGGAAGACTAGGCAGGTGTGGGAGTGGATGACATAGCAGATAATAGAAGGAGACACTGATGAGGGTGGTAGTGTTGGTCCTAGGGCTGCACCTTTCACTGCACATGGAGTAGCACTATCCAGAAAAACAGGAGCCTTCATTCCCATCATCCCATCTGCACTGACCTTCAAGTGCCTCTATAGCAGCACTTGGAAAATAGATGCCAAACGCTCAGTCTGGAATCAAAGGAGTTGTGAGGTCACAAGATGACTGGGACAATGACCCCCAGTCTCTGCCTTTCAGCTATGGAAGGAGATCCTAGCACTTACTGCAGAAAACATTGGATCAATCATGACATTTACTGCATGCTTTCTCTGGCCTGGCCTTTTCCCACTTGTCCCTCCTCCCTGCCCTGGATTTTCCAAGCAAGAACTATTCCAAGCTTACTGTCCTAACTACCACTTCCAAAACATGCTGCTTCTCCATAGCAGAGCCTTCAGAAACATTCCTGGCCTACCTGGTAGCCCCTTGCCCTCTCATGGACCCCCATCCCAACCTCCAACCCCAGACTGCCACACTATGTGTTCCACCTCTGCTCAATATCCTACCTGCACCCCCCGCACTTCTGCCAAGTGTCCCCATGTAGGGTGGGCTGGTGGCTGTGCCATTATCTCCAGAACCCACGGGAAGGGAGGCCCAAGGCTGTGGTTCAGCCTTCCTGCTTTCACAACACATCCCTGCAATCTCAAGGGACACCTAAAGAGGCAGCATACATGCTGCCAAGAATAATCATCCATGGAAAGGAGGGGTGGGGATGGATTGCTCTGCAGGTGTCCTGGATGTCTAAAGGCTGGCAGCACCAGGAAGATCACACCCATGGTCCTCATCCCCAGTGCACCAAGCACCAGCTCCCACCTACCTTCCTAATGCCTTCTGAAGGACTGGCCACGCAGTTGTCAGCCCCTCCATTCTTGCTGATGGTCCTCCAGAGCTCAGCAAATGTGCTGTCCTGCTCCAGTGGGTTGGTGCCCTTGGCTCGGAAGTACTCATAGACAGCAGAGTCCCGCACAGTGCCGTAGGACATTTCCACTTGTTTGGACAGGTCCTGGAACGTCCTGCAATGCAGATGGGGAGAGGTGTGGGTGCATGCTGTAGCCTGTGTGCTGCAGGAATATAAACAAGCTGCAAGGTCTTCTTGAAGTCCGAGGCCATGGAAGCCTACCCGCCACATTCTTCACACCTGCTACTGGACAGCATGACGCACATCAGTCCCAAGCATGACCACCATATCCTCACTGGATCACAGGTGTGCTTCCTGTGTGTACACACATTCAGTAAGCTTGAGGAGCACCTCAGACAGTTTGAGGCTGAGCTCAAAGGACCAAAGAATGAATAAGACATAAATACCACCCATAAGGAGTTTAGAGTCCAGCTATGGAGACAGATGTGTGGACAGATAATCATGATATAAGGCCGTGTGTGTCTGCGTGACCTACTGTTGAAAACGCTGATTAACACACTTGCATCCCACATGGAAATATTTGCATTCAAGTCCCAGTTCCAGCTCCTGGCTCCAGTTTCCTGCTAATGATAGTAGAATATGATATCTCAAGTAATTAGGTTTCTGCCACCCAGGTGAGAAACCCACATTATGTTACTGGTTCCTGGTGTCAGCTCTGGCCCAACTTTGGCTACAGAACTAGCAGATGAGAGTATTTCTCTCTCTCTCTCTCTCTAAATATATATATATAGATATATATATATCTTTATCTATCTCTCTGCCACTCAAATAAAAACAAAATAAATAAATGCATAAGAACCAGGGCAACATAAGTGACTGAATACCAGCGACTTTCAATCTGAGCATCCACAGAGGTAGGGCAAGAAAGAGAACACAGGCCAAGATGCAAGATGGCAACAGCTGGCCTCTGACACTCAGAGCTTGTGGGGACAGACACTCTGAGAAGATGTGTTACTTCTGCTCCAGCCAATCATGGACTTTGAACTCTTCCCACCAGAAACCGATTTGCTTTTTTAAAAAAAAAATAAAGAAACTGGGTTAAAAAAATTTTTTTTTATTTGTTTAGCTGTTTGAGAGAGAGAGAGATGTTTTACCTGCTGGTCTAGTTTCCAAAGGGCTGCAAAAACTGGTGCTGGGCAAGACAGAAGCCATAATGCTCAAAGTTAACCCAGGTTTTCCGGAGACCTGGGTCCCTGAACCATCACCTACTGATTCCCAGGTGCATTTACATCAAGCTGAAATAGAAGCAATATAACCCAAGCATGAGCTGGGTCTCTGACATTGGATGCTAGTATTTTAAGCTGCAACTTAACTTGTTGTGCTCCAATAGCTACCCCAAGAAACTGGACTTTTGTGAGATATCCTGACTTTTAATTCTTATTCAAAAGGTACTGAGGTACATTTCCGAGGGCCTTGCTTTGCTTTTTTGTTATTTCTTTATTTATTTGGAGAGAAGAGTTAGGTTCCTCTGGCCTGGTGCACACTAGAGGGAAACAGGATGTCAAAGGGGTTCAGTTGCCCAAGAGCAAATACCTGCGATGGGGTGCAGAAGGAGACTTTATTTCTGAGTGGGAAATATAGACACTCCTTGACTTAAATGATTGTGTCCTGGGAAAAGCAGTGAGGCACAGCAGGTTGAGATGCCACTGGAGACACCCTCATCCCATAAAGCAATGTCTGCAACTAAGTCCCATCTCTACTTCCAATCCAGCTTCTTGCTAATCCTGGAAGGTAACAGGTGATGGCTCAAGTTCTTGGGTCCCTTCTGCCCATGGGAAATTTAGATGTAGACTCAGCCCCAGGTGGTACAGGTATTTAGGAAAACTATAAATAAGACTCTCTCTCTCTCTAAGCAAACTTAAACAGATTACATACTGTTAAGTCCATTCTAAATTGAAAATATTGTTTAAGTCAAAAGTCAAAAAAGCATTTAGAACCTAGTGTAGCTTCAACATCTGCAGAACTCCTACATTAGCCTACAGTTCAAAAAAACAACCCAACACAAAGCAATGTTATGGTAGAGTGTTGGAGTTCATGAGTATTTATTTTGAGACAGCACAGTGTACTGTAGAGGGTCAGTGGCTTCCCCTGGTGACTATGGGACTGACTGGGAGCTGTGCTCACAGGGACTGGAAACTCCCTCCTGTCTCTGAGACATCCTCCACAGCATTCTTTCTTTCTTACTAGTGCAGCCCAGAAACAGAGTTGTGTGTTTGCTTCATGGCATTACAGATGAAAGGAAACATAAAACAACAAAACTGAAGAAGAAATCTTTCTAATTATTGTTCATTATTTATATCTAATTGAAGCAAGATGTTCCTTTGCTTGAAGGGCCACAAGGGTTGTAACTCTGTCGTAATTTGCCTGTAATGAAAGGAAAGGGGATTTTTTTTCTCTCTCCCCACAGTTTTATTTATTTTTTATTTTTCTCATGCTAATACAAACAAACATGGGGTTTTGATGAATGGGGAACACCAGGAAGAATTACACAGTTGAGTCTAAATACTGAACTGCTCTGAATGACTGCAAATTCTGAGAGTACTAAATGGATGTACAACTGTTCCACTCCCCTGTTTGAAATGGAGATGTTCTCTCTCACTCTCTCTCCCCCCGCACCTTCGTATTTATTCATGTTGGTGTCTTTGTCCTGAGGCACACAGAGCATCACCTCTGGATGACAAGCTTGTGGCCCAGATGTTAGTGGCTCCAGGCATGGTGCTGTCCCAGTGGAGCTCCTTCTTCCCTCAATCGCCCCAGCCTCCTTGCTCAGACTCCATGCTCTGACCCACTATCTCCCACAAAAGCCATAAATCAGTACATCAGGACCTCTCCCATCACAAATGCCCACCACCCCTTTCTGTAAAGGTCCCTAAGCAACTGATATGCCCATCCCACAGTATGGGGCACTTGCATGTTTTAGGGTGAATAACCCCAAAAAGGGCTCATTTGGGGTGAGTGGAAAGGAGGGCCCAATTATTCATGGATAAAAGCTAATATCTCCCTGGGACACTTTCCTCTTGCTAGAGTGTCCAGAGTTGGAGGGGATACCTGGAAGAAGAATAAAGAGGTGCAAGGCAACCTTCCATCCAAGCAGTCAGGCCTGCAGACTTCAGATGTGGAAGTCAGTGATGAGACCCATCTGAACGAGAGAGACAAGCTTCACTTGAACTGCACTTGAAGCATACACAATGAAGTGCTTGTGTGAAGTCAGCAGCAACTGTTAGAGAGTGTTCAAGTAGTCCTATCACAGAGAGACCGGGGAGGTGTGCCCCTCACAGATGGAAGGGATCGTGAGAAGTTAAGGTACACATGCAACTTGCTAAAGTCATTCAACCAGGTCCAGGATATCTGCAAGGTGGACCACTGCTGCGTGGTAGGAGGAATGAAGAGACAGCATCCTCAAGGGGCTCATGGCAGAGAAGTGTGTGACTGATCAGTCATCAGCCAGCAGTAATTAAACAATGTGAATGGGGTAGAGATGCAGTGCACACAGGAGACCCCAGAAGCACAAAGGAGAAACAGCTGATCCATAGGCCAGAGCTCAGCAAAGGCTTCCTCGAGAGGAAATCCTATAAATCAGATACAGTAGGTAAAGGCAGCCAGATGGAGAACCAAGAATTAGAGCATTCCAGGAAGAGACAGCATGGCCAGAAAAGGGGCTGTGTGTGAACATACATGGCTCATTGAGAACCTGCACAATAGGATAATTGCATTAGCTAAAAAGGCACAAGTTTTAGTTGTCACAGGCTCAGGTGTAGATCCTGCCTCTGAACACATTAGCTGTCCTATGTAGACCAAGAATTCTCAAGGTGTGGTCCTGGGAGTTGCAGGATCAGATCCAACACACTGTGGATGTGTACATTCTTAGGCTCCCTGTCCCCAAAACGACTAGCTTTCTGGGGCTGGCTTTCAGGAGTATGTGTTTTTGCAGCGATGAGTGTGAGTTCCAGGACCATGGACAGAGGCACGTCATTCCTCCTCTGATGTCTTGGTTTTCAGAACTTGTATTTGCCCCACAGAACTTGTATCTGTCCCATAGTTAAAACTAGTGACCACAGCTGCAAATCCAACACACAGTCAGTAGTCAACAGACACTAGTTCTTGAGCTAGATTGCCCATAAACAGTTTAGATGGTTGGATCATTGGTCCCATTGGTTAGCAGTGACATCTGTCAGTCTATTGTCATACCTAAGGGAAGCAGGTGTACGCAGACAGCATATCTAAACCTTGCTACTCCTCTGGCCAGAGCCTGTCTCCCCATCTGCCAATCTGTTTCCCAGTAAAGATCTTGTCATCCATTTTGTTTCCCTTTTCCCACCAAGGTCCACACCAAGTCCTCCCCAACAGCTCCCAACCTGACCTTGTCACCAGCTCACATTGTAGGCACCTAGGGCACATAATCTGATGACCTGGGGAAGTCTTAACCCAAGATGAGCATGGAGAAACCAAAATCCCATGGGCAGGCCACCTGGCTCCTTGCCTCATAGACAATGGTAAGTGCCTCCCTGGGAAATGAGTAAGCACTTGGACAAGAAACTTAAGCCGAGGACACTTTAAAAGCATCACACCAGGTCACCCACGTGGGTCTGGTATGGCTGATGGACTGCTATGGTGCAGGTATGTGCACCTAAAGGTTTGCTTCTGTCTCTGTTTGCAGCTTAATTTTGATCCAATATCTTCTACTCAACTGCCCTATGGAAGCTGATTTGGGGATCACTACAGCTACTTCTCTGTATCTGCTTCCTAGGTGGCTGATGGGGTGGGGGACAGGTTAGTTTACAATGCACAGCTATGAGCACATCAGACCTTCTTGCACAAAGACTATGTAAACATCCTTTGGCTCTGAGAGCAGTTTCATCCCATCATATGTGCACTTGCTGGAAGTGGCATGACATCTCCAGTCATGGCCAAGGACATGCTACCCAGCTCAGCATACCTCCCTTATGCCAGTTCTTCCACAGTGAAGGTGCACACAGAGACAAGTGTCTACACCACCAACGATCTGTATTGCCACTCTATGAAGGGACGCAGGTGGCTACAGAGGACTTGGTCTCACGTTATGTTTTCCTAGCTTTATTTTTCCCAACACCTAAAAAAATGTTAGAAGAAAACAAACAAGCAGTCTTTGCGTGCATGCTGTAAGGAAATAAGCTACAGGTCAGCTGTGGGATATGGCTGGTAGCCCCTGATATATCACAATTTAAAAAAATGCCCTGAAAACTGAGCAAACAGAATAGGGGTCACAGGAAACCAGATGGAAGTAATGGCATAATGGCATCGAGTCACCAAGGATGAGTGTTGCAGCTGTGAAGCTGATCTCTAGGAAACATGTTTCTTGTGTTAGGAGTTGCAAGCAGTGGGATAGTGGAGGACAGGGCTGGGGCCTGAAGACACGATGCTGTCCAGGGCCAGAGGCTGGCCTGGGGATCTGTTTGCAACTCCCCTTGCCCTGGCCCTTTCCACAAGAGCCATGTGCATGGCTGATCCCACATGCAGCTTGAAACAGCTGCCGATTGGTCCTGTGTGGACGACACTCAGGAGCTTACTAGGATGAGGCTCTGCTGTGTACCTAAGCCCCAGTTCCTCTGTCACATCCTCTTCTCTCCAGATCCCTTTTCCATGATCACAGTAGCCCTTCCTAATCCATGGGTTTGCATTCTGTTGTTTTAGTTAGCCATGATCAACCTCAGTGCAAAACAAAGGACAAAAAATGACCTACACATGTAGAAAATTCTAGAAGAAATCTTTTTCTGTAGTTTCACATCATATTGTAAATATAACTTTATTGTAAATAAATGTAAGATATATTGTACTATTATAGAATGCTGAATTTTATGATGAATTATTTTATATGTACTACTATAAAGCAAAAAAAATAAGCTTTATTGTTAGTTATTGATATAAATCTCTTATTGTATTTAATCTATCAATTAATCTTTATCATTAGTATATACGAGGGCACTTCTGAAAATTATTTATAAAAAATATTCTTACACTGGTGCAAAAATCCCTGAACTTCATGCAAATACATGGTCTTCAAAAATTTTATGGAAAATACAAACTAGGAAAACTATGTCTGTATTCTAAAAGATTTTGCATCAAAGTAAATTACCTTTAAATTTCATTTTTCCTTGATTTTTTGAAGTATTCTCACATATATGGTAACCCCCAAAAGTTGTATATTTAGGGGTAAGTATGTTTAGGGTTGAGGTATATCCACTGGGGATCTTGGACCATGACTCCTGTTTTTAAGGGAAGGTGACCTCACTGAACAATTGAAACGAAATCATGCCCAAAATAAACTTGGTGAAAAATGTCAAAGCTTTTGTACACAGTGCGATTTCCCTTTGTATAAAAAGTAACAATCGATAAACATAAATAAATATGAAAACAAAAATAGGACTATGCAGGAAACAGTTGTAGAGCAATCACTTCTTACAAACGTATTTATGTCTAATTTGCATTTTCTATTGCACTGTAAATAACAAAAATATGATCTCCATGATTTTTACAGTCCTGTAGCCCACATACTGGTGGAGTTCTAGGCCTTGGACTCCTTGGTGCTCAATTCTCTCCTCTCTGTCCAGTCCAGAATTCCCTCCTTGCTCAGCCTCTTGGTCAGTCAGAGCACATCTGGAAGAAGGAGGCCTTTCTCTTGGCCCCATAAAAACCAGTGATGGTTGCAAGGCAAACGTGCCCAGACTAGTGCCCTCCTAGCCAACCAGGGTTCGTCTGGACTGAGGACTCCACGCTCCATCTTCCCTCACGCCTGCATCATCTACCTGGACTTCCCCTAGGCCTGGTATCCTGGCCCCAGGGATGACTGCACTGGCTGAACACAAGGTTCTCAAATGTGAGCATGCCTGGTGTGGGGTTTCTGACTTGTGAAGTGAACAGGAATCTGAACTAGGAATTGTGAATATGACCTTGATGAAGTACAGTGACTATGGGCCAGGGTGCCTAGCCAAAGGCCTGGACAATGCAGTAGATCAAGGACCACGCTTTCCAGGTTCAATCAAATTTGGAGGCAAGGAGCCTTCTATCTAGCAGTCTTTGCCTCCTGATGGGGTGCCCTGCCATACTCTAGGGGTGCCAGCCATGCACACCCGCTCTCTCAGACCTTCAGCAATGCTGTGTCATACCCTGCCTACTTTGGGTGACCCAAAGCTGCCCACCCAACAGGGACCAGCTCAGCTGCAGGAGGAGTGGACCAAGGCTAGTTATGGATTAACAGTCACTCCTGTGCTTTGCATGCCATCTCCCTGATCCATTGTGAGCTTGCTCAGGGCATAGACTCTTTGTCCTTCTCTGGATCCCCACCAGCATAAGTATATTCTCCTCAGGAACAATCATGCTGAGTTATTGCTTTCTGGAAGAATCAAGTCTTAAGAAAAACAACTCTGTATTTATATGCCAAGAGGCTGAACGTGGATAGTAAGAAAACCAAGGGTGGAGATAGGTCCAACTTGAGACTCATGACCACAAACTTAAGTGGACCCTGCAAGCTGCCCAGCAACCTTTTCAATGTCCCTGTGCAATTTATTCCCCTCACTCTCCTATATGCCCTTTGGAGAATGATTCTGCTTCTTATTTCTTAGCAAACAGAAGCCATCCATAGGGAACTCTATTATCCTAGAGTCCTCTCTTTCACGAACCCACCAGGCACCTCTTTTCACAATGGGGCTCTGCCCTTGTTCCCACGTGTCTCCTGGGTCTCTGCTTTCTTGCCTTTCATGGCTCTTCCAGTTGTCACCCTCCGCCCATCTACTTCTTTTCATGAACCATTTCCATCCACTTGAAAACACATACATCTTCTCTCTTAACAAAACAAACAAAAAAACACCATCTTTGAGACCACCTCTATCTCCTGCCACCCTTACTCTGCCTTTTTCAGAGTTGTTCACTGTCCCCTTTGGCCCCTTCTCATTTCTCAACACCCTGTTGTCATCAGACCTCCAACACCACCGAAGCAGCTTTAGTCTCAGTCACTGATACTCTCCTAATACAGTTGCCAATTCCCCAGTCCTCATGCTACTTTCTCCTAGAAGCACTTGACAGATCCATCACTTTGTCTTTTTCGAAGTCTTTCTTCCATTTGGCTACTAGGACTTCACTTCCCTGTAGGTATCTCTTTATGCATTGCCTTTTTTAGTTCTTTTTGTTAACTGATATTGCATCTTGGGATGCCTTGGGAATAAGGCAACAGATCTCCTATGACCTCACCAAGTCAACAGGCTGGAGTTACCTCTATAGGCAGACAACTTCCAGGGGACCACCCCAGCTCTGATTGGCCCCAGACCCCTGACAGCTGCGTTTGAGAGGCTATTAGTCCCAGTGAGCGAACATGTTCAAACTGTACTCTACAATTATAAATCTGTAGTCAACCACCAAACTCTTCCTCCATGTATGTCTCCCACCTTGCTCAAACACTGCTCTGTTCTTTGAGATGCTGAGGCCAGAAGTCTTGGCTCCTCAGTTGTACACCTCATCTAGGATTTCTGCAAAGTCAATGTCTTCCACTATCAAGACAGATCTGGGTCTGATCATTTCTTGCCTTTTCGGTGAACCACTCTGCAGCCTCCCTGGGTACTGACACCACCTCTGGAAAGTCTCCTTTATTTTGCCGCACACTCTCCAACCTATTTCCAACAGGGCAGAGTGGTGGTTTTAAAGATTTCAGGCCAGGCCATGCCATTTCATGGCACAAAACCCTCCAATGACTTCCAGGTCTCAGAGGAGCATCCAAATCCTCCTGTGACCTGTGGACTCCCACATGATATGAACCCTAATACTGTGCTCTCATCACCTACCCTTCTCATGTCCCACCTGGGGAATTTTGCAGTTTTGTTTTCTCTGTGGCTTTACATTTCCCCTTTTGGTGTCTTGGGTCTTGAATCAAATGTCATCTTCTCCATGAAACGCCTTTGCTGACAGCCCTTTATCAATTATATGACAAAAATAACCACCTCACAGCATGACCTATACCACTCTTTAATGCCAGTTCCCGCTGGGATGGGACTGAGAGGCTTTTTGGGATGCAAGACTTTGGGTTACAAAATCAGAAAAGCTACATGGGAATAATGGGTCCTCTACCTACAACAATGCCTGCACACATAGGTGCTTTCATAGGTGTGGGTTGTGTGCCTGAAAAATACAGACATGAATGAGCATCCTGGTTACGTACATAACATGCTGCTTGGAATTCAGCCAGAAAAGGGTGATAACCGATATGCTCTCTGGACAAAATGTTTGGGTTGTTCATTTCAGAGAAACAGCCCTGGGACTGGCTGGAAGTGTCTGGATTAAAGAGCTGGGGCTCTGGGCCAAGAGACTCTACCACTGAGCAATATGGATCAGAGCCAGCCCAGGGATGAATCAACAGGGATCCCAGGAATCAAGCCTGCCTCTTTGTGGGACCAGTGTCAGGGTGTTGAACATAATGAAAAATCAGCTTCTATTGGCTGACAGCATTCTCCCCAGGTGCAGCTGCCATCTGCTTCCCTGGTCACTGGGCTCTGTCTCTCCTCTTGAGCCCTGCACCAGCATCTCCAGCCAGCCAGCAGCACCTCTGTGCCTGGACCATGGCTGGCTCCCAGCTCTCAATGCTTGCAAATATTTGCTGCCACAAATCAATACAGAAACAGGATGCGTCATTAACCTTTAAGATAGCAGTACTGGAGCTCTTAATCCATTATGAGGCTGTCGGAGCTGTGGCTGAGATGCTAATCAGAGGTGCAGCTCTCTGAGAGGGGTGAAGGTGCCTTCTCCACTTCCTGGCACAGCTGGCATCCCACTCACCTCTGGAGCAGCTGCTGTGCCATGCCGCTCCTCTCCTTGCTCAGGCTCCTGCCCACACCACCTTCATGGCAGACACATGACAGAACCCCCCCTCTTCCAGCAGTCTCCTGGCAACCACTTGATTGTGCTAAAGCAAAGATATGATAGCACTAACTCCCAGATGCTGCGCTGACTCTTCGTTGGGTCTTGCTTCATTTAACCTTGGCAATAACCCTTTAGAAAGTTAATCACTCCCCCTTCCCCAATTTAAACAGGAAGAAATCAAGCCTTGGTGATCAGGGGATTTATTACAGAAAGGAGCAGAAAGGAAGTCGTGTCCACACAGAGGACGGATGGAGACAAACAGTTGGGCCATGCCTGGTTCCTCTGATTCCCACCTAGCTTCCTCCTAATGTACCTAAGAAAGCAGCAAAAGATGGGCCCTGTCAATCACATGGGAGACCCAGATGAAGTTCCAAGTTCCTGGCTTCAGCCTGGCCCAACCTGGTCACTGTGAGCATATGGTGAGTGACCCAGTAAATGGTACATCTCACTTTGTCAGTCTGTCTTTCAAATAGATCAACAAAAGTCTTAAAAAAAAAACACTCGGATATCTTAGTGCCATCCTATAATGACACTAAGTAATGCAAAGTAAATAAAGGATGATCGATAAATCCATGAACTACTAATACAGCATGCAGAGAGGCTAGAAGTAAGTCAAGTTTTGGGTACTGGAGATGGAACCCATGCCTAGCTTTGGATGAAGCAGTGGGTGCTGTGGGAAGGAAGAGAAGGTTTGTGGGCAAGGTAAGGCTGAGAAAGGGCTTGAGAACAAAGAGAAAAGTGGCATGTAGTGGGCAGGTATAAGATGCTCTGGTCCAAAGTAATTATTTTCAAACCACATAGGTGTGTCAGAAAGTGGAACATTCTAGGAACTACCAATAGTCTGTGAGAAGGAATAGACCTGTTAGAAGTGCAAGGAGAGAGCAGAAATTGCCCATCACACACTTACATAGTTACGGTAGTAGAACTTTTGTAGCAGTGCAGAGCCAATGGGAAAACAACAAACTCTCAGTGTTCCTGGGGAAATTAGAGTCAGAGGACACCTGAGATGAGCCGGTGGGTTCAGGATACATAGTAGGTGGTGGGGAAGACCCCTGCAGGAAACCTGCCACATGCTTTTGGGAATGCAGAGCCAAGGAGCTACATAAGGTCACTTGCTCGCTCTTGCACATGAATGAACATGTGTGCACACATGTCAGCATGTGTGTGTGTGTGTGTGCATGTGTGTGTTTGTGTGCTCATGCTTGTGGGAGCCAAGACAAGATGAGCAGAAAGACAGAGGGGAGGCAGGTATTGCTGGAAGGCTGGAATACTCAGACCAGCAGATGTTGTTTGCTATACACTTTAAAGCAACAGAGCAGCTGTAGGCAACTCAGAGGTGGATTGGAGACCACACAGCAGGCAGATCTGTGTGGCAGAGAAACTCTGCAAAGCAGCTGGTATGGAGCGCATGACACATGGGACATCTGCATGCCAGAGCTTGTTTACAGTTCTCAGCAGTCAGCACTCAACAGTGCAAAGAGAGACACGGCCTTTCCCTTGTGGAAAAGCTGAGGGTGGGGTGGGAATGCTAGCAGACACAAGCCTGTTACTGAATGGTGCAAAAGCAGCTGTAATTAAATATGAAGATTCAGAATGCTGGCTAGATTGCAGAAAATCACTGTAATGAGAATATGGATGGGGGGGGGGAGACATTAGGGAATGTAATTGGGAAGTGAGAAGTACCTGCTATTATTGATGAGTCTTGAGTTCTAGGGTTGGGAAGAAGCCCACTTTATGCTGCTATTCACCTTGGCTCCCCACCTTAAAGATGAAAAGAAGGTAAGCTTTGGAGAGCTCCTTCATTCCAGGGCCAGGCTGGACCAATCAAGCCTTTATAAGCCTGCATCTTCAAGATGCTGCAGAGACCAAGAAACCTTCCCAACCCAGTTCCCATCAGGAGTGATGTCTCTGCAGTAGACAATTAAGCCATGGCTGGTATTCTCTTGGTGTTGCTCTCATGGCACCACTGGCAATGCCAAGTAGAGCCTCCACCCATATGAGCCCTATAAGGTAAATGGACCTGACTATTGATATATGACAGCTGTGGTTGAGCACTGCCACTAAAATCATCCAGAGTCCACCTGTGCCCTGAACACTACTCTCCACATCTGTAATACCACCATGTTGGCAGGATGAATTATGGTCCTGGTTTTGTGTCTTCCGAGGTCCTCACCCATTAACTTCCTAGGATTGAGCCCGCAGGTCAACTCTATTAGTGTGCAACTTGAAACTATCTGATGGCATTGAAGGGGAACCAGATATCTTCAGGCTTGGAACTAGCTCCCTTTTTGTAAGGACCGCACAGCAGCCGTGGAAGGCAGCTATTATGCTTCTAGGGCTCTTAGAGCCCAGCATGAAAGCTAGTTTGCCCTGGCTGCAAGATATGTTAACAGGTGGAAATAAAAGCAATAACAAAGTCCAGGTCAAGTGTTAAATTCTAGTGGGTTCCAGGCTCTGTGCTCCAAGTGCTGACCAAGAAACAGAGATTTTCCTTGTTCTGAGGGTCACCTTTAGGGGGTGCAGGTGCAGGGCAAGGGTTCAGAACTTGGGTGTTAGAGTCAGCCTGTGCTTTGCAGTATTACTGCAGCATGTGTTAGCTCAGTGACCTGCATAGCTGTCAGTGGGCTCACTGACACAACTCAGGCAAAGTTCTGACAATCACATCTGCCCATGGAAAACACACAGGGACTGTGCTCCATTGAGAAGAGCCTTGGTTTTGAGCTTGGATTGTGGTGTAGCAGGTTAAATGGCTGCCTGTGATACTGGCATCCCACATCACAGTTGCCTGTTTGAGTTCCACTTACTCCACTTCCAATCCAGTCTAATGCACCTGAGAAGGTAGCAGATGATGGATCAAGTTCTTGGGCCCACCGCCACCCACATGGGAGACGTGGATGGAGCTCCAGGCTCCTGACTTCAGCCTGGCTCCCAATGTAGCTATTTAGGGAGAAAATTAGGGGACAGAAGGAATCTCTCTCTCTCTCTTTCAATTAAATAAAAGAGGGTCTGACACAGTAGACTAGCAGCTAAAGTCCCATATGGGCCCGGTTCTAATCCTGGCAGCCGGTTTCCCACCCAACTCCCTGCTTGTGGCCTGGGACAGTAGTTGAGGACAGCCCAAAGCCTTGGGACCCTGCACCCGTGTGGGAGACCTGGCTCCTGGCTTCAGATCAGCCAGCTCCAGCCATTGCAGCCTCTTGGGGAGTGAATTCAAGGACAGAAGATCTCCTCTCTATAATCTGACTTTCCAGTAAAAATCAAATAAATCTTTAAAATAAATAAATAAATAAATAGAAGAAATCTTGATGAGAATAAAGAATCTCAGTATCTAAAATAAATGAGAAGATGATACTATATCCATGGTCATTATAGCTGATCAGGTCCAGAGTCCAGAAACAGCTGGTCGGATTAGCCCAGTGTATTTGTTTCAACGGAATTATGTCCAGGTGTATGACTTTGGGGCCTGCATAGGACCAGCAGGTTCCCTGGCCTATATCAACAATTGGCACTCTAAGCCTGGATCTGTACACATACGCGGTGGGAACTATGAGGCAAGAGGGTCCCTCAGGTCTTCCTCTACTGTGGTGTTTCATGAGTCGGGATCTGGGCAGAAACTCAAAGCCTTGTTTAGGATTCTTTCTGCTGACCAAGCAGCACTGTGGGCTCTTTTCTCTGAAAACCAGCATCTCATTTTGCCTTGTCTTTTGGGACTCAGAGCACCACAAGGAACAGACCCTTAACAATTAAAATCCAATTTGTCCAGACGGCAAGAGCTCCAGCCCTGCAGAGTATTGGCAGCCACTTTTCCAGAAGCAAGGGCTCAGGGGTCTCGTCACCAAGTCACACCCAAGGTCATAGCCACACCACACCCAATGGGGCAATGCAAATTTGCCAGGTTTCAGAGACATCAATTGGGATGGCTGTGGGCTTCTCTGACTCAGCAAAAATAATCCTGCCCTGCAAGGTGCTGTGGGCTGCACAAACATAATATGCCACAAACCAATCACAAAGCCAAAGCAAAGCCAATACCTGCCTCGGTGGGCTAACAGGGGTGTGAGGCAAGAAGGCTGATGGTGAATTCCAGGTGGAAGTGGCTGCCAGCCTTCAAGAGAAATAAGATTTCCAAAGCAATCTTCAAAGAACCGCTCTTCACAAATGGTGCTTGTCCCTCTGGACTGCTGTGTCCGCCAGAAGCAGGAGTCTGCCTGGAGGTGCCTTTTATGCCATGTTCATGAGGCATCCGGACCAGGCAGGATGGAAGCTGCCTCCCTCCCAAGCATCCTGGGATTCAGGGCTTGGAGCACCAGGACCCGGCTGCACCTGCATCTTGCTGCCTGGATCCCATGAGCCGCTTGGCCAGGGCTGCATCCTGATCTGAGTGGATGAATGATGTATAAGTCACATCCCTACTGCTTTGACCCATATCTCTCCCCACTCCCTCTTTTGTCTGTTCTGGAGGCTTTCTAGTCAGGTATACCAATGGGGACACTTTCAGCTTTTCTATACAGAGATTTCTGAAAACATCCTTCATGGATCTGGCCAAACAGACTGGAAAATAAACTAACAGGAGCAAGCAGTGGCAGCTGACTTGAAAACAGTGTCGGACAGGAGGAGGAGGTGAGGATGGGACCCTTTAGGGCCACGTGACCCCAATGAAAGAGCCAGTGAGCCAGCAAGTGGGCGGTGGGAAAGGCTCACTTCCCTACCTCTGAGTGCTCCAGTGTTCTTTCCAGATTGTCCCCACCCATCATGGCTCCCAGCTACCAGAAACAGGTGACTTCCTTTTTTTCCTTCTTTTAAACCCAGGAAGAGGATGGGTTCATGGACAGAATTTTTTTTCATGTTGGGGTCTCGTAGGGAAATGAAGCTGCCAAGGACAGTGCTGCACCTTATTTCAGGAGGCACAGCATCCTGCCTCGTGGCTGCCACCATGTGCTCTGGGAGAGGTGCTGTTGAATTCAGATCACTGCGTTGCAAACAGGAACCCATCACGATTCTCCAGGCCATCAGCCACCACCTTCGTTCTTGATGTTGTGTGTCTAATGAAAGTTTTCTTTTTAATGACAATCGTGCTTTCTTTTTCCTTCCCATGTATGAAATGAATACGTCTTCTTAACCATGCCATCAACTCTTCACATTCTATAACATGGGTTGCAGACAATTGTCTCCAAAATCCCATTTGAAGACATGTCCCACTTGTGGGACTTAGCTGCCTCCTTCCTAAATAGAAACACTGGGCTGGGAACTTGGTGGAGTGGCTTGAGTCTCCACTTGGGTTTTGTGCTCACTACTGCATTTCCAATCCAGCTTGCTGCTCCTAATGCACATGTAATGACTCAAGTAGAGTGACTTAGAAGAAATCTGTGCCCCTGGCTTCAGTCTGACCCAGTCCTGGTTATTGTGGCAATTTAAGGAAGGAACCTAGAGATGGGAGATCTCTGTGTATCTCTCTTCTCTCCAATAAAGTGAAAATGAACACATTGTTAAGAGACACACTGGATTCCCATCCTCCAATACCTATGAACATGCCTGCAGAGGGTGTCTAAAACACAGGTAAATGAGGTCATTACGGAGGGCTATTCTCCAGCATCATGAGCATCCTTGAACAAAGCACAAACCCAAAGCACAGACAGAGTGTTGCATGGAAGTGAAGGTAGAGACCAGAGTAATGCATGGATCATCACAGAAGGCCAATGATGGCCAGTAGCCATCAGAAGCCAGACAAAAGCAAGGAACATGCTCTCCCTCAGGGTCACTGGAAGAAATTCACCAACTCCTGGCTCACCGACTTCTAGAAGTATGAGGCAATCATTTTCTGTTGTCCTGGTTGTCAGGCATGCAGTACCTTGTCACAGAGCCTGTACAACCTCCACGTGCTCTGACAATCATAGAGACCTCCCTAATTACAGCATGAATCTCATTACATCGCATACACTCACTCACCTGCTCCTTTCCTTTGTCAACTGCCACTCCAGGGAGGCTCACAGGTGCCTTCACTTTCACCCTTTGATCTTCAGAGCCTGACAGAATGCCGGACACACAGGGACCAACTGATGTTTCATTGTAGGCGAAAGGGAATAAGAAGGGAAGGAAAGAAATAGAAGACAGAGTGACAGAGTAGGAGGAAAGGAAGGGAAAGGAAAGGTAATGCAGAAAGGAAGGGGAAGGGAGGGAAGAGAGGAAGGACACGATAGGATGGAAAGTAAAGGAAGGAAGGAGACTACTGGATTATGGACAACTCTTGCAGTATACTGGTTGTGTTGGTTCTGAGCTGATGTTACAGCAGTACTGTTACCCAAGGCATTCTGAGTCTGAACATGCTCAGGGACCACCTGGTGGGTGAACAACTGAAATCAATGAGCCGTTAACCTGCAAACAGACATCTCCTGGTATGTAAGAGGCACAGTGTGCCCTCCAGTGCTCTAGCATTCCTGACGCTATGTTCCTTGGAGGAACCAATGCCATGTGTCACTCAGTCTTGATGAGCAACAGAGCTGGAATGAGGAGATGTTGAGCAGCCTGGGAAGAAGCTCGTAACGAGCAGTGTCACACGATCACAAGCTCTTTTAGCAACCAGTCTGTGTCAATATACATAAGAGCTTTCAGCAAAAAAGAGTCACGTGGTGAACGCTGACTAAGCGCTAGGTACTGCATAAAATCTTCCAAAGACCAAGACAAAGCAGATACGAATACCTCTGTCCCCCATGAGGAAGTCAAGGAATGCGGGGAAGGTAACTGGAGTGGGACCCTTTAGCAGGTAAAGGTGTGCATGACAGAGGTTCTTCTAAGAGAACTGAGACATGATTTTCATGCTGACCTCACACCTTAGTCTTTGTAGTCAATATGATATGTCTTACAAAACAGAATGAATCCTTGTCTTATGATCTCACATGGCTTGATGAGGCATTTTCTTTTTTTCTTTAAGATTTATTTATTTTTACTGGAAAGGCAGGTTTACAGAGAGAAGAAGAGACAGAGATAATGATCTTCTATCTGCTGATTCACTTCCTAGGCGGATGCCATGGCTGGTGCTGAGCCAATCCAAAGCCAGGAGCCAGGAGCTTCTTCTAGGTCTCCCATGTTCACAAGGCTTTGGGCCATCCTCTACTGCTTTCCCAGGCCACAAGCAGGGAGCTGGATGGGAAGTGGGGAAGCCAGGACATGAACTGGTGCCCACATGAGATCCTGGTGCATGCAAGGTGAGGACTTTAGCCACTAAGCTACCATGCCGGGCTCATGAGTCATTTTCAAAGTCTTAGCTAACCTAGCTGTGCAAGCTGTGAGCTCAGTCTACTTTGTGAGAACCAAGCTTGAAATTATAGCTATGAACACTTTGGAGGTGGTGACAGAGGTGGCATTAGAAGGTGAGATCTCATTTTTCCCCTGAAGGAAATGAAATTCAGGAGAGCACCACAGGAGTCCTCTCAATCTGAGACTTTACTCTGAACTTTTCAGCATCACTATTTCCTTAAGTGGTGCAGCATGCTGGTGTAAAAGCATTTGCTTTGATGTAAACAAGCTTACATTTGAAGCCAGGTTCTACTACACAGCAGTAGTGTGGATCGGTTGTCTACCTCAGTTTCCTCATCCGCAGTCAAAGATCAATAATTAAAATTCCATAAAGATCCAATGGTGTAACTTATGGAAACCGTAAAAGTAGTTCCTAGCTTGTCACTGTACCACTATACTCGCAGTACATACCACGTCACCTTAAGAAATGCATAGAAAATTGAATTAAGAGATAAATTCTTTGCATGCCAAAAGATGTTTGGAAGCCCATGCATATGTGGAGTTGTCAACAAGTTCATGGAAGACACAATACAAAAAACTATATGTGTATTTGAAAAGGTTGCATCAGAATCTCTTTTAATTCCATTTTCAAGGAACATTTTGAAGTATCATTATAGGTGCACACATATACACATGGAATATATACTATATTAGAAAACACAGTGAAGTAATAGTCCTTCCTCAACAAAAGGCATTCACTGCTCATGTCATTTTGATCATTATTACTAGTGCTGCTGGATGAATACTAGGCAATTTGCATGCCAGAACATAACTGACATGTCTCTATTGGGCCAGGGCTCTCTACTTTCCCGTCCACATAAGCAAACCACAAGGTCACCCCAAGTGGTCATCTCTGATGTCCAGGACAACTGTCCATGACACACAGACCAAGAGCCCCCTGGACTGCCACCCCAGGCAACATTTCTATGCCTCCCTTCTCTTCCTCATGACACTACAGGGTTAACACGATAATTAAAGCATGGGATCCTAATTCTTATGATATTAATTAAAGTGAAAGCTGCAGATGGTGTTTAATAACAACTTTGTCCCAGCAGGTTGCAAGGCACTTTACCTAAATCAAACATATCATAAAGTTGGCATGAAAATCACAGAAGCTGGCCCTGCTGCATCTGGCTGGGGATGCATGTTGTTCACCTGGAGTGGAAGCCACAAGCCGTTTCTATTCCTTATGCAGATGTGGCTTGAGACTGCTCCACAACGGGCTTCTACCCCACCTGCTCCAGGAACCAAAAATACAGGCGTATTGATTGCAGAAGATTAATAATGGAGCTCGAGAAGGAAAAATGGTGCAAAACACCTTTTTCGCTCCTTTAGTGATATAAATGCCTGCCACCCCTACAACCTAATTTTGTCATCCAGCACATGGGAGTATATTAATTAAAGTGACACCAAGGACGAGAAAATCTGAGTTCTTGGGGTGATGACAGGAAATACATAAATATGCGTCTTCAGGCTGTCTTGGGAAGGGAGGTGCGTTGCCAGGCAAGATCTGCATAATTCCACCAAGGGCAAGGTACAGAGGGGCCCCTTGGAGCTCTCTCCTTGGAGGTCAAGGCCAACACACACCAAATCCAAAACAATAAAACTGGACAAAACAGCAATTAGCCAATTACCTACCTCTTTGGTCAAGAACTAGACCGTCCCTTTTGTAAGTGTCCCTTGATGGGACTTGGGGAGTAGATGATATTTAATGGGAAATGTATTCTGCACACTGTTTTCAGAATATAGATGCTCCCTGACTTAGGATCTCTCTACTTCATACTGGCATGAAAATGACACCTCCTTGTTAGAAAGTGAACTTTAGATTTTGAATCTGTCTCTTTTCTAGGCTAGCAACATGCAGTCTGATTTCATGATGCTGAGCAGTCGCACTGAGTGCAGACCCTACATAGCCCCCATGGGCACAGGGGAAATGCCCTGGACACTCCACAGTGGCTTCAGGAACTTAGGGACCTTCTGTGCATTTGTGAACCAGGGTATCTGCAGTCTGCATGGGAGGCAAAGGTGTTAAGGCATACCTCTGCCATGGCAGAGAAAAGTACCATTTTATTGTGGTGGAAATTGAAGACAAATGCAGTTTGTTCATGTCTTGGCTTGGAATTAAAAACCAGGTTTGACTAAATCCACCTTCTTATACTGCTCTGATCAAATAGGAGGATTGGAAAAGTGGGATGGAACCAGCAGTGTTTCTCTGGGGGACGGGCCTGTAGGGACTTTCCTCGAGGGTCAGAGCCTCCATCTGCAGACCCTAGCCTGCTGCTTCCAGTAGCAGGTGATATGCTCTTGCGGGGCACCTGTCTCTCTAGCCTACAGAGTCCTTTCCTGGAATGGGGGACCAGGTAACCCCCAGTGAAGAGTTTTTTTTTTAACTGGCTTTAAGGATGAGGGGAGAGTGAACCAATTTTAGAGATGTTCATGTTTGCCTTGCTGTATGTAGGTCAATTTCACTGTAATCAATAAATCAGTCTCAGCAACTAGCTGTGCTACTATGTGTCCTGATTTCAGCTAACACAAGGGATGAGATTTTAGCTCGCTGAGCCATCTTCACAGTCGTTACCTGTTGGCATCTCTACCTCAACATCCAGGGACATCTAGCAGTCACCTGGACCCAACTGGACTGTGCTGTGCTCTCTCCCCTATATACCAGCTCCAGCACCATCCCTTGTTCACTCAGTCCCCAGATCGGGACCAGGCAGCCCTGCCCTCTTCCTTCTGTCTCACGTGTGGCATCCTCTGACCACGTCCTCACCGCACACTTTCTCAGATCTGTCTGCTCCTCCCAGGTCAGGAAAACAGAGGGAACATTCGTGCGGTTGGGATAAAAGAGTGCTAAGCAGAGGCAGAGAGGCACAGGTTCTTGGAGATGGACTGAGCCTCATAGATAGTGGAAGGTTGGGGTTGACCCCCCTTGCCTACTCTTGGTGCTGCCACAGGGATAACATGATCACAACACCAGTTTGCATAAAATTCATAGTTGGCATTCAGGAAATCTGCCTTTAATTCCTGTTGTGCTTCCTGGGAGAACTTTCTCTCTCTCTCTCTCACACACACACTCACACACACACGTCTCGTACTTGTTTGCTTGCTCCCTTAATAAAATGATAGAATGTCATTTGAGAAACAACAGTAGTACAGACCAGGGGAGATAATCGGGGAGGATTGCCTGTGTGTAGAGAACTGCTCTGTGTCTGTGTACAACATCTTAGCCAAGAGCCTATCGATTATTCTCCCTGCTAATGCACCTTGAAAAGCAGCAGAAAGTGGTCCAAGTGCTTCAGTCACTACACCCACATGGAAGACCCAGGTTAAGCTCCTGGTACCTGGTTTTGGTCAGCTCAAATGCAGACACTGCAGCAATTTGGGCAGTGAATGAGCAGATGAGACATCTCTCTCTCTCTCTCTCTCTCTCTCTCTCTCTCTCTCTCGGGTGTATGTGGTGTGTGTATCTGTTACCATCAAAATAAATAAATCTTAATAGCAGCAAAGCACAGCCACATGAACAAAATTCATACTGCCTGAAGGCTCTAGGTCCAAGCTCCCCATTCACCCTTTCTGCCCTGACTTCGGACACATCTACAGCTTCCTCTCGAATCTCCACTGACTCCTAGGACTACCTTAGACAAGTCTAGCAAAACAAAACCAAAAGGGGGAGGCAATCATTTCCCTGGCTAATCTACTCTTGGAATTCCCTTCTGGATCCCATGTCAGCTGAAAGCCACCTTGAATGTTTTGTTCAAAGTACTAAATTTGATTACTAAGACAGAAGATCATTCTATCAAGTTTACTCTTCAACATTCAAGTTTGAAGCCTAAGCAACCAGTGAACACGGACGACCCGGTGAAAGCAGATGGCCCTGCACCATTTGTCTGCTTTCACGGGCTACCTCTTTTGTTTTGTTTTAGCTTCAGGTAAGGAATGCTAAGAAAACTGGATCATAAAAATGGTACTTTGGAGGCCAACAGTGTACTGCAGCAAGGTAGGCTACCACCCACAGTGCCAGCATCCCATTCGTGTTCCAGTTCAAGTTCCAGCTGCACCACGTCCAACCCAGATCTCTGCTAATATGCTTAGAAAGGCAGCGAAAGATGGCTCAGATGCTGGAGCCATTGCCACCCAGGTGGCAGTGTATATAAAGTATACATATACAGGGTATATGCAAAGTATACATGGCTCATGGGTTTGGCCCGACCCATTGCAGGCCATTATGTGCACCTGGGGAGTGAACTAACAAATGGGAAATCTATCTCTCCCTTTCTCTGCAACTCCTGTAAGTGGCATTTTGTTTTCTTTATAAGCGTGATAGAATGTTTTTCCAAATGTGTTTCTTGAATTGTTTTTCTCATCTTTTATCTCTGAGCCGAATATTTTTAACTTTAGAGCAATACACTTGATAAGGTTAGGGCCTGAATTGTGGTGTTTAAGTCATCACCTGTTTCCCCTCAAGGTGTTCATTAGAAGGAGAGCCACAGCCAGGACTCAAACCCAGGCACTCCAGTGTGGAGTCAAACGCCCACGTTTCTATCAACTTTCAGAAGACTTCATGCAAGAATTTCACAGACTTTTGCACCCAAATAAGCTTGTCTTTCAAGTCAATGTTCCATGCAATTAATGAGGCACCTTCATAGTAAGGACTGGAAAGCATTTTAACAAAATGTTTGACATTCTTGAGCCCTGCCTTGCCCATCACAGGGAAAAGACTTGTGAGGAAACGTTGGTATGTAGACAACCCAAGAAGCAGAGGCTCTAGGCCTGGCCCTCAGCGCTGCTCAGCCCTGGCTTCACATGGAAACCAAACTGGTCTCGCTCAGTGGAATTTCATATTAACAAAGATTTACTTAATTTACTTCAAGGGTAGGGTGCCAGGGGAGGGGGGATTCTTCTATCCGATGGTCTGGGGCGGGTCAGGCTGAAGTTCATGAGCCCAGGACTCCAACAGGAGCCCAAGCACTTGGATCACCTCCTGCTGCCTTCCCAGGTACTTTAGTATGCAGCAGCATCAGAAGCAGAACAGCTGGGACTTAGACTAATACTCCATGACAGAATGCCAGTGTCACTGGAACTGCCAATCCAAGTTGGCTCCCACAGTGAGACTTCAGTGGGCTTCTTCACAAACCCGGAGTACAAGGGGTGTTCAAAAAGCTCACAGAAAATATGTATGGGGGCAGGGGAATAGCTAAGCCCTGGAAACTTTGTTTCCTCTCTGTGTTAAGGAGGGCTGCTCTTCAACCAGGGGAGATGTCTCCAAGGAAAGGGCCAGAAACAACATGGGAAATTTAACACAGGACCACAAGGGGAGAGGCACAGCCTCATGGGTGCCTAAGGACACAGTGGGGGTCACTGAGTCCCAGGCTGTTCTCCCCCTCAGCTGATAAGGTCCCCCATCCAGCTAGGCCACTAGAGTCTACAGACTACCACCTCCTGGGAACTGCCCTGTTCTTGCTTCTCTACCTCAGTACTATGCACTTAAGCACTTTATCTGGGCTGCATGCTCTCCGTCTCCTGCCCTCCTTCTGCACGGCCTCCTCCACCCACTCCTACCTGGTTGGCTGCTTCCCCCTTAACCCCAGGACCTCTTCCTCTCTCCAGTTTGCACTGAGCACCTCTACAATGCCCAAACATGGACCTTTCAATCTGAGAATGCCATCTCTCAAGCCTCATCTTCCCAAACCAGTTCATTTTCTAACTGTCCTGTTTTCCTTTCCAGCCCCTAGCATATCCTGTCTTGGGATTTTTCTACATCTTGCTCCATTTTCTATTACTCTTCATAAGGTTTCTAGGATGAAGACTTACTAAGAAAAGAGGTTGAACCGGTAGCAAGTCCAATGATGAGTGACCACATCTGGTACAAAGCAGGAAGTAAGCAGACACATATGGGAGACAGAGGGGAACAAAGAAGTGCCTCGTGGGAAAGATATTAATGACCCCCATTTCTAACTCTAGCAGCTGAATTTCAATATAAATTTTCCCTGGGAAAATCACACTCAACCCATAGCACCTGCCTTGTTTAAAGATCAGAATTTTATGGACAACACTTCCTCATCCATTTTGTGGGGTGATTCCTTCTACCACACTTTAAATTCACTCTTCTTATCTCCTTCCCAAGACTCCTCTTGGGCCTCTGCTATCTCAATCTCTCTCTGCTCTTTCAAGTAAAATAAAAAATCTCTGCATATCATTCTACTTAACTTATAGGTCTGTTCTGCTTTGTTTTACCAAGACTCTGCTTATGTGAAAAAACTGTTTATTCTGCTTTCCTGCCTCTCTCTAACTGTCTTAATTGTTGCACTTATCCCAGTTCAGGTATGACTGCTTTGAGCTTCCTTCTGTCCACTTTTACAATAGGACGTGTCAGCTTGCTCTTCCCTCTGGGCCTCTTCGCTGGCATGTGTGTGCTGTGACTTGCCCATGAGTTACAAAACTGCAGGTCTGTCTGCTTTCTCTCTGAATTCATCAGGAGATGAGCCATGCATCTTTACACAGCTGGTTGCAGACATCTTTCCAAAAGCCTCCTGCAGAGCAGGTTCCCAGGAAATGTGAGCTAAGGAGACATCAAACAGATGCACAGCCTCTTGCATCTCCCACGGCACAGCTCAAAGTTCAGGAATGACAAATGAGGGAAGTCCTATTTTTGAGACCAGTGGATTATAAAACATCTGATGTCATATCCCACATGACATTTTAGGATCTCCCAGGAATCTTCACGTGCATTGTATTGATTGATCAAGACTACAGTCTTATAAAAATCAAGTGCAATTAATTCTCCCATTGGACAGATGAATAAACAGACACTGAGAAGTTAAAGGTGATTGCTGGAGCTAGAATTTTTATGGAATCGCAAGACCAGTCACCACAAGAGAAGTTAAGAGTGAACACTGCAGATTTCTGTAAATGCTATGGAAAACCATCTACAGTAGAGTCAAACAGATTTTCTGCTTCTGACACCCCAAGTGTATACTAATGGGAGGCTCATTAACTGTTGATGCAAATCAAAAGCTGAGACATATCAGGTCCCTTATCCGAGGAGGAGATGTGTGTAAGACAGACCCTGGGCATGACACTGGGATCTGCAGGACATCGCTCTGCCATGTCTGCTGATATGTGCCTCTGGAGCTGATTGAAAACTAGATTTTAGAGCTCATTTTGCTTTCACGTTCAATATAGTATCAATGACTTTACAGCTGTTTCGGGGAGATAAGATACCATCCATCAGGCTCCATGCTGTTCATGTCATTTCATCTTGGGAAAAGTTGAGAGAGAGAAGAGAGAGAGAAATGGGAGGAAGGAAAGACCTGTTGGCAGAGATAGAAAGATGTAGGTCTAGTGGAACCTAATGATAGTGTCGATTTGAGGGCAGCACACACCTCAGAGGTATGACTAGGAGGGACTGATGGGAAACCTGGTGGCCAAGCACTGAGCTCTGCAAAGTCTGGGATGCAAATAACGTCTTCCTCTCCTCCAACCTCCCAACCTGTGCCGGCTTCTTCCAAGTTAAAGGATAATGATGACCTCAGCCTAGAGAAAAATGACACAGGAGGAGATCAGACACAAAGCAGGGACTGGGATAGAGGACTGCTGGGGAAGGTGGCTTGGAGGAGGGGCATTGTCCTGTTGTCTGTAGGACACATGGACTCTAATCCCAGCTATAGACCAGTCCTCAGGTCCCTTAGGGGAGATGTCTGAATAAATGACAAAGCAAGTGAAATCTGTGTGTGTGTGTGTGTGTGTGTGTGTGAGAGAGAGAGAGAGAGAGAGAGAGAGAGAGAGAGAGAGGGAGAATAAAAGCCTTTTCATCCCTTTGCATCTTTATCTCTCCCCAGTAGACGCAGAGCGTAGACACAGTGAGTTCAGTGGCAAACTGCTACAATTGGAAGGGCAGTATCTTTCACTGTTCGGTGAGGTCCCTACTATGAAATCACTATCAAGTCTGGCATGACCTCACCCCTCACAGATAGAACTGGCCAGCTTTGTGTGTTTAAGGGAGGGATACGCATAGTTCTTGACCTACTAGAAAAACCAGAGAGCAGGGCAGGGGGCCCACACTGAGGCATCCTAAGGGGTGCAGTTGGGATTCCAGGGAGTCTGTGAACACTGGAATCTGTCTGTGAAACAGAACTGAGAATGAAGAGCCATAGTCAAGCACTGGTTCCAAACCCTTGGTTGGGTCAAAGGACAGTAGGCAGAGTCTGCATGCCCTTTAAAGTCTGTGCCATGTCATGGCAATCAAACCCAAGGAAGAAATTTCATAGCAGCAAAGACTCCAAGTCCCAGCACATGCAAGGGAAATCAACAAGACCTTCACAGATGTGGTCAATGCCCTGTGTATGCAAGGATATGCATGTCCCTCCTGAAGAACCTGGGAACATCAGCTCTAAACGGCTCAGGGTGTTGCCTTGCACGGAGCCAAGCTGCCTGCCCTAGAAATTATACCCACATCTTCCACAAAGGGCACCCCCAGCCAACAACAGAAAGACATGGGTAAAAGAGGCAGCCCCCGTGCCCTAAGGGCAGCACCACATTTGTGGGGAAGCTTGGCCTCCAGAGCTCTGGTCTTGTGGGATGGTGGGAGCTCATTTTCAGTAAACATTACATTCTTGCTTAATATTTTTCTTCTGCCTTGCTCTGTTTCCCTCATTCTGCTTTGCTGGAAATACCCCTTCTACTCAATAAGCCATCTGTGCAAGATTTCCTGGCTCAGGCTATTCTCCTAGGGCTCCCACCTGGAACTGCAGCTTCCAATGAGCCATTCCTGGCCCTCAGGTTGTGGGTCCCAGAAAGCTGTTAAGGTGCACCACTGGTTCACAAAAAGCCCCCTTTAAATCCCAAAGGTCTAACTGCACAGCTGAAACTACACATCTTCTACAGTTGGCTCTTTGCAAGCCTGCTTTTTGTTGTACCTCCCCCAAGTCCTTGGGAGCCAGATTCTCCAAGGACAATTAACTTCCCTTGCTCATCAGATTCAAGCACAATTAGGTACTGGGTGTGCCATTATTTAATGGCAGGCACAGTTATCAGAGACATCGTTTTTCTGTTTCGAGAAGGAGTAAAATAAATAAGGTCTAGGATAAAACACCTCCACGGGAGGTGTTGTCTGAAGTTGAGCCTAGACAACGATTTGTCAGCTCCTGGGTCCGATGGCACATTTGAAGCTTCCCTGATGACTTTAGACTGTGGGACAGATGTCCTCTGATACACTCAAACTCCGGCACCCTGCCAAGTCTCCTCAGTGCTAAGCCTGAAATTTATTTCTAAATCCAAATATGAAATTCCAAGATATTCATTAGAAAAAGAGATAAAGTGGGACTAGGTTGGGGCTGATATTGTGGTACAGGAGATTAAGACAAGAGCTTACAACAACAGCATCCCATATCAGGGCACTTGTTCAAGACCCAGCTGTTCCACTTCCTGTCTAGCTCCTTGCTAATGGGCATGGGATGGGTCCCTATCATCCATGCCGAAGAGACCAGGACTGAGTTTCAGGCTCCTGACTTCAACCTAGCTTGCCCCCACTCATTGTGGTCATTTGGAGAGTGAAACAAGAAATGGAAAATATCTCTGGCTCTGTTACTTTTCCTTTCAGTCAAATATTTGCGAAATAAACTGGGGCATCACATGAAAAACACAGGCCAAGAATAACGAAGCTTTAACTGAGAGCAGGGTCCCAGTGAGCCAGCTGGAAGCAGGGTGGGAATGTCCTTGCAGCCAGCGTGCTCAGCACAAGGTGACCAGGGATCACTGACAGGAGGCACTGGCATGAGTCATCTTTACGATACCGCTGAAGGAGAGAATGGGAGCCAGAGCTCAGTAGCTTCCTGGATGTATTAGGAACTGGAAGATGAAGAATGGGAGCTTGACCTGGCTGCCAAGATGTTGGTTAAGACACGCACATTCCCTATTGGAGTAACTGGGTTCTCTTCCTGGTTCCAGCTTCACCTTTAGCTTCCTGTTAAGGCAGACCCTGGCAGGTAGCAAGAATGGATGAGTAGCTAGGTCTCTGCTACCCATGTGGGAGGGATTGAACCAATGAATGAGCATTCTGTTTCTGTTTATATGTCTGTTTGGCCTTTCAAAAAAAAAAATCTAAAAAATGAAAAGCATAGAAATTTGAGTTGAGAAAAGGGAAGGAAAAGAGAGATAATAACCTTAATATAAGACCTATCATGTGCTAGATGCACTCACCTAGTTGTATACTCATATAGTTGTATCTGGCTGATGTTTCTCTTAAAGAAGCCAAAGGAAGCAAAGCTAAGAATACACCTACTCACATCAGTCAATTGCCAAAGTCTGTATGATTTCCCCCTCACCAACATTTTATTCTCCATAGTTTTCTAGACTCTTAGTTGGATGGCACCTTCCAGGGAGACAGAAGGTTTCCACCCTGAACCTGAGAGTCCTGGAGATAGGGGTGCTAAGGAGCTGAGCTGTAAATGCAAAGGTGGACACGGAACATCAACAAGCTGCAGAGAACATTCCGGGGAGCAAGAGCTGTGAGAGTGGCAAGGGGGAAAGGAGGACATGGTCTGTTTGCAGACTGCAGAGATCAGAGAGCCGTGAACAGCCAGAGGCACAAACACTCCGAATGCTGAAGGGAAGGATGGTGCTTGAGTCTTCTCAGACACCAAAAATTAACGCCAAACTACAAAAGAAAGAACCTAACCAGACCATGGGCAGACAGGTTGCTACTTCGTCACTTGCCTCATCCTAACACCCCAACTCTGATCTGGACCAAAGAGAAACAAGGTCTGGAATGTACTTCTTGGTGGAGGAGAGGGAATGAAGTCATCCTTTTTCACGGAGATTTCCATGGGAGGTAGAAAATGAAAAACCTACTTTGTGCCAAGAACAGTCACCCTCTCAGGCCAGGTGTTCCAGGAAAAACCCTTGTCTGAAATGTGTGTGCAGAGAAGTACTTACTCCAAGGGAAAAGACATGAAGCACTCGTTTCTTCTACACACACACACACACACACACACACACACACACACACACACACACACACAACACTAATCATGCTTCACTCTGGCCTGTTAGAATACCTAGAAGCAGAAATTAGAACCTTAGACGTCTGAGAAATTAGCAGCTCAGAACTCAATGTCTGCCAATGCAATTGAAGCTTGAGTCCTTCCCCAAATGGAGGCCTATCTAGTAACTCCCCACAGGTGGTTTCTGCCTTTGTTCCTCTTGCTTCCCATCTCCACTTGGGTCTGAACTTTATTTTCATCCTCTTTGACAACCTTTGAGACTCAGCAGCCTCCTTTTTCTCTTGCCTCTGGCTCCTCTCCATATAATTCTTACTGATGTTCATCGGAAAGGCAAAGAGACAGAGAAAACACTTTATCTGCTGGTGCACTCCCCAGACACCCATAACAGTCAGGGCTAGGCTGGATCGAAATCAGTAACCAGGAGCTCTATTTGGGTTTCCCAAGTGGGTGAAAGGGAATCCAAGAACTTGAGCCATCACCTACTGTGTCCCAGGACGTACACAGCAGGAAGCTGAACTGGAAATAGCACTTGGATGTGAGAGTCGGACATTCCAACTGACAACTTTAAATACTGTACCAGAAGCCTGCCCCACCCTCCCAGTCCAACAGTTTGCTCAGATTTACCTCATCCTAAAATGGTCATACTAAAAAAAAAAAATCGCCAATACTCCTCCCACTTTACCCATGCCACCACTGCCTTTGTGAAGCTCCTGGTCATCACCTCTCTCCTTCCCTGCACCACTCCAGTTGCCAGTACCAGCGCAGCCTTCTGGCATCTTCAATTGGGTTTTACACTCCTTCACACTGAAATGATACCCTTGGCAACAAACTTCCTCTCTCTGTGGATCCAGGGGAAGGAGCATCCCTCAGCTGAGTCCCAGACTGCTGCCTAGTGTGGGTTATTAGAGCTAATCTGCACCTGACAGAAGAGAAAACAGGTTGAGTATACAAGTGATTTAATTTGCTATTTAATCCGGAATTCTCTTGAGCTCACAAGCCCCATGACAACAAAACCCTGACACTTTCTTATGGCAATCGTGGTGGCAGTGGTACCTGCTGCTGATGAGGGCAGTTTCAAATTCACTCTCCCTGGGACTCTGCTATCCACTCTGAACTGCACCTGTTTCTTCCTCTACATCTCCCACAAGGGTATCATCTCGTGTTCCCTAGGCCTCCCTATCCACAGACCTTCATCTTTTTTTTTTTTTTGCCATAATCTTCATCTGACTTCTATTCCAGGTTGGTCCAAATGCTCTATCTTTTCAGGAACAATAGTCTCCATTGGGAATCTGTTTATGGACACACATCTTGGCGGGAAACTCCTGAAGTTGCTGATGTTAGCAGTCATGATTCTTCCAGATCCTAGATTAAGAGGTGAAGTCTTTCAGCCGTTTCTCAGTCCAACACAAAAGGGTGTGTAAAGCTTTCCTTTGGAAGTAGGGCTAATTGAATTGAGTGCTAAGGCATCAGTGCTCAGAGGGAGGTATGGCAGCAGAACCTTCCAGTCAGCAATCAGGGAGGCTCTGGTCTGCTGAGCGAACAGGGCAAGCAGGGTATGGAAGTGGACAAGGCAAGACCGTGTCCAGAGGAAATGCCGCACTGCTGGCTAAGGAGAAGGCATAAGAGGTCTGACTCCATAAACAGGGGAGAAAGTATCCATGAATATTATGGAGGCCCATGAACAAACCACCTGTAAGAGGCACACATTCTGGTCTCTAGTCTTTGTGGTGTTGCATGAAGGCCTTGAATGTGATGGGCCAAAGTAAAGGTAGTGGGTTACCTTATGTGGTCATTGAGGGGTCCTGCGGGCCTGAGACCCCACTATCAAGACACCTAGTGGCACTTAGCACCAACCTACTCCTCCTTTTGGTGCCCAGGATGGTGTCATTAACCAATTCTGGGAGACCCAAGAGGACCCAGTCATGCAGAAGTGCAAATACCAGGACAAGTGAGTATGGCCTGGACAGGGTAAAAACAGAGGCAAGGAGACAGAGCAGCAAGCAGATTTAGAAACGCAAGTCCAATCACCTCCTCAATCCTCTTCCTTCCAGGTCTCATTCTCCCTACACACAAATTCTGCCAGCCCTTCTTCTGCATTTCCCTGTACGGGTGCTCCTCCCCTAAAGCTATCCTTATGATATCCTCACTCGTTCCTGTCCCGGGAGCCCACAGCTTCCCTCTCCATCCATTTACTCAGCTTATCCTCCCGAGATATCAAGACAATCACAATCAACTCCTGATTGAAATACTCACGCATGCACCTGCCATTCAGTGTAGAAACCCATCTTTTATTCCAGGCTCCCCATGATCTGGCCCAGCTTCATATCCAAGCTCACGTCTGGGCACAACTCAGAATCGAGCAAGAAAGCAAAGCGGCATCAACTGGGCACTGGGTATTGACTAGCTGTTAATGATCAGTTAGTTTTACTTCTTTGTTATAATTATTAGTGAACCATTATTGATAATGAATTCTCAACAGTTCTAAATGGGTTAACTTCCCTTCTCGCAACTAACAGTCATGATGCTGAAATGAGCATTTGCAACTGTTCCTAGGAAAAAGATAATAAAAAGGAAAGGAGAAGAAATGAAAGGAGATAGGTAACGTTAGGTTGCACAATGTGTGATCATTTCCAAAGCTTTGTCTGGAAGTCTTTATGCATATCCTGAGGCTTCTTTAGAAAAGGCTGGGCAGTGCCAGCCCTGATTTCACTGCCACTTCACCTGGAAGGTGTCCTTCACTATCATTTTCTAAGTCTTATACCTTCTCTGCCATGTTAGCTGCAAATAATCACATCCTCCTTGCTGCCTGTGGCTCACATGAGGAGTGCACCACTCTAAGTCATTCATTGGCATTTGCCATGTGGAACAGTAGACTCATGGGATGAGGATTCTTTCTTTTTTTTTTAATTTAAAGATTTATTTTATTTTTTATTGGAAAGGCAGATATACAGAGAGGAGAGAGAGAGGAAGATCTTCTGTCCAATGACTCACTCCCCAAGTGAGTGCAACGGTCGATGTTATGCCTATGCCGATCTGAAGCCAGGAGCCTCCTCCAGGTCTCCCACGCGGGTGCAGGGTCCCAAAGCCCCGGGCCATCCTCGACTGCTTTCCCAGGCCACAAGCGGGGAGCTGGATGGTAAGAGGGGCCGCCGGGATTAGAACTGGCACCCATATGGGATCCCGGGCGTGCAAGGCGAGGACCTCAACCACTGCGCCACCGCGCCAGGCCCAATGAGGATTCTTTCAAAGAATGATGGCCATCACATACTCTTCCCACTCATACTCAGTACAGTGTATAAGCAGCACAGATGCTCACCTCTAAAGCTGAATGGATGTGGGGCACCCCAGCACACTCACTCAAGAGTCTGGGTGATGTGTTTCTAAACCTTTCAAAGCCTGTGGCCTTCCCTGCAGCAAGACACCTGCGACCTAGACAAAGACCCAGGGAAGAGGCCACACAGAGATTCTAGGAGGTGACAGAATGGGGCCCAGCACCAAGTCTTCTTCAATTTGTCACATAACACTGAGCAAACCTCCTGGTGGCCTAGATACAGTGTTTTCTCTGCCGTGAAATGGGAGTGGTACAGAAGCCTTCTCTCCTAGATGATGGGGAAGGAGACTACGTTGAAGAGGCATTTACCACAGAGTCCAGCACACAGTGAGTGGGTATGCGGTGACTTTGGCCTACGGGTGTTGGAGTGAATGTTCAAAAACAAACTCTCCAAAAATAAATGAGTTCTGTGGGTTGTGCTTATCTGCCAGGGGTTCATAGGTTGAAATGCAATCCCTCTTGTGAAAATTCAGGGAAAGTAAATTCAATCCAGCCATGGTGAGTAGTGGTAAGGCTGTTGGAAAGTGATCAGGCTTAGATAATGTCAACGTAGTGGAATGTCCTACACCCCACCATGATTGAGTTCTGCTAGCTTTAAAATAAGAGGGGGAAAGAGCAGCATACACTTATGTGATGCTTGTCTCTTGGCACTGAGGCTACACATTTCCCAAGATTTTTCCAACAAATGACACTATCAGATAGAGGACCTTGACCTTGGCCCCCTAAACTGTCAGCCAAAATCAACCTCCTTCCTGACAAAGCTGCCCAGCTTTGGGTATTCCATCATGACAGTGCAAAGCAGACTCCTACAGTAACTGAAAAACAAATAAAAGTCTCTAGGTTGCATAGTTTGCTGATTTCTAGCAAGGCAACATTTTCCCCACCCGAGCCAACTTCAAGCTAATGCCATGATGCCTTTGCACTGTTGCCAATGAGCTCCAGTACACCACACACACACACACACACACACACACACACACACACACACACGTCACCTCTTTGTGGCTCTCTCTACTTGCCTATAAACACAGTCAGAATTCTTGACTGGGTGAAAAAGGGACATGAGCTGCTGTGAACTGCAGCTGGGGTGTGGAGATGATGCTGGAACCTCAGAACTGCTCCCAACCTCTGTGTCTGGCCACAGCAATTCTGCCATGGCAGATTCTGAGACCCTGTTCTTGGAGAGCAGCCAAGTCCCTGGACTACAGGTGCCTGCTCATCATGAAAGTCTCCTTCAAATAATCAAGAATACTCGCTTGCTTGCCTTCCTCAGGAGCAATGGCTTGTAGCTAGACAGATTTTCAGCTGTGGTCATTTCTCATTTTCCAAGGATGTGAACGCCACGCCTTCTCCTTCATGATTCAATTCTACTTTGTCCTCTGACTGCCTCAGCCAGTCTGGTGAAGCAAGCTCTTCTTGTAGTCAGTATTTAATATTAAACTCCCATGGTCTACAGGTTGGGTCCATTGAGTTCACTCTCCCGCTCAGTGCCACCCGTACATATATGGTCATTTCAACAAACTGTCCTTCCACATCAGCCTGAAACCTTCCCACCAGGTGAGTTTCACTTTTGGAGAAGATTCAGAGACTACCCATAGGCAGGCAGAAAAGAAAACAGGGAAACAAACGCCATGAGATGGAAGCCAGTGTTACAGAAAGACAGAAAGAGAAAGACCTTCCATCTACTGGTCCATTCCCCCAAATAGATCAAATTCAGGAACCCCATCACTTGAGCCATCTTCCCCTGTTTTCACAGATATAGATGGGGTGAGCCCCAAAACTCTTGGAAGGGCAATGCACCTAACCAGATGGAGAGAAAAGCTCTTAATCATGAGAGATGAACTTCTGATCTGATGAAGAAAATGCAAGTCAGTCTTTACCGCATAATGTTAGAGCTCTCATTCTCAGCAGGGGATGAGACATTGTGAGCTGGGACATGCAGCTATGGACCACAAAGGTTGTGAAATCAATTCTGAGACAAGTGTATTTTCCTCATTAGAAGAAGCATGAGCAATCAAAACTCTCATACAATTCATGGGACTCTCATCTCTCCTGTCTGTTCTGTAGTCGGGCCATGAATCCATTCTGAAAGTTGCACTGAAGACTTCTGGCAAAATCTGACATAAGATGAAGAACAACTGTGCAGTCTTCTAAGTATTAAATGAAATAAATCGAAACCTTGAAAATTTCCTACAGCAGAAATTCTTGCGCTAGATAGTTTCTCTGTAATACTCAAGCAAGTGCTTAAGATCCAAGCAGCTCTTATTCACAATAGATTTGCAGATAAACAGACATTGAAGGCTTTTTTATCCTCCCTGCAAAAAAAGTGCCAATGTGTTTATTAAACCAATTTCTCCTCATTCAACACAGATCATCACATTCTGCGGTCTTCCTGGCAGAAAGGTGGGAGTCATGCGATTAAATCAACAAGATGTGAACATAAATCAAGTAAAGAAATTGTGTAACAAGTTATGGAGCTCATGTCCATGTATTTTTTTCTATCCCATGACAAATTATGGATCTTGAAATATCCCTCTGAAGAGGGGGAGGTGCTTAAGCACCTTATGGAGGACTGTGATCCAAGCCAGAGGGAACTAATGAGGCATTTTGAAATTGTGTCACAACAAGACAGATTAGATGGGCCTGGCAAGGATGAGCATCTGCAATACGATTTATGAAAGTTCCATAACAACATCTGACAACGGTAGTACGATATTGGAGAATTATAGGCCAAATTTACTCATAGGTACAGACATAAAATCCCAAACATAATCTTAAGTCAACTAATGCAACACTATGTCTTCAAAGGATTAATAGTGCCAGTGATATGGTTTCCAAGCTGCTCTTGCAGTAAAAACATCAATGTAATTTGCCATAGATACATATTCAAGTAGAAAAAGTAAATCTCTACTTCCAAATCCAGCTTCCTTCTCTTTAAAAAATATTTATTTATTTTTATTGGAAAGGCAAGTTTATAAAGAGAAGGAAAGATAGAGAGAAAAATCTTCCATCTACCGGTTCACTCCCCAGTTGGCCACAACAGATTGGTCCCTCCAGCTTCCTTCTACCATATATACTCGAAAGCAGCAGAGGATGGTCCAAGTGCATCTGTAAGAAATCTGGATTGGGTTCCCGGCTCCTGGCTGGGCCTTGCCCAGCACAGGCTAAGAGCATTTGGGAAGGAAAAGGCATATGGAAGACCTTTGTCTATAATGTGTAATCTGTCTCTATTTCTGTGTGTATTTTTCAAATAAAATGAAACTAAAAATTTCTGAATAAACAATTTCAGTAAATAAATGCCCTAAGACTATACACAAAATGGACTTTTCTGGTCAGTCATTCCATCCTTGTGTGATTAGGGATTATTACCTCTGAAATTGGTCTACACAGGTCCCAGAGTGGAACAAACATGTAAACAGATGGTGGCTAGTGGGATCCAGATTTCTGACTGTGGGAGAGAAAAGGTGCAAGGGGGAAAGCTAGGGTGGAATGATTCAACTTGAGAAAACAGCATGAAAAAATTTTGGCTTAGTAAAACTACAGATGAGATGAAGAGACAACCATGAACACTTGTGCATACATGGGTTGGCATACATAGAGGTATTCCCCAGCTGCAATTACTGGGAGGGCCTAGAAGCAATAATGCCCCGCTAGCAACCTACACATCTGCAGTCCATGTCTCCAATTCTGGTACTGTTTATTGTAAGCAAAAGGAACCAGGCTTCTTGGAGATACATGTTGTTGGTTCTAAGGTTGAGGTGGGGAAGAGCCAAGACAGGTATAAGTATGTTAGAAGATCAGAAAGCAAAGAACTGCTAAAAAAAAAAAAAAAAAGGAAAGGAAAGGAAAGGAGGAAGGAAGGAAGGAAGAAATGAATGAACAAAAGGAGAGGGAAGGAGAGAAGAGGGAGGGAAGAGAGAAAGAGAGAGAGAGAATAATGTCAAAGGACCCAGGAATTGACCTGTGGGCCATAGATGAAACAATAAGAACAATGAAGTGAGTATGTTAGGATTAGGTTATATTATGGAGAATTAAATATTCATGAGTCTGTATTAATATCAATTAAGACTCAATAAATAAGTGACTTGGGGAGTTGATACACTGCTCCATTACAGAAGACTTCCAAATCATTTCTGTAGATGCTTCCTCCTTCAGGAAGTGGAAATTAATGTCCTCTCAATCCTGAATGTGGTCGGTACCTAATGACTTATTTCCAAAAAGCCGAATATTTTTTCTCCACAAATGTGGAAACGTAAATTCCCATTGGAGAAACCTGCTAGACGTGACCTTGGCCAAGAAAACAGGATTAACATCATCAGCGCCAGGCAACGTGCACAGCACATAAACATGAGTTGACGTGAAGAGAATGGCAGCTCTTTGTGGGCTTCCTTCCCCAAACCCACAAACTCAACCCAATCGGGGGGAAAAAAGACAGAAAAACTTAAACTAAGGGATCATACAAAATAAGATTCAAGATTGCTGAAGTCATGACAATCAAGGACAGTCAGAGAAACTATTAATATCAGAGGAGAATATGAGAAACATTAAGACCAAACATAATATGCTCTCCTGGATGTAATAATTTTAATTAGGCAAAAACAGAGAAATCCAAAGAGACAGTTCTATATCAATGCAGATTTTAGCCAAGAAGAATGCACTGTAGTAATGTTTAAAAAAAAAGATCACACAGAAAAGTAGAAACCTTGCACTATTTGTTCAATTTTTATAAAATATAAATTATTGTTGAATAAAATGTTTACTTAAACAAATCATAGCAGAAAGGTAGACTCCTCAATAAATGCTTCTGTAAAAATTGGTTATCTATATGAGCTAAATGGCAATCTCCACAATAAATTCCAAATGGATAAAAGGCCTATATGTGAAAATCAATACTGGGTAATTTCGAAAATAAATTATGTGACCCGGAGTTAGAGATGATATTTTCAAAGCGCATACACAGGGAACAAGCCCTGGAAGGAATAACCTATCAAGCTGACTACATTAGTGTTAGAATCTTCTCACAATAAAAATGTTCTAAATAAAATAAAATGTAAGCCCCAAAGTGGAAGCAAAATTTGTACACAGATAACATATAAAAGTAAGATATACATAACACCTTTTTTATTAAAGAAAAATATGTATGGGATATGTGAGAAAGAAGCCTAAATAGAAAAAAAAAAAACACTTTAGGGAAAAAGGCTTAGATTCACTTGTAATCAGAAAAATCCAAATGAATACAGCCATTAGGCAGTGTGTGATACCCATCGGATTTCCAAAAATGAAAAGTATGGAACCAATTTTATTCACAACATTGATAAACAACATGTACTCTCAGACCCAGCTCCTGACAAGGTAAATTTGCAGAATCACATTAGAGAGTAATTTGGCAATGTCTAACAAAATTAAACAGTCCCATACTGGTGAGCCAGCAGTTCCAGCTCAAGGTCTGTATGCAAAGAAACACAGCCCTGAGTTCATGAGACATATTCAACAATTCCCACTGTAGGGATGTCCGTGCTGGCCCAGTGACAAAATTCTGAAGATCCCCTAGGTAGTCTGTAGGTAGCTGGCAAGGTACAGTATCAATATAAAGTTAAGGTAAACATCAATATGTGGTATCTAAATAAATGGATTAGACTGACACATATCAAATGCTGATTGTAAATGGCAATATATAGCAGAGTTTTTAAACGCTACTTAGATTATAAAACCTAATATAATATGTAGAGCAAACATTTATAATAAAGGTATGCTACAATGTTTGAAACAATCCTATATTTTATTTTCAGATCATATATATATATATTCTACATATATATTTAAAGACCTATTTATTTTTTGTTAAAAAGCAGATTTTACAGAGAGAAGGCGAGACAGAGAGAAAGATCTTCCACCCACTGGTTCATTCTCCAAATGGCTACAATGGCAGAAATTGAGCCAACTGGAAGCCAGGAGCCAGGAGCATCTTCCAGGTCTCCCACACAGATAAAGGATCCCAAGGCTTTGAGCCATCCTCCGCTGCTTTCCTAGGCCACATGCAGGGAACTAGATGAAAAGTGGAGCTGGGACAGAAACCAGCACCCATAGGGGAATCCCAGCACGTGCAAAGCAGAGGATTAGCCAACTAAGCCACTGAAGCAGGCTAAGTATAAACACAAACTGTTGCACTCTGAATACATATTAGTAAGTGCCTGTAAGTAGGATAGAAACACCTGAAAGCTGGAGGCTGGTGTCATGGCTCAACACGCTAATTTACCACCTTGAAGCACTGGAATCTCATTTGGGCACTGGGTGTAGTCTTGGCTCCTCCACTTCCAATCCAGCTCCCTGTTTTATGACCTGGGAAAACAGTGGAGGATGACTCAATGCCTCAGGCCCCTGCACCTGCATGGGAGACCCAGAAGAAGCTCTTGCCTCCTGGATTTGGATCAGCCCAGCCATTGCAGCCATTTGGGGAATGAACCAGCAGATGGAAGATCTTTCTCGCAGTGTCTCTCCTTTCTCTAAATTTATCTTTCAAATACAAATAAATTATAAATATATCTTTTATAGAGTGCATTAACTTCAGGGTTTTTTTCCCTTGTTTTCTTTTCATTAATTACACTGCATTATGTGACACCGTTTTATAGGCGCTGGGATTCCACCTATCCTTACCCAAACCCTCCCCCCATGGTGGATTCCTCCACCTTGTTGCATTACCACAGTTCAAGTTCAGTTGAGATTCTTTCATTGCAAGCATATACCAAACATAAAGTACAGCATCTTATTGTCTGGTAAGTTCAACTGCTTCTTGGGGAGACCATCTCTGGTCTGATGGTAGAGCCAGCAGAGTATCATCCCGATCAATTAAAAGCCCCAACATAACATCAGCAACAATTTATACCGTTATGGAATGAATTGACATAGTATTGAGTAACCAATATATTTTTAAAAAATGCAAGTTCTTAACCATATCATGACTTCTTCATTGACATTTCAATTTTACTTTATATACAACCGGGTTCTATACACTTTAAAATGGCTATGGATTACTATTCAGCTATCTTGTGTCTATTTTCATTATAGTATTTAACAATTTATAGCGTTGAGGCATAATTTTGTTGAACCTGGCTGTTTTTTGAGTAGTCTAGACTGGCTTATAACTCTAATTAGACATATGTCAACAGTTTAGGTGCAGAACAGTTTTAGGAGGGGTGTGAGAGAAATCTTCAATACCCTAGTGAGGAGTAACTAATCTTTGTGTCCCACCTAGTAAGGTATAACTGAATCCATGCTGACTGTTTCCTGTCTGATTCTAAGCTTTCTTTGTTGTTCTTTGTCTATTTATTCTAGATTTTTTGTTTGTTTGCTGGTTGGTTTCTCTTCAGATCATATAAATATTTTTTTTTTAAAAAGACATGAAACTAGCTGAAAGTTTAATTTGTATTCAACTGTATCTATGATTGCTACTCTTATTTAAGACTTATTTATTTTTTATTGGAAAGGCAGACATACAGAGAACAGGAGACACAGAGAGGAAGATCTTCTTTCTGATGGTTCACTCCCCAAGGGGCAGCAATGGCCGGAGCTGAGGCATTCCAAGCCAGGAGCCAGGAACCTCCTCCAGGTCTCTGATACAGGTGCCGGGTCCCAAAGCTTCACGTTGTCCTCTACTGCTTTTCCAGGCCACAAGAATGGAGCTGGATGGGAAGCGGGGCCACTGGGACTAGAATCGGCAGCAATACGGGATCCTGGAGTGTTCAAGGCAAGGCCCTTAACCACTATGCTATCGCGCTGGGCCCATAGTTGTTATTTTCAAAAATATCTTCATTTGCAAATAAGCATTCAGCTGATTTAGTGTTTACAATGTCTGCCTACCCCATCCTGGGATCATGCAGATGTGCCTAGGATGCAACCTGAATAGCCAATTCCTGGCTTTGGCTCCCAATTTCACCTTCTTTCTAAAGTAAACTCTGGAAGGCACTGGCAATGGCTCAAGTGATTCGGTTCCTGCTACCCCTATGGGCCACCTGATTTGAGTTGACAGTTCCTGGCTCTGTCAATATTATACTTTCTGGCTAGTAAAATAAACGCGGAGAATATGAAATGTCACTCTACCACTCAAACAAATGCAACTTTGGAAAATGATCAACGTGTCATCATCTCCTTGGAAGCATTTTTTGTATCTGGTAAAGAAAGTCTGAGAAAAAAAGGAAAAAGCCAATTGCTCAGACCAGGCAATTCTGCAAATCTGGAGGGTAAGTCAACAGATGGGGCCTCGGTCTCTTTCCCTCGGCTATCGGCTATCTTGCATTTGCATAGCCTGTATACGTAATCTATCAAATACAATGAAAATAAATTTTTAAAACTTAAAAAGCAAATTGGTTAAGTGATATTTGTTGCATTGGAAAATGGGGTATAAGTATTTGCTTTACCAGTGCACATAGAATATACATATATCATTTTTCCCAAGTTTAATTATTTTGTACAAAAACAAGATAACTTCATATTTTGGTAGCGATGGGGAAAACCACTTAGGGAGATGGGAAAATATTTGTGTTTATGTGAAGTTCCTTATTTTCTAGTGTAGAGATTCAAATAGTTGTCAAAGTCCGCTGACACTTTAATTTTTCTTATTTGATTTTCTCACTAAAGAAAGATAACTCAGGAATAAGTAAGTTTGTGACTAAAAACATCTAGCAAAGTTCAACAATGTCTTTAATTTTGCTTAAAGTCATTTCTCCTTAAAGTCAAAATAAATGTACTAATTTTGTGAAAGGGATGTTATGAGTATGATCCAAAAAATTTCTGTATATCCCTCTGTGTGTATGTATTCATAAATCTGCAGATACATACACCTAACTGGATTTTCTCCAAGTGGAAATAGGGATGATTTGGAGAAAGGGAAAAAGTTTTCTTTGGTAATTGATTTTACTCTTCTTTGCATTAGCAGCTTTGGTAAAACATGCAACAAGATCACTATCTTTTTCAAAACATATAAGGCCATTAGAAGGAAGTAGAACATTCTAGAAGCAGTGTTTCTCAAGGAATTTTAAGGAAGAGAGCATCAACTAACTTGGAGAAGTATAAGGAGAATTCTTGGAAGACCAGGTGCCTTCTGGACTGGGTGGGAATATGAAATTCCAAAAGGAAATGGAGGAACTCCTTGGGAAAGAATATTGAGGGAGGTAATCCAACCTGGAAATCATTGATTTGCTGACAGCAAAATGGCTTTACTTAAATATGTAGGGGTACTGTATATTCACAACGTAATTTCAATAGAGGGAATTGGACATTAACACAAGTACCAGAAGAGTTCAGTGAAAGTACTGGGAAAAGGATTGGTGATTGCTTGGAGGTCACGCAGATGTGCCTAGGATGCAACCTGAATAGATTCTCAAAAGGAAAATTAGCTTTCCAGGAAGATGAGATGGGCAAAGCATTCCAGGAAAGACGAGGAAAATGAAGGTTGCAAAAGCACAGAAAGTACGCAATTTGTTGTGACTGAAATGCCAGAAAAATGCAAGGGCCAGAAACCATAAACTGACTTTTTCTTGGGAGTGTAGAAGGGGAGCAGCTAAGAAAGCTTTGGGAAATGATGTGGTAATTGTGGTCTTTTGCTTTAAAACAAACACACTACTGAAATTGTATTGCACTAACAACAAAAGTGTAAAAAATTTGATTTCAAAACACACAAAGACAGAGAAGAAACTGTCCAGCCCTGAGCACCTGCTCCAATTCCACAATGAGAAGATGAAGCTTTGGAGAAATATTCATGATGCTGACTGAATCTCATGGTGGCACACAATTTCCCCTGGGAAATGAGGACAGCCTGGGGTTAAGACAGACTGAGTGACCAGGTGGATGCTCTACAGCTAATGGGCGATGTTTGTAGAGTGACTCAGAGTCAAGCTAATGAGCTCAGGGCAGAACGAGGTGAGTTTAGGGACCTGGCCTGGCCCAGAGCCCAGGGGTTACATCTTCAGCATCTGGTGGTAATTAAAGTCTTCAGAGTAGGTGACATAACTCAGGAAATGCCAAGGAGTGAACAGAGCAGTAAGCTGGATGTGTAACCCTGGAAGTATACCTTCTCCTGTGCTTAACTGACATTCTGTTTGGGGACCTGTCAGGCTTCATTTATCCATTTTGTTCCATCCTTCAGACATCATTTTCAATCTTGAGTCAATCAGTCAACAAAGGAGTTATTAGGCATAGTCATCTCTGGCTACCAAGTTTAAACATTTTTTTGTCAAATACCCACCACTCTCCCAATTGTTAAACAAAGAAGATAAAAGTCACACCATCACTCACAATTATAACTTTGTAAAATGGGAAATGAGATATTTTGCAAGCATTTTTTGTATCTAGTACAGAAATCTTGGGAATAAAATATCCATATGTGAAAAGTTAACAAGAAGGGCAAATAGCAAATGAAATTTAAAAATTTTATGGGGGGGGGGCTGAAAGTGCTGAAATGAAATCCATACAATAGGAAAAAAAAAAAGGAATCTCTAAAGAAAGTTCACATTCCAAAGAAATCAAATAAGGAAGAACAAATAACTTCTGTGTATGTGCTAACAAAAATCTGCTGAAAATATCCTCTAAGGAATTGAGCCAGTGTTGGAACACCCATATCATACATTGGAGAACTTGGGTTTGAGTCCTGGCACTGTCTTCAGATTCCAGCTTCCTGCTAATCACTTGGGGAGGCAACATGGATGGTTCAAGTAATTGGGATTCTTCCACCTGCATATGAAACTTGCATTAACTTTCCAACTCCTAGCTTCAACTCCTGACCAACTGTGGGCATTGGAGAAGGAACCACTAGATGGGAGTTGTCTGTGTATGTCTGTCTTGCTCTCCCAAATTAAAAAAAAAAAAACCCTACAGGAAAATGTTTCTGAAAGGATTTTTCTATTTTATTTATTATTATTTAGATTGGCTTATTGTTAGATTTTATTTGTTGTAGATTGCAGGATGTTGGATCACGTATTGTCTATCTTAACTGATGCAAATGCAATACTGTACTGGTAGGACTGTGACTACTTGGGAGGTGAGAGAAAGCTCAGATTCATGAAAATGATCATCCAAGACTACACATACCTGGCAAGCCCTTTTACTGGCACAAATATAAAGTCTAGCAATTATTTAAAACAATTTTTTTAAAAAAAATTTATTGGAAAGGGAGATTTACAGAAAGAAGAGTCAGAGAGAAAGATTCTCTATCGGTTGGCTCCCTCCGCAAGTGGCTGCAATGGCTGGTGCTTCTTCAGGGTCTCCCATGTGGGTGCAGGGTCCCAAGGCTTTGGACTGTCCTCTATTGCTTTCCCAGGCCACAAGCAGGGAGCTGGATGGGAAGTATAGCCAGTACACAAACTGGTACTTACATGGGATCTCGGTATGTGCAAGACAAGGACTTTAACCACTAGGAAAACTTAGTGATTTTTCTACGGCCTTACTGATTCTACTTTACTCCATTATACATTAACATTACCAACTATTCCTTTAGCAGTCACCTCTTTCTTTTGTAGTTTTTGAAGTCAAGAGCAGAGTTTTAAATCAGTTCTGCCTAATACTACCTACCTCCATATTTCCCTGATGGAAGTTCATTTTGCGACTTGCCTCTCTTTGTGTAGGCTTTCAAGTAAACCTTGTTTTGCTTTGCGACCCTTGTGCACTAGCTCTGGATACACGACCTTGCGATGCCATTTCTCATGAAGACCATTTGTGATTTGACCTTCCCCACTATATTATTTAAAACTTCTTCCCTCTGGAATCATAATCTTGGACCTCAGAATATTCCCTTTCCCGTGGACTAAGCTAACTGTCAACTGTGCCCACTTCACCTTTTACTCTGTGTCTAGCATATTAATATCAATGAGACAGCTGCACCTTCTCCCAAGCCTCCCATTACCTGCATTATCAACAAATTATTTTCTTCTCCTTGTTTAAAAAAAATAGGAACAGCTCCATGTAGCTCCAAACTCTCCATTAATATTCTGGGTGTTTGCCAGACACTTGACACAATCTTCCTGGAAAACAGTCATTGAATACGGAGAACACCCAAGCTTCCTAAAAGGTAAGATGGCTCCACATTTATGGAGTGGCAAAAGCATCAATCACTCAACTCACTCAAATTGCCTTGTTTCCACTTTGGAGCATGCTGGAATAGGGATCCCACTGGACAATGGGTGGTCTTTCTCCGAGTGGCCACAGTGTCCCCCCCACCAGTATCTTAACACCCCACTGGAGAGGCAGAATGTGGTAGCTCATTCTCCACAACAGTTCTTCCCCCCAGTCCAATCAGTAGCCATATTGATATGACTTTCTTCCTACATTCCTTCTCCCAGCTTTCAGAATTAGATTTGTTTCCTGTTGTATTTCTGTCTGTTGACTCTAGGTGACCTATGTCCTTCAGAATCCCTTATTCATTATCCATGCATTTATCTGCCCCTCAGCAGGTCCTAGCCAAGTGCCAAAGCTGTGCGTAGCATGGGGAGCTCCAATGTGGAGGTGTCAGTTTCCACTCTCAAGGAAGTCCTGGTCTATGAAAGAGAGAACTTAGAATCAAACAGTCCTCATGCAGCTTCCTAAGTTCAGTAATAGGAACACAAATAGAACAAGTAAATGAATGGCTAAAATTCAATTGAAGAAGATTCATACGGAAGCAACCACAAAATAATGGAAACAAAATCCTACAAGATAAAGCAAAACAAAACAAAAGAACATCCCAGAAATGCCAAATTCTTGAAGTCCACTCAGTACAGGAGATACAACCCGATACTCACTGTGGCATGGTAGTATGAGACACAGCAAAGCATGCATGTGACAATAAGGGAAAGGCTGGTAAGACTTCAGTCAAGGGCAAAGGCACTATGCCAAACAAGAGCAACCTGAAGCTGAACATCACACACAACCACAGGAGATTTACAAGCAAATTCAACAGAACTCATTTTATACTTCAAATTGTTTCTCTTTACTCATAATGCCTAATGCCATGTAAATATTCATAGCTGTTAATACTGCATTGTTTAGGGAAGAATGAAAAGTCTGCACACGTTCAGTGCGCATGCAGTTACCATGTCTTCAGCATATTCCATCCGATTCAATTCAATTCAATACCTGGTGACAGAATGTGCTGATTAGGAGGGACAAGGGTACATTTATCACAATGCATGGATTACACAGAACAGAGAGCTAGCCTCAAGTAAATGAGGGTATGCCACTGGGAATAATGTGTTATCAGTGGCCCATCCAGTGCATCAAGATGTTAATGATGGGAAATGGGAGAAAGAGATGGGGCTACATGAATGTTCTGCATACTTTCATCTCAATTTTCCTATAAACCTCAAACTGTTTAAAAAAAAAAGGACTCTGTTAACACATTCTAATAAAAAGGAGGTGGGAGAAATGTCAATTTGAGGATTCCCAACAACTCATGTCTCTTTGAGGTTTGCCGTAGAAGGTCATCCTGTTGAAGTAGCCTACACAGTAAGTCATCCCAGAGAAGGACTGTCTTCACACATCCCTAAGAACTCGGCACCTGCTTTGGAGGGCTGTGCATCGTGTCTTTGACATCATTTTGACAAACAGGTGCTGTACTTTATGAGAGATGTGGGCATGCATTCCAGCAGAGGAGTGGCATAACATCATAACATGCTAATTCTTAGCATGTTCTTCGTTGGTTCATAACATTAAGCAGAAAGAAACTCTCCACCCAGGCTATGCTTATGGGTGATTTATCATAGCTATAAAATCCAGATGTTTCTAATTCATGAACCTTGCTGTTCCAGGAGTCCAGACCACATTTCTCACAATTCTAAGAGGTCTAGGAATATAAGAATAAATGAAGTGAAAAGGATGAAGACAAAAATCAAAGGCAAAGAAACACTTCAATTTGGCCTTTGGGAGGCCAAAATTAGCTTGGCAGGATGCTAATGTACAGGCCTCACATGAACAGTTGTCTTCAAGCTAAAAACAAACAGGAAAACCAACCGACCAACCAACCAACCAACACCATCCCATTTCTCAGGCAAAACTATGAGTGGAACATAACCCACCCATACGAGAGGAAACATGGAACATAGCATTCTGGAATATCATTATAGAATTGAGCATAGGTAGTCATGAGTTCTCAGTAGTTGCAGATGTACCTCAGGAACACATAATTCATCACCTCCCAGGGATGTCTGTCCAAACAAGACAGGTTAGACACTAAGAACATGATTCCTAATTTTCTCTGGATGCACGAAGAAGCCATGGCCGACCTCAGGAATTTATTCATCCAACTCTCATATGCATTCACTCTACATGGGTTATCCAACAGTGGGGACACAAACTCGGAGGCTGCATGCCCACACTTCATCATTTAGAGGAATGGATGCATATTAAAAGAGAAGTTAGCGTGTAAATTCACAGTTATATAGTGTGATCAGGGCTGAGAAAGTAGCACTTAGGATTGTAAAACAGAAAAATAAAGAAGGATAATTTTAATGAAAGTGTATCCAGAAAGGGCTAAGAAACCCACCTTCAAGCATCATTCAAGACTGAGTGAGAGTGAGAATGGGCTAGGTTACCAAGAGGTTAGCCAATATGAAGATCACAAAGCTGGTAATTATGTGTGGTGCTCAGAGAGCAGACAGAAGATAGGGAGGCAAGAGTAGCAAAAGACCAGGTGAGAAGAAGGCAGGCAGAGCTGACACCCTGAAACCCAGAAACTCTATGTCAGAGGAAGTCTGGAAACCATAAAGTGCTTCTTTAGCAACTTGCACTTCTTTGTAAAGATTCTTCCTGCTCCTTTAGATCTTAGCATGTATGTAAACATTTGGGGCATAACCATGTGATTTCTACATTTTAGAAATCCATTTGGGGGCCTAGCGCAATAGTCTAGCAGCTAAGATCTTTGCCCTGCACACACAGGGATCCCAAGTAGATGCCAGTTCTTATCCAGTGGCCCTGCTTCCCATCCAGCTATCTGTTTGTGACCTGGTAAAGCAGTTGAGGATGGCCAAAGGCCTTAGGACCCTCAACTATGTGGGAGGCCTGGAGGAGGCTCTGGGCTCCTGGCTTCGGATTGGTTCAGCTCCAGCCATTGCAGCAGCTTGGGGAGTAAATCAATGGATGGAAAATCTTCCTCTCTATATATCTGACTTATTAATGAAAATAAAATAAATCTTTTTTTAAAATTCTATTTGGTGTTTTGACAAGGATTACAGTGATGCCGTTGTCTCATTTAGGCATATTGGTCACCTCAAAAATATTTATGCCAGGGCCAGTGTTGTGGTGAAGTGAGTTGAGCCAGGGTCTGCTATGTCAGCATCCCATGTTGTTGCCCATTAAAGCCCAGGCTACTCCACTCAGGGTCCAACACTCTGCTAAAGCACTTGGAAAAGGAACAAAGGATGGCCCAAGGACTTGGCACCCTGCACCTGCATGGGAGACCTGATAGTAGCTCCTGGCTCTTGGTTTCAGCCTAACCACACCCCTGACTGTTTATGGCAATCTGGGTAATGAATCAGCAAATGAATGATTCTCTCTCTCTCTCTCTCTCTCTCTCTGTATGTGTATCTCAGTGTTTTCCTCTGTCTCTTTCTATTGTTATGACTTTCAAGTAAATAGATATGAGGGCTTAAAAATGTAATTGTATAGTAATCTTTTTCTTGCAACATAAAAAACTATTCAAACTATTCATGAGGTTTCACATTTGTAGAAAGTTGTCAGTATTTTCTACAAAGACCATCTTGTCACTACAAATTACAAGATTCCCCACTTGTTCAAGATGGGATACTTAATTCTTTCATTGCTTGTTGCTCACTCAAGAAGTTCTGGCACATTGCAGTGCCCAATCTTAAGGGAAAAGCAGCAGAAATTCCATGAGATATATTATCAAATTCAGATCTTTTTCCCTTCATATGTTATAAAGGCTTCCTTTAATTTCGTATTGATTTGTTTTTAGTCGTGAATGGGTCCTGAATTTTGCCAGATGTTTTTCTGCATTAATTATGAATCAGGTGACTGCCTGCTTGGTTAATGTGGTAAGTTACAGTGTAATTTCTTAGCAATACAAAATTGTTATAAATATGGGGTATGGCAGCAGAGCAGCCTAATCCTAAGCCTGTGCCACTGGGACCATATATGGACTGCTATGCTTCTAACCAAGCTTCCCACTAATGTGCCTGGGAAATCATAGGAGGATGGCTCAAGTCCTTAGGTCCCTGCAACTGCATGGGAGACACAGAAGAAACACAAAAAACCCAGCTTCATACTGGCCCAGCTCTGGCCATTGCAGCCATTTGCAGAGTGAACCAGTGGACAGAAGATCTCTCTTCTTCTCTATCTCTCCTCCTGTCAATAATTCTGACTCTGAGCAATTCTGACTTCCAACTAAAATCAATCAAGCTTTAAAAAATGTCATGGATACATTTTTCAAAAGTCTGGAAGAATTATGGCTTGAAAAGTATAAAAATGTTGCTGAGAGAAAGCAAAGATCTAAATCAATGGAGAGATATTCAATATTCATGACTGGAAGACACAATACCGTTAAGAGGACAGATCTTCCCGGTTAAGGTATTCAATGCAATCTACATCAAAATCTCAGTTGAAATAAGCTTGTGTCTTGGAGATAAAACTGCATTTGAATACAACATATTGTCCTTTTTATGTATCACTGTACTAAATCTACTAATACTGTGATGGGGACTTTTGCATCCACATTCAAAGCAGATAATGGTCTCTAATTTTCCTCTATGATCTCTTCCTACCTTTGCTGTCAGGCTTATGCTGCTTTTTGGAAATGCATTTAAAAACTCATTTTCCCCTCCTCTACTTTTTGACAGAGCTTTGATTTGTATTATTTCTTTGAATGTTGCACGGGCCCCGTCAGTGAGGCCCAGCTGGGACTAGCATTTTAAAGGTGGTAATGTACTGGCTCACAAGTCTTTAAAGAAATCTCTCCACGGCATCTAAGTTGTTGAATTCATTGGCATGAAGTTGCTCCCAAGTGATTCACTCAGGGCTTCTGAGAGACACAGACACAATGGGCTATGCGTGCAGGTCTGTTCAGAGCTCACAGGATGATCTCAGCTGTTCATTCCAGCAACAGGTCACCATATTCCCACAGTGTGGCCCAGCCCAAGCCTGGAAGCCTCCCACTCAGGGAAGCTGAGGATGTGTTCCAATTTGATGTAGCAAGCGTGAATCGGTGGGATGGGACTGCTGAGTCACTTCTAAAATCCACAACCAGCAGTTGAGATTTGCAGAGTTTAGAGCACAGCCCAGCACTCCAACAGGAGAGGTGAATCCACTCACTGCAGTTAATCTCTTTAGACCCAGAGCACCTGATACTGTTCCCACCCCAAAATACACACCAGGAGGTCAGGTCTCCCACAGCCTCCACAGGACTCACATGCTAATCCCACATGAAAGCACTCCCTCCCCACCAAGTACACACTAAAACAACATGCAAAATAATAACTTTCCCAGGTTTCTGGTGTTCTCTTAATCCAACCAAATTGACACCTTCAGATCAACCATCACAATAATACTGTCCCACTATCACATCAGTGACTAAGGATTCCATTAGGAAATGGCTATACTCCTTCCTGATACCGGGAGTTTCAATTTCCCTCATGAACTCATCTTGCTTACTCTTGCTTGGAACTTACCCTAATTTAAATTGCTAAACTTATCACACAACCAACTTTTAGGTTTATTTAAAATTTCCCTATTGTAATAACACATATCCCATTTTTTTTCTGAAAAATTTTGCTAATTTAAGCTTATTTTAGTTTCTATTTTCTTTAAATGGCAAAACTAGGAACCTTGAATTTCTACAAAAAAATGGTTTTGTTTCTAATACAGACGTTTAAAGCTATGAACTTTGCTATCTCTGCTCCACCCATGCATTTTGATATGTGGTACTCCATGATTGTTTAATGAGGAACGATTTTGTAATTTCTTTTGTGCATTTTATCATTGGTGTTTGGGTTATTTTGAATTATGTTATTTTATTTCACTGTGAGTTTCCTAGATTATGGTGTATTGATCTCTGAGTTAATTTGATTGTACTGATGAAGTTTACTGAAACTCAATCCCATTGCTCAACAAGTGGTTCTTTCTTGAGGAATGCTCTGTGCACACCAGAATAAAACTTGGATTCTTCAATTTTGGAGTGAGATTTTCTATAAAGGTTAACTATGTGATTACTGCTCAGTGTCTTTATTCATATGTTAATTTGTAAAATGGAACTCTCACTTTCAAAGTGACAAAAACGATGTTATAAATAGCCATGAAGTTGAGTCTCTGAAGTATCCCTGCTCAGTTCATGTTTCTCAGCTTACTCACAAATATCTTTGAAGACGTTGACATCAGTGTTACCAAAACTATGTATATTTCTCTTTTTAAAAGATATATTTAGGTGCTGGTGTTGCGTAGTAAAGCTGCCTCCTGCAATAGTGGCATCCCATATGGGTGATGGTTCATGTCCCAGGTGCTCTACTTCTAATCCTGCTCCATCCTCCCTGGGAAAAGCAGTGGAGGTTGACCTTAGTGGTTATGCAACTGACAGCCTGTTTACGATCCAAGTGAGGCTCCTGGCTTCAGCCTGGCCCAGTGGTGGCTGCTGAGATCATCCAACATGAGCCAAAGTATGGAAGATGTCTCTCTCTTTCTGTCCTTCTCTCATGTGTGTGTTTGTGTGTGTATGTGTGTGTGTGTGTGTGTGTGTGTGTGTCCCTATTTATATCTGTAATCGTTGCTTTCAAAAATAAATAAATTTTAAAAACTAAAATATGCACTTCTTAAAAGTTAGACTGTCCGTGATAGAGAGGAAGGGAGGAAGAGGGAAATAGGGAGATTCTCCATCCACTGATTTACTTCCCCCAAGCCTACAGTAGTCAGAATTGAGCCACGTTTAAGCAAGGAGCCAGAAACTCTACCCAGATCTCCCTCATGCATGGTAGCAATCCAGATACTTGGGCCATCATCTGCTGTTTCCCAGGTTTATTAGCAGGAAACAGGTCAGAAACAGAGATGGGACTTGAACCCCAAGGCAAAAGTGGGGTGTAAGTGTTCCAAATGAGAGCAAACCTCAGTGTATCACCATGCCTGCCCCAAATGTAAATATGTTTCTATGTGTCATAAAACTTCCATGTATCAGTATATACCTATATTGCCCTCATGTCTTGAGTGATCATTTTCTTGTATTATCAATAATATCCCATTTTTTGGATGTACCCCAATTTACCCATTTGCCTATTAAAAGACTTCTTTGTTGCTTCCATGTTTTCACAAGTGATTAATAAAGCTGTTATAAACATCCAGGTGCAGATGTGTATGTAAATATGATTTATTAAGTTATTTGGGTAAATACCAGATACTGCTGGGTCATATGGTTAGAGCAAGCTTAGCTTCAAGAGAAACTTCCTAACTGCTTTCCAAAGGGCTGTATTGCCAGCTGTGAATGAGAGTTCCTATTGCTCACCATTTGTGAGCCATTTGCAAAGGAGTGGAGTAAGATTCTATTGTTTTAATCTGCGATTCCCTAACGACTTAAGATGTAGGCCATCTTATACTTCTGCCTGCTTGCCATCTGAAAATCTTCTTTGGTGAGCTTTCTGTCTGGACATTTGCCATTTTCAAATGGTTTTTCTTCTTATTGTTGTTGAGTTTTCAGAGTTTTTGGTGTGTATTTTGGACAATTGTCATTTATCTTATACATGTTTTGCTAAGATTTTCTCCAAGTGAGTGGCTTATTTTCTTATTCCTCTAACAATATCTTTCATAGAACAGTTAAAATGTAATCAAGTCTAACATTTTTTTCCCCAGTTAATAAACCAAACATCAATGAAGTCATACCAGGGTGCTGGCCCGATGGCTCTTTGGCTAATCCTCCATCTGTAAGCATCGGGATTCCATATGGCTGTCAGTTTGTGTCCCAGCTACTCTACTTCCAATCTAACTACCTGCTTGTGGCCTGGGAAAGCAACGGAGGATGTCTCAAAGCTTTGGGACCCTGTACCTGCAAGGGAGACCTGGAAGAATTTCCTGGCATATGAGTTCAGATTGGCTCAACTTTGGCCACTGCAGCCATTTGAAAAGTGAACCAGTGGATGGAAGGTCTTTCTCCCGGTTTCTCCTCTCTGTAAATCCGCTTTTCCAATAAAAATGGATAAATCTTTTTTGTAAAGAAGTCATACTTGAGTCCAAGGTCATCTGGATTTTCAATTTATCACAATATGCTTGCAAATATTACATTTAAATTTTTAAAAAGTTGCAGCAAATTTTGTGTGGATAAAGGTTTATTTCTTCTCTTCAAGATGATTGGATGGAAAACCATCTTGTGTTAAATTAGGCTTCTGATGAATTTTCCCTCTGAAATCATACAGATTTGTGGGTAAAGGCAAAACTCTTATTATAGACTGTCCATTTCCCCTTAGCGCAGTACAAAGATTTATCTGTAAGAAACATTTGCTTCTTTCAATTTGCACATTCGCTATCTACAAATTCAGTGAACAGATAAGCAAATACCTGAAGCTGCCATTTACTTCAACATCCCAATTGTACAATACAGAGATCATCTGAGAGCTAGTGACAGTTCCAACACAGAGTTGACCACTTCCTCATCTGCCCACATTTTACATGCCTACTGCCTTTCTCCAGACCAGCATTCCAAGTCTCAGAATTGTTCCTCTGACTACCAAAGCTACCATTAAGAACAGCAAACAACAGCAGTACTATCCAGCATCTCAGCTACCCTTTCTATGTACCTGGTCTAAGCTGCAGTCATCAATCTCCCCATTGTAACCCTGTGAGACAGACGATATTCCCGCAAATGTACAAATGGGATTGAGTGATCTGCCTGTAACACCACACGGACATTAAGTATAGAGGATTTGTGTACTCACAATTGAGTTCCAGTATCCATGCTTATTATAGCTAAGACCCTGTTGTCTTTCTCAGTCACTGTGCTACTGCCTTCCAACATGAGCTGAATGGGATCCCTCTGAGTGCATGCAGCCAGAATTTTCCTAAACATTTCCTAAACACAGGCATTGATGAAATCATTTGCTGTGGTGTCCAACTGTCTGCCAACTCCACCCTTTGCAAATGACTCAGCCATCAAGGTAACAGGTGAATGCCCATTGAGAATGTAATGGAGATGAAAAGAGACAGTATGCTGAGACATTTTAGTGAACCAGAAGTGAGATGTGTGCTCCCTGAGTAACGTACCTCAAATCTACCCCAAGCGATCAGGTAAGAATCACTTAAGGTAACTGCTATGTATATCTATTCTTCAGGAGATTTTAATGTCTAGGTTTCTATAAACTTGTTAAATACGAGTGTGTATATGGACAGGATAGATTAAAATAAAAATGGCATAGTTTTATATTTGTTTGAAACTTTATAGATTTAAAAATACTTGGTTTGGGCCTGGCACAATAGCCTAGCGGCTGAAGTCCTTGCCTTGCAGGGGCTGGGATCCCACATGGGAGCTGGTTCCAATCGCAGTGGCCCTACTTCCCTTCCAGCTTCCTCCTTGTGGCCTGGGAAAGCCATGTGATCCTGCACCCATGTGGGAGACCAGGATGAAGCTACAGGCTCCTGGCTTTGGATCAGTGCAGAACCAGCCTTTGTGGCCGCTTGGGGAGTGAATCACTGGATGGAAGATCTTCCTCTCTGTCTCTCCTCCTCTCTGTATATCTGACTTTGCAGTAAAAATAAACAAATCTTCAAAAATTTCTTCGCTTGTAGGATATATATTAATAAAAAGAGAAGACAGCTACGGATAATCTATCTTTCTAGATACCTACTCAAACTAACTGGCAATTATTCTAAATTACCAGGCTCACATGACATAAACAAGGGGAAGATGCTATCCACTTATCATATTGAGAAAGGCATTTGGCCCTGCAGTTAAGACTCTGATTGGGACTCCCACATGCCATATTGGAGTGCCTGAGTTCGAGAACTATCTCCTCTTTTATCCTAGTTTCCTGCTAATGTGGGACGCAAAGATGATGGCTCAAGTGATTAAATCTGTTCCACCCATGTGAAGAGTTGAGGTGGATTGTAGGCTCCCCGTTATGGTCTTGCTCAGCCCTGGTCAGAATGGCATTTGGGAGTGAACTAAGATGGCTTGTTTGTCTTTCTGTCTTTCTCTCCTCCCTCTCTCAGTTTGTGTGTCTCAAATAAACACAAATGAATAAATCACGAAAAAACAAAACAAAACAAAACAAAAAAACACCTCTTTGAAAAACTTCTAGGGAGGTTCACAGGAGCAACAATAGAAACCTCCCGAGGCCCCAGCTCTGCAGGGACCCAGCACACCCATTTGGCATTTGTTTCTGCCAAAGAGTAATTTACCAGTAAATAGCAGAACCACAGTAATGCCAGACCAGAGACAAGCAAAAGCTACTTTACAGTCTTCTTTCTCACAGGAGGGCTGATCAAAATGTTAGACACTTCATCACTTGGGCAAAGTGACAGCGATTTTTTTTTTTTTTCTATCAGAGGGGAATTCTGAGGATTTTTTCCTCAGAAAGGAACATTTCCCACTGCCAGTGTGAGCCATGGAATTTACATCATTGACTCTAGCCACACAAAACCGGAATAAGATTCAAGGTGTTGATTCTAGCCTGGTAGACTGCTAGGAGCTGCAAGGAGAACATATGTATCTGTTTATGGAAATAATGTTCCACATCCAAGGCCAAGTAAATGAAATAAGAAACACAACATGGAGGTACAAAGAATGGTTGCAGCTTAAAGGAAGTTACACAGAAATATATCTGTGTGATAAGGCATTAGAGAAATAAGGGGGAGACAGAATGAGGAAGAGGTATGGTTGTGTTCTTAGGATTGTATATTTTAGATTCATATAAATACACTAAAGAGCATGTTTTTGGAAACTGTATTTTCAAGAAATTTGAAGATAGAGTACATTGGTGGAATTGGGTGAAGAACATGCTAAAATGAATGGAAAAGGATAGCCAAGGAGAAGCAGAGAGATCATGAACCCGAGACACAGAAGAGGAGAGACCCATGGCAGAGGGACCCTTGGAGACCCATGAACACATGGAAGCAGCAGAGACAGTGGAACAGTACTGTTGTAAACAGACCAGCAGCGATCAGAGTTTCACTGGTGGTCAGGGGAAAAGGAATTCATCAGGAACTCAGCAGATGAACTCAGCCATAGAATCGGGGATCCCACTGACCTTTTAATCCAGTCTCATGCAGAAGTGGTAGAGCCTTCGTGGAGGTGTGGGTACAGCGTGGATTTCACAGCCCAGATGCCCACCAATGCCACAACAGATACCATTGTAAGTTCTGTGGCAAAGGCTCTGGGGGAAGACAATGGCAAACTACATGTGAGCTAAGCCAACGTAGAACTCACTTATGGTTCAATGCACTGCACATGTTCCATTGAGAAAATAATACCAACTTGGTGTCCATGGGTTCCATCCAAAATAGGCCCAGGTTTCATCCTGTAGGAGAACCCCAGTTTCTCCTGTTGCCCACAGTAGGAACACATCTCACCAACAAAAATATGTGAAGCTGAAACTCAAAGGATGGAAAAGCATATTCCATTCTAACGGGAAAGGAAAATGAGTTAGTGTATACACTCTAGTATCAGATAATACAGGAGTCCACAGGAAACACATTAAAAGAGACCAAGGACAGTACATAATTGATACAAGGGATCCACTCAGCAAGGAGAAATCATGATAATAAATGTTTACATACCAAAAGCCAGGTCATTTGCCTAAATGAAACAAATATTAGTGGATTTTTAGGAAGAAATAGACTCCAATACAGTAATAGTGGGGGACTTTAGTACCCCACTAATCTCATTGCACAGATTTATGAGACAGAAACTCAGCAAGGAAACAAAGAAATGTCATTGATATCTACAGAATCTTTCAAAATGCAGACTATTTTTTCATCAATACATGGAAACTTCTCCTGGATTAATCACATTACAGTCCATAAAACAAGGCTCATCAAATTTTGAAAAAGTGAAATCATAATATGAATCTTCTCAGACCATCATGGAGTGAAACTGGGAATCAACAAGTCAGGATACCCCAGAAAATATTCAGAATCTGTGGAAACTGAACAACATGATGCCAAATGAACAATGGTTTTTAGAAGAAATTGAAGAGGATTTTGTGGGTATTTTTTTTTTGTCCAATCTATTAATCTGTGACATTTGATTGATGAGTTTAAGCCATTTACATTCAGGGTTAGTACGAATAGATGGTAATTTTGTCCTGGCATTTTAGCAATGGGTTATTCATTGTTTGATTTAGTCTTCTGTTGCTATTTTACTGGGATGTTCCTCACATTTGCCTTTGGTTTTGATGGGTGCTATTAATTCTTTCTGTCAAGAGAAATCCTTATGTATCATTTGTGGGGAAGGTCTGGAAAAGTTATATAATCTTAGTTTTTCTTTACTGTGGAAGAATTTTATTTCATTTTTCAAAACAAAGGAGAGCTTTGTTGGGTACGTTATTCTGGGTCAATAAATTTTTCTTTTTAGAATTTGGAACCTGTTGCCCCATTCTCTTCTGGTCTGTAGAGTTTCCTGTCCTCTGTGTGTCAATTGATATTTTTCATGTGCTCATTTAAGGACCTTTTCCTTATGTTTGACTGAAGAGAGCTTGATTATCATGTGTCTTGGTGAAGATTGTTTTTGGTCAAACTTGTTGGCAGTTCAGCGCCTCTCCTGTATTCTGTTGCCTACAGGAGACACATCTCATCAACGAAGATCAGAGAAAACTATATCTCATGAATTCTGATGTTTTTGTTTTTACTTTTATTTCTTCAAAACAGTTTTTCTCACACTAAATTCCTTCATTGATTCTTAGGACATACAGCAGCAGCATTTTCTTCAACAAGGTTCTTGATTTACATTTTTTTTTTCAGCAACACAGTAGTCATTAGCATGTTCTTATTTAACTTCATGGTGTTACAAATTTATATTTTTCTTCCTGTTGTTGATTTCGTCTTGTGGATTTTCATTTAAGGGATTATACAGTAACTGTGTAGTGGAGACTATCATATCCAGATGTGACGATACAATGTAGTATGCATCTCTAATTCCAGATCAAAGATGTACTTTCATTGAAACTGTTGAATGTATCTTGACAATAGGAGGCTGAGCTCGTGCAATTGTCCATGCCCACGATAATGGACTTATCAGTGTTTATGAAGAACTATACTATTGTAATAATATAAGAGAACTCAGTGCAGCGGGCGGGAAGACAGCTCACAAGGGGATAAGGGAAATTCCAGATCCTATGGAACTATATTATAAAATAATAGCAATAATAATAATCAGAGAAAAGAAATTAAAGAGGAAGAAAAAATTGCTTGAAATAAATGAAGGCATCAACACAACACATTAAAACTTGTGTGACACAGTCAAGGCAAGTTAAAAGGCAAGTTCATTTCAATTTATGCCTGTGTAAAAAAAAAAACTAGAAAGGCATTAAGTAAATTGGCTAGCCATATGCCTGATGGAATTATAAAATAACAGCAAAATAATCCCAAGATTAACAGAAAAAAAAAAGAAATAATTAAAATAAGGGACGAAATACACCAAATAGTGACCAAAAGGACAACGCATAAGATCAGTAAATCAGAGAACTGGTTCTTTGAGAAAATCGACAAATTAGATTCCCCAACAGCCCAGCTGATTAAAAAAGTGGGAGAAGATATGAATCAAGAATCAGAAACAAAAAAGGAAACATAGCAATATATACCTCAGAGATACTCAGAAAAATCAGAACTATGACAAGCAACTCTACGCCAGCAAATTGGAAGATCTAGAAGAAATCAATAAATTGCTGGACACATACAATTTACCAAGATTGATTCATGAGGTAATTAAAAATCCAAATAGGCCTATAGACATGAAGGAGATTGAATCAGTAAATAAATCCCTCCCAGCAAAGAAAAGCCCAGAGTCAGATAGCTTCACTGTTGAATTCTACCAAAAGTTTCAAGAACTTACCCCAAACCTCCACAGGTATTCAAAACAATAGAAAGGGAGAAAATCCTTCCAAACTCTTTCTATGAAGCCAATATCACCTTAATACCAAAGCCAGATAGAGATACAACAGAAAAAGAGAAATACAAAACTTAGATTTCTGGTGAACATAGATGCAAAAATACTTAATAAAATACTAGCCAACAGAATCCATCAGACAGATCATTTACCCAAACTAAGCAGGATTTATCCGTGGTATGCAGGGTTGGTTTAACATATGCAAATCAATAAACATGATATACCACATCAACAAAATGAAGAATAAAAGCCATATGATCTTCTCAATAGATACAGAGAAAGTACTTGACAAAATCCAAAATTACTTCTCTGAAAAGCAGAAAGAAAGGATGGAGAAAGAAGAGGAAAATGAGGGGAAAGGCAAGGAAAATTGAAAAACAAAAAATGTAGGCAGAGAGTCCAGCATCCTACTGTCAGGACATATTCAACAGTTTCACTAGGTGTCCATCTTTGATCTGGATGCACAGATGCACTATGTCTCCACATCTGCACATATCAGTCTCTCTTACACATCCTTCCAGAAAAAAAAAATCTACAACGGGAAGAAAAACAGGAAATCTGCATCAGCATGGAGTTAATCAACATGCTACGTAATCACTAATGTGTTGCTAAAGTGATGAAAAAGAACATCAAAAGCCTTCTTGAAGAAAACAGTGCTACTACATGGCCCATGTGGTGCTGAAGACATAAATAATGGAAAGAAAGGTAAAGGGAAAAAAAGTTGTAGCAAAGGTGGGAAAAATTAAGCACAAGGAGGAGGAGCAAAGACAATGGGAGAAGTGAGGAGGAAAGGAAGAATGAGGCAATGACACAGGAGGAGGAAAAGGAGAAAAAAATAAAATAGAGGAAGGAGAAAAAAGACAGCGGGAAGAGGGGCAGGGAGAAAGGGAATCGAAAGAGAATACACGAGTTGAGAGGGAAATAGAGGGAAGGCTAGAGAAGAAAAGGAGGAAGAGGAAAAGGCTTCCCCTAGCATCACATACAGCAGGCTGGCAAGAAGCAAACTGCACAGAGTATTAAGAGGGAAAGTCTGGACACAAGAGAATTCCACTCAATTTACATGTAAACATAATAGAAAATGAGTCTCACAAATTAGACCACTCTTGCTAGATGCACTTTTTAGAAAGCTACTCTAGCTGATCAAAAATGCCTAAAAATAAATAAATGAACCACAGCTCAACCACAGGATGAAGAAACAATCAGGAGTCAGCATTGTGGTTCCATGGGTTGAGCCACTCCTGGCAACAGCTAAGGTATTGATTGAAATACTGACATTCCACAGCACCTGGGCTCCTGTCTTCACTCTCCATTCCAGACTCCTGCTAAGGGAGGCCTGAGGAGGCAGCCAGCAGGTCACAGCCTAAGTGGTTGGATATCTGCCACTCCCATGGAAGACCCAGATTGAGTTCCGACTCCTAGTTTGGGTCTGGCATAACCCTAGTTGTTGTGGGCTTTTGGGGAGTGAGCTAGCAAATAAGAGTTCTGAATGTCTCTTTCTCTTTCTCTTTCAAATAATTAATTACTTATTTTAAATTACGGCAATCAATACAGTGTGGTACTGTCACAAAAAGAGACATGTATGTAGATTGACTGGATTAAATGGTTTTTAAACAAGCATGTAACCATTACCCTGTCACTTAAAACTATTCAAAGATATGACAAGTGAAGAAAATTACAGGCTAATATCCTTGATGAACATATCTGCACAAACCCTTAGTAAACTGAGCAGCCTGTGAAGTGGACTGGTGCAAGGGTATTTTAACACATGCAAATCAGTAAAGGTGATTCATCACACTAACAGAATGAAGGATTAAAAATATATATTCATCTCAACAGACAGAGAAATCATCTGACAAGGTTCCTGACAAAAAGCATCTTACTGGAAGAGCAATAGAGTCATGCACCTTAACACAACAGAGACCCTATACGACAAACTTACACCTCTCCTCATATTAATTGGTGAGAATCTGAAAGAGAAAGATGCCCAATCTCATCACATCTATTCTGCTGCAAGTTCCAGCCAGAGATATTTAATCAACAAGAAGAAACATTAAACACTCAAACTGGCAAGTAAGAAATAAAATAGTCTCTGTTTGCAAATGATTCTGTCTTTTAAACAGAAATGCTGAAGGAAATTACCAAGTAGTGCAACAAATAAGTAAATGCAGTATATTTTCTACTAGCAAATTAGCATGTAAAATCAGGAGTGTTACTCTCCACTAACAGAGAACCGCTAAAAAAGAAATCAATCCCATTTAGAATAGCATAGAAATGAAATTTGCAAGTATAAATTAACCAAGAAATTGAAAGCTCTGTATGCTGAAAAGTAGAAAATGTTGTTCAAAGTAAATGAAGATACAAATAAATTAAAAGGTAGCCTGTATTTATTGATTAGAGGAATGTTGTAATGCTAAAACACCTATGAAAATTCCACTGACAGTTCTCTCAGAAGTAAGAAAAAAAAAATCCTAAAGTTCCAGTGGAATCACAGAACGTTCTGGAATAGCCACTTCTGAGCAAGAACTCTGGCAGCATCATGTTATCTGATCTGAAAATATAAATGAATAAATACTACAAAGTTAGGGTAACTACACAGAAAGATATTGGCATAAAAATACACACAGCAAAGTTGCCGATAGTGCCAAAACCTCTTCAATATATAGAATTGGGTAAGTAATAATCACCTGCAGAGGAATTAAACTAGAATGTTACAACAACCACATACAAAACTCAACTCGCAATGAACTAAAATGTAACATTAACACTTGAAACTGTAAAATTTCCAGCAGAAAATATGGAAGACAAGTTTTAAGTTGTTGGTCTGGGAATTTTTTTTCAGATATTATTCCCAAACTAGGTGATCAAAGCCACAATATGTAAAGAATTTCCATTAAACCGAAATTTTCTACATAAAATTTCCGGAGCGAAGAGAGAATCTATAGAAACAGAGAAAATCTTTAAAAAATAGATATGCCTGATAATGCACTAAAGCACTCAAACAACTCTATAATAAGACAAGGAAGTAACTTACAAATGGCCAAAGGACCTGAACAGACATTTCTCAAGAGACATATAAATGACCAACGGGGACACAGAAAATGCTCAGCATCCACCTGCACTTCCATGTTACTGCAGCTCTATTCCCAGCAGTTAACATATGGAAGCCACATAAATGCTCATCAACAGGTGACTGGATGAGAAAAAACATATACACAGTAGACTACTACCCAAACTTTCAAAAGAACAAAATCCTGACTTTTATAACAAAATGGATGCAGTTGGAGATCACCGTGCTTAATGAAATAAGTCAGACCCCTCCAAAAAATATCAGAGTTTTACATTAGTTTTAGTTATCATAGAAGAGTACAAAAACAATGCATATGAGTGAAATTGACATCTTTGGATTTGATTATTGTTCATAGCCTTGTCTATATTCTGGCAGAACAGCAGCCTTTCCACTTTTTACTTTTTGAATTCTTTATCTAATACAGCTTTTGAGTATTAAGTAAATTAAAAATATGATAAAAAATTTTAAGCAAGAAAAGAAGGAAGGAGGAAGGAAGGGGAAGAAAGAGGAAAGCAGAAAGGAAAGAAGGAAGAAGTACCATTATATTTTTAGAGTTTTATTTCTGAACTACATAAACCTGTTCTCTTTATTTTAATAAAATGTTAACAAAAATACGTAATTGCATGAAAAAGTCAAGAAACGGTTTACAGCACGGACTTCTACAACCCACACAGATATGGACAGGAAGCTCAACTGGTAAACAGTCAAAGAGCATGAAGAGAAAACTCACAGGAAGAAAAAGGCTGCCCAGTGCTGAGATGCCAGGTCCCTGGGAGCAGGGACCTCAGCCACATTGCTCATTCCCATCCTCAAGCATCACTCACACTCCACAGAACCCCTATGGTCCCCCACATGCTAGGATGGACAGGACAGGAGCAGAAGGCACTGCCACTTGTGTCTCTTCTGCCCCTCCCAGGGAGTGTAGGCAAACAGCACATGCTCCCTGAGCTCACAGAGACCAAGGTCAAGGAAAGCGGAATGGTCACTATGGGCAGCAATCAGAAATCATGTACGTTCAGATTCACTGAGCTCCCTTACCGCTCAACGTTTCTCATGAAAAGCACGCACGGGCCTTTCTAGCACTTCCAGTGTCAATTCAATGCTGAATAAAATATTAGGAATGGTAAAAGTCAACCATTATTCCAAAACACAGGACGCCACTCTTCCCCACCCCTCCAGTAGATTTGCAGACAAATCACAAGGTGCTCTGGACCTCCTTAGAAGTCTTCCTATGCAGAGGCAGTCACTGGAGTCCCACAGTGTGAAAGACTTCAGATTCAGCAAAGTTGAACAGTTCAACCCTTAAAAATCCAGCAACCCTGAAAAATCATGTATATTAGGAATGAAGCTAAACTGCAGTATGCTAAGTGAAATAAGCCAAACATGTACAGACAGATACAAGTGTCACATGAGCTCACTCACCTAAGCAACTAAAAAATCTGAAGTCATAAAAACAGAGTGGCTAGTGATTGTCGAGAGATTGAAGCAAATGGTGAGAGTTTTGTCCGAAAAGGGAAGAGTTTGAGTTAAGTAGTTTGAGTACGTTCTGAAGGTCCAATGAACAGCCTAGTGATGATCATTAACAATGCTACACTGTGACCTTGCCATTTTTATTTAAAAGCTAAGATCTTAAATGTTCTCACCACATGCACAAAATGACAGCTATGTGAAGTGGCAGCTATGTTCTTTAGCCTGATTGGGGTAATCATGTCATAATGTATATATGGTGCGCACACACACACACACACACAGTATCCATTGGAGGACTGCATTTCCATAAACGATGCTGGAGAAACTGGACAATCACAGAAAGGAGGAAGGAGAGAGAGAGATTTCAACCTAAACCTGAGCCTCAAAAGTCATGGAAAATTGATTATTTACTGAAACGTAATACTCAAAAGTTTAAGAAGACGTTAAGTGGAAGGCTAAAACACAAGACAATCTGCAGAGTTTCCGGCTAAGCAAAGATTGAACCCCAAAGCCATGCTCCATGAGAAAAATAAATCTGTACATTAAGCTTCAGTTGAAATGTACAACTCTTCTCTGTGTTAAGACTCTATGAAAACGTTGAAAAGGCAAGCGTCAAAGTGGTAGGAAATATCTGCAAACCACCTATCTGACAACGAATATCTAAACTACACAAAGAGCTTTCAAAATCCAACAGTAAAAAAATTCAATCGTCTGATTAGAAAACGAACGACAAAAGCACCTATTTTACTGACAAAGACGTATGAATAGTAACTAAGCACATGAAAAGATTTCCACATCATTAATCGTGAGTGAGATGCAAAATGAAAGCACCATGAGATATCATCCCATATCCATCAGAACGGTCAAATGAAAAACAGCAAAGGCACCAAACACTGGCAAAGATGCAGAGAACATGGATCACTCCCACGCCCCTGGCAGAAACATAAAATGGCAGAGCCACTGTGGAAGGCAGTTTGATGTTTTTTTTAAAAAACAGAACTCAACACACAATTACCATATGACCCAGCAACTGCACTCTTGCATATTTATCGCATGTAAATGAAAACTTATGTTCATGCAAAAATGTGCACCCAAATGTTCATAGCAGCTTTTTTCATAGTTACCAAAAACTGGAAACAACTCATATGTCCATCAATAGGTGACTAATTAAACAAACTGTGGCACACACAGGATATCACGTGTCAACACACGGTCATGGGTTATTGATCTGCAGGGTCACCTGGTCAAACGTCCTAAGGGAGTATGCCGAAGGAGTCAAAGCCATTATGACTCCATTACATAACATGCTTGAAAGCACAGATTTTTATCCATGGAGGACAGTTAGGGATTGCAGGGGTTAGGGATGGAAGGATAGAGGGCAAGAAATGAGAAGGAGGCAAGCATGGTGATTAGAGGACAACAGGATTCTTGTGATAGGTCTGTTGAGTGTACTGTAGAGGTGGCTACTCTCTTAATGAACACAGACACACAGGTAACATGCTTAGAGACACAGAGGACCAAATACATACATACATACACAGAGAACAAAAGTACACACATGAAGAACACATGCACACGCAGACCCAAATACATGCACGTGTATTGTACATGAGTACAAGAGGTGAAGGAAGTCTGAACTAAACCAGTCAGTTCTATCACGGTCAGTATGCTGGTGGGGATACAACATGATACTAACTTTTTTTCAACACGTTCTCACTGAGGGAACCTGGAAGACTTTCGGTATTGTTTCTTAAAACTGCATGTGAATCTACAATTATCTCAATGAAATATCAGCTTAATACAGTCACCAAATAATGTCATACTTGATGTTGAATCCTACTCAAGGAGTATGAACTCCTTCAGATAGCAGGTTGGGAATCCTGAAAGTTGGTTGAGTATGGCTGGTTTGAGCAGAGCTACAAATTCATAATGATAGAGAGTGGGTGGATTACAGAAGTTAGCCATGAGAGGAACCCAGAAAATCATAGTTGGGACTCAAATGAGGGGTTGCATTGAAGTGCGTATGAAGTCCAGTGAGTGTGAGAGAGAGCCACGCTGGGGCCACATTGCCAGCACCCATTTGAGAGTCCGATCATAAATTAAAGGCAGTTCTGAGAGTCATCTGTAAACAATGAACTCACTCTTTTATGCCACCATTTCAATGTTTTGCAAAAAATGAAGACAACAGCTGGATCCTTGATTTCAATGTTTTTCAAAGTCTTCATTTATTTACTTTCAGTTTATTTAAGAGACAGAAGTGTGTGTGCGTGCGTGTGTGTGTGTGTGTGTGTGTGTGTGTGTGTGTGTGTGTGTAAGTAAATGGGTATAGGGATGATGGGTGAGACATCAGGAATCTTCCATGCCCTAGTTTACTCATCCGCTGTAGCAGAGTCTGGGACAGATCAAAGCCAAAAGACTGGAACTCAATCCAGATCTCCCATGTGGGGGGCAAGCCACCCAAAGTTTTTCAGCCATTACCTGGTGCCAGCCAGGGTGCAGATCAGCAGAAAAATGGCTTCATACGTGGAGCCAGGACACAAATTCAGGAACCTCAGTATAGGAGGTACACATCCCAAGGAATAGTCTAACCTCTTTGTCAAATGCCTGGTGTGGTTTCAATAATTTTATAAATGTGTGTGAAATAAATGTTCTATTCTTTATGATAACTGGCATGTTTTAAATCATGTTAAGGTATGTGAAGATTTGAAAAAGCATAAGACTTAGGATTTTAGTGAATTTTAACTAAAGATTGGTAAAATTTTGGCCACTTGTCTGAACAATTTTAAATGTCAGAGGAAATTTCGTCTGTTCATTTTGATGTTTGATTTGTTGACTTTTGTAAGCACCATTTCAAGTTGGAAAACATGAACTGATATATTCACACAGCTGTTCCAGAAACAAAACATAATAGGAATGAAGATCTTCTCCAGGAATAAAGATTTTAATCAACAAATTGTAAATCCGGGATCTGAGTTTGTTTCTGTCCTCAGGTTGTCTCCACGACACCCAACAGCTTGGGGCAGATTTATATCCCATTCAAAGTCACCCAAAGTGGATGGCCACTGAATTAGAAGAAGGAATCAACTTACCTTATGGGATTGTCCATCCTGGACACTGTAAGGAAGGCGGCAAGATTGGCTGTATAGGAGGAACACACGATGAGGGTGAAGAGCCACCAACTCCCCATCACAATGCGCATTGCCATGGAGTTCACGGAGGATTCGCCACCTGCAAGAGGCATACAAGATGAACAAGCTATCAGGGCTGTTGTGGATGGCACAGGGAGCTTCACTCCCTTTCCCAGGCACAGGCCCTACCCTTTGGGATCACAGATGGGACCAGGGTAATGACTGCCCACTGGATATAGAGAATTGTAGCCAAATGTAGCCACAGAATCTACAACCAGCAATCTGGGAATGGGCAGAGGACCACACAATGTGATGTGCAGTTTGTCAGAATGTAGGGGACAGAGTTCTCAATACCAGAAGCTAATAGCGAGAAGGTTCTAACTTGGAGGGCAAGAGCTGCTAGGGTGGCAATCTGATGCAGTGTCCCTTTCTCATTCCATATCCATAGAGTAGATTCATTTTGTAAATACAGAAGTACCGCCTACCCAGAGGGTTCCCTAGTTTCCCTTCAAACCAGAGAAATGAGATGTACCCTATTACTTCTATTAATATTCAGCCCTTGCTAGATGATTTTACCCCCCAGGATTCTGAGAAATTTTCCCCAGGATTCTGAAAAAAAAAAAAAAAACAACCAAAAAACCAAAACAAAACAAACAACACCATGCAGTGAGAAGCTGCCTCTCCCAGGCCAATGATTTCTCCTTGGTCCTTTAGAGGGATAGCAGAAGAAAGTTTCACGCTGCCTGCCTATTCTCCTTACATAACCTCGAAAAGCATTTGCCAGAAAACCAACAGGACCAAAGCTTACACTAGGAATTTGGTAATTTGTCCTTTCCACATCAACTTGCACAATCCAGTACACTCCAGCATAGCAGACTGTGACTGTGTGACAAGAACAACCAGAGGCCTGCTAAGGTGACTGTGATGACTTTTTTCCCCATTAAGACTTAAAGTTTAAGCAAGACTCAGGGTTTCATCTGACAATCTTGTGTGCATACCAATCAAATGTGGGAGGGGAAGACAGCACAAGGCAGAACTCCAAAGTTAATTTTATCTGACAGAGAGAATCACAATATGTAGGTGAGTTCTTGGCTGCCATTTTATTTTGTCTCTATCTGACATCACACAGAGCAATTGGGGGTAGCATGACATTAGTCCTGTTCTAGAGATGAAGTAAAATCTACATTTAATATGATAACACGGCCAACAGGTAAGCGCAGGGTTAATCCAAGGCCAGGAGAAGATGAGGAGGTACCTTGCTGCACAAAGGCTCCATACACAATCCAGATGGCGCTGTGCAGGGTGGCAGAGGCCGTGGGCCGGGACTGGGTTGCACTCTGAGCTCTCACAGCCTGTATCCGATTCAGCACAAAGATGAGCACCCCCACCACGGGGATGGCTGCAGCGATGCAGGCCCACACAGCAAAGTCAAACGGAGCGAAGAGGGAGAAGATGCTTATCTTCTCCTCGGGCTTCTTGATGAGAATCCCCACCGAGTAGTCCATGTAGCGCTTGCTGAAGTCCACAACGCTCTCCCTCTCCGGGGTGATGGTGATGGCGGAGATGGCCAGGTCTGCTCTCTGCAAGGCAAGCCAGTCTATCAATCCACCCTGTGCACTCCCAGTTGTTCCATTCAGAGGAAACAGACTTGAGGGCTGACACCCTGTGACTTGGGGTATTGAAGGACAAGTTCAACACTATACTGCCTGCTGCTGCCTCCTTCTTCCAGACTTCTCTCCCCGGACCCCAAAAGCCCCCTGACACATCCCCTAGATAGCAGAGGCTCGGGGTAGTGGAGAACACCTTCATTTCCCTTTGAGTTATAGTGTTTACTCATTTTCTTGTGATAGCTCCTGATAAACTTTAGATTATGCTTTCTTGCCCTGTGTTTGTTTGCTTCCTCCTACCAAGAAGCCTTATCTGCCTCCCTCTAGGCTTATCCCAATGTTCCCTAAAGAGCAGGGCTATAACATTCTCCATGTGCCCACCATGTTTCCCCAAACACCATCATCCCATAGATCTCACTCTTTTCTAAAAGTGTTCAGAAAGTATACGGTGAGCTATACCTGACATTCATTTTGAGTCATGATTGTAATTTTCCAACAATAAAGGCTCATCTATTTGTATCCCACCATTCCTATCTTGTGGTCTGCAGACACACAAGTTAGTTCTTCCTGTACTCAAGCCACTTGGTGAAGGGTGTCTGTGGACAAGATCAGTTGCCCTAAGATGGCCTTAAAATGACTGCCCAAGAGTGTTGCTTTCAAGAATGAGCTTCATTCTAAAAGCAGATAAGTGCTAATTTCAGGTGGGCCTGGGCTGAAGATGAAGCTGCCAGTTTTGGGGGAGGTTAGGGGCCTCATCACCTACAGGAGTGGAAGGCAGGCAATGTGCTCTAGATTCTTGCTGTAACCTGGTGAGTGCTAAAAGCTGTGGCAATCACCTTGATCGTGGCTCTCTGACCTCCAACTATGAGGCATCAAGCAGTGAGTCTGGTTTGTTTTAGAATGACTTGACCCACATGCTCAAAGTGGCGAAACACACATGAAATGATTTCACAAGATTGAATGTGTGGCTTAGAAGTACACATAAACGGACATCCAACAACAACCACCATCTAGAGCAGAGGAAACAAAATATTGCTTAGGACTTTGTTCGAGTGCTTCTCTTTATTTTCATCTCTGCTTCTTGCCTCTCTTCCTAGAAACCCAACATCCAGAGGTTGCTTTTTGGGTTGGGAAAGCATAAGTTAAGGATAGGTTTGCAGTTGAGGGTGGAGGGAAATTATATCGAGAAGACAGGTACACAAGAAACACAAAAGAAGCAACTTAAGACACAGGTGGAGGGGTTGACCTATACAAGACAGGACAGACGTGCTCTGCCCCAGATGGAAGAGGGCACATGGTACTCTCTTCAAGGGGAAGAACAGACGCCAGCTGATGTACATTTCATAACAAATAGAAGTTAACTTCATGCCAGAAGTCTCAATGTCTTCCCACACATTAAGAGTAGAGTCTTTTTAACCGGGCAAGATAGAGGACCATTAGGAATCTCTAGGAGAAAGGAAACTTTTGAAAAGATCTTGGAGGGATGTGTCAGGGGGTTCCTCAAGGAATAACTGTGGGGACTTGAGCTGCACTGAGGGCCAGCTGAGGTTGGAAAGCACACAGATCAGATCAGATTTGATTTGATTTGATTTCATCAGATCAGATTTGTCATTTCCTTTTCCAGCTGTATACACCAACTTGGGTATCAGAGTTAAGAAGGGGGATAATACCGTCAACTCAGGGCTTGGATACAATAGGAAATCAGGAACATGGATGTATGAGATTTAAAAAAGGAAGAGAGGTTCTGTGTAGTTAGCCACAGAGGACATGTCAGGCACAGGAGGCTGCAGTACCAGGTAGGTATGGAAATATCACAGCAGGATAGATTCAAATGCATGGACTTCCTGGAAAGAGCCAGACTCCAATGATCATTTATTGCATGACTCCATTTGTATGAAATGTCACAACTGCAACTCAACAGAGACAGAAAGTAGATAAAGGGTTGCCTTGGGCTGGGGATGGGAATGACATTAACTATAAAACAGTGTGGGAGCTCTCGGTGGGATGATGGTGGTACTCTCCAACTGGATTATGGCAATAGTTGCACCACTCAATACAGCGACTAACATCATTGCGTTGACATCTAAAGGGGTTAATTTAACACAGTATCTGAATTTTCTCACAATGAAGTTGTTTTTCAAAAAAGATGAAAGGAAATTGGAATGATTCTGTGCCTAGGGATCACCTTCATAAGTTAAAAAAAAATATAGAGAGAGTCTGTGGCTAGGGAGTAAAGATCCCAAACAGGCAGAGGGCAAGATGGTTACTGTGACTAACGTAAGATACTAGCAAGCCACATGAGATGACGCACTGAGAGTCCAGGCTAGTCCGGATGTGTCCAGGTGGGTGAAAGGAGTCCCATTGAACCCAATGCCACAGGCATAAATGCTTATGGGAGAAATAATCCAGAGGTCAAGAGAATACAGAGGCAAGGGTGGGGTACAGGGAACTGGCCTCAACCCAGAGTTCCAGTAAAGACACAGATTCTACAGTAGGGATAAGAAGTGATGATGTGAAACAGGTATGAAGTGCTGGGAATGTTGATGTCACACCACAGACACCCAATGATGCAGACATGCAAACATATATACAATACACACGCACACGCTTCTGCAAATGTGCATGTGCATTAACCCACTTGTGGTTTACAGGCACAAAGAAAATGAGCACTCACAGTACCCCTGGTGGGCACTGGATCCCTGTTTCAGCCCAGACCTGGGAAGGGTGTGCAGAGGTGTTTCTTGGGGGTTGAATTTACAGAGAAGAGTGGAGGGGCTTCCAACAGACAAGAACATTGGTCAGGGATGGAAACACACACAGAGCTTGGGAAAAAGAAGATGAAAAAGCAGAAACAGGTGTAGCAAGTGAGAGTGAGGGGCAGAGGACCTTGGTGTACAGGTGCAATGAGTGGGTATGAGGGGAAGAGGGCCCTGGTGTACAGGTGCAGCAAGATGCTATGAGGGAAAGAAGGTCTCGGTGGACAGGTGCAGCGAGCGGGAGTGAGGCCCAGAGGGTCTTGGTGTACTGTGGACGGTAACCATTCTGTGTAGCCGGACTCAATATACAACAACATAATGGGCCAAGTTTAGAGGTCACCCAAGGGTAGCTAGGGTGCCCAATTTTGTACATAGGACCTACCTTGCTGATAAGCTCCCCGATCATCCCGTTCCAGGAGGTGTTGTGGAGCTGGTGACCATACCTGCCATCAGGGGCCTGGTAAATCTCATACTTGAAGCCCAGTGCCTTGGCCAGTGCATCCAACACATCTATGGAAAACCCTTTGTAGCGTTTAGGCTGTCCAAGGATGTTCTCAGCCACCATCACAAAAGGTTCTTCCTGGAGAACAAGAGAATGAGTCATCTTCAATGGAAAAACAGAGGCATCCACGCTCACATCCAAGGTATTGTCAGACAGTTCAACCTAGGATGTCGTAACTTAGAATTGCTAGTATATAAACCACTTTGACCTGAGGGCTGAACTCCTCTGCCCTTTTCTAAAAGCAGTTTATGGGTGGTCAAGAAATCATGCCCAGGACCATCACCCCAATTAGCAGGTCAACAGGGAGCAATGGAAATTTACCTGGGCTCTATGATATCCCAGGTTCTGCCCAAACCCAGCTCCCAGAATAACAGTCCTTGTTTCCCCACTTCCACTTGTAACATTCAGGCTGAACTAGAACTGCTATAATTCAAGAGAACCCACATCAGATAATAAATGGCAATAAAGATATGAGATATTAAATCAAGGGAAGATCATATTGTATTGTATCCATCAATTTGTACTGGAAAACAGATGCTGATTAACAGACCAAGGACAAAGAGTAGGCTAAGATGAAAACCCATGGTTCCTGAGTTCAACGGAAACTGCCCACACACTCTGTGTTGAGTCACATGTAGAGGAGGTGGCCAATTCTCCAGGAAGCATCTCAGGTCTTCCCATCATTCCCCTTCCTAAAAGAAGGAATTTTGGGTACCAGGGCCTGTATCTCATTTACTTCACATTTTTGGAGAATTGGAATACGAGGCACATTCAGGGACTGCAGAATCACTGGGGCCAAGAGCCTCTGGGCTTGCGGGCACAGAGGGAAACAACTGGACCATACCCCAACTAGCTAATGAGGGGGTGAACCTGAAGTCTCTTAGAAATATAAAAGTGTATAATTCCAGAACAACTAGGATGGAAAAACAAATGGGCTTCATAAGAAATTTTGTGTCATATGGGCCACCCAAGTTGCTGGGTACTGACAGAACACACCCCTCCTGGCATCTTTCTGGGGACTCTGGCTAACCAACTCTATCTCTTGTGGTCTCTCGAAGTCACTCAAGACCCTGCTGCCCTCCAGAATCAATGGATCAACTGAGCGCCCCCTGGAGGTGAATTTGGAGGTCAGTGGTAGATCTGGGTACTCCTCTGGAGTAGGGTGTAAACCTCACATGAAGTCTCAGGGGCCCCATGGCAGAATCTCCAAGTCTTACCCTTTCGTTATTCACACAGCTATGTGAAGGAAAGGCTCAAATTACTCCTCAAGACCTCTGGCTCTCCAAACCCAGCTTAAACAGGGAGCAGCCTGAAGCTCCCGGAATATCCTCCCCGTGATCCTACCAAGACAGTCACCACTTTGAGAGTCAGTCCTTGCAGTCGGCTGCCCATGGGCCTCTCTTGTAGGCTGCCGTTAAGGCCTTTCTCTGAGTCCCACGTTGCCAGCTGTGGAGGAGAAAAGAAAATGGGGGAGTGTGAGGCACACACGTAGAACAGGCACCCATGTACACTTTACAAGGTCCTTCCCTAAAACAGGAGTCAGACACGGAGGTGGGCAGCAGTCCTGGGAGCCTCTCTGAGACTCAGATCCATCCTGCAGCTGTGAAGGAGAACAGAGTTGAGAGACATATCCGCACTCCCACCCTCCACCAACTCATGTAGATCTCCAGCACTGCAGGCGTGCAATCAATTGAGAGGAACTTGCCTCTAGGACAAAGGTTTATGCCCGTCCTATTCTGTGCAGCCATGGGGGGCTCTACCACTGTGTGGCTCCCTCAAAGTATCCTCTTTCTTGACTCACTTCTTTGACTTTCTTAGACCACCAGGGCATTCGATTCAACCATCGCCACTGCCATCACCATGGGCAGGATGCGGCTCAGCAGCAAAGCTGAGTAACAAAAGCCCAAGTATACAGCTTGTCTTGCACCCTGGTGTCTACAGCAGGAAGGGCCAGGAGCTCTCTGCATGTGTTCTCTGTAATGTAAACACCATCTGATAGGCCGGCAGAGGCAGAGAGAGGAACAAATATTCTCTGCCTATGTCAAGCCTTCTGTGTCTCCTAGGTGTGTGCAGTAGCTCAATGCATCTCTGCCAGGCACCCTCAGGTGTTGGAACAGACTCTGCCCTGCCCCAGAAGCAACAAAAGGGACATGGTTGCTCCTGGGACTGTTTCTCATCCCTGTGTCCCCGCAGGGCCTGTGCCAACACTGGCAAGATTATTGGTTAATGACTCTGCTATAAATTGAAGACAGGTTAAAAACAAACAACTAAAATCACAATATTGGCCCCATTCAAACAAACAGAACTTTAGGGCCTGAGCCTGGGAAGTGTTCACACTTTGCAAATGTGTGCCTGATATGCCTTTCCAGAATCCTTGGCTTGGCTATATAGTAGGCTCTCATAGGAGACTTTCCGAGCATCCTGAAGGCTGGGCCCCACCCCCAGAGACTCTGCTCTGATTTTCAGTGATGGAGATATGGTGGTTCCAACACATAGCCGGGATTGTAAGCCAACACTGTAGAGTCAATCAGCGGTTCTTACACTGTGATCTGCACACAAATCACTCAGGGACATTTTATGCACCCACTGATTCTGGGCTTTGAAATTATTTCTGCCAAACAAGCTCCTGAGTGCTGTTGCTGCTCTTAGATCACCATGTCTGTAAAGATTAGACAGCCACAGGCAGTGCATACTCTTTTTCAAAGAAGATCCCCCTGAGGACCCATAGCTAACCCCAGCAACAGTAATACTTCCCTGTGGAGAGGTGGTACTGAGGGGCCCTCAGGGAGCTCCCAACAGCTCCCCATAAGGACACATCTGCCATCCCAGCATCATCCACTAGGAAGAGACAGGGGTTCTGGAAGCTGGCATGTTATACAGTCTTTGGACATGATACCTACTGTGATGGCTCTCTCCTAAAGAATAGGGTGTCTGTATGGCAGCGACAAATGAAGACTTTAGATAAGAGTGTGGCCATGTACTCTGATGAGCCCCTCCTGCCAACATTAATTAATCTGGAAATCATTCCAGAGAAAACAAGTAAAGATTGACCCAGCATTCCAATTAAGGACATGAAAATGTCAATGACACCAGACTTCAGGAACTGGTACAGTGAGAATCTGAAGAAATAGCCTGAAGATCTCAAACTGATTCCTGCAGCTGGATTAAAGTGATGGCCAAAAAAAAAAAAAAGAATGTTTGTTCCTGCATTCTTTGGGTATCCAAACATGGGCTTAGGGGACAGGAATAGTGCATGGTTCACCATGATACAATGGTATGCAATCCTCCACCCCCATCACCGCTAAGTCCAGAGGCTGGAGTATGGTCTGGTTCAGTGTGGTCTGCCACTCTTTCAGGACTAGATGGAGTTCTGAAGCCCTCCTCCCTCCCCTTGACCACCTCCATGACTCATAAGCTACAATGGAGGTAATCTTTTCCTGACACTGGCTTCTGAGTTGAGAGACTGAATATGTTGTCCCACACTGCCACCTGAGTTCCTATCACTGTTGCCAAGTGCTCCCTAATTGCTGACCCTGGCACAAGGAGACAGCCTGTTAGTTCGTTGCTTCTCTGGCTTAGATGTGCACCTAGGAATGGAGCTGTGCCTTCCTTGTCTATTTGAATTGCATCAGATATGAAGAATGGAAATTAGAGGCAGCGATGCACTGCCAGGTGCCATAGCTCACCTCTAGGAAGCTTCCAGTCCCTGCCTGCTTGTAGGAACATTAGCTTGGCCTCAAACCTCCCACACTTTCTGGATCGGTCTCATTAACCAGCTCCCTCTCTCTCAAACTCTCTCTTTCATCCTTCTGAAAGGCTGGTGGTACCTTTACAATAAATAAACTCCAACATCTATGTCCTGCATTAGTGAAAAGTTTCCAATGCATTTCCATTTCCTATAGAGTAAATTCTAACAGTTTTTAAGCCTGGAGCCTAAAGAAAGGTCTTCCTAATCCAGGTCTTCCAGAAGTCTCAGCCTCATTCCAGCCTGCAGTTCCTTTTGCCTGCAACACCAATTTTCTTCCTTGGGGTCTGGTGAACTCTCGTAAATTATGGGTTTATGTATTTGAGACAGAGAGAGCTCATTCATTGACTCACTCTCCAGATGCCCACAAAAGAAAGCTTGGAGCTAGAATCAAAGGAAACAGCTGGGAACACGACCTGAGTCTGCCACTTGGGTTGATAGGGACCCAGGAATTTGACCCATCCCTGCTACCTCTCAGCGTCCACATTGGCAGGACACTGGAGTAAGAAGCCAGGGTCAGGACTCAAGTGTATGTACACCAATGAGGGGATGCAGGTATCCTCACCAATATCCCAGCCATGAGGTCAAATGCCCACCCCTTGATCATTTTTTTAAAATAAGCTTTCTCTTGGATGTCATCTTGAACATATCATTCAATTTGCATGGCTTACACAAAGCTTTGACAGAAGTCATCTCTGGGCCCGAATCTGTGAGCCAGCCCTTGGACCAGGGTCCCTCACTCTTTTCTCTGTACTAAAACCCTCTCTTCACAAGCTGTCTGGGATCTCAAGTGCCAAAGTTCAGATCTGTCTTGTTCATTCCTGTTGTACCATGCATCAAACACTATACCCTCCACTCCAGATTTTGCTTCAAAACAGCTGCAGCTTGGGGGGAGGAGATGAGAAGCTGGAGCTGTGGAAGCAGCAGGTGCTTGCGAGTCTGTTGCAGTTGCTCTCCCACTTTCCTGAATGACCCCAGATGGTAGCCTGGGAAGCACAGCATTAGACACACAGAAGAATACTCACAAATATTTGTTCAGTTTAATTACACTTCACTGAGATTCTAATTTCTTATCTATAAAATGGAAGAATACCCACTTCCCTGTCTACCAAGTTGAAGGACTGGCTGTTCACGGGAGTAAAGAATTTTGAAATATTCTGTTACAAAATAGCTTCATTAAGAATCACTAAGTAAAGAAGCAGATTATAAAACCATGTGTACCGCGCACACATAATGATGTTTAAAAAACCAAAAGCGACAGTAAAAATGGGAAGAGATACGTTAAAACGTGGTACAGCCATGTGTGAATTACATATGGCTTGGTGGAATTAGGAATAACCATCTCTTTTCTATTCTCTTATTTTCAATAGATTTCTCAATTCTTCCATAGGAAGGAAAATAAGCTTTGGATAAAAATAACTAGTAGAGATGGGTGATTAAGCAAAAACACTTATCAAACACACACTTCTATGACTGAGAACCAAATGTCGGGGAGCAAAAGGAGTCCAATAATCTATAAGCACCTGAAGGCCAGTGTCAGAGTCAGAACTCAGGAAACCAGCACTTGAACTCCAAGGGGCTGTGGCCTAGCAGTGACATCCTCTCACATGTAAGACCCAGGCTGGAGAAGGGCTCTATCGGTCAGTTGGCTCAGGAGGCAGAGAAGCAGGCACTGCTGAGGACCAGGTGTGGTAAGACAAGCCATCTTTTGGCTTCAAGAAAGACAGCACCAAACATCTGAGTTAATGCTCAGCTAACCCTGTGCCAGAGCACCATTTAAAACAAAGTGGAACTAGATGGCAGGTGAGGTTGGCAGTGAGGGACAGTTCCAGCAAGCCTGTCTTCATCTTTATCTTTTTGTCTGCAAGTGCTCAGGATTAGGTTGTTTTGGGTTTGGTTTTGTTTTGATTTAATACAAACTTCTTTCTCTGTGGCCTCTGGGCATCCTGTCCTCTGGCAGAGCAAGAAAAAAAAAAAAAAGACTTCAAAACGAAACCCAAATCCTGTCTTTCAAACACATCAAAGTTCAACTGTGTTCCTGGATTCAGGATACTTGGTGCTGGGCAACAGAGTTGATTATTCCCTCACATCTGGATGAAGTTGAGCGCCTCAGGCTATGTGAATCTTCCTGCTTCCAGAAAGCTCTGTGCTCTTGCCTAAATCTTAAGACCAGAGTGGTACACCCACACCAAATCCGTGCACCTGCTCTATCAGGATGGAGGAAAGCATGGTCCAAATGAGGGATTTTTTTTAAGACTTATCTTTATTGAAAGTCAAATATACAGAGAGGAGGAGAGACAGAGAGGAAGATCTTCCATCTGATGATTTACTCCCCAAGTGACCACAAAGACCGGACTGAGCCAATCCGAAGCAAGGAGGCAGGAGCTTCCTTTGGGCCTCCCACGCAGGTGCAGGGTCCCAAGGCTTTGGGCCGTCTTTGACTGCTTTCCCAGGCCACAAGCAGGGAGCAGGATGAGAAGTAGGGCCGCTGGGACATGAACCAGTGCCCATATGGAATCCCGGTGTGTTCAAGGTGAGAACTTTAACCACTAGGCCACCACACTGGGCTCAGGATTTTTTTTTTTAATGAAGCCTTTGCATTCTCACCCATGTAGTAGACACCTCTAGGGGAGACTGCACCCCACCTGTGTCCAGACAGTGCTATTAGGTGCTGCCTGTTTGCAACATCAGAGGAATAAAAACACTGCAGTCAATAAAAGCCAAATGAGGCTAAGAGGTTTGATAAATGGGAAGCCAGGAAAACCTCTTACCCAGAGAAGTCCTGACACTTCGTCACACGGCTCTGGAGCGTTTCATTTGCGTCTGCTCTGACTTCTCCTTACACTTGGCAGACAGAACGCTATTTATGGGATCGATGAATTTATGACCACAGACACCCACTCTTGACAGCTGACCTGTCAAAATCAACGCCTGAAAAACTAATTTCCAGCACTGTTCAACACAACGAGCACTGCCTGCACTTGATAAGACAGCTAAGGCGTTCTTTCATTGCCGGGATCTGCTCTGGCCAGACCAGCAGCGTGGGTACTAGAGCCAGGGGTGACGGCACAATCACCCCTTTGGAAGGAGATGTATGGTTCCTAAATCTGATTATGACAAACAACTGTTCAAGAGATCAGCCAATCGGAGAATAAATTTCATAAATCACTGGGCTCAAGAAAATATATTTTCCCAACTCAAGCAGGGTGTTCTTCACGTTGGCAGTTACAAGGACTTGGGCCTCAGTGGCCTGACCTTAACAAAGGCCAGGCTATTAACCCCAAGTGGGACAGACCACTTATGGAAGATGGAACTTTGAGATCTGTGGCCAAGGGATAGCGGAAGATGACAGGAGAAAACAACACAGCTGCCTTGTAGCCCAGAGGTAAAAGTTCACGGAAAATGTGATAAACAGATTTTCTTTAGGTGGAGAGAGAGGAGAGAGATGGAGAGAAATTTCGCTCTTTAATTCACAAATAAGTTTCCCACGAACTTTTTGAAAGCCTTGTCAATTCCTAGAGAGGAGAGGGAAAGAAAGAAAGGGGAGCGAAAGGTTCCCCAAACTGCTTGTTTAACAACATGCCACCAGGCAATCGATGAATAACGGACGTTTTTGCACTATCACAGCTGAGTGAGGTATGCAGCCTGTCTGAGGAGCACATTGAACATAGCAGGAGACATTTTCGGCACCAAGGGCCAGGCCTCTGAGCCAGTGATGAAGTCCCACATGAGCTGTCTCCTCACAGGCCAGCAGCTTCATCAGCCAAGTGCAGGTGGCCTCTGCCAGGGCACAGACATCAGGAATGACACCCATCAAGCGCATACGTCTTTTATTAAGTTTTGTTCCCTTGTCCATTTTTACTGGGAAACAGGATGGGCTCACTGGACATTTCAGGAGAGAATAGAGTTAGATGGGGATGGGGTGAGGAGGACCTGCTCTAGTCTTGAGTCAGTCTGACGACTTAACATTCAGCCAGCTCTCGTGTCAGTCAATTTCAAGTTCTGAGTTTTGATGACATGTTTAGACCCAAATACAGTATCTCAAAAAGAGAATTCAAGTCTCTGAGAACATTGGCGTAGGTAGTCAGATATCATGAAGTAAAGTCCAATGTGAAAGTTTGGGGAATTTCAGCACACGGGGGCCACTAAGGCAAGGCCTTGAAGGTAGAGAGAGGAGGCGGCAGTGAACACCAAATTGATACATCTGCTATGAAAGGGCAAGAGTCAGTCCATATAAGAGGAGGTGTCCATTCTAGAACGGGACAACTGAACATCTCCATTTCAGCCAAGACCATCTGCATAGGAAATTGAGCATTTGGTCAAAGTTGCACTATCTTCAGTCCCACCAGAACGTGTGCTAAATTTCCAGGGGGCAGAGGTAAGTAAAGAAGCAAAAAAGAGTGAAATGGGTGAAGGAGCTGTCATGCACAAGGTTTCATGAAAAAAAAAAAAAACCTGTTAGCAAGGATGAGAGCAAGAGACTCCTCCATCAATGCCAGTGAGAAGGATGTGAAAACTAAGCAGGGATGTACTGAGCCCTGGGCTCCACATCATTCATGATGGAGCCGACAGACGCCCCTGACTCCAAACCTCCAGTCTCTGAAAGACCAGGACAGAAGAGCTTGGTGGGCTAGCAGGACTGACGAACTCCTGGGTCCCAGCAGCAGAGATTTTCTGTTGAGTTCCCATTGAGGATGGAGGCAGAAAGCAGCAAAAGAGCCACACCATATATACATTTTTAAATTAGATTTGAAGTCATGAGATCACCTCTGCTTTCTAGGAAGATATCAACAAGGTTTCCTCCTCACTGGGCATGGGACAAGTGGTCATTAAGCAAAGTCAACAGGTAGAAAAATGATTCAAAATTTTAACCAAATGTTAAAGGCTGAGTTTGACCCAGAGAGAAAATGTGAACCCCAGAAGTTAAGTCTCTTAGGAATGGTACCACCATTCATTCACGTTTTTCTGACAGGTCTCCACCAAGTTGGAGTAGAAGCATGAAAAACAGAAGACAGCATACTAAAACTTGAGTATCCCACATGTACTTGTCCAGTTGTCTAGGAAGAAAAAACTTACAACTCAATCATATAATGCATATAATTGTTTGAAACAATGACACTTATTTTTTCTCAAGTAAATATACACATGGAACATGAAAAATAAGACATAATGAGTCATTGGGATCATGAAAAATAAGACATTACCACCAAGTTCAAGAAGATTGGCTAAAATGAAAGACAGACATCAACAATTGTGGCTAGGATCTGGAATGCAAAATGTGTAGTCACCCTGGAGCACTGCTGGGCAGCTTCCACCACACATAAACATATACATGGCAGGAAACCCATCAATTCCATTTCTCTCTCTCTCTCTCTCTCTCTCTGTGTGTGTGTGTGTGTGTGGTATTTGCATATCTCATACAAATATGTCCATAAAATGCTCTCCATTTGCATGCTCATAGAAAGATTATTTATAATATACTAAAACGAAAATGTGTCAAAATGTGGATCAGCTGGCAAATGGGCATAAGCGAAGTGTAGTTTACTGATACAACAAAACACTACTCAGCAATAAAACACCCAATCTACTGCCATGTGAAACAGCATGGATAAGATACAAAAGCAGCATGCCAAGTGATTACAGTCAAGCACAAAAGACTGCCTAATTTATGATCTGTTTAGATGGCATTTTTGCAAAGGCAACATTATAGGGACTGGAAGCAAATTAGCAGTTGCTTGGGCAGAGGGACTCTAACACAAAGAGGAAACACGTAGTCTGGAAAGCAATGAAAGTGTCCAAAACCTTGAGTGTCTTGGTGATAGTGTGTCCACGTGTAAGAGCTGATCAAATCTCAACTGGGGGACCTGATGCAATGGCTCAGTGCTAAATCTTTGCCTTGCACATGCCAGGATCCCATGTGAGCAACAGTTCATGTTCAGGCTGTTCTACTTCCCATCCAGATCCCTGCTTGTGGCCTGGAAAGCAGTAAATTATGGCCCAAAACCTTGGGACCCTGCACCCTGGAGGAAGCTCCTGGCTCCTAACTCCTGCTATTGTGCCCTTGGGAGTGACCTAGCAAACAGAAGATCTTTGTCTCTCCTTCTCTCTGTAAGTCTACCTTTCCATAAAAGTAAATAAATCTTTTTTTAAAAATTCAGCTGTGGGAATTTATTGCAGATAATTCATCTAATTAAACCTTAGATATCTATAGTGATGTTAAAGATGGAGCCATTACAAGGAGTGGCACTAATGACTAAAAGGCAAAGATTTCCAAAATAAGATCCCAATTGCTATTACTGACTTGAGGTGACGATATTTTATTGCTAGAGCTAGAAACTATCAAGTAGCCAGAAGGTGATCTATCAGCCTCAAAAAATCAGAACCATCCATGTAGGGGATTCAGAAGAACATACGCTCAGTTTTCCCTGTGTGTAGCTACATAATGTGTCTAGGATAAGTAGCTGTATAACATATCACACACACGTGCGCGCACGCACAGTAGGTTAACTTTTTAAATGCTGATTTGTTTTTGTGAGATGGTGTATGTACATGTCTACATTACAAAGACAGTCCCAGACGGGTGTTTCTGGCATTGGGCAGTGCGATGGGATCACAGGGGCAATTCATCTCTCCTGCAGTACACTCCTGTAATGCTTGAATTATGTCACAGACAGGAAACGTTGCCTTTTAGAATCAGAAGAAAAACAATAAAGCAATTTTCATTTTCAAACTGCATTGTGCTCTAGCTTAGGACCACAATGTAGAGGTTTGTATTTCTCCCTAATTGTTTTAGGTGTATTGATTTTGTCTTTCTGCATAAACCACAAGTTCCAGCAGCGGTGGTCCCTGCTCTGGAGTAAGCCGAGCTGGCATTCTGTTTCTTCTACTCCTGAGCAGGGGGGATTTCTGGCAAAGCACCTGAGCTGGTCCAATTCTCTACTTGGGCTCATACATCCTTTGCAGAAACTTCCATAAGGTATTAATGATGGGTATCAGGCCATTTTTTCTTTTCTCCCCATCTCTATTATGCTAATGCCTTTTAGCTTATACAGTTCTTGTTAGTTTGAATTCACTAGACTCACTGGTGCTATATACACTATCCATCAGTTGAAAGTGTGACAAGATATGTTCTGACAGCTGTAGCTGAGCGTGTTACACTGAAGGAAGTTTCAGGTACTCCCCTGTATATTCTCCCTACATACCTGGCCTTCGCCACTCTAGAACATCCTTGCCTTTCTTTATTCTCTATCTCCTGAGGAGCAATAGGTCCTTCTCACACCTCCAAGGAAGGCTCCCTTCCACGTGCCCCCAGTCTGACTGTAACTCTGGGGGGAATGCTTTTCATCTCATCCTAAAGCACCAACTCTACTCATTCACAGACTGTTTCTGATGGCAAGGCTAACACTGCTTCACTTTGCCTCACTCAACAAAATTTTATTAGCAACAATAATGATCATTCTTTGGGTGCATCTTCATTGTCTGGCTGGAATTTCACGATTGTCTCAAACTCTAGCTAGGGATCTCCTGGCATATTTGATGTTCCCCAAAGGTATTCATTCTCTCACTCAGCATTGATTTTTTTTTTACAATGGTTGAGAGTTCCTGGATTAGATTTTCTCTTCTGCACAATTTTGTGTAGAAAACTTACTCTCAGACTTCTGAATGATTGCAGTGATGTTATTGTAGGCCTACTTCAGAAGCCTTTACCTCTGGACCCTTGGAAAGGAGCATCTCATTTTGGCTCTACCCTGTATCTACCAGACCAGTGTGTGCACTTGAGCAAAATTCCCAGAGGGTGCACAGGTGCAGTAAACTTTTGGGAATACAGGTTGATGGCATAAGCACACAAGCCTCAGCCATTGCAGCTCCCAAACTGTAACCAGACCCAATCCCCCCAGGGACTCTCAACCCTGCAGGTTAAAAAACTAGTCTAACCTATGTCCTCTATTGTCCACTGCCCTAATCTCTGCATTCCTTTCCACTCATCAGGCTCCCAAAGAGGAAGGCCCACAAAGTTTGGAAAGCCTGGGAAAAGTTACATCTCCTTTGCCATTCTCCCATCCCTCTGAAACCCCCAAGCCAACTAATCTTTGTAAGACCTAACCTGATGAACGATCAGGCTGTCTTCCCCTGCTGGCTCCATGTGCATTTATTTCTCTCTTTAATAAATTCATTTTAGCTGTCCCACCTCCTTCTCTGTTCTCTGCTTCTTCCCTAACACAGGCTCCAGGCATCACTATTCCTTGCCTGAGCTGCCTTACCTATCTCTCACATCTTCTATTATTCAATACCGCCAAACAGCCAGCTTTCATTTTTCTTTAAGCAAAAATAATTTTCTTTATCTCCCTTTCTTAAAATCCTCCACTGGTTTCCCATAAAACTTGATGATCTTTTCCAGATCTGTCAGCCCTGCCCATTCACCCTTGGCCCCATGTTGCACGAGGTACACTGTACCTGGAACCCCCAAAGAAGCCAGATTTCACTTTTTTTTTCTCTTACGCCAAGTTCCTTCCTGCTTGGTAGTACTGTGCATGCCATATCTTTCCTGATAAGTTTTATCTCTACCATTCACAGCCCATGTCTGGCTAACTCTCATCTGACAGGCCTTGCCTGATGAGTTTTCATCTTGATCAAACCCTTACAGGTCACTTCTAAGCTTTTGGAACGTTCTCAAACACAGGACTTGACCATTTTCTTTCTAATGTCTAAATAGCTAATCTGTGAAAACCACTCTCCAGCATAAGGTCTGCTTTCCCCAACCATGTATAGGGGACGCAATTGTTGGTACATAGTGTGCTCTTAGCAAACATTTCTCAAATAACAAGGTCAGCACATTTTTCAGAAAATAACAGACAGCAAATATATTAGGCTTCTTAGGCTCTCCGGTCTCTGTGGCCAACTACTGATAGGCACAGATGGGTTCCAATAAGATTCGTGAATCAAACAAATGCCAGGTTGGATTGGTCCCGGAGCTGTAGTTTACTGATCTGTGTTGCACATACCTCAGCCATGGTTGCTTACTTCAGGGAGAATACTCTTCCCTGTACATTGCCTTTCTCACAACATGAGCCTTCTTTAAAGGCTTGTCATTTTAAAACTGTTGAACTATTTGTTTTCCAGGAACTCCTATGTCATGCTTCTGGCCATGAGTGACAGATCCTCCGGCACCCTTAAATTGCCATACCCTTTTCTGTGGCAAGATTACGAGTGGATTTCCCAGACAGCTCCTGGAGCAGACTGCACTTTCTAAAGATGGTCATGATATTCTGCATCCCTTATGCTCTTCTGCCGCGTAAATCCTCCACCCACAATCATGAAGTGAAGTCTGATTCTTCTCTCTCCAAATCTGCTCTGAATCTTATGCTGTGTGTCTTGGAGAGATGTTGTTTTGGAAAGGACCATGCAGCATCTGCCTGGATCCCGGCAGAATGCTCTCTCCAGGACAAGATTTTTTATCCATGGCCCCACCAATATGTGGACCCAAACAGTTCTTCATTGGAGGAGGGAAGGTTGCTTTGTGCATTCTAGGATGTTTAGCAGTAACCACTGCGTCTTCCAGTTGGATGCCAACAGGACCCCTCAGACTCACAAACCAAGGATATCTCCAAACATAGACAGACATCCCTTGGACAACATTATATACCTCCACTAGTCACCACTCACCTGCAGCTATGCTAAATCAGCTCCCAAATCTCTGCACTTGGGAAGACCACATATGGGCATTCTGGGTTAGCTGAACACAGGGGCCCAGCCACTTCTGGCAAAGCATTAGAAAGTGGATGAAGTCCCTTTGGATTTATAAGACTAGGTCAACAGGAGTCAAGTACCACCTAGTGGGTTCCATTCACATCAAAACTGCCAAGCCAAGCCCTGACCATATTTCTTACAAGCAGGTGCAGCCATTTGGCCTAGCAGTTAATAGCAGTTAAGATGAGCTTGAGTCCTGACTATGTCCCGACTTCCAGCAGGTGACATTTACAACTCTCTTTCAAGGTACCTATGTGAAAGAACCAGATTGAGTTCCCAGCTTCCAGCTTCAGCCCTGGACAGTTCTAGCTGTTATGAGAATTGGGGAAATGAACTAGAGGACTCATTATCTCAATTTTTTTAAAACTCATAACAATTTTTGATAAATACAACTCCTAAAACATAAAATTACTAAATCTTGAGAGATTTCTTTATGAAATCAAAGAGTAAAGCAAAGAGAATTTTGAGCTGGAAATGTGGTATTACCATAAGAAAAATGGAATCTATAGAACTGACTTTGGAGCTGAGTACCTGAGGAAGCTAGAAAACCCTTAGGAAGATTTATTGGAGGTCATGAAATTCCAGTAAACTGATTATAAGAGAGTAATGCAAAATACTGAAAGCTGGGAAAAATGGTAGCTTTGTTACAAGTTGGTCAAAACTCTCACCCGGGCCCAGCGTGGTGGCCTAGTGGCTAAAGTCCTCACCTTGAATGTGCTAGAATCTCATATGGTCAACAGTTCTAATCCCGGCAGCTACTTCCCATCCAGCTCCCTGCTTGAGGCCTGGGAAAGCAGCTGAGGACAGCCCAAAGCTTTGGGACCCTGCACCCACGTGGGAGGCCCATAGGAAGTCCTGCCTCCTGGTTTTAGATCGGTGCAGCACTGGCCGTTGCGCTCACTTGGGGAGTGAATCATTGGATGGAAGATCTTTCTGCCTCTCCTCTTCTCTGTGTATCTGACTTTGCAATAAAAGAAAAATCTTAAAAAAAAAAAAAACCTCTCACCTGAAGCAATATGGAAAGTAGAAAATCTACTTAATAAATTGATGAGTTGGCCTAAAGAGGTATTTAGACAGAATCCTGAAGAGTCCACATATCACAACACACGCTCATGCACAGAGATACAAACACACAAGTAGTTCATACATGGACTAAAGAAGGAATTCATTCTTAAGCAGATTACAAAGAGAGTATAAGCTCATGACTTGTGCCTCCAACTCCACTGGACAATGCTGCCTCCGCGCACAATGGGGTGTGCATAAACACTGAGTGATTTTGTAGAGGAAGACAGAAAGCAAAGGAGGGAAAGGAAAAAGGAAGAGTGTTCTTGAGGCTGTTAAACTCAGTGATGATGGCATCTCCTCTAAACCGCAAGTGATGCCAAGAACCGAGAGCCACCCCTCTGGCCAGAATTTGGTTAGCCTCCACTTTTCTTTCATCTTATTTGACACTCTAGGGGCCACAATACTGCACTTGCTGAACCTAGAAACCTCACAAGCATCATCCCACTCCCTCTTCATCCTTGCCTCTCAGCCCCATACTTCAGGGATTTCTCCAACTACACTCAAGGCAAGTGATTTTGTTGTCCTAAACACATAAACGACTCTTGCATGAAGGTGTCAAAGAGCTTAAATCCACCCTAAAGGTGTTTGATATAACCTGGACATGATATTAGGAAATAGCAACCGAGAGAGAGGTAGTTAAAACCATGCACGGTAAGGGGGGTAGTAGAAGCCTATGTCTGTTTCATTGAGTCATCAACACAACGCATAGGTTTCAGTGTATGTCCCTAGATCCATGCATTGAACCTTAATTCCTCAATGCAGCAGTATGAGAAGGTGGGGACTAGTGGGAAGTGCTTAGGTCTTAGGGTTAGAGCTCTCATGTGTGCATTCATGCCTTTCTCCAGTGAGTCCTTGCTCTCCTGGGACTGGATTAGCAAGGGGGGCTGTTACAAAGCAAAGTCATTCCTTCTGATCCTGTTCTATGTATACCTGCTTGCCCTCCTGCTTTCTGCCATGCAGTGAAGCAGCCCAAGGCCTACACAGACCCCATATTCTTGGACTTCTCAGCCCCCTGAATTCATGAAGCCAAATGAATCTACATTCTTTGTAAATCACTCGGTTCAGCATTCTATTACAGCAAAAGATAATAAACTGAGACATATGTAAAAGATGATTCTTCCCATTTTTAATTTTCCCTTTCACAGTTCACAAGCATCAGACAAACAGTAATGTTTTGGGTACCAGCAAGTCGTCTTTAGCTTACGCAGTATAGACATAACTCAGATCTGATGATAGACAAACACAAAAAGCTTGCTATCTACAACAGTAAAAGAAGAAAATGATTAGTACATTACTCAGTAAAATTTAGAGAAGGTTCAGTGAGCTTTAAAAACCATGTGAGTAAAGGGAGACCTAGGTGTGAGGTGCACCTGCTTGTCATGATTGTACTCATCTCAGTAGAGTCATTACAAACAGCTCAGCGTGGTCTCCAAAGGTCCTGGACATGAAGTAAGCAATAAAAACATCTGAAAGTGAACTGGAAGAAACAGTGCAGTGACATGCATCAGAATGTTCGTGTAACTCTATGGATTTAGTACAGGTGTAACAAGCTAAAGTAAAACAAACAACAACAACAAAAAAACAAAAAAAAAACCTGTTATTCATAGTGAGGTTGGCTAAGAAATACCACAGGACCTTGGAAAATTTGACTCTTTACTGTCTTATTGCCATTGCCTAAGAGCTGCAGGGGACTGGCCTTTATACAAATCATTTCCACTAGTTAACCCATGTGTGAAAAAAAGAGAGGGTTGAGAGCCACAAAATAGAACAAAACGTTGACACTGTATTAACAATACAAATGCAATCATTTTCTTGGACAGAATGAGCTTGGACAGACTGTAAATTGAATCCTACCTCAGTTATATGTTAATTATGACCTTCAACAAGTTATTTTTTTAACCTTACGCTTTTTCTTTCCTAGAACAGAAAACATGATAATACTGTTATGAGAACCTTTGGGGTTTGTTTAAAGCAAATTAATTTGTGAGGTCCAGACTTTCCCTGAGTAGGTTCTGGCCTGGCATCTCTACCAAAACAACTGAGAGTCAAAAACCTCCAAAATAAACTTTTTGGATCCTCAGAGTTCTCAAACACATATCACTCTGATCTTTTCATTTCCAAATGTTCTGCTTCTCTGGTACAAACACCATCACCAATTTAGTCGCGGAAACCCAAGACTTTTCCGTCATCCTTGGCTTCACTCCCTACATAGAAGCTATGTGTTAATCGTACTGGGCTTACTTCTGAATTAGATCCTGAAATTGGATGTTTCTATCCCCGTCACCCAAGTCCCAGCACCATTATCATCCAGATCACTGAAATGCCTTTGTAGCTTGCATCCTGATTTCTACTCTGGCCTCATGTGGCTACAGGCAGTTATTACTCATCAAATACCCACATGCTCTCCTGATTTGAGCAAGGTCGGAGCCAGGGTGGGGATGAGTTCTGATTAGTGGGAATGTTGGCAAAGAGGCTCCATGGTTTGGTTCCCAAGACACAGGAGTCTGTGCATGCATTTATTCTACAACCTTGAAGACAACATGTTGATAAGGCAAAACCACAAGATACATGTTGCCTTGGTCCCTGAGTCACTGCATGGAGAAAATGATTCCAAGAGAAACACCTAATCACAACAGGCTAGGTATAACACCAAAATAATAATAATAATAATAATAATAATAATAATAAACAACTCTTTATTATATTCAGACTCTAAAAATAATGTGGTCCAGATTATCCTGACCATAATCCATCCCCCACACTACAGACAGAGTGACAGTTCAGAATATCAATCATTGCATGACACTCCTTCATATCCTTTGACACCCATTTACGGTCAGATACAAATGCCCAACAATGACCTTCAACATTCTATGGGAACAGAACTCTGCCGAGCTGACGACGTTCTCCCACTTTGTCCAAAGTTATCCAAACGGCCACATTCCCCCTCTTTCTATTCCCCAGACATTCCAAAAATATTCACAATGCACACAGCCTTTGTGCATGCTCTCCTGCTAAAAATATTTCTCCCCAGAACTACCCTTACTTGGCGTCTTGCAGTAGTCTAAGTCTGACAGTAGGCATGACGGTACGAAATCCAACTTACACGATTATTTAACTGCAGAAATTTTGCCGCGTTTGCTGTCTACTTCACTCCACTGGAATATAAACTGCAGAAGGACAAAGTTTTCACTCATTTTTACCCACACCCTCCACACTTACTGAAATGCCTCGTATGGAGGAGGGATTCAATAAAAACCGGTGACTACTGCTACTGTTATCACAAAAAGTGAAGAAATGCATACCTAGCTTTACAGCTAATTAAATTCCAGCAGGGGTATTTATGTCTAGACAAGTATGTGTCTGGGATCTAGATCTGGAAAAATCTTAATGTGAGACCAAGTGGAACTTTGTTTCCATCAAAAATTTAGAGACGTACTCCATCAACACAGGAGTCCGGTAAGTTTGTGGAAAAAGTGAAATGGAAATGTAAGTGCTTGTTTTTGTTTGTATGTTTATTTTTATTTTTTTCTTCTATAAGTGCTTCTTTTAGCACACAAAAAGTGTGAAGCCCATACATGGCATGGGGCCTCAAGAAATTCACAAAAAAAACATGTCCTAGGAAAAAAAATTTTGCTTGGATTTCAAAGTTTTTGTACCAAGGGTCAGCAGTAGGGTTAAACCACTACCTGCAATGTTGGCATCCTAAAATCTGAGTCTTTGCTGCTTCACTCTGTTCAGTTCTTTGCTAGTGCGTGTGGGAAAGCAACAGAAAATGCTGCAGGCACTTGCATCCATTCACATTGAAACCTGAGCAGAGTTTCATATTCCTGGTAGCAGCCTGGCCCAGGCCTGACCATTGCCGTCATATGGATATTTTTTAAAAGATTTACTTAGTTTTATTGCAAAGTCAGATATGCAGAGAGGAGGAGAGACAGAGAGGAAGATCTTCTGTCCTATAATTCACTCCTCAAGTGGCTACAATGGCTGGAGCTGAGCTGATCTGAAGCCAGGAGCTTCTTCAGGTCTTCCACATGGGTGCAAGGTCCCAATGCTTTGGGCTGTCCTTGACTGCTTTTCCAGACCACAAGCAGGGAGCTGGATGGGAAGCGGGGCTGCTGGGGCACAAACCAGTGCCCATATGGGATCCCAGGGCATTCAAGGTGAGGAATTTAGCCATAGGTTGCCACGTTGGGAACCTATGAATGTTAAAAAAAAATATTTATTTATTTCAAAAATCAGTTACTGAGACAGAGGGCAGGGGAGATCTATCCGTTCGTTCACTTCCCAGATAGCTATAGCAGCCAGGCTGAACAGATGGGCCATGTTGAAGCCAGAAGCAGGAGCTTAATCCAAGTCTCCCATGTGGGTGTCAGAGGACCAATCACCAGGGCCACATTCTGCAGTTTTTCCCAGGCCATTAGCAGGGAGTTCAATTGAAGCGGAACAACTGGGACATGAACTAGTACCCATATGGAATGCCGGCGTGGCAGGCAGCAGCTTTATCCAGGGGAACACAACAATGGCCCTCCACTATCTTTTTTTTTTTTTTAAAATACTGTACTTAGAGTGACTTACATGTTACTCAAAAAAATACTTATAACTTCTGTGGAGTGCTAAAATACAAAAATTGCTTTGTAAAATGGCACAAATATGCAAACAAAACAAACAATGAAATTTCTAAGAAGAGTCACAAGAGCTTTGTTTTTGTTTCAGTAAGAATTTGGACACCTGGACAGCAGCTCTGATTGACTGAAAGGCAAGATGCCCCGTCTCCATTCTCACGTAGCCACCCCAGCAGAATTCTCGGCAATATAAAACATACCGTAAATCTGCAAGCAAAGGAAACTTAATACAATACTTCCATAAAAGGAAATATTCAGTTATCTAAAAAGCATGAGGCTTTATTTAATCTAAGATCCAAACAAGTGGTGTTGGTGATTAGTAGTGTTAGAGTTTTTCTTGCTCATAAAAATGATTTTTAAGTAGAAGAAAGCTAGTGGTCATACAGTGAAGTAACACAGTCACAATCACAGGGTTAAATGGATGCCCCGTGGTTGGTAACTTGGCATTAGGAACGTTGAATACATATCCCTCCTGACCATGATTTCAACTCCAGGGAACTTCTTTAATGAAGGGTTTGCACACATTAACAGGCACAACTTCTACAGAAAGATGATCATCAGAGACCTAAATATAATGACAAAGGCAAAAAAAAAAAATATCTAAAATCTAATTATATGAGGAACTACAAAGTAATTATCATCCACCCCCTGGATAAAACAATAAGTAGCATAAAAAATAATGACGAGAGGTAATAATCCTTTATCAGTGACGATTATCATTGATATTATCATTATCAGTGCTAATCAGCACGATCATCAGAAAAGGTCAAGGCCCTATAGCTTGCGTCGTGATCATCAGGAGGGAATCTTAACAATCGCTGAAGAATTGTTCAGCTGGTGGAGGCAGCCCGTGTGTGTGCGTGTTGCTGGATTGAGGAGAGGCCACGGGAGAGGCCATGGGAGAGGGGGATTCTTGGAGTTTGCATTCATGTAATCTCAAGAGAGAAGAGAACCAAGACTGTACAAGAACTCAGCAAAATGGAGCAGAAATCCCAGGACAATTCCGAATTCAAAGACACCTCTGAATTGCAAAGACACATCTTCTGGTTGCCTAGGTTACAGGCCCCCCCCCTCTTTGGCAGGGAGATTATAAAGCAGACAAGCAACATGCAAATGAAGGAAGCAGATAGGCGCATACAGCAAAGTTGGCTCTAAGAGCTCTGCCTTGGGGCAGGTCTACAGAAGAGTTTGGAAAGAGTTTGTGCCAAAGACTGAGGTGACATTCTCAAGAAAATCTTCCATTCAAAGTAAGGGAGGATAATTGTTGAAAGCTTGAGAAAAAAAAAAAATCAGATCCATTGTTATTCTCACCAAGATGACAGTCATGACCCGCTCAAGTCCACACGGCTTCAACTGCTTAGTTGGTGCCTTTTGTTACCTGGAACAATAAAACTTGCGACTGAAAGAGAGTTCCAGTTCCTTAAATGACTCTGGACTCAAACAGAGAGAAAGTGAGAATTGAGATAATATTATATACAAATTTAAATATATATATATATACACACACACACACTCTTTCTATGCTTTGTGCATAACTAATTTTACATATGTACACATATATAATCTATATAGAAATATTGGTTTATACAACGCAGCGAGAGAGTGAGAGATGTAGACATTAATAGTGATTTATTTAACTAATGAAATTATTACTGAATTTTCTTGATAGGTCAATGCCTTTTTAAAGCTTTCTAATGAGCCTGAGCTGCTTCTAAAATGTGAACATTAAAATGTAATTTTAAATACAGTCAGGCTGCTCTGCATGCCCAGGGGTACAGACCTGCCATTGCCATGTCAGCACCAGCGGAAGGTCATCATCTGGACCCAGGCTTATGCTGGGCGGCCTCTTCAGAGCAGACCGGACAGAAGCCCACTAGCCTTCTTTGGATAGACTGAATTCACATCCTTTAATGAAGCTTGGAATAGACAGACTGCGCCAAGAGCTGATGAGTCCCTTGAGTGTATCTTTATGATCGTTATAATTGGTACAAGACCAAAGTACACACAATCCCAGCCCTTGGGCCCTTTATGAGTTAGAACTGGTGAAAACCACGTCCCAGGGCTGGCATAGAGATCATACTCTTTAGAGACACACTTCAGCCGAGCCAAGTCCAGATGTCAGGATGTGACCAATCATACATCTGGGGCTCAGAAAGTCACAGGGGTCACTATACACCATTGTCAGTGAATTTCCTGAAAATCCTGTGCAAGCACGTTCAACCTGACAACCATAAATGCACGTTCACTTATGGGTTATATTCTGCTAGAAATGAAGTAAGAATAAACATTAAATTGTGGTGAAGTTGGATGGCAGAGTGGTGAAAGCACTGAAGGTATACAGACCCAATATCTCAAAGAAATCAGCAGTTTACAAATGGATAACTTGTTTTCAGAAGGGACAAAGTGATGTCCAATACCGTTTGTTGTGACAAACCATCCATATCAACGTGAGATGCTCAAGTCCACCTTGCCCATGGTCTCACAGAAGAGGACTGGTGACAACCAAGTGAAACAGCACAAAGCACCACAGAAACCTCAATTCGTGCAGCTCACACAATTCTGTGTGCAAAATTAAAAGTGCAGCCAGTTTTCTGCTCCATAGGTCAGCAGCGGACAAGAACAGAGCTTTCAGAGCAACGGTTTAACCATGAGGATCAGGATCATGAAGCATCTCCTGAGAGAGCTGCAACAGGGTGACACTGAAGACAACGCACAATCAGAGCAGTGGTCCCCGAGAGGTAGACGTGGTCCAACGGGCAAAGGGACCAACTGGTCAAGGGCAAAGGTCACGGCAACAGTTCGGGGAGGTCCCACGCATTCTGCTTGTCGACTTTTTTAAAGGGTCAAAGAATGATTACACCAGCTCATACTGAGACTGTCTTGGAAAAGTTACTCCAGTCTTTAGCAGAAAAATGCATGCAAAAGCTCTACCAGTAAATCCTTCACCACAACACTCCAACTCATTCCTCTCATCAAACAAAGGCAATTTTCCAAGTGTTTTGATGGAAAATCATTAGACCTGCACATTACAGTTCCGATTTCACTCCTTCTGACTTCTTTTTGTTCTCCAATATTAAGAGCTCTTTGCAGAGAACCCATTTTTCTTCAGTTAACAGAGTTAAAAAGACTACACTGGCATGGTTAACGTCTCAGTACCCGCACATTGATAGGCTAAGTGGCTGCAATCATTGCTTACAAAAATGTCTTAAACTTAATGGAACCTCTGTTAGAAAACAATTTCTCTTTTAATCTTTTTTTTTTTCAGATTTGTTTTGTTTATTTAGTTAAAGGGAAGAAAGAGAGAGAGATCTTTCATACAGTGGTTCATGCCCCAGAAGGCTGCAAAAGCCAGATTTGGGCCAGACAGAGTCAGGAACCTAAAACTCCATCCAAACCCATCTTCCCAGGTGCATCATCAGGGATCGGGACTGGAAGCAGAACGTCTAGCATCCCACTGGTGCTCCCATATGGGATTGGCCAGAATCACAAACACTGGTTAAATCCATCCTGGCTGGCCCCCATACTGCAACCTTGTAACTGCATTCACTGCAAAGTGTCTGAAATTTCCTCATCTCCTAAGGCAAGGTCCGCTGTTAAATACTGTCAGTTTGACTTTATATTTTTAATCATTCTGTTGAAGACTTAGAATTTTAAAACTGGCTTTTGGAGTGTCAGAACATATTACTGGTTTTTTTCTTAATCATCTTTTATTTTATTTGAAATGCTGAGAGATGGAGAGAAAGAGCTAGCACTTGAGACTGACATAGGGCTCCCTATCACTGGCTCACTTCCCCCAAAACTTGTAACAACAGAAGCTGGACTGGGTCAGAGCTGGGAGCTGAACACTTAACCCAGGTCTCACACTTGGGTTTTAGGAACCCACTCACTTGAACCATTGTTGCTGTGCCCCCTCCACCCGCAGGATGGTACACATTAGCAGGGAGCCAGAATTAAGAGCAGAGCCAAGACCTGAACCTGAACATGCTGGCCTGGAATCTGGGCATCCCACGTAGAGCCGACTGCCAGGTCAAATGCCCAGTGTTCTTCTCATAGTATTGCTAACATGGAGCTCAAACCCAGCCCTGCAAAAATGTCCATTCAGCTGTCTTCCTGTTGCTGGGCACACTTGCCTTGCCCATATTACCTTAACTGTATCAATTACTGCAAATAATTTTCAGCTACTTTTGTTTCATTGCTCTAGAGGTTCTTTCATTTAAAACTCAGCGTTAGGCGTAAGCCCTTTACCAGACAAATGAGAATGACAATGCATTGCAAATAATTGAAATCAAATAAAAACACAGGCAGCTCTGGCAGACCATCTGTGCTGTGAGATCCCCATGCATGCCCTGGAGTATCCCACATCCCACTCATCAGAGCTACTGAGAGCGCAATCCATGGTACAGCGCCAGTCCTCAGACTATCTCCAACCCTCTGTGAGATAAAGAGAAAAGCAAAAACTACTGGCAATTTGAAAGATAACACTATGTCATCTTGGTTCACTCTCGAGAGGGAGGCTGGTATATATGGGTTTTTTTTTTTCTATTTTCAGTCAATTCATGTTACAGAAACGCGTCTTATTCAACTTTTTGAAAGGGTTGAGGCCAAATGGAAAATACTACTACTACTACTACTACTACTACTAATAATAATAATAATAATAATACCACTCAGCCCTTTGTTATGAAGAGTTGAGAAATACAGTGACACCTGCACACGTGACACCTAGACAGACTGATGTGGACAGGAAAGAAAGCCAGCATGGAGGCCTGCATGCAGATGGAGTGATGTGGACACTCGGGCCATTTGTTACCAACATAGAAACATAGAAAACAGACAGGGACCCAAATGTGCAGCATCCCAGGGTACTTCTCCTGCTGCACAACCTGAAAGCAAGGAGTGTGGAACGCCGGGAACCTCAACTGCAGAACAGCTGTTTACAGACTTCAGCTAGGTGGGGTCATCCTGAAGAATCCTGAGGGCAAAGGAGTAGGACAGAAAGCTTCCTGCCTCATCGGACCAGAGCAGCAGGGAAAACAGGAAGGGAGAATGCTACACCCCCACAGTCGCTCCTCACAGTTGCTGCTCACAGACCTGCATCCTTACAAGGTGATGGGTATTCTGCTGAGATCTCCATGAACCATTGCTCCAGCCTTCAGCTCTGCATGCAGGCAAGCTCAGCAGGTGCCCAGGGCCAAGCACTTCCCCACAAACACGTGGTAAACACTGAATTGTCTTTTCAAGTTGTAGGGGGATAAGACCTATCAAGAGATACTCTAATTCTATCATTCTCCATGTGACCATATTAATGACCTAGTAAAATCTCTCTGTGCATTCAAAATCCACATTCCATTGGTCTGAGACACTACCCAGACCCTCAAGAGAATGGGGGTAGGGAGTCCCTTCCATCGGAAGTGTCATTTTTCCAAATCCAGGCAGTGGAGCACAGTTCATCCTTCCCCTCAATCATCATCGCAGCTGTTAATTTGATTAGCGTGGGTTAAAGCCCGCTGCCTACTGGGAATGGACAGACACAGGTCACAAACATTAATGAAATCCAATCTCCATTCCAGTGAAATGTGTGTTCTGGAAGGGAGATGATACGATCACAGGAGTAATTAAAATAACTGGTTACAAAGGGACAGAGGGTTTGGCAAACGCCCTGGGGAGAGAACAGAAAAAGACTAGTCCTTTGAGTCTAGGAGACTAGGAAAGCTAAGAGTGAGATGGGATGCTGAAGTTAAAGAGCAAATAGAATTTTCCCAGAGAATGACAACATCACACTATTGCTGGTTCAAGGAAGGTATTAAAAGTAATGGTTGGCAAAGAGGGTGCCATGGTCAAAGACTCTACATCCTCCTCCAACCCCTCTATTTTTCACATCCCATTCATTGGGCCAAGAAGGACAGCAGGCACAGTGGGTAGGGGATGGGCTTAGGAGACACATGTTCACTCCAGTCCTGGTTCCTCGCCTTAACAGTACGTGACCTTGAGCAAATAACGTAGCCCCTTTGATGCTACGAGGATTTCTTCACCCGCAAAATAATGAGCCAAATGTCTTCCTTACCTGAAAGACTTGTGGAGAGGCTGCATAGGAAATGACTGACATATTGGAGCTGGTGACTTGAGTTCTATGATTATTACAATTCTTTCCTAGAGAGCTTTTAAACCAGCCAAGTTTGCCAGGCACCCAGGAGCCCTACCTGGTGCCTATGAATCTTTAGTCTGCTTCTCACCAGCTCTTTGACTATCCCTTAGGTAGTGTATTCCTGAGATTTCCTTGATTTCAGGCAAGTAGAGGAGACAACAAGAGAGGTACCTGTGGCTCACTAGCTCTGGTGTGACCTCGGCAGATGTTCCAGTTTGCCTGTGCAGCAGAACCAACTACTCCCAAACCCAGGGCTTCAAACAGCTACTATCTGTTATTGCTGACAGTTCAGAGAGCTAAGGAACTGGCCCTGGTGACCAGTGGCTGGAATCATCTGGGACCTTAGAATGAATTCGGTTTTTACTTCTCTGGATATGGTTTCCATCCTGGACTCTGCAGCGGTCCAGAAAGCAAGGCAGTCTCCTAAGGATGAAGAACTTCCATAATGTCACTTTACCAGGTTCCAGCCAGCAATAAGAAGCAAGAAGACTTAGCACAGCAGGAGCCAGTACTGCTGTGTCATCTCAGGCTCTGCCAGGGCACCTCTGTGGAAATGCTAGAAGGCAAAGTGGGCCTATCCACACACATGGTGGGGCTCTAACACCCAATCCCTTCCAGAGGTCCCCTCGCTTTTAGCTGAGCTGGATGGAAAAGGTCTCTCCTCATAGTCCCTGGTTTCAGTCCTCTCATCTGTAAAATAAGGGGGAGATAGTCTGACCTGGTGGAACCCAGGTGCAAGGACCTGCTGGAAACAGCTCAGAACCTTCCTCACCTGTGCTCTTGCTCCTTCCTGTTCATGCCATCTCTGTTCTTTCTCAGAGTCAATCACACATACACATGGGCATTCAGCTATCTGTCCATTTGTCCTATCCATGGAACTGTTGGTCTCTTCTGTATGGATTATCTCCTAACACACACACACACACACACACACACACATAGTGCCAGTCTCTGTTCCGAACACTGCATAGATATGAACCCCTAGAGCACCTGTGAAGACACTGAGACACTGCCATTCGGTTTTGATTCCCAGTTCAGGGTCCTGGCTGAAGTATCCTGTCAATGCAGACCCTGAAAGATGGGTCTCAAGCAGTAGAGTCCATTTTTACTCATGGGAGAGGTTGAGATTGCGATTCTAGCTCCTGTTTCTGGCTTTGGCCTTGGCCATCCCCAGCTGTCCCAGGATTTGGAGGAAGTGAAGCAGCCAGTACGAGCTATCTCTTTCTCTCTGTGCCAAAGGGAGGAAAGAAGGAAATAAAAGTGCTTTATTTTCAAATATATTTTAATTCTCTAGTCTTTGGAATATCTTAGTAAGATACTCACTGTTAACAACTCCATGTTCTATGAAGCAGGTAGAGGCAGAAAGTAGGTTTCAAGCTTGAGAGTTGGCGACTGCCTTTTCTGACCAACAGGTGCCCACAGCTTCTCAGCTGGCCTGCCAGGGGTCTGGCTTCTGGGATATGCCCTGAACTAACAGCAGAATCTAAGACATGAAAACATACCAAGGCAACTGAGGGGAAACCCGAGGATTCAAGGCTCACCCACCCATCAAACGTTCCTCCACTGTCTTGGGGACAGCTTCCATGTCTCTAAATCGAGATTCCATCACACACTTTACCTGGGGAAACCAGGCCCTCACTTAACAACGCTTCCCTGGTCTGTACCTTTGAAGGGGATAAAAGATTTTCTCCTTGGCCCACCTGACGTCAATTCTGACACAGGTGCAACAGATGCTAGGGCACTTCATGCCCAATCTGCACATGAGTGAGATGAGGGCAGAGAATCGTCCCAACTGCCCATCACGGGGATCAGCATGCCTGTGAAGTAAGACTTAGTGATATTCAATGAGGGAATGAATGGTAAGAGGCTGCTATGTTTGGATGGTCTCACAAATACTCAAAGAATCCCCAGTATCATGACTGAGATTGTTAGAGAAGGGGTGGGAAGGAAACAAGCCAGATTAGCTCAGTGGGATGACAGAGTCTGTTTGGTGGACACTGCAGAGGCAGGTACAGGAGTTGAGGTTGGACCAGGAGCCAAGGAGGGAGACTGGTTGAGCTGAACTCAGTTCAGGTCTAGTTCTACTGTACATTATTCTATGTAAACCTAGGCACATGACTTAGAAGCCTGAGCATTCACTCTCCTATCTGCAAGGTTGTGACAGCAATCTCTACCTGCTAAAAGAGTGTCTAGGACATTCTTGCAGTTTAGTAAACCCTGAAGCATATTCCTACCTTTGGGAAGATTGTAAGGGGGTGTGGAGATCTGGACAGAACAGGGGTGCCAGGGCTCCCCATACACGCCTCACACAGCAGCCCTCCTTGGACACTGAGGATGCCCCGCCCCTGCTGCAGATGCACACTCAGAGCAAGAACAGAACTGTGTACATCTCTGCTCTCACAACACAACTCTTGGTTCATATTCTGCACCTGCCACTTTTTTGGGGGGGGCGGGCAAGTTCCAAGGCCTCTTTTGTACCTTAGTCTCTTTAGCTATTTAGTGACGTTAATAACTATTTTTTGTGATCTTTGTACCATCAAATCATTACAAAACAGTGGCTTCAGATAACACCCAACTCTCAATTTTTTAATTTACTAGAACATGCTCTTGTCATTTGGACAGAGCTTGACAATGGCTGATCACTGTGCCACATGCCATCAACTAGACCTGGCCTTGGGTGCTGGAGAGGCTCTTGCTAATGTGGCTTCACCTGATGGCTGGAGAGTTGGTGGAACTAACAGCTGAGAGCTCAGCAGAGCTCACTGGCTTGGGGCTTCAGTTTCTCTCTACACAACTCCTCTTCTCTGCTTAACACTCAGGATACGCAGACTTTCCACCTGGCAGATGGCTTTGGGGGCAATGTGAAAGCAACTTTGGGGTGTGGCGATTGAGGCACAAACCTGTCATAGAACAGGTCTGTAATATTCACTGATCACATGCCAGATAAGGCTGGAGGAGGCTTTGAGAATGTGTGAGTAGCATGGAGGTATGATTTACTGAACACCAGCTCATCATGGTCCTGTCTTTCCCATAAGGCTGTGAGTGGGACTAAATGTATCCACACATCTCCAACACTGAATCTTTGAGTTTCCTATTGGTGCTGAGGCAGTACGGTGCAGTGATCAAAGCTGGGGTTGGCGGGTGAGTCAACCACCCCAACTCTACCCCCTCGTTACCATTTACTAGGGAGAAATCTACCTAACCCCCATGTGTGCTTCTAACCCCTCATCTGTAAAATACAGAAAATAGTGCTTACCTCTTGAAGTTAGTGTGAGGATGTCATACTTTGGTCTGTAAAGTACTTAGAACCAGGTCTGGTACACAGCAAATGGAATGAAAGTGTAAGAACCCCAGGCCAAGCCAACTCTCATCTCTGAGTCACGGCTGTGGTCAAGTTGCTAGCAGCAACATTTCCCATGAAGCAAGGATGATTGTATACAGACATTGCCCTCCTCCTTCTCATTCTGGCATGCAGGCTGAGGTCACAGAGGGCCTTTTCCTTCTTCTGCTACTCTGCCACTTCCTGAGAGACCCTAGAAAATTTCTGTTGGCTCCTGCAATAGCCTTTGGTCAGCTAGACCCTGCAACCCTAGAGTCTAGCAAAGCAGCCAAAGTGCACCTACTATAGGGGGGAAGCCCTGAAGTCCCATCCTAGCCAGTCTCTCTACCTTCCCATCCTGCTGAGAAGGGTCACACTTGTTGTATTTCTGGTACCCCTCTTTGTGACCGTCCCTTGAGTAATTAATGCATGGAAACAACCCCTCTTTAACCAAACAAAACTATCCTCTTGGGTGGTAAAAGGCGATTTGCACGGTGATAGAAAAATAGCATTTTTTAAAATCCAATCCATAATTAGGTCTTGGAGAAACAAATTAAATGAAGGCAAAATTATGTGTCTTTAGAGCATGAATACTGATCTGCATAATGATGTACATTTAATGGTTTTAATTTCCAAGGGAAACTATTTTTAAAATGAGTTTAGAAAATGTATTTTCCCCTTCGATTCCATGTCTATAAAGTTAAGTCCCCAGGCCTGGTGCTGTATCATCCCAGCCTGTAATCCCAGCTAATTAGTGATGACATTTGAAACCTAATAGAGCCAAAGTGTCTTCCACCACTGAGGGCACCCTGCTATGCCAGGTAAAGAATTAAGGCAAGAGTGAAGGGATGCCGAGGGTAAGGCGTGGAAACTTTGTCTTGCCCCATGTTACTACCTGGTTCTCAGTGCTCAGGCAAGGGAAATGTCACGGGGGGGACAATGATAATAGCAACTGTTGTCATCCTGGATACCACAGTATTGTAACATCCATTTTTGTTATTATCACTTCATTGGGTGGTGATGTTAAAACCACCCTCTCCAACTTAAGTTAGCTCAGCCGCCAATGAGACAAAGTGAGTGTTGGCCCACAGTTAATTTTGACCTATGTCTTTGCCCAATGGAATATGCTTTGGCTTTCTTAAACACTTGACACATGGCAAGTATCCAACTGATTTTAGATATTACTATTAGTAGTAGCATAATTTGAACACCTCAACTCCAAACAAAAACAGTACCTCCCACTTTCCAGGCTGTTTGGAAAATGAGAGGAAAATGCATAAAAAATACACTTAGCCCTTTGCCGGTCACGTGAGTTATTTGCAATTTAGTTCCTCCCTTTGGCTCTTGTGGATTTGCTCCATTCATTTGCTTTCAGGACAATCAGACCAAGTCAACAGCAGTCAATTGAGAGCAATGCACCTGCATCATACATTATGTCTTAAGAAAACATAACAGGGACCAACACAGTATCCTAGTGACTAAAGTCCTTGCCTTGTATGTGTTTGGGAATCCCATATGGGTACTGGTTCATGTCCTAGCCACTCCATTTCCCATCCAGCTCCCTGCTTGTGGCCTGAGAAGGCAGTCAAGGACAGTCCAGAGTCTTGGGACCCTGCACCCACATAGGAGACCCTGAAGAATCTCCTGCCTCCTGGCTTCAGATCATCTCAGCTCTGGTCATTGCGGCCACCTGGGGAGTGAATCAGCAGATGGAAGATCTTTCTCTCTGTCTTTCCTTCTGTTAAATCTGTCTTTCCAATAAAAATTTTAAAAGTCTTAAAAGAGAGAGAGAGAGCACACGTGGCTGGTGCCTCACAGGGATAGCTATGAGATACAGGCCAACAGCCCAGACATAAATACATATTTGCAATATATTCAAAAGATTCTCAAGCATAGGTTTTCCAATCTTTGCTTTTTTTCTTCTATAAGAGCCCCAAGAGGTAGGAGTTAAGCTTGGTGTCCCATGCAAGAGCTGTCCTGCTTGGCTTAGCGTCCAGACTTTGGTAGAGAACCCATGCCATGGAGGGTTACTTCTCATGGGTACTGAACAGTATGGACACCAAGCTCCATCTACACCAGCAAGGTTCTCAGTGGAAAGTATCAGGTAAAAGACATGTCTTTCGGCATATTTTCCCACCAAACACTGTAAGATGCAGCTCCTGCACAAGGGAACACATAATCTAACAGCACTGCTAACCTGAAGCTTTTGAGGGTTTCAGGATTTGGACCCGTGATGAATTCCTGACAACTATTTAGGAAATAAAGACTCTGAACTCAGTTGTGCGAAAAATATGTAAGTTTCCTTAAGTATTCCAGTAAGAATGGGGCAGCTGCCATTTGCCAAGAACCTGCCATCCACTGTTTCAGTTTGTGCTTTCCACGATGCTGATAGCGCTGAGCCCAGTGAAGCTAACCAGTCAGCACCTGGTCACACAGCAAGCAGAGTATCTGCATGTCAAACAATGGTTTCATCTCCATATAAAACCCAAAGAGCAGCTTTGAAGACAGCTGGCTTGGGATTCAGCACAGGCAGCTATGTGCAGAGAGGATAGAGTGATAGCTACCCCTTTCTGTTTTAGATCATCATTTCAAACAAATATTTACTGAGCCCTCTCGGTGCAGGTGATGTGCTGAGGGGTAGGGATCCAATGCAGAGTCATGGGCAAGGTCACTGCTCTCTCAGGGTCCCCAGTGTGCAGAGCTAACAGCCAAACCAATGACTAATTGTCCTATCTTGCTGTGCAAGTAAGTTCAGAACAGCCAACCCAGTGGAGGGTTCATCAGAAGAAGCCTCCTAAAGAAGTAGCAGTGACAATAAATTCTATAGGGTGCTAGCCACTGAGAAGCTGTGAAGGGGGCCAGGAGACCTATGCATTTGACACAGGTCTCCACTAGGTCAGTGGTCAGTAAAACAAGCTCTGGAAATACTGGAGACCACATGTTGCCACCTCAAATGCCCCAAACAGAATTACACTTTCCAAGTCCTGCTGGGCAGCTCATTTGAGTATTCCAAGCTGAATTCTGCAATTCTGAAGAGGTGAGGATACCACAAGAACAAAGAACAAAGAACAAAGAAATGCTTAAGACGCGAAAACATTTTTATCAGCCTTCTTGCAATGTGGTTTGCTTCTCTCCAAGATGCGGAAAACATTGAAAACGTCTTTCTGAAGATCTCAAACATCTGCTGAGTGGGCCAAACGCACCCTGCCCTCTTCCTTTTTGCTCCACCCACAATCTTCATATCCACCAAACCTCATATCAAGTGACGCTCTATTACAACATGTATAATTCCGAGCCACAATCAAGAGCCCGTGCTGGGCCAGTCCCTTCCCCCACTGTCGCTGGGTGCGCACAGCAATGCCCATTTAATGCATGTGCCTGATAATTAAATTTAGCATAATTACTTTTCCAAATGATCACTGACACACTATTGTTCTGAAAGGATTAGTCCTCAGAGCCTACAAAATACAGTCTGGTCTTTGGATCTAAACGAGATTCCAAGGAATGTTATTTAGACTAGCCACAACCCCTAATGCACACTTTAATATATCCCTTTTTTTTCCTGTTACAGTCATTTACTGATAAAATCAAACTGAATGTGGATTCTGCTGGGTTGGGGAGCTCCCTATCCACAGATGCCAGCTGGGCTGTCACGGAAGGTCCACTGTGGAGACTGAATGGGATGCACTCTCTTGATCAGCCAGAGTGCAGCCTGCATCTCAGTCAGCCTCTCTTTTCTGAGCCAGGGACAAAAGCAGTGGATATTGTTCCTCCTCACCCATTGACCACAAAGGTGGTTGGGGTTTTGACTCAGGAGAACCCAGGGCCAAAGGAGTGCAGTGGGGAGACAAAAGAACTTCAGATTTAACGTAAGAATGCTAGACTGTCCTCTAGGACAGGGTAAGCCTTGAGTGCCCACTCTTAAGCCAAGTGAGCAGCCAGGTGCCAGGCAGACATCAGCTTGTTGATGAAGCAAAATCATCTTACAGCAAGTATTTCTAAGCTCTTCTTACTACAAAGACACGCCAAGCAGCCTCAGGGTTAAAACTAAATCCAAAGTTACACACCGTACTTGTGACAAGGCTAGGCTTTGCAACCATAAGCTACAAGAAGGCAAAGCCAGTATCTCTCTGGCAACGGGGAAACCACAGCAAAACAGAGAGTATCTTGGGGGCTGAGGTGCAGGGGGACCACAGGTAGGTAAGGGTTTCCTATGGCCTGAACAAAATGTGTTGCCCTTTGGTATCTCTGGTCAGTGACCCAGAATTGGCGGCCCATGCTGTAACTCTCATCTCCTTTCCTCTGATGACCCACCTTTGCATTTTCTGCATTCTACTCCTCAAAAGAGGGTAATCTGTAGTGATGCACTAGAGGATGCTCAGAGACTATAGTTCCTAGCTGCATTGTCTCTTTTAAATAAGTACAGATATTATGATCATCTTTGCAAGGGTGTGAGAGGTGGGGGACATAGGAGGCTCATTTATACCCTCTCTTGCCTATGGTCCTAGACATACTGAGGTTTGATCCTTCCACCTTGCTACCTTCTAATTTGCATGATAGGACTTATCTCAGAAAACCTTTTCCAAATGCTAAGTAACCCCTCATCCCTGCACCAATTGATCTGATTAAGAAAATCCCAGCGGACCAAATGCTGTGTGAAGACATCACCAATATGTATCTCCCATGTCAGAGCACATTTTAATCTCATTCTCTAGACAGAGGCAGTGCAGGTGGCTTCATGCGGTGAGATGGATATTCCCGCTGTTTTAACCAACAGCCTCTGCATCCGTCAGAATCTTCAGCATGGAGACAGATTTGAATATGTATAACATTTATTAGCTGTAGCATTAGCTCTGACATTTCAATTTAATCAGTGTTACTACAGAAGAGTAAAGCGACTCTCTCATCCTCATGCATAAACAGCATTATCTTTTCATTTCCAAAAGGTACTCTTTCGTGAGCTGAGACACTCAGGGAGTAATTTCATCTCTGTGTGGGGAGGCAAAAGAGGAGAGTCTGGCCGAGCCTCTGTGAGACTGCATCTGAAGATTAAATAATACATAAATTATAGGAGAGGCCACAGAGAAGCAGACCTCTGGGGACTGCTGCATGTCTCAATGTTAGATCTTAATAAAAGTGAAATAGATATGTTGTTCTGCCCAGTGAGAAATCCAGTTTGTTTAGGAAAATGGCTGATGGATTCTGAATCTGTGGGTCTATCCATGGGGAGGTGACAAGAAGTGACAAAGAAGCTGAACCACCTCTTTCTAGGTCAAGAGGCAGTAATCCTGAATAATGAGAGAGCCAGCGTCCTGAGCTCTGTCCTGCAAGGTGCCTGGATGAGCTTCGATGCTTGGTCAGGGTACCTCTGTGCAACCCACCCACTGCACAGTCTCAGAGATAACTACAGGAACTTGGTCTCACTCTGTATGACCACCCCTCAGTGGGACCCTCTGAAAACAGCGAGAGGGAGATGGAGATGAAAGAGGTTTCCCTGCTCCCCTAGGAATCAGCCATCAGGGCTATTGCAGGCAATCCCTGAATCTCACAAAGCAGGATTCAGGCTCTGGGTCCAAGCTGCACTCAGGGGATTTTTCCAGTCCTGAGAAATATCCTTTATTCCTGAGTCCACTTAGACTCAGGAGCCCTGTAGCCTCAAGTTCATGGACTAACTTAGCATCATTGCTCCAATCTTGAAATACAAGCATTTCTGAAGCCATGGTATACTCTATCATCAGCTTACATTTCTCCTTAGTGCAGCATATTAGTCACAGGACAGATCCAAGGAAAAGAGGAGTAGGGCTGGCATTGTGGTTTAATAAATGAAGCCTCTGCTTGGTTCAAGTCTCAGCTGCTCCATTTCCAACAAATTCCTTGGTAATTCTCCTGGGAAGGCAATGGAGATGACCCAAGTCCTCGGGCCCCGACAATCAGGTGGTAGCTACTGGCCTCTGGCTCCTGGCTCCTGGCTCCTGGCTCCTGGCTCCTGGCTCCTGGCTCCTGGCTTTAGCCCAGAGCCAGCCACTACAGCCATTTGGGGAGTGAAACAGCAGATGGGAAATCTCTTTCTCACTCTCTTAATCTCTCTCCCTCTGACTCTGTCTTTCAAATAAATAAAAAAATTAAATCTTGGGGCCCGGCAGAGTAGCCTCATGGTTGAAATCCTTGCGTTGCATGCGCCAGGATCCAATATGGGCACCAGTTTGTATCCTGGCTGCCCCGCTTGTAGCTTGGGAAAGTAGTTGAGAATAGTCCAAAGCCTTGGGACCCTGCACTACATGGGAGACCCAGAAGAAGCTCCTGGCTCCTGGCTTCAGATCAGCTCAACTCCAGCCATTGCCTGCAGCTGGAGAATGAGTCAGAGGTTGGAGAGTCTTCCTCTGTCTCTCCTCCTCTCTGTATATCTGACTTTCCAACAAATAACTAGTAAATCTTTAAAAAAATAAATCTTGTTTTTAAAGAGGAGAAAACTGAAAGCAAAAATCAAAGTCATGTCATTTTAAAATTCTACTCATCTGGAAATAAGAAGGGTGGTCTTACTTGTAGCAAAAATGGCAGCAATGACTTTTTGTGGTCCCAAAGAGGACAAAGTAAGTGGTTCAATGGCTTCTTCAGGACAGCCAGGGTATCTTTATATTGAAGGCTGATTTAGAAGTTAGAATACTCCAAGTGCTGAACAAAGTAACTGACAAACATCCTAATTGTCATCTTCAAGACAACCCCATAACTTAGAATTATTATTATGATCTCAGTTTTTTAATAGATAAAACTGAGACCTGAAGAAGGTGCATAACCAGTCTACCATCATATAGGAAGAAAATAGTTCAACTTGGACCAGGCGTCTGCCTCCAGGTACCCTATATTAAACCTTCTAGGGTCACGGGGAATGATCATGAACTAAGAACTCCAGATGCAGAACTCCATCCAAAGGGCTGATGCCTTGGTGCCTTTCTTTTTCTATGGTCCTGCCAAAAGCGAGGGGATGACCTAGCACTGTGTTTCCATGTGTCCTCTTCAGTTTTGTAAAACTTGTAAGAATTAGCTGCTTCACTGGAAACGATGGAGACCACTGTCTCAGCCAACTTCCCCGTAGTCACACTTCGTCTTGCATCTGCTGCTGTGGGTGCAGCAGTTGAGACATTTTGGAAAGTTGAGTTTTGGCTACATTTCAGTGGGATGCATTTTCATGGTCTAACGTCTCTTCTGTGGGTAGTTAATGTCTTGCTTACTGTCTCCGGATGGGAGTTCAGGAGGTTAATTATTCTGTGTGTTGACTCACCCAACCCATAGGTGAGGGAGTGGAGTGGCTCCACAAGTTTTGCATGTTAAAACTGACATTTGTGATGCCATCAGCTGACACCTGAGAGCTGGTTCAAATTCTGGCTACTCTGCTTCTGATGCAGCTCCCGGTCAACGTGCCTGGGAAAGTAACAGAAGACAACCCAAGGACATGGACTTCTGCACCTACGTAGGAGTCCTGAGGAAGCTCATGTTTCCTGGCTTTGAACCAGCCTAGCTCTAACTCTTGTGGCCATTTGGGCAGTGAATATGTAAACAGACAATCTATTTCACTCTCTATGTCTCACCCCTCTGTAATTCTGTCTTTCAAAATAAACCAATCAATAGATTTTTAAAAATCAACTGGAAAAAAGGAAGTATGTGGTAGTGGAGAAAAACAAGGTTTGAAATCAATAAACCAGCTGTGGAAAAATCTACCGAATCTTCCAACTTGGCATCTGAATGAAGCTTGGGTGAGGCTTCCCCAAATTTCACAATAATCTTACATTTATGACTCATTAACAATGATGAACTAAATTGGACTTTGTGAATAGTTATTAATAACACTTTTAATCACAAGAAAGGAATTTGCCTGTGGAGGAGACAACTGCACTCCAGGCAGCACCATTCACAACATCTAAGAAACGAAAGCAACCTGGTGGCCACCCACTGATGAATGCATAAACAGCAAACTTACACAGAGAGTACTATTTAATCTTTTTTTTTTTTTTTTTAAAAAAAGGATAAAATAGAGCATTTGCGACAACACGGAAAGAGCTGCAGCTGAGTGAAATAAAGCAGGTACAGGAAGATGAGGGTCACATGACGTAAGTCGGAGGTGAGTTGGTCTCTTGAAACAGAATGGAATGGTGGTTACCAGAAATGGGGATGGTAGGAGAGCAGCTGGAGCAAGGGAAAGGATTATCCAATGGGTATTAACTTATGGTCAGACAAAAATAAGAAGCTCTGGTGTCTTATTTCCTAATAGGATGACTACAGGTCAGAAAAATGTATTGCACATTTTTTAATTAAACAAAAAGGGAAGAAATTAAAGCACTTTACACTTAAGAAATATGAATCGTTGGGAAGAAAGTAGTGTTACATCATGTAGACACATATTGGAACATTACATTGTACCCCATAAGTACATACACATTTTTATGTGTCAGCCAAAATTGAAAATATTAACTTCGAGAGGCTTGTCAATCAACCGAAGTGGAGGAAAGATTTAATTATCTTTCTATTCTCCACGTAGAACATCAAGTTCAAATAAAAGAAGATCAAATAATAGGCCAAAATAAGGTAGAGCATCAGGGTATTAGAACCATGTCAAGGCAGTTGCTGTGGATGTAGGTTTGGGAGAGAGAGAGAGAAAGAAAGAGAGAGAGTAGCACAAAAAGCCCTTCTATCAGCTGGCTCACTCCTCCACTGCCTGCCACAGCTGACACTGAACCAGGTCAAAACCATGAACCTGGAGCTCAATCTGTATCTCCCACATGAATGGCAGCCACACAAATACTTGACCCAACACACTTGTACTGGGTGCTAGTGCATACATTAGCAGGACACTGGACTGGAAACAGAGGAGCTGGGAGGAGAACCATGTAACTCTGATATGAGAGGCCAGCATCCCAAGCAGTGCCTTAACCCATGTACTAAAAGCTCACCCATCTCTAATGATGTTTCAAGATCGGGATTTGTTTTCTTATTAAATAAATATTCACTTTCCTGCAGATTTCATGTTCAGCACTTTATGCTCTCTGAAACTGCACATACCTCACTTCTCACAGCAGCTCTTTCCAATGTGCCTGGAGGCCCCCGGCAGGAAAAAAAAAAAAACCTTCTCCTGCACATCCAGTCCAAACATGTGATCGTTGAGCCCCAGCGGGGTCTGCAAGATCCCCAACAGGATCTTTAGAGCTTTTTGTGGTGTTATGCCCAAGAATCAGTTCCTGAGGAAGGCAGCCTTTTCAGATCAGCCATTGCCAAGTTTATAACTAAGAGTTTACTTTCGGCTTTGCCTACTAGAAAATGTATACCTGAGTCTGCCAGCAGTATAGAAACTGCACAAACACAACAATATACACATCCATGGGCCCAACCTGCTTCACACTATCACTCCCCATTACTGATTTGACTGATTTCTTGACCTAAAAGAGCTACTAGCTGTCTTTACTCATGCTTTTTGTTGTTGTTGTTTCGTGAGCTGACAGAAATTTTTCAGTGCAGCAGATTCATTAAAAATGCAAATAAACTTAAAAGCACATCTAATATTCAAAGAGCATGCTTATTTTTATAATGGGAAAATCAACTTTATTACAGAAGGGCATAAATAGATAAACAGGACCCAGAAGTCCTGAGTCACTTTCATTTTGCTGGAGTCTGTGGCTTTGTTATTAACCACTCCATCTGCGAGAGCTGCTGGGGTGTTGCAGGGAGAAGGCAATGGCCAAAAGGAAAAGACGGATTTGGGGAATGGCATGAACATTGCGGGGGTGACTTTTTGCATGCTTAACAGCCAATGAATTCGCTATGGTTTTACATGCTTCCTGTAAATGTGACCCTATCCTATCTATGTTATTTCTGTAGCACCCATTCTGTCCCAGGGCAGATTCATTTGGTAGAAATTAGGAAGAACAAGTTAGCTGTTGAGAGCTCTCTGTTTGCACTGGGCTGTGGTGGGAGCTGTCACTGTGCCGACCACAGGGGCAGAGCAGACACACAGAGCCTTCTGAGGTACCTTGGTGAGAAAAGAAACCTGTTGTGAAAGATAGAACATCACAGAGGCTTGAGAAGCAGGTGACAGCATGAGATGACCTGCTGAGCAAGAAATGTAAGCACCAGTGACCTTGACAAAAAGTTTCATTACTATCAGAAGAAATTCCAGGCACAGATCCATCAGGGCAGAATGAAAGTTGTGAACTATTTTTTCCTTAACCAGATACTAATAAAGTGTGGAAAGTAAGAAGTTCTCAATAACTGGTGTTGGCATAAGTGGATGACTCTATTAAAAAATGCTGAGTGAGATCCATTCCTCCCGCAATGCACAGAACATATCAGGATGAACTCCAGAAGGATGAAAGATGTAGCAGCCCAGTGCAGTAGCCTAGAAGTTAAAGTCCACGCCTTGCACATGCCGGGAGCCCATATGGATGCCAGTTCATAGCCTGGTAGCCCCGCTTCCCATCCAGCTCCATGCTGGTGGCCTGGGAAAGCAGTCGAGGACAGCCCAAAGCTTTGGGACCCTGCACCCATGTGGGAGACTCAAAAGAGGCTCCAGGCTCATGGCTTTGGGTCAGGTCAGTTCTGGCCGTTACTGTCACTTGAGGAGTAAAACATCGGATGGAAGATCTTCCTCTTTGTCTCTCCTCCTCTGTATATCTGACTTTGCAATAAAAATACATCTTTTTTAAAAAAATGATGAAAGATGAAACAATAAGATGCTGGACTCTATGCTAGGTATATGCTTGCAATGAAGGAATCCAAATTGAACTTCAACTGTGATTATGCAGCAAGGTGGAGGAATCCACCATGGGGGTAGGGTTGTGGGAGGGGAGAGGGGAATCCCAGCGCCTATAAAACTGTATCACATAATACAATGTTATTAACAATAAAAAAAATTAAAAGAAACAAATTTTAAAATGAAAAGAGAAAAAAAATAAAATAAAATCTAGAGTCTATAAAAGAATGGTAACAAAGCTCTTTATGCGGTTGTAAAACTAGTAATGTTATAATAACAAAGAAAATAGACTAGCAGCATTGTGAAGGAAATATTGGCAATGCACAATCCAAGGGGTGATATACCCGACATGCAAAACTCCTACAAATCCGCAAGAGTCGGATCAGCAGCCTGACTCCACAGGCAACAGCTAACAGGAAAAACCAAAGGCCCAAACGCATTTGAAAAGATACGCAGCCTCACGGGGGACAAGATAAAAACACAAATCTCTGCGCTAGACTTCTTGTAATTGTTCTGCTAGGATTCTTCAACTATCAGATTGGCAAAAGTCCCAGAGCACGGCAAAGCACTGTGCTGACAAGGTTATCGGGAAGTTAGTATTCAGACACATTTTTCACAGCTATAGAATGACCACTGGTAATGACTGCCAAAGTTATACATGAATATACACACATACTTCTAATCAACAATTCTATTTTTTCAGTGTTTAAAGATATTCCAACTCTCTTGGGAATTGACACAGTGTCACCGGAACTTATTCAATACGTTGTTAATAGTGAAAGACGGGAAGCAGCCCCAAATCCACCTGCAAAAAAAATTGGGCTTCAATCACTCAAATGGAAGTACTGCCCACAGGAACAGACCAAAAGAAAAAAATCCCATAACAATGAACCTGTAAAGAAGGAACCAAGAAGTGAAGAAGTGCATTTTGAACTAATATGAAATTGACTACAAGTATGTTAGTGAGAAGTGAGAGGGGTTAAAAAATATATATTCCTGTTGGTTTATGTGTACCTTAAAGGTAAACATGGAGAACATCCCAGTAAAATGACAACAGAAAACTAAATCAAAGAATGCACAACCCATTGTTAAGATGACAGGACCTAATTAGCATGTATCCATATTAACCCTGAATTTAAATGGCTTAAACTCATCAATCAGACATCATAGTTTAGTGGACCGGATTAAAAAACAAAATCCATCTATCTGTTAGAGACAAATCTCACCAAGAAAGATAGGCAAAAATTGAAAGTGAAAGAAGGGAAAAAGATATTCCAGGCTAATGGAAAGGAGAACAAGAGGGTGCAGCCATTCTTGTATCAGATAGCACAGACTTTGACAGGAAAAACATTAAAAGAGATGAAGAATGGCATCACATAATGATCAACAAAAAGAGATCTCCATAATAAACATATATGCACCAAATGCCAGGGCATCTAGCTATGTGAAACACACATAAATGTATTTAAGGGAAGAAATAAACTCCAATTAAATAATAGTGAGGGACCTTAATAACCCATCAACATCAATGGCCAGATCAATGGGACAGAAACTCAACAAGGATACAACAGAGTTCGCCCAGAGAATACAGCAAATAGACTTAATTGATATCTACAGAACCTTTCACCCTACAGAGAATACACATTTTTCTTCATAAGAACACGGAACATTCTCCAAGACCGATCATGTTGCAGATCATAAAACAAGCCTCAGAAAATTTTTAAAAGTCAAAATTATATCACACATCTTCTCAGACCATCACAGAGTGAAACTGGAGACCAATAGGTCAAAATACTCCAGAAGACATACAAAGACCTGGAGACTGAATGATACGCTACTAAATGAACAAAGAATTATAGAGAAACTCAAAGGGGAAATTTAAAAATTGCTTGAAACAAATGAAGGCATCAACACAACATATCAAAGCTTATGGGACACAATCAAGGCAGTGTTATGAGGGAAGTTCATTTCAATCAATGCTTGTGTGAAAGAATTAGAAATGCACCAAGTAAAATGAGCTAACCACGCATTTGAAGGAGCAAAAAAAAGCAACAGCAAAGCACTCCCAAGATTAACAAGGAAAAAGAAAAAAACAAAATATGGGAAGAAATAAGCCAAATAGAGACAAAAGGAATAATGCACAATATCAATGAATCAAAGAGCTGGTTCTTCGAAAAAATCAACAAAATAGATTCACCATTAGCCCAACTAATAAGAAAGAAAAAAAAGGAAGGAGAAGATACTCATCAATAGCATCAGAGATGAAAAAGGAAATATAACATCACATACCTCTGACATACAGAGATTTATTGGGAAATATTACAAGTGACTAAATGCCAACAAATCAGAAGTTCTAGAAGACATGGATAGATTTCGGACACATTCTATCAAAATTGAATCATGAAGCAATTAGTAATCTAAATAGACCTATAACAAAAGCTGAAATTGAATCCGGAATTAAATCCCTCCCAACCAAGAAAAGCCCTGGAACAGATGTCTTCACTGCAAAATTCTACTAAGTGTTTCAGGAAGAACTTACCACAATCCTCCAGAAGCCTTACTAAACAACAGAAAGGAAGACAATCCTTCCAAACTCTTTCTATAAAGCCAATATCACTTTAATACCAAAACCAGATAGACACAACAGAAAGAGAGAACTACAGACTGATACCCTTTATGAACATAGACGCAAAGATCTTCCATATAATACTAGCCAACAGAATCCAACAGTACATCATGCAGATCATTTTCCCAGCCCAGGTGGGATTTATCTCTGGCATGCAGGGATGGTTAACATTCGCAAATCAATAACACTATCAAAGCAATATACGGAAAACCCAATGCCAGCATTATACTAAATGGGGGAAAGACTGGAATCTTATCCACTAGGAACTGAAACTAGACAAGGATGTCCACTTTCATCAATACTATTCAATATAGTATTGGAAGTCCTTGCCAGAACTATTAGGCAAGAAATGCAAAATAAAGGAATTCAATTTGGAACTGAGGAATTGAAATTATTCCTGTTTGCAGATGACATGATTCTCTTCATATGAGAACCAAAAGATTCAATCAAGAGGCTACTGTGACTCATAAGAAAATTTCGAAGAGTAGCAAGATACAAAATTAATGAACATAAGCCGATGGCACTAGTATACACAAAGAACTCCATGGCTGAGAAAGAAATTGTAAGTACAGTCCCCAGTAATATAGCAGAGGTAATTTTCAAGGTATTCTCAATTCTAAGTTAATTCTCAAATACCTTAGAATTAACTGAACCAAAGATGTGGAAGGCCTCTACAATAAAAATTACAAAATGCTTAAAAAAAGAAAAAGAAATGGAAGAAATAACTAAAAGATGGAGAAATCTATCATATCCCTGGTTCAACATCATCAAAATGTCCGTATTACCAAAAGTAATATACAGATTCAATGCGATCCCAATCAAAATCCCAACAACGTTCTTCTCAGAAATAGAAAGGATGAATAAAGGTTCATATGGAAACACAACAAGTCCATGAATAGCCATGAAAAGTTATCCTCCTGGGCCCAGCGCGGTGGCGCAAGTGGTTAAAGGCCCTCGCCTTGCACGCCCGGGATCCCATATGGGCGCCGGTTCTAATCCCGGCAGCCCCGCTTCCCTTCCAGCTCCCTGCCTGTGGCCTGGGAAAGCAGTCGAGGACGGCCCAAAGCTTTGGGACCCTGCACCCGTGTGAGAGACCCGGAAGAGGCTCCTGGCTTCAGATTGGCATAGTATCGGCCCGTTGCGCTCACTTGGGGAGTGAATCATTGGACGGAAGATCTTCCTCTCTGTCTCTCCTCCTCTCTGTATATCCGCCTTTCCAATGAAAAAATAATAAAAAAAAAATAAATCTTTAAAAGTTATCCTCCTGAATAATAAAAATCAAGCTGGAGGCCTCACAATTCCAGATCTCAAAACATACTAAAGGGCAGTGGACATCAAAACAGTGTGGTACTGTCACCTTACGTAAAAATAAACTCTAAATAAAACGACTTAAATATACACCCAGAAGTCATAAAACTATTAGAGAAAAACATAGGAAGCACTCTCCAAGATACAGGAACTAGGAAAGAGTTCTTAGAAAAGCCACCAAAAGCACAGGCAATCAAAGCCAACTTAAACAAATGGAACTACATCAAGCTGAGAAGTTTCTGTACAGCAAAGGATACGATCAGCAAAGTGAAGAAGCAACAAACAGAATGGGAGAACATCTTTGCACACTACACAAGTGATACTCGGGATTTACAAAGAACTTCAGAAACTCAATGACAGCAAAACAAACAATCTTGTGAGAAAATAGGTGAACAAAATGAACACACATTTTTCGAAAGAACAAATTCAAACGCCTAATAGGCGTACAAAAAAAGGCTCAGGCTCCCTCGCTGAAGGGGAAGTACAAATGAACAGCACAGTGATCTTCCACCTAACTCCAGTGAGATTAGCCTACACACAGAACTCCACTAACAACACCTGCTGGCATGGATGTAGCGAGAAAGGTACCCTCCCTCACTGCTCCTGGGAGTGTAGGCTAATACGATCACTATGGAAGTCAGCATGGAGAGAGCTAAGAGAACTGAAAATTGATTTGCTGGATGACCCAGCTATCCCACTTCTGGGACTATATCCAAAGGAAATGAAGTCTGCATATGAGAAGAAAATCTGCAGTCCTATATTCATTGCAACACATAGCAAAGACATGGAAACAACCCAGATGCCTGTCAAAAGAGAATGGATAAAGAAACCATTGCACATCTACCCCATGGAATAGTAATCAACTATTTATAAGAATGAAATTATATCACTTGCACCCAAATGGTTCCAACTAGAAACCGTTATACTCAATGAAATAAGTCAATCCCAAAAGGACAAATATCATATGTTCTCTCTGATACAAGGCAACCTTCACATATAATACAAGATCAATAGCCCTTTCAATACTGTTTTTGTTACATCTCACGGGGATTGATTTTTTTTTAATTTTAAATTTTTAATTTTTTTAAATTTTTTAAATTTTTCATTCAAAAAAGTTCTTTTTATTAATTTCCTCACTGACTCATACGTCACAGAGTAGCATCATTTGCTTCAAGAAGATTTTTTTTCTCATTTGTTCAGTAACACGTTGGTTTTTCAGTAGCACGTTATTTAACTTCATGTTGTTGCTAATTTTCTATATATTTTTTCTTGTTGCTGATTTTGTTTTATGGTTTTTCATTTAGGTGGATGTACAGAGTGACTGTGTAATAGAGACTATCACATCTGGATGTGAAGATGCAATGCAGTATGCACCTCTACTTCCAAATCAAAGATGCACTTGCATGAAATGGTTAAATGTATCCTGACAATAGGACACTGGACTCTCTGTTATTGTCCACACCTGCAATATCAGAATACACTTAAACAGCAGAATTATGGACTTAAGATTTATTATGAAGGGTTATATTATTATACTGATACAAAGGAAATCAACTATGGGAGAGGGGGAAGAGAAATCCCAGACCCCATGGAACTGTATCATAAAATAGAATAAATAAATTTTAAAAAGTCATATTTGTCAAAGATCAGAAAAATATATCATCATGATATATGCAATCAAATATTTCCTGTTGCGGTACAGCATGGAAAGCTGCAATGACAGCATCTCATAGGAGTGCCGCTTTTTGCCCCGGCTGCTCCACTTCTGATCCAGCTCCCTGATAATGGCATGAGAAAAGCAGAGGAAGATGGTCCAAGAGTTTTGAGCCCCTGTCACTCATGTAGGAGACCCTGATGGAGTTCACGGCTCTAGGCTTCAGCCTGGCCCAGCTGTTTGTTGTAACTATCTGTGGAGTGTGAACCAGCAGATGGGAAATCAGTGTTTCTGCCTTATCCACCACCCTGTAACTCTGATTTTCACATAAATATGTATGTAAACAAGTAAATAAATAGATAAATAAATAAGCAAATAAAATACATGTGTTGTATATATTTCTGTGGGAGGAGCTTGTGTTGTGGCATAACTGGTTAATCTGCTGCCTAGGACGCCCCTACTCTCACATTGGAGCACTAGTTCAAGTTCCAGTTACTCGGTTTGTGATCCATATCCTTGCTAAGAAACCCGGGAAGGTTATGAATGATGGCCCAAGCACTCAGCCCTTTACTAACACAGAATTCCTGGCTACTGTCTCCCACCTTGCTCAGCCCCCATACTTACGCACATTTGAAGAATGAACCATGAAATGAAAGATAGCTCTGTTTCTTCTTCTAAGTCAATAAGCAAATAGATCTTGAAAAATGTGCATTTTCTGTGCGTGGTCTTGTCGCAAACCACACACTGAGGGATGTGGCTATGCTCATGTTTCCAGGTAAATCACCAACACCTGTAGTCTTGCGTGTTGTGAGAGTGGGTGTGTAAGAACTTTGCTATCTTAAAGGAAAGCTACTGAGGTTTTGTAAGCAGTGCTTGATGCTCTAGGCCTAAAAGAATCAGCACTTAACATAGATGATATGAAATGCAAAGTAATCTTCAAAGCAACCCCGTTTTACGAATGACAAAAGTAAAACTTAGATCAATTTCATGATTTCCATAACAAAGAATATGGAATAGACTATGATAAAGGATAGGATATAAAAGCTCACCACACAAACAAGAAATGCTTTCCCTCCCACCATTTAGGAGGACACTAGAAACACACATTGACAAGACAGTATCAGGGTCCTGCCTGGGCCAAATAAGCACCAAAGCAGGAATGGGTGTGCCAGGGGTGGATGGCCGGCGAGAGAGGGCAAGTCAACCACATGGAGACCAGTCCTGAGATGGAGGGCTTCTGCCACATCTGGTAGTCACGCCCGAGGCTGCCATGCCACACACCCTGTTTGAACAAGCAAATAGTGGTCTCTCAATGTCTGAGGGCGATGGGCTTTAGGATGGTACCAGAATTCCAGGGCACTTAGGTCCCTTACAGAAAACGGCACAATATGTACACAGAACAGGTGCAATCCTACATACACTTTAAACCATGTGTAGGTGAATACTGTGCGAATAATTGCTCTATTATACTTCCTGAAACAATGACAAGAAAAAAAGTCTACGCATGGTCACTACCAGTTTATTGAAATCATATATTTTGTTTAACTTCTCTATATTTTAAAATTTTTACGGACATACACTTGTACTTTGCAGAGGGGAAGCCTGCGATATTTTGACACACATATACAGCATCAACTGGTCCAATGGAGCAACTAGTGCCTCCATTTCCTTACCCTCTCCTTGTGTTTGGAGCCCACCTTCTTCAGCTCTTCACACAGTAAATGATATTTTGCGGTAAACTATACCTGTCCCCTCATGCTGTGCGGACACTAAGACCTGTCAATGCTACCTGACTGCATGGTGCCCATCCTTCCCCCAACTCATAAAATTACAAGTAATCAGTGTCAAAGTTCAGATTGACTACTTCTAACAGTTTCCATTCATTTGAAAAGCAGAGAGACATGTAGAGAAAAAAAAACAACTCTTAGCATTGGGCCCTCTGTGTGCAAAAGTTTATCCCCAGCTGAGACCTTGGCCAACAGAAGGAGGAAAGAATGAGCCCTCACCTCAAAGATATTTCTACACACGGCCTATCATCTCAAGAGGCATTCATTTAAACAACCCTCTGGTGTCCTGATGACACACATAAGTCTGCAAATCATACTGTGTAAACTGAAATGGGAAACGGGAAGCAGTGGAGCGAATGCTGTCATGGAAGAGGAAAGGGATTTCTAGATGCCTGCACAGGGAGAACTAGCTCTGGCAGGAGGAGCCCTGCAGGTGCCAGAGAAGCCAGAAGAGTTCAGGCTCAGGAGATGAGAAAAAGAGACTCTGGTGGGATCCACAGGCAAAGAGCAGGGCCATGGGGTGAGGAGGTGATAAGCCTGGGGAGTGGGCATGGGGGTGGTGAGTGACACCTGACAATCTTATTCCAATGCCAGATTCTCAACAACTATGTAATGCTCACCAACCCAACCTAGATGGGTTGTGCCTTTCCTCTTTGCTCTGAGGCCCTTAAGCTACTACACTCTACAAAATGATGCAGTTCCATAACTGACCAAGTTCACTTTCTAGTGCAATGGAGGGATGTCTTCTAAAAATAACTTCAAAGCACTAAGACAAGAAAGCTACCAGTGCTGTGCAGATGGCTTAGATTCTAACTCACATCAGTAGGAAACCAAGAACTGCCAGCAAGTGAAAGGTCTCAGGAAGGTATGAGGAGGATCTCCAAAAAGTGTCTAATCAAAAATAAATAAATAAATCATAAAATCCATGCATAGCTTTAAAAAATCACACCAAAATAACTATAACCTTTGAATCCCATTTTCCATACATCTCTGCATAATTTCTAGAACCTTCCTGGGCTGGCCACGAAATCAGCGGGAAGTATTCCAAGGTGGGGTCCAACTGACATCACCTAGGAGGAAAGTAGCAATCCAGGAATGGCAATCATTAGAGGTGGATGAAGGAGCAATAGCACCTCGGGAGGCTGAGAAGGAGCCAACGAGTTACCCATGGTTACTGGTAAGATATCTGATGCCATGTTCTGGTATATGCTCAGTGCTGCTCATGCAGCAAGCAGCTCTCACAGAAGCCGGATGACAAGGTTCCAGCACCTTCCAGGATAGGAAACGTGCACAGGCAGCCTGGCTCAGGAAGGCTTGGTCTCGGTGTCTAGCATTGCTTGCTCTCTGAATGCCTTCAGACAAGCAAACACATCAAGTGGAAACCAGGCTCAATTTCCATTTCCCTGCTTTGGCTCTGCTGGAAAATTCTAAGACCTCCTTGACACAGTGAACTTACTCCAATTCACTCCGGGCCTTCTCGGTGTCTCCTGTCCTGGTGTCACCCCTGCCATGTGGCTCCCAGTGTCACGGATGCAAACTGATAGATGATTGCAACTCCCAGATGCTTCCTTGTGGACAGAGGCAGAGGGACAAACGGCTTGGCAGAAAGGACAAGCTGGCTGCTCTTCTGTCTGCCCAACCCAACCCAACCCAGGCTTTCTGTTTTAATTACTGTAAGTTAAATCCCAAAAAAAGATTAGACATGGTTCGACAGCACTGCCCTGCTCTACAAGCAGAAATGTGACAAGGTTAATTACATTGTCTAAAGAGGTCCTAGCTGCCCCCTTGCAGGCATGTCCTCCTCTCGGTGTGCCCCGGAGTCAACAGCTGGTAGCATTCCTAATCTCCCACAAGGCTCATTACAAAGCATGCTGAGAAGAGGAGGCAAAAGAAGAGGAAAACCAGGTTTAGAAGCCATGGGCAGCCTCCATACTGATGCCACATCAGGGAGGAGTCCCCTACACGGGGCGGAGCAGTGGGGTGTCTATAGCTGCCTGAGCACATGCAAAGATTCTATGGAAACAAGCCAAGGAGGGAAGGGGTAGGGAGTGCCATGAGAGGACGTGGCTGTGGACATGTTCCTCTGCCATGTCCTTTCCATCTGCACCTGCCAGGGTCAGGCTCCCTCACTGCTCTGGTAGTGCTGGGTAAGACTGGTAATGGAAGAAAAGGAGTCATGCAGTTCTACCTGCTGCTATGCTAGGAGAATGGACAGCTGGGGACCTTTCTGTACCCAAGCCCAGGGAAGCAGAGCAAATCTACCAGGTGGGAGTGGGCTTTGGGGGCCAAGAGCTGAGTGACTTGGGGTTTTCCTTTAATGTCACCTTTTACAGGAGGTAGACAAGGTCTGCCAAGGTCATATACTCATTCTGCCCCAAACCCACCCAGATTGGGAAAAGGGGAACAGGGTGGGTAAGGGTTAAGAGGCTATCCAGGTTGGTTCTCAAAACCAGAGGAGGATTCTGCAGGTGGAGCTGGAAGCATCTTCTTTGGGAACACCTGATGGCCTCAGGTCAGCTCCAAGTGCAGCTGGTCCCCCTTAACATGCTGCCTCCCTGCACACACACAAGACATCATTTCCCGAGCTGACCAGCCTCTTACCACAGCAAGTGCCCAGGCCCTCAGTGTCCAGGCCACAGGCCACTGGACTCATGGCTGTCAAGGGTGTGGTAGTCGGGATGAACTAGAGTCAAGGTCATTGGCAGCTGGGATTTGGGGATATGCCTGGTCTCAAGTGCCAGCTGACCCCTACAGGTCCACACACCAAACTCAGATGGGAGCAAGTCACAGACGTAAGGAGAAAGGACAAGTGAGAGCTGGTGTTCATCTCCAGGTGTGAGTCCTGTTTATTCCAGTGGCTTTTTATGACTTTGAGTGTGTTACTTAAACCTAAATCATCCCCAACAACGAAGTGGAGGTGATAAGACCCTTTGTGAGGGTAGCTGCCAGGACTCAGGGTCTATGTATGCCAAGTGTCTGGCACCCAGCAGTCCTAAAGTGAGATTAGGGAAATGGACAGCATTCCTGAGCCAACTTTCTGCTCTGGGCCCAATGCTACCTCCAGTCCGGCTAAGCCATGGAAGCCTGAATGGATCAGACCTCCTTGTGCTTCTGTTTGTGTGAGATGGACCAGTAGCATTGCCCAATCATGGAGGCTAAGTCACAGCAGTATTGTGGGAATGAAATTCATGATGAGAGTAAAGTGATTGGAAGACTTCCTGGCACACAGTAAGTGCTTAACACAAGCTTGCTGCTGTTACATCTCCTAGCAGATGTAGTACTGTTAAGAGTGACCAGGAGGCTCTGCCTGTGGCCCAGCAGGTGTCAATGTGACAACCACAGGTGAGCTAGGAAGGAGGTTCAGGCAGCAGCATGGCTCGGGGACTCACAAGAGTGAATGATTTTCTGTATCACTGATATTTCCTCCGGGCCCTTCAGGCTCCTGGGCGCTTCATTCTGGGTTTCCTAACAAGAAAGGGAGATGAAAAAGTAACTGCTCATAATTGAAGAGCCACTATTTGAAACTCTGCTCTCAGGTGCACAGCGAAGGCAGTGGGACCCGTTTTTTTTTGTTGTTGTCTTAAATCAATATTAAATCAAGGCTAATTTTCCTTGTGTTAGAGAGAAGCAGACGCTAACTCTTCTGAACTCTTGAATCCTCATATTATTGGGGATGCACATTTTCCTTCAAATATTAAGACACCTCTCTCAGCTCCCACTATACCGCATCAGCACTGTAGGCACTGCCAGAAATTAATCCTTTGTCCTCTGAAATAAATCCATACTGTTATTATCGTAAAGTGGGTTTCCGATGAATGAATCATCCTCACTTTGGTGAAATATGACATGATTGATTTGGGGAGCTGTGATATGGCGGTGTATGGCCCGTTGCAAACACGTAATTCAGATCAGAACATGTGTGGATGGCACTAAGTAGTGGCTCACAGCCAGGTTACTGGGTTACAAACTTCTCAACTAGAAGCCTTGGCTCAGGAAATGACAATTCATTACTCTAAGCCTCTTGAATAAAATCTATATTAATGAACATCTATTGTCTTATTAGCCTTGTATCAGACATATTAATCAAATATTCATATTTTCATGTCTGTTAAATAAATATTGTCTTTGCATACCAGTCAAAATATATGCATATATGTGATATATATGTGAGATTTATTGTGCATTTCGAAAAAAAAAAAAAAACAGCGCAAGATCAAGCAGTTGGTGACTGGTTAGGCCTAGGGTTGAACCCAGGAATGTCTAGTCTTAAGAACCTTGCTTCTAACTACTGGGCTCTGACAAAACCTTACCTACCAGTGGCTTATTTGGGGCCCTGTGAATTCTCAAGAGCTTAACATTGGTTTGACCTATTTTTGTTAGTCTTTTGTCTCAAAATTAATCTTCCTAAAGGCATAAATTAAAAGTTTAATTATAATAAATCCAAATTAATGTCCTCATAAGAATTTCATAGCATTCCTAAATTGAAAAGCTAGCAAGGTCTGGGAGCCACGATAGTTAGCACAAGATGGTAATGACAGCAATAACACTAATTACGACACTAAGCAATTAACCCTCCGGCCGGAGACACACACGCAAGTGGGCGTGCGCACACACAGTGGCATGCTGTTTAGTTTGAATCCACATCCTGACATCATGTGAGTGAAACTGTGACGATCACCATCTTTTACAAGGGCTCCACAGGCTGGACAACACTGCCCACTGATGATCTAAGAACATAACGCCTTCCTCCTCCTGAAGGATGCTTGGCATGTCTACTGGGTCATATTCTAAACCTTATAGACTGGAAACAAAGCCAGCAATAACCACCACTCTCCTGTATACTCCCCTTTCTAGAAACAGAGACAGAATGAAGTGATGCAAAGTCAAGATCAAGAAAATGTTCGAGTGTAATGGTTCATTTTCTCTGTCAATCTCACCAGACAGCTGGTCTGACTTCAGTCTCTCTATACGTGTTAAGATGGCTCTGGGTGAGATCAACATTTAAATCCAGAGGCTGAGTAAAGCAGATGGCCCTTGATGGCAGCATTGGTGGGTCTTGTACAATCAGTGGATGGCCCTCCCCACATAAGAAAGAACTCCTCTTGCCTTCAAGTGGAGTCTCCAAGTTGACTTTCTCCAGCTGTATTATTAAAAATGGTATTATCAGTTCTTTCTGGGCCTGGAACCTGCTAGCATAGGAACAGGGAGGCACGCCCTCAGCCATGCTGTTCCTCAATTCTGCAGGTTCCCACTGGGGCTGGACCATCACTGTCAGCTCCCTGGGGCTCCAGCTTGCCAACTCACCCTACAGATCTTGGAACTTGACCGTGTTCCTAATCACGAGTCACTTCCTTCTCATCTCTGTTTTTAGAGACACCCTTAGATAAAATACAAAAATCTCCTGTAAGGTTAAACTGTTGCTTATAACATCAGCATTCCCTGTGAGGGTACCAGTTGAAGTCCAGCCTGTTCCAGTTCCAATTCTTGCAAATGTTCCTGGGAAGGCAAAAGAGGATGGTTCAAGTACTTGGGTTCTTGACATCTATGTAGGTGCAGTTCCAGCATCCCAGCTTTGGCCTCGCCCAGCCCTGGCCTTTGCAACAGGTATGGAACAAACCATTGGACAGATGATTTTCTTTCTCCAAATCTTTTACTTGTCAAAAGCCTTCTATTGGTTCTATCTCCCTGAAGAACACGAGGGGACATGTACAGACAGCCATATGGCAAGAGTAAAAAGGGTATGTTAAAGGGTGGGCATTTTTAAGAAAACAAAAAGTTGTCACTGTGAACGAAGCAACTGCACTGAGGCCAGAGAAATTGCAAGGGGAGCCAGGAAGTCCAGCTGCATGAATGTCAGGGATGACTCTAGAAAATATCTTGTAGACAAGCCAGGGCATATGTGTGCCTAGACCTTCTTCCAGGAAGGTTTGCAGGCAGCAAAAGAGGGTGTGATGGACATGGAATCAAAAGAATAAAGGTAATAGATCAGGGTGAAAATAAACTGGACCAGAACCTAACTGGAAGTCAGGTGATTTCCCAGGTGATTGAGCAGGCCTTACTTTTGGACTAAGAGTCCTAGGAGTCAGCGTCAGCCAGGAAATGCCACTAGTCACCAAGACACTCCATCTACAGATGGACATTGAACAGGTCCCTCAGGATCACAGCTGGCTGCAGTACTGCGATCAGAACGTGCTTCACCCAGGCTCCATGAGAAAAGACACACAACACAAAGAAAGTGACAACATGCTTTCCATATGCTTTTCCCTATGTGCCCAAGGGTGAGCACTCAAGCCAGCTCCTTAGAGGGTGAGGCACCCTAGTCTTTGGAGGCCATCATCCCCAAGTACGCAGCCCTAGGGTAGGGCATACTCCATACGATCAAGACAGGCCTCTTGCCCTTCGTGGACACCTTGTGGCTGATTTATACAGTCAGAATGCACAACAATAAGCTCAGGCCCAGGCTGGCACTGCCTAGCACACTCCAGAGCATTGCCTAGTGAATAATGATCCCAGGAAACTGAGCCCAAGAAAAGTGACATGTTAAAGAATAGGGTGCTACCAGGAACACACACCACCTGGGCTATGAGCTGAGTAGAAGACTGCGACCAGTAGGGACAACGGTTTACCTTAGAAAATGGCTGGGGGTTTGCACAGGTACCTGGGGCCAGAGTTGAGCACTTCCTTTCATGCAGCAAGGCTACATTCCTTTATTATGAACAATAGATAAAGCTGTTGTCACCAGACTCTAAAGCCAAAGTCACAGGTCCCAGAGAGAAGCAGCCTATGTGAAAGACTGGCTACACCCAGGATACCACCTGCTATGTGAGGGTAGCAATCAGAGGGGACCAGGGCCCTTTGGAAACAAGGGCACATCATATTCCATCTTCATGTAGTTTCCTAGATGGGGATCTGGGATGGAACTGCTAGCCAATGTGTCCAACTTGCAGAACTACCTACCACAGACATCAAAGGAGCAGGGGACATCTCGCAAAGAGAATGACTTTGCATGTTAAAAAGGGTGACATGTGGGCCTTCTCTCAGAATTACTTTGAAGGGTTTATTGTCTGACAGGAATCTTCCAGCTCCTGATGTTTAAAGCACATCAGGTATCTACTAAGAATTGTTTCCTCTTAGTCCAATGACAGGCACCTGTTCACCCATCAGTTTATGTACCTCACAGGCTCTGCCTGTGCAAGCTCACCTGTAAGCCCACACAAAGGCACACCTCCTCTGCACATGCCCCTGTGGGCCTGCCCTTGGGGACACTGCCCAGAGCAAGGGCCGATGACTCCCCCAACCTCGTGGGAACTCAGCGGGGCACCAAGGGGGTCAGTGGTGCATCAAAGAGGGCGGCTAACTGCTCCTATACAGGACATGAGAATCACAGGAGGCTGTGCAGCAAGGTACCATCCCTACGTCCTTGCCTTCCTTGCCTCCTCACCCAGAGGCTTGCTTCTATTGGCAGCCTCCAACATGCACATACACATTCAGATAAGTGGCACTAAAATAAAATGGACTGTAATTATTGTTAGAGATTACAGCAATTACACAGGGGGAAAGGGCCGATTAGATTAGCCCGCCCCACACCCACCCAGGCCCACAGAGTCCCAGCCGATATGAAGGGGATTTACGTAGAAGGTGAGGACCCTGCTGTCAGCGTTGGGGTACACTACGGCCTCCTAGGGCTCAGGCTGCCAAGGGCAGGGGTGTTGGGAGGTACAGGCCACCAAGCTGAAAACAAACCAGTCATTAGCAACCAGGGCCTTTCATTGGCCCGCCTGCTTACTTGGGGCCCAAGCCTCTTTAGGGCCAGGCCCTCCATTCATCACCCAGCTCTGATCAGCCATCTCCTACCATTGCCCCACGGGCCTGGCTGGAGCCATAGAATCCTCCATGGATGCTGTGTTTACAGTGAGCAGGTGGTGCTGGTGCCTGCCGGGATCATGCCCTTGCAGGTCACATGGTGCTGAGATCACAGGCAGAGTGTCCGGGGCATTGTGCCAGACTGTCTGCCTCTGCCAGACAGGCCTGTTCTCTCCTCAGCTCTGGCTCTCTGCCTGGGCCGCTAGCTGAGCCTGCCTGTTGGTGCATGGGCTGGGGCTCCACCCCCATGGGGACTCCTTCATAGGCTGTCCCCTCTTCAAGCATCTGCCCTCCAGGAACTGGAGCCTTAATTGGAATCTGTTGTTCTGTGCTGCCATGATGACACTAGTCATCATCAGCCCTCAGGGGTGCTCCCTCCCCTGGCACCATTTCTTGTAAAGTTCCTTCCTGCATCTGATGCTCACCAAATGTGCTCCCCAGGACTCAGTGCTGGTTACAATCTTCTCTGATCTCCTGTCACCCCTGCAAAAACACTGATCACATTGCAACTATCTGCTGACTCATTGGCCACCCTCTGGAGACTATTAAACTTCATAAAAAAAAAGTGATTTGGCTTTTTAATTACCCTTTAGTGGAGTGTCTGACACACAGTAGACACCCATTAGAAGTTGATGAATGAATGAAAAAAAAATCAGTAATGGTTGACTGCGTAGCAGCTTGCCAGCCTTTCGCTATTTTGATTTATTCTTCCATGGGAGAAGCATTCCTTGGGTGCAGTGGAATGGTCAGGGACAGGGGCTACTTGGTGAACCTGACCAGAGAAGAAGGCAGGGTGAGTCCACAGTACAGGAAATCAGGAAACCAGGGCAGGTGGCAGAGGTGGCTATGGTTGTCTCTGGGGGTGACAAATAAGGTTTGGGAGGCAATTTTTGAAATGCTAGGAACTAGTAGCTCTGGCAGGATTTCTGTCCTCTAATGCAACAGTTACTTACTTCTGGTGTAAGTACTACTGGAGGATTTTTCATTCTGTGTGGCCTCCCTTCCTACCTAGTAGCCATTCCTGCTGGAGCAGAGAACCCAAGACTTAGCCCCAGGACTTACGCACCCTGTTGCCTGTCACAATTGTAGCTAGATTCTTGTCTCTGTTCCTGACAATCTATGAGAAAGGTGGAGGTGCACTTCAGTGCTTTTTTGAGTCTCCCAGTTACTCCTGGGTCCATTTGGTTCCAGGCTCAAAGGTTTTTCTTTGGACACTGCCATGTGGATAAAAAAAGGCAGAAACTCAAGTAGGTGCAAGGGTGGAACCCTGGTGGCACTGCCACAAAGCCCCCAGTAATTGAGCCACCACTCTGTTTCTTGCCCCTGCTGGCTGGAATGCCCAGCAACACCCCAGCCAACCTTGAGCAGGGAGCCATCTGCAGCCACTCTATACAGAGCCCGAGAAAGGTAACCACTGGGAGGAAACCCCTTGGGCCCCTACTTCTCATGGGCTCAATCCTGCGAAATGCAGCCTTTGTATATTTTATGTCCTTCCAACATCCCTGGGATATCAAAGTCAATATCAGATATGTGGGAAGCAGAGGAACTCTGCCCTGGGTCCTTCTATGCCACACACTGTCTATGGTCAGAACTCATGGGAGTGGAGAGGCAAAGTCATTCTCTGACCATCCAGTCCTGTCTCGTTGTCCTTTGTCTTGGACTTTCAACTATGGGTAAGCCTAAGCAATGGCTGGGAGCTCCCTGCATGCAGGTTCTTATCATGGAATCTCAGAGGCTATGAGTGAACAACCTTGGCACATGCAAAGGAGGAACTACTGGCTTGGAGGTAGGGTGTCAAATAAGGGCCTCTTCCTTGCTCCTATCCCAATCCTTAAATATGATCTCCCAAATCCTCATGGGCTCCCTTGGTCCTGCAGAGCTCCTGGTCCAGCATCACCCCCCCACGTGAGGCTAATCCTGAGTGCAGATGATGGAGTCTTGGATGCTGAGTGCCCTGACTGATCCAACACCCACCCAGGACTAAAGAGCATGGTTTGCTTTGAGAAGCAGAGATGGTGAGCTCCCCAACAGCCACTGCTATTTCCCAAGAGCATGAGGCCTCTCCTCTGGACCAGGCACTGGCTCAGCCCCGCAGACCTGAGATCCCCCTTACCCCCAAGCAGAGAGGAATTGTGAAGCCAAGGACACAGCATCATTCATGAGGACACTCCAAGGGTGCTCATCAGCAAGTGCCTTGGCTCTTCCCTCTTGTTCTGCCAGACTCCCCTGCTCTGTACGCAAGTTTCTGCCTCTCCATGTTCAGGATTCCTGAGAAAACTCCACAGCTCACTCTCGTCACACATCCTGCCATCTCCATCTCTGTCCCTACTCAGCATTGCCCGGCCTTTATGCATGACGTCTGGACATGTCCTTTATTGGAGTTCGTCTCCCTGGAGAACAGGGACTCCTATTAAAATAGGAATGTACCGCTCTGCTCACTGTCCCTCCTGCTGCACTTGGTATCATGGCTGGATCAGCAGAGGATCAATGACATTCTATTGGCTGACAATAATTTAATTTGCTAGTGAAGGGCAGATGCTAATTAGCCCAAGACCTAAATCATCCACCAAGGCTTGCTTCAGGCCACAGTCTATGAGATGGCTCTTTCCCTGGGTCCCTGGTTTATTTTTCCCCTTATGTTATGGGGGTGCTTTAAATGGAACCTGTTTCCTTCTTCACTGTGGTTTCTAGGAGATGTAGACTGGCCTTGACCTCCAGTCATTGCCCAGGTCCTTGGCAGACAAATTGTTGGACCTAAAACTGCACCAGCCAGGTGGGTGTTTAACTGCATAGAGCTTCAGGCAGACTGAGGACTTTGCCTGCCAAAGCAAACTGGGCCAGGGACTGAGGGGATAGTTGGGTTGGGGAGGGGGGCACTGGGAGGATGGGGGAGGCAGGATGAGAGTGTATATTTTATATACTTACACTCCCAGCAGCTACATCTTCATCCTTGCCCTCATTTTCAATTTGCCCTGATTTCCCCCATTTCTTGATTATGGTAAGTTGAAAAAAAAAAAAAAAACAGCTTCCAGTGAGACATGAAGTATTTCTGTGAGTTTCACTAATCCTTCCTGGGAATGAGGCCGGGCATAAATAAATAAATATAAATAAATAAGTAAGCTCTGTCATTCCCCGGGGTGCCCCAGTCATTTGGATTTAGGTCATCCACGTGACTATTCATGATCTATTTTTTTTTCCTTGAATTTTAAGTTTTCTCACTGTGTAAGCAGGGGCCATAGCGCTGGCTGGGGCAGAGCCACCTGCCAACACTGGCTCACTTGCGTATTAGGTTAACACTGGCCAGCCAAGAGGACCATGGAGAAATAGAGAAAACATTGATGTGGCTGTGACAGGGTTAGGGTAGGTAGGGGAGGGCACCTGTCAGCATGCCAAGCTGGGAGGGCACCGTGGACCCAGAATACTCATGAACAATCTGAATGGTATCCCTCCCTGGACCTCAGCTTTACGTATAGATAATTGAGGACTGGGGGCACAAAGGGACTTCTGCCACACTTTGGTGCCAGGCAGGTCACATGGGGTTCTTGTGCCAAGATGCTGTCCTCTGAGCTGTGGCTTGGTGAACCACCATCAAAGCAGCAACAGACACTACCAGGCTTTGCAGCACCCAGGAAGCACCTGGGCTGCCTCGAGACCCTCCCTGGGGTGAGATGTTTCCTCAGTTCTCCCCACCCCCTACTCCTGCCATGGGATTTGGGGACCTTGTGATCAGAAGGGCAGAGGTACTGAGCTGCAGCATCAGCCAGCATCAAGTCCAGAGATGAGAAATGTTGCCAAAGGTTCATGGCAGAAGGACCTCACAGAACACACAGCTGCCACTTGTCATTGTAATGCAAGTTCTGTGCATGAGCGACTGGGAGGCTTGTCCAGGTGGGCTGTTCTCTTCTTTATCCACTTTGAACAGCCCCAAGCCCTTGCAGTTCCAGTGCTTATTCTGCCTCTGGATGCTGACATCTGCTTCTCCCTATGCCATTTCCTTTACCACCCCTTTCTCCACTGACACAGCCCCACCTCTGGAAGCTTGTTCTGATTATGGTTAGGGTAATGGTTAGATTAGGTCAAAGGTTAGGTTAGGGTGAGGTTTAGGATGAGGGTGAAAGTTAGGGTTAGGTAAGTACTTCTTGCCACAGCCTGCTGGGGCCACTGCTGGCTGTTCTCCCAGGGACCACCCCCCTTGCCCATCACAGCCTGCAGCCCTCTCCTTGTCCTTGTCATTTCTTAACATCCATCTCCAGGCCTGGCAGGTAGCAGGAACTCAGTAGATGTAGATGGAGCACTAGGGTGATGAAACGAGACGACACACCGTCTGCCAAGCACCAGCAGTCTGCCACTCGGCGATCGTCCTCAGGGGACCTAGCTCTTTCCTCGGGGCCGTTTCAGGCCTTGACAGAGGGAGAGTGGCAAAGAACGAAACAAGGGACTGCATCTCTGAAGTGACTGTGGGAGAGAGAGATGCGGCAGGGCAGGACAAGGCATGCCATCCAGGGGTGGGCAGTCATGAGAGCAGCCACAGGGGCCAGGTGAGGGGAATGGGGTTCAAGCCCCAGCAACATGTGTTTTCATGGGCAGAAAAAAAAACATGACATGCTCAGACAAGTATCTCCCCCTCCTCCAGCCATATCCAGGGGACTCTGTGCTGGGATCGGAGATGCAGGGTAGGAGTGTGGGGTCAGGAGTGGTTGGCAGCTGAGTCCCTGAGGCCCAAGCGGGAGGCCATGAAGCTGGAGCTGGCAGGCAAATGGTTCAGAAGAGAAACCAGCCTAGGTCCAGTAGATCCATGAGCATTCACCAGCTAGTGCTTAACTAATGCTCTGTAACTATACCTGCCTAATCATGGGGTGCAACTTTCCTCAAACCCTCCTCCTGCAAGCTTGTGACCTCTGACTGTTGCAGCTGCTGCCCACCCCCAATGGGCAATCATGTCCCCCACCCAGTGCTACCAGAGCACTGCCTTGATCAGCTAATGGTGGTGGCAGCCATGGCAGCCATGGGAAGAGACAGCTGTAGCTGTCACTTCTGAAATGCAGACAAGGTTGTCCCTATCTCCAATGATGCCACTGCACTCGGGGCCTCCCATAAATCTTGGGCTGGTATTTCTACCAGTGGAGGGAGCCCTGGCAAGGTGCCTTTCAATATTTCTGAAATGAGTTTTTCCCCTTGGCTGTACTTCCTAAGAATTCATCAGACCCTGGGAGCCAGAATCCTCTTTCTTGCTTGGAGTGATTGGTTTCCTGGCAGGGTGCAGGGTACAGGATACTGGGTTTATTACTCAGGATTTCAGCGCATGTTCTGAAAGGTCCCAGAATCTTGGTCTTTCTCCCTGTTCCATGACAGGTTGATCATGTGAAGTAACAGCTGCTGCTTGCCTTGAGCACCCCCAATCCTCAGAACAAGTTCAAAGCCAGGCTTTCTTTATAATAATCGACCTTTTCCCAAGGGGAAGGCAATTTCTTCCCCCTTGGAGTGTCCCTGGCAGGGACATCCAAGAGTTCTTCAGGGAAGCGGGCTCAGGGATCCTTGGTCTGATTAGTAACAATACAACCCACGGACACTGAAAAGATCTCTTATCCACGAGATAAGAAAGGGGTGAGCAAAGCAGCAGCAACACGGGACACACAGGCTTTTGCCCACAAGTGAGGCAATGGGAGACTCCCCTTACGCTGGTTCCCTCATCCCTTGTCCATCCTGCCCACATCCTGGATTTCAGCAGCCTCACCAGGTCCATCTTCCCAACAGTTCTGTGACACAGCCACTGAAGACCCACAGCCTAATCTAGAAGTCAGTGTGGGCACTTTATCATGCATATGTTTATGCAACATGGGGCAAAGACAAGATTCCCACTTGCTGCATTGGGAATCTGGAGCCTGCCGTTCACTTGAGAGCTCCCATCAGTCCATCGGCAAGCACAGAGATGCTCTCCTCAATCAAACTGCACAGGAACCTCCACTTTCCCTCAAATCATCTTCCATGTCTTTCAGCCCAGTTCCTGTTACTTCTTGAAACCCTTATTTCTTCCCTTGAAGACAGGGTTTGTCTCTCATTCAGAACTCAATTCAGAGAAAGCAGCACAGGCCAGGAGCGAGATGGGAGAGAAGGAATCGCAACTTGGTCTCGTGGCCACAGTCATCACATGCAGTTCGCCAGTCTCTTCCGTACTTGGTAGTCCCTCTGTGGCCCCACCAGATGGCAAATCCTGTTAGGCTCATTGATAATAACTCTTACAACAGAGGTCTCCAGAAAGATTATCTACTGCTACCATTGCAAAGAAAGCAAAGCTGCAGGCAGATAACGAAGCGTGAGTTTGTTCAAAGGCATGATTATACTGAGAGTCAATCAACAGTAAAATGGCAAACTCACTGGTATACAGACAATCCCTCTCGGCATTTTTAAAAAGATGTATTTATCTGTATTTGAAAGTCAGATTTTACAGACAGACACAAAGAAAGGTCTTTCATTCACTGCTTTAGTCTCCAATGGCCAGAGTTTAGGTGAGCTGAAGCCAGAAGTCCCCTGTTGGCCCTCAACATGGGTGCAGGGGCCCAAGGACATGGACAATCCTCTGTGCTTTCCCAGACCACAAGCAGAAAGCTGAATCAAAAGTGAAGCAGTTAGGACATGAGCTGCTGCCCTTATGGGATGATGATGCTAACAACCAGAGGATTAGCCTGATATGCAACCACACAGGCCCCAGACAGCCAGCATTTTTTTTTAAGATTTATTTCTATTGGGAAGGCAGATTTACAAAGAGAAGGATTTACAGGGAGAAATATCTTACATCTGCTGGCTCACTCCCCAACTAGCCACAATAGCCAGAGCTGAGCTAATCCAAAGCCAGGAGCCAGGAGCCTCTTTCGGGTCTCCTGTGTGGGTACATACAGGGTCCCAAGGCTTTGCACTATCCTCTACTTCTTTTTTACAGGAAGGAACTGGAGCAGCCAGGGCATGAACTGGCACCCATATGGGATCCCAGCATGTGAAAGGCAAGGATTTAGCCACTGAGCCATCACACGGGGCCCATTCAGCATTTTCTAAAGTGAATTATACACTACACTCCTTCCATCCTACATCCTATGGGGTATGCTAATGGCAAACCCTAAAGTATGTGGACTTCCAGGGAGGGAAAAATGGATGTCACAAATACTCAACACGTTTCCTGACAACAGACTTCTAATACACTGGTGTGTGATGTGAATCATGAAGAGAGAGATGTAACATACAGCGTTTTCCCCATCTTAGTTCTCCCCAGGGCTCTTCCTTCGAGAAGCACCTCCTGGAAGTACCGTTGCTTAGAACACATTTTTGGAGAAACCAAATTAATCTTGCTGTCAGAACAGGTGTTCCAGCGGATTACTTCCACCCAAATGAAGGTTGTAGATTTTCTCCTGCTGAGGTTATTTGGTTAGCCTCTACCCAGCCTGCCATAATGATTTAAGTATCAACTTTGTCACCCATCATTTTAGCTACTTAATGTGATCAGTAACCTAATCATCTAGATGATTTATAACATCATCAGATGAAAACAAGCATAGCTATTTCCATCGCCGAGATGGAGTCTTGGAGCATCACTGCTTACAAAGGAAACATGTGTCAGGCGGCATGAGTTTGCAGGCTCAGACTCACACACACACACCCCAAGTCCGTGAAGAATTTCATAAGCATATTTCTAACCATGTCCTGGAATGACAGCCAATGGCAGCACAATGAAAATATTTGACGAAACGCATCTCCAAGCAGCAGTGCAATTCATACCCAGGGAAGCTTGCCCCATACCCAGCTTCACTGGATTATAAACACTGGGTTCTGAAGCATTGACAAATTGAGCAGTGCTTCAGTTTGCATGTGGTTGATCTCCATCAGTGTTTATAATGAAATCTGCTTCCTCGGGGTGTGGGCATTTGGCTCAGCCAATAAGAAGTGGCTCAGGATACTCGGGTTTCATGTTGAGCCTTGAGGTGAGTGCCGACATCTCTGCTGTTATTCCTGCTTCCTGCTAATGTGCAGTCCAGGAGGCAACAGGTGATGGCTCAGGTACTTGAATCCCAGCCTCTCATGTGGGAGACCCAGACTGAGGTCTAGTCTCCTAGCTCAGCCTCTGCTAGTGCTGTCATTTGGGGAGTGAAGCAATAGATGGAAGATCCCTGTCTCTTTCCAAGTAAATACAAATAACCCAATCAACCAAAATTGGAAATACAAGAAATTTGCTTCTGCAGTGAGCAGTGTTCAGAGGTGCTGTAGGTCGAATGAACACGAGGCCAGCACTGTGGCATAAAGGGCTGAGCCTTGACTAACAAGTACTGACATCCCATATGGGTGCTGGTTTGTGTCCCAGCTGCTCCACGTCTGGTCCTGCTCCCAGCTATGGTCTAGGAAAATAGCAGAGAATAACCCAAGTCTCTGGGACCATGCAACCCATGTGGGAGATCTGGAGGAGGCTCCTGGCTTTGGATAAGCTCAGCTCCAACTGTTGTGGCCATTTGGAGAGTGAACCTGTGTGTGCAAGAACTCTCTCTGTGTCTCTCCGTGTCTCTCCTTCTCTCTGTAACTCTTTCAAATAAAAATAAAATAGGTCTTTAAAAACGGACCTCCTTCTCAAGGGTTCTTGTATTCACTCAATGGTTGGGTTGGCTACATTAAGGGTGGATTATTATAAAGAAAGCCTTGCATGTCCCCCCAGTCACTTGCACTCAGGTATCTTTCTATGCTTTCTCACCTGTCATTCATATCATGTGCTTCTACCCACTATGAAGCTCTCAGCACATTTCAAATAGATGGCGGCACCACCCTCTTGAACTTCTTAGCCTCTGAGACATACAGAAAGACAGACAGAAGCAACATCATTTCCTTGTGAAGCACCCATGACCATACGTTGTGTTGTGGTAATGCACGGCAAGATGTAAGACAAAGAACTCTTAAGGCATTTCTCTCAACCTGCCTTAGATGGGGTTTAAGTAGTGGCCAGTTCCAAGGTTTTCTTTTTAAAGCAGGGCCTGGATGCAGACAATGCTTTCCACTGGGTGATGACAGAGCTGAGTGCTATGAGACACAGCTGGAGCAGAGACGTAGCCTTGCACGTGCCTGTGCTGTGGTCACAAAATGGCACAGCCACTTCCTGCGGGTTAAACCCTCAGGGGGAAGAAATCTGTGGTCATTCTTGCCAGGGATCACCTTGCATTCTCCAAAGAAACAAAACACTCAATTTGGATTAACTACTTACTTCTTTCCTACTTAAATTCCCTTAGGTTAAAGCATCAGAGGCACCATTCTCTCCCAACTTGTCTAAAATATTTCTGAAGACACAGAAATCACAAAATTATGCAAAAATATGACAATGGAGACCAGACCGGAAGTCACCCTGTGGCCAGTATTGGGGGGAATCCCCCTCGAGTAAAAAGCAGGTAGATATGGATTGCAAGATGGGATCATTGGGCAATCAACCCCTTTCTGCAGGAAACAGGACAGTCTTGGCACTCTGAAACATGGCAGGACGGTGCCCCAGCACTACTCACACCTTCTTTGCTTGCCCCTGAGGTTGGAGGCCCAAGGTATAGACCAAATCAACAGTATCCTGCCACTCTCCTACTGTGTGTGACCTGTTCTCAAGGCAGCCCTATAATTGACTGCATCTCCCCCAGATACATCACAGTAAAAGATAGCAAAAAGGTGTTCAAAGTGGGACACTTGGTGTCACACTTAGGACCACTGCTGGGATGCCCACCTCCCATACAAGAGTGCCTGGGTTGGAGACCCCACACTGCTTCCTGCTGTGTGCATCCTGGAAGTCAGCATGTGATGGCTCAAGTGGTTGGGTTCTGTCATCCACGATGGAGACTTGACTAAAGTTTCCATCTCCCAGTATTCACTACAGCCCAGCCCCAGCCATTGCAAACTTTTATTTAGCCAGCAAACAGAAGCATGCGTGCTTTCTCTTGCTCGCTCGCTCTCTCACTCTCTGCTTCTCAAATAAATTTAATCTATTGCTTTTAATTTTTTTTAGAAATCCTACAATATTAATCTTACAGTATCTGTCCTCATCTCAAGGAACTACAGAGCCACAGGATGCCCCCAAGAAGCCGCTCAGTAAAACATTCTGCTCCTGTTTGGTTTGACTGTCTCTTAAATGACACTATTATTTCTCAACTATCAAAAAGTATTTCTGAAGTGTATTTTCAGTTAGTGGTTTAATCCACGCAAAGACAATCATTTCCAGAGGATGACAGGACAGAAGGTGGACGTGCAAGGAGACCAGCAGTCTGTCTCTGTTGCTCAGAAGCGTGGATCCCCAGCACGAAACACAGGGGATGAGAAGGATTTAGAAATCATGTTAACTTCTTATAGCAGGGATTGCAGTGGCCTCCTAAGTAATCCAGAGAAGTGGCTATGGATAGGACAGTATAAAAGGTGGCAAACAGTGTTTGCAAAACATATTCAGAGGACATCTTTTTAAATAGGCTCCATTTATTTCAAAGATAGAATTGTAAAAGAGAAAGAGTTCTCCCATCTGCTGGGTCACTCCCCAAATGGGCCACATCAGTTGGGACTAGGCCAAGCCAAAGCCAGGAACCAGCAGCTTTTTCCAGCTCTCCCGCATGCATTCAGGAGCCCAAAGACTTGGCCCACCCTCTGTTGTTTTCTCAGGTGCATTAGCAGGGAGCTGGATAAGAAGTGGAGCAGCAGTGTCTTGACCTAGAACTCATATGGGATGCTGGCACTGTACATAGCAACTTAACCTGCTATGCCACAATGTCAGTTTCATGGGCAGGTTTATATTTATTCCCATTTATATCTAAGTAGTTGAATTTATTGGGATGAAAATTTCTTAGCTATTCTTTTTCTTTCTTTTCAAAAAAGTTTTTTTTTATTATTTTATTATTTCATGATATAGCTCCGTATTGCAACTATTAGATGGAGCTAAAAAAAGAAGCGGCAAAGATGGAAAGTCACAGGAAAAGACAAAAGACTAGGAAGTTGACGTGGAGGTTAAGCAAGGCAGGACTGCAACAGCACTGAGAGCTTCTAATTCTAGTTGTGAAAGTCCACACTGGATAGAGCTCAGGAAAACTGTCAGTGAAGGCAAACACCCTCCCAGACAGCACAAGGGCCATGGTCATGGCAGCAACGACCAGCACTAAAGTGAAGGGTGTGGAAACAGCAGAGGGTGGGATCAAAGCCAGAGCTGCAGAGAATCCTGGGGAGGGGAGATAAATGCCCAAACCAGGACAACTACACAAACTTTAACAGATGCACAGAAGGTAAACTAAAGAAATTTTAGGAATTAAAAATATTAGTTCTATCACATGCTATAAACAAATCTATCTGCAATAAATTAGATACATTTTCATCTGAAAAAGGAAGGATATATATATACAACAAATCCCTATAAGGCAGAAAAGCGCATCAACTAAAAGCTTATTTGGGGGTGTTACTTTATTGGACACTAGAACAAGGGCTGTCTTGTATGATAACACACGAATTTCATGTGAGACTGAGATTGTGCAAGATAGAAAAGGCTCAGGGATGAATAAAAGTAACCTCTTTGGAACAATTGTGTGAATATACATAATCCACTCATGTAAAATGCTTACCAGAATAAAGAAAAGAAGGTGGGTATATCAAAGTTATTTAAGTCCCCAGTTAATAAGCTTTCACGTGGCCTTTTTGCATCTCTGTTATATGCTTAAAAGAAAAATAGATTATCACGAAACAGGGCTAACTATGTACTTCCGCTTGGAACACAGACACACAATGTGCAGGATGATAACACATGCAGCCCTGGCCCATCCTGACTACACTGGAAAGCAGATGGGGAGAGAGAAGAAAGACAAAGGCAAGAAATCACCCTTAGGTGAGAATCCGAGGCAAAGAGGAGGAGAAAACAAAATACGGATATTGCACAGATAAATTTTCCAAACTGGGAGGAGAAAAAAAAGACATAAATGGTCTTTAGTAGATATTGCCACATGATCTAATACAGGGAAATAAACTATAAATATCGATATTATGGTTATATTTAAGAATATCCAAACGACAAATTCCAACGGTTCCCAGAGAGGAAGAACAAATAACCTCTCAGAAGAAATTGACATCAGACTTCTTAACAGCAACATTAAGTTCAGCACGATGATGGAGCAATATTTTTAAGGCCTTTTAAGCAAAGGAACATTAATATCCAGCCAAACTGCCTTTCAAATGTCATCAAGATCTTTTCAGACACACAAGGCCTCATTAGGTTTGTCTCATAAAGGCTCACTGTAAGAGATACGAGAGCAGGCATTTAGCAGAGTGCTGCTCTGAGACTGCTGCTTGAGACGACCTCAACACCCCAGCTCCGTGCTGCTTTTGAGTTCTTGCTCCACTTCCCATCACAGCTTCCTGCTGACACACAGCCTAGGAGGCAGCAGATGCTAGATCAAGCACACGGGTCCCTCTCACCCACGCAGGAGACCAAGATGGAGTTCGGGTTTCTGGCCTCATCCTGGCTTTGGGGATGAAGGTTACTTCCACTCTCTCTCTCTCTCTCCTTATCTTGGAAGTAGGTGAAAATAATAAACAAAAATTTCAAAAACACAAAAAGGAGAAGATACACCAGGCAATACTAAGAAAAAATGGGTAAACGCTAAATAATATAGATGTTATGGCAGGGAAAGTCACCACGTGGATAAAATGGAGTCATTTCAATGAAAAGGTTTATTGAATCAGTAAAAGCCTAAAAAAATATGTGCAGCTAAAGAATTATCCTCAAAAAGTCAAAAGCAAACATACATAGAATTACAAAGAGAAAAATTTTAAAAATCTAGTTAATCATTAGCCAACAAAGCCAAGCAAATATCAGAGATGTAAACAGCACAACGTAATGAATGCATAGTAAAAGTATTAGATGTTCTTCTCAGTTACACATGGTAACTTCCCCAAACTGCTGAGTATTCCCTAAAGACTGAACTATCTTCTACATCAAATTGAGAGTTAACAACAAAGGGGTACCATTGTGGCATAGCAAGTAGAGCTGTTTCCTAAGATGCCCATGTCCATCTGGACACAGGTTCCAGGCCCAGCTGCCCCACTTGTGATCCAGTTCCCTGCTAATGCACCTTGGGAAGCAGTGGACGATGGCCCAAATGTTAGGGTCTATACTACTGATGTGAGAGATCTCGATGAAGTGTCTGGCACCTGGCTTGGTCCTGACCCAGGGCTAGTCACTGTGGCCGCCTGGAGGGTGAATTAGTAAATGACAAATTCCCTCTCTCTCTCTCTCTCTCCCTCTCTCTCTAGCTTTGTCATTTCCCTCTCTGCTTTTAACTCTTTCAAAGCAAAATCATTTTTAAATATGTTTAAAAAAACTCTAGAACAGATATTTAAGTCAATACAAAATTACATAAACTGTATTAAACCATTTGGAGGAGAAAACCATATGAACATAGAATCAGAGAAAATATTCCAGGATAATCTGTTTATGATGAAAATCATCTTAGGAATTGAAGGAGAATTCTTGATTCTAATAAAAGATAAATAAAAAATACATATAATGAGCACAATCCTAAATAGAGAAACAATAATAAAATGATCAATTTCAAAATCACAAATGTGGAAACATCTTCACTGCTACCAAATTTGCTCAACATTGTGCTAGATGTTCTAGAATATATAACTTGACCATTTAAATGTCCTAAGGAGTATAAAGAAGGAAATTTTAAAAAAATCATTATTTTCAGAATCCATGTTTGCTGTGTATAAAACAAACAAAAATAATCTTGAGAAAATTAGTAGCTATCAGAGATGAAATTTAACAAAATAACTGGATAGGGAAAATACCTTTCAATGTGCCAAAAAAAAATTACATGTAAAGAGCAGTATTTACAATAGTAAGAAAATTGAACAAAATATGTGTAAGACTTGCATGAATAAAATAGAAACAAAAAATAAAATAAAAACAAAAGTCATTAGAGAATGTTTAAGTGAAATGGCCGATAAGCAAGGAAAGAAGGACAAATATGATGTGGTAAGGATATCACTTCTCTTTATACAGGCAGAGAAATGTTAATCAAAAAAAGTAACATTTCACAAGGAACCTGACAGTACAGAGAGCTAAGAATGGCTAATGCATTTCAGAAGAAGAATTGTAGAAGAGATTCAGTGTAACAGACAGCATCATTTACGTGATTTATTTTAAGATATAAATTTAGATAGTTTAATATTAATGCAGTGATAAATCAAGTGGCCAACATAATAGGACAGAGAACTAAGAGACACAGGCACACACATTAAACATTCACACAGAACTCCCACCACACACACACACTGCACGCAAGTACACACGTTTCCCCTCCACCAACACATCCCACACATACAGACATGTCCCACACATGCACACACATGAACAAATTCCACAAACACACACCACCACCACCAAGGAATGTTAAAATCAAATAACAAACCAACTCACAGTAGCTAAGTTATGGAATCAACCCAGCTGCACATCACCTGATGAATGGGTAAAGAAACTGTGGTATAGGTATATCATGGCATACTACTCAGCCTCAAAAATGGAATCTTGGGCCCAGCGCAATAGCCTAGAACTTAGGTCCTTGCCTTGCATGTGCTGGGAGCCCATATGGGCACTGGTCCTAATCCCAGCAACCCTACTTCCTATCCCGCTCTCTGCATGTGGTCTGGGAACACAGTCGAGGATGGCCCAAAGCCTTGGGACCCTGCTCCCACATGGGAGAACCGGAAAAGGCTCTGGTCTCCTGGTCTCAGATCGGCACAGTTCCAACCATCCCGGCCGCTTGAAGAGTGAATCAACAGACTGAAGATCTTTCTCTCTGCTTCTTCTCTTCTCTGTATATCTGATTTTCAAAAAATAAATAAATAAATAAATCTTTTTTTAAAAATGGAACCCTACTTTCTCAAAAAAAAAAAAAAGGATGCAACTGAAAACTATTATGTTTAGAGAAATAAGCCAATATTTTCCCAATTTGTAGTGACTAGTATACAGATTATATAAAAGTAATATATAGAAGCAAAAGTGACATTTAGAGATTTGATTATTCTTTATAACGCTTGTCTATATTCTTAAGGAACACTGATTTTTTCTGTTTTAAAAAACTCAAATTGGTAAGCAAAAATCAGTTCAAATTAGCTAGAAAAAAACGGAATGTTACTTAAATGTGTGAAAACATAAAAATTACTGCAAATTTCTTTGCAATTACTATGCAAGTTACAATGTAATAAACAAAATGGAAAAGAACATTGTTAAATTTGCAGCAAAAATAAAATCCCTCAGGAAGGATGAAGGAATAAAGGACATTCCCAGATAACTAAATTCCCTCAAAAATATTCAAAGATTTTCAGACTAAAGGAAAATAATATCACATAAAATTGTGACTCTAATGGATTTAAAATGGTGGGGCAAATGTACCCATTTGGCAATATCTTTTTCACTTTCAAACAATATGTATGCAAAGAAAATTAAAAACAATAAGCTATGGGTTTGAAACACAGGGAGAAATAAAATTAATGACAATGAGTACAACAATAAAACGAAGACTTACGGCAACTGAAAGTATACTGCAAATTGCTATAAACACACACACAAACAAATCATTACTGTGGATAAAATGGAATGCTAAAACATGATGAAAAAGAAGAGCCAGTGTTGTGGGGGAGTAAAGTCAGCGCTTGGGACGCTGGCATCCCACAGGCACATTGGTTTGCTCCATCTGCTCCACTTCCCATCCATCTTCCTGTTAAGGTGCCAAGGAAAGCACCAGAAGACGGCCTATGTACTTGGGCCCCAGCCACCCATGTGGGAAATCTGGATGGAGTTCTGGCGTCCTGGCTGCAGTCTGACACAGGTCTGGTGTGGTCATCTGGAGAGTGAACTAGCAGATGGAAGAGCTCTTTCTTTATCTCATCCAGTCTCTCTGCCATGCTGCCTTTCAAATAAATAAGTCCTTAAACAAAATATAAATTAAAAAAAAATACCAAGGGGTTGGATCTAAACATAGTTATAAATAACTATGTCAGATTGAATAAAATAAATTCAAACAATGAAGACTTCCAGAATGAAAGTTTTTGAAGTCAATATAGTCAAGTAGGTTTAATGTAAATATATATATATATATACACACATATATATGTATATTTACATATACATTTTTGAGAGGCATCCCAGGAACTGGCATTTTAACAGGCCAAAATATCAGTGTTTTAGGGAAGTCTTGGAAAAGTCTTAGCCAAGCTGGTACTGCTGCAAAAACATCTACTGCAGGACAAATGGATTGCTCAGCCAGGCTGATATTTTGCCAATAAATCTCCATAAATTTGAAAGACCTAAAACCATACAGAGAATTTCTGTGGCCAAAATGAGTTATGAAATTATTGGCAAATGTATTATTTTCAAAAAGGTGCAAATAACACATTTAAATATCATATGTGTAAATAACAAATGAGTAATAACAATTATGATAAAATATTTTAACTAAAAGATAATGTAATAGATCCAAGATGGTGCGATTCAGACAAAACAACATCTAGCAAAAGTATTTATGCATTTATTTATTTTAGGAGGGAATGTGTAATATCACTAGCCCAAATCAGTGGGGATAAGTAAGTTCTTGAAAATGTCAACAGAGTTGATAAAATCCTGTTCAGATTGTGCAAGGGAGGAGGAAAAATGAAAAAATCATAAGCGGAATCAAAGGGCATCATCACAGATTTTGCAACGTAGAATTGATCGTTGGAGGAGTATTACAAGTGACAGACTGACACATTGGAAAAATATAGAATCAGATGATCGGACGTAACAGTAAGAGAAATCAGAATTCCAAACTGGCCCATAACTGTTAAGGGAACTGAATCCACAATTTGAATGCTCTCCATAAACAAAGCTGCATATGTGGCTTAAACTCCAGCAGCTGCCTAAGGATGAAACCATTCAAACATCACACACACAACTTCAGACTACAGGTGTGGTTGTGTTTTGGGTCACAGGCGGTAGCTTGCATTAGCCTCACTCCAAAACCGAAAATGCTACCAGGAAGAAAGGTGACATATGAGCACCCTCATCATGTAAGAAACACAGGACATCATGACCATGTATGTGTTTATCCTAGTAGTAGAAAGCTACTTCATATTTTAAAAAATAAATCAATATAACATTAGCAAAATAATGAAAAGGCAACATGATAATCTCACTTGATGCAAAGAAATTGCTAAGATTAAAAAACTGCTTGTAACAAAATTCTCAGCAAAACTGAACTGCATAAACACTGAATTAACACATCCCTCATTTCCCATTTGAGTGTGTAATTAAAATGGGTTTGCATCCCATTTGTAAATTACATCTCCACAAAGTGCATAAAAATTTGCACTAGAGAACATAAACACATGTTCTGATTTGGGATTCAGCTTAAAAATATCAAATTTAAAAGTAAAGAAAAGTACAGTGCTTATTAGATTAAAACCAGTTCAAAGGCAACTTACAGAGGTGAAGGGAGAACCTGACACAAATTCATAGGAGATCACAGTAGAACTTAACAACCCAAAGCCGTAAGCTCCTAGAAGACTCGGGGATTCTCAATAAGAGAGAGAGAGAGCCAAGCAGGAAAAAAATCAGCAAAGGAAATGAACGTTTTGGAAAACCACATGCTAAATTTACATGTGAGTAGATGCTCAGTTTTCACAAACAAGAAAGTTATGAAAGTCGCAATCAAAATTCGAGGCCATTTTATACTCTCTTGGACATGATATATACTGCTGGAGATGTAATTAATAGAAACACTTGGGGAAGCAGATTGATATCATAAGTTCATTTTCAACCTGATTAAGCACATTACCCAGAAACTCTATTTTTGTATATATTCAAGAGAAGCTCTGGTGTGTGTATACAAATACAAGCTTACAACAGAAATGTTTACAATTGAGAGAAAAAAAAAACTACACCAACAGAAATAGATCAAGTGTCAAAAGAAATACATAAGAATGCTACTGACTCTTAAGCAAAAAAAAAAAAAAAACAGCATGGAATTGTGACAATACACATAATAAATTTTAGTAGCCTAATAATATTGGATATAAAAGGAATTCTCCAAAGGAACCTACAAGTCCCACAGCAGAGGGCCTGGGTTCATTGCTCAGCGTTTGATGTGGACATTAACTTCCTTTTATTAGAGACCTTGGCACGCAGCAGGAACGGCTCAAGTAGCTGTTTCTGTCACCCATGTGGAGACTTGGATCCCAGGTCCTGACATTTGCCCAGACCAACCCCAGCTACTGTTTTGGCATTTGAGGAGTAAATCAGTGCATGTGAGATCTGAGTGTGTGTGTGTGTGTGTGTGTGTGTGTGTGTGTGTGTGTGTGTGTGTGTGTGTCCCTCCCACCTTTCCTCCCTCTCTCTTAAATATTTCTGAAACAATTTTTTTTTAAATTCCCGGGAGAATATTTATAACCAGGATACCCTTATTTGAAAACCAGCTACAAGTGAATAACACCTCAAGGAATGATATAAATAAACATGTTAAAATTCTCTCTCACACACACGCCAAAACAAGAGAACCTCCCATAGTAAACAGCAGACTCTACTAAAAAGTATGAAAGAACAGCATTTGGACCTTAGATGTCAACCGGTGCATGCCTGATTTTGAGACATTCAAGGGAAAAAGTGAGAGGAACTCTTTTCACCCCAGACTTTCTTACCTGGAGTCATGTTTCATTTTTTTTTTTTAATGGAACTCACACATGGGTAAGGAGTGACAGTCTTACCAGGCAAAAAGAACTCAAGAGTTTATGGTGCCAGTCAGAAGAACTTAAAAGAACATTAGCAGAAGAGGGATCTAAAGAGAAAACTTTCAAACTGCCTTTGTAAAAATGATACAGGAGAGGCCGGCATTGGGGCACAGCTGGATAAGCCATGCCTGCATCTGCCTACATCGTACAGGAGAGGGCTGCTCCGCTTCTGGTCCACCTTCTCAGACATCTGGGCAGGCCGCTGGTGACGGCCCAGTAAGTGGGGTCCAACCACCGAATGGGAGACTCAGACTGAGTTCTTGAACCCTGACGGTGGCCAAGCCCTGCCTTGACTGTTACGGACGTGTGGTGAGTGAAACGTAGGCCAGCTGCTCTCTGTCACTGCCCCTCGTTCACATGCGCCCTCCCCCCCACTTCTCAACAATCTGTATTTCAAGCAGATGAAAGTAAATAAATCAATGTTTTTGCTTTGGCTTTTTAAATTATTTTTTTAATCACACTTAACTTTATTTTTAAAGATTTTATTTATTTTTTATTACAAAGTCAGATATACAGAGAGGAGGAGAGACAGAGAAGAAGATCTTCCGTCCGATGTTTCACTCCCCAAGTGAGCGCAACGGCCAGTGCTGTGCCGATCCGGATCCGGGAACCAGGAACTTCTTCCAGGTCTCCCACGCAGGTGCAGGGTCCAAAAGCTTTGGGCCATCCTCGACTGCTTTCCCAGGCCACAAGCAGGGAGCTGGATGGGAAGTGGAGCCGCCGGGATTAGAACCGGCGCCCATATGGGATCCCGGGCGCGTTCAAGGTGAGGTCTTTAGACGCTAAGTCACGCCTTCGGGCCCCACACTTAAGTTTTGAATGACCCTTAATATGTGAATCTAGCTTGCAAAAAGTCTAAATAGATAGCATTGACTGGCTAGGATGGTAGAGAAATCAGCGGATACTTCAGAGCTCACAGAGCAATGGAAACCTATCCAATTTATGCCCAGGCAAAGTACAAATGTCCTTAATACCAAGAACTCCCGAGGGAAACCTCATGAAGGCCGTGTCTTACTGTGAGCATGTCTAAAACTGAAGGAAAGGCAAACGCAGAATTCCCATTATGAATTTTAAGTGGAATCTCAATAGGACACAAATGGTTTGGTAGCAATAGGTTTTTAGTACAATATTTCAAAATAATTAGTAAAAATTAATGAGTCAGGCCTGGCGTGGTGGCCTAGTGGCTGAAGTCCTCACCTTGAATGTGTACGGATCCCATATGGATGCCGGTTCTAATCCCAGCAGCTCTACTTCCCGTCCAGGATGGCCTAAAGCCTTGGGACCTTGCATCCATGTGGGAGACAGAGGAAGTCCCTGGATCCTGGCTTCAGATTGGCACAGCACTGGCCACTGCGGTCACTTGGGCAGTGAATCATTGGATGAAAGATCTTCCTCTCTATCTCTCCTCGCCTCTGTATATCTGACTTTGTGATAAAAATAAAATAAATTGTTTAAAAAACTTTATGAGTCAAAAACCTTATGTCTCCCACAGCACTGAAACAAAAATCACTAGCATACATACAAGAAATAGCTGATAATCAAGAGATAAAAACAGTGCACAAAATTAATACTCACCTATTAGAAAGTGACGCTCTCTGAGCTAACAACAACATTTGAAAACAAACATTGTGTACATCTCATGCCTATATGTTAAAGACAGCAGTGAGAGATAACATGAAGGAAAATCTGAAGTACTAGAGTAAGTAATTTGAACAAACCAATTATTTAATGTGGTCAAGAACCACAGAATAAGCATGTAAAATTAAATGTTAACGAACAAGTAAAGAAGCGGAATACACCCAGCAAATGATAACTCCCAGACACATTTATATCTAGCTCTCAACGGAGCCACGGCGAAAAAAACTACGAGGGAAAAAGCTGAGCATAAAAGGCCTGTGCATCTGTTAACGTATCTAAGAAGAAAGAGAGAAAATGTCAAAACCAATATTAACATAGTGGCTGAGAACGTTCCAAATTGATCCAAACACACTGAAACGTGGGCTCAATACGTTACCAGGCCAGGGGTAATGAAAACTACATCCACCCAGATAGTTCACACACATTCTAGCCAAAATGAACAGGAAAGATCACCACAAAAGCAAACAGAGAAGAGAAACGGCAACAAGACGGATGACCGACATTTCAAAAAAAAAAACATTAACCTGGGCAAGAGAACAATGAAATCATAACTGATCAATGATGAGAAAAATAATTAGGAAATGAAAATTTGTTCTCCGCTGAAGACACTCTTCAAACGAACGAAGCTGGTATACATGATGTGACAATGAAAATGACCAGCAGTGGCTGCACAAACTCTTGTGGACAGCAACGATTTTCTCCCATCCCACTGGTTGTTTCTTCACTCCGTTAATTGTTCCTTTTGCTGTACAGGAGCTTTTTAGTTTGATGTAGTTTCATTTGTTTATTTTGGCTTTGACTGTCTGTGCTTTCAGTGAATTTCCCAAGAAGTCTTTTCCCATTCTTATACGTTGAAGACTGCTTCCTGTATTTTTTTCTAATAGTTTCTTTTGTCTTACTAAATGCTTTATTGACTCAGAGATCACACAGGGTCCTTTGTGGTTTTTTTTTTTTTTCATTTCTTCATCAACATTATTCAGTAGCATATTACTTAATGTTTTGTTTTAACTTAATTCCGGTTGTTGATTTTGTTTCATGACTTCTTATTTAAGGGAATTTATAGTAAGAGCGTAATAGAGACTATCATTTCCAGATGTGAAGATACAATGCAATATACATCTCTACTTTCAAATCAAAGATGGACTCCCAATGACACTGTTGGTTGTATCTTGACAATAGGATGCTGCACTGTCTGTATCCGCAACGTCAGGACACACGTAAATAATAGAATGATGGACTTATAAAGGACTATACTATTGTAATAATATGAAGGAAATCAGTTGGGGGGGATTTGAGGAGAGGGTAGGGGAAATCTGAGAACCTATGGAATTGTACCATAAAATTGGAAATAAAATAAAAAAAACAACATATGACTCCAGCTCTGTTTCTGCCACAGTGGTAAGAGCCGACTACACTCATTCTTCCTGCTTGCTAGAACCAGAATTTCCAGACAAAATGAAGAGAGAACAATTGCGTGAGCACTCCATGCAATAAAGAAATTTAAGGCAGATTTTGGATTTGGAAGAGTCACCATTAACAGGAAGACTAGAGAAGCAATTTCTCTTCCTCCCCCCACCCCGCCATCTCTAACATGTGTGTGCATGTATGTTCATGTATGTGTTTGTATGTGTGTGTCTGTGTACAAGCAGTATCTAAAATGTTCATGGGAGAATGCTTATTACAAAAATACATGCATGGATTTAAAAATGTTTCCACTAAAGTAAGCTTATTTTTAATTACATTTTTTCTATAAAATTTTTAAGTTCATATGTACACTCACCCACCCACCTCCCACTTATACATTCATATGTATAAATATACATACTGTTAGAAGCATCATCTTATTCTCTTTAACTTTCCCCGTAAAGAGACTCTCTTTGGGGATCAGGTTGGTGGTGGTGGCAATAATAAAATCTAAACCTAAAGGTAGCATGTAAATTCATGCACTGCTTTTTTATTCAGTGAACATGAATCTAGAGCAACAGCAATTAGTCAACCTGAAGAGGGGGGAGAGAGGAGGGGTGGCTGAAAAAGAAGGAGCAGAGCTTCTAAAACTTCCTGGACAAAACTGAAAATTTTAATATACATGCTACTGGAGTCCTCGAAGAAGAGAAAAATATTAGGACAATTATTTAAGAAAACTCTCCAAATTTTATAAAAGATATACATTTATAGATTCCAGTCTGTGAACTCTAAGAAGTATCAGCACATTACCGTGCCTACATTTATCACAGTCAAATTGCTGAAAACCAAAGGGAAAGAAAAACCAAGAGCTGCCAGAGGAAAATACCATACAGTATACAGAAGAACTCAGAAGGTAATTATCATGGATTCCACATCACAGAATATGGAAGCAAGAGCAGAGCAAACAACATCTTTAAACCTGCAAAATGCTCGAAGAGAGGAACTGCCAGCCCAGAACTTCAAACCCAGTGAAAATGTCCTGCTATAATGAAGAAATAATAAGGCCTGCTCAGAAGGCAAACCAAGAGAAGCGTATGCTAGCAGGTTTGCACTATAGAAAATGTTAAAACAATTGCTTCCGGCTACAGAAAACAATGCCAGAGAGACACTTGTACCTTCAGGAAGGAAAGAATAAAACAAATAGCAAATATCTGAAGATGACTACCTCCCATCTTAACTACTTTCAAATGTGCGTGCCTGTTGAATTAAAGAGGCTGCTATATTATTTGTTAGGGTTTTCAGTGCATGAAAATACACCTAACAGCTGTACTACAAATAGCATGAGGTAAGAATAGGGAGGTACAGGAGTATGTAGCTATACATACGGTGCAATACTAACTGTAAATGTGCCCTTAAATGCTGCAGCAAAAAACGACATGCCCAAAAGACAAAACATAACATTGCATATAAAAAAATGTTCAAAAAAAACCCTAAAGGAGGAATAAAGGAATCATGGACAACCAAATAAATGCAGAATAAAAAAAAACATGCAGATGTAAACCTAACTCTAGGTATAATTATGTAAGATCAGAATGGGCATTTGGCTTAGCAGTTAAGACATCGCTTAGACTACCTGTATCTCATATCAGGTCGGATTTAAGTCCTGGCCCCAATCCCAGTTGCAGCTTTCTGCTAATGTGCATGATAGGAGGCAGCAGGCAATGGTTCAAAGCCTTGGATCTCTGCCATCTATGCGGGTGACTGCGATGGATATCCCAGCTCCTGGCTTCAGCTAGGTCCACCTTTGGCTGTTGTGGTCATTTGGGGAGTGAACTCATTGTTGGAAATGCTGTCTCTCTCTCTCTCTCTCCCACTGCTCTTTCTCTATACCTCTGTCTTTCATATAAACAAATAAATACACAAATGTTTTCAATACTCCAACTTAAAGGCATACATTTATTCAACAAACACAAAGCAACAACCTGTCATAAGCTTCCTTTGAGAGCCACAGCTCAGACATAAATACCAGACAGACTGAAAGTAAGTGGGTAGATAGTGACACAGCTTACCAAGGTTTGTGGAACACAGACAGAACAGGACTTGCAGGGAAAAGTGCAGAATTTGATAGTTACGTTATAGAAAACATAAAGATATAAAAGAAGTAACCTAAGATTCCACCTCAAATAAGTAAAGCAAGAGTAAGCTCAACTTAAAACAGTACTAGGAGTAATAAAGATAAGAACAGAAATGAAAAAAAGAAGAAAAAACAATGAAATTCAAAGCTATTTCTTTGAAAAGACTGATAAACCTCTAGCAAGACAAACAAATAAATAGAAAGACCAGCATTGTGGCCCAGCATATTACAATGCTAACTTCCACTCGGACATCTCCTATGAGTGAGAGTTGGGAGTCCCAGTTGCTCCACTTCCAATCCAGCTCTCTGCCAACGTGCCTGGGGACACAGTGGAAGATGACCCAAGTATCTGGGTTCCTGTAACCCATATGGGAGACCCAGATGGAGTTCCAGACTCCTGGTTTCCGTCTGTCCCAACCCCAACAGTTGTGGTCATTTGGGGAATGAACAAGCAAATATATGGAAGATTTCTCTCTCTCTCTCTCTCTGTTTTTCTGCCTCTCCCTCTGTATCTCTGATTGTGCGGGAAAAAAAGTTTCAAAAGCAAACTTCAAGCAAAGATGGGCTCACTGCCATGACCAGTTATAAACAGTCCCTTTAAGAAAGCAGAAGGGCGAGGGACATTCATCAGCCCACTTTATGAGGGGAGCATTATCCTAACACCAGAAGCAAGACAGCCTTACGAGAAAACTAGAGGACATAGACCCTCATGGTCTTAGATGTAAAAAATTCAGCTAAATATTATCAAACTTAAGTCATGTGCCAAAGCAATCCTCCAACCACAGATTAATTCCCTAAATGGCTACAACAGCCGGGCTCAGGCTGAGTCCAGCTGAAGCCAGGAGCCTAAACTCCATCCTGGGCTCCCATGTGGGTAGCAGGGTCCCAAGTATCTAGACCATTATGTACTGCTTCCCAGGATATGCATTATTAGTAGGAGACTAATGTGGAAGTGGAGGTGTGACTTGATCTCAGGCACTTATTTACAGGATGCAGTGGGCCCAAACAACAGCTTAACCTGCTGCACTACAATTCCTATCCAATAATTCCATATTTAATGGCAAGAGACTGAACGCTTTAATACTGAATACAAAGACAAAATGCCTTATTTTGTAATTTTTAATCATGATCATATTTAAACTACTAGGTAATGTAATAACACAAGAAAAATAAACAAAGTAAATGCAGACTAGAAAGAAAGAAACTGCTTCTAGTCTCAGATTAACTAACTCTTCATGTCGAAAGCCCTCAAGGATCACAGGAGAAGCTACTGGGATGAACAGGTAAATTTAACAAGGTCGTTGCATATAAAGACAAACTGGATTGTAGACTTAGGAAAAAAACAATTTAGAATTTCTAAAAAAAACATGGGAGAAAAATTGTCCTGGTTTTGTGTTTGTTAGAGAGCTTAGATAAGATACACACACAAGAAAAACACAGTGCACAAATGGTAAAATATGATAATTTGGAATTTAGCAAAATTCAAGTTGTACTCTAAAGGAAACACAGTTAAGAAAGTGAAATGGCAACCACAGGTAGAAAATATGCTTTTAAAACACATATTCAACAAACATGAGGCGTCAAAAATACGTATATAGAGGACACTTACACTTCAAGAATAAGCAAGCCAAATGAGTGTGTCTTAAAAAACGGTCAGGAGTTGAAAACTAAGTTAACAAAAAAGATACACAGATGGCAAATACACATGTAAAAAGATGTTCAACATCCTCAGCCGCCAGGGAAGCTGGAATTAACACAGTAATGGGGCACTACAATCTATCTGAACGTTAAAAAATTTTAAATAATAATAACTTTTAAAAGCAGAATTCCAAATGTTAGACAGGATGTGGAGCAACCATAACACTAATTCACGGCTGGTAGAAATGTAAAATTGTCACTTAGAAGAAGACTTGGACAGTTTCTCAGGAAAATAATTACACACTACCACATGACCTCTTTCACTTTTCCCTCCTCCAGGCATTTATGCAAATGAATGCAAGCTCACTTTCACACAAAAGCCTGAAGGGTTTTGTACAAATGTTGATCCTGAATCAGCAATGTTCAAAGTTAGTAATATGATGGCATCTCAGAAACTGTAGAAAACTGACTTTCAGGATAAATTCTAACATAAAATTTCTTGAAACTCACCCAAAGAATTTTTCCATAATAGGTATTTTTATGTGTGTTCGAGTCTCTGGAAGACACTCTAGGAAAGGATTTCAAACGTCATTTACACCAAAATGAAGCCTCTGTTAAATGATACTTTCTGTGAACTTTAAAACGTGTCCTTGTAATCGAGATGTCCTCTTGCATCCATACAATGGAATTCTATTCAGTAGTGGGAGGAATCAACATTCAATTACATAATGGCCAGGATTAGTCTTAAACGGATTTTGCTAAGTGAAAGGGGACAGATTTCAAAGGCTACTTGTCAGGTAAGTCATGAAAATAAAATTCCAGCCAAATCAAAACCACAGCAACAATAAATGGACCAGCAGTGACTTGGCAGGCATTTGGCAGAGGCAGAGGATCTACATAAGGAAGAATTTAGGATGATGGAAGCATACATTGCCATGTTGATGAATACAAGATGTGATGCATTTGGCAAAGTTCATCACAAAAATTAAACTTGGTTGCATAATTTAAACAAAAAAGATCAAGCCAAAATGTCAGCAGATCCCTGGATGACAATGGATTGTGAAAAAAAAAAATGAATCTGTGTACAAATTGAAAAGCACAGCCTCACTGAAGACTGTAAGGGAAAAGGGAGTTGACCTAAGCAGCTTTGGGAAACAGTGTTTTGCTTGGATACCGGGAAGCTAAATACCAAAAGCAGCACAGTTAAACACTGTTCTTCAATTGGTAAATCTGTTTCTCCCGGGCATGCTGATTAGTAATTCTAATGTCCTATGTATCTACGGGATGGACAAATAAGTATATAATTTATAAATAATGAGCCACGTTACTATCAGAGTAAAGTGACAAAAAAAAAAAAGGAAAGAAGGCTAATGAGCCTTTTGTAATGAATGAACCGGAAATAATGGTTATTAATGCAAATAAATGTGTGTGTTATCTCTATGCTCTCAATTTATTCTGTGTAGATACAGATACACATGCACACATACAGATGACTACAACTAGATAATAAACTGCAGATGGGTAGATGGATGAGACAGGTGAACAAACACAGGTGGATATAGATAACAGGCAGCTGATAGGTCGATATAAGAATAGATGACAAAGAGATAGGAGTGTACATGAGTCGATATACATGCCTAGGTTTTTCCAATGTATCTACTGAGAGGTTTTAGGACCGTGACAACTCAGAAGCAAAGGACACATTCATCAGTCAGATTTTATTGATTTTTTTTGTTTTATATTTGCTTTTAGCCAAGAAACATTTTATCATTTTTTGAAAGATTTGTTTGGGATTTCTTTTCTTTTCTTTTTTTTTTTTTTTTTTTGGAAAGTAAGATACACAGAGAGGAGGATAGGAAGATCACAGTCACAATGGCCAGAACTGCACTGATCCAAAGCCAGTAGCCTGGAGCTTTTCTGGGTCTCCCACCCAGGTGCAGGGTCCCAAGGCTTTGGGTCATCCTCCACTGCTTTCCCATGACACTAGCAGGGAGCTTGACAGTAAGCAAGGCTGCTGGGATTAGAATCAGTGCTCAAATGGGATCCTGGCACGTGCAAGGTAAGGACTTTAGCCATTAGGCTACCATGCCAGGCCTTCAGTCAGATTTCATATTGTTGAATACCATTTCACAATATAATAAACCAGAGACCCTTGGAGTCCCCACTGACTTTGGGTTGAAGGTACAGAAAATGTAAGATGAGACGAGAGCATCTTATTCACTAGGAACTAAACACATCTTCAGAAAGTGGTGCTGGGGAAGATACCTGTGCAAGCAGACAGGAGCAGACTGAAATGTAAGAATTTGAACCAAATAAAGAATAATGATATTTCAGTAGAACCCAAAGAATCATGATCATGACACCATACTGATCCAACACATTAAGACAAATGAATAAATAGGGAGGAGAAGACAAATCTTGCTTGGGTGGGGGGCGATTCTTAATGATGCAAGGGTAAGAGAAAGAGAGATCAGAAAGTACACAACTCAGGGGTGTCCCCCCCCCCAAAATGCACAGCCCCTCTCCAATCAGCAACCTCCAACTAAGGGATGATTACAAAATCTACAAGTCACTACTCTTCAAAGACACTAAGGTCAAAAAGACAAGGAAATCTTTTTTTTTAATTTTTTTATTACTGCATTATGCGACCTCGTTTTATAGGCACTGGGATTCCCCCCACCCCTACCCAAACCCTCTCCCCATGGTGGATTCCTCCACCTTGTTACATTACCACAGTTCAAGTTCAGTTGAGCTTCTTTCATTGCAAGCATATACCAAACATAAAGTACAGCAACTTATTGTCCGATAAGTTCAACTGCTTCTTGGGGAGACCATCTCTGGTCTGATGGTAGAGCCAGCAGAGTATCATCCCGATCAATTAAAAGCCCCAACATAACATCAGCAACAATTTATAACGTTAAGGAATGAATTGACATAGTATTGAGTAACCAATATATTTTTAAAAAATGCAAGTTCTTAACCACATCCTGTGACTTCTTCATTGACATTTCGATTTTAGTTTATATACAACCGGGTTCTATACACTTTAAAATGGCTATAGATTACTATTCAGCTGTCTTGTGTCTATTTTCATTATAGTATTTGGCATTTTATAGCGTTGAAGCATAATTTTGATTAACCTGGCTGTGTTTTGGGTAGTCTAGACTGGCTTATAATTCTAACATGAGATATGTCAAGAGTTTAGGTGCAGAACAGTTTTAGGAGGGGCGTGCAGAGAAATCTTCAATACCCTAGTGAGGAGTAACTAATCTTTGTGTCCCACCTAGTAAAGTATAAGTGAATCCACGCTGACCATTTCCTGAAAAAGACAAGGAAATCTTGAGAAGCTGTAGCAGCCACCATCAAAAAATTCTGCCTGCCTGGTTTCCTGGATTGGATCCCATAGGTATGAAAGAACATTAGTGAGGCTATGAATGAAATCAACATGATCTACAAGTCAGCAGACAGAATATTCCAAGGTTAACCTCTCAGCTTTGATGCAGGTACGGTTATTATATAAGATGTTAACATTAGGGGAAGCTGGACAAAGTGGGTACAAGAATCGTCTACGTTATCTGTGCAACTCTTCTGAAAATATAAACCAATTTTATCATTTGAAAACATTTATAAAACATAGCAGGACACCACTACATGTCAAATATATTGCCCTAAAACTTTTAAATTCATCCATATCAAGTGTAGTCAAGGACATGGAGCAACCAAAATTCTCACACATTGGAGACAGGGGAAGAATTTAAAAAGGAATCATTGGTTTGGAGAACAGCTTGGAAATTTCTTTAAAAATTAAAGATCAGTCTGCCATATGATCCAGCCATTCTCCCTTGCTGGTAGTTATTCAAGAGAAATAAAAATGTGTGTCCACACTGAGACCTTTATACACAAATGCTTGTATAAGCTTTATTAAAACAAGTCACAATCTGGAAAGAATCCAAATGTCCATCAACAAATGAGCAGATCAACAAATTGACTTGTTCCCAAATAATAAAATTCCTCAGCAGTAAAGAGGAAGGCGGTCTGGACAGATACAGCAGGACAAATGGGCCTTAAAGTCTTTATTCTAGAAGGGTGAAAAAAGAGTGCATGGTGTAAGATTCTATTTATAAGAAATCCTAGAGGACATCAAACAAGCTGTTGTGACAGAAAGCAGGTCAGTAGTTGACTGGGAGTGAGATTTAAGATTAGAGAGAAGGAAGGACTGTTGGAAGCACAGGCTGAGTTCGGTGGCATGCCAACATTGGCTATCAGATTGCATATGTAGAGAAGAGGGCACTTCAGAAGGCTAGTGAAAAATAAAAGTTTGTTTGGATGTAACTTTTTTTTAAATCTACATTTTTACAACATGTATTTCTCATGAAAATTTGAGAACCCTTTATTATATGTATGATTACATGTGCATATATATACGCACACATGCATTGTACCTATACATATAAATGCATACACACCCACACACATATGAGCACCCAACTCATTTAATTACACATTGTAACTTTTCACAAATCATTTACTATAATTATCCCTCTATAGTTGCAAGAAGTTAATATTTATACCTGAAATGAATCCATTACGATCATCTTTAAAAAAGATTTATTTATTTATTTGACTTGAAAGATGGAGTTACAGAGACAAAGAGAAAGATCTGTCATCAGCTAGTTCCCTCCCAAATGGCCACAACACCCAAACCTGAACTGATCTAAAGCTGGGAGCTAAGAGCTTCATCTGGGTCTCCCAAGTGGGTACAGGGTCCCAAGCTTCTGTGATATCCTCTATTGCTTTCCCAGGCCACAAGCAGGGAGTGGGATGGCCAAGTAGAGAAGCCAGGACATGAACCGGCACGCACCTATATGGGATCCCAGCAGTTACAAGGTAAGTATTCAGCCACTGATCCATTGTGCTGGATCTAATATGGACACTGGTTCGTGTCCTGGCTGTTCTACTTCCCATCCAGCTTTCTGAGTGTGACCTGGGAAGGCGGTAGAGCAAGTTGCAAAGCCTTGGGACTCTGCACCTATTTGAGAGACCCAGAAGAATTCCTGGCTCCTGGCTTTGGATTAGTTCATCTCCTGCCACTGAGGCCATTTGGGGAGTGAACCAGTGGATGGAAGATCTTTCTGTCTCTCCTACTCTGTGTGTCTGACTTTCCAATTTAAAAAAAAAAAAACAGGTAGTGGCTATATCTTGTCTCTCTGTCTCTCCTTCTCTCTATAAATCTGCCTTTCCAATAAAAACAGACAAGTCTCTAGAAAAACTTATACAAAAATAAGGTGATAAAGGGCGGGAATTAAAAGCGGCTAATGTTGAAATGTTCTAGAATACATTATGAGGGCTTAGAAACAATAATTTGCATAGGACTGTATTGGGTCAAAACTTATATTTCAATCTCTGAGGTATTTGTTAAGACTAGAGTGAAAAACTATATGAATAACAAGTACATTGGTGAGGGTAGAAAACTTTAAGATGGAAATGTAACAAAAATATAATTTAAAAAATAGGAAACAGAGAATTGCAAATCAATCCCTCCCCCCAAATAGCAATCAATCACACAGAAAATATTTTACAAGAAATGCAAAGAAAATTCAATACTGACTTTTCAAATATTAACAAATTGCAGGGTTTAAAATAGATTAATAATGACAGAGAGAAAAAAAACAAATAATCTCATCTTTTAAATATGGTTAAAAAGAGGAGGAAAAAAAAACAGAAAAGATCCAACTGAAAGCATATAAGAAAACAATCAGAAGCTTAAATAATCACTCAGTGCATTGACTATTGCTACATAAAATGCTGACTCCCCTAGCAAAGGTCTAGAAACTTCAGATTTGTAGTGAAATCAACTACAGCAACTCTATGCTGCTTAGGTAAGTCTATTTTTAATATAAAGAAAATATTTTTAAATACAACAGGGCAAATGGCAGATTGCAAATATTACCCATAATAAACCAGATATATCAACTATATTATAAGAACATATTTTAGGCAAAAAAAAAAAAGATTATTCTACGTATAAGAAAAACATCTCATATTGATTAAAAAAAAAAAACACAGTTTGAAAAACATCCAAAAATTCTAAATCCCCATGGCTTCAAAATATAACACCCGAAACTAGCCTCAGATGAAAAGAGAAATTGACAACTCCACAACACAACAGGGGGGCAGTAAGACAAAACACAGTCTGTGTTGAGGGGTACGTGGACTGTTTACGCAAGACGACCGTTGGGTGGTCACAAAATAAGCCACAGTGAGCAGCAGCAAGGAACCAAATCTGTCCCAACGTGTGATGGGAATGATCAGAAAACAAGAAGATGGCCAGAAAAACCTCCCCTCCTATGCTTCACCTGCAGGCAACATGTTTTTCATAAATCCTTGGCTCAAAAATAAATAGGAAAAGAAATCAAATAATGTTTGAGTCACAAAGCACTGCAAGTAAAATATCAAAATATTTGTAGTGTAGCTAAAACAACAGAGGAAAAGAAATCCATAGCTTTAGAGGAAATGAAGAAAGAACAAAAAGTAAATGATCACTCTCCAGATGTCAACAAGCCAGGAAAAGAATTACAGGCCATGGTGGAAGAATTTAGAAAATAAATAAGAAAATCAATAAGTATTTTAAAACATAATCTAAAGTCATAAACTCAAAAATCTGGTTTTGGGAAAACAGACAAAACACAAATAACAAAATCTACTTCTAAAAAGGCATGATTCTGTTGTTCCCAGAGATGACAATTTGGATAAAATTGATAGATTCCTTGGCAAATCACAACAAAACTGACTCACAAAATAATCTCAAACCAAAATTCATGGACTAGCGTGTGTGTGTGTGTGTGTGTGTGTGTGTGTGTGTGTGTGTGTGTTTAAACTTCACTAATAAAGCAAATCCACGTATATGTCCATGCCTGTGTCTATGTGTGTGCAAATATGAATGTACACGTTCAACATGAGTTTACTGTACTAGTGGGTTTTTAAGGATTTTTAATTTACACAGACTCTTCCAGAAACAGAAAGATGAAAGCATTCCTATGGCATTCTCTGAACCACAGGCCTCAAGCGTCTGGACACAGAAACCCGACAAGGGCATCACAGCAGAGGAAAACTGCAACCTCTCCTGGAACATAAATAAATTGTGAACAAGGTGTTAGTAAATCAAATGCTGTGACAGATACCAAGCATAAGAAATTATGGCCAAGCATAATGTGAATATTGAGAAATGGCTTGGCTATCAAAAACCCATCAAGGTGAGGGTTTCTGAATGAGATGATATAGACTCATTTCTCTCTGTTCCTCTTGCTAAATGCAACACAGACCCCAGAAATGATGTGACAGGCTATCGAAAGAGAACTCTGAAATATGGAAAGGAAGAGGGAAACCTACAAAGCAATCCACTGATGGAGAAAGAACATAAGGACAGTTTATTGCGAGATTCTCAATCGACAGAAAAGCACAAGTCAGCCCAGGGAATTTCCAAACCCCAGTAAAGCAACAGAAGATGGCCCAGGTGATTCCCCAACCAGACCAATCCCAGTAGCACCAACTAATTAGGGTAATGAATTAGGAGTTCTGCACCAAACAAAACACCCTCGCTTTGGAAGTTCCTTCCTCCCGCCACCCCAGCATCAGCCTCCTCTGACCCAGCAGAAAGGACCAGGCAGCTGGTGGTACTGGTGAGGGCATCTCACCATCACAACCTCACAACCCAAGCAAGTCACCTTCCCAGCAACACTGCAGCAGCTGAGCAGGAACAAAGGACAGTTCACTCCCCAAAAACACAGCCCATATTGGTGAAACCTCTTCAACCCCTCAAGCCTATGTGACGCCTCCTACTTGGGCAACTGGCACTGGTTTACAGAGCTCCAGTCAAGGAAGCCATCCTATTTCCCATGCAGGCAGGTAGATCTGGCCACAGCTGCCTGCTCTGCAAAGTGCTCCTCATCTTCACCGGTCACATATGTCCTTCCTAAAACCAAGAGTTCCATGTGGCCCAGCCTGGGAAATCCCCATTCTGCAGCTCAGAAGCATCATCAGAGAACAGCGGGAGCCCCAAGCAGCGCCAGGCTAACCGGGCAGATCCAAACCGCACTCCTGAATAGCCCAAGAGTTTACAACTGGATAGTCATAGAAAGCACAGCCTAGAAAGGAAGGCCATACGTATCACTGTGTGCTTAACTCACCACGGCTAAATCGCTACTGGAACAGGGAGGATGTATGCAGAATACAGTCTCCCAATGCAATTACTATACTGTTCAAAAAGTGATTGAAACATCACCTCTCAGACCAAGAGCCAGGAGCAGCACAACTGGACTGAGAGGGGAAAAAAATGGTCCAAAAGATACTGAAGTCCCAAGATGAGTCAGTTGTTTTAATGATGTGATGTGAGTTTAACATAAGTCATCATAACAAAACTCATATTCTCTTGAAACAAATGAAAATGCAGAACATCTTCTGGAAAGAATGAGAAACTATAAAAGAGAGTCAAATGGAGAGTCTGGAACTGAACACATACCATAACAACAACAACAACAAACAAACTGGAAAAGTCCCTAGCTGGAATCAGTGACAGAGTTTAGAAGACAGAAGACAGAATCAGTGGGCCCAGCACGATAGCGTAGCAGTTAATAAGGTCTTTGCCTTGAACGCGCCAGGATCCCATATGGGCGCCGGTTCTAACCCCGGCAGCCCTGCTTCCCATCCAGCTCCCTGCCTGTGGCCCGGGAAAGCAGTCGAGGACGGCCCAAAGCCTTGGGATCCTGCAACCGCGTGGGAGACCTGGAGAAGGCTCCTGGCTCCTGGCTTTGGATTGGCTCAGCTCCAGCCGTTACAGTCGCTTGGGGAGTGAACCATCGGACAGAAGATCCTCCTCTCTGTCTCTCCTCTCTATCTGCCTTTCCAGTAAAAATAAATAAATTTTTAAAAATAAAAAAAGAAGAAGACAGAATCAGTAAGCCGGACAATGGATCAATCTACCCATTGTGGACAAACAAAAAGAGAAGACGAACTGACCAGAAACAGAAAAGAAGTGTCTCAGGAGCTCCAAAACAACAGCCAATGCTCTAACAGCCATTCATTCTACCGGAAGACTGGCAAGCAAAGATGGAGGGGACCTGCAAGGCTTCTCAAATACTTACCATGTTTCGTGAGCTATAAAAATCTGCAGATTCAAGAAGATAGGATCCCTGAACAGGATAAGACCAAAGAAATCCACACTGAGACATATTACCATGCAACTTCTGACGACAGCTAAAGACAAAAAGAGATACTGCAAGCATTCAAGGAGGAACTACCCAAAGGGACACTTATTTAAACAGCAATCATCTCCCGATCTGAAACAAGGGAGACCAGTTAGAAAAAACAAGGTGTTGAAAGAAAAGAACACTCGAACAAAAATTCTCCATCTGGCAAAGCTATGCTTTGGGCATGAAGGGGACATAAAGGCATGCTTGGCTGAAAGAAGACCGGTTATACTGATGGTGAGCGAGCAATCCTTCATGACTGGATTAAGGAGATTCATTGAGCAGAAAGGAAATGAGCACGGAAGGGTTACTGGAGCTCCGGGGACTAGGAAAGAACCACAGAAAGAGGTAAGGATGTAAGTGTAAGGATGTTTTTTCCTTGAGAGCTTTACCAGTCATATTTGATGAACAGAAATGATAACACCATCTGATACTCAAGACACTGAGATTCCAAAGTGGAGAATGGAAAGAGACATCAATGGAAGCAATATTTCCAAACTATAAGTAGTAAAAATGAAAATCTTGATGTCAAGACTGAGATAAGTCATAGGCCAGTGATATTCAAAAGGCTCATGGATAATTATTTAAAAGTTATGAATCGATTTCAAAATTTATTCAAGTCAAAATAAATTTATATTTTATTTCAATTTCCCACAAACATTCTGAAGTACCTTTGTACGTATAGCGTAACTCCCAGAATAATCCCTAAGAAGATTATACAAAGATGTACATGAAGAAAGCAATAAATAAAGAGCAAATCCTTAAAATATGTAGACAACTCACAAGGTGAGACGGAGAAATTAAAAACGGAAGAGACAACACAACGGTCATTTAGCACTTACCTGAATCTCAAAGCAATTGCCATATATTTCAATAATGTAAATACATCAAATAAAATGCAGATATTGGCAAAGTGGATTTGTTTTAATATTGAATTAAATATTGTTTGCAAGAACGTCACTTCATAAGCAATAGCATAAGTAGGTTTAACGGTATTTTAATAGCATTAAGTATGGAAACACACCATATAGACATCATTTTTTTTTTAAAAGGACCACTGGCCATATCATCACCAAGAAGAGAGAACTCACATAACGCTAAAAAGAACAACCCACCAGGTAGTGGCTCTAGTTGAGAAGAGAAATAAATACACAATTCCACAACTACAGCAGGGCATTGAACAACCTCAAGTAATCTGAGAGAACTCACAGCAGACCACAAAGATATTGAAACTTTGAACAAAAGAATCAACCAGTAATATCTGATTGACAAATATTGAACATTCCACCCAGCATGAACAAAACACACATTTTTTTAAAAGTGTTTCTGTTCGCTCATTGGCTGTTGATCATGACAGACAAATTCCAGTTCAAAAAAAAAAAAAAAAACACAGTGGAAGAGGACTAAGATTCAATAATAAAAGACAAGAGGAAAAATCTCAAAACATGGAAATTAATAACACACTTTAAATAATCCATGAGCCAAGCAAGAAGTCTCAAGAGAAAAGCTTTAGAAAACACACAGAACTGAATAAAAATAAATTATTATAACACATTAAAATATGTGAAATACAGTTAAAAGTCTGATAAGAAACTTTATAGCATTTTAAAAGCTTACATTAAAAAGCAGGAAATGTTTCAAACAATGTAAGGCCCTACAAGGAAAAAACAAATGCAAAACATGTAGAAATCTCAAAATAATAATAAATTAGACAGAATAGGAATAGGAATAACACAAGATTGATTTTTCAAAATAGTCATTTAATTGCTAAACTTCCGGCATGAATGACTAAAACAATAAGGAAGAAACAAATTGCCAGTGTCAGAAATGACAAAGGAGTCATTATTATGGATAATGTAACTTTTTAAAAAGTTTATTTTATAAACTTCACAGTTTATCAAATAATTAATTCAAAGCATATTGAGGATTCAAATGCAAAATGTGAGTATAGCAAAAGGGCAGAATATTTGCAATGTGTGAAGAGGCAAAGATTTGACACCGGAGGCATAATCTACAAAATCAAACACTAATAACTCACCTTCACCTAAAATCTAAAATTTTATTTTTATAAGAACCCATGACTGAGAATGATGCCGACTATAGCATCCAATGAAACAGTCACAACCTACACAGCCAATGAAAGACTGGTAGTGAGATATATAAAGAACATTCAAAACTCAGGAGCAAAATGTAAGTAATTCAACTAGGAGAATGGGCACAAGATTTCAACAGATATTTCCCTGAGGAAGAAACCCAGATGGGAAAAGAAGCAAGTGAAAAATGTTCAACATTATTGGTCATCAAAGGCATTTCAAATTAAAAGCATGGTAAGATACATACATGGGTTCAGCATAATGGCTCAAAAACTACATCCTCATCTTACAATGACCAGGATCTCATATGGGTGTGCTGGTCCCGGCTGCTCCACTTCCCATCCAACTCTCTACATATGGTCTGGGAGAGCAGTAGAGAATGGCCCAAAGCCTTGGGACCCTGCACTCACATGGGAGATTAGGAAAAAGCCCCTGCCTTCTGGCTTCAGATCAGCTCAGTTCTGGCTGCTGTGACCATTGCGGGAGTGAGGCAGTGGACTGAAGATCTTTCTGTCTTTCCTTCTGTTTCATCTCTCTGTAAAACTGACCTGCTTTTCCAATAAAAATAAAATTTAATAAAAGATATATATGCATGATAGTTAAAATTAAACAATAGAGATAATACCAAATGCAGCTGAGGATGTGGAGGGGTTCTCTGTGTTGTGTAATCAGAGTATGAGATAATACAACCATTCTCAGAAACTGTTTGCCAGATTACTTTTTATATATTTGGGGGCCTGTAAGATGGCTCAATTGGCTAATTCTTCACCTGCAAGCATCAGCATCCCATATTGGTGCTGGTGCCTGTCCCAGCTTCCCCAATTCCCACCCAGCTCCCTGCTAATAGCCTGGGAAAGCAGCACAGGATGGGCCAAAGTCTCGTATTCCTGAATCCACCCCAGCATGGGAGACTCAGAATAATCGCCAGGCTCCTGGCTATACATGGGCTCAGCCCCAGCCACTGCAGACATTTAGGGAGTAAACCAGCAGATGAAATATTTTTTTCTCTGTTTTTCTACTCTGTAAATTTGCTTCCAATAAAAATAAATAAATCTTTTTTAAAAAAATTATCCGTTTGAGGCTGGTGCAGTGGCATACAGGTCAATCCTCTGCCTGCAGGGCCACAAGCCATATGGGTGCCGGTTTGAGTCCCAGCTGCTCCACTTTCCCATCCAACTCCCTGCTTATGGCCTGGGAAGCCAGCAAGAGGCCCCTGAAGTCACATGAGAGACCTAGAAGAACCTCCTGGCTCCCAGTTTCAGTTTAGTCTAACCCTAGATGTTGCAGCCATTTGGGAAGTCAACCAGCCGACAGAAGATCTCTCTCTTTCCTCTCTGTAACTGTGATTTTCCAAGGAAAGCAAATAAAGCTTTAATTTTATCTGTTTAAAAGGGCAGAGTTCAGAGAGGAACAGAGAAAGAAGAAGGGAGAAAGACATCTTTCCGTCTGCTGGTTTACTTCCCAAATGAACCAGGGCTGGGCCAGGCCAAAGCGAGGAGCCCGGAGCTTCATTTATATTTCCCACATGCATGTCGAGTCCCAAGTATTTGGGCTGTCCTTCACTGATCTCCCAGGTCCATTAGGAGGAATCTGGATAGGAAGTAGAGCAGCTGGGGCATCCTAAATGAGATATCAGCATTGCAGGCTACAGGCAGGGATTTAATCAGCTATACCCCAATGCAGCCTGCCAATTGTTCTTTATAACAGTAAGCACTTACAAGACTCAGCAATTGCACTCTTGGGCATTTTTCCCAGAAAACTTATGCACAAATGTTCATAGAAACTTTATAATAGTCCCAAACTTCAAAGCATCCAGATGTCTTTCAATGGATTAATGTTTGAGAAAACACTGGAACATCCATTGTATAAAATGCCACTCATTAATAAAAGAGGGAAATTATTGATGCATGCAGCAATTTGGATTAATCACTAGAAAATTATGCTGAGTATAAAAAAATCAATCACAGAAGGGTACTACTGTATGATTCAATTTACGTGAGTTTTTTTAAATGACAAAACTAGAGATATAGAGAACAGAACAGACCACTGACTGTCAGGAGGACAGGATGACATGAGGAATGGAAACCATATGAGAGCAACTTGAGGGACAATCATGTGGCATAGTGGGCAATGCCCTACATGTAAGGTCAGCACCTCTTCTGTTTGCCGGTTGGAGTCTGGGCTACCCCACCTCTGACCCAACTCCCAACTAATGCACCTGGCAACGTGGCAGAAGATAGCCCAAATGCTTCGGTCCCTGTGAGAACCCTGGAGACCCAGATGAAACTCCTTTTTCTTGGCTTTGGCTTGGTGCAATCCTGACTGTTGTGGCCACTTAGAGAACTAACTAGTGTTTAAAATCTCCCTCTCTCTCTCTATCTTTCCCTCTTTCTCTCTCTCCCTCCCTCTCTCTCGTTTCTTCCCACACCTTTGTAACTCCTCCTTTCAAATAAATAAAACAAATATTTTTCTTAAAGACTAAGCAATGGGAGGAACCTTTTTAATAGCTATTCTTTGGACCGTGATGGTAGCTACCTCAACTTGCACATGATAAAGCGGAATAGAACTAAACACACACACAGTCATACACCTGAATGACCTGGGGAAATACAGATCTCTATGCAGGCCCAGGGTTGTCATCCCTGTTGTGTTACTGCGCAAAATATTGCTTCCATTGGGGGAAAATGAGTAAAGCACATGCCATATTGCTCTGCATTATTTAATCTGAAGTCATGTGAACTTGTGTTCACCTCAACACGAAAGTGTAATTTTAAAAATAATGTTCTGAAAAGGAAGAAAAATTAAATGGTATCAGCCTTTACAAATATTGGCAATTATAGCAATCAACCGATTATGGCATTCAATTTATACAACATGAGGAATGAACAGAATCAATAAGAGAAAACCCAAATGACATAATCAATCATACATGAAAAAAATAATATAAATATCAGTATCTCGATACATACAAAATAGCCTTTGACTAAATGTTAACACCTATTCTTAAATCATTGGCAAAGTAAGAATTCAAAAGAATTTTCTTAATCTTTTTTGTTTTTATTTACAGATTCTCTTTATTCATTTGAAAGGTAGTATTATGGGCAAAGGTTGGTGGGGAGGAAAAGAAAAGCGAGACCTTAGACTCACTGGTTCACTTTCCAAGCCCCCTCAATAGCTATTCTTGGCTGGGCCAAGCTGAAGCTAAGAATCCTGGAACTCTCTATCTGGGTCCCCACAGAGTTGACAGAACCCCAAGCACTTGGGTTACCGTCCACTGCCTTTCCAGGTGCATTAACAGGGAGCTGGGTCAGAAACACGGCATGTAAGACTTGAACTGTGGCTCCTACGGCACACCAGCACCACAGGAAGTAGCTTAATCCACTGTGCCACAACACTGGCCCCCACTTTTCTAAATCTTAAAAGCGAGTGTTTGATTGGCACAGAAGTCTTGAAATCTGCCGTAACTGTTTATATTACACATTTCAATGCTTGTTGAGGATTCCTCCTATGCACAAATTATGAACCACTCCACTTCCTGCTTCCTTCCTTTTTTAATGATTATTATCATTTTATGATACAGTTCCATAGGTCCTGGGATTTCCCTTACTCCCTTCCCAACTTCCCTTCTTCCCCACTGGGTCCCCCTATATTATTACAATAGTATTGTTCTTCATAAACAGTCATAAGTCCATCATTGCAGGCATGGACAATGGCAGAGTCCAGCAACCTATTGTCAAGATATATTCAACAGTTTCATTGGGAATCCATTTTTGATCTGAAAATAGAGATGCGTACTGCATTGTATCCTCACATCTAGATATGACAGTCTCCATAATACAGTTACCATACATCCCCTTAAATGAAAAGCCACACTTGCTGGGTGTGAGTGTTGCAGCTGCCATAACTATCCAAAAACCAGAAGGTTAAAAAAGGCCGGGTGCCTTTGAAGTGGGTGAGGAATGTCTGAACTGGCTGCCCTTGAAGCTACTAAGCTCTAGCCCTTAGTGCTTAATGCACTTGAGGCCAGGACATTCTGTTAACTTGCAGACAGAAACATTCTAATGATGCAGAAGAATAAATTAAATTTTAAATGAGAGAGGGGAAAAAAAGGGAAAAGAACAAAGACTAAAAAATTTATCACATCAATCAGGAGATACGCCAAAATTAGTGACACAAGATGAAATCTCTTATTCAAGCAGATGAAGCAAAGAAGATGTACTGGATAATTGGTGGTGGGAACTATAGGGTACAAAACATCTAAGCAAGGCCATCATGTCACAGTTCCAGGTTTCAATGAAAGATCAAGCCATAAAAATACCTAGAAGAAAGCATGGATAAATGCTCTGCAATTTAGATACGCTAGAAGCACAAAAATAGGGGAAACATTGCAAATGATTAATCTATGACATTTAAATGTTTCCATGTGAAAATACTGTTTCCAATCCAAAGGCGAGCTGAACCACTTATTGCAATAGAATATTTGACACAACTATTCTGAAATAAAGTTACATGAGCTGACAAGAAAAATTGCATTATCAATTAAGATATACAAAGGATGTAAATTACAATATAATTTAACATGACCAATGACTATATTTTTAGGCATAATCTCACAAGAAATGCAAATTCAATAGCTGTTTTACAATATTGCTACAGGGCCTGGCGCCATGGCCTAGCAGCTGAAGTCCATGCCTTGAACGCACCCAGATCCCGTATGGGCGCTGGTTCTAGTCTTCCTAGCCCTGCTTCATATCCAGACCCCTGCTTATGGCCTGGGAAAGCAGATTGACGGCCCAAAGCCTTGGGACCCTGCACTTATTTGGGAGACCCGGAAGAGCTCCTGGCTCCTGGCTTCAGATCAGCACAGCACTAGAAGTTGTGGTCACTTGGGGAGTGAATCATCGGACAGAAGATACTTCTCTCTGTCTCTCCTCCTCTATATATCTGACTGTGCAATAAAAAAAATAAATCTCTTAAAACTATATTGCTATGAATTAGCAAACATTTCAGATCTCTCAATCAGTTTTTTTTTTTTTGAACACAGGCTGATAACAGACACCTTTGTATATAAATAACAGATGTGAAATTTATTGAGCTGGGGCATTGTGGTCCAGTGGGTTAGGGTGCCATTTACAACATCCCATATCCAATTGTTGGTTCCAGTTCCAGCTGCTCTACTTCTGATCCAGCTTCTTGCACATGGAAAAGCAGCAGAAGATGGCTCAAGTTGGGGTCCCCTGCCACCTATGTGGGAAACCCAGAGAGATTTCCAGGATCCTGGTTTTAGCTTAGCTTTGGGGGCCATTTGGGGAGCAAGCCAGTAAATGTGAAATGCCTCTCTCTTTCCTTCTCTCTCATCATACTACCTTTCAAATCTATAATTGTTTTAAAAATGATAAAAAAACCTTTCTACAATAAGTATCAGGTGCATCAGAAGAATTAAATATTCTTGGTAGATAATTTTACTTATAAAATAAAATAAATATAGCTCTAATTAAAATTTTATATTTTATGGATGTTCATTATGGCACTATTCTATAGCAATACGCCTAACTATTTGTCACATAGGAAGATAACATAAAGGATGGTTCTTTGCAAGCTGAGTAATGTATTTCCATTAAAAACTCATTGCTGTGGAAAATAGTTAAAGAAATGAGAAAACACTCCCAACAGACCCTTAAGTAGGAACGTCAACATACAAATGTGTGTACAATAAATAGCAATTGAATAAATACACTCATCTCTCTGCACGTATGGTGGGGGAAAACATAAAATGCACCAGAAATGCATGCAGAATTTATTTCTTGGTCCAAAGATTATAGCTGACTTTTATATTCTTCTTTTACATTTATCTGTATTTTCCAAACATTCTACCGGAAACGAGCGCACATGGATGAAATGTGCTGTAGAATAAGATACTTCATTGCATCTTTGCTTCATGCTTTCCCTCCCATAATGCAGCTCTGTTTGTTTTGCTTCTCAGCTCTGTCAAAAGCGGTTTTTGCACAAGAGTTCTGAACGGTTGACATTTTACTTGGGGAATACGCTGTGAGAATGTTAATCCGCCAGGAGGCTGAGGTTTATGAGTCTTGCGCAATATACTGTGCAAAGCCAGGGATGGGGGCCTCTCTGGGAGCAACTTAATAGAGACACTGCACACCCCAGGCACTGCCAATCGCCTCAAGCCAGTGGTGAAGCTTCAGTAGCAAAGCCAGCCTACCTAGCACATGGTGCTTTTGCAACTTAGGGCTCACTGCTTAGAACTTCTGAACTCACGAGGATGGGACAATTTGTTAAAGCAGTGCAGCAGGTCTGGAAGAGCATGTAAATGACAACCTGCCAAGGCCAGAGATGACAGGTGGGGTCCTAGAGTGTAGCTACCACTGCATGATAAGCAATTATGACTCGGAGAATTATCAGCAGTCACAAGTCCCTCCCTGGGACATGACATCAAGTTGGGCATTTGATTTCGGTCCAAAGTCAGTTACATGAAGAAATTAAAATTGACATTGAAGATCGGAGAAGCATCTTAACCTAGCAAAGGGAAAGGAAGCTCTCCCCTTGCTTTAGGTAATTGCTGGAATAGGGAGGTTGAACAAGGGCAGGGATGGAATTCAAGTGAGAAGACTGTAGGGTCAATGAGAAGGGACCTTGATGCCCCAACACTGGCTGCCTTGTAGAGTGGTGGGGGAGACTTGCAAAGTGGGCTGAGGAGGGGGGAGGAACAACACAGTCCCAGAACTCAGAAAACACACACACACACACACACACACACACACACACACACAGGAAATTTGCCTTCCAGGCCCAGCATGGGCACAGGCTCCTAGTGTTACATAATTGAGTCTTTTCCATCTCAGGACCTCAGTTTCCCAAAGGAAGCTAGGCAAGAAACCACAGAGATGCTAAGGATGGGGACAATTGTGACAGGAGCCTCAGGGCCTCCTGCCTATTGCACCCCACATGTCTGCTTGCGCAGCTGGTTCTACTATTAATCTACACAGGTAAATCCTGCTTGGCCAGGTTTCAGCAGCGCTACATCATGCCCACCCCAGACTAAATACTTCCTCTGCTTCTCTTGGTGCCACTTCGATTCTCTATGAAAAAGAGGTTTTTCGTGCCACACCAAGGTTGCATTTATCCTAGACACAAAGCAGAAAGCAAACACACAAGCACCCCGGAGGTTCCCGCCCTCCCTCTCCCATCCTCTGATCCCAGGAAGACACACTACCCTTCATTGAGCTGGCAAGTCACGTGACTGCTGCGTGGGAAATCAGAGTCAAGGGGAGTGGAGGCAGTTGGTAATTTTCCCAAGGTTTCACTGAGCCAGGGACCCTGCGTTAGGGGAATAAAATGAATTTCCCATTCTAGTGCCATTTGTGTAGGCAAGGATGGACAGTGAGACATGCTCCAATTCAGGCAAATGATGCTTGGGCAGAAAAACACAACTGTGTTGCTCCTTGGATCATCCCAATAGCAAAACAGCACTGAGAATAACATTTCATCTGGCTGTGGTTTCCTGGATTCCTTAGCTATCGATTCTTATCAGGACACCTGCTACCAGACATGGCAGGGGCCGGGGCTCTGCCCCAGCACTGGGCTAAGAGATCCCAGTTATGCCTATTGGAGCTGCATGTGTGTATCTGGCACTGGATTTCCACACATGATGCAATGAGGAGTTCAGGGTCAAGGCCCTGCAATGCAGACAGCCTGGTTCTAGGCCTGCCTGTGCCTCTCTGCTCTGGTGCTCTGGAGTCCACAGGCCAGAAAGTTGTAGCTCCCATTGCAATTCTGAGAACACAAGTGCCAGAGAGGAAGATATGTGCCCTGGGCATTATAAATGCCAGAGAACTCCACAGGGCATTGGAAGTGACTTTGTTGTATATCTTGTTTATGGTGGCAGATCAAGGCTAGACAAGCTCCAAGGTCAACCCAGACACCATTAGCATAGTGCCTCAAGCTACCCAGCACACTGGCCATGCAGACCTTTAGTTCCGCCATCTAGCACTTCTGAGATAACTGAATTCATATTTACCTGGCACTCTGCAGGGAAGCGCAGTCACCCCTCCCTTACCTCCCACAAATGGGCTGAGTAATCCATGGCTCCTGGTGCCATTTGGTCTAGAACGTCTGGGTGACTCACCCTTGCAGAGTGCCCCTCTAAGGGCATGCAGTCTGAGGAATTATCCATTTGTTTCCCAAGTTAAGATAACTCCTCTTGATGGAAGTCTAAAAGAAAACTCCTTGGCCTTGTATGTGGCTGTGTTGGCATCAGTTCTTTATATTTTTTTTCAATTCGTACACAAGATTTGTGTCAATTTCGTGGGAACCTCTTGACCATGCCTGTCATGTTGGCACCCAGGAGTCTGGGCGCCAGACCCTCTAGCAGCTCTGTCTTGTGGGTGACCTCAGAGGAAGTCACATCAGAGGGTGGCTCCTCGACATCTAATCTCCCCACTGCCTTTTTGTGATCCCAGACCCATCCCTGGCCCTCAAATCTGGCACTCATCCTCAATGACTATCTCTTACAGGAATAGTCTTTATGTCACATCAGTATCTCAGCAGCACCCACACTAGAACCCCAACTCAGCCCTGCCTGCCTTAAAAGCCCGCCCTATGCCTGTGCCCTATGCCTGTGATGCTCTCCAAGCCCCTATCCAGTTCCCTCTTCTTACCTCATCCTGAAACCCCATCTCCTACCTCTAAACCTTGCTTTAAGGCACCCTGGGCCTGAATAACAAACATTAGCTATGGCAAATCCCATTCCTCGCTTACCAGATAACTTCTCCTTCACAGCCTTAAGCTGACAGGCAGACAAGATAACAAGTGGGATATGCAGTTATTAAGGGCAGATTTTAAAATGACAAAAGGATACATTCTGAAATAAAACCCACTTGAAAAATCAGCTTCCCTTGCAACTCAATCACACACGGACCTCCTGCTAGAAGCTCCTCCAAATAGAGATTCCAGCTCCTATTGGCTTCTGGGGTTTTCAAGAGGGTTGCCTTGGCAACAAGAAAGGCCTAGACACCTGAGCCAGGAAGTAGAAACCACAGTGCCTGCCCTTCTCAGGCACCTGGAGTGGGTGGCCCGTTGCCAAAAGGCTTGGGTGTCAGAAATGAGGCAAAGGAGCATCCTGCCTCAGCCAACATCCATAGGGACATTGCAATTAAAGCTGTGCTCAGTAAAGAAGGCTGGGGGTAAGAAAGGACCCAGAGGGAATGGCCTGGTTGTTCATGAACCTTGGAGGGGTGCTCAGAGGTGAAACTGAGGGCCCACATACCAGGCTAACACAAACAGTCACTTAGGCAGGGAGCTACACTCTGCAAGCTGTTTTCACATTTCAGGAACAAATACAGTCCCTCTGATGAAGTTTCAGTTCATGCTAATTTCTTCTTGTGATCACAACCAGCCTCAAGCTTTGGACCTCTCTAAAAGACATTACAGGCCAACCCTGACTCTCCTAATGGTCCAAGCTGCACGTTGGCCCTCCAGGATGTCAGAAAATAGTCATCCCCCACCCCTTCCACCACAATGACCTCATCAACACATCGTTGGATGAGTGTCAGCTGTTGTATGACAGCCTATTGCTGGCCCTCCTAGTGCTTACAGGATCAACCCACCAGTCTATCTTCCAGCACACTACGAGATGGGCATTCCCCACTTCCCCTAACACACACAGGCCCAGCCTTCCAGCTCCTCCACCTGCTGTCAGTGATAAGCCCTGCACACTCCTTCCTGCCTCTGAAGCTTTCACTAGCTTCACACACATCGCCTGCCCCACTTCTCCATGAGCAAATACAATCAAAGTTCCAGAGTGGATTCTCAGTCCCCTACTAACACCTCACCCCTGCCTGCCCATCCACTGCCTCTGGCGAAGGCAGAAGGTCACACTACAAGGTTCTTGCCAGAGGCATCTGCGGCCCCACGTGCCCTGCCCCACGTGTGAGCTTACTTCTTACAAGGACTGGCTTTTATCTCCCAGAACACTGCCTGCCATTAGTGGGAACATCTTCCTCCTCAGGGTATAGAAACCAGTTGACTGGGGAGGGAAGGGGGAAAAAGGAGAGGGATGGTACCTAAGTCTGTGCCGGCACTTGAGCCAATTGGTGAATGCTTTCGTTATTTCCTGTGAACCTGGAATCTCTGTGGACTGTTAACACATGCATGCGCTGTCTCCAGCCCTGACAAGCACGCCAATCTCCTGCATCTAAGCCAGCTGTGTTAGCCAGACGCTGGTACAGCAGCCGCTGTTCCTGCCTGTGCAACACGAACCATCCACCAGGGCTCCCCATCAAAGGGACTAGCACAGCTGAGTCACTTGTTTGGATAATGATTCCACCCCCTTGCTCGCCATGTCAACCTGCCGGTCCTCCAGTCCTATGGAATCCTGGATTCACAGGTCTCCTCCTAACTCAGGGGTTTCCCACCATGAGTTAAAAATGAGTTAAAAGACCACTTCCTAATTATTTGTTTTGTGTTGGGAAAAAAAATGTTCTGAACCAGGCCTCACATCACACTGAAACATTGAGGGTGCCCCTTCCTCATTTGCTCATACACTGGGTTCCAGCACGCAAACCTGCAAGCCTCCTTGTACCTCACTTTGCTGTCATTGTCTTGTCTCACCCTGGGATGTGGAGCATGCTCTGGCTATAACCTCTGTCCCCTGCTTCAGCCGCAGTTCACACTTGCCCACGACTCTGGCCTGAGTTCACCACCCAGGGAATCACACCGCTGCTTCCAGCTTCCAGGGGTCCCTAATGGCCCTGGGAGCAGGACCCAGTGGCTGCTGTACTCAGAGAGTGCATGAGCAATACGCCTTGTTGATTTGCACATTTCTGTGTGCTACCTCCCCAGCACGCCCCATCAACACGAACCTCATCACCAAGAGAGCCTGGCAGAGGGGAGTTCTGTGCCATTTCACACTTGCTGGGTGTAAGGAACAACTGGAACAGAGACCCTGTCATTCTGGATCCGAAGCCACCTTAAATACATGTTTACCCAGCACTACCATTAATGCCCTAAGTCTCGGTCCCCTTAAAGGCCCACTCGTCCTAAGTAAGCTCTGTGCCCTTTAAGATTAAACTGTGCTTTCTACCAATCTGCTGTACTTCATGATCCCAAACCTGATGGCCTAGCTTCACCAATCCCCTGATGCATCTCTCCCTGGTGCCAATCCCTGACTCTGAACTCCCCATACCCACCTCCAGGCTATAAAGGTGCCTCTTCACTTTGTTCTCTATTCTGCTCTTCTCTGTCTCTGCTCTCTCTCTCTCTCTCTGCTTTCCCTCTCCTTTGTTCTCTCTCTCTCAATTTCTCCCTCATGAACTCCTACTCTGTTCCTGTGTTCTCTCTGCCCTGCAGCTGCCCCTCTCACCGAAATAAAGGATCTCTTATGTGGCTCCCTTAATGTATCTGGTGTCTCGGGTTGGTGGAGAAAATAGCTCACACTGGAGACCCAGGAGGCCACAAAGCTGTCGCCATCTTCAATGACACTGCAGTAGGAAGTAGGGGAGGCCAGGAGCCTCTAGCTTACCTTGCGCATGTCTTTGCCAAATGTCTCACTATAGGTCGTGCCCAGGATTTCAAACTGGACGTAGGGATTTGAGCTGTCCTCACGAAACTCCATCACCCCTGTGAGGCCAGTGATATGACCCTACAGGATATAAGGACAGATCATTGAGAGGGAGGCTTGAAGGCCAGGAAACACCATGAAGTGGCCACTGAGACAGATGCTGCTCAGGGTCTAGGAGGGGACAGCTTGTAACAAGGACAAAGTCTTTCCCAATCTTGGCCCATGACACAGGATCAGAATTCTCAAGCCATTTGATTCCAGGGGACAGCCGTAACACACACAGTCATGTCGCTCATGGAGCCCATAAATGTAGTGTCAATGTGCAAGCCAGGAGCCCCAAGAGTGACAGCTTTTGTCCTGATTTTCCTTAAGAGTAAAATTAACTTGCTTCAGGTTACAAGAAGAATGTCACTTGTCAAGACCATGGGAATTAGAACTCAGAGCCCAGAGGTTGGAAGCCTGAGTGTGCAAGGAAAACCCTAGCTCTAGTACTGGCATTGTTGCCAGGACCCTTTGTGCAAGCCCACCTGCCAGCACCAGGCTGGAGTCAATCAGACTCGTGTTACACAGGCTGCAGGAATGGAAGGAAAAACTGTGTCCAAAGTGTGACAATTGTGTCTGATAATGACTGGCTGCCATGGGCACCCAGCCTGGCCTTCATTCCAGTGACTTGGTGGAGCCTGGGGAGCAGCAGACAATGAGGCTGAGTGATCTTGGGCAAGCTCCATCCCTTTTCAAGTCCAGGGTCAGGGTTTCATTCAGCCTCTCTCTTCCTATAGATTCTGTGAGCCTGACCCTTGTAGGGGTTCTGGTTCTGTCATAGGCTGCAGTAGATTCAAATCAGCATCAGAACCTGCTCACTGCTATTAAAACCACATGCAATGGATTGTGATAAGACTCTGAACACGATGGATTTCCTTAAACACTCCTTTGAAGCCTCTAAAACCTAATTTACTCTAACAAGTCTTCCATGGGTGTTTAAATTCAGTACAAATCCAGCCTATAGTTCATGGAGCATTTCACCAGTGCATACTTAGGCACAAGTGCGTGCACACACACACACGCCAAGGTTACATGGCAGGACCTACAGAGACCATCCCATGATCTTGGCAAGTTATTTCCAATCTCTGAAGCTCAAGTTCCTCATTTAAAAAATGGAGATAAGAACAACCCACTCTGTAGACCTTATTGCATTCCGCCTTCCAATGCAACAACAGGAAGAGCAACCAGGACAGAGGTTTGCAAAGATGCCCCCTAAAGCAGCCACAGACAGCTCTGCTTTGGGTCAGCTGCAGGATGGGCAGAGTTGAGGGCATGAGGAGTGACTCTGGTTGCTAATCTCGATCAGGGAAGATTGTCCTCACGCACATACCTTTTTGATTGTATCTAGCATGGACCTCCCTCCATTCCATGGCTTGGTGGACTTCCGTATGCAGTTGAGGCTCGCCATGCTATGCCACTTCCGGTCCTCCAGCTTCCTGTGGAAGGCGTTGGCCAGCATCAGAACACTATCGTACAGGTAGAGGTTGGAGATCTGCAAAGACAGGAGCAACAAAACCCTTTCTACTCATGCATTTCCGGAGCCAGAGGGTGAAACCAGCAGAAAGCTGTATTCACACAGGATGCCGACACCAAGATATGGTCCCCAGTGTTGAGGTATAGTTCCCAGATGTGTGTTCAGCCGTGCAGCCAGGTGCCGGGATATCAGCCAGGCTAAGGTGCAACCCTGCCTCAGGAAGGAGAATGGCAACTGGAGCTGTACAATACAAGGGAGACCAGCAAGATGTGTGACTGAGACAGGAGTAAGAGCAGGAAAACTGCTCCAGGAATAAAAGAGGGACAGGGGGCTCAGTGTAGAAGGTTTAGCAGGATGAAGGACACAGCACATGTGTGAAAATATAAGCAGGTATAGCTAGTTGTGGCAGCATTCACTATTTTTCTTTAAGGCCCAGGCTATAAAAACTTGAGTTTTATGAGTTACGTTGCCACAACTCAACCCTACTGTTGTAACTTGAAAGCAGTCCCAGACAATACACAAACAAGGGAGCATATTGGAGTAAGATGTTATTGACCAAAATAGTCTGTGTGCTGGATTCACCCAATGGCCTCCAGCTGGCCAAATCCTGAGCTAGGGACACCAAAACCAGTTCAAGAGGAAAACTGCTCAACAAACACAGCAAGATCAAGAGGCAGGCAGGGCCAGGACCAGATGGAGCCTTGGGGTGATGCACAGAGGACTAATAACAGTGGTGAAATAAGGTGGCCCTTGTTGGGTCTGTGCCCAGAGAGCTGTCGATCAGACTTGGCCTTGGAGAGACTGCTGTGTCTCAGCACAGTGTTTGGAGAGATCACATTGGTAGGGAGCAAAGCACTCATCAGTGGTGGGCAGTGAAGTGGCTGCTTGCCAGGTCCTCCAGAGGATCTGGGTCTATCTGCTTGATTGTCTGCAGGGAAGCTCGGTCACAGAGGAGCCACAATCTCCAAGCTCCAGAGATGAGGGCTATCGGGAACCATGGTACACAGTGCAGCAGCACAGCATGGGGGCAGGGACTACTCTCCTGGGCACCCAGGGGTGAGTATCATGGGAGAGCCCTGTCTGCAGGAGCATGTAGACCCATACCTGCTTGCTCAGTGGCTCTGGAAGAGCCATTCCAAAGAGGAAGGCATTCTTGTGCCTTCACACAACCGCAGGCCTCCAACAAAGCACTGGAGCAGGAGGGAGGAGGCAAGGGAGAGGTAGTATCCACCCTTGGTCAGGTTCAGACACCTTGCCACCAACTGTTGCACAAACAGCCTCAGCAAAGTGGGTTACAGGGACTGGTCTCTGAACACCTGAGCAGTGAGGAGCCAGCCAAAAATATTTCAGGATAACAAAACTCACCAGGCAGTAACAGGAGACTATGTTAATCTCACAGGATCCCTAGGAAGATCAAACAGGCTCCTTGAGCTACTAGAAGCACTCCTTCTGCCACCACTTCTCTGTCTCAGTGTGCTCCCACCACCCCCCCCCCGGCCGCCCCAAAACCTAACAGCCCCATCTCTGCTACATGTATCTTACAAGCTTCCCCAGAAGTAGAGCCCCAGGCAAGAATCTGGTGGTGGAAACCATCCCCATAGGTGAAGCTGAAATCAAGGCAGGCCAAAAGGAGACACCTGCTATGGCCTGCCCATCCAGCTGCTCATGCCAACTCTCGGGGCTATTTCCACAATGACACATCCTACACACAGCAGACCACTTCTCCCAGAGGTCTCTGTGTGGGCTGCCTGTCGCTGAAGAGCCTTGTCCTCCCTGCCAGCTTCCTCTATTCTTGTTGTGCCCACCATGAGGTCCTCCACACTGCAAGTATGAGAAGTGGGTGGAGAAGGGGGCAGGGACATGTTTAAATGTTAACTATTGTTGACCAAGATATAGAAAGCAGCAAACCAATGCCTAAGCTGACCTGTGCCAGGGGCCTTCAGCACACAGGTGTCACCTGGCAACACAGAGGCAAGGTACTCCCATCTATAGACACTCACCCCCTCAAACCAGTCATTCCCCACCATGACAGAATAGTGTTGCCGGCCCATTGAGAGTGGGAGGGACAGTCTCCACAGTGAGCAGAGATGGCCCAGCTCTCCAGGGCTCAGGAGTCCCCATTGTTCTACATTCGCCTACGCACTCTAAAATATGAGAAGAATGGAGCTGCCAGGAGAACAGAATATGAACCACTTAGAGGTGGCTTGGGTTTTCTTTTCTCCCAACAAATAATGCTGAGAGTCCTTGACAAAGTGAAGATTCCTGTTCTCGAGATCTCACAGACATCTACTCACTGCCATGGCTATTTAGCCAGCCTGGACCCTTTGACCCACTCCCCACCTCCCCTGCACACACTGGAAAGAACTCACAGTACCTTAGCTATAACCAGACAACACCTAATATAATGTGCCTTTTCCCTTGCAGCAACTCCGGTCACAATGAATTAAGGTACTCCACAACTGTATGAATGAAGACAGGAACATGCAGAAGATGTCTCAGAAAGGCCAGAGGAAGCTCTCAGTCTTCCCACAAGCATGTCTGTTGCAAAGGTTGAACGCATTCCAGCTCAGGGAAACAGGCTGGAGCGATGCTCTTTTCCAAGCAGATCAGCCTTTCTGCTGTCCCTGGATCTCCCTGAGCACACCCTCTTCCACGCATGTATTATGCACTGTCAGTTCATGAATGTGTTTACCTCCTCAAATGTCGAGCTCCTTCAGGGCTGATTCTAGAATCCGGCATCAACCAAGAAACACAGCTCATGCTTAAAAGTATGTTTAATGAATGAATGCAAGGAGATACATGTAAGGTAAAAACAATGGATGAATAGGTGCATGGTGGATGGATGGGCAGGTAGATGGACAGATAAATACAAAAATAGGTTGGTGGGTAGATAGATATATGAGTGGATGTTTAGGTTGTAAAATGGATATCTGAGTGGCTGTGTAGATGGATGGATAATTGCAATGATGATAGATACATAGATACACAGATACATAGATAGATAGAGACAGACAGACAGACACGTAGGTGGATGAATGGGTGGATGGAACAGACACACAGGTGGGTGGTCTAATTCCTTGCTAAAGAGGTACACACTGCATTTCATCCAAAGAAATAATAGGTAGTAAACAGACAGCAAGGAAAAATTAGTTATCTCCCACTTTGAGTCCTTTTCTTAAGTAGCATTTTGCTTCTCTTCAAAGCCTACTCAAACTGCCTCCTAGATCCTCCTGGGAGGAGGCTCCACTGACCCTTCACTTTTCTTGGTTGCATGTTACTTCAATATTTCTCCCTACTTTTGGCAGAAGCTAGCACTCCAGAGTTGATATGTGGATCTATCATCTGCCCCCAACCTCAGCATCCTCACTTAGGTGACCTACTTTGTGCAAACGGACTTTAGGGTTCCCTGGTGGGGACATAGCAGGTGGGGATAGTTTTGTGCTTACAATCTGGTTGTCCAGGGAAGAGATCCTGAGGGCAAAAGGTCTAGAGAAGATGTTAGAATGACTGTCTATGCCGGAGGCCACCTCCAGATCTCGGTAAACTTAAAGAGACCACTTCCCTTAGGGAAGGTGGGTGAACACAGTGTCCCAGTTTGGTCACACCGAGCCACCAAGCTAATAGGGGGTGATCTGGGAGGATAGATACTGTGAGCTGCAAGAACACTCAACAACACATTATTTGCCTGAAAGAGCTAACAGGTAAGGGTGGAGCCACAGGCTACAGAAAAGAGAGTGTAGCCCGAAGGAGTCCCTGCCTCCCCCTTTCTGACATCTCACTTAAGTCTCACTACACAACTCATTAGCAAAAGGAAGACAGACAGCACAGATAGTGTTGTAGTTAGACCTTCGGTCTGAGGAGACAGCTGGCTGCTAACACTGCTGTGCAAAGGGAGAAGAGCGAAGTTGCTAAACAGGAGAGATGTCAAAGTGTCCGGGCCAAGGGAAGTGACAGAGGAGAGACTGTTGTAAAGAAAAAGATTCAGAACCAAGCCAAAGTGACCGCAGAGAGTGAAATCAGAGCTAGATGAGAGGCAATGCCACAGGAGGGGCCAAGGCTCTCCTGGAGGCTCACGGGCTCTCTATGCTAAGGTTGGAAACAGCCAGAGAGGGGGTGGACTTGGTCACTTGGTCACTCTAGAGCTACAACCTAGTTTGTAAGTTCAGTTCCCCTCTCACCCATTCATGTTGTCATATGTGCAATAGAGGAAGGTGGCCCAAGAACTTTGCAGCATCGCAACCTGAGCCAGCCTGGATTCCCAGTGCACAGACATAATACATACTCTTTAAATGGGGGAGTCACACCTCAATCCTCACTCACTTGCTGAGCAGTGCTGAGCAAGCCATTTAACACCCTCAGGATCATCCCAGCAAAACCCAATGTGATCATGGCCCAGGGGATGGTACAGGGGAGCAGCCCTGAATTCCCCTCTGTTTAATGCAAATTACAAGCTCTCAGTATACATTCTTTCTTTAGGAGGAAGCAGAGGTAGGACAGCATAAAAAGGGAAAATGCAGGACCTACGTGGCTCCTGGCTTCAGCGTGGGTGAACTGAGGGCTTATCTGAGGATGTCTCTAGTGGCTGGTATGCTGGTATGATCATGGCATGCAGAATGTGAGGCCAATTGGAAAGATGAACTTGGATCTGCCAAGTTCTCATCCTCTCCTCTTTTCAGGAGTACACAGCAGTCATGACTGGGATCTGCAGATTGTGAATTGGAAGACCATGGAGGGATCCATACTGAGCATTAATCTCCATCTGCACCTGAAATCTGCTCACGTGGGCCCTTGAGTATGTGTCCCTGACCCTTCCCAGCCTCAGTACAAAGTCACAGCAGCCATGGGTACCAGGACTGACTGAGTCTGCTTTACAGGGCTGCACAACGTGGGGTGTCACCCATTGAAAGAACAGTAATGGCTTTCCTTGGGATAGCCCATGAAAATATAGATAGCAACAGTGAAAGGTACAGAGGACATGGACCCAGGCTACCAAGAATTAGGTTTCATGGCCCACTGCACTCAAAAGGCTTCCTCAGCCACAGGACACCTGACAGAGATGATGCTGCAATGAGACTACCCAAGCGTACAGTGGGTTGAGCAAGGCAGGCAGCACGCACTTGAACAAGGGTCAACCACTATCCAGCTCATGGGACTCTGCACTTGGCTACCTGTGCAGGCACTAGGGGACGGGGGGAATTCAGTACAAGGGAAAATTCCTTGGCATCTTCTCGAAATGGTCACCTCCCGCTGCCACAGCACTGCTCAGCATCTCCCTGGGGACCTGATAACCACCACCACCACCACCTACCTTGTTCCTAGCGACAGACTTTTCAGCTCACAGTCTTCTTTCTCAGATGCACCTCCCACCAGATCACTGCTCCAAGAGAAGCACCCCGAAGCCCTTCACCCCTTTGAACAGCTCCCCAACACTCCTTGACTCTAACACCTCAGGCACATTGAGCTATGCGATTCTCCACTAGGTCTGTGGACCTCTGCATATGTCCGTCTCACCCATGAGAACATGCTATAAAATGGCCTGACAAGTCCCAATTTTTGAAGCTGTTAAGAATCCGGCTTGGATGCCTGGAGTCTTGTCCTGACTCTGCTTCTACTCCAGCTTCCTGCTAACATACACCCTAGGAGGCAGAAGATGTCGGCACAAAGACCTGAGTCCCTGCCACCCATGTGAGAGACCTGGATTAAATCCTGAGCTCCTTGATTCAGCCTAGTCCAGCTTGGGTCATTTGCAGAGTGAACCAGCAGAAGGAAAATGTATGTGTATTTCTGCGTGTCTCTCTTCCTTTCAAATAAGCAAAAATAAATAAGTAAAACGCTTTTTAAGATTTATTTATTTGCGGGCCCAGCGCGATAGCCTAGCGGTTAAGGTTCTTGCCTTGAACGCGCCCGGGATCCCATATGGGTGCTGGTTCTAATCCCGGCAGCTCCACTTCCCATCCAGCTCCCCGCTTATGGCCTGGGAAAGCAGTCGAGGACAGCCCAAAGCTTTGGGACCCTGCACCTGTGTGGGAGACCTGGAGGATGCTCCTGGTTCCTGGCTTCAGATCGGCGCAGCACCAGCTGTTGCAGTCACTCGGGGAGTGAATCACTGGACGGAAGATCTTCCCTTCTGTTTCTCCTCCTCTCTGTATATCTGCCTTTCCAATAAAAATAAATAAATCTTTTTTTTAAAAAAAAGATTTATTTATTTGCAAGATAGAGCTACATAGAGGGGAGAGACAGAGAGAGACTTTCCAAGTCCCTGGTGCATTCCTCAAATGGCCCCACAATGAGTGGGGCTGGGTCAGGCCAAAGCCAGGAGTCAGGAGCTTCTTTGAGTCTCCCACATGGGTGGAGCACCCACGGAGAACAGAAAATTAACACAGCACATTTGTAAATGCTTGACCATAAAAATTGGCACATAAAAATGACTGAACAAATGGCTGCTGACTAATGAAGGTTGAGTGAAGAGTTCTAAAGCTGTTTTTAGGACACAGAGAAATAAACCGATACACATCAATGTCCCTTCTACAAGAAGGGCAGACAAAAGCTAAGTTGGGGACGGGTCCATGGAGAGTTACCTATCTTCCTTCAGGATCCAAGACTGCAGGTGCATGGGATGGAAGGCTGCAGCCTCACCATCAGTTACTCACCCGGGAGGCAGAGTCTCAGCAAGGAAACAAGAGGAGAGGAAACAGCACTTGCTGGCAGGCATGCAGCTCTCCTGAAACCCAGGAGACACTGCTGGTTGTCTGGACGGAAACCAATCACAGGAGCTGGCTAAGCATCAGCCGTGGGAAACCACAGTCGAGAAATCCCACGATATCTCTAACTACATTTTATGGAGGAGAATACCTGTGTCAGCAGGAGCAGAGGCGACCATAAAGACTGTTAAATTAATCTTCAGAAGAGAATAAGGAGAACTTCAGAGTCAAAACGCAGAGGGAACAGACAGAGGAAGGGGAAAGCAAGCCAGCAGGGTGGAGAAGTGGAACCCTGGGGCAGAGGAGCAGGGCCTAGTCCCCAGAGGCTGTCTGTGCCTGGAATCTTGTCCCATCTTACACCAGCAGGTGTCATGGCAACAGAGTGGCAGAGGCTGGCTCTGCTCAGCCACTGTAGCAAACCACAGGAGTTGACCTTCTCAACAGTTCTGTAGGATGAGGCTGAAGACCAAGGCTAAGGCAGATTCAGTGTGGAGTGACAGCCCCTTTCTTTCCTGGTTCATGAATGGCTCCTTCTTGATGGCTCTTCACATAGCACGACTTTGGCCTCTACAGGCCTGTGGAAGACATTTGCCTCACTCAGGAGGGCTTCACTGGCATGAATGAATCACCAACCCTGCCCCTCAGGACTGTCGCCTTGAGAGCTAGGCTGTGGCTCATGAACCTGGGGAGGAGGACACAGCCTTTAGACCCCAGTAGGTGCCGTGTGCACACAGGGATACAGGATCTTAAGGACACAAGGATGTGCAAAAAACCCAGACACTGAAGTCAGTTACTGAGTCCCCAGAAAGAGAATTAGGACAAGAATTATTAGTTATAGTTATAACTGATGACAGGCTGAACTCTTGGGGTCAGCAATATGCTTCCAAGCCTACGCAGTCATCAACAGGCTGAGACTTCTGTGTGTCCGATCAAACAGGAGAGACCCCCAGAGGATATGAAGGGCACCTGGCTGTGCAGCAAAGTTACCTCATTTCCAATATGCTAGATTAAATCTGGGACCCCAGCAGGCCTTAGCAGGATCCTTACTTTGGGGCACAGGGATTGCGGTGCACCTGCTTTGTGAAGGTAAGAACCATCCTTGGGGAGGGGGAGTACAGGCCAGGGTCAAAGTCATGGGATGGGCTGCATCTCACTTCAATCCACTGTCTTCCCACCACCCAAGCTGGCAATGTGGAAAACATTCTCATTAAGAAAGGCTGTCTTTTCTCAGGGCTTCTGCACTGTCTTTTTTTTTTTTCTCTCTCTCCCTCCATCATTAATCAAGCAAAGTGGCCTCTTGAGGGAGCATATCACAGAGGCAAACAGCAGGGGCTGACCTCTGACCAGACCCTCAGACCGGCTCTGGTCAGCCCCCAAAGTCAGACAAGCAGTAGACACAGGAGCCAGCAGGGAGAACAAGCTGACATCCAGATGCCACAGCTTTAGAAATCTGTCCCCAGGCAAGGTTTCTCTTGCCAAACTGCTGCTGGTCCACCTGTCCTGAGAGAGGGCATCGTGGCCAGGCATCAGGAGGGATAGATGTTGGCAGAGGGCAAAGAGGTTGCGGGGGCCAAACCTGAGCAGCCAGCATACATATTGTGTGTGTGTGGGGGGAACACCTCTGAGCTCCAGCAACTCAAGCAGCCCCCTTAACAGCCAGCACCATCAACAGGTACACCCAAGGAAACCACTTGCACCACAGTCTCTGACAAAAGCTTGCCCCTCTTACTCTTGTCTGGGTCTCAGGGGTTAGGAAAACCACTGAAAGCCAAGACAACTTTTGTATGAGCAAGGAAGCTGCAGCAGCAGCAAGGCATCCCCTGACAGCTTAACAAAAAATGCTGCAGCCTGGGAAAAAAAAAACACAGGAAGTCCTAAAGAAGTCACAATGTGTGGGGCAATGAGTGAACACTGGGGAGGGTAGATTCAGCTAAGCCATTCAGCAGCTGTGAAATGCTTAAGGAGCATTCCACAATAACAACCACGTTAACCCCCACCACGGCTGCACTCAGGCACCAGGCTCCTCAGTGACCAGACAACAAGACAACGCAGCTTACATCATCCCGCCTGCCACGTGGGGGATACAGAGCTCAATGCAAACAGGGTGACAAATGGGAGCATTCTGCCCTGAAGCAGTCGCCTGGGCAAGGCAGTTCCAGTTACAGGGAAGTCACTGATTCTCCTCCAAGCACCGCTGCCTGTGAATTGAAATCATAGCAAAGTCACTAGCTTCCGAGGGCCCAGTTATCACTTTTATAACTCACCGAGTCAGGCAAGCCCTTAATGAACTTGTCAAAAAAAAAAAAAAAAACTAACAATAAACATTCAAGAATGAGAAAGACACAAATAAGACAGCTCTTTGTAGAGAAAAAAAATGTGTCAACAGCAGCTCCGTGTGTTGGCCAATGCCATGCTTTTTGGAGAATCTAGCAGCTACCTATTTGGATGCTTTTCTCTCTGTTAAATAGGAACCCAATTGATCTGCTGCAATAGTGCTTAGTTGGCAGCTAAACATAGAGATACCCAGCCACAGGCCTAACAGAGGAAGATGGAGCTTCTGGGGTCAGCTCCATGGGAGAGATGACAGATGGTCTTGCAGTCACACCCTGTTCCTGCCAGTCTTCACAGAAACATTATCATCTCAGGAGCATCAGGGAAGAGGGATTGAAGATGGACTAGAAAGTTCCATCTCCAGCAGGATTTTCATTAATTTCATCAAGACAAAGTTAATAATCCATGACACAAATGTTGCTTTTTTTTCTTCGAGTTGGTTGTTCTAAACACGTTAGAACCTTCTCTATAAATCTCACAGCTAGAGGCTAGTAGAAATTAGTTTGCCTTCTACGTTGCCATTAAGAAAGAAAGGAGTGGTAATAGTTTCCGGAGGAGACTTGAAGGGAATGGGCTTGTAAATGAAATGAATCTACAAGCTACCCCAAGTCACTGCTGAGCAGGGCTGAGTAAATAAATCCACATTTCTCTCTCACCGCACCCCAACCACCACCAACAACAATGAAGAAGAGGCAACAAATGGAGAAATTTCTTCAATGAAGTGTTTTGTTTACTTAAAGACAGGCTCCTAGAGACCATTAATTGTGCCAAGACCTGCATGATTTCTCTCTTAAGATTTATTTATTGATTTGAAGGCAGGATTACTGGGAGAGGATAGCAGGGGAGGGGAGGGAAAAGAGGGGAAGGAGAAAAAGAGAAGAAAGGGCAGAGCAGAAGATGGGAAGGCAGAGGAAAAGAGAGGAGGAAAAGGGAAAGGGGGAGGGAGAAGAGGAAGGAAGAGGAGAGGAGAGAACCGGGAAGAAGAGAGAACTGGGGAGAACCACCCGGGCATGGTCCCACAGACACTGTCACTATCTTACTTTGCTAAAGGTTGCCCCTGTCACTAACGGATGGAATCTGGTACACAGTGCCTGACCCTGCAATCTAACTTTTTTTGCATCCTCACGGGAGTGACATTTACAGAGGTTCAGGGAGAGGGTCTGTGATGCAGCCCTTGCCGCTATTGTCAAACTCCAGGGAGGAGCAATACAGAACAGGCCAGCAGCTTCCAAAAGTCCAACACTGCATCAAGAGCTTTCTTTCGCTTTGACAAGGACAGGTTATGGGAGAACTATGGGTTAAGCTGTCACCTGTAACACTAGCATCCCATCTCAGAGCACCAGTTCAAGTCCTGACTGCTGTTTCTGATCCAGATCCTTGCGAATGCAACTGGAAATGTATTGGGAGATGGTCAAAGTCCCCGGACCCCTGCCTCCCAGGTAAAAGACCCAGATGGAGTTCCAGGTTTCCGGCTTTGGCCTGGCCCAGCCCCAGCCATTAAGGCCATTGGCAGAAGGAACCAATGTATGGAATATCTATTTTTCTCTTTCTAAGTGATTTTCAAATAAAGACATAAATCTTAAAAAAAAAAAAACAGATTTTTTTTTCCATTCTGACCCATGTGCCCAGGACTCCCAATTTCACCATGCTGCAGAGGCCCCTGGCCAACCTTCCACCAAATTAGAAAAATCCCAGACATACCGATGAGTTAGCTCCCTGCTGCAGTGTATGCCAAGGGTGAACAGGGTCATTCCAACCAAAATCACTGTCTCATGTTTCCCTCTTCCCTCCAGTAAAACACAAAATCATGGAACATATTCAAGATTTGGCAAAAGACAAAGATCTATAGCCCACTAGAGATCCTGGCAGTCCCCCTTGCTAGCTTGCACGGCTCCAGCCAGGGCAACATCAGGCTGTTCTTGGTGAGTGAGGATGGCATTGAGGTAATGGACATGCCATCTCTGCCCTGAAACCCTGCTGCCTATTCTTCATGCCTGGCAGGGTAGAGAAGACAAGGTTAGTTTCAGTGTTCAGTGGCAAGGCGATGGTATGCCAAGTTCCAGGCATGCTGATGGTATGGTTCAAGGCAAGGTGATAGTATACCAAGTTCAAGGGTTCCACAAACCCAAGTAGGAGAAGTGATCTTTTGTCACATGGCTCCCACACAATATCAACCCAAATTTTATTCTGCACAAGAAGAAGTAGCAAAGTGCATTTGGAGACTCTCTGCTCTGCCTCCTTGTTGCCACCATACATCCAGGGAGAAAACCTATTTCCTAAAACAAGCACAACACTCTCCGTCCTATCCCAAGCCCAAAAGACCAGCTAATGCAGACTACAACCAGCCAGAGTATGGAAGAAGAGATAAATTTGTGCCTCTTACCCTGGCAGGAACGGAGCAGGTGCATCAGGCCATGACCCTGAACCCTAGCCCCCATACCTCACTCATCTGGGGATGCAACATTCACTGTTGTGCAGGGAAGCTTCCTAGATGTAGTGCAAGACCATGTCCATATCCATAGCTTCTTACAAGAAAGAGCCTCAACCAAGCTTAAATTGATGGCTTCTCAAAGAACACTGCAGCCCCTAGCCCTGCCAGGTGAAGCCAATTCCACAAATCAGCAGACTAAGACTGGAATGTTCTTCACATCTTTTAAGTACCACATGCACCTGCTGACTCCAGGTGTAACTGCCTGCCAACGCCACTCAGAAGCACTGTCCAGCCCTCCGGTGTTCTTTTCACCAAAGCACAGAGAGGTAATAAATAACGCTGGTGGGCAACAGCATTCAGTGTGTGCCCCACGGTGTGGCTCAGAGTGTGTCCCTTTCAGCAGCTACAGGATGTGGCTTAGATGCTTGCAAGGAATCAAGGGCTCAGAGTGGGAGGCTGCACACTGACCTGGAGCATCTGGAGGTAGCCTTCCTGGGGGTCGCAGAGCAGGGAGGAGATGCGGTGATTCTTCCTCATGCACTTCTGGTTGTCCTTGGCAGAGGGGAAGATCTGCCGGACCACGGTCATCCTGCCGAGGGCGCTGTGAACCAGATCTAGGATCTCGGGGTCACTGATTTCCTGGGGAAGAGAAGTAGGCCATGCTTAGTAGCAGCTCATGGATCCAGGCACACATTATTTCATCGCTACACATTCACAAATCACTCTTAGATCTCTGCAAACAGGATTATCTGACTCTCAGAAAGGCCAGGAAAAGGATGTACAAGGTTTCCACAGGGTCAAGCTTTTAGGAACCCACAGTGTCAGTGTAGGCATTAGGCAAACACGGAAGAGAAGTTTCCCATTGGGAGTTATCTAGCGTCTGTGTACAGAGAAAGCCAGATTCCACCAAGCTAGGTACTCAACACGCAATGTGCTTGCCTAGTGATTTCTGAATAATGCAATTCATGTTATGAACGTGCATCAAAGTTTGGAAACATCTGTTCATTCACTCACACCTGTATTTCACAACCTTTGGCCCATATCTCCTCTGAGATCTGCTCCATTCTGAGAGCTAGATAGGTAAGTCGGTACAGGATTCAGCTCTGATCCCATCCTGGGAGTTTCCATTGTGAGATGATATGAGAGGTGGGTTTGAAAAACTTTGCACAAAAAGGAAATTAAGAGATGCTGTTCTTTGGGAAAAAGAAATTTTGAAATCTACACATAACCTTTTTTTTTCATAACATGTATTTTTTCATGAACGTTTAATAGACTTCTCACATGCACAGATTCCACAGTTTCCTGCATCAAAATAAATGTATCCTCTAAATCTAATTTCCAGGGAAGTACTGAAGTGCCCTAGAACACCAAATATCCCAAAGGTAAAGAAAAGCCATTGTGTTAGCTACTGCACTGGGCTCCTCACATATACCAGCTCATTAGCGCTCACCACCATCTTGGGGATATTACAAGGGAGATCCTGTTATTATCCCATTTCAAATGAGCAGCCTGGAGCGCAAGACCAGTACAGGGAGCAAGCAGCAGGAGCTCATTCCAGGATGAGGCATTCTCAAGGAACTGGCACCCACACTGCACCAGAGGATGGCGATGCGCTTGGTAGCAACTTGCACAAATACATGCATATAGGGAAGGACATCATGGCTAGGTACCCTGCCTTCACAGAAACGTAACAGAGAGAGGGTGAAACACTGATCTGCAGTGACCAGGACAGTGGCAGGACCACTGGTTCTCTGTAGAGCATGTGGAAGGAGGAACTCTCAGAGAGGAGGATGGAGTTGTATGTGGGGCACGCGGGAGTACAGGGGGTCAGTATCCTGCTAAAGACCCACTCAGGGTATACACAGGAGCACTTCAACGGCTGTAGACATAAATGAGCCACAATCAGAACTACTTTTTGTTAACTTCTGGGTTGTTGGCTGGAGAGAAGATTAGAGAGGAATAAAAGTGGAGGAGGAGAGAGCAGGGAAGACAGCCCCCCAGGCTCCAGAGCTGATGCAATACAAGCACTAGAGAAGATGAGGATAAATCATAAACTAAGAGCGCCAGCCGTGGGGGAGAGGGCTAATCAGGCTAAGGAAAGCTCAGGCTCACGGTCTCTTAGAAGTGACTAAATCAGCAGTTGGTTGCAAGTCAAGATCTTTAACTTTAAATTACTCTGTCTTAAAAATAGGCCTTACATCTTTCTCCTAACAGACGACCTATTCTAGCCTTGCGATTCTGTGATGGAGTAAGTAGAGCTAATGAGGTTAGAAATCAGGGTTCTGAAATTATTTAAAGAACACAACATTATTAGGAATAATATGGTAATTAATGTGTGTGTTTGTGTGTGTGTGTGTGTGTGTGTGTGTGTGTGTGTGTGTGTGTGTGTGTAGCGTGGTTAGTAAAAAACCACAGATGCAATTGTGGGAGAAAGTTAAAACATCAAGAACTATGTCCTTCGAGCATGATCAATAGTTCCAAGATGCACAGAACTGCAGAAATCTCCAAAGAATTCAAGTGTGATTACATCCTAGATTCTGGCACTGCGAAAGCTTGTACTTCAGGCAAAGTGTTTGTTCTGCTCATTGGAGGATGATCTTATAGGATTGCAATGCATATAACTAGAAAATGTTCACATCCCAGGGCCATGGATTGAATGAGTCCAGATCACAGTGGCCACCAGCTGTCCTGTGCCCAGGGCCATGTCAGTAGCATGGGACACAGGATGAGAGAAATTACAACTTAACCTAAGAGGAGGCAGGAGTTCAGGGAAGAGCAGTGAACACTCCAGTTAGCTCTCCCTGGCAGAAGGAAGACAAAGATTGGAGAGATCATATCAAGAAAGAACATCAGACCATGATTGTTTGGGACTACGTAGTTCCAGCACATCTCTGTAAAGAAAGGAAAGGGTGTTTCTCCTGCTATCTGCTGTCCTCACATTTCCTTGGTGCCAGAGGCCACCAAAGGCGGGTCATTTTCCTAGATCTTCTATGTCACCTCTCTCATTTCCCTTTCTCAGAGGAAGTGTCAGCAGCACCAAGTCCTCCCCATTTACCTCCAAATGCCCTGGAAATCAGGTTCCCAGAAAATCCCCTAGGGAGCTGACATACAGCATGACCAACACCTTCCCCAACAACCTGCAACAACACCCAGGGTGAGCAGCTGAGTGAGCCAAGGGCGGCTGCAGCACAGAGGGGGCTCAGCCCCTACCCCCAAGCTGCCCTGGTCTACAGACTGCTCCTTTTCCATTCTGTCTGTCCAAGTCTCTGTGAGGACTTGGCAGAGCTCTCTGCCAGCCCATTAGCCACCATATGCCCTCCTCACGATGAGGCTCTGTTGCAACCTTGTAGACCTTCCTGTCTTTCTGGCCTGGGTCTCATCTGCCAGTTCTGGTTCTGAGCACATACACTGCCTGCCAGTGCCTTCCCACACCTACCCATACTTGTCCAGTGTGGTGATATCTGTAGGCAATTATTGTCTAGACACTCACCGAAGCAACTACCCTGTTTCCTTGCCCCAATTCTGAACCCATGGGAACAGTCAGTTAAGCAGCTGCATGCCAAGGCTTACTCTCCTTTGTTGGATGTGTTCACTCCCTGCATGCTGCTTTCAGAGACGACTTGGCAGATCCACTGCCAGTCAGCCTCTATTCAACCAGGAGAGATCCTCATCTCGGGTCTTTCCTCAGGGTACAGACAACTGGTAACCCTAAGCAGTCAGTTTAAACCACCTGTTGGAAGAACAACCCTCTGTCCCAGTTAAACACTTCCTACAGACCGTACTGCTGATGAGCACAAGCAGCCAGACAATGTGTATACACTGCTGTGGGGAGCCACATTAATTAGCAGAGAAAAGCAAGAGAAACAACTCAGACCAGATGTCACTGGAGTGTGCAGGCTCACACGGATAAACCTTTCTTACTTTGCATCTTTTAAGTTTACACTGTGAAATGTATCTTTTGCACAGACATTAGACATGAAGAATAAAGTTATTTCGATGTGCCTCTCACCAAACTAAGAAAAATGCTACCCATCATCTTAGTCGGATGCGTCCTCAACAAATGCTTCCTCTCTACTCACCAGAACTAATCTATGCCATGTTGATTTATGCAGGAAACCCACCCAGCATACAGCTTGGCCATGCGTACTTTGCTCAGCTTCGTGTTTTCTAATCTCTGTGTATTCCTCCAAGAATTGTGTCTTAACATAGTGGTGCCCAAGCTGTGTTGTCTATCAGAATCATCTAGGGAACTTGACAACAAAAGTATATAAGTCCAGTCCCACTGCATTACAATGAGCAGGGATTCTGTGTTTGTAAACTCTCCAGATTATCCCAACACTCAACAGTGCTTTAAAAAAAAAACTTGATTGGGGTCAACATTGTGCAATAGTGAGTAAAGCTGCCACCTGTAATGCAGATACCCATGTGAGCACTGGTGTGTGTCCTAGCTGATCCACTTCGGATCCAGCTCCCTGCTAAAAGCCTGAGAGAAGAGTGAGAGAAGAGTAAGATGGGCCAAGTGCTTGGGTCCCTGCCACCCATGTGGGAGACCTGTAAGAAGCTCCTATCTCCCGGATTCAGCTTGGCTTTCTCCTGACCTTTGTAGCCACTTGGGGAATGAATCTTTGGCCAGAGGATCTTTGTCTCTCCTTTTCTCTTTGTAACTCTGCCTTTCAGAAAAATACATCTTTTAAAAAGCCAATTTAATGCAAAGGTGTTATGATTTATGCTTACAGATAGGTGTAGCTCCAGTATGTTTTTTTGCAAAGTTGTACACAACAAGATTGCATTAGATAGCCAATGCCACAACTGCTTTTATAACCTTTCAAATACTATATTTGATTACTACCTCAGAAACTCTTTAAGGTTGCCTCCACCATCTCTCCTTAGTCAATGTAAATTAAATTCTGTTTAGGTTTTCAGATACCATAGTTGGTGTAAACTTAGATCACAAACCTACAAGAAGTTTAGAAATTTTGAAAAAAAAAAAAGCTTCCTTCAAAGCAGCTCCAAAGTCCACACAGGAAACTGTCTTTGTTTCACTCTTTTGCATACAACATTCATTAATTCATACATAGATGATGTAGATTTCTAGCTTTGTGTGTTGAAATCTCTCATTAGGTTTTACACATATTTGGTCCTTAGACTTAATCTTTCATTTCTTACACTGCGTTTAGCAACAAGAAGGAATAGCCAAGATTTCCACAGTTTGGTTAACACATTTAGGTTTGAAGCTTGCATATTATTGAGATTATTCATATTCACTTTATAGGTGGCCTATATGGATATTATTCTTGACAGCTTCTATTTTTAAATATTTTAAAAATATATTCACTTCTCTGGGTCCTTTCCCTTTGGGGAGTACTATTCAAGCTAGTTATTCTTCCATAAAGACATACTGCTAAATCTATTGTGTGAAATTTAAATTTTTTAGCCCATGACCCTGTTCTTTTTCTGGAACACATACTTATCTCCCAAATTGTTCCCAAGTATCTTAGATATGTGACTGATGAATCCTCAGTTGTCATGCTACAATTTAGATTTGCCTCCTGTAAATGTCTTTTCTATGTTCATAGTCATTAACATTCAAACTACAGCTATGTATCAGGAAAATGAAAATGAAAACAAAAACCACAATGAGATTTCATCTCACCCCAGTCACGATAGCTATCATCCAAAATTTTTTTTAAAAATAATAAAACTAAATAAATGTTGGTGAGGAATGTGGGGGAAAGTATACTGGTTGACTTTTGGTGAGAATGTAAACAAGGACAACCACAATGGAAGACAGTATGGAGATTACTCAGAGACTTAGAAATAGATTTAACACATGACCCAGCCATCCCACTCCTGGTAATTTATCCAAATGAAAAAGAAATCAGCATATCAGCATATGAGAGAGTTTTTGTAATATACATATTTATTGTAGTTCAATTCATAATAGCTAAGATATGGAATCAACGCAATGCCAAACAGCTGTTTACTAAAGAAAATGTATTGCATATACACCATAGAATGCTACTCAGCCACAAAGAAGAATGAAATCCAGGGTTTTTTTTTGCAACAAAATGGATACAAGTAGAACCACGACGCTTAATAAAATATGCAAGTTTCAAAAAAAAAGTTTTCTGTCATATGTGGCCATTAACACAGATCACAAAAATATGTCTAGGACCAAAATGGACACCTTGTGATCTGATCATTGTTTTTAGCTCTTGTTTATATTCCTGCGGAAGTTTGTCCTCTTACCTTTTATTTGTTGAGTATTATGGTTAGTGATGAATCACGCCTGTGAATTCAGAGTGCATCAAAATTATGTCTGCACAAAAACTGGGGAAGAGAGGGGATGGAAGGAGGAGAAAGATGGAAAACAGAAAAGAGAGGGAAGTGTGGAAGTCTCACTGGAACTAAGGAATGCATAAAACCCGTTCTCACTGGAGTTCGGTGGCACCTCAACGTGGTTTTCATTTGTATCTTCCTGATGGTTAGGGATCCCGAACATCTTTTCATATGTATGTTAGCCATTTGAATCTGATTTTTTTTGAAAAATTTCTGTTTCTTTCGTTTACTTATTTTTTTCACAGGGTTGTTTTGTTTGTTTGTTGTTGTTGTTGTTTGTTTATTTTTTCTGTCCTTGGGTTTCTGAAGCTCTTTGTAAATCCTGGATATTAGCCCCCTATCACTTGTGTAATATGCAAAAATTTTCTCCCATTCTGTTGGTTGCTTCTTCACTTTGTTACTTGTTTCCACATATGCTTTTTAGCTTGATGTAGTCCCATTTGTTTATTTTGTCTTTGCCTTTGCTTTTGGTGTGTTTTCTAAGAAGTCCTTCCCCGTTCCTATTTCTTGGGGAGTGTTTCCTATGTTTTCCTTTAATAGTTCGATGGTTTCTGGGTGTAGATTTAAGTCCTTGAATCATTCTGAGCTGATTTTCATATAATGTGACAGGTGCAGGTCTTGCTGCTTAATTCTGCAACCTGCTATCCAGTAGTCCCAACAGCATCTGTTGAATAGATCAGGCTTTCCCCTGGATTGTTCTCAATTTTTTTTTATCAAAGATTAGTTGACTACACATGTGTGGGTTCCTTTCTGGCGTTTCTTTTCTATTCCACTGATCATCTTCTCTGTTATTGTACCAGTACCAGACTGTTTTGATGACCACTGCTCTGTTGTATGTCTTGAGGTCTGGAATTGTGATTCTTACGCTCAGAACTCTATTCACAATACCTGCTGGTGTGGACACGGGGAGAAAGGTACTCTCCCCTTCACTGCTGGTGGGAATGTAGCCTAGTACAACCACTATGGAAATTAGTATGGAGAGTCCTTAGAGAAATGAAAATAAACCTATCATTATGACCCAGCTATACCCAAAAGAAATGAAAACAGCATATGAGAAGGGGATCTGTAATCCTATATTTACAGCAGCACAATCTACAGTAGCAAAAAACAATCCAGATGCCCATGCAAAGAGAAGTGCTTAAAGAAAATGTGGTACATCTATTCCATGGAATATTACTCAGCCATTACAAAGAATGAAATTATACCACATGCAACTAGATGGCCCCAACCAGAGACCATTATGCTCAGTGAAATAAGTCAATCACAAAAGGACAAATACCCTATGTTCTCTGTAAAGTAAGGAAACTATCATGCAAACTAGGCTTTTGTGTTTTCCTTTCATCACCCGTGCACTGGTTATTCAATGGAGCGTTTTTTCAACTCCATGGTGCTATAATTTTTGTTGTTATTGTTGTTGTTGTTGTTTTAATATCATACCTGATGCTGACCTTATTTCATGGCTTCTCAATTAAGAGAATGTATAGTGATTGAGTAATTGAGACTACCAAACCTGATGTAAAGATATATTGCAATATGCATCCCTACTTCCAAATCAAAGATGGACTCCCAGTGAAACTGTTGGACATATCTAGACAAAAGCATGCTGGACTGTCTGACATTGTTTATACAAGAAATTTGGGGGCACACTTAAATAACAGACTGATGGAATTATAACTCCTTATAAAGGAATATACTATTGTAACAATATGTATGCATTGGAGAAATCAATTGAGTGTAGGAAATTGGGGGGGGGGCGAATCCAAGTCTCTACAGAATTGTACCATAAAATTCAAAATTCAAAATAAAAATTCAAAAAAATCTGTTCTCTTTATAGTAATAAGAAATTGGACAAGCAATTTTAAAAAGAGAAATTGGGCTGTTACATGAAAGGCCCAAGAGAAGCATGAGTAACTTCCTTCATTTGGCCAAATCCATATGGTATTCTTGAATCTTCTCTCTACCATTGATGCAGTAAGGTAAATATTTTGCAGATCCTAGCCCATTTTCCTTGTTCTACTAGAATTCTTCCCCCTTGAACTTCTGTTATCATTCCCTTCCTAGAACTTACTAGGTCGTACCCACTTGCTCTGCTTTCTCAAGACAGAATCCCAGCAAGAGACAATGGCAACTTGGATCACTGCAAAATGGATCATCTTTTAAAACAGTCAAAATTTAGAATCTACAGCTCTTGTTCGTAATAAAATGTGAGTAGAATAACAGCAAAATACTGATGAATCTCACTCTGACTTCAATGGAAGAAGCACTTATTTGTGATTGGGTAATAAGAATACTGTAACATCCAAAACAAACAAGAAAAAAGAAAGGTTGGGGTTTCCAGGCAATATGACATTTTCTTACCATCATCAGTAATAATAATAAAAAAAGAGGGAGAAGAAAATGACTCGTTTGTGCCCTGTAGCATCTTAAAGGAAGATGTCTATGAATACAATAAAATGTGAGAAATTGCTCCATGCATGGAATAATAAAAATGCTCCCTGCCTCTAATTCTGTGCTAATACTGCACACTGAAGCTTAGAACATCTGCATTTTTGAGTCAAATATATTATTAGGAAACCTCTACAAGTCTCTACTTCACTGACAAAGGGTTAAGATCAAAGAAAACTAGGAATTATTCTAAAGAAAAGCCAATTCCCACATTCTCCCAGAAGGCACACACTTAATTCATGGATGGAAAGCAAAATTGCTCCTCTTAGAGAGCACGGTTAAAGAGAATGAGTTCTGACTGCTGCTGTTCAGAAGGAAGCGGATGTGCAACTGCAAGCCAACGTCTGTGGTTGGCTTTAGCAGGGCTAGTCGCACTCGTTAATGCAAAGTCCACCAGCGTGTGTGTGTCTTACCCTGGAGACAGCCCACAGGGGCTGTGTCCAGTTTTCAAAGAAGCCTTTCGATCAAAAAAAGAAGAAGAAGAAAGAAAAAAAAAAGGAGGCAAGAGCAGCTGATACAGAGTCTGGACAGCATTTCAAGTGCTTCTTGCTGCTAACTATGAGAAGCATACACATAATGATCAACAGAGCAATTGGGAGTTTAGTATCTATAGGACTCAACTCTTCCTTCACTTACATTTAGGCAATAAAAAAAGGCAAAACAGTAACAATCACACACACACACAAAAGACCCACAGAGGCAATGGAATTTATACCATGGAATACTAGGCAACTCTAAACACAATGATTATATAGTTAAAGTATCACATCATTACCTGTACAGATGTAGATCAGAGTTAGCAAACAGACAAGATGGGTGGGTCTTTGATACAGAGACCAACTAGGTCACCAGTTCTGGACTATCCAGGCTCTGCTTCTGAACCCCATTTCCCTCTAGTGTGCCTGCTGAGAGGTGAGGCTTAAGCATTTGGGTCCCTTCCACCCACAGAAAAGATACAGATAGAGTTACGAGGACCTGGCTTTCATCTGGCCAGCCCTGACTGGTGACAACACCTGGGAAGTCAATCAGCAAACGGAAGCTCTCTCTTTCTTTCTGTCTCCCAAATGTAAAGAAATAAACAAATAAATAAATATCAAAGAACAAAAAAACGAGCGGTCTTATGAAATAAAGCACTTCTGGAGTAGAGATGTGATTGCTGAACAACGACTGAGAGGTGATGGACACAAGATACCTTCAGGACAGCAGCCGTTACCAGGGCAACAGGCAGAGATAAGCTTCCTGACGTCATGGGCTTCCTCTCCCATGCTACGCTAACCTCAGTGTGTCCTTCCCTCCACCATGGTAATGGGGACACGGGAGCAACACTATGCTCAGAACAAAAGGGGTACTTTGTTCACTCCAGAGCCAACCTCTGTGGTCTAATATGTGAGGCAGTTTGGGGAAAGGCTCAGATAAGAGGAGGCTCTCCTGAGATGATTTTGAGCAGGTTCTCTCTTTCATTTGCATAAGATTTATTTATTTGTTCAAAGAATTGCAGAGAAAGGGGGAGAGCTAAAAAGACAGATCCTTCATGTAACAGTTCACTTCCCCCAGCTTGGGGCTCGGCCAAGCTGGAGCCAGGAGCTCCATCCAGGTCTCCCACGGGGGTACCAGATACCCACATGCTTGGGCCATCTTCTAGCAGTATTCCCAGACACATTATCAGGATATTGGATCAAAAGCAGAACAGCTAGAGGCTGCATTCTGTGCTTGGATATTAGATGCCGGGCATGGCAAGTGGTGGCTTAACTGGGTGTGCTGCAGTGCCAGCCTGGTTTGCTCATTTGTGAGAAGACCTGGAAGAGGCAGCATTCTTTCATCTCTGGAGGGTTGAGTCATGCATGGGCGGATTCCACTTGGGCAGGCCCCTGACACTGCAGAGAGCAGGGGTCGTGGGCATGCTACTTAGCCTCTGAGTCACACTCCCCTGAAGTCACATAATCTACCTCTGTGCCTTCTCAAAGGTGAGAGCATAAATTCTCAGACCATTCAAGGCTGTCTGACTCAGCGTCTTCCCTCACTACAATCCAAAGCACCCTGACGGATACTGAGTTGATGGGAACTGGAGTGAAACACCAAGAATTCCGCTGGCGCCTCAGTGGTCAATTTCTTAACATTTCAAGTCTTAACTATGGCACAGTTCGATTGGTGGACATGTGAGTGTTGTATTACTCCCTGCGTCTTTAGCGTTTTTCAGACATATCTTATTAAGGAAGAAACCACTGTGGAGGTCTCACTCCAAGCTGTGTTGAGTAATCAGGAGGAGAAATTTTTATGAGAGGGAATTTTTAAAACAGCAATTAAAATGACATGCACCTCTGTTTTCTTCTAGGTATATATTTGAACAAAACTGATGCACAACTCAGGCACAAATAAGTTTGTGCTTTCTGATCTTTAAGACTTCAGTACAATTGATGAATCTTCTGATATCAGAGAAAATTTTGATTAAACATTTATACAGGTCTCTAATTTTGTATAGGGCTGTGTAATCACATTATTAGTCATTTCCTTTTATTTCTTGGAAGGACCTAGATCTGTGTGATAGCGCCATTACTCCATCTCTAGAGAAATAATAAAGTTTATTTCCCTCCTAAAAACCATGGTATCAGTAATCTGAAGTTAATGAGAGTGGAGAAACTTCACAGACAGCTGGCTTATAGGAGCTGAGAATAGAAAGATCCAAGAGATGGAAGAAGAACTCGCAGGAAGTAGGCAAGTTTTTCAGAGTGTCTTGCATTCGGGTTCTTGCGGGGTGCTCAGGCCACAGTAGGCAAAGACTTTAGAGAGAGCACAAGGTCCTGGGGAGAAAGCAATGGTGCAAGGATGCCATACAAGACTGGGTAAAGGCATGGCAAGAGAAGGCTCCGTCTCACACATTGTCCCCTCAAACTTGTGGATATGTGCAGGCCTCCCCAGGTTACAGAGGATGTGAGGATCCTCTTCCCTCTCACATGGAGGCCATGATCTGACACTGGAGAGGTGGGAACTGGCTAGGAATAACCAATCATACTGCTCCCACTGAATCAGAGTCTGAGCTGTCACTTGGGGAAGGCAAGCCCTGGTCTATGCAGCAACAAGTGCACAGACTTGAGAATAGGATGGATTTGGATCCCACTCCTGTCTTCCTCACTTTCGGGCTGTGTAACAAGCTGCTGAATTCCTCTAAGTGTGTGTGTGGGGGGGGGGGGTTGCCATTAGAATAATAATATTTCCAGGGTGCTCTGACACAATTCAATGGATTGAATTCAGGGAGACAATGGGGGGGAGCATAACTTCACAGTAAGTGCTCCTTGTCCTCATCATTCAACAACTTAAAGCCCCGCCTACATCCTTTGAAGGCAGCACTGACCTTGGATCCTTATTCTGCCTCTCTTGCAGCCCGTGAGAGAGCCCCACAGCAGATCATCCCAACCTGCATTAGCTCTTTGCTGCTCCTCACCTCCAAGAGATTTCAGGAACCCTTGTTCTTTCTGCAGAAGATACCACACCAGGTTTCAATCAACTCGTCATTAAATAAGATGGACCGCTGTTCAAATCGTAGGGCACCATCCTTTCTTTGTGTCAATGACATAGATGGCTTCTGCTCCCAGGAAAGCTCAGTACTCTACCTGACCCTCAGACCCTGGTCTGTCCAGGATACAAGGGATACAACTTTCCCCACGCCATCATGCCCATCACAATCTCCACCCGAAGACCCTGGCAACACAACCTAGAGCAGAGCTCGCACCCTGAGGATCAGCACCTAGCCACGGTCACAGGTGTCTCCCTGGGCTCTCTGCTCAGTTCTGGTCTACCAGGAGGGTCTTCCAAAGAAAGCTTCGTGTTTTCAATGGCTCTTTCACTGCACTGGACTTCCTCATAGGTACCTACAGAAGTGTGTGGAAAACAGTATAAAGAAGCAACGATGCATGGATCTCACTTTTGTTTGCACCAAAAACAAACTTATCTTCCCCATGAACCTTCCGAAGCACTCTTGTATTTCATCACATTTTCTCCTATTCTGTACCATCTCAAGACCACGGAGAATACCCATCTGCCCTTCAATGAGCCAAAAGATTCACATTAGTCCTCAGCATTTCCTAGGGGCAGGGAGCAGCTAGAAAGCTCTAGCAGCTGCTGGGTTATTTGTGAATGGTGGAGATCCTTGGGGACATTCAGAGATGCTATCCACAGCTCTCCCTTCCTGCCTCCTGGGTGTACTTTCTCTCCAATGTTTTTATCTGATTCCTTTGCCTCTGTCTCTCCTCCCTCTGCCTCTGATTTCTTCCCCTCTTTTCCCTTCACCTTCTCTAGCCCTCCTCCTTCCTCCTGCTGGTTAGCAGGTATTCAGCATTTGTTCCTCTAAATCTCACTCATCCCTTCTCATATGGTTTCCCTTTATCCCAATGAACACAGAAACAGACAGCTCAAAGCAATTTTACAAAACTGCCAACTTGGGAATTAAAAGATAAATATAAAAAAATTGCAATCAAATTATTCTGTGAAATGGAGCCCAAAGATGAGTTTATCTGGATGCAAAAAAAAAAAAAATTCTACACATATCTTTTTTCATAACACCCAGTTTTGCACAAACTTGCCAAACTCTCTACATGCAAGTGCAATTCAACAGTATTGCAAGTTAACCTATGCTAAACTCAAGTTGCCCTCAGTTTTTCAGATGAGATTCTCCTGACACATGCTCCAATCTGATTCTGAAATGTACACTTCTGTAACTCTAGGTCTGGGTTTTCAAAGCTCTAAAATAACTGGAGGGACAGGCTAAAAATAGCTTATCCTGGTGTGGGGAGGGCAGGGCAAAGCCAGCATCTCTGCAGCTAAATAATTTGGGGTGGAACAGGAAGTTCGCCAGGGGTCAGGACTCTGCTCAGGCAGGCAGAGAAGACGCGCCCCCACTGCAGCCCCCAACCCCTAGCCCAGTAAACAGGCCTCAAGAGTGCCCCATAAGGAGATTTCATTTGCTCACATCCCCAAATCCAGAAGGATCCTCTGGGTCTTCATAGTTTAGCTCATGATCTGATTTAGCTCAGGATTTTGGAGAACTCCTGGCTCCCTCCACCTTGAACCAGAGGGAAACTAGAAGGTGCAAATTCATCCTCCCAGCTGTGCTGGAGTAGAACCAAACACCCACATCAGCTCAGAGGATGGTCAAGCAGGTGTCTTCTCTTCTGTTACCCCTCACCCCACCCAGCTCACTTCCTAGTGCTGGGAAAAGGAAGGCAAAGAGGGAAGAGCAGAGAATGGAGCAAAGTCCAGACTCCCTCAAACAGAACCCTTGAAAATTTTAATATTTAAAACTATGACCTAAGTAACAATCTCCATAAAGTAAGCCGACACTTTGCATTCTGTTATTAAATTTTTAAAAGCTGGTTGGCCCCTTTTATAATTTGCAGCTTACTCCCCAGGCAGATATTCAAAGAGAAAATAAATATAAAACAGCCAGCTGATCCTTCACAGCACTCATTTGCTTTCTTGTTACAAACCATTTTAATTATTTTGTTTGCAATACCTATTTGTTTGTCTCAGGGGAATATTTAAATCTGCTTCTATTTGTGCACAACTGTCCCTACCACTAGGAAAATGAGACCTTATGTTTCACATTAACACTTCATTTTTTTTAATCCCCAAGGAACTGATTGAAAATCATAAATTTTAATTGCGTTGGTATTTTAAAATCCCGAAAGTTTGCTCCACCCTCCCAAATTTCCAAAGGTGATGAAAACACAAAACTGTGTGACCCAGAGCCATGGCATGGCATGGTTTTAAGGATGAGAGCCTAGGGTTGACTATATCAAAGGGTTGACATCTCAACAACATTCAGTTGTGTAGACTCAAGCATAAGGATCTGGAAATATAAATTCAAAGGATAAGTGAGTATAGCACTTAAGACTGTCAATTAAGACTGTCAATGATAAGCCATGAAGAATTAGTAAAGCTGAACTTAAATGTCACCTTAAGTTTCAAAGACAAAATATAAATGGAGTGATCCCAGGCTTCTACATAGACAGAACTTCCATGGAAAAGCAAAAACAGGAGTAATCCAATGATTTCCATGAGCTAAAGAGTTTACAGCTGTAGGAGGCCAGCAGTTAAAAGTTTGTAAGTCTGAAAGAAAAAAACACTAGAAAGAGAGCTATACAGAAGAATCCCTCTGGAAATCTTTAGAAAGTTCTCATTCAGTCATGACTTCAGCACTGATTAGCGCGTGTGTGTGAGAAAACCCCTTGAGTCCCAGGAAAGAACCATCTAAAAGGAGCAGGTGTATTAAGCCTCAGTAGCGGGTCAAATCAGCAGCCAACCAAGCAGATTTACCTAACAAGGCTTCAAAACAAATCTTGAAATAACAGAAATTCCAGGGTGCGGGGGGGGGGGGGGGGGGGGGGGGGAAAAAAACATTTAAGGGAATAAAGATGAATCAAATATCCAACTACATGAAGTCACAATGTCTGGCATCTAACCAAAAATTACCAGGCATGCAGAGAAGCAGAAAATGAGGAGAAAACTCCATCAGTAGAAGCAGACCCAGAAATAACATAGATGGTAGAATTAGCAGGATAGCACACTGAATCAGATATCATAAATACTATAAATGCAAACCATATGGCCAGGAAGATAAAGGAGAATGTGAATGAGAAAGACGTAGAAGACACAACTTAATTTCTACAACTTCCCGATGTCTTAGATGAAAAAAATACATTGTATGAAAAAAAAAATGGGTAAGATATTATGGAGAGGGAAATCAACGAATTGGATAGTACCACAGTAGAAAAACCACGATAAGGAAAAGACTGGGGGAAAAAAACAACAGATCATTAGTAAAAGCAGAGCAACTTGAAGCATTTTAACATACATGTCATTTAAGTCTACAAAGGAAAGATACATAAAACAATATTTGCACAAACAACGAACAAAATTTTTTGAATTTATGAAAACCACAGGGGATGATCAAAACAAGAAAGAAAATCCAATTACGTTTGAAATTCTCAGCCAGCTAATAATAGAAGAAAACTTACTAAGTTCTGATAAAAGCATCTATAATTAAGCAACATCTCACACCATAATTCATGGAGGAAGGCCAAATGGTTTCCCAAAAAAATCAGGAAAAAGCAATAAAGGTGCTCACTCTTAACTATACTTTTGTTCGTTACTGCACTGAACAATCTAGCCAGTGAAAACAGGAATAAAAGAGAAACAGACTGGCGAGAACATGTATAATTTCTTTATTCATAGATGACATGATAGCCTATGTAGAAAATCCAAGCACACCCACAAAAGAATTACTAGAAGTAATAATTGAGTTTAGCAAGGTTGGGTCAATATAAGATCAATACTTCCAAGTCAATTGTATTTCTATATGCTGGCAACAAATGACTGCAAATTGAAATTACAAATGCAACACCACTGACATGCATGTCAAAAATGCTGCATTTACATGGATGAATGAATCTTAAAAAGACCTATAACTTACTACAAAGCATCATCAAAAATAATTTAAGACTATCTAGACATACCTTGCTTATGGATCAATGGTGATGGGGTTTATTCTCTCCACAACTGTCTCCAGTTTCAACACCATCAAAATTAAAATCATAGTTAGCCATTTCTAGTAACTGCCAAGTTAATCCTAAACTGTATGTGTAAAGGAAGGGACATAATTGGATGAGGCACTGTCCTAAACCTGAGAGTGAATTCCTCTTACATGCACTTTATGTACCTCACTTTCTTCACACTAAGTCCTAACACTGTGAAAATGGGAAATGCATAGAAGTGTACAACGTTTTAAGAAGAGAATATGATGGAGAAGCTAATGGTGGAGACTATAAAGCTACAATGATACAGACAGTGTGGAAAAGACCAAGAAACTTCTCTAAACACTGAAAATAAATTTGCCTTATTTTCCAGTAATCCCACTATTGTATACAAACTCAAAAGACATGAACACACGCTTTCACAGAGGTCTCTGCTCCACCATATTTATAACAGCACTGTTCACAAGAGACAACATATGGAAGCTAGATACATACATAATACATTCATATAGCACATGCACATATATGCACACAATGAAATATTATTCAGCAATACAAAATAATAAAATTCTGTCATTCATATCAAAACAGTTGGACCTGGAGGACATCCTGTTAAGTTAAATGAGTTGAATACAAACAGACCAATATTCATGGTCTCCTTTATATGCGGGACCTAAAATAAAACTTAAAAAAAAAAAAAGAAAGAAAGAATGAGCAAAACAAGAAAAAAAAATGCTTATGTCAGTTTGGCTGCAAATAGTGCTTTGTCAAACTTTGTTTTAAATCCCTGTAAAACAAACTGTGTTTACTACTATAATGATTTTACAACTACTTTGAAATGTACTTAATTAAATTGAACATCTTCCATTTGATCATTGTTTATATCCCTTGCCTATTTTCCTGTTCAGCTATGGTCTTTTTACTTTTTATTTCTAGAACTCCTTATTTAGTGGAGCATTAAACCTTTGACTACAATCTAAATTTTAAAAATGTTATCTCAAAAATAATAAAATAGGGCCTGATGTGATAGATCAGTGGCTAAATCCTTGCCTTGTACACACCAGGATCCCATTTGGGTGCCAATTCGTATTTCAGCTGCTCCACTTCCCATACAGGTCATTTGCTTGTGGCCTGGGAGAGCAGTAGAGGATGGCCCAAAGCCTTGAGACTGTGCAGCAGTATAGGACACATGGAAGAAGCTCTTGGTTCCCAGCTTTGGTTTGGCTCAGATCAGCCATTGTGGGCACTTCAGGAATGAATCAACAGATAGAATATCTTTCTATCTCTCCTTCTGTCTGTAAATTTGCTTTTCTAACAAAAGTAAAATAATTTTTGAAAAAAGTAATAAAATATTGACTTAAAAAAATATATGACTGAAAGGAAGAGTAACATATAGGTCAATGGAATTGAACCGAAGGATCCACAGTACATCCATACACTGAAGGTCAGTTCCTTTTTGGCAAAGAATCCAAAAGATGGGCAGACACTATTTTGAACAATAAATGCTGGAAAAAGCTCAATATCCACCTTCATAAATAAAGTGAAAATTAGCCTTAACCCTAACCTCATGCCACAGACAAAAGTTTACTATAAATACAAACCAGCTGAATAAATATTGAAAATCATTACGTTGGATGATGTAAGCCTGAAAAAAAGAAGGATGCACTCACTGATAGAAAATTCTAGAAAAAGGCTCAGCAACCTACAGTGATAGACAATGGAGCAGAGGTTGCATGGAGAGATGGTGCAGAGAGAGAAACTGACCACTTGAGGTAGAGGAAATTGTTACAGGTAGCACAAATGTCCACAGCTTCCTAAATGTGTTATGTTAAGCGGGCATTTGGCAAAGCTGGACTAGTGCTCAGGTCTCCTGCATCCTGCATCTGAGTGCCTAGTTCGGAGAGCAGATCCTGTTTCCCCTCCAGCTTGCTGTTCAGGTATATCAGATGATAGCCACCCAAGTCCATACTACCCAGATCGAACACTGGACTCCTGACTTCTTTTTGGCCAAGCCCTGGCCACTGTGAGTATCAGGGGAATGAATCAGTGGATGGATGATCTCTCTATCTATCTGTCTTTCAAATAAAATTAAAAATTAGTTAATAACATGTAAATGTAAATGTCAAAGCTCCAAACTGCACCCATATTGTGCTGGGTTAAAAAAAAATGGTCTCTATAAAAACATGAGGATAGGCATTGCGGTTGAGCACTCCACAACATGCCATTCACCCAACACACACCCTAGACCTTCTGTCTTCCATCTCTCGCTTTGAATACTTGCAAGGTACTTTCCTTGGGCCAGTCATTGCACTCCTCACAATCAGTTGGGTCAACCATTAGCAGCTCTTATCAGCCCTATATCTGAAACTCCAGAATCTGAGAACATCTGACAACTGTGCTTGTATCACCCTGGGGCAATCTACCACTTTGTCTAACGAAAAGCCCTAACTTTAGCTTGTTTCTCTATCTGCTTGCCCTTTGTCATGCCAACTCCCATGACAAGGTGGTCCTCCTGAGACATAATTCAAATCATCATCACCTCTCAGCCCTGGAGTATGCTCCCAATGATAGCCAAGGTCTGTGTAGTAGCAGAGGCTACAGAATCTCCTCACGTGCTGTCATCTTATATCCCAGGCTGAGCTCAGTTATTAGATGCCACGCCTATTTCCATCTCCCAGTAATCATCACATGGCTCCCACCTGGGGCTGTTCTTCCCTCCCTCCTAATAAAGATCTATTTACTTATTAGAAAGAATAACAGACAGACACACAGAGATTCTCCATTTATGGATTCACTCCCCATGAGCGAACAACAGCTGGGGCTGAGGCTGAGCTAGACTGAAGCCAGCAGCCAGGAACTCCATCCAGACCTACCATGTGGTGCCAGTGATGGAAGCGTTTGGCATCATCGTCTGCTGTCTGTCCAGGCGCATCAGCAGGGAGCTGGATGGCAAGTGGCACAGCCAGGACTCAAACTGGCTCTGCAATATACAATGTGGGGATCCCAAGCAACTGCTTTAACTCACTTCACCAAAAAGCCCATCATGTGGACTGGTTCTTGTGTTGGTGGCACCCCTGTCTTAGTGCATTTTCTGCTGCTATGACTGAAGTCATAGAGTTCCTGACTCAAAGTCATTCTGAAAGGATGAAAGTTCATTTTGGCTCATGATTGCAGAGGCTAGAAAATCCAAAACATGGCGCCAGCATCTGCTGGCATCTGTGGATGGACTCAAAGCTGGAATTATTCACACAACAGACATCAGTCCCTCTTGAGAATTCAATAACTTCTAAAAGGACCTGCCACTATTTACACGGAGGAATGTTACTACGTGGAGTTTTAGAGTGTGCAAATCACTTCCAAACCCTAAAGACAATTCCTCCCAGGGTGGGAGCAAAGGTACAAAATCCTGGTGGACAATATAATCTGTCTTCCTAAAGCCAATACCTGCAAGAACAAAACCTAATCTTTTTAAAAATAATATTTAATTTATTTATTTGAAAAGCATAGTTATGGGCAGAGAAGGAAAGACAGAGAGGGAAGGTCTTCTATCCGCTGGTTCACTCCCTAAATGGCCTCAATGGCCAGAACTGGGTTGGCCTGAAATTGGGACCCAGGAGCTTCATCCAGATCTCCCTTTTGTATGCTAGGTTGGAAATGGAGCAACAAGGATTCAAACTAGTGCCTGTATGGGATGCCAGTGCCACAGGAGACAGGCTACCTTGATATGCCACCATGCTAGTCTCAGAAACTGTACTTCTATGAAACTTAACCATTTTGTTAAATTCTCAATTTACTATGAGCCATTCAGTTAGAATGATATGAAATTATATGGTGGATGTGCCTGGCCCAAATGCAGACAACCAAGAAAAGTGCCTGGAAATGTCTCCATCCTAACATTCTCACTCACAAGTAGGATACAAAATTACAGTTGTGGGCCAAGGGATATCTCAAACAGAGCTTGGATGAGATTCCTCTCCTATGAGGATGAGGAGCGGTCCTGCTCCTTCACTAAAGGTCACCTTGGAGCTTTCAGTGAAGCTACTGGCAAGTCCCACACAACAGAACCAGGATCCGAAACAAGCTGGGTTCTTGGGTTTCATCATAAAAGCAGCCTTATACCATCTCCCTTTGTCTCTTTGAATCTGCTCACTCATTCTCTTCTATTGGATGAACTATCACGCATGTCATGACTTTTGACTTGATTCTTTACAGAAAATTCCATGTCCCTTTAATGAGGAAGCCAAGTTCCAATTCAGAAATCAAAATTACCTATTTCAATATAATAGTTGTAAGTTTTACTTGACACAGAAAATTTGACTTTTAAAGATACTAGGCATATATACAAGACTGAACTTGTTTAAAAATGATTTTACATGGGCCTAACACCAGTCTTGATGTTAAAACCAAACAGAGACTAAAGTTTCCAGCTTACTTTTACAAACCCAGCCTCCCTTAGACCTTTTCTAAGTCTCCACTTCATCCTCTGTGTTCTATCATCAATAGGCTCTCTCTCATGAGGTTGTAATGCATGAGTCTGTGGGATATAACCCCTGTATCTCTGCCTGCTTGGCCTATGTGGACAGACATAGGCACATAGCACACTGTGTCCCCAGGGGAACCCCTGACTATGATTTTAGCTAACCAAGACCTCAACCTGGCCTGTTCACTGGTCAAACAGGCAAAAGAGGTGGGCTGCATGCCAGTCTCTCTTTTCTGTCCTTGGATGAGCTGTGCTGGGACTTCCTTGATAAGCAGGTACAGTCCACGGTACCTGCCAGTCTATCTGTGACCCACAGCTTACCTGCCAGCCATGAGTGTTGTGCATAACCTATGATATGATTAAAGGGTCTAGAGAGATAGACATGCCTTCTAGCCAATTACAGTGATGTTGTTGGGTGGGAGAACTGTCAGGCAATGTCCCCCTGCCTTCCTTTTTCTTAGTCTGCATAAACATAAACTTGTGCTGTACTACAATAAACGAACATGCTAGACCAGTCTGTTTCCCACGGTTCTTGCAGCAGAACACGGTTGCCTTACCCCTTGGTGGTTTCAGGGCCTGCTGGCAGGAAAATCCCCAAGATGAGTCAGACAAGACTAAGATATCTGCACAAAGGACTTGGGCAGCTAAGTCATAACATCAAAAGTTGACATGTTGACCAACCAATGAATGCTTTAAGTGACTTGGCAAATGAACAAAGAAATACAGACGTAACAATATGGTGATACCTTTTTTATTATTATTTATGAAATTGGTAAATGTAAAAAAATCATCTGTGGTACCCATATTCATAGGCTGGAATGAGACAAGGTTCATGAAAAAGTGATTCAGAGCCTTTGGGAGTCCTCAGACTTTATCACATTTTTACCAACACACGGAGACTTCCACAGATTCAGGCGAAGGTAGATACCTGTACCATCATTCACAATAGCATTAACCAATCTAACTTTCCAAAGGTAGAGATTTACATAAATTGCAATCCCTTCAAATGACAGAAAACTACAAGGCCATTAAATATTATCTCAAATGCAATTTACTGGCAGGATAAAATGCTAACAGTATTCACAGAAAACTGTGGGACACAAAACCGAACATTCCAGTGCAATCTCAATTTTGCAAAATAAGCTGCATAGATAAGGAGGTCTGAAAGGATAATTTGGTGGTGTATTAATTTATATTCCGTTTTACAACTACAGAACAATAGGCAAGAATCAGAGTGAGCTTTCCCTGCGCCTACACATCCCTGCCCCTCCCCCTCTCCCATACCTGCATCCATGCACACCCACACAGCAGAGAGCGAACAACACATTATACTCCATACAGGATGAGCTCCAAAAAAAAAAAGAAAAAGACAGGTGAATCCTCTCTCTTTCTCTGCTTCTGTATCACTCTGCTTTACTTATTTACTTGTTTACTTTTATTATTTACTTATTCAAATGAAATAAATAAATCTTAAATCATGAAATAAAAGATAAATAATGGGGGCCCATGTTGTGGTGCAGCTGGTTAGGTTACTACCGGTCATGCTTACCTCCCATATTGGAATGCCATTTCGAGTTCCGGTTTACACCACTTCCCTTCCAGTTTCCTATTAACATGCCTGGGGAGGCAGCAGATGTGCCCATTAGCCACGAGGAAGACCAGATGGAATTCTTGGTTTCTGGCTTTGGCCTGGCAAAACCCTGGCTACTGCAGCCATATTTGAGGATTGAACCAATGAATGAAACATTTCTTTATTTCTTCTCCTCATTCTCTCTCTCTTTCTCTCTCGCCCTTTTTTTATTCCTGTCTCAATTTTCTTCTTTATGTTTGTTCTTCAAGTAACTAAGAATAAACAGGACATAAACATCTCCTATTTCACTGCTTCACATTTTTACCATTTTCTTCATGGTAAGAACACTTAAAAACTTTAATTTTCAGAATTTTCAAGCATACAATATTAGCTATATTTACCATGTTGTACAAGAGATTTCTTGAACAAGTTCATCCTAACTGGGGGAAATTCTGCATCCTTTGGTCAATCTTCTCCTAGCCCGTAGTAATCAGCATATTATTTTCAAGTACTCTGAAATCAACTTTGTAGACTCTACATACGAATGAAATTATACAGTTTTTGTCTTCCTGTGCCTGGCTTATTTCTCTAAACACAATGCCTTCGAGGTTCAGCCATGTCATTACAAACAAGATTCCCTTATTTTTTCAAGGCAGAATATTGTGAATCTATACCACATTTTTCTTTATCCATTCACCTGTTGATAGTCACTGAGTTTAACCACATATGTCTTGACTATTGTGAATAATGTTACAAAGCACAGTAGTGCAGGTACCTTTTAGAAACACTGATTTGTGAGAGTAGGTATTTGGCCTAGAGAGTAGGGTGTTTGGCCTAGGTATTAAGACACCCAAGTCACACATCGGAGTGCCAGGCTCCATTCCTGCTTTAGGATCCTGACTCCAGCTTAGTGGCTAACACAAATCCTGGGAGGCTGTGTTGGTGGCTCAAAGCGGTGGGTTTCTGCCACCCACATGGAAGACCTGGGTTGATTTGCTGGCTCCAATGATTTACTGGCTCTGACTATCACAGAATTTGAGAAGAGAATCAGTTAATGGAAGGTGTTCTTTCTCCCTCCCTCCCTCCTTTCCTCCCTCCCTTCCTTTCTTCATTTGCCTCCCCCCTCTTTTCCTTTAAATAAAACAGAGCAATAACTTTCATTTCAAAAGTATACTGATTTCTTACCTTTGGTTTTCTATGATTGAACTTAACACAAAGACCAGAGAGAAAATAATTCTGTTACAACTGGGATCAATAACCTTGACACCTCTTTAATTGATAAATCATAATTGTTTAGAAATAATGTCTATAGGGCCAGCACAGCAGCACAATTGGCCAGTTCTCTGCCTACAAGTGCTGGCATTCCATCTGTGGGCTGGTTCTTGTTTCAGATGTGCCAATTCCCAGCCAACTCTTTGCTTATGGCCTGGGAAAGCAGCAGAAGACTTTCCAAAGCTTTGGGATCCTACATCCACATGGGAGACCCAGAAGAGGCTCCTGGATCCTAGCTTCAGATCAGCTTAGCTCTGATCATTTGAGGAATGAGCCAGTGGATAGAAGATCTTTCTCTCTGTCTCTCCTTCTCTGTGTAAATCTGCCTTTTCAATAAAAGTAAATAAATATTTTTAAAATCTCTGTGAATCCACTGTTTCAGGGTAGGGCAGGACACACTGTACAGACTCAGCAACAGGAGTTTCCTTATTTCTGTAGGCAACCAAACTGTTCATTGTTGCAATGCCACACAGGAAACCAAAAGACAAAGGGCAAACAGAGGTTATTCATATACCATTGGCTTTGATCCACTGGTTCTGTAGCTATTTTTTAATGTATGATTATTGGAAAGGCAGATCAGATTTATGGAGAGGAGAGACAGAAAGATCTTCCATCTTCTGGTTCACTCCCTAAAGGGCTGCAACAGCCAGAGCTGAGCTGTTTCAAAGTAAGGAGTCAGGAGGTTATTCCAGGTTCCTCATGCAGGTGCAGGATCCCAGGGCTTTGGGCCATCTTCCCCTGATTTCCCAGGTCACAAGCAGGGGAGCTGGATGGGAAGTGGAGCAGCCAGGACACTAACCGCCCTTAGGGCACCCCAGTGCTTGCAAGAAGAGGAGTCACTGAGTCATTGTGTAGCACCTACTACAGTAAATTCTTGACCAGAAATCCAGGAAGGCATCACGATTGCTGGAAATTTCATCTTGCTTTTGCTCACTGACTGCTAAAAAGCTGCCTTGCTCTCCTTTCTCAGATTCCATAATATTCATTTGGGTATTTCAAGCAACTCTGAAACAGGCTGCCCCTATGCAGGGGGCATACCTTCAAGCAGACACTACTGGCTCTGTGAGCTCCTCCAACACTCCAGAAGATAGCTTGCACAAGGATTGCTGGGGGCTTCTCCTGCCTATTACTGCCTCCAGGTTCCAGGTTTGGAAGTTACTTCTTTGAGGAGCTCTGCCAGGGGTTGGTTGTGATGGCAGCAGCCTTGTGTGTGTGTGTGTGTGTGTGTGTGTGTGTGTGTGTGTGTGTGTGTGTGTATCAAGTGTACTTGCTCCATGTCTCCATGGGGTGCCTAATGACTACCCCGTCTGGCAAAGGAGGTGTAATAACAGGGTAGAAGGCACAGATAATGGAGCCTTTCTGGCACAAGCTGAATCTACCAGAATCCTTTTATGGGGAAGGGCGATGGATAGAAACACAGAAAGGTAGAGACACTAACCTTTATTTTTCTGAGATATTCACTGCACGTGGTAATTAAAGCTATTTTTAAAACTGTCTAAGTGTCAGCCCTCCATTTTTGCAAGCATTCTTCTGTCAAAACTCTGCAAAGTGGCAATACACTTGTTAGGAACAATTGACTCACGTCTAAAAACACAGAGTCTGATCCCACCGTGGTAGTGTACTGTCTGTCTATGGCAGGGGTGGACGTGAGGAGGAGAGGGCCTTGAAAGGTTCCACAACCCTTGGCTGGCTGTGGGTGAGTGATCTCTGGCACAGCTTTGTTGCCTGGGATGAGACAGGCTGCATAAGGCTAGGGTACCCGTCTTTCAAATCATAATGAGTGGCATCAGTGGGCTTCCTAGATACCAACTATGTGCAAGATGAATGAATAAGAACTCGTCCACGGCAGGAAGCCAGAGCATGATGCAAAAAGTGGGTCCAGCAATGGACCACTGTTTACAATACACCAGCATCTCATATTGGCGCTCCCTACTAATGTGCCTGGGAAGGCAGCAGATATCCTTGGGCCCCTGCCATTAATATGGAAGACCCATGTGGTGTTGCAGACTCCTGGCTTCAGCCTGGCCCAGGCCTGGCTACTGTCAGCATTTGAAGAATGACTAGCAGACAGAAGATGTCTCTTTCAGTCTCTCCCTTTTCCTTTCCATCTAGGTACTATGCCTTTCAAATAAATAACTCTTTTTAAAAAAGGGAAGTACGATTGAAGAATCCCAACCCAAATTTTCCAGGATATTGGAAAACAGAATGGCCATTCACAAGTGTTGCAACAGTGCAACATGTACTTGGAGCTGATTTTTCAAGGATGCATGGGAGTTAGAAAGCAGAAGCAGGGAGGACAGAGCTCCCAGAAAGCCCAGAACATGACTGTTAGGTCTGCCATTCACTTTCCCCCAGAGGATGAAGCAAGCTGTGTTCCCAGCCTGTCCACCACAAGAAGAGGATGAGCAGACTCAGAAGCAGTTGCTTAAACTGGTGAGCTTCCTTGATTAAGATTCTGAAGGCTAGCTTTCTTGTTGAATGTTAGTGCTTTGTTGATGGGAAGGTCTGTCTTTGAAGGGTGCTTATTCTCTGCTTGACCCTGCAGTGGGTCATTTCCCCTGCATGCCCACCAATTCAATTTTCACAACTCTTCTAGGAAGATCAGAGGAGGAAAATAAGGCCCAAGGAAGGAGGTAACACTGCTGGCCCAAAGTCACAGGAGAGTTAAGCGTAGGAGCCCAAATCACCTGCAGTGCCTTTCCTCAAAAACTGTTCCCTGAGACAGGAGGGCGCATTTTCCCACTCCCTACTCCACCCATCTGGACAGCTCCACACAGGCTCCCACAAGACTTGCAGGAGGATTACAGAAGGATACTAAAAAGAGCAATGCTCTCATGCGTCTTGATCCATAAATGCCAAGTCCCATAGGTTCCTTCAAAACTACGAAAGGAAAAAGATATATTCTGGTGCACAATGAAAGTACATCCCCAGAACATTAAGGTATATTTGGGAGACATGTATGAGTTCAAGGGTATGCACATCTGCCAAATTCTTTCACCATTTCTGTAAGGCGCTTGAAAATACAGAGCGAAGGGCTAGGCATTTGCCTTAGCAAAAGATGTTCATTAGGACAACACTTTCCATATAAGAGGTCTGAGTTCAATTCCCATCTCTGCTTCTGATTCCACCTGCTTGCTAATGTGCTTTCTTGAAGGCATCGATAATGGCACAGGTAGGTGGATCCCTGCCACCCATACGAGAAAACTGGATTGAGTGCCCAACTCCCAAGTTGGACCCTGAGCAAGTCCTGGTGGATAATTACAGGAACATGAGGAGTAAAACCATGAGTGAGATATTTCTCTCTCTCTTTGCCTTTCTATCTCCCTCTCCCTTGTTCCCATCTTCATTCTAGAATGAAAAAAATAAATAAATTTAAAAATCAAATTGCCAATATGCAGTATAATATAAAGGGAAGGAATCTAATAACAGGTACATTTCACAGTAAGACTTTCCAAGTAAAAACTACATTACTGCTTCCAATGTATGAACATCTAGTCAGAGATTGATGGGCTTGCCCTGCTTTTTCGGCATTCAGCTAGTTCTGGTTACAGGAGGAAAGAGAATGGAGGGACATTGAGGCCCAAGGTACATTGTTCTTCAATTTGCAGTCACTCCGATCTCATTTCAAATCCTGGTCCTGACACTTCCTGGCGCTGACACTGACAAGCCAGGCTGTCCTTCTGAGCCTCGATTCTCCTGTCTGTAGCATGGAATACTCTGAGTCGACGTTCCTGGGTGTTCAATACTCCAACCTTTCCCAGACCTCTCCCTCCAAACCACCATGCCATCCCGGCAGTGGCACCTGGCAGCAGCAAGTTCTAAGACCCCTGGCATGGCTCCTGAACTTGGCTTCAGACACTCCATCTTCCCACTGAGTTCTCTTCCACCTTAGCCTTCTTTAGAGATTTCCTTCCATTGTACAGCTGTCCCTGGGGGGTCAGGCTTTGGGCCTCTTTTAATTTGAGTACTACCATCCCTCAGTGATATCAGAATGTTTCACATTCAATAAGCCCTGCAACAACGTGGCTTCCAGATTCATTCCACCAGCATCATCCTCTGCTGGAATTCTGGATTCCCTCAATCACGTGTCTAGTCAAGAGCTCCACTTGCTGCTTCAAGACACATCTCAAATTAAACACATTCACACACATTCCTAATCCTGACCCTCAAATCTATATCCCTGTATCTTTCTCATCTTAAAAAAGTTCTTCCCCTTCCACGGCCTCAATCCAAAAATAATAAATAAAGCCCTCGAATTATCCTTGAGTTCACTTTCTCTCATAACTCAATAGTAAATCTTACCAGCTGCATCTTCTAATAATACTAGAATGTAACTACCACTTCAGTTCTACCTTGTGATCCAGACTATCATTCTCTCTCCCTCTCCACAACAGCCAGCGAGATGGTTTTCCTACTCCGGTCATACTCTCCTTACCTCATAACCATGGTGAAGGAAGCTTGCAGAGCTCAAGTTTAAAACAGCCAGTTTCATCTAGTCATTCTCTCCCCGAGTGCAGAATAAAAACCACACATGTTACAAGGATGCACAAAGGCTCATACAGTCTACTCTCCAGCAGGCCTTTGCCCTCCCCCATAACTCCTTTTACAATGTCCACACTTACCTCGCGCTGCTCCGAGAGCCTGCCTACCAAACACCCACCAAGACATACTGTACCTGCTCTCTCCTATGCCTGTAATGCTCCCCTGGATTTACACTCAGTTTCTTTGTAGTCTCAAGTTCCTGCTCCAAGTTCACACCATTGTGAAAGATTTCCACAGCCACCTGTACACACTGGATCTCAACGCCTTTCCTTGATTCCTCCTCACAAAGCTTCAGCATTCTACGTTAAAACTGTCAAATCTATCACATCATATATTTAATTACTACCTGCTCATATGTCTCAGAAAAATGCTTCACAAAACCAGAGTATTTGTTAAACCAAACAAGAAGTTAAAGATGAGTTACCTAGTTGGTCAAGAGTGAGGAACATAGATTAATTTATTCTCCTACCAGAAATAACCAAAAAAGATGAGATAACATAAAGGAAACAGTGATCTGTTCAAGCTTCTGCACAACAGATCACAAAAGATAGTGATTCTTTTTTAAAGATTTATTTTATTTTTATTGGAAAGTCAGATACATAGAGAGGAGGAGAGACAGAGAGGAAGATCTTCCATTTGATGGTTCATTCCCCAAGTGACTGAAACAGCTGGAGCTAAACCAATCCAAAGTCAGGAGTCCAGCACTTCTGGATTTCCCACATGGGTGCAGGGTCCAAGGCTTTGGGCTGTCCTCAACTGCTTTCCCAGGCCACCAGCAGGGAGCTGGATGGAAAGTGGGGCTGCTGGGATTTACACCAGCATCCCTATGGGATTCCAGTGCATTCAAGGTTAGGACTTTAGCCAATAGGCTACTGTACTGGTAGTGATTCTGGTACCAATACTGATTCTTGAAGACAGGAAACAAGGGGAGCCTGTGAACTTCCATGTCACAGCACAGGGGGAGGAGAGGACCTATAAGAACTGGGGGACCCTGTGTTTCAAGTATGTGGGTCTGAGCTGCTGAAAGACTGAGACAGAATTCACAGGACAGAGCACCGGAGAAGACACAACCTCACAGGAAATATGTGACCCTTGGGCCCAGCTCAATGGCTCAGTGGCTAACTCCCTGCTTTGTACATGTTGGGGTGCCCTACGGGCACTGATTCTTGTCCAGGCTGCTCCACTTCCCAGCCAGCTCCCTTTTGGCCTGAGAAAGTAGCCAAGAATGGCCCAAAGCCTTGGGACCTTGCATCCACATGGGAGACCTGGAAGAGACTCCAGGCATTAGATCAGCTCAGCTCTGGCCATTGTGGTCACTTGGGGAGTGAACCAGTGGACAGATCTTTCTATGTGTGTCTCCTTCTCTCTATAAATCTGCATTTCCAATAAGAACAAATAAACCTTCAAAACAAATGTGGGCCTTTCCAGAGGATCCTACAGCAGAGTGTAGCCTGGGGCTTGTATCCAAGGAAATCACTGAGGTGGGAGAAATAATATGTACAAGACAATGCTGTCCACAGCACGCGTCCAAGGGAACCACGGAGGCTGGTGAAAGAACCAACCCAAATGATCAGAGGTTTTAGGCTGTGGAGCTCACACAGATCTGGGTAAAGTAGCTCTTCCCATCTCCCTTCCAAACTGAGAAACCTAATACATCACATGCATTAGGCAAAATACTTAGAGATTCTGGCTCCATGGTAGGGAATAATTAGCCCTACTCAGAGTACTACTGAAGAAACACTCAATAAATCAGAAAAGCAAGATCAATTTGTCTCCAAAGAACTGTGTCTTAGAAAAGAAGTTCAAAAAAGTATATACATTAATGTAAAAATAGCAGGTCCCAGACAAAATCCAATTCATAACATTTGGTTTTTAATAAAAAAAAAATCAGACATTCAAAAAATAAAACAGAGGGAGTAAGGAGAATAATCAACTAATCCAAACTGATCTAGAACTCAAAGGGAGATGAGAAGTGGCAAACAATAGTTTTTAAATGATACACGTCCAGAAAATGTAAGTAGAGGGGTGATCATATAGCCTAGTGGAGAAGATGCCCACACTCCACATATAGTAACTGGGTTTGTCTTCTGGATCAAGCTCTTTACCCTAGCATTCTCCTCATGTGCAGCCTGGGAAGCAGTGATGGTGACTGAGTAACTGGCAAGGGAGAGCTGGACAGAGTTCCTGGATCCTTGGATTTGGCTCTGGCATTTGGAGAATGAACCAGCAAGCAGGGACTCTCTCACATACATGTTCCCTCTCTCTCCTTCTCTCTACCCTTCCCCTCTCCTTCTAAAATAAGAAAAAATACATTAAGTGCAAGTACAGAGCCTGAAGATATAAAGAAAAGATTCAGATTTCCAGAGATCCAAACTACAATGTATGATACAGAAAATACTAGGATTACCGGAAGATCAGAAACTTCAAAAAACATAAGTGACCCTGAATACACAGCAACAAAAATTAGGCACAATGAAACAGGAGGAAATTAAAAGTAATCAATGATATACAGGACACATGGCAAAAGTCTAACGTAGGTATAATTAGGATTGTCCTATAAGAGAATGGGGAAACAGACTACAAATTTGAACAAGCAGTAGATGAACTCCACAAGATTCTGCACCCAACAAGAGGATATTTCAAAACTGAATGTGATATCAGGTCACTTTTAGAGACATAAAGACTGAAAAATGTCAAAAACTGAAAGCATTCATCACTGGCAGACTCACACTTAAGAAAGAAGAAAGCGAATCCTTCATGCTTAGGAAGCAATACCAGATAAAATCTGGATGTTCACAGAGAAATAAAGAATGCCTTGAAGTGGTGACACGCAGTAAATATAGGGTTGCTGGTTTATAAAATTCAGCTTGCTTTGAAAGATGATCAGCTGCTTCAACAAATATAATTGCACTGTGGTATGTATTATAGACTACAAATGAACACTCGCATGCATACATATAAATATCTATAGAGAGCTGTGATAACGTAAGACAATGATCACATAAGAGCCAGGAAAGGAGAAGTGCAAGAATATTATCAGAAAACACTTATACTATATATGAAGTGCTATAAAATCACTTAAAAGTAGATCATGCTGAATTAAAGAGGTATATTAAAAAAAAAAACTAAAGCAATTGCTAAATATTTTCAGACTTAAATTAGTCAATATGCCAACAAAACAACTACAATTGAATCATTCAAAATTTCCAATCAATCCAAAAGAGGTTAAAAAGGGAGGAAACCAGATTTTCAAAAAAAGGAGGGGGGAAGCAAATAGAAGCAGAAGACAGCTTTACATCCAATCACACCAATGGGTACACGAAGCTTGAATTATTCATGTGTCTTCATTAAAAGATTGGGATTGTCCTTATAGATAGACCAGCAAGACCAAAGTATGCATGGCTTTCAGGAAATAAATTTAAAGAACCAAGCAAATTTGAAAAGAACTGAAAAGGATGCTAACACAGTTAAAGGAAATCTGAAATGTCTGTACTAATGCCAGGTAAAACACATTTAAGAGAAAAGAAGGTTACCAGAGAGAAACAAAGTCCAATATTTATAAATCCTACAAAAGAACTTCAAGATACATTCAGCAACAACTGATAAAATTTCAACAGATAAACAAACTCACAATTGCAATTGAATATTTTAATACACCTCTTTCAGTAATTGATAGAGCAAGTTGACACAAAACCATTAAGGACATAGAGGACACAAACAGTACTATCAGCTAAAAAGTCAATCATTTCTAGAATGTTCCACACAATAATGGACTGTCCACCCTTTTCAAGAACACAAGAAATATCTACCATGAAGGACAGTGTACCGGATAAATCAGCCGCAACAAATGTAAAAGGATGCAATAATAGTCAAACCATTTTCTGGCCACAGAGGAATTAAATTAAAATCTGTAAGAAAAAGATCCTTGTAAAAAACCTAATATTCTGAAAACTAACACACTTTGAAATGACTCATGGGTCAAAGCAGAAACAAAAATCAATAAGGAAAGTATTTTTGACTAAATAATGGACATACCACATATCAAAACATGTGGGATGCCACTGAGTCACTAAAGGGAGACCAGTAATGGAAACAAAGAAGTGTCTCCCCTCAAGAATATAAGTTTCCCCATCCTCACCCCACCAAGGAAGTGAAGTCAGATGAGAAATCAAAGTAAACAGAAAAAAAAAAGTAGTAAAGAGAAAAAACAGAAGTCAACACAAAGAGAAAAAAATAAATACCAAAAATTAATGACAAAACTGGCATCTTCAAATCAATAATATGGATGTATTTCTTTTCCGATTGGTCAGGGAAAAAAAGACACAAGTTGTGAGTACCAGGAATGGGAGGGAGAGATGGCGTATCTTTCTGTGGCCTCAGTAAGTAGCAAAACAGAAAATTACAAGTTTCACATACATTTGAACTTTGTATATATTTGACTACGTAGATGAAATGGAGTAATTCACTAACAGATACAAATTACCTAAGTTCACTCCATAAGAAACAGTTCTGTGAACATTAAATAAACATAATTTGTAGGGTTTTTTTTTCAAAGATTTATTTATTTATTTTTCTTGGAAAGGCAGATCTACACAGAGGAGGAGACAGACAGGAAGATCTTCTGTCCAATGGTTCACTCCCCAATCAGCCAATAGCTGGAGCTGAGCCGATCAGAAGCCAGAAGCCAGGAGCTTCTTCCAGGTCTCCCACATTGGTGCAGGATCCCAAGGCCTTGGGCCATCCTCGACTACTTTCCCAGGCCACAAGCAGGGAACTAGATGGGAAGAGGGGTTGCCGGGATTAGAACCCCCATCCATATGGGATCCCGGCACGTTCAAGGCAAGGACTTTAGCCACTATGCTATTGCAGTGGGCCTGAATAAATGTATTTTGTAATGAAAACATCACCCCCCCCACACACACACACAGACATATATTCTTGCAGTACCCTTAAAAGGAGAGAACACTTTCTTGACTATTCTGTTTTTGGAGACCAGCATTGATACCAAAGCCACAGAAAGACATCAAAACACTAAGGGAGACTTGGTAGACCTATTGAACATAGTAGGAGAAACCTCTCATCAAAGTAGAAATAAAAAGAGAAATCTCCCAATTTGATAAAGACCACCTATGAACAATATATACTCAATATGATACTTAATAATAAAATACTAGGTGTACCCTTCAAGTACCGGGAATAAGAAAAGGGTATATGCTCTCAGCACTTACGTTCAGTGTGGTCTTGAACATACTAACCAAGAAAAACAAATCAGAAGTATTCAGGTGGAAAGCAAAAGGTAGAACTGTTGAACTCTGAAACATAGTCAATGTGGAAAAGCTCACGCAATCTAAAAACTAAATAAGCCTACAGGTTTAGCAAGTGGTTCAGCCAGTTTCCAAGATACAAAATCATTATATAAAAATCAATTGTATTTCTACACGCTATCCATGAACAATTGGAAGTTGAAAGTTTTGAAAAATACCATTTACAACCACATAAAACACTGAAGGGTAAATCAGAACGATGGAGCAGTCTGTACCTGAAATGCTGAGAATATTGTTGAGAGAAACTAGAGAAGACCTGAACAAACAGAGCCATATGCTTTATGCGTGAGAAGACCCAATATTGTCAACATGTCAACTCTCCCCAAGTCAGACTGCAAATTCAATTCAATTCCCAAATGAAATTCCAGTCAGCATTTTTGTAGAAATTGACAAGCTGATTCAAAAATTCATACGGAAATTCCAACACAGCCAGAGCAACTTAGAAAATGAAAAACACAAGTGGGTAGATAACAAAATCTGCTACCAAATCTTATTATTAAGATACAGGAACTGAGACAATGTGAGATTGGCATTAAGACAGAAAAAAACAAAAACAGATCACTGGGAGAATGGAGAGTTCAAAAGTGTTTTAGCTACTACACTAAAAGCACAATCAATGAAAGAAAAATAAAAATCCAACTTCATTAAAATTCAAAATTATATGTTTTAATAACTTCACTTTCAAGAAAAAAATCTGTATGTATATAATATCTGCATCTGAAGTAAATATGGAAAAATGCTAAAAACTGTTAAATCTAAAAATAAATGTGATTTAAAATAAAACTCTGCTACTCAAAGGACAATTTTAGAATAAAACTAACAAGCTACAAATTGAAAAAAAAATACTTGTGAGGTATACATTGAATAAAGAACTTATACCCTGGAGGTGGGTGTTATGATGCAGTGGATTAAGCCACAGCTCGTGACACCATGATCTCATGCTTGAGTCCCTGCCACCCATGTGGAAGACCCAGATAGAGTTTTAGCTTCTGGCTTCACCCTGGCCCTGCCCTCGTTACGCAGCCATTTGGGTGAATGACTCAGAAGATGGAAGATCTCCCATTCTGCCCCTCCCCTCCTCTCTGCACCAACAATACATTTTTTAAAAATTAAAAGACCTGTATCCTGAATATATAAAGAACTTTCAGAACTCAACAAGAAGAAACCAATTAATCCAACAAGATGGGCAAAACAGTCAAGCAAATACTTCACCAAAGAAGATATGTACACCAAGATGACAAAGAAGCTCATGGGAAGATGTTCAAGACCATTATGTATTAAAGAAGCTACAATTAAGATCACCATGAGGACCATTACACTAAAAATCAAAAGACTTCCCGTATCAGGCACTGGAGAAGACGTGGAACAACCGAGAACCACTTGGCAGTTTCTTAAAGACTTTAGACACAACAGCTACTATATGACCCAGTGATTATAGGTCTTTGTACAGATATCCCCAAGAAAATTAAAGTGTTCTTCTATACAGAGTCACAAATGAATATTCATAGCAGCTTTTTTTGTAATATACAAAAGTCTAGAGCAATCCAAATGTCCATCAGCAGGTGGCTGGTATACCAAACTGTGGAGCATCTGGGCAACTAAACACGCCTCATTAATAACAGGAAGGAACTATTACTATACACTGCACAGAATCTCAACACAGTTACACTGGAGTGAAATAAGCTATAACCTAAAAAGATGGAGACTAGACTGCATGCTATTTGAGTCCATTAACATAAACCCTAGAAGACCGAAGTAAAATACAGTACCAGAAATAGGAGTTTTCCTAGAGGGTGGAAGAGACGGATCAGATTGACAAACAGTACAGGGACTGTTGGGTAAAGGGTTATGACAATTATTTTCATTTTGGCTATGGCTTCCTGATACACATATGTCAAAAAGAACAACTTATGCACTCACTGTATGTCAAACAAATCTTCATAAAATTATTACTTAAAAAATTTTAAATACATCACAGTGATTCCAAAATGGCACCTGACTCCACCAATGTCTGATGAGGGGTCATTTTTGTTCTCCATTCATGGATTCTGAGCAGGGGCTGCAGTGGTGGATAAGGGGAGAGAAACATGTGAACGGAATGCAACAAACTTAACTACTTTTGAGTGATACTGAATTAAATCTGAAGAAGCTAAATGGTTAAGACATAATATTCCAATGGAATTAGGATCTTCAAATGAAGAAGAAAATCTCCTCCCTCCTTTTCTCTGCATCCCAAATATAGGTGTCTGCAAGGTGTGAGATCCACACTCCAATCGTGGTCTTCTCCCTGTTATCCTCAGCAGCAGTAGTGGCCTCCTCACCCCAGGACTGGATATCTGGAGCCCAGTGACATTGTCCTTTAACTCGGAGGACGTTTTGAAGTTAAGACTGGAATCAGTTGAGAATGCAAAGCACATGCATGGAGCAGACTAGGACCACTGTCTTGTCCTTGTCAAGAACCCACATGTGCTAGAGCCCAGGGCCACTTGGAGGAGACACCTGTTTCTCACCTGTTAGTCACTCTCTTGATTCCAGAATTCTGATTTTTTTCTTTTTTTCTGTTTACTAATAAAAGAACCTACAAATCAGCAGGACCCATGTTTCCTGGAGTACAATGTGGGGACATTCACACTGTGGAATCTGACTAGAGTCTCCCCTACCCTTCCCTCTAGCCACTCTAGCTTCCTGACAATGACCAGGTGAATATGTATGTATCACCAAGTCATAGCTGGTGCCTTGTGGAGCATGTAAGACAGGTGCAGTGAATGGGGTGCAACGAAACAAGGGTACTGACAGATGTAGCTCAGAGAGCAGCTCACAGTTTTCTTGCTTTAGTCCATGAGGAATTGAAAAACTTCCTCCACATATGAGATATTAGAGCACCATGATCTAGGTAAGGAAACAAGAGATAGCAGCAAGAAAATTTTAACCCAGTAAGCTCTTCATGTTGGGCACTCTGGGGAGCCTGACAGAAGAGAGCGCCAGGCCCTCCACGACAGGCTGACTAGGGAAATCAGACACACCCAGCACAACAGAGTTGGGGTGAGGAGCACAGGATGGCATGACTGGGGAAACCAACCAGGTCCTCTCAGCAGAGACAGTGCTTAGCAAAAACCCGTAGAGAAGGTAGGTGCTGGACAAGCTGAGATTCTGAAAGGGCATAGCAAATGGAAAAGGAAAGTCACGGCCAAAGCCCAGAGCCAGGAAGAGAAAATAAACATGGGAAACAAGAAGTCGCTGGTCCACTTGCAGGGATGAACCATGAGATGGTGAGTGGACAGGGAAGAATTAAATGAGGTAGTTAAGTAGAGCCGGGCTACTTCCATAAAGGACTGGGTATGCTGTGCAAGGCGTGCTTTCCTGCATTGCCCCATAACTTACATCCCCACACACCCATGTGAGAGCACAGATCGAGTCCCTACCTCCTGGCTTCAGCCTGGCCCAACATGGGCTGTTGCAGGAGACAGCCAGGGATGGGAGATCTCACTCTTGTTTCTCTGCCTGCCTGCCTTTCAAATAAATAATAAAAAGTTTTTAGAAGAGAACGTGGTTTGGGTCTCTGTATCTTGAGCTAAAGGGCAAGGTCATGGACATGGTATACGGGCAGGCTACTGGGAAGGGCTGCTGAGGGCCTGCTCCATATGCCTTCTGCCTCCTCCAGGGCTCCTGCTGGCCCAGTGATCACACACAAGACCTCATTCACCAAGAAAATCCAAGTGCCAAGGCTGTGTGGGGCATCACCACTGCCTCTTAAGTATCTGCAATCATTTCCCCCAAAACATCTTCAAGAATTGATCTAGCAGGGCCCGGCGCAGTGGTTAAGGTCCTCACCTTGCACGCCCAGGATCCCACATGGGCACAGGTTCTAATCCTGGCAGCCCCGCTTCCCATCCAGCTCCCTGCCTGTGGCCCAGGAAAGCAGTCAAGGACGGTCCAAGCTTTGGGACCCTGCACCCGCGTGGGAGACCCGGAAGAGGCTCCTGGCTTCAGATTGGCATAGCATCGGCCGTTGCACGCACTTGGGGAGTGAATCATCAGACGGAAGATCTTCCTCTCTGTATATCTGCCTTTCCAATAAAAATAAAATAAATCTTTAAAAAAAAAAGAATTAATCTAGCAATGAGAGCTGCCTAGAGCAAACACAGGAATTCAACTCCCCATCTCCCCTGATTCTTCCAGAGGAGAGTCTCTATGCATACGGCAGACATGAATTGCCTGCAGAAAGTTCTCTGGGAGGTCAGATGATGAGGCTTCTGACCTCCCAGTAGCAGATCCTCTCGGGCAGGCCATAACATCGTTCCCTGTGTGCAGACTATACTCAGCACTAGGCATATCCCTGTCTCATGGACAGGACTAAAGTTACCAGCATCTTCTTCTATGTATTCCTTTTTAAAAGAAAAGAAAAGAAAAAAAAGAAAGGAAAAAGAAAAGGAAAAAGAAAAGGAAAAAAAAAAGAAAAGAAAAGCCACACAAGAAAAAAAAATTGGAGGAGGCATCTGCTGGTTCACTCCCCAAATCACTGCCACAGCCAGAGTTGAGCTGATCTGAAGCAGCCAAAAATCCAGTAACTTCCTCCAGGTCTCCCACATTGGTGCAGGGGCCCAAGGCTTTGGGCTGTCCTCTACAGCTTTCCCAGGCCACAAGCAGGGAGCTGAAGTAGAGCAGCCTGGACATGAACTGACACCCAAATGGGATGCTAATGCTACAGGCAGAAGCTTGGCCTATTGTACTATGGCACTGGCGCCAACACCAGCACAGGGAGAAAGAGCACTATACCACAACTGGCCAATGGATTTGAGAAGTAACCCAACACATTCAGAGTCAGGTCTGCCTGGTTTTGAACCTGCACCTGCTGGTGAGCCGCTCAGAGCAGCCCTGCCGTGTCTGAAATTTTAGTCTTCATTGCAGCCTTTGTTTCTGAGGCAGTCTGGAAAGTGCACATCAATGTGATTTGCTGAATGTCATGTCCATCGACCTGCCTTCACCCAAACGTTTTAAGCATCTATTGTTTCCACAGGCATTGAGAAGTCAGCCATGCGCCAACTCGGTCTCTCCTGAAGGGACACACAGTCTAGCAGTCAGCTTGACTAATAGTGCATTTTCATTTTGTTTCCCATGAGAGATTTTGAATTCCCCACCTTCTTCTATGGTAAGCGATAATTCAAGTGCCCAATGCAAATAAAGTTAACACCCCAAATGCATCTGCTTGCCCAGGTCCCCAGAGTGGGAGCCAGAAGACCTGTGAAAACTGTTAGGAACTGTTAGGGAGCACAAACTTCACGAGGCTTCCTCCGCATTCAAATATCTCTTCTCCAAATAAAACAGATCTGTACTATGCATCAGCCAGCCTCACCAGTGAGACTGGGCAGGCATATCTGGCAAACCAACACATAAAGAAAGCAAACGGGACTTATGCCCTTGAGTGTTTAGCTGGAATCCAGAAAAACACATTCAGCACATCAAACACAGAAAACTAGGGGACAGAACTTGGAAAGAGATAGGCAAATGAGAGGTGTAGCTAAAGGCCAAAACCACAAAGATGGCAGGGAGGGGTACAGGATTTCCCATAGACCAGTGGGGATCAGTTTCCAGGAGTAGGAAAGACTAGCATGCTATGCAGCAAACACCTGCAGGAGATCCAGGTGGAAGAGGAGCCCCCATCCAATGCCTGTCCTCAACACCATATTGTTTTACCTTTTTTTAAATCCCTAGTCACGGTAAATGACAAAATGGTACCTAGACACAGTTTATCTATGGCTCTCTATTTGGAAGACTTAAAAAGCTTACAGAGCCAGAATGGTGTGCTGCTGCAAAAAGAATAACTGACGTTTCTCTGTGTGTGTCTGTATGTGTATTTAAATTTTGAATATGTGAATGGTAAAGATAGAAAAACAGAAAGAAACACCTCTCATCCATTGGTTTATTCACCCAAGGCTTGAAGCTAGGAGATGAAAATTCCATCTAGGTTTCCCATTTGGGAATCCAATTACATGAGCCACCACCTGCTGTCTTGCAGGATGCACTTGATCAAGGAGCCTGGAAGCTGGAGCAAGAGCTCTATTTAGGTGTCTCCTATGGGTGGCAGGGATTCTACGTACTTGGGCCAATTTCTGCTCACCTAGACACATCAGCAGGGAGGTGGGTTGGAAGCAAACTAGCTAGAACTCAAACTGGCCATGAAATCCGATATGGGATGCTGGCATTACAACCATAGGCTTAACCTACCATGCCCCAATGGTAGTCGGTCCACAAGAGATGTGGCATTTAACTAGTGCGTTAACCACTAGTCCAAATGGCCTTTCTGGGAGGAATGGGAAAGAAGAGGGTTTTGCTTTCCATGGGGCTGTGCTAGAACAGGTGGACAGCACTTCTGAATATGGCTGGTCCTAAAGCTAAGCTGACACATCATTCAGAGAACACCCCCAACCATTCATCAGAGTCTACCCTGAGCAGATAGAGTAGAGGGTTCAAAGCTTCACAAGAAGTCCTACCCTCAGATTACAGACTTCCAAAGATGACCATGAGCCAGCTCCACAGGCCTACCAAGAGCCAGCCCCATAGACTGTCCACGGTTCTGAGGGTTCTGAGGGAAGGAGACGGAGCACATTTCTGAGGACTGGCAAGGGAGCAGTGCGGGCTGCTAGGCCGTCTGGGAGAGTCATCAGAGGAGCAAAGCCTGCACCAGGCACCTGACTTCAGGGCATGCAGAATGCTCCCTTTCTCTGGAACAAAGGAAACACAGCTTTGCAGATCCCTCAGTGAGACCAGCACAGCACAGAGAATCAAAACTTCCAGGCATCAAGGAGGCCTCATACGGGCTCTGCAGAGAGAGAGGCAGCAGCCATGCCCCTACTCCTAATGACCAACAACATCACCTCCTCTGCAGTGCTGGCAAAGGGACAGTAATTATGCAGGTCTATAGCTGGCCTCATGCACCCAAGAGCTACCGGGATGGGAACTCATGTTGGAAAACCACAAGTCTTACGCCTTGCAAGGAGCTACCTGCTCTGTGACACCACTCATGCCATTATCAACAGCAGCCAACCCAAAATGGTTTTGACCGCATTCGCACCAGGCTAATGAAGACACACATACTATAGAAGAACCTGCTACTAATTAACTTCCATCTTCCAAAATGAAGCCATTAGGAACTGATCAGCTAATCCAGGAGCAGCTGAAGGTTGAAGTCCTGATGAAGGCAGGCACCCACTAAGAAATGCATTCCCAAGTCAGCTCTCCGATAACAGCACACAGGGGACAGACAGAGGCAGTTAGAGCAGAGAGGATTCCTTGGGAGAAAGACATGTGGTACAGGCCCCTCCTGAACAGGGGGAGACCAGGGCCTGGGTGGGTGCAGTTAGTGAGAAGCAGACCAGGTCCCCATGACTATATCTGGGGTCAGGCCAGAGGGGTGCCCAGACATGGAACAGATCTTTTCATTCTCCTCTGAATGGGAGCCCTGATCCCCACCCCTTCCTATTGCACATGCACACACTGACCCACACATGCACATTCACAGAAACTCAAATGTACATGCAAGTCACATGTACACATCCACTCATGTATATACTATACTTACAGGTGTATTCACATGCACATGTAACTCACACAATCATATATCTGCACACAACTCACACACATACAAACTCACACGTGGACATTCTCACATGCTCACTAACCCCATAATCACACTTACACATCTTCACACCTGTACACATCCACACAGTCTGCACGCATGCTCCCACATGCCCTGCATATCCTCCCTTCCCCAGCCCTATGCCTGACCTACAACCCTCACGGTTCCTGGGGCCTCTTACCTCATTCACAAAGACCCAGTGGCTGTCCTTCGAAGCCAGGTTGGTCTCCACAGCCTGTAGGGAGAGAGAGAGAATGGACATGAACAGAAGCCAGCCAGAAGCCAGCACATATGCATGATGGTTGCCAAGACAGTGTCATTAAATGCTATTCCTGCAAAATTTTCTCTTCACAAAGCATGCCACCCTGCTTGCCCCTTATCTGGGGCCTGCTCAGGCTGCCTTAGCTACAAGGAGCCTCGTCTGAACACAGATCACTAATAACCCGCTGTGCTTTCTCACTCTGTGCACTAGCCTGGAGCAAGGTCAGAAGCTCCAGGTCCTGCTGGCATGACGGTTTGGAGGCTTAACTGTGCAGCCCTTCCCTAAAGACATCTGCAAATGCTTTCACACAGGGACACTTTGAGATGGATTTAAATCTTGCCCAAGATTGCAGAGCCAGGAAAATATAAGGGGGGATCGATGGAGGCTCACCCAATGATGCCAAAAACCCTGCGATGGCAAGTAGGAGCTACCCTCTATCCCTGAAAACCCAAAGATCTGGGTTCTTGTTAATCACCAAGCAGTGGCCTCACTCCTGGTCGTTCTCTCCTGCGTGGCTTTGTTCTATTTCTGATAGCGACTGAATCACAATAGCGACAGCCATTGGTTTATTTGTTTTCACAAATCTCCTCTCCAGGTTAGGGACACCACGAAGTCAGACACGAAAGCTCTCCAGCCACAGCTGTATCCCAGGAACCTTACGCCACCCCTGCACATGGCAGGTGTTCAGCAAACGGGACTGAATAGATGAACGAACTGGGAAGCCAAAGCAAAGAACACACTGCTGCTTGCTGTGTTTTGTGAACGTGTTTAGGAATGCTTCTGCCCCCCTCCATTGGAAGGCCAACAGACTGGAGGAATTAGAAAGCACTGAGGCTTTTCCAGCACAATCTGTAAGAACACTTATAGTGAGCATGTGCCAAGTGCTGGCTGAGTACCCAGGCCCGCACCAGGCATCTATGAACCTGCGAGAAAGCTGTCACATTGCAGTCTTCTTTGTTTCATTGTTTTGGTTTAGTATTTTTGTAAAAATACAGGAAAAATTTAAGAATTGCTCAAAATCATCAATAATCTTTCCCTCATTTAAATACATGCAAAAATATGGAAAATCCTTTCATATAACCCTCTAGATCCATCCTCTAAAGGTTGTCTGAGGTTCTTGACGGTTTCACAGTCATATCTGCAAGCACTCATCACACAGGTGTAAATCTTTTTTTGAGAGGCAGAGAAAGACAGATTAAACTCCCATCTGCCATTTCACTTCCCCAGTGCCCACAGCGGTCTAAGCTGGGCTGCGGCCAGAACCAGGAGCCTGAACCTCAATCCAGATCTCCATCACTTGAACCATCACTGCTGCCTCTCAGGCCTACATAAGCAGGAAGCTGGAGTCAAGAGCCAAAGCCAGGAACTGAACACAGGGTACTCAGATGTGGGATGCGGATGTCTTAACTACAAGGCTAAGTACTCACTCCCAGACAGGTGCCTTGTTAAAACTAGGCTGCAAAGTATGCACAGGTCACAATTATTTTTTTAAAAAATGATGAACACAGAGATGTTATGCAGTTGACAGCAGGCAACACAGGGCCAAGCAGGATCCTGGGCCATACATAGGATCCTGTGGTGGAACCCTGCCAAGTCAGACAGACAGGTCTGCCAGCAAAGATGACAACACACAGCAATACAGCACACAGACCTGCCCAGTAAGCTTTAAAACCCTGGTTCTTTACCAACAGCTCTCCATAGTACCCCAGAGGTGGGCACACAGGCCTTTGCAGGGGCCCTGGCAAGGCTAAGGGACTCAGATTCTGCTCTGTGGCATGTAAAACCAAGGAAAGCAGGATCAAGAGCCAGGACTACAGGGGACTGCCTCGCTGTCACTGGATCACACTTGTTCCTGGCCTCCATTTGTTCCTTTGGAAGATGCAGGTAACACATGCACCCTGCTCTTAGACCAGTGCATGCCCTGGGTCTCAGGAAGAGGCAAACACAGACAACGGCAGCCATGCCTGTCCCAAACTTTCCCAGGAAGCAGACAGGAAGCTGGCTGTCCCATGATGCCTCATGGATTCCAGACCTGCCCCAGAAATAGGCACTACTACTGTCCATCAACATTTAAATTTTTTCAAAAGCATAATAAATACAGCATTTTGAAAATGTCTAGAGATGTTAAGTTCATTTTGGTGCACAGACTTTCTCTTATTATTTATTTATTTACTTACTTATTTTTATTGGAAAGATAGATTTACACAAAGAAAGACAAGAGACAGATCTTCCACCTGCTGGTTTACTCTCCAGGTGGCTGGACTGGCCATAGTTGAGCTAATCCAAAGCCAGGAGCCAAGAGCCCTTTCCTGGTCTGCCACACGCATGCAGGGTCCCAAGGCTTTGGGCCATCCTCCACTGCTTTCCCAGGCCACAAGCAGAGAGCTAGATAGGAAGCAGGGCTACCAGGATTAGAACCGGGGCCCATATGGGATCCTGGCGCATACAAGGCAAGGACTTTAGCCATTAGGCTATCGTGCTGGGCCTGGCTGTTCCATTTCTGATCCAGCTCTCTGGTTATGGCCTTGGAAGGCAGCAGAGGATGGCTCAAGTGCTTAAGACCCTGCACTCCCGTAGAAGACTCAGGAGGAGTTCCTGGCTCCAGGCTTCAGATCGGATCAGCTGCAGGCTGTGCAGCCATTTGAGGAGTGAACCATTGGAAGATCTCTCGTATCTCTGTCTCTCTCCCCGCCCCTGCAAATATGCCTTTCAAATACAAATAAATAAATTACCAAGGAGCATACTGACGTCCCTGCATGGAGGCTGACCGCAGCAGAGGGGAGCTCTGTTGCCCCAAAGTTCCAACCCTGACTCGAGAATGTGAACCTGCAGGGCAGAGGTCCTCTGCACATCCCCAGTGGGAGGGAGTACTGCAGAGGACCTGCAGAGACTGCCCAGGGAACAGTGGACATGTTGGCTGCCCCAAGGAGTCTTCCCACGTTCTATCAAACTCAGGCACAGAAAAAGCTATCGGCAGAGCGAATCGATCAGACGGGTGGCCAACTTTCCTGTCCTACTTTCCCTCACCAATTAAACATCAGGTAATTTGTTAAGCCTCTTTTCCCCATGCGGAAATAAATAGTGCTTGGCTGAGGCTTTTTCCAGAGGGCGCAGCTCACTCACACGGGGGCTGGGATGAATGGTGAGACATGGAAGCTACTGCACAACTGGCAGAAACGCTGCATGCCTCACCAGCCGATTACTGCCCACTCAGTGGGAAGAGCCCTCCAGACACACAGCCCAGTGGGCAGGAGCCCTCCTAGAAATATCAAGGCCCTTGTTAATGCTGTCCTCCCCTCACCCTTGGCAGGTACAGGAGGGTCCTCCTAACCTCTGTAGAGCCAGTACAGTCAGGAAGATTCCCTGCAGAGCCATGTGGAGGAGTGGGAGACTGCTTCACTTTTTCAGCTGCAATCCCACCCCACCTGTGGGGTATTTATTTGAAAATCAGCAATGCTGGGCCCAGCGTGGTAACCTAGTGGCTAAAGTCCTTGCCTTGCGTGCACTGGGATCCTGTATATGGGCACCATTTCTAATCCTGGTGGCCCCGCTTCCCATCCAGCTCCCTGCTTGTGACTGGGAAAGCAAAGACGGCCCAAGGTCTTGTGACCCTGCACCTGCATGGGAGACCCGGAAGAGGCTCTGGGCTCCTGGCTTCGGATCAGCACAGTTCCAGCTGGTGTAGCCCCTTGGGGAGTGAAGCAAAGAATGGAAGATCTTCCTCTCCATCTGATTTTGCAATAAAAAATAAATTAAATAAATCTTAAGGAAAAAAAACAGCAATTCTAAGGGCACTCTGCCCATGTTTCCCTCAAATCCGGGTAAGAGCTAGGAGTCTGTAGGTTTTCTGCATGTTTTCACTCCTTCCACTTTGCCTGCTGGAACCTGGACTGACACAGTGCCCATGAATGCACAGCGCTACCCAAGGGCCGTGGGTGTCCCAGTGACAACCCCCAGCTGCCTTGTTCCCTGGCGGGGACATCTGCAGAAATGGCAGCCGAAATTACCTCGCTTGGCTTCCTTCTATTCTCTACTCCGTGTCCTCCCTTGCCCCCACCCCCGCTGCCTTTTTTTTCCCCCTCTAAGAATTTCCCTCAAAATACTCCTTAATATACCATTGTCACACACACACCCCTGTCTGGAAGTTGGCTGTGGGAAACCCAACCTGAGACAAATGCCTCCCACCTAGGGTGATGGTGAGAACCCCACGAAGTGACAGCAGAGAAGCTGACTGTAGAGGGCTCCCTCAGTGCCAGGCCCACCCCCATTCCTTCCCATCATGTCCTCTGTCTCCTCTTCACCCAGTGGCTCCCTCGGAATGTGCCCAAGGACATTCTCTCATTACTTTTTAACAGGGTCTGCCACACCACAGTGGCTGTACTAGTTGTCCTGGATGCATAGGCAGATCAGGAGCCTGTTCCTTGGCCAATGTGGTACCAAAGCCCCATTTACCTTTCAGAGCAGCTTAGCACTAGGCCTCCCCTCATCTAGGCCACAGCATCTTCATTCAGCTTCATAGAGCTATAGACAGCTACAGAGAAATGTTGGCCAAACCCAACAAGAAAGAGCAGCTCCTGGGTCCTCTGGCTAGGAAGGTTTACAGAGGAAGGGAGAGTCTCAGGATGGGATCCTTGTCACTCACTTGCCTTCAACAGCTGGGGAGCTGGGTCCCCTGCACTTGGACTTCTGCCCTGGGGTTTAACACCAGGAGGATTGAATATTCCTGAAAATGAAGCAGCAGCAGGTGGTAGAGAGGTCTGAGCCACTGCAGGATGTCCAAACAATCCCTGTGGGAGTCAAGGACTTGGTCTCAATGAGCCCAATGGGACAGCAGGGGTAGCCCAATGCTGTGGAACATCATGAGTTATCCAGCTATGTTGTTCAATATTGCTGTTATGAGGCATCCCAATGGCTTGGCAACCCATCATAGCCCAACTCCCAAGCTCTTGTGTACCTGGGCAAATGCACTGAGAGGCAGTGATGAGGTAGGAACTTTCAGAAGACACAGCTGACTTCTCTTCCAGCCCCTTTGGAATGGAGGCCATAGCAGATGCCGATGCTTGTATAACTTGTCGACAGGAGGGTAGACACAGGCAGCCAAAGATCTTGTGTGTGTTGATATGTGTGAACATACATGCACTAACATCCACAGGTTATCCTCTGGAGAGGAGAGCATGCTGCAAACAGGATTCTGCTACAGGAAGCTAGGGGCAAAAGTCCTCCCCACACCTGGGAAGGCAGAGCAAGGGAGACAATTTGTCCTCTTGTCTACCAGTGGCTGCTCCAGTCTGAACCCCAAGTGCCTTCTCCAAGGCCAACTGGCATCAACAGAGCTGAGGTGTAAGTGACACAAGACAGTCCCCTGGAAGTGGGGACATATTAGGATCCAACTCTGGCTGCCCTAACTTCACAGTTTCCATTTAAAAGCAGACCCAGGCCAGGCTCCAGCTCCTGGTTCCCCAGCAGGCTCTGGACAGAAAGCATTCCCAGTGTGTTGTGGGAATGGCAGGTGCCAGGCAGCTGGCCTAGGCTGTGACTGGGATGGCTGACAACTGGCCCTGGATCACGTACTGGTGATGATAAGCTCTGACATGCAGGAGCCTACACAAATCGAAGAAGATGGGTGGTGCCGATGCGCCATGAGAAGCATCTTCACTCTTGCTCTCAGCCTTGTGTGCAGGACCAAGCAGGAGTCATTTCCAAGAGCATTGAAAGCCTGCTTCTAGCAAACACTTTCATGGTACATGAACACCACATTACCCAACATCCCAGTGCATACACACAGACACACACACACACCTGACTCCCCATGACTTACTGAGCTAGACATCATTTGTATCCCCCCTCTCTCCTTTCATGGTTAGCAAACGCAGAAGTCCATCCAGTCTTAGATCTTGCAGAAGATCCCTGAGTTAGAATTTTGCAACCATCTAGGAAAGGGTCTGTTCCCCTGTGCCTGGGGAACAAAAGGATCTTTCATCTTACTTTCTAAGCAGTGATACTTCCTTTCTCCACATTAACCCTTTCTCAAAAGTTTAGGACCATCACTGCACTTGCGCTCTCACATGCAAGCCTGTTTCCTTTTCTCTTGGCCCCAAGGAATAGTAAATGGAGTGGAAAAAACCTGCACTGGTGGAAGCCTTCCAGCATCATCCAAAGGGTTTATTTTACAGAGTGCAAATGCCATTGCTTATTTACGTATGCCTTCATTGTTGGCCACTTATCCAGGCACCCGCCCCCCTCCCAGCTGGGAGCCCATGATAATGAAAGCTTGTTGACAATTAGCATCTTTTGAAAACCCAAACCCTAAGATGTGGGAACATTCCCTCCACAGAGCTTGGAGCCTGGCACTTTCCCAAGGACAGACACTGAGCTAACTCTAAAGACCTGTCACTGCCTTCCCAGCAACTCCCTATTCAGGAGCCATTCCCTCACCCCTCCAAGGCATGAGCGAGCAGCAACAAACCCCCAACACCACCACCACCACCACACACACACATACACAAGGAACAGGGAGTGACTGGTTTGAAGAGCTTGTTCACAAGGGAATTAGCAAAGCAGCCACCGTGAGGCTCCATATCTCAGAGCCACAAGGAGACCTTGAATTACCTTGTGCCCCCTACCTCTACAGACATAAGGTCAAGAACATGACCCTACTGCTTCTCTGTTTCCTCCAGTCTTATCTCCAGAGCATTGCTGGGCTTTGCCTTCTCTAGAAAACCACCCCAAAGTCTCCCATGGCTCCTACTTCTGGCCCCATCCTTTACTCATACATTCTCTGGGGAACCTCAAGGTCAAGCAGGTTGCTTGTACAGGATCTCCCTCTGAGCTTCCCTGGACAAGGATGAGTTTTTTGTTTCTACGTTTCTCATCGCTGCTGGAGCTTCTGTGAATCCCAGAGCTTCTGCCCTCAGGAGACCAAGGAAACACACAGAGAAAGGCAGCTTCACACAGAGGCAGTGGGAAGAGATAAGGGTGCAGCTGGGATGACCACTCCCAGTTCTAGCCAGGCTGTCTATAGGTGCGACCTTGTGCAGCTTCATAATCCAGTTCTGGTATAAAGGTGGAAGATTTCAGAGGACCCTTTATCTAAGGATGATCTGAGCCTGTTGCCTGGGAGTCAGAGAAAAGGAAGTGTGGCTGCAGGCTGCGGCAATTGCTGCCACTTCCAGGATCTCTCCTCTATCTGTGACCTTATGCTAAGCCTCAAGCACAGTCTCTCCTGCTTGGCTTCTGAACTGCAGGCTACGTGAGGGGAACCACAGGCTCAGAGGATGAGATGCTTTATTTCCAACAAGTCAGTGTGACCAGACTTTCTAGATACAAAGCCTGTGGTCTGTCTGGGATCCCACCAAGACACAGTTCACACTCAGTGCTTTCCAAAGATGTTCACTGACAAGGTATCTGCTGAGCTGTAAGGTGACAATGAGGCCTGAAGATCAAGCGGCAAAGGGGAGCACTGAAGGTAAACGGAATTTTCGCAAAGTATGAGCCTAGCTTCCGGAGCTCCCTGCCAACCCCCTCCTCCAGCCCTCCAGTATCTTGGCTCAGGTGGATTTCCAGGCTCTAAAGGATGTTTGCATGGGGAGGGGATAGAGGATGCAGCAGGGATAACTTCCAGCCCCACACCAGAGCATGTACTCTGGGACGGGCAAAGCCTGCCATGGGCATCACAAAGCTCATCCTGGGAGGTAGCATGAGACAGACAGGGAACCTCAGCAGTTGCCACTTAGATGACTCAACGGGGGACCTAGATGTGCTGAGTATTTATCTAGTGCTGAGTAGGAAGAAGACCAGGGACTCAGTAGAGTGGGACAGAATATAGACATCCTTGGCCCTGCACCATACAGTGTGAAGCCAGGATGGCATGCACACCTGCAGTTCCTGGGTACACTTTATCTTCAGGTAACATTGTGCCAGGTGTGCAAAGTGAGTCCTGCCTATACTAGAAAACAATGCCTTTATTCTACATAACTGAACCAAGACTGAAACAAGTAGCTGTGACACGCCATAACCTCAGGGAGCTGACAGGAACAGGATTGAATTCTGGTATTGTTCTACCAAGACACAACTATTATCTTCCTTTGGGCTCAGAGCTGAACTATCTATCCTGCTTAACAACATCTAAGTTCTGAATTTGTCCAGGTACACAGTGGCATCTTAAAAGATGCAGGGGCCAGTGCCATGGACTGGTAGGCTATGCTTTGTCCGTGGCACTGGCATCTCATATAGGCACTAGTTCTTGTCCAGTCTGCTCCACTTCCAATTCAGCTCCCTGCTTACAGCCTGGCAAAGCAGCAGAAGATGGCTCAAGTGCTTGGTTCAACGCACTGTCAGAGACCTGGGGGGAGACTCCTGACTCCTGGCTTTGAATCAGCTCAGTTCTGGCTGTTGTTTGAAATAAACAACCAGGTCAGTCCATGTCACCTTCCCCTTCTGTAGGCAGGGCAGAAGCAGCGGCCAGAGCCTCAAGGGGATGAAGATTCATTACAGATCATTTGCAGATCCTTCAGATGAAATAGAGACAGGTTCCAGAGCTGTGCAGGAAGCGCAATTTGCTGTAATAAAAAGTGAGGATATGCTACACGTGGACAATTTATGAGAAAACGTTAATACCAGCAGAAAAATGAAATGGAGTCTGCCCACAGGCACGACTGTTTAATAAGATCAATTCAGAGAAGGGCCGTCGGGCGGGGCCATGAGCACAGGCTGACGGATACTTGGATTTTAATCAATGGTCCAGCATTGCCCTGCCACCTGCAGGACACAAAAGCCAAGGAAAGCCATGCATGATTTCATACTTGCAGAGACTCTGGCTGTGTCCTGAGAGGGGTTCCAAGGAGTCAGGCTCTTCTCCCAAGTCCCCGCCTTACAGAGCATCAAGGCAGCCAGGCCCTGGCCCCACAGACGCCGTCATGCAATCCCTTTCTGAGGATAGAGATCCACTGCAGAACAAATCTCCTTTACGCTCATTATCTGGTGTGGGAAGAGCAGCCACAAGCCTCTGCAGCTTGGGCTCTAGGAACAGTCTCACAGCTCAGTCCCCCAGCAGGCAGGGGCTTGGCTGCTCATGCAGGGATTGCTCAGCTCTGGCTTCAAGTGATGCTCAGAATCAAACAAAGTCTACAACTGATTGGAAACACGCTCCTCTCCCTCCTACCTGTAGCCCTGTGTTCATGCCACTGCTTGCATCTGAGTACCAGCTCCAGGAACCCCTGGCATCAAGGAGAGTGGGCTCCCCCGCCCCCCGGTATGGCTGCATCACATCATGCCTCCAGAGACCCAGACCCAAGGCAGGAACATTCACTGGGAGACCCATGGCACTGCTTGGAGTAGCTCAATTAAAGCATCTGGCTTCGAGGTCAGTACCTCGACCCCATCCAATCACGTCAATGTAAACCACTACTGCATAGGACCCAATTCTTTCCCTCAACCACAAACTGTTTTTTTTTTTTTAAAGAAAGAAGCATTTGAATTCTTTTTAAAGCAATAAAGTTGAAAGTAGCAATTCTTTACCAAGCTGATAAGAGCTGTTGGGTATAATTTGTATTCTTTTTTATGAGCCTGATGGAGAATGGAACAGAAAGAAAAATATCTTCCTTTCATTTCTGAAGACAAGAACCGCTTCTTTTTTTTCTTCTTCAGGGTGCTAGGGTAGAGCTCTGAGCCCAGCAACCGCCAGTAAACAACAGCCTGATCTGGGACACAGGTCATCAGGGAGGTGCCCAGGAGGACTGAGGCGGGACAGGGAGCAGCCAGGACATACATAATCAGCTGCTTCCGCCCACAGCTCTGGTGCCTGGCCTGCAGACTGCGCAGGAGACCATGGTGGGGTTATGAGGTCTGGGAACTAGGAGAAGATACAGCCAACTCCACAAACACAGAGCGTAACGGGGCAATCTCTCTCCTTTGGTGTGCGCAATATAAATCATTTTACAACCTCTTCAAGATAGCCTGGCTCCAAGTCCACAGCCCCCCATGCAGAGGATTGCCAGAATTGAGGGTGGCCAGGAGCCCAGCGATAGTCCCAAGCCCCCTGGATTCCCCCAGTCAAGCAATGTGACACTCTGTGCACTCCACCTCTGGAATGACAGAAGCAGAATCAGAAACCAAGTAATATTTTGCTTTGCCCTGTGGGTGGCTCACACCTGCCCTACACACACACACACACACACACACACACACACACACACACACACACACTCACACACACACTCACACACACACACAATTGCAAGCACAAAGCACCTAGAAAGACACTACCTGCTTGCACATAAATCTGTGGAGCTTCTCAGAAGATGACACAGAGAGATACGCAGGTCAGGAAGTGGCTGCATTTGCCAGTTCTTCATCACTATAAGTAAAATTCCCAAGACAAGATCCTTATAGGAAGGAGGGGCTTGTTCTGTCTTATAGTTGGGAAAATCACAGTCCACGACCAGCAGAGCCCCACAGTGCGACTGTCAGATGCCTACGATGGAACAGGCACAGAGAGGGAGGATCCTGTGAAGAGGCAGGTGGCAGGAGCACAGGGGAGCTCAAATTTCCCCATGTCCATGTATCTCTACATGAAGCCAGCATGAAGAATCATGTGCTTCACATCAGTCATCTAATCCAACCCACAACACTTCCCAAAGATCCTGACTTCACACATCACAACCGGCCCAAACCTCCACTCAAACCATCAATGCATTAACTGTGAACATAAGACTTTGCGGTGTAAACATTCCCATGAGTTTGAGAAGCTGAACTCTGTACAAATCATGACAGGGCTGACTCCCATCTTCACATCCTACAAGGACGATTTGGTTAAGTAACTAGATGAAGTAGCCATCAAGGATGAGCAAAATTAGCCATAAAAATTAGTTAACTCACGTATCAAGTAAGGTATAGAATGTATAAATTTGTGTAAAAAAAATCCACTCCCTTTATCAATCAGTATTTTCCTGTCCTTCAGCTAGAGCTTCATTTTCCTCCTTGAGTATGCTAAGTCCACACCACTTGCCCAACCCTGTGCTATGAATCCATGTTCTGTGCAGACACTCAGAATTCCTTATTGCCTGGCCAATGAGACAGGAAATTCAAGAGCAGATCTACACTCACCTGGATCAGGCAGACTGGATATATGGAGAAGCCCAGTGAGTTCTTGCTCACCGTGTTCAGCTTCTCTGTGCTCACTGCCTGTTAAGGTAGATATGGCACTGTCAGGCCTGAACACAAACCACCTAAGCATCTCCACTGCTAGTCTGACTGTGCCTTAAGGTCAGGGGAGAGAAGATCCATAGCAGAAGGCATGGAACTCTAATAGCCATAGGCCTCTGCTAGGCCTGGTCAGCAAGACTTTATTCCATGCAGTGCGACTGACTTCTACCGAATAAACCAAAATTTTAAGATTGTGTTCTAAGGGGGAGGGGTGGAATCTCAGGAGATGCTGCAAAAAGAAAGTTTGAGATACAGAGATGACAGCTACTGGGGTTATAATGGGATTATACCCCCAATCAATTCTTTGTAAAATGGAAACATTTTAAGTTGAAAATCTGATACAGTGTAACTTCTGAACATCCCAAGTGGGACCATAATAATTCAGACACCACCTGTCCTGTATTAATACCCCCATTTTGGAATCACAAAGCACACTAACAAAGAAGTTCTTAGATCACAGACACCTGCTGAACTTGACTCCACTCAATTTTCACCCAACTTACCTCCCAAAAGTATCAAGATTTTTGTTCCAGGTATGCATGGTTATCTCTCAGGACAGTAAGGTCTAGCAGGGACACAGTGGGGTAAACAAAACTCTAGGCATCAGGAGCTCAAGAGAGGATCTTAGGATGGGAAGTGCATGGTCAGATCCACCTACATGGAAATGCATGCTACAGGTTTGGAAGGAACATTGAGGGAATCAGTTTGAGCAATTACAAGTGTCCAGGAAAGTGATGAGGATCAGGTCAGGACAGCAATCGTGTCCTGGGACTGCAGAGGAGGGTGCAGTGCTTAGACGGCAGACAGTGAGGAGACATGGCCTTCAGTTGCGAACTGAGTATGAACAGGAAGGAACCTGATGTGACTCCTAGATGCAGGTGCATGAAGATGGAAGTTGGAGCAGGCTCCACAAGAAAGACAATGCACTCAGATGTAACTTCCTAGGGCAGCCAGAAGCTGGAGAGGTTAGTATTCTTTTAAAAAGAGAGAAAGAGAGATTTATTCGTTTTTATTGGAAAGGCAGATTTACAGCAAGGAGATAGAGAAAGATCTTTCATCTGATGGTTCACTCCTAAAGCAGCCACAACAGTGTGAGCAAAGCCGACCTGAAGCAAGATTCCAGGAGCTTCTTTCAGGTCTCCCACGTGGGTGCAGGGTCCGAAGACTTAGGCCCACCCTCTACTGCTTATTGCTTTCCCAGGCCACAAACAGGGAGTTGGATGGGAAGAGGAGTCCATCAGTGGATAAAAGATTTCTCTTTTTCTGTGCCCCTCCGTGTGTGTGTGTGTGTGTGCTTCGAATGAATAAAAGTGTATGTTTTTCTAAAAAATGGATGAGGCAGCATAAAGGCCCTCACCAGAGAGTGGCCCTTGACAGTGGGTTTCCCAGCCTCCAGAGCTATGAGATAATCCCATTTTATTCATTATAAACTGCAGTCTGTAGCACTCTGTTATAGTCACACAAAACAAAGATGGTGTCTTACCCAGAGTGGTGCCAGAAGTGACCTATTCATGTCCCTTCCTCTAGCCAGCCTCCCATTTCTGCACATCATCTATTAGCATTTGAACAAATTCCTTTTATTTCTTATTAAGTCAGCTTTGCACCATTTTACAAGAACTGGAGTGTAAATAATACTTATTCCAAAATCTGAGTAAACCCAAGGTATCCAAGGTACTACGTGACAATTACAGACAACAGCTTATACATCTGTTTCTCTATCCTAAGTCATAGTTTCTAAATATTTGCAAACAGCAGTAATTTTTAAAAGATCTTCTATTGCCCAATGGCAGTCGTGGTCTCATGACCACTGCTTGCCCTGTTCTCTAGATGCAAACACTGCAAACTCTTACAGCTGTTCCTTTGGTTCCAACTTCCACATCTCCCAGCCACACTCAATCATGTTCATATTGCAACATTTGACTGATGAATGTTGCACATCAGCATTACCTATCATCTTCCTGATAAGTTAAAGAGGACTAAATCTATCCTATACCCTCTCATCCTTTCATTCTCCTTGCAAGATAGTTATAACAACTAAATGCACACCTGTATGCCTGTTGCAGCACTATTCACAACAGCCAGGATGTGTCATCAATATATCAGCATATGCAGATAAATCAACAAAGAAATGGTGCCACATACGCACGATGGAATACTATTGGCAATGAAAAAGAACAGAATCCCACATAGGTGCCAAATCAAGCCCACTTCCTATCCAGCCCCCAACTAAAGGCCTGGAAAAAAACAGTAGAAAATCACCCAAGTGCTTGGACCCTCCCAGCCTGCACTGGAAGACTGGAATGAAGCCGCTGCTGCCTGGCCTTGATGGTCATCTGGGGGAATGAGCCAGGAAATGGAAGATCTCTCCATCTCTGTCTCTCCATAACTGACTTTCAAAATAAATAAATCTTAAAAACAAAGACAGAGAAAGAATAGAATCCTGTTACTTGCAAAGACATGAATAGACCTGGAGATTGTTATATTAAGTGAGATAATTCAGGCACAGAAAGACAAATACTGGGTGCCATCGCTAGTATGTGGGATTTGATCAAGCTCATCTCACGGACATAGAACAGAACAGTGGTGACTAGAGGACTGAGTATTTAGGCCAAACAAAATGATAGGGAGAGATGTTGGCAGAAGGATGTATAATTACAGTTAAATAGCAGGAATGTTGTTTAAAGTTTGTCCAGAATAGGCAAATATAGGGACACAGAAAATGATTGAGTAATTTCCCTGGTATCAAGAGGCGGAAGAAAGAAAGGATAGGGCAGGAGCACATCAGGAATGTTCCATTAAAAGATGATGGATTTTTTAATGTGATGGGATGTTCTAGAATTGACTGGGATGCACAACTCTGGTCATGCATAGAACCACACTTTGAATCACTGAATCCTGATATGTGAATTCTATCTCCATAAAAAGGATTTTGTAATTATGTGTTGGCTCTAATAATTACAATACTATCCTCTTCCAAGCCAAATAGTAGGCTATGATTATATTATTGCCTTGCTTATATAACTTCCACTTTTCTTGCATTAATGATGGCCTTGATTTGTATTTATTTGTGCAACTTCTGCAGCACATTTTCTACTGAGCAGCTACATAAAATAATATAAAATAGCCTTTCTCTTTCCTCTCTGTCCAGTGCTACGGTCCTCTGGATGACCAGGGTATATCCTGACACCATACTGTCCTTTTTGGTCTGCTGGCTAGAATCTCTAAACCTGTTATTACTTGCATTTATCTTTTTGGTGGTTTGCTTTACTTTTATAAAGCCCATTCCATAGCTGCTTCATAAGAAAAGGTGCACGGGGTATAAACTTGTGACTCTTTGCATGCCCTTGTTTTATTTTGCTATGACATTGATTCTGTTTTCACTTTGTGAAGAATTGGTTTGTCTTACTTCTTCCATAGAAATAATGTTCTCCAATGTCTTCAAGAACTGAGGTTACATTTGAGCTCCAAATGCCGTTCTAATTCTTGTTCCTTGCACGTCACCTGCGTGTCCTCCTTTTTCTCCTCATCTTCCTCTTTCCTCTCCTCCCCCCGTATCCCCCTCTGCACACACCTACCTCAGCTCATCCCCTAACATTTACATATGGGTACCCTCACTCTCTGTGGTCCAGAAATGAATGGCTAGTAGAACTCTTCAGTCCAGAAATATCTGTCCTTCAGATTTTACATATATATATATAGAGAGAGAGATCTTTGCTTTTTGTTTTACTGTCCCCAGCTTTTTTTCTGAACACCTCAACTGTATTTTTTTTCTGTTTTGACATTTTTTACCTCTCATTGCTACATGGCAATCTCTGTTCTTTTGCATAATGCCCTAATCACATTTATTTTTTATCCTTTTAAGATGATTAAAATGATCAATAATAGGACCTCTGAAGTCCTCTCCTTTTTCTTCTATAGTTCCTGGATGCCTTTTGTGCATCTGTTCTGTATTCTTTCACACACAAGACATTCCCTCAAACGCAATGATTCCTGATTGCACTTTCATATTAAACTGAGATGTGAAGGCGCTCACTTCAAGGTACAAATATGGCTTGGGAATGGGTTGACTCAGAGGACATTCCTACCCTCAGAAATATCAGCACTTTGAGGTCCTTCCTCTGGGGTTGTCAGTAACTAAAAAGGCCCCTTCGATAACCTGCCTGAAGCATGGACCCTAGCTGCATGCATGCAAGGAGCAGTCAGGAAAGAAGCAGATGGTCCCAGAATCCAACAGCAGATCACTGCTTCATGGGTTTCTGCACCCGCCTCACTTGTTCTCTGAGGTCTCAACGCTGAGGTTCTCAGAGACTTCCTGTTGAACCAGCTCTCTTCCAATCTTTGTCCTTATATCTGCTACATAAGCCACGCTGCCTCCATCCACTTCCTAATTCTTCATCAACAGACTCCAACTTCTCACCCACTACACCCTCCTCTCCTGTGATTCTTGACCTTGTGCATTATAGCACCATAGCACTTTCCTGTCACTTTATAGAAATCTAATGGCAACAGTGGGTAAACAGGGGTTACCAATCAGAATTGTCTCATTCACTAATCATCAATGCCTTGCAAAGTCTATAGGAAGTCAACCCATGGCCTTTTTTGCCTAAGCTACCCAGGCCATGTATCTACTGTTGGTAACTACAAATATTGACTGATGGTCTAAGGCAGCTGCAAGGGGCAGAGCAATATAAGTGTGGCTTGCACTTGGAGTTGACAGAAGGCTGCAAATCAGGGACACAACATTAGGGTCTGGGAAACCAATTCAGGACCCGAAACACAATATACAGATTTTCTCTGCTGACCCAAACTCTGGAATGAGAAAAAGAATAGCTCTCCATCCCTACCATGTTCTCAACAGCCCTGGAGGCTCTAGGGGACCATGTTCCTTTGGAATTCAGCTGCAAGGCAGACATGGCTTTCTAGAGAACTTTTGATCAAACTTGCTCTGGTGCTGTTTATCCATCCTAGAGGATGGAATGTCAGATCTTGTCCTACAGCTTCCTTCTACAGCCCATTTAGCTGAACACAAGTTGAACACCAAGGCGAGGCAAGGGGAGGTGACGCAGTACCAGTCGGAGGCGGATGAGGGCCTGGGATTGATAATAGCCTGTTCAAAGAAGGAGTTCAAACATCCTGACTCGCTTTGATCAACACATCCCTCTAGAAGGATGAATGATTTAAAAATCCACAGAACAGGGGATCCAGGCCCCTTTCACAAAAACATACTGAGGGTTTCCTGGGCACCCTGTCCTCAGCAAAGGCAAATCAAGGAGCCACTGGGAAGCTATAACTGCTATCTCTCCCCTCAACCAATACAGACCGTGCTGGGGGAGTGGGCTGAGGGACCAGCCATGATGTAGTTTGTGCCTAGGGAAGCTATGATGGGAAACTCAACAGTGGAGGGTGAAGAGGAAGAACAGGGTTAAGGCCTCACGGACGAGATGGACTGCAGAGATATGGAGACTTGGAGAGACTTAAAGGAGAACAGCGATCATGCAAGTTTTTGAGAAAGCAGGAGAGCTATTTGGTTCCTTGTCCTTAAAAACGACAGTAGGTCCAAAGACAAATTACTGAGGTCAGGGTCCCTACAATATTCCCCTGAACTAGGTCCTGGAAGAGGACTAAGTTGCAGAATCTAGAACCAGAAACCACAGCAAAGATAAGCAGCTCCACCCAGTTGACAGTCACAGGCATCTGGGGGCAGAGCTGGCGTCTACACCGGCCTTTTCATGTCAAATCTTGACACAACCCAAAGACCCTCACCACCACCACCACACATACAAATACACACACGCACACATGACCATTGCCCACACACCACATTCTGATGGAAAGCACTTAGTTATACTTTTTCCTAATCCCTTTCTGGTAATATACTTGTGTGTCTTACAGAGAGGAAAAGAAAATACACAACAATCCAGGATGAAACAGGACTATACCCTCCCTGGCCAGGGGTACACAGGTAATCAAGAAACCAGTCGGGACTAGATCACCAAAGAATGAGTAATGATCTAAAAATCTCCAGACTGAAACCCTCTCTCATGCCTCCCATTACAGCTTAGTTAATCAGCAGGCAGGCCAGAGAGCCAGGCAGCCCACCTGCTGTGAGAGGACTGGGAGAGAGGGATTGTGCAGCAGGGAGCTTCCATCTCTTCATGAATCCCCTGCTCACAAGGTAGTCCTGGAGACCTTGAACTTAGAGCTGTCTTCACCCAGGAAGCACCCCATATGCACGTCCTGGAGAGCCTGACCTTGCAGGCCTCGCAAACAGCAACAATACCCAACATCGAGTATGAGCTGACCACCTACAGGTCCAGGCTCAGCATCCAGTGAGAGGACTTCCCTAAAGCCTTAGCAGCCAGCCCTTAGGGGGCTAGCATCTTTCCAGTATTACGATCACACCTCTCATGCTAGCTGGGTCATGAGAAGCTCCCAGGTCTGCTAGTAGCAAGATGCTTCAATTGAATTATCTCACAGAGAAAACTGAGGGAAGGCGAGAGAAGGTGGGAGGGCCTCAGAAGGTAAGGTCAGATCTGAGGGTTCATGAATATCCTTCCACAAACATGCTCCAGTGGGCTGGGGCAGGAACTGAGAAGGATATAAGGGATTGCTTACCCACTAGACAGAAGCAGTCTGACCAATCAGCATCATCGCCCCCTCTGTCCGCACACTTGAGAGCTTAGGCACAAAAGCCTTCTGAGCGACCCACAAGTGGTTGTACAATAGGCCCTGCCTGTCTGCCTACCAACCCTAAAAAGCCAAACAAGATCACCAATTAGCTAGAAACTTCTACGCACCCAGCACTGTAATAAATTACGTCAGTTCCAACAGTGTCTTCAGCAATGTCATGAGGTAGGTATTACGGTTAGCGCCAGCTTACAGGTCAGCAAACAGGGGCATGGAGCAATCCTTTCCCTTATCCAAGAACACAGAACTAGAGAATACCACAGTACAAATTTAAACTAAGCAACTAGTGTCAAGTCCCAGATTCTGTCCTCTCTGCATACTACCCTGCCTAGAGCCATGAACTAGTCTTGGCTGTGAGCATGACTAATACACACCAGTGTGGGAGCTAGAAAAACAGAGATCATGCCCACCACGCAGGATCCATCATCTTCAGTGCAGACACGCAAACAGGAATAATGAGGTGGAGCTCTGTGTGTGCGAGTGTTGCCGTGGGGGGAGGGGTATGTGCACACGGCATTATGGGAGCAAACAGTAGGGCACCAACTCAACCCTATGACATCAAGAAAGGTTTCTTGGGACAGACAATGCTTCAAAATTAAATGGAAGCCAGCCAGCAAAGGCAGCTTAAGAAACACCGAATTTTAATTCTTCCAAAGCATTTAAACTCTTGCCTCGTGCCAAGTCAAATCCCTAGGAAACTCAAGTCTGGATGATATCATTGCAGCTTTCCACAGAAAAACTCACACTTGAACTAGAATATCGCATTGTTTATGCCTTTGGCTCTCTGCCAGGGCTGATATAAGACGCAGCCATATGAATCACATTTGCATTGTTTGTAAAACTACAAGCACAGACACTATCCATTATGTTGTGCTATGTCCCTTATCTGGAAACTCATGTGATAAACACCTCCCAAAGCCCAATGCTTAAAAAAATAAGAAGAAGATAGAAACCACCATCCCAATGGACTGCTGTTCTTTTGGTAGGAAGCCCTGAGCACCATGTATGCTGCCACTTGGCACTTGTTCCCTGGTACATCAGAAAACTCAGAGCGGAGGTCAATGCAAAGAGATTGCTTTAGCCTACGGTTTCTAATGTAAGAATCTCTTTGCCCTTGATTTTTTATTTGTGTGTGGGGGAGGAGGGCATGAGCATTGCAACCTTATTTTCATGGATTTTTGGAGATATATGTGTAAGTATGTATATACATGTATATAGTACATATATAGAGATTTTGGTTATATATGCGTACATATACATACACACACTCCATAAATATAGTGTGTGCACTATATATTTATATGTAGTGTGTGTGTGTGTAGGTTTCCACCTATCAATATGGCAGAGGCACAGAGAACTATACAAAAAAACATCTGAGTAGCCTTGCTGAACACTCAGTGCCTATCTTTCTCCCCAGCTCAATAATGTCTACAACTTTCCACATCAAATCTTATTACTTCACCCCTACAAGCAGTGAGCCTAGATCTACAGGCAAAGAAGAAAGATTTGTGGCCCCAAACCAACTGCATCTGCCTCCTCTGCGATGACTAATATTCTTCCCCCAGGACAGCCCAGGACTGCAGGGAAGCTCTAAAGGTACATAACCAGCTTCTTCTGAAACGTGGGGAAAGGAGTTTGTGGCCCGTCTCATCGTGTGTGTGTGTGTGCGCGTGCGCATGCTTGCTTCACTTTGGCATAACTAACGCTTTTTAAAAATTCTCATCCAAAAAACAAAGTTTGTGGAGCAATTAACCTTATGGTTCAGATGCTTGAACTCCATTTGAACTCCATAGCAGAAGCGTCTGGTGAAATTCCGGGTTCTACTTCCTGATGCCAGCTTCCTGCTAACGTGCATCCTGAGAGGCAGCAGGTGATAGTTCCTTGTCACTCACATGAGAGACCCGTTTTGAGTTCCCAGCTCCTGGTTTCAGCCAGGCCCAGTCCCACCTACTGTGGGAATGTATAGAATAAACCAAATGGATGGCATTCTCTCTCTCTCTCTCTCTCTCTTTGCTCCTCCCTCCCTCCTTGCCTCTCAAATAACACATTTGAACGTAGTAATGAAAATAAACAAATGAAGTTGTACACGAGGTGTTTCAAAAAGGATGTCTGATGCAACCAGCACATAGTAGTTGCTGCCTAAGATCCTCTTTGCCCCTTTCCCTGCTAGACTTCGGGGTTCACAAGATGAGGACAGTGTCTGTCTTACTGAATGCTGTGACTCCCTGAGCCTAGCACAATCCCAGCCCTGAGGACACACATGCTAATCAGACTTACAACACAATTCTCAATAAATATTGCTCCAACAACAGATATGAACAGCTGACATAAAAGAGGGTGCTTCAAAAAGTCCATGCAAAATGGAATTAAACAGATAACTTTGGTGCAAAGAACTTGAAATCCCCACTTTTTAATTGTAATAGGAATTTTCCATGAACTCTTTGAAGAATGTTCCCATATGCAGACATTTCAAACTCTTTTGCACACACAAAAAAATTATATATAATGCCATTTTCCACATTTGAAATCCTTCCAGTGCTGTCCTAGTGAACAATAATCCTCACTGCTCAGTGGTTAAGTAGAGCGGGCTCTAAGTTGAGCTTTTTCCTCTGGGTAAAGCAGGTCAGGTCTGGCTTGTCCTCATATGTGTTGGTCCCATGGAAGTTCAGCTTCTTCCTGGGTCAGGTCTTGGTGGCCCTTCCTGGCTTATTTAAAGCCCGTAACACTAACACCCCTCTTGAATTTCTGCCATGGTCTTTCTTCACACACAGCTTTGGGGAGGACCTTGTCCTGTAGGAATATTTCATCCCCCTACACTGTGTGCTCTGAACACAACAGTCTTCTGCCTTCTCAGGCGACTTGTGAACATCTTCATATCTTTTCTCTATCTCACCTGCCTTTTGCCTTCAGACTAGCTTCATTGATGAATGGACAGACCAAAAGCACAAATGAATGTTCCTTGTGCCATACACACATCCTACTAAAGAAACTGCTACACCTGTCTGCCTCCCAATTGTTGTAGAATTGTGCTAGACACAGACATCACCACAGATATCTATTAACTGAAATAGCCACAACTCAGGTGAAACTATTTGAATTGGTTGTGATCACTTCTTTCCAAGTTCATGTCAAGGAAAAACGATCAACGAGTGGAGGTTTGAAATCTTTGTAAGCATTCTAATTCAACCTATGCAAGAGAAGAGCTCAACTCTAGCTTGGGAGTAAAAGCTGACTTGCAATGATTTTATTGAATTATTTTGACATTCAATTAAAAATATTTGGTTAAGAGACACTGAGTTTTAAACTGGCTTTAATAAAATCTCTTCTACCACCAAGTTTAAAAAGCTCATTTTAATTCACATTTGTCTTACAAATCAATAGAGCTTCATTTATAAATTTAAAGATTTATTTATTTATTTATTTATTTATTTACTGGAAAGGCAGATCAAATTTACAGAGAGACAGAGAAAAAAAATCCCCCATTCATTGATTTGCTCCCAAAGTGGCCGCAACAGCTGGAACTGAGTCAATCTGAAGCCAGGAGCCAAGAACTTCCTCTGGGTTTCCCACTTGGGTGCAGGGGGCCAAGGTTTGGGCCATCCTTTACTGCTTTCCCCGACCACAAACAGGAAGCTGGATGATAAGTAGAGCATCCAGGACATGAACTGGTGCCAATATAGGATTACAGCACTTGCAAGGCTAGGATATAAGCACTGAGCCATTGTGCCAGGAACCATCTGTAAATTTAGAAAGAGTTTGAAAGTTCCTAGAACTGGCAATTGCATGACTCTACTAATGTGAACTCAGCCCAGTCCTGGACAGTAGCTTTTGGGAGATTCTTGTCCATTTTATTTAACTACCACTTTAAGCTACACTCTTACTATCAACCAGGTGTTTTTAGGCTGCCAATTTGAATCACCTAGGAATGCAGGAGGCATCAAGCTAAAACAGAAAGAACAGACTCAGGAAGCCAAAACACAGAGCAGTCTGTAGGCATTTGCTACTGGAGCAAAAAGTGGTGCCCTCTGAAACTGGACCCTCTGGGCATTTGAAACCAACACTGGCTTTCAAATCCACCAATGAAGGAACAGATCTCTCTGTATCCAGCAAAACAGTTGTGGTGAAGGTGCCATCTGCCACCCAAGGCCCTCCCCAGCTCCTCAGTCTCATCTGCTGCATAGGACTGGTCCAGTGGTTGACTCTGCCATTGCTCTTGGGGTCTGGCCTTCTAAACTGTGTGTTTTGAGACAGGAGATACTGAATCTCAGTCACTTTCATAAACCCATGTCTAGGCACAGCAGTTCTCAATCACAAATGATGTTTGTTCCTCCCCCACCTAGAAACATCTAAAATGTCAGGAGACATTTTTCGTGGTAGTAAATTCGTGGAGAGGTAAACTAAGAGTGTGTTGTGGTTAGGGATTGTGGAGGCTGATGAACATCCCATAATGCATAGGGAAGTCCCCCAGCACAGATAGTTATCCAACTCAAGCTGGAGAAAACCAGGAATTCCTAACGCTTGAGACAGGATGATGGTAGACATCAGTTGCCAAGTCACTCCCAGTCCATTCCTGTTTGGCACTTCACCACCCAGCTCAGACTCACACAAGCTGTCAGCCTTCAGATTTCCCAGGCCAGATCCGCCAGCTACCTGGGTTCAATGCGACAGCCCTATCACTTAGTATCTTTGTTTAACACTAAGAAAACATGGATGAACAGGTTGAATAAGAATGTTAAGACTGTAAGCTGCTGTGCCCTCTTATGTATACTTCCACAGTAACCTGGTAGATAGATCTGCTGCTGGTCCATTGGCCCAGGGAGGCTGATACATTTTCTGCTGGCTAGCTCCTTGGCCAATGGCCACTACTATGTAACCCTATAGAAGAGCCAGCCTTCGTGGGCTGCTGCTCCTTCTGATCATCTCTGCTACTGTTGCCTGAACGAAGTATGACCCACCTGCCTACAGCACTTGGGGCATTGTTTCAGTTTCCAGTCCCTTGCACCTCAACATCCCGGATGCCCAAGCATGGGTCCAACGATCTTCCAGAAGGCCACTAGCTAAGTGAGTGTTCCTCTAGAAGATCTAAGTGTCTCCATTCCAACGATGATCTCAAGACATGGACTCTATAAGGAAAATACGATTCTCTGGAGCCAGTCCTCCAAGAAAATCCACCAAATTAGACAAGATCTGTTGACATATATCTGGAAATAAGACTAAATCCTGAGAAAGTAAGTACTTTAGCCACATCTACTCCCCTACTTAACCATCAGCACCTGCTCAGATGAAGTCCACCCTTCACTCTTTAAAACAAAAGACTTACTTAACTTTTATGGACAAGGAAGCCACACGGTGAGAGGAGAGAAATGAATCTTTCATTCACTGGTTCACTCCCTAAATGACTGCAATGGTCAGAACTAAACCAATTCGAAGACAGAAGCCAGGGTCCCAAGGACTTGTGCCACTCTCTGCTGCTTTCCCAAGCCATAAGCAGGAAGCTGATCGGAAGTGGAGCAGCTGGGACATTGAATCACTGCCCACATAAGATGCAGGTGCTGCAGGTGGAAGCTTAGCCTACTGAGCCACAGTGTTGGCCCCCAAATCCACCCTTTGCTCTTCTAACTTATTACTACAGCATTCCTTCAGTTCTGTTGTTATCTAGTCCAAAATTACAGTAATGTTGAGAAAAATCATTACTTCTAGTTGAACATATGCTATAATAAAGGCACTTTAAAAAGTTCTCAGGATAGGAAATTATCAGGTAAGTTTATCTGGGTGCAAAAAGATTATTGATGCCCATGCCCTGTTTATTTCTCTCTTTTTAAGATTTTATTTATTTTTATTTCAAAGTCAGATAAACAGAAAGGAAGGACTTCCGTCCGATGATTCACTCCCTATGTGACTGCAACGGCCAGTGCTGCGCCGATCTAAAACCAAGAACCAGGAAGTTTCTCCAGGTCCCCCATGCAGGTGCAGGATCCCAAGGTTTTGGGCCATCCTCCACTGCTTTCCCAAGCCACAAGCAGGGAGCTGGATGGGAAGTAGAGCTGCTGGGATTAGAACTGGCGCCCATATGGGATCCCAGTGCATTCAAGGTGAGGACTTTAGCTGCTAGGCCATTGTGCCAGGCCCGCCCTATTTATTTCTAATACACATTAGCCACAAACTTTCTGAAGACTCCTTCTGTACAAGCATTTCACAACTTTTTTCACCAAAATAAATTTATGCTTTCATTCCATTTTCCATTAAATTTTCTCTTTACAAAAGACTTACTTATTTGAAAGGCAAAAAGATAAGAGAGAATAGGAGCGAGGGGGGGTAGGGAGAAAGAGAGAGAGAGAGAGCGAGAGTGAGAGAGAGAGAGAAAAAGAGAGAGAAAGAAATCTTCCATCCTCTTGTTCACTTCACCAACAGCTGGAACAGCAAGGGCTGTGCTAGCTGAAGCCAGAAGGCCTGGACTCCTCCCAGGTCTCCCGCATGGGTGGCAGGAGCCCCAAATCTTAACTGCTTCCTTCTCAGGTGTGTCATCAGGATGTTGGATTGCAAGCAGAGCAATCAGGATTTGAAACACTCCTATATGGGATATAGACACCCCAAGCCTTGGCATGTGCCATTATGCCACTATGTCACAATGCTGGCCCCTCCAACAAATTTTCTGAAGCGCTCTCACATGCCAGGTAATGTACTCAGAGCAGTACAAGGTGGGACTCCTTTAATTCTCGTGGCTACTATATGCAGTAGCTTCTATCATGATTCCCATTTTATAAATGAAAAAAAAATGAGGTTGAGATACAACCACGAATTTTTTGAAACTATATGGTTTCTATTCATCTGAGAACCAGAGAGACAGAGATCGGTAGTTCTCCCATCTACCTAGTCATTCTCCTAGAAACCTGCAATGGCCAGGGCAAGCCAGGATGCAGCAATTCAAGGCAGGTTTCCCATATGGGTGGCAGAGACCTAAATGCCTGAGACATCTCCTGCTGTGCCATGCAGTGCAGGTTAGCAGGAAGCTGGAATGGTAGTGATGCTGGAACTCAGACCCAGGCATTCGGATACAGGATTTTGGGATTCCAGGGGACATCTTAGCTGCTGTGTCAGGCACCTATCCTTCACAGATAGGATTTGAACTCAGGGATCAGGGACAAACAGATTGAAGATAGACTAAACGCTCTCCGGTTCTAAACAGCTATAGTCTGAGAACCAAACAATTAACCTAATCCCACATAGGAGTTGCCCATCACCACAGATTTGGACCAGCTAGAAACCTATTTTTGCCAAGCTATAGCTGGGCTGTTTCAGGTAGCCACATAATGCTTGACTCCAAAAGCTTTAAAAAAATTAAAACTTGCTAATGCCAGCAATAAAAATCTCTCATATACAACTCAACAAAATCAAACTGAAATGCATTGTGTAAAAGTGAGGTGAATTTCCTCAAAAAAATTAATCAATTTGAACACGGTTGTTCCAATCTGCCAACAGCTGATTATTTTTCAATCAGAACTGAGCCAGTTTTTGCCCCCCTGGAAAATGAGATTTTGCTCATTGGCAGACCTTTGAGGTCAACCAGCCTTAAGCCACTCGATTCGGTCCCAGTTCCACCTGGCACCTGGTCCACAGGCCCTGGCCTCACTACCATTCCACCTGCTGCCTCCAGGGCTCACACATTCCTTGCACCTGAGCCAACAAGCAGCACAAGGTCACGTCAATGTCCTTCTACCTCTCCCTGCCCAAGCCAGTCTTGTTGGGCTCCCTGATGCAGAGACTTTCTTCCTAGTAGTTCATAGAAAAGATACCACCTGGATGAGTACCTCTACTGATGCCAAACACATTGCACACACCGAGTGACTTCAATAGCCCAGATTTATTATCTTGTAGTTCTGTAAGTAGCGAGTGTGAAATGGGCCTCCCTGGGCTAAAATAAGGACAACAGCAAAGGAAATGTTTCTCCCTGGAGGATCTGGGATCTAGTCATTTTCTTGCCCCTTGCAACTCCTAAACCCAACCCACGTTCCTTGATTTGCAGCCCTTCTCAGCTTAGGATTAGCAACTGTTAACTCTCTGTGTAATTTTAATTCTCCTTTGTCATGCAGCTGGGTACAGGGACTGAGGCTTAGGACCTAAACAGCTGTGGGACAGGAGGATGTCATTCTGCCTGTCAGATCCCGTGGGCTGTCCACCCAACAACCAACGGAATCATCGTAATCATTGCTGCACTGATTCAGAATGCCTTCCAGTGGGACAAGCCCCCTGCAGCCTGCATGCGGCTTTCTTTGCCAGGACCTCCTACCAAATTTGTCACCTGCCTCCAAGGAGGCCTTTGAATTGTCCAACCCGAGGGTCTTTCCCCAGGAAGTCTTGCTCGGCCTCAGCTCTTAGAAGCCAAATGCTATGCAGAGGCCTTGAGATGTCGGCACTGTGATGTTTACAGCCCCCCGCAAAGCTACTGGGGTGATAATGCAAATTTTGGGGGTACACACACATAGATGTAGCTTCTGAAAAAGAAGCTGAAAAAGCATTCATCTCAATTAATGTCTGAGTGACTTAGAGCTCAAAATATATATCTCCAGAATGATTTATCTGAATCTCATACAGCCTAGACTTCCCCCAGCTGAAAACCAGTTACTACTCCCACCATAACTCACTGGATTGTTCGTTGTAAATTTAAAGGTGCTCTGGGACAACTCCAGCAGACTGGACTGTTTAAATCTTCTCCTATGTGGAGGTTCTGTTGTGCTTCTGGGGACCCAGACTAAGACACTGTGGGTACAGGGTGACCACACAGCATCATCAGGGTAGGGCATGGCCAAGGGGGACAGAGCCAGTGCCTGGGTGCACAAAGTCATTGGCCAGAACCTCAGGAAAGAGGGAACAATAAAACAGAGGCTCTGAGGGAAGTGGAGGACAAAGTGAGGAGCTTCAGAAATAGCAGTTTCCCAGAAAGGCTTTGAACAAAACAAGAATGACTACCAAGAAGTGGGAAGCCCATGAGAATGTAAGAATTGTCCTGCCTGAGGAAGGTGATGCCAGGCGGGAAGAGGGGAGTGTATTGATTAAAGACCCACACGTGCCAGCTGCCATCCACCCAGCTGTGACATCTGCTCGACTACTCTTCCAACCTTGGGAAGGTTGGCCTTGATAATCAGGAGGAACTATTTTCAAATCCCAGCTGCATTACGTCCTAGCTGGGTGTCCTTGGGCAAGTTAGTTAACCTTTCTGACCCTCATTTTCTCATCTGTATTTAAAACTTACAGAATGTACCTGGCAAAGCATGCACTTTTTTATGAGTAAATGGTATTTCAAAGAACATTTAATGGCATGGCAAAATTCTCATTAACAGCATTACAGGAGGAAAAATTGATGATGATGATGATGAATAATATGTTTAGTTAGTTAATCTTTGATTTTGTAAGAAGAATATAAACACACCTGGAATATACATAACATATATCCACATGAAATAAAATAAATAGAAATATTAGTGATATTTATTTCTACATGATGAGAATCCTGACGATTTAATGTTTAAGTGTACTTTTAATATTTTCCAAATTGCCTACGATGAACATGACATACTTTAAAATATTTTTGTAAATTTGCATTTTTATTGCAAAAGTGATCCATGTTCAGTGTAGGAAATTAAACTTTGTTTCCACTGGGAACAGCTTGTTATGAATCCTTCCAGATGTTTCTCTCTGCCTACCTAAATATACAGGTAGAGGGCATGAATTTCACAGGCTACAAATTCAGGTGGTATTTAACAGCATCTTTAGTTCCCTGTAACTCAGTTCTTCTTCCTACCCAGAGTACCAATCCCACCTAGAGGCACAAGTTTCATAGAAAGTAAGCTCAGGCAAATAAGAATGTTGAGAGTCCAAGAAGGATACCCCTTCCTCACTCAGAAATCGCACCATTAACCTCAGGCTCTTACAAGGTAGCAAAAGCGTATGTAGGTAGAGGATTGTGTCAGAGTCCCTGCTACTTACCACTATCCTTGATAGTTTGAGCCAAGAATGTACCAGTGGACTTCAAAATGTTTGTAGAAAGTAGTGGGAGAAAAAGGTAAGGGTTTTGAAATCTGTGCATAGGTGCTGACACTGTGGCACACTCTGTTAAGCTGCCATCTATGATGCTGACATCCCATACGGGGGTGCTGGTTCAAGTTTTGGCTGCTGCGTTTCCAATCCAGCTTCCTGCTAGTGTGCCGAGGAAGCTAGTGCAAGATGGCCCAATGTTTGGGTCCCTGACGTTCCTGTGTGAGACATGGTTGGAGTTCTAGGATCCTGCATTTGCCCTAATCCACAGAGGCTTCACAGTGGAAACAGGGGTTCCTGATATGTAGATGTGGCTGTTTTGGGGAACAACCCAAAAGATGGAAGCTCTCTCTTTTTCTCTCTCCCTTTCTTTCCTTCTCTCAATGCCTCTCTGCCTTTCAAATAAATAAACAAATCTTATAACATAAATTCACGAATACTTTCATAATATATACTTTTCATGAACTTCTAAATTTTTGTTTAGTTAGTTTATCTGAAAAGCAAGGGACATGCAATTCCCCGCCCCCCATGGGTTCACTCCTCAAATGCCCACAACAGCCATGGCTCCAAAGCCAGGAGCCCTGAATTCAGTCTAGGTCTCCCATGAAGGCAGCAGGGACTCCAGTACTTGGGCTTTCACCCACGGTCTCCCGGGGTGAACATCAGCAGGAAGCTTGACTCCAGAGCTACACCAGGACTCAAACTCAGGCACCTAGGATAAGGCATCCCAAGTGGTGTTTTAACTGCTGCATCAAACACCCACCCGTTCTTTGAACTTTCCTAAGTATTCTACTTAGCCACATCTGCTTATCAGGAACCCCTGTCTCCAACATGAAGCCTCTGTGGTCCAAAGGTCCTTTCGTCCTTTGTTTCTCAAAGCCACCCCTCCCCTCTCATGAGAAGCACATGGAAAACCTGTGGAAGCTCCAGGAGGGGCTTCCCCAGTCTCTCTCTCTAGGACATACCTTGTTTCTGTCTCCAACTGCCAATTGCCACTCATGCTGCTGCAGCCATTTGTCTTAGGATGCTGGTGGTGGCAGCCTCCTCCACAGAGCTCCAGTGGAGCCCATGACTCACATCTTCAGCTCCCCAGCACTGGTCACCCAGAACCTCATGCCCCACCCTGGGAGGGTCTCAGCATGACAACAGTGACCCCACAGGTCAACAGGGACATTTCTCAGTTCAGTGGCTTCTCCCTGCAGCCTGCACGTGGTCTTTGTCTCCCCTGTATGGGTCCAGTTGACTGTGGGGCTCAGAGACCTAGGATTAGGACCTCAGGCAGCGTGCAGTATCCTGTGCCTCAGCCTGGGAGGTTCTGCAAGTTTTCCCCCTCAGACCAGCAGCTCTATCCTGGGGAATGGAAGTCAACTCTGAAATCTCAAAGCTGAACATTGACATTGGTCCTGGAGGCTTAAATGCTGCCTGAAGAGTGTGGGTGGCAGGGAGAGTCAGGCATAGAGAAACACAGAAAAAGGCATCTGTTGATGCTATTAAATTGTGTGTGTGTGTGTGTGTGTGTGTGTGTGTGTGTGTGTGTGTGTGTGTGTGTGGTTTGTTGTGTGAAATAAAGACATCGACAATTTAATAGCAGTATAACTAGAATCATATCATATGGACTTTCTGCTGTTTGTGTACCACCCCCTCACTGAACCATATGTGTTCAAGTCATCAAGACTACAAATTTTTTTTTTGCAAGAATGGAACAGTGTTCTATTTAGTTATCTAATCACTTATTTCAAAAACGGAATTCTTTCAAATTTTTTTGCACCATTTTATGCAGCAATGAACATGCTTAAGCCATGCCTCTGGATCACTTCATCAGCTATTTCCAATGGGTAAATTCTTAGAGGTGCAATTATTGCATCCAATAATATTACCCAAGAGTCCCCCATTACCCAATTATATATGGGAACTTTACAAATGATTAAAACAACATTTCAATTCTGTGGCAAAAATAAAACGCTTTGTTTAATAAGTAAACTCAATGAAGAATGAAGGAGTAAATCAAAGATCATTCATGTATATTCCATTACAGGTTTGTAGGTCACGGCGATTAAAGATTTAGGTGGAAATAACAAAGTGGCTACACTACTGAGAGAATAAGAAAACACAGAAACACAACTATCGCTTCACCTTAGAATAAGGAAGAATTTCTTGAATGACATCATTTTTAGTACAGCAAAAAATAACACAAAACCAAAGGTAAGTGAAAGACTGAAGAAAATATTTGCAATGTGCATGGCAGAGATGGTTAATATCAGTTAATAGAGAGCTCTTTTAGTATTAACAAGGGGGGAAATGGGTAAAGGATCATGATAGCAAAGCAGAGGGAAAGAAATGGAAGAGGCTGAAGCAGAAGAGTATAAGCCACAGCCTACACACCACTGTGAAGGTTGTTGACTCCTGGAGGCCCAGGTGTAGATGGCTTGGTCCTCAGCGTGGTGCTATGGGGAGTTGGTGGCACCTCTGAGAAGTGGCCCTAGCAGGGGTAACCACAGGGCATCCCTGGGGCTGCACTGGGGAGGTGGTTCCTGCAATGGGATTATTACAGAAGCAAGGGTCTGGGTCCCTCTTTCTGTTTCTTGGTTCACCAAGAGATACTTCCTTTTTGTTTTTTTTTTTTTTGTTTTAAAGATTTATTTTATTTTTATTGGAAAGGCAGATATACAGAGAGGAGGAGAGACAGAGAGGAAGATCTTCCGTCCGATGATTCACTCCCCAAGTGAGCGCAACGGCCGATGCTACACCGGTCCGAAGCCAGGAGCCTCTTCTGGGTCTCCCGCACGGGTGCAGGGTCCCAAAGCTGGATGGGAAGTGGAGCTGCCGGGATTAGAACCGGCGCCCATATGGGATCCCGGGCGTGCAAGGCGAGGACCTTAACCACTGCGCCACTGCCCCACCAAGAGATACTTCTACACGCACTTGCCCATCACCAGCCCATGCCCCCTACAAGCCACCAAACCAACAGGATTTCCTGTTATTGGACTTGAAACTCATTTTTCTTAGTAAGGTTATTTCACTGTAATAATGGAAAACTGACCAACAAACCTAGCACATACTTTCTTCTGCCCAGCAGGAGTAAAGGCTGCTCCTCCATCACCAAATCTGAGTTGGCTGTATGATGAGCTGGTGAGAAATAAACAAATGTATAGTGAGCAGAGCAGAGCTTTGGGAAGGAGCATTGGGGCCTACCCTGTCTAGCTGCACCAAGGAATGAGGCCACAGCTGCACTGCCAGCTGCGTCCACTCACCTCGCTGATCAAGTGTCAACCTCCAGAGCCATTAAAGGGCCACTAGGTGACCACAGATCTGGACAGAGCAGAGCCAAAACCAGCTGCATAACTGCCCAGTTGAACAACAGTTCACAAAGCTGATCCACAGAACAGGGAACCTATGCAAACGGCTGTTGCTTTAGGCCACCGAGTTGGGGGAAGAGGAGACTAAAGGATTTAAACAAGACAGTTACCAACCATAAAAAATGTGGTGACACTCACAAACAGCAAATTTAAACAGAACGGCATTTTTAAAAACTCAGCAAACTGCCAAAAAGATGAAGAAAAAAATGTTCATTTCTATTTAGGCCAGGATAGAAAGAAAGAAATATTTTCATTTGTTGCTAACAAGAGTATAAATTGCTAAATGTTTCCTTGTAAAGGAATGTGACACTAACCATTACAGTGGGAAAAAAAAGGGCAGGCATTTGATGCAGTGGTTAAAATCACCATTTAACACACCATACCTCATTTTGGAGTTCTGGAGTTCAAGTCTCATTCCACTTCCAACCCAGCTCTTTGCTGATGCACACTCTGGGAGGTAGCTCAAGTCAACAAGTCCCTGCCAGCCATGTGGGGGACCAAGGCTGAGTTCTACATTGAGCTCCTCACTCCCAGCTTTGGCTCTTTTAGGTATTGGTTGAATCAATCAACAGGTGGAAAATCTCTCTCTCTCTCTTTCTCTCTAATAAAGTATGTTACAAAACCTGAAAATACATACAGTAGACCGCCCTCATCTGCCTTTCACTTTCCATAGTTTTAGTTATACCAAGTCAACTAAAGTCTGAAAATACTAAACGGAAAATTCTATAAGTAAACAAGTCACAAGCTCAGTGCGAGCATGTTGTATTATTATAACAGATTATTAGAGGAGAATACTTCAAAATATTTGTGAAAAAAACTGCTTTAAAAATCTAAGTTTGGGCCCAGCACGGTGGCCTAGTGACTAAAGTCCTCACCTTGAATATGCCTGGGTTTCATAAGGGCGCCGGTTCTAATCCTGGAAGCTCCACTTCCCATCCAGCTCCCTGCTTGTGGCCTGGAAAAGCAGTGGAGGACAGCCCAAAGCCTTGGAACCCTGCACCGACGTAGGAGACCTGGAGGAGGCTCCTGGCTTCAGATCGGTGCACGCCGGCCATTGCAGTCACTTGGGGAGTGAATCATCGGATGAAAGATCTTCCTCTCTGCCTCTCCTCTCTGTATATCTGACTTTGCAATAAAAATTAATACATCTTTAAAAGAAAATTTAAGTTTATTTTGATCCCTAAAGAGTTAAAATCCAAGCATAGTTTTTTTTGTATAGTACATAATGAAATTGAAAACTTCAAATTATTGTCATTAAAATAGCTTTCTGTTTAATTCCATTTGCCATCAACTTTTAAAGTACATTGATATGTAATTTACACAAAGTATTCTACTAATTAATCATTTTTGCTCACTTATTACTTTACCCTATTAAGATTCAACTTAATCTCAAACACGCACATACACAGAACAGGAAAAGGAACAGTAACAGATGTAGGGTTTGGTGTCTAGATCTTGAGCACCCTGAGATCGAGCATATCCTCCATGGAGTAGGGGAAGGGCTTATTGTCCAACCTTTGACCTAAGGATTACTCTGGGGAATTTATCTTAAGGAAGTTAAAATTATATGAAAGGGGGGAGCCCGGCGCAGTGGGGCAGTGGTTAAAGTCCTCGCCCTGTACACGCCAGGATCCCATATGGGTGCCCATCCAGCTCCCTGCTTGTGGCCTGGGAAAGCAGCCAAGACAGCCCAAAACCTAGGGACCCTGCACCTGCGTGGGAGACCTGGAGGAAGTTCCTGACTCCGGATCGGCACAGCACCAGCCATTGCACCCACTTGAGGAATAAACCATCGAACGGAAGATCTTCCTCTCTGTCTCTCCTCCTCTCTGTATATCTGACTTTGCAATAAAAAAATAAATAAATCTTTAACTAATATACATATGAGAGTCATTGTGATGCAGTGGGTTAATCTACCACTTAAGGCAATGCTATTGTATTTCAGAGTGCTGGATCAGGTACCAGCTGCTCTGTTTTAGATCCAACTTCCTACTAATGTGCCTGGGAAAGCAGTGGATGATGCATTTGCTACAACCAGAAAAAAAGATCATCAATGTTTTTGGGTAAATTTAACAAAGGATGTGTAGAATATAAAACATTGATGAAAAATAAAACAAGACTTCTGAAACAAAACAAAATAAGAAAAAGTCCCTCATATCGCCCAAGCATTTTGGTCCTTGCTAGAATTCCTAGCACCTGGCTTCCAACATTGTGGCCATTTATTTATCACAGCACTGCCTATATTGAGTTGAGGTGAGGATAGGAAAGACGAGGGAAAAATTTAATAACCCTAGGGCCAGTGTGCATGCATCTCCACTGGAAAATACTTTAAAAACCGTGGGATATTCTCATTCTGGATCACTATGTAAGTCTTCGAAGGATGAAGCCGAGTAATTTCTACTAATTTGGAAGGATGAAGATAGCATGCATGGGGTTGGGCACCTGGTTGGGAGGTCCCACCCTGGGGTGCATGGTGTGAGTTCTGGCTCCACTTCAATGCCAACTCCTCACTAACTCACATCCTGGGGAGCAACAGGTGATGGTTCAGGCAGCTGATGCCTTACCATCCATGTGGGAGATAGGAATCGAATTCCTAGCAAGCGAGGATGGAACCAGCAGATGGGAGTTCCTTTTGTCTCTCTGTCTCTCAAATAAATAACTATAAATTCCTTCTTGTGTAATCACTTACCAAGTTGCAAACATAATGGATAGAATATGAATCTTTTGTTCAGACATGATGACATGTGGATACATGTTTTAGCAGAACAGTGTCAACATTTTTGTATTTCTGTTTGTTTAGTTTAGTGGCTTATTACAGACATGGAATTCATGTATACCACAGCAGATTATTGAAACAGTTAGTTGTAGCTTTTGAGTTTTTGTGTGTGTGCTATTTTTTAAAGATTGATTTATCTTTATTGGAAAGTCAGATAAACGGAAAGATGAAGAGACAGAGAGGAAGATCCTCTGTCCAATGGCTCACTCCCCAAGTAGCTGCAACAGCCGGTGCTCTGCCAATCCGAAGCCAGGAACCAGGAGCTTCTTCTGGGTCTCCCACACGGGTACAGGGTCTCAAAGTTTTGGCCCGTCCTCCACTGCTTTCTCAGGTCACAAGCAGGGAGCTGGATGGGAAAGCAGGGCTACTGGGATTATAACCAGTGCCCATATGGGATCCCGGTATATGCAAGCCGACCACTTTAGCCGCTAGGCTACCCTGCTGGGCCCAGCTTTTGAGCTTTAAATGCTGAGATCCTAACCTAAACCATTGTTTCTAAGCATTCTACCACATCCAACCACCAATAAAATCCTTGAAACAGGTTCTCCATGATATGAATACTTAGGGACAATAAATTAGGGGCATGAACTACTGTAGATTACAAAACATGCATGACATTATGAATGTGAAAAGATATCTCGAAGTAACAACAAACTATTTTCAATAAATAATATTATATATGATTAATAGCACAAAATATTTTTGCTGGTACCAAAAAACAAATACCTCCATCAGAAAATGAAGATGGAATTCAACAATTTAATTTAAATGCTTTATTTGAAAATAATTACAGGGAGGCCAATGCTGTGGCATTATCAGGCTAATCCTTAGTCCGTGGCACCAGCATCCCCTGTGGCTTGTGTCCTGGCTGCTTCACTTCTTATCCAGCTCCCTGCTAAAGTGCCTGGGAAAGCAGAGAATGGCTAAAGTCCTTGGGCACCAGCACCCACGTGGGAGACCCAGAAAAAACTCTGGCTCCTGGTTTCAGATCGCCTTTGCTCTAGTCATCATGGTTATTTGGACAGTGAATGAGAAGATGGGAAGATCTTTCTGTCCCTGTTTCTTTCTCTGTAAAATCTACCTTTCAAATAAAACTAAATCTTAAAAAAAAAAACAATCTTAGCCATTTGAAATATAGTAATTCAAAGGTCTGCTTCTGGTTCCTATTTCAATTTCTAATTTGAATGAATCTTCGAGCTGTCAGAAGCCTGCACACTCCAAGTGTAAGGAAGCGCTAAGGCCCTCTTCTGCCCTCCCAGGTGCATAAGCAGGGAACTGGATCCAAAGCAAAACAGACAATGCTCTAAGTGCTGGCTTATCCCGCTGTGGTATACCACCAGCCCAGCTAATACATTTCTATCTTCCTAGTTTCATCAGCCCTTTTCCTTCTTTCAAAGTACTGCAAGCCACAGAAATGTCTTGTTTTAAGGAAGACATTTCAAAGCACACTAGAACTCTTCACTCTGGTAGATTCTTAGGCATCCGTTAGAAAATTCTGTTTTCCAGATAATAAGGATTTTTCAAAGCTCACTGCAACTTTTCACTGTGGAAGGATTTTAAATGTGGGCTTAAAAATCCTGTTTCCTGGTGTTATTAAAAGACACAGAGGGAGAGGGGTTTGGAAACAACTAGATCGGAGTGAGGTGTACTGTTTTCAGCAATGATGAACATTCGAAAATACTCCCAAGCATTCATTTTTCAAAGCTCTCACTCAGAGCAGGAGGTTTTTCCAAAATGTAATTACGTTCTCATGCATTGTTAAAACATTCAACATGTTTGATTTCTAAAAAATATATATATATATTTACCAGATAGAGTCTGACTGACATTGCTTGAGCATTCCAAAGAGGAAAAAAAAAAATCAGCAAACCCCAAATCTCTTTTTTCTTTTTTTAATGATAGAAAAAAAAAAAAAAACCCTGTAAGCATCAAGAGCCAATCTTTTAGGCACTTGGCTGTAGGATCCTTGGTAGCGATCTGACTCATACAAAAGATTTCAAAAATTGTCTCCATTTCATTACAAAGTACTCTGTAAGGAGTCTACCACTGAAAGGTCTTGTTTTATGAAAGTAATCAGCTAATGGTATTCCAGGGGAGATTAAATGTGATGTGCTGGGTTCCCTAAGCAGACAAGCTGAAGGCAAGGTCACCACACGAAACACTCCCGGGGCCCACTCCATCTAACCCAGCACCTTCTCACGTGAAATACTCAGAAAGCTCCAGCCCTTTGCTTTGTAGTCATGAGAAGTTCTATAACTTTCCTTTCGCACCCCCAGGGAATTGGTTGTACAAGCCACTTTGGAGATCATGACTTGAAATCATCCATTTGGAAAAATCCTTCCTGTGCCACAATGAGATTAAAAATACTCTGGCAAGGGCCCAGTGCAGTAGCCTTGCGGCTAAGGTCCTTGCCTTGAACGTGTTGGGATCCCATATGGGTGTTGGTTCTAATCCCGGCAGCCCCACTTCCCATCCAGCTTCCAGTTTGTAGCCTGGGAAAGCAGTTAAAGATGGCCCAAAACCTTGGGAACCTGCACCTCTGTGGGAGACCCAGAAGAGGTTCCAGGTTCCTGGCTTCGGATTGGCACAGCTCCTGCCACTGTGGATGCTTGGGGTGGGGGATGAATCAACAGACAAAAGATCTTCCTCTCTTTCTCTCCTCCTCTCTGCGTATCTGCCTTTCCAACAAAAATAAAACAAATCTTAAAAAAAAAAAAATACTCCAGCAAGCAAGGACTGGCAGGAGAGGCCTGAGTAGCAAGAGTGCAACATGGTCTTAGAAACGGGTGCCAACTGTGTTCAGGGAAACTCTGGTGAGGGCAACCTCCACCCCAACATCAGTCTCAGCAGCTCTGAGAAAGCACTCTTCATTGACACTGGACACCCAGGAGGCCAACGAGCCCAGTATTCCAGGTACCCACAAAGACAACAGTGAGGCACCTCACGCCCTGCTGCGGCACCTCAGAGCTGCCTGGGGGCCTGAGATTCATGAACATGGCCAGTCAAGGGTGAGCTAGAGGAGGAGGCGACCACACATTGCAGCCGCTGAAAACAGGAATGAAGGTGACTCAAATACAGCAGAAGCAACCACAGCCAGAGAAGGAACACACACAGTCCAGGAGATGTGGGGACACTGGATCTGAGGGGCTCCCATCATCACCACGCAACCTGCACGCCATTTCCACTGCCAATCAGAGAGGCCCCTCTGGGGTCAGAGACAAGGGTGCATTTCCTGCTGCCACACAGAATAAGGGAGCTCAAGGGGAAGATGAAGTCCAACTGCAAAGGTAGAAAAGTTCTGTTGTTTTCTGAGTTGGTAGCGTTGAGACTGTTCCGTGAGTGTACCTACTTAACCACACAGAGATGTGTAAGGATGCACTCCAGGCTGTGAACAGGAGTTAGTACAACAAGCTAGCAGGGAGAGTCACTGGCTTACTACACACACCAGCACGCTTCTTGTTTGTGATGGCCATTTATAACTTTCCTAACTCAACTAAAATGCAGTTTGGAAATTTGCCCATTGTTTACCAATGAATAGCACCCTAGCTTACTGATAGGCTTAGAAGATCAAGTCATTGTACTGAGAACACAGGAGCTGTCCCCCTGGCTTTCACGGTTTCCCAGCAGAAATGTGACATTATTATCGAATGCTGTGCCACAAGCACCCAGATGCTCGGCCCAACTTCGCACAACTTAGAACAGGAGCTCAACTCTCACGGGGAGAGGAGACTGAAGATAAAGGCAACCCAGGAAGCCTTGTCCTGGAAACCGGAACTCCCTGTGAAGGGGAGAGAATGTCTCTTAAACAGAAAAGAGGAATAGGAAGGATCCAGGGAAGAAGAGGAAAGAAGATGAGGACACTGTGGCTGAGGATAAAGTTGCTGAATTACTTAGTTCTGGTATAAATTTTTCTCTTCTCCAAAGGATTTAACACATAGGCCCTACAGACATACCAGCTTTTTAAAATGCAAACTAAAATCATAGAGATTAAGTAAGATGGTTTTTGCACAGGAAACCTAGTATTTGGGTGAAGAAATTACTTAACCCATTCTTCAATGGTGTTTGCAGTGGCCATTAACCTGGGAATACACGATACAAGGGTATACACTTGCAGGACATGAATAACACAAATTATTCATAGGTTGGCAGCTATGCTTTGGATACAACTACTGTTAAACAATTCTCTCAGTATCAATTTTTAATTACAAAAAAAAAGATGTAGGTGTTTTGTTGACATTCTAAATATCCCTAAGTATGTATAATCTTCTTAAATGTTTAAATAAGAACCTGTGCTTCATGGAAATACATTATCTCTCGATTCTTTGCAAAGATGGTATTTTGTGGTTGTTTCAATTTAAATGTCTTTGCTTATCCAATATGACTTTTTAATCTGGAAAAGGGCTTAAGCCCACACTGAGACACATCCTGGAGAGGGCTGGATAGTTAGACTGGAGCGGAGGGTACTAAGGCAGAGAGCTTCCGCTGCGGGGATGGCAGAGATGCCCCTGCTGGGACAGGCACAAGGGGGCAGGGAGAGACACCAGCCCTTCATTGGTGGCAAGGATTTGTAGCCGGAAACAGATTTCTGAATTTCTACCAAACATAAATAAATACAAAAAAAAAAAAAACAATGTTTGTAAAAAGTTAGAGCAAGTTTGAATTGAAAATTGTTTTCTGTCTTCCAAGGACATGTCTCAGGGGTAACTTCTAGTGACTGTCCTTTCTGGGGACTCTTTCTGGGCACTCTCTTTGCATACATAAGGACATAACTGTCACAAAGGTGGGGTCACCGCATGTGCAGGATTACAGGATTGGCACCTTCTCATCAACAAGCCATGGATCGTGCGCATTTTTCACCTCTTGTGTATATGTAATTTGCTCTTCTGAAAAATGGCACTGTATTCCATTTTATGGATAAATCCTAAATTATTTATCCAATCTCCCATTGATTTTCACCCCTCGGTGTACTCGGGCTTTGCTGTGGCGGACGGACCTGTCACACTGTGCTCTGATGAACATTCTCATTACATCACACCCTCCGGCCTTTGGCCTGGTAACTCCAAACGCCAGCTCTGTGCTTTGGGACAGATGACATAACTCCTCCTAGCTTTCTATTATAGATCATATCAATAAGGCTATTCTGTGAATCAGGAAAGCCTATGGGAACAAATATACTTTCCTAGATATGTGTTTATGTGTGTGTAGATAGGAAAGGAGGAAGACAGAGAAGGGTACAGGGACAGGTGAATGAATAAAAGGGGGTGTAGATGCATGGATGGATGAACAGATAGACAAACATCTCACAAGCAAGAATGTACAGAAGTTATTCCTCACTAACAGGTCACAGGGAGAATTTTATATTAGTGATCAATACACTTAAATGCCTTCTCTTTCCCTTTACAAAATGAGGCGGCAAACAAAACACAGATAGGCTAGGAGCTTTAGATTACCTTAAGGAATCCGCCTGAAAAGTCATCAAACCAGAGCACATACCTGGGAAGACCATGGCTCCAGGCAAAGATGGAGGAAGCCACAGGGGAGATGCCTGTCTTCTGTATCTAAATAGACCTGGCTGGGAAGAGAGGAGCTGCCAGGACGTGGGGGGAAAGAGGCCCTGCCATTTTAATAGCATGCACTAGACAGAGAGGGTAAAACTGGATAGAACCATAGATGTGTTGCAGACCTGGCTAGGGTGACTATAAAAATACCTAGAGAAAAGCAAGAGAGAACTCCACACCCCAACTCTCTGACAAATGACACAGCATTAGATGTGGGAGGCTGTAAGACTATAATAAACAGTCCTGGCAGGGAGCAGCGGGGGAAAAGATCTCCAAAGGCCTTTGAGATAACACAATATTTAGAAGCAGGGGCACAGCCTCACAGTCATATTTGATTCATCCTCTAATGCAATCAGTCCTCAAATTCAGCAAACCTTATGCCCAGTACCACCTTCCTGCCAAATCTCTCCCTACAACCCAAGGCTGATCACCTTCTGTGGCTCACGGAATATCTAATGCCCAACATTCAGAGGCCCTTCTCGGTTGATCCCAGTGGGCTGGTCACACCACCTTGCTCCGCGTTTCCACGTACCTTGTACTCTAACCACTCAAGCATTCCCCTTCTGGAGGGTGACATTGCACCTGCCATCTGGTTTGCAGACTGGGCCTGGCGTACATGTGGTAGGCACCTGGAGCTGGCACTCCTATTCTACCCAAGAAACAGCCCCTGGATGGCTTCTCTGGATCTCAATGGGTGCCACTCCCAGAAGCCCACTCCCTCATCACCCACTGGAGGCTCACATTCTCCTGTCCACCACAACCAGCCCATGCAGAGGAGCATAATCCAGCAAAACTAAACAGCTTTTCTCTAAGAGGCAACTGACGACCACGGGGACAGACCTGACTGCTGTTTTCCTTGGCCAGGGTTGCTGGCTCCCATCCTCCCTGTCATGCACAGAATCAGCTTTCAGACTCCACAAAGGCACAAGCTTTCTGTGTAGCACATGGTGCAGGCGTGTCTGTTGCATGAATAAACAAACATTAGGAGAGAAGCCAACCAGCAGAAAAATCAAAAGATAAGTCGCGCTGGACGGACAGACATGCACAGGAGTGCAGAACACACAAACTGTGCTCACATCTCCCAGTTGTGCATTCTTACTTGTTCTGCTTTGGCTTGCATTTCTGTCACATGCAACCAGAAGACTCCTTATGCATCCTGGAAAGCTGTTCTGTCTCAATTCCCAGGCTGGCTGCTCCATGTCATCCTGTCAGATGCTCCCAGCTCAAGCTGCCTTTTACGCCTCTGGAACTCTCATCACACGTAAGCTCATGCTGCTGGTCTCGTGTCTCAGTTTCTACTTGTTAAAGGCTGTATGTTTATAAAACTGTGCAGGCAGTACACCAGTTAGATGCATTCCCATGACCTGCCTGGAAGAAACAGAATAGGAGACTGTGCCCTGATGGAACTGAATCCCAAGAGTGCCTGGGAGTTACCACATCTCCACCCTATGGCCAACAAGCTGCAGGTGAAAACAAGCTTGCCTCTCGCTTCAAGCAAGGCACACCGTGCAATGCCACGCATCCATGCTGTGACCATCCCTCCCTCCTTAAAGAGTTTCTTGCTCTGCAAACAGTTCCTGGATCTCCCTGCTGGGCTCTGCCTCTGAGGGACACTCCTGAGAGTCACAAACACCCTGGCCCCATGGCAAACCTCTTGGAAAAGATGTTTCCAGGATCAACACGCCGGCTCTGGCAAAGCACAGTCAGTGCCTTCATGGAAATAACATCCTCCACGCAGCAGAAGGGAGGTGGGGTGCACAAATACAGGATGAGAAAGCAATGAGATTCAGCCAGCAAGCAGAAGCAAGTGTCACAGCACACACCTGGAGACCAGCACGGGGAAGCAAGCTTCCAGAACAGGCTATGGCTTCTCATCAGTCCAGAGAACATCAGTAAAGGCCCTTCCTCCCAGCGCTATTGAGAAGACAAGCTAGACATGAAGAATTACAGATGTATAAACTCTTCTGTAACAGATCCTCAATGGTTCTTCGATTCCTCAGCTCCTCTGGGATGAAATGGATAGTCTGATGTCAGTGTAACTGCAGTTTGTGCCTCAAATCTGGTTATTTAGAAAGTTTTGTTTTCCTCCAAAGCTTGGCTGCCTCTCCAAATAAAGCCATCTAGCTAAAGGCACGGAGGTGGGGAGGGAAGAGAAGCATTTAGCCTAAGGGTTGAGACACCCGTTAACATGTCCGCATCCCAGCTCTGCTCCCTATTTCAGCTGATGTGGATTCCCAGGAGCAGCAGGTGAGGGCTCAGTTTGTTGAATCCTTGCAATGCCACATGTGAGACTTGGTTTGAGTTGCTGGTTTCCAGCTTTAACTTAGTTCAATCCAGGATGCTGCAGGTATTTGAGGAGTGAATCATATTCATTCATTCATTCTCTCTCATTCTCTCTCTCTCTCCCTCTCCTGAAGAACCTAGGTGTTTTCTGCTTTTGTGATTTCTGCCTTACTTGCTTGGCCAGGAGCTGTGTGAACTCCAGCCCTGACAGTCTACGTGACACCCAGCAGAACACCTGGCAGGTCACGTAGGCAGAGCACTCCTCAGGAAGGATGCCCCTGGTGTTACATTAGACCCACTGTCCTATAGTCCATCAGTTTGTATTTTTTAAAAGTTTCTTGCTTCAAACCCACCAGTAGAAGCCTGCCAACTTGCTCTTTTTGAAAGCTAACAGTTACACTGACCAATCATGACTGTATAATTGTATGAAATTGTCCTGAAATGTATTAAAAACCCTGTGCTGGTCAACCTCTCTCTTTTTTTCTGCCTTGCTTTCCTGCTGAAGCCTAGGCTGCAGCTGCCCCTCCCCTCCAGCCCTGCTGGGTTGGGGTGGGGTAAGGTGCTGGGAGCCCTAGGTTAATCTGAATAAACTGCCCTTTTTGCGTTAGCACAGACTTCAGACTCCTGATGATTTTCTGGGGGTCGCAAAATTCCAGCACAACACTCCCTCTTTTTCTCAGCAAGAAAAATATTTCCTACTAGACAAAAATGAAAACTGTGAAGGTTCTTCCACAAATTCGTGGCAAGTAGAATTAAAGGATAAGTTTATTTACAAGGCAGAGGGACAGAGAAGAAAAGAGGGAAGCTGGATGAGGAGGGAGCAGAAACAGCTCTCCTGGATATACTTTTTTCCTCCAATGATCTGGGCTATCACCTTGGGAAAACTATCATTTCCATGCTATTTTATGAGAAGAAACTTCCAGACCATGCACAACAACAACAAGAAAGGCTCCCCCACTGGGAGGAATCTCTGAATTTTTCCACAATCAGATCCTCCTGGCTACCCAGTGTTACACCCTGTTGCTACCCCCTCCCTCCCTCCATTCAGCCCCCAAAGGATTAGGTGCTGAACCACTAGAGGAAGGTGCAAGCCTCACTGGCTTGCAACACAAGCACACCCTCTCAGAAGCCCTCACATGCAACATCACGCTGTCTGGTTTTAATATTCATCAGCTTCTTCTCCACCCAGAGCTCCTAATTCTCAGTGTGGGACAATGTTGTCCTATTAAGCATTTTCCCCTAAGCCTCATTACCTCTCTGTGGTAGAAAATCATTGCAGTGCTTTGGCTGTCTTAGCAGGAAAGGAAATTAATTTACAAAAGAGGGCAAAATAATCTCCAAATAACAAATCCTTCCAACTTGGAATCTGGCACTTCACAATCAAGTCAGCTAGGAGGGGAGGCTGCCACTGCTCAATGATTTAGGAGTGGTTAAAACAGACCTGAAATTGGCAAATGCAAAGAGTTGTGGAAGGAAGGAGGGGACAGTGAGAAGTTCTGACCCCAGAAAACCATACCATGAAATCCCATTAATGAAGATAACCATCAGATACCACTGTTAGGCCAGATAAGCAGTGACAGGAGGGCATGCTCGATTAAATACAAAATCTTCAAGTAAGCATGCTGCCATCACTTCTACTTGCAAACCAATGGCTGTCAAATTTGCATCAAACAATGATGCCCAATTATTCTGAACATCCTCTCTTTTTCCCCTGTGCCCTAACTATTTAATGGGCTGAGAATAACTTACAACAATGGGAAATCTTCAGAAATTAAGTCTGAGCAGCCTAACTCATTAGTACAGAAAAATACAAATGGCCTTTGGATCATCACTCCAGGCGAGCCAAGGAACTGTAGGCTTTCTTTGTAATAAAAGAGATTAGCTCAGGAAGTGTAGATAGCTGTCTCAACGTATTTGAGAAAACTGACCCTGAATTGGACAATAGTACTGAATCCTGTGTTGCCTCATTTAAAATGTGGGCCGTCCTTGCACAGTCTCAGGAACCTCAGAAGCTTGCTGAAGTGTGTTAACCACCCCTCCCAGCAAGTGCGAGTCAAGGTAATAAGTTACACTAATAAGTGTTCAAGAAGTGATAGTGCAAACAGGTTGTAATCATGTGAGCCAGAACAAGTCACTTAATCCCTCTGAGCCACTGTTCCCCAAGGCGCTGTAGTGAAACTTAAATGGATTCATGGATCTAACGTGTCAGGCCCACCGCAGACGCGTAAACTTCTATCATCTCCTCCAGCACCTGCTCTGAAATAGGCCTAAAGGAGTGCAGTCTGCAGGTCCAAGTGCATGGAACTCCTGCAACTGTGGGCTGCCAATCCCTTCCCAGCACTGGGAAGAACACAGCCATCCGAGTGGAGGGCAGCCCTGATGCCCCGACGCAGTGACATCCCAGCATTGGATGGTGAGTCGCTGGGGCTTGGGAAGACCCCATCTCCCTGACCCCTGCATCATGCCAGGAAGGTCTTATTCACCCAGGAAGGAGAGAGACAAAGAAGCTTTACCATCCTTTCCCCAGAGTTGAAGGCCACAGGGATCGGTGGTCAGCACCAAGGTGGCAAACCTTTAGCCACTAAGCAAACAGACACAAGCACCAAGAAGCCCCTCCAAGTTTACTCCCAGGCTCCCGGCCCCCAGTGTGACAGGCAATGTCTGGAGACACCAAGAACCAGCAAACAAGGATCTCTGCTGGGGGAAGGTGCTGGGGCAGTCAAACTGGTTACATCAGGGGTAGAAGGCCTGACTGGCCCCTGGCCTTGATCCCATACCTAGGAGAATCTCCACAAGAAGACAGGGAATAGCAGGGTCTGCACCATGTATTAGCACTCCATTAGGAGTTATGCTTGGCTCACAGATATGGGGCAGGCTGAAGGCAGAGGAAGAAGCTTCCAGGCCCCTGGTTTTGCATGACATAAGGAATGAGAAAGTCCTGGCCAGTTATTGACAGGGCCCAGAGGGACAGAATATTCTGTTGACAAAATAGGTAGAGGCACTGGACCTCCCTTTCTGCAAGCCTCATTCAGTTAACCCCAGCTTCCCTGGGCTCTGTACATGCCAGACACACAGCCCCTGCCTACCACAGGCACAGCTGACTCATTCTACATTCTAGGAGTGGGATCATTCCATCTTGTGACTGCCCCACACTGCCCTCCAAGCACCCCAGGAGGCTCCTCCTCCAGCACAGCTGACACAACAGGAGAAGCAGCCGTGGCGTGGCATACGCTAAGACCTCTCCTCACGCTCTGCGCAATGAGAAAACTAAGGTGTGACATGCACAGCAGTTCCTGTGAGCCTCGTGACTGGAGTCATTCTATCAGGATAGCAGCCCCAAGGCCTCCAAGTGAGGGCCATTAGCCCTGTCACTCAGGACAATGTGATGCTCAAGCAATCAGGCAGACTTTATTCTTGCTCGTTTCTTATTTCCAACCTTCACTGTGCTCAGGTTCTGTTATCTAAACATTTGTTTGTCTTGTTTGGATAATTTCCTGAATCACACAATCAGCTCCTGCCTCCAGTGCTGGGCAGGTCTCAGACCCCCACATCCACTGACCATACTTAGTGCCAACTCCCTTCCCCAAAAGCTCCTATTCCAGTAAGATCCTGTTAGCCCACCCCACCCCCAAACATGCTTCCCTGGAAACTCATTATATTGTCAATGCTCCAAGTGCATAAGGGTATTTCCAACTTCAAAGAGATGAGTTACATAAATGCCATGTCTTTAAAGAGCATAATAAGTTCTCAGGATTTCTCATTTCAAATGGGGCCAGGGGAGGATGAAGCACGGCTTTAGAGCTCAGGGGAGCATCTTATCCTGGTTTGGGGCTCAGGTAGGTGGTCCGGTTACTCTAAGCTGACCAAACATCCAGGTGGTGTTACAAAAACAGCCTCATTCCCAGCCCAGCACTCAGCAAATGTTAATCAAAAGAGATCATCCACAGAGCCTAACAGAAAAACACCCTTTTCTCATGGACAACGGGGTAGGGATAGAAGCATCCATTTGAAATAGGTCCAGACATACCACCACTGGGCTTGTTAGTTGCAAGCAACAGAAATGGATTCTAAAATTGGGGAATTACTAGAAGGATTCTGAGAGCTCACAGAACCACTGTAGAAGGCAGAACGAAGCTAGGCTATGAGGCAGCTCCAAGGGGCTTGCAGAACAGGCTACAAAAATAACTGGAGCAGGAGCAGCCTGGCCGGAGGGCCCTGCAACCCCACATCCTTCATGAATGAGTTCCAGCTGGGCCTTTTGGGCCTCAAAATCTTCAAAGTCCCAGCAAGAAAGCACTTGGTCAGCCGGGTTAGGTCTCGGTGCAGTCTCTGACAGTGCTAGGATATTAGGAACTACTTGGTCCCTTTGGCATCTGAAAATAGGAAAATCTGCCCTAGACTGTGTAGAGGGAGGGGGTACACGTGTCTGCCAGGAGAACCAGAGCACATGGTTGGGGAAAGGGAGGAAAGGATGGTTATGTTTCCCAGGGAAAATTAAGCCAGAGAGCCCTATGTTGTGGCATAATGAGACAAGCCAAAGCCTGCGATACACCAGTTTGAATCCTGGCTACCGTGTACCTCACCCTGCTCCCTGGCAATCACCCGGGTAGCAGCAGCAGCAGGAAATGATCCAAGTGGACCCTTGGACCACACTCCTGGCCCAGAGCTGGCTGTTGCTGACATGTGGGAAACAAACAAACCATGGATAGAAGATTCTCTCTCTCTCCTCTACCCCTCCTTTCTCTGTTACTCTTCCTTTCATATAAATAATTTTTTTAAAAAAAAGAGAAAAGAGAAAGAAACGGCATCCCAACAAGGGGTCTCACCCCACCCAGAACAGCCAGGTTCCTGGATGGGATTGGCATGACAAGTTCCCAAGCCTGCTACAAAGCCACTCACTTCCTGCGCCCACCCTAAAGTCACTCATTCTTATCCACCCTATCCTTCCCCAGGGTTTTGGAGAAGGTCATGGGAACAAGGGAGGGTCATGGGAACAAGACTGTCTGTCTGTATCTTCAGGCACACCGAGGTGCACTTGTCACCCCAGAGCAGGCTTTGCTATTTGACTGTCACTTGTAATAGCAAGATGAGATGGAGGCAGGAACCCCTTCCCCCATACCGCCAGGTTGAGTTGCACTGCAATAACAGAATATCTGAAATAACCTCTGATCAAGGCGGGGAAGCCTACTGGGTTGAGGACAGCCAAACCTAATAATGGGCACCAAAGGCCATTGTCATAGACCCCATCCAATGTCCCCTTCCACCAGCTCCTATGGCCTCTGCTGAATCTCAAGGGTGCTCTTGTGAATGCCGTTGCCATCTGAGTTTCACTTCCTGGAATGACTTCAAATTGATAACCATCCCTGCCTTTCAAATTCAGGAATCCTGGGGGCTAGGGATCAAATCACCTCGCCTTGTCTACCAGTCCCCAGCATATACATGTTAACAATCTGACTTATACACTATCTACCTGCTACTCATGGTCCTTCAGTGGCTCTTGATGATTCATTGCATGTCCACTTGACTAGGCCAAGGAGTGTCCAGACACTTGGTTGAGCATTATCTCTGGGTGTGTCCTTGAGAATGTTTCCAGATGAGACCGAATCTCATTCAGTGACATGAGCAGGGTACATTTCACTCCCTGATGTGGGTACATGCAGGTGGGTCTCTTCCAGTCTGCTGAGCCCTGAATGAGACAGAAAGACTGAGTAGGCATGAGCTGGGGTCGCATGGCTAGTTGAGGTGGAACCATGGCCCTTGTGCTCAAATGCAAGTATTGATTCATTTGGACAAGAACTTGCACCACTGGCCGGCCCCCTGGAGTCTTCAGCTTTGAGGTTTGGCAGCCTACTTAGTCAAGTGAGTAACTTCCTTACAACCTTCTGTTGGTTCTTCTTCCCGTTAAAAAAAAAAACCCACAAATACACCACACTGCTCCCTCCTTTAGGAAAACCTGAGCTCCATCAGGATTTGGCAAAAGGAAGAGGAGAGAGACATAGCCCAGTCGTGTGTGTGTGTGTGTGTGTGTGTGTGTGTGGCTGGGGGTTGGGGGGTCGTCAAAGACTTGCCCTAGTGTTTTGTCAGCATCTGACACATGCATCCACCTTAGTACCCACCACTCTATCCATGACATAGCACACTGCAAAACTTCCCGGGGCTCTGCCAAGTTGGTTTCCCAGCCCACACCACTTCACACATTCCGTATCAGCTGTCCAACCAGTCCTTTCTAGAGTTTCAGAGACATGAAATCACACCTTATGGACCTTTTTCCTGTTGTCCTATTTTGGGCCAACAGAATGCTTATTCTTTTGATTCATCCTTGTCAGTATGCATGTGAACCGGCTGTTTTCAGTGTTCAGTATTTCCTATCATTGAATACATCACAATTTGTGTATTCATCATCGATTGGGCATGCACGTTATTGCCAGGATATTCTCTACACCACATCTTTGTGAGGATATGTGCTGTCATTTCTTCTGAATGAATGTAAAGGAGCAGGATGGAGGTCCTGATGGAAGGTCTAAGAACAGAATAGTGATGCCACTGTCTTCTGGTTCCACCCACACAGAGCACTAGAATGACTTCATCCACACAAATTGGTAGAGGGGCATTCGTGCACAGTCCAAGAGCAAGCTGTAATTGCATCAGTGGGTGGCACAGGCCATCCCAGCCAGGCAGGAGTCCTCCTGCTGTTTACAGCCCTAAATGCAGAGTACTTCTCCATACACCCAGTGTTCAGAGTAACATCTACTGCCCTCTCATGCCTACCGGAAATGGAGCACAGCCATCTTACCTCCTGTCAGTGAGTTTGAGCATCTTTCAAGGAAAGCATTTCTCAGTACACTTCCTGGAGAAGCCCCACGCCTGATGTTGATAGCTTGGACAGGGTATGGTTCAGTACTCTTGCACAAATCCTTGCCTTATGCTGTGGAGACTAAGAGCAGAGGTTCCACTGGAGGAACCCTCTTGCATGCACAGGCTGGCAAAACAGCTTCCCCGCAAGGTGCTGTTCTGGATCCAGAAGTGAAGAGCTCCAGGCCAAGTGTCAGTAGTGACTCTGACCTTGGTGGAGTAGTCAGGACCAGTCTAAGCCCAAGCCTGTCTCTTCCTCCTGCTAACAGAGCAGAGTGGTGAAAACACATTCCCAGCATTGCTCTGAGGATAGCATGAGATAATGTATATGGAAGTGCTCTGAAAACACTAAATTGCTCCCCATACGTAAGGCCCTTTTATCATGCAGCATTTGGCTCTTTGCTTTGCACAGCTGCCCCCTCCTCCACTTCTCGGCTTCCCCGTCAGCACCATCGGCTCATTAGCTGTTCTGAAACACGTGTCTGCCAGCCCGGAAGCTATGAACAGACCCACTATCTGCACTCAACATGGATCCTTGCACTGTGAGTGTGGTCAGGTCTTGGGGAAGTAGACAGTATGTGGTCTAAGATCACAGACTCAACGCCCAGGGACCATACCCTAAGACCCTCCCATCCTTCCTCCTTTCATCTGTTCTTTCTACTCTACCCGCCCAGGGCTCTTTTTCAGCATCTCCTCTATCTGCTCCCAGTTGCTGGACTTAGATGAGCCTTCCCTGAAGCCTTCCCTATCAGCTTGTACTTGCTTCCACCCACCCTCAACATGAGAACAAACCCTGATTGACTGAGAGGCACTGCCAAGTGCCCAGCAAATGTCACAACTGCTCAACCTGTACTACCAAACAACACTCACAGATGTTTTAATCACCTGGAGTCATAGTAGCTCTCCCATTGTAGTGGGAAGAAGAATACACAGTGACAAAGGCTGTGTCCAGCACAACCTGGTCCCCAAAGCACACTAAGAGCTCTCTGTGTGGACCCTGAGCTGCTAGAAAAAAAAAAAAAAAAAACAGAAAAACATGCATCCAGGGGACTACCTTTCCTCCAGAGAAGGGGGTGTGTCAAGCATTCAGCAAGGCTGTGACAGGGCAAGTCTATTCAGGAGGCAACGGCCTTGTTCCAGAAGGTGGTACCATCATTTTGCCAAATAACGGAACCCAGGTTCATTATCCACCCACCATAGTCAAATTAAGGACCCTGCAAGCACCTAAAGGAAATTCCAATATAGGCTGAGAGAGGACTCAAACTTCCTCATGACGTCAGCAGCTAAGCAGAATGCTCATGAGTGCATCCTAGCAAAAGTGCACAAAGAAAGGGCCACCCTAAATTTGGAAGCAATCCCTGTGCTCAGCCGGTATTCAGAAGGCCACCTGCTGATGCTCACTGACCCCTGAGCACCAGGACCTTCATCTATGGACCCTTGGTTCTTTAGGATAGGGATCCTGCATGCACTGCTTGGATCTCAGAGGTCCTGAGCTTATAGTGGGATTGAGAAACTAATGCAACTTCTCAGTACCATCCTTGTTAAGTTCTCTTCCCTCCCAATTCCCTATACCATCCTTAGTTCAACACAGAAGCAGTAAGCCCTTGTTCTGGGACAAGCTAGTGACACAAAGATGAATACAATTTTGTTCTATGCTTAAAGCGCTCACAGTTTGCAGGAAAGGTAGGCACCAAAACATATCATTTTAAAAATAATGTGCTAAGTGCTCCACTGGGGATAAAAGGCAGGATTTGTGTAATCCTAGGAAGAGATGTCTCACCCAGCCAGGGGAGCCTGGGGGATTATCTGTGTTGCTGATGTCTGAGCTATTGACTGCTCCTTCTCCGTCCTCTCCCTCTGCTGCAACTGTGTCCTGCATTCTGGTAAACTGGGGTCTAGAGCCCATGCTTCCTTCAAAGGAACAATCCAGCACCAGTGCTATGGCACAGTGCATGAAGCTTCTGTCTCCAGCACCAGCATCCCATAGGGGCACCAGTTTGAGTTCATACTGTTCCACTTCCAGTCCATCTCCATACTAATACTACTGGAAAAGCATTAGAGAATAGCTCAAGCGCTTAAGCCCCTTTAGCCACAGCGGAGACCTGGAGGAAGCTTCTGGCTCTTGAAGCCATTTTGGGAGGGAACTGGTAGATGGAAGAGAGTTGTGTGTGTATGTGCACGTGTATGTATCCTGTCTACATAATTCTGGCTTTCAATTAAATAAATAAATAAACCTTAGAAGAAAACTAAGGCAATGGGACTGGTGTGCTGGCATAGCGGTTAAGGTCCTCGCCTTGAATGCGCCAGGATCCCATATGGGCGCTGGTTCTAATCCCGGCAGCTCCACTTCCCATCTAGCTCCCTGCTTGTGGCCCGGGAAAGCAGTCGAGGATAGCCCAAAGCCATAGGACCCTGCACCCATGTGGGAGACCCAGAAGAAGCTCCTGGATCCTTGCTTCAGATTGGCTCAGCTTCAGCCGTTGCAGCCGCTTGGGGAGTGAATCATTGGACGGAAGATCTTCCTCTCTGTCTCTCCTCCTCTCTGTATATCCACCTTTCCAATAAAAAACAAATAAATCTTTAAAAAAAAAAAAGAAAAAAGAAAACCAAGGCAATAAGTTACATCTTTCAGACACATACATGATACTTCTGACCTTTTTCCCCACATGCAACTGGATCCCATGCCAGATAGATTCCCCCAGTGAATTTTCCCTACAACCCATCCATCATGCCTTCCCTCAGCCGTCATCACAGCCCTATACCCAGGTAGGGTCATGCCCTCTCAGCCAAACCAGGACTGCAGCCCTCTCTTGTAGGGTGTCAGCTCTTTTCTCCTCTTCCCTCCAATGCACCCTGCACAGCTGGTGGGGGGGCTAGTCTTAGTCCCTATTTGCGTTTTTGTCACAACTGAATCCTGGAGGCTGAGAATTTTGTGAAGAAAAGAGGTTTACTTAGTATACAGTTCTGGAGGTTCAAGACCATGGTCCTGGCACCTGCTTGGCTCTGGGGAGGGCCTCACAGCAGCTGGCACCCCAGTGGCAGGAGATCCGGCAGGAGTGGTGAGTGCAGATGGGGGACTCGGGCAGCAGTTCCAGGCTCACTTATGTATAATGCCTCATTCTCACCACAGTGATCGCACGCTCCTAGGAACTAACGCACTCCTGCAACACAGTTGTGAGGCTGCATCTCCCAGACATGACCACCTCCTCAAGCCCTGCCTCCCAACACAGACACCAGCTCAACAGCACCACATTGAAGACCAAATCTCTAGCACAGGGACATTTAGGGGCAAGTCAGACCCAAACTATGGCAGTCACTTCCCCCAACTTCCATCAGAACAAGTCAGATGCCTTCTCCAACACCTGCCAAGGCTCTCCACAGCCTTTCCGAAAAAGAAACCTTCTGAACTCATGACACCAAGCCCCAAAATGCCCATCTTCCTCCCTCCTCACTATAACAAATCTTGTTTCCAAAACAACACCCTCAAACCACAGGGTTATTCAACTGTCTACATACAAAGTCTGGCTACATCTTTCCACAAGGAAGAAGGAACCAGCACACACCCTGAGCCACCACCTCACCCCAGATGTCCTTCTACCTGTGTAATGTCTCATTACTTTTGCATGCACCCTGCCTCTCTCACTTTACACCTTACATATTGTCCATCACTCTGCCGTAGCACCTACCACTGGCTGTGCAGGTCTTTATGAAGATGTCCAATGTAACTGAAAGGGAACTTCTGGAATGACAGGGTGAGTACCTATGTCAGTAAACTCCTTCAAAAAGCAAGGACACAGGCAGACAATTGTCAAAAATAACTTTCTCAGAAGTCCAGAGACTAACCAAAGGCTTCTAACAAACAAAGACCATATGTTACGGGAAAAAGCTGCAGAAATTGTTCTAAGGGGATCAGGATCTGTATTGCTTTGACATCACCTAGTCCCAGCAATGTCTCTCTGACTCTGGAGTGGCCTTAAAGTGCAGCAGCCTCTCACTGCAGGTAGCTGAGACAGTCAGTGACTTTGCAGCTGTGAGAGGTGAAGGTGGGATTCTGGAACTCTTCCAGGAGCTCCAACCCCAGGGCACCGTCACCATCTGATTCGGCTCACTGCTCCCAGGAATTCCTTCCCTCATAAGGTGGTGCCATTATCTGACTTGTTTCCAAGTTAGCTCTGTGGGAAGTGTTCTGTGCACACAGCATTTGTCAAAAACAATCAGCAGCAATTGTTTAGCATCACAGGTGCCTAAGTCTGCAACAATCACTGGGACAAACATCAGCTGGGCCAAAAGTTTCAAGGGAACATGAGGAGAATGAAATGTTTGTGAGAACTGTTGCATTCCTGGTATGGAGACATAAAGAGCTGTGAGGACGGGCTCATTTACGTGTATATGGTCAGGAGAGCAATGACAAAGTGCTGGTGTCTCACCTCTGATAGAGCTCCAACAGCCAGAGTGGTAAGTGCCTGTCTGACCAGGGAAAGCATGCCCCAACACACATAACAGAACCCCTTTGGATAGGTTGAAAACTTTACCTTTTAAAAGGGATATCTGACCAATTATTTGTTGCTTACCAGGAAACTGAGATTTCAACAGGATAGACTGCTGCAATACAAACTTCAGAGACCCAGAGCAGGAAATCACCACACAAACACACAGCAAAACACACAGCAACTCACCCTGGAGAGGGAGGGAACTCTGCTTCCAAAAGTTGATATGTTAAATGATCTAAAATGTCCACCTATCAACAAAATGTATAAGGCATTCAAAGAAGGAAATGTATTTAATAGATACCATCCTGGGGGTAGGAGAGGAGTACACATTGGAATTACTAGACAAAGACTTTACATTATTAGAAACATTTTAAATTAACACCAAAATTTGTACCTAAATAAAGATAACTTAAGAATATTGATAAGGGGCCCAGTGGCATGGCCTAGCGGCTTAAGTCCCCGCCTTGAATGCGCCAGGATCCCATATGGGCGCCGGTTCTAATCCTGGCAGCCCCACTTCCCATCCAGCTTCCTGCTTGTGGCCTGGGAAAGCAGTCGAGGATGGACCAAAGCTTTGGGACCTTGCACCTGTGTGGGATACCCGGAAGAAATTCCTGGATCCTGGCTTTGGATCAGCATAGCATCGGCCGTTGCGCTCACTTGGGGAGTGAATTATTGGATGGAAGATCTTCCTCTCTGTCTCTCCTCCTCTCTGTATATCTGACTTTCCAATAAATAAATAAATCTTTTAAAAAAAAGAATATTGGTAAGTATGTAACACTGCTTTTAAAAAGAACTAAATAAAAATTCTAGACTGAAAGCAGAGTTGCTGAAATTAGTAATACTACAGAAGGACTGGACAGTAGATGTGAACTGTATTAAGAATGAATCAGTGAATTTCAGCATAAATCAATTCAAATCATCAGACTTGAGGAACAGGGAGGAAAAAAAAACCCAGAATCAGTAAAAACAGAAAGAGCCACAGGCACCTGCCATGTGCAAACAAAACCAACATATGTATAATGGGAGTTTCAAAAGAAGAGCAAAGAGGATGGGAAAAGAAACAACATTCCAAAAAATAACAGCTATTAACTTCCTAAATGTGATGAAAAGGATTACCTGGCATGTTTAAGAAGCTCAGTCAATACCAAGAAGGGAAAAATGAAGGAAGCCCATACCTAGACATATTGTAAAACCAAAGCTCATGAAAGCAGCAAGGGGTAAACAACTTCATGAAACAAAAAGTAAGACCATCCCTGGTTCTCATCAGAGATCATGAAGGTCAGAGGAGAGTGAGATGACGCACTCCATGTACTGAAGGAAAAGGAATGTCCTGTGATTCTACACTTACAGTGGCACATTCTACAACAGTGAAGACATAGAAACAACAGAGATGCCCATCAAAGAGGCGTTTATAAACAGACTGTGGCACATCTACTCTATGGAATACTACTCATCCACTAAAAAGAACAACATTCTACTATTTACACAAAAGGGTCCCAGCTAGAGTCCACTATGATCAGTGAAATAAGCCAATCCCAAAAGGACAAATATATTATATTTCCTCTGATATAAGGCAACCTTCATGCAAAATACAAGAGATAGATAGATAGATAGATAGATAGATAGATAGATAGATATAAAAACATTTATATACAGGTATTCCTCTAAAGGAACTATGCAAGAGAGACTAGCACACCAAATCTCTACTCCTGAATCAAAGATGGACTCCCAATGAAACTGTTAAATGTGTCTTGACAAGATGTTGAACTTTCTACCATTGTCCAGCATCCTGGACTATACCTACAATGTCATGATAGATCTAAATAGCAGAACGATGGACTTGTGACTGTTGCTGAAGGACTGTACTATTGTGATAATATGGGGGTAAACAGTAGAGGATGAGGGGACATTAAGAGGATGGAGGGGGAAATGCCTGAGACTATGGAACTGCATCATGAAAAATAAAAATTTTTAAAAAGAAATAAGACTATCAATCAAGAATTCTAAATCTAGCAAAAGCACTCTAAAGAAATGAAGAAGACATTAACATATTCCCAGATCAACAAAAATGGAATCTGCTTTTCATAGATCTTTCTTATAGAAGATATTAAAAGGAAAACTTTGGGCTAAAATGAAAGTACAGTAACCTGAGTCGATGTGAAAATCAAGAAGGCTGATAAAAGTAACAATGTTCTATCTTTTAACTTTATCTTCTATTTAGTAAAAAAACAATGACACAAAACAGTATTTATAAAACTGTGTTGTTGGGCTTTTAAATGCTTAAGTACGCAATTTGTATGAAAAGAATAGTATACAAGAGGAAGGGTAAAATAGCTGTTTTGGGTCAAAGTTTTTGTATGATATTAAAAGTTACTAATTACTATTAATCTGCTACAGATTGTTGTAAATCACTAAGAAAATAACTTTGAAATAGAATTCAAAAGAAACAACAAAGGAATTAAAATGTTACACTAGAAAATACCTATTTAACACAAAATAAGGCAGTAATGGAGGAACAGAGGCACAAAAACATAAGGCATGTGGAAAATAAAAACCCAAATGGAAGAAGCAAATTCTGTTACCACATTAAACATAAATTACACTTAAATGTGAACCATGCTCCAATCAAAAGACCAAGATAGGAAGAATGACTTTCTTAAACAATTCAACCAGCTGCAGTCTACAAACCCACATTTTAGACTGAAAGATAAAACAGGCTGAAATTCAGCAAGTGGAATAATATACATCATTTAATAGTCATGAAAGAGCAACTAGAGGGCCCAGAACGATAGCGTAGTGGTTAAAGTCCTTGCCTTGCAAGCACTGGGATCCAATATGGGCACTAGTTCTAATCCTGGCAGCCCCACTTCCCATCTAGCTCCCTGCTTGTGGCCTGGGAAAGCAGCCAGGATGGCCCAAGACCTTGGGATCCTGCACCTGTATGGGAGACCCAGAAGAGCTCCTGGCTCCTGGCTTTGGATCGGCTCAGCCCCAGCCGTTGTAACCACTTGGGGAGTGAATCATTGGACAGAAGATCTTCCTCTCTGTCTGTCCTCCTCTCTGTATATCTGCCTTTCCAATAAAATAAATAATTCTTTAAGGAAAAAAAAAGAAACAGATTAGCTATACTAGTGTCTAATGAAATGAGATTTAAGATTGAAAAGCATTACTGAAGACAAAACAGGACCTTTTATACTGATTTAAGAGTTCATCAATCAGAAAGATAAAACAATTGCAAACATGCATGCATCCAACAATACTACCCCAAATCACATGGAACAAAGCCTAAAAGAACTGAAAACATGGATAACAACAATGATGGAGGACTACATTTCAAGCATTGATAGACCAAACAGAATGTCAATTATAAAACATACTTGAGCAACACTATAAATCCACAGACCTGACATTCAAAGACAGAGGATATACATGCCTGTCAGACACAGATGGGCTATTCTTCCATATGCTACATCATAAAAGAAGACTCAACAAAATGGAAAGAATAAAATCATACAGGATAGAGTTCCAGGTGGTGGCTAAACGCTCCACCTGCCAGGGCCAGATCCCATAAGGGTGCCGGTTCATGTCCCGGTTGCTCCAACTCCCATCCAACCACCTGTTTATGTCCTGGAAAACAGCAGAGGATGGTCCAAGTCCTTGGGCCCTTGTATCCACATGGGAGTCCTGGAGCTCCTGGCTCCCAACTTCAGGCCAGCCCAGTTCTGGCCATTACAGCCAATCAGTGAGTGAACCAACTAGTGGAAGATCTCTCTCTTTCTCTGTGATTCTCTCTCTCAGTAACTGACTTTCCAAACAAAATAAGTAAATCTTGAAAAAAAAAAATCAGGTGACCTCAGTGAAAGTAACAATCTGTAACAAAAAAAAAATCATAAATATGTAAAAGCTAAGCCAAAAACCCTCGATGACCAATGAGTCAAAAAATAAATCATAAAGGAAGCTTAAAATTGTTTTGAGATGAATGAAAACAAAGCAAAATACACCATAATAAGTGAGATGCAATGAATGCTTAGTTTGGATGCTGCAAACAAATTTATTGAAAGAAATAAAGATTTTAAATCAATAAATCTAATCTTCTCCCCTAAGAAAATAAACAATGGAATCAATATATCAGAAATGCCTCCACCGTCCTGCTTATTGCATTCATAATAACAAACAAATGGTCTACCTCTAGGTGTCCATCAACAGTGAATACCTCTATGTATGAGAATGATTGAAGACCTGTTATTTGCAAAAACATGAATGGGCCTAGAGAACATTGTGTTAAGTGAAATAAGTCAGGCACCGGGAGACCAATTCCACGTGTTCTCCCTCACACATGGAGGTTTCCACGACGTGCAGAATGTAACAAGGGCAACTGCATGCTTGGAAGTATAAGTAAAGGACAAATAGATGGACCCTGGATTAACAGCTATCAAAATTGAGTTAGAAGGAGCACGTTTTCAAGTTCTACAGCACTGTTGGTCATTAGAGTTCACAGACATTTATAATGTATTTTCTAAAGGATTAGCCAAAAGGAGTTTGAAGCCTCCCAGAATTGAGGAAATAATAAATGTTTAAGGAGGGACAAATGCTGATTTGGTCAATACACATTTCATACATGCGTCTAATTTATCTCATTGTCCCTCCTAAATGTATTTAGTCAATACCTGTCAATTTAGAAACATAGTAAAAACAGAAAGAAAAAGAGCAAGCTAATCTAAAACAAGTAGAAAAAAGGAAATAATAAAGGCTAGGGTGAAAATAAATGGAATAGGGGATATTTAAAAACAAGAGAAACGAATAAACATGAAAATCAGGCTCTTTGACGAGACTAAATAAACCAAAATACATGTAGATAATTTCTTAAAGAACCTGAGACCAGAATCAGGAAAGAAGCTGTGTCGTTACTAACCTGGATGATCAAGAAGGGTGGTAAAAACCTTATACTAATAACCACAGGGCAGCAAATGCAACAATTTACAGAAAAAGGACACATTCCAAGAGAGGCTCTAACAATTGAAAGTTGTCTCAAGAAGAAGTAGAATGTTTAGATGGAACTAACAAATAACACAGAAACTGAATTAGCAATTTTAAAACTTCCCACAAGGAATAGGCAAGGCCCAGATGTATCCACTGATGGATTCTTCCAAACATTCAGAATTAATGTCATGCCTGCATAAGCTCTTCCAAAATAACAGGAGAAGATAGAACAGTTTCCAATCATTGTATGAGGCTGGTATTATCCTGATACTAAATATCACACCCTGACAGCACAAGAGAATTACAGACCAACATCCCTTAGGAACAGAGACACAAACGTTTCCAACAAAACACTAGCAAACTAAATCCAGCAACATTTAAAAGGATTATACAGGATGATCAAGGGAGATTTATTCCAGGAACCCAGGATTTGTTCAACATCTGATAACCAACCAACATTAACAAAATAAAGGGCAAAAATCACATGACTACATTTCTTGATACAGAAAGAAGTCATCTGAAAAAAAAAAAATCTAACACCCTTTCATAGTAAACAAAAACATTCAAATTCAAAATAAAATAGTTTCAACCTAACAAAGAGCATCTATGAAATGCCCACAGCTGCCATCACTCTTACTAGAGAAAGATCTTGGTCTGTCCTCTTAGATGAAGCACAAATAGGAATGCTTACTCTCTCGTAATTTCCAATCCACGTTCTATTGCGAGTGAAAAATAAAATCAGTTTGGCAAGAAAGAGAAAGAGAAGACATCCTGAGGAAGGTAGGGAGAGAGGAAAGGAAGGAGGGAGGGAGAGAGAAAGGGAGGGAAGAGACAAGCAAAAGAATGAGCGAGGCGTGAAGTACACCATCTCTCATTGTCAATGATCTGAGCCAATTGTTAAAGAAAATCCTACAGTATAAATGGAAAAGCTATCGATGCTAATAAATATCTTCAGCAAGGTGGACGGATATAAGATCAGTGTACAAAATCCAGTGTATCTATATCCACGAGCACGGACATGAAAACAAAATTAAACGATTCTGTTTACAGTAGGAAAAAAAGGAATTAAAACAGAAGGATAACAAGAACAAAATCTGGGTGAAGACAGGTGAGTACCAGTGAGCCCAGTGAGTACCACTCCCTGGGCGTCATTCAGACCTAAGTGTAAAAGGTTAACTAGCAAGTCTTCAGAGAATACAAAGAAGATGGCTTTATGGCCTTATGGCAGGCTACAATTTCATTAAAGGGACACAAAAATTGTTGACTGCAAAAATAATGCCCACTTACACTTAATTAAAAATTGATAATTGCTTCTCAACAAAAAACGTGAGAGATAAAAACAATGACGACACGATCCTAATACTTAAATCTCCAAGACGCTCGTATACAGAATCTGTATCCTGACACATGTTCCTACAAATCAAAGAGAAAAACGGTCAATAATTCAATTTAGAAAGTACAGCAGAGGTACAGGCAGTGGACCTAGTGGGTAAAACTCCTGCAGCCCACATCAGAGTATCGGAGCTTGTGTCCCGCTCTGTTCCAGTGCACACCACGAGCTACAGAGGGCAGGCGATGGTTCAAGTGGTTAAGTGCCTGCCGCCCAAGAGAGAGACATGGATTGAGCTCCAATTCCCAACTTCAGCCTGGATCCATGCCAGTAACTGTGGGATATGGGAGCTTTCTCTCTGTACCTCCATTCTTCTGCTTCTCAAAAAAAAAAAAAAAAAGAATGGATTGTTATTAAAAATGTGGAAAAAGATCCACACAAGTGAAAAAAATGATTAGAAGTAGAAAAGTGCTTAACAACTTCAGTCAACGAGGAAATGAGACATCACTCCTCTTCATACGCTAAAAGATGGGCAGCAGCAGATGTTATTGAAAATATTGTTGGTGGAAATAAATATTGCAGCAATACTGCGGACATGATGTTCGGGACAATGTTTGATATCATCTTTGAAGCGATGCACGTGCCTACTTTTTCATCTTGCTTCGCCACATAGCTGAGAGAAGCAGACACCAACACACATCAGCCATCTTGAACAAGCACAATAAAAGCAATTTCAGCTACCAATGTCACAAATTAGAAATAACCCAAATGTACAACACCAAGGGAACTGATACATAAATTGTAATATGTTCATGTAATATCACACAATTCAATATGGTGATGAATCAGAACCAACTCGACAGGCACAACACAGGAAAATCCCAAAGGCATTATGCTACATCACAGACAGCAGACACACAGGAGAATATGCCGTGTGATCACATCTGTAGGAAGGTCAGACAAAGCAGATCAAAGTCAGTAGTTACTGTGGAGCGAGAAACAAATGAAAAATGACTTGGGAAGAAGGAAGCACCACAGAACTTTCTGAAACGTTGCTCTGCTCTTCTACCTTGCCCTGGGTGGTAGTCACATATGTGCACATTTATGTAAAAACAAACCAAAATGTACACTTCATGATAAACGTACTTGCTTGAAGGACAGAGAGACAGAAACAGAGAGACAGAGATTTCCCTTCATTGGCTGCCCAAATCACTGTGCAGCCACAACTGGGTCAGGCTAGGAACCAGCAACTCAAATCAGACTGCCCACATGGGTGGCAGGGATCCAAGCATTGCAACCATCACCTGCTCCTTCCCAACAGAAGTTGGAGTTCCAGGTGGCAGCCTCCATGCTATGCCAAATGCCCACACCAAGATGAATTTTTTTAGATACTTTATCAAGCTGCAGTTAAAAAGCTATGTACTCATTTCATCACCAAAGGTAAAATTAAAATACATTAAATAACAGTGAAATAAAATGCTACATTTAACACACACACACACACACACACTCACACTCACACTCACTTCAGGCTTGCTCTTTCCCCGATCCATTTCCTCTGGTCCTCGGGTCTCCCACTACATCTAGACAACAGCACTGGATGACTGTTTTTCTCACCCCACAATTTTGATAACTCATCGTGAACTCCAACTCAGCTAAAGCACACAGGTCTCTTTTTCCCCACGCACAGCTAGAACGCATTATCCTCATTCTGTCCTGTTGAGTATTATTTTAAGTTAGTGTTATTATTACGCGTTACTGAAAAAGCAACAACCCTAATGGAAATCCAAGGCTAATGTTAGGACAGTTTCCCACGGGCTGCCATCCTCCAATCCCTGGCCGTGTACATGTGTAATGTCTGTGGGCTCATAGACATTATTTGTACCACTTATTTATATCATAAATGTTTCCCGTCGTCTTTACCATTCTCATATTTATTCGTTGCAGAATGCTCCACGGTATGGTCACCCTGTTCTTAGTGATTCCCTGTATGGAACGTTTATATTGCTTCCAGTTTTCCAGTATGAAAGCAGTACAGTAAACAGTCCTTACATATCCATGTATTCCTCATTTTGAGTACACTATTAGGATGCATTCTCACAATAATAAAAAAACAAGATTGAGTCAGATATATGAACAAATTAATTATCCTAGTATGTGTTGCAAACTCACTTTTCTAATTGGAATGGCCTCTAGCAGTGTATACAAAGATATCACTTTTATCACAATCTTGGCAACATTATCATAACCTTTAATCACAAAAAAAAAAGATGATTGCAGAGCTGTCCTTTCATCTTGCAATTCTTTGATTATTCCTGAAGATATTCCGTTTTTGCCATTTTTGCTTTTCGGAATCTTGGTGTTCAACATGCAGCCGGGTCTTTTGAGGTGAGCTGAACTTTATTTCTGGCAATGTTACTTTTTTTTCATTTTTAAATCAGAGTTCTAATGTTTGCCTCACTAACTTACAGGAAACAAGGCAGACATTTCCATCTTGTCATATTTATACCAAATACTTTTACTTCATCACTTCTTTCTTTTCTCTCTTTATAAAGTTTAAATTATTATCAACTTGTGTTTACCACTTTTCAACATTCTTGTCACATTATCTAAAAAACCTTATGGTCCATGTTTTACTACTTTTTGTGACTTTTTTCAAACAATTTTAATTTCTTGGGGACAGTCATTTGATAAAGATGCCAGTAACCCGTATTGGAGCTCTAGGCTGAGTCCCAGCTACCGCACTTTCAGCCCAGCTCCCTGCTAAGGCACATGGGAAAGCAGAGGAACAAGACCCAAGCAACTGGGACCTGGGACACACACGGGAGAGCCTGATGGAGTCCCTGGTGCCTGAATTCCTTCTGGGCCAGCCCTCGCTGTTGGAGGTTTTCAGCTAGTGAACCAGCAGACTAAAGATCTCAATCTCTTGATCTCTCTCGCTCTCTCTCCCCATCCTTGTTGTTATTCTGCCTTTCAAATGACAAAAAAAAAAAAAAAGTTTTTTTTAAAAAAGTTTAACTCCTGAAGAGAATTATTATTTACTTACATTCAGGATGAACTGTGAAGCCATTTCTTCCTCCAAAAAAGCTAATAAATTCTGACAACATCATTTGTTATATAATCTTTCCCTTCGCCATGGAATTTGCCTTTATTGTCTCAAATTATATTATGCATTAAGATCTCTTTTGCAGTTTATCTTTTATTACTGTGAGCCTCTGTCGTTTACCGATATCAGTCTAATTTTATTATTACTGAATTAAAAACTCCAAAATCTATTAATACTGGTTCCCTTTCTATTTCCTGCTTTTTGGGTGTTTTCATATACACCAACTTTCCCTTTTCTGGCTTCATTTTCTAGATTCTGATCAAGACTAGACTACAATTATGAGGACAGACATTTATAACAATGTTTAGGCAAAAGACCTCAGCAGGGAGCACAGTCTGATTATACTCTGTGAAACAGGAGGATGGTGATGAACCCAAGAGCACGGGTTTTGAAGGCTAACAGTCTGGGTGTGAATCACCTGTTGCTCTTGCAGGGGGCGGAGGAGCAAGGAGGTCTTGGAGGATAACACTGAAAACCTCCACACCCTGCCATGGCACTCCCAACGTCAATTGCCAGCACAGTCTTTAATTATAGGCAAATGAACCCAAGTGGAAGACTTACCATTTTTCCATGTCAGATCTTGTTCTTGTTGTCTCTGACACGCTGCTCTAAACATTGGAGGTATCTGGCATCCTCATTGAGTAGCAAACAGGTGAATTCCAAGAGCACTGTATGAAGAAGATTCCAGCACAGTGCTGTCTAGGTGAGCCTCTGCAGCACCACTGAGATTGGGCAAGGCTGGCTAATAGACGCTAGAGCCTCCGCACGGCACGCCCAGGCATTCTCTGGACACAAATACATTTCCTCTAGCCTCCTCTCTTCTATTCCTCATTAATATAAACACAGCTATTTTTTCTAATTCAATTATCAGATTTTTGTTTTGTTGGCAAACAAAAACAAAATGAATGGAGATCAAAGTGTGATCGTTTCCTGTCGCAATTCATCTGTCGGCAAGGCTGTGTGTTCAACAGGGCACTTTGATCCAAGTTAATCACTGCTCTTGGCGGTGCTCATCAATACATCACAATGGAAGGATCAAGATGGCGGAATAGGGTAAGGCCACGTTTAGATGGACAGAAAAACACTTAATGAGGATGAAGCAAAGAGAACATATTCCAGGAAACAGGAGAGGACAGAACAACAGCAGAGGGGTACCTGGAGAATGACAGACACAGGACACAATGGTGTGGTGTTGCAGTAACTGATACTCCAGCGGCATTCAGCTAACCGGTGATCTGAACTCCACCTGCAGCCGGAACTCCACCAGCAACCAGGTGCGAAAGGACTTTCACTAGGAGATTGGGAGGTAAACCCAGACAAAGAACTGTCCGTCCTGCTGGTCAGTTTGATTTGACCAGGAGACAGAGCAGTAGATGCCAGATGGGCAGTGCAAGAAGAGGGTGGATTTCACAGCCCACTTAGCCCCCTAGAGCCAAATTGGGCACCATTTTGCTTAAGGAGACAAAGGCAAGGGAAAGGACTGAGCATAAACTGAGCTGGGAGTGAACTCATTTCTGACCCAGTGAACTGCATCAATGTGGCATTCTACAGGTTCCACACAAGACAGGTCTGAGTAGCTCTCAGACCTGATGATCAGCAGATCAAGAACTCTAGTAGTGATACATCAGGCACCATTTTGTACATTGTGGCAAAAGCTTTAGGACTGCAGGAGACAACAGTAAACTGCGCATGTTGCTGAGCTCGCGAGAACTCACTGAGTTCTGTGGATTGCACTGGTCCCACGATACCGACTGTGGCATCGTACAGGTCAAAGTAGGTCCATGTGGCACCGAGACCTAACATCCAACAGGTTTCGGCAAGATCAGCGCCACCAACAACCTAGCTATCTAGGACACCTGGTGTCTTCCTAATCCTGGGACCTGCTCTAACCAGAAGTGGAAGAAAGGTTGTACAGACAACAGTGCAGTCTCAGTATAATATCACAGGAGGTGGAGAGTGGTGAGCCTGAAGTTGGGGCTACAGAGTTCTCTGTGGAAATCTAACATAAGAACCCAGACCTAGAACTCGCTGGAGGGAGTGGCACAATTGGCTGCAAGCAAAGAGTTGCAATAAGTAAAATCGCATTGTAGACACAGCTTAGAAACCTGCCCCAAAGAGAAGATTCTGCTAACCAGAAGCACAATGACCAACAGCAAAAGAAGAGACAAAGGCTGCTTCCTGATGTTGAGTTTGTTTTGTAGCTTTTCATTTAAGAGGATGTATAGTAGCTATGCAACGGGGACTGTCATATCTAGTAACATGTTATTTAACTTTATGGCATTGCAAATTTCTATTTTTCTTTCTATTGTTGATTTTATTATGACTTTTCATTTAAAGGGATGTACAGTAGCTGTGAAATGGAGACTAACATATTCAGATGTGAGGATACAATGTAGTATGCATTTCTACTTCCAGACAAAGATGGACTTACAATGAAACTGTTTACTATATCTTGACAATAGGATTCTGGACTCTCTGCCATTGTCCATGCCTGCAGTGATGGACATATGACTGTGTGTGAAGAACAATACTTTAGTAATGATATAGAGGAACTAGGTGGGGGTGGGGGGGATTGGGGCAGGGATAAGTGAAACACCAGGATCTTGTGGAACTGTATCATAAAATAATAATAAAATATAAAATGTAAAAAAAGAAGCAATATGTCACGATGACTGGCAAGTCCCATGGACACACCATTTGGCTTCACAGCTCCAAGGAGCAGGGATGCCTCCAGGGTGGGCAAACACAGACCCAGTTGCTGCTCACCAATCCCATGCCAGGAGCTCTCCCCAGAGAGCACCTGCTCCTCCTAAGCTCCCACCAACTTGAAGGAAAGCTCCTGATTCTGGCTCCTCCTCGACCCCACCTCAGGGCAAGCCTCTGCCTCCTTGTTTTAGAAAACCTGGTGCACTCATCCGGCCCTTCCATTCCAGGCTGCCATGCAGCAGATACCACCCAGCCGTTCCTTTTCCATGCAGCAGCCTGAGACGCTACAGCGGCTCTGGCCACAGCCTGAGGAGGCTCAACTCCACAGGTGAGCAGAGTCTGTGCCCCTCCTTGCAGCCCCCATGCTCACACTACAGCAAGGCCCCATATGTACCTGTATGGCCTGGGGCTCACAGCTTACATATACCACCCGAGGCTGCTCCTTACCAGACTCGGTACAGTGAGCTGGTCTCCTGTTCTGCTGAGATTAGATCACAGCTGTTCAGTTCACTTTATGAAGTTGTCATGCCATTCCTTCTAAACCAGCTGAACACTCTCCTAAGCTGCTATTAATGCAGGATGCCAACCCATACCTTAGCATGTCCTCGTGGGCCACATGCAGAAGTCTCAACAGGTGCATGGCTGACCTAGCACACTGAAGAAGGCTGTTACAACAAGGTTGGTAAAGACATGCTGAGACAGGGTCATTATAGCAAATTATAGTAACACAGGTGCATTCGGTGGTCCATGTGACAGTGCCCAGGGCAGCTTGTGCCAGAAGGGTTGGCAGGCCCTAGGAACTTACCCAACTCTCTGGAAGCCTAGGTACAGCTAACATTCTAGTGCTCCCCCAGGACATAAGGTTACCCTGGCAGTTCCTGTTCAAGGTACAAAGCCATCAACAAGAAGCCCAACAGTGTGTCCTATTTTTGTCCATGTAGTATCTTCCCACTCACCCAGAAAAAGGTTTCCCAAAGCCACATCCTCTAGGTTATGGTACTGCACCATGCTCAGGCCAGGACTATTCCACTCACATCTGGCTGTCTGCCAGGCCAAGGAACTCAGAACAGCAAGAAGATGTGCCGTTCAAAGTCTAAAAACTGAGTATGTTTACTGAGAAATGTTTTCTCCAGTGGGACTGGATAACGTGCCATGGAAAACACATTTAATCAAGCAAGACAACGTAAATAAAGCATAATAAATGAGAATGGGGATAAGGGGGAATGCAATCATGCAAGCATGAGAATTCGTGGACTTGACCTTTCCCTGGCAGTGAGAGCAGAAAAAGGGAAACACACGGTTATATTGATCACATTGCCAGGCAGGCAGTGGACAGTCCCCCGATTCTGAAAGACACACTCTGAGCCCCATCAGAGACTGTTATTTCAAGAGGGAGGAAGCAAACCTTCATTGAACATCTACTACAGACTAGGGGCCCTGAGCCATGTGGTGTACAAGGCCTGCTGACCCACAAGTTTTAGCCAAGTGAGACAAACACGCTCTAGCGCAAAAGGTGGTTCCACACTGCCCCGCCCCCACCCATCCTCATGCTGGCACAACCTGTGTACCCGAAACAGTCACCCCATTTTCCCCATAAAGAAATTGAGGTTCAGAGTGGATATGTTTGTCACCAAGGTGGACCAGGCCGAAAAATAACAAAACCTCATTCTCTGACTCCATGTGACTTGAGCCACGGAGAGCTTTGAGCTGCCACTTTGGATGGTGGGTCGGGGAGAGGACTGGGATCTGGAACACAATGAAGGTCAAGGTGCACAGCTTTCTGGTGGTCTGAACACTCTCGAGGACAGCACTGAGGATGAGGAAGGCCCTGTCCACCATGCCATGGCCTGGGTGCCCTTGGCATCCTCCACAGAGCCATCCACTCTACGTATGCCCTTGAGTGGGACAAGGATGCTGATTGTGCATGAAGAGGTGAGACCATGTCCCTTGGCTGGTGCTGTCATAACTAAGGACCACTGACACTGACAACAGACATTTCTTCTCTCGCAGTTGAGAAAGCTGCAAATCTGAGGTCACGGTATGGGCAGGGCTGGTTCCTCTCGGGCTGTGCATGGCCATCTTCCTCCATCTGTGCCTGCTCATCACCTTCCCTCTGCATGATCTAATGTCTCCTTGTTTTCAAGATGCCAGTCACATTGGACTAGATCCCATCCTCACGGTTGCCTTTGAACTTGATCCCCACAATGATCCATTTTGAAAGTTACTTCCTGAGATGCTAGTGCTAGCAGAACCTGATCAGGTCTCGCCTTTCTTGGGACACACAATTCAATCCACAACCGAAGCTGCAGTAATCATCTCCAAGGTGAGGGCAGTGAATGCTCAGCACCCGTCCCAAGGTCAGGCAGTCTAACCAGCGGCCCACTCCAAACCACCTGCACCAGCTGGGTTTCATGTGTTCATCATTGTACCGCCCAGACCCAGGCTCCACACAGCAGCCAGAAAGGACTTTTCAATCGAAACACAAATCCGATAATAGCAGTCGCTGCTTAAAAGCCATCGATGGCTTCCCATTAGTCTCAGTGGAGAGAACAAAGCTGCCCCATGCTCATTACCTTCCAAATGCTGTGCTGATTCCTGGAATCCACTCCCCTTCCACCCACCTCTCCTTGGGTCCTACCTAGACCTAATCACAATAAAGTTCCCTTCTCCATTAGGCCTGGATTAGGGGTGTGGTTCCTCTGCACCTGTTTCTTACGCCCCACCTCTGCCCCAGCAGGTGAGCATTAGGTCTGTTTTGACCACCAAGAGGGCCATGAGCTTCCTAGAATAGTGCTGAAGCACTTTTTGCTAAGTGAAGGGCATGTGGACAGTGATACTTAGGATCTATCTTCATAGGTAACTTAATTCTCTTGTGTCTGAACTTAACGTAGGCATGGTATTCCACGGAGAGCTTCACATACAAAGACCATTTCCATTTGCACAGAGCAGTGAGTAGCCCAAGGTCACACAGCCAATGCTGCTTGATTCTTGACTCCCAATTTCTCAATAGCAAAGCTTCCTAGATTCCTGAGCTGGGAATTAATCCTCCTCCTGATGCTCATATCTGGGTGTTACCTGGCAAGCAAACCCCTCTGCTCCTTCCTGCCAGGAAACACAGTACAGAGATCCTAGCTGAGGACAGCTGATGTCCTTGGGACAGGTGCTGGTGAGGGTGGTAAAGAGAACAGAGCAAAGCACCAGCCATCAACCCTGAGCATGATGCAATAAACTGAGAAGCCCTAACACATGGCTCTAGATTCTGTTTCTGCTGCTTCACAAGGACATAAACCTAGAAATATCACATACTTTCCTAAGCTGCCATTTATGAGAAGACAGGGAGCCAGTTTCACAAACAGGACTCATAGGATCATAAAGATATAGATGCTTACCTTGATGCTACCCTTGGTGGACACCCAGGAAATAACCGTTGTAGCCTCTCTTCCTCTAGGGTAAGCCATGACTAGGGCAGCTACCATGAAGAAAAGTCACTGGTGCCCAGTGTCCATTTGTGACCAGGTTGGGTGTAAGAAGGGATATCAGTAGTTCACTGCTGAGTGGAGGCAACCATGAGCACCAGAAACCAAGGACTGAGTCACAGGCTCCATGTCCCAGCTCAGCAACCAACAGGGTGACTGTGGCCCTCTTGCCCAGGCAGATTTAACCCACACACCCTCAAATACACAGCCAGGCACGCAAACTGCAAGGACAAGAATCCCTTGGTGAAGCCTTGCTTCAAACACTGACAGATATAGGCAAAGGGACAGGAATGACAGTCACTTTGGGGAAAAGCCCTGTGGATGACCAGCCTTAATGGAAAGGAATCTGGACGCAGCTGGATGCAAAGATGCCAACTTCACAGGGGCTGCTTTGCCTCCTCTGTTTCTGACCAAAGTCCCACAGCCACCAGGAAACCCAGCAAAGGGCTGTGTGTGGGCCTCCTTCCAACGGAGTCACAGCTCCTCCAGGCTCTACCTTCTGGCTCTCTGGCAAAGTGGGGTCCTGGCCTCAGATGCCTGCATTTGGAAGCTCTGTATACATAGGGCACCTGTCATCCCCTTCCATCTTCCTCTGCACTTCCCCACTCCCACTGCTCTTTTGATCCCCATCCTCATTCGGTTGAGTCCTTCCTGCATTATCTGCATTGTCTACTGTGTGCTAGGTACTATTTCAGGCATGGAAGAAACCTCAGGAGCAGGACATCCCTGTGATTACAGCCAATCCTCCCAGTGTCATGTAGCATATCAGGCCATGATGAGTCCTGCAGTATAAGGCAGGTAATGACCAGATAAGGAAGAGGGTGCCTTGCAAAGGGCAGTTAGGCAGGTCTGATGAGGCACAGTAAGAAAGCAAGCCATCTGGACAATTGGGCAATGAGTGCTGCAGTCAGTGGGGACAACCAGTGCAAAGCCCTGGGGTAGGTGTTTGCCTAGCATGTGGGGGGCCAACAAGGAGCTCCCAGGGAATTTGGGCAACAGAAGTTCAGGTCAGGCCAAAAGAAACTATAGTCATTTCACGAAAGCCTCAGAAGTGATGGAAGCACACACAACACCCACTTCACACACGTCACAGAAACACACCACACATATCACCCACACACACACAGAATACCATACCTATTCCATATATCACACAGAGACCACACACCTCATACAATACACACTACACATACCAGACACATCACATAATCAGACATACACATCCATTCACACACCACTTATACATACTACACACATCTCACACACCATACATCACAACTACCAAACACATCTACCATATACACACATCACACCACCTACACATGTCTCACACATACCATGTACATCAAGACATACAGACCACAAACATCACACACCACTGCCCCTTACATACACCATATGCACCAGACACACAATCACATACACATGTATCACATATACACAGGCACATATCTCACACATGTCACACACACAACTGTGACATGATGCATTATGTCCACTTGTCTGATACAATAACTGTTTCACTCTTTGTATGAATATCAAATCATAACAGTTCAATGTAGAGATAATATTGTTTTAAAATAAAGAAAAGGACTCTGTATTTTTATCCTAAATGAAAATAAAAATGTCTGACATTAGCTTGAGCAAGAGCGATGTGAGTTAAGTGTAGGTTAGCACAACTGCTCTAGGAAAAACTGACTCAAGGTCAAGAGTGAGGCACAGCCACTGCCAGGCTCCTGTGTGGAGGCTGCATGGGTGCCACTGCTGGAGGCTCAGTGTGTATGGGGCACAGGTAGGTGTCCAGGGTGAGCCCAGCTCTTTGAAATTGAGGCCAAGGCTGACATTTCTTTGACCTCACTGTATGATGGGGGAACCAGGAGTTCCTGTAGGAGCATAACAAATGATGAAGACCAACAGCTTCGCACAGCACCTGCTTCATGCCAGGGCCTCAGTAACATGACTGTCCTGGGCCTGGGTTATCACCTGCTGTCCCCATAGCACCTCTTGTCCCTGGAAAAAGCACTCACTCTCTCAGAAGAGATGTTTTTCAGCAAACCCAACCCACAGGCAAATGCAGGAAAACTCTCAAGAATCTCTTAAATCAGACCCTTAAAAGCCATCATAAAAAAAAGACAACCTGGCACTTTTATGGCTCCCTAAAAACGCTTTCGAAACACACGTGGGGGATTTCTCCCGAGGCCCCATATCACAGAACTCATCAGCCAATCCAGGGCCTGGAAACAGCACAGATTTCCAGCAGCCACAGACTCACAGAGAAGGAGCTACCAACGTGGAAGTAGGTGACAGCCATGACAGGGACACAGGTCTCCAGGGAGGGGCAGGTGGCAGTCCCTCCCCCTGGGCCCACTACCTTGCCTGAAACAGGTGCATCCAGAAAACCTCTACCGAAACCCCTGGGAGAGGAAGTAGGTTGGTCCTGCACCTGAAAGTTGGCCCTGGGACTGGATCAAGTCTGACCAAAATACAGGGAGCCTCTTGCTGTGGATACGGAGAATAAGGGAGAGGAAAGCAATAAGCAGCAATGCAAATTCAGCTGCCACCACTAAGGTTTGTGTTCCTGCCCCGTACCAGACCCAGGATGGATCAAACCCTGATCAGTCTCTCAGCTCTGCAGCAACTCCCAAGTTCACAGAGCTGCACGCTCCCAGAAACAGGTCCAGGCAGTTTTCAAAGCTGCCAGATGATACACACAGAGTGCAAAGGATGGCCCTGTCTTACACAAGAGAGAACTAAGGCCCAGAGAAAGGCTGTAAGGACAGACAGAAATGATATTCCCCTACCCTCTCTAAAAGACCACATAGGTGCCTATGTGCTGTTGCACCCGGGGTTGGAAGATGTCACCAAGCGCATGGGCCCTGAGGAGCCAATCAGGCAAGGGTGCCCTCTGGCAATGCTCAGACCATTGACCTGCTCCTCAAGGCCATGCACACTGTTACAGGCTTTCCTTGATTTAGATAGAGAGGCAGGATCAAGACTCACCATCGGGCAATGGGCCTGGGAACTGCTGAGCCAAGAGGACTCATTCCTTTATTTCATATCAGCATCATTCTGGCATGGAGCCACCCTCCACACGTCCGACTTGGATCCTTTCAACACCTGCTCCAACTGCTCTAGACAGCTGGGTGCCAACTCTCTTGTCCACACCCTCCTCCCTCTCTCCATGGACTGTGTAAAGCCTCATCAGCTCTCCCTGGAGCCTCCCTGGCTGTCTCTCTACCCATCTCTATATACACCTGCTACCAGCCACTTCCACAAGCTCCTCACACCTGCCCCATGCACCTAGGTCCCCAGCCTGCAGACCTGAAGCCAGTTAGTATGGAAGAGTCTCATGCAGATTCCTCCTTCCTAGGGTCTTACCACATTCAGCCTAAGGTCAGGAGTCGGCTACAAGCCCAGCCTGGTAGCCGAGAAATCCACTGGCCACCTGGGGCCATGGCAAGAAAGATGCCCAGTTGCTGAGAGGTCATGGGGAGCAGAACCCTCCCCCAGCTGCAGGCAGGAGGGATGCATCTGAATCCAGGACCTGGAACTGAGAACAGAGGTCAGGACACCCATGCCAGGGAACACAAGTATGAATGGGGCTTGGTCCTGGCCAAAGCCCAGCACACACCAGCTCCTGCAAGGAACATCCCAGCCACCTGAGCCTCCAGAGCTTGGTGGGATGCCATCATGAGACATCCTGGCACCAACAGCCAACTCAGGAGCTTGCTGTACCTCGCCAGTAGCCTCCACCCTGGACCCTGCAGTGAGCCATGGAGCAGGCGCACAGGAGTGCCTGCTGGGAATGCCAGTAAAAAGCACTCTGGTCCTTAACACACTGAGTCTATTCAATTAGCCTTGATGAACACTCTCAGGGGTGCTAAGCGCTAGAGGATGCCTCATCATCTGCACAGGGTGTCTCAAGTTGGCACTGCTGACGTTCTAGCCTGAAGAGGGCTGACATCCACACTGCAGGATCTTAGCAACATTCCTTGGATTCACTCTCTAGATGACAGCAGCACCCCTCAGCCCAGTTCCCCTAGCTCCAACAATCAGGAATCTCTCCAAACATTGCCAAATGTGGCCTTAGGCGCAACATCGCTCCCAGGTGAGAGCCACATGGGATGCATGCATCATTCAGTCACCATGAGAGCTGTAGATGTTTCTATCCCAAGCTGTTGCAAGTGAGGAAATGGAGGCAGAGGACCTTCTGCCATAGCCATGGCCACAGAGCAACTAGCAGGACTCAAGTATCAACCCAGGGCTTTATAATTCAACATCTGAGACCTGAGCCCCTAACCCCATTCTCCATGCACAAACTAGTTTCTTCAGTCTGCCCCAACTGGAAGCAAGGGGAAATCCCAGAAATTCAATGGATAAGACAGGTGCCTCAAAGTTGGGGCAGGGGTAGGACTTGGGATATATCAAGTTCACGGGGCTTGGTCCCCCAGCAGAAGCCACTGTGCAGAAGCAACATGGTATATGTGAGGGTGAAGCAAGGATGCCTACCCCATGCCCGAGGAATCACTGGCATGGCAGCCCCTTGCCCATGGTCACCAGTTACAAGTACCTCCTTTCTGTCCATCTTTCTACCTGCAGCGTTGAACCAGTGCCTGGGGGGGGCCTATCTCCAGCTACAGCTGTACCTCCTCCCCTGGTTCAGGCTTACTGGCCCACATCAGCAGGGCAAACAACCACTCGGTACTTAGCTGCCTGTCTCCACCAAGGTCAAGATCACAAGGGTAAAGACACAAGGCCTAGTTTCCTAGGACACATCTGATGCATCCTAAATCTGATGACCTTTCTTGAAACATTCATTGACTCCCCCAAATGCAGAGATGCAGTAAGGACGCCCCTCCACCCTGCCCTGCCCTGCCCTGCTCTGCCCTCGGCTCCCTCACTCAGACTTGGCAGAAATATAAGATGTGGGAGGCTGAATAGTTACCACCATGTCTGTTGCATTCAAGCGGCTCCATGAATCACTCATTTAAGAAAATGCTGAAACACTAAGCCTGCATCAGACTCAAGTTATGCCTGCCTCCCAGGTGAGCTTCATTGGCCGACAGATTGGGCAGATGCTGAGATGTGTGCCACAACCAAGTCCATGATCAGTCACTCACCCCTGTTGGAGGCAGCCCAAATTGAACAGAAGAAAAACCTGAAAGGAACGCACTTGTCTCTGACAGCCTTTGTCTTAAAAAACCATTACTTGCAGGTTAGAAAGCCCAGAGCATTTCCGAAGCAGATGCCCTGAGAGAGCCAAAGCAGTCAGTGCAAAGGAAAGAAGCTGATAATCACACAGGCTGTTGTCTGAGATGTTTGATTTGTCTGTGCATTCTACTGGAGAAATAGCATTAGCCGCAGCAACGGGTCCAGCAGAGAGGCTGGCTGTGAAGAGTGTTGCGTAACAATCAGGTAAGCACGGCAGCATGGAGAAGCTCGGCACCACTGCCAAATCTCCTCTGTGACCTGCTCATCACGCCAAGGTCCAAGCAGCACAGGAAAACCCTGCGTCAGGCTCCCAGAGGGAAGAAGGGGAGCAGGCAGAGGTGCCAGCATCTGGGACCTGCTCTGTGGTCAGCTCAGTCCAATGGCCCACTATATCTAACAAATATGCAGCATCCACAGGTTCAACAAGTGTTTGTCTCGTAGAATTAAGAATCGCTTTTTTTCCCCCCCTTTCGGTAATTCTCCTTGATACCAGAACAACACCCTAACTATATAAAATCACTTTCAATTATTAACACTTTCCCTTTCTATTGAGGGAGGCAGAAAGGATCTACGAGATTGCTTTCACATTCCTCCCCGCTCTTCAGAACCTCCACTCCTTTGCTCCACAGTCAAGAACAGGGAGAGGTCCTGGTTGTCCAGTCACCCGCCAGTGAGACAAAGTATCCTGCCTTAACTCTGGATGGGTCTAATTGCTTATAAGGCAGGCGTACCTGTGAGACTGAAGGGAGGATAGGAAGGAAAGGGGAGCAGGGACGGTTCCAGTTTGGGGCTCAAGCAGCAGGTGGCTGTGGGGCCGTATGAGATAAACGGATTCAAGGAGGAGGCAAGTGAATCCTCTTTGTTATTTCTCAGAACCAAGAAGCCTGTGAAAGACAAAGATTTCATGCCAAGGGTCACCAAGAATGGCTGGTATAAGATAAGCATTTACAGAAGCTGAAATTTATGTACTTATTTGTGCATTTGTTCTATAATGAGGCAGAGAGGAGAGAGAGAGGGAGAGAGAGGGAGAGAGAGAAGGGGAGAGAGAGAGAGAGAGAGAGAGAGAACACAAACCTGAGAGAGCCCATCTGCTGATTCACTCCCCAAATCCCAAATGCCTGCAATGGCAGGACTGAGCCAAGGTGAAGCCAGGAGTCTAAAGCCTAGTTGGGTCTCCTGGTGTGGGGTGGCAGGAACCCAATTAGTTGAGCCATCACAGTCTCCCAGAGTCTTTATTAGCAGGCTGTCCCCAGAGGACCATTGGCTTGAGCTAAGGAAAGAAGGGCAGGAAACGAGAAGGAGTCCAGGGTGTCTGGGACCAGGGCAGCAGGGGCAGAAGGAGAAAAGCAAGGCATATGAGTGGATAGCAGAGGCAGACTGCAAGGGTTCCAGGATGGCAATGACTGAGATAAGCAGGGCAGTAAGTGGGAGCAGCAATGCAGAGGGGAGGCTGCCCGGGTCTGGACTAGGGTCTTTAACTCTGCTTGGGGTGTGACAACTTCCAAGACACAGCTGCCATTGAGTAAGTCATGGCACAAGGGCTGCCTTCCCTCACACACAGCAAACCTTTACAAAACACAGGCACGCACAGCTAAGCAAGGGTCCCAGAGGCAGATGGAGTTGGGGTCACTGGTCCCAGGGCTCTCTAGGGTTCCCCTTTAATCCTCCACAAGTCTATGGAAGAGACTCCACTGTTTACCCTTCATGCCTGAGAACCACACTCCCAAGAAATCAGACAGCCCACACAGGAGCCATCATGAGCCTGGCAGAGGAAGGAGACAAAAATGCCATAAAGTGCTATTCAGATTTCCTTCGCTTATTCCCCATGAGCCTGGGGCTAACTGCTTTATTACATGGATCCTCCTGTTGAATCCTCACAACACAACTAAGTAAAATGGTGTTACAGACCCATCTTACAGACACAGAGCAATGGGACATGCCCAAGGTCCAAGCCAAGGACCCCTTTCCATGCCTGTTGATGTTCGGTGGCTGAGACCACTCTGCAGAGCAGCCCACGACAGAAGTCAACCCCCGAGCCGCACCAGGAAATCACTGCCCGTGCAGTGACCGACTTAAACACAGAACAGGTGCCCCTGCCACAGAGATGGACGCCACAACTTTTAACCTCATTGGACTCTCACCCTGTGGAGCCATCTTCCAGGACAAGCCAGCTAATCGAATATATTCAGGCCAAGAGCTGCAAGCTGCTTTGAATTTTCAAATACATCAAACAACAGGATAGAAAAATGAGCAAACCGGCTCACAAGAGACTTGACCCAATGCCCCTAAATAGCTCTTCCCACTCCAAAAACAGACCCTCCATCTGGGCTTGCAGATGCTGGGCAGTGACCCACAGCCGGTGGACAAGCCTACTGCAGCCGTCAGAGAACCACACGGTACTGGCAGCTGGATACAGACAGAAACAAGGCAGGTGGCTTCCAAAGAAAAGAGCTGAACTGGACCCGGACATGTTTGAGAGTTGAAAATTGCCCAGAAATTCAGCAAATGCCTATCAGTAACTGCAAACCCTGCACCAACATCCTGCTATTACATCACACATAGGGAGCCACAGGCTGGGAGCCACAGAGTCCCAGCTGTAATCACTACAAAACTAGCCAAACCCAAGAGACACAGTCATTCCTCAGCATCCATGGACAATCGGTCCCAGGACCCTCTTGAGCTATAAAGACCCATAGATGCTCAAGAGCCTTACATGAAAGGGCATTGCATTATGCCTGAAACACATCACCCCTTGTACTTTATCTCTAAGTTATTCAGAATACCCAATACAATGTAAACACTGTGCAAATGTTGCTATGGAGTGTGCTTCAGAAAGTTCATTGAAAATAGAATTAATAGACAACTCCATTGTGGTGCAACAAGTTCTAGAAACCCATACCTAGTTTGTCATGATATACACTGACCTTTGGAGGCTGAGGGCAGAGTGTCGGGGGAACTCTTCCTATGTGTGGATTTCAAACAACTCTGCACCAAAATACACATACGTCTGAACCCCATGTTTGCACCATCTTTCTGAAGTACTCACACACTACACTGCTTATGGGATGATGACAAGGCAACAAGCCTGTACCTGTCCAGTACAAATGCAGCCACTGTTAGGTCTAACTAGACCTTGAATCTGACATTGGTTCACTCTGCAGATACACAGCCTGTCCATCCCTGGGGCCCAACTACACCCAGAGTCCCTGAGATGAGCCATCAGCTCAATTCTGGTGACAGCACCAGGTGCATGTGTATACTTACACACATACACTCACCCACTTCACTGCAAACTGTTAGATAACAGCACACAACAGTACAGTGTGACATTGGACTGGGATCATTGCAAGGATCACCTAAGGGAGAGCCATGCTTGGAGCTTTAGCTGCCTAGGCAGGAGTAGACAAGGGGGCTGTGACTGTCATAGAGACAGCCCTCGAGGGAGTGCAATCCCCTACATCAGGGTTCAGTTTAACGGATCTTTGAGCAATAAAAAATCACCTAATCTGTGAGATTTACTAGAAGACAGAGTCTTCACTCCAAATGCCACTGGGCTTGTATTTCTCAATAGCTCCAAGGCTGGCTGGAATGACTGCACATGTGAAAAGATTCAACAGATTTAATTCAGCTTCACGCACTCACGGTGTGTGCTTTGAAAGACATGCACTGTGTTATCTTTTCTTTTCATGTTCAACCTGGGAACTGTATGTTCAGGCTGGTCTTCCAGAAGCCGAACCCTGCATCTGTAGGAAATACTGATGTACTCACAGCAAATCAAAGCTTCCCTTGTGACACTCAGAGCAGCATCATTTGGGAACAAAGCAATTCCAGGTGTTGTTATCACTGGCTAGGTCTTTTAGTGGAACAGTCACCTAGCTGCCATCCTGTGTGTGCCTTCTGGGTCAGACCCTGGGTCCCCAAGGCATCCTGGTGAGGGGAGGAGTCCATGGCCACCTACTGAGCAGGTGCATGCTCTGCTACCCATCTGTAGGCTCTTATTCTGCGGGGACTGCCCCACTTGACTAACTCCATCTTCAGAGCCAACAATGTGTGGAAGCAGGTTAAGCCACCACTTGAAACGCTTGGATCACGTGCCTGCCAGAGGCCAGGTACTCCACTTCTGATCCAGCTCCCTGCTAAGTATGTCTGGAAGTGCAGCAGAAGCTGGTCTGCATCTTTGGGCCATTGCAACCACATGAAAGACCTAGATGGAGTTCCAGTCTCTTCACTTTGGCCTGGACCAATACTAGCTGTTGTAGCAATTTCGGGGGGAGTAAACAAGTGAATGAAAGAACTCTCTTTCTCTTTCTCTCTGTAACTTTACCCTTCAAATAAGTAAATATTAAAAATCAAAGAGCACACACCAAAACTCTGCAGATCAATATTCAGGAATGTATGAATGTCGATGCAAAAATATTTAATATTCCATAGCAGCAAACTGGATGTAGGTGTATATATATATACACACACACAGGATACATATATAAACATGACCATGCCTGGTTTTTCTCAGAAGTACAAGATTAATTCAACAGTTAAAAATCAAGTCATGGGTCCAGCGCCATGTCCTAGTGGCTAAAGTCCTCCCCTTGAATGCGCTGGGATTCTATATGGACACTGGGTCTAATCCCGGCAACCCCGCTTCCCATCCATCTCCCTGCTTGTAGCCTGGGAAAGCAGTCAAGGACGGACCAAAGCCTTGAGACCCTGAAGCCGTGTGGGAGACCTGGAGGAGATTCCTGGCTCCTGGCTCTGGATCGGTACAGCACTGGCCATTGCACTTGCTTGGGAAGTGAATCATCGGATGGAAGATATTTCTCTCTGTTTCTCCTCCTCTCTGTATATATCTGACTTTGCAACAAAAATAAATAAATCTTAAAAAAAAAACCAAGTCATATAAAATACTCTGATAACATTCCAAAAAGAAAGCTCAAATGATGTACAACAGATGTAGAAAAAGCATTCAACAAAAATTTAGCTTCCATATATGATTTTTCAAGAGAACTTCATCAATTTGGTAAGAGCACCCATTTAAAACAAAAAAGAAAGAAAACAACTCTGGCTAACATTATAACCAAGGGTGGAAGACTGAATGATTTCCTGAGGATGGGTAAAGATAAGTCTCATGTACCCACAGTGTTCCTTCTCTACATCTTATTAGAAACTATAGCCAGTGAAATAACACAAGAAAACCAAGCTTGGCAAGAAAGAAATTGGTGTTCAAACTCAGAATCAACAAGATTGCCCACAGAAAAAAAACTTCAATCTACAAAACAATTCATAAAATAAAAATTAAACTTAGTAAGGTTACAGATTCAAGCTCAATCTATAAAACTTACTTGTATTTCTGTATACAAGCCATGTATACTTGGAAAACAGAATTTAAAGATTTAGTATCTTTAGCTCAAAAGAAGCAAAGGAGAAGAAAAAAAAGAAGGAAGAGGAGAAGGAAAAGAAGAAATGTTAGAAAGCTAACATAACCTGCACAAAATTCATACAAGACAGATCAAGGAAATCGAAGACAAAAAATGGAAAGAAAATTGGTATATACAGATTAGACAACTCAATTTTGCAATAATGTTAATTCTAAGTTGGCCTATCAATTTAAGACAATGTAGATGACAATGTCAAGAAAAATTTTTTAAAACACAGATACATTTCTAAAATTAGTGTGGAAAAAGAAAGCAACTAGAGTAGTTCTGACACTTTTGAAAAGGAAGTTGAAGAGACAGGCACTGTGGTGAGGTGGGTTAAGCTGCCACTTATAGCAGCAGCAACCAGCATTGGATTAGTGGTTAAAATCCCAGTTCCTCTGCTCCCAATCCAACTCTCTGCTAATGTGCCTGGGAAAATAGCTGAGAAAAACCACTTGTTTTTCAGCAGGTGAATGGCTAAGTCTGCAAGGCCCTACCCTGCCTGAGATATGGTATAATCAAAAGGTTGGAAGTAGGGTGGCACAGGGGCATACAAGGCTAAGCCTCCTCATGTAGTACCAGCATCCCATATAGATCCAGGTTAAAGTCCTGACTGCTCCACTTCCAATCCAGCCTGCCTGCTTACAGCCTGAGAAAGCAGCAGAGGCTGGCTCAAATTCTTGGGCCCCTGCACCTTTGTGGGAGATCTGGAAGAAGCCCCTGGCTTTGGACTTGCCTAGCTCCAAATGTTGCGGCCACTTGGCAAATGAACCAGAGGATGCAAGACTTCTCTCTCTTTCCTTCTCTCTCTGTTATTCTGTCTTTCCAATAAAAAAATAAATAAATCTTAGAGGAGAAAAAAGACTGCAAGCATACTACCTGTCTCTGCTTATTTGGCTGTCTAACCCTGACACAGCCACCATGATAGAGAAGAGATACCAGGAGTCAGGCATGGATGACAGTGTCACTGTCAAGGAATAATTTGTCAATGGAACAAGACAAGCAAACAAATCTAACACAACAACATGACACAAAGCCCAATAAGCCCTCTCTGTCTGGTTCAGTCAGTTTCCAAGATCGTGAATGAGAGCATTTCTGATGAAAAACTTAACAGTTGAAATGGCACACACACGGGAAGCTGCAGACGGAGCCTGGCAGGAAACTGAAGGGGGCAGAGTGCATGAGGACCTTGCCTAGCTTGACAATCCAAACTCCTCCTCCTCGGCCTGCAGTGCTGCCCGGTGCCTGCTGGCACACTGCACAACCTGGAGATTCTGCACTACACCGGGCCTCAAACCTGCTTGAGTACAGGAAAGATTTCTTCCTCTCTTGAAGATGTATTTACTTATTTGAAAGGCAGAAAGGGAAGGAGAGAGTAAGAGAGATGGAGGGAAGAGATCTGTCTACCAGTTCCCTCTCCAAATGGCTGCAAGGGCTGGGACTGAGTGAGATGAATCCAAGAACAGAAGCTCCATCAACTCTGTCATGTGGATGTTGCTTTCCCGGGTGCAGCAGCAGAGGAACTAGATTAGAAGTGAGCAGCTGGGACATCAAAGGTGCTCATATGGGATGCTGTCACCCAGGTAGTGGTGGAAACCTGCACCAAAATGCTGGCCCTTAGAAAAGATTTTTTTTCTTCAGAATTTATTTATTTTTATTGGAAAGGCAGATCTACAGAGAGAAGGAGAGACAGAGAAAGGTCCTCCATCCCCTGCTTCATTTCCCAAGTGGCTGCATCAACTGGAGTCGAGTTAATCTGAAGCTAAGAGCCAGGAGCTTCTTCCAGGTATCCCACATGGGCACAGGATCCCACAGCCCCAGACCATCCTCAACTGTCTTCCCAGGCCACAAGCAGGGAGCTGGATGAGAAATAGAGCAGCTGGGGGACAGAATGGCACCTATATAGGATCCTGGTGCTTGCAAGGTAAGGATTTCAGCTACTAGGCTATAGCATCAGGCCCAGGAAAGATGTTTTAAAGGAGATAGGCTTGGCAGAGAATATCTGTCACAAATCTAGATTCAGGTCAAATGGCATCAGAGATTTTACCTCATCATTTAGCTTTCAATGATCCAGAATGTTCTCTTAATATCTGTGGGTTATGCCGGAAAAGCAGCTTGACTTCTGAAACTCACCAGCTATATCAAACAGATTCATGTGCTTTGGCCACTGCCAAAGGATCACAAACAGTGTTGAAAACTGTTCTCTCAGGACTCTGGAAGCCTGAAGTCTGAATCCAAGGTGTTGTGGGGACATGCTCATTGTCAGACTTCTAGAGGAAAAGTCCTGCCTTGACTCTTCCAGGACCTGGTAGCCTCAGATATTCCTTGGCTTAAGATAGTTGAACTCCATCCCCATGCTTCCTTCCTCTAGGGCTGTGCCCTCGGCATGTCTGGCTCCCAACCTTCCTCTTCTTTCCAGCAGACACCAGTCTCTCATGAATCAGCGTTATCCTCAGGAACTCCAACTTAATTCAGTTACCCCTGCAGAGAGCCTGATTCCAAATAAGGTCACATGTTAGGTCTTCAGCCCATCTTTTGAGGGGATACAATTCAACTTGAAGCATCACAATTCTATAGGAAGAGGGGGTATAACAGTACGGCTGGCGTTCATGTGGTGAAGGGACTAATGGCACTTGACTCCACAGAAGTTCAATGGCATTGAGGGCTGCTTCTGCTCCTCTAAGAGCCACCTTTTACAATTGCTCACAAAAGCCAGGCCTCCCCGGAACCCGATAGTTTCCTATAATTCAGGCTACAACTCTTCCTAAAGTTGCCCAAACTGGTGCTCACAGATGTAAAATCTAATACTTTTATTTTTTTGCACTTGCCTTCTCCTGTGTTCCAATTTCCCAAGTCTCAGCAAAATCTTTGTTTAACAGCCTGGCCTCTGCACAAAATTACCAGGGTAGTTACTGGCTCTGAGAGAGAAGAAACAAATCTGTCTCTACTTACAACTCCCCAAACCTGCCACATATTCTGCGGGAAGAAGTGGCCATATTTATTGCCATTTGTTGTGGCTTAAAGGGACTGCGTTGAACTGCACATACCCAAAGTAACGGCAGGATTAAACTTTTGGTACACACACACACACACACACACAACAGCGGTGTTTTAAAACCAAGATTGGTGAAGGTCATGGTATCTTCTCTTCATCGGTTTATGTATCCTCTCAGTAAATACACATTAAATGCACGCTCTGCCCATAATGTCCTAGGGATGTGAAGTCATGAATACTCAGTGTTGTGTTGTCCTCTACAAGACCTTGACCTTGTTCTGAGAGCAGGGAATGCTTTGTTGCCCTCCAACTACAAGGAGACCTCTCCCCATGGTCATGAAAACCATGCAAGAGCAGACATTTCCCTCTCTTTCTGCCTCGCCTTCTCCACGCAGTCCAGCATCAGACCACATCAGGGGCACCTGGAGACACCTGACACATTCCTCTAAATCCACAGCCACAGTGTGCCACCCGCCCTCAGCTGGGGAGCAGAAACAGCTGATGGCAGAGAGTCATGTGATCAGTGCCCTCACATGGCCTCCTCCTCAGAGACACGCTCCTGGGAAGCAGGGGGAGCTGGGATTGTGGGGAGGGGGCCCTGGCGCCTCAGCTGTCTGGGAGAACCCGCAAGGCAGCTGCCAGCTGCTCATCCAGATATAGCCCTGCTGTCCTGAGAATATGTCAGCTTCTTATTCAACAAGAAGGAGTATTTTTAATTCTCTGGCACTTGTGCCCCATTTAGAATATTACTGCAGTCACTAATCAGGGAGGCCCAACTGCTCCAGACGCCTAGGAGCTCCTGGAGCTTTTCCAGGCTACCCGGAGTCAGCAGAACACAAGGCAGCCAGCCTGTGGAGCTCTGCGGGGGCAGGGATGGTGGGGGAGCTGACCTTCTTGGAGGAGGCTGCCACTGAGTGCAAGAAATGAAATGCTGGAGCCCAATGCAGCAATCAGTATCTGAGAAGAAGCTATCAACGGGGAGAGTCTTGCTTGTAGCAAGACATCATACTCATCTGACCAGCCAATGGTACTATCCACCATTGTATGAAAAATAAAGAACAGCTAAAGTTAAAGAACTCTTGGACAATGCCCAGTGAACCCGCCAATGGGCCTGCCCTAATGGCAGCCCATGCACGTAAGATGATGCTCATCACAGTATTCCCTGTTAGAGAAAAACGTGGACATCCTCCCGAAGTTAAACAGAGAGAAACAGGAAAGGGAACTCTTCCCACACAGGAGTCTGATCAGTAGCAAATCCTCATGCAATCCGGTAAGGGAAGTATGTTGTTTACTCCCATTGCCCAACTGGAAAACTAAAGAGGGTAACTTGCCAAGGAGCCCTAAGAAGCAAACTGAGGTTCAAATTCAGGCCATCTTGGGCACTCACCTACCCCAAAGTATGCAGAGACCAGCTACATTCACAAAATGGGAACAAAGGTAAAACTCACAGCTCCCACATACAGGGCTTCCTCTAAGACAGAAAAGAGAAAAAGATCCAAGGCATGGGTAAGTGCTGTTGGGAAATGTGCTGGCCAGTCCTATGGATTAGGTAGCAGTGAAATGGCATGGTTTGATTGAACTTGGGCTCTCTAATAACAGCATACAGATTCCTGAACTACCAAAAAACCCAGTAAGACATTGATAAATTACTTCCAGGCTCAGACAAGGGATCCCATGATATAGACAAATTCTGATGAGGGTCACCAGGATGGCCCCGAGACAGACAGCAGACCCCTTGACATCAGATAACCAACACTTTCATACTGGGTAAGAGTAAGTACACAACGATTTATAGGGATGTATAATATTATAGGGCACAGATCACAGTATGACCAGGGAAGAGTTAAATCACAAGGGATTTGCATGACAGCACGCAATAGAACTGCTGAAAGGCACAACCCCATCTGATCCCTAGAGGCCTTAAGTGAACTAGGCACATACATTACTCATGAAGAGAAATGCATAGTATCACGAAGATGCAAATTCTTCAAATAGTGAATTGAACTTGAATGCACTTCTATTTAACAACCCAACACAACTTTCATGCTAAAATTTACACAGAAGACCAAAGAGCAAAGAGTAGCCAGTAAGCATCTGAAAAGAAAGAAGTTCTAAGAAGAAAAGCTTGTCTTATCAGACATCAGCAATTATGATGAAGGGGCCAGTTTTGTGGTACAGCAAGTTAAGCCACCACTTTCAACACCATCATTCCATATCAGAGTACCATTTAGAGTCCTGTCTGCTCTGCTTTCAACACAGCTTCCTTCTAGTGTGCCTGGGAAGGCCAACAGATGATGGTCTGAGAGCTTAGGCTCCTGCCACCCACCCGGGAGACCTGGTGGAGTTCCCAGCTTCAGCCTGGCTCAGCCCTAACCTCAGAGTCCCCTCATGGGGGTTACTACAGGGAAGATCTCTCGTTTTCTGCTCTGTCTGTATCACTCTGCATTTCAAATAAATAAATGTTTTTTTAAGGAAAAAAAATTATTGTAAAGCTACACTAATCAATAAATGGTGGCATCAGTACAGGAATAGCTAAGTTAACCACCAGAATAAAACACACATCCCTGAGGAAAACACTAATGGCTATATGTTAGTTTTCTAGGTGACAGAAGTGCCAAGTATATTCCCAGGGCATATGAGGACTACTCATATGGAATAAAAACAGGATTGTCCACTTGAGGAAAAAATTTTTAATTTTAAAATCCAACTTACTCCAAACATAAAAATCAATTTTAATTGCTTTAAGAATTTAAATGACAGAAACCAACTTCATGATTTTATATAGATGTTTCTGATCAAAAGGGGGGAAAATTCTTAAGCTACAACAAAAAGCCAGGCAAAATAAATGGTAGATGTGGAACGGGGGGTTAGCCTAGTGGTGGACATGGTCACATTTCACAATGGAGTGACAGGGTTCAAAATTCCCACGTGATTCCTGATTCCAGCTTCCTGCTAATGTAGACTGTAGGGACGGTGGTGATGGTTTGAGTGATCAAGTTCCTGTCATCCACCTAGAAGACTTGAATTAAATGCCCAGCTCTTAACTCCTCCCCTGCCATTGTGGGCATCTGGAGAGTTATCCAGAATAGGACCTCACTCTCTCCCCTGCATACATGCATATGTGTAGATGTATGCACACACATATGTGTACCTCTCAAATGATTCATTTTAAGAGATATAAATTATGGATTTAAATAAGTAGATGGATTTGACTACATCCAAATTAGGAGCTCCAATTGTTTCAATGGAAACTTCTGAGGTCATCAAAAGGACAAATAAGAAAATACTTTCTGTAACAGTTAAAACTGACCATGGAGTAATACCAATAATATGGAAGGAACCACTACAAACCATTAGGAAAAAATCTTGGATCCAATGGAAAACTGAGCAAAGCTATAAAGGGTCACTTCATAGACTAGGAGACAGGTATGAACAAGAAAGCTGGAGAAATGTGATGCTTTTGATAAGAAATACAACTCCAGATCACAGCAAAATTCAAATTTGTATACATCCTGTGGAAACAAGCTAAGAAGCTGCCATGTGTTTTCGGAGAATCTGCCACCCTTTGCTAAAAGGAGGATAAATGGACTCAATTGATTTAAAATGTTTGTTGCCCAACATAAACATTCGTGTCTCAATAAATTAACAGTGTCACTCTGGAAGATACTCTTCCCTGTATCTGTTGGGAAGCACACACGAGAATGGCCACAGTAGCACAGTCCACAAAGTCACATCTTGGCCTCAAGTTTAATGCCCATCCACAGGAGAATGGATTAAGGAGACACTGCCATCAACAGCATCCTGTTGTAATATTACCTAACCTCAAAATGCTGTGTCATGAACTCCAGTAATACACAGTCATGATGAGACTGTGTCATGTAACAATTCAATTCTCAATTACCCAAAATAAGCAGAGACTTAGAAAAAAAGAAAGACACCTCTCTCTCCTTGGCTAGACAAATGATGTAACCTCATCCAAGCAGAGGGCAACATTGTTTACTAAAGACAATTTTTTAAACATGAAAACCCTTCTTGAAATTTCTCAAACCAATACCATAAATGAAATCTCTACACCAGCAACCACAGTGAGATAAATTGGGATTTGAATGGCAGAAGATGGAGGCTTAGCTGCAGACACTTTTATTTATGCACGCATTCAGGGAGAGCTAAGGCAGAATTCCACAACCCGGATGATAGAAGTTAATAAGAACATCCAGATATGGAATTTGGGAAGGAAATGGCTTCTCATCAGTCTGTCTGCTGGAACCAATTGCCCGAGATAAAGCTCAGCCACACCACTAAAAATGGATAATCGAGAGTTTATCGAACAACTGAAAAAGTGGTAATAAAAGAGATAATGTGTTACCAAGAAAGAAGGCAATATAGCTGGAACAACAGGAGAAGCTGGCAGGGGATTTTAGATTTCAAAACTGTTCATGTTCTTCCCCTGAGGGAGGCTTACTCTCCTAAGGGAGTTCTGGAGAACCAGGGACAAAGAAACACAACAGTGGTCCCCCCTCACGCATGAGGGATAGATTCCAAGACTTCAGTGAATGCATGAAGTTGCAGATAGTACCGAACTTTGTATGACAGTTTTTCTACGCATGCTTACAGGTGATACATATGTATCTATGACACATAGGCACAGCAAGAGATTAACTACGACAATTAATATAAATCAGAACCACTGAAATGCTACATCATAATAAAATTGCCTGCATCACAATCCCAGGGTTAAGGGACCAATTTTAGGTAAAACACAAGTATCTGCACACAATCTCCCATATTGTGGAAGTTGATCCCATAGTCTGATAGCTACTAAGTGTGTAAGAGTGATAAGCATCAGGCCCGGCGTAATAGCATAGTGATTAAAGTCCTCGCTTTGCACGTGCCAGGATCCCATACGGCCGCCAGTTCTAATCCCGGCAGCCCTGCTTCCCATCCAGTTCCCTACTTGTGCCTGGGAAAGTAGTGGAGGATGGCCCAAAGCTTTGGGACCCTGCATCCACATGAAAGACCCAGAAGAGCTCCTGGCCTCAGACTGACTCAGTTCCAGCCGTTGCGGTCACTTGGGGAGTGAACCATCGGATAGAAGATCTTCCTCTCTATCTTTCCTCCTCTCTGTATATTTGCCTTTCAAATAAAAGTATGTAAATCTTAAAAAAAAAGAGAGTGATAAGCATCCTCACTGTGGCTAGGATGGTTCCACTGCCACTGGCACAGAACAGGATGAATCAAGAGTTCATCACACTACTCAAAACTGTGTGTGAAGCAGAGTTTGCAAATTCTTTATCCACCTTAGTTCTCTGCTTCATATTTTCAGAATGTGGCTGAACTTGGAAAACTTGTACAGATGAAACTGTGGAATGCAAAACTGAAAATCCAATGTTTCATAACCCAACTTAAAACAGAGGTATTTCAGCTGCTTACAATCTCTGCATCAGAACAAGAAGAGGGCAAAAGAACAATCAACTCAAAGAATTAGACTGGCATCATTCACAGATAAATAGGCAAGGCTGCCAGGTAAAAACTCCTGCCTCAACAGTGTGCAAAGATCGTAAACAGATATGCTACTTTTATGTTTCCTTGACTCTAGACAATGACTTAAAATCAAAGATTTAGTTCACCCAGGTCAAAATACCAGGCACCAATAGAATCCAGAACAACAATAACAACAACAACAAAAAAAAGTGTGAGCAACTGGCAAATAGCCATTTCAGGAGAAACTCATCGTACTTCTCTCTTCTTCCTCCAATAAGACATCCTGGACTTCCTCCCTGGATTCCTTGAAATCTCTTACCCAACTGACAGCATTAATATCTACCTTTGTTCTGCCATATACAGACTAAGAATGGTTAAGTTAGATGTCATGATGTAATTACCAAACTAGGCAAATACCCACTGAATGGGAATTCTAGAGTTAGACAGCATGCTGAGCACTGGAAGTAAAGCAGCCCACACACCCCAACATGGTGCCTACCAAATGGAGCCTACTGTTTTGCAAAGCAAAACAACCCTTCATCACATGGTTATAATAGTATGTTTGATTACAAATCAAAGTAAGGTCTATAAAGGGCAGATAGGGCACTGAGGGACCTGATTATGTTGGCAAGAGTGGAAATGGGGATCAACAAGTGACTTTTAAACCGATTTCTGAAGGATGAAAGCAAAGTAGAGTTCGAAAGGGTATGTGGGCAGCAGGAAGAGCAAATAAGGTAGAGAAAACACGTATGTGTGAAGTCAAGTCCTACCTAGAAGGATGAAGAAGGTCATGTCCAAGAAGCTGGGCTTTTACCCTAAATCAGTGGAAATATGAACCTGATTTTGGAGTAGAAGAGGGTACATATGGTAGATGACTTTCACATTTTGCATTTTGAAACAATGTCACTCTGCACTCTCACCACCCATAAAACCCAACTTGCCCTCTATACCTGTAACTAGAGAATGACCCTGGAGTCTCTAAGAGGACCAATTCCAAAGTCAAGGTGGGAAGGAGATCATTTGCTCATGCAAAAATACAAGAGGACTTAGATAAGACACACCAGATACACATGTACAGACAAAGGTCTGAGGGCCACACCAAATTCGGAGAGGGCAGCACATAATTTCAGATTAGAACAGATTCACAAATAGGAAGGCCCTCAAATGTTGAAAAACAAAATCAGGATAATTAGTGCCTAGACTGTAAAGATGAAGAAATACTCATCAATTGCAGTTGAAGCTGGCCCCTGATTTTGACAAGAGAAGGTCAGAAGCCACTGGTGGCATCTAAACATCAGCAGTCTAGTGGGCGTGGGATGGATGGATCTCCATAGCCACAGGTGTTATCAGCATGCCCTCACCCACTAGGAGAACTGGCAGAGGTGAACTGACCAAGGTGCCCACTAGGTCTCACTTAGTTGGTGAGGAGAGGAGAGGAGAGGAACTTCTTAACACAGATAAAAATGCAGGCATGGCCTTCATCAACCCAAGATTAAACCCTCGAGTCCCTTGAAGGACTCTGAACCCTCTAAAGAAAGCTCTCAATGCACCATGCACCACACAATCATCATTTATCCTTGTCTTAGCCTTTCTCGCAGGAACCTTGACCTAAATGCCATGACTGGCATGGGAGAGTCCCTCTGAAATTCATAGGATGAAGCCCCAACCCCAATGTTGAGCACATCTGTGGAAAGTGATTAGATGCTGGGGGCAGAGCCATTTTAGGTGAACTAGAATGGGATCATGTTGATCTTTGCTCCTGGGGCCACACGCAGACTCAGTGGGAAGAGGCCTTGAGCCAGGAAGTATGCTTCACCAGACACCACATCTGTTGGCACTTGATCTTGGACTCACAGCCTCCAGGACCACAGGAAACACATTTGTGTTCTTCATAAGCCACCCATTTTCTACTGTTTTGTTAGGGATACTCATGACTTTGCATGGGGAGGAGAGAAAATACCACGCCCTCTTCAACAGTATTGAATACTAACTAATCCTGATGTTTAGAAACCTGGCCCCAGTCACAGAAATAGCTAATGAAGGTCAAGTGGAAATCAGAGATTTGACCTTGGTCGGTTCCATAGAAGGCCAGTGGGACCTCAGACCTATCTGAGGGTTGTTTTCCCATTTCCTGGGAGTATGTTTGGAGCAGATGTCTCTGACAACACAATGAGCATCTCAATCGACTCTCTGAAAATCAAGTCAGGGCTAATAAGGCAGAAAGGGCAAAATGGAAACAATTTCCCTCCTCTGACCCAAACTACAAAACCAAAGCACTACTGCATCCCCTGGGGAAATCATGGGAATTAGCTCCATCATTAAATATTTAAAATGTGCAAAGCAGAGAAATCCAATCACATCCCTATATAACTTTCTAGATAGGCAGCTGCAAAAGACAATGAGTCCTATACAGTGACCATGGATTATCATAAAATTAATCAAGTGATGACTCCAATTGTAATCTGCTGTTCTTGATACAGTCTCTTCACTGGATTGAATCGATACAAACTCTAGCTACCGGTGCACAGTCATTGATCTGTCAGTATTTTCTCCCTCAATCTGAATAGCAAGAAAACAACTAGAAGCATTCTGCTCCTCTGGGTAAGCAGAGCAATAAAACTCCATAGCCATATCTGAAAGCCATTCTGGCTTTGGGCAGTCCATAGAATCAAACTGTTGATCATCCACTAGGACACCATCCTGGCCCAGGCCCCTGATGACACCATGATGATGTCACGGAAAGTATAAGCTAGCAGGTACAGAGTACATATGTGTATACCTGGTACAAAATAACCTCTATGAAAATTAAGGAACTTGAGAACTCAGTTAAGCTTTTGACAAACCCATGACACTGGGGTTTGTCAAAATATACTGTGTAGAATGAAGACAGAAATGCTGCTCTCCATTAACAAAGAAACCTTACCCAGGTGAGCCTTTCTAGATTTAGAAGCAACAGAAGCTGCATTTGGGTGTGCCATGCCAGCCTACCCACTGGTTGACCGGAAACGTTTTACAATGCCCAGAGAAAAGGTAAGCTTTCTGCCTTGTCCAGGTGACAACAGTTCAGATGCTCGGTTCCTGTAACTTGGGACTCAAAAGGCTGTACTGAGTGAAGCTATACATGGAGCCTATGCAAGGCAGAGAAGCAGGAGATTCTTAGGGATGGGAAGCCAAGTGATGCCCTCCTTTGCAAGTCATCTCTCTTATTTTTGCAAATAAGCTTCCAACTCTAACAGGCTTAAGAGAGGAGGAACAATGGATACCATGCCAGTGTGCAAGTTGATTTGCTTGGTACAAACTGGATACATTCAGATTCACTGAGTGCAAAAAGTTGGGCCTCTGCATCAGCCTTCCACAACCTGGTAGCAGTGGTACACACCTGGTCATCCTTGCTCAGGTCCAAAGGCCTTTGGAAGTGTACTTACCACCTGCATATTCGGGCCACGCATAGCCTCTCTTTCAACACATACAGGACTTCTGTCAGTCGGGGTGTGGGAAACAGATTTCAGGCATGCTGTCAACTTCACTTGCAAACCATGCCAGTCTCATCCAAAATCAGACAGCCTTGGTCAGTGGCCAACTTTTAGGCTAGCCTGTCATATGGCCACTCACCTGAATGGTGATCATTTTATTCAATTCCCTATACCTTCAATGCTTTCAAGTCCTTTAACCAAGCCCCCACAGCAATCCAAGTCCCAACACACATTCAGTCCCCCTCACCTTTCAAACGCCTGTGCCACTTCAAACCTCCACGTGGATGTTTTCTCACCTACCATCCCTTTACTAACGAGACCTTTCTCCCATTTCAGTTTTTAGGCCTTTGCTCTAATGCCAGCTTCCTAATAACACTTACCTTGCTATTGTATTAAAAATTCAATCTCGGGGCCAACTACTATGGCATAGCAAGTTAAGCTGCTGTTTACAGTGCTGGCATCTCATTTGGGTGCCATTTTGGGTCCCAGCTGCTCCACTTATAACCATCTTCCTGCTAATGCACCTGAGAAAAGCAGCAGAGGAAGTCTCAATTGCTTGGGTTTCCTGTACCCATGTGGGAGACCTGAAGGAAACCCCAGGATCCTACTTTCAGGCTGACCCAGCCCTAGGCACTGCTCTGTTCTTGAAATAAATAAAATGAATCTTTAAATAAAATAAAGATATAACTTCTCTAAACATCACACATCTCCTTTCCCTCTGTTTCCCACTTTAGCAATTATCATCTGACAGCATACCATATTCTTACTCATTGTGTCTGCTGCCCGTCTCCTCAACATTTCCTCTGGGCACGGACTCTAACGTTCATTTTCCTGCCTCAGTCTCCAGAAGTATGCCAGTTTCATAACAGCTGTCTAAAGAAAAAGAAATTTCATTGGATAAACATACCTGGATGTGAGTCAACCAAAGGACAGAAGCCATGTGGTTCCCTTTTGAATTCCAATGCCCAACCTCTTGTCCAGTTTGGAGAAAATTCAACTATACTTATACACTTTGTAGAAGAAAGGGTTATTCCTCTTACTGAAGATTCTGCAAGAGATTATATATTTTCTAACACCCCAATCACCACAGTAAAAAAAAGCAGAAATTGGATCACCTTATCCAGTTTCTAAAGTTGATGTAAACGATAGAAAGCTATGTAACATCTAAGAAGTACTGATGCCTATCAGAGCAATCACAGGTCCAATCACAGAGGTCATGGCAAGGTAGGACTCAGCCATGGCCCTCACGTCAATCATAAAGTCACCAAGCGGCTTCACTGTGCTTGCTGTGGCCCAGGATTCCCTGGTTATTTCACATTTCTTTCACCTGATCCTAAAGACATCCCAATGTTTGTGTGAGTTGACAAATATCCTAACAAATCATAATCTTCACTGGCTATGTGAGCAGGAGTAGCTCCCACTGCTTGTAATCCGAACCCAGATGATACAGGAAGTAGGGAAGGATATGGTCAGAAAGCAGGAGCTAGGAGAAGAGATTCCAAAGACACAAAGCACTGCAGAGTGGACATGGAGGTTGGAAGCTGAGGGACTTCCAGAGCCAAGAAAGAAGCCTCCGGCAATCATGTGGACCAGACAGCACTCAGAGTCACCAGCACCAGCAAAGCTCACCAGCATTATGCCTGGATGTAGGCTGATCAAGAAGACAGGACCAGAGACGAGTGAACAGCAGGAATTAAGCCGGGGACTGTGCTAATGGTCATACTGGCTCCTAAGAGCAGTGTTACATATCTCCATTTCTCAGCCCCTGGAGCCTGGAACAGAAAAGGGTCTTGGGAAAAAAATCCAAAGCACAGCAAGCCTTCTTCATGTTTAGGCATAATAGAGTCAGAAACACATGTTGGTTTCTCAACCCTTCTCTAAATTAGATTTGGACTTGTTTTCTAACTTCTGCATTCTTATCTTCCGGGAGTCAAGGGCAATGCCTGGCACATAGTATGTCTCCAGCAATTATTCATAACATTTAAAACAAAATAATGAGCTTAAGTCCTTTCCTTTCACATCCTTCAAACTTTTGTGATACTTCATCTCAGAGGGTTCTGAGGAATGCTTGGCCACATCCCTCAGTCTTTCTCTTTTGAGTCTTTGGCTCCCATTTCCAAACTCTTCTCCTTCTTTTCCACTACAATTCTGTCTCCTCACAATACGGTGAGTATTTGGACAGTCAGAACCACGTAGCTGAGAAACCTGGTCTCCTATTAGCATCCAGAGGATAAAGGTGCCCTGATGAGGGACAGTATCAGTCTAAAGCCCAACACTGGTTCCTTCATCTGTACAACAAACATTTACAGATGCCACTATCCTGATGATCTCATAGATCCAAAAGAAAAGGCCATACACATGTGACCATGGATATCAGAGGGTATAGGAAAAACAGAATTGCTTTTGCTGATTTGCTGCATTTAAATTCTACCTTTGTCACATACTTGCTGCAATAAGATGTCTATTTGGAAAAATGACCCAACTGTCTTCAAGGCATCGTTCCCACATTTATCTGCAGGAATAATAGCCCAAAATCAAATCACTGGCACACGGATAAGTACACAGAGACATTTCCCACTTCTTCCTACTCTTCGCTTTTTCTCTTTGCCTCTGTGGAACCTAGCAAGAGGCTGGGTAAGGAGTAAGCACTCAATTTCAAGCTGTTAGAGAAGGTACAGAGCCCTGAAGGAAACTTTGGTAAGCACCAAAAGTCACCCCAGACCACTGACTAGTACGCATCAGGTTTCCCACTGTCCCCTGTCATTTTTGAAAGAGTTGGGGTGGATGTGCATTTAGCACCCTTCCCTAGAATCCTTGAGCAAGAACATCTGGGCCACAGGCCATTTGGCTAAACTGACCCTGTGGTCACCAGAACATGGTGCATACACAGAAGGCAGCTATACGATCCAAAGAGTCATATTGTCCAGCTGACAACTCCAGTGCCCCTCCAGCCTTGAGGCATTCATATGAATTCAGGTAGAAGACCCGACAACTGAAAAGGATCAAGTAGTCTGGAATAGTTCTGAATGTGAACTTATGCCATGGCCAAGAAGGGAAGAGGTAAAGAGGATATAAGTCCTATCTGGATTTTGCAGTCACTGAGAAATAGGAAGCAGGGCAGGGAGAAGTGGTAGACATTTCCCTCCCCAGTGCTCAGGCCCATGGAAGGGCACTCCCACCTCTGAGCCCAACAATGTACTCCAGACTCAGCCTCATCACAGATGCTCTGCATACCTCCCTACTTGGCAGTCTCAGGTAACTCCTGACCTGCCCACACAAAGCTGCCAGATACTGTGTTTGCCACACAGGTCCAGCCCAAGGAGAATGACAGTGCAACAATGCTCACAACCAGGTAGGAAGGACTGCTCACCACTGTTTCATGCAGAGGGAGTAAGGTAGATTCTGGCCCTGAGACACAGAGACAGACTTTCTGTGAGCACCTTCATGCATGGGACAGAACCAAGCCCTGGCATCAGAAGCCTCCTGTTGAAACACATCGAGATGGTTGGCACAGTCACAACTCCCTGGGTACCCACAAGTGCAGCAGCCTGACTCACTCTAGTTCTCCGGTCTCCCACACCCCTGTAGCAAGAGATAACATAGGCTCACATAAAACCATGGCAATCGCTCCAAGGCAGACAGCATCCCATGCCAACATGTCTGGGAGAACTCTACCGAGCTACATACGCAGCATTCTCATACAGTATGACAACGTTTCTCTCTGCCAACAAGTCCTGTGTTCTTTATTACAGTTCTGAGGACAACAGCAACCAGCTGGCTCGGGGACGTGCACATGATATGATGGCAGGTACCCTCGTCTTCTTCTGGGCCAAGCCTGCTGGGAACACTTCTTCCAGACCTGTGAGCATATGTGTAGACCACCAGCCCCATAGACATGCAACTGGAATCCAGAGCACAGACCTGTCTCCTAACTCTGCCAAAAGTTGAGGTCAGAAGGCTGCTGCATGACTGAATCTCCAGCAGCCTCAGACCCAGGGTTCTAACAAGACGCACATGACATCACCCTTTCCTCCCTCATAATGCAACCTAACATTTATCCACATGTGGGTAACTCCAAGAGAGTGTGCATCCCCAGTTCACAATGGACAACAGACCCCTGAGATGTGGGATGAGTGGGTTACACTCCCCAAACTAGGATGAGATACTAGTCGAGAGGGCTAAGTTGGGATACAGTGGTTCCTATTGAACAAGGAGAGCCTCTGACTAAGGTCCAATCTTCCCAGCCAGAGGGAGAAGAGAGAAGGAGATGGGCAGCTTGGACCAAAGGCCCAGAGGCTAGACAAGACATGGCTTCTATATTCCAGGGGAGTCTGTGGATTTCCGCCCATCTCCCACCTGCAGTGCTATCATTGGCAGCCCTGCCCACAGCTTCTTCCTGGGCCCCACATCTGCCTCCTCCACTCCACCTGCTTTTAGCACAGACCCATGCCCCTCTGGGTGATGAAGTTCCACTGGAGACCATTCTCTTTCATTAAAAGATTCATTTATTTTTATTGGAAAGGCAGATTTACAGAGAAAAGGAAGAGACAGAGGGAAAGATCTTCCATCTGCTGGTTCACTCCCCAAACAATTGCAAGGGGCAGGAATGAACCAATCCAAAGTCAGGAGCTTCTTCCAGGTCTACCTCGTGGGTGCAGGGTCCCAAGCACTTGGGTCATCTTTGACTGCTTTCCTAGACCATAAGCAGAGAGTTGGATTAGAAGTGGAGCACCCAGAACGAAAGTTGGCACCATATAGGATACTGAAGCTTGCAGGTAGACAATTAGCCTAATGATTCTCCATGCTGGCCACTGGACACCACTCTAATAACCATCCTGATTCCTTGGCCTCACGCTCCCACCAGGATAGTCACAGTGGCCTCACTGGGGAAGAGGAGGCAGCAACTATGAGTTCCTGAGAATCTGTGGGCTTCAGGGATCTTGCCCATGATCTCAGCCCCATTTCAAGCAACCCACATCCCATTCAGAAGGAAAAGCAGGTGGATTGTGCATACTCCACTTAGGATAAGGGAAAGGATTTTATATGGGATGCCTATGCCAAGGTCTTATCCGAGTTTCCATATCATCCTCCCAGGAAGGGCCTAGGAGGTAGTTGGTGTTCTCTGTCCAGCACAAATAGGGAGGCAGAGGTCTTGGAGAAAGCATGTGCCTTCCTTCGAACCACAAAGCTAGCATGGCAGCTGTAAAGCAGCAGATCGGGCTTCTGATTCCAAGCTAAGACTTTAGGAGCCAAACACCAGACCAGGGCACATACACCTGCAGTCAAGGGAAGCCTGAATCAAGCACCGTGGTGCCACAGCCAGCCAGCCACTGCCACACAGGAGCCTTGGAAACATCCCCCTAGCTGCCCTAGCATGGGACAAACATGACAGACACCACAGGTCACCTGAAGACAGACTCCATTTGCACTCATATATATAACACACAAGTCTCAGGTACACCCTGAGCGGCAAGTGAGGTGGTACAGTTATACTGAGGAGCTAAGCTAAACTAAGCCCACGTGAGACAACTGGTCTCCTGCAGATGGGGCTCTCTCCCACATCTGTGAAGTACCAGACAGGAGCAAGCAAAGGAACCAGCATGGAGCTGGCTGCCTACATGCCCAGTGACTGACAGGATGGCTCACAGCTGCTGGCAGACTGGCAGGCCTCCAGGCAGGACGGCAGGAGTCAGGGCTGCCCCTCAGCTCCAGCCTGCTTGGCCCCTATCTGCAGCTGTGGGACCCCCAGGTGCCAAGCTGCACTGAGTTTCAGCCTTCTCTGCTTATTTGCTGGGTGACCTTGATAAAGGTACTCGGGCTCTCCAAGGACCTTTCCTGCCTGTTAGATGAGGTCAAGTCAGGGGATGAGCTGCAGGTCAGAGAAAGCAGCAGACAGAAGAAGAATAGAAAGTATTTTGCAATTCATCATCATTAGTTCCATCCCTACTACCTGCAAAATGCTGAGGCGTGAGTCATGTCTCCTGGGCCAGCATCGTGGGGCTCTGTCTGTGAAGTCCCACAAGGACAGCTGGGCCTGCCAGAGTGCCATGTCCTCCTAGCTCCTTGTGGGTATGGTGACAAAAGCCATAGATTACGGAGCCTTTAGTTAACTAAATCATACTGATGGGAGTATAATACACACACACAAGAAAGTGTGCCTGGAGGTAAGCCGAATCCCAGCAGCCCCCAGAACTCGGGCCAGCTGCTCTGCCAGGTGTTTCCAATTCTCCAACATGGCTCACTCAACCTGGACCAACCTGCTTGGGAGGGGGATGAAAGTGTCTGGGAGCCACTTGGCCATGCAAAGAAGCTGTCCAGATCAAAGCTTGGAAGGAATGTGCCTGTAATCGTGGAGTTTGATCACAGGCCTTGATCTCCCAAATGGAAGGCAGTCCAATTAAGAAAAGGCATTTGCTCCCCGTGGCGGTGTCTCTGGGTATCTAGAAGGAGGCTCCCGGTGATCTGCCACCTCCTCGCTGAGCCTGGCCTTGTGCAAGGCTGTACTTTGATCCACTGGTGCCCTCCCCAGTGAGCAGGAATTAATTTAGCAAACTTCTTTCCGCCGGTGAGAGACAGGGATGACAACCACAGACATCTATTTTTAGGTGGGTGGTTTTTTTTTTTTTTTTGGTTGCTTGGGTATTTTTCTTACTTTCCATTTAAAGTTTTGTTTTGCTTTGTTTTTAGGGAGACATGAGGGTCACAGCAAAAACTAGACAAAGAGTAGAGCACTTCCCTCTGGTCTTCCCCCCTCCCCACAGCTGCACAGCCTCCCGGAGCAGCCTACATTGACACACTCTCACCCAAAGTCCAGGGTGGATGTAAGGTAGATGTATGCGTTTAAACCCACTTAAACTTCCCATTCATCCTCAAATAATATTCCTTGAAAACAAAAGGATTTATTCCTGTATTCAAAAGGCAGAGAGACAGAGACAGAGATCTACCATCACTAGCTTATTCCCCAAATGGCCACAATGGCCAGAGCTGAACAAGTCCAAAGCCAGGAGTCAGGAGCTTCCTCCAGGTCACCTACATGGGTGCAGAGGTCAAGAACCCAGCCATCTTCCACTGCTTTCCCAGGCATATTAGTAGGAAGCTGGGTCAGAAGTGGAACAGCCCAGAATCAAACTGCAGCTTTCTCTTCTTCACCATTTCTTTGTAACCCCTCCTACTCACATGACCACTATGCATTCCAAGCGCCCGCAGCCTGAGCCACTGTCTCCCCATCGAACACCTTACCGCTGCTGACCTGTGAATCCAACACAACGTACACAGCCAGCAAGGCCCCAGAACCGAGACGCTATCCTCTGTCTCACCTCGCTCCTACCTCTCCAAGTCAAATTACTTCTTTTTTTTTTTCTAAGATTTATTTATTTTTATTGCAAAGTCAGATACACAAAGAGGAGGAGAGACAAAGAGGAAAATCTTCCATCCATTGATTCACACCCCAAGCGGCCACAACAGCTGGAGCTGAGCCAATCCGATGCCAGGAGCCCAGCACTTCTTCTGGGTCTCCCATTCAGGTGCAGGATCCCAAAGTTTTAGGCCGTCCTCCACTGCTTTCCCAGGCCAAAAGCAGGGAGCTGGATGGAAAGCGGAACTGCTAGTACTAGAACTGGCACCCATATGGGATCCCAGCGCATTCAAGTAGAGGACTTTAGCCTCTAGACTATTGCACCAGGCCCAAGTTCAATAATTTCTTCAGTCAATTCCATTAGCATGACCTGGGAAAGCTCTTTCCCATGGCTGTGCTATATATACTAAGAGCTTCACTTGGATTACAGGAAAAACAAATCAACAAAAAAGGGTACTAAAAGAAAAATTACCACAATCATGTCTATATTCCATGCTAATTTAATGAGCTCACTCATTGTGCTCATTCATTAACTGCTCTTTAGTCCATCTTCTTCAGGGCCTCTTCTTCAAGGCCAGCCTCTTACATTTCCAAGCTGTGAAGACAGAAGATGAGCTGCCAGCTTTCCCTTTGCCAAGACTCCTAGCCTGCATTACATGCTGCTGAAGAGGAGGTGGGTAGGGTCTCCACGCTGACAGCTCTTGAGCCACAAACAGAGCACTGGTTGGAAGAGGGCAGCTGCGATGAGACTGCCCAGGGAGAACTGGACCTGGTAGGCACTGCTCTCTCACTGTCCCACAGCCATGCACTTGCTTCCCCTATGCACCCTCTCCCACTGTCCCATAGTGGTGGGCTGACAAGGATGCACTCCCACCTCTCCAAAGTGACAATGAGGTATGTAAGGCCACCAGCCTTGGGGCCTGGGTCCCCAGGCAGCCATCATGGTGTGCAGGATTGAGAGTGAGGGCCTCCCTGTAGCGCTCATCTGTCACACATCAAATGAGAAAAAAAAAACAATCTATTTTTGTCCCCAGGCAGTAAGCCTACAACTCTGATCGGCCCAAAATATGCCAGGCTAAATTTGCCTGAGAACTGCTCTGGGTGGTCCATGGCACTCCCTAAGAAACAACACCAAGAACCTCCTCCCCTACAATGAGGTGAGGGGTAGAGACTCTGTAAGGTCAGCCGGTCTGAGCCAGCGCAAGGTAATCCAGCCCCCGGAAGTGCGACATTCCTAATTCAGAGCCCCTTGTCTCAGTCCTCTGCAGACCAGATTTCTGCCAGTCCACAGCATAGCTGCCCAGTGGCCTCACCCTGCTGCACAGAGGGCCTCTCTTCCTAGCCCCTGGCCATCTCCTTATCCATCCTTCGCTGCTGGGTCAGGCATGTAAAATTAATCCCTCTTTCCTTTTGGTGCTATGGACAGGCCAACAGGCCTGTGATGGTGTGTTACACATCTACAAAACTCAAGCAAGCCCAGAGTCCTGAAGACAATTAGCTGAAACTAGCATATGCGCAACATCCATATTATTGCATAATTTATATACATTTCACACTGTTTGTGGGGGATAGAAACACCACACTACAAGCGATTTGCATATAGATGGCGAGTTATAGACATATGCTTTTATTTGACGGGTAAAGTCTGAAAATACACATGTACACATATTGCTCTTACGAGTTCTGGAATGCCTTCTTTCAGCCACAACTTGAAGTGCACTGATCCTTTGGCAGGGTGCTAATTTTTAAAATGTATGAGACTGAATTGTCCATTTGAGAACATAACAATACAATTCAATTGCTTGATGAGCTGTGGCTGCCAAGTATGGAGGAAAAGAGGAGGACTGGGGGTCCAAACAGGCTTTACTTAGTAGAGAAGTGAGGAATCAAATTCAATCCTTGTGAAATGATTCCTATTGATAGTCAGGTGAGAGAAAACCGCTTCCTTATGCCAAGTGCCACCATCTACAGCAAAGTGACCCACCTCAGTGGGTGCCACTTGTCATATACTTAACATGTACCTTTCCCCTTTGGAAAACTGGAAGTGAACCCATCGCGAGAAGGCAGCTCAGACCCAGAAGTGCTGCATAAATGACAGTGTCTGGATAGAGGGCTGACAGTAGACTGGTGTTTGAGGTGGCAGGTGCAGCTCTGATGGGAAGATGGACTCAGCATATGCTAGCCAAAGACACAGAATGACAGGATTCTGTCTGTCAGCCTCGCGGGGGGCCTGATCTGCCAGCAGGACTAAGGCCCCCATACTCAGCAAGCAGATGCAAAGATGGTGATGGACCCTGCCTACAGTCTTCTGCACTATGTCTGGTCCATGGTGGCAGTCAGGAAAAAGCTTCACACAGAGACTGCAAACCATCTGAAGACACCATGGCCAACACTCCATAGGGTTCTAACTATGGCCAAACACGCATGACCTAAAATTCACTACTTTCACCATGTTCAAGTAAACAGTTCTGTGGGACTGGATCCTTTCACAGTGCTTTATACCTGTCTCCTCTATCTGGTCCTAGAATAGTTTTCCTAAAAGCAAAACCCATAGCCCACTGGGCAATCACTCCAGTTTTGCTCTCCCCCAGTCCCTGGCCACCACTGATCTTCTGTCTCCTCTGGGCATTATGAAGGAATTATAATCAGGTGGTGTTTGTCTTTTACTGTCTGATTTTATCCACAGCAGCCTACCTTTCATGGCCGCATGTTGTTTCCCTCCATATATATATTGCAAACTGTTAGTCTGCTCTACCACTAATCAGCACTCGGATATGGCCATTGCATGCCTCCAGGATATGGGGGTACTGCCATGAAACCCCGCAGAGCAAAGACCACCCCAGCATCATGAACTTGTTTCTTCACATGATTCCTGGAGGATCTGGGGATGTTCCTCCTGGCCTCCTTCCCAAGTTGACACTTCTTTGAGTACAGCTGGGAACCAATGGCTTCCCAGTCACACAGGCTGCCTTGGTTTTGCCTGCTGCTCTGTGTTCTTTTCTCAGCTCGGGTTTCCTAAGTGATTTACTGACATAAAATCAACCCTCGTGTTATTCTGATAGTCATTACTGAAATGGTTAATCATTAGCCTTGAAGCTATTATCATCTTGAGTTTCTTGTTGGCTGCATACAGAAGAGAGAAGGCAAATAAATACTGGGTGAGTGTTGGGTTTGAACCAGATCCTAAGCTGGCTCCTTCATGGGTGTTATCTGACTTGATCCTCACAATGAACTTGGAAGTGAGTGTGAACAACCCCAATTAGGCAGATGAGAAAAATGCAGACTCCAAGGAGAAGCTTGACTGCAGATCACCCACCAGGCTCCAATGCTGTCTCCTGACTCACAGCCCAATATCTCTTCAATGTCATAATTATGAGCAACTGCAGCCTGCTCCAGTCACATCCCTGGACTTCCACTCCATCATACTGGGTACCACAGCAACTCTGTCAATCAGCAAAGCTTCTGGCTTTAGATGCTGTGCTTAGGGCAATTCTTCCCCCTTCTTTTTAAGGAAGGGTAGAGGATTCTATACACTTGACAAAGCCATGGAATCGTGGTCTGGGGCCAAAGTGCTAGAAGCCACTTGTGTGCCCTGATTTCCCATTTGACCTCAGATAAGCTACTCCACTAAACTGACCCTAACTTTCCTACCAACAGCATGGGACTCTGAGAGTGGGTGTTTGACTTAGAAATTAAGATATCACTTCCGAAGCCAACAACCCATGTCAGAGTCTGAGGTCCATCCCTGGCTCTGTTCCCAGTCCCAGCCTCCTGCTTACGCATGCCTTAGGAGACAGGAGGTAAAGGCTCAAGTACTTGGGTCGCTGCCATCCACATAGGAAACCCAGATTGCGTTCCTGGCTCTGATCCCATGTGTTGTAGGCATTTGGGGTGTGAATCGGTGGATGGTAGATCAATCTCTATCTCCCTCTGTCTCAGTCTCTCTCTTTCAAATAAATTTATTTTTCTGGAAAAGAAAAAACAATGGGAACCTATTGTCTGCTCCGGGATGTTCTAGGAATAACTTTAGATGCTGGAATCTTTAGAAATCTGTGTTCCTATCCCTTAGAAGAACTGGGCTCATACCAGAAGGGGAGAGTGTACGGTATTCAGAATCTAGCACCAAGGCACACTGTGAATGAATGCCTGGGGTCTGGAGCATCCACCTTTGTCCCTGAGAAGTAATGTGGTAGAAGGAATTTAGAAGCTGTGGAAAGGGGGATGCTGCCCACCTGCAAATATATTTTGTGACTATAATAAAGTTAGCATCATCAGAAGCAAAATATCCATTCTTTCCTTATTAAGTCCCAGGTCTTCCTATAGACTCCCAAACTAGAAAATCCAAAGATCAAAGTGTTCCATGGATTTGTAGGGACCCAAGCTGACTTAACTGAGCCCCTGATTTCAGCCCTACAGCAACCCATCAGGGCCATACCCTGACGTCTTTTTTCCCCTCACCACCCCTCAACCCTCTCCCCTAGAACCCTAGTTTCCCATAGCATCTCCTACAATGTCCGCGCATCTCACTCTCATAGCCCTTGAGGCCTCTGAAATGTCTCTCAATCAGAGGAATCTCCCTCTGTATTACTTGTCCCTACACTCTTCTCTTTTACTTTTACTTATCTTTCTCCCTTCTCAGTGTCTGTCACCACCAGATACACATGCTGTCATCAGGTTACTATCTGTCTCAAGTCATGTACGCTCCATGATGAAAGGTAACTGGATCTAGTTCACAGTCATATCTCACTGGATGGCATACAATAGGTGCCCATTAAATATTTGTGGAAGGGAAGAGAACGAAGTTCACAAACATGAAAGCTAAAAGCTGCCCAAATTCACACTGCTAGAAAGCACAGAGACCAGAATGGAAGCCTAGTCTACCCAACTCCCCTCCCCTTCCCAGAGTGGACTGCCGCTCTCTGTGCTACACACTCTGCAGAAATTTAAATCACTGGCCTGAATCAAGCAAAAGAGCTGGAGACAGATACCACTTCCAAGAAAAACGTGAAAAAAAATAAATGTTATGGTAACAAATTGCCCATGATCTAATTATCACCATCAAACATTTATTAAGGGTCCATGAGCACATGGTGCCCTGCTTGGCACACTGCTCAGAGGGAGAGAGGAAACTGGAACAGCAGACAATGGGAAGCCCATTAATATGAGTGATGCTTCAGCCTTCTGCACAGTCCAAGGGGTGGGAGACAGAGAGCAGAGTCTGGAAAAGGCAGGAGCTGAGTGCAGATGAGATGAAAACTGGGCTTCTTTTTCTACAACTCAATCCAATGATTTAACTGCTTTAAGACGGCTCTAAGAAATACCTGGATAGGAAGGCACAGCAACTTCCTATCCACAGCTCCCAGCCTGTTGGGCCATCCCAGCTTTCTCGGTTGGTGGCTGCACATCCATGCCACACAGATCTCCTGGAAAGCAGGAAAGCTAGCTCCCTCCCCCATCGCACCCAAAGAAAGATACTGCAAGGGACTAAGAGACTAGCAACAAGCACCCAACTCCCATGTGAGCCTCAATGATGGCAGTGCTAAGTGCATTAAGGAAACAGAGAGTACCAGGCCACCTCACTTCAACCTCCATTGGAACTGGTGTCTCCCTATTGGAAAATGCAGCTCTGTGCCTGTCTGGGCTTTTTTTTATTTTTTCCAATGGGCAAAGTCTGTAGGGAAGAGTGTTATTCAAATTTACAGCTTCAGAATTTTAAATAAGCTTACACTAAGTAAACTTACCCTTCAGAATAATCAGATGAAAATCCCAAAGCTCCCACAATGGTGTTAATATTTGATTTTTTTTAATGAGGTACTTATAGGTGTGCTAATGCAGCTAATGGCATTGGGTAACAAATGCCACTGCAAAGTTTCTTGGGAAAAGGGAAGACTTTCAAATATGTTTTTATTTATCTGAAAGGTAGACTTACAGAGAGAAAGAGAGAAGAAAAGAGGGAGATCTTCCATCTGCTGGTTCCCTTCTCAGATGCCTGTACCAACTGGAGCTGGGCAAGACTAAGTCCAAGACCTAAGAATTCATCCAGGTCTCCCATGTGGATACAGGAGCCCAAGTACTTGGGTCACCTCCCACTTCTTTCCCAGGCCATTATCAGGGAGCTAGATCTAGAAGAAAGCAGCTGGGACATGCATCAGAAACCATGGGGGATGCCAGGAATTAAAAGTGGTGGCTTTGCCCACTGCACCACAATGCCAGTCCCAGAGCAAAAACCGCAAGGCTAAAATGAGAGCTTTAAATTCCATGTGCGTGTGTCAAATGTGCATATAAAGAATGCAGAATATATAAGAATCTTCAAATAGGGTATGTATTTCACTGAGACGCTGGCACGGGGCAAGTGGAAGAAAGACTGTTATTTCTCACCAGTTTCTGAGGACAACTTTCTGCCAAGCCCTTCACCCACACCATCTCACTGACAGTTAGAGCCCAGGTGAATATCGTTGCTTCTATTCCACTGGTGAGTAAATGAAGGTTCTGGAAAAATCCATGATCATCCACATGTATTTAGTCATAAATGGAAGGACCAGGATTCAAATTCCTGTCTAATTCCAAAGCAAGCATTCTTCCCATGATACCATCCTGCTTTCCAAGAACCAGATAAGGTTTCAGTCCCCACCAGGACCTCCTCCTAGGCTCCTTGTGATCACATTCATCCTTTGATAGCAACTGTAGTTGCCTGTTTTCTCTTTGCTCCCCTTTACGGACTATGAGTTACTTGGAACAAGAGCTTTATCTATCTTTTTCACCACTGTAGCTATCATCATTACTATTCCTGGATGGACAGATGGGGACAGATGGACAGGTGAGTAGGTGGGTAGAAGGCTGGATGCATGGATGATGGATAAGTCGATGGTTGAATACATAGGTGGCTGGGCAGATGGGTGGGTAGACACCTTAAAGGAGCAGTTCTGTGGACTGCATCTTTCAGAAACTAAACTACCTATGATCAACAGCTTTTCCGCAATTACTGAAAAGGCAGGGTCCATAATCGCCTCTCCATGCCGGCCTTTATTTTATCTACTTCATTCTCAAAGGCTGCTCCCCTCCTTCTGAGCTGGCAGTGAAATGTTACCTTTCCCTGGCAAGGGAAGTCCCATGCTAACAAACACCATCCTTATCCACAGCGCCTTCTAATCCCCTCCTTAGTCAGGCTGAATGATTTGTTTCCATGGCATCCTGAAGAATTGAATTTTAAGGGCTGATCAATCGTGTGCTGTCCAAGAAAGGGTCCCCACATGTCTATTTTCAATCTTTAGCCTTGTAACCTCATCAAATGCCCTCTTGACTATGAAGCCTGGATGACAGTGAGCAAGCTGTGCAGGATCCAGCCTGAGGCGGGTACTCGGCTTGGCGCGTGCCTCGAAGTATGACCAGAAACAAGCAGGCTGGTAGCACAGAGCAGGTCTCGGAAGTGCTCCAGGGGCTTCCTCCCAGTGCAAAAGTTTCTGTGCATTCAGCAGATATTTCACTGAGTACAGCTGGGGCATACCCTGAGGTTATGCTCTAGGTACGCCCTGGGGAACAAAGCAGCTACAGTCCAGAGACAGACAGGTAAGCAGCATAAAGTGGATCAAGAAATAGGTTACAATATAATTAGAATATAAACCTATAAATAGTAATAAGCTAGTATTCATAACACAAAATGCTCCCTGTGAAAACAGCAGGTGCTGTGAGAGAATCACATGGAGTTGGGGAAACACAGGAGATGCTGTTGGGGTGGAGATTGTGGCCGAAGCTGAACTTTCCATAGCCCACCACACAGAACCACATGTGCCCACAAAAGGTGAGGGCAGATCACCAAACACACAGAAATCATTGAGGGGCTGTCGGGGTGGGGGAAGAATGAGTCTGGAAGTCCAGCAGCAAAGTCCAGAAAGGCAGAAGTTGGTGGCAGAACTCACACAACAAGACCAAGGTGTGAGTAGCCAGGATGGACCTCGGGCTCTAGTGCTTGGTACAGACAGGTCCCGATGGCTCCAAGTAACAGACCTGGTCTGACGCAATGCTCCCTGTGAGGTCAGGAGGTACAGGGCCAGGAATTCCGACCTGGGGCCACACATAGTTTCCCTGGCCTGGTTGTTGTGTGTTTGCAGCTGGGAAGGGATCCCCCTCAAAGGGCTGACATCAGTAAGCTTCAAGGGTGGTGAACCATGTACTAAATGCAGCACATGGAAAGCGATCCCAGGAAGCACCAGCTGGGGCCTCTTAGAAGCTGGCCTGTGGTACCCTGATGGTCCCTGGTCATCGGTAGCTGTTAACTCCAGCCCTAAATAGTCAATCCCTTGCTGAGATTGAATACTCCCAGGGCCAGTATGTACAGGCCAAGGCGAAGTAGCCCTATCCTGCCTGCCACCCAGCCCCCTGTTGGCTTGGAAATGGAAAGCCTGGATCCCACTCCACACTACCTTCTCAGCACAAGCCCATGTGGGAGTGTCCACCAGCTGACCAACGGGGAGGCCATTAAGTGTCCACTTGTTGGGAGCTGAAAAGACAGGGACTGGACTTCTGGCCACAAGGGGAAAAGCGAGGATCGGCTGGAATGCACACATCTCATTCAGGCAACCCAGACGCTCAGTCCATGGCTCCTGTAGCCTGGAGGGAATGCTCGGTGCCCCCACGCTCTGTAGCTTCCAGTTCAGTGTGGTTAAAACCATGTGGTCTGCACTACAAATCACAATAAGCAATGCCACATTTCATAATTAGCCACAACTTGACAAATGATCTGGTACAACAGCACAGTGTGTTCCCTGAAGCGTGCTTTACTATATTTTTGCTGAGAGAAAATTTGTCACAAATCACAGTTGTAGTCTTCAAAGTGCTTATACAATCAGACTGTATCCTAAAGGGGCCCTTTCAGGACCACTTTCGGGGGTGGAACAAGAGGACTCAAGGCAGTGAGAAATATCCTCAAACCTGCCATGCAAGGCTGAGCACAAAGGGGCTTGCAAAGATTTACTCCTTTTCTTGGAGGAGGAGCAGAAGTGGTCAAAATCAAGATCTGGCCTCTGGGGGGTGCTAACAGCACAATTTGTGACCTGATGTGGTGTGGAATGGCAGGGAATCTGATGATGGGCACTATGCAGTGGAGGCCCCAAAGCTACAAACCAATTGTGTGGCAACCCAATATACAAGGTTACTGGGAGCATGGAGAAGTTATTCCACGCCAGGTCCATGGGTCAGGGCCTCCGGCAGCAACTGGCCACAACATCGTTACTCTTGTCCCCATTGGGCTTTACCTACGGGTGTGGTCAGAAAGGCTCTGCCAGGTACCTAGATGCATCACAGACACTCTGCCCTCCAGAGATGGCCTTTGGGTTTCCTCACAAAGTTTCCCTTTGAGGACTACGCCAGTTGCAGGAAAATATCTCTCTCTCTCTCTCTCATACACACACACACACACACACACACACACACACACACACACACACAACAAATGGCCACCTGCAAGCCAAGCAGAAGACTTCCAAGGAAACCCAACTTGGCTCCTGGCCTCAGCCTGGTACAACTCCAGCTGTTGCAAACATTTGGGAACGAAACCAGTGGATGGAGGATCTCATTCTGTCTGTCTCTCTCTCCCTCTACCTCCCCTCCTCCGTCTGCTCCTCTCTCCCTCTCGTGTGTGTGTGTGTGTGTGTGTGTGTGTGTGTGTGTGTGTGTGTGTGTATTTCTGCCACATTCTGCCTTCCAAATAAAATAAATCTTCAAAAAAAATCTCTGGAACCAAAACCAGAAGTCCCCTCGCTGGACTGGGCTCACATAATACAGACCTTCCTGCCAGCCACGGGGTGGGGTATCCAGGGCAGATGTCAGGCAGCCTCCCCTGGGAGCACATCCTGCAGGATACAGGCAACAACTGTCCTGAAGGCCACTTGCTGAGCCTAAAATGCTGTCCCCATTACTGGTTGGAGAGGACCCAGGGGCACAAGGGAAGGACACAGGTGGGCAGCAGGCAAACAACCCTGTTAAAAAATGGGTGAAGGAAATTAGCAGCTATTTTTCAAAGAAAGAAATTCAAATTTTTCAAATAAAAAATGAAAAAAAAGCTCAGATTACCTAGCTTTAAGGGAAATAAAAACCACCCTGAAGTTCCACCTAACTCCAATGAGAAGAGCCTATATACACAAATCAACAAACAGCACCTGCTAGCGAGGATGTGGAGGAAAAGACAAGCTAATCCATTATTGGTGGGGGGTGTAAACTAGTGCAATCACTATGGAAGTCAGTGTGGAGAGTGTTCAGACAACTGAGAATTGCTCTACCATACAACCCAACCGTCCTACTCCGGGGAATATATCCAAAGGAAATGAACTCTACAGGCAAAAGAGCGACTTGAAACCCTGTATTTATAACACCCCAATTCACAATAGCAAAATCATGAAAGCACCAGATGTCCATCAACAGATGGATGGATAATGACACTGTTTTTCATCTTCTCTATGGAATACGATTCAGCCATTAAAAATAATTAAATCCTATCCTTTGCAACAAGATGCTCGCAAAGAAGATCACCCTGTTTAGTGAAATAAGCCAGACCCAAAAGGACAAATATCATATGTTCTCTAAGACATAAGGCAGCTGTTAGGCAAATCACAAAATAGATACAGGTAATCAAGTATATATACATACTCTCACAGACGAACAGTATAACAGAGACTAGAACACTGGTAAGTAAAGTTCTATTACAATACACGTCTCTACTCCTGAATAATAGACTCCCATTTTGAAACATTTAGATACACCTGCATAGCATGATACTAGACTTCCCACCTTTACCCATAGCCAGTCCATGATGCATCTAAATAGCAGAAAATCAGTCTTGTGACTATTAACTAAGGAACTATATTACTGTGATAATCTTGGGAATAATAGTGATTGAAGCAGGGAGGTGGAGGAGCAGGGGAAGAGAGAATCCCTATACCTAAAAACTGTATTATGGCAAAGAATAAATATATTTTTGAAAAGGATTCAGGAATTCCATCTTAGTTTCCCACATAGGTTCAGGGGTTCCAATAACGTGTGCTATCTTCTGCTGCCTTCTTAGGAACATTAGTGAAAAACTGAAGAGCAAATAGAACAGCTGGGACTCAAACTAGCACTCCTGTATGGGATATCACCATTGCAAGCACTGGTGGCTTAGGGAACCCTTGTTCCCATATAACCTACAGTTGAGTGGATGCCATCTATGTATGGAAAGCAAACACTCATGTGTTATTTGTCAGGTCCTGTTCTCACTGCTCTATTTATATATCTCATTTGATCTGAACAAGATCTGAACAAGAACATGGTAGATACTGTTACTACCTCCACTTTGCACAGTGTGGATACTGAGCCACACTTCAGAAATATGTCCTAGGCTACACTAGGATTAACAACAGCGCTGAGATCCAAATCCTGCCTTGCAGCTACTCTAGTGGCTCGGGGCACAGAGGTCTGTAAGACCTGGCTTACCACATCTACACTTTCTCGGGGACAGCAGTACAAGATGATGTGGGGATCAATAGAGTAATGAGGTAGGGAAATTATCATGACATGTAAAACTGGTACTTTTCTCACGGAGTGAACTGTCTACCTAGAACAGTTGATGGTTGCTTGGGATAACAGATAAACCACTTAAGTCCTGAGTGTTGAAAGGCTCAAAGATCCAGAGGAGGGGCGAGGAAGCCTGTCTGACACAGTAGAAGCATTTTGGGATCCTGATGCTAAGAGGGAGGGAGAAGACACGGAGAGAGAAGAAAAGAAAGAGCAAGATGGCAGGAGAAAGGCCAGGTCTGAAGCAACAAGAGGATCATCTCTGGTGCCTCTATAAAGCAAATCTTAAAGACACTCTACCAACTCCAAGATTCTGATGGATCATGGCTATGATGATAGTTGTGACTGCTGGAGCCAGGAAGAGATAAAATTCCCACTGCGGAAGAGCTGGTAGAGGACACAGGTTGTGTCTTCCGAAAAAAGAGATTTTTTTAAAAAATAACTTTTTAGTGGAGAGGCAGTGAAAAAAGAAAGAGCTTCAGCCCACTAACTTATTTCCCAACGTCCACAACCACCAGAACTGGACCTGACTATAAAGAGGAGCCGAGAACTCAACCATGTGGGTGGCAGGGACCCAACTATTTGGGCCATCACCTGCTGCCTTCTAAGGTTTACATGAGCAGGAAGACAGAATTGGGAACAGAGCCATGTCAGGAAGCCAGTTTCTCTGCAATGGGATGCAGGCATCCCAACTGGAAACTTCAACACTAGGTCAAATGTATCCTGACAAGGGACAACGTTAGAGAAGGAAATGCCATTTGCTCCTCTCTGGATGACTGTCCCCACAGAACTGCTGATTCCCTGTTTGTAGCCTTTTCATATGCCGCACTTACCACACTTCTACACAACAATTTTCCATATTGTTAAAACCCGTATCACAAAGGGACAACAGAGGGTCAAAGAATCACACAGCCTGCAAGCAGTCTGGTAAGGGCTCCACCCAGGTCCACCCCACACCACGGGCCACCTCCTCAATTCCTAGCACCTTCCTAGGCAGGCAGAACCGACAGCTGCAAAACTTCTTAACAGCTGGGTATCATGTTCTCAAAAGCATCAGAACAAATGAGTGCCTTAAAACAAATTAGCTGCTCAGACTCAGAACCAATTAATCTTTGTTAAGCTCATAGAAGTCTCACTCTCCATGATGGAAAATAATATCAGATCTGAGCTCATCATCTTAAAGATAGCTTTCCCGGTAGGAAACCTGCTGGTCTAAGGAAACAGCCTCCTCAGCTCCCTGGGCCCTGAGGGGAGAAGAGAGCCTGGGAACAGACCAAGAAATAACTCGGGAGCAGGAAATCGAGCCCAGCCCTGCTCATGAGGACCTGCAACGGGCGTGCATTATTAAAACATAAGCTGGAAATCACTTATTCTGCATTGGGTGATTAATAGTGTTGGCCCTTTCCTGGGACGTGGCAACAACCCTGAGAAATGATGCAATTACTCCCAGTAAATGGGGACATTATGGGACTTGTTACTCACAGGGTGGTGTGCACAATTTCATGGTTAATTGGGACTTGGGGAGGGGGGAGACCAGTACCACATTATCCACCCTAAGCAGAGTGCCTAACCCTGTCCCTCTTCTTGTCTTCAAACAGGTATAAAGCGCACTGAAAGGATGGAAGGAAACAGAGCTGTTCGGGGTTAATGAAAGCCCAGCGATGATTGCTGGGGTGATGTAGGGGATAACCTTGGATGTGCAGGGTCCAGCCAGCCCTTCCTCCTCGGGGCGGCAGGAGCACTTGCTGACGTGGTTTCCAGAGAGAAAAATGGCTTTTAATCAAGACTAGGAAATGGAATTACATGTGTAATTAGATAGAAACGGCCACAGAAGCCACAAGCTAGGAAGCTCACCGCAATCCTGAGTGTCCATACTTGAAGGCCGGCAAGAACTTAGGTATAAATGATGCTGATACAGGCATTTGGAATTTTCTTCCCTTGCCTGCCTAAGATCTCCCAGGAGAAAAAGAATGGCTGCTCTGTCCACACTAGAAACACCCAACATGGCAGTGCAGCGGCAGCATCCCCTCCATGGGACACCATGCTTTGCCTGGCTGCCCCTCAGCTGGACCTTAGTCTATCCATACCCACAAATGAACACGTATCCATCTGCACCACTGCGAGTGAGGAAGTCAAACCACTTAGAAATTCCGGGATCAAAGGTGACCACTCAGGCTCTGATGTGCACTCGCTTCATCTCAGGTTCACAGGCACATGAGAATCACCTGTGTAATCACCTGGAAACAATGTAGGGCAGAGAGGCAGCCAGGGCCTGGCATCATGAGTCTACTGATAGAATTATTTCCTTCGGGTCCTGCAACATCTTCTAGGGTCCTTCAAGGGAGAACTTAAACCCCTGGAGCCTAACGTTGCAAATGTCAGAGACCCAAGTAGACAGGCAAGAGACCAGAGCACAGAATAGATTCAGCAATAGAACTATTTCAAGAAAGGGGGGACCTAATTCAATGGCCTCAGCTGGAAACTCTGGAAGAACTTCCATTTAATGCTGAAGGTCTCCACAACCCAAGTCTAGGAGGTTTGTCATGAAAACTATAGATCCATGTGGCCTAACCCTGTAGAAGTTTTTCATCTCCAACACATGACACTGAAGACTCACCTTGCTTATGTCATCATCATCATCAATACTATGGGACAATACAGAACATGCTGGAAAGTTTACAAGCACTGGAGCCCTGCAGACCTGGGCTCTCTGGCTGTTTCCTCCATGAGGCCATTTACTTCTCTGAGGAATGAAGTTGCAACTCACTTGGCTCACAGAGTTAGGGGAAGAACTGAAAACAGAATGACCCTCTCTGTGCTGTAGCTTTCAGGTTGAGGGCCTGGCAGAGGTTGCCTTATTCTTGGCAGTTCCTAAAGACAAACCAACTACTATCCCTGTTGACAAACCAACTACTATTCTCTTTTACAGAGAAAAAGTTTGGGTACAGAGAAGTTCAACAAGTTGAGCCAAAAGCTATCAACTGACAAATGGCAGACACGGAAAGTAAAACTGGGGTGCTGACCACAGGTCCTGGCACACCACCCCAACTCCCTCTCCAAGGCTAGATGTGGGAGAAACCAGCCAGGATAGGGTGCAGCAGCCTCCAAAGTCAGAGTCACAACTTCCTCCTGACCCCCCAGCAACTGCTTTTGATTTAGGATCTGGAGAATGCGGGATATCTCTTAACTGTTGCATTGACCCATCTCAAAAATTAGACCCTACCGGATTGGACCCAATATTGTGTGAATGTTGACATGTGTTTCCTTCTTGTAGATAGTATATCCTGATTAAGAAGAATCACCAGTAGAGACAGGGCCACTGTTATGACCCAGGAAAACCCTGGTTCAGCACTGAGATAAGGAACTCAGAAGAATGGGACCTACAGAAAGATGCATGATTTGCCCCTGGACAAAGCAGACACTTCTCATCAGCACTGGGAAAACGTCAGCCACTGCCCAGCATCGGAGTCTGAATGGCATGCATTTCCCAGGACACTGCCTGCTAGTGGGCACAGCTGCACTGTTTGGCTCTGTCTGCTGCTGGGCCTGGATTCCATCCATGTATCTCATTTTCCCAAGGCTTTGAGAGTACAAAAGCTCTTCTGACAACCACATCTGGATCCTGCCTGTGACTTTGACTGAGCCCTTTCCCTCCTGCTTGTCAGTTTCCCTTTAACAGAATGTCCAGGTTGCCCCCTCACATGGAGAGGCAAGACTGGCATCACATTCACACAGTTACAAGCACAAACCTGCCAGGGAGCTCAGCCTCATGCTGTCTGCTCATCCACTTCTGCATGGGACCCAGGCAGTCAGACAGAAACAAGGGATCCCTGTGAACCCAGGGATCATGGTGCAATCCCATCAACTGACTTATGGACAGTGACCAAAGGGACAAGTCACCGACGCCACTGATCTTTAACGACTTAAATCTAGAAAAATGAGGCACAAGGTATCAATCATATCCATCACCAGTAACACAAAATGAAAAATTTAAATATCACCAATTTGCAATCATCCACGGACTCATCCACAAATGTTGGAACAACTAGTACAAGTCTGAAGAGAAACAGGATATTTGTACAGTCCCAAAGCACCTCTCCACAGACTTCCTGTTAATAACAAAGAGAAAATAACTTTGCAATGAAGACGCCTGGCTCATGGCACCTCAGCCAAGTGATCAAAGTCAGCATCGCCAATGACAGCCTGACACTGCAAGCTCTTGATGCCATGCACTTGCAAGGACACGTCTATATGACATGCCGCACCTGCTGAAGATGTATAACACGCCTGGGGATGGGAAAAAATATCAGACAAACTCCACACGCTTGGCCTGTACTCTTTCAATAATGTCAGTGTCATGAAAGATAATGAAAGGCTTTAAAAACTCCTCCAGTTTAAAGGACACTAAACGCTAAACACCAACAACTAAACGAAATGTGTATCCTCGATTGGATTCTGAATAGCGAGTGAAGACGAAAGTATCTGTCAGAATGGACACTATTGGGAAAACTGATAGAATTTTACAGCAAACCTTATACCAGACAATACTGCTGACATCCAAATATATATAAATGTCTACAGTTAAAAATACAAAAATAGGAGGCAGCATTATGGTGTAGTGGGTAAAGTTTGCCTCCCATGTGAGGGTGCCAGTTCATGCCCCACTGCTCTGCTTCCAACCAAGCTTCCTACTAATGCATGCAAAAAGCAGCAGATGATGTCCAAATGCTTGGGCCCCTGCCATCCAAATGGCAAGCCTGGAGTTCCTAGCTCCTGTCTTCACCATATCCCAGGCTGTTTGTTGCAGCCGTATGGGAGTGAACCAGTGTATGGGAGATCTCTCTCTCTCCCACATCTCTCTGTTGCTTTGCTTATCAAGTTAATAAATAATAAAAATTAAAATACACACACATTAAAGTGAAGCATAGAATTTCAAAATTGATAAAATCTATTTGAAGTATTAAAGCATGTGTGAACAGTATACATGCCTATGATATCTAATTAACGAAAGAGCATTATAGATTTCGCATAGCTATTTATTTAATAGTAGATGGGAAAGTATTTTTTAATGTGTAGCTATGAAATTATGTAAGGCTGAACTTAGGTAAGAACTCTGAGAAACACACAAAGAAATGCTGATACACTTTTGGAGGAAGCTCAAAAACTCCATAAAAATTCAGTTAAGACAACATAAAAAGGTCAGTAATTCTCATATATATTGAAGATTTGGTGGAAGGGTAAAAAAGATTCACAAAGACAGCAAGGAAAAATGCCTAGGAAATAAATTACCTACAAATGCACAGATCTATATGAAGAAACTTAAATGCTACCAAAGGAGAGGTGAGGGTAAAGAGACCATTTTTTAGGGCAGGACTTAACATTACAGTGTCTTAGGGGCTCCTCAAAACAATCTGTAAGTTTAAAACAATACCAATGAAATATCAATAGGCTGTGTATTTGGGGTAGGGTGTTGCACTGAACAAGTTGATGTTAAGGTTAAAACTATAAAGAAATCATGGAAAGAGCCTGTGGGCGGGGACTAAATAAATAACACCACGGAGTGTAGGAGCTCATGACCCTACCAAGTACTGAAATGAACATATTATAAAGCTTAAAGCATTAAAACAGTGTGGTACAGACATGTGAAAGACTATAAGACTGGTGAAACAACAGAAATTCTAGAAATAAACTCACACAGGTAGTGATATTTTTAGTGTAACCGTGGTATTTTATCCCAAGGACAGAAAACATTACATTTAGAATAAATGGTACTGATAACTATACACCAAGAAAAATTCTGGATGGAAATATAAAAACACAAAAGAAAGAAAAGAAAGGAAATCCTTTGCAGCATTACAAGATGAATATTTTCCTATGAACTAAACTCAGAAGCCATGAAAGAAATGAGCAATCATTTTATCACACAGAAGTTAAAACTTCCTCGTGAAACATAGGCAAAGTAAAAAAGCAACAACAAACGGAGTCCAACATTTCCAATGCAGGCCAAAGATCAAGGTATGACATCTCTACTTTGAAGAGAACTCTCAAAAATCAAAAGGAAGTGAACGCATAGAAAAGGAAGCAAAATTCCAAAGAAAATGAAATACAAATAGCCACTGAGTATGTGAGCAAAAAGATGCTTCATCTCAATCCAAAAAAAAAAAAATGCAAATTTTAGAATTCTATTCTCCCACTATTTTTAGCCATCAGATTGGTAAAAATCCAGAGTTTGGTAACATTTGCTATTAACAAAAACTATGGAAAAACAGGCACGCTTACACACTGCTGGCAAGAGTACAGATTGGCACAACAGTTCTGGTAGAAAATTCTGCAGTATCCATCTGAATTACAAATACAAAAATCCTTCTACTCTGCAATTCCATTTTTAGGAATTTATCTGATTGATGGACTGGCAAAAAAAAAAAAGCGAAATGACCTCATTACAAGTTTATTCTATGCAGAACTGTTTTTCACTACAAAAGATGATATAGAATTTAGATATTGTCCTTAGGGATATGGATTTATTGTATGGCATGCACATATAGTAAAATACTCTGCCGCTGGAATAAAAAACAGGAAATTCCTCCATGCACCAACAGGGCAATAGCTCTAAGTTGTGCTATGAAGCAAAAATGCAAATCGCAGATAAGGATACACAGACTGCCACCACTTGCACAAAAAAGGGCATACAGTGTGATCTAACACTCATGTCTGGCAGTAATGCTTAAAGAAAATGTGGAAGGACCCTCCCCACCAAATTAGTGATATGCTGATTTGAGAACCTGGGGAGGAGTGAAACACAGTAGTGCTTTAGAAAATGTTTACTTTTGGGCTTGGTGTAGTAGCTTAGAGGCTAAAATCCTCACCTTGAATGCACTGGGATCCCATATAGGTACCAGTTCTAATCCTGGCAGCCTCGCTTCCCATCCAGCTCCCTGCCCGTGGCCTGGGAAAGCAATCAAGGACAGCCCAAAGCCTTGGGACCCTGCACCCGCGTGGGAGACCCAGAAGCTCCTGGCTTTGGACTAGTTCAGCTCCAGCCATTGTGGCCACTTGGGGAGTGAATCAGCGGGTTGAAGATCTTCCTCTCTGTATATCTGACTTTCCAATAAAGAATAAATAACTCTTTTTAAAAAAGAAAATGTTCATTTTTTCACACTGTTGAATTTTGAACTGTGTAAATGCATTATCTAATGAACATAATAAAGAGATTTCTTAAGACATAAATAAATACTAATGGAGCACATCTTAGAGAACACAGAAATAAAACCCTATATCTACAGAGATATAGAAGATAAAGGAAAGGAATGATGGTGGCAAAGAAGAGAACAAAAGTCTTTGGATAAGCATTGTGGCACAGTGGCTTAAGCCACCACCAGGAATGTAGGGATGTAAACCCACATCCCACGTCCCACCTCAGCGTGCTGAACTCCACTCCTGCCTCCCCTGCTTCTTATCCAACTTCACATCTATGCATCTGAGGAGCAGATGATGGCTCAAGGGCTTGGATCCCTGCCGCCCATGTGGGAAACCCACAAGGACTTCTTGGAGCCTGGCTTCAGTATTGCCCAGTCCTGGCTGTTGCAGGCATCTGCGGAGTCAGTGAAGCAAAAATCCTTCTCATTCTCTCTCTCTCTCTCTCATTCTCCGATCTCTCCTATCTCTGATCTCTCTGCTGTCACTCTGCCTTTCAAATACATAAATAGAACTTTGAAAAAGAAATCTCTGGGACTAAAATAAAGTGAAGTGCCAGGTGTCAGTAATTGTTATTGCGAAGAATGTTAACAAAGAAATACAAGATACTTGCAGAAGTTCACAGAATATGTGAAGTTTATTTTGGTGTAAAAATAAAGGTTGAAATCCACGTCGTAGTTTCATAGTATGCATTTTCATGAATTTTTTGCAGGTCCCCCATTGTAGGAATGGATTTAAAAAGAATAATTCTACACCAAAACAAACTCATCTTTCAGTTTTATTTCCAGGAAAATTCTGAAGTCTCCTCATAGGCACATGCCTGAACAAACCATCCATACGTAGCATATAAAACACACACACAGGCCCGGCGTGTGAGCCTAGCAGCTAAAACTCTCATCTTGCACGTGCCAGGATCCCAAATGGGCACCAGTTCTAATCCCAACAGCCCTTCTAATCCCAGCAGCTCTGCTTTCCATCCAGCTCCCCGCTTGTGGCCTGGGAAAGCGGTTGAGGACAGCCCAAAGCCTTAGGACCCTGCACCCACAAGGAGACCTGGAAGAGGCTAAGGGCTCCTGGCTTAGGATCAATGCAGCTCTGGCCATTGCAGTCGCTTGGGGAATGAATGATCAGATGGAAGATCTTCCTCTCTGTCTCTCCTCCTCTCTGTATATCTGCCTTTCCAATAAAAAAATAAACTAAATCTTTTTTTAAAAATTCATATGCATTTGAGCATACGTACACGTTCCATAATTCCAATTATTTCATAGCTGATGCCTGCCCTTCATCCCTAGCAGTCGCAGATCCAGAAAGGAGTTTTAAAGCAAATCATGAAGAATGTGCTCAAAGACTCTGGTACCTGCTTGCACCTGACACCCGAATACCCAAAACTAAAATGACTAATGAAGTAAAGCTCAGCCTCTCCTACGACGGAATGCCAAGTAGGCTGCAGAATACTTAACAACAGCAGAAGATGTTTACTATCTGCTGCAAGGATTTCCTTGCACACGCATCTCCGCAAGGGAGGTTATAGATAACTTTCATTCTTGGTGCACAGTCATATTTTCTAAATTCTACAATGAATATGTATTACTTGTGTAATAAAAAAAAATGAGTGAGCTATTAAAAAGGGGGGCGGGGGGGAAAGTAAAAGCTCAGCTCAGTTGATTAATATCCAGGAATGTCTACTCTAAGGGACATCTACTGTTCGAGTCTCTCAACTGTAATGGTTTCTAAATGCTATCACCACAGAACCCAAAACCTTGGCCCAGGGACTGCTGAAGGCAAGACAGATGGGGGAGGTTGGGGGGTACGTAGCATGCACACCTGGCTCTGTTGGTCTATCTCTATCTCCCTCTCTCTGCCTTGGCCCGTCACTACACGTCTCTGCATTTTGCAAACAACTCTCCTAAGATTTAACTTTAATAAGACAGTCTTCTGAGGAAAACAAATACACACACAGAAATATTATGCCCCAAAGCTCTGACCTTAGACCTAATCCAGGCACAAAGAAACCACTTAACTCTTATTACCCCCAAAATTGCCATCTGAAAACCCAGGGAATGAGTCCCCGGAGCCATCATCCCAGGTAGATGGAAGAGCTTGGTTGAATCCTGCAGAAGGCAGAGTCTAGGAGAGAAGGAACTGAGTGGTTGGGATGCAGAGCACCTGCAAGGCTGGATGAAACTGGCCTGGGCACCCCACCACCCCCCAGCCATCCCCACCCTGCCAGTGGATGCTAGAACGTGATAGGGGCCAGTCATGAGAATGCATGAAGCCACATCTCCCATCTGACACATCAGTGGGGACTCAGACTTGGGCTGGACTTCCTTCAACTCCAAAAGAAGGTCAAGACCAGCATCCAACTGAGCCCCTTCTAGGGAGGCTGATGGCCAGCCTCAGCCTTGGCTTTCCACCCTGTGCCTGTGAAGGAAGGAGAAGGCCACCCAACAAAGACTTGCAGCCTGTATCTTGCTTGTTTTGGCCGCGAAAGCAGTTCACCCCAGGTCGGATTCTGCATAGCTGCCAGTCTCACAACAGCAGCTGTCACTCAGTGTGTCTCTGGGCACTGCGACCCTACAAGCAGGCTTAAGCCTGTGGGACGGCATGGTCCGCAGGGTCCTCGCCCTCCTGTATCTGTGTTCTCCTATGAGGTTTTGCCACTCCCCAATGTGAATCTCCATGTCCTCCTGTGACCTCGCACAGACGCTATGGCACAATGGGGCAGACACCAAAGTCATCAACTTTGAGTCTCCATTCCTTCAGAACTCTGCCACTTCTATGAGAACAAACCTGGGTCGTCTTTTCAGAGAACGTCACTGCATGGTGAGTAGCTGTGCCAGTCAGGAGCTCCTAGACCAGACCACCTCCCTTGACCACAGGGAGGGATGAGCCCGCAAGAGTTCAGGACATGCCAACTTGCCCCAGTTCACCTGCACACCCACAGGATGTAACACACAATCTGGTTTGGTTGTTCTTTTTATCATGAGTTCACTGCCTTTTTAATTTTAAAATTCAACAGCTTTTGAACATTTTGCACATTCACTTCAAATGTAGACATTACATATACACATTCATACACATACCACTGCTTTTCTTAAAGACAGATATTTTTTCAAAAAATGGAGATATTAATATCACAAAGAGAGGATTCATAACAAGGATCAGAACGTAGAGAACAAAAGCTACATTTCCATGTCCATGGTGTAACCCCAGGAAGCAACATTGATATCTACATACCGAACAATATAATTTGGTATGCAGTCACATAATCTTTATACTCACATATTATTTCCACAAATAGGACAAAATGTGGTATCTGTCTTTCTGGTCTAGCTTATCTCACTTAGCAGAACTATCATGGTTTTGTTTTAAATTTCTAAGTTGGGGGAGGTACTTTGCTATAATGCATTATCATGACACAGATGATCACCGTAACTTTCTCAAATTCCAGCCAAGAAATGAGAGGCTTGCCTGTCAATCACTGAATGTCTATATCCTCTCACAGGTAATCTCCCAGGTGTGACCTGTGCGAGGTGATCAGTGTTACAGGGGGTCATCAGGGTGGAGATTTGCACCCTTGCAAGAAGAGACATGAGAAATGATCTCCCTCCACTGCCTGCCGTGGGACAGTCACATAGAGCCAGGAAGACAACCCTCTCCAGACACCATGCTTCCTGGGGCCATGACAGTCGACTCCTAGCCTGCAGTGTGTCAGCAGACTAAGACACGACTTCATGGGCAGAAGGAGGCATGGCATGAATGCTCAGACAGTCCAGTCCTTGGGTGTGTGGCCACAGGGAGCATTTCTCAGTCACACCCACGGGCTCTTTCCTGTGCTGGGGCATCTCAGAATTCCACAGGTTCTAGAATGGAGGGCCCAAGTCCAACCTCCTGGTTACATGCATGATGATGATGCTGAAGATGCGATAACCCCAAAGAATTAACTGACACCAAACGAAGGTCTCTAGTACCCAGGCAAATGAACACCTGTGCGCATCAAACTCATCACTCCTCCAGGCATACATAAGAACAACAAAGACCCGGCCTTCAGGAATTCTCACCTTGTTTCCATTCCCACTGTCCCAAGGTTCCCAATCAGCCCTGGGTCCTAGTCCTACTCTTATTTATCCCCATTCCCAAAGGCTTCCCCACTAACCAGTCTGTCGAGCCATAAGGGGCACCACAACATGGTTAGATGGTAGAGCATGGAAAGGTGGCTGCTACAGCACCTCAGCACTGTCGAGATGCAGCACACTATATCGTAGAGGAGACACAGCCTCAGGTAATCCACGAAGGTCCTCCAAGGTCCCACAGTGGATCTTAGAGTAGATTCTGTTGCTTCCAGAGGTTGTTTGGCTGTGGCCATACAATATGGTGACCTGGCATCCACTGGCAAAGGCTTGCAAGCCACACTGCAATAAAGATCCCTTAAGGTTTGAGACCCCATCTGCCATTCAAAGAGCTTCCTGTTTGATGTCAAGGACTGTTGGAGGGTGCTGCATGCTCCTTGTCTTAAGAGCCGAATCATGGCCCCCAGCTCTAGGCTGCCATGGAGCTCTTATAAAGGTGAACTCCGCCCCCCCCAAATGCAGAGAAAGGGCAGCAGCCTGTGGCTCCCATGAACAAGGCATGCTCCATGGTCCTTGAGGAGCCCCCAGTAAAATGGTGAGGGCTCTAACCCCCTACAGACAGCAAAAGGAACGGCAGCTGCTCTGATCTGGAGACAGAGAAGGTGGGAGGAGCCTTTCAGGGGGAGGTGGTCATAACATTGGGACTGGGCAGTGGATTCTTCTTGGAGCCCTTCCATCAGATATCATCCAGGAATTGTGCAGGACTCAAGTCAGGCTCAACACCCATGAGAACTGTGCCTCCTGTGGCAACATTTCCCACTAGAAGAACCAGGGTCTCCAGCCCCCAGGCTGGCCTTCTCCTCCAACTGCCAACACAATGGCTGGGACCTCATGCTACCTACTGCCACTGAAAACCAGGCTGTGGCTTTCCTTTTTCACAATTGAAGCTACATCCCTAGCTGTAGCCCACAGGTCAACCTTGGCCCACTCCATCAGCCTTCCTGACCTCTCGCCCTCCATCACTGCATTGCTTCAATCCATCAGGCAACATTCCTCAGCATAGGACTTTGGTATTCCATTTCTCTACCTTTAGGCTTCAACCCAAGGGTCGCCACCTCAGGGGACAAAGCAGGTAAAAAAGCAGGGATGTCCACTGCAAGAAGGTCTTGAGCACCACTGTCAGAGAAGAGGTTGGGGCTCCTGCTCCTAGAGGTTCTGAAAGTGAAAGTCAATGAGCAGGTCACTGCTCATGTTGGCAGGAGGAAAAAAAGCCATGAGACTTGAGCAAAAGGAAAGAGCAAGGCTCTACCGAGCCCCTATTACATGCCAGGCATGTTACCACTTATGAAATCCTTACATTCATTCACTGATTCTTTCATCCCATTCACCAATGATCCATGGAGTAACTGCACTCTTTCTCATTTTCCCAAAAATCACCAGCACGATGGTGTATCAGGTTAAGCTGCTGCTGTAATACCACTGGTCATCCTAAATCAGATGCAGCACCAGTTTCAGTCTCAACAGCTTGCTGTCCAGATCCCTGCAAATACACCTGGGACAGGGCCAAGCACAGCTCATGTACTTGGGCTCCTGCCATCACGTGGGAGACCCCATGGAGCTTCTAGCTTCTAGTCTAGCCTGGCCCTGGCCTGGTAGATGCAGCCACCTGGGAAGTGAACCAGCAGTTAGAAAACATCTCTCTGTGTCTCTCCTGTGACCCAACCTGTTGAATAAATAAATATTTTTTTATAGAAAGAATGAGTGAATTTATATTCAACTTCCTGACAAATTCACCTGCTCAAGGGCAGTTCTTTCATTTACATTACTTTAAACAACCCAGTATCATTTGGGAAAAACACATTAGCCTGAAATGACCTCAATCAATGTTACTTTGGATCCTCCTAAGGGGTTGCCTGATGGGCTCGTTAAAATTAGAGGTAAAGATATTTAACCCCCATTTGATAATTATTCCTGGATTTGACCTTAGAATTACAAGCTGGGCATGTTGTTTTAAGTGAGCCTTTCACAGATCACTTTAAGAAGCACTGTTCTAAATAGTGACACTGTGGCGATCATGACTACAAAGGGGCAGAACAAATCGGGAGAAATAGTATGCAAATGAGCTCAGGTGCGTGGGATAAAATCTCCAGCCACAGCATTTATTACAAACCCACAAAGTGCCGGGTCTCAAACACCTATGACGGCAGTGGTGATTCTATGCCCTGGGAAACTGGGTTTGGCGCCATGCACAGTAGCTCCAGCACTGACAGTGAGGTCTGGGAGGGCTGAGGATCAGACTCCATATAATGCAAGCAGGAGGGGGGGGGGGGGAAAGTAAGCATTTTGTCCAAATTAGCATGCTACTTACATATCATGAATGCCATTATGTTTGCATCGCTGAATTAATTGATCAAATGCTACAAAAAGACGTCTGTTTCTTCTACTTCTCTAAGCATTTTAATGTTCAACTTCAAATTGACCATCTCCCCTAAATACAAGATGATTCCACTGGAAAAATACAAAAAAAAAAACCCACTTTCAACAGGACATTGTATTCCAACATGTATGAGAGTCAGTTGCCGGGGACAGAGGATTCTATCCCTGGGACCTGCCAGCCAGAGCTCCCATCAAGGATGTCCCAGCATTGCAGGCAGCGTGATCTCATCCCACTGTTGAGGAATTTGGTTAATGACCACTCAGAGATACAGGCATGAAGGACCACAACGAGGCTGCAGTGCCTCCCTACTCTGAGAGTCATGGCCGTTAACCCTGTAAGGAGTCGCAGATGTCAGACACTCCACTCCATGGGACCCCGACCTCAGTGACCGGCCACCGGCTTCCACTAGTGAAGATGTCCCCTGTGTATGTAATGGCAGGACTCCAGGCTGGTTTTCACTCTATCCCTCCAGGAGAAACAGACACAGCCCAGGCCCCAGGCTACAGCCTCCACCGTTCCTGGGTCCTTTATGGACTTAGTCTGGTCCCTGAACACTGCCAGTTCCCTCACTTCACCACAGGTCAAAATCAGCCATGTGGCACCATTCAAACAAGCTGCAAGGTGAACAGGCTCACCTCTCAGCCTCCAGCAGACCAGGGCACTCCACAGTACAATCCTTCCACGGCTCTTCCACTCTCCCCTGCTGCTCACAAACCATCCTACTGCTGTCCCTGGCTCTGCCTGGTAGCCCCTCCTCTCCCTCCTCCTTCCTGAATGTGGACCCTCAGGGCCACTCTCACTTCCCCGCACCTGCAGCCCTGGCAGAGTCCAAGGCCCTCCAACTTGAAAGCCCTCAGGTATCTCCACCACTTTGTGATCTCAAAAGCTCTCAACAAAACTGAAGGCCAATTACAGGCTGCCTTCTAACCATGGCCGCCACCTCCTTGGGGCTGTGCCACCTGGAAGTAAGATCATCGACTCCGCTGACCTCGTTCCCACTTCAAAAGCAGTCACTTCACATGTGGCATCAGCCTGCGCCATAGCCACCTCACTATCTGGCGAGCCCTCCCCATCTGCCACTTTAACACCTCCTATAGCATGGTCACAGATCCCCCAAGATACTCTCAGTTGCCACCCTCCTCTGCATTAGCGAGCCATCTGTCTTATTCTAGAGGGCTCCTGGTCCCCCTTAAACCCCAGAAGAAGCTCCCATTGGAGAGAACCCTCTACCTCTTCTTGATCCAGCCCACGGCAACCCTGGTACCATCACTGCAAGCCTTAGACTCAACCAAAGCACCTCCTTAGGGGCTCCCGAGCCTCAGGGGCCAGATGTTCACCCTCCCCGCATTGGCACCAGAGACGCCTGATGGGCAGGCAGAACATGCCCAGCTTTGCCACCTGCTGCAGATGAGCTGTCCGACTTCTGACAACTGTGGAGTCCCCAGGATTACTCTGAGGATAGTAACACTTCAGGGCAAGACAAAGTTTTGCTGTGCTTCCTACCTACCTTTGTTGGCCAGGACTATCCAGACTTCCTGCTCACAGAATGGCACTCTGGAGACTCCATGGTACCCACCAGGCACCAACGCCTGGAAGTGCCCAAGGAGTCCTCCCATACACACACCCCACACAAGGAAGATGGGAAGTGCAGGTGGTAACACACAACTCCACTGTTTCAGGGACATTTAGGGATTGTCACTCTTCCGGAGCACTCCCCAGGGTCAAGCTGACCCCATATCACCTCTCCTGAGGTTCCACCATGCTTAGCTTTCATCTTAAATGTTTTATTCATTTTTTATTGGAAAGACAGATGAACTTATGCAGAGAAGAGACAGAAAGATCTTCTGTCCACTGGTTCACTCCCCAAATGGTTGCAACAGCCAGAGCTGAGCCAAACCAAAGTCAAGTGCTAGGAGCTTCTTCCAGGTATTCCACGTGGGTGCAGGGTCCCAAGGCTTTGGACCACCCTTGACTGCTTTCCCAGGCCATACCAGGCAGCTAGATGGGAGGCGGAGCAGCTGGGACATGAACCAGGACCCGTACAGGATCCCAGCACTTGCAAATTGAGTATTCAGCCATTGAACATCATGCCAGGCCCAGCTTCTACATCCTTCCTGTCTGCTTTTAATTTCCTTCCTAGGCTCCCCAGAGATCATCTCCTTAGGCAATCACCTGCAAGGTGTAGTTGAGAAAGTCTGCCTTGCAAAGTGGCACATGCATGCATAGTACCTGGCAGAGTCTGTCTCCAAAATCCAGCCTTCCCATTGGAATATCGGGGTTCACATCTACTGTCAGTCATGCCCTTCCATCCCCCCTTTTAGACCACAGGCTCTTTAAGATGGTGGCTGTAGCTGCACATCTCCATGAGTTCCAGTACCCAGCACCTACAGGGGCACAAGCAGGTACACCTGTGGTTGCAGCATCTGATCATGGCCTCCTGGCTGTGGGTGACCACATGTCCACACTCCAAACAGCCTCTTCTTAGGACCCAAGCCACCCCTCTCACTGCTCTAGGGACAGAGTCACAAGATTCCCTGAATAGTCCCTTGCAAATCAAGGAGGAAGCTAAGGCTGTAGTCAGGTGTGTGTGTGAGTGTGTGTGTGTGTGTGCACGTCCATGCACCTGCGCACTGGAACTGTGGGTCCACATGATGTATATAAAACTCATGAAGTCACACTGGGAAACCCAGAGGTCCTAGAGAAACACTTACCCGTCACAGTTAAATACAAAATTGTTCCTGGTTAACTGAACAAGAACACTAACATGAAGACACCGAGAAGGGGAACTAAGGCAGGAACCCAAGATACAGACCCACAGAGAGTAGAGTCTAAAGGGGCTGCTCTGGGTGCTAACAGCATGGTGCAGCACATTAAGCCTCTGCCTGTGGAGTTGACATCCCATGTGGGTACCAGTTCAAATCCCTGCTGCTCCGCTTCAGATTTAGTTCATTCTAATAGGCTGGGAAATCAGCAGAATACAACCCAAGACCTTGAGTCCCTGCACCCACATGGGAAACCTGAAGAAGTTCCTGGTTCCTAGTTCTGGACTGGCAGGGGCTGTTATAATCATTTGGGTAGTGACCCAGCAAGATTCATTCTCATTCTCTCTCATTCATTCATATTCTCTCTCTCCTTCCCTCCCTCCTCCTTCCTTCCCTGAGCCTGCTCTCTCTCTCTCTCTCTCTCTCTCTCTCTCTCTCTGTAATTCTTTTAACTAAAAAAAATATATATACCTTACAAAACACAGGCTATTTCCAAACTGGGCAAGTGCATAAAGGTGTAATATACACATTACCCCCTAGTACCATACTTACATAGAAATGAGTTAGAAAAGCATCCAGTAGCATGAACCAGATAGGTTCAATAAATTATAAACAGTCCAACAGTTTAGTTGACCACACTGCTGCTTTGCAGTTTCTATTTTGCAACTTGTAAGAAAGAAAATATGAAGCTTTGATTACGTATTGTGATGTGAAAGAAAATCAGATTAAAGCAAAAATATGAATGATCCCATGTATATAAAAGGCAGGATACACATGAAACTGCAAAGTCTAGAACTGTAAGGCAAGGGCCTGTCTTTATAAACAAAGCTTTATTGGAACATACCCACACCACTCTTGTGTGAACTGTGAGCACTGCCAGACTCTCAGAGCAGAGTTCAGTGGTTGCTGCAGACAGCATGTGTACCGCGGACCAGCAGCATCCACTCCTGCCTCTTTCACAGTGAGGTCATCAGCTCCTGGCCCAGAAGAACGGAGCCAAAAGTGTCAACAACACTTATTTCAACACAGTGAAAAGTTGCATCATTTTTAAAATTTGTTTCCATGTGATTGTTTATATATTCCTCTATAGTATTGTATAACCCTCCAAAAAATAATCTGCTTAGAAAAATAATCTATTGCAATTGTATTAAAAGTGATTTATTCATGCTAACGATGCTCTTCCCTGAGGTGCAGCTGAAGAACAGAGCTTGAGAAACAACCTTCTCAACGTACCCAAAGCACATGTGAGTTAAAACCCCTGGTCTGGCCTGTCTGAGTCAGACGCTTTGTTGGTGCAAAATGGCAAGCAGGAAATTCACATGGGAGGGGACGTCTCCTGGACAAGGAAAAAGAAATTCCTCACTGAGAGGGAACACCACAGTAAGCCCACAGCACCCTCTCATGGAAGCTAGCCTGCATGAGCCACATGTCACTAAGGTATGAGGCACCCGGGTGCCAAACCGCTATGATGGGTGCCAAACCACTCCTGCACCCCAGAACCCCAGAAGGACCAAGATGGGCAGGACAAGTCTGCCCCACTGGAGTTCAGACCTGACCTGACTCCTCCTCAAGCTCCAGGCTGCCTCTCCCACCTGCCCTTGGTATCCAGTTAGGAAGACTGTTATCATCCAACCCTGGGTGCTGGTGCCTGTGGCCCCTTCACATGAAACCCCACTGCTCTCATATTCTCTCTCCCTCTGGCAAATTCACATTCATTCTTTGAAAGAAAGGCCACAAACCAAAAGCCTGCTGACCACAGGAAGCCTACAGGTATATTTTCTCAGATCCAAATGGCATTGTAAAAATGAAGCCATTTCATGTTAAAAATAATAATAACCAAGATATCCGGTCTTCCCAGCCAAAGTAGAAGACAAGTGACACCTGCCCTGTACCCCCATGCAGGACGTTCCCCTCCTAGCTTGCCACGGGACCCAACAGAGCTCCCAGCAGCCTCCCTCACTGGCCTGTGTAGATGCCCATCTGGGATTATGGTTCTCAGGGTGTGGTGGCTCAGCATCAACAGTGCAACCTGCAGAAAGGTCCACCCCAAGCCCAGTCTTAGACCTGCTGAACCCCAGTGTTCTGTTGTCCTCTAGTCCTCCGTGCCCCCAACCCATTTCCTCTACCCCAGCCATCCCTTCTGGCCTCAACCCCAGTAACGTTCCATCCTGAATGAGCTCTTGACCAGGCACCACACCACTGTTGCACACACTCCCCACATGCTCTCTACCTTGCCTGCCTGTTTTGAGTTTTTAAAGCCAGAGGTTATCTCTGATTCTTCCTTCCCTCCCCAGGGCCTACCAGAGCCTTAGTCTGCAGAAGCTTGTACAGAATGCCATGGATTCACTTGCTGATTATTTATGTTTCTCTGATTTGTAAGAATCAGAAGTGACCATAAGGCCACCTCAGCTCTCCTCGGGCATGACAAGGGTGGTGAGGACCGACCCTTGCAGCTCCCGGGTGTGCGCGGTGCTGCAGCAGCAGCAAATAAAGTTATCCTTATTCCCAGCCTCTGCTAATCACTCCGGGTTCTTGCAGATGTGCTGGGGCTACAGAACGAAAGGTGCTATTAATGAAACTGTGCAGACCAGGAGGCAGCCTCCTTCCCCTGCAAGCTAATCCCCTACCATTACTTTAAACTCTTCAAGTGCTGGCAAAATCATGTAGGTTGTTTCTCTCCATCTCCCTCCACCCAACACCCCGCCCTGTCAAATACTCAAGTAGCTGACAAGCGTTTTCTAATTGACAGAACACTCTGAAAAGATAGATTAAACAAGCGGGAGGGTGGTATACAACGGGGCGCAATTGCCCACACACAGCAGGAAGCAGGACTGACTGAAACCCAAGAGTCAGGAGAGGAGAGACTCATCTCTCTCTCTCTGTCTCTGTCTCTCTCTCTCTCTCTCTCTCTCTCTCACACACACACACACACACACACACACACACACACACACACACACCCATCCCTGCATCTCCTTCCCACATAAAGGAATTTAGATATGCCCCTCCACATCAAATTCAAGGGGAACCTGAATGGACCTCACACTTCCCAGGAGCTCAGACCCTTGCTGAAGACTGAAATCCTGTACAACCCAAAAAAGTTGTTGCCAATAATTGGCATATGTGTGTACAACTTAGCATTATGGTGTGTATGGCGAGGGGAGAGTTACACTTATCCCTGGATTTGTACCCACTTTCCAAATGAAAAGACTGAGGGGTGCATCCATGCTTACACAGCTTATACTCTGGAGAGTTGGCAGAACAACAGAATTCAAACAAGTTCAGGGTCCAGCAGGTTAAGCCACTATCTGAGAAAGTGGGTGTGTGTTAACCCTGTCTTTCAAATAAATAAATCTTTTTAAGAAGTTTACTTAGGAGCAAAAAAAAACCTGAATCAAGGTATAAAAGCATCTTCAAAAAGATTATATAGGAGAGCACGGAATGGTAGTCTAGTAGCCAAAGTCCTCGCCTTGCATGCTCCCGGATGCCGTATGGGTTCACGTCCCAGCTGCTCCACTTCCCATCCAGCTCCCTGCCTGTGGCCTGGGAAAGCAGTAGAGGATGGCCCAAAGCCTTGGAGCCTTGCAGATGAGTGGGAGACCCAGAAGAATCTCCTGGCCCCTGGCTTCAGATTGGCTCAGTTCCAGTCTTTGCAGCCATTTGGGGAGTGAACCAACAAATGGAAGATCTTTCTGTCTCTCCTTTCTGTAAATGTGACTTTCCAATAAAAATAAATAAATCTTTTTTAAAAAAATAAAGTTTATAGGAAATGTTTATTATAGAAAAACTATTCATGGATTTTCTAAATGTTTTGCACCAAAAATAGCTCACCTGTTAATTCCATTTTTCACATGCTTTTTAAAGTGACCCCTGGAAGTGGTGGAACTAGAGCCAAGCCCAAGCCTGTCTAACCCTGGAGGCTCTTGATGTTCTTTGTCGTATCTGGTCACCTGTGCCTCCGTGTGAAGGCAGAGTAGCAAAGGACTCAGGCAGCAACTGCCCTGAGCCGGGCCACTTGGGAAGGTTGCCCCCAAGTCCCTGAGGTGTGGTCCCACCTGCCTGGTGCCCTTGGAATAGCAGTGCCTCTGGGTGGAATTCACCCATCCATCAGTCCTATAATATCCTACAGAGCTGATGGACTCCCAGTGATGGCCCTGAAGCCCAGACGCACTTGGAGCAGCTAATGAAGCATGCAGGAAGGCACAGCCGCTCTGATGTTTGCAGATTTCCTGCAGTGAGCGAATTCCATTGAGGACAGAGTGTCTGCACAGGGAGCTATCACAGGCACTGATAAGGTATTAATGAACCCCAACCAATACTGATCAGAGACGGCTCCAAGCACACAGGGACTCGGCTCTCCACACACACGTGGGAAGCTGGGTCAGTTAAATTCAGAAGCTTCTCAATTTGCAAGGGACCCTGAGAAGGAAACAGTGTAAGTTTCCCACCCCAGGGTCTCTGAGATGCCAGCAGGTCAGGCCTGTAGCTACCTGCCCTTAGAGTAAGGCCAAGGTGTCCAGCCAGATCTTCCCATCTGGGGACAGCAGAAGCACAACTCATCCCCCAAAACTCAGATATGGTGTTTCTTGCGCTGCACACTCCAACAGTGATGGCATGAACCCCCAAGAACACAGTGCATTCTGCCTCCCCCAGAGATGCCTGGAAGACTACACTCTGCCCTTTTCTGGAACACAAGAGTCTGCCTGCCAGCCAGCCAGCCTTCTTCTAGGTCTCCCACATGGTTGCAGGGGCCCAAACACTTGAGCCATCTTCCACTGCGCTCCCAGTTGCATTGGCAGGGAGCAGAATCAGAAGTGGAGCAGCTGGGACATGAAACAATGCCCATAGGGAATGTATAGACATTGCAGGCAGCTTAACCAGCTATACCACAACATCAGCCCCAAGAGAACATCCATCTTCTGAGCAATGTTCTGCGCCATGGGCTTAGTAAGTGTGGGAAATCATCACCATTCACAAAAACAGAAGCCAAGGCTTTGAGTTGGAAAGGACTCGGCCAAGGTCACAGAGATCTCAAACGGCAAAGGCAGGCCGGGTTGACGTTGAAGTCAAAGTAAGAATGTCTGAGTGATGCCACATGGCTACCTGAGTTTACCATGAACTGGGTGTGGTCAGAGGAAGCCAGAATCAAGCTTAATGAAGATGCAGATGAGAAGATCCACGAGGTGGCAAGAGAGGGAGAAAGCAGACACACTCCACTGACAGATCCCCCTAACACGTGGGGATCCACTCCGGAATGGCCAGGTAGCACCTTCATGCACTTTGCCTGTCTGGTCCCCGGCCATAAGGTAGATCTCAACTTCTCTTTTAGAATGTGTATCTTACTGGGCTGTGGATTGGAACAAAGGCTCCTGCTGTGGGCTCCCAGGGACAGGAGTGAATGGTGTCAGTGGCAGTGGCTTCTGATGCTGTCACACACAATCTAGCTTCATTAAAATGCACTCTGGGAGGCACATCTTAGGGAGGCAACCTGCCTAGGTAGGGTCACCCAAGGACACTGCCGTTCCTGAGAAGGCAGAGCACTGAGTCCCAATCCACAATGTAAACCTGAAAAGAACCCAGCCACAAAACATGTCAGCCCTGGGTGGGTATTAATGAATGTGCAGGGGCACTCTCAGCTGACAGGCAGGTACCCTGAACAGTGGGCACATGCCTTGGTCTCCCAGGTTGGCCACTCTGCATCCACATTCTGCCCTCCCTAGGATCTGTAAGTCCCAACTTCTTTCCTCCCTCCCACAAACACAATCAGAAGATTCAGCTGGGTGTGCAGCCCCTTTGTGGGAGATTTAACATGATGACTTCCTGCAAGGCCTGGGACGAGGATGGGAAGGAGAAAATGTGCATTTAGGGCTCCCTAACAAGAGCTGTGGGCAGGTGAGGGTTTGGCTCACCTGGGCCAGGTTAGCAGTGCATCTGCCCCAGCAGGTGTAAGGATGCCTGCCCAGTAGGCTCAGGCCAGGATGTGAGCAGAATAAAAGCAGATCCCAGCTTTTGGAGGACAGGGTGAAGGGACCTGCTCTGAACCACAGAAGACCCTAAGAGCACCACTGTCAAGAAGAGCCACTTCCCTCCCCGACCACCTGAACAGATAAGGAGCCTCATCAGACCACACTACACTGCATTTTTCATGGGAATAAGGCCTGGAAAGTTGCCAGGCAAGCTGGGCCAGGAAGCTTCCTTCCCTGTTGGCATAGCATGCCACTAGGCCTGCATCAAGGTCTGGTGAAGAGATGGTATCATCCCTGGTGTGGAAAATCCTGAAATTCCCACATGCCAGGCAGAGGTGTGGGGCCACTTGCTCTTGACCATGGAGTAACACTTGGGTTACTCCAGGGTTGCTGATAAAGAGGAAAGAGCCTAAGACTGGAACCACAGCAAACCCACTCCTCTCCCCAGAATCCCTGCACCTGATTCTAACTCCAAGCTGGCACTGGGCAGGTGCATTTCTATACACCCAAAATGGCATCTGGCCCTCAGTCTACCTGTACCATACATGAATATTATGCCTTGATTCATCAGTCTAACTGATTTTACATCTTCAGAAAGAATTGATGAGGAATAAACTTGAAGAGAAAGCCCCATGTACAGCAGCCATGCCCAAGCCCAGCCTGAGCCAAGACTGCTCATTTTGCTAAGAAAGAAGCAGCATTCATTGTCCTAGGGAGTTAGGCAGAGTGCTAATGCCTGACTGTCTTGAGTATGCAGGATGCCAATGCCCTAGACACAAGCAGGTTGGAGGCACCCAAGCTGGGGACCTGACTCTGTCAGCCAGAATAAAAACTGCCTGAGTCTCAGCTCCCGCACTCACAAACCTGGGCCCATGGTGCTCTACCAGTTACAACACAAGCATATGGGGTGTGTCAGCCAGTGCTGCCTCTAGCCATGACCTCCAAAAGCAGCCCTTTCCTTCTGACTCCTTATTCTCGCTTTACCTCATTCCACCAAACTCAAACACCTTCTGTTGGCCTAAACCAAGTCCAACGTCTTTCTTCTCTAGATTGCACAAACCTTCTCAGAGCACCTGCTGTGTTCCAGCTCTGTGTACAGTGTGTTCAAGGAAGTGGTGAGAAAGTGGGGTCAGGCACCTGCCCAAGAGGAGGGCACAGTCTGTGTAGAGAGGCTGTAAATGATTCATAATGCCAATGGATGATGGAAGCTGAGAAACGAGAAGAGAACCCAGACCACAGTGAGGGCAGCCCTCAGCCAGAGCAAGAAATGTGATCAGGAAGGGATTCCTGAAGGAGAAAACGGCATCTGGGCACACGTTAAAGGATGGGAAGAACAAAGGCACCTGGGGGGGGTGGGCAAAGGCCAAGAAAGGAGATGGGATGGGAAGGACAGGATCCTGGGTCATGTGATGTCGCTGGCAGGTGAGGTGAATGGAATGGGATTGATGGAGAAAAGGCAGACGATCTTCACGGGCTCCATGAGGGCTAACAGAGCAGGACACTGTTCAGATGCAACCGGGGACCACAGAAAGATTTCTACAGGGTCCAAGCCAACTTCCCTCAAAAAAGAAAAAAAGTGTAGCAACAAAAATCAGACAAAGATGGAAAGTGCAAAACCAAGATTGATTATTAATCAGGGGCCACAAGCCAAAGGCTAGGGAACTTTCACAATTTGTAACTCATAAGGAGCTAAAACGTGTGGTCAAGGTACGGAGTGGTCATTTTTCAGGCCAGATTTTTTAACTCAGATACTAACAAGTTATTTCCTCATCTTACACAGCGAAATCGACATCTACTTCAGACTTTGAGGTAAAGAAACATAGCCATGTTTTGGGAAATACAGTTATGTTTTAGGTAGCAGAAGTAATTTAAATACAACATTGTGAAAATCAAGAGCGCATTTCAAATTAGTAAGAAAAATAATTACCTATGGAAACCCAAATGGAAAAACATACTATACAAACTCAAACAAGGAAACAAAATTAAAATGTCAGAAGAGTACAAAAAGGTTCACAGTAAGTGGAATTGAAATATAAGGCTATTTTGATGCAAAACAGTTGTGAAATTCATTCATGGGGGACAACATAGTAACCTGGAACTTGGGTCACCTGCATCCCGCATCGAAGGGCCTGGGTTCAAGTCCCACCTCTGCTCCTGATCCAGCTTCCTGCCAACCGACACCCTGGGTGGCAACAGATAAGGACCCATGTGGAAGACCTGGCTCCTGACTTCACCTTGGCCCTCACTCGGTAGTTGTCAGCAATCGGAGAGTGAAACAGTGGATGGAAGATCTCTCGCTCTCTCAAATAAAATTTCAGAAAGGAAAAGAAAATCTTGTATACATTTCTCATTGATACACATTTGCCATGAACTTTTTAAAGACCCCTTGTACACCTTTTATGATAACAAAGTTGATAAGTAAAATTCCACGCATTGCATACAGTGCCGACATCAGGAGCAACGCCTAAAACACAGTGGCTTGGATGTGACTGGCACAGTGACTCACCTCCTTCATGTGTGTACTTGTCAGTGTGTCTTCTTCAGCTTAGAACTGCCTTCTCATGGCCTCAGACCTCAGCCTATACCATGTAGGCACCTGTGCTTCTCACACACACACCCAGAACCTAGCCTGGGAAGGAAGCAGAACCCTCGTGCAGCACCCACTAGGGACAACATGAACTGCACGTGAGATGAGATGCAGCTTAAGTGGATTACATCCTCCGACCAAGGCCAAACCATCATATCTGGAAAAACACAGGGCCAGCTTTCAGGACTTCCCTCAAAATTCCCATCCTGCAGCTTCAGGAGTCTTCAGAAGCAGGAATTAATGGAGAACAACCCACTCCACTCATACTTCTGGTTATGACTCACCAGTACAGGTGGAGCGTCTTTAACGCAAAAATCTGAAGTCCCAAGTGCTCTGGAATGCAACAAAAAAAAAAAAAAAGAAAGAAAGAAAGAAAGAAACTTCCTGACTGCTGACAGTGTACCATGAATGGAAAATTCCACACCTGACTTCATTGGAGGAGTTGCAGTCAAAATGCAGGTACAGCACAGTCTGTGAGATTCCCTTCAGGCTATAGGTATAAGATATATTAGAAAACTAAGTGAATTTCATGTTTAGACTTGGGTTCCATCCCCAGGATAGCTTATTATGTTTATACAAATATTCCAAAATCCACAAACATCCACAAACCAAAATACTCTCGGCCCCAGGCAATGTGGGTAAGATATATTCGACCTATAATGGTTTGGAAGTTCTGTTACCTGTAGGGATTCGCAGGGGGACAGATGAACACCCTTGACATGTCAGTAAGTGAAATACGTGTTGATTAAGATGATTAGCAAGCAAAATGGAGATGGTAAACATCTACACAAACTAAATCACGTGACTATCACCAGAGCAACCCTGAAGGTCAAACTGATTCAGCAGGCACGACCTTCAGGAAGCAGCAAGGAGCCCAGCGTGGATTTCCCTTCACACACTGGAACAGGGAGAAGCAAGACACCACTGTGAGCTGGGACAGCAGGGTCAGCCAGGAGCCACAGCCCTTGTTAGAACATTTGGTTCTTTTTGTTTTTCTTAAGACTTATTTATTATTTATTTATTTATTATTGGAAAGTCAGATATACAGAGAGGAGGAGAGACAGACAGGAAGATCTTCTGTCCGATCATTCACTCCCCAAAGGAGTCACAATGGCCAGAGCTGAGCCGATGCCAGCAGCCAGGAGCCTGGAGCTTCTTCTCATCTCAAATGTGGATGCAGGATCCCAAGGCTTTGGGCCATCCTCGACTGTTTTCCCAGGCCACAAGCAGGGAGCAGGATGGGAAGCAGAGTCACTGGGATACGAACAAGCGCCCATATGGGATCCCGGTATGTGCAAGGTGAGGACTTTGGCCACCAGGCTACTGTGCTGGGCCCAGGGCATTTGGTTCTTAAAAAAAAAAAAAAGAGTCCATATATTTAGTTTTATTTGAAAGAAAGAACCACCTGCTGGTTTGCACCCCAAATGCCCACCCTAGCCATAGACTGAGCCAGGTCAAAGCCAGGAACTCAAGCACCATAGTCATCACCTGCGGCTTCCTTGGGCTGAATTCACAGAAAGGAAACTGGACTGGGCACAGAGGCAGGACTCAGCCCGAGACACTCCAACATGGGGTGTGCTGCACCTGCTGCTCCACAGCTCTCACCCCAACATTTTGTTCCTCGTTGTTCGCTCCTAGTGGACAGTGCGATGCCTAGTGGACAGACACTAGATGCCTAGGGACAGTACGAACGGTGATGTTTTCTTGCCATCTGAAGGAATGGTATAGGAGAAGGACCCTTCCACCCTGCTCTGCTCCAGGAACAACTCAGAATATCTCCAACCCCCTCCCACCGCAGAGCTACAGATCACAATGTTGGCACCCCTCAAATGTCAGCTCCAAGCTGAGCCAGGAATCAATACCAAGGAACTAGACTCCTTTGAATGAGACCCAGGACCCAGACAAAGACAGATGGTGGGTGGAATGAGTTGTGTCTCACCCACTGACCTGGTCAACCAGCACAAGAACCTAGGCTCTGAGAAGATGGATAGCAGTGGTCAAGTACCCTGTCCTCCAGCAGGTGCGCTCAGGACAGAGTCCCACCCTCCACACCCCACATCCACATTAGCAGCAGAGAGGTAGCACGCCTGCCTTTCTGATGGCCAGGAATCAAGTGTGTAGCCAGTCTGTCCATCCTTTCCTCATTCAGCTGGTGTCACCATTCAATCCTGGAAAACCAAGGCTCTTGGGGAAAGCAGCGACATCACAGCACTACCTCCCATCTTCAATTCTTTTTGACCCTCTTAGGAGCACCCTGAGGAAGGGCAGGGGGAGAAGAGAGGCATTAACCAAATCTGACGCCAGCTCCTGGCACAGCCATTGTGCAAGGCTGGGCTCCACTTGACTTTGAGGGGGACCCAAGTGAATGAGTGACAGCTAGAGTACAGACGTGAGAATGACGGCGTGGAGTATGGGGGGCGGGGAGTATAGAATCAATGAGTTTATTGCGGTTGTTGAAGAAAGTAAATGAGTGAACGAGGTACAAAACTGTGTGAATGAGCACATCAGTGTAGGGAGAAAGAATTGAATGAGTAAATAACTGGGTGGTGATGTGGGTGTGTAGTGAATGACTAGTTGCATGAAATGAATAAGCTTCCATTTCAGCGTGGCACTCAGCAAGAGGCACACAAGCCATCCTGGTTCTGGCAAAGGACCCCTCATCCTTTGCCACCCCACCTTGTCACTCTATTTCAGGGACAGCCACTGCACACCCGTACAGGTGCAAGATACGCCCCACACATGGGAGCCCTATCCATCAGCACCCCACAATGTGGCTTTAATTAGAGAGATGATTATTTTACAATGAAGTAATCAGGATGAATCCCAATATGCTACGGCTGATGTCTTCGTAAGAAGGGAATTTGAAGGGGCTGGAGGTCTGGCACAGTGAGTTAAGCCACTGCTATAACATCCCAAGTGGGTGTCGATTCATGTCCCGTCTGTTCAGTTCTAATCCAGATCCCTGCTGATGTGCCTTGAAAAGCGGTGGAAGATGATCCAAGTGCTTGGGCCCCTGCCATTCATGTAAGGAGACCCAGATGGAGTTCCAGGGTCCTGGCCTCTGTCTGGCCAAGCCACAGTGTTGAGGCCATTTGTGAAATGAAGCACCCAAGGATGAAACATTTCTTCCACAAGCTGAGGAAGGACAGAGGCACTAGCAAGCCACCAAGGCTGGAAGAGGAGTGGGGTCAGCCTCAGAAGGAATTGAGCTTGCTGGGAGCTTCACCCTGGACTTCCAGACTCCAGGCTGTGAGGCACTGAGGGCTGTGATGTGTAAGTACCTGTTAGTGGAACCATATCACTGAGGCTAGCAGTGGATTACAAGCTGGGTTATGCACTTCCTGCACCTGTCCCCTTCTGGGCACTCTAAGCATCTACTGTTGCTGATGGACACACAATTCCAGCAAGATGCACAGTTGTGTGGGAGCAAGTTCCCAAGGAGGCTGGGTAGGGGAAGGAGGAGAGACAAGGAAAATGCAGAGAACGCTGTGCTCCTAGACCAAAAAAAAAAAAAAAAATAGGACTCAAGATGAGGTTGGCCAGGGCTGTTGGGCAAACAACAGAGAAATTACAACATGAGGCACACAACAGGGCAGCTGGAAATAATCCTGCTATCACCTTTACCTGGGTCTCTCCATACCCTCACAGCTGCTGGCACCAGACTCTCCCCAGGTAACTAAGCAAGCCAGGGACAGCACTGGGTCAGTTCCTCTAGCTTCTGCCCCGACCCTGGTTCCTCATAAATGCCCAATAAAAGTCCTGAAGCAGACAGAAAAGCAAGGAGGGCTGTCTCCCACTGCACAAAAGGCCCAGCTGTTCTTAACACATTATCAGCCGCTGTAAGGTGTACAAGGCATGACACTGGGCGATACGTGGGTAAATACGTTTAATCGTTATATATTTATTTTAATTGATTCTAATTGGGAAAAATATTCACTGCTAGCATATCCAATGCACAATTTCATGGGCATTATTGCTAAGACTGAGGCCATACGTAAAGAAGGAAATGGCTTAAAGAGCCATGGGAAGTCATTAACAGGTGATGTAGAGATAATAGCGGATATCATAGAAGTTGCTCAGGAATCAGCAACAGCCTCTAATCACCAGAGTTCCCTGGAGAAACTGAATTGACAGGAAGCAGACACAAGTAGAAAGGAGTTCACTTCCAGGCACTTATTCACATGACAAGGGAGCAAAGGGTGGGCTATCCACCTGGAAATTCCGTAAAGAGCAGAGGTGTGAACTCCAGGATGCAGGTCGTCCCCTGCAGGAGCCCCGGTGCTAGAGAGTGGTGGGGGCCAGGCTTTGGCTCCATCCAGGCCTTTGTCTGGTGACACAACCTCATCCACCCTACAGAGGTGCACCTGCTCAAAGTCCAGTGTTGATTTTGTACAAATCACCCTTACAAACACCTCCAGAAGAAGTTCGGGTGACATGGATTCTACCATTGCTTGTTGGGTTAAGAGCTGGTGGCTCCTGGGTAAGAACAAAGACCCACACAGAATGGATCCTTCTAGGCTTCAGACTCATCAACATAACTGCCAGTATGCCATCCATGAGGCCTCCAGCAAGGACCTCGGCTTCTCCACCTAGCCTTCTATGACAAAATCCATCAGCAGGCTTTGTGACTGGTGAAGAGCCACTTCCTGGCTCACAAATGCCCATCTTCTTTCTATAACTTCATCCTGGTAGGAACAAAGCACCCGTCTGGGGTCCTTCAATTAGGGTGCTAAACCCACCCATGAAGGTTTGGCCCTCCTCATCACCTAATCATATCCCAAAGGCCTATCCCCTAACGCCATCAGCTTAGGGTTTAGCCTCCAACATATGGATTTGGACTGGGGGACACAAACATTAAGACCCTAAAAGTTACATTGGCGTCATGCCCCTGACCTTCAGCCTGGCCCCTCCAACTCCTCCTTGAACACTGGCTCCCAGGTCAGAGCTTAGAGTTTCCCATACCATGACCTTTCGCTGGCATCCTTCTCGCTTTGAATCGTTTGCAGGAAAAGCCTCGTTTTTTCACTGCAATTTCAAAACCCTCCCCAATTCAGTCACCACCAGCTTTCCCATGGCAAGCCTTCTGATCCACTAACGCCAGCACTGTGTGATGGGGCAGATTAAGCTGCCACCTGCCACACCTGCAGCCCAAGGGTTCAAGTCTCAGCGGCTCCATTTCTGATCCAGCTCCTGCTAAGATGTGCAAGAAGTGACAGAAGACAGCATAAGTTCTTGGGTCCCTGTCACTCATATGAGAGACCCAGATGGAGTTCTAGACTCCTGGGTTCCACTTGGCCCAACTCTTGCCATTGTGGCCATCTGGGGAATGAACCAGCAGGTGGAAGATCTGTGTGTGTGTGTGTGTGTGTGTGTGTGTGTGTGTGTGTGTGTGTGTGTGTGTGTGTCCCCCTCCCTAACTCTTTCAAATAAATGAAAAATTAATCTTCAATAATAGTAAAATTAATAATTAATAATATCAAAGCAAGCTCCACTGGCAGAATGCCCCCTGCAGTACCCAGCCACTGTGCTCAGGCCCACCTATCCTTCCCCACTCAAGCCAGTCCCCTCCAGACCTCCTGACCTGGGACTCTTCCACTGCCATGAGATCCTCCCACTCCCTGCACACAGAATCAAGCCCTTTGTTTTCTGTGTTTCCACCATCACAGACCTCCATGAGAAAGCATGATGTGTGCTGTGACCATGACTTATGTCATGTGACTTATGTGTACCAAGGGAAGAAGTTTATCCCCACCCTGATATACCCACTGGCTGAGCAGTTGCTACCAACAGACTGGGAGCCCCTTGTGGCTTTCTGAGAACTTAGACATCAGGGTGGGCAGCTGGTGCATGAGCAGATGGAAAACAGACAAGCCAGCTTTGACCTTCAGACCCACATATCTCTACGTGGACATTGGCATGGACACTAAGTGACTCAAGAGACAGTAAGTTACAAGGGCAATGGTTCATTGGGTTTGACCCACAAAGCCCTGATTCCAAAGCTGTTTTTATGGGGAGTTCCTCTGAGGCAGCCCAACCTCCAGGCCAGGCGACATTGATGTTCAGGGGCTCCTCTGGCTGTGTCAGCACCATAACCTTCTCCCCCTCAGCAGGCTAAGCCCTGAGCTCCCACAGCCTGTCTTCAAGGAAATGCACTAAAAAATGACTTTCAGCTGCACAGCTAGAAAAGAGCTGTGACCACACAGCTTATCTTTCCCAAAGGCCAGGAAACAGCCACTGCTCCAAGGATGTGCGGAACAAAGCCCTGGAGCAATTTTAATGGGCAACATAATCGATGCATTCTGGCCTGGGCTCTCAGCCTCCTTCCAGCTGCCTGCTAAAATGCATAGCTAGTCCTTTGCTGCAGATACTCCGAAGTGTAAAATCTAGTAATCAGAAATGTCCCCACGTGAACAGTCATCAGCAGGACCCCTGGGCAAAGATAGGGTGTGGGGGCACGGCACACATGTGCAGCAGCTCCTCTACCTGAACACTTCCCACCACCCCCTCCTCCAACGCTCTGTTTCCCATTCTCTTATGTGACTTGGGCTTGGACCTTCTTCTTCAAAAGCCTTGGTGCTTGTGAAAATCCTGTCTTATGCTTTTGTGTCCCCCCCAGTAAGGAATAAGACACTGGATCCATATGTAAGCAGGCAGGGCTTTCAACACTGTGCCCTTATGATATTCATGAAGTTCCAGGCACAATTCAGTACCAAGGGCTGGTAGGCAACAGGTCGGGTCACATCCAGCCCCTGTCTTTTCTGATGGGTCTGGTGCCTGGCCCCTGGCCTTATAGCTACCTTAGTGGTACCACGGTTGCTTTTGGAGAAGGGAGAAGAATCAGCAAGGCATTCTCACTCATGTAAAGGTGACTGGTCATCTCCCTGGACCAGGCCTTACAGCAGGACCAGGCTAAGGCTCCCCACCACCCCACCACCAAGAAGGGCTCAACATGCACAAGAGAGACCACCAACACAGAACCAGGAAACTGAGCTATTCATCCCATGTACACGACATGAAAGGACTCCTGCTGTGCCAGCACGGGTGTCTCAGCAGCGAGTGTGAGGACAGGACCCCCATCCCTTCTAGGTAGTTCCATCATCAGCTATTCCCCTAGCACCAGCCAAGCCATAGGCCACCATCTGCAATAGCCCTGCGAACTGGTAAGGCTCTCTGAGCACAGTGTGGCAATGGAATTTCTTAAATAGATAGAAGTTGAGTACTGCAGGTGGGGAAGTGAGTAAGAGCTACCTGTGAGTCTCTGGGGCTTTACACTAGTGATAAGTTAATCAGCCATTTGTCTTCAGGTCTCCAGTGGCTCAGCCAAATCGAGGGATGGGGGCACTGGGGTTGGAGGGAATAAGATACCCGTCCAAGCAGAAAGAGAGAGAGAGAAAAGATGCTCAATGAATTATAGAACCTGCTTTTTGCATGATTGTCCAGCCCAGGATGCCAACTCCAGAGCCAATGCCAGGTGCTGTTGGTCCAATCATTCCAAACTCCACCCCGAGTCTCTTCATCCTCTTCTGTAGTGGTAGGAAGCGCCCCACTGTGAAGCTGGTCCTGAGCAAAGGGCACCCAGTAAAAACTGCCCCTGCCACCGCCACCCCTGAACCCAACAGTCACAGAGCAGGTGACCAGTGAAATCGAATCATAGAGTTCAGGGCAGTGAGTGTTGGACATGGGGCAGGAAGAAACTTGGTTAGGAACTGAGATCAGGAAAGAATGAGGATGCTCAAAAAGGAACAGCTTTGTAGAAAGTGACCAAGAATGCCAAAGGTTAAGGGAGGAAGGTGGAACCCAGGAAATAACCACAGGAGCAGCACGGAGGGTGTAGCATTTAAGTCCTCAGAAGCAAGCTCTGTGACAAAGACTCACACACAGGTTCATTTAAGAGGCACAGAGAACATTGGTAGGGACGGAGAAGAGACGCGGGGAAAGGAAGGTAGCAGTGACAGGTGCTAGCAGGGAATCTCTACAGATACCTGCAGCTTCCTCCTGCTTGGGAACAGGGTGCAACATGAGTCTTGGAATTCTGCCACCCAGGGAACAGGGGCTGGGACTCTCTGTGTATGAGTTCCAATGCAACTGCCACTGAAAACTACAGCTTTCAGATACGCTCATTCTTCAGTGTTGCAGCCAGCGCCTAGCATGGAGGCTCCAGAAGGTGCAGACAGAGCCCACTGATGCAAGTAATCGTGATCGAGGGAATCAGATCCTGCCGGTGTCTATGCAGAGGAGTTTCACGAGAGACAGAGAAGACAGAATGTGGGCATGGGCAATGCAAAGAGCGACCACCATGGAGAGTTTTACTTAGAGCACAAAAATGGGACTGGACATGAAGCTGAGTGAAAACAGGGTTTCCAAGGGGCAACCAGTTTGACAGGATACTCAAATGATGCAAGAGCCCCACCCTTGAGGACAAGGAAACCAGGGGCGTGGTTCCCAGGCTCCAAGAAAAGGGGTGCCCAACAGGCATCAGGCCAAAAGGTGAGGCTCAAGGCACCCCCATCCTCAGCCCAGCCCAGGAACAGAAGCTAGTGGCCATGTCAAGGCCTGCTTTCTCCCACCATTCCTGCTCTTGCCATGAATTAGCTCGCAAGGTCTTGACTTTTCATGATCGCCATAACTTGGAAGCAATCCCAGTGTTCTCAGCTATGTGTATGGGATCGATGGTGCCATATCCATATCACAGAGTGTTACTCTGACTGGAAGAAATGAGCTGCTGAGCCAAGACACCAAGGGTCCTTCCATGCCTGGTATTGGGTGAGAGCAGCCAGTTTGAGGAGCCTCCTACTTCTGTGACTGCTGCTCCATGAAGGTCTGGGAAGGGAAACCGCGAAGACCATGGAAAGATGAGTAATCATCAGCGCAGTAGGCAGAACAGATTCAAGTGGGAAACAAACTTTTTTAAAGATTTATTCATTCTTATTGGAAAGGCAGATATACAGAAAGAAAGAGAGACAGAGAGGAAGATCTTTCATCTGATGGTTCACTCCCTAAGCAGCCACAACAGCCAGAGCTGCACCAATCTGAAGCCAGGACCCAGGAGCCTCTTCCAGGTCTCCCATGCGGGTGTAGGGTCCCAAGGCTTTGGTCCGTCTTCAACTGCTTTCTCGGGCCACAGGCAGAGAGCTGGATGGAGAGCGGAGCTGCCAGGATAAGAATCGGCACCAAATGGAATCCTGGCATGTATAAGACAAGGACTAAGCCACTAGGCCACCATGCCAGGCCCAGATTTTTTAAATAACTTATTTGAAAAGGAATGTTGCAGAGAGGAAGGAAAGACAGAGAGATCTTGCATCTACTGGTTCACTCTCCAGATGGCCCCAATGTCTGGAGCCGGGCCACGCCAGAGTCAGGTGTCCAGCCAACAGTTACACTTGAGGCTCCGTGTGCTCAGCAGAGGTCATTGGTGGGGTTGGCCAGGCGACTGGATTTCTGAAACACATGACAACAGGCTTATCTTTCTTCTTCCCATAGCTGTATGCCTGGTGATGTGGTGATAGCCCCAGGGCTTCTCAGAATGGCCTGGAGTCTTGGAGAAGATGTCAGGTTGGCCTGGCTAGGGATGCCGTGATGGGGCAGGAGGACCAGGATGTGTCATACATGCTCCCTCCCATATCATGAAACTCCCCAGGGACCTCGAGTTCCAATAACTCAGGATGTAAGGAAAGGAGCCCCTTTAGAACAACCTATTCATTTGAAAGGCAGAGAGATCTTCCATTCATTGGCTCACCCTCCTCTCCAGTGGGTCCAAGAGCCACAGTTGTCCACATTCCAATTTCCGTGAGCCTGCCTCATACTCACCAAGTCCCTCTACCAAGAGTGCTATTTCTCACCTAAGCAGGGCTGCCCTCTGCTTCTATCCCAGGCATCCGTGCAGACATCATTACCTCCCAGAGGACCTCCTGATCATCAGCTTTCACATTCCCCGTTTCTCTGCTTCCTCCACCCAGGACTCCTCACTCTCCACAATTAATTACTCTACTCAGTGCTCTGTTTACTCCTCTTCCTGTTTGCTGTCTCAACTGCTGCCAGCATATGATTCTACAAGGCAGAGGTAGGCGGTGGATCTTGGCTGTCTTTTTTTGGTCCATCACCCAGTTTGGCACTAGACACATAGGGACCTAAGATATCTGCAGAATGTGTGAACAAATGAACACTACCTGCCAGGCATCCCTGCTCCCATTGTCTCATCGGGTCTAGCAGGAAGTCAATTTGCAATAAGAATGACTGCCTCTGCCTTATGGATCAGAGACTTAAGCCCCAAGGAGTGGCAGTGAGTCTGAGAGCCACAGTTCCCACCGCAAAGCAGTGGCAGGGCTGGGAGCACAGCCACATCATTCTACAGGTCTTGCAGGACGTATAAAGAGACTACAAGTGAGAAAATGAAGTAGGGTATACAGATATGCAGCATAGGAGGGGGACTGTGAATCTCTACCAGTGTGGAGCCAGAGCTAGTTGAAATTTCTGCGGCAGGACCCCAGGAGCAGTTAACATGGGGATGCACAGACAGAAAATTCCCTAATCTGCAGGTTAACAGACTGAGGGAAAGAACCTGCTACACAACAAATTGTGTGATAGGGGACTGTCTCTTGCTGTTGAAATGTAAATGCCTCAAGCTCCCCTGATGCTTACGTGACAACCTCCTTTTAAAGGTCTGATGCTGGCAATGAACTTCAGCTCTCTGACCGTCATGGTAGTCTATGCGTGTCATAATCAGTTTCCATGCACCAAGTCCATCGCTGCAGAACAACAAACAGTGGAGGTGTGTGCAAACATGTGCATGTATGTATGTGCATGAATTGCAGAAGTGTGTTGTTTATTTACTGGTAGCCCCATACCCCTGCCTAACCCCCAGACCACAGCCTCCACCCCACTGGTCCAAAAGCTCTCAAAAGACAAGGAACTCATCTCTTTGCCCATCTTCACACCCAGGACACTCCCAAGACCCTGCGTCTGGGCTACAGTTAATGTTTGCTCAACTGCCTGAAAACCACAGAGCTGCATACACGTGAGATGCCTGCAGTTCATTTGCCTGCATTCATTTCTGTGAATGAGGATGTGGGTTTGCCTAAGCTGGTGCAGGCTGTGTGTATAACTCTGGAGTTGCCTGTGTCTGTTGTACTGCTGGGACTGTTGATGGTGGGGAATCCACATGCATCTCTCTCTTTCTCTCTCTCTCTCTCTGCGTATGTCTGCTGTTTCTCCTCTGGACTAACGCCTGACACAACAGAAGCCAGCTGGCAGCTCTATCTCTGTTCGTTTCACAGGCCACTTCCTGGATGTCCTCTAAACACAACTCATTCACTTGTCCATTAGCAGGGTTCAGGATGACACTCAGATTCACTGTTCCCCACATCCCAGTCCACACAACAGCCCAGCCCGCCTGTCCCACCCACCCCAGGCTCCCCTGGACCATCAGACACCCAAGGATCGGACACACAGGGCTTGCTCAGACAGGAGGCACAGCCACCAGCCCAGGTCCCAGCCCTCACAGAGGCTGTCTCCTGGCGACCCTGTTGGCCTTCCATCCACTCATGCAGGACACATCTTGAGGTCAGTGCGGGAGAAGGAACCACCTGCAGTGCACCCAACACTGGTCCCCTCTGTCCTCACCAACAACTGTGGACTGTTTCAGCCCCCACAATTGCTTCCATGGCTTCATCACCACGGAAGGCACAACCCTGCTTCACGGGTGAATGAAGCACCTTCTCTCCCCAGCAAGGTTGAAATCTTCCCCCAGAGCCAAGCCTAAGGCATCTACAACAACACAGTCCCAAGCCTGAGAGAGGCAGCGACATCTCTTTAATAATTCTCAATGCAAAGACTACCCTGCAAAGGGATTGTTTAATTAAAAGACAACAATGGAATAAAAGGCAAATAAAAAGAAAGCGAGAGCACAGATCACAACTGTTAATTCAGAACTAAATAAATATCCTCCACTTAAGACTCCTTAAATACTTTCTTAGAATCCGAATACACTTGTTTAGCATGCAAATGAATTCTATCATTAAACATGTTTGAAAAAATGAGCAACTGTACTTTGACTAATTCTGTCTCTTCCTGCTTACAGAGCAGCTGACACCATGTAGCAAGAGTGTGGGGATCCCAGCTTTGGGAATGGGGGGCAGGGAGAAACTGGCAGAAGTGGGTGGCACAGGAAAGAATGCTAGCTTGGAGTGTTGGCCAGGACAAGGAGGAACTGGTACTTCCAGGGAGATGAAATCAACATTCCCCCTACTCCTTTCCCTGAGCACAGCTACAACCGCCCGGATGTATATAGAAAGAAGAATATGAATGGTGGAGCGGTGAAGGTAGACCAGTTAGGGTTGCAGGACTTAAGAGATGGCTGTGTTCCAGGTTTTTCTTTTTGCATAAGACTTAGAGCTAAAGACTCAGCAACCTAGAAACGCCAACAGCTATAGAGAGACTTGCTCCTTCAAGCTGATGAGCCACGAAAGAGGTAGCAACCCACATAGAAAACTTTGACATTATAAGCACTCTACTCCAGCAAAAATCATGGGGACAATCACATCCACACACATCACTCACATCCACCAAGCCCAAGCAGGGACCCTGGACTTCCCACCTTCACCAAGTTAAAATGGGGTCCCAGCTCCCATTGCCCAACGTCAGATGAGATGAAGAGACCATTCACATATACTCAGGCTGAGCAGCCAGTCCCTGGTGGTGCCTTTCTGCCCTTCCCAGCTGGACAGGGCTCAATGGTGGCCTGAGCAGGCAGCCAGAACCCCCACATGTCTTCTTCAGGAACAAGGAGCTCCCACATCTGATTTCGAGAGAAATCAAAAGGACAGTCCGCACTCCTCCCTCCCCTAGCTATCAGACACCAATTCTAACCCTTCCTAGAGCAATATCAAAAAAACATAATTAACACAGAAGGTGGATGGAAGATCTGGAGCGTAATGTAATGTCCAAAATTGTCCAGGCTTTAAATGAAAAATCACTATGCAAACCAACAGTCACAGAAAAATCAAATTGAATGAAAGAAAGGCAAGCAAGAAAATGCCAACACTGAGAAGAAGAAATGTTAACAACATTCTGGCAGATTTATTTTAACATTCAGTTATTTGAAAAGCAAAGAGACTGAGAAAGGAAGAGATCTCCCTACTTGTCTCACTCCCCCAAATACCCAAGAGAGCTAGATCAGGACCAGGCTGAGGCCAGCAATCAGGAACCCCTTCCAGTTCTCCCACATGGGCAGCAGAGACTGAACTACTTGGACCACGGTGTGCTGCTTCATTAGCAGGTACATTAGCAGGGAGCTGGCTCAGAAGCAGAGCACCCTAGACTTGACACGTTACAACAAATGAGGTAGAGGTTCCCAGCAGAAACCTTACTTACTATGCCACAATGCCAGCCCTAACCTGACAGACTTCAAACAGCAATCATAAAAATGCTTCAAAAAGTGATTGTAAATAGATGTGAATCACACATACACACACGACTCTCAGCAAAGAAATGCAAGATATACAAAACACTAGCACCAGGATAGAAGCCCCAGGTGTGCTCCCAATTCCAGTTTCCTGCTAGAGATGCTTTCTGGAAGACACCAGATGCAGGTGCAAGGAGCTGGGTCTCTACCACGCATACGGAAGAGAGTTGCTGCATTTGCCTCCAACCTGACCCAGACCCAGCCATTGCAGGCATTGGGAAAATGAGACAGCAAATGGAAATGTCTTACTTTCAAATTTATACCAAAAAAATGAATAAACCTAATTTTAAGTAATAAAATAATAAAGAGCCAAATGGAAACTTAAAAAGAAACAAACAATAGGAACTGGCACAGTGGCATAACAGACTAATCCTTTGCCTGCCAACTCCAGCATCCCATCAGTACCAATCTGTGTCCCAGCTGTTCCACTTCCCCATCCAGTTTCCTGCTTATGGCCTGGGAAAGTAAAACAGGATGGGCCAAGTTCTTAAGCCTATGCATCCACATGGGAGACCTAGAAGACGCTCCCAGATCCTGGTGTTGGATTAACACAGATCAGCCTAATAGAGCCATTTAGGGACTGAACCAGTAGATGGAAGATCTCTGTCTGTCTCAATCTCTGTCTCTCTCTTTCACTAACTCTGACTTCACAAGTAAAATAAATAAATCAGGCCTGATGCAGTAGCCTAGCAACTAAAGTTCTCGCCTTACACACTAGGATCCCATAAGAATGCCAGTTCATGTCCCGGTGGCCCCACTTCCCATCCAGCTCCCTGCTTATGACCTTGGAAAGCAGTCGAGGAAGGCCCAAGGTCATGGGACCCTGCACCTGCCAGTGAGACCCGGAAGAGGCTCCAGGCTCCTGACTTCGGATTGGCTCAGCTCTAGCCTTTGGGACTGCTTAAGGAGTGAATCAATGGACAGAAGAGCTTCCCCTCTGTCTCTCTTCCTCTCTGTATATCTGACTTTGCAATAAAAAAAATTCATCTTTAGTAAATAAATAAATAATCTTTCAATAATCTTTCTTTTAAAAATACAATAACAGAAAATAAGTTAGTGTTTGCAGGCTACAAAGGAAATAAACCAGTGAACTAGAAGATAAAACGATAGAAATTTCCAGATCTAAATGACAGACAGACAAATTAGGTTGAAATTTTTAAATGAACATAGGTTTAGGTATATATATATATATATATATATATATATATGTTTCTATACTCTAATATTTAAAACACCAGAGCCTGGAAACAGAAGAAAATGAGAGTGAGGATTTACAAAAAGAGACTAAAAGCATAATGACTAACAACCAAACTTATCAAAACACATAAACCTACAAATACAAAAAAAATTCCAAAGAAATTTGTCCCATAGTCAAACTTTGAAAACTAAAGACAAGGAAAGAATTCTAGAAACTAACACAAGAGAATCAGCACAGTATTTGCAAGGGAAAACCAATTCGAATGACAACACATTTTTCACCAGAGTCATGGAGGCCATCAAGATTTTTAAAATAAGATTTTTCAAGTGCTGAAAAAAAAAAAAAAGAAACCTGTCACACAGAATCCTATATCTAGTGAAAACACCCTTTAGGAATGATGAGAAAATAGACATTCACACATGAATGAACTCCCCAAGAATTTGTTGTCAGCAGACCTGCACTAAGGAATGACTAAACGAAGTTCTCCGAACAGAAAAGAAATTATTAAAGAAGGCGGCTAGGAGTGTCACAAAGGCAGAAAGAAAATGGTAAACAAAAGTGTGGAAAAATACAATTTGCTTTCCTTTGCTTAAATTTTCCAAGTCTTGATTGTAAGTTGAAGAAAAGAATTACAACACTGAACGTGTGGCCGTAAACCTGTGTACAGTATATGTCAGATAAGTGGATATACATATAATATTTGCAACATCATATAAAATATCTGTATGTTTCATGTAGTGCAAACAAGAATGGTAAAAATAATAATAAAAGGAGGTAAGATATCTGCACTTCACTCGTAACGTCAAAATGCCAATGCCAATAGACTTGCTGTATTTGTGTGCACATGTCTGTGTGAGCATGTGTGTATCTATGCCAAGAGAAACACTCCAAAATACAAAGAGGTACATTTTAAAACCCTATCGGGCCCAGCGCGGTGGTACAGTGGTTAAGGTCCTCGCCTTGCACGCCCGGGATCCCATATGGGTGCCGGTTCTATCCCAGCAGCCCCGCTTCCCTTCCAGCTCCCTGCCTGTGGCCCGGGAAAGCAGTCGAGGATGGCCCAAAGCTTTGGGACCCTGCACCCGCGTGCGAGACCCAGAAATGGCTCCTGGCTTCGGATCAGCATAGTATCGGCCGCTGCGCTCACTTTGGGAGTGAATCATCGGATGGAAGATCTTCCTCTCTGTCTCTCCTCTCTGTATATCCGCCTTTCCAATAAAAAAATAATAAAAATAAATCTTTAAAAAAAAAACCCTATCATTGGGGCCGGTGTCATGGCATAGCAAATGAAGTCATTGCTTGTAATGCCAGCATCACAGTGAGCACCAATTTGAGTGCCAGCTTCTCCACTTCAATCTAGCCCTCTGCTAATGCAGTTGGGAAAATGGTGGAAGACTGCTCAAGTGTTTAGACTCCTGCCACCAACAGGAAAGACCTGGAAGAAGTTCCTGGCTCCTGGCTTCGGGATGGCCCAGCCCTGGCCATTGTGTCCATCTAGGGCGTGAATCAGAGGATAGAAGATTTATCTAACCATCTCTCTGTGTAACTCTAAATTTCAAATTAGCTACATGTATCTTCAAAAAAGCTTATAGTTAAATCAAAATGAAAATTCTGAAAAAGTTCAAATAATCTAAAAACAGGAAAATGGAAACAACAATAAAATCAAACACCAACAAAATGGCAAACTTAAACCTTAATTTAGCAGTGATGACATTAGATATTAATAATCTGAATACAAGAAGTGAATAACTGAGATTGGCATACTTACTTAAAATCATAACCAGCTATGGGCTGCCTACAACAAATTCAGAGTTGGAGTAGGAACTTTGCTCCAAGATAACAATATGAAGACTGAAAGTAAAAGGATTAGAAAAGACTCATCGTGCAAACACTTATCAAGCTCAAGCTGTGATGACTACGTTAATGATGGATAAAGTACACTTCACAGCAATGAAAATTGCCAGAGACAGACTGAACCTTATCTATTAAAGAGTCAATTCAAGCAGACACAGCAACCCTTAACATATGTGCACTAAACAACAGAGCCGCAAGTATGTTAAATCAGACCTGGAAGAAGCTGAAAAGACTAGTTCAGACTAGTTCCAGAACTGAAAGACCAGTTCAACAAGGTCTAGTGGTCTGAGACACGCACACCCAAAGAGTTCCGTGTATAGAGCCCACTTGTCTGTATTTCCACATTAGTCAACCTTGTTTACAGTCAGCCTTGGTGTGAAAATACAAAACAGAAAATTCCACAAATAAACACTTCATATATCTTAAATTGCATGCTGTTATGAATAGTGTAATGAAATCTCACACTGTCCCTCTCTATCCTTCCCCGAGGTCCTTCCCAGCATATCCAAGCAGTATACCCTACCGTCCCATCAGTCACTCAACAGACCTCTCAGTAACCACAGCTACTGCCACAGAATCACAGGGCTTGTGTGCTGCTCATTTTTATTCTACTTTATAATGATCGTAAAGGACAAGAATAGCAATGCTGGCAATTAAGATGCGCAAAAGAGAAGTTCTAATGTACTTCTTTTAAATGAAAAGGAGAAAGTTCTTGATTTCATATGGAAAGAAGAAAAAACATATTTGTGGTTAAGCTTTATAGCGAAAACAATTCTTTCACCCATGAAGCTGTGAAGAAAGAAAAGCAAATGCATGTTGATTTTGCTGGTGCATCAAAGCTGTTAACGTTTGGTCCAATGGTTATAGCAACGCTTTTCCATCTTACGGAAAAGGCACCAAATTTGTGCCTGTAGACATGACAGCAGTACGTTGTACGAGAAAGCACCATTCTAGTTATTATTAGCTTTTCTTGTTCATCTCTTACTGTGCCTGGTTTGTAAGTTGCACTATATATAAATGAAAAAGCACAGAAAGTTCAGTGTTTCCATGGTTTCAGGACTCCATGGGGGGTCTTGGAATGTACTCCCTGAGGATAAGGTTGGGGGTGGGGAACCACTGCGCTAGCAATGGACACATACGGGCACTGAAATGAGAAACATGCCATTTACAATGGAACAAAAATGAAAGAAATATACATGCATAAATCTGAAAAAAAGAAAAGAAAAGCAATCAGGTTTTTATATGCCGAAAACCAGAAAATGCTGATGAGAAACTAAAAGAGATGTGAGTAAATGGAAAGACTGTGTTTACACATTAGAAGAGACAACACAAGAAAATGCATAAATTTTATCCAAATTAATATGTACATCTAAGGTCATTCCTTTCCAAATTTCAGCAAGAGGTTTTCCAGAACCAAATTAATCCAAATTATATCTGGAAAAGTGAAAGAATTATAATAGCCAAGAATTTTGAAGAAAAAATACACTTGGAAGAATTAGCCTACATATTTTATTTTTTCAGAATTTTTAAATTTATATTCAAAAAGCATATTTTACAGAGCAAAAAGGATGAAGACAGAGAAAGTCTCCCCTCCTCTGGTTCACTCCCCAAATGATTGCAACAGCCAGAGATGAACTGATCTGCAGCTAGAGACCAGGAACTTCTCCTGGTCTCCCATGTGGATGCAAGGCACCTGAGGACTTGGGCCAGGGCCATCCTCTGCTGTCTTCCCAGGCCACAAGCAAAGAGCTATATCAGAAGTGGAGCAGCTAGGACACTAACGCGTGCCCAAATGGGATGCTGGTGCCCCAAGGCAAAGGATTAGCCTGCACCTCCATCACACTGACTCACTCATTTTCAAGATTTCTGGAGCCGCAATAATGAAGGCTGTGTGATGCTGATGAAAGCAGAGACATACAGACCCATGGGAAAGAATGGAGAATTCAGAAGCATATTCACATACATAAACTCACCTGGACCTAAACAAAGACACAAAGAAATTCCCTGGAGGAAAACAGCCTTCTTAATAGTGCAGGTGCAACCAGACTTCCAGAGGCCAACACAGAAATGAACCTTGAACTAAATCTCAAACTTTGCTCAAAAAAAAAAAAAAAAAACAAGTCAAAATGAATGGCAGACTTAACTAGAAAACCTAAGTCCAGGAAACTTTTAGAAAAACAAGCTATTTTAGAGATCTAATCCTGGGCAAAGATTTCTCAAACATGACACCAAAAGCATGACCCGTAAAATTAAACACCGATAAAGTAGACTCGCCAAAATGAAAATCTTTTTCCCCATGAAAGGCACGTCAAAAGGATGACAAGACAAACAAACCACAGACAGGGAGAAGACATCTCAAAGCATGTACAGGACATATGCCTGGTGTCGAGGATATAAAGAGCTCTCAAACCCAACAGTACAGCAGCAAACAATCTAGTTAGCAAATGGGAGAAGACAAGAGCTAGGTGCTCAGCATAGCTGATCAGCACAGCAGCAGGTGCTCACCGCCTTAACCACCAGAGGAATGCATATAGGAGGCCAGGATGCAGGATCAGGACACACCTATCAGAAAAACGAGATTGGAACCAGGACAGCATCCAGTGCTCCCGAGGACGGGAGCACAGCAGCTCCCTCACACGTCACTGATGGCACCACCGAATAGGGCAACCGGTCTGCTCAACAATTCGGCAGTTCCTTAACAGAAAAAGCAAGGAGCACAGAAAACTCCTGGGCATTTATCTCAGAGAAATAAAAAGACATGCTTGCACACAGAAACCTTTGCACAGGTGCTTGGAGCAGCGTTACTAGCAGACAAAAGTGAGTGAGCACTACAGGAACAAACTTTACTACACTGTACCCTGGAATATTACTCAACACTGAGAAAGAAGGAACTCTGGACACGTGCAATATCCTAAAGGAATTCCAAAGAGATCACACGGAGTAATGAAAGTCCCACAGGCTTCATCCTGGATACTACGCTTTTTAAAGATGTATTTATTGGAAAGATACAGCAACAGAAGAGAGCTCTTCCATTTGCTGCTTCATTTCCCAAATGCCCTCAACAGCCAGGATTAGCTGAAGCCAGGGGCCTGGAGACTCATTCAGATCTCACTTTTGGGTGGCAGGGGCCCAAACAGTTGAGCCATCTTCCAGACACATTAGCAAGAGCTGAATTAGAAGCAGAGTAGCTGGTTCATGAACCAGCACTAAAGTATGGATAGATGTTCCAAGCAATGACCTCACTTCCTGTACTACAACACCCACCCCTAGAGACAGATATAGACATACAGACAGAGATGATGTATATGCCATAATAGTCTTTAAACTACCAAATTTCACTAACAAAGAACAGATTAGTGGTTGTCAGCTTTTAAGGAGTACCTGGGATGGGAGAAAAATGCTTTGGCTGTGAAAAAGCAATGGGAGAAATCCTTGTTCCACATTCCAGAAGAGACATTCTGCTCTAGTTTGGCAAGATGTCACCACTGGAGAAGCTGGAGAAATAGCACACCAGATCTCGCTGTATTGCTTCTTACAACTGCATGTGAATCGAAAGGGACCTCAAAATGTAAACATTGTAATTAAAGGAAAAAAGTGTAGGGAGAAGAGCCCAACATCTAAGCAAAGCAGCATCCTTGAAGGTGATTTGCAGCAGCCCCAGAGAATACAGAAAAGAGCAACCTGGTCCCTAAACCTCAAGGGACCACCTCCCTGGAGGACAGAATAGACACAGGATTGTCCTTCCAGGAGCCCACTTCTCCAAGGCACCCAACATCATAGGAGACGTGAGACCACAACCAGGATGACAGCAGAAGCACCTCAGCCCCAGGGCCCAGTGCTGGCTTGTGAACACACCAGCAGGACATAGGTTGCAAGGCTGGGACACTCAGGAGATGTCTTCAAGTCCCACCATAGATTCTGAACATGGCAAGCTGAGCAGGCATCAAGCAAACCTCCTCTTCAAGGAACATTCTGGGGGAAGCCTAACGTTGCAAGATATTCTCAAGGAAAATTCCACAATCAGATCAGTTTGGGATCACTTTATTCTACATGGTCTTACAGGTGGTTCTTTATGCAGATAGCAGTAAAGCCCCTGAGAAGTCCCACCATGAGGAAATTGGGCAGACCTTGTTTAAGCTCATGATTCCCAATCTTATTGGCCAGGGGACCCTACTGTCCTGCAAATTCCTCTTGGATGGTGATTAAAAAAAAAAAATTTGGAAAATGATGATCTACTTTTAAACTCCACTGGATTCCAGAGACACAAAAGAAGAGTCATCGGCCCCTGTGTGGATACACGCAGCAGGCAGGGTTGTCCGCCTGGCCCGAGAAGTTCCTTCTGCTGGTGGACAGAGGCTCTGGAGAAGGAAAGTATTGGGAGAGAAAATACCAGCATTGGGATGTTGCACTGGTGACTTCAATGTCCTAGTTGCTGACTTGGAAAGCAGAGCCAAATACATTGTCTGTAGGAGGCATGAGAACTCATGAGCAACTGCATTAATGATAACACCTGGTCTTCATTAACTAGTCATCTTTATCAGCCTAAGGGAAAAGCTTTGGCTCCCATGGTGCAGAGAAGGAAGGAGATACTCAGAGGCCATAAGGAACTCACCCAGAGCTACCACCAGAGCTAGGGCAGCTGAGCTAACCAAGAGGCAATTTTTATTGGAAACACAGATATACAGAGAGGAAGACAGAAAGGAAGATCTTCGTCCATTGACTCATTCCCCAAGTGGCCGCAATGGCCGGAGCTATGCAAATCCAAAGCCAGGAGTCCAGATTCCAGAGCCTTTCGGGTCTCCCACACAGGTGCAGACTCCCAAGGCTTTGGACCGTCCTTGACTGCTTTCCCAGGCCACAAACAGGAAGCTGGATGGGAAGCAGGGCCACCGGGATTAGAACCGGTGCCCATATGGGATCGTGCGGCATGTGCAAGGTGAGGACTTTAGCCACTAGGCTACCAAGCCAGACCCAATGCTTCAGCTTTTAAATACAACAGACGGAAAGCACCTACCACACTGTGAGTATCCAGAGAACATTCTGCCTCTGCTTGCCTCTACCTTACCCACTCCATTAAGAACGCAGTTCCTGTGGGTGGCCAGTTGGCCTTGTAGCTGAATGTCTACATCTCACACGGATTTGATTCCTGGCACCACCCTTCTGCTGAAACCCCCATGCAGGTCACTGATGCCCACTTGAAAAAACATTAGCAAGGATGCTTTAGAAGCTCAGAGCATTTAAGACTAAGCATGTTTGTGTCTGGTTTTCAGGCATCCTATTTAGAGGATTCAAGGGAATTTTAGGCTGTGTCACCATAAGGCAGACAGCAAAGGTCTAAAGTACCTGTACTGTTTTGCCAGGGTCCCACAGCCACCAGTTAGTTATCAGAGCTGGGACCAGGATGTGGGCTCCAATTTCAGGAGGTAAAGCAGCTCTGGCTGAGAGTCCAGGGCCAGTAAGCTCAGCTGCACCCTCTGGGGAATAAAAACAGCAACTTCCTCCTGGGATGAATGAGACAAGGGACCAAGTAAGCTCAGCACAGGGCCTGGCCCAAGTGACAACTCTAGAAATCTGCCATTTCATACACCTGCTGATGCCAGGAGTCCAGAGTCCAGAGCCTTTCGGGTCTCCCACACGGGTGCAGACTCCCAAGGCTTTGGACCGTCCTTGACTGCTTTCCCAGGCCACAAACAGGAAACTGGATGGGAAACAGGGCCACCGGGATTAGGGGCCAGGCATCCTGTTGTGCACTTGGCATAGAGAGAGATGACCCAAGCATTCAGACTGCGAGGGAAGATAGATACCACGGATGGCCAACCACCCTGGCAGATGCCCACTGAAGGAACTCAGAGGGCATATCCCAGACACTCATATGCCCTGCTGTCTCTTTCCTAGGGCAGAATCCAAACCTCACAGTTAAATTCATCTTTCTGAGCTTTTACATTTGAGTACAGCCCAGTTTCACCAGCCCAATGTCATCCATGAGGGGCCACATACCAAAGGGAATGACTCTCATCAATTTCTCCCTGTCCCATCCATCTCCCCTTGGCAGGAGGCGCCCAGGTTTTTTTTTTTTTCCGAGGCTGTGTGACTGTGATTCTCTCTGCCCCAAGAGAAGCCTGGCCACCCATCCTTGGGGACTGATTGCTTCAGAGTCTGCAGAGAGCAACCCTGCCTGGGTCTCCATGTACAGGGACTGCTGGTGGCTACAAGGAGCACAGGGAAGCCCTTCATGTTGGGGATCTGGCAAGGAGTGTTAGAAGTAACTTTGAGCACCAAGGCTCTGCACTCAGATCACATCATCTACTCTGACATCACACTTCACAGGGATGCTGGTGCAGGGAGCAAGGCCAGAGCCTAGAAACCAGCAGAAGGGGATAACATGAGATCTTCTCTGGCTAGATGACTCTAGACAAATGACTTCCTTTCAGGACTCAGCACCTTATCTCTGAAACCAGAATTTGAACAGACCTAGCCTCAAAGGCTTGTAGGCAAAGTACTGCAATCATAGACATAATCATGGCCATGCTTCTCCCAACAACAGCCATGCAGCAGTCAGAGGATCTACCAATTACTAAGTACTTCTAGTGTGTGAGAATGACATTCTAGGCATGCCTCAAACGTCATTTCAATGAATTCCTAGCACAACCCCAGGCAATCACTTAGCCAAATATTTATTGAGAGGTGTTTTTTTTTCCCCCTAGATTCTGGAGATAGAGGAATGAAACAGATAAATGTTGCTCCTCTGGCAAAACACTCTAGTGAAGGAGTCAGAAAATGAACAAGATGAATAAATAAAATGCTTCCTAAGTAATACAGTCATTGAGTGCTGAGAAAGCAAGCCAGCAGAAGGGAGGGTTAGGAAAGGCTTGGCCGGGAGTTGCTGGGGACGGTCAAGATGACGATGACATCAGCTCCTCCCTTTCCATGGGGTCAGCGCAGCTCCCTTGCTGCAATCAACAGGATGTCAACAGATGTGGCATCACAGCACCTGAAATGTGCTTATGAGGAAACTTGTCACTTTGCATTTCTGCTACAAGTGGCTGCAGCTCCTCTAGCCTCAGCCCAGCAACCCTCAGAGGTGTGTGAGCCTTAGAAGCTTGTTAGGCAGCGTTATGTGGCCATCAGGAACTGACAGAGGGACTGCGGCACTAAGACTTTAAAGAAGAGAGACACAGTAGGAGTGGAGGAAGAGACATGCAACCATCTGAGAAGGCTGCTCCATGCAGAGAGGAGAACAGGTGTGTAGAGACGCTTGCAAGAACCAGCCTGGTCATTCCAGGGACAGAATGGAGGTCTGGATGAGCAGAAAGGAAGCTAGAAATGAGATCCAACACAGGGCAAAGGGCTGGATCAAGAAGATTTGATCCAGTGAAAGATGGTTTCCACAAGGCAAGTGTACTCTTGCTTATTATAATTCTGTGAGTTGGACAGGCTTGCAGAGTCATGTAATCAACACACAGACAAGATCCAGAACAGTTTCTTGACTCATAAAGCTTCCCTCAGGGCTTCTTACAGTCAGCTCCCCTCACCCCAAGCCCAAGCAAACACTGGTCCATTTCTTGTACCTATAGTTTGGCCAGTTCTAGAACACAATGTGATTAGAATCATGGGCTCTTAGAATCTGGCCTCATCACTCAGTTTATGCTTCTAAGAATCACCCATTAGCATTGCTGTAATGGTTGTTGACTATTCCTGTGTGTCTATGTGTGTAGTGGATGTGTGCGTGTCCAGGTATGCACACATGTCTTTTCAGTGCTGTATAATATTCCAGCACACGGACATGTTACTCATCGTTGTCCACTCAGTCACCCATGTGTGTCCCTGAACAGAAGACCATGAAGGAGCATGGAGCTGGAGCTGAAAGCCACTTTGCCTCCTGGGGTGACCAGAGGACCCAGCTGAGGCCCTCAGCAGTCTTATAATAGCCTGTGGTAAAGGCCAAGGCCCTATTGTCCACTGAAGCACAGCTCCTTGTCAGGTTGGGTTCACAAAGGCCCACCTAAGCAGACTTCACAGCACCTCCAGTAGAGAACCCTGGCTCCCACGGGCAAGCATCAGGTGCAGAAGCCAGGGCCTGCATGCCTGCCCATGTAGGAGAGCAGCAACCCTGTAGCAGTCTTAGGGAAGGCAACAACTTAGGCAGCACCTTGGTGAATAAGCACGAGCTCCTCTCATTTCACATAATTTCATATTCCACTCAAACACAGCTCTTAAATGTTTGCAATAGAAGGAGCCTTAAGAGAGACAGTACTGGGGCTGGAGTTGTGCAATAGCTGGATTAGGCCACCACCTGCAATGCCATCAAACCATATAAGCACTGGCTCACATTCTGGCTAATCCACTCCCAATCCAGCTCCCCAGTAATATATCTGGGAAAGCAGCAGAGGATGGCCCAAGTGCTTAGATTCCTGTACCCATGTGGGAGATCCAGAAGAAGCTCCTGGATTCAGGCTCAGTCCTGGTCATTGTAGCTAGCTGGCATGTGAAATATAGGTGGAATGTGGAATATTTTCTCTCTCTCTCTCTTGTATTTCTACTACCTCTCTTTCATCTCCTTTCTCTCCTTCTCCCTCTCTCTTGGAGAGAATTCCCTATACTCCAAGGGGGTGGGGGACAGAGGGTTGTGCCACCCTGCACACTGTCCACCTTTCCCTGCCCAACAGAGTAACCATGGAAATATGAGGCCATTACTAAGCACTCAGCACACTGGGAAAGAAATTAGTCACCCAGGGACAGGCACAGTCACCAAACCTAATGGGCAGAAGGTACTTGATCCTCTTGTAAAGTTATTGTCCAGCATTCCAGCACAGAGTTCCTAGTGTGCCTGGGCCCTATGCCAAACTTACCCCTGCTCTGTGAACCTACTCAGGAGTCAAGGTGTCAGCAGGTGCAGAGGTAGCCACACTCTCAAGAGCAGGCCCCATCAGGTCCCTTCACCTGTATTCTCCAACCCATTGGGGGCACATCCAGGATGCCCTCCCAGGTTGCAAGTCCCTTTGAGAACAACCTAGATAGGTTCACACCTGTCTTATTCACTGCATCTCCAGGCCAAGCATCAGCCCCTATATGGCCAGAGACCAGTTCCACACAGCACATCAAGGGCAGCGCTCAGCAAAAGAAAGTTGAAACACTCCCACGTCCTTTGCAGAGGTCCTGGTGGTCTCCTGACACCCAAACCTTCGGGGCAACAGGGCTCTGCTTCTGTCCCTTCAGTTCTGATTATACACTGAGACCCAAGCTTTCACCATGTTCTGCCTGCTGTCTCACTCCCATAACTCTCCTCAGCCTAGGGATGGATGCACTGTGTGGGCTTGTCTGTGAGGCACACTGGAAGGCAGGTACCTGGGACATGAGGTGGATGAAAGGAGGGTGAAAGACACAGCCATCAAAAACCACAACATGGGCCCGGCGTGGTGGCCTAGCAGCTAAAGTCCTCATCTTGCACGTGCCGAGATCCCATATGGGTGCCAGTTCTAATCCCAGCAGCCCCGCTTTCCATCCAGCTCCCTGCCTGTAGCCTGAGAAAGTAGTAGAGGATGGCCCAAAGCCTTGGGCCCTGCACCCGCATGGGAGACCCAGAAGAAATTCCGGACTCCTGGCTTCGGATCGGCATAGCTCCAGCCGTTGTGCTCACTTGGGAAGTGAATCATCAGACAAAAGATCTTTCTGTCTCTCCTCCTCTCTGTATATCTGCCTTTCCAATAAAAATAAATAAATCGTAAACACACACACACACATACACACAAGGCAGCAAGGCCTACAACAGGTGCATGGCTGTGATAATCCATGCCATCAGGAACCTGTGCTTGCTGCTGACATTAAACTACCTGGCAGATCAATCCTACCCACTTTGACTTCATTGCTGATTCACATAACTGCACTCAAGTTTTCATTTTCATATGCTTTAACACATTATCTTTTTCTGTTTCTATAACACAGTGGGTTTTTTGAAAGGCATAGTGGGAGCTGGCATTGTGGCATGGTGGGTAAAGCTGCCTATGACACTGGGATCCCAAATGGATGTCAGTTCAAGTACTGGTCACAATGCCTACCTAGTGAACAGCTGAAGGTAGTGGGTAAGACTGGCATGAGTCATCTAAGCAGGTGATGGACATGTCCCTGCATAGCTGAGTCTGCAAGAGAAGCACAGGTACCACACATTGGCAAGGAATGGCAGGTCACCTGAGAGAGAGGTTGACCTGGGAGCAGCAATGGGCAGGAGATTAAAAGGATGATACAGGTAATCAAGAGGTGCAAGGGGACGGGGAAAGACAGCAGGCCAGTGAGAGAAGATTCTAGAAAGTTCAGCACTCCCATCTGCAAAAGAAAGGTGGCTGGGCTGAGCACTCAGCATGGCAACCAAATCCAGGATGGCACTGGTCTTGAGTTGGCATTCACTAATCATCAGGGTCTCTCCTGACTATCTAACTTACTCCAGAAACGTGCCATCAGCAATAATTCAACATTGCATGTGAAGGTTTTCACTGAGCATTGTCAAGGAAACCGGCAAAATCCGCGGTGTCCAGTAAGAGGAAATGTTATGGGACTATGCAGCGGTGATTCTTCATCTCAATGCGGTCATTAGAATGATCATTATGGAAGCTGTGCAACCACACAGGAAGTATTTACGCCAAACTGCGGGGTACAGAATCACAATGGGAAACCGGGTGCCTCTCAGGAAAAAAAAAAGGCATGTATGTGGTCAGAGAAGGATGTAGGAAGCAAAGCAATGACTGGGTTAAGCGGAAAGCGGACAGAAGCCTTCCTGTTGTGCTCACAGAGTTTTTACAGTCAGAGGAGTAGGTATTCCAAATGGGAAGATGTCACCTGCACCCAAGGCATGGGGCCGGGAGACAGAACATGCACATCGGGGCAAAGATGAGAGATCTGCACCATGTCCAGGTGTGGGAATGTGAAGAACCCTAAGTCCAGCAGTGGGGATAAGAGGCGGGACCTGTGCACAGACGTGGGACTGAAAGGAGACAGTCTGAAGTTAGAACTCTGATCCTGGGTTGTTCAGTTGGGTCAGACCATGATCCTCTCTGGTTGCTGCTCACTCATGAAGCAGAGGAGGATTGAACGGCAGTCAGATGGGGAGCCTCCCTGGGGCCAGGCAAGCTCCAGGCTGAGGTCACTGGAGGAGGTAGCTACGATGGGCTATCTCGGAGGATAAAATGGAAAAAGGAAGTGAACCGATGATGGTGGCGAAAAGGAAAGAAGAGGGGTGAAGTTCCAGGAGAGGTCGTGTCAAGGTCAACAGAGCTGCAAGTGAGGTTCCAGCACAGACTGAACTGGAGCACTGGAGGTGGAGCCCACAGTTAGGTCTGAGGATGGCCTGGTTGCTGTAGAGGACATCCGGTGTCATGCAGAGTGAACACCGCTAGGGCTGCCAACTACCCTCCTCTGGCCTGGTAGGCAGCACCATCCTCCAGTGACTGATACACCTGCCCCAGGGAAGCTGGCCCACCTACACACTGCATCCTAGCATCACAGTGCAGCCCTGTCTCAGCCCAAAGAAAGATTCTGTTTGTGACCAGACACAAACTGTTTGAACGCCAGACACGTGTCCTGCTAACAATCCACAGCCAGGATGACCACAGAAGGCCAAAGGAGTGTGACACACATGCCCTGCTGGGAGCCTAAGTCACACTGCTGCCCCAACCTTGGCCAGGACTCATCAACTTTTTGTGTCTTAATTTCCCTAAATTAAGTGGAAATTAATAAAAATTAAAAATAATACTAACCCGCCTTACAGAATTGAGGCAATTCAATGAGACAAGGCATAAGAAGTGCTCAGGAAGGGGTTGGCCACTGAGGGTTCTCATTCTGACTGCCTTCTCAGAACGCATCCTGCCCGCCAACTGTCCTGTTCTCCCTCGGGACTCGAAACTGCCCTGAAAGCAGATGTTTACCCATGTATACGCCTATCAGCACATACCTGAAAGCACACATACACCATGAATACATGCATGCACACACAAGTGAATGTAGCCTCATCTATGACCACACATACACACATATCCATGTACACACATATGTTGCAAGCACAACTTGTGAGCCTGTAACATGTGCACAAACATGTACAGACACCTGTGACCTCACGTGCACATGAAGCCATGGAAACACACCTGTGCATCCACCTATACAAACATATCTGTGAACCCTCACAGGTGCACCCACATGAATGCACAGATGTACATGAGATTCCAGGGCCTGGCTCCCTTTCCCCAGTCCCTGCCTGGACCAGACTCCTTGAAGTTTTCTGCAGTTTCTTATTTGTCGCACCTGCAGTCAATCTGGCTCCCACTCTCTTTGATTCGTCAAGCCTGTGTTTCACAGGGGAAGCCTTTGATCACTTACAAACTTCAGTCGGCACCTTCTGGAAAAGGCCCACGCATCCAAGGGCCACAGTACCAGTGCGGCTGGCAGCTATCGGGTTTTGATCACTCAGTTTCCCCAACTTGTTTCAGGGCAGTCCTCACCACTGGGGGGCTTTCGTCGGCTACCACCATAACCAGCCCCTCTCTGAGCCCCTTCTGCACCCCTGTGCAACCCCCAGCATGAGTCCCCCCCCGCTGCCAAGCCTGAACCTGTCAGCATTACAGAAATCCAAACATTCCTTCCACGTGGCCTGCATCACCCTCCCCCACACTTAGCTGCTGCCTCTTCTCTAAGCAAACACTCTTCCAGCCGCAGCTATGCATGGAATAGCTTTCCAGGCACGTACTTGCCCTCATGCGCGCCTTGCATCAAGGTGGCTCCCATCCTCTGTAAACCTAAAACAACAGCTCTCTGAATTCCAATGGGGGCAGCTCCTTACCCAGCAGCTAACAGGACCAGGTGCACCAAGAAAAAAGCACATCCCATGTGCAAAGACAAAGCGATACCCGGCAGACGATGCAATGCACCATCTACTGCCCTGCCCGGCAAGGCCAACAAAGCCCTCAGCATGGGATCAGGACCCCCAGCACCAGAGGAATCCTGAACCAGCTGATTCAGGGACAACAATTACATGCAAGGTCAAGGTGGCCAAGCAAGCTGAGGGCTCCCCCAGGACACATGCCAGCTCCCTCCCACATCAGAACTCCACTGACAGACAAGCCACACAGGTGGCCTCCAGAGGGCACTGCCACCAGGTCCTGCTCCTGCACACAGCGGGGACCTCAGGTCACAGGTGCACACACCCCTGGTGTGCATGAGATGCCTGGGAGACACTGGTTTTTGTTTTTGTTTTTTTTTTACGATTTATTTGTTTTTATTGGAAAGGCAGATTTATAAGGAGGACAAAGAGAGATCTTTCATCTGCTGGTTCATTCAACCAAATGGCCACAATAATTGCAGCTGAACCTATCTGAAGCCAGGAGCCAGGGGCTTCTTCCAGGTTTTTCCACACAGTACAGGGGCCCAAGGCTTTGGACCATCCTCCACTGCCTTCCCAGGCCACAAGCAGGGAGCTGAATGGGAAGTGGAGCAGCCGGGACGCAAAACCAGAGCCCATTTAGGATGCCAGCACTGTGGGCAGAGGATTAGCTTGCTATGCCCCCATGCCAGACCTCCACCTAGGAGACTTTTAAGGTGGTTGTGGCCTGGCCTTCCCTCCCCAGCCAGAGCTCCATTTAATTGGTAAAGAGTAGGGTCCAGGTTCCACCTCCCAGCTGATCCTCAACCGCAGGCCAAGGTGAAACCACTGGGTTATGGGAAGCAGGTACTCTGGAGTCAACCAACAGGAATGCCAATCCTACAACTTACCCAGACTCTCTGTGCCACATGAAGGAGACTTGGAAGGGTCCTCCCTCTGGGTAAACAGGAAATGCCCTGGGAGGCATGTCCAGAATTGGAGTAGGAATTCTGGACTTTCAGAATGGCATTCATTATTCACTCAGTCTCCTGGCATCCTAGGTTCGAGTCTCCCCATTCCACCAAGTTGCCCAGGCACAGGGCTGTTCAGAAAGGACAGGTCTTCCTGGTCTGCCTGTGTTGGGCCACCTTATCCAGGCAGGGGTCAGTGGGCTACTTTCAATGTCCCATAGTAAGCACCTACTGGGAAGCAGAGCGCTATCACCTAAAAGAGACACAGGCTCTGCCACCCTGACGTCTGTGCTCACTACTGCTCCTGTCAGGCCACTGCTGGGATGACCATTCCAGGAACAGGTTTGGTGTTCCACGGGCCTTTCTGGGATCCATTCTTCTTCCTCTGCTTCCCCATCTGTGCTCTTCACAGAACCCACCAGATGCAATGAGCAGCCAAACACCAGCTTGCAGATCCCCAGCATCCACGCAGGTCAACGTATAAAGACAGGAGCATCAAACAATGAAGCTTCACACACAAACCCAGTGTTCAGCTCATTCACTCAACTGCCCACTCAATACACAATCCCGAGGCTCTCCTCCGTACCAGCACTGATGGACTCAGCATAAGGAACACAAAAACGCACACACGCCAGTGCATCCATCAGTTATGGCCAAGATGACACTGTGTGAGGAACCACACAAAACCCAGTGGCTACAGCACAAAAACTATCTGCTCTGTGGATTTGTGTGGCTGGCTGAGGCAGCTCTGCTTTTCCTGCATGGCTGCACATCAGTTCTATGACCCTGGTTTGCCCCTTGTATTTCTCACCTTCCCTAGACCAGTGGGATCGCAATGGGGCTTACTTTGCTCCACAAGAAAGCAGAAGGAAGCAGAAACTCAAACAGACCCAGTGGAAATATCCAGCATTTGCTAAGGTCCATGCCCAGAACCACCATGTCCCAGGGTCTTTTCTAGCCTGAAGGGTACATATGCCCTGTCCAGCTCTAAGACTGGCATAGCCCTTATCTCCACAAAGGCACCATCTTTGGGAAAGGAAATGAAAACTTCTAGATGACATTTCATGTTCCTGGCATGTTGTAGACATGTCCTGTCACAGACCGCTAGGATCTTGTGGGTGCTCTGCCCAACCGACAGACAAGGACATGGACAAGTACAGTGCTCAGAGGTCAGGGACCTTGCTGGAGCCCAAAGGTTGGGGTGGTGGTGGAAAAAACCAAGTTGCCACTGAGTGCCTTGGATCAGTCAACATAGGATGGCCCAAGTTGGTCCAGGGAGAGCACCCAAATGGATGCCAAATGGCTGGGGGTTGAGGGAGTGACGCTGTGCTGGAATCTGGGGACTCAACCAGCATGAGCCAACAAGGAGCTCAGGAGCTCATCTGGTTGAGGGATGTCCATCTCTCCTTCTCTCTACTCCAGCAGGACATCTCGTGGGTTGATAGCAGGGAGATACCGGCTCTTTCCAGCCCTGCAGGTGAACATCTGTTTTTCCCAAAGCTGTGAATGTCACATCAAGAATTTCCAACTACCTTCCCCCTTGGTTTTATTTAGCATCAGTGTATTGGAAGCATAATTAGTCAGAGATGAAAACCCGTATTGTTCCCTTCTCCTCAGCAGTGAAACAGCTTTCCAAATGTGCTACCAGAGAGGATCCTCCTCCAAAAGTGACACATAGCGAATGAAGGATGAAAGCAGGAGCAAAACCCAGACACACAGCAGCCATGACGGAGGAGGGGCAGGCCTGGGGATACGGGACACAGTGAAGCCTAAGTTTTCGGTTTTACCTCCTCCAGCTCTCACTCGTCCTGGGCTCCAACCCCATATGGGTCCAACACAAACAAACGTGGTTGGAAATGAAAAATCAGTTCCCACTAATACATTTCTTCCTGACACATGGGGAGTGTGAGGTGCCTCAGGGGTGATGACGAGCTGGCACCCCTGAAACCTATTGCCTCTGAGCCTAGTGACACACACAGATGAGAGCTCAGGCTGAAGGGAAGGTGTAGCTCTGCCCTGGCTGGGCTACCCAGGGCACATGACAATGTTTGTGTTGATACGACACTTGTCTTCTTAAAGGCCCTTGTCATGGCTGCCAGAGGGTTCATCAAATAGGAAAAGGGCCATTTCAGTGCCCCCATGAAACCCTCCAGTAGCTTTCCATCACACTCAATGTAAAACTCCTCCCTCCTAATATGGGCCACAGAGCCTGGGAGGTGTCCACCTGTCCACCATCCTAATCTTGCCATGTCCCCCTAGCACCCACACAAAGCTGGAGCCACACGGGCATTTGTCTCCTCTTCCTCCAACCCACCAGGCTCTGCTCCCACCTTTGGGAGCCTGGACATAGGACATGACAAAAGCAAAGTCATGACCCCACACACCAGGTGTCAGCTTGGAGATTAGCGGGGGCAGGTGTGTAGCACAGTGCTCAAGATGCCACTTGCTGTACCTGCAACCCAACTCAGAGAGCCTGGGTTTGAGTCCTGGCCCTGCTTCTAATCCAGCTTCCTGCTAACGCACACACTAGGAAGTGACAGCAATGGCTTAAGAACTTGAGTCTCTGCTTCCCACGTGGGAGAAGACTTTGATGGTCTTGTTCTGGATCCTTTATGGAACCTTTCACTTTGTGACAATATCTTTTTTTGCATCTTCTCTCAATTCAAATGTGAGTTCCATAGGTGTGGGGACCGCACGTGCCTCGTTCTCTGCCACTTCCCAGCAACATTCAGGTGGCAGAAGGCATGACAGGAGGAATTAATGAAACGCCGATAGTTTTGAGCTCAGCAAAGAGGTAGAGGAACTTTGGTTTAGCAAGAGGATGCAAGGTGCAGGCATCCTCCCTTCAGAAAACCATTCCTGTGCAGCACAGGAATGATGGGTCAAAGTTCTAATGTCTGTGGGAGGGATCACACTGCTGAGCTTCGTGAACACAGCAGAGAGAACCTTGGTGGGTAGTGAGTATTTCATCGCTGGGGGTCACTGCTGGAAACCAAATATGACAGAGAGGAATATCCGCGCAAGTGCCAGAGTCCACGGCACTCACACTGGTGTCCTCTTCAAATCTTGTTGTCCCAACCTGACCACAATGCCCTGAGGAAAGTCAGAGACTGGGCTTCCTGCTCAGGGCACCCTGCACATGGTTTGAGCCAGGGTGCCTCGTACAGCTACAGGTGTGTATTAGACCTGGAGTGCAGTGTAGCATCCTGACACAATTTATGATTCAAGTTAGAGGTCCCAGGCAGAGTCACTGTCACAGGCAGAAGAACTGAGCCCATGTCCTGTGCCTTCCTCCAGGAACACAAGGCTGGGCAGTAGGCAGGAAGGAGGATAGAGGGGCAGCAGGCAGAGAACACCTCAAATGGCTCCAAGACGGTTATTGTAGCCTATCCTCCCCCAGCCCTCCGAGGGGAATGTAACTCACAGCCCATGGTTGGGGAGCCCAGGATTGGGAAGTCAAATCAATGTCCAGCTCCTACAATGGCTTGGGGCAATGGTGGGAACAGATCTCAGATCTGAAGAATGGTATCACATGTACCCCGGCCACCTTCACCCCCATGGTCCAGCAGTTGCCCTCTAACCTCACACTTCTCCAGCTGCAAGCAACCTCAGCTCCTCCTACTTCTCTGTCTCCCAACATCTTTTGAGACAGTGAAGCCCCTCAGATCTCCCTACAGGTAACTCCACTCGGACCACTGTTCTGGCATCTAAGCATCCTTTTATTCAGAGGGAGCTGGCAGAACAACGTTTTCCATGTACTTCTGCCAGTCACGGGCAGGTCCAGCACTATGACATCACAGGCCCTGCAGGTCACAGCTCCATTCTGTGCCTGCAGAGCACCACCTAGTGCAAGTGGAAGAGGTGCTCAGTAGGTATGTGCCAAACGCCCAGAGTCACATCTCAAGCCTTCTCCCTCCTAGCCCACCATGTATTGGTCTATGCATCTTCTCCATGTCCATAGGCTTCCTGGGCTCTTGGTGGGTGGGGAGAACAGTGACAGATGAAAAGAAGAGGGAGAGGAGAGGCAAGAGCATACGTACGCTATGACAGGTGACATATCTCTCACACAGTGTGAGGAGACAGCTTGTGAGAGACAAGAGGAAGACAGAAAGAGAATGAGAGTATCCTAAGAAAAGTGAGTTATTAAAAGGATCCTCTCTTTGACATTCTTCAAAAATTAACAGCGAGTAATTGCTTCTTTAATGTTATTCTGCACAGACGCTGAAATGTGATGCACCACTATTGATATTTAGATTCAAAATGGAGCCAGTGTTGTAGTTCAGCAAGCTAAGCTACTGCTGTGATGCCAGCATTCCATATGAGCACCAGTTCAAGTCCTGGCTTCTCTACTTCCTCTACAGTCACCTGCTGACAGTTGGTGATAAAAGCAGCAGCAATAGCAGACAGCCCAAGTCCTTGGGTCCTTGTCACCCATATGGGATACTGAGATAAGAATTCCAGACTCCTAGTACAAGAACAGAAGCAAGAAGCACCACAAATCAGGCCAGGTTACAACTATCAGCATATGTATGACTCAGGTATGGGAGCGGATCAAGCTGGACCGGTTCATAAAACCCACTGGAAGATCCGAGAACCAGGATGGGTACAGGACAGGTTGGGTCTGGCAGCATCACCAGCCAGTTCACATTAAGGTCAGGACTGGGAGCTGGCTGCTGGGTTGGGCGGCAGCTGGAATGAGCTGGAATGGGGGCAGACCAGGTCTGGCCAGGTTACAGTACCAGCCTGCAAACACCACAGTGAGACAGGCCACACCAGACTGGGCCTCAGAACCTACCAGCTCACACAAGACCAGGACAGAGGGTGGGTCTAGTAGGAGAATAGTAGAGACTCCACTGTTAGGCCACCGCTCATGCTGGCAAGCATGAGAGCTGGAACTAGGGTCAGACCAGACTGACCAGGGCAGACCAGACCAGTCCACTGCACATGCTGGCAGGCACAGCCAGAGCTAGGGGCAGGCCCAGAGGGGGTACTAGGGATCGCTCTGATTGGACTGCAGCTTCCCCTGTGGTACATAAGGGCAGAGCACGTGTTAGGCAGGGCCGGGCTGGGCTGAAGCACCCATTGGTTTGCTAAAAATGGAGGGCAGAACAAGATGATTAACTATCCCAGTGAAGCTTGACAGCAACTTTCTGGGCCAATGGAGACTCGGAGGTGGACTATGACAGCCAATCAACCTCAGAAAGATTTCCTCATCCATGGAACAGTGCTATTAGCAGCATCTCAGAACTATCGAAAACACATGAACAGAGCCTTCAGAAAATGTTCCACAATGGGAACCCTGGGATGACATCGGGAGCAGCTCCCCATCCCCCAGGTAATGTGGCGGTTGGAACTCTGGGTGTGGTTTCTCCTCTTGTAACCCCCTCTCCCCCATATACGGGAAGAAAAAAAAGAAAATGTAAACAACGGTTTCACCCGCTATCCCCTGACCCTTTCCACCCTGATCAATTACATAAACATCATCACTAACAGAATTTTAAAAAAATAATAATAATTCCAGACTTCTGTCTTTGTCTTGGAACAAGCCCAGGATATTGTAGCCATTTGAGAAGCGAATCAGCGAATAGAAGGTCTTTGTCTGGCTCCCTCTCTGTGTAACTCTGCCTTTCAAATAGACAAAGAAATCTTTAAGAAAATTAATGAAACGAGAGATGAGTGAATGAACAAATGAAAGAGAACTTATAATGCACTGTTTCGTTTCCAAAGTCCTGTGAGTGTTAACAAGGACGACAAATGCCTCTAGGCTGAGCACCTGTTTCAAGTGCTTCAGAAGCATAAATGGCCCTGGACTCACAGTGGGGTTACATCCTGAGAAACCCTTTATGAGTTGAGAATAAGATAATTCAAACGTGTTTGATCCACTTAACCTATAGAGCACCATAGCTGGACCACTCAACACCCAGGAGAGTATCCTTTGTTCAAGACCATGGAGCTGATCAGCAGCTGAATTGACTGCCGCTGTCCAGCACTTAAGGAAAGAAGTAACACCACACTCTATCACCCTGGAAAAGACCAACCCTCAGAAGTGGGCATCTGATTTCTACCGAATGGGTATTGCTCTCCCACCACCGCAAGGTCAAATCCTTATCGACTCGAGGTAATCTGCACCAATTCTAATCTCCACTTGGCAGGTTAAAACAGGAAAAAGCAAAGCATTCACCAAACGTCCCATGCAGAGCACCAATATGCCAAGAAGGACTGAGAGTTGGCCACGTCTCCAAGCCAGGACAGCCCAGCCCCAAGCTGCTCCTGTCAGGAGTAGCCTACAGGTTGCTATCATGGAAGGCCACAATGTGTGCAGTGTAAGAGAGACAACCAGCCCAGGAATCCAGAAAATCCACCAAATGCAATTGTCACCTTCTAGAACATAGTCGCTAAGTACTCACAACTGTTTTTTGGCACATAAACACAGCAAAACATGAAAGTTGGATATTGAGAAAAAACTGAGTATGGGAAGTTGAGGATGAGGCACCTCTGCCAGGATGCTGCCCCTACAACCCAGCATGCAAACAGCTGCACAGGAACAATGCTTCCCTCTCCCCTGCACCCCCCAAAAAAGGAGCACTCAGGGAGGAGCCTAGGATGGAGAAACTGCCTTTCCTGTGAAGCTGGAAGGAACAATATTGGGAACTCAGCCAAGTGAAGCGTCTCTAAGAAAAAGGCCAGAGGGCCAAAAAGTGCTGGTGGGAGGAAGATGACCATGCACAGGTGGTAACGTCTCAGGGACACGTCAGATTCATACATCTATTTCTGAAGCCAGGGCGGGCTGAGCACACGCACACGCACACAGGCATGCAGAGGCGCAACCACACACACACACACAGAGGCAACATGGAACAGTGTCTATAGGTTTGACTTGAAGTAGGCTGCATCAAACAGCCATCCTACTTCATGATGAGACAAGCCCTGCAAAGTCTGGGACAGCCAAGGACTGAGACTCAGAAGATGCAGGCAGATCCTTACTCCTCTGGGAGCTCAGCATGCAGCCCAAGCAGACTTTCCCAAGGGAGCAGTGGTGGCCCAAATGGTAACTCAAGATACCTTTCTGGGTCCTCTCCTGTTAGCCTGTCCAGGACCACTATCATCAGCACCACCACCATCACTGCCTTCATCACATCATACCGCCACATCACCACCAACTTCACACTCCATAACAAATGACTTCACACTTCAGAAAGTGAATCAGAATCTCCCATGTTGAAGAAGTCCACAGAATGGATTCTCTACCATAAACGAAGTCAACCATAACACCCCACTCCTTAAGTATGGGCTGCTCGGAGTGGTATCTATTCAGACAGTACACTATGGAAAGAGAGATCAAGACTAACATCATGCAGAAGAAACATGATGAACATGCTGGGGCATAACTGACTCGTGTCGAAAGCCTGTATCTTAGTATGCCATGGTGTTAATTGCACTCTACCTCTGTGGTCTTCCTTCAGCAAACCCAGAATCCCAATATAATAAACCAGCTGGATTTCAGTTGAGGAGAATGATGCAAAATACCTGACTGATTCTTCTCAAAACTATCACGGTCATTAAAACCAAAGAGAAAGTTTTGAGGAACTCTCATAGCCAAGAAATGCCTAAGACAATGTGACAGCTAATGTAATGCAGTACCTGGATAGAGTACTAAAACAACAAAAACAAAATAAAGGACATTCAGTGACAACTAAGAACACAAAAACGAAGGGCAGACTTGAGCTAATGATGTATCGATATTACCTCATTATTTGTGACAAATACACATACGTGGATGAAAGCTGTTAAGAACAAGGAAAGTAAGGTGGGGTAGATGAGAACCCTCCATTCTCTTTGTCATCTTTCTGTCCATTTAAAACTAAGTTAGAGTGTCCTAAGTTCTCAGGAATATATTTCTAAAACATCTCTCAAAAGAGCTCCTCCTCCCCAGGTTCCCTGGTCTTAGCTCAGCGCTGTGCCAATGATAACCCACATACTGGCACCACCCTTCCATACTGGCCTCAGATGCCTCACTCAGTCTGTCTTATTTCCTAGGCACACCTTGAGCTTTTGGGAACCACAGAAGCAATCAGAATACTCACACTACAATAGCTGCCACTATTTTAATGGCTAATCCCAGCTTTTCACATGCACACAAGTCCCCTCCAAGCCTTGCCTCCTCCTCCTCCACATGCCTTCCCTGATGTTATCATATGAAAATGCCTATGGTGCTTTTCCCCATGAACGCTTCCTGTGACCTTCACCTCCAATGCGTTCTCCTGTGCATAGTCGTTCCTGGTTCACTCTTGCCTCTCCCTCAAGGTTCAGCTAAGACACTGCTTCCTCCAGAAAACCCTCTCTCGCCTCAGGATGAGCACGATGGCTTTGAAGGACACCAGCACAGTCCCTGCACTTCTGTCTCCCCTGTTTGGTCACTGGCTGCTTATCCTCCCTGGAGACAAGAATGAGCTCTCATCTAAGTCTCTCCAGTGCCAATCTTCAACAAAGGTTTATTTAATGATGAGTAAATGACTTGGGGGAAAAGGTGCAATGAAAAAGCACGGCCAAGAGGGAGGTGCCCACTATCTCCCTACTAGGCCATTCCAGCTTCTGGATTGTGCACTCTCCAGGTGATTCTGGCATTTAACTTAACATAATTTGCCCCCGGTGCCAGCCTCTGCCATCTGATAATGTGGCAAAGTCCAACCAAGCCTCACCCACTCTAATTTTTGCTTGCACCAGTCTGAACAGTCAGCCCAATCTGACCCTTCCCCAATCTAGCTCACATGAGGACCACAGGTGTTGTAGCCCTGCCTGGTCTGGTCTGCCCCGATCCCAACTCATGCTCTCCAGTGGGTTATCCACTGGAGAGCTCGAAAACCAGGACAGGGGCAAGGGTGGCTAGACAGAAAGGCATCTGCCAGTATGTGTGTGGGCTGGACAGTAGGTTGGTTGGATTGAACTAGGCTTCAATGCCCATTGACAAGTACCAGAGCTAAATGGGATGTGGGACAGACTGAACAAGACTACGGTACATACTGGCATGCATGGGAACTAGGGAAGGGAGCAGACCTGGTGGGAGTTATGAGGAGTCGCCCCCAACTAGGCTGCAGCTCCCACTGGTTTGCGTGAGGACTGAGTATGAAGTGAGTAGGATCGAGCTGGACTACAACACCCATTGGTTCAAGTGGATGACAGGCTGAAAGCAGAACTGATCCAGCAATTGCAACAACCAGCATGGCATAAGTTGATTGGGGTGACGGACTGTGCCAGACCCTGTACTGGCAAATTCACACAAGAATCAGGTTTGGGATCATCTCAGATGAAGTTTCTTTGGAGATCCCTCCAACTGAACTGTTGATTTCAGAACCCCAAACATGAAGAAACTATGTCAGCCAGTGGATTCTGAATAGGTTTTCATCGTGATTGGAATCGCGGAATTGGCAGCAATTCAGAACTGTTGAACTATCAAAACTGCTTGAGCAGGACTCTCGGAACATGCCTCACACTTGGGAACCTAGGATGGGTGGGAGACTGGGTGGGGCTTTTCCCTTTGTTTCTCCCCTGACCCCAGATACAGGGGGGGGGGGGGATGATATTAGTGTGGAAACAATGGTATTACCCACTTTCCAGTAGCCCTTGACCCTTTGTATCCTAATCAACTAAGATCATTTTAAAAATAAATTATGGAAAAATTAAAAAAAAAAAAACAAAAGAAAAAGCACGGCCAAAAGTCCAGGTCTTTTCTTCTTGGGCTTTAAATAACAGACTCTACTCTTCAGATCTCCATTATCCCCACTAGAGTCCTATATAACCACATTCCATTATATGACAATATAATGGGTTGCTAGATTTAATTATAACAAGATAATTAATGTCAAGGTATTGCCAATTTGGACATAAATATTAAATATCACCTTCAACATAACTATTTTCCAACTCTGTGATCACCAGGCTTAGAAATACCAGGTTTTGATGAGAAATGGCTTTGTCACGGGGGAAGTGGTGCCAAGTAGAACATCTGGTTTGCCAGCTGCCACCATCCTCTAAGCACTGTGCCTCCTCACCAGCTTGAGGCTGCACTTCCAGCACACCTGACTCTGGCATAAGCTGCCTCTCATATGTCCTAGGTTGGACAGCCACATCTGGCTCTAGGGATCTGTCCAGATCCCTTGGGAGGTCTCCCTCATGAGCTCCACCTCTTCCCCATAACAAGAAATGAGAGCAACAAGGAGTAAAGCACCTCCAAGAAGCTAAAACTAGGTAAAGGCAGTGCAGGCAAGCTAGGAAGGGGATGCTGAGCTTCCTGTGGCTCAAGAAGATCCCAGGCCTGGGCTTCCACCGATCTACCGCATCCTCTTCTCCAGTCATGTCACAATTCTTGCTTTGGCACTGTTACCAAAGAAATATTGCAATTTCATTCTGTGTCTGAACAACAACAAAAAAAAGATATCACATTACCTTCATTTTCAAACTGTTAGCATTATCAATGGTTATCAAGTGTGAATGCCAAATGCACAACATACTGCTTCTACCGTAGCCCATTCTATCATCTGTGGATCTGGCCAGAACTCTGGGAAAGACAGGCTCAAATGTCCGCTTGGCTTGCTCAGTCAGTCACTGCAGAGTCCTAAGTGGACACATAAGAAAACCCATCTCCCTCAAGCCATCATTCTGAGAGCAAATCTAAACTAGCATATTCAAAGAGACTAAAACAAGATTTCCCAATATTACAGCTAGTCCACAATGTATCTCCCCAGACTCAAACATTTTTTCAAGTCCAAAGTGTTACACCCCAAGTTAATGGGTGATGGATTAAGAATAGAGACTTGATGTAATAATGGTGGTGTATGGAAGGTAGACATGATGGAAAGTCGTGGGTCACTGAGGAATGTGCTCTTGGAAAATTTGGCAGAGTGTATTGCCTGTGTCTCCCTGCTTCCTGGCCCTCCAGAGTATCTTACCTCCAAGTGAGTTCCATTCTCTACCTTCCCCATCAAATGCCAGATGAATGGAGCAACTTGACCTTGGACTGTGAATGTCCATACAGTAAGCTGAAACAAATCTCTCTCCCTTCTAGGAAGTCCCTCTCAGCGATTTTAGTTATAGTGATGCAAAGATAACTGACACACACTCCAGTTTCTTCAAGATCATCACTTCTCCGTGTCCTGGCTGAATTACAAGGCAGACCCAAAACCCCAACCTCCCATCTGAGATCAAACTGTTGACTCAAGGAAGATCCAAGAGAGGTAAGGACTACTTTTTGTTTTCCCAAGCCACTGAGCTTGGGGATTATCATACAATAAATAACAAGAACAAAGACGACAAATCAGAGCCACTGCAGTGAACAATCAGCTCTCAAATTCTTCTTCCAGCAACAAGCCTGATATCAGCTTCCTGTGGTCCTGCTGGGAGGACAGAGCAGACTGCTCAGCCTCCAATGTGCTAGTGTTCCTGCCTCCGACATCTCCCTGACACGTTCACTCACAACCCACAACCACCGAGGCTGGGATCCTCCAGGTCCTGTTGACCTCACACAGCAAGGAACCCCCTTTCCTCCCTCACTCCCATCCTCCTCAAATCCAGAAGTGAAGTAAAAGCATGCTTCAGATTCTAGGACTGAGACCTCTGGATCACCCATGCTTATTAAGACAAAGGGATCCCAAAAGAAAAGTGGTTCTGATGCAAAGCAGACGCTGTATGAATACTGTCAACATTATCATCCATCATCATCACTATTGTTGTTATCATTATCACTACCATCAGCATCACCATTACCATCGTCACCAACATCGCTGTCACCATCATCAACAACATCAATATTATCAGCAGCGTCGTAGTGAACACCACCATCATCATCACCTTCAGCATCACAATCAGTGCCATGGCTTCATTAATACCGGGGACGTTCACCAAGAACTCACTCTCTACCAGGAATTGAGTTCGGCACTTCAAGAGCACTGTCCTACTGAACTCTCACCACATCCCTACATGTGGTCCTGCCAGTATGCCCACCTTACAAATGAGAAAGCGGAAGTTTGGAGCAGTTTTAAGACTTGCCAGTGATCAGCAGCCCAATGGATAGTGCCTGCATTCTTACCCCAAATGGATAACTCTAAGGCTGGGCATGCTCATACTCTCTGTGACTCCTCTCCCCCTAAGTCAGCTCTGGGTTGCTTTAGGAATATTTTGCTGAAGACTTTCAGGTCATAAATGTAAATTACAAGAAGAAACCTGCAGGGTCTCATAGTTTGCATGCAGGAAATGGGAGCAGTAACAGCAGGCAGGCTTTGGATATAGAGTGGCAGGCTCGAGGGTACCCTGGGCCTTGAAGGGAGAAACATAGTCACTCACTAATCACCATCCCAAGGCCAGACACTTCCCCACACTGTCACCTTTCCACTTCACCCCAGCCCTGCTCTCTAACTTACAAGCAATTTCAGGTTTGAAGAGTCTGTGCAGCTGCATAACTTGAAACCCAGCTTTTCCTGTTTCCCTCACCAAGACCACAGCACCCCTTCCCCGGTCTGACCCTGGAAGAGAGGCAGGATCATTTGCTGTGTATTCCCTTAGAGAAATTCATGACTCAGAGAAGAGTTTGCTTCCCATCTGCAGGGACAGGCAACGATACCAGTAAGACATATGTCATCACTGTGAGAGAAACACACAGCCTCTCCCTGGTGCAGGAGCCCAGTCTGGAAATGCTGCCTTCATCTGCAGCCCGTAGTACCTTCCTCCTAACGGCCTGGGCAATGATCAAGTTCAGAGACCAGGCTCCAGGGCAGTAGAGCCAGGGGACACAGACTAAGTAGGAAAGGCTCTAGAAAGCCTGGGAGGCACCAGGCAGTTGCATGAGTAATGAGTCGAGCAGGGCAATGATCCGGCACCACTATCAGACCTGCCCACTCCCTTGTCTCAATTCCATGGATGCCTGGGGGCTCAGAGATGAGGATTGGCATCTACCAGATCACAGCAGAGGGGAGAAGAACCTATTTGAGACCCTGTCCTATACAGCAAACTGAAGGCCAAACCCAAGAAACAGAGGTCATAGCTGCAGCCACAGGGCCATAGCCTGGAACCCACAGTGACACTGAGTGAAGGGGACATAACAGGGAGTAGCACAGGGTGGGAGATGAGATGCAGTACTCCATCACTAACTCCAACTACACCAGCAAGTCTGTTACAGAGGGGTTCAAAGGGTCAGTGTGGAGCATGTGGACAAAAGTACAATATATAAGCAAACTCTGCCCCTATGGGTCACATACCTGCACGTGCACACTCACACTTGCACACACACATATACAATGGCAGTGCAGGTCTATCTACCTGCTGGCCCAAGTGCAAACAGAAGCCCTGGGAACAGAGAGGCCAGCACTGGGCTTGGTAACCTGCCTGATTCTCATCAGCAGACCAAGAAAAGTCCTGTTAAGCAAGGATTTGTTGTTCTCTCCTTGCCTGAATTCCCTGCTGCAGACAAGAGTGAAAATGAACTATGAGGGCAGTTCTCCTTGGCCTGGTGTAAGCAAGGCCCATGGAGCAGACAGGTGCATGCAAATCAGCCACATACAGAGCTCTCTGGATTGACATTGGCTCCTTACAGTTGGCTTCCGGAAGCTGAGTTCACACCAAGAACTTGCTCAGCCATGCCCAGTTTGATTCCCCATGCCACAGACCCACGAGGCAGCCTAAGTGGAGGGATCCCAGGGTAAGGCTGCCAGGCTGGGCAGCTGCCCATCCAGGGCCTTGAGTTCTGCTCAGCAGAGAGGGCAAAGTGCCTCCTCAGGGGAGCCATTGTCAGCTCCACACACAGAGACCCTCTGTGAACTGGTAACCATAAATTACTACCTCCTTAGCAGTCTCCACCCTCACCCCAAAATCACAGAGAACAGCAGACACAATACCTTCAGCCTAGTCCCTTTCCACACCTAGCCCCCACTCATTTAGAAACCTCCTGCAACTTCCCATAAGAGTGAAACCAAGTTCAAAAACCTATAATAGCCTTTCCCAACCTGGGATGCCTCCCCAACATTCCGCCTGCCACCACTCTTACCCTGACTCCCCCTGCATCAGGGACACCCTTGTCCTTGCTGGTCCTCTGAGGTGATGAGCTCATCCCAGCCTCAGAACCTCTACACTTGGTATCATGGCTAATGGAATTTCTGTGCCTTGGGATCTTGTTTAATAGGCCCCACCAAATCCTTCCAGCCTGCCAGTGCCTCCTCGTTTGTGTCACCATCTCTGACCATCCCGCTCAAAGGATGCCTCCTCCTAACCTCTCTCTTCTTACTTGGCTATATTTGTTTCCACAGAAGTTACTGCTATTGGAATTACTGCTGTATTATTCATTTATTTGTGTTCAGAATCGAGCCCACACCTGCACTAGAATCCTGCCACTTTTCAGGGATCTTACCTCAGTCCCTTTGCATCCTTGGGGACTAGAATAGGGCCTAAGCTTTACGAGCTGCATAATTAATATTCAGTCCATTTCAAGCTAGGCAAACTGAGGTCCAGACAGTCAAGACAGTCACCTGCAGTCACCAATGGAACTAAACAGCCCAGAGCAGAAGCTGATGTGACTTGTAGACCAGGGTTCTGGAGGAATAACTGGGTAAGATAGAGAACAGGGCAATGCCTCCAAGGTTTGGCTGATGCACTTGGTGACTCTGGGTGTTCTCTGCATTCTGGGACACAATGAAGGAGAAAGCTTGCAAAGGAGCTATGTATTCAGGAAAACTAAGCCCAGGCAGTAAAATGTTGAGCCCTTCGTACCTGCGTTAGGGACTAGAAGACGAAACTCTGACCTTTGGACATAGCACTGTGGCTTCTACTTTACTGCCAATGGCAAGCCCCTTGTACCCTTCGCCCCAAGACCCCAAACAGGGAAGTAACTTTCCACATTAAAGACCAGACAAGCCAAAGTTCTTCTCACCCCCTCACAACAGAGTCAGTGTGTCCCGAAGCTGAAAGGAAGCAAGATACAAGAGCAATGAACAGAAAGCTTCCTGTCCAGCATGTGGTCTAGGGCGAAAGCAATGCCACAATAACAGAGATAAAAGAGCAAACAAAAGTGCCTGCAATAGCTGAAAGAGATGACTAAGAATTCAGTGTAGACTTGGAGCTACAATGGAGAGTAGGGACAGAAACTTTATGAACAAAGAGGGAGGATCCTATGGCAGACTAGCAAGGTCTTGGAATTGCCTACCAAGGTCAAGGGAAATGTGGACACCTAGTAAATGGGGTAGGTGCCTTGAGGATTTAAGGGGGAAAAGAGGAGTTCTTGGAACCACTGTGCAAAGGATGAGTGGTAACTCTTACTGAGGATGACCTGGGAGAGGAGAAAGGACTCACTTCATTCTCTGCACGTCCCTAAGACACTTCTTCAGTCACCAGACCAGACATTGTCAATTGACACTCTGTAAACCCTGCCACATGAACCATGCCAGGCAGACAAAGCCAATGAGGAGATTTCTTTTTTAAAAAAAACTGGCAATCATTTGCCAAAATTTCAAAAACAATATTAATAGATTTCCCAGAAAAGTCCAGCTTTCTGGCTCCTCTTGAGACACAAGAAGCAAGGACCACATCAGAGCTTCTCGTGGGACTACTGCGAGGCAGGGAGGACGGACTGCTGCCCTCAGGGATGGAAGTGTACACATCAGGTGCCTAGCTGCTATGCTCCTGGCTCTCCCTGCAGCCCACTTGCCTCACACCTTTGTATTACTGCCTAGTTGTTCTGGGCTTTTTGATGTGTTGTACTGAGTTGTCACTTCAAACGGTGGCTGTAGTCATTCTTTTCTCATCCTCTGATTGTCTACAAAAGCCCCCAGTAGAGACGGTGTCCCAGAGGGATTGCTGGAGATGCCAGGATTGCATGAGAAGGAGACACTGGCAGGCACACAGGCCCTTCCCACCTGGTTTCAGCAGCTAGACAGCTGCTGAATGCATGACAGTTTCTAAGGGCAAGTTTTCCCTCCTGGTTTAGCTGGGCATCTCTGCAGAGGCAGAGACCATGTTCTTCTCTCCCAAAGCACTCAGTGCAGTAGGTCCAGAGATGGAGTCCATTCTGTCTTGTGATGGCCCAGAGAAATGTCTTCTCATGTGGAAGTCATTCTGCAGATAGAAGATAGCAACAAGTGTCCTCTCTCCTGTCAACCCTAAGACTGGCCATCCTGAGACACCAGCAGCCATGCCTGCTCGGCTGGGCCAGTGACAGCCCAAACAGGAGCACTCTGAGGGCTTCCAGTCTGCTCCAGAGCAAGACCCACAGGTGAACAGCCAACACTTGAAGTCCAGGAGGCACTAAGACTCATCCTCCATCTCCAGGAACTCGATCAAGTTCTCTTTGGGAAGTACCAGAGAAACACACCAAGCTTCCAGGACAGCTAGGCTGATCAAGGGTAGACAGCACTGCATCCTCTTTTGCAAATTCCCTCCCTACAGACATAGTACAGGTCAAGCCATTTCCAACTCCCCTTTTCTGAGCCCTGACCCTCAGATCCTGACTCTATGGTGGCATCAGCCCTGTACAGGGCCTAATCTCGAGCTTTAGGTCATGTTAATTCCAACTGCAATCCTCTGGAATGGCATTAAGATCCCAGTCCACAGACCTGTCAGTCAACAGGCTCTGCAAGATGGCGCCACAACAGAGGCAGAGCCTGCTTGCTTACGCCGAAGGCACTGACCCTCTCAGTACACTCCTGGCAGCCCCATACTCCTGTGCATGCATGCGTTGACACAAACAGGTGAGCATGGCCCACATAAGCCAGCTGCTGGTCTCCTGGCAGTGAATGCTGTCAGCCCATACCGCAAAGAATGCTGTGCTGACTCCGAATCCTGCAAGATGTTTCACATCTCTCCACACTCATGATATCCAATACATTGGTGGAGACCTGCTAGTGTCCTTCTCCAGCCCAGCTTAGGGGTGTCCGATGCCACGGAAGGCACTAGGAGAGGGCAAAAGGGTCTGCACCCCATAACACCTTCACGTGATACATGCAGAGCAACCTGGTGAGTCAGGTGCCAGTAACTCCATGTGCAGGTGGGGACCTAAGGTCAGATAGACGCCCAGCCAGGCACAGGAGCGGGCTTGCCTGGTGCTTTGCAATGCCTACCTCCTACCCCGAAGCAGCAGGGTCAACTCAAACAGATATTTATTTGAAAGTTGGGGTGGAACTGATCATCCACTGGCTCACTACCCAAATGACCCCAGCAGCCAGGACTAGGCTAGGATGAAGCCAAAAGCCTGGGGGGAAGCTCCCACGTGGGTGGCAGGGGACCAAGCACTTGGACCATCATCAGCTGCTTTCTCAGGCACATTGGCAGATGGGAAGCAGAGCAGCCAGGACTCAAACTGGCACTCAGACATGGGATGCCTGTGTCACAAGAAGAGGCTTAACATTCTGTGTCACAATGCTGGCCCCTTGTCAGATATTCTGAGAGATGTACGGTCTGGTCATCTCAACTCCCGTCTGATCAGCCACCATCTTCCCCAGCCAGACCAGCCAAGTGTGACCCAGGCAGGACTGCTGATTCACGGTAATAACAGATGCTTACTGTTTGGCGACACTGACCTTCAGGGCAGTTTGTCACCCTCCACTAGCCAGCTGCTACAGGGGCCTCTCTCCTCCAAGCTGATGGCTATGTGGGGTACACAGGACAGGTGAATGAGACCATGATCCAGCCAGCAGCAAGCAAGAGCTCAGTTCAGGGGATACCACATGCAGAGGATGACATCATACATGGACTCTGTGGTCCAGAGAGCTTCCCTAAGAGGAATCCATGATGTATAATAACCTCTCCTCACTTCCACCTCTCCAACACCCCCGACAAGGCTGTCAGTCCAGCTTTTTCATCCACAAGCAGGTTGACTCACCAACCCAGGGGAGCCCCGCAAAGGGGACTGCCCCTGGGGACCCCAGTGTTACAAAGGTTAACTGAATCATTTTGGCTGCTGCAGGCGACTTCCCTTTGTAAATGGTTATTTCTGATGCCACCCACCACCCCCCAGCCTTTGGGGCTATCTGCTAATAAGCCACAGAGATTCCCTCAGGGAGGGACTATTTAATGACAGGTGTCCTCACGCCTGCGCTCAAGTCCATGATCTCACTCTGAGTCTGCTCAGACACTGGGTATAAGGCCCTGAGCATCCCTGAGCATGATCAATGGGTTGGCCTAACTCAAGACGGGACGGAAAATGAGGACATGTAGATGCTTTTCCTTGATGATCGCTTCGCCGATCCTTTGGCATAGCCAAAAAATTAGACCTTGAATTGTTTCCAATGCCCCTATTTGGCTCGAGCACTTAGAGTATAGTTAGTCTGTCCCCACGTGGTGAGGGTCTAGGCAAGGTTTGAGTGGGGGTGGAAGTCCAGCGCTCCTTGGTCCATCTCTACCCATCATGCACAGGACATGCACAGGTAACTCGCAGAGGTGTTGCCCCAATTTCTGCCCTTGATTCAGGCAGGTTCCAGAGGGTGGGGATAGCCACAGAGAGCCACACACAGACCATGGGTGCTGGGTTGGCTCTAGCAAGGCGACAACTCTGGGGGTTACCGTGAGGATGGTGCAGGCCCTGTGGGATGCAATGCTGCTGTCACAGAGAGAGGCTGGGGCATCAGAAACCAGCACCCAGTACAGAAGCCATGGCAGCTTCATTAACATGGGAAGAGGCTGGGAAAGGTGAGCTGCACTGTGGGAACAGAGGGAGGTGACAAAAGTTTTGTAGCATCACCAAACACGGACTTTAAGAAGACTGCTCTCTGCTTTCTTCCCTATCCCAAGCCCTGAGTTCTGGCTACCTCCCACCACAGCCACTGAGCTCCAACTCCACTAGAATCAACTCCAGAAAATGTCTACCTCGTGAGCTCATTTCTAAGAATTTCTAAGCGAAAAAAATACTGATTTTTCTGGCTCGAAACACTTTTTGCTAAAATGCTAAGGCTACAAATCTGTAAACAGAGGATATAATTAAATGCAAATGCAAGTCATTATTTAAAATTAATCTTTTATAATTAATTAGTAATTTAAAATACTCTGGTAAATGATACTTAAATAGCACAGAATTATCTTAGCCCTGAGTGATAAAGTCGTCTGCTGGAGATTTACTGTGTCAGAGTGAGAAATATTTGCATGTATCATGTGGGACAATGAACACCGTGCTGATTTTAATTACCTGTGCTATAAAAGTATGAAAGGAAACAGTCTTTTTATTCCAATAGCGGGAGTGTTCACTTACTACCACAAACTCTGACAAACCACTGACTTGAAGGCAGTGTTCTGTTCACAGTGAAACTGGCCCCAGCCACACGCCATGCCTGAGAGGGTCATCTAGGATGGGAGTGTGGGTAGTGACCCCTTCCATCTTCGGTCCATCTAAGTCAAAGGAGACACCCAGTCTAACAGCTGGGTGGGAAGCTCTCCCAACAACAGCCCAGCCATCTTTGTTTATCTACCTGCCATCCTTATTCCAGAAGACATCGCTGGAATCAGTGTCACTGCAAAGGGAAATGCCACCTGCTGCACTTATCTGCTATTTGGTAACTGCCACTTCCTTCCAAGCATCACAACACCTTCCACAAACCATTCTGCCACCAGTATTGTCGGCATCCTAGCTTTCAGGTGGACGAGCAGGGTGTGTGTGTGTGTGTGTGTACCCAGTGGGCTATGATAGTGTAAGGGACTATTTTGTGTAAGTGTATATAGCTATTGGTTGCATCCTTGGATCAGCCTGTGTAAACATGTCCATGCATGTCCATGTGTACACACACACACAAATGCCTATGCCCAGTCTCTCCTCCCTGCCTGAACATCTGCTTACCACCAATACTTCTCACCCCATAAGGTCATCTCTCTGTGCCCAGAGGTCCTCAACTCAGGACTACAGGTGGGTCAGTAATTTCCATCAGCAGGAGCAGCCCAGGCCTGGATATACTGACCCACCCAGGTCCAAGACAGGCTTGAAAGACCAACTCCCTTCTGAGAGCTGACCTAGGACTGACTCAACTGCAAAAAAGACAAGCAAGGCACAGACACTTGATTTAACCAACCAATCAAACCAGCAGCTTTATGTACAGTCCTTCTGAGAAGTGAGAAACATAAACCACCCATTCACTTACTCTCTCTGCTGCACCTTGGACCAGGCCTGCTGCTCTCAGAAGATAAGACGATGACTTCCTAGAAGTCCCTGATCCTGAGCATGGTACATTTTGGCAACTGGGACAGATTGTCCAATATCTGCAGGACACACAGAGATGCAAAATGCCTAGAAACCTAGAATGAGGAGGTTACATTTATTTCTCCATGAGCTATGAGCAACTAGCAAAAATTCTCCATAGTGTAAATAAATGGTTTAAAATAGTTTAACTTTCCTGCTCTTTTATGTTCATTGAAACAAAATAGATGGGCAGGGAGAGGAAGAAACAGAGGTGAAAAAAAAAAAGGAAAGAAGGAGACCTACATACATCCAGAGACAGAGACCCAGGGAAGAGGAAGGAAAGGTGAAAGGACAGCATCCTGGAGCCTCCACAATGCCCACACACAGAACAATGTCAGACCCAGAACAGCGGAGCAAGACTGCTCTACTGGCTAGTGGGAAGGCCCAACAAGACTGCAGCCACTGTGAATGACCACAACCTTCAATGTGTGGCTGATATCAGGGAGGAGGCACCGTCATACACTTGCATTCAGTAGTTGATATCGTTCCAGATCCATAGGAGCCACCCAGTTTGCATTTGTTGGGCAATGACTGGATGAACAGATGATAGACAGATGACAAACATGTGGATGGATGGATGGATGACGGATGATAGATGGATGAATAGATGGATTTGGATAGATGGACAAATGATGCACATGATGGATGGATGGATGGACAAATGGTCAGATGGTGAGCAGATAACACACTGATGAATAAATGGAAGGAGCTGAGAAGAACCCAGACTGTGGTGTGGAGATCTTCCTATTAAACCTGGCCTAGAGAAGAATAAGAACCTAAAGGTATAAAATCTGTAAGCTATTAACCTCTAAATCCCTGAAAAGGACTTCAAGAACAAATCAATCCTAAAGTTCAGGTTCCCCACCCCAACTACAGTGTTGATCCTCCTGACTTCACAGCCTCACCTCTACCGACTGCCTGCCCTGCACAAGCACTGCTGCAACCTGATGACACCCAAGTCCCTGAACATGTTGAGGCGCTCCAGACCTCCGTGGCCAACCCATCCAGACGTCTAGACTAGGACAAGTCTATCCCTATAGACCTAGTCCCAGAGTCTCCTCATTCAGGACATCCTGCTGCACTCAGCCATTATGGCCCCTTGCAAAGCAGGTCAATGGTGTCATGTGCTACTGCCACCAGGCCAAGAACAACCCTTAACAAACAGGCTTACTATCCAGAGAAGCAGTTCCTAATGCATCACCCTTCCATCCAGATGGGTCACAGGCTGCCACATTTGTGTCAAATACCAATGACAGGAAAGCACCAGCCTTAGCAACAGATTCACGTTCTGTAAAACATAAGATTCCAGGAGGCCTACTTTCCTCTCTCCATCCTATTGGGTAAGAGTCATGAGTGAAGAAGGGGGGAGGGGGGAATTTATAGCTGAGAAGGCCACACCTCCCACACTGACAGCAGAACATCTAATCTACCCCACCCCTACCTCCCCAATCAGATGTGACACTGACTAGACATCGACGGCAGTGGGGCTGAGGCCATTACCTCTCCATAACAGCATTCTAAGTTTCAGAAAATTCAGGGCATGGCTGGCAGGGGACTGCCCTTGTGAACATCACCTGTCCTTGTCAGAACAAACGGAAAGTTGGGTCCATCTGCTCCACAAACCCAAAGCATTGCCTCCAGGCAGCGACAAAGGCTCTGTGCAGGGTTAGCACTCCTGAGAGTCTCTTGGGGGACCTGCTGGGCTAGCCAACTGGACAGATTGTGTTCACCTCCAGGGTCCGGGTTCCATAACCCACCATGCTTCACAGAAGCACTAAAATTCCACAAGCGTAAGCATCCAAACCTCTGCCAGACCCTGGCCAGAGGCAGTTGACCCACATTCTCCCTCACGAAACCAGCATGTAATTGTCACAGCGTGGAGACAGGAGTTCTGGGTTGGGCAGAAGCTGGACATGTATCTTGTTCCATCTCTTAGTAGTTACTGGCATGATTAAGCAAGTCATTCAGTGTCAGTCTTTGCTTTCTTCACTGGTAATGTGTGAGGATGAATGAATGCATTCAAAGTACCAGGCCCACAGTGGGCACTCAGAAACAAGTGCTCCCCTCAAGCCCCACCTGGGACCGGAGGCCAAGACTCTGGTATTACAGAAGCTAAAGGCAAAAGCAGGCACAGTTGCCCCCATGCCTGTAGTCCAAATGCCATCTTTGCCCTAACTCTCCTGTCACCACTTCCAGGGCCTTGTCACTCTTGCCTGGCACTCAGAGTGGCCCCTGTGGAAATCCCCAAACACTCAAGAATGCAAGGTTCAGCAAACACAGCATGGGGGCTTGAAAAAGGCAACCTGCCAAAGCTACACAGCAATCCCAACATCACAGGAACTTGAATGATCAACTACATGAAAGTAAGATCTTGAGGCTAGTCTTGGCCTTGTGTTCCATCCTTGCAGGGCCTAGAACAAAAAAGAACTGGATTCATCCAGAAGGGAAACACACCAACATGGACAGAAACAGGAGCAGATGCTTCTAGACAATCTGAGGACCGCATCATCTATCACCACTGCCTTTACTTCCATGCCTTCCTTACACAATAGGAAAATGAGGCTGGGAGGTAAAGCCAACAGCCCAAGGTCACACTGTGAAAGAGGGAGCTGGAATTTGACCCTAAATCTGTTTAACTCCAAAGCCAATACTATTTCCACTCCAAGGCTCTACAGCAGAATGGTGGCTGAGAAAAGAGGATGGGAAGGAAGGAGGCAGGTGGTCCAGCGCCAGAGATACAAGGTAGGGGACATTCCAAGAAACACTGGACGCATGCAAGCTGTTAACCCCAAGCCACCCATTACTGGGCCGGAACTGCTCCAGACAGGAAAACATTCTGGTGCAAATGCCACCAGTCGATAGGCCCATTCAGCCCAGCTGACCACTAGTGTGACCCGGGCCTCATTAGCCATGCACGCCAGGGCTGCCCGCCAATAGCATCCAAATTAAACATTTTGAGTTTTCAGTCCTCAAGCAGTAGACTTCGTGCTGGTTTCCTGATGCATGAGGCAGCATTCTGAGTAATACTTGATTAGAGGGAAAAGGCAGAACAAGCAAGCAAATGACATCAGCTGGAATCGGCAGTGTTCTGCTTTTGTTTTCAAGTCACTTCCAATCAGAGAGAGGACCAGCAAGGTGACTGGGGCTGTACAGAGAAACTGCACAGGGCACCCAACTGCCCTGTGACCTGTTCAGTTCAATCCTGCTCCCAGATGTGCCACTTCCCAAGAGGCCCCATCCAACATCCGCTCCTCACCTCTCTGCCATTAGACCACTAAGGCCAGTGCCCAGTAGCCAGTCCATTTGGGCCTGGATCCTTCTCACTTTTCTCAGATGAATGGATTGGATTTTTTGGCACTAAACCAGCAAGCCCTAACTCCATCAGAAGGTCCAAACCTCTGCTAAAATGTGTTTTTAGAGGAGACACATACTGTTTAGCCCAAGCACCGAAGAAGTAAGCCAGCACAAGGCTCCAATGAGTGATATGCAGAAGGTACCACATCAAGATGCCAACGAATGCCAGGGTAACCACACCCACCCTGCAGAGGCTGCACACTTTGTTCCTAGAGACTAAACCACTGTCAACAAACAAAAGGGAGAAGCAAAGGGAATGCAACAGCCTTAGGGTTGCCTCCAAAATTCTGGCAAGAGGCTTGCAAGCAGGCACCTCACCAGCTTTTCAGAACCCAAGCAGAGCTTCAGCCACCTGTTGCAGGCCAATTGGGAGCCAACATATGCTGTGCACTTTGCTCCACATGGTGGTGTACTATGGGGCTCCACACCACAGATCCTCACATGATCTCCAGCCACATACAAGCTGAGCAGAGCCACCCTCATGGCCCTGGGCCTGAGACTCCTGCAATTGCAGGCTTTGCCACCACCACCACCATCACCACCACGACCTACCTCGTTGATGAAGGAGTGGGCACCCTGTGGACTAAGCAGCAGGATGGCGCGGCGCAGCGTGTCCCGGTAGCGGTTCAGCTCCTCTGTCTTCATGGTAGTGAAGAGGCTGCTGAACACGTGGCTGACATTCTTGTCCACCTTCTGCAAGGACACATCAAGGCCCAGCCGTGAGGCCTGATCCAGGAAGCTCTGGAGCCCACGAATATCTGAGGGAGGAAGAGGAGGAGAAGGAAATAGTGCTGATATAAGACCCTGCAGGCCAGGCAATATTCCCCCACCCAGGCAGACCCTGACCAGCAAAAAAAAAGCTGCAGTCTTTGGGTCTAGGGGTATCTGGCTCTGTCCTCAGATCCCTCCAGTTCCCTGTGCACACCTAGCTGTGGCTTCTTGTGCATCAATGGCAAGCAGAAATCGTTGGCCACGCCAACCAGAGCTGACCCAGGACATCTCATCTCTAGTCCTTCCCTGCCCTCAACCTGTGTTGGAACAGCCTGTGTCATATGCCCCAGTCTGAGGCTCAGATTTTTGCTTTGAGGACCTGGTATCTCTGGATGCAGTATCCTTCCCCTTGCCTGTGCCAGTGGGTAACTCGCACAAGTCCAGTTGAAAGCTCACAGCCTGCTTGGTTCAGGGGTGAGCAGACACCCCAAAGCTGTCCTCTAAACTCCACCCAAGAGACAGACCCTGTTGGAATACACGACCCAGGAAGGTGTTCCCCAGAAGGAGCCTGGAGTCCAGAAGAATCTCTTGCTGGAACTGAGGGTAACAGGTTTTTCTTTGTAACAAGACCAGCATCTCAACAGCAGCCCTACACCATGTGGCTTGCCACAGAGAACAAGCACTTCGCCCAAGCAAGGCCAGTGGAGCTGAGCGTGGGATATCCCTAATGACACCACTCAGGCTTATTGAAAAAAAAAATACTTATTTTTATTGGAAAAACAGATTTACAAAAAGAAGGAGAGACAGAGAAATATTCCATCCACTGGTTCACTCCCCATAGGACCACAGGCACCAGATCTGAGCCAATCCAAAGCCAAGAGTTTCTTCCAGGTTTCCCACATGGGTACAGGGCCCCAAGGACTTGGAACACCATCCCCCACTGTTTTCCCATTATTAACATGGAGCTTGATAAGAAGTGGAGTAGCCAGAACTCTGTCTGGCATCCATTTAGAATGCCAGCACTACAGCGGGCTATACCCACTATGCCACAACACTGGCCCCTAGAGAAAATGTTGAATGTTCTCAACATAAAGTAATACTGAATGAGGTGAGGGACTTGTCCCCCGATTTGATTATTTTACAGTGTATCAAGACAATACAATGTACCCCATTAAAACTTTAGTTATTATGTGTTGGTTCACAAATTAGAAAGAAGGAATTCATTCACTCACAGAGCTGCAGCATCCCATGCAGGCTGGTGGAGACTCTGTGGCTGCTCTGGACCCCCAGGGCACTGCAGGTGGGGCCCATGTGCTGGGGCAGGTGTCAGGTGTTGCATGCTCTTTGTTTAGCTTGTCTGTGTACAGGAAGCCTGGTCCAGGCCCAGGGGCTTGGGGAGGAGGACACTTTTCTGCTCCCTGGCACACTCTTCTGTCTGACTCAGTGGACAGAGATCTTGGGTTCCTCCCAACCAGTATATCTGGGCCATAGCAGTGCCTGTACCAAGAGCCAGGCTGAGGCCATGGCTGGACTGGAGCACAAGTGCTCCAGCTTCAATCTCGGCCACATAGTTATATACTTTTCATATACTTTTCATATACTTCGCCCTCCCCACACACCATCAGGAATTGACTCCCTGGGCCTCCAAGGGGCAGGTGGTTCCCCTAGAAACCAAGTTCCTCAGATCATCACGAAAATGGCAGTAAGCAAGTTACATCCCAGATCTGTAGCTGAGCAGCCAAGGCTCCAAGGAGAAGAATCTGAGAGCCAAAGGAGCATTGGAACCCACGGCAGGTGCCAGCTCCTAGTCCAGGGCTTCCCTTGCTCGGGGGAGCAGAAGTGCAGAGCATGGCTGCCATCACCTCCCCTACCCAGGCCATCATGGCCATGGCCCTCTGCTCTCCTCCCTGCAGCTGCACTTGATTGTCAGTGGTGGGTTGACCTGCCCAGTTCTGGCCATGATAGGCATCTGGGAAGTGAACCATAAGATGGCAGATCTCACTTTGTCTGTCTGTGTCTCTCAGTCTTTCAAATAAAATAAAAGGTTTTTTTTTTAATTTTAAATTAGAAATAAAGGAAAATATCTCTTTAATATTAGTCAACTGATCTGTTGGCCTTGCTATACTCTGATAATAAAACGCATAAGCACACTCACATTTTGTGCAACACTATTCACAACATTCAAGGGCCAGCTTGGTGATATGGTGGGTTAAGGCACCTCCTGCAATGCTGACATCCCATATGGGCGCCAATTCAAGTCCCAGCTGCTCCACTTCCCATCCAGATCCCTAACACACCTGGGAAAGCAGCAGAAGATGGCCTATGTTGCTTGGGCCCATGCCACACATGTGAGAGACCCAGGTGGAATTCCTGTTTCTTGGCTTCAGCCTGTCCCAGCTCAAGCCGTTGAAAGCCATTTGGGTAGTGAAGCAGTGGATGAAAGACATTACTTTGTCTTTCCCTGTCATTGGCCATCTCTTATTTCATGCAAATAAGTAAATCTTTAAAAAAAATAAAAGATACAGAATCAATCTAGGTATCCATCAATGGCGGAACAGATAAAGAAAACGTGGTAGATACATTCAATGCTATGCTCAGCTTTTAAAAAGAAGTAAATTCTGACATGTGCAGTAACACAAATGGACCTTGGAGGACATTAAGTAAAACAGGCCAGACATAGACAAACACTGCAAGAAATACCTGTGTATCAGTTGTGCCTACAAATACAGTGTTTTGTCAAACCTTGTGTTAAACAAATTGATAAGAATTGTAGACTATCATAGTTTTAATGATTTTTGTGACTATTTGTTTGAAAGGGAGACTTACAGGGAATGGGAGGCAGAGAGAGATCTTTCATCTGTTGGATTATCTCTAAATGGCCACAATGGCCAGGACTGGGTCAGACCAAAGCCAGGAGTCTGTAGTGCCCTCTGGGTTTCCCATGTCAGTACAGGGCCCAAGCATTGGAGATGCTCCACTGCTTTCCCAGGCTCATTAAAAAGGCACTGGCTAAGAAGGGAACAAACCAGGCCCAGCATGATGGCCTAATGGCTAAATTCTTCACCTTGCACACGCCAAGATCCAATATGGGCGCCAGTTTGTATCCCGGAAGCCCCACGTCCCTTCCAGATCCCTGCTTGTGCCCCTGGAAAGCAGCCAAGGACAGCCCAAAATCTTAGGACCCTTGTACCCATGTGGGAGACCTGGAAAAAGCTCCTGGCTCCTGGCTTCGGATTGGCTCAGCTCTGGTCATTGTGGCCACTTGAGGAGTAAATCAGCAGATGGAAGATCTTCCACTCTGTATCTCCTCCTCTCATATATCTGACTTTCTAACAAAAATAAATCTTAAAAAAGAAGAAGAAGAATAGAGGCAACCAGGGCTCGAACCAGTGCCCACAGAAATGCTCAATCTGCTGCATCTTTGTGACTGTTTCAAAGTTTACTTCATAGGATGAAGTTGAACATCTTTTCATGTAATTAATGTTTCTAGCCTTTACCTGTTTTGCTACTCAGCTACGGTCTTACTTTTTATTTGTTGAACTCCTTATTTAGTGGACCATTAAGCCACTGACTATAATATAAACACCAAATATTTTATCTCTAAAATATCAAATAAAATAGTTTTAAAAAGAAATAATGACATGGCAGTTATTAGGGGCTGGGAGCTGGGTGGGTTGTAGAGATGTTGATTAAATGCATAAAACTTCAGTTAGAGGGTAAGAATAAGACGAATCATCTACTGTACAAATGTGATTACAGCTGATAACAATGCACTGTGTATTTTAAAATGGCTCGGAGGAGTAGATTTTAAGTGTTCTGAACATACACACGCACACACATGGTCATGACCTCAAAGTCACAATGTCACAGATGTTATTAAATAGTTCGGCTTAAGCCATTCCACAATATACATCTAGTTTAAAATCTGCCATTCATTACAAATGAAACTTTGATGCATTGGGGGAAAAAAAAAGCCAAACACCCTCCTCTGTAATGACTTGGGATGCAGATCTTAGGGAAATGCAGAAGTGGCCACGCCACCCTTCCCCAACCAGGGGTGGGAACACAGAAGGAACTCAGGTGAGGGCTGAAAACCTCTCACTCCCCAAGTGATCCTGCACACGTCTGCCCTTTGCAGACTTGTTCATTTGCCAAGCAGCGCTCAAGGCCTTCTCTGAGGAATCTGGTGAGCCTGGAGAGCAGGGGCAGGGGACAGCTGGTACAGCGGTGGGCGGGAGGCTGCCGGCTCCCCTTCCAGCCTCTCATCAGCACCGGGAACGCCCCCCGGCGAGAGCTCCCACTGGAGCAAATCAGCTCTCTTGTTCCAGAGGCTCATCATGGAGGGAGGTGCTAGTACACAATCCCGGGACACAATAGAGGGCTAAAAGGGTCAGCTCTCTCTTCTGGGATCACAGAGTGGCTGCCGAAGCAGGCCTAGCATCCAAAGCAACTCGCCCTCAGAGAGCCAGCAGCAGCCAGCCAGGCACCTTCTTCTGGAACATGCTTCAGCACCACGCACCAAGGCCACAGGAGGGCAGATCAGAGGGAGGTATGCTTCCGTTTCCGTAGTGTGTTCACACACACACACACACACACACACACACGCACACAGGGATGACAGGGCGGTCCCAATGTAAGCCCTACCCACACCCCCCACCAGGACTCTGGCAATGCAGGACAGCACGGGTTAGAACACTGTCCCACTGCTCACCAGCCTCCATTCTTTTCTGAATAAAAATGCAAAAGTACAACAAAATACAAGGGGAAGAAACATTTTTAAATAATCAGGCTGGAAGATGGAGATTAAAAACAATTTAAAATAAACGTCTACTCCGGCACTTTGGAAAAAACACACCACGCTGCATTAAGTGCTTTGAATTAAGTAAATTACACCAAGTAAGTAATTTGCATAATGATCAAGATTTGCATTTTACACATGTTATGATGAAAATGGGTTTATAAAATAATTCTTCACCAACTTCTGTTCCAATTTGGGTTCCAGTATTTGGATAAAATTCAGCAGTGTGTATCTGCTACTGTCTTCATGTTCAAATATCAGGCTTCTCCGGTACTGTTTTTTTCTTCCCCAATCTGGCAGGTCCCTTATTCCCACTGCAATAAATAGTCCCTTTGATTTGCAAATCCCTTCCGCGGAGTATGTGAGATCACCTTTTCAAAGAATCCATAATACGCTCATGACTAGCCGAATTTTCACAAATAAGGTCTGACGTCCCCATCAATTTTCACTTACGAGGTAGATACCAATGTTAGCAACTCTTCCTCCGTGACTGGTCGGCAAGGATGGTCTTTGAGATCCTGCAGCTTTGGAGGCTGTCTTCTCCAGAGGAGGAATCAGCATGGCATTTCTCAAAAAGTCTCTATGACACGCCCAGGTTCCTGAGGGTTTGTGGGATGAGGCCTCCTCTGAGCACGCCCACTGTAGGCTGCCATTCAGCCATTAATCCCACTGCCCTTCAGTCCTCTGAAGCTTCCCAGGACCCTGCAGGCTTAGGGAGCCAGGGCTCTCCTATCCCCTTGCTGCCGGATGCTCGCACACCTGACTTAATCTCTTCCACACAGCCTGTGAAAGCCCACTGCTCGGATGAGAAAACTGAGGGCCAGAGAGAAGATGAGTGCCTCCACCACCAAGAGACAGAGGAACCACTCACACAATGTGTCGCCGGCAGCAGTTCTGTCTGCTCTCCCAGACTTTCATCTAATGTTAAGATCCCCATGCCAATCAAGGGAAGCAACGAGCGTCTAATCCCAGCAGCCACGTCTGGATTTTCAAACACTCCCAAAGCCAAGGTCTGTGTAGCCAGATGACCTCGCTGTACAGCAACTCTAAAGCAACGTCGGAAAAATCATGACTGCACCCGCTCTGGTCCACACCTGCTTCTCCCCTAGCATTTCCCTATGCTGGAGCCCCGTCCCAGAGGGTATTAGGAATTGGCACTCAATGTGATGGGTCTGGTGTCCTTAGAGAAGATGAAAGCTCGGCATCTTCAACTGTCCACCTCTGAAGAAAAGCCAAACACATATGACCCGGGAAGAGGGATCCTGGGCACTCACCTTGGATTGAGCACCAGAATTGGAGCAGCTCAGGTGTCAGGTACTGTTAGTTAAAGCCACCCTCAGGACACTGCACAGACTGAGCAAGGTATGACCTTGAGTCAGGCACTGTGCTAAACAGTTTGCACCTACTCTCACATTTAATTCTTCACGAATGCAATCAAGTCCCAGCCAAGCTCAGGCAGCCAGTGGAAGGCAGGACAGATGCTCACACCCAGGGCGTCCACCCTAGTGTCATGCCCACATTCTGCAGCAGGTCAGAGGTCCCTGGGATGGGGTGGGAAGCAGGCAGGTGCACACACACAACCATGTACAGAAGCCAAGAGAAAGTACGTGGCTGCCGCACCTCACCCGAGCCAGGCACCTAGAGGATGTCTAGGTTATACCCATTTTACCGGCAAGTCCCTGGCTCAGCACAGAGCTGGGATGCAGGCACACAACGTTCCAGAGACAGGCTGCATGGCACCCTGACCAAGTGCAAGTGCTGGATCCAGATTTGAAGAACGGTGAGCGAATGCAAATGTGACACATGCCATTACCACCTGTTAATTTGCAATCAGTATTAACAACAGACGTTACATGGTGAAATGTGGTGTCTTCATTAGTTCTATAAATCTTCACTCTGAAAAACAGCACATGCTGGGCCCGGCAGCGTGGCCTAGCGGCTAAAGTCCTCACCTTGAACCCGTCGGGATCCCATATGGAAGCCAGTTCTAGTCCCGGCAGCTCCACTTCCCGCCCAGCTCCCTGTTTGTGGCCTGGGAAAGCAGGTGAGGATGGCCCAAAGCCTTGGGACCCTGCACCCGCATGGGAGACCTGGAAGAGGTTCCTCCCCAGCTTCAGATGGGCGCAGCACCAGCCATTGCAGTCACTTGGGGAGTGAACCATTGGACAGAAGATCTTCCTCTCTGCCTCTCCTTCTCTCTATATATCTGACTTTGCAATAAAAATAGATAAATCTTTATTTAAAAAAATAGCACATGCTAAGAGAGAGAGAGAGAAAGAAAGAAAACACAGTAGTCCTGGGCCAACACTGTGGCACAGTTAGTTAAGCTACCATCTACAGTGCTCCCATATGGGCACCGGTTCAAGTCCCACCTGCTCTACTTCCAATCCAGCTCTGCACCTGGGACAGCAATGGAAAATGGTCTCAGTGTCTAGGCCCTTGCCACCAACATGGGAGAACCAGATGGAGTTCTAGACTTCTGACTGCTGCTTGGCCCAGCCCAAGCAATTTTGACCATGTGAGGGGTGAACCAGCAGATGGAAGATCTGTGTGCATGTGTATTTGTGTGTGTCTATGTGTAATCCTGCTTTTCCAATAAACAAATAAATCATACACACACACACACACACACTTGCAATAGTACCACCTGGACTGACTTGGCTGCAACATCAGAACATTGGGCTGGGTGCCACCCCTGCTGATCTGCCAGGGCCCTGCCATGGGGCTGTCACCTCCCCATGCAGCAGGCTCTCCTGAGCTCCCAGCTATATGCTGGGGGCTCTGTATACTCCCTGTACCTAAACCCTCCCTAGGACAGGGCTACTGGACTAGCCCCAACCACCTTCCTCCCTCATGCTTGTCCTAGCCCGTCTCTGGCCCGCAACAAGGCCATTCCCTATGGTGAATGCCAGAGAAATGGATCAGGCACTGGTTCCACTGCCAAGCAGCTCCATACCTCACAGACAGCTGTAAGCACAGAAGGCATGCTAGAAACAGAGGGCCATGCCAGGGAAGGAGCTGCTGCCCCAAGTAGTTCTGAGAGAGGATGGCGCAGCAGAGGGGCCCTGGAGCCCACAGCCCGCAGAGGCATTTGCTGCATGTACAACAGTGGGAGGGAAGCACCCCTAACCCAAGGGACAGCAGGGCCAAAGGTCACAGCAGGGCCAAAGTCCAACACAGCACCACAATTGGTGCTTCGTGGGGAGCAGGTGCAGAGCCTGCTGTGTACCCCTGGGAAGATGGCTCTCCTGTGGCATTTCTGGGTGTCAGTGGTGCAACGATGGCCTACCAGTCACTTGACATTAGGACCTGTGACCCCAAGCACTGCAACCCATGATGAATTAAAAGAAAGGATATCTGGCAGCCAGTTCCAGCTGTGCAGCTGGTGAGCCCTGGAACCCACTCTGGGCCTCAGGGCCCTGCATGGCAGGGCTGTGTCGGGCCTGACACAGGTCCTTTCTTGGCAGGGCCATGGTGCCCAGGTAGAAAGAGAACCTGGCCTCTGAGCCTGACCCATGAAAATGGGCTGGGCCACTCGCTCTGGCATACCCTTAAAAGAATCTGCACCTCAGTTGTTACCTCTGTTAAATGGGCAGAGAGACAGCAGCAGCAAATGGAATCATGGTAGGAAGAACCTGAAGAGGGAGCTCAGGGCACAGGACAGGCCCATGAAAACAGGCCTCCCTCTCCAGTGCCATCCCCACCCCTCAGTCCCCTGCCTTTCTCACCAGCCCTGGCACAGGCGGCTCTGTCTTCACAGCTTTCCACTGACCACATAAGTGTCCTTAACTTAGACATGTCATTTGCATAGTGACTCTTTGATATTTACTCAGCTTTCATTTGTTTCCTTTGGAGCCTGTCTTGGAAGAGGCCATTCCAGGCCAAGCTGTGGCACCCTGGGCCCACAAGGATGCTGCCCTGCACCATCAGCCTCTCCAATTAGTCCTGGCCTCTGCAGGAAGCCCCCACCCTACCCAAACTCAAGGGCATCATGAAGGCTCCCACTGGCCAAGGTCAAATGAGTGCCAGGCTGGGTGGCTTCACCGTTGGTAGAGAGGCAAAACAACAGCAGGGCCAGGCAGAATTCTTTCTTCTCTGGAAGAATGGTGAGCACTAGGAAGGAACAAGAGCAGAAGCCCCCTGCTCGGCACATGCCAGCAAAGGGGCTGGAGGTGGCGATCCCTCAATGTATTGCCTCAGTCTCCCTGTTGCTGCAGAAAGAGCTGCTGGGGTGGGGAGGTGGGGAGGTGGGGAAGGTTGTGTGGCAGAGGCGGAACAAGAAGCACCCCTGGCTGCAGAGAAGGAAAGTGAGCAGGATGCAGAGCAATGGCGGACTAAGTTACACCTGCCAGGGCCAGGGAAAGGAGAGAGGGAACGGAGGACTCAGCCTGGAAGAACCCCATGCTGGATGTGAAGCCAGACAACTGTACTTAGCCTTGCCCCACCCCCCCACACACACACACTTCCACAGGTTCACACGCTCACCTGCTCTCATTCACACACAGTGTGCTCAAGGCCAGCCTGGGCCACCTCTGAGAGCAGACCGTTCAATTGTGAGGAGTTTTGCAAGCCAGTTATTAAACCCAGACACTGTGAATTAAATTATCTCAACCTGTAATTCAATAAATTATATTACAAACAAAGCTGATCAAGATGCTAGTCTCATCACTTCCTACTTCTCTGGCTACATTCTACTGCCATCCATGCCCTTGAGGGAATCATATCTATGGCTTGGATACAAAATGTAAAGTACATGTTCTGTCTTCCCCCAATCCCATATCCAGCAATACCACATCACTCAAAGGTAGCCACAACAATAGGGTTCACATCATAGCAATGGGCAAATGCTACAGATCAGGACTGCGTGCTTTCCTGGGACAATGGCTGTGAAATACTCACGCGTGTCACTGTTCACAAAACACACACACATCCACACCTGTTATGACCACATGAGTCATCCCATCTAGGTGGACTGTTCCCAGAACCCCCCATCAGTTATCAGTGTCCACATATGCTCAAGGCCCTATCTGATGTCTACGTGGGGCTGCATACATCCCCCACTAGAATTCAAATCCTTTCCAGATCACACACAAAGCCTCATGCCACATCATCCCTCTGCAGAGAATCATTTCACTGTATTGTCCGGGGATTCATGGCAAAAAAACAAGTCTGCACATGTCCAGTACAGAGGCAACCATTCTCCCAAATGTTTCTTCCTCCTGCGGCTTGAATCTTCAGCTCTAGAAGCCGTAGACATGGAGGGATAATTGCTGGTCCATGTGTGCACACACATGTTGACACACTCACACCAGCTCTCAATTCACACATGGGCACAATGCATGCACATTCATTCTGACTCACTCACATACACACATCAGCACACCAGCTCACACATGGGCACACATATGCACACCCATGTTAATATGCACACCAGTGAGTACTTAGCTCACACATGGGTATACACACATGCACATACATGCTGACACACTGACACCATCACTCCACTCACACTTGGTCACACACACATGAGCATCCATGCTGACACACTCATGCTGACACACCAGCACACACATGGACACACTTGGATGCAAACCCATGTTAACACATTCATGTACACAGGCACTCAGCTTAAACATACACACATATGCACACTCATGCTGACACACACAGACACTCAGCTCACACGTGGGCACACACATGCACACCCATGCCAGCATACACACAGGTACTCAGCTCACACATGGACACACACTTATGCAAACCCATGCTAACACAGCTTACACATAGGCATACATAAATGCACACCCATGCTGACACACACAGGCACTCAGCTCACATGTGGGCACAATATTCACACCCATGCTCACATACTCACACACCAGTATTCAGCTCACACATGGGCACACACTTAGGCAAGCTCATGCTAGCATACACACAGCAGCATTCAGCTCACACATACACACACGGTTTTACACATGCACTAACATCTTATCTACCCTAACATAGCTCTGTCATCCAAAACCTCATCCACACCCAGGGAAAAGGATTCACTGAAGCCACTCTGAGGTGGAATGAAAGAACAATGCACCTGAGACGTCTCCCCTTTCCCCTCCCCTGACCTCGAGGAGGTGATTCCCTGCTGCCTCCCAGAATGCCTTGGGAGCAGACCTTCAGGGCTTCACTTTGGCCATCTGCCAACAAGATGAAGGATGGCAGAGATCAGTCATCATCAGGCTGGTGGTTAGAGAAGGCCAGGAGCTGGCCAAGCAGAGGAGGATGTGGCCACAGCCCAGACAGCTGGCCATTTCTGGAACACACCCAGGCGGCCAGGGACCTCTGAATCTCTGCGCTGCCCTGCTATGGAAACATACTAAATCCCCAATTACACCCACATCTGTATTAATTAAGAGCCAGGCCCCGTAAGCCACATGGGGCTGTGGGCCCATTCATCACAAGCTGGTTACCTCCTGCAAGAACCTCTTTGGCCAGATTAAAAATGGGTTGCAGGCTGGGGGTTGAGCAGGCAGGATATTCTCCTGGAGTAGAATGTGAACTTTTCCTTCCAAAATACCATCCTTGGGCTGATTCATCACATGCCCACACCCACCCCGGGGCCGCCTTGAGCAAGGGCTGAACCACAGCACAGGGCCATTCATCACTGGCTGCCGGAAGGCCCTGGAAATGCCAGAGCTGCTCTCGGCCATGGAAGGGGACACGGGCAAATGAGCTAATCACATAATCAATGCCTGTGGGGTGGACCACAGTAACCAAACATCACTCCTCCTCCTCTCTTCCCCTCTTCTTCCTCTTTCTCATGGCCATTTCTCTTCCCCCTTTCTTCTCCCTTTTTCTCCTCTTCCTCTCCCACTTCCCCTCCTCCTCCTTTTCCTCTCCTTCTCCTTCACTTCTTTGTCTTTCTCCCCTCTTCTCTTCCTCCTCCTCCATCTGCCCCAAAGGGCAGGTGTCCTTTCTGCCCGCAGCTCAGCACCAGGGTAGTTGGGAAGCAGGTTCTCACTTTGGAAGCTCCTCCCAGACACCCTCCCCACAGCTCTCTCAAACTCCAAAAAGTCTGTGAAGTCTTTAGGGTGGAAAATCTAGGTCTGAAAGTGCTCCAGAAACTCAAGAAATAGGGAACAACCATTACAGAATGTGGAGCACCAAAGCCCACCACCTACAACCCAGACTCCTGAGTTGGTCCACTCACCCAAGTGTGTCTCACACTGCCCATCCCCAGCTCCAAGCACAGAGCCAACATGTAGTATCAGCTCTATCAAGCTGCACAGGGAGGGTTTGAATTCACTAACGAAAGGTGATTCTCCACAAGGACAGATGCTCAGATCCAACCAGAGCCCACCAGGTTGATGTTTAAGTCCACACTGGGGCTGGGCTATGCATACTGATGAGGAAGGGGTAGGCAGAGCTGCCATTGTGAGCTGACCAAGAGCACACACCTCAATCCAGTGCAGCCTCTCCAAGAACGGCAACATACAGGGGGACTGCCTGGTAGTGTGCTGGGTGCTGTGACCCTGAGAGAGAAGTGCTACGATTAACCCCATTCTATAGATGGCAAAACAGAGACTCAGAGAGGCCAATGTCAACGCCGCAGTTCAAGTTCAGATAGGTCTAACTCCCAAGCCCTTGCTCCTAGCCCGCCTACCAGACAGAAGCCTTCCTCGATAGCTCCCGCCACCTTCCAGTAAAACAACACATCAAAAACAACCCTGCCCTCTGACAAGTGTTCTCTTTGAAGCCCAGCATCATGGGTGAGAGCTTTGTGGAAGGCTAGGAAACATCATGCAGTGGTCCTGGGGTGGCAGCATCCTTGCCTGCGGCCAACAATACTGGGCAGCCATGTCATCAGGCCCAGCCAGGCATTGGGGGCTGATGACCTGCCATTCTTCCAGGCAGCCTCTGCCCTGGCCACTAAATGGGCTCTTTCATAGCCCACAGCTGCCTTTCTTCCCAACTTCCCCAGAGCAATTGGAGATGCAGATTCGGGTCTGAGTCAGACTTTTCATGGCGATTATAGTGATTTCCAGTTTAGAAGGAAATGAGCACCCCAGAAAGCATTTAGAATTAATCTTCCCATTCTGCAGCAGCAATAAAACTTTGTTAAGAATGAAATATGAGCAGTACATCAGGAGCCCTGTCACCAGGAGGGGGTACCCAGGGCTGCCAGAGGTGTTAGACAGAAGACCTGCCCCTTCTCATCATCGTCCTCACCCCCTCCCCCCCGCCACCAGCCTTCCACCTATTGCATACATCAGCTCCAAGCAAGAAAGTCAGGTTAGCAGTCCTCAGAACCCTCTCAAGGGAGAGAAAGGTTAGGTCTGCAGAACGGGCTCATGTGTTCCCCAACCCCACAACCCTAAAGGTTTTTGGATCAGTGCAGGATGAAGGCAGAGGGAGGATGGGGAGCAGGTGCCATCAAGAACAAAGATGGACAGGACCACACCTTCCCCTAGACACTGCAGCCACCTGCAATCCCTGTTCTGACCTAGCTTGTGCTCCCACTGGAAGGCAGGAGGCCAAGCATGAATGTCAAGGACAGAGTGGTTGACTAACTTGAACTGCAGTAGTTCCCCCTTATCATGAACGAGAACTGGGGTTTCAGCAGTCGAGATCAGCATGGGATCCCACGAGTGCACATGCTGTTCATGGGGATGCTGTAATCACCAGGCCCCAGCAGCTGTCCAGCCAGCTCCTCTAGGATCTGACCTCCTCTCTCCCCTGGACAATGATGACTCACCCCTGTGGCTTCAACTGACATCCATCACTGACCTACAAGGCCACCCACCACCCAACCCATGTTCTGCAAGGGGCTTCCAGATTCAACATATCCACGTGGACAAAGCCAAGGCCAAACCTGCAATTCTGAATCCACAGTCAGCTCTGCTCCATGAACTGTGATACACTGTGCCTGGGAGAAGCCTGAAAATCTCCCCTCTCTTCTCACCTCAGCTTGATCCACAAGATGCCTGAAGCCCAGCCTGCGTTGGGCATCACCACTGCAGCCTCCCTGGCTCAGCTTCCCCATCACTCCCCAAGACTACTCTAGCAGCTTCCTACCTATCCTCCCTATTTCCACCCTCATCCTACTGCCCCCTGTGCCCCCAGACAGTGCAGACAGCATCACCCAAGCAGTACTGAGTTTTTAAATGAGCTTATTATTTATTTGAAAAATAAACCTTCCATCTGCTGGTTCACTTCCGAATGATCACAACAGCCAGAGCTGGGCCAAGCCAAAGTCAGAGCTTCTATCCAGGTTTCCCACGTGGGTAGCAGGGACCCAAGTGCTTGGGCCATCTTCCCCCTGGTTTCCCAGGCCATCAGAAAGAAGGTGGATTGGAAGTAGAACAGCCAGTTGAAATCATTACACATAAGGGATGCCAGCAACACAGGTGGCAGCTTAACGTGCTGGGCCACAACTCTAGCCCCAGACAGTGGCTTCTCTGGGTAAGAATCACACCAAATCTCCAACATGCTAAAGAACCCACCAATGACTTCACAGCACGCTCAGAATCAAATCTCCAGTCCTGCCCTACCCTGACCAAACCAACTACGTCCTCTCCCACTCTCCACCCCCATCCCCTGGCCACGGGCCTCTTCCGGTTCCCTCCCAAGTTCAATATCACCTGGGGATTTCATATTGCTTGTCCTACCGCTGCACAGCTCCTCCTCAGACTGCTACCTCGCTGTATCCTGCAATGTGCCGTGTCATCAGAGGGACCATCCTGGGCTGTCACATGGCCCCACTCCACCCCTAACCACTCCCTTCCTTCCTAATACACCTCCTAAATGACAATCACTCATCTGTCCTCACATCCTGTCTTCTCCACTCTGTCTTCACTCTGGTGTGACAGGCACACACATGTTGCAAGTTCAGGGAGTCAAGGCCCAAGTTTGCAGCTGAATATTCTGAGTGTGAAACCCGCCTATCTCAACCCTTGTCAGCCACACAACCTTAGGTAAAGCACTTCAAACCTTCTTTCTAATCTCCAATGGGAGAGTAGCCATACCTCCTTTGAGAAGCTGCCACCCATGATTCAATGACACGGCAGGTGAAAGAGACTTACAATGAAACTGACTATCACTAACCACCAGCAGCAGCAATGTGAACGCACCCACATTAAAGTGGGAACCAGAACAAGGTTATGTGAGCAAGGAAAGAGCAAAAAAGCATTCACATACCAGGCCTCCAACACACTCCAGGAACTGGGCTGACCCTGTGAGTACCACCCATCTGGGCTACCAAGAGGAGTCAGACATGGGCACAACTGTGCCAAGCATCCTGCTAAAGGCATGTGCAAATGGTATGAGAACATGGGGAGATGACTTCTGTTCATGGGAGATGTGAGCAAGGGAACACGGAAGTGAGTGTGTAACCTGGTGACCACCTGGCACATCTCTCTTCTTCCAGGATAGCTTCTTCCTCTTGTCTGGGGACTGTCTTCTCACCCTGCTGCAACACATGCCTGCAGGTCTGATGGAGGTGGCCAATCACAACAGTCGAGCCCCTACCAATGCACTGGTGTGTAGCTCATTGGCCCAGGAGACATCATGTGATCCAGGACAGGCCAATCAGAATCAGTCCCTAACTTTTTCAAACTATGTAAGGAAAGGGGTAGCCTTGTAGTGTCAAATCAAAGCTGGCAGTGTAGATCCAAGAGCAGCTCAAACTGCTTTAAGTCTTACAGCCTACAGAAAGCTGGGTGGAAGGAATTAGCCAACATGTAGATGGAAAAGCCATTGGGGAGAAAGCTATAGCTGCATTTGCATCTCTGACTCAAGAGATTTGGCGCTCCGGCTGGGTTTCAGGCACCCATTGCCCAAAAAAAACAGCAACAGCAAAATCCCAGAAGATAGTGTGTGACTGGACGAGTGGTGCCATGTGCAGCAGGTGGAGAGGAGGGGATCAGAAGGCACTTCTAGAACAAACTGAGTAAAGAAGAGTCAGCATCTCAAAGGCCAGGATGACGGCTTCATGCTGGGAACCCCTACAACCAGGGAAAGTCATAATATGGCTGAGCCAGTTCAAGTGAGAAGTAGAGATCCTGCAATAGGATGGGCAACAAAGAACAGACCCAGACTCCAAAGAATGCAGCAGGGAGGCAACAGGGAAGGAAGACAGGTGGACACTCAGTGGGCAAAGTGCACAAGGCCATAAACTGGACACAGAGGGCCCCATGAGCTTCCATACCAGCTCTCTCCAGAGCTATGGAGACAGCAGTGAGGAATCCACAACCCAGAGCATGAGGAACAAGTGAAGGGAAGAAGCAACGCCTTCTGTCTGGGGCCTGTTGACTGCCAGCTGCTGGCCCATGCTCCCATCAGAGTTCTGAAAACTTGTGTCTGAAAGATCAGAGCTATAGATGAAGGCTGTAGACATCTCGGCACAGCAGAAGGGGCCAAAGCCACCCATGTTGACGGGGGGGGGGCACAAAGACAGAGAACGATGATGACTGAGGACAGACACTCACTGACCCCCTCCCCACAAAGCAGAGGAAGGAACACTTGCCAGAGAATGGCGTGACCAAGACAACGGCTGAGTGTCACACGCAGCTTGATGTTGATGAGCCCCAGCCCACATGCATCAACAAGGCTCTTGGAGAACTCAGCAAGATGGCTACAGAGGTAACCCAGATGGGGGCTCCACCTACCACCAGATCTCTCTGGAGAAGCAGAAGCAGGGCAGGTTCATTCAAGGAGCCAACTCACATGCCTGTAGGAACCAGCAGCCTAAGATCCTTCAGGAGGCCGAGAATTCCTGGGCAGGAGCTAAGGGTTGCAATATTCAGGCATTGTTTCTTACCCAGAGAAACCTCCTGCTTCACCTGAAAGTCTCATAATTGACCAGGTAAGGCTCAAGCAAAGCAACCTGGCATGACTTCTTGCACCTACAGCCAACAGATGGCAAAAGTTCACCACATCTAAAAGACTGTTTCCTACCAGCAGCTAGGTTACTGCTTCCGCTGCATGCTGAAGCTAGCCAAGTTGACACCCAAAACCAACACAGCACTTGCCAGGCTCTGGCTTTGGGAAATGTGGGAGCTTAAAGACTCAGAATGAGGCCAGAGGTGTGGGGAAGGGACTGGGGTCCTTCAAAAGTGCCTGTGAGGATAAGGAAATGAAAGAGAAGTAGCTAGGGAGACAGGTCGCTGAATAACAAGAAATCATGAAACTGGTCTGAGAGGCAAGGCCTCAAACAGTACAGAAGAAAACAACTGGGGGTGCCAGGAAGAGGGGTTCACTCACTGTCTGTCACATGGTGGGGACAAGTGCCCTCGTGGCTACCAGCCAATTCAAATAGATGCTGGCCACAGCCACTGTGCAGGACCAGAGCAAACCTGCCCCTAATCCTCACCAGGACACCACAAGGAGGCAGTCGCCCCAATTTTGAGCCCAGAGATGCTGTGCAACCTTCACATGTACCAGTCTCAGGAAGTTGGGCATACAGGAAGAAAGGGGGATGGGGCAGATTGTGGGGACCACATCTCACAGCCTGCTGGGAAACCTGAACATTCTCGCAGAGCTGCCACAAGACCCTCCTCCTCCAGCCCTGGATGTCGCTGGCTCCAGCTGAGCTGGAACAAAGGGCAGTCCACTCAGTCACCTCTGAAATCATCAGCAAGGGTAGGACTATCAGCCCTGAGAACGTGTCTGATTGCCCACACAGTGTGTCCTTCAAGGCAGCAGCTCCCAGCAGGCATGTCCACAACCTGCCACGCTCAGCCTTCTCGCACAGGCAGCTTAGAATTAAAGGCATTCCCTAGGGACATGAGGTCTTCCGCCACTTCTTCAGTCCCCATGAAACAAGGTAGACAAAAGCTCCAGGGAGTGAGGTTGTCCTAGGGATAACCTGGAATTTGCCAGGTTTCCAATACAAATCAATGAAGGTGTCTATCCTTGTCCACTACCATGACTATCCATCATCAGAAGCAGCACTGTCAGCACCTCCCTCGGTTGCAGGGCCTGCTGTGTCCTGACCATACTGAAAGCTGGCTGGGGTCTGACTGAAGCTGCTCCCATAGGCTGGCTGGGGCTCCCCAAGAAGGATGCCCAACACCCAGGAATCACATAAGCCCAAATGAACACTGCTATCCCATAGAATAGCTGCTGTTCCCTGGTCCTCCAAACATGTCCCCCAGGGTACTGTTTCTACATAGGTTTCAATGGTGCCCCATCCCTAAGGTGAAGAATTCTGATTCCTTGACCTGAGTGCCCTGACAGAGAAGAGGGGCCCAGCCTTGGGCCCAGATGGCTCTGAGCTGCAGCCTTAACTCCATTGCCCACAAGCTAAGGTGCTTCTAACTGTTCTGAGCCTCAGTTTCCCCACTGGTAAAACCACTGATTTAAACCGAAATGAAGAGGGGGATCAGCATTGTGACACAGTAAGTTAGGCCATTGTTTGCAGGGCTGGTATCCCACATCAGAGTTCAAGCTCCAACTTCTCTGCCTCAGCTCCAGCTCCCTGCTAATGCACACCCTGGAAGGCAGCAGAAGATGGCCCAGACACTTGGGTCCCCATCACCTACTGGGGACATCCAGATGGAATTCTTAGCTCCTGCTTTAAGCCTGGCCTTGCTCCAGCAGGTACAAGCATTTGGAGAGAGAACCAAGTTGAGATTATGGTAGAGCAAGTCAGCAGACATGGGAGGCAGAGCAGAGGAGTCTGTGTCACAGATGCAGTACAAACCAATAAACAGCTCTTTCCATCAGACAATGGACCCAGAGGGTACAGGCACCAAATGATGCCACACTATCTAATACAACAGTCATGAGTCACAGGTATCCACTGCCCCTTTAACAGGGTTAATCTAGTTGTCAGAAGTGAGAATAAAACAGACATGAAAATGCAAAGATTTAGAAGGAAAAAAAAAGCAGGCATAATATTTCATTAAATTATATTTATTTTATATTAGCACATGTTGAAATGACAACCATGGACTCCATGAAAACATACTAAATTAACTTCACCAGTCCCCTCTTACTCCTAAAATTGCAAATTACATAGGAGGTTCACTTGATACTGCTGTTAGTTACAGCTGGGCCAGAGTCAGGTCTGCCCACAGGATACTGTCTCCCCTGCCCTGCGGCTCTTTGTGGTGGGGAGAGGGGTAGGGTGGAACAGTGGTTAAAGTCAGCCAGGCTCCACCACCAGGCTCCCATCACTTACTGAAAACTTGACAAGTGACTCTGCTTTTGACCTTCATCTGTAAAATGGAGATGATAATGTCCAGTTCATTGGATTCTTATAAGAATTGAATGAATGAATAAGATGGTAACCTTATTAAGCTCACTGGATTCTTATGAGATTAAATGAATGAATGAGTAACAGCGTCAGGGTTACAGGATTCACTGAAAATTAAATTAATCCATACAATATGGGTAGATCAGCATCCAGCATCAGATAAGTCCTGAATTGGCTCTGTCACCACCACTACCACAATTATCATCACCACCACCAATATCATCATCATCCTTATCATAAGTATCACCATCATCATCACCTTTATCATCATTTGTCACCTCCATCATCATCAACAACCTCTTCATCACCACTGTCCCCATCAGATCACTAGCATCATCGTCATCACCAGTGTCATCATCATCACCACCATCATCATCATTACCATCATCACTGTGTGAGCTGAAGCACATTTATTCATTCTATAGCTCTAGGAGATCAACCGCTAACTGGAGCATTAGCCAGGAGGAGTCTGATTTGCACGGCCGGGTCTCCCAAGGGTTAACTCCACAGTACAGCTTGTTTCTCCAAGGTGTAACAGGAAGGGCAATCATGGCCTGATACATTTAGCCCGTGGCTTGACTGCAATTTCCCTCTTTCCTGTCTCCCATTCTTGCACGTCCTGACTGCAATTTCCTTCCTTCTTGCTTCCCCTTTTTGCATGTCCTTGGGGGAGCTTAGGTGTTGTTTAACCATTGGGAAGATCCTGGGAGGGGCCAAGCAAACTATATAAGAGAGTTTGACTTTGAATAAAGACTTCACTTCACAGGAACAAGTCTCTGTGTGTCTTGTGTGTCTTGTCTGTCTCATAACCCTAGTCCCTCCGCTCGACTCGGGGCTCGGGGTACGTGGCAATGCAGGCGTTGCCAACAAATGGAGGTCCCACCGAGATCGAGAAAGAGAGGATACATGACGAAGGGTCGTCCCAGGAGGCTGGCCAGCAGGTAAGTGGGACGTATTGTAAGTCTTTCCTAAACTGGTAGGAAAGGGAGTTTTATTTTGAAATATAGGTAGGTTTAAGATTTATTTTGAAATATAGTTAATGTTTTAGATTTATTTTGAGGCATAGTTAGGTTTTAGATTTATTTTGAAGTAGAGTTAGGTTTTGGTGTTTAATTTATCCTGCGAAAAGGAATATAAAACGGGTTCAGCCTTCTCCCAGGATAAATTGGACACCGAGCTTGAAGAACTTCTACATAAAATGGGGAATGCTGTTGGTCAGAACAGGCTGACCAGAGAGTTAAGCAATTCAAGCAAGGTAGATTCAAAATAAAAGAAAAAAAGAAAAAAAAAGAGTAAGAAAGAAAAAAAAAATGAAAGAAAGACACGTGTTCTGCAACTTAATTTAACAAAAATAATCTGATATAAAGTGGTCCACTGTTGAATTAACCTAAAACATGAGAGGAACCTAAGTACTTGTTTTATAAAATAGCTCCAGGTTAAAGTATGTCAAAGAAGTGTTGGAAATCACAAAGGGTTTAAGAGTTATATGTCTCTGTTCTGATGTGTTTGGTGTTTGTGCATATGTTTAGTCATTATTGTTGGTGTTCTATTATTTTTGTCCGGACAAAAACTAGATTTTGTTTTATTATTCTTTCTCCAGTTCTATCTTTGTCTTGAGTTGTTAAGTTGTTCTTGTTCAGAACTGGGTGCGTGTGTGATTGACTGACAGACAAGATGTGACGGACGATGACCTACCCCCTTTCTTTCTCCTGGTAAATAATTTTAAAGAGGTCTAACAAATTCAACAGGCCCTGGCCACACCAGACTCCCTACCTCCACTGGGGAAAAGTTCCTATGATGTTTTCTTCTATGATATTTGATCTTCAGCTTACAGTGTTGTCTTGGCATTGAGCATACAGTTAAATACTAAAGGTATTTTATTATTTAACTCATTAGGACCTCTAAATTCTTCAGAGTTCTAAACCAAGTCTCATGACTTTGAGCGTTCTAGTAGGATCCCTGGAACTCTCAAAGATTGAGACAAAAATTTGAGTAGTGTAATTGTCATTCAAAATAATTTAGATTATCAGATGTTTCCTAATTATGAAACTGGCCCTGATTGTAAATTATTTGTGTTCTTATTTACAAAGAAATATGAGATTTTGCCTTACAGGAAAACAACAAATTCGTTTAAATTGTACAGTGAAAATGGTTATGAGGTGTATAACTTCTGCATTTTGCCTTTAAGACAATGGAGTTCGAGTCTGATTTCTTGTGAGAAACAACAATGTTGTAACATCTCTTTCAAGTTATTTTCACCTTATTGTTAAGTACTTGAAGTTTTTTGAAGTGTGCATACATAAAAATGCTAGTAAATATCTAAAAACAAAAATATCTCTAATTTTTAAAGCTGTTAAAAAATCAAAGCATTGAACTTTAGTCTCTGTTTAATTGGTAACTTTATCAAATGTCTATACAGGTTCAGTAAGCTCTATTCTTGTTCCAAACTATGAATTTAGTAAAATTCTTAAAAGGTTATGAGAAGAGCTGTGATTTCAGGAGTATTTTCTATTATGTATTTACTTTGAAATATTTGAGTGATCATTTACATGTGATAAAAATTTTTTGATATGTTGCTATTCAAATCAATTTGGATATTTTAAGGCCTCTTGACATATTTAATATGCTTAACTCTTCTGGTTTTGGGACTTCTAAATGGGCCCCTAACAGCCTCAAAGTCAGAAGAATGTTTCAAAGATTGGATCTTTTAGTTCGAAAAGTTAATTATAGGACAGACAACTGATTCAATCTGTTAAAAAAAAAATTGGGGGGCATTGCTAAAATGTAATAGTAAACTATAGGTATGGTTTATTCAGATCATTAAAAGCAGAATGTAATTCTAAACAACTGGTAATTTTAACACACTTAAGAGAATTCACAAGTAACTGTTACAAAAGCAGTTTTGTTTTATAATGTGTTATCTGATATACATGTACATGCTTATGTGGCAAGCTATGTAGTCTATCCTAATTGGCTTATAGATGAAAATATTCATAAATGTGAATTGCTAAGCTAAATCCTTTTGAAAATAATATATGGATACATGATTAAGCTCTTGGAGAGGCATGTCTATTTCTGTTTTCTCAGGACCTACAAAGTTTGTACAACTGAATGGTTCCGAAAGAAAAGCCTCTCAAGTGCCAGGACGCACATCAAACACCTGATGACTTCTGCCTTCTAGCAGGAACCACTAGATGGACTGACCCCCAACTGCTGCTGTTACCCAACTGCTGCTGTTACCCAACTGCACCCCCCACTCACCAGGAAGAAGCTAAGAGCTGATGACTACGCCCCTTTCCCTAAGAACTTTTGGGATCCATTTTTCTGTTTGGAAATGTAAGAGCCAGATGGGATGATAAGTAGTTGGGGTCTCCGGTTCCTGCTAAAATTGTGGTATACATGTAACATTTTAGCTCTGTGAGATTCTTGATTGTTGGTATTTTCAACAATATTTGAACATTGTTAAGATCCAAGTGACCCTCATGTCAAGGAAAGTTATTGTAAATGGCATTAACTGGTAGCATGGATGTTTAAGGAATGGAGCAGTCTTAGCCTTGGGACTGATGGTTGGCAGCCATGATTGCAATACTGTTTACTCTTCTTTGCTGCCTATGCAGGCAACAAGCCCCGGAGCAGGTCATCATTTGACAAACTGTGATGACTTTAGCTGTGGAAAATCCTAGAGCTCAAGTCCGGTTGAGCATGATGTGTATTGGGCAGCCAGAGACGGGTAAGATCTGGCAGAGCTGATGACCAACCTAAGACAGGGACCCCACATGCCCCAGGTGGGGCTCCCCATGACGGGTAAGGCATCAACTGACTGCTGGACAACCTAAGACAGGTGTCCATTAAAAACAAAAAAAGGGGGACATGCACGGCCGGGTCTCCCAAGGGTTAACTCCACAGCACAGCTTGTTTCTCCAAGGTGTAACAGGAAGGGCAATCATGGCCTGATACATTTAGCCCGTGGCTTGACTGCAATTTCCCTCCTTCCTGCCTCCCATTCTTGCACGTCCTGACTGCAATTTCCTTCCTTCCTGCTTCCCCTTTTTGCATGTCCTTGGGGGAGCTTAGGTGTTGCTTAACCATTGGGAAGATCCTGGGAGGGGCCAAGCAAACTATATAAGAGAGTTTGACTTTGAATAAAGACTTCACTTCACAGGAACAAGTCTCTGTGTGTCTTGTGTGTCTTGTCTGTCTCATAACCCTAGTCCCTCCGCTCGACTCGGGGCTCGGGGTACGTGGCAATGCAGGCGTTGCCAACACTGATTTCCATACAGATGGGCCATCGATGGTACATGCTACTCATCTTGTGAAGGCCACAGCTGAGTCCCAAGGTGCCCTGCTGGTGCCCACTGTATGACTGTCCTCCCCTCTGCAGCCAAATCCCCTTCTCCAAAGCAAAGCGAAGATCCCATCTCAGCAGCTAATATTCCCAGCTTGGTCCAGACTGCTGCTGCTCTTCTGGTACCATCTGCCATGCCTTCAGCAGACCAACACTAGCATGGGCACCTTTGGACACACCTTTAGAAACAATGACAATGAGAGCTCCCACTGGCACAGTGACCATGAGACATTTCTTCTGGCATTCAAAAGACAACAGAAGCTCTGGACATTGAGCAGCCAGTGGCCAGTGGCCAGAGGCCCATCTCAATCTCACGGCATTATTCTTATTAACTACTCAAGAACGAAGCTGTTCTCTGGTTAACAAACGATTGCTCACTTGCTCCTCGGAAAAGCTATGCACAGCCCGAGGCCATTCGCCTCATCATTGACACCACCAGTGACAACACACAGGCTGTGCGACATCAAGGTCCCACAGTGTCACAGCCACACAAAGGCCCCCTACCGAAATACACTGCAAGACCTAGGAGTAGGTTCCGACTTTCTAAGAAGGACACCAAAAGCAATAGCAGTTGAGAACAGAATAAACAAATGGGACCTCATCAAACTAAGAAGCTTCTGTACAGCAAGGGAAACAATCAACAAAGTAAAAAAGCAACCCACAGAGTGGGAGAAGATCTTTGCACACGATATAGGCGATAGGGGGCTAATTTCCAGGATATACAAAGAACTTCAAAACAACCAAAAAACCAAAACAAACAAGCCACTCAAGAAATGGGCACGGGAAATGGGCAAACATTTCACAAAGGAACAAGTCCAAATGGCAAACAAACATATGAAAAAATGTTCCAGCTCCCTAGCAATAAGGGAAATCCAAATTAAAACATCGATGAGGTACCACCTAACACCAGTAAGATTGGCCCACATAAACAAGAACACCAACGACGCTTGCTGGCGAGGATGCGGGGAAAAGGGAACCCTACTCCACTGCTGGTGGAGCTGCAAATTGGTACAGCCTTTATGGAAATCAGTCTGGAGAACACTCAAACAACTCGGAATCTGCATGCCATATGACCCAGCAATAGCACTCCTAGGAATATATCCAAAACACCTGATTTACGACAAACCAACATGCATCCCTATGTTCATTGCAGCACAATCAGTAATTGCAAAAACATGGAAGCAACCGAAATGCCCATCAATAGAAGATTGGATAAGAAAGCTTTGGTTCATCTACTCCATGGAATACTACTCAGCTATTAAAAAAAACAAAATGCAGTTCTTTGTGGCTAAATGGGCACAACTGGAAACTATAATGCTAAGGGAAATGAGCGAATCCCAAAAGATTAGATACCACATGTTTGCCTTGATTTAACCTGTAATTTATTGTTTGGTTGTTTGTTATTTTTTGAACCTGTCATTGATGCTGTCTCAACCCAGATGTTTCGAAGAATGGAACTTGCATTATTTTTAACATATTGTTTACCCAATACTATGTCAATTAATTCCATAATGTTGTATATTGATACTGAGGCCTTGTTGGGGCTTTTAACTGACCGGATCTTTACTCTGTTAGACCTATCTTCAGACCATAGAAGGTCTCCCCAGGAGGCCACTGAACTTATCTGGACAATAAGACGCTGAACTTTATGCTAGGCATGTGTTTGCAAGCAATGAATCTCAACTGAACTTGAACTATGGTTAAGCAGCAAGGTGGAGGAATCCACCATGGGGGGAGGGATATGGGGAGGGGTGGGGGGAATCCCCAGCGCCTATAAAACTGTACTACATAATACAGTGTAAGCAACAATAAAAAAAAAAAAAAACAAAGGCCCCCTACCTGTGCCACCTGTACCCAGCAGCCCAGAGAACTCCAACTATGAATTACACCTTGGGATGCAGGAGATGACTTAAGAAAGAAGGGACAGCATGGTGTCGCGAGGGACTGCAAGGGGTTGATATCCTGACACAGTGAGGTGATGGGGAATTCTAAAGCCTGCAAGGGTGGGTAGTCTGAGAAGCGAAGCCTGGACAGGCAGCTATGGGAGAGGAACAGCATTTGGCAAGCCAGGCTATGAGGGTTAAGTTCACCAAGTGTTCCAAGTCCTCAAACAAGAAATACCCTAACAGGAAGATGTACTCAAGGATCACAGGGTACCTTAAGTGGGGACAGATTCCAGGAGTGAGCCGAGTATGCCTGAAAGACTGAGCAGCTTGAGATGGTGTGTGTGGAGGGAGGCAGGGGATCTCATCTCTCATCAGCCAGAAGCCGCCTGTCCCAGTGCTACGAGTGCCTGGCCACACACCCTGGGCACCCTGCAGAAACAGTACTGAGGGGCAGCCATGAACTCATGGCTGCTTTGCTGTGCCAAGAGGCTTGGGACCACATGCCGGCGCTCACAAAGAAAGCAGACCACAAAGACGGAGAGGGGTAAGGGAGTAAGGAAGTGAGGAAAACACCTCTATCCACTTAGAACCCGAGAGGAAAATCAAAAGAAAATTACATCCAGCTTCTTTCTGAGAAAAACAAATCAATAGTGAAGACTGACAAAGTGTGGTTTATGTTGTACACACTTCTGAGGAGCAATGCTCAGCTCACAAGAGGAAAATGCCAGCGATGGCCCCAGAAGAAGTCATGGCTGCCAGCTGAAGCTGGACCTGATCTGGGCTGTGGCCATGACAAGCAGGGAACTGCCCCAGGAGCAAAACCACCCACAAGCCATCATCACTGAGATCCAGGGATCCCCACCCCTCCCAGCCACTCGAGGAAGAGCCACAGTGGTTACAGCTGAACCTGCCGTCCTCTTCTTACCCCAACCACCAAAAGTCAACCAAGCAACTCCTCCTTTCCTGTGTCTGCTGCGGCCAGGTAATAGGCAGACTCTGGACTCAGCAGCACTTGAAAACACGAGGTGTTACCATACCCACTCCTGCAGAAAATAGCTCTTCTGTGTTTGCAGGGTAAGCCTTAGCTTCTGTGGGTAAGGCTTAAACACTGCAAGTCCAGTCTAGAAACAGGGAGCCTCTCAACCATGAGAAGTGACCCAGGCCACTTTTTTAAAGCCTAAAGGCAGAACTGCCATTGTAGCACAGCATATTAAGTTGCTTCCAGTGACACCAGCATCCCATAGGGGTACCAATTCTAGTCCTGAGTGCTCCACTTCTGATCCATCTCCCTACTAATGAGCCTGGGAAAGCAGTGGAGGACGGTCCAAGTGCTTGGGCCTCTGCACCCCCTGGGGAGACCTGAATGGAGTTCTAGAGTCCTAACTTTAGCGTGGACCAGAGGCAGAGCCACTGTGGCCATTTGGGCTGTGAACCAGTAGAGATCTCTCTCTCTTCTTCTCTGACTCTGCCTTTCAAACAAATAAAACAAATCTTTAAATGGGTCAATAAAGAGTAAAGGCATAAAGCTTGTTGGAGTTGGAGCCAACAGGTATGCACTGGTGCATGTAGGGCTTCGCAGCCACAGCGTGCTCCTGACCCACTGCTGGCTCCCTCAGGTGCTGGAACATTGTGGCCGGGGCTGGAGGTGCAGAGAGAAAAACCTCTGCTTAGATGTTGTTGGATGCTTTACCAGAAGATCCTGATGGCAGGAGAGAGCTGAGATGAAGCTCCACCATGTGGCAGGATTTCCCCAGGGACCAGGAGCTGGCAACATGCAGCTGCTCCATAGGGCGAGCCCAGGGGCAACACTGAATTAGCACCTGCCTGTCTGGGTATGAATTCAAGCTCCATCACTCCCCTCTCCTACAAAAGGGTGCCCATTTCACAAAGTGATGGCACAGGGTAAGAAACATGAGTGAGGAAGACATAGGATGCCCAGGAGGGGCAAACAGCTAAACAGGATGTGCACCCACCCAGCACTGTGTGCACTGCCCCTGGCACTGGCTCTGCCAGTGAGAGCAGGGGAAGTAACCACTTGAGAGCCCTTGGTGGCACAAAGGAGGGAGAGGGACAGTAGACACAACACATCTAGCAGGTAAAGTCAGCCCCCACTGCAAAGACAGGTTGTGTAATCACAGTGAGATGCACAGGCCCCAAGCAAGTCAGAGACAGGCTGGGGTCATGCCGAGTTCTGTCATCCACAGCTGGCTGGGCATTTCCTGGCTGCCCCTGGGCTGTGTGGGAGACCAAGAGCTGCTGCTGGGACATGAACTGGCTAAGGGAGCGAAAAGAGGCAAAGGAATGGGGCAAGAAGAGAACCGGCCTGTCCCAAAAGCTGGTGGAGCATCAGTGAGATGCCTGGGGCAGCCAACATGGGAACGAGGAGCCTTGCCACCTTCAAGAAAAAGTACTGTTCCCCTGGGCTGCATTTTTTTTTCAAGGGAACAGCCCCGGGCAGCTTTTCCAAGCCCCAGAGAGCACCTTAGGGGCCATGCCCCCAGCCCCAGCGCTGAGATGAGCCACCGCAAACAGGCTTCTGGGTGAGTAGAAGTTTCCTCCCAACACCAGGTGGGCATAATGGACATTTGACCCACTGCACGGGCTGTGAGCCTGCAGGACTCACAGGGCACTCCAAAACCCAGCGTGGGCTAGGGTCTGTTCTGAGCACAGCACCTGATGGAGACCCTGGGGTGAGATTGGGGTATAGACCTCGAAGAATCCTAGGCAGGCACAGCTGGCATGCAGGGTGACAGAGGAGCTGGCTCCCACGACTGCTTTGGGCCATGGTGTTGTGCATCTTGTTACCAATTGGCCAAGTAAGGTTCCAAGGGACTCATCTGGCCCTTGAAACCCCAGGCAGAGGTAGGGCTGGGGCTAAAGCAGGTTCCCTAGACCCGGGGCCCAAAGCTTTAAAACTCATTTCTACGGAGTACAGGCATGAGCGTGCTGTACTCTGGACTGTTGTATTGCTGGCCAGCAAGGTAGGAGGACACAGAAGAAGAGTCAGGTGGGACCGTGACTCTGAACTTTGCCCCTGCTATTGGTCCTAGGTGGCCCCTGTGGCCCAGGATCACAAGCAAGATCTCTGCACAGAAAGCCTAGTTTACAAGATGACAGTGGGTGACAGGGGTTGGGAGGGGGACTGCGGGGGCTGTCCATCTGTGGTCTCTCACTTAATCTTCTTTCTAGAGAAGCATGATTATTTCAACAGAATGGCTGAGAGGATGAAGCAGGACCCTGGACCCCTGAGCTGGCAGGTGGCTGCAGGCTAAGCTTTGCCCAGAAGCCTCGCAACACAAGTACATCTCAGGAACCGCTGTCGATGAGGTGGATGGGGCAAGGGACAGGGGAGGGCTTCTGGCTCAGGACAGCTGCACCACCTGCTCCTGCTCACGCAGGGTCCCTGGAGCCCTGAGGGAGGACAACGCAGGTTGGTCAAGGCAGCTGCAGGTTCACAGGCGTGCCAGGCTGGGCAGAGTGGGAGGGGCTCTGCAAGCTTGGCGAATAGATTACCTGGTTCAATTATTTTATCTAACAATGACATTTCTACTGTAAAAGTCAGCATAAAAATCAATGCATTTTAAAGGACAAAATCTGGGGGAGGCTCCAGCCCAGTGACCTGGAACAACAGTCCAGGAAGTAGGAGGAAGGAAGCTCAGAACTTGAGAGGAGGAGGGGCGCAGGGGGTGAGCTGGGCAGTGTGCGTGACTCCCAGCATTCCAGGGCCTGGTGGACTCAGCGCCAGCAGACCCCAGAGCACTGACTCTCAGGAGTTCAGCACTGATACTCAGCTCTGAGCCCACAGCTTGGGCCACGGATTCATTCATGCCGGCACAGGACAAACACCTACTTCTGAGTGATACTGCCTTCCAGGCAGCCTGCTTAACCCAGGCAGAAGGGAACAGATCTGTCCTTGCCCTGCTCTGCAGCTCGAAACACAGCCACACAACCAAACAGGAAAACTGCAAGGAAACAAGGGCAAGTCACAGTTGGCGAGGTACATCAGACAGAGCTTCCCCAAGCATTGGTTGCACAGCTGAGACTTGGAGGAAGAGCTTGCAGTGCCCTGGGAGGGAACAGTACTGAAATACCTGGAGCACCTGCAAGGCAAAGGACGCTGTCCTCAACAGGGCACCCAGCACAAATAGCTGGTGTTTAGAGGGTACCAGGCTACATGTACAACAAGTTCTCAAGGGAGCAGACAGCAACAAGGAGCCACACACAGACTCCCACTGCTCTGAGCATGTGATCTAGGCCCACGAACTAACACAGCACCGTGAGGACAGTAAACAAAGAGGGGGAACAGTGCTGGAGGCAGACCCGGAAAAGGTATCAGGACTTTGAAATGCCTCCAGGTTTTCATGAAGGTGAAAAAGGTCTAGCAATACTCAGTGCTCACAGTCATAGAGAAGACAGAGCTTATGCGATACTCACACACACATACAGATTTTAAATAGCTGCCTCTGTGTTATGGCTGCGGCACATAGTTCAAGGGTGTCCCCACCAAGGCTTCCTGTGCTAGATGGCAGGTCCCCAGGATAACGGCACAGAGAAGTGACAGGCCCTTTAAGAGGCAGGGCCTAACAGGGAGCAAGCCAGGAGGGCTCCAGCCTCAGAAAAAATGTTCTCACCAGACTTGTGAGGGTAGGTTGTGATAAAGTAAGGCCTCTTCTACATGGCTGACTCCCTTTGCTGCTCTGCCATGCTGTGATGCAGCCAGATGGCCCACACCAGAGCCTGACTCATCTTGAATTTTCAGGCTTCAGACTATGAGCTACATAATCCCCTTGTTCTTTATTTACACAGTATCCAGTCTCAGAGATTTGGTTATAACAATAAAGCACAAATTTCACGCTCTGGAGAGACCTTCTAACCCCTACTGGAAGAGGCAGAGGGAATCAGGTCAGGAGTGAATCAGCAGGAAAACACCTGGGAGACTGCACAGGCCAGAGGGCATGAGCTGGACTTTATGAGCTCAGCACAGGCCAACAGCTTAGCTGAGGCACACACGCACGCATGCGCGCATACACACACACACACACAGGATTTAGAGCTGGGAGGCATCCAGACATGGCAGAAGGTCTCACAGGGCAGGAGATGTGGCTTCAGTGCAGTGGGCACAGCCACAACCCACAGCCAGTGCAAGAACAATAAGAACTTGGGTCAGACCTGGGGTTTCAATCACAGCCAAGCCAAAAGATGGTGAGTGACCTGGAGATACACTGCTGTGACACAGATGCCAGTCCCTGAAAACCTCAGATGGGAAATGACACAAGCATTGTTGGGCTTTTCAAGCTGTCCCAGAGCCTCAGGGGTGGTGCATGCTGGGAAAAACTAAACAACCTCTTGGGGAGGAAAAAAAGTACATAAAGTCCTTATTTGCAGCATCTGTCAATGACCTGGATGTAAATATTCCCACCCCAGGAAGATCTCAAGCTATTACAGAGACATGACTGAAGAGGAAATTGGGGAACCCACTTTTGTGAGCCACTTCCAGTACACCCCAGGAGCAGGTGCACGCACCCAGCCCACAGGAGTGGTGTGGAATGTGTGCTGCATGTGCCCAGGAGGAAATGATGGTGGAAAGCAATTCTGAGCCCTCAGGGGATGCTAAGAGGGCAGCTGCTGAAACCTGATGAGTATGGCAGGTCAGAGGGGGACGAACTTCCTACAGGTGCTTAAGTCTTTGGCAACCACATCAGCCAGCCCAGCACTGCCAACTCCAGAGGATGCCCCAGTTCTGAGGACCAACACACCACATCTTACAGGAGGAAACTCCCCACCACATCATCCCAGGGACTTGATGCATGGCTCAGGGGCAGCTTCTGAGAATACCTCTTCTTCCAGACACAGTCACTCCATCTCTCCTGGCTGACAGGGCACGGGGATGGAGCTAGCAAACAGAAAGGAGGAGTAGGAAAGAAGCCCCCTCAAGCCATAGGCCCCTGCCTCTCCCCATTCCGAATCAGAATCCTAAAACACAGGTCATTCATAGAAGAGCCATTTCCAGAGCCACCTGTCCCAAGAAGGCCAGTGACAGCAACTCGGCAGCACCTGTGTCATGACTCTGGCTTGGCTCACAGGATTGGGTTTCTCTGCAAGCACCCACTCACCTCTGCAAACACTTAGCCAAAACCCAGCAGGTGCACAGCACAGTCTGGCAGACAATGGTTCTGATCCAGGCTCCACCCTCTGGGCATCCTTGGACACATCCTGCTGTAGCCTTGGCTGACTGCCCTGTAAAATGGAGCAACAGTAGCCCTCCTCGCTCAAGTGTAGTTGGAGACCACAAACAGGCCCTGGAGCCATGCCAGCCTCAGGAGGTGCCCCCCCACCCAGTGCTGGATCCCTAGGGGTAAAGCTGTTATTCAATGCCTGGGTCTATTCCTCACCCTGGCGGCCCTGCTGTCCCCAGGGACAAGAGAAACACAGCAAAGGGAATGCACACACCACGGTTGTGCACAACCTCTCTGCATACACACACACACACACACACACACACACACACACACACACACACACACACACCGACTGCCTCAGACGAACTGCTGACACATGCGGTTGGCCAGAACGGCAGTGTCTCCCAAGATACAGAAGGGAAGCTATTTCAGTCTGTGTGCCAAAAGCTGAATGCTTTCTGACCTGTTGCTTCTGGATTATTTTTGGACAAGGGAGAAACCGGGTGTTGAAAACAGCATGTTTTGTGTTTACTCATGGGATTCCCTCCACACACACATCAACGATTTACTCTGTTCACTTCTACTAATGGCGTGCTCAGGATCTTGCATGCCTGCAGACCACCACCTCAGGTCTTCCTCCAAGGCAGCGGGTTTTCAAACTTCACTCATCCGGAAGTTTTTCACCATTGCCATATCTTGGACCAGTCACTCTCCTGCAGAGAGAGGCAGGAGTCGGGTACCAGAATTTCCTCCAACTCTCCCCCAAGAGACTGCAGTTTGCAGCCACTATGGGATGCAGGCTCTGACCTGGCTAGGACAGTCAACATTTAAACCAAAGGAATTACCTAGGAAGGAGCCTGAGGTGGTGGCGCTACTGCCAGACCTGAGATTCACTGTGCAAGTCTGGAAGCTGAAAGGACAGATGGCCAAGAGCAAGGCCAAGTCTGAGTCCCTTCTTGGGGGGTTCAGCCCATTTACTATCTCTCTTCCAACACTGTAGGCAATTACAGAATTCTTGAAGAGAGGCAAATTAAGAGAGGGGGAATCAATGAGATTAGCTACTCATTAGCTTGATATCTGCTAATGGAGGTGAGAATCTGAAGGCTGAAGTCATTACTGAGACACAGACATCCACATAAATCACTCACAAAGAGAGAGAGGAGGCATGCTGAGGGTGCAAGGAAACACCACACTGCAGACTGCCCAGTCTTGTACCCAAGCTTCGGGAGCGAGCATGTGTCTGAGGATTGAAATGCAGCATGGTACACATACTTGCAGGCTTTTCATTCCAGACCGGTGTGTGGTCATTAAACACTTGAGATGATACTTCCACCTAAACCAGTCATTCGCACAGCTTTCCGGCAGAATACGTGTCAAGCACTGCATAAGCCAGCACTGGGGCAGCACACGTTTCCCGGTGACTTCAGGCTGATGTTTAGAATCCTAATCCCTGTGGTCCTATTCTAACTACTTCACTCACGGCATTCCACTGAAGCCCAAACTCCATGGTGCGAATGGGCTTTTCCTCCCAAACAGCTTAGTGGAGATGTGCTTTACATACACAAAACCTACCTGCTTTGGGTATAGAATTTCCCGATGTGGTATTACATTCGGGTTCTGCAGTGCCCACCTAAGCACAGAGCATCCCTAATCACCTCGACAAGGAACCTGACGTCCATTAGCATTCACACTCCAGAGCCCCTCACCACCATGGCACCCCAGTCCTGGGTACGACTCAGTCTCTCGGTTTCGTTCTCCTGGAATCCTATACAAATGAAAGAGCCACAGGAAATCATCTTTTTTGCCTGACTTCTTTTCACTGAGCATGGTATTCTCAGTGGTCACCCACGTCATTCTCACAGGTGTCTACTGCATCCCTTTCTGTGGTTGAGCCACATTCCGTGGCCTCGGTGTACAACAGGCACCATCTCACTGTTGCTATTGCAAAGTGCAGTGCCTGGCAGGCTGCTCCACGATCCAGTGTAAGCCTCCATAAACCCACCGCCACAAAGTACACCCTCTTAATCCCATGGGATGAATCATTTTCTAGCAAAAAAAAAAAACTAATATGACTACATCATGCACATGCAATTCTGCAGAAGTACCCAGGGATAAAAGCAAGCTGTCCAGGAAACCCAATTGATAGTTTCCTGTTCTCATTAATATTTGCTCATTACTTTTTCATCCATTCTGCCATCTGTTCCTCTCACTGGCCGGCAACTGGCAACAGCCCCTAAGATTCCAGAAAAGTTCAGGCAGAAAATCTAAAGCAAATAACACTGTTCCATGTACAACTGGAGAGAGCTGCCACACTGGGATTATTTTAAAGATGTATTCATTTATTTGAAAGGCAGGATGACAAACAGAAAGAAAAAAACAGAGAGATCCTCCCTCCCCTGAATGGCTACAATGGTGAGGGCTGGGTCAGTCAGAAGCCAGGAGCTTCATCTGAGCCACCTACAAGTGGCAAGAGTCCAAGCATGCGGGCCATCTTGTGCTGCTTTTCCAGGCACATCAGCAGGGAGCTGAAGCAGCTGGGACTCTACTCGGCACTCATACAAGATGCTGGGATCTCAAAGAGTAGCTTACCCCACTATGCCACGATGCCAGCCCCTGTTTCACTTTTTTAATGCAGACATCTCAAACAACAGAAAGTGGGTAATGGGCCCCTACATAGTTCTTACCCAGCTTCACTCCTCCCACCTACATGCCACCCAGAGTCTTAGCTTTCATATGCGAACGTCTCAATGGCCTCTGGAAAACAAGGATTCTTTCAATGCAATATTACTCTCACCACCTAAAGAAATAGTCTCAACATCTTCCATTACCCAGAGTTCAGAATCCCACAGCCCCACACAAATTATTGTAGTTTTCTTTTCAAATCCGCTAAACTCCACACATGCGATTGTTGATGATATGTCACTTAGATCACTTTCTAGTTCCCCAACACAACACATCAGTGTTCCATGGGACCTTGGAGAATCATAACAAATTCTACAGAGTGTGGGCATGAATGTGGCTAGATGGGGGAATGTGCACATGGATGATATAGGTGTGGACTTAGCTACAGGCACAGGTATATGCTCAGATATAGGAGCTGGAGCCACAGGGGTAGATGTAGAAAGAGATGTACATTTAGCTGTAGATGGGTGTAGGTTAATGGGTGTAGTGCAGATGAAAGTATGGGTGTAGGTACAGATGCAAGCATATGTATGGCTTCAGGTGTAAGTGTGGGTGAACGTATGGACAGGGTGTAGCTGTGTGGTCGGGGATGAAGGTTCAAATGGATCATCTTCACACACTGACCTAGGTATTGCCTAGGTATTGCTCTCTCACTTACATCCCAAAGGCCATTTCGTCCCCTTACCTGCCCTCACTCAAGCAGCAAAAAAGTTACAACACACTAAAATATCTCATAGAAGTGCTGACCAAAGTCAGAGAAGGTTGGGAACTTTCTCACTTGCTTTTCACTTTAGAATTTTCAATAGATCTGCTCGGAGGGTGTGTGTGCATGCACACATATGCACAGTTGAACATATGTGCGTATACCCTACCTTACACACATGTACACCTGCATATAAACACACCTGCTTATCACACATGTGTGTGTTGCAGGTATATGTGTGTGCCTGCATACCATGTGGCCTGTATACACAGACATGTGGATGTGCACATGAATTTACACGCATCTCACACACACACGTTGGTACTGAAATGCAGGCTGAGCTAAAGGTAGATGCTGAGTGCTCCAAGCCCAGGAGCAGGTGTAACCATTGCCTGTGGAGCACACCCCCGTTCCTCCTCTTTCCCTGCCTCCTGCCATCTCCACCTTGCTTTCTGGACTCTGCCCTCCCCTTTGAACAGCTGTCACCCCAATGCACCACCTGGAACTGTCAGGATGCTCTTCATCTTGTCCACAAATGAGCATGCTAATGCCTTAGATACATCAGTTCAGGATGGCCTAATCAGAGCCAGAGGTGTCATGGTGCGTAGAGAAGATTCTAGACATTCTATAGGCTCTGGGGCCAGGTAGATCTGGTTCTCATAAGCTGTGTGGTCTCAGACAAGACACTGTCCTTCCGGTGCCTTAGCTTGCTCACCTCACATGTGACATTGAGGGTGAAAGAAGGTAAAGAACATAAAGAATGTGAGGTTCTTGGCACGGGGCTTTCTCCAGAGCTGGTGTTCAAGCACCATTTCCTGAAGATCAGTCCTTCATACTGTGCACCAGGAACATATGCACACACAGAGATACACATTATATGTGCATGTGTGTGCATGCATATACATACACACACCTACGCACGCATGTAAGTGCATTCACATATAAATATGTGCACATACATACACATGCATGCCTATACCTGAAACACATATACCCATGAGCACACACACACAAACACATGTGCACACATATACACACATGCACACAGCTAATGTGCCAGAAGGAATCAACCTCAGACAAAGGCTGTGGCCACGAGGAGCACAAACCCTGCCACCTGGATGACCATGGGAGCTCTGGCCTTCAGCAGCAGAAGCATGGGGATTGCCAGGCCAGGCACCAATGTACGGAAACACTGTAGCCCTGGCGGCAGCCACTGCTGAGCCAGTGGAATGGCCACCATGCAGAGGCTCCACAGAGCATGAGTACACCTCAGGAGGAACACAGCCATTGATTTGGCCCAGGAGCTACCTCCTTGTTTTTTTTTTTTTTTTTCTGTGCAGCTGGTTCAAGACAAGGGTAAGCCCCCAAGTGAAGGCCTCTGAAGTAATGCAGCTTCAGGCTCCAGCATCCACACAGGTGCATTCACTCCCTGACCACTGCTGCTACACGAGGAGGCTGCCTTGAGACCCCCTAACTCCAGGCTTCAGTCCCACTCCCCTTTCCACTGGCTGAGGCCTCCTGACACTCCCAACATACACACACATACATACACACATACACATGTATGTACCCACACATGTACACACAGGCATATAACTCTCTCCAGGGCCCGGGGTCCTGTCTTGGCTGCTCCAAGGACTCTTAGTCCATTCCCCTGTGGCCAGAACCCAACCTGTGTCCTACATTGTAGAACATTCTGCATTTCTTCTGAGCCCAGGTTTCTGTCTGTAAGATGGACACAACAGAGGTGCCCCAACTAATAGCAGACTGGATAAAGGATATCCTTGTTGGATAAATGGATCACGAGTAAATAATCTACTAAAGGGCCTGCCCCATAACACCAATGACTTAAGAGTTCTCTTCCCCACACCAATCTGGTGTAAACCCTGCATGGCAATGCTAAGTGAGCTCTGGCCCCCTCCCCACAAGCACCTGGTCATCTCCCATGCCAGGACCTCCCTTCTGGCTACCCTCACCCCAGTTCCAAAATGGCTTGCTCTACACTTAACCTTGACCTCCCTGTTGGTGGTCTTACCATCCTGGACATCAACTCTGACCACTGCCCTATTGCAGTTCCTCCTTTCTCTCCTCAAGCAAACCAAGGTTAAACCTGTCCCCAGCCTCATGTGCCACCTCTACCCTGTCCTGTCTGCCTCATCCCCAGGGCCACGTCTACACACCCAGCTCCACCCTACATCTGCTCATGGCTTGAGGCCTGGTGGTCATGACAGTTAGACTAGGTGGATGAAGGAGAGCCCTGAGATATCTTCTCTGCTGAGTGGACAAGGCTCCTTCCATCTCTCTCAGTGGGTGACCCTTACATTTGGGAATGCAGATGCCAACTCGTCTCACCTCTCATGATTTCTCTCTTCTCTGTAGCACATTGTCTGCAGGGATACCTCATCAGGACACACACATACTGTCGCCCCTCCCATCTGGAAAGAAATGCCCCCCCCTCCTCTCTCTCTACCACACTCCTTCCTACACCTGCTGTGTGTCTGTCCCTGTTCCAGGGACAGATTTCCAAATGAAGCTGCCTGAACCTGCCATCCCCACTGCCTTTCCCTGTTCTCTCTGGAACTCCCTGGACCCGCCCTCCTCAGCTTCAGGCCCCAACCTGCTGTAGCAGGCCTTCCCAATGACACTCCAGGCACTGGGGGCAGCTGACAGGTGAGTGTGTGCTAAACCCAACGGTCAGCACTCACCCGGCATGTGCTCCCAGTGCTTTAGAGCCATGCCCAGCACAAAGTCAGACTCTGGTTAGCACTGGCAGAATGTATTTATTTGGATTAAGTGGGCAGCCATTCTCAAGGATTTTAATAATTTATTTTGTAAATAATTTATGTATTTATTCATTGATTTATTTGAAAAGGAATGCTACAGAGAAAGAAGGAAATCTTCCATCCATTGCTTCACTCTCCAAATGGCCACAGCAGCCAGTGATGGGCCAGAGTGAAGCCAAGAGCTGGGAACGCCAACAAAATTTCTCACAGGTGTGGTAGGGGCCCAAGATTTTGGGCCATTTTCATCTGCCTTCCCAAGTGCATTAGCAGGAAGCTGGATTGGAAGTGCAGCAGCCAAGACATAAACCAGCACTTACATTAGATGCCAGATATATAAGTGGCAAGTTAACCCACTGGGCTACAACACCCGCCCCAGGACCAGTTAGTATGCCCATTCTTGGACCAGTTTTCTGGGAACAAGATAAACAAAACAGAGTTCACATGTTACAGCTTAGGGCAGAAGGAGGAAGTGAGTAATTTAGGGTGACAAACAAATAACATCACAGTGAAAAAAGCACAATAGTTGTCATTTAGCAAAAATGGCACAGGGAGAGGCTACCTAATATTACCTAAAAGGATAGGCAGGGTACAAGGCAAAGGAGGGTATTCCCCGGCAAAGGCACCACGGCTTGGAAAGGCAGAAGTATTCACAGCGAGCCGTCCATGTGTGTTCTGAGAATCAAAGCAATCCAGACCAAAGGCAAAGGTGAGAGGAGCGGGAAAAGATGAAGATGCAGAAGGGGACAGTGGGAGGGACAGGTGGAAGGATCTTGGAGGCTATGATGCAAAGCTTGAGTGTGACCCCAAAGCAATGGACAGCCACTGAATGTTTTCAGACTGGGGTTCAGTCTCCTGTGCCCCAAATTCCCTCTGCTGACCACAGTGGTGAATCAGACCAAGAAAACACTGATGCAGAAAAGTCTCGACACGTGACACCCTAGTCCAGGGAAAAATTGGTGAGAGATGGAGAATGGGGAAGACTAGAGGAAAGAGGTTATGTTGCAGCAGCCGGGAGCCAGGTGAGGATGTGAGGGACACCAGCTGTTGAGGGAGATGTCAACAATCGTGACGGAAAAGGACGGGGATCTGTGGAGACATGGAGTCCGTGGGACAGCCCCGGGTGTGCACGAGGCAGCTGTCCTCGGATCACATCTGCCACTCCGCCCAGAAGGCAGCCCTCACTGCTCTGGGAAGCCAGCGCTGCACAGGGGCTTCCAAACAAGAAACCCAAGAATGGGGAAGGTTAGGTCTGCTTCCAAGAACTCAGTCACTGGAACCTCAGCCAGAAGGGACACTTGGATCAATCACAGTACGTTGTCTTCTCCCTTCTCCCTCCAACGATGGCTGCTCTCTAAGCCACCCCAGGGGGAAATCCTGCTTTGTTGAGGTGGGGAGGGGGAGAAGGAGAAACCACTACATGTCAGACAGAGAAGGAATGAGACAAACAGAGACAGAGAGAGAAGCTCTGTGTGGCCTGGCAGATAGAGTTCTCAGTCTGTGTGAGAGCTAGAGGGAAAAGGACCTGGTCCCCCCACCATAGGGAAGATGACGCCACACTCCCTCTGGGAGGTGGCAGCTGTGTACAGCCTTCAGGGGACATTGGGTGAGGTGTGAGTTTTCAAATTAGAAATCGGGTCAGCTCCACGAAAATGCCACCTTCAAAGGCAGCTCCCTGGGTGACAAAGTCTTCAAGTGGCACAGTCGATCCAGAAGCCAAGACTCAAAACCACTGTCTCACCAGTGCCCAGTGGCTACCTGGACCTGTGACTACACCTCGCCCGCCAGGGCCTCCCTCTGCAGCCACCACCTCATGGATTTAGAGGTGAGAATCAGGGGTGGCAGAACTAAAAGGTCCCCAGCCAGGGGTCGCTGCAGTGGTCTCTGTGATGCAGGCATTTCATACAGGCAATGGTTCAAGTCCCAGCTGCTCCACTTTTGATCCTGCTCTCTGCCAATGGCCTTGGAAAACAGTGAAATATGGCCCAAGTGCTTGGGCCCCTGCATCCACATGGGAGATCCAGAGGAAGTTCTCACTTGGGACCAACCCAGCTCCTGCATTTGCAGCCATTTCAGGAATGAACCAGCAGATAGAAGTTTCTCCCTCATTAAACTATATATATATATACATATATATAAACAGGGCCCGGCACAGTGGCCTAGCAGCTAAAGCCCTCGCCTTGAACACGCCAAGATCCCATATAGGCGCCAGTTCAACCCTCCCAACCCCCCCCTACCCCGGCAGCTCCACTTCCCATCCAGCTCTCTGCTTGTGCCCTGGGAAAGCAGTTGAGGACGTCCCAATGCTTTGGGACCCTGCACCTGTGTGGGAAACCCTGAAGGAAACTCCTGGTTCCCGGCTTCAGATCAGCGCAGCACTGACCGTTGCGCTCACTTGGGGAGTGAATCATCGAACGGAAGATCTTCCTCTCTATCTCTCCTCCTGTCTGTATATCTGACTTTGTAATGAAAATAAATAAATCTTTAAAAAAAAAAAAAGTTTAGGGCCCGGCGCGGTGGCGCAAGTGGTTAAAGGTCCTCGCCTTGCACGCCCGGGATCCCATATGGGCGCCGGTTCTAATCCCGGCAGCCCCGCTTCCCATCCAGCTCCCTGCCTGTGGCCCGGGAAAGCAGTCGAGGACGGCCCAAGGCTTTGGGAACCTGCACCCGCGTGGGAGACCCGGAAGAGGCTCCTGGCTTCGGATCGGCATAGTATCGGCCCGTTGCGCTCACTTGGGGAGTGAATCATCGGACGGAAGATCTTCCTCTCTGTCTCTCCTCTCTGTATATCCGCCTTTCAATAAAAAAAAATAATAAAAATAAATCTTTAAAAAAAAAAAAGTTTAAAAAAAGAAAATTTTCTCTCTCTTTTACTCCCACTCCCACCCTCCCTCCCTAACTCTGACTTTCCAATAAATAAATCTTTTTTTTTCCTTTTTTTTTTTTTTTATTGTTGCTTACATTGTATTATGTAGTACAGTTTTATAGGCGCTGGGGATTCCCCCCACCCCTCCCATACCCCTCCCCCCATGGTGGATTCCTCCACCTTGTTGCATAACCATAGTTCAAGTTCAGTTGAGATTCATTGCTTGCAAACACATGCCTAGCATAAAGTTCAGTGTCTTATTGTCCAGATAAGTTCAGTGGCCTCTTGGGGAGACCTTCTATGGTCTGAAGATAGGTCTAACAGAGTAAAGATCCGGTCAGTTAAAAGCCCCAACAAGGCCTCAGTATCAATATACAACATTATGGAATTAATTGACATAGTATTGGGTAAACAATATGTTAAAAATAATGCAAGTTCCATTCTTCGAAACATCTGGGTTGAGACAGTATCAATGACAGGTTCAAAAAATAACAAACAACCATACAAAAATTACAGGAAAAAAAAAAAAATGCAGTTCTTTGTGGCTAAATGGGCACAACTGGAAACTATAATGCTAAGGGAAATGAGTGAATCCCAAAAGATTAGATACCACATGTTTGCCTTGATTTAATAAATAAATCTTTAAAAAAAAAAAAACAAGAATCTCCATCCAATTACCTCCAAGCCCGCAGCCCCCAGGGTGTGGCCTCCTTGTGACAATAAACAAACACCTGTACTAGGGCAAAGAAGCCACTGGCTTTCAGAAGCCAGGTAAGATGCATCTACCAGTGACCACAGACTGAACCTAGAGAAGGGAGCACCGGCTTGAAGCCCAGCAAAGATGATCATGAAATACCTTAGGGAAGCAAGAAACCATGGAGGAGAAGGTTCAGGACAGACACCTGTGCACAGGAACACGTGAGCAGGTTGGACCTTCCTTAGGATGCAAATACTTTATAGACATCTAATGAGAAGTATGGGCATCCTCCCAAAAAAAAATATGAAAACAGTCACACATTTCACACCAGTTCAAAAAGCTTTTAAAGGGGCCACTATCATGCTGCAGCAGGTAAAGCCTCTGTCTGTGATCCCAGCATCCCATATGGGTGCCGGTTTGTGTCCCTATTGCTCCATTTCCCATCCAGCTCCTTGCTAATGGCCTGGGAAAGCAGCAGAGGATGGCCCGAGTGCATAGGACCCTACCATCTACCTTGAAGACCTGGAAGAAGCTCCTGGCTTAGACCTGGCCATTGCAGCCATCTGGGAAGTCAGTCAGTGGATAAGAGATTCTCTCCCTCTCTGTAGCTCTGATTTTCAAAATAAATAAGTAAATCTTTACTTAAAAAAAAAAAAAAGAATGAGGAGAAGCAGCAGCTAGCTTTGGGAAGTGTGAGTCCAGGAAATGAAGCTCTGAGGAAGAGGAATCATTCGAATTCTGTGCATTTGGTTGTAAGAAGTCCTCACTGGTACTTGCCCTGTGGGCATCCTTGTTTATTTACCGTCCTTGGCACAAAATCACAAGCTTCATGAGGGAGTTGGGAACCCTGCCTCTCTTATATCTGGGAATGCCCAGAGCTGAGAACTGAGCCTGGCCTGCAGAAAGCACACACTAAACACCCTCTGGGGATGAGAGCATGGATTCCCAGTCCTCAGAAATAGTCAACAGAAGGTAAACAGTAAGAACGGAGTTCTTCGCAAGTTTGACTTGAGACCTGCAGTGGGCCCTGGACTCCATTCCCCATCAGGGTCCACAGAGGCACAGCCCTGGAGCCAAGTGCCTCACGCTCCCCATCTGCCCCCAACAGTGGGAATGTGGGTGAGGCCATAGGTGCACATAGGAAGCAGGCTTCCTGAGCAGCTACTTGACTGGGATGGGAATTGTGCTCCTGGCCCAAAGCGGAGGCAACTGGGGCCCAGGAAAACGTGCAGGCTCCCCAGGGCTTGCCACTAATGAATTTCTTGGTGGAAAGGAACTAACTTCTCCACAGTGAGCTTGGCCAAGGCCGTCCCAGCGCAGCAGCCTGGTGTCTGGGGCATGCTAATTATCATGCTGAGCTCCTGGGACCAGCCTCTCCCTAGCGCTGTTCCAGAAGCGGCATGCTAATCTGTCCCCATCTGATGGCTCCTGGGCGGGCCCGAGACTCGCTAATAAACCTTCATGCAGGCGAGCGACAGAGAAAGAAAATGACAACACAGAGATTAGAAACCGTGATGTCAGGTTCCAAGGGACAGCGATCCACTTAGCTGCTCCGGTGGTGCAATTCAAGGACTATTAGGAAAAATCACTCCAAGGAACTTGGAACACCTGCTGTAAACTACTCCTGGCAGCTCCACCCTCTTTCCCCCAGGCGTGACTGGAGCCAGCCAGCCCCACCCTCTGATATAGTTCCACAGCCAGATGCTTGAATTCACTTATCTAGAAATCATACGAGGTATGCGATTTTTCCAAGGATTTCAGACATGATGGTTTTGCTGGAATGAAGAGAACCCCTGCAGCAGGCACCGTGGTCGTCCAACAGCTTTATTGAAGTGTAACCGACATGCAGTCAACTGCACCCATCTCCATGTAACACTGGAAATGCATTTCGGTGTATCCTTGATCACAGTCAGGATACTAAACGTGTTCATCACCCCCACTCCCCCAAAGTTTTCTTAAATCTCTGGAGTCCCTCCCTCCCACCCCAACCGTCCCCCATGCCAGTCTCCAGGCAACCGCCGGTGCACCGTTGGTCACTATATCTGAGACATTTGTTCTAGCCTCGCAGACTAATGAAATCATACAGAATGTACTCTTCTCTGCTTTCGTACGCTTCACCTAATTATCCTGACCTTTGTCCGCACCGCTGCTTATACCAAGAACAAATTCCATTTTATTGCTGACTAGTATGATGGTGACTCTAAGCCTACCAACACTTTATCTATTGACTCACCTGCTCCCAGGCAGTTCTGCTGTTTCCGGTTTGGGGATGGTGGGAATTAAGCTGTTCTGTTAAGTCTCTGCAAACCCAATTTTCATTTCTCCCAGGTAATTACCTGGGAGTCCAATGGCTGCTATGGATGGTGTGTGATGAACTTCAAAATAAAAAAAAAACTGCTCAGCTGCTTAGCAAAGTGGTGGGAGCCACTTCGTATCATTCCCACCAGCAGGGTGTGAGACAGCCACTTGCTCTGTCATCTCACCGCTGCCTGCTACATTGGTTCCATTTTGATCTCAGCCATTCCAGAGGGTGGCATTTCATTGTGCCTCCCCTGAGCATTTCTCTAATCAGCAATCGACATCTATTCACCCACCTATTTGGCATGCATGGATATCTGCCGTTTCCCATGTGCGGGCTTTTTATTGCTGATTTTTAAAGAGTTCTTAATATTCTGTAGGTGACCCCTTTATCAGATAGGTGATTTGTAAATACTTTTCTTCTGCGGCTTTTTATTACCTTTATGGTATCTTTCAAAGAGCCCAGGTTCTTCATTTTTTAATGAAATCTAGCTTACCCGGTTTTTTCTTTTATGGATTGTGCTTTTGGCATGGTACCGAAGAAAGCCTTGCCTGAACTAAGGTCAGGATGATTTTCTACTGAGTTTGCTCCTAGCAGTTTTATATCTCTAAGTTGCACAATTACATCTATGATGGAGTTTTTAATTTTTATAGAGTACAAGGTGATTGAAGCGTACTTCTGTGAGCAGATATGTAACTGCTCCAGTGCAATCTGTTAGAGGACCATCTCCTCTTTCTCCACCGAACCGCCTTTGCACACCTGTTGGAAAATTAATCCTCCGGGGCCAGCATCACAGTACAGCAGGCTAAACTGCTGACTGCAGGGCTGGTATCCCACATCGGATTGCCAGTTCGAGTCCCAACGGTTTGGCTTTTGTTTCAGCTCCGGCCTAAAGTGCCTAGAAAGCTACAGGAGATGGCCCAAGTACCTGGAATCCTGCAGGGACTCAGTAAGTGGAAAATTCTCTCCCTGTCTCTCGCTCTCTCTGATTACTTTTTCAAATAAATAAATATTTTTAAAAGAAACAAAATCAATCCTCCATGTCAATGGGAGACTATTTCTGGATTGTCTGGTCTGTGCCAATGATGGTTGTCTATGTTTACTCCCCAAAACATCCTGCCTTGATTACTGGTTACTGTAGACTTATCATGCTTCTCAAGTCCCACAGTGTCAGCTCCCCGAGTTTATTCTTTCCTCCAAAGCTGTTGTGCCTATTTTAGGTTACTTACATTTCCATGTAAATTTTAAGATCAGCTTGTCAATTTCCACATGAAGAAAGAAAAACATTCTGGAATTCCTCTTGGGATTGCATTGTCTCTAAAGATTAATTTGAAAAGAATTCATGTTTTAACAGTAATGAGTCTTTCAATCCATAAACACAGTGCACCTTCCCATTTCTATCAGTTTCTCCCAGAAATGTTTGTAGGTTTCAGGGTACAGTCCAGATAACTTTGGCCATACTTATCCATGAACAATTATAAGCTGTATTCTTTTGGTACAGACGAGTTCACCAAAAAAAAAAAAAAATCATGAATGGTTCAGCATTGTGGTACAGCCAGCTAAGGTGCCTCCTGTGGTGCTGGCATTACAGCTCCAGTCTCTGCTGCTCCAATCTGATCCAGCTCCCTCCCTCCTAATGCTCCTGGGAAGGCAGTGGGAAATGCAGCAAATGTTTGGGCCTCTGCCATCCACATGGGAAATCAGGATGGAGCTCCCAGCATCAGTCTACACCACACATGCCATTGTAGCCCTCTGGGAAGCAACCCAACAAATAGATTTTTTTTCTTTTCTTTTTTTCCTCTCCTTTCCTCTCCTTTCCTTTCCTCTTCCAGCTTTGTCTCTCCCTCTCTCTGTCCATCTACCTTCCAAATAAGTGAATTTATTTTACATATAATAAAAAACAGAAAAAAAATGTTTACCTTGGTGCAAAAATCTTTAAAATTCATGCGTTTTGTTCACAATGCATCTTCCATGTACTTTTTAAAAGATTTATTTATTCTTACTGCGAAGTCAGATTTACAGAGAGGAGGAAAAACAGAGAGAAAGATCTTTAATTCGCTGGTTCACTTCCCAAATGGCCACAACGGTTGGAGTTCAGCCAATCCAAAGGCAGGAGACAACAGTTTCCTCCTAGCCTCCCATGCAGATGCAAGGTCCCAAGGCTTTAGGCCATTCTCTACTGCTTTCCCAGGCCACAAGAAGGGAGCTGGAGGGGAAGTAGAGCAGTCGAGACTCAAACAATGTCCACACACTGGATCCTGGTGCACACAAGGTGAGGACTTTAGCTCCTAGGCTACGGCGCCAGGCCCAATTTCCCACAAACTTTTTAAGATCCCCCATACACCGTTTCTAATCTTTTTTTTGCAGACATTTGTATGTGTCTCTGTTTATGGGGGATACCTGTTTAACTGCCTTGTAAAGCTGCAGTCAGTTCTAGTATCAGGAAAACACCAGCTTCATAGAATGAGGGAAGTACTGCCTTCTCTTTATTTTTCTGGAAAAATCTTTACAGAACTGGTAATATTTCTCTCTTAAATATTTGGCAGGATTCTACATAAAGCCATCTGCGTCAGAAATTTTCTTTTTCAGAGGCTTTTAAACTATACATCCAATTTCTTGAACAGCCATGTGATTCTAACAGGCATGTGACAATTCAAATTGTGTAGCTTTCCAGGCACATTCTATAGCAATTTGTGTCTTTCAAGAAATCTGTCCATTGCAGCTTGGTCGTCAAGATCGCTGGCATCAAGTTCTTCGTCAGAGGACAACACTCAGTCCTGATTCAGTAATCCAGGTTCTGGGTTCTCTCACACACTCTCTCTCTTGTGATCATTCTCTTGTAGGTTTATCAATTTGACCTTCACGAAGAACCAGCCTTCAGCTGCATGTTCTCTCCTGGCTTTTCTGTTTCCTATTTCATCATTTCCACTTCGATCTTTACTCTTCTATTCAGTTTATATTCATGGACTCTCTTCTTAGGACGTTGAAATGACTGATTTGAGAACTTTCTGCTTTTCTACAGGGCAATAGAGTGTGAAGTCATGCAGTCCTCCATTCTGACATTCTGGCCTTATCAGGCCCTGATATTGTGTCGCAGCAAGTTAAGCCACTACTCGCAATACGGACATCCCATCTTGGAACACTGATTTTCACCCCAGCTGCCCTACTTCTAATTCAGCTTTCTGCTAATGCATCTGGGAAAGCAGCAGACGATGACCCAAATACTTAGGCCCCTGCCACCCATGTGGGAACCACAGTTGGAATTCCTGGCTCCTGGTTTTGGCATGGTTCAGCCCTGGCTGTTGTTGTCTCTTGGGTAGTGAACCAACAGACGGAAGATCTTTCTCTGTCTCTCCGTCTGTCACTTGGCCTTTCAAATACATAAAATAAATATTTAAAGAAAAAGAAATCTCAGGTTAAATAAACATGTCTGAGCTTCAATTTTCCCATCTGAGAAATGGAGCCGAAAATATCTACTACGCAAGGCCGCCATGATGACTTCATATCAGCTGTTAAATTCTAGGCCCAAGCGATAATACCAATAGTAATTTTGTTCTGTATCTTCCATGACAAGGAGCCACCCTCATCACCTGAGCAACGGCCCATGGCACACCAGGAACTCCCCACAGTCACAGAACACAGAGGGGGATGCGGCCACTGAGGCCAGCAGATCCGATGGGCTCACTGAAAGAGCAGTAGGCTGAGAGGCACATGTTCATTCCCAAGCAGACACACCTGATCCACTGGATCAGCTTCAGAGTATAAACTGAGAAAACCAGGAACCTGGGGAGGATTCCTGTCAATGGATGTCCCAGAGAAGGATCAGGAAAGGGCATCCCAGGTCCTTTTCAGTCCCACCCTATCAACTGACCCTTCAGTAAACCCCTGCATGGTGTGCTTCTCTGCTACTTTCTGGATCTGTGACGTCAGGAAGGTCACTGAGGCTTGATTTCATCATGGACAAAATAGAGTGGCTAGTAACACCAAACAAATGGCACTGAGAGCCCTGCCAAGGTCAGCCCCCTCTTTCCCTTGTGGCAAGGCTGCCTATGGGTGCTTTCAGGCAGTGCGGCACACAGAGACTCTGATCCCCTTCTCTAACGTCAAGACAGGAGGTGGACATCAGCTCAACCTCCAGCAGAGACCCAATGCCCAACAGCTATCCACGACTGCCAGTGATGCCATCTGCCCAAAGACTGTGAAAGCTGAGGAACATACCCAAAGGCCTAGCGCTGTGCCAGACTGGACGTGTGAAAAGTCTAGGGACAGCCAGAGGCCTGGGAGGAACAGGTGAGATTCCAGGCAGCTGTGTGGTGTTGAGAGGTGCAGAGGCCATGTTTGGGGCTGCCCTGATCCAAGGGAAGGTATTTATGCTGCTGGGGCTGACCTGCACACAGAACTGGCCACTGTCTCATTTGCACAGGGCAACTATCTATGGGGTGAATAATTCCAGGAGAAACCCCCACCAGCTTCTACTAAGAAGCTTATGTTTGGCAGCTGCGGCTCAAGGCGCATGAATAGAGACGGCCCCTCTCCCCCACCTTGAGCGATGGAGAGGTCATGAGTCTCAGGGTCCCCCAAAGCCCATCGGTGAGTGACAGCAGAGCTTCTTCCCTGCCTTTCCCATTTTGTGTGGCCCCTGGCAAAGCCCACCCTCAGTCAGCATGGATGAGTGGCACATGGGACAAAGTATACAGTTTGGGCTGTACCACAGCCAGTCGAGCACCAGGTCCTAATGTATGGTGCTTTCCAATTTTCAGGTGCGAACATCTCCACCATGGCAGCTTCCCAGTCACTGAAATGCTGTCTCCACATGTAGAGTTGGGAAGGGATGGCCCAGGCTAGGTCACAGGTCCTTGTGCTCAGGCTGAAGGGCCCCTAAACAGCTGCCGGGGCCATGAAGGCTTGAAGTGCTCATGCAGGCTTTCTGCAAGTGCCACAGAGTGGCAGGGCAGCCATCCCACGGCCATGGCGCGGCTTCAAATCTCCAGGGCTTCTGACCACAGTGGCACAGGTGCCTTGACAGGCCCAACCCTCTCCTGTGGTTTTGCAGGATACTGGAGGCTCCACAGGATCCCCCCACTGCTTGCCCAGGCCAAGCTGGAGACGACTGCAGGGAGAGTTTCACCTTGAGCCGCCCTAGGCCCTCTGAGTGATACCTGGGGCCGACTTAGAAGGAAGCAGGCAAATTTATTGATCTTTCCCAGTGACTGTTAACAAGATTCATAGCTGGCCACAGACGACATTCATCTGCGCCTCTGACTTTAATTGCTGCAGGCACCTGAAAAGAGCAGTGTTGGGGTGTGTGTGTGTAGCTGGATGTGAGTGCATGTGTGTGCGCATGCATTAATGTATGTGACAGCAAGCTCCATGTCAGTAGGCATCTTATTTCTGTCATCTATCACCCATTGGCTCAATCACACAACAAGCACCTATTCAGTCCCATTATGGAGAAAGCCCAGTGTTTAGTGCCAAGAATTCAAAGTCATATCAAGCAGGGTTTCCACCCCAGAGGAGCCACCTGCCCAGAAGGAGAAAAGGCCATCCACGATGACAGCCCAGCAACCTGGTGCAAGAAGCACGGAGGGCTGCAGAGAATAGAGCAGGGACATCGCATTTGGCAGAGGGGCAATGGGCAGCCTGCTAAGACAGGGGACACTCAGTCTTGATGACTGAGGAAGGGGCTGGTGAGGGTAAGAGACCCAGTGAAGGAGGGGTAGGACACAGCCAGGAATGGCAGCAGCCAGTACACACTCAGAGCTGTCCCCTGCTCCCCTCATCCTGTCCTGGGAAGTACTGACAGCCACTCGCACACACACACACACACACACACACACAAAAGCATGCATATATACACACATACATATATACACACACCTACACATGCATGCATGCATTACACATACACATGTGCACATACATACATACATACATGTATACATATATACACGTGTGTATACACACATGAGCACACAGAGATACACCTCTTTCTGGCTCTGACTTTCTAGGAGTCTCTAACCAATGACTGGCAGTGTCAGGAGACCAGGACCCCAGGGAGGGGACAAGCTGGGTAGTTTACTCTCTACCTCAGGTGTCTCTGCTCATGGCTCAGTCTCCTTCGGAGTCCCTGTCACGTCGCCTTGGGTGCAGCCCCTATGGGCAGTCCCAATCCCGACCAGGCAGTCCTGGTTCGTCAAGCACTTTTTCCATTTCTCCCTCAGGCCCTGGGGTCTCCACACCTACCCCTACTTGTTAGTCTGGGCGGCTTCCACTCCTCTGGGCAGCCTCACCTCCCAGCGACACCTGTCAGAGTCCTGCATGTTAATCCCTCTCCTCTGACTTGCCTGGGCCCAGCTGGTACATCCTGCACAGCTACGAAACAGGTCTCAAAGGACAAGGGGGGGAGGACAGGAGAGGGAGAGGAAAGGCAGACCACAGAGGGCCACGAACAGAATCAGGGGATCCCATCTTGATTCCCAAGGGGAGAAAGAGCCCCCAAGGCTGCAAGCAGGGTAGTGAGTTAGAAAAGCAGCTCCAATAACACAGTAAAGAGTGGATGAATGTCTTCCAGGAACCGTAACATCCTATGCACAGCACATGCCAGCCTGGGGCACCTAGCACACACCCACACACCTCTCTTCCAGCACCCTCAGAAAGCAAAGTGGACAAAATGTAGACACTACCCTTGGGGCTAGCATTGTGCAACAGCCTAAGCCGCTGCTTATGATGGCAGCATCCGTACTAGAATTGTGGTTTGAGTCCTGAATACTCTGCTTCCAAACCAGCTCCCTGCTGTTGCCCTTGAGAAAGCAGTTGAAGGTGACCCATGTTCCCAAGCCCCCCTGACACCCATGTGGGGAGCCTGGATGCTGTTGCAGCAGCTCCTGGCTTTAGCCTGGTTCCAATCTCTCCCTCTGTCTCTCTCTGCCGTTCAAGTAAACAAAATTAAATCTTAAAAACCCAAAATTGATTCAGACCCCCTGACAGTGGCTGTAGCCCACCCATCCAGCTCCCAGCAACCCTCTGAGCCACCTGAGAAGTGATATGTGCTGGCACAAAGTAGCTGCATGGGATGCATCTTGCCCCCATCCTTTGGGGGGCTCTAGGCAGCACACATCACTCTGCAGAATCTGTAAGTGAAGCTCCGCCCACCTGCTTGCAGCACCTAGGAGTGGAGAGATGAGGTCCCCACATGCAGAATGACAGCTCATCCAAATATCCCTGCTGGGGTGAGGGGGAAGACAGAGCTAAGGACCCCTCCTCCACAGCGCCTCCTGGGGCTCCTAAGGAACTCCAGATAGCCAGTTCCAGCTCAGACCAGTTTTAACAGTTGCAAAGTTCCAGAAAGTCCTTCAGTGACATGAATACTATTCCTCTTTCCAGCTACCCTCTGACTCACCTCTCCCCCTTGTCAGTCCCTACCCAGGCTCACCTTTCCCCTTGCCAGTCAAGTCCAAAAGCTGCTGCTCCCAAGTCAGTCAGCCATTCTCTAAACTGACAACAGCTTCCAAGCTCCTACCCTGGAGGCCAGTTCCCTGGAGACAAGATGCAGCACAGGGCCACCTCCCTAGCCCAATCCCCACCCCACCACCTGCTCATACACGGAGGGTGCCGCAGGAGACCCAGTTCCTCAAACCGTTTCTCAAAGAGCTGCAGCCAACCCTGGAGGGCCCCCCACCATGTCTCGTCTGGCTTTCTTCTTTTGGATGTCGGCCCGACTTCCTGCCTAATCACACTTTTTTCTCAGCAACACGGCACCAAGAATTTCTCTTCCTCCCAGTCACCAGGAAAGGAGGGGGGGGGGCGGGCAGAGCAGGGACCACAACAGGATCTGTTCCCCTGCTGCCGTCTGCCGGTAGCTGGCATCTCTCGGCCATCTTGCTAGAAGCACAGCATCCCTGAAATGCACTCAACTTTCTGGCAGCCAGTCCTACAGGGCGCTCAGATCTGGGTATACACACACACACACACACACACACACACACACACACACACACTCCAGAGTGTGTACCACAGCCCTGAACCTACAAAGAAGCCAGAAACCAAATCACTCTGGAAGCAGACATCCCCATGTATGGTAGCACAGCTGGTAAGGGAATGGGCAGAATCAAGTGAGCCAGCTCAGGGCTGCTAAAACTCCAAAGCCCCACCCACCCTCAAGACAAATCCCATCACAAACCAGGACGTAGGATGCAGTCCTACCTGTGTGAAAATCAAAGCATATAGAAGCCACAGGTTGGTGCTTTAGGTGGCACACCCAGCTGGGCAGGGAGAGGGAGAGAGAGGGAAGAGAGGGGATCCCTGGGGGGCATTCATCCTTTTCACCTTAATTGTTTTCATTGCTTCCAACAAGAACATTTGCATTTCATGAGAATACAAAATAATTTTGGAGCTAAGCCGCCACCTGCTGTGAAGGCATCCCATATTGGAGCACCAGTGTCAGTCCCGGCTGCTCCACCTCTGATGTAACTCCCTGCTCACATGCCTGGTCAAAAAAGAGGATTCAGGTGCTTCGTCTCCCACCACTGCACCCAAACTGGGAGATCTGGATGGAGCTCCTGCCTCCTGGCTTTGATCTGGTCCAGCCAACGCTATTTTGGCCAGTTGGGAGGATAAACCAGCAAAGGAAAGATCTCTTCCTCCACCCCTATCTCGCTCTGTTATTTAAACTTTCAAATAAGTAAATCTTTTTCAAAAGAGCTGAATAATTGGGAACATAGTCAATGGAAGGAGATAAGGCAGAAAGGTGGAGGGGAGGAAATGGGCTAAGAGGAGGCAGAGTCCCATTTTTGTAGAAGTTGGTGACAGAAGACATCATTAGCCAAGCAGGACGCATCCTGCAGACTGAGATGCAGGAACAGCATCTCAGGCAAAGAGAACAGCACATGCAAAGTTGCAAAGGCAGGTACCAAGAATGCACAGAGAGCAGCCAGGAGCAAATGAGACGGAGACAGGGAGAGGAGGTGACAGCAGCAGGCAGGTGCAGAGGCACACAGCAAGCATAGGGACTGCTACTCTTCTTGGAGAGTGCAAAAGCTCTGGTGGCCATAGGAGACCTCTGGTTTCCCAGGGGAACATCAGAAGGTGCTCCCAACACTCCCCATCTCCCAAAATCTCCAAGGCAAAGCTGTTGAGGAGACCCTGGGCACAGGTCAAGCACAATCCTCCAAGGCTCCCAAATGCTGCTGCCACAGCCCACACCTGGACATGTCAGGCTGGGCAAAGGACAAGGGCCTCCAAACAGTTGTCTTCAGCAGAGATCCTCTGGCAGCAGGCTAAGAGAAAGCATTGTCAGGATGAAACTTTCCCTGACCTGCTGTGCTAAGTGTCAGGCCCTGCCAGCAAACCAGGAAGGGGAAACTGTGGTACTCATCTCAGAGCAAAAGGGCCTTGTGCACCAATGCCTATGCTCATAACCACACCACTGCCACGTTCTGCATGTGCCAGGAGCGGCTGGGCAAGGGCAGGGCACCATCTTGGGAAGTGAACAGTGAGCGAGCTGTCATCCCAACTGGAGAAGGCTCCCAGCTCCTGCCTGCAGTGGCTGCCCACGGGTCTCCCAGCCTCCCACCCAACACAGCGTTCTCTGACGCCCACTGACTCCCTCTATGGGCAGAGAGCTGGCATGGCAGGTCCCTGAAGCCTTGCCATAGTAGAAGCAGCTTCAGGATGGCTCTCCCCTGGCCCAGGTATGTTGTCACTGCCCTGAGGCTCTGGGGCTTCACAGCTAGGGACAAAGTAGGCTAGAGCAACTGATGATTGTCCCTCTTCAGAAAGGAAGACAGGGGCAGACATTTAACCCTGTGATTAAGTAACCAGTTTAGACAACCATGTCCCAGATGGGAGTCAGTTTCTCCCTGTCTGTCTTTGTGTGTGTGTGTGTGTGTGTGTGTGTGTGTGTGTGTGTGTGTGTGTGTGTCTGTGTGTCTGTATGTGTACATTTCCCTGCTTCCCTCTCTCTCTTCCTTTTTCTAAGATTTATGCATTCATTTGAAAGGCAGAGTTACAAAGTTACAGAGACAAAGAGAGAGATCTTCCATCCACTCTTTCCCCCAAATGGTACCGCAACAAAGTTAGAAACAGGTTCAAGCCAGAAGCCAGAATTCTTCCCATGAGGACACAGGGGTCCAAGCACTTGGACCATCCTCCACCGCTTTCCCAGGCCCTTTAGCAGAGATCCATATCAGAAATGGAGCAGCCAGGGGCCCGGCACAATGGCCTAGCAGCTAAAGCCCTCGCCTTGCACATGCCGGGATCCCACATGGGTGCCGCTTCTAATCCCCACAGCTCCACTTCCTATCTAGCTCCCTGCTTGTGGTCTGGGAAAGAATAGCCCAAAGTCTTGGGACTTTGCACCAGTATGGGAGACCTGGAAGAAGTTCCTAGCTCCTGGCTTTGAATCAGTACATCTACAGCTACTGCAGTCACAGAGTAAATCAATGGCCAGAAGAAGATCTTCCTCTCTGTCTTTCCTCCTCTTTGTATATCTGACTTTGCAATAAAAATGAAATAAATCTTTAAAAAAAAAAAAAGAAGAGGAAGACGAAGTGGAGCAGCCAGCACTAGAATCAGCACCTGTTTGGAACTGCAGGCTGCAGCCTAACGTACTAGGCCACAACACTGGCTCCTGACCCTTTTTTCAAGATGCATTTATCTATTTGAAAGGTAGAGTTACAGAGACAAGAAAGAAGAGGGAAAGGGATTGTCCATCTGCTTCATTCTCTGAAAGGCTGGGCCAGGCCAAAAGCCAGCAGCCAAGAACTCCATCCAGGTCTCTCCAGTGGTAGGCAGTGTCATCTTCCACTGCTTTCTCAGGTACAGCAGCCAGGACTCAAACCAGAGCTCATACAGGACACCAACATGGCAGGCTTCAGCTCAACCCTCTGCGTGAGACGCTAGCTGTGCCTCTAACTCTCAAATAAATAATCTTCCTGAAAACCAAGACAGTTCTTTATTGGGCAATGTTATGTACCTTAATTAAGGCGGAAGATACACTGATGGCTATGTTTGTCAAAACCATCAAGACAATGCAAGATAAGGGGTACATTTTATTGCATGCCAATTAAATCTCAATATACAAAGTAAGTTTCTTGTCATTGCTGATCCCCATTAGGAAAAGTTGGGAAGGCAGAAGAACATCCCACAAAGAGGACATAGTCACAATTTTACTAACACCCAGAGCAGGAGACCAGTCCCATTCAGACCTATGGGTCTTTGAAATGTTTAGGGTCCCATGTCATTGGTGTTTGACAACACAGCCCTTACCTGTTCTCTCTCATGTGTGGGGTCAAGGAGAACTGGGGATGGAGGAGGGTCCCACCATGAGCCTACATCTGTCCTGCAAGGACACTCCCAGGGGCACTGCAGGAAAATGGGAAAGATCTGGCCACATTCTTGCTCCCACAGCACCTGCAGGGTCCAGCTGCACCACAGCACACACACAGGAGTGAATCCAAGTTCAGCCCTTCTCTGTGTGGCATCTACTCAAATCCCAAGATGCACTCAGGAATCTAACAGAGAAGGTAAGGGAAACCTCAGAGTTAAAGAACTTGAACCTTCTTGTGAACGCATCAATTAATATACCCCCCCAAACCCCCATGGATGGCTGCTTTGTCATTATAGCAAAGAACAGAAGCCCAAACACTCACCTAGGGAAAGTTAGAGCTGAACTTCTTTGGTAGGTTTCCTAGCAATTATGCTCACTTACTCATTTCGTCTGGGAAAGAAAGTATTTATTACTTCCATTTAAACTAATGCCATAATGACCCGCGGTGTGTTATTAATGAGATAGCTTGCTGTTCCCGTTCAATTCTCTGGCCTGCTCTGCCAGTGGCTGGAAAGGAGACACTGCTGGCAAGAACAGAGATGAAATTGCATTTGTCATCATAATTTTCCTTCCAAGGGGTCTACTCCAAGAAGACTGTGAGGTAAAGGTCCAACTCCTGACAGAGACTGGCTATGGGAAAAAGACTGAACCACACATGGCCACCCACTGAGACCACACCACAGAGCACGGGCCACAAGTCTACAGATTGGACACCTATAGGAGATACCCCCACCAACCGTGCTGTCTCTCTCTCTCTCTCTCTTCCCCCTCCCTCCCTCCCTCCCTCCTTCTCTTTCTCTCTCTCCAAGCACCAAGAATGCAAGCAAGAAAGATATGGTCATTTTCTGGGTTTCAGCAAAGTCAGGATAAGATTCCCCAGCCCCCTTAGGACTCACCAGGCCCCATTTAGGAGACCTGGACTTGACAACAGCGGAGGAGACAGCAACATCTTCCACCAGGCTACCATCAGCATTCCTGAGTAAGAACACTTACAGAGCACTTAGCATATGCCAGGCTTTGAGATAAGCCCTTTATACAAATTAATCATTTAATCCACACACAGGGCACATCACTGCCAGACATCATTTTATCCCAATTTCATAAATGAGAAGGCAGTTGCATAGAACGGTGGAGTGACAGCTACAGAGGCAGGGCTGGGACTCAACCCAACAAGGCTGTTCCAGAGCCCTGTGCCCCAGTGTGCAAAATCCAACAGATAACCTCAGCCAGTGTGAAGAGGCCAACAGCTGAATCTTGCCCCAGCACTCATTGAGTGCTGTGCATTCTCACCACCAACTCTTGTGCCTCCCAGCCACACCCATCACTCACACACACACACACACACACGCACACGCACACACGCACACACACACACAGTTTATGATGATTATTTAGGGGGTGAGGAACCTTCTTTTTCTGCAAAGTGTCATATCTATATATTTACAATACCACTATTTGCAGGCTACACAAAATTGCTAACTTAAAAGTTAGCTTGCTAAATGCACATTTGAATTTCAAGTCTCCCTATGGTTGCCTTGGCAAGACCAAACCAAATGGTCTCTTGGATCTTTTTATTAAAATTGATTCTTATTTACTTGAAAAGTAGAGACAGAGAAAGAGAGATCTTCTACCAGCTGGTTCACTCTCCAAATAGCCAGGCCTAAGTCAGAAACCATAAGCTTCCTCCAGGTCTTCCACATGGGTGCAGGGACCCACACACTTGTGCTATCCTCTGTTGCCTTTCCAGGCCATAAGAGAGAGCTGGAGCAGAAATGGAACAGCTGGAGCTTAAACCAGTGCCCATATAGGATTCCCACATCGCAGGCGGAGGCTTTATCCCATATACCACAGCACCAGCCTCCTCCTGGGTCTTCTATGACCCTATGAGCAGATATTCTCCACCTCTTGTGAAGATCACTACCATGTGCCAGGCCTGATGCTTCATGTCAGGGTTCTGAAAGGACCAGGCTGGCTATAGAGATAAGGACGCTGGAACTTAGGAAAATGCCCAGGAGGCAGTCAAGGTGGGAGCAGCTCATACTCAGATTGTTCACTGACTTGTGTATTTTCTATAGGCGATACAAATCTCAAAAGGTATCAAAAATAAGGAAATGATGCTGTGATATCTCCTCTCTCATCCCAAGCCATTGCTTCCCTGCCTACTTCAGTATTTCCTTACACAGACCTAATGCAAACACTCAGACACCTTCATGAGAGTACTTCAAAAAAGATTATGGAAGCTAATATCAGTGCAAAAAACTGTGAAATCCATGCATAGCTTTTTCACACAAGGTATTTTTCATCAATTTTTTGAAGGCCCCTTGAATGCATGGATTTTAAAATTTTCTGGCATTGAAATAAATTGATTTTTTTAATCCCATTTTCCATGAACTTCATGAAGCTCACATCTGCATAGAACTACACTCTGGCCACCACGATCATTTTGTCACCCAACAACCCCACATTTGCCAACGATTATCAAGGTACTCAAAGACCTGTAGGGCCACGCATCTGGTCTGGTAGTTCAGACATGGGTTAGAACGTCCACATCTCAAATCAGAGAACCCAAACCCCAAGTTAGCTCCCAATCCCAGCTTCCTGCTAATACAGACTCTGAAGTCAATGGGTAATGGCTGAAGTGACTGAGTTCTCCTGGTGGAAGGCATGGATTGAGTTCTGGGAACCTGGCTACAGCTTGATCCAGCCCCAGGCTCAGGTACTGTGGTCATTTGGGGAATGAGTCAGACTGGAACTCTCTCATGCTCTCTATTTCCCCCACCCTTGCCTTCCAAACAACTGCAATTTTTAAAAGAACCACATTCTTCCATTAAAAGTACATTAACCAATTTGCCAAAGACAGATACTTTACGTTGTTGCAAATTCATGCTATTATCAACACTGCCGCAATAAATCTCACACACTGAAAACATTTCCCCAGGGCTTTGCCACAAGGCTGTGAGCAGGGATACCAGAGCTTTGGGAATCAAAACCAGCCACTCCTGCCATCTGCAACCATACAATCCAGAGCAAGGCCCTGCACTCCTCTAAGCCTTTGAAGAGTAGGTTCTAGACAAACCCACCAGATCAAAAGATGCTGTGAGGGATTCGTGAGCCAGCACAGCTGAAGCTCCCCAGTGGCTCCCAGGGGTGGCCTGAGATGCGCAGGCCCCACCTCTGGCATGGACTCTTGGGCCTGATGTTGGTCCTTAGTCAGGTCACAGGTGCTGTCTGTGTTCCAGATTTTTGCCTTTGATAGCCAATGAGTCAGGACAGGAGACAGGAGAGGACAGAGCCTTCCGGGCATGAACACTTGGCTCCTCTGTCTGTCCTCAGAACTATTCCCACCCAACCTTTCTGGACTTACACATCCCTGTTGCAGGGACCTCTCCCTGATCACCTTACCATAGGTTGTGCTGATTAAGCTTTCCACAAGCGCCTTCAAGAATAAGATCAACCCAAGGTCACAGCAGAGTGGAGCAGTACCAGGAGTGGGAGGGATACTGGGCCACAGCTCCAGGGAGAGGTGGATTTACAGCAGGGGGCAGACACAGAGTTACAGGTGCCTGGTCAGGTTCACTTTATCTGGCCTCCTGTGCCCAGAGTGGGAGTCCAGCAGGAAATTACCTCTATGATTTTGGTAGAGAAAGACTTTATCAGTGAGACAAGCAAGAAAGCTCACCATAAAAAAAGACAGAATACATCTTGACAACACAATAAAGACTTCTCTTCATTAAGACCAGCAGCTAACGGAGAGAAGATATCTGTCGTGTTGAGAAAAGGCTCCATTTGAAAGTGGACAACCACATGAGGAAAAAAAAAGACAGCTATGAACAGGCATTTGACTGAAGAAAAAACAGAAGCAGTGATATGAGATGATCAATCACATCTATCATCAAGAAAATGCAAATTCAAATTCAAGTAACAGAGTCTTTTGTGCCAGAGACTTAAAAGTAAAGGCAAAATGAGGAGTTGGTGAAACTGATGGACTTGGCAGAATCTCCTACAGTGCAAACAATGGTGCACAAAGGTGTGATCACTCTGCAGAAACAAACCCACATAAACACCAATGCCAAGAGACAAATAAGAGGGTATTTCTATCAGCAACACCTGCAATTCCAAAAATCCCATAAACAACCAAAATGTCTACTAATAACAACACAGATATATAAGTCAGAACATCCGTGAAAGCACTGAAAATGGTTAGTTCACTCACTCACCTGCATCAAAGAGATGAATCTCAAAAATCCAAGGTTGAGTGAAAAAGGGCAACCACAGACGTATGGAATAATGCTACTCCACATCTATGGGACTCATAGACAGTGTAGATGAACAGCACAAGGTCACTTCAGACAGCTCATGGGAAATGGAATTAAACAGGACATTTAGAGGCCAGCAATGTGGCACATTGGGTTAAGTCACTGCCTCTCATATGGGAGCACCAGTTCAAGTCCCACTACTCCATGCTTCCCATCCAGCAGAAGACAGCTGAGGTAGCTGGATCCCTGTCAACTGTGAAGGATATCCAGATGGAGTTCCTGGTTCCTAGCTCTGGCCCGTTCCAGCCCCAGCTGTGAGGGCATTTGGGGAATGAAACAGCAGATGCAAGATCTTGCTACCCTTCTCTGTGTTACTCTGCCTTACAAATCAATAAATAAGTAACTTTGAAAATAAAAAGTTAACTTTATTTTGGTGCAAAACAATTTCTAAATCCATACATATTTTCTTCATAATCCACAATTGTCATCAACTTTATGAACATGAATTCAAAAACAAAATGATTTGGTACTAAAAGAAACTCACCTTTTAACTCAATTTTTCCTCAAAAAAGTGTTTTAAAGATCTATTTTATTTATTTGAAAGGCAGAATGACATAGAGAGAAAGAGAGATCTTCCACCTTCTGGTTCATTCCCCAAAGCCTGCAATAGCCAAACTTGGGTCAGGACAAAAAAAAAAAAGAGTCCAGAACTGCACTTGTGTCTCTTGCATGTACAACAAGCGCTCAACTGCTTATGCCATCATTCACTCCTCCTCCAGGGAGCTGGATCAGAAGCAGCACACTCTGTAATAAGATGTCAATGTTGCAAGTAGCAGCTTAATTCACTGCACCCAACACCCACCCCTCCACAAACTTTCTGAAATATCCTCCTGTCTATTTTGAGCTTCATACTTGTGTAATAAGACTATCAGAAAAATTAAGGCTTGGCTAGCACACAGTCAGGAGGCCTCTGTCCCTGGGACAGTGGAACTCCATGAGCAGCAGGAAGCACACAAAGTGATGATGGTGAGTTCACAAGCATTCATTTCACTCCTATCCTTTAACTGGAAACATGTATTATAACCACACAGAACTTTGGAGCTTTTAAAAACTATTTTAAAGGCAATACAAATAGACAATGTTCATTCACACCGAGCCCTGGGTTTTCCTGCAATGGAATCCCAGATTCCAACACATCCCAGGCTAGTAAGCTGGCCCAGAGGCCAAGAAAGGATCCTGTACCCAGGAGCTTACTACAGAGGAAACCAGCCTATTGTCCCAGACTTTTAATCCTAGCATTGTGCAACTTTAGTTAAGTTACTCCACCCATCTGTCTCTTCTAAAATAAATGTCTTATAAAATATGTGGTGTACATGGGGACTCTTTGAATATTTGTTAAATGGTTGAGTCACTATTTCTACTATCCCATGCTAACTACAACCCTATCTAAGTGTATTCACTAAAGAGAAACTGTGGCTGCAGAAACCGACACCCCATTCACTCCCTTCCCAAAACACACAGCTGAATAACATCCCAGCATTCAGAGTGGCAAGTCAGAAAGTTCCCTCTTCTGTTCCATCCAAACTTTTGATATTTCAATGTTACAGATTTTCTCTCTCTCAAATGTCAGTTTCTTTTTTATTTTTCCTTGAGCTGTCATAACAAACATACAAGTATTTTCCATGGAATTTTACCAAATGGCACATCTTAACATTTTGTAAACCGCACACACACAAACATCTCTCTTGCTCCTCTGCCAGGTCCTGTCTCAGGGCCCACAGCTCTTCTTGCTGCAATTTCTGACTGTGACCTCTGGTTCCTTACTTGGCGCCCAGTTCTCAGTCTCCACCTGGGAAGGCCATTCCCGGTCTTCTGATGGGCAAAGCAACATGTACCAGGCCTCATGCACAAAGGAGAGACCTTACCTGTGATGCTCAGTGAAGTTAGCAACCAGGCTGGGAAGAAGAGAGGGGACTTGGAGACTTCCAAGTCTCAGTTACAGAAAGAGCACATGGAGAAGTGCCTTGGCGAAGTGTCTGGACCTTCAGGTCAAAATACCCTGTTTGTAAAACTGAGCAATTATCCTACCTCAGAAGACACCCAGGTAGTTTAAATAATACCTTATATTATGTAAAGATATTTGCCGATCAGTACCAAAAAGTAGTTAAATTCCTAAATCACTTCTGCTTGACATTGGGAGGAATAAAACTGGCTTTCTTCAAATCTGTGCCTTAATTGGATTTGGCTGCAAGTGGAGTAGGGCAGGAACCCCAAAGAGTTCCAAAGGTGCCACTGGTCTTGGATGTGCACTCAGTGTGACTCCAACCAGGGCACTCAATCAGGCCCTTGACTGCCAAGTCATGGAGCAAGCAGCCTATACCCTCACTAAGGAATGAAGGTGCCACATCAGTCACACAAGTTGTGCAGCTGGGACAAGCAGCAGCAGTTAGGGTGGTTCAAATTTTACAGATAATGTGCTGGGATTTGTCAGCTCAGGATAGCAAAGTTGAAAGCAGGCAAAGGCAAGCTATCCTTGCACCAGATCCAGCAGGAGATCTCAGGGTTCCCAGAGAGCCTTAAGGCAATGGGTCAGCACCCTGGACAGCACCCTGAAGCCTATAGCCCTGGATTGGAATGGACCACATGACAAGAACAGTGCCATGTTCCTCTCTTGCACCACTGGAGCCTCGGAGGGCAATCACAGCACTTTCTATCCCTGAGCCCACATACAGTCTTGGAGTCTTTCCCAATGGAGCAGCAGCCAAGGTCACCTCCATCTGTTGGCCACAGCTGGCCCACCAGAGGAAAGCCATGGGTCAACCAGAATAAAAGAGGATGACAACAGGAAGTCTGGTGGACACTGATTGCAAACTAAGCACAAGTAGCAAAGGACAGAAAAAAACCAGGTTGATGGGTGGGAGAAGGAAGGAGAATGTAGAATGAAACGTCTGTTTCCAAACCCCTTCCCCACATCAATTCCAAGATCAAAGTTTCCCACTGCCTTGTCTCTTTCCTCATGACTCCTTCCTCTCATGTAAAAACAAATGCTGAAAACTCTACATCTACACCTATGCACTTGTTCACTCACATTGCTATTTCTGCTGTGCCCAGTTGGGCAGTGGGGTCACTGCAGGTAAATTACATGGCTGGGCTCTCCTAGACATTACTGCCCCATGAAAGACCTCATTCAGTGTTTCAGGAGAAGCTGAGTACAGGCTGGGAGAAGCAGAAGAAGGAAGCTGGCTGCCCACTCCAAGGAATTGTCAGAATTCAGGAACAACTCTGCTGGAGGAAAGACTCGCTTCTCAAACTCCATGGGAGTAAAGGGTGCAAAAGGAAGAGAACACAGGGGCAGGATCAGTGCCTTCGGGCATCATTCAGACTGCAAGAATCACAGGGTCTAGACACAATGGGCACACTGGGGAGGGCCAATCACCAGCCCTCTCTGTGGCTGAGGCTCCCAAGCCCTTCTTCCAGAGCCTGTGGAGGACTAGGACCATGAGCCAGAGAAGAGCACTGGCAGTGTCCAGAGCAATCAAGATGGAACAGGTGTGCACACTGCTCCACCACACCCTAGCAATTGCAGTGCCCACAACTCCCACAGGGCCCATGCTTAAGTGTTCTCAGGAGCTGCCCTGTGGGCCTGTGGGCACTGCTCCAAAGTCCCCAACTTGTCCCCAAGGGCTGGCAATGGGTCGGAGGTACGAGAGCCCAGGTCTTGCACAGAGCCTCCATTTTCATCCTAGCACAATGACTGCTTACTTGCCCTCCAGGCTCCTCCTTGGATGGCTTGGAATGGTGTATTTGCTTAGGAGCTGTGGACAGCACTCATGGGCTTAGAGAAGCCGGGTATTTAGGCAAATGCAAACATATGCTGATTTCTTTTCTTAGTTACATTCCTGGCAAAGGAACTATCTCACCAAGGGGTGGGGTAGGGAAAGTGATGTTCAAAGATCCACTGGTTCCTCTCCCAGCCCCAGCATGGTGGAGCAGATGACCCTCATCTGGCTAAGTGGGGGCTCTTGCTATGCAAGATGGGTCCCCAGCATCCCTGGGAGGGAACTGTGCTCTGCCTGACTTGGAGACCCCAGGGGAGGGCAGCCACACCTGCAAGTACCTGGCAATTGGTGAGACAGGGACAAGGCCAGCAGATGGGGTCAGTTGCTGTGTAAGATGTCAGCCTCAGGGAGCCTAGGAGAACGACACCCCAAATCTCTGTGTGATCTGTTACACCTGCACATGACTCTCCAGGATCTCAAAACAAAGCTGCATAAAACACATATGCAGCACGGAAGCCACTCTAAGTCAGCCTCAGAGAGCAGTGTGTAACCTACAGAGCCACTGGGAGAAAACCCAAGCCCGTTTTCTCCAAAGCACACACCATGCTTTCCTAACCAGCAAATTTTCTTTCATCACATGAGAGCTCTTCAGAGGAGCCATATCCAGGCACCATGCCCACCAACCCTTGTTTGACCGAGGCTATTCAGGGCATCCCTCCCTCCTGACCTTTGCCCCATCCACAGACCTTGACATGGGAAGACAGGTAAGGGTGGCTGCAGGTCAGGAACTGAGAAAGGCAGGCTGTCTCTGCAAGGGAGGCCTCTGAGAGAGTTCAGGCTGGTGGCCTCCACAACCACCTGCATGTACCGCCCTTCGGATCCCTGCCAGCAGCTTATTAATATTTTATTGAAAACTCGAAGATGACTCGAACTTCAGCTGTCACGATAAGGCACTGTTGCCAGGCAACCCTCATGCCTGTCTACAGATCCCTGTCTTCAGCCCCTCCCCCACTCACGAAGCTGAGCATTGGGCCCGCTCAGCATGGACCATACCCCCACTAGTTCAGGGCTCAGCTCTTGGGTGAGCCCACACCCGCACCTCAAAAGAGTGCCCACCCCTGCCCCAGCACTACTCACCATACTCACTGTCGTAGAACATGACAAACTTCTGCCAGCGCAGCTCAGTCACAAGCCGGAGCATGACGTCATTGAGACGGACAGGTGGTCTGGAGGCCAACGTGTAGGCTTCGCCGTCAGGGCTGGGGTTCAGGTGGCAGGCAGTGCGGGGCGATCCCCCGGGGTTACGCTGGACAAAGAGGTGAGGGATGTGCATGGCATCGGTGAGCGACTGCAGGGCGTTGGCGGATGCACAGCCGGTGGAAGTAACCAGGGCCAAAATCCCCTGGGTCATGAGGTCACAGGCTGGAAGCAGACAGAGGGAAAGAAAGAGAGAGGGTCAGGCTCAAGCAGATGCTGCAAAGGCCACCACCCTGTGTCCCAAGCCTGAGAAATGCCAACTCTCCCAGGGAAAAAGAGCCCAGCCCAGGCCCAGGCCACCAGCCTCACTGACCAACGTTGGAGACAGCACCAGCTAGACAACTCTGTACCCACTGAACATAAGGGAAAACAAAACCAGAAGAGGCACAGAAACAAAAATCCAGTTCAAACTGCCTCACTCAACACAGCTATTCTGTTGGGCCCCCAGTTGGTTTTGCTGCATCCCAGTAACCAATGAGCTATGATGGCTGGTGGGATGCAAGAGACCACGAATGCAAGCAAGTCAAGGAGACGTTTATCCCCAGATGACACAGGTAGCCAGTAAGATGATAAAGACAGAGCTGGAGAACAAGCTCACTTGTGCATTTCACAGAAATTGTGGGGCCAGACAGCCTAGAATGATGACAGCACAGCAAGATGCTTGGGCTGATGGGTGGGAATGGCTCAAATGGGGGTTGCATGAGGAAGAGTGAATGCCAGCAGTGTTCTCTATGGTAGATGCACCTGGGGGCTCATCCTTGAGAGGCAGCTAGGAACCACATGGGATGTCCCTTCACACTGTTTCAAGCTGCCAGAAGGGCTCTTAGGAAGACATCCCTCCCCACATACCAACTAACCACCGAGGGCTCTCATGGATGTTTAATGTGATGGCAGGATTGTGCACGCAAGCAGCTGTGATGTCACAACAGTGTCACTGGGTGGTGGCCATCATCTGGTGCACACCAGACTCCCAGCAGCAGCAGCCAAGCTCACACTCCCAGGGAGAAGGCAATGGGAGGCTGGGAAGAGGGCAGAAATTCTCCATGCCAAAGGCTGCTGCTGGCTACTTCAGGGGCTCACCCTGTGGTCACCATGAGCATCAGCCACAGGACGCCTCCAATCCCACAGTCATGCCTGAAGACACCCCGCAAAGGCCAGGGCTGAGGGTGGCAGAAGGAGATGTGGGGGCCAGTGGCGCTGTGGTGCTAGGAGTAAAGACACTGTCTGCAATGCCAGAATCCCATTGGAATACCATTCCCAGTCCCAGCTACTCCACTTGTAATCCAGCTTCCTGCTAATGAGCCTGCGAAGGGAGCAGAGGATGGTTGGAGTACTCAGGGCCCTGCCACCCATGTGGGAGACCAGGACGGACTTCCAGGCTCCTGGCTTTTGGCTCACTGGCTATTGTGGCCACTTGGAGATCCACCTCTGTAAAAGGGGAGATGTGGAAGTCTCTTAGGGATCTCACAGCCACCACTGGCCCTTTTCTTCCCAGGTTCACTCGGTATGAAGTCCTCTGGTGGCCCCCAGGACCACTGGCGATAAAGTCAAAGCCCTGTGGGCTATCTACAAGTTCTCTAGGCCTACAACCAGGCTCCCTATCATACCATACTACACCCTCAGATTCCCAGGATCACTTCTTGCTTCACATTCCTGGCCTGGCTAAGACCCCGTGTTAGCAGATTGCTGCACTTGTTCCTTCACAGCCCTGCATGCCACACATGTTAACTGGTCCTTCTGATCTGCCTCTAGTAGCAGGAGGACAAGTGTGGTGCCTGTTCTGTTTGCCATCCTTCCCCAGACACACGGTGCCCATAACCCCAGGAGTTGGTAAAGAACAATATAAACAACGGAGTAGTATGCAGCCTTTAAAAGGAACGAAGTGCTACCACCTGAGTGGCACACCCAGCGGACTGTGGCACACCCTGGGTGGAGCCGGAGGAGGTGATATTGAGTGAAATAAACCTACACAGAAAGACAAACATTGCATGTTCTCACTCCTAACGGGAAGTGACAAAAGGTAAATCTGTGGCAGCAGACAGTGGAATAGTGGTTGCCAGAGGTCAGAAAGAATAGCTAGAAGGGGAGACAGAAGGAGGCTTGGTAACACGGACCAAAATCCAGTTACACAGGAGGAATGAGTTGTATTTGAAAAGAGCTATTTAACTTGTTTGAAGGCACAGTTACACAGAGAGAGGAAAAGAAACAGAAGGAGGCAGAGGAAGGAAGAGCAGGGATCTTCACCTGCTGGTTCACCCCCCAAATGACTGCAATTGCTGGAGCTGGGCCAGACAAAAGCCAAAGCCAGGAGCTTTTTTCAGGTCTCCCACATGAGTGCAGTAGCCCAACAATTTGGATCGTCCTCCGCTGCTCTCCCAGGCAAATTACAAGGGAGCTGGATCAGAAGCGGAGCAGCAGGAACTTGAACCAGGGCCTGTGTGTATTCTAGCATCAGAGGCAGTGGCTTAATCTGTTAAACCCCAGAGCCAGCGCAAAGGGGTGCGTTCTATGGTTCTAAGCACAGTTCACAACAATTTATCACATTCTGAAAAGAATCAGAAGGGAAGGGACTGAAGCTCCTCCCTACAGAGGAATGATCAAAGTTTAAGCAGAGAGAAAGGCTAATTACTCTGATTTGGTCACGACACACTTGTTACCTGTATATTGAATGAGCACAAACTAGACAAAGAAGCTTCTGGCTTGTAGCATTGAATCAGCTCAGTTCTGGCTGTTGCAGCCATCTGGGTAGTGAACCAGAAGACAAAACACCTCCCTCTATTTTTTCTTCTCTCTGTGTACAATATGCCTTTCAAATATGCCCAGACATCATGAGCTTGGAAGTTCCATGCCCGCTTGTAGCAAGTCCTTTCTGGGCATCTATCCACAACACGCAGTCAGCACTGGAATCAGAAAAACCCAGACAACACATAACATACATTCTCTCACCAGGTCAGCAGTTACCAGCGAGCCCCGACTGCTGATGGCATGCACTGTCCTAAAGATGCTCCAATAACATGAGAAAGCACTAGTCACAAAACTGAACACGTAAATAATACAAAACTGCATGTATCTGATATCAATTAAATACAACCCAACATGCACTGAAGAAACACAGAAGGAATTATTGCAGTGGTTTTTTTTTTAAGACTGCCATTTAGAAAGAGTCCCCAGAACCGATTTTCCTCCTTTCTCTACTTTGCCAAAATGGTGTGATTTGAACATATAATTCCTTTAACGGAAGCAAAAAAAAATCTTCCAAGAGCAAGTAAGTAGGAAGCCACACAGGAAAAGCAACCATCGTGTGAGAATTTCCTCGGTGCCAAATTCCCCGTGTGTGTGTGCATATGCCTGAGTCTCAGGACAGCCAGTGGGGTTGGAAGCACTGTGTCCACCCTTTGTATAGCAAGACAGGAGGCCACAAGGACAAGGAGCAGAGAACGACAAACAGGGCTGGGCTGAGACACCACCCGGATTCCCTACACACTGCCACAGACATGGGGGGGAAATTACTTCTAAGGCACCCTCCCACTAGGGGGAAGAGGAAGAATACGAAGATCCCAGAACCACATTCTAGCTTGAGATCCTGCTGTCAAGAGCCATGAACAGGTGGACACATCTTCCTGTTGGTAGCCACAAGCAGGTGAACACATCTCCTTCCTGTGCTTCGGATTATCACACTGTAAATAAGACTCCATACACAGCACAGTTGCGACTTGGAAGGCAGCTACATCTAAGTGCCCACTCTGGGCTGTGCCCAAGGCATCCGTCTCCCACCCTTTCCTAGGACATACCAATCACCCCAACATCTCCATTCAGATCATGTCCCCGCCCCCAAGGCTGACAGCCCCTCTGCGTGGGGGGAGCTGGGCATGACTGACTTGCCACTCAGGCCACCACCTGCAGTGTCAGCCACTGGCACCCAGGCTCTGCAAACGGGGTAATTAGGGCTTGAAGCCTCTATGGGACGCTAATGGAGAGGCCCCTATCCCAGTCAATTTTCAATCCACTGTGAATGGCCTGCTAATTGGGGCACCATTCAAATGCCGGTTATTGGGAGGCTTCTAACATAAAAATAATAAGATCAAAGCCAAATCAGCCCATGACTTAATCAAGGCTGGGTAAGCCAGAACATCACGGGACTCACACCCTGGTTACCAGGGAGAAATGTTGAACTCCAGAGCCTGGCTGGACCACCTGAGTCTTAGCTGGCCATGGGCAAGAGGGGTTGTTCCTTTCCCAGTTCTTTCTTTTATTTTCTTGTTCTAAGATGATGGCATCCACTCAGCCGGGCTGCTGTGTGCAATCCAGAAAAGGCCTTTATATGTGAAGGGCATGCATATAGTTGGGTGCACAGCAGGGAATCAGGAGTTACCACCAGGCCAGCTGCAAAAAAAAAGCATTCCTGCAGCTCTCTGGAGCATGCAAGTTTTTGCGACAATCCTCTTCCTCCAATATCCTCTTGGCCACAGAGCTGATTTCTCTGCTGATTGCAGTGCAGGCTTGATAGACGGCTAAGAGCTCCCTGAGCATCCCTCATCAGCACAGCAATGAGGAAGTGGAGCAGAATTGGAACCAGCAGCAAAAGTGCCCTGACCAGTGCTCTGCAGGGAACCTAGGTCAGCCAATCGCTCAGGATTAGTTCAGGAGAGGCCATGCAGTAGTAACTCTGCCAGCATTCCTAGCCCCAGCCCCAATATCCACAATCACATTCCCACCAGAGCCCGCTGAGACATCAGATCTCACTGATTCTGACTCTGAGTAGGAAGTGACAGGAGCAGTCCCAACTTCTTCATGGGAGAACCACTAGCAACTCACTCTAGGTCAGCTCCCTGATTGCCTGCCTACCACCACACAGCCCAAGAACGTCACTTAGCTCTACAGCCTGTGCTAGGAAGGAGTGGGAAGGTACCAAGCCGCACCTCCCCCAAACAGAATCCTTGCTCAGCAACTTACTCAGGGTCTATAGGTGAACACTGGAGATAAGAGAGGGGCCCCCCCCTCAATGAAATCGCTCTGAGTATTGTCACTGGTCCATGCCCAGCCTCCCATATCTCTATGGAGACTTCCAGAAGATTTCCAGGCCAAACTTAAGGGGAGCAATATCTCCCTTCCCCAGAAGGTTTATGTGAGAAAAGACACAATCCCTGGAGTGTGCACCTGCTCATGATGCTGACTGTGGCTAGGGTCCCTGGATGCGCCATTCCCCCCAGGCACAGCCACATCTGCTCTCTTGAAAAGTTAGACCTGCTCCTCACAAGCCTTTAGCCAGCAACCTGCATGTTAGCTGGCCTCTGAGCGCCCACTTGTTACAGCAGGACAAGGCAACCAAGCCTCTGCTTGGGGAAAAGCAACCAGTTTTAGGTACCCGTGTTCCCAAGAAGCCTGGCAAGGCTCAGTTGATCTCCACAGGCAGCAGGAAGGAGATCATGCTGAGAGGAGATCTGGACTCAACCCTGGCTGCCCATGAAGGAACAATAGCTCCATAGGGGAGCCCAGCACCTCTGCCTGAGCCCACGAACAGGACTCCCAGAGCTGCCCTGGTCTTCAATAGTCTGCTCTGCCATAAGCACCACCCTCCCCAGCTACCCTCGTTATCTGTGCCCTTCCTCTGCTCCTTTCAACCGACACAGTCTTTATGAATATTTGAATTCTAATGGCTAATGCTTTAAATTAAGGTAGCATTTATAAATACTTTATAGACAATGAATAATTGACCAAATTTACTATTGTCATAACTCAGAGTAAATTATTGATCTAGGTAAAATAAATATTTTTCATCTTTTATTAAGATGTCTAAAAGGTAAACAAAGCCATCAAATGGAGAAGTGGGTTGCAGTGCAAGGCCTGGCCCCAGAGCAGTGTACCCTCCTCCACCATCCCATGGGGAGACACATGCCTTCCCAGCACAGAGCACAGTCCTGACAAGCATCCGGGCAGACCCCTGGCTTCAGTAACTCTCTTGTCAGCTCCCCAACTCCCCAACCACCTGCCGGCTCTTCGCTCCTTCACTGCTCCTACCCAATTTCCTCACACATCATCTTTTGGGGGACTCCCTCACTCCCCTCTGTTTCTATATACAACAGATCTAGTGAAATACCAACCTGGACTCCACCTGGGTAAGGTCCACCTGGGGTACTCAACTGAGATGAGCACAGCTGGGACAGGTACACCTAGGGCAGACTCACCTAGGACAGGCTCCCGTGAGGCAGATATACCTGGGATGGAAGACTCACATGGATTAAGTTCACTCAGGGCAGGTCACCCTGGGAAGGGCCTGCCTGCAGCCAGTCTACCTACTCACCACCATCCCCATCCATGGAAGCAAACAGCAAAACACAGCCATACACTTGGCAACCTGCTGAGCCCTGATTCACTGCACCACCCTTCTCAATCACCTGCTCCTCATCCCCCTCAAGCTCTCCAGGATTCTCCCTCAAGGTCAGCTCACAACCTTGCTTCAATTTTCCTGGAGAATCCAGAGGCCATCACAAAGTAACTGGACTTCTTACCCACCTGAGTACACAACGCAAGCTGAAAAAGGAAGCTGCTCCCACAGAGGGCTAGCTGGTCCTGGCCCCTGAGCTCTGGACGCTCCTGCATCCTGCCTCCTGCCTCCTCCCATTCCCAGTTCACCCTTGTATCCTCCCCTCCCTGGAATCATCAATTTCCTTATACATCTGACCCATCCCCTCTGACATGAACCCTGTTGAGGCTTCCACAGTCACTGCATAGTTATGCCCTCTCGACCCCATGGCTGGCACCTAAGACTACAGCTCAGACTTGATGCATCAGCACTGAGTTCCAAATTGATCCCCACTGTTCCTGACCCTCCCCTCTCCTGACACCCACAGCCCAAGTCCTCAAGTTTAAACTCCCAAATACATTTCAAAAGTTGCTGACTTACCCCAAGGTCACAGCCATCAGTGACCTGGGAGTGCTACATGGTAACAAGCACGTGGTACAGCCAGTAAGACATGGCCTGGGACACCCACAACTCATGCTGGAGTACCCAGGGTTCGGGTCCAGGTTCCAGCCTCCTGTTAATGCTAGCAAGCAGCAGGCAATCACCCACGTAGCTGGGTCCTTGTCACCCATGTGGAAGACCCAGACTAAATTTACATTCCTGGCTAGAGCCTGGATCAGCCCTCGCTATTGGGGGCATCTAGGAAGTAAAGCAATGGAAAAGACATATTTCTTTCTTATCAAATAAACAGAAACTTTTTTAAAGGCGCATTAGCTTTCCACTCCCCATAAAATAAAATGCACATGCCTCACAGACTCTCACAGTCATGTGTCATTCACAGCCCAGCCATGTCCTAGGGAGCCAGTCTTTGTACAGTGACAGGCGCCCCAAGCTCTCACCACCTCTGCCACACCTTCCACCCTGCCTATCTGCACGCCATGCTCCTGCCAAGAGCAGCCTGTCTAACCCACCTTCTCCTGCGTGGTCTGTGGGTCCCACCACTTCCTGCAGAGCACCTACATGGCTCTCCCCTTCTCATGGCTTGCCTTCGTTTCCCGTGCCTACTTTATGCTCATTGCCAAAGACTACCCTGTGTCGCTGCCACCTGATGCCCATTCTCTGGCCCATGAGCCCTTGCACAGAAGCACCTGTGCTACCCACCCTCCACTGCACCTGACCCAGAGCCCAGGATGGCAGAGCACAGCTGCAAACCAGCCAGAGCACCTTCAGGATCTGGGGTTTAGTGAGAGCGAGGCACAGCTTTCAGCCTGACCAGGTCCTGAGACTACATTCCATTGACCAGCGGATGAAGCCCTAGCCCACAGCCTGGAGAAGGGGCTCATGCTGCATAAAGCCAGCACAGTGCTCTAAGAACCACCAAAATCTGGAAGGAAGTGAAGGTTTGCCCAGGCCTTCCAGGAGACCTGGGCCTCGACACCCACCAGGCTGGGAGCCCCACTCCCGCTTGGCACCAAGCTCAGCCCAGCGCTGGGGTCCAATGGAACCTGGCCAAAGGGTCCCACAGAATGACAGATTACAGATATACACACACACACACACACACACAGGGACAGGCGGGATGCACAGGACCAACCAGGAGGGCAGGGAAGAGTTGGCAGCTCCGTGGGGGACAGGTCTCTGGGGCCTCGTTCTCTGCCAACTAATGAATACAAACCCATCACTGGTTCCACGGGTTGGAAGGAAGGGAACCCAGAGTGGGACCGTGTGGGCTTATTTATAGCTCTCCAGCTCCTTGTAAATGACATTTATTGCTCTGCCAGCAGAACGTTAGGCTCCTGCGCATGCACAACAGTCACAAGGACGCCTATACCACAAAAGAGAAGTTGGGACAGAGCTAAGTCCTGCCTGCCTCCAGAGAACCTTGAAAGCAGCCAAAGGACAGGGTCCCTGCAACACAGCACTCGGGGGTTCTGAGTCTCAGCCGGCCCACAACTCCAGCCTCACGACTCACTCTTTTCTTATAATTAGATTTCTTGATTTTATTATTTTATGATACAGTCCCATAGGCTCTGGGTTTTTTCTTTCCCCCACAAGTCCCTGCCCCCTCACACACACACATACACAGACACACACACACACACACTGACTTCCCCTACATCATTATAATAGTATAGTCCTTCGTAGATAGTTATAAGTCCATCATTCTGCTACTTAAGTGCATCCTGACACTGTACGTATGGACAATGGTAGAAAGTCCAGTATCCTATTGTCATGATATATTTAACAGTTACATTGGGAGTCATCTAGCATTTACAAAATGCTTCAGAAACTCAATGCCAGCAGAACAAACAACCTTGTGAAGAAATGGGCAAAGGAAATGAACAGACATTATTCAAAAGAACAAATTCAAATGGTTAACAGACATGAAAAAAATGCTCAGGCTCCCTAGCAGAACGGGAAATACAAATGAAAACTACATTGAGGTCCCACCTAACTCCAATGAGATTGACCTACATTCAGAACTCTACACCTGCTGGCCTGGATGTGGAGAGAGAGGTAGCCTCTTTCACTGCTGGTGGGTGTGTAGGTTAGTAAAACCACTGTGGAGGTCAGTATGGGAAGTGCTAAAAGAACTGAAAATTGATCTGCCATATGATCGAGCTATCCCACTTCTGGGACTATATCCAAAGGAAATGAAGTCTGCATGTGATAAAGGGATCTGTAATCTTACATCTACAGCAGTACAATCTACAATAGCAAAGACATGGAAACAACCCAGATACCCATCAAAAGAAGATGGGTAAAGAAACTGTGGTACATCTACTCCATGGAATACCTACTCAGTCATTAAAAAAGAATGAAATTCTACCATTTGCAACCAAATGATCCCAACCAGAGACCACTATGCTCAGTGAAATCAGTCAATCCCCAAAGGTCAAAGATCATATGTCCTCTCTAATATAAGGCAACCTTCATGCGAAATACAAGACCAATAGCACTTTCAATACTGTTTTTGCTGCATCTAAGGAGTTTTGATATTTTTGCTTTTATTTTCATTCATTCAAAAAAGATTTTTTTTCTTATTAACATAGGTCCTTCAGTAGCATCATTTGCTTTCTTTGATGCATCATTATCTTCTTTTTTGTTTATTTTATTTTATTATTACTAATAACATTGTATTATGTGACACAGTTTTATAGGTACTGAGATTCCCCTTTCTTTTTTGTTTCTTCAGCGACACATTGGTCTTTCAGCAGCATGTTACTTAATGTTGTTATTACTTTTTTTTTCCTGTTGATTTTGTTTTATGGCTTTTCATTTGAGTGGATGCATAGTAACTGTGTATTAGAGACTAGCATATCCAGATGTGAAGACACAATGAAGTATGCATTTCTACTTCCAAACCAAAGATGACTCACTTCTGAATGAGCTCAACGGGATCACACAGTACAAGTTAACCCCTTTCCAGGGCAGGGCCTAACCACACCTCCTAAAGACCCTCATTTCCTCCCCGTGAATGCTTGTGTTCTAAGGAGCATCAGTGCCACCTGCTAAATGAGTCACCCCAGGGAACGGACAAGTTGGGTTTGGTAGAGGTGAGGGAAAAACTGCCTCGTCCTAGAGCAGTACCAGCCATGGGCAGCACAAGCAGAAGGAAGGTCCTGGACTTCACAGCCTCCTGGACTTGGTCCTGAACCCAGTCAGACCTGGGCTCACTGCAACTGATTCTTCTCCAGGAGGAGGGACAGCTCCAACGCAAGAAGAGCATGACAAGGACCTTGGGAGAACATAGCGCCGTTCTCGGACTGCAGGCAAAGGGAGAGAGAGAGAAGCAGCAGGATTTGACCACTGCTGATTTCACACTGCTAGAGGCCAGACACACAGGGCTCCAGAGCCATGAAGAACAGAACTGTTTCAGAGAGGGTGGTGATAGGGACTGGGGCAGCACAGGGAGCAGCCCATGGACTCAGCCATTCCTAGAACACAGTCTAAGAGAATGAAGACAGAAACACTCCTGCATGGCCACATCTACAGCAGACTGTAGCCAGAAAGGGATCACCCCAGGATAAGCAAGAAGGTGCTTTCAGCTCTATTTAGGGCAAGACAAAAGAAGGAAACGGGAATGACAGGGCTTCTGGTGGGGGGAGGCAAAGACACAGCCCCCAGTTACTGCAAATGTGCACTAGAAGGAAGCTGCCCCCTTCCCGATTACAACCAGGGCCACACAGCCCAGCCACCCCGACACTGAGCCCTGTGGCCTCGCTGGGACATGGCTGCTGCTGTCCTAGATTGGGTAGGGGAAACAGGAACCAAGACCTAAGCTGAGGGTGTTGCCCAAAATCACAGAGGAGCAGGGCTCCACCCCGAGCTGCCTCCAACCTCAGAGCTCAGGATGCAGCCCAGGAGACAGATAGGCAGGCCCACCTTCAGGGCCCTGTGCCTGCAGGCAGACTGCATACTCTGCTGAGCCGCAGTCCTCCCCAACCCCAATCCTGGAAATGGGCCCCCATCTATCTTTACCACCTAGTGCTTGCTGCCAAGAGTGACTCAAGTCAAACAGGAGTGACTCCTGATGTCAGGACAGGACCTTCTCACAGGGGACCCTGGCTTTTAGAGACCCAGGTGAGCTGAGGAGTGGGTGGAGCTTGTGTCCCACCCCTAGCCCGCTTGTGTGAAAACCAAGACAAACCTCTCAGCAAGAGCAAGGCAGTCGCAGCTCTGCTGAGCAGGAAAGCCCAGGACTCGCCTAGCAGAACAGCAGCATGGCTTGGTCCTGGGGAAGAGGCAAAACAACAGGGCTGTGGGCATCGTGCAGATATCTGCAGGCAACACCTGGGCCCAGGGGACGAGAGTGTTCCCACACTCCCAAGCAGCTCCAGCAGGAAGAGGTCTGGCAGCCCTTCCACCTGGCTGTCCCTGGAGCTAACCTGCTCTCCTAGCAACAGCACAGAAGCGCTGAACACCAGCACCCCAGACCCAAAGCTCCAGCCAGCATGGACAAAACCAGGCCCCCAAGCCTGCTTTCGGCCTTCCTTGTACCTCTGAGCCTCCCAAGCTCAGCACCAGTGATCCCCACTCTCCTCCTGCCCTTACATTTGCCTCCTGAAAGTCAATTCCAGCTACACACCAGGCACAGCCCAGGCCCCAGTGATCCTACCTATCCATCCTGAGGGACTCTACGTCTTTTTCTCCATCCCAGCTCTGGGCTTGCAAATCCATGCATGCACCTGTGTGTGCATGTGCATGAGCACACCTGCATACAGCCGTATGCGTGGAGCTGGTGGGACTCACTCACAGGCTATCACTCCCACTCGCCCCCACTGCAATGCCCTAGCAGAGCTGTCTGCTACAGAGGACAGAGCTCCAGTCTCTCCCGATCCTGGGCTCAGAAACAGATTCCAAGGATGAGTAAGCCAGGAGCCTCACCTCTGAGCTGGCGGCCTGTTCCCCCATCTTTACTGGCTCCATACTCCATGCTCCAGCTCCAAGGTTTCACACTAATCCTGCAAGGCCAGGCCACACTAAGTCTGCTAGGCCAGCAGACTTCTGGGGCAACTTTCAGACTCCCAAAGCATAAAGCTGGGGAAGGGAGGGCCTGAAGGCTAGACTTTCCAACACCTGCACCTGCCTAAGATTCTTACAGTACTGTTCTCCTTCCTCCCACGGAAGCACCTCGTCATCATAGCCCCACCCCACACAAGTGCCTCCTTCTCTCTGAGGGTTCTTCACCAGCAGTTAGGATAACCAAGGCCCTTCCTCTGCTGCCTTCCCTGCCCCCCTTATTTCACACAGGATTGCAACTCATACTGCTTCATGAACTGTGGGTCCCCGTCACCCCCTTGGACTGAGTACTTCTCTGATCCTAACATCCAGAGCCAGCAGGACTTAGCTAATGGCTGTAATTCTGGCCCCAGCCCACCCACTATGACTGGGCAGCCTGAGACGGCAGTGTTCATCTGCAAACCTTAGGCCGAGGTGGTCATCCCATTCGGGCCTGTCCCTGGGACCAGCATGCACAAACACCTCAATCCCTTCCAACTGCCTGGGCAGGGAGGCAGCCTTCTGCCCCACTGCCTGCTGAGGACCAGGACAGAAGCACCTGAATGGTCCACTCACACTCCCACCCTGAGCCACTGGGCTCTGCACAGAGGGGCCCCCAGTCCATCCACTGCCTTTCTCAATTCCATGACTACAGAGCCAATTCCAGATGTGAATCTGGAGCTCTGGGCTGCCAGCTGCACCATGTCCCTCAGCCCATGTGTGTGGCCGTGGCCCCTTCTCAGGGACACCTCCACCTGGGTACCATACCCCATGTGCTCTTCCCTCCCTGCCACTGCCCAGTCCAATTCTCCACTCCCTCCCACCTTCCCACTGCCATCAAGCACCCAACATGCCTTGCAGACAAACCCAGGGAGATGAACAGGGAGGTAGGCTCTTCACTCTCCCCTCTTTGTCCCAGCCCCTCATCACAGGGCACCTAGGATAAGGGTGCAGCTGGGGAGGTGGTGGTGAGGGTGGCTCCACACCTGTCATGAATACATCCAGACCAGCAGTTGCCATCCACACGTAAGGGTCAAAGCTCGTGAGAAGTGATTCAGGGCACTGTGTCCTCTTCTGTCCATCATGCATGGCGGCTCCTCCTGGGATGCAGCCAGAGCTACTCCAGAATCACAACAACCATGAAGTCTACAAGGCCCAACTCTATCATAGGGATGGGGCTCAGGCTGCTCTCTAACCTGGCTGGACTCTGCTGAGGAACCCAAAACCAAACGGGCAAGTGAGGCCCAAGCTGATGGCTGGCAAGGTGGGCATGGCTAGGGCCATCTTTTGTCAGCAGTGCTGTCCCCAGGCAAGGTAGCCAGATGTGCAGCTCTGCAGGTGAGGGTCACATGGGCTGGTTCCCAGCCTGGCATCCACTGCTGCAGTTCTCCCCTTCATTCACTCCAAGTCCTGGGGGCAGGGGTCCTGCTTCCCAATACATCATTATAGTCCCAACACTGCTGCCATCACAGCAACCAGTCTCCAGAACCAACTGCACTTCTTTCAAAGAATGAGTCAGGCAGGGCAAGGGTTGGGGAGGGAACAGCTGCTCCTGCTCAAACACCAACTTCCAAAGGGATACCCCCAGGAGCAAAGGCCTCTTGAAACGGAAAAGAGGACTCTGAAGGAACTGATCTGGCCTCCAAAGCTAGTTTGGCCAGCATGCAAGCCCTGCAGCCTGGGGAAGTGGAAACAAAGCCCTAAGGACACAAGCCATGGGCATTCGGGCCAGGCTCATGCTGAGCCCCAGCTCAGGGAACGCTCCCTCCAGGGACTGGCCCAGGGACATTATCCATCTCAGCAGCTACCACTCCTCACCACCACTCCCTCCCCTAGGTGCTGCAGAGCAGATGGGGAGAGAAACCAGAAATCTCCCGTACCCAGTGGAGACTGGAGGGGATCTTTGCCAGTGATAATGAAAATTTTCACAGTAGCAGATGCTCAGAGAAAATTGAAAAACAATACTCTACAACAACCAAAAAAAAAATTCACCAAAATCAGAGAGGAACTTCAGAGGAGCCTGATTTGTTGGGGCTCGGTCTTCCCATCAGCACCAATGCAGCAACAATAAGACAGACTGGGAGCAACAGCCTCCCCAGCAGGGAAGCAAGCTACCCCCACCCCCTAAGCCTCAATTCATCAATCTCTCCTATGCTGGGGACAGAGGAGTGATGCAGATCTGGCCCAGGCCCTGGCAGATGCCATCTGGAGGGAACTTGCAAGTGGACCAGGATGAGGTTATGTCCAGGAGGTGGGGAGGAGGTCATATGATGAGGGACAGGTGGATGCTCGGGAGGGAATGAGGACAACCCAGGCTGATGGTGCTGTGGGCAGTCCGTGTGGTCTGTGCAAAGGGGCACAGCTGAGGCCAGGTGGCTTTTAGGATGAAGGGGAAGGTGAGGTCTGTAGCGGAAGGTTTGTGAGCACAGCTGAATGGTTTTATTTTCTTTTTTTTAAAAAAAAGATTTATTTATTTTTATTGGAAAGTCAGACATACAAAGAGGAGGAGAGACAGAGAGGAAGATCTTCTGTCTGTTGATTCACTCCCCAAGTGGCCACAATGGCCAGAGCTAAGCTGATCCGAAGCCAAGAGCTTCTTCCAGGTCTCCCATGCAGGTGCAGGGTCCCAAAGCTTTGGGCCATTCTTGGTTGCTTTCCCAGGCCACAAGCAGGGAGCTGGATGCGAAGCAGGGCTGCCAGGATTAGAACCGGTGCCCATATGGGATCCTGTGCAAGATGTTACACCCTAGAAGAGACAGCCTGGCAACCATCCGAGAGCACCAGAGTTCAGGAGATGGGCAGAGCTGTGCCACGTAAATGTGTGAGTCAGAGTGGGCAAAAATGGGCAGCAGGCCCCTCCTTAGACCCCTAACTGGAGGACAACAAGCATCCCCTTCCTCACCACCAGGGACACAGGCAAGCAGGAGACAAGAGTGACAGGTGCACAGAATACCATTGCCACTAGATAGGGGCCCACATGAGACTGGCTCAGCTGGGTCACAGGGTCCCTTCCCACTTGGACAAACATTCCCAATGTACTGGGTGTGATTCTGAAAGGCACAATGAGGTATCCCCAGCTCTGGGCTGGGAGATTCAGAGGAGCCCCAGAATACCATGTCCTGCTCCTTGCAACTTGCTGTCCATTCGGCCATTTTCCTCCAAAGAAGCTTCCTCCTGTAGGATGGTAGGGTTTGGATGTCACAGGAGGGCTTAACTGGCACCCAGCACCAGCCACGCCCCACAGCCAAGGCAGAGCCTCTCTTTCCTCTTCTGCCCAAACACCTTCCCTGGAGAACAGCAAAGGGACAAGGGAGCTGAAGACACAGCCACCAAGACCCATATCAGAGTAGACTCGGGGTAGGTGTTGTGGCACCATTCGGGAGGATTCCAAATTGAAGTGCTGGCTCAAATACCACCTACTCTGCCTCCCATCCAGCTACCTGCCAAAGCTCCAGGGAAAACAGTGGAAGATGGCTCTAGTCCTTGAGCCCTGGCCACCCATGTCGTAGACAAGGAGGAAAGTTCTGGTTCCTGACTTTGGGCCTGGCCAAAATCCAGCCACCGGATGGAAGTTCTTTCATCCCCTTTCCCTCTCCTTCTCCTCTCCCTCCTTCTACTTCTCTCTCCCCACTCTGCCTTACAAAAACCAAATGCATTTTTTAAGGTGTATTTATTTTTATTGGAAAGGCAGATTCATAGACAGAAGGAGAGATGGAAACACCTTCCATCCGCTGATTCAGTCCCTAAGTGGCCACAACAGCTGAGCCGATTCGAAGCCAGGAGGCAAGAGCTTTTTCCAGGTCTTCCATGTGGTTGCAGAGTCCCAAGGCTTTGGACCATCTTCCACTACTTTCCCAGGCCACAGGCAGGAGCTGAATGGGAAACAGAATAGCCAGGACATGAACCAGCACCTTTACGGGATCCTGGCACACACAAGGCAAGGATTTAGCCACTAGGCTATCACACCAGGCCCAAAAGTACATTGTTTTAAAGAAAGAAAGAACAGAGACTGGGAAGAAGCCAGGGCTGGGGCTGAGCCGTGTGAATATACCTGCTACACACGCACACACAGGCAGGTAGCTCTGCACTGAAGAGGAATCCCATAGGTTTGTGTCAGAAGCCACTCTAGCAAGGTTGGTGAGCTGCTTCTGGGCAGGTCTGGAGACCCAGCACAGGGCTCTGGCCTGCCCCACACAGCCTCCCTCTCCACAGGGCCTCCGTTCCCACTAAAGGCAGCCCAGCACCAGCCCCGAGGCAGGTGCACTGCCTCTGCAGCCAGGCTACAGCCCACTCCCCAAGATGTGATGAGGTGGTGCTGTGACAACATACATTAGCCCTCATTACTTAGACATGGAGACACAGAGGGAGTGGACACAGGGAGCAACATGGGCCAAGGGAGGTCCCACTCACTCTGAGCAGACTGTTCTGTACCTGGCAGCTACCTGTTTGTCACATTGGAGCCACTGGATGACTCAGAAGTCAAGATTTGTGTCCCTGTTTTTAAGATGTGAGCGCTGAGTCAGAGAAGCAAAACTCCTTGCCCACGTTCACACAACATGAAGGGAATAAAGCTTCAGATTCAAGTAAATCTGACTCTCCAGCCCCTTCTGTTTCCAGTCTCTCAAGCAGCACAGGTGAGGACCACAGAGAGCAGGTGAGGACCGAGGACCAGCATGTCAGACTGATGTTCCAGGTCACGTGAAAAAGAAAACCACCCATGCTCTCATCTCAGGCGCCTGTTCCCACAGCAGGACTCCAATTCCAGTCCCTGCCCACCGCTCCTGAACTCATGGAGTCCCAAACACTGCCAACATGCACAGATGCATGCATCTTTTAGCTACATCTCTTTAAACTGCATCAGCCTGCATGAATAGAAGGAAGATGCCACTGGCAGTTGGTGATCTGAGTGTCGGTGTCTATCTAGGCACCGCCTTCCCCAGTCTGGCCTTCCCTTCCTCCCAGAGCCTTCCTAGAAAGCTGCCCATGGTCCTACATAACAAACAGGACAAGAAGTGAACCCCAGGGGAGACAAATAGCTTCTATCCTGAGGGCAAACAGAGTGCACTCACACATATACACTGTGTGGCGCACACACACAACACCCAGCACTCGGCTCAGCCTGCAGCTTCTCTGTCATCAGTGAATAGGGTGAGCTGGGGGAGGTCAAACGACATCAAGGTCACTCCAGAGTCCCCAGGGAACAGGTGACCAGGGAATGCTCATTAGAGGGGTGAGTCAGACCAAGGCCAGATACAGGGGCCAGCTTCACACACAGAATTCTACTACTGTGCCCCAAGCTTGCCAACTGGTGCAAAGAAACAGGGGAGAAGAGAGAGGCAGGGCCCTCACTCAGGCCCTCCTACTGGCCAAGGGCTGCCATTTGTGCCAGGGCCCTGCAGATCACACACTAAGACCCTCAGGTCTCATGCACCACCTGCTCCTCTTCTACTGCGAGGTGGCAAGGTCGGCTGTCCAGGACATGCTCAGCACTTTTGCTCTACACAGTTGCCTTCTCTTCAGGTGTTTTTTAAAAGGATGCAACCTCCAGGGAAGTGCTACTCGAGACTGAGAACTGTAGAGTGTGCAGGGGGCTTAAGTACGAAGGGTATTCAGATGAGGGGTACACACTGCTCACTGCAGCTGGCACTCCCCTTGAACAAGCAGCTCTGCAGGGAAGAGGGCTGGTGGCCACAAGTTGATCTGCAAGGCACTGGAGGGCTCCCGCCTCCTGGCTCAGGCCCCATCCTGGGCTTCACTGGTGGCACCAGTACCCTGGGAGGAAGCAAGAGGAGCCCCAAGGTGTGGCCAGGAAGTGCTAGGGACTGGCCCACATACCTTGGGAATCCCTTCCTTGAGTGACAGCGCCCTTTATTCTGGCCAAGCAGTTTTGTCTCAGCACCCACAGAGAGAGAACCTTCAACATGACCCAGAGTCAATGGGCTTCAGCTAACCAACTTGCACGATGCTGTAGTGACGATGCATGTTGGAGGATCAGCTCATTATCACAGCTGGCCCATGCCTAAAGAGGAGGAAGTGGGGCGCTCCAGGGACTGCTCATCAGAGCACTGGAATTTCAAAGGCCCAGTTCTGTCACAACACCCAGCCACAAAGTGAAGAGCTTGCAGGTGGGGCAGCACAAGGCAAGGAAAAGGAGAAGAAGGGGAAAAATAAGATCCCAGAACCACACCCCTAGAAAGAGACCTTATGTGCCCTACAGGGACAGGCAGGGCCTCTGACCAGCCCACCTCTGACCACCACACACACACACACACCATGCACATGTGGGGCACACACTGCACATCACACATCACAGCACATGAAGAGAGCATGCCACCCACACATGCCATACTAGACACACAAGCCCATCATGTATACATTTGCCACATACCACAGACAGTGAATACAATACACATGTACAAACCATATATTGTGCATACCACAAAAAGCACACACAAATATATGCACAAATCTCAAAATGTACACTGCACCGCACATACATATGCAAACAACCACACACTATTCATATAAGCACAAAACACATGTACATGTCATGCACTATATACACTGCATACAACATACACAGAAATACTCATAGGTCTACCATGTGCAATACACACATGCATGCATCACGCATCACACATACCACACACAACACACTCACATCATGTATATGCCTGTCAGCACATGTACTGCACACTAGACACGCACTATGTATATACACATACATACAAATCACTCCTAAGCAAACTCCTGGCAGAGCCACCTCCCTAAGCTGATCCCTTGGAGCACTGGACACAACCTACACCTCCCACACCCAGTGCTTTCCAGAGGATCCAATGTGTTCGCAGCAACAGGAGACACCTGTGGACAGGAGCCAAAAGGCAGGGCCAGCCTCTCTCCTCCAAGCCAGTTGGCTGCCAAGATCCTTTCTGTCCCAGCCCATGGCCAGATGCAGTCCCCGGCTGAGCTCAGCAGCTCACCCTCATAACAGGGCAGCCCTGGCCTAGCCACCTGCTCTGCTCTGGGACTTCATGCCCATAATGTATCTTACACAACACGCAAAGCAAATGGAGGAGGAGGCACCCGGGCTGTGCCACTGCAGCCTCAGAGGCACCCAGCAGCCCCCAAAGAACATGGACATTCAGGACATGCCTCCCCACTCAGTCCCCACACAGTCCCCTATACAGGTGTAGTTTCCCAAAGAGGAGAAGCTGGGGAGCAGCTGAAGTCAACCGAAAGAGACCAGAGGACAATAGCAGCTGGGGCTGCCCCCTCCCCCAGAAGGGACCCTCCTCCAGGGCAAAGAATGTCCGCAAGCCCAGCACTGCAGAGTGGACAAGTCCTAGAATGCCCACAGAACTCCACAGCAGTGGTGACTGCAGCCCTTGCCATCTCATCCTCCCATCCCAGCCTCTCCCCTACGTTCCTCCTCTACCTTAGCTCCTCAAGGATGCCAACTTCCACAGGACCCTCATGAGCTCACCCCAACAGGCCCATCCAATCCTTCCCCAACACCACTAAACTATGAGCTGCTAGAAGACTGAGGCCACACTTCTTTTGTGCCCAGATCTTGGGTCCCAGCATCGTGCCTGGCACACCACAGATGTACAGAAAACACTGAGGGAGGGAAATGGATAATGACCACAGAAGGATGGATGGATGGATGGATTGATGGATGGATGGATGGATGGATAAATTGAAGAAGAAACATGAAAGAAAAAGGGTAGGGAAGGGGAAGAAGAAAAAGAATTGAAGGGAGGGAAAGAGGATGGATGGATGGGGTAGGGTGGTGATAGTGAATGAATGAAGGATGGATGGATAGGTGGGTGAGTATGCAGGGGAATTAAAAGGGGAATCAAGGAAAATAAATGGATGAATGGATGGACGGATGGGAGCTTAGAGAAGAACCACAGATAATCAGCAGCTGACCTTGCTCTGGCCTTGGTTCCCCAAACTCACTCTAGGCCACCAGAGCACAAAGCAAGCACTTAGAAGGATTAAATCATTGATACAATGAGACAATGGGAATCACTAGAGAGTGCTCTGTGTGGCGGGCAGCTGCTACAGCTTCCCAACAGTCAGGCTGCATCCACCCACCAGTCCTGCTGCCAGTAAATTTTACCTGACACTCTGGTCAGGCCCCCCCAGAGCCACGGGTGTCAGGCCCAAAGGACAGATCACTGGGGCATGGGCCTACTCAGCCAGGACCAGCAGCAACACTGCTCTCCCAGGTCCCCAAGGTCCAGTAGGGACAATGGTGACTCAGGAGCTGCAGACAGGAGCAGAGCTTGAAAAACCCAGAAGCCCCAGGAAGTAGATATGTGGCTACCCCTCTGCACTGCCCACTCCCCAGGTTCATGTCTGACAGGGCTGGTGCTCAGAGACAGGTTTCCACTCCTCTTCCATGCCTAAGGAATACTGGAACCTTGGTTATTGGCCAGGCAATGACAGAAAAAAAAACAGGACTCCAGCCTGCCACTTGCCAGGAGCTCCCAAGCAAGAGTGAGTAGTGTGGAGGATGCTGCCACACCCAGTTGGGAGAGACTGCCTCGGGCCAGAGCAGAACTCCATGACTTCAAGAAGTGACTGGGACCACCCTGGCCAGTCCCCCTTCTATGGGAGCAAAAAGGCCACAGGATCACCTGCCGGGGCTTGAGCCCCACCCCGGGCACTATGCTGCCATGATATGCAGCTCAGCATGAGCACCCAGGAGTCAGGTTACCCCAAAATCATGGCCAACCTCTGCCACTGTCCTCCTGCACACCATCCCTTGTGTGAAGTCCTGCCCAGATGCTGCTGCCCTGGCCCCCATGCAAGGCTGTGTTCCTTGCCAGGTGCCACGACACACAGCCAGGTGCCATCCCACATACACAACCCACCTGGGGATCCTGGAGCAGAGCAAGCTCTGCAGGTGCCTGCCAACTGGACTAGTGACTGTCCATGAAGCCCTTCCTGTGAAGCCCAAAGGCTTCTCCCTGCCACCTCTGCGTGACAGCACCAACTGCAGATCAAGGAAAGCTGCAACCCTTCCATTCCACACCTGAGCCCCTCCCTGTTCCCTGACAAGTGTCTCTGCTTTCCCACATGTGGCTTTCTCCATTGGCAAAACTACCCCCTCTCGTTTGCCCCATGAACTCCTGCTCATACTCCAAGACCTCACGCAGCTGTCACCACCTTCAGAAAGTCCCCACGATTTCTCCCAGGTCTCTTCTCTGTGCCAACACAGCTTACCTCCCCTTCCAGGCTGGGAACACCCTTAGGTAGGACCATGTCTGAACCATCTGTTCATTGTCCCACCCAGGGATGACAGGAAGGAGGCCAGGCCTTGAGCATGGCCTATGAAAGACCCCCAGTAACCTCGTGTTCATCCAAGCTGCCATCCCGGGTTCCCTGAAGTTTCCCCAAGGACACAGCCCCTTGGCACTAGGTTCTTTTACAAAAATCCCCAAATTCAACCATGGCTCCAGCAAACCTAAAGCTCCCTGATGATGGTCAAGGGCAGAGGGAAGTGCTGCCTGCCCAGTCAGGCTCCCAGAAGGGTCTGTGATACACATTTTGCAATTGGCAGAAGTCATGCGTATCAGCAAGTTATCCACAATCACAACAGAAGTGGCTGTCTACTGCCGGGCCCTGGCCATGCGCTCCCAGCTCTCAAGAGGCTGTCCTGTGAGCAGGGCAGCACGGATGGGGGTCCCCTGGGGACAGAGGCATCCTGTGGACCCTTTCCTTCTGCAGATGCTCAGAGCACAGTCCCTGTGCCCAGCCATGGCCCTTGTGGCTTCAGACTCAACAGCCCACATTCAGTGGAGTCCCATGCACTGCGCCAAAGCAGTCTGACAGCAATCTCTCGCTCTCCATGTGCCCAGAGAGACCACGTCCCAAGCAGGTGTCCAAGCTGATCCACATGCAAAGCTGTGGATAAAGACTGCAACCCAGGCACCATGGTGTCTCTATTGAATCTTGACCTTTCCACCTATCTCTTGGGAAGAACAATTCTTCCTGCTGGGCCTGTCCAGGGGGAGCAACTGTTACTGACCTGACACATGAGGCAGAAGTAGGGGGGTGCCCTAACTACCTGAGGTCCACCCTGTACCTTCTGTGCCTCCAAATGGTCCCCCCACCCTACACTCTTCCCTAGTCTGTCTCCCTCAAGGATCAGCATGTGCCCACCATTCCCCATGGCCTGCACACATCGTGCCACTCAGCTCTGGTTCTGCAGGAATGAGGGAAGGTGAGAGTGAGTGTTAGCCTCTACCATCTACCTCTGCTCACAACATCTGTGCTCCCTTCCCAGGGCTGCGTGCTCAGTTATCACTGCACTTGGGCTTTAAGGGAGAGATACATGGATGGTGGAGGGGGCCACAGGCATCCTGAATCCCAGCTCCCCCTTCTCTGTCCAAATGTAGCAACTATAGGGCTGGCATCATGGGGTAGCATGCTAAGCCTCCACCTGTGGTGCCGGCAGTCCACTCAGCTCTCAGTTCAAGTCCTAGCTGCTCCACTTCCAATCCAGCTCCTTGCTAATGCATCTGGGAAAACAGCAGAGGATGGCCCAAGTCTTTGAACCCCTGAGCCAACATGGGAGACCCAGAAAAAGCTCCTGACTCCTGGCTTCAGACAAGCCCGGCTCTGGCCACTGCAGCCATTTGGGGAGCGAACTAGTGGAAGCTAGATGCAGTGGGAATAAGAGGAGAGAGTTTAGTAGAGGGAAGGGGAGCAAGAAGCCTGCATGCCATTCCGCTTTTTCAGTTCTTCTGGAAGAATACAGAATACTTGAGCAGGGCTCAGAACCAGGCTTCCATCTCGGGATATTAACAATTTCTATTTTCCACTGTTCGTCTTCCTCGCAGTCCTTTGCAGGGAGAAGTCTATAAACATTTTTTTTTTAAGAAATTGAATTTTGATGAGCTCAGCTAGGGAGTGCTTTGCATCTGAATGGGAGCTGATTAGCCAGCACTTCCCCCAGCTGAGTGGCCCGCCACTGCCTGCCTTCCGGAGAGTTACCAAGTCAAGGCGGCTGCTTGACTGGGGCGCCTCTAATGAAAAAAAAGTCATGCAGCATGTATTATTGATGTTCGACTCTGATAAATACCCCTCATCCAAAATTCTTCACTCACAGAAATCCTTCGGGATAATTTCCCAGGCTAACCAGAGGGAGCGGGGAGGATGGCAGCCAGTCCTGCCCAGGGTGCACAGGAGAAGTCCCCACAGAGGGGACTGTTGTGGCACAGCAGGCTAAGCAGCTACCTGCAACACAGCCGTCATGTATGGTTGCTGGTTCTCATCCTGACTGCCCCAATTCTGATCCAGCTTCCTGCTAATACATCTGGAAAAAGCAGTAAAGGATGGCCCAGGTGCTTGGGCCCCTGTACCCACACTGAAGATCCAAAGACTTGGATGGAGTTCCTGGCTCCTGGTTTCAACCTGGGCCCAGCCCATTTGGGAAGTGAACCAACAGATCAACAGATGGAAGCTCTCTCATTTTCACGCCCTCACACCCCTCCCCACTCCATGAGGGGGGGGGGTATATTTCTCTCCCTTTTTCTGTAACTCTTTCAAATAAATAAATCTTTAAAAAAACTTTTTTAAAGATTTATTTTATTTTATTGGAAAGTGAGATATACAGAGAGGAAGGGAGACAGAGAGGAAGAACTCCCATCTGATGATTCACTCGCCAAGTGACCATGAAGGCTGGAAATAGGCTGATCCAAAGCCAGGAGTCAGGAGCCTCTTCTGGGTCTCCCACGTGGGTGCAGGGTCCCAAAGCTTTGGGCTGTCCTCGACTGCTTTCCCAGGCCACAATCAGGGAGCTGGATGGGAAGTGGAGCTGCCAGGATTAGAACCAGCATCCATATGGGATCCTGGTGCATGCCAGACAAGGACTTTAGCCACTAGGCTACCGCACCAGGCGTGTTCTTAAAAATTTTTTTACACCGCATCAGCCTGGGGTTCTTGGACAAAGCCATCAAGATGGGAACCCTCAGCTGCAGAGGGACCCCAGCTATGACTCGTCATCCAATTCAGCACAACTTCTATCACTGTTACCATTTGAGAGAGACAGAGATCCCATCCACTGGTTCATTCCCCAAGTGCCTGGAATGGCTGCTGCTGGACCAGGCCAAAGCCAGGAGCCAGGAATTCAATGCAGATCTCCCATCTGGGTGGCAGCAACACAGTTACCTGAGCCATCATCACTGCCTCCCAGGCTGCACATCAGCGGAAGCTGGAGTCGGGAGCTGGTCGCAGCCGCTGCGATATGGGACGCTGGTGTCTTACCTGCTCAAACATCTGCCGCGGCACAGTCTCTGGGGAGACGGCACTCAGGCTGATGCCCAGGTCAGAGGCCACGCCCAATGGGGCTTTCTGGGCCATTCAGGGTCACATACAGGCCCCCCACAGAAGCGTGTTACCACCACCACTCCTGTTTCACGTTCTTGGGATGTTCCTTTGGTGAGGGCCTTCAGCATAGCTGCAGAAGCCTTTTGACCCCATAAGGATGGCCCTACTGTCCCCTGTTCCCAAGCAGAGCAGACCCCACTGACCAGACACCACCTCCCTGCTCGGCTCTCTCTCTTCCCATCTGTCTGCCTGCCCTGGCTGCTCCGAGAGATTCCAATTAGAAGCTGCAGGGCCCTCCAGATCCACTCCCTCCCTGGGCTGCTCTGGGAGGCTGGCCCTCAGCGAATCCACACGAGATAGTGGGTTAGCCCTGCAGAGACCTATGAGCAGAGAAACATCTCCAAAGGAATAGGGAGAACGTGAGCCAGCCCTCAGCCTCCTGCCACGCCCACACCCTGCAGGAACACAAACAGCCTCCCTGCCCCAAAACCCAGACCCTGGAACTGGACCCCCCTCGGTGCTCCAATCTGCCGCCCAACCCCAAGCGGGACCACAGGCTCCTTGCGAGCTTCCCCAGGCTGACATCTGCTGGTTGGCAGCATGGACAGAGGGCTCCAGGATTATGCTCTGCCTTGGCTATAAACTGGCAGTTATGAGTCCTTAGCAAGACTTATTTTTTTTAAATGCAGTACATTGAAGTATAAATTATATACTGTGAGATCCACCCATTGTGTACTTTTTAAAGTTTTAGCAAATTTATACACAGGTGTGCCACATCTCCATTATGTAGCTTTTTTTTTTTTTCAAAAGAGATCCATTCCTTGACTTTTCTGTTTGTTTTAAAGATAGAATTACAGGGAAAAAGGGAGAGACAGACAGACGGGTTTCCCATCCACTACTTCATTTCCAAAATGGCCACCACAGCCAGACCTAGCCCAGAAAGAAGCTAGGCACCTGGAACTCCATCCAGGTCTGCCACACGGAAGAAGAGAGCCACCCCCTTAGGACATCATTCACTGCCTTCGCAGCAGCATCAGCAGGGAGCTGCATCAGAAACAGAGCTGCCAAAACTCAAACCAAGTGCTCATATGGGCTACCAGTGTCGCAGGCGGCAGCTTACCACACTGAGCCACAAACAACGCCAGCTCCCATTAGCTAGCTTTCAAGTGCTTCTCCTGGCCCCCAAAAGTTGTCTCACGCCTGTTGGCAGCCAATTCCTGCTTCCACCTCCAGCTGTAGCCAACCATTAATCTTCTTTTTGTCCCTACATAGTTTTGCCTTTCCTGGAAATTGCACATAAAAGAATAACCAACACACGGTCTTTTGTCTGCCTTCTTCTATTTAACATACCAGTCTATGATCCACCCATGCCAAAGTCAGTATCGGTGTTTTGTTCTAAGCAGTAGTCCACTGAATGGATACACCCAGCTTTGTTTATTCATCAGTTGGACAGCATTGGGCTGCAGCCAGTTTAGGGCAGCTCTGTTGCTATGAACACTCACATGCATGGTTTTGTATCCACAAATGTCTCCACTTTTCTTACAAAATGCCTGTGAGTGGAACTGCTGAGTGACATGGCAAAGTAAATCTTTATCTTCATAAGCTACTGTCAAACTGCTTCCCACAGCAGGTATACACCTTGCATTCTCACCGGATGAATTTGAGGGCTCCAGTGGCTCTCCCAGCCTCACAACATTTGCTACCACCTTTTTAATCACAGCCCTCCTAGCACATAGAAAGTGCTATCTGATCGTGTTTGGATTTACAGATTCCTAATGACTAAGGATATTCAGTGTCGTTTTGCAGGTCTGTTTGCCCTCTGTAACCATTTTGGGGTGATGTATCCACTCCAATCTTTTACTCATTTTATACCAAGTAGCTTGTCTTGGTTATTGAGTTGCAAGATGCATTTACATATTCTGGATACAAATCTTGGATCAAATACAGAGGTTTGCAAATATTTTCTCTTGGGCAGTATCTCAACTGCTTCATTACTTCATCTGCAAAGTAGAACTCATGAGACCTAGCCATGGTGGAGACAAGACAATGAGTCTTAAGTATCCAGCACAATGAGTCTCAAGTGTCCAGCGCAAATGGAGCAAATGGAGCACCACCACCACCATCACTGACATCTCCCGCACCGTATCCCCAGAAGCCAGGGTCTGAGCAATCTTTGCCTTCAACTTGAAGGCCAGGACAGGACATGGTGCAAGTGGACCCAGGCAGCCTGGATCATCAGTCATCTGAGTCTCCCAAGCACATTCTCTCCAGGACCCCTCCCCATCAGCAGGACCAGCTTCCTGTATACCCCCAGCAAAGTGCAGGGGCAGTGGGCAGCACTTGGTACAGGAGTACAACCTCAAAAGTGACAACAAGTGTGAACAAGGGGAGGGCAGCAAGATGGTCTGGCACAGGGGATGGTGTGGGCAGATAAAGAGAAGGGAAGGTGCAAAGCTCACCCTGGAACCCCAGAGAAGGGCTGTGCAGCAAACTCAGTGATTCAGTGTGGCCTGAGTCACCAGAGGGGGTGGTCAGTAGTATGATGCCCTGGAAGGCAAGCCATGCTAGAGCCTTAAGACACTGCTCCTGAGATTGCGGCTAGGAGAGAGGCACCCCACCACCAGGGGAAGAAGCAGAGAAGACAGAAAGCTATCCAGGAGACTGGAAGTGGATCCCCACAGGGCTTAGGGACCTGAGAGTTGAAAACTGAAGACAGCCTAATTGAGGGGGTTGTGGGGAATTATGGGCAAAGTCTCCATGCACAAACACGAAAGGCATGGGGGACAGGGAGAATTCCTCCCCAGCTCAGCCCTGATCACCAAGTACCTCAGGGAGCTGGGCTGGAGTCTGACACGTTCACTCCCAGGAGACCACATGGCAGCCTCCTGGTCCAGCCCCACACCTCTGCCTGGAGCACTTGAGCAGGTGACTTGGAACAAGCCAAGACCAAGGTCTTGGAGCCCACTCAGTAACAGGTGTGCCCCACTGGGCCCCCAGGCATTCAACATCAGCTCTGGGAAGCCTCTCTCCACAGGCACATTCTCCTGGCCCCATTTCCGACAATGAGAGCTCGGCAGGTGCCAGGCGCATGACATCCCTGTCCATAGCCCCAGGTACAAGTGGCATGGCCGGGATCTGACAATGACCAATCACCTTGGACACCACCTACTCAGTAGCCCCTCGTGATGCAAGCACAGCACACAGATACCAGCTGTAACCCTGGGGGCTGTTGCTGCTGCTGTCCTGGTGGTGTGCATAGTGGTTTGCAGCCAAGAACCTGGAGCAGGCGGGTCAGCCGTCAGGTAGTCCTCAGTCCAACCGCAGGAATGGGATACCCAACACTGGCAGGCCATGCCCAGTCTTCCCTACTCAGCCTCACAGCCCAAAATCACCCATCTGGCCAGGTCTTAGGTGCCAGCTGCCAACATGTTCCTGAATCCAGACACCACACTGTCAGCTGGGCAACACTAACCACCTTTAACAGAAGAGAAAGTAGAGAGTGAAGGAGACATAGTGATAAGATCAATAATGAAGGAGTGGCATTGTGGTGTAGTGGCTGAAGATGCTGCCTTCATAGGCATCCCATATCAGAACTCTGCTTCAAGTCCCAGCTGCTCCACTTCCCATCCAGCTCCTTCCTAATGCACATGGGAAGGCAGTGGAAGATGGTCCAAGTCCTTGACCCCTGGCATCTACATGGGAAACCAGATGGAGTTCAAGCTCCTAGATCCAACTCAGTCCACCTTCAGCCATTATGGCCATTTGAAGAGTAAACCAGTGGATGGAAGACTCTCTCTTTCTTGCCCCCCCTCTCCTTCATGTTTCAAACAAATTAAATAAATAAATAAATAAATAAATAAATAAATAAATAAATAAATACTGCTGCAATGAAAAGAGTTAGCCCCAAATGAGCAATTGCTTTCTGCCAGGTTTTGAAGAAATAGCACCAATCACATGAACAAAAGCTGCCCTGAGTTGGGGAACTGCTGCGCCAGTTTTCAGAGGAGACATCCAAGGCCTGTAGTTGAAAGGCAACTGCCCAAAGGGCCACAAGCCCTTTGGTGGAAGTCGTACCTGCAAGTCTGACTCTGACCCTCTCTGCTCACTCCCAGCTCCCAGGAGCTGGTGTCTACCAATGGGTACCAGATCAAGCAGAGCATCCCTTTGAGAATGCTTAATCCAGCCTTCCCATTCCTCCCAACCACCCATTTACACAAAAGTGCCACACATGTGCACACACACACATCTCTTCCCCAGCAGGAAGCATAATGCAGATGAGGCCTGACAGTGGCAACATTTTTAAACTAACCCCACTTCCCATCAACATGCAGCAGCAACTTCAGTGACGTCAGCAGCCCCAAGTAAGTGGGGGCAGAGTGAGGAGCCCACTGGGAGTCCCCTGAGCGCCCAGGCAGGTGCCAGGCCAGGACCCTTAGTCTATAGTTAGAAGCTGCAGCCCTGATTTCTCAGACTGCGACAGATTAAGTCAGAGATAATGCACCCGATCTGGGGACCAGATTCAAAGCAGCTTAAAACCCACTCAGACTCCACCATTATGCTAAGCAATGCACCAGCGAGGAGGCTGCTGTCACCTCCTCCATCCCGCGGCAGCAGGAGCTCAGCCAGCCCAGGCCACTGCCAGCCCCAGTGGAAAACAGGAGTGGCAGCAGGGTTTGAGGCCACTCCACCTGCTGCTGGATGACGTGGGCCAGTGGACAACAGGAAGGCAGCCGTGGCAGGCATGAGACTCTCTCCCCACATCATTCCCAAAGACCTGAGCAGAGCTGGCGCTCAAATATCCCCCAGATGTAAAGTAGGGGGTGGGACTAATGAGCTATGTATGTATCTTTCATCCCCAATTAACTGTGGTCTAATGAACATCCCAGCACGGTGCTACCAGAATAGCCTTTGCCACCCAAAGATTGGGCCCTGTACTTGGTAGGTAAATATTTAACCACCCCCAAATGACAGGGAGCACAAGCAGCCCAAAGCAGAGCCTGGATCCCACCCATCTGTCTCGCTGACTTGCTATGCTCATGACCGCCTTCCTCCTCCTGCAGGCAGAGTGGGCAGGAGCCGGAGGCTCTGGGAACCTTGGACTGGCACAAAAGCTGAGGCCTGGGTCCAGCTGCTGTTGCTGCCCAGAAGCTATGCTCTCAGGCTCAATTGTGAGGCGAGGGAACCACAGACTCCCCCTCTTGCTGCTGGCCCCTAGGACAAGCAGGAAGCTGGCACTGTCCCAGTATCTGTTCCTTCCAGAGGGGACAGGCAAGAGGCATCCTCCCCTCAGATGGTCAACCATTTCCACGGGATGCTATTATTATTATTAATGATCACAATTTCTACTACTGCCACTAGCTCTACTGCTTGAGTTGTACCCAGCATGTGAGCTGTATTCCAAGCAGCCCCTCTCTTGGGCTGCCTTTCCAAAACACAGATCTCAACCCAAAGCACTGGTCTCTGATGCTCCCAAGCAAGTGGTGAAAAGGAACTTGAGGGGGTGGGCAGCTCTGGGCAGCCCTCATACACACACTCAGCTGCCTGAGAGACCCAGGAGAAAAGTTGGCAGGAGGAAAGGAGAAAACTGGGTAGCCCCCAGAAGCAGGGGGAACCCTGATGCACTGCAGCCCACTGCAGCCTCAAGGGTGCAGACATCCAGGGCTCACCCTCTTAGCCTGGCCAAAGTTCAAGGATGCACTGAGAGCAAAGGACAGAGCAGGAGCCTAGCACTTCCCAGGACAGGCACAGAAGGGTCAGGACTGCACACTGGCAGGACTATGCTCCCATCTGCTGGGTAACAGGAACTGTGGCATCCTCAGGGGCTTCTCTGGCTTGGGCTGAGAGTCCACCTGGAAGGGGTGGCCACTCTGCCCTCCACTGTCCTTGGGGAACCCCTTTGATCAGGGCCACTCACAGAAAGCCACAGCTCCCTGAGAAGAGCCCACCTGTGCTCCCTGAATGCCCAGCAGGGACCAGATAATGAGGTGTCTGCGACCTGGGAGAACCTCAGGCCAGGACCAGGGGCCAGCTTTCACCAGGACAGCTCCTGAAATGACTCCACAGCTCCAAGTGTCAACTTAGCCACACCCAGAACAGCTCACAGGACACAGGCCTGTGACTCCGGGAGGAGCCTGAAGGTCCACCCAGCACCACAGGCTGAGCCATCCCCGCCCTTCAACACCACATCCCCTACACAGCCCTTGCCGCTACCCCTGGTTCTTCCCCAACTCCCTATCCCACACAGGACCCAGCCTCATCCCCATGCACCCTGTATGAGGTCACTCCCTGTCTCCCTGGCTCCCTCCTGGCCACAGGCAGTAATGTAGCCTGAATGCATCTTCCAGGTCTAGAGCCCTGGCTGAACTCACCTCTCCAAAGCCACACTCCACCCAAAGCTGGCCCCTCCTCGCCCAAGGCTGGCCCCGCCCCACCCAGAGCTAGCCCCTCCACATCCAGGGTTGGCCCCTCCCCACCCAAGGCTGGCCCCGCCCCACCCTCCACATCCAGCTCCCACCCTATCATGGAAACCAGCTTCTCGGATCCCAGGGACAGGCCCCAGAGCCCTGTGGCTCCTGGATCTTAACACAACATGACAGCTCTGTAAAGTGACTGATGTCTGCCTGTGAGCCACCTCTCCAAGTGGGAACAGAAGCTACATCTGTTGGCAGTTCTTTGAGGCCCATACAAGGGTTGTTGGAAAATGTGTTAGGAAGCATCTATGCATGGCTTTCAAAATTCCTTGTGGCCAAATAAGCTGATGCTTATTCCATTTCCCCACACACTTACTGCTCAGTGTTTGGAGGGTGAGGAGGATAGCTAGCACTTCCATCCCCTAGTTCATTCTCCAAAAACCTGCAGTGGCCAGGGTTGGAACCGTGGCAGGAAGAATCTAGGGCCAGTAACTCAATCCAGGTCTCCCAAATGAGCGGCAGAGACCCATGATGCTGGCTGTGCCCAGAGTCGACCTCAGCAGGAAGTTCAGAGCTGGGAATTGAACCCAAGTTCCACAACACAGGACATGGACAGCTTTCTTTTTTAAAAAAGATTTATTTATCTTTATTGGAAAGTCAGATTTACAGAGAGAAGGAAAGGCAGAGAGAAATATCTCCCATCTGCTAGTTCACTCCCCAAGTAACCGCAACGGCCAGAGTTCAGCCAATCTGAAGCCAGGAGCCAGGAGCTACTTCCAGGTCTCCCACATGGGTACAGGGTCCCAAGACTTTGGACTGTCCTTGACTGCTTTCTCAGGCCACAAGCAGGGAGCTAAAAGGGAAATGGAGCAGCTGGGATATGAACCAGTATCCACATGGAATCCCGGCACAAGTAGGGCAAGGACTTTGGCCGCTAGGCTACAGGATACAGACATCTTAAACAGCATCTTCATCACCAGATTAAACACTGAATCTTCAACAGACTTTCTGAAGTACCCTCATGGGTGTTGATAAACACCTGCCAGGTGAATGACTGGATAGAATGACAGGGCAATACCACACAGAAAACGAACAGGAAAACATTCTCAAAGAACAGCCACACTTGAAAGAAAAAAAAAACCCAGCCACTCAAATATAAAACAGTGAGTGATCATAAAAGTCAGCTAACTCTGCATCGCTGCCCACACTCAGATCCAGGCATATGCTTTAACATGTATCTTCATATTTATTTATACATATAAACATGCAATTTGAAAGTCCAAGAAAAGAGACTACCCTCCATCTGCTGCTAGTTCACTCCCCTAATGGTCGCAACATCCAGGATGACACAGACTGAAGCCAGGAGCCAGACACTCTATCCAGGTCTTCCTGAGCCATCCTCCACTGCTTTCCTAGGCGCATGACTAGGGAGCTGGATCAGAAGTAGAGCAGCCAGCTCTTGAGCCTGCACCAGCGCGAGCTGCCAATGTCAACCACAGTGACAACCCGCTGCGCTGTGACCTGGACACACAGAAGCTTCTTCACATATCAAATCTTCATCTCAACTTCTCCTGTTTGTTTGCTTTACGGGCTTTGGAGACTTTTGTTTGAGTTTTCTCTCTAAATATTGATGTCATTTGCTGCACTTCACTACACTATATATTTCACCTCTACATTGTTTACCATATATGAAGTTATAAATTATCTCCAGTTGAAATTTAGGAGCTCTAATTCATCATGGGCATTTTTTTCAAATTTGACTCCAGAAAAATACATGAGCACAATATTAACTTTATGTGTAAACGATGTGCTTCTTCATAACAATGCTGAAACAGATGTCTTTCTTATACAGCTGGATACATTTCTACAAGATAAAACTTCTAAAATCTCAGCTCTTTCGATGACTACATACGTGGTGGTGACCACTGCACTTCCCCAAAGGACTTAGGCTCTACACGGTGGAAGGCTCACAATTACCCACCACAGCAAGAGGCATTTAAATGCCACTTATGAATACAATATGCCTTTTCAAAAATGTTACACTCAAGCAAGTATCATATACTGCCATATACATTTACATTTGTAAAAAACATGGTACCGTTATCCACTTCAATGTGTTAATAGCATTCTTTCACATCTTTCTATGTGTCCCAAATAAATCCCCTTTTCAAAATTTAAACAAAGGTCTTTAAAGAATTTTAAAAATTGTTTTTGCCAGATTTTTATTTTCAACTTTAAGGATTTTGATCTTTTGAGGTCTCTCCTCCATCTGTCCCTCCTTCTTTTTCTCTCTTTCCCTCTCTGCCTCTCTCATAAATTTTAAAGTAAGATAAAATACAAACATGAAAGACAAAGTAGACCCAGCTGCTCTCTGCCTCCTGGCTTGTCACGCAGCCCCTTCCTGCAAAGACATTTCACCATTCCCATCCTCTGGCTGCAGCAGACAGAGCCCCAACCTGTGGGGCTGCCTGATCACAGACTCCAACCTCCAGAACAGTAAGTCTGAAAGAACCCTTTCTTCATAAGTGCCTCATTTCATGCATTTCACAAGAATAACAGAACACTGGATAATGGCCTGGAAGGATGGATGGAGGGAGGGAGGGAGGGAGGGATGGATGGATGGACAGATGGTGAATAGATAGATGGGTAGATGGACATGTGTACAGATATATAGGTGGGCAAATGTGTGGACAGGTGGATGGATGGATGGATGGATGGATGAATGGATGGACGGATGGACGGACAGTAAAGTGGACAGGGAGATGAGTGAATGAGTGACGAATGAATAGACAGGTGGAAAGGTGAATGGATGGATGGATGGATGGATGGATGGATGACAAACTTTCAAACTAATCACTCAAAAGAGACCAAACAAGCTCTATAAATCCAAATTCAGTTGAGTAGTGTCTCCAAAGGTAGCAGGCCAAACTTCCAGAAAGGGATCATGACTGGCAGGCCTGCCCCCTAGGTGTCTCTGAAGTGGAGAGAGCAAGCTGGGAGAGGAAGGTGTGAAAAGGGAAGCTGATCAAGGAGCATGTGAGTAAGCAAGACTAGGCAGAACAGACCCTTGTATATGTCCCCAGGGAGCACCAAGCCATGAGCACAAGAAACAAGAGAGGCCAGAAGTCCACTGTCAAAGGGGCCTGACCCAGCACACATCCACATGGGCCCAATCCCAAGCCTCTGAACATAGTTGTGTTCCTTTACCCCCAGTCTGTCCAGGCAGCTTGAAACGAGGACCCAAGCATGGTCAGCACTAACTCCCAGGGTTCCCTTTCCTTGGCAGTAGGACCTGTGTCCACTGGTTAAGGCTGCAAGACCAGAGACAGGGCCCAGCATTTGGTCTTGCACAAGCCAGCTGGCCCGAAGGTCACATCAACCTGACCCTCCAGTGCTTCCCCTAGGGTGAGTTGGAGCCTCCCCCGGACCATCTTGCTCCTAACCCTTCCTTCATCCTCTCTAGTCATGGCTACCTGATGAATCTACCTGACCTATCTTGCCTTCAGACTGGATGGACAACAGCTGGCACACTCTCTGAGGGTCCTGCCTACTGTCCAGGTTCCTCTACCACCTCCCATGCCACCCCCTTTGTCCTCCACTGGTTCCCACTCACCTTCCCCTTTCTCCCCACCCACATCATGAGCAGGGAGTTACTTCCAAGCCATTCTCCAGGCTGCCCCCTCTGCCTGGAACACCCTTCCCTTGCCCACCACTCCACTGAGCCCACACCTTCTTCAACTGAAGGATCAGCCCAGATGGGCCTCCATGAGAAGCCTCACCACAACATCTGCTTATGTGTCTGTCTCCTTCACAGTAGACTCTGCAACGCCCAGCAACAGGAACAGGGTGTGATTCAGAACAGCCGCATCGATGTTGGATGGGTGCTTATCGGAATTCATGAAACAGTGCAGACATGCAGGCAAGGGCCCAACAGAAAAGCTACATGGAGAAGAAGCAGAGGCAGAACTGGTACAAACAGTGTCTCCAGTGGCCAATTCCCTCAACCATGGACTGGCCGAGGGAATACCTCTCTTGGAGGTATTCAGGGAAACCGTAAGCAGAAGCAGAGGGATGGCTGAAGTGGTCTCAGCATCTCTGCAACACTGCATGAATTCTCCCCTCCTGCTGTCCTTGGGCAACTCCTTTGCCTCCATAGTTACCTTTCCAATATGCAGACTTTTCCTGGAAGAGCATGTTGCATGGAGCAACAAAGCATGTCCATCAGCCAAAAGAAATGGCCTCAATGGGCACAGTGAGCTGGTGTGAATGTGCTGCATCTCAGATCCAAACAACACTGAAAAATCATGCGTGTCTTTACACGCATTGAGACAAAGTTTGCCAAATCATGACCCACATTGGAGCAACCGTCAATCCCCTCTCTGGAAGCTCACAGCCCCTCTTCACCCCACTCCACCCCCGCCACTGCCAGCAGTGAGTCGCCCAAGGTTTGCAAAGTCAGTGCCTCACGCTTTTCCTGAAAAATCTGAGGTTGATACTCTTTGATTTGACTCCCCAGAGTTCAGGCACCAGATCTTGGAGCAGTGAGGGACAGGGAAGCCGGGGCTGGGCACCACTATGTGAATCCATTGGACCCACTGCCTGGCAAGGAGGCACAGAAGCTCCTCTTCCCCACTCCTCCCTCCCCTGACTCTCTTGCCTTAGAACTGGCCTACCAGTTCCTCTGACAAGCACTAGGACCAGACATGGGGCCAGTATGCAATGGGCCTTCACTCACCCAGTGACTTCCTTCACTACCCAAGGGCACCACTGGAAGTCAGGTGGCACAGATGTCTTCTACAGACATATGTCTCCACATCTTAAACCACTCTGCTTGGCCTGGAGCAGCCCAGAGGTGGGTATCTGCTCAGCCTGCTCTAGGTCCACCTGGACAGAGGGCTGGCTTGACTGGTGCTCACATGGCCTAAATGAGGTGCCAGCAGCAGACACCTGCGACAGCACCTGTGTCCTGGGTTTTATCCTGTGCCATCCTCACCACCACTGAGTGAAGATGGTGTGGTTGCCTGCTTCTACACATTAGAAAACAGAGGCTCTCTGATTTTCCCTGATATTGCCCCACTACAAGTGACAGAGCCATGTCCAGAGCCCAGCCCCAGCCGATCCTAGAGCCTGCTGGAATTTTCCCCCGACGGAGGACCACTGTGGTACTGATGAGAACACTGATGCATCCCAGGGAAGCGAGACTTCTCTCTTGCTAAAGACCTGAGCTTGGCCCCAGCAGGACTTTGGTAGAATGCCTAGTCTTGGATGTCTTTCCTTCACTGCACACCTCCCAACCCCATTACATCCCTTCCACCCATCACACTGCTCCATAGCAGATACCTGCCAGTCTCTGTGAACTGCAAGGTGCATGACTAAATGCATGAGCATGAAGCTTGATACCAACTCTACTTTGGTGTGCACAAACTCCTGAAGTCTACAGGAAGTGAGCAAAACACAGCTCCCCGTTAACAAGCTGCAGCCAGTGATTTCCATTTGTCTGCACCACAGCTTCCCAGTATCCATCACCTTTGCAGGCAGCCAATCGCCACAGCCCCACAGCCTGACACCTACTGTGTGTTTGACCAGCGAAAGGGAGATTGTGTTTACATAGCTTGTGCTCGCTGAGATACCATGACAGGCTCCAAGGGCCTCCGGCTGTGCGTGAGATATTGGTGCACAGGCTGAACACCCTCCTCAATGATTTCATGCTGAATTTGCTGAGTCTCCAAGCAAAGTCGCCACAGCAAAGGAGGAGGGCTTCTCCGGGCCTGTGCCACATCCTTCATGCAGAAAATACGTGGCGATAATATTTGTAATATGTTTACCGACAGAACCCCAGGCTCTGCACAGATAACTCTTTTATGACACAAAGTACTTAGCTAAGATGGAAAATGGCATTACCCGTGTTAAATTCAAAATGAGCATTTTGTCCCAGATTGCTAGAAAGCCAGGAAATGTCATTAGCTAGCTGAGGTTACAGTGAAATCCGCAAAGGGTTACTCTTTGGTAATTACATTTACTGTAGCTATAGAAACCAGGGATAGCAGACTCAGGAGGGCTGGCAGTTCCATCTACCCAATACCGTGCCCCCCCACATCACCCCAAAACTGGCTTGTCTGCACGTGATGTCTCCAAAGACAGGCCTCAGTTCTCAGCATCCCAGCCTCAGCAGCCGGCAGGCACCTGGGGAGAACTGGTCTCCCCAGGCACCAGGCTACAGCCCCAGGCCGTGGCTGCTGTGAGTCTTGATTGGAAATGGATGACAAAAGCTAGGGATGAGAACAGTCTTCCGCACGCTTCTGCGCTGAAATGTGTAGTGCATTGGAAGCGAGGCTTCCTGGGGCCCCAATTGTGCGGTAGATGCATTATTTATGGCCAGGCAGCCACTGTGCAAAGAAAACACTTCCCTACCACCACACAGCTCCATGCCCTTAACACTACTTCCTTCCAGCCCAACCCCAGCCCCATCCCTTGAGCCACAGAGCTCCACCTGCTTTCTGGAACTCCAGCTCCTGCATCTTGAGAAAGCAACAAGCCAAGCCTAGAGGTATCAGGAACAGTGGGACTCAGGGGAAGGCAAGTGATCCTGGAAAGCAGCCACAGCCTCAATGGAAAATGGGACTGACCATCCCTTCGCCATTAGCCACTAGCAGGGCCACCCCCTCGCCTCTCCACCGGCAGCCTCACCACTGTTCCTTATCAACTGTGATCCCACAACCTGCACCCTCCCCACTCAACCTGTGTGAGCACCAGCACCCACACACACTTCTCCCACCTGGAGAAGCAAAACCTGTCTTTCCCATTTGGAGGCAACAAGATTCCCCACATCATCTTCCCATCTAGCCCAGTAGTCCTCCGAGTGGGCACCCTAAGCCAGCAGCACCAGTGTGGGGCACCTGGCCCAAGTTTTTTTACAAAGCTCTCAACTGAGTCTCAGGTGTAACCTGGGCTGAAGGCCACACCTCTGGCCAGGTGTGCATCTCCAGGAAGGCAGAAATAGCCAGCAAGCTTCCCCAGCTGATGCCAGCAGAGCCTCCTACAGCTTGCCTCTGGCCACCATCATCTAAGGCCTAGAAGCTCTGTACATGAATGCCCAGAGTCCCAGAGCTGCTGGGAGCAGACTTGGCTAAACCTGCTCCTACTACACTGCCCAAGCTAGGCGGACCCAGGCTGCAGAGGCACCCCAGCTGACAGACAGGTCCTGCCCAGATGCCCTTCCCTGAAAAATCTGTAGAATGCAGAAAACTAGGGCCAAGCAAGATAGCCTAGTGGCTAAAGTCATCACCTTGCAACCACCAGGATCCCGTATGGGCGCTGGTTCATGTCCTGGCTGTTCCATCTCCCTTCCAGTTCCCTGCTTGTGGCATGGGAAAGCAGCCAGGGTTGGCCCAAAGCCTTGGGACCCTGTACCCTCATAGGAGACCTAAAAGAAGCTCCTGGATCCTGGCTTCAGCAATGACTGGTTCCGGCCATTGCAACCACTTGGGAAGCGAACCAGCAGATGGAAGACCTTTCTCTATAAATCTGACTTTCCAACAAAAAATAAATATTTTTTAAAAAGAAGAAAGCAGAAAACCCAAAGAAGATCCAGGCTATGTGAGGGTCCCCCATAGAGACCTGTGCCTCAGCTAAGCTCCCTGGCCGACTGTGTGCACACCTAGCTGGGCTCTGGCCACCCTCCTCCTGCTGCCCTCACAAGCTGTCTCACCGAGGACTCAGGTGAAAGGACTACACTGCACCTATGGCAACATCCCACAGTGTCCCCAATATTGTCTTCATAAGGAAATCCTGGACATCAAAGCTGGTGAGACTGGCTTTGCCCACTCAGCTGTGCTGGGCTGAGTCAGCAGGTGCACAGACAACTTCAACAGCAGAGCCAGGGGGCCTCCCTTCTGCTGTCACAGCCCAGCACACACTCCTCCTTCCCTCAGGTTATCCACACAGCCCAGCTAGTCCTCTCAGCCACAACATAGCCTCATCCATCCTTCCCTTCCCAAGCAGGCACCTGTGCAGCTCTACAGTGGCTCTACTGGCTCTCTTGTGTCTGCAACAATTCCATCTGCATATCAGGACAGCCCTGGGCAGAGGAGCCACTCCACAGCCACCTCCCCAGCTGCTGCCCTTCCTGGGAACTGCCACCTGACAAGACAGGGTACTCTGCTCCCACCTGGAAGAGCCTAGCCAGCTCCTAGGGATACTGAACTTGCAGACACAACATAAATGTCATCACACCCCCAACACTGCAATCAATCTCACCTGCTGAGCAGAGGGTCCCAACAGCATCCCCACTCCCGGGATTGGTGCTCTGGCAAATGTTGCACCCACAGGACTGTTGGGGACACTCATCAGCCTAGAGCATGACACAACATGGAGTTTAGAGATGCAGCTCTCAGTGCAGGCTGACCCAGGTGCTGCCTGGCATGCTTATATCTCTTCACCCTTCCAGAATCATCTCCAGCTGCTCAGCCCTGACCCAACTCCCTGGCTACTTCTCACCTTCAGCTCCTGGGAGGCATTAGCTTGGCCCAGCTTCAAACTAACCATTCTTTCCTGGTTGGGGGCACAGATCCCACTGGACAGCCCTTATCTGCATGCTGCTTTCCTCCTCCCCCTGTCCTCACCCCTGCTACTTCCAGCCCAGGGACAGGACAGCTCCTAGTGGCTATGGCTCCCCAAGTGCTTCCCCCTTCTCTTCATTCAGCTCTGTCCACAGACCCTTCAGAATGTGAAAGCTACCTCCCCTGCAAAGCCAGTATCCTTAGCCTTGGAGGCAGAGGAAGAATGCAAGAAGCGGTTCCCATCACCCTCTCTGAGGCAGGCCAGGTGCTAAGGACAATGAGATGGACACAGAAACGAGAGTCTCCAGGAACAAGGCTGTAGCCTCAGACCTGTGACTCACTTGGGAAAGGACACAGATCACACCTGCCACCAATCATGGGACAGTTGCTGCTGTATCTGGAATCTGTACTGAGCCTCTTGGAGCTCCACAGAGGAACAAGCAGGGGAAATCACAGCCGTAACCTCAGGCAGAGACACAGTACGAAGCTTCTGGAAGGTAGACATGGGCTCAGTCATCATGAAACTTGGTTGTCACCAACAGAAGAGAGGTACCCACCCCTGAGGGGTGAATTCATAGGATGACACCTAGGAGGACAGAGCCCCATGGACAGGCCAGATGCAGACAGAACAATAAGAAGGTGTGCAGCGCGGGGGACCGCTGGGCAGGTGTATAGTGCACACAAGCCCATCATGTAGGAGACAAGATTGAGGGAGCCAGGGAGAGGAGCAAGGAGGGAGCAGGCTGAGGTTGAAGGAGACATGAGAGAAGCATCAGACGCCTAAATGGGATTATCTTCAGAAGATAAAACCCAGGGGGTGATGCCAAGGACTCTGTCCCTCTAACCCAATAAAACAAAAAACCCCTAGCCATGCTCCAGCCAATGAGCCCAACCTCCCACCTCGGGCCTCACAGCACCAACCAGGGCCTGCTTGGGATGAACCCTCCAGCCCCCACAATCCAGCTTTCTACTCCAACAAGGCTACCAAACCTGTCAGCCAAAGGAAAGCGTAACAGAAAAAACTAAAAGATGAGCAAACAGATCAAAGGACTCAAAATCCCTTCGGTCCAATTTAAAAAGAAAAAAGAAAAAAAAGGAATAGAATTTCCTAGGAAGGATCATTCCCCAATTAAACTCAAGAAACACATGAAGATTTACGGTGAGGATGGGGAGAATACTACAAACTATTTTCAAAGATGAAAAATAATGCATTCTATCAATGGAATATAGAGTTCAAAGCAAAACTACAGCCTCTAAGATACTAATGAAACCACTATTAAAACCTACATATAAAAAAAGAACTGATACTATAAAAAAATTTTGTACTAGTAAGACAGGAAAAAATACGCATTTGAGTCCCTTCAAGCAAGGGTAGGCTGCTGTCATAGGCAATCCCGAACTCTCTGTGGCTCCAGCCCTCCCCGGTCATGTTTACTGCAAGACTCAGAGGCAACTCCCACCTCCCGCGGCAGAGCAAACAGTAAACACGTCAAGGAGTGGCTCCTGGAGCTTCCGGGAATCTTACATCACATTCACCCTGTTCACTGGCGCAGACAAGTCACATGGTCAAGAATGACATCATCAAGGCAGTCCTGACCCCTCCCACAGACAGAAACGCATACTGTGAACAGTAAGGCCGTCATCTACACAGATGCAGATGGTAGGAAACAGAGTGAAGGTTCTATTCTAAAGAGATGATTAGTTAGTGTGTTTGAATGGCAGAGCCAAACAGAGAGAGACAGAAAGAGAGATCTTCCACCTGCTAGTTCAGTCGCCAAAATGGCCACAAAGGCCAAGGCTGGGTCAAGCAGATGCCAGCTGCCAGGAACTCCATGTGGGTGTCCCACGTGGGTACAGGTTGACCAAGCACTTGGGCCATCTTTTGCTGTTTTCTCAGGTGCATTAGTAGGAAACTGGATTGAAAATGGAGCAAACAGAAAAATGAACAGGCATCATACAGGATGCCTGTTTCTCGGGCAGAGACTTCTTAATGTGCTATGCCACACTCCAGCCCCTGAAGGCTTCTTTCCAATAGCAAAGAGGACACAGAAGAGAGAAAAAGTGCTGATCACAGCTGACCTCCCCATGAGCATGGCAGAAATTTCTGCCCCTGAATTGGGAGGAGCCACTCACAGCCAGAAGTCACTCCCCTGACTTGTCATCTTTCTCTCTTTCCTTTTTATTTATTTTTCTTTTTTATTTTGAGAGGCAGAGTTGCAGAAGAAGAAAAGACAGAAAGATCTTCCATCTGCTGGTTCACTCCCCAAGTATCCTCAACAGCTGGAGCTGAAACAATCCAAAACCAGCAGCTTCCTCTAGACTCTCCATGTGGGTCAGGGCTCCAAGCATTTGGGCCATCCTTCACTGCCTTCCCAGGCCATAAGCAGGAAGCTGGATCAGAAGTGGAGCAGCCAAGGCATGAACCAGCACCCACAGGGAATGCCGCTGTTGCAGCTGGGACTTAGTTTTCCTTTTTCTTTTTTGAAGATCCTGGTTTTTGTTTTTATCTTTTGAAGGCAGATTTTACAAAGATGAGGAGAGCACAGTAAAAGATCTTCCATCTGCTGGTTCACTCCCTAAATGGCTGCAACAACCAGAGCTGCACCCATCCAAACCAGGAGCCAGGAGCTTCTTCCAGGTCTCCCACACGGACGCAGGGGTGTCAAGGCTTTGGGGCCATCATCTACTGTTTTCCCAGGCCACAAGCAGGGAGTTGGATGGGAAATGGAGCAGCCAGGATATAAACCAGGACCCGTATGTGATGTTGGCACTTGGAGGTGGAGGATTATCCAACTGAGCCATCGTGTCCAGCCCTATGACATTTTTCTTACCTGCTGTCAGCCGCAGTCCAGAAATTTTAGTGCTAGTCTAGGTTCTTGCCGGACAGTATTTATCACAGTATATCGTCGTAATCGTTCCATTTTATGGGCAGTTCTTGGGATTGCTTTCTTCCTGGGCCTAATCTATAAAGTGAGCTTTATCACAGTATGTGTAGCAAACACAAAGCATATGTAGGGGTCAGCACTCTTCATGTTTCTGTGTCCCAGAAGATGAAGGACAGCCACAACTGCATGATGCTAGAATGCCAAAGCCAAGGAGAGGGGACTGTGCTGATGGGGAAAGGAGAACAGCAGTGGCCTCACAAAGTGGGGAGGTAAGGCGGGGCTGATGGCTGGCAGGACCAAAGGACTGCAGCAACCAAAGCCCGGGACAGCTGTCAGAACATGACTTTGTTTCTATTAATGACCTCGGTCTCTCCCCCCACCTCAAGGGAGCGACCTGGGCTGAACCCTTTGTGAATGGTCATCTCTGACAGTCTATGTTGTGTAATGACAAGAGTCTCTTGGTTGTCTTTTCCTCTCCTCTCTCTTCCATCTCCACCCTCCTCTCTCCCATCACTCTGCACCTGCCCATGTGCACTGACAACAGATGAATGGCTGTACCCCTCCCTTGCATGTGTAAACTAGCTGCATGCAAAAAGCTAAACATCTCAGAATTATGACAGAATATTATTAAACTCGGTAAATAAGCATATAATTATACTTGTCCATAATTACATAAATATCACTGTATGCATTGAAACATATAAAATGTCAAGGGGAAAAAAAGCAAGGAATACTTGAACATTGCCCACACAGGCAGGGGGGAGCCTATGGATCTTAAGTCCAAAATGCAGTTAATTACACCCAAGCAGGTGCAGAGTCCAGCCTGGGGCAGCCTCCCTAACAATGTGTGTCTATAGCTGCCTGTGAACGAAGGTGGGGATGTCACGCCTAGCCCGTGTGTCATCCATGCTGAAGGGTCAGGCCAAGCATCACTCCTCCTATCCTACCCCCGTCCCCTGGTCCACCTTAGGCAGAGATCTTGGGCACTGCCCATGTGGCTTCTGGCCACTTTCAAACCAGCTCAACCAAGTGCTGTGCAAGCCTGAAGCTGCCCCTACGGTTGTAACCCCACAGGAGTCCTCACAACCTTGAAGAGTGATGGAACACGGTCCTTACAACCCTGGTTTAGAAATGAGGAAAGCCAACCTCAGAGAAGCCAAGTGACTTTCCAAGAACACTCACAGCCAGGGGCAGCTCTATTGAAAAGCCACATCACCCTGTGACACCTGCAACCTTCTTCCCAGCATGCATGCACACACCCTCTGTACCCCACTCTGCCCTCCTGGGTAGGGCCCCTTCAGCAATCTCTTGACTCCAGTGGGGTCCTCAGGAACTGCTGGCCTCAGGGAGAGCACAGAACACACAGCAGTCAGACACACAGTAGCATGAGACAACACCACAGCAGGGGCCAGGGCAGATGCAAGTGAGCAAGTGGAGGTGAGAGAGAGAACACAGCTTCCAGAAGAAGGCAATGCCCCAATCAGCGCCTTCTGGGGTATTTGCCTGAGAGCGTAATAGCAGCCAAGGTCAGGGAGGCGCCCACAGCCAGAGTCCGTAGTCATCAGCCACAGGCTCCAGTGAACCCCGAATGGCTCTGAGGCTGACAGCACAGACTGCGCCTTCTCTGGCAGGGAGGGAACATTCTATGTGTCTCCTTGGGCTTTTTGGAGCTGAACAGAAACCCTGTTAGGTGACAGACAGAATGCTATCGAGGGAGACTGCTCCTCCAAACATACAGACTCCCAAAGCGCAAAAATGACCTGGGCGGGCTGGGAGTCTACACTGCAGGGTGCCACACAGCCAGCCTGACTGGCCAAGCTGCGTGCACACACAGGCTCCATCCTCACTCTCCGGGAGGGGGTGTCAACGTTATCCTGATTCTGTGGATGAAAGAACTGAGGTTCAGACATGTTACAAGACACGTGAGCTACTAGGGACAAAGCCAAACCGGAACCCACCCCTGTCTGAGCCCAGAGAAGCAGGGCATCCAGCGGGGAAAATGAGCGGAATTCAAAATGGCCACAGGACTATTGGCTCATGGTGGGGATCTGATGTGCAAAGCTTTAATGCTCCATCACCCATCACTCCTCAGAAGCCCGCAAGCTTAGGAAGACAAGGACTGTTTCTGCTCTGCTCACCTGGGGACTCCAGGACCTGGACAATGCCTGAGGTATCAGCTGGCAGATGCCTCATCAATAACTAGGTGATTATGTCCTCACCCCCCCCCCGAGTCTGTTCCCAGACTTCAGCCCAGGAATTTTCCAAGATGTCCTTCTCCAACCACTGCGCTGGATGGATGAGGCACTGCATGGAGCTAGTAAGCAGGAGGAGGTGGATCAGGGTACCAAAGGTTAGACCCTGCTAGTGCAGCAGAACCCAGGGCCATCCAACCTCAGAGGACCCATGCAAGTGCAATCATGCAGCATGCACACATACATCTGTGCAGCCACTAGCCTGCAGGTCCATGCTGCTGCCCAGGAAAACACCCCAGCAGCTCAGGTGACTGCATTTGCTACAGAAAAGTTCCACCCAAGGAAATGGCTACATGCTCATGCCCACTCAGCAGTTTCACAGCTTTTCACAAAATTATTTACTGATCTGCTGCTAATTATTTGAAAGACAGGCAGTCAGGAAGACATGGAGAGGGAGCGAGCTCTTCCATCTACCAGTTCACTCCCCTAAAAGCCTACAACAGACTCTGCCAACACGGACCAGGATAAAGCTAGGAGCCAGTCACTTCACCTGGGTCTCCCATGTGGGTGGCAGGGACCCAGGTCCTCAAGCCATCAGGTTCACCCCCACAGGGAGGTAAATTAAAAGCAGCAGTGGGACACACAAACACAAGCACGGCAGTAAGTGACACACACAGCTCTGGCTGCATCCTAACCGCTGTGGCCAACACCTGTGCCCTTCCGCGACAGCCTCCTACTGTGCCATCTGCACGTGGCAAAGCTGAGGCTCAGAGAGGGGAAACAACGTGTCCAGTGTAACACAGGTAAGAGGTAGCAGTGATGAACTTTGGCCCCAAGACCTGTACTCTTTCCACTGCCTCCTGGGACAGAACAAGAGGAGGAGGAAGGGAAGGAGCAAAAACAGGAAAAGGGAGGGAGAAGAAGAAAAGGAAAGAGGAGGAAATAAAGATGATTGGAGGAGGTGGTGGTGTAGAAAGAAATGGGAGGGAAAAGGAGAAGGAAGAGGGAGAAAGGAGTCGCTGTGGAGCAGAAAGCAGTACCCAGGGGGCTGTCTTTCTGAGTCCTGCTGGGACTGAGTCCAGGCTGCTCAGGGCAGCGGCCCACACACAGTGGATGAGGGCCGCTGAACTGCCTTCATGGTTGGCCCAGGGCAAGCTCAGTTCTCCTATGCAACTTAGATACCTCCTAGCCACCCTGCTGCCAGGTGTGCGCTGACCTCAGGGATCCAGGCGATGTGGGGAAAGGCCTTGCTGCCCGAGGGGCCGGTTCCAGCAGCCCAACATTCTGATGCCTCGCATCCGAGGTCCATGCTGGCCACCATGCCTGCTGGAGAGAAGCGATTTGAGCCATACCCTCTGCTCCGCCCCTGCGCTGTCCAGGGTCCTCCCCTCGTGGTCCGCATCCACTCCCTCTCCTCCACCCGACCCCTCTCACCCACATCCCTATCTCTTTATTAAGACTCAGCCTGAGAGAAAAAAAGCGACACTGTTTGCCTGAAAGTCGCACAGAAGCCCGCGACAGGCAAGCTCAGGCACGAGCAACACTAAGTGCTAAGCACAAGTCTGCACCGCCTCTCCAAGCGTTCTAACGTCAACCCCGAAGGCTCGCTCGCAGAATGCGCCCGGGGGCCGGGCAGGAAGCGCCCCCGCGTGCACGCGCGCCTGCAGGCCCGCCCCGGCCGCCCCCCTCCCGGAAAGAAGCCGAGCGCAATCCCGGGCCGAAGCTGCATTTGTGAGAACCCGGGGCTCGGCGCAGCCGAGAGGGAGTCAATTTATTCCGGAGAAAACATCTTTGTTCGGCGAGGGAAGGGAGCCATTTCCAACAATTTAATGCTCTGTTCGCGGGCGCGGGTGCTGGGGCGGCGCGCGAGGCTCGTTCTTCGAGGCAGAGCGTACATAATGAGGCTTCTCACGGCCGCTGCCCGCTGCCGTGCCAAAACCCGGGACGGTTATTTATCCATTAATCTGACATTACACCCCCTGCATTTTTTTGCTTAAATAACATTTGATGGTTAGAGGGCGTGCCTGGCGCAGAACACCCCCCCCCTCCCCGCGTGCAGACTGGGCGCTAGCACCCGCCTTGGTTGAGAGAGGGAAGAGGCTTGATGATGCCCCGCTGAGAATGGGGAGGGACCAGCCTCTCCCTGCGCCCCATCCTCAAGCCCCTTCCACACCCAGACCTTCCAAAGACTGGCTGTCAGTTGTTTCCTGAGTCACTGGTGACCTTTCTCCCCGCAGGGCAAGCCACCTGCTGCTCTGTCACCTATAGCAGGCTGTGGAGAACAGTGGGAAAACCCCAATCACGGCTCCCCATGGCCTTGATTCTCCACTGTTCCACTTGTGCAGCTGTGTGACCTCTGGCTGTCACGGTCCTACTCTGTGCCTCCTTTCCCTCCCTGTCTGGTGGAGATAACTGGGAAAATGAACTGGGCTGGTATTGGTATAGTGCCTGGCAGAGAGAGAGAGAGAGAGAGCTCACCAGGAGTTGGTTTTTAAAAATTCAAACCCAAGACAGGTGTGTCCCCTGCCCCACTTGCCCAACCACGTCACTCAGACAAGAAAGTGTGAGGTGGGGAGGCGGGGGAGGCGCACGGAAGCTCCCACTGCCTGGCTCCCATTCTACACAAGGACAAGGTAAAAGCAGGCAGAAGGGACATGGCCAGGATCCGCAGCAGAACCGGGAGCAGCTTCAAGGCCAGAACAAGCTCTTTCCTTTCCTTCTGTTCTCCACCATGGAATGTGAGATGCCCATTTACTTCTCTGTCACTGAAGATGTGACCCAAACAGTCCACCTAACGCCAGCCTGGTGCCAACTGCCACAACCCAAATGGCTGAGCACCCTCCTTGCCCATCCCAGAGGCTGCAGCGCCATCCCATACTGTAGCTGAGAGCCTGGCCCTACAAACAGGTGGAATCTATGCCTCTGAGACTTCAACAACAACCTCCCTCCAATGCAAACTCTCTCTCTCTCTCCTCTCTCTCCTCTCTCCCTACCCCCCCCTCCGTATCTGGAAACCCCCTTGCCGATTCACCCTTCATCTCTCAATTCTTTGCTTCACCACTCTGCTTCTCCACAACATCCTCTTGGCCTAGATACTTATTGCAATTGTCCCTGACTGTCCTTCCTTGGCACTTCGTGTCCCCAACTGCACCCTGCCACAGGCTAGGACTAGCCTGGGCCCTGCTGCCCCATCACAGCCCACAAGCCCTGGGTACACACCCCAAGAGCTCTCCACACTCCCCCCCCCCCCACCAGGCCAACCCCTGCACACTTCCCAGAGGCCAGCTGGTCTCCCCTGCAGAATGAGACTTCCCCAATCTTCTCTCGCACAACTTGGATGGCCACGCTTTGCTGCCTGTGGACGCAGGTGGGGAGCGAAGCGTTGAGTCTGTAAGCAGCGAGGAGAGCTGTGTTCCACGCAGGAGCCACTCTGCCCAGGCAGCTGCAGGCCCAGCCCCTGCCTCCTTCAGAGCAACAGAGAGGCAGGCATGCGGGCAGACAGACGCCCAACACAGAGACCGCCCAGCGCTCGTCTGCGCCACTGCCTGGCCACTTAGACTAGGACACCCCCTGCAACCTGCAGCCAAACGCCCTCTCATCACCCAGAGGCCCCCAGAGGTTACACCCAGGGCCCCCAGAAGAGCCCCTAAATCACTGCGCCCCCCACTGAGAGGCCTGGGAACATGCAGACATGACAGGAACTCACTTATGCCATATGTGTTTAAGTACAACAAGTACCACGGACTCCCCGGCCCCATACCAGGGGCAGCTGTGAGGGAGTGGCTTATCCCTACTCAGCAGCCAGCCTGGCCTGGGCCTCCATGCTGCCCAGCCCCCACCCCAGCAGGTGTGAGCTCCCAACACACCCCAGTCTCAGGCACAGCCCAGCTTAAAGACTTGTCCTCACTGACCTCTGCCTCCATCTGCCCCCTGCTGCATTCCTCTTTTCACTTTTGTCCCACTATTGGCCCACCACTGCCCACTTCACCATTGGCACCCCTGACAAAGTGACTGAAGCCCTAGACTACATCAGTGTGAGATCACTTCAGCCCAGCCCAGCCCAGTCCTGCTAACCCATGCCAGGCACTGTGCCAAGACCTTTAAAACCTAAGACCCACTTGAGAATGGTCCTGATGAGGCTTGCCCACGGGCACAGAGTTTCTAAGTGGCCCAGCCAGATTTGAACTGAACCCAGATGCATGTGAATTCCAAACCCAGTTCGCTAGTAAGCCTGGCAACTTGTGCCCTTCCAAGGTAGGAAATCAGCCACCAAGTCCCACTCACTTTGGCAGCCACACAGGAAGAAGGGATGAGAAGCAAGCCTGGCAGGCCATGCCAGCAGCTTCAGGTCAAAGGCCATCCTCCAGGGCCATCCAGGGCAGCAGCGACAGGAAAATCCAGATTAGGCATTCCTAAGGATCCCTTCCCTTCCCACTGAGCCTGTAACCCCAGCTACAACCCCATGACCTGCCCCCAACCCCCACAGTGTACACCCGGTGGAGCATCCATGCACACAGTACCCCAGACTACCTACCCCACCACACAAGCTATCAGGAACACCAGCCCATCACACCTGACCACCAGCTAGACAAGCTGATGCCCACAAGGTCTCCTCAGCCCACCCTCTTTGCAGCAGGACTACTGGGCTAGGGAATGGGATCCCCCACGCCCCACCCTTACCCCTCATTTCCCCAAGGTGGGACTCCACCCAGCCCCCACTGAGCTCCCATCCTCAAAGCAGCAGTGACTAGCGCACAGTGGGTGTCCCTGAGGGCCTAGTACAGTGCCGGCCACACAGGCCACCCCACGAGCACAGGGACCATATCAGCATCAAGATTACAGGCTGCACTTCCGTGCCCCCATCACCCCAATAGCGCCTGCTCCCAGCACACTGCAACAGCAAACATGGGTGGAATAAATGAAAGCCGGAGTGGCTTCACCTCCTGCCCTATGAGACACTGTCATTATTCTAACCCCAGAGAGGAGGGCAGCTAGCCCCAGGCCCAGGGGGCAGGGAGACACACAGCAATTGCCCATGGCACTGTGTTCACACTCAAGTCTGAGCCATCCACACAGAGCCCATTCAGCACAGCAGTGGTAGCAGTGGGGCAGGCTCCGGGGAGGCCCGCCCTCCTCAAGACAAACAGGGACTTGGACTCTGACACCCCACTGCAGCTCCAGGAAGTGCAGGAGGCAGCCCCTGCATCTCCTTGACAACCCACGAGCTTTTGTTCACCAAGAACAGAGCTGATTCATCTTCCCAAGAGGAGGAGCAGGGCCTTCCAGCAGAGCAGCCAGGTCTAAATCGAGTTGCAGCCAACAGCAGCAGCAGTCAGCCTGGGCTGGGAACAGGGTTCTTCCAGGGTTTCCTGGGCAGGCAGTTCCCAACCCAAGCCACACCCACTGGACAGAACTCTGGGACCTTGGCCTTTGGCAGGGAGATGGTCATAGCATCCTGCTCACCATGGAGAAGCCCCAGCTCCATTCACCACCCCTGCCCACCTGCTTGCATAGCTCCCCAGGCCTCCAGCAAGTTCCAGTACCTGTTCTCTGCCCGGAGGCCCTCAGCCTCCTCTGCCTGTCAAACTGCACAGTGCTCTTGGTCCTCATCCTCCCCAGGAATTCTCTGAACAGAGATGAATGCCACAGCCATCTCTGTATCCTCCCAGAGCCATGTGTGTCCCCCACAGCCCTGTGGCACCCCTGTCACACACAGTCTCCCCCATGGGAGGCTCCTGTCCACATCCTTCCACTATATGATGAGCTCCAGAGGCAGGAGACGAGGCCCCTGCTTCATAGAGCAAGTCCCAGTTCAGCACAGAATGCCCCACGTTGGGGGGCACTAGGGCTTTAAAAGTTGTCATTCATGTTAGAATACAGAGCCTCCTCCAGCCGTTGCTACCCACAACTTCTCCATACCCCTAAGTCGGGTCCAGCAAGTGCCCTGTTCTGGGCAAGGAAGTACAAGTGGCTGTGATGGGCACTGGCAGTAACCTATGGCATCCCAGCCAGGGGCTGCCCTCCAGCCTGGTTCCTGGAATGAGGAAAGTCACACAGCCCAGGAAAGCCCTTGGTGAGACAGCAGCCAGTCTGCAGAAGCGTCAAGGTCACTTGTGACAGTCATAGAGGTCAGCCTTCTCAGATCGGTGCAAGCAGGGAGGCAACAGTGCTGCCTGCAGAGGCCACGAACGCCCACAGCTGCCTTCCTGGCCAAACCGGGGCTGTGATAACTACACAGTGAAGTCTGGGAAGGGAACAGGAATGGAGGGTGTCAGGGCATGTCAGAAAGATGGGATTTTGCAAAACGGCAGGACAGACATGGGCTCAACCCAAGCTCAGTCACATCCAGGACCTTGAGCAAGATCTGTACCTCTTTGAACCTCAGCTTCCATAATCTTAAAACAAGTGACCCCAGGTTTGTGCCCCTGAATTCCAGCTCACACCTGCACCCTCCTCACACTGTTCACCCTCTTCCCTGAATAGCTTAAGCAGATCTATTCGGATGTGTGCATCTTCCTGGAACAGCACTTACACTTGCATCCAATGAAACATGTTTCAAATGAAGCTCATTCTTCATAGACTGGAACCACTAAGCGTCCACTCTGTCTGGACAGTCCAATCCCCTGATTAAAGCAACAATGAGGGCTGGTGTTGCAATGCTACAGGTAAAGCCACTAATTGAGATGACAGCAGCCCATACTGGAGCACTGCTTTGAGTCTCAGGTGCTCCACTTTTGATCCAGAGCCTTGCTAACGTATCTACAAAAGCAGCAGAAGATGACCTAAGTACTTGGGCCCCCATACCCATGAGGGAGACCTGAAGAAGCTTCTGGCTCCTGACTTTGGGCTGGCCCAACCCTGGCCATTTGGGAAGTGAATCAGTGAATAAGATCATGCTTTCTCATGAGTGTTCTCTCTCACTCTTTGTATTTGACTTTCTCTCTTTATTTGACTTTCAAAATAAATCTTTACAAAAAATACTTAAAAGGGAGCTGACGCATGGCATAGAAAACTAAGCTTCTGCCTGCATCACCAGCATTCCATATGCTGCCTGTGGCACCAGCATCCTATCAGAATCTCAGTTCAAGTCGGTCCCAGTTGCTCCCTGCTAATGTTTCTGGGTAAGCAGTCCAACTGTTTGGACCTCTGAAGCTGTGTGGGAAACCCAGAAGAAGCTCCAGGTTTCTAACTCAGGACCAGCCCAGCTTTGGCCACTGCACCCATTTGGGAAGTGAACCAGCGGGTGGAAGATCTCTGTCACTGCCTCCATCCCCTTTCTCTCTCTCTCTAAAGGTCTGACTTTCAAGTCAAACAAATAAATCTTCAATATTAATTAAATCATAATTTCTGACCAAGATGGAATAACAGGAATCAGATTTACCCTGGCTTCCAGAACAACCAGAAAAGAGACAAAACAGTGGATTTTAAGATCCTGTGGCAGAGAAGAAACAAGATGTTTCCTGGGAGATGAAAATCAAACTATTCCAAGCTTCCTGGGGGACATGGAAAGAGGAGATGCAGACAAGTCAGAAGATGCCCTAGGCTGTGGCTCTGAAGCTGAATGACCCGGAAGACCAAGGGGAGGACAGCATTGACAAGACAGCCAACCAGGGAAGAAGCAGGTGCAGCGCCCAAAGACGTCTGCTGATGTGTAAGGAAATTACCACCCAGGGATGTGAGGGAATTGTCCCTGGCTTTCACAGAGGGCCAAGGAGTAGTGTGTGTGCCCAACCAAACTGGGAAACCTCAGGTCAGGACCCACCACAGCAGTACCCTGAGTCCTGCCCAACAAACAGGCAGCGAGACCCAGATAAAGCTACTTCCGTGTAAGAGTTAACCACACACTACAACTGAGTTCAGAGCATTTCCAGGAATACTATATATATATATGCTATATATATATCCATCATAGTATCTGGAATCCAATCAAAACTCTTTGAGTGTGTTTAAAAGCAGGAAGTACTCTACTCGTGTGAAGAAAAAAACCAATTGGCCCAATTGGAACCTGAACCAAAACAGATGTCAGAATCGGCAGACAAAGACACAAAAATGCTCATTATAACCACATGCCTTCTGTTCAGAAGTAGAGATGCAACATGTCTCAAAGAAGAGATAAATCAAACCTCTAGAGATGAACATGAAAATGTGTGAGATAAAAAATGAACTGATTTAAATAGATACTGCCAAAGAAAAGATTAGCAAAATTGAAGGGTCGGCACAGGAAAGTATTCAAAATCAAACATATGTATGTCCACACACACATATCCATACATCACACACATACACAGAGACACATACACACACCAAAACCAATCAAAAGATCAGGGAGGTAGAGTCACTGAATTAAAGAACAACTTCATACAAAGAAGAGGACAGGACAGAAAAATATTTAAACAAGTAATACATGAAAAGTTTAAAATTTGAGAGGCAGCATTGTGGCATGGAAGACTAAGCTGCTCCTTGCAATGCCACCTTCCCCTATGAGCAGTAGTACAAGTCCCAGCTGCTCCACATCAGATTCAGCTCCCTGCTAACACACTGGAGAAGGCAGCAGAGGGTGGCCCAAGTTCCTGGGCCCCTGCCACTCACGTAGGAGAACTGACGTGGCTGTAAGTTCCTCATTTGGGCATAGTAAAGCTCTGTGGCCATTTGGGGAATGAACCAGAGGATAGCAGACCAATCTCTCTCTCTCTCTTCCTCCCTCCCCCTCCCTTGCCTCTCAAACAAATACAATAAATAAATCTTTTCTAAAAAGCTTCCAATTTCCAGGGAGAGATGAGGAGGAGAGGGGAAAGCAGAGCCGTGGCATAGCCAACCAATCTTCCGCCTGAGGCTGCCGCCTTCCACGTGGGCACTGTCTACACCTCTTCTTCCCGTGTCCCCCAGGAAGCACAGGAGAGTTTTGATTTTCATCTCCCAGGAAACAGCTTCCATATGCCCAGCATCTTAAAATCCACTGTTTTGTCTCTTTTCTGGTTGTTCTGGGAGCCAGGGTAAATCCATTCCCTGTTACTCCATACGGGCACCAGTTCAAGTCCTGGCTGTACCAGTCCCAATCCAGCTCCCTGCTGCTGTGCAGGGGAAAACAGTGAAATACGGCCCCAGGGCTTGAGCACTTGCACCCAGAAGAAGCTCCTGGCTCCTAGCTTCCGACTGACCCATCTCCAGCTATTTCAGCCATTTGGGCAGTGAGCCAGCAATTGAAGATCTGTCTCTGTAATTCTGCCTTTCAAATAAATAAGTAAATCCTTTAAAGACAAAATTTAAAAAAAGAAAGATAAGACCCTGTGCAGTGGCCTAGTGGCTAAATCCTTGCCTTGCAGACTCCGGGATTCTATATAGGCACCAGTTGGTTTCCTGGCTGCTCCACTTCCCATCCAGTTCCCTACTTGCAGTCTGAGAAAACAGTAGAGGACGGCCCAAAGCCTTGAAACCTGCACCTACATGGGAGATCCAGAGGAAGTTCCTGGTTCCTGGCTTCGGATCAGCTTAGCTCCAGCCATTGCAGTCACTTGGAGAGTGAATCAGCGGATGGAAAAATTTTCTCTTTGTATTCTCCGTCTTTCTGTGTATCTGCCTTTCCAATACGAAAAAGGAGGGAAGGAAAGAATGAAGGAAGGAAGGGAGGGAGGGAAGAAACACCTGCAGGCAAAGAGAATCCTGAAGACACCCCTAAAAAAAAAATTGGAAGTGCCTTGTCATGTCGGCGGTGTCCTCACACTCTGTGGCTTTCCAGCAAATGCTACAACAGAAAATCACAAAACAGGTAGACTGAACAACAGAACCACACTGTCCCGGTACAGGACAGAAGTTTGAAACTGGAGTATCAGCAGAGAGGTGAAGGAAGGAAGGAACTGTGTCACAGGTCCCTCTCTGACTTGGTGGTCTTCACCCTGGGTCTCTCACACTGTCCTCCTTCCACACATTTCCATCTCTCTAGCCAAACTTCCCTCTTTCTAAGGACTCCAGTCATACTGGATTAGATTCCAATCTAATACATTGATCTCAACTCATTTCATCAGCACTGACCGTATTTCCAAACAAGGTTACATTTGGAAGTCATGTCAACATACAGATGTATTTTAGAACACCATTTACTCCATCACACTCAATAAGACTGAACAGTGAGTTGCTCATCATAAACAAAGCAATCCAGAAGGCCAGAGGATGACATATTTTAAGGGTTCAGAAGAATAAAAAAAAAAAAAACACTATAAATTCTAGGGTCCAGCGCAATAGCCTAGTGGCTAAAGTTCTCGCCTTGCATGACCCAGAATCCCATATGGGCACCAGTTCATGTCCCAGAGGCTCCATTTCCCATCCATCTCCCTGCTCGTAGCCTGGGAAAGCAATAGAGGATGGGCCCAAAGCCTTGGGACCCAACACCTGAGTGGGAGATCCAGAAGCTCCTGGCTCCTGGCTTCAGATTGGCTCAGCTCTGGTTGTTGCGCTCACTTGGGGAGTGAAGCAACAGATGGAAGATCTTCCTCTCTGTCTCTCCTCCTCTTGTATACCTGACTTTGTAATAAAAATAAATTATTCTTTAAAAAAAAAAACAAAACTACGAATTATATAGCCAGTGAAGATATCCTTCACAAATGAGAGAAACATGAGGCTCGAGGAAATAAGGACAAAGACTGTGCAACTCCATCTATCTAAGGTACTTGGCTTATCCAAAATCAAAGAGGTGCAAAGGAAAATGGTAGTTGACAGTTGGCTGGAGGTCAAGAGAACAGGGACTTGCTGCTTATCGGGCAGAATGTCTCACCAGAGAAGATGACAGATGCCCTACAGCAATGCGAAAAACCCTAACGCCAACAAGGTGAACCCGCACCAGCCTGGGCCGCGGTGGGGTCCTGATGCCAGACTTGCAGGCTCCAGGACTGTAGAAAGCAAATTTGTTTTATTTGTAAACCACTCCATTTATGCAACTTTTGTTACAGTAGCCCAAATTGACTGACACAGCAAGCCAATAGCATAAATAGAAACATTAGCAAATCAAATCCAAGAAAACAGGAAATGACATGACCAAGCAGACTTACACGCAGGAATGAAAGTTTAATTCAACACTGAAAAAAATCAGTCGGTCATTAGAAACCATGGGCTATGGTTTCAATTAGGTGTGAATGTCCCCTGGAGGCAATACACAGAAATGTAATTCCTATTGTGAGGTGCCAAGAGGGCAGAAACTTTAACCTGACTACGCAGTGTTTAGAGCTTGGGTCCCTTTGGGAAGTGATTAGGACCAGAAAAGGTCATTAAGGAGTCTGCATGACTGAATCCTGCTGGCTTTACAAGAAGAGACACACACGTGTGCATACCCACACATATGCACACACGCACACTCCCTATCCTTTGCCAAGTGACATTCCATGTATCCTTAGGACTCTTCCAGAAGGAAGCCCATCACCAAATGAGGATGAGTCCCTGCACATTGCATTTCCAGAGCCCAGATTCAAACTGGTTTCCTTGGGAAGCAGCCTATCTTGGGTATTTCATCCTAGTAATTAAAAATCTAACACAACATCACTCATCATATGAACAAGCAGCTGCAGTTGTGGGAGGCACGTACGATCAGCTCAATAAACCCCAAAAGGCGTTTGAGAATTACAAAACCCATCCTAATGTCTATAGCCATACCACCTTGAACACACCCAATCTCGTCTAATAAAAATTCATCACAAGTCAAATATAGAAGCCAATTTCTTGATTTGACAAACCATGGTTATTAAAAAAAAAAAAAAGAAAGAAACCTAACCCTAACTAAGTAATGAAAGATTGAACATAGGAAAAAAAAAAAAAAGATTATCATCACTGCTATGTCACATTTTAAAGGAAGGACCAACCATTGCAATTATGTAGGAAAATCAAATGAAAGCCAGCCAGATTAGCAAAAAAAAAAAAAGTAAAACCATATGTATTCAGATGCAGCTTGATCACCGATGAGAAAAAAATAGATGAAATCTACAACAAAAAAAAAGCACAAAAACCAATGAGTTTAGCAATGTTTGGAAGTACAAGGTCAATACTTCTAAAAACTCCATGTACAGTGCAATTCACAACTAAAACAGGAAGTACGTAAGGACAAACCTGACATTTCCACCCTAACTCCTCCTCTCCTCCTGCTCCTGTTCCTGCTACTCCTTCCTCTACCTGTGCATGCCTGGCTCTTCCATTTTAGAAGCAGACTCCAGACAACCTCAGCACCTCATTGGGACCAGAAGGCTGAAAACAGCCACACAGCACCCCGTATAGAGAGAGGCTGACCAGTGAACATGGCATCCCGCATGATGACAATGGAGGAAGGCCCACCTCTCTGCTCTTTGTAAACCCCACCCGCCCATCAACCAGTGACCCACCACTGGAGACCTGGAACAGCGTCATGAAACCACTCCTCTTCCCAAGATCTTACGAAGACTGGCAACACAGAGAGATCTCTCTCTTCCCAAGAACACGGAATGGAAGGCAAGAACATTTCCCTCTAGCACATCCTTGCCATCTCAATCCACTCCACCCTTAAATATGCCATACATGTATCTGTGATCTCCTTAAAATAAAATTTCTAAAGAAATAAGTATAGATGAAATGGGTGCAAGTATAGACTAGTTATAGGTAAATAGGCATATGCATATATAATATATAAATGTACATACATATACAATGTATAATATATGCTGGGCAGATACACAAAAAGATTTAGGTATAATATATAATATGAACATGAGGTAGGTAGACACAAGGATAGGTTTAGGTTAAATATAGGCATAGGAGTAGGTACAGCTAAAGTAAGTACAGGCATGGAAAACATAGGATAGGCATAGCTATGTTAGATGCAGATATGGGCACAGCTGTAAGTATAGTTATAGGCATAGGTTTAGGTACAGATGAGATACACAGATATCTATTTAGATTATATATATACACACATATTCATATTTATATTGGAACTCATTTGGACTAGATGTAAGTACAGATACGCACATGGTATAGGGAAGGGGCACTCACAGATATAAATTTAGATATAAATTTAGATTCGATTCGGTATACGCTAGATGTTGGCACAGGCACCCATTTAGGTGAGTAGATAGGATAGAAGACAGACGTATAGATTAGACACAGATAACAGATGAAGCAGACCCAGAGCTCCCTAAAGTGCAGCCAGGGCACGGAGACCACACGTGAGTGTGAGCTCAACCCGGGGCTGGAGGAGTCCATGGATCCATCCTAAAGACTGAGGAGATGAGAAACACAGGATGTGCCAGCCATCCCGGAGCTGTGGCAGTGGCAGGAACCCTGGCACAAGAAGCTCCACTGCGAAGGAGCTGCAGATGAGACGGACAGGAATTCCAGTTACCACCTTCACTCACCTCACCCCTCAGGAACTGGAGGCTTCTCTGGGTCAAGTCATTGCCTCAGTGGAAGCTGGGTGCCCACCCAAAGCAAAAGATGACCAGGGATGAGCCCCCAGCACAAAAACTGGACCCCTGTACTTTATCACTCAATAAAAAGGAGTGACTGCTACCACTTTAACCAAGTGCCATTATTACAGTAAAGAAAAGAAGTGGAAAAGAAGGGCTGCCTCATGCTGGCATCAGCACCTGGTTCAAAAGCACCATGGGTGCCAGAACCAAAGGAAGAGCTGTACAAAGCTTATCTATCAGGCTGCCCAGTCCTGGCCCATGGCCTGCTGAGCCATCAAAACATGCACAAGAGCCTGCCCTGAGTCAGGTAACTGTACATCCCAGTGGCTTCCCAGCACACAACCTGGCTGCACCTGTCAGTCAGTATCAGCAAGAGTGTTGCTTTCAACCCTGGGTTGAACAGATCTCAATGGTCAACCTCAAATGTGAGTCACGTCCCTTCAGCCCATCCGGGAGTTCCCAAGATTTCCCTGACACCAAGGCTGGACTTGGCTACAGTGGGGGTTGATAAAGGACATACCCACAAGACCCAGAAAATTTCTCCCTTGTCAGTAAGGGTGTCCTTCATCGTCAGCTCCACTGACACAACCCACCAGTGCCCTCAGTGGCTGCCCAGCCCTGCCTTGCTCCTTCACCATAGGATCTCCTGGCTGAGTCACATGATGGCCTGCTTGGGAAAATTCAGCCCATACAGCTGAACATGCACGAGGAGAGGGTCAGGGGACAGAGATTCTCCCTTCTGACCTTAAGACACACACACACACCACAGGTCAGAATCTCATGAACATGTGTACCTGCTCGCCATGCCAGAGATTAGGCCAGCAAACAGCAGGAGACCCCCTCCCCCTGCCTCCAATGAATGCTAAGTCCCTTACCTGGAAGCCCCAGACACAGGGAACTTGCAAGAGCCCCACTGTCTCTGGCTAGGACTTTGTAAGGACAACACAAGCACCTGTCATTTGGACAGTGTGTGTCAAGAGCAGAGGTCCTTTCTGGCAGTGCTCAACTCAAGGCATGAAAGGGGCATGAAAGGGGTGGCTCTGTCGTTCTGGAATGTGGTCAGCATGTAGAAACTTGACCTGCAATGAACTCAGAAATCAACTCAAGGAGGAACTTGAGGAACTCCCAGACTCCCTACTCAATTGCCCATGAGGCTTCCTGGGTGTGTTCCAAGAGAAAAGTACCTTGGCCATACTGAATTCTCCTCAAAGCGGCACCTCCATCTTCCGGTGCTTTCTTCAAACTCCACTGTGACCATGACTCAAGCAGAGCCCACCAACTGCCAGCTAACAAGCACCTGACTACAGGTGACCACTACCCTTCCCAGGGTGTATGTTCACTTCTGTGAGCACAGCTGATGAACTGGGCCATCCTCTTAAATGCAGCCGGCAACCCCTAGAGGTCAGAGGAGGACAGCAGCCCTCACCCTTCACCCCAGCAGTCCACTGCCTCCGTGTTGGTTAGTGCGAGTTGGCCCTCCATGCACTTCACTCACTGTGTATGCTCAGGCTTCTGCAAGATTGCAATACACATGGACCCCACTGCTCCACCCCCACAGCTCTCCTCTCACTGGGCCCAGAAGCCCACCTCAGCCAGAGCTATGGTTTGAGATGCAGACTTAGGTCACCAGGCAGGCCAGGGCTGCCACCACCACACTGCCTGGGAGAAGGGCAGGGAGGCCCCCACACATCTCCAGGTTTCCAGGAAGGACCAGTCAGTGTCTGGGAACACCAGAGCCAGCCAGGAGGAACAGAGAGGAGGGGTCCATGAGATCAGTGTTGGCTGGTAATGTCAGCCTAAGACCACTGCCCAAGCACAAATCACTGGCAGATGGAATACCAGCGAGCTGGACCATCTATAAATGACAAACCCCTTCTGTCCCCTTTGCTGCCTGCAGGGATCAGTGAAGCCCTCCTGTCTCTGCCTCCTCCATGCCAGCTTCCTTCAGATCAAGAATCCTGCCTCACTTCCATGGTCTGACCGAGGAATCCAGGAATCCAGGTGCTCATGGAGGCTATGGCAGACCATAGCAACCTGCAGAGGACACCTGGTACCACAGCAGAGGTCGGAGGAAAGAACAAATCGATCAACAACCCCCAGCCACATGTTGGCAGTGAAAATCTAAGCAAAAGGAGACCCTAAGGTGCGCTATGTCAGCCAGTGCATTCCGGAGAGATTTCATCATGCTGGGAATGGCAAGATTGGCAGCAACTCATAACTGCTGAACTATCAAAAACACTGGAGCAGTGCCCTCGGGGCATGCCCCACATCAGGGACCCTGGACTGTTGGGAGGTTGGGTGGGGCTTCTCCCTTTATCTTTCCCTTCCCCCAGATACAGGAAGAAAAAAAGAGAATGTGGGAACAATGGTCTTACCCACTTTCCTGTAGCCCTTGACCCTTTGAGCCCTAATCAACCATGTACAGATCATCAAAATAAAATAATAAGAAGAAAAATCCTGCCTCTCACTTAATCTTTCTAAAACATGGCTCTGGTCTCAGTTCTCATCCTTTACCGGGCCCCCATGGCTCTTGGGGGATCATCCATTGCTCTGACCAGCCCCTGCATCTATCTTCCCTTTGGAGAGCTTCCTTTTTCTTCTCTCACTTGTACTAGATGGTGGACACCAAAAGCCAGCGAGGCTGGAGCTTCTAGAAGTCATCTCCGTCACACCCTAAGACTGAAGCCAATCAAGGAAAGAGGAGTGAGATGGCCAGAGAGAGCAAGGAAGAGAAATCAAGAGCTCATGCCACTGCTGGATGCAGCCATACCTGAAGCCAGACATGTCCTCAGCACATCCAGCTGATGGCTCTGGGGGTTCATAGTCCAAGACACAGGCTCGCTGTTTCAGCAGCCAATGGTGGCCAAGTCCCAAGGTGGCATAGACCATCATGTGGCACGAGGGAGAAAGCACGTGTCTGTCCATGTTTCCTTACAGAGTCATCAAGATTCCATCATGAAGTCCCACTCTAACAGCCGGAACCAACTGAATCACTTCCTAGATACCCAACTCTAAACAGCAGAACTGGATTGAGCTTCCACCCTCTCAGTATAATTAACTCTAACTCTGGGGACCAAGCCTTTGGGGACACTGAAACAGTATCCAGTAACTCTCCTGCCCCCGCTACCCCTCCTGCCCCTATCCCTCATTCCATGCCCAGACCAGAACTATAGCCATTGCCTCCTTCCATCTTTTGGCCACTGCTAAGAAGTCCCCCATGAAGCCTTCCTAGACCCCCAGTTCTTCCACAGCTTGCTGTCAGCCCCCATTCTCCCTCTGCACCCCTATAGAGATACCCCTGAGTCTCTGGGAGTCATACACGGGGAGGAACAGTGGTCTCGCACCCCTGCCATACCTGAGCCCTAGGAGGAGCCCTGGAGACTGGAGGAGAAGAGCCTAGCCCAGGTATCCCAAAGCCTGCCTCCTCATCCCCATTGAACTCACTGACAAAGCCCAGGGGAACCCATGACTGCCAGCAAAGCCCTGGGGCTCGGGATGGGCACAAAAGAACCATCTGAGCTGATTTCTTGGCTCTGCTGGAACATGGTCATTTACATGTTAAAGACTTGCTTCTTTTATTATTATTCTGTATGTCACATTTCAAGCGAAACCCCCAGAGAAAAAATCCTGCTGTATTCTTCACAAAGCAATCTATGGTCTAGTCTCAGCATCCAGGATCTGGGAGCTGACAGCAGGAGCTGACCTGTGCCCACACCAAGCTGGCCTTGAAGGAGCATGACAGTGGATCACACAGAGAGTGTGAGACACGGCAGGTGGAGGGGGATATATCCAGTAATTACTATTCATTCATCCTGCATGCCACCATCATTTGTTTTCTGTGCTCTGGGTGCTGTTCACACACAGTCAGGAACTCTGTGAGCTTACATTCCAGTAAAATAAAGCACAACTTACAAAATAATAAATAAGGCCTTAAAACTCAATAAAGGGAGCTAGCATTGTGGCACAGTGCATGATGTCACTACTTGATATGCTGGCATCCCATATCAGCTTGCTGGTTCTAGTCCTGGCTGCCCTGCTTCTGATACAGCTTTCTGCTAATGCACCTTGGAAAGCAACAGAGGGTAACCCAAGAGCTTGGGGCTTTGCCACTCATGTGGGAGACCTGGGTGGAATTCCAGGCTCCTGCTTTGACCTAGCGCCACCCTGTTGTTACAGGTATCTGGAGAGTGGATCAAAAGATGTTAATTCATTCTCTCTTTCCCTCTCTCTCTCTCTCTCCCTCTCTCTCTGTCTTCCTTTCCCTCCCTCCCCTCCCCCCACCTCCTTCATCCCCCTTCTCTGTCATTCTGCCTTTTGAATAAAGGAGATTTCTTTCAAAGAAAACCAATGAAGTCAAATGAAATAAAATCTTGACGTCAAAATAAGCATCAAGACACTGCTTGGGACACCAGGATCCCACAGAAGAACTGAGTTGGATTCCCACCTTTGCTCCTGATCCCAGCTTCCTGTCAACTCACACCCCAGGAAGCAGCCGTGATGGCTTAGGCGTCTGAGTCCCTGTGTCCCACATGGGAGACCCAGAAGAAGTTGGGCACTCCTGACTTCGGCCTGGCCTAGTCCCAGCTATTACAGGCATTTAAGAAGTGAAGCATTAAAGCAGAATATGGAACACTCACGCTCTCTTTCTCACTCTGCCTTTCAAATAAACCATCAACAACAACAACAAAAGCCTCTACAAATTAAGCCATCACATGAAACAATTAAGAGTGGATTAGATGATCACTGTGGTTCAAATTACATTGAGAGCTCGGGGCAGGAGGCTTGGAAGCACTGGGGAAGACTAGGAGAGCATCCTGACAGCCAGTGTTGAGCAAAGGACTAACGGGGTGAGGAAGGGCCCACCTGGAGCTCTGGGAAAGAACACACCACTGGGGGCGGGGGGACGGGGGTAGTTCCTGAGAGCGGAGAGCAGGGGCAGCCAGGCCAGGTGGCCACAGTCAGGACTCTGGCTTTGGCCTTTGGTGAGATGCAGACTGTTGGAGTCCTAAGCAGAGGCATGAGGTGACCCAATGTGTCAGCATCATGTTGGTGCCTGACAAGGGCCAGGAATTCAGGTGACAAAAATTATCAGCCGTAGTGACACAGGTAAGACCATCTGTGATCAGAGAGAGTGGGAGGAAATGAAACAGCACACCCTCTCCCTGGGCTACTTCTGACGCTCCTCCCATGGCTGGCAAGCCAAATCCACCAATGCCATCAAACAGCTGCCCAGAACCGGGGACTGGAAATGGACAACATGGCTGCCAACCACAGCCCCACCAGTAATATCATACCACAGTCATTATGACCAACACTCCCACTCCCATCATGCACCTGATACCATCACTTCCTAAAAAGACCAGAAAGATGGACAGCACAAAACTCCTAGAAAACTGCCCACACACCACCCCTCAGGAATACTCTACTTCCCTACTCTAAAAAGCCCAGCTTCAAACATCACTGGACACAGCTCACTCACAAGCATGCCCACACTCTCTCCTGCATATACGCTTTCACTTATACACCATAATCCTCCCACTGTCCATTACTTGTGCTTGGCCCTTGTATTCCTTCCTGAACTGGAGATGAGAGCCTAGACCCACAAGTCAACAACAATGATATTGGTGAGCAGGAGAAGCAAAAACGCTGCCAAAGATGGGAACCCCAAGGCAGACCAGAGAACCCAAAGGGTGCACATGAAGAAGGCCCGGGAACTCCCAGGGCTGAAGGACTGAGCTTGAGGGACACTTGCCTGCTTGAGTCAGCCAAGTGGGGAAGGCAGCTGGACAAGACAGGGGCCAGCAGGGAGTCATCAGTGTACAGGTGCATGATGAGGAGGCTCAATATCATCAAGGAAAGAAGCATCACAGGAGGAAACGAGATGTTCAAGGAATGAGCTGTGGGGCAACCCTGAGAAGATCCCAGCAAGAGAGTGGGAGGAGTCCTGCCAGAGAGAAGAGAAGAAGCCAGACAGGAGGAGAGCTGCAATTAGGCCACTGGACAGGGCCGTGTGAAGGCATCAGGATGCGAAGAGCAGTTCTCATGGAGTCATGACAGGAAATTCCTGACTACAGTGGACTCAGGAGCAAAAAGGAGGCAAAGTCACGGGAGATATCAAACAGACCCCTTTCTCCAAATGCTTCACCAGGAAAGCGGGGAGGGAGCAGTCACTAGAGAGGAACTGGGGCTGGGTGCAGGACTTCTTAAAGGTGAGAGATATTCCACACCACGGAACTGCCCCCAGCAGAGGAGGTGACTCGGATGGAGGAGAGGAGGGAGCGATACCAAGGCTCTGTCCTTGAGCAGGAGGAGTTTTAGGGAGGGGGTATAGGGAGGCAGGGCTCCAGGGGAGGGTCTCTCCCATGGCAAATCAGAGGCAGCTCAGCAGAGTCCCAGTGTCAGCCAGAGCAAGGGAGCAGACAGGCAGAGAAGGAGGAGCATAACAAAGTCTGAAAGTTCTCTGCTGCTGCCATCTCTCCTCCCATTGGAATACAAAGGAAGCAGGGCAGGTGAAGAAAAACAAGGTGGGGACAGGCACAAGGACAACTGAAACAGCAAATGGGTGTTTTAACCAGTGGTGGAGGAAGTCACACTTGAACTTTCTGGTCCACCTGGAACTCCCCTCTAACAATAGTATAGATGCTCAACAAATATTTGAAAGAACAATCAGGAAGGAATTACACCAATCACAGGCAGCCAGTCATACTCACCTGGCACCCAAACCAGAGATCTGGAGAGATCATGGAAGAGCAAGACCCGTACTGATCAAACTCTCCCCTCAAGCTTTTCTCTTGTAGATCCTGTGCCCGCTTCCTGGTTCCTCCTATACTGCCAGAGAAGCTATGGAAGTTGAGAGCAGACAGCTTCCCGGCAAAGCTGACTCCACCAACACTAAGTGCATCCCCCCAGCTGTCATGCTGCAGCCAGTGAGCAGAGCCCACCCCAGGCTCCCAGGACACCAGAGAACCAACATCCTCCATCACCTGTTGGTACATGGAACCAATGGCAAAAGCTGTGGCAAGAAAGAAAACATGGCAGAGGAGAAGCCATCAAGTGCAAAACAGATCATGCTGGGGTCACATGGAACAAGTAAGTCATGGGCTTGGGAAGATGGCCAAGCCATGGGGTCAGTTCTACTTTCCTGCTCAATTCCACAATCACCGTCCTCTTGGTTACACACTCCACAGAAAGTACAATTCTTAAAAATTTAATCACTCTACTACAGGCTGAGTATTCCTCATTCAAAATTGTCAGGATCAGCAGTGTTCTGGATTTTCAATATTTAGAAATTCCCTGCATATACTTCTTTCTGATGAGAAGTAATGGGGAAGAGACCCAAGTCTAAACACAGAATTTCACTGAGTCTCATGTGCGCACCTTCCACACGCAGCCTGGAGGGCAAGGGCATACAACAGCTTTAATGATTTTGTGCATGAAATCCAGCTGCCCGGTGCAGAATTATCCACTAGCGACACCGTGTTGGCACTCAAAATCTTTCGCAATGGGAGAATTGCAGAGTCCAGATTAGGCAAGGCTGGGAACACCACCTGACCCGTACTGTGACGCAGACAGGAATGAACAAGCAGTTCCCATTCAGAGAGGCAACACAGACTGGAACTACTCAAGACTCAACTTGCCTAGAGATGTGGATGACCTATATACTGAGCTTTCCTGGGAGTTGTAAAAGATGACTGAAATAAGCAGAGAAAATAGCTGCTCCCAGATAGAGAGCCTTTCAGTTAATAAAGATACTAACTTTCCCCAAAGTTAATTTTTTATAAGATTTATTTGATTTTTATTGGAAAGGCAGATATACAGAGAGGAGAGACAGAGAGGAAGATCTTCCATCCAATGATTCACTCCCTAAGTGAGCGCAACGGCCGATGCTAAGCCGATCCAAAGCCAGGAGCCTCTTCTGGGTCTCCCGCGCAGGTGCAGGGTCCCAAAACTTTGGGCTGTCCTCGACTGCTTTCCTGGGCCACAGGCAGGGAGCTGGATGGGAAGCGGGGCTGGTGGGATTAGAACCGGTGCCCATATGGTATCCAGGTGTGCAAGGCGAGGACCTTAACCACTGCGCCACCGCGCCAGAACCCCCAAAGTTAATTTATAAATTTAATTCAGTCATATTCCAGATCGCAAATGGAATATTTCAAGAGCTAAAAACAAATGCATTCTAAAATCATTCTGAAAAATAAACACATGAAAATATTAGATACATTTTTACAAGAAAAAAAAAAAAGGCAGTGCAATATAAAAAAAAAAACCACTACAAATAATGATAATTAAAGTACTGGTGAACCAGCCCAAACACAGAAATAGGAATCAGAATAAAAATCCAGAAATAATCCTAACTACACTTAAGAATTAAATGTATTACCAAGCAGACATCAACAAACAATGGGAAAATTAAATGTTAATTAATAAATTATGCCACTAGTTTTGAAGAAGAGTAATTAATTCAGAAACAGTGTACTCCACTCGGGGGGAAAGGTACCCTGAAGAGATTAAAGAGCCAAACAGAGAAGTCCAGTGAATGGGAAAAAAAAAATTAGAAGGAATTATTTATCTATTCTTTGAAGGGCATGCTCACCTCTCGTATTTCCTACTGACAAAAGAAAATATAAAGATAGACTCAACAATATAAAAAATACATAGGCTTCATAGAACAGCAACAACATAGCTACAATAGAGACAATCCAGGAAACCCATTTGCAGCAAGGTGTCTGGTAGAGTGTTGGTAACTTGGTAACTACCATACAGCGCTCACACAGATTGTTAGGGAAAACGCCAAGAGGCAGACAGAGGAACAGGATGAACAGAAATACACCTGCCAGGCAAGCTCCTTAGTAAATACACACAAGGACTCCAAGAGCAAGTCACTCCCCAACTACAAAAATAGCACAAACGCAAAGGATTGTTGCTCCATGTCAAATGCTCAAAAATGATGGCCAAACAGATCTACGTACACACTGATGGAAGCGAGCCCTTGACAAGACGATGTGGCACCCTGCCACACACCACACAAATGCCCTGCACCCAATCCTCTTCTGTCTTCTGAGAAAAGTTTCAGTTAGAAGCTTCAGGCAACTTCCAGGACACCCGACATTACACGATTTATGACACCAAGAAACGGAAAACCATCTCCATCTCTGACAAAAGCGGGTATTTAAATATATGCAACAGCATCAACTTAATAGCCGACGTATGCAGTCATTGAGACGATAATTAGGAAAACTGTAGCAACAGTGAAAAATGCTTACAGGATAATAAAGGCAGCTGTAAACAAAACTGTGGTTGTGCTGTTATTTAAAACATGCCTATGGACCAAGGACTGCGAAGGAATCTAGGACGTGAAAATACGATCACTAGGTCTGGCCTGTTACCTCCAATTAAAGAACGTTTTTTTGTATTACATGCCAACTTGGACAGAGGAGTGTCTGGCTAGGCGGTCAGCCTCCCTGATGCTCATTCCTAGTCTCCCATGCAGGTGGCAGCGACCCAACCATCTGAGCCACCGCTGCCTTTAGGGTGTGCCAATGCAGAGAGCCAGAAGCAGAGCCAGCAATCAAATAAAGACATTCCAGCATGGAACACAGACAGACATTGCAATTACTAGCCCAAACACCCCACCCATAAATTTAGCTTTAATTCCATTTTCTATGAATTTTTAAAAGATGTATTTATTTTTCAGAAAAGTCAGATGTACAGAGAGAAGGAAAGACAAAGAGGAAGTTCTTCCATCCACTTCCCAAGTGGCGGCAACAGCCAGAGCTGAGCTGATCTGAAGCCAGGAGCCCTGAGCTTCTTTCGGGTCTCCCATGCGGGTGCAGGGTCCCAAGCCTTTGAGTCGTCCTCGACTGCTTTCCCGGGCCCCAAGCAGGGAGCTGGATAGGAAGCTGGGCCTCCAGGATTAGAACTGGTGCCCATAAGGGATCCTGGGGCGTGCAAGGCAAGGACTTTTGCCACTAGGCTAGTGCGCCAAGCCCTTTCCATGAACTTTTTTTTAACAGATCTTCTTATTTTTATTGGAAAGGCAGATATACAGAGAGAAGAGATAGAAAGATCTTCTGTCCACTAATTCAGTCCCCAAATAGCCACAACAGTTAGCACTGAGCCAATCCAAAGCCAGGAGCCAGAACTTCCTCCAGGTCTCCCAGGCGGGTGCAGGGTCCCAAGGTTTGGGGCTGTTCTCTACTGATTTCCTAAGCCACACAAGCAGGGAACTGGACAGGAAGTGGAACAGCCAGGACACAAACCGGTGCCCATTTGGGATCCTACCTCATGTAAGTAAGGTGAGGATTTAGCCACTGAGCCACTGTGCCATGTCCTTCTATGAACTTGTTAAAATTCTCCGTGGGGAGCTTCAAGAAGTCACAGCAGCCTAGGAAACACAGGCCCTTTCCCCACAGCCCCACTCAGCTTGCCTGCCCCATGTGGTACCCATAAAGGGAGCGATCGGTTCATTCCATGTGAGCAGTAAGAACTCAGGGACACTTTGCTAACGCAGATTGTGAGAGCTTAGCAGAAAGCTAGCAGGAAATCCAGGACTGGCCACTGCCTCACCAAGCGACCTGCACAAATCAGTGGCCACCAGCCATGCTCCCTGATCCCATGGATACTCCCACGGGCTCAGTGCCACCCCTAGCTGAACAACGAGACAGACTCATGGGCTGAAGATCATCTCCGGGACATTAGAGCGCTGGCATCACTGACCCGCCTCTGCCAGGGCTGCCCTGTCTGTGCCTTGATTCCTGGGATGACTAGCCCACCATGCCAATTCACGTGTAGATGTGATCAGCTAGGATGAGGTCCTGCAGGACTAGCTGAGCCCTAAAGCCAGTGTCGCACAGAGCCCCAGCTAGAGAAGGACGTCCCATGAAGATGCTGCTAGAGCCTCAGGAGTGTGACCCCAATGCTAAAGAATGGTGGAAGCCACCAGAAGCTAGTGAGAGGCAAAGGATTCGTCCCGAAGCAGGAGAATAGGCTTCTGGGGGGTGTAAGCCACTAAGTGTGAGAACTGCATTTGGTGGCTCTAAGAAGCCAAACCAGGAGACCCAGTGGCTCTTTTCCTTAATGAGGCTCCCTGGAGCTCCCACCTTCCCTGACTGCTCCTGGAACCACACAGGTGGTCTCAGCAGGGTCCCACCTGAGTCAGCAGCAGACACTCCAAAATCAAAGCTGCAGAAGAGTTTTGGGCAGGTGGGCCGCAGTCCTCTGGGGCTCTGGGACACATAGCAACACATAGCATCTCCTGGGGCCTGGGGCCTGCACTCCAGGCTCAGGGTTGGATAGTGGGAAGAGCAGCACAGCAGGAGCTCTGGCAGCAGAAGACAGGTTCAAATCGTATCTCCCACCCTCATTTACCCCGGAGAGGGTCTTGGGAAAGCCAGCAGCACTGAGAGGTGCTGTGAGAGTAGGAACTGGCCCACTCCCCTCCACTGCCAGTGGGTTCTGCCTGGATTGAACATATGCATGTTCTCCAAGGTTCAAAGAACAGACCTGTACTGAGAAGCAAAGCAAAGGGCCACCCCCACAAAAGCAGTGAAGACGCAGCTGGACAGCCATTGGGCATTCACCCTTAATCTGCCTCTGGGGACCCTTGGTTGAAAGATGCAAACCCCAAATCCACACGCTCAATCCATCTCACTCTGCCGGCTGAATCCTTTCATTTCCGTTCAATTTCTCCTCCTATTGTGCTAATGGTGTGTGGCTAAGTCACAGCGTAAAGGATATAAAATGACACAGCATTATCCGCCCCTTGAGCCTGCACACATGCACCCTTCCTCACCAGCTGTGCTCAGTAGGGCAACAGGCACCTGCACCCGACTCAACCAGATCTGGAGCCAAACCATGTAGAATCCCCACCTGCCTGAGCCGGAGACCTGGGAGGCAAAGAGTCCACACCCTATCCCCTGGCCCCTGAGCACCATTTATTGAGACCCCGTCACCCCTGGATCTTGCCCCGAGAAAGTTGACAAGGCCCACAGACAATGAGTCCCATGGTCCCTTTCCCTGACCCATTCCTGTACCCTCTGCATGGCCTCAACACTGCTAAGGGGAGTGGTGTAGAGGCTGTTCCCATCAAATTCAGAGAGGATATTTCTGGGGTACTCAGGGTTCTGGACCTGGGGTGCCTCATAAGCCATCATGGCTAAATTCACACCTCCCTCAATGGGCACAGATGCCAGCAGGGTTCACCGTCTCTCTCCTAGGTTGCCCTTACTAGTCCTTTTCCTGCCCTCCCCCGCTCCTGGCCTGGCACTTGTTTCTCTGCTGAAAGCCTCACCTCACCCATACAGCTCCATTCCTTCCAACTTTAGCCCTTCTCACCTTGGCACACATTGGAGACCATGCCAAGGCAGGATTGCAGGGGGATGGGCCCAGCCTTGCAGGGGTATCTTTAATGCAAAACCCAACTTCCCCTGGGACTCATGCACAGGGGCGGAGGCACGTCTGTGGGAGACATATCTGCAGTCAGCAGCAATGGACTCGTCCAGCAAGGTGCCTCCCTGAGTAAAGAGATGGGGAGCGAAAGGAGAACCAGGACAGCCCATCGAGGGTGTGAACAGCCCAGGTGGAAGAAAGTCAGCTGCCTAATCAGCCTGAAAGACTTCCTAACGTGTGCCATGATATGCTGCAATATGAAACACACAGCAGCCCAACCACCCCTTCTTGTACAAGTGTCTTACTTGGCTCACACATTGCCTCCAGAACCAACTTCCTGTTTAAGGGCATCACGAGGGATAGAGGGACCTGTTAAAGGACATCCTGAGGAAGCAACTGGCTCTATCCAGCAGTGGGAACACTCCCCAGGATACTGCCCCCTGGAGGCAGTAAGTCAACCACACAGGAAAAGGGTTCACTTAGGCCTGTTAGAAATAAGAAGCTTGGGCACCATCCCAGACCCTGAATTTAATCTGCCAACCAAGACACCCAGCTGATGGGTGTGCAATGCCAGATAAGATGCATCCAACTAAGGTGTGCAATGATTCAATGCCAGATAAGACACATCCAAGTAAAGAGACTTACAGGAAACAACAGCCAATCAACTGGACATTGGACAGGAGCCCAGCTTGACCCAGCCTTCTGTGACGGACATTGTGGGGACAATCAGAGAAATTTTAAGCTGTGGCAAGTGCTACATTAATTAATTAGAATTAGGCATGATAGGCATGATATGTTAAAAACATATATAAATATTTAAGAGCAAAATGTCACAACGTTTGTAGCTTAATCTTTTTTTAAGATTTATTTGTTGGAAAGGCAGAGTTACAGAGAGAAGGAGAGACAGAGAGATCTTTCCCCAGATGAACGAATCAGCTGGGGCTATGCCAGGCTGAAGCTTCTTCTAGCTCTCCCATGAAGGTGCAGGGAAACATTCGAAATAAAAAGAACCTTTTCCTTCATTAAAGTTTTTCTAAGGAAGGACACCTGGTATACGGCAAAGTTAAGACACCAGTTGAGACTTCCTACATCCCATATTAGAGTGTTCAGGCTTGAGTCCTGGCTCCACTTTGAATTTTAGCTTCCTGCAGGGGTGCACCCTGGGAGACAGTCAGCGATAGCTCAAGTAGATGGGTTCTGCCACTCATGTGGGAGACTGGATTGAGTTCCTGACACCTGCAGGAACTGTAACTACTGCAAGACTTGAGAATAAAGTACCAAATGAGAATCTGTCTCTGTCTCTCTCTCTCTCTCTCTCTCTCTCTCTCTCTCTCTCTCTCTTTCTCTCTCTCTCTCTCTCTCTCTCACTCTCTCTTTCTCCCTCCCTCTCTCCCTCCCTTTTTCCTTTCCTCCCTTTCTCTTTCTCCTATCTATGCTTTTCAAATAGAACAGTTTTTCTAAACAAAATCTGAGATTGGCTGGCTCAGGAAGAACTGAACTCAGGTGATCTGCTCACTGGGCAGGGAGCAGGCTCAGCAGCCAGGCAATGTGGGCAACAAGTGAGCTAAAGAACATGCCTTTCTTGAGCACCTGTTACCGCTGGACACGTGAGAAGCTGATAGCTCCGTTTCCCTCATTTATCTTCACATCACGCCATGAAAGTAGGTCTCACTGGCCCATTTCATTGATAAGGACAGTGAGTCATCTAATGGGGCATTGCCCCATATCACACACAGAGCTCAAGGCTGGCGTGGGGATTTGAGGGATAACCCAAGTCCTCTCCAACTCACCAGGAGCCCACCTGAACAGTCTTCTGAGCACCCAGCTGCTGGCATATTCAGTGCCAAAGCCCAGCCCCAGCTGCTCCTCCTGTTGCTGGCACCTTTCTGGGAATGCCCCCTAAGAGCCACTATTAGGCTCAGCACAACGGCTTAACGGCTAAACCCTCACCTTGCAAGCATCAAGATACCATATAGGTGCCAGTTCATGTCCTGGCTGCTCCACTTCCCATCCAGCTCCCTGCTTGTGGCCTGGGAAGGCAGTAGGGGATGGCCCAAAGCCTTGGGACACTGTACCTGCATAGCAGACCTGGCTCCTGGCTCCAGGATTCGGATTGGCTCAGCTCCAGCCATTGCAGCCACTCAGCAGTGAACCAGTGAATGAAAGATCTGTCTCTCTGTCTCTCTCTTTTTTTTTAAAGGAGCCACTACCAAAGATTAACCCCAGGTTCACCTGACCTCACCACCACTGAGCTTGCAAACACCCAAAACATTTTCTCTAGTCTCAAATCACCACTTCTCAGGACACAGGCCCTTCCCATCCCTTCCCGTGTTCCTTCCCATGCCACTGGAACCCCTGCAGAGGGAAGACGCGACACACAGCGTTCTCAATCCCTCTCCTTGTGCAGGCTGTCCAGGAGTGACCTTCTCCACCCTGGTTCACTCACAGCAGGTGCTGAGAGAGTCCCAAGGGCTCAGTCCCCACCTCCACAACACGCTTCAAACTGCACCCCACTCCTGATTCAGCAGGCGGTCTTCCCTGAGGAACTCAGAAGCCAGGTGTTTAATATGCACCTACCTATTCACATGGAGGGCAGGAGCTAGAAACTTGATTACAATGACAGTGACACCCAGAAGGAGAACTTCTCCCCACTTCTGCCTTTGAACTCAGGCTCCCTGGAAGCCATTCTCAGCTGCCTCTCTGCAAAACCTAGCCTTTGGTGACCCCTATCCCTGCTCCCCTGCTGCCAGCACCCCACAGGGGTTCCCATGTGTTCCTAGATCCCTGATAAGTACACACCTGTTAAACCCTCTAAAATTCCACTTCTGCCTGCCACTCGCACAAGCAGGAGCCACAAGCAGAGACCTACAGGGCCAGAGAAACTGGAGAAAAACAACACACCTAGGGTACAACTCAGCATCTGGCACTGCACCCGGACTTGTGGTGGCTCCATGACTCTCTAGCTACCCCAGGCAGTCACAAGCTACGTGGTCATTTGACAGATGAAAAGATGGAGGCTTCAAGAGCAAGGCAACTCCGAGTGTCTTTGCCAAGGGGGTGTGGAAGCAGAGGCTGGAGGCTCGCTCTTTCAGTCGTCAACACACACTAGCTTGAAGAATATTTGCAACTCCCCAGGGTGGCATGGGCACTGGCTCCATGTCTGAGGGTTCGTTCCATGTGTCAGCTTCACTAACCCATGGTGGCCAGTGTAGCGGCCATGATACAGGTGTGTTTCACATGTGATTCACATTGCAATCGGTAAGCTCTGGGGAAGTCAGATCATTCTAAAATGTAAATGGATCTCCCCTAATCAGAAATGCTTAAGAAAAAAAGGCTGTATCAGGCTCTCACTCATGCTCTCTCTGCGCACACACACACACACACACACACACACACACACACACACACACACACTACACAAATACACCCCACCTCACCATCTCCCTCAGGGTTCCATCACCACTGAGGAGCTCACAGCAAGCTGACAGGCAGGGCAGATGTGTGCTCTGAGGTGTGACCCATAAACCTGCCTTTATTTCTCTGACAGTGACTGGAGGTGACATGGCCAGGCACTGATCCTGGCTTTACGACTGTGTAAAACTCAAATAAGAGCTATCAGAGGACAATAATGTGGTTCTCAGACACCCCTCTCCCGCCTCACCCCTCCTTCTCTCACACCCTAGATCCCCCAAAGGCCACAGTAGAACTTGTGGGGAACAGATGCCTCTTGCCTAGACAGGCTCTTGGGCAGGGAAGAAGTCGGGTACAGGCTATCAGACTCAGTGGGAGGTTTGGGGGTGGTGTCTCAATGAAGTCGGGGTCAGTGATCTGAATTCCACCAGCAGCAGAAACTCCACCAGCAGCCAAGTGGAAATGGGAGTTCACTGGGAACTCAGGAGGTGAACTGAGACAGAGAACTGCCCATCCTGCTGGTCTGTTTGATTAGACCAGGAGCAGAGACAGGGCAGCAGATCCCAAACAGGCACTGTGGGAACAGGGTGGATTTCACAGCCCAAATCCCCCAGTAGAGCCAAATCAGACACTATCTTGGGCAGGGAGGCAAAAGCTATGGAACATGACTGCACATGCACTAAGCTGGAAGTGAACTCATTCCTGGCTCAGTGAATGGCAACAACATGGCACCCTACAGGTTCTACCCAAAATAGGTCTGGGAAGCACCCAGAGTTGACAGCCAGCAGATTAACAATTCCACGAGTAGCACATCAGGTGCCATTTTGCACAGTGTGGCAAAGGCTGTAAGACTGCAGGGACAACAGTGAGTTGTGCATGTGCTAAGCTGGGAGTGAACTCACTGAGCTCAGTGCATTGCACTGGTCCCACGGGAACTACTGACTTTGGCATTGTTCAGATCAAAAATAGGTCCTTGTGGACGTCTGACCTAGTGGCCAACAGGTTTCTGCAAGATTATCACCAACAACAACCTAGCTATTTAGGACTCCTGGTGTCTCCCTAATCCTGGGAACTGCACAAACTGAAAGTGGGAGAAACACTGTACAGACAATGGTGCAGCAACAGTATGGTATCACACAAGGTGGAGAGTGGTGAACCAGGAGCTGGGGCTACAGAGACCATGGCGGAAGTCTAATGTAAGAACCCAGACCTGGAAATCGCTAGGGGGAGTGGCACAAATGATAGCAAACAAAGAGCCATGTACCAACCACCATAAGTAAAACTGAACTGCACACCTGTGGATGACACAGCTTAGAAACCTGCCCCAAGAAGAAAAATCTGATAACCAGAAGTACAATGACCAAGAGCAAAAGAAGAAGCACAGCACAATGAATGTTACTGAAGACTCCTCTGCAAAAGAGCAAAACCCTTTGCCAACCTCAGAGTTAACTGAGGAAGACTTTGAGAAAATGGGGGACACAGAATTCAAAGCACTGGTTACAAATCTTCCTATCAACAAAGAGAAGCATGTAATACAGGAGTTCAAGGAATTTAAGGAATATGTCACACTGGAAATGAATCAAATAAAAGCTGGTATTTCAGAAATTAACAATGCAGTGGAGCAAATTAAAGTGCAGTGGAGAGTCATCAAAATAGAATGAATGAAGTAGAAAAAAAGAACCTCAGCATTGGAAGATATTTCCTATGACCAGGGGAAACAAACAAAACACTGGAAGCAGAGCTGGGTCAAGCTAAAAAAGACCATTCAAGAATTGAAAGGCACTAGTAAAAGGCCAAATATAAGAGTTATGGAAGTCCCAGAAGGTGCAGAAGGAGAAGATGGGTTTAAAAATGTATTCAATAAAATAATAAGGAAAAATACCCCTAATCTAGAGGGAAAAAATGGGAAACAACATCCAAGAGGAGCACAGAACTCCCAACAGGCTTAACCAAAAGTGATCTTCACCACGACACATGATAGTCAAGCTCTCTTCAATTGAACATAAGGAAAAGATCCTTAAATCTGTTCATCAAAAAAAAAAATCAATTGACATATAAAGGAATGCCAGTTAAACTCACAGGAGGCCTCTCACAGGAAACCCTACAGGCCAGAAGAGAATGGAGTGACATATTCCAGATTCTAAAAACAAAAAAAAAAAATGTCAGCCCAGGATAACATACCCAAAAAAGCTTTCCCTGAAACTGTCTTTGAAAATCAAATAAAATTCTTTCCTTGAAACTTTGTCTTTGAAAACGAAATAAAATTCTTTCACAGTAAAGAAAAGCTCAAAGAACATGCCTCTTCCAAACCTGCCCTACAAATGATACTTAAAGATGTTCTCTTGAAACAGATGAGGAATAGCACCTACCAAAACCAAAGGCAAATGTGAAGAACATCCCAGCAAAATAACAACAGAAAATTAAATCAATGAACAACCCATTGCTAAAATGACAGGACCAAATTACCACCCATTCATAAATGGCTTAAACTCATCAAATGTCACAGATTAGTAGACTGGATTTAAAAAAAAAAAAAAAAACATTTCACCAACCAACAAAGATGAGCAGAAGTTATATCTCATGGACTTTGATGTTTTTGTTTTTAGTTTCATTTCTTCAAAACACTTTTTTTCTCATTAAATTATTCAATGACTCATAGATCATACAGTAGCATCATTTTCTTCATGAATGTTCTTGATTTTCTTTTTCATTTCTTCAGCGACACATTAGTCATTCAGCAGCATATTATTTAACTTCATGGTGTTGCTAATTTCTTTTTTTCTTCATGTTGTTGATTTTTTTTTTGTGACTTTTCATTTAAGGGATGTACAGTAACAGTGCAATGGAGACTATCATATTCAGTAGCATGTTATTTAACTTCATGACATTGTAAATTTCTATTTTTCTTCCTGTTTTTTGATTTTGTATTATGGCTTTTCATTTAAGGGGAGGTATAGTAACTGTGTAACAGAGACTATCATATCCAGATGTGAGGATACAATGTAGTATGCATCTCTATTTCCAGATCAAAGATGGATTGCCAATGAAACTGTTAACTGTATCTTGATGATAGGATGCTGGACTCTCTGCCATTGTCCATGCGTGCAATGATGGACACATGACTGTTTATGAAGACCTATTGTATAGTAATAATACAAGGGAACTCAGTAGAGGGGGGAGGGAGGGAACTCGGGGAGTGTATAAGGGAAATCCCAGGGCCCATGGAACTGTATCATGAAATGATAATGATAATTTAAAATTTTCCCAAAAAATGGACTCCTCATGAAACCGTTAACTGTGTTTTAACAATAGGATGCTGGACTCTTCGCCATTGCTCATGCCCGCAGCAATAGACATATGACTGCTTATGAAGAACTATACATTAGTAGTAATATAGGGGAACTCGGGGGATGGGGGGGCTTGGGGAGAGGGTAAGGGAAATACCAGGGCTTGTGAAACTGTGTCATAAAATGATAACATCAACAACAATAAAAGAAGTAAAAAAAAAAAAGGGCAAACAGCTAAGTGTCCACAGTGGATTACTACATAAGGAAAATCACACATAAATAGCACTCAGCCTTTCAAGAAAGAAATCCCGCCATTTGCAAGAACTTAGATTTACTTAAAGAACATTGTGCTCAATGAAGTAAACCAGACAAAGAAATACAGATACCACATAATCCCACTCGTGTGCGAAATCCAAAAGCAGGCAAACTCCAAAACTGAAACAGTGCAAAGGTGCTGGCCAGGGGCTAGGATGGAGGGGGTGGTGAGAGTTCGGCCAAAAGATATCACCTTCCTGAGCTGTGAGATACACAAGTTCCGCAGGCTGAAGGTGCAGCATAGTGACTGTTGTAAATAACATGACAGTGCTTACCTGAACCCTGCTAAGAAGGGAGATGTTAGACGTCCTCCAGGTGACTAGGGGAGATGATGGACACGTCAATTAGCCTTCTTGTGGTAAATATGTCACAAAGTATATCTTAAATATAGTAATGTTTATTTGTAAATTATATGTAATAAAGCTAGAGGAAAGAAGAGCAAACACAAATACCTCCCTCCTTGTGTCCCTTTTAGGTTTGTTGTTGTTGTTGTTTTAAAATTTATTTATTTTTATTGGGAAGGCAGGTATACAGAGAGGAAGCTCTTCCGTCAGCTAATTCACTCCCCAAGTGGCCACAAGAGCCAGAGCTGAGTCGATCCAAAGCCAGGAGCCAGGAGCCAGGAGCTTCTTCCGGGTCTCCCACGTGGGTGCAAGGGCCCAAGGCTTTAGGCCATCCTCCACTGATTTCCCAGACCACAAGCAGAAAGCTGGATGGGAAGCGGGACTACCAGGATTAGAACCAGTGCCCATGTGGGATCCTGGCACATGCAAGGTAAGGACGTTAGCCACTGGGCTATCGCATCAGGCCCACTCCTTCTGTTTTTCCTACTTTATGCAAAAGTGTGGTAAAAAAAAAAAAAAAACACTCCACAACAGCCATGCCTTCCTAATTATTTTAAGTACACAGCATCCAACTCTCTGCCAATTACATGCACCCTATAGCATGGCAGAAGCCTCAAGCCTACTTACCCTTCACAACTGTAGCTTTGTACCCACTGAATCATACCCTCCCCCCAAGTCTCCCCTCCTCCCAGGACCACCCCTCTTCATTCTCACTCTAGGTCACTATTGGATGTGAATTCTACTCCCCGGAGTTTCAAGGGTCTGGTCTATACTCACTTCTTGCCACCGACCCTTCTTGGCTATTCTACGTTAAAGCATTCTTTCTACTCCCATTCTATCTTCAGACACAAGAACTGAGCCCTCCTCCAAGCGGCTAGCTGAGTTCCTCCATCTCCAGACCTGAAATAGGACCAGCCAATTCGGGAATAAAGTCCTGGTCCTTGGACCCAGGCCCAGAGTCACATCCAAGATCTGTGGATATTTCATTCAAATAGGCCATTGCTGTATCAACTGACAAACTGACAGGGAGGTGCCATCTGTGCCTGAACCAGCTGGTGGAATAACACAGCAAACACCCAGCCTTGGGCCAACCTTGGGTCACCATCCACAAGCCAGAGACTTTCCCATGGGGCGGGAAGGCCCAGAATAGAAATCTACTGTTTTGCTGATGGAAGATGGATGGGGTCCAACAGGGAATCTATAAAATACACTTGGCTAGAGGGTTTCTACAGTATAGTTACTTGGCTATTTATATCTGAAAATAGTCCATGTTGGTGGGAGGATGATAAACTAGAGGATTTAGGAGAACCTGTCTTGGACTTGGGATTTACAAAGCCACCGAAGAGATAAGGGGATAGAGTCTTAAACATAGCAAAGTCTGACAAAGTGGAAAAAAAAAAAAAAACCAGGGTCCCTGTGAGACTCGAGCCTAAAGATGCCATTCCAAGTCACCCTGTCCAAGGGCCCCCTCCTCACTCCCATGGTGTCATCATTAACAAAACCATGCAAAGGAAGGTACCAGGCGGCACTCAGTGTTATAAGAACTATCCCCAGTGTCAGGGGGAGGGCAGAGTTTGGAGGGATGGAGTGAAGGACAAAGAAGGACAGCAAGAAGGAAAGGGATCCACTGAGCCTGCATGTCCTGGCATGCACCTGCCATCAGATCTCCCACAGGCACACACCTGATCTTCCACTGGGGTAAGGACCCAGAGGCATTTACTCTGCCTCACCTGCTCTTGGCAGCAGCTCCACCTGGACAGACACCTGGACCAGAAACAGAAGCACGTATTCTCTCGGTGACTCCAAATCAGGATCTAGATTCCTAGCAGTGTGGCCTTTGGCATCCACAGTTCCTGCCACCAAAGACTCCCACTCCTTAAGGGAGGTCCAACCCAGTGGAACGGGATCAGAATCCTTCAGCTGCCTTCCTTCTGAAATGTGTCTGAGCCATTGGTGCTCCAAGGCTGCACCAGGACTTCTCCTCCCGCAGAGCCCCTCACTGGGACAGCCCAGCCTAAGAGGGGGCCTTGGACCTGGAGCTGCCGGGGAAGCCTCAAGCCTGGCGCTCCAACCTGCCTTCAGCCCCACCCCTGCCATCTGCAGGGGCTCAGGAAGAGTCAATTTTTCTCCACCTCTCTATGGCCACCTCCCCTGAACCCACAGCCAGATCTGTCCCAGCTCACCACTTTCTCAGACCAGTAATGGCTGGCCTGAAGCCACCTGTCAAGGGTCTATAGTTCCACCACCCACACACAGCTTGTAAGTTTAACACTACTGTTTCCTAAGCCAGAAACTGATGCACAATGCAGTGCACCCACCCCAGCTCTGACATGACCCACAACAATTTCAGAGCAACCCCAATACCCTCCTGTCACCAGCCCCAACCCAGATCCTGCTACCAAGGCCCACAATCCCTAGTGGCTCCCACTGAGAACAGAAACAGCCCACTGTCCACAAGTGTTTTCCTGCCACACCCTTCTCAGTGGACTGCATTCATGAGGATTCATGACACACTTGGGCATGATACCTCTCCATCCTTGCAGCCCTCTCACCAGAGGGCATCTGCACAGCATCCCCAACCCTGGGTGGGAGTCACAGTCCCATCAACTTCAAGCCTGTGCCTGGGTCCCGGGGCCCAGAGCACCAACCTAAAACGCCCTTGCTGAGGACCCATATCTGAAAGTTGAAGGAGTGAGGGGCAGTGCCATCTTTGGGCCCAGCCTCCAGGCATATTATTCCTCACACATGATTCTGCAGACAGCAGAAATACCAGAAGAGGCTGACCATCCTCAAAGATCAGGCAGGTTTCTCAGCTGCCCCTTCTTGGTCTAGTCCAGGAACTTCAGATACACCCCCTGCCCCATTTGCTGGAGTCTGACATGTCCTCACGTTTATTTGGGGAATTTCCACAAAGCCAGAATCAGAGGCATTTACCACTCGGCCACCCTGGCTAACGGCATGCAGCAGTATGCCCGATAATAGCCTGTTATCTCAGAGCTCAAATCTTGCCAGCCCAGACAGCAGAGGGTACAGGAAGGTGAGCATGATAGATTCCCAACCAATCCATCCTGAAAAGTCTCACGGGTCAGGATGGAGGAGCAGCGAGGAGTACACGGGCAAGAGGAAACAGGGAGGGCCGCAGAGCCTAGCAGCAGGAAGCGAGGCAGGTGGGCCAGACCCAGCGCCTTGCCTCAGCCAGGGAACTAAGACAGCACAGCTGGAGCCCCAGTGCAGTCCTCAGGAGGAGCCTGACAGGACGCAGTCCCTCTGTACCAACAAGGGTTCAGAGAGGCTAAGAAACACCCCCAAAATTACACAGCCCATGGCAGATGCAGAAATCCATGCAGTCTCCACTGGTCTCATGGGGCTTCCAGCAGGCAGAGGAGGCCCACTGAGGCACCAGGTGCACATCACCTACAGATTTGCTCCCCTAGAGCTCCACTGTATCCGGGCTGTGGCTCCACAATGAAACTGATCTCCAGCCAAGCCTAAGGGGCCACTGGCTCCCCACAAGCTTTCCACCCCAGACAGACAAGGATAACACCTACAATGTCCAAAGCACAAGTCTAACCCAAATACCCCAACAGGTCCTAAGGACTCCCACAGCAAAGAGATGCACCATGACCTCTGTCTTTCCCTGTGCCTCTACCTTTAGCTCCAGCCATCCCATCCACCTGTGGGGAGCCATGCAGTTGGGTCGGATGGCATGGGTGTGTGATGAGCACCGCTCCTCAGTTAGCAAAGCTGCGAGGAATTTCTAGCTGCAAGGCAAGGCCCAGCAGAATGTCTCTGGTCACCTCATGGCTGCCTCACCCCATTGTCTGGACACTCAATCACCTCTCTGATTTTTCACAGAATTCTTCTGAGGGTGTTGTTGTTTTTCTGCTAATGTGAAGTGATTCCTGTAACTGGTATGACACCTCAAATTGATCAATCATGTTACGATAAAAACACCTTTACTAATGTAAGGCTTGACAAACAGTTAAAAGTATACAATAGTACAATTGAGCCCACAATGTTTCCAACATCTTATTATGTGCCCACTTTTGTCCTGAAGTTTGCCCTAATATAAGTAATGCTTTTCTTAAGAAATGGCTTGATAATATCTTGGAACATATGGCAATCATGGAGGTACAAAGAGTTTGTTTACCATGCACCTTGAACTGTTACAACACATAATATGACGCATTTTAGTTTCTCATCACAGAAAGCAAAAGTATATGGGGCATCTCCTAAAGGGAAACAAATGTGAACCCCCCCAAAATGGCTTAAAATCTCAATCTTATATTGGCACTTATATTTAGGCAAAGAAAACAGTTTATATAGATAAAAGGAAGTTTCTTGTAAAAAGCCCTCTGTAGATTGGCTGAGCTGCCTTGATCCCTTTCACTGCCCTTTAACAAAAGAAAAAACAATTGAATCAGCACTAGGTGAAGGTGATGGTAATTAATGCATGATTTGATTATAAGATTTAGCAAAGAATCTATGTTATATGCTTTTGTAAAATCCTTTCATTTATGATCTTTTAATTCTGTACTCTTGATATTTCAAGCAATATTAGTTACTTTGTATTTAGTAAAAATTGATTTTAAATATAAGTAAACCACTTGTCACTATGTAACCACATGCGCTGTCAACTGTGGAGTTCCTGGCTTCAGCCAGGTCACTGCAGGTTTCAATGAGTAATGGTTTGTTGGAAATATTTTCCTTAGGATTGTTTTTTGTATTCTCTTAACCATGAAGTAAAAAAGAAACAATTGGATATTGTGCAAAAGCTTGTGATGATTTGTGTATAAATAAAGAAGGCAACTTTTCTGAGTTGTCCATTATGAGCATCATGTCATAGTGGTCCGTGTCTTATCTCTCCTTCCTATCATCTCACCAATCCACGCATCCTTTGCAAGCTCTCAGTCAGCTGGAGCTGGTCTCTGGCATCCACCCAAACCAAGCTGCCAGGGGCAAGGACCATGGTACAGCAGATAAAGACATCACCTTCAGCACCAACATCTCATATGGATATTGGTTCAATTCCCAGCTGCCCCACTTCTGATCTAGTTCCCTGCTAATGTGCCTGGGAAAGCAGCAGAACATGGCCCACATGCTCGACTTCCTGCCACCTGCACAGGCTGCCTCTTTCCCTACTGGAGCCAATGACAAAAGTACACAGTCACTGCCTTCCAAGGAGCATGCTCATCTTCCACCAGTCAGCAGCTGCTCCTCCAAAAAGGATCCATCCTCATTCACCACTGGTGGTGAATTAGAGATCTTGGTGGTGATTTAGAGGTCTTGGTCTTGCCTCCAAGTAACCATGGAGGGGATCCATCTGGGATCCTCAGCCCCCAGGCACAGTAGAATGGGAAGAGGCAATAGCAATTATAAGAATGTGGCGGAGCAATCTCCTTCTTTGCTCCACTATGGAATCCATCTATGGGAGATCATCCCTGGATCTCTACCTGCTTAGCCCATATGGAAGGCCGTAGGCCCATAGCACACTGTGTCTTAGGGGAACCCTTGACAGGAATCTTGGCTAATCAAGACCCCAACCTGGCCTGTTCACTGGACATACAGCGAGAGCCATGGACTGTACCCTAATCTCTCTTCTCTGTCCTTGGAGGAGCTGTGCTAGGACTTCCCTGATAAACAACTCTAGGAAGTTAAATGTTACACTCATTTCATCTTTCAGCCACATGTGATGAATTTTTCCCAAGCCACAACTTCCTGCCCTGCATGCAAAGGGCGACCTATGATTTGAATGGAGGGTCCAGAGAGATAGACATGCCTACCAGCCAGCCACAATGGTACTGGATGGCAGCACTGTCAGGATCACCCTTCTGCCTGCCCACTTTCCTACTCTATATGATCTTTAAGCTCTTCCAGATAAATGGACATCTCTCACCAGTTTGTCTCCCATGGTTCTGCAGGGTGAAGCGCACCATTGCCTCACCCCTGGGTAGTCTTGGAGCCTACTGGACAGGAAACCTCCGAGATCCACTTTTTTGGAAAGTTCCATCAATTACCTCTCCCACAGTTCATGAAACAGTTGCAAAGCAGAGACTTATAACAGGACAAGGCCAGGCTTGCTGCCCTGGGCTAAGGGGGAAGCCAAGAGGGCAGCACACAGCACTGGCCAGGGCTCAGGGGTAGGAAGAAGAGTCCAGGCAGGGAGTAGATCCTGGGACAAGTATTGCAGCTGCTGCTTGCAACACCAAGAGCATCGGTTTGAGTCCCGACTGCTCCACCTCTGACCCAGCTCCCTACTAATGTACCTGGGAAGGCAACAGAAGATGGAGCAAGTGTTGGGGCCCCTGCAGTAATATGGGAAACTCACATGGAGTTCCTGGCTCCTGACATGGGCCTGACCCAGCACCAGCTGTTAGGGCCATTTGGGAAGTACATTAGCAGATGGAAGTTCTCGTGTTCTCTCTCTCTCTCCTTCTCTCTCTCTCCCCCTCCCTCTCAAATAAATTAATAAAGACGAGTCCTGTGCAGGCACCAGGTTGGGGCAGGGCATCAGCAGGACAGCATCAGAGGCTGTGGTTCACTCCCTTGCCATTCCTAACCATCACTGTGACACTCCACAGCCACTGTGACCCAACACCCGCCTTGGGCCAGGCACCATGCCCGGCTCCCTCCACCCTCTCCCAGGCCATGTGCTCAACAATGCTGAGATGTTGACAGATGAGGATAGAGAGGTTCCCAGAAGCTCTGCAAGTTGCCCGAGTCATTCAACCCCTAGTTTGCAGGACCCAAATTGGAAGCCAGTCTTTCAATGACCCTATCACACTATCTCTCATGCACATGAGCTTCAGCATAGGTGCTGCAACACAGAACAGGGCAGGAAGAGTCCTCTCCCTCAGAGGCTGGGGAGCAGGTAGAAATCTGGGCAAAGACGTACCACTCTTCCTGTCTAACCCCAAACCCACAGACTGGCATCCCAGTGTCTGACACTGATGGACAAGCCGGGCCTGCCAGTGCTTATTGTTTCTGTAAACTCAATGATATTACAACAAAACCCCTGTAATTCTTACAAACAATTTTCCCCCTTTGCAATCTCATAAATTAATTCCCTTCTTGCGAGCTGACTGACTTCCTGCTAATCTAGCCACTAACCCATCGCCATCCATAAACTAAATGATGCGTAAACACGCCTCCATCTAAGCCTAATGCACTAAAATTACTTTTCAGGTCTCCCTGCTTTATCTTTCTTTGCTGTGGACAGCTCCGACCCAGCTCCCTCCTTCCTTCCTCCCTGTCATGAAGGACTTCTGGCTGCTCAGTCCTGAAACTCCACTTCTGTTCCCTTGGGCTACCTCTGACTGGGGTCCTGGGTCTGCACCCTCAGGGGCCAACTGTCCTAGCCTGGAACTTACACTACTGGACAAGCCCTGCAAGATCAGACATGGGACAGGTAGCAGGGGTTGTCCAAGCCATGATGTCAGAACCTCTAGATGAGAACTGGGGTGACCTGGAACTGGCTCAGATCCCATGAGACTTCTGTGTACAATGGCCATCAGTCTCCTCTACCCTATCAAGGCAGAGGTTCCAGCCTGAGGGATATCAGAGAATCCCTCACCTTTCTAGAGATGGGCAAGGAAGCTCGGGTATTCTGGAAACCTGGGGTATTGTGGCAGGGGGTTGCCCTTGGAAGGAAAGGTGCAGTGAGCTGTAGGAAGCACCCATGTCCAGCAAGAAAGACCCTTGAAGAGAGTAAGCCGTTTGTGGAGCTGTCGGTGGTGCTTAAAGATAACAGACCTCTCTCCCAACACAAGTGTACCTGCTGCCTTGTCTCTCCACGTTGCGTCCCAGTGCAAGAGTACCAAGCAGGCCACGTGGGTACAGGACCCCACTGCGTGGCCCTTGTGTTTATTCCTCCCATGGGGTGCTGTCGCCGATACCCTCTTCCTGCCTGAAACCGCAGGACCCTCTGTCCAGTCTGTTGTTGTTGGTACTTATTGCTCCCTGAGAGCCACCACTGGCATCAGATCCCACTGTGATCTCCACAGCTCGCCCAGGCCTCCAGGCTCTGCCTCTGTCCCACAACATGACCTTGGATCAGTCACCTTCAGCCTGCCCATTGGTGGGGGCCAACCCTCCTTGGCTGTCACGAGGAAGACGTGGCCACGTACACAGAGCTCTTAACACACTTAGCACCACCCTTGCACTTAGCACATCGCCCAGTAGGGGATCCACAGAGTGAAGCCCATGCTGACCCCAGATGCCTGTGTCCTGGAGGCACCCCAGCATGGTTTTCTCACCTCGCTAACCAGGCCAGCACATTCTGACCCCCAAACCACCACACCTGCCAGGCAAATGTGGCTGAGGCACAGACAGAGAACACAGTAACCCTCAGGGCAAGGACACAGTCGGCCGATCTGCCTGGCTCAAGGAGGGGTTGTGGCTGCTTTCTCTAATGAGCCTGAGGCCGGGTAACCCTTCCTTAGAAGCACCCAGCTGCTGAATCACACAAGGAACTGGATTTCTGCACATCTGCCTACAGCTTAGCCTGATCACTCATCTGATCTGCTCCCTACCACACAGAGTAGCTTTCCACCCCCACAGACCCACGCACCCCACAGATCCAGTCATTCATTCCCCCATCCATTCAGATACCTGCGTATTTTCTTATTGTTATCCATCTACTTCTCCTTCTAATCCACACCCATACATCCATCTACTCCCAACCACACTCCATCAATCCAGTCATCCAACCAGCCATCCCCACTTTCTAATCCTATCCCACTTCAATCCCCATCAATCCTTCCTCCCACTGACTGCCCACCCACCCAGTCAGCCAAAAACTCAGCCAAGTGTTCACCCAGCCATCCATCCATACAACTTACTGACTGCTATCTATCAACCACATCCACCCATCCATCTATCCATCTACATATGCACCCATCTGTCACTTCTCCACCTACCCACATGCCCACCCAACCTCCATTCCCCTGCTCTTTTCAGAAAACTGAGTCAGAGCCAGAGCATACCATGAGATATGAATGAACCAGAGAGGCCCTGCCCACTCTTGAAACCCCTCCCCCAATCAACCAACACCCCCTCAACCTCAGGTGCTATGCTCCTGAAAGCCCTCCTTAATGCCCCAGGCAGATTCTGAGCTACCAGCAAGTTTGGCCACCAAGACATTCTCGCTCTCCTCCCTCTGTGCTCACTCCCAGAGCCAGCTCTGCCAGCTCCTATGTGTGAGAGATTCTGCAGCCCTGATGTGCAATTAACTTAAGTCAGAAGTCAGCACTCCCGAGGATGCCATGAGCTGCAGCGGTCCCATAGGACAGGGATAGCCAGGCCAAGGCACTCCTCACATGTCTGGGGATCAGCTAGAAGAACATCTCCCCAGTGCTGGACCCAGATGTCTCTCCAAGTTGCCTCAGCACAATCAGGATGGCACAGGCAAAGCCTCCAGGCTTGCAAGGGCAGGACCCAGCAGAAGACGGGCACACAGCATGGCAATGGAGTCAATACCAGTCACAGCAAAGAGTACCCAGCCTGAAATAACCTAGCGAGCCTGGAGTCCATTGGCTCTCAAACTCCAGCTTTGCATCCTTCCAAGGCCACTTCCAGAGGGTACTGCTTTCAGATCTGTAAACCCCAGATAAGACACCAATCTTGGCTTCGGGTAGTTTTCCATGAGGCAGGGGCAGGCTGGAGTTCAGAGCACCTTATTCCAAGTCTTGAGTCTGCAGGAGAATCACAGGGTCACCCTGGGTAAAATGGATATCCCCAGGTCCTTCCACAGGAGACCGGCTGGGACTGGCAAGGCACTGTATGGCGGTTCCAATCCAGAGGGCTGCAGGATTACTTGTTAAAGAAGAACACACACCCTAACACCTTAAGAGAGAACTTCCTGGCACCCCAGCCCCACTTTCCTAGGGGTGTCAGATCTGCCCTCACCCCATCAGCCCTCCTACATGCTGGCCTGGGTCCTGGAGCTCAGTCCAAGTCAACATGGCTTGCTTCTTGTCCTGCCCTCCTCCTCATACACAGATTCTAGGCTCACTCTTGGGACCAGGCTGTCCTTCTAGGCCTAGCAACTAGCCCATCCACCAGTCTCCCACTCTGAAAAAGACTGACTCTGTCTGGGTCCCAGAAAGCACCAGGGAGGGTGATCTGTGGCCCCTGGGATCTCCTGGGGATATTAGGAATGACCAGGGGAGAAAAAGGTCACAACCAATTGAATTGACAGTGTTTTGCAGTGGCCCAACATCACCGCTCACTTTCCAACAACCAGTTCTCCATGCTACTTGCTCTTGTGCCTCGCACTGTCACACCTTGTCACTGCTCAGAAAGTAACGAGAGGCAGGCAAGCCACATACTCTCTGCTAGCTGCTGCTGACCTGCTGAGGGTCCCCATCTCAGTTCAACCATGGCAGCAGGATGCCAAAGAACTGCCCTTCCCCCATTGTGTCCTTGGCTCATGTAGCCCAGAGGGTCATGCTGGTTTCTCCAAATGGAAAGAAAAGGCCCAAGTGCTTGGGGCACCTCATCCCACCACTGGCCTCAGTTTCAATAGTAAGAAAAAGTCTAGGCTGCCCTTGCCTCTCCCTTCACCCCCATACCCAAAATAAGGGACTAACGTTGTGTCACATGTTAAGCTGCTCTACTTCCCATCCTGCTCCCTGCTAATGGCCTGGTAAAGCAGAGGATGGCCCAAGCGTTTGGGACCCTGCACACACATGGGAGACCCAGAGGAAGCCCCTAGTTCTTGGTTTTAGACTGGTCCATCCCTAGCTGTTGCAGCCATTTATGGAAGTGAACCAGCAGATGGGAGATATATTTGTCTCTCCCTCCCTCCCTTCTTCTTTGTGTTACAGTGCTTTTCTAATAAGTAAAATAAAGCTTTTAAATTTTTTTAAATGCTGCAGTAGAGATTTTTAACATCCTCAACACAAAAGGATCAGCTGGTCTGCCTGAGTCTTCCTGCAATGAGCACACAGGACATCACAAAGCACCTTCCAATATTTGCCCATTAAAAATAAATTCATGAAACTTGGTCATAGGAACAGTTCCTCAGGGGTCCCACGAGATGTCCCGGTGTCTGCAGAAATCAGCAAGAAGGACAAAGGGTGGCAAAGACCCTGCTGGCAGCTTCCAGTTGATTCGCCCAGTACGGTAACTGGGACAGCATCAGCACTGTCCCCTCCCTACCTCGTGTTCAGCCAAACTCACCCTAGGGTGGGATGGTGCCGCAGGTACACAGAGAACAGTGGGTGCTCCAGCTCCCTCAGTGACGGCAGCAGCATGACACTTTCCAGTCCTGCTCCCTTGCTATCACCACCCCACCACTCAGACATCTTTCAAGGCCTCACTGCCCACCCAGGCCCAATGGCCTAACAGGACAACACACCTGCCAGAGGCAGCAGCAATAGCATGGGCAGAGAGCAAGACTCGATTTATAGATTCCTGTAAACCAGGTTTATGAGCAAACTTTGAGACCAGGCCTGCTGGGAAGGAAATTCCATTTCATTTGGCTCTGACTCTGCAATGAATCATTGAGCTAGGGATGATGGCAGAATCTCCGGGAAGAACCCCCTGCACAGGGGAGACGAGAGATGCCCGAGGCACCAGCTCCCTCCTGCACGATGCCTGTGGATTCCAGAACATGGTGGGAGCAGGGGGTGGCGAGTGGGCATTTAAAACTCATGGACAAAGCCGCAGGATGCCAAGCTCACAGGACTCCATCAGCAACAGAAAGACAAACATTTTAAGATTTCACCTACCTGAAGGACCTGAAACTAACTGTCCCATTCAAGAACAAGGTGGATGAGAAATAATGCTGGTGGGTGCAGCCACAAAGAAAATGGACTGGAGGGGAGCTATGGTTGAAAGGGAAAACAATTCTGGGAACATAAAAAAGTTCTGGAGACGAATGATGATACCAGCTGCACAGATGTAAGGGGACAAAATTCTTTTTTTAAAAAAATTTTGAATTTTGAATTATATAGTACAATTTCGTATAGATTGGGATATCCCCCAACAAAATCCTACCCACCAAACAGATTATCCCATTTTACTATATTAGTGTAGTCCTTCATAAGGAATCATAACTGCATCAGTCTCTTACTTAAGTATACCCCGACATTGTTGGTACAGACAATGTGACAGTCCAGCACCCCATTGTCTACACATGTCCAACAGTTTCATTGGGAATCCATCCTTCATCTCGAAGCAAGGATGCATCTTGTATTATACCCCCACATCTAGATATGATAGACCCCAGTACTCTATCACTAAATATTTCCATAATTGAGAAGCCATGAAACAATGCCAACAACTGGTATGAGTTAGAACAACAGCCACAACATCAACAACAAATCACAGCACCACGAAAACAACGCACCACTGAGTAATTAACACATGGGTAACTAAAAGTCTCTTGGGAAAAATGATGTCACCATGTAATCCATGAGACAGCAATGAATTCAACAAGAGAAAAGAAAAGTATTTGGAATAAATAAAACTGAAATAAAAAACATCAAAACACATGGGATATAGTCAAAAAAGCAAGCAAACAAAAAACAAAAACAGTATGGACCAGATTATTTAAGTTACTCTTTCCATGCTGATTTTCTTATATTAGAGAGAACATATGGTATTTGTTCTTTTGTGATTGACTCATTTCACTGAGCATAATGGTTTCTAGTTGGGACCACCTAGTTGTAAATAATAAAATTTCATTCTTCTTAATAGCTGAATAATATTCCATGGAGTAGAATTACCACAGTTTCTTTAACCACTCTTCTTTGGACAAACATCTGGATTGCTCCCATGTCTTTACTATTGTAGATTGTGCTGCTGCAAATATAGGATTACAGATCCCCTTCTCACATGCAGATTTCACTCCTTTTGGGTATATTCCTAGGAGTGGGATAGCTGGGTCATACGGCAGATTTATTTGGAATTCTCCAAGCACTCTTCATATTGATTTCCATAGTGGTTGTACTAGCCTACACTCCCACCAGCAGTGAAGGAGGGTGCCTTTCTCCCCACATCCATGCCAGCAGGTGTTGTTAGTTGAGTTCTGAGTGTAGGCCAGTCTCACTGGAGTTAGGTGGTACCTCAATGTGGTTTTCATTTGTATCTCTCTTATAGCTAGGGAGCCTGAGCATCTTTTCATATGTCTTTTAGCCATCTGAATCTGTTCTTTTGAAAAATGTTCACTTCCTTTGCCCATTTTCTTACAGGGTGTTTTTTTTTTTTTTCTCTGTCCCTGGGTTTCTGAAGCTCTTTGTAAATCCTGGATATTAGTCTTAAGGGGACAAAATTCTACTGCACCCTAAAAAGAGCCAAAATGTGGCCGCTTCTGTAGCAGCAATGAATTAAGCCACAGCTTCCCATGTCAGGTAACTCGCTGAAGTCCAGGCTGCTCTGCTTCTGATCCAGCTCTCTGCTCAGGCATCAGGAAAGCAGCAAAGGATGGCTCAAAGGCTTGGGCTCCTGCCTCCTATGTGGGAGATCCAGATGAATTTCCTGGCTCCTAGCATCAGCCTGACCTCTCCCCCTTCCTCCCATCTCTCTCTCTCTTTATGTCTGTCTGTCTGTCCCTTTCTCTCTCTTTCTCAACTTCTCTTGGGAAAAAAAAAGAGGTAGGTATGTCAGCTAAGGTGCAACCATCACAGGAAGTCATATCCAGTCATTCAGGGATTTGAGGGGAATTTATTTACACAGGAAAGACTTCCACCATGTGATGATATGCAATTGTATGCCACATTCCAGGGCTTTGGTGGACAGAAGTTCCACCCTAAGGAGTCAACATACATCGGGCCAAAAGAGTGGCCTGAGGACATGGTTGGCCTCTTCTTCCCAACACCGAATCTTTTTTTTTTAAGATTTATTCTTTTATTTTTATTGGAAAGGCAAATTTACAGAGGGAAGGAGAGACAGAAAGATCTTCTGTCCTCTGGTTCACTCCCCACGTGAGCGCAACGGTCGATGCTATGCCGATCCGAAGCCAGGAGCCTCTTCCGGGTCTTCCGCGCGGGTGCAGGGTCCCATAGCTTTGGGCCATCCTCAACTGCTTTCCCAGGCAACAGGCAGGGAGCTGGATGGGAAGCGGGGCTGCCGGGATTAGAACCGGTGCCCATATGGGATCCCGGGCGTGCAAAGCGAGGACCTTAACCACTGCGCCACTGCGCCACTGCGCCACTGCGCCACTGCACCAACGCGCCAGGGCCCCCCCAACACCAAGTCTTAAACATGGCATACAAGCCAAAGAATGTTTTCAACTTCACAAGAGTGCTGGAAAACAACAGTGGAGTTGTCCATAGAACAAAAACCACGATGGGTTCTTGAAAGCCAGCAAGCAGCTGGGAACACACTGGCCAAGGCACCACTGCCCCAAGCACACCCCAGGGAAGGGCTGCCCTGAAGAGGGCCACTCCAAGCCAGGACGCCAAGGACACGGAGGTCACAGAGGCAACCCCAGGTTCAAGGTGAGAGTGGCTACTGTTGGGGCCATGACACCAAGCACCACAACGTACATATGATTTGCAGGCAGGAGGAGCAAGAACCAGAACACTGGGGCACCCCCTTTGCAAAGTGCCTCCCCAACACACACACACATACCCAAAAACACTCGAGTCAGCTCCAATCTACACAGCAGCCTGGAATTCCTCCCTTACTCCCAAGCCATACTGGGAATGATCCAGTGCCACACACCAGCCAACAATGACTTTCAATCGCAAAGATGAACAAGAAACCCAGAACTAGTCCCTAGTTGAGAAAATCTCGTGGAGAGAAGCACCTGCCGAACATGTCAAACAGCAGTAACATCCGGGAAAGAAAAGGAAAGTAGAGGACAGAGAGGATGGAAGCAATGACCACAAACGAAGGGAATCCAAAAACAGACCAGGGGAGAGAGAACACAGGAAATCTGCCAGTGTGACTGCAGAAAGGCAGAACCCAGTACGGGCAAAGCCAGATCACCAGGACACAGATGGAGACACGCAAAGGTAACATCTCAGAATACAACAGAAAGCAGGAAAAATAGGCATGGGCTTGTGCAGAGTCAAGCAGCCTCACTCTCCCAGCTGCAGGGACCTCCCTCCACACCCATCACTTGAGGAGCAGCACGAATGTTACAGGATTAGTGAGTCACTGGGCACGAATGTGTGCTCCACACGACTGAGCTGACACTGCTAGTGAGAGCAGCGCAGGCAAGTCATGGAAATGGCATCTTGAGAGCGTGGAAGGGGTGGGCATCTGGCCCCCACTTGGGACACCCATACCATATCCAAATCCCAGCCCCACTCTCCACATCATATTCCTGCTCATGTGCACCCTAAGAGGAAGCAAGTGACGGCTGAAAGACTTAGGTCCCTGTCACTCATGGCAAAGACAGACTGCAGTCCCAGCTCCTGGTTCAGCCCTGACTGCTACAGGCACGTAGGGAGTGAAACATCAGACAATCTCTCCCTCTCTCTCTTGCACTGTCTCTCTCTGTCTTTTAAATAAGCAATAAACAAATAAGATTTTACCTTTTAGAAACGGCTTAGGAGAGAAATGGTACAAGTCTTGATTTCTCTACTCACTGAGAAGGAAACAGTGAGGAGAGAATACAGAAAGTTCACAGCTCTGATATGCTCCAGCAACCAAAAAAAGGGAAGCCAAAGGGAAGACAAGCAGATGATTGCTTGCCAGGTCTGGGGATGGGGACTGGGGAGTTCTTGGGAACAAGGTTTGTCCTTGAGGACTAGATGGTGTGGCGGGCTGTGCATTGGGCTGTATGGGCTGCCCCTGTGACATGACTACAATCATGCTGTCAGCATTTTACCTTGACAAAGCAAAAACACACCAAGGAACAGGATGCAGGGGTGAAAATTAAAACTTAGGGGGGTTAGAACTCTGTGTTGGCTCCTCATAAGTATTAAGATTTGGAACTAAAATCCCAGTTGGTTCCATCTTAGCATCAGATGTCGTAGAGTTGAGGTAAACAGAAGGTCTAGATTGGTTCAAAGATACCATACCGACACTAAATATAGGAGACGGTCTATAAGAGCTTAAATGTGTCTTTAAAATAGGATCACTGGAAAATAAAACAAAAAAGCATTATTTTTGCAACTTTAACAGCTGGCTCACCACTGGGAGCTGGGCATGCGGACATTCTGTCAATCACAATGGCAGGAAGGGTCTTCTGTAACTCAGGATGCAGGGCCAAGGTGCCAAGCATCCCATGGCATGTCCCCCAAGGACAGCAGTACTGTGTTGAGAACACTGCTCTAAAGAGAAAAACGGAGACAAGAAAGACAGCAAAAGGCAGGAAAGAGAAAAACCAGCACAAGAAAGAGCAATAACTGGAAGACATTTTAAAAAATTCCAAGCATATGAGTAACCTCAATAAATGTAAAGAGGTTAAATTCTCCCCATAAAATCCTCCATAAACAGATGATGTTATTTCTTACTGTGACATAACTTTCTACAAAAGGCTCAAAGATAACCTCCCCCAAGAGGCTAAAAGCAGCAGCAGGAGAAATTCAGCACCATGCGAAAGGCAACCCAGCAAAAAGAGGTGTTTACGACAAACCAGAACACAAGTGGGAAGCACTCTGACAGAGAGCAACTCCCCACTACAAAGACACAACTTGTAGCACAGATATCAGAGTCGTGACACTGTAAGCACTTCGCAGGCACTCTGCAAAGTGATGGTGAAATAACAAGTTCTAGTTTAAGGTTCTGCATCTATTAACTCATTTCATCCTTACACAATGCTACAAAGTAGACACTATACAATGCCCCTTTTCCACAGAGTGAAATGGATCCTCTACTTCTTTCTCAATGTCATGCATTCCGTGGGAGACAGGATCACGACTAGCATCTGCACCCTCCAGCTCCACCTCTCCTGCTTCACATAGGCCAGCACACCCAACTACTCGCGGTGGAAATCTCAACACAAATCTGAAATTCATGGTAGGTTAACCAAGTTCAATACACTAAGACTATCAGTTAGCAAAAGAATTCCCCTTTCTGGTCTGTCTACTAGGAACACTTACACATTCTGTTTTTTTTTTTTTCCAACTGCTTGCTTAAGAGAATCTGAGAACAGAAATTCCAAACCATCAACAAACAAACTTGAAACAGGGTGCCTGTTAGATTTACCCAACATAGTGGTCTTGGCAAAACCCTAAGGATATCTTGGCAAACTGGAGACCAAAACCAACTTCCGTCCTTGATAAAGGGCAGTTCCTAGAAACCCACAGCAAGCCTCATACTCCACTGTGGAACGCTGGGACTGCCCACCACTGTCAACGTCCAGCATTCTCCTAGACAAAGTGATAACACCTGAAAACAAAATGAGAATAAGCACTGGGAAGAGACGAAACCGTCATCATTTGCAGGAAATGTGAGTATCTACCTGTGACCTCCAAGAGAATCAGCTAATAAACCATTCCAACTCAGAGGGGAGTTCAGCAAAACTCCCAGATATAAAATCAATACGTAAAATCAATAGCTTTCATGTGTGCCAACACTCCCAATTAGAAAATGTGATCAAATAAAAAAAAAGCGCATTCATATTACAAACAAAAATCTATAACAGCCCTAGGGAGAACCTAATCAGAAATGGGCAAGACCTACACAAAGAAAAATGCAAAACTTTACTGAAAGCACCACAAAGTCCCCTGGCTGATATCTGCCAATACTGTGACGATGACAGCATCTGCCCTATTAACCAAGGTATTCAGCACCCAGAAACAGACTTGGCTTTGCATTGACGATCAGGAGGAGACACGTAGCTCATGATTCTTCTAACAGTTGCATCTGTTAGGGCCAGTGCCATAGCATATTAGCCTAAGTCTCTGCCTGCAGCATCAGCATCCCAACTCACATCCCAACTGCTCCACTTCCCATCCAGCTCCCTACCTACTTGTGGTCTGAGAATGCAGTAGAGGATGGTTCAAGGTCTTCGGACTCTGTAACCACTTGGGAGACCTGGAGCTCCTAGCTCTGGATCAACTCAGCTCTGGATCAATTCAGCTCTGGCTGTTGCAGCCATTGGGAAGTGAACCAACACATGGAAGATATCTCCTTTCTTTGACTGCCTCTCAAACTGGAATAAAATGAATCTTTTTTTTTCCAAATAAACTGCAAGTATTTTCCAAACATTTCCTTACTTAATTAAATGCTTGAAAACTTTAATAAAGCCAAAGAAAGGGCAAAGGGCATAAGAATGAAGAAAGCTTGGCCCCTGGAATAGAATAATGGAGCACTATTGCACTGGACCACCACAGCCAGGCTCCAGGACACAAGAGCTGAGGGTCCCATGCACACACAGAACATGACAGGTATGGGCCATGCTCTGCTGAGGGTGTGATCCCCAGTGCAGCAGTGGAACCAACGATGGAACTTTAATGTAAGAGATGGGGCTCAGCAAAGGTCACTGGGCCCACCGCACTCAGACAAGACTCAGGGAATGCCTGAGTTTAAGCTCTTACAGGAGTGAGCCCAACTCCTGAATCTCTCTGGCTTCCACCCTGAAGCTGTGACGTCTTCCTCCCACATACACTCCTACTAGGGTGCCCTTTGCTCTCCAGAACTCTATGCTACAGAAACCTCCTTCCTCTATAAACTGAGCCTGTCTTGGGTGTTTTATTATAATAACGAAACAAAACGGACCAGAATAATACATGTTAATGGCTTTGGCTGTGAGTACATCATGGGTTAAACAGGAAGCAAGAGAGAAGTTAGCCAGAAAATTGGGCCCCCCCAGCAAGTACAAATTTAAAATAAAAACTTGACTTCCAAGTCCCCCTAATTTATCCTGAGAAAATTGACACTTGTATGATGTATGTTTGCACATACACTATTGTTTAAGGCTGTTATTTTGAATTAGATGTGGAGGTAAGAAAGCCTAAAATAAAAACCCAGTGTTTACAGGGGCCTGGGGCCTCACTGTCATCCCTGCTGTAACCAGTTATTATTCCAGGAGTGCTGCCATCAGAACGGTGAGCTGCACTCTGCCCACTGATGGAGATCTCACCCTGGGATGATCACCTTAAAAATACATACACCCAAGCAGCCATACACTGCAGCACATCCACATGGGAGCAACGTACTTACCATCAACAAGTCACTCATGGACAATTAGAAATTTCTCTTTTGAAAATTCCATCCTGTGAGCCCAGTGTGATGGCTCAGTAGCTAAACCCTTGCCTTGCACACACTGGGATCCCATATGGGTGCCAGTTCGTGTCCTGGCTGCTCCACTTCCCTTCCAGCTCCCTGACTGTGGCCTAGGAAAATAGTCAAGGATGGCCCAAAGCCTTGGGACCTTGCACCCACATGGGAGACCTGGAAGAGTCTCCTGGCTCCTGACTTCGGATTGGCTCAGCTCCAGCCATTGCAGCCACTTGAGGAGTGAACCAGAGGACAGAAGATCTTTCTCTCTGTCTCTCCTTCTCTCTGTAAATTTGCCTTTCCAATAAAAATTAATAAACCTTAAAAAAGAAGAAACTTCCAACCCCAGAGAGCAAGCTTTGGTGCCGTGGTTAGGTCACCATCTGAGGCAAGCACATCCCACATCCAAGCCCTTGGCTCAAGTCCCCATTCCTCATTTCTGACCCAGCTTCCAGCGAGGGCACACCCTGAAAGGCAGATGCTGGCTCCTGGCTTCTGCCTGGTCCAGCCCTGGCCTGTTGCAGGCATTTGGGAATGAACCAGCAGATGGAAGATCTCTCTCTCTCTCTCTTTCTCTCTGTCTCTGTCTCTCTCTCTTTCACCTTTTAAAAGAAAATTCAAATTTTTATTTTTTTTTTATTTTGTATGGTGTTTATGACATAAACATCCATCTCTGTGAGGACATATTCCTGGCAATGTTCATTCAATGCTGTATCTTCACGGGGCAGAATTCCATTGTTAGCTGTGTTTCTAATGAACTCCTTGGACAAATAAACTGAGCAAGCTAATTTTTTATCAACAATTCATATCTGCCAGAATAATACATGTTAAGGAGGCAGAAGAAAAGACTCAGTCATTAAAATAATAATGAAGCTCCTCCTCTTAAGCATTAGGTTTCATGTTTAGCCCGTGTAGCAGGTTAAGCCATAACCTACAGTGCTGCGCAGTATCCCACATGAGAGATGGTTCTAGTCCTAACTGCTGCACTTCCAATCCAGCTCCCTGCTAATGCGCCTGGGAAATCAGCAGATGGCCCATGTACTCAGGCCCCTGCACCCACGTGGGAGACCCAAAGGAAGCTCCTGGCTCCTGGCTTCAACCTGGCCCAGGCTCAGGTGATATGGCCATGTGGAGAGTGAAACAACAGGGGAAGATGTCTCTCTCACTCCCTTTCTCTCCCCCACCTCCCTCTCTCTGTGCAACACCGACTTTCACATAAACACAACTTTAAAATAATTAGGCTGACAAAAATTAACAGGCTGAGAAAATCAAGCACTGGCCGACACGTGGGCAAAGTGGGTACTCCCCTGCCACAGTCAGGTAGGAGAGCAGGTGGCCTCATCTTTTTGAGAGCAATTTAGTTAAAGCTATTTACAATTCAAATGCATCTGCTGTGCAGCCAGGCAACTACGCATCTTGGAGTCAACCTAGATAAACACCCAGGGTTTATACGAGAAATTTTGCCACAATCTGGTGTGTAATCGTGGAAAATCAGAGAAAGCACCTACGTATCTATTAACAGAGGAATCTGATACATAATCCATAACAGAGAAACCTGCATGGAGATTCTCCTGGAAGCGTCTTAGCAGAAAGCAGCACAGCAAGCTCACCGAGACACATGGGCGAGAGAAAACAGGCAAGGTGCAGTGGAAGATGCACAGTCAGCATTATTTACACATTCAAAACACACAGACACAAGGCCGCGCTCGGCATCACAGATCTGGAAGCGGAAAGAGCAACCTGATTGCTTTTCACAATGTCGTAAGCCTTTTAGGATGACTGTGTGTTGGTATCATGCTGCTGTAACATCTGAGAGAATAAAGGTACTGGGGTGGCAGGTGGACACCCAAACCCAGTGCGTGCTGGGAGCGTGTTCTGAAGGAGGAGTCTGTAAAGAGGACTGCCCCGGGTTGAGACCCGTGGGTCTCCACGTGGCTGCATTCCCAACAGCATTTATCTTGCCTGAAACTGAAAGTGCTTCCAGTGCTTTGCAATGTGTCCTGATTGTTCTGCATGGCCTTTGACTTGATTTTATACTCAGAAAACCAAGGGAGCACTTTCTTATAAGTAGATGCCTCCCTCTCTCCCCCACTGCCCCTCCCCTGGGGAAGGATCTAGTACAATACACTCACCTTTTCTGGAATTTATTCTGTGCTCAGGACGGAGCCCTAGAGCTCTACCTGCCACCTGCATTAAGAGACACTTGGAAGCCTGGACTGCTGGGCCCCGGGGACACCTTGCACAAGGCCCCTCCACATCCCTCCAGTAGGTGATGCCCGGCCCAGCTCTCACCCCAGCTCCCATCTCTCTGTGCTTCCCAGTACTTGACAAGAGGATGAGTACAGGGTCTGAGAGTCAAGGGAGAGTGGAGCCTTCTCCTCCCTGGAACAGGGAGCTGCAGGCCACCCCTCTGACTCCTCAGAAACCAAACTACGCAGTGTCCGCCCCACATACCTGTACTGGCTAGCTCCGTGATAGAAGCCAGAGGTCCCAGCTGCGCAGCTTCAGAGGCAATAGCCCCTGGGAGTTGGGGTAGGGGGGTCTCTGTTCACCCAAACCCTCTACACTGTGAACAATTCAGGATTTCATCCCTCATGTCCCAGAGACCAAGTTTGCCGGGGGAAATCAGAAGGAGCCTCCTGCAAGGCAAATGGGCCCTTCCCTACCACCACCCAGCACTGCCATGGAGTTCAGGATCTCCTCCTGGGCTGACACTGGAAGCCCTGGCCAACAGCAGGCAGCTACAGTGGGCTCGCAGCTCCTCCAGGGGCAGCCAGGTCTCCTCCTCCCAGTGCCCCCTGCGCTACGTCCAAATGCAGAACTCCCACCCCACTCGGGGGAGGGGCACAGGCCATGGCCCTCACTCAGCCTTCACACAGTGCTTGTCCCAGCTGCACAAACAGGCTGCCACTGGGGCCCCCACAGAAGCCTGAATAGGATACGCCCCTGGTGCAAGGCCACACACTAGGAAGAAGAGATGCTAGACATCAGGCTTGCTGTGGCTTTTGGCAAAGTCCCGATGAGGACAGATGTCGGGGAGAAGTGATGTCTCCCAGGCAGGCATTAGCCAGGGAGGTAGAGAGCGACGTGTCCAGTGGGCCTGCTGCTGTACTCCATGCACCTGCAAGGCCCCCAAGCCAAGGGCAACCTGGAAGACAGGATGGTGGCCCCTGCACCTGCCCACTCTGGAGCAAAGAAGGAAGAAAGGAGGGACCCAGGAGGGACAGTAGCCTGTGAGTGCAGTGGAAGGGCCGACAGCACAGTACAGTACACACGGGAGGACTGTGGGAATGTTGCTGGCCTGGCCTGCAGGATGTGCTACAAACCCCACCCGGCCTCCAGCTCTCACCTCGCTGCGAAGGACTCAGAGCACCACGACAGCTCCCAGCTCCCTCGGGGCTCCCACACTCGTCACCCCTGGAGGTAGAGGGGCAAGGAGCACACATCTCACCAGAGCCACCCAACAGAGTACCCCATTCTTGAAAGCCCCAGCCCTCCCAGGTGGACCTCTGCACGCTGAGCCCAAAGTAGCTGCCTGGACAATCAGGTGCTACGGGCAGGAACAGCGGGGAGTTCAGTCGTCATAACACTGCCCCTACCCTGCAAGTGCCCACAGCCTGGCTAAAAGCTGCAGGGCTGGGCATTCTCACCAGCACCTCAAGCCAAGGAGAGCTGAAGGGATCAGAGACCCTCACTGCCCCCAGGAGCCAAAATGAGTTTGTAACACACAGCCACCTGCCAACATCAGAACACATTGGGACCAGACCACCCATGCTATAGACGAACTCCAGGGCAGGTGGCTTCCCCAAAATTACACAGCTGGCCAGAGGCACGGTGGGGCACACAGCCCATAGTTCCTGGCCTGCCCATCCATGCAGACACAGCCCCTGCCCCAGCCCTCTAGAACCAAGGCCCAGACTTCCTGCTGGAGGAGTGGGGAGCAGCCCCAGGAAGGAGAAGGATGGGTAAGAATGGGCCCCTGGAGAGGTGATCACACTGTGGACAGAGGCCAGGGCCATCTGTCCCCAGGGCACTCATCCTGGCTGACAGGAACCATCACTGTGCCCAGGCCACACTCGAACCCCAAGTCCGAGCACCATGTGTGGTGTGATAGACTGGGGCCTCTCCCCCAATCCCATTCCCTCCCAGGGGTCTTCCCAGGAGCTGTCCCAGGTCCTTGTCCCTCCCGGCCCTCCCCAAGGTGTGTGTCCCAAAGCAGTCTCAGAACGTCTCCCAAACCCCAGCTCCCGCCCACAGCTGGCTCCCAGAGGACTGACAGGCTGGGTGCCCCTCCTTTGCCCTCTGCTCCCTGACAGGTGTCTCACATAGCAGTAGGCATAGCAGGCGCCAGAACCATATTGCTCTCATGTCTTCCCCTCCTCCAGGTTGGCCTCCAGATGTCCAAGCCCAGATTTGACCTTCACCCAGACCCCCCCACCTACACCCTGCATGTACCTGCCCCTGCCTGCACACAGCCCTCCTCCCACTTCCAGTCCCCTGTCCCCAGGATAACATCTCCCTAAAAAAAAAAAAAACTCCAGCCCCTGTGAGACCCACTCCACTCCTCCAATCTCCAGCCCCATCTCTTCCCAGACCCTCCATGGCCTGGGCTCCAGAAAATAGTGTCTACCAGTACTCTTCCCATTCCCATCTCTTGTTCCAACACAATCTCCCATTGCTATCTCCTAGCCTTCATTTTGGGCAACCTGCTCAACTCCTATCCACACTGCAAAACCCCAGCTGCAGTGTCCTCCAGGAGGCCTTTGCTAAGGACACAGCTTCCCCCCCTAGCTCAAGTTGAGTCCATAACAACAACCCCAGGAACTCATCTCTGCCACACCCACCCACCCCTGCGCCAGACCAGGAGCACTCTGAGAGGAGTAGCATTGGACCCACTCTGGAATGTCTCCTGCAGTGAACACAGAGCCTGCTCCACCGCTAGCACTTGGCAAATGTTTGCTGAAAACATAGCTGAGTGTAGAAACAAAACAAACCCTAGCACGGGACGCCAGCCACTGCCTGCTCTTCCTTCCTGTTTGGCTCAACCCTCCCAAGAAAAGCCCCTCAGCTCCTGCATCACCCAGGGCCTTGAGAGGAGGAGGGCTGCCTCCCAGCCCCTGGGTACCCTCCGGCCCCTCCAGCCCCTCCATCTGCTTCACTAATGAGGAGAACAACGCGTGCTGCTTTGTTGGGGAATAGACGCACCTTCCACCGCTTTGAAGAGCACAGCACCTGCTCACACATCAATTAAAATTATAATGAGGTGGCGAGAGTATATAATTAAAATAACACGTTCCATCTCCCTCATTTACTGCTGCTGGCTGGCTGGCAGGCTGGCTGGAGTGAACCGGTTCTCCACAGCAGGGTGCAGGTGTCCCCCGTGCACACCAGGCTTCCCTTCCAGACATTCCTTCTGACATGGGAAGGCAGATCCCCAAGGCAGCCCTGACCCACTGCAGTGCAAAAGCTTTAGATGGTGATGCACAAACTCCCTTCTGGTCACGGTGTACGTCCCACGGGGCAGGAGCTTTCTCAGGCCTCTCTGCGTTGTACACGGGCCACTAACCTCCTTGAGCAACTATTCCTACTGCATGCGGAGCATTGCAAAACTCCCACTCGGGGACCAGCGCTGTGACATAGCAGGTACAGTGTTGCCGCCCATGACACCAACATCCCTGATGGGCTCCAGTTGGTATCCCAGCTGTTCCATTTCCCATTGAGCTCCCTGCTGATGCACTTAGGAAAAGTAGCAGAAGATGGCCCAAGTGGTAGGGCACCTGCCACCTACGTGGGAGGCCTGGAAGAAGTTCCTGGCTTTAACTTAGCTCAGCCATGGCTATTGCAGTCATTTAGTGGAAGAACCAGCAGATGGAAGAACTCTCCTCTCTGTGTCTCTGTGTCCCTCTCTCTGTGTGTCACTCTGCCTTTTAAAGCAATCAAATCCTTAAAGCAAAAATAAAACCTCCTATTGATCCTTCAAAACCCAATTCTGATGTCCTTTTTCATTGGGTGCTAGGGATACGAAGGGAAAATCGCAGCTCCTACTTTACAGGACAGTGCTGGACAAGACGATCCCACATTCCAGAGAAGGAACCTGCAGCTCCCAGACTACGCCCCATGCCTGGGAGGCTGTGGATGTGGCTGGAGCTACAGAGCCCACCAGGACCTCAGCCCTCCTCCAGAACACAGACCCCTTCAACTGCTGCTTGCTCCTGCCCACCAGCTATGCAGCAGGTGAGTCCAACTGGGAAGAACATGGATGTGGCTTAGCAAGAGCCATTTGTAACTGGATGCTACCTGGCTGAGATCCTGCCCAACCCACAGCCAAGCCCAGCACCCAGCAAATCCTGCTGCAATATGCCCCAGGCCTGAGTCTAGCAAATCCTGGGAAAAATCACTCCTCACCTTTAAAAATAATAACTTCCTTTCATTGGAAAGGCATTTTACAGAGAGAAGGAGAAACAGAAAGCTCTTCCATCCACTGATTTATTTCCCAAATGGCTATAACAGCTAAAGCTGAGCCAATCCAAAATCAGGAGCTAGGAGTTTCTTCTAGGTCTCTCCCATGAGAGTACAGGGTCCCAATGCTTTGGGCCATCCACCACTGTTTTCCCAGACTACAGGCAGGGAACTGAATGGGAAGTGGAGCAGCTGGGACACAAACCAGCATCCATATGGGATGTCTGCACTTGGAGGTGGAGGATTAGCCGATTGAGTCTTTACACCAACCCCCTCCTCACTTTCAAAATGAAACACCTCGTTCACATTCACAGCTGAAACCATTCAAACCTGAGCATGTTGGTCACCATCAGCTCCACTGAGGCACTCTCCAGCCAGTCAGTGGCCCTAGGTCTGCTTCCGGATGCCACATCTGGGACAGACCCACAGCTGCCCGGCACAGTGCGAGTCACTGCACCTGTGCTGCCTTGGCACTTTCAAGATCGGTTCTGCAGAGCAGTGATGACCCAGGATGTCAACAGGAGCTAAGCCAAAGAATGTTCCACTGAGTTCATATTCTGCTGCGAAGCTGAGCTCACAGAAGGTCATGAGCCTCCTTACTGTAGGGCTTCTCAGAGATGCATCCACTTGGGCTGCATGGATCCAGGCCACAGACCAGTCTCCCCCCATCCCCCCTTTATGCAGGCACCAGGATCTGTTCAGAACATGCTGTCACTTTTCTTTCCTTCATCACCAGCCCTGGCAAGTAGTTTCAGCAATCCCCATCTGAGAAATGAGCAGACATACTTACCACATCCCTCCCGGGTCCCAAAGCACCCAATACAGAGACAGGGGACGGGGAAGGGGATACATGGTAAACCCTGGACAAGCATCCCGGAGCCACAATGAAGAGAGGCTAAGCCAACGGCCCACGCATGCCAGAGAACACAAGAGCATTCTGGAACCTTCTGCCTCTAAACCCGTCCCACTCCCTGTGGCCACGTCTCCAAGGGACAAGGTATACAGGTACCTGACCTGGTCCTGGCCTATGAAAATGCTCAGGTCATCTCCCGCTCCTGCAACTATGCACGCAGGGCCTCACCAATGAGGGAAGAGGTGGAAATCATGTGATCATCACACCTGCTGATGATGGCACGGAGCCAGCAGCGACGGTTGCCCTTGGGAATCCACTGTCAGTCACAGACTACCTCAGGGTACCCTCCTAGGTGGCTGGTCCTTGGACTTTCCGGGTTCAGGCTATGCCTAAGATGGGCCATGTTCACATGCAGTAATACCATCGAGGCATGCAATGGCAGGTGCAAACACAAAAGTTGATCTCCTCTCTCTCTCTCCTGGCCAAGCTGTGGACCTGCTGGAAGCACAGTGACATCCAGGACACAGACAAGCTAGGAGCAGGCCCCAGGAGCACCACTGCTCCTCCAGCAGTGGCACAGCAGGCACTGCTGGCCAGTTCAGGGTTTTTCCAACTACACAGCTGAGCAAGAAATCTGGGATGGTGTCCACAACCAGGCCACTTTCATGGAGACAGTTATGGCTGCCTGGCACCCACACTAGCCCCACACCTCCCCAGATCCCACAATCCATTCCCTGGGTACCAAAAACCCCATGGAGGCCTGGCCCAGCCCACTGCAGGCCAGCTTTCACAGCAGGTACTAAAGTGCGATGATTAGGTGACAAACCTCATTTGCCAGGAGGCAACATGCGGAGTCATAACCAGGCCTGGCTCCATGGGAACACAGCTATAAATTCTTTCTGACAGTTGTATTATTTCATGTGAGCGGCGCCCACTCATCCTTACACATTTCTAGAAAGATCCTGACACACAGCCCCTGCTGACTGCCCTGGCACACCATCTGACTGAATGATGGACCCACAAACTGACTGGTCACCAGAAAAAGCATGTCAGAAATGCAGCCTGTCCCTACAAGCCACTCCAACTTGCAGGTGGGAAGCATAGACCAGAGGCCGCCTCTGCCCATGGCTACACTGGCCCCGGCTGGAGGCGAGAGGTCCTGCCCCTTGACCTGTGCCTCCAAAGACTTCTGTGGTCATACCTGTCTAGGGGATACCACCTGGTATGATGCAGGAAGCTTCCTCCCACACCAGGGTCCAGCTATAATCACTGTGATTATATTCCCCTTCTGCACCGAAAAGGAGAGAGGTGTGGCCCTGAAATAGAGGAACCTGCTATCTGGAGGGATGGCCCATCCACACTGCCAAGCAAGGGCCAGAAACTGCCCAGGAGGAATGGCTCCTAGTGTGGTTGTGGCAGATGCAAACAGAACGACCTGCAGTGTACTGACTCACTTCAATTATTCTTTCAACTACCTGTTATTTCCCTTTGGGAACTTTCTTCCCATTGCACCTGATCTGGAGAAGTGAGGCAGTGACTTAGGGTGGGAGGTTGCTAATAAGATCACTTCCTGGTAATGCTGATAAGTGTTCTTGGATAAGCACATGACCTATAGTAGGCCAATCAGAAGATGCCCCCTCCAATCCCTAACAGCACTGATTCAATCTCGGATAGACATATGACTCAGACTGAGCCAATCAGGATACCCCTGTACCTGATAATAATGCTAATTCAAGCAAGGGGCATGATGCTGAGCCAATTAGCTCCTCTTCTGAAGGGGACTAAGACAGCATGGTCTCTTTCCTCTCCCTGTTTGTTAAACAGTAAGAATAACTGATATATGGAGGGGGATGGGGGGTGGGGAATGAAGGCAAGGGTAAATCCATAGCCTGCAAATAAGGTGCCCTAAGTCTCTCTGTGGCAAGGGGCCCTAGCTGATGCTCCGTCAGGAAGCCTGCTGGTCCTCCCAGGGTGAGGGCTCATGCAGCATCCTCCCAGTGGGGCTAAGGGGCACAGGCACCACCATCACGCGCACCCCAACACCCCACCCTACAGAATCCAAAAGGAGGAGGTGAAGCTACGGGGCTGACCGGGGATGGGATCTTGCTCCCGGGGGAGGCTAGACCAGCCCCCAAGACAGACGGCAGAGGACAGATTTGAGAGACGTCAGCCAGACCCAGTTCAGCTTTGGGGAGCCCTCAGGAGTCAGTACTGCCTCTGTGTGCCAGCAGCCCAACCCCTCAGCCCAGTGCACGGGAGAGGGCTTGCACAGGGACCAGAGGTGGAGTGTTCTCCGTAGCAAGCACACACTCTCTAAAGACAAGAAATAGGGCATCCCTCGCTGTGCAGCTCCGAGATCAGGCTGGGAATGAATGACAGGACAACACAGAACCTTCTACGGCAGCCTTCTCTCTGCTGACCGCATGGTGCACCTGCCCTGCTCTTAACATCTCACCACGGAGACGGAGATGTTCACGCTTCCACACAGGAATCCAGGTCAGGGCTCCCAAGACCCCATTTCCCCTTCTCCTAACATAACAGACCCGCCCAGTGCGCCACTTCAGCCTAATCTTCTGGAATTCTCTATCTAAAATCAATCACTTAACCGAAATTTGTATCTACAGTATAGGGAACAAAGGAGGATTTCAAAGGCCATTAACTCCCAGAGATCGTATGTTACTGGGAGATTATGGGCTGTGTAATTAAAACAATTTAAATCTGATTATAAAACAAAAAAAGACGGTGGGCTTGCCTGCCTGCCACCGCCTCACTAATGGGAAGAAAACCAGAATCTGATTTTTTTTGTAAATTACTGTAAAATTATGAATTAGAACAAGCACGCCACTCTGCTCCACCGTGCCCCGCTAGTAGGACAGGAGAAAAGAAGCTCCCGTTTGTGGGAGGATGCCTTGGCCGGTTAGACGGGACCCCATGGGGATGGTCCCCACAGGGACAGAGGACACCAGCCCCAGCAACCCACCTCTCCATCCAGAACCGAGGCCACAGATTGGCCAAACCTGGCTGCTTCTTAGCACCTCCCAGGAACGCCTCCAAGGATTCTGCTGCCTGGGCTCGCTCACGGCCAGGCTTGTGACATCTGGCTGTCTGGGTGCAGCCCAAGGATCTGAGGCTGGTCCAAATTCCTGAGGTCCATGTCCATGGTGCCTACAGATGCCTGGCACAGTGGCTGGCCAAGTAAGATGTGCGGGCAGGGACTGACTAGATATCTGATCTGTGTGTATGCCCTTTCTTCAGACCATCAATCTTCCAAGTGCATGTGAACATTCCCATTTTACAGATGAGAAAACAGAGGCTTGGAAGTGGGCATGGAATCCTGCAGACACTGAGAGGGAAAAGGGATAGAGCCCAGCTACAGCACTGTCCAGTGTCAAAAGCCACTCAGGGACTTCTCAGTACCCAATGCCATCGCTGGCTGAGGACCTCCAGTGCCCCCAACAGTGAGCCAGAAGCTGGGAGAGGTACGGGACAAATCCAAGAGTGCCATCCACGGCTCGGGCAGACCAGAACACCAGCCCCACCTAGGCCAACCTCTTTCCGGGCCATAGCACAGCAGTGGAATACAGCTTCCCAAGCAGACAGGGGTCCCTGGGTGCTGCAGCTGCCACCTTGAATTCCGTAAGGTTAAAATAGTGAATCGGCCAGAATCTGCATCTTGAACACCTGTTGTGGCCCATGCCACATCCCTCTTGGTTCAGCTCCTATCCCAGTGAAGGCAAGCCCACTTGAGAGACCCCTCCCCTCTGCTCACCAGGCCCTACTGCTGGCCTCAGCAGAGAACCTGGTAGAGCTGCTGGGGAGGGAGCCCTCTGAGCTGGTGGATGCCATCACTTGTCTATGCCCAGATGGGTGATCCGAGGAGAATGACACCGGTGAGACCCATGAGGGTCGCACAGCTTTCCCAAGTCCAGCAAATCATAACTGGTTCCTAAGCCTTGAGCTCTGACCCTAGCTCCGGGCTCCCAGTTCATGGTCCCAGGCTGCAGGTGCCTGGTCACAAGTTGAGTCTTATGGAGGCTTCCAGATCCTCCCAGCAGGCCTGAGAATGGTAGCCTGGATCCCCCCTGCTCATGGAAACCACCAACTTATGTGTGGTGTAGGTAGGGACTGGCCACAGCTGTGGAGGGACCAGCAGCCCTTCAAGAAGGGGCCTGCTCCATGCCTTTGATGCCCATAGCCAAGTCTAGAGCAGAGCAGGCTGGGGGCTGGGGACTGACTGTCCTCAGAAGCATCCCCTTCCTCGTGGGCCCCTTGTCTCACAGTGCCAAGTCTAACTCCAAGTACAGCCCTGGGGCCCCCCATAGGGTCCCCTGAGTCTGCACCTCCACGGGGCTCAGTCCCCAGCACCCTGGCCCCTTCTGCTAGGAGAAGCCCCAGGTCCCTGCAGACCTTGTCAAGGGCTTGCCTCTCATCCTCCAGCAACTCCAGATAACTCATAGTCACACACTCCCTCCTGCTTCAGGCACCTGAGCCTGGGCCCAACCCATTGCAGCACCCAAAGCACTGACCTGGTAAGTGCCCAACCTCCTTTCCACTCTTCACCTGCCCAACCTCCATTCCACTCTAGGTTACTTCTTCCAGGAAGCCTCCCCTGGTTGCTTCCAAGCCCAGGTAGGTTAAACTTTGCCTCTGTGCTCCCACAACCCCCTTCCTCCCATTGTAGACCACGTCATGCTTTGCCTGCTTTTCTGTTCCTGTCACATCCACAGTGAGCAGAATGACCAGCCAGGAGGGCCAGGTCCTCACCCACTACTAGATGTGGCCTCCGGGCAATCCCAGAAAGTGGTCCCTGCCAGGCTAGACACCGTTCTCACAGCCCTGGCCACCTCCAGTCCCAGACAGCTACCCCCAACCCCACACCACCACTTGCCTTCTGCAGCTGAAGTTCATCATTGCAGTGTAATTAAGTCCAGCACACCAGAACGGATTAAGTGAGGACTAAGAGGGTGGCCAGAGAATTGCTGTGGCCTCACAGGCCTGCCCAAGCCTGGGACTGCAAGGCAGCTAGGTGGGACCTGGGCACAAGGGCAGCTCTCATAGCCAAGCAGTCAATGTGATCTCTTAATAGGATCAGGCAGAACCTAAGTGGAGGATCTCTTAATGCCTCGTTCAGAACAGGGCAATGCTGCCTGGGAGGTGGCAGAACCCAGGCCCTTGCCACTAAGGCAGCCCAGCAGCCAGGGACCACAACAGCCCAGGCAGGATGACCTCTAGGCAGAAGAGCACATAGAGGCTACCCAGGCGCGGCTGAGCCCAGGTGCCCAGCTACCAGCCCTCATCCCTTCACCATCACTATGGGAATCCACAGATATGCCCAGCTCAAGGGAGTAGCAACTCTTGACTAAAACACATGCTGGGAGCAGCAAGGACCCCTACCCTAGCTGGAGAAGACTGTGACCAGGTACGGATATGGGTCACACAGGCCCATGGCATGAGGTCCAGATACTGCCCCTCCTGTCCAACAGGCCTGTCAGTCAGTCAGTCAGTCAGTCTCTCTCTCTCTCTCTCTCTCAAACATACACACACACACACACGGGCAGGGCCCCAGCCCTGCAACAGTCCAGCAGGAGGGGCCCTTACTGCCACCCAGGAGCCATATGTGCCCAGGCAGCACCAGGCACTGGCTGACTCGCACACCCTGTGGGAGGGCAGTATAGGCCAGGTGGCTCCACATCGGCAGCGACTCTCAGGAACAGGGCAGGGAAGGGAAGGGGCATTGGCGAGAACATAGGACCCCGTCCCCATCCACCGCCATAGCCCTGAGCACCTGAAGCTCAGCCACCTAGGTCTGGGTGCCCACGTGCCTAGGCCAGGCCTGCAGGCCAGCACAGGTACACTCCCTAACTGCCAGCCCCTCCACCAGACTCCCCAAGCCCTTCACCAACACTCCAGGCTTCACATCAGCACTGAGTCTCCTAGGGCCCACTGGAAGGGGATGTTCAGTCGCAGGAGGTGGCCCCAGGCTTCCTGGGCCAATTAGCCCTAATGTGACCTGCCACACATGCCGAGGACAGAAGAGACCAATGCCTCAAGGAGGGCCACACTGTGGCTCCACGGGGGCCAGTTCCTCTCTTAGTGCAGGGGCTAGGAAGCCTTCCAGACCTGGCCAATCAGGCCATTGTGTTTCCCCTGCCCCAGGGCTGGTTCCTCGGGAGCTGGTCTGTCCCCATGTCAAGGCAATGAGCAGCAATGTCGGGACCCTTGTGAGATTCTTGATGGTTCCCCACTTTCCTGGAGAGCGGCTGGAGCTGACCTCACCTACAACAGCCAGAAGAAAGGGGTTCTGAAATGGGAGGCCCCTAGGTGAAGGCAGAAACAGGCAGTATGTGTTTGAAGGCAGTGCCCCTGGATCCAGCCAGACCTGAAGCTCACAACCTCTGGTGTCCTCCATTCCACAGTCCAATATCCTGCAGTTGGCTATCCCCATGCTGCTTAGACCAGTGTGCAGGTTTCTAACTGCCCCGGTTCTTACTGCAGCAGCTGTGGGCTCACAGCAGGATTCCCTGCATTAACACCAGGAGATAGGACTGGTACATGGCCTGCCTTAGCATCCCAACACACGGGTGGCCATCAACTATCTCCAAGGTGATAACGGGCAGGAGGAGACAGCTCAATCATCTTCCCTTGATCCCCAAGGTGCTCCCAGCACTCACACCCACCCCTCCAAGGCGGTTCCTGTAAACCCTAGACCTACCGTTCACAGGGGGCCTTGGCGTACCTGCAGCTCAGTACCCTGAAAATGTGGTTGTAACTCCAAGTGCACACAGGCTGCAGGTGCAGACAGCCCCTCACAAATGCTCACCATCACCGAGTCCCAGGGCCTGGACCCCACCCATCACACCACACCTGCCAGCCAGGAGCACCCCACAGCACCCACCAGGCCCCATCAGTGGGTGCTGAGTCCCACCCCTGACTGGCCTTGCTGTCCTCCCTTTAATCATGTTAATTTCCTTGGCAGGAGCTAAGCAACCTGACACAGCTGTGCTCACACAGGCTTCCCCTGATGAGGTTTTGATCATGAACAACAACAGGGCTTCAAAGCGCTCGCTCCTGCTTCCCCAGAGGCCCATGTGGTGGTGGCAGCAGCAGCTATGGCAGGCTGGATCAGGCATACAGGCCTTGGTGGGAGCTAGGAGTGGTGCCCTGTCCAACCCACTAAGCTGCCAGGCCCGCTGGCCCCACACCTGTACTTGCCAGCCCCGCCTGCCCTGAGACCAGGACCCTAGCCCCATCCCGCACGCAAGCAGGCTGAGGCTCCCAAGCCTACCAGGCCAACAGAGACCTGGATTCAGGCACACAGGCTGAAAGTAACAGCCCCTGCAGCCCAGGGCAGCTTCCAGCACCCCATACCACCCAGAAACCCACACACACACCACCACTGCAGGCAGGCAGGCATGAGGGAAGGGCTCCACAACAGGTCTACTCCAGTCAGATGATATGGCACTGTTTCCACTGCACTCCCAACCCCCTTTCTTCAAGTCCAGAAGTGGACCAATAGGAAGGGCCAGCACCCCAGGCCACGTGCCACACCCCCTAAGTGACCTTGGACATGAAGGAAGCATCATAAGCAGCAGCTCACAGGCTGAACAGAGCAGTCTGTCCATCCAGGGACTCTTACAGAGCACCTGGAATAGGTGACACAGCATGGGACTGCATCAGGCACAGAACCGCAGCTGCAGGTGCAACATGTGGCCCTGTGGATGCTGTTCAGGGCCTTGTGTCATTGCACAGAATGAGCTGTGGAGTTAGACCAAGGGACTGGGGTATGGGCCCAGCCTGCTGAGCCTAGAGCTAAGGGATCTAGGACCACAACCTTCCCATTTTTCAGGGCAGAAAGTCAAGGTTCCACAAAGCCCTCATGGCACCTGTGTGCTAAGAGGAAAATGACAAAACAGAAGGTATCCAGAAGAGAACCTGGTGAGAAACAGCCAGGCTCGTGGGTGTGCCACCTGGAGGGGTTCTGAGGAGCATGACCAGCAACTGCCCAGCCTGAAAGGCACTGGAGGACAGAGCAGCACGGCTGGCAGCTGCAGCCAGGGCAGCAGGAGGACCCCGTATACTCGCAGCCCCACAGCCCTGACACCCAGACACTTAGGCCAGGGGGCAGGGCTGCCCCACACTCCCTCAGGAAGTCCCTGTCCCAGCCAGCACAGCCACCACACTAAATGCCATCCACCAGGTGCCTTGAACAACCGACAATATTTTCTCAATGGAAAGTCCTGGAGGCTCAGAGTCCAAGGTCAAGTTGAGGCAGCTGCTTCCCAGGCTCCCAGGTAGCCACACAGTCCCTGCAGCCTCACCAGGCAAAGAAAAAACAAGCTTTCTTGTGTCTCTTCTTTATGTCCTGGGGGTTCTACGTTCAAGACCTTATCCAAACCCAAAAACCTCTGCAGCCCCCATCTCCAAGTGCCACCATCCTGGCACTTGAATGGCAGGACTATAACCTATGAGGTGCAGGAAAACCAATACTCAGTCCACAAGACCCCCAGACCTACCCTTAGCCTGGCCTTGACATTATAGCCACCACCTCAGCTCCAGACATCAGAACTTGGTGCCACTGCTGACCTGCGTAGCCATGATGCTGAGCCAGCCACTCCTGGCAAGAGGCAGGCAGTCTCTGTCCCCAGCATGGCTCTGAGATGCCACAAGGGACACCAGAATGAAGAGCCTGGGTGCCATCCGTATGCACTGGGTGGTCTCAAGGGAATTCCCCACCATGGTCTGGGACCAACGATGTCCCCCAGGAAGGAGACAGAAATGATGCTGAGTGTGCACCATGACAAAGCTGTCCGTGAGCTGGGTACCAGCACGTGCTCAGAGAGGCTAAGCATCTCCTTCCCCACAGCCCATGGGATCCTGGAGTTGCCTCTGAGCACATCAAGGTAACAGGAACATGCAGCAGCGAGGCCGGCCTCCTCTGAGCACTGGGACCCCACCTCGTGGGAACCTGCAAAGCCTCCTGTGTGTGCAGGAATACCCAGGCAGGCACACACACACAGGGCAGCAGGTTCTGCCTACACCCCATGGAATTTCCCAGGGCTGGACCTATCGATCCCAGGCGACCTCCCTCCATAGCGCTGCCCACCACCACACCCTCCCGTGCAGGTGCCCATCCTCCAAGGAAAAACAGCCAGAGACGCTTGGCTCGACGCTGTGGGCAACACATGGTTCCACCTTTGTTCTCAAAAGCCTCTCCCAGGTACACAGGAGGAGCCCTGCTCAAGAATGAGCCCCCCATCAGGCGACCCAGGCCAGAAGAAGCCCACTCTCAGACCTCTAGGCCCAAGTTGACAAGCCACAGGACTTGAGGACAGCTCACTAAGCTATTCGAGCTGCCAGAGCCCTGTAGGAGAGATGACTGAGAGCAGGCGCCATGGCAGTCTCCCAGAGAAGAGAGGCTGAGGTTTCCCAGGACTAAAGAAAAGCAGTATTTAGACAGAGGCAGCAGCCACAGCCCTCAAGCTCAGAACCTCTTGAGAAAAGACATTATTGAGACCGAGTTCAGGGTGGATCACAGAGCTGTGGACAAGAACCAGGGCCCAGACCTGGGCAGCTACACCCATGAGGGAGACCTGGATGAAAGTCCTGGCTCCTGGCTTCCAACTCAGCCCAGCCCCAGTCATTGCTGTCATTTGGGGGGTGAATCAGTAGATAGTTCACCCTCTTGTTCACTCTCTCTCTTTCAAATAAACAAATAACTCGTAAAAAGTAGTCCAGCTGCTTCACAAACGTACTCCCCACACAGTTAACATCTTTTCCAGGGAGAACCCTTAACATCCACTTTAAGCATCCTTCAAGGACACCTTATATCTTCATCAACCACAGTCCCACCCTGTACGACCAATGTCCAGAACTTACTGCATACATCTGGCCATCATTTCCTATGCCTTTGGCCAACATCTCCCCAGGGCCTTTCCACAGTCCCTGCCCTGGCCAACCCACCTAGAGAGGGACTACCCAAGAGGAGGCCATGAGAACTGGGCTAGTCCAGGCCCTGGCTTACAGCGCATGAGAGGAGAGCTTAGGGAGAGAACGCTCCAAGGCAGGGATCGGATGAACAGCCATGGGTGTGGCTCTATCAGGAGCCCCTGCCTACAGTGGCCTTCTTCTTTCCCATTCTTGGATGCAGCTGTTTGAGTGAGTCACTAAGGAAATGGGAGGGTCATTTTGACACCAGCAGAAAGTTGGCAGCTGTGACATTCGACAAATACTTTCAAGCCTCCCAGCTCCAAGCACACAGCAGGACTGTGCTTCCTGGGCCCTCCTCGACCGGCTGGGGCCATACCCCAACTCCTTTGGGGTAGCAGGTCACAAGCAGAGGGGATATGGGCAGGATCCAGGCTCAGCCCTCATCGCCAGCTCCTCCTTCTCTGGCACAGCAATCAGAAACCGACATTATCTGACCAACAGAAAGCTCGGGGAAAACAGAGCTTCTGGCCAGGAGTCTTGGACCACACAGCTTCAACAGAGGCTGCAGATGCTGAGCTGATCTGAGCAGGCCTCCAAGGGGAAACTTAGAGAAATAGCTCAGACTTGCTCCTACAGATGGCAGGTGGCCAAAGTCCCTATGTCGGGGGAACAGAAGTGTCTCGCCAGACTCGTGGCTTCCTTACACACCTGGCAGGGGTACCATCTGTTCCCTGCCACTTGACTCCCAAACTGTGGACAGGGCCATGACAACACAACAGGAAAACCCAACAGAGTCCAACATCTGAAGACACGGGTGGGCAGGAGTTGCCTGTCCAATGATAAGGTGCAGGTGCCCGTGTGTACCTGGGTATGCTCACATGCATGCCTGCAATCAAGTGTACTCACATGTGTGTGTGAACAGGAGGGACCCCAAAATGAAAGAGAACCCTGAAGGTGGGATGGAAGTGACAGCCTCCAGCCTGCACGGGCTCAGAGGGCACATCTGGTCTCTAATCCATAGCCATCCAGGCCTGCAGCCAACTGCAACTTGGAAACATCGCGAGCAACAACCACTGAGAGCCCAGCAAGAGAAATGCTCTGCAGGGCCCAGGAGCACAAACCAAAACCTCAGCAAACATTCTAGGTGGACACAGGGCAGAGGGAAGGGGTATGGAGAAGGGGTGGTGAGATTCTGAGGAAGAGCTTGCCCAGGTGCTGGAAGGCCCTGGTCCAAGTGGCAGCACAATGCCCAAGGTGTGCTACCCGCAGTAGCTTCCTCTGGCATCGTTCACCTAGAGCTTCCAGGTACAAGGAATGAAGCAGATGTGCAATAGTGAGAGAGTACAGGAAGTATGTACAGGCTGGTCGGCTCATTTGTGCATGCCAGCCTAGGCAGAGAGGACCAGCCCCGAGAGTCCCACGTCCTGATTACCAGGTCCCGTGAGCATGCTGGCCTCCACAGCAATGGAAGATTAAGGTTGCCCATCAGGACCCTTACAATGGGTAGAACATTCTCCAGCACCCAGGCAGGCCCAACACAACCATGGGGGGCTCTTGGGGGAGGGTAAAAGAAGGAAAAGGGGGTGAGAGAAGCAAGTTCAGAGTTTGAAGGGTCCATGCCATCCCCTGACTGGCTGGGAAACTGAAAGCAGGGGCCAAGGGCTGAGGGATCCAGAAGTTTCTGAGAGCTGTGGGAGGCAAGGAAACCTCCAGCAGGTGCCTACTCAGCCAACACCTTGCCTTGAACCCCATGAGATGCATGTTGTGCTTCTGAGCTGCAAAACTGTTGCACACCCTGAATGTGCTGTTTTAACCACCTTGGCAGGAGACATAAGCCAAGACAATGACAATGATGGCAGCAGCCTACAGGTGTCCTTACCACACAACACGAACATCACACACTCAAAGAGACTCCAGTAGTGACCCAGTCAGGCCGCCAACATGGTTGCAAGGTGGAGCCTGAGTGGGACAGGAGACCAAGGAAAGGGTCCAAGAACATCACCAAGTAAGGAGGGAGGTTCTCCGGCAGAAGATGTTAATACTTGCATGGTGAGCATGGGGTAGGGTGAACACCTAAGAGATGACCAATGGACACACCTGACTGAGACCTTCAGGGGGACACCTACCAGGCCTCAGTTTTCATTTCAGGACATGGCTTCAGAGTTTCACACTGCGGACAATGGTACTTGGCAGTTCTCACCTTGCCTTCCTAAAACATACATCCCTTTCTTCTGCCTCTCCCCTAACTGGTAATCCTAGCACATGGTGATAGCACATCCAGCAACTCCCATCTTTCCTTCCCAGTCAAAGGTAATACTGTGAAAAAGAAGACTCATGTTGTTTGCTCAGTCCTCCTCCACATTTGTAGAATCTTCTGCCTAGGGCATGGCACAATGGCTCAGTGGCTAAAATCCTCACCTTGCATGCACCTGGATCCCATAGGGTGCCAGTTCCTGTCCCAGCTGCTCTACTTCCCTTCCAGCTCCCTGCCTGTGACCTGGGAAAGCAGTCAAGGATGACCCAAGGCCGTGGGACCCTGCACCCACGTGGGAGACCTGGAAGAAGCTCCTGGCTCCGGATTGGCTCAGCTCTGGCCACTGCAGTCACTTTGGGGAGTAAAGGAGTGAATCATTGGACAGAAGATCTTCCTCTCTGTTTCTCCTCCTCTCTATACATATCTGACTTTCCAACAAAAATAAATAAATCTTTTTTAAAAAGATGTGATTTTTGAATGCAACAACTTAGTATCTCTTCTTGGCTAGAAAACACAAATTTTGGGATATGGCTAACAGTGGACTTCACCAGCTAAATGTAGGATACAACTTTTTAGAATATGAATGGCTTTTCTGTGCTACTCTGGGAGGGCTTGAAAAAGTTCATGAAAATGGAATTAGAAGATCAAGTTTATTTTGGTGCCTAGAAAGGAAGGGAGGCCAGGAATATCAACACGTTCTTGGAATTTATGTACTACATGGAACCTGTTCGCTTTGCATTAACACATTAACACCAAAAAAAAAAATGTAAAACCTTTTCTTAAGTTCATGCAGAGATTTTTTTTATAACATTCTTTTTCCATTAGTTTTCTTAAGTATTCCTGAAGGTGCTAACAGCAAATTCCCATCAGATGCATATCCTATTTAATGTGTTTCAAGGAACAAGTCTGGGGGCACGGCAGATTTGAATCCTGGCTGCTCCACTTCTGATCCAGCTTCCTGCTGATGCCACCTAGACAGGAGTACCTGGGCCCCTGCTACCCAAATGAGAAACCAGGATGGAGTTCCTGGTGCCTGGCTTCGGTCCAGTCTCGGCCATAGCAGCCTCTCAAGGAATGAATCAGCGACAGAAGACATCTCCACCTCCCCATCTCTCTCTGACACACTGCCTTTCAAACACATAAATATTTTTAAATGACTTATTCTTTCACATAAACCGACCAATTGTCCTATAGTCTCAGGTTTTATAAGGAGCTCACGTATCTGCCTAGAGAAATTATCCTAGATGCCACCTAGCCAAAGAAGGTTTGGATTCTTCAGTATTACTCAATTCGGCACACCTCAGCATAAAGGATTCCATTTTTTTTTTTTTTAAGGGCTGCCTTTTTTTTGAGCACTGAAAAATACACACGGCTGCTAAGAGTCATGTTTACAAGTAGTTCCTAGTGGTTTCAGAAAAAGTCAACGACATGCTAAGTGAAGAAAAGCAGGAACCCCAGCTGAACAGACAGAGAGCACCCAGCATTTGTCAACCACAAAGGGAGGAAGAAAAATGACTTGGCAGGAAGCAACAAGCGGGAATTCAGAATTGCTTCTCAAAGTTTCCAGAATCTCCATTCCATACAATAAGCATACACTAACCCTGTGGGGGTTTTGCAACATTTAAGTTACACATGTTCATCATAGCAATGTACTTCTTTTACAGTTGGAGGTAGGGAAGTACAAAGTCAAAAACGAAGAGGTCAGATGAGGTGGCAAGTGGCAATGGAGAATCCATCCCAGGGAATTCCTCAGCTTGAGAAATGAGGATGCAGCCCAGCGTAGTAGCCTAGTGGCTAAAGTCCTTGCCTTACATGACCCAGAATCCCATATGGGCACCAGTTCATGTCCCAGCTGCTCCACTTCCCATCCAGCTCCCTGGAAAGCAGGAGAGGATGGCCCAAAGCCTTAGAACCCTGCACCCATGTGGGAAACCCAGAAAGAGCTCCTGGCTTCAGATCAGCTCAGCTCTGGCTGTTGCAGCCACTTGGGGAATGAAGCAACAGACGGGAGATCTTTCTCTCTGTCTCTCCTTCTCTGTAAATTTGCCTTTCCAACACAAATAAATAAATATTTTTTAGAAGAAGGAACATTAAAAATAAACGAGGATATAGCTGGAAGCACCAAGAGCCTTCTGAGCCGCTGAGCTGGCCTCAGAGCTGGGCCCAGGAACAGGGAGAGGCTCAGGATTTGGGGCACCCACCGCAGGCATCGCAATCATCCCATGAGGCAGAAACTATGTGACCACTCCTTTATCACAGATCTGGAAAAGGAACCTTGGCCAGACTCCCCCAGTCTCCCCACCGCACAGTGAGTGGGACAAGCACACGATCTTAGCTGGAGCTCTCTAGAGTCCATCCATCAAGCACTCCCATCCAAGACCCACGGGGAGGTCCCGGAGGGCAGGGGTGGTGGGCTGCGGCGGAGACTAGACCACAATCTGCCTTCACACTCCAGGCCTGGCCTCCCCGCTGCTCCACTGTGTCCACCATCTCCCAAGTCCCACTGTAATGAACGCACAGGTCCAGGAGATGGGCAGAGGTCAAAGCTGCCAGATGGACACATGTGCCGCAGAGCACAGCAAAGGAAGGACACACACAGAGCTGAGCACCTGCTCACACAGCCCCAAGCAAGGCCGAAGCAATTGTTCAGCTCTGCTCTGCCCTTCCTGGAAGCCCTCCTGGGGCTGGCTGCTGTCTTTCCTGACCGGCACCCAAGGGCTACACAAGGTCACAAGCCAACATTGTGAGTTTTTTACCCCCAGGCTGGCTGCCCAATAGACACATGCCCCAGAAAGTGGCCACGCAGCTGCACCTGGCCAGCGTCTCTCAACATAGACCCGGCCGTGACTCCACGTTTTCAGCTGTGAGGACACTTTTACCATCAACACTGTCAGACACAGTGACCGCACAAAGAGAAAAACTGATACACACACACACACAAAAACCACAAGATCCTGACCAGAAAAGACCCCTTGGATGAGGAGGGAGAGGCAGGGACTCCTGTCTGCAGGACAAAGCCATGTTGGGGATTCTGAAGTTGCAATAGCCCACAGCTCTATTTGCTTTGGCTGCTGTCATTGCTCCATCAGTTTGCAACATCTAGAATCAGATTTTATATGGAAGCAAAAGCCCAGGCCTGGGGTTCCTCTTTCACACACAAACCGGCTCATCCTCACTCCCAAACTGCAAAGTCGCCAAAGCTGGGTGACCCAGGAGGACCCCAACACCCCAGCTGCCCAGGGAACAGGCTACTCCGTCCAAAAACGTATGCCACTTGCCTGTAATAGTAACCCCTTGGTCCATAAAGAACTGCCTGTCACATGGGTTTCATCCAGAGACACACGAATGTCCACTGGGGTACTCAACGCTGCAGGCAAACACGGGCAATATGTACCAACACAGGTGTGTTGCCCAGACGGGCATTGCAGGTACATAAGCTCCTGGATGTGTCCAGACCGTGTGGTCAGCTCCCAGTCATACAAAGAACAAATGTCCTCAGGCACAAGCCACGTGGAAGCAGAGGCAAGGGAACCGGAAAGGCTGCGGACACTGTAGTCTGTGTCCCCTCTGAGGTCCCCCCAACCCCGGTCCAAGAAAACGGTCCCCTCCTGCCTGGCTGCACTCCAGACCCCAGACCTGCAAGGACACCAGGCACAGGCAAGCTATGAGGAGAGCACCCAAGGAAAGATGTGCAGAGATGGGGGTGTTTTAGAGACTGCTGCTGGGACAAGACAGACACCCAGGAAGTCCAGGAGTCAGTTCCTCCTGGCCATGCACACCTCAACACACAGCAGCCCTGGGCCACGCTGAGGGCAGACAGCAACTGCATGAGCCGCACCCCTCTAGCTGCCAGCAAAAACACTGATTCCAAGTTTGTTGCAAAAGCACCTCCAGGCACACTTGACCTGCAGGTCCCAGGCGGCGGGAAAGGAGCAGGGGGGAGGGGGGATGGTGTCCCTAACTCACTTTCTCCACAACCAAGAGAACGGAAGGCCTGCGCACGGGTACCAGCCCTGAGCCACTGAATCCAGGTGGGCCTTCTCTTGTGGGTCCCTGCAGCCCAAGACGTACAAACCGGCACTCTGCCTTGCACTTCTAGGCCCAGCCTGTGAGAGAAGGAAGCACTAGGCCCCAGCCCTCAGCCAGCCCCCTCTCCTCCAAAGAAACCCTGCCTCCTTTAGCCACGCCCCTCTATCCTCAGCACCCCAGGGCGCCCTTCTCCGAGTCAACCCTGAGGGTGTGCAAAAGAAGACACAGGGCACAGAAAAGCGACATGTCAGACACGGACAGAGCTTTAGGTCCTGACCAGGAAGCCCAGACGTGAGGGAGGAAGCTGGGTCAAGCCTCCTCCCTTGGACCTGTAACCCCCGACCTCTGCCGCCTGCCTTTCCCGGCCTTCCTCACTCACCAGCGGCTGCAGACCAGGGCGACCCAGACACCGGCTAGGATTTCCCCCCCGCGCAGGCAGCAGGACCTGGCCCAGCTCTGCTCCTTTCCTGAGCAAACAGCGCCCACCTCCGGCCCAGGCGGTGGCGCCTCCGCCCGCAGCGTGGGCAGCACGCGCGCGCGACAGAGAAGCCGGCAGCTCCAAACCTGGAGGAGGAACGCAGCGGAGACACGCCGGGCCCAGGCAACTGCGGAGCCCCCGGGGCCGCGGAACCGCACCGGTGGAGTTGCACTCCGGTAAGAGGGCAGACAGCCCGGCTCGGGCTGTGTGGCGCCCGTCGGCTCCAGTCGAGAAAGACGCTGCCGGCGCAAGGAGAGCACGGCGGCGGCGGCGGGCGCACGCGGCACAGGTACCCCGGCGCAGACACGCCCACCCGCAGACACCCCCTCCCCACCTCCCCACTCCCCAGCCAACAAAGACGGCCGTACGCCACACACGCCTGCGCGGCTCGCGCTGCGCGCACAAGCGCGCCTCCCCAGCCAGAAATAAGTCCCCTACGACCCAGAAAGGAGCCAAGCGCTCGAGTCTTCTCCGCTGCGACCCCACGGCATGCAGCAATCCGGGCAACGCCACTGCATTGCCTGGCCGAGGAGGGCGTGCCACCGCAGGTGGCACCGCAGCCCCGCGGTGTGCAAAAAAGGCTCGGCAGAGCCCAGCCGAGTAGGTCGCCACCACTGCGCTGCCTCCAGGCCCAGTGAGCCCCCGGGCAAGGCGGCCACTCACCTTCCTGCACGGCCTGGAACGGGTTGTTGGCCTCAATGACCTTGATGGAATAGGTGATCTTCTCACTCTGCAGGATGTCATCGTTGAGGCTCAGGTCGGATACCGCCAGCTGGAACACTCGGTCGTCCTTGGCCGCGTTCTCCTCGAAGATGGCACCTGGTGGAGACGATGGGTCAAGACCGAGCCTGCACAGGGACCTTACCCACCCACCCAGCACACACAACTCCCCCTGGTACCCTGGGCTGGGATGGCCCGCAGTACTGCTGGTTGCCAGGTGACAAGTGTGGGCTCGGCCAGCTTCAATTCAGACAGAAAGTGTTCCCCTCCCCTCCAGGGTACACGTGCATCCCCATGCCACATGCTGCCACCAGGTCACATGTGTCAAGGAATCCAGGCCCCAACAGGGCCCTTCACAACGGACTGAGCCAAGCCGAGGTGGCCTCGGACAGCAGCACATAAATGCCCTGACTTGGCCCCAATCAGTCCCCAGCAGCCTGAGGAGGGGGAGAGGAAACAGAGGAATGGGGACTCCCTTCTGCCATGCGTGCCCCTGCTGCTAGTGGAGCTGAACCAAGCAGGTCTGCCCTCGGCTTTCCTGCGCCAACCGGGCTTGTTTAGGCCTAGGGCCTGAGCTGGGCGCACACTGCTGCCGACCTGGTGCCCTGGGCTGGGCCCCCTGGCTCTCCTCCCTCCCCCAACCCCGCGCTTCCCCTTCCTGTGTGTGCCCTGGGACAGGAGGGGGAAATAGCTGTCTCCTACACCCCTCCCATGGGCACCTAGCGCTGCTTGAAGGTCCCAGAAGGAGCTGCTCTTGAGGGGCCTTGTAGAACCGCGGGCAGCTCCTCCAGGACGCCCTCGAGCCGGCTTTCTGCGCGCACTACCAGGCTTCGGCAGACCCTGCGTTTGCAGCTGGCAGCCTAACCCTGCAGCCCTGGCACTCCGGCCGGATCTCATCCACCCACACCCCAGACCCCCGCCTCGCCTTGCCAGAAAGAACCCTAGGGTGGCCGAGGTCTCAGGATGGGGCCTGCTGAATCCCATAGCTGAGGGCCCGAGGGGCCAGGGGAAGACCGAGGGCTCGGCTCCACTACTCGGTTCCTCGCCACTCCAGGAACCGCAGTGCTGACAGCGAGACCCGCGCCCGCTTTAGAGCGAGAAGCACTTTTGGCCGCGGACCCCTGCGTGGGAAGAGGCAGCGGGGACTCACAGCTCTCCTAGTGGGAACCCAACCTCTCACCACCCCACTCTACCCACCCGCCCGCGCGTCCCATCACCTCCGCCCTCACACCTCCCAACCCCCAGTTTCTCGGGGTTTGCCAGTCTTTTCCAACTTCCGGGACAGTGACTGCGGAAGAGCGCCCCAGAGCGCTCAACCCCGGCCCAACTTGCTGGGATAACTCCAGCCTACTCCTCCCTCCAGACGCCCCTTCCTCCCAGTGCGCTCCTCTTCTTCCAGATTCTCTCCCGCCCGCCATCTATCCATCCATCTCCTCCGGTCCAGCGCTCCCCACAACCCGCGCTGCACACTCCCCTTCCATTGGCTCCCACCACAGAGACTGCCTGCCGGACCCCCAGATTGGGACCACGCAAAACTCTGAGACGGCCCAAGATTGGGCTGCAGCCGCCACAACCAGATACACACGCACACCCACACACACACGCACCAAGAGCTACAGACACATGCCGGGAACAGGCAGACGCTGTGTCCACTCTAACAGGCTGACAGTCCGCGGTGCTCGCGCCAACACGCGCTCCGATGGCCCCTGAACACCCCCAAGGCCCTCTGCTCAGATACACCGACACAGTGCCAGGTGCACACACGGCGACACACGCGGACAACACCCACCCACTTTCACACGGCTGGGGTCCGGCCTCTCTATTTCGCCCTGCCAACTTGGCGAGCGCCGGGACCCTACCCAACCCTCCGGCCCAGCTGCTCCCAGCTGCGCGCCAGGGCCCACCGGAGCCCACCGTCCACCACCCCGGCTGGTGGAGGGCGCGGGTCTCGACGCGCGTCCGTCCCCGCGTTCCCTGCAGCCGCGGCCCTAAGTGTCGGCAGAGGCCGCGGGGCCCCGCGCGCAGAGCGGAACCCCGGGGAGCCGCGAGAAGCCCGCGGGAGCGCGGCGCGGCCCGCGCACAGCTCTTTCGCGGGGCGGCGCGGCCATTCGGGGAACACCGCCTGCCGAGCCCCTCTATCCAGGGAACCGCCAAGTTTGGACGCCGGGCACCCCCTCCCCGCGCGCCGCTGCCCACCCCCGCCCAGCCTCGGCCCCGTCGCCAGCTGCGCTCACCGATGTGGATGATGGAGTCGGCCCGCACCGACACGCACTGGCATATCCAAGGGAGAAGCCACAGCGTCAGCGCTTCCATGTCCCCCGGGCGCGCGGCTCATCCGCCCGGGGCCCGGGGCGAGGCCGAGGGGCAGCGCGGAGCGGGGGAGGCGCCGGTCCCGGTGCAGTCCCGGGCCGCTCGCTCCCCGGGAGAGCCGAGCCCGCCCGGGCGTCTTCCCCCGCGCGCCCGCCCCTGCGCCCTGCGCCCGCCCCAGCCCAGCCCAGCCCAGTCCAGCGCAAATCGGGCTCCCGCTCCGGCTCCGGCGGCGGTTGCGGTGGCGCTGGCAGCCCGAGCCCAGGCCGGCGCGGCGGGGGCGGCCCGCGGCGGGGGCGGCGGCGCTTCCCGTGGCTCCGGGGGCGGCGGCGGCGGCGGCGGCTCCGGGATCGCGGTGTGTCTGAGCCCCGGCGAGGAGCGAACTGCGGAGGACGCCCCCTCCCCTCCCCCTCCCCCTCGGCTCCACTCCCCCTCCTCCCCGCCCTCCTCCCTCCCTCCCCTCCGCCCTCCTCGCCACCACGTGACTGCGGAGCCTCAGCCTCGCTGCGCCGCGCTCGCCCGCTCGCGGCTCGCGGGGGGCGCCGGGTGCTCCGCGCTCCCGGCCCGGGGGGACTCTCGGAGGCCGGCAGTGCGCGGCGAGGACTGGCCCGGTGCTGCTGCGCGCAGAGCCGTGGCGGCCCGGATCAACCGGGAGGCTAGAGGAAGCCGGAGGGACGCCCCCACCATACACGCGCGCGCGCACACACACACACACACAAACTCACTGCCCTGGCACCGGCCGACCTCTGCCGCCGAGGGTCTCCGGTTCGTGCCCGGGACCCGATTAAACAGACCCCCTCGGAGCAGGACCTGGGGATTCCAGAGCAAAGGCGGGGGCGTGGCGCCGAGCCCAACACCGGAATGCCAACGGAGCTGAGGGGGTCGGCGGCGGCGTCTGAACGGAGGGAGCCCCGGGAAGTGGGCTCGAACCCGGTCAGGTGGCGCTCAGCCCTCGGCGAAGGCCCATCCCCCGCGCCGCGAGGCGATGCGCTCAGCCCGGAGCCGGGTGGGAGGCTCGGACTCTGAAGCCCAATTCATGACCGGAAACCAGCGCAGCCGTGACCGCGGCGCCTGGACGTGAGGAGCCTTCCAAGCGGCCGGCGGGCACAGACTCCGACCCTGCGTGCGCCACGGTAGCCCGGGCGGAGAGCTGCCAGCGGGGCTGCCTCCGGTGCCGGGCACGTGCCTCCGATCACCAAACAACGCTCCACCGCCGTTGTGGGATCGAACCTGGCGGGCTAGATGCACAGTCCCGGTTGAACCGGACTACTCGTGACAACATTGGAGATCTCCAGGACACAGCGGAGCCGGCACTGGACCCGGGATCCATGCAAACTAGGACCGGTGCGTCTGGCAAGAGCCTGATGCCAAAAGTTGCCTGAAGCGCCCGCTCTTCTCATCTTAGCCCTGCGGTGCGCCAGGGATGTGGAGCGGCCCTGGCCCCAGCGCAGTGAGCAGGGCAGACCCTGAAGGAGGCATGGAGAGATGAGGAGGAACTCGCGACGTGTCCACAGGAGATTCCTGGGCTCTGACCCAGCCTGGGAGGGAGCTCCAGTGCTGACTTCCTGGAGGAGGCGACAGTTGTAAAGTGTGAGTGGAGGTTACCAAGTAGGAGAGAGCGAATCTTGCAGGTGTTAAACTCTGGTGAGTGTGTGTAATTGCGCGCGCGCGCGCGCGCGCGTGTGTGTGTGTGTGTGTGTGTGTGTGTGTGTGTGTGTGTGAGTACCAAGCTGCCCACCGCAAAGGAGTCAATGACAAGTTTACTTTGGAAAGATGGGGGAAGGGACTTTGAGGACAGGAACAGCAGAAGCCTGGGGAGCCCTGAGGTGGTGACAGATGGCAGGGACAACCTGGGGGACCGGAGAAGTTAGGCTGTGGAAATACCAAGAAATACCCGTGGGCAGATGCAGTGAGGTCCAGGATGAAGGGCCACAGTCCCCAGAGGCTGCAGTGAGGGACTGACCAGGACAGGTCCCCTCTGCAAGAAACCTGCCTGCTGGGACTTGAACGGTAAAACCGGCCCACCCCAGCCATCCTTACTGTTCCATGCCTCCAACTCATTCCTATGAAATTCCACCATGCCCTCCCTGGGGAGGGGGATGGGAAATGAGAGATGGGATCTGATGACCTCCAGTGAACTGTCTCCACTGGGAAGGATGGTGGCTGTGGTCACCCGGCAGAGGCTCAGATCTGACGCTGAGAGCCACAGGATTAGAGACACCAGAGCATCTGCTCAGGAGGGTCCTTGCAGTGTGTCTGCAGAGTAGCGGTGACACACCCAGTTAGAAGCCACTCACCATGTAGATTCCCCTTGCTGGAAGCAGCAGGGTTACCAGGCAAGCCTCGGACCCCGCTCCAAATACTGAGAGTACAACCCCCTCGCAACATAGCATGCATATGACACGAGCATGTGCAATGTGCTGCATACACATAAACACTGTGCACATATGTGCACACATACATGACAGATACATACATATGTGCACATGCCCTTATGGGACAATGTCTGATCACCATGGCTTGGATGGCTTGGGATCTGAGAATAGTGGCTCAAGGTGGAGTCCCCCGTCCCTGCTGGGCCACCAGCACGGCCTGTCCTAAGTGCTGCTTCCCTTCCAGCCCTCAGAGTATAAGGTCCCCTGCCACCCTCAGATACTCATGCCCCCCATCGGAACCGACTTGTGGACTCTGGACCCACACCTTGTCTGGACATCTCGGACACTCTATGTAACCGAGACAGCCCAGAAGCCGTGGGAGAACTATGAAGGGCTACTTCCAGGTAGGACTTTTTTTTGTAAGATTTATCTGTTAGTCTGAAAGGTAGAGTAACAGAGAGAAGGAGAGACCAAGGCAAAAAGAGAACGACCTTCCATCTGCTAGTTCACTCTCCCAAATGGCCGCAATGGCAAGGACTGTACCAGGTTGAAGCCTGGAGCAAAGAGCTTCTTCTGGGTCTCCCATGTAGGTGCAGGGACCCAAAAGCCTTGGCCCAGCCTCCACTTCTTTCCTCCTCCACATTAGCAAGGAGCTGGATCAGAAGTGGAGCAGGTAGGACACAAACGAGCACCCACATGGGGTGCCAGTGTCTCAGGCAGAAGTTTAACCTACTGTACTACAACTGCAGCCCCTGGGTGGGACACTTGGGGGTGCCAGGCTGCAGGAGCATTACAAAGGGCTGGTCAGATTCACTGAGCCTTTGTTGCTTTTGGTCCTGGGCCAGGCCAGCCTCTTTGAACCTCTGGAGCTGATAACTCACCCCCAACCTGGAGAGGGCAAAAACTCCTTCCCCCAAACCAGGACCCCAAAGCCAGAAGAAGTCAACTGCACTAACTGAACAGTCTTCCTTGACTGCAGACACCTGAAGGGAAAGACAAACTGGCAATCATGATACATGCCCATTTCACAGACAGAAAAGTAAAGTCAGAGAGGCATGAACAATCCAAGGCATGAATGGACCCTTGTTTGCTCTTCACTGCACAAACGTAGGTTCCAAGCAATGAAAACTGAGTTGATAAAGTTTTTCCTGCCCACAGTTTAACCCACGTAGGAGATGGCTGTTTGCTCCCAGAATCTTGAGTTCTGTGGGTTCCTGTGTATTTAGCACGCAGCCCTGTACACCCTATCTTGGCATCTTACCCCTGATTCACGGGCAGTTCTATAGGGGAAAACAGAGGAAGGGTGCAGAAAGAGGCACCGGGCCCCTCATGCGTGTCCCCTGCAATGCCAGGCTCATCACAGAGGCCCTGAGCAAAGTGCCAGGACAGACACCTTACTCAACTTGCACCGGCTTGCTGGAGTGGACAGCTCACCCTTCTCCCGGCTTTGCTGGTCACCACAGCCAACCACAGGGGCTGGGGCAGGGCTGGTCCTGGGGGCACTCCCCGTGCCCTGCAGAATGGCCCCTGCATGGACACCCCAGCCCTGACATACACCTCTTGGAGACCCCACTGGTGATTCCAGCTCCTTTTCCTCCTTCCCTCCCTCACTTAGGGGCTCCATGACAGCTTGGCCCAGACCCTGCCTGGAAGCTACTGCTTGTAGAGAGAGAACCAGGGCCCTGGGGGCCTCTCTGCCCATGTTGGCATGAAAGATCAGCTCTTCTGTGTCCACAGGAAGGAGGCAAATCAGAGGGAACCCAGGGAGAGGTCAGACCCACCCAAGGGATCCAGGGAACCCATCACTACTAGAACCAGAGCCCAGAACATCCCGTTAGCCAACAGAGGTTTCCTTCCTGGTATTCATGGCTGACCACACCTGCTCCTGCCACGGCTCCTCCTTACATGTCAGTTACGCCTTCTGGCTAGCTGCTCCTTTCTCCCCGTGACTGCTTCTTCCATCTCTGCGTGCTTTATCTGCTCTTCTGTTACAGTCCCAGATTTCCTAGTTCACTTTTACTCTTGGTCATCTCTAGTGAGTTTTTCTTTCAGATTTCCGAGCTCTGCATGACTTTTGCATGACTTCCTCCTTTACTCAAGCTACCCACTGATTCAACCCCTGGCTCTCCTGGGGCCGTGGTGGCCCTTCAGCCTGGACCGCACTGCATCTGCATTTGGCATTTCCACAGCCCAGCTTCTCTTGTCCCCCAGGTTGTCCCTGCCACCTGTCACCACCTCAGGGCTCTCCAGGCTTCTGCTGGTCCTGTCCCCAGAGTCCCCTCCATCCATGCACCTGCTCACCTGAGACTCCAGGGTTGGACTCCATGGTGTGAACCTACCCACCCCTTGGCACCTTCCAGTGCAGATGCCTGCGACTGGCAACCCAGGAGGAGGACCCAGCCTGCTGGAGCTCCATCCTGTGGGAGGAAGAAGATAGCCCATGTGCGGTCCTGGGCATAGGAGCACATGCTCCTTGCAGGACACAGGCCTCACTCTCTCCATTACACTGCCAGAAGGCTGGGCTCCAGATGAGGTGGTTCTGTCTGCTTAGAACCAATGAATTAAGGGCCAGCATTGTGGTGCAGCAAACTAAGACACTGCCTGCAAAGCCAGGATCCCATATGAGCCCGGTTCAAGTCCTGGCTGGCTGCTCCATTTCCCATCCAGCTCCCTGCTAACGCTCCTGGGAAAGCAGCAGAAAATAACCCAAGTGTTTGGGCCCCTGCCATCCAAATAGGAGACATGGAGGGAACTCCTGGCTCCAGCCTGTGCCAATGCCATTTGGTGAGTGAACTAGCATATGGAAAATCTCTGCCTCTCTTCCTCTCTTTGTCTTTTAAATCAAAATAAATATATCTTTGAGAAAGAACATTCACAACCACAAGCTGGAACCCCAACGCTCTGTTCCCCAGACCCAGGATCTCCAGGCAGGGACCAAAAGAGCTTGGTTGGTCTGCAGCCCCCATCACAAGGACAGCTGAGAGACTGCTTTGGTCCTTGCATCCCAGCAAGCTCCCTCCCTTCCCTGGAGTGCCGGGAGGTCAGCTAAAGCAAACGGCCTTTGTATAAAGATGCCACCAAATGCCTAGGGAAGGCAAAGCTCCTGGCAGGGGCCTGGAAGGGCTGTGGCTGTGAGCCCAGGCATCCTGGGCCCATCGAGGCCTTCCTCCTCCTGAAGCGCACTCTCCAGGGGGGCAGCACCCCACAGCCCAGGTCTCCTGGGGCTCAGCTCCCCACCTTTGTAGTCCCTCACCTTACACACGGGGGAATGGGGAGAGGGCTGTGCTGCTGAACAGGGCCAGAGGCAAAGCCAGGCCCCTAGTGGCTACTGACGAGCTCCTCCGCCTTCTGGCCTCAGAATCTGCAGAGTTTGTCGTCTTTCTCCATCTCAGACCCTGAGCCCCACGGCATTCCCCAGCCCGTGTCCTCAAGAGCATGACACCTGCCTGCTTCAGTCAAGTTTGCAGGTGCTAAGACACCATGACACCCATACCTCCCCAGGTGACCAAGCGTCAGGGACCTGCGTGCCTGTCCCCACGGTAGAGCTCAGGTCCTCACCCCCAGCTCCCACATAAGACCAGCTGCAGCCCAAACCTGAGCCAGAACTCAGAGTGTGAGAGAGACCTCTGCCCCTCCCTGGGCTGCTGAGGCTCCTGCTGGCCCCTGCTGTAACAGCTCCCGGGGCTCCACATAGGCTGAGCTCAGACCCTGAGCCAGTTGAGAACAGCACTAGGGAAGGTATACAGGGAGTACAGGAGAAGGCAGGGGGTGGGGGGCAACAAGAAGGGAAGGAGGAGTCAGAAGAAAAGGTGCCAGGATGTGGCTCGTAGGCCACGTTGGAGACAGGCAGCTGAGGGTGTGCCAGCTACGGAGTCTTCAGCAGGCATCCAGAGTCGCTGAGCCACAATAGGGAGAGGAAATATAGGCCCTTGACCCTTAGGCCACCAGAGAGCTCCTGGAAGACTGCCCCACCCTGGCTCTGCACAGCATGCCGTGTTCCGTTCTATGAAACTGCAGGTGTGCGCACCTTGAGTCCTGGGGCTCACCTCATCCGTTCCAGGGGCTCCCTGTTTGGTGCAACCCTAGGCACCTGAGACCCACCCCTCCCACAGGCCCCCTCATGCCATCCTAAGTCAGGTGTAGCTCCCCCACCCCACCCCCAGGAAGCTTGCTTGCACACCCCACCAATAGCTGCTTCCCACGTCATGCCTCAGGCAGATCTGAGCACAGTACTCTAGGACAGGCCAGTCTCCAGGAGCAAATTCTCCAGTCTGCACACTCCCCGCTCGCCCTTTGAAGACATGAAAGCATGTCTGGGTGTCATGGTGCCTTCAGCACCTGCAGACCTCACTGAGGCAGGCAGTGTCCTGCTCCTGGAGATACAGGCTGAGCTTCTCCAGGGACCCTTCCAGCGGGGCGGAAGACAACTCTGACCTGGATCCACCACGGATGAGCTGGGCAGGCTGGGCCAGGGCCCCTGCCATCCAGAGAAGTAGGGAAGAAAGGAAGGAAGGAAGGAAGGAAGGAAGGAAGGAAGGAAGGAAGGAGTCCAGGGCTCGGATGTGAGGTAATTACAGAAGGGAATGAAGGGAGCAAAATCCCCAGATAAAAAAGAAAACTTCATGGGCCTAAAGCCAGGTCTATGTGACACGACACTATCTATACCTCTCCATGGGGACTGGCAGTTCAGGGAGCAGAAGACGAAGGCTCGCAGAAGGAGGTCCTTGTGTATGCTGCCCAGAGCCCCTGGAGGTATCCCCAGGGTCAGGAGTCAAGGGAGGTGGAGGAAGAGGTGGTGGCCCTCCGAGAGCCAGCACAGAGCCCGGCAGGGCTCAGGGAGGCACGGGCACCAACCTGCTACCCACACATCACCTGCTCACTTGTTTGCCACCTGCCATGGTGAAAAGATTCTGACCTTCTCCTGCAGCATCACGGCTGAGGCTGATGTCTGAGACACTGGCATCCCACGTGGGCACCGGTTCGTTCTCCAGCTCCCTGCTAATGCACATGGGGGAAGCAGAGGGGCATACCATGAGGCCTGGCTGAAGCTCTGGGCTCCTGGCTTCTGCCCGCCCCAGCCCTGACTGCTGCGGTCATTCAGGGAGTGAACCAGCAGATGGAGGCTCACTCTCCCCGCTCTCCACAACTTCTTGAAATAAATATTTAAAATAAATTACAAATATATTAAAATATATTAAAAATAAACCTTTAACATTTTTAATCTTCTCCAATTGTTTGTCCCCTCCCCACCCCCAGATACAGGAAGGAAAAAAGAAAATATCAAACCAATGGTCTCACCCACTCTCCAGTCGTCCTTCACACCCTAATCAAATATATAAAAATTACCAAAAATAAAAATTATGCAATTAAAAAAAACTCTCCAAATGAGATCATCGGGGCTCAGAGTGGTAAAATCCCTGGACAGTTCATGAGCATAGCACAAATAGCACTCCTCCCCTCCAAAAAATGTTGTCACATCTTGACCCCTGCAACTTGGATGTCGCTTTCTTATGGAGAAAAACAGGTGCCTGATTCAGGTTCACTCAGTTGTGCTTGAGGACACTGCCCTCTATCGACTGGGTGGGCCCATTACAAGCATCCCTCCCTGCAAGGAGCACAACCCTGCTGGACAGTAAGCTCCAGGTGGCCAGCCCTTGAGAACCCCGGCCTGCTGTTTAAAGCTACAGTCCTGCTCATTTCACATAGTGACCGTTATAAGTGCACACAGAGGTGCGTCCAGGTGGCCTGGGCATGGCGGGGGTGGTGGGCAAACTACAGCAGCATCTCCAGGCTGCACACATCTCTCAGATGCCAGCAACGGGCAGGAGCAGGGGCAAGCCCCGAGGCCACAGCAGCTTCATCAGGGAGCCAGTGGGAGAGGCCGGTGCAACAGGTGTGTGTGTGGGGGGAGGGACGCCCCGCTACAGCAGGCTCCGTTCTGCTTTCCCTCCCCACACACCAACCCTGCCCAAGCCAAGCTTGTAAAACACAAGCTACCCTTTGTTTTCTTGAACACAGATGCTTATTTCAATATCCAGTTTGGTTTAGAAAAAGCCAGAGAATGAGTGGGGGGGACAAATTAGGATACACCCTCCCACCACACACATGTTGTCCCCCTGGGGCTTCAGGTGCCCAGCGAGCCTGCTGGCTGAAATACTCTGCTCCTTCTTCTGTCTCCTCCTTTCCCCACAAGGAGGCACCTTCAGTCAGGCGGGTGGGGGCAACACCCAGGCCAGATGCTGCCACACTTGTCCTCAAAGAGCCAGGTACTGGGCCTGGTGCAATGGCTCAGTAACTAAAACCTCGCCTAGCCAGCACTGGCTTCCCATATGGGTGCCGGTTCTAATCCCAGCTGCTCCACTTCCCATCCAGCTCCCAGCCTGTGGCTTGGGAAAGCAGTCAAGCAAAATCTTGGGACCCTGCACTTGCATAGGAGACCCCAGAAGAGGCTCCTGGCTCCTGGCTTCAGATCAGCTCAGCACCAGCCAATTTGGCCACTTGGAGAGTAGATCAGTGGATGCCAGATCTTTCTGTCCCTCTCTCTGTTTAATCAGCTTTTCCAATAAAAATAAATAAATCTTAAAAAAAAAAAAAAAAAAAAAAACGGCCAGGCACAAATGGGACCTATGGCCATCACTTCTGGGCAAAAGATCCAGGTGCGGGGTCCTCCGCCCTGGTCTGCGAGCAGGCTGTGGTCAAGTTCTTGGTGACGGGTCACACAACGCAAGCCTTCTCTGTCAGCACCAGCCAGAAGCCACGCCAAGGACTCTGGGGCGCTTCCCTTCCTGTCTCTGTGCCATCCGGAGACCACAGTCTGGCCCCTGGAGTCCAGTTATCCCCCCCTTCTGCAGGGCCCGTCCTTTCCTGCAGTGACTCAGACCGTACTTCTCTTGAACTCGCTTCTCTTTCCAAAATGCAGCACGACCCCCTGGCAGCCTTACAAGGCAACGCAGACACTGAGTCGATGAATTCCTTAGTCAAGGACATTGTCATGTGGGCGCTTCCCCTTGCTAGCAGCTTCCTTTTGTTTGTTTCCTGAAAACGTGATTTTCTTTAAAAGGATTGATGACTGCTGCAGCCCGTGCTTTAACCAATTCCCTGGCTGTTGGATTTCCCCCCCAAAATGTTCCCCCCGTTTCAGACGAGGCTGCTGTACAAACACTTAGACGTGCATTCTCTGCTCTTGTACTTACTTGCTTAAGACAAAGGAAATAGGAATCGGGTCCCCTCCCCGGGGAGCAAGCCCTGACCTCAGCCCACACCCGTGCGCCCCTTCCTCTCTGCGCCCCGCCTGGGCCCAGTTCTGAGACACCCCAGCACCCCAATCTCAAGCTGCTGCACCCGTTTCCCAGTTGGGGCGTGACGCACGGAGTCAAAGGCCTCCGGGTTGCTCCAAGGTGGGCACACGGGCCGGGCAGAGCCGGTCTCCCAGTTCCTCAGAGTAGGGACAGCGCGGAGCGAAGCGGCGAGGGCGCAGCCGGGCCAGGCGCGCTCCCGGGGACAGCCGCGGTGCGATGCTTCCACCTGCCGACGGCCTGGGGAGCCGGCGGAGCTCGCGCGCTGTGTTCTGCACACCAGGCGCTGGTGCCGCCTCATGCCCTCCGCCTCCAGACCCCACCAGGGCAGCACCCTGCCTCGGCCCATTTCCTATTGCCAGGCCGAGTCATCTACATAAAGAATCGGAGTCTCTGCGTCCTGCCAGCCTGAGGAGTGAAGACACTGCACTTCGCCATTCGCCGAACCCCGAACGGAGCTCAGCAGCCGCTGCCGCCCCAGCTGCCTGCTCATGCGCACCCAAGCCGGCCGCACATGAGGGCTCAAGGGCTGTGGTGCTGTGGTACCCGCCGTCCACCTAGGAGGCCCCGCTGGAGCCCCGAGGGCTCCTGGCGTTGGTTGGCATTCTGGTCACTGCTGGCATTTGGCGAGTAACAAGCCAGTGGAATATACGTCCCTCTGTTTCTCTCAAACACACACACACTTTCATTCTGCCTTTCAAATCAGCTTTTTTTTTAATATACCATCTTTTAAGTTTAGAAGGCTCACTCTCCGGTACCGTCCTTCACTGCTGGAGTGTAGACTGGTACAACCACCATGGAAGTCAGTATGTGGAGTGCTTAGAGAACGGAAAAACAAACCTGCTGTGGGACCCAGCGATCCACTGCTGGGGATATATCCAAAGGAAGTGAAGTCTGCGTATGAGACAGGGATCTGCAATCCTACAGTTACAGCAGCACAGTCTACAATAGCAAAGACATGGAAACACCCCAAATACCCATCAAAAGAGTGGATAAAGAATCTGTGGTACGTCTACTCCATGGAATACTACTCAGCCATGAACAAGAATGGAATTCCACCATTTGCAACCAAATGCTCCCAACTGGAGACCATTACGCTCGGTGAAATAAGACAATCCCAACAGGACAAATATTATATGTGCTCTCTGATATAAGGCAACCTTCATGTAAAATACAGGATCAATAGCCATTTCAATGCTGTTTTTGCTACAACTCAGTGGTTTGGATATTTTGGGTTTAATCTTCATTTCTCAAAACAGTTTCTTTACTCTTATTAAATTATTCACTGACTCATAGATCATGCAGTAGCATCATGTTCTCCAAGAAGGTTTTTTGTTTTCTTTTTCATTTCTTCATTGACACGCTAGTCATTCAGTGGCATGTAATTTCATTTCATGGCTTTGTAATTTTTTTTATTATTATGTTAGATGATGTTTACATAGTCAATCAGAGTGGGGATCTGATCATTGCTTCCAAACTTTGTGTTTCTTCTTCACATTTATGGGGAGGAGGGGGAGATAAGAGGGTTGGCCATACCCAGCCTACCAACCATCCCAGGACCCGAGGATGAGAAAGGCCACACATATCAACCCGGAGTCACAATGTGACTCATGCTGCTAGGGTTCTGCCCAGGGGGGTGCGACGGTCCCAAAATGCTGTCGGGCACTGTAACTTTTTCAGTTTTCTTCCTGTTGCTGATTTTGTTTCATGGTTTTTCATTTAAGAGAATATATAGTAACTGTATAATAGAGACTAGCATATCCAGATCTGTAAGTACAGTGCAGCATGCATCTCTACCTCCAAATGAAAGATGGACTCCTACTGAAGGCTTGCCCCCCAAAAACCAGACCGAGGACCCCGAATCGCAGACTTTCTCAGCAGACTGAGAATGCTGCGGGAAGCAAACTTCCTGCCGGACCGCCTTGCTGGCAAAGCTGCCTGGGGAGGTGTGAGGCGTCCTCACCATCTTCCTCTTTTTTTAGTGATTGTGGTCTAAACGTGTCTGAGTACAAAGCTCTGTTAGATTCCTTCTCTGGTTAGATCTGTTTGTTCACCATATTGGTTCCTGTAACTCATGTTTACTTATCCTGAGACCTGGGATTGTTCCCCAAGTCCCTTGTGTCTATCATGGTCTATCATTACAGCAGCTTGTACGCTATTGTTTAACTAGTAACTTGTATCTGCCTGCTTGCCCTGCAAAAAATAATGGTGATAAGTTGTTCGGTATAACTCAATAAAGTCTGCATTGCTTCACTTGCCCCTGCATGCCCTGTGTCCCGATTCTTCTTGGCACAGTTGTCACACCTTGAGTCCTGGTCCCCGCTACAGGGACCCCAGAGAGACTCCCAGTGAAACTGTTAAATATGTCTTGACAGCAGGATGCTGTATCTGCAATGACAGGATACACGTAAACGGCAGAATGGCAGACTTATGGCTGCTTATGAAGGACTATCCTATTTTAATAATATAGGGGAAGTCAGTGGGGTGGAGGGAATTCGCGGAGAACTTAAGGGAAATCCCAGAGCCTAGGAATTGTCTCATGAAATAAAGTTGTTTTTTTTTTTTTTAAATCACTTTCTGGGCCTGGCAAGGTAGCCTACTAGCTAAAGTCCTCAGCTTGCATGTACCAGGATCCCATATAGGCGCTGGTTCATGTCCTGGCTGTTCCACTTCCCATCCAACTCCCTGATTGTGGCCTGGGAAAGCAGTTGAGGACAGTCCAAAGCCTTACAACCCTGCCACCACATGGAAGACCCAGAAGAAGCTCCTGGTTCCTGGTTTCAGATCAGATCAGCTCCAGCCATTGCGGCCACTTGGAGAATGAACCAAAGGACAGAAGATCTTCCTCTCTATGTCTCCTTCTCTATGTAAATCTGCCTTTCCAATAAAAATAAACAAATCCTTAAAAAAAAAAACAAAGAAAAGAAATAGAGGGTCTTCATTTGCTTCACTCCACTCAAACACCTGCACCAGCCAGCCTGGGTAAGGTAAAGCCAGGAGCCCAGAATTCCATGCAGGTCTCCCAGGTTAGAGCAGGGCAGAAACCCAACTACCCCAATCACCACCTGCTGCTTCCCAGGGTGCATGTCGGCAGGAAGCTGATGGGGAGTTGCTTAGTGGAATTTCAGTTTGGGAAAAAGGGACACTTGGAGATGGAGGATGGTGATGGTGGCAATATTGAATTGTACACTAACATCTAGCCAGGAGAGGCCAATGTCATAGCACAGCAGGTTGAGCCACTGCGTGCAACACTGGCACCCCAGGTCCTCTGCTTCCAATCCTGCTCCCTGCTGATGCACCTGGGAAAGCAGCAGAAGATGGCCCAAGTGCATTGGTCCCCACCAGCCATGTGAGAGACCCAGATGGAGTTCCAGGCACCTGGCTTGGGCCATTTGGGGAGTGAACCAGAGGATGAAAGATTCTCTCCCTCTCTCTGTGTCTCTGCCCTCTTATTGAGGATAAGCTTAAGGCTGTTCGGATCAGCAAAATCTCAGAGAATTCGTTTAGAAGCAAATGGTCACTAAAGAAGATGCTATAGTGGATATTTCAGGCAGAAGGAAAGTGACCCCAGATGATACAGCCTGTGTACGATAGTAAGTTCTGGGGACTAGAAGTAGATTTAAGGGGAGCTCAGCATGGTAGCCTAGTGGCTAAAGTCCTTGTCTCGCATATGCAGGAATCACATCACATGTGGGCACCAGTTCTAATCCCGGCAGCCCCGCTTCCCATCCAGCTCCCTGCTTGTGGCCTGGGAAAGCAGTCAAGGATGACCCAAAGCCTTGGGACCCTGGACCTGTGTGGGAGACCTGGAAGAGGCTCCTGGTTCCTGGCTTCAGATCGGCTCAGCTCTGGCCTTTGGATGGAAGATCTTCCTTTCTGTCTCTCCTCCATTCTGTCTATCTGACTTTTGAATAAAAACAAATAAATCTTTAAAAAAAGGAATCAGAACTGAAATAGGAGACGGCATATGCGTCATCCAGAAATAGGCTGCAGTCTTGACCAACTGTAGACATTGCTAAATGTAAGCGTATGTATCTTAATTTTTGAGAGAAATACACACACATACACCAAGAGGGAAAACTGTGTGATAAAATTCACTTAAGCTGACCAAAAAAATACAGTTCAAAAATAGCAAAGAAACACAGAACAGATCATGCAAGATGAAATACGGAAAGCTGAAAAGGCAGAAGTACTGAGAGAGAGAGAAAGAGAGAGATCCTCCAGCCACTGCATGCCCCGAAATGACGACAATGGTCAGGTAGGGGCCAGGCCAAAGCCAGGAGCCAGGAGCTCCTCCCAGGCTTGCACGCGTGGCTGCAGAAGCCCAAGCACTTACATTGTCTTCCATTGCCTTCCCAGGTGCGTTAGTAAGGAGCTGGATCAAGGCAGCCTGGACTCAAACCTGGACTCTGGTACATGATGCTGGTGTCGCAAGGGGCAGCTTAACCCACTGTGCAACAACACCAACCCCTAATAACAATAACTCAAATGCATCAATAAATGCATACATTAGGCATGGGAGAAATAAGTGCCTAGGGACAAATAGCAACAAAGTGAATATTCTTAAAATTTCAACTAGATGTCATTTACAGAAGTCACATCTATAGAACACAAACAGAAAGGCAGATTGGTAAGTAAACGGAATAAGCACTTTCAATGTGTGACTGCTAACCAAAAAAATAGTGTTTCTAGGCTGATAGCAGACAAGATAGATTTTAAAACACACACACACACACAAAATTATTATTAAAGATGAAGACGATTATTCCATGGTGATAAAAGGTTCAATTTGCCAAGGAATATAACAATTTCAAATCTATATGGATTTAGCATAACTCAAAAAGCCCCAAATTATAGATTTAAGAAAAAGAACAGACAAATCTAGAATCACAGTGGGAGAACTTGACTCAGGTCTCTCAGCGCTGACAGAAAAAGCAGTCACGAGAGACACAATGCATCCTGCACCACTAACCACCTGGGCTAATGAGCTCTGCACTACACGGCCCCGAGCAGTGGCACAGTACATTAAGCCTTCGCCTCTGGCCCATTTGGGCACCAGTTCGAGTCCCAGCTGCTCCACTCCCCAACCAACTCCCTGTCCACATGCATGGAAAAACAGCGAAAGATGGCCCAAGTCCTTGGCTCCCTGCACCCGCATTGGAGAGTGGGAGGAAGTCCTGGCTCCTGGCTTCCAACTGGCCCTGTTCCAGCTGTTGGGGCCACTGGAGACGGGGGAGGGGGAGGGGGGGCAGGTGGTTAGCTTGCAGAAGATCTCTTTAACTCTGTCTCTCCTCTCTCTCTAAATGTGCTTTTCACTACCTTTCAAATAAAAAACAAATAAATCTTTAAAAAAATAAAGCTGTCTTGGAGAGCGAATCACACTTCCTCCAGCACACATGAGCACGTGGATAACGGCCCTGCACAGTGGAAATATTCCCAGAGGTGACTTCTCCTGGAAATGTGTGTCCCCAAGCGAGACTCAGCAATCTCCCTGTGTTTGAAACTTGGGAAGCGCGACCACCCAGTTCACGGAACGGAATCAGCAAGAGAAACCAGGAACATATTTAAAGCAGGAGATCAAAACTTACGCTCCATGCCTTAAACTTTCAAGTAAGGAAAATGGCGATTCGGGGTGATGCCAGAATCCTCACTGCTAATGTGAAATGAATTTTTGAGCAGGTAAAAGTAGTCCCTGGAGTGACCCGCCTACTTTGTGGAATGCGTGGGAGCTGCATTCTGCCCCCAAAATCCAGGCTGTAGATCAGCTCAGCTCTGGCCATTGCAGCCTCATGGGGAGAGAATCAGCAGACACAAGATGCTTGTCTATGTCTTTCTCTCTGTACATCTACCTTTCCAATACAAATAAGTAAATCAAGAAGGAAGGAGAAAGAAGGAAGGAGGGAAGGAAGGAAGGAAGGAAGGGAGGGAGGGAGGGAGGGAGGGAGGGAGGGAGGGAGGAAGGAAGGAAGGAAGGAAGGAAGGGAGGAAGGAGGGAAGTTCCTGGGCTAGGCTTTTGGCCTCACAGTTGATAGCAGGCTGGGACACTCAGGCCACGCCACGTCTGCACCGAGTCCCCACCCTATCTTCCCTCCTACTAACTGAGGAAGAAAGCCCTTCCTTCCCAATGGAATCCCAGACTCCAGGCCAGGTAAAATCAAGATTGCCATACAACGACAAGGCTAGAAAGCTTTAAATGAGACAGATTGCCCCAAGAGAATGCCAGGGTACCTCAAAGCTCGTGAAGGAATTCAGAGGAAGTATACATGGGTGCAAGAAAGAGGAAGCATGAAATCCTTGCATAGTTTTTGCAGAACATGCATTTTCCACAAACTTGAAGGTTGCCTCACCTCCATAAGCTCGGCAAAAGTCCTCGCCTCGCATGTGCCACGATGCCGTATGAACGCCTGTTCATATCCCGGCTGCCCCACTTCCCATCCAGCTCCCTGCTTGTGGCCTGGGAAAGCAGTCGAGGACGCCCCCAGAGCCTTGGGACCCTGCACCCACGTGTGAGACCTGGAAGAGGCTCTGGGCTCTTGGCTTCGGATCAGTGCAGCTCCAGCCATTGTGGTTACTTGGGGAGTGAAATCAACGGATGGAAGATCTTCCTCTCTGTCTCTCCTCTGTATATCTGACTTTCCAATAAAAATAAATAGTAAATTTTTTGTTTTAAATAAGGAAAGTCATCAACAGAGCGAAAATGAAGCCATGATGGGGAGGAGCTGGCTCACGTAGCAGACTCATGGACAACAGACCAAGATGCTGCTACTGCTTCAAGCAGCTCCGTTTTGCAGTGGTTTGTCAGTAACTGGAATAACCACCCAGCAGAGAAATGAACGAAAGCTGTGCAGGGGCACATTTCAAAAGAAAAAAAAAAAATCCTGGAGCTGGTGCCATGGGGTAGCAGGCTAAGCTTCTGCCTGTGGCATCGGGATCTCGTATCAGCTCCAGTTTGTGTCCCACCTGCTCTACTTCCCATCCAGCTCCCTGATTCTGGCCTGGGAAGGTAGTCGAGGATGGCTCAGGTCCCTGGGGTCCCTGTACCCGCGTGGGAGACCCGGAAGAAGCGCCTGGCTCCAGGCTTTGGACTGGTTCATCTCAGATCTGGCTGCTGCGGCCACTTGGGGAGCGAAGCAGTGGAGAGAATGCTGGTAGCACAGGCAGGAGCTTAAACCACGTTTTCTGAAATATTTTTAGGAAAGCCAGCCTGGTGATCACAGAAAGATTCTGATTAAATAGGAGCACTGGAAATAGTTTGGGAAATTACTAACATCCTTCATTTCCGGCCTGGGGGATGGTTACCTGCTGCATTAAAATGAGGCAGAGGGGACGTGGAAATATGGAATTACAAAGTACAGTTCTTTGGTGCTAACAGTTTTGAAGTGCATGATTACAAAATTTCTTTTGCATGAAAAGGAACTTTCTAAAGCTACTTTCTAAAAGGGATTGTTTTTTAAGGCAGATTCTAGAGAGAAGAACAGACAGAGAAAGAAAGAGAGATCTTCCATCTGTTGGTTAGGAACTGGGCAGATCCAAAGCCAGGAGCTTCTTCTGGGTCTCCCACGTGGGTGCAGGGTCCCAAGGATTTGGACCGTCCTCCATTGCTTTCCAGGCCACAGGCAGGGAGCTGGATGGGAAGTGGAGCTGCCAGGACTGGAGCCATTGTCCATATAAGATGCTGGCATCACAGTCAGAGGTTTAGTTTACTATGCCACAAGGCCACCCCCAACCCCCACGTGTGCCCCCCAACACTTTTAATCTCATTTCCCCCCAATTTTTGAAGCTCTCTCGTTTGTGCTTCATGTGTTTTTCTGGTTAACACACGGTAGCTCACAAGTACCAGCTAAGCCGAGGAGTAAAGCCACAGTCTGTCCCTCCAGCATACCCTATCGGCATCAGTTCAAGTCCCAGCTGGTTCCAGGGTGTGAGCCCCTGCCGCTACCAACGTGGGAGGCCCAGATGAAACTCCTGCCTCTTGGCTTCAGCTTGGCCCAGCCCCAGCCAAGTGATCGCTTTCTTTCTCTGCCTTTCAGATAAATAAAATAAATCTTAATGTAAAATGGAGAGGGGATCTTGAAAGTGACTCCCTCCCCCACTGCCTCCTGCTCCTCTCAGGACCCTCCCCTCCCCCATGGAAATGCTGGTTAGCCTTGAGGGTCTCTTCCCTCCCATCATATCCCGCACTCCAGCAGCAGCCCTGCCTCCTTCAGCAGAAACTGGGAACCTAGCCCCTCCCACGCCCTCCACGGGCTGCCTCACAGGTCCAGCTGTGGTCACCTCTCCCCACAGCTCGACCCAGATTCCGCCCAAAGCCTTCCTTCCCCTCCCCTTCAACCTCACTCTGCCCCCTACTTGCGGGAAGGTCGGGGGAGAGGCAAATGGATGCAGAAATGTAAAGATAGCCCCGCCTGGTGGTTCACCTCCAGCAGGGCGCGGGGCAGAAGCCAGGAGCCAAGAATTCAATCCAGATCTCCCAGATGGATGGATGGCTGCAAAGTCACCACCTGCTGCTTCCCAGGGCTCAGTAACCCGGAGCCAGCAGCGGAACCAGGCCCGGCAGGCAGGTGCCAGGAGAGGGAAGCGGACGCCCTAGCAGCTCGGCCAACCTACATATCCTCCCCAAGCCGACCTAGAAGCCGGAGAAGAGACCTCAGCCGCGCACCCGCAGCCGCCGCTGGCAGGAAAGCGCCCTAAAGGTCAGGCAAGATGCACAGCTTCCAGGTCAAGCCACAAGGGTGAGGATTTGCACCCAGGCCCCTCCGATCTCTGACCTTGCCCGTCCCCGGGGCGAGGCCTTCCGTCAGGGGCAGTGGCGAGGGCAATGCTGGGAAGCCCACCCCACGCTCCCACCATCCGCGGAAGAGGGTGGGGGAGGCCTGGCCAAGGGAACTGGATAGAGGCCTGGGCGTGGAGAAGGCAGCTGAAAGCTGGTGGATACTAGTCTAGGCGAAGAGTCGCGCCTGAGGGGTGTTTGAAGGGTGGGGAGTGAGGGGTGGGGGGTTGGTAAACTCCCTGCAAGAAACCCAGGGCAAGTAGGACTGCTGGGAGGAGGAGGAAAAGGAACTGGGCTTTTCCCAAAGTGCCACAGATTTTCCATTGTGTGCACGCTGAGGACATCAGAGGTGAGACAAAGGGCCCATGTGGATCTCCAAGGCGCTGGCGACTGGGCAGGTGCTTCTTGCAGGGGCTATTCCTGCGGCACCCTGTGCCCAAGCCCACGGAGCCTGTCCTGCCCACCGTGGGCCCTATGGAGTCAGCAGGCTGTTTGTGATCCCAGATCCATCTTCTGCCACCTGCCTGGCCTTTTGGGCAAGTTTCTGTGCCTCAGTTTGCCAGTCTGTAAAATGGGAAGACTAATCTCTCCATCATGGGATCATGATGAGGTACCTGAGACAGTGGTGGGCACACCATTCAGGACGTTCTCTTTGGTTAGGAAAAATGACAAGCCTGTGGGGACAGCAGCCCCGCTGGGACAGACCCAGCTGCCACCCAAGGAAGTCGAACCCGCTCACAGGTTGTTTTTAAGGACACTTTTGTTTCTTCCCACCAGATGGCGCTGTCTCACTAGCAGCTGGCGCTCAGTCGACGGTGAAGGAGGGAAGCTGGGCTTCCCCGCCTGGGCATCAGCATTTCACAGAGCTTCCCCAAGTCCTGTGTTCACCCTGTCAACAGCCTTTGAGAGCTGTTGGTGTCAGAGGTCAGGTCCAGAGGAGAAGGGCCCTGGCATGGGCTGCCAAGGAGGTTCCAGAAATAGCACTCCCCCCCCAAGAGGCTGGCGGTGGCCAGGGAAATGGGAGCAGGGTAGGAGGGGAGTGTCCCACCCATGATGGGTGACCTAGCAGCCAAGCCCTTTCAGTGGTGGCGCCTGGCCAGGTCCCCTGTAGCAGCAAGTGAGGGTGCATGGGGTAGGAGGGGTAGAAATGGGAATGGAAGGAGAGGAAGTGGCAGAGGGCATAGCAGCAGGTGCCCTGAGGGCGAGGCCGTCCCTGAGCCCTAGGAGGAGGTGAGTGGGACAGTCCGGGGGGACGCTCAGGGGAGACCAGCTTGTCCTCCAGGGGACAGGATGGCCATGCAAGGGTCTGGCATTTGAAGAGCAATGCCTGACGGGATGGAGCCCTCAGAAGTGACAAGGAGAGTGCCAATGCAGTTGTCACCAGCATCAGGCTTGTTGGCTGATGGGAAAAGAGAAACTGAAGAGGGGGTGGACCCAGGCGGAGGTCTCGAAACCCCAGACTCAGAGAAACAAGAGAAAAGAGGGGCTGTAGGGTCTGGTGCAGTAGCTTAGTGGCTAATGTCCTCGCCTTGCAAGCACTGGGATCCCCTGTGGGTGCCAGTTCTAATCCTGGCAGCCCCACTTCCCATCTAGGTCCTTGCTTGTAGCTTGGGAAAGCAGCTGAGGATGGCCCAAAGCCTTGGGACCCTGCACCCGTGTGGGAGACCTGGAAGAGCTCCTGGCTTTGGATTAGTCCAGCTCCAGCCATTGCAGCTGCTTGGGGAATAAATCAACGGACAGAAGATCTTCTTCTCCGTCTCTCCTTCTCTCTGTATATCTGCCTTTGCAATAAAAATAAATAAATCTAAAAAAAAAAAAATAGAAAGAAAAGAGGGGCTGCAAAGGGCAGAGTGGGGACCAGTGAGAAAGCCTACATCTAGGGTCACATCGTCACTGAGCTGCCCCCCGGCCTGAGTCCAACCAGCGCTCCAGGCCCTGCCAGGCCCAGCCAGCACGTGTCTTCCTGGGAGTCAGCTCTGCATGTCCCAGAGGAGCCGGGTGCTCCTTTCCTACCTGCCCCTGAGGTCCCGTCACGTCTGTGATCCATCCCTGTGGAACCTGCTCCCTGAATCACCCTGGAGAGCCAGTGCCTGTCCGGAGCCCCGCTCAGGCATGGAGGGATGCACAGGCAGGTGGACGGGTGGACCAACGGACAGAATGAAGGAATGAGCAATGCTTTAAAAGTGACGTGTGAGGAGCAGGCTCCCTGGCGTAGCACAAAAAGCCTCCGCCTGTGGCGCCGACATCTCATATAGACACTGGTTCACATCCCAGTCGCTCTACTTCTGATGTAGCTCCCTGCTGATGGCCTAGAACAGCAAGAGAGAATGGCCCAAATGCTTGGGCCCCTGGACTCACGTGAGAGACCTGGAAGAAGCCCGGTACTTGATTTTAACCTGGGCCAGCACCAGCCTGCCATCTGGGGAGTGAGCCAAGGAATGGAAAATCTCGGCCACTCTCAGTCACTCACTGCCACTCTCAACTCTTTCAAATAAATCAATCTTAAAAAAAAGATGCTGCCCTGCAGTGTGGCGACTGTGGGGGGTGCCCCTGCCGGGGTGGACCCAATGCTGGGGACTCACACCAAAGACACTGCCGCGAGGCAGTGAACGAGTCCTCGGCCTCCCCCAGGACCCAAGAGAGCTCTTCCCTCAGAGTAAGTCCACCATGAGGGTACTTGGGAACTGGGTTAAAATTCCTAGCTCCGCCCTGCCGCTAAGATCTGGCGGCTAGGTGAGTTTGGGAGGAGTTTGCTACGAAGGCGTAGCGTCATGGGTCCAGGAAGCAAGCGAGTGCACCTGCTGGGCCTGAGCCAGAGGCCCTCATGCCTCCTCTGGGGCTGTCCCCAAGGCTGGCAGGACAGGAGGTGATTTGCAGAGAGCCAGGGAGGTGTGACACCTGTCTTTCCTGGGACGACCTGGTATGTGCACCTGCTGTTCTCACCTTGCCCCAGGCACAGCCCCTCTCTACAGATTCTCCCACAGCGTTGCTATGGGTGCACGGCGACGGGCATTGTGGTTAAGTCCATCTAACTGGCTGGCCCATGCTTGGGTACATGGATATATCTCCATCAACGATACATGTGATGGTTTTGGTGTTCCTCTCGCTTGCTGTAAAGGATCATCCTGAACCTGACATGCTGCGCTTGCTCTTCGTTGCCCCATTTTTGCTGTTCTAGGTGATGGGGCAGTTCCGTAGCTCACTGGTCCACGCCCTTCCCTCGATTCTTTCCACTTTTCTGGAATGATCGACCAGGCCCTAGGGAACATCTCAGCACAGGTGCCTTTGTGAAGGTGTGAACGGGCTTCTCGCGCATGCAGGCACCCACACGCTCACTATCCCGAAGTAGCAGCATCCAGGCAGGCTGCCCCATAGTCGTCCCCACAGCTGCCCGACTCGTTCTAACAAGCCAAGAAGGTACTCGGCCAAGCTTCTGGGTGTGTGGAGGTATAGATCGCGTTATGCATTTGTTTTGCATTTTTAAAGATCATTTAGAGGACAGAGAAACAGGGTGAGAGAGAGAGAGAGAGAGATGTCCCGTGTGTGCTGGTTCTCACCCCGAGTGGCTGCAGCAGCTGGCGCTGGGCCAAGCCAAAACTGGCAATTCCATCCTGGTCTCCCCTGTGGGTGCAGGCAGCCAAGTCCCTGAGCCAGCACCTGCTGTCTCCCAGGGTGCACCTCAACAGGGAGCGGGAGTGAACCGCCACTATTGAGCTACATCGTGGTACTGTAATAGCAGAGCTGCTATGAGGGTACCCTGATATGGGGGGGGCGGTGTACAGTGTCCTAACCACTAGGCTACATGCTCACCCTCCACTTGTTTTTAGAGTCGTTTTTCTCAGTTGCTTTACCCAGTGAGCGAGAGTGTGGCTCAGTTACCCGTTTCTCCCAGCCCTTCCGCTCTTCTACTCTGCCCTCCGTCCCGTCTCATGTGGCTGTGTTCCTGTGTTGTCGTGACCCCTGAGTGGAGGCTTAGGCTGAAGGTGCCTGTGGCTGTCTCTGTGTGTTGGCTTCCACGGGGGTTCACGCGTGGGCTCCTCCTCCCATTCCACAGAGCGTCCACTGCTCTCGGATGTTCTTTGAGTTCATGGTCACACGCGCCTCTGCTTTGCACTCCCAGCTCTGCGACGGCAAGGGCTTGGACTGAGCATCGAGACACGAAGACCCAGACAGCCTCACTGCGAATCACTCCGACACAGGCTCTCCTGTCATGCAGAGTCCTGGTAGAGCTTCCAACCCACGCCATCACTGTCCCAAGAACCCAAAGCAGCATGTGGGACTTCACACCTGCATCCCTCAGCCTCTACGTTTCCAGGAAGCCACATGGAGCAAAACCAGAGGGAGACATTCCCCTACATGCGGGAGACTGGGGCGGGCCTGCAAATAGGTCGTTCTCTTTAAGTCAAGAAAGAAATTACACTCCATCCTGGCTGACCCTCAGATTAGAGACTAGTGGAACTGATCCCCCTTATTAAAGATTTATTTATTTTTATTGCAAAGTCAGACATACAGAGAGGAGAAGAGAAAAAAAGGAAGATCTTCTGTCTGATGATTTACTCCCCAAGAGTCCACAATAACCAGAGCTAAGCCAATCCGAAGCCAGGAACCAGGAGCTTCTTCTAGGTCTCCCACATGGGTGCAGGGTTGCAAGGCTTTGGGCCATCCTCCACTGTTTTGCCCAGACCACAAGCAGGGACCTGGATGGGATGCAGGACCAGTGGGTTTAGAACTGGTGTCCAAGTTGTCGTCTACGGCCATACCACCCTGAACGCGCCTGATCTTGGAAGCTAAGCAGGGTCGGGCTGGTTAGTACTTGGATGGGAGAACTGGTGTCCATATGGGATCCTGGCACATGCAAGGCGAGGATTTTAACTGCTGGGCTACCTCACCAGGCCCAAACCAACTCCTTGTAACCAGACCCCACCCCTGGGGCTCCACCAAATTCTCCCTGGAGTCCCCAGAGTCCCCAGTTAGGCCGGGCCCTCATGGTCCCAAGCACCTGCACACACACACACACACACACACACACACACACACACACACACGAGCTGTGTGCATTGTCCCTTGTAAAGGAGTTGTTCACTTTGGTACCACATAAGATTATAAGCACTTACGTCACTGTCACATCATGTGACCAGGGAAAAAGCAGATGCCATTAAGGTAGCATTGTGTTCATTTGAGGTGAATCACAGATGCTGAGTGATTCGTGACCCTCCAGGCAAGGGCCCTTGCTCTGTGACACAGGCAGCCCCACTGGGTGTTCCGGTTCGTGTCCTGGCTGCTCCACTTCTGATTCAGCTCCCTGCTTGTGCACATGGGAAAGCAGCAGAGCACGGCCCAAGTACCTGGACCCCTGCAGCCACATGGGAGACCCACATGGATTCTTCTGCTTGGTCCAGTTCTGGCTGTTGCGGTCACTTAGGGAAATGAACATGCAAGTGGAACATATTTCTCTCTCTCCCCTCCACCTCCCCTTTCTCCATCACTCTGCCTTTCACATACATCAATAAATCTTTAAAAAACAAAAACAAAACCTTTGATCTGGTGTTGTGCTGATGTAGGTAAAACCACAACCTGTAACACAGGTATCCTACGTGGGTGCTGCTTCATGTCTCGGCCGCCCCATCTCCCATCCAGCCCCCTGCTCGTGAGCTAGGAAAAGCAGCTGAAGAAGGCTCCAGTGCTTGACTCTGTGCCACCTACATGAACGAAACTCCTGGCACTTAACTTCAGCCCGTCTCACCCCTGACCATGGAGCGTGAAACAGCCGATGAAAGATTCTCTCTCTCCTTCTCTCACTCTGATTTCCAATAAGCAACTAAACCTTTAAAGAACCAAGCACTCTCAGACAAGACCCCGTCGACGCCCCTACATCTTCACTCTGCCTTGAACAATGAAGAATGAACTTGATTGTCCTTGCTGAACTTTCCAAAGACCTGGAACACCAGAACTGAAACATGAGTTCTTCTGGAATCATCTGGTAATGGAAGGCTGTGCCGGGCTCCCTGTAGGAGCTGAGCCGTTCTCAGCAATTCCTAGGACTTCATCCATCACAACATGCTCCTAGGACTAGGACTGGGGGATGAGTGGAGGATGACCGTGTGGTCACCGGGATGTAACAGGTGCCTAAGTAAGTGGCTAACTTTCCTCCCTTTGGTTCCTCTTGTATGCAATTCCACTGTGGAACTCTTTATTTTTTTTAAAGATTCATTTATTTTTATTGGAACGGCAGATATCCATAGAGAGAAGAAGAGACAGAAAGATCTTCTGTCCTCTGGTTTACTCCCCAAATGGCCGCAACGGCCAGAGCTGAGCCAATCCGAAGCTGGGAGCCCGGAGCTTCTCCTGGGTCTCCCAACGCGGGTGCAGGGTCCCAAAGCTTTGGGCCGTCCTCGACTGCTTTCCCAGGCCACAGGCAGGGAGCTGAATGGGAAGCGGGGCCACCAGGATTAGAACCGGCGCCCAAATGGGATCCTGGCATGTTCAAGGCGAGGACTTTAAACCACTAAGCTAATGTGTTACTCTTAAAGGCATAAAAATAGATACAGTAGCTCATATTAATGTGCCTGCACTATTTCAGTCTACATGTGGTAAGATCATTCATGCCTAGCGCTACAGAAACTGCTCAGGGACCCGATGGTGAGACACAGGATGTGGTCTCCACCGGGCTTAGCTTATAGACAGCTGTGTTCTGCACGGGCTGGCTATTTTTATGGAGCTCAAGCTTAACCATTCGCCCGGTCTAATGGCATGCAAACCACGACAGGTGGGAGTAACCTGGGTGCCGAGCAAGGTCAAGACTCGGTCCTACCAGCCCATTTTCCATGGTCTGCTTTGTTGCTGCCGGCCCCCAGCATGCTCATCATTTACTAATTCAGGTTGTCCACCGGCGACTGTTGAGGAGATCACATGGGCGATCATGCAAGAATTCACCCACCCACGCCCCGCCTCAAGAGCCATCCATGGCCGGCCTGCGGTTCCCGCCTGGGACCAGGCGCAGCCACCACTCAGTTGACTTTCCTAACTTCCATTCTGTCTGCACCAGAGGCACAGGTGGACAGACCTATACAGATACCACAATTTTCTTTTAAAGACTTATTTATTTGTTTGCAAGGCAAAGTTAAAGACAAGGAGGAGACACAGAGAGAAAAAGCTTTCATTCACTGGTTCGCTCCCCACCTGGCTGCAGTGACCGTGGGCTGGGCATTGGCTAAGCCAGGAGCCAGAGATACCTCTGAGTCTCCCATGTGCATGTAGGGGTTCAAGCCCGCGGACCATCCTCTGCTGCTTTCCCAGTCCCTGAGCAGAGAGCAGGGTAAGTGGGGCAGCTGGGACTCTAACTGGTACCCACATGGGAGCAGCTTTACCTGTTACACCACAATGCCGGTCCCTGAGGGAATCTTAACTATAAAATAAAGTTGGCCCCAGCACGGTAGCCTACTGGTTAAATCCTCCCCTTGCATGTGGCGGGATCCCATGTGGGCGCCCGTTTGTATCCTGGCTGCTCCATTTCCCATCCAGCTCCCTGCTTGTGGCCTCGGAAAGCAGTGAAGGACAGGCCAAAGCTTTGTAATCCCACAACCAGGCAGGAGACCCAGAAGAAGTTCTGGCTCCTGGCTTCAGATCATCTCAGCTCTGGCCATTGCAACCATTTCGAGAGTGAAACAGTGGACAGAAGATCTCTCTGCCTCTCCTTCTCTCTTTATATCTGTCTTTCCAATGAAAAAATTTTTTAAAGTAAATCTACTTTTAAAAAGATTTATTTTATTTTTTATGAGACCATCAGATACACAGAGAGGAAGAGCCTCCGTCTGATGGTTCATCACTCCCCAAGTGACCACAGCGGCCGGAGCTGAGCCAATCCGAGGTCAGGAGCCTGGAGCTTTTTCCAGGCTTCCCACATGGGTGCAGGGTCCCAAGGCTTTCGGTCATTCTCAACTGCTTTCCCAGGCCGCAAGCAGGGAGCTGGATGGGAAGCAGGGCTACTGGGATTAGAACCAGCACCCATATGGGATCTTGGCATGTGTGAGGACTCCAGCCACTGGGACACTGTGCCAGGCCCAAATTTTTCTTTCTCTTTCTTTTTTTCTGGATTTAAAATTAAAGCAAAGTTGTGGAGTCAGGGTGGTGGCACAACAAGCTAACCTTTTACCTGCTGGCGCTGGCATCCCAAATGGACACCAGTTTGAGTCCTGGCTGCTCCACTTCTCTACTTCCTGTCTAGGTCCCTGCTTACAGACTGTGCAAGCAGCGGACAGTGTTTCCAACGCTTGGACCCTGCATCCACGTGGGAAACCTGGAAGAAGCTCCTGGCTCCCAGCTTTGAATCGGCTCAGCTCTGACCCTTGTGGCAGTTAGGGGGAGTGAACAAGCAGACGGAAGACCTTTCTCTCCACCTCTCCTCTTGTAAGAATCTGCTTTTCAAGTAAATAAATAAAACTTTTTTTCAAAGATAAATAAATTAAAAACCAAAGTTGTGAGAACTCTGATGTATTAGAAACAAAGAAGAGTGAAAGATTTCTACCAGTGGGACCGGTGCGGTGGCCTAGCGGCCAAAGTCCTCGCCTTGAACGTGCCGGGATCCCATATGGGCGCTGGTTCTAATCCTGGCATCCCCGCTTCTTCTCCTTTTAGGAAAAAAAAATTAATTATTCATTTACTTGAAAGATGTGTTGAGGGGCTAGGGTAGAGGCATAGTAGGTTCATTCTCTACCTACTAGCCTTTTCATGTGGGCACTGATTCAGATTCTGAATTATGCCCTTCAGATAATTCAAATTCTGACTGCTCTACTTCCAATCCCACTCCCTGCTTTTGGCCTAGGAAACAGCTGAGGATGACCCAAGGCCTTGGGCCCCTGCATCACGTGGGCGATCCGGAAGAAGTTTCTGGCTCCTGGCTTCGGACCAGACCAGCTCTGGCTGTCACAACCATTAGGGGATTGAGCCAGCAAATAGCCGATCTCTCTCTCTCTCTCCCCCTCGAAGACCTCTCTCTGCTTCTCTCTCAAACTCTGACTTTCAAGTAATAATAAATAAATGTCGAACAAAGCCAAAAGAAAAGGCATATTGTGAGGCATAATGAAAGGAGCAAAAGAAAGAGACAGACAGAGGAAAGATTTTCCATCTTCCATCTGACTCACTGCCTCAAATGCCTCCAACGGCTGGGGTAGGCCAGAACTCCAGCCTGGCCCCATTCTTTCCCAGTGAAACAGACAAAAATATTCAAAGATAAACAGGAACAACAAAAAAAAAAACAAAACAGGACAGAGAATGTCAAATAAGACTGGACAGGTTCTGTTGATCTCCCACAGGGCGGCAGGGCTTTGTTCATTATTAGGAAACTGTGGGAGGAATTTATCTTGCAAGCGAGGCTTCTTTTTTTTTTTTTAATCAACATTAAAATCTGTTCCGCAACCTGATTCAGTATTTTCAGATTCTGTCGCTTGGACTCTGATCACGTGACACTCCTGTCTGTGCGGACACTTGTGGACGTGCGATAAATGTCAGACAATCTGGGGGTTTTGGCCATCGGTTCTGACCGCCTCTGAAAGCATGCTTCGCGGAGTTCGCTCGGTTACTGTGCTGCTCTTGTAATCTCCCTGACTTGTTGGTGAAGCCTGTTTTGTGGTCTGCTTCATCAAAATGTTTCATTGCCTCTGTTGTTTTTCCTCCCTTCAACAAACTCCAAGAAGCTCGTGGGTCCACAAACCTGCACCAGCAGCTGCTCCCACCTCCCTTGTTTAAGCCAGGTGTGAAGATGAGCAGTGGGGCCCGTGCCTTGAGGGAGGTCCCACCACCAGTACCAGGCCAGAAGGAAACTCTGAGAATTTTGTTCCTCTTTTTTTAATTTTCTAAAAAGTTTGTGCAAAGCTATTGTTACCAGACTATTGCGGTAGCCTTGTGGCTAAAAGTCCTCGCCTTGCACATACCAAATCCCATATGGGCACCAGTTCATATCCCAGTGGTCCTGCTTCCCATCCAGCTCCCTGCTTGTATCCTGGGAAAGCAGTTGAGGATGGCTCCACGCCTTGGGACCCTGCACTTGCATGGGAGACCTGGAAGAAGCTCCTGGCTCCTGACCTCAGATCAGCACAGCATTGGCTATTGAGGCCACCTGGGGAGTGAATCATTGGAAAAAAGATCTTTCTGTCTGTCTCTCCTCCTCTCTGTATATCTGCCTTTCCAACAAGAATACATAAATCGTTAAAAAAAAAAAAAGTTACTGAAGCTATTGCTACCATTTTCTTAACCCTTTGAAACCAGGGACTGGCACTGTGGTACAATGGGTTAAGTGGCTGCCACAGCACCACAAAGTCCCAGATGTTCCACTTCCCCTCCAGCCCCCGGCAAAGCAGTGGAGGATGGTCCGAGTTTTCGGGCCCCTGCACCCATGTGGGAGTCCTGGATGGAATTCCACGCGCCTGACTCCATTGTAATCATTTGGAAAGTGAAGTAGTGGGTGGAAGATCTCTCTTTCTCTGTCACTCTGCTTTTCTTTTCTTCTCTTTTTAAATGTTTTTAATTTTCTTTTTAATACTGTTTATGTAATTGAGGAGGATGCATGCCCATGTGGGCCTCTGATTTGTGGGGCAAGATACGGAGGAAGGTGCGGGGGGCAAACACTGTGTGTGTGTGTCTGCAGGGAGCAGGAGGATAGGGCCACTGCTTGCTGTGAAAACTGCCTCAGCACCCAGGGGTGCAGGATTGTCATTTGATGACGCTTTAGAGACCCTGATGTGGGAAGCGTCCTGAAGGTGTCTCCTCAGTGGTTTTGGTAGTTCCGAGACACTGTCAGTTTCATTTCACCAGCGTTGAGAAAATCTTTCCAAGGACTATTGGCTGGCTAAGACCACCTGAGTGCATCCCCAGGTCCAGGAACATGCCACAAAAATTGTCCAACCTGCTCTGCTTTCCATCCTTCGACGAGGCACTCAGCGTCCTCTGCTGGCCTAGAAGAGCTGGCTGTCACATCCTCTGTGTGCATCAGAACATGCTGTCCTCTGCACAGGCATCAGCAACCGAGGCAGCCCAGTCCTGACGCTTACATGCACTCCAAGGTCAAACCATACTTCCCATGATTTTCTGTGTGGCTGGAGTCTGAGTCCAGTGGTCCAGCTGGGGAGTTCCCTGAGAAACCTCACCTGGGATGCCCTCAGACCTAACTTTTGAATATGGCAGCTAGTGCAGGGTCAGGTTCAGTCTGTCTCCTGCACCAGCCAATGCACACAGCTCTCTGCTCAACTCTGTCTCAGCCTTGTATCTTGCACAAACTGAGGTGCTGGGTCCCAGTCCAGCCAGCTCACCACAGACCCATCTTCACACATACCAGTAGGTCCCATGGCCTAGTTGGTGTGACCCCCAGCAAACCCTATCTTGCCCCAAGCCCTGGTTTTTGTATGTGCCAGCCTCTGCTGTGTCCTAGCCTGGCCCAGCCCACATCCCATCTGGTTCTTGTGCACACCCTTGGCTGCTGTGGCTTAACTCAGGCTGACCTACCTCCAGACCCAGCCCTCATGTAAGCTGACAGGTGCTGCTGGCTTGTCCAACCTGACCCACCCCCAGTTCTCTCGCTCACCAGTGATCGGTAGAGCTGAGCAGGGGAGTACCCACAATCCCCTTGCCAGGTATGGCCCCTGCCTTGGATCTTGCACCTGTCAGGGGGTACTACAGCCCAGTCTGAGATGGCCCATCCACAGTCCCAGTTCTTGCTGGCAGGTATTGCAGCCTAGCCCAGCCGGGCTCAGCCCACACTGTCCTGGGTCTCATGCATGCTGGTGGGTGATGTGGCCTGGCCCAGCCTGACCTGTTCTCAGACCCAGCCCATAAAATGCTCCCCCAAAGGAGCTGTGGCCTAGTAAGGAGGGGGGAAGTCTCCCAAGTGCCCCTACTAAGCTTGCTCCCAGCCTCAGAGCTCTGTAATCCCTCTAACAGTTCTATGAGGCAAACGTTCATTCTTCCTTATTGCTGAGTGGGAGTCTGCTGTACAGGAATGCCTATTTTATCCAGTCACTTGCTGATGGATATTCAAATTCTATTCCAAAACACCGACTAATTTCTCCTCACACCCCGAGTTTTTGGCAATTAACCTCAAGCAGTAATGACAAGGAAGCGCTAGAAGTCCACGTTGGCAGGCTTTGGATGGACACACGGTCCCCGTCTTGGGTAAATGCCTAAGCTTGGGGGAAGTATGTGCTTATGATAGCAGGAGGTTGTTTTCCAAAGAGCTTGTTCCGTTCTGCATTCCTCATCAACTCCGCTTCACAGTTCCAGCAACTTTACCCCCTTGCCAATGCTTGTTTTCATTCACCTTTTTTTTTTTTAAGATTCATTCATTTTTATTGCAAAGTCAGATTTAAAGGCAGAGGCATCTTCCATCTGCTGGTTCATTCCCCCAACAGGCTGTTCATGTTGAGCCAGGAGCTTCTTCCCGGCCTCCCACATGGGGGCAGGTATTCAAGGCCTAGGGCCAACCCGATGCTTTCCCAGGTCAGAGAACAGGATCCAAAGTGCAGCAGCCGGCACATGAATTGGCGACCACAATGGATGTCGAGTCCTGTTTAGGTTCATTATTGCATTCTGTGCTCTTCTGCCTTTAGTTCAACAAGTATTTTCCTGTACTTCATTTTCACTCCTGTAACAAACCCAGCTTTCTGCTGGGGGTCCTGATGCACATCTATCATGACCCATGTAGCATGCACTATATTAAAAGTGCTCATCTGACAGCACAGTGATGCACACCCTCTGGGATAGATCTTGGATAGCCGACTGGCTGTTCCAGTACTGTGCAGATGTTTGCTTTTGGCCCCCCTTTGCCACCATATGATGTTGGCGCCTTCAAACTGCACCCATGTGTAAGCCAGATTAGGGAGGAGAGGTCTGTGCCAAACACTCAAAAGCTCAACGTCTTTCTCCAGAGACAATCTACATGAAGGTACGGACCCCCACGTCTCGGATCAGGAGGTGCTTATCTGACAGTGCACTGTGCAAGCCTCTTTTGATCCTTTCTTCTAATATAAAGAAAAAAAATATGAAACACGTGTTTGAAGCATTTTCATCATCACTGGAGTTGGTTCAGTTTCCCCCTGCGATGTCAGTCATTAGTAAGGCCTGTGCTAGAACACCAGGCTGAGATTTGCTGCTGAACTGGCCAGAGCCCGCTCCCCCAGCAGGCTAAAGGGCTGGCATCCAGTTGTCTGTTCAACGCCGTGCAGGACCCTGCCTTTCCAGCAGAGGGCACAGAGTCAGCCGGCAGCAGGCCCTCAGGACACTCCGGCTGCATGCACACTGACCCTAAACAACCAGGAAGCAGACGTCGACCCCGTTTTCCAGCTCGAGAAATGGGTTAAGTTTCAAGAATCTTGCCAAAGTCCATCAAGCAGGATCAGAGCTGGGATTCAACTTGAGTGTGATTTAGGTTAAGCCTGCATCCTTCAGCCAATTGTGCAAGTGGGGAGAGGAGATGGAACTTCCAAGAGATCCTTCAATCTAGTTTTGTGGTTAAAAGCTGTAAGGAGAGGTTGAGGAATCTGAAAATGAAGGAAGTCCTGACAGAACTGAGAAGAAAACGGAAAAAGTTCTTTAAAAGCAGTTATCAAACCTGTAAAGCAAACAAGCCTTGGGCCATCCAGTGGGGCTGCCAAAGAAAACTGCCAGAGCTGGGTCATTCCACCCCAGGAAACCGCCAGGCAGAGGCCTCGGGCCAGGGCAGTGCTGGAAGCAGGTGATCCACCGCTTCATCCAAGTACTCATGGATACAGTGTCTGCCTGGTGGCCGCTTAAGGGCTGGCTCTAGCCAAAACTGGTTAAGAGATTTATGTTAAAGACAACATGTGTATTGAAAGTAGCAATTTTATTCGAGTTAAAAGTATTTACAAAAACCCAAAGACATACTTCATGAAACTGGTACAAACTATTTTTTTTCCTGCCGTTGGCTTTTGCTCCAAAGATCACAGCTGAGAAATACTGTATAAAATAAAAATAGGATTGGATTCAGAAAAGTACTCTACTGTTCTAATTTCCAACTGGTAGTATTTACAGAAATATTTACAGTGGAAAAAAAGGTTACTTTAAAACTTTAGTTAATTTGCAAGTCAGCCTCAAGTACCCTAAAACGCAGAGTTCTCTGAGGGTTAAAAACACACAATGCACTGTGCAGGGGAGGAGAACCCCGCCCCACCCCCACCCAACCTGCATCTCTATCAGTGCTTGACAATTAGTTATTATTTTAAAAAACAAAACAAAACAAAAAACTGTTAAACACTGAGGTAAATCAATTCTCAAATGATTACCAGTGTAACAGAGAAACACACCTGGCCCTGACTGGTCTCATCTCAATGTATTAGAATCCTCCCTACCTCTGCCACAATTCAGTTTGACCAAAAATTGCTCCTTTTCCTGTATCCATTAATTAATAAATATCAACATACTATAAAATAATCAAACAAAACCTACCCACCTAAGTTAACTCTATGGAGATCATTCCAGATCTCCTTATCCAAAAGTTTGCTCAGCTAGCTCTTACTCTTAGGGCAATACAGTCTCCATCTTTGCAAGTTACACTGGTACACTATGCTCTTAAAAGCTTAAAAAGCAACAGGGAAGGGTTGGGGCGGGCTGAAGAAAACAATTTGCCTGCAATCAGTTACTTCCTTATAGATTTCCCAACAATCTGCATTATCAAAAATAGGAAGACAATAGAAGGCAGCCACTGTATTAAAAAACATTACAGCTGGCACTGATACAAGAGCCCCGATTTGTCACTTTATACAAGGAAATAACTAAAGTCTAAAAGGGTAAAGTTAGACTTTTAGCTATTTTCCTCAATACACACCAAACTCAACAATTTATGGCTTCAAGTTTTACAAATCCAATGAAGAAACAGGATGTAAGCTATGTGAAAGGTATAATGAGAGAGAGTACTCATGAGCTAGACCCCTGGAAAGCCTGTATCAGGCCCAGCTGATTAAAAAGAAGAAAAGTCATAACCAGTGGTCTGAGAATAATTAATACAGGACAAACTTGCAAGATCATAAAATTAAATCTATAAAATGTGATTTCTGTTCTCCAAACCAGTTTCCCAAACAACTGTTCTATGAAAAAGACTCTGAATAATAAAGACAAAAAAAATGACAACAAAAGGATCTTCTCTAAACCAGCAATTTAAGGCTTTGCGCTTACAAATTGATCCTGTCACTCGGTAACAAGAACATTCATGTCATCTGGAAACGTGAATTCCCCATTGGTGTTTTAGCTTCCTTGTATTTATTTATTGAACTGAACATTACAAAATATATCTAGAGACCCTCCCTCAAAACGTTAATCATGTTTTGGGAGCCTCCCTAGTGTAAGTGTAAACTACCCTGGGCTTGTCTAGTTTGCTCAATGCTTTACAGGGCACATGATTTTATATAATATCCCCTCAAACAGTTACTTGTTTTCTTGTTATCTATAGCTATGACACATATGTCATGATATCGAATATGGTCATGATCTCAAAAAGTGAAAAATAGCTCAACAACCCAAACCTAATCAAGAATAAAAAAATATACTATTAATCCCTTGTGTCTTTGGATTCCATCTAATTTTAAATACAGACAGTAGTTCAGGGAACAACAACCAAAAAAAAATTCACAAAATTATTAAAAGCTTTATTTACGATTGGAATCATTCAACAAAAAAGCAAAAGCAAATGAGCCTGAAAAAGGAACTGAGCTGTTGTCCAGAATGTCCTCAGAACATTCGATACCTCAGTTGCTAAGCTGCCTTTGCACCTGGCTGGCATGACAACAGTGGCTCAACGTACACAGCAGTTGCACTAACAGCAGCACAAATTTTCCCCTAAACACTTGCCAGAAGAAAGCAAGAAAGTAAGGGAAGGGCATAAACTCTGCCAAAGTGAAGTGTATTTAAATACTGCGTGGAATTGTTAACAGCCAGAACCTTTTCCCTCATTTTTGATAGCTGCAGACTGATGTAGTAACTGTCAGTTAGCAGATGCAGAATGCCTGACGAAGAGATGGTTTGAAAACTCCAAACACGAATGGTACTGATGATGTTCTTGGTGCGTCTCCAAGGACTTCTCATGACTGTTGTTTGTCTAAGGACAGCTCCAGCATGACCAAGCTCCCGAAGCAAGGGTAAAGCAGCTAGCAGTGCTCCAAATATTCGATCACCCTGGAGATAGATTTCTGACCTGTTGTTCCAACAGCACACTGAAAGAGGAGGGAAGGAAGTCACAGTTAACATCAGTGTTGGAAGTGTTAAGCTGGAGATGGGTTAGTCCTCAAATTCACTAAACTGAACAGTGTAAATCAGAGCACACACAGATCAAACTGTGGCTTTGACAATGCAGCACAGAGCTGTATTATACAGCAGTTATCCTACAGACACCAAACCACTCGCTGTGGCACAGTGTCTGAAATCTTCTATGGGCTGTACTTAAAATAAAAAGCCCTCCAGCTGCTATGAGAGTTACTTGCCGTAAGGTTCATGAAGCTCAGGAACTTTTTGAGCATCTCTGTCATTATGGAGAAGTCCCCTTCTGGCAGATATTCCCGCACGGTGGTCACGTTGATCTGAGGAGAGACCCAGGACACTTGGCTCAGCTGGCAGACATGAGATGGCATCTTGTGTGGCAGTGTGGGCTTGGCACACTCCTGGCTGCAAGCGCCCACAAGCTCTGTAAGCATTCTGGTCCACGAAGCTCGGCATGAGCTCCGTAAGATGCCCACCTCACTCTCAGGGGGAAAAAGCCAGTTAAGGCTCCAAAGACTGCATTTACCTTTCCTTGACGATTGATCTATTATCTGAAAGGCAGAGTTATGTGTTCACATCTATGAGCAGGGCAGGCCTGCAACAACAGACCGCACTGCTGGGGAGCAGGAAGAGGTGTACAGAATGTACTCAGGCGCTTGTGGAGTCAGAGAACATCTCATGATCCACAGCTGAACTCAACTGATTATGTGAAACAGGAATGAACCAGGAGACCGTCCCTAAGGTGATCTACCATCATCTATGACAAAGATTATCGGGAACAGCCAAGATAGAAGACTGAAGTGTTTCCCTTCATTATTAGCAAGAAGCAGATAAAATATACACACAATCTTTTCTAAGGAAAACATTAATCTGTTAAAAGCACCATCTCTTCATTACAGTAAAAACTGCCTGACAGCCTCAGGAAGAATAAAAGGAAGCACTGTGAGACATACCTAAAGCAAGAGGTCAAACAAACAAAAAACAAGCTTCTCACGTGATTTTTGTCCATTTTTACCAACTGTGCCATTCTTTCTAAAAAATTCCTCCACAGGATACTTAATTACAAAGAAGCAACATTCATTCAAGTATCACACAATGACACTGTGGTCATATACAACTGTGTGCTTGTAAGATTACAACAAACTGAAAACCCCCTCTCTCCATCTGGCGCAGCTGCCAGTAGTAAAAAAAAGGTGATTACATGCAGTGTGTGACCCCGTCATCACACATCACTATGTTACTGTTTGTCTTTTAATATGTACTTTTTTTTAAAAAAAGATTTACTTATTTTGGGGGCTGCTGTGATAGTTCAATGCCTAATCCTCCACCTACAGGTGCCGGTACCCCATATGGCTGCGCCACTTCTGATGTAGCTTCCCTGCTTACAGCCTGGGAAAGCTGTAGAGGACGTCCCAAAACCCTGAGATTCTGTACCCACGTAGGAAACCCAGAGGAAGCTCTCAGCTCCTGGCTTTAGACAGACTCAGCTCCAGTCATGGGGGCCCTTTGGGGAGTGAATCAGCAGATGGAGTATCTTTTTCTCTATAGATCTGCCCTTCCAATAATGATAAATAAGTTTTTTAAAAAGAGATTTATTTTTATTTGAAAGAGAGAGAGAAGAAACAGGGAGATCATCCCTCTCTGGTTCACTCCCCATGGGACCCCAATGGCAGAAGCTGGGCCCATCGGAAGCCAGGAACTCCATCTGGGTCTCCCATGTGTGTCTAACGACTGACCTGCACCCATTTAAGTCCACATGAGTTCACCCCAAGGCTGTCTGAAAAACGCCCAAACGCATTTCTTAGGAAACATCTGGCAAGTAACACATGACTGTCATACAAGTAAAATGTCAGAAAAACAGCTAAACAAAATACTGCTGAATCTACCATGCACAAAAAAGTCCTCACTATTCCAAAGCAGATCTGTTCTGAGCGACACATTACAGAACGCAACATAGAGAGGACAAGGAATAGTACTGTGCTTCATGGCATGCAGCAGGTATAGAAAGAAAAGGCACGACACAGCAAGCCCTGTTTGGGAAAAAAAACTATCCTAGGAGCATGTTAGCAGGACTGAGAGAGGTCTGGTGCAGATGCAGCGTGTACAATTCCAGGCACAGAGGGAGTCACAAGGGCAGGTAGAAACAGCAGGAGACGAGAGTCACATGCCCAGACAGTGAGCGCCAATGCGTGCATGCTTGTGCAACACGCTGCCCTCCCACAGCAGGTGCTACTTTCCAGTCCCACGCAGACACTCTGGACGAGCCCATTTTCCTTACATCTGGGGTGAGCCGGCCAGCCAGCTTTCTGGTTAATCATAAGGATCTCCAAAATGAAAAATACAGCTGGGGCTCAATGAATTCACAAAATAGTCCGCAACTTAACCATATGACTTTTTTAGACACAAGAGAGACAGATACAAACAGGAATAGGAATAAACGTGGAAAAGATGGCTCAGATAACCAATCCTTTCTTCCCTTCCATCACACATAACAAATGTTTCTCATTTCCTCTTGAAATCAGTCGCTAAACTGAATAGGTTGTAGCAGAAGAGGACAAAGTTGACATAGGGCCTCCACAACAGCCACTGGGAGAAGGCTGGTTTACAGTACCTTTAAGTTGACTAAAACTACGAAAGGGACAGAAAGGACTGAATAAAACTTACATAGGACTCAGACCACTGGAAGTGGGCAGCAGGAGGCCTATAACCCAGAGAATGTGATGGCAAATACAGGTGGCAGGCAGAGCCTGTAAGGGACAGAGGGCAGGCCTGAGTCCCTCCTCGAGTGAAGCCATCACTGTTCACAATACTTCTCCGCAACCCTGCAAGCCACGGAGGGCTCAGCTTCCCACTGAAGCACCCCACCCTACTACACAGCACACCTCGGCTCACTCCTGCCACCTCAATGTCCTGCTCCCAGAGGAAGATTCCTGAGAAACACCCCCCAGCAGCACACTTGCAAGGGAATGCCACAGTGCCTCAGACACAGCTCACGTCACCTCACTTGCTCATCCGTGCTCTTCCCACAGCAGCGGGCTCCCAGTGGCCAGAAACGGCTACTCCTTTGCTGACTCAGCCTGATTACTCAGACACTCCCAGCTCTCCCGAGTCCGCAGTGACCTAAACCCACGGTCATCTTGTTTCTCTACCCAGTGTGTGCTCACACAAAAGCATGTGACCCGGTGTAGGTCAAGATGAGCAGGAATCTACTTGGGGAAAACTGGGGATGCCTGCCAATGGGGAAACAGGAGCAGAGGCACCTACCAGTGCCAGACTCTGTTGCATTAGACGAGAGCCCTGTCCACCATCAGCTGGGACCCATGGAAAAAGCTAGTACAAAACAGCAAGATGGGCAAAGGACTGTAGTTCAGAAACAGAGCAGGTCTGAAAGCTGAAGGTCTCACAGAGACACTCAGGACCGAGATAAGACAGTCATATTGCTGGAGGCACCTGAGTCCTGGTTCTGCACTGTCACCACTTCCGCTCCAACCAAAGGTATCTAAATACATTGATTCACCAATCAGGACAAATCATCAGATCATACACACACGTACCTTGCCTAGTGTGTTAAAGAAAAAAAAAAATACTTGAACTTCAAGAAAAATACTGGAAATGTTAGACTTTCATTTCTTTTCTAGCCATTTTATTCCATGGGGAAGAAACAACTCTAAAATCAGCCAAAAGCTATCAATGAAACGAAGCTGCCACACTGCAGTGAAGACAACCATGCCATCATTTACTTACTGGACTCTCCTGGCAGAGACAGCCGAGGAGCAGTGCTGTGTAGGAGGCCACGATGCAATCCTCCATGTGTTTGCCAGCATGCTGAAGGGCTGAGGGCATTAAAAGAAAGAGTTTTAACAGCACAGTAACACAAAGCTCACACAACCAAGTATTCTGTTCTCTTTTTTTCAAAACTACTAAACAATTGGTGCCAGGACAATAGGATTGCGTAAAATTAACAAAAATTGACTCAACATGGGTTAGGGACCCAGGTGTCATGCCAAAACCACAAAATTGATAGCTAAAGCTTTCATGCTGCAAGAGATGCTGGGGACTTGGGGGAGGGAGACAGAAACAGACACTGACATTTTTCCATCTGCTGGTTCACTCCCCTGATGGCTGCACTGGCTAGGGTTGGACCAAGCTGCAAGCTGAAATCAGGAGATTCGTCAGGGTCTACCATATGGTAGCAGGGCCCAAGAACTTGGGCCATTATTCTGCTTTTCACAGGATCGAAGTGAAGCAGCCAGGACACAACCCAGCATCTACAGAGGATGCTAGCATCACAAGCAGTAGCTTTCATTCCTATATGCCTCAATGTCAGCCCCAACACAAAGAATTCTTTCAACAGAAAGAAACATTTAAAAACTGGACAACGCATTTGAACAGACATTTCTTCCAATAATATATGTGGAAGGACAAGACACACAGACGCCCCACAATGATCAGAGAATTAAACCGTAGCGTGATACTACTTCCCATCCACCAACGTGACCACAAGCACATTTTCCAGACAGTTTATGAAGATATGGAGAAACTATCACTTATACATGGCTGACGCCAATGTAGCAATGTAGAATGGCTAACAGATACACTGGAGAAAAAAAACTGAGGCATTTTCTTAAAACATTAAACATAGAATTAATATTTACCCAGCAATTCTATACCTATATATCCATGAGAAATGAAAAGATATATTTCTACAGCTATTCAATGCATTATTCAAAATAGCCAAAAAATATAAATCAATCCAAATGCCCATCAATGGACAACTGGGCAAACAAAATGTGGCACTGGGGATACAATGGGCTACTGGGCTATGTAAACAAGCAACACTAAGAGTTACTAACACACAATGCAGACCATAAAAATACATTCCTGGACATAACACGGTAGCCTAGTGGTTAAAGTCCTCGCCTTGTATGTGCTAGGATCCCATAGGGGCACGAGCTTGTGTCCCAACTGCTCCACTTCCCATCGAACTCCCTGCTGTGGCCTGGGAAAGCACTCAAGGATGGCCCAAAGCCTTGGGACCCTGCACCTGTGTGGGAGACCTCGGGAAAAGCTCCTGGCTCCAGACTTTTGATTGGCTCAGCTCTAGCTGTTGCAGTCACTTGGGGAGTGAGCCAGTGGATGGAAGACCTTTCTCACGTAAATCTGACTTTTCAACAAAAATAAAGTGTTGGGGTCCGTGCAGTGGATGTGGGGGGACGCAAAGGTGTGAAGAGTATTGTTCCATTGCAGGCAGGGCCGCAAGGAATTTCCCGCTGTATGGCAGGGCCTGGTGGATGTCTCTACAACCACCTGAATGCAGCTCCACCTTTCTTTGCATGGATACTGGACCACCCCGCAGAACAACTCTAATCCATTCAGGCATTGTTTGCTACTGTAGAGTTGTCTTTTTTACTCAATGTGAGCTTGGAGGTTAATGTCAATAATAACATCTTGCAAAAGGGCCTTCTATTATTCCTACTGTCTTGGCTGTCCCCGTTGATCTTATGCTAATCAAGGGACCTACATTTAGGCTTTCATTCTTTCCTTGATCTTTAGGTTCTCCTTTTCTTTGTGATACAAGATTAAGTTGTAGAATAAGAATTGTAGTAGGAACTTCTACTGTTTTTAGGTAAAACAAATGGCAGAATAATCCTTAGAAACACCCACTTGACCATGATGTAAAAAATCCGAGCCAGAGTTTGACTGTTTCTGTATAAATAAAGCGGACAGCTTTCCCGCATTGTCCATTATGATCATGAAATCATAGTGCTCCATTTATTTCCTCTTTACGCCTCAACCACACACCTTTCCCTGAGTTCCGAACTCAGCTGGAGCTGGACTCTGGCAGTAAAAAAATCTTTAAACAGAACTTCAGTCACAAACAACCACAGATTGTACAGTTTCTTTTAAATTAAACACCCCAAATAAGCAAATCCAGAAAACAGAAAGTGGATAGCTGTTAAGGCTGATGGAAATGTCTGGAATTAGGTAATGGTAACAGTTGTACAACTTTGTGAATATACTGAAAACTACTGAATTATTCACTTAAAAAAAATTTATTTCAATGTATAATATAAATTACATCTCGAACTCAGAGAAGAGGAAGATACACAGCAGATACAGAGAGAGATCTTGCATCCCATTGCTCACTCCCCAGATATCCTCAACAGGCAGAACAGGGGTCAGGTTTAAGCCAGGAGCTGGGACTGGGTCTCCTACACGCTTTGTAGAAGCACTTGCCATCGTTACCTGCTGCCTCTAGGGTACACTAGCAGAAGAAGCTGAACAAGAATAGGAAGAACCAAGAATAGGAGCAACCAAGACTCAATCCCAGGCAATCCAAAATGGGATTTAGGTGTCTTACTCAGTGTGCCACAAGACCGTTCTGAAGATATTTTTATAAAAGACTGTTAACCAAGCAAAAATATTGTGCTAAAGGAAACATAAAAACTTAGTAAAGCTGAAAAGTTACCATTAACCCATAACAATTTCTTATACTTGCAAGCCCTACAGCATTAAATATGGGAAGGAATGGGCATCAGAAGAGTTTCAGAATCAAACACTGATGAGCTTGCTTCCTTGCCAAGAGAAGTGAGACAGTATTTAAATCTCACAATTTTAAGGAAGCACAAATATAGACCAAGCACTGCAATTCCCAATAGTAGCAGATACTCCAGGATGGCCAATGTGGCATGCTGAGTTGAGCTGCCGTCTGCAATTACAGCATCTCTTATGGTTGCTGATTTGAGTCCCGCTGGATCACTTCAGACTGGGACTGCGGGCCCTGGCACTTGGGTGAGGAGACCTGGATGGAGTTCCAAGCTATGGCCATTTGGGGAGAGACTCAGCAGATGGAAGATTTATTGCTGTGCACTTGCCTTTCAAGTAAATAAATCATTTTACTTAAAAACAAAAAAAAATTACTCAATAATATTTTAATCATATATTACAAATGTATCTCCAGTACATCTGTACCCAGTACTTACCCTTTGAAAACTATTACTGTAACTTGCGGTGCAAGATCTATTTGAAGTGAAGTCGAAAAAATAATCTCAAACTTTCAAAACTAGAAAAACCATGCTGTTTAGCTGCTTTTCTCCACAAAGGTGAATAAAGGACGGAAGGCCCAGAAAGAGAAACAGCTTATCCTGACCCCACTTCTTCACTATTGGAGAGGCCCTCAAGTAAGAGCTACATTATGACAATGCTTTGAGTCCAAAAATGAAACCATTGTTGTCTATATGAGTAAGCATACCTTTATTGAGGTCAAGTTCTTCATCCTCCTCCTCCTTCTTTTGCTTCTCTTCTGTGCCATCGGTCTTCTCAGTTGACACCCACTGGATTTCGCCACTGGTCTCTTGCCACTCTCCACTCTTATCATGCTGAGTAGTGGGGGCATCTTTAATTAACTCATCTGTTTTACTCTCAGCCAACTGGGCTGCTCGTTCTCGCTCAAGGAATAGCTGGTTAAAAAAAAAAATGTTAATCATTAAAAAACAGTACCAGCCAGTAAGAAAACCACAAATGAGATTCTGATGGTAACATTATCACTAAGAAAGTGGTATGCTACAAAAGATAGAGTATAAGGAGCAAAAGTGATTGTCCTTCTTCGTGCTGAAAGCCAAAGCAAAATTACAAATGCTGCTGGTATTCACTCAAATAGTCTACTAATAATGTAAACGCTACTGGCAAGAATCAAAGCTTTAGTACTTTTCCTTAATTTGAGGAATAATGAGTGAGTTCAAGCAAAAAACTTAAACTTGAAAATACTGAAAAGAAAGTAAAAAAACTTAGGCAAATTGGATGGAGAGACTATATGGAAGAAGACGGGATGCTGGGTAACAAGAGGTGGAGGGCAACACGACCTCCTAAAGGCACTAACAGAGTTGGCAGAAAAAAGCAAAAAGTATCAGGAAGAAATGGACCTCTACTACCAACATTAGTATTTTATTGACACTATTACATAGGAAAAACAAGTCCTCTATTTCTTGTGCCCTTTTCTGCAGTCAGAAGGAAACACATGAAACTCCTTGTTCCTAAGTATTTTCTCTATGCTACTATGATGCTGAACATACAAGGGATTTATATACTGACTGCCATGAACTGGAAAAAGCTCCCAACTAAAGAGAAGCACTAGAAAACCAAAGGCCAAATTTCAGACTCGTGAGTATAGAGAAGAGTGGTATGTAAACTTGAAAGAACTGTGTGGAAGAATCTTGAGAAAATTAAGAGTAATTCCCCACAGTGGTTCTAGAGTATCCAACAGCGCATGAGATCCTGCCAGGGAGTGAGGACCTGGACCGACACATACACACAGCTTCTTTTCAGCTCTCTTGAGTACACAGTGCAGCTTTGGAGAACTGCCAATCTTTATGTGAGGTTGTTGGTCTAATGGCTAATATTCATTAGCTTTCATTTCTAATTTAGTAACTACTGATATAACTCAGATAATCTTGCCTTGGAATTCTCAAATTATTTTCAAAATTTTAAAGAGGTCTTGAGATGCAATCTATGAACAGAGAGTAACAGCCTGACAGTTACAATTTAAGGAAACACAATCAAGCTACCATGACCACTCCCTGAAGACAAAATGTCAAGTATGGCTGATTTAAAAAATGCTAACTTCAGAATTAACAAGAATTATGAAACAAGTATTCACTACTGTTTCAAGAGACATACACAATTTTTAATAGTTTTAATGGAAGTCTGAACTGAGGAGAGGACATATGTGTTTGGTGATGACTGAACACCAAATAACATTCACATACACATAAACGCATGTACATATCCTGATATAATTATTCCTAAGGTAATTAGCTGCTCTACACATACGTTGTAAAGCAAGGCCTGAAATTTGGGTACTAAGGTTAATCTTCACAGAATTTATCACTCAAAAGGTACAATAATCCAATAACAAGAATTTCAGGCCAGTAACAAGGACAAATCCTAACAAAGAGAAAGCTAGCGCACAGGGTGATAGCCAGAACAACAAGCAGCTTCTATATCAGGGAGTACAACGGGAAACCAGCTAGGTAGCCCAAACACTCCCAGGTCAGGCAGATAGCACAGGATAATCTGAGGCTGTCCCTGAAACCAACTGTGGCCTCTGTAAATAAATCCCTACAGCGTGAACAGAGCAGATCAATTATCCATTTCTCTTTTGGGGGAAAAGGCAGATACACAGAAAGGAAGAGAAATAGAAAGTCCCTTCGTTTCACTGGTACACTCCCTCAAGTTGCTGAAACAACTGGAACTGGGTCAATCCGAAGCCAGGAACCAGGAGTGTCCTCAGGTCTCCTTCATAGGTGCAGGGTCCCAAGGCTTTGGGCCTTTTTCCACTGCTTTTCCAGGCCACAAGCAGGGAGCTGCAAGGGATGTGGAGCAGCCAGGTCACGAACTAGTACCCATATGGGATCCCAGCAGATGCTAGGCGAGGATTTAGCCAGTAGGGCACAGTGCTGGATCTATCAATTATCCATTTCTTCAAGTCAAGAACAAATTCTTAAGACCATTTGTGGCTACTTTTCATTCTATTTTAGGTATAATGTGAACATGTCAACTTTCAAAAGACAAAGACCAGAACCCTTGGGATAAAAAACCTATTAGAACTATACAAAGGAAAAGCAATAAGCTACTGACACATGCAATAATCTGGATAAACCTCAAGGGCATACACTTAATGAAAAAAGTTAAGCCCAAACTACATACTGTAGGAGTCAAAAATTCACAGCTATGGAGATGGAGAACAGATCTGTGACAGTTGTGAGACAAGAAGGGTGGAGGTGGAGGGCTGGGCAGCAGGGAGCATAGGAGAATCCTTCCACAGTGTTATTCCTGTATGTAGCTTACCCAACACTTAGTTCATGAATCTATTCATGGGGTAATACAACCAGAAGACATACACTGCACACACAAACACCCACTACACACACTTTGTAGGTTCAAGTGGTAAAACTGAAGTATTCTGTATAGTTAATGTACCAGTCTTTTTCCCGTTTTGTTGCTGAAACAGTTATGTGAGACACATAACTGGGCAAAGAGATGAAGCTGGGCAAAGTATACACTGGCGTCTTTGATCTGTTTTTATAACTTCCTGTGAGTCTACCTTGAGCTCAAAATATAAGGCTTTTTAAAGTAACAAATAAGAAATGCTTCTTTCAAGAGTACTGACAAATTCCACAAACAAAAAATATACAACATATTATTTTAGAGTATTTTCAGCGTTAAAGGAATTCTTAAATGGCATTTGAAGGCCAATAAGTCTATTATCATGAATGATTAATATATTGTGTTATTGTTTACCATCACTGTTATTTTAAGTAACACAGATCTTTTTCCAGTGGTTTTATATTTTAAGACATTGAAGAGCAAAATTTCAAAAACAAACAGACAAAAATCCTGGAAACAAAGTTTGAATCCTAACAAAAAGCCCACAGACTACTTTTCTGTTTTCTGTTTTTCAACACTGAATCACAAACATCACGGACAAGAACAGGACAGGACAATGGAAAAATGCAACCTTAAATAATTCAAAGAAATGCTCTCACCACAACCTTTCCCATGCTCGGCTATTTCTCAGACGAGCTAAGGATCAAGTCAGCGTCTTCTGTGGTCCACAGGCCTACCAAGGCCCTGACGGAGACCAGGCCAGTAAGTAAATGCTCTACACTATCAACTGGTAAGGCAGAGCTGAAATGTAGTTCTACTTTTGTTACCAACACTGCTCAAAATCACTGAAAAAGTGTGTTTCACCTTTGCCCTTTGCTAAGGATGCTTAAGGAGGGATTATGACAACTTAAAAAGGCTGGAGGAGATTCCTGGCTCCTGGATTCAGACTGACTCAGCACCGGCCATTACAAACATTCAGGGAGTGAGCCAATGGATAGGAGATCTTCCTATCTGTGTCTTTTCATCTCTGTACATCTTTCAATTAAAATAAATCAATCTTTAAAAAGAAAAGAAAATAAAGGTTCATTCTACAAACTGAAAAATAAAGAACTGATCAGGTGCAAAAGATATTCTCTATCCTAACTAGCAAAACATGTTTTAGGAGTTCTAAATAAGAAAATAGAGCAATGCATCAGGGACTAGGAGAGACGACTAATTGTTACCTGAACTAAAGCCTGAACAGCATGAACTTGTCCAGCTATCCTCAAACCATCACCTTCTCCAGCGCAGAGGGAGGAGTCGAAGGAACAGGCTGTTTCCATGTTGACCAGGCAGTGGCGATTCCGAGCACTATACTCCACTAGATTGATCAGCAGACCTAAGCCCTAAAAAAAAAATGTTTAAGAAAAAAAAATGCTTTTTATCACAGATGAAAACTTAAAGCAACATATCACACATACTTTTAATCAGCAACTAAAAATCCTATCAGTGCTCTCCCACTTGCAAGACACTTAAAAACCATTACGGAAGATACCAGTCTTCCCAAAGAATGATATCCTGAAACTTTCCAACCAGCACCTTCAGTTACCACATTCTTGAACAGCCACAGGCATGTGCATAAGGAAGTCATCAAAACAATCAGCATAAATTACACCAACTCCTTCTTAAAAGGCCAACGCTTCACCTCAGAACTAGATGGAGATGCTGCTCCCACAGGGCGTTTGGACTCACCAGCACTCGGATATCGAACCTCTGCTCCTGAGGTAGGTACTTGGGAACCTGAAGCACACAGTTCATGGCTGTGCCGATAAGGCCATCCTGCTCTCCTGTTTTGGTGCTGCCCCACTCTGAAGTGACAAATGAAAACAGGAAAATTTTCACTGGTTCTTCCTAAGGATGCCAACAATCTATTTATTAAAATGGGTACTGAATTATATAGCTATTCCTTCATTAAAATATATTTTTGATATTTCTGTGCCAAAGTACTACCTGGTTCTAAAATGATCAGCACTGTAAGCTGCCAAGATTAATTTAATTCATGATGACACTTAAGCATCACCACATCAAGAAAAGAACATGCTCTTACTTGTCATACATGCAAACACATAAAAAAGTTGAAATGATTATTTTACACCAAAATATTAATTGTACTTTTCTAACATTTTTAAAAGATCCGATTTGTTTTTTTAATTTAAATTTTACTTTTAATATTGTTTACAGAGTTGAGAAGAATGTACATCCACATGAGCCTCTGATTAGGGTGGGGAGTGTAAGACATAGAGGAATGTGAGTGGGACTTTATTTTGAAAAGTCAGATTTAGAGAGGCTAGAGAGGCAAAAAGAGATCTTCCATCCACTGGTTCACATCCAGATGGCAACAATGCTAGGGGTGGAGCAGGCTGAAGTAAGCAGCCAAGAGTTTCATTCACCAAGTTCTCCCACATGGGTGACGGAGGACCATGTATTTGGACAATCCTCTGCTGCTTTTCGCAGGCTATTATCACCGAACTGGATCAGAAGCAGAGCAGTGGGGATATCAATCAATGGCTGCATATGTTACAGGTGGCAGCCACAGTCCCAGTCCCCACCTATGTTTATTTTTTTTGTACTGTACATTTTACAATTACTCTGAATTCTTCATTTAATTTTTTAAAAAATTTATATGACAGGCTCAGCACAGTAGCCTAGAGGCTAAAGTCCTTGCCTTGCACATGCCAGGATCCCATATGGGCACCAGTTCGTGCTCTGGGTGCCTCACTTCCCACTCCCCATCCAGCTTCCTGCTTGTGGCCTAGAAAGGCAGTAGAGGATGGCCCGAAGTTTTGGGACTCTGCACTTTGTTGGGAGACCTGGGAGAGGCTTGAGGCTTCAGGATCCTGGTCTCAACTCAGCTCAATCTGGTCACTTGAATGAATCAGCGAACGGAAGATCTTTCCATCTCTCTTTAAATCTGACTTCCGAATAAAAATTTAAAAATTAAAACAAAATTTACATGAGCGCCAGAGTTACAGTTCAGATAGTCAATGTCAGAGAAAGACGGGTTCATTTGCATGCTCACATCCTTAATGCCTTGGCCTACAGCTAGAGCCAGGCCAAAGCCAACAGTCAGGAGTTGTATCCAGGCCTCCAACGGAGCAGGCAGGACCTGACAACTCATGCCATTGCCACTGCCTCCAATGAGCACCAGGAGGAAGTTTTATGGGGATGGGGCGGCGACACAAACCCAGCACTCCACAGGGGAAGTGGGTGTCCCAAGCAGGAGCTCCCGGCTATACCCCTCCACCAACTTTCTGAAAGCACTCTCATATAACAGTGACAAAATATGAACACTGCATCACACACCATTATCATTGGTCAAGTTGAGCAACACCCCGATGATGGCCCTCATGCAGTCTTCCACGGCTTTGCCCACGTGGTTTGTCACATTCTGGTGAGGCAGAGGCTTGTTGTCACCTATGCAGATGCTGTTCTCAGCGCGGTTATACTGCTGGATCAGCTCTTCACAATGCTGCAATGCTCTTGAGAAACAGTGAAACTTACACTATTACAACAGACAACAAAAGTCATACCAACAGACTAACTTGACTTCTACTAACTTTTCCTCTTCTAAAAGTTGAAACGTGCTAACTTTTCAATAATGTATCAAATACATCATTCTTTAGGTTTTAAATTTCATGAAAAAATCTATTTACAAGACTTCCCACAACCTAAGTTTACATCTATACTGCCAATACCTGCCACTGCAAGCTATTTCCTGGAGTTGCCCCTGATTTTACCCATCTCTCCAGCACATCCAGACCATGATGATTCCCCAAACAGAATAATCCTTTACCAAGAAACTTTACACACTTCTAAAACTCATTCATGTATTTTTCATTTAGTTCTCAGCAGATAGAAAAATGCCGTACATCTCAGTATTACATAATAAAAAAATGGGTGCAAGATATGTACTTGACTAATTCATTTATAACTTGAAATCTTTTAAGGTGCTGTTTCCCAAGAGCCGTGTAACAGCATGAACTGAATTCACGCATTCTCAACATACCATGCTTATATTGTCAAACCCACTCACTTCTTTAAGTGCGCCACAAATTAAGTGAGCTGATTTAGTCAACTGACTCTCCAAATAGTAAACACTATACAAAACCCTTATCAGTCCCCTAGTGCATCTATTTCTAACTACTCTCTAAAGCACTGGGAAATTCCTAAGGTTTCCAGCATCTTGGAATCCATTGATTAGGAAGTATTCTTTATAACTTATTCTTTCCCGATGTTTGAGCTGCTGGGCATACGGGTAACTTGACTGTATAGCAACACTGAACTAAACTGTGGTTTTTGAGGGGATGTTAACATTGACCACACAATCTCTCAGTATGCAATCTGTGTATATCACAATTCTACTGAAAAACCATAAAAATGGCAGGAGTGGTCTTTCACAAACATGTTAACTCTGGTCTCTAACTAAAGTCACTTCTAAGAAATCTGACCTTCACTTCCTAATGCAGCGAAAGAGCTGAAACCTGTCATATTAAAGATCTCCATTTATAAGACATCTGTTATGGGTTACAAAATATCTGTACAGAGATATTATAATTAAAAGGAAGTAGAGATAAGCAAAAAATCAGACATTTTTATTGATAAGAATATTCTTTGGTAAGGGAGATTAAAACTAGAATGCGTATGTTGAGGTTAATGTGACAAATTTTAGAAATGAAACACAAAAAGGTGAAAAGGAAACTACAAATTAAAAAACATTTTAAGAAAAAAAAAATTTTTTAATCACTGGCAACTTCGGAGACTAATCGAAATTTGAAAATGAATCATGCAAATTGTATTTTGAGTTTATACGGTATAAAAATAGTATTGTATATTTTCGAAAAAAAAATTCCCCTTCCTTTAGATTATAAGCAAAAGTTTTTATGAATAAAATATGACATCTGGATTATTTCAAAATTAGGTAAGAGGAAAGAGATGTCGCTAAAGATAGAAATGACTGGCTATAACTGAGAATTATTTAGCCTGAATAACATGTTCATTAATGTAAACACAGTGTTTTCTCTACTTTATCTATGACATTCTTCGAAATGATTCAAAGGAGAAATGACAAAAGCTAGACTCGAACTGCAACAGGCAGTTAAGTCCTACTGCATTTGATAAGGAAACTGGACATATATGCAAAGGCAGTAAGAATCAGAGATTTGAAATTATCGATTTTTTTTTTTTTTTTTGGTCAAAACAGGGATCTGGAGAAAGTTAAGTCCAAGTGGTTCTGTGCAGGAGAGCCTACAGGTCAGAGAAGTAGGACAGAGGCATTAAGAACTAGGACAGAGACATTGGGGAGGAGGTTGCTGCAATGAGACAGAACTAGGCCTGGAGACACCAAGCACCATGGTAACAGCCCTGGCCTAATTGTGATGAAGGGTGGGTGGAGGAGCCTAAAGAAGGAGAGAGGCTGCATATGTAGATCTGAAAACAGGTACAAATGAGGGGCAGAGAAAGAGGGCTCCAACAGTTCACGTACAACACATAAAAGGACTAACCCTGAGTTTTTCCTGTTGTAGACTTTAGACTAATTCAGCTCATTGGTATATACTGCACATCATACATGAGACATTTTAAAATACTCTAAGTTTGTACATATTATTCAATACACACCTTAAAAAAATCTCTAACACATTAACACACATACATACATAAAAATACTTGTTTTATCCTAACAACACTAGTTGGAAGACACAAAAATGTTAATATGACAACATGATGCTATCAAAAGAGGGATGGGGGCATGGAAGCAGTGATTGACTTATCCAAGGAAACAAAGCTGAAGTTCCAAAGCTGGAGCCCACACCAACACCTACAGTCCCAGAATCTATTCTTTTTGATCTGTAATATACTCCAAACCACAGACCATTTTATGAAGACAGTATTACAATCTCATTTCCTTTATGCTTAATCCAAGTGTTTGAAATACACATCATATTTTAGAAACACTTACTTAGCTGATGAAATAATGAGTTGTGAATCTTTATATGCTATCAAATAGCTCTGATTCTCTGGATTATGCACCGTTACCTAAAAGGGAAGAATACAAAAATGCTTGTGGCAATCTGTAGCTTCTACAAAAGGCTTAGAAACAGCCCTTGTCATTTAATACACTAACTTTACACCCCACAAGTTTCAGGCTTAAAGTAAGTTAAACCTTTACTGGAAAATTAAAGAGTCATTGTTATAATTGCTCATCTAGATTTATCTTTACATTCACTGTTCAGAGTTATTAAGCACTTAGCATCAGAGTTCTCTAATCTATATATAACTTTTGATTCACACATAGGTTCATTTAAAAAAGTTCCTTACAAAGAAATCTCTACTATCTGATATATCTGAAAACAACCATTTCCATTTCATATATGCTAGAAGCTTACAATTAACACAAGAGGATTTCTTCCACAGATGTTAAGTACATAGTGAATTCTACCTAGTCAACAACTGTGCATCCTGAAATCCTTCTACTCTAAACTGAATTAGGTTAAGTCGTTTGGGGCCAGCATTCTCAGGTAGTGGGTAAAACCTCTGCTTGCAACCCAGGCATCCCATAAAAGTACCAGTTTCAGTTTTGGCTGTTGCACTTCTGATCCAGGTCACTGCTAATGTACATGGGAAAGCAATGGAGGATGGTCCAAGTGCTTTGACCCATGCATCCACGTGTGAGACCCGGAAGATGCTCTGGACTCCTGGTTTTAGTCTGGTTCGGTCCTAGCAATCACAGCCATTTGGGGAGTCAACAGAGATGGAAGATTCTAAGTCTCTCTAACTCTCGGCTGCCACGGCCAGAGCTGAGCCTATCCAAAGCCAGTAGCCCAAAGCCTCCTCCAGGTCTCCCATGCGGGTGCAGGGTCCCAAGGCTTTGGGCCATCCTCAACTGCTTTCCCAGGCCACAAGCAGGGAGCTAGATGGGAAGCAGGGCCACTAGGATTAGAATCAGTACCCATTTGGGATCCTGGCACATGTAAGGCAAGGATTTTAGCCACTAGCCTACCATGCCAAACCCAGAATAAATCTTATATTAAAAAAATCATTAGCCAAGCAGCCCCCATCAGCATGAGCTGGAATTGATGTGGGCTGGGCCCAGCAATGCTACAGCACCCACTGGCAAATGCCAAGGTAAAGCAAAGCCAAGCCAGACTGAACTTCAATGCACAACCCACACACATGAGACCTGAGGGGTAGAGGGGGTCAACCCAGTAGGAGGGCTGTGTGGGTCTCCTCTGCTGGACCACTACTCCCACTGGAGAGCATGAGAGTTGGGATTGGGGCTAAATCAGGACGGGTAGGGTTACAACACCTGGTGGCCTGTATGTGAGCTGGATCAGGGCTCTATCAAGCTTTGTATATGCTTTGCACATGCATAAGCCAGAGTGGGTAAGGGTGGGTTGGGCTTTGCTGCAGCATCAGCTGGTAGATGCTGGCATGAGGGGCATGTTCTGTCAAGTTAAACTGCAGAATCAGCTGGAGAGGGCATGCACTGTGAGTGGGATGGCCCAGTAGGGAAACAGTGGGCACCTCCCTCTTGGGTTGCCACTCCCACTGGTGAGCATGAGAAACAGGACAGGGGGGCAGGGGTGGCAAGACAGAGTGGCACCCGCCAGCACGTGTGTGGTTTGTTTAGTCGGGCTGGTTGGGTTGCACTAGGCTTCACTGCCCACTGACATGTGTGAGAGCTGAATGGGATGTGGGACAGACTGGACAAGTCTGCTGTACATACTGGCAAATACAGTAACCAGGGTAGGGGGCAAGCCTGGTAGGGGTTACTGCGAGTCTCTTTCACCACAGACTAGGCTGCAGCTCCCACTGGTTTGTGTGAGGGCCAAATGTTGGTGGGCAGGATGGGGCTGGACTGCAACACCCATTGGTTTGCATAGAAAACAAGACTGGAGACAAGTGACCCAGCAATTCCAACTACCAGTGTATATGTAGGTTGATCTGGGTAACGGACTGTGTCAGACCCTGTATTGGTATGCACACAAGGAACCAGGTCTGGGATCACCTCACATGAGGTTTCTTTGGCAATTTCTCCCCAACTGAACTTCTGGACTCAGAACTCCAACCATGGAGAGAATTGCAGGTTCCATGGTCTGACCGTGGAGTGCATGTGTTAAGAGCTAGGCCTCCTCAGTGTCTTAGATGGAGTAGTGGACAGCATATCCAGTTGCACATGGAAGACAAGGCAGTACACTGGAGTCCGCAGACACCTGGTAGCATAACAGAGGATGAAGGATAGAACAAATTGATCAACTACCACAATTAAGCGTTGGTAGTGAATATCTGGAAAAATGGGGACTCTAAGGTAGATTATGTCAGCCAGTGGATTCTAGAGATTTCATCATGACTGGAGTGGTGGGACTGACAGCAACTCAAAACTGTTGTACTATCAAAACCACTTGAGCAGTGTTCTCAGAGCATGCCCCACATCGGGGACCCTGGGGTGGTGTTGGGAGTTTTTCCCCAGATAGGAGAAGGAAAAAAGAAAATGTGGAAACAATGGTCTCACCCACTTTCCTCTAGCCCTCAACCATTCACATCCTAATCAACTATGTAAAAATCATCAAAAAACAAAATTTAAAAACAAAAAAGTCATTAGCCAAAGAACAAAATACACCTATTTCAAGTTCAACAACGTCATTTTCCCAAATTCTATGAAAAGCTGTACCTAGAAATAATGACTCAGACACTCAAGAAAAATGTTCGTTCATTGGAAATTAAAGCAAAATTCTAACTACATTTAACTACTGTTTTCTGCAAACAAGTTAATGTATTTAAGTAGAATTCCACATTAAGAACAATAAAAAGTTGAGTACATATAAACACAACTGACATGAAAGGTTTGACATGCACCAAGAAGAAATTCCATGTGGAATTTGTTCATTAACAATCGGCTGCTCCAAGAAAGCAAGAACAGTTTCAGTCTGAAAGGAGGTGGTATATCAAACATCTGGCAGTCCTGACACACATGATCACAATTAAATAGTTTTCTTAAAACAGTTGTCCATACTTACACTTTCTAAAACTCGCAAACATCTCTCTGCTCCCCATAATGACGCTACCAGTTTCTCTTCATCCTCATCACTACTTAGATGATCCACACATTCTTTTACTAGATGGGAAAAAAAACAGACATAAGGTGGTGTTTCTTATTACTTCAATACTTACCCCCTTAGCTGACATTATTATTAAGCAAGTCTGTGCACACACTACAAATACACTGGGATTGCTTTTTATTTATCATAGGTTTTATACTACAGGAATCTGTTATATATAATACCCTATATATAACTCTCTCATTTCCATAATCCAAGTGTTAATGGGCACTTCTTGGAAAGAAATTTGCAGTATGCCTTCAAAGCAGACATTTTTCAAAGTGATATATTTTTAAAGTATATATGTACATGCAAAAGACACTGTGCATCATACCTTTATCAACAATATGATCCAGACCACCCAAAAGCCGGAGTTCTTCTTTAAACCAGTCTCCTGCTCGTTTAGAAGTAAGAGACAGTAATGTCTCCATAGCTAAATGCCCAGTCTAAAAAATGAGAAGCACCAGTAATGAATATTAGCAATTTCTCAGCAAAAATGTAAATTATTTTTCCTTACAAAAATTGCATCGGACCAGTACACAGCTTTTTAAAACCAGACAGTGAGGGAAAACAGCTAAATTTTATCAGAAAACCTATGTTCAAACAATGTTTTTTAACCACGAGGCTGTTTTCAGAAAGGAAACTATGTAGTCCCTCCCCACACTTTTCCCGGCAATATATTTACCGATGCTGTTATTTTTATAGAATAAAAGCCCAAGCATGGGATTAAGTGAAAGCACACATGTATCTTAACTGCAAATCAATCTATTGTTTAATAAATCCACAAGGAGGAAGGAAGTACTGTTCTTCAGAACAAAGTATAAGAGTACCAATTGCCTTGAATCAACAAAAGCACGTTACCATTTCATCTAACAGCAACTTATTGTTTTGGCATATACACATGTTTTTCTGACAGTAAATTTCAGCATTCTTTCACTCCCCATACTGCTTCTATAGGAGTCCCTGGTTCATTTTTGTATTTTCTTGCATGCTGCTTGTTTTTTTCTTATTGCTCTATGCATTTTCATTATCTATTCTAATACAAATCTTTTGTTCATTTTAGTGTTGCAGAAAGAACTGTTTTAAACTTCATGGTTGGCAACTTGGATACTCATTACTGAACACCATGACAAAATACTTCAGGACCACCAGTAGAGGGCACACAACAGAGTCATTACTTCTTTGCTTTGTTTTGGGTTGGCTTCAAGTCTTCCTTTTGTAAAAAGCACAGAAGCCATTGCCCCTAAAAAGGGCAATTTGATTTCCTGCTGTCATAGCATAACAAAAGAAATGCTTGAACTCAAGAGTTCAGGAGTGAAAACACTGGGTTTTCTTCTGCCTTCAAAAGATGCAAATTTAAACTCTAGCCTATATATGTTATATCTGGAACTAGATTATCAGATCATTTAGAAATTCAAACAAAATACATATTATAAAAAAAAATAAAACTCTTGGTACTACAGATCAGAAAAGCTCCAGAATATTTTTACGTCTTTAAAAAAAAAGTGTCTAAAGTGACAGAGCTAGAATCCAGTTATTTCCTACAAAGCAAGAAATTGAATGAACCTGCTCCTCTCAGAGCAGCTGTGAAACTGAGAATTTGTGAGGGGAACAGTAATATGATGTTTTAATAATAACAAAAGTTTTATATGTTTTTGTTTCTTCTACTGACATGAAAATGATTGATATTCAGTCTAAATTCAATATATTACAAGCCAGTAATTTAAAAGTGTATCACTCATAATTTTACATAAAAACTGAAATAATCCTGAGTTTCAAAGTATATCCAAGTCACTGCAATTGTCAGCTCTCAATTACTTGCATTTCATCTGAAAAAAAAAGTATACTTGATTTTAAATTCTCTCTCCATGGCATATCTGTAGCACTACCATATGCCTGCATCCCAAGCCAGAGTGGCTGGCTTTCTCCAGAGTTCATTCAGTTTCTTGTACAAAACAGAAGCAGCCCTTGAGCATACCAATGGTTGGGTCTTGCCACCAGGATCAGGAAACTTACATGAGGCAAAATGCAATAGAAAATTTGTATCTCTTTAATGCCTACCTCCTGCCACTGTGCAAAAAAACAAAACAAAACAAAAAAAACTCCTAGAATACAGAGAAGCTGATGAAGCTGTTTCAGACAAGGATTAAAATCACACTGAGAGACATTTTACAAGAAACTACCAAGGGAGGCTCTACGGCATGACAGGTAAAGCTACTACCCGAGACCCTATATCCCGTGTGGGCACCAGTTCAAGCCCTGTCTGCTGCAACAGTGGAGGATGGTTCAAGTGCCTAGGCTCCTACACCCACGTGGCCGACCTCAAGAAACTCTTGGCCCATCTCCAGGCATTGTGGCCACTCGAGGAACGAAGCAGCAAATGCTAAGAGCTCTCTCCATTTTTCCTTTTCTCCCTACAATTCTGACTTCTTAAAATCAATAAATCTTAAAATTTGCCATACTGTAAACCAAGGCTAAGAGGGGTTAGGGGTTCATATTTTAAAATGGAAGTCACTCACCGTTATATTTTCTAGATCAAGATGCTTGTTGTGTACAGTTTCACAGAGTCTTCGGATTTTTTCTTTGATTTTGTTCATGTCTTTTTCATTCAATAACTTAGCTGACGAAGCATCTTGTTCCAGTTCCAGAAGTCGAATCATTAGGTCTAGGCTAGCTCTATCAAGATCCATGTTCAAACGATCCCTACTCAGTATGTACATGAGGGCAGCTGTACAGAGGGACAGATTCTTCAACAGACCCCACCCCCCAAAAAAAGTTAAGGTAAGCAATTACTACAATTTCAGAAAATAAGGCCACTATTGACATACGCTGACAAGCGAAGATACCTAACACCCACGTTACTGATCATGTTTGAAACCTTATTTTTTATTCAGCAACCTCCTTAAAATATTTTAGAGAAAAATGCCTAGTAAATAAAGCACTGCTACTTAAAGTTTCCCTTTCTACAAATACGCCCCATGAGGACCCTGAAACTTGAAGAACTAAGCTGAATTACACATTTCTTTGGCCATTAAGTACTAAATAAAGAATTCATAAAACACTATTTTTAAAAAGATATACTACAAAATATCTTACCCTTTATAACAAATAGATAGACTCAAATGTCAGTTTAAACTCAATAATGTGTTTTAAAATCCACATCAAGAACTTAACACTTTTTTCACTGCAAAATATACACAGTTGAATCTGCATCCGTATATAGAACTGAAGATGCTGAAATATTCTGATTAATTTATTTAAAATAAACCACTAATTTCACAAGTTTTTAAAAGACAAAAATATGCTCTCAAACTGCTAAGATAACATAATTATCATTTTAGACCAGGCACTACAAACTTAAGCCCAAACGTGGCACATTTTAATATATTAATATAATCAGTCCTCTGTATCCACACTTTCAGTTCAGTTGATTCAAGCAAATATAAATCAAAACATACTAGAGGAAAAAAAAAAGAAAAATCTGTACAGAACATGTTCATGCAGACTTTGTTTTCCTTATCCTTACTCCTGAAATAACACAGACTCACACAGCATTCATAGTATAATAGGCAGTGTAAGTAAGATGGTGATGACTTAAAATCTAAGGGAGTAGTACGCAGGTTACAAGCAAATACTGTGCCATTTTACAAAAGGGACAATTATATAAGAGAAAGGTCTTATGTTCAGGATATTGGTCTGTAATTCTACTGGTCTTCATGTATGGAACATTCAGAAACACAAATAATTACATAACAACTTAAACGTTACGCCTGTCAAAGCAGAGAAACTTCAGAACAGGGTTACTGACTCAATGTTTAATACAGCAAATTGTTTTTCAAAAGCAATTTTAAAGGCCACAACAGGACTACTGCTTTCAAAAATCATATAGTGGCATCTTAGTCCACTCTTAACTGCCCTACCAAACAACTCATTTTAAACTCTCATCTCTTTTCCTTCATGATGTATCTGATAAAACTTAGGGATGGAATTACACTCACTAAGGGCCAAATGTACTACTTCTAGTTTCAGAAGACTCATTAATTCTGTGTCACCTAGTATATATTTGGGACATCATTTCCTTGTACAAAAATATAATAAGGCCATCTCAAAATACACTCTTGAAATGATTAGCAATGTAGATTACTTTCTTCTAACCTTAGAAGATGTTAAACTTTACTTTTATTATGAATATTTTATTAAGAGAAAACACTGCAGGAAATGAGAATGAATTTTTTCTTTAGAAGGAAGAAAGGTATCATGCTTTTAGAGTTGTATCTAATAACTGCATGCAACCCACTGCATTTGTGTTGATATCACACTAACATTAAGTACTGATTAAAAAAAAAACTAAAAACCATTTTAATTGAAGCAATATTTCAAAACTATTCTTTTTGTTATTGATATCAAATATGAAGTGTTTTCTCAGTCCTTTCTAATTCAAGGAAACCATGCTTATAAACGTCCAGGACAGTACATTACTTACGGTTACCTACATAAAATTTTAATAGTATAAGTGTACAAATCATAGGAAATGTTCTCATGAGAAAATAATCAAGCGATTTATTAAGCACAAAATTATGGCATTAAGTGCCATAGAGTCAGCAAATAAAATGAGCTTGATGTGAAATTAAGACAGAATTTCTTATGAATATTTGAGGAAATTATTTATTGACAGCCAAATAAACTAGAATTTTTCAGTAATGCTTCTCGATCCCGAGAACTTAAAAATACCTGATGGTGCTGAGAATCATCCAAGGTTTTAAAGACCATTGCTACCATTCCATGTGCTCGCAAGTGCATTCGAAAACTGGGCATGGCACATTTAGTAGCCAAGCTAATAACACTAGAAGAAAGAAAGACTCTGTTAGGAGAACTGAACTTAGCTAGTATACTAGACTGCAATTTGCAGAGTAACAAAACAAGCAAATGCAGGGAGTGCCGGGACCAAACAATTGCCCATATACATCATAATAAAACATGACAAACCAAATTATGAAAAATGTGCTAATATCAAGTATGCGATTGTGAATTTATCCATTTCAGTATGTAAAAGATGACACAAATCAGAACATGTTTAACTTATTCTAATTTATCCTTTGATGTATGAAATTTTAAGACGTAAAAGAACTGAAACGATACTTTAGCACACTGATTCTTTCCAACACCTCAGTGCTGCTAAAAAACAAAACCCAGGACCACACAGCTTTCCCTTCGTCACATACAACCAAGTACTTCTGAAGAAGCTGATACTTTTTAACATCATTAGCTACACACTACATCCATGACAACAAAACATGTCCAGCTTCTTCTTCTTTAACCAATATCCCAGATATTTGGGAAAACCCTGAGATACAGCATCAGTATAATTATAAAACACCTTACCTAAGGCAACGTGTGTTTAGAGGCTGAGTGCTCTTTAAGCCACTTAACAAGTACTCAATGTCATCAGTGAACTCCTGATTTTCACCAAATTCCACCACATCATTGAAGTGCTTCACGTGCTGAACAACAGTATATAACTGCCAAGAAAAAAATAAGCCCAGCTCGTTTTAAACTATAAACTAGCATATATAAGGCCATGGTTCAATGTACTTTACAGAAAATACAAACCAGTTAGATGGAACCAAAAATACATTCTTAAAACACTGCTAGTGGTAGGACAAGGTAAAATTGTGGTTCAAAGCTAAATATCAATGCACTGATATTTAAGACATTTAAAGGCTAAACGTTAACATACAAAACTCCACATGGCTGCTTACTTCTTTGTCTTCTTTTCTGCATTTCAGTGCAGTAACTATATCTTGGTAGGGCTGGGTAGGTATTGTCACAGTTTTTATCACTTTGAGTGGTGGTGCAGGAGCCTTAAAAACTCCATCATCTTTTTGATTTGGTTCCTTTGAAGACAGCCTCACCTATTAATAAAGGTATTCAATTAGTTGTTCTAGATAAATATAAGTAACATCTTGTCTATCTGGAAAATTTAGTGTTTTTTTTTTTTAAGTAGATTTTTAAAGGGGGGAGGAGGGAGGCCCATACAAGATCATAAAAGCTACTTTAAATTCCATGCACTAGTAGGTAAGACTTATATTTTACACACAAAAGAACCACTCAAGAATTCCTTCTGGTCTTTTTAAACTTATATTTCACATAGTTTATTTGTCTCAAAGACCACTGAAGGAATGAAAAACCACAACTGCATGCATAAATAGCACTGACAGACACTAGGGAGGGGACAGAAAAACTATTAATAGATGAACTAAAGCACTGTAAAAGCAAAGGAATCTGAGGTAGTTAAAGAGAGAAATACAAAACTCTAACAACGGTGCACATGAACATGGCATAAAATCACTACTCTGTATAACAATGATCTTACACTATTAAAAGGGATTAACAAAACTAACAAGAGAAAGGGAAACTGGTAAACTCTAATTCAGATGTCCCTCCATACCTACTTTTTGCTATTATAAAGCCCTAATTCCTACGGCAGCTTCAGATGACAGCTTTACTGTTAAGCCAAAAGTTTTTGTGTATGATAGTAACAACTCCTTGTAAACAAATAACTTGGTAACAATCTCTTTATAAAGGCGTTTTGGCTTTTAAAGTACTATTGGAGAGGTGGGTATTCTGCACAGGGAGTAAATTGTGTGGAATGTCTGCATGCTGTGTCAATACGCCTGGTCCCAGCTACTCCACTCCTGATCTAGCTGCCTACCAAATGATGTGCACTCAGGGAGGTAACAGACAATGGCTCAAGCACTTGGAAGCCGGTAGCCCTGTGGGAGACCATTCTGAGTTCAGATCTCTCCCGAGTTCAGCCTGGCTCACATCCAGCTGTTTAAGAAAACTAGGAACTGAACTGGCAGATGGAGAGCTCTTCTGAAGCTGTCTCCTGATTTTTCAAATAAACATGAAGGAATAAAAGACTCAAGATTGTCTATTACGGCCCAGCCCAATAATTCAACTGGCTAATCCTTTCCTTTAAAGCACCAGGATCCCATAGGGGTTACAATTCGTGTCCCGGCTGCTCCACTTCCCATCCAGCTCCCTGCTTATAGTCTAGGAAAGCAGTGGTGGATGGCTCAAGCCTTGAAGCCCTACACCCCTGTCGGAGACCCAGAGAGGCTCCCGGCTCCCACTTTCAGATCGGCTCAGCTCCTGCTGTTGCAGCCACTTGGGTTGTGAAACAGCAGAGGGAAGATCTTTCTGTCATTGATTCTCTGTAAAAACATGCCTTTGCAATAAAAATAAATAAATCTTTTAAAAAGTTTCATTTAAAAAAAAAAGAACTTAAGTAAAAGTAATACGGGGGACTGACATGACAGCCTTGTGGCTGAAGTCCTTGCCTTGCATATGCCAGGACCCCAGGTAGGAGCCAGTTCATGTCCCATTTTCCTTCCGGCTCAGTACTTGTGCCCTGGAAAAGCAGTAGAAGATGGCCAAAAGCCTTGGGAACCTGCACCAGCGCAGGAGACTCCAAGGAGGCTCCTGGCATGAGGACTGCTCAGCTCCTGCTGTTGCAGCCACTTGGGGAGTGAACCAGTGGATGGAGGATCTTTCTGTCTCTCCTCCTCTCTAAAAATCTGATTTTCCAGGTCCAGCGGCATGGCCTAGCGGCTAAAGTCCTCGCCTTGAACAGGCTGGGATCCCATATGGGCGCCAGTTCTAATCCTGGCAGCTCCACTTCCCATCCAGCTACTTTCTTGTGGCCTGGGAAAGCAGTCGAACACGGCCCAAAGCTTTGGGACCCTGCACCCGTGCGTGCGGGAGACCCGGAAGAGGTTCCTGGTTCCCGGATTTGGATTAGCTCAGCACCAGCCATTGCGCTCACTTGGGGAGTCAGTCATCGGACGGAAGATCTTCCTCTCTGTCTTTCCTCCTCTCGGTATATCTGACTGTGTAATGAAAACAAAATAAATCTTAAAAAAAAAAAAAAAAGAAAAGAAAATCTGATTTTCCAATAAAAATAAGAGAATAGAAAAAAAGCAAAAAGTACTATTGGGATGCAGGAAGAGGTTTTCATTAAACACTGAAACCCCTTTGAGATTTAGAATATAACTTACAACACAGCATTTATTGGTTAATACAAACTTCAAATCAGGAATAACTTGGATCTTAAACCCCAAACAGTACAAATTCTTTGAAATGAGGACCATGAGTAAAACAAAGAGAACTGTACTACTTGAGTTCATTTATACCTTAGCAGCACTACAATTTCTGCTCTCCCATCACTAATCCTCATTCTTCCAATAAAGTAATCTAAACTCACTAAACTTCAATCAAGACCAAAATAAACTATTAAGTGAAAAACTAACAAATTATGAAACAAGATAGTAATTGCTTAGTAGCTCCCAACTTCCTGAAGGACACAAAATGCTAGGTGTAGTTCACTTACTGTGACACTCTGAGGTTTTACTACTGGTGGCCCAGGTAGTTCTTCTGAGTCTGGATGGTTCCAATGTCTAGCATTATACACAGCTTTTGTAGGTGACTAGAGAAAAAAGAAAAGTATCAAATATTTGCATCTTTGCTATCTTCACTTCAACTAAAAAGCATACAGTAGCTTGAACCCATGAACATACAACCCAGTCAAAGGCAACAACTAGCTCAATTGGCTAATCTTCCCTTTGCAAGCACCAGGATCCCATATGGGCATATTTGTGTCCTTGCTGCTTCGTTTCCCATCCAGCTTCCTGGTTGTGGCCTGGGAAAGCAGCAAACACCGGCTCAAAACCTTGGGACCTTGCATCCATGTAGGAGACCAGATGCTCCTCCTTGCTCTGGGTTTTAGATCAGCTCAACTCCAACCATTGTGGGAATGTGCAGAGTGAACCAGCGGACAAAAGATCTTTCTGTCCCTGTAAATTTTACATATTTCAATCTTAGGTTTAAAAAAAAAAAAGTAAAGCTAACCCCTAGCCAGAATTATACCATTCAATAACCACTATATTCAACTCAACAGGTCCTCTGGCAAAATGTTACTCTTCTACTCCACTCTCAGTCCCAACATCTTTCAACAGTAGGACGCAGGCATAATCCACAATGCCTGTTCAAGTTCACTTACTGCAAAAGCTTTGAAGACAAAAATTTGCAGTTAATTTATAGATTTTATAAAGTAATAATGGCATACTTAGCAAATGCTGCAACACAGTGGATCCTAAAGGAATACCACCTAGTAACACACATGTAATAATACACATTTTAGAGTAAAACAGGTAAATTTCCATAGTAGGATGTAAATGACATCATGTTAGTTCAAGTTGCTGTGCAACTCACATAACTCATGGAAAACACCTCTTAATTTTACCTTTAGAATTTTAAACAGTGACTGTGAACCTGTAGAAACCAGTCTAGAGACTGGCATTGTGGCACTAAAGGTTAAGTCACTGCCTGCGCATGCTAGCACTGGCATGCTGCATTAGAGAGCAGCTGGAGACCTGGCTGCTGCACTCTCCATCTTTCTCTCTGCCAACACATGAGAAGACGGCAAAAACTGATTCAAGTGCTTGGGCCCTGCCATCCTTGTTGAGACATAAAGATGGAATTCCGGGCTCCCGCCTTTGGCATGTTTCAAACCTCTCTGCTGAGGCCACTTACCAGGGGGTTGGGGGACTGGGGTGTGAACCAGTGGACTGCAGATGTCTCTGCCACTTTGTTTTTCAAATAAAATACAAAAAGAAAAACTGAGAAGTGAGATGGCTCAACAGGCTAACCTTCTGCCTTGCAGCACTGGCATGCAACATGAGCACCAGTGTGTGTCGAGGCTACTCCGCTTTCCATTTAGCTCCCTTCCCGAGTTCTTGGACCCTTGCATCCTTGTGGGAGACAAGCTCTTGCCTTAAGTTATAGTGGCCATATGAGGAGTGAACCAGAAGACGGAAGATCATGTCTCCTTTTCTATCTCCGCAAAAATCTGCCTTCTAAAAAAATTTTTTTAATCAATCTGGTTCTCTATTTTCTCTTTATATAGCTCATGTTAGAGGGGAACATAGAAAATAGAGAACCAGATCATCCCTTTTTTTTTTTACAAAAAGTTATTTTTTTTTAATTTTTTTAAAAGATTTATTTTTATAATTTTTTATTGGAAAGGCAGATATACAGAGAGGAGAGACAGAGAGGAAGATCTTCCGCCCGATGATTCACTCCCCACGTGAGCGCAACGGCCGATGCTATGCCGATCCGAAGCCAGGAGCCTCTTCCGGGTCTCCCACGCGGGTGCAGGGTCCCAAAGCTTTGGGCCGTCCTCGACTGCTTTCCCAGGCCACAGGCAGGGAGCTGGAAGGGAAGCGGGGCTGCTGGGATTAGAACCGGCGCCCATATGGGATCCCGGGCGTGCAAGGCGAGGACTTAACCACTTGCGCCACTGCACCGGGCCCTACAAAAAGTTATTTTTATTGGAAAGGCAGATATACAGAGAGGAGGAGAGACAGAGAGGAAGATCTTTCATCCAATGATTCACTTCCCAAGCAGCCGCAATGGCCAGTGCTGAGCCAATCCAAAGCCAGGACCAGGAGATTCTTCTAAGTCTCCCCTGCAGGTGCAGGGTCCCAAAGCTTTGGGCTGTCCTCGACTGCTTTCCCAGGCCACAGGCAGGGAACTAGATGTAAAGCAGGGCTGCCAGGACTAAAACCGGCGCCCATATGGAATCTTGGGACATGCAATCCAAAGACTTTAGCACTAGGCTACCGCGCTGGGTCCCACAACTCTTAGTTTTTACATTATTCTAAAATGATACAATTCCACTCATTTTTAAGTTAATTTTTTACTTTAAACCTAACAACACTAGCCTGTCACACATTAAATTTCACTCTAAGAAAATTACAGGTCTGGGCCTAGCACAGCAGCCAAGTGGCTAAAGACATCACCTTGCAAGAGTCAGAATCCAACATGTGTCACAGTTTGCATACCAGCTGCTCCACATCCCTTCCAGCTCCCTGCTTGTGGCCTGGGAAAGCCCAAAGTCTTGGGACCCTGCACCCACATGGGAGAACCTGAACAAGCTCCTGGCTCCTGGCTCCTGGCTCCTGGCTTTGGATCAGCTCAGCTCCAGCCATTACAGCTACTTAGGGAGTAAGCCAGTGGGTAGATGATCTTTCTCTGTCTCTCCTTCTCTCTGCAAAATCTGACTTGCCAGTAAAAACACATAAATCTTAAAAAAAAAAAAAAAAAGGTACAGGTCAATATTCTAAATAGCAAGCAACTTTGCATGGAAAATCACAATTACTCTTAGTATTCAGCAATCTACCCAAGCTTTAACTGGTTCACTCCAATGGAAAAAGGCTGGTCTTTAATCCTGTTAATTGTATTTAGGTTTAAAAAGTAAATATGGAACATATTAACCAAATTAACTTTTTCATTGTTAACTTGTGGATTTTCTTTACCCTGCAACCAACTGAGAACATTTAAGTATGAAACTCCGAAGGATGGTCTTCAACATTCTAAGCATTTAGAACCACTGTGGTATATTTCAATACTAGGAATCTTTTTTTTTTTTAAGTACACTTTTTCTTTCTTCCCCCCCCCCCCTTAATTGGAAAGGTGGATTTACAGAGAGTAGGAGAGACAGAGGAAGATCTTCCGTCCGAAGGTTCACTCCGCAAGTGAGCTCAATGGCCGGTGCTGAGCCAATCTGAAGCCAGGAGCCTCTTCCGGGTCTCCCACGCAGGTGCAGAGTCCCAAGGCTTTGGGCCGTCCTCGACTGCCTTCTCAGGCCACAGGCAGGGAGCTGGATAGGAAGTGGGGCAGCTTGCAAGGTGAGGACCTTAACCACTATGCTATCACGCTGGGCCCAAACTAGGAATCTTAAACATGCTTTCTTTTTTTTAGTACTCCCTGGGCATGACAAACAACACAACTTCAAATGCAATAGGCCATTTAGGGAAAAAATATACATATAAACCAGCGACACATCTATAGGTAATACCGCTTCTATGATAACAACTATTCTTTACAAATATTATGCCAGACTGTGATTAACATACTGGCTTTTTGAACAACAATTATAATCTAGAATTCCTCCCTGAAAAGCTAAAATAAATGATAATATTATGTTATCCTGACTGAGCTACTTCCTAAAAAGGAAAAAAATTAATCATAAATGCATAAATATTTATGTTAGTCACTTTTTTAAGATCATGATTTAAAAAAATATTTACTTTTGGGCCTGGCACAACAATCTAGCAGATAAATTCTTCACCTTTCACACCCCAGGATCCCATATATGGATGCCATTTCGTGTCCCGCTGGTCCTGCTTCCCATCCAACTCCCTGCTCATGACCTGGGAAACCAGCAGAGGATGGGCCAAAGTCTTGGGATCCTGTACCAGTGCGGGAGACCCAGAAGAAGCTCCTGGCTTCTGGCTTCTGGCTTCAGATTGGCTCAGCTCCAGTTGTTGTAGCCACTTGGGGAATGAACTAGCAGCTGGAAGATCTCTCTCGATCTCTCTCTCTCTCCCCCTTCCTCTCTATATTCTGGGTCTCCCACACGGTTGCTGGGTCCCAAAGCTTGGGCCATCTTCCTCTGCTTTCTCAGGTCATGAGCAAGCAGGGAGCTGGATCAGAAGTGGAGCAGCCAGTACTTGAACCAGTGCTCCTACAGAATGCTGGCATTCAGGCAACAGCTTAACCTGCTTTACTACAGTGCTAGCACCAGCAATGACATTACATTGCTTAGGTAATTTCAATAATCTGGGCCTGGAGCAATGGTCCAATTGGCTCCCTCTTCACGAGCTGGGATCTCATATGAGAATCCGATGCTAGCAGGTTCTTAAGCCACAGTGCAAGCCACAGATGATTCTGTTAACTAGATCAAATGTATTTGTGGGTTAATGAGTTTGCTCTAGGGGTCAGCATTGTAGGTAGTCACTGCCTATACACTGGCATCATGCATGGATGCCAGGTTCATAGCCAGCTGTTCAGCTTCTGTTCCAGCTCCATGCTGTTGGGCTGGGAGAAGCAGTGGGAGCTGGCTTAAGTGTTCCAGCCCTTGTGATCCACATGGGAGACCTGGAAGAAGCTCCTGGCCCTTGGCTTTGAATTGTCCCAGCCCACTGCTACCGAATTGGGAGTAAACCAACATATGAAAGATCTCTTTCTGTGTAACTCATTCAAATAAAATTGAAAAATCTTAAAAAATTTTTAAGACTATGTTCTAAATATCAAAACTAGTAAGCTGATTAGAATTCATTCAGCCTTATTCATATACAAGGATATCATTAAAATACAACTATATTCTCATCCCTATTTCAATTAGCATGCAACGCAAATAAAAGCAGTCTGAGAAAGTGCATAACCTATAACTGTGTGTCTGTGTATACTACTTTAGTGGCAATTCAGGGTGAAGGAGAGCAACAGGAAAAAAAAAAAAAAGAAGCAGCACCAGCAGCTTTCATCCCAGGGTGAGGGACCAAAACAAAACCAGAACAATGAACACCCATTGTGGCCCGGCAAGTTAAGCAATCTGGCGTGATTTGCTCACACCCTCTATCCGAGTGCCTGGGATCATGCCCCCCAACCTGCTGTCCAGCTTCCTGCTACTGCACCCCTCAGTAGCACATTAATACTCACGCTGTTGGGGTCTTATCCCCACACAAACCACCCAAATATTTTCTGCTTCCTGGTCTTAGCCTGACACAGCCCCAGATGTTGCAGATACTTCGGGACTGAACCAGTGGTTAGAAGATCTCTTTCTCTCAATTGCTCTGGCTTTCAAACAAAAATAAACAAATATATTTTTTAAAAGTTAAAGAATTTCTATAAAACATGAGTGGTAAAAATAAGAAAAAAGTCACAAGGAAGAGAGATATATACAGATTAGGTTTTTTTGTTTGTTTGTTTTTGCTATTTAACTTTTTAAAAGTAGCCATGTAACCCCAATGTACCTAAAACTACAGTGGGGGAAAAATATCCCAAATGTTACATGTCAAGAATATTAAACACTGAGGGAAAAGAGAAATCCCTAAACTAAAACCACCAGTGACTGCACTAATTAGACACTGCAACAACTAACATAGAAGACTGCAGAAAATCAATCAGTCCACATCTAAACAGTACAATAAAGGAATCTCCGCTTGATTTAATTAATTTCTGCGAGTTGTGGTGCTGGTGGTGGTCTTTTGCAGAAACTTGTACCTACAAAGGAGCAAAACACTTAAAAAATAAGAATTAACTACCTTTCATGAAAATATTGCAAGCTCCTAGAATACACACACAGTTCTTTGTGACTGTAATTCAAAGCACTTCTCTATTCTACATGAATTACAAAGCTTGAGTGAACATGTTACTATTGCTTATTGAGAACAAGTCACAGGCAGGAAGCTTGTGGGTATGGGCTGATACTGGAGACGGTGGCTTCAACATTATTTTCTAGAACAGATACATGAGTCTACATGTGTGCGTGACTGAATACCTGGATGGATATGCATATTCTTGCATGTTTCCTATCTATGTCCGCTGAGAGGGCCAAGAAGCAATGAGCATACCTATTACCCAGACCTTGGCTTCCAATACTATTTCTTCCTTACTAGGACTGGGTGCTCCTCAGAGGATGGGCCTGATTCCGTGGCTCGGCTGAGCAGGTACAAGGCGAGCCTAGATTATCATGTTATATCAGAAAGTAAGGTCGTGCAAACAGAGTGATTGGGGGTATGGCACGAGGACAAAATAACCATCTAGGTAGGAGAGGCTCCATTAACCAATTTAGGACAAACTTAGCTGCAAAATAATTGAATGCCATAATAGATTATAAACTGCGAGAAAATGATTTACTGAAGTCAAATTCCTAGCAATAGAGAGTAATGTGTTGGTTGTGGTGAGTGCTAGGGCACAACAAATTGGGAAGCTGCTTGGGACACCTGGATCCCATTCTGGACTTCCGGCTCTGGTACTGGCTAATCCCACATTTCCAGTAAAGCTTCCTGATAAAGGAACGACTGGAGTACCTGGGTTCCTGCCACCCACATGGGAGCAGAGGAAGCTCTTAGAGCCTGGCTTTATTTAGCCTGGCCCAGCCTTAGCTGTTGTGGGCATATAGGAAGTGGACAGAAGATCTTTCTCACTCAGCTGCCTATATATATATTCATATAAGGAAGAGAAGAGCAAGGAGAGGGATTTTGGTCAAACAGATACACTCGGTTCTGGAAATCTAACTTACAGAATAGCAGTTATGGTTCATTATATCCTACATATTTAAAAATGCTTTTAAAAAGTAGATTTTAGGTACCCTGACTACACATAAACACAAAAAATGTAGATATCTCAATTAGCTTAACAGTGGTGATCATCTCACCACGTACATACATCATCAAAATATATTAACTACCTAAAATGTATACTACTTTTATCTGTATGAGTCAACATGCCGGAGTTGAGGATCAGAATAGATTCCACATCACTAAAGGAAAAATAAACAAATGAAAAGAACATCAAGCTCAGGTTAATAGTAAAATGCTAAGGGAATATGGAGGAAGTAAAAAGGCTTAAAATCATCATTTCAGAGGTAGTTATTCAGTGTAGTAATTAAGTCACCACTTGGGATTCCTGGATTACCCTGGTTTAAGCCCAACTTCAGCAAAGGCACACCCCAGAAGGCAGCAGCCAATGGGTCAAATACCTGGATCCCTGCCACCCATACACGCAAGACCTAGACGAGTTCTAGGTGCCCTGGTTTTGTCCTGGTCCAGCCCTGCACATTGTGGGCTTATGAGGTGGGACAGAAAATCTCTTTCAAAGAAAATGTGCATAAATTACTAAAAAAATTTAAAACAGGGGCCGGCATTGTGACATATCAGCTAGGTGCCACCACTTGAGATGCCAGCAACCCACATGTGCACCATTTCTAGTCCTGATGTCTCCAGTCCCTAATAATGTGCCTGGGAAAGCAGTGAAGGAAGGCCCAAGAACTTGGAACCCTGCGTGAAAAATCCTGGTTGCTAACTGCTCCAGCTCCTGTCATTGCAGCCATTTGGGGAGTGAACCACTGGATGGAAAACCTAATTGTGCCTTTTAAATAAATTAATTAATCTCTTTTTAAAGAACTTAGTCCTCAAGCACCGCTTCCAAAAAACAACTATATAGTGCTAACAGCCGAGACATCGTCCCGTATGTGACACTCTGAATTGCAACCAATGCAATGGATTAAAACCTAGGTAATACTGCAGCCCAGAATATACACTCTGTATCCAATCACAAGGAAACATCAGATTAAAGCAAGGGATTGTTACTGTTATAAAAGACAAAGGCTGGGGCCCGGCCAGCTGTGGTATCCTAGTAGCTAAATTCTTTGCCTTGCATGCCCTGGAATCCCATGTGGGCTTCAGTTCTAATCCCGGCAGTACCAGTTCCCATCCAGCTCCCTGCTTGTGGCCTGGGAAAGCAGTAGAGGACAGACCAAAGCCTTGGGACCCTGCACCCACGTGGGAATCCCAGAAGCTTCTGGCTCCTGGCTCAGTTCTGGCTGTTGTGGCTGCTTAGGGAGTGAATCAGTGGATGGAAGACCTTATTCTCTGTCTCTCCTCCTCTGTGTATCTGGCTTTCCAATAAAAATAAAAATAAATACTTTAAAAAAAAAAAAAAAGACAAAACTGCTCCAGATTACAGAGGACTAACGCAGCTGTAACAGGTAGTATCAACCTCAAATCCTAGGACAAAGGAAATTATTGTGTCAACTGACAAAATTGGAACAAAACAATCAATTAAGTAAAAATACATTGAAAGTGTTATATTTACTGAAGTTGATAAGATGAATATTAAGTGATTAGGATATATATTTGTATTCAGTGATAAGAGGCAATAATATGTAAAGTTAACCTTGAATACTCAGAAGATGGGTGCATGTTTGTAAGCAACATCCCCCCCAAGCACGCACAGAACATACAAAAACTTAATGTTAATACACGTAGAAAGAAGTGTCTATTCTTTATATCCCGTATGGGTGTGCATCCCTTTCAACTACATAAACAACACTACAAAGAAAATCAAAATTACATAATTGATAGAATAAAAATCAGAAAATTCAGAGTAATAAAATATAACCTTAATATAGATAAATCTGAACAAAATGAAAATAAAGGTATTCTAAAATTAAATACTGCTATTTAGTCCACTAGCAACCAATTTAAATTTAATGGCAATATTTCCTTGGCTGAAATACCATAAGGGATGACAACAGAACCAATACTTGATCTAAGTTCATATCAGTTTTCTGTATTTAACGACCCTGCCTAAAAAGCCAAGGAGTCACAACTTTCTCTCTTTCAGCTGCTCAGAAGCACAAAGATTTACTTGGGAACCCTATCAAGACAACAAGGCTTGAATTTCAGCTTCATCTCATTGTAGCCCTTAATTTTGAGATACACGGTACAGTATGTTTATTTAACTGGGATCCAAGTCATTTCTGTATGTATAGCTTCTTAAATACTTTACATCAAGCAGCATATAAACAACAGAACAATAAACACCAATAAATGTAACTATTCAAATCAATACAAATTGCAAATTAAGTCAAAAGGCTAAATGCTTAAAAGAAGCTGACTTCCTCAATTCAATAGATATCACCTATCACCATACATATACATTATCTATTGCAGTACATATTATTTCTTTTAGTACAGGAAATACAGTACTATGTAGTATAGGAAATAATACATTTATTACAACATTGTATAACAACACATTTGACTCTAAGCCCTTTAAAAGCCAAGGTAAAGCAACAAGAGTCAAACTCATCCTTCTAAGCAAAGCTAAAAAACTGCACAAATTCCATAGAATGAATGTCAGACAGAAGGCAGTACACTACAACGTGAAAACACACATCAATTAAGGTAAGCCCTACCCTTGGCAAAGTTTCCAGGTAATGCCATATGGAAAGAAAATTCTGATCCTAGCTCAGATGGAGGTGGGAGTTCAGGGAGACAAAAGTGCCCAGGATTGTAGTGCAGCATGTTAAGCCATGACTTGGGACAGGGGCATCTCAAACAGGAGCACTGTTCAGGTCCTCACTCTCCACTTCCCATCCAGCTTCCTGCTAATCACACTGGGAAAACAGCAGCAGATGGTTCAAGAATTTTGGCTCCTGTTACTCAAGTGGAGGACAAGGATGGAGTTCCAGGCTCCTGGCTTCCGCTTGGCATACCCTAACTGCTGAGGCCATTTGGGAAGTGAACTAGCAGATGGAAGAGCTCTCTCTCTGCCCCTCACCTCCCGTCCTCCTTTGCTCCTCTCTTCTCTGTTGTCTTGCCCCATGTTTCTTCTGGTATGCAGTACCTTTTTGCATTTTCAGTGAAAAAAACTCTTTAGATTTACAGATTTTACCTGTTGATTTTAGCATGATTTTAGGAATTTTTTTTTTAAGATTTATTTATTTTACTGGAAAGGCAGATGTACAGAGAGAAGAGACAGAGAAGATCTTCCATCTGATGATTCACTCCCCAAGCGACCGCCAACAGCTAATGCTGCGCCAATCCGAAGCCAGGGGCCAGGAGCTCTTCCGGGTTTCACACGTGGGTGCAGGGTCCCAAGCTTTGGGCTGTCCTCAACTGCTTTCTGAGGCCAGAAGCAAGCAACTGGATGGGAAGCGGAGCTACCAGGATTAGAATCAGCGCCCATATGGGATCCTGGCGTGGTCAAGGTGAGGACCTTAACCATTACACTACTGTGCCAGGGCGAGGATGGTTTTATTTTTTTAAAGACACATTTGTTTACTTTTTATTATTATTTTTAAAGATTTGTTTTTATTGGAAAGGAGAGAGAAGTAGTGACAGAGAGGATGATCTTCTACCCAAAGGTTCACTCCCCAAGTGGCCGCAACATCGGGAGCTAAGCCAATCTGAAGCCAGGAGCTTCTTCTGGGTCTCCCACACATGTGCAGGGTCCCAAAGTTTTGGGCCGTCCTCAACTGCTTTCTCAGGCAATAGGCAGGGAGCAGGATGGGAAGTGGGACTGCCAGGATTAGAACCAGTGCCCATATGGGATCCTGGCATGTTCAAGGTGAGAACTTTAACCACTACGCTATTGTGCCAGGACCAGGATTCTTTTATTTATTTATTTTTTGTCAGATTTTATCAACAGAATGAATGATAGGAATCTAGATTACATTCAGGTTTTTCATTTGCAAGCTCAATTACCAGGATGGTTTTAGAATGTTGTAATTGCTAAGAATCGTAACTGGAATCTCCAAACAGTAGAGACAGGAAAACTACGTAAGCAATACTGTCTGAAATGGGTTATCAATTTTTCAAACCCAAGAAAACAAACATGTTGAGATACTTCAAAATTCACAGAAAGCGCTATCTAGAAATCACTTCCACTTTGTAGAGACCAGAAAAAACATGGTCAAAAAAATATATAGTCATCATCCTCAAAAAGTTCCCGGCACTCTAAATATAAATATTACTACTAATTGTCATGTAAGAATATTTCCTATGTAAAATTTTTGGGATCAGAATGTCTGACTTTGGATAACTTAGTATTTAATATTAATGTAATAGGGACTAGCATTGTGATGTCAGATAAAGCTGCCGCCTGCCAATGCCAGCATACGGCACAACCATCTGCTTGCCTGTGCAGGGACTTTGTATTCAGCTAACTGGGGCCCGAAGTGTTCTAGCTATCTGAATCCTAGATGGTCTCTAAATATGTTACAAAATGGAAAAGCAATGAAACTCCAAACTCTGTAAACAGTCTGCCTCTCCGCTCCCCACCCCCAAGCTACTGTCAAAGATATGCCATTTTAGAGGCCCTTGATTAATCTAAGTTGACATTTTTTTACTTCATTTTCTGATAAGTTACCATGAAATAGTTTAAACTTTCAAACTTAAAGAAATGAAAACCATTCACAAACTTTTAACTCTTATTAAAAAAACCCTTCCACAATATTTAAAAACAGCTACTATAATGGGAAAAAATATTTTTCCGTCTTTTTGATTTACTACTTATACAGATTATTGACTTTTAAATTAAATACTCGCTATACAACAGGAACAACAATGCTCTAACTCAGAGAAAACCTGAATACTAAGACTGTTCAAAATTCCAATGAAGGAAGACAGCCTTCCTAAGATACCCTTCTTATGCAGCAGCCAGCAGAGTCATGCCCTATTTACTAAATAAAAACAATCATGAAGAAAGTCAACAGTCTTTCTGCACCCAGGCTCGGACAGAATCTGCTTAGTTTCAGCAGATTTGAATCCCTAAGCTCGGAACAGTGAATGAACAGCAGTGGCTTTTCACCTCTTCACCACAGTCGCTCACCATCACCACCACACCCATGGCCCAGCCTCCACTAATATCCTGAGTGTTGGGTCTCTGGAAAGAGTGTATCTCATAATACCATCTGGATGACTGAATCCCAATGGTCAGTGGATCTCCGTATACAGAACAAAAGCATCCCTGAGTCAAACCATCTAACAGGGAAACAAGCTGCTGCATGAGAGCAGGCTGTAGTTGCTAACGGAAGATACTGTGTGGAAGGAACATTTGTTCTTGGGTGAGAAGTGGGAGTACTTGCCCTTTAAAGATTCCAACTGTAAGATGTGCTTGCGCTTATTCTGTACATGAACTCATTTTATGAAACAAAAATGAGCTTATAAATAAAGCTACATTCAACCTTAAAACTGCAGCTTTATGCAATTACAACATTCTAATAATCTGCATATGTAGCCATGACTTATACTGATTAAAAGAAAAATTAAGTCCAGAATGTTCCTTGTGGAAATTAGACAAAAGAGTGCCAGACAGGCTTAGTAATAAATCATAAGTAAGAAAAGCAAAAGATATCAACATTTGAGAACTGCCACTGAACTGATGCTAGTTTCATCAATGACCTAGTAGCTGTCTTAGCAGCAAACCAAGACCAAGACAGCCAGTACTACAGGTAAAACAGAGCGTTCACTCACGACAGGCTGAAGGGAAAAGCAGAAATCAAACTGTGAGCAGGACACACAGCAGGAATCATCTTAAGCATCTCAGAACATAAACAACAGGTGAAAGTAACAGGACACACAGAAACCGGAACATGTGTAAACATGCATAAACCCTTTGCCTATGTGAAAGGGCCATGCACACTCAGGTGTGCACAAACACAATACAGAATTCTCAGTCATTCTGTGTATTTCAAAGTCCACAATGGCAATTCCAAATGTGCCCCAACCACATTTCTGTAGCCAGAAGTTGAAATTAAAATGCCATTTCATTAACATTAGCAAATGATCAATATAACCTTACCTAGAAGGAAAAAAAATGTACTTAAACCAAGTAAGTTTCTGCCTAATCCCTCAAATTTTATCTTCCCACAAGTGACAGTTCTCCTGAGTCATTACGCCAGCAAACTCCAGTTTTCTTCACCTTTTTCATTTTTCTGCCGCACATGTTCTCCGAGGAAGGTCCTTAATCCTGATTAAAATAACCTTTTTCTAGACTGGTGAGAGACAAGAGGAATTCTCACAGACAACAAACTCGAGTTAGTGCTCTCCAGCACGAGACAGTGACCACATCAGTGGGACTAAGGTGACAGGATGACCCACAAGGTCAAAATGTAGGTCACTAGCAAATAAACATGTTGGAGGTAGTGAAAACTATATTTCTCTCTGTTGGCAAAGAGAAGTAAAACATGGACACTTAGAGGGCTAGAACATGGTATGAGCCATAGCCATAATCAGTGCAAACTCTGGTTTTTAGCACAGAGAAGCAGAAGGGAGAAAGGTATTCTCTGCTAGAAGAGATGTGTCTGTTCGAGAATATGTCACATTACAACGTGTTTCCTAGCTCTGTGAATTCAACGAGGGCCTTGAAGAGCTCAGAAGAAAGAATTACATTTAGTGACCAATCTTTACTTCTAAATGCCTTCACAGAACATAAACAGGAATCCTAAACAGCTGATAGTCAGAACAGAAAGGCATAGGGCAAACATGGAACATCTTAGGAATATCAGTAAGTGAAGAATTCCAAAACAATGTGAAAAACCCCACTCTGAATAAACATCTACCAATCGTATGCAAGAAAATCTGAGTATCAAAATAATAGAACTATCAGCTAAGTGTGTAACAAGAAACCAACATTGTGGTATGGCATATTAAGCCACCACTTTGCAGACCACAAGTACCTTGCTTCCAACCCAGCTCACTGCTAACATACTGGGGAAAGCAGCAGAACATGGCCCAAGTGAGGGGTTCCTGCCAACAGGGGATGGGGTGCCTGGAACCTGCTTCAGTCCCAGTTGAGCAAAGCTAGGAACCAAAGCTATGGATGGAGGTTCTCTACTTTCCAAGTAACTGTTAATACACACGGAAATGCTGCACCTGATAAGACCAACTACTCCACAGTAACAGAAGGAGTGCTGTACTGGGAAGTCACATCTGCTCATCAGAACTGTAACAGATCAACTCAGGCACAAGGCACTGTCAACATAATGAGTTCAGCCCTGCTGAGGAGCCCAAGAGGAGCCATCTTTACTGTGATCATTTCACCTAACACGGAGTACCACCTAAAAGGATGGAGAGAGAACACCTCAGTGCCTCTGTTATTCTCCACCAGAAATAAGTGATGAGCATGATCATAAGCAATTCCAGAAAAAAGTTGAGGGACATCCTAACTAATTAACCCTTCAAGTGTCAAAATCGGGCCCAGGGCAATAGCCTGGTGGCTCAAGTCCTCGCGTAGCATGCGCCGAGATCCTATACAGGCATGAGTTTTAATCCCGGCAGCCCCACTTTCCTTCCAGCTCCCTGCTTGTGGCCTGAGAAAACATTCGAGGAGGGCCCAAAGCCTTGGAACCTGCACCCACATAGGAGACACAGAAGAGGCTCCAGGCTCCTGGTTTCAGACTGGCCCAGCTCCAGCTGCTGAAGCCGCTTACGGAGTGAATCATCACACGCAAGATCTTCCTGTCTCTCCTCCTTCCTGTATATTTGACCATCCGATTAAAAAAAAAAATCTTGGGGCCCGGCAGCGTGGCCTAGCAGCTAAAGTCCTCGCCTTGCACGCACCGGGATCCCATAAGGGCACCGGTTCTAATCCCGACAGCCCCACTTCTGATCCAGCTCCCTGCTTGTGGCCTGGGAAAGCAGTCGAGGACGGCCCAAAGCCTTGGGACCCTGCACCCATGTGGGAAATCCAGATGAACTCCTGGCTCCCAGCTTTGGATCGACACAGCCCCAGATTTTGCGCTCACCTGGAGAGTGAATCATCAGACAGAAGATCTTCCTCTCTGTCTCTCCTCCTCTCTGTATATCTGATTTTGCAATAAAAATAAATCTTTTTAAAAACGTTAAAAATCTTTTTTAAAAGTCAAAATCATCAGAAGATCAGGAAATAAACATTGCTACAGATGGAAAAGTGGTGCACACTCATAACAATTAGACACACGGTTCAGAGTTGGGACCACTGACTCTTCAAAAGATGTGCTTTATTTGGTTTTATTATAAAAGATATCACTGGGGCAATTTTGGAAATCAGACGGGGATATCTGGATTAGATTGTATTAATATACTGCTGCTACATTCCTGGTTTTGACAGCCATTCCTGGCTATCTAGGAGGCAAACTGGCATGAGCATGAACTTGCCCTCTGAATTTACTTCCTAGTCACCTACTTGACTCCCAGAGACACGGCCGTGTCTGGGGGTGTGACTGGCATTCCAGCATTCCAGGATGAATGCCTGGGAGGCTCTATCACAACCTCCAACGGTCAGAACCATCCCGTATCGGTAACTGCTCAGTCCAATATGCCAAGAGTGCTCACACTAAGAAATGGAGAAAGATGAAAAGTCCTGCCGCTCACTACAAACCATGAACTACCTCTTCACCTCTTCACCTCCTAGACATGGGGCACTGTGCCTTTATATCAACAAAGATCAGAAAAACCATGGAGAAAATGCAGACAGTCTTAGCGGCTCATCAGCCACTTGAGGGTGCTGCTATTTGGAAAGACTGGAACGACTGGTGAGGATTCCTCCTACACATAGCTGTCCTGTTTTATTCTCCCTGAACAGACAGGAATAACCCATGTAAAAACCCCTTGGAGGGGCCAGCGCTGTGGGGATGCAACGTGTTACTGCAGCACAGCATCCTATATGGCACCAGCTCATGTCCTGCTCTTACCAATTTCTGCCACCCACTTGAGAGATACAAAAGCAGCTCCTGGCTCCCAGCTTTGGCTAGACCTGGTACAGCCACTGTGGCCATCTGGGGAATAAGCCAGGGGATGGACTATCTCAGACTCTCCCACTCTGAACTCTGTATCTCAAGTACCTAAATCAAAAGAAAGGAAGAGAAAGAAAGAAAGAAGGAAAGGGAAAGGGAAGGAAAGGAAAGAGAGCGAGCCCTAGAAAACTGAGCTTTCCACAAATCCCAATTTTTCATTTACTTAAAGCAAACCACTTCAGGCAACACAATGCTAGGACTATTATGTTAAGACAAGGCTTTACACTTTGCACACATTACATCTTTCAAATGAGGTCAGTTCCATAACCCTTTAGATTTATAAACTGGCAATAATTTTCTTCTGATACTACCAGAGTGTATCCACCAACAAGAAATAGGTCGGCTGTCGTCTGAGCTTCTGTGACCTGGTTTGTTACAGGCCGGATAAATTCTTCAAAATCAGGTCAAGCACAGATACACTACCACTGCCTTTCTAAACTACATTAGCAGCAACGAAATGACCGTAACATGGAGTTTAAAACAAAATCTAAAACTTTAACACAAATAGATACAAATGAACCCAACTAAATTTGGAACACAGGTGGAGCTGGTGTGATGGCTCAATGACTGAATCCTTACCATGCACCCACTGGGATGCTTGTATGGGCACCGGTTTGTATCCAGGCCACTCCACTTCCTGTCAAGCTGCCTGCTTATGGGCAGGAGAGGACGGCCCAAAACCTTGGGACCCTACACCCATACGGGAGACCTGGGAGAAGCTCCAGGCTCCTGGCTTCAGACTGCCTCAGCTCTAGTTGCTGCAGACATTTGGGGAGTAAACCAGCAAACAGAAGATCTCTTTCTCTCTGTCTCTTTCCTTTAGTTAATGTGCCTTTCCAACAAAAATAAGTAAATCTTTTTTTAAAAATTCCCCTAAAAACTCCTGTTAGTTATGTTGATAAATTATTTTTGCTTATTAAGTGTTATTACAATAGATTTTTACTTTCAAAATACTAAAACTGTTTTGTTTGGCCAGCACGAAGCCTATAAACCTATGCCTTGTACCTTTTAATTTGACCCCTATCATCGTTCAGTATTTCTCATGTTTTCGGAACAATTGAAATGACCTACACTCATCTTGTACTCCACAGATGGAGACAGAGAAAAGCGAGTGGTTCCATCTCCCATTCACTTCTTAATTACCCACAATATCCAAGATTAGACAGAATGAAGCTGAAACCTCAATTTAGGTCTCTCATGTGGGTGATAGGGACCCAGAAACCATCATCTACTGCTCCTAGGATCCACTACGACAAGACATCAAAACTGGGAGTTAAATGGGAACCAAACTCAGGCACTTCAATACAGGATACAGGCATCACAGCTGGCGCAAGTACTAGACTGCCTCAAGATGGTATTTTCAAAGACACATACATTGAGAGATGGTACTTTCAATAAGGGAATTAACACAGGCAAACTTCCACAGCTACTTTTTTTTTTTTTAAGATTCATTTATTTTTATCGGAAAGGAAGACTTACAGAGACGGAGACACACAAAGATCTTCATTCCGTTGGTTCACTCCCCAAGTGGTCACAACAGTCACAGTTGAGCTAATCCAAAGCCAGGAGCCAGGACTTATTCGGGTCTCTCAAGCGGATGCAGAGTACCAAGGAGTTGGGCATCCTCTACTATTTTCCCAGACCACAGGAAGGGAAGTGGAGCATCCGGCATACAAACTGGCACTCATATGTGATCCTGATACACTCAAGGCAAGAACTTTCACCACTAGGCTACCATGCCAGGCCCGAGAGTTATCTTTTTTACAAAGTGGTTATTTTCATTTACCTCAAACATAGCACCAGAGAGTGCTCTTTCAACCACTGACACACTCCCTAAATGCCCACAACAGCCAGGTTGAAAATAAGCAGGAAACAGGAACCAGTAATTCCAATTCTGCGGATAGCAGAGTCCCAAGTACTTGGATTATATAATTTGTTGACCTGCCAGGCACATGTGCAGGAACCTGGATTAGAAGTACAGTAGCTGGGAACCTGGCATGGTAGCCTAGTAGCTAAAGTATTCACTTTGCACCACGTGCCAGATCCCATATGGGTGCATGTTCTTTTTTTTTTTATAAAGATTTATTTATTTATTGGAAAGTCAGATATACAGAGAGGAGGAGAGACAGAGAGGAAGATCTTCCGTCCAATGAGTCACTCCCCAAGTGAGCGCAACGGCCGATGCTATGCCGATCCCAAGCTAGGATCCAGGAACTTCTTCTGGGTATCTCACACAGGTGCAGGGTCCCAAAGCTTTGGGTCGTCCTCGACTGCTTTCCCAGGCCACAAGCAGGGAGCTGAATAGGAAGTGGAGCTGCAGGGATTAGAACCGGCGCCCATATGGGATCCCAGAGCGTGCAAGGCGAGGAGGACTTTAGCTGCTAGGCCATGCCATTGGGCCCGGGCGCATGTTCTAATCCCAGCAACCCCAGTTCCCATCCAGCTCCCTGCCTTGTGGCCTGGGAAGGCATCTTGGAATGGTGTAAAGCCTTGAGACCCTGCTATTGGCATGGGAAACCCAGAAGAGCTCAGGGCTCCTGGCCTCAGATTGGCTCAGCTCCAGCCACTGCAGCCACTTGGGGAGTGAATCATCAGATAGAAGATCTTCCTCTCTCCATATCTGACTTTCTAATCCAAAAAAAAAAAAAAAAAAAAAATCTGAAGAAAAAAAAAAAAAAAGGAGTAACTGGGACTAGCACCAACAGCAATAGGGGAAATGGGTGCCCCACTCAAAGACCCAATCTGCAGTGCCACAACACCTGTAGGCATTATTAAATCTTGACCAATAAATATGCTAAAACTCTGTGGGATAAAACCAATATGCATAAAATACTTCTGCTATTTACAAAGTATAAGGGAAAAACAAACTCCATTAAGCTGCAACCTAAGTTATTCACTTTCTTTTGGAATATTCTCTGCTTTAAAGATTGACAAACTATTCTTACTCAGAAGTTGGTATTTCACACCAATTTCTCAAAAGCCACGTGAGGGTAGTAGAGTGGTTCAGAGGGCCAGGTGACTGCTTGAGGGTCAGCATCCAATGTGTAAGACAGCACTGCAAGTCCCACCCACCCACTCCACTCCTACTCTACCTACCTGCTACAGCGGATGATAGCCCAAGTGTTTGGATTCCTGTCTCCCACATGAGAGGAATTAGATGAAGTTCCTAGCTCTTGGCTTGAGCCTGCAGCAGTCCAGCATGTGGGGATGAATCCAATGTAACTCTGCCTTTCAAGTCAGTAAATATTGCAAAGAAAAAAAAAAAAGCAAACTTGTACTTGCCAATTACTTTCCTTAAGTATTTAGTGTTTAAAAGTGTCAGCAAGAAAAATTCAAACTGTTCAATAAAATATTGGAGAACATCATCTACCACTGTGAATTTACCTGCTTCCCAATAATTTAAACATTTCTGGTGAAAATTATTACGTCATTTTTTTACATTGTATAATAAAATTGGCTACTATCTGATAATATCTGCATAACTCATTATAACGAGTATTTCCCAATTATGAACATACGATGGTACAAAGGATGCAGAGATAAAAGATTTGTTTAAGATTACAGAAAGGGGCCCAGCGTGAGAGCCTAGTAGCTAAATGCCCGCCTTACATGTTCTGAGATCCTGCATGGGCACCAGTTCATATCCTGGCTGCTCGTCTTCCCATCCAGCTCCCTGCTTGTGGCCTGGAAAGCAGTCGAGGACAGTGCAAGGTCTTGGGACCCTGCATCCATACAGAAGACCCAAAAGAAGCTACTGGCCCTTAGCTCCAGATCAGCTCTCAGCTCTGGCCATTGCAGCCACTTGGAGAATGTATCAGCAGACGGAAGATCTTTCTCTCCATATTGGCTACTCTGTGTATCTGCCTTTCCAATAAAAAAAATGAACTCCTTAAAAAGTGTAACTTAAAAAAGATTATATAAGGAACAGTTTTCAATGTTGCAATATGAAAAGTTGACAGGCATAGCTTTCCATTCAAACATAAAATTAATCTTTCAGAAATTTCAACATTGCAGTCCTGGTGTAATACCATGATTACTCAGAAATACCAGAAATAAGGGCTACTTAAAACACAACTACACACCAACATGAGATTGGATCTTCTTCACACATTTCTATCAGTAAGGCATAGTAAAACAAACTCAATGCAGAAAATATGAGGATTCAACTGCCTCTTACGAAATCGTATTTAAAGAGAAATAACAACACCACTTTTGTTCCTACTAAAAAATTTTTCATGTTCATTTTTGGGGGCCTGGAATGATGGCTTAGCAGCTAAATCCCTGCCTTGTACATGCCGGGATCCCATAAGGGCGCCAGTTCATGTCCGGCTGCTCTACTTTCCATTTAGCTCCCTGCTTGTGGCCTGGGAAAGCAGCAGAGAACTGCCCAAAGCCTTGGGACCCTGCACCTGTTTCGGAAACTCGGAAGAGGCTCTGGGCTCCTGGCTTCGGATTGGCTCAGTTCTGACTGTTGCAGCCACCTGGCAAGTGAACAATGGTCAGAAGATCTTTCTGTCTCTCCTTCTCTCTGTAAATCTGCCTTTCAAATAAAAATAAATCTTAAAAAGTTTCAGGGAACATACAGCTCAAATTCTAATAAAAAATAATAATAAAGTTTATTTGTATCTACTTGAAGGCAAAGTGACAGAGACATTGATTCCATCTGCTGGCTCATTCCTCAAATGCCCACAGTCAGGCCTGGGCCAGGCTGAAGACAAGAGCCTGAAGCTCCATCCAGGTCCACCTCCTGGGGCAGCCATCAGCTCCCTCTAGGGATGTCTCAGCAGGAAGCTGGATCCTGAGAGGAACAGGCAACTCAAACTGATGGCACTCTTGATATGCATGCAAGCCTCTCAAGGAGAGGATTCAGCCTTCCCCAACAACACTTACACAACCAACAGTTCTTGCAATCCTAAAAAAATCTTTAACAGTATTATCTGGCTTTGAAAGCAAAAAAAGGAAAAAAAAAAAACCTGATAAAACACTGCTCTGGAAACTAATATTCCATGAATGGTTTTATGCCGATTAAAAGACTCACCAAAGCACCTACAAGTGCAAAATTTCAGCACGATTACTTTGAAAATACTTCTGATGAGCTTTTAATTGGGGGGGGGGGAGGACCATAAAAACTGACACTCTGGGCCCAGTGTGGCAGCCTAGTGGGTAAAGTCATTGCCTTGATTGCGTTGGGATCCCATATGGGAGCCTGTTTATGCCCCAGTTGCTCCAATTCCCTTCCAGCTCCCTGCTCGTGACCCGGGAAAGCAGCAAGCGATGGCCCAAAGCTTTGAGATCCTGCACCTGTGTGGGAGACCCCTGAGAGACTCCCGGCTTCAGATATGCTCAGCTGTGACTGTTCAGCCTCTTGGGGAGTGAACCAGCAGACAGAAGATCTTTCTCTCTGCTTCTCCTTCTCTCGGTATATATGCCTTTCTAACAAAAATACATCTTAAAAAACGACAACAGCAACAATTGATCCATCTTTTAAAGATGTTTGCTATTTTGCAACTTTCACATAAAAATCTTTAAAGGACTTGCACACCTCCCCCCACCACCCCAGAAGAGGCATCTGAAATCTGTATACAAAAGTGCTATTCACAATAGTTAAGAAATGAAAACAATCTAGATGTCCATGAATTGAAAATGCAGAGGGCAAGTTTTTGGCACAGCAGGTTAGGTGACCCCTGCTGCACATAGCTTATACCTCATCCCAGCGCCTGGATTTAACCCCCAGCCTTCAAGCACAGCGACCTGCTGAAGCACACCCTTAGACACAGCAGATGACGGCTCTCTAAGCCCTTCCCATCCAATTTGGAAAAAAGACAGTAAGTTCCCAGAACTTGCAGAAATTTTCCAATAAAATCAATTTTTTAAAAAGTGTTTTAAAAGCTAAGGCAAAGAGAAAGGATTCTGGATGTTTACACTATAGAGAATAATGTTCGAGAAGACAGATATTTACTTTGATTTGATCATTTTACTTAGTAAATAAAAACCACTGTAGAGTGCCCTATAAATACTGTTATTTTTATGCTAGTTTTTAAAAAGCAAGCTCAAATGACTTAGTCCCATCAGTAACACATAAACAATGAAAACTGCTGTCAGCACTTTACTCACCCGTTTGGGACCACTAAAAATTTTTCTGGTATTTTCCTTTGATTTATCTCCTTGTTTATTTATGGGTTTCTTCACACTTTCAGGCACGCCAGGCAAGTCCTCTGTAAAATCCAAGTTTTCTGAAATGGTAACCAAAACTAGCTAGCTTTCTAATATTTTAAATTATCTACCAGTCAACCTATAGAGTTGTCTTTTTTTGTTTTTTACTTATTGTGGGAAGAAAGAGTAAACAAAGTAAAAGTAGCATAAAACACAGAAAATAATCTCATCATTACTCTGCTCAACCCTGTTCTTAAGAGAAAACCAGAAACCTGGTTAGTTGTCTGTTCTCTATTTTTACTTCGTGTAAATGGTAAAATACCATCTTTTCCAAAACTATTGTCCCACATCACAGCTCATGCAGCTGTTGGGTATCTGTCAATGCTGACGTGGGTATGATCTCATTTATACAAACAAGATAAAGTGCGATCTACCTTTAACATTTTTCTAAACTCTAAATCCAGAGTCATGCTGGACCTCAAACAATGGCTGTTTGCATTTACAAAGAAGGGTATATTTTAAAAAGAAGATTAAAAATAGTCATCCTGGGCACTGGTTCTAATCCCAGCAGCCCTGCTTCCCATCCAATTCTCTGCCTGTGGCCTGGGAAAGCAGTGAAGGACGGCCTTAGGACCCTACACCCTCGCGGGAGACCTGAAAGAGGCTCTGGGCTCCAGACTGGCCAAACTCCAGCTGTTGTAACCACTTGGGGAGTGAAACAGCAGACAGAAGATCTTCCTCTTTCTCTCCTCCTCTCTGTATATCTGACTTTGCAATAAAATCTTAAAAAATAAACCTTAAAAAAAAGCCCTCCTTGGCAAAAAATTTAAAGTTACCTAACACAACCTAATTCAACGATCTATGCCTCTTTGATAAAATAAGAGATAACATTATTTTACAAACAGTTATTTAAAAAATAAGGACTTTCCTCTAGCTTAACTCTGCAAAATGATTACTGTCTCACATATCATGTGACAAGTCTAACTTCAACTTTGGATGCCAAATTAGAGCCCAATTTTGGTCTCTTATTTTCAAATGTTATTCACTCTAATTTCAAGGTTCTAAATGGCAATCTAATTTAAAAGTTTGGAAATATCTGCCACAGGGATAGCACAAGAGCTAAGTAAATTGCAGCAGGACGAGAACCTCCGTGCAGGAGAGCACTGCCCTCCTGAGAGGACTGCCACAAAGGGTGTCCTGTCCAGCCAAACCCTGAGGGACGAGGAAGGCACTGCTAACTGCCCTTTGGCACAAGGGATTCAAGGCAACTCCTGATAAACTCTGCTAATATCCTTGTTTTTTTCTGCTTCTGTTAAGTTAAAAACATTTTTTAGAACAGGGAATACTAGTGGCCCAGGAGCCACTTGTAACAATTAGAGCACATAAAGGAAAATGGGAAGTCATCTCAAGAACGAGATGCCCAACAGGAGATCTGTGGATGCTGTAATGATGCTAGCACCCGTGGTGACACTTCTGTGGGCCAGCACACACAAGCCACTCAGCAAACCAGTCCTGAAGGCGTGTATTTGCCCCACACTGGAAAGTCAGTCCGTCCACAGAACCTCTGCCAGGTAACGATGACTTACTGACAGCAGACTTGACCTTTGGCTTGTCTTTGACAGTGGAAACTTGAACTTGAGAGCCTCCAGTCATTGCTGGGCCTATTATCTTAACAAAGTTTCACTGTTTAAAGTAATAAAATACATGTGGTACTTTTCTAGTTTACTAAACCACCTGAAGAGCATTTGAGAAAACACTGGATATTTCCTAGCTTAGAGCCCATCACAAAAATGTTTTTATTAAATTCAATTTTCTAGTTATTTCTTTCAACCTTTTCTTGTATCACCACTACATTTGGATTTTCAAAGTCAAAACATCAAGATGTATGATATTCCTACCTAAAACACAAGTTTTTAAAATCAGCAAGCACTAACTCAATTTAAACACAAATATGTAAAACTGCCAATCTACCAAACTGGTCCCTAACAACTTCAGGCCTGGTCACTAACATTTGAAATTGACCTTTGGAAAAGCAGATCCGGATACTGTGGTTCTGAATCAAGTGCAAATAAAATTAACTACGACAAATTAAAACTGTGGATCTTCTAAAAACTAAACTCTTAAATCTGAAAATAAACTTACTTATAGTTTTGGATTTTTCTTTACATTCTTACCTGCATTGTTAGCACTAGACTGACTGTCCTGGGAATTATCATTGCTTTCTGGGGGAGGCTGCAAGGAAGGTGATGGAGCTGTTTTAGTTCTTTTTTTGCTTGTCTTTCTTTCCATCTGATAGTCTTCATCTTCATCATCTTCACTTTCGCTGAGTTCATCAAAACCAAAATATTTGATTTTATAATTAGAACTTCCAGAACCGCCTTCATCACCTCCTGTCTCATCATGATCTTCAAAACCAAAAAACTCAAGTTTAACATCCTTTTTGGATTTAGTATTACTAGGTCTAAATCTAGTGGTGGTCTTGGAAGTTGCAATATCAGCCTTTTTTCTGAGTCGGCCAGCTTCTCCCAAATCCGCAGGAGTGGATGCGGTGAACTCATCCATGCTGCGTTCCATAGTATCCTGTATGGTAACATTACAGACTGACAAGCAAGACGGATGTAAAACAGTATAATCTCTAGTCCGTCCAACAGTCCCTCTAAAACTGGTCCCACTACTTACACCGCCTTTCTTTGCCTGATTCAGGCCATCTTTATTTGATTCACTATTTGCTTTGGCTAAGGCCTGACTGGTGCCGTCCATTAGCTTATCAAAATTGGATACTCCTTGCGTGGATTTTGCTTTATTGGCCCTACAGTACGTCCTGCAGTTGCTTGGCCTAAGAACACTTTGTACAATATCTTCCTCAATGGCTTCATTAGGATTTTCCAATTCATTTTTTAAATCCTCACCCTTCTCCAAAAGGGGATCACTATCCAAACTTAAAACACCATCTTCTGAGCTGACATCTTCGACATCGTTATCCCATTCATACAAACCAGTTCTCACAGCTCCCTTGACGGCACAAGTTTCTACTGGAGATCCGGACCTTTTCCCAAACTGGGAGTTCCAGGTATCATTTGTTTCCTTGATTTCCTCAGTTTTGTATGCAGGCGCCAGGGTGGTTTCAGAATTAAGTTTCTTAGTATTGTCTTCTGCATTTCTGTGAAAATGGTGGCTATTTCTCTCCTGCTCCTCACTAAAGCTGTCCATTTTCTCTGTAAGAATGAAGAATACAGTCAAAGGATGAAAGCGTAAATGTCATCAACACCAAACAAGAAAACTGGCTAATTAGTGCCTCAGAGCCATGCAAAATCACCTGCATACTTTAAATTACTGTTTACAGATCTGACCTTTCCATTCCTGCCGTTTCAGTACACAGCTCCGACTTACCTTTCCCTAGGCAAGCAAGTCCCTTAAAATTATCTTCCCAGACTCAAGACATTTTAGCAGTGCTAAGCAACTGCATCAATTCAAAATGACTATAAATGACTGCCAAACCTTCTCAGGGTACTAATAGCTTTTTAAATTAAGATTCATAAATTTCATTTTTAAAATTTTCTTTTAAAAATTTTCATTGGAAAGGCAGATTTACAGAGCGGAGGAAAGAAAGAGATCTTCCGTCGCTGGTTAACTCCCCAACTGGCCAAAACGGTTGGGGCTGAGTCTATCTGAACCAAGGAGCCAGGAGCTACTTAGGCATCTTGCACATCTGCAGTAGGTCCCAAGGTTTAGGGCTATCCCACTGCTTTCCCAGGCCACAAACAAGGAGCTGGATAAGAACTGAACAACAGGGACACCAACAAGTACCCAGACAGAATGTCAGAGCTCACAGGACGAAGATTAGCTAGCTGAACCATCGGGTTGGACCAGATTATTAAACTTTAAATTACATACAGAACCTAAACCAGTTTAACACAACTAATAAATCTTCATCTGGCTTAGGACTGCCCTCAAACTATGTCAATTTGGACTAGAAACCTGTCCATTGGATAAAATTTTTCTGGGTATTTCTATTCTCCCCCTCTGATCCATAAATTCCATATAAAAACCTGAAAGAACTTTCACAGTGGTTTTGGTGAGGCTACAATAGTCATTTATGCAAATCAGTAGGAGTAAATCTTAACCTGCCCTTCACTTTATGCTTCGTATTGCTGTTGCCTTAAATTTCTATCATTTGAAACAGTCTTTTAAACTTTCCAAATGAGAAATGCAACTGTGATTCAAACTGGTACTGTAATGAGTTCACTGGTCTGTACTGGGGGGGAAAAAAAAAATATATATATATATATATATTTACTCTAAGAAACAGTAAAACACCTTTAAAAAAGAAAAGCCATTATATGGCCATTTATACAGGATGGCACTGTGGCACAATAAGCCACAGTCTGCAGAGCTGGTATCTCACATGAACAATGAGTACTAGCTGCCCTACTTCTGATCCAGCTGCTGGTTTGCCAGGGAGGCGAGTGGAGGATGCCCTGGTTTCTTGGGTCCCTGCCTGGGAAATCCAAATGGAGTTCGAGGGTCCTGCCTTCAATTTGGCTCAACCTCAGTCCTTGTGTCCACGTGGGGGATGAGTCCATCTCTTTCTGCAATTCTACCTTTCCAGACAAATAAAACTTAAAAACAGAAAGCAAGAGCCTCATACGATGACTCAATTGGCTAATCCTCCCCAAGCGCCAGAATCCCATATGAGCACTGGTTCATGTCCTGGCTACTCCACTTTCCACCCAACTCCCCACTTGTGGGCTGGGAAAGCAGTAGAGGATGGCCAAGGCCTTGGGACTCTGCAACCATGAGTGAAATTCAAAAGAAGCTTCTGGCTCATGACTTCAGAACAGCTCAGCTTTGGCCATCATGGCCACCTGGAGAGTAAAGCAGCAGATGGAAAATCTTTCTATCTCTCCTCTCTGTAGATCTGCTTCTCCAACAAGAATAAATATAAAAAAACAAAAACAGAAAAAAAATATTTAAAATATCAGCAAACCATCAAATCTAAATGTACTTGGTGCTTTAAAAGGAGTCATTGCATAACATAAATTAATAATTTAAACATAAATTAACTGGCTAAGATTTATAATTACTTTCAAGAAAGCATATAATTGGGAGCCCGGCGGTGTGGCCTAGCAGCTAAAGTCCTCGCCTTGAACGCGCTGGCATCCCATATGGGCGCCAGTTCTAATCCTGGCAGCTCCACTTCCCATCCAGCTCCTTTCTTGTGGCCTGGAAAAGCAGTCGAAGACGGCCCAAAGCTTTGGGACCCTGCATCTGTGTGAGATACCCAGAAGAAGTTCCTGGATCCTGGCTTTGGATCAGCATAGAATCGGCCGTTGCACTTACTTGGGGAGTGAATCATTGGACGGAAGATCTTCCTCTCTGTATATCTGATTTTCCAATAAATAAATAAATCTTAAATAAATAAATAAATAAATAAATATAGCTACCAGGGTACCTCAGATATTTAAAAAAAAAAAAAGAAAGAAAGAAAGAAAGAAAGAATGCATATAATTGGCACAATGGCAAGCATCACCATTCCATAAGCGCTCTGGTTCATGTCCTGGTCCCTCCAGTTGCCACCCAGTTCCCTGATTATAGCTTGAGAAAGCAATGGAGGATGGCTTAAGTCTTTGGGATCCTGACCCCACATGGCAGACCCTAAGGGAGGTTCCTGGTTCCAGACCAGCTGAGCTCTGAACACTGTGGGGATTAGGTTAATGAACCAGCAGATGGAAAACCATTCTGTGTATCCCCTTCTCTCTGTACCTGCCTTTCCAATAAATAAGTAAATAAATAAACAAAGACATCTAATTTATGAACAAGAAAAGTCTGTTTTATTCTTTGATATTTCCCAAGTAAAGCTAAGCAACCAGTTTTCATAATTTCAAAGGACCAATCACTAATCATAACACACAAGGAAGCTAAAAATTAAAAGCTAAGTGTAGGACCCGGCGCAGTGGCGCAGTGGTTAAGGTCCTTGCCTTGCACACCCGGGATCCCATACGGGTGCCAGTTCTATCCCGGCAGCCCTGCTTTCCATCCAGCTCTCTGCCTGTGGCCCGGGAAAGCAGTCGAGGACAGCCCAAAGCTTTGGGACCCTGCACCCGTGTGGGAGACCCGGAGGAGTCTCCTGGCTTCGGATCGGCATAGTATCGGCCCGTTGCGCTCACGTGGGGAGTGAATCATCGGACGGAAGATCTTCCTCTCTGTCTATCTGCCTTTCCAATAAAAAAATAATAAAAATAAATCTTTAAAAAAAAAAAAAAACTAAGTGTAAAATCTGACATCAAGCGAAGGAGTGCTACTAATATTTGTCACAAGGATAAGCAGCACTGGAGCTCAGCCAAGACCTGTAACTTCAGGAGTTCTCCAGAGTTTCAATTTCCTTGTAGTCCAGCAGAGACTCACTAAGCAAATTTATCTCACATAGCTACTAAATGAACACCTTTGGGGACATCCAGCGAACGCCTGGTATACTTAGCCATATGCGGGTCTCAGAGAAGTCACTAAAATGTTTAAATTACATCATTTTTATATTTCTGAAGTATTCTATTATCTTCGTGTCACAAAATTTATTTAATCATTAGCTGTATAAACAAACATGCTTAGGACTACAGAAGAGTTTTTTAAATATAAACATTATTACAGGGCCAACTGTGGTAGCCTAGCAGCTAAAGTCCTCCCCTTGCACAAACCGGAATTCTATACAGATGCCAGTTCTAATCCCGGCAATACCACATCCCATCCAGCTCCCTGCTGGTAGCCTGGGAAAGCAGTAGAAAATGGCTCAAAGCCTTGGGATCCTGGCTCCTGGCTTCGGATTGGCTCAGCTATAACCATTGCAGCTACTTGGGGAGTGAATCAGTGGATAAAACATCTTCCTCTCTCTATCCTCCTCTCTGTATATCTGACTTTCCAATGAAAATATATAAATCTTAAAAAAAAAGTGAGCCATCACCTCCTGGGTGCATCAGCAGAAAGGCAGACCAGAAATGGAGAAGCTAGAACTCAAACTAGGACCACAATACAGTATGTCAGCATCATAAATAAAGTCTTAATCAACTGGAATGCTGGAAATCTGCCTTCATAAGAAAATAAACTTTAAAAAGAGAAATATCCTATGCCCACTGGTTTACCCAAGTGGCCGCAAAGGCTGGAGCTGAGCCAATCCAAGCCAGAAACCAGAAGACAGGAACCTCTGGTCTGCCACATGGGTGCTGGGTCCTAAGGTTGGGCAATCCTCCACTGCTTTCCCAGGCCACAAGCAGAGAGCTGATGGAAAGTGGAGGTGCTGGGATATGAACCAGTGCCCACATAGGATCCCAGCACATGCAAGACAAGGATTTAAGCACTAGGCCATCATGCTGGGCCCTTGGAAGAGTCTTCATTTTATAGAGAAACAGATAATTTCCTCAAAAATAAAACAACAAATAGTATCAAAACTTGTAATCTGAGTATATATGAATTTTGTAGGAATGGAGTACAAAAATAAGGTTATTTAAGGATTCCCTAGGAAAGAAAATTCTTTGTAATACTTAGAATTTCAGCGGTTCCATAAAACCTGTCAGTGTTTTTAACAGTATTCGGATATTCAAGAACATTATTATAGTGCAAAAAAGTTTTCAAATACTCTAAAATTTTCAATTCTTTCTAGCTGGTTTAAAAGATAAGAGAAAGAACAAAATGTACATAGGAAATCAGTGAACAGTGAACATAGTATTTGAAAATCTGTACAAAAAAGAATTGTTCAATAAAGGAAACTGGAAAATTTGAGTAAAATTAAGTTGCTTCAGTGATTCAAATATTTAAATAACTTTAAATGAACGAAAGATTAAACCACTTATATATTATAAAATAAAAGGGGATTTTTTTTAAAAGATTTATTTATTTTTATTGGAAAGTCTGATACACAGAGAAGGAAAGACAGAGAAAGATCTTCCATCTGCTGTTTCATTCCCCAAGTGGCCACAATGGCTGGTGCAGCGCTGATCTGAAGCCAGGAGCCAGGAGCTTTCTCCGGGTCTCCCACACGGGTCCAGGGTCCCAAGGCTTTGGGCTGTCCTTGACTGCATTCCCAGGCCACCAGCAGGGAGCTGGATGGGAAGCTTTGCCGCCAGGATTGGAACTGGTACCCATATGAGATCCTGGTGCATGTAAGGCGAGGACTTAAGTCTCTAGGCTACCACACCAGGCCCAAAAGGGAATTTTTTTTTTAAGCTCAATGCAGTAAGCCATCCCAAAGAATAAGTATCACTTTTTCTCTGATATAAAGCAACTTTCACGCAAAATACAACATAAATAGACATGTAAGTAACTAAATATGTACATATATTCCAAGAGAACAACTGTATAATGGAGACTAGCATACCCACAAGTGAAGCTACACTGCAGCATGTGGGTGCAGCTGGTACCATATGAGTGCCAGTTCGAGTCCCATCCGCTGCACCTGTGATCTAGCTCCCTGCTTACAGGGAAAGCAGCAGGATGGCTCACTTGGACCCCTGCACTGACATGGGAGACCTAGGGGGAAGCTCCTGGCTCCTGTACCGATAGGCCCAGCTCTGGTTGTTGCATTTAGGGAGTGAATCAGCAGATGGAAGACCTCTCTCTGCTTCTCCTTCTCTTGGACTCTTCCTTTCAAATAAAGGTGAATAAATCTTAACAAAAAAAAAAAAAAAGGAAAGAGTCTGCTTATATAACATCTTTAAAAATGTGCAACTCAGGCCCGGCGCGGTGGCGCAAGTGGTTAAGGTCCTCGCCTTGCACGCCCGGGATCCCATATGGGCGCTGGTTCTAATCCCAGCAGCCCCGCTTCCCTTCCAGCTCCCTGCCTGTGGCCTGGGAAAGCAGTCGAGGATGGCCCAAAGCTTTGGGAACCTGCACCCGCGTGGGAGACCCGGAAGAGTCTCCTGGCTTCGGACCGGCATAGCATCGACCCGTTGCGCTCACTTGGGGAGTAAAACATCGGATGGAAGATCTTCCTCTCTGTCTCTCCTCTCTGTATATCTGCCTTTCCAATGAAAAAATAATAAAAATAAATCTTTAAAAAAAAAAAAATAATGTGCAACTCAACATATTAATTCCAAAAAGTATACTTTACTGAGACAAGTCCTTTCTCAAGACACATAACAAAATTCACATTCATACACACAAAACTTAAGCATAGGAAAAAAAAAAAAGGTGAAAACAGGGACAAGTGTTATGGCACAGTGGACTATGCCCCTGTGTGACACACCTGCCCTGGGATCAGAGCGCTGGTTCCAGTCTGGGCTGTTCCGCTGTTCTGATTCAGTTTCCTGCTGCTGCTCTCAGAACACAGATACCAGTCCAAGTACTGTATACTTGGACTCCTGTCACCCACATCTGAAGACCTGGATGGAGGTCTGGGTCTTTGGCCTGACCTAGCCCTGTGTTACTAGTGGCTTTTGGTGAGTGAATGAATCAGCAGATGGACCTCTCTTTCTTTTTCTTTCATATAAACAAAACTAAAAAAGAAGTGAAAAATAGTAACAGCATTATTTTTAAAAGAGCTGATTTTCTTGATTTAAAAGTTTTTAATCAAATTCCTGTGAACTGAAGACCTAAACATGAGAGAACAGTAGAAATGTTAGAGGTCCAGTGCGGTGGAGCAGAGTGGTGGTGCTGGTATCTCATAAAGTGCTTCAAGTTCTGGGTGCCGTGTTTCCAACCAGCTTCCTGGGAACAGCCCTGGCCGCCAAGTACACTCCTTTTAAAGGTTTCACACTGGGGAGAATGGGATGTGTGCCAAGCATGACAGGCTAAGCCTCTACCTGCAGTACCAATACCCCATACAGATGAATCTGGTTGCTCCATTTTTTCATCTAGTTTCCTGCTTATGTCCTGGAAAAGCAGCAGAGGCTGACCCAAATCCTTGTGCCCCTGCACCCCATGAGAGGCTCCCAACAGGTTCAACTCTGGCTATTGTGAGCATTTATGAAGTGAACCAGCAGGCAGAAGATCTCTCTCTTTCTCTAACTTGGCCTCCCAAATAAAAAACGAATCTTAGAAAACTTTTGCCATGGGGCTGCACTGTAGTGCCACAAATGGAGATATACCTAGTTCCAGTCCTGGCTGCTCCGTTTCTGATCTACCTCCCAGCTCATGCACCTTTGAAGGCAGTGCAGGATGGCCAAAGTGCTTGGGTCCTCGTACCTGTATGGGAGATCTGGAGGAGGCTCCTGGCTGCTGGTTTAAGCAAAAGACCTGACCCTGTCTTTAAAATAAATATTTTTTAAAAGATTTATTTGTTCTTATTGGAAAGGCAGATATACAGAGGAGAGACAGAGAAAAAGATCTTCCATCCATGGCTGCAATAGCCAGAGCCGATCCAAAGCCAGGAGCCTCTTCCAGTTCTCCCACATGGGTGCAGGGTTCAAGGCCTAGGGCCGTGCTCAACAGTTTTCCCTGGCCACAAGCAGGGAGCTGGATGGGAAGCGGAGCAGCTGGGATACGAACTGGCACATGCAAGTTGAACATTTAGCCTATCATACCAATGTGATATTTAGGCTATCACACCGGGCCCAACAGCAAACATCGTTAACTGGTTGGTCCTTCCTTACACTTGTTCTCCCTCTCACTCTGCTCTGACCTTGGCCCAGGAAGAGCCGAACAGGACAAAGGAGTTACCTTCCCATTATTCCTCCAGGGTAGCATCCCCCCTGGTTTCCCGACATTGCTCCCACAGCTTTGTAAACAGTAATCCTATGAATAAGCCCTGCCCCAACACCAGATTTGGGCATAGCATGTTTTCAGCTGAGACCTGAACTGACAAAGATACAAACTTTAAAAATATATGAGCAGCGGGCCCGGCGCCGTGGCCTAGCAGCTAAAGTCCTTGCCTTGAACACGCCAGGATCCCACATGGGCGCCGGTTCTAATCCTCACAGCTCCACTTCCCATCCAGTTCCCTGCCTGTGGCCTGGGAGAGCAGTCAGGGACGGCCCAAAGCTTTGGGACCCTGAACCCGTGTGTGCGGGAGAACCGGAAGAAGTTCCTGGATCCTGGCTTTGGATTGGCATAGCATTGGCCGTTGCGCTCACTTGGGAAGTGAATCATTGGACAGAAGATCTTTGTCTCTCCTCCTCTTTGTGGATCAGACTTTCCAATAAAAATAAATAAAATCTTTAAAATATATACATACATATATATGAGCAGAAAATTTATTAAGAAGGGAGAGCAAATTCAGACAGACAAAAAGCCTGAGAGAATACGTGAGCAAAGGTTGGCAACCACCGCTCCAGGAAAACTTGCCATTTAAGCCACCAAGACCCTCGTCTGTTTCTTCAGCTCAGGATCCGAAATGTAAACACGGCTCATCAGCTACCTCTGTACTCCATCCACACTCATACCGTGTCTGCACTTCCTGCCCATCTGCCCATCCAACGGCACACTGCCACCACAGGAGAGACCAGGGCATCCCATCTGCCACCTCCTTGCCCTGCTGCCACCTGACCTTTCAGTTTGGATTCTACAAAACCGTCACTCCTCCATCTTACTATAAAAGTCCTCTGTGAAGGCTTACGCCATCTAGCTACTTTCTAATCTTCCTGATACCTTCTATTCTCCAACTACTTAATACAGGATGCATTTATTTAGTGCTTTTACACTAGGTTTAAACTCCACCCCTCCATTCTAGTTTTGCTATTATCCTGAATTCCCTCCAAATTCCAACTCGAGCCTCCCAAGTTATTTTTTTTTCTTTAATATTTATTTTTTATCTACTATTTGAAAGGCAGACTTAAGATGAGGGACAGAAAAAGGTATGGTCTGGTTTACTCCTCAAATGGCTGCAACGGTCAGGGCTGAACCAGCTGAAGCGAGGAGTCCAGAGCTGCTTTCAGCTCCCCATCGGTGCAGGACCCAAGCACTCAGGCCAGCCTCCAGTGTTTGCCCAGGTGCATTAGCAGGCAGCTGGATCAGAAGCAGAGCAGCAAAGCCTGGCTTGACAGCTTAATGGCTAAACTGTCACTTGAAAGTACCAGGATCCGAAGGTGCCAGTTCATACCCTGGCTGCTCCACCTCTCTTCCAGCTCCCCACTTGAGGCCTGGGAAGGCAGCTGGGAATGGTGTAAAGCCTTGGAACCCTGCAAAAACCTCCCTACTCCCATGGAAGACCCAGAAGAAGCTTCTGTGTGCTGGATTCAGATCAGCTCAGCTCCAGCTGTACTAGCCACTTGATGATTGAACCAGTAGATGGAAGATCTTTCTCTCTGTTTCTCTTTCTCTCTGTAAATCTGACATTCCAATCAAAATAAATTTTTTTAAAAAACAAAAATAAAAAGAATCATCCCATCTTCCCCAGTCTCACTAATTATCACATACATTGCTACCCAAAAAGCATCTGAGCTTTCTCATATTTTTGAGAGACAGTCAGACAGGTAGACAGACACAAAGCTCCCATCCACTGTTCTTTACCCCCCAAATACCTACATAAGCCAAGGCCGGGCCCTGAATCCAGGCACTCAAACCACATCTCCTGTGTTGAATGACTGGAACCCATCTACCTGAGCTATCACCACTGCCCCCAAGTGTGGATTAAGAAGAAAATGGAATTGGAAATGGAGCCAGGATTCAAATTCAGGCACTACAACACAGGAGGTATACATCCTACCAGCAGTGTAAACCACTGCACCGGGTGCTGGCCCCAAGGAACTTCAACAACTGATTCAACTTGCCTGCTCCAGCACTACATTTTGCACTTTGATTCATAACAGGACGTTCCGCATATTATCCCTCTATTCTCTCTGTCCTATCAGTTCTACCTGGGTGCTAAACATTCAAATTCCACAGTCCTTCAATTTCTTACTCTCCAGGCAATATGCTAAATTCCCTTTCTTCTTCATCTCTTCGGATCACATGTTATCTGACAAAATACCAATCCAAAATAACTCTAATTATCCTATACATGCTGCATTCTATGCAGGGGGCCTACTAAAGGAAGGAGAAACACACACAATGGCTACCGAATCTCTAATACAGCTCATTCTCCTGTTTTAGGTAGCATTTATTAAACCCTTTCCCACTCTCCTTAATTGTCCCCAAGTTACTGTGCTCTTCTCTCTCCCTTTCAGAAATAACCAGTCACTTACTTACAAAAATAGAACTATAGGCTCAGCACAATGGCTCAACTGGTTAGTCCTTCCCCTGCAAGTACCAGGATCCCATCTAGAGGCCAGTTTACGTCCTGGCTGCTATACTTCCCTTCCAGCTCCCTGCTTATGGCCTGGGAAAGCAGTGGAGGACGGCCCAAAACCTTGAGACCTTGTAACCCTGTAGGAGACCCTGAAGAAATTCCTGGCTCCTGGTTTCAGATCAACTCAGCTCCAGCCAACGAGGCTATTTGGGGAATAAACCTAGTGGAGAAAGATCTTTGTCTCTTCTCTTTGCCTTTCCAATAAAAACAAATAATCTTTTTTAAATTTTTAAAGAACTACAAACCAATCAAAGCCTTCACCTCTTGCCATCTCTCCTTCCACTAAGCTCATCTTTTCCCCATCATTCCTCCTGTATGGTAAACACAGAATCCCTTCTCCCAAGGCCTCTCCCCACATATTAGCACCCATTTCTCAAAGCTCTCCTGTGCATTAAAACCTTCCAGACAGCCCAGCGTGGTAGGCCAATAGGTAAACTTACTGCCTAGCACATGCGCCAGGATCCCAAATGGGTGCCGGTTCATGTCCCAGCTGTTCCATCTCCCATCCAGCTCCCTGCTTATGGCCTGGGTAAACAGTATAGGACCACCCAAGGCCTTGATACCATGCACCCACACAGGAGACTTGGAAGAAGCGCTAGCTCCTGGTTTCAGATCAGCTCAGCTCCGGTCATTGCGGCTACTTGGGAAGAGAACCAACAGACAGAAGATCTTCCTGTCTCTCCTCTCTGTAAATCTGAATTTCCAATAACAATGAATAAATCTTTTAAAAAATAAAACCCTTCCAAAGGAGCCAGTGCTGTAGTGTAGCAAGTGAAGCTGCCACTTGTTAGGAGATATTTCATATGGCAACCAGATGGAAAGCTGGTCATGTCCCAGCTCTCTGCCTACAGACTGGGAAAAGCAGAGATGGTCCAAGTGTGTGGATCCCTGCCACTCACAGGGGAGACCTGGATGGAGCACCTGCTTTTGGCCTGGACTGGTACTGCCCACTGTTACCATTTGAGGAATGAACCAGCAAATGGAGGATCTCAGTCTTTTCCTGTTTGTGTCTCTTGTCTTTCAAATAAATAAATAAATCCGGATTTAAAAAGCAGTAAGGGGTCACTAGATTTTTTTTGTTAATTCCAGAACCGTTCATACCCCTCTAGCTGCCTTTCTTGTCACCTCTGAAGATCTTGACTAATGGCACAGACACGAGTATCCCACTCCGTCACGCCCTTGATGACTCAGATCTAAGCTGCAAAGGCGAAGCCCCCTTGTCCTCACTTCAGCTGACTTTGCCGCAGCTCTCAGACTCAGGGGGCCCTTGCACAGACGCTTCACTGCTGGCTGCTGAAGCACGCCACTGGCTTCCTTTCCCTTCAGCAGCTCGAGCTGCTGCGACTTCATTTCCTTTTCCAGCTTCTTGTTTTTCTGGCTATTCAATACTAGAAATTCTTCACAGCTCAGTTTTAACACTGCTTTCCTTTCACACTGACCTTAATGACTTTAACTGATTTTGTATTTTCAAGTGATATCTATATTCTGAATTTCAGGTTTCTCATCTCAAACCAAGACTTTTCATCCAACTTCACCCCCAAGACCTGGCAGTTAAGTAGTGTAATTTCAGATATCTCAAGTGCAACTGAAAGCATTAACTTTCCCTTACACTGCCCTCTGTCTCAATAACTCGACCATCTGCTCACTTGCTCCTGTCCCATACCTGGGACTCACTGCCTTCTTCATCTGCAAGCCATCAAGCCCTGCAGTTCTGTCTTTGTGCATCAACAGGTCTCAGGTTAAATGTCACTCCTGCCTACACACCTCCACCCGCAGAGGCTGCAAATAAACTTACTATGCACTCCCATGGCACCCCACAGTTTTCATACTTTTCAGTCCATTTGTTATCCTGGATTCTGTCTTCCCCAGTGGAACATGAAAAAGCCAAGAACCAGGCCAAGCCCTGACATGGCGGTTAAGACAACACTTAAAACACCCACATTCCAGATCCTTGTGAATTCCAGCATCAAGATAAAACTGATGTTACAGTAACAGCATATTGTTTTACATTTTGACTTTCAATAAACCAATGAATTAAGTTCACACTTATCAGAAGACAAAAGCACCATACTAAAAGACAACTCTAGATGTTTCAGAGATCTAAAAAATTCACTCAAGTCGTTTGAATTCTGAACTATGCTTTATATGACAGAAATGAAGTCTGCTGGGGCCTGGCATAGTGGCATAGATGGCCTAGAGGCTAAAGGCCTTCCCTTGAATACCCGGGATCCCATATGGGCGCCAGTTCTAATCCCAGCAGCCCCACTTCCCATCCAGCTCGCTGCCTGTGGCCTGGGAAAGCAGTGGAGGACAGCCCAAATGCTTGGGACTCTGCACCCACATGGGAGACCCGGATGAGCTCCTGGCTCCTGGCTCTGGATTGGCTCAGCTCAAGCCATTGCAGCCACTTGGGGAGTGAACCATTGGATGGAAGATCTTCCTCTGTCTCTCCTTCTCTCTGTATATCTGACTTTCCAATAAAAACAAATAAATCTTAAAAAAAAGTCTGCTTTACATGTGATTAAATATAAATATATAAAAGGCTTAGCACAAAGAACTTAAAAAATCAAAGTTCTTTTATGTACTTCCCTTAAAAAATTGATTTTAGGTATGACTTAAATGTATTTCTTGTATGAAATACATTTAAGAAATACATTTAACATCTAAAGGCATCTGGATACTGTATTTTCAGGATTTTAGGATTTTAAAAATAGTCCAATAATCACTTGTGCTTTATCCAATGTATAAATGACAATCTCATCTAAGGTCTCAAGTCTTGGCTTACTTTACATTTTCAGGAACAATTTAATTCCCTTTCTAAAAATCACTTTCAGTTTGAAATCAGAAGTTCAATTTCCTAACACTGCATTACTATACCTTAAACAAATATTTAGTACAGCTTTAAGCAAATAAGAAAAAATTTACTGGCTAAAAACCCAGTCATACAAATTAAGAGCCTATGCCATAGTTATCTCACTACTTGGCAGGACATGCAAACTGAATCCCAGCTGGCTGGCAAGGAAAATGTGCCAAGCAGAAATACAAGTCTTTGCACACTTTATTCTAGAGTCCAGATGAACAAAGATAGAAAATAGAAGTGGCCTCACATAACAGCAAAGAGAAGCTTCTGTTAAACCTCTAATGGGCACAGCCTAGGACTCCAAACTTTAAATACCTGACATCTCAGAAGGTTAAACTGCAGCTCCTGCTATCTGTAAGTGGCACAACTGGCTGACAACTCACTGCTTTTAACAGCAACTGGAAACAGTTTACTGCTTTTAAAATTAAGCATTCAATACAAAAGTATATGCAGATAAAATTAGAAATCCTTCATCTGCTTTAAAATACTCCAGTGGGTAAAAGCTGGAGAGGTGTGGGTAGGCACTGTGGGTTCACTCACCCCCTGGGGTGCCTGAATCCGTATCTGACTACCTGAGATGGAGTCCTACCCGATTCCAATCCAGCTTGCAGCTTGACGAGCCTGCAGCAGATGATGGCCCAAGGATCTGTGTTTTTGCCACCTACGTGGGAGACCCATACAGTTCCTAGTTCTGGAACTGGACCAGCCCTGGCTGTTGGGCATTTCAGGAGTTAAAGAGGTTGGAAACCCTATAATTCCTCCTTTCAAAGAAGTAAAACTTGCACAAATTACAAAAAAAAAAATTAGTGGCTGGCATTAGAGAGCATCAGGTTAAGCTGCCTCTTATAATGAGGGCATTCGACATCTCAGTGCAGGTTGCCGTCCCAGTTGTTCCAGTTCCAATCCAGTCCCGTGCTAATGTCCTTAGGAAAGCAGTGGAGGATGGCTCAAATGCTTACTTAGGTCCCTGGATCCACACGAGACGAAACTCCTGGCTTCAGCCTGGCCCAGCTTTGGCCATTGTAGGTGTTTGGGGAATGAATCGCAGATGGGAGATCGACCAACCCATCTCACAGCCAACTCTGCCTTCCAAATGGATACATTGGTTGATTCATCTTTCCTGGAATTGGCGATGTTACCTTAGCACCTGCTCATTCAATCATTCTACTTTGAAATCTGAGGTACTCTGGAGAAAAAATGTTTAAGACTCTGGAAATTTTTAAACCGATAAATAAAGTAAATAAAACATTACTTCCTCAAATAAATAAAAGATAAGTAGTTTATAGTGCTTACCATAAACTGACAACTATTCAAGCTGGACAACTAAATACACAAGATTCCTGTATTATTCTATTTTTACATGTCATGTGTCAAAATTTCATAATAAAATGTTTCTTGTACATTACAGGGTAGAACATTCTAGCAACTCAAGCCCTCTGAACAGTTTTTATTTCCAGCTCATAAGCTTGCTTCTGATTCCGTAAACCATTAAGCATTTGTTTATGAAATAGCAATTATTGGGCCCGGCACGATGGCATAGTAGTTAAGATCCTCGCCTTGAACGCGTCGGGATCCCATATGGGTGCTGGTTCTAATCCTGGTAGCTCCACTTCCCATCCAGCTCCCCACTTGTAGTGTGGGAAAGGAGTCAAGGATGGCCCAAGGCCTTGGGACCCTGCACCCACGTGGGAGACCTGGAGGAGGTTTCTGGCTTCTGGCTTCAGATAGGTGAAGAACTGTCCATTGCGTTCACTCGGGGAGTGAATCATCAGACGGAGGATCTTCCTCTGTCTCTCCTCCTCTCTGTACATCTGCCTTTCCAATAAAAATACATAAATCTTAAAAAAGAAAATAGCAATTATTGTATGCTTCATCATGATCCCATCCTGAGTCTCTTCTTCAAATTCGTCAAAAAATTTCAAAGCACTGCCCTGATAAACTACTTCAGAAAGTTTAACAGTGTCCAAAACAATTACATATTCCTCCAGAGAGATGGACTCAAAAAAAAAAAACCATATTAGGCCCAGTGCAGTGGCGTTGCAATTAAAGTTCTCGTTTTCCATCACATGCTAAGATACCATACGGGTGCCAGTTCTAATCCTGGTGGCCCCACTTCCCATCCAGCCCAAAGCCCAAACCTTGGGACCTGGCATCCATGTGGGAGACCCAGAAGCTGTGGATCCAGATAAGCTCAGGTCTTGCCATTGCAGCCACTTACAAAGTGAATCATTGGACGGAAGATCTTCCTCTCTGTCTCTCCTCCTCTCTGTATATCTGACTTTCCAATGCAAATAAAATAAATCTTAAAAAAAAAAAGTATAATAATACCATGTATAATTATGAGCTTGGATAAGTTCTTATGGCTGATGCAATGTAAATTATGCTGCAAAAAATGGTAGTACTGTCCAGCAACGTTCCACTGGAAGGATGCTAATGCAACTTAATCTGGGCACTTTGAACAAGCTGCTGATAAAACTGCCAAAAGGTTCTTAAATGAAATGCCTAAATATAGCCAGCTAGATTTCTTAGACTCAAATAAGTATGTAAGTATTTTTATCCAAAGAAAGAATCCAAAACTTTCAGGATTCTCACAAGGGTCCCTAGAATGAAAAAAAAGTTAAGAATACTTGAGATTGAGATCTCTTTTATTAAAGACTTAGGTTTCAGATTCTAAAATTACAAGGTTTTCAGAGTGAGAAGTAACGACAATCTGACACGTAAGGGGAAAGCGGTTGGCACCATGGCAGAGGAGCTCAAGCCTCCACCTGCGGTGCCTGACGTGTGATGTAAGGTCAAGTCCCAGCTGCCACTTCTGATCCAGCTCCCTGCTAATGTGCCTACAAAAGCAGCAGGAGACAGTCAAAGTCCTTGGGCCCCCAAAATCCACATGGGAGGCCAGGAGGAAGCTCCAGCTCCTGGCTTCGGAAGGGCCCAGCATCAGCCACTGCAGCCATTTGGGGAGTGTCACAACAGAAGGAAAATCTGTCTCTCCTTTCTGTAAATCTGCCTCTCAAACAAAATAAATCATAAATATAAAAAAACAGGTAGCCTAGTGGCTAAGGCCTTGCCTTGCCCGCACCAGGATCCCATATGGGCGCCAGTTCATGCCACAGGAGCTCCACTTCCCATCCAGCTCCCGGCTTGTGGCCCGGGAAAGCAGTCGAGGACGGCCCAAGGCCTTGGGACCCTGCACCCACATGGGAAACACAGAAAAGGCTCCAGACTCTTGACTTCAGATTGGCTTAGCTCTGGCCGTTGCAGCCATGTGGTGGGGAGTAAACCAGCGGATAGAGGATCTTTCTCTTTTTCTCTCTCTGTATCTAACTTCCCAATAAAATGAGTAAATCTTTTTTAAAAATCTTAAATTTAAAAAGCAAAGAAAGACTCCCAAAGTTTAAAAGGAGCCAAAAAAATGGAAGGCTTTGGCAAAAGCATTCTCACGATATATCCAACTTGCACATACCCAAAGTTAGAAACAGTTGATACCTAACCTGCACACACTAGCAATAAGGTGAGACTATATCATTGGCACTATTATGAAAAGTCAAAGCACGCCTTCAGACCCTGTTTCTCATCCCACAGGGGACATGCCAGGGGTGCTATAACTTAGTTACCAAAGGAAAGGAGGAAAAAGGTTCAGAGTACCACAGCATTCCCTTCCTACTAGGAAGGAAAACAGCAAGACGCTCCTGAACATCTGGGTATCTGTGTTTCAGTGTCCATTTTAATGGAGTCTGAATCCACAGTCCACCGAATCAGCATCAGAACTACAATCAAGCCGGATTAGGAAACGCTACCTCATTCCATAGAAAACTACACCTTCATTCCCATCAGTCGGCTTCCCACACAGCGTGGACATACTGCATGCAAAGCTATACCATCAGCAAAGCAACATAAGCAACCACTGCCTATGAGCATTTCAACTGCTACATTCCTGTTCCCTCACTGTATGAATGAATACTCTACACACGACCATCTGCCAATGACATCCACTCTCCCAAAGCCAACATGCTCAAGGAAGCCTGGGTCAGTGTCCTGTGACCACATGCACCACATGCCCAACCTCATCCTTTTCCTCCAGCTTACACACCTTGCAAGGTAGCCTATCCTGGGCCAGCAAGAGATGGCAATAAGAGCTCTGAACAACTCAACTAGAACAGCATTCTTAGAGCCTAGCACAGTGGTTCCATAAACAGTAGCTACTCAGTAACACAAATATTCAATTTCTTTTTAAAAATAAATTTCATGGGCCCGGCGCGGTGGCACAAGTGGTTAAGGTCCTCGCCTTGCACGCCCGGGATCCCATATAGGCTCCGGTTCTATCCCGGCAGCCCCGCTTCCCTTCCAGCTCCCTGCCTGTGGCCTGGGAAAGCAGTCGAGGATGGCCCAAAGCTTTGGGACCCTGCACCCACGTGGGAGACCCGGAAGAGGCTCCTGGCTTCGGATCGGCATAGCATCGGCCGTTGCGCTCACTTGGGGAGTGAATCATTGGACGGAAGATCTTCCTCTCTGTCTCTCCTCCTCTCTGTATATCTGACTTTCCAATAAAAATAAATAAATCTTTAACAAAATAATAAAAATAAAAATAAATTTCATTTTGAAACAAAAATTCCACTTCAACCTTGCAGAGTTACTAACTTCTTTCAAGTCATCTAAAAATGGGAGAATGAAGCTAAAATGTACTGCAGCTCAAGTTCTTCATTATAACACATTTTAGGAGCTGACCCAGAAGCAGTTTTTATGCTCTGATTTGACTTGAACTTGAGAACAATGCTTCAGGAGAAGTGTGGATAAGACTGCAAGGACAGCCAAGTTAGCGCTTGCTCAGAGGACCAGGCGAATGGCAGTAACAGCTGGCTCATCCTCTTAAGGGTGAGGAAGCAGAAAATGCTCAGCATTCTTAGTAAAACTATGAAAAGCACAGTTGCTTGCACACTTTGATGCGCCCCATACTAAGCCCCAAAGGATGTTCTAGGGGATTCAACTCAAAAGCTGTCTAGACCCATGTTCTGCCACCAAATGCCCCAAGTGAAGAAATCAGGTCCTTCTCCCTCCACTATGGACTGCTGATAGGCTGCTGGCACTGCTTCATTCTCCCACCCATCTGCGGGGACTCCTGCAATGCTAGCTCTTCAGTCTGTTAACTACACCTTTACCACTTACTGCAATCCCAAAGCCATTCAGAGGAACTAAGAGGGCAGCCAGAGACGGCCTTAGATGCTGCCCAGGACTCCACAACTGCAGTGCCAAAGTTTCTCATTCCCGCTCCAGCCTCAGTGCCAGCTTCCCAGCTCCAGAACCTGGATCCCTGCACCCATATGGCAGACCCAGATGGAGCCCCCAACACCCAGCTTCAGCTTGGCGCAGCCCTTGGTCATGGTGGGCACTGAGACAATGGACAAGGGGTGGCAGTGCTCTCTCAAAAAACGTTTAAAAGTGAATGAGAATGTAACACATACTACTTTAGGAGAAAATACTAGATAATGTTTACTAATTAGCATCTTAAAAGCACAACCAGTTTTGTACCTGATACTAACACTAGTCACTGCTGGTCCCTACACTCTCCTCAATTTGCAATAAAGTTCAATTCTTACTCTTTGTGATCTAGTTAGAGAAAGGCTAGTACTCCTCACTAATGCTCACCGTATCAACCACCACCCAAATCCTCCACGGTAACAGAAGATGCAGTGCAATCCTGGCACAACAAGGAAGACATTTCCTACAGAATGGAAGCTAACGATTTAGAAATGACTGCTTCCAAAACATATTCCTGAGTGACAGTCTAGAAACAATAGCATCCAACTGGTTTAACTTTTAACTTTCTTGACAACTCCTAAACCTCTTCCAAAACTATCAGCAGTCCCTGTTAGTCACAAATGCAGAAACAAAACCTAAGTTACATGGTATTTTAGAATATAGATCGCTTAAATAAATGGCTTACATGAGGCTCTCCTAAAGAAAATTGAAACTTACCTGAAGTCATTAATTTAGCACAGCTGCTTTTGCTTGCATCATCTCCCAGGGTTCCACTTGCGTTCTTCTCTTTCCCCAGCAGAGAGTCTTCCAAAGGCAAGCATCTGACCAACCCGACGCTGTCTTCATCCAGTGGGTGACTCATTTTGCTATTAGCTTCAAGTACAGAAGTGACTTCTTCCAGAGGAGCAGCTTCACTGGACTCTGAGTGAGAGGAACCCTTACCCTGCGCTAAATTCTTGGAAGAAACCGGGAGAGACTCATCATCGCTATCAAATCCAAAAGGGTCTCCAGTATTTTCTTCTTCTACTTTGGGTCTCTTCGGCATCTCTTGGATATCTGGTTTACAATTGGGCCTCTTCTGCCCTAATTTAGCCATAAATGTGGTCTCTCCCCACTTTGTGCTAAGGGTGGTCCGTTTGTTGGAAAAGACTTCGTCAAACTTTGAACTGCCATTTCCTCCTTTCCTACTGTATGTTTTCCCAAATCTGGATGTCATTTTGACACCTGTTTCATATTCTCTGGAAAAAAAATCAATATACGTTTATTTACTCTGAGTGTTTATTTAGTGCCCAACACTGCATGTAAGAACGTAGGCATTGTCTGCACACAACTTTTTAACATTCACCACATAAGCCTTCAAAAATAGTTAATACAGGGCCAGCGTTGTTAGAACAGTGGGTAAAGCTGCTGGTCCTCCAGGTCCCAAACAGCTCCCTGTTAATGACCTGGAGAAAGCAGCAGACGACGGTCCACAAGCGTGGGTCCAGGCCACGCAGGTAGCAGACGTGGATCAAGTTCCTGACTCTGGCCGGGCCCTGCCCTGGCCTTTTCAATCATCTGGGGAGTGAAGAGCAAGAGGAACATTTGTCTCTTATTCTGTTAACTCTGAATGTCAAAATAAATAAACCTTTAATAAATGAAGCTAAAAGCAGCTAATATGAAAAAGGGATATAAAGACTCATTTTTTTACTTTGTGTGCTGCCATCATTGTGTGCTGGTTTACACTAGCCACACACAAGCTACTGCCAGAGTAACAAAAATTGGTGACTAACCAACTTACAACACAGCATACACAAAACCAACTTATACTGAAACATTTTTGCAGTTTCAAATGAATTAACTTACTATTCACATAAACATCACTTTTAGCTTAAAAATAATCTGAGCAGGGTAATTACCCCTAATATAAAATCTTAGGCAAAAATGTTAATTTCCTTTCAAGTTCTCAGAAATGTCAAATAGTTACCTAAATTTAGTTCTTTGAAATTCCACAGCACTTATTCTATGAAAAAAAAAAAAGATCAACATGGTATGATTTTTTTTTCCATGTTATTACAACCTGCAACTTTTAATCCACCCAGAGAGATGATGGTCCTTGGTCTAATGCAATTTGGACTTAGACGGACCTCTCCCAGAGCACAAGAAACCACCCCTATTCCGTCCCTCTTGCCCCTACAGTGCTGTGCTCATTTTCGGAATTACATTTTCTGCAGCTAGTGAACTCTAATATACCAGTTCCAAGGATTATCAAAGGAATACAAGCATATAACCTTTATATTCCTCTTCCACTGATAAACAACAAATCAACCCATCTGATTTATCTATCTAATAAAAACAGATACTACAGGGGTCCCGTGTGATGGCTCCACTGGCTCATCTTTCCCCTTGCACATGCCCAGGATCCCAAATGGACCGCAGTTCCTGTGCCGGCTGCTCCATTTCCCTTCCAGCTCCCTGCTATGGCCTGGGAAAGCAATGGAGGATGGCCAAATGCCTCAGGACCCTGCAGGCACATGACAGACCCAAAGAAACTCCTGGCTTCAGCTCAGCTCAGCTCAGGCCACTGTGGCTTACTGGGGAGTGAACCAGTGGATGGAAGATGTTTCTCTGTCTCTACTTCTCTCTGTGGATATGACTTCCCAATAAAAATAAAATGAAACTTTTTTAAAAAAAAATGCTTAGGGGCTTTAATTTTTTCATTACTTTGAAATAATAAAAACAGTGGTTGTGCTGTCTGACCTGTAACTTTGAATACATTTTGAATACAATTCTAATAACTTGAAAACATTATTTAGGTAGGGACAGAGCTCCCATCTGCTGGCTGACTCCCCAGATGCCCGAAGACAAGGCAGGAATAGGGAGCCCAATCCATGCCTCCCACATGGGTGACATAGCACAACAGCACGCTCAAAGTATGCGCAAGAGCAGCAAGCTACAATCCCAGCAGAGTCCAAGTTCAACAAAAATCTCCATAACCTCTAGGTTAATACCCATCGCTGAAACACAATTTTAACATGTTCCCTTCATTAACTTCAACACAACTAGGGTAGGTTTTCAGTCAAACAGTTAAGACTTCAGTTAAGACACCCATAATCCACGCTGTCAAGTATCTGGATGCAAAATCCAGACTGGGCGCCCAACTCAGCTTCCTAATGCACATTCCAGGGAGCAACAGGTGACAGCTCAAGGAACCGGGTTCCTGCCAGGCAGGTGGGAGACCTGGACTGAATTCCCAGTTCCAAGCAGCTTCTGGCCAGCCTAGACCTTGGTCCAGACCCAGCCATTGTAGCGGGATGTCACCTAGCCTTCCTAATAAATCTTAAAAAAAAGTCTGGGGCTGGCACTTTAAAGAAACTTTCGGTGCCAGAATGCTAGTGGAACACATCCCAAATTCCAGTGCCGGATGGGGATGGAGTCCTGGCCATCCACCTTCCTTGTAATGTGCCTGGAAAAACTGCAGAGGAAGGTCTGAGCTTAGGGTCCTGCTGCCCAAGTGGGAGACCTGAATGGAGCTGCTGACTCCAGCCTGGCCGAGTCTGGGCTGTTGCAACCATTTGGGGAGTGACCCACCAGATGGAAGATCTCACCCTTCCCTCTGTTTCTGAAATAAAGAGGGGGGAAATCCTTTTAAAAACCAAAGGGGGGCCCCCGGTGTGGTGGCTTAGCAGCTAAAGTCCTCACCTTGAACGGGTTGGGATCCCATATGGTCACTGGTTCTAATCCCCGTGGCCCTGCTTCCCTTCCAGCTCCCTGCTTGTGCCCGGGAAAGCAGTGAGGACGGCCCAAGGCCTTGGGACCTTGCACCCACGTGGGAGACCCGGAAGTGGCTCCTGGCTCCTGGCTTTGGATCAGCTTAGCTTCAGCTGTTGCTATCACTTCAGGAGTGAACCATCGGAAGGAAGATCTTCCTCTCTGTCTCTCCTCCTATGTATATCTGACTTTGCAATAAAAATAAATCTTAAAAAAAAACAAAAACAAAAACCCAAAGGTTAAAAAATCATGAATCACTGTGCAACTTCGTTTTATATACAGTCAGTAGAGGATCACACCATGCTTGGTGAGAAGCCAATTATAATTGGTCAAGTAACAAGACATCATCACACGCATCTGTGCTCAAAGCTTTCCCCAAGGAGAGCCACTTCCCACTTTCACTGCAGATGGAACGCTAACATCTCTGTTTCCAAGCAGAACCTCAACACAAGGAAGGACCCTGAGCAGCTAGCTACCAAAGACAAAATGAAGACATCTCTCCTCGAGCCTTCAGGAAGGCAAAGCAGAGGTCCGCAGACCCAAGTTCACATCCACGCCAACAAAGCATGCACAGAAGTGGTAATCAGTAAAAAATGCTGATTCAAGGCCAAACTGAAATGCTAGACTTGAGCTCCGGTAAGCCAACATCAGAAAAATTCATCCTGGAACCAGCAAAGCCTTGGCTGCTTAAGAGTCTGAGGAATAACTGAAATAAACAGTTAACTACCTGAAGAATGATAAGAAACTTAGGGCAGTTTTTTTTCCCTAGGTTTTTTTTTTTTTTAAGAAGTGGGGTCTTCTACAAACACCTTCTGAAATGCTGATGATTTTGGTGTTTCCAAACTGAAAGGACAAGAAGTGGGAGGAAAAAAATGCGGTTGAAGGGTTACTATCTACCAAATCCAACACAAGAATACATTCGAGTTCATTATATAATAGTCTTGCTTCCCATAATGTCTTTTTTTGAAAAGTCAGGAAGGACAGCCGTGGCAGTCTCTCTCCAAGCAAGGCGTATGGGCAGACCCCAAAATTGCAATAGGCACTGCCTTAGCATTATGTCAACCAACCCGGCGGGTGCTGCTAATCGCCTTCCAACTTCCAAAGACTTAAGACTCGTCGGCCGCTGGGGTTTTGGCCTCTCTGTCCCAAGGGCGGGTCCCATTCGGAGGGACCCAAGTCCACCCGAGACCTGCGAGGTCCGGAGGGGCTGCCGCTGGGGGGGGGAGGTGTTGGACACGCGCACCTGCGGGCCGGCGGCGGCCGGTGCACCGGGGAGGCCATGGGGGATGGCGGCCAGCCGGCCGGCTCCCGCAACTTCGCTCCCCGCCCCCACCGCCAGGGCTTCCGACGACGCCCCCAAATCCCCGGGACAACTTCGGGGTGCGGCGCCACGGGCCGGGCGGGGTCGGACCGACGGACAACCACCCCCCCCAACACACACACACACACACCCCTGCACCCCGTCGTCGTCTTTGCCGCCGCCGCCGCCAAGGACCGGAGGTTGCAATCAACACACTTTGACCGGCCTCGGAGAGGGAAGTCTAACCGACAGGCGGAAAAGAACTCAAAAAAAAAAAAAAAAGATAAGAGAGAAAATCTAAAAAAAAAAAAAAAAAAAGGAGTTCTCCGGTCGTCGTCCCCCCTCTCCCGCCTCCTTCGTCCAACTTGGCCAGGAGCCTCCCCGCCACCTCCGCCCGGCCGCCCCCCCAACCCTGCCCGGCTCCGCTCCGGGCCTAGGCAGCCGCCCGAGACCTCACTTACCCTCGGAGCCTCGGCGGGTGCTTTGGCCTCGGGCCGCCTCCGCCTCTCTCGCTCCCAGGAGACAGACAGGAGCCCGGGGCCGGCCGGGGGGCCGCCGAGAGGTTCCCCACCCCCGGGGCCACCGACTCCGCTGTCGGTAAATAGGAAGCCCGGCCGAGAAGGAGGAGCGGGGGAGGAGCGGCGGCCCCGCAACTTCCCTCCCCGCCTCGAGCCGCTCTGCCGGCCGGGGCCCGGGGCCTACGCGCCTTCCCTGGCCGCCGCCGCCGCCGCCGGAGCCGGAGCCGCTACGTGCCCCCGCTGGGCCGCCGCCTCCTGCGCCGCCGCTTCCGCCGGTGAATGGTCAGCGCTGGAGTTTGAACAGGGCCCTCAACCATCTCAACGCCATTTGCGCTCCGGCCCCCACCTCCTGCCTCCAACAGCCGCTCGCTCCGTCACTCCGCTTCCCACAGGCCCCGCGCGGCCGCCCGACCCCCGCGGCCAATCGCGCGGCCGCTTACTCAAGCCGCCGCGCAGGCGCCGCGCCCCGCATGCTCCGGCGCCCGCCATTGGCCCGGCGCGGGGCCCGACGGGAGTTGGAGTCCCGGGTCCGTGAGGTCACCGTACCGGGAGCCCCGCGCAGGAGTGGGCGGCGGGCGGCTGCGGCGGCAGCGGCGGCAGGGGCGGCAGGGTCTGCGCGCCCGGACCGGGGAGGGAGCTCCGGCTCCCCGGCCCTTCTCCGGGATGCAGCAGCAGGTGCGACCCGGGGCAGGGCCGAGGGGCGCAGTGCAGACAGCTGTGTCAATCGTTTCCCCTCCAGGGACCCGCCGGTGTCTGGGGACTGGTGGGTCGTGCAGCTGCTCCGGGTCTGCTGCCGCCGCCTGGGAGAAGGGGAAGGCGGGGAGATAAAGTCGCCTTGGACCCACAGGTAACTATGGCGGGGAGCGGGAGGCTCAGGGCACCGCGCATCTCACCGCCGCCGGGTCTCCAGGAGTGTCAGGCCGGCGTCCCCACTCCATCCCCGTGTCCGCTCCTGGCCCTCCCTGCCCGTCCTCCTCCGGTGAACAGTGACCAACACCTCCGCCTCACACCCAGCGTATTGGATGTGGCATTAAAGAATTCTCGTTCACCTTGTCGATCGCCACCACGGTAATGTGGATGACGTGCAGTGTGTGAATCGACCTGATGTCTGCGTTTCACTTGAGAATGAGCTTCTAAAAATGGCGCGTAGGAGGAGGCGGAATGACACCCCGGTGTATCTAAAATTTTCCATAATAAAAAAAGATTTAGAGAAATGGACTGCTGCGTTGCCTCTGGGGAGGACGGGGAAGTGACGGATGAGAGGCGGAAGCAGTATTTGTAGTTCTCTGTGCACCCTTCTATGCTATTTGAGGTGCTCCCAGCCAGTGCATTTCCTGAATTGAAACTAGAAAAGTGTTGTCATTTTTGTAACGGGAAAGCGGAGCACCATTCCTGACAGGCACAGCCCCCTGTGTTTGGCAGGAGGCTGATGGAAATCCACCTTGGAAATCACAACAGGATTAATTGCCTTCGCCCCTTTTATGTAACCTGAGAGTGTAGGATTTGGGCGAGGGAGACGGTGGGGGAGCAATGGAACCAGGGCAGAGCTGTTGTCCCGGGCAAGTTTGTAAACGTCAACCGAAGGTGACTCCTCCGACGCCCCGGCAAGGGGACCACGCGCAGGAAGACAGTGGTTTGAGGGGGAGTTCCAGATGCTCTCCTGCCCCGCTCTCCTTTCCAGCACCCTGGCTGTGAAGCTGCAGCCACTCCCTTCCCCCCAAGCTGTTTCACTGGGGAACTCTACCTTGCCCTCTGTCTCAGCTTTGCGCTGAGCAACTGCGACTCCAGGCTGATTAGCTGGCAGCATCCCAAAGGAACTGAGCCCGCACGTCTCATGGTACTTTTCGCAAATTGCTGGCTTGCTTTGAACGCACCCAAAAGTCATCAAGCGCCCTCCAGTATAACAGAAAGACTCCAAATTGAGGGAAAATAGTCGAGAGACCCTACAAGAGGAAATCAAGGTGAAATAAAATGTCATTCAAGTGTTCTTACTTGCGCGTGACAGGTTGTTTAATTTCTGGGGCTGACTTGAACAGTTTGCCAAGTACACGCCTCAGAATATTCTTGCCGTCTTGGGATGGACACTGGAAGACACAGGTGTGTGTCTTGCCACTGTGGGTGGTAGCTGCATGACTGCAGGAGAGGCGGGGTCAGTGGTTTTCTTCCTTCAAAACAGGAGCAGCTTAAGCTCTTACTTGATCATTTTGTTGGAAGGTTGCTGGCTGCACCTTACTGTAATTATTTAGATGACATGGTGGTGGGTGCAAATTAAAGTCATTACCTTCAGAGGTGAGAGGTAAGATCAAAAGCCAATAGAGGAGGAGATCATGGCAGGATCTTCCTGTGGGAGGCAGCTGTGAACCCTCCACCTGGAAGAATTCCTTATGCCCGCCCTGACCGGCTGGCACCGCCAGACACCCAATAGGTTCAGGAACTCTCCCTGAAGCGAAAGGGTTAATTATTTAAAGGGACAGTCTCTGGAGCCAGTTTGAGGATGATTTTGTACTTGCTGCAATTGAGATAAGGCCCAACTCTTGCTGTTGCAGCTACTTGGGGAGTTCACCAGCACACAGATCTTTCTCTAAGTAAATCTGCCTTTCCAAGCAAAATAAATAAATCTTGAAAAAAATGCCAAATTCTTGCTGCCCAGAATCACACTCACAATGTCCCCTCTCCAGCTCCTCTGAGTCAGAATCTTCTTTTTTTTTTTTGAAGATTTATTTATTTTTATTACAAAGTCAGATATACAGAGAGGAAGATCTTCTGTTCGATAATTCACTCCCCAAGTGAGCACAACGGCCAGTGCTGCGCCAGTCAGGAGCCAGGAGCCAGGGACCTCCTCCAGGGCTCCCACATGGGTGCAGGATCCCAAGGCTTTGGCCCATTGGGCACTTTCCCAGGCCACAAGCAGGGAGCTGGAAGGGAAGCAGAGCTTAGTGGGATTAGAACCGGTGCCCATATGGGATCCTGGTGCGTTCAAGGCAAGAACCTTAACCACTAGGCCACCGCGCCAGGTCCATGAGTCAGAGCCTGTACTCTAAGGGTCCTTCTGGGGAACTGGTTCCAGGAGCCCAGACGTACAGATACTTTACTCCCCGTAAGGAATAGCAAACAGTGTATTTGTCTATCACCTGTGCACATCATCCCATAGAGGAAATGTTATATGACTAGCTGCATTGTTTAAGGAATAGGAACAAGGGAAAAACATCTTTGTTCGGTATAGTCACAAACTCTTTTTTTCTTTTAAAAGACTTATTTACTTTTATTCGGAAAGTCAGATTTTTACAGACAGGAGAGATAGAGAGGAAGATCTTCCATCTGCTGTTCACTCCCCAAGTGACCACAATGACTGGAGCGAGAACTTTGGCCACTACACCAGGCACTACTCATAAACTTATAAAGATGTGTATTGCGGGCCTGGCGCGATGGCGCAGTGGTTAAGGACCTTGCACACCTGGGATCCCATATGGGCACCGGTTCTAATCCCGGCAGACCCGCTTCCCATCCAGCTCCCTGCCTGTGGCCCGGGAAATCAGCCGAGGACGCGCCCAAAGCCTTGGGACCCTGCACCCATGTGGGAGACCCGGATGAGGCTCCTGGCTTTGGATCAGCATAGCATCGGCCGTTGTGCTCACTTGTGGGGTGAGTCATCGGATGGAAGATCTTCCTCTCTGTCTCTCCTCTCTGTATATCCGCCTTTCCAATAAAAATAAAATAAATCTTTTTTAAAAATGTGTATTGATTTAGTTGAAAGGCTGAAGATAAGAGATGGAGAAGTCTTGGGCCCAGCAGCGTGGCCAAGCGGCTAAAGTCCTCGCCTTGAACACGCCAGGATCCCATATGGGCGCCGGTTCTAATCCTGGCAGCTCCACTTCCCATCCAGCTCTCTGCTTGTAGCCTGGGAAAGCAGTGAAGGACGGCCCAAAGCTTTGGGACCCTGAACCCGTGTGGGAGACCTGGAGGAAGTTCCTGGATCCTGCCTTTGGATTGGCATAGCATTGGCCGTTACGCTTGCTTGGGGAATGAAGCATCAGACAGAAGATCTTCCTCTCTGTCTCTCCTCCTCTCTGTATATCTGACTTTCCAATAAATAAATAAATATTTTAAAAATAATAAAAAGTATACTTAAAAAAAGAGAGAGATGGAGAAGTCTATCAGCCTCTGGTTCACTCTCCCAGGTGGCTAGTGCAACAGCCAGGTTTGGGCCAAGCTAAAACTAGGAACTCCAGCCCTGTGTGGGTAGCTGGGACACTTGAGCCATCCTCTGCCGCCTTTTGGTGCAAACAGGAAGCTGGATTAGAAGAGGAAGAGCTAGGACTTAAACAAGCATTCCCGTGTGGGATACAGGTATCCCCAAATGTTTCTGGTGCAGGGTGAGTTGAAATCCTTAAATGTGGTTCCCCACTGAGGCCACTGCTATAGTGTAGCAATTACAGCCAACAGCAGCACCCGTGTAGGCACCAATTCAGGTTCTAGCTGCTCCACTTCTGATCCAGCTCCCTGCTAATACACCTGAGGAAAGCCGCAGACGTTGGCATGAGCTCTTGGGCCCCTGCTACCCACGAAGGAGACCTAGATGAAGCTCCTGACCCAAGTCATGGCTGTTGGCAGCCCCCTAGGATGTGATCCAGTTGATAGAAGAGCCCTCTTTCCATGTGTCTCTCCCTGTCTGTGACTCTGCCTTTCACTTAAAACACATCAATCTTTAAGTAACAGATTCTGGTGTGTCTGGGGCTCACACTCCTGTCTCAGCGAGCTGTATCACTTCCTTAACCTTTAGTTCCACAGAGGACAACCAGTATCCCAAAGGCACCCTTTCTCTTGCTATGATCCCATCTCACAGCACCAGGAAGATACATGTAGGGTATTTATTGTCTTTTTTTGGTTTTGTTTTTGTCTTTTTTTTTTTTTTAAGATTTATTTTCATTGGAAAGGCAGATACAAGAGAGAAGAGGAGACAGAAAGATCTTCCATCTGCTGGCTCACTCCCCAAGTGGCTGCAACGGCCCGAGCTGAGCTGACCAGAAACCAGGAGTCAGGAGCCTCCTCTGGATCTCCCACGTGGGTGCAGGGTCCCAAGACTTTGGTCTGTCCTCTGCTGCATTCCCAGTTCACAAACATTGCACTGGACCCCGCTTTTGTTTTCTTAGTTCCTCAAACTCGGGTTTCACCTCCTCACTACTGTCTGATTTGTTTCTCTCCCTCTAAATATCATATTTAAGCGGAAATGAAAAGCAAGGATCTGAGCCAAGTCTTGAGCCCTTTGAAGCTGCAAGCTTCCCTCCTGAGCGCCATGTTGGGGAGGACAGAACCCCCACTAACTGGAGCTCCACGGGAGTAGACTGGAGCTTGCTCTGGACCAAGACCGGAAATTCCTGCCAAGAAAACTGTGAGAAGGCACCTGTTCTACCCTTGCTGGAAGTCAAAATGCACTGGGCCAGCAGCAGTTTCTTCTTGTCGCCGGATAAGGAGTAACATTGGAAGTCACACACTTGCGTGTTACAGTGCTTGCGGTGCTGCGTTCTACAAGGCATGGCCAGTCCCACTCCGTCTCTCCGCCCATCCCAACCCCTTGCGGCCCCTGCCTCTCTAAGGGCCTTGGTATTTCTGATTCCCTCTGCCTGGAACTGACTTGACCCAAAGCCCAGCCTCCTCCCAGGCTACACTCAGATGCAACTTTTCAGTGAACATCCCCTGACTCCCGATTCTCCCCAGCCCCTGCTTTATTTTCGCCAAAGGCATTGATGTCCTGCTCCAACCCTTGACACAACTTGCATGTTAATCTTAACATGCTGCTTTCCCTGTGAGCCCCAGTCTCTTGATCTCATTTCCACCTTTCCCTTAAGAGCTGGGAGAACTTCTGGCTCATAGCAGGCGCTCAGCAAAGCTCCAACTGTCCATGAGATTATGTGTTAAGATTGACTTTGAAACTAAACATTTATTTTTTAAATTGTATGTGGCTTGACCAGCTGAGTTACACGGAAAGGAGAGACAGAAAGAGGGATCCTCTCTCCACTGGTTCACTCTCCAAATGGCCACAACAGTGGTGATTGAGCTAGTTTGAAGACAAACTTTTCCCATATCTCCCACATGGGGAGCACTTGATTTTACCCACTGCTATGCCACAGCACTGCTCCCCTCTCCCTTCCCACAAGTGGTTCTTGTAACCCTGAGTCTCCATTAATGGTTGATGAAGCTTTCCCAGTTGGGAGGAGGGAGAGTGCTTTCTGGCACTGGTGTTCCTTTCTGAGAAAAATTTCCCTACCCTAATCCCAATTACCTTGTTTTCAGGATAATTGGAATACGGGCCTGTGGAAATGGTGATACTCTCAGAGGAACAAATTGCCCTCTAACTAACACCAAGATAAGTAGGGGGAATTCCCTGGGGGGTGTGTTGCCTAACTAGGGTCTGTCCCCAGTGAGCTTGAAGCCACCAGGCTTCCTACCCCTGGGTCTACTCCCCAGGGTCCTCACTCTGTCGCTCCCCCTGACTGGGATGGCACCAGGGGTTTCCCATCAGTAAGACTAAAATGCAGAATGCTTATCATGGCAGAAGGCTCCAATCTGCCCCTGGGTGGGTGGGCCTGCCTCTGGGACCTTTACGCTCAGCGTACTTACCTGCCACCATCTCCCAAGCAAAACTGTGACTGACTCCAAACTCCTGCAGGCTGTGGCTCACACGGCCGCCCCTCGATTGGCTTTTGTCTGGTCCTGCTGCTCTGCCCAACGTGCCCACAACGGTGCCTTGCACACAGAAGCTGTCATTGTGTTCAAATACCTGCATTATACTAAATTGTGTCTAACTCTTGTGTTGTTAGTAACTTTTTGGTTTGTTTGGCTTATCAATAATAGTAGCAAAAGATGCATTGAACCTCCTACCCTAAGAGGAATTTTATCACTTTTTTCCTGTGGCTCTATTTTTGTTTTTAGGTTTTTGAGGCAATTTTATTGGACATGGAAAGTTTACCATTGTTGTGGCCTCCTGATAGGATTAAAAACTGTTTTTGAAAAAAAGATTTATGTTGGACTCGGCACAGTGGCCTAGCAGCTAAAGTCCTCGCCTTAAACGCGCAAGATCCCATACAGAGGCCGGTTCTAATCCCGGCAGCCCTGCTTCCCATCCAGCTCCCTGCTTGTGGCCTGGGAAAGCAGTCAAGGACGGCCCAAAGCCTTGGGATCCTGCACCCACATGGGAGACCCAGAAGAGCTCCTAGCTCTAGGCTTCAGATTGACTCACCTCTGGCCATTGCAGACGCTTGGGGAGCGAATCATCAGACGGAAGATCTTCTCTGTATATCTGACTTTGCAGTAAAAATAAATAAATCTTTAAACAAAAAATATTTATTTACTTACGTGTGTATGTGTTTGAAAGCATTAAACAGAAGGAGAGAAGAGACAGATCTTCCATCTACTGATTCACTCCCCAGATGGCTGCAATGCTGGGGCTGGGCCAGGCTGAAGTCATCTGGGTCTTCCACACAGGTGCAGGGTCCCAAGGCCTCTACTGCTTTCCCAGGCCACAAGCTGCATGGGAAGTGCAGCAGCCAGGATGTGAACCAGCACCCAAATGGGATCCTTGTGGATGCAAGGTGAAGAGTTAGCCACTAGGCTACTACACTGGGCCCTATCGATCATTTTTTTAAAAAAAATGTAATATGGGAAAGTAATTACAAAAGTCACCTGAAGTCTCCTTCCCACCCCGTAACCACACCTTCTGCAGCTCCTCCCAAAACCTTGTCATTTCCTTGGCCTGAAGAAAGTGGCAGAAGTGGTGGAGTTCTGTGCCTGATTCTCAGGAAAGCTTGACGGTTTCCAAGGGCTTCTTTTGGATTCCTGCCTCCGCCAACAGGGCAGGCCTGGACTAGCTGGCTGGGAACGAGAAGCCACGTGGAGAAGGGCTGAGGTCATCCCAGACCAGTTGACAGGCAGCAAGCCCCACGTTGTAGCCACGGCCGGGATCAGATAGCTCCCTGTCTAATCTGCAACTACCCAGAAGGGCACTCTTGAGCTCACCTGGGGCACAAACAGTGCCCCCACCCACCCACCCCACACATACCTCTAGACTCCTCAAGAGTAATAACTCATTACATTAAGCCTCTGAATATTAAGATTTTTTAAATTTTTATTCTTATTTTTTATTGGAAAAGCAGCTATTCAGAGAGAAGCAGAGACAAAGATTTTCCATTCACTGGCTTACTACCCTAGTCACCACAACAGCCAGAGCTGAGCTAATCCAAATACAGAAGCCAGAAGCTTCTTCCTGGCCTCTCATCCGGACATAGGGTTCCAAGGCTTTGAGCCATTCTCTACTGCTTTCCCAGGCCACAAGCAGTAGAGGATGGGAAGTGGAGAGCAGCCAGGATATGAACAGGTGCCTGTATGGGATTCCGGGCATGCAAGGCAAGAATTTAATCACTGGGCTATCTCGCTGGGCCTGACTCTGAATTTTTTAAGATTTTTTTTTTATTGGGGAGCAAGATAAACTGAGAGAAGAGACAGAGAATAAGATCTTGAATCCACTGATTCACTCCCCAAGTGGCCACAACAGCCAGAGCTAAGCCGATCCAAAGCCAGGAGTTTCTTTGGGGTCTCCCACGTGGGTCCAGAGTCCCAAGGCTTTCTCGTCTGCCTCCCAGACCACAAGCAGTTAGCTGGTTGAGAAGCGGGGCCACTGGGACATTTACTGGCGCCCATATGGGATCCTGGTACATGCAAGGCAAGGACTTTAGCCACTAGGCTACTGTGCTGCCGACTCTTAATTTTTTTTGACTCTCTCTTAAAAATTAAGAGATAGAGAAACACAAAGGCAAAGGGAAAGTATCCATTCTCTGGTTCCCTTCCAAACAGGACTTGGGCTAAAGCCACAGCTGGGACCCAAAAATGTGATCTGAATTTTCCATGTGGGTAATAAGAACCCAAATATAGGAGCTGTCACCACTGCCTCCCAGTGCCCAGGAACAGGAAGCTGAAGTCAGGCGCCTGAGTGGGATACAGGCTTAACTGGCAGCCCGATTCGCAGCACAAGCCCCAGGATTTCAGAGTGCTGGGTTACTCAGCATAACATGACAGTAAATCATTGATACCAATGGTGATGTTTCCCCTTGGATAAGGCTTGCTGGTTCAGGGCTCAGCCCCCCAGGGACCTACCTCCCTGGCTCAGTCTCTGGCATGGTACTTGATACTTGTTATATTTGCTTACAAAACACTCGGCATGCCCACTAAAGTATTTGCTTACCTGTCTCCTGTCCTAGAATGTCAACTATGTGAGAGCAGAGACCTTACTGGTCCAGGTTCGCGCTGTCTGCTCAGCACCCAGCAGGGCAGCCAGCCTGTGTGTGGCCAGTGCAACTGAGACTACTGAGGACCGACCATAAAGTACACACATTCCAAAGGCTTAATACAAAGGTAAAGTGTCTTCATTTTCATCTCAATTAAGCATTGAAAGCATCCTGGGTTTTGCTCTATTGTGTTAAATAAAATGTGTTTAAAATCAATTCACTATTTCTCATGCGTCTGTACGCAACTCCAAGTGACATTTACAATTATGGCTTGCATTGTACTGCGTTGGTGGCATTGGGACAGAAGCTCAAGTAAATATTTGCTGCAGGAAAATATAAAATGTGAGCTCAAGGGAGCTGGCATTATTGCTGGCGAATTATGCCACCATTTGGCACGCGCACATCATCCTGTAAGGGAGTGCCGGCCGTCCAGTCCTACAGTCACTTCTGATCCACTGGGATCTTGAGGTGATGACCCAGGCCCTCAAGTCCCTGCCACCGCATGGGAGAGACCTGGAGGGAGTTCCTGGCTCCCGGCTTTGGCCTGGCTTGGCCCCAGCTGCTGCAGGCATTTCAAAAATGAACTCACCAATGGACAATCCCTGTCCCTGAGCTCTCAGCCTTTCAAATAAATAAAAATGTAAAGAGAAAAAAAAAGAAATGAGATCCAAATATGTGTGTATGTGTGTATAGGCACACAAATTTTTGGTCATTTTTATGCCTGTAAGTGAAAAAGATTTGAAGAAGGAATGGAAAGTGGAACTTAAAAGGCAAGTTAGTTTGGTGCAAAAAAAAAAATGGAGATTGTAAATAATGGATCATTATCTTAGAAATACTGAGATAACCTCAAGACAGACACAGTGGAAGCAGAGCAGGGCTGTTGGATGTTCAGGAGGATGTGCTCAGGCTGAACTCACATCCTGGGCAAGAAGCAGGGGCATCCCAGCATTCGGGCCGAGTTTCCTGACTTCCTGCCCACTAGGACAACAGGAGCCTCCCTGGTGCCACCTGCTCTGAAAGCCAGTCTGCCTCTGCTGGCTGCTGTCCCAAGCTGGGATCCCAGGGCCATACTATTAGTTATACTCAACCCAGGCCTGACTCAGTGTGAGTGGCATTCCAATCTCCACCATCACGCAGAAGAGCACAGGGGAGCAAGTGTCTGGTCTGGGCTGGGGAGAAGGCTGTACCAGGGACTGAGCCCTACCTATGCCAGCCATGGTGCAAATGTCCCTGCATGGTCACTTCTGTCCCTGCATCTCATCTCCTCAAGGATTATCACTGCACTGATGGGACACTAAGGTCACCCAGGGAGCTGGATGGGAAGTGGAGCAGCCTGGACACAAACCAGTGCCTATACAGGATTCTGTCCCTTGTAAGGGCAGGATTAGCCAATTGAGCCCAATTGAGCCGAGGCATTGGGCCCACAGCTCAGATTTCAAAGTAGGTTCCTCCTCCAGAGGCCACAGAACAAAGAGGACATAAATATCACATGTGGAGGAATCTTCCCCCCATCCTCCTGTTGTCCCCACCAAATGGGCAATGCTTGCTTGGAGGAGTGACAGTGTGGATGAGGGCCACAAGGGAAGACCCCAGGTTCAAGGGTGAATGAGGTACAGCCCTGGCCTGGGAGGAAGCCATGTGCTTCTATCTGTGGACCTGGAAGAGTTAGGGAGCAGACAAATGCCTTTGGGCCAAGGCCTCGTGGGTTGTCCATTGCACCCAGGTGCATTGTGGGGACTCAAGAGGTAGTGCCTCTCCCTTGACTCTCAGCTAGCCCCCAGGAGATCCACAGCTGGCCCTGGGGCACAGAAAGCCAAGGAAGAACCAGGACTTTTAGGAATGGCCTGTGAGTATCCCAAGAATGGACTCCAGCCTGGGGCGGGTGCAAGCGCTCCTGGGTGTCCCTCCCGAGCTTTGTCTGGGCAGCTCTACCAAGAAAGGGCGTCTCCTGGGGAGATGGGGAAGAAAAAAAATCTGTCCTGTGTGAGTGCTGGCTGCCCTGGGTCTTCCCGGCTTGGAGGTGGGGGGTGGGAGGAGAGGGGGAAGCCTTTGGTAAACCAGGCCGAGTCTGCCCAGGGACTGGGATATTTAATGGATTAGGGAGGGCTTAAGGCAGAGACTGGAAACAGGGGGCCTCTTGCCCCCGTCACCCCCACCTCGTTCTCACGTTAACGTGGCAGTTCCAGAGCTCGTCAGCGCCCTCAGAGCCTTCTAAGGGTCCAGCTCGGTTTTTCCCTTGCCTGCAACTCGCGCGTGAAGAGCAGGTGACTTTGGTCCCCGAGTGAACTGGCAGTATTCGTGTCCGCGCTCCCGGACCTGGGACATAAGCCGAACCCCTTTGACAAACACTTTCACGCACCTATTCCAATGTGGACTACTCAAGGCTGTGTCTCAGGCGCTGGACGAGACTGAGAGGCTGAGCGATCGGGCCCCGCCAGGACCTGGGCAGCGCTGGCGCCCGGCAGGACTGCCGCACCGCCCCCGCTCCGCCCTCCACCTGTGACCTGGATTCGGCGGTGCGGGGGCGGGAGGCGGCGAGGGTGTCCGGGGACTGGTGCCAGTAGTCAGGGCTCTTGCTGCCCCGGACGATTTCTTAAACTCCTAATATGGGGCACGAAAAGAAGGCTAAAGCGACAGCTAGAAACTGGGCGGCAATGAACCCACATCTGTCCTCGGACACTTGTCTTTCCACTTGAAACCGCACAAGGCCTGCCCGACTCCCACCCGAGCCCAGGGCGTTTTGTTCTTTAATCCTGTAGGGCGAGGAGGCGGTTCTGGGCGGAGAGGGGAGCTCCAAAGTATTAACATTTCAAAAGAAAGAGTTCTGGGGGGTGGGGCTTGGGGTGCAGGGCTGCTGCTCCCCCGAGGGGGCTCCGCTTTACGCTTGTGTAAGACCCAAGGCGCCGCTGGAGGATTGCCTTTGTAGTGCCGGTGACCTAGCAGGCACCTCCAGGCGGTCCGGCGGCTCCAGCAGGGCCGTCCAGATCCCTGCTCCCGGCCGGGATCCGGCAGGGCGCAGGTGCAGGGCGGCGGGGGCGAATGCGCCCTGTGATCAGCCGCCGGGGGCGCGCCCGCCCGCCCTCGCTTCTTCTTTTTCCCCTCCTCCCTCCCTCTTTTGGGCTCTGATCTCCTTATCAGAGACTCGGCTTTCGCCTCCCAAGGGACGTAGCAGCGCCGGGCGCAGTGCCAGCCCCAACACGGCGGACACCCCGCACCTCGGAGCCACCCGGCTGGCTGTGATAGCCCCGAAGCGGCAGTCGGGAACGGCCCCGAGCGCCCACCCCGCCAAACTTGCTGTACCGCGCACCCACGCCCCAGGCCAGCGACCCCGAAAGCCCTCTGGTGCGGTGTGCTAGTTGCAGTTATAATTAGCCGAGAGTAACCTCGCTCTCCTTGGAGACGCGTCCCTCCCGGAAGTGTCCCGGGGTCCCGAAAAAACCTAATTGACCTGACTGGATTTATTGGCTGTTGGGGTGGGGGTGTCTCGCGGCGTACGTCCCTTCTCCCGAAGCACGGAGATTGTCCTGCAGGGCCCCAGATAGGGTGCACAAAAAAAATTGAAGATAGGCACGATGAGGCCTGCTTTCTCCTCCCTCCATAGATTGTAGGAGGCATTAGTGAGTTAGGGGAGGCTCCCGCTGATAAGCTATAAAGTGGGATCCCAGGTTCCCTGGAATAGGAGATAAGGTGCCTTTCCAGGCCGCCTGGGTTTTATCTCCGGCTACCCAGAAGCCTGCGAGCCCTGGTGGAGCTCAGCACCCGAGAAAGGGTGGGGCCGCCTTCACTCTCCAGGCACTGAAAAGGGGCCTGCTGTTCAGCCTGTACCCAGTTTCCGGCTCCAGGCCAGGGTTGGATGATCCTGCTCTGAACCTCACATGCCTGAATCTTTTTGCTCCCAGCGATCTGTTAGGTAGCCAGAGAGACATTAGATCCTGCGTAGAAGACCGCACAGGGCAGAAGAGGTGTCTGTGCTCTGGGACTGGAGATTGGCACTGATAACAGCCCAGCAGGTGCTCTGCTGAAGCGCTGCCCTCCCCCCACTTCCCACCCCACCCCCAGTCGCTTTGCTAGGTGGGGCGGGGACCCCTTTCCCCTGCACCAGGAAGCATGTTAGGCACACTCAGGGCTGTGCAGATCAAGTCTTGGGAGAATTGGGGGGGAATTCTACACCCAGGAGGTCCACCACTCAGCAATATCCAAGGAGAGGAACGGGGAAGAGAAACAGGGAACCCATATTCTCATAGCCATAAAAACTCCAGGGGTGGTAGAGGTGGTGATGGGCAGTAGCATGGTAAGCTAACCCTCCCCCTGCAGTACTGGCATCCCATATAGGCACCAGGTTCATATGCTAGCTGCTCCACTTCTGATCCAATTATCTGCTTATGGCCTGAGGAATCAGTACAGGATGGCCCAAGTCCTTGGGAACCTGTACCCACATTGGGAGTCAGAAAAGAAGCTTCTGACTCCTGGCTTTGGACCGGCCCACTTCTGGCTGTTATGATCACTTGGAGAGCGAACCAGCGGATGGAAAATCTGTTTCTCCCTCTCTTTCTCTCTCTGTAACTCTGTTGCTCAAGTAAAATAAATACAATCTTTTTTTTAAAAGATTTATTATTATTATTATTATTATTTTTTATTGGAAAGGCAGATATACAGAGAGGAGAGACAGAGAGGAAGATCTTCCATCCAATGATTCACTCCCCAAGTGAGCGCAACGGGCCGATGCTATGCCAATCCGAAGCCAGGAGCCTCTTCCGGGTCTTCCACGTGGGTGCAGGGTCCCAAAGCTTTGGGCCGTCCTCAACTGCTTTCCCGGGCCACAGGCAGGGAGCTGGATGGGAAGCGGGGCTGCTGGGATTAGAACTGGAGCCCATATGGGATCCCGGGCGTGCAAGGCGAGGACCTTTAACCACTTGCGCCACCGCGCCGGGCCCAAAATAAATAAAATCTTAAAAAAAAAAAAATAAAATAAGGGACTTGTGCTGCAGCCTAGTAGCTAAAGTCTTCACATTGCATACACTGGGATGCCATATGGGCACTGGTTCTAATCCCAATTGCTCCACCTCCCTTCCAGCTCCCTGCTTCTGGCCTGGGAAGGCAGTCGAGAATGGCCCAAAGCCTTGGGATCCTGCACCAGTGTGGGAGACCTGGAAGAGGCTCTTGGCTCCTGACTTTGGATCAGCTCAGCTCTGGCTGTTGTATCCACTTGGGGAGTGAATCAGCAGATGGAATATCTTTCTGTCTCTTTCTGTAAATCTGACTTTGCAATAAATCTTAAAATAAAATAAACCTCTCCAGTCTGAACACAGGCTGGGCCTCTTGTTCATCCCTGGGATGCCCACCTAGTCTTTGACTTATTTTTTATTATTATTAATTATCTTTATTTTTGATGATTTTTATATAGTTGATTAGGGTGATTAGGGTCAAGGGCTACAGGAAGATGGGTGACATCACCATTTTCACATTCTCTTTTTTTCCTTCCTATATCTGGATGAAGAAGGGAGTCAAGGAGAGAAACCACACTCAGCCTCTCAAACGTCCTTGCACCCTGGGATGGAGGACAGCCACCTGACACCATCCCAAGTCCCAGATGTGGGCATGTTCTCAGAGTTCTGCTCATGAGGTTTCCATAGTTCAACAGTTCTGAGTTACTGCCAATCTCGCCACTCCAAACTTGATGAAATCTCTCCAGATTCCACTGACTGACATATTCCACCTTAGAGTCTCCGTTTGCCCAGTTATTCACTGCCAACACGTGGCTGGGGTAGTTGACTGATTTATTCTATCCTTCATCCTCTGTAATGGTACCAGGTGTCCCTGCAGACTCCAATGTACTGTCATATCCTCCAGGTACACCTGGATATGCTGTCCACTGCTCCGTCTAAGCCACTGAGAAGGCCCAGCTCTGACACAGGCACTCCATGGTCAGACCATGGAACCTGCAATTCTCTTCACGGTTGGGGTTTTAAGAGGTCAGCAGTTCAGGTGGAGGGATCCCAAAGAAACTTTATCTGAGATGATCCTAGACCTGATTCTTGTGTGTGCATGCCAGCACAGGGTCCGGCATAGTCCCTGTTCAGTTTATGCACATGCTGGTAGTTGCAATTGCTGTCTCTAGACCTGTCTTCCACACAAACCAATGGATGTTGCAGTCCTGCCTGATCCTGCCGACCACACTTTCAGCCTTCACATACACTTGTGGAAGCTGCAGCCTAGTTGGAGCAACCCGCAATAAGCCCCAAGAGGCCCGCCCCCTACCCTGGCTTCTGTGCTTGCCAGTATGTACAGCAGACTGATCCAGTCTGTCCCACATCCCATTCAGCTCTCATACACATCAATGGGCATTGAAGCCTAGTGCAACCCAACCAGCCTCACTATCCTGACCACACACCTGCTGACATGTGTCATTCTTTATCTAGCCACACCTGTCCAGTCCTGGTTTTCATGCTCAGCAGTAGGAGTGGCAACCCAGAAGGGAGGTGCCCACTGTTTCCCTACTGGGTCATTCCCACTCCCAGAACATGCACTCTCCAGGTGATTCTGCAGTTTAACTTGACAGAATTTGCTCCCCGTGCCATTATCTGCCAGCTGATGCTGCAGCAAAGGCCAACCACCTACACTTACTCTGACTTATGCATGAACCAGTAGGAATAGTCAACCCAGCCTGGCTTTCCCCGGATCCAACCCACTTGAGGCCCACAGGTGTTGTAGCCCTGTCTGGTCTGGTCTGTCCCCATCTCAACTCACACTCTTCAATGGGAGTGATGGTCCAGCAAGGAAGGCCCTCCACAGCCCCCACACTGGCTTCACTCCCTCCTCCCCCCCCTCCTCCCCCCCAGGTCTTATGTGTGCTGATTGGGTGCTGCAGCCCAATCTGGCATGGACTACCTCACTTTGGCATTTGACAATAGGTGCTATAGCCTTGCTGGGCCCAGCCCACCCCCAATTCCAATTTACACTGGTGAGGGCTACAGCCCAGCCCTACCCAGCCAGCCCCCAGTCCTGGCCCTCTTGAGCAAGCCATACTCCATTTTAGTACTCAGATTCACCAGCGGGTGATGTGAACTGGCCCATCCTGGCTTGCCTCTGACCTATGCCAAATATATGCCAGTGGGTACTGTTCCCTGGCCTGGTCTGGGCTGCTCCCTATCATGGTTCTTATACTAATCTGCAGGGACTGTGTCCCAACATTGGAATTGCCCAAGCTCCTCCATCTGAACCTCTCCAAATGCCAGATCTCACACACATTGGTGGGTCCAGGGCCAGCCTTTTTTACTCCACCTCCTCTCCTAGCTGGAACAGTGGCCTTTCCTGAGACTGGCCTTCACCCATTCTGGTTTTTACTGTTGGGTGTAACAGCCCAGCCAAGCCTGGTCCACACCCAGACAGCTCACACATGGCTCAGCAGGGGCAGAGACCTAGCCTAACCCATCCTAAACCTACCATGGTCCTCACGAGCACCAGTGGGTGCTGGAGTCTAGACCAATCCAGCATACCCCAGACCCAGCCCACACTTGGGCAAGGGATATTGCAGCCATGCCCAGACTACCAGACTAGACAACAGCCCCCACTCTGGCCTTCACACTCACCAGTGGGAACCACAACCCAGCCATGGATAGCATCCCCTTTGCTCCCCAACTGGGCCTATTCCCAACAATAGATCTTGCATGTGCCATTGGTTGCTGTGATCCAGCTTGGCATAGTCCCTCCCCTGTCTTGGCCTTTGCCTTTAGATGTGTAACATGGCCTGACACGGCCTGTCCCCAGTCCCAACTCTCGCTAGCAGATGCTGGAACCTGGCCCTGCGCAGTCTGCTCCCAGCCCTGGCTCATGCAAACTGGAAGGTGTGACAGCCTAGCCCAGCATGACCTGCACTCCAGCTTGGTTTCTGCACTTCCCGGTGAGCTAAGGTTTACTCAGCTCTGCCAGGCCCATCCCTTTCCAAAACCAACCCACACATTAGCCGACAGTTGGAGCTACCTTACTCGGCCTGCGTGGTTCCCAGGCTTGGACCACATGCTCACCAGCAGCAGCTATGACCCACTAGGGGAGTTTCCCACTTTTCCTCAATCGGCCCATTCCCAGACCCGGATCTTACACATGCCAGCGAGTGTTAGGCCCTTGACCAGCATAGCCTGCTCCTTCATTTTGGCCTAGTATTAGCTGGTGAATGTTGCAGACTGGCCTACCCCACACCCTGTTTTACATTGTTCATGTGGGTGCTGCAGCCTGGACCTGCCCAGACTATTCTCAGTCCCTGTACCTGTGAGTGTTGGCAGGTTCATGGTCACACTTTGCTCAGCTTATCACACCCCAACTCTTGAGCTAACCAGAAGGACTTGCATTTCCACAGGATTTGGTCTACAAATGCCCCCACAGAATCTACCCCTGGACCTGGTTCTCTCATGTGCTGGCCTGATGTAACATTGAGTCAGGTACTAGGATCAGACATTCAGTCAGGTGCTAGGATCTAGTCCTGCTAGACAGGTCCCCAGCCCTAGCTTTCGCGTGCACTGATGTGAGGTGGTCAGCAATGTTCCATGCTAATAAGCCCAACTCTGGAGTCCCATATGAGCTGGTGCATCAGTCTGACCATACAGATCTTCCAGTCTCTCCCCTCCAAACTACCAGGTCTCAATCCCCTTGCTTACCTGCAAGTACAGTGACCCTATTGTTGAGCATCCCTCAGGATTCATTCCTCATCTGCACATACCTTGGCCTTATCCATGGATGTCCCTAGGCAGTAATTTCAGACCCCCAAGATCCCAGAGCTCCCTGCAGGGTGGCCCATGTGCAAAGCCCGGCTCCGTTGTCACCCTGGCTGCCCACAAGCCCAGGATTCGCCCACTCCTTGGCTGCAGTGGACGGGGAGCTAGGATCCCCAGCAGGAAGCCTGGCCCAGCACGAGTGCTCCAAGCCACAGCCGCATGACTGAGAGTGGTCTTTGATTTCTTTCTCTCACCAAGACAAGAACATCCAAGTTGATGTCTTCACTGACAAAACTGGCCTGCTTGCTGTTCCCTGGCATGTGCCAGGGCTCTCCAGCTCCAGTGTCTCTGCCAGTTGAGAGCTTGCCTTCAAGAATGCCCCCTTTTGCTGCTTTGTTCTCCCCACCCACAACCCTCCCTGCCCTGCAGCCAAAGGGCATCACCTCCTGGCCTCCCAAGCAATTTGTTCATCTCCCCTGGCTTTAGAGCTGGCCACTGAGCTGCCTGCATGTTCCTTGGGTTTGCGCCAGTGCACTCTTCTAAGGCCAGGTTTTTACTTCCCTCTTCTGTTTTCCTCTCCACACCCATCGGTCCGGCTGACTCTGAGAGCGGATGGCCTTGCTTGGCCGACCCTGTGGTGTGACAGCACAGCTGTGATGACTTCACAGGATAATCCTCCAAATGTTGTGCTTCCTCAGTGCCCACTGAGCCAGAGTGGGACCCTCGTGAAAGAAGGCCACCACCCAGACAGGGTCAGGGGAACAACCCCTAACCCTACCCCAAAGGGACCACCGTGAAAGGGATTCCAGACTTAGCCAGGTACATTCTGGGGTGATTGACTCCAGATTTTTTGTTTTATTCTTTAAGATATATTTATTTTTTTTTACCTGTGCTATGGCCTAGTGGCTAAATCCTGCCTTGAAAGTGTTGGGATCCTATATGGGTGCTAATTCGTGTCCTGGCTATTCTACTTCCCATCCAGTTCCCTGCTTGTGTCCTGGGAAGGCAGCAGAGGACGACCCAAAGCCTTGGGATCCTGCATCTGCATGGGAGACCCAGAAGTTCCTGACTCCTGGCTTTAGATTAGCTCAGCTCTGGTCATTGCAGCCATTTGGGAGTGAACCAGTGAAAGGAAGATCTTTCTTTGTTTCTCCTCTTCGTACATCTACCTTTTCAATATAAATAAATAAATCTTTCTTAAAAGATCTAAATAAATAAAGATTTTTAAAAGATTTTTTTACTTGGAAAGTCAGATTTACAGGGAGAAGAAGAGGTGAAGATCTGCCATCCGCAGGCTCACTCCCCAAGGGGCCGAAACAGCCAAAGCTGAGCTGATCAGAAACCAGGAGCCAAGAGTCTCTTCCAAGTCTCCCACACAAGTGCAGAGTCCCAAGGCTTTGGGTCATCTTCCATGCTTTCCTAGGCCATAAGCAGGGAGGTGGATTGTAAGTGCAGTAGCTGGAACACAAACCAGTGTCCAATTGGGATCCCAGTGCTTGCCAGGGGAATATTAGCCAGTAGAGCCATCATGTTGGGCCCAGGTCCCAGCATCTCAGCCGACATTTTCATCATTAGGCAGATGCCTACCCCTGGGTCCATGTTTTAGTATAACCAAACACAAACATTTCTTGTTAGCATTTTTAAATTTAATCAATTCAAAAGGCAGAGTGAGTGAGTGAGGGTAACTTGGTATCTGTCAGTCCACTCCTCAAACTGCATTCCGTTGCCTGCCATCTCCATCCTGGTCTCCCACATGAATGTCAGGAGCCCAGGCATTTGGGCCAGCTTCTACTGCCTTTCCAGACACACTGGCAGCGGGCTGGATCAGAAGTGGAACGGTAGCCAGGATTTGGACCTGTGTCCTGATATGGGGTGCTGGCATCACAGGCAGCGGTCTAACTTAGCCCCAGATAAAGGAGCTATAGCCCCCAGGAGGAAGGGCTGGCCAGATAATATTCAAGCTAAACCCCAGAGTATCCTGAGGTGACAGAAAAGATGGTCACAGACACATGCCTCGAAGAGACAGAAGCCAGCTGAAGAAAGAGCTCCTCATGGCCCAACCTGGAACCATTTGAGCAGTCAAACAAATAAAGTAGCACTGGATTATAAGCCAGGGTATAAAATAAACATCCACAAGTCCCTACTGATAGAAATGACTAAAAACAAAACAAAACAAGCAGGACCCGGCACAATGGCCTAGTGGCTAAAGTCCTCGCCTTCAACGCTCCAGGATCCCATATGGGCGACAGTTCTAATCCCGCAGCTCCACTTCCCATCCAACTCCCTGCTTGTGGCCTGGGAGAGCAGTCGAGGACGGCCCAAAGCCTTGGGACCCTGCACCCATGTAGGAGACCTGGAGGAGGTTCCTGGCTCCTGGCTCCGGATTGGCACAACACCGGCTGTTGCGCTCACTTGGGGAGCGAATCATCGGACGGAAGAGCTTCCTCTCTACCTTTCCTCCTCTCTGTATATCTGACTTTGTACTAAAAATAAATAAATCTTAAAAAAAAAAAAGAAGGGCCTGGCGCGGTGGCGCAAGTGGTTAAGGTTCTCGCCTTGCACCCCCGGGATCCCATATGGGCTCCAGTTCTAATCCCAGCAGCCCCGCTTCCTTTCCAGCTCCCTGCCTGTGGCCTGGGAAAGCAGTTGAGGACGGCCCAAAGCTTTGGGACCCTGCACCCGCGTGGGAGACCCGGAAGAGGCTCCTGGCTTCGGATCGGCATAGTATCGACCGTTGCGCTCACTTGGGGAGTGAATCATCGGACGGAAGATCTTCCTCTCTGTCTCTCCTCTCTGTACATCTGCCTTTCCAATAAAAAAATAGTAAAAATAAATCTTAAAAAAAAAAGAATGAAAAATGAGAAGGAAAAGATACCCCCTGTAGAAGAATCCTAAATAATTCATGTGGACACTTGACCCTCTGGTGGAGGAGGGGACCCTGGCTGACTCCCCAGGAGTGGAAGGAAGGTACAGTGGAGAAACCCAACACCATCTCAGCCAGGTGGCCAGGCTCAGAGCGTGCACCTCAGTGAGATAGGAGGAAAAGGACAGTTTACCCATGGTCCTGCTCAGGTCCCTAATCTCCCAACCATGAGGAAAACACAACCTAGATTACAACAGGGGGACATGGCACAAAACACCTGCTCTTAAAATGATCCCATTGCCATGGCCATCCAAGCAAGCGGTCACAGCTGAGACCTCCAAGGAGATGTGACAGTAAAATGCAGTGGATCCCTGGGAGCGATCCTGTGACTAGTTGAAAGGTATCAGGTAAAAGTTAAGGAAATCTGGATGAGGGCAGGCACTGTGGTATAACAGGTTAAGCCTCATCTTGCAATGCCGGCATCCCACACAGACACCAGTTCATGTTCATGTGCTGGCTGCTCTACTTCCGATTCAGCTCCCTGCTTAGGCAGCTAGGAAGGCAGCGAAGGACGGCCCAAGTCCTCGAGTCCCTGAACGCATGTGGAAGATACAGAAGAAGCTCTAGGCTGCCTTTGAACTAACCCAGGTTCAGCCGTTCATTGGGTCATCTGCGGAATGAAACAACATGTTTCTTTCTATGTCTGTGTCTCTTCCTCTCTCTTTCTGTAACTCTGCCTTCAAAAAAAACACAGATGTTTACCAAATAAATAACTAAATAAAAACAATTTTTTTAATGGGTAAACTATGGATTTTAGTTAACGGTAATATATTGACATTGGCGCACTCATTGTAACCTTTGTATCGTATTAATGGTAATAGTGTATCAATAGGCCACATCCATATTAACATATAGTATTTACATAATACATTGATATTAAGATAGACTATTACTTTTTTAAAGATGTGTTTATTTTTATTATAAAGTCAGACATACAGAGAGAAGGAGAGACAGAGAGGAAGACATTCTTTCAGTCTGCAATGGCCAGAGCTGAGTCATTCTGAAGCCAGGAATCCAGAGCCTCTTCCACGTCTCCCATGCTGGTGCAGGGTCCCAAGGCTTTGGGCCGTTCTCTACTGCTCTCTCAGGACACAAGCAGGGAGCTGGATGGGAAGTGGGGCCGTGGGGATTAGAACTGGCACCCGTATGGGATCCCGGCGTGTGCATGGCGAGGACTTTATCCACTAGGCTGCCATGCAACGCCTGAATATTACCTTTAATAAGAAACTGGATTGCAAGGCACATAGAAAATCTCTGTACTTCCCTAATAATAACTTCTAATTTCAAAACCATTAGTTAAAAAAAATTGTTTATTTGAAAAGTAGAGTGGCAAAGACAAACAGAAAGAGATCTTCTGTCTATTGATTTGTTCCCAAATGACCACAATGGCCATGGCTGGGCCAGGCTGAAAGGGGAGCCAGGAGCTTCGCTGGGCTCCTGCATGCGGATGGTAAGAGTTCAAACACTTGGGCCATCTTCCCCCGCGTTCCCAGGTGCATTAGCATGGAGCTGGATCGGAAATGGAGCAGCCAGGACTCAACCAGTGTCCATACGGGGTGCCAGTGCCACAGGCTCAGCCCGCTAGAGCATGCTGTCCCTAGAATCTTTATTTGTTAATATTTATTTATTTTCATCTACTTGGGTACAGAGCAACAGAGAGAGAAAGAAAGAGATCTTCCATTCACTGATTCACTCCTGAGTGCCCACAACAGCCGAGGCCTGGCCAGGCTGGAGCCAGGAGCCCAGAACTGCATCTGTGTCTCCCGTGTGGTTGGTGGGGATCCACGTACTCCAGGATTCACATGAGCAGGGAGCTGGGTCAGAGGCACAGGATGCAAGACTCTGAGCCTCCTGATATGGGATGTGCTATCCATGGTCTGACCCTTCGGTGCCACCACAGCTGCCCCAGAAACAAAATTTTAAAAAAGATTTATTTATTTTTATTGGAAAGACAGATGTACAGAGAGGAGGAGAGACAGAGAGGAAGATCTTCTGTCCGATGATTCACTCCCCAAGTGAGTGTAATGGCTGGTGCTGTGCCAATCTGAATCTAGGAACCAGGAATTTCATTCCAGGTCTCCCACACGAGTGCAGGATCCCAAGGCTTTGGGCCGTCCTCGACTGCTTTCCCAGGCCACAGTCAGGGAGCTGGATGGGAAGCAGAGCTGCCGGGATTAGAACTGGTACCCATATGGGATCCCAGCATGTTCAAGGTGAGGACCTTAACTGCTACGCTATTGTGCTGCGCCATAGAAACATATTTTTAAATTAAGACCTCACACATTGCTTTCTGGATAGAATGCTATTGAGCATATCACAGATTACAGTGTGGTGTCAATGCCACTTTTATGTGTCCTGGGACACCAAAGAGTCCATGTGATCCAGTGTATTGCTGTGGCCTGGAACCAAGCCCGTGTTGCCTCTCTGAGGCATACCCGCAATGAGGGCACCACAGCAACTTTAGGAAGGACGGATGTGGGCACAGGCTCTGGGCGGGACCAGGAAACCAGTCCCTCTCCCAAGCACATGGTGCCCCAGGCGTTGGCTGCAAACCCCAGCTCCAGCAGACTTCTCCTGGGCAGGTGTGCCCAGCAGGACGGGCTTTAAATGCTGACAGACCTGTTTCCAAGGCCGGTTGTGCCACCTTCTTACACTTGAACTTGGCTGAATTACTCCCTATCTTTTCAGGGGTTACATCAGTGAAGGTCCAGGCAGAAAGCCGATGACACACTTGATTAGGTAATCTGAAGAGAGATGAATAAAGGCGTATTTACAGCGGCGAGGAGAAGGTTTAGAGTAACTGCCAGGAATGGCACGGGGTGCAAGAGCAATGGGGCTGTCACCTTCCCGAGGGCCTGGAGGGACCAGGGAGGGGAGTGCTTTCCAGAACCTGGAGACAGAAGGCCGTGTCAGGACCCTCCGGTGTGCGAATGAGGTCTTGGAGGCTCTGTAGGGGAAACTGAGGCACATGCCCTCTCCTCCTCCTCCCTGAACCCTTCAGGCCCTAGGGGGCAGCCAGAGGCGGATAGTGGCTGCTATCACGGCTCAGCCACAGGTGAAGCAAACAGAAGAGTGGGAGATTGAGCAACCACTGCCTGGCCCAGAGAGGAGAGCAGCCCGGATTCCTTCCAACACCAGATCTCCGGTCCACTGATTCACTCCCCAGGTGAGCGCAACGGCCGGTGTTGTGCCAATCCGAAGCCAGGAGCCAGGAACTTCCTCCAAGTCTCCCACACGGGTGCAGGGTCCCAAGGCTTTGGGCCGTCCTCGACTGCTTTCCCAGGCCACAAGCAGGGAGCTGGATGGGAAGTGGGGCTGCTGGGATTAGAACTGACGAACATATAGGATCCCAGAGCATTCAAGGCAAAGATGTTACCCACCAGGCCACTGCGCCAGGCCCCTTTTAAACATTTTTATGTGTTTATTTAAAAAAGCAAAATGCTGGGCCTGGCGCGGTGGCGCAAGTGGTTAAGGTCCTCGCCTTGCACGCCTGGGATCCCATATGGGCGCCGGTTCTAATCCCGGCAGCCCCGCTTCCCTTCCAGCTCCCTGCCTGTGGCCTGGGAAAGCAGTCGAGGACAGCCCAAAGCTTTGGGACCCTGCACCCACGTGGGAGACCCAAGAAGAGGCTCCTGGCTTCGGATCGGCATAGTATCGGCCCGTTGCGGCTCACTTGGGGAGTGAATCATCGGACGGAAGATCTTCCTCTCTACCTTTCCTCCTCTCTGTACATCTGCCTTTCCAATGAAAAAATAATAAAAATTTTAAAAAATATTTTTAAAAAAAGCAAAATGCTTAATTATTTATTTATTTGAAAGGCAAAATAAAGTATTCATTCCTTTTCTTTCATTGGAAAGAGAGATCTTTCATCTGCTGGTTCACTCCCTCAATCCAGGTCTCCTACATGGGTGCAGGGACCCAGATACTCAGGCATCCGCGGCTGCCTGCCAAGGTGTGCGTTAGCAGGGAACAGGACTCGAACCCAGGCACCCTGTAGGAGATGCAAGTGTCCCAAGCAATTCCTTAAGGATTAGACCAAACAGCACCCCTACATGACACTTAAAAATATTCATTGATTTTGAAAGAGTTATCGGGGTTGGGGGGAGGGTGAAAGAGAGACAGAACTTCCATCTGCTGGTTTGTTCCCCAGGGGGTTGGAATGGCCAGGGCTGAGCCTGGCCAAGGCCAGGGAGCCAGGAGCTTCATCCAGGTTTCTCACCTGAGTACCAGGGGTCCCAGGACTCAGCCCATCATCTGCTGCTTTCCCCAGAGATTTCAGCAGGAAGCTGGATCAGCAGCGGAGCAACCAGTGTGAACTGCAGCCCCATATGGGATGCCGGCGTCACAGCCAGCAGGATCACCCACTATACCACAACGCCAGTTCCCTCAGATAACACATTTAGAGCCCATCTTTGAGAATATGGGAAAAACACAAGATGAGTGTTCCCTAGGCTCTTGTAACACAAAATATGAAACACCTGAGGGTCTCTTCCCACACAGTAAGTAAGCCATCCATCCTGCAGCCCCCGGCCCTCCTCGACTCAGCTCCCAGGCAGGTTCAGTGCTAAGGACTCCCCCTCTTTCCACCTTCAGGAGCCAGGTACAAGGCCAGACCGTCAGAATTTCTGGTCGGTGGGCTGTTGACTGGGCTTCCCACCATCCTCACCTTGACCTTGAAGTCCATCGATTTGCTGAGCTGACAGGTCTCAGGGAACTCCATAGGCCACTGGCAGAACTCCAGACGGAAAGAGGTGTCAGGAGGGGCTGTGGAGTTTGCACCCCCCAGGGCCCCCACGTGTTCAGCTATGTGGAAGCTGTCCAAAGCCCACCCTTTGGGGCTTTTATGGATGCTTTATTACATTGACATCAGCAATGAAATCATCAGCCGCTGTTGGCCAGAGGCTGGGGGTGGGGCTGAAGGCCTTCCCCTCCTGCTGCGCCCAGCTCCTTCCTGTGGCAGGCCCCCTCCTGAGGCTGGCTTGGGCTGCCAGCCGCGCATCAGCTCTCCAGCATGAACGTACTGCATACCTTAAAGAGGGCAAGAACGTAGGGAGGTGTATGCCAGGCCGGGGTGGGAGTGCGCAAAGACCAAGCATGTGCTTTGCAACATCACGCTGCCTCAGCCAATCACCAGCCAGGGCTCCCTGGGGATTCAGAATCACAGGAGGTGCCTTGCCTGACAAAACAGAGAACTGATGCTTGTTGGCACCCATCAGCTGACCTCGGCGAACTGTCCACTTCACTTTTATTCCTTCCCTTTTTTTAAAAAAAAAAAAAGATTTATTTATTTTTATTGCAAAGCCAGATACACCGAGAGGAGGAGAGACAGAGAGGAAGATTTTCCGTCCGATGATTCACTCCCCCAAGTGACCGCAATGGCCGGTGTTGTGCTGATCCAAAGCCAGGAGCCAAACTTCCTTCAGGTCTCCCATGCACAGGTGCAGGGTCCCAAAGCCTTGGGCCGTCCTCGACTGCTTTCCCAGGATAAAAGCAGGGAGCTGGATGGGAAGTGGAGCTGCAGGGATTAGAATCAGCGCCCATATGGGATCCTGGTGCTTTCAAGGCGAGGACTTAAGCCACTGCGCCAGGCCCATTCCTTCCCTTTTTTATTTTTAAGATTTATTTACTTTATTGGAAAGGCAGATGTACAGATAGGAGGAGAGACAGAAAGAAAGATCTTCCATCTGCTAGTTCACTCCCCAAGCAGCCGCAACAGCCAGAGCTGCGCCATGGATCCGAAGCCAGGAACCAGGATCCCCTTCCAGATCTCCCACACAGGCGCAGCGTCCTAAGGCTTTGGGCCGTCCTCCACTGCCTTCTTAGGCCACAAGCAGGGAGTTGGATGGGAAGTGGAGCCACCAGGATTAGAACTGGCGCCCATATGGGATCCTGGAGAGTTGTGCAAGGCAAGGACTTCAGCCACTAGGCTACCATGCCAGACCTCCTTCCCTTTTCTTAGTGGAAATGCAATCTAAGGATGAGTCTGGTGTTTTTTGGAAGGAAACAGGGAGCTGGTGTTGTAGAAGCCGGGCAGATGAAGCCATCATCCCCATCATCCGCTAGAGGAGCTTGCCATTTCAGAGCAACAGTTCAAGTTCAGGCCAGTTTCCTGCCAGATTAGCCGCATTCGCCTGGGAAAATCACAGAAGATGCCCAAGTGCTTGGACTCCTGCACCTGCGTGGGAAGCCAAGATGGAGTTTTTGGCTTCTGGCTTCACTCTGGCCCAGACTTGACTGCTGTGTCACACTTGTTTCAAATAAGTAAACAAACATTTTTATCAATTGTTAACTTTTTAAAATAGACTTTTTATTTATTTGAAAGGTAAAGTTAGAGAGTTCCTCCACCCACGGGTTCATTTCCCCAAAGAGCTGCAATGACCAGAGCTGCACCACACCGAGGCTAGGAGCCACGAGTTTCTTCTAGGTCTCCCATTTGGGTGGGTGCAGAGGCTCAAGCACTTGGGCTATCCTCTGCTTTCTCAGGCATACTACAGGGAATTGGGGGCCCAGCGCAGTAGCCTAGCGGCTAAATCCTTCCCTTGCATGCACCGGGATCCCATATGGGCTCCAGTTCTAACCCTGACAGTTCCTGTTCCCAACCAGCTTCCTGTTTGTGGCCTGGCAAAGCAGTCGAGGACAACCCAAAGCCTTGGGACCCTGCACTCGCTTGGGAGACCTGGGAGGGGCTCCAGGCTTCTGGCTTCGGATATGCACAGCTCTGGCCGTTTCAGCCACTTGGGGAGTGAATCATCGGACCGAACTTCCTCTCTGTATATCTGCCTTTCAAAAAAAAAAAAAAATTAATAAATGTTTAAAAAAAGCTGGGGAGGGTTAAGGCCCAGCATCACAGCCTAGTAGTTAAATGCTCAACTTGCGTGTGCTAGGATCCCATATTGGTGCTGGTTTGTGTCCAGGCAGCCCCGCTTCCCATCCAGTTCCCTACTCACAGCCTGGGAAAGCAGTAGAGGACGGCCCAAAGCCTTGGGTCCCTGTACCCACGTAGGCTTCTGGTTTTGGATCAGCTCAGCTCTGGCTGTTGCGGTCACTTGCGGAGTGAATCAGTGGACAGAAGATCTTCCTCTCTTTCCTTCTCTCTGTAAATCTGACTTTCCAATTTGAAAAAATGAATCTTTAAAAAAATGTGAATAAATAGGCTTAATTATTTGAAAGGCAGAAGGAAAGGAGTGCAGGCGTGTATGCACAGGTGAGAGTGAAAGTCTTGTATCCGTTGGTTTACTCACCGAATCACTGCAACAGCCAGTGTTAGGCTGGGCCAGAATCTGAACACAGAATCCCATCCTCACCTCCCATGTGGACCACATGGGCCCAAGCTCTTGAACCTTCATCAGCTGCTTTCCAGAACATAAGCAGGGAGCTGGATTAGAAGCAGGGCTGCCTGGTCTTGAACTTGGTTCTGGGGTGCCGAAAGTGCAAGCAGTGGCTTAATGTGCTGTTCCTCAAACACTGGCCCCAAAGTTGGTCTTTAAGCTTATTTTGCAAAGTTGTTATTGTGGGTTTCCAGGGTGTGAGCTGGTTAGGGCTCTGGACCCTGCTCAGAGGGGTCGGCTACTATCCCCCAGCTCCTCCACAATAGGCTTCTTCCCCTTAGCAGCTGCTTGGATTGTGTTAAATGAAAAAGCTCAAATAAGGACAAACTGCCTTAATTTGGACTCTGGAAACAAAAGCATTTATTTTTGCTTTGTTTTAAGACTTTATTTTAGTTGTATTGGGAAAGACAGAAGGAGATGCATAAGAAAGATCTTCCATCCGCTGGTTCTCTCTCCAAGTGACACAATGGCTGGAGCTGAGCCAATCCTAAGCTAGGAGCCAGGAGCTTCTTCTGGGTCTCCCACAGGGGTGCAGGGTCTCAAGGCTCTGGGCTGTCCTCCACTGCTTTCCCAGCCACCAGCAGGGAAGGAGCTGGATGGGAAGCGTGGCCGCTGGGATCAGAACTAGCGCCCATATGGGATCCCGGCATATTCATGGTGAGGACCTTAACCATTATGCTATTGCGCCGGGCCTGAAAGCAAGCATTTTTTTTTTTTAAAGATTTATTTTATTTTTATTGGAAAGGCGGATATACAGAGAGGAGAGACAGAGAGGAAGATCTTCCGTCCAATGATTCACTCCCCATGCGGCCGCAACGGCTGGAGCTGAGCCAATCCGAAGCCAGGAGCCTCTTCCGGGTCTCCCACGCGGGTGCAGGTTCCCAAAGCCTTGGGCCGTCCTCGACTGCTTTCCTAGGCCACAGGCAGGGAGCTGGATGGGACGCGTGGCCGCCGGGGTTAGAACCGGCGCCCATATTGGATCCCAGGCGTGCAAGGGGAGGACCTTATCCACTGCGCCATCGCGCCGGGCCCAAGCATTTTTTTTTTTAAAAAAAGATTTAATTTATTTCTATCAGAATGTCAGATATACAGAAAGGCGGAGAGACAGAGAGATCTTGCATCTGCTGCTTCACTCCCCAAATTGCCACAACAGCTGGAACTGAGCCAATCCGAAGCCAGGAGCCAGAGCTTCTTCTGGGTCTCCCAGGTGGGTACAGGGTGTATATATGTGTTTATGTGTGTGTACGTGTATCAGGTGTATGTGTTTATGTATGTATCGGTATGAGTGTATGTACATATATGTGTGTACGTGTGTGTGTGCTGTCAGTGCTCTCACATGAGGAGAGTGTGACTTGCTAGCCTCCAGGTGAAGCGGGAAGCGGTGTGCAGCTGGAAGCTGAGCCTGGCCCGGCCTGCTCCACTGCTCCCCGCCGCAGGTGCAGGGCCACGAGGCTGCCAGGCAGTGAGCTGTGTTCCTGGACACAGGGCAGAGGAGCTCCAGGCCTCCCCCAACTTGAACCTGACCAGGAATCAGCCAACTCCAGCTTGTGCTGGCAATGCTGCTGGCTGCTCGTGTACAAAGGCAGTGTTGGGGAAGCCTGGCTGCACCCCGCTTCTCTTTAAGGCATGGCCTGTGTCTGCCTACTTGCCACCTCGGCGGAGCAGAGCAGAAAGCTGGCAAAGGCGGCAGTGTTTACTGTGCCGGCCTTTAGGGAGCGCCTTGGCCAGAGCCTGCTCTGGGGTAGTGGAGTCGTCAGGAAAGCTACACGTTTAACTCTGCTCTCTGTGTCAGACCTGAACTTGGCTTCAAGGACCCGACTGGGGTGTGATCGCTGCCCTCAGACCAGTTTCTAAAATATATGTTATTTGGGGGGGGGGGGGCCGAAATCTTGGACCCACTGGTTTACTTCCTCAGTGGTTGTATAAAAGTGGGCTCTGGGCCAGGCCAAGGGCAGGAGCCAAGACCACCGCTTGGATCTCCCCCGTGGGTGGCAGGGACCCAGGTGCTCGGCTCTCGCTGCTGCCCCCTGGGGAACGTCAGCAAGGAGCCGGATTTGAACTGTGGTTATGCAGCAAGGTAGAGGAATCCACCATGGGGGGAGGGTTGTGGGAGGGGCGTGGGAAATCCCAGTGCCTATAAAACTGTATCACATAATACAATGTTATTAACAATAATAAAAAAAAAGAAGCAAAGGTGGGAGTGAAACAGCGTGATGTGCCCCAAGCAGCAGCTCAGCCTCCCACACCCTCATGCCCACACCCTAACCAGCCTACTCTGAGTGGGATTTCTGTACTTCTCTTCCATCTGCCTAGACAAGGGCACTTAAAAAAAAGAAAGATTTTAAAATTTTTATTGCAAAGTCAGATATACAGAGAGGAGAAGAGACGGAGAGGAAGATCTTCTGTCTGATGATTCGTGCCCCAAATGGCTGCAATGACCTGAGCTGAGCCGATCCAAAGCCAGGAGCCTGGCGACTCATTCGGGTCTCTCACATGGGTGCAGGAACCCAAGACCTTGAGCCGTCCTCGGCTGCTTTTCCAGGCCACAAGTAGGGAGCTGGATGGGAAGAGGGGCGGCTGGGGTTAGAACTGGCGCCTGTATGGGATCCCGGTGCATACAAGGTAAGGACTTAAGCCACTAGGCTGCAAGACCAGGCCCTAGACACTTTAAACAGTTAGTGGACATTGAGATTAGAAGATAAGTTGGGAACATTTTGTGCCTTATGCCCTGCGTATCAGAGCGCCTGGGATTAAGTCTTGCCTCCACTTCCGATGCAGAGGCTTTCTCATGTCCCTGGGAAACAGCCAATGGGCCAGGTATGTGGTCTGCTGCCCATGTGGAAGACACCTGTGGAGTCCCTGGGTCCTGTCTTCCGCCTGGCCCAGCCCTCTGGCTGTAGGTGTTTGGAAAGTGAGCTGATAAATGGAGTCTCTCTCTCTCTCTGTCACTTGTTTTTCAAATAAATAAATAAACCTTAAAAAGAGGTGGGGGTGGGGGAAGCAGTTTACTTTGGTGCAAAAATCTTGAAAACCAGGGTGAGTGCTGTGACATAGTGGGTTAAAGCTTGCAGGGATAACATCCCCATATGGGCCTGGTTCAAGTCCCAGATGTTCCAGTTCCCATTGTGCTCCCAGCTAATGTGCCTGGGAAAGCAACAGAAGACAGCTAAGGGCCTGGCGTAGTGGCCTAGCGGCTAAAATCCTCACTTGAATGTGTCCTGATCCCATATGATTCTAATCCCAGCAGCCCCACTTCCCATCCAGCTCCCTGCTCGTGGCCTGGGAAAGTAGTTGAGGACGGCCCAAAGCCTTGGGACCCTGTGCCCATGTGGGAGACCCAGAAGAAGCTCCTGGTTCCTGGCTTTGGATCAGCTCAGCTCTGGTTGTTGCGGCCGTTTGGGGCATGAATCATCAGACAGAAGATCTTCCTCTCTGCCTCTCCTCTTTGTATATCTGACTGTGAAATAAAAATAAATAAATCTTTAAAAAAAAAAGCAAGAAACAGAGTTGAAAAAACAGTTCTTGAAATCTATATATGGGAGGGATCATTAACAATTTCATGAAAATGAATATTGTGAAAAGAAACCTGCACAAATTTCAAAATATTTTGTACCAGATAAACTCACCTTTCAATTTGAGTTTTCCAACAGCTCTGGCAAGTGCTGTATTTATGCACACGAAGGACCCGTTCTACAGACACAGTCGCTGAGTCCTGGGAGCTGTGTCCAGGTGGAGCCTGCCGAAGGCTCGGGAAGAGGCGGAGAGCAGACTCCATGCCCTTCCCAGGCGAGATGGGATTCCCAGAACTGTCTAGACAAAGGGATCTTTCCCCTATGCCCTTGCTCAGTGCTTTACTGGGGTCTGAAGAGCATCCTGGTGGCCACTCTGAAGCCACCGGGGCAGGCACCAGACGGAGATCTGCATGGGGCTCTCAGCTCCCTGGGGGCTGCCCTCCTGGCACTCTGAACACCCTGGGGCACACCACACCCCCAAGCCCTCCAGCCCCATGTGGAGCGCCCTGGTTGGTCTCTTTATCACTGGCATCTGGACATCTGGGTCCTCAGTGGTACCTGGAGGACTCCTACATCAGGGCTGGAAGGCCTGCATACTTGTGAAGCTCACGAGTATTCAGGCTTATTATTATTAATTTTTGATGATGTTTACATGGTTGAGAAGGGTGCCTATTCAGGTGGACCACTGATTAGGGTGGGAAGGCTGGAGAAATAGCAGAATGTGGGTGAGACTGCTGTTTCTGATTTCAGCTTTCTTCTTCCTATATCTGAAGGAATTGGGGAGAGAAGGGGAGAAACCTCGCCTAGTATTCTAACCGCATCAATACCCGATGATGGGGATGGCCAGCCAGTGTTACCCCAGGGTCCCCAGGGTGGAGTATGATCTGAGGATTCTGCTCCAGTGCTTTTGATAGTTCTGAAATGCTGTTGATTTTGATGCTCCAAGGATGAGGAAATCCTTCCAGAGTCCATTGGCTGACACAGTCCATCTTAGAGTCTCTGTTCGCCCAGACAGTTGCTGTCAGTGCTTGGCTGGGAGAGTTGTCCAACTTGTTCCGCCCTCCCTCCTCTGCTATGGTACCAGATGTCCTCTGCAGGTCCCAGGCCTGGACCCTTACCTGGGTCTAGTTGCAAATACTGTAGCAACTCAGTTGCTAACCAAGTGACTATTCTGTAGGCTCCAAGGAAGCCACTGACTGTTTCTTGTGCCTCTTCCTAGATTCAGCTCAAAGTCAGCTTAAAAGTCACTACAGACTCCAAGTGCATCGACCCCCTTTCCCATCCCCACGTTTCTGACACCGTAACACGCCCTACCTTTTGCATTTCCTCCGGTACTGCAGTGCCACCCAGTGGCTGTTCATCTGTACTGCTCAGAGGAATGTTTTGCTTTTTATTTACTTGTGACAAGTAAGGGATACAATGGGAAGAAATAGTTTTTCAAACTGCCCCTTCCTGGGGAAAACAATATATCTTTTAAAGATTTATTTTTTATTGGAAAGTTATATATACAGAAAGAAGAGACAGATAGGAAGATCTTCTGTCTGATGATTCATGCCCCAAGCAACTGCAACAGCCAGAGCTGAACTGATCCAAAGCCAGGAGCCTAGAGCTTCTTCTGGGTCTCCCGCACGGGTGCAGGGTCCCAAGGCTTTGGGCCGTCCTTGACTGCTTTCCCGGGCCACAGGCAGGGAGCTGGAAGGGAAGTGGGGCTACCGGTGCCCACATGGGATCCCAGGCATGCAAGGCGAGGACCTTATCCACTGCGCCATCGCGCTGGGCCCAGGGGCTTTTTTTTTTTTTTTTAATTGCAAAGTCAGATATACAGAAAGGAGGAGAGACAGAGAGGAAGATCTTCCTTCTGCTGATTCACTCCCCAAATGACTGCAATGGCCAGACCTGAGCTGATTCGAAGCCAGGAGCTTCCTCCAAGTCTCCCACATGGGCGCAGGATCCCAAGGTTTTGGGCCATTCTTGCCATCCTTGACTGCTTTCCCAGGCCACAAGCAGGGAGCTGGATGAGAAGTGGAGCAGCCGGGATTAGAACTGGCGCTGATATGGTTTCCCAGTCTGTACAAGGTGAGGATTTTGGCTGCTATGATACTGCGCCGTGCCCTCAAAAACATTTTTAAGAAACCTTTTAAAAAGAGCCTGGTGCAATAGCCTAGTGTCTAAATCCATGCTTGCATGTGCCGGGATTCCATATGGGAGCTGGTTCATGTCCCATCCAGCTTCCAGCTTTTGGCCTGGGAAAGCAGTGGAGGATGGCTCAAACCCTTGGGCTCCTGCACCCATGTGAGAGACCCAGAAGCTGCTACTGGCTTCTGGCTTCAGATCAGCTGAGCTCTGAGCATTGTGGCCACTTGGAGCGTGAATCAGCAGATGGGAGATCTTTCTATTTTCTTCGCTCTGTATTTCTGCCTTTCTAATAAAAAGAATTAGATAAATAAATAAATAAATCTATAAAATCTTTACAGTATATTCTTTGGGGCCCAGCACAATGTTTCAATTGGCTAATCCTCTTCCTGCAAGCACCAGGATCCTATATGGATGCTGATTTGTGTCCTGGTTGCTCTACTTTCCCATCCACCATTCTGCTTATTGCCTGGGAAAGCAGTAGAAGATAACCCAAGGCCTTGGGAGGTCTCAAGGAAGCTCCTGGCTCCTGGCTTCAGATCGACTCAGCTCTGACCATTGCAGCCATTTGGGGAGTGAACCTGTGAATGGAAGCCCTTTCTGATTCTTCTTGTCTCTGTAAACCTGCTTTGCAATTAAAAAATAAGTAAATCTTGGGCCCGGCGCGGTGGCGCAAGTGGTTAAAGGTCCTCGCCTTGCACCCCCGGGATCCCATATGGGCGCCGGTTCTAATCCCAGCAGCCCCGCTTCCCTTCCAGCTCCCTGCTTGTGGCCTGGGAAAGCAGTCGAGGATGGCCCAAAGCTTTGGGAACCTGTACCCGCGTGGGAGACCCAGAAGAGGCTCCTGGCTTCGGATCGGCATAGTATCGGCCCGTTGCGCTCACTTGGGGAGTGAATCATCGGACGGAAGATCTTCCTCTCTGTCTCTCCTCTCTGTATATCCGCCTTTCCAATGAAAAAATAATAAAAATAAATCTTTAAAAAAAATAAGTAAATCTTAAGTGAGTGACTCTTTGTCCTTCAACTTCACTTTTAAGAAGATCTATGTATTTATTTAAAAAACAAAGTACAGAAAGAGACAGGATCTTCAGTATACTGCTACTTTCTGCGTGAGCCAATGGTGCCTCTTGTTATACTGCTACTTTCTGAAAAGGGCTTCAACAGCCAGGACTGGGCCAGGCCAGAAGCCAGCAGCTCCATCTGGGGTCCCCACATGGGTGACAGGGACTCAGGGGCTTGGACCATCTTCTGCTGGATTGGGAGTAGAACAGTCAGGACCCAAACTAGTACCCCATATGGGATGCTGGTGCCACAGGCAGTGGCTTTACCTGATAAGTCACATGTCGGCCCCTAACTGGTGTCTGAAGTGCTAGATCAAACACCTGTTTGCTGTTCTTGCTGTCAGGGCAGCCCCAGTAGACCGTAAGTTACCAGATGCAATTTAGATGCTGTGGTCCACACTGCTTACACTCAGGGCTTACAGTCAATGATTAATTTTCTGGCCTCCCTCTTGCTTAATGGGTTCATTCCAAGTGTCCACAGGGAATTTGTTTCCAGACTCCCTGAGGATCCCCAAACCCATGACAGTCTGTCGTCATATATCACGGGGGGTCTTTCATCTCTCTGCGTTTTCCTCTTTTTTTATTCCTCCAGATACAAGAAATGTGTCATGTAACCCTTTATCCTGATCTGTTGGGACCACACCTGCAAATGTCAGGCTTTCTTTGCTTTTCTCACCTTCAGCGAACAGCGTTTGTGGCGCCTGACACCTCTTGGGGTCACACTAGCTTCGCGCCTCCTCTGAGTGCCCCAGTGGGTCTGCTTTCCCACCCACGCTAAGTGTGCCATCTGACAACTTGTGTCTCGAGACGCCCATGAGCTAAGCAGTGACTCGGGTTTCTCAGGGTGTTGGCCCCAGTACTTAAGGGTGGAGCTTTTTCTGGAAACCTGTTGGATGATGCCACGGGACGCAAAATGGGGGGAGGGAATCAAGGCTGGGAGCCTCTGCATCACACAAAGACTTCAGAAGTAAAATTGTGCCAGAGAGTAGAATGGAAAACACTTCCATGTTTGTATGAAATCATCCTATTTGTGTGATATATGGAGTAAATTGAGAAATCAGTGCCATGGATCCACGTAGTTTGTTTCCGTTTTCTCTCTCTCTCTTTTTAAAAGATTTATTTATTTTTATTGGAGAGGCAGATGTACAGAGAGGAGGAACTACAGAGAGAAAGATCTTCCATCTGCTGGTTCACTCCCTCAGTGACCGTAATGGCTGGACCTGAGCCTACCCGAAGCCAAAAGCCAGGAGCCTCTTCCAAGTCTCCCACGTGGGCCCAGGCTTCCAAGGCCTTGGGCCATTGTCTGTGCTTTCCCAGGCCACAAGTAGGGAACTGAACGGGAAGTGGAGCAGCTGGGATCAGAACTGGCGCTCGTATGGGATCCCAGTGCGTGCAAAGCAAGGACCTTAGCCACTAGGCTACCCTGCCAGGCCTGTTTCTTTGTTTCTTTTGGAAAGATTTGTTTATTTTTATTGGAGAGGCAGATGTACAGAGAGAGAGAGACACACAGAGCTTTCCATCTGCTGGTTCACTCTGCAAATGGTCAGAATGGCTGGAGCTGAGTCCATCCTCATGGGTCTCAAGGCTTTGAGCTATCCTCTGCTGCCCTTCCAAGCCCATTATCATGGAGCTGGATCAGAAAACAGAATAGCCAGGACTCGAACTGGCAAACTGATGCCAGTTCGCCATAATTAGCTTGCTATGCCACGGCACTAGCCCCAATCCATTTCTTATTTGTGTTGTATGTCTGTTGGAGGTTCCTGGAGCACCTTTCATCTTTGATTTCCTCTTACAGTTAGTAATGAACACCAATAGACTCCAAAACAGAAAGTTCCTGAGAGTGACAAATTGGCCACTGCATGCCACATCACCTACTCACAGGGGACTTGCCAGAGATGGCATGTGGTTTGTCCCCTACAGTTCATGTGTTAGAGAAAGTTAATCAAAGTCATTTGTTAATACTCTCTGGAGGAGGGGAAGCTGTGAGGTTGAGAATTTGTGATGGCGGCTCCCATGGCCCGGTGAGAAGAGGAGGTGGATTGTCAGCTAGTGCTGATGCTCTGTCTGGCTGTGAATGCCTCCTCCACCAAGCTACAACACAGGAAGACAGCTTCATCCCGTGTCTCCGGGACCAACCTCTATCTCTGTCAGCTACTCAGGTGGTAAGATCGTTTGCTTCCTGGGGCTGGTGCCGTGGTATTGTAGCTTCAACCTCTGACTGTGGTGCTGGCATCTCTCTCTCTGTAAATCTGTCTTCCAAATAAAAACAAATGAAGAAAACATTAAGTTTGTGTCCTCTTTGTATCTCACAGTGGAGACTGTGATTCAATATGGATGTCAGGGAGGGCAGACAAAACTAGGGCAGACTGCTGGGCAGGGGTTTAGAGGATGGGGTGTTGTGAACGGTGGCTAACAGGCTAATCCGTAACTTGTAAGTGCCAGCATTCCATATAGACACTAGTTCATGTCCCGGCTGTTTTGCTTCTTACCCAGCACCCTGCTTATGGCTTAGGGAAGCAGCAGAGGAGGGCCCAAAGTCTTGGGACATTACACACGCATGGGAGACCAGGATTAAGCTCCTGACTCCTGGCTTTGGATGGTTTCTGCTCCAGATATTCTTGCTATTTAATGAGTGAAGCAGTAGATGGAAAAGCTCCGTCTCTCCTTCTCTTTATAACTCTGCCTTTCAAATAAAATAAAATACATCTTAAAAAAATAAAAGAAACATATCTTTGTCATGTCACATGATTCATGTTTTGGCATAAGCTGGCACATGCTGTTCAACACAGGGGGTGATGCCCAGAAATGGTGTATGTCTCAACAGAAATTTGGCTTCTATGACCATTGGTTTAGGGTCAAGCGATAGGGACAAGGAAGCTGATTCTGGAACCTGCTTTACATGGGTACATGTGCTAAGCCATTGCCTACAGTAACTGGGGCGGTAGATGGGCGGCCTAGTACATTTCAGCCCTAGGAGTAAGAAAACCAAGTCTTAGCAGCAGGTATTGGCTAAGCTTGGCTGAATGTGAGAACTACAAGCCCTAGGAAAGTACCAGGTCACTGTGTGTGCATAAATGGAAGGGAATGGAGAGAGAGTATGGAATATGCAGGTGGAAGGTGGCAATATGACTATACTCATAAGTGTAAAATTAAAATAATATAACTACACCAAAAGTTATAAGCTCGAGGAAAATGTTTAAACAAAGTAGGCAATGAGAGCTGGGACTTTGGGCAAGGATTCCATCAAAAGTATCCCTGTCACACCCGTCACTAGTGGCTCACAGCAGACTCCTTATGTTTGATTGAAAAGAGCTTGGTTATCTTGTTTCGTGATGAAGATTGTTTTTTGGTCAACTGTGTTGGGAGTTCTGTGCCTCTCCTGGATACTGTTTCCCAGTTCTTTCTCCAGATTAGGGGAGCTTTCCTTAATTATTTCACTGAATACATTTTTCAACTCAGCTTCTCTTTCTGCACTTTCTGGAACTCTCATAACTCTTATATTTGGCCTTTTAATAATGTCTCTTGATTCTTGAATTTTTTTTTGTTTGTTTGACCCAGCTCTGCTTCTTACCCTTATCTTTTTGATTGTTTCCCCATGGTGACAAGAAATATCTTCCAGTTCTGAGATTCTTTCTTCTGCCTCATTATTTCTATTATTAAGATTTTCCACTGAAATTTTAATGTGCTATATTGCATTCTTCATTCCCAATAATTGTTTGATTTTGTTACAGTGTTGCTATTTCCTATGTGACATATTCCTTAAATTCCTGCATGTGCTTCTCATTGTTGACAAGAAGCTTTATAACAAATGTTTTGAATGCTGTATCCCCCATTTTCTCAATGTATTTCTCAGTTAACTCTGAGGTTGGAAAAGGCTTTTGCTACTTTGCAGGGGAGTGTTCAGTAATATTCATTGTGCCTTTGTCTCTTCTTTTCTTTTGGCATTGTACTTCTGGTTATTAGATTCTTCTCCTTGGGGCAGGTTTCCAAGCTCTGTCACCCACAAGTCTATAATTCAGTTTTACTTATTGTGGTTGCTACATGGTTCTTTGTTTGCAATCACTTGTGCCACTCCCTCCAGTGAGTTTCAGATCTGGGCTTTTATGTTAGACTTCTACCTCACCAGTCTACCTCCTGTGGTACCATGGTGTTGCTGCACCATTGTCTGTACAATGTTTCTCCTAGTTCTGATTCACGCAGTTCCCAGGATGAGGGAGACACCAGATATTCTAAATAGCTAGATTGCTGGCGGCGCTGATCTTTCTGGAATCTGCTGGCCGTTAGGTCAGAGGGTCACATGGACCTATTTTGAGTTGTAAGATGCCAAAGCTGGTATTATTTTCGATGTGGAACCAGTGCAAAGCACTGAGCTCAATGAGTTCACCCCTAGCTCAGCACATGCGCAGCTCACTGTTGTCCCTGAAGTCTCGAAGCCTTTGCCATACTGTGCAAAATGGTGCTTGATGTGCCAGTCATGGAGTTCTTAATCTGCTGGCTGTTAGGTCTGGGTGCTATTTTGGGTGGAACCTGTAGGATACTATGTTGTAGCAATTCACTGAGCCCGAAATGAGTTTGTACCCATCTTAGTGCATATGCATTCCTGCCCCATAGCCTTTGCTTCCCTGCACAAGATGACGCCTGACTCAGCTCTACTGGGGGTTTGGGCTGTGAAATCCACTCTGTTCCACACTGCCTGTTTGAGATCTGCTGCTCTGTCTCTGCACCTGGTTGAATCAAACAAACCAGCAGGACAGGCAGTTCTCTGTCTGGGCTCACCTCCTGAGCTTCCAGTGAACTTCCATTTCCACTTGGTTACTGGTGGAATTTCAGCCACTGGTGGAGTTCAGATCACTGCTCGTTGAATGCTGCTGTGGTATCTGGTCACTGCAACAGCACACCATCATCTCTGATGCTTTCCTGTGTCTATCAGTCTCCAGGTGTCCCACAACTGTCATTCTGTCCTCTCATTTCCTGGAATGTGCCCTCTCTGTTTCACCTTGGCTACTGTTTATCCATCTGCTTAAATATGTCCTCACCCAATTCTGTCATCTTGATTTGAATACTTCTAAATTCTTACCTGCTGCTTTCCCTATTGGTCTATTGTTCCTATTGAGCATCTCCTGCTATATTTCAGGTCCTTAAAATGGCTTCTTTAAAATGGGGGCGCAGTCCCTCTCACCTGACCTGCTGGACCTGTGAGGCATAGGAGATGTGCAGTGTGGGAAGGTTGAGCCTGTACTGTCTTTCATTCTGCATTTGTCTCACCTCTTAAAAACCATTCACTGCGGGGATGGTGAGATGGCTCAACTTACTAATGCTCCACCTGCAAGAATCAGCATCCCCTTCCCTATCGTCCCCAGGTTGTGAACTGCTCCACTTCCCACCCTGCTTTCTGCTTGTGGGCTGGGAAAGCACTGGAGGATGACCGAAGCTTAGAAGCCTGCAGCCATGTGGGATTGCTGAAAGAAGTTCCTATCTCCTGGCTTTGAATTGGCTCAGCTCTGACCATTGTGGACATTTGGGGAGTGAACCAGCAGCTGGAAGATCTATGTCTCTCCTCTCTGTAATCTGCCTTTCCAATAAGAATATATAATTAAAAAAAATCATTTGCTGTGACTTTTGTCTCACGTGTTCTTGATGTTCTCACATTTGGGAGCCCTGCAGCTGTTGGGACAGACCAAGCCTTGGGGTGCTGGCTGATTCTCAAAGACAATAGAGATCGCCCACATGCATTCCTGTCTGTTGGAAGCCAGGCAACCTGAGGTCTACAGCCCTAGCCTCCTTCCATCTGCCACACACACAACCCCTGCATCCCCCAAAGGGTGGGCACAGACTGTCAGAGAGCACCCCCTGAGCTCACTGGCCTCTTTCAGACAAGCCCAGCCTGGGCTGCGGGCTCCTCTGGCCTTTCCCATGGAAGCCCCAGGACAGGATCCCCGCTCCAGCCCTCTGCCCTCTCTACCTGAGCCATTTTAAGGCCCAGCTGCCCCCACCCCTCCACCAGTCCCTTCTCCTGGGGAAGCTCCTGCTGTGGGTACCACGGGCTTCCAAGCCTGGCCTGGGGTGAGCATCCATATGCATACAGGCTCTTCCCCAGCAGGGCGGTGCAGACACCTGTCAGCAGGTCTCAATCTGGGGTTGAGGGCTATGGAGCCTCTGGCCACTCACCAGGAACCTGGGGACACTGCTGCAGCTGGGCTCTGGGAAGAACACAATGGAAGACACATTCCAAACAAACTATTTATTTAAGAATGAAAAGGGTAAAGTTCTGAGGATTTTAGGGGGGTGCAGGTGGGCACAAGGCAGTGACTCTGCTCTGTTTGCTGACTTATCTTCCCGCTCTGCTCAGGGAGAGGCAGGGGAGGGCTATTGGGGTGGGGGGCAGGGACAGGAGTCCCTGAGGGAAATCTCAAACAATGAAAAGGCCGCCTTTTGCTTAGACAAGGCAGGTTCTAGTCCATTCTAGTGGACACTGCGGGGGCTCACCCCGTCTTCTAAGCTGTTACAAATTCCACAGGGAGGAGGCAAAAAGGAGGCCTCCAGCCAAGGAGGGCAGGCTGGGCTGTCCTCCCTAAATTACGCTGGCTCACAGATACTCCAGCTTATCAATATCGTCATATTCCAGGAGGCTCCCATTCAGGGAAGCCATCTCCAGCCCTGTGTCTGAGGCTGGGATCATCTTCAGGGGCCCTGAGCCCAGGGGCTCCATGAAAGGCAGGGAACGGGCTCTAAAGGCCTCCTGGCTGCCCAGCTCTGCAGGCGGGCAGTCTTCGCCTTGGACAGGCATCCGGAGATTGGGCAGACTCCAATACTGAAGTGGCCTCCCCTTGTCCCACATGCTCCATGGGATCTCGTCAGGGTTAATCACATATGGACACCCTGAAGCACGCACTAGGGCCCCTTGGCCCAGGGACTCCGAGCTGTCCTCTTTGTTAGAGTTTTCCTCGTCTTCATCTATCCCCCAGACAAGGCGGTAGGTGTTCTGTTCCACCGGGGGAGTCTCAGTGAGTGAAGCCGAAGGCTCAGGTTGTTTGCACAGTGGCCCTGGGGCCTGAGCTGCCTCCCCGTCCTGAGGTGTTGGGGGGACAGGGGCAGGCTCTTGAGAATCAGGGGACAAACCCTGGCCCACGCTGCAGGACTCGCCAGGCACTGCTGGAAGGAAAACAGACAAGGTTTTCTTCTCCACAGGCACACTGTGGCTGCAGGGTACACTGCCTGCACCTGATTCCTAATATCCCTGCCACTTTATATAACACTGAAGACATCCTGTAACTGCTGACTCAGGAGGGAAGGATGTATGCAGCATGGGCCAGGGCAGTGTCAGGGACACCTCTGGCTCCTCCTCTATAGCCCCACAGGGCAGCACAGGCCCTGACCTCCCTGCCTCAGCTCTGGGGACACATGGTATCAACTCAGGACCCAGTGATGTTCCAGGCACCTAACCCCCCCTCTACTATGCCCCAACATGAGAACAGATGAACTGAGCATTAGTGTCCCTCCTAGAGGGCTAGAATGAAACTGACCCCTCAGGTGATGATGGTAAGAGCTGAGACTGGGGGGCAGAGATGAGGTTGCCAGCAGGGTCCTTGGGGACAGGGGATGCTCTCCAGAAAAGTGGTGGCAGAACATGCCCTGTGTCCTTCACCCTTGGGCCTCTGCCACCTGAGGACACAGCGCTGGACCTTTCTGATGGGAGATTCAGTCACCATCACCTCTCCCCAAGAGGACACATGCAAGGCACCAGCTGGGAGGCACAGCTGGGCTTAACCAGTTCCTGCACACGCCTGCACACGGGCCTGCCTCTGCCACTCCTAGAACTGGACAAACCCACCTCTGTTCCGCAGGGCTGACCCAGGATCAGGTCATCTACAGCAGCAGCTACTGTGCAGGGGCCCTGCTCATCACCACATACAGCAGGGTGGTGCTCCAGGTCATGCTGCCCTCTGTGCCCACGGACATATGGGCACCAGGCTGGGCCTAGAACCTCCACACTCAGCTGCACTCTGGGTTCTGCTTGGGTCCACAGTCCTTGCCTCTGCCCCTGCCTTGCTCACACGTGAGATTGGATACCCATAAAAGGGTCTTCTGAGCTTTGCTGGTGACCTCAGGTGGCAGGAGGGGATCAAACAACCAGCCAGGGGTTGGTCACAAACCCTAGGACAGTCAGGAATGTTGGTCATCTGGGTGGAAAGTGGGGGTTGCAGGTGTGCTCGGCTCCTGGGTGCAGTGAGCCAAGGGCAGCTGCTCGAGCCAGGCACTGAAGCTCCAGGCATGATCTGGCCTCTACCCAAACAGTGACATCAGCAGAACACCCAGACCTACAGCCCAGCCCACCTCCCCACCAGATGCACATCTGGAGGCTGCCCCTCCCCACAAGAGCACATCTGGAAGCTGCCCGAGGCTCAGCCAAGTCTTATGATTCAAAGCTTTGGAGGCAAAACTGAGGAGCAGGGGAGAACAAGGTGATACAGGAGAGGTAAAAGGTCCTGCATGGGTTGGAAGTTGGAAGGCCTGGGCCCTCCCACTGCTGACACATCCCTTCCCTTCTCTTGCCCCATGGAGAATGGGCCCACCTTCAGGAGGCAGGAGGCAGCGTAGTTTGGCTAGTTCATGCTTGGAGGCCTGCAGCTTCTTGGCTATGAATTTGTTGTCCTGGGCCCAGGCCTGCTTCAGGCTCTCCTGGAGGAACTCTTGGAGGTGGCCCCGGGGCATTTTCAGCAGGCGCTCTAGGCAGGAGGGAGGGTGTCAGGCTGGGAGGGGCCATGGGGATGGTCCAGCAGCCTTGGCTGCTCCAACCCCTGTCCCTGTTCTAACAAGTGCTGGCTGTGGCCCTTCTCAGACACCTTCCTAAGGGGCCCGGAGCTTGCCAGGCCTCCTCATCCCCACCTAAAACCCTGCTCACTGTACATCATGGTACACTGGCTACTCCACCCCCAGCACCCTGGCATCTTCAGGCCCTGAGTACTTACTTCGGTTCAATTTCAAAATCATATAGGCTGCTGTGGTAAGAATGTGTGCCCCTTCCAGTATTATGATGTCCCAAAATTGTAATGCCAGAGGGAACGGCACCTAAAAGAGCAGGTATGAGAGGACCTCACCCATCCAGGCCTGAGCAGGGCCCGGGGACTGCATGGTAGGCAGTGACCCTGTTCCCAGCACAGGCGGAGACCCCAGGAGGCTGCCTACATGAAGCCATAGCTCCTATGTGAGGATCTCATCTCACTAGTAGTTGGGCCCCTGTCAGCCACATCTGAGCCCACTGTACATTGGGTGTACAGAGGGCTCCTGCTGTGTCTGCTGGAGCTAGGGGAGCTCAGGCATGCTGTGGACAACTTGACACGGGAGTGGGAGAGCCAGGCACTAGAGCAGGAACTTCCTGTGCAGTGGGTTCCCCAGGGACACTTACCACATCCAGAAAACACTGTGTAAACCAGGGTACAGTGCATTCCTTGAGGCTCACTCCCTGCTTCTCCTGAGGAAGAGGCAGAGGAAGTTGAGGGCCAGGAGCAGGCCTGGAACTCCCCCTGGCCTGAGCCCTTGGCAGGGCCCCAGGAAGCAGAAGCCCAGCAGCAGGTGCATCTGCACCTCACGGCTGCACAGGCTCCTGAAGGGAAAGTCCCTCCATCCCCTCTCCTCCTAGAGAATCTCCCTCAAATCTATGTCACCTCTGGGGATCAAGTGCTGGAAAGTAAACCATACCCCACATGGCTGCAGAGCCAGTAACCAAGGGAAGCCTTGGCAGGACAGTGTCTTCCTGATCAAAAAAGGCTGGGGACTGCTTTGTTCCCCCATCACTGTGAACAGAGACTGTGCTGGAGGCAAGGAGGCACTTTACTCACCAGGTGCTGCTCGAGAGCAGGGAGGGTGCGGTGCACGACATCTTCCAGGTGGTTCTGCAGCATCTCCAGCTTTGGGAGTCCCGGTTTGTAGAGACCTGAGTAGGATCAGCCCCCAGCCCTCGGATCAGAGCCTCTTCCCAGGAGGGCTGCAGAGCCACAGGCAAGGGGTGAGGCCTTTCTGAGCACCCAGGGGTGTGTGTGGAAATCTCAAGGGACAGGTGGGTAGACACATGGCCAGGGCAGAGGTGCCACAGAATGTGGGTGCGTGCAAGACTGTGTGGGAGCGAATCCAGGCTGCCCCCAAGTGACTACTGGGAACACTGTAGCTAGTCTGGGTAGAGGATGACCATTCCAACATGCAGGAGGAAGACGGGGTGATCCACAGGGGATGCTGCCTCCTGAGCTCAGTGGGAGTCTGTAGATCCACGTGAAGCCCGAAGGTCAGTAGGAACATGAGTCACTTGGACACAGATGGGACACACTGACCTATACGCTCCCCCACATGACAGCCTGGACAACGTTGCAGGGCTTAGATGATAGGGATGGGGTGTATAGCTCAGTATAGGTGTCCTGTGGCAGTCCCAGCTTTTAAGGAATCCTCCAAAGGGAGTCTGTCCTTCACACCCAGGAGCCAGTGAGGGACAAAGACTCATTCATGTGGATTCATGGCTATGTGGACTTGCATGCAGTGAGTACACTTCTCTGTCAACCTACCAGACATCATGTATTTCTTGTTCTCCAGGAGTTGGACCAGAGCCCAAAATGCATTCTCCTCACTGAGCCACATCAAGAGTAGTGCGGCTATATGGCTCAGGCCCTGGCCATAGCCCACCTCCTGCAAGAACCCAGAACAGCATTTAGTGACCTCCTGACCTCCTTAGGATGGTCTCATGTGGGTTCGGTGACCCCCATGGGAGGGCTTGATCACCAACTGAAGGGAATATGGAGATGGAGAATGGAGCTCCTGGACCTCTCTTGCCCCGGGAGGTCAGGTCTTTAAGAATTGGAGCATGAGCCTGGCTTCCATATTCCTGGAGAGAACCCTGGAAGGCCTCAGCTCAGGGCATGCGAGAGGAAGACCAGAGGCAAGGACATGTGTGTACCCCCTGGATCTCATGGTGGGGCAGGAATCCAAGTTCTACCCCATGACTTCCCCTGGAGTTCAATTTAAGACAGGAGGAAGAAGCACCAGGGTCAGGCCTACCAAGGCCAGAACAGAGAATGGGCAAGTCATGGGTGTGGATCCATGCTGCCTGGATACTACTGCTATAGGCACCAGGCATGGTGCCGGGGAGTAAGTCAGGAGGATGGGGAGGCCAAGACCTTGTTGGGGTGGCCCGAGGAGTCTGGCAGCTCTGCTCTCCTCATGGGAAAGCTCTGAGTGGGTTTGCAAGGACATTGAAATGTGTGGAGTGGAATTTAGCCCACTGGCACCTGCCACGAATCTTGTGTGTGCCATGGCATCGAAGAATGTCACAGACCACAGCAAAGTCATACAGCTCACTATCCCTCCTGTAGGATGCTGGTACTCGGAGTAGCATGCTTCACTCTGCCTGCTCCCTGAGTGCAGAAAGCAGTGCAAGAGGAAGGCACCCCTTCTGTTCTCAGAACTTGAGATTGAGTCCAGGGAGACCATTTGCCTGACCTCTACACTTGCTGTCTCAGTTGCACATAAGAGAGCTGCCCAACAAGCCAGCCTTGGCAACCTGTGACAAGGGGCATCCTGGACAGATGTCAGGAGCAGGAACTGGGAAGTGCATTCCAGAATACTCACAGGGTTGTACATGCTGTAGGCCATCAAAATTCCAAACAAATCCTGCTGCCTGGAAGAGAGAAGATGAGCAAATCTTCTTTCCCTGCTGAGGCTCAGTGCAGCTCTGCTGCCCTACCCTGCCAGTCCACTGAGGGCCCAGGTCAACCTTATACCACTTGTCCAGGGCCATGCTCATGGCACTGAGCTGTCTGGCTGAGCTGCCCACCAGAACACAAAGGCATTTCAGGGTTTAGTATGTGCACTTTTATTATCCTTGTGATGAATTTTCAGTTTGCACAGCTGAGCATCTCTGTTGAGATACACTATGAGGTTTTCCATGCCACAGAGAGTCATCACCCCATAAGCCAGCTCAGCCATTTAGGGAGCAGCTCCACTACCCAGCAGTTTCCCATGGGCTCTTTTGGCCAAGCTCTCCACATTCCACTGGCCAGGGCCACCCTTGCCCTGTCCTTGCCTCTGGGACCTGGACTCTTTCAGGTGTCCCTGAGTGGATCACAGCTTGGCTAGGCTTTGAGGATCAGCCTCCTTTCTGAGCATAATGTACCTGAGATCCATTCAGGTGAGCCCAGGGCCCCACATTTTCCTGCTCACTGAATCCTGTTCTCAGAATCAGGTGCAAGACAGAATGCTTGTCAATTTCCAGCTGACCATCACCCAGGTTACTTCCACGTCTGATGATTGTGGACACATCAATGGATGCCAGCGTGAAGGATTACCCTTACAGTGGTTTCCTCAATGGTTGGGGAAGTGTGCATGTGTGGGCTGGGTTCACATGGCACATGAGTGCTTATCTTTGTGAAAATCTGCCCTGCTGTGCTGTTGAGTGCCAGACCACTGCCCCATCATAGCAATGACCCAGACTTGGGTCTGCATCCTATATTCCCTGGGAGCTATGGTCCACATTGTTTCCGTATCACCCTTTCTAACAGCATGCACTGGCAGCCCACGTTGGTTCAGGCATTCAGCATGTGTTCATATGTTGAAGCAATGAATTGTCTCTGCTTTCCTGATATGTCCCTCTTGAACCCTGTGTCCCTGGGGTGCTGAGGGCCAGTCCATTGCTTTTGTTATTAAGAGTTCTTTGTGTATTCTGGAAGTAATAGTGTTACTAGGTGTGAGTGAAAATAAATTCTCTTCCCTTGTGTTCCTTTTTTCATGGTATCTTAGGAAAGTATATAAAATATAAATAAAGGTCCATGGACTAAAAAGACTTTTCTTCTTCTTTTTTTTTTTTTTAAATCACAAATGACCCGTTTGTCAAGCCTATGCCCAGTCTCCCGAGGTCCCTATTTCTGTACCCTATCCCCTAGGCCTCCCCATCTCCTGGGGCCCCTGCAGCCTAGAGGCCTTACTTTATTCCATAGCGGTCTCGGAACATCAGATGGTTTCGGAAAGTACGCTCTACCGCGGAGTTGATTTCATGGAAGTGTTTGGACTGCAGCCTGGCCTGCTCCTTTAGTTCCTGCAGAGGGGACCGCTGTGGTCAACATCAGGCCAGGGGCTCCACCAAGGTCCCTCTGTAAACTCCCCTACCTGCCCATGGTACTTCTTAGGAACAGCCTCAGCCTGGGTCCCAACCATGCCTCAGATTCCCCTCCCTGGGGTCTCAGTCACACCCTCATGAGCCTCAATGCTTCCCCCTCCAGCAGGACCCATCTCCATCCAGACACTGGAAGCCACTTTTGGCTTTGACCTGACACTGGGCAATTAAGTTCTCCAAGCCCAGCTCCCAGGGGCAGCTACAAACTCATGACGTACATAGGGGGTGGCAGGGTTGGCAAAGCCAATCAGGCTCTATTTCTTAATGGCATCCTGGAAGGTGACAGTCAGCAGTTTTTGCCAACCTTCTGAAATTCTGACTCCTGCATTTCCCAGAAGCAGCTGAGTGCGGAATGTGGCAAGTGCACCAGCCACGTTGGGGGAGGGCATTGCTGGGGGATGCAAGGCCAGAAGAAGGCAGGTCCAGGTGACGACAGGGTATGTTAGCATGGATTCTGTCTAAGCTTAGGGTCTCATTCCAGGATCTTCCTGCCCATCATGAACTCAGCCACTGCTCAGCACCTGCTGTGTCAAGCAGCCAGGATATGTCCAACAGGGAGAAGGGCAGGGCCCTGGTCAGAAGCACAGATGTCCAGGCCTATTTGGGTCTGGAGGGCCTGGAAGCAGGATGCAGAATGATCAAGTCCAGATGAGGAGGGTGGCCCTGGACCCTAATACTGGACTGCCCACCCACTCTCCTGATAAAGCCTGAGCAGTGCATGTTGCTTGCAGGATGAGGTTGTAGCCATACCATGTACTTCCCCGGATTCTGGGCCTTCTGCGCATCAACATCCAGCATGATCATCCAAACTTTCCCCCGCACCTCGCTGGGTATGCCTTTGAAAATTCTTTGGTGGAACTGCAGGAGAGAGGAGGCTCAAATGAGAGGCACCACGGCCACTCTAGGGAGGGAGAGCAGGGTGGGGTGTCAGGATGGGGAAGCCAGGGACTCTATGCTGAGTCAGCAGAGGGAGGAGCTGCCTGAGCTTCATGACCCACAGAGAGAAGAGGGGAGGGGCTGAGGGCACAGGCTTGCTATGCACTGTCTGTTCCCTACAGAGCATGAGGTAGCACGTAGGACCCACATCTGGGATATTCCCAGCAGGACACTGGATTGTTTAGCCAGACAGTAATCTGTAAGGACAAGTGGGACAAATGACCCATGTTTGGGGAAGAGATTGATTTTTCCCAGAGGCAGGCAGTGTCCAGCCCAGCCAAGGGGACCACCCATCCCTGTTCTGCTCAGTGTAGTCCCCAGAGGTGCTCCCTCCACAATACCTTCATACTTCCACGATATTTACTATAATTTTTTAACATCTTCACCCACTTTCCAAGTCTCCTAGACTCTGTGCGTTTTTGCTGGAAAAAGGAGAGAGGATGGCATGAGCCCCAGGGCTGGCACTGACTGTGCCCTTAGATGCAGCTCAGGAGCCCTGTGCAGACTCACGGAAGGAGCCCAAGATGCTGCAGCCCTGGGCCCAGATGTTGCATCAGAGAAGCACAGGCGACCTGGATTCTGACTATAGCACACCCTGTCCTCAAGGCAGAGACCTCTGAGCTACAGTCAAGATAGTCACAACAGCCCAGTCACAAGCACAGTTTGAAGTGGTCCAGAGATATGAGACCCCAGACCTGGAGTCAGCTTTGGGACAGGTGAGTTCACAGCCCTGTAGGTGCCTGTAACACTGTGGGTGCAGGACCTTGTGGCTCCCACTTCCCACCTCCTGCATGCACATGCTGTCTGGTACTGCTTGCCATAGGTGGGGCCCATGGCCAAGAGCTGGTTCTCACCTTAGTCCCTGGTGCACCACCCTGGGGCTGTGACTTCTCACTGCAAAGAAAGGGGAGGGAAGCAGAGCTGTGATGCCAGGTCTCAGAGCGGGTACTTCTACCTCCTAAGCAGACCAGGGAAGAACCAGCGGCATCGTCTCACCCCAGGGCACACAGAAGTGAAAAGCAAGGTGACTGTCCTGATGGCAGACACCAGGCATTTCTTGGTGATCATGAACACAGGGGATCCAGGGCAGGCAGGGACTCTCAGTGTCCCAGGGGTGCAGTGCTGTCATCAGGCCCACACTCTGGGCTGCAGAAGCTGTGAGGATGCTGTTCTAAGAAGGGACAAGTTGCCCAGGGCAACGGACTCTGTTCCCACTTCAATCACCCCCAAAAGTCACCCTGGAGTGGGCTGAGTCTGTGTGCACCCTGGACTCAGGACATCGGACCACCTCCTCTCTCCCAGGGACCATCTCCTCTCCTCTCCCCTGTGCACATTCCACCTGGAGTGCCTGCCCCCACCTCAGTCCTCTATTGACTGAGACATTAGCCATCTCTCCCCACTCGGACCCTTCTTTATCCTTGGCTTCATTCAGATCATGAAGCCAGAATTCCCTGTGTAATTCTAGCCCCTAAGATGCGCTGATAAGACATTCCCAGAAACAGCCCAGGCTCTGCCCATCCTGGTCACTTGCACTTACCTCTCTGGGCCTCTCTGCTGTCCGGCACAGCTGTGGGCACAGCCTCAGGGCCTGGCTCCTGCACCCCAGCCCTGCTCTCCTCCCAGCACAGACTCAGGGCTCTCAGCTACAAACCCTCCTATCCTGGTCTCTACTTTGGATGCCCCAGGCTGTTCAGAGCCCTGTGACCATACCCCGGCTGTCCCTCAGGCCTGGTCCCAGCAGGACTTTGGCCTGGTCCCTGAGACCCAGGCACTGGCTGGACAGATGTGCTTCCTTATAGGGGTACTGTACAGTTTTTTTTATTTGAAAGGGTAACAGAAAGAGAGATATTGGGAGATAGATAGGTAGATAGATAGACAGACAGATCTTCCTTCTGTTGGCTCACTCTCCAGCTAACAGAACAGCTGGGGCTGATCCAGGACACAGCCAGGAGCCAGGAACTTCATCTAGATCTCCATGTGTGTGCAGGGTCCTAAGTACTTGGCTGTCTTCTTCTGCTTTCCCAGGCCAGCAGAAAGTAGAAGTAGAATAGAAGTAGAACAGCTGAAACATGAGCTGGTGCCCATGTGGGATGCTGGCACTGTAGGTGATGACTTAACCCCTTATACCAGAACACCAGCTGCAGGAGTTTCCCACCCATGCCCAGACGTGAGCTGGGGTGCCAACAACTCACCACAGGAACCCAAACCTGTCCGGCACAAGGTCTTCACTGTAGTAATTTTCATCTCCAGTATAAAAAAGGGGCCTTCGATAGGGTCCCTGCAGTCAAGAGCGGGGGAGGGGGGGACCCAGGTCAGAAGCCAAGGGGTGCTCAAAGTCAAGGACAGCTAAGCCATCCCTCTCCTTTTTTCTGTCCCCATGGATGCCAGGGTCAGTGATCACAGGCACAGCCAGTGAGGCCAGGGCCCACCCCATCCTCCAGCCACCTGGCCTGTACCTTTTCATACAGACCGATGACCCGAGCACACTCCTTGTCCCTCAGGGTCTTCAGGACGGCCCAGTCACGTCTGTAAGATACACAAGCAAGTGTGACACAACACAGGTGAATCTACAGATATGCATGTCCCAGGATTTGTCCCCATGGTCAGAGGTGAGGACCCCAGCAGCCAGGCAGAAGGCACCTGATGGCCAGTTCCCAGAGGATAGGGCAGAGGGGTGGTGATGCAGGGACAGCCTCTGTCTGGCTGGGCATCCACACCCGGGAGTCACCCTGCCCCTCTCAGGCTTCCTACATCCCTGGGGATCTCAAAACCAGACCCACTGCCCTCCCACTGTACCCCCAGCTGCGGATAAGAGTGGAGCAGAATAGTTGATTGTGGTCCCACAGAGGTTCAAACACACCCATATATTCACACTCAGTGCATAACACAGTGTAGGATTGAGGTGGCTGTATACACATCCTGCCCACAGGGACAGCCCTGAAGGCTCAGTGGTGTCACCCATCGACACAGGATTGGGAGATCAGAGACACCCACCTGGGAGTGACTGTCCCCATACCACAGCACAGGAAGGGAGTAAGTCCCACTCACCTCAATTGAGAATCCATCTGCTACTCCAAATATGTCTCCTGCTTCAGCCACCAATACCTGAATAGGTCGGCAGTAAGCAGACTACTGGTCACTTTGGCCTAACCACCCAGAGGGTGCACCTCTCAGTGACTGTGACATCATAGAATGCTGCCAGCCACTCACAAGTGGTGTCTCATGTGGCAGGAGGGTCAGGGTCCTAAGCCCGACCTTCATGAAACACCACCAGAGATTGGCCCTGTGGCTTCTCCAAGGCCAGGTGAAGAGGGAAGAGCTGAGGCTGGGGTGCCATGGAACCAGGGTGCCTAAGCCTCCTGTTACCCACTGGAAAGGTCCCATGTCCCATTAGACCTGCCCTTCTTTCACCTCTTCCTCTACAGTTTGATTCCAGAACAGCTGTGAAGGCATCTTTACTTGAGTGTATGGTAGTAGAGGGAGCCCACACATGCCTGTGCTCCAATTGGGGTCCTCTCACCCTATGCCTGTTGTAATGACCAGATGTGGGGAACCACAGGGATCCACCTCTTGTCCTACAACTGGCCCCTCCCCAACACTGCCAACTCCAGCACTTTGTTCCTCTCTTCCCTGGTACTTTAGGTGTTGGGCACAGGGATTCCTGCTGGGATAGAGGAAAGGGGAGCAGCCAGCTGAGCATTGCTTGCCTGGACCTCAAACCAGCCTGACTTGACTATGTAGAGCAGGAGCCAGGGCCTGGTCCTGGACACTGAGTAGGGGCTCAGGTATGAACAGCTGTGACTGCCCAGTGCCAGTCCTCAACCCATAAGCAGGTGACACTGGCCAGGTGCTGAGCATAAGGACAGGTACAGCACATGTGGGCAGGAGAGGCCTCAGGCCTGCAGGCCCTGGAGTGCTCACTGCCAGGATGGCCAGCTATGGGGGATGCAGCAGACACTGAAAGCAGCAGCTCAGCCCTGCCAGCACCGGAGGTACCATCACAGTCATCATTGGCTCCACAGAGGCCAGACACCCCAGCACATTGGGCCCAGACTCCTGGACTCTGGCTTAGCCTGGCAGCCTGAAGCTTCCTCCTGCCCACCTGGGGAGAGGGGCTGCCTTCTATGTGGTTTCTCCCTATGTTCATCTGTGTATGTGACCACAGGTATGCTCAAGGAGGCTCCCCAGCTAAGGGGTCACAGGGAAAGTTCAATGTTTTCTTTTCTCAACTTGGCATAGACCTTAAAAAGCCAGGAAGTAGGTTTGTTTCTAGTTGAGGATTGCTTTCAAAGTGAAAATGAAAGCCCCTGACAGGATGGAGCCTGGAGGTGGGGTTCCTCCAGGGTGTGCATTGGATTTCAGGAAATCTTGGAGGGTTCAGGGCTCCCTGGCCCTCACTCTGTTGCTTCACTGGGAAGCATTGCTCTGGTGGATGCTTTCCCAGTTGGGAACCAAGGAAGACCTTTGGCATTGCTGGTGTCTCATCAGTTAAGAAATAGCTAAGCAATTCCTGTGTTGCCTACTTGTACATGTTATCTTCCTAACCACAGATAAGGGACAGATGACGAGACTCCCAACACATCCATGGCATGTGCCAACATGGGACAGTGATGATATACTGACCGAGGTGGGTGCAGCTCCATAAGGCTTATCTCTGTCCCTGTACTTTCCCTCCCCTCCATCACAGCTGAACAGAATACTTGCTCGTGATTTCACGTCTCACACTTTGCATCTACATTCACGTCTGCCACACAGCACAGTATAGCAGTGAAGTAGCTGTATACACACCCTGCCCACAGGGACAGTCGTGAAGGCTTAGTGGTGTCACCCATCGACACAGGATTGGGAGATCAGGGACACCCACCTGGGAGTGACTGTCCCCATACCACAGCACAGGAAGGGAGTAAGTCCCACTCACCTCAATTGAGAATCCATCTGCTACTCCAAATATGTCTCCTGCTTCAGCCACCAATACCTGAATAGGTCAGCAGTCAGCAGACTACTGGTCACTTTGGCCTAACCACCCAGAGGGTGCACCTCTCAGTGACTGTGACTTCTCAGAATGCTGCCAGCCACTCACAAGTGGTGTCTCACGTGGCAGAGTTAGGGTCCTAAGCCCCAACTACCTCAAAAGCCACAAGAAGACTAAATTCTTGAGCTAGTTTTCCAATTAATGAGTTTGAAGGCCTGTTAGGGAAACTTGGGGAACTCCCTGCTAGACTGCAGCTCTGGGTAGTGAGCACCAAGACCTGGGACTAGGGGCAGGCCAGACCAGGCTGGGCTGCACCACCTGTTGACACATGTGTGAGCTGTGTCTTAGAGCATGCTGGGCAGGATCAGTCCAGAGAACACACTGACATGAATGAGAGCCAGGACAGGGTGCAGGCCAGGCTGGGTTGGACCTCAACACCTGTCAATTGACATGAGAGCTGGGAGTGGGTCAGCCTGGGCTATGCTGCTGCACCTGCCCATGAGAGCTGGTACTGGAGGCTGGCAGGGATAAGCCAGGCTACAACACCTGCTGGGAAATGCTGAGACTGGGGATTGGACATTTCAGACTTGGCTGCAGCGTCTGCTGGCTCACACAAGACCTGGGGTGAGAGTGGGCCTGGTAGGGGAATTCTGGGGACTTACCTACAAAGCTGCTAATTCCACTGCTGAGTGTGAGAGTTGGGCCTGGGGGCCAGCCAGTCTGTGAGCAGGCCAGGCTAGGATAGGCCACAGCACCCCCTGATGTTCTCAAGAGCCAGGATGGATGTGGGCCAGCCAGGTTAGGCCACAGCACCAGCTCAGACTGGGTGCAAGTCAGGCCAGGCTGGATTGTAGTACTCCCCAGCAGGTACAAGTTCTGGGGCTGGGAACAAGCCTGGCTGGGGAACTGTGAGCACTGCCCACTAGGCTGTTCTACCACTAGTGAGCACAAAGACCAGGGCTGGGGGTGGGACAGACTGTTCAAGGTGGTGGAACCTGTTGTCATACATGAGGACAGGATTGGGTGAACTAAGCCACAGCACCTGTGCGTGTGCATGAGAGCCAGGTGGGACGTGTGCTGGGCTGGACTAGGCTGCAGCAGAGGCCGACATGCACAAAAACCAGAGCTTGAGATGGGCCTTGTGGGGGTTATTGGGAGTCACCCTGACTAGGCCACAGCACCTGCTGATACACATGAGTCTAGCAGGCTGTCTGGGTTGAGTCACAGTGCCCATCAGTTCATGTAAGATACGCGGCTGGGGCAGAACTGACCAGGCAGCTGCACCTACTGATATGTGCATTTGTTGGTGCAGGTGATGGACTGAACCTGACCCAGGCTGCTTCACACACAAGTCAAGTCTGAGGTCACCCTTGCTGAGGTTTCTTGAGGGATTCCCCAGCTGGACCACTGGACTCCAGTCACAGGGAAAATCACAAGATGTGTGGGCTGACCTTGGAGTTCATGTATCAAGACTTGACGGCTGACACCTATGCAGCAGACAGCATGCCCAGATACCCACAGGGGACAGGATAGCCAGCTCTTCTTGGCTAGCAGGGGATGTTCACTGCCTTGTCAGAGAATGGAAACCAGAACAATTGGACAATTTTCTTGGCCAAGTTTTGTGGCATGTTTCTGGGTCTGTGGATGTACTAAGGTAAACTTTGTCAAGCAGTAGACCTTGAAATGATTTTCTCAACCTGGAGACCAACAACTTCTAAGAACCATCAAGAACAGTCAAGTAACAGTCTCTACATTTTTCTACGTATCAGGGTCTCTAAGGAGTCGTCAAAAGACCACCCCTTATCCCCAGCTGCTGATACTGTAGCTTGACAGCAAGAGCAGCCTGCTCCCCCTCCTCCCCTGTGGACACAGGAGAAAAAAAAACTGAAACAAACAAACAAACAAACAAAACGTGTGGGCTGTGATGCTTGACAAGTGACTCCTTCAGACACCATTGGCCTCCTCTTTGTTTTCCTGGAGGACTGATATGTGACTCACCTGCTGTCCTGAGAAGGAAAATGCCATGTCATTCCCTGTTTGCATAAATAAAAACACTCACCATAAAGAAACAAAGTGCTTTTATTGTTACAATTTATGATTATTTGAAAGAAGTTTACCTATTTTCCTTTATTCAAAAGGCAATGAGAGAAACAGAGAGCGCGAGAGTGAGAGAATGTCTGCTACAGTCAGGACGAGGCTAGGCCAGGACACAGGAACTCCATCTGGGTTCCCACATAGATGGTAGGGACTCAAGTTCTCTCAGGGTACACGTGGTTAGGAAGCTGGATTAGAAGTGGAGGCAGCCGGGGGTGGGAGATCCAGCGGGACTCAGGTCACTTGGCCTAGGTTCTTGGGTTCACCTGCAAGAATATACCCTCCTCAGTGAAAAAGGTGCAGCAGTGGATGCAGATTCTGATGTAGATGGAGAATATGGCAGCCCATTTGGTACCACAGCAAGAAAAAGAACAGAGCAAATTGGACAACTAACCCAGCCAAAGAATAGCAAAGATCTTGGTGAATGGAGACTTGAGGTTGACCATATCAGCTAATGAACATTGGGAGGACTGCATCATTCTTGGATCAGTGAAACTGACAGCATTTCAGAACTGTCCAAACCACTTGTACAGGACCCTCGGAACATGCACCACATCAGCTTCCCCATCCCTGGGTACTGGGACGTTTAGGAAGCTGGGTGTGGCTTCCCTCTTTATCTCTTCCTTTCCCCTAGAAACAACAAGAAGAAATAGCAAATTTAGAAATAATGATTTCACCCATTTATCCCTAACCCTAGACCATTCCCATCTTGATCAACCATGTAATTATCATGAAAAAAGAAGTGGAGGCAGGGCTTGATCCCAGGCACCCTGACATGGGATGGTAGATGTCCCCAGCAATGGCTTAACTTGCTGTATCACAACATTTCCCCAGGAACTTCTTTTTAATTGTTATCTACCAGCTGCCTTGACTTTGCTTATTCAAAAAAGACAAACAGATAGGAATGAGTGTCGTGGCACAGCAAGCTAAATCACTGACAGTCAGATCACCCCATCCCATATCAGGATATCTGGTTTGAGTCCCACCTCCCCTTTCTATCAAGCGTCCTCCTAATGCGCACCCTGGGAAGCAGATGATAGCTCAAGTACCTGGCTCCGTGCCACCCATGAGTGACCCTAGCTTTGTCCTAGCTCTCACAGGTATTTGGGGGGGAACCAGCAGATGAAGAATCTGTTTTCTCTTTACCTTTTAAATAAGTACTGTCCTATGAATTTTCCTTAGGATTCTGACTCGGGGTTTGACATTCTTGCTCCCTTCATTGGGATTTCTGTTGGCTGATATGAGATTGTGCAGCCACTGGTCAACAGAGGGAACTGGAGAGAAGTGTGCCTGGAGGCTGGTAGGGAGCTGGGAGGGCCAAGAATGAATCCTAAATGGTGCTGTTATCGGCACAGAGGTCACAATGACAGAAAGGGGAGGTGGGACTCAAACCAGATATCCTGATATGGGATGGGGTGATCTGACTGTTGGTGATTTAGCTTGCTGTGCCATAACACTCATTAAACAGAGGCAAATGTGGGAAAGTAAGGACTGTAAGTGGGCCTCACTCCTCAGGTGCCAGGCTCCATATGACTAGGCAGATGAGAAGGACAGCCTTTGCCTCCATTGGAATGGCTCAGGTCCCCAGCCCCAGGCTGGCTGAGCCACAAGTGCCATCAGGGGCTTGGCCAGTACGGGTCACTGAGTCCCAAGGCCCAAGGGGCTCTGTCAGGGGGAACACCAGCTCGTCAGGAATCTGAGCATGGTCCTCACCCTACAGCTATCTCCAGCTCAGCGCAGCCCTCAACATGCTTTTCCTAAAGAGATGATTAGATGGAACGTTTTAAGAAATGTTTTGTTTATTTGAAAAGCAAAGAGAGATAAAGAAGCAGAGAAGAATCTTCCACCTACTGGCTCACTCCCCAGATGCCTGCAGTGCCTAGGGCCAGTCCAGGCCAAAGCCGGAAGGTCAGAACACAGTCCACATCTCCCCATGCGCGGCAGGGAGCAGCCTCTTGAGCCTCCACCTGCTACCTCCCAGCGTGCATGTCAGCAGGCAGCTGGAATGGAGAACAGAGACTGGACCCAAACCCAGGGATTCTGCTGCAGAATGTGGCCTCCCAGGTGTTGTCAAACAACCACTTCTTCTATTTTATATTATTATTATTATCTTTACATAGTTGCTTAGGGCACAAAGGGTCAAGGGCTACAGGAATGTGGGTAAGACCATTGTTTCCACATTTTTTTCCTGTATCTGGAGTAATGAGGGAAATAAAGGGAGAAGACCCATCCAGCCTCCCACCCCATCCCAGGGTCACCAAGTCAGGGCATGCTCCGAGGGCACTGCTCAGGTTGTTTTGATGGCTCAACAGTGTTGAGTTGCTGCCAATCTCACCATTTCAAGCACAATAAAATCTCTCCAGAACCCATTGGCCGACATAGTCCACCTTAGAGTCTCCATTTACCCAACATTTTCACTGCCAACACATGGCTGGGCCAGTTGATTGGTTTGTTCTGTCCTCCGTCCTCTGTTGTGATACCAGGTGTCTTCCGTAGGTTCCGATGGACTGCCATATCCTCCATGTGCACCTGGATATGCTGTCCACTGCTCCATCTGAGCCTCTGAGGAGCTCAGCTTTGACAGTTGTACTCCATGGTCAGACCATGGAACCTGCAATTCTCTTCACGGTTGGGGTTTTAAGAGGTCAGCAGTTCAGGTGGAGGGATCCCAAAGAAACTTCATCTGAGATGATCCTAGACCTGATTCTTGTGTGTGCATGCCAGCACAGGGTCCGGCATAGTCCCTGTTCAGTTTACGCACACGCTGATAGTTGCAATTGCTGTCTCTAGACCTGTCTTCCACACAAACCAATGGATGTTGCAGTCCAGCCTGATCCTGCCTACCACACTTTCAGCCTTCACATACACTTGTGGAAGCTGCAACCTAGTTGGAGCAACCCGCAATAAGCCCCACGAGGCCCGCCCCCTACCCTGGCTTCCGTGCTTGCCAGTATGTACAGCAGACTGATCCAGTCTGTCCCACATCCCATTCAGCTCTCATACACATCAATGGGCATTGAAGCCTAGTGCAACCCAACCAGCCTCACTATCCTGACCACACACCTGCTGGCGGGTGCCATTCTCTGTCTAGCCACCCCACCCCCACTGTCCTAGTTTTCATGCTCAGCAATAGGAGTGGCAACCCAAGAGGGAGGTGCCTACTATTTCCCTACTGGGCCATTCCCACTCCCTGAACATGCGCTCTCCAGGTGGTTCCGCAGTTTAACTTGACAAAATTAACCCCCATGCCAGCATCTGCCAGCTGATGCTGCAGCAAAGCCCAACCAACCCTGACCCACTCTGATTTATGCTTGTACCAACTGGAACAGTCAACCCAGCCTTGTTTTTCCCTAATTTAGCTCACATGAGCCCACAGGTGTTGTAGCCCTATCTGGTCTGGTCTGCCCTATCCCAGCTCACGCTCTCCAGTGGGAGTGGTGGTCCAGGAGAGGAGCCCCCCATTTTCCCCCTACAGTTCTCATGTGTGCTGGTTGGGTGCTGTGGCCTCAGCATTTACCAGTGGGTGCTATAGCTTGACTGGGCCCAGCCCACCCCCCATTCCAGCTCAGGCTGGTGACTCACCCCTGCTTGATGGGGCTTAGTTACAGCTCTCAATGTTTTCTTTCTTTTAACCTATTTTATATCTAAAGACACAGACATTGATCATGATCACAGAATTCTATCATTTTTCTCACTCTTTAAAATGTATTTATTTCATTGGAAAGGCAGATTTGTAAAGATTTATTTATTTATTGGAAAGTTAGATATACAGAGAGGAGGAGAGACAGAGAGAAAGATCTTCTGTCTGATGACTCACTCCCCAAGTGAGTGCAATGGCCGGTGCTATGCCGGTCCGAAGCCAGGATCCAAGAACTTCCTCCAGGTCTCCCACACAGGTGCAGGGTCCCAAGGCTTTGGGCCGTCCTGGACTGCTCTCCCAGGCCACAAGCAGGGAGCTGGATGGGAAGTGGAGCTGCCGGGATTAGAACTGTCGCCCATATGGGATCCTGGCGCGTTCAAGGCAAGGACTTTAGCCGCTAGGCCACGCTGCCGGGTCTGGAAAGGCAGATTTATTATTTTTTTTTTTAAAGATTTATTTTTATTATTTTTTCATTGGAAAGGCGGATATACAGAGACGAGAGACAGAGGAAGATCTTCCGCCCGATGATTCACTCCCCAAGTGAGCGCAACGGGCTGATACTATGCCGATCCGAAGCCAGGAGCCTCTTCCGGGTCTCCCACGCGGGTGCAGGGTCCCAAAGCTTTGGGCCGTCCTCGACTGCTTTCCCGGGCCACAAGCAGGGAGCTGGAAGGGAAGCGGGGCTGCTGGGATTAGAACCGGCGCCCATATGGGATCCCGGGCGTGCAAGGCGAGGACCTTTAACCACTTGCGCCACCGCGCCGGGCCCTGGAAAGGCAGATTTATAAAGAGAAGGAGAGCCAGAGAGAAAAATCTTCCATCCGCTGGTTCATTCCCCAAGTGGGCACAATTGCCAGAGCTGAGGTGATCCAAAAGCAGAAGCCAGAAACTTCCTCCTGTTCTCCCACGAAGCTGCAAGGTCCCAAGGCTTTGGGTTGTCCTCTACTGCTTTCCCAAGCGACAAGCACGGAGCTGGATTCATGTATGTCTTGATCATGACCAGGGAAGGAGGGAAGATTGAGTTTCCACATCTCCTGCTTCTCTTCCCCAAACGGCTGCCATGGTGGCATAGGCCAGGCGGAAGCCCTGGGGCTGGAACCCCATCAGGATCTCCACTGTGGGTGGCAGAGCCCCAAGTCCTTGGGCCAAGTGTCACTGTCTCCGCCTGACAGCAGACCGAGCTGGGACAGGGAGGCGGGGTGCTGCAGCCTGGACAGGCCGCTGGGGATGGCGCCTGCGCTGTGCTCTGGGACCCGGATGAGCGCCATGTTGGGCCCAGCACGGTGTCTGGTGGCCGCGCGGGAGTGAGCACCGGGTCCAGTGCTCTGGACCTGGACGGGCCGTGAGGAGCCTCCCTGGACACCGCGGGCCGAGCCTGGGAAGCAGCAGCGTGGCCAGGGTCGGCACGGAGCAGGTGAGGCTGTGTTTGTGGGGCCTGGGAGGCTCCCAGGGCTTCTGGGGCTTGGCCTGTTGGCATGGCCCAGGCCTCCTTGCCTCAGTCTGAGCCCAGGGCTGCGCTCATGGCCTCCCAGAAGCGTCTCTGTGCGGGAGGTTCCTGGGGAGCGGCTGCAGGCCTTGGTGCGCCCGGGCCTGTGGGAACCTGAGGTGGGCCTGGTCGGGAGAGTAAAGGGCATTGGTGTGTGAGGAAGGGGCATGTGGCTAGAGGGGACATGGGCGACAGGAGAGGAGGGAGGAAGAAAGGGGATAGAGGAAGACGGGGAAGGAGAAGCAAGGGGAGACGGGCTGGGGAAAGGGAACCAGGGCAAGGAATAGGGTATTGGTGTATATGTATGTGTGTATTTGTGTGTGTATGTATTCGTGCTTATGCCTGTATACATGTGCTTGTAAAGGTGTATGTGTAATTATATATATGTGTATATTATGAGTGTAAGTATGTGTTTTACGTAAGTATATGTGTATGTATGAATGTTTAGGTATATATTTAGATGTATTTGGTTAAGTATTATATAGATATTTACATAGGTATATGTGCTTATGTGTAGCTATTTATGTTTATTTATGTAATCAACAAATAGTTACATGTGTGCACACATACATTCATGCAGTCCTATATACAATATGCTGTGTTAAATCTTTCATTTCCCTCTGCCCTCTATATTTTATATTTATATTCATACTATATGTGCTTTCATGTTAATGTGCTATTTTTAAAACATATTTTTATTATGAATTTTGAATTATGTGGTACAATTTCATATAGGCTGGGTTTTCCCCCCCAAACTCCCACCCCCATCAGATTTTTCCAGTTTTGTTACAATAGTGTATAATGTGCTGTTAGTTGTTGAACCAATTGCCACTCGTTTGTTGCCTCTGATGTAGAATTGAATTCAGGATGCAACTGATCTTTGTTACCTTGCCCTTGTACCTGCTGATCCTGTCCACATCACCTCTTACCCCCAGGAGCTCTTTAGTTAATCCTTTGGAAGTCCCTATAGGTAACCATGTCCTCAACAAATTCAGGGAGTTTTACCTTTTGCTTTCTAATCTATTATTCCCTTATGTTTCTCCTGCCTTAGTCTACTAGGTTGGTCCCTACTGCAATGTTAAATATAAGCAATGATAGTGGCTTATCTTTTATGTAATGTAAGGTCAAACCAATATGTTTTTGGTTGTCACCATGCAAGTATGCTAACCATAGGTGTTTATTTTTTCTTTTTTTTATTAATTACATTGTATTATGTGACACAGTTTTATAGGTGCTGGGATTCCCCCCACCTCTTCCCTAACCCTCCCCTCATGGTGGATTCCTCCACCTTGTTGCATAACCACAGTTCAAGTTCAGATGAGCTTCCTTCATTGCAAGCATATACCAAGCATCCAGCATCTTATTGTCCAGATAAGTTCCACGGCTTCTTGGGGAGACCTTCGGTGTTTATTTTTTCAAATCTGCATTTGGGTAATTTGTGCATGTCTTCCATATTTTCTTTGTTTAGTCATTTACATGTATATTAGGTTAGTTTTTGTGGCTGAAGTAACTGCCATTCTTATTGCTTTCTGAATTCAGATGTGGACCCTGTCTTCTGATTTCCAAGCACTGAGAGGTTTTTCCGGTTATCTCTGTTAATGATTTCTATTTCATTGCATTTAGTTAAAGACTATAGTATATGATTTTAATTTTTTTTAGTTCATTAGTTTGTTTTATTCAGTATGTGGTCTATGTTGGTAAATGGCTCATATGAACTTGAAATGAGTGTGTGTTCTGCTATTGTTAAACTGGGGCTTCATAGGTGTGAATAGGTCCAGTTTCTGGGTGGGGTGGTTGAGTTCTTCAATGTCTTTGCCAATTCTGTGCCCATTAATATTAGTATTTGTTGTTGGGGGAAAATATTAATAACAACCGGCTATTATAGGTGAGTGTATTTCTTCCTCTGTTCTCTTAGTTTTTGTATCTTGTATGTCAGAGATCTGTTGTCAGGAGCAAGCATGTGCTTCATTCAAGGTGTTTCCTTCATGGTGAATTTGCCCTTTGTTGTGTAAATTTCACCTATGATTCCAGTGGTTTTCTTTGCTCTGCAAGCTGCTTTTTTGGAAGTGAGTACAGACACTTGAATGTTGTTTCAAAAGATTTGGTTGCTGAGTCTTTTTCTCTTAACCCAACTACAGTGTGAGATTTGTCTCCTTTCCTTTTGTGATTCCTCTCTGCGGGAGTGGCCTTGCTGTGACATTTAACATATTATTCCTTTACTCTGAAATTCGTTAGATTCTGTTTCTGTACATGACATTGTGCTGTGGGAGAATGGAGATAATTCTAGCTCTTTCCCAGAAATGATGGTTTTTTTCTTTTTCCTTTCTTTCCCCTCCAGTTTTCCTGATTCAAATATCTAAAACAGTGGGGAGACATACTGGGCACTCAAATGCTTGTCTAAGAAGAAATTTTTCAGTTATTCCGTTTATGTGTGATATTAGCTTTGTATGGATTTTTCAAGGAAGGATGCTACAAATCTGGGGTTTATCGTCTATTCTTATTTTCTTGAGGTTTTTTTTTTTTAGTATTATGGAGGACGATAAGTTTAATTTTTATCATCGTGATTATAATTACATTGTTCTGTGTTGTGGCATGTGCTTTAAAACAAATTTTGAAAAATCTTATATGAAAGGCATTAAGTTTTGTCAGGTAGCTTTGCTGTCAGTGGAGGTGGTTTGCAGATTTGCAATTTTTTATTACCTGGATTGATTTTTTGATTAATTACCTGGATTGATTTTTTGATTAATTACCTGGATTGATTTTTGTCCTCTATCATCCTTGCATTCCTGGAGGAGCTCTGAGTGGTTCACCATATGTACACATTATATTATGCTGCTGTGTTATATTTGGTGAAGTCTGTTTAGCGATTTGGTACATATACATAAATGATACTTTTTAAATTTTTAAAACTTTGTTTTAACTGCTGTTTACATAACTGAGAGGGATGTATGCCCATGGGGGTTCTGATAAGGGTGAGGAGGGTCAGGTATGGAGGAAGGTAAGTGAGACAAATGTTTCAAAAGCTTTTTTTTTTCCTCCTGTGTCTGCAAGACATGAGGGGGCAGGACTGCTCTGTGTTGTCAAACTGCATCAGCACCCAGGGATAGGGGGTGCCTTAGACACCTTAATGAGGAGAAGAGTGTTCTGAGAGTGTTACTTGAGAGGTTTGGATAGTTCTGAGAAGTTGTTGGTTTCCTTGCTACAGGGTTGAGAAAATCTTTCCAATGTCTGTTGGTTGATCATGTTCACCTTAGTGCATTCACAGACCCAGGAAATTGCTGCAAAGCTCGGCCAGGAGAACTGTCCAACCTGTTCAGCTTTCTATCCTCTGACAAGGCAGTCAACATCCCCTGCTGGCCTAGATGAGCTGGCTGTCATGTCCCCTGTGTGCATCTGGGCATGCTGTCCACTGCATAGGCATCAGCAACTGAAGAGGCCCAGTCCCGATAGATGGGCTTAAAGGTCAGGCAAAACATCCTGTATTTTTTTTTCCTGTGGCTGGAGCCTGAGTGCCCCAAGAAACCTTGCTTTGGGTGGTCTCACACTTGACCCTTATGTGAGCTAGTGGAGACGGAGTCAGGTTCAGTCTGTCACCTGCACCAGCCCTTGAACATACCAGTGGACATAGCTCTCTGGTCAGTTCTGGCCCAGCTCAACCAGCCCACCACAGAACTGGTCCTCACACATACCAGCAAGTGCCACACCTAGTCACAGGGTGACTCCCAGGAACCCCCACCAGGCCTGCCTCCAGCCCTGGTTTTTGTGCATGCCAGGGTCTAGTATGGGCCAGCCTAGCCCTGCCTGCCGGAGACCAGTTCCGACTGACTGAGAGCTTGCAAAAGATGTGTGGATTGGCGAGACGATAAGAAGAAGAGAAAAGACGCGGACCACTATGGCTTGATGCTCATAATGGACAACTCAGAAAAGTTGCCTTCTTTATACACAAATCATCACAAGCTTTTACACAATATCCAGTTGTTTCATTTTTACATCATGGTTAAGAAAATACAAAAAACAGTCCTAAAAAATATTATTTTACTTCAAAGAAAACATTTTCAACAAACCATTACTCATTGAAACCCGCAGTCACCTGGCTGAAGCCAGGAACTCTACGGTTGGCAGCACATGCAGTTACATAGTGACAAGTAGTTTACTTATACTCAAAATCACTTTTTACTAAACACAAACTAACTAATATTGCTTAAAATATTAAGAGTACAGAATTCAAAGATCATAAATGAAAGGATTTTATAAAAGCATATAACATAGATTCTTTGCTAAATCTTACAATCAAATCATGCATTAATTACCATCACCTTCACCTAGTGCTGATTCAATTGTTTTTTGTTCTTTTGTTAAAGGGCAGTGAAAGGGATCAAGCTCAGCCAATCTACAAACAGAGGGCTTTTACAAGAAACTTCCTTTTATCTATATAAACTGTTTTCCTTCTCTAAATATAAGTGCCAATATAAGAGAGAAGTTTTTATAAACTGTTTTCCTTCCTAAATATAAGTGCCAGTATAAGATTGAGATTTTAAGCCATTTTGAGGGGGTTCACATTTGTTTCCCTTTAGAAGATACCCCATATACTTTTGCTTTCTGTGATGAGAAACTAAAATGCGTCATATCATGTGCTGTAACAGTTCAAGGTGCATGGTAAACAAACTCTTTGTACCTCCATGATTGCCATATGTTCCGAGATATTATCAAGCCATTTCTTAAGGAAAACATTGCTTATATTAGGGCAAACTTCAGGACAAAAGTGGGCACATAACAAGATGTTTGGAAACATTGTCGGCTCAATTGTACTATTGTATACTTTTAGCTGTGTGTCATAGCCTTACGTCGCTAAAGGTGTTTTTATCATAACATGATTGATCAGTTTGAGGTGTTATACCAGTTACAGGAATCGATTCACATTAGCAGAAAAACAACAACACCACCCTCAGGAGAATTCTATGAAACATCAGAGAGGTGATTGAGTGTCCATACAATGGGGTGAGGCAGCAATGAGGTGACCAGAGACATTCTGCTGGGCCTTGCCTCGCAGCTAGAAACTCCTCGCAGCCTTGCTAACTGAGGAGCAGTGCTCATCACACACGCATGCCATCCGCCCCAACTGCATGGCTCCCCACTCCCGCCCACATCCCATCCAGCTTTCATGTATCTCCATGAGCGCCACGGCTTAGCTCAGCCTGCCTGCTTCCAGGCCTAATCCTCACTTATGCCAATGCCTTGTCCAGCCTGTCCTGCCCCCAGCTCTGTTCTTGTGGTCACCAGTGGTAGGTACAGCATAGCAGGGCAGTGCCACAGTTCTCCTGCCTGACATGCTCCTAGTTCCATGTCTTATGAGTCCCAGGAGGGTACTGCAGTCTAACCTGACATGACTCACACCCAGTTCTGGCACTTGTCAGCTGGTGCTGTGGCCTAGTCTGGTAGACCCACATCCATTCTGGCTCTTGTAAGCATCAGTGAGTACTGAAGCCTAGCACAGTTTGGTCTGCCTCCAAACCCAACCCACACACATGCCAGTGGGCACTGCAGCCTTGCCCAGCTAGGTCCAGCCACAGTCCTGGCTCTCATACTCACCAGTGGAATTATAGCCCAGTAGGGTAGTTCCCATAGTTTCCCTACCAGACTTGCTCCCAGTGTCTGGGTCTTACATGTGCTGGCACGTGCTTCAACCCAGTCTGGCATGGCTTGCCCACAGTTTCAGCTCTTGTTGGTAGTTTAGCCGAGTCAGGCAAGCCAACACCCTATTCTGACTCTCCTGTGTATCAGTGGGTGTTATGGCCTGACCCAGCCCAGCCTGTCCCCAGACCCAGCTACATGTATGCCAATGGGTGCTGATGTCTTTCTTGGCCTTACCTCCCCCAGCCTCAGCTTTTATGTTCTCCAGTGGGAGCTGTGGCCTAGTAGGAGAATTATCCAAGTTTACAAACCAGGCCTGCTCCCAGCCCTGAATCCCATCACCACTGTAGCTGCAGGCGGGTGCTGCAGACCCACAGAGGCAAGCTCACAATTCCCCAACAGAGTTTTCCCCCAGATCCTCTTCTATGCTATTTAGCCCAGCCCAGGTTTCTGCCATGGACAGGTGAGTTGGCCTGACCCAGACATGCCCTCTGGTTTTCCCCCTCTAAACTGCTCCATCTCAGCTCCCTGACCTACCCACAAGTACAGTGGCCCAATCTTTGGAAGACCCCGGCAGTCATTTCTCCCCCGTTGAACCTGCCTTCACCTGATCCCACTGCAGTACATCTGTAGATCCCCTTCTCCTGGCAATGTGTTACCCCCCTCCCCGCCTAGGGGGAAGGGTGATGTGTCCCAGCCTGGCATTCCCTGTCTTACTCACATATCTTTAAGAAGCAACTTTACTGGCAAATTGGCATACTTAATGCAAATTTGGCATTAACCAGGCCCAGAATGCCTGGCAGCTATTGGCTGCTTTTCTCCCAGCAATATTAACACTTGCCCTGGTATAAGGCAGCCTGGATATTTGCCTACTGCTGGGACATAATTGCTACTTCTGTATAATTTACTTTTTAGTATCCTTTTTTATTTTGGCATCAGGATAATGCTTGCCTCCTAAAACAAGGCGGAAAGTTTTTTCTTCTTCGACTCCCTCCTTTGAAGGGTTTATGACTCATGGGTTTTAATTATGCCCTAAATGTTTGAAAGTGTTCATTAGTAAAGTTGTCTGGCTTTGAGTTTTTTTTTTTTTTTATGGGGTTTTGGTTTCTTACTGATTCTGTCTCTCTGCAGGTTACAGTATCTTCAGGATTTTTGTTTTCACTGAAATTGGCTTTTAGCAGTTTTTGTCTGTTTTGGAATGCATCTATTTTATCTGTATTGTCTAAAGTCTTAAAGTATTGGTTCATGATTTTTTTCAAAAGTGCTCACTAATCCTTCCTTTTTTCCTCCTTTTTCCATCCTACGTGCTTTATTATTTATGCACTGGTTATTTTGAGATTTTTGATTTTGAGATCTATATTCTTTGGACACCCACAGCAGTATAGTTCCTCATGTTAATTTAATACTGTCAGCATGAAAACCTATAACGACATTCCCCCCCCCCCACTGGGGACATAGTGAAGGAAATGAAATATTTTATTAAAAGATTTATTTGTTTTTATTTGAAAGGCAGATTTACAGAGAGAAGGAGAGACAGAAAGATCTTCCATCCACAAGTTCACTCCTCAAATGGCCACAATAGTCAGAGCTGAGCTGTTTGAAATCAGGAGACCCCTCTTGATATCCAGTGTGGGTGCAGTGTCCCAAGACTGTGGGCCATCCTCCTCCGCTTTCCCAGGCCACAAGCAAGAAGTTGAATAAGAAACGGAGCAGCCAGGACACAAATCTGCACCCACATGTGATCCTGGCGCTTGTAAGGAGAGGATTAGCCACTATAGCCTGGAAATGAAATGTTTATATCTAAACAGATACCCACACGCCTATGTTTATTGCAGCCTAGCACAGGGTCGCCAAGATACTCAGTAAACCAAGCTGCTTCTATGTGGATGAAAGGATAAAAACATACGATACATGTGTCCACAGAAAGGGTGAAGACCTGTGCTTTGATATCACGTATACGGGCCACAAGGACACTGCATTAAGTGAAAGAAGTCGTGTGCTCATGGGTGAGGAGAGCTGTGGGTGCTTCAGAGTGGTGGTTCCAGAAGGCTGTGTTGACAAGTTGGCATTTGACTGAGACCTGAATGACCGTGTAAGTGAACAAAGAGGGACAGTACCATCTGTTGAGACATGGCCAGGGATTTTGTGAATCTGATTTTATTTAATCCACCTTCTAAAACAGTACCTGATTGTCATAGCGAACCAGATCTTACAGCTCATCTGGGACTAGGTGGGTATAAGCCAAACCCTTGTTCTCATTTCACCACACAAACATTTACAAAGTATGTATCTGTATACAAAGGGGCTGGCTGTGCAGGGGCTGAGCAGCTCTCTCTCTCTGTATAGTGTCAGCAGGGATGACAGGACAAAACCAAGGAAAGGAATGGCTGTGTCCCTTGGAACAGCCCTCAGTGGGCAAGGCTGGCATACAATCAGCTGGTTCAGGGAATCTCACTTGTGCCCTCCTCCACCTGCAGGGATAGCCGGGCTCTACTGAGGAGACACAAGTATGTGACAGGTCTTTTTTTCTTTTTATCAGTTTTCACTTTTTTGGTCATTTTTATTACTAATAGTGGTTTTATGTTTTATTTTTATTCAGTGCATATTAAGCCTTTTTGTTATAATTTAAATTTAAAATGTTATCCCAAAAGCAAAAAAACAGAGATAGGAGGAGGGTGAGATCTAGAGGAAGGAAATATTATGTTCTTAGGATTGTAATTACAAATGAGAATCTGTTAAAACTAATTTTTAGAATTAAAAAAATCAGTAGAGCATACAGGACTCGGGGGTGGGGAGGGAATCTGCAGCTGATATAGAAGGGGAAAAAAAAAAAAAAAGAACAGAGCAGTTACGCAGCTCCACAATGACAATTTGCATGGATGCAAAGCTTGTACCTAGGAGGAACCTGAGTAACAGTTTTGGCTACATTAACTGCTAGGTCCCCAGGGAGACTCTGACCACAAAGGAGAAGAAAATAATATATTTATTTCTGTGATACTTAAATCTGTATCAAATTGATCTTAAAACATTGCTGTATTATTATGAGTGTATGCATATAGCTGTCAGATTTGTCGACCACCAGGGAAAGAAAAGTATTGGCTGACTGTTGTAAAAGGGCTTTTCTTCCATGCAGCAGAAAGGCAGAGAGGAAGAGGGGAGCTCTGGGAACGAGTGTGAGATCAGGCGATGGAAGAAGTTGATTCTGTAAGCTGTCTCTTATGTAGAGGTATGGTGAAAAAGACATCCTTGAGGTCTAGGATTGCTTGGATTGGGTCTGAATCCAAGTTTCAGAGGACAACTAGGAACAGGGTGAGGACAGTGGCTGCTCCCTGGCATGTGCCCCAGGGACCAGCCCAGCAGACAAGGCATGGTTTCTTCTTGAGCCCCTTTCCCCAAACGACTCACTTTTCCCTGTAATACAGCAAGTAGAGCTTCAGGGGATCTGGCAGGGGGAGGCACAGGACTTTCTGGCACAGGAAGTTTACAGGAGAGTCTGGCAGCACCTCCTCCTCCTTCTGTCTTTCCTCTTCCAAGTCACTGCAGCTGTTGTCATCGGAGGAGCTATAAATCTGACTAGCAAAGACCTCTTCGTCAAAAAAGGTAGTCATCTCCATATGCTGGCATACTCTCCTCCACTTAAGTTTGGACATGCTCTCGAGTCTGTGGCCACTTCTGCTCACTGCTTCTTGGTGAACGACCTTCTTGACGGCACTCCGGATGGCAACGCATGCCAATTCCTGGAGGCCGTGAACGGCCAGTGGAAGAAGCTGGAGAAGTCCTGATTTCCCTAACTCTGAGGGGCAGGGATGGATCAGTGGGGCAAAGGACACAGCCAGGGTCTTCTTGGTCTTCCAAACAGAAGGACCTGTGTGTGTGATCATGGTCAAGCCCAGCTAATTCCCTCAGCCAAGTCCTGTTTTCAGGATTAGTTTACCACGAGTCGAAGTACCAGATACGATGGGATAATAGGAGGTCCTTTATTCCAGCTGGGTAGGAACGTTAGTGGAGGTGGAGGGAGTAGAACAGGAAGGAAAATGTCTCCTGCCATAGCGGCAAGGTGGGGGCTAGGGGAAGGGGGAAAGATGCAGGACAGGGGAGATCCAGGTGAAAGGGAGGGGGGGAAGGGAAAGAGGAGGAAGTGAAGGGGAAGAGAAGGGCAGCTCTCTTCTTTGGAAGCCGTCTGCCTTGCTTCTGTCCGTCAGCATGTGGTTCTCTGACGGCTGTGGCAAGCTTGTCCCACTGGCTGTGGGTCACTGCCCAGCATCTGCAAGCCCAGATGGAGGGTCTGTTTTGGAGTGGGAAGAGCTATTTAGGGGCATTGGGTCAAGTCTCTTGTGAGCCGGTTTGCTCATTTTTCTATCCTGTTGTTTGATGTATTTGAAAATTCAAAGCAGCTTGCAGCTCTTGGCCTGAATATATTCGATTAGCTGGCTTGTCCTGGAAGATGGCTCCACAGGGTGAGAGTCCAATGAGGTTAAAAGTTGTGGCATCCATCTCTGTGGCAGGGGCACCTGTTCTGTATTTAAGTCGGTCACTCCATGGGGCAGTGATTTCCTGGTGCGGCGCGGGTGGGGTGGGGAGGTGGTGACTTCTGTCGTGGGCTGCTCTGCAGAGTGGTCTCAGCCACCGAACATCAACAGGCATGGAAAGGGGTCCTTGGCTTGGACCTTGGGCATGTCCCATTGCTCTGTGTCTGTAAGATGGATCTGTAACAGCATTTTACTTAGTTGTGTTGTGAGGATTCAACAAGAGGATCCATGTAATAAAGCAGTTAGCCCCAGGCTCATGGGGAATAAGCAAAGGAAATCTGAATAGCACTTTATGGCATTTTGGTCTCCTTCCTCTGCCAGGCTCATGATGGCTCCTGTGTGGGCTGTCTGATTTCTTGGGAGTGTGGTTCTCAGGCATGAAGGGTAAACACTGGGGTCTCTTCCATAGACTTGTGGAGGATTAAAGGGGAACCCTAGAGAGCCCTGGGACCAGTGACCCCAACTCCATATGCCTCTGGGACCCTCGCTTGCTGTGCGTGCCTGTGTTTTGTAAAGGTTTGCTGTGTGTGAGGGAAGGCAGCCCTTGTGCCATGGCTTACTCTTTGGTGGTTGTGTCTTGGGACTTGTCACACCCCGAGCGGAGTTAAAGACCCTAGTCCAGACCCGGGCAGCCTCCCCTCTGCATTGCTGCTCCCACCTACTGCGCTGCTTATCTCAGTCGTTGCCATCCTAGAACCCGTGCAGCCTGCCCCTGCTACCCCCTCATATGCCTTGCTTTTCTCCTTCTGCCCCTGCTGCCCTGGTCCCAGACACCCTGGACTCCTCCTCGTTTCCTGCCCTGCTTTCCTTAGCTCAAGCCAATGGTCCTCTGGGGACAGCCTGTCAAGATGCAGGTCTTATGCCCCTCAGGCCTCGCCCTTCAGAGGGTATCTTCCTGACCCTGTTTTGTTGCCTGCAAATCATTTCTTTCTCCAGCCCTCCAGCACATTCTGCTCTGCATCACCCTCCCCACAGCCTCACAGCCCTAACCCCTTCCTTCTCTTAGATGCCCTGAGCTCTCTGGCTCACTGCCTCCACCTCCAATCTGGCTCAATGTTGCTTTGTCTAGAAACTTGCTTCAGAATTGTCTAATTAGAAAACACACGTATTTTTCCCACAGCCCCTGGAGCCTTAGCTCTCTCTGTTAGCTTTCTCGTCTCTCCCAACTGTTTTCTCTCCCTTTTGTCTGCTTTTCCACTGATCTCTGTCAGGCTGCTGATTTCCCCAGCCCCTTGAAATAACCATTGCCAAGGCCACCTGTCTTCATAGCTCCTCTCGGATGCTGTGCCCTATCCTTGCCCTGTCACACTTGGCACACATTTGGGCCATACCCCTCGTCCCCACGTGACCTTGTCCTCAGCACAGAGCTCTCCTTACCTCACAGACATTCTTCTAGCCTTCTTTGCAGGGTTCCTCCTTTCCTGGCCAACTGCCAGCCACCAGCAATTCCAAGGTAGCAGTCCTTGAGCCTGGACTCAGAGTGGAGGCTGCAGGGGAGGTGCAGCAGGGTCCTGAGCTGGCTGCTCTCTATGTCTGTCTCATGACGGCATCCCACCAAGCTACAGAAGCTAAGCTGGGTGATGCTCCTTGCAGGTGCTGGTGTGTGTTGGGCTTTGGTCAGGACCAAGCCCCATGCACACTGTGTTCCCTGGCATGGGTGTCCTAGCATCTCTTCCCAGCTCCAGGTCCTGGATGCAGACGAATTCCACTTGCCTGCAACTGTTGGGAAGGGTCTTGATCCTCACAACCTCTCAGTAGCTGGGCTGCTTTGTTGCCAGAAGCAACTCATGCCATGGCCTTAGGTAGCTAACAGGTCCCTCAGACCACCAGGTTTGGGCTTTGCGCAGACTCCTGGCTTTAGGCTGCATATGGGGAGGCCCTAGGAAGGTGGAAGATGTGGGAGATTCTCACTGGTCCAGTGCTGACTGGCTTCAGGTCTACCGGCTAAACAGGGCAGGTGCGAGGAGCTTGGAGGAATGGCAGGGCAATTTCAGGGAGTGAACTGACACCTATGAGCTAATCCCAGGCAGGACAGGAGACCAGCCCACTGCGCGGAGTCTGGAGAGGGCGTATGAAAGGTGGTGAGCCCAGGCTCACAGGTGCATGTGGAGCCTGTTCCAGTGAGAGCCTGGGGGCTGCAGAGAGGAGCACAGGCTCTGCTCACCTGTGGTACTAGACATGCCACGTAACCACACACGCACAGCTCCAGTGATAGAAGCTCATTGTCTGTGATGGCTTCGTGAGGTTTGCACAGTGTTTTTTTGCACCAGGATGCCTTGCTCAGGGTTGTTCATGGACCCTCAGGACAAACACAGGTCTTGTCCTCTCATGGATACCACCCACCATCGCCCTGCTTCTGTCACTCCCCACTTTGTGGCCTGCCTGGAACAGAGTCTGGGCTGCCTCCAGCATCTGTTTTGAACACAGTATGCCTTAGGATGGACAGAAGAGTTTTACTGAGCATTGGTCACTTTTTCTAAGTGGTTTTGTAGCTCTAGTCTCATTCAGTGTCTGTAACAGTCTCATAAAATCGACATGGATCACATGGGTCATGGGTTGGTTGCAGTAGAATGTGGTCCCAAGCAGACCCTGCAGGCTTTGCCACACATAGCTTGTGCTGTGGTGTCCCCTCTACCTGCTGCTGACAGTGTCCTTCATAAGGGGCTTCTGCTCAGGGCAGGAGACTGCACACAGTGCCTTTGATGGTGGCAGATGTCTTATAGCCTTGCAGCCTGCAGATCAGCTACTGTTGTGGCTGAGCAAACTAACCCCGCCCCATGTAATCCTTCCTCCAAAGTCCTTGGAATCAGCCGCACTATTTTTTAATTTTTAAAATTTTATTTATTTATTTATTTATTTACTTTTTAAAATTATTATCATTTTATGGTACAGTTCCATAAGCCCTGGGATTTCCCTTGTCCCTGTCCCAAGATCCCTCCCCCCACTGAGTTCCCATATATCATTACTATAGTATAGTTCTTCATGAAGTCATATGTCCATCATTGCAGGCATGGACAATGGCAGAGAGTCCAGCATCCTATTGTCAAGATATAGTTAACAGTTTCATTGGAAGCCCACCTTTGATCTGGAAGTAGAGATGCATGCTGCATTGTAACCTCATATGTGGATATGATAGTCTCCATCACAGTTACATCCCCTTTAAATGAAAAGCCACAAAACAAAATCAACAGCAGAAGAAAAAAAAAGAAATTAAAAATGGCATAAAGTTAAATAACATGCTACTGGATATGATAGTCTCCATTACACAGTTGCTGTGCATTCCCTTAAATGAAAAGCTACAAAATAAAATCAACAACAGGAAGAAAAAAAGGAGTTAAAATGCCATAAAATTAAATAAAAAAAGGAAATCAAGAATCTTCTTGAAGAAAATGATGCTTCTATATGCTCTATGAGTCATAGATCATAGAATTAATAAGAAGAATTTAATAAGAAATAAAGTATTTTGAAGAGATGGAACTAAAAAAAAATCAAAATCCATGAGATACAGTTTATGCTGATCTTTGTTGGTGAGATATGTCTCCTGTAGGCAACAAGTAGGTGGGTTTTGTTTTTTTAATCCAGTCTACTTATCTGTGATGGTTGATGAGTTTAATCCATTTGCATTCAGGATTAATATGAATGGGTGGTAATTTGGTCCTGTCATTTTAGCAATGGGTTATTCATTGATTTAGTTTTCTGTTGTTATTTTACTGGGATGTTCTTCGCATTTGCCTTTGGTTTTGGTGGGCGCTATTCCTCTTCTCTGTCAAGAAGGCATCTTTAAGTATCCTTTGTAGGGCAGGTTTGGAAGAGGCATGCTCTTTGAGCTTTTCTTTACTGTGGAAGAATTTTTTTTCATTTTCAAAGACAAAGGAAAGCTTTGCTGGGGACGTTACCCAGAGCTGACAGTTTTTGCTTTTAGAATTTGGACTGTATTGCCCTATTCTCTTCTTGCCTGTAGAGTTTCCTGTGAGAAGTTTCCTGTGAATCTAATTGGCATTCCTTTATATGTCAGTTGATTTTTTTCTCGTGCACATTTAAGGATCTTTTCCTTATGTTCAGTTAAAGAGAGCTTGATCATCATGTGTCGTGCTAAAGATGGCTTTTGGTCAAGCCTTTTTGGCATTCTTTGCCCCTCTTGGATGTTGTTTCCTAATTTTTTCTCTAGATTAAGGAAATTTTCCCTTATTATTTTATTGAACACATTTGTAAACCCAGCTTCTCTTTCTGCACCTTCTGGGATACCAATAACTCTTACATGTGGCCATTTAATAGTGTCTTTCAGTTCTTGAATACTTTTTCTTTAGCTTGACTCAGCTCTGCTTCCAGCTTTTTGTTTATTTCCCCCTGGTGATAGGAAATATCTTCCAATTCTGAGATTCTTTTTCTGTGTCTTTCATTCTATTTTGGAGGCTCTTTTTTATATTTTTCATTTGCTCCACTGTATTCTTCATTTTTGATATATCAGCTTTTAGTTGATTTATTGCCTGTGTGATATATTCCTTAAAATTCTTGAACTCCTTTATTATGTGTTTCTTGTTGATAAGTAGCTTTATAACAAATGCTAAAATTTTTATTTATTTTTGTTGGAAAGTCAGATATACGGAGAAAAGGAGAGTCAGAGAGGAAGATCTTCTGTCTGCTGATTCACTCGCCAAGTTGCCGCAACCACTAGAGCTGAGCACACCTGAGGCCAGGAGCCAGAAACTCCTTCCAGGTCTCCCATGTGGCATGTAGGGTCCCAAGGCTTTAGGTCATCCTCGACTGATTCCCAGGCCACAAGCAGGGAGCAGGATGGGAAACAGGGCGACTGGGACACGAACCGGTGCCCATATAGGATCCTGACACATGCAAGGCGAGGACTTTAGCCGCTAAACTACTGCATCAGGCCCAGCCTCACTATTTTTGCTAGTCACATGGGGCTTCTGAAGACTGCCAGGCCTGCAGGCAGGGGCTTGCAGAGCTCCATGGAGCTGAGCCTCCCCAGGCTGTGGTCAGAGCCCCTGTAGCTTCTCAGGCTGCTGCAGGGAACAGGGACGGCTGGGCAGTGTCTGCTGCCTAGCAGCCTGCATCAGGAGGGCACTGCTGCTGGGGTACATGTGAGATGGCAAGGGGCAGAGAAGCTGGATGAGTGGGCCTGGTTTTCTAAGACAAGGAGCCAGGGGATTGCCCAGAGGGGGAGTCCAGGAGGAGCCAAAATCAGGAACTTTTTTCAAGTTGGTGGAAGCTGGGGAGGAGCAGGTGCTCTCTGGGGAGAGCCCCTGGCATGGGATTGGTGAGCAGCAACTGAATCTGTGTTTGCCCACCCTGGAGGCATCCCTGCTCCTTGGAGCTGTGAAGCCAAATGGTGTGTCCATGGGACTTGCCAGTCATCGTGATGTATTGATGAACACTGCCAAGAGCAGTGATCAACTTGGATTAAAGTGCCCAGCTGAACACACAGCCTTGCTAACAGGTGACTTTTGATAGGAAACTGTCCTTCCAATAACCTTGGATTTCCATTAGGGTTGTTGCATTTGCAACAATGTATAATAATAACAGTAATAATATGCAACAGGACAGAAAGGATAATGGGATGTAGCTGTGCATGGGGAAAAGGAGACCCGAGTGTTTTAGCTGACTTGGAGTTCATGATGAGTTATCAAACTGTGCAATGAGAAAAACTGGCCAAGGACCAGAGGAAATAGATCAGGGGAAGATCCAGGCTGGAGTGTGTGTATTTTAAACATAACTTTTTACCTTGCTATTATTAATGTATTTTAAGTTTACTTTCATTGATGAAAATAACACAGCTCTTTATATATATATATATATATATATTTTTTTTTATTGGAAGCTTAGCTATACAGAGAGAGGAGGAGAGACAGAGAGGAGGATCTTCTGTCTGATTCACTCCCCAAGTGACTGCAACAGCTGGAGATGAGCCAATCTGAAGTCAGGAGCCAGGAGCTTCTTCCAGTTTTCCCATGCAGGTGCAGGGTCCCAAGGCTTTGAGCCGTCCTCGACTGCTTTCTCAGGCTGCAAGCAGGGAGCTGGATGGGAAGTGGGGCTGTTGGGACACGAACTGGCGTCCATATGAGATTCTGGTATGTGCAAGGTGAAGACTTCAGCCACTAGGCTACTGCACCAGGCCCACATGGCTGCACTCTTCTATGAATTGTGCACCGTGAGTCAGATGAACATGTCACCGAAATGCTCAGGTAAAATTCTGCATGGCCCCTGGGCCTTACGCTGAGCATTTCTTTCCGAACATGCTTTACACTGAAATCTGCCGGAGCGATGCTCCTCTCTAAAGTGGTTCAAAGGGATTGGTTTTCCTTTCTGTATACTTTTGTTAAGTCATTCAGACAAAAATATTTTTCTGTGAGGCTTTACTTTTGGCAAAATGCTTAGGAAAGGGTCTAAGGTATAAAGAAAATGTACTCTCATACTTTCATAAAAGAGTCTGAGGCCAGAATACATGCCCAAGGGCAGCCAAAAGAGAAACAAAAAAAAGAGGTGAGTTTGGGCAAGACTTCACCTTTCTAGGCATTAGGACACATTGTAGATCCTTTACAATGAAGCAGTGTGGCATAACCTTAGGCAGGGGCAAAAGGTGGGAGAGGGTGACTCATTAGAGGACCTGGAAATACATGCAGTGTGCTCGAGGACATCCAACCCGGTGGTTGTTGAGTGTGGTGATGACACAAATGCATAGTTTGGACGTGGTGTTGGTACGAGGGCTTGTGACTAGAAAGAAGGCAGACGTGTGGGGGCCACCTCTGCTTGTGGGATATTGCTTGACAGTTTCCTGCGGGACCATGGTGGGAATTGCCAAGCCAGTGTGTCGGGATGGTGCTGCCATCCCGGTGGTCTTGCATATGACCTGGTCTCTTGGGGAGCTGAAGTTACAGCAATGACTGAAGCCATGACCCTACTCTTCAGGGATGTGGCAGCAGCACGATGAGGTGAGGTCTGTGCCCAAAGCATGGACAAGGGAATGTCAACATTCTTGTCAAGAAGCTTGTGGAAAATGAAATCAAAAGTGGGACTCAATGACACAGTTTTTGGAGTGGGCATTTGACCTATTGACCTAGCGGTGAATACACTGGCCAAGATGTTCACAACTGGCATATAATACCTTGCACTGCTCCTGACCCCCAGGTTCTGCCAGTGCAAACCTTGAAAAGCAGTTTGTGATGGCTCAAGTACTGGGACTCCTGTCACCCGTGTGGGAGACCTGGCGCTGTTTCTCTCTCCCAACTTCAGCCTGAGCCCTTCCTTAGCTGACCATTGCAGACCTTTGGGGAGTGAACGGTAGGTGGGGGCTCCCTCTTTCTGTCTTGCTCCCTCTTTCAAATAAGTTAGTAAAAATTGAGAGCCACACATAGTGCTCTCATAACATCTCTTATGAAGGTCTTCAGAAAGTTCTTGGAAAATGAGAGTGTGCTAGCGTCACCTGGCAGATGACAGGTGACCTGGTTTGGAAGGTGAACATAGGGCTTCACTGATGGAGTTGTTTCTGCAGGGAGGGGAGTTGTTCCTCACTGACCCCCCCCCCCCCAAGCATGTCCAATCCTGGAGCAGACCCCAGGGAAGCCATCAGAAGTACTTAGGAGGAGCCTGTGGGAATCAAGTGGTCAGACGGAGGCTGGCCAGGCAGGCCAAAGGGACAAAGCCAACTGCCCATGTCACCTGCAGTTCGCCCCTCAGCAGCCAAAAGGACCTGGTGGCCCTCTAGCTAGTCTAGTTTTCTAGGTACCTTGTTGGAGCCTGGCTTGCTCTGGAGCAGTTGTTCTACATGAGTTGGTTCTGGAAACATCCCAGATTGGCAGAGGGGGTCTTTAAGCAGGCTGGCCTGGTTGATCCCATGGGCTGGATGGAGTCTTTTCCTTTCGTCCTTCAAGTAGATGTTTGGGAGTTGGGATCCAGAGGTGGCTTGCCTACCCCTCTGAGGACATCTCCAAGACTGAGCTGTCTGTGCTGTGCTTGTTGCAAAAACACACAGCCAACTCACGAGGCACCCATGCTTTGTGCCTCCCCTCCCTCTGCCTGCCTCACTCCTGCCTCTCTGGGCTTCACCCGCTCTGAAAAGTGTTGGCAGCTCAGCATAAGGCTTGGGCTGTTTCCCAAGGTGGCAAGGCTAGGGCAAGGCTCACTCTTCACACATTGTGTCCTTACTGAGAGTCTCCCTGTGACATCAGTTTGGCTCCCTGTTACTCAGCACCTCTGCCTGTTTGCTGGGCTGTGTGGGGGTCTTTGATTTCTTCTTCTATCCCAGCCCCAACAGAGTCCTCAGCAGCTGGGGGTGGTTCCAAAACAATCCAGGTCAACAAATAGCCCATTCTGTAACAGGAGGGAAAGGTAAATTCAAGGAGTTTCAGGCCTTTGTAGTCAGTGCTGGAAAATTCTAAAAAACCGAGGAAGGCAGCGGTGACAAGGTTCACTGGGGTACCAAGTAGTACCTACTTTCCTGAAAAGGGCAAGAGCAGGGTGCAGTAGCCATTGGGTGGCATCTGCGAGGGGCTTGTTGGGGGCTGGTCAGGCAGGAGTCAGGGCACAGAACACTCTGGTAGGCTAACGACAGCTAACGTTACAGCTTTGACCTAAGGAGCTTTTCCCTGTTCCTGAAGAGAATCAAGCTGAATCTGGGGTCCACCTGTACTTGCTGTGGGCCCAGCTAGTCAAGTCTCTGTCCCAGGTCCCCACTTCACGCAGAGGAAAGAACTCTAGATGGAGACCCGTATGAAGATGCACACAGTGAGAATGGGGCTTATTACACTTCTGGCCGACTCCTCGCTTTCACTACTCTACTTCCCCCAACACTGAGGCATCACTGAGAGCCCTTCCCACCCTGACATGTCAGCACTCTGGAATTTAAAGTTTCATTCATTTTGAATCTAAAGCAGCAAGGGTGGTGGCTGCCTCCAAGCTGGTTAATGGTGCCCCAGGTCAAGGGACCCCTATGTTGGTGAGTTTCAACTTCCTATCAGATTGAAAGCCATAAAGTACAAAATTTCCATGCATTCAGTTAACTAAGTGGCAGGAGGCAGGAAAGGAGCTGCTTGAGCCCAAAGTTTCCATGTAGTCATTAATCTAAAGTAGCATGGAAGGAAGCAGGAGGGGCCAGATGCTCTGAGCCTCCAGAGGCATTTCCTTGCTGTCATGGCTTTCGAATGACATGGGAGGCAGGAGGGGCAGGGCATGCACGAGGAGCCTCTGGAGCTGGTTTCAAGGGAGGTAGGAAGGGCAGAGCCCAGAACCTCCGTTTTCATGCTGTCAATTAATTTGGCAAGCAGGTGCTAGCTAATTAACCAGCTGCACCCCACCACAAAAGGGATATAGAGCAAGGCTCAAGCAAGCTTCTCCTGGCTTCTCCCAGAATGGCTTCAACTCACCTGCAGCCCTGGATATGGGGTCTGGTGTAAGCATGGGCTAGCTGCAGCCAGGACTGCAGCCACGGTGGGGAGTAAGATGACGCTGAGTGACCCTCCATGGGATCTCACTTGTTCGTAAGGAAGACTTTGTCACTCAGCGTGCTGGCCTTCTCCTGAAGACTGGCCCTGCTTCAGCTCCTACAGACCTCTGCCTTGGTATCTTTAGCAGGCACTGGACCCTGAAGGGTCTACACCACCTCTTCCGGGTCCAGCTGGAGGTACAAGTCTATGCGTCAGGTCTGATGCAAACTTTGCCCACCTCTGTAGCTGCAGTAACCATCAACTAATCCTGGTGTTTGTGGTGAAAATGTTGGGCTTAGAGACTTGTGGCTTTGGAATCACACAGTTCAGATCCTTGCTTTTTTTTTTTTCAAGTTACCAGATGCAGGCAGTTGGTTGTGATTTGGGCTTTTCATTCGGTGCAGACCATGCCACTGCTGAGCTCAGCTGGGGAAGTCCAGTACAGGAGGCTGCTTGGGTGGATGGGAGAAGCCACTCTCAGAGCAGGATCCTCAGGGACCCATGAGGACAACCCAAAAGAAGCTCCAGGGGCCCAGCACAGCAGCCTAGTGGCTAAGGTCTTCACCTTGCGTGCACCAGGATCCCATATGGGTGCTGGTTTGTGTCCTAGCTGCTCCACTTCCCATCCAGCTCCCTGCTTGTTGCCTAAGAAAGCAGTCGAGGACGGCTCGAAGCGTTGGGACCCTGTGCCTATGTGGGAGACCCAGCAGAAGCTCCTGGCTTCAAGTTGGCTCAGCTCCAGCCGTTGCGGCTGCTTGGGGAATGGACCAGTGTCTGTCTCTCCTTCTCTCTGTATATCTGCCTTTCAATAAAAACAAATAAAAAACAATCTTAAAAAAAAAAAAAAAAAAGAAGCAGCAGCGGCTCCTGGCTTCAGCCTAACCCAGTCCTAGCTATTGCAGGCATTTGGAGATTGAACCAGCAGATGGAACATATCTTCTCTGCCTCTGCCTTAGCTCCCCTCTGTAATTTTGCCTTTCAAATAAATAAAGTAAATAAATTGAAAAACATTTTTAAAATCAAAAGAAACATTGGAACGAACCAGCAAATGGAAGATCTCTCAAACGTTTTTAAAAATAGGGACCAGCGTGGAACTGCAGGGTCAAGCCTCTTCCTGCTATGTTGGCCTCCGAAACGCGGAGTCAGTTTGAGTCTCAGCTTCTGCACGTCTGACTCATCTCCCTGGGAAAGCAGCTAAGGATGGCCTAAGTCCTTGCACCCATGTGGGAGACCCAGAAGAAGCCTCTGGCACCTGGCTTTGGCCTGGAGCTCCAGTCCTAGCTGTTGTGGCTATTTGGAGAGTGAACCATGAGAAAAAAAGCTGTCTCTGTCTCTGTCTCTGTCTCTGTCTCTTCTCTTTCTGTAACTTGGCCTTAAAAAACAAAAACCAAAACAAAACAAAAAACCAAGGGCTATGGGTGGTCACAGAACATCTGCTATGGGCTTCCTCCTGCCTGTGCAGGCACCAGAAAGGGCTCTGAACTGTTAGGGATCAATGTGGGTGGCCTCCTGCCTGCTGGTTAGCCCAGACTTCCTGCTCTGCAGGGAGGGATGGCTGGGACGCAGGGTGCCTACCAAGCAGGCACACTGAGGAGCAAAACTGCTTTTCCTGCAGTCCCAACCTGTTACCCAGAGATATCCAAAGTGCGTAGTCCTCAGGCACTTCAGCCTGCCTCTGTGTACCTCAGTGGGAATCTTCTGGATGCCAACCAGAAAATGTCGAAGACCCCAAGGAATGCATTTGGCTCTTCCTGCTCTGGAGGGGCTGCTGGCTGTGCCCCAGGTATGTGGAATACAGAACCGCCCACTGGGTGGGTTTATTGTACACCACATGCCTCACTTGGGTGTGTAGTCAATGCTGAGTTTAAACTTTTATTCTTTAGGCCCTACTCATGTTTTCCTCCAACCCTAGGCTTCCTGATTCCTTTGTCTTTGCCCTTCTGATCCTTTGACTAAGTTCCAAAAGGAGCGGGCCATTTTCTCGGGCTTGGCGGTGACTGGGTCACTCCTCCTGGTTCTTAGCATGGAGCTAACTCAGGGCGTGCCTGAGACATGGTGTTCCCCTGTAGGGATTTAGTGAGTGCATGACAGTCACATGTAGTCATGTCGAACCCTCGCCTCCCCAGTGGGACTTCCTGAGCCAACACACGGGTGGCAGCACCAGCACTGGGAATCGCCAGGAGCACTTGGCTCAGGAATTTGGACCAGTGCCATCAGTGAAAAAGCCAGATGCTCTGTAAGGACAGGAAGCCATCTTACTGCCTCTGTACCCACTCTGCCCCATCCCACACACCTCAGAGCTGGCTGCTCAGCAGGGAAAGGAAATAAAGGACCAGGCGGATCTCAGATCATGAGGCGATCAGCAGAACCATTGGGTCACTTGGTTGACCCCAGGAGCAGACCAAAACTGGTAGGGTTGTCAGGGGGAAGCGTCTCTAGACCAGGGCTTGGGGGAAGGGCAGGGACACTTGTTCTGTAGCATGAGCAACATGAGCAAAAACAGGAGAGGAGGGTTTGCTGTTTCTGCACTTCTGGTTGCTCCTTCTAGCCCTGGGGAGGAGGGTCCCAGCACAGCAGCCATATCCCCTAGGTGAGCAGCTGGCCAGGTGCCTATAGGATTAGGATGGTTGAGTCATTTAATCTTCTAGCAACAGCTTCCAAGAGTTTCCCAGGAGTCTCTGGGTAACCAAATCACCTCTGCTGGGCCCCGGATGGGGAAGCTGATCCCAAGGCAAAGACAGATGAGCCTGGCACGGGGCTGGCATTCCAGGGCTGCTAGCTGGGCCGGCCAGGGAGAGCTGACTCCTGGCTGCTAACTGCTGGGCCAGAAATAAAGAAACGCAGGCGCCATGTGTCTCCTTCCCTGCCTGCCTCTTCCATCATCAGCATTGCTCAAGAGAGCTCTCGGACTTGGAACTTTTAGGGGCCAGAGACGCTGTCAGTGAAGTTAGTGTGGACTGGGTATAAGATCCCAGTCCCCAGATGGCAGCCCACACTTCTGCCGAGGGCCCTCACCCAGCCATCTGACCTCTAAGGCCTCACACCATGTGTTCTGCTCACCACCAGGCTTGGTGAGTGAGTCCCTGCCCCGGGGGCCTGAGGAGCCTGCAAAGCTTTTTCCACCTCCTGCCCGGCCAACAGGGTGTGAAGAGCAGGGCAGAGCTTGGGGGCGGGCCTGGGCCCTGGGTCCCCAATGCTCATACCACCCTCTCCTTCTGGGGGTGGGTAAGGGCAGAAAGTACCTGATGGCCTACAGCCTCCCAGGCCATGTGGTCCCCAGGCCTCTCTCCCTGGCCGGCACTGCATACTCGGGAGGGTCCAAACCCAGCCACACCCCTGAGCTCAGGGAAACTTTCATGAAGGAATGAGAGTACCTAGTGGCTGAAGGGGGGTAGGGTGAGGGGCAGAATTGTTTGCTAACTGTTTGCTGCAGGGAACAGCATCCAACCCACCGTCTGAGTAGCTTCCCTGTAGACCTGGCTGATGCAAGGTACCTGCAGAAGACAGGAGGGAAGCCATGCCCCCTGCTCTGATCACCGTGGGGCCACTCCAGTAAGGCACCCTGCCTGACAGCCCCAGTCCTGGGGTCCTTCCTGTCCTTCCTGCCTGAACATACCCTTCCTCTTCCAGTAGTTTCAGCTTTGGGAGTTAGCACCATATACTACTGTTGCTAATCTTAATGTCTAGCCACCTCTGCCAACAGTCTCCAGAGGACGTTGGTTTCGCCCATCCTTGGCCATACTTTTGAGAAGCAAAGAACAGGGAGGGCTCGCTTTTCTTGGCACAACGGCTGGACAGCAGGCAGCCAAGGAGAGCAAGCCATCCTTGTCTGAGGTCCTCCCTGGAAGTTCGGCTCCAGAGACCGCTCTATAAAGTGCAGATGCCCCTTTGATGGCCGTGAACAGTGGCCAGGGAGCTGTGCAGACATAGATAGCGTTGTGCCAGGAACTATGCCTCTAGTGGTCCCAGGAGAGGCCAGCCTGGTCACCCTTTCCCAAGATGGTGTTTCCCAAGGGCACGTTCCACTGTGGCTGTTCCTTCCCCTGTTTCCCCCATCCCACCCCGCCTGGTGCTGGCAGCTGGTGCTCAAGCTCCTTCCCCTAGACTGGCAGCCACACCCAGACAGACTGCTGGGTGCCTGTGCTTGTTGCTCAGTCCCAAAACAAGACTGGGTAGCCACCTGGGTGCCAACAGCTACACCTCTTTCCTCTCCAACGAGCTGGTAGGAAAGTGAGCACAGATGTGTCATGGAGATGTGTCGGGTTGCTCCCAGCTCAGAAGAGTTGCAGCTCCCACCCCAACATGGCAGAGCCAGCAGTTGGCATGTTCACTTTGCCATTAAGAACAGAAAGTAGTGCTACCTGGTCAGGGTGACCTGCAGGGGAAGGGCTCAGCTGAGCCCAAGGATCTGATCCAAGAGACAGGGTTCCTTGGGGCAGCCTTGGGGGCACCTAGTGTGGGGGGTCAAGAGTATTGGCTTAAGGACTTGGATCTGTGCCATCCTTATGGTACACTGGGATGGAGTTCTATGCTCCTGGTTTGAGCCTGGCCCAGACCTGGCTGTTGTGGCATTTGGAAAGTAAATCAGTGGGTGGAAGATCTGTGTCTCTATCAGCCTTTAAAATAAAATTAAAACTGGTTTTTGGAAATCAGGGCTGGCATGGTGGCCAGGCTAGTCCTCTGCCTGTGGCACTGGCATTCCATGTGGATTCTGGTTTGTGTCTGGCGGCTCCATGTCCTGATCTAGCTCCCTGCTTATGACTTCAGAAAGCAGAAGAGGATGGCTCAAGCCTTTGGGCCCCTGCATCCATCCACATGGGAGACCTGGAAAGAGGTTGGCTTGGCTCAGTTTTTGCTGTTGTGGCCGTCTGGTGGGTGGACCAGGAGATAGACAATTTCTCTGTCTCTCCTTTCTCCCTCGCTCTGTAAACATGCCTTTCAAATAAATAAATCTATCTTTTTGTAAAAGTTAAAAAATTTTAAGTATGCTGTGGGCTCATGTGGGGGGGAGCATGGAGTCAGGACTGCTGTGGGGAAGATGGGGCTGAGTGCCACAGGTTCTCCTGCTCAGGAGCAGCCCTTGGGGCAGTGGAGGTGGGAGTGGGCAGGGGGGAACATGGGAGAGCAGAGACTGTTGTTGGTGCTAGAAGGAGGAGAGAGTGGTCAGAGGGGAGGATGATGTTTTCTGCCCAGGAGCCAAGCTCACAGAATCCCCTGAAGCATGTGTGTGTGCACATGCATTCACACCACCCCATTACCAGGCCCTTGTGGACACACACCCAGGGACCTGGGGAGGAGGAAGTTGGAGGCAAGGAGTGACCAAGCCTGGGCAGCCCCAAGTGCACTACTTAAAGGAGCTGTGAGCCGCGGGCCTGTGACACTGGCTCCTTGGCACCTCCGCAGCATCGGACTGCCCCACCAGTCTGGACAGCAGCAGCGCCAGGCTGGGTTGGCAGGCAGGCAGACCAGGTGGGGGTGCCAAGGATGAAGGAAGTGAGGAGGCTGGTGCAGTGAGTGTGCTGAGTTCCCCACACCCTTGACTTCTCTGTGGGCTCCAGCAGAGAGCACCTGGTCTCAGGATGAATCCTCCTTCAGGCTCAAGAGTCCCAGCCAGCCCAACCCAGGAGCCCAGCAGCAACAGCAGCTCGGCCACCCCAGCCGACAGTTGGGACAGCTCCCAGAACAGCCCCACCAGCCTGGGCCGGCTGTCGCCCAGCAGCCCGACGGTAAGCCTTGGGGAGTGTGCATGTGCACTGAGCCCTCCTATAAGTCATGATGGACGTGAGGAGTCTGGACTTGGCTGTGGCCCCTCCAAGCATTTTACTGGGCCCTCTCAGCATGTCCTCCATGCCCCAGTTTTCTTTCTTTTTTTTTTTAAAGATTTATTTTTATTATTTTTTCATTGGAAAGGCGGATATACAGAGAGGAGGAGAGACAGAGAGGAAGATCTTCCGTCCAATGAGTCACTCCCCAAGTGAGCGCAACGGGCCGATGCTATGCCGATCCGAAGCCAGGAGCCTCTTCCGGGTCTCCCACGCGGGTGCAGGTTCCCAAAGCTTTGGGCCGTCCTCGACTGCTTTCCCAGGCCACAGGCAGGGAGCTGGAAGGGAAGCGGGGCTGTCGGGATAGAACCGGCGCCCATATGGGATCCCGGGCGTGCAAGGCGAGGACCTTTAACCACTTGCGCCACCGTGCCGGGCCCCCCAGTTTTCTTTCTAAAGGGAATCTCCCTCTTGCTCCCATGCCAGGCATCAGGGTCAGCAGCGTCCATGTATTTTCCTTTGAGCTGTGGAAGGGGTGTGGGTCCCTAGAAGAGAGGCTCCACCCAGTTGCACCATACCACCAGTTTACAGAGGCCCTGAACTCCCTTAATTGCTTTAGATACTTGGGATAGCGTCCAGATGGCAGGGAGGCACCCGTGCCTTCTGCCTGAAGGTTGCCCCTGCCATGTCCTTGCTAGCCAGGCTCCTGATTGTCCTGCTGATCTCCAGTGATTGATCTGAGCCCAGCGATGCATGCCTTCTGCTCCATGTCATGGTGTAGGAGCTGGTTTCGATTCTAGGAAGACCTGCATTTCAGTTTCAGCTCTGCCACTTGCCAGCCATGTGGACAAGCGGTCTAGCTGCTCATCGCCTCTTTCCTCCCTGCCTCCAGGGAACCCTAGCTCTTTGTGGTTAAGGCTGCGTTTGCAGGTGACAGGAGATAATGTGATACCATTTTCACTCTGCTTCTTCGCAGGTGCTTGTGGCCCAGGAAGCCACCCAGGACCCCTTCCCCACAGTTGATGTTCCAGACCATGCCCACTACACTTTGGGCTCCGTGATCCTTTTGGTGGGGCTCACTGGGATGCTGGGCAATCTCACAGTCATCTACACCTTCTGCAGGTGCCTGGTTGATGGGGATATGGGTGGGAGTGGACTCAGGACAGCGTGGAAGGGCTAAAGTATCAGCATCCAGCTCAGGGCAGTGACCCTGAGACTCCCAGGCTCAGATTTCAATCATCAAGCTCAGGGGTAGGGCTGAAAAATTAAGCAAAACAAACAAAAAACAAAGGCCCATGGAGGCTTAAGTGACACATGTCTGTTGTGCCCTAGCCACAGGGACCATCCTCCCTCTGCCCTTACACAGCAGGCTTGGGGACCTCACATTGTCTGCTACCAACCCTGGCAGTCTCCTGCTGCTTCCCAGTGTCTCTCACACCAGCAGGCTGAATGGCTGAGATGGATGGATAAATACATGGGTACAAATCTGGGTGGGTGACTCTGGATTCACCCCCTGTGAGTGGAAGGGCTGGGCAGGTCATTTGTCTTCTTCCAAGCTCCCTTTTCTGGCTCACCTAATGGAGTTGGGATTTCCTCTTGGGACTCAAGGTCGTGATGACTCCTTAAGTCTGGTCTGATCTCTGCCCTGCAGAGGAGCGTCTAAATTCTGACCATGCCCGCAGCTGAGCTTTGTGATCTTCAACTAGTCACAGTGTGAGTGGGAGACTCCGGGTTCTTTCCTGAGCAGTGGGGCGGGGACACTGCTGCCTCTCTCAGGGCTAGATGCAAAAGGTTTGTGAAGGTGCTCTCACAGAGATGGGGCACAGCAGAGACAGCTGTCCTGGGAGGGACCAGGCTACGTGGAACATGGAGAGAAGGGGGAGGGTGCTGTGGAAAAGCCCCTGGGGAGACCCTGGCCTTGAGAGTTTGATCTGAGGAGAGAGTCTTGCTGAGGGAATCCAGAGACAAGGAGCAGATGGGTAGCCCCAGGCCTGAGCACCAGCTTTCCCTGGGTAGGGTTTGGAGATGCCTTGCTCTGCTACCTGAGTCCTAGGGAGACACCCTGGGGGTGCCCACTCAGCCCACATGACTTGGCTCCCGTGGTATGCAGCAGACACCTGCTGGACAATGAGATTGGTCTATGGCCCAGCAGCTCCTCCCGGTCTGTCTGTACACTCGTGTGTGAGGGCACATGTGGGTTTGAGGCACATGTGTGTGCATATATGTGCATGTGGGTCTGAGACACACCTGTGCATATGTTCACATGTAGCTCTGAAATACACATGTGTATATGTATGTGCACATGCATAGTCATAGGGTAAGGGAGACTCAGTCCTTCCGGAAACCCCTCCTGACAGCGCCTGATCCTCGCAGGAGCAGAGGCCTGCGGACACCTGCCAACATGTTCATTATCAACCTCGCAGTCAGTGATTTCCTCATGTCCTTCACCCAGGCCCCTGTCTTCTTCGCCAGCAGCCTCTATAAGCGATGGCTCTTTGGGGAAACAGGTGCACACTTGGGGCTCTGTTGTACTGGAGGGAGGAGGGAGGTCTTGATAAGGGAATATTCATGCTGGTGGGAGGGGGGAGTCCAGAGGAGGAGGACACTGCCGCCCCGAAAGTCCCCTCCCGAGCACTCAGACAGGGGCTGTGCCTGCAGGCTGTGAGTTCTACGCCTTCTGTGGGGCCCTGTTCGGCATAAGCTCCATGATCACACTGACGGCCATAGCCCTGGACCGCTACCTGGTGATCACGCGCCCACTGGCTGCTGTTGGCATGGTGTCCAAGAGGCGGGCAGGCCTGGTCCTACTGGGGGTCTGGCTCTACTCCCTGGCCTGGAGTCTGCCGCCCCTCTTTGGCTGGAGTAAGTGGCATGGCTTGTGGAATTGGGGAAGTGGCAGACAATCTGGGAGGGATAGAAGAAGGGGAGGTAGGTAGAGTCAGGCCTGGCAGGTTGGGATAGGGTAAGGGGGTGGAAAGAAAGGTCAACGCCAAGCCTATTTGAGCTTGGAGTCAGGTGGATAATCAGAAGGCCTGAGTAGCAGCGAGGGAAACTGAGACTACCCCATCAACAGCCAGAAAGTCACCAGGACAGTCAGTTTCTGGGTGGGGTAAAGCAGTAGGTGCATAAGATACCAGGTGTGTGGTGGCAACTCAGACAAGCCAGGGGCCGGCAAGTGAGGTCTTAGTGTACCGGACAGATTGCATAACAAGGCTAGGTCAGGCCACTGGCTGAAGTCTGGGGCAGAGGGCTCACAGTGAGGCTTCTGTTCCATTTACAGGAATGATGGTGGGGGACAGGGGGTTGGCCATGTGTCTTGTCAGCGTCCCCTGCAGAACGCTCCCTGCCTCCTACCTGCCCTGACTTCCACATAGATGCCAGGGCAGGATGCCAGGCAGGACTGGCAGGTGCAGGGGGCCAGGTCTGTGATTAGGGATACCCTCACCCCTGGGGACAGGGAGCTCCATCTGAGCTCCAACCTCGGGCTTCCAGGTGCCTACGTGCCTGAGGGGCTGCTGACGTCCTGCTCCTGGGACTACGTCACCTTCACACCGTCTGTGCGCTCCTATACCATGCTTCTCTTCTGCTTCGTGTTCTTCCTGCCGCTGCTTGTCATCATCTACTGCTATATCTTTATCTTCAGGGCCATCCGGGAGACAGGCCGGTGAGTGCGGGCCTGATCCTACCCCTGCCCAGGACTCCCCCACACCCATGCACCCAATACATGGCACTCCCCGCTCCAGGCAGGCCAAGACAAGCTAAGCAGTTTGGGCCAGGGAAGTAGCAACAGGCAAGGCCCTCTTCATTAGCTGTTGTTTTCCACAACTGAGATAGTGAAGAGGGCACCCTGGGGGACCCATCAGAGGCAAGAATGCAAGCCCTGGCACTTGCTGCAAGCCTGAGTGACCCTGGCGCTCACTGCAAGCCTGCTGTGACCCTTCCTAGGGCCTGCGAGGGCAGCCGCGAGTCTCCACAGCGGCGACAGTGGCGACGGCTGCAGAGCGAGTGGAAGATGGCCAAGATTGCGCTGCTGGTTATCCTTCTCTTCCTGCTCTCCTGGGCTCCCTATTCTACGGTGGCATTGGTGGCCTTTGCTGGGTGGGCAGGGGCTCGGGGGCTGGAGGAGGGGGTTAAAGTGGGGTTGGGGGCAGGGCGGAAGAGGGACCCCCTGGTCAGCCCCTCCTTCACGGCCAGATGGTGCCATGGCTACCATCAAACCTAGGTCTGGCCTCGCAGCCCCTCCTAAGGGGTGGGGAGGCTGATCTAGATCCTGGAAACACACCAGTACAGGCTAGGGAGCTCTGAGTGCCACACCCAAAAGTGGCCTAGGGGTTGCTGGCCTTCCTGGGACCACACAGCTCCCCCTAGAGGATTTGGTTTCCACTGCCTGGAGCAGTTGAAGTTAGGGGAGTGGAACACAGACAGGGGTGCTGTCACCTCAAGGAATGGGTCTCCAGTGGTGAGCATCTGGAGACTTGGACATCTGCAGCTGCATGGATGTAGGCTAGACTTCAGCAGCACGTTGGACACATGGGAACTGTTATAACTTTGACCTACTGTGTGAGCTTTCTCCGAGATGGGTATAGTGAGTCTCAGAGTGGGGAAGGGTGGTGAGAGGGCTAGGTTTGAGGTCAAGGAAGGGCAGGGTGGACAGTGGGACAGAGTCCCATCTTCAACCATCTCTAGCCTCCCTCTGCTCTCACCTGGACCAGAATCCTCTCTGTTCTTGCTGATCCCTCCCTAGGGGCTGACTTTGCTGCTTTGGGCCTGGCTGGGTCTAGCTTAGAGGCCGAGGGTTTACAGGACTCGAGGGGGGAACAGCAGCTGGCAGGAGGCCCACACCTTTTCTGGTCCTAGGCATGCACACAGCCTGACTCCCTACATGACCTCTGTGCCGGCTGTCATCGCCAAGGCCTCTGCTATCCACAACCCTATCATCTACGCCATCACACATCCCAAGTACAGGTGGGACCTCTGTGTGTTGGGAAGGGGACCACTGTCACTGATACTGGGTTTGCAGTTAGGTCGAGCCCATCACTTGCCCCCAACTTCCCCAGTGAGCTCCACTTGAAGGGAGGCCAGTACTGATCCTGGATCTGCAGAGCCAGGTATCAGGTGACCAGGATGGCTCGTCAGCCTTATTGCCCTCCAACATCAACTCCCCAGTGTGATGAAGCCCTGGACATAAACTCAAGGATCTCGTGTGCTTCTGTCTACCTAGTGATGTCAGGCACTGAGTCCCGCCCACAGCAAGCTGCAGACTTCAGACTGTGCTATGCAAACTGCTCTCTGAGTTATGGCTGTGCCCCAGTCTGTGAGGGTGGGGTCTGATGTCCACCAGCTGGCCCTGCTGCCCTAAGCTTCTCCCCCACGCTCACTGCCTCAGAATCCATTAGCCTGGGAGCCAGTTGCCCTGTGCTCAGCAGTTGTCTGTTGAGCCTCATCGCCTCCCACAACCTGGGTGTCTGCCTGCCTGTCTGTCCTTGTGACCCCACTTCCTCAACAGCTCTCTGTCCACCAACCCCGCATCTATCTGCTCGTCCCTCCTCTTCTGCCCCATGTTCATCTGCCCATTCCTCCTAACTGGCCATGCATGTGCCCCTCAGGGTGGCCATTGCCCAGCACCTGCCCTGCCTTGGGGTGCTGCTGGGCGTGTCGGGCCAGCACAGCCGCCCCTCCCTCAGCTACCGCTCCACGCACCGTTCCACGGTGAGCAGCCAGACGTCCGACCTCAGCTGGATCTCAGGCCGCAGGCGCCAGGAATCCCTCGGCTCTGTGAGCGAGGTGGTAAGGCTGCTGGTTCCCTAGGGCCTGGGGGAGGGGGGGACTTGGGACCCTGAAGACCCTGGGAAGCACCCTTCTCCCCAGTATCTTGCTATACTTCAATGACCACCAGGAGCCCAGGACCCAGAGAGGGTGTGGACTGGTCTGAGGTCACCCAATGGTAGGGCCAGGCCACCTCTTTCCCATGCTAGCACCATCCTTACAGATGAGTGTCCTGGCACCAAATGGGCCCCCAAGGAGATGTGGAAGCATCTGCTGGCAGAGGAACAATTGTCCCTCAGCACTGAGGCCCCTCCATATCCCCCACTTAAGGGGTGCAGGGGAAGGGACACTCTGCACAAGCTTGGGCAGGCCACTTACTTCTCTGTCTTGGTCACCCAGCCTGTCATGCCCCCTAGGGCCATTAGCTGTGGTCCCCACAAGGTTCTCCTGCCTTGTGGTCTCTGTCCTTTTACTTCTGCTTCTAGAGCTCTCTGTAGCCTTGTTGAGAGCCGTGGCTGTCAGGCTGGCTGCCCATCCTCCCAAAGGCTCAGGGAGGAATGGAGGATCCCTTCCCTGAACCACTGCAGCGAACAAGAAAGGGTAGATCTTCATGAAGACCACTTATCTGTCTCTTGACAGGGGCACCCCCAGGTGCGCAAGGTGGGCACGCAAGTGCAGAAGCACATGTGAGTGTGCATATACACACATCCACAGCATGGCACAGGTGGCACTCAATTTGCAAGGATTTGAGGCAAATAGTGTCCTGGGGTTTCTTTCAAGGGCTGGGGGCAGGAGCAAGGCCACAGACTGGTCATCTTGGCTCTCATTTGCTCTTCTACATCCCCAGGGCTGGCCAGACACGGAGGCTGCGGCTGTGTATGGGGCTTCCCCACTGGTGAGTGGGCGGTACCTCTATGGTCAGGTTCTGGAAAATGAGGAAGCCAAGGCTGCTCCCAGATGCCATGGACCAGGAGCTGAGACTCCCCGGAAGGTGAATGACTTGTTACTTGCTAGTACATAAAGAGAAAAGGATCAAGGGCCAGTCATCCAGGAAAGTGACCAGGGAAAGGGGCAGGCCCCACTGCTTGGACTGTCACCATGAAATCCCAGGATATGCAATGAGTGCACCCCAAACTGTCTGCTGTGTTCTGTGTGTGTGACAGCCTGTGCTTGCGAGGGCTGGGATCTGCGAGCCGTGTGTATGCTCACCATGAATGTCCCGGGATCCGGGTCACTCAGGATACTTGCAGCTATTAAAAGAAGGCCAGCTGTCAGCCCGAGTGCCTATGGAACGGAATGTCGGTGGCCATGGGAGAAGGCCGCGTTCCAGAACGCTGCGAACGCACATGCACAGGCGCCTCAGCAGCCCCTCCCCTCCATGCCATCAGGGCACCTGCCTTCCCTAACGCTGTATCCTGTGTGTCTGAGAGTGGGGAGTCCCACACCGCTCTCTGCAGTTGAGAGTGAGGCTCTGCTGCCCCCACCTCCTTACCACCTCCTGTGTTCTCTTTCTGGGAGCACCAGGCTCAAGGTATCCAGGATGCAGGTCCGGCTGCCCAGGCAAACAATGACACTCCCCAGTGCCTGAGGGAGACTGACATAGGTTGGGGCACTGGTCTAGCCATCAGCAGGCAGCAAGCGGAAATCTTGGAGCCACCCGTGTGAGGATGCTGAATTGTTCAAGCTGAGGAGGCAGTGGTGTGCAATGCAATGGGACAGCGGAGACTGCTCAGCTTGTCCTGAACAGGAGCTGGGCATCTTTCAGGGACCTGGGAGCAGCCACCATGCCCCCCTGGGGTTAACAGAGTAGGACGAAGGCAGGAGATAGTAGGTGCCATGGAGAGGCCTGAGCAGCAACTACCCAAAGGGGTTACCGGATCTGAACTCTAGGGGAGCTGAGAGCCCCATGCAGGCGTGGGCCAGCTTGGTGGGTGGTGCCCTGGGCAGGCCCGGGAGGACAGAAGCAGCCTGCAAGGCGAGCACAAGGGAAATGGTACTGTAGGGCCGGCAAGATGAGTGGCTCAGGGGCCACTGGATGCATGAGGGAGAAGAGGAGGGGAGAGTGGCTGAGACAATTCTAGCAAGCAGTTCCTTGCTAGAATTGTGGTCTCCCAGGAGACACAGTCCACACCTAACAGCCTACCTTTACCTCTTGGAGACGCAAACGGTGGTTGGAGTGCTAACAGGTATGTGCTGTTTTGTTTCAGACCAGGGGGCTGCTCCCCAGCCTGGACCCCAGGACCTAGGACATCCATCGGCTCTTCTCTTCTGGAGCAAGCCCAGCCCTCTTCTCCTGTCCCCCCTCCCATGTCCTAGGTGTCCGACACCCTTCACCCAGCCACACACACACATTCAAATCCAGGATTACTGCTGGCGTATGACCCTGAGTGACTCCATGCTGCACTTCCCATGCCCTGCAGGCTCAGAGCCTGCTGTTGCCTCCAGCTCAGCAACTGTCCAACTCCCCTCAGACACTGTGTGCTGTGTTTGTCCCCACAATGGGGGATAATGGTGATGGCTCCAGGGGACACGCCAGCTGTTTATGCATCAGGCAGCTCCAGCCATCTGTGTATCCAGGCTGGGCACTTCAGTGGCCCCGGAAGGCCGACTCTGCAGCTCTGGCTCCTGCGGCTGGAAGAGGCAACAGCACAGTGTTCGCTTTCTTCACATGCCTGGATTCTCCGTACTGCCTTCCGGTCCCATGCACAGTTCCCATGCATGCAGGGTATGTGGGTACACCACCTCCCAAAAGTCCTCAAGCTCATGCTCACATACTGCACTTGTGCTGTCTCACATCAGTGCTCCAAGTTCAACCCAGGGCTATGTGGATGTCCCAGGGTATGGGAGAATAAAAAGCATAGAAAGCCTCCTGTGTGAATACAGTCTCTACCTGTTGGTGCTGTGAGGGGAGAGAAAGCCAGGGCCTGGCCTTAATGCTTCTTGCAGCTTCTCTTTCTTTGCTCTCTCGTACCCCCTAGGGACCCTCCCTCCACAGAGCCTACCTCAAACTGCAGGGAGGCAGGGTGGAGCGGAGGAGGGTGCTAGGCCAGGCCAGCTGCTGGCCCCTCCCCAATGAGCTGCTGAGCTCCGCCCCAGGCACGGGTGCCAGCTGCTCTTCCGCTGGCTCTAGGCCTCCCAGGGGAGGCAGGGGGAGGGAGGCTGGCCTTTCCTTTGAAGAGCATCCTTCTGCTACCCTAGGGACAAGAGCATCAGGCAGCAGGGAGCCAGAGTCCAGAGAAAGAACTCGCAGCTTCAGGTACAGCTTCACCTGAGTACCTTCTACCTCCCCCTGCTGCTGGTTCCTGCCCTATCCCGGCAGGACAGGCAGGTGCTCTTAGGAGAGATAGGACAAGGCTGGCATTATGGGTGGGTGGCAGTGTGGGGCCAGCCAAGGCTAATAGGACAGGTGGGTATGGCTGCTACAAGGTGAGAACACAGGTCCCTCCCTAGCTTGAATTTTTTCATGACCTTGGGCCAGTAGGCAGACTACCTCCTAACATGATGTTCCTGTTGTGCGCCTGGTCCTGGAGTGTGAAGCTGGGGCAGGGCGGGGGCCAGGGGTGCTGGCCACTGCCTTGGACTGAGTCCTCGGGGCCCATTCAGGTCAGAGCATGCTCAGAGAGAGCCAGCAAGCAGATGACCTGGCTGTCCCTTTCAGGGCCTCAGTTTCCTCAGCTGGAAAGCTAAGGAGAGCTGTGATCTATCTGCATACCATCCAGGGTCTTAGGGCTTCTTAGGGACAATCTGACCCCAAATTCACGTGGGCAGGAGTCCCTAGAGGTTCCTGTGCCCCCATCTAGATACATGCTATCGCTGGGGTGTGGACTGAACACACTCGCTTCTTCTGGGCTCCTCTGGCCCTGTGTTCTAGCAGCTGAGCGAGTGACATCTTCCTGTCACTGTCATCTCCTCCTTCCCCTGACCACCCCATCCCTGCCATTTCTGCCCAAAGGGCACGGGGCCTGGTGTGGGGCTTGGCAGCTGTGGCTTTCCATGCTGCTGTCAAGTTTTCCAGGGCACAAGTGAGGCAGGAGAGCCAGGAATAACCAGCTGGGCCCCCAGAGAGCCTGTAAATGGCAGGGGGTGCAGCTGCCTCCAGACCCTGGCCAAGGGGTGTGGGCAAGAGCACAACCCCCTCAGAAAGGGTTCCGGGAGGCATCCCAAGCTGCTGGGAACACATTATCTGGCAGGCACCCCCCTTGGCCCGAGCCCAGTCTCCAGTGTGGCCTCGGGCCACTCCCCGTGTGACCTTGGAGAAGTCATTTAGCTTTCCAAGTCTTGGCTTTTGTGGGCCAAGGTGGCAGCCTCCTGTAATCCCAGGAGATAGCAGTGGACAGTGCCCTGTGCTGTGGCAAGAGCCCAGAGCTGCTGCTAATCACGATGATCATGTTCAAGGTTGGATAGCCCTGAGCTAAAGCTCAGCCTTAGTCAACAGCAGGGCCCTCACACTAGACAAGGCTTGAGCTCAAACCCTTAGCAGAGTGCAGGATAGTCAGGAGCCTAGGGGAACAGACTCTGCCCACAGGTTGTTCAGCCCACAGTCTCCCAGAGCTCTACAGGGCTTGGGGGACTGGGGTGCAGACACCGGGCGAGAGGCCAGGGTGTTACCATTCACCTGGCCAGGCCTCCCTTCCTGCCCCCTGGGTGCTGGACACCCCTCCCCAGGGACTATATTAGCCGAATGAGTCACAGTGGACCAGCTGGGAGGCCACGGGCAGGCGGGCGGGTGCAGTGTAGGGTTACAGTCCATTTATGGGCGCAGCAGAGGGCACATATCAGTGTCGATGGCATTCCCTCCCAGCTATTCTTAGGAGCTGCTCTGGAGCTCCACGTCGCCTCGCTGGGCAGCAGGGGACAAAGCAGGCAAGCCTGGCTGGGGCCGAGGTTGGGGCAGTGGTGGTGGGCTATGGGAGGGTCCTCTTACACGACTGCCTCTCCCCTTTGTGTCTACAGGAGCATCTGCCATCAGTGCTAATATGTCATACAGCGTGACTCTGACCGGGCCTGGGCCCTGGGGCTTCCGTCTACAGGGGGGCAAGGACTTCAACATGCCCCTCACCATCTCCAGGGTGAGTGTACACTGCCCTGGGCCTGCCACCCAGAGAGGGCCACCCATCACTGTCTGCCTGTCTGTCCTCCCTGTGTCCAGTCAGCATTGGCCCTCTGGAGCCAGCTGGCCTGTTAGCAGCATGTGATGTCATGGGCAAGTGGCGGGTGTTTTGAGCTGAGAAGGAAATGCTGAGTTTCCACAAGAGACAGGAAAGCAGTATTTAGAGGTTTCCCAAGCCACCCCTCCCCCCAAGACCTGAAGATTGTCTGGGAGGTGGGCGGCTGCTTTGGGAGATCAGCATGCCTAGCGCAGAGAGAGAGGACAGGTGATTGGCGGTGGACGGATTGCTGACCTTGCTGTCCCTCTCTTGTGGTGTGAAGTTTGGCTGGATGGATTACTAGATGCCAGCACCTATTCTATCCCAGCCCTAAGACAGCAATTCCTCCTCCCCCTGGCGCCGTGAGGCTTTAGGGACCTGGCCCTTCTTCCCACACCTGCCTAGGCATCTGTCCACTCCCCTGAGGCTGCTTTGCTTGTATGTCTCATGTCTTGGTCCCCCTGTGCTCACCTAGGGACATGGCCTGCAGGGGCTGCGTAGCATGTGTGTGTGTAGGAGGGTGTCTGGGTGGCTGTGGCCTGGCCCCTAAGCCTGCACAGAGGCCAGAAACTGCACGTCCTGTCTGGGAAGCTCTACCACCGTTCTGGCCCCATCTTCAAGGCCAGGACCTTGAACCTGGAGTATGGCTGGTGCTCAGTCCATCTGTGTCTAGTAAAGTGATTCTCAGGCTAGTAAGTCTTTGCAGAGCTGTAGCTGGAGGTCCCAAGGCCAGACCAGTCTTACCAGTATTCTGCCTAGAGGCACACAGGGGGAAGGACAAACCTCATCCCTGAGGTGGTTGAGCCTTGGTGGGGTTGGTCGTGCATAAGGGAGCAGGGTGAGCCTCCCAAGGCTGCTCTGGAGCATCATGTGGGGCTGGCATGTCTGACTGTGCCCACCCGTGGTTATAGGGAAATCATTTCTTTTTCTTGAACTGGGGGACAGAGCTGCAATAGGTGGCATGGAAGACTGGGAGGTGTTCAGCAGAGGGGCACGAAGGCCAGACTTGATTCTGGAACTTGGTGTAGGCACTTGGGGGTTCCCAAGGTCAAGTCCCATTCAAGAGTACCCTGGGAACAGCCTCATCTCAACCACAAAGCTGTGCTCCTTGGAGGCAGTGCTGGCCTGAGCCTTCCCCTGCAGTGGGCACCCTGGCTCATTCTCTCCCCAGTCTCTGCCTGCCAGACCCACTTTCCTGGAGATCCCTGGTGGGTCTCACACCCAGAAGTCTTGCACACCCTGATGTCGCAGCACGGTCTGTTTGAACCTCAGGAGCTCACTGCTGTCTAGACCCTGTTTGGTTCCTCCACCTGCTCCTGGCATGTAATGGGTAGAGCCTGGGGGCCCTGCTTGGTTCTGAGTCCATGAGTCCCCCAGACCCACCCCCCTGAGCCTCCTCCTACGTGTGCTCTCTGCCCCATTCTGTGGGTACGAATTAGCCGCCGAGCTCAGAGGCACCCAGGATAGCCAATGACCTCACCCAGGGCCTATGCACCACCTGACCCTGGCAGGCCAGGGGCTTAAGTGGCCAGCACAGAGGCCTTAAGCTAGACAGCAGGAGAATGTCCTCGCTGCAGGGAGGGGGTGTTGGGACATACTGGAGCCAGTGACTGGGGGCACTTTTAAAAATAGAAGCCACATATTAGGCAGGGTACGGGGAGGGCAGAGATGGGTGGGCACCATGGCTTCTCTCAGGAACATGGCACTACCTGCTTCTCACCACAGGCCAGTAGACACTGCTTGGGCATTCTCAGCTAAGTCTTTGCTGTGGGGCTTTGCTGGGGAGGTGGGAGGGCTAGCAAAGGCAGACCCTGCTTCTCCCCAGAGAGAGTCAGCACCCCCAGGGCCAGGATTCTTGTGCCACTCAAGTGCCCATGCTCGCTCTCCCTCAAGGGACGGAGATGGCTTTGGCTGGAATCCAGTTTGACCCCTGGCTCCAGTGCCTGCCCTGGCTCCTCTAACCCAACTGGGAGAAGCCTGACCCCATTCAGCTATAGGTACACCTGCTACTCCTCAACTCAGACTCCTGTTACCTGGGATGAGAAGTTGGGGCGGGGGAATCACAGGAACACCTGCACTCCCACTAACACAGCGTCAATGTGGGCCGAGAGGTGGCCTCACAGGGTCTCCCTCCAGGGGGTCCCAGGCTGGGAAACCCCACCCCTAGGACTGGGAACGGGCGGCTGAAGAGAAATGCCTTTATCCTGGGCAGGTGCTTTGGCTTGCAACCTGACCTCTCACCCCAGCCAATCCCTCAGGAAGTGGGGGAGGGGTGGGAGCCACTGGGAGACAGGGAGCAGCTCCAAGCGCCTGAGGGATGGCTCAGCTCTGCCCCCTCTGGCTGTGTCATGTTAGCACAGTCGTCTCACCTGGGTAGCCTCCAGTTCTCTAACCTGTCTAACCTGCCAGCTGTTCTACCAGCTACCTGCGGAAGGACTTTTTTTCTGTGGCTGATGGGAGACCTGGCGCCTCCACCACTTTGCTGGTTTAGGTTTCTGTCTTTATCAGTCTTCTTCCAGTGACTATGCATGCAGAGTCTGCGGGCTGGGGGTCCCTGGGGAGGAGCAAGGGGGAAGGGGCCAGGCCTAGCCTATTCTGGGGGTGGCTGTGCCGACAATTCCTGGAATCCCGAGGCCACTGGAGGCCTCGTGCTGTTTCTTGGGCAGCGCCTAGTAGTGCTGACAGGCTGTGCTGTTTATAGCAGCCCCCTGAAGGTCAGGGGCGCCTCCTCAGGGCCCCTCCCAGCCAGCTCTCTCCATCCAGCACAGTGAGAGATAAGGACAGAGACTTCAGCAGCAGCAGCCAGGGGGAGAAGCCAGCCCTGCCCCCAGCTCAGAACCATCTCCAAGCCCACTTCAGAGTCTGAAGGCCACAGCCCTGGGAAGCTGACCCTAGACCCTCCTTCCAACCAGGCTTGTGGGGTTCCCCTCCACAGCTCCCTAAGTCTCATTCAGGGACTGTCCCCATCCTGGAAGGCTTCAGGAGACTCTGCCCACAGGGCTGTGTGATCATTGCTAGGACCCAGGCGAAACTGCAGGAACAATAGAAGGAGCAGGGTCAGAATAGGGTGTGGATCCAGCTAGCAAAGGGAGCAGGAACCCCTCCCTTGACCTAGGCCCAGAGAGCTGGGTGTGAGAGGGAAGTTTCCAGCCCAGACAGCTCCTGCAGGTCACTTTTCTGGCCACCTGGAGATGGAGGTGGAGAGGTCACAGCAGAAGCCTGCAGGAGCAAGCAAGGCTGAGAAGCCTTTGGAGCACAGAAGAGACTGGTGGGGCTGGGGCTGTGGAGATGCAGTAGTAGATCCAGGGAGAAGGTGAAGGCTGGAGTCAGTGGGAGGTCAGATGGGAAGGCAACAAGCATGATGGTGATTCAGTTGTATAAGTCATATGTACTGTGTGGGGAGGACAGGCTGAGTTGGGCTGGCAGAAAGGGGCTGTTGGGAGCTGTACCCTTCACGGAACAGAAGCAAGGGAAGAGCTGGCCTGGCTGGGGTTGCAGCCCATCCCAGCCTGGGGCCACCCAGTCCTGGACCACCCCAGGACCCTGGACACAACTTTGCTCCCATTTGCCCTGACACCCAGGCCCTTCCTGGGATAACAGGCTTGCTCAGGACTGGTTATCATCGGGGCCGATCTCCCTCTCTGCCCACTCTGATTCTTAGTTCCCAGGAAGCTTAGGGATGTGGCCATCAGCCTTAGGCCTCTGGCAGTTCCTGTGGGAGGCAGCCTGGGTCAGAAGCTGTGCTTTGTAGTTACTTTCTCAGCCTTGCACTTTCTATTCAACCATGTAACCCTCACAAGAATCCCAAGAGAAAGTGGGAGTTGCTGGCCTGGGACATGAAAGCTCCAAGTCTGAGACCTGACTCCTCCCTTGGCTGCTTCAGCCTTTCCAGTGTGGTCCTGTGGGCTGCCCTAGAGCTTGGCCCAGCCACCCTGAAGAGCACCTGGGCTGGGGAGCTTTGGAGATTGGATTCGGGTCCCCCACACTTAGGGCTTTCTAGGTTCTACTTGAGGGTGAGAGGTGCTGATGGTGGAGCGGATTGGGAAGTAGAGTGAGAATGAAAGACTCCTTCCAAAGATTTACACACACACACACATGAGCAAGAACCTTTTAAGGATTCAGATGCTCAGGCCCCTTCCTGGGACAATAGGAGCAGGAAGAATACAGAGGATTAGACAAGAGTCCCAAGCTCAGGGCAAGGTCCAAGCATGACCCTGTCCCACCCCCACCTGAGCAGGCTGCTCCTGCAAGTGGAAGGAAGGCATCTAATGGCATCCTTAAGGCATCCTAAAGATCCCTGCTTCCTTTTCTAAGGACACCCTGGGGATACAATAGAGCAGTGTCCCCTAGAAGGGGAGATCAAGAGTCCCACCTCCACCCTGAGGGCTACTGGGCCGTGCTCAGGGCAGCCAAGGGCCAGGCCAGCTGAGCCCTGACAGCACACGCAGGTGCAAGGGAAAAAGGCATCAGGGGCAGGCTGGAGCCAGCTCAGAAATTCTCCTGTGGGTTGCTTGGCAACCGAACAGGGCCTACAGGGCCTGAGAGCTTCCCTCCCAGGACCAAGGATCACCCAGCCCACTTCTGAAGATTGGGAAGGGGCAAGAAGGCCCAGAGAAGGCTGTACTACCAGAGGAAGACGGTCAGTCCCAGCTGGACTGGCCCCAGCTGATGGGGATATCATTCTGGTGGCCTTGCCCATACTGTCAGAATCTTCTGGACACACCCATCCTGCCTGGCAGAATCTCCTTTCCTTCTAGGTGGGTCTGCAACTGCTCCTCTTCATTAGCTTCAGAATGATGTTTCCCCATCCCTGTAAGTTTTTAGAAACGACGTGTGGGGGTGTCCTGGCTGTGTGGAAACTTTTCCAGGGAGTGATCTGCAGTTAGCTACCCCTGCAGGCTAGTGCAAGTGCTGCAGAACCCACCTGAAGGGGAGCAGTCTGGGGGTGTAGCCATTTGGCTTTGAAATGCTGGTGCAGCAAACTGGGCCAATGCCTGAGTATGTGATGAAAGTTAAGAGGAATGTTAAGGTGAGAGTGTGGTGGGGGGAGTGGGGAGGAACGTGTAGGTGTTCACGTCCAGTTTTCTCTGCTTGAACATGTCTGGGGTAACGTGCTGGGAGTCATTACATAACCCTACCGGGGGAGCCAGTGGCATCTGGAAATCACACTTTCTTCAGGGTACCCAGCTGGACTGCTTAGTCTCGAGTCTCTTCTTGGTCTAGAACACCACATTGCTTGTGTTGACTTTTTTTGTTTGTTTTCATCTCCTACTGTTGAAGGCAGTGACCCACTCCTGCTTTGAGCACAGAAACCCTATGGCAGTGTATCTGGGGATATGTACCTCAAGCAGAATTAAAAGCTGTTCATCTCGTTGCCAATACTTTTGAAACCTATGGATTGGACTTTTTCTCATAATATACATTTTCCATGCACCTGTTGAAGAGTATTCCTATGTTCAGAAATCCCTGGGGCCTAAAATATTTGATAGCAACTGGCAAGAGCTCCCCTGGTCCTGCTTGCTTTACATGGTATAGGATGGGGATTTGGGCCACTGGATGTGCTGGCACAGATACCATTGCAGGGTCCATGTGGGAAGACAGGGTGCCCTGGTTGTGCTGGGATTTCCCCAAAGGGAGTCAGCAGGAGACTTCCACACCTGTCTGCAAAGCTAGGGCCTAGCCAGAGGCCCATTCAGACTTGACACTCAAGGCCAGGGGCTCTCCCCAAATCCTCTCTGGGTTCCTTCCAGGACTTGCCCTGATTCTGGCTTTGCGAATGTTAGGAGCTGGCCTTGTCCCTGGATTATAGCCAGGAAGGTGACTGGGCTATGCTGGGAGAAGCTAGGAAAACTGGCTAGGGGGGATGTGCTGTATAGGCAGGGCCAAGGGACACTCTCTAGCCACACTTTGTACACTGTTTCAGAGGCTCCTCCTTCCTGTGATGTCACTGGGGGAGGAGCCAGAAAAGAATGCCATGTGATGTCATGGATGGGGGGTGCTGATATCACCAGGGGAGGGCCAGGGGAGTTACGTTCTCTGGAATTTTGTGTGTCCTGTGCGCGGCGTGTTTTCCTAGGTGTAGTGTAGTGACACTGGAGATAGGACTTTCCGACTCCAAGATTCTGTGATGTCAATGGAAACTGACCCACACACCTGTACCTGCCTTTCTGGAAGACTGTAGTGGGTCTGTGAGCCCTAATCCATACCCTGTCTTCCAGCTGACCTGACTCTCACTCACAGCCATGGTAGCACCTGCATTAGGGTGCTTTTGGTGGTGGGGGGGTGGCATTTGTCCTACCCGCTTGCCTCTTGGTGTCTCACAGTGCTGCTGAGTCTTAGCTCCTGCAACTCTCTTCCCTCTGGGAGCCTGGACAGTATCCCATGGACTTGCAGAGTACAGGGTGATAGTATGCTAACCCATACAACAAACAGCTGGCTAAGCTCAACGGCTCAATTGGCTAATCCTCTGCCTGTAGACATCCCATAGGGGCACTGGTTCATGTCCTGACTGCTCCATTTCCCATCCAGTTTCCTGCCTGTGGCCTGGGAAAGCAGTAGAGGATGACCCAAAGCCTTGGGACCCTGCACTTGTGTGGGAGACCTGGAAGGGGCTCCTGGCTCCTGGCTTTGGATCAGTTCAACTCGGCTCCAGCTGTTACAGCCATCTGGGAAGTGAATCCAAGGGTGGGAGGTCTTTCTTGGTTTCTCTCTCTGTAAATCTGCCTTTCCAATAGAAACAAATAAATCTTTTAAGAAACAAACAGTTGCCGCATCACCGTCACCTAGCACACATGAAAGCTGATTTCTCACTCATGCACTATCTCACGGGATGCTCCTTAACTGGCTGTCGTCCAGGCAGTGACTGCAGAATCTAGGTGCCTTTCAGTTAGTGTCCTGGCTGTCCTCCTTCATCCTCTGTGACCAGAAAGCCAGCAAGCCGACTGGGTGGGCATGCCCTGCTTCCACCCTCATGCTACATGCCAGAGCTAGTGGTCCCATGACCACAGCCAGACACAGAGGGCTAGCAAACAGGGTGGCCGTAGGGCAGCAGACTAACTGTCCAGAGTGACCAGAACACCTGATGACTTAATACAGCCTGACGACTTCCCCGAGACCACCCCATTTACGCTCACTTTCCCCCTCCACTTCTGCCATCCAACCAGATCACTCCAGGAAGCAAGGCAGCCCAGTCCCAGCTCAGCCAGGGTGACCTCGTGGTGGCCATCGACGGCGTCAACACAGATACCATGACCCATCTGGAGGCCCAAAACAAGATCAAGTCTGCCAGCTACAACCTGAGTCTCACCCTGCAGAAGTAGGTGGCTGCCCTCCAGGCAGGGGTAGGGGTAGGGAGCAGAAGCTGGGTTGCTGGAGGGGAAGGCGGGGAACACCAAACAAGAGGCTGCGGTGTAGCCATTACACACACTCAGCCTTGGGCCTTGAAACTTGCAGGGAGGGAAGTCCCAAGTGCTAGAGACTGACAACATTGCCGCCTCTGCACATGCCAGCACGTGGGCAGCTGGGCCTGGAAGCCCAGTTCTTTGCCCAGGCAGCCTCCCAAGGACACAGCAAAGGCTGTGTGGTGCTGGCCAGCATGCCCAAGAGCCATGACTTCTCCAGCTCGCTCAGACCGAATGCCTTCCCCAGGACAACCTGGGCTAAGGAATGGGCAGTGGGTCACAGCCCTCTGACCTAGCTGCCCCGCATTCTGTTGCTTTCCCCTCTCAGCCCAGAGAGGAGCTCCCCTCTTCCAAGGCCCACTGTCCTCACCTGTCGCCTTCTGGCTTCTCTAGGTCAAAGCGTCCCATTCCCATCTCTACGACCGCACCTCCAGTTCAGTCACCACTGCCGGTAATCCCCCATCAGAAGGTAAGTGCTGACTGTTGGTGCCTGGGGTTCCTGAAGCATAGCCCTGGCCTGTGCCTGCTGCAACTAAGCCTGCTGAAGGGGTCAGAAAACACAGGGGAAGCTGTGCAAGCTCCCCAGGAAGCACTGAGTCTAGGGTGCCTGCCTGGTGGAAGCTAGCCACCACCCCAGGGCTTGTGACTGAACACCAGTCTTGGGTCACAGCACAGCCTCCCACCCAGACAGCAAAAATGGATCTAGAAACCTCTGATCCTTATCTGTTTGAGAGAATAGGGACTGGGGTGATCATGGCAAAGGCCCTCCTACTTGAGTCAGCCACCAGGAGGAGCTCCCAGGTGTGGAGGGGCTGCTGGCCTCAGAGTATCTCCTACATTGTACATCTTGCTCCCACTTCTGTTCAGCCACCTGTACCACCTGATGCCCCCGCTCTGCACCCCTGCAGCCTTAGAGGCAAGCATGGGGTACAGCATAGCACAGTCATGGCCCTAGACTTATAATTGAGTCCCAGGCTCTATTTGAACCACTACTAAGCAGCTGCAACCACCGAGGGTTCAGCTTCTCTCCTGTAGGCCTTGCCCTTTGGTGTCATTGCAGACAGATTTGGGGTGGGGAAGGGTAGAGAAAGCTGCCAGGGGGTTGGGATGGGCACAGGATGGGAGAAGAACCAGGTGGGACTGAGTGCCAGCCCACCTACTTCCTCAGCCATCCTTTCTGCCCCTATGCTCTGCCTGCCTGCTTTGCAGTAACCTAGGGACCAAGTAGGTAGAGGCAAGGCAGGGGCAGACACAGCACGGGGGTGTTCCCATGGCACCCTGGCACCACATCTCTTCCCTGGGCTGTCCTAGGGGTGGCAGTCTTGGCTTGGTTTTCTGTCCAGGTTTTGTATTCTGTCCAGCTGGATGCCAGCCTGCATGCCATAGGTCTTTTCCTGTGGATAAACCTCTCCTGTGCCCCTGCAGGTGCTCAAGACAGCTAGCTGCAGATGCTTGGGGCAGTGAGCTGCAGGTGCTCAGGGCAGCGAGCTGCGGGGGTGGGTGGCAGGCTGCGGGGGCACTTACACTAACACTTTGGTTCTAGGTCCACACAGAAGCTCTTGAGTGTGTGTGGCTTCTAACTGCTCTCTTCTCTCTCCCCTGCATGGCGCTGCCCCTTGGGCCAGGACCCTGCTCTGGACACGAACGGCAGCCCCGAGGCCAGGGCCGGCCTGGGCACCCCGGGCACGCCGGAGCTGGGGTGCGCCTTCAGTCCTGCCTTCTCTCAGGCCTCTATCTGCTCGCCATCTGTGGAGGTCTTGGACCCCATTCCTTCACAGGGCAGCCCGGGCACCAAGACCAGCTCAGAGGGGGCCCAGGGGGCCCAGGGCTCACGCCAGCTGAGGCAGTATAACAACCCCATTGGCCTGTACTCGGCAGAGACCCTGAGGGAGATGGCTCAGCTGTATCACATGAGCCTCCGAGGGAAGGCCTCAGGTGCCGGACTCCTTGGAGGGTAGGTAGTGGGCACACAACTCTGCACGTGTGGTCTGGGGCCCTCCCGAGGCCAGGGTGCTCGGTGGACGCCTGGTCAGGTGGTCAAAGAGAGGCACTGGACTCCATCCCACCAGCCACAAACACATGAGCCACCATAGCTGACCACAGCACAATCCCATTGCCCTCTGCCAGGAGCCAGCCACGTCGCAGCTTCAAACAGCTACCCAGACGCCGGGTCAGACTTGGCCCAGGGGGAACCAAGGCCTTGAGAAGCTGAAGTCCCAGTCTAGTGGTTTGGCCGTTAAGTGGTCTCCAGGCACCATGTGTGGCCTCCCAAACTTTCATACCAGGTCACACCCTCCAAAAACGGGCCAGTGCCTGCTTGCCTGTTGCCTCAGGAGCTCCAGGGCAAGTAGGCACTTTGGTCCACACTCCTCTTGGAGCCCTGAGGCAGAAACAAGATGGAAAAATGAGTTCTGTAGAGCTGGGAGTAGTCCAGGAAGGCTGGCTAGAGGAGATAGTGCCTGAGCTGGGTGGGAGTGACCCTGGCCAAGGCAGAGCAGCAAGGAAACAGTAGCCAGAGGAGAAAGGGATTGCAGGATAAAGGTTGGGAAGTAGCAACCCCACCATAGTCTAATGGCTGGGACTCAATGGGCCATGGGTTCAGATCATGTAGGTGGGCCTTGGGGTAGGTGATGGAGGGTGAGGAACCCTTCACACTCAACTGCTCCTCCTGAGTCCACAACTGCACCATTATCTGTGCCTGGGGGGGGGGGGTGGGTGCTGGATGCAGAACAAGCCAAGTTAGGGCAGCACAGCCTGATGCTCTGCCTGCCCAGCATGCAGTGGGAGGCCTGGCACAGTGCCCTGGGGTTGGAGGAGGATAAAAGAGACACAGTGTGTTGGCACACCTTCCGCAAGATGGGGAACCCCATGTGGTCACTGCCCCGATTCATCCAGCTGGTGCATGTGGGAGTCCAACCAGGAGCCTGGCACCCTGCACAAGGCATGCTGGGCCCCACCAGCTTGCTGCTGGCTGAGTGCCTTGCTGCTTGTCCCTCTCACCTATGCTCTCTGAGCTCCTGCGTGAAGCTGGCCTCTGGCAGTGGGTAGCACTGCTGGCCAAGAGCAGCTGAGCTATGCGTCCACTCTGCTGACGTTTTTCCTCAGGGGCTTCCGGCCAGAGAACTCAGGGGTGGACTAGTGGAATAGAGCCAGTCTCCTTAGCCTGCCCTTGATGAGCTGGTAGGTCAGCCAGTTTGGGAAGATGGGCTCCAGTGGCTGGGACCCTTGCCTCCACCCTGGAGGCCAGCTGCAGTGATGAGAGCATCTCCTCTTGTGGAATCCTCTTTCCAGCCTGGAAACAGCCAACAATCACTTGTCTTTGCCTCGCAGTGAACACGGGGGGGGGGGGCACATGATTGCCCTTCTACAGAGGGAAAATGGAAGTTTAAATAGGGAAAATAATATATTCAATATCACACAGCTTGAAAGTAGCAGCTAAGACTGGCACCTGGGTCTAACTGACTCCACGTGGCAGGGAGACCAGGACCTGTCAACCTGCTGGGAGAGGAGTCAGCCCCACCCTCTGCTTCCTTCAGGAGCTCCAGGGCAAGCAGATGCTTTGGTCCACACTCCTCTAGGAACCATGAGGCAGAAGCAAGGTGGAAAAGTGTGTTCTCTACGGCTGGGAGCTGTCCAGGAAGGCTACCTAGAAGAGTCTCTCAGGGTACCCACTTCTCTGTTTAAATAATCACTTGATAGGCTGAGCAGCAGGCCCAGGAAAGACAGGCTAGTGTGGCCCAGCCCAAGCCAAAGCTGGTGCTCCTGTCCCAGGCAAGGCAGGTAGGGAAGGGCCAGGGTCTCCGAGCTAGTCCAGGACAGCCTCGGCCTGGCCTAGGCCACCACCCGGGGCCACATGTCTAACCTCTTGCAGGCAGCAGATTTGGCCACAGCTAAGTTGCGTGTGCATCCATTGTACCTGTATCCCCTATTGAGGCAGGCTCAGACTCAAGAGTCCTGTTTAGTCTATACAACTCATTTGGGCAGTAGGTATCATCGATTTTATAAAGTTGAGATGGGCAGCAGGAAGAGCGCAGGATCAGAGCTGATTTTTGTCCAATTCCTGGGGAAAGCTTCTTGCCTGACTCCCCGGGCAGCTCAAAGCCTCTGGGAGGCAGGCAGAGGAGCAAATGCGGTGACCTAGGTATTCCCACTGACCCCTTCTCCTCACCCTTTCTGGGGCTGGCCACAAAGGCAACATCCCACAGGCCACCTGGGCGGGTCTTGCCTCTGGGTTATCCTCTCCAAGAGCTGGTACTGGTGGCTGTTGAGTTGTGTCTGCCATGGACATCTCAGCCTTGGGTTCTCTGGCAGAAGCTGAGCAGGGCACGGGAGCCAATACCACAGAAGGAGCCTATGGCAGGATGGGGGCATCCCCCTTCCCACCAGGCCAACACTGCTCTCTGTAGCGGGCGGGGGGCACTGGACTGCCAAGGCAGTGGGGGAAGGGAGTGAAGTACAAGGCAGCTGTAGGCACTGGCCAAAAATGGAGACAAAATGAAAGCTCCATATTGGCCCTTTCCTAATATAGCCCACGCAAGAGCTATTTTGAGCTTGGGAAGACACGGGGAGTTTTATCAACTGGGAGACAGTGCTGGGTAGAGCTAGGCAAGGCAATGGGAGAGCTCCCTAGGGAAAGGAAAGGATGGAGCCCTGGCTTTGGCCTGACTCCCCTGGGGACTGGCTAGGTGCCAGGATCCCCCAACCACAGCTTCTAGGGGGACAAATACAGAAAAGCAACAGATTCTAGAGACAGAAAACTCTCCCTCTCAGTTCTGGACAACTTGCATTTAAAGAGATCGAATGTCAACTGTGTACCCTCTCCAAGGAGAGCTTGCCGGGGGGGCAGGGAGGGCTGCAGGAAAGGGGCAGGGTTCCCGCTGTAGGGTCCAAGCTGAATTGCCTTGGCTTGTCTAGTACCCACACTTCTCCCAAAACACCTCACACTTTCTTGGAGCTGGGGGGAGAGCACAGTGTTGTCAGAAGTGGGGGGTGTGCCTTCACCCCCTATCCTGGGCCCAGGAGAAAGAGCAGATCCTGGAGCCACAAATAACTCACGGTGTACCAACTCCTGACCTCTAATACACAGCCTCCTAGTGCTGCTATGCCACCTGCTGGGGAAGCAGATCCCCAGGGCTGGCTCCATGAGGCAGGGCTGAGCCCAGAGCAGCAGCCAGGCCAGGAGGCAGCAAGGACCTGGCACTCAAGCCGGCAAGTGCAGCGTACCCGGTCTCAATTCCCAGCTGTTTTCTGGGGCTGCGTAATCAGGTCGTCTTGGTGAGGGGGTGAGATAGGACATGGTGGACATGAGAAGCTCACAGAGTGGGGGTCCCTGCTATGTCTGACCCAAGCCCTGGGGGCCCTTGATTGCTGACTCCAAGCCCTGCCCTGCTGTTTCCTTCCTCTCCTTGCACAGTAAAGCTTTGAGCGGTTTTGCCTCTGTGTGAGCCAGCCCAAGGAGGGTCCTGGCACTCAAACCCCTCCCCTCCAAGGAAGCCGCCTCTCACAGCCCTGTCTTTGCCTTTTCTCTCTGCCCCAGGTGGTAGCCAACTCACCGGCCAAGTTAGTATCAAGGACAGCATGTGTGTGCGCTGTGTGCTTGCCTGGCATGCACCTGTGTGTCTGTGTAGTGTGGACAGCGTGTGCATGGGTGAGTGCAGATGCCTATGTGTGTCCCTGGATGAGCCTGCATGTGTGTGAAGCTCAAGTATGAAGAGGGGCCTTTGGGGGTGAAGTGGGAGGTTCTTGTCTGGTGGTTCCGACTTGTGCCCCATTTGTGCTGCAGCTGCTTAAGCCTCTGTAGGCTTGCTGGGGTGGTGCAGAGGAAAGGGGGTGAGACGAGGAATGCTGCACTGCTCTGGGGGACCTCATGTGCCTGAAGATTCTCTGTCCTGCCGGAACCTCCTCCAGAGGTTGCACCTGACCTTGTCTGCATGCTGGAGAGAAGATATTCCCCAACCTACCAACGATGGGAACTACTGGCTAGTGGGCCACACAGCCAGGTGGACTTCCAGGGGCCCAGGAGGCCTGAACTCCACTCCAAGGAAGAAGTGCATGCAGTGAAGCCCTGACGTGGTGGGCAGCAGGATGCGGCACCCCTCATGGAGGGACCTTGCTCAGCTCTGCAGGGTGCAGGTCCGGGGGCTGCTGCTTCTCGCATTTGGGATGCTCTGGACTCAGCTTGAGCTGCCGCTGCCTCTCACATAGTCCAGCTCCTACCCCTGTCCCTAAGCCCCCTTTCCGCCCTCCGCCTGGTTCCTCTGGCCATGTTTGCCTCTGTTGTTGGGGTCGTGTATGGTGGGAGATCTTGCCATGCCCAGAGCACCTGCTAACCCTGGAGGTGGCTGGAGCCGAGCCAGGTATGCATGCACTGGGAAAGCAGAGCTGGGCCAGAAAAACCCCCATACAAACACTGACTCGATTAGACCTGGCCAGCCCACTGTGGTCACAAGGATATCCTACTTGCAGTCAGGACCTTGGCATTGGGAGATCTCTCTCCACACACCCCCACTGTCTGCCGTGGCCTTGACCTCTGGTGTAACCACCACCTGTTCCCTTTTCTCCTCCCCTTTTCCCTTTCCCTTGGTTGGCTCCTTATGCATACCTCCCCCAGCGCCGACTACCAGGAACGCTTCAACCCCAATGCTCTGAAGGACTCGGCCCTGTCCACTCACAAACCCATCGAGGTGAAGGGGCTGGGCGGCAAGGCCACCATCATCCATGCCCAGTACAACACCCCTATCAGCATGTACTCCCAGGATGCCATCATGGATGCCATCGCTGGCCAGGCCCAGGCCCAGGGCAGTGACTTCAGCGGGTAAGCCCTTCCCCTTCTTCACACACCTGCTGCAGCCAACTGACCCGGTGTGCTTCCCTCGCCTCTGGTATCCCAGGAGCCTGCAGGCCTACACCAGGGCCTTGCAAAGCCTGGGGTCCGCTCTTCAGAACTCAGCTCCTGGTCTGCCACAGGACAGAAGGTGGAGAATGCGGCAGTTCCTGCAAGTACTTTCCATGGCCTCTGAACTTCCCAGACTCACATGGGGCTACTTGAGAAGCAGATGGCGTGTAATCCTCTTAAGGACAGAACATTGCAGAGCTCCCCCCCATCCCTTGGTCAGGCCTCTCACGACCAGGCCATCCATCTGTTCCTGGCTGCGGAAGGGCAGGTGTCATACTCTTTCACCTGCGGGAGTGGAAGACGCGATGGGTTTCTTACTTGGGACAAGGCCTCAACTCCGGCATTGCTTCCCGACTTGGCCTGTGGGCGGTGATTGGGTTATAGGCATGGAACAAGGGAAAGCTGGCTGAAAAGCACAGGTAGTCAGAGCTACTCAGGGTGCTCATTGCACTCTGTCTGACTTCCTGCCTGCCACTCTGTCATGTCTCTTGCACACGCACACAGACACACCGTCTGTTGGTTTTCCACTTGGGAATACCATCATGTTCTCATATACAATTAGCTCCTTGGGCAACCTTTTTTTTTTTTTTTTTAACAGCAGCTTACTGATTTTCAGTTTTTAGAACATTTTTAAATTTTATTTTTGATGATGTTTACATAGGTGATTAAGGTGGGAAGGATTGAGGGTTAGGGGAAAATTGGTAGCCCATTTTTTTTCCCAATTTTTCTTCTTCCTGTATCTGGGAGAAGGGGGGAAACTAGAGAAGCCATACTCAGTCTCCCAACTACATCAGTACCTAGGGATGGGGACAGCCACCCTGTCTTCCCAAGGTCCCCAATGTAGAGTATGTTTTGAGGGTTCTGTTCAAATGGTTTCAATAGTTCTGACATGCTTCAATTGCAGATCCAAGGATGAGGAAATCCTTCCAAGGTCCATTGGCTGACATGGCTTGGACAACAACTTATTCCTGCATCAGAATAGCCAGCAACTCAAGGAAAAACATATTAAAACGACACACTCACCCTTCCCCCGCCCCAAAGCTATAGATAGAGACGTAGTAATGGGTACAAAGAATCCTGTTACTGTGTCTGGTGTTTGCACACCACAGGCTGCAAGGGGCAAGCTCCACTCTGCTGGGCATGCAGTACATCTTCTGGGCCACCAGGAGATGGGAGCCACCTGCTGCCTTGGAGCTGGCAAATCTCAACCCAGCCAGACTCAGAGCTGCTGTGGCTCTTGGCGGACAGAGTTCCAGGCCATGTAGTGAACAGAAGAATCCCATCCTTGGAAGTAGAAAATATGGCTCTGTACATTGGCCAGCAGTCAGCTCCCGAGGACCCCGCCTAAGCCCAGGAGTGCACAGGCATTTCCTGCTGACATTTGTTGGCCCCCTGAGCATGTAGCAGTCACCTACATGTTCCTAAACACGTAGCGGTCACCCGAGAACCGCTCCTCACTAACTCGCTGGCATTTGATGGTAGCACGAGGGGCAGCCATGGTCTTACTGACATGCTCCTCTCTAATCAATCAACTCATCCAAGGACCTTCCCAGTCTCCCTCCTGCCTACTCCCTTCCCTTCTGGCTGCTGAGCTGCCTCAGAGTTGGGGGGGAAAAGTCATCTTCCTTGTCTTGGCCAGGCCATCATAACTGTGTCCCCGGGGCTGCTGTTGGCTGCTGTGGTTCCTTCCTCACTGATGATTTTCTTTTTCTCTCTCTCCCCTTCCTGCGTCTGCCCCACTCCCCATAACTCATATCTGACCCTAACCCCGCTCTCTGTGTGCGCCGCCTCTGCCATCCCATGATGGACGCGCCCTCACGGCTGGCTGTCCCTCTGCTTGGCAGGGCGTCGCCACTGGCGTAAGTAGCTCCCTCTCACCCCACCTAAGTGTCTGTCCCATCGTCCTCAGCATCGGCGTCTGTGGGGTCGTGCGTGGGCTGGTGTGCGAGGTTGCCAGGGTATGTGCCCAGCATGCTCTCTCCACATACTTTCTCAGGCCTACACCACACCCTTGTGGCCTGTGTGGGCAAGAAGCTGTTCCCTCAGATCATGTCATGATAGGTGCAGATATCAGAGTGATAACAAGACGACAGCATGTAGAGCTCCAGGGTGGTAACCTCCTGGGAGATGGGTCTGTGGGAACCAGTACCTGCCAGCCCACTCATGACAGGCTAAAAAAATGAGCCTGATGAGTGAAGTGAATGGCAACCTTGGTTGTGTGTAGGGGACCATGAGTAGCAAGAAGCACAGACTCAGGGTGTGGTGGCTACAGAGGGTAGCATTGGCCTGGAGTCCCAGCATTGCAGCTTCTCTGCCTCTCCTCCCTCAGCCTCCTCAGAGAGTTCTCTCTCCTCCCTCCCACAGCAGCACAAGTCCACCATCTTGGCACTGTCTGCCAAGATGGTACTGGAGGCCAAACCAGTGAGGTTGAATCCCAGTGGATAGACTCTGCCCAACCCCCGCCGTGGGGTTTTCTTGAATCCCTAGAGCCAGGAAGGGAACAGAATATCCTGGTGGGAATTCCCTGGTGGGAATCCTTACAGGGAAATGATGGCAGGTGGCCTTCCATCTGCCCCAGAGCCTGGGCTCATGTCTACACTACCCCACACCCGTGGCACTTTCTACTTCCTCTCCCAGGTAGGGAGTCAAAACCAGGAGATGCAATCACACATCTCACCCAAGCACCTTGACCGTCCTTCCTCCAGTTTGAGTGAGGTCCTACCTTCTCTTCTGGTTCCCAGCTAGAACCTTAGAGTAACCTGCTGCCATCCTCGTGGTATCTGCATCCAGCCCCCGTAGCTCTTCCAGTTGGGCCAGAGCCCTGGAAGGGAAGGCGAGGCAGCCTACATGGGGCAGGGGGCAGAAGTAGCCTTCCTGAGTGTTTGTGACTCTGGGGAGGGCCTGATGACAAGGATGCTGGGCTGGCAGCTTAGAAATGCCCAAGCTCTGGTTCCAGGGGACCCCGAGCTGGAGTCAGCTGGAATGAGTTGCCTGGTCTTTGGGAGGGTGGGCTGGACATTCTGGAGCCTCCCCACATTGACTCCAAGGGTCCTTTCTGGCTTTCATTCATTCATTCAAGATACTTTGAGTACCTGCCTTATGCTAAGACCTAGGAGTTTAGGGGGAAGTGACCTAGGAGTTTAGGGGGAAGTCACTCCATCATCACCACCAAAGGCTAGGACCGAGAACCAAGGGCAGTCCCTACCCTACAGTCCTATTTCCAGCTCTCCCAGGGCCAAGTGGTTATGACCATGCAGCCTCACTGTCTTGCTTCTCATCTCCACTTCATGGCAGGCCCACATCTGTGACAAAGCCTGGAGCCCCAGGTTCCCTCCCAGGCAGCTTCACAGCTGAGAGCAAAAGAGCAAGGACAGAGGACAGGCTCTGAGCAGGACCCTGCTTCCCCATCCAGCTGTAAACTCAGTCCGGCCCCTAGGCTGGACAAGGGGGGCTCTTCCAGCCTGAGCCTGCAGGTGGCAGTGGAGGAGGAGCGATCCAAGCTCTCGGCCTTGTTTGAGTGACAGGATCCACTGCCTCACTGTGACCACCCTGAGTACCATGGCCCAGGCCACACCCGTGCCTCAGCTTCTCAGCTAGCCATGGGGGCAGACCTGGTGGACACCGGGGAAGGGGAGGGCCTGGGACTGGTGGGGTGGAGGGTGTGGGGTGGGCGAGGGTGGCATGAGCCAGGTTCCTGCTCAGCGCCCCACCCACAGCTCTCCCGACATTGCAGGAGCCTTCCTGTGAAAGATCTGGCAGTGGACAGTGCCTCCCCTGTGTACCAGGCTGTGATCAAGAACCAGAACAAGCCAGAGGATGAGGCCGACGAGTGGGCTCGCCGCTCCTCCAATTTGCAGTCACGGTCCTTCCGTATCCTGGCCCAGATGACAGGGACCGAATTCAGTAAGTGAGGGCCTGAGTGAGGTCGCGGGAGTAATCCAGACCTCCAACAGGGGACAGCACACTAGCCTTGCAGCCCCTAAGCAGTGTGACGTCTCCAGGGGATTGGGACAAGATCAATAAATTCTGACCTCCCTCCCTGTTGCTGGCACCACATCCATCTTGTCGAAAGATGGATCATCCTTTCCACCACACAGATTTAACCTCTTAGAGTTGCGAGATTGGGGATGCGGAGGGGAGGTGTTGTAACCACCCAGGGCCCTGGCTAAATCCTGGGGACTCAGCCCGTGCAGAGCTCAGCAGCTTTTCTTTGCTATGCTCCTTGGGAGTCCTTCTGACCAGGTCCCTTTTACCCACAGTGCAAGATCCAGATGAGGAAGCCCTCCGAAGGTCAAGGTAAGTGTCCAGACACAGGCTCTATGGCATGGCCCCTCTGACCCCATCTGTCCCTGGTCAGCCCCACTGCCACACGGCTCTTGGAGAAGATCCTTTCAAGTGCATGTACTTGGAAAACCAAGTCCGCAAAGCCCCGCCCCCTTCTCAGCAGCTGCTGGCTGGCGGAGGAGGATGCCGATGATGCCGTCTTGGGCAGCGTGCTGGAGGCTGGGAGCTGTGTGTCCCCGCCCCCTAGGCCCCAGGCTGCAAAAGTGAGGCTTCCATGGCCCTGATCCTGGCCAGGGAGGGCAGGGCTGCTTTGGCCTCCCAGGGGCTATTGAGAGAACAAGGGCACCTGTCTCTGTGCGGGCAGCGGGCCAGCGCCTTGCCTGCCATTCAGGGCCTATACCCCTGCAAGTGTGAAGGCTGGGCACCTGGAGGCAGGCATGTGGAAGGCCACGTGGGGCACACACCCCTGAGCCCTGGGCGCCCCTGTCAGCACTGTCAGTGTGGCCCAGCTCAAAGCCCAGCTGTGGGAAGGACCGGCTCTTGGCTGGAGGAGGGACTGGTGCAGGGCCTGGGGTTGGGAGGGGAGGGGTGGACATGACATTCTGGAGCTCACTGGAACCCAGGAGGCCTTTTCCTGGCGAGGCATGGGGCTTAAGCGTGGCAATGCATTTGCTGCAGCGGCCTGGGGTGATCTTGTGCTTTGTGAGGGGCTGGGGCTCAGGGGTGCGCGCCCATGCTCGGCCAAGGTTTACAACTTGCTGCCGGGCATGCCATGGCTGCAGTTCTGCAGGGACGCGACGAGCCCTCTGGGGCCCACTTGGACTTGGTGTGGATTTTATCTCTGAGCTTATGTCCTTGCTCCTCCTACTCTTTGGCTGGGCAGCCAAGCCTACAGTGTGGTCTTCCCAGCTCTGCTTGGCCTCTGCAGGCCTGGCAGCATCCTTAACCCTTCAGTGCCTGCTGCGTCTAAGCAGGGAGCAGAGTGATGTTGGATTTAGCTCAAAAGCAGTGCTGTTCTGAGTGTGGCCGACCTCTCCACGGCCCCTCCCTCTGTGCTCCATGCCTGTCTTCGTGTGCTTCTCACCGCTGTGCCGCCAACAGCTGATGCCTTCCATCCGAGGCCAGCAGGGGGCCCCCTCTTCTTCTCATAGAACTGCTTGGTCTTACCACCCTGCTGGAGCTTATGTCTTTTCCCTAGGGAGGGTACCCATGGCGGCAGAGGTTGTCAACTTGAAGTCACCCAGGGGGAGGGCACCAGGCCTTATTGTGGCCCCTGCAATCCTCTCTCAGAAGCAACTCTTAAGGACTTTTGCTACTGGTCCCAGCACTCAGTCCCTCCTGGGCTGGGGGCCCTAGCTCAGCCCCAGTGCAAGGCAGGAGGTCTGGAAGGAAGCCCTAGAGGAAACTCATCCTGCTTCCTCCCTCAGTGCCAGGCAGGCGTCCACCTTCCCCCAGGGATCTTGGGCTCCAGGCTAGCAGGTTGGCGAAAGCCCCTTGTTCCTGTCTATGGTCCTGGGTCTCATCTCTGGAGGATTATCTCCCCATGGCATCCCATGCAGTGGGGTGAATATGCATGGTGGGTAATTCCATTCCATTCTGCTAGTGGTTCAAGCCGGAAGCACTGGCTGTGGCCATGGATGTGGCTGGGACCCCAGGCTCACCCCCATGGTCACTGAGCAGAGCGAGGGAGCATGCTGTCCCTACACTCGGGCCAGGCTGGCCGCACTTCCATTGACCTCCACTGCCAATTGGAAGCTGCGGTCACAGGCCCTTGCTGATCCCAGAATTGGTACAGGGAGGCCACCTCCTCCTTCTTTCCCGCCTAGATTAGTGAGGCAGCTGAGAGCCCCTTAGACAGGCTGAGTTTCTCCTGGCAAGCATCTCTGCAGAGCTGCTTCTAGTAGCACCAGGGATGTGGTGTGAGGAGAGTCAGGTGATCTGTACCAGGTTAGGGGCATGAATGACCTCCAGGGCAGACCCCTCCCCACTGCCCGAGTCCCTGGGTGCCTCTCAGTTCTCCCCTCTTCTCAAGTCCTGGTTCCTGGTGGCGAACCTGCTGTCTGGCAGCACCCCAAGCTGCCTTTGAGCCCCTGGTGCCCACTGCTGGCCAGCTCCAGGCAGCTTCTCATCTGTGGGAACCCAGTCTTTATAGATGAGACATCAGCCATGTTCTTGGCTGCCTTCCCAAGAAAAACCTGCCCACACCCGAGGCAGTTGACCTGCTGTCTAGCAGGTGTAGGTGAGGCTTTTGGTTTCCCTTGCAGTAGCAGCATGCAAATAGGTCTGAGTTCCCAGCCTCAGAGAGGTCACACCAGCTTCCCTGGCAGGTCAGGTTTGACACTGGGCAGCCCTGATGTGGTGAAGATGGGCACAGATCTGCCTGCATGCCGAGTGGGGCTCCAGCTGATCCCAAGTCATCTTGGTGATGATGCAAAGCCCCCTCCTCCAGCCAGTTCCAGACCTGCCTCTGAGAGGAGCCAGGGATCACTGACTCTGCCTGTAGCCCCTGCCTGCCCTCAGCAGGCACTCCAGTGCCCCCTGCCCTCACTTGCGTCGTCCATCAGCTGTGTGCCTGCCCCCAGTGACCAAGCTCACTTGGTCACCTGTCCTGGTGCTGGCACAGCCCAAGGAGGCATCATTGGCGAGAGGCGGAAATAAGTCACCTGGGTTCTGTGTATTTTCAGACCTTGGAATTGTGGCACCCTTGCAGATGTGAAAGCCACAAATGGCAAGGTCAGGACGTCCCCGAGGTTGCAGTGGGCTGGAAGTGCCCTTTGCTTCTCTCTTTCTCTCCTTTACCTCTCTCTCTGTCTGTCGGCCTCTTCAGAATCTTCCCTGCTCCCTGCTCCTTTCCCTGGCCGTGAGAACTTGCAAGGCACAGTGACCTCAGCACACTCACTGGCTCCTCAGAACTGTCCCAACCTTGTGCCTGAGCCATGACAGCAAACTGTCACCCAGATGCGCGGTGGATCTTGCTAGGACTTAGGATTTATAAAGCTGGCCATAACCAGTTTTGCACCTGTGTCCTCCTGGGTGGCGTCTGTGGGGGTGACCATGGTCACTTTCTGTTGCTGTCAGCAGGGCTGTATGGGTTCTGCCCCAGGACCTTGGCTCATGCTGTGTCCAGCCCTTCATCCTGAGTCCCAGAGAGGCAGATGTGTGGCAAGGAAAGAAGGCAGCACATGGCTTTCAGACAGCAACTCTGCTGCTCATTGTCTCTGGCTTTTGAGCATTCACGCGACATCTCTGCGTCTTGACTTCCCCTGGGTATGGGGGAAGGTTGGACTGGACCAATGGTTAGAAGTGAGTTCCTTTGTCAGTCTCACACTGAGACCTATTGATAAAAACTTTGGGAGGAGAACCAGAATCAGCTGTGGGAGTGTGGGGACAGGGGGACTGGACCTGATGGTTGTCACCATGTGGAAATGTGTTGCCTCGTCTTCTGTCTTTAAGGCCCTGACATGAGTATCTCTGAATTTGTGCATGCTAGAAGTTTCTTTTTCACACTAAACTTGTCTGAGATCGTTGCCAAGCCCTATACAATTGTAAGAAGTTCCTCAGGGAGCTCTCCTAGGCTCTTACCCACATCCCCCAGTGCATCATGCCTATGAAACCACAGAGAGCAGGTGCCGTAGGTGCAGTCAGGCTAAAGACTATCCGTGTGTCACTAGGCCCTGCACTATGCCTCATAAAGCCCTACAGCATTGCCCCTCTGTCGCCTCTGACCGCAACTGAGCCACTCTCTATTCTGCATCTCAGTCATTTCATCATTATCAATAGATGTATATAACACGGGACCATTGCAGGATTGGCTTTTTTATCATGTAGCATCGTTCCCTGGGGCACTCAGCCAAGGTGTTGAATATACTGTATAGCTTGAGCACCCCTAATTCTAATAAATAAATAAATAAATAAATAAATAAATAATCCCAATCTGAAATACTCTAAAATACAAAATGGGGGGGGGGGAGGAACTGCTGTCCTGATGTCACAAATGGCAAATCCCACGCCTGATCTTACATGGCAAGTTCCAGTTCAAGTGCATGTGCCCTAAACGTGGTGTATAAAAGTTAACACCAGTTCCAAGGCTGGGAATGTGAGGTGGGAATGTGAGGTGTCTATGAAGTGTGCATGAATTTCCTGCTTAGACTTAGATCTTTCCTGCAAGATCTCTCATTGTGCGTATATTTGAAAATATTCCAAAATCCAGGAGTCTGAAATCTTGGTTACTTCTGGTCCCAAGGGTTTCCAAGAAGAGATGGTCAGCCTATAGTTCATTCATTGTTCTTTGCCATTCAACATCTTCTGGCTAGGCTCTGGCTGTTAATTTTTTAGGCCAAGTTGTAACGCTACAGGTTCAGTGCACCATTTTTGTGGCCAGACATGCATGGCCTTGGACCGGTTTGCACCTCAGATCTGGAGGATGTTAGGGTCCCAACCCCTACCCCCATCCCCCCAGACCACCACCCTCCAGCCTGCAGGCTTCTGGCGTCTGCAGTGCTGGCCTTTCTCAGTTACTCTCTCTCCCCTTCCGCATCGACGTTTTAGGCTGCTGCTTACTGCTTTGTCCTAGATTTCCGGAGGCCCCACTGGAGGGAGGGGCTGGAAAGTCCCCCATAGCTGTGACAGTGGCCTTGTGAGCATGTGTTGCGTTTGTGCACACACGTGTGCCTGGGCTGTGCTCAGACCTGGGTGGGCAGGGGTTAGTTGGTGCTATGTGAGGGCTTCTCTCGGAGGGGGATAGGGAAGGGCTAGCAGAGAGGTGTCAGGTCTACCCACTAGGGGTGGGTGCCCCTCCTTTTTGATGCCCAGCTGGAGACAGAGACTACGCTAGGCCCACCTACCTTGTTGGTTCAGTGCCAAGAGCCCACAGCCAAAGCAGCCCTGCTCTGCCCTGCCCTCAGACCCTAGGGAGCCTGGTCTATGCCTGGCATGTCCTCAGGCCCACCAGCCAGGCCCCATCCCCTTGGTCTGCCCAAGGCAGTACTTAGATCCCCGGGGCCCCAACCCAGACCTGCCCACCCAAAACTACCATGTGCATGGCAGAGCGTCCCCAAGCCAGCCTTGTCCCTCCCTGCCCCAGCTGTCACTCAAGGGAATAATAGCCACATCCCCTAACCCCTCTCTTTCTTCCTCTCTTTTCTCTTGCTTTCTGTCTCTCTGTCTCCGTCTGTGCCACAGGGAGAGGTTTGAAACGGAACGTAACAGCCCACGTTTTGCCAAATTGCGCAACTGGCATCATGGCCTTTCAGCCCAAATCCTTAATGTTAAGAGCTAAAAAGGCAGCCGGGGACCTTGGCCCTGACAGACTGGGCCCCCTCCTCCCCTCTCCCCTTCCAACACACAGATCTGGCGTGTGAGCCCCCATGGTGATGCTTGACCCTGTGTGCTTGTGCCGGGGGTCCCTCAGGAAGCCAAGGGCACTTCCCTGTACTGTGCCCAGCCTAGAGCTGATGGCCAAGGCCCAGGCCTGTACAGCTCTGCACCCACCACTCCTTCATGCCCTGCAGTAGTCAAACCTCCACCCTGCCCCCACCCCGCACAGACCTTAGCCATAGACTAGAGAGGATATTTCAGGGTTTGCCTGCAGGACACCCCAGAATCAAGGGGACCAGGCTTGGCTACCACTCAGAGTCCCACCTCTCTCATTCCTGATCTCATGCCACCTTGCCAGGAGTTACCAATAGATCAGGTCCCAGGAAGAGGCCTACCCCCAGGCCTGCGAGCTCACTGTCTGCTCTCTGGAGCCCCCAGGCAGCCCAGCACTGAGCTAGCTGTTGGCAGAAGAAGTGGCAGACTAGGCAATGATTCCTCACCCCCTGGGTGCAGTGAGATAGGGCGGGCGCCCTCCCTGCTGTGCTGTGTGTGTGCAGCTCCCTAGCACTCTGTCCTGTACATATAAGCATGCTCCTTCTGAAATAAAGAGGATTTGAAACGAACTGCACGGAGCCCCCGTCGTGCTGTGCCTGTGTCCAACCTGCCGAGACGGGCCGTGAGGTCAGTGTCTGGGTCACAGGAAGGCCAGGGGCACTGCTTGCCCCTGATTGCCTATCTCAGGGGCCCCAGACCCCAGGGAGAGGAGGGTGGAGGGTCAAAATCCATGCTGGAGCCTTATGTGGGCAGCATAACCTCCCCCAGGGCAGTGTGGTTGGAGGTTGCCTGAATGCCCCGGACTCTCCCTCCCGCACCACCTGCAAGCCCCAGGTGGAGTCATCCTCCTCCCTGGCAAGACACTGCTACTGGCAGAAAGCATGCCCCACCCTCAGGTGAGGGAGGGGCTCCAGCTGGCACACCTGGATTGCAGGAAGTTCCCAGGGGAACTCTGGGGGGTGGGGGCCAGTGTGGGGCACAGAGGAAGTCCTGGATGGGTCTTGCTAAGGCTCTGGGAGGGTGGGGAAGGTCTCTGATAGGTCTTGCTCTTGGTCCCACCCACCCCCCTATGCCGTGTCCCCTACCCCAGACCTGTGATCTTGGCCTTGTCCTTGCCCTGAGTGCTGGTCAGGAGGGCTAGTCAGGCAGCAGCTGTACACTCTGCCTGGTGCCTACACACCTTCCATCCCTGCAACCCAGACTCTCCCTGGTGGTGTGGAGTCCTGGGTTTAGAACAGGAGAATCGTGGCATGGAGCCAAGGAAGGCGGGCACTGAGGGCCAACCTTCGGGCCTCCCTAACTCCTCTGAGGCCAGACAACTTACACGCCTGCTGCCTGGACATGGCTTTCTCTCTGCCTCCAGGTATCTGAAACGTCTGGCTAGCTGGCCTCTGTCCTGTCAACTCTCCCTCCCACACTCTATGAAGACCCTCCTTTGATTTCCAGTTTGCCTGGTATTTGCCCAGGCCTGTGTGTGCAGTGCTTTGGGGTGGCCCCAGGTCGGAGAAGGGTGGGGAGGATGGTGCAGGCAGAATGGATGTCCTTGTTCAGCACCCCACACCTGTGGACTTGGCTGCCCTTTGGCTGCTGCTGTAGGTGCTAAAGGAATCAGAAAGGCCAGGGTTGAGCAGGTGGAGTCCAGAGACAGAGAGGCTCTCCACAGCAGGATCAGCGATGCCTTCCTGGAAGAAGAGGTCGGCATGTGTACTTGGCCTTCAGGGACGGTTTGGAGTAGGAGCTGTGTGCAGATAGGGACAGCTGGCTAATGCTCTCAGGAGAAGCTGCAGAGGTGCAGATGTAAAAAAGAAATGTTTCAGTTGATCATTTTGCCTTTGACAAAAGGAATGCAGAGGAGGTCATAGTCTTTGGTGGTCTGGATGTGGGATGCTGGGTATATTCTGAAAGCCAACCTAGAGCTAGCAGAGGTGGTAGGGTACCTTCACTGAGGTCACTTACAAGGTCCCTCGTGTCCCTGGAGCTGTGCAGGTCAAGCAGCCTTGCTGCCAATAGGGGTAACCAAAGGCTCCCAAGAACTAGAGTCTCCAGGCTGTGAGATGGCCTGAGGCTAGGTAGGAGGCAGTGAGAACTCTTGCATCAAATTTATGCCTGGTACTGGATCATCACCCAAACAATGGGAACTTTCCATTAATACTGGTGGCAGCAGCACCCCAAATATGGTGACTACTCTCTTAATAGTCACAGCGCCCAGTCACAGTATCCCAGCTATCTCCAACAGTTCCCCTGGAGTCCTATGATCAGAAACCCCAAGTGTCAGGCCTACCATTAACACCTCTCCCACAACCCCTGCTCCCAGACATTGCTGTTGTCACCAGTAACAGTCTGCACTGAGTACGCATCTCTGCCCTCGCCAAGGGCTCCATAGCAGAGCAAGAACTGAAGGCCAGGCCTCCAGCCACATCCAGTTGGCTGCCAGCCTTTGGGGCTACTTGGGCTTGCCTGTGAATCACTACCCAGGCAGGATGCAACCCAGGCTGCTGTTCATCTCCCAGGCATCATCTTTAAGATCCAAAGCAGGGAGTTCGTAGAACTTCAGGCAAGAACCCAAGATTCTACAGGATGCTTTCCAACAGCTCCTCTGCCTTCTCCGCACCCCTGGCAGCTTGGTGTCCGCACACAGTGACCCTTGCAAGGCTGCCACTCCACAAGAACCCCAAGCTGCAGACTTGTGCATGTGTGTGCCCCCCTAAACCCCTGGTGGTGACCTCTGCCCTGGCCCTGTGGTCTGTCCTGGTCCATTTGGAGCTCTGGCTGGGGAAAAGCTGCAGGTAAGCTGGGTGACAGCAAAGAGACAGAGCCAAAGGGACAGGCAAAGCCACTTTCTGACTTGTCCCACAAAACACCAGCCCTGTCACAAACGTTTTCACCATCACCTCTGTCCTAAGTTTTCTGCTGGCCCGAGCATGATGAGGCCAGGGAAATCCAGAGTCCATGTCCCGTGTCAGCCCGGGGGTTCCTGTATCTGAGAGCAGCTTGCTCAGAGTCTGCAGCGACCGTCCACGGAAGGGTTACCTGCAGGCTTCCCAAGGCTTCCCCCTTTGACCCTTAGGCCAGGGAACCCGGCCTGGGTGGGATGTGTCCACTGCCCATGCCCGTTGCAGATAGCTCCCACACAGTTCAGGGCTGATGCTGGTACTCTCTTCCATGGAGATGTCAACCAGTAGCCTTGTCAGTGCTCCAGCTGTATCCTTCCCTGTCCTCTTGATCTACTTCATGCACTGGCTGGGTCTTGCTGTGTCAGGCAGATCCCGAGCATACCTGGCCGGCTGTGTCAACAGCACCTTGGACCTTGTTAGAGACTGAGAATGCCAGCTCCAAGCCTAGGCCTCTTCATCCAGAAGCTCCAGTTTGCACAATATCACTAGGCGATGATCCACAGGCATCTGAAAGTCTGGCCAAGGTCATGATGCAAGCTCCAGCCTTGCTCTGCCACCTGACCACTGTGTGAGTCTTGGCCAGAACAACCTTTCTGAACCTCAGAATGCCCATGCAAGAAGCCAGGCTTGGAAAACCAGTGGCCTGGGGAGATGGAGGGGATCGAGTAGAGGATGGGCGTAGTGGTGGGGTGTGCTCATTCTTGGACAGACACTCAGCAAGGGGAAACATCATAATTCTAACCAGTGCCCATCTGAGTCACACCTTGTGGCAGGGGCGGGACACGGCATCTACTTAGCCAATCACGGGAAGACATTTCTTTCTTTCCAGGGATCAGATTCTCCCATCCCTAGCAATAAGGTCTGGGACATCAAAACGTCACTGAGCAACTGAATTCCCTGGGTTTTCATTCTGCCACCTGTTAGTGGAGTCCACGATATCCACCGTGGAGGGCTGTTGTGGGAAATTCAGAGCATGATAAGCAGGCACACAGAGTGAGCTCAGGAAGTGAGTGACAAAGGAGATGCTGAGCAGAAGGCTGCACCCACCTGTGGAGGTCCGTTTCTCCTGTTGCTGCTGCAATACAAGTTGAAGGGAAAAGAATGCACGTTTCCATTTTAAAAATCCATTTGTTTATTTGAAAGATAGCAAGCTAGAGGACCTGTCTGCTGGTTTACTTCCAGGTGTCCACAAAGCCTGGGGCTGGCCTGGAGTGGGAGTTGGGTGTCTCTCACGTGCAGGACAGAAACTGTTCCTCACAGTCTGCCTTAGCAGGGAATGGGAGTCAGGAGCCAAAGATGAGAATCAAAGCAGGAGGTGCTGATGTGGGAACACAGTGAAGCTCAAGGCACCTGCATTTGTTTTTCTAGAATTTAATTTCCCTTCTGCCCCCATTTCACAGGTAACACATTTAATCCCATGAAGTCCAGGCTCTGGCCGCTCCAGTCTTCTCGGAGTGTTTCCAGGGATGGCATGCCCACAGAGTGCCCAGGCGTTGGGGGTGGGATGCATAGGCATCTCATCATCAGTCGTGGTATCTTCTGGCATCTTCTGAGCCAACCAGCCCCTCATGCATACACACCTGTCCACACCGAGCATCCATTTCTATCCTTCTCTCTGGCAAAGCCTCCAGATCTGAGCGTGCTCAGGGCCATGTCCTGGCCACACCTCGGCATGGGTTTCTTGGGCCATCTGGCCCCTCAGCATGGGCATGGGGAAGCCTGTGGCTCGGCTGCTTCCCCAGGGTTTACTCCTAAAAAGGACACAGGTGCCTCTGTCTTGACTCCCGTATACCCCACTGCCCTCTCGCGACTGAGAGAACTGGCCAGGTGGCTGTCACACATCTTGTAAAGGTAGTGTTAGGGTCCTGAGTTTTTCTCAGCTTCATATTCGGGTTCTCAGAACTCCAGTGGCTAAGCCCTAGATGCTCAGATGTTGGCCTCTGCTCTGTTTGCTACTTCATCCCTCCCCGGGGTCCATGCAGTGCATGCCCCAGCGCAGTGGGGAAAGATGGAAGCAAGAGGAAAACAGAACAGATAGAACCTGGTGGGTAATCCACCCTACTTCTTCATTGCATGGTGTTCTGCTGAGAAAGAAAACTAAGTAAGTTTGGACATTTTGGGAAAGGAAATATCTCCCACACGGAGGGTATTCTTCTGGGGTCTGAGCTGTCCCTCCCAGGCTGCTGGCGGATCTCTGGCCTTGACCCCAAAGGACACACCCACTGGAGGCTTCTGTGCTGTGCCCATGGTGCTTCCTGTTCAGCCCACCTCTGCCAAGAACAGCCACCTTCACACAGAGGGGGCTGCTTGCAGGGTCTGGGGGCCTTAGGGGGTCTAGGGACCCCTTTGACCTGTTGTCTTTTTCGGTCCGCCTCATCAGCACCCCCATTGAGCATGCTCCAGTGTGCACCAACCAGGCCGCCACCCCGCTGCTGCCCGCTTCTGCCCAGCTGCCTGCTGCCGCCTCTCCCAGCCCAGCCTCGCCGCCCCTGGCTGCAGCCACTGCCCACGCAGCCCCTGCCTCAAGCCCTGCGGATGGTCCAAGGTAAATGCCCACAGTGCCAGCCCTGACTGCAGAGATGGGGCACAGGAGAGGCCCTGCCCAGGGATGTTGCCCTGTCCCTAGGGACACATGCTCCGGTGAGAGAGGTAAAAGTCCTTCCTCTGTCTCTCTCTCGCTCTGTCGCTCTCAGCGTGTACACACACACACACACAGAGTCAGATGTAAAAAGGGGGAATGTGCATTCAATTCTGATGAAAGAATGAAAGTCATTCCTGGGGACTTGGGGAGACCAAGAATGGCTTCTTGGAAAGAGGGAGTCTTGAACTGGGCGTGGGAGAAAGGTGAGATTTGCTCAGCTGGAGTTTAGCCACCAACATGCTCATCTCCAATACATTTCCTTTGCTTGATGAAGAAGGATATCAGCATGATAGACAGCAGGTATAGTGGGATTCAATCTCTGCTGTGCCACTTAACTGTGACCTCGAGAAAGTGACCTAACCACTACAAACCCCAGTTCTTCTCATGCTAGGATGTTCGGCATAGGGTCGTGAAAAAACAAACATATGTAAGCACTTAGACCAGAAAAAGGGCAAAAGGACCTGGGGGTCCTCCTGTATATCTGCCAAGATGAGGAGCAGGTACAGGGAGGTCTGAGGCAGGCTGGACAGGTCACTCTGGTCACTCTGGAGCAGGGAGGAAATGCCACAGCCAGGGCTGCTGGCCCAGCTCCCTGGGTTTCCAATAAGTCATCTAGTTGGTACCAGGGGTCAGCGGCCAGATTCTCAAGCTGCCTCTCTACAGGAGAAGTGTGTCTCTAGGCTGGGGTACATGAGTCCGTGACTGCAGGCTGTAGCAGGACTGAGCCAGGCTACACATGCCTAGACTTCACACTGACCCATGTAGTTCCAAGCCTGGTCTTTTCCTAGTGCAAACTCAAGCCTCACATGGGAGCCCAGCATTGGGCCACCAGTTTTCTTGGTGACATTTAACAAGCTACATCATATAAGGGCCTTGCAACTTATGCAGAGAGGAAATTGTAGAGAGCAAGAACTCAGCACCAGAGGCCGAGGCCCTAGCCCCGCTCAGGGGCAGGCTCTGGCACCAGCTTCAGGCCTCCATGTCCCAACCTGCCTGATGTGCAACCATTTGGGGCACTCTCAACAGGGCAAGTCCTTCTTGCCATTTGCCCTGCCAGGAGAGCCTGAGGCCTCTCTAGAATTTGACGTGGGTCCCAGGAGTTTTCATAGCAGGACACTGGGCTGGAGCAGAAGGGGTTGAGTGGTAGTGTTCTGAGCCCAGCTGCCAGCCCTGCCCAGCACAGCACATGAACTGGCCTGGAGCTGGAGGGCTTCCTGGGAGGCAAGAGGGGATGACTTCAAAATGCTTACTGGGCAGTTTTGGTCTATGCCTCCTGTCCCTGGCACAGGACCCCAAGGTCCCAAGACTCTGGCCCAGAATCCCCTACTGCTGGCAGAATCTGGCCTAGAACCCTTGTCCCTGACCCTTCTCTGGCCACAGTGGAAGCCAAGCATCCATTGGACTCCCTTGTACTGAGCCCTTCCCCCATCCACTGGGCTATCCACAGATGGGCCCAGAGAGGCAGGACAGTGCTTCATTCCAATAGAACCTTGGCAAATTGGGAAGTTCCCAGAACCCTAGAGAGGAAGGCATGCCCTCTCTGCCCCCTAAGGATAGGAAGAGTCAGGGCCTACGGGGAACACGCAGAAAGATGACAGGAAGACGGAAGCCAAAAACAAGGGGTGTGGGAGGAGGACAGCATATGTGGGGTCTTCAGAAAGTCAGTGGAAAATGTGTGCTATATGTATAAAAAAAAACCCAAAACATTATGTATGCATTTAGCAACTGCCTGCACTGCAACAAACTTACCATTTAAGTCCACTTGCTCCACAGACTTTTTGGAATACCCCTGATATTTGCAGGGCTTCCTTCAACATTGTCCCCACCAATGACCTGTTTGTTGTGGGTGTAGGTGTGGTCGCGTGGCCCTGGTGGCACCCAGTGGCTGCAGGGCCACGCGAGTTCCATGCAGGCACACAAGCATGGGTGAGTTCTGTAAGGTGTGCATTTATTGCATACCAAGGGAAGAGTTTCATAAACAAAAGAAATCGGAAAACACGGGTCAGCCAAGGTTAGTGAAACTCCAGAGGTTCTTGGAGCCAGGAGCCTCTGTGAGGTAAGAGTCTGAGCATGGTGTTTCCTGAGGCAATGAACTAGACACCTTACAAACATAAGCTTATTGTGGAGGCACACACACTTACTCACATTGTGGGGGAGTGCACCCATCTGCTGGTCATGCCCGAATTCCTTCCATGTCTGGGTGAGGGGTTGTAGGAACTCTGTCCTGTGAGCAGCAGGGACTCTCCTACTTGAACCATCACCACAGCTCCCAGGCTCTGTGTTAACAGGAAGCTGGAGTCAGGAGTCGCAGCTGGATATGGACCCCCATGGGCTCTGGTGTAGGATGTGGGCATCTTAACTGCTAGGGCGAATGCTACCCCTAGGACACTTCTTCCCGCCTCTCTGTCCCATATAGTCCCTGGAGCCCAGTGGGAAAAGACTGTTAGTATGCCCTTTTACCCCTAACTGCTGGAGAAAGGCGGCAGGAATTCTGTATAGAAGAGTGTGTGTGTGCATGCAGGTGCGGGTTTGTGTATATGTATGCATTAAATGGAGCAGTTGGGAGACCTTTTCATGAACTCCTTCCTGGGGCTTTCTTGCCTAGAAACCTGAAGCTCTAGGACAGCTCTGACCACCTCTGTCCCTCCCTGTGTCCTGCTTCAGGTTCTTCCACAGCACCCCAGCCCCTCCCGGGCATTATCTCCCATAGGGTGCTGGTCTTCCTCCCTCTCTCCCAGCACAGACGCGCTAGCCACCCCAGGAGAATTCCCTTCCCCACTCCCAAGACTCCCGGCCTTTCTTCCCTGGAGATATTGCACTCAGCTTGTTCCCTCACAGAGGGACTCCTAAAGACTGGGGAGCCAATCTGTTCTAGGGGTAAACCCAGGACCCCCTGGGGCCATCGTGTTGTAATTCTTCCCCCCCCTTCAGTTCCAGGCCCCAGGCCTCTGCCTACAGTCCTGCAGCGGCTGCCTCTCCAGCACCTGCCTCCCACACCAGCTACAGCGAGGGCCCTACGACCCCTGCGCCCAAGCCCCGGGTCGTCACCACTGCCAGCATCCGGCCGTCTGTCTACCAGCCAGGTGAGACGCTGAGCGGGAGGGAGGCTATCTAAGCCAATCACGGCCCCTGGTGCTTGGCAGGGTCCTTGCAATGAGGCACAGCCCTCCTCCCCGCAGCTGCGGGCCAGAACCCACAGAGCTCACATCTGACCTTAGGGAGACAGGTGGGTGGTGCCTGGTGGGACTGCAGCTTCCTAAGCTAGCAAGAGGATGGTGCTGGCTGTAAATGCCCTGATTCCAGATGAGAGCAATAGAGGGTTTAGAAGGGAGACACTGTTCTCCCACATCTGGGGATGACCAGAGCCAGAGCCACAGGCAATTATGATCACGTGCCATGGGTTTGGACAACATCTGATATCGCCAGCCTAACCCCTCTGAGATGAGGACTCATACCCATGTCTACCTCTTTTGTAGGCAGAGTCAGGCCTTGTAGGCAGAGCTTCCCACGGGCTGTTTAAGGAACCTTAGGAGGGAGTCTTCAGCAGGTGTTTTACCAGGTGGTGGTGCGGAGGAAGTCCCCAGGCCCTGGTCGCCCACGTTGTCCCATAGCACTCAGGCCGCTGGGTTTGGTCTCCCTGGCCTCCTCTCACTGGAGTGCCTCTAGCAGGGCAGGGCTAGGGTGGAGTTCCTCTGCTATGTGCCCTTGACTCAGGCCCAGCCCAGAGGAGACGCTGCTCAGCCACGGCACAGAGAATGAAGGCATAGACAAGTGCATGAGGGTCACACTATTGGAAAGGGGACAGCTGAGAACAGGCAGAGAACGAGCCATGAGCTGTGCATTGTGAACACTCAGGGACAGAGCGCACAGGGTTCCCAGAGCGGTCCCTTGGTGCCCACTCCACCAGTGGGCAAGACAGTTTCGATGGGCACATCCTTTTGTGCCAAGCCTCATACTTTTAACACAGGAGGGGGTCTTCAACAAATGCCTAGAAGATGAGTCTGGAAAGATGAGTATGGAAAAAAAGTCATGAATTTTTAAAAAATTATTTTATTTGAAAGAGCTACATAGAGAGGAGGAGAGAGAAAATATCTTCCATTAACTGGGTTTACTCCCAAATGGTCACAACAGCCAGGATTGGACCAGGCTGGAGCCAGGAGATAGAAGCCAGGTGCTTCATCCAGGTCTCCCACGTGAGTACAGGGCCCAAGCACTGGGGCCATTGTCCACTGCTTTCCAGGCTGATTAGTAGGGAGCTGGGGCAGCCTGGACTTGAACTGGTATCCACAGGGGATGCTGGCACTGCAAGCTCAGGTGGAGGTGACATACCACAGCGCCAGCTCTTCTCTCCCTGTTTTCCCTGCTCTCCCTGCTCTCCCATCTAATTTTTAAGCAGATCTCCTGTTCTAGGGCAGATTTAGGTCTACAGCACAATGGAATGAATGTACCCTGAACATTACCAGGCCCTGACAACTGGCATGACTTTGCCATCCACTTGCTTCAGGGTAAAACTGAGGCTACCAGGAAGTCAGCAGCTTGTATGGCAAAGAATGAGGGGAGAGGGACAGGGAAGGCTTCTCTGTGTCACCCAAGAGGGAGGTCCCAGGGGGCCCTTCTCCATAGCCAGAGCAAGGAAGCTCCCTGCCTATGGCCTGGACCAGGTGCCAGGACATACTGCCTCCTCTGCTTCCCAGGTGGAGCGAAAGGAAATACAGGCCAGGGAAGGAGAGTAGGGTTGTGCTGGAGACAAAGCTGCTGTCCCCTGCTCAGGTGAGCAATTAGACCCTTCTGGCACGTCCGTCCCCCATTGCCCATCACCCAGTGGCTGTGCCAAGCGGGCCCGCCAGGGGGCGGCAGGACTCCAGGGGCGTGTGCTCACAGCTGGGCAGCCAGGTCCGCCCCAGGGCCTTGGCCTCCTCCTTCCAGGCAAGGGCCCAAGCAGGCTGCCTGCCAAGACAGTGCTTGAGCCTCAGGCCTCCGTGCTGCGGTTCCCAGGCCGCATGCAGACGTTAACTCATTCCTGCCTGCAGCGAAGGAGGCGGCCCTGCCTCCCTCCATCTCCCTCTCTCAGGCCAGAAGAGTTGAAGTGGCATTCAGGGCGGCTAGCCAATAGTGCCAGCTATAAGCCGAGGGCTCCCAGCAGCAGTCTCTCACCCTCACCCTCCCGGCTGAGGGTGTTGTTTGCAGCCCAGCTCCTATCTCTGGCGCCTAGCCTGGGCTCCCTCCAAAACCTGGACCGTGGGAGGGGTGGCTGGGTGGCAGGGTGGGGGGGCGGGGAATGGGGAGGCCTTGCTGGCCTTGCTTACTCTCTGGTGCTGGGGTCTCTGCGGGTTCATGCAGCCACTGGGGGAACTTGGAGCAGTCACTTTGGCCTGTGGGCCAGAGAACCGGACTGGGCCAGGCCGGGCCGGGCCGGAGTGAGTCAGAAATCACATTATTTAATTACACCTTGCCAAGGCCGCCGAGTGCGATAGGGGCCTTTTGAACTTGCCAATTAGAGATGAAATACCGCCTTCTAATTTGGACGGGTTTAATTCCGTCATGCAGAAATAGCAGCAACCCCCGGGGCTCCTAGAGGAGCAGCAAGCAAATGACGTCTCCCTCAGAGCACCTCAGTGAGGCCGGGCCTCGCTGGAGGAGGCGGCTGTGGTAGGTATGCCTGGCCAGGGAAGTGGTTCAGCAGGGATCCACATCAGAGCAACTGCCTGAATGCCAGTCCCAGCTACAGATCTCTTCCCGGCTGGGTGGCTCTGGGTTGGTCCCTCTTGTGTAAAAGGAGCTAGCAAGTGAATGCCTCATACGTGGCTTAAAATAAAGCTCATAGGGATGTAGGCAAACCTGGCCAAGCCAAAGCCAGAGCCAGGAGTCTCCTCTGGGTCTCCCTTTGGCAGGGGCCCAAGCAAGTGGGTCTTCCTCTACCTCTTTTCCCAGGTGAATTAGCAGGGAGCTGGGTCAGAAGCAGGGCAGCCAGGACTCAAACCAGTGGCTATATAGGATGCCAGCATCACAGCCAGCAGCCTTACCAACTTTTGTTGCTACACCAGCCCCTTGCGATGAACTTTTCACGTTTTATTTAGATCAGTTTATTCAGAATAGCGCTTCAGTGTCTAATCAAAATAAAATCATTACTAGTGAGGTATTTTTATATTCTTATCAGTGTGCATTTCACACTTAACACTAACCATGTTTCAAGAGCTCAGCAGCCACCAGGGACAGCAGGGGTTTAGGGTGTTCTAAATCTCTTCTTGTAGAAAACATCTTTACCAAGAAGAGGTGGAAGTTCCCTCGGTGTGTACTAGGAGGGTGAGGTGGCTCTGTGTGCCGCTTCCTGTTCCCGGAGTCTCCCCTGTCCCCAGCCTTCTGAGACTTACCTTGCTCTGGGCACTAGAGAGCTATGCCAGGTCCCTAGGAGGGGTGAAACCTTTAACACTTCACACATTTACAAAATGCTTGCACTAGGTCACTCCAGGAGGTCCCCGCCACGCCCTGTAGGCAGGTAGAGGTGTCCTGCATTCCATCAGCACTGAGTTATCTGACTTCAGGGTGTCGCCTCACCCCCTCACCCCCTCACCTCCCATCTACCTGGGCTGGGCTTCTCCAGGTGAAGACCAGGTAAATCTGAAAGCTTTACTGTCCTCACATTGGGTGACACATTGTGCCTGGTGCTAGGCTCAACACTTTATTTTCATTTTTATTAGAAAGGTGGAGTACAAAGACGTCTTCCATCCACGGGTTTGCACCTCAGACATCTGTAAAAGCCAAGATTAAATCAGGTAACGCTAGGGACCAGAAACTCTATCCAGGTCTCCCCCTACGGATGGTAGGAAGCTGAGCACTTGGGCCATCATCTGCTGCCTCCCAGGGTGGACAACAGCAGGAAGTTGGGTGGGAAGCCAAAAAGCTGGGACAGGAGTACCAAGCAATGGCTTTAGCTGCTAAGTCCCACTGCTCCGCCAGCACTTCGAGTTTTTCATTTTCCCTTCGTCTTCAGAATAATCCTGTGGGAACTGAGATCTAACAAGGTCAAAGCACATGCTGCAGTATGTGCAGTCAGTACGAAGTCTCCTGTTGAAAATGACCGCTCATGGGCCTAGCACAATGACTCAGTGGCTAAATCCTCACCTTGCAAGTGCCAGGATCCCATATGGGCGCCAGTTCAAGTCCCAGCTGCTCCACTTCCCATCCAGCTCCCTGCTTGTGGCCTGGGAAAGCAGAGGAGGTCAGCCCAAAGCCGTGGGACCTTGAACCCGAGTGGGAGACCCAGAAGAGGCTCCTGGTTCCTGGCTTCGGATTGGCTCAGCTCCAGTCATTGTGACCATTTGGGGAGTGAACCAGTGGATGGAAGATCTTTCTCTGTGTATCTCCTTCTCTCTGTAAATCTGATCTGCCTTTCCAATGAAAACAAATCTTAAAAAGAAAATTTTAAAACAAGAAAGAAGAAGAAAATAATACCTCAGTGACACAATGCACCAGGGTTTTCTGGAAGATAGGCTCACATTCTATACGGAGGAAGCCAGGCACTGGAAAGAATCAATTCAGAGCTTCGCACTGTTCCATTCCTGGACAGCCCCAGTGATCTCATGGGCAAAGGGGATAATGCAAGGACTGACTCAGACAATCTCCCATGTGGCTTCCCCACCCCTTAGCAAGTGGGAGGAAGATTCCTTAGGGAGAAGGTTTTGCTTCTAGAAGCCAACATCAGTCTCAGAATGACTTCCAGGGGGCAGGGCTGTGTAGGCTTTCACCCCTTTGTACATTCACTGCTACGAAGGCAGGCCTAGTCCCTACCCACCCCCCAGCTCTGAAGGATGGGTACATTGGAGTGCAGCATTGGAGTGCAGGCTCAGATCCACCCTGGGGGAAAGAGGCCACAGGTGGGAGCAGAGTCCATCTGCCCAGCATGCGCTTAGGAACCAGGGTGGTGGGAGGAGGCTGCCCCACGTGCTTACTGGAGTTGAGGATCAAGGGCTCCTTGGCAGGCTGTGAGCTGGGATGGGGCAGCTGGCACCTGCTGTGCTGGCAGAGGAGACTACTGGCTATTGTGTATCATTGGATGAGACAAAGCGAGGGCCCCATCCAGGAGGCCACAGAGTGTCCAAAACAGTTAGGTTTTGAGGATCCAGGTCTGAGAGGGCTGTGGTTAGTGGCTGGCTGTAGTGCTCCTTTCATACTGGGAGACCTGAAAGTGTTTCCATGCTCAGGGAACAGGAGAAGGTGGCACCAGAAATGGGGCAACCAGCGCATTCTCTTCTAGCACCCTTGCTTCCAAAGCAGGCTTAGTCGGCTGCTCAAAAAATCTGTGTCCACCAAAGAGACGTGCATGGGGTTGCAGGGATCCCCCAACACACACCAAGAGGTTGCATCTCTGCCCAGGCTAACACTGACTCCTCCAAGACATCCTGCCCCCACCCTCTGCCCAACCGACCTAGGATGGAATCCCCTCCCCCACCCTCACTCTCCCTGCAAGTCAAGTCAACCTGAGTTTCAAGTGATTGTAGCTAAACCTGAACTGGAAAACCCAATATCAAGGGGTCAGCTTTGTCTTATTGTCTGGCCTAGTCTGGGTTCTACAAGTGCATTTCGAAGCATCTTTCTTGCAGTCGAATCTGACCTGCCCTACTCCCACTGCCTCTCGCACAGACTAAGGGCGGACAAGGCCTGGGAAGGCCCACCATGCATGGGGTGGGTGTTTATACCCACATTCCTCCCCAGGCTGTCCTGCACTTGGTCCTCATCATGAAAATCTTGGTATCAAGAAGTTCAAGGGCATGTCTCCCCGAAAACACTGGAGCTCCTGCTGTTTTGCAGCTCTCTGACTAGGACCAGAGACAGTGGAGAGAGCAGATTTCTGATGCGTTTTTCTTTGGGTGTTTTTGCCTTGCAGTGCCAGCAGCTACCTACAGCCCGTCGCCAGGAGCCAGTTACAGTCCAGCCCCCTACACGCCCTCCCCTGCCCCTTCCTACACTCCCTCCCCTGCCCCTGCCTACTCCCCCTCCCCAGCGCCAGCCTACACCCCCTCACCTGCCCCCAATTATAACCCTGCACCCCCAGCAACTTCAGCAGCAGGCTACGGTGGGGGCACCCCAGAAACTGCCAGCCGTCCCCCCTGGGTGACAGATGACAGCTTCTCTCAGAAGTTTGCCCCTGGCAAAAGCACCACCACCGTCAGCAAGCAGACCCTGCCACGGGGGGCCCCATCCTATGCCCCTGCAGGCTCCCAGGGACCCCCTCTGGCCAGGGGCACCGTCCAGAGAGCTGAACGCTTCCCAGCCAGCAGCCGGACTCCACTCTGCGGCCATTGCAACAATGTCATCCGGTACATGCTATTGTGTCTCTGTGCCAGGTGCTGGGAGGCAATGATGCTGGTGCTTGCCCACTCTGAGTCCTGCCTGCCGTTATGGAGGCAACTGCCCCAAGTGCTGCCACTCTTCCCTACCGTGTTTAGGGGTGGTGGTAGGGGGATGGGAGCACACCATGAGATCAGAGAAGAAAAACTTCAGCACAGCACACCCGTGCCAGGAGCTCCCCCTGGGGCTAAGGCTGGGTGCTGGGAATCTGCACTTTATGGAGCATGTTACAAGCTGGCTGACAGTGAGGGTTTTGACCCAGCTTTCCTTTCGAATGGCTTCTGGGTCTTTCCACAGACAGGCTTCTGAGGCCCAGGACCTTCGTAGGTGTCAGCCACACGAAAGGGAGAACAAGTCATTTCACACATAACAGCCAGGGGTGGTGAACGGTGCTTGTTTGCATACTTGCTGGGTGTGGGAGTGTGTGTTTATTTAAAATTAAAATGATATATCCTCATTAGAGAAGAAATAACAAATAGAGAAAAGCAAGAGTTAGCACACAAAATGCTCCCACTGTGTGACTGATTGGGACTAGACTCCCTAATTTGCATCCAAGTCTCCTGCTTAACAGCCCAGTGGCCTTAACTGCCCAGTGCCTCAATTTCCTTACCTGAAATGGAGTAGCATGACGATACCCATTTAAGATTGCCGTGAGGATTAAATACATTAACCCGCATGATTCTTCTTGTATAAACACTTAATCCATGTTAACTGTCAGCATTATTGTTCTTCTTTTTTTTTTTTAATGTATTTGAAAGGCAGAATGGCCACAATGGCCAGGGTTGAGCCAGGCTGAAGCCAGGGGCCTGAAACTCCATCTGGGGTGCTAGTATTTGGGCCATCTTCTGCTACTTTCCCAGGTGCTTTAGCAAGAGCTGGGTTGGAACTAGCACTTGTTTGGGTTGCCAGAGTTACAGGCAGTGGCTTCTGCCACTGCACCATAACACCAGTCATTATTCTTCTTAAATCCATAGTGGCCAGCTAAATTCTGTAATATACTCACCCATCACCTGCCATGGACAGGTGGTTCTCTTTATCATGAGCAATGCAACACTGAGCACTTCTTCGCATGCAGCCTTCTCCGAACTTCACAGTAACTGGTTGACAGTCACAGAAATCAGACTCTTGGGTGTTAATTATGAAATAATCTGCCTGCAGCTTTTGGAGCTGCCTCATTCCGTGCTGTTCTCTGTTTCCTCAAGGGGCCCTTTCCTGGTAGCCATGGGTCGCTCCTGGCACCCAGAAGAGTTCAACTGTGCCTACTGCAAGACCTCCCTAGTAGACATGTGGTTTGTGGAGGAGCAGAATAACGTTTACTGTGAACGGTGTTATGAACAGTTTTTTGCCCCACTTTGTGCCAAGTGTAACACCAAGGTCATGGGGGTAAGTGACTCCGCCCCTTGTCTTTGTCCCAGCCTGGATCAACCTCTCCTCCTCCCCCTCCTTCTCCTCTGCCTCCCACTCCTCCCCCTCCTGCAAGATCGCAAGGTCCCATCAGGAAGCCATGAAGTTGCTGCGAACAAAAAGTAACTCCAGTTCCATCCTTAGAAGGGAGTTGTTTGGCCACCAAAGAGCCAGGGATCAAATGAACTTGAAGCAAGAGATGATTATACGCCTATGCCACACAGCTTGTGAGACACCTGCAAAGCGAGTTCTTGCTTCATAGCCTGACCTCACCATGCCCCTTTAGAAAAAGAGCAGGGATAAGCTGGACCTCTCTCCTGGGTTGTACAGGAGGATCCAGTTACCATAGCATATGTGAAAAGGCATGGAACTTGGATGCAACCAGCCTGCTACCCCCCCGCCCCCTGCCGGGCCTTTTCTCAGAATGCCCCAGGCCTGCTCCCTCCTGACAGGCTCAGGTGGTGGCCAGGGCCTCAGCGGGAAACCTTGTCCACTTCCGCCTCTTTCCTGGACCATTCTGTCCTGAACCCTGGCTCTTTCTCCAGGAAGTGATGCATGCCCTGCGGCAGACGTGGCATACCACCTGCTTCGTGTGTGCAGCGTGCAAGAAGCCCTTTGGGAACAGCCTCTTCCACATGGAAGATGGGGAGCCCTACTGCGAGAAAGGTAGGAATGTGCAATGCCATGCCAAGGCCCACCAGTGTGGGAGGGCACGGGATAGAGGCAGGACCTGTATCCCACCTTATCTGGCAGCGGGAACCCTCTGTGTTCCACACAGAAAGTTGACTGAACTAGTTTCCTTGCTCACTTGAGTCAGCTTTCCTGGGGTGGGGACAGAGTATGCAGCTTATGCGATCACAGATTGGCATCTCACAGTCACTTGGGCAACTGTCTGGGCTATCCTGATTGGAGATCACAAGGACTGAAGGACTGTGGTCCCAGGCCCTATGCCAGCATCCTCTTCAGGCTGGCTCAGTAGCCCATCCTGGTTTCCCATATGGGTGGTAGGAGCCCAAGCATTTGGACCATCATTCACTGCTTTCCCAGAGGGATGCTGGTGTTGCAAGGGGTGGTTTAACCTGCTCTACAACAATGCCAGCATCAATCAATAAATAAATGAATCTTTTTTTTATACTTGGCACTTTTTTTTAAATAAAAAATATCATAAAGGGGGCCAGCATGGTGGCTTAACTAGCCAGTCCTCCACCTGCAGCAACCAGCATCCCATATGAGTACCAGTTTGAAACCTGGTTGTTGTACCTCCCATCCAGCTCCCTTCTAATGTACTTGGGAAAGCAGCAAAGGATACTGCAAGTCCTTGGGCCTCTGAACACACATGAAAGACCCAGAAGAAGTTCCTGGCTCCCAGCTTTACACTGGCCCAACTCTGGCTATTGCAGACATTTGTAGAGTGAACCAGCAAGTAGGAGATCTCTCCATTCTTCTCTCTTTCTTTCTGTAACTCTTTCAAATAAAAAATAAATCTTAAAAAAAAAAAACAAAAAAAAGTGAGAAAGATGAAGACATTTCACTTCCTCGAGGGAAAAATCAAAACATTCCCCTGCTTATAATAAATTCTGAAAGAAATTTCGTGGGTTCCTACACTGTCGAGTTTTCTCTCCAGCTCCAAAGTTAATTGAATGACTTTGAACAAGGTGCTTAGTCATTCTGGGCCTCAGTATACAAAGCTATAAAAGAGAGAAGATAACATCTGGCTTAATAGTACTGATTGGTAATTAATAGAAGTTCTATTCTGCCAATGCAAGTTGCTGTTATTCATTTACTAAAAGCATTACATAACTCCCATCATTTGTGATAGGCCACAGTTGGTGCCTGGGGCTTAATGAGAAAATAATAAATTTCCAGTGTCAGTGCTGCCTGTCTCTATATTAGAATACCCCACTGTCCTTCTCCACCCTTCCCCCAGAAAACAACCCCAACAAACTTTCCAAAAATGCTATTTTGAGTAAGAAAGTGCGGGAAGGAGATGGCAAAGGGTTGTGATGCCTCAGTCTGTTTTCTGTGGCTCTGACAGAGACTGGGTCACTTAAACAGAAGGGAGGGTCTGCCTGATTCCTGGTTCCAAAGGCTGATACATCCAGGTTGTGGCACCAGTGAGGGCCACAACCCTCTGCTTCAATCTATGGCAGAAAGTGGAAGGACAGGTCATATACAAGGGGTGGCCCTGCCTTCTTTCTTTTCTTTCTTTCTTAATATTTCTTTTTATTTGAAAGACAGATTTACACAGAGAAAGAAAGACAGAGAAAGATCTTCCATCTGCTGGTTCACTCCCCAGCTGGTCACAGTGGCCAAAGCTGAGCTGATCCAAAGCCTGGAGCCCGGAGCTTCTTCCGGGTCACTATTGAGCCATCACGCCAAGTGTCAGTTCTAATAACCTGCCCTTGTGATTACTGATCCAGCCCAAGAAATCCAGAGCTCACCATGCATAGTCCATAAAGGGCACTGATCCCCCTAAAGGTCCCACCTTTAGGGTGGCCTAAAGCCACAATGGCCATCAAGCTTCGATGTGACTTTTGGAGAGAGACCCACCATATTGACAATGGCACAGGTGAAGACAGTGGGCAAACAGACTTCCTATCAGATGCAGGGACCATGAGAGACCCACGTGAGCCTTCTCCAGGCTGTGTGACTGTTGACAAGGCACTCAACTCTTCTGGGTCTCTGTTCCCTTGCAGAGGTTCATCTTAGCAGAGCACCTGTCCAGGGCACATGGGCAACATGCATGGATCTGTGGCTGTCTGTGGAGCACAGTTTGAAACGCACTTTCTGTGGTGGATGTTTGACCAAGCAATTAAGATGCTGCTTAGGGCAGCCGAGTAGCTGGGTTTGAATCCTGACTTCTCACAAGTCTATCTTCCTGCCATTGTGCACCCTGGGAGACAGCAGGTGATGGCTCAAGTGGGTAGATTTCTGCCACCATGAGGGAGTCCTGAATTGAAGTCCTGGTTCCCAGATTCAACCTTACACTCCTTGCTGCTGCAGGGACTTAGGAAAGAAATCAGCAGATGGGAGAACTCTGTGTGTGTGTGTGTGTGTGTGTGTGTGTGTGTGTGTGTGTGTCTTTCTGCTTTTCAAAATAAATAATCATTAATTTAGAAATCGAAATAAATAAAACTCACTTCCATAAGCAATGGAAATTGTTGATGCTTATGGCAAGAAAATAGCACAATATAGTTTGTGCTTTATTGAGAAATTGTATTTATTTATTCACTTACTTGAGAAGAAAAAAGCCAGAACAGGGAGAAAGCCTTCTGATCTGCAGGTCTACTCCCCCAGTACCTGCCCAGGTCTCCCAAGTGGGTGGCAGGACCCCAGCTACTTGAGCCATCACACTCCCTCCAAGGTCTGCTCCAGGAAGCTGCAGTCGAGAGAGCTGGCTCTGAAATCAGAGCAGGCATGCTGATACAGGAAGTGGGCATCTGAACTGCTAGGCCAAACACCCACACATAATTTCTGTTTTAAAAAGAGCACACAAAATTCAATATGTTTATTGGATGTGAAAGTAAAGAAAGGAGGACTAGATGATCCAACAGTTAGGTAAAGTCAAGCCTGGAAGGGTTTGTTTTTTTTAAAGATTTATTTTTATTATTTTTTATTGGAAAGGCGGATATACAGAGAGGAGAGACAGAGAGGAAGATCTTCCATCCGATGATTCACTCCCCAAGTGAGCCGCAACGGGCCGATACTATGCCGATCCGAAGCCAGGAGCCTCTTCTGTGTCTCCCACGCGGGTGCAGGGTCCCAAAGCTTTGGGCCATCCTCAACTGCTTTCCCAGGCCACAGGCAGGGAGCTGGAAGGGAAGCGGGGCTGCCGGGATTAGAACCGGCGCCCATATGGGATCCCGGGCGTGCAAGGCGAGGACTTAACCACTTGCGCCACCGCGCCGGGCCCAAGCCTGGAAGGGTTTGTCTGCCTTGGGATTGATAAATACAACCACATCACCCTGAGGGGATGTCACCAGTGTCCTGCCATGAGACTTTGTGCTTGCTTCTTAAGCTTGTCATCATTTCTTAAAATGAGTTCTGAAAAAAAAAAGTATTTATTTATTTGAAATTCAAAGATAAAGAGAGAACAGACAGAGAGAAAGAGATAGTCCAACTGCTGGTTCATTCTCCAACTGAACACAACAACCAGGTCCTGGTCAGGTGGAAACCGGGAGCTGGGCACTCCATTCTGATCTCCCTTATGGGTGACATGGGCCCAGCTACTGGAGCCTTCATCTGTTGCTCTCCCAAGTGCATTAGCAGGGAGCTGGATGGGAAGCAGAGTAGCCAGGGCTTGAACCAGAGATTCAATATGGACTCTAGGTTTGCAAGTTGTGGCTTAACTTTTGCTGTATCACAACACTGGGCTTATCATTCTTTTTCATTATAATTAGAAAAAAAAAAGGCCATAGTATAAAAGTCACCATCTTATGCTACTTTTAAGTGCTCAGTTCAGTAATGCTAAACATATTCACCTTGTTATAAAGCAAGTCTCTAATACTACTTTCCAGAAGAAAGAGCTACATACAAGTGAAATAGAACAATATTTCTCTTCTTGTGACTGGCTTAGCATGATATAATCAGGCTTCATCTTCTGAGCGTCAAGGATGAATTCCAGGTATACACAAGACTGACAGAAGCATGGTTTCACGGGGTACCGCTCCATGCCTGGATTACTGAGATTCAGTTAGGTTTGGGAGTCAGAAATGTTTCTCCAGCTGTGGTCCCAGGGCCATCAACATCAGCCTCACCCAAGAACTCATTAGACATGCAGATCTTCAAGCCTCACCCCAGACCTGAAGAATCTGAAACTCTGGAGTGTGGAGCTCAGCAATCTGGGTTTTAACAAACTCCCCACATGATTCCAGTGGTTTTGGAAGCATTGCTCTCAGAAAACAGTAAGTTCTCTTTCAAACAGAGTGTCTGTGAATTGATGGATGGAAAACCTTTTACCATAGCTATAAAATCCATTAAATACAAGGGTATTAATTCAGTGTGGGACATAAGCGAGAGAGTCAAAGAAAATTACAAAGACCTACAGGGAGAAATCAAGGAAGGAATAAATAAACAAGGAGCTAGATGATATGCCCAAAGGGAAAGGCCCACGCACTGACTTAATTCAACACCAGTGACAATCCCCTTTCGTAGAATAAATGGAGTAAAAATAGCAACTTTCAAAAAACATATTGGGGTCAGACTTGTGCTGTTTTTAAAATACTTGTTTGTTTATTTAGACAGCAGAGTGTGAGAGAGACAGAAAAATCTCATCTGTTGATTTACTCCCCCAAATGCCTGCCACAACCAGGGCTGAGCCAGACAGAAGCCAGGAGCCAGGAACTTCAGCTGTGCCTTCCACGTGGGTGGCAGGTTGCACTACCAACTTCTAAACAAAGTGACAATTGTCTAGATCATACAGAATCAAGTTTAAAACAGAGAAGTCAATCAGTAAACGAGACTAAACATTCCAGAAAAATATTCTTGCCATTATAAGAGCCTCGTCTGTGAAAAGCCAGCAGAAGGAATCACTGTTGACTAGGGCTGTTTCAACCATTCATTTGCCTGTTCATTTATCTTCTGTCAAACATGTGTTGATCATGCGTGGAAGTGAGCCCAGCAGGATCTCTGCCTTCTAGATCCTCGTGCAAACCCACCAGCATGGGTGGGTGACAAGGTGGTGACAAGTAGCCTGTACACAAACAGTCAGGAGATGGCGGGTGGGTGGGGGAGCGATAATGGTGACTGGGTGAGTGAGTGGAAGCAAGCCAGGATAGGGAATGGATGGATAAAAGAGTGGGTAGAAAGAAAGAGGGAAGAAAAGGAAAGGAAAGCCTTCAGGAAGGCCAGCTCATCTCTCTTGTTTGAGGTGGGGGGATTTTCTGGAAAGAAACCTGGCTCAGAAGACTGCAGAAATTTCATCCTGCAAGCCCAGAGTCTGATTGATACAATCCTGGGAAGTGCAAGGGAGGGCACAGGTGTGCGAGAGACTGATGGGGAGTGATGAGGAAGAAGTGCACAGGTGTACAGGAATTGCCCTCAGGTGGAAGTGGCCCAGCATGTCCTGCTCGCTGACAGCCTGCCCGGCTCACTGAGCTGGATGCCAGCTGTGGCTTTCTGAAGGCAGCGGCACAGCATCTCCTTGGTCCTGGGAGAGAACTTGAGTGTTCTCCAAGAGAAGGAGGATCAAATCTGAGCAGAACAGAGGAAAGCTGGCATTACACAAGGTCTAAACAAGACTTTTTTGAGAAGTGTAACTTATCAAAGCCCAGTGGCCAACAGCTGAGGAGCTGAGGCAGTGGAAAAGCAGGGAAGGGAACTGCGCTCTGGAGCCTGGCGGGCCTGGTGTGAGGGAGCCTCCCCAGTCGTTCTGCTCATTTTTCAGATGGGAATAGCCTCTTTTCACAGAGCTGCTGTGAGGATTCACCAAGAGGTAGCAGGCACTTAGAGCCCGGCTCCCTTCCTTCCAGGCACTCAGTGGAGACTGAGTGAGAGCCCCCTGGTATGGCTGGTGTGCACCGAGCCCTGCACATTGCTCCGTGGGTCTGGGTCTGGAATGATTCTCACGGTATGATGAGAAAGTTGACACCCTGAGAAGTCAGGTGACTTATCCCAGGTTTGAACAGTTTCATTATCAATCCAGGGTTGAGTCCAGCATTTCTTTCTTCACCAGCACAAGGTGGTGACAAATTCCAGGACAAAGTATGGGAGAAGAAGAAAAATACTCTTGTATTTTTGACACCAAGTCACCTGTTTCTCCCACTGCTCCCAGCCCATTAACTGGGATGGGTTGTCCTGGTCTTGGGTCCATGTGCCTGGGCTGCTCCTGCCTGCCTGCGTGCCCAGGAGCCCAGTGCTCACTCTGCCTTTCTTTGCAGACTACATCAACCTGTTCAGCACCAAGTGTCATGGCTGCGATTTCCCCGTGGAGGCTGGAGACAAGTTTATTGAAGCCCTGGGGCATACCTGGCATGATACCTGCTTCATCTGTGCGGTATGTTTGTAACATCTGAGAGAAGGGGAGCAGGGGAGGAGATGACCAGCCCTTGACATCTCTTGCAACTCTAACACTCTAATATGGTTTTCCAGTGGGTCTATTTAGAGACAGAAGTGAGAGAGTGAGACCTCCCATCCAGTAGTTCACGCTCCAAATGTCTACAACTGATAGTAATGGCCAGGGCAAAGCCTGGTGTTGGGAACTTAATTCAGGTCTCACGTGTGGGTGGGAGGGACCCAAGCACTTGGACTATCCGCTGCTGCTTCCCAAGGTGCACATTATCAGGAAGCTTGGATCCAAGGTAGAGCTGGGACTTGAACCCAAGCACTCCAGTATGGGATGTGGATCCCCAAATGTGGTGTCTTAACCACCGTGCCAAATGCCCACCCCTCTGATCACATTTAAGGTCTGGAAAATACCCTTATGCCTTGATAGTCCGTCAAAGTTTTACTGCTAATAATTATTCATAAATAATATTGCCTTGTTACTTTCCATTTCATTATGGACAGCAGAGTGTCCTAGGATTTGACATACCACAAACTTGTCTCACCAGCAAAACTCTTAATAGGCAGGGCAGCAAATGATGCCTGGGCTTACCAAGAGGGCAGGTGGCTTCCTGTGGTTATGCATTGCTTCAGATACAATGAAATGAGTCAAACGGTTCTCTCCAAATTTTCACCATGAACATGAACTTGGGGCCTATTGAAGGATCATATGAAAAACTGACAGTTTCTCTAAGATTTTATTTATTTGAAAAACAGAGTGGTAAAGAAAAAGAGAAAGAGATGTTCCATTCATTGACAGACTCCTCAAATGGCTATAACAGCCGGGCCTGGGCCAGACTGAAGTCAGCAGCTAGGAACTCCATCCGGATCCCTCATATGGGTGGCAGGGCTTAGGCACTTGAGCCGCCTTCCTCCTCCTCCTCCTCTTCTTGTTTTTTAAGATTTATTTATTTTTATTGGAAACTCAGACTTAACAGAGAGAAGGGAATCTTCCATCTGCTGTTTCACTCCTCAACTGGTCACAGTAGCCAGAGCTGAGCCAATCTAAAGCCAGGAACCAGGAGCCTCTTCTGGGTCTCCCACGCAAGTGCAGGGTCCCAAGGCCTTGAGTCATTCTCAACTGCTTTCCCAGGCCACAAGCAGGGAGCTGGAACAGCTGGGATACTAACCGACTCCCATATGGGATCCTGACACATGTAAGGTGAGGACTTTAGTCACTATACTTCCATGCTGGGCCCTTGAGCCCATCTTGTCTGCCTTTCCAAGCACTTTAACAGGGAGCTGGGACTGAAGCAAAGCAGCAGGAACTCCAGTTTGCTCTCTGGCATGGGGTGCTGGCATTATAAGTAGCAGCTAAACCCCCTGAGCCACAATGCCAGGTCCCCTAAGCTTTTCTCTTGATAGAACTTTAGAAGGTTATTTTCCTCAGTGGTTCTACTGTTGATATGTAACTGTTAGGAAATGAGCCCTAGGTTAAATGTGTGTGAATTTTTTCTGCTGAACAGCCGGGTCATTGTTACTATGAGATTGGTGTTTTCGTTCTGAGGACTTCAGGTTGGGGTAGGTGTCCAGGCATGAGCCGACAACATCCAGACTCCAGGTTGGAGGAGGCTCATCATTGCCGACAAAACCCATCTCTGACTTAGATTTGGGAAAATCAGTGTGTTACTCTTGGTTTTTCAAGTGAATTAAAAGTTAATGAGGTTTAGTTGAGAGACAGAGATAGGAACAGATGGTTGCCTGCACCAGCTTGGGCTGGGCTGGACTAAAGCTGGGAGCTAAGAACTGAATCTGAGTGTCCCTCATGGGTGGCCAAGACAGCAGTACTAAAGCTGTAACCTGATTCAACCCAGGGTACCCATTACAGAGGAGAGTTCGGAGTAGAGTTGGGATGTGAATCAAGGCATTTTTACATGGGCCACAGATGCCCCAAATGCCCCCAGCCAGGGTATTAATGACTGGGCCAAATGACCGCCCCTACTATTTTTTTTCTAATTTTTATTGAGTGGCCCAACATAAATTTCAAGAATGTACAAAATATTTTTTGATATTTTAAGAACTCTCTGTCTGCTGGCTCACTCCCCAACTGCCCACAACAGCTGGGGCTGGAGCCAGGAACTGGGAACTGGTCAAGTTTCTCAAGTGAGTGACAGGAATGCAGTTACTTAAGCTATCACGGTGGCTCCTAGGATCTGCATTAGCATCCAGCTGGAGTCAGGAGCCAGAGCTGGGAATCAGACGCCATGTAGGACAGCAGTGTCTTAACCACTTGGCTAAACACCCACTCCCATCTGTGCAGTTTACACTTGAGAATCTGGTAGAGATGTTGTAAGACAGCCCTAGTCAGTGTTTCCTGCTCTGTGTCTTGGGTTTTATACTCTCCTTGTGCCAATGGCTTGGGAGGGCTGCCAGGACCATCTGATGGTTTAAACCACAGTTCAGAAGACCAAGGGTCTAAAACAAGATGCTGAGCAGAGGCAGTACTCTCTTCCTAACTCCTGGTGATCTCCAGCAGCCCTGGGAATTTCTCAGCTTTCAGATGCCTAATTGGCAGCTCTGCCCCATCCTCATGTGCTGGCTGCCCACTGTACATTTGGTCTTTGTGTGGACTTCTCTGCACATGTGTTCCTCCTTATCGGCTCACAGGAGCGCCACCATAGTTCATCTAACTCTCCATCTGGATTACGTCTGCAAAGACTCTGTTCCCAAATAAGGCCATTGTGATGTCCCTGTGCTGAGCAGGTTACAGGTCATGAGGATTGGGGCTACAGCATGCGCTCTTGGAGAGACACAGTCCCTCAGCATTCTGAATCCCCAGGTCTTTTAGCAGATTTTTAGTTACCTTTTAGGTCCTTGAGATGCCCCTCCTCCAACATAGTTTAGATATACTGCCCTGCAGGTTGTTCTGTGCACAGCCCAGCCAGGCATAGCCTGCGGTTCTCTGACCCCTACACCCAAGCCGTGGCTTGTCCGATCCTGAGACTCTGCCTGCAAATCTGGTTTTCCACCTTCTTTAAGGATCCCCTCACCCCCCAAGAAAAAAAATTTGGAAGCAATGCAGGCAGCTAGATGCCTTGAAAATAGGCTGTTCTCCAAGGGCAGGCTGGTGAGAGGGCAGAGCTGCATGGAGAAGGAGCCCTGGCCCAGAGGAACCTGGCCCACTCCTTCGAGCCTGTTCTGTCCAGCTGAGAGTGACAACAGCATTCATGCTGGGAAAGACCAGGAGAAGCACTAAATCGCAAGTAGTTCCTGCTGATTTCCTGAGCTACAGAGAATGGAATCCAGTTCGGCGGGGGAGGCCTGGAGCAGTGGCTAGCAGATCCTGTCCTTCAGAGAACTGGCATGGAGGTCTAAGGCCTATATGCCTCCCACTGTCCCAGGATGACATGGCAAAACAGAATGATCTGGAAAGAAATCTTTTGATTGAAAAACTAAAATTTTTTGTCATCTGTTTATCAGTTTATATTCCAAATCACTTTAAAAATTTTCAAAGAATTTTTTTTTTAATTTGAAAGGCAGGGTTAGAGAGAGAGAGAGAGAGAGACCTTCCATCTACTGGTTTGCCCCACAGATGGCTACAACAGCTGTAGCTGGGCTGGTCTGAAACAAAAATCCAAGAGCTTCTTTCAGGTCTCCCATGTGGATATAAGGCCTCCACTGCTTTCCCAGGCCTTTATCCGGAAGCTGGATAGGAAGTAGAACAGCCAGGACTAGAACTGACACCTGTATTGAATGCAGGCATTGCAGGTGGCAGGTTAAATGTGCTGTGCCACAGTGCTGACCCCTCCTAAGTTACCTTTTTATCTTCCCCAAGCCTCATTCTCCAGCTAGATCCCAAACTTCTGTCTTCTGGGACTTGTTTCCCAGTTGTCCCCAGCAGCCTGTTGCAAGGTCTGATGTGTTCTTTCTTCATTGCTGATAGAATTCCTGAGTCAGGATGGCATTATAGAGAAAAGAGGCTTATCTAACTCACAGTCCTGCAGGTTCCAGGACATGACAGTGACATCAGCGCAGTTCCACTGCCCATGTTTCCTCCCTACCAGCTCCCGCTGTATCACATCATAACAGATAGCAATGGAGGGAGACCAGGCAGGTTGGGGGAGCCATCACCAGACAGGAAGCAAGAAATGGAGACCTGGTAGGGCAGGACTCAGGATTCTCTGACAGGGGTCTCTCTCAAGGACTGGCTGGGATCCCAGGAGAAGCTGCCTAATCTATTTATTGGTCATGTCCTTAATTGACCCATGACTTCCATCAGGCCCCACCTTAAAGGTCCCATCAACTCCTGACAGCACAAAGTTGAAGACCCAGTGTCAGGGAGACAAACCACATCCAAGCCATAGCACTGGGCCATCAGAGACCTGCCCCTGGGGCCATCACAATGCCCAGTGTCCCTTTCCAGCTCTCTTGGGGTGAATCTGTGCTCAGTGAGTCATGTCCAGTCTGGAAGGGTGCTTTTCTAATCCCCACTGCTACCTGTAGATAGGGGCTCCATCTGCCTCCCTCCTTCTGAGGTCAGCATACTGAGTGTGTCCTCTGGCAACCTACCACACTGAGGGGGGACGCCTCTGTTCTGACCTCTACCTCCAGAGTAGTTTCATGTCACAGCCCCTGTTGGCTGGGGGCTCTCAGAATCAATCAGCACAGACCCAGTAGACAGAAAGTCCTACCTCTATGCTTCAGAAGCTCCGTGACATGAATAAGACATTTGGGCTGAGTCCAGCTTTTCAACTGTGAAATGTGAGAAAGGCATATCTATCCCCTAAGGTCTTTGTGAGAATTGAATGAGATTGTGTACAGAGAGCAGCGTCCTGCCTGGGCCATTGCAGCCTCAGATCAGGTCCCCAGTCTGGGATTGTGGCATAGCTGGCAAAGTTACCATCCGCTACTCTGCCATCCCATAAGGGTACCACTTTATGTCCTGGCTGCTCCACTTCCAATCTAGCTCCCTGCCAAAAGCAGCAGCAGATGGCCCAAATGTTTGAACCTCTGTCACCTACATGGATGGAGTTACAGCCTCCTGGCTTCAGCCTGTCCCAGCGCTGGCTGTTGCAGCCATTTGGAGAGTGAACCAGGGAATGGAGGCTCTCTCTGCCTCTTCCTATCATGTTGCCTTTCAAATTAAAAAAAAAATAGAAAATAAATATTAGTTTCTTTCTCTCTATGATATCTCCAGCTTCAAACTGTATTCATAGGTTATCATCATGGGAATATATAATTTGTCTCTTTTTTTTCATATATTTTCCTGTAGGGGTTTTTCTCTGTTTGATTTGTCTTCTTTCTTGGTGATATTATATTTGGAAAATAAATCATAAACAATTGCACCATAAACTTAATCATCTCCTTAAGGAAAGATTTGGTAGTTTTCCATTCGATTTTTAAAAGATCTCTTTCTTTTTAAAAGTTTTTAAAATGTATTTTACTTTGTTTGAAAGGGGGAGACAGAGAGACAAAGAGACAGACAGAGAGAGAAGGAGAGAGACACAGAGAGAAAGATTGCAAAAAATCTTCCATCCGCTAATTCACTCCCCAAATGCTGGTAATATCCTGGACTGGGCCTGGCCAAAGCCTGGAGCCTGGAGGTCAAGCCAAGTCTACATGTGAATGGCAGGGGACCGAATACTTGAGCCGTCACCTGCCATCTCTAGAGATACATGTCAGCAGGCAGCTAGCCAGGGCTTGAACAAAGACACTCTGACATGGTTGCAGGTGTCCCATGTAGCAGCCTAACTGCTGTGCCCAGTGCCCATCCCAGGTTTCCCATGTGGGAGCGCTCTCTCATTGCGTGTGTGTGTGTGTGTGTGTGTGTGTGTGCGCTCCTGCCTCCTGGCCGACTCTGTGTGACAGTGTCTTCCTTAAAGGAGTGACAGAAGCAGAAGCACATGTTCCCTTCTCCTGTGGTGTCATTGCTGTAAGGTAAGTCTTCAGAGTGGCATTGTAAGGCTGTAGGGTAGGCGTATCTCCATGGCCCTTGTTCAGTGCAGCCGACTGCCTTACAGAACACCTGACCCACCTGTCCCTAGCAGCTTACACATTCCCTTCTGGCACTGCTGAATGGGGATTGATTCTTCTTTTTTCACTTTTTAGCCTGAGTCATGGAAGGTTAAAGGTGAGAAGACATTGACTTACTCAATTTGCTAGATTATTAGATGTCTAGTGGTATCTATCTCCGGGAAGTTGAAATGTTTTTTTTTTCTTTCATTATTAGTGAGAATCATCTTTTCTGATCTATTGGTTAGTTCACTTGAGATGTTAATTCTGAGTATTGGCTTTTGAACTTGTACTGGTTTCTTACATAATGAAGATGAACTGGTCATAGATGAACTGGTCATCTTCATTATGCACGTTTCCTCTCTGTTGTTGCATGCTGTTCATTCAGTTCTAGTTCTTGGAGGGATTCACTTTTTTCTTTTTAGATTTTATTTTTTTGTGATTTTACATAGTTGAGAAGGATGCATGCCCATGTGAACCACTGATTAGGTTGGGGAAAGGTCAAGGAATATGGGGAAAGTGGATGAGATGATTTGTTTCTAGTTTTCTTTTTCTTTTTGTATCTGGGGGAAGAGGGGAGAGAAGGAGAGAAGCTGCGTTCAGCATCCTAACCCTTCAGTCCTGGGGATAGGGGACAGCCTCCCGATGTCATCCCAAGGTCCCCAGTGTGGAGCATGCTTGAGATTGCTGCTGAAGTGGCTTCGATGGTTCTGAAATGCTGTTGATTTCACCGCTCCAAGGATGAGGAAACCTTTCAAAGGTCCCTTGGCTGACATAGTCCACCTTAGAGTCTCCATTTGCCTAGATACTTGCTGCCCACACTTGACTGGGAGAGTTGTGTAATTTGTTCTGCCTTCCATCCTCTGCTATGGTACCAGATGTCCTCTGCAGGCCCGATAGACTGCCGCAGAAGGATTCACTTTTAAATAATCAAGCCCATATACCTTGTTTTAGTCATTGAGAGTTTACTAATGGAAGGTGGCATGCATTTGACCTAGCAGTTAGGCACTGGTTAAGGTACTTATATCCCATATTGGAGTTCACGGGTTTGAGGACCAGCTTCCCTCCTGTTGTCAGCTGCCTGCTCATGTGGACCCTTGGAGGTGAGCAACTGAGTTCCTTCCACCCATGTTCAAGCCCTGAGTTGAGACCCTGGCTTTGACTACCTCTAACTCCAGCCTTTGTGAGCATTTGGGAAGTGAACCAGCAGGTGGGAACTCTCTCTCACAGTGTGTGTGTGTGTGTGTGTGCGCGCGCGTGCACCTGGCTGGCTCTGTATGATAGTGTCTTCCTTAAAGGAGTGGCAGAAGCAGAAGCTTACGTCCCCTCACTGGGTGGGCAACCAGCCTCCCTCACCGCCGCTCTATTCTCTGTTCCAGGTCTGCCACGTGAATTTGGAGGGACAGCCATTCTACTCCAAGAAGGACAAGCCCCTGTGCAAGAAGCACGCCCACGCCATCAATGTGTAGGGGGCTCAGTGTAGCCTGTGCGGGCGAGACAAGACCCGCAGCTGCTCCTGCTGCTGGCAACAGTGGATTCGCAGTCTGATGTGTCTTTTTTGGGGGGGAAAGGGGAAGGAGGAAGCGATTGAGCCCCTTTGAAGTATAATTTTAGTCCTTCCTTCTGTACACAGAATGTGCATTTGCATAGTTCAGACTAGAAGCCAAACGAACATTCTCCACCAAACTAGCAATTAATCCAAGACTCTGTAGTGTTGTACTTCAAACGTTTAGGACAGAATTCCGAGACCTCCAAAGTGGCTCATGAACAACGACTTTCCCAAAGCCCTAACACCCTTTGCTGCGTCCTCCGTCTGTCCCGGCATGGGGACTGAGCTCAGTGTGGTTAGTTGGTCGGTCTGTCATTTGCTGAGACTCTGAAGCTGAGGTCTCCCAAACTCCTCTGGCAAACAAGAGCGAGTGCCAAACCCTCACTCGCTGCAGGTTATTTTTAGAGCCATAGCTGAGAGCTTGTTAGTTAAATCCGATCAGGCTTTCCTCACCAAAAAAGGAAGTGTTATTCCCCCGACCAGCTCTCGGAGCGACCTCTGTGCATCGGGCCTCAGACCCCGCACAAGCTGGAATTGTTGGACAGAAAGTCCTGGCGTGTCCACAGCACTGTCATCCAGCGGGGGCCACTCACTGGGCAGTGGCTTGAGCTTGGGGAGGGCTCCCTCTCTGGCCGTGAAGCACCCCTACATCCCTGCAAGGTTATGGTCCTGCCTCAGTTGTGCGGGGAGAGTGGAACTGGCTTCTTCCCATCTGGCTTTGTGGTGTGTGAGCAGGCATTGGCAAAGGGCTCTGGGTTGAGTATCCATGCATGTGTCTCACCCCCTCCCCAACATGCAAACCACCCCTAGTCTGCCCCAGCACCCTGGGCCCACCCCCAACTAGGTGCGTGGTCTGTGAATGGGCAGAGCCAGGCAGTGTTCCAAGAGGGTGGTGGCTCAAGAGCTCAGACTCTTCCTGATTTGCTGGCACCTTCAGCAGGAGCTAAGGAGCAGGTGGAACCTCTCCCCTTGCAGGTCTGCACTGTCCATCTCACAGGTCCATGGTAAACCCTGGGTGGTTGCTGGGAGGAACAGATGGACCAAGATCCATGCTTTGGCCATTTGGGCCAATATTTTGAGAATGTGTGCAACTGAGTCTTTTTATGGAAGTAGGTATGGGCCCGCGAGCCTCTCCACCGTGTCAGTGACCGTGGGAGCTGAGGTGAACGTGGCCCGGCTGTTGGGTTGCTGCGGAAGCTGCTCGGCTCTGTCCTTTTTAGGAAGCACAGTTACTCAGTGAAGCAGCTGTGGCACCAACGCCAGCTTGTGCATGGATGGCTCCTGCTTGGGCACAGCATCCGGGCGCCCTTCCAACTCTGCTACTCTCTCCTCACCCCTGCTTTTTTTTTTTTTTCCTGCACATTTGAAAAGTTTTACCGGAATGCATTAAAACTCTTGGCTTTGCTTTTCTGGGAACTGAGGCTTCCAGGAGACTACCAGTCTACTGGACTGGGGCTCTTCCCCCTGCGAGTGTGACAAGGAGGCAGCTACTTGTGTCCCTGGCAGGAAGCCTGCGTCCCCCACCTCCTCTCCCGCTCATGTGAAGCCACCAATCCCCCTCACCTCCCTTTCCCACCCCCAGGAGTACCCCACCCCCTCTCCTGTCCATGTGAAGCCACCAATCTCCCCCACCTCCCCTCCGTAGGTCTCCTGGCCCACAGCACCTCCTTACCTTTGGTGCTTGGAGAAAGTGAGGGCTAAGCATGGGCAGTCAGTCCACCAGTTAGGGGCACAACCTGGGAATTTATGGGGAGAGGCAGACACATACCTTGAAGCTGGCTGTTGTTTCTGAACAGTTCAGATGCTCAGAATCAAGGAGGCTGCTGACTGCACAGAAAGGCTCCAAGCAGGCTTGCTCCTAAAAGAATATGTCAGATGATCAGAGACCGTCTCAAGTAGAGAACAAACTGGTCCCCTGGAGTTTCCCCACTCTCTTTCTGAAGGTTACTCACACCTACCCTCCACAGCATCATTCAAACAGGTGTGGCCCTTCAGAAGAGAAATGAGCTCTCTGCAAGGACTGCTTCAGTGTAGTCCTTTCTTGAAGCAGCGTTTTCACATGTCAGACCTAGCGTGTGTGGATTTATTGGGATGCTCACTGAAGATAAACCATCTTAAAGGTGGCGGGAAGAAGAGGGAGTTGTGAACGTGCCTTGCTCTGTGTCTGCTGCATTGTCTCGAGTTCCAGATCGCCACCATGGATGTCATGGTGGGACCAGTGGTGTCCCACCAGACAGCATTCGTAACGCTCTGTTGGCAATGGGGAGACCACTCTGGATTTCCAGTTCTCCGTTCCTCATTGTTGACTTGAATTTAACATTTGTAAACAGTAACTTCTGGCCACTGAGTGACTCCCATCTGCACTGTTTGTGTTAGGAATCTAGCTTTTATAATGTTAACTTTTCAACCCCAGTACACTTGTGTTGGTATTTTTTTTTTTTTTGGTGGTGGGGGGTAAGATTTCAGAAGTGGAATGTAGCATGCTAGGGATGTGCACAAAAGTATTTTGCATGTTTTTTTTTCTTGTGTGAATTCTACTTTTTAGCAAAAATAAACCCCCCAAAACAATATACAAGTGCAGAGTTCTCTGTGTAACGTTTTTTCATGGGACTTCAAAAGATGCTTACTTGTACATGGCCATGAGTAAAAACTGGAGACAAAACAAAGCATGCAGTGAGAAGACGCCTGAGTCCCTTGCTCTCTTATTCAACAGCAGCTTCGATGTGGAAATAGTACAAATGTTTTGCCTTCAAAGGGAATTTCTCAGATAAATAATAAACTGAAGCCCAGGCTTTGCCTCCTTAGGAGGGTATTTGGAAATATAAGGAACACAGACTTGAAGGATAAATATGTTTTGGTGCAAAAAAAATTGTTGGGGAATCCACATATCCTCTTATTTCTTTTTTATAAAGGTTTACTTAGCTACTTGGTAGTCAAATATTTCAGATTTATTTATTTTTATTGTGCTCTTAGTGGCTTCATTTAAAGTTGCTGCTGTTCCTTCCATATTACTTATTTTTAAATGAGCTGAGAATGGAATCTTCTCCTGGCTATTTTTTTTAAGTAAAAAAAAAAAAGAAGAAGATCCTTAAGAAAACCAATTCATTCTCTTTCAAGGTGTTTTTCTCTTGGCATTACTTACAAAATAAAAAGGTGTTAATATGTTTAATTTTTAGCACCTGACTCATTTTGGGAAGCTGTGCAATTACTAATGGACATTTTAGTACTTTTTAAAGTTACAGCAATTTAAAGATACTTGATGAAGAAAACAAAAGTCTTGTAGACTCAAAAGCATGTATACATGGAGGGGGCTGAGAGATTCTGGAGCTTTTCCAGATGAAGGACCCAAAGCCTGGAAAGAGGAAGTGTTCCCACGTCACACGCAAGCAGCTGGGGAGGTGGCAGCAGGTGCCCTGGCATCAGCATGGACTTTGACATGAGCAGACCAGGCCCTAGAAGGAGGCTCTTGAGCACCACCTGAGCGGTGTTGGGACCATGTCTCCTGCCTGTTTATCTACTCCTACACGGGGCTGATAAGAACACCTGTCTCCCAGGATGTCTTGAGAACCACCCACAGTATCTTTTGAAAGAAAATTGACATCCAAATGTTAACACTCCTTTTTCCCAATGCCACCGAAGATTCATTGGGAAAATATGAGGCAATAAGGAATACACAACCCGAAACTGTGAACCATAAGAATGAGAGTTTGATTTCATTAGGTTGAAGCAATGTTTGTACATTTTTTAAAAAGATTTATTTATTTTTATTACAAAGTCAGATTTATAGAGAGGAGAAGAGATAGAGAGGAAGACTTTCCGTCTGATGATTCACTCCCCAAGTGACTGCAATGGCTGGAGCTGAGCCGATCTGAAGTCAGGAGCCAGGAGCTTCTTCCATGTGCTGGGTCCCAAGGCTTTGGGCCATCCTTGACTGCTTTCCCAGGCCACAAGCAGGGAGCTGGATGGGAAGCATGGCCACCAAGACTAGAACCAGCGCCCATATGGGATCCCAGTGCATTCAAGGTGAGGACTAGCTGCTAGACCACCATGCCGCGCCCCAATGTTTAGACTTTCTTCACTGAAGACCAGAGGACAGGAAAAAAGAAATAGTTCATTTTTTAAAAGATTTATTTTATTGGAAAGGTAGATTTACTAAGATAGAGAAAGATCCTCCTTGCACTGGTTCACTCCCTAAATGGCCACAATGGCTGGAGCTGGGGTGATCTGAAGCCAGGAGCTTTTTCTCACAAGGAAACAGGGTCCCGAGGCCTTGTGCCATCCTCTACTGCTTTCCCAAGCCATAAGCAGGAAACTGGATCAAAAGTGGAGCAGCTGGGACATGAACCAGTGCCCATAAGGTATCCCAGTGCTTTAACGGGAAGGAGCCAGTTGAGCCATCATACTGGGCCCTTATGTATTCTTTTTACAAATACTAGGTGCCTACTAGGTGCCAGGCATCACATTAAATGTTGAGATTGTGGTGTGAGCATAATAGGCAAAAAAAAAAAAAAATTCTCTGCTCTCATGGATGGATTAGTTCTAAGGAGAGACATTGTGACTGTGTGGAGCTACGCCAGAGGTGGGCGTTTGACTTAGCAGTGAGGCTTCTGGCTGGGACGCCCCTGTCCCACACTGCTTTGCCTGGGTTCCATGTCTGGCTCCTGCTGCTGGCTGAATCCAGCTATCTGTTAATACAGATCCTGAGAGGCCACAGGTGATGACTCATGTGCTTGGATCCCTGCCAGACCTGGAATTGATTTCCTGGTTGCCGGCTTTGACCTCAGCCCAGTCTCAGCCATAGCTTGCATTTGGAGAATGAACAAGTGGATGGGAGTTTGCGCATATGCACTCTCTCTAGCAAATAAATAAGTACCTTTAAAAGCTGCTCTATAGGGTAATCCTAGCATGAGGCTGGACTCATTAATGATTCATTAATGATCATGATGTGTGTGAAGAACGGGTTCTAAGCCATCATTGTGTATACTGTTCACCCTACAGACAACTAGCCCATGCACCAGGAAGATGTTTGAGTCCTTGGTCCCTCAGCAGAGCTGTTTCATTTATGTGAGCACTGTGCTGCTCAAGTTTGGAAGCACTGCCCCAAGTACTGATTTAGACTTTGATGGGACCACCCCAAGGTCAGTCTTCTCCAATGTTCTGCTCACATACGGAAGCCATTCAGATGACCTGGGCAGAGCAGGTGCTCCTCAGTGAGGGACAGAGGCATACCCTGACAAACCCATCATTGAGTCAGCATCTGCATTGCCCCCAGTTGGTGACCCCTGTAGCTTCATGAAAGAGGACTAACCACACATCATTTTTGCATCGTTGTAAGGAACGGGGATGAAAGACAGTAAATTACACCGTCTATGTCAGGGACCCTCTGCAGGATTTTCCATGCCACCCACATGCTCTGAGGAGCTTGGCTCTGTTGTAGGGTGGAGAATAACACAGACAAGTCCCCTACTTTAATCGAGCTTATGCTTAAGGGAAAACTCGGGTAACCAAAAAGTAACGCATAGTCAATAAAAACAGGTCAACACCATGGTGTGTAGTAGGTTAAGCCTCCACCTGTGGTGTCAGCATCCCAGATGAGCTCTAGTTTGAGACCCACTGCTTCACTTTCAATTCAGCTCCTTGCTGATGAGCCTAGCAAAGCAGCAGAAGATGCTCCAGGAGTTTGGACCTCATTACCAACCTGGGAGACCTAGATAAAAGCTCCTGGCTTCAGACCAGCTCAGCTGTAGCAATCATTTGAAGAGTGAAATAGTAGGGCCCGATGTGATAGCGTAGTGGTTAAAGTCCTCGCCTTGAATGTAACGTGATCCCTTATGGGTCCCAGTTCTAGTCCTAGCAGTTCCACTTCCCATCCAGCTCCCTGCTTGTGGCCTAGGAAGACAGCCGGCCCAAGCTTTGGAACCCTGCACCTGTGTGGGAGACGCGGATGAGGCTCCTGGCTTTGGATTGGCTCAGCTCCAGCCATTGCAGCCACTTGGGGAGTGAATCATCGGGCGGAAGATCTTCCTCTCTGTCTCTCCTACTGTCTATATATCTGCCTTTTCAATAAAAACAAATAAATCTTTTTTTAAAAAGAGTGAACCAGTAAATGGAAAATCAATCTGTCTCTTCTCTCTCTGCACATCTTTTCAAATAAAAACAAAATTAAAAAAAAAGAATCAGAGACAGCAAGGGTTATGGGAACATAAAACAGGGTGATGTGCTGGCAAGAGGTAAGCAACTAAAAAAAAAAAAACTAATTTCTTTGGAAGAGCAACAGAGAGAGAGAGAGAGAGAGAGAGCGAGAGAGAGAGAGCAAGCAAGATCTTCCACCCACTGATTCACTCTCCAAATGACTGCAGTAGCCACATCTGGCTCATGCTGGAGTCAGGAGCCAGGAACTCCCATCTTGGTCCTCCACATAATTGGCAGGGGCCCAGTGCTACCCTCTGCTGCCTTCCCAGGCACATTAACAGGAAGCTGGATTAGAAGTAGAGTAGCTAGGTCTCAAATTGACACTCCCATATGGGATGCCAGCATTGTCAGCTACAGCTTTGACTCATGACACCACAGCACCTGTGCTAGTAACTGCTTGTAACCTGGTGCTCAGGGGAGACCCTAAGGAGAATGATGGGAAACCCTCCCACACATGGGAAGAAGGGTGTTCCAGACATAAGGGGAAATAAACAGTGGCATTAAAGATTTAGCAGTCTCGGCCCAGCAGGGTCTCAAGGACTTGAGCCATCTTCTGCTGCTTTCCCTGGCTGTTAGCAGAGAACTGCATCAGAAACGGAGCACCTGAGACACAAACCAGTGTCCATATGGGATGCCAGTGTCACAGGCGAAGGATTAGCTGGCTACACTACCCCATCCCATGCAAATTCGTCAAATCACCTTTTCCATTTGCACGTTAGCGTTTCCTTTGTTTTTTTTTTAATTGTACAAATCTTATTTTTGAGAATTTTTACATATTTGATTAGGGTGTGAAGGGTCAAGGACTAGAGGAAAGCGGGTGAAACCACTGTTTTCACATTTTCTTTTTTCCTTCCTATATCTAGGAGAAGGGGAGAGATAAGGAGAGAAGCCACGACCAGCCTCCCAACCATCCCAGGTCCCCGTTGTGGGGCATGCTGCGAGGGTCCTGCTCAAGTGGTTTTGATAGTTCAACAGTTGCTGCTGATCTTTCCACTCCAAATTACAATGAAATCTCTCTAGACTCCACTGGCTGACATAGTCCACCTTAGAGTCTCCATTAGGCAGACGCATTTCTACAAATACGTGTCAGTCAAGTGATCTACTGGCCATGGAGACCAGCATCCCCCACCTCCACTTCAAGAGCTCCAGGCAGGACATGGATGTCCATGACCGGAGGCAGCAGGGGGCCAGGCTGGTGGTCACTTCTCCAGGGACGCGTAGTTGAGCAGCTTCTTCATCAGATCCACAAGCAACAGCAGCATGAGGAGGCAGCAGTAATACTTCAGGCCCAGGGTGTCCAGGGTGTCTCCCTCGGTATACTTGGCCTTCAGCAGCTCCAGGTAGGGTGCCCACTTGTTGCCCATGACCTTGTAGCAGCAGGTGAAGCAGCACACAGGGAGGATCGTAGCAGTGGCTCTCTGGCTCTCTCCGGCTCTGGGCTCTGCTGGGTCTCGACTCACGACGTGGATTGCTGACTGATTTATATATAGCCCAGCTTTTCCTGTTTCTAGCTCCAGGCCAATTTGTTGCATAAAGCAGAAATATAGAGACTATTTCCATTTCAAACTAGTTTTTATTTATTTTTATTGGAAAGGCAGATTTACAGAGAAGGAGAGATAAAGATCTTCCATCCACTGGTTCACTCTCCCAAATGACCGCAACGGTCAGAGCAGATCCAGTCTGAAGGCAGGAACCAGGAGTTTCTTCCAGGTCTCCCATGTAGATGCAGGGTTGCTAGGCTTTGGGCCATCCTCCACTGCTTTCCCAGGCCACAAGCAGGGAGCTGGAAGGGAAGTGGAGCAGCCAGTAAATGAACTGGTGCACATATGGGATACTAGTGCCTGCAAATGGAAGAATTAGCCAATTGAGCCATTGTACCAGGCCCGTGTTTTCCTTCCAATGGAGCACTTCAAAGTATGAAAGCATCCCAGCATTTGTGGAAGGACTGTTAGAGGGCACCCAGTGAGCCTAGGATGAAGGAAGGAATTGCAAGTAGGAACCTTGTGTAGGTTCCCTGCAACAGAATCCCTTCCATTGTATTTGGGGCCTTCTGATGAGTTGCAGAAGGAGGCACTGGAGAAGCAGGGGTTGATGGGAGAAGGGCCTGAGCAACATGACATCCAAGTTATATGGCGCTATGTTTAAAAAGATGAATGTCAGTATTAAACTCATTTCGGGTGAGAAAAGTGCATCTTCACAAATGCTTGAAGTCACGGGTTTCTAGGTCTCCTTCCTCCAACATCTTGTTAATCAAGTTATCCAAAAAGCTTGCTGGCCTAGGAATGTCTCCTATTTGCAACCTGGGTCTCCCACTCCTCTAAGAATATTCCAGTCATCCTTCCCCAAGAGCCTTGAGGTTGGGCTCTCTGGTTCCTGTAAAGCTGCCATGGACTCAGGCTGGTGGAGTGAAGGACACACTGTTTGCAGGATTCCAGTGCCGCGGCTCATGCCCTGTGTTGGGATTTCACACTGTGTGTCCAGGGCTGTCCACTGAAGTTTGGAGGGCTAGGTAGGAGACTGAAGAAATGGGCCTGCAGCTCCTGCCAGCCAATGCGTGCCCACCTTGCTCCATCTCCTAGTTGATTTATTACTGTCGCACAAGCCCAGATGCTGCTGCATGGTGCGGTCATGTTAAGCTGCAGGCTTAAGAAGAAAGAAATGCTGTTACTGAAGTCCCAGGCAGTGGCTAAGACCCACGCATGGATACCAGGTCCTTGGCTGGTTGTCTGAAATGATCATGGAATGTCGTCACTTACACTTGAGTCATCAGAATGGGACTAGGGGAAAGGAATGCGGTTGGGGCCTGCATTTTCTATCAGTGTGGTTCTTGGCACTTACACATTTCTATTTATTATTATTATATTTATTTTGGACCCAGAGCAATGGTTCAATGGCTAAATCCTCACCTTCTAAATTGAAGAAGCTCCAGGCTTCTGGCTTCACATCAGCTCAGTTCCAGCCGTTGTGGCTACTTGGGGAGCAAACCAGCAGGTTGAAGATATTTCTGTCTCTCCTTCTCTCTGTATATCTGCCTTTCTAATAAAAATAAATAAGAAACAGAGAGAAATATCTTCCAATTGCTGGTTCACTCCCTGAGTGACCACAACAGCGGAGCTGAGCTGATTCAGGTCTCCCATGTGGGTACAGGATCCCAAGGGTCTCTCTCACTATCTCTCTCTTACACACACACACACACACACACACACAGCCTTTGAATTAAATATTTTTAAAGAAACAAATTATTTGTGAATTATGAAAAAGGTATACATGGATCCTAAAATATTCACCTTCAAATAAAATTGTATCTTAATCACATTGTCTCATTAATTGCATCAAACTCCCCCACAGTATATTCACTTGCAGCCCTGGTTCTAAGAGAGCTGAGCCAGGCAGCGGCCACTGAGAAGGGTAAAGTGCTGTACATTTGGAGGTGAATGAGGCACTGTCCTTGCCCCACACTGCTCACAGCCCGCTGGCAGAAGCAATTGAATTACTGCCCAGTGTCACTATCACTTGCAAATCATGGTCCCCCTTTTCTGCAAAGCAGACCTAGAGATAAAGTAGATGCATGTCCTCTTGGGGAGTTTCTGCAGCCATTTGAGAAGTGGACCAGCAGTCAGAGAATCTTTCTCTGTCCTTCTTTCTGTAGATCTGCCTTTCCAATAAAAAGAAATGTTAACACACACACACACACACACACACACACACACACACACACACACACACACACAATCTTGATGCCCTGAAGAAGGCCCCTGTAATCATGCACAGTGTGTGTTCCCAGGCTGAGAGGCAGAGAGCCAGGTAGGTGCCATGGGGCCCATTTAGGAGGGCACTACCCCAGACTGGCAGTGGGCAGAGGCTGGCATGAACAACTGAGAGCAGCTCAAGTCGAAGCAGAATTAATACTCTACTGAACTACCCTGGCATGTATTTGTTGTAGTTGTTTAGATTTGTTTTTATTCCAAAGGCAGATTTTACAGAGAGAAGGAGAGGCAAAGAAAGATCTTCCATGTGCTTGTTCACGCCCCACATGGCTGCAGCAGTCAGACTTGAGCTGAACCAAACCCAGGAACAAGTAGCCTTTTCAGGGTCTCCGCCCAAATTGCAGGGTCCCAAGGCTTTGGGCCATCCTCTTCTGTTTTCCCAGGCCACAATCAGGAATCTGGATGGGAAAGGGAGCAGCTGCACTCGAACTGGTGCTCACAGGGCAGGCCTGCTTTGCAGGTGGCTTCACTTGCTGTACCCCATGCCAGGGCCGTCTTGCCAGGGTTGTACTTGAAGTGAGACTCATTGGGAGTTTTACTGCTTGTTTACTCTACTTCTGATGACTTCTGGGGAGGGAATGGAAGGGTGAAATCCACTGAGTGCTAACTCTGCTAACCACACTGCGTAGACAATGGGTTGTCTGTCACAGAGAGCTACCAGAACTACACACGATTTCCAAAATTCGTGCATCAACATAAACTTAGCTTTTTGTGTAAGACAAACAAACAAAAAACACACACATTCTTGTTTTTGTTGTTTTATTTGAAAGACAGAGACAGCTACACACACACACACACACACACACACACACACACAGAAATCTTCTATTTGTGGGTTTATTCCTCAAATGCCTTTAATGCTGGGGTGAGGCCAGAAGCCTGGAAGTCAATCTTGGAATTTCCACCTGGGTGGCATGGACCCAGATACTTAGTCCATCACCACTGTTTCATAGCACCTGCATTAGGAGGAAGCCAGATTGGAAGTGAGGCCAAGACTCAATCCAGGTATGCCAATATGAGATGCAGGCGTCCCCAGGCAGTTTCCAGAATTGTTCCGAATGTGCATCCCTAAATGTAACCTTTAATTCTGTTTTCCAAAGAATGTTGAAGTACCCTCAGGGTATCTGAGTTCATTTTTGCATTTTCCCTGGGAGATCGATGTTTTTCTTTCATCTTCATTTCAAAATATATAGAAGCTTGGAGTCTGCCTGGTTGACAAACTTGGCCCAGAATTAAACGCCAGGGAGTGCCTCCAAGCCCTTGACTCCTGCGGGTGTATCCCTCCCACCATGACACAGGGCTGAGCCCGTTTCTGAAGAGCATCTCCAGCAGATGGGTGCAGGAGCAGCCAGGAAAGCAGCTGGGGCTGTCTTCAAGGTCCAAGGAAAAACGGAAGCAAAAGGAGGAGACTTGCCGTGAGATCTTTCCAGAAAGTTCTGGGAAGGGATTGCTGCGTGAGTCCTGTGACTGGCCTTGCAAAGCTGCTGAATGTGGTCTTGGAGCAGTGAGTGCTCCTGGGACAGACTTTGGGAGTGTCCACTGAGATCTGCTTCTTGCAGTTTATAATTTGCTGTAAACAGGGTGCTGCTCCTAATTAAACCTGTATGATCACGCCTGAACTTTTAGGAAATGAAATTTTCTTTTTATGGTTCTCTTCTCAGTGACACACACACACACACACACACACACCCCAGAGCCGTTTTCAATCCAGGAGCCTCTTTAATCTGTGGGGCCTTGACTCCGTGACTCTGGACTGCAGCATAGAGTCTCAGACCCAGGCACCACGCCCAGCAGGTGCTGAGCCAGAGGACCCCTGGCCTTCACAGCATGTCTTGCAGCAGGAGGGTCTCCGATTCTAGGTGGCAGGGCGCTAAGGTTCCCCAGACACGGTTCTCTGGGCTAAGATGGATTGCGAGGTAGACCCCTCCAAGTGTCTACTTCCTCTCTTGGAGACTGGGGGAAACCACCTTAGTTGGAAATTGGCAATAAAAGAAATGAATGGGTTTAGGTATCTTTAATTTTTACTCATTAAGAGAGGAATATGTGCTTATTAAACAAAATGTGAAAAACACTACCAGACACAACCACCACTATTTAGCATTTTGGCTGATCTTCTAGCATTTAAACAAAGCCTGAAGGGCGGACGTTTGGCCTGGTGAGGAAGCTGTGAGTCGGGATGCCTGGGTCCCATGGCCCAGTGCCTGGGTTCGATACCTGCCTCTGGCTTTTGGCTCCAGCTTCCAGCTCAGGCAGACCCTGGGGGACAGCAGTGATGGTTCATGTCACTGAGTTGTTACCACCCATGCGGAGACCTGGACTGAGTTTCCTGCTGTCAGATTTGGCCTTGACTCAGCTCCAAAAGATCCTTTTTAAAACATTTGTTCATTTATTTTATTTGAAAGTCAGAGAAAGAGAAGGAGGAAGGGCAGGGAAGGAGAGAGAGCGAAATCTTCCGTTTGCTGACTCATTTCTTAAATGGCCAGAAAACCCTAGGTGTGGCCAGGCTGAACCCAGGAGCCAGGAACTCTGTATGGATCCCCTACATGGGTGGCAGGGGCCAAGTACCTGGGCCATCCTCTGCTGCTTTCCCAGGCACATGAGCAGGGAGCTGCACTGAAAAATATGCAGCCAGGACCCAAACGGCTGTTCACGTGGGGATCTCGCAGTCTCAGGAGGAGGGGTAACCTGTTGCATCGCAATGCCAGCCTCCAGAATGAAATCTGTATTCACCTTGAACACGTTTCTGATGTGCATGTGACAAGTGATTATCACGTTGCTAGTTGCAGCTCCATGGGGAGGCTTCACAAATCCTGCTGGTCTCAGAGTGTGCAGTGGGCAGGGGGTAAAAACTGGCACAGGAAGGGCAGCGGCGGCCATTTCCAATAGTCACAGAATCCAGAACAGTCCGCTGGGAGAAGGGCCACTCCAGGGGGAGGAGCAAATAAAAACGTCCCGATGCACTCACAATTAGTGTTGGAGAAGGAAGTCAGTCATTAGCCACCTTCTGACACCCCAGCAATTAGCCAGTCTTGGGAGGAGAGCAGGTATCTCCAGAGAGGTGCCAAATGAATAGGAGATAAGAGACTATAAAAAACGAAAAGGCTTTTGGTCTTTCATCACAGGATAATCCAATGCACGAGAATTAATGGCGAGAGGCTCAGTAATAGCCTCCGTGAGGAAATCGAGCAGTGTAGCAGGATATCCTTTTTCCGCACTACAGCACCCAATTCTTTCAATTTTATATACAGCGGAAGCAATTAAACGTACTCCAAAGAAACCCGCAGCTGCCTTTTCCTGATGGCCCCATAAGCAACCATTGCTATTGTTCAACTTCCGGCACGGATCTAAGGTCACTGCGCTGGCTGGCAGAGGTGCTTCTGATAGCTTTGGGCTCACTTCTCTGCTTCAAAACCTACACGGGGATCTCGAAGGAATTCACCCCTCATCTTTGTCACACGCTGACCGGTGTGAGCGGCTGTCCAAAGGCAGTTCTTTTATTTGTCGTAGAACTCCAGCACATGATCTGGCACTAGTGTCTTTTCTAAACTTTACGAGACTGAATCACGAGTTGCTTCTTTTGTTGATGTGTTTACATGCAGCTGAGCTGGGCTGCCCGGGCATTGATGGTTAGCATCCGTGCTGTGCTCCATTCAGGGGATCGTGAAGAACAAAAGAAATTCAACTCCGGAAGCCCGGAAATGCCTTGTTTCTAACTAGTGACCTCGACTACCTTATATTGCCTTATCGAGGCAATAAAACACATTGAAAGTCATCAGTTTTTTTTTTTTCAAGAGTTATTTATTTTTTATTGGAAAGGCAGATATAAAGAGAGGAGAGACAGAGTAAGATGGTCCGTCCCGATCTTAGGGCCTGGCGGCGTGGCCTAGAGGCTAAAGTCCTTGCCTTGAACACCCGGGATCCCATATAGGCGCCAGTTCTAACCGCAACGGCTGGAGCTGAGCCAATCTGAAGCCAGGAGCCTGGAGCTTCTTCCAGGTCTCCCACATAGGCGCAGGGTCCCAAAGTCTTGGGCCGTTCTCGACAGCCTTCCCAGGCCAGAGCAGCATAGGAAGCAGGGCTGTCAGGATTAGAACCAGCGCCCATATGGGGATCCCAGCACATTCAAGGCGAGGACCTTAACCTCTAGGCTATTGTGCTGGGTCCGAAAGTCATCAGTTTTTAAATGTGTATTTTTTGTTTTCCACACTTTAACCTCTGTGAGATGGAGAGATCCTCAAATTGATGACATATCATGGTTTAACTGGCAATGCCTTTTTTTTTAGTTGTACTTAAAAGTAACAATTTTGATTATGTAGTAATTTATACCTTAGTTTTGATGAAATGTGGTATACTTACATCAGATTAGTCTGATGCATTATTACACATGTAATGATAAAATAACTTCTGTTGTTGAGAAAAATGTTCACATCCACCAAGTTCATGAGAACTTGGTGGCTGAGTGTTATGGCACTGTGAGTGTTGTTTGGGAAGCCTGAGTCAGGTGCTGGGGTGCTGGTTCAAGTCCCAGCTACTCCATCTCCACTTGGCTTTTTGCTAACACATCCTGGAAGATGGCAAAAGATGGCTCAGGCCTGTCAAGCATGAGGGAGGCTCCTGGCTCCTGGCTCCTGGCTTTGGCCTGTGCTCAGCCCCGGCTGTTTGCTGCAGGCGTCTGGACAGTAAACTAGCAGATGAAGGGTTTTTTTTATCTCTCTTTCTCTGTCACTCTGTCTTTCAAGTAGATAAAAATAAGTAATTTTTGGCCCAGCGCGGTGGTGGCGCAGTGGTTAGGGTCCTCACCTTGCACGCCCGGGATCCCATATGGGCGCCGGTTCTAGTCCCGGCAGCTCTGCCTCCCATCCAGCTCCGCCTCCCATCCAGCTCCCTGCCTGTGGCCCAGGAAGGCAGTCGAGGACGGCCCAAAGCTTTGGGACCCTGCACCCGCGTGGGAGACCCGGAAGAGGCTCCTGGCTTTGGATCGGCATAGCATCGGCCCGTTGCGCTCACTTGGGGAGTGAATCACCGGACGGAAGATCTTCCTCTCTGCCTCTCCTCTCTGTATATCCGCCTTTCCAATAAAAATAAAATAAATCTTTAAAAAAAATAAGTAATTTTTAAAGAGAAAGTTATATATTAAAATGAAAACTTGAATATATGTTTTTCATAGGACTCTGACTTCATTCTTAAGCATGTTGCTTTCATTTTTGTCCCCCCAATTTTTTTTATTATAAATAATATTTATTCTTAAAACTATAAAAGCAATAATGTCCTTGTGGGGACACAAAGCCTACTGAAGAAAGCACTAGTCTGGGCCAGAATCATAGAATGCCAGCATCCCATACGAGTGCCAGTTCAAGGGTTCAAGTCCCGGCTGCTCCACTTGTGCTCAAATTCCTTAGTGCACCTGGGAATGGCAGCAGAGGATGGCCCCAAGTATTTGGTCCCTTGCTACCGACAAGGGAGACCTGGATAGAGTTTCAGACTCCTGGTTTCACCCTAGTTTAGCTCCAGCCATTGAGGCCATTGAGGCCATTTGTAAACTGGAGGATAAAATGACTTTCTCTCTTGCTTTCTGCCTCTCTTTCTGTTTCTGTAACTGTTTTTTTTCTAAATATAAAACAAATCTTTTTAAAGGATGTACTAGTCATTCACTATACAAACACCAAGAATATTGCTAAAAACATTTGTTTTCTTAAAAAAAAAAATTGGGCCTTGGCAAGATAGCCTAGTGGCTAAATCCTTATCTTGCATGTGCCAGGATTCCATACGGGCACAAGTTCATGTCCTGGCTGCCCTACTTCCCATGCAGCTCACTGCTTGTGGCCTGGGAAAGCAGTGGAGGATGATCCAAAGTCTTGGGACCCCGCACCTATGTGGGAGACCTGGAAGAAGTTCCGGGCTCCTGACTTCTGATTAGCTCTACTCTGGTCATTGTGGTCACTTGGGGAGTGAACCAGTGGATAGAAGATCTTTCCTTCTGTCTCCTTCTTTCTGTAAATCTACTTTCCAATTAAAAAAGAAATTCATTTTATTTAATTCAAAGGCGGAACTACAAGGGGGACTGAGAGAGAGAGAGAACGTCTTCCATCCATTGGGTCACTCCCCAAATGACCACAATGGCCGAAGCTGGGCCAGATCAAAGCCAGGAGCTAGGAGTTTCATTTGAGTCTCCCATTTGAGTACAGGGGTCCTAGCACTTGGGGCATCTTCTTTTCCAGTCACATTAACAGAGAGCTGATTGAAAGGGACTCAAACTGGTACCCATATGGATGCTGCTGCTTCAGGTGGCAGCTTGATCTGTTATGCCACAGTTCCAGCCCCTGCTGCCAACATTTTGTCTTTATTCTTTTTTCATTTGTTTGTGTAAATACATACATTTACATGTACCTTGCAAAATGCTCTCCAATATATATAACATTAAAGAAATACCTAATTCTTCAAAAAGATTTATTTATTTTATTGGAAAGGCAGAACTGCAGAGAGAAGGACAAACAGAAAGAAAGATCCTCCATCTACTGGTTCATTGCCAAAGTGGTTGCAATGCAGAGTTGGGCTGAATCCAAGTCAGGAGCCAGAAGCTTCATCTTGGTCTCTCACATGGGTGCAGGGTCTTAAGACTTTGGGTCATCCTCGACTGTTTTCCCAGGCCACAAGCTGGAGCTTATGGGAAGTGGAGCAGGTGTGATATGAACTTGTGCCCATATGGGTTCCTGGTGTGTGCAAGGAAAGGATTTAGCCACTGAGCCATCATCACACTGGGCCCAGAGAGCTGATTCCTTGAGCAAGCCAAGCATTAGGCTCCTGGCTTGTAACTGGAGTAGTACTTCGCTGGAGTCCATAGGAGCAGGTGCAGGCGTGCCTTGGTGAACAGCTGATGCACAGCCCCAGTAAGTTTCACTTTCACCTTAGCACATGAATGAAGCTGTAGCTTGGCAACCCTGGTGTCAATGGCAACTGCAGCAATGGCTGCCCCCTGGGGCAGGGTAGACAGGAAGGGCACAGAGCAACACTGCCCGTACTTGAAGGAGTGTGTGATCAACTCCTACCTTTACAGGCAGAGGCAAAGGATTTCAACAACCCTATGGTCTAGAGATTCTGCTTTGATTCCTGTATATTTTTAAGGATTTAAAACACTTGTTCATTTTTATAAATATTATGACAGAGATAAAAATTTAGAGAGAGAGAAGAGGAGACAGAAATATTTTCTGTCTGCTGGTTCACTCCCCAAATGGCCACAGTGAGATAATGGTCAGGGCTGAGGTAATCCAAAACCAGGAGCCAGGAACTTCTGGATCTCCCACAAAGGTGCAGGATCCCCAAAACATGTGCCATCCTCCACTGCTCTCCCAGGCCATAAGCAGGGAGCTGAATGGGAAGCAGAACAGCCCACACACAAACTGGTGCCCATATGGGATGCCAGTGTCCGCAAGATTAGCATGCTGTGTCACCGCACTGGCCCCATCATGCCTTATATTTTAGTACCATCCACACTGTCCTTCCCTGGCTGGGAGGCTGGAGGAGCCCCAGGTCCCCTGTAAGTGAAGCAAGCTCTGAAATCATGTTTGGGAAAAAGAGAGGCACAGCTAAGCTATGCAAGTATGTCAATTCTACGGGGATCAAAACCTGTGGAGATTGGGCTGGAACCGTGGAGGCTGGTTTTCTGGGAACAGGTGGGACTTCAGCATTCCAGGCGGGAGGACAAGTGAATGAGTGTGGGCCACTGTCAAAGACACTTGGGAGGCCAGTCCAATAGAATGCAGCCGTGCAGTGGTGGCTTCCAGACTGGGCGGGAGTGGTGTTTCATTATGACAAGTCTGGAAAAACTGGGTAAGATTAGTCAAAGGAGGAAATAACCCATTAAGAGGAAAGGTAGTATAATTTAGCTAAATAGCAAGGAAGGCAGGCTTTCAGATGGGTAGCAAACTAAACGGAAAATCTTCCACATTTAAAAAGGAACCCTGACAAGTATCGGCTGCTGGTTAAAAATAGATTATGGATCTCCAGGAATGGACCGAGGGAGGTTTTTGTTGTTTTGTTTAACCTGCTTGAGAAACAGAGATAGAGCAAGTTAACATTTACTGATTCATTCCTCCGAAGCCTGCAGTGGCTGCAGCTGGCAACTCCATCCGGGTCTCCCAAGAGGTTGGCAGGAGCCCCATTATTTGTGCCATCACTGCTGCCTCCCAAGAGCCTGTGCTTAAGAAAAACTGGGAGTGGGGACCAGAACTGGAAATTAAGACCAGAAAGCCCAATAGGGGACATGGGTGTCTTGGTTGCCAGTTCACCCAGGTACTCCAAGGAGTTTGTCTTAAAGGGCAAATGGAACCTTAAGCATCATTTGTTGATGTAAGTTGTTCTGGGGCCAATGCCATGGTGTAGTAGGTTAGTTTGACTCTTGTAGTGTTAGCATCCCATATGGGCACCAGTTCAAGTCTGGGATGCTTCACTTTTGATCCAACTCTAGGGTGATGTCTCTGGGAAAGCAGCAGAAAACAGCTCAAGGGTCAAGTGTTTGGGTTCCTGCCACCCACTTGGGAGACCTGGATGACACTTCCTGACTTTGGCCTGGCCCAGCCTTCACCATTGTGTCCATCTGGGCAAGACTCCCCATCTGTCTTTATCCTTTCTCCCTGTAACTATGACTTTTTTTTTTAAATGATTTATTTATTTTTATTACAAAGTCAGATATACAGAGAGGAGGAGAGACAGAGAGGAAGATCTTCCTTCCACTGATTCACTCCCCAAGTGACTGCAATGGCCTGTGCTGTGCCAATCCAAAGCCGGGAGCCAGGAACTTCCTCCAGGTCTCCCACATGGGTGCAGGGTCCGAAGACTTTGGGCTGCCCTCAACTACTTTCCCAGGCCACAAGCAGGGAGCTGGATGGGAAGTAGAGCTGCTGGGACTAGAACCGGCACCCATAAGGGATACCGGTATATATTCAAGCCGAGGACTTAAGCTGCTAGGCCATTGTACCGGGCCTTCTAATTTCCAAGTAAAGAAAGAAATAAAGATTAAAAAAAAAAAAAGAAGAAGTTATCAGAACTAAGTCAAATGATATTTCTGTCATTATCATGCATGGCATTTGTTAACATCAAAAAAAAAAATACTGAAAACCAAAATAAAAACAAAAGCAAACTTAAAAACCTTTTCTTGGTTGATAGAAATAAGAAGAAATGTCTATTAGTAGAGATCAAAATAAAGTACTGTATCAACTATGTTACCTGCTATCTACTTATTTGAAAGGATGATAGAGAAAGGGGAAGCGACAGAGATATCTTACATCTGTTGTTTCACTCCCCAGTACCCAACAACACCAGCAGTGACTCCATCTGGGTCTCCCACCAGGGTAGCAGGAACCCAAGTGTTCGGGCCATCATCCAGCCATGCCTTTCAGGTGCGTTGACAGGGAGCTTCACTGCAGGTACGAGGTGCCTGGCTCAAGTTCGACAATGGAATACCAGTGTCCCAGTTGGTGGCCTAACCTGTTGCAGTGCAATGCTTACAGCTATTACTGTGTCCTCTATCTTTTTTTTTATGATTTATTTTATTTTTATTGGAAAGGCGGATATACAAAGAGGAGACATAGAGAGGAAGATCTTCTGTCCGATGATTCACTCCCCAGGCGGCCGCAACAGCTGGAGCTGAGCCAATCCGAAGCCAGGAGCCTCTTCTGGGTCTTCCACGTGGGTGCAGGGTCCCAAAGCTTTGGGCCATCCTCGACTGTTTTCCCAGGCCACAGGTAGGGAGCTGGATGGGAAGTGGAGCTGCCGGGATTAGAACCGGCACCCATATGGGATCCCAGGCGTGCAAGGCGAGGGGACCTTAACCACTGTGCCACCGCGCCGGGCCCTGTGTCATCTATCTTAAGTGAATGCTCATGTAGAAATGAGTATCTAACACAGGAATGGTGTTTGTGTATTGTTTGCTTCGAGTTTTTAAGCTTTTAAGGACAGGTGCCTACTATGATGCTCACTGCATGAACACTCAGTGCCCACTGCCTCCCTATTGGTGTTCCAGGCAGCATGTTGGCTTCTAAGAAATACTGAAAGGACAGGAAGACAGTTCCTATCCTATGTATCTTGGAATCCAGCAACAGAGACAGGTCCTTCCAGCCCACTATGTGGACAAACTTGTATTCTTGGTCACATTGTCTACACCTGCCCACACCTAGGGGCTGTGGCCTGGTACCAGTGAGGCCACGGCAGTAGGCACGGGGTGCTTGTTAGTGACTCTGCACTCCTGAGCCAGGGTTTTTATCTCTCCAGTTATCTCAGCCTGAAGCTGTATCACAGCATCTTGTTTTCCTGATTCACAAAGTGAATCAGACACCAGGGTTTCTGGAATACTGACTCCAAAGGAATTCTTGAGTGGAATCAGTGTTTAGGGGATTTAGAATCAGATATGGGTCTTTCATCTGTGTGTGTGTGTATTTGGAATATTGAATATATATTTATTAATCTTGAAATTGAGTATTAGCTGATTAAAAATTACTTGATATATATATATAAAATTACTTGATATATCAGTACACACATATTTAAAATTTGTTTTAGAAAAGATTTTTTTATTTGTTTAAAAAAGTTGTAGAGAGAGAAGAGAGAGAGCAGGGAGAGAGCACGGGAGATATCTTTTATCTGCTAGTTTATTCCCGACATGGCTGCAACAGTCAGGGCTGGGCGAGGAGCCAGGAGCTAGGCATTGCATCTGGGTTTCCCATGTGGGTACAGGGGCCTAAGCACTTGAGCCATCTTCTGCCACTTTCCCAGGCACATTAGCAGGAAACTGGATGGGAAATGGAGTAGTGAGGACTCAAATCAATACCTATGGGATTTGGGTGCAGGTGGCTGGCAGGTGGCGATTTAGCTCACTGTACCACAATGTTGGCTTCTATTTTCTTTAACAATTTACATTTACTTGAGAGGCATCAGTGTGCTCCTGTCTGCTGTTTCACTCCCTCAAATGCTATAATAGTGGGGGCAGGGCCAAGCAGAAGTGGGGAGTCTGGAACCTAACCCAGATGTCCCACTTGAGTGGTGTGGACCCAGGTGCTTGAGCTGTCATCTCATGGTCAGCAGGATCAGAAAGCTGGACCCAGAAGCAGGGCAGTTGGGACTTGAACTCGGCATTCCAATATGGTAGGCAAGCATCTCCCAGGCATTCTAGCTGATAGATCAAACATTTGCCCTTCATTTCACAAACTTTATTCCCACTGCTACAATTTCTGTTTTATAGAATGTATATTACATAGTCACAAACCTTCAAAAGCTTCATAGGAATATGTGTATTACGAGAAAATGATGCATGGAGCAGCTGGCATTCGAACCAGTTCTCATATGGCCACTAGGCTCTCCTGCTGGGTCCCCAAAACAACTTTTTATTCCATTTTTTACACAACTTTTGAATGTACCCTTATGTGTGCACATGTAAGCAGGAGTGTACATATTTTATGTAGTTTTACCCGGCTAAAAAGCAGCTTGAGTATGCCAGGTCTTAAACCTCCTGTGGAGGCAGTGAGCCAGTGGCAGGATGGGGGAAGGACAGGATGTGCCTTGAGTTGAGCCGGAGCCAAAGGGAGGCCTTATCTCCAGGTGCTTGGTAGGAGGAACTGTGGCCCTCTAGGCAATATGTGATAGCTGGAGAGCAGTGAGCAAACAACAGGTGGTGGTGCAGGAAAGCAACCAGCATCATCAGATTGTCCTCCTGGGGAGCAGGGCTGCAGAGACTGCACAGAGAGCTGGGGGCAACCGAGGGTCCCCATACGCAGTGCTCAGCAGAATCTGTGCTGCAGGGCTTGAGCTGAGGCCTGCCAACAGGCAGGTCAGCAGCCCAGGCTTTTCCTGAGAAAAAGGCCAGCAGTTCTGGGTTCCAGATCAGGATTTCTCAAGTTACCAGCAAAGGCAGAAGGAAGCTGACTGTTGGGCTAAGGACATAAGCTCTGGGAATTCTTCCTGTTCCAGGGGGAGGACAGAAGTTGTACAGAAGGTCAGGCAAAAGGGGAACACAGAGACCCTGGACTGGGTAGGACCAAAGGACCTTGTGGCCATAGCCTCATAAACCATGTGCTTTAAAGCAAAGAGGAATGCAAATGGAGTAAGGGAGAGGCTGATGTTGTGGCACCGTGAGCTAGCTTTTGCCTACAGAGCCACTGTCCCATGACATCAATGGATTGCTCATTGGAGTCCCGGCTGCTACACCTGCTAACGCACCTGAGAAAGCCACGGAAGACGTCCCTGTACTCGGGTCCCTGCACTCCTAATGGGAGCCCAGATGGAGTTCTAGCCTCCTGGGCTTCAGCTTGCACCAGCCCTGGCTCTTGTGGTCACTTGAGGGAGTGAATTAGCACATGAAAGAATCTTTCTCTTCATCACTCCACCCTTCAAAATAAAATAAGTAAATCTTCACCTAAATGGGGTAAGGGAGAAGGAGGGAGTTGTTTATAAGTAAAAATAGGGAAAGAAAACATCATGCCATGACAAAAGAACAAACTCTGCTTTACATTTTTTTTTGTTTGCTTTGTGTACTGAAGTATACTCATGCATTTGTCTTTTGGTTAAACACAGCTTCTGATTTGGCTGGGTTGCTCAAAACCATCATGGGCTATCATTAGCCAATAAAATGATGCAGTCGTGTTCAGGTTGAAAAACAAAGGTGTTTCCTGCACTGTCCACAACACTTTATCTTTTCATCCTTGGAGTTGAACACCTGGAGAGTCAGTGCACCAAGGGCTGTCCCTTCTCACTGAGCGCTAACTTATCTCCACATGCACCCAGACTCAGGGCTGCCTTGTGCCTCATAAAATCTTTACAACAGGAAAATGACTTTGGACGGATTAACTCGGATTAATCCACTGAACTTGGATCCCTAAAGGCAGAAGTCCCCATGTCGCGCAAACTGATGTCACCCACAGCTTCCATGGCCAGCCTGCACCCTCTGCAACCTGGTCATGGTGCCCTGAGACCCCAGAGAGTTCTGAAGAGCTTGGAGGAGAGGTCCTGTTCACTGCTCGCCTGTCTCCCAACTGCCTGCTAGTGGACTGAGGAACTGAGAGGCTGTTCAAGGGAAAGAAGATGCAGGGAAGAAGATAGGATAGGCTGTGATGGAGGTGTTAATTGGGGGGTAGGAGACAGTGTGCTGGAGGAGCCGGGAACTTTGAGGATGAACAACATGGCTGCCTGACTTGGGTCTGCCATAACTCCCTGGTGTGGAACCTGTTCCTCACACTCCTGCCACAGAGGAAAAGCTCCATTTCCAGCCTTTTAGATGAACCTACTTTGAGGAAGCCATCGGAGCATGTTCAAGTCGGACCTGCTGCCTTTGAGTGTGGGGGCCAGACAGTACGTGGCCCACACGCCTCCCTGGGCTTCCCGGCTGCTGTGTTCATTTAGTGGGCAAACTGGAGAAACAGGTTGGCATGCACACACATGCCAGACCAGAGAACCCCAGACCTGCTTGGTTGTGTGAGAGGAGTTAGACTGGGTAGTAGGCAGTTAGGGTATTCTGGGTCCCCAAGTCATTTTTTTCTCAAATATAAAAGGGAATTTCCCCACCAGGTCTTGGATTCACCAGAGCACGTCTCGCAACACAAGTGCACATCTTAACTTATCAGGAACATACTTCTCCACCTGAAGGATCAGCCCCATTCTGTCTCCTGGCCAATGCCAAGAGGCAGGCTTCACACTGGCCTCTTTATCATTAGAAAGGGACCAAGGAAGTTGGCCAGTGACACCTTTCTGGCCTTTTGTCCCAGGGCCAGGTACCATGGAAACCAGGAATTTTCTTTGTTTATGGAGTTTAACATCTTTGAAGTAAACCTTTAAAAGATGCTTTCCCCACCATTAATACAGGTTTTTTTCTTCCTTTTCCTCCTGCCACTACGGCAGAGGACCAGGGTCTCTTTTTCCCACTTTTCCTCCTGGTACTACGGCAGGGGGTAAGGGTCCTTTCTATCTCAGAGCCCCCTTCCCTCACTAGGACAGGAGTCTCCCTTCTCATCTTTTCTATTAAATCTTGCTTTAAAACCAAACTGTCCGCACGAAATTCTTCTTTCCTGAGAGACAAGAATTGAGGTTGCTGCCCTATTCAGGGTCAGAAACCCTACAACAGTTGCAAGCAGGCAGGCTGTCTGCTGCGATAGGTTAGGGTTGCAGGTTAGGCACTGGCTGAGCCTTTTTTTTTTTTTTTTAATAAATATTTACTTATTTTTATTGGAAAGGCAATTTACAGAGAGAAGAGACAGAGAAGGATCTTGTGTCCGCTGGCTCACTCCCCAAGTGGCTGTTGTGGCCCATATGGGAAGTGAACCGGCGGATGGAAAATCTATCTTTCCATTTCTCTGTAAACTGCCTTTCCAAAAAAACAAATACATTAAAAAATTTTTCATATGCCCCCAATTTGCTCTTACTCCAGCGACATATAACAAGCCAGGCAACAACCATTTGGACATTTCACAAGTTTGGGGACCTTACAAGTTACAACCTGTGATTGTTGGGTATTTCATGGAGTTACGCTTAAAGACTGAACTAGGCCGTCAAAGACCATCCAAGGCCTATCATAGTTGGCGTGGGTCTCCCAGCCCACTGATAGACAACTCAGCAACACAACACACATACCATGGAGATCCTGGGCCAACCGGCTTCAGTGTCCTTGAGCACTAAGTTTCCTCTTTCCTTTGCAAATTTAAGAAGGCTGGTGTGCAGGATTGTAGAAAGAAAAGCACCAAATTGCAGTGGGTGTCAAGTAGCTCTGTCATTGCTCAGTAAGATGCTCTAAGCAGGACCTTCAAGCCCCACACAGCTAGAAGACATCAGAAAAGAGAACTGAAGCAAAATGAAAAAAGAATAAATGGCAAAATGTTGACAAACATTTATTATCCCAGGAATCTAAGGGAACACAATGGCTTTTCAGTATATCCCTCCTGCTCAGTGTGTAAACTCACACTGGCACAATTTTTTCCAACCCCCAACCACTTCTGGGGCCCTGTTTTAAAATATATTTCTAAAAAGGGATTTGTTAAAAAAAAAAAAAGTGCCTTTTGTAAAAGATACCCGACACGCTCATAGAAACATTTACCATGAAGGCCACATTTTGCTAAAAAGGGGTTTATGACTTTCTAAATACCAACCCGCAGCAAGAATGAGGGGAAACGGAAGAAAAAAGGGGTAGCGAACTATATTCTGATTTTCCACAAAGAGGGTGCTGGACTCCGGGGGTTGGGGGGCACCCGAGGTCACCCGAAAGAGCCCAAGGTGGGGACGAGGGCAGTATTTATAGCGCGCTGAGCTCAGTTCTCACCGGCTCCCGCCGCTGCTCCTTATCTTATGCCTTTGGAATTCGCGCGGCGCTCCGGGCCCCGGGCCCGCAGGAGGCTGCTTCACCCCGGGCCCCGGGAGCCGGCTCGCGGCGGCGGGCACCCGGCAGGCCGCGACGGCCACCTGGCCACGCTTTCCTTCTCGTGGCCGCGGCCGCTCACGAGCCCTTGGAGTGTGAGTGTCGGCGGGGGCAGCACGCTTAGGCCCCCGGGAAGACACGGCGTGTGTGTGCGTGTGTGTGTGTGTGTGTGTGTGTGTGTGTGTGTGTGCGCGCGCGCGAGCGCATGCCAGGGGGGAGCGCACAGCGCGCTCACCGTCGGGGACACCCCGCGCGCCGGCGTCTGGAGATGGCCTCGCCACGGCGGCGGCGGTAGGGCTGCAGCGTGAGGAGAGGCCCCCTCCCCACAGCAGTCCTTGGCGCCCCCTTGCCGGCGGCGGGCCCTCCTCCCCGGCAGCAGGGCGCCGGGATCTTCGGGTTCTTGGAGCCCTTCGGGCCCTTCCGCCGTGCGCTCGGCTTCTTTCGTGGCCGGGGCGGGGCCGGCGCCGGGGCGGGTGCGCGCGCGCGCCGCGCCGTCTCGAGCCGCGCGCCCCTCCCCCCCCCGGCCTCGCACCCACCTCCCCACCCCTCCCCCGCGTGCGAGTGGCGGCGGCGGCGGCGGCGGCGGCGGCGGCGGCGGCTGCCGAGATTGGAATCCGCCCGCCGGGCTCGGCGAAGGAGGCGGGAGGAGGGAAGGGAGGGCAGGAAGGTTCTGGGATCTTAGGGCCGCGCGAGGGGCGATCGGGGCCGGGGCCGCTTGCACGCCGCCGAGGGCGGAGGCCGAAGCGGGGCCCCCGCCGCGCCCACCCGCTCCGCGTCGAGGGCCGGAGGATGAGTTCCCCGGGGTCCGGGTGAGTTGGCTGGCGGGGAAGTGCGTGTGTGCGCGCCGCGGTGGTGGTGGTGGTGGTGGTGGTGGTGGGGAGGCCTGCGACGGCTGCGACGGGGAGGCTGGCGCGCGTCGCTCCAAGGGGAGCCGGGCGCACCGAGGCCCTGGCCGAGGGGGACGGCCCGACTGGGTCCCGTCCGGGTCAGGCCCGCGGCTCGCCGTTGGGCCCCGGGCCGCCCTCCGGAGAGCTCCCCTCACCAACAACGCCGGCCCGGCGTCCCGCCACCCAGGCTCCTCTTTTGTTTTGCCCTTGCTATCCCTCCCCGGGTCCGTAGGCCGAGTTGGGGAGGCGCTGTGGGCGCCGGGCGCTGGGGCGACGTTTTTGGGAATCCTTAAATGGAAAAGGCGTTCTGGGCTGGCCGGCCCGAGCGGCGAGTGGGGGCGTTCGCCGTGCGCCCCCGGGCCGACGGGGCCGAGTGAGGAGCCCCGGGCTGGCCTGGGCGTTGTGGTTCACCTGCCGCGGCGCGGCCTGCGCGGCCCTTGCTCTGCCGGTCCTGGAGAACTTTCTGCCCGGCCGCGGGCAGCCTGTTCTCTTCGTTCCTCACTCCCAGTGGACAGGTCTGGCGAGAAAATAGAGGGGAGGAAAAAACAAAACAAAACAAAAAACACCCCCCAAAAACCAGCCTGCGCCAGGGAAGAGAAAAGATAAGTCGTATGTGAGGGACAGGAGTCCTGTGCTCGCCTGTTCTACGGGCTTTTGTTTTTCCTCTGTTTTAAACGGTTAACAAACCGTTCCTTGTGTTGCGTCGTGTAATCCTCACGGTTCACCCTGGGTGTTATATATTCCTCTACTTTTTTTTGAGAGAGGAGATCACCGCGATGCGGAAGAAGGTGCAAGAACTTTGCCTTCAAGTGAGCCGGGATTTGAACCCAGGAACACCGGTGTCGGGCATGCGAGTTTCAGAATGACCACGCAGGCTTGGCCGCCGCGGACACTTCTTGGGTTGGGGGACCTGTTTGGGTTTTTCGTCTCTGCTGTGATGGCTGTCTGGCTGCTGGTGTGGGGCTCGACCCCCCCCCCCCCGGCCCCCTTTTTGTAAAGTGGGATTAAACTTGGAGTTGAAGCAGACTGTGACTTAATGTTTATGGTTGTGGACTTGTTGGAAGATTGCGGACTGGGATTATTTAGGTTTTGGGGAGTGTGGAGCTGAAAGAGGGGGCGGTTCTGTGACCTGGGAGTGGGTGGAGTTTAGGAAGAAGGATTGAAATTTAGAACGAATTTGTAATAGGTCCAGTGCCTTTTTTTTTTTTTTTTTTACCCCTTCACATTCTGCACGGAGCCCTTCTCCTTTTCCACTGTACTTCACGTCAGCTTTTGCTGAAACATCCGGACTCCTTTGGCTGAATTCTTGTGTCAGCTGCTGTCTCAGAGAGGAGTCTTTTTCTTCTTCTTTTTTTTTTGTCCTTAACTGTAACATTTTGTGTCGTCTTTGCCTAATTTTCCAGGCTAATGGAGCATGAGTTATTCGCTGTCCTCAAAGTACAAGTGTACTGAAGACTCCTTCAGTGTCAGGACCACCTCTCTCCAATTTTTTGCTCAGTTTTTGTTTTTTTCCCCCTCAAGCTTTTTTGCTGCCTTTCCTTTTTGGATCACCCACTGAGGTTTTTAAAAACATTTGTCCTTATGTGTGAGGAGTCAGGATAGGAGGCAGCTAGGGTTTTCCAGGTCCCTGAGTTATTTTTCTCTCCCCCTGTGTCTCAATTTTATCAGAGCACATCTCCCCAAGACACTGGGGCAGAATTAACATAGCAGCTAAGACGGCCCACCTAATGCCATGTCCGGGCCACCGTCATGGAGCGGTCAGTTAGAAAGGGACGAGGAAGTTAGGAACAGAGAAACTTCTTTGTTTTCGGAGAGTCTCCTTTGAAATGGAGTTTTAAAAGGTACATGCTCCCCTGCGTGCATGGGTCTTTCCTACCTTGGAGCTCCCTCTGGCCACTGGGGCAGAAGCCACTTCCCTCTTTTCTTTGAATAAACCTTGCTTTAAAGCTGGAGTTTGCACGAAAATTCTTCCCTGTGAGACGAGGATCGAGGTTGCTGTCATGTTTTTGCGTCCAGCGTCCTACAACACTTCTGTGAAAGTCACGCATGAGCATTAGGGAAAAATGGCCCAATAGAGTAAAACTCAGTTCAAGCTGGCTCTGTCCTGGCTAATGCCATCTCTGCAGGGTGCCAGGAGTGGTGGCCAGACCTGGACTTACTCCTTGTGAGTCTCCTCGCTCCGGAGCAGCTGTGCCCCATCTGTACATTTCAGGGCCTCTTCTGGTCCACTCCTGACCTGCTGTCACGTTTGGGGTGGCGGTGCACTGGATTTCTGGTCATGTTTGTCCTTGGCTTGGAAGCTTTTTGACACACGTGGCAGGGCAAACAGGAACAACAAGAAAGAGGGTGTCTGCCCTTCCGGACCTTGAATATCCACTAGGGAGGCATCGGTGGAGGGGTGACTTCTGAAGCTAGGTAGAGTTGGGATTCTTTCAGAAGTTCAGAGTGTTCAGGAGCCTCAGACAGGCACCTGACCTTGTGCTGCTGGTAGTACTGGCAGAATCCAAGGCGGTTGCCTTAAAAATGTTCTTTAGTCTGCTGTGGAGGCTAAGAATGAACTAGACGGGAAGGGGATTCCTGAGTGACGTGTGACTTTGTTCTTTCTGGCTGTGCTACCTTGCCCTGGATAGATTGTTCAAGTCTCCCTTTTCCAGTCTAGGTCAGCTGACATGACTGAATAATGCTCCGATCTGTTTTCCTTCGGCACTTGAATCCTTTCTCTGCTTGGCGTGTGTGCGCTATAGTACCTGGTTGATCTGGTTCACACTGAACTGCCCGTTCCTCACCAAACCTGCTTCTCCGGTGTTCCTTATTTCTGTTGATGTCACACCAAACCTTTCCCGTTTCATCACATCCTGTCCGCAGCCAACATGTGTTCATTCTGCTTCCGTGATCGAACACTGCTGCCTGCTGTTCCTGCCAACCCTGAGCAGCTCTTTATGCACCTCGGGATCAAGGTTTAGGAGACCTATGAAAAGACTGGAGCAGCTTTCTTCCTTTTTCTCCCTTCAGGAGCAGTTTGAACTGGAATTTTCTGTTCCTTGAAACTTTTTTGGATCTTGCCTATGATCCCTTTCAGTCCCACATCATTGGATACTGTTTCAGTTCATTTAGTAGTAACATTTGCTTCATGTAGGTTTGCCATTGTGTAGATTTTATTTTTTTTATATTTTCCCATAAATTTTATTGAGCTATTGCATCTAATGGCACTTCATTTTCACACAGGTTTTTTATTAAAGGTTTCTGCTGTATTCGGTTATTATTACTATTATTTACTTATTTATTCATTTTTTAGTTAAGTCTGAATAATCAGGATTTTATCCTACCTGGGTTAATATTATAATTCATCTTGTCTTCATTTCCCTTTTTTATGTATTTCTACCAGTTATTCTGAAGTCCAGTTTTACTACTTTCTGTTCAGAAGTTTATTTCATGGCATATGTCTTATTCTATTTTTTTTAGAACTTGCCACATATATACATATAGCATATATGTGTATATATATATATTCATATATAGTTTGAAAGTCAGAGGGAAAGAGAGGTTCTGTTTGTTGACTTGCTCCCCAAATTTCTGCCTCATCCACAGCTGGAGTAAGTCAAAATCATGAGCAGGAACTCCATTCCCGTGTCCCACATGGGTGACAGGACTGAAGTACTTGAACCACCACCTGCTCTCTCTTAGCAGGGAGCTGGAGTCCAGGTGTTCCCATCTTGGGTGCAAGTGTTCCAAAACTGCGTCCTAACAGTGCAGCCAACAGCCCCTGGAACACCTTTTTAATGCTGTGATCCCTTTATTTAATATAGGTCAGTCCTTGTTGTCCAACATGGTTCACCTCCTTACCATTGTTAGGGACATGTTGAGTTGCACTGAATTGATGTCAACTGAAAGATGCATCATAGTTTTAAAGATAACTTTTGAAGAGTGTGTGTTTCTCGTTGTAAGAAGCTCTTGGTTGCAAGATGCACTCCAATCTCAGAGATGCTAAAACAGGAAAAATAGGTATGTGTTACTGGTGACTGATCAGAACTCCTTCTTCAGTGTGGATTTTGAGAAGGATGACTTTTAAACTTGTGGGAGTTGACTTAGAGCTCTAATGCTACCATGAGAAGTTAATTTTTAAGAGGATGGTTTTTTTTTAAGATTTAATATTTTAATTGGAAAATCAGATATACAGAGAAAAGGAGAGACACAGAGGGAGATCTTCCATCCACTGATTCACTCCCCAAGTGGCAACAACAGCTGGAGCTGAGTCAGTCTGAAGCCAGGAGCCCAGAGCCTCTTCTGTGTCTCCCACACAGGTGCAGGGTCCCAAGGCTTTGGGCTGTCCTTGACTGCTTTCCCTGGCTACAAGCAGGGAGCCGGATGGGAAGTAGAGCTGTCGGGATTAGAACCAGTGCCCATGTGGGATCCTGCCATGTGCAAGGCGAGGATTTAGCCACTAGGTCGTTGTGCTGAGCCCTGAAAGGCATACCTAGTTTTCAGTGGGAGAGGAGTGACAACGAGAAGGTCATCCGTCTTCTGGTCACAGAGGCCAGAGCTGAGCTGGTTCAGAGCTGGAACCAGGGGTTACTTCTGGAACTCCTATGTGGGACATGCTCTATTGCTCTCCTAGGCGGTAAGTAAGGAGCTGAAAGTGGGCCAGCCGAGACCAGAACCAGCGCCCATATGGGGTGTGGAGGATTAGGCTGTTGAAGCACCACATGGACCCCAGAGTGCCTGTTTGTAAAAATATCTGGAAGACAAATCCACCCCTCCCACCCACGTTGTGTTTTTTGAAGAGACCGCTAACTAGGGGTGAGGAGATGAGGTGTTCCACGGGGTCCGTTGCAGGGGTTCAGTAGGCTCGTTGAACTAAGTTAGTATGGACAGTTAAATGTAGAACTAGCTGATAAACATAGACCTAGCTAGTAAACTTTGAGGAGTTAAGGACACTGTTTTAAGGAACTCTTGTTTTCTCTGCTGTGGAGGCCTTTGTGGTTGCTCCTCTCCCCTTTCTTTTATGGTATGTTTTATTTATTTTAAAGGCAGAGAGCAGGTGAGAGAGAGATCTTATTCTTCCATCTCCTGGTTCATACCCTCAATGGCTGCAGCAGTTAGGGCTGGGCCAGACAAAACCAGGAGCTTTGTGCAGGTCACTCACGTGGGTGGCAGAGGTCCAAAGTCTTGCTTTCCCAGGTGCAGTAGTAGGGAGCTCTGAGGGAAGTGGAACAGCAGGGGCTGTATCTTGGTGCCTTACCTGCTACGCCACATCGCTGGCCCCTGTCGCTGCCCTTCCTACTTTGGTGCTTAGGGTGCACATTGTTTTCTTGGAGATTTGGTACACTGTTAATGTCACAAACAGTGTGTATTGGCTGTTGATTTATTTGTTTATTTTTAAAGATTTATTTATTTTTATTACAAAGAGGAGGAGAAATAGAGAGGAAGACCTTCCGTTTGATGATTTACTCCCCAAGTGACCGCAATGGCCAGTGCTGTGCCGATCCAGAACCAGGAGCCAGGAACCTCCTCCAGGTCTCCCATGCAGGTGCATGGTCCCAAGGTCTTGGGCCATCCTCAACTGCTTTCCCAGGCCACAAGCAGGGAGCTGGATGGGAAGTGGAGCTGCTGGGATTAGAACTGGCGTTCATATGGGATCCCGGTGTTCAAGGCGAGGACTTAAGCCGCTAGGCCACGCTGCGCTGGGCCCTGGCTGTTGATTTATGCAGGGGAAGAGGACAGCTGTCAGGTGTATGCTGAAATGAGCACCTTTTTAGATTTGGGAGACTAGTTATGTAAGAAGGAAGGCTGAAGGCTTGAACCTTTGGGAAGCTCTTCTGCCCTGGCCAGGCCAGGATGGTGGTGTGTGCTTAGGGCCTGAAATGGATAGGACTTGGTAACTGGCTGTGTATGGAAGGGCAGAGGGTTGGTGAGAGATGTCCCAGGTTTCCCTCTGGGTAAGCAAGGCACCTGGTGGTGTTGACTGAGGAAACGTTGGTTGGTTGAGAACAGCACAGCTTTGATTGCATACTGTAGAGGGGTCTCGGAAGCAACTGGCAGAATTCCCCTTGTGTTACTGGGCTGGACTGGAGGTGGGTGTTGGGCAGTGAAGACCTACCAGATAAACTATGTTCCACAGTGGGAGTTGGATGGTGCTCTCAAGTGAGTAGCTTGCAAGGGGAAAGGTCAATTCACGTTAACCTCCAGGAGAAAATACCTCCCTGCCACCACGGCTGGGTCAGTGTTCTCCACTTTTCTAGCTTCATTTTCAGGCCTGTGGTCTCCTGGCAGAGGAAGCTGGCAGGTGACTGCATGTTTCCCTTGGCCTGACCTCTGTGGATCCAGTAGGAGAGCAGAGCCTCTTCAGGTGTATGCACGTATATTTGTATTTGGATAGATGTATTCATTTGAAATACAGAGTTACAGAGGGAGATCTGCTGGATCCACAGATCTGCAGTGACGAGGGCTGGGCCTGGCTGAAGCCAAGAGCATCAAACTCCTGGTCTGCCACGTGGGTGGCTGGGACCCAAAGCCATCTTTTGCTGCATTGCCTGATGCGTTAGCAGGTAGCAGGATTAGAAGTGAACCAGTGCTATGGATGGTGTCTCAGGCGACAGCTTCATTCAGTGCACCACAGGCTGTCCTGTGCCATGTCTGGCTGCCCAGGGGCTGTGTCTTTCAGGAACCGTTCAGGATGGGTAGAGGAAGGATGGCTTTGGGCAGGTTGAACAAGGAAAGTCTTTGTAAGATATAAATAGGTTCTTTTATAAATAGGTCATCATCGGAGAATCTTAAGAATTGTGAAGGGTCTCCAGCAAGGTCATGGAAAATATGTATTGTGGAAAGCACTGTACATGAATTTAAAGTTTTTTCTTTTATCCACCAAAATAAACCTATGTTTTTATTCCATTTTTCCATGAAGCTTTGGAAACACCTGGTACACACATAAACACTTTGGCATGTGGCTTTCATGCTTTGGCCCTTTCAGCAGTAGCAGCTCTGGTGTGTGCAGCAGAGAACCGTAACAGAAGCCCTGAGAAGCACCACTTGGAGGCCTGGTGGAGAAGACGGACATTAAGTAGTTAAACCGTTCCCTAGTTCTGCTGAGACTCATGCCAGGGCAGCCCGGGCAGCCCACTACATGGTGTGGCTAAGGACACTGGCCTACGCCGGGTGCCTAGCCTTGAATTTGTGACTTGTGGCTGAAAAGTCACTGCCAGCCACAGCATCAGTAACAAGGGGAGTGGTCCAGGACCAGTGGTGTTCCTCCTGGGCTCTGCTGTCTTATCTCCTGTTTTCAGCATCAATTTTCTTTTTGTTATTATTCTTGGGGTAAGATTTATCCATTTTAATTTTTTATTGGAAAGGCAAATACACAGAGAGAAGAAATTACAGAGAAAAGATTCTCCATCTGTTGGTTTATTCTCTAAGTGGGTACAACAGCTAGAGTTGAGCTCATCCAGAGCCAGGAACCAGAAGACTCTTCTGGGTCTCCCACGTGGGTGCAGGATCCCAAGGTTTTGGGCCGTCCTCTGCTGCTTTCTCAGGCCGCAAACAGGGAGCTGGATGGGAAGTGGAGAAGCCAGGACATGAACTGGCACCCCTATGGGATCCTGGCATGTGCAAGGTGAGGATTTAGTCCTAGGCCGTTTTGCTGAGCCCCCAGCATTAATTAAGTGTTTGAAGTGTTGTGAGAGTAAATTTTCAGTCATTCCAATTTTGGAACAGACTTGCATAGTTGTGCTGTTTTATGCTTATTAAAATGTGCAGTTTTCTTTCAGTTTTATTTTATTTGAAAGGCAGAGGGACCGAGACCTCTCATCTGTTGGCTGACTCCCCAGATGCCCACAGTAGTTCTGGGTTTGACCAGGTTGGAGCCAGGAGACCTTGGAAACCCAGCCTGGGTATCCCAGGTGGATGGCTATAACCCAAGCATTTCAGCCATGACTGCAACCTTCTGCGGTGTCCGTTAGCAGGAGGTTGGATCAGAAGCAGTACCTGGATTCCAGTCAGGCAGCCTGCTGAGTGTGCTTCAGGAGGCCCTGTGCCAAACAGTACCGACTCTGTTAGTTCTGAGTAGCAGTTAAAATTCTTTGTAATGTATTGCCAGAGTCTAAAATTTAAAATTTGGATTTGATTGAGAATATATCAGATTCCTGGCTAAAATATGATCCTAACAGGACACTGTTAAAATTTTGACGTTTTTAAAGTTTTCAACATGTCTGTATTTTTACAAAGCACAATTTTAAAATGCCTTGAAATAAAGACATCTCAAGAGTAGCTATGCTGCAGAATCTTAAATATGGCCCCAATCAACAAAGTGCAGTCACTTGATGACAGATTTTTTTTTTTCTGTGTCTCTGCATTTCACTGAAGTTCCATATAATAAAAGTATTGGGTAAAATTGTATGTTGAATTTGTGTATCTTAGTGAAGAAAAATGACTACTCTCCTGAAATAATGCTTTAGTCATCATTCCTACTTGTTAAATATTTTTCTCTGGTTTCCTGTTTGCTTACAGTATGAAATCCAGAATCTCTCAGATTGGCCTGCTCTGGCCCAGCCAGCCTTTTCTGCCTCGTTCACTTTCTCCTCTTTTAAAGTCTCCTAAATTACTTAGTTCTGGCTTGAGTTCAGAATCCTTAAGTCCCGACTACTTAGACCTTAGACATGACCACCACTGGGAGCCACTATCAGGTGAGGCTTGAAATATGACTAGTCTTGGTTGCTTCTCTTCGCTTTTCAGCTGAGCTCCAGTGAAGTGAGGCTAGTCCAAACGAAGTGCTGTAAAAGTGTGATTACGTACCAGATTTGAAGACAGCAAAAGGAGAAATGTGCTTTTAAGATATGGCACTACTTAGGATACATGGAATTAAAGAAATATATTCATGAGTGTATTTCACTTGATTATCTTTGAGTGTTTAATGTAATAACCAGAACCTTTAGTAAGAAATGTTCAGCTGGGCAGGGCTGAGTTTGGCTCTTGTGCCCTGGTTCTGTCGATCGTGACGTTAGGACTCCTAGCATGAGCCGGTCCCCTTGGTGCGGCCTCCCTCAGCAGCCCAAGCCTCAGCAGCCCTTCCCTGCAGCATTATTTGAAGGCAGTATTTTGGGGATTTCTTGTACTGTCTGCTAATATATTAGATTTCTTTACCAATAAGCCTTCTTTTTTTTATGTTCGTATGCTTGGTCAAACCTCAGTATAATTTGCTTAACTGGATGCTACAGAAATTACATATTCTTATGGTCGAAACGTAAAACCATACAAGCATGAAGTGGGCAGCAATAACCCCTCCCCTGCTTACTCTGGCCAGCCTTAAAGAGGAAAGGCTCTTCCCTGCCTCTCTTTTCCAGTTCCGTTTTTTTCTTTTCCTTGCCGCCTCCCCCAAAATAGAGTCATCCCGTGTGTCCTTCTCTGTAACTGTTTTCATGGACTGGATGGGGACTCTGTCAGTCCACTTGGTTTTCTGTTCTTTTTGGAAGCACATAGCATCCCATTTCATGTTTTTTTTAATTGACTCCCTCCTAATGAATAACCAGGTTTTTTTTCCTAATCTCTCCTTGCAACGTGCTGGCGAAACAGCTGTATTCAAGTTAGGAAATTTGTTTGCTCTGAGTATTAAAAAAAACCTAAAAAGGTTGGGGCCGGTATTGTGGCAGAGCAAGTAAAGCTGCCCCTCTGTAACGCTGGCATCCTATATAGGTGCCAGTATCTGTCTTGACTGCCCACTTCCGCCCCAGCTTCCTGCTCACCGGCCTGGGAAAGCATCCGAGAATGGCCACGGAGAGACCTGGAGGCTTCGGCGTGTGCCCTTGTGGCCATGCCGGGAATGAACCAGTGGTGGGAAAGTTCTCTGTCTTTTCTCTGTAACACTCTTTCAAATAAATACATTGTTTTTAGAAAGTGGAAATTTTAAGTTCAAGTTCTCTGACTCCCAACTTGTAGGCTACTTCCTTAGTTGCAGAAGTAGAGATGTGTTTGTACATTGGACGTGCTTAGAGTTTGTATATCGTCGTGGTGGCAAGGGCTGCAGACTGTGGTGCTGAGGTGAAAACATTTTGAGCTGAAGGCATTTGAGAATAAGCTCAGCTTCCCCATCTCCTCCAGTCCCTCCAATCTGTGTGTGCCTCAGAGCTGAGTAAAATAATTGCACCGGTTGTCAATGTCCTAGGTTTTTTTTTTTTTTTTTTAAAGATTTGTGTGTTTTTATTTATTATTTGAAAGTCAGAGTTTTGGAGAGAGAAGAATCAGAGATAAGGCTCCTCCATCCTCTGGCTTACTTCTTAAATGGCCAGACTCACTAGAGTTGGGCTAATCTGAAGCCAGGAGCAGGAGCTTCCTCTGGATCTCCCGCATGGGTGGAGGGGCCCGAGGACTTGGGCCATTCTCTGCTGCTTCCCCAGGCCGTTAGAGGGGGCTCGGTGGGAAGTGGAACCTCTGGAGCTCGAATTGGCATCTGTGTGGGATGTTGGGGTGAAGGCTTAGCCTGCTATGCCATGGCACAGGCCCCAGAGGTTTTTACAGCCAGACAAGATTTCAGTCTCCTTGCTGGAGAAGAGTGGGCACCACACGCAGATATCTAGTTGCCATGGTTCTCCTAAGGGCCCATTTATCTTTCCTAAAAGTCACTTCTTTTCATGCCAGTGCCCTTTCTTCACCCTGGGTTGCTAATGTATGACAGGTAGGCCCCAGCTGTAACACTCTGAGCCACATGTTTTTTGTGAACTGGTCCATAGGCAAGTCAGGATCTGTAGTCTGTTTTTGTCTCTGTAATTCTCAGGTTCCAGTTAGCCTAAAAGATAGAGGAAAATCTTTCCTTCCCCAACAGTGATCACATTGGTTTTTCATTGGCTGTTAAGATGAGGATAATGAGCAAAGTTAGTTTTTCTATCTAAATATTCTTAAATGTGAGGAGCATAAGTCCAAGTAAGTGGAAAGTTCCTAAATTTGCTCCCCAAAACCAAAAATTATTAAATAAAGTAGAATATGCTATTAGACTTTATTCCTAATGTACAGTAATGTACTTATTAGGGGACGGCATTATAATTTTAATTATGCTAAGACCTCACTTTCCCTTGAATTATTCAGTTTTCTGGTTTTATCAACTTATTGGTTTGTTTCTGGTCATGCCACTGACAACGGAGGAAGTTAGTGTGAAGTTAAATAATTACACAAAGAGATACTAACTTATAAAGGAAGCCTGGCAGGCCAGCATTGTTGCATGCAGGTTAAGCTGCTGCTTAGGCTGCATCGTATTATCGGAGTGCTGGTTTCAGTCCCACTGCTCTACTGCTGACTGGGACTACAGTGGACGATGGCCCCTGCCCTCAACATGGAAGGCTTCGGTGGAGGCCCGGGCTTCTGTCTGCCCAGCTTCCACCATTGTGGCTATGTGGGACGTGAACCAGCAGTGGTAGGTCTCTTTCTGTCTCTCCCTCTCTGATGTGCTGCTTTTCTTTTCTTTCTTTTTTTTCTCTTATAGATTTATTTATTTTTTTATTGGAAGGATTTACAGAGAAAAGGAGAGACAAAGCTCTTCCATCTGCTGGCTCACTCCCCAAATTGCCACAACGGCCAGAGCTTAGCTTACCCGAAGGCAGGAGCTAGGAGGTTCTTTCGGGTCTCCCACACGGGTGCAGGGTCCCAAGGCTTTGGGTTGTCCTCGACTGCTTTCCCAGACTGTAAACCGGGAGCTAAAAGGGAAATGGGGTGGGCATGACATGAACTTGCGCCCATATTTGATCCTGGCACGTGCAAGGTGAGGACTTTAGCCACTAGGCCACCGCACCAGGCCCTGATGTGCTGCTTTTCAAAGACTTAAGTAAATCGTAAGGTATGTTTACAGTGACTTTCCATTTATTTGGATACCAGTAACTAACAAGGTTAACTAACTCTTGGCTTATATGTTTAGTGAACTATCTGTGACTTACTACATTTGCTTCCTAGGTGTGTGACCTTGAGCTACCAGTGAATTTCTTTAAGCCTCATTTCTTCATTCAATATGGGCATAGCAGTGGTCCTTCCCTCTAGGTTACTGTGAGGACTCTAGGGATCAGTATGCATGTAATACTGTGCTTTTCACATATACTTTGAAAAATGTTATTAAAGATAATATTTGTTTAAAAGAAATAACTTGGAAAGTTGTTACCAGCAGATTTGAGGGACCAGTACTGTGATGCATTGGGCCAAACTACTGCCCACGACGCTAGCATCCCGCCGTGGGACTTTGCTTTGGGTCCCAGCTGCTCAACTTTGATTCAGCTCTCTGCTAACGCCTCTAGGAAGGCAGCAGAGAATGAACCAGTGTTAGGCCCCTACTACCCGTGTGGGAGACCGTGATGAAGTTTCCAGCCCCAGGTGTTGTTGGCTATTTGGAGAGTGAACAAGTGGATGGGACATCTCTCCCCTCTCTGTCACTCTGTCAAATAATAAATGCTTAAAAAAAAAAAAAACCCCGAGTGGCTGTATTTTTTCTTTAAAATTTTCATTTCTTGGGCCCAGCGTGGTGGCCTAGCAGCTGAAGTCCTTGCCTTGAACATGCCAGCATCCCATATGGTATCAGTTCTAATCCCAGCAGCTCCACTTCTCATCCAGCTCCCTGCTTGTAGCCTGGGAAAGCACTTGAGGATGGCCCAAAGCCTTCGGACCCTGTACCTGCGTGGGAGACCTGGAGGAAGTTACTGGCTCCTAGCTTCAGATCAGTTCAGCTCCGGCTATTGCAGTCACTTGGGGAGTGAATCATTGGAAGGAAGATCTTCCTCTCTGTCTCTCCTCCTCTCTGTATATCTGACTTTGCAATAAAAATAAATAAATCTTAACTTTTTTTTTCATTTCATTTGAAGGACAGAGATATGTCCCTTTACCAGATGCTCACAGCAGCCAGGGCTGGGCATTGCAGGTCTCCCAAGTGGATGGCAGAGACCCAAGCACATAAGCCATCATCTGCTCTCTCTCTCCAGGTTGTGCACTGAAAGGAAGCAGAAATCAGAACTGTTGAGGGGAGACCTAAGTCCAGGCAGGCACTACAGTAAGAGATGTGTGGTCTCAGGCTGTGACTTAACCACTGAGCTCAGTTTCTGTCCCCATTTTCTGAAAAAGCAAATTTGAGAGGCTGTGTATGTAGGGTCCTTGAAAATTTAATTATCACTTAAAAGATTATTTTTGAGTGTTAGTTACAGAGAGGGGAAGTGAGAGAATGAGAATGGGAGATAAGTCTTTCTGTTTTCCATCCTTTGATTCGTTTCCAAGATGGCCACATCATCCAGAAGGCAGCAGCCAGGAACTTCTTCTAGGTCTGCCTCACGGGGTAGGAGTGCAAGCACTTGGGTGCTGCCTGCCCAGATGCGTTAGTAAGGAGATGGATCAGAAGTGGAGCAGCCAGGACTTGAACTGGTACACATATGGGATGCTGGCATTGCAGGTGGTGGCTTTACCCGCTATATCATAAAGTCAGCCCCATGCTTTTTCTGTCTTGTGCATAAAGGTTTGCCTCAAGTTAGGTGTAAGTAGTATATAGAATGAGACTTTGTTTTTGTGAATGTAAGCTGGGAATTCAGTTGGGAAGTGCAGCAAGGACTGTGCACTCTGAAGAAAGCCCTCAGAACTTACTGGGCCATCTTTTCCAGGGCTTGAGATGGGGCTGAGCTTGTGGGTAAGGAACTGTGCAACAGTCCTACAGTGGCCTTTGGCCTGGATAGCGGAATTTTTTGCCCACTTCCTTCTCCCTACCTTAGAAGCTTAGTGTGTGTGTTGGGGGTCAGTGAGACCTGGACAGTACAGCGGATATCAGTGAAAATTGAATGGATTATCTCTTACCTGGGCTATAGGCTTTATGCAGCTGCCTGGTTTCTGTATGCCTGCTTCAGCCAGCAGTGTAGACGCTGGGATGACAGTGGAGTAGCCTGTATTCATCTTGAAGTGCTGTTCGTTCCCATGAGTGATGCAGAACAGAACTGAAGTTTGGACGTATTGTGAGGGCTGTCTTGGCTGGACAGGCTAAAGGACTTAGAAGAGGTGGAGTGAGAGACAGGCAGTGGGTGAGCCTCTGGTCATCCAGGAGCTCTGCCTGCCCCAGAAGAGAAGCCATCGTTTGGCTGATGTGACGTAGACTGCGGCCACTGCCTCAGCACCGGAGTGCCCAGAGCCTGAGTCAGCTTCTCCTGCTCTGCCCTCCCTGCCCTGTGAGATCACTGGTGGCCCTTCCCCCTCAGCTGTTAGACTGTGGGCCAAGCTCGAGTTTGGAGAGGAAAGCAATGATTATAAGGTTGAATGATAAGATTTTTTGTTTTGTTTTTAAGGATTAATTTATTCTTGATTTGAAAGGCAGAATGAGAGAGAGATCTCTCTTTTATCTGCTGGTTACTCCCCAAATGGCCACAGCAGTCAGGCTGAGCCAATCTGAAACTAGGAACCAGGAGTTTTCTCTGAGTCCCCCATGTGGATGCAAGGGTCCAAGAACTAGGGCCTTCCAGACCCTGAGCAGAGAGCTGGGTCAGAAGTTGAACAGCTGGGATTCAGACTGGTGCATATGTGGGATGCTGGCACTGCAGGTGGAGACTGAGTAAGCTATGGTACTGGCCCAGATGATAACAGTTTAAGCTGAGGTAGGTTGGATTTGACTCGACTTTCAATAAATCTGGAAGCTATTTGCTGGAAAGCTGTGGAAAGTTTTTAAGATACCCTTCAGAGATAGGAATGGGAAATTTGACCAATTGGAGGATAAGGATTAAAGAAATACAGTACTGTTTCTCTTGTTTGTACGCATTTGAGATTCTTTCCTGATGCTACCTGAGTGTCAGATTCTCCATATGAATCTTTTATGATGTTATACTATGACCATTGTATGTTGTCAAACATATAGTGTGACCGTTTATTCTTTTTTAGACTACATTCCAGTTCTGGTCAGTGTAATTCTAACATTAAACAGTTCTTAATTAAATCTGGTTAGAATTAATAGACTACATTATATAACAATCCTTTTAGTTAGAACATTAACTCAGATACATTATTCCATAGTTGTTACGGAGGAGTTAGAGTTTATCAAACCTTGGAAATATTAACTAAAATAAAAAACACTAGTTTATTTTAGTAGTTAATTTTTACTCAGTGTAGGAGATTTTGACTTCTGTGAGTTTTTATGTTAATCTTCAGTTGTTATCCACATACAAACAATAAAGGGACAGAGACATGTATCTGAGTGGTTGTAGGACATGAGTTAAAAGACATTTCACTTCACAGTGGAGAACATGGGTCTGATTCCTGACACGTACACCTTAGACCAGCCTGCTGCTGCAGCTGCCCCGGGAGGTGGTGGTGATGGTAGTAGATGATTGGATTCCTGTGACCCAGGCCAGGAGAGTGGATAGAGTTCCCTGCTTTGGGACCAGCTGTGTGTGTGTGCGCTGCCTGCACTGCTGTTCCGCTTCCTGGGTAGCACTTTTTAGTGCACCGAGAAAAGCAACAGAAGATGGCCCAAGTGCCTGAGTCTTTGCAACAATGTAAGAGTCCTGAATAGAATTCCAACCTTCCATCATTACCTTGGCCCAGTTGGGGCCATTGCACCCATTTGGGGAGCAAATCAGTGGATGGAAGATCTGTAACTATCAATCCCTCTGTCTCTGTGTCACTTTGCCTTTCAAATAAATAAATGTTAAAAGGGAGTGGGCGGGGGGGGAGTCTGGTATTGCAGTTCAGTAAGTTGTCATTGTGGGGCCCGGCGTGGTGGCCTAGCATCTAAACTCCTTGCCTTGAACGTGCTGGGATCCCATATGGATGCTGGTTCTAATCCCGGCAGCTCCACTTCCCATCCAGCTCCCTGCTTGTGGCCTGGGAAGGCATTTGAGGACAGCCCAAAGCCTTGGGGTCCTGCACCTGTGTGGGAGACCTGGAAGAGGTTCTTGGTTCCCGGCTTTGGATCGGTGCAGCACTGGCCCGTTGTGGTCACTTGGGGAGTGAATCATTGGAAGGAAGATCTTCCTCTCTGTCTCTCCTCTTCTCTGTATATCTGATTTTATAATAAAAATGAATAAATCTTAAAAAAAAAAGTTGTTATTGTGTCACTGCCATTCCAAGGTAGAGTGTTAGTTCAAATCATGACTGTTCTGTTTCCCATCTAGCTCCCTACTAACGTGCCTGAGAAGGAAGGCAGCAGAGGATGGTCCGTGTACTTGGGCCCCTGCTGCTGCTGTGGGAGATACAGATTCCTTGGCTTCTGGCTTCCTAGTCCTGGCTGTTTTAGGCATTTGGGAGGAGTGAACCAGCTAATGGAAGAGCTCTATCTCTCTTTGTCTCTGCCTTTCAAATAAATAAATATATCTTTTTTTTTAAAAAAAAGATTTATTTTATTTTTATTGGAAAGGCGGATATACAGAGAGGAGAGACAGAGGGGAAGATCCTCTGTCCGACGATTCACTTCCCAAGTGAGCGCAACGGCTGATGCTATGCCATTCCGAAGCCAGGAGCCTCTTCTGGGTCTCCCACGTGGGTGCAGGGTCCCAAAGCTTTGGGCTGTCCTTTACTGCTTTCCCGGGCCACAGGCAGGGAGCTGAATGGGAAGTGGAGCTGCCGGGATTAGAACCGGCGCCTATATGGGATGCTGGCGCATTCAGGGCTAGGACTTTAGCCATTAGGCTACCACACCAGGCCCAAGAAATAAATCTTAAAAATAAAAAAGATAGAAATAAAAAACTTCTAGCTTCATAGAAAAATAACTGGTTTTTTAGCTAAGAAGTATAGATTAATGGGTCTGGCTCAAGTCCTCCTTGCCTTGTACGTGCCAGGATCCCATATGGGTGCTAGTTCGTATCCTGGCCACCCCCGATTCCTGTTCAGGTCCCTGCATGTGGCCTAGGAAGGCAGTCGAGGACAGATAGCCCGAAGCCTAGGGAACCTGCCCCTACGTGGGAGACCTGGAAGAAGCTCTAGGTTCCTGACTTCAGATCAGCTCAGCTCAGCTGTGTTACGACCACTTGGGAAGTGAATGATCAGATGGAAGATCTTCCTCTCTCTGTCTCTTCTCCTCTCTGCGTATCTGCCTTTCCAGTAAAAATAAATCTTCAAAAAAAAAAGGAGGAGCTGGTGAAAGTTCCTTTTTATACATGAAGAAACCATGATCTGACCAACTAGGCTAGACTACTAGTTCAAATAGGTTAATTTTTAGTTGAAAATACAAAGCATGCACACACACACACACACACACACTTCAGCATTCTGTGTCATTTCTGTTGTTTTTGTTGCCTGTTCTCCAAAGAATAGACAGATTGGCCTGTTTGTTATGTGCACAGAGTGGAAATATTTGTATTTGATAGGTTGTATTGGTTTGATGTTTGACAGTTAATTTAAAAAAATAATTTTCTTTTTAATACTGTTTACATAGTTGAGAGGGATGCACACCCATATGGGCTTGTGATTAAGGTGGGGAGGTCAGGGATGGAGGAAGGTGGGTGGAACAAATGTTTCAGGTTTTTTTCTACTGTGTCTGCAGGGATGGAGCGGGAGGGGGCTGCTCTTTGCTGTCACATTATGTCAGCATTGGGAATAGGGGACAGTCCTTTGAGGATGCCTCAGAGACTCCGACGTAGAATTTTCTAAGCATGCTACTTGAGTGGTTTTGATAGTTCAGAGACATCTTTGGTTTTGTTGTATGAGGGTTGAGTAATCTCCAAGGTCTGTTGGTTGACTGGGTTCACCGTAGTGTATTTCCAGGCCTAGGAACATTGTGCAAGCTTGGCCAGGAGAATTATCCAATCTTTTTGTTTTCTGTCCTTTGGTGAGGCAGTTGATGTCCCCTTCTGGCCTAGATGATCTGGCCTTCATGTCTTCCATGTTCACCTGGGCATACTACCCACCTCACAGACATCAGCAGCTGAGGAGACCTAGTCCTGATGCATAACACTCCAAGGTCAGGACTCACCTGACCTTTCATTTTGCCTGTGGTCAAGGTCTGAGTCCAGTGGTCTAATAGGGGAGTCTCCCAAGAAACCTTACCTGGGGTGACCTCAGACTTGACTTGTGTGTGTGCTAGCCAGTGCAGGGTCAGGTGTGGTATCTCCCCTGCACCAGCCAATACACAGTATTGGTGGATGCTGCTGCCCAGCCTGACCCAACCCCCCAGCTCTCTTGTGAACTGACAGGTGTTCTGTTCGGACCCAGCCTGGCCTTCATTCTGTCCTTTCTCTTGCCTGGTGTGTGCTGTGGGCTGGCCCAACCCATCCTCCCCTCAGGCTCAGCTCACATATATGCTAATGGGTACTATAGCCCAACCTAATCTGACCTGCTCCTAACCCTGGTTCTGGTGCTCACCAGTGCGAGCTGCAGCCAGTTTCCTAAGTTCCCTTACCAGGCCTGCTCCCAGACCCAGATCTTGTGTGTGTGTGTGGGCAGATACTGCTGCCCAGCCTGACATGGGCAGCCCCCAATCCTTGCACTCACTGGCAGGCACTGTGGCCTAGCTCAACTGGCCCACACCCATTCTGGGGCACCTATAGGTGCTATGGCCTATTCAGTCTGTCCCACCCCCAGACCCAGCTCATGTTACCTGGCCAGTGCTGTGGCCTAGGTTGGCCTGGTCTGCCTCACAGCTCCAGCGCTTGCACTCACTGGTGGGAACTACAACCCAGCAGGTGAGCCAGCCTACAGAACTCTTTTACAGACCTGTTCCCAGCCCTGGGTCTTGTATGTGCTAGTGAGTGCTTTGAGCCAGCCTGGCATGGCTCACCTGCAGTCTCACTTCTCGCTTGCTGGTGTTGCAGTCTAGCCGAGCTGGGCACGGCCCATGCCCTGTTCTGACTCTCATGCGTATCACTGGGTAATGCAACCTGGCCTAGCCTCGTCTATCACCAGACCTCACCCATGCAAATGCAGCCTTGTCTGTCCTGGCCCACCCCTAGCTCTGGCTGTTTGCTCCTTAGTGGGAGCTGCAGCCTAATAAGGAAGTTCCCCAAGTTTCTCTACCAGGCTTGCTCCCAGCCCCTGATCTCACATGTGTTGGCAGATACAGTGGCCCTGCTTGGCATGGTCTGCCCTCAGTCCTGACCTTTGCTTGTGCTTTTGTGGGTGCTACAGCCTGTCCTCACCTGACCTCCTTTCAAACCCAGCTCCTGTGTCAGGTGGTTTCATGTCAGGTGAGTTCTGTAGTCCAGCCTGGCTTGGCCCATCGGCACCTCCAGCTCTTTGCACCAACTGGCAAGTGCTGTGGTCTCACAGAGGAAAGCCCACAATTCTACGAAGTCTGCCCTTAGATCCAGTTCTTTGGTGTTCTGGTGGGTGCTGTAACCCATCCTGACATGGCCCACCCCCTGCTGCAATATGTGTGGGTGGCATCTGTGGCCTAGTTCAGCCAGGCATGCCTACCAGCCCCAGCTTTTATATGTGCCAGTGGGCCATGGGTGATGCTATTAAATCCAGCCCAGGTCTCCCATGTGGGCAGGTGCCTTGGCCTGGACCAGACATGCCCTCTGGTTTTTTTTTTCTCTAAACCATTGTGTTTCAGCTCCCTCACCTACCCGCAAGTGATCTGGTTCATGGAAGCCCTCAGAAGTTGTTCCTCCCCTTTCAAACATTCTCTCAGCTACTCCTGGTCCATCCATCCCCAGAGCCCCTTTGCTGGGCAGTCTGCAACGCCACCCTGACCTGGGGACCAGGGTGATGTGTCCCTGCCAGAAGTTCCTCACCTTCGCCATGTATTTTTTAACTAAAGGAAAATAAAAGAATAAGCAGCTCTGCTGACACACTGGTATAGTTAACACAAATTTGGCATTAACCAGACCCAGAATACCTTCCAGCTGCTTTTCTCCCAGCAGTGTAACACTTGCCTAAGTATAGGGCACTCTAGGCAGCTGCCTACAGTTGGGGCAGCTGTTAACTCCTGCTTCTCTTTTTTTGATATGTAAAATGTTAGTCTTCTTAGGTAACTTTTTGAAGAATTCTCTGATTTGCAGATCTTCCCCCGACCTTTGCTTTATATTAAGGTCAGTCAAGTACAGCTGCTTTAACATTGTTACAAAACCCTTCCCATGTAATTGCACAAAAATTGCTTTATGCTTCTTTCTCCTTTCTGAGACACACGCCGTTGAATTGTCACCACACAAACCACCTAAAAAATTTGATTGATTGATTTGGAAAGCAGAGTGTTGTGGCCAGAGGGTGTTGTGGGGGCCCGGCGGTGGAGATAGCTTGCTGGACCAGTGGGAAGCCAGGAGCCGGGAGCTTTCTCTGAGTCTCTAGCATGGGTGCAAGGGCTTTCTGAGGCACATTAGCAGGGTGCGGGATCAGAAGTGGAGCAGCTTGCGGCTTAAACTGGTGCCAATATGGGATCTTGGGATTGCAGGCAGCGGTTTTATGTGCTACACTGTGGCACACAAGCCATTATATCATATGTGGTTGATATTAGGTAGATGTTGCCATGACATAGTTATGTTACTGTGATTTTTCTTGAAATCTACCTTGTGAGATAATAAGAATAGAAAAAGACTAAAAAAATCAATTGAAAATGATAGTAAGCCCGTCTGTAGGCATGTTTTTGGAGCAACGAGAAATGAAAACCTATTTTTACCTGTTAATGGTGTTGAGTATTATTAAATTATTTTTGTTTCATAAAAGTTGCTTACATGGTAGGTTGTGACATGTTGGTGTGTAACCCCCCTTTTTCTTGAAAAGTTCGTTTCCAGAGAAGTGTTTTTCCTCCTGATTGCAAAAGTTGTGCCAACAAAACAAATTTGAGACACAAAGAAATGTGCCTGAGCCAAAGATAAAAAGTCCTTTGTGTTCATATCATGTATTCAAAGGTAACATCTGTATACATTTTGGTATAGGTGAGTTAAAATCTTACCACCTAGTGTTTCCTTTGTAAATTAGGCATTGGAGGAAATCTGGTGGGTAAAGGTGACAGAGAGTCCATCTGTGCAGTGTCAGAGTGCCTGGACTTGAGGGGAAGGGACTTCAGATTGGGGGTGGGGCTGGGTCTGTCCAACTAGAAATAGAAATTTTGGCTGTTCCTTCAGAGTCTTCATTTCTTTCTCAGCTTTGTAACTTTCAAGCTTTTAGATGTTTAAAATCTGATGTATATTTCTCTAATAATGAACTAAAATAGACTTAGGTGTGGGAAGGCAGAACTCAAGCCGAGGAAGGTCAGAAAAACAGATGGAAATAAAAATCCCAAAGTTCTAGCAAAGTGAAATGAGAAAGAACGGAATCTAAACACTGAAATTACACATCTGCTGGGCAGCTGTGCTTTCTTCATCCAAAAGTTCTGTTGCAGAAATAGCAAAACTTTGAAAGAAAAATATTCTGAGTAAACTGCTCGTGTATTCTTATCACTAATTATGATGGATGTACATTTTTTTTGTTGTAATGTGTGCTTTTGATTTGTTTTTAATTGAATTGTTTCCACTTCCTAGGAGTTATAAAAATTATTTTCTAAAAACAACACATCACTGTTTTAGATTAAATTTAGATTTGCTATTCATGCCTTCAGTACTGAATGACTGTTGTATTAAGTAACAAGATTTTTAGTGATACAGGGAGCTTAGTGCTGGGGTGAGTTTGCCATTGCTTTCCCTTTATCATTGGACCAAGCCCAGTAGCTGGTGATTAAATAGAAAAAAAAAAAAATTGTCAGAGATACACTCCTGGGAAGGCCAGATGTTTTTATAAGACTTTAAAAGTAATTGATGATTTTTATCTTACACAGACTTCTAGAGGAAATAGAAAAAAATGCAAAAGAGAAGATAAGATGCCCTTTAAAGCCATATGTCTTTAAACAAAATCAGACGGACATAGCATAACACAAGAAAACAGGCTCTTCTACCTAATTGTAACATACAACGTAAAATAGAGGCAGACTGATTTCAAGCCTGTATTAAAATTCTAGGAATCGGCCCAAGAATTCAGGAAGATTTGATCCTAAGAAATCTGTGTCATTTCTACTGTGCCTGTCATTCAACAAAAAGCAGAGCAAGCCGTAGTTGATGATAGTAAGGCAGTGGAGGAACTGGAGTCACCTTTCTGATAGACCAGGACCAGGGGAAGAAGGAGATTTGTTTAAGTCTTATAAAAGGTAAAACTACAGAGAGCATTAGAGCAAACCCAACTGGTGAAATGCTTTGTGTAAAAGGACTCCTAAGAGGCCATTTAAAAAAGCTGCTGTTGATGCTGAAGAGGAGCAGAGACAGAGAGGAAGATCTTTCCTCCGATGATTCACTCCCCAAGCTGCTGCAAAGGCTGGAGCTGCTCCAGTCCGGAGCCTCTTCCCTGTCTCCCATGCAGGTGCAGGGTCCCAAGGCTTTGGGCCGTCCTGGACTGCTTTCCCAGGCCACAAGCTGGGAGCTGGATGGGAAGCAGGGCCACTGGGATTAGAACTGGCACCCATATGGGATCCTGGGTGTGCAAGGTGAGGACTTTAGCTGCTAGGCCACTGTGCCGGGCCCAGAACATTCATTTTTTAAAGATATAATTATTAGCTCAGTGAGATAATCTAGTGGTGGGTTGTAATGAATGTCCTGATTTTTTTAATGGTGATGAGCTTGAATAATATTTTGAGTTATATGTAACAATGTAATTCTGTTTACAATTTTGTAGGTACTATCGCTGGTTCTGTGAGTTTTCCCTCCAGTTAAAGGAAATTTTAAAGTTTAACAAGGACTCAAAGTGAAAATGAAGATATATTTTGAATGTATTTTCATTTGAATTCCTTTATGAATTCCTTTATCTTCTGGATTCTGTGAGTCTATGGGCTCCTGATTAAGAACCCTCCTACAGAGTGGTCACATCCAGGAAACAGCCTCTTTGGCTGTGGAGTTTAGCCTGGGACATGGGACCTGGTACCCTTTGAGCCTGTTTCCATACTTCCATGCTTATGCCCCTCACTGTTCTCTTTACTCAGTTTAATTTCTGTCGTCAGCCGTAATTGTTGAGTTGCATGTATTGTGATCACTCTTGCCCTGGCTTGTTTCATTGCTCAGAAATCTCAGAGTTGGTTCAACCTAGTGGTGCCTCCTGTACACCTGCCAATCCTTAAAAAAAGTGTCAAAATGTGTAATATAAATTTATGTTCTTGACATCTTGAGAATGTGTACCATTGCATAGGGACTACTTCATGACAGATCTCTAGAGCTTCTTGACCTTGCCTCATGGTAACTATGTACCTGTTGAGTAATAGCAGCTTCCCATTTTCTTCTTCGCCTAGTCCCTGGCAGCCGCCCTTTCCATTCTTTGTCTTGCCCTGATTGACTTGTATCATTCTCATCATTCTCATCATGTCTTTGTCCTCAGCTTTGTTGAAGCATGTCACACAGGGAGCTCCTGTCCTCTGGTTCACTCCCTACATGTCTGCAACTGTCAGGGCTGGGTCATGCCGAAGGCGGGAGCTGGGGATGCATGGGTGGCCTGGACTCGGCTACTTCAGCTGTTACCTACTGCCTGCCACAGTGTGCGTTAGCAAGGAGCTAGATTGGAACTGGGACTTTGAACCCGGGATTCAGGTATCTGAGGTGGCAGCTTATACGCCACTGTTCCAGATGCCTGTCTCCTCATCATAATTTTAATGTGTGCTTACAGATTATTAATGATATTGAGTTGTCTTTTTATTTCTTTTGTGGCGATTTGTATGTTGCCTTTGTTTTCTTTGTTATTGATTTGAGGGATTCTGTATTTTGGATGTTCACCTCTTCTTGTATTATATCTAATCATAAACCACATATTCATGGTTTGCAGCTCTTTTCTCATAGATGTTCTTGTGCCTGTTTTGTGATTCTTTTCTAGTCTTGGTTGATTGTTTGCTTTGCTCCACAGTTTTTCATTTTGACGTTGTTCCATTTGTTTCTGTTTGCTTTTGTTGTAACAGCCAAGAAATTAATTGAAAACCAGTATCATACAGCTTTTTCTGTATTTTCTTCTAGGAGTTTATATTTTCAGGTGTTCTATTGAAATCTTGAATTCACTTTGAATTACTTTTTATGGGAAGTAAGGCTCCATCTTCTCCTGCTGTGGCTCTTCAGTGTTCTCAGTGCTCTTGCTGAAGAGTCTGCCCTCCCCAGTGTGTAGTCAGCACGTCCTTTGAGCATTTAGGTGAGGGTTTGTTTCCAGGCTTTTTCAGCTCAGTATTTGGGTCACAGGTTTATGTCTATATGCCAGTATCATCCTGTTGATTATTTTTGTTTTCAAGTATGTTTTGAAATTAAGAAAGAATGAAGCATCTAGTTTTGTTCTTTGTCAAGATTGGTTATTTGGAGTCCTTTGAGATTCCATATGGATTTTGAAATTGTTTTCCTATATTTTCTTAAAGGTAACATTAGGATTTTGATGATAACATTAAGCCTGTAGGTTGCTTTGGGTAGCATGGTCATTTTAACAGTATTAGATTTGTAAATCTCGTGAACATGGGACATCATCCTTAATGTTTTGGTTTCAGTGGACTTTTTCCTCCTTGACAGAGTTTGTTCTTAAGTACTCGGTTCTTTTCAGTGCTATTGTAAATGTGGTTGTTGATTTTTTTTTTTTTTGATTGCTGGTGATAATCAACACGTTCTCTGCAGACAGAGGTAGTTTTATTTCCTAAGAGTTTGAATGATATCTATTTATTTTTTTCCTTCACTGATTTCTTTGAGTAGGACTTCTGGTTCCATGTTTATTAGACATAAGAGTGGTTTTTCTGTGCCTGTCCCTGATCTTGAGGGCAAAGCTCTTGGTTTCTCACTGTTAAGCTTTTCATTCACTGTGTATGCTCTTTATTATCTGAGACACTTTCCTTCTATTCCTAATTTGTAGATTTTTAAATCGGGAAAGACTTGAATTTTGTCAAGTGCTTTTTTTCTACTATTTTTTGTGCTTATGTGATTTTTGTCTATTCTGTTAATATGTTATTTCGTTTTTTGATTTTTATGTGTTGATTTCTTTGATACGCAGAGCCTTCCCTTTGGTTGTGGTGTATGAGTCTGTTAATGTGTTGTTGAATTTGGTTTTACTGTTTTATTGAATATTTGATGAAGTATTAATCAAATTTTTGTCTGTAATCTTTTTGTAGTGTATTTGTCTTAACTGGCATCAGAGTAATGCTGACTTAGTAAAATAGATTTGCAGGCTTTCTCTCTCTCTCTCTTTAAAAGAATTTAAGGATTGGCAGTAATTCTTTAAGTATTTGGTGGAATTCTCCAGTGAAGCCATCTGGGTCTCACTTTGTCTTCTTGAGGGTTTTTTTTTGTTTTTTTAAAATTTTTTATGACTGACTTCGATCTGTGAGGTTTGGTAGCTGTCCCATATCTTCATGATTCCAACTTGCTAAGCAGTGGCCATGTGGTCTGGGTCTTTGCATCGTCGGCCTGGGTGGGCAGCAGTCTCCTCTGGTCGTCCAGTGTGGCGTCCTGTGGGTGCCTCTCCAGTTTGAGGTTATCATCATCTGGTCTTCTCTGTTCTGTCTTGGGTGGGCTAAGCGTTTTGTCAGTTTTATTGATCCTCTCAAAAAATGTTTGCCAGTCTTGTTTTTTTCTATTCTGTATCTGCTCAGTTCTTTTTTTTTTTTTTTTGCTTGTTCTTTTTCTGTTTCCTTGAGATGTGATGTTAGCTTGTTGGTTTTAGATCTTTTTCAGTGTGGACATTACTGCTGTGAACGTCCCTCTTAGTACTACCTTTGCTGCATCCTGTAGGTTTTAGAATGTGCTGTGCTTTGTTCTCACTTGTCTCAAGATATTTTTAATTTACACTGTGATTTCTTCTTTGAGCCATTAGTTATTCAAGAATATGATGATGAATTTCCACATATTTGTGAACTTCTCAGTTTCATTCCATTGTGGTCAGGAGAGATAGTTGGTATGATTTCATTCTTCTTAAATTTATTAAAACTTAATTTGTGGCATAACATGTGATCTGTCGTGGCGACTTCCTGGAGACTGTACTGTACAAGAATGTGCACCGTGCTGGCGTTGGGAGGAGGCTCTCTGTGCTGGTTCAGTTGGTCTCAGTGGTGTCGGGCCTGATGTTTGCTTCCTTATCTGCCTTGCTCTTGTTTTCCTCATTCATGTGTTTAAGTGCTCTAGGTGATGTAAGTAGTGAGTGTCTGAAAAGTTCTCGCCACTGCATCTGTCCACCTGCCAGTGTCTGTGCTCCATGCGTTTCTTGTACTGTTAGGGAGTGGCCTGGCCTATTCTGACAGGCCAGTCTGTCAGAATACTCAACATAATACTATTATTTCTCCTTTTTTTCCCCCCATATTTTTTTGTTTTATAAAAGCCAGAGTGACACACAGGGGAGAGAGAAAGAAAGCGAGCTTTCATCTGCTGATTTACTCCCTAATCGCCTGGGGCACCACCAGGTCAAACCCAGGAGCCTGGAACCTGGTCTGGGTCTCGTGAGCATTAGAGGTCCAGGTACTGGAGGCATCCTCTGCTGCTTCCCAGGCATGTTGGCAGGAAGCTGAATGGGATGAACAGCAGAGCAGCTGGAACTTTAACTGGCACCCCCCAAGTGGGTTCTAGGAAAACCATTGCTGTGGTACCATATGCTCTCCCTTTCATATTAAAACCCAATAAAACTGCTGATGATTCCACTTTGTCTTCCAACTGCTGCTCTCTCTTTTTTTTTCTAAAAGTGATGTAAATATTTTTAAAGATTTATTTATTCTTATTGAAAAGGCAGAAATACAGAGAGGAGGAGAGACAGAGAGGAAGATCTTCCATCCAGTGATTCACTCCCCCAGTGACTGCAACAGCTGGTGATGTGCTGATCCGAAGCCAGGAGCCAGGAACTTCCTCCAGGTCTCCCATGCGGGTGCAGGGTTCCAAAGTATTGGGCTGTCCTCGACTGCTTTCCCAGGCCACAAGCAGGGAGCTGGATGGGAAGAGGAGCTGCCGGGATTAGAACCGGCGCCTATATGGGATGCTGGCACATTCAAGGTGAGAACTTTAGCTGCGAGGCCATGCTGCTGGGCCCTAAAAGTGATGTCTATATTTTGTTTCCATTTTTTCTGCCCCAGTAACTCCTGATCCCACTTGAGTCAAGTTTTTTTTTTTTAAAAGATTTATTTTATTTTTATTGGAAAGGCGGATATACAGAGAAGAGAGGCAGAGAGGAAGATCTTCTGTCCGATGATTCACTCCCCAAGTGAGTGCAACGGCCAATGCTATGCCGATCTGAAGCCAGGAGCCTCTTCCAGGTCTCCCACGCGGGTGCAGGGTCCCAAAGCTTTGGGCCGTCCTCGACTGCTTTTCCGGGCCACAGGCAGGGAGCTGGTTGGGAAGCGGGGCTGTCGGGATTAGAACTGGTGTCCATATGGGATCCCGGGCCTGCAAGGTGAGGACCTTAACCACCTTAACCTGGCCATCGCGCCGGGCCCATTGAGTCAAGTTTTTACTATGGTATCTCACCCAAACTACCTATTGGAAACCCAACCACGAATGACTGCTGTTTTTGTTGTTGTAGTATTTGACCTGTGAAACAGCATTTGATGGCTTTGTGCTTCCTCTGTGGGATGTGCTGTTTCCTTGGCTTCTGCGACAGTCTGGGTCTCCATCACAGTGCTTTGTCAGGAGCTGCCTCCCGGGCTCAGGCTGCTCTCTTTTAGCTATACAGCATGATCTGCAGCCTGCACTTCCCCCTTGGAATGAAAGCCTGTATTCCACTTGGATGTGTAAAAGACAGTTCACAGGCCTGGCATGATGGCCTAGTGGCTAAATTCTCACCTTACATACGCCTGGGTCACTATGGGTGCCGATGCTGCACTTCCCATCCAGCACCATGCTTGTGACCTGGGAAAGCAGTTGAGGATGCCCCAAGGCCTTTGGATCCTGCACCCGCATGGAAGACCTGCAAGAGACTTCTTTCTTCAGATCGGCTAAGCTCTGGTCATTACGGCTACTATATTTATTTTATTTTTATTGGAAAGGCAGATTTACCGAGAGAAGGAGAAAGATCTCCTCTCCACTGGTTTACTCTCCAAGTGGCCTCAACATCCGTAGCTGAGCCAGTTCGAAGCTGGGAGTCAGGAGCCAGGAGCCTCAGCAGCTTCTTCTGGGTCTCCCATATGGGTGCAGTCCCAAGACTCTGGGCCATCTACTACTTTCCCAGGCCACAAGCAGAGAGCTGAAAGGGAAAGTGGAGCAGCCAGGACATGAACTGGCACCAATATAGGATCCTGGCACATGCAAGGCGAGATTTTAGCCACTAGGCTACCATGCGGGGCCCAAAACATATTTTTTAAGGTTATAAACTGGAGTCAAGGAGCTTATGACAGTCTCCTTGCCCATTTCAAATAGCAAACATTCAGTCTGCTTCAACTCACCATGGTGTCTTTTTTTTTTTTTAGATTTATTTTTATTATTATTTTATTGGAAAGGCAGATATACAGAGAGGAGAGAGAGAGGAAGATATTCCATCCGATGATTCACTCCCCAAGTGAGCGCAATGGCCGATGCTATGCCGATCCGAAGCCAGGAGCCTCTTCCGTGTCTCCCACGCGGGTGCAGGGTCCCAAAGCTTTGGGTGGTCCTCAACTGCTTTCCCGGGCCACAAGCAGGGAGCTGTAAGGGAAGCGGGGCTGTCCGGATAGAACCGGCACCCATATGGGCTCCTGGGTGTGCAAGGCGAGGACCTTAACCACTGCGCCACTGCGCTGGGCCCTCACCATGGTGTCTTAAGGATGAAATTAAGTCTGCATGTAAAGATATTTTGAAAGCAATATGAAATTTCATTGGTATTTTAGAATGCCTTAAAAACTTTTTTTCAGTGGTGAAGAAATTAAGTATGTGCTGGCTAGCTCAGCTTTTTACAGGTTTTTGTTACTCTTTTCCAGATTTTCTGACTCACTTGTCTATTAAATTAGGATTAATTGGAAAGATAAAATGAGACTTAAAGTTTTAGCTTACATGATTCTTGTAGCCATTGGGATTTAATCTTCAAATTTATATGTATTGTTTTTTATTATTTCCTCTGTTCCTGTCTTTGTTGTTGAATGAAGATAAATGGTAATTCTACCTTGTTATCAGCAAGACAATGGGCATTGTATTCAAGTGGCAAACTGTTCGTTTATAATTGGCTGCTCTGTGTGCTCTGACATGGCAGTGCCCCTGTCTGCTAAGTGCAAGTCGCTTTTAAGAAATGATTTGAGTTCTGGTTTCTCTTCCTTGTGCTATAGTGGACAGTAGAGCCTTCTCCCCTTCACAGCACAGAGATGCCATTTTGGGAGTCCTCCTTGTGGAGGAGAGAAGGAGGGGATCGGGTTACACATTCTTTGTTCCCAGCCTGCCCCGTGCTCCCTGTACTCTGGCCTGGCTGAGGGGAGGGCTGGAGGGCTGGAGGCTGGAGGGCTGCAGGGCTAGAGGGTTGGAGAGGTGGAGGGTTGGAGAGCTAGAGGGTTGGAGAGGTGGAGGGTTGGAGAGTGGAGGGCTGGAGGGTAGACGGCTGGAGGGTGGAGGGCTAGAGGGCTGGAGGTGAGGGGTAGAGGGTTGGCGGGTTGGAGGGCTGGAGGGTGGAGGGCTAGAGGGTTGGAGGGTTGGAGGGCTGGAGAGTGGAGGGTTGGAGGGTTGGAGGGCTAGAGGGCTGGAGGGTTGGAGGGTGGAGGGTAGAGGGTGGAGGGCTAGAGGGTTGGAGGGCTGGAGGGTTGGAGGGTTGGAGGGCTGGAGGGTGGAGGGTAAGGGTGGAGGGCTAGAGGGTTGGAGGGCTGGAGGCTGGAGGGTGAAGGGCTGGAAGGTGGGAGGGCTGGAGGGTTGGAGGGTTGGAGGGCTGGAGGCTGGAGGGTGAAGGGCTGGAAGGCGGGAGGGCTGGAGGGCGGAGGGCTGACCCTGCCTTTGCAGTCCCTTTCATTGCAACTTCTTGGGCCACTTCCCAGACAGGGCCCCCCAAAAGGCGTTTTAGCATAAATGCTTGTGAAAGTCACTATTTAATTTTTCTTTAACAGGGTTTGTTTTTAATGTGATTTGGCATTTCAAGTAAAGCAGAAGATGATTTCTTGCTTTGTATATTTAGAGGCATTTAAAAATTTTGTCTTTTTAGAGGCCTGTTACGTTTTAATCATGCAGTCCAACAAGTTTATCTCACATAGTCACATTTATAGCCTTTTAAATTGTATTTTGAGAAAAACAACTTCTTCATCATGAAATGGGATGAATTGAGTTGCTTATGTGTCTGAACTCTGGTCCTCGGAAGTTCCCCAGGCTTACAATATTTCTTTTGTTCTGCTTCCTTGCTGTTCTTAGATAAATAAAAACTTAACAGATAATTTTTGCATAAAAACTCTCATAGAAATGCCGGGGCTGAATTCTGGCTGCTAGCTTGACTGGTTCATTCTGCAGTTTTTCACAGTTCAGTTTTAGCTGGAACACAATTTATTTTTCACCTTTAAAGGAATCAATTTTGATTGTAAAGTTTGAATAGGACTGTAAGAACTTCAAGTGCATTTTAAAACCTGACGTTCACAAATATGTGTTTGTATATAACGGTACCATCTCTGAACATTTAAAAAACTTCAGTTATTTGAAAGGTGATTGCATCTCCACTGAACACTGTGAGTCCTTAGGAAATGCTGACTTTCTCATTTCTAGGTCATTTTAAGTATCAATACTCATCAGTTTACTCCGTAAACTCCTAAAGAGAGTCGTTCGTAATCATCCCATTTGTGCCTGTTTTGGTGTTGGGAGAGTAGGTGCTGTATTTTCCTGACAGAATATTGTCTGTCAAGGCACACAGGACATGCAGCCTGTGGTAAACATTTGCGGTTGGGCCTTGGGACTCGATGTTCTGTTTTGTCCTGTTCCTACAAGCCTTATTCTCTATCTAGCTCTTGGTTTGTTCTCACTTACTTAGATCTTGTTGCCGAGTACTTGGCTTTCACGTGGGACTTCGGGCTGTCCAGCCTTATCCTTGCTTTGCTGTCGGTGCTGCTGGAGTCCCCATTCCCTCCTTATCTGATGTCTTTTAGCCTGTCTGACCTCTGGGCTCTTGGTGACCTTGCCCTGTTCTGTGCTTCCCTGGTACGCAGAGTGCCAACTTGGATTGCTGTCTCCCCCTCTTTGGTGTTTGACCCAATTTGGAATAATACCAGCTGTCGTCATCTGTGTACCGGCTGTAGGCTAAGTACTGTGCTCTTACTGTGAGTGTGTAAAAACACCTGGGAATACTGCTGTCAGCCACAGACGGGAAAGTGAGACTGCCGGCTGCTGGAGGCTTAGTCATGCGCCTTTCTGACTTCGGCTCCTGTTGCACATATTGGGAGCTTTGAACATATTAGATGTTTAATAAGTAGGACATGGTTAGATGACTCATGTAGGCTTACTTTTCCTTTTATGGATATCCTTAGAAGTTGTGGGAGAAGATGAGTCTGTTAGAATGTGAAGTTTTCATTTTCTAAGTTGGTTGGCATTGTCAGCACCATATAATTTTTTTCTTCTAAATACCCATTCTCTAAATGTGAATCGTGTCCCGTGAAGATGGATGTCCGGTTTCTGGTAGTATCAAGAAATATGCCATCGCATGGAACAAGGGAGATTTTACAAAGTGGATTTAGTACTGTAGCACGTTGTCATTGAAATCACAGGGTGGGATATATTTGTATGTTTAAAAGTTAGGTGTAGGTTGCCCTCAGAGATAAGATTGTGTTGTGTAGGAGGGAAGGCGCAAACAGTTCTGTCACCCAGCCTCCCCCACCCCCTTCAGTCTGTGGTCTACAGGGGTCTGAATCCCCTCACCTTTGCAGTAAAGTTTAAAAAGTAAATACAAAAAAGATTGTGTTGTACCTTGGCTGTTATTTTGATGTAAGCATAATTATTTGCTGGTGAAATTTGAGATCTTTTTGACACATCTTATAATTTAAGATTTAGGATGCATTACACTGTTCTTACAAGCATACTTTAAACCTTCTAGATCTGTATTTTTCATTGTGACAGTTTTTGCTAGTGCCCTGCTTCCTAGCTTCCCAGCATATGGATATTTTTATATTGTGTGCATAACTTGCCAGTTTCCATACTAAAAAAATGAAAATATGGCCCAATGTGATAGCCTAATGGTTAAAATCCTTGCTTTGAACGTGCCAGGATCTCATATGGGTGCTGGTTCCAATCCCAGCAGCCCCGCTTCGCATCGACCTCCCATCGAGGACGGTGCAAAGCCTTGGGAGCCTGCACCCACATGGGAGACCTGAAAGAGGCTCTGGGCTCCTAGCTTTGGATTGTCTCAGCTACAGCCATTGTGGCCACTTGGGGAGTGAATCAGCAGGCAGAAGATCTTCCTTTCTGTATATCTGACTTTTCAATAAAAATAAATAAAAATTTTTTTAAAATGAGAATTAAAAATTTCTCTTGTTATCAATATAAATAGCATTTTAATATTCCGATTTGATACTACTGGTTGTGTCTCTTTTTTAAACTTTTAAAACTGTAAGCTTATTCTTCATGGGTATGGGTTTCAAAAAAAATAAGTGACTTCAGAAACATCAAAACTGAAGACTTTTTTCTTTTAAAGATTTATTTATTTTCATTGGAAAGGCAGATACATATAGAGGAGGAGAGACAGGGAGGATGATCTGTCCATTGAATCACTCCCCAAATGGCCGCAACAGCCGGTGCTGAACCAATCCGAATCCAGGAGCCTGGAACCTCTTCCAGGTCACCCGTGTGGGTACAGGGTCCCAGGGCTTTGTTGTGTCCTCTACTGCTTTCCCAGGCCACAAGCAGGGAGCTGAATGGGAAGTGGGACTGCTGGGATTAGAACCAGTTCCCGTATGGGATCCCAGCGGATGCAATAAAAGGACTTTAGCTACTGAGCTACTATACCGGTCCCCAAACTGAAGACTTTAATGTAGAAACTTTCAAAACTTACAAAATACAAATAGAATTACGTATTTATTGTTAATGCAGGCTTTTTAATAAGAGCTGGAGTTGGGAGCTAGAGCTGACCGCCCAGCACAAGGCGCTGCAGTGTGGATCCTGGCCATTTAAACTGCTTGACTTACCTTTCTGGAAGCTATCTTACTCACGCTCTTAAGTTTCCTTTGAAGCATTTATCCTAATTGTAGTTAAATAATGATTTACCTGAACAGTCTCGGCTCCCTCAGGCCTGTTTCCATGAGAAACTGCAAGTGCTGAGAGGGCAGTGTAATTGAGTTAATTGTGTTAGGGACCCACGCAGTGTCTTTCCTAGCATACCACTGGGTACCTCTTTGTGACAGGAATATGCTTCGAATTTTATTTTTATTTGAAAGTCTGAGGGGCAGAGGCAGAGATAAGTCACTATTTAATCCTTTTATGGCTACCAGCGGTACTCAGCTTCTTCTTCTTTTTTTTTAAGATTTTATTTTTTATCGCAAAGTCAGAGATACAGAGAGGAGGAGAGACAGAGAGGAAGATCTTCCGTCCGATGGTTTTCTCCCCAAGTGGCCATAATGGCTGGTGCTGCACCGATCCGCAGCCGGGAGCCAGAAACAACTTCCAGGTCTCCCATGGGGTGCAGGGTCCCAAGAACTGAACCAGGTACTCCAGTGTGGAGTGCTGGCATCCTAACTGTTGACCTGCATGCTTATTATGTGTTTTCACATCTCTTTTCATTAATCTTTTTCTGACTTTCAGTGAAATTTTTTTATATTTTAGTGAAATCTTACAAATTTTTTCTGTATGTTATACTTTTTGGTGCTGTTTTGAGATTGTTTTTCAGCCATGTTTCTTTTCTTTGCTTTTCTTTTAGATTTATTTCTTTTTATTGGAAAGTGAGATATACAGAGAGGAGGGACAAAGATCTTCCAGTCACTGGTTTACTCCACAGGTGGCCGCAACGGCCGGGTTGAGCAGATTTGAACCCAGGAGTTTCTTCCAGGTCTCCCACGCGGGAGTCCCAAGGCTTTGGGCTGTCCTCTACTGCTTTCCCAAACCACAAACAGGGAGCTGGGTGGGAAGTGGAGCAGCTGTGATACGAACTGGCAACCATATGGGATCCCGGCGTGTGCAAGGTGAAGCGGTTAGCCACAAAGCAGGCTACTGCATTGGGCCCTCAGCCATATTTCTTTGAGATTATTTTTTAACCATATATCCTAGCCAGCTTTATTAATACTTAGGCAGTTTAAATATTAAATCAAAGCACTGTTTTTAGCTCTAACAGTTTTTCGCTGATTTTCATGGAGGCATAGAAATACATGTAATGTTTAATAACTTTACAAAATCACTTTTAATATATTGTCTTATATTAGAAGCATTTATTATAGAAAATAATGCATTGAAGTTTGTTAATTTTTTTTATAGCACACAGTTTCCTTTACAGTGCCCAGATGGTGTTTGATGATTTCTGAATCCTGCATGCATATTTTGTAAACACCAGTGAATAACAGCTCAGGTGTTTGTGCTCTTAGTATCTGGAGAAAGCATTGTTTCCTGTCTACTAGTGTTCTGTAGGAGATTCTTTGGCTTTTAACAGCAGAAACGTATCCCGTAGCTCTGGAATCCAGATGTCCCAGTTCATGGTGTTCCTTTAAAGGCACCAGGGAAAAGTCTGTTCCTGGACGTGTTTCTCTGTCACGACCCTCAGACTTTGCTTGGGCCTTAGGTGTCTGTCCAGGGGCTCCTTTGTGCAAGGACACAGAAAGCCAGCCTTGGCTTGCTCTGGAACAACCCTGTTTTTGAAGGACATTGGATGTTAATGGACCAGGACTTCAACCTAGGAATCCAACTCACAGCTTCTTATTTTTTAAAATTATTTTATATTAAACTCCTGGAAAATGCATATGTACAAAGCATGCGTGGAGCCTGCCTGCCTGACCTCAGTAGCAGTTGCTGTGACTTTTAAGGTAACAGACCCCATCCTTATTCATGTCAGTAGCTTTCATGCTTATGCTCCAAAATGATTTTACCTTTTAATTTTATTGTCCATGAACTTGAACACATCTTACCTCTTATTCTTATTTTTACATTTCTGTAAAAGGGGGGTTTATTTATTTATTTGAAAGGCAGAAAGACAGAGTGCTCTTCAGTTCCCTGGTTCATTCCCCAAATGCCTGCAGCATCAGAGCTGGGCTAAGCTGAAGCCAGGAGCTAGTAACTCCACTAGTGATGGTTGGCAGAAACACTGGGGCCCACCCTCTGCTTCCTCAGGCACACCAGCAGGTGGTTGGATTGGTAGTGGAGCAGCTAGGACTGGGACCTGCCCTCATGGGATGCCAGTGTCTCAGGCAGCAGCTTAACTCACTGAGTCACAACACTGGCCCCTCTTGTTTAAATTTTCATGGGGGACAGTTTCGTTTTTCCTGGGTGTATAGGGGTGGGATTTCAGGGTCATATGGTGCCTTTGCTGAAGTGTTTGAGGAGCTGCTTGACTGCAGAACAGCAGTGTGGCCTGCATTTGTCCCAGCAGTGAACAAGGATTCCAGGGACTCACATCCTTGTCATTTTTTAGTAAACGCTCCTAATGGGTATGAAGCAATACTCCACTGTGGTTTGCTTTAGTATTTACATGCTTACTGATGGTCAGCATGAATTTTTATGGCTACTGTTCATTTGCATATGTTCTTTGGGGAATTGTTCAGATTCTTGCCCAGTTTGAAAAATTTTGGATTATTTATGTATACTTTTTACTGTTTTGTTTATCTGAGGGATAGACACAGTTTTTATTTACTTGTTAACTCCTTAAAGTGTGTATGATAACCTAGAGGCCTGGCTGGACCACAACAAAACTTTTGGGAACCCAGTCTCATCCAGGTCTCCTCTGGGAATGACAGGAACCCAGGTAGCTGATCCATCACCTGCCTCCCAGGGTGTATAATTGCAAGAAATTGGAATCTGGAATGTAGTTGGAATTTGAACCCAGGTACTCTACTTTGGAATGTGAGCATACTAACTGCCATCTTATCTTCTGCCCAGTCCTCCTCCCCCCAACTCCCACCCCAGTTATTATTGAATTATAATAGTTTCAGGTGCAGGTCCTTCAGGTCCTTATCAGATATATGCAGAAAATCTCTCCTGTTTTGTGAGTTACTCTCACTTTATGGTGCTCTTTGAAGCACGGTGGCTTTAATTTTTGTGACCTACGATCGATCCTTCCTCCCTCCCTCCCTCCCTCCCTCCCTTCCTTCCTTCCTTCCTTCCTTCCTTCCTTTCGTCTTTGTTGAATGTTCTTCACTTTTTAGTCTGTTAATTCTCCTTTTCTCCCTTCTTCTTTCCTGTTTTGTATTGCTTGTTGAACAATCCTGCCAGTGTGCTCGGTGGTGTCCCTGATGCCCGTGTTTGCTTGTCCCTGTGTTGTGTTCATGCCCCGCATGTTGACAGGTCCGGAGGCTTGGTGAGCTCCTCCTTGGTGTCTGCTCAGTCCTGTGAGTGAGCACACCCAAGTGCTCTTCCCTCAAACAGCAGTGGTTGTGTCTCTGTGATATTAGGACCTGTTGATGCCCAGTGCCAATGAGTTCCTCACTGAGGCTTGCAAACCTATGATACCCTAATTCTGTTACAGTTGTTACCAGGTCTACTTTTGTTTAAATTTCATTTTTTTAAAGATTTATTTTAATTTTTATTGGAAAGGCGGATATACAGAGAGGAGAGACAGAGAGGAAGATCTTCCGTCCGATGATTCACTCCCCAAGTGAGCGCAACGGCCGATGCTATGCCGATCCGAAGCCAGGAGCCTCTTCCGGGTCTCCCACGCGGGTGCAGGGTCCCAAAGCTTTGGGCCGTCCTCCACTGCTTTCCCGGGCCACAGGCAGGGAGCTGGAAGGGAAGCGGGGCTGTCGGGATAGAACCGGCGCCCATATGGGATCCCGGGCGTGCAAGGCGAGGACCTTAACCACTGCACCACCGTGCCGGGCCCTAAATTTCATTTTTTAAAATGAAAACATTATTAGTCTTTCTGGGGTACATAGTTGTGTGTACTTTAAAACATCTGTAGATTAATGTCACTACCCACAGTCTTTATGCAGAGAAATCTGTTGCCCAAAACACTCTCTTACACGTCTATAGTCACATTCTTCCTCCCTCCTTATCTGCTGGAAGCGAGGACAGCTCTGTCTCTGAAGTGGCTTCTGAGACTGACTCTTTTACTTAGAAGTATGTTCTTTCAGATTCATGCAGATTGTTGCATGTCTGAGTAGATTTTTTCTCTTTCTGTTAGTATTCTGTTGAATGGATGTGCCACAGTTTCTTCATCTGTTTACTTCTTGAAGAACTTTTGCAATGTTTCACTTTTGATGATTGTAAATAGAGCTGTTATATACAGTGATGCTTGCTTTTTTGCTTGTACATAAATTTTCTTTTACTAGGTACATTGATGTGAGTTGGGGTGGAATGGGGGGGGGGAATCCTGTGCCCATGGAACTTTATCATTGGTGGGGGGAAAGGAAGGGGTTGCCTGTTACAAGATGTTTCCACCATTGGTTATCTTCTTGTTACCTGCTTGAAGTTATTATCAAGTCATCTTGTTTAAATTGTTATGAACTCATAGGTTTAGATGTGCTGATTGAGGTTTGGTTCATTGCAATTCCTGTATATGCTGTTGAGAGCCTCTTCAGGCTGGTTGCCTGGGCCTTTTCATGTGACTCAGAGTCTCATTCTGTTCCCCTCACCCTCATAAAATGAGACATTTCAGGAACATCTACTGCAGGTTCTCATATGTTGAATGGAAAGCCTTTTGCTCTCACTAGGAAATGGTACTTCAGAATCACAGTCAGGACAGTGCAGGTGCCAAGAAGTTACTTGCTTCTGAGTTACTCGGTCTCTGTTTCTAGGCCTTTTAAGTGGACACTGCCCGGAAATACCAGTTGGGAATTCTGGTTTTTAAGGACATAGGAGTGACAGATGATTCCATAATGACTCATTTATTTTGTCTCATTTTGTACATCTGACAGTTTCACAATAACAATACTGACATATCCACAGCCAGCATTATTGAAAACAGTTCTTTGAAAAAACTCAGTGTGGCAGAACTGTCTGCCGGAGATGGAAAGAGCTGAGGGACTGAAGGCCAGATCCAGTGCTACGTATACTTTACTTTATTGGGAGGATTTACAGACGATGTGTGATCCCAGGTGGCCACGAGATGGCTATCCCTGAGCCACAGACAGGAGACAGAGCAACTGAAGGTGGCTTGCAGTTAATCTTAGGTGCACCGGGACTTTCTCAAGAAGCATTAACATTTCAGAGAAATGCTTCAGATAAGAGCCCCAGGTAGTCTCTTAACATGTTGATTCAGTCTTTGTCAGGGATTGGGTTGACTACCAGTGTCACCAAGCAAGTGGTAGTTCACATCCACAGTGACTGCAGTCCTGGCAAGCTGAACCTTTCTGTTCACCTCTAGTGGGTAACGCTTACAATCTCATACACATCTCTCCCACACAATGTGCCGTGAGTGCAGCTGTTTTTCTGGCTGACAAACGGTCCATAAAGCAAGAGAGGCACATTCCTCAACAGAATGGGGGTGGATATTTGTTATAGTAGTAAGATGCGCCTCTGGATGGCTGCATCCCCTGTCAGCATGCTTGGGTTCAAGTCTTGGCTCCGCTTTTGGTTCCAGCCTCCTGCTATGTGCACCATGGGAGGCAGTGGATAATGACCCACGTACTTGAATTCCTACCAGCCGGTGAGACACCTGGACTGAGTTCTGGGATCCTGGTGTTGGCCTGATCCAGCTGTGGCTGTTGAGTTTATTTGAGGACTGATCTAATAAATAGAAGGTCATGTGTGTGTGTGTGTTTGTGTGTCTTTCCTTCAAATAAATAGACACTAGATAATTATGCAAATAAGAGTAGCAATCAGAAGCCCTCCCCACTGCAAAGTACAGAATAAACAACATCAAGCCACAGCTGTTGAAGACCAGGTAACTATTTGGAGATGGGACATGTCAAGGCAAGTCTAGCAAGAGTGTCCAGAAGCCAGTGCAGGTGGCATCACTGCTGTAAATAACACAGCAGCAGCAGTGGGCAGACCTCACACATTGGCCAGCAGGATGGGTCCATTAGTGATTCCTAGGATGCACAATGTAGTAACATGTCCAGCCAGTCTTTAGCCAACTACAGCGTAACCTGAGACCCCACAGGTCCAGAGTCCAGAAGGATCAGTGGGGACCAGTGTTGGTGGGGTAGACACTCCTTACACTGTATACTCAGGAGAAATAAAATATTTTCGTCTTCTGAGACCTTTAATTATTCCCTCTCTTGGGCTTAGCATTTGTGGTGATTGAAACAGTAGCAGTGAGTTAGGACACATTTAACAGACATTTGATACAAACCCAGTGACATTTAACAAACACTTGCTCTAAACCAGTAAAGCAGATAGGACAGATGGTTACCCTGGAATTACCCCCAGGTACTTGCTTACGTGTGCCTGCTTGGTCTCCTGGCTGGCTGGCTCACCAATTGTTTTGAAAGAAACCTGGTGTACAAGAACTCACCACCATCCCATGCAGTATACTTTACTGGGATGGACCTACAGACAGAAATGTACTATCAGGTGGTCACAAGACAGTGGATCCTGTGCCGTGAGACTAGAGAAAAAGGATTTTACATGCAGAGATGGCTGTGACTAATCTGAGTGCATTTGGACTTTCTCAGCAAATATTAGTGCTGCAGACACATAGGGAAGGCACATTCTGGGCACCGCATAACCTTCAGGTTTTGTCACTTTCCATGGATCCTTGTTTCTTTTGATATTTGGGATTACCTTTTTTCCATTTCTCTTAGGGAATTATTTGTTCTGTCTATCCTGTACTCCTTTGATTTTAGTCTTCATTTCTGAAATGATTTTTAGAAGTTTGTCACTGAGTCATGCACTTGCATTTGAGTTTCTCCAGCTCTGATGTTTTTCATACTTTATGTAATTGTATTGTTTCAACGCAGTTTTAAAATGGTGGGTTGTTTGTATCTGGTTTGTGTTTCTGCCTTGCTGGTGTGTTTTGATGGTTGATGCGGTGGCTGTTTGGTTTCCTCTCCCCACTACCCTTTCCCAGCACACATTTGTGTAGTAATTTAGATGGGATTTGGAGTTGGAAACTTTTTCATGGGTCACTGTTAGTGGAAATTCTTCCTGGATTTCTGCGAGGAGATGTCATGGTTCAGGATGGGGTTTCTCCTTTCTCAGAACTGTTGGGGATTGCATTTGAGATGGCTGATGTTGCCTCCTGAGAGCACCCTCGTGTGTGTATGGGCTGCCTCTTCCCTTTGTTTCAGTATTGGCTTTCCTGTTCACTTTTCCCCTTTCAGCATTTATTTCCTCCAGTACCAGGCTTTATCCTAGTACGGGACTGGTTGGTGCTTTGCAGAGTTGAGAAGAGCTTGACCAATCCACTCACCTCAGAACCCCCCAGCATGGAGGCCCTCTGCTTTCATCTGCAGCTGGATCAATTGTCCCCTTCCTTGGGTTCATGTTTTTTTCATGGTTTCCCTCTGTTCTTTCCAATGAACACTTGCGGCTGTTTGGCTTGTAAAGGGATGTGAAGCAGCACACAAAACTTTAGCATGTTAGCCCAAGAATTTCATTTGTAGCAAGCTACAAAATAATTTAAACATCTGTGAGAGGCAGTGTCCTCATGGAGTCTGGGTCTCAGCTACTCTACCTCACACACACTGCTCCCCACAGCCGAGTGCGTGCCTGTGGTGATGATTTCCTGGTGCTCGTTCTCCTTTCTTTCCAGTTGGAGCCGCTTGATTCTTTGCTTCTTGAAGTTAGGTAGGTATGGATCTTCAAAGAAAGTTGTGTTATTTCTGGGTGTACACAGTGTGAAGCCCATGACGATTCTCTGCCTGGGGTGTACTTCGGCATGCAGTGTGTTTGATATAGAGGTGAGATGGTCACCGATGCTGCCTGCCCCTGTTGACCATATCATATGAAACAAGGAAAGCTTTGGTTGCATTGAGATTGTGAAATTTTGTTAGCTGACATAGGATGACTTAGACCTAGGTTCTTTTATTTGATAATTGCTGGGTAAAAATAACAGTTAGGCACTTGAAATGTAGCAAATCCTAATTGAGATATACTGTAGGTTCAAAAATTATGTGCCAAATTTGGAAGTGTGATGAAAAAAGTGAAATGTTAGTATTTTTTATATTGATCACTTGGTGAAATGGCTATCCCGGATTAAGTAAAATTTATCAAAGTTAATGTCATCTCTTGTTCTTTGTCTTCATGAAGTTGCTAGAGAATTTAAAATCACAGGTCATCACATTTGTGGCATTGTATTATTGATCCCTTCCTGGAGTAATTAAGTATCCTTCTCCTTTCTTGGCAGAAAATAGGCAATAGATAGACCAAAGCAACTAAGCCAGCAAGATTCTAGATTTGGAAAGAGCACAAAAGAGGAATGCATTTTAATGGGAAAGTTGGCAGAAAATCTACTACTGGATCGGGACATGCAGCCCTTACCCTTAATTTCTGTCCTCTGTGCCTTTTCCACTTGTTTGCAGAGCACTGGCAGCTGGAGGTATACATTCTACCTAGGAGACTGGAGGACTCTTCTCTTCTAAGAAGCTGAATGAATGGCTCCGGAGAAGAAATGGATGAGTCTGCCATTTGAGGGTCTCCATAGTTGCACAGGCAAGTGACAGCCCTGGCATCTTGCTGTGAAGACTGCTGGCTTCTGAGTTCCACCCATACCCAGAGGGGGGCCAGTCAGCATCTGTGGACTTTTTTTTGTTTTGGTAAGGTTTATTTTTATTTGAAAGGCAGATTTACAGAAGGAAGGAGAGACAGAAAGATATTCCATCCATTGGTTCATTCCCCAAATAGCTGCAGCGGCCAGAGTTGAGCCAATCTGAAGCCAGGAGTAAGGAGCTTCTTCTGCCTCTCCTACACCCTACAGGTGCAGGGTCCGAAGACTTTGGGCCATTCTCAGTTGATTTCCCAGGTCACAAGCAGGGAGCTGGATGGGAAGTGGAGCAGTCGGGATGCAGTCTGGTGCCCGTATGGGATCCTGGCACTTAAAGGAGCAGGATTAACCAATTGGGCCATTGTGCCAGGCCTATTGTCTTTTGTTCTTTAAATGAAAAACATCCAGTTGAAAACATCTAACAGAAATGGGACTCTTGAAGGAGGAGAGAGAGAATAATAAAAGTAGTGGGGAGTCCAGTTACACTAGAGAGATAATGCAGATGACAAAAAAAGTAGTTGATGTGGTCTTTGTAATCTCTTCTCCAATATCCCCATTCCTTCAATATTTTATTATTTTTCTAACTCTGGTAAAACACATCAAATTTATCATCTCAGGCAATTAAGATTTTGAAAACAATTTGAGAAGCAGAGAGAGAGAGAGAGAAAGAACTCTCCACATGGTTGGATTGTTCTCCAAATGCTTGCGTATCCCAGTGTGTGCTGCGGCTCAGCCCAAACCTGCCCACTACACACTCAGCCCTCATGTACACCAATGAGAACTGCAACCTAGTTGGAGCGACCCCCAGTGACCCCTAATAACCCCCGCCAGATTGGCCCCCAGCATGGTTCTCATGCATACCATTGCAGTCTCTAAGAGATGTGCCCAGTTTCCCTACTGGACCCACTCCCATTCCTGGTTCTGCAGTCTAGCTTGACAGGATTTGTCCCCAGTCCCAGTACTTGCCAGCGGATGCTGCAGCAAAGCCCAACCAGCCTGTACTTATTCTAACTCATGCATGTACCAGTGGATAGGCTATCAGCCCAGACTGGCTCTCCTTCTAACCCAGGTTACCTGCAAGCCATCATGTGTTGTAGCCCTGCCTAGCCTGGTCTGCCTCCGGTCCCTCTCACACTTACCAATGGCCCAACACAGGAGCCTCCAAGCCCCCACAGCTCCCCTAACAGGCTCGCATCTTCACTCCTACCTTGTGCTCACCTGTTAGGGCTGCTTCCTGAGAAAGAGGTTCCCCAAGCTCCTCTATCAGGTCTCCTTGCCATGGCAGTTCTTGTGCACACCAATGGGTATTTCGCCCAGACTTTCTTAATCCACCTCCTGTTCAGGCAGGAACAGTAGCCTTGCCCAACTGGTTCACACCCATTCTGGTTCTAACTGTTGGGTGTTACAGTCCAGCCACACCTCATCCACACCCACACACAGCTCTTATGTGGTTCAGCAGGAGCTGAGGTCTAGCTCAGCCTATGTAATACCCATCCTGGCTATGATGAGCATCAGTGGGTACTGGAGTCAAGCCCAGTCTGGCACCCCCCAGACCCAGTCCACACCCATGCCAAGGGATACTGCAGTCATGTCCAGCCCAGACCACTGCCTCCATTCCATCTTTCCTGTTCACCAGTGGGAACCATACCAAGCTAGGGCAGCTTCTTAGCTCCCCAGTCATCCCTTTTCCCAGCCACAGATATCGTGCACACCACTGGTTGCTCTGTCCTAGTTCGGCATAGCCCAGCCTTGCCCAGTATCTCCCATTCTTGGCTCCTGCACATGCCAGTGGGTTAAGGTTGCCTGGCCTTACCCAGTCTGCCCCTGTACAGAACCAGCGTATACACTTGACCAGCCTGACCATTACAAAGGCCTGAGCAACGTACTCACCAGCAGGAGCTATGGCCCACCAGGGGAGTTTCTACCTGGCTCACCCCCAGACACAGATCTCACATGTGCTGTCAGGTGCTGTTCTCCCACCGAGCATAGTCTGCCCCCTTCTACCTGACATGTATATGAGCTAGTAGATGTTGTGGCCTAGTCTGCCCCACACCCCATTCTTGGGTGTGCCTGTGGGTGCCTCAGCCTGGACCTTTCCCATGCAGGTGAAGGGTCCCAAGGCCTTGGGCTTTCCTCTACAGCTTTTCCAAGCCAAAAGCAGGGAGCTGGATGGGAAGTGGAGCTGCTGGAATTAGAACCAGTGCCCACATGGGATCCCGGCACGCTCAATGCAAGGACTTTAGCCACTAGACCACCACGCTGGGCCCGGACTATGAGATTTTTAGTGTTCATTTAAAAGGAGAACCAAAATGACTAATGATGTCTGCTGTGGGTATAGGCCTCTGGATCTTTGTTTTTGTTATTGTTGTTGTATGGATCGGACTGTACACTGATGGCCAATTTTCACCAGCCCTTAATCTGGACCCCACATGAGGCCTGACCAGACACAATGCATGTAATTCCCATGTGAACCTGCACCACTCCATCCTTATCCATTGTTAGGTCCTGCACATCCTTGGAAGGCTGCCTTAAGTTACTTTTTTGCTTTAAAATTGATTACAGTATCTTGGAAGTATGGTCAAGTGTATGTATTTTTTTTTCAGTCTCACTTGCCTATTAATGAGGCAACTCTCTGAAATGCAAAAATTCAAATGCATCTAACCTCACAAACATAATCCCCCAGCCCTATGGGAAGTTTGTGCAAACAAGCACATGTTTCCTAATCAGGCTTCTGAGTTGTGTGCATTACATTGGGATGGTTGCTTCTAATTGTCTGTTTGAAACCCTCCCAAACTTGGTACTGCTGCCATGGCACATTTTCCGTGACGGCCCGCCTTACTGCTCGTCCAGCTTGTGGGCTCCTCCCCAGGCTTGTGAATCACTGGTTGAAAAGACAGCACTGCACAGTAATTAACACCCTGCCTGTCATCTCAGAGAGATGGGAACTTAATGGAGCCTTCCTAGCCTTCCTTTCTGCCCTGAAAACAGGTGGCAGTGCTGTCTCACTCCTAGCCTCTGCAGGAAACAATCACCACCTTTGAAAGTGGTCATTTTATGTATTGCTGAACAAGTGATTGAAAGTAATTTTAGTTTCTATAATTTTTAGATTGTCGTTTGTCTCAGTGATATAAAAATTTTAGATGGCTGACAACTGAACTTAGTGATGGTGATCTTAGGCTTTTAGTAAATAATGAAGTCATATTAGTCGATAGCCTATTTGAATTAAATTCTGGCATACCAGTATATTTTTTAAAACTTAATGTATATTACAAAGATGAGAGGGATTATGGACCCATGATTAGGATGAGGCAGGGAAACGTGGGTGAGATAAATGTTTGTTTTCTCTCCTGTTTGCATAGAGGGAGGGAAGGAAGAAAGTGCACCGCTCTTTGCTGTCCAACTACATCAGCGCCTTGGGAACGAGGCCTCAGTGTGGAGATGGGGGTTTTTCATTTGACTTAGAATGTTTTATTCAATCTGCAATTTGTAAATTCTAGATGAATTTTAAAATTGACTGATGGAAGAAAGCTCTGGCAGACTTTCTTATGGTATGTCTGTATTTGAGTTTAGTAACCTGTTTACTACACCCTGTGTGTAAATTTACAGCTTAATAAAATACATCTGTTACCAAAATTTTAATTTAAAAGCTTGCAATTTGTTAGGGACGTTGAAGGGGTGGTGAACACCCATGTGCCTTTCACTGTGTTTACCCACGTTTTTTCTAAAACCTTCCCACATTGAGCACCTGTTTTCTCCCTGTCTCTCTGTTTATAAAAGTACATGTACTTTTTTTTTATCTAGTTGCATGAATGAAAGTAAGCTGCAAGCATCTTGACACTTGAATCTGGAATATTTTAGCAGGTGTATCCCAAGAACCAGGATGCTTTCCTGAAGAGCTACTTAATCATACTTCAGAGATTGAGTGCTAATACAGTAATAGCGTAGTGCCCTATTTAAATTTCCTCTATTTTCCCTCCAAAGGAGTTCTTTGCAGATGTTTTGGTTGGTTTTTGATCTGAGAGGAAAAAGATCTGACTTTTTCCTTTAATTCAGAACAAGCTAGCACTCCTCCGCCTTGTATGTCCTCCACCCCACTCCTGTCTTTGTTAAATTTCACCTAGTTGTTTTTTTTTTCTTTAACATTGTGTATATGTATAATATCTCAGAATTTGCTGGTTACATTTAATTTCATTTTATTTGAAAGACAAACATACACAAGCACAGATGGGAAGAGATCATTTATCTGCTGATTTGCTCACTAAATGCCTACACAGCCAAGTCTGAGCCATGGTGAATATAACCAGGAGATTGCTGGGATTCAGTCTGAGTTCCCCAGGCGAGGAGACAGGGATCCAAGCATTTGAGCCATCGTCTCCCAGAATGCACATTGGCAGGAAGCTGGATCAAAAACAGAGTGGCTGGGACTGCAGCCAGGTGCTCAAATACAAGCTGCAGGTGTACCAAGAAGCACCTTAGCCACTGTTGTACACACTTGTTCCCAGATTAAAGTTAAAATGTGTTGAGGTAAATATTATATAAATGGCATTGTGTGTTTTCTGTTGTACTACATGAGGAAATGAAGCAATTTTTTTTTCATTCTGGTTTTTCTCTTTGTTTTATAAAAGCTTGGTGTTTGTTTTGATTATTTTGCTGTTTGTAATACAATGTCCTTAAATTTTAAAATACACTTGTAACATTTTATTCTTATTTTTCTAGTTATCTTGAAAAAATAGAAATCAGTGTAATAGACATCTGCATAACTAACTGCTACCCAGAGTTTAAAATATTAGAATTAGGGCCTGGCATGATGGCCTAGTGGCTGCATCCTCACCCTGTATGCACTGGGGTCCCATCTGGGCACTGGTTCATGTCCCAGCTGCTCTATTTCCTGTCCAGCTCTCTGCCTATGTGCTAGGAAGTCAGAGGAGGATGGCTCAAAGCCTTGGGACTCTGCAATCACATGGGAGACATGGAGGAGGTTCCTGGCTTCTGGCTTTGATTGGCTCAGCTCTGGCCATTGCCGCTGCTTGGGGAGTGAACCAACAGACAGAAGATCTTTGTCTCCTCTCTGTAAAATCTTACTTTACAATAAAAACAAATCAATCTTTTTCTTAAAAAAGATTTTTAAAATTTTTATTGTGAAGTTAGATACACAGAGTGGAGAAGAGACAGAGAGGAAGGTCTTTTATCTGATGATTCACTCCCCAACTTACCACAGTGGCTGGTGCTGTGCCAGTTTGAAGCCAGGAGCCAAGAGCTTCGTGTGGGTCTCCCACACAGGTGCAGCGTCCCAAGGCTTTGAGCCGTTCTCAACTGCCTTCCCAGGCCACAAACAGGGAGCTAGATGGGAAGCGGGGCTGCTGGGATTAGAACCGGTGCACTTATGGGATCCGGGATGTACAAGGTGAGGGTTTTAGCTGCTAGTCTACCATGCCAGGCCCTAAGTAAATCTTTTTAAAAAATATTAAAATTCAACTATGTTGGCTTGGGTTTAGAATAGTGAATTTTAATCTAAAATTGTATGTAAAAGGATATATATAGTGGAAAGTATTTAAATACAGTAACAGCTCATGAGTGTGTTCCAACCTACTGTCTAGGAAGTGCCAGGGCGTCTTAGAACCCTCTGTGTCTGAGGACAGTGACTTCTCTCTCCCCACACGTGACCACCATCCTCAGTTTGCAGCTTTTCTTTGACTTTTACTTAAGTTCCACCACAGTTATGTTTTCGCTTTAATACACCTCTGTTTGTTTTGTCCTACTTTTGAGCTTCATATGAATGACAGTATGTTGTAAGTCTATATTCTTCTGGACTTGATTTTCATTTGCATAATGCTGAGAATTCATTCACTCCGGCATCATTGCCTAAGCCTCCTTCATTTCCACTATTATGTAATGGTTGCATCCTGTGGATGGCTTGGAGTTGACCAATTCTTGCCTGTGGTGCACTTGGGTTTCCTCTAGCTTTCCTGTTCTAAGTATTGTTTGCCTGCCTGCTGGAAGCTGGGCACGGAGGTTCCCTAGGTTATATACGAGAGCTACTAAAGCTAGAGTTGTATGTTTACGGTCAGCTTTACTGGACAGTGTCAGAATAGTTTCAACAGCTGTGGACAAATAAGAAATTCAAAAGAAATGGGTTTGTAAGACCATGGAAAAGCAAGATGATGAATTTTGTTTTCCTTACGTTTTGTGTTTGGTATCAAGCAGGCATTTGAAGTATGTTTGGTTTTTAGCTACACCCATCTTTGTTTTTTCCTGGGTTGACTCATTCAGGTGTGCCATATTTCCTTTCTTCTTGATGTCATGTTGTTTCATATCATAGCATAACATGACTTGATCATAATAAAACTTGTGTTTGGTTCTTATAACCTGTCTCAGGCCCTGGTTTGCAGCATTTTTACTATTAGAGTCCCAACCCAGAGCTGCTTTAAGATAACTGTCCTCATTGTGGATGTCAGTGAAGACTAGTGAGAAGAGGTGTTACTCCCAAGCTGTGTGCTAGACAGTTGTTAGCAAAGGGAGAAGAGAAAGAGATCCAAGCTAAAACAAATAAACAAGGAAATACTTCAGTGAGTATCAGTGCTCTTCTGGGATCAGTCAGAACTAGAGTGAGTGACAGTGTGATGATTTCAGTATAGTAGCAGAACTCTGGTGTCTGAAATAATAATTTTCAAATTATTTTTCTATTGAGAAGGTACAACAGTGTAGGTTGTAGAATTGGTGAACGTACAGTGATTAAGAATTTTTTCTGGGGCCTAGCGCAGTGGCATAGCAGCTAAAGTCCTCGCCTTGAATGTGCCAGGATTCCCACACGGGTGCCGGTTCTAATCCAGGCAGCTCCACTTCCCATCCAGCTCCTTGCTTGTGGACTGGGAAAGCAGTTGAAGACATCCCAAAGCCTTGGGACCTTGCACCTACGTGGGAGACCTGGAGGAAGTTTCTGGCTCCTGGCTTCAGATCGGCATAGCTCTGGCCATTGCGGTCACTTGGGGAGTGAATCAGTGGACAGAAGATCTTCTTCTTTGGCTCTCCTCCTCTCTGTGTATCTGATTTTGCAATACAAATAAATAAATCTTTAAAAAAAAAAAAACACATTTTTTTTCTGGCAGTTTTTGAGAGTAGACATTTTACTGTACAGTGTTACCTTAACAGGCAGTTACTGAGATAGGTCTTTCTTTTTTCTTTAAAGATTTATTTTTATTATTTTTTTATTGGAAAGGCGGATATACAGAGAGGAGAGACAGAGAGGAAGATCCTCCGTCCGATGACTCACTCCCCAAGTGAGCACAACGGCCGATACTATGCTGGTCCGAAGCCAGGAGGCTCTTCCGGGTCTCCCACGCGGGTGCAGGGTCCCAAAGCTTTGGGCTGTCCTCGACTGCTTTCCCAGGCCACAGGCGGGGAGCTGGATAGGAAGCAGGCAGCCGGAATAGAACCGGTGCCCATATGGGATGCTGGGGCGTGCAAGGCGAGGACCTTAACCACTGCACCACCGCACCGCGCCCGAGATAGGTCTTTCTAACACTGGTTTGCTCCCCAAATGGTTGCAGTGACTTCTTCCAGGTCCCCCACACGGGTGTAGTTTCCTTTCCTCCCTCTCTCCCTCCCCACCCCTCTCTTTCTTTCTCAAGATTTATTTTACTGTTGCTTTTCTCCTTAAATGGCAGTGGAGCTGGGACTGGGCCTGCATGTAAGGCCTTTAACCATCCTCCATTGCTTTCCTAGGTCCATCAGCAGGTAGTTAGAAGGCGGAGCTGGGACTCGGACCTGTGCCTGTCTGAGGCTCTGGGTTTACAGCTGGCAGTTTAATTTGTTATGCCAGCTGTGCAGGCTCCCTGTGTTTCATTTTCTGTGATTTTGGCATTTCTGTATTGCTTAACAGATGGAATCATAATGGTGGTCTTTTGAAATTGGCTTGCTTTCACTCAACCTGGTCCCTTGAGATACATCCACATTCCTGGGACTCAGTAGTTCCTTTTTGTCGCAGAATAGGATTCCTTGGTATGGATATCCCATAGTTTGCTTGATTTTTCACCTACTGAAGGATAATGATTTTCTTCTAGTTTTTGCCATTGAAAATAAACCTACACTACTCTGAGTATTTGTCTTCAGGATTTTTCTGTGGATGTAAGTTTTCCCTTGTTTGAGATAAGGAAGTACTATTCTAAAGGAAAAAATATTGAGTGGCACCTGTTAAAGCCTGGTAGGCACTGTTAAAGCCTACAAAGGAAGCCTTTTGTTCTTTCAGGACTATGTTAATAGGGACAAGGGCCACTAGATAGGGTCTTGGGCTGAGGAGAGATTGTGCTCCAAACGAATGAATACAGCCTGGGCAGCTGAGGATGAATAGTCAAGGAGCAGAGTGGGATGAGTAGCAAAGAAATGACCAGAGAAATTTGAGAGGAATTTTGTATTAGCTGACCTAGCAGGAATCTTGCTGAATGCAAGCCAGGGAGATAGACCTCACTCGGATGCTGCCGGTTGAGCTGGCCAGTGAGCAGGTACCAGTGAGAGGTTCCTGCTGAACTCTTTGCTAAAACTGGAGTTTAGACCTGATTCAGTCAAGAGCCCTGAACAAATCTCTGAATGGCACATATGTACTTGGCAATGTGTGTAAGTATGGTTATTTTAAAATTTTATTCTAATTTTTTATTTTTTAATTCTATGGTACAGTTCCGTTGCAGCATCCCGTTGTCTAGACATGTCCCACAGTTTCATTGGGAGTCCATCTTTGATTTTGAAGTGGGGAATATTGCCTGTGCAGGTGAGGATGGAGAGTTGCGGAGCAGAGTGGGATGAGTGGCAAAGTAGAGATGCATGCGGTGTTCTCTCCTGACAACTGGACATGATAGTCTCTAATAAGCAGTTCTGTACATTCCCTTAAATGACAAGCTATAAGACAAAATCAGCAACGGGAATAAGGATAAGACAAAAGGTTCACAGCACTGTGGAGTTATAGCACTGAATAACCAGTGTGTCAATGAAACAGAAAACAAAAGCTTCTTGGAGAAAATGATGCTACTGTGTGATCCGTGAGTCAGTGAAGATTTCAATAACAGAAAAACTCTTTTTGAAGAAGTGAAAATAAACAGCATCAAAACCCATGGGTTGCAGCAAAAACAGTATTGAAGGGTTATAATATGCATGAAGGTTGCCTTATATCAGAGAGAATGTATGGTATTTGTCCTTTTGGGTTGACTTGTTTCACTGAGCATAATAATGGTCTCTAGTTGGGTTCATTTGGTTTCAAACTGAATAATTTCATTCTTTCTACTGGCTAAGTAGTATTCCATGGAGTAGATGTACCACATTTCTCTACCCACTCCTCCTTGGATGGGCATCTGGGTTGTTTCCATGTCTTTGCTACTGTAGCTTGTGCTGCTGTAAATTAGGATTACGGATCCCCTTCTCATATGCGGATTTCATTTTCTTTGGATAGTTTCCTAGGAGTGGGATAGCTGGTTCCTATGGCAGGTTTGTTTGGAATTCTCCAAGCACTCTCCATACTGAATTCCATAGTGGTTGTATTAGCCTACACTCCCACCAGCAGTGAAGGAGGGTGCCTTTCTCTCTACATTCATTCCAGCAGGTGTTGTTAGTCGAATGTAGGCCAATGTGACTGGAGTTAGGTGGTACCTCAACACGGTTTTCATTTGTATCTCTGGTGGTTAGGGAGCCTGAGCATCTTTTCATGTCTGTTAGCCACTTGAATCTGTTCTTTTGAAAAATGTCTGTTTATTTCCTTCGCCAAGTATGGTTAATTTTTAAGTAAAAACTACTGAACTTTTGCATGTTTAGCCAACAGTGTATGGGAACTGCTTCCTTTACACTGTTGACAGCAGTTGATATTGTTGCCATGACCGAGTCAGTGGTGCTTGTGGGTATATAGTGACAGTCCCCTGGTGCCTGCTGAGGCTGACAGTGTATCTTCCCAGGGACTTGGTTGCCTTGTGCAATCCTCTTCAAGAAAGTGCCTCTTTGCCCACTTTCTAGTTGCAGCTTTTATCTGCTGTTGAATTCTGAGATTTGTGTATTGTAGGTGAGTCCTTTATTATATACATGGTTTGCAAGTATATTGTCCAAGTGTATCTTTTTTCCGCTCTTTCTTAACAGTGTCTTTACATAGCAAAGGTTTTTAATTCAGTTGAAGCCCAGTTTATCATTTTTCCCCCCTTCCCTGCACAGTTTCATCCTGTATTCTTGCTGCCACCTTTTAGTCATGAACCTGTTCTGCTTCCTGTCTCTGTGGGCTTACCTACTGTGATGCTTCATTGAGATGGAATCAGGCCCTTTTTGTCTGGCTTCTATGGCTTAGCCTGTTTTCAGAGTTCATCCATATTGTAGCATGACTCAGTTCTTTTTATGGTTACGATTGAGTAATACTCCACTGTGTGGATAAGCCACATTTTGTCTAATCTGTGTTCTTGATGGACATCTAGGATGATTCCACCTTCTTTGCCTACTCCAAAACAGTTACATTTGTAGTCTTTCAAGCTTCTAACCTGTTTCATGCATGATGAACACATGTTGTGAACATAGACTCTTGCACATATATATGTTTTTGAGATTTATTTATTTTTATTGCAAAGCCAAGTATACAGAGAAAAGAGGAGAGACAGAGAGGAAGATCCTCCATTTGCTGACTCATTCCCAGAGCAGCTGCAATGGCCAGAGCTATACCAATCTGAAGCCAGGAGCCAGGAGCCCCCTCCGGGTCTCTTAAGCAGGCATAGGGTTCCAAGGCCTTGGGCCATCCTTGACTACCTACTCAGGCTACAAGCAGGGGGTTGAATGGGAAGCAGGGCTGCCAGGACCAGAACCGGTGCCCATATGGCTCCTGGCACGTGCAAGGGGAGGACCCAGCTGCTAGGCTACTGCACCAAACCCGTGCATGTTTTTAAATAAGTTTTCTCATGTAAGTAATGGAGATATGCTGCTGCTTCCTTTTTCCCCTCTTTTTAAACACAGTCATGTCTGCATGAATAGATGAGATAGCTTATTTTTTACTATCTAATGTTCAATGTTTTGGTGACATTGGGTAACTTCCTGTGGTTTTCCTCTCATATAGCAGTAGAAGTAAATGTCCTTAAGTGGGTGTGTTTTGAGATTTATTTATTTATTTATTTATTTATTTATTTATTTATTTATTTATTTTATTTAAAGCCACTCCACAGATGATGACAACAGCCAGGGCTGGGCCAAGATGAAGCCAGGACCAGGAGCTTCCTCTTGGGTCCTGTGGTCACAGTGACCTAAGCACTTGGACTATCTGCCACTGCTTTCCTAGGCACATTAGCTGGGTTGGGAGTGGAGCAGTCAGGAGTTGAACCAGAGCCCATATGGGTTGCTGGTATTGCAGGCAGTGGCTTAACCCACTACACCACAGTGTTTGCCACAGAATTTTTTTTTCTAAGATTTATTTTATTTTTATTGTAAAGTCAGATATACAAAGAGGAGGAGAGACAGAGAGGAAGATCTTCCTTCCAATGATTCAATCCCAAGTGGCTGCAACAGCCAGAGCTGCACTGATCCGAAGCTGGGGGCCTGGAACTTCCTCCAGGTCTCCCACATGGGTGCAGGGTCCCAAGGCTTTAGGCCTCCCTCTACTGCTTTTCCAGGCCACAAGCAGGGAGCTGGATGGGAAGTGGAGCAATTGGGGCGTGAACTGGCACCCCATGGGATGCTGGTTCTTACAGGTGGCGGATTAGCCTGTTGAACCATTGTGCTGGCCACTAACTTGTTTTTGTTACCTCCCACAATGGCCTGTTTCTCTGTCTTTTTAAGGCAATCACTGCTGTACTTTCTACCTCTAAATTTGCCTTTTGTGAGAGTATTTCATGTACATAGAATAATTTCAGATATAGTCTTTTGCATCTGAATTATTTCACGTAATACCTTTTTGAGGTTGGTCCATGTTGCTGTGTGTATCCAAGTTTCCTTTCTTTTTATTGCCTGATAGTATTCCCTTCTGTGGCTTCCCCATATTTCATTTATTCACTCAGCAGGTGGCAGACATCTGGATTGTGTCCAGGTCATGATTGTTATGGATAATGCTGCTATGAATATTTCTAGATAATGTTTGTGGGATAATTTTTATTTCTCTTGGGTAGGTTCCTAGAGAGAAAATGTTGGTTCTTATGGTGAGTTTATGTTTACATTTAACTTGAAGAATTTGACAACCTGTTCTGCACAGTGACTACATCACGCTGTGTGGCTACAGTGGTGGGTGAGGTTCTGGTTTCTCTGTTCTCTTTGGTACTTGCCATTGTCTGCCCCTGTGATGGGGACCATTCTGCTGGCTGTGTGGTGGTATGTTACAGTTTTAGTTTTCCTTTCCCTAATGGGTGGTGATACTGATCATCTTTTCAGTAAGCACAGAGAATAGAGGTAAGAATGGAGGTTAGCAACATGAAAGATGAGAGCCTGCAAAAGACAATGTGTTTAAGCATGAGGAAGACGGATTTTAAGGATAAACCAGATATACAAAGAGGAGGAGAGACAGAGAGGAAGGCCTTCCTTCCAATGATTCAATCCCAAGTGGCTGCAACAGCCAGAGCTGCACTGATCCGAAGCAGCATTTAGGAGCAACTTAATGTAATAGATATAGCAGAGGGAGGAGGGCTTGTGATTCCAAGACTTCTGGCTTTGGTAACTGGGTAGATGGTGTGCCTCTAACTGAAAAGTGAATGCCGAGGACATAAACAGCTTCTGTGCTGCAAGGTGATGTCTTTCATACTGGTCCTACTGAAATGACACAGGAATAACTTTTAGAGTTGTTTTCTAGTGTGGAAATATGTGTCTAATTCAGAAGAGGGATCTGGGCTGAGATCCAAATTGAGATTTAGTGCCTGCCGCAGTGGCCTAGCAGCTGAAGTCCTCGCCTTGAGCTCACCAGGATCCCATGGGGGGCCGCTTCTAATCCCAGCAGCTCCACTTTCCATCCAGCTCCCTGCTTGTGGCCTGGGAAAGCAGTCGAGGACGGCCCAAAGCCTTGGGACCCTGTACCCGCATGGGAGACCTGGAGGAAGTTTCTGGCTCTTGGCTTCTGATCTGTACAGCTCTGGCCATTGCGGTAATTTGGGGAGAGAATCATCAGACAGATGATCTTCCTCTCCCCTCATTTCTGTATATTTGATTTTGCAATAAAAATAAAATAAATCTTTAAAAAAAATAGAGATTTGAATTACCATTACAGATACAGTGGTGTGTCCATGCTGTATCATTGGTTGCTTAAAGAATACTAGTAAGATTTCATGTAACGGGAAGATCCGAATTGGCATGCTCCAGCAGTCCTTCATTCATGTTTAACAGCCTCACTGTCTTTTTTTTTTTTTTAAGATATATTTTACTTGAAAGGCAGTTCTTTTCTTTCTCCCCCATAGAGAGAAAGAAAGATAGATATTCCATCCATCTACTGGTTCACTCCCCAAATGGCTTCAACAGTTGCAGCTGAGCTGTGCTGAGCTGAGCTCCAGCTGGGAGCCAAGAACAGTCTTCTATTGCTTTTTCAGTCCACAATCAGAGAGCTGAAATGGACGAGAAATGGGCAGCTGGGACTTGATCTGGCACCTGTCTGTGTGGGGTGCTGGTGCAGGCTGGCCCTGCCTCACTGTGTTTTACCCTGACTTCCGTCCTTACTCTGTTGGTTGTGCTTTCAGTTCCCTCCCTACGGGATGTTCGAGCTGCCACCTTCCAACACAGTTTTATGTTAAGAAAAGCACTGACCATCTCTTCTTTGACCAGAAAAACCACCTCTAGAACCTCCCTGACAAACTTAATGTGCCAGAGTTATATTAGATACTTGGTGGTCTAGTTGCTCACTGGCAAGGAAACAGCAGATGGTACAGTTGGCTTAAATTAGGGACTTCTATCCAAAGGATCTTTTTTTTTTTTTTTTAATGTCTTCTAGGAGGAGCCTTCCTTCTTGACTTCGGTTTTATTCTGTAGTTAATTATGTTTTGAAAAGAAGTTCTCTGTGTGGGATTCCTGCATCGCATTTGGAGTACTTGCTTCAGGTCCTGTCTAGCTCCCTGTTTGTACACACCGGGGAGGTAGCAGGTGATGGCACAGTGGGAGAGGCTGGGAAAGGAGCGCCTGGTTCTTCATTTTACCTGGCTCATCCTGATTGCTACAGGCATTTGGAGAGAAAACCAGTGGTTAGGAGATATTTGTCCTTCTCCTTTTTTTACCCAAAGATTTATTTATTTATTTTTTTATTGTATAGTCAGATATACAGTGAAGAAGAGAGGCAGAGAGGAAGATCTTCCGTCCACTGATTCACTCCCCTAGTGACTGCAGTGGCTGGTGCTGTGCAGATCAGAAGCCAGGAGCTTCTACTGGGTCTCCGTCTCAGGTGCAGGGTCCCAAGGCTTTGGGCCATCCTCGACTGCTTTCCCAAGCCTCAAGCAGGGAGCTGGATGGGAAGTGGAGCTGCCGGGATTAGAACTGGCACCCATATGGGATCCTGGTGAGCTCAAGGCAAGGACTTTAGCCGCTAGGCCACAGCGTTGGGCCCTGAAGTATGATTTTTGTTTCTCTAAAGTTTTAGCTAACCTGGAAATGTTTATATGTGAGTACTTTTTTCTCACAAGCTTAAGTTTTCTTTTTTTTTTTTTTTTAAGATTTATTTTATTTTTCTCGGAAAGGTGGATATACAGAGAGGAGAGACAGAGAGGAAGATCTTCCGTCCGATGACTCACTCCCCAAGTGAGCGCAACGGCTGATGCTATGCCAATCTGAAGCCAGGAGCCTCTTCCGGGTCTCCCACGCGGGGGTGGGGGGGTGGGGATAGGGTGGCGGGGTGCAGAGTCCCAAAGTCTTTGGCCATCCTCTACTGCTTTCCTGGGCCACAGGCAGGGAGCTGGATGGGAAGCCGGGCCGCCAGGATTAGAACTGGCACCCATATGGGATCCTGGGCATGCAAGGCGAGGATCCTAACCACTGCGCCACCACGCCAGGCCCACAGCTTAAATTTTCATGTTCTTTTTGACAGAAGTTGGGAAATTTGTAAAGTAATAGGTTTGTAAAAACACTGTGGATGTTTTCATTTTTTTCTTTTCAAATGTATAGTTTTATATTTGAGATATGCTTAGTGTTTCTTCTACTTGTGTAGCTCTAAGTAAAAGTTCAGTCTTAAATCAATTCTTTTTTTTTTCCCCTAACCAGATTTATGAAAATATGCATCCTCTCAATACTGTCTTGGAATTCATGAGATGGAAGCATAGGTCAAAGCTGTTTGGAGAAAATTGGAAGTACATTTTTATCTGGGCACATATCTAAGGTAAGCTCATCAGCTATAAGAAAGCAGATTCACATTTCTTAGTAATTAGGAGTCCTTATCAGTCATCATCATACCTTTATTTGAGCTTCTTTAGTTTCAGTACTATACTTTGTTAGCTTCTGAATCACCCCCTTTTTTTTGAATCATCCTTCTAACAAGTTAGTAAATAATTTGTTTTCTTCCTCTTGTAAATGTTGAACCTCCGTTTCAAGGTGAAAAATACTTGTTTCTTGTTAATTATTGCTGCAGATACCCTAGGCTAGACCTGGTCCAAGTTCTTGTTTCCACATGTGAAAGAATTCATAGACGAGGTGTAGATAGAGGTAAATAGGAAAGCAAGATTTATTTAAAGGCAAAGGGAACGCTATACACTTAAACTGGAGTGTAGGCAAGCATAGGAAACAGAATCAGCTGCAATTAGCAGAATTCCTTGTCATCCTTTTATAGGCTAAAAGTTGTGACTGGGACAGTGCAATTCAAATATTAAAATGAGACAGTTTTAGGGGTGGCTGGGTTTGACCACCACCCTCTTTCATGAGATAGGGTGTGCCGAACCTGCCACCACATTGGGAACTTCTAACCTGAGTCAGGTGTTAAAAAGAGAATCTGAAATCCACCCCTACCACCAGCCACCACCAGTGGGATTTAGAGCAGAGGGTGGCAGTTTGGGGCTGTGCCTTATGAACTGGGCAATCCTCAGCCTATCTTCTCACTATCAGCCTGCCTAAATTGATGCTGCTTAACTCATAGTATAGGAAATAAGCTATAAATTGAGTTGTTTATGATATTTCAGAAGGTTTCACATATTTTCTGTTTCAGGAGTTTATTTTATTTTTATGTGATGGAGCAAGAGCACTCCATCTGCTGGCCTACTCCACACATGTAATATACAGCACCAGGATTGGGGTCTGGCTAGAGCTGGAAGCTGAAGCACAATTCTGGTCTCCCATGTAGGTGGCAGGACCCCAAGTACTTCAGCTGGCGCTACTGCCCTTCAGGATCAGCAGAGTCGGAAACTGGAGTTAATGTGGATAATATGAGCCAACTTCCAAAAGTTCATGTAAAAATAGAATTTAAAAAAGTAAATTCATGGGCCTGGTGTAGCTTAGTGGCTGAAGTCCTCACCTTGTGTGTGCCAGGATCCCATATAGGCACTGCTTCGTGTCCTGGCCGCTCTGCCTCCCATCCAGCTCTCTGCTTGTGGCTTGGGAAGGCAGTCAAGGATGGCCCAAAGCCTTGGGACCCTACACCTACGTGGGAGACCTGGAAGAAGCTCCAGACTCCTGGCTTCTGATCAGCTCAGCTGTTGTTGCAGCCACTTGAGGAGTGAATCATTGGATGGAAGATTTTCCTCTGTCTCTCCTCCTCTCTGTATATCTGCCTTTTCAATAAAAATTGATAAATCTTAAAAATAAATTCATATTAATGCAAAAAGTCTTGAAGTCCCAATGTAGCTTTTTCATAATAAGCATTTTCTGTGCACTTAATGAAGGTATTTTGTCCCGCTCTTGTTTCCTTGGCATTCTCTTGCCCTCCTTGCATCCCTGCCAAGTTGCTGGATTTGCTCTGCCGATAAGTGCCGTGCTTTCTGATTCTTCGCGGTTTCTTATCTTTAGCTTGCTGTTAAGAGTTGTCTTTTTTTCCTTTCTTGAAATTCTTGGTTCCTGTGATCAGTGCTCTTCTAATTCTAGAACTTTATCACTTGATAGTGCTCCCCTCTGGGTCCCTTACTATTTGCTCCTGGTGTATTCCTTCCCCACCCTTTTATTCTCAAGTTTTAAAGTCATCTCAAATGTCAGTGCATCCCCAAAGCATGTTCTGATCTTTTGGTTCCAAGATTAAGTTTTTATCTTTAAGTTTCCAAACAAGATACTTCGGTTTTATATGATGCTAGTTTGGCAGATCCTGTCAGTGCATGACAGCAAGGCACAAAGGACTCAGCAGACTCAAAGCTCGTCTCTGTTGGTTTATAGTTGGAATGGTAAGATAAGACTCCAAAGGTTTTTGGAGAAATGGAACTAGAAGTAAGTTAATCTGGTGTAAAATATTCTGAAATCTATGTACTTTTTTTTTCATGGTGTGCATTTTTTATGCGGTTTCTGAAGACCCTCTCATATGTAAGTAATAAAACTTACATTTGCCAAGTGAAAGTGATCAATGTCAAAGGAACAAACTGTTAGTTCTTGTCAAGGTCCTTTACAGCTCAGACATGCTAGAACATAGAAGGGTTATGTGAGCTGTGCTTTGGAATATGAGTGAAATGGAAAGTGAATGTTTCTGTTGGAATGAGCTGGAAGTCTTGGTAGGGAATGTGACATGAAGAAAATTATATCTTACGGAAATTTCTGTGGCAGTGATGTGTACACATGTATGAGTAGAAAAATGGAGTTCAGAGGCTAGTTAAGAGTTAGTAGGTAGTATTAGCACAGTGATTAGATTGGAATAAGAGCAATAATGTGGGAATCACAGGAAAAGAGTTAGGGAGCAGGCATACTGACTTGGGAAAAGATGGTAGTACCCACATTTTGAGCCAGCACAGTAAAGGAAGTTGTTAGCATGGTAATAACCAACATGAATTTAGATCCTGATTTTCTAAATTGAGAGAAATGTTAAAAAGAATACTTGGGAGCCGGAATTGGTGTCATAGTAGGTAAAGCCATTGTCTGCAGTGCCAGTATCCTTTGTGTAGGTCACAATTTGAGTGCTGGCTGCTCCACTTCCAAGCTGATTCCCTAGTACTGGCCTGAGAAGGCTGCAGAAGATGGCCCAAGTACTGGAGCTAGGATCCCTGCTACCCACGTGGGAGACCTGGAATGAGTTCCTAGCTCCTGACTTGGGCCTGGCAGCCATCTGAAGAGCCACACGGACCATCTCTCCCTGTCTTAGCTTTGCTTTCTATGTCTTCAAATAAATAGTCTTCAAAAAAAATTGAAAATTCTCTACTGTTGGTCTTTTAGTTTGTGTATATACAGGAAGTATTTTTTCTACATTATTTTTCAGGACAATTTATTGAAAGGAAATTTATATGAAAAGTATTGTCTCGGGCCCAGCGCGGTAGTGCAAGTGGTTAAGGTCCATGCCTTGTGTTGGCAACGCCCACGTCGCCACATACCCCAAGCCCCAAGCCGAGCGGAGGGACTAGGGTTATGAGACAGACAAGACAGACAACACACACAACACACTGAGGCTTATTCTTGTGAAGTGAAGTCATTATTCAAAGTCAAACTCTCTTATATAGTCTGCTTGGCCCCTCCCAGGATCTTCCCAATGGTTAAGCAACACCTAAGCTCCCCCAAGGATGTGCAAAAAGGGGAAGCAGGAAGGAGGGAAATTGTAGTCAAACCATGGGGGCTAAATGTATCAGGCCATGATTGCCCTTCCTGTTACACCTTTGAGAAACAAGCTGTGCTGTGGAGTTAACTCTTGGGAGACCCGGCTGTGCAGCCTTGCACGCCCGGGATCCCATATGGGTGCCAGTTCTATCCCGGCAGCCCCGCTTCCCATCCAGCTCCCTGCCTGTGGCCCGGAAAAGCAGTCGAGGACGGCCCAAAGCTTTGGGACCCTGCACCCGCGTGGGAGATCCAGAAGAGGCTTCCGATTGGCATAGTATCGGCCATTGCGCTCACTTGGGGAGTGAATCATCGGATGGAAGATCTTCCTCTGTATATCCGCCTTTCCAATAAAAAAATAATAAAAATAAATCTTTAAAAAATTTATAAAAAAAAAAGAAAAGTATTGTCTCTTTTAGAGGAAAAATTCTAAGGAAGTGAATATTGTGAGTGTTGTTCTCATTTTCACAATAGTTTTAAATTTAGTAAAAATTTACAAATATATCTCTAGAGAGATATAATTCTAACACTGTTACAAAAAGATGATTATCTTGTTTTTGGTGGAAATACCGTTAAATGAGTAGGGTCTGTGGAAAGTCTAAAAGGCAGAATTTGGAGATTTTGTATTAACAAATAAAAATGAATAGAGTAATATCCATTAGGAGTACTCAGTATTCAAAAAATTTCCTGACAGTAGAGCCGGCACCATGGCATTATAGGCTAAGGCTCTACCCTGCACTGCAGGCAAACCAAAAAGGTGCCAGTTTGAGCCCCAGCTGCCCCACTTCTGATCCAGCTCCTTGTAATGTGCCTGGGAAGGCAGCAGTGGAGGATGGCTTCTGTACTCAGAAGCCCCTGGGACCTAGCGTGGTAGCCTAGCAGCTGAAGTCCTCACCTTGCACATGCGAGGATCCCATATGGGTGCTGGTTCTAATCTTGGTGGTCTAGCTTTCCATCCAACTCCCTGCTTGTGGCCTGGGTAAGCAGTCAAGGATGGTTCAAAACCTTGGGACCCTGCATCTTTGTGGGAGACCCGGAAGAGGTGCCTGGCTTCTGGCTTCGGGTCGTTGTAGCCACATGGGGAGTGAATAAGCAGATGGAAGATCTTCCTCTCTGTCTCTTCTTCTCTCTGTATACGTGGCTTTCCAATAAAAATTTTTAAAATCAGTCTTAAAAAAAAAAGGAAAAATAAATGAAACCCCTGGCTCCTGGCTTCCAACTACCCTAGCGGTGTTCATTGGTGGCCATTTGGGGGTTGGGAACCAGCAAATGGAAAATCTCTCTGTCACACTGTGTTTCTTTTTCTGTTTCTATAACTCTGCCTTTCAAGTGAAAATAATGATTTCTTTAGAAAAAAATCTAACTTTATGTATTGAAGAAGAAGTAGTCACCTATTTTCTAATTATGTATTATATAAAGCTGGACGATACTATGCATGTGTGTTAGGAGAAGTGGGGTTTTGTGATTGAACTAGTACCAAGTTCCTTTCTGATGTGAATCCAGTTGAACCCTCAAGTTAATTATTGTAGTAGCTACATATACATGTGGAGGTTTGTGTGTTTGTTTATTTTTTGAAGATCCTCTTATGTTTAGAGTAGTGTTTCTCAACGTATTAAACATTTGCTCCTGATAATATTCAAAATAATTTGAAGTGGCATGTGAGTTAGTTTTTGAGAATTTTGGTATCTTTGTATTTATTTTTATAGCCTCCAATTCATGAAAATCATAGTTTATCATTTAAGTCATCAGTGTTTTGCTCTTTATTTTTCTCTGTTTTGGATTGTGGTTCAAAAACCTGAGTTACTCAATTCCCTGTTCAGGGAGGAAAATGAATATTATGTTTATCTAAACACTTTCTGTTTTAATTAAAGTTTTTTTTTTTTTTTTTGGAAAGTTAGATATGTAAAGAGGAGGAGAGGCAGAGAGAAAGATCTTCCATCCGCTGGTTCTCTCCCCCAAGTGGCTGCAATGGCCAGCGCTGGATGAAAAGTGGGGCCACTGGGACACAATCTGGCACCCATATGGGATACCGGGCATGCAAGATGAGGACTTTAGCTGCTAGGCTACTGCGTTGGGCTTTCTAAGCACTCTGTATTGAATATTTAATATAAACTCTTATTTTCTCTGTTTTATTCTTCATTATTAAAATATTTATTTGAGATAGAGATAGAGACAGAGAGCGCTTATATCCACTGGGTAGGCCAAAATCCTCAGCCTAGAATTCACATGTGGGTTACAGGGACCCAAGCTACCCAACACCTGCTGCCTCCCAGGATGGGCGTTAGCAGGGAGGAAGCTGAAGCCCAAAGTGGAGCTGGTACTCAAACCCCGGGTATGCTGAGCACAGGCTGTCCCAGGCAGTGCCTTAACCTGTTGAGCCCTGGCACTCTCCCTTCATTTTTGATCCTCCTCTTCCATTTGCTTTGCTGCTGCTGTTGAAAACTAGTTTACTGTTTGTTGTATTTGAATGAATGAATGAATGTATCCTGATAAAATATATATTGCGGGTGGTGGTTTAGGCATTGAATTGAGATAATTTGATTTTGCTACAAACAATGTGCTCTTCTTTGTGCTTTGCGTCTAACTTATACTGAGTATCCCATTATATACAGTGTCACATTTCCTGCTTCTAAAGAGGTGACATGTTCTCTTGTACAGTCCAGAAAGTGGAGCCAGATATTTATTTATTTATTTTAAGATTTATTTTTTATTTAAAAGGCACATTTACATAAAAGAATGAGAAATATTCCATCTACTGGTTCACCTCCCAGATGGCCTCAATGGCTGGAGCTGGGCCAGTGCAAAGCCAGGAGCTTCTCCTGGGTGTCCCATGTAGGTGCTGCTGCCCTTGGAGTACTTCAGTTGGAGTCTTGCTTTTACTGCTTCCTGAAAATGGAACCTGAGAAAATGACTTATGACCGCACGGTTTATTTGGGATATCAGCCAAAAAGCAGAAATGGGATAATGGGGAAAGTGAGGAAAGAGCCAAGTAATATGTTACATAAAATGTGTTAGTTTACCTTTTTCCTGTGAGGACAACTGGGGTTCTGTGCCCTGGGGCTCCCAGGATCTATCTGGGTGCTGTGGAAGTTGGAGGCTGACTCCTGACTTCTACCTTGCGTGTACCTGGAGCTTTAATACTGGCATTTCTGCAGTTGTGCCCAGTGCTGCTGAGCAGTCATCTCCACGTATAGAGAAACTTTGGAAGGCAAAACCCAGCTATTCTCTGGTTCAGTCTTGATGTCAGATGCTCTAGGTCTGTGCCTGTTGCCGTCCACAAAACAGTACTGCAGAAAAGCAGGTGGTATCTACTGTAGTCAATCCCTGTCTCGTTCAGATTGGCTATTGGCTCCTCAAGTCTGCTACCACTGACCCCTTCTAGTGGTGCCTGTTTTGTTACCTTAAACCAGAAGGTCATTGGTCAGCTCTAGTCCCTACTCTGCAATGGGCTGAGGCTAGGCTGTTTGTGTTTCCCATGAATGTTCTGTAATCCCTCAGACTGTGCTGCTGACAGTAGGGTGTGCTCTGGTCAGGGCAGGCAGACCACACCTGAAGTATGTGACAGTGACTTGGTCAGCCTGCTTAACAAGCCTCCTCCGTGTCTGTGGCTGCCCCTTTCATAGCCCTGTCAATAGCACAGAGGTGACCAAGGGCTGAAGTTGGCCAACAGCAACTGCCAAGTGAGCCTGTCTTTAGTTGGAATGCAGTTAGGTGTGTCTTGTTGGTTAGATGTTGTGGTGAGCATAAACAAAGACCATTAAACACCTTTTCTTAGTTCCTGTTTTGCCTCTTCTATCTCCTAACCAGCCACCCGCCCACTCTTCACTGCCCAGGGGTCTATTTGCTTCTACTTCACCTCCCCATTTCTCCAAGCTGTCTGCACAGGCCATGCAACTGTCCAGTTTTGACTTGAGTCTGTTACCCAGGTGCCAGCACTGCTTTTTGCGACTGATTACCAGGAAGCTACCCTGAAGGGGCTGCCTCACATGGTGTGCTGTGTCCTCTGGAGCTCCCTGAATCTGGTCCAGAGGCACTGTTGGCATTGTACAACTGTTAGTTGCCATGCCCCACCTTGTGACTCAGAGGGTCATGGTGGGTACCGCCATGATGCTCCATGCCCCACCTCGTGGCCCAAGGATTCGTGATGGGTGCCTCCATGATGTTCCATGGTTGGATGCTCTGCAGGGATTTGTCTTCATGTCAGCCATTTTTCAGATAGTTCTACAGAACATTGAGGCAGGTGCTGTTGCTCTGCTGTGGGGACTTGCTTGAGGATTCACCCACTTTTCCGGGTCTCATGGAAGCTGGCAGCCTCCATGTCATCTGGATGCCTCTGCTGTGGTGGCTCTGGCTTTGAGCTTCCTGATAGTTACGGAGCCCCCTTCAAGTGAGCTGTGTTTCTTTATACTCTCTCAGGGGACTTTGGATTTGTGAGCACTTACTTGTGGCTTTATGCATCTGTTTTTTGGTGTTGTGTTCTGCTTTGGAAGGCAAAGTCATTTCCTGTGGACTGATAACAGAAGCTAACTCGGTTTATCCAACAAGCTGCTGTTTCAACAGGCTTGGACTTGGAGGTCTAGGGAGGAGCCCTAGGTGTCCAGCAATCATGTATGTCGGATCATCTCTGGGTCTGCTGAGACTTTATGAGGCTGCTGTGCAGCAGAGCAGTGAAACCTGAGACCTGGAGAAAAGCTGTGTCCTGGCTTCCCTGTTGATTTCTCTTTGGAGTTCCTTGCCCACTGAGCCTCCTGCCGCTGTAGGGAAACCTAGGACCCATCAGGGTCCCAGAAACATTGACAGGCCCTGCCCATGGTCTCTTCAAGGGGATAGTGCAGGAAGGCTTATGCAACCCTTCTATACATACTGACTCTTTAGAACTTAAATTTTAAGTTGTTTTTGTTTTTTTCCTCAATCTTGGTTGCATTGTTTTTGGTTTAATCATTTGAACCCCCTCTAGTTTGGGTAGGTTTAGAGTGCAGGTATAGTTTTATAGTTTGTAAGTGCATGTGCTAAGCAGAGTAACACACATGCTTGAGATTTCTGGTGTTTGCATGCTCTCCAGTGGCATTTCCGTTCCTGACTATTCTAATGAACCTCTTTCATCTTTGTGTGAGAGTTTCCCATTAGGGTGCCTCAGCTACAGATTCCAGTTCATCCTCTGTTTGCATTCTACTTCCTACATTCTTTTCTCTCCTTACTCATCTTATGTTAAACCGAATTAGGTAGGGTCTCATTGTTTCTTATTTTTATTTATTTGAAAGGCAGACAGAAATCGCTCTCCAGCCGCTGGTTTACTCCCTCAGTGCCTGTAACAGCTAGGACTAGGCCAGGGCAATGCTAGGATCTCTTGTGTGAGTGTCACGGACCCAACTTGAGCCATCGCCTACTGCTTCTCAGGGTGCTCATTAGCAAAATGATAGAATTGAGAACTCTTCATACTTTACCTTATTTGTTCTTTATGTTTGCGTAATCTTTCAGAGATATGTAAGTTTGTTGGTCTTTTCGATAGTCAACATTTGGTTTTGTAGTTTAACTTGCCTAGGTCTATTGAATATTTCAATTTTTGCTTTTAGTATTCTGCTTTTTTTCTTCCTTCGGTACTCATTCTCATTTTCCAACTCTGTTCCATGTATATTCTGTCAGCTGTTTCTAAAGATTGGGAACAATAGGGACACATTTATTCTAGTGTGTTACTTGTATATTTTCTTTCTTTTTTTAAGATGTTATAATTTTTCTATTGGAAAAGCAGATTAACAGAGAGAAGGAAAGACAGAAAGATCTTCTGCCTGCTGTTTCACTACCCAAGTGGCTGCAATGGCTGGAGCTGAGCCAATCTAAAGCCAGGACCAGGAACCTCCTCCACGTCTCCCACGCAGGTGCAGGGTCCCAAGGCTTTGGGCTGTCCTCTACTGCTTTCCAAGGTCACAAGCAGGGAGCTGGATGGGAAGTGGAACCGCCAGAACATTGAACTGGTGCCCATATGGAATCCCGGCACATGTAAGGCAAGGATTTAGCCCCCTGGCTACTGTGCCAGACCCTGCTTATGTATTTTCAAAACTGCCTTTCACACTTCTTTCTCCTGGGTTCCATCTCCAGCAACATAGGACTTTTAATTTGGGCACCACTCATGATATCTGTGTGTCTGCTGTCTCTGAGGCCTAGGTGTTGCTCAATTCTGTGAAGTCTGCAATGCCTTTCCTTCTCGTTGCCTGCCTGTCAGGTTGGTTACTACTTCTGTGAAGTATTAGATGTTAGTCTCTGCTCCGCCCCTCTGCCTTTGAGCTTCTGTAATGCTTTGAGGGTGATCTTGAAACCGTCACCAATTTCTTGTTGTCCACCACTTGAAAGTTCATGAGACTTTAGTGTTTGAGGATCTTCATGACCTCTTATTATTTTTACCCCTTTGTTCTTTGGGAAAATCAAATCTGTTAAGGTAAGACAAATATGTTGTGCTGGTTCTTTGTCTCTGTTCTTTATCATGTTCTTCTATTTGAGTTCTTACTGCTGATTGCCCAGCCTGGGAATGCTTTCCTGATATCCTAGGACATTGAAATCTGCCCTTGCACATGTTAGGATCTTTTTAAAACCTCGCCTGAGCCCATCATCTAGAATTTGTCTCATTTCTGCCTGCTTTGGGTTAAGCTACTGTGCTTGGTTGGCACAGTGACCAGTCACCTCTACATCTTAGCCGATCGGTCTCACACCTGCTTGTCAGGCTTGGCCAGTGAATAACATAGTAGTACGTGTAAGCCTCTACAGTTGTACCACCTGATATGTTGCCCCTAGCCAGTGTTGTTGCATAGCAAGTTAAACTACAGCTTGCAACACTCCAGATTGGAATGCTACTTCGCATTCCAGGTGCTTTGCTTCTAATAAAGCTTCCTGCTAACGTGCCTGTGGAGGCAACGAGTGATGGCTCAAGTGACTGAGCCCTTGCTAGCCTTGTGGGAGAACAAGATGGGGGTTCTGTCTCTTTTGGTTTGGCCTGACCCAGGTCCAGCCCCAGCTATTGCAACCATTTGGGGAATGAACCAACAGAGATCTCTCTCCCTGCCTTTGTCACTCTGCCTTTCAAATATATATACATGCAGACACACACGCACACACACACACATATATATTTAAGATTTATTTTTTTATTTGAAAGGCAGATTTTACAGAGAAGGTGAGACAGAGAGATCTTCACATACTGTTTCATTCCACTAATGGCTGCAGTGGCCAGAGCTGAGTCAATCTGATGGCAGGAGCCAGGAGCTTCTTCCAGTCTCCCATGTGGCTACAGGGGCCCAAGGACCTGAGCCATTGCTGTTTTCCCAGTCTGTAAGGAAGGAGATGGATCAGATATAGAACAACTGGGATACAGACTGGGGTCCATGTGGAATGTTGGCTCCGTGGATGGAGGTTTAGCTGCATCCACCACTACACCAGCCTCAAATGTTATCTCATTTAATCTTCATAACAGTCTTACAGCTTTTATTATTCTCACTGTGCGGGTGAGAAAACTGAGGCTCAGGGAGAAACGTATACAAGCCTACTGCAAATAAGTGGTAGAATTGGGATTTGGGATTGATTACATTTTTAAAAATACTTTGAAAGAATTAAAATTGCTAAGAGATTCAGGTTTTTAAATGGCTAGTAGAATCAACTATTTGAAAGATTAATTGGAAAAGAAAGAAGAGCAGGTATTACAGCTAAGTATGGCTTTAAACTCTATTGAAGTGGTGGTTTAAGTTCTGCCTCCTCTAATTCTGATCCAGCTTCATGCTAATGGTCTTGGGAAGACAGCAGATGATAGCCCAAGCGCTTGAGTCCCTGTTGCCCGTATGGGAGACCTGGATGAAATCCTGGCCCAGACCTGGCTATTGTGAACAGTTGAAGAATAAAGCAGCAGGTGGAATGTCAGCCTTTCTCTCTGTTTCCTTCTCTCTTTCATATAAACCAACTAACGTAAAAAATGAGAATGCAGAAAAGTGACATAACTTCAAATGTCATATTTTTTAGAATATAGTGATTAAACACTATATGGGTTTCAGTTTATGTTCCAACTGCTCTACTTCGCATCTAGCTCCCTGCTTATGGCCTGGGAAAGCAGCAGAGGATGGCCCAAGTCCTTGCAACCACATGGGAGACCGGGAAGGAGCTGAGCTCCTAGCTTCAGATCAGCTCAGCTCCAGACATTGTGGCCATTTGGGAAGTGAATCAGCAATAGAAAGCTTCTCTCGTTCTACTTCTCTCTCTTTATAAACTAAGAACAAATACCTGGAGTAACTTTATACCAATACATTTAACAATTCAAATGACATAGGAATTCTCTAGAAAATTAAAACCTAATAAAGCTGACTCAAATGGAATAGAAAACCTGGATATTCCTCTAAATGTTAAGGAAGTTGAATTTGTTATTGAAAGAGGCTCCACCTCCCATACTCTCACAACAGGCCCTGGGCACATGGTTTTGTCAGTTTTTTTTCCCAGCTCTTCCGGAGGTAATGTGTCCAAATTATAGACTGCTCCAGAGAACAGCAATATAAGGAAAGCACCTACGTTGATTGTGTGGAACTGTATAACCTAGATAACAAAATCAGACATGGGGAATAGAAGAAAAATTATAGGCTAGGTTTGCTTACGTAAAACTAAACAGAAACAAACCTAACCATGTACTTAAACTTGATCTGTCATGCAGTTCTGATAGAGCAGCGTGGGGCCCACAGACAGCCTCGCCATAGGTGTCTCACCCTCGCCCCCACAACAGTCTGCTTGTCCCCATGTTACCTTGATTCCAGAGTCTAGCCACAAATCTGGGGATCCCTTGAGCACTCTCAAGCTTGAGAATTCCCTGAAGTTTGAATTCCAAACTCAAGACAGTGCTAGACTTACAGTACATGGAAGAATTAAATCTTCTACAGGTTCAGTAGTTTTAGTATATAAAATACACTGATGGTGGATAGATTTACAAAGGACTAAAACAGCAAATAAGAAAGCTGAGCTAAGGGGTGAGGGCAGCTGAGGGGTAAGGGCTTGGCCTTCTGCCGTTGGGAAGGGGTGTCGCTGGCTATGGAAGGGCAGCTTGAAGGAGGAGTGGTGCAGTTACATCCCCTGTGGTCATTTCCTGTCTTGGCCAGGTGTCAAACCTCTATCTCATCTTCCTGAAGAAAGCTGCTTCCTATCAAGAAGAAATGCCAGTTTGTGCCTACAAGCTGTGTACTTTCTGAACACAGCTTTCCTTTCCATGTGTAAACTAAAGGTCAGCCCTTCAGAGCCATTCCTGCCCATGAGGCGCTCAGTGTCTGTGAATAAGCCCAGGTGAAATTACCAAAGGAAGACATTTGAGGTGGCATGTGCCTCCCGTGTAGTTCCTCATGAAGGGTACAGGTGAAATGGAAGAGACTCCTGGAGACAGTACAAGTGTCTGACAGTCTCAGCCAGGAAGCTTACCTGAGTGAGGCAGACAGGGTCTTTACTTGGTGGTGTGGCAGGAGAAAGGGTCAAATGACAGAAACCAGTCTTCATCCTTCTGTCCTACGAAAAGGTTTGCCTGGCTCAGGGCCCAGCCCTGTAATCAGGTGGGGTCTTTCTGGTAACCAGTCGTCACCCTGAGTCAGCTTGTTAGGGTAAGCTCAAGAATGATCCATGGCACTGAGGAATCAAGTAGACTCCTCTGTGCTAGGGTGTTTCAAAGATTGAGAGTCCCTTCCCGGAACCAGGGACAAAGACTGGCCAAATTATTATACAGTAATCACATTGAAATTGCCTCAGGAATCTTAGAATGTGAATTAGTAGTGATGGCACGGTTTATCCTGCCACTTAATGACTTGAAACACTTACTGATGTACAGGAATTAGGGAGCAGAGGAGCTGGATTGCTTATACTTCTGGGCATGTCATGCTGCTGTGGGCAGGAAGTGGCAGCATTTGCAGTCATCTGAACGCTGGAATGGGGAGTACTTCCGAGTCCCTTTCCCTTCCCATGGGCGTTGGCAGGCTGCCTCTGATCTCCTCCAGAGCAAGTGGTCAAGAATGCAGAGGAAGCTGTGATACCTTCTAAGACCTTAGCCCCAGAGGTCATACTGTTGAGTGTTCACGGCTGTGTTTGAAGGAAGTTACTCAGCCCATTCAAACAGAATTTAGGATTCACTGATAATGTCAGCAAGGGCCCACTGCATCGCATGCATGGAAGTCGTTATTTTGGCTATAGCATTTCAGAGAAGGAAACATTTATACCGTCAGCTGGCAAGGAAGTCCTTAACCTGAGTCATTTTGCCTGACATGCAACAAATCAATCACTGACAGCAAAGTGATGGATGACAGTAGGTACTTGTTGCAAAGCCTAGGGCTTGGAGTTGGGCAGCTGTCACTTAATTCCTAGTTTTGTTGTGGGGTTAAGGATAAGGCATTTTGCAGAGTGAAGTTAGGAATAAAAGGTGTGTGTTCAACCCCTGTGCTGGGCTATGGTTTATTTGCAGTACTTGTACTTGGACTCATGGATGTGTGTGTATGTGTGTTATTTGAAAGAGGCAGAGCTACAGAAAAGGAGACAGGAGAGACAGAGGTCTTCCATCTGCCTGTTCACTCCCCAAATGGCTGCAGTGGCCATAGCAGAGCCAGGAGCTTCATCTGGTTCTCCATCTGGGTGCATGGGTCCAAGGATTTGAGCCATCCTTGTTGCTTTCCCAGGTTATAAGGAGGTAGCTGTATTGAAGTGGAGTAATCAAGGCATGAACTGGAACCCGTATGGGATACTGGCACCTCAAGTGGAAGTTTAGTCTATTACACCATGCAGCAGTCCCAGTATTGTGTCCTTTGGGGATTTGTTGATGGCAAAGTAGACTCCAGATTTAGCTTGGGGCTACATGCAGGTGGTAGTTTTTGCTCAGGGTCTGGGGTTCCTGGAAAAACCTTGAAGACAAAACTGAATATGAAGATGTTGCTTCTAGAGGAGTGAATAATCTGAGAAGGCTCCCTGTGGGCCAGCTGCACCACTCCTTCAGTTGAGTGATCTGGTTTCAGTAAGAGGTTGACTAAGAAGCAGCATTGGTCAACACTAATTCACAGGAAGGGAGATACAGAGTGGGGCCTGACTTTTTTTTTTTTCTGCATTAAAGCCGCTGTATACAGTCTTGGTTGCAAGGACGCAAGAGGCAAAACTTGATCTGTCTTCCCATTCTTTTGGGCAAGATTTGTGGGGGCAGGAAAGAGAAGCTGTGATGTTGCAGTTTCAGATTGGGAGGCTCTTGCTGAAGACCAGTATAGATTAGGTGAGGGTTGGTCCAGTGAGCAAGTGTTGTGGTCTGCTGGGCCTTTCATGCTTGAAGGCCACCTGTCTTTATTTTTCGTTATTTTCTCTCTTTCCAGCAGGTGGGGGCTGACTTTGTTTCTGGTGTCATTGTAGGTCATAGTTTTCCCTTTTCATGCCTGTATGGCTCAGCTGGTCAGCCTGGGTCTATTTGAAACCTGGCTCAGCCAACTTTGGGGTGAAGTCTAAGACCCGTTGAGAAATGGTGACCTAACACCCCGACTTTCCGAAGAAGTATCACCATGTCTAAAAGAGAGCAGTCCAGGATAATTTGTGGACATCAGTTAAAACCGCCATGGAAGGTTTACTGGGAAAGCTCTTAGTGTGAGTTGTTGTTGAGGTGCCCACTAATTCATGAAGAGGGAAGGATGCAGTGGCTCTGAATTGAGCAAAAAACTCAGTGAACTCAGCTCCATTCATGAAGAGAACTGCTAGCTAACTAAACTAAAAGGACACTTCCACAATGTGATTAAGAGTCTCCTTACATGTGTGATTAACTTAGGGACAGTTGATGTTCCTTGCAGTATATAATTCTACTTGTTAAAGTTTATTCTTGTGTCTTTCAAGAGCATTTTAAAATTGTGCTTTTATCAGTGTCCACATGTGGAAGTATACGTGGAAGTACAGTAAAACAGAAGGTTACCAAAATAGCTGTTAATGCTAATGTTAGATCCAGAATCTGACAGATTATTGCTGCATTAAGAAAAAAAATCCCCCAAACAGACATGCATGCTCATGACAGCATTTCCTGCAGTACTGCAGTATGGAAGTGACCTCACGTCCATGTGTTGGAGTGTGGGAAAGCACAGGTATCAGAGACTGAGTGTAAGGACGGCAGATACCCATTGTGGAAATATCTCGCAGCAGTGTGAAAGAATATTTCAGTGTACAATTTTATTGATATGCAGAGCTTGGTAATCTGCAAAGCAGTGACCTGTACTGCTTAGAATCTTTCCTTTAAGATTCATTCATGGGCCCAGTGGTGTGGCCTAGCAGCTTAAGTCCTCGCCTTGAATGCTCCGGGATCCCATATGGGTGCCAGTTCTAATCCCGGCAGCTCCACTTCCCATCCAGCTCCCTGCTTGTGGCCTGGGAAAGCAGTCAAGGAGGGCCCAAAGCTTTAGGACCCTGCACCCATGTGGGAGACCCGGAAGAAGTTCCTGGATCCTGGCTTTGGATCAGCATAGCATCGGCCATTGCACTCACTTGGGGAGTGAGTCATCGGACGGAAGATCTTCCTCTCTGTCTCTCCTCCTCTCTGTATATCTGACTTTCCAATAAATAAATAAATCTTAAAAAAAAAAAGATTCATCCATAAGTGTGTTAAACTGGTGTCTCAGGAAAAAAAATCAGACATGTATTTGAGGTTAAAGAAGTATGGTGCCAAGAAGAAAATGGAAAAGCAGATGTCAGGCCCATCCCATGCCACAGGACGTGTTAGAGAAGATAGTCCCAACCTGCTGACATGTTCTGACACTGAGTAGAGAAAGCAAACATTACCTGCTCAGTGGAGAACTCTTCTGGGGACCTTGGGATTTCTGAATTTGGCCATGCTCTGTCTCAGCCCTGCAGGTTTATAAGGTTTTTATTTCCTGTAGTTTGTGGCTCATGGTTATAAAGCATGGATTGTTAAGGAAAAAAATTGTTGGAAGATCTGATTCTGACACAGTGTGGAGGCTCAGAATTTACATGTGAATATGACCTCTGGACCTGTGCTTTTGTCTCCTTAGTGAAAGATTGCAGCTGGGCTTAGATAGTATGTTAACATTCCCTTCTCAGACCGCTGGCATGAAAGAGGTGTATTTTCTTTTTGTCTGTGATTATTTCTGTAATTTTTTATAACTTGGTGTAACTCTGTGAGTCTGTAGAAGTGTAAGCCTAGCCATTGTTTGCCGCAAGCAGTATTTTAGATTTTATAAAGACCTTTCCTTGGATCTTTTCATTTCTATCTCAGACTTGAGGATATGCATGAAAACAGTGGAAATGTTTCCTCCCTGAATCTTGATTCAAGTCAAGGCTGAGTGAACAAAAGGAAGTGGTGTGGGTTTTGTATTATTTCAGTGTGTTGAGATAAGGAAATGAGACAGTTTATCCAGTACACTGCTGTTTGGGAAGTCTGTCTCGTGTATGAAAGTAGCAGGAATTGGCACAGCATGTTATAATTTTTATTCTTTTGTTCAGTCATTCCCTCAGCAAATAGTACCAGCTGTGTGCTTAGCACTGTTTTAAGTACTAAAAATACACAGTGAATGAGCAATGCATCCCTGCCTTTATGGAACATACATTCTGGAGCAGGTGGCAGGCAGTGATGAATGCATTATATATTAAATTACAATATGACAAGTGCTAAGGAGAAAAAATAGCAGAGAAAGAGGGTATAAGTGCCAGGAGCAGAGATGGGATTACAATTTTAAATAGGTAGGGGGGAGGAAAGAGGAAGGGTCGTTGCTGATTTCCTGGAGAAGAATGTTCTAGGTACCTGCAGCTTGTTTAGGTAAGACTAAGAGGACCTGTGCTGCTGGTGTGAAAGCAGTGCAGTCTGGTAGATATTGTAGACCTTGTCTTTTATTCTTGTCTTAGTGGATTTGGGGGAACTGTCGATCAGAGATTTTTCATTGATCTCTCTTTGGCTGCTGTATTGAGAATTTATGGTAGACGAGGTAGAAACACACAGACCAGTTAGAAAGCATTCAGTAATCCAGGTAAAGGACGTGAGTGGCTTGGTCCACAGAGTGCGATGGAGCTGGGGAGAAATGTATGGCTTTTGGATGTGTTTTGAAGATGGAATCAACTGATTTGACTGCAGGAGATTATGAGGAAAGAGGTATGAGATGTACAAAATAACTCTAAAGGAAACTGTCAGAGAAAAGAGCCTGTTAGCTGGAATGGGAAAGATTAGTCCAGCTAATTTGGGAGATGGCAGGAGAAAGATCAGGAGTAATAAATTGAATAGCTGTTGATAATGCTATCAGATTGACTTTTTTAAAAAACGTTATTTTATACAATAGGCAGAGTTAGAGGTTATCTGTCTGCTGATTCACCACCCAGATTCCCACAGGGCAGTGGCTAGGCCAGGCAGAAGCCAGGACTTGCACAGCTTTCCCAGGTGCATCATCAAGGAGCTGGATCAGAAGAGGGGCAGCCAGGACTTGAATCTGTGCCTGATTCTGGAGTCACAGGTGGTGACGTGATCTGCTGCTACACTGCCGTACCCTAACAGAGCAATTTCTCTGTTGTTTGATCTGTTCTTTAAGCAGTTAGCTCTTTGGGAGCTGGCACCATGGCACAGAAGGTTCATCTGTGGCACTGGGATGTCATATGGGCACCTGCCGGAGTCCTGCTTCAGCTGAGTTCGGAACTCACAAAGGGTGCGTGGATGAGGTGCAAAGAGAGTAGAGAGAGACGGACCACTACAATTCCAAGATCATTGTGGACAATGCAATAAAGCTGTCCGCTTTATTTATTCAGAACTAGTCAAAATCTGGCTCAGACTCTTTACATCATGGTCAAGTGGGTTTTTCTAAGGATAATTCTGCCATTTGTTTCACGTAAGGCAGGATGTTATCCATCCTGGAACCATGGTTAGGAAGTTCTCAGTAGAAGGTGCATATCAATCAGTAACACATTCTCATTCTGCCAGCTTAGTCTTGAATCAGCTAAGGGAGGAAATGTATCACAGAAGGCAGGACCTAAAGATCAAAGGAGGGAAAGAATAGATTCCCACTACACCTGGGGACAGAACACCCTTGATTAGCATATGGTCAATGGGGGAGGGAAAACCCTAAGCGTAGGTTCCCACTAAGCCTGGGGATGGAAGACCCTTGATTAGCATAGGATCAAAGGGGGAGTTAGCACCCTTGATCAGCATATTGTCTATGAGTGCAGCCGCACGACAGCAATAATGAAAAGCTTTTTGGCTAAAAAAAAAACGGTATCAGCAACATCAGCTTCCAAGTTCACATTGATATTAAACATTAACTCCGCAGAGGCAGACAATGCCTAAATAGATTACAGAAATCTCAGTGGGTTGTCTGGTGTCCATGCAAAGGGAAGCGGAGGAGCTGCATTCAGGTGGTTGTAGAGACATCCCCTGGGCCCTGCCAAACAGCAGGAAGTTCCTTGCAGCCCTGCCTGCAACGGAACAATACTCTTCATACCTTCCTGTCTTCCACACCCATCACATGGACCCCAGAAGGCACCAGTTTGAGTCCAGGCTCCTCTACTCTTGATCATCCAACTCCCTGCAAATGTGCCTGGGAAAGTAGCAGAGGATGGCCCAAGTGCTTGGGTCCTTGCCACCCATATGGGAGACTGTCGCGAACACCAAGCCCAGTCACTCGAACAAATGCCGAGTCGAGAGTGGATGCTTTGCAATCAAGCATTCAAGCATTTATTCAGGCAGGCACACACCAAACAGGATGGGGGAAGCCACTGAGAGTGCCTCTTGACTTCAGTCTTGTGGAAGTCTCCTAGGCCTTTGGCTTCGGCCTCCTGGGAGCCTGCAAGTTCGATTGGAAGCCCAAGACCTTGGCTCCAGTGTAGTGGTAGCCTACTGGCTTCTTTGGCTCCGTCCTCATGGGAGCCTGCAAGTTTGAGTGGAAGCCCAGGGGCTTTGGCTCTGGTCTAGTGGGAGCCTGCTGGCTTCAGTGACTGGGACAAATGCATGGGTTTCTATATAAATGCAGGGGCAAGGCAGGCAGTTGTTTACAATGTTTTGATTGGTTATTACATGTTATCTATCAGTAACACTTGCTTTCTCTCAATTCTAGGAAACATGCATATTCATTCTCAAAACATACATATTCATTAGTATACTATTGTTTCTTCTTTATCATTTTTACCATGACATGCTTACGTACATTGTGGCTTCAGGACAAAGGTGATAAGGGGAGGGCTTGCGTACCTAGGAGTCTGTTGACAGGAGTGATAGGAGAGGAGGCCCCATTTCACCAGTAGTTTAGGAAGATGGAGTCACCTTTATTAAAAGACTAACATACACACTATATCCATTATTAAGTCACAGCATAACTTGCAAAGGAGGTCTATTATTGCAGCTATTTCTGGGTCATCAATTTCTGATAAAACTATAACAATATTAAGGATACAATTAAGATTATTAATAGTACTCCAACCCATATTTCCCAAAGCTCCATTTTTATTTATGGTCATATTTTGCTGGAGCAATGTAAATGTGGAGTACTTATAGTCAGACTGTTCCTATCAGAGACCTGGAAGAAGTTATTGGTTTCAAACCAGCCCAATTCTAGCCATTGTAGCCACTTCAGGAATGAACCAGCAGATGAAAGCTCTTTCTGTGTGTCTCTGTAACTTTTTTTTATAACAAATAAATCTTTATATAAAATTAAGATGTTTTCTTTGCATATGTGCTATAAACTCTTTTTTAAATATTTATTTTTATTATATTTATTTATTTTTATTACGAAGTCAGATATACAGAGAGGAGGAGAGACAGAGAGGAAGATCTTCCGTCCGATGATTCACTCCCCATGTGAGTGCAACGGCCGATGCTATGCCGATCGGAAGCTAGGATCCAGGAACTTCTTCTGGGTCTCCCACATGGGTTCAGGATCCCAAGGCTTTGGGCCATCCTCAACTGCTTTCCCAGGCCACAAGCAGGGAGCTGGATGGAAAGTGGGGCCACCAGGATTAGAACCGGCGCCCACATGGGATCCTGGCGTGTTCAAGGTGAGGACTTAAGCTGCTAGGCCACACCACCGGGCCGTAAACTGTCTTTTCTAACATTTATATTTATTCAGAAATGCTAATTTTGTGCTAATCTGGCCCATAAGAGTCAAGTGTGCCTTTCCTTTAATTCTCATATCAACTAGAATGATTTTGATTGTACCAGAAATATTAACCTTCCTTAACATTAAAAAAAAAAGGTGTGGGGGAGCTTAATGGTTCTGAACTGAAAAGCTTCCAGTTAGTTCAGCCTCATACAAGGCTGCTTGAATGGCTCCCTTCTGACTTCTCACTCTCCTGGCCCTGTCTTCGGGTTCCCCTGTGGTCCTACCAGGGCTGCTCAGTGTGCAAGATGTCTTTGTTGCCATTGAGAAGCCAACTCACCCTGAACCTGCACTGTGGCATAGAGGGAGAACATGCGGATTGGTGCAGCCTAGGTTTCTTCAGGCTCCTGATTGTGCCACTAACACTCTATACTGGAGGGGTGAATTGAGTCCTGGATGTGATTTTCTGTCGGTCTAGCAGCAGATGGCCCAAATATTTGGTTGCTGCCTCCCATGTGGGGGATAAGGATGGAGATCTGGCTCCTGGTTTCTGCTGGGCCCAGCTCTGGCTACTGTGGCCCTTTGGAAAGTGAACCAGTACATGGAAGATCTCTCCCTCTATCTCTATTGCTCTCCCTTTTAAATAAATAATTCTTTCATTTCCTTTGAAAAGATAGTTTTCTGGGCCTGGCACGGTAGCCTAGTGGCTGAAGTCCTTGCCTTGCACTTGCCGGGATCACATATGGACACCAGTTCATATTCTGGCTGTCCTACTTCCCTTCCAGTCCCTGCTTGTGACCTGAGAAGGCAATAGAGGATGACGGCCCAAGTCCTTGGGACCCTGCACCCATGTGGAAAACCTGGAAGAAGCTCCTGGCTTTGGATTGGCTCAGCTCTAGCCATTGTGGCCACTCTGGGTGTGAAACAGCAGACAGAGATCTTTCTGTCTTTCCTTCTCTCTGTAAATCTAACTTTCCAATAAAAATAAATTAGAAAAAAATAATTGTCTCCTCTCCCCCCCCCCCCCAAGCGCTACTGTTTTGCTGCTCTAATTACTAGCACTGGAAAGAGACCTTTACGAAGAGAGTAAGGATTTATGTCAGTCATGTCATGCTGGTCAAGAATTCCTGTTTCTCAGGGTAAGGCTTTTGAAGTGGCACGTAAGACGCTACGTAGGACAGCTGCTGCCCACATTGGAATGCCTTGGTTGGTGTGCTGGCTCTGCTCCTGATCCTGCGGTCTGTTAATGTGTACCTGGCAGGCAGCAAGTGATGGCTCAACTAGTTACCACTTGCTTGAGAGATGCCCCATCGAGTTCTGAGCTTCTGGCTGCAGTCTGTCCCAACCAGGCTGTTGCAGGCCTTTGAGGAGTGAATCAGTGGATGGGAGATCTCTCTCTTTCTGATTTCAGGTTGAATTAAATAAATAAAATGAAGATAATAGAATCTGTATTACATTAACCAGAGTTTTAAAACTTTGAGTTTCTCTACAAAGCGGGCGCACACGCATTGGGATGAGACAGTTCTTTGTTTGGAGGATGTTTCTGCACCTGACATTTCTTTTCCACCTTGGTTCTTGTTTTTTTTTGTTTTGTTTTGTTTTTATATATTTTTTAAATGATCTTACTCAGTTGATTATGGTACAAAGGGTCAAGGGCTACTGGAAAGTGGGCAATTCCATTGCTTCCACGCTAATATTTTTCCCCCTGTATCTCCTGGGGTCAGGGGAGAAACAAAGGGAAAAGCCCCACCCATCCAGGTCCCTGACATGTGGCGGTTCTTGGGCACTCATTGTGTGTCCTGTTTCAACAGATACTCTTTCAAATAAAAAAAGTCGCCGGTATTATTTCTAGACCTCTTAGGAGGGTATAATACCTTCCTGAAAGGACTCTTTGAAACAAGTACACTTCTGCATTGATGGTATACATACTGATGAGCAGGGATATCAGGCAGCCCTCTTGGGTGGGTGACAAAACCAGTTTACTTGAGCCATTGATGCTGCTTCCTAGAGTCTGCATAATAGGAGGCTGGAGTCAGGAGTCAGAGCCAGTTGTTGAATCCAGGTATTTGTAGACGGGGTGCCAGGTATCTTAATTGCTAGGCAAGAATCTACCTCCTAAACTTATCTTTCAACTCCCATTTCCACAAGCTTTCTGAAGCATTCTCATATGTGAAAATATGTATGTGCTATGTGTGTATGTAGGCACTTATTCTCCTATCTATTGCTTATAAACTTTTACCAGTAAGGGGCTCAGACCTGAAAGCTGAATCCACAGTGGTTATTTAACAGGGAAGAGTGATATAGGGGATTGATTACACGGGTATAAGAGACCTTAAAAAGCTGAAAGAATGGTGGGATTAAACTGAGATAATAATTATGGGAAGCAATTACTACCTTTATGAAGAGTTCAGATTTCAGAACCCATAAGCTTGAAGAAAGCATGTCCCAGGATCTGTAGCCCAGACAGCTTTGAGCCCAGCTATTGCTGGTAACTAGGATGCTCAGAGTGGGTTTTTCAGGAGCTGGGATCTAGGCCCTGTGCACCAGGCATGGCTGGGTGTGAAGGGTGCAAGAGGCTAGCTCTTGCAGTGTAGCCAGCTGCTGCCACTATTTGGAATGGTATGTTCAGGAGGCTTTGGACAGGAACAGCCAACCAGTCCTGGAAGTTGGAAATCCCTTCTCTGCTCACGTAGCTTCTCTGGCCCTGCAGGGGGCTAGCCAGGAAAGACAGGTTTGCAGTACCCACATTATCAATACTCAAGTTCCAGCCTCACAGAGCAGAGCTGAAAGAGGGAGGGAGGGAGGGGGGGAGGGAGGTGGGAAGAGAGAGAGAGTGTGTGTATGTTTTAATTGAAAAGCAGTGGTGCAGCTCCTTCCATGTTTTTATCTCATTACTCTCCTGCAACTTCTTTACTCTGTGGTAATGAGGGGAGTTTTGGCATTGGCAGCAGCTGGCCTGCCACTTACTGGTTGTGTGAATTTGGACAAGTTCCCCAGCTCTACTGTACTTCACTTTTCCTTGTGAAGTTGGGAAGACACAATAAAATCTTTGAACGTGGCTCAATAAAAAGGAACTTCCTGTTTCTCTTTCTATATACTTGTGGCATACTGACCAGAATGCTACACTTGGGTTGGACGGCTGGGTGTGTGTCTTTGTTGTTGCTGTGACTTGTACTGGCTTGACTTTATCCCTGCCTCCCCCAATCTGTCATTTTTCTGTAAATGTGGGAATAAGTTTGCTTATGGAGGATTGATGTACATCAAATAATATAGTCTTTCACAAATTGGGGAATGACAAGATGATGATATGCCAGCATGGTTAAAATTTACCAATAAATACTGTTGAATCCTCACCAAAACCCAGGTCTGTCTTGTCCTGGACACCAAACTCACTACCGCATTATGTTGATTTTGTCTCTATTCAAATAGTGCCAGAAACATAGGTAGTATTTTTCACTCTACCTGTAACATGCTTACGGGAACAAGACGCTCTGCCTTCCAGGGCTGTGTGCATCATGGCTTGGCCTCACCTGTTTGCTGGTCACATGTTTACTCCAGAGCTCTTAAATACGCAGCTACTAGCCTCAAGGATCCAGGTTGCTGTGGAGAGAAGTCTAGTTCTGATTTTGTGAAAAATTTTTTTAAGTATAACTAAACAAAAAACAAACAGGAAAGCTTTGGGGAATTGACGCAGTGGGATATAATTTTGAAAATATTTGAAAATCTGTTATTGCCTATTTTAGAGAATACTTCCTGAGGCTGGTGTGGCATAATTAAGCCTCTACCTGCAATGCCAGCATCCCCTATGGGTACCGTTTCAAATCCTAGCTGCTCTGTTTTTCTATCTAGCTTCCTGCTAATGTATGTGGGAAAGCAACAGAAGATGGGCCTTTGTGAAGCCTTGGGTCCTCTGTCAACACTGGTGCCCCGATGGAGTACTATCTAGGCTCTTGGTTTTAGGCTTGGACCAGCCTCAGCTGTTACAGCCATTTGGGGAATGGGGCAGTGGATGGATGGAAGATTCATATTTTCTCTAACTCTGCCTTTTATGTAAGTAAATTAAAAATATGTTTAAACCTAAACCTGTGTCTAATATTGAGGCCAATGATGAGGGCCATGAACCAGAAGTGCACCTAGTGGAAACCATGCCCTATTCACATGTCTTGCCCTCTCTGGTTCTGGAAGAATCCGTCCTTTGCTGGGGAGATCAGTGTCTGAACTCAGAACAAGTTTGCGTTTGAGAGAGGGGACAGCTGAGTAGAAATGTAAGGGTGATAATTAGCTTCTATGAGCACTGTCACACTGGGCAAAAATGATGTCAAAAAGCAGTGACGGGCTGTTGATAAGACTGACAGTTGCAGGTGGTGAAGACCTGCATTCAGAAGTGGCTTTTGGGGGTTAGGGTGGTGGCTCAACTGGCTAATCCTCCATTTTCAAGTTCCTGCATCCCATTTGATGCTGGTTCATGTCCCAGCTACTTCACTTCCAAGCTACCTCGCTGCACCTGGGAAAGTAGCAAAGGATGACCCAAAGCATTGACTCTTTTTTTTCTATGTCTCTCCTTCTGTCTATAAATCTGCCTTTCTAATAAAAATAAATCCTAAAAATAAATAATATAAAATTTAAAGTGCATGGTTTTTTTAAAGGAGACTGGCATTTAAAAATTATTGGGCCTGTTGTGGTAGCCCACTGGCTCAAGTTCCTGCCTTGCATGCTCTGGGATCCCATTTGGATGCCAGTTCTAAATCAGCAGCACTGCTTCCCATCCAGCTCCCTGTTTGTGACCTGGGAAAGCAGTCAAAGACGGCCCAAAGCCTTGGGACCCTGGACCCTCGAGGGAGACATGGAAGAGGCTTCAGGCTCCTTGCTTCAGATAGGCTCAGCTCTGGCTGTTGCAGTCACTTTGGGAGTTAATCAACAGATGGAAGATCTTCCTCTCTGTCTTTCCTCCTCACTGTATATCTGACTCTCCAATAAAAATAAAATAAATCTTTAAAAATTAAACATACATAAAAGTTATTAAGATTGAACTGAATAGGCATCTAAATAATTTCCTTTGCTAGAAGGAACACATACACACATTGGTAAGGTTTCTCCATCAGGAAAATAAAATAATGGCAGGTACTCAATAAGAGAATTTAAGTAAAAAGAAGTTAAAGCTTTGCAAATAGCAAGAAGATTGAACCAATGGTTCAATAAAAATTTGAAGAAAACAAAACAGGAAAAGGCTGAAGTCAGCTGAAAAAACAGACCAAAGTCATTCTTTCCTGTTCCCATTAAGCCCCCCACCCTTAATTTTTACTTTCTAGTAGACAGGTTTGGGAATTTCCAACGAGCTGGCCAGCTGCCAGTTCCACGAAGCATCAAGGAGAAAACTCGGCATTGCAGCCCCCCCCAGGCAGCGCCAGGCGCCTGGTCTGACAAGCTCTTTGAGAAGGAGTGGATGTAGTGCAGACTTTCTGTCTCCACGGGCATTGTTTGCCTGGCTGCTTTGCTCCTTATCCAGTGCCTGCATTAGCATAAGAATATCGTCTTTTCCCTTCGCGTAACCTCCTTGCAAATACACACATGTACCATAGAGCAACACTTTCACAGCTCTGTGAGTCTAACAAAATATCACCAAACTCTAAACAGGAACTTTCAGTAAAACAGCTTGTTTGAAGAGGAGGAGGGGGAGTGTATCTGAAGCCATGCACTAGAATCTTAGCAAAAACAGGGCTCACAGTCCACACTGAGCCCTTGCCACCAGGAGCCACTCAGGGCTGGGTCTTGATCTGGCAGTCAGACCCAAGAACCTGGACCAAAGAACCAACCAGAGGCGAAATTCTGACCTCAGCCAGGACAGGGAAGCTCTGCTCAAAAAGCCACTTTTTTTTTTTTTGAGATTTATTTATTTTTATTGGAAAGACATATTTACAGAGAGGAAAAACAAAGAAATATCTTCCATCTGCGTGTTCACTCCCCAGATGGGTACAGTGGCTGGAACTGAGCCTGCCCAAAGCTAGAAGCTTCTGGGTCTCCCATGTGGTTGCAGGGTCCCAAGGCTTTGGACCATCTTCTATTGCTTTCTCAGGGATCAGAACCAGTGCCTGTATGGACTCCCAGTGCTTGCAAGGCAGAGAACTAACCAGCTGAGCTGTGGGTAAGGGACCCCTGGAGCTTCAGTGACCTGGAAGCTTCCAGGGGAAGTAGTTAGGCTCTGCCCTTTGCAGGGAGTTTCAAAAGCACCACATGATATTGGAAAAGGTGGAATATGTATTTTCTAACTGAAAAATGTCCTTTTGAATGAGTTTCCACAGTCCCACAGTGCTGTATTCACACTGACCCGTATTTAATCAGTGGTGAACCACAGAGCTGAACGTGGTGTCGGTGCCTTTTGTTTATCTTCCGCCCCACATGCCTTCCTTGGAATCAGAGGTCCGTGAGGCATTCCCTCTGGGCAATCTCAGGTGTCCAAATCTCAATTTTTGCTACTTCCTTCACTCCTTGCAAATCCCACTTAGTCCACTTCAATAATGCCTTGCAGTCTGAGCCACAGTTGCCATTTTCCCAAACTGCTATTTCTTTTTCTGAAGATGGACTTGGTTGAAAGGCAGAGTGACAGGGAGTGTCTCTTGGTTCACTCCTGACGTGGCTGCCACAACTGGGGCATAGCAGGCTGAATCCAGGAGCTGGCAACACAAGGTAATTTTCTATTGCTTTTTCTGCAGCACAGCTGGGACTAGTGCTGTTGTCCGGGATGCTGCCTTTGCAGATAGTAGCTTGACGTAATACTCCGCAGCAGTGGCCCCTCACTGCCCTAAATTTCCACACTGTTTTGTGCTTTCCTCCTCCAGTTCATTGTATAGAAACCAGGTGATTGCTTCCATCCTGATTTGCATCAGAAATCCTACACAGGTCTTGCCTGATCTGGGCCTTGTGTTTTCAGTCTGCCCTTTAACCGCATCTTCCATCATTGTCTCTTATCCCTCTCTTCCCTGTGATTCAATGCTGTTCCCTACTCTGGGCTGGCTCTTGACTCCTGCAGCTGTGACTCCCTTGTCATGCTCTTTACTTCCCCACCCCTCGACCTAGAATAAAGTAGGTCACTGCTGATTTACGCCATGGCTTGCCACCTCCTTTCTAACCTTGGGTTGGGATTGCCAGTGGCCTGTGCTGTTTTTGAGTATCTTGTCTCGTTCAGTAGCTGTTGATGCCATGTTCTCATACTAGAGTCAAGCATAAAATAGGCGTAATTAGAGAGTAAATCAATACTGAACAAGCAAGAACACTGTACGCAGGACTTGAGCATTAGAAAGAATTTGACAAATCTGTAGTCCACTTGCCCTTTCATGTTGGTATGTCCTTGACGAAGGTGCGTTTGCTTTGTTGCTTGTATCTCAAGATAAGCCATTTCTACTCTGCGTTCCTTTCATTCTCCTCTCTAGAGGCCTGACCAGGTAGAAGTTAAGGCAGTAACCTCTATTTTTGGTAATGCTTGGCAAGATTACATTCAAGTCTTAGCAGTTGTCCTAAGTGCGGTACACACTGAGCTTATAGTTGGCTAAGCCCTAAAGGCTCGTTTCCATATGCATTAATAAGAGGGTTTTTTTTTTTTTTGAGATTTATTTATTCTTATTGGAAAGTCAGATTTATGGTGAGGAGAAACAGAGAAGAAAGATCTTCCATCCACTGATTTTTACTCCACAAGTGTCTGCAATGGCCAGAAACTGAGCCAATCTGAAGCTAAGATCCTCCTTCAGATCCCCCACTCAGGTGTAGGCTAAGGCCCTGGGCCACCCATCCTCCACTGCTTTCCCAGGCCACAAGCAGGGAGCTGGAGGGGAACTGGAGCAGCTGGGATTAGAACCAATGCCCATATGGCACTGGCATTCAAGGCAAAGAAGTTAGCCACTAGGCTACGATGTCATGCCCAAGAATTTTAATCTGTAAAAATTTTTTTCAAATGAGTTTGTCCTCAGTAACACATATTACTTCCTGTGCCAAGTTGGCTGTGTTTTGTATATGTACATGATGAGGGAGGAAAAAAGAATTACTATACTCCTGCTTTGCATTAAGTTCTGCTAGCACTCTGCAATGTATATTTTATGTAATATACACAGAGGGTCCAGGAGAAAGTGTAGGGTGGCAGGTAATGTGTGGGGTTCAGACTCAGACCTTCTTGGTTTGAATTACAACCTTGTCGCTTACCAGTAGTATGACCTGAAATAATTCCTTAAAGTCCCCTTGTCTTTTTTCCTCATCTATAAAATTAAAATAATTGTTCCTTTCTGGTAAGGTGGTTGTTGTGATTCAGTTAGTTGCTGTTAGCAAAACCTCTGTTACGGTACTGGCATACAGTTGGAGGTGAATTATTCTCAAAACAGCTTGGGGTTAGCAAATACCATATTGGTTTTTAAGATAAGGACAGTCACCCAGAGAGGTGAAGTGACTTATTTAGGTAGATTTAGGGTTTGCCCTTCCACCAGTGTAGCAGTGTGAGTGTGGTAAATGCTTGGAGTCTCCTGGATTACCCTGTAGGATGCCCAGTTTATAGATCTAATGAGACAAGCCACTTAGTAGCCACGACTGGAGAGATGGTGCCGCCTGTCACTGTGATGGGAGCCGGAAGAGTTTGTTTAGACAGGTAGGGTGTATTCCTAAGGCGATATGAGATGGGCAAATAGACACGGGGACACAGATCAAAGTTGAATGAAAGCGACTAGAAATTTGTTTGTGTTTGGAACCTGGAACAAGTATCCATAAAATCACAATTGAAAAATTTCAGGAAGTCAGGTTTCCAAAAGGAATGCTGTGAAGTCGCATCTTCGACATTATTCGAAGGATGTGGACTTGATATCTTCTCTCGGCATGGTATCATGGGAAGCAATTTAACTTTATAGCAGAAGAATAAGAAGTTGTGGGGATTTTAGAACTAAGTCATAAATAAGATGTCCATATAAAACATTTTGCTGTTAACTTTGTCTTAGTATTGTAAATGCCTTTGGAGAGTGAATTATACTGAAAAATTCCAGAATATAATTGAGGAAGCTTGAAGTCATACCAGTGGTTGTTGTATCAGAAATAAGTAAAAGCATTTTAATTCAGGGATGATTCAGGCTTCTATCTTGATGCATGCTAGCTTTTTTTTTTTTTTTCTTGTTACCTATTCAAACTGTTCTACTTTGAGGTCTTTAAGAGTTCACTGTATAGGAGGCTGGCACAATGGAATAACAGGACAGCCTGCTACCTGCAGCACCATATCCCTTATGGCCACTAGTTTATGTCCCAGCTGCTCCACTTCTGATCCAACTCCCTGCTTATGGCCTGGGGAAGTAGCAGAGGATAGCCCAAGTCCTTGGGCCGTGCCACCCATGTGGGGGGCTTCCAGAAGAAGCTCCTTTGAATCAGCTCAGTTGAGGCCATTTGGGGAGTGGTTCAGGGATGGACCATCACTTCGTCTCTCTAAAATCTGGCTTTCAAATAAAAGTAAATCTTAACAACAAAAAAAGAAGAGTCCTCTTGGTATGTGAACAATTCCCAAATCTTAATTGAGATGTTATGTTGAATGTCATCCATGTTAAAAGCCAAATTATATCCTAGTTGTTAGATTTGCAATATTTTAGGCAAGTTTTTTTTCCTTTTAAGCATGCAATTTTAAAATTTTATTCTTAGTTTTTAAAAGTCATTTCACGTAGGATGAATTTGCACTTGGTTTTGCTTTAATGAGGGAGCTTGTTGCTAATTCAAGTGTGTGTGATTTTCTGTGTGAATGTTCTTTTCTGTCTGTAGAACAAATGGTTAGAAACATGCCAGATCTTTTTTATTACATCCTTTAGGATTTGAAAGAATGTTAGTAAATGGCTTATATTTTCTTGAAAATCAAACAGCTTACATGTGAGCAGCCAAGGAGAGAGTTAATGTGTTTCTCTGAGATCCAGAGGTTACAGTCCGCCACTAAGTTATTTCAGCCCGGTGCTTTAGAAGAGCTTCGTCTGGAAGTAGGCCTGGGCCTGTGTTTTCCTATTGATTTTTGCAGGCTTTACAAAGTTGAGTTATGCTCATTAGCCTTTTAACTTTCTTGTCTTTCAGGAGAAAACAGTGGGCGTTGGAGGCTTTGTCAAGTGATTGTGGCCTGCCACTAGAACACCTCCCTGAGAAGGTCACCCAAAGATCATTTGTTCAAGGTGACAGAGGACAGGCAACACTGAGGGTGAACAATGACTCAGCCCTGTATCTACCTTCGATTACTGGGAGCCTACCTGTTCTTCCTTTCTCATGTTCAAGGTCAGTAGGTGCTCTCTGCAGTAGTTGATGTAGGCATTCATTCTCTTGTCTGTTCTTTTTGGGGGGGGGCGGGGCTGAGGATAGATTCATTTTATTTGCTGCAAAGACAAAGAGATCTCTTTGATCTCCTGTTCACTTCCCAGATGGCTGCAGTGGTTGGGGCCTGGCCAAGCTGAAGCCAGGTGCTTAATCTCATATGGCTGCAGGGGCTCAAGCACTTGGGGCATCATTTGCGGCTTTCCCAGGGACATTAGCAAGGATGGGAAGAAGAGCAACCAGGACTTGAACTGTCACCAATAAGGATGCTAGCTCGTATTGCTGGCAGTGGCTTAACTCGCTGTGCCACATGCCAGCTACAGTATCTGTTCTTTCAACTCATGTTGTCTTTTGAACAGAACAGTTAGGCCCAGCATTTCAAGAAAGCTATTACTGCTATTTATTTTCAATGTTTGAAAAAAAAAAAGGTTTATTTATTTTTTTTTTTGTAAAGTTAGATGAGAGAGAGAGAGAGAGGAGAGACAGAAAGGAAGATCTTCTGTCTATTGATTCACTCCCCAAGTGGCCGCAACAGCTGGAGTTGTGCCGATCCAAAGCCAGGAGCCTGGAGTCTCTTCCAAGTCTTCCAAACAGGTGCGGGGTCCCAAGGTTTTGGGACACCCTCCACTGCTTTCCCAGGCCACAAGCAGGGAGCTGGATGGGAAATGGGGCCTCCAGGATTAGAACCAGCATTCATATGGGATCCCGGTGCTTGCAAGGCAAGGACTTTAGCTGCTAGGCTACCACTTCGGACCCCAGCATGGCTTTTTAAGAGGCAATTGACACATGTTAAACTTTCGAACTTGGCTTCAGTAGAAACTATTTCTAATGCCTTTGAAAGTCTTCGCCTCTCAGAGCCTATTTGCACATCCGTAGCATAGACATTGTCTCAATACGGCATCATGAGGTCTTGGAGGATTAAATGTGATGAAATGTAAGTGGCACTTGTCTGTGCTGAGTGCTAAAATTTTGCTGAAACTCGATTTCTGACCGCTACTGTAATATCACCCTGCGTGTTCCTCGCTTGCGTCTCCCAGCAGGAAGTCATTGTAAGGACTCTTGGTCATAAGAGCTGCATTTGCACGAGAGGTTTTTCCTGTATGATTTAATTAGCATAATGTTTTAACTGAAGAGAAAGAACTGTGTTTCCAGAAGGATTTCAGATAGAGCCTAGTGAACATAGTCATATGCTCAATTTTTTTTTTAACTTCCTAGGCTGCTCTTTCATTTGGTTCACAGTGATATGGATTAATATCCATCCACAAAAAGAAAGATGCTGAGCGGCATAAAGCTTTTGGCATTTTCATTAAAGCTGTGGGCTGCTTATGTTTTGCTTCAAATATAACAGTATCATTATTGCCGTAGTCAGGATACAGAGGCGTCTTGTAAAAGCCGCTCTTCTCTGTGAAACACCAGATTTCTTAACACATTTTTATTTTTATATCGGTGACATGCTTGCTTGATCAGCATCAACCAAAGCAGTCATTGTTTTAAGAATGAAGAGTTAAAATTAATAGTAACATTTCTGTTTGCCTCTTACCTCCACGTCATCTCTATTTGAAGTAAAAGAAGAAATAAGGTCTTTGTAGGTTGTCTCTAGGCAGTGTAGTATAAAATCCTCATCCCCCACACCATCTCAGATTGTTCAATGAAGGTTATTTGGAAAAGTTCGAGGAAAATGTGTATTACCAAACAAAACCAAAAGCAAAAACAAAACCCCTGTGGATTTAAGAATTCTTGCACCAGAATAAACTTCTTGTAATTTGTTCTCTATGTACTTTTTTTAAAAAAAGATTTATTTTTACTTGAAATATAGAGATAGTAGATATTCCACCCATTGATTTACTCTCCAAATGGTCACTATAGCCAAGAGGAGCTAATCCAAACCCAGAAACCAGGATCTTCTTCTGGTCTCCCATGTGGGTGTAGGGTCGCAAGGCTTTGGGCTGTGCTCTGCTGCTTTCCCAGGCCACAAGCAGGGAGGCAGCTGGAATATGAATTGATGCCCATAAGGGATGCCAGCACCACAGGCAGAAGCTGAGCCTACTTACTGTACGACAGCAGCAGCCGGCTCATGGACTTCTTGAAGTATCTTCATGTACTATACTTTTATTAAATGGAATACATTTTTGGTTAATTATCAGATATAAATAAACAGAAAGACTTAAGAATTGTACATGCCTATGATAAAAAGCAAATGTGCTTTTGTTTCCCTTAAGTGGTGTAGCAGATTAAAGTGCGGGCTGTGACACCAGCATCCCATGTGGACACCAGTTCACTGCTCTACTTCTTGCCCAGCTCTCACTAATGCACTTTGGGAAACGGGAGGATGCCCAGAGTCCCTGGGCCCCTGCCACTCCCACGGAGCCTCAGGAGCGTCTCATTCCTGGGTCCAACCCGGGCCCGCTGAGCTGTTGTAGCCATTCAGGAAGTGAGCCAGATCGATCCCTGGCTCTGGCTCTGATTCTCCCTCTCACACTCTTGCTGTGCCTTTCAAATAAGTAAATATTTATTTAAAACAAAAACAAGGCAAAAAAAGAGAAAATTATTTTGATAGTTGCCACAAATGATAGCACAAAAAGTATCTGCTTATAAAGAAAATTATTAGTAAAGTTCTTACTTCCTAGGAATTACTGAGAATTTCAGAGTGGTGCAATGGAAAAAAAGTTACTTCAGTTCTAACTTTAGCTTGAATTGTGTCTCAGGACACTTATCCTAGGTATAAGCAGGGGTTTTGTGAGCATCAGTATTCTGATGTGGGTTTAAATGCCTTAGATTGAGACAAGGTCACTTTGGCTTCACTGGAAGAATGAGGCATCTGATACATTTTTAAGACTTATTTGAAAAGCAAAATTGCATAGAGAGATTTTTCCATCTGGTAGCTCACTCTGCAAATGGCCACAACTGCCAGAGCTGGGCCAGACTAAAGCTAGGAGCCAGGAGCTTCTTTTGGGTCTGTCATGTGGCTTCTGGGGCAGAAACTTTCGAGCTGTCTCCAGCTGTTTTCTCAATCACACTAATAGAACTGGATCAGAAGTGGAAGAGCTAGAACTCAAACAAGCCTCTAAATGGGATGCTGGCACTGCAGGCAGCAGCTTTGCTTGCAGTGCCATAGCACCGGGGAAGCCCCCCACCACCACCATTTTTTTTCTAATGTACTTATTTATTTTGAGAACCAGAGTTACAGAGAGAAAGACAGCTTCTATCTGTTGGTTCACCTCCAAATAGCTGCAACAGCCAGGACCGGACCAGGCCAAAGCCATGAGCCTCATCTGGATCTGCTGTGTGTGTACTAGGGGCCAAAGCACTTGGGCAACCTTCTGCAGCTTTTTCCGGGTCAGTAGCAGGGAGCTGAATCAGAACTGGAACAGCTGGAAGTTAAACCTGCACCCATGTGGGAGCCTTATGGTGTCGCAAATAAAACCTTACCCACTGTTCTATGGTAGCAGCTCTAGAGTCATCTGATACTAACTTCTTTTTATTATTATTATTATTTTAAATTTTGAAATTCTGTATAGTCTGGGGTTCCCCTCCCACCAGTTTCCACCCACCTGACTGATTTTCCGCATATTGATAGTAACTTCTAATCGATGTTTAGTCCTTTTGCTTCTAAACTTTGGTTTTAGTTGAAAGTAACTGGTTACTCAACTGGCAGTGACTTAAACTGAGTTTAGTGTGAACATAGGTTGTGGGTGTCAACCAGCGTTCATTTAGTCATGCAGCACTGTCAAGGTGGACATCTGCAATTCTCTTGGGTCTTCCTGTTTGGTTGCAGGGTAACTGCTCTTCATTTGAGGCAGGAAAAATGAGGAAGGGGGGGTACCAGCCTCAACTGGAAAAGCACAGGTGTCCCGGAAACACATTTGTCTCCCAGCAGATCTTATCCTAATGCTTATTGGCTACAATGAACCTAATCCAGGGCTATGGGCAAACAGCTTCTTGCCATTTTCTTAAATTAATCTCTGTGTTTCCTAGGGCTGAATGCATTGTGCCCTAAACAAAATCGGAGTTGGATTAGCTTGGGAAGGGGGATAGACATCAGCTGGGCAACTGAAAGTCTGAGATGCAGTTTAACTCATCTGTCAGTATGCTCTCAGCTACGGGTAGCAAAAAAAGAAAAAGAGCAGTTTAAGAAAGCTTAGCAGGAGTCTGAAGGTGTGGGAACTAGTTGTGCCATCCTGCATGTGTCAGTTTAGCTCTGGGTTAGCTCACCTCGCAGCCAGCCATGGTGTGCCTGCTGAGGCGGCAGACGCCACAGCTTCTTGTTGATAACATTCAGTGAAACAAAGGGGAGTGGATGTATCTCTTCACATCTCTTTTTAATTGATAAAGAAATGTTTCCCCAGACACTCCCCTCCTTCCTCCAATAGACTTCCTTCTAATCTTAGTGTCAAAATTTGATATACATCCTTGGGCAAACAAATCACCCCCAGGGGGAATGGATCTAAAGCTGTTGGAATAGCAGTTATCTCAGTTGAGAGCAGGGCTGCACTTTGCCTCAATCTTGAGGAGGAAGGCAGGCATTTAGAGTGTGTAAGTGGGCTCAGTGTTGTGGCATGGCGTGGAAAGGCATCCCATCTGAGCAGTGAACCTGCGGATGGAAGACCTCTCTGTCTCCAGTCTAACTCTGACTTTTAAATAACTGTTTAACAATTGCAAGACAGAGCACATGAGTGTGTGCACACGCATGCTGCCGACAGGAGAGGAACAGCTGCCGGTGTCTGTTAATGGGGTGCCATGTTGGTCTGCCCGGTGATGCTCACAGCCTTCTTGAGGGCATTTGATGCGCAGCCAGAAGGCTCTTGGTGAGTGTGTCTTCCCAGGAAACTAAACCCAGAGTTGGTCTGCTCTGTGCTCTCAGCTGCTGATCCTCTTGGTGGCCAAGCGGTGGGTGTGTGGTTGAAAGAGATCAGTTCCTGTTAAGAGGAAGGATGGTTAGAAACGTGCTCTGCAGTCATTGCTGCACATGTAGCATGGCCATGGAGAGTGGCTGGCCTTATGACAGCCCAGTAGTCACCTGTGGGATTCTCGCTGTGCTGAGGTGGTGGTTTAGTGAAGGGGGTTCTCAGCAGTCTGGGTGGCTTTAGTGGCAGCTCCTGAGGAGTCCAGCTGTACCTTTGGCAATACAGACCCTTGATATTTTGACATTCAGTTTGTTTCTGGTTTCTGCTCAACATCCGTGAGTTTCTAGCTGTGGTGTGCTGAGGATTGCAGTCTCTGGTTGTCCATCCTTGCCGGCCTGCTCCCTGGCCTTGGGTAGATGCCCTCCACTGTACTGCGTGTTAGAAAGTGACCCTGCTGGTTTTGATTTCCTAGCACTTATCTCTGAATCCCTGTGAAAACAATGCCAACAGCAGTGTTTATTGGTTTGTATTGTCTTTCCCCTCTTAAGATTTAGGGCTCTAATTAATAAGGAACTTTGTTCATTGTTCTGCTTCAGAACTTAAAGCTTATTACCAGTATGTATTTACCTAATACATTTTCATGAATTAAAAACAGGTAAAGGAAAGAAAAATATTGTTGGGGTCAGTGTTGTGGTATAGTAAGTTAGGCCTGCACCTGCAATGCTAGCATCCCGTATGGGTATCAGTTAGAGTCCCAGTTCCTTTCTAACGTACCTGGGAAAGCAACACCAGATAAGAGCTTGGGTCCCTGTATCCATTTGGGAGATCCAGAAGAAGCTTTGGGGTTCAGCCTGGCCCAACCCTAGCCATTGCAACCATTTGGGGAGTGAATAAGCAGTTAGAAGATCTCTGTCTCTCCATTTTCTTTATCTTTGCTTTTCAAATAATAACTAAAAATAAAATCTTTAAAAATTATGTTTCAGACATTTATTTTACTGAACAGCCCCATAGCAGTAAGTGCTGTATCAACAGATCATGGCCTCTTGATTTTCTCTTTCCACTGAGAGGCTTGGAACTCCTTGGAGAAATTGCTGATTTTGAATCTGGCAAGGCAAGTGCAAGGTGACCTGGGACATCTTGGCTGCAGAGCAAGGGAGAGCTCAGAGGATGCAGGGACCTGTTTGATGTGGCAGAATTGGAACCATTTGAGCATTGGCAAGGATAATAACTGCAGGGTATTAAAACTGATTTATTATGTATAAGTTCCCGAGTTTGTAGTGACTGAAATACATTCCTTTTCAATCTTATTGAAAAAACTGACTGGTTATTATTGAAGGTATCCAGGTCAGTAATTTTAACAAATTGTGAAAGGGGGGTGGGGCAGAAATCAAGCATTAATTTCTCTTTGTTATTACATGTGCTGCACCAGGTACTTCGGCAGCAGATGAGAGGGGGCATCTCGCTGTAGAGATATTCTAGGCCATAAAGAAGTAGAAATGATAGAAATAGGGTACTGTGTTTCGTACTGCCGTCTGTTGCTTTCCCAAGTGCATTAGCAGGGAGCTGGATAGGAAGTAGAGCAGTTGGGACACAAGCCAACACTCCAGTATGGGATGTCAGTGCTGCAGGCAGCAGCTTAGCTGACTGTGCCACAGCACCAGCCCTTGTAACATAGTTTGAGAGCTGAATCAGTTCTCAGCTGTCCCTGGTCTCCTGGGCTTACTGGGTGGAGGAGTGTAATGGGTCACACATAGTCACACAGCCAGCTGAACCTGGGGTGGGCCCAGAAAAGATCAGCATCCGGGTCTCTTCCACCTAATGCAGTTATTCCTTTGCTGTACCTTCATCTTTTCAGTTCATGCTCTTGAAAACATGTGAAGTCTGCCGTTTGCATAGAAAATTGGAAGGCTCCCAGCAGCTTTGCCCTGACATTGCACTGTTTTGGAAAGGACGGTGCTGATTAGGGACTGGACACTGTGCTTTCTCGTGTGTCCTACGGAAGCCTAGCACCTTGTCTTTGTTGAAGGCGTTTCTCCTGTGCATGTGTTACACTCCCCAAGAAGTGAAGTTCCTCACTGCACGTTGGTGTAAGGAAGACGAGTCAGACTGCCGAGTGTTGGATCCCTGACATACTTGTCAAGCCACACGTTCTTTGCTGATTTTGCTGTGTGCAAGTGCATGATTTTTCTGTTCCCAAGATTTCATCTTGTCAGTATGGCTAAGTTTAAAGTCATGTCCACAGTGTGTCCTGAACTATTTATTTGGTGCTGATAATGAAAGACAGGGCCAGTGGGACAGCCTAGTGGCTAAATCCTTTTTGCATGCGCCAGGATCGCGTATGGATCCTGGTTCATGTCCTGGCTGCCTCATTTCCCTTCCAGTTCCCTGCTTGTGGCCTGGGAAAGCAGTATAGGATGACCCAAAGCCTTGGGACCCTGCGCCTGCGTGGGAGACCCAGGGGAAGCTCTGGCTCCTCGCTTTGGATTTGCTCATCTCTGGCCATTGTGGCCACTTGAGAAGTGAGCCAGCAGATGGACGTTTTTTATCTTAGTTTCTCCTCTCTGTAGATCTGCCTTTATGATAAACATGAATAAATCTTTAAAAAAAAAAAAAAGGAAAAGGGAGAGGAGGAAGGAAGGAAATGAGAAAGGAAAAGAAAGGCCCACATGTAGGTGTTTGACTCTTGAGGGAAACCCACAAGAATGGCTAGGCGATCTTAGCTGAGTGACAGGGCAGACGTAGTTCCTACAGCAGGCATTGCAGTTCTGATCTGCTTCCTGTCTGAAAGGTTTCAGTGCCACGTCTGACTGTACCTGTCACTTGAGGCCACTGGATTCTAATGCAAACACCCAGTTCTCTTTCCATAAACTCAGTACTGCCTGCCCTCCAGTAACCTTCAGTTCTTGGCAGCGAGGTCTGGATCCCAACCAATGACCTCGAGATAAAAGAGCTCCAGATAGCACACTTGGTCTCATGCTCACGCTGTTCCCTTACTTAAGCAATTAAAGGCCCCAGCAAGATGCTTAGTAGCTCCTTTCCACAGAAGGGTACAAATAAAGGACATTTTAAAGCTAGTCACCAGCTTTGAACCAAAGACTTCAGGAGAAGAATCCTGACTTGTGTGTGTGTTACTGTGGAGACAGTCTCAGCCCTTCCCACAGGTTAAGACCAAGGTCAAGCCTGTGCTGTCCTGGCTTGCCTTCACTAGTGCAGACTAGTAACCTAGCTATCTCTAGGTGATCCACAGTGCTTTTAAGATTTGTTGCAATTATTGTGTTAAGAACGTAGAAACATTGCCTCATTAAAAACTGTGGACAGCTTTCCAGAAATTGTATACTTACAGATTCCTTATTTGAATACAGGACAGAATCTAGACAGTATGCTCCATGGCACTGGGGTAAAATCGGAGTCCGACCAGAAGAAGTCAGAAAATGGAGCCACCTTGGCCCCAGAGGACACGTTGCCTTTTTTGAAGTGCTATTGCTCAGGACACTGCCCAGATGATGCGATCAATAACACATGCATGTAAGTGTTTGTGCAATTCCCCTTAAAGGTAGGTGAGTAGAGTGGTGTCTGGTGCTATTGGAAAAATTGCTAAGATTATCTGAGGTTTTTCTCTCAGGTTATGTACAGTATCTTTCCAGAGGACTGAAAAAACTTACTTAGCATATAAGAACATTGTTCCACTAAATGATTGATACTTCCTTGATAAATAAAAACGCTATTGTGGAGCAGGCTTTGGGTACGGTGGTTTTAATGCTGCTTTGGTGGATATATTCCATATTGGAGAGCCTAGGTTCAAATTCCTGCGCTCCTTCTGTTCTAGCTGCCTGCTGAAAGTTTGCTCCTTATTTTAAAGGTGGTAAGACATCTCCCATCCCCCAGCTCACACCCCAGATGTCTGAAGTACCTGAGATAGGGCAGAGCCAAAGCAGGAGCTAGGAACTTACTCCAGCCCTCTTGTACACGTGGCAGCAACAAGGCGGCTTGTCATGCCTGCTGCCTCCCTTGGTGCACATTAGCAGGCAGTTGAAGTCAGAATCGGGAGCAGAGCTGGGGTTTGAACCAGCTAAGGCACCCCAGTTGTGCATGTGGGCATCCTCTCTTACCTGCTAAGCCAGATGTCCTCCCCTGTGCTGCAAGCCAAATGTGTTTTGTCTATTTCAGTTTCTCATTTATATTAATTGCCCAGACATTTATATAGTACTTGCCTGATATGATGGGTTATTTATTAGTAACTTATTCCCCCTCCCTGTTCCCAAACAAAACTGAATCATCAGTTTTAGCAGAATTTTAACCTCACATTTCCCTCTTAACAGAAAATGAGAAATTCTACAAAAATTTTTTGATGATGTTTACATAGCACAGTTGATCAGGGTGGGAAGGATCGAGGGTTAGGGGAGTGTGGTTGAGACCACTACCTCCAAACTTACTTTTTCCTCCTCCTCTGTCTGGGAAGGGGGAAGACGAGTGAAGCCGCACCCAGCCTCCCAACCATCCCAGCATCCAGGGATAGGGAGCGGCCAACTGCCATCCCAGGGTCCCTGATGTGGGGCATGTCCGAGGGTTCTGCTTAAGTGGTCTCAATAGTTCTGAAGTGCTGTTGATCTCACCGGTCCAAGGATGAGGAAATCCTTCCAAGGTCCACTGGCTGACACAGTCCACACAGTCCAACCTAGAGTCTCCATTCACCCAGATATATGCTGTCATTGCTTGGCTGGAGTAGTTGACCAATTTGTTCTGTCCTCCTGCTGTGGTACCACATGTCCTCTAGGTCCCAATGGTCTGCCATATCCTCCGTGTGCATCTGGGCATGCCGTCCACTGCTCTGTCTTTTCTACTGAGGAGGCCTAGTTCTAACACCAGCACTCTAGGGTCAGTCTACAGATTCTGCGATTCTCCACGTCGTTGGAGTTCTGAGTCTAGTGGTTCAGTGGGAGAATTCCCAAAGAGACATCTGAGGCAATCCCAGACCTGACTCTTACGTGTGCTTGCCAGTACAGGATCTGGCTCAGTCTGTCCCCCACATCAGCCTGCGTATACACTGGTCATTCTAATTGCTGGGTCAGTTCTGTCTCCAACCCCATGTCATACACAAATCATTGGATGCTATAGCTCAGACCAACCCAGCCCACTACACACTCAGCCCTCATGTACACCAGTGGGAGCTGCAGCCTAGTTGGTCTACGAAAATTTTTAAGTGACAACAGCATACCTCTGATATAATAAAATGGTGACATCAAAAATGTAGAAGTATCTTCCATATTCATCATATTCTAGGTGGATATATTGTGGAAATGCTATAAATATGCTTATATAAATTGAAATTTTAACAGCCACAAAAGTTCTGCCTGACAAAAATAAAAAAAAAATTAAAAAAAATTCTGCCTGTTTTCCATCACATCAAGATTGAGTCTGTGGATCTCACACGATAATAATAATAATAAATAAAGATTAAAAAATAAAATGAGTTTTATTTGTTTTCATGTATAAATGTGAATCCTGAAAGTATTATGGATAGAAAGACTTCAGCATTATCTTAAGCATACTTTTGAAACATTACTTTTTTAAGCTTCACAAGTAAGCTTTCTGTGATCACATGACTGCATTAGCAAGAAGTTTGCCACTTGGCGGCAAACAGAAATCTTTTTCACCTGGACACAGGGTCCTCCTGAGCCCTTCACATCTTAGTTCAGGGATAGCCACTCCCGTGCCCAAAGCCTGCGTGGCTTTGCCAGTAGGTCACATGTGAATGCAGTCCTAATTTGGAAAATAAGCTCCTTGAGGCATCAGTGCCATTCATGAGCACTCTGTCTTCGTGAGAGGTCAATAGTGGGTATTCCCTTACAGAACTAATGGACATTGCTTTGCCATCATCGAAGAAGATGACCAGGGAGAAACCACATTGGCTTCGGGATGTATGAAATATGAAGGATCTGACTTCCAGTGCAAGGTGAGTCTGGCTTGGGACCCATTTGGTGAAGGGAGGGGCCCCGGGAAAGGCGCGGACACGCACCCGCTGTCCACACTGCTGTGTGTTCTGGGAGCAGATGGCTGCGGGAACCTCTCACATCAAGTGGTATGATTGTGGTGACATTTTAGGTTATTTTACTTTCAAGAGAAAATTTGAAATCAACTTAGTTTGTCATTATTGCAAAAATGGATGCTGTCACATTTGCTTACAGATTATAGAACTTGCTGCAATGACATTTTTTTTTGGTAAGGCAGAGTGCAATAAAGCTAGGAACCCTGAACTCCAGTCCAAGTCTCCCATGGGAGCGGCAGGGGCCCGAGTACCTGGGACGCCGTCATTTGTCTTCCCAGGTACGTGAGCTGAGTTGGAAGAGGAGCAGCTGGGACTCAGACCTGCACTCTGACATGGGTACCAGCTTTTCAAGTGAGGAGCCGGCTTAGACCTAGTGGTTAAAATGCCTACACCTGCCATCAGAGTACCTGGGTTGGACCTCTGCCACCAGCTCCTGTTTTCAGCTTCTTCAGAGTACAGACTGTGGGGGACAGTGATGATGGCTCAAGTAGCTGGGCTCCTTAGCCAGCCGGGCTCCTTAGCCAGCCTGGCTCCTGGCTTGAGCATACTGACCGTGACTGACCAGGAAGCTAGCAGGTAGTAGGTAACCCCTTTGCCCGTGTATAAGCATGGTCAGTGTCATGGTAGAGTTTGATAGGCGCTTAGCTAACTGTCTCCCTGTCTTGGTAAACATCACTCCTGTCCAGCTGGAGGACGACAGCTCTGACTCCTGCCTCCCGGCACAGCCTGCTGGGATGGGTCAGGGGATGCTGGGCTACAGAGGGCTGTCGATACGCGGCGCGTTCCCACCAGCCCGACTTACTCTCTCTTCCTGTGGGATGGATTATTGCTCAGAAACCCCACTCTCATTCCTGGTAATTTGGTTTTGTTTCCACCTCCTGTACTGTCTCCCTCTCAAGCTCACAAAATGAGTTGATGTAACGTAGACTCTTGCACTTAATAAATGCCAAGTGAATTTTTTCCCCGCAGAGATTTTTATTTCCTACATAAATCTGGAAATGAAAATTGACTTGTGTGGAGGATGGGAGTGGGCAGCGCAGGAAAGGGAAAGGCTGCGTCACCCAGCCCTGAAACCGAGGCAGACCTGGTTCTGTCCGCTCCTGTTGGAGGTGGAGCGATGCTGGGGCCACCAGTCCTTGATGAGATCTCAGGCATGTGGGGGGTTCCCAGCCTTTTTGGCTTGTTCTGGCATCTCATCAGGGGTTCTTGTCAAGCTCACCAGAGAGCTAATTGGATATTTGCTATTTGCATTGGCATGCTGGCATTTAGTGGACCTACCTCATTTCTTTCCAGTTCCTCTAAAGCAGATCTTTTTTTATCCTGTGTTTTTCAGCAGAGCTAAGGCTCAGGGTAATTCACGGGCAGAGCTAGGGTTTGATTCCAGAGCCCTCGCTTTTTCCATAGCAGCGACCTGCCTTTAGTCTGCTGGCAGGCTCTGCTGTCTTCCCTTTTCAAGAGAAGCACCGTGACCTTTAGCTATCTGGTTTCCAGAGTCCTTAAATCATGTCTGTCTTTCAGCCGTCTCATGAGTAATCTGTTCTTCCTGGGACATCAGACACCGAGGTTAGGGGAGAGGAGCTCACATGGAATGCAGAAACGCTGTCAGCCGTCTTCCTGCACGCGGGCTGTCTGCGCTTACCTGGTGGTTTCTGGTCTACCACCTTCACCCCTACAAATCATCGATGACAGGGAAGACAGTGAAACAGGAGCCAGCCACTTGTGCGGCTCTGTCTGCACTCCCTGCGCTGCTTGGTCTTAGGCCGACTGCTCACTGGTCATCGCAGCGCTGCCTTTCCTGGGCTCCCTGGATAGTGTCGGATGTTTAGCTCTCTTCCTTACCCTTAGCCGGTGAGGACGCCTACACTGTGTGTGTCTTTCCTGGATTTGGAATTATTTCAGATTCTTCAGATTATCCTTAATATATATCTCTGTTTTCTCTTTCTCATCAAAGTGATTTTAAAGTAAACAAGTTTTTTTTTAAAAAAATTTTCAGTTAAAATGTAAAAGCCTAGTGGCTAAAGTCATTGTCTTGCATACACTGAGATCCTATATGGGTGCCGGTTTGTGTCCTGGCTAGTCTACTCCCCATCCAGCTCCCAGCTTTTGGTCTGTGAAAGCAATCAAGGACGACCCAGAGCCTTGAGACCCTGCACCCGCGCGGGAAACTCAGAAGGTACTCCTGGCTCCTGGCTTCGGATTGGCCCAGCTCCAATTCTTTTTTTCATTCTTTTTAAATATTTATTTTATTTTTTGAGGAATATCTTCTGTCTATTGATTTACTTTTCACGCGGCTGTAACAACTGAAGCTGAGCTAATCTGAAGCCAGGAGCCCAGAACCTCTTCTGGGTCTCTCACACAGGTGCAGGGTCCCAAGGCTTTGGGCCTCCCTCTACTGCTTTCCCAGGTCACAAGCAGGGAGCTGGATGGGAAGCCGAGCAGCCAGGATTAGAACTGGCGCCCATATGGGAATCTCAGCATGTGCAAGGCGAGGACTTAAGCTACTAGGCTACCGTGCCAGGCCCTCAGCTGCAATTCTTGCAGTAATTTGGAGGGTGAACCAGCTGATGGAGGATCTTTCTGTATCTCCTTCTCTCAGTATATAAGCCTTTCCAATAAAAATAGATTAATTTTTAAGAATGTAAAACTTTTTATTTGGAAATTTCCAAATTCCCTTGGGATCTTCCCAGATAAGTTCTGCAGTCACAGGTCTTATGTTCAGCTCTTCAAAGTAACACCTGATTATTCCGAATCTTTCCCTTTCTAACCACCTGGTGTGAGGAAGGACAGCCTGGGAACTTCTGCTTATATTCTTGCTGCTTTTATATTGAAAAATATAGTGTCTTTTTCTTAGAATTGTGGCCCAGGATGGCAGCTCTGCCAGGCACTGCTGAAATGTTAGCCTTCAACGTATCAGATGCTGCGCTGTCATTCACATAGACCCCACACCTGGTAGCTGCGCTCTGTGCCTGTGGTTTCTGGCTCTGCGGGGCGCGTCTCTGGCCGGTGGGCTCCAGCTCCCAGCAGCACTGCTTCTGTGTCCGCCTCACCGTGGGTGCCACGGGTGTGAGCACAGTGGTCCTTTGTGGCAGCTGCAGCTCCCTCTGGCTTTGGACTGCCTCAACTTGTTCGTGGGATCCTGAGTCTCAGCCCAGTCTCGGTGCCCCTGGGAGGTCACACTCAGGATGCTGGGTGATGATTGTGATGCATTTTAATATTCATGTTTTTAAGGAAAAGATCTCATGATCTTAGAATAAATAAGCTTCTACCGACTCTGAGTTGTAACTCATTAATAGGATATAGCAAGGCTTGCGCAGTGGCAGGGACACTCACCATCCACAAAATATGTGTTCTTAAGGAAAGCTGTTCAGGATAGGTGTTGCAGCTCTGCAAATGAAGCCGCTGCTTGAGGAGCTTGCATCCGTGTCTGAGTGCCAGTTCACACCCTGCTCCTGCTTCTGATCCAGCTTCCTGCTGCTGCGTCCTGGGGGCAGTGCTTAGGGCCCTGCCGTGTGGGCCCAAATGCGTCCTGACTCCTGCTGCCGGGGCATTAGCAGAGTGAGCCAGAGGATGAAATATTCTCTGTCTCAGTATCCCTCTGTCTTTCAAATAGACAAAAACAAACCATTTTACAGTCTTCACAGCACTATTTTAGCAGGATACTATTTTTACATGTAAAGTTGGCAAGTATTTTTTGCTTATTGATTTAGTAATTACATTTTTATGAGTACTGAAAAATTCATTGTTAACTTTTTCTGCCATTTCCAATCTTGCCATTACTCTTCCTCTAGGATTCACCCAAGGCCCAGCTGCGCAGGACAATAGAATGCTGCCGCACCCACCTGTGTAACCAGTATCTACAGCCTACACTGCCCCCTGCTGTTGTAGGTATGTCAGCACAGGCCCTGAAATGAACACTCAGGTGATGCCCCTGGCCTAAGAGGACAGGCTGGAGAGGTAATGTGTTTCCTTCTGTTGACAGGTCCGTTCTTCGATGGCAGCGTTCGATGGCTGGTTGTGCTTGTGTCCATGGCTGTCTGTATAGTTGCTATGATCATCTTCTTCAGCTGCTTTTGTTACAAGTAAGAGCGTTCTTCCTTTGATGCACAGTATGTTGTGAAGTGTTATTTTCAAAGCCAAGGGCAGACATTGCTGGCTGCTGCGTCCAACTCAGCAGCCACCGCCTTGTACTCTCTGGGTAGATATCCTTTCATTCAAGTAGATTATTGTTTCCTTAAAGGGAAAAGAGAGCTTCACCACGAATTAATTGGACACAAGTGTGTCCTCCATGTATTCATGAATACTTAGAATTTTCTTTACAGGACAGTGGCCTTCTCACTAATAAAAATAGGTCAATTTGTACAGCCTGTTCCAAGAAACCAACCATTCCCTCATTCTTTATTAATTTCAGCTTCAGAACTAATTGCACTTGGCCCTGATTCCAGAAGACAGCTACCCAGAAAAAAAATGCAAGACAGTCCCTCCCACTAGAAATCTTGATAATGAGCTGTTGTCATGCCTGGATAATACAGGGATCTGTGGGACAGGTTCCGAAACCCAGAAACAGACCTGAGTGCATACAGAAATTTAGCATGATAGAGGTCACACTTCAGATCATACATGAAAAGGCGGATTATTTAGTAAGTGGATTTGGAACTAGGCAGCTGCGTGAAAAAGATGAGGTTTAACCTGTTGTCTACACTAAAGGAAATTTTAACCTGATTAGAGCTGTATATTTTACAAATGTAATCATTGAAGTACTAGGGGAAAAAAACAATGAAATATTTTTTAAAATAATCTCAGGGTTTGAGTCTCACAATAAGATTTATTTTACATGAAAGAAAGAGGAGTTGACAGAAATCTTCCATCTCCTGGTTCACTCCCCAAATGGCCACAATGGCCAGAGCTGAGCTGATCCAAAGCCAGGAGCTAGAAGCTTCCTCCAGGTCTCCCATGCAGGCGCAGGATCCGAAAGCCTTGGGCCATTCTCCACTCTCTGCCTGGGCCACAGGCTGGGAGCTGGATCAAGTGGAGCAGCCACAGCATGGACCAGTGCTCATGTGGGGTGCAGCTGCACAGTGGAGAATTAGCCTGCTATGCCGCTGCACAGGCTCCTACACTTAGTGTTTAATTGAAAACTGAAAGCATACTGAACATTCATAATATCCAAAGCATAAATTAGCTTTTCTCACTTGTCATGTACTGATAAGGCTTCATGTTTGACAAGAGATTTTTGAAATTATGTTACTGTCCCTGAAACAACAATTTAGAGTTTTTATAAACTTATTTGGCTGATACAAAGACTACAGGAGATAAAATGAAAGTTTCAAGCCCGTGAAGCAAGTGGATGACTAGTCAGTGATTTACTCCACCCAAACATATGTGAGTCCTAGACTCTAAACGGAGAAAGCTCAGAAGCTATCTGTTCTTGCTGCCCACTGCCCAGACGCTTGGGGGCTGGCAGCTGGGGTTAACTCTGGAAGTGAAGTGAGAGGTAACAGGAAGACAGTAAAGACCTCTAGTGAGTGTCGTATTAATGAGCCTCTCCAAAAAGACAGCAGGTAGCGTCTTGTGGCAATGGGGCTAGACAGCAAAATATCACGAAGTGAGGCTCACTATGGGCTATTTGGGTTGCTAACCCCATCGATGGGGGCTCTGCCCACCACCCTGGCTAGTCCTATGACTGCCTGCCTGCCTCCTTAACCAAAGGCTAAAAGCGTAATGACATATTTCCTGGTAGCATATTTTAGATTCCACAAAGGTGAAAACAAGAAGGGAAAGTGAAGATTTGCACATTGGTGATGGGAACCTCCCTCTGCTGCCCGCTGCAGCACGGTCAGCAGGTGTGTGCTCTGACAGCAGATGGAATGAGATCTGCCATTAGGACCTTGGGCAATGGCCAGGAAGATTATCCTACAATAAAACTATAATCCACTGTCAGATGACAGTCAGGGTAACAGTAGAATACCCTGATCTCTGGGTGCCACGAAGCAAATGAAATGAGCCTTAGGGCTGCCCCCTTTACTGCCGGAAGTAGTTTCTGGCCGCAGGACACATGGGGGTGGTCTTGAGTGTGAGAGACAACCCAGCTGTCTAGCTTACAAGGATGGAGTGCTAGAGAAGAGAACCTCGCTGAACGATTCCCATCCAGGGCTCAGCTGGACACTGCCGAGCACAGGCATGTGTGGAAATTGCCAAGGTTGGAGAAAGAACCCTTGCAGAGACTGCAGAAAAGTGTGTGGAAGCTCACAGCAGGTTGGGAATGCTGTCTGCCTCCTCCCGGCGGACACTTAAAGCCTGCATAGTTCACAGAAGGGCCTTGCCTCAGTGAGCGGGAGAGTGAACATCACACTACACATGGCTTGATCCCGTCCCCAAAAGAACCCAGGGACCCATGTTTCCAAATAACTGTACCCTAGAACAGACACAGATATTTGTAGGAAGAGAAAACAGATGTCTCAGGCTGGGAGGACCCACCATCAGCCCTGCAGAGGCTCACACACAAGGACTAGCAGCTCCTGCCAACAGGAAGCCTACAACCTCTCAGCCTCGGAAGCCAGTCCTGGCAAGCGGCTCTCCCAGGTGGGCCCAGCCTCTGCAGGTAGCCTGGCTGCCACCCAAGCAACAGCAGAGCCTGAGTTCATGCTGGGCTCGCAGCTGCACTTTTTACTGGTTACTTTTGCTCGGATCTAAATAGATTTGCAAGTGCTCTCTTGAATCATTCACATTCCTGAGCACTGACTGCTCCAGAACTCGAGCGTACCTGCTCGCTGAGCATACCTCTCCGTTCTAGGGAGGGTGTCCTTTCTCCACTGTTTCACAGCTCCTTGTCTTCTCTGGCCTGGAATTCTTCATCTGCTTCTGTAAATTCTCCAGCCCTTAGACTGACACTGGTCATGCACCTTCAGTAACACTACTCTTTCATCCTCTACTTTCCATATTTCAAGTCTGCATTTAGTGACCGTGGTTGTTCGCTTAACATCTGCCTTTGCCATTGAACATGGTGAGATTACTGGCCTAGTAATCTTGATGATTAGCTTGCCAGCAGTTCCAGTTGCCACTTCCCCTTGAGTTACTAAGGATGAACACTGTAGATCAGTGTGTCCTTCATGCTTGGCGTGTGCTTGGTACTCAGTAAATATTGCTATTTATCAGCCACACCTTGGCCAGAACACCTGCCTCAGAAACAGTGTCACTGATAACTTGCCAGATAGAAAGCCCACTTGCGGCTGATATTTAGCCTGGTGGTTGAGACACCAGGCTGGGACCCTTGCATCCCATGTGGACATTCAGGACTGTCTCCAGGTCCGCTTGTTTCTGACACGTACCTGGGGAGTTAACAGGCGATCGTTTATGCAGTCACATCTCTGCCATCAAGTGGGAGACCAGGGTGCCAGGCCCCCATCTACGGGAGAGCTCTGTCTTGCTTAGTTGTTTGTTCTCTCAGCCTCTCAAATAAATGGACGACAATTTTCCAAAGCCCACTTCTGGCTTAATCATGGGTCCATTAACCTCTCTGGCATATTGGGTACTTTTTTTCTAATCCCATGATAGTTAACTATAAAATGAGTGATACAAAAATTAGTCTTTCATTTAATAAGAAAGAAGCACTTATTGTACACCCAAATCAGTAGCTGCCAGTCAGCATTTAGAATTACTAAAACCAAGAAAGAATATCATGTGTGTACGTGGGTGTATTTCTGTTATTTTCAGCGCTTTGCAAGTAGTTTACTTAATTCTAGGCTTTAGCACCAAGTTTTGTCTTATACTATATTTCTTCTGCCTGAAGAACTTACTTTAAAAAAAAAAAAAGATATATGTTTGAAAGGCAGGGTGACAAAAAGAGAAGAAGGAAAAAAGAAAAACCTCAAAAACCTCTTCCATCTGCTGATTCACTCCAAATAACCAGGTTGGGCCAAGAGTTTGAAACTCAGTCCTGGTCTCCCATGTACTTGGGTCATGTGCTGCTGCTTTGCCAGGTGCGTTGACAGGAACCTGGGTCAGAAGTGGAGCAGCCAGGGCTGAAGGTGCTTTGATGTGGCCGCTGGAGCCCCAAGGGCGTTGTGTGACTAGTTGGGAGGTGCAGGGCTACTAAGTGGTGGATTAATATTCCTCCACGGTGTGAGATCAGTTCGAAAAGCCCAAGACTGGAAAAGGAAAGATGCCATGGAGTCTGGTGGTGAGCAGTCACCTGTCTTGTTAGCTTCAGAAGGCTGCAGCTCTGAGTTCTGAGAAGGGCAGAATGAGGAGAGAGGACCCAGAGGGTGTGTGTTGCCACTGAGCCACAAAGAGCTCCCTGACAGAGGTGGTTGTGGAACCAAGTTCTATAAATATAAAATACAAAACTCTAAATTCTGATGACGTTAAAAACCAGCTTCTAGAAGTGTTGTAACACAAGGGTGCAGATGAAGACAAAGGGAAAATGGTCCCTTTCCTGTGACGCTGGAGGGAGCGTCACTGCTTCTGTCTGGGTGCAAGCCAGCAGAGTGTTCTTCCAAATACCAGATTTAGCTCCTGGTAATTATACTATAGCCGTGCCAGAAGCTGTTCCCATTTCAGACTTGGGTGTAGTCGAAGCAGAGCCAGCCTACACCTCACTGGGGCAAGGGTGGCCGGGAGCTTATCCCACCCGTGGCTGGCAGGCGTTGGGGAGGTGAGCAGTAGCTTGTGTATTTGTATGGGAAGATGCACAGATGGCGCCAGGAGCTCACCTGAGAAGCACACTCACAGTGCGGATGGAGATAGCAGCAAGAGGTTTCACACTGTGTCCTTTTGTGCCTTTGAATCTAAAATACTTCAGGTAATTGCCCGTGTAAAAACTAAATTACAAATGTGATTATGTGATTAAGTGGATCCAGCTGTCCACATACAAGTGAGTGTGATTTGGTTTTTCACTGGTTTCCAGTTTATGTTATAAAAGAGTTAACTGGGAAAAAAAAACAACTCAGAAATTTAGAACCTTGAGACGGAGGGTTTTCTAAAGGCACAGAAGCACATATCAAAATGAAGATGGGCTGACTGTCCTGCCTGTCCCTACAGTCACACTGTAGGACAGAGCCCTGGCTGGCACACTGCAGGGTGGCTGTAATGCCCATCAAAAGTGGAGTACCCTGAAATAGGAAAAGGACAGGGTGGCACTGTGGCACATAGGGTTAGGCCACCGCTGGGATGCTGGAGCCCAGCTGCTCCACTCCGATCCAGTTCCCTCCCGTGCCTGGGAAAGCAGTGGTGGAGGGCCAAGGTCTTGGGCCTCTGTACCCACATGGGAAACCTGGATGGCATGCCAGGCCCTCTCCCTTTCAAAAATGATTTTTTTTTTAGTATTTATTAATTTTTTTAGATTTATTTATTTTTATTGGAAAGTCAGATAAACAGAGAGGAAGATCTTCCATCCACTGATTCACTCTAAATGGCTGCAACGGCTAGAGCTAAGCTGATCCGAAGCCAGGAGCCTGGAGCCTCTTCTAGGTCTCCCACGTGGGTGCAGGGTCCCAAGGCTCTGGGCTGTCTTTGACTGCTTTTCCAGACCACAAGCAGGGAGCTGGATGGGAAGTGGGGCTGCCAGGGTTAGAACCAGTGCCCCATATGGGTTCCCTGTGCATTCAAGACGAGGGCTTTAGCCATTAGGCTAACACGCTGAGCCCAAGATTTATTAAATTTTGAGAAAAAAATAAGTATTCATCTTTACTTCAAAGGGAGAATTAACAGAGAGAAAAAGATCTTTCATTTGCTGGTTCACTTCCAAAATGGCTGCAATAGCCAGAGCTGGGCCCGTCCAATGCCATGAGCGTTCCGCTGGATCTCCCAGGTCGGTGCAGAGAACCAACCTGGGCCATCCTTCACCACTTTCCCAGGCCACTGATAGGGAGTACACTGAAAGAGGAACAGCCAGGGCATGAACCAGCACCCATACGAAGTGCCAGTGCGCTAGGTAGAGGGTTAGCCTCGATATACCTCAGTGCTGGCCTCTCAAAGAAATACGTTCTTTCTTTTAAGACATATTTATTTTTATTGGAAAGTCAGATATACAGAGAGGAGGAGAGAGAGATATCGTCCATCCATTGATTCACTCCCAAAATGGCCACAACAGCTGGAGCTGTGGCAATCTTGGAGCCTCTTCTGGGAGCCTGGAGCCACCTCTGGATCTCCCATGTAGGTGCAGGGTACCAAGGCTTTGGACCGTCCTTGACTTCTTTCCCAGGCCACAAGCAGGAGCTGGATGGGAAGCAGGGCTGCTGGGATTCAAACCAGCGCCCTTATGGGATCCTGGCAAGGTGAGGACTTTAGCCGCTGGGCTACTGCGCCAGCCTAGCCAAAATAAATAATTTAAAAAATAATTATAAAAGGATAAAACTGGGGCTGGTGCAGTGGCTCAACAAGCTAAGCCTCCACCTGCAAACACCATCATCCCATATGGGTATCGGTTTGTGTCCTTTCTGTTCCACTTCTGGTCCAGCTGCCTGCTTATGGCCTGGGGAAAGTCAGAGGACGGCCCAGAAGAAAACGCCTCGCTTTGGATCAGTTTGGTTTCAACCATTTCAACCATTGCAGCCATTTTGGGTAGTGAACCAGTGGATGGAAGATCTTTCTAAGTCTCTGTAAAGTACCCTTTTCAAGTAAAAATAAAGAATACATTTTAAAACAAAAAGAGTTAAAAATGCTTCAGTTGTATAACATGCTAAAGACACAAATAGTTTGTTAATAAAATTTTTAAAAAACTGAACTGAGGGGGAAAGTAGCGAGGCTCAGCAGCGACTGGGGGAAAAGCACAGTGAAGGGAGGCTCGTCAGCTGGCCAGAGGCCAGAAGCTACGCAGGGTTAGCGCCTGCTGGCTCATGGGACAGTGGGGCTGGTAGCACTGTCCTTGGGGGAAAGTATAGATTACTCCACTTTGGAAAATACTGTGATGATGCTGTCTGTGAAATACTCTATATCATGGCACCACATGCACTGACATACTTCTGGAAATAACGAAAGCTGTCAGGATAACTTCTACGCCACTGCCTTGATGGAATGATGATGGCACGCCCAGCCCACGCCCAGCTTCACCGCATTGGCAAGTGTCTGACCTGCAGCCGTGAGGGATAGCCTGGCCATGGTTTAATTTGTAAAATGTAGCAGTAGTACTTAACCTCTTAAAGCTTCAGAAAGCATGAAGCAAGTCCAAGAAAATGATCATACTGTACCCTGTAAATGCACAACTATTGTACTCCAGTTAAAAATCAGGGGTGAGTGTTGGCCTAGTGGTTAACGTGCAGTGTCGCACAGTCGAGTGCCTGGCTTTGGTGCCCATCCTCTTGCTGATGTAGACCTTGGCAAGCTGAGGGATGGTGCCATGTGGCTGCCTGCCATCCACGTGGGAAGCTGGATTGAGTGCCCAGCTCTCGGCTCCGTCCCAAGCAGGAGCCATTGCAGGCACCTGGGGACATAGACCAGAAGATGGGAGCTTCCCTACTCAGGGCTTGTCCCTCCCTCTCTCTTTCTCAAAAACAGATAGATACATATAAATATGAATGTGCATTAAACTTAAATGGTCTGCACTAGAGTGTCAGGAGTATGAGTCTTTATCTTCCTGTGTGTCTGAAATAGTTTATCATTTAAAGGCCTTTAAAAATATCAGAGTGAATTAAGACAATATTGTGAGCTCTTTTTTTACAAAATCATTTCCCATTTTCCAAAATGGAATTAGATGTCTTGTTTACAGAAAAATATAGTATGAAATCACATAAGACGGTGCTGAAGATGCTTAACATCCATGTGTGTGAAAGTGAATATTCCAAAACTGTATTCCTTTCTGGTCTTTTGAGGTATATGTGAAAATATTTTAAATTTTTTAAAATTAATTTTATTGGAAAGTCAGATGTACAGAGATGAGGGAGAGACAGAGAGAAAGATCTTCTTTCCACTGATTTACTCCCCAGGTGGCCTCAACGGCTGGAGCTGAGCGAGTCCAAAGGCAGGAGCCTGGAGCTTCTTCCGGATCTCCCACGCGGGTGCAGGGTCCCAAGGCTTTGGGCCATCCTGGACTGCTTTCCCAGGCCTCAAGCAGGGAGCTGGATGGGAAGTGGGGCTGCTGGGATTAGAATTGGCAACCGTATGGGATCCCAGCATGCAAGGCGAGGACTTTAACCACTATGGTATTGCACCGGGCCCCTGAGATATTTTAAATTTCAAAAAATGTTTACAGCTAGAAAAACACTCCACATTGTGCTTTTTTCACTTGTCAGTCATAATGTCTGCCATTTTAACTTGATAGACAGAAATCCACTGTGTAAATTCTGCCGTAACAGGACATATTGCTATTTAGTAAGGCTCATTTGGATAGGATTCTGTCTATAGGAAGGATGGTGTAGAGAGGATTCTGTAGTTTTAGAATCTAACACCTTTTTCTGCTTTTTTTTAAGACATTACTGTAAGAGCATCTCCAGCAGGCGGCGCTATAACCGTGACTTGGAACAGGATGAAGCCTTTATTCCAGTGGGCGAGTCATTGAAGGACCTGATTGACCAGTCACAGAGTTCCGGCAGTGGATCTGGCCTGCCTTTGTTGGTGAGTTAAGGTTCCGTGTAAGCAGGGGGCGGGGGGTGTTGACAGAATTTGGCAGTCGGGGGTCTGTGGGCAATTTCATTAACTCAGAGTGTAGGAAAATGTCAGCCACACTTTCCTCCTTATTTGGAAAGAAGTATACAGTGATGCAAGATTGAATAGTGGAAGGGAGAAATACGAAATGAATAAAGGAAGGTTAAGAATCCTTAGAGATGGTCCCGAGGCCTGCAGGAGCCGAGTGGTGGCTCCCGGGGTTTCCTCTGAGCAGGTGTGCAGCTGCTTCGGGGAGGGGTCGGGAGATGGAAGTTAACACAGGGAAGTTTCTGCTTGAAGTGCGAGCAGTTTGCTCGCGTTTTGGTGTGAGCTGCTGCCTTGCTGAGCCTCAGGAGTGACAGTGTGCACATCCTGCTCGGAGCAGGCTCCCCACTTCCACACCTGACAGCCCCCTCCAGGAGCTGCCGGGAGCAGCTCTCGTGCTCTCAGTGTCACATCAGCAGCCAGACACAGAGCCAGAAAGTTTGTGGAGGCAGAGTTAGAGGACCTGTTGTAGTGCAGAAAAATTCAAGTGTGTGTACACGGATGTGTTCAGAAGGTCCATGGAAAATGTTTATTACAAAAACGTTGCACACGAATGTTAAAATTTTTTGCAGCCTAATAAACTTACCTTGTAACTCTTTTTCCACAAACTTTTTGAAATGGTCTCATGAATGGGAAACAACCCCAGCGTTACCAGTTGGCGCACAAACTAGTGAAGTGTATGGTTAGACAGGAGAACATGCTTCATTGGTAAAGAGGAGCCGGCTGCCGCCACCTGCCAAATCACAGGGACTTTCTGGGGCCCCTCGCACTGAGCAGAGTAGCCACACCCAGAAAGCTCAGCATTGTGGGCTTCTGTTTACATGATTTAAAAAAAAAAGATTTATTTATTTTTTATTGGAAAGTCAGATGTGCAGAGAAGAGAGACAGCAAGATCTTCTATCCACTGATTCACTCCGCAAGTAGCTGCAATAGCCAGAGCTGAGCTAATCTGAAGCCAGGAGCCCAGAGCCTCTTCCAGGTCTCCCACATGGGAGCAGGGTCTCAAGGCTTTGGGCCATCCTCCGCTACTTTCCCAGGCCACAAGCAGGGAGCTGGATGGGAAGTGGGGCTGCTGGGATTAGAACTGGTGCCCATATGGGATCCCAGCACGTTTAAGGCAAGGACTTCAGCCACTAGGCTACTGTGCCAACCCTGTTCACATGATTCTGGAAGAAGTGAAATGGGAATGGGGCAGGAAGAATATCAGAGAGACCGGGGCTGAGGACAAGTGCTGTTCTACATCTTAATAACAATGTGGAGTCTACTTGTCAAAACCTCACTGAGCTGTCTTCAGAAAGGATACATTTTAGTATATGAAAAGGATGCCTCAATTAACCTGACTTTAAAAGCTGCGGGATTCTGTATTGAATGATGCATAGATACGTCAGTTTAGGTTGGGATAAAATGCAGTCAATATTTTAGGTTCCTTTCTACCCTGAAACTTGGTGTTCTTTGCTGATCACAGACACTTCTGAAAATGAAAGGTGACAATCAGTGTACATCCCTCATTTAACAAATACTGATTATACTGCTGATTATACTTGAGGTGTTGTCCCAAACAAATACTCGTGTTCTATGAGCAGGGGATGGAATTCAAGCAGATACATGTGAAAATCAGGATCATAAGGCCCAGCCAGAGCGTGTTTGTGGGCGTAAGTGGGAGCAAAGCGGTCGCGGAGCGCTGGACACATGAGATAGGCCCAAAGCAGGAGTGGCCCTGAGGGATGTGCAGCAGGTGGAACAAGGCAAACAGGAGGACTCCCAGCGGGTGACCTTAGCAGATGATGGGACTGGGCCACGTCACATAGGACTGTATAGACGTAACTTTGGTTTAGATTTGATTGCGTAAGCTACATACCATTCTAGTACTTAGCAGCTTTGAAGCAGCCAAGCATTTATCACCTGTCACAATCGTGGCTCTGCTGGACTTGCTCGGCTAGAGCTGGGTGATGTTCTTCATATGTGTGACACAGTTTGCGTGGTGCTATCCCCCCATCACAGAGTCCCCAGAAGGAACAGGAAGGGCAAGCCTGCAGTGCAAGCCCCAGGGCTGCCCTGGCTGTGAGCAGGAGGGTTACTGTAACATGGCAGCTTCAGCAGCAAGCAGCACACTCGTGCCATCCAGTCACTGGGGCATGTTACCACTCCAACAGGATAGTGGATCGCTGGGCTACGCTGTGCTTTTCGATGGGGTGGGCCATCAGACCCCTGTGTTAGTCTCCTCGTGGAGGGCTGAAAACCTCTCTCTTCTTTTTGTGAAGGTTCAACGAACCATTGCCAAACAGATTCAGATGGTGCGGCAAGTTGGTAAGGGCCGGTACGGAGAGGTGTGGATGGGTAAATGGCGTGGAGAGAAAGTAGCAGTCAAGGTGTTTTTCACCACGGAAGAAGCCAGCTGGTTCCGAGAAACAGAAATCTACCAAACAGTGCTGATGCGCCATGAGAACATACTCGGTGCGTACACCCCGTGCTCCGGCCAGGTTGGCAGGGTGCTGGGAGAAGCAGGAGCACGGTGAATCTAGCTGCGTACCCGTGGCTGAGGCACAGCCTGCATGCAGCACAGTCCTGCGTGCTAGTCACCAGATGCACTGCCCGACTGACGAGGCCCGGGGCAGTGCTGAGTGGGAGGGAACGGTGACTTCGTGCTCTGGTTTATATAGCAGTGGAAGACAGGTCATTCCTACATAGCCTCTACCCAGGTCAGCTCAGCAGCCCTCCCTGCATGTTCTGTGTTGAGTATGTGTCCTCCTACCCCGTGCACACGGCAGGGTGAGCAAGCATGGTCGATCTGTGGCCTGCCCAGGCTGATGCTGCTCCCCTGTGTTTGACAGGAGATACCACCTTTCATTTGGAGAGTGTCCAGCAAGCATGTAACAGACCCTGGGGAGGCTGTTAACCAGCTGCCACCAACTTGCTTAAAACCAGAGTCTCAGCAGGGCTGTGCGCTCTCTGCAGGTCCCACAGGGTGATCCTTTGTAGCCTCTTGTGGGCTCCTAGCAGTTGCCAGCAGTCTGCTGGTGCGTAACCCCAGACAGCTGCCGACGCTGTATCTGCTGCCTTGGCCTGCTCCCTGGCAACCTGGCTCTGCATTCGCACCTGAGCAGGCCCAGTCCAGACGAGGCCTCACTCTAATCCTGGATGATTGCAACTTAACTCCGTGGCTTTTGCAGAGGTCCAATTTCTCAGAGCAAGTGTCACTTCTGCCGGTTCCTAGGGACCTGAATCCACGGGGAGAGGCCAGTCGGCCTAGTGCCACACTCCCCAGCCTCCCTCAGGAGGCAGTGTGGCTCGGCCAGTTACCAGTAGGGGAGGGCAGATAAGGGGGAAATGGGGCAGCATACATAGGCACTCCCTCTGGTTAGCAGTTTTGCCTTTATGATAGAATCCACTTTTTGATTTGGAACTAAGAGTTCTTTCTGCTAGGAACCATAGTAGATTGGTAACGTTCCCCAGATTAGTGTTTCATGTGGATTTATTCTTTGATGCTCATTGGGATTTGTAAACTTACTGCTCTGCACGGACAGATAGAAAGATACAAGGATGTGGTCACGTATCCGGGAGTTTTTGTTAGACAGACTGCATTTTTGTACCTGGTACCTTAGTCACTCACCCTCGGTACTCCAGATACGCAGCCACTCTCTTCCCAGCCGTCTCTGACGACAACTAACGTTGAAAATTGGTTAACTGGACAGGTTTCATAGCAGCGGACATTAAAGGTACAGGCTCCTGGACTCAGCTCTACCTGATCACCGACTACCACGAGAATGGCTCCCTCTACGACTTCCTGAAGTGTGCTACCCTGGACACCAGAGCGCTGCTCAAGTTGGCTTACTCGGCTGCCTGCGGCCTGTGCCACCTGCACACAGAGATTTATGGCACCCAAGGAAAGCCTGCCATTGCCCATCGTGACCTGAAGAGCAAAAACATCCTCATCAAGAAAAATGGGAGCTGTTGTATTGCTGACCTGGGCCTCGCTGTCAAATTCAACAGGTGTGTGGTACTTTGCCCAGCCATGTTGAAATTCGTGTAACCTCCACGAGGTATTTACCTGTTTGTCTTGAGGACATTGGAATTCTGAAAAAAATGTGTAAAGACTCATTATTTAATTATAGATGTACGTAGTTGGGGTTTGGGAGGGTTTTTTTTTTTTTTACAGTAATCATAGTCTAGTGTGTATAGTTTTTGATTTTCTGCTTTCTATCACATGTCCTTCCAGGAAGGATGTTCCTGTAGATCTTCCTCATGGTTTCTAACAGGTGCAGAGGTTTCCATGATGCAACTGTTGGGCACCACAGTGGCCTGCACTGTATGTCTCCTATTAAAATGTTACAGGTGTCACTATGTGTTAGCCATAAAATGCAGTACAGCCGTACAAATAGTTTGTGATGAATCCGTAGGATTCCTGTCCACTGCCTGTTGTCGCTGCACAAAGCAGGGGTCAGCAGGGAAGAAACACACCCACTCGCCACGGCCACTTCAGAGTGCTTCTCGGCTGTCACAGGAAGCGGGAGAAACTTACGTGACAAGCACGAGATGTGATTTTGTTGTCAATCTGGACTTTGTCTTTTGTTGCAGTGATACGAATGAAGTTGACGTCCCCTTAAATACCAGGGTAGGCACCAAACGCTACATGGCTCCCGAGGTGCTGGACGAGAGCCTGAACAAGAACCACTTCCAGCCTTACATCATGGCCGACATCTACAGCTTCGGCCTCATCATTTGGGAAATGGCGCGCCGTTGTGTCACAGGAGGTAGGTGCTGGAATAGTGTGTTCTGGCTGTGTTCATTTACCCATCTTCTGCAGCTGCTGGTGTGGAGTTCAGATGTCAGAGGTCCTCAGAGCTACACACTGGTCCATGTGCCCTGCTGGGAGTTCACCAGCAACAGCACAGGGCACAGGGCACAGGGCTGGGGCAGAGATCAGAGAAGGCCCGTGAGGCCCCCGGGCTGCTGCACCATGAGCTGTGCTGACGCGCCACGTGCTGTCCTCCAGGGAGCTCACTGGAAGCTGGCCGCTCCACACGCCTGGCGAAGGGAGGGCAGGTGTCAGGCATGTCCACACCATGTCAGAGCAGCACACGTCTGCACTGTATGTCCACGTGGGACACCATTTCCCTTCAAGCTCGCAGACTCGAGCCTGGAGCAGGCCTTTGTGGGAAGCACGGTGTACGGCTGGCTCTTGTCTGCAGGGTAGAGCCAAGTCAGAGCAGGAAACATGTTCATTTGGAGGACAGCCATGCTGCCGAACAGCACCATTTACCAGGGCATGGTGTAGCATAGGTGGATGCCCTTAGTTTTAAATCACATGCTTTGGGTGGGCCTGAGGGGAGGAGAGGAAGCGGTGAGCATTCATGAGGAACAACATACACTCGCTGTGAAAAGTGAAGCCTGCAGACCCTGCCTGTGTTCCTTGGGTGGGACTCTGCAGGCCCGTGGCTCAGTGTGGGCTGCTGAGCAGGCTGCTGTGGCCCAGCTCCTGTCTGTGTGCCCAACGTGTCTCCCTCTGCCTGCAGGGATAGTCGAAGAGTACCAGCTGCCATATTATAACATGGTGCCCAGTGACCCATCATATGAGGATATGCGTGAGGTCGTGTGCGTCAAGAGGTTGCGGCCCATTGTGTCAAACCGGTGGAACAGCGACGAAGTGAGTGCAGCTTGCTTCCTAGGAAAGCTGACGGGCGTGGTGACAAGGGTCCTCTCTGCTCACTGCATTCTCTCTGCTTTCAGTGTCTGCGGGCCGTTCTGAAGCTCATGTCAGAATGCTGGGCCCACAACCCTGCCTCCAGGCTCACAGCACTGAGGATCAAGAAGACACTTGCCAAGATGGTCGAGTCACAGGATGTGAAGATCTGAGCACTGTGAGCAGTGCAGAGGCCAGGCCTGCACCGCAGGGGGCTGCGCCCAACCCGGGATCGCTGGAGCCGCGTGGGACAAGGCCATGCCCACACCACGCCTTCCCAGGCTGCTACTGTCACGTCCTTCTGTATTCTAGAATACAAGCGGAGAGCTTGTAGACACTTCATTCTTTATATATGGACAGCTGTGTTTTCATTGTGGTATTTGATGCCTTTGTTTTTTTTTAATTGGGTTTCTATGGACATCAAGACTTCAGTCCTGATTCACGAGTCTCCTGTGAGACACTGTTCACTAGGTGGTGCTTTCCGTGAAAGCCTAAGAAGAGAATTCAGCCGAGATGGAGAACCACGCTTTGCCTTCTCTTGGAGGACGCTTAGCCTGTCCGGCACACTCACCTCTGGGTAGCAGCCTTGACATGACAGCAGCTGGGAGACCCTCCTGGGGCTGTGGCAGTGTGTCATGCCTGCCTGGATCACCGAGGGAATAGGAACTGCCTTGGGAGCTAGAAGAGCGTAATACCCTCGTGCACAGGGAGACATTGGCGGCTGGTGGCTTTGTGCTATAACCAAGAGGCACCCTCCTCCCAAGAAGTGGGGCGCATCACCCCCCACTCACATCACCCGCTGGCGTCAGCGTTGGTGTGAAGACCAAAGTCTCAAGTGCCGGGGCACTGGGACTGTTTTCCTCCCGTCACCATCTTTGTGGTTCTGGGGGGTGTTTTGCCAGGAGAAGCACCCTGTCTGAAGCTGGAGCTTCCAGGGCCACAAGCCATGCTCACACAGCCATGCCTGCGCAGAAAGCCTGGTTGCTGTGGTGCCAGTGCCTTCTGTGCTCCTCGTCCTCAGCCACTTTTAAAAGGGAAGTTATTTGTTTTGTGTGTAATGTGCTTTGCCTGCAGAACACCTGCTCCTTGACAGCCCACCCCATCTCTCGCGTGTCCCTTCATACTGCGGAAACCGGCCCACCGGCAGGGTAGGCACCTGAGCCAGCAGAACTGCAGGGGGGATGTGCAGAGTGAATGTAGCTGCGACCAGGAAGTGTGGCTGGGCTTGTTTGCTCCTGGCAGAGCTGTGTCAAGATCTCAGTATTCCTTTATGAAAGGAGTCCCCCATTAGAAACTGGGGTGTTGGAGCCGACGGAAGTCTGTGGGTAGCTGTCGAGTCCAGTGGGATTTGAGACTTCCTGACTTTCGTTCCCCGACTTGTGAAGAGTTGGGACAAGGGCTCCATGTCCCGTTACAGTGTGTGACTGCACTGCACAGCTGTCACTTCGTCGGTACCATGTGTAGAAGCTGTCTCTAGGGATGCCGCCAAGCTGCCCGTGCCACCTGTGCTGGCCAGCTCCTGGTCCAGACACACAGCTCGTGAGGGCATCCTGTGAGATGGTTTCTTTGGCATGTGGTATGATGTAATCTCACTAATCCCACATGGTCAGAAAGGTGTAAATTAAACAGAGGCAGTTCACAGCATATGTGCTTAAATTATCAAAAAACCTGGCTGTCTTTTAAGGCTAAAACTCACACATTTTATCTACCTACACATCACATTTCACAAATTGGAAACTTGCCTTAAGTGTTTGGGTTGCTCACTGTGTTTCATCTAAGATGCATCCGAGTCTGAAGTGTCTGTGCACAGAAGTCAGTGTGCATTTGAGAATACCAGATAACTTACCTTTTACATACAGTCCCCGTCTGCATATCAAGAAGTGTATCTGACTCAAAATTGCCCTGTGGTTTGAAACACTTAGATCTCATTAACTTAGTCTAAATTCATCTTGATTCATTTTTTACTTGATGAACTAAAAATCTTGGTCATCTTAGTATAGCAAATTTACTTCTGAAAGGCAGACTTTATTCTTAGAAATGAAAAACCTGGCAGAGTAGATGAGATGACTGTGGAATGAGCCCACTGGGACTGGTGAGGGCGATTCCAGGAACTCCCTGAAGAACCTGCTTCTTGATAAAACACGTTTCCTAGGCTACCAGCCACCAGATTTGAGATCCTGAAATCTAAAAAGAAAATTACATGAAGCTTACTACTTTGTCCCCATCTTACTCTTGAATTTGAAGTTCACCTAGTAAAATGAAAGAACCTGTCAGCCAGTAACAGGAAACACTGCCTCTACCACTGCTACGAATTTATAAAACCCACAAAGTTCCAAAGTCGGCATTTTACAAATGCCTGCCTTCAGCCAGCCATCCCATTCAGTAATTTAAACATAAAAACAAAAACCTAACCTACCTGATTGTGAAAACAGAGAGCCTTGGTGAGTTTTCTTTCTACTGCTGCACAGCTCCAGGAGGAAAGGTGCGTTGGGATTTGCTTCTGTTTCTGAGGCATAAGGTGGAGTCGGCCTCTTCATGTGTCCGCAAGTGTTGATAAATGTGGCAGGTGGCCTTTCCTTGTGACCTGAGGATCCCGTTGCCCTGCAGCATGCCAGCCGGCTGCCCGAGCCACGCTGCACGGAGACTCGAGGCCTTGCTTTTCAGCTGCCACAGTTAGAGGACGAAGCCAGCACGGTTCTCAAAGAATCTGGCATCTCGAGGGAACCCCCAAGATCAAATCTGATACTAAATAATTTATTCCAAGGTGGATTTTTTTTTTAACGTTACAAGGCATTTCTTCTCAAACATATTGTTTTGAATTATATCTAAACATCTAAGACATTTTCAGGCACAGAAAGAAGAGTTGCAGCTCTTGTATTGTTGAAAACAGTGGCAGTGTTCACAAACAACTCAGGTCAGATGTTAAAATCGTCACATCCTTGACTCGCGCTGTCTTGGGGGTCGCCATGGAAACCACAGAGGGGAGTCCTGCCCGAAGGAGCAGATGTCCCTGGGCACCACCGGCAGCCTCGTGTCGCGGCCGTCCCACGGGGAAGCGTGCGTCCGGCTTCCGCAAGGGTTAGCTCGCTGCACCCATGCTCTGTCCTATGCTTTCAAGTGGAATTATTTAATCCCTTAGAGTGACCTTTGTGCTTTCCATTTAAAAATGAAAATGTAGTATATACTGTATAAAGTAAAGATATCATTATAGCCTAATTAGGGAAACTGTACATAGATATTGAAAGGGTAAAAATGAGCAATTTTATTATGCAATTGTAAAACACCAAAACCAAGAGACTCATCTTTGATATGTAACACACTAAATGTATTTTGTACAGCATCTGGTCTGAAAGGTGCCTTATTAAGTTTACCATTAATTGCTTTGTTCTATATACAGATTATGTCCAATGTATCATTTTTAAGTAAATAACCTTATTTTAGTATACTTAGTGATGTGTTCTGTGGTGCCGTGCTGGTTTGGGCTGTGGAGCAGAAGCCAGGGTGTGGTGAGATTCTGCGACGAGTTAGTGCGTGCTGCGGCCACCGGCCTGTGCACATGGCCGTCACGTACCTACAGCGGCAAAAGCAGTTTTCCTTCAAAACTCGGCATGCTCTCTGGTGGCGGAGGGGGACGCTCAGGGCAGAAATGTGGGGAAACCAAGGCCCGCAGAGCCAAATCCTGTCAGACTTCCGGACTTTACCACTAGACACAGTGCAAAAGATAACAGTATGCATTGAATATGCTTCACGGGCGTTAATAGTGGCTTCATGGTATTCCACCAAGTAGATGGGAGCATTTGTTCTGTAATGGAGCCCCTGTTGGATGTTTGGTTTGTTTTGGAAAATATAACCAATATTACTGGCCATGCTTGCACAAAATTCTTAGCTGATCCTAAAACTAAGACTAGTGGAAGGCACCTTTTAGAAGATGCCGGGCTTGTTCAAGATGGGGAGCCACAGGCCTGAGGTGTTGCCGTGTGCCTCCCGACCCATGCTTTCCCCTAGAGCACTGGATGTGCGACACCGTCATCAGAGCTGGTGCTGGTAGGTGGCTCGTAAGGTACGTTTGGAGGTGGCTTCTTACAGAAGGCACACAGGGGCCCTTTGGCCTTGAAGAGTAACAGTTTACGCTCTGATGCCACACGATGGAGGACATAGGTTTCTTCTATCTGTAAAAATGGTGACCCCAAAGCGGAGATGTGGAACAGTCTAGGCCTCCCCCTCCCAGACGGACATAAACCTTCCAAGGGGCTCCATTTCACCCAGATCCCAACTGTGTCAAATCTGTGTTCACTTAGAAGTGCCTCTTCATGGTTGCCAGTGCGCCGGCCATTTCTGCCACGTCACACTTTAGTAAGTTAGGTGCTACTTCATACCAAGCTTTGCTTCCATCCTTGGGACAGTACAACCTGGACCTTGGAGACATGGTCCACTGAAGGTAGCCAGCCTGTACAGGAGAAGCTGCACAGCAGGGTGTGGCTCACTGGCAACAAGGCTCCTGGCGACCCACAGTCCTTGGTCAGGGCAGGCAGTTGGAGTTGGGACATCTGAGAGCTGTGGTCCAGATAGTAAATTCCTGCACATTGAAAATGAGTGCTTGTTGGACTGGCCGCTTGCCCTCTGCAGGTAGGCAGAGTCGAGAGAGGGCTGTGGCTGGGCCCGCGGGGAAGAGTGGCAGCCATGCTCAAGTGCTAGCGGCAGCATTAGCACGCGGAGTGCACAGCGCCTTGCGGGAGAGAAACTCGGCTGGGTTGCTGGTGAACCTGGTCAGCGCTCATGGCAATCGGATGGTCTTCGGAGACTACTCAGCAAATATCACCTCCCATCTCCCGCTCCAAAAACGGTTCCTTATTCTGAAAACAGGGTGTCTGCCTTCCCAGCCCTATTTGTTCAGGATTTGTCATTTTTTTAAACAGTTATGTATTTGAGAGAGCACGTTTCCATCCACTCATTCACTCTCCCAAGTGCCTTTCCAATGTTGAGACCGATCACTGCAGCTCCAAGCTGGGTGTCCAGGCTACAGCAACACGCCTGCTGATGTGGGGGTGGGAGCCACGGAGGGCTTTCTGCAGGATCGGCCGAACCTATGACACCCCAAGTGCCCTGGAAGGTCACTGCATCCCACCTTCCTGCCTGCTGGACCAAGTACTTTGGCTCTCTGGAAGGAAACGAGACGGAGCCCAGGAGAGCATCGCTTTATTCCAGAGCCGATCAGTACGGAGGGGGTGTCCCAGTCTCCCTGCATGTCCTGGTCAGCCCCTGTCCCTGGCAGAAGCCCTAGGGAGCACCAGGCTAGGGCCAGGACAGCAAGCAGAGACCTGGCTCAGCTGAGTTTCTGTTTGGCCTGCTGCCTGGCCCTTCACTCTGAGTGGCAAGGAACACATTTGAGATGGCAGATTAACAGGGGCTGTGGCAGACTGGAGAAGAGCTTGCAAGTATCTGCCCATGGTGGAGGAGCTCGCCCAAGCTTTTCTTTCAGGCCGGCAGGGACTGGCCAGTGGCCTAATGGTGGCTGCAGGTCAGCTTCCTCTATTGTCCCCAAATGCCACCTCTCTGGAAAGCATTCCCCAATGGGAATGCTAGCAGGGGACCAGAGAGCACAACCCCCCCCCCCCACCACCACCACCACCACAAGTTCTGGAATGCAGGGCATGTCAAAAAAAATTGGAGTTTTCCAAGCCACTGGGGCGTGCTGAGCCCCGCCCCTGGGACCCTTCCCCAGGTCCAAGTCCCGCCCAGAGAGAGGCGAGGAACCCGCGGACGCCCCTAGGCTGGGTGACCCTGGGTCTCCAGTCCCCAGCCTCAGCCTCGGCTTCAGGGTCCTTGGTGAATCCTGAGGACAGTGGTTCAAGTCCTGAACAGCAGGAAGCCGCCAAAGGTAGTGCCCTGGGTGCCCGGGGTGACGGAGCCCTGGGTCAGCTCGAGCCACACTCTCTCGCCCTTCTGTAGCTCCAGCAAGGCCGAGGTGGTGGCAGCGCTTCCATCATCCCTCTGCTTGGCAATGGAGACTGGGGTCCTGCCGGAGCCACCCGGCACCAGCAGCCCGGTACCTGGACCGGGGCCGAATTCAACGCTCACCACCAGCAGGTAGATGCCGTGTTCAGGTGCCACGAAGTAGCCATGCTGGGGCAGGTAGCCACCGCCGAAGTTGATGGATGCCACGTCAAATGCCACCATCTGTGGGGCAGTAGCCCCTTGGGAAGAGCTGGCATAGAAAGCCACAGGGGAGCCTGCAACAGAGAGAACCATGCTCAGTGAGCCCACTACCGCCCTGCTCTGCGGCCATCAGCCCCAGGGCACCAGGCTGCCAGGCACCACCAGCCCCCCGGGGCCTTTGGGGGCAGGCCGAATAGCCAGGCGTTTCTCCCCAGCAGGGAGGAGCAAACGTTCCCAACTGTTGTACATTTTAATGAAGCACTTTGGGGGAGTGACGTTGTGCCCCAGAAGCTTCAGCATCCCATATGGGTGCCAGTTCGAGTCCCGGCTGTTCCATTCCCAATCCAGCTCCCATACTATGTGCTTAGTAAAGCAGCAGAGGACGGTCCAAGTGCGCCAAGCCCCTGCACTCTTGTGGGGGATCCAGCTGAAGCTCCCAGCTCCTGGCTGGGGCCTGGCGCCATCCCAGCCATTGCATCCGCTTGGAGAATGAATCGTCATCACATAGAAGTGTTACCCCTCCTTCTGTCACCCACTGCCACACTCTCTCCTCCTCCCTGAACTCTGCCCTTCAAATACAGTTTTTAAAAGATTTACTTATTTTTATTGTAACACTAGATATACAGAGAGGAGGAGAGACAGAGGAAGATCTTCCTTCCACTGATTCACTCCCCAAGTGGCTGCAACAGCTGGAGTTGAGCTGATCTGAAGCCAGGAGCCAGGAACCAGGAGCCTGGAGCTTCTTCTGGATCTCCCACATGGGTGCAGGGTCCCAAGGCTTTGGGCCGTCCTCAACTGCTCTCTCAGGCCACAAGCAGGGAGCTGGATGGGAAGCGGGCCGCCGGGACATGAACTGGCGCCCATATGGGATCTTGGTGCACGCAAGGCAAGGACTTTAACCACTAGGCTACCATGCAGGGCCCTCAAAATACATTTTTTAAAACAGGGTCCAGTGTGGCAGCTCAGCAGCTAAAGTCTTCCTCACCTCCTCACCCAGATGCTCAACCCTTACTGCGCGTGCGCACACACACACACACACACACACACACACACACACACACACACTCCGAAGCACCAAGCTTGCACAGGACACAGACGTGAGCCAGGAAGTAGCCTGCTGCCCAGCCAGGAAGGCTGGGCCTGTGTCTGAGTGCTGATCGGGCTCCAGCTACAAGGACCTTGGTGCCTGCAAGGACACGTGTCTCCTGGGTTCCCTCCCTGTCCACTCTCCAGGGGTTAAGACTCCCAGCACCTGCTTATCAGAGGGGGGGCCTGTAGTCTGCAGAGCAGTCAGCGATAGCCCCAGCTCTGCTAGTCCCCAGTCCAAATTTGGGAGAATTCTGTGAATGACAAGTTCTCGGTGGCACCAGCTTTCCTGATTGCGAGTCTGAACAAGGCAATTGCTGAGCAAGTGCCAGCTCTGCAGTTCCCCGTCACGCCCAGCAGAGGGAGCCATCGCCCAGCAGAAGACAGGCCCGCCTTCAGCGCCCTCTGCCGGCGTCCCGTGCACCCAACAGGTGCAACTACACCGTGGGTGCTTCCTCACAGCGTACAACGCAAGCCCTGCAGCCACCCTGCAAGAGAAATACAGAACCCACTCTCTTTTTAAGGAAGCAATATCGTGAAAGAACAAATACTGCAGGGCTAGACAGTGCTACACTATCAGGCCCACCCAGGCCATCCTAGCATCACACAAGGAAGGCAGATCCTAGAATTGGTGCATGCAGGCACAGCTTCAGCCTGGAGGTACTGGGGGCAGTGGGAGACAGTGACTGTCCTAGGCCTCCTACTCATGATTCACAAGCCATCCTCAAAGGTTGAGAGTGAGATCATCATGCTGGGCCAGAAACGGAGGAGAGAGATACTGGAGCCCATGGGCCATTTGGAGGGTGCATGGAGGCAGCCAAGCCCTGGACTCCTTCCCACACCCAACCCCGTGCCAGATGCACCAGGTACAGCTGGCCAAAGTGGCAGCCTATCCTCTGCAGAAGTGGTCCGGGCTATGAGGGCAGAGTCCCTGGGGGACATGCCATTGCAGGGCCACCTCCAAAGGGACCGTGTGGGAGGGTGGGCTGCCCGAGTACTTGAGCTCCAGGCCCAGCTGCCAGACCCGGTGTGTGTCAGGAACAAACAGGAAGAGCCAGCACCCTCGGAGACTGCTGATCTGGATTTGGAACTGACACAGGTCACGCGTCCCCCCAGTGGGGAGCCCCTCTGGGTCACAGGATGGTGCTTCCTGCTGCATGCCTGGCTGACTTGGAAGAAGGACACTGCAGGGGGACCCACTTGGGACACGGAGCAGTGTCCCCCAAGTGGCTCCAGCTCCCACTGCAGTTGGGGTGGACAGGCAGCCCCTGTCAGGAGCCTGGAAAGCCAGTGCTACAGAATGAGCTATGATTCTGGTAACTTCCACGCCATCATACTTCAGATGGCTTCAGAGGCGCACAGCCCTGAAAAGCTGTGTAACACCCCATGTCCAGGTGCCTGGGATCTTACTATTCTCCTAATTAGCTCCAGCCCCTTTGAAGACCAAAGCGCTGCTGCCAGCATAGGAGCCCAGCCCCAGCCCGGAAACTCACCTGTCCCCCAGAGCCCACCTGGGCCCCTCGGCATGGGCACTGGGGCGCCTGCATCCGCCCAGGGCTGCACCTGCTTCTTGTCCCTCTTCCGGGAGCCGTCTAGGCCTTTCTGCTGCTTCCTCTCTTTCCTGCTCACCAAGGTCTGCAGCTTGCTCAGGTCCAAGCTGACGTTGGTGTCCAGGAGCTCCTGGAAGTTGTCAAACAGCCGGTTGAAGAGCTGCCGGTGCTGCTCCAGGTCGTGCTGCGTGGCTGACAGCACACTGGAGAGACCTTGGAGCGAACTGTTGAAGGGGGCAGCCCCGGGGGCTTCGCAGCAATGCCGGAGGCTATTGACTTGGGATATGACCTCCGTCATCAGGCCCTGAAGCTGGGCCAGGGTCGCAGCACCAGCCTCTTCCGGAAGGGAGTCCTGAGGGGGCTCCAGGCGCTGCTTCACCAGCTGCTCCAGGGTGGCCACTTGGGCCGCCAGAGCATGCCAGGCGAGCGCCTGCTCCTGCAGCCCGCTGGCGGCGTCCTGCAGGCCAGTGCGGATCTGCTCATAGCGCAGAGGCAGTGGGTTGGCCTCGTCCTCCGACAGCCTTTCCAGCGCGTCCTCCCCGAAGAGGGCGGCCAGCACGGCCTCGTGGCGCAGCGCGTCGTGCAGCAGCGCGGCGAAGGCGCTGTGCAGCCGCTGCACCTCGGCGCGCAGCGGGCCGGCGGCCGCCTGCAACGCACCCACCTCGCCGTGCACTGCCTGCAGCTGGCTCCGGAGCCGCGCTCGATCGGCGCGCGCCTGCTCGCCCTCGGCCTTGCGCGCGTCCACGGCCTGTGCCACAGCGTCCACGGCGCTGCTTAGGGCCTGCAGCGAGGAGCTGTCCAGCCGGCGCTGCTCGTCCAGGCTCAGCTGCGCCTCCTCCAGGGCTCGCGTGGTGCCCTTCTGGCCTTCCCGGATGACGTCGAGGTCCAGGTAGAGCCGCTGGCAGTTGCAATCCTTGGCGTACTTGAGGAGGTCGGCCTGGCCGCCCTGCAGCTGCTGCAGCGTCACATTGAGCTCCATGAGCTGCTGCTCTAGCTCCTCCTTGTTCTCCTCCATGATGAGCGATTTCTCCATCAGGATTATTCGTAGCTCGCGCAGCGCCGTGTGGTTCACCTGCAGCTCCTCCACCTGCCGCTCCACCCTGCTGATCTGGTCGAAGGTCTCGTCCGACTCTGAGTATAACTCTTTGATCTCTTCGCTGTGCTGGGCCAAGGTGGCACTCACGTCCCCCAGGGTGCCCTGCAGTTCCTCCTCCCTGCGGCCCAGGGCCGCGTGCAGCTCCGACAGGTTCCGCTGCAGTTGGCCCAGCCTGGCGTGCAGGCTGTCGGGCTCCGGCTTGGCGGCCGCCTCCAGGCCACCATGGCTTCCCGGGGACTCCTGGGCCTTGTGTAGCTGCTTCAGCCTGGCGTCCACGTCGGTTTGGAACTCGGAGAGCGAGTGGCGCAGGGACTGGAGCTGGGCGTGCAGGTGCTCCTCCACCGCCTGCCGCAGCTGCCCAACCCGCTGGGCATTCTCCTGCACCTTGGCCTCAAACTTGGCCCCAAGCTCTTGGACATCAGCTCTGGCCACTACGTCCTCCTGAACCCTTTGGATGGCCTGGCGGTTAGCCTCTACATCCAGGGACAGGTTCCTCACTGCCTGGGCCAGGCTATGCAGGCTGTCGTTGAAGTTCTTCCAGATGGAGCCCAGGTGCCGTTGCAGGAAGGTGTCGGCGTGGTGCAGGAGCACCTGCTCCAAGGCCCTGCCAGGAAAGCCTACGAGGGGCCCAGGGTCACACGAGCATCCTGCTCACCCCATTCCGCAGCTGGGCCACTGCAGGGGCCGCTGGGATCTGGGCCATCCACCCCCATTTCCTCAGCTGGGAACCCCCCCAGCCCCTAGCTTGCCACTCACCAAGCTCCGTGTGATTGGTCTCCATCCCAGCGACTGTGAGGTTCCCGGCTGGGGCCTTCCAAGGGTCTGGAAGGCCATCCAGCCCTGGCTGCATGTCGTTCTGGAATCCTCCCTGCGGGGGCTGCTGCTGACCCTGCTGCTGCTGCACCTCCACAGCCAAGGGGCCTGATTGCATATAGGACATGCTCACTCTCCAGGCCCGGGGAAGATGGTGAGGCCCAGAGAAGGAGATGCAAGGGGGAAGAGGGGCAGGGCATAAAGAGGAACAGATGAGGCGCCCCCTGGGGTCCTCTGAGCCATCGCTTAGCAGCCTTTAGCTCACAAAGAAAAAACACACAGGACAGGAGCCTTTACCCACCCTGCCACAAACACAACAGACATGCTTAATCAACTGTGGCATCCTCCATCACAGTCCTTGCCAATCCACCTGAGGGAGCCAACTTTGGAACACTCAGCTGTGATAATCTGTTACCCCCTGCTGACTCTAGGGGGCAGCCAACGGCCTGCCCGGGTGGGCGCCCGGGTGGGCTTCCGGGCTGGACCAGACGGCCCCACTCAGGGAATGGGGTCAAGGAGAGAAGGGGGCTGCTGAGGACTCCCGGAGGAAGGTCTGGACACAGCCCCACCCCAGGGCCCCGCCCCCCACCCCATGCAGCTCACCGTGCTCCGAGCTGCCCAGCCTGCTCCAGTCGCCAGGCTCTGCAGGATCTGAGACTGCCGTGGGGTCTGCAGAGGGAAGCATCAGATGTTGGCCTTGGAGTCTGGTGGGGGCGTGGGGAGGGCTGCGTGACCTCTGAACTCAGAGGTCAGGGGGGAAAGGGCTGCCAGAAGCCCTACCGTAGTGCTGGCAGTCGGGGCCCCTGAAGCCTGGGCAGCACCTCCAGTCCACCGACATCAGCACCTTCTGCTTAACCTGGTACACCAGCTTCGGGGCCATTTGGTACCTGGGGAGCAAGACTCAGTGAGTCCAGCATGCCCCCCACCCCGACCCAGCCCGCCCCGCCCGGGGCTCACAGGGTGCACTCACATGACTTTGGGTGTCTGGCAGTCTGGCTGTCCCTGGGGACATGGCTGCTGGGAGTGCACCAGGAACTTCTCTGTTTTGCAAGCGGCTACATAGGTGACCAACTTGGACTTCTGGTATGGGCACCAGTTCCTGGAAAATGAGCCAGAACAGGGGGCTCCTGAGCTAGACCCAAGATTCCCCAGGATCCCTCCTAGAAACCAAAAGGAGGGGCAGGCATGGTGACACAGCAGATTAAACCATGGCCTGCAATGCCTGTGTCCCATAGAGGCCCTGGTTTGAGTCCAGGGTACTCCATTTCCAATCCAGATCCCTGTGAAGGTGCCTGGAAAAGCAGCAGAGAATGGTTCAAGAGCCTGGATCCCTGCCACTCACGAGGGAAACCCGGATGAAGCCCCTAGCCTGGCCCCGCGTGGGGCCAGCGAAGCCACTTGCAGAGTGACAGAGAGCCTGAGAAGGAAGTCCTTTGTGTTAGCTGTTCCTGATTCCAGAGCCATCACAGACCCCACCTGGCGGGGAAGGCACCTGCTCCAATGCCTTCCAGAAGCCTCCACCAGGGCAACACAGCAAGGCCACCTGCATAGCTGGTGCCGTGTCTCCTGGCTCCAGTGCTGGGTTCTGCCGCTCGGCACATCTGCCTGTGTGACCTTGAGCGAGGCAAGGTGGGGAGAGCAGGGGAACGGGATGCCTTCTACTGAATGAATGGCTGCAGCAGCCCAGTTGTGTGTCTCCTGGCAAGGAAGGGCTCCTGCACAGCACCCCAGGCCTCTGGCAGCCTGCCCAGTTGATAGTCCTGCCTTGGCCTGCTGCAGCAAGGGCTCTCATTCACTGGCCGGGCCCATTAGAGCCATTATGGAAATGTGCTGTGAAGCTGTGTTGCCAGGGGGACTGGCTGGGCAGAATGCCCATTATGTGGCTGCTGGAGGGGCTGGAATTTGCTCGCTGGAGCTGGTCTTGGTCTGGCAGCCATCAGGCATGGTTAGGGATTGTGTTCGGGAAAGTGCAGCAGGCCCTCCCGGCCTGGCCGCTGCAGCCACAGCCTCTCCACCTTCAACCAAGTCAGCACAGAGCCCTGGCCACCCCTGAGAGAAGCCAAGGACAGCGGCCACAGTGAGTCACCCGGTCCACGGGGTGCACTCATATTCCCAGGCTGAGAAGTTGGCACGTCCCAGAGCATGGGAAGCCATGGGCAGCCGAGACTTGAACTGGCACCCAGCTGGGGTGCCATTAGTTTAAATCTGCTTTCCCCTGCCGCCCCTGCCTCCCAGAAAAGAAATTTTAGGGCACTGGCAGCAGGTAAAGTTAAAGAAATTCCCCTGAAAGAAGAGAAACAGATCCCCATGCCCAAAGACTAGGACCCCCCAAACCCGGGCAGGAAACCACTAATGATACAAGTAAACCCCGGATTCCAGAGGGGAGGGGTCTTCTGAGTACGTGGGATATGAGGCCAGCCATCACACACACACACACACACACACACACACACACACACACACACACACTCCCCTTCAAGCACCGTGAGACCTGCATCCCCAGGGCCATCGCCATCAGTGCAGAGTCAGCTATCAGCCAGAGGAAGTCATCTCCAGGTACGCACGGGCCACACACTCCCCCACCCAGGGAACTGCCCTTGCCCAGGCCAGAAACCTGACCAAACCATCCTGAGCTTGGGGAGGAAGACTCTGGGCCTCAGGCCAACAGGTTCAAGGAGACTCGCCAAGGTCAAGCCTGGGCACCAGCAGGCTGTAGCTGCTGGAGGGATTCTGTAGCACACACCCCCGCCCCACCCCAGCCCATTCCTGGATACCTGTGTGCCACAGGAAGTGGCGTTGTATCCAAGAAAAAGCCAAGGAGAAGGGACACACAAGGACTGGAAATGCAGACTCCAACCAGAAATGGGGTGAAGAGTGCCCAGCCTTGGGCAATGATGACTGAGAGTGAGGGCACACAGGGAGCCAGTGAGGACTGACCAAGCACAGGAGCCCTGGGGGCGGCATCGCTGAAGACTCAGCTGGTAGGACAAGCATGGTCAAGGGCGATGTGGATGGCTGGCTGGGAGTTTGGAATCAAATTTGTCACCAAGACAGAGAAAGCAAGGCCTGGCCGTGCTGGGGCCTAGCCCTTGATACCAGTGCCAGCATCCCTCATCAGTGCACTGGCTCAAGTCCCAGCGGCTCCACTTCCCATCCAGCTCCCTGCTTGTGGCCTGGGAAAGCAGCCGAGGGTGGCCCAAAGTCTTGGTACCCTGCACCTGCATCAGAGACCTGGAAGAAGCTCCTGGCTGGCTTCAGATTAGCTCAGCTCTAGCTGTGCGGCCACTTGGGGAGTGAAGAGTTTGGACCATCTGTCTCTCCTTCTCTCTCCTTCAAATAAATAAGCAAAACTTGAAAAGATAATAATAAAATGAAATCCTCTCCCTTTGAAGGAAAAATGGAGGTGAACAGCCGAGAAAGAGGGGTTTTCTTCTGGTCACCGAGACCTGCGCTGAGCAGAGAGGCGGGCACAGAAGCTGATGGCCCAGTGGGCAGGCACTGAAGCCCATAGACTCCTCAGTGGTGGAGAGGGGACCCATAGAAGCTTGGACAGGAGGAGTGTTCACCCATGCTGGGTGGACCCAGCACTCTGGGGTGATGCAGACAGTGTCCATCTGTGCAGATGCTCAGGCCTGGAAATTACCCCTGGAAGCTTCTGGAAGGTAGGCCCACCCCTAGGAAAAGCAGGGTCTTGGTGGGGGAGATGGACTTTGCCCGTGTGTATCTGGCTGTGTTGGGGACAGGTATGGTTGAATGACTGCGTGATGGGTACTCTTGGCATCAGTGGGTAGAGTCCCAGGGCTCTGCTCACCACTGATTATGCATAGAGCAGGCCTTGCACCTGCGTCAGCACCCCATGCAGAGGCTCTGACACTGAGGAGTGAGGAGGGGCCCCTCTGAACAGCGGTCAGCTCCACACCCGCCCACCCTCTGGCCTGATGGAAGGCCTGGAGTGACTGGGACTTTCCACCTCTGGCTCCTGGAGCGGGAAACGGCTGCCCACTTTTCCTGCTCTGGAACTTTCTCCGGACCAGCCCCTCCCCTGGGCTCCTGCTGCCCACGCTACCCCCACTCCCAGCCCTGGCACACAGTGTGCAGGCTGCTGGCCCAGAGGCCCTGGGAACATTCCTGGCCCTTGCCTTGGCTTCCTCCAGCTCTTGGCAGCTCCTGGCTGGCCTTGGCACCAGTGACCCTGACCCAGCTGCTCAAGTGTGTATTGTTCTTGCCGCCTCTGCGCCTCTGGCCCTCTGACACTGGGGAGCCACCCCACCCCCGGCAGAATGGGGTGGTCTTCATCTCCCTGGGGCCCTGGGGGCAGGTGCTCACTGTCCTCTGAGCCTGCACTTGTCCCTGCCGCCTTCATGTTCCGCCCATGTGTACAAGGCTTTACAATGGAGGAGCTGGGTTCCTCTTCCCTTCCCTTCCCTCTCCTCCCCTCCCCTGCTCTCCTCCCCTCCTCCCCTCCTCTCCTCTCCTTTTCTTCCCCTCCCTTCTCCTCAGTGGACCGCAATGACCTTCAGCCAGGCCCCTCTCCCAGTCCAGGTGGGTGTGGCAAAGAGCAGAGCCTGCAGTATAATGGATGGGCGGCTGGGGTGGCCAGAGCACTTAGCAGCCTCTCCCTCCACGCTCTCCCCACCCCCGCAGCTCTTGCTGGTCCCTGAGGCTTCCTGGGGAAGGAGGGCGAATTCTCAGCAGCCATTAACGTGATTTCCCAGGGGACAAACTCTCCAGGCTTTGTCCCTGAGCCGGACAGGGGCGTTGGCGGAGAAGCCTCTGGGAGGAAGCCTTGACCCCAAGCAGCCACGAGGGAGTTGAGGGCGTGGGCGCTCCTGCCTTGTTCTTGTTGAGGGCTCTGAGCCCCAGGAGCAGCAGGTGCAGCAGCCCTGGGAGACCCACCCCACCCTCACCCCCAGCCCAGGCTCCAGCCTGCTCCAGCAACAGGGTGTACCCCCTCTGGGCTGCTGCAAAACCACAGATATCCTGTTGTATGAGAGGCTGGGAGCTGGTGCTCAGGGTCCATTGATACCATGAGCCAAGCCCCTTCTCTAGCCAGCACCCCTGCTGCAGAGGGCAGGACACATGAAGTGGGGTTTGCAGTTGAGTGGCCAGGGACTTCTCCCCACTCCCCCACCCCCCAGCTCTAGCTTAGTATTCAAGAGCCTCTGTGGCTCTGGGGGATGTGTCCAGGAATGCTGTAGCAGCAACACCTCTGGGTGCTGGGCTCCCTAGGGTCCCGTCACAGACTCATCTCCCCGAGGGTGGCAAGTCCCGGCAAGGCATCTGGAAGGAGTCCCAAGGCTCCCACCAATGGCTCCCTGAGCCCAACATAGAGAGCTCTGTCGGGTTCCTCCGCCACCTGCGATCTGACCATCCCTGGGTGACACCTCATTAAGCACCAACAGCTCAGCCTTTCCCATGGGGCTTCAAGAACCGGGTGTGGGATGCACGCGCTGGCCTGGCCCTGGCAGGGGGTGGGGGTGGGGGCTGCTCCTGCTGCCTGAGCTAGCCAGTAGAGCAGTCGCCTGCTCCAGCTGCAGCTGGCGGCAGGCAGGAGGAGCAGGGTCAGCAGGACAGACGGGAAGCAAAGCTGTCAGCCCAGGAAGCGACCGTGCTTCCTTCCTTTCTCACCAGCTCCTGCGGTTGCCTCTGCTCCTTGGCCGATGGCGCCTGTGGGGCTCAGGCACCTCCGGGAGTGTGGGAAGGAAAGCCCAGCAGGTTGGGGGTAGCTGGGCCGGCTGGGGGCCACAGACACGGCACCCTCTGTATGCGGAGACCCCGCCCAGGCAGCCTAGCTCCAGCCATAGCAAAGTGTGCACCCTCCTCCACCTTGCAGAGATGAGAGAGACCCAGTGGCTGGGGCCAGAGGCTGGCAGCTCTGGGAAGGGGGCTGCTGAACCTGGAGATGGGCACTGAGCTCCCCACACCACAGCCACCTGCACCTCCAAGCCCTGAGTGGGAGTGGGGACGGAGGCACCCACAAGCCCCCAGCCTCTCTGGCCCCTCCCTCATGAGAGCCTGGCCTATACAAGCTCCTCACTCCGCTGCCATGCACCTGGAAGTGAGCTCTGTCCACACAGGCAGACACAAGGGCCAGCCCGGCGACTTCCATCCCCACATATGGGAGACTCACGGTCGGCGCGATGCAGCCCTTGTCCCCCTCCAGGTCACCCCTCCCACACACGCACAGATGCAGGTGACCTGGGGGTAAGGGAACCCATGAGGTGGGAGTAGGAGCATGTGGGGGCTGTAGCTTGTGTTCTGGAGTCAGAGCTGACGCAGCTTTCCTGGGCTGTGTGACCTAAGGCAGACTGCTCAGCCTCTCAGAGCCTTGGGCTCCTTCTCTATAAATGGCCAGAGCAGGATGTTAACCGATCCTGCTTGGCAGGGTGCCTGACCCAGCCAGTGGCACCTGCTACCTCCATCCTAGGGAGGGGGCGACGCCCAGGCTCAGCCCCTTGTCAGCAAGAGGGTCCCTGACCTTGGCCAGCAGAGTGCTGGTGAATGGTGTGCTGGGTCATTGGGAAGCCTGGAGGCTCAAGACTTTAGACATCACAGTCTCCATAGGGCTCAGCAGGTACAGAGTGCCCTGTCAATTCAGGCTCAGGTCCCCCTGGGCACTCAAGCAAATTCTCACTCCCAGGCCTGCTGGAGCTTGGGGATGGGCCAGTCTGGCTGGGGTTGAGCTGTCCTGATTGATTTTTCTAGAAGGGTAAGAACCACAGCCAAGCCAGCTGGAAAGATCTAGAACTTGCTGAACCTATCCTGACCAAACTCCAGGTACCACCACCCCCTTTCCCTGTGGTGGCGTCAGGCATGGAGCACCCTGTCATTCCTGAGCCAGAACTGTGGTACCCAGGACAGGCTGTTTGGAGGCAGTCCCTTGAAGCCAAGGCTGGCTATTGGTCAGCCTTGTGGCTGGACCAGAAGATAGATGGTGTTAACCCATTTCACAGATGCGAGTTCAGGCCCAGCGAGGACCTGCTGGAGCTAAGCTGAGATGCTGATTCTGCCCCCATAACCTCTGCCCAAGCACTGCACCCCCTTACCGTCGGGCAGGGTCCGGGTCAAGGTCTTCAGCCCTTGTCCCTGGTGGCCTGAGACTCCACGGCTCAGAGACGCTGGTGTCCAGAACCTGGGCCCAGCCCAGCGGACCCCCGAGACAAAAGAGCAGTATGAGGATCATGGTCCCCGTGGGCGGCGCGGGCTAGTTCTGGGCTCCGTGAGGGCTTGCTCTCAAAGACTGACTCCAGAAACTACCAGTGACGTCACCTTAAGTTGTCTCTCCCAAGGCAAAGAAAACACAGGAACAACAAAGAGAGGAAGTGGCCGGGGCCGGCCCACCCGGTGAGTGCAGGCCGGAGCTCCTGGCCTGGCTGACAGAGGCCGCCCAGCTCGCAAGTGGGTTCCTGCTGCGCCCCAGGGACTTGGAAGGTGGGTGGGACCCACAGGGAATGGCCGCAGTTAACAAGTCCCATGGGAACCGGTGCCCTGGGAGGCAGCAGCAGCACAGAAACCACAGGAAGTGGCCGGTCCAGGCTCCAGGGGTCCCGCTGCTGGCCGCCCCTGCTGCTGGCCAGGAAGTACAGGGTACATGAGTGTGTTTTCCAAACACCTTGGCCTTGGTCATTGTGCTGTGGGAGGCAGCATGGCTGGGGGGTAGAGGGGGTGGGCAGTGGCAGCGGGCAGGGGTAGGGGGTGGAATGGGGTCTCACAGAAGGTAAGGATCTATTTTGGGGTCTCACAGAGTTCAGGTTGGGGTCGGGGAAGTCCTGCCCCTGCTAGCTCAGCTCCCCAGAGGGGCATCCTGGAGGATGTGATCATGGGGCAGCCCCACGCTGGTCCTGATTCATTATCCAACAGGTGTGCCTGGCCCCTGCTGTGCCCAGGATGCAAGGGTCGCTGGGCAAACTCTTCCCTCCCTGCTTGCAGATACAACAGGGCTGGCCTTGGGTCAGGCAGGGCTGGCAGGGCAGGCAGGGAGTGAAGGGCAGTGAGAACTGGGGGATGTGGCCAGTCCCCCCACCCCCCTTCTTGAAGGGCAGGAGGGCAAGGCAGAGCCGGTTGGGCCCTGGGGACCTGCTTCTTGCTGCTTCCCCGAGGGAGGTCCCCGTGCCGCCCTGCCCCCACCACCCTGCCCCCACCACCCCGCCCCAGAGCTGGCTGGGCTCCCGCCAGCCGCCTCAGCATCAATATTTCATCGACGTCAATAAGAGCAGCGGGGACGGCTGCGGCAACGCTCAGGCCAGCTCCAGCCCCAAGCTCGCAGCTCGCAGGCAGCCAGGCATCTTCCCGTTTGTGCCCAGCATCATGGATGTCTTCAAGAAGGGCTTCTCCATTGCCAAGGAAGGCGTGGTGGGTGCCGTGGAGAAGACCAAGCAGGGGGTGACGGAGGCAGCGGAGAAGACCAAAGAGGGGGTCATGTATGTGGGTGAGTGGGCACTCAGGTGCCTGGGGGCTGCAGCGGGGTAGCTGAGGAGGGGGCAGTGAGGACCTGGCTGCTAGGCGGGGTATCCAGGCCCTAGAGCATCCGGAGGCACCTGTACAAGCCTGTGGTATCTTCAGGACCACTGAAGACCCTTGGGCAGGGATTGCCCACCTGCCCTTCACCCACCAAGGACCTTCAGATGCTCACACAGCTGCGACAGGTCTCCTGGGCCTGAAGACCCCGCCCTGCCCATCCTCTGTTGCAGCCCAGACCAGATTGCAGGGCTCCACCCTGCCCAGAAGGGCAGGTGGGCTGGGGACAGGAGACCTGGGCTCAGCGGCTGTCCCACAAAGCAGAGCTGATGACTCAGCTGTTGTCTGCCTTGTCCTGGCGTTGCTTCCCAGGGGCCCAGGCCACACCCAAACAGGGTCTGGAGCCCAGGGTCTGGGCAGTATCCAACCTCTAGTTCCATCACTTCCTCAGGAGCCAAGACCAAGGAAAATGTGGTGCACAGCGTGACCTCAGGTGAGGCTCTGGGACTCCCTGGGGTGGGGGTTTGGGGGCTGCACCTGCGCTGGCAGTCCTGAGGCTAGTCCAGGGCAGGGCTCTTGGTTCCTCACGTCAGCCTGTCCTTCTGCGTGTGCATACACATACGTGGCAGCAAGGGGTCCGGGAGAGGCTGGCCTGATGGGAAGGGGTGCAGTACAGGTTGGATGGGGTGGCTTGGCGTTGAGGCCCGCCCAAGCATCCTCCCCGCACCCCGTTATCTCCCCACAGTGGCTGAAAAGACCAAGGAGCAAGCCAATGCCGTGAGCGAGGCCGTGGTGACCAGCGTCAACACGGTGGCCAACAAGACTGTGGAGGAGGCGGAGAACATTGTTGTCACCACCGGGGTTGTGCGCAAGGTGAGGGCCGGTCCCGCAGTGGACTCCCTCCTCTCTCCCCTCTGCCCTAGGGGAGGCCAGCGGAGGTGGGAGGCAGGGGAAGGGGTCGGGCACTCAGGGGGCTGGCTTGGCCTCCCGTTAGATGCCCATTCCTGTTGTGCTGGGGTGGGGACAGACATTGGGTACCTGCTGTGTTGGTTTCTGGAATTCCTGAGCCAGGGAGTCCTGGGCCTGGTTTCACAGGCAAGGAGAGCCCAGAGCCACACCCACAAGATGGCTCTCCGTATCTGTTCTACGTGAGAACAGGGCCTCACATGGGGACAGCTCGTGGCTTGGGCAGGGCACAACATGCCAGACCTGTCGAGCCTCCTGCATCCCTCCTGGTGCCCAGCCGAGCCTGGTCTGGGCAGGTCTGGCTCGGCTGCTGCCTTCTCCCAGGGATGCATTGCCCCCTGGTGGCGGAAAAGCAGTCAGTGTTCCGACCCCACCCTTGGCTGCTTTTGTGTGTCTGAGCATCCTGTGTGTTGCGTGAGTGTATATGTGTATGCGCATGTTTGTGTGTGTACAGACACCCGGGCCACAGACAGGCAGTGTCAGGAGAGTGTTGTCCCAACACATACCACAGGAGCTGACAGCTTTTCATACTCGTTAACTCCTATAACCAGCGCCGAAATCCCGTCAGCTGGGGGTGTGGAAACCAGGCCCTCCCCACCCCACCAGGTGGTCCATGCAAGGGCTGCCCTGGCCCTGCCTCCGCTGCTGGTGCCCAGCACGTGGCTTCCAGGGCCAGCGTAAGATGTCCGGTCCTTGGAGCAGGCAGCTTCCTCTCCCAGTGTCCAGCTTGGCTCCTCTCCTGGCCCTGGGATCTTGGGATGCAGTGTGGGCTATCTGAGTCTCACTCGTCGTCTGTGAAATGGGAGTAAGCAGGAGTCTCACCGGGCTGGGGAATGCAGGGTCACGAGGTGTGGCTCCCTTGAGGGGTTTCTGCCTGGCTCACAGTCAGCCTCCAGCAAGACAATGCCATGATGCCAGCAGCAGCAGAACCCTGGCCAGAGCCCAGAGACCCAGTCCTAGGGTGGGGCTGTTTGGGCACTTCCAGCTGATCCTACTGAAGGGCCATGTTACTCTTGGGCCACCTCTGGGGAGACTCACTTCCTGTTCTCACTTGTCCCCAGGGTGGACTGCAACAGAACACAGCCCAGCCTGCCTGGCCTCTCAGGGGCTGGCATGGGCGGGGACAGCAGGTCCCAGCTTGCTGCTGCTTGTCGCTGGCCAGCAGAGCCTGGCCCATACGGGCTGGCACAGGGGTGGGGCAGGAAGGGCCAGCGGAACAGCATGGAGGTGGCGGGAACCACCAGAGGGAGATGTTGGACCAAGGTCCTAGCCAATCACCGTTATGGTCCTCAACCCGGCCACAACCACAGCTAAGTGTCTGGTGGGCCTGGAATGTGGGGGCTCAAGGGTGACGGGACGTAGAAGAGGATAGATCAGTGTTTGCCAGTCCAAATGGGCCTGTGCCCAAGCCCGCCTGTGAGGCAGGCAAGCAGGAACTTCTGCTACTGGAGGTTGAGGTGATTCCTGGAGCAAGCCAGACCTGATGTTGCTCTGCCGGGCTGCTTGGAACTCTGAAACAGTGATAGGGTCACCCAGCTCCCCAGGCTTTGGGTCCCCAAGAGCAGTGGTGATGCAGTCCTCCTGCTGGTAGAGGCATGGCAGGGCAGAGAGGTGTACACAGATGACTCAGGAGCACGGGGATGCCCACCCCACTGCACGCCACCCCACTGCAGGCCTCTTCACCAAGGAAGCCCTACCAAGGGGTCCCCAGCAACTTGGGATCTGCCTTGCAGGGACCAAGGCTGGCTTCCTGGGAGGGGGTACTGAGTGCCCTCAAAAGGCCTTGGCATCCTCAGGCATGGTGCCAGCCGGGGCTCCCCCCACCCGGCTTGTGGGCCTGGGTTCCTGTTGCTACTTTGCATCCTTATTACCCCGCCCCCCAGGAGGACTTGAAGCCACCTGCTCCCCCACAGGAAGGCGAGACAGTCCAAGAGGAAGTGGACGTGGCTGAGGAGGTAGGAACTGGGCTTCCGGGGCATGTCATGGGGCAAGGGGGGATCCCAGAGGGACCTCCTGACCTTCTGCAGCCCACACAGGGTCTGTGGATAGGACCAAGCATGAACCTGTGTGCCAGGGGGCACAGACTCAGCCCCCTTAGGGTGGCCATTGAGGGTGACGGGCCTGGGGCAGTGTGTATGTATGTGTGAGGGGTATTCTCTGTCTGTCTCTCTCACTCTTTCTCTCTCAGGCCAAGAATGTGGGAAATTAGAGGGCTGCAGGCCAGACCGCTCAGACCCCATCAGTTCCTAGGATGAGGAGTGCCCGGTTCCCCTGGAGTGTGCCCTGCAGGCTGCCCACGCTCCTTGCACCTGCACCTGCTATGCTGCTGCCACCAACATGCTTACCTCCCATGCCCTCGGCCCCTCCGGCCTCTGGGCTTCCTAACCCCACAGATGCTGCTGTGGATTTTTTTTTTTTAATGATTCCAAATAAAACTTGAATCCCACACTCCACCACTGGCCATGCCTCCTGTCCTTACTGAGTCAGTCATGAGGAAGACCCAAAGTCCTTCCTGGGGACACACGTGAGCAGACACAGTCTAATGATATGTGATATGCTATGGTGCCAACTCCGGGTGCTTGTGGAACCTATGTGGGTCGTCATTGCCAAGGAGAACATCACCCCTAGGCACCCTGGGGGCATGGCCTTGCGCTGAGGGTGCTCCAGGCAATGGGCAGTGCATGAGGGGTTTCTAGAGCAACCCTGCCCACCTGCTCCATATCTCCACAGGGATATGAGGTAGCCCCAGGGTACTCAAATGGCCCTGCCTGGCCACACCTGACCTCAAGAATCCCCACCAGACTGGGGTTGGGCTTTCCCTGTCTGCACCCCGAAACTTGTCAGATGTCATTAACAGCACAGCAGCTGGCATGTCAGAGGCACATCAAAATGAGCAGGTGCAGACGCCAGCTGGGCACTGCTCCGAGTAGACCTGCTGAGTGGGGTTAACAAGAACCGCCCCTGCTCTGCCTCCCTGCCCAACAGAGTGGTTAAATAACTCAGTCAAGATGTCTGGGGACTGGGTTTATCTCACATTCTGTGATGCATGGGCTCCCGGTGGGGAGGTTGTACTATGGTAGAACCCCTTTACCCACAAGGGCCAAGCTGGTCAGTGCTGGTCAGTGCTGCACTGCGCCCAGGAGTCCTGTTTGGACTTGGCCGAGCAGAGACAATGCTCCCTGGGGACCCTCGAGACACGGGGCGTACTCCAGGCCTTGGGTTTTAAGTGTGGAAGCCAGGGCTTGCTTTCCCATGTGCTTCTGGATACTGGCCCGTCCACACTGCTTCCCCAGATACTGGACTGTCGTGGGGGAGCCCAGGCAAGCAGAGCCGAGCTGAAATGCCGCTTGCTCAGCAGGTCACGGGCAGTCACTGCTGGGGAGGCAGAAGGGCAAGGCCCACCTGTCACTCTCTGTCATTCATGGGCAGCAGCTAAGGACCTGGGGCTGGCTCGGGGTCAGTCAGGGGCCAGCCCAGATTCATGCACACGCAGAGCTGGGCCTGCCTCACCTTGGGCTGTGACAGTAATCAGGGAGGGGCAAGGCTGGTTCAGGCAACAAAGGCAGGGTAGGGCAGGGGCAACTTCACAAGGCTCCCAGTGTCCTCTGACCCTGCTGAAAGGGAGGGGTGGGGGGACTCTGCCGCTCTCCACCCCTCCCCTAGCTCCAACACACATCCACCAATCCCCTTGCTCAGAGTTCGTCTGTTCCTGGATGCCCCCCGCCATCCCTGGCCTGTGCTTTGGGCACTGGGATGCTCTTCTTGCCTCCAGAGATGGGGCAGGTTGAATGCTGAGCATCCTCCGGCCCACACCATCCTCTCCAGAACCATGTTTGGAAGATTCCATTGATGCCACCTCCATCAAGGAGAGGACACTGAGGCCCATGGAAATGAAGGGACTTGCCTAGGGGGTCTGAGCCCAAGTGGCTTCATTGCAAGTACCCTGTCCCCACCTGAGCCACATCTGCCAGCATTTTCTCAGGGCTGGATCCCTTTGCCTGCCTCCCATTTTGTCTTGCTCACTGCCCACAGGGCCTCAGGTCAACAGTCGGTGGCTGAACTCACTCCGGCAGTGTCAGGGCCCTCCCTGCTGGCAGCACTGGGTGGGGTCATGCCCAGGTTTTGTCTGCATCTGTGCCCCCTCTCTCTCCACACCCAGTCCCCAACACAACTTATCCCCTGGGTGAATGACAGCCACAAGCAGGGCATGGCTCAGCAGAATGGTTCTGGGGAGGAGAGATCTGGACTTGGGGAGGGAAGGAGGTAGCCCTGGAGAGGCTGGGATGGGGAGACACAGAGGGTGGATTTATACAGGAAGCCCCCTGCCCAAGGCACAGGTTCCTAACACTCCCGATCTTCAGAACCAGAGACAAACTAATTGAATGGGTGTGTCTCGCGTCTATCCTCTCCAAACAGGTGCAAATGTGGTGGTGAGCAGGCTCCCCAGACTTGGCAGCTGCTGGAACGTCTTCTCACACCCTCCATACTCAAGGTCAAAGGACGCAAAGGAAGAAAACAGCAGGTAAGGGTGCCGCCCACTGTGGTAGTGAGCCCAGCAGGGGTCCTAGGCACCAGGCTCCACCCCGTGCAGGCAGGCAAGGGCCTGAGCTGAGGCTGGAAAGGGCCCATCATGGAACTGCATGCCCAGCCGAGTACCTCGAGAGCCCACAGAGCCCACGGGAGCCCACAGGCTGCCCAGGAAGGGAGACCTGTGCCAACTCAGCAATGTGCTGGCGCCTTCCTTCCTTCCTTCCTTCCTTCCTTCCTTCCTTCCTTCCTTCCTTCCTTCCTTCCTTCCTTCCTTCCTTCTTCCTTCCTTCCTTCCTTCCTTCCTTCCTTCCTTCCTTCCTTCCTTCCTTCCTTCCTTCCTTCCTTCCTTCCTTCCTTCCTTCCTTCCTTCCTTCCTTCCTTCCTTCCTCCTTCCTTGCTTCTTCCTTCCTTCCTTCCTTCCTTCCTTCCTTCCTTCCTTCCTTCCTTCCTTCCTTCCTTCCTTCCTTCCTTCCTTCCTTCCTTCCTTCCTTCCTTCCACAGAGCACCGCCTCAGCCAGGCCCTGCAGGGAGTGGAAGCCAGTGGAGAGCAGAGCATGCTGGGTCACTGGGGCCCGCTCCAGACCCTGCCAGCTTTCTTCACTACTTTCTCTCCTTTGCAATTTACGTATTTGTCTGCAAGTTGGAGTTACAGAGAGAGAGACACACACACAGATCAGAGCAGGTCCCAGCTCTGCCTTCTCCATCTTAGCCCTGCCTGTGTTCCAGAGACTCTGCAGCTGGGCCAGGTGCAGGCTTTGAGGAGACCATGTCCTGGTGGGCCCCAGCTCTCAGTCAGCAACAGCCAACATCCAAATCAACCCCTTTCTTTGCCACTTCCCCTCTAAACCTGCATCTTCAGGGCCCTGCCTTCTAGGCCTCACTTTTCCCATCTGTCACCTGGGTACAATGGTTCTTTCTCTTGGCATTTTTCCTGGCATGTGTTGGGGAGGAGAGTGGGGAGACCAGGAGCCTCTGTGAGCAGCCCTCGGGTAGCAGGACCATGCATTCATTCCCCTGTCCCCCTAAAGATACCTATAATCTGAGTAAGGCAGGCCTTTTCCTGTGCAGCCCCATCCACAGGAGGGAATCACCTGTCAGCCCCCGCCCCTGCCCAGCAAGCCAGGACACACCTGCTCCTGGCAACCCTGCTGGGCCCTCCATCCTGCACATCCTCTTCTGATATTCTAAGCCACCTGTCCACAGGACACTTGCATCATTGCTTATGTGCCCCGTGGGCAGGACATAGCAGGGAAGAGATGTGGAATGGGCCAGGGACAGGTGTGCCAAAGGTGGGAATTCTGGCATCTTGGCAAGATTCCGGAGGTACTGGTGAGGGGTCCAGAGTCTTTCTTACATCATGTCCAGCAAGTGCCACAGTCAGAGGCCAGCTCCAGACCACCTGTGACCCCTTGGGTATTTTCTCAGCAACCTTGGAGGTAGCCAGGACCGTGTGATAGAGGGGCGAGGCACAGGAGTACAAATCTCACGGGCACATCAGGGGTACACAAAGGGCTGGCACTTCATGTGTGTGGCAGAAAGGTCTGGGGGCATGGAGAGAAGGGCAGGCAGCCCCAGCATGCCCCATACCTATCCCAGCCCAGCTCAGCTCCCCCTCCTCTGTCTCCAGGGCTCCAAAGCAGGCTGCCCAGGAAGCGAGACCTGTGCCAACTCAGCAATGTGCTGGCGTCTGCCTGCCTGCCTGCCTGCCTACCTCTCTCCCTCTCCCCCTCTCCCCTCCCCCTCCCCCCCTCCCTTCCTTCCTTCTTTTCTTCCTGGAAGAAGCTCCAGGCTCCTGGCTTCAGCTCAGCTCAGCTCTGGCTATTGCAGTCACTTGGGGAGTGAATCATTGGATGGAAGGTCTTCCTTTGTCTCTCCTCCTCTCTGTATATCTGACTTTGCAATAAAAAATAAATCAATCTTTTAAAAAAATTTTTTAAGCCAGGAGCTTCTTCTGGGTCTCTTATGCAGGTGCAGGATCTCAAGGCTTCGGGCCATCCTGTACTGTTTTCCCGGGCCACAAGCAGGGAGCTGGGAGGGAAGCGGAGCAGCCAGGACAAAAACTGGCACCCACATGGAATCCCAGCACATGTAAGGGAGATTCAGTCACTGAGCCATTGTGCTGGGCCCGCCTTCCTCTCCTTTCCTTCCCCTGCCGCCAGACAATGCAGCCAAATCTACCCAGGACGCAGACATGGGCGCTGGCCAGAGAGGTCACCAGAATGGGGACATGGGACATCCTCCAGGCCCTGTCCACTGGAAGCTGGCCTTCACACTTGGATGGCTCCCTCGTGGGTCTGTTCTCCTTAACCACGGTCTGTGTTCTCCACCTGTCCAGCCCTGGCCAGCATGGAGCCCCAGTTACCATACACATAAGTGGGTACTTCAAATAGCGTGTCTTCATTTTCCATATCCTTTAAAAAATGTTATTTAAAAATCATTTATTTTTATTTGTAAATGAGAGAAGAAGGGATACAGAGACAGATCTGCCATCCTCTGGTTTACTCCTCAAATGGCTTACAGCCCCAGCCCAGGAGCCTGGACCCCGTGAAGGGGGAGATCTCTCCCCACCCTCAAGCACCTGGGTCCTGGGCCACGGGAGGTCGCCATGGGGGCACTGCACCGTGCAGGCAGCGCCAGCCGCCTACTCCGGGCACGCCTCCCGGGTGCACAACGGGCAGGGTGGCGAGGATCGCCAATGGGGTGGGCACTGCAGCCCAGGGGCTGCCAGGCAGCAGACAGCTCCAGGCCGCGCCCTAACACGTCGCGGACAGTCCCAGCTCCCTACGCAGGCGCCGGTCTCCAGCCTTGGTTCCAGCGGCTCCGGGAATCCGAACCTTTCCAGGAGCTGCATGCGCGGTCCCCAACCCTGGAAAGCGGTTCTCAAGAGCCTCCCCAGGAGCGGCGACCCAGGCTCGGCGCTCGCCAAGCACCGGAGGCCGCAGAGCTGGACTTCCGGGGTGCCGCACCCTCCACGCCCCGGGGGCGGGGTCTCGGAGGCACGGGGCTCTGCACGTGGCGGTGGAGCGCGCGCCCAGCGGGCACCGGGCGTTCCTTGCGCGCGTGCGCCTGCGCCCTGCGCGCCCCGCCCAGCACGGAGTGGAGTGCCAGTCAGGCGGGTCCCAGCTGGACTGGTCTCCTCCAGCCGAATGCTGTCTCTCCACTGTGCTTGCCAGCACGTGTGCACGCACGCGACTGCAGCCTGACTCGGCTGACTCACTTGGGCACAGGGTGCGGTCCTTCTGGGGCCCCTCTCCCTTCCTCCCTCGGCTGCCCAGGGCGCACGCCCAGGTTGCTGGAGCGGCCCTTCCCAGTGCCAGCGTTCTGGCGTCGGTACAGGCTGACTCCAGGAGTGAGAGGACAGCTTGCACGGACCTCTTCCCTCCTGCAGTCTGAGCCCTCCGCCTACAGCCAGGCGTCGCGCGGGAATCCTAGCCTGGGTCCTTCTGGCTGTGCCCAGGAGATAGTCTTCCAGCTGCAGAATCAGCCAAGGACTGGGCTGCTTCCAGCACCTCCAGGAGCCCACCCATCATGGTCTCTGGGGACTGCATCCTAAGCCCTGTGTGACTCCTGCGTGCGTAAATCCCTGTGCGTGCCTTGCCCAGGAATGTGTGACCTAGCGCTGGCTTAGGAGAGAAGATGGAGAGTTAGGTTTGAGGGCCAGGGCACTTGCAGACAGAGCTCCTGACACTCATGGTAGCCAGAGCGGGGCTTTTCTTGGGAATTCATTCCAGCTCTTCCACGTGTGTGGCAAGAACCCACTGCTTGAGGCATCACCTGTTGCTTTCCAGGGAGCTAAAGGTGGAGTTGGGACTCAGGTAATCTGATATGGAATATGGCCTTGCTAATCCACATCTTACCTGTCAGCCAACCCCTCCCCCAGTTTTGTTTTGTCTTTTTTTCCCCCTAAGTGAAAGAAACCATTGGACTGGTGTGCTGTGGTGTTGCAAGTTAAGCCTCTGTCTGTTGTGCTGTGGACATCCCTTTTGGGCACTGATTCGAGTCCTGGTTTCTCCAGTTCCCATCTAGCTCCCTGCTTGTGTCCTGGGAAAGCAGTGCAGGACTTAGACAAAAAATAAATCTTCAGGGAAACAACTGAAAATGAAGACGTAGTATGTCATCTTCAGTGGACTTGGTTTTGTGACTGCTGTGTACAGTCGCGGAAGGAACAGGCCCAAGGAAAGATCAGTTTGCTGATCAGGGCCAAGAGCCAGCTTGGGGGGCTGCCTGCTGCCTGCCAGGCCCTGCTTTCCCCAGGCCCTACATTCACTGCTGTGTGAAAGGCTTTGGAGCAGCCAGGGGTTAGGTTCTTGGTTGGAAATAGGTGCTTAAATCCATGGGCTCCTGGACGCCTCCCCAGTTGGCTTCCTCAGCCCCCAGCCCTCTCTGCTGTAGCTCCCTTCTGGTCTAGTCTTGGTGCCTCAGTGTCTTTGCATGGGCTGCTGCCCCACCCCCCCTTAAGCCACCCTGTCCACCTGGCTTCTGCTAGAATGGATGGATGTATCCTTCTGTTGTCCGAGGTGATGGGTACACACACACACACACACACACACACACACACACACACACACACACAGCTACCAGCATTGCATTCTCACTGCCTCATGTGGCAGTCACCCCTTGCCCATGCTTTCACTTGCCATAGTTGCAGTTACGTGGGGTCAGCTCAACTCAGGAGATATGAGTTGGAAAATTTCAGAAATCAATGATGCATATGTTTAACCTTTAATCGCAGGAGCGTGTGTTCCAGAATCACAGGGCATCATGGTGTTGGATAAAGCGCCTGCACTAGGTCCCTGCAGACTAGCCCAAAACAGAACCACAGCTAAGTTATTAACTGGTGCTTGGAAAAATCGGAGAAGGTCACGGTTCCCAGACGGGCCACAGAGCTGAGGTTTGGCTGCTTTCTGTCGTTTTTCTCTTCTGTCTCTTTGTGTGTTCCTTCCTTATAAGGAAAGTAACTTTGAAACAACAGACTGCTTTTTTTTAAAAAAAGATATATTTATTTATTTCCACAGCAAAGTGACAGATTTTTTTCAGCAGTTGACTCACTCCCCAAATGCTCCCAGCAGCCGTAGCTGGCCCGGATGCAAGCCAGGAGCTCTCACATGGCTGGTGAGGACTTAAGCGCTAGAGCCAGCACCTGCTGCTTTCCCAGGCAGCTTAGCAGGGAGCTGGATCAGAAGCAGAGTACTGGAACGCAAGCGTCCCAGTGCGCAACTCAGCCTCCTGCTGCACAGAGCCCATCCCTCGACCAGCGGCTTTTTAAAAGACTTATTTTTATTTGGAAAGGCAGATTTTACAAAGGGAGGGAGAGACAGAAAGATCTTGCATCTGCTGGCTCACTGCCCAGATGGCCACAATGCCTGGAGCTGAGCTCATCTGAAGCCAGGAGCTTCTTTTGGGTTTCGCACAATGGTGCAGGCTCCCAAGCCCTTGGGCTATCCTCTGCTGTTTTCTTAGGCCACAGGCAGCTAGCTGGAATAGGAAGTAGTGCAGCTGGGATTCAAACCAGTGCCCATATGGATGCCAGTACAGCAGGTGGAGGATTAGCCTGTGTGTCATCACACCGGTGCCAAGTCTGTGGGAGTTTATTCTATTCTATTTTTCATGCAAATTACGTGCGACTGCATTCTATTTGAAAGGCAGAGTTGGGCAGGGGAAGAGAAGTGGGGGAAGAGAGAAAGACTGTATCACCAATTGCTGATTCATTCCCTGAAATCCTGCAACAGCCATACTTGGGTCAGGCTGACTCCAGCAGCTGGGAGGGACGTCCAGCAGTCCCACACGGGTGGAAAGGACCCAGCCTGAGCAGGAAGCTGCACTTGGAAGCAAGGCAGGACTTGAATGCACACACTGTGCTACGGAATGCAAGCAGTTTTTACAACTTATCAATTTGCTTGACAAGACAGTTTTGGGGAGAGAGAGGTCTTCCATCCACAGGTTCACTCAATACATGGTCACAGTGGCCAGGGCTGGGTCATGCCAAAGCCAGGAGCTAGGAACAATTTCTGGTCTCCTACTTGGGTCATCTGCTTATTTCTCAGGCACTGTACCAGGGAACTAGATAAGAAGTGGAGGCAACTGGAGCTTGAACAATAGCCCATATGGGGTGCCAGCATCAGAGGCAGCAGCTTGATGTGCTATGCCGCAATACAAGCCCTGGGATGTGAGCATCTAATTTGGCATCTTCATTGCTATGCCAAATGCTTGTCCCGGTATATATCCGAATTTGGTGTTTGGCATTTTCTGTTTTTAAAAAGGTGGGAATAAGGATGACTGTTGTGGCACTGTGTGTTAAGCCACCTCTTGCCATGCCAACATCCCATATGGGGACCAGTCTGAGTCCTGGCTTCTCTGCTTCTGCTCCATCTCCCTGCAGATCCCTCCCACCCACATAGGAGACCCCATGTCCTCCCTGGTTCCTGCCTTTGGCTTGGTCCAGCTCTGGCCACTGTGACTGTTTTAAGAGTGAACCAGCATTACCCAATACTATGTCAATTAATTCCATAATGTTGTATATTGATACTGAGGCCTTGTTGGGGCTTTTAATTGACCGATCTTTACTCTGTTAGACCTATCTTCAGACCATAGAAGGTCTCCCCAGGAGGCCACTGGACTTATCTGGACAATAAGACGCTGAACTTTATGCTAGGCATGTGTTTGCAAGCAATGAATCTCAACTGAACTTGAAATATGGTTATGCAACAAGGTGGAGGAATCCACCATGGGGGGAGGGGTATGGGAGGGGTGGGGGGAATCCCCAGCGCCTATAAAACTGTACTACATAATACAATGTAAGCAACAATAAAAAAAAAATGCAAAAAAAAAAAAAAGAGTGAACCAGCAGACAGAAGATCTATTTCACTCTCTCTCTGTAACTCTGCTTCTCAATTAAATAAACCCTTAAAATTATTTTTTTTTAATGAAAATTTAAAAATTTATTTTAAGTGTCTCTGGGTTGGTACTGTGGGGCTTAGTCACAGGAGGCTGTCCTTTTGGCCCACATTTCCTGGCCACACCAAGCCAGGGTGAACCTGTGGTTACTCAAAGTTCCACCTTGCCAGAGAGACCTTCTCAGGGATCAGGATTAGAAAGACAACTTTCTCAAATAGGCCAAACTCAGCTGGCATGACAGTGAAGTTTTTTCTTTTTAAAATAATTCAGTAATAATTTGAAAAGCAGAGAGAGAGAGAGAGGAAGAAGAGACATGTCTGATGCCTGGCTCACCCTCCAATGCCCGCAATGGCAGGGCCTGGGTGAGGCCGGGGCCAGGACCTCCACCTGGGCTTCCCCCATGGGTGACAGGGTCCCAAGTACTTGAACAACAATCACCTGCACGTTAGTGGGAAAGCGATGGCGGAGCTGATCCAGGACTCAGACCCCAGCACTCTGACGTGATGCCCAAGTGTCTTGCGCGGTGGTGTCTGCATTAACGTGCACTTCTAAGTTTCTTTTTAAAAAGATTTATTTTCATTTGAAAGGCAGATTTGCGGAGAGAAGGAGTGACAGAGAGATCTTCCATCCACTTGGTGACTCCCCAAATGACCATAGTGGTTGGATTCGGAACTTGTTCCAGCTCTCCCACATGAGCATAGGGGCCCACCTTTTGCAGCTTTCCCAGGCCACAAGTAGGGATCTGGATTGGAGATGAACTCAACCCGGACCTGTTTGGCATGCAAGTGGCACAGTCAGATGACTAACCTGCTGCACCACGGCACCAACCCCTTGTGCAACTCTTACACAGAAGCATAACCTGATGTGACCCGATAGGTTATTTTCCTGCTCTGCTTCCATGGCTCACCTTTTAGGTAGAGGAACCATGAAATGGTCAACAGAAACACCACTCTGCAATGGGCCTGTTTCTGCTTTCCAGGTTAAGCCCTCTGTCTGTGAGCCCAGCTGGCTTCATTTCTAGACCTGGAACCCTGACTGTGGTTTGTGAGTGTTGCCCAGTTGTAGAATTTGAAATGAAACCAGTTAAGATGGTTAAACTAAATCATTGTCATTTTTGTTCTTGAATGATCTTTTTAAAAAATATTTATTTTGTTATTTGAAAGGCAGATTTTTGCAGAGAGAGAAGGAGAGCTAGAGAAATCTTTAATCCGTTGCTCCACCCCCCTCTCTCCCCGGAAATGGCCACAGTGCTCAGAGCTGAGATGATCTGAACCCAGGAACCAGGAGCTCCTTCTTCGTTTTCTACATAGGTGCAGGAGTCCAAGGACATAGGCCAAGTTCTGCTGCTTTCCCGGATTGTAGGAAGGGAGATGGATTGGAAGTATAGCTGCAACTTGGACCAGCACTCATATGGGGTGCTGTCACTGCAGGCAGAGGATTAGCTGGTTACGCCACTGTGCCAGACCCAGGACACTGTATCCGAAGTTTGTCTGCATGGTGTTGGTCTTGCTTTAGTATCTCCTGGGTGTATACCTGGCCCTTGAAATGCTGTTGTTAAACTTCTTTCATTTCATGAACACTTCTTAATTATACCTATTTATTTCAGCCCCTGGTTTAATTTCTTCTCGCATGTTTATTTATTGCATATGAATGTTTTAAAACTGTGGCACTGTGGCTCAACAGCCTAATCTCCACCTTGTGGCACTGGGCATCCATATGGACACTGATTCCTGTCCTAGCTGCTTCACTTCTGACCCAGCTCCCTGCTTATGGCCTGGGAAAGCAGCAGAGGATGGGAGACCTCTGCATCCACGTGGGAGACCCAAAAGAGCTTCCTGTCCCGACCTCCGATCCTCTCGGCTCTGGCTGTTGTGGCCATTTGGAGAGCGGTGGGAAAATCTTTCTCTGTCTCTTCTTGTTGTTGTAAATATGCCTGTTAAATTAAAAAAAAGGAGGGGGGTGTCAGTGTCATGGCATGAAGGGATAAAGTTCCTGGCTGCAGCCTGGCTCAGCCCTGGCCATTGCAGGCATTTGAGGAGTGAACCAGGGAACACACGCTCTCTCTTTCTCTTTCTCTCTCCGTCTTTCTCTCTTTCAAATAAATACATAAGATGACTGAAAGGCTGCAATGGCCAGAGCTGAGCTGATCTGAAGCCAGGAGCTTCTTCTGGGTTTCCCACGTGGGTGCAGGGTCCCAAGGCTTTAGGCTGTCTTCAACTGTTTTCCCAAGCCATAAGCAGGGAGCTGGAAGGGAAGTGGAGCTGGGGTGTGAACCGGCACCCAGATGGGATCCAGTGCATGCAAGGCAAGGACATAATCCACTAGGCTACATGCCAGGCCCTAAACTTTTAGAAAAAATTTAAGGGCCTGGCTCTATGGCATAATAGGCTAAGCTCTGGCCGCTGCACCAGCATCCCTTAGAGATTCCAGTTCCTATCTCAGCTGCTTCACTTCCAATCCAGCTTTCTCTTTGTGGACTGGGAAAGCAGCAGCAGGTGGCCCAAGCCTCGGGCTCCTGGCTTCATATCAGTTCAGCTCTGGCCAACACACCTATGTAAGGAGTGAACCAGTGACTGGAAGATCTCTCTGTTTGTCCTCCCTGAAACTCTGCTTTTCAAATACAAATAAAATCTTTAAAAACTTAAAAAATTAGTTGAAATTCATATACTTAAAATAGTAGCATGATTTTTAAGGAGTATTTATTTGAAGGCTAGAGGGGGAGAGAGAGAGATCTTCCATCTACAGGTTTAATTTCCGAATGTCCACAGCAGCCAGGGCTACTGAGACTGAAGCCAGAATTGCATCCGGGTCTCTCACATGGCTGCCAGGGACCCAGGTGCATGGGGCATCATCTGCCGTCGTCCCCGGGCATTGATAGGAATCTGTGTTGGAAGTGTGGAGTTGATGGGGTTTGATTCAGATCATCCAGCATGGTGAGACAAGTGTCGCAAATTGCAGCTTAACTGGCTGTGCCACGATGCCAAACTTGGAGTGTTGGTTTCATGTTTGTGTATATACAGTGGATTGATTACTACAGCCAAACTAATTAATATAGCCGGCACGCCACTTTGTTAAAATTGTGTGTGTGTGTGTGTGTGTGTGTGTGTGTTTGTGTGTTTGTGTGTTGAAGGCATTTGAGACCTACGCCTTTAGTACATGGCAAGTATATAAAACAGTGTACTAATTGTGGTGGCTGTGTCTCAAGTTAGATTTCTGGAACTCTTCTAACATAAAGGAAGTTTTGCACCCTGTATCTGCCATCTCTCCCACTTTAACCTCCAACCTCTTCTAAAGTCCATTCTACTCCCGTTCTGTGGGTTTGACTTCTTTTATAGCCCTCGTATAAGCGAAATCACAGCAGCGTTCATCTTCCTATGGCTGGCTTTACACTGACCCATATTGTTGCAAATGGTGGGATTTCCATGATGAAAATTCTTGTTTGTTTATTTGAGAGGTGGAGGTGGGTGAGGGGACAAATAGTGGGGAGAGATAGAGAGAGAGAGGGAAGTGAGGGTGGGAGCCAGAGAGAGGGAGCTAGAGGTGTGGATAGCAGGAACCCGATGACTTGAGTCCTCACTGCTGTGCCCTGGCGTCTACACTGGCAGGGAACTGGAGTCAAGGGGCCTGAGCAGGAAGCAAACCCAGATTCTCTGATGTGGGACGCAGGTGTCTTAATTGCTGACCTTAATACCCACTCCTCCTGTATTTTTCCAAAGGCTGAATAGCAGCTCATTATCCGTGATGCGATTTCTTTATCTGTCTGTTGATGGCCAACTGGATCGTCTCCAGCTCTTGGCAGTTATGACTAATGCAGTAATGAATATGGAAGTGCAGACATGTGTGTGAGATACTGATTTCATTCTCTTTGATTACAGACTCAGAAGAAAGATTGCTGGGTCATATGGGACGTCTAGTTTTAATTTCTTGAGAAACTTCTGTACAGCTTTTGCTGGGCCCATTTTCACGCCTAGCAGTGTCCTGGGGTTCTCTTTTCTCCTTACTTTTGTTTTTTAGATTTATTTTTATTGCAAAGTCAGAGATATAGAGAGGAGATACAGAGAGAAAGATCTTCCATCTGCTGGTTCACTTCCCAAGTGACTTCAGTGGTTGGAGCTGAGCCCAGCCAAAACCAGGAGCCAGGAACTTCTTCTGGGTCTCCCATGCAGGCGCAGGAGCCCAAAGCTGTTCTTGACTGCTTTCCCAGGTCACAAGCAAGGAGCCAGATGGGAAGTACAGCAGCAGGAATATGATCCTGCACCCATCTTGACATATGCAAGGCGAGGACTTTAGCCACTAGGCTACTGAGCAGGGCCTACCTACACCACTTCTTAGCTTGGTCTTCAGTGTCTATTTCCATCTGCTTGAATGGCAGAGCAACAGAGAGAAGGAGACAGAGACACAGAGAGCTATTTCACAGCTGGGGCTGGGCCAGGCCGAAGCCTGGAGTCCACTGGGCATCCACCTGGGTGTCAGAGGCCCAGGTACTCGAATTGTCATCCACGGTCTCCCAGGATGCAGTGGCAGAGAGTTGGATCTGGAGCAGATTGACTGGGCTCGAGCCAGCACTCCCATATGCGGTGTGAGCTCTAAGCCTCTGCACAATGCCTGCCCCATCTTTTCTACAGCAGTCACTGCGACAGGTGCAAGGGGGAGTCTCATTGTGGTTTTGCTGTGTGTTTCCCTGCTCCATGACCCTGAGCACCCGTATGACTTCCTCCTTAAGTGTACTTGACTTTCAGCTGACTTCTACTGCTTGCTCTTGGGGAATGCCCCATGCGGGTATGGGGCTCGTGTCTACCTGGTTTCCTTACCAAATTGATTTCAAATAGAGTATAGCTTTTTAATCTCATTCCTCTTTTCCTTAATTTTAAAATTGCTACTTTGGCTTGGCGTGGTAATGCAGTGGCTAAATCCTCACCTTGCACGCAGTGGCTAAATCACACCTTGGGATGCCATACGGGCACCAGTGTACGTCCCAGCCGATCCACTTCCCATCCAGCTCCCTGCTTGTGGTCTGGGAAAGCAGTCAAGGAAGGCCCAAAGCCTTGGGACCCTGCACTTATTTGGGAGACCCAGAAGAGCTCCTGGCTCCTGGCTCCTGGCTTCAGATTGGCTCAGCTCCAGCTGTTGCAACCACTTGGGGAGTGAACCAGTGTTTGAAAGACGTTTGTCTCGGTATCTCTTCTCGCTGTAAATCTACCTTTTCAATAAAAATAAAATCAATCTTTCAACAATTTCTACTGTGTAGGCACCTCTTCTGACAGCCTGCTATCTGCGGTTGATCTTCTTTCCCACAACTGCGTTGCTGAGCGATGTTGTTTCCTGTTAGGCATCCCCTGTGGTCCGGCTGGCTCCTCTCTGGGCCCTGGGATGTCTGTTTCATAGTCTTCCTTCGTCACGGCTGTCACTTGTGACGAGTCCTCAGCAGCATGTAAAGTAATAGCTTTCCTGTGTCCTCTCTGAGGGGATCTTTCCTGGAAGATTTTTTTCTATGCAATATGTTTTTTTTAAAAAAGATTTATTTATTTTTATTACAAAGTCAGATATACAGAGAGGAGGAGAGACAGAGAGGAAGATCTTCCGTCCGATGATTCACTCCCCAAGTGACTGCAACGGCTGGTGCTGTGCCGATCCGAAGCCAGGAGCCAGGAACTTCCTTCCGGGTATCCCACACAGGCACAGGGTCCCAAGGCTTTGGGCCCTCCTCGACTGCTTTCCCAGGCCACAAACAGGGAGCTGGATGGGAAGTGGAGCTGCCAGGATTCAAACTGGCATCCATATGGGATCCCAGCGTGTGCAAGGCGAGGACTTTAGCCACTAGGCCACACTGCCGGGCCCGCAATATGGTTTTGAAATTCTTTTCTAGCATCTGAAAATAATACATTCTATGGTTACGTAGAAAGAAAACATGAAGTGTCAGATTGTATGCCTGTGGGTTCCTATCCTTCCTTTTGGAAAGTTGGAGGATGTAAGAAAATGCACGTCTGTTGGGGCCAGTACTGCAATGCAGGCTAAGCCCGTATGGTTGCCGGTTCAAGTCCCGGGTGCTCCACTTATGATCCAGCTTCGTGCTAACGCTGCTGGGGAAACAGTGGAGGATGGCTTAGAGCCTTGGGTCCTTGCACCCACAAGGGAGACCTGGAAGACACCCATGGCTCCTAGCTTTGTCTTGGCCCAGCCCAGGTCACTCTGACCATTTGGGGAGTCAACCAGCAGATGAAAAGTCTTTCCCGTCTCCCCTCTGCTCTTTGTAACTATACTTTTCAAATAAATAAATCTTTTAAAAAAAGTACACATCTCAGGGGAGAGAAAGTACTGGAAGGATGTAGCAGAGGCTGAAGAGCCTGGCTGTGTATAGGAAAGAGGCAACACAGGGCAGGGCCCTGGAAGGGGGATGGTTTCAGGCTGGTAAGGATGAAGACATAGTGCACAATTTTGTCCTCTTGGCTGACAGCACATGGTCCTGTGGTCTGAATATATGTCACCCTAGACTCAGTGGCTGGATTCCCAAAGCCTGGCATCACTGGTACTAAGAGAGTGGCAACCCCATCTCGCTGTGGAGTTTGGAGGCGAGTCCCACAGGAGGTGAGTGCACAGGCTCGTGAGGGTGGAACCCCCATGCTTGAATCCCAGTGACCTTCCACCAGCGCCGGGACACAGGTGCTCCCTGGCTCCTGGACCACCTCAAACCTCACCCAGCAAGAAGAGAGCCTCCGATCTGGGCCTTGAACTTCCAAAACGAGGAACCAGAATGATCTTCTGTATGTGTATTATTTTTTCAAATATACTTATTTGTTGGAAAGAATTACTGAGAGAGGGAGAGAAAGAGTGAGAGAAAGAGACCTTCCATCTAGCTGTTCACTTTCCAAATGACCACTACAGCTGGGGCTGGACTGATCTGGAGCCAGGAACTTCTTCCAGGTCTTCCACATGGGTGGCAGGGACCAAGGACTTGCACCATCCTTTGCTGTTTTCCTAGGTGCATTAGCAGGGAGCTGGATGGGAAGCGGAGCAGCCGGAACTCCAACCAGTACCCAAATGGGATGCTGCCTTTGTAGGAGGAAGTTTTACCCACTATGCCATAGCTCCAAGCCCTAAACTTCTTTCTCTATCAAGGTAGCCTGCCTCAAATCTTTTATGGTGGTAAAGAAAATAAACACACACGGTGGTGTTCACGTAGCCAAAAAATAGACAGTGCCAAGGAGGAGAGTGCAGAGAAGGGGAGAACCCGGAATGGAATACAAAGCCTAATGAAGGAACCTGCCTCTGTTACACATGATGAAGATGGTCACAGTGGGGGAGTCAGGAAAGAAAGAGTAAGCTTGGAACACAGTGTCTTGACTGGATCCTGCAAGGCCCAAAGCAAGAAGGACTGTGCATGTGTCATGGGGCAGAGCCCATGTGACGCATCGCTCACAGGACAGTGGGTGAGCAATTCTGAAAAGCTTCGTATGTATCCTGGAATTGAAGGTGTAAGCTTCTTGGAAAAGTAAAGCAATTACATCTAAGTTTTTTTTTTTTTCCCAAAAACATATTCCCATGAAATTTTTGAAGACCCCACCTGGTGTATACAATTTTAAACTCTTTGCACCTACGTTATCTTCTAATCTTATTTTCTATTTTGAAATACCTGCATACATTTCCCATCTTGGCCTGCTGAGGGTTACAGATGCAACCGCAGGAGCAGGGAGCACATCTGGTGCCCAGCCCTGGTGTCTAAACTCTGTCCTTCAAGGCCAGGAAGTGGGGCTTGGGGCTGGGGCTGCCCCCTGTGGTCACTGATTGGAGCCCAGCTGTTCCAGTTACGGTTCAGCTCCCTGCTAATGCACCTGGGAGAGCAGTGGAGGATGGCCCATGTCCTTGAACCCTGCACCCACGGGGGGAGAACTAGAAGAAGCTCCAGGAACCTAGCTTCTGGTGACCCAGCCCCAGCTGTTGTGTCCATTTGGGGAGTGAACTAGAAGATGGAATATCTCTTCCTCTCTCTCTCTCTCTCTCTCTAATTCTACCTTTCAAATAAATAAATGAGTCTTGAATAAAGAACAAAAAATGAGCCAGAACTCCTAGAGGAAGTGATTGCTTGTAGTTCTGGAGTGAGGGAAATATAGAAAGATCCTGGAATGCTTTAGAGTACCATCCAGTTAGGAAACTTTACAGTAAACAGATAATACGCATTTTTATTTTTGAAGATTATTTATTTTTATTGGATAGGCAGTTGTACACCCATATACACACACATACAATCTTCCATCTGTTGGATCATTCCCCAAATGACCACAACAGCTAGAGCTGGGCCAATCTGAAATCAGGAGCCAGAAGCTTCTTTTTGGTCTCCCATGTGAATGTGGGGTCCCAAGGCTGTGGGCCACCCTCCTCTGCTTTCCAAGGCCATAAGCAGGGAGCTGGATTGGAACTGGAGCAGTTAGGACTCAAACTGGTGGCCATATGGGATGTTGGCACTGCAGGCAGAGGCTCAGCTCTGTAAGCTGCTGCTCCAGGCCCATGGCCAGATGATTTTCCATAAGCAAGTTGAGACTATTCAACAGAGAAAGGACAGCCTTCAACAAGTGGCACTGCGAAAACTAGAGATCTGGGCACGGAGGGGTAAAGTTAGATCCTTACCTACATCCCACCAAGGAACTCAGATGCTTCAAAGCCTGCATACATCAAAGCCAGAGCTATGAAACGCTTAGTGAGAGGCAGCCAGTGAGGAATGTCTTTTGGCTTAGAGCTAGAGGAATGAGAGAGATTGAGAGAGAGAGAGAGAGAAAGTTGTTGGTGCTTGAGGCCCCCTCCTTGCTAGGCCTGGGTGGGCAATGGCCTATTTCTCTGCCCATGGTGGTGACATCTGTCTGATGCCCCTGGCCTACAGGCACCCCCTTAGTCCCTTTCCTCTGCCCCACTTCTGTGAACTGGCTTTTGAGGGGGTCACAGTACCCTTTGATTCCCACCAGGAGGGGGCTGATCCACCACACTCCAGCAGGCCAAGACCCTAGGAGTGTGGACGTGGCTCCCTGTGGCCTGAAGTGTGATCAGTGTGACAGGAATGGAGGGCACAGTGAATTGCATGGGGCAGTGGGAGGAAAGCACGGGCAGCAGAGACGAATCCCGCCCCCGGCCTGGGGACCGCTGTGGTCCAAACGACAGGCGAGACCGTCACCCTGCCAGACAACCAACAACCCCTGAGCACGCAGCCATCTAAAACATTTTTTTTTTTTTTTTTTTTTTTTTTTTAGAATTGATAATTACTAAGTCGGCCAACTACTCTCTGAAAAATTGGCTGTCTTTGATTTGATGAATCAGCCAGTTGGTCTTTGGCCAAACTGGGTGTAGCTGGGCAAATGGCACCTGGAGGATTAGTCTGTTCCTGCCTAAGCCAGCTTCTCCCCGCCCAAAAGGGGAAGGACTTGATCTGTCTCGGGACATGCTGGCGTGGGTGACCATGTTCAAACGCCACAACACAGGGTATGGCAGGGGGTGCGGGAGGGTTCCCGTGCAAGCCAGGCTTCTCCCGAGATAGGGTTGGGGAGGGGAGGGTTGTACATGCCACCACCCATGCTTAGGAGTCAGACTTCAGAGGGGATGCTGGGGCACACAGGCCAGGACTTGGGGGTGAGAGGGGAGGGAGCTGGGGCTCAGCTAGAGATGGGTGGGCTTAAGAGCGAGCGGAACTGGCCTGGGTCAGGAACTCCAGGGTCTAGGGCCTAAGTCTGGTTCTGACAGTCTGGCCTGGGCAGGCCTTGTGCCTTCTGGCCCACATTGGGCAAGGAAGGTGTGTCTCAGCTTTGGCCATGAAAGCCAGGATCGCAGTGTGTCACCATTTAGAGTCAGAGTGTGAGGGACAGGGACAGGCAGGGGCCTGTGGTCAGAGGGTAGAGACCTGACCAGGAAAGGGCAGGATGGTTGCTCCCAGAGGCTCCTGGCTGGGCACTAGGGCCAGCCAGCATCCTGGTCAGGGCCTCTGGTTACAGGTGAAAGAGAAGGGGCCGGGGCAGGGGGTGCGGTGCGGTGCGGTGGGATCTGGAAGTCATTGGGGGGCCCTGGCTCCGGTGGGTGGGGCTCACTCATCTCCGAGTGACAGGTTCAGGGCGTGTCCCCAATGAGTCCCAAGGCTCTGTTCTGGCCCTCCCATCCCTGCAGCTCTGGCCTGATGCTCCTGGGTGGAACAGCTGGGATCTGACCATCACGAGGTCAGGAAGTCATTTGTGCTTGCTTGGGCTTCAGTGTACCACCCATACCATTCTACCAGTTCCTCCGGGCCTGTAGGCTGCTGCAGATCCCCGTGTTCACAGCACATGTGAGGGCAGGGCCAGTGTGTTCCTTTTTGTTTTCTTTTGTAAAGGTTTATTGATTTATTTGAAAGGCAGGTAGAAAGGGCTTTCATCCACTGGTTCACTCCCTGAATGGCTACAAAGGATGGAGCTGAGCAGATCTGAAGCCAGGAGTCTGGAGCTTCTTTCTGGGTCTCCCACCAGGTGCAGGATCCCCAAGGACTTAAGCCATCCTCCGTATCTTTCCCATGTCATAAGCAGAAAGTTGGATCAGAAGAGGAGTAGCCAGCACTCAGACTGGTACTGATGCTGGTATACCAGTGCTGTGGACAGTAGCCTCACCTGCTATCGCACAGCGCCAGCTCTGGGGGGCTATTTTACTTGAACAGGGTTGCTCTACACTGAGCCCCACTCTGCATCTGCCTGAGGGAGGTGGCAGTGGCAGATGTGGGCTATGGCCTCGTGACCTCATGACCTACAGTACCCACTGTTCACCCCAGCTAGAGCCTTGGGGCCTCCCTCGGCTTTGTCGGGCTTAGGCTGGGAGGGCCGTGATCTGGCAAACACTACTGAGGCCCCACCACGCCCAGGAGGTCAGTTCAGAGGGCCTACATGGAGAAGGCAGCCTGCTCCAGGCCTGGACCACAGGCCACAGCCCACTGGCCTCCAGGTGGCCTGATGGACCCCTTGCTGGTCGGTCAGGGCTCCCTGTCAACTACCACCTCCTTAGTGCATCCAGGAAGAAGGACTGGCATAGGTGCTTCCCAGAACCTTGGTCCCACTGGTGCTGGGTGACAAAGCAGGAAAGCATGGTTGCTCCATTTCAAAGATGAGGAAACTGAGGCTCAGGTTGGGTTAGTGACTAAGGGAGGCAGCATGTAGCATGTGGCTTGAGGCATTTCTATACCTCCTGAGTAGCCAGGGAAGCCACCTGGCTGCTCAGCGGGTGATGTATCAGGAGCCAGCATAGCTGCCTTCTGGGATATATTCTGGCTCAGGTCACAGACTGTCCCCGGAACCGCCCCCACTCCCGAGGGTGCTGATGTGTCCTTCTGAGGGACCTCCATGGGCAGGAACACCACCCAGCTCATGGGGCCTCTGCAGCCTGTGCTGGGTCCCTTGGGAGCTCCAAGAATGAGGGGTCAGCTGATGGGCCAGCCAAAGTGATCGTGCCCTGGGCACAGCACTACCTCTAGCCTCCTACCTGCCCAGTGGAGGCTGCCAGCATCCTAGCAGAGCCAGGTGGGGCGACAGTCCCACTCCATTCGTGTTCCTGACCTGAGTGACTATGTGGTACTAGACCCTTGATGACGCCTCCTTGTGAGCCTGAGTCACAGAGTAAAAGCCCAGGCCTGGTCCCACCAGGTCCCTGCCAGTGCCAAGCCTGGGGATCTTGAACCCCAGGGTGAGACCTGGCCAATGTCTTCAAGGGCTGCCTCCCCCTCCTCCCCCTGAACACTCAGGTCCCCTGCCTTGTGCTTTCCCGTTCCTGCCCATCTTGCCAGGATACCTAGGAAGCCAGGTGCCAGGTGCTCATGCTGCCAGAGGGGCAGTGCCAGCACCATGGTGCAGGAGCAGCCCCACCCAGGCTCTTCCCCCTGCTGCCGCCTGCACTGACTCATCTGCCCAGCCTACCCTGCAGCCAGCCAAGCATCAGAGACATCTATAAAAGCCCGCCGCTCCAGTCCCCAGCACTCTGCCTGTTGACTACCTGCTACTGCACACGATGCTGGGAGGCCTGGGCAAGCTGGCGGCCGAGGGCCTGGCCCACCGCACTGAGAAGGCCACTGAGGGGGCTGGTAAGGGGTCTGGCTCTCCTTTGCACTCAGGCCGGGGGCGGGGGGCAGGATGGCCGACTCGCCTGGACCTGTCCAAGACAGCAAGACAGCGGAAGGCCCATCACCCTGTCAGGAGCTCTTGGGCTGGGAGGGAACTGAGGGGTGCAGAGAGAAGGGAGAGCAGCCCAGGGCGGGGTTGTGAGAGCCCCACCGCTGACCACAGCAGGTGTCGCTCCTCGGTTCTGTGACCCAGGCTCAGCCTGCTTTTGGTACCTGTGCCTGAGGACCAGGAGGCCAGGGCGAGTCCAGAGGACACTCCTGGGGACACAGGGACAGGCAGACACCCGGTGGGCAGCTGACCTCTTTGATCTTTCCCTCTGGGAATCGGGCATGGGGGAGCTCTCCTTCCAAACAGCCTGTGTAGGGGAACAAAAGGTGATCCTTGACTTTGGCTGTGAACTTCCTCAGGAAATCACCAAATCCAGGCCTGTCCGGGTGGGATGTGCATATGGCCGGGAAGACACAGGGGCTGGCCTTGGCAGTCCTGCCCTGAAGGTCCGGCCTACCCATGGGAGCCCCTTCCTGCATCTCTCCCCAGCGTCTTGCTTTGGCACGATTCCCAAGCAAGCACTGCAGGAGAGGGTAGAGAGGAAGTCAGAACACAGGAGATTCCTCCAAAGTGGGCATGGCACCCCGTCTTGCCTTGGGGGACTCGGTTGTGCTGGAGGAGGTAGGGGAACTGGCCCGAGACAGCCACCTTGGATTATCCCAGAGGCGTGAGGCACTGTGACCTGGCAGACTGCCTTCCCAGCTGGCAGGAGGCTGATTCCTGGGCAGCCCAGGCTGTACCTCACGGCGGGGCACGGAGGCCTCTACGGCTTTCCCCAGCTCTCAGCCTGCATGTCCCAGCAGCCAGCCCCTGCCCTCGAGTCTTTGAAAGCCCCTAGCTGTAGGAAACCGATGAGGATGGTGGAGAACTGGGGGTTGGGCTCTTCTTGTCAGCCCCAGCTGGGGCTGCGGGGCAGCAAGCTTGCACCGCACCCTCACGCTGCACCTGTCTCCTGCTTTCAGCTCATGCCGTGGAAGAAGTGGTGAAGGAAGTGGTGGAACATGCCAAGGAGGCTGGAGAGAAAGGTGACTGAGGCCTGGGGAGGAGGCGGTGCAGAGGGAGGCAGAGGGAGGCGGGGAGGGCAGGGGAGCCCAGGAGGAAGCTGGGAGCCTGGGGCCAAGCCCTTCCTGGCCCAACTAGATCAAGCCCTGCCCCCATGTCCTGTCGCATCCAGTGACTCTGTGATGCTTGCGCTCCTCCTGGGTGCTGGCCATGGGACTCCTGTCTAGACCATCATCTCTGTAGAAGCAAGGTCATGGGTACAAGATCACTAAGGTGTGTGAGGTGCTACACTGGCGTGGAAGGTTTAGGATACAGAAACATGTAGGGATGTACGTGTGCATGTGTGCCGTGAGCAGAACCTATGAACTACTTCAATGGCTTCTAACAAAATAGGAGAGCACGACTTCCGGTTCATGGAAAGATGGACTCAATAGAGATTATTCTGGTGCGAAAAAATTGGAAATTCAGGCATTTAAAATATTTACATTTATTTGAAGAACAAATTTTGCAGAGAGAATGAAAGAAAGATCTTCCATCTGCTGGCTTATTCCCCAGATGGCTGTAGAAGCTTCTGGGTGTCCCATGTGGATGTAGGGGCCCAGGGCCTTGGACCACCCTCTGCTGTTTTTCCAGTCTGTAAGCAGGGAGCTGGATCAGAAACGGAGTAGTCAGGACTAGAACTGGCACCCATATGGGATGCTAGTGCCGCAGCTGGAGGATTAGCTTGCTCTACCACTGCACTGGCCCTGGGTTGTTTTGTTTTTATTTTCTTTATTTTGTTTTTTTGTTTGTTTGCTTGTAATTCACATTTGGATGAACTGTTTGGAGATCACTCTTAGACTCCAGAGGAATCAGGGAATTTGACTGTAAACACATGCATTTGTTGAATTATTAGTAGCTGAGACTGCTGTATTAAACTGCTGTAAACTGAGAAGCCACAGGCAGGCTCTGCCAGGTGCTGAGGGCCACACCACGTATCTGCTGACGATCACTGCCGTGGGGCCCTCTGCCTGTGTCCTCCCACGGTGGGAGAAGCAAGGGGGCCTCCTATAAGGGCTCTGAGCCATTTGTGGGTGCTATCCACCTGCGTAACCCAACAGCTTCCCACATGCCTCGCCTCTTAGCAAAACCAGCTCGCTGGAGGTGAGGGTTTCGACATAGGGATTTAGCGGTGAAATAAACATTCACCCCTTGATGATAACGCAGTTGACTCGGGCATTATCTTGGGGAGACAAGAAGAGCTTTTCAGTGACAACAAAAGATACATCAGGCATTACGGACATGTTCGGTACATTTACCAATATGCAATTTCAAAATTTCTCATAGTAAAAGAAAATGAATGCATTAGACTCAGAAAAATCACATGCTAATGGAAAATATTTGTAATATGAAAGATAATCCAAAAAACTCCATGGAACTAATACAACTTTAGGAAGATGCTCTGGTTGACTTGTAACTGGGAACTGCAAGGTGTTGAGGGAGAAAGCTGGGTAGCAATGTGTTCTTCCCAGACCCTCCATCTCATGAGCCGGGAAGGCCACCATGGGCAACTCAAGCCCCGGCCACTCTCCCAGCCAGTGAGTGGTTCACTGACACTTTCCCCTTTCCTTTCCCGCAGCCCTTAGTGAAGCCCTGAAGAAAGCCCAAGAGTCAGGGGACAAGGTGGTGAAGGAAGTCACCGAGAAAGTGACGAACACAGTTACTGATGCTGTCACCCACGCGGCAGAAGGCCTGGGCAAACTGGGCAACCAGTGAGCATGCCCACACCATGCCGCCCCTCCCTGAATCTCAATAAAGAACCATGAAATGCACACGCGCCAGGGCCTCGATTTATTTCTGTTTGGTTGGAGACGCAGGCGAAGTGCTTTTCCTTAGGAACACCGTATTCCCGCAGTGTCTCATGTGCTTGGTTGGCACACGGGCACGGTGGGCACCTGCTGCAGGCTGGCAGGTCTCCCCAAATGAGTCAGGTCCTTCTCTCCCACACCAAGACACCTTAGCTATGCAATGAGCTCCTAAAGACTTGGTAATAATATCTGTTTTAATTTTTTTAAGAGTTATTCACTTATTTGAATACAAACTTACAGAAATAGTTTCATTTGCTGGTTCACCCCTAAATTTAAAAAAAGTATTTAAAAATAAGATTTATAGAGAAAAGGAGAGCAAAAATCTTCCTTCTGTTCATTCCCCAAATGGTTGCAACTGTCAAAGCTGAGTCAATCTGAAGCTAGGAGCCCAGAGCCTGCACAGGGGTGCAGGATCCCAAGACTTTGGGTGATCTTCGACTACTTTCCCAGGCCACGAGCAGGGAGCTGGATGGGAAGTGGAGCAGCCTGGATTCCAATTGACACCCATATGGGATCCCGATGCATGAAAGGCGAGGACTTTAGCCACGAGGCTACTGTGCCAGGCCCATATATAAATCTTAAGACAAAAGCAAGAACAAAACCAAAATCCACAGCAGGGTGGATTTCTACTGTGCGATGAGGCTCTAAACTTGAAAAATGAGCTTTCTGCACAGAGGGCCACCAGTGGGGGAGGAGTGGCTGGAAACTGCACATAGATGAGACGAATGCCCAGTGGTCGTTAACGATGTGAACAATATGGGAACACTCCCAAACAAAGCAGCTGCTGGACATCAACACAGACTAAGTGAATCTTAATAAAACACAATTGCACAAGAACAGGAAAAGCCTAGCAGCCTCCGTGCGGAACACAAGATCACGGTGGTCTCTGTCTGAAAATCTGGGACACCTTCACCCTCTACACATGTCTGTGGTATTTGAAGTTAAGGGGCAAGCTAAAAACAGAAGATTTTTGTTTGTAGAAGAGATTTATTTGAAGAAATATTACAATATATACTACATGAAGTCTTTTTTCTTTCTTTTAGATTTATTTATTCTTATTGAAAGTCAGAGATACAGAGAGGAGGAGAGACAGAGAGGAAGATCTTCCCTCTGATGATTCACTCCCCGTGTGGCTGCAACAGCCAAAGCTGAGCCTTGATCAGAAGCCAGGAGTTTCTTCCAGGTATCCCATGAAGGTGCAGGGTCCAAGGCTTTACGTGGTCCTCGACTGCTTTTCCAGGCCACAAGCACGAAGCTTGATGGGAAGTAGGGCTGCTGGGATTCAAACTGGCGCCTATATGGGATCCCGGGGCCTGTGCAAGACGAGGACATTAGCCACTAGGCCGCTGTGCTGGACCCTACATGAATTCTTCATTCCCACCAATATGATAGCAATTTGAAACAAAGCTTTGAAAGCACAAGGGGCCACCACAAAGCCATGAGCCAATAAGCAGGCCTCACCGAAGCCCTGTGTGGGGCAGGTGGTTGGACTAGTGCAAGGTGGCCTTCTCCTCTATTTTTTGGCTGAGGCACGCTGCCGCTCTTCTTGGCTATGGCTCTGAATGGAGTGGCTGCACAGCTAGGGCTGCAGGAGAGGCGGTGGTAACTGCCACCTTTCCATTACCCACCTGCCAGTGCTGGTCCAGGATCTTGGCAAGCAGCCACGAGGTAGCAGGAAGACTGGGGAGCAGGTGAACTTACGCATGTTAACCACAGGTGCCAGAGCACACTTCCTGGCTTGCCCAGGGAGTCCGGATTGCTGAAACAGCCATCCCACTCCAGGTGTCCGCAGAGGCTGGCCCAGCGGTGCTGCCTCTTCCCGGTGTGGGGGCAGGTACCAGGGGAGTGTGTTAAACTGTTGAGGCTTGGGCTTGCAGGCTTCCACGCAGGAGCAGACTCCACGATGGTTGTGGTAATGGTGGGTGGAGCGCAGCTTCTTGGCCAGGGTGCCTGTGCCAGCCGCCCCTGGATGTTAGGCAGGTAGTGCCAGTCAGTATCAGGGACCAGGAAGACGTGCCACAGTGGGGTGGCAACCAGGGCACTCCTATTCTTACAGATGCGGTCCTGAGAATGGGCTGGTACTGTGTGTTCCCGAGCTGTCGCTGGAACCAGGACTGTGGCTCCCCTTCGTAGGAGACCTGGGGTGGCGGGGCGCTGCTGGGGATCTCGGGGGATGGATAATGGTGTCCTGCACTGGAATGGTTGGGACAGCCCCAGCTCAACCTGGTGATGTTGCTGAGGCAGTGGGCAGAGTGAGCTTCATGGAGCTCTTGAAAAACGCAAAGTTCTGGACGTTTTCCAGCAGTAAGTACCGAGGCCGGTAGTAGTCACAGTAGCTGAAGAAGGTGATTGGTACTATCGTGGTTAAAGTCCTCACCTTGCACATGCCAGGCTCCCATATAGGCGCCGGTTCGAGTCCCAGCAGCTCCACTTTCCATCCAGCTCCCTGCTTGTAGCCTGGGAAAGCAGTCGAGGACAGCCCAAAGCCTTGGGACCCTGCACCTGCATGGGATACCTGGAAGAAGCTCCTGGCTCCTGGCTTCTGATTGGCTCAGCAGTGGCTATCGTGGCCCCTTGGGGAGTGAATCAGCAGATGGAAGATCTTCCTCTCTGTCTTGCCTCCTCTCTGTATGTCTGACTTTTCAACAAAAATAAATAAATCTTTAAGAAATAATCTTTAAAATAATTTCTCGGGTGAGGGGTGCTGGAGTTGTGGAGCTTCTGGCTACATGGTCCCTAAGACACTGGGTTCCCATAAAGGAGGAATGGTTCGAGTCCCAGCTGCTTTGCTTCTGATCCAGCGCCCTATTAATATACCAAGGAAGGCAGCAGAGGCTGGCCAACTGCTTGGGCTCCTGCACCTGCATGGGAGACCCAGAAGAAACTCCGGGTTCCTGGCTTTGAATAGGTTCAGCTTCAACTCTAGTAGGCATTTTGGGGAATGAACTAATAGGTGGAGGATCTTCCCCCTCTCTGCCTCTCCTTCACACTGCAACTCTGCCTTTCAAATCAATATAAAATAAATAATACTTAAAAAAAGAAATGAAAACCAATGTGATCTGGAGGCCAGCACCAGCTTACTCAAACTTATGCCTCAGCAAGTGCTACTAAGAGAGCGCTGGCTCACTGACCTTGTCACCACTTGTGTGACAAGATAAGCACAGAAAATGAGAGTGCCTGGAACCTCTTAAGAACTCTTGACATTTCCCAGATGTCCCGGAGGCCATCGATGGCTGGTTCTTGCTGAAGGAGCTGCAGGCCGGTGCAGGTTGTTGAACTGGTGCAGCAGGTTGCATGTGTGCTAATCACAGCAGTAGGAACATGTGGTGTGATGCAGCCAATGAGCGTGTGAGGAAATTGCTGCTTCCCCACAGAGGGCTGGATCAGCAACGCTCGCATGCCCCTAACTTTACATCTCATCAGGCATGTCACTCGGTCTTTTTATTTTTGAGAGGAGGAAGGGTGGAATAAGTAGATACATGTATTTGTAGATTACAGAGATATAAAGATAGATTGAAGACAGACACGCAGGGAGAGAGTTTCCATCTAGAGCTTCACTTCCCAGTGCTTGAGATGACTTGGTTAACCCAGGGCTAGAGCCAGGAGCCAAGAGTTCAGTCCAAGCCTCCCATCTGTGTGGCAGGAATCCAATTCCACCACTCATCACCACTGCCTCCCAGGATCTGCATTAGCAAGAAGCAGCATTAAGGAGTCAGAACTGGGAGTTGAACGCGGGCACTCCAGAACAAGGACCTAGGCATCTCAACCTTTCAGCTGAATATCCATATGCTTCCTCTCATCTTTTCATTTTTTTCCCATGTGTGTTGTGCAGTGTGGGTATGAAATGAACCACAGACAAGCTCTAAAACTGTTATAAAAAGCAACAAGGTGTCTTTGCTGATGGCACCAGTATCCCGTATGGGTGCTGGTTTGCTTGCCAGCTGTTCCACGTCTGATCCAGCTCCCTGATAATGGCCTGGTGCGACGGACCGGCTTGGCTGGAAGTAATCAGTACGACGGGAACAGGACCCCAGGAACGGTGGGCAAGGATTTGGCGAGTGACAAACAGACACGACAACTCAAGGAAGTTGTATCTGAGTGCATTTTGCAAAAGCAAGGCATCGGCTTATATACAATAGATTATTGCAAAGGGACATTTTCTTTGTTTATACATATGATTACATTTCTACAAACAATTATTCCAGGAAGGTAAGCAGGTGTGTTGAGCAAAGATTGTTCTCTAATAGCCTGGTGACAGCCTGTAGTTGCTATTTCTTGTGGACACAGTTTGGCACCAGTTGTAGTTTTAATCATTAAGTAGTTAGCCCTCATTGTGTTTTGTGCCTTACATTGGTTTTAATATTAACTTGTCTATATTTCTAGTTTTTCTTCCTGTATGGCTGTAGATTTCTACTATAATCTTTTTAGGAATTCTCAAAAATAGTCCTAAGTAGGTTTATTAAAGCTAGTAACTTGATAGTTTTTATCTCAGACTGCTTGCTATCTTTGTCCAATCTCCCGTCAGAAGGCTTCATAGAACTATAAAGGAACATTGAGCCTTTGCCGCACATAAATAGTATTATTCCAGTCATAAAGATAAGAGCAAAGAGAGTACAGCTAGGAACGCCAAGACCACTAGAGATGCAGCCGAATCCAGGAGGCATCCTTCCTTGAAGCTTCCACCTCGGCCCAGTGATTTCTCATGCAGGCTCCACTGGAGGTGGCATGACAGCCTGGGAAGGCAGCAGAGGATGGCCCAAGTGGTTGGGCCCCTGCATCCATATGGGAGACCTGGAAAAAGCTCCTGGCTCCCAGATTTAGGCTAGCCAGCTCTGGCTTTTGGCAACATTTGGGAAGTGAAGCAGTAGATGAAAGATTGCTCTGGCTTTGCCCCTCTCTCTCTCTGCAACTCTATCAAGTAAAATAAATAAAATCTTCAAAAAATAGTAATAAAACAGTATTTTTTCAATGAAAATTATAGCCCTTCTTCTGCTTGAATCTCACCTTCCTGTCAATGCGTGCTCTAGGAAGGAGCAGGTGTTGGGTCACGTGGTTGGGTCCCTGCCACCCTGTGGGTGACCTGGATTGAGTTACCTGCTTCTGGCTTCTGCCTGGACCAGCTCTGGTCATTGCGTGCATTGGAGGCAAAAACCAGCAGGTGCAACTCTCTTTCCCTGTATCTCTGTGTGTCTCCGCCTCTCAGATTAAGTAAATAAAAACCCAACAAGATGCTCTTGCTGGTATTTGGTGCAGCTGTGAAGCTATTGGTGGTTGGGCCACCTGAATCCCATGCTGGAGTGCCTGTGTTTGAGTCCCCTCTTTGCTTGCAATGCCATCTTTCTGTTAATGTGCACCCTGGGAGGCAGCAGTCAATGGCTCAAGTAGCTGGTTCCTGCCACTTGTGTGAGAGACCCAGGCCAGTCTGAATGCTGTGGGCCTTTGAGGGTGAACCAGTGGAAACATAAATGAAATAAATAAGTGAACATGTCTTTTTAAATAATCAAACCCATTTTCATAGTAGAATTTCCTTTCATGTTCACTTATTTATTTCATTTATGTTTCCACTGGTTCACCCTCAAAGGCCCACAGCATTCAGAACTGGCCTGGGTCTCTCACACAAGTGGCAGGAACCAGCTACTTGAGCCATTGACTGCTGCCTCCCAGGGTGCACATTAACAGAAAGATGGCATTGCAAGCAAAGAGGGGACTCAAACACAGGCACTCCAGCACAGTTTGGCACAGTCAGAAAATCCCCCATGAATATGAAGGACACACTGCTGTGCCCCTCACCACCGGGAATAAGGAGCACGATGACAGGTGGTCCTGCTGTTATTGAGGAAGAAACAGCCCCAAACCGGGGCTCTGACTGCAACTTGCTGAATAATGCACAGGTGGTTTCAGCACAGAAGGCAGCTCTGTAGCATGCGCTGGTGACAATGCAAAGACACATGGGTCGAAGATGTATAACTTGGCACATCCAAGGATGCCCAAGGAACCCTTGGCAGATAGAAATGCTGAATGAAGCCCCTGCTGGACCCTTGTAGGAAACTCACAACACAGACTCCTCAGGGTCTCGAGCAAGGCCACACCGTGGCCTGGAATACCAGCTTCTGCCTTGTGACCCAGCCAAACCAAGTGACCATGCATGAGCAGCTGAACTGCTCTCCATAAAGTCTGCATCATCCAACACTGAGAGCAAAGTGAGTGGCACTGCATCCCCCATGGCAGTCATGCAGCTGAGTTCAGGAGATCTGACTCAGGCCCTACAGCTCTCATCCCTCTTCATCCTTGGCTGCCTCCACTTGAACAGGTAGCTGCAAACGCCAGAGGGACACCTGCAGAGACCCATCTGAGGACCCTCGCATACAGAGCTGCTAATCCTGTCCACCAGCTCAACTTGACTTGGGGGACATGCGGTGTGGGGTCCTTCCATCTTAGCCATGTGGAGCCACATTGCAAATCCTTGCTTCTTTACCCGTGTGGACATTTTAATGCTTATTCTCAAAAACGTCCTTAAAATCCATCAGTTATCATCTTTCCCTCATGTCCTATCCCCGAAGGTGTTTGCAACCAATCATTCCCTAAACACAGCCATCTCCAATCTGTGAGCACTTTACCTCCGATGACTGCATTCTTGCATGTTTAGGCCAATAGTGTATGAAGTGTATGATTTGCATGATCACTTTAGAACACTTCTGAGACTCTTCAAAAGTCACAGAGCTTTTGTATTGTCAGCCTACGTCTCTCATACTCTTCCCTGAATAAACCTCTTTTTAAAAACTGTTCAATACAATAGCAAAACTACGAAGGCATATGGGGGGAATCAGGAGCAATCCCAACAACCTCTTAACAGGAGGTCATATGCACAGAGCAGGGGGGGACCCCAGAGTGGAGCAGGCAGACAGGAGGAGGCTGTATCCCAACCCTGAAGACTCCTAAATCCTCACTAAGGACTATCAGTACGAGCTCCGAGGACTACATCCCAACCGCCAAGGAGACCACAGGGAATTGGAGTGCCTTGGGAGGCCGAGAACTCTGAGGTCACCCATCTCCATTTGGATCTCCCACATGAGATGGAAGAAGCCCATACCCCGCCTTGCAGGATCCAAGGTCATCGGAAGGACAACCAGGAGCACTGAGCAGTCCACAGAAACAAAACAGTAAACCTCCTGCGGGACTAGGGAGAGGAGCTTTCTCTGGTTCTTGCCTGGTTCTGACTTTGCGTCCCCATCCTCTCTCTCATAATGACCATCAGGATCGCTCCAGAAACCCCTCAAAACAAACTAACAAATAAACAAATAAACAAACAAAAAAACCTAGAAAAATGGAGAACAGCAAGGAAAGCTTAGAAACAGGAAATGGGCAGTGGGGATGCACTTATAACTCACTGGGTGGGACACAAAGATTAGTTACTCCTCCCTAGGGTATTGAAGATTTCTCTGCACACTCCTCCTAAAACTGTTCACCTAAATTGTTGACATATGTCTTGTTAGAGTTATAGAGTTAGACTACCCAAAAAACAGCCAGGTTCTGCAAAATCAGGCTTCAATGCTATGAACTGCTAAATACTAAAATTAAAAGAGACATGAGACAGCTGAATAGTAATCTATAGCCATTTTAAGGTGTATAGAACCCAGCTGTATATAAACTAATAATTGTAATGTCAATGTAGAAGTCATAGGATGCGGTTCAGAATTTGCACTCTTTTTTGTTGTTGTTGTTGTTTCACTCTCTCTTTGAACATGCTAGTTACACAATACCATGCCAACTAATTCCATTACGTTATAAATTGTTACTGATGTAATGTCGGGGCTTTCAATTGATTGGGATGATGCTCTTTCGGCTGTACCTTCAGACCAGAGACTGTCTCCCCATGAAACCGTTGAACTTATCTGCACAATAAGGTGCTGGACTCTATGCTTTGTAGATGCTTGCAAGGAAAAAAATCTCAACTGAATTTGACCTGTGGTAATACAACAAGATGGAAGAATCTACTATGGGGGGCGGGGAGCGGGTTTTGGGGAGGGGAAGGGGGAATCCCAGTGCCTATAAAACTGTGTCACATGATGCAATGTAATAAAAAATAATAAATAAAAACTGTTCAATAGATTGTATTTCCATCGGCAGAGAAGTGGCAACAAGTGGAGGGAGGGGTTTTGTTCACAAGTTGCTCTCAGTGTAAAAAACAATGTTGCTTATCATCACTTACAAGTTTACCGTAAGTTTCAGATTGTCTAATGATATATTTTGATGTTTTAATTTCATGCATCCTTTATTTGAGTCTCTGAAAGCCAGTGAGTGGAGTGAGAGAGTCAAAAGCAGAAATCTAGGGGCCAGTGCTACAGTGCAGTGGGTTAACTCACCACCTGCAGCATTAGCAGCCCCTGTGGGAATCAGTTCAAGTTGCTGCTGTTCCACTTCTGAGCCAGTTCCCTGCCCATGTACCTAGGAAAGCAGCAGAAAAATGGCTCAAGTGCTAGGGTCACTGCACCCATGTGGAAGACCCGGAAGAACCTCCTTCCTCCTGCCTTTGGCCTGGCTCATCCATGACCTTTGCAGCTATTTGAGGAGTGAATCCATCAGATGAAAAACTTCTCTTTGCTTCTAACTCATCAATTTAGATAGATAAATAAAGTCTTAGAAAAGAAAAAAATGGCAGAAATTTCTGAAATACAAGTGAGGTCTAGGAGTGAAATGCTTACAGGAGTCACATAGGCCCTAGAATACTGGCCACATGGTTGCTTCCTTCTCTAAATTTCAACACACTAAAAATAATTAGAGACCATATTTTTATAAGGAGATAATAAATTGCATTTCATATCTGGTGCAGAAGGTCAAGATGGTCAGTAGCCACACTGGCAACCTCTGTTTCATCATCTATGCAGTGGAGCCACGATTAGATCAGGATCACACCATGCTGGTCAGGTGCAAAGGGAGAAGGGATTAATGCCATAGAGGAAGGGAATGGGAGAGAGACCCCAGGAGTCAGGGTCAGGAGGCAAGGTGATTCTGTAGCACCTGCTAGTTCCCAACCCTGAGCTATCAGTTGAAGAGCCAATAGTGATTGCTATGGTGGCTCGGGTGCTGGCAGGGCTGAACTGCTGCTGACAGTGACCACTGCATCCCCCGGGGCTGGTCATCCTGGCAATGAGCACTCCAGGAGTTGTGGGCCTGTTGCCTCTCCTGCCGACATGTGCTGGCCCTGTCCTTGTGTTTCAGCAGCTGCCCAGTGTCACCAGCCTGTGGACTGATGGCTGGTGCCGGGGAAAGCCAGTGACTAGTCCTGAGCCCGTACTCAGTGTCCAGGACAGGGTTCTGGCTCTGCTGTTCATGGTCAGGCCAGGCCAGCTTGAAGTCCAGGCAGGATGGACTCGGCTGGCTGCTCCTCTCCCCTCCATCCCAGGATTGACTCCATGTGCTCAACATCTAAAGCACCAGGAAGGAGGGGCAGGAAGAGAGCAGGAGGAGACAGCTGAGGGTGGAGTGCTGGGATGGGGCCTGTGGGTAGAATGTGAGGTGGCATCAGGGAGTCCCCAGCTCTGAACGTTGCAACAGCGAGCACAAAGTTGGGGGACCTCAGTTGGAGCACAGGCGTGTGTGGGCTCCCTATGCTACACGTACACAAGTAAAGAGGCCTCTACAGTTTTTCTGGAATCACATCACAGAGAAGAAGTGAAGGGTGTGCAGCAGGGCCAGTTGTAATGAGACATGGAACCTTTATAGCAGGTGACAGAGGGCACTGGCACCCTGATGTTCATGGCGCCCCAGTTCTGCCCTCTTCTCCTGGGCCCCACAGAGGCCACAGGGCCAATCTCTGGAGGTATTTCATGAAGGCATGGCTTACACCCTGACCCTCCTGCCACATGAGACACCACTTGTGAGTGGCTGGCAGCATTCTATGATGTCACAGTCACTGAGAGGTGCACCCTCTGGGTAGTTAGGTGACAAGTGGCCAGTTGTCTGCTGACCATGGACCTGTACAGGTATTGGTGGTGAACCTAACAGACATATATATGTGAGAACACAATGAGTTCTCGACGAAGGTGAGTGGAACTTCTCTCTAGCTCTTATTACAGGTGGGGGCAGCCAGTCCTGCTCTGAGAATCCAGAGATGTGGAGGGGTGGGAGTGGTGTTTCCTGGAGGGTGATGGCTGCCCACAGGGGGAGGAATCTTTCCTGGGAGGTAAGACCAGGACTACCTGACCTTCCCTCCATCCCCATACCCTGGGCAAGATCCCTCCTGTGGTCTGGCCACTACATGCCTGTCAGCCTGGGTGTAGGGCTGTCCCCCTTTGACAGGGGGATAGAGTTCAGGGTAGCAGTTCCCCTGTGGGCCCTTCAGTACTCAGCCATGTTTGTATGTGTGCCTTGTCTTGCAGATGCAATATGGATGCTGCGAGGTCCCCATGGGCCAGGGAGCGCGTGTCAATAATTATGAAATATGAAAGGGTACTGGCCAGGGTGCAGGGAGAAGTGTGGCCCTAACCCCACTGGGTGTGACTGTGACCCTGAGACCAAGGGGACACAGAAGGGAGAGGGGTGTGCAACTCTCCTTGACTCTGAGCACCCCCGGCTCCTGACTTGTGTCCCCTTTGGCTGTAGGGTCCTCAAAAAACACTTCAGGAAATGTTGCATGGAAATCAGGATGAAGATCATGGTGGTCTCAAACCAGATAAATTTGGTTTTTTGTGGTGAGCTGTTTGCACCCCAGTTCATCTCTGGGCAGGGTTGGGCTTCAAGAACTCCTGCAGCTGTTTTCATGTAGCAGGTTCAAACAAGAGCTACAATACCAGCATTCCAGATGGGCACAGGTTCATGTCCCAGCTATTCCAATTGTGATCCAGCTCCCTGCTGATGGCAGTGGAAGATGACCAATTGCTTGGAATCCTACACTCATTTGGGAGAACCGAATTAAGTTCCTGGCCCCTGACCTTGTCCTGGTTCACCACGGATGGAAGTCAGTCTGTCAGTCTCTCACTCTCTATCTCCCTTTCTTCTTTTTCATGTATCGCAGGGGAGCATGTGCCTGATGACAGCACTGGGCCCCAGGGACAGAAAGCATCCCTGCCTGGCCCTGGGATGCCTGTGCGCCCGGTCACCAAGGCCTGCTAGGCATCTTCCAGCAGGGTGGCCACCTCCCCTGTCCCTTCTCAGTCCCTGGGCTGAGCTTCAGGCAGGAGGAGGGTGACACTGGTCCTTTCCTGGCCTTGCCTGGGAGAGGAACAGTGCTTGGTTTGGGACCCATTTAATGACTTTCTCTTTTACCTTTCAGTGAGAAACTTCCCAACAATGACACCATTGGAGAGAAGGTAGGACATTGACCTTGGCTTTGGGCTGTATGGGTGGTAGTACTGGCAGGCCTGTGGGTCCTGTGTTTGGGGATCCAGGGGTCCCCTAATGTGACTGGGGATCCGGGGGTCTCAGTTGTGCATGGGCTGTGTTGTAATCAGAGGCAAGTCCCCCGGGGCTCCCCTAGCTACAAAGCCTGCATCCACGGCTTCCATCTTTTCTGGCTCCTTGTGTTGGGTGCCCACAGGGTTCCTGTGATGTACCCAAGGGGGCCACACTTGGAAGCCAGCCCCTGGTTCACCCCTTCCTGTCTCTTTTTCCAGTATAAATTCCAGGCAGCCCGCAGACTGCAGAAATGGATTAAGATGATTAAAAACTATGCTAAATACTGCAGCAGCAAAAAGGTATTTGGGAGAGGAGGGCCACTGGGGAACCTGGGACAGAGCTGGGCTGAGCAGCCCCCGTGGCTGTCAGGCACTGCCTGCCTCTCACAGGCCCAAGGCCACTGTTCTGTCTCAAAGGGGACATGGGTCCTCTGTACCTCTCATACACACACACACACACACACATTACTGACCTGGATGAAAATCCAGTGTCACCATTGCGCTGGATCCTGTTGCCCCACGGGCAGGAGTCAGCATAAAGCAGGGCCTGTGGGGCCAAGTCATTGTGAGTCATGATCCAGGAAGGGCTAGGTGGATCCACACAGCTCACAGCCTCCCCTGCATGCCCCCTCACCCTGCATACTCCCCAAGGTGGGCCTGGGAAGGGGTCTCACCACAGCCCTTTTTTTTTTTCCTCCAGTTTCATAGGAGAGTGTCCAAGGGCATCCCCGCCGAGGTGCGTGGGGAGGCTTGGTCTATGATCTTGGACATACAAAAGAGGAAGACCCAGAACCCAGGGCGATACGAGGTATGCCAGGGCCCTCAGCCTGAGGTGGCCCACCTTCTCAGGCCTGGCCAGGAGCCAGTGGCTCTCATGTGGTGGACAAATGAAGCCCAGGCTGAGTGGCCCTTCAGGTGGGCCTAGGGTTCCCTTCCCCTGGCCTTCCTCTCTGGATCCTGCTTCAGTCTTCCTGCTCATCTCCATGGACTCTGCTGGGCCTGGCCACCTGCACATCTGCTGGAGGCACAGCCCTCCTCCTTGTTGGGCCACCCAGCTGCTTGGCCACAGGAAGGCCCAGAGCAGGTGCAGGTTCCTGGTGAAGAGATTGCTTGGAATGAGAGCATGGTCACGTGTGCTAGGGGCCCTCAGCTGGTTCTGTCTGGACCCACAGGGGAGTGAGCTTCCTCAGGGAACTCTCCCCATGAGCCAGAAGAGCTGCTGTGGACGTGGGGTGCTTGAGTGGTGGTGGGCCCGTGGCTGGCACTGAGGCTGGTCTCTCCCCCTTGCCCCACTCTGCAGCAACTGAAAGAGAGGGCCAGGCTCTGCTCAGACCACGTTCAAGAGATCGACGTGGATATTTTGTGGACATTCCGAAATAATGTCATGTTTGAGCCACGGTTTGGACTACAGTAAGGCCTCTGGGCTGCAGGGGCCCTGGGGACAGGGAGGGGTAGGGGTCCCGGGGAACTCGGTACAAACCTAAAGCACGGGTCATTTACACCAGAAAAACCAATGGGTGCCTTGGCCTTCATAATATTGGACAGTTTACTTTCCAAAAGACACTATGGAATTAAGTGAAAAGAGACAGAGATGATACTTGTAAAATATCTAAAATGAAGATCTGATTCATTTAATAGATCTTAAGCCTCAGTAATAAACAAGGCAAACAAGAGCCTTTCTGCTGGATGTGGGCCCGGGCTAGGAGGGACACTCCAGGACAGCACACAGAATCCACCTGCCTAACATATACACACCTGCTTAGTGCTTAACCACCAGGCGGCACCAGTGCATCCTGTTGGAATGAGAGAAATGAACCCATTCTAACTGCTGAGCATGGGACAGGACAGTCACTCTGGGTCATTGCTGGGAGGAATGTGCAGGGGTTCCAGCACTCAGAACACACCACAAAGATAACACTCACCTTCCATGTGAACACACACGAGACATGCACACTTCCCCAGGATTCGAAAGCACAGTCTCCTCTCTCTCTTTTCTAGACAACAAGCTTTGTTCCAAGTCCTCTTAACTTACTCCTACTATGACCCCGTGAGTATTCTGGGAGAAGCTATCTGGTCTTGCTCCCTGGGGTGTCCACCCAGGTGGTCTCTGTCACAGTGAATCAAGGCCACACTGAGGGGGCCTCTGTCTTCCACAACTTGAGAGCAAGCAGTAGAGGCCAGGCTTTGTGGACCCAGCCTCAAGCCCTGGGTACAAAAGAGGTGCCATCCTACTGAACTGCTCTGCATATCTCAGGAGTAGACAGGGTTGGGGATGCTCCTCAGTACCAGCATTGCACAAGGATGATAGGCAAGCTGTGTGACTGTGGTGTGGTCATCACAGTTGAGTCTGGGTCCTCCTGATGCCATTGCACCCATCAGGTGTGCGACAGGTGTCGTTGGCCTAAATTCCACTCCACACAGTTCTATCACCTTGCAAACCCTCACAGAACATTCCCATGAGGGGAGTTGGTGCCAGACTCCTCAGGTGATAGCAGCGAGGTCTGGGCTTCCCCATCTTCCTGACCTCACCTGGACACCCTGCCTTGTGACTGTGGGAGTGATATCCAGACAGTCTGAGCCCTGGGCCTAGTGAGCCAAACCCTGGTGCTTCTCCCTCCTGTCTGAAATGATGCCCACTAGAGCACCCATAGGGGCTTCTGTACGGGTGGAGCCTGGATGCCAGCAGCAGCCTGCCACACCATAGTGTCTTGGGGGTAGGGTACATGTATCCTTGGCTCTGGTTTTCCCCAGGCACTGCCTGAGCCCAGGCCTTGTGGGATTCTCTCCCAGGACACTGGGATCTCATGTGTGCTCCAAATCTGGAGGTCACAACCCCCATGTAGCAGTAGCAGAGCTGGGCGTGAACCCTCAACATTCTCAGGAGAAGGTCCCGTGGCACATGAGGACAGACAAGCTGTAGGGTGTCACACTGATGCGCATTTGTGCTTCTACAGGAGGTGGGCTATCGCAAGGGCCTAAGCCATCTAGCGGCATTGCTGCTAATGTGGATGAACGAGGAAGATTCCTTCTGGGCCCTAGTACAAATTATGGAAGATCAAAAATATGGGTTGAAAGGTTGGTGGGCGTAGAGTGGGTGTGGTGGGCCCAGGGCATGCAAATCCATTGATTGTCACACAGCCTAGTGCGCCAGTGTCAGACTTTAGTCCCATTTCCCATCTCCCAAAGGCCCCAGGCTATGGCTTTGAACAGGTATCTCTTGGGTCCCAACTGGCCCTCCTGCCTTACACTTGTCCACTCAGACACTCACCCACTGACCCACTCCAAGTAACCCCAGCAGGCAACATCCCCTGATGGGTCACCCCTCTTCACTTCAGTATGGTCAAATGGTCCTGATGCACCTACACTGGCTGTGGCATTCCAGCTGTCAGCAGGAGCAGCCTGGCCTGGGCTCCACACAGTCCCACCTGCACCCGCCTCCCCTGTGGCTCCTCTGCCCCAGCCAGGTGTCTTCCCTCCTGCCCTGTGATAGGATAGCCTCCCTCCCCTCTAGATGCTCAGGAAGACCCCACCCTAGGCCAATGGCTTCTCCTGGGAGAGGCTCTGATTGGAGGGCTGGGGCCTGATCCTACTCAGATATCTACAAACCGGGGTCAGGGAAACTGGAAGACCTGCAGAAGCGTCTGCAACATATCATACACCAGGCACTCCCTGCTCTTGAAAAACACCTGGTGAGTAAAGCGCCTACTTGCCTGCTCTGGGGGCTTTGCACACAGATGGGGGCCATAGGGGGTGCCTGGGACCAGGGGAAGCCACATCACAAACAAGGCCTTTATTAATTGCTTGGGCCTGCAACAATGTGGGCATTTGGTTCACTTCCCAGCACATTGTCCCCTGAGCTGGCATAGATTTAACAGACTCTCTCCTGAAGGAAAGGGGCTGGAGGGGAGGTTCCCTTCAGGAGCCTGTGCTCATGCACCTGCTGCTGGGCTTCCTGCACCCTGGGGCCCTGCCAAGGGCTCAGGCCAGGGGGAGTTCCAGGCCTGCTCCCCGCCCTCACCTCCCCCTCTCTGTTCCTCAGGAGGAGCAGGAAATATGCCTTAGAAGCATCACCAAGCACTGGTTTACACAATGCTTTCTAGAGATTGTAAGTGTCCTGGGGACCCTTTGCCCAAGGCAATTGATGCCCAGTGCCTGGCTGCTACAACCCCCTCCCCTCACTTTGTGTCCAGTTTCTGACAGCAGGGCTGAGTTCCTCCAGCCCAGCAGACACCCAGGAGGCACCCTGCTGTGCACACAAGTCAGATTCTGCCCTGCAGGGGGCTGCCCAGGTAGAGGCTGAGGTTCCAGGGCAGCAGGGAAGGGAGAACATACATTGAGAGAAACCTGGAAAAGCCCAGCATCTTCCAGGAGGAGAGAGAAGGTGCTCGAGGCCTGGGCATCCACCCCAGTGTGTAGCTGAGCTGCCCAGGCCTCACTCCTGGAAGGCTACCTGGGAGCCAGCCCACAGGAGCGCTGACCCCTCAAGCAGCTCGCAGGCATGCTGGCATCTGCAGTGTGGTCTCCAAAGTGCACAGAGCAGTGTTGGTGGGCACCAGAGTACTGGGTGTGCTGGCCAGGCCTCTGCCCTCCTCTCCCTAGGCTGTGGGATCCTCAGTGGTCTCAGATGTGGCTGACAGACATGGCCAACTTGGCAATGAAATGAGACCCTCACACAGGATCCTATGGCTTCATGTAGGCAGCCTCCTGGGGTGTGTGGCTGTGCTGGGGCATGGGCACTGCCCATCTTATAGCCCCTAGGGGGATCTGCTCAGCCCTGGATGGGTGAGGTCCTCTCACACCTGCTCTTCCTAGGTGCCATTTTCACTGGCAATTAGACTGTGGGACAATTTATTGCTGGAGGGACAACACATGCTTACCACGATGGCCTATGTGGCATTGAAGGTGCATCAGAGTAAGTTCTCATGGACTTGAAGAGGCCAGGGCATTGGGGGTAGAGGAGCCGGGGTCCCTTGCTAATGCACAGTGAGCAGGACGTGGGTGTTGATGAGTTGTTCTGACCGCCCAGGGTCCTTTGGGGGACTCTAAGTGCACCCAAGGTCATCTCAACCTCAGTCCAGCACAGCCCATAGGGAGGCCTGGCCAAGGTCATTCCTCTGGAGTGTGGCACCTCCATGGTGGGATTGACACCCATTGGTGTCCACGGTTCACCCAACCCCTGCACAGGCCAGAGACAGGGGTCAGAGAAGCCGTGGGTGCTAGGTCATCCATGTGGCCCCTCCCAGCATGACACCCTCCCTCATGCCTAGAGCGCCTGCTGTCAATGTCCGGGGATGACCTTCAGGAGTTCCTCCAGGAGACACTGAAGAAAACCTGGACCCTGGACGATGATGTTGTCATCAAGAAGCTGCAGGACTGCAAGCGGGAGCTAGCCAAGCTAAAATGCCCCCTGCCTGCTGAAGGTGAGCCCAGAGCAGGTTTCAGGCAGCCCATTCTGCCTTGGGGGTGTCAGCAGTGGGAGGACCCAGGCCCTTGGCTCACTGCACCCTGGAGCCCAGATGCCCTGCTCTCCAGCCAGATGGCAGTGTCCCTTTCGGCCCTAGGGGCAGTCTTTCCCTCACTGGCCCCAACACAGGTGCAAAGCCTGATGCCCACAGCTGAACTCCCAGGATCCTCATAGGACAGAGGTGTGGCAGGACTCCCACCTGCATGTAGGATTGGCTACAGGGAAGTTTGGCTGTGGCCAACCCTGGGCCCTGAGGGTGAAAGCAGCCAGTCGCTCCATCTCTTGCAGTCACTGGAGAAGACCTGGAATGGGCCCAGGTCACCCTTTTGTGGGCATCAAATCCTACACAGAAGAGCAGCTCAGACCCAGAGGGAGGGACTGCAGGTCCCAGGGCAGAACCCAGAGTGCAGCTGAGGGCAATGGTGCCCTTGTCTCTGAGGGCACAGAGGCAGCATGACCAGCATCACCATCCTGCTGTGTGTGGCGATTGGAGAGTCCCTGTGCTTGTCCACGGCTGCTGCTTCCATAGGTGGTCTGAGCCCAGGTCAGCCATGCGGCACAGAAAGGCTGCAGAGCAGGTACTGGTGAGGCCCAGCTGTGCCTCCCAGCTGGTGCCGTCTCTATGTCTTCATGTGGCAGAGGCAGTGAGGTGAGTCTCCCAGCAGGGGAGTCTCCCAGAAGGGGTCACTGCTGTGTCGTTGGGGAACAGAGTCCCAAAGGCAGAGGATGCTGGATGTACCCAGGCACACTTTAAAGGAGAGCATCCCCTGTCACTGAGGGCCTTTCTGTGATGATCTTGCTGTCCCAAAGTCCCAGCTCTGACCACCAACACCTGAGGGGTCAGTTCATTCTAGCCATTTAGGAGTTACACAGACAGTCACACTAAGCTGGTTCCATGTCAGGGTACAAGAAAGCCTGATGTATCAGGCAACAAGAACTCCACTGAGTCCTGAATGGAAGGCAGGTACCCCAAACAACAGAGAGTGGGGCAGGGTGCTCAGGGCCCTTACACCCCTGGGGAGCTGTCCGGCTGGGCCAGCGGTGTCCCTACACTGACTTAGGCCTGGCTGCACACATGCTTCCCTCTGAGCTCAGCAGCCTAAAGCGTGTGCTGAGCATCACACCAGGTGACAGGGACCCCGCTGATCAAGTTAGGGCAGTGCACCCTGCAGGCCACGTATGGTGTCTGGTAAAGCAAAACTCGCCTGTTTTCCTCCCAGAAAAACCTGAAGCAGTTGGCAGCCCAACCAGGGGACGTGCCCGAATCTCACTGAAGAACATCTTTCCATCTATGGCCCTGAGGAGAAAGAACAGCATTCAGGAGAGCAAGGGGCGTCACCCTGAACCTGCAGCTCCTTCATGCCAGGAGCCCCCTGGGGATTCAAGTTATGACTCCCAGGCCAACCTAAAGAAAGATGTAGAGGAGGAGATGGGGAGTCTTGAGGAGAGCAGTACACAGTCACAGGACCAGGAGTGCCCTGAGGGTGCCTCGGTGCCTATACATGCCGCACACCTCCCAGGACCCCAGCACACCGTGCCAGATGCGCCAGGCCCACTCCGGCGCGGGCTCGTCAAAGTGCCCTTTCATGATGATAGTGATGAGGAGCCAGAAGAGGAAGGAAGCGTGGTGGAGGAGGAGGAACAGGTGGAGGAGGAGAAGGAGGGTGTGGAGGAAGAGGATGTAGAGGAGGAGGATGTGGAGCACAACTTTGTGGAGGAAGAGAACTTTGTGGAAGAGGAGGAGCCTGTGGAGGAGGAAGAAGAGGAGGAAGAGGAGGATGAATTTATGGAGGATGAAGAGGAGTTGCAGGAGTTTGAGGAGTTGGAGGAGGAGTTTGAGGAGGAGGAGGAGGAGTTGGAGGAGGAGGAGGAGGCTGGTGTGCGCCCTCGCTTTCCGAGCTTGCTGTGCGCCATTGTGCCGCTTGAAACCATACATGAAGAGGACGAGGAGGAATATAATGAGGACGATGCCTCCCCAGGGCCCTCGACCCCAGCCCTGTCTGAGACCTCTTCCGCATCTTTGATTTGCTCTTGCCCCGCATCCCCACGGAGCCTGCAGGGGAGGGGATTGCTGTTCGGAAGACGCTGCCTGTCAAACCCCGAGCTGCCTACCAGAGGCACAGTCTGCGAGCGCCTTGACCTGGCCAGCCAGCAGGGCTCCTTGGCCCCCAGCCAGGCTGTCCCAGCCCCCTGGGCCAGCCCCATGAGGAGAGAGCAGCAGCTTGAGGGCATTGTTGCTGCTCAATCCACAGGGCAGCTGGATGTTGTTGGGCTCCTGAAGGAGGGTGCCAGCCCCCTATGTGCCCAGCCTAGGCTGACCAGAAGCCTGCCCTCTGTTTATTCTGAGGCCTCCATGTTGGACAAGGCTCCCCTCCGGAGCTCGTGTCCCCCTATCCTGACCTGTCACCATGAATCATATTAGGCTGTGCAGCCAGTTGGTTGCAAAGGAAAATGTAAAGGAGGAAGATATGGAGCACAACTTTGTGGGGGAAAAAAAGAACTTTGTGAAGAGGAGGAGGAAATTATGGCAGAGGAGCCTGTGGAGGAGGAGGAAGAAGAGGAGGAAGAGGAAAAAGGATTTACGGAGGAGCCTGTGGAGGAGGAGGAAGAAGAGGAGGAGGAAAAAGGATTTATGGAGGAGCCTGTGGAGGAGGAGGAGGAAGAGGAGGAGGAAAAGGATTTACGGAGGAGCCTGTGGAGGAGGAGGAGGAAGAGGAGGAGGAAAAAGGATTTATGGAGGAGCCTGTGGAGGAGGAGGAGGAAAAGGAGGAGGAGGAAAAAGGATTTATGGAGGAGCCTGTGGAGGAGGAAGAAGACGAGGAGGAGGAAAAAGGATTTATGGAGGAGCCTGTGGAGGAGGAGGAAGAAGAGGAGGAGGAAAAAGGATTTATGGAGGAGCCTGTGGAGGAGGAGGAAGAAGAGGAGGAGGAAAAAGGATTTACGGAGGAGCCTGTGGAGGAGGAGGAAGAGAACTTTGTGAAAGAGGAGGGGAGGATTCATGGAGGAGGAACCTGTAGAAGAGGAGGAGGAAGACTTCGTTGAGGAGGAGGAGTCATTGTTGGAGATAGCACCCACTTCCCTGAGGAGGGAGATGATGTTTTGCTGGAGACCAGAATTCCTCTGGCTACCCACCACTCCACCATTAGGAGGAAACCTAGGACCTTTGGTGATTTAATATTGATTGATTCTTTTAATTGTTTGTTCAAATATTGATAATAAATTGTTTGCTTTGAACATGTTTCGTTTGATATTGGGATCCTCCCTACCCCCCACGAACACAGCTGCTACACAGATTCCCTGAGTGTTGCAAAAGGCCCACAAGTTTACCCAGAGAACTCATGGTGGAGGTGAGCTGAGCAAGGCTGGACCACAGAACTCACAGACAGGAATCCACCTGACACTTGCAGGAGCTGAAGCTGGGAAGAGGGGAGGTGGAGCAGGCTGCAGCACCTGCTGGTACAGGCAAAGGCCAGGACTGAGGCCAGACCAAACCAAGGAACGACACTGATGCCCCCCCAAGCATGTGTGAGGTCAGGCTGGGAGCCCCCTGGCAGGAGAATTTGGGGGAACTTCCCTATTAGGCTGCATTCCTGCTGGAGAGCGCAGGAGCCAGGGCTGGGGGTGGGTCACATGAGGCAGCTCTTCTTTACTCCTCAGTTTCTGTGGGGACAGGTTCTGGGGACAGACCAGGCTAGGACAGCCACAGAACTGATGGCATGCACAGGAAGTCAGGGCACAGTGTAGGGTGAGCCTGACTCTGCTAGGCTGCAACACCTGCCAGCGATAGCTGAGACTGCAGGTGGGCCACGCCAGGCCAGGTTGAAGCACACATCAGCACAAGCAGAACATGGGACTGGGAACAGGTCTGGTAGGGGTATTTTATTTACTCTCCTGCTGGGCTGCAGCTCCCACTGGTGAGTGCAAGAGTTGGGGATGTGGGCAGACCAGGCTGGGCAAGGCTGAAACACCATTTGTAACACAGCATACATGTGGGCTAAGTCAGGGGCAAGCCAGAATGGGCTGGGCTCCAGCACCCACTCATACTTGCAAGAGCCAAGATGGATGTGGGACAGGCAAAGCTGCAGCATCCACTATATCACGTGAACACAATGTCTGGGAGTTGGGAAGACTGGGCAAGGCTGTGGCATTCACTGGCAAAGGTCAGAATAGGTAGTGGCAGTTGTACTATGCCTTAGTATCTGCTGATGAGTGCTAGGACTGGGGGCTGGTCGTCCCATGTTGGGCCGCAGCACCCACTGGCATACATAAAATCCATAAGATCCATTGCTGGGAACAGGCCTGATAAGGACTTGAGGAACTCCCCTGCTAGGCTGCAGCTCCCATAATTGAATGCCAGATGCAGGGCTAGGGACAGGACATTCTAAGCTGACCACAGCACCCAGCATCCTATGTGTGAGGCTTGTCTGGGGGTGGGCCGAGCTGGGCCAGTCTACAGCACACATTGGCATGAGCAAGATCCACAATGGGGCTCAGGCCAGGCTGCCTCCTCTCCCTGTCCCAGTTGTCACCTCAATAACTGAGCCCCCCACACACCCTCGCCCCTTCCCCATATCTAAACACATGAATACACAAATACAAATATAACCTCATACATGGCTCTATTCATACACAATCACATAAATACATACCTTTGTAATATATACATATACATACCTACACTCACACACATATACATGAGTGAGTACCCCATCCCTTGCCCTGGTTCCCTTTCCCCACCCTGTCTCCCCTTGTCTCTCCTTTCCCGTCTCCCTCTCTCCCCCTTCTTCCTCCCTCCTCTCCTGTCCCCCCATGTCCCCTCTATACCCGCGCCCCCTCACACAACCACGCCCCTTGCCCATATCTAAACACATGAACACACAAGTAAAAACTCACAATGCCTACATTCACACATATAAATACATAAATATATACCTTTAAAATACAGACATGTAGACACCTACATTCACACACACATATAAGTGAATATCTCATTCCTTGCCCTGGTTTCTTGCCTCTCCCCACCCCATCTCCCCTCATCCCTCCCTTTCCTGTCTCTCTGTCTCGCCCTCCCTATGCAACTCCATCTGCAGAAAAAAAAATTATCTTAATCAATAAAAACATCTTTAACATTTTTATTGGAAAAGCAGATTTATAGAGACAAGGACAGACAGAAAGAGAGGTTTTACCTTTGCTGGTTCACTCCTCAAATGGCCAGAATGGCCCCAGTTGAATCCATCCAAACCCAGGAGTTTCTTCTGCAGGGTCCCAAGGCTTTGGGCCTTCCTCTGCTGCTTTCCCAGGCCACAGGCAGGGAGCTGGGTCTGAAATGGAACAGCAGGAACTTGAACTGCCGCCCACATGTAGGATGCAGGTACAAGGAAGCATCAGATTTAGTGCCCCCACCCCCTACCCTTCCAGATGGCCAGAGGCCATGCAAGAGCCCCCACCCCACCAGGGCCTCTCGGGAAGCCAGGAGACTGGGGGCCCGCCCTAGGCCCCCCTCGACCTGGCCTGGGGAAGGTGTCCCGACCCAGACGGGAACAATGACCTCACCCCAACCCTTCCAGGTGGCCGGGGGCCGCTAAAAGTGGCCAGCGATCTGGGTTGGAAAAAGCGCCCAGACGCCCCACCCCCAGGAGTCTGGGGGGAGGACCCCAGAAACGGGCCGCGGAAGGCGCCCCTACTCCTACCCTTACCAGCGGCCCGACCACAGCCAGGGAAGGCGCACCCCAACCCCGACCGGGGAACGCCCTCCCACCCCCTACCAGCCCAAGCGGCCAGGCGCCCACCCCAGTGTCCCCCGACCCGGGCCTGCGAAGGCTCCTCCACCCCCTCCCCTTCCAGGCAGCCGGGCCTTCCGAGCGGCCCCGACCAGTGCCTTGGATCTCCATTGCCTTTTTTTCTTTAAGATTTTAATTTTGTTAGAAATTTAGACAGAGACGAAGATTCTCTGTCACTGACTTACAGTTTAGCGCTCCTCAGTTTTTCCTTTCTGGCCGCACTGGAAGTCGGCCATTGCTGAACACGCTGGGGTCACGTAGGTGACGTTCCCGCGTTGACGACGGGGTCACACACACGCTGGGGTCACGCAAGCGTCAGGGTCACTCACAGTTCAGTCGACGCCCGGACTCCGAGGTGAGCAGATGCAAGGAAGCCCAGGTAAGCCGCGGATGGGATAGTCAGTGTGGAGGCCCGGCCGGGGTGGAGAGTCAGCGGGTCTGGGTGGAGGGGCTCCCGGCCGGGGTGGAGGGTTCGCGGGTAGGACAGAGGGGCACCGGGCGGGTTGAGCGGCACAGGGTCTGGGTGCAAGTTCACCGTGCTGGGGCGGAGGATCACCGTGCTGGGGCGGAGGGCTCCCGGCTGGGGCAGAGGGTCACCGGGCCGGGGTGGAGGGCTCGAGGCTAGGACAGAGGGGCGACGGGCCAGGGTGGAGGGGCACCTGGCCAGGGTGGAGGGGCACCTGACAGGAGTGGAAGATCACCGGGCCGGGGTGGAGGACTCGCAGCTAGGACAGAGGGGCACCGGGCCGGGGTGGAAGTTCACCTGACTGGGGTGGAGAATCACCGTGCTGGGGCGGAGGGTTACCGGGCTGGGGTGGAGGATCACCGGCCTGGGATAGTAAGTGCTAAGGGCCTGGGCTGGGATGGAGGGGCTCCAGGTCTGGGTGGAGGGTCACTGGGCTGGGTTAGTCAGCGCTGAGGGCCCGGGCCAGGGTGGACGGCTCGCAGCTAGGACAGGGGGTTAGCGGGCTGGGGTGGAGGGTACCGAGCTAGAGGGTGACCGGGCTGGGGTGGAGAGGCACCTGACCGGGCTGGGGCGGAGAGTCACTGGGCCGGGGTAGAGGGTCACTGGGCTGGGACGGGCAGTCACCTGGCTGGGATGAAGGGTCACCTGGCTTGGGTAGAGGGCTCCCAGCTGGACTGAGGGTCACCTAGCTGGGACTAAGGGTCACCAGGCTGAGGCACAGGGTTCCCGGATGGGACAGAGGGCTCCCGCTCCCGACAGATGGGGTGGAGGTCACCGGACTAGAGTGGAGGCTTCCGGCTTGGACAGGCTGGGAAGGACGGTCCTGGCTGGTGCAGTGTGATGACCCGGCCACTCCAGATCACCCATGTCCCCAGCCTCAGCTCCTTTTTCGTCATTTTTTTGAGGTGGTTGTTGTTGTTGTATGCTATACTTTGCTATTATATGTTATGCTTGTGTTTATGCTTATGGCTGAGCTATGCTTATGGCTATACTATGCTTGTAGTTATGGTATGCTTATGGCTTTATTATGCTTACGACTATGCTTGTGGCTGTGCTTTTGGCTAAGCCATGCTTATGGCTATGCTTTTGCCTAGGTTATTCTTTTGGCTATGCTATGGTTATGCTATGCTGTACTTTTGGTTATGCTATGCTATGCTTATGGCTATGTTATGCTTTATATTGTGCTTTTGGCTATGCTTATGGTCATGCTACGCTTATGGTTATTGTACGCTATGCTTACGGCTATACTATGCTGTGCTTATGGCTATACTATGCTTATGGCTATGCTTATGGCTGTGATATACTATGCTTATCGCTGTGCTATGCTTATGGCTATGCTGTGCTTATGGCTGTGATATACTATGCTTAGCGCTGTGCTATGCTTATGGCTATGCTGTGCTTATGGCTATGTTATGCTTAAGGCTATGCTATTCTATGCTGTGCTCTGTTATGCTATGCTTAAAGCTATGCTGTGCTATGCTATGCTATCATATACTATGGTATGCTATGGTATGGTATGCTATGCTATGCTGTACTATGGTATGCTGTGGGGTGTTATGCTATGGTATGGTTTGGTATGGTATGGTGTGCTGTGCTATGATATTGTATGCTATGCTATATGCTGTATGGTATGAGCTGTGCTATGCTATATTCTATATACAGTGCTATACTCTGCTCCCAGTTTTCTCCCAAATAGAGGGCTGCATGGCAGGGGCACACTGTGTCGTGTGTACACTGTGGACATATGTAGGATTTGGTTATGTGAGCTCTTGGTCGCATTTGTGCAGGACCAGCAACAGCCGTAACTTGGTTCCTGAGCACTGGGGTCCTTGGGGTGGGACGGACAATGCAGTTTCGTTTGATATTGGGATCCTCCCTACCCCCCACGAACACAGCTGCTACACAGATTCCCTGAGTGTTGCAAATGGCCCACAAGTTTACCCAGAGAACTCATGGTGGAGGTGAGCTGAGCAAGGCTGGACCACAGAACTCACAGACAGGAATCCACCTGACACTTGCAGGAGCTGAGGTTGGGAAGAGGGGAGGTGGAGCAGGCTGCAGCACCTGCTGGTACAGGCAAAGGTCAGGACTGAGGCCAGACCAAACCAAGGAACGACACTGACCTCCCCCCAGCCCCCCCAAGCATGTGTGAGGTCAGGCTGGGAGCCCCCTGGCAGGAGAATTTGGGGGAACTTCCCTATTAGGCTGCATTCCTGCTGGAGAGCGCAGGAGCCAGGGCTGGGGGTGGGTCACATGAGGCAGCTCTTCTTTACTCCTCAGTTTCTGTGGGGACAGGTTCTGGGGACAGACCAGGCTAGGCCGGCCACAGAACTGATGGCATGCACAGGAAGTCAGGGCACAGTGTAGGGTGAGCCTGACTCTGCTAGGCTGCAACACCTGCCAGCGATAGCCGAGACTGCAGGTGGGCCACGCCAGGCCAGGTTGAAGCACACATCAGCACAAGCAGAACATGGGACTGGGAACAGGTCTGGTAGGGGTATTTTATTTACTCTCCTGCTGGTCTGCAGCTCCCACTGGTGAGTGCAAGAGTTGGGGATGTGGGCAGACCAGGCTGGACAAGGCTGAAACACCATTTGTAATACAGCATACATGTGGGCTAAGTCAGGGGCAAGCCAGAATGGGCTGGGCTCCAGCACCCACTCGTACTTGTAAGAGCCAAGATGGATGTGGGACAGGCAAAGCTGCAGCATCCACTATATCACGTGAACACAATATCTGGGAGTTGGGAAGACTGGGCAAGGCTGTGGCATTCACTGGCAAAGGTCAGAATAGGTAGTGGCAGTTGTACTATGCTTTAGTATCTGCTGATGAGTGCTAGGACTGGGGACTGGCCGTCTCATGTTGGGCCGCAACATCCACTGGCATACATAAAATCCATAAGATCCATTGCTGGGAACAGGCCTGATAAGGACTTGAGGAACTCCCCTGCTAGGCTGCAGCTCCCATAATTGAATGCCAGATGCAGGGCTAGGGACAGGACATTCTAAGCTGACCACAGCACCCAGCATCCTATGTGTGAGGCTTGTCTGGGGGTGGGCCGAGCTGGGCCAGTCTACAGCACACACTGGCATGAGCAAGATCCACAATGGGGCTCAGGCCAGGCTGCGTTGGACCACAACACGCACCAGTTCACATGAGGGCTTAAGTCGGAGGGAGTGGTCAGGTAGCTGCTGCACCCATCAGCAAGAGTTAGCACTGGGATCGGGCAGGTGGAGCCAAGCTCTAGCATCTGTTGGCCAGTGCCAAGCTGGGCATGCCATCTCAGACTAGGACACAATACTCACTGACATGTGGAAGACCCAGCAGTAGGAGTGGGCCTGCTAGGGGAATTTCAGTGACTCATTTGTGGGGCTGCTGTTTCCACTGCTGAGCATGAGAGCTGGGACTGGGGATGGGCTGGTCTGGAGACAGGCCAGGTTGAGCTAAGATACAACACCCATGACTGCACACGAGCCAGATGCATGCAGGACAGACTAGGCTGCAGCACATGCTGGCACACGCAAGAACCGGGCTGGGGGCTGACCTGTTGGAGTTTATGGGGAGTCACCTTGACTAGGCCACAGCAACCACTGGTGTGTGTGAAGACCAGGCCTGTGGCTGACTGGCCTGGGCTAGGCTGCAGCACCCAGCAGTTCACATGAGATGGGGCTTGGGGCAGAACTGACCAGGCAGCTGCATCCTCTGATTTGTGTACTGGCTGCTGCAGGTGATGTCTGAACACGACCCTGTACACACAAGTCAAGTCTGAGGTCAACTCAGGTGAGGTTTCTTGGGGACTCCCCAACTAGATGGCTGGACTCCAACCCTGACGGCAGGGAAAATCATAATGTATGTGTCTGACCTTGGAGTGCATGTGTTGGAACTGGGCTTCCTCAGTTGCTGACATCTATGCAGTTAACAGCAGGCCCACGTGCCCATGGGGAACATAACAGCCACCTCATCTAGGCCAGGAAAGGACACTGAGGGCCTCTGCAGAGGCTGGAAAGCAGGACCAGTCTCCTGAACAAGCTTTGCACCATGTGCCAGGGTCTGTGCATGCACTAAGGTGGGCTTTGTTAGCCAATAGACCGTGGGAAGATTTTCTCAACCCTGGAGTAACAAAGGCAACAATGTCTCAGAATTATTAGAAACATTCAAGTAACACCCTCACAACACTCAGAGTCCCAAAGTTCAATGCAAGGATGCTATTTAAAAAGTTATAGCATGTAAGATTCATTTATTATTATTTTTTTTGGAAAGTCAGTATATACACAGGAGGAGAGACATTGTAGACATTTGTGCCAAGGGAGACATTGTAGGAGACAGGGAATGGAAAGTTACCCACTGGCATACATTTGGCAGGGGTCGGGGGAAGACCAGGCTGAATCTGTCCACAAATGAGGACTGGGATTGGATGCACTGAGGCGGGCCAGACCCCAACACCCTCTGGTGTCCTGGAGGACCAGGATAGATGTGGGATGGACTAGGCTAGGTCTCAACCCCCTACTGAGCCATGTGTGAGCCATATGTGGGTATGGACAAACCATGGCTGGGCTGAAACATCCAACAGCAAGGACCAGTTTGGGTTGAAGGCCAGTCAGGAAAAGGCACTGTTCCTGCTATCACAGGAGGTGGACTGAGTAGGGCTGTCTCATGGGTCCACTGGTAAGCGTGAAACCTGGCATTGGGAGAGGTTCTGATGGAGGAGCCTGGGCAACTCCTCTGGCAGGACACAGATCCAGCAGGTAAGCACAAGAAACTTGATAGGAAACAGTCCAGAACAGGGCATGGAAAGTTACCCACTGGCATACATTTGGCAGGGGTCAGGGGAAGACCAGGCTGAATCTGTCCACGTCATCCACTGGCAAATCCAAGCCCCAGAACAGTGTGGGTCCAAACGGGTTCGGTCGCAACAAAGACTAGTGCACAATACGGAATGCCAAGGTGAGGTTGCCCGTACCGGAAGGGACCACAGCACCCAACCAGCAAGCATGATAACCAGGTAGGGGGCAGAGCTAGCAGGGGAATAAGGGGTGGTTCCTTTGCTGGACAGCTACTCCCGCTGGAGAGCGTGGGCTGGGAAGGGGGCAGAGCAAACTAGGCAGGGCTACAATACCTGTGCGCCTCATGTGGACTAGATCAGGGAAAAGCCAGGCTGGGCTGATTATTCCTACTGGTGCAAACAAAATTAGAGTGGGTGAGGGTTGTTTGGGCTTAGCCACAGCATCAGCTGGTAGAAGCTGGCACTGGGGGCTAGTTCTGTCAAGTCAAACCACAGAACTATCTGGAGAGTGTATAATCTGGGAGTGGGAGATACCTGGGAGGGAAATAGTAGTTTCCCCCCTCTTGGGTTACCAATGCCTTGGGAGGGCATAAAACTACTACAGGGGCTGGGGTGGAATGGGGTGTGGGACAGACTGGACTACTGCTACACATACTGGCAAACCAGGGTAGGGGGCGGGCCTGGTGGGGGTTATTGCGGGTCTCTCCAACTAGGCTGCAGCTCCCACTGGTTTACATGAGGGCCGAGTATGCGCTGGGCAGAACCAGGCTGGACTGCAGCACCCATTGGTTCCAGTGGAAGTCGGGAGTGAAAACAGAACCAACCCAGCAATTGCAACCACCAGCTGATCAGGGCGATGGACTGTGTCAGGCCCTGTACTTGCTAGCACATACAAGAATCTGGTTTGAGAATACCTCAGACAAAGTTTCTTTGGAGATCTGCCCAATCTAAATGCTGGACTCAGAACCCAAACCAAGAAAAGAGAGAAGACAGAACAGGCCAACCAACCGTCTCAGCTATATCTTGGCAGCGAAATACAGGGCAAACAGAGACTCTATGATGGATTAGGTCAATCAGTGGATTCTTCAAAGACCTCATGGTGCTTGGAGTGGCAAGATTGGCAGCGATTCATAACTGTTGAAATATCAAAACCACTTGAGCAAGAACCTCAGAGCATACCCTACATCCGGGACCTGGGGAGGGTGGGAAATTGGGTGGACCTTCGCCCTTAATACCCCCCTTTTAAAATGAAGGAAACAATGTGGAAAAATAATAGTCTTACCTACGTTCCTGTAGCCCTTGAACCTTTTTACCCTAATTAACTATTATACCAAAAAAAAAAAAAATACTTATTTTGCTTTAGTGAGATGGAACAAGGAAGGAAAGAAGGAGGAAGTGAAGGAAAGATGGATGGATGGATGGATGGAGGGAGGGAGGGAGGGAGGGGTGGAGAGAGAATCATCTTCTTTATGTTGGATCAGTGCCAAACTGGCTGCAATGAGCAGAGCTGAGCTGTTGTGAAGCTGGGAGCCAGGAGCTCCTTCCGGATCACCTATGTGGTTGTAGGCCCCAAGCATTTGGGCCATCCTCCCATGCTTTCCCAGGCCATTGGCATGGAGCTGGATTGAAACTGAAGCAGCCAGGATTTCAACTGGGGCCCATACAGGATGCTGGTACTGCAGGTAGAGGATTGGCTTGCTATGTCATGACGCGATCGCTAAAAGAATTTTAATTTACCTTACAAGGCCTGGTGAAGGAAATATAGCTTTGTAATCTCCAATGTTGGAATCCAAAACATTTTTTTTTCTCAGAATTTCTAATTGTTCATGATATATTTGGACAAATGGCAACTCAGGGTTCACAAAGAATGTATAAATGTTTATTTGGCAACACAAAAGCAGTATGATGTAGCACATTTATTTTAAGTAAAATAGATATCTTACAAAATTGTATAGGAGCTCTGTGCAATGCCCTGTTATATAAATCCTCATCTTAGATGAATCAGGATTTTATATTGGCAACATTTCTAGTCCTGGCTGCTCCACTTCCCATCCAGCTCCATACATATGGCCTGGGAAAGCAGTGGAGGATGGCTCAAAGCCTTGGGATCGTGCACTTGCATAAGCGACCCAAAGGAAGCTCCTGGCTCCTGGCTTTGGGTCGGCTCAACTCTGGCCATCGTGGCCACTTGGAGAGTGAACCAGCAGACAGAAGTTCTTTTTCTCTGTCTCCTTTTCTCTGAAAATCTAAGTTTCCAATAAAAATAAGTAAATCTTTAAAATCAGACATTATCAACCTCATTGATGGCTAAAGGTTCTTTTTCAAGCAACAGAAGTGAATGGGAAGAAAGAAAAGGCAGGATGTGTGCACCAGTGCATGGGGTAAATGTATACTCAGAACACACCCTTGTGGTCTTTGGAAGGGCTGTCAGGAGTTGATCCAAAGGCATGGCTGAGCCCTGGAACTTCTAGCAAGCTCTGAGTAAGGATTTTGATTCTGAGCAGAGAGAGCCTGCAGTTCATAGTGATGGTCCAGGGGCCAGCATTGTTGCACAGTGGATGAAGCCATATGCTGTAATACTAGCGCTGCTTTGGATTGCAGCTGCTCCACTTCCATCCCACCTGCCTACTACTATGCCTGGGAAAGCAGCAGAACACAGCCCAAGTGCTCTGGCCCCTGCACCCACATGGAGACCAGAATGGAGTTCCAAGGTTCTGGCCCAGCTCCATTCACTGGGCACATTTTAAATACAATCCACTAATCTTTAAAAATGAGAAAGGATGGCCCACTTTTAGTCTCCTGGCATCCCACTAACAATGATGGCAGTGGCTTTCCAGGGACCTGCGTCCTTAAGATGGACGTGGGCACAGCGGCCACCTGTGTGGAGCTGGATGGGCTTCCTGCAGGTGGAATTCACGTCTCCAGCAGGAGGGAGCCCCCAGGCTCTCATGCTCCCTCCAACTCTGGTCAGTGCAAGCAGGTCACTGGAGCGCCGATGATGACAACCTCCTGCCCCCATTCTCCATTATTAGGCTTTGATTTTATCTTTGATGCTTATGTTGTTGAGAAGAATGTATGTCCATGAGGACCACTGATTAGAGTGGGTAGGGGATAGTTAGGACAAATACTTCCAATTCTTTTTTCCTTTGTTTCCTGTAACTTAAGGTGTGGGGGAGGGGAAGGGAAGGAGTCACTCCTAAAATTAGCAACCAGAGATAGGGGATGACCACCTGATTTCATCTTAGAAACCCTGATGTGGAGAAGCATATCTGAAGGTATTGCTTGAGAGGTTTTGATAGTTCTGCAATGTTCTTGGTTTCACTGCTCCAGGGTTGAGAAAAATTTCCAAGGTGTATTGGCTGACAAAGTCCACCTTAATGCATTCATTTGCCCAGACACATGCTGCCACTACTTGGCCTGAAGACTGGTCCAACCTGTTCTGCTTTTCAGTTTCTGATGGCATTCAACATCCTCTGCAGACCTAAATGTGTTGGCTGCCATGTCCCTCATGTGCATCCAGGCATGCCATCCATTGCATAGGCATCAGCAACTGAGGAGGCTGAGTCCCAACACATGCATCTCAAGGTTGGACCACAAAATCCCTGTGGCCAGAGTTTTGAGCCCAGCTGTCCAGTTGGGGCTCCCACAAGAGACCATCTAGAGTGACTTCAAACCTTATTCTTGTGCGTGCTAGCTAGTGCACGGTCTGGTTCAGTCCATCACCTACATCACCCTATGCACACACTGGTGACTGTAGCTGATGGTCACTTCTGTTTCCAGCCCCATGTCTTAACCAGCCCCCACAAAACCAGCCCTTATTTACACCAGTAGGAACTGCAGTCTACTTGGGGTGGTCTCCAATTACCCCACCAAGTCTGTGCCCATACCCTGCTCCTATATGTGCCACTATGTGCAGGAAACTAGTCCATTCCATCCCAAATCCCATCTGATCTCATACACGTCTCTGGGTGCTGTGGCTCAGCTCAGTCCACCCCAGACCACAACACAGCCCACACATATGCCAATGGATGCTGCCACATTGTCCGGCGTAGTCCATCCCCAACCGTGGCACTCATGCTCACCAACAGGAACTACAAGCCCAGCACAGGAATGCCCACAGTTTCTCTACTGGGCCCACTCCTAGCCCTGAATCTTGCACTTTCCAGGCATATTGCTGTATAGCTGGACATGACTTGCATCCAGTCCTGTGGAAAACCCTGCCAATCTAAAATCCAAACTACTACTAATAATAATGACAGGGTAAAAAAAGATAAAAGAAAACCCTGGCCAGCCTGCACTTATCTTGGCCCTTGCATGGTGGCCTAGCCTAGCCCTGCCCTTCCCCAAACCCAGCTCACATGCAGGCTGGTGGATGTTGTAGCCCTGCACTGGCTAATCCTGCCCTCTTCCAGTTCTCATGCTCACCAGTTGGAGTAGTGGCCCAGCAGGGGAGCCCCCACAACCCTACCAGCAGGTTCACTGCTAGCCCTGGCTCTTGTGTGTGCCAGCAGATGCTGTTGCCCAGTCTGGCTTGACAGGTTTAGCCTTGGCTTTTGCTAGCATGTGCTGCAGTATGGCTCTGTCCAGCCTGCTCCTAGCCCCAGCTTATGATGGCAGGGTCCACAACCTTGTCAAACCCAGTCAATCCCCAGGTCTTTCCCTCACATGAACTGGTGGGTGCTGTGTTCCAAACCAGCCCAACCTGCACCTTGTCGTGGTCCTGGCTCTTGCACCTACTCGCGGGTGCTACAGACTTACCCACACTTGCCCAACCCCCAGCCCCAGTTAACCTGAAGACCTGGCACATATGTATACTGATGGATATTGTGGTCCAGCCTGGCCTGGGATGGATATTGTGGTCCAGCCTGGCCTGGGATGGTCCTGAGCTTTGGCTCTTGCATGCACCAGCAGGAGCTGCAGCCTTACAGGGGAGTTCTGCAAGTTCCTCTATCACACCAGCTCACTTGATCTCATGTGTGCTGGTGTGATCCTGGGCCAGCCTGACATCGTCTGTCCCATCTGGACACTTGTCAGTGGATGCTGCAGCCTGTCCTGTTCTGGCCTGCCCCCAGTCCCTGCTTTGGCTGGAGGGTTCTGTGGCCTAGCCGTGCCCAGCCTATCCCCATCTTAGCTCTCATGTGAATTAGCAGCTTAAGTAGCCTAGCCTGATGTGGTCCATAGTCAATCCTTGGTGCCAATGAGCAGTGCAGTCCTGCCTGGTTTTGCCCACCCCCATGCCAGCTCTCATGCTCACCAGTTAGAGCTGCAGCCCAGTACGGCAGTTCCTCAAGGTTCCCCACCAGGCTTGCTCCTAGACCCAGATCTCACACGTGTGTTGGCCGGTGCTAGTCCCTGCCTAGCATAGTCCACTCCTAGTCCCAGCCTTTGCATGTTCTGGTGGGTGCTGTGACCTGGGACAGTTTGACTTGCTTCTGTTCCTAGTTCTCATGTCAGTGACTTCCGTGGCCATGCCTAGCTGAACCCATCACCACCGCCAGCTCTTACACAAACCAGTGCACTCTACAGACCCACAGGGTGACCTCAATATGCCCTACAGAATCTGACCCCAGAACCGGCTCTCAGGTCAAATGGCCACAGAATCCTGAGTGCAAGATGACAGTGAGGTAAGAGATTCTTCAAGGTCCATTGAATATGTGACTCCAACCCAGGTTTCAGTCCAGGCTCCTGTTGGTTTATCACAGGAGACAGACATTGACAGCAAATAAGAAAACAGACCCTCATTTAATTTTTTTTACAGTGCTCTTTGCTGTACTTTTGTATTTACACTCAACACATATTACATCTATAAGTTTAAGGGCAAATAGTGCACCTTCAACATTAACTGTTCCAGTGCTGTTAAAAGCTCCCTTTCCTCCAAGTGGAGCAGCTCAGCAACACTCCTAAGTAACCCAGTGCTCACTTGCTACATTGAAGCTGCCTGGAGCTCCAAAGACTGACATCAACCCTACAGCTGCAGTAGCTTGCTTCAGCTCAGAAAGAAAAGGATACAATCAGAGTTTGACTTGGGCTTGGGAGCAGGCAGACTCCAGTGGGGGGAGAAACACACCCTTGATAAAGCTCCCCAGGGTCACACTACTGGAAGTCTCACATTGTGGTTGGTCTCCATCTCACTCTGCATCCTCCAGACTGGAGTCCTTAGCCATACACATTCCATATATGTACATACATAGACAAGGAAGCTTTATTCCCACACATGGAGATGGCAAGCCTGGGACTAAGGCTCGGAGTGTGTGTCAGTGTCACTCCAGAGCTCGCATCCCATATGGAGGTCTCTTAGAGCCTTGCCTGCTCTGCTTCTGATTCAGATCCTTATGGTCTGGGAAAGCTACAGAGGACTGCCGTAGGTCATTTTCCCTGTACCCATGAGGGACACCCAGAGGAGGCTCCTGAGCTCTGGCTTCAGACTGGCCCAACATAGGGCATTGCATCTATTTGGGGAGAGAGCCCACCAGATGGATCTGTGTCCCTCTAACCCTTTCAAGTAAAATAGTGTATTCCCAATGAATTCAGGATAACAAACCTGAGCAAATCAGTTCCAGAAGGAACAGACACAAGCATAATAAAGGTCATCTATTAATATGTCAGATGGGGTCAGACTGGAGGCTTCTAAGATCTGCAGTAAGACAAGGCACCTCCTGTCATTGAAATCATGACACACAGGGCCCCCAGTCTCAGAGCAGGTGGCACAAGGAAGGGGAGATGGGCATCCACTTAAAAAAGGACGATGCCACACTGTCCCTCTGGGAGTGACAGCATTTCTATGCACATAACACATGACAGGGAGTCAACTAAAACCTTGAGAACTAAAAGATGAAAGTAGCACCATCCAAAAGTACCATGCAAACATTAGCAGGCCTAATGAGGGAATTAGTTGAAATCAAGCAAGTAGCCCAACTCCAATCATTATCAAAATACTTAGCAGTAAACTTAACCAATAGACTAAACATCTATCCAATAGAGAATATAGGATGTAATGCGCAATCTTGAAAGAAACAAAGAATCAAATTGTACCTGCGGTTCACAGGCTGGAAGAATCAATGCGGTAAAACGTGCACATGCCCCATAGCAGTGTGCAGACTCTACCTAATCTCTTTCAAAACAGAAATGACATGTTGTGTTGCAGAGAAGTGGAAAATTCACCACTGAAATTGTGTGAACGGAAATGACCGCACAGCAGTCCACAGGGTCCCGAGTGAGCTATGGCCACGAAGCACCCTCCTTTCCTGTCCCCTAAAGTGCCTCTCCTGGCACTGTCCCAAGTCACTTCAGGCATCACTTCTGGTGCTGACCTGTGCAGGTGCTGACTCCTTGTGTTCCTGGATGAGGCCTGTGGCCCAGAAAGTGGGGGTGACCTTCTCAGGCCCTTCCTGTGCCCAAGATACAGAGGAACCTCCAGTGAGGTGCCTGGCTCACACCCCGCACTGCCTGTGCCTTCAAAGGAGTCATTCCATGGTGGCCATTTCACAGAGGAAGGCCTCAGCTGCCTGAGCTGTGTCTTCCAGTGCCTGTGGTCATGGACCTGCAGCCTGCCTGGCCAGCAGCATCAGGACCATGTTACCTCCCCTGTAGACCTGCCAAGCAGGAGGTTAGTCTCTCAGCCTTCTTCCTGCAACAAGCTTTTTCTTTTTCTTCCCCCAAGATTTATTCATGTTTGTTTGAAAAACAGATTTCCGAACAGAAGGAGAAATAAAGAGTTGTCTTAGACATCTGCTGACTTATCCCTAAATGACTGCAATGGCCAGAGATGAGCCACTATGAAGCCAGAACTTTTTCTAGGTATCTCCCATGGGTGCAGGTTCAAGACTTGGACCATCCTTCAAAGAGCTGGATCAAAATGGAACAACTGGGACAAGAAATGATGCCCTTATGGGATACTAGGACTTGGAAGCAGAAGATTAGCCTGTTATATCAATAGGCCAGAGCCCAGCAATTGGTTCCTACAAATGCCTTGGCAGTACCGCATTCAAGAGCTGAGTAACTGGCACTGGACCGCTGAGGAAACTCATGAGAAAAGGCAGCGGCAATACTGCCTCCCACTGCCCAAGTCTCTCTCTCTCTCTCTCTGCTTTTTGTTTGTTTGCTTGTTTTTGACTGTGTCAAGGATATTTATTCATCATTTATCATTTCCCTTTGAAGTGGAATATAACTTCTGCTTGAAATACAATCATTGGAAATTATAATCAACCTCTGGATTTTTTTCTTCCTTTAACAAGTTCATTTCTCTAGCCCACGCTGATAACAGAATGGCTAGATATCAGTATTTTTCGGAATTATATGAAGTAATCAATACAGTCTCTCTTATTTAACACTGTATGTATATGGGCAATCTTTATATTTGGTTATATATATTTTAAAGTATTCTTATGATTTCAAAAATTTCATATTAGAGTTTATGTCAAATATAAAGCATTAAGTACTTTGGTTATGTATTTCTCGTTGAAAACCTCATTTGCCTTTCCATTTGTTAAGACATTTGTTTTATATCCATTAATGAGATTAAGTAGTTTTGTTCATGTAAGTCGTAAGACTTTAAAAACTGCTCCTACAGTGTATAAATTTATACAGGCATGCTTCATCGCAGCTACTCAATTTCCCTTAATTTTATGGAATGCCTTATTGGATCTATAACATTACATCAAATATGTGATTTTATATAAACATGTGTAATTTGTATGTGTTCTTCCAGGAGTATAGATCTATTTCCTTTGTATCATAATCACATATACATTATGCAGATAAGGGCCATTGTTGTTTCATGGCAGGCAAAGCTTCTACCTGCAATGCTGGCCCCTGCCAACTACATGGGAGACACAGATGGAATGTCTGCCTCTTGGCTTCAGACTGGCCCAGCTGTGGCCACTGTTGATATCTGAGAACTGAACCAGCTGAACCTCTTTCTCTCTCCTCCCCTTTCTCTTTCTCTGTGTGTGTCCTTCTCAACAACCCTGATTTTCAAATAAATGAGTATTATCTTTCCTATCTATAATTCAAGTACATGGTTGATAATCCTACTTTACTGAAACCTGTTCTATTTTATAGCGAATGACTCAATGTTAATATATAGTTCATAATGAAGCCAATGACAATGTTATTATACTACCAACTCTGTGTACTCCCAAATGTCTTACTAGTAATTAGGCAATTTTTCCCCCCAAGTCAGAGTAATCACCAGGTTTTTGTATGTGAGATTAGAATACGAGTTCTGGAAAGATTCTTTTGTTTTATGACACAGTTTCACAGGCTCTCAGACCCCCCAACCCTTCCCCGTGCCCTCCCCCCATGTTGGATTCCTCCACGTTCTCGCAGTATTACAGTTCATCGCGAGCATGTACCGTGCATAGAGTCCAGCCTCTCATTGTCCCGATTAAGTTCAACAGTTTCCTTGGGAGACCATCCCTGGTCTGAAAGTCGAGCTGGCAGAATATCACCCCCTCCAATGAAAGACCACAACATAACATCGACAACCATTTACAACACTATGGAGTTAACTGACATGGTATTGAGTGACCAATATAATAGAAAATGCAAGTTCGTAACCACATCCTGTGAGTACTTCATTGACATTTCCATTTTAGTTTGTACACAACCTGCTATTTTAAGGATGCTCTACACCTTAAAATGGTTATAGGGCACTATTCAGCTGTCTCGTGTCTATTTTCATTTTTATATTTAGCAGTTTGTAGTATTGAAGCATGATTTTTACTGACCTTGGTGAATTTTGGGATGGTACAAACAGGCTTCTAATTCTAAAAAGGCATATGTTAACAATTAAGGCACAGAACAGTTTTGGGAGGGGTGTGCAGAGAAATCTTTAATACCTTAGTGAGGAGTACCTAATTTTTGTGTCCTGCCTCGGAAGTATATGTGAGTCCAAGCTGACAGTTTCCTGTGTGTTCTAAACTTTCCTTATTGGTCTCTCTCTAATCTAATATATATAAAATTTTAAAAGATTTATTTTATTTTTACTGCAAAATCAGACATACAGAGAGGAGAGACTGAGAGAAAGACCTTCCGTCCAATGATTCACTCCCCAAGTGACCACAACGGCCAGTACTGCGCCGATCTGAAGCCAGGAGTCAGGAGCTCCTCTAGGTCTCCCACGTGGGTGCAGGGTCCCAAGGTCTTGGGCTGTCCTCAACTGCCTTCCCAGGCCACAGGCAGGAAGCTGGATGGGAAGCAAGACCACCGACCAGAACCAGCAACCATATGGGATCCTGGTACATTCAAGGCGAGGACTTTAGCCACTAAGCCACCGTGCTGAGCCCTAATCTAATATTTTTTTTGGGGGGTGGCCCCTCCGGAGCAACCTTGATGGTCATTGCAAGAGAGGGTGGGGATCCAAAGTTGGAACTAAGTAAGGACCAGAGAAAGCTCTTCTACCTAGTCCTGAAGGGAGTTTACGGCTGTTTCTGAGGACTGCTCAGGGCTCCTGGGTGTTGTTTCGATGACATTAGATCCTGTGAGGAAGCAGCTGGGCTTCTTCCATCCCTTGTGGGAGATCTGAAAGGGAGTGGATGACCTCAGAGTTCTTGGCCTACGAGGGCACTCCTCCACTGTCCAGGTCTCTTCAAGGCTCTGGATTCTGAGTGGCCATGGCAGTCCCCTATCCTGGTGGGATTCTGCCACCACCCCAGCACATACCCAGCAGACTTGGTGCCCTCTCCCTTGCTCCAGGAGGGGAGCAGGGCTCTGGAAGGTTCAGGAAGACAGGGAGAGCCAGGGGAGTCAGCAAGGGGCCCTGGCATCAAGACAGCCCAGGACAGAGCACAGATATGACCAGTGTTTGTCCTGACCAGGGCTCTCCAGGGGCTGGGAGCGTGGAGCCTAAACGCACGTGAGGAACCAGAGGGAGCTTGGCTGGAGCTGGATATGGGGACACAAAACAGGAACAAGTATGTCCAAAACAAACAGTTTAATGCAGGGTCAGAACAGGGGGTAAAGGTCTGAGGTTAGGGGTGAAGGGCTTGCCGGCCAACGGGGCCTGGCACAGTACCCTGAGTGTGGTCTGTTCAGGGCACTCTAAGCAACCATAACACATGAATGGCATCAACGCATGAGTTGGCCGAGGGTGACACCCCTCAGGGAGAGGGAACAGAAGCCCCTGAAGGGAGCTCTGTGCAGCATGGAGGCCAAGATGGAGAAACCGGGCAGGCTGTGAGCCCACTCTTGCAGCAGCCTGGAGAACTGCAGCTGCCCCAGGAAGCGGGTGGCAAGGAGGCCCCTGGCAGGTGAGGGCACCCATGGCTGTGGTCCTGGCACAGCAATGACTCCAGCAGGTTCCAGGCTGGGACTGTCCTCATGGCAAGGTGGGCTGCCAGGGATGCTCTGCAGGTCTGAGGTCTTGAGCCCCACAGCTGGGGCTGCAGGTGAATGAATGAGAGCAGGTGCCAGCCTGACTAAGGCAGGTGTGGAAGGGGCTGCGAGGCCCTGCTGGCTGCCCAGCTCTGGGGGCAGGCACTCTGCACCTTTGGCAGGCACACTGAGATGAGAGGTGCTGGCCCAGGAGGACAGGCTTCTCCCTTTCCATGCACTCTTGGGGCCCGGGGAGATGCCGGGGGCTCCCACACACTCGGAGGTCACCCCAAAAGAGTCGGAGCCCCCACACTTGGTGTTTTCTTCTGCAGAGTTCTCAGCCTCCTCCTCTGGGCTGCTCTTCAAAATCATGTGCAGGGAGGAACTTTCTGGAAGATGAGGCCCTTCTGGGTGAGAAGTTATCCCCTCAAGCTGCTCCTGTTCGGTTTCTGGAGCCATGTTGGAACATCTTGGAGTCTTTGGGGGAAGCACCCGCTCCAGAGAAACACGTGGCAGCCCCAGGCACAGGCTGCAGCACTCGTCCGGCTTTGCTGCAAGGAAAAGACAGAGGTTTGCATCTAAATGGACACCATGAGGCCTGAGGGTGGGGTCCCTGGGGACCCTGTCACATGGGGTGACACTGAGGACACCGTCTAGGTTACTGACCCTAGAGGGAAAGGTGTGTGCAGCTGAGCCAGCACGATGTCGGGGACACCTCTGACTCTGCTGGACAGACCCCCAGGGGTGCATGGCCCAACTGCCCTGCCTCTCAGTCTGAGCTCTGTGGACACCTGGCATCCCCTCAGGACCATGAGGTTGCTGCAACCTGAACCCCAGGCTGCCCCGTGCCCTGCCATGGGAATGGCTTAGTTAGGGCACTTGTGTCCCTCCTAAACGGCAGGGATGGCAGGGACCCCTCAGGTGCCAGAGGTAGGAGCTGGGACTTCAGGACAGATGAGGCCACAGGCAGGGCCCTTGGGGTCAGGACATGTGGCACACGAAAGATGGCAGGGCTGCCCTGAGGCTTCTGCCCTTGAGTCCCTGCCACCCAAGCACAGAGCACTGGCTCTTAGCTGGGACTCGCCATCAGTGCCTCTGTGCCCGAGGACATAGGAGGGCAGCTGCTTGGAGGCACAGGTGTGCCTCACCAGGCCCTGCACAGGCCTGCACCTGGGCCTGCCTCTGCAGCCTCCACACTTGGACAAACCCATCTTTGTTCTGCATGCTGACCCAGGCTCAGGTCAGCTACAGCAGCAGCCATGGACAACCCAGGGACCCTTCCCATCACTGCACACAGGAGGATGATGCTCCAGGTCATGCTGTCCTCTGTGCCATCAGAGACATGGGCACCAGGCTGGGCCTACAGCCCTGCACTCAGCTGCACTTTGGCTTTCGCATTGGGGCCCGTAGTTCCTGCTTCTGCAGTGGTAAAATGCAATGCCCACACATGGGGTCAGGGAACCTGGGCCTTCCAGGAGATCTCTGGTGGCAGCAGCACCAAGTGCCTGTATGCCTTGGCCCTTGCTTGTACAGGGTCAGCCACAACCTCATCTCTCTCCATCCCTGCCCTCACCCCTGTCCATGAGGCTCTGGGTGTTCAGCTGTGGTTGTCAGGTTCTGTGTCTGCACAGGGTTAATCAGGGAAAGGCCACTGATCACGTGGTAGGGAGTAGAAGTCCCAGGAGGGCCCTGCTCCTGTGCTGCATGGGGATGCTCCAAGAAGGCTCTGGCCTCCATCCCCACAGTGAGTTCAGCTGACCACCGGGCCCCACAGCGACCTTCAGGAGAGCCCCACAGCCTGGCCCACAGGAGTGGGGTGCTGCAGAGATGGGATGGAAAAAGTCATCACCGCAACCCTCCCTCGACCCTGATGAGCATATCTGGAAGCTGCCTGAGGCCCAGGCAGGCCGTGTGCTCAGAAGCTTCTCAAGCAGAACTGAGCAGCAGGGGGAGACCAAGGGTGACACAGAAGAGGCAGAAGACCCTGGGGCCTGATGGCCAGGCGTGGGCACTCCCACTGTGGACACCCCCAAGGGAAAATCAGGACGAATTCCTGTGCTGGGCTCACCTTGGGGAGGGAGGAGACAGTGCAGCTTCTCCAGTTCATGCTTCGAGGCCCGAAGCTGTTTGATGAAAACATCATCGTCCAGGGCCCAGGTCTGCTTCAGGGTCTCCTGGAGGAACTCCTGCAGGTGGTCCCGGGGCATCTTCAACAGGCGCTCTAGGCATGAGGGAGGGTGTCAGGCTTGGAGTGGCCACGGGGATGGCCCAGCAGCCACAGCTGCTCTGACCCCTGTCCCAGCCTGTGTAGGGGATGCATGCCAGCTAGGACACCCATGGGTGTCAAGGCAAGCATGGAGGGGATTAACCAGGGAAGAATGCCCTGTCCAGGCCTCCCTGTGGACTGTGCTGGGCTGGGGGATCCTCAGAGCCTACCCCAAGGTGCCCGAGAAGCAAGAGACCTCATCTTCCTGGCCTCATCCCTGCTCACTGGGGACGGGCACAAGGACCCAGTTCCTCATCCCCAGCACCCTGCCTTCTTGGGGCCCTGAGGACTTACTTCTATGAACCTTCAGCATCGTGTAGGCCATTGTGGTGAGCACATGCTCTCCTTCCAGGATGAAGATGTCCCACACCCTCAGTGCCAGGGGGAATGGAGCCTGGGGGAGAGAGCAGGGTCTAAGCAGGGCCACAGTGGGGAGGGTGTGCAGGGCCTGGCGAGGGAGGGGTGGTCACAGGAGTCCCATGCTCTACCACAGGAACTCATCTCACTGTTGGGTGGGACCATGGCTACTGCCCACTTCCCAGGTCACTGAGGGGCCAAGCCCAGAGAGGAGGGGTGAGACCCCATGAGCATGGCCAGGATCCAGGGCTCCAGCAAGAGCTCTGTGCCCTTGGGAGCTCAGGGGATGCAGGAGGCTCCACATCTGGGTGAGGGCCAGGGCTCAGCAGAGCCGAGCCCAGGCTACCCTGCAGGATTGAAGCAGCAGCAGCCCCGCTGCATCCTGGGGGACAGCCCAGGCCTAGGGGATCCCCTGCCTCCTCCTGCAGGCCTCTGGCCTTCAGCAGGATTCTCAGCATGTGTGCTCCAGGGACATGTTCAAGCCTGCTATCCCTGAGCCTCAGCCTCAGCCTGGCAAACCCTGCAGGGCAGGGCTGCCTAGTGGGCACAGCCATGCCCTCTAGTGTCTGCTGGAGCTACAGGAGCTCAGCCTACTGTGGGAAACTGGGTCCTCGGGGGGGGGGGTGGAGACTAATTACTGGGGCAGGAATCTCTCTTGGTAACGGGTCTCTTGGGGTGCACTTACCACATCCAGAAAACACTGTGTGAACCAGTGTGCAGTGCAGTCCTTGAGGTTCAATCCCTGCTCCTCCTGAGGAAGAGGCATAGGGAGGTAAGGGTGGTAAGCAGGCCTGAACTCCCCATGGTCTGGGCCCTTAGCAGGGCCTCAGGGTGCAGGAAGCCTAGTACCAGGTGCATGTGTACAGGCTCCTGAAGGGAACCTCCCCTCTAGTCCCTCTCCTTCAGGTTCCCTTAAATCTATGCAACCTCAGGGGACAAGCTTTGGTGAGAAAGTGACCTTCCAAACCATAAACAGGCTGGGGACTGCTTTGTTTCCCCATCACTGTGAAGAGAGCCCCCGCTGGAGCCAAGGAGGCACTTTACTCACCAGGTGCTGCTCGAGAGCAGGGAGGGTGCGGTGCACGACATCTTCCAGGTGGTTCTGCAGCATCTCCAGCTTTGGGAGTCCCGGTTTGTAGAGACCTGGGTAGGATCAGCCCCCAGCCCTCGGATCAGAGCCTCTTCCCAGGAGGGCTGCAGAGCCACAGGCAAGGGGCAGAGCCATCCTGAGCACCCAGGGGGTGAGGAGACCCTAAAGGGCCAGGTGGGTAGACAGATGGCCAGGGCAGAGGAGCCCAGAATGTGGGTACGGGGGCCAGGAGGAATTTGGGGTGCACAGTAGGCTGCCTCTGCTGACTGCTGGGGTGTCCACAGCCACTCTGGGTGCATCATCATTATTCCAATACTTGCAAATGAGTAGGGGGTGACCCCATAGCGGATGCTGCTTATGGAATTCCCTTGTGTGCCTCAGTGGGGTAGAAGTCTGAGTTCATACATGTGAGGCACAGAGGTCAGTGGAGACATGAGTCACATGGACAGACAGGACAGACTCACCTGCAGGTTCCCACAAGGGATGGTAGGGTCAAGGAAGCAGGATGAAGGGAGCGGGTATATGGCTCAGTACAGGAGACCTCTGTCAGGCCTGGCTTCTCAGGAGTCCTAGGGAGATACGTCCCCCACACCCAGGAGCCAGTGAGGGACTAAGACCCCGTCACCTGGCTTTGTGACCACGAGTGGACTTGCATGCAGTGCACACACCATTCCCATGCACTTACCGTACAGTGAGTATTTCCTGTTTTCCATGAGCTGGACCAGAGCCCAAAACGCATCTTCCTCACTGAGCCACATCAGTAATACAGCTGCTATGTGGCTGAGGCCCTGGCCATAGCCCCCCTCCTGCAAGAACCCAGAACACTGTTGAGTGCATGACTTTAAGCACTGGAGCATATACCAGGTCTCACAGTCCCTGGAGAGAAACAGGCAGGGCAGGAGCTCAGGCAGAGCTGGGGAAAAACCAGAGGCAAGGACACAGGTGCAACCCCTAGACCTCAGGGTGAGGCAGATGGCTGTGGGAATCCAAGCTCCACCCCCACGGAAGCCCCTGGAGCTCTGTGCTCTATGGGTGCCCTAGTGGGCACCATTTCAGACAGAAGGAAGAAGCACCAGGGTTTGGCCTGCCAGGACAGAGAATGGACACTTTATGGGTGTATATCCAGGCTGGCTACATGCAAAGGCAGGGTGTAGGGGGCAGGTCAGGAGGATGGGGAGGGCCAGTCCTTGCTGGGTTGCCCAAGGTGTCTGGCAGCTGCTCCCCTCATGGGAAAGATCTGAGTAGAGGACTCTGGCTATGGCACTTGTGGAGAGGAATTGAGACCAGTGGCACAGGCCATGTGTTTAATGGGTGCAATAGCATCTAGAAGACCCAGCCTCGATAGCGATGACCACAGCGCAGTCACACAGCTTGCCCATCCTCCTGTGGAATGGTGGTACTCACAGGACTATCTCCAAGCCTGCCTGCTCCTGGGATACATACAGCTGTCTGGGGGGGAAGGCACGCCCTTCTGTCCCCAGAACTGGAGACTGGGTTCACAGAGGCCATTAGCCTGGCTTCTGCATTTGATCTCTCAGTTGGGGCTGTCCCAACAAGCCAGCCCTGGCTCTCTGTGACAAGGGACACCCTGGGTGGACAGCCTGGGTATAGGACCTGGGGAGGTGATCCCAGAATACTCACGGGATTGTACACGGTGTAGGCCATTAGAACGTCAAACAAAGCCTTCTGCCTGCAAGAGAGAGGAGGCAGTGCTTCCTTCCCTGCTGAGGCTCTCAGTGCAGCCCTGCCTCCCTGACCCTGCCATTCCAGAGGGCCCAGGCCACTTCTCTGCCACAGAAGCAAGGATGCACTCAGGGCACCTGCCTTCTTGTTTCTCATTGCACTCTCTCTCTCTTTCCACAGTGTCTTTTTGCAAACAACAAGTGTTTGATGCAAATCAAGACACTGGATCCCTTTATTTGTATTTTAAATTAACTGCTCTGCAGTTCGTGCCCCACCCCAGGAACCCCATTTCCCCAGGACATTTACTCCTCCCTATCCCCTTGGAGCCACTCTAGCCCAGAGGCCTCACCTGGCTCCATAGCGTTCTTGGAACATTAGGTGACTTCGGAACGTCCCTTGCACAGCCCAGTTGATCTGGTGGAATTGCAGTGATTGCAGCCTGGACTGCTCCTTCATTGCCTGCAGGGCAAGGCCAAGGGCAGGAAGGAGCCTGAAGAACAGGAAAATGCCCCCTGCCATGCAAGCACCCCATCCACAGCTGCTCTTCAGGTGATGGGGGGGGGGTCCTGCAGGAAGCTCATTGCCCTGGGCGTCTGGAGTCTAGGGAGGATCTGGACCACCCATCTCACCTTAGCACATGTCACCCCCAGTGCCCAGCAGCCCTGCAGAGGGGACCCTCCAGGGGTCTCTGTACAGTGAGTGTCAGGCCAGGTGACTCTGCAAGGCCCCTCTGTGTTACTCCAGGCCACCCGCCACACATCCCAGAAACTCTTACCCTCAGCAACCTTCAGGCCCCAGAGCCTCCTCATAGCAGCTCAGGTCCTGACTATCCTGTTTGTCCCAGCTTGGCCAGCCCTCAGTGCCACCCCTGCAAGTGGGGCCCGTCCCCATCAAGACATCATATATCGTCCTTGGCACTGAGCTTTTCCTGGGCAATGATTAGTCTTCAAGTTCAGGTCCAAGGGTAGCACAAAATCAAGACAAGGCAGGGCAGGGCTGGCAACACCACTTGAGCCCTGCTCCCAGGGCGAGGCCAGACACAGGCAGGACCTGGTGACAGCACTGTCAGCTGAGGGCAGAGTCATGTTAACCCTTTGGGCGCCTCCAGCCACTAGCATCATGAACCCAGCCTCAGTACCTGCCCTGTGTCCAGCTGCCCAGGTAGGCCCAACAGGGAGAATGGCAGGGCCCCAGCAAGAAGCACACATGTCAAGGCTTATTTGGCTCTAGGGAAACTTGGAGGAGTCCCAGAGACAGCATCCAGAAAGATTAAGGCAGGAGGAGGCTCTGCACCCCAAAACAGGATCACCTACCATGGAATACCCAGTCTCCTGATCCAGCCTGAGTAGGTCAGGTGTATTGTGGGCTGAGTGCACAGTCATACCTTGTACTTCCCCACGTTCTGGGCTTTCTTCGTGTTCACATCAAGCATTAGCATCCAGACGTTTCCCCGCACCTGGCTGGGGATTCCTTTGTAGCATCTCCGATGGAACTGCAGGAGAGAGGAGATCAGGTGAAGGGGTCATGGCTGCTCCGGGAAGGGCATGCAGGGGCAGGTGTCAGGAGGGGGAAGACTCTGTCTGTGTCAGTAGGGGGAGGATCTGTCTGGAAGTGGTGACCCACGGTGAGAGGAGGGACAGGGCTGAGGGCACAGGCTTGCTATGCCTGCTCCCTATGGAGCATGAGGAGGCATGTGGGACTGCATCTGGGATTTTCCCCAGTGGTGACACTGGGTTGTGTACCAGGAGAGCCACCTGCATGAACGGTCAAGGGATGTAGGTGACCCGTGTCTACTCAGGACAGTTGCCCCAGGCATTTGAGAGGCAGGTGTCCAGTTCAGCAAAGGCTACCACCCATCCCTGCTCTGCTCAATCTCTTCCCCATGGACCCTCTCTTCATGGTACCTTCTTGCTGTCACAATATTTCTGATAATTCTTTAACATTTTGACCCACTTTTGGAGTCTCCGAGTTTCCATATGTTTCTGCTGCAAAAGGAGAGAGGAAGGATGGTGTGAGGTCAGCTGCTGTCCCCTGTGGATGGCCCCTGGATGCCAATCCAGAGTCCTGGGAGGAATCAAGGGAGGAGAAAGGAAAAGTGCAGACCCTGAGCCCCGAACTTGCTGCCTGGGGGAGCACCCAAGGCCTGGGTTCTGCAGCACAGCCTATCCTCAATGCTGAGTTCCTGAGCTACAGTCAAGACTGTCACCATCACACCATTGGGTCAAGGTGGCCATAGGCCAGGTTTCCCAGAGCTGCAATCAGTTCTGGGACAGGGGAGTTAGTGTCCCCACTCGGGCCTGTCATTTCTGCATGGGCAGGACCTCATGGCTTTCCCAATCATCACTGTCCACACCCACGGGCTCCCATTTTGCCCTCAGAAAACAGGCCCATGGCCAAGGCCTGCTTCTCACCTTAGTCCCCGGGATACTGGCCTGGGGCAGCATCTTCTCACTGGAAGGGAAAACAGGCAGATGCGAGGGAAGGCTCCATACAGACACTTCTACATCCACAGCAGGTTGGGGAAGAACCAGCATCCCCACCTCAGCCCAAGGGACAGAGAAGGGAATGGAGGAGGCAGCCATCCTGACAGCGTATAACCAGGAGGGGCGTTGACCGTGAGCACAGAGCATTTCTGCTCAGGCACAGACCCTCACTGTCCAAGGCTACTCCATGTCCCAAGTCAGGCCCACACCCAGGAGTGCAGCAGGGCCCTCGGCAGCAGCTGGGCTGCCCTGGGATGAGGGCATGAAGGGTCTGGGTGCCCCCATCAGCCATCGCCAAGAAGTGATCTGAGGATTCAGCAAAACCTGCACCTGCCCTGCAGAAGTCAGTGCTGAGAGTGTGCACCTGCCCATGAACAGGACACCATCACATCCTTTCTGGGTGTGTCCCCTTGTTCACCTTCCTCCCCGGTGCACTGCTCACCCAAATGTCAGTCCCAGATGTCAACTAACAAATGTCAGCTGCCCTCTATGTCCCTCATCTGACAGCTGAGACCATGACCACCCACTCTGGATGCTTTTCCTCCAGATTCTGTCTTACCGAGCAGCCAGAACCCCCCTGCTTAATCCTGGTCCTGAGGTGAGCTACAAGGACACACCCTGAAGCAGCTCGAGGTTCTGCCCCTCCTGGTGACCTGAGCCCAGCACCCCAGCTACAGGGCTTCTGTTACCCTGGACAACTGGGTGAACAGCCTCAAACTAGGTCCTGTATCACAGTCACCACTCTCCTCCAGCACAGCCAGAGCTCACCTGCAAGCCCCACCCTCCCCGTATGTGCTGTTGCATCCTGTGCTGCATGGAAGCCACAGCCCTGGCTGTCCCTCAGGCTTAACACCTCAGCGGGACGTTAGCATGGCCACAAACACCCAGGATGAGTGTTTATCTGCCTGGTTTATATGCTGACGCTGGATGCTGCAGTGGAATGCAGATGCCCAGGCTATGGGCCCTGGGAACAGAGCTGGACCCTCAGACTGCCCACTGTCCTTAATGCAAACAGGTTTCTGAGTGCCCAGCTGCTGCCACATGCCCACTCGGTCCCTGCCTGAGTCCTGAGTCACTCGCTGGGTGTCTCTGATCTGCTCAAATGCTGACCAGAGCCTGCACTGTGACTGCAGTGTGGGCCCAGGTAGGGCCCTGGGGACAGGTGTTCAGCCTCAAGGCAGGACATACTGAAATGGTTCCCTGGCCTGGAAGGAGCAGGGGTGCGAATGACTCACTGTAGAAATCCAAGCCTGTCTGGGAAGAGGTGGCCGCTGTCATCATCCTCTTCTTCAGGCTCAAATAGTGCCGCACCTCGGCGGCCCTGTAGCCAAGAGGGAACCAGGTGAGAAACCAGGGTGCTCAGAGCCCCTCAGAGCTGAATCATCCCCCTCTGTGTCCTCAGAGAAGCTGGGTCATGCACTCACAGCCACACACTTCAGGCAGGACCCACCTCCTCTGCCCAGCACCCTGACTGTACCTGCTCATATTTGGCAATTGTCGCTGCTCGCTCACGGTCCCATCGGGCCCTCACAGCGGCCATGTCCAATCTGGAAGACAAATGTCCAAATGTGACCCAGCACTGGGGAGCTCATGGGGACTGCTGCCTCACCTCTGTCCCCATGATCACTGACGGGACAGCCCCACACCCATACATGCAGGCCCAAGTGGCGAGGACTCAAGATGATGACTTGGTCATGGCATGCAGACAGAGGGAAGATGGGGCAGGGACAGCCACCCTCTAGCCCCATTTGCCAGAGGAGGGACACTTGTCCTCTGCATAGTGTCCAATTGTCCATAGGGAGAGTCACAACTCAGGTCAGGGGTCACCCTGCCCCACTCCCACATCTCCAGAGATCTCAGAGCAGCGTCCTCTGTTCCAACCTGACATAAGTGCTGTCCATAGGATGGACTCTGGAGCCCATGTCCCACACAGACTCACAGTCCAGTTATGAGAAGTGACAACTGTATACAAGCCCTACTCACAGGTCTCCACTGAGGGCTTAGGGCCATCACCCATGCAAACAGACAGCTGAGATCAGTGTTGTCCCCTGGGAGTGATGGTCCCATGCCACAGCACACACAGAGCCCATGTCCCACTCACCTCCATCGCGAACCCATCTGCATCCTTCAGCTGTGCTCCAGCCTTCGCTACCAACAGCAGTTCAGTAGCTCAGTTGATGCACTACTGGCCAGACTGCCTCATGTCCCGGTTTGAAATTCCCAGTGGCTGTGATGTCATGGCATTCTGCCAGCCAATCACGGGGCAGCATCTGGCATGCGGGCCAGGGTTCCAAGCCATGGGCTCACTAACTGCCACTAGAGATAAGCAAGTGGCCTCCACAGGGCCAGGCAAAGAGAGAAGGCTGTGGCTGGGGTCCCATGGACCCAGGGGTGCCAGTGCCCTGCACCACCTGCTGAGAGACCCCACATGCCAGAAACCTGCACCTCCTGCTCTTCTTCCCCCTCTGTCATTACATAACACTAAAAGTGTCAAAGCATCTTAATTCACATACTTTTAAGCACTGATTTGAAAGCACAGTTCTAGAAAGAAATGGAATGAGAAAGAACACAGAAAAATATATTTTCCATGTGTCGGTTACCTCCCCAGATGATGGCAACAGGCAGGTCTGAGCCAGGCTGAGGTCAGGAGCCAGGAGCTTCAGCTGAGTCTCCTGCAATGGCATAGATCCACAGCACTTGGGCCATCTTCTCCTCTGGCCCAGGCACACGAGCAGGCAGCTGAATCAGGAGTGTGGCAGCTGGAGTCCAACCACTGCCCATATGGGATGTCTGTAGCACAGGCTTCTTTCTTCTGAACCAAGTCAGCACTGGGTAATCCACACAGGCCTGACCATATGATCTGATCTGGGCATTCAATTAGAGTCATGAGTCTGGAAGCCACATTTCCCCCACCAGGGTGATATTTTTCACCCACCATGCGTCATTTTATCAGTTAGTGTGTACCCATCATTACCTGGGCCTGGGGTGGGGAGGGGTGGAGGACAGAATTACACTGTGATTGGCCGCTTCTGCTTTTCTCTCTTTCCAGCTCCCTCTCCCCTGCTCTGTCTTGTTCCCTGCAGCAAAACAAAACAAAGTAGCGATTTCTTTCCCTTAGGACACAATGTATCAATTTCTCCTTTACCCACTTTTCTTTGTTTCTGTTTCTCATCTTCCGAATAAACCTCACCTCTTGTTTATGCCATGTACAAGCTGCTGTGCTAAGACAAAGCCCACTATCACACCTCCAATGCCAGCTGGCTCCCCTGCTTTATTCCTGCCTCTCCTTGGGCTGCATTAGCTGTTGGGCCCAGGAGCCAACTTAGCATGGATTATATGGGACCCCCAGCTGGCCTGGTCCAGACTATCCAGAGTGGCGAGGAGGCTTCTGTCCTGGTCACTGACTAGGGCTTTAGGGGCCTAGCACAATGGACTCCCCAGCAGCAGCCACTGATGCAGTCACATTGTTTTGACACCAGGCTGCTGCTAACAAGGGACAGCCTGTGGGGTCAGGAGCAGCCACAGGCTCACCCTTGCCCACAGTGCTAACTGCCAGGTTGCTCAGCCCTGAGGGATGCAGGTGTCACTGTTAGCAGGTGTCACTCAGCCCTCCCAGCCCATGGACTGGTCATGTTCACCCCTGGCTCTTTCAGAGCCAAGAAAACCACAGGTTTCCTGTGCTTCCTTACTGCCCACCATGGCTCTACCTGTCCTGCCCCCAGTCTCAGCTTATGCTGGCAGGTACTGCAACCTAGACAAGACCAGTCAGCACCTATCTCCAACCTCATGTGGGTGAAGTGGCAGGTGTTGCAGCCCAACCCTGCTTGGGCCTGCACTGCATCCTGGCTCTTACACCTGCCAGCAGGTGCTGTGCACTGGCCCAGGCCAGCTGCAGGCCTGGCCCTTATGTATTCCATTGGGTACTGTAGCTAACCTGGTCTGGGCTGTCCCCAGCCTTGGCTCTTGTGCTCAGTAGCAGGAGCTATGATGTAACAGGTTAGTTCCCCATGTTTCCCTTTCAGATCAGCTCCAGGTGCTGTATCTTGCATGCTTTTGTGTCCTTGCCAGTCTGAGTTGGCCGACCCCCAGCCCTGGCACTAATGTGTGGATGCCTCAGCTTATCCTGACTTGGCTTCACCTACTATGGCTTTCAGTGGTGGATGCTACAGCAGGTGCTCGTGTTTAATCCAGTATGGCTTGCTCGTAGACCCAACCCACATGCATGCTGAGAGGTGCTACAGCTACGTTCATTTGTTCCAAACCAAACCCTAGCTTATATGTTTACCAGTCAGAATTGTGGTGAAGTACGGGAGCTGTCTTAATTCCCCACCAGGCTTGCTCCCAACCCAGAACTTGCACATGCTGGTGGTGCTCCAACCCAGCCTGGCTTGTCTTCCCCTGCCCCATCCAGTCTCTGCACTTATCAGCAGATGACACAGCTTGGCCTAGGTGATCTATTCCCAGTTCCATCTCTGGCTAATGGGTATTTCATCCTAGCCCTGAAGAGTATAGCCCCATCTCTTGCACTCGTGAACCTATGGGTGAAGCAGCATATCCAAGCATGGCCCACACCCCATCCTAGCTCCCATATGGATCAGTGGGTGCTAAGGCTTGGCCTTACCCAGCTAGACCCACCCACATACTGACAAGTGGCTTAATTCTTCCCCACCTGACCCACACTCAGCTCCAGCTCTTGTGCTCATCAGCAGGAGCTGCAGCCCAGTAGGAAATTCCCCCAAGTTTCCCTACCAGGCCTTCTAGGCTCAGATCTCATGTGTTCTGGTGGGTGCTATGCCTGTGTCTGGTCTAGTCATCCCCAGTCCTGGCCTTTGCATGTGTTGATGGGTGCTGTAGCATGGCCTGCCTCTGAACATAATTCTCAGGTGTGCTCACAGGTCCGTCCCAGCTGATCCCACGCCCAGTTTCTATAAATGTTGGTGAGTTTCATAGTCGTGCCTGGCTTGGCCTGTTACCACCCTCAATTCTCATGCAAATTAATGGGTATTGCAGATCCACATGGTGAGCACACTTATCCCCTACAGAATCTGTTCCCAGACTTAGTTCTCTTGTGTGTTGGTTGGTGTCATGGCCCGTCTTCTGCCCTGACACTCACTGGTGGGTACTGGGGCCTAGTCCTGCCAGGCATGCCCCCAGCTGTATCTTACATGTATGCCAGCCAGCAGCAGGCAATGTCACCTTGCCCAGCCCAGGTTCTCCACATGGGCAGGTGCATTGATCTAATCCAGTTTCCCCTTTCTAAACCACCCAGTCTCTCTCTCTCTTTTTCTCTCTCTTTTTAAAAAGAATTTTTTTAAACTTTTACTGGAAAGTCAGATATACAGAGAGGAAGATCTTCGTCCACTGATTCATTCCCCAAGTGACCAATACAACCGGACCTGAGCCAATCTGCAGCCAGGAGCCAGGAGCTTCTTCCAGGTCTCCCACACAAGGTGCAGGGTCCCAAGGCTTTGGGCTGTCCTCGACTGCTTTCCCAAACCATAAGCAGGGAGCTGGATGGGAAGTGCCAAGGCTAGGACACAAAATGGCACCCATATGGGATCCCAGCACATGTAAGGCGAGGACTTTAGTCACTGGGCAGTCTTAACTGCCTTGTTTGCCTGTGAGTGCAGTGGCTAGGTTCATGGGAGCCTCCAGCAGTCATTCCACACCTGTTAGGTACTCCCTTGGCAGATCCCATTCCCATACATTCCCAAACACCCTCCCCTGGGTAATCAATGGCTTCCTGTCCCTTTTGGCATAGGCCTGGGGTTATCTTCCACCGGGCCCTGTTGGTCACTGGCCCTTTCCCACATAACATAAAAATAATAAAAAAAAAAAAATTGAAAAATCGGGCCTGGCATGGTAGCCTAGTGGTTAAAGTCCTCACCTTGGACACACCGGGATCCCAAATGGGCACCAGTTCTAATCCCAGCAGCCCCGCTTCCCATCCAGCTCCCTGTTTCTGGCCTGGCAAAGCAGCTGAGGACAGCCCAAAGCCTTGGGAACCTGCACCTTGTGTGGGAGACCCTGGAAGAAGCTCCTGGTTCCTGGCTTCAGATCGGTTCAGCTCCAGGTGTTGCGGCTGCTTGGAGAGTGAATCATTGGACAGAAGACCTTCCTCTCTGTTTCTCCTCCTGTTTATGTAATTTTGCAATAAAAAAATAAGAAGAAAAAGATATTAAAAAAATTTTAAAAAATGAACCTGTGTTGGCATACTGGCATACTTATCTCAAATTTGGTGTTAACCAAGTGCAAAATGCTTGCTGGCTATTGGCTGCTTTTCTCCCAGCAGTGTGTAACACTTGCCTAGGTACAAGGCAATCTAGGCAGTTGCCCATAGCTGGGGAGGCATGCAGTTTTCTGTTTTCAAATCTGCACTTCTGATGTAACAGTGCCTCTATTTTAATGTCTGGTTTTAGTTATTTATATCTTTACAACTAATTTTGTCAACTCTTAATTTTTCTCTACTCTAATACTCCCTTCTGCTGGCTCTTAGTTTGCTCCTCTTTCACACCTTAGGTGTAAAGGTAGCTTGCTGCTATTTTAAAGGCAGAGACAAAGACCTTCCCAGGTTCACTCCCCAATACATCCAGTAGCTGGGATTGGGCCAAGCTGAAACCAGAAACCTGTTAAGTAGAAGCTCTCACACAGATGACAGGAACCCAACCCCTTGCGTTATTGTTACTGAAGGGTTTTGCCTGCATTGTCTACCTAGGACTGTTAGCTGTTACCTGCTCACCTGAGCTGTGTCTGGGTCACCCTCTCTTGGAGGCCCTTCCGCGCCTGCTCAGCAGGTTCCTGACCTAAGGAAGTCTGGCTTTACTCATTGCCTCATCCACGAGGAAATCTGTCCACATGTGACAAGAACTGTCACTGCTTCCCCTGTAACTAAAGCATTTGTTTTTTTGCCATTTCTTTGAACTACTGATTAACAGTGTTATCTGATTTTTTTGTTGTTGTTGCAAATTTTCCAAGTTTTTTGTTCTTAGTTTGATTCCATTCAGAATAACACTTGATAAGGCTTTAAGTTTACTAAGAATTGTCTTATAGACTAACCTAAAGTCTGATGGTGAATGTTCTAAGTGTGCACTGGAGAAGAAAGTATTTTCAATCATTATTGGATGGAGTGTCCCGTATTAGGTTTAATTGCCTTTGGTGTTAATGCTATATTTATTCAAAATGGGGTAGTTAAGTCAATAATATAGAACTTCTTTCAGTTCTACTACATTTTGCCCCATATATGTGTGTATGTATATATAATAAAGATGTATTTTTACTGGAAAGTCATATTTACAGAGAGAAGTGCGGACAGAAAGATCTTTCATCTGCTGGTCCACTCCCAAGGAGGCCACAATGGCTGGAGCTGAGCCGATACGAAGCCAGGAGGCCAGGAGCTTCTTCTGGGTCTTCCACATGAGTGCAGTGGCACAAGGATTTAGTCAAGCCTTGGTAAGCCTATACCAAGGCCAGGTATCAAGAATATCATGAATTAGTCAAGAATGAAGGATGGCCCAGCGTGATGGCTCAGTGGCTAAATCCTTGCCTTGCAAATGTTGAGATCCCATACAGGTGGCTCAAGTCCTTCCTGGCTGTTCCACTTTCCATGCAGCTCCCTGCTTGTGGCCTGGGAAAGCAATTGAGGATGACCCCAAGTTTGGGGCCCTGCACCTGCGTGGGAGACCTGGAAGAAGCTCCTGGCTTCAGATCAGCTCAGCTCCAGCTGTTGACATCACTTGGAAGGAACCAGTGGACAGAAGAGCTTTTGGTCTCTCCTCTTGATAAATCCACCTTTCCAATAAAAATAAAGAAATAAAGAAATATGACTGAAGGAGACTTGTGACAAATAACTTTTACATTGCTGCCTTGGTGACTATAATCAACATTTAATACATAATAAACTAGTTCATATTAATACCAACTAAACTTTGATGGTATTCCAAAGTTTATTCCCAAGTAGCTATCCCATACCCCCCGCCCCCGGCCTTCTGCTTATCACGCTCACACACATTGCATCTTTTACATTTATTGGTATAGTCATCTTTACCTGTTGCTTGTTTTTTATGTGGATGTGAGTCAGTGTCCCTTCAAGCCTGAAGGACTGAACTTCCTGTAGAGCAGGACAGGTCAGTTATTACTGAATTCTCCCTTTGTGTTGATCTGGGAAATAGTTTCTTTACACTTTTCCATTTAATATGTTTCCACCCATGCAGAGGTACAAACCCGCTGCTCTCAAAGTTAGCTGTCACGAGGGTACTATGTAAACTTGAGATTCCAGGCAGCAGGAGCTGAAGCCAGGAGCACGTTTTTAGCTTGCTGTTCCATCTCTTAGAACACTTCAGTTTGGAATTTTTGTACTGCTTTCTGCCAACACACTATAGTTCTGTACCTAGAATGCAGCGAAGGGCTTACCGGGGCATGGGTCACAGAGCTTTCTAGTTGACTGAAAGCATGCTCTTGAAATCTGGCAGCTAAGCAACTGGTGGAATCAGAAGCAGAACCCAGTTCCACTGAGGAGAGTCAGTATTTTGTCTTAAATAGTTGTGATGCTCTGCAGCTCAACTAATCCAACAAGATCCCGGCCATCCAAAGAGCACTGCATATTACTCCGTTCCCTCAGAGGAAAGCACCAGAGGTGCTTCTTCATGATACAGTGCAAGGAAATGTTATATGGGTGGTACTCATAAGAAAACACAGCGAAGAAACACAAGTTTTGGAAAAGGTAGACTTTTAATAACTGCTTTTTATCACAGGTTAAGTCATGCAGGTACAAAGTAGTTAGAAATTTCTGAAAGGGTCTTACATTATTTAAAAAAAAGCATTCATTCTTACATAAATAATGTCTAGTACTTCACTGGGACACTACTGTTTCAAGTCCCTGGCCAGCTAACTCCCCACACAGCCCTGAGCCCCGGCTGCTGGCAGCCCCCCTCTTGCAGAAACCGGGTACAGCAGGCAAAGCCTTTTCCTAGGGGAGGTGCAGAGGCAGGCTGAGCTGCAGCCACGGGTGGACCCCAAACAAGAACCGAAGTGGTTGTTTCCTGGTGCACTCTACTTGAAGTACTGTCCAATTAGTCAACATAATGGAGCTTCAAAGGAAGAAACAATTAATTCACACGATGAAACAGTCACTATAATCTTTGGACTATAATAATAACAGTTAGTAAATCCCAACAGCCTTAGAGATAGCCTCCATCATGGGTAGGGCTGAAGAGAGCGCTCCATCAGGCCTTTTGTTTTGCTGGACAACACATGATTGATAAGCTATAAATGATAATTGTTTAATGTTATAAAAATACTAGCTTTTTTCATGTATCATGTTTATAGGTACTCACTGCTTGAGTTGAAGTTAGACTTGTTAAGTGATTAAAGGCAATTTTATTACAGCAGCATGTACTTATATTTTATCCTAGGAGAATAAAATGCATAAGGAGAAACAGCTTTTATTTTTGTTTGCAACTTGTAAAACTGAGTTATTTTGCTGATGTAAAATACCAGTAACTCATTGAGGACCGTGACACCTGAATGCCTCATAGCTACTTAATGTGTCAAAGTGACAGCCTGTCCTGGATTTGTTCCAAGCAAAAGCAGCAAGCAGCCGACTACTTCTGATTATCTTGTCTTCTCTGGCAACAGACAGCCAGTGCTGGGCAGAGCCGCTGGAGCGGGGCAGCTCACAGCAGATGGAAGAAGCTTCCTATTTAAAGGGAAATGCCTAATTGGTTCTCAGACACACGCCATTTCTGTATCTATGCTCGTCAGCTGCTATGTGATCCCCTAACCTTGATTTGTTTCTTCCAGGGGGGCTGATTTGGATCGACATGTTGAGGGTGGTGGCCATTACCTAATGAGTCATGAGAGAAAAGGATTTTGTGGTTACATGTAAACTTGTGATAGATCTGCAGAAGTTACAGGTGGGAAGGGTGAGGGGCTCAGCCACTATCCATCTAGGTGAAGGTCACGCCGGCCTCATTGTACACTTTGAAGACTTTCTCAATAGCGTTGACATAGGCAGCTGTTCTCAGGTCCAACCCCAGGTTATACTTCATGGCTGTACGCATAATTTGCTGCAATGAAGAATACACGGTGAGGACTACCCAACTCAAGTAGCCAGGCCAGGAACATATATAGCACACGTGCACCTGTACAAGGCACCCTGGTTTCTGTCAGCAAACGTCTCACAGCAGCCAGACAAACTATCTGAGGTGGGAGAACCACCACTAACCAAGACAGACCAATTTGTTGGAAGAATACAAATGATAACTGCTTTAGGCAGTGGTAGGAAGCTACCTCTTATCATTTTAGATGTGAGTGGTTTAACAGATATCCCGTTATCTGCAATGAATTCACTTGATGCTTTGTGACTGTTTAAAAGAACTAAGACATGGATGATGCAAATACTTTACAGTTGAAATGACTATGTCACTTGGAGAATAAGCTAATGGCTAGAGAACTATGTTCCTTGAAGGGATGAATCCATGGTGTAACATTCATACTCCACAAAAGATCAGCAGCGCTAGGAAGCACATTCTCTTTATCAACAATCTATTGGCGATATTTTAACTTATATCAAGTAAATGGAAATGGATCTTAAGAAAACACATGGAAAACTAGATGGAAAAATTATTTAAGGTCTTGAAATAGTGCCCAAATGGTCTAAGACATTTCTCGTTCTATCAAAGACTATAGTAAGGTAGCTTCCTAGAGCTGCATGAGGTGTGCAGAGGCGAACAGCACCTGCATACATACCCTGGCAGAACGCTCCATGGTGTAGGCCAGGCCAGAGTGCACAATGTCCTTCTCAGATGCTCCCTGTCAGGGAAAAACACACATAAGATTCTTAACTTAATATGTAGCCAGGCAGAACTGTTGTGTCCTCCAGTAAAGATATATATAGCTTCCACACAATAAGGAAGTTGCATTTTAACTACTATTTAGTTTTAGTTATGCTGACAACACACAATAATGAAATAAGATCACAGTAAAACAATGAACATAGAAATAGAAAGGTATGGCCCAAGAACCAAGAGGCCACACTGTGAGATCAACAACCTTCATTTGCAGACTCTACAGCAGCACGTTACATGAATTATGTCACAGAGCATGCGCCTCATTCACCAGGTGAGCAGAAACCCCAGCCAGGGCACAGGGCCAACAGTAGCTCTGGGCCTAAGTAGCGGGGAACTGCTCCCTGAGGTGCCAGCAAATTACATGGGTGCCAGTCAAGTTCTGGCTGCTCTGCTCCTGATCCAGCTACCTGCAAGTGTACCTGGGAGAGCAGTGGAAGATGGCCCAAATACTTGGGTAACTGCCACCCGCCACCCATGTGGAAGACCTAGAAGAAGCTCTTGGCTTCAGCCCAGCCTGGCACTGACTGTTGTGGCCATTTTGAGTGCATAAGTAAATGCAGATCTGTTACACTTTTCAAATAAGTCAATCTTTTAAAAACAAAACAAACAGATGGATCTTAGCATCTCTTTAATTCTATGAGGAGAACAACAAGCACAGAAGTTGGTCAAGTTATAGTTACTTTTAGAATGGAGCTGTAATGCAGGGTCTTCCACCATCAAGTCAAATGATCTTTTTCTTATGTCTACTGATAGTTTCAATAAATTCCTAAATGTTACTTGGAAAAAATTAAGACAATTGATATCACTACTCTTAATTTGACATCTATAGCTACAGAGCACAAATCCTGCTCTTTAAAAAGCTTAAAATTTAAGGGGACAGACATTTAGGGTAGCAGTTATAATGCTAACAGGGACATCTGCATGCCATATTGGGATTCCCAGGGTCCAAATTCTGGCCTGATGCCTCATTCCAGCTGCCAACCCTGGAAGGGAACAGGTGATAGCTCAAGCAGTAAGGTCCCCGTTATCCTTGTGTTAGACCTGGATTGAGTTTCTGGCTCCTGGCTTTGGTCTGGCCAAACCTCAGCGGTTGCAGATGAGATCTCTGCTTGCCTGCTTCTCCCTCAAATGGAGTAAAAAGGTATCTGTGATGATGAACCATCCGATTTATACTGGGTTCATTCTGGAAAGTCTTAAAATAAGCACTTGTTTTGTTCTATCAAGCTAGGAAAACAAACCCGCTTTGCAGGCAGAATGGTGCTGCATTTATTCACAGCTACTGAGTACCTATGAAGTGCCTGGTAGTGGCCATCACAGCCTCATCAGTACCCTCAGTTCTCAGGGAGTTTCTACACTATGCAAGGACTGGAAATCCTGACGCAAAGTTTGCAAAGCAGAGAAAGAAGTGGCTCAGGCACCAAGGCTTGGCAGTGACGAGGAGGGACAGGTGCAAACGATAAAGAAGAAATGGCAAGTGAGCAAGGAAGAGAATCAGAAGAATATGGAGTCCTAAGAGAAGACACTCTTTCTGGATCACTTGTGACAAGAACAGCTGATAGGCCGAGGCGAGGACTGGAAAGCAACTCCTGGATTCGGCAGACAATGTCACTGGTTATCTTGACAGTTTTGGTACAGTGGGTTGAAGAACTGGCAATGTGTGTTGTGCAATAGGCTATGTGTGCATACTGGAGTGCCTGATTTGGGTCCCTGTCACTTCTGATCCAGTTTCCTGTTAATATGCCTGAGAGCTTGATAATGGCTCATGTACGTGAGCTCCTGATACCTACAAGGGAGACCTGGAAGGAACTGTCAGCTCCTGGCTTCAGTCTGGTTCAAGCTCTTGTGGCCACTTATGGAGTGAACAGCATACTGAGGATCTGTGTCACCCCGCCTTGCAAACAATTTTTAAAGAAAGGTTTATGTATTTTCAACGCAGAGAGAGAGAGAAAGGAAGAGACACAGAGAAGTCTTCCATCCAGTGGTTCATTCCCTAATGGCTGCAATGGAACAGGCAGGATCAGGCCAGGCTAAAGCCAGGAGCTTCTCCTAGGTCTCTGATATGAGTGCATGGGCCCAAGCACTAGGCCTTCTTCTGCTGTTTCCCCCAGGCTCATCAGCAGGGAGCTGATCAGAAGCAGAATGGCTGGGATATGAACTAGTACCTGTCAGCATCGTAGGCAACCTTACTCACCATGCCACAAAACCGGCTCCTAATATGTAAACTGAAGACTTGGACACAGAATACAGTACCTTCAAGGAGATTTACGGTGCAGAAAAAATGGCAGGAAGCAGAAGAAGTGGGTGAAGAATGGCTTTGAGCGCTGAGGGGCATGGTGGCTCAGTAACAGGCAGGGTGATGTGGGCAGAGGTGAGCTTACTAGAACAGCTAGGAAGCTGAACACAGCTGTCTGAGGCCCAGAGCAAGACATGGAATAGGGTGGGAGCCAGAGCTGGGAGAGGAGCTCTAGGGGAAGACTCCAGAAGCTGGGAAGATGTGCCAGTTGTCCCGCTGAAGCAACTGCCTCTGCAAGCAGACCCCAGGTCAGACAGTGACCCCTCAGGGGAAGGGGAAATGGATGGAGGATGGAAATGGCAGCACAGGACCCGGCTGCATGGAAAAACATGGAAGGAGCAGGGAGCTGGTCGTCATCAGGGCTTGCTCTGGCATTTACATGGGAATGTGAGAAACATGACACTCGGGAGTGACGTTAGTGATGGAGCATGGAATTACCAGCCAAATACAGAGAGAAGCAAAAACAGAAGGGGGGTGGAGGACACTGAGACAATGGGAGGGAGGCAAAGAGACGGTTACTGGTAGGGTCCAGGGAGCGCTTAGGAGGACCTACCTAGAGGAAAGAGCTGGGAAAAATAGGGTGTGTGTATTTAATTTTTTTTCAACTGCTATATATCAAAGTCTAAACTCAGGAGCAATGAGATAAATCATTTGAGAAAATTATTGTAAAAGCAGAGTCTTTTACAAAGAACAAAGTCACTCACAGCTATGTCCTTCTAAGCAGCTGCTGCATGCCAGGCAAATGCTGCGCAGCAGTATAAATGGAGGAGCCAGCAGTTCTTCTGACATCAAGAGCAATAATGAGCCTGTCCAGAGCTCCAGGGTCACCATGGATGAGGCACGAGGGGATGCCAGGAGGAGGTTACAGCTGCAGGGCTACAGCAGCAGGGAGAGGCAGGAGCACGCCATGCAGAGCGACTGGCCCAGAGATGTGGCTCAGGGAGGAAGGATGGTTGCTGGGGAAACTGTGTGCTCAGAGCGGCTAATGCAGGCCTGCTCCAAAACAAAGCTCTCAACTTTTCCCATGTTACGGCCTCATCTGCAATGGTTTCCCATGACAAAACAAGCAGATTTCAAAAAGCAGATGGAAATGTGGAAGTAAAAGTTAATTTGGGGGTAAAAATTTTCCATAATATACCATTTTTCGTGAACTTCTTGATCTCTCATTCTGTAGGACATTGCATTTCTTTTTCTTTTTTATAAGATTTATTTTTATTGGAAAGTGTGATACACAGAAAGGAGAGATGGAGAGGAAGATCTTCCATCCGCTGATTCACTACCCAAGTGGTTGTAACGACCAGAGCTGAGCCAATCTGAAGCCAGAAGCTTCCTCAGGGTCTCCCATGTGGATGCAGGGTCCCAAGGCTTTGGGCCACAAGCAGGGAGATGTACGGGCAGTGGGGCCACCGGGACACGAACTGGCACCTATATGGAATCCTGGTGCATGCAAAGTTAGGACTTTAGCTACTAGGCAATTGCGCCAGGCCCAGGACACTGTATTTCTAACTGTTTCCCTGTTATTGGGCTATTAAATCCAACCTCACTGAAAAGCTGACTGCAAACAGTTCTTGAGCTGAGCTGCAGTGAATCATTCTCCTTTTCAATTACTTTCTTAGAATAAATTTCCGCAGGGGAGGTCTGTGCACCAAAGGACAGGAGCACTTGAATAAATCTTCACGTTTCCCAGATCTACACCAAGTTGCACTGTCATGACAACTGCTTGCAGAGCCGCCGGCCTGCTTCTGTTCATTTACTGCACTGAAGGAGTCTTTATTTTTTAACTAAGTAGTGAGCATCAATTCTCCAGGTGCACACACTGTGACTTAACTGTTCACGCTGCTCCACTTACTGATAAAAGTTCTTGTGATGGGTGCCCATTATAAAAACATCCTGTTTGTTAACAGTTAATAAAAAACAAAAACAAAAACACCCACTTCCAACCTGTTGCAGCTCTGACTTCTGGCTAGACAGCAATCTCAAATTTTCACATGGTTAAGTCTTAAGTTTACTTTTCAGTTCTTTGACTTCTTTGAAACAAAGGAGCTGGAGTACATATTCCCTTACAATGGCTAAAACCACTGTTGAGTCATCTGATTTGCAAAAGTTCCCATAATCAGAATTAGCCATTAGAATTCTTTTTTTTTCTCTTTGTTTTTAAAGATTTGCTTTTACTTGAAGCTAGAGTGAGTGAGGGGGGAGAGTGTAAGAGAATTGTTCAATTGCAGTTTTCACTTCCCAAATGGTCAGAACAGTCAGGCCTGGGGCAGTATGAAGTCAGGAGCCTTGGACCTCACACGGGTGACAGAGGTCCAAGCAACTGCGGCATCGTTGGCTGCCTTCTCAGAATGCACTATCAAGGAGCTGGATCAGAACAGGAGCAGCTGGAATTGGTGCTTTAACACAGGATACTGGTGTTGCAAGTAGGGGTTTAACATACTACACCATTTAGGTGGCCCAACTCATTAGAATTCTTAGTTCATACTGAGAACATCTAACCAATACTGCCACACAGAGCTCAATTAACTTGAATCTTCAATCCCACCCATCCATCCAGCCTTGGCAGGTACTGTGTATACACTCACCGATATTCTATCCTGGAACTCTGCTGTGGGGACGATAGGAATAGTTCCACCATGCTTGCCGAATTTTCTTTCTAAACTTTCTTGAACAGACACTAGAAAAAAGAGATTAAAGTTAGATATTCCTGGGGGGGCGGGGGGAGTCACAACTCCAAACTCTATTCACAAGCCCCAAACTCAAACAAGGCTTTAAAAACCTGCGAGGGGCTACAAGAGTTAATCATTGAACACCCATAAATAAATAAAACACTCTGCCAACCTCCTATATAAAAGTGAATTTAGGTCACTGTTCTGTTTCCGTAACACCCAGTACCAGGGTTTTTCCTTGGCTCTGTGAAAAGAAACTGCTGAGAGACAAGAAAAGGCAGTGGCTGGACCACTGCAGCAGCTTCTTGGAGCAGGCTCACTATGAAAGCCAAGTACAGAAGCGCACTTGGAGGTCTTGATCTTATTACAGCCTGAAGAGCAATTGTAGTGCGTGTGAAGCTTACTCCAGTCTGAGAAACATGCATTCTCATTAGAAGACTCTTGACCCAAGCTACACCTTCTCTCGCAGAGAGAGAACTCAACAGTCAGTGTGTGCCATGTGGTTCACTTTTAACAGTGCAGAACACTTACTAGTGTGCAGATGATGGCCTGAAACCTTACACCCCAGAATAAAACCATGTATACAGACATCTTAGAGAGAGCTAATACATGGGACGACCAAGAAGAAACTAGGGAATTTCTGGCCTAAGCCTCATGAAGTAGAATAATAAAACTTTCTGTTCTCAGATGAGATTCTCAAAGGGAAGAAGTCCTCTGAAATGCATGCGGCATCCCCTGGCTGCCCAAAGCTTATTCACTGAGAATTATTATTGGAACTCACTGAGCAAATGGTAATTGGAGTCCCTTTCATATTTGAAGGTCAAACGGCCATAGCTGACATGGTTCAGATTCTTCAGCCACTCGAAGTAAGATACTGTCACACCTCCTGCATTTAAGTAGAGATCCTGGATACACACACGGGACAGGAAGACAAGTGAGAACACGAAGAGCTTAGTCAACGCTTCAAATGAAAGCAAGAACTCGACTTCACTGAAAGACGTGCGCTCCCTCTTCCACACCACCTCACCCCTCTCTCTGAAGCGTGAACTCACTAGTGTAAATGCACTAGAGTCCAGTTAACTTTAGCATGAACTCCACGAGTAGTCACTGAAAGACCTCAGCACGTGTTGTTCCCATTGCTTTTTAAGTAAAATGGGAATGAATTATGTGAACTATGTGAAATGAATTAATGTCAGGAATCACGTGGGAAGCCTTAGACTTTAAGTTAGCATAATATCCTAGCCCATCAGACTCATAGCAGGATAAATGCACCCTCGAGCACAGAGCCAGAAGGAGTGTTCAGATCCATGTGAACCGACAGATATATTGTTCTACCCTATTGTTCTTAAAAACAAAATAAAAGTGAATTTTAGAGTGTGGGAAATGTAATTCTTCCCTTCACTAGTTTTTAGCAAAAAAACAATTATGAAGCTAAGTACATATTAAAATTCTGTAAACATGGACAACTTACTGGGATAACCATGATGTTTCTCTCCAGGAAAATCTTGTCAGCTTCGGGAGTTGTTGGCCCATTGGCACCTTCGGCAATGATCTGTAAGAATCAGGAACATGCAGAAATGGCATTTGTCGGGGTCTACTACTACAACAGAAGTACAGATGGGGGGCAGTGAGCAGTGTAATTCCAGGTATAATAATTCATTACTCCCCAGTTTCCCTGATTGTGGTTTGGAGGTTGCTGATGGTTGCACAACTCTGAATATACTGAGTCATGAAACTGTCTACTTGAAGTGGGTGAAATGTATGGGATTTGAATTACATGCCAATAAAACTTTGCTAAGAAGAAAAATGAAGAAAGGCATTCAGACTCTTTTATGGCCTCTCTAACTTTATTCCATGCTAATCTTCTTGATTCTACATAAGCTCTCACCTTGGCTTTGACCCTGGGTGCGTTGGCTTTGGTCAACTGCTTCTCACTGGCAGCAGGGATCAGTATGTCACAGTCAGCCTCCAAAATGCTCCCTTCATAAACCTTAGCCTTGGGGAAGCCCAGGATGGATCCATGTTGCTGTCATTGGTAGAAAATCAGAATGAACGGCTGTAAGAGCTTAACCGATCGCATCTACTATTGACAACAGGAAAATGAGTTTCTTATTTAAAAACACACACACACACAAAATAATGGATATAATTTAAATAAGGCTGATTTCAATGTTACAAGGTTCATCATGGTCACACTGGTCAGGTGTTAAGTAACTTACCAATTTGAAGTCCTCCAGTTCCTTTGGGTCAATACCATCTGGATTGTATATACTTCCATCGGATTCACCAACACCAACACATTTAGCACCAAAACGATGTAAATATCTCATAGAATGCAGGCCCACATTACCAAACCCCTGTGAAGAAAATGCCATGAGACATAAAAATTGAAACTCTTAGTCCGGATAGTAAGAATCATATATTAATGCAATTTAAACCAGCATTCTGTTAGGTTAGAAGCAATTCTCAACATCCTTTTGTCAAAAGAAGCCACACACTAAATGGCTTTTAACAGTAAAACTTCTACTTGAGGGCCTGGCATGGTAACCTAGTGGTTAAAAGTCCTTGCTTTGCATCTGCTGGGGCCCCATATTGGCACTGGTTCTAATCCTGGCGGCCCCACTTCCCATCCAGCTCCCTACTTGTGGCCTGGGGAAGCAGCAGAGGACGGCCCAAAGCCTTGAGACCCTGCACCTGCATGGTGGAACCGGAAGAAGCTCCTGGTTCCTTGCTTTGGATTGGCTTAGCTCCGGCCATTGTGGCCACTTGGGGAATAAATCAGCAGATGGACGACCTTTCTGTCTCTGCTCTCTATGACTCTAATTTTCCAATAAAAATAAATACATCTTAAAAAAATTACTAGGGGTGAGGAGAACCTTCCCATTTGAAAATATGGGAGCTCTATTATGCATAAGACAGCTCTAAAGAGGTTTCATTGGCACGGCCTTCTTTGCCTTACAAGGAAACGGCAGTGGGGTCAGCCTCACCAGTGTGGGTCAGTCCCCAAAGACTGGTCATCCTGTTGTTCCATGGAGGTATTTCACTGGTTTGGAGGATTGTGAATTCTATTTTAAAGCTCAACTTTGGGGAACTTGGATCCCCCAAAGTAAAATGCATGTTAACACATCAAACAGATTTGTCCCAATGTCCAAATCTTTCTGTATACTCATAACAGACTTAGAAAATTATGCTGTGAAAATAAATCTGCCATATGACCCAGCTACCCCGCTCCTAGGAATATACCCAATAGAAATGAAATTTGCAATATGAGAAGGGGATCTGTAATCCTATATTTGCAGCAGCTCAATCTATAATAGCAAAGAAATGGAAACAATCCAGATGTGCATCCAAAGAAGAGTGGTTAAAGAAACTGTGGTACATCTACTCCACGGAATATTATTCAGCTATTAAGAATAAAATTATGCCATTTACAACTAGGTGGTCCCAACTAGAGACCATTTTGCTCAGTGAAATGAGTCAATCACAAAAGAAGAAATACCATATGTTCTCTCTAATGTAAGGAAATCATCATGGAAAGTGTAACTTCAATAACCCTATCTATACTTTTTTTTTTTTTTGGCTGCATCCCATGTGTTTTTATTGTTTTGATTTCAGTTTCATTTATTTCAAATACCTTCTTTTCTCTTGTCAAATTCATTGCTGGCTCATGGATTACACAGTGGCATCATTTTTCCCAAGAGACTTGTGTTTCCTTTTTGTCACCCATGTGTTGGTTACTCAGTGGTGTGTTTTTTCATGGTGCCGTAATTTGTTGTTGTTTTTGTGGCTGTTACTCTAATTCATACCAGTTGTTGATCTTGTCTCATGGCTTCTCATTTATGGAAATATACAGTGATGGGGCACGGGGGACTACCATATCCAGATGTGGGGGTATAATGCAACATGCATCCCTGCTTCCAAACAAAAGATGGACTCCCAATGAAACTGCTGTAAATGTGTAGACAATGGAATGCCAGACTGTCTGACACCGTTTGTATCAGTAATGTCGGGGCATACTTAAATAAGAGACTGATGGAATTATGACTCCTTATGAAGCACTATACTATTGCAGCAACATGGGGAAAATCTGTCAGGGGGCAGGAGTTTTGTTGAGGCAGAATCCCAAATAAAATAAAATTAAAAAAAAAAGAAAGAAAATTATGCTGTGAGACCTCCCTTTCTGAATATAGCCTCGCTTTCCAATACTGGCCAAAAAGAATATGGTGACCATTTCATAGTATCTGGGAGACACTAAAATCAGTTCTAGCCATGTGGAATCATTTTGATATCTAAAAAGTAAAGAAGTATTACTCCGAAAACAGTAAAGAAGCATTACTCGGAAAAGAAACATCTAAAATCAAAGAGATTCAAAAGAATCCGATTTCTAGAACTGCTAATTTAAACTAGAAACACACGTTACTTAGGTGTACACCAGTCGTGAAGAGAAGAAAACTCTTACCTGAACAACAAATGTTTTATCTCCAAATCCCGGTGTCATCCCCAAAATGCTCATGTAAGAGGCTTCGTTGATGAAGTTTTCAATTCCATGGAAAAGCCCGCGGCCGGTAGCAGAGATGCGTCCATGGATGCCTCCTTGGCTGATGGGCTTGCCAGTGACACAGGCATGCGCATTGATATCCTGCAAGAGGAAGTCCTCACTCAAATGCCGGGGAAGGCGTTTGCTCGGGAGCTCAAGTCGCCCTAGTGATGTTCGCATTCCACAGGACAACATCTGGCTTAAGTCCTTGCTACTCTGGATTTCTGATTCTGCTCCCTGCTGATGCATATCCTGACAGGTAGCAGATGATGGCCCACATATTTAGGTCCCTGACACCCATGGGGGATGCCTACATAAAAACTCTAGGTTCCTGGCTTAGGTCTGGTCCAGTTTTGGCTTTTGTGAGCATTTGGGAAGCAAAACAGGAAGTGGAAGACCTCATTATTTCTGTCTCTCTGTTCCTTTCAAATAAAATGAACATATAACACAATGAAATGTCAAGCCCCCTTTCTCATCACACATTCTCATTTCGCTAAAATTATGCTCATCAGGAATATGTGTGACTATTTATTTGCCTGAGAGGCAAAGAGAGAATTTAGAGAGAGCCAGCTCCCATCCCCAAGTTCACTGCCACAGTGTGAGCCAGGGACTGCAGCAGGAGCCAGGGACTCCATCCAGGGGTGGCAGGGACCCAAGCACTTGAGCGATCACCTGCCATCTCTCAGGACACACAATGCTCTCTGGGATGAGATGTGAGAATTTTAAATGCTAAACACGCTTGTCCCTGTCCATAGCCTCAAAGTATACTTTTACCAACAGGACAATAGGCCAAGTCTGTTTTTCAGCTCTCTGCTCCCAGCATATACCTACATAGTAGACTTGATTTACCAAACAGAAAAACAAAGTTTAGGAATTTAATCTCAAGTACAAACAAAAATATCAGAAAAATTGAAACAGCCAGGTTTAAAGTTATCACTCCCTTAACAAATGTTAAGTCCAGTGTACATATACCCACAGAGTTTAAGAATCCACTCACACCACCAAAACCAAGCCCATGGCAGGAAGAGGTGTGTGGCATTCCATGTGGGCAGCACCAAGTGCTATCTTAATCTACTGTGTAACAAGAAACTTTCAGGGCTGACAATGTTGTATATGCAGAGGGTTAAACCAATGCCTGCAGCACTGACATCCCATGTAAATGCAGGTTTCAGTTCTGGAAGCTCTACTTCTGATGCACATCTTTGCTAAAGAGCTTGGGAAAGCATGAGAGGATGGCCGAAGCTCCTGGCTCCTGTCTGGTCATTGTGGCTATCTGGGGAGTAAAATCAGGCAATAGCAGACCTTTCTGCCTCTCTTTCTCTCTCTCACTTTAACTTAGCCTTTCAATAAAAAATTAAAAATCACCTACTACAGTGATTTAACAAAAGCGCTTTATAAGATTTTTCAAAAAGGCAGGTGTGGGTGTGCCATAAAAGCACATGCCTGATACCTGGGCGTGAACAGAACACTTTAGTAGCACCAGTCAGCTCTGTGAAGTGGGAAGTCTTTACCGCCCACCCTTCCATTCTCCAAATTAAGGATGTGCATGTACTCGTGTTCAGAAACAAGAATCAGAATCGGGTGCAGGAAGGCTACCCTTCCAAGACATCAAGTTCATGCTCAGATTGCTGCACATCTACAGAGGAATGAGACACTCCGACTTTAGGAGGAAGTGGAAAGAAAATGAGGAAGAACTGAATGTCAACTTGTGAGGCTTATTTGCTCTGTGTGTAAATTAAGACGTGTCCTAGTCTTTATCTGTATTGTTTGAGCATTTTTACAGAGAACTCAGAACTGTATTTCTTGTACAGAAAATTACAGAAGGATAAAAGCACTCTCCTGAAAGAGCTACAGGATTAGCAGTTTTCCCACAGTTTTCTTTCATGAATAATTAATACTTGCGAATACAGTTGCACATCTAGTGCCAAGTGCTTCTAGCAGGAGAATGCCAATGCTGGAGTTGAAGGAAACGTAGTCTGAGGCCAGGCCTGGTACCAGCTGCCAACTCCCCAGCATGCCTCATGGTTCCCCTCAGCCATGGGGGACACTGTCCCACCAGTGACACACCTCCAGATAGGGCCAAAGGGTTCCAGTTCACAACTAGAAATGACTAACATCTATGGCTTTCTTACCTTAGGCTTCAATTTTGGGCTTCCTATCACTTTAAGATGGAAAGTCGTAGTTAGCAGTGCCTCACACCTTTTAATTTTGCTCTCACCATTGTGAATGAGCTATGAATAACAAAACATTACCTACTGAAAACAGGCCATTCCCAGAACTCAGCTAACATGAAAGCAAAAAGCATTCCCTTTGGAAATGGCAGTCAAAATTCTTTCAAGAGTCCAACACTATTGTTGATTTTAGGGGACTTGTGCAATTCACATGATGTAATTCTTGTATTTGTCTCTTGGTGTTTACAAAGGGCTGTGGACTGTTCTAAGTACATTGATCACCTATGTAATCCTTATAAAGTTCACAAAGTCACTTTATTATTGTCTTTTTCCATGAAAGAAAACCAAGGCACAGTGCTGGAGCCAGGCCTGGGATCCAGTGTCCTGCCCAGGCTCTCAAACCAGCACCACACTCAGGAAATGCACTCCTTTCTCTGCCTCTCTTCTCATCTCCACTGGGTGTCCCAAAGAAAAGTTTCCTGGGCCCTTAATACCTTTGGAAAATTTTATTGCAAGAACAACCCTTACCATCTTGCACCAACAAATCTGGCCATAGCAAATAAACATGCCAAATCACCAGACACAACATGCTCTAAGGGCAAGTGCCACCACGCATGCCATGTTCTCCAGTGTCCACTTATAGGTGGGGCTAAATGTACACCCCACTTCTTTCTTTCCATCCCCTTGTGGTCTGGGCCGCTCTAGTCTCCCCTGCACTTACAGGAGGCCTTTAAAACCCAACTCACTTGAGTCACACACACTCTGCTTCCAGGACAAAGAGTAAAGTCGGTGTGTCCCATCTCTGCTGGCCTTTCTCATCTTCCTCCTGCGCACAACACTGGCTGGCCCCAAGCCTCTCAAGTTCATTCCCTTCTGCCTTTCAGAACCTTCACCCAGGTGCTTCCTTCTGCCCCAGCACTAGCCCAGTTCCTTCCCCTGGGCCAAGTCCACTCATGCTGCAGGGTTCAGACCAAAGAGGCCCTATCTGATCTGACCTGACCTCACAGGCTCAATCTGGTCTCATTACCTTTTATTGGCCTGGAACAACTTGCAGCACTTTTGCCAAGGGCAGTGACTACCTGGCTCGTACTTGGCCTTGCATGTGATAGGCACGAATGTCTTTTTCTAACTCTGTTTCTCAGCCTACTCTTTAAATGCTTGACTTTTCACAATCCCAGTCTATTCAGGGACAGGGAAAGCCTTCCTCCTGGGCTCTGTTCGGGGGCACAACTCTGCTTGGGCCCCAGATTCTGATTCTCACACTCATCCCTGTCCTTGACCTCCATATCTCAGCGATTCTCGCTCAAATTCTACCTTTTCAAGGTAGAGCCAAAATCTCTCCCCCAGAAATCCTTCCTCCAGAAACTGCCACATGCCCCCTGACATGACGCCATTTCCGCACTACATGTGTGTTCTTGTCTGCAAGCCCTTTGAGGAAGAAGTCAGAACAATGAGCTTCCTCACTCTGCTTGCAGGGTCTCTACAGAGGGTGCTCCCTGGCAGGGACCCAGGGCAATGGGAAAGTAGAAACTCAATCCAAAGGTAGGAATAGAGGAGCTGAAGTAAGATGTCAAGGTTAAAACAGTATGAAAAAAACAGTGATTTATCTTTCCTGTAAGTTGGGAGAACTGTTACACCTTACAGACAGCAAATGTAGAAAGCCTGGGGTTTCCCCCGGGTACTCACATAATGCCCTATGGTGCTGGCATAGGTGTCAGCAATCCAGGACATTTCCCGCTCGCCTGTGCTCATGTCCGGAGCAGGCACATCAATGCCAGGACCTGGGAGGCATAGGGAAAGACAGTGAATTAGTTTTACGATAAAGTCATCTTAAACATAAAGATCCTTGTAATTCCCATGAGCATCCCATGGGGGTGCAAGGGCCCAGGCACTTGGGTCATCCTCTGCTTCTTTCCCAGGTATACGAACAGGAAGCTGAGTCCAAAACAAAGCAGATGGTAGCACTGGTGAACCACAGTGCTAGCCCGGGTTCTGTAATTCTTCCATCCTCTAGTTCACTCCACAAATGGCTGCAACAATGGCAGGTGTTGGGTCAGGCCAAAGCCATGACCTCCATTTGGGTCTCCCACGTGGGTGCTGAGGTCATCCTTGCTGCTTTCCGAGGCATGTTAGCAGAGAGCTGGCTTGTAAGCCAGTACAAATTTGTTTAACCAGGCTGGTTTTCTCCTAAGGTATACATGACAAAGTGTTCCTGAGTTCTTCTAGACATTATCTATCGTGCTTTTTTAAAAAATCATTTTGCAATATTAAGGGTTAAATAAGCTTGTTGCTTTAAGTATAATATTCCAGTCAGAGTAGGGTTATTGGCAAGTGGCATGTCTGAGGTCCGTGTGCATGAATCAGAAATATATGATAAATCTCTTCCTAAGACTTGAATGGGAACAGGCTAGGAGTGAGACAGCTTCAGAGTGTCGCCAGGCTGAGCAACTTGGGAGTTATACAACCTTAGTCAACAGAAGCAGCACTGAACTCCACAGGGGAACGAACACTAACTTTTCACAAGTTAGTCCAAAAATCAGAAGAGGAAAGAACACCTCTCATTTCATCTTATGAGGCCAGTATAAACCTGATATTAACGAGAAAGCTGTATACCAATATCCCTTAAAACAGCATTAAAAGAAATAAAATGCTGAGGAGAGTTTCCTACTGAGAAATATGAAACTTGAGAAACCTCAATCAACAGGAAGACTTTATTAATTCATGAATTAATTAAGAAAGAGGGCAAGACACACTGTGCTACAGATCCAACACAATTGTTACTGAATCCCCAGCTGTCTTTTTGGCTGTAATTACAAGGGCCCGGCGCCATGGCCTACTGGCTAAAATCCTTGCCTTGAACGTGCCAGGATCCCACATGGCTGCCCGTCTAATCCCAGCAGCCCCGCTTCCCATCCAGCTACCTGCTTGTGACCTGGGAAAGCAGTCGAGGACGGCCCAAAGCCTTGGGACCCTGCACCTGTGTGGGAGACCAGGAGAAAGCTCCGAGTGCTTGGCTTTGGATTGGCTCAGCACCGGCCATGGCGGTCACTTGAGTCAATCATTGGACGGCAGATCTTCCTCTCTGTTATCCTCTCAGTATATCTGACTTTGCAATAAAAATAAATAAATAAATAAATCTTAAAAAAAAAAAGTGGATGCTAAACTCACAAAATGGAATGGGGCCAGAGCTCAGGTGTGAGCCTCATTATGAAACTCTGTGGGAAGTGAAGTCCCAAACCAACAGGAGTAGTAGGAAAAACTCCCTGCCTACCTTCCCTGCTGCAGAGCTTTCCGGCCCAGACACCAGCTTGCTTGTGCCATGAGTTAGTTAATGAGCCCTTCGCACATGAGCCAAGTAGTCACATTAACTAGCACCGAAAACTGTGCTTTCCGTGTGCCAGTGGATCATTTTTTAAAGTTTGTAACTGTAAGACTCTTACCAAAGTGGTCAAAATGATGGAAACACTCCAGAGATGGGCAACAAATATGACTGAATAAAGCCCCAAACCAATCAAGAGTATTAAATGTTTGCGACTTAGGCTAAGAGGCAATATAGCATAAGAAATGAGAGCTAGCAGCAGGATTTCAAGCCAGCCTATCTTTGAATTAAGAGATACTGACAGGTGTGACTGAGGCATTAATACACTTCTATATGACAAGGTACATGCAAAGCGCACAGCAGACCTAGGTAAGCAGCATGGCAAGAACCCAGATGCCTTTACAGAAACGTACTTATTTAGTTGAAGGCAGAGTGACAGACAAGGAATGATTTTTTTCTAGTCTGCTAGTTCACACACCCAAATGGCCGCAACAACCGGGCTGGGTGAAGCTGGAGCCAGGAGCTGGGAATCTACCTAGGCCTCCCTCGTGGACGCAGGGACCCAAGGATGTGGGCTATCCTCAGCTGCTCACAGGCTCATTAGCAGGAAGCTGGACTGGGAACAGAATAACTGTGACTGCAACCGGAGCTCACAAGGGATTGTGGCTCTGCAGGTGCTGCACCACCATGCTGGCCCCACCTCCATACCTCTAAAACTATATACAAAAGCTGGGCCAAATCTAGTCAAAGTGTAGTGTTAACCTATATTTATTGATTTTGTATTTGTCTATCACATGCACTTTTTCCTAAAAATGGGGTAAAACATGGGTAAATGAATTTCTTAGAAACTTGTGAACAAGGAAACCAGAAGGTCCCTCAAGTATGGGTATACCTCTTTTCTTTTTTCAATCTGTTCTGTTTTGTTTGGTTCTAGTCAACCAAATTAGAAACTTTCTAGACTAAGGAAAAAAAATTTAGAAAGATTTAAGCTGCTTCTAATCTAAAGAGTAAATGGCAAATATCTATTTATCACAGAGAACTAATCCTATCGCACACAAAACAACACACCACCAGGCAGTGAGAAGCAAGATGGCAGTGGCTTCTTAGGTGTCCCCACCGACAGCGTTCCTGTACTTCCCACACAATGTGCAAAAAACTACTCTCCATGCAATACATACCAATAAAGCCTTTCTTGGCTAGTTCCATTGTAAACCTCCTTGTGATCTTTTCCAACTCATTATCCTGTGAATAAACAACAATGATAAACATGTGATACAAATGTCACTTGGAAGGCTTGGTATGGTAGCCTAGCAGCTGAAGTTCTCACCTTGCATGCACTGGGATCCCATATGAGCCCTGGTTTGTACCCCAGCGGCTCCATTTCCCATTCAGCTCCCTGCTTGTGGGTCTGGGAAAGCAGTCAAGGACAGCCCAAGGCCTTGGGACCCTGTACCCTTGAGGGAGACCCAGAAGAGGTTCCTGGCTCCTGGCTTCAGATCGGCTTGGCTCAGACTGTTGTGGCCAGTTGGAGAGTGAACCAGTGAATTGAAGATCTTCCTCTCTGATCTCTCCTTCTCTCTGTACATCTGACTTTTCAAAAATATAAATAAATCCTTTAAAAAAATCACTTGGAGAGAATAATTCCATCATATGTTCTGTTTATGGGACATTCTCACATTTTTGATGCAATTCTCAGGATATACAGTAGGCAGTTCCATCTTAAAGTGAAGCAAATGAGAAAACAACCAGAAACTGGCTTATTAAGGAGCAGGTGTCTGGGCTAGAGGTTAAGGTGCCTGCATCCCACTTAGACATCCTTGGGAGACAGCAGCAAAGGTTCCCACTGCACATGTGTACTATGTGGAAGATCCGGACTGAGTATCCTGCTCCTAGCTCTGGCCCTGGCCACTGCACACACCTGGGGAGTAGATTAACAGCTGGGAGCTTTCTTATTCTGTCTCTCAAATAATCGGCAAGAAGAGAAATTAGGTTATGAGAATCAGCTAGAATAGTAAGGGCGCAAACCCCAATTTCCCTTTGTATTATATATATAATAATCCCTCATATATAATCCCTCCCTCTTAGAGACCAAATCTTTTTGTTTTAAAAGATTTATTTGTTTTTATTGCAAAGTCAGATATACAGGGAAGAGGAGAGAGCGAGACAGATATTCCGTCCGCTGATTCACTCCCCAAGTGACTGCAACAGACGGTGCTTCACTGATCTGAAGCCCGGAGCCAGGAACCTCTTCCGGCTCTCCCACAAGGGTGCAAGGTCCCAAGGCTTTGGACCGTCCTCGACTGCTTTCCCAGGCCACAAGCAGGGAGCTGGAAAGGAAGCAAGGCTGTCAGGATTAGCACCAGTGCCCATATGGGATCCTGGTGTGTTCAAGGCGAGGACTTTAGTCACTAGGCCATAGTGCCGGGCCCAAGACCAAATCTTAATTAAGACTAATTGGAGGGCCTGGCATGGTGGCTTAGAGGCTCCACTTTGGTACTTACCGTGTAGCTCTTGGGATTGATCTTAACACCAGCTTTTGCACCCCCAAATGGCACATCTGAAAGGGAAAGCAGAAAGTTGTCTGTACAAAGATCAAAAGAAGAATGCTCTACGCAATGAGTTGCATCTCCCTGACCCAAAATGCTCATCTCTAGCAGTGTTTTGGATTTTGGAATATTTGCTTACGCAAAACAAAATAAGGGACTTGTGAATAGGATCCAATTACCTCATGAAGGCCCCCATTTACCAAAAGTCTAAATTTAACTATTAAGACCGACTTAAAGGTGTTAGGCCTTAAAGACTACCTTAAACAAAGTTGGCTTTGAGAGGTACATTTTTATAGCACCTTAACAGGAAGCATGTGTGCAAACATACTCCCCCAGAGTTCCTGAGGCAGCAAGAAAGATGGCCACTTACCAACCACTGCACACTTGTATGTCATCAGAGAAGCCAGCGCTTTCACTTCATCTACACTCACGTCCATGCTGTAACGGATACCTGGAGGGATGTATTTAAAAAAAAAGACAGGGAGAGAGAGGAGAAGGCAATTATTTAGAACAAGCTTTCATTACAGTTTCAAAACCACCAACTGACAAGCTACAAAGTGAAGATGCCCACACTGCAAGGAGGCGAGCGGCCAGGCAGAGGCAGCCAGCAGCCCTGCCACCTCTGCTGAGCAGCTCTGGGGGGACAGAAAGTAGGGATGCCTTCTACTTTGATTCTGGGGATCACGTCAGTCTCCCCTCCAAGAGCTGCGGGGCCTAAGCATCTTTGCTTCTCCAGAGTCCAGTCTTCCCACCGCAAGGCCGACACACGGCACTGCGACTCCTTAACGCTGCACCTGTGCGTGAAGCACATGGGCCTCAGCTGCCTTTCTGCCCTCCTTCTCCCAACAGCTTCAGCCACGGAGTCACAGCTGAGTTGATGGGAGCCCTGGGGATCTCTCTCGGGAATTTAGGATTGTTAAGATGGCAAATATATACCATCTTACCAATTAGAAGTTTGAGAAAATTAAAAAAAAAATTACATATTTATTTTTATTGTTACAGAAAGGAGACAGAGGTTCCAGCCACTTGGTCACTGAACAGGGCTGTAGCCGCCAGTGATATGGATGGCAGAGGCCCAAACACTGCTGCTTCTCCCAGGCAGGAAGAGGAGCTTGATCAGAAGGGGGACACAAACTGGCACCCAAATGGGATTCTGTAGGTACCTGCTATACCACCAGGCTTGCCCCTCTAGTTCTGGTTCATTTTTTAAAAAATTTATTTGAGGGCCCGGCACCATGGCCTAATGGCTAAAGTCCTCGCCTTGAATGCGCCGAAATCCCATATGGGCGCTGGTTCTAATCGCGGCAGCTCCACATCCCATCCAGCTCCTTGCTTGTGGCCTGGGAAAGCAGTCAAGGACGGCCCAAAGCCTTGGGACCCTGCACCCACCTGGGAAGCCCAGAAGAGGTTCCTGGTTCCAGGCTTCGGATCGGCGCAGCACTGGCCATTGCGGTCACTAGGGGAGTGAATCAGCAGATGGAAAATCTTCCTCTCTGTCTCTCCTCCTCTCTGTATATCTGACTTTGTCATAAATAAATCTTTAAAAAATTTTTATTTGAAATGTCAGAATTAGAGGAGAGACAGAAAAAGACAGAGAGAGATTGATCAATTTTCCTTTCACTCATTCGCTCCCCAAATGGCTGCAACAGCTAGAATTGGGCTAGGCTGATGACAGGAGCCAGGAACTCCATCTGGGTCTCCCATGTAGGAGCAGGGACCCAAATAGTGGGTTATTCATTCTCTGCTGCTTTCCCAGGGAGCTGGACTGGAGCCTAGACTCTAACCAGTATTTATACGGGATGCTGGTGCTGCAGGCACAGGGTTAATCTACATTGTGCAAGCTCCATCTAAAGCTGCTTTGTTATGTTCAGAAATCATCAACCTAAACATTATTGGCATGTTTCAAGAGACAACTCTGAGGTTAAAGCCATGCCTTTGATTTACAGAGGAAATAGTAAGTTTACTTTGAAGAGTGCGTTCTTAGAATTATTTTGCAAACTGAGTTTTAAAAATACTAATGAAAACCAAAAAAAAAAAAAGTACTAGTGAAATGAACATATTATTGCATTTCCCCCTAGCATACAGCAGGTGTTTCGGGTAGCTTACTGCTTATTTGCCTCATGTTTCTACAGGGGAACTACTCCGTGTACCACAGCATCTCTCTCTCACACCCATGCCTTCGCCTCTCCACCTTGCTTGTTTCTTATGTATTTTAATGCCAATCTTTTACATTCAGTTAGTCTGGCCTCCTGACTCGGGAAGTTAGTATCATCAGGATATTCCTTGTTCTGCTTTGTGCTCTAAATCCTTGGTGCCAAACACAGAAATGATGTGTGCTAGACATTCAAAAATACCAACTGAATATGTGAATGTTTCCTGACAACTGAAACTTAATGTTGAGAGAGGGAAAAGCCGTGGCCAATAAAAACTGACCTAGATACATTTTAAGCTTCCCCATAAACATCGCTACATATGATAAAAAGTCTAAAAGTACTTAAGAACCAAGGCCCGGCACAATGGCTCAATTGGCCAATCCTCTCCACCAAGCGCTGTGATCCTCTATGGGCACCAGTTTGTGTCCTGGCTGCTCCATGTCCCATCCAGCTCCCTGGGAAAGCAGTGCAAGATGAAGCAAAGTGTTGGGAATCTGCCCCAGCATGGGAGACCCAAAGAAGGCTCCTGGCTCCTGGTTTCAGACTGGCTCAGCTCTGGCTGTTGCAGCCATTTGGGTAGTGTACTAGTGTATGGAAGCTCTGTCTCTCATTCTCTCCAATAAAAATAAATCTTTAAAAAAAACCAGACCTTAAAAAAAGTTTCCCAGAAACCAGAATATATAAAGATGAAACATTGTTATTTATAAAACAAAAATGTGTCTAAAAGTAAAATGTGGTTTTCAAATTATTAAAAATGCTGCAAGGGCCAGGCACGGTATCCCAGCAGCCAAAGTCCTAGCTCTACAGAATCACTGGGCTTCCACGTGGGGGCCGGCTCTAAGCTCAGCAACCCCCGCTTTCCATCCTGCTCCCTGCTCGCAGCCTGGGAAGGCAGGCGAGGACAGCTGCCCAAAGCCTTGGGACCCTGCATGCACATGGAAGCTCTTAGCTTCCTGGCTTCGGCCGTTGCGGCCACTTGGGGAGTGAATCATCAGAAAGAATGTAGTCTTTTCTGTCTCTCCTCCTCTCTGTATATTTGACTTTCCAATAATAATAATAATAAAATCTTTCAAAAATGCTATTAGGTAATATAGCCTATTACTTAGTAAATAATTATTCCAAACAGGGGTTGGGGAGGGGAGGGCTCCAGCTGTTGCCTTGTCTAGGTGGTCCCAGTCTGGGCACCTGCTCGCCTGGAGGGGTCTTAACAAGGCCTGCTGTGCCCAGGTGTAGGACTGCCCCAAGCATGGGACATGAGACAGCTGGCACGGAGCCCCCACACAGTCAACACTCACACTCAACGGTCACCATGCCAGACAAGTCATCACAAAGCATGAAGTGACACATAGCAAAGCAATTTCCTTTTTTTTTTTTTAAAGACCTAACAGAGAGGATCTGCATGCATAAACAGCTTAAAAAATTCTGGCTTCTTTTAGTCTCAAACTGAATTCATGCATGCAATACAACAAGGTTCACTTAAAGAAATGTTTTGCTGTACCAAAGACAGGTCACTTTCAAAAAATATTATTTAAAACATTTTTTTTTAGATTCATTTATTTTTATTGGAAGGGCAGATTTACAGAGAGAAGGAGAGACTGAAAGAGATCTTCCATCTACTGGTTCACTCCTCAAATGGCTGCAATGGCTGAAGCCGAGCTGATCTGAAGCCAGGAGGCCAGAGCTTCTTCCAGATCTCCCATGCTGGGGCAGGTTCCCAAGACTTTGGGCCATCCTCCACTGCTTTCCCAGGCCACCAGAAGGGAGCTGGATGGAAAGTGGAGCAGCTGGGGTTAGAACCAGCACCCATATGGGATCCTGGGATTTGGAGGTGAAGGATCAGCCAACTGAGCCACCATGCTAGGCCCTAAAATTTTATTTATTCTTTTTCACTGATTTTAAGCCATACACATTTCCTATTTGCTGGCTTATTCCCCAAAAGCTAACAGCAAAGGCTGGCCCAGGTTGAAACCAGCAGACCAGACCTCAGTCTGGGTCTCAGGGGGAGACAGGAGCCTACATGCTTGAGCCATCCACCACCTGCTGCCTCCAGGTGTGCACATCAGCAGGAAGCTGAAACCAACAGCAGAGCCAGGACGTACACCCAGCTACATTTTGATATGGGTTGAGGGTGTCCCAAGCAGTGTCTTAACTGCTGTGCTCAACACCCATCACTTTTTTCTATTGTTCTTTCAGAGACTACAGAAGTAGTTCCATTAAGTTACTTTTTCTTATTTTTCTATACAGTAAGTTCCATTAACTTAAAAACTAAAACAGAACTTAAATAGGCTACTGTGCTGGGCACGAAAAATATAAATGTTAAAAAAAAAAAACAAATCCTACAAGACTTCTAGTTGTAACAAGTACCTACAATGTAGTGCACATAGTAGTAAAGTTAACAATTACTTGATTTAGTTAATATTCATAAAATCAAACAGTATTTCAACAGCAAGTCTAGTTTTTCTAGATGTGGATGCTAATTAAGTAGACCACTGCTATGGTCCAATGTGGTAGCCTAGTAGCTAAAGTCCTTGCCTTAAATGCACCGGGATCCCATATGGATGCCAGTCCTAATCCCAGCAGCCCTGCTTCCCATCCAGCTCCCTGCTTGTGGCCTGGGAAGGCAGTCGAGGACGGCCCAAAGCCTTGGGACCCTGCACCTGCGTGGGAGACCTGGAAGAAGCTCCTGGCTTTGGATCAGCTCAGTGCCAGCCATTGTTGTCGCTTGGGGAGTGAATCATAGGACGGAAGATCTTCCTGTCTGTTTCTCCTTTTCTCTGTATATCTGACTTTGCAATAAAAATAAATAAATTAAAAAAAAAGAAAATACAAACAGAAAAGTCTGTTTTATTTCAAAAGTCCCAGAATTATGAGTCAGAACTGGTGGATGGAAACTGGCCACACCCTGTGCAGCCACCCCTCCTCACAGCACAGGCATTTTCTGCAAGTTGCCCTGAGGCAAGGGAGTTCTGAGAAGCAGCCCAGGCTCAGCTGATGAGCCATGCCGCAAGGCAGGGGCATCCCCTGGCACTTGCCAAGGACACCAGTAAAGGAGAGCTTCAACTGACAATCTGAAAACAAAACAAAACAAAAAGAAACTTGGAAAAAATGTAAATGTATCCGGAAGTAAACGATTCTGTACCAATATTTGAGACTGTGTCCAGTTAGATCAGAGACTCCTGCAAATACAGAGGAAAGCTGGTAACTGCCCAGCTCCAAGCAGAAACCAAAGGTGACAATGAAGCACATGCTACCTGAGAGTTCTTCTGCATATTTATTCTCCACATGCAGATTCAAGAGTGTGACTGGTCAAAGGGAGGCAGAATCAGGTATGCAGAGGAGCACAGGAAGCACTAAGTGCATGATGGATACTTCAACATTCGGGGAAAAAGGCAAGTTTGAATGGCATCCAATTCAAGTGCACCCAATTTGAAAACAAAGCTATTCAACAAAGCCCAAACTAGCTGATACAAGGTCGTGGTGCAGCAGGCAACGCTGACATCTTGGGAGTGCCAGTGTGAGTCTAGGTTGCCACACTTCCAATCTAGTTCCCTGCTAATCTGCCTCAGAATGGAAGAGGATGGCCTTGCACATCCAAGGATGTTAGAAACCAGGATGGCAGTCTAGCCGCTGGCTTGGGCCTGGCCCAGTGCTGGCCATCTGGCTGTAAACCAGTAGATATAAGAACTCTCACCTCTTCCTTTCTCTTCTCTCTTTCAAATAATGAAGCCAGAAGAATCTTATCTGCAACCTGAATAATTCTCACTTCTCATGAAAACAATCTTTTGCCTTATTCCTTATAGGATAAGTATGTGGCAGAGAAGGCTAGGGTAAGTGGGATCAAAAGAAGACTGAGCGGGGGCACAAGACAGAAACCTGGAAGAACACTTTATTTCAGAGGTGAAGGGAATTGCGCTTCAGAACACAGCACTGCCAGCGCTTCGAAGGCCAGCACTAACTCGCGCTTGGAAACAGACCACCTGGCCCTTGGACTATAAGACCGGGAGAATGAGGGTGGATTCTTTTTTAGTGAAGACCGGGTGGATTACATAGGTTTGCACCAGAGAACCAATGTTCTTAGAAGGTCCAAAAAGGCATGTATTCCATCCTGCTGACTCCTCTGCTTTGGAGGGAACTACAGAAAGCCTACCCATAACGATTATTATTTACCTGCAGCTCAAGGGCAGGCAGGATAGAAGAAAATATTCATACCATGGGAGCTATTCCGTTTTTCTTCTCCAGAGAAACTGATTGTATGCAGTTATGTTATTCTGCATTTACCAATATATCCAGATGTTTAAAAGAACATCAAGAAAATGCAGAAATGTGCAAGCTTCTCCTGCACACACAGCAGCATGCTGCCTTTGAACTTAATCACCAGACATCCCTTAGCACGCTAAGGCACCCAAGAATCTAACTGTTGGGACCCAGTATGCTTTCTCTAGGAGCAATAAAACTCAGATGCAAAACCTAGCTGAAGTTGCTATGGTGATGAAGAAAACAAAGTAGTTCACTGCTTTAAAAAAGATTTAGGGAAAACCACAACCGATTGCTTCAATTTCTTTCCCTTTTGCTAGATGACTCAGAACTACACACGCAAGCTTCTAGCTACCATTGTTTTAAGATGAATCACTAACTAAACACTTAGGACAACTCAAAAATGGACTTTAAAATTACTCAAATGAGGCTCTCTTAGCAGAGTACAATTTTTATATCAGAAATCAAATTTCCAGTTACAGCCTCTCTCTTCAAAACTATTATTGTCATCACAGTTCTACCACAAACAGAATACACACAGAAACAAAAAGGCCCTAGAAACCTAAAACAGTATATACTAATGCTAATGCTCTCACCATTTCCTTTTTTTTTTAAGGTTTATTTATTTCAAAAAGTAGAGAGATCTTCATCTGCAGGCTCACTCTCCAGATGGATGCATCAGGTGGGGCTGGGTTAGGCTAAAGTCAGTAGCCAGAAGCTTCTTTCATCCAGATCTCCCACGTGGCTGCAGAGGGCCAAGGACCTAGGTCACATCTTTTTGCTGCTTTTCCCAGGCACATTAGCAGATAACTGAATTGATGGGCAATGAATTGATGAGCAGCTGGGACTTAAACTGGTACCCATATGGGATGCTGGTGCCACAGGCACCACAGCACCAGTGCCTACTTCTTCAATACTGACATACTTTGCTAACTCACAGTAGAGCAGCACAGCTTAATTAACAATGAGGAGTGGACACACGGGAGACCTGGAAGAAGCTCCTGGCCTTGGACTGGCTCAGTTCCAACCGTTGCAGCCACTTATCTTTCCTTCTCTCTGTAGATCTAATAAAAATAAATAAATCTTAAATAAAAAAATAGGAGGGTGCAGAATAAGCAGCATTGTGGAATTCTAGGCGATCATCCCAAAACTCTAGGCCAGCCACTTCACACACAAACCCCAATAGTCAGCACCAGGAGACAGCGTTCCCCTGGAGGGCAGGGGCTAAAGAAAACCAAACACTGCCACCTGCTTTGGTATCAATGCCCTGCCCTGTGTGAAAAGGCAGGAAAATTATACCCTTTTTTTTTTGAGACTATAGGAAGCTAGTTATGTATTTATTTCCTACAACCCCCACCCTTAAATTCTCAGGAAAACTAGACTGTTAACATTTTTTTCCTAATCATTTTGAAGAGACAAATGTAAGTTCTCTGGGAAGCAAATGCTAAGCAGAAAATTCTTTCCTTCCCTTCATTAAAACTTAGAAAGTACAGCACATATGTTGGTTTTCATTACCATGTCCATGAACACTCTCCTTTAATTACTGGTCTCCTTTTAAGATTTATGCTTTTTTAATCGGAAAGTCAGACATACAGAGAGGAGGAGAGACAGAGAGAAAGATCTTCCGTCCGATGATCCACTCCCCAAGTGGCCCCAACGGATGGAGCTGAGCCAATCTGAAGCCAGGAGCCAGGAGCTTCTCCTCCAGGTCTCCCATGTGGGTGCAGGGTCCCAAGGCTTTGGGCCGTCCTCGACTGCCTTCCCAGGCCACAAGCAGGGAGCTGGATGGGACACAGGGCTACTGGGATTAGAACCAGTGCCCATATGGGATCCTGGTGCATTCCAGGTGAGGACTTTAGTTGCTAGGATATTGCATTGGGCCCATGAGTGACCTTTCTTAGTGATTTAAATATATAACATTCCAGATCATCTCCCTGCATTTATAAACATACATATCTATGCCTTGTGATTCGGTGTTTCACTAGTGGTTCAAGAGATGGAAGACAATTATATACTGGCAATGATTAGCATACACTTAAGTTATAGCTTCATACCAACAAGTCTCAAACAATGTTAATTAAACTGGAGAGAATACCAAATCGCATAACGCTTAGGGAAAGATGAAAGCAACTTCAGGGACTAAAGGCCAGCAAGCTCCAACATCCAGTTTCACATAAATTATTTATGAGTCTGTGTGATATTTGAGATTGGTTTTGCACAGGAAGAAATGGATCATAGGGGGCCGGGGGAGGAAGAGGGCTCTGACCACAGGCAGGGGGACGCGTGCAAGGGGTGACGGAGACAGACGTGCCTGTATTTCCAGTTTTCCTGAATATTCTAACACTAACCATAACTTTCTTTTTTTTTTTTTAAAGATTTATTTATTTTTATTGGAAAATCAGATCTACAGAGAGGAGGAGAGATAGAGAGGAAGATCTTCTGTCTGATTCACTCCCCAAGTGACTGCAACAGCTGGAGCTGAGCCAATCCGAAGCCAGGAGTCAGGAGCCTCTTCTGGTCTCCCATGTGGATGCAGGGTCCCAAGGCTTTGGGCAGTCCTTGACTACTTTCCCAGGTCGCAAGCAAAGAGCTGGATGGGAAGTGGTGCCGCCAGGATTAGAACCCATATAGGATCCTGGTGCATATAAGGCATGGACTTTAACCACTAGGCTACTGTGTCGGGCCCTTCATTTTCAAGACCCAATCCTCTTCCCTACACACTAGGCTCCTGTATCCTTGGGGCACATAATCCAAAACCTCCCAGTGGATGCCTGAATGCGTGGGTGGTACCTAAAGCTTTTCTCTTCCACACACACAGATTCACACACACACCTCTAACAAAGCTTCACCTTTTCACTTCAGAGAAGTACTTTAAGGCTTCGATCTGGCATAACTGAGTTACCAGCTGCACTCCGCTCCTGCGTCAGTATAAGCTCGCACTCAGACACATTTGCTGCAGGAGACAGCAGCTGAGTGACTAACATGCAGGCAGTGTGCAGAGCACCAACACGTTAGACAGAGGAATGACTCATCTCCTGGGGCAGATTTTATCACACTACTCAGTGCTACACACCTTGAAACCACAAACTGCTTATTTCTGGACTTTTCCACACAATGTTTCATACTGTGACTGATCGTGGATAGCAAAACCATAGACGCGACTGTAACCCTTCGCTGTGCACTATACCATTGGGTTTATTTCTTACCAATTTTTCTGGCTGGAAACAGACTCATCGCTTCATTCTCGGTTCTGCACCCTGCTTGGTGTATCAACATCCATGGGATCTAGAAGGAGAGCTGCTTGACAGCCCCTGACAGCAAGCCTGTGAGCGTCCCATGCCAGGCAGGCCTCCAGCTCTCAGCAGTGTATCGGTAGGAGCTGAGGGCACTAGCCGATCGGAGCCAGGGCAGGCAGACCACCCCCTGGCTGAGGGCTACAGTGCTACAAGATTGTACCTACTTCAGATCCAAGTCCCAAGTACTGGGTACCCTATTTCTGTCCAACTTGGCTATAGATCAGAGGATCCCAATTCCTTCCTACAGCTCATTATCTAGCAGAACTCAGGGAAAGCAGTAGTGTAAACGAGACAAAGAACAGCAGATGCAGGCAGAGGTAGACACTGTAGTGTCTGGAAAGTTCCTCACTGCAGGAGACTGCCCTCAGAGTTGGAGCATGTTGCCTCCTTTCCGGCACAAGGATGAATTTACCACCCCTGAGTTCTCTGAACTCTGCCCTCATCATCAAGGTTTTTTTTTTAAAGATTTATTTTTATTATTCTTTCATTGGAAAGGCGGATATACAGAGAGGAGAGACAGAGAGGAAGCTCTTCCGTCCGATGATTCACTCCCCAAGTGAGCGCAACGGCCGATGCTATGCCGATCCGAAGCCAGGAGCCTCTTCCGGGTCTCCCACGCGGGTGCAGGGTCCCAAAGCTTTGGGCGGTCCTCAACTGCTTTCCTGGGCCACAGGCAGGGAGCTGGAAGGGAAGCAGGGCAGCCGGGATAGAACCGGCGCCCAAATGGGATCCTGGTGCAAGGCGAGGACCTTAACCACTTGCGCCACCGAGCCGGGCCCTTTTTTTTTTTTTTTTAATAGAGGCTCTATTACATAGGCCAGATTGACTCTATCACTGGTCACTGGCTGTAAACATTTAATCTTCAAGTTCCTCTCTGTGCTCCAGAAACTGCAGGGCAGGGCTCAAAGTCCTGGTGCCCATTCTCCATTCTGAAGCCACCCAGAGCCCAGACAGAGCAGGCTCAGAACACAAACTGTGCCTACTACCCAGCATGCAGGTGCTTTGTGAGATGTTGCAGTCACTGCAATGGTTTCAGAGTTTGCCACAAATCCCCGTGTCTCACTATGGACAACGGCCTGCCCTGTCCTCCCCTGATTCCACAGTTCCACCTCCTGCCCAGGCTGAAGTCATTCCCTACTCCCTTTATCGGAAATGACCTTTCCCTCACCCTGATCCTGTCCAGTCTATCCAACTACCCAGGTATTTTTAACTCCTGTTAATAATGGTAGTAATGGGCGTGGCACGGTAGCCTAGTGGTTAAATTCCTCGCCTTACATATGTCAGGATCCAATATAGGTGCCGGTTTGTATCCCGGCTGCTCCACTTCCCATTCAGCTCCAAGCTTTTGGCCTGGGACCCTGCACTGTGTGGGAGACCTGGAAGAAACTACTGGCTCCTGGCTTCAGATTGGCTTAGCTATATGGCCACTGTGGCCACTTGGAGAGTGAACCAGCAGATGGAGGATCTTTCTATTTCTCCTTTTCTCTGTAACTCTGACTTTCCAACAACAACAACAAAAATCTTTTAAAAAATGATAGTAACACATCATTTAATCCTTTCTTTAACTGTGTCATTTATTGAGATTGAATGGTTTGAGGAAGGGGAAATGTGGACATATAATGCTCAGCTCAGAGTAAAGTAAGCTAAGATCGACAGAAACAATTTCAGATTCTGTTCTGATTTTGGGTAAATCAATGGGAAAACATTCTAGGAAATTAAAAAAAAAAACCTAAAAGCAGTTTCAAAAAAATCATCTCTTGGGGTCAACATTGTGGTGTAATGGGTAAATTTGGTAACTGTGACATCAGCATCCAATATGAACAACACTTCCGATCTAACTCCCTGTTACTGCTGATGGAAAATAGTGAAGGATTGCCCAGGGGCTTGGGCCCCTGCACCATGTAAGTGAACTAGAACAATTTTCTGGTTTTGGTGTGGTCCAGCCCAAGCATTATAGCTGTTTGGGGAGTGAACCAGCTGACAGATGTCTCTGACTCTACTCATTACATAAATCATCATCATCATCATCATCATCATCATCATAGTAATAACAAACTTGTCTCAAATGATAAGTGGCAAAATGGGCCATGGCACAGCATTGATAGCCTGTTATTCTGTCTTTCATATTTTCTCCAGCCTACAAGTAACCCAGAAAAATCAGGCCTGACTGAACTTGCTCCAAGAATAATCCAGAGAAATAGCAGTAACTTGTGATAAATAGACTAGTGTTGATTTTTTAATGAAGAGACAGATGGTAGAAAGCCATTTCAAAATCATTCAACTGGAAACCCAAAGTTAAATATAATACTACTTTGGTGGAGAAATTGGTTGTCCTAACACATTAATCTGTCAAACAGCAAGGGCCTTCAAACCTCTTCTAGTGGAAAACTCTTTAAAATGTTATTTCATTGTCTGAGCAGTTAGAATGAATGGTCCTGAAGATACAGTTTATGATGCATATTAGATACAAAGTTGTCTGAATTTGCACTGTTTTCCAGGAAGACTGCTCTTCAACTACCTTGAAAGGCATCCATGGTCCAAGTATTAGGAATCCACGTGTCCCTGGCACGGTATAGTTTTGTCTCTACCTAATGCACAACTGAAAACTGTTGTACATGGTGAAAGTTTCAGACAGCAGTAATTAAGAAGCGATTGCTGGAATCAGCTTCCTGTAGTCTGAAAACCCAACGCCACTGCACACTGGTGTTGTGACTGTACTGCAGGATGCTGACCCTTAAGCTCTGCAAGTCGTATTTAGAAATCTGGGACAACAGTGTCTTTCACCAGGCATAAAGGTACTGGCGCATGAAAAGGACTTGCATACACTGTTATTAGGAGGCACAATAGCACAACAAATGAAGACCTTAGCAAACAGTTGGAAATACACAGAGCCATAGAGGTCTGCTGTTCCCTGTGGTCTTGTCAGCTGGCCTCAGGCTAATAAAACATGTAGGCCTGAGACCTTTCCAGGTACAGCTGCCTGTGAGGTTGTTTTGGCCTTTACAAGGCCTTATTCGCCTTTATCAGTGGCAGTTCACAGGTTAATACCTCCATCTTGATAGTGAGGCATTTGAACTGCATGGAGTTGTGTTTCTGGGAAGGAGGACAGACAGCAGCTTCAGATTTAAGATGGTTCATGGTTATCTCGGCGAAGGGTTTGCAGGTAATGTTGCTTTGACATGGTGTGCTGAGCTCGTCAGAAGTTTAGGGAGCTGGCATTGTGGTGTAATGGGTAGACAAAAGCACCATTTTCCGCTAATTCCACTTCTGATTCAGCTCCCTGACAACCTGCCTAGGAAAGCAGAAGATGGTCCAAGTGCTTGAGCCCTTGCACCCATATGGGAAGCTTGGGAGAAGCTCCTGGCCACTGGTTTGGGGTTGGCCCAGTTTGGGGAATGAAAGAGCAGAAGAAAGATCTTTCTCCCTAACTTTCAAATAAGGAAATCTTTAAAAAGTTAAAGAGAGCTGTAATTCTGATAACCCTGAAAGCACAACTTACCTCTTCAACTCCTGCCATTTTTTTAGTGCACACCTGGTCTCATTTGGGACCAGGATGCTAGCTAAGACCATAAAACAATTTGTATATCCTACTGAGGTACCACCTCCTGCTTCGTGAAGGGACTGAGATGGAGTAGCAGTCTTTCTGCCACTCACTTCCTCTCTCTGGCTCTTCGTTATGAGTGTTTTACTATGGGGTGACACAAACATGGGAACATGTGTATACCTTCACTGTTGTGAGAGATCCCTTCAGTGCCACTGGTCCATCTCCAAATGCCTGGAAGAGTCAGAGCTGAGCCAGGCCAAATCAGAGGCCTGGAACTCAATCTTGGTCTTCCACTAGGGTGGCAGGGGTCCAAGTACTGCAGTGACCATCTGCTGTCACCCAGGGAGCTGGAATGGGGAGCATTTCTGGGACTTAAAACCCAGGCATTCAGAACTGGGATGTGGGTGTGCCAAGCAGTGCTTTAACTGCCCTGCCAAATGCCACTTTTCGTTCTGGTAGCTTTCATTACTGTTTGAGTTGCATACCTACATTTGAACAGGGATTGCTGCGTAGAGGAAAGGTGGGTCATTTATGAGTTGGTTGATGTGCTTTGATTGTGTACATTTTATTGGAGTTTAACACAAAGTTCACCATGCATTATGAGTAGACAGCATCAGTCTTCTTGTATGTAGGATTTTTACCACCAAAACAAACTTGCTAAATCACACACAAAACGATGGGAGTAATACCTGAAAAATGCACTCTTATGGTTTAGACAGAATCATTTACCTTCATGAAATAGACACCTTTACAATTACAATAGTTTCATAATTAACTACAAAGAATTTTTTAAAAGATTACGATGGAAGGGTTGGCACTGTGATGAAGTGGGTAAAGCTACCACCTGTGACACCAGCATCCCATTTGGGTGCAGGCTGAATTCCAGCTGCTCCATTTCCCATCCAGCTTCCTGCTAATGAACTTGGGAAAGCAGCAGAAGATAGCTCAAGTGCTGAGGCCCTGGCACCATGTATGAGGCCCTGAAGAAACTCCAGACTCCTGGCTTAGGACTGGCTCAACTCTGGTCTTTGAGCCACTTAGAGAGTGGACAAGCAAATGAAAGATCTCTCTCTCTGTAAGTCTGCCTTTCAAATAAATGAAAATAAATTTTAAAATACCCAGAATAAAAGAGCAAAACAAAACACTGAGCTCTTAAGGGTTGGGAGTTAAGACATGCAGACTACTGTGTTTTAACCAAAGTCTGAGAAACTAAATCCTAAACTGCAGTTCCAAAGGCCGTGTTTATTCCATGGCAGCAGACACAGATACAGCCACACTAAAATGTAAGTGCAGGCTTGCCAACTCCACAGGTTTGGGTGGTTGCTAACTCAGCACAGTAAAAACCTGGAAGAAACGAGAACACCTTCTACATGGGCTCCGAGTCTCCTACGACCCAGCACCAGTACTTTCCACTCTTATCGACAACACCATCATCCAACACCCCAGGAAGGGGTCTACAATCCACCCTGGCACCCAGTCCCCCAAGATAGCAAAGACCAGCTACCTCCCACTATTTCTTCATGCATTTCTGTTCTTAGGAGTCACTGGTCTACATACAAACACTCGTTTTGGATCTGGCATGATGGCTCAACTGGCTAATCTCCCATCTCCAAGCACCATGATCCCATATGGGTGCTGAGCATGTCAAGCTGCTCCACTGCCCACCCATCTCCCTGCTGGTGGCCTGGTAAAGCAGCACAGGATGGCCCTAAAAAGATTCAGTGCCAATGTATCCGAGTCATCAGTTATACCCCATCAACTGTATCTAGATGAGTAAGAATCAAGGCAAATCTGGCACTGCAGCTATAACATCAAATCAACAGGAGTGAACTGTTAACAGCACACTTCCCTAAAACTCACTTTTAAATCTTGACTTAAGGGACAGAGAGAAATGGAGCTAGGATGGAACACATTATCAGGCTGAGAGGGAAGCGGAGTCTGCCCTTTGCTGGTTCATTCTCCAAATGCCTACGATAGGGCTGACCCAGGCTAGCACTGCCTGAACTCAATCCAGGTCTCCCCTGTGGATGACAGCAACCCAGCCAAGTGAGTCAGCAGCTGCTTCCTCCCAGGGTATGCGTGAGCAGGAAGCAGCAAAGTGGAACCAGGCACTCTGAGTATCAGAATGGGGGAAGGGGATGTCCCTCAAATGCTTGCTTGCCCAACACACTGATTTTCAAATGATAAAATACCCTTTCTATAAAAATAGAGGATCATGGCCAATAAAAAGGAAGAACTTACTCAGCAAATTAGCAAGGATGATCTCCAGTAATGTTTTCAAAAGTATCAGAAATTTTGATCATGTCTTCTCAAATCAGTTGCTTATTCCCACTAATATTCCCCTTTACTGAAAATGTGAAGGTATCCCTTAAGCTTCCCTTGAGCACCTGCAGCACACTCCTTTGCACATCATTAGAGGCAAGCCTCAGGGAGTCATGGCTTACAGGGTGAGACACACAATGGCCACACGTTATTAAATATTTACTTGGAATAAAGTACATATCAGCTACCCCTAGGTCTTAAAGTCCCCCCTTTCCCCTTACAGAGATAACTAGATGGTGGCTTTGTTCCAACCTTGATAATTTTACTTTATGAAACTCAGGTCATTCCACAGAACAGATTAGACAAAGAAAGCTGAGAGTTCTAAGAAGGATAGAGAGGAGCAAAAGAGGTGTTTTAGTTTGCAAACAGTCTACTCGCTGGGGAGGGGAAGAGAGTGCTAATATGCTCCAGATACAAAGATTTCAGTGCACACGGATCCTCTAAAGCACCTTTTATATTAATCACCAAATACATTCTGTTTACCTTTACCGCAGTGGAAGGTGGCATTGTGGCAGGCTGAGTAGCCTCACTGTCTGCAATTCTGGCATCCCATATTCAGTCCTGGCTACTCCACTTCTGATCCAGCTCCCAGCTAACACAGCTGGGAAAGCTGCTTAGGCCCCTGGCTTCAACCTGGCCCAGCCCTGGTAGTTGCGGCCATTTGGGAGAATGACCTAGTGGATGAAAGATCTCTCTCCTTTTGCGTTTCAAGTAAATAAATCTTAGAGAAAAAAAAAAACTGCCTTAAATGTTTGGCTGGGAAAAAATCCATTAGAAACAAGTCCCTCACAGGATACCCATAACTACAATCAAGTGGGGGGGGAGCGGGCATGAAGATCTCAGACGCAAAGCAAGGCAGGCTGCAGGGCCCACAGTTTGCTGAGCGTCTAGTACACTGATCTGTCCCACACCCTCACACACCGCATAGTGAGGGCCTTGCACAGCTGCATGCCCGTCTGTAATCCACAAAACCTTCCAACCTCCTTCGTTAGCCCCTTACAAAGGCCCCTTTACTTTCAGGTTCCCCTGTCCTGCACTGCTTACTGTTTACTAATTATAAATCAGTTTCTCAGCAGGAACAGTTACCAATGGCATTTCTGCGCTGGCTAGCCTTCTCAGGAGCCGGACAATACAGTACAATACAACAGAAACGCATCTGCCCTTCCAGCAAAGTGCTACAGTAACAGCGGTGGGGCTCTGGGTGATGCAACGTAGCCAGGTTTGGTATTTTGGCATTTTAAACCGTGGCTGCGGCAAAAGGAAGACCAACCAGTGAACTGGAGTTCAGTTTGAAAAGCTTTGCTTGCCAAGAACTACAGAGCCAAATCAAGACCTTCCAGGGAAAACACAGCCCATGTCACTTAAGAAACTGGAAATCGTTGTCCACAACAGTAAAATAAAGGGCCCAGCACAGGGGCTCAGCGTGCCAATCCTCCACCTGCAAATGCTGGCATCCCCTATGGGCACCGGGTCATATTCTGGCTGTTCCATGGTATGGCCTGAAAAGCAGCGGTTTGGCCCAAACCCTTGGGACCCTGCACCTATGTGCGAGACCAGGAAGAAACTCCTAGCCCCTGGCTTTCCATCAGCTTAGTTCGAGCCATCGCCGTCTTTTGGGGAGTGAAACAGAACCAGCTCATGGGAGATCTTTGTCTCTCCTTCTCTATAAATCTGCCTTTCAAATAAAAACAAATCTAAAAGGATAGTAAAATAAATTTAATTTCCATGGTAAGGAAGCTCTGTAATTCAGTATTTGCTTTCCACTGCTTCTTCCAACAACCTTGTTTGTTTTTCATTGGAGTCTGAACTTGTTATTCCCGGTTTGGGAAACAAGGGAGTGTGGGAAAGGAAAAAGACAACGGTAGGAGAGTGACAGCGTTTGCCTTTCATATCACTCTGCAGAAGAGAGCGGCGCCCCAAATGCAGCTTGGAGCAGAGGAAAAACTATGGGGCGGGAGCAGAATTAAGCTCCAAGGGTAAGTGGGTAGTGCCAATGCAAATTTAGCAAATCATTAACCCCCTGCAGCCACCTTTGTTCTCCCCTCCCCCCCCCCAGTCCCAGCTTTTCTAATAAGCCAGAACCTCTAGAAATTCTAGGCCAGCGGGCCTAACAGAACGGGTAAGAGATCAGATTTAGGCAGACAAAGGGCCTAGCCCGACATCCCCGGAGCACACGAGTCCACTGAGCCTCAGCAAGACTCTGCACCTCCCATTTTTTTCCCGTTGTGCAACAGAAAAAAAAAAAAAGCCTAGATTTTGCTCTAGTTTAGGTTCCCCTAAAGGCATACTGTGTAATACAACGAGGGGGGTGAAAACCTTTATTTGCTCAGAAAATAACATCTTCAGAAATCAAATCTATGGACATTCAAATTTCTGTGTGTGTGTAAGCTAGAGCACAACTCACAGACTCCCAACTCCTCTCTTCACCCTACATTTATCTTTTCCCGAAGCAAAAATCTGGTGTTAGCCAGGACCGGTACACACCCCCAGGGCTATTTCATTCCATTGGCTGGCAGGCCGCTCCGCAGCCTACACCCAGTGGATCTACTGTCAGGACGCCCAGTGTTTATTCGCCAGCGATGTTACACCGGACTGCTCGTTTAGTTTTTCCCCTTTTTTTTTTTTTTGTTTCCCCTCTGTCTTTGCTTCTGGTACCAAACAGAAGGCAGTCAGGGTGGGAAACTAGACTGACGTGTGATGAATAAATTACCCTGGTGAATGACACGATCTGGATTTCAAACCTAGAAGGCAAGTCAAGTTCCGTGTCCCTAAGTCACCTGTCACTGTTCTCAGAGTAGACTGAGGGGTGGGGGAAGGTGAGCGGTAAAAAAGAGCAACTTGTTTTCCAGTTTGTACTCAGGGAAACTGACCAGGCAGATTCGGGGCGGCGGGGCAGCACCCCAAAGGGGCCGCCGGTGCAATGGTGCGCTCCCGCAAGCAGCATCCACGCACGCAGAGACCCGGGGCGGCTCGCGGGGGAGGAGGCGGGCCCATCACAGGATGGTTTCAAGCCGGGGAAGAAAAAAAGAAAAAAAAGAAAGAAAACAACCACATCCCGCTGGACCGAGTGTGCCACACCCGAGGCGTGGGGAGGGCAGCCCCGGCGGGCGCGCTCACCTCCCTTGCAGGGCGTGCGGTGCTGGCTGTGCTGGGCCCGGTACCCCTCGATGACCTCCCACGAGCCGTCGTCGCGCCGGATGGGGAAGGAGAGGCTCAGCACATGGTTGCAGGGCTTGATGATCCGCAGGATGCCCCGCACTCGCTTCCGCTTCTGCTCCTCGCTCTCGCGGGTGCGCAGATCCTCCACCAGCTTGTCCTCCACGATGCTGGCGCCCCGGTCGAAGAAGCCCTCCACCATCTTGAAGAAGTTGGGGTCGTCCTCGCGGTCGGCCGCCGCCTCGCTGTAGTGGCGCCGGGCCGGCAAGGCGAGCCCCGGCTGCGGGGCGCACGGCTGCCCGCGGGCCCATCCCAACAGCGAGGCCGAGTCGGCGGTCACCGCCGAGCCCAGCGCCGCGGCGGGTCCAGCCCGCGACAGCAGCAGCGCTTCGCCCAGGCAGCGGTACATGGCGGCGGCGGCGGCGGCGACGCGGAGGGGGCAAAAAAAAAAGAGACACTGGAGCTCGCGGACCTCCGCACCCAGGGAGGAAGGGCTTGGCGCGGGCTGCCCTTTTAAGCGGCGGCTTCCTGCCCTGCCTTGGCTGTCCCCTCCCCTCGGCCGCCCGTCGCCTAACGGGGAGGAGGGCGGACTCGCGGGCCGCCGGGCCCCCGCCTCCGCCGCGGCCTCCCTGCCCGGCCCTGCCCGGCCTGCCCGGCCTCCCCGGCGGCGGCGGCGGCGGGAGCGCGCATGCTCCGCGGCTCCGGAGGGGGAAGGGCACCGCCGGTGGCGCCCCGGATCTACCCCGCTCTCCCCCCACCCCCCCGCGCCCGCGGCGCTCTCAGGTCTGAGGGGAAAGTCGGGGGGACCCGATGGGCGAGGGGCGTCCGGGGAGCGGCCGCGGGGGGCTCTGCCCGGGGTTAGGGGCGCGGCCGCTGCGGTCTGGCCGAGTGCCCGGGACCAGTGAGTCACGGTGTCCGCTTCCCTTCCGCGTCCCCCGGAGGAAGGCCCAGCGGCCTCGCCCCGCGGGGGGAAAAGGGAAGCCCGAGGGCTGAGGGAGGAATCCCTGCTTGGCTGGCCTTGCCCTCAGGCGTGAGCCTGGCGCCCTCTTCCCCTGGACCGCGAGGTGGCCGCGCCTCCCCGAGGCTGGCCGGCCCGCGCGTCCCTCTTGAAGTGCAGTTTTCCGAAATCGTCCAAAATAAAGCAGGGGACCTGGAAGCGCCAATACGGCTGCACCCCCCCCCCCACCTGCCACCCCACTTCCAGAAATGTTGTCCCATGTTAGTTTGCAATCCATTCCTAACTGAGGCGTGTTAATGAGGAAAGGCACGTTGCAAAAAAGAAAGAGAAATAACCGTGCAGGAGTTTAGAAACGGTTTTGTGCCAGAATAAACGACTTGTAATGCCGTTTCTCCACGGGCTTTGGGGTGGTGATGGGTAAACTCGAAGCTGCGTGAGGGTTCACTTGGATGCTTGCAAAAATCTAATGACTCAGCCTTTTAGCAGCCGCGGACTAGGGCCAGTTACCGGCCCTGCTTTCCCATAGTGCAAGGTGCCTCCGGGACTTGACTTTGAGCTACCTGACCTGTCCACATGCTTACCTCTTAATAGATGGGAAAGTTCATTCTCAGAACCTGTGTCAAGTCAATTAGATTTCCTTATCCCCAGAGCAAAAATCTTCCCATGCTGATGATGCTTGTGTGTGTTCAGCTTATTTGCTATAGAAATCACAGGCGTCGTGTATCTGTCTTGTAGGTTTCAGCCAAACATGTTCCCTGACCGGAATCCTGAGTTCAACTTTATGATCAAAAATTAAGGTACCAAATTTATTTACTTTTCACTTGATTTTTTTTTTTTTTTTGCGATTCTGTGTTGCAAGTTACATAAGGTTGCAGAGTAACTACCACCACTCTCTCCTTCAGACCTGTCATTGCAGAATTTTTTGATTAGCATCAGTAAATAGGAAGACTATTTTTTTCTTCTGAGATAAAAGTCTTTGGTTGAGTTTTGAAGAAAGTGGTTTTATTATCCTTGTTTATCTCTCGCTCGATAACCTTAACCTTTTGGGGAAAAAAAAAAAATGTTTGCCTTTGTTTTCTCTTGGGCTTGTTCACCTGGCTTTGGGAGGCATGGAAGGTGATGAGGCTTGGCAGGTGGCCCTGCGGGAAGGATTTCCTAAGGGGAATCTCAGGAAGTGTGTAGAGCTCTTGCAAAAAGACTAAACAAGCACATTGGATATTTAAAAAAAGAAAAAAAAAAACCCCAACTTTCATTATATTTAAAATTCAAGTTGTAAAAATCTTCAAACAACAGATACTTAACATTTTTTTAAAGTGTCATTTGTCAGTCACACCCCATGATTTAGGAAATAATTGAAGTCTTTTCATTTCCACTCTGAGGTAGATCATGTAACTGCTGCTTTAACAATGGGGTTGGGGGGCAACAGGCTGGAAGACCACAGAGGTGGCTCTGGCTCACCTTGCTGGATTAGGCTAAAGGTCAAGTACATCTCAGTGTACAGTTAGGCTGTTCCTGCTGTTCCAAGAAACAGTATTCCATTTGATTTAAAATGTTTTAGTTACGATGTCAAGTCTAGGGAGTTTAAGCTTTATTGTATATGATTGTCTTTATAAAATATCCAGACAGTGTTTAGCTGTTGGTAGTCGTTTCTGGTTCAAAGCAAGACCGGAGTTTAACTTTTAGTGCTTGGTAATTTAATGTCACCCAACAATGACAGTTTAGTGTTCTGCCTCCTGGGTTTCTAGGAATTTTCCAATGTTTTACGATAGGATTTTGAATCTGTTTTTCTTGATCTAGAGCATACTTTGATGGTTTCAATTGCATTTAAAAATGCTAAAGAGTGTTAGAATTTAGAAAACCATAATGTATGAATATGTGGACGATAGCCATTTGAAAAAAATAATTTTATTTAAAAAGATAGTGTGTGCTTTCTGTCTCACAGATTTGTCCATTCTGGACGTTTATAAATGGAATCAGGCAGCGTGTGCTCCCTAGAGACTGTCTTCTTTGACGCTGGATCATTTTGTAAATGCTTATCCACGTAACGTGTCAGTACTTCATTTCTTCTTACAGCATTGTGAGTCCTACTACATTAAAAAAAATATGTATTTATGTATTTTAAAAGAACAACAAAGAGACAGAGAAGGCTTCCAACCTCTGCCTCACTCCACAAGTGGTTACCACTGCTAGGTCAAAGCTGTACCTGAGGTCAGGAGCCAGGAGCCTCATCGTGGTCCCCTAAGTGGGTGGTGGGGTGGGGGGGCTACCCCAGCACTTGGGCCATCAGCAGGGAGCTGGATTGGAACTGGAATATCAAGAGCAGGAAGTGGCAGCCAGCTCAGGCTGTAACTTAACAAGCTGTGTTACAATGTTAACCCTTCTAGGTATGTTTCTATATGGATCCTTTCTCTCTCAGATTTTTTCTTTTCCATCTGAAAGGGAGATTTACAGAGAGAAAGCGAGAAAGATCTTCCATTTGCTGGCTTACTCCCCAAGTGGCCTAACTGAGCTGAGCCAATATGAAGCCAGGAGCCAGGAGCTTCTTTGGGTCTCCCAGGCAGGTACAGGGTCCCAGAGCTTTGGGCCATCTTCCACTGCTTTCCCAAGCCACAAGCAGGGACAGAAACTAGTGCCCGCACGGGATTCCAGGTGTGAAAGGTGAGGATTTAACCACTGGGCCATCGTGCTAGACCCTACAATTTTTTTCTTTTTTAAAATCTGCTCATCCTTGATATAGTTTTTGCTGGGCATGAATCATTCAGATGTGAACATTCTTGCACAAAAATTATGTGGATGTAATTTCAGTTCTTTTGAATAGAATTCCAAGGTCATATGTTAATGCCATGTTCAGTTTTCAGGAACTATCAAGCTTTTTCACAGTGGCTGCAACACATTAATTTTCTTACCAGCAGTGAAAGGAGGGTTCAAATTTGTCTACAACCTCACTGACATTTTAAAAAAAATTGATGTATTTTATTGTACCGTCTGATATGTACAGAAAGGAGGAGAGACAGAGAGGAAGATCTTCTATCCATTGATTCACTCCCCAAGTGGCCACGAAGGCCAGTGCTGAGCCTATCCAAAGCCAGGAGCCTCTTCTGGGCGTCTCAGGCGGGTGCAGGGTCCCAAGGCTTTGGGCCATCCTTGACTGCTTCCCCAGGCCACAAGCAGGGAGCTGGATGGGAAGCAGGGTTGCCAGGATTAGAATCACCAGGATTAGAATTGGCAATCATATGGGATCCCCACACATTCAAGGTGAGGACTTTAGCCGCTAGGCCGCCAAGCTGGGCCCTTACCAACATATGTTATCTGTCTTAATTGTAGTCATCCCAATGAGTATGAAGCCTTACTCATTTGCATTTCTTTGATGGCTGATGATGATGTTAAGTTTGCTTATTGGTAATTGGAGTATCCTCAGAGAAAAGCCTAACCAGAGAGTTAGCAGTTGAGTTACTTGTCTTTTTATTGTAGAATACGTGTAAGAAAATTAGGTAAATGATTTGCAAGTATTTTCACATATTTATGGTGTCTTTGGAGCACCATGAAATGTTTATGTATTTGAGAGTCAGAGTGACACAGAGAGAGATTTCCTCTGCCAGTTCACTCCCCAGATGGCTGCAACAGCTTGGTTTAAGTGAGGATTCTGGAAATCCATCCAGGTTTCCCAAAGAGTTGGTAAGGACCCCAGATTCCTGGAGGAATCAGCTGGTGATTGCCAGGGCATGCTGAAAGTTGGCTTGGAGTGTGGTAACCTGGCCTTGAACTCAGGCACTCCCGTAGGGGTGCAGGAATTCCAAGCATGACTTAATCTGCTATACTAAAACTCCCGCCAAAGGCAAAAGTTTATAATTTTGATGAAGTCCAATTTATAAATTTGTTGTTGTTGTCACCTGTGCTTTTTCAGACTCTGTCAAGGCAACTGCAGGTAGAATATGATATTCAATATATATACGCCAGGCTAATTTTTATGTTGAATAGTCTATATGGCCCTTGGCCCAGTGCGATAGTGTAGTGGTTAAAGTCCTTACCTTGCATCCACTGGGATCCCATATGGGTGCCAATTCTAATCCTGGCAGCTCCACTTCCCATCCTGCTCCCTGCTTGTGGCCTGGGAAAGCAGTCAAGGACGGCCCAAAGCCTTGGGACCCTGCACCCGCGTGGGAGACCTGGAAGAGGTTCCTGGATCCTGGCTTCAGATCGGCATAGCATCGGCCGTTGCAGTCACTTGGGGCGTGATTCAGCGGATGGAAGATCTTCCTCTCTGTCTCTCCTCCTTTGTATATCCGCCTTTCCAATAAAATAAATAAATAAATAAGTCTTTAAAAAAAGTCTATATGGCCCATAAATGATGTTATAAATATCCAGATGACCCTTGGTGGGAAAAAGATTCCTCAGCCCTTGACTCAGAGGTCATAGAGATTTGGGAATATGTTTTATTCTAAGGGTATTAGAGTTTTAACTTCTACATTTAGATCTTTGATCCATTTTAAATTAATTTTATGTATGGAATGAGGAAAGGAATTCAGCTTCATTCTTTATTTTTAAGATTTATTTATATTTATTGGAAAGTCAGATACACAGAGAAGAGGCAGAGAGAAAAATCTTCCACCTGTTGATTCACTCCCCCAGTGGCCACAGTGGCTGGAGCTGAGCTGATCTGAAGCCAGGAGCCAGGAACCTTTTCCTGGTCTCCCACACAGGTACAGGGTTCCAAGGCTTGGGCTATCCTTGACAGCTTTCCCAGGCCACAAGCAGGGAGCTGGATGGGAAGTGGAGCTGCTGGGTTAGCTGTCAGGGCCTATATGGGATCCTGGTGTGTTCAAAGCAAGGACTTTAGCCACTAGGCCACTGCGCCGGGGGACCCAGTTGCTACACTTTTTTAAACTTATATTTCTTTCTTTAAAAGAGAAGGGTAATATCTTGCAGAGTGGCTATGAGAATTGAATCTTTTTGAGTTTGTTTTGTTTTGTTTTAATTTTTATTTTTGTTTGAAAGGCAGAGTTAAAGAGAGGAGAGTGAGAAAGAAAGAGAGATTTTCCATCTGCTGGCTCACTCCTCAAATGTCCTTAATGGCTAGAGCTGGGCTGGTCTGAAGCTGGGAGTTAAGAGTTTCTTCCAAGTCTCCCACTTGAGTGCAGGGTCATCCTGACTGTTTCCCCAAGCCACAGACAGGGAGCTGGTGAGAGGTGGAGCAGCCAGGATTCAAACTGATATGCATATGGGATGCTGGCATTGTAAGTGGAAGCTTAGCCCGTCCCTAGAATTAAATGTTAAAGTATGTGTATGTGTGAGACATAGAATGTTCTCCGTGTCAGTTACCTCCCTTTCTTGCTTAAGAAGATAGATGCAAAAGTATATTTTGAACGAATTATGAACATAGTGAAAAAGGAAAGAACACTTTTCAGTGTGTCAGGGTGCCTTTTGCTGATACCAGCTTCACTTCCCCTGAAGTGAGGTTGTCATGGTACAGGTGGTATGGCAGTTCAAACCAGCTTCTTTCTGGCTTTCCGGCTCCCCTCGTAAGCAAAGCTTGACTGGGCAAACATGGACCTGTGTGTTAGCTCACTTATTATTAATATTGAACCAGCATTGGTGCTGACTTCTTTTTTTTTTCTTCTGAAATGTCACTGTTGTTTAAAATCTGAAAGCCTCATAGAGTACTTCATGGTGTGAAGTGTCTTTCAGAGTGGTCTTATCTGGCAGTTGGTTCAACATCATGTGTATGGGACAGAGTTATTAATATGTTTACACTTGCTGCAGGATGTGTGTTAGATTTCTGTGGCAGTCTCCTTTTGATGTTGATAAATGGTACTTAATGTATATGACCTAAACATGGACAATCATTTTAAAAGTTATTAAAATAAAAATCTATAGGGATGCTTAATCTCTGATAGAAAATCAGTTTGGTTTGTGGAGAATGCGTGGAGATTGTTAATATTCTAAGTAGCTCTTATAGCCCTGGTAAATAGAAAGCACTCAGTCAATATTTATTTTGGTATCTTCTGTCCTTGCTTTCTTTCCCCATTTTCTTTTATTTCCTTTCTTTTCTTTCCTTCCTTTTTTAAAAATTTATTTTAATTTTTTTTAATTGTTCTTGTATGGAACATGTAGGTTTTTAAAGATTTATTTTATTTTTATTGGAAAGGTGGATATACAGAGAGGAGAGACAGAGAGGAAGATCTTCCGTCCGATGATTCACTCCCCAAGTGAGCGCAACGGGCCGATACTATGCCAGTCCGAAGCCAGGAGCCTTTTCCGGGTCTCCCACGTGGGTGCAGGGTCCCAAAGCTTTGGGCCGTCCTCGACTGCTTTCCCAGGCCACAGGCAGGGAGCTGGATGGGAAGTGGGGCTGCCGGGATTAGAATTGGCACCAATATGGGATCCCGGGCGTGCAAGGCGAGGACCTTAACCACTGCGTCATCGCGCCGGGCCCTTTTTTTTTTTTTTTTTTAAGATTTGTTTATTTTGTTGAAAAGTCAGTACAGAGAGAGGAGAGCTCTTCCCAAAAGGCCATAGTGGCCAGAAGTGGGCAGGTCCAACACTGAGAACTAGAAACTTCTATGTCTTCTGGCCATCCTCTGCTGCCTTTCCAAGTCATAAACAGGGAGCTGAATCAGAAGTGGAGCAGCTGGGAAATGAATTAATGCCTGTATGGAATGCCAGCTCCGAGAGGCAGAGGATTAGCTTATTACACCACTATGCTGGCCCTGCATTTGGTTTCTATTCTCAACGATACCCCTTATAATTTCTGCAACCTTGACAGGTTTTCTTTAAGCTTTGAGTCCTCATGTTAAAAGCAGGCTATCAGGGTTTTTCCTCCCTTGGAGCCCCCTTCTGTCACTATGGCAGGTGACCTCTTACTCTCTCGTAAGTAAATCTTGCTTTGCACATGGAAATGGTCCCCTTGAAATTTCTTCTTTCATGTGAGACAAGAAGTGAGGCTGCTGTCATCTTTTACGTTGAATTCCCCACAAGATTATGAGAAGGTTTAACTGTGGAGAGCAGAGATGAAAGCAAAGGTACTCAGTTCTGGGCCCAGCACTAAGCCCCAGTGGCTAAATCCTTGCCTTGCACACACCAGGATCCCATATGGGCACCGTTTCGTGTCCCCACTGCTCCACTTCCCATCCAGCTCCTTGCTTGTGGCCTGGATAAGCAGTAGAGGGTGGCCCAAAGCCTTGGGACCCTGGACCATGTGGGAGACCCAGAAGAAATTCTTGGTTTCAGATTGGTTCAGCTCTGGCCATTGCAGCCTCTTGGGGAATGAACCAGTGGATGAAAGATCTTCCTCTCTGTATTTCCTTCTCTCTATCAACCTACTTTTCCAGTACAAATACATAAACCTTAAACAAAGAAACAAACAAAAAACCAAAAGGGGCTATGCTGTGACCATGAGGGGTCAGGCATAACCTGTAGGCGGCACAGCCCATGGTGTGCAGCAGGTACGAGGTGCCTCGTGTGTTTGACACCTCACTGCACTCTTCAGCAGTGTTCTTCTTCAGCACTCTTCATCCTTATTTTCTGCATACTTAGATATTGTGTTTAAGAGAGAATATGAACACTTGCCAGTTAAACTGTGAATACATGTTTATAGTACACACTTAGCGCATATATCTGATAGACCATTTGAATCTTGGCTTTGCAATATGCTTGTGTTGTAGCCTTAGGCAAGTTACTTATCCATCTGCAAAGTCTTATGACATTAAAGTGAGTCATTATATGTGTTTATAAATCATGTAACTCATCCAAGTTGTGTAAACCTAAAATTAGTGTTATTACTTTAGCTGGAAACTGATTTGATTTGATGATTTCCATAGTTAATGCACAGACATCACGCACATGCTGTGTGCTTAGTCTGTACTGGACTTGGCAGGGATACAGCAGATGAACTTGGGGCACATTCTATGTAGGTGGATGAATTTGGCCTTTTCTAGAAGATATTTTTCTCTGAGTCTCTCTCTCTCTCCACTCTGAAACTTTGCTTTTCGAATTAAGGCAGATTTATAGAGAGAAGGAGAGAGTGAGGAAGATCTTCCATCTGCTGGTTCACTTCCCAAGTGTCCACAATGTCCAGAGCTGAGCCAATTTAAAGCCAGGAGCCTCTGGTTTTCCCATGCGGGTGCAGGGTCCAAAGACTTTGGGCCATCCTCTACTGCTTTCTCAGGCCATAAGCAGAGAGTTTGATAGGAAGTGGACTAGCCAGGACACAAACTGATGCTATATTTGCAGGTGGAGGATTAGCCTGTTGAGCCGCCATGCTGGACCCCAATGATCTAAGAAGTGTTTTACTTTGTGTTGTTGGTATGCATTAGGAATGAACAAGTGGGACTAAGCCTCTGTGTGTGGCGCCAACATCCCTCCTGTGTGCAGGCTCCAGTCCTGCCTGTTCTGTTCTATGCAGCTCCCTGCTGATGACCTAGGAAAGCAGCACAAGATGGCTTGAATGCTTGGGGCTGTACACCCACTTGGATGACCTGGAAGAAATTCCTGACTCCTGGCTTTGGACCAGCCACTGTGGTGATTTTGTAGTGAATTAGCTGAAGGAAGCTCTCTCTGTGTCTCTCCTCTCTGTACCTTTCAAATAAGTAAATAAGTAAATAAATAAATAAATCTTTAGAAAAACATTTTATTTTTTATTGTAAAGTTATTTTTTAAAGATTTGTTTATTTTTATTGGAAAGGCAGATATACAGAAGAGGAGAGACAGAGGAAGATCTTCCGTCCGATGATTCACTCCCCAAGTCAGTGCAACGGCTGGAGCTAAGCCCATCCAAAGCCAGGAGCACAGAGCTTCTTCCGGGTCTCCCACACGGGTGCAGGGTCCCAAGGCTTTGGGCTGTCCTCGATTGCTTTCCTAGGCTTCAAGCAGGATGGGAATTGGAGCTTCTGGGATTAAAACCAGCACACATATGTACAGCACATGTATACAAGCCTCTAGGCTACCATTCCATGTCCCACATGCTGTGGATTTTTTGACACTTGATACTAAATAGAAAAACTTAAGGATTGGGCATTATAGAAGAAGGTTTAATTTGAAAAATGCTTATTTTTACTTAATTAGCAATAAAGTTTTGAGGGTTTTGCTTTTAGATGTATTTATTTTAAAGTCAGAGCTACAAACAGAGGGAGAGAAAGTGAGACAGAAAAATGACCACAATGGCCAGGTTGGGCTAGATGAAAGCACAGAGTCAGGAGGTTTATCTGTGTGGGTATCAGGGGCCTAAAGACTTGAGCTGTCTTCCACTGCCTTCTTATGCCATTAGCCAGGAGTTGGATTGGAAGCAGAACAGCCAGGATGGGAATTGGCAGCCACATGGGATGCCAGTGCCCTAGGAGGGCAGCTTATCTGCTATGCTAGGAGGCTGAACCCAACTATAAGACTTTTATATGATTACCAAAATAGTCAACATATTTTTTAGAAGCTAACTTTGATAGATGTCAGTACGCACTGTAGTTACCTGTGATGAATGTGGCATTAGCTACGTTCGTGGTGTTATGCAGCCAACTTCATAGTTTCCTACTCATTAAACAGACACTCCCTGTTCTTCCTTCCCCCCCAGAGCCTGCTTCTGGCGCCACAGATCTCTCTGGGCGTGTTCTGATGTCTCATGTAAACAGAATCATACAGTATGTTGCCTTAGGTAACTGGCTCCTTTCACTCAGTATTTTTAAGGCTTAGTCATGTTGTAGCATAACTACATACCTTTTCACTGCTGGATAATCTTTCATGGTTTACATGTGCATTTATCCGCTCAATTGATGGACAGCTGTTTTCATTTTTTGTCTGCTTTGGAAAGTGGTGCTGTGAATATTTATGTGGAAATTTTTTTTGGTCTGGATGTGTTTTGTTTTTTTGTATTTTACTTAAAAAATTGTTTTGAAGATTTATTTGTTTTTTACTGGAAAGACAGATTTATAGAGAAAACGAGAGACAGAGAGGAAAGTCTTCCATCTGCTGGTTTACTCCCGAAGTGGCTGCAATGGCTGGAGCTGAGCCGATCTGAAGCCAAGAGCTTCCTCCAGGTCTCCTATGTGGGTGCAGGGTCCCAAGGCTTTGGGCCGTCCTCTACTGTTTTCCCAGACCACAAGCAGGGAGCTGGATGAGAAGTGGGGCAGGCAGAACGCACAAACTTGCACATGCAAGGTAAGGGTTTAGCCATTAGGCTATCACGCTGGGCCCTGAATTTCATTTTTAATATTTACATGGTTGAGAGGGATGCATGTGGGTATGTGGGTTCATGTGGGCCTCTAATTAGGGTGGGGAGGGTCAGGTATGGAGGAATGTGTGGGGATACATGTTTTCAGTTTTTTTTTTCCTTCTGTGTTCCCGGGACAGGAGGGGAGGTGCCTCCTTGCTATCAAACTACGTCTGGAACTATGGGTGGGACTCATTCATTTGATGATGCTTAGAGACCCTGATACGGGCAAGAGCATCCCAAGGGTATTGCTTGAGTGGTCCTGATAGTTCTGAGAAGTTGTTGGTTTCATTGCTCCATAGTCAAGAAAATCTTTCCAAGTTCTGTTGGTTGACAGAATCCACCTTAGTGCATCCCCAAGCCCAGGAACATGCAGCAAAGCTTGGCCAGGAGAACTGTCCAAACTGTTCTACTTTCCATCCTCTAATGAGGCAGTCAGCATCCTCTGCTGGCCTAGATGAGCTGGCCATCATGTCCCACCTGTGGTACTGTGACTTAGCTTAGCCCAACCTGCCCCCAGACCTGGCCCTCGTGTATGCCACTGCTTTGTCCAGCCTAGCTTTCTCCCTGCTCTGGTTCTTGTGCTCACCAGTGACAGGTACAGCCTAACAAGGGAATGCCCAAAATTCCCCTGCAAGGCATGTTCCCAGCCCTGGATCCTGTATGTGCCAGGGGATACTCTGGTCTAGCCTGACATGATTTGTATCCAGTTCTGGCATTTTCCAGCAGATGTAGCAACCTAGCCCAACATAGCCTGCCCCTGGCCTGGTCCACCCCAGTCCCAGCTTTCATGCTCACAAATGGAATCAACAGCCTAGCAGGAGAGTCCCTGAATTTCCCTCATCAGCCCTACTCCTAGCCCTAGGTCTTACATGTGCCACCAGGTGCTGTGACCCAGTTTGATATGGGCCACCCTCCATCTTGGCATTCACCAGCAGATACTATAACCTGGTTCAGCCTCATTTGTTCCTAGTCCCAATTTTTACCAGTGTGGGCCATAGCCTAGCCCAGCCTTGCCAACCCTTAGTCCTCATGTGAACTGACAGGTGTTGAAATCCAACCGGGCCTGGCCTGTACCCTGTCCTGACTCTCAAGCCTTTGTGTGCTATGGATTGACCTTGCGTGACCTGCTTCCAGATGTGGCTAACATGTATACCAATGGGTATTGCAGCCCAGCCTGGTCTAACCTGCCTCCACCCTTCACTTTCACCAATGGGGGCTGTGGCCCATCAGGGGAGTTCCCCAATTCCCCTACCAGGCCCACCCCCAGCAACAGATCTTGTGTGTGTCTATGGTTGCTGCTATCCAACCTGACACAGCCAGCCCCCAGTCCTGGCACTTACAGTGGGTACTGTGGTATAGCATGACTGGCCTGTACCCATTCTCTCACCAATAGGTGCTACAGCTTAGCCCAGCCAGGCCCACCCTCAGACCCACTGTCATGTGATTTGGTGGGTGCCGCAACCTAGTGTGACCTATCACATGCCCATTCTGGCTCTTGCAAATGCCAGTAAGTGCTACAGCCTTGTATAGCCTGGTCTTCTCATATCCTGACTTTCACACTTATCAATGGGAGCCACAACTCAGCAGAAGAATCCCCAGAGTTTCTCTACCAGGTCTGTTCCCAACCCTAGGTCTGGTACATACTGGCTGGTGCTTTGGCTCAACCTGGCTTGGTCCACTTGCAGTCTCAGATGTTGCTGGCTGTTATTGCAACCTCACCCAGCTAGACGTGACCCACACCTTGTTCTAGATCTCTTTGTGCCAGTGGATGCTACAGCCTGGCCTGGCCCAGCCCCAATCCTGCCGCTGGTGCTCCCTAGTGGGAGGTGTGGCCTTATGGGGAAATTACTCGTGTTCCCCTACTGGGCCTATTCTAGCCCCAGATCTCACGTGTGCCAGCAGGGGCAATGGCCCTACTTGACATGGTCTGTCCTCAGTCTTGGCCCTGGCATGTGCCAGTGGGCACTACAGCCTGCCCCCCAACCCTAGTCTTCTCCCAGCTCCAGCTCCTACAAGTAACAGGTGGGTTTCTCTCAGGTGAGTTTTATGGTCCAGCCTAGTTCAGCCCAGCCTAGTTCAGCCAGTCACTGCTCCTAGCTCTCTTTGTAAACCAACAGGTGCTGTAGTCCTACAGAAGTGAAGGCACAAATTCCCTACAGAATCTGCCCCCTAGATCCTGTTCTCTTGTGTTCTGGTGGGTGTCACTGGCAGATACTGTGGCCTAGCCCAGCAAGGCATTACTTCCAGCACCAGCTTTTAGGTACACCAGCAGGCTGCGGGCGATGCTATTTTGTCCAGCCCAGGTCTGTCTGTGGGCTGGTGCCTTGGCCTAACTCAGACATGCACTCTGGCTTCCCCCTCTAAATCACCGTGTCTCAGCTCCCTAATCTACCTGCAGTGCAGTGGTCCAGTCTGTGGAAGCCCCCAGAAGCCATTTCTGCCCTTTCAAACATGCCCTAAACTGCTCCCACTCCAGTATGTCCCCACGTCCCCTTATTTTGGCAATTTGCAGCCCTCCCCCAACTGGGGGCCAGAGTGGCATGTCCCAGCCTTATCATTAAAAATAAAATATGTATATATTGGTATAATTAATATAAATTTGATATTAACCAGGTGCAGAACACCTGCCAGCTACTGGCTGCTTTTCTTCCAGCAGTGTAACACTTGCCAAGGCACAGGGCAGGCAGTTGCCTGCAACTGGGCTGGATGTGGTTTCAGTTCTCCTTCAGGTGTGCCCGAGATTGAGTTACTGGACTATTTGGTAACACTGTAACTTTGCTTAACTTTCTGAGAAACTGCCAAAATGTTTTCCTGAGTCTGGCATGATGGCTCAATGCCTAAATTCTTACCTTGCATGTGTCAGAATCCCATATGGGTGCTGATTGATGTCCCAGCTGCTCCACTTCCCATCCAGCTCCCTGCTTGTGGCCTGGGAAAGGAGCAGAGGACAACCCTGTACCCCCATGGGAGAGCTGGGAGAAGCTTGTGCCTTATGGCTTCGGATGGACTCAGCTCTGGCCATTGCAGCCACTTGGGGGATGAACCAGCAGATGGAAGATCTTTCTGTCTGTATCTCCTCTTGTAAAATTGTCTTTCCAATAAAATAAATAAATAAGTCTTTAAAACATAAACAAAAAGCACTGTTTTCCTAAACAGCTATACTGTGTAATATAGTTTCACATGTTGAGAAAACTGGAATAAATGAGGGAAAATTCTATTGAAATGTTGACCCAAGAACATTTATATCCAAGACAACGCTTCTGGGAAGCCAGAGGTTGGTTGGAATATTCTGTTTGCTTCATTTGCTTTTCAGAATGAAAACATCAAAATTTCTCTATCCCCGAGAATGGCATCAATTTTGTTACACTACCCTTTGTTACTCCACTTATTAGCATTTTGTTGATCTAATGAAATACTTAGGAAAGGGTACTTTTATAGGAAGAAGGTTCTATGGGGCTACCAGTTCTGGAGGCCCATGGCCTGGAGGCCTCCCTGGTGGTGGCCTTCTGGCTGGCAAGAGCTCAAGGAGTATGTCCTGTCACATCACCGTAAGGTGGAGACAGCACCTGTGTTGTTGTTTGTGGCCCGAAGCCACAGGATTCAGTCCTGGGGGCTCTGCCTCGGTACTCCTCACTCCACAGAGACCCCACCTCTAAGCGCCAGAGTCAGGTTCAGTTTTCACTCAGCACCACTCTCTAGGACTTTGGGGATTAAACTTCTTGAGTTGGGGAAGGGAGAGCACAGAACAACTAGACCTCTGTTTCTTACTTTTGGATGGAATAAATGACAGTAGATGCTGAAAAGTGACATTTTGGTTTCTGCTTTGCTTTTTCTTAATGAATTTATATTGTCTGGTTTACTAAAGCACAGCACTTATTGTTCTTTTTATATAAACCATCCTTTTTTGAACAACTGATTAAAGATTTGTTTATTTTTATTTGAAAGGCAGATTTACAGAGAGAGAAAGATTTTCCATCCGTTTGTTCACTCCCCAAACGACTGCAATGGCCAGAGCCAAGCTGAATCGAAGCCAGGAGCCAAGAACTACTTTCAGGTCTCCTACATAAATGCAGGAGCCCAAGAACTTCAGCTGTCTTTGACTGCTTTCCTAGGCCATAAACAGGAAGCTGATTTGGAACTGGAGCAAGCAGGACATGAATTGGTACCCATATGGGATGCTGGCACTGCAAGGTGGAGGATTAGCCTGTTGAGCCATTGTGCTATGTACTCCCACCTTTTTTTTTTTTTTTTTTAATTTTTAAAGACTTTTACTTACTTATTTGAAAGGCAAAGTAATAGCTATGAAGGTAAGGAGAGACAAAGAAAAAGATCTCACATCTGCTTATTGATTCCCAAAATGGGTACAGCAGCTAAGGTTGAACCAGGCCCAAGTCAGGAACCAGGAGCTTCATCCAGGTTTCCCAGATGGCTGGCAGGGGCCCCAGGCCTGAGGTATCTTCCACTTGCTTTCTTGGGCATACAGGCAGGAAGCTGGATCAGAAGTGGGACAGCTGGGGCAAGAATTGGTACCCATTTGGCATGCTGATATCACAGGCGGAGGATTACCTTGATAACTATATCTTTTTGCCAGCTCCCTCAAACCTATTCTCTCTCTCTCTTTTGAAAGATTTATTTATTTATTTATTTTTGGAAAGGCGTATTTAAAAAGAGAGAAGGAGACACAGAGAGAAAGATCTTCCATCTGCTGGTTCACTGCTCATGTGGCCACAATGGCCAGAGCTGAGCTGATCCAAAGCCAGGAGCTAGGAGCCTCTTGCAGGTCTCCCCCAGTGGGTACAGGGTTCCAAGGCTTTGGGCTGGTCCTTGACTGCTTTCCCAGGCCTCAGGCAGGGATCTGGGCGGGAAGTTGGGCCACTGGATTTAGAACCAGTGTCCATATGGGATCCTGGCGCATGTAAGACAAGGACTTTAGCTACTAGGCTACCACTCCAGACCCCAAAACTGTTCTTCAGTAAAAGTTTTACAGGAGATTTTTGGTTCAGGGTGATCTTATAATCTGAATCTAGGATTTGAACTTAATGCAAGTGAGTAAAACTTACTCAGTTTGTTTTAATGTCAGAGATAATGCTTGTATATTTTTTACAAATAAAAATTGATATGCTTAAAGGCTTAGGAATAGACTTAATTACTATAATTAAATTGTCTTGGTTGGAAAATAATAGTTTTCAAAAATAGACCAAGCCTTAACTTGACAATGTTTGTGTGAAACACAGGGCTCTTGTGGCTGGGGGCTCAGTGGGTTCCTGTGTCACGGCTCATCACTCTGTTCATGTGGTGCCATGCTCGCCCACCAGCCATCCCCAGTGCTCACTTTCACAGCTCTCAACAGGCATTTTAGTGGGCATCCAATGAAATCATTACAAAGAAATATGCAACTGGTTTCACTAGTGGTGTGAATTTTCAAAGTTGAAAGGGTTTTCAAGAGAAGTACATTATACTTATGGGGCAATTTCAGTGGTGCCTGGGAGTGAAGGTGCTTCTCTGGCCTTATGTAAGGGATCAGTCTGGAGGCATTTTGTGTTTGGGACAAGGAAAAAGATTGTCAATCATTCCATAAATGTTAAAGGGAACTCTGGGTTTCTGGGGTAAATAATCATTCCTTTAAGGGTATATTATAAAAGACTGACTTGTTTTCTCAGAGTGATGTAAAATTGAGGGGATCTTTTTAAAAAAAGATTTGTTTAGGGCCCGGCGCGGTGGCGCAAGTGGTTAAAGGTCCTCACCTTGCACGCCTGGGATCCCATATGGGCGCCAGTTCTGATCCCGGCAGCCCCGCTTCCCATCCAGCTACCTGCCTGTGGCCTGGGAAAGCAGTCGAGGACGGCCCAAAGCTTTGGGACCCTGCACCCACGTGGGAGACCCGGAAGAGGCTCCTGGCTTCGGATCGGCATAGTATCGACCTGTTGCGCTCACTTGGGGAGTGAATCATCGGACGGAAGATCTTCCTCTCTGTCTCTCCTCTCTGTATATCCGCCTTTCCAATAAAAAAATAATAAAAATAAATCTTTATAAAAAGAAAAAGATTTGTTTATGTCCTTGAAAGTTAGAGGTTCACCAGGAGAGAATGAGATGGAGAGAAAGACAGATCTTCTGTCTGCTGGATCACTCCCCAAATGGCTGCAACAGCCAGGGCTGGGCCACACGGGAAGTCAGGAGTCTGAAGGCTCTGCCAGGTCTCCCACCTGGATGCAGAAGCCCAAGCATGAAGGCCATCTTCTGCTGCCTCCCCAAGCCGTTAGCAGTGAGCTGGATCGGGTGTAGTCCTCTGCGAGGGATACTGGTCTCTCAGGCAGCGGCCGGATTCCGCTGTTTTGCTACAGGAGCCCTGAGGGGACATTTTAAAGGTGAATTTCTCTTGGGTTTAAAACAGAAGGATCAGTATCGTTGTGGACAGTATTTTGTCTGCTACATCAAATACATTGTCTACTAAATTCAGTCATTTTTAACAAGTTTTGCAGTTGTTCTAGCCCTTCAAATAATTTGCTGTAATTGTTGAGTAACTGTCTACTTCATTTTGGGAATATGTATTTATAGACACTTGGATCTGAGCTAGAGCAATATGTTTTTTTAATTTAAAAATTAGTTATTAGAGAAAGACAGGTCTCCCATCTGCTGGCTTACCTTACAAATGCTCACGCTGGCTGGGGCTGGGCTGAGTTGAAGCTAGGGCCCAGGACCAGGTCTCTGATACAGCTGGCAGGTCCTATACTTAGAAGCAGCCTGAGCAATTTGTGACCATAATTTGATTTGTATTAGGAATGATTTTTACATGGCTGGAGCTCCTGTACATAGAAACATTACAGTTCAAATAGTACACTGAATTTTTATGCATTATTTATTAAATAGTTTAAGCTCCTGAGAGAAAGCAAATACTGTGCTACAGATAATGTTGTGCTTATTAATGAGGTAGATAAGAGCAACCGTGTCAGGATTCCTAAGCTCAGATCAGTACTGCTCCTTTGCTAGCTGAGAAGAGTGTGGAGGGAGTGATTGGAAGCCGTCAACACAGTGCTGGTCATTACTTCTCCTGGTACTCAGCATGTTACGGATTAAATTGGCCTTTGTTTATGGCACAAGATCTCAAATATAGGGCCCAACGTGATGGCTCAGTGGCTAAATTCTTGCCTCACACACACCGAGATCCCATATGGGCATCAGTTTGTGTCCCAGCTGCCCCACTTCTCATCCAGCTCCCTGCCTGTACCCTGAGAAAGCAGTCGAGGATGACCCAAAGCCTTGGGACCCTGCATCCATATGGGAGACCTGGAAGAAACTCCTGGCTCCTGGCTTTAGATTGGCTCAGCTGCAGATGTTGTGGCCACTGGAATGTGAAACTGGATGAAGGATCTTTCTGTATCTCCTTCTCTTTGTAAATCTGCCTTTCTAATAAAAGTAAACCTTTGAAAAAAATTTCAATTTCAAAATCTATTTCTTTTTTTTTCCAGAATGACCATTTTTCTGTGTAGCAATATTAAATCCATTTCATAAGTTATTTGCCAATCAGAGAAAATACTTCTGAAATTCAAAATTATAGTGTAATTCCACTTGGAAAACACAATCTGCATACACTGGAGTGTTTACCTATTGTGAAATAGAACAATGCTGGCCTCACCATTACTTGGTTCACGTATAGTTGGTGCAGTGTTTTCCATTGTAATTGCTGACTTCATGAGAAGGAATAACTGTCTTTCAGGAGGCACATACTTGATTGGCTGCACTTTAAAAAAAAACATTTACTTTCTTCTCACCCTTGATTAATAGTCACTATGAACATCACCGCTGGATTAGAGAATCATTTCCCTCTGTGTTTGCTGACTTGCCTGCACTGTGTCCTGGTGCAAGCGTGGTTCTGAAGTTCAGAGTCATCTGATGTCCCATCTTTAGCTATCTCCAGGAGATAGCTGTCACTTCCCCATGTGTAGACATTTGACACTGTTTCTGCTGTGGCGATGTGTTTCATTCTGGGACAGTTTATGGAACTATTTCATTGATTTAGTTTTCCTGTCAGTTTTCTCCTCTGGAACCCTCTTGTACTGATGCTACATTGTTTTGACTGGGCCTCCAGGTTTTGTAATTTTTATCCTTGTTACCACCTATTTGATTCTTCATTCTTTCTGATACATTTCTGTAAGTTTACCTTCCATGAATTTTGTTTTGGTTTTTTTTTTTAAGATTTATTTATTTATTGGAAAGTCAGATAAACAGAGAGGAGGAGAGACAGAGAGGAAGATCTTCCGTCTGATGTCACCCCCCCCCCCCCACAAGTGAGCGCAACAACCGCCTGTGCTACGCTGATCCGAAGTCAGGATCCAGGAACTTCTTCCGGGTCTCCCAGGTGGGTACAGGGTCCCAAGGCTTTGGGCCGTCCTCGACTGCTTTCCCAGGCCACAAGCAGGGAGCTGGATGGGAAGCAGAGCTGCTGGGCTTAGAACCAGCGCCCATATGGGATCCTGGCGTGTTCAAGGCGAGAACTTTAGCTGCTAGGCCATGGCGCTGGGCCCCATGAATTGTTTTTAAAGATATTATAGAATGATGGAATTTCTGTCTGTTCTTAGCTCTCCAAGGATATGGATACAATAGAGCTAAAAAAAATCTGAAAGTTTAAGTTTTCTCCTTTACCTTGTATGTATTTCCTCCCTGCTCAGTTCCCTCACTCCCTGTTTGTCTCCTTTGTTTTCTGTGTCTTCTGATGGAGGCTTTCTTCAGCTGAGAGGGGGTCCTTGGCTGTCTGAAAGTGTCTGGCAGCGGACTGAAAACCCAGGAACCGCCGACTAGTGACTATGAGTTCACGGTAGGGTAGCATGGCCAGCTGTGTCATTTATTAGGAAGCTGTTCATGTCAGCCTCTGGTCTCCTTCTCATTTTCTGTGAAGAGGGAGGACGGGGATCTTTTCATTTCCTCTCTGGTGGGAGGAGGATTGTGAGCCAGTTGTCTTGGAGCTGGAGTGGGGGAGGCAGAACGCTCAGAGTTCAGCCTTTCTGTGTGTGCACTTGAACCTTGTTTTCCTTACTCCTCCTCCCACCAGGGTACTTCGCCTCGCTCTATTTGAAATGCTCATCAGAGACTAATTCCCATAGAATTGTGCCTTTGTTGGGTTAGAGGCAGTAACTTAATCATGTGGAATTTAGGAACACACTCGAGAGACTTAGCTTTTCGTTAAAGAGCTTTAATCAACCTTGCTCAGTTGGTGCCTGTCTTTCCCCTCTCTGTAACTGCCTTACAGAGATCCTCTGTCTTGTAGTTCACCCACCCGAGGATTGAAATGGCCAGGATTGGGCCAGGTTGAGGCCAGGAGCCAGGAGCCTAATTTGGTCTTCATGTGGGTGCCAGGACCCACGCACGAGAGCCATCATCTGCTGTTTTCGCAGGTGTGTCAGGAAGTGGGATCAGAAGTAGAGCAGCCCAGTGCTGAACCAGTGCCCATGTGGGATGTCAGCATCTTAGGCAGTGGCTTTACTCTGTACACCATAATGTTGGCCCCCATTTCTACAATTTTTTAAAGAATTATTATTGTTTAAGAATACATTTTAAATTTTTATTGTGGTCATATACAAATTGACAGTTTAAGTTTTTAACAGTAACAGGGGAGGCCCAGCGTGGTGTCCTATTGGTTAGAGTCTTCGCCTTAAACGTGCTGGGATCCCATATGGGCGCTGGTTCTAATCCTGGCAGCCCTGCTTCCCATCCAGCTCCCTGCTGGTGGCCTGGGAAAGCAGTTGAGGACAGCCCAAAGCCTTGGGACCCTGCACTTGCGTGGGAGACCTGGAAGAAGTTCCTTGCTCCTGGCTCCTGGCTCCGGATTGGCTCAGCTCCGGCTGTTGCGGTCAATTGGCAAGTGAATCATCAGATAGAAGGTCTTCCTCTCCTCCCTATATCTGACTTTGCAATAAAAATAAATAAATGTTAAAAAATATATATATATATATGTGAGGGGGGCCCAGCACAATAGCCTAGTGCTGAAGCCTCGCCTTGCATCCACCAGGATCCCATATGGGTGCTAGTTCTAATCCCAGCTGCTCCATTTCCCATCCAGCAGTCTACTGTGGCCTGGGAAAGCAGTGGAGGATAGTCCAAGACCTTGGGACCCTCTATCCACATGGGCAACCTGAAAGAAGCTGCTGGCCCCTGGCTTCTGATTAGTTAGCTCTAGCCATTGCAACCATTTAGGGAGTGAATTCAGTGGCTGGAAGATCTCTCTCTCTCTCCTTCTTCTCACCCTCTGTAACTTTTTCAGATAAACCTAAAAAAGAGAGAGAGAGAGTATTTTAAAAACTGTGCATGGTCTGGGCCTCCTCAGTGGTTGATGCCTGTGCAATGAACTGCATGCCCAGATATACATGGGGGACATGATGCCAGCTCATCTAGGCCAGCAGAGGATGCTGATTGCCTCATTAGAGGATGGAAAGTAGAACAGTTTGGACAGTTCTCCTGGCCAAGCTTTGCTGCATGTTCCTGGGCTTGGGGATGCACTAAGATGGATTCTGTCAACCAACAGAACTTGGAAAGATTTTCTTGACTATGTAGAAATGAAGCCAACAACTTCTCAGAACCATCAAGACCATTCAAGCAACACTCTTGGGATGCTCTTGCCCACATTAGGGTCTCTAAGCATCATCAAATGACCAGCCTCCATCTTCAGGTGCTGATGTAGTTTGATAGCAAGGCTTGGTTCCATCTCTCCCCACCCCCCACCCCTGGACACAGGAAAAAAAAAACCTGAAACATTTGCCCCACCCACCTTCCTCCATACCTGACCCTCCCCACCCTAATCAGAGGCCCATATGGCTGTGCATCCCTTTCAACTATGTAAACAATCTTAAAAAGAGAATTATAATAAAATATAAAAAATATGGGATCGACATCATAACATAGTGGATATGTCAGCATCCCATATGAGCACCTGTTCACATCTCAGCTTCTCTACTGCTAATCTGGCTCCCTGCTAATAGCTTGGAAAAAGTAACTGAAGATGGTCCAAGTGTTTAAGTTTTTACAACCATATAGAAGACCTGGGACAGCTGCTGGCTTCTGGCTACTGGCTTCAGACTGACCCCACTCAAACCATTGTGACAATTTGGGGAGTAAACAAGATAAAAAATCTTTCTGATGTTCAAATGGATTTTCAAAAAAAAGTGGGGAGGGGGTGGCCCAGCGCCATGGTTTAGCAGCTAAACTCCTCTTCTTGAACACGCCAGGATCCCATATGGGTGCTGGTTCTAATCCCAGCAGCTCCACTTCCCATCCAGCTCCCTGCTTGTGGCCTGGGTAAGCAGTGGAGGACAGCCCAAAGCCTTGGGACCCTGCACCCGCGTGGGAGACCTGGAGGAAGTTCCTGGCTCCTGGCTTTGGATCAGCGTAGCACAGGCTGTTGTGGTTACTTCCGTCATCAGATGGAAGATCTTCCTCTCTGTCTCTCCTCTTCTCTGTATATCTCTGACTTTGCAATAAAAATAAATCTTAAAAAAAAACTGTCTGGATTTCAGAAAGCTTTTGTGACAAATGAACATCTTTTTATTTTATTTTTAATGTTGTTCACATAGTGTAGAGAGAGGCATGCACATGTGGGTCTCCCTTAGGGTGGGGAGGGTCAAGGCATGGAGGAAGGGGGTGGGATAAATGTTTCAGTATTTTCCCCTTCCTTGTCCTCAGAGAAGGGAAGGGGAAGTGGCATCACCTTGGTTTCAGACTATAGCAGCACCTAAAGATGGTGGATAGTCATTTGATGACACCTTAGAGACCCCGATGTGGGGAAGAATGTTCCGAAAGTGTTACTTGACTCATCTTGATAGTTTTTAGATATCGTCAGCTTCATTATCCCAGGGTTGCGAACATCTTTGGCTGACCAAGACTGCCATAGTGAATCTACAGGCCCAGGGGTATGTCAAAAACTTGCCCAGGAGAATGGTTCACCCCCTGCTCTGACATTTGTGGATGGGTACATACTGCAGCCTAGTCAGCCAGACATTACCCCAGCTCCACCTTTTGTGTGAGCCAGTGGGCGGGGGTAATGCTATTTAGCCTGGCCCAGGTCTCCCACTGTGTGGGTACCTTGGCCTGATCTAGACATGTCCTCCGGTCTCTCACCTCTAGCCCATTCAGTCTCAGCTCCCTCACCTATCTTCACGTGCAGTGGTTCAGTTCATGAAAGACTCCAGAAGTTATTCCTCCCCTGTCAAACATGCCCTCAGCTGCTCCCACTCCAGTATGTCCACAGAACCCTCTTCCCCTGGCTGTGTGCCACCCCCTGCCCCAACCTGGGGGCCAGGGTTGTGTGTCCCGGCCCAGAGTTCCCTACCTTTCATATATATCTTTTTTTTTTTAAGATTTACCTATTTTTTATTGAAATGTCTGATATGCAGAGAGGAACATCTTCCATCCAATGATTCACTCCCCAAGTGACTGCAATGGCCAGAGCTGAGCCAGTCCGAAGCCAGGAGCTTCTTCCAGGTTTCCCACATGGGTGCAGGGTCCCAAGGCTTTGGGCCATCCTTGACTGCTTTCCCAGGCCTCAGGCAGGGAGCTGGATGGAAAGCAGGGCTGCTGGGATTCAAACAGGCGCCCATGTGGGAAGGTGAGGACTTTGGCCGCTGGTCTGCCACGCCGGGTCCCCATATATGTCTTTAAAAAAAAATGAATAGGCAACTGTGCTTGTACACTAGTGTAGTTAACACAGATTTGACATTAACCACGTCTGGAATGCCTGCCAGCTGTTGGCTGCTTTTCTCCAAACAGAGTAACACTTGCCTAGGTACAAGGCGACCTAGGCAGTTGCCTGCAGCTGGGACATCATCACATTTTTTTGCTATCAGGTGATGGACGTCTGTGCTGTTTTTACTTTTTATGTAGTGTAAATGGTGCTGTTGTAAATATTGCTGCACAAATTTTTGCTGTCACTTTTGAATATTTACTTATTTTGAGTATATGTCTATTTAAAAATATATTTTTTAAATCTTTTAAAAATATATTTAAAAATTTATTTGAAAGGCATAACTATAGAGAGAGGAGGAGAGATAGAGATCTTCCCACCCACTGGTTCACTCCCTAGATAGCTACAGTGGCCGGGGCCCGGGCCCAAGCCAGGAGCGTGGATCCTCTTACATGTCTCTCATGTGGATGCAGGGGCCCAAGGTCTTGAGTCATTTCCCTCTGCTTTCCTAGGTGATGAGCAGGAAACTGGATTGGAAATGGAGCAGCCAGGACTGTTAACATGCATCCATATGGAATGCTGGCATTGCAGGTGTCTTAACCTGTTACACTATGATACCTGTCCTATAGGGAACTCTTAAGACCTGTGCAAATTGTTGATTGTTTCATTATACTTCAGATAAAAAGACATGATTCTACAGGAAGAATATCCAAAGCACAGGAATAGCAAGTACAAAGGTGCTGAAGTATACTCTGGGATACTAAAAGTGAAAGAGAAACAATATATTCCAAGTTTTGATCAGAGAAGTAATTGTCATGTGTAGTTTGTTGTACTTGTTCCTGTTTTAACTTACTAAGCATCAGGTGTTTTTTTTTTTTAAGGTTTATTTATTTTTATTGCAAAGTCAGAAGTGGAGCTGCTAGGATTAGAACCAGCACCCATATGGGATCCAGGCGCTTTCAAGGCAAGGACTTTAGCTGCTAGGCCACGGCGCCGGGCCCAACAACAGGTTTTAAAATTTGAATGTTTAATTTCTTGTCAGTTGGCCTCACCTTTCCAAATCATTAAAAAATGAAACAGAGTTGGGCATTTGGCCTAGTGGCTGTAAAATGCTGATTAGCCTGCCTGTGTCCACATGGTTCCTGAGCCCTATTCCTGATTCCATCTGTCAGTTGCTGGCTCCTGCTAGAATAGACTCTGGAAGGCAGTGGTGATGGCTCCAGTGGTTGAGTTTCTGCTGTGCATCTGGAGACTTGCATTGTATTTTCAACCAGGGACCGATGGAGGCATTTGGGAATGAACTACCACGTGGGAGCTCTTCTCTCTCTAATAAACTTGTTACAAAGAGGAGTTTTTTCCATCTTTTGTAGAATGTGAGTGGATGTGAGAGCAAGCCCAGGAATGGCAGGCAGGCCCCTGGCACCTACCCTCTGAGCTCGGGATGATCCCCTTATGAGGAACTCTCTTTGGGGGTTTTCGTGGTGGTGGAGGTAAAGAGTGAGATGTGCTGTTTTTGACCTTGTGCCTTTGACATTCCTTAGGAAGGGTGACCTTGACCAGTTAGCATCTGGCCGAGACGTTCTGTAGTAAAGAAGAATCCAACACCATGCGTCCCAGTGCAGTTTCACTGCTAACAGATCTGGCAGCCTGACCTTTTTTGACTCTCTTAGTCGCCACACACAGATTTATCAGATTAATTCTCTTCCCTATCTCATTTACTTCTTAATTCTGTCTTGAAAGTCTCTAATATACATTGTCATTTTATGCGTAATTCAACTGTATTTCCATCAGTATCCCCTCACTGTTTAAACATTTCAGCAGGAACACTGAACAGAATCTTTCCTTTACCGTTCTTACCACGTTTCCAGTAAAATGTCCTAGCAGGCAGCAGAGCAGTTATTAATGTTAGTAGAGTATTTGTATGATTATGCAAGGACTCTCAAACAGGGAGACTATACACTTCATCTCCAACCCGAGAGGGACAGGAGAAGCGAGACACCAGGATACCTGCTTGAGCAAGTCCGGGTGCACGGTCATTCCACTGGTAAAGCAGAAAACCAGCTAGGTTAACGTTCATTTCCTGTTGAAACGCTTCATGTTTATTGGTAGAAGACAGATCTCTTGGAACCTCAGTCAGAAGAACTTCCCACTGCCTTGCCAGCAGCAGGGAGGCTCACGTGCCCTGCCCACCCCTAGGGCAGATGGAGATGAGCCTGTGATGACAGAGGTCTCGCTTGGATGCAGAGGGAATCAGTGCTTAGGAAAGGAGATGCAGGAGCCAGTGAGACAGCATGCATTCTTCCATTGCGCGCAGAAAATGTGCACGTTTTCCATCACTGTAAACAGAAAGTTAGTTACTAGCATTTAGTAATTGTTGGTAAGTCTTAAAAATGAAGAGGTTGGGGGCCCAGTGCAGTAACCTAGTGGCAAAGTCCTCGCCTCGAATCCACTGGGATCCCATATGGGTACCTGTTCTAATCCTGGCAGCACTGCTTCCCATCCAGCTCCCTGTCTGTGGCCTGAGAAGGCAGTCAAGGGTGGCCCAAAGCCTTAGGACCCTGCACCCGTGTGGGAAACCTGGAAGAAGCTCCTGGCTCCTGCTTTGGATTGGCTCAGCTCTGGCCATTGCGGCTGCTTGGGAAGTGAATTAGTGGATGGAAGATCTTCCGCTCTGTATATCTGATTTTGCAATAAAAGTAAATAAATCTTTTTTTAAAAAAAAAAAGAATGAAGAGATCAGCATCACTGTACTAGTCTGAGTTATTATTGTTTAGTGTTGCTTGTTAGCACAAACCAATTAAGGTAAATGAGGTTGGTGAAATTAAAGAATAAAAAGAACTATTCTTTTTCTTACTACACTTGACTCTGTTACCAAGGAAAACACATATAGTTTCCAGCCTTTGAGTTAATAGTGATTAACTACATATTGCTTTTTTTTCTTCATTTTTAAATTGTTCTAGCATAGCGCTTGCTTTTGCATGATGTGCCATGATTTATCTGTCCTGCTGCCCTCCACAAGAATTAAAATATATATTTTAAAGGTATACAGAAAGGAGGAGATACAGAGAGAAATATCTTGCATTCGCTGATTCACTCGCCAAGTGGCCATAATGACTGGAGCTGTGTTGATCTGAAGCCAGGAGCCCAGAGCCTCTTCCGGGTCTCCCACGTGGGTGCAGGGTCCCAGAGCTTTTGGCCATTCTCAACTGCCTTCCCAGGCCACAAGAAGGGAGCTGGATGGGAAGTGGGGCTGCTGGGATACAAACTGGTACCCATATGGGATCCTGGCGAATGCAAGACAGGGGCTTTAGCTGCTAGGCTACCGTGCTGGGCCCAGGAATTGATATTGATATTGGTTTTTTTAATGATTTATTTATTTTTGTCAGAAAGGCAGATTTACAGAAAGAAGGAGACACAAAGAGAAAGACCTTCCATCTGCTGGTTCACTTCTCCAGTGACTACACCTGTCAGAGCCAAGTCATTCCAAAGCCAGGAGCTTCTTCTGAGTTTCCCACACAGGTACAAGGTCCCAAGGCTTTGGACCATCCTGGACCGCTTTCCCAGGCCACAAGCAGGGAGCTGGATGGGAAGTGGAGCAGCCCGGACTCATGCCAGGGCCAATATTGATATATTTTTAACTGAGAGATAGGGAAACTTAATCATCTTTTGATAAATAGAGAAATTTAATTTTGAGGCAGTTGTTAGGTACAGTGGTTATCTGCATCCTCTATGGGAATACCTGTGTTTGAATCCTGGTTCAGCTCCCTGGTAATACGCATTCTGACAGGCAGTAAATGAGGGCTACCCTCGTGAGAGACCTCGGTTCAGTTCTGGGCTCCTGACTTCAGCTTGGCCAACCGCTGTTGTGGGCATTTGGGAGAGTGAATCAGCCAGTTGAAAATCTCTCTCTGCCTTTTAAATGAAATCAAAATAAATAAAAATTTTTTAAAGAAATGAAAATTTTTTGTTACGGATATTTTGAAATTATATGGAGACAGCAGTGTGATGGATTGCAGTGGCTGTCAGCTGGCTTCAGCACTTTCAAGTTTGCATTTGTAATAAATTACAGAATAGGGATTTGAACTCACATCTGCCTTACTCCAAAAATCATGCTTTCGTGTGTTATTTGAGGCTGGTGAGTAATTTTATGATTCCTTAGTGTTTTGATAAGATAGACATAAAAAGGGTTCATCATGGCTGTAACCTATTGTAAAAGTGAAATTTCGCAGTAATCCGACGGGGAAAGCAGTCTGTGCATCTCTTGGATTTGGTAATAAGCATTTTCCAGTTGCCATGTTCTGCAAAGACAGAACGTGCTGATGCAGTCCATCCTGCCTCATAAATCTTTGACCTATCGGTCAGACTCTGACCACTCTAAAGATAAAGGGCTGGGGCTGTATTGGTCTTTGTGACGGAGTGGCCTTCTGCAGATTAAGAAACTAGGTAATCATTAACTGTGCTAATGGATATGGCCTGGCAGGTTTGGTCTCGTATCTTAATGAGCTTTCACCCTCTGAGAACACCGAAAGCCCATCTGGAAACACTGACGGTCACCAGTTGTCATACTTCAGCTCTTCTCTCTGTGCAATTCTATTGTGATCATTTGTCTCCCTGCTGCCCTTACCACTCTCCGTCCTCCCACCCGCATACTCACAGCTTCTGTACTGGAGTATGTCGGAGCAGCAACATTTATAGAAATGAATTATTATTATTGATTTTTAAAAGAGTTATTTATTTGAAGGGCAGAGTTAGAGAGAGATTAATCTTTTACCTGCTGGTTTACTCCCTAAATGATCTCATTGACCAGGGCTGGACCAGGTTGCACTCAGAAGACTGAAACTCCGTCTGGATCTCCAATGTAGGTGGCAGGGATCTAAGCATTTGTGCCTCCTCTGTCACTTTGCCAACTTCACAGAAAACTGGATCAGAAATGGAGCAGCCAAGACGCAAACCAGTGCTACTCTGGGATGTCAGCATCACAGGCTGCAGCTTAACTGGCTGTGCCACAACACTGACCCACAATTCCTTCCTTCCTCCCTCCATCCCTTCCTTCCTCTCTCTTTCCTTCCTTCTTGAATAGCTCTTTTAATTGCCAGGGCCACTTTTTAGTCAGTTGTTTGGAGTTCCACTTCAGGTATTTATTAGACACCTGAGGGAAGGCCTGTTGCATGATATGTTATGTTTCTCTCTCCCAAGCTGTCATGTAGGAGTAAGCTAGTTCTCCGTAGACTTCGGCTCACCCAGGGCACCTCCAGCCATGGAGGGCTTCCTCCAGCTCTCAGCCCATTCAGTGCCACCCCGGTGCTCTGCCATCTGTGACTCATGCCCTTGTCCCTAATTCTGCTGTGGTCCTGTCACATAGGCTGGAAATGCAGGCTAGGACAGAGCTTGGCTTTTAAGCCAAACTGATGAAATTATCCAGAAATGTGTGAAATGGAAAAAGATGACCCAAAGGAGGAAAAATAGCATAAGAAATATCAACAGCATAAAAACAGTAGTTTGGAAACAGTCTTGTTCTTAAAACCAAGGAAAGAGTTTCACAGTCGGAATGGTGAAGTGCTGAGAGAGCTTGTCTGCAGAGTTAAAAAGTGAAGATCAGACTGCAGGACGTTTGGGAAGAAGCAGTAAGTGTGAAGTGAGGTGCACTTACATTCTCAGCATTAAGCCTGTCCTTTGGCTGAGGACAACTTCCCTGGGCCCTGTGTTGGGACCAACATCACTTCTGGACTGTATTAGACTCCCCTTTCCTGAAAATTATGAGAATTCAGTTTCAAAATTTCACGGTTAACCATATCCTCATGAGCCTATGAAAAGTGCAGGCACCAGGCAGCATTCATTGAGTTGTCTTCTAGGGACAGTCCTGCCTTTACTCCTGTGGTAGCCCTTGTCACTGATGCTATCGGCTTGTTCGTCCTGTTAGACTGTGAGCACCTTAAAGCCCCTTGGCACTGTGGCTGAGATCCCAGTGCCACAGATAACGCCTGGCACAGTAGAGATTCTGGTACGTGATGAGAAACCAGTGGCATTGGTGTTTGAAGCACAGAAGAAATCCAATTTGGCTGTGCCATAGAATTTAGGAAACAGAACATGTTAGGAAGGGGAATTGATACAGTTTCAAATGGCAGCAAGGTGAAGCTTGCAGACTGACCTTTGGATCCGCCGTTGGAAAGCTTTTCATTTCCGTAGTGAAAGTGTTAGCACAGAGCTGCAGCCTGGCGAGCCATATTTACTGACATGGTTGGGAAGGGAGAGCGAGAAAGACAGCCTAAGTTTGTTTTGTTTTTAAAGTTTGGGGGCTAACAGGAAGAAACTACTGAAGAGTAAGCTCAAAGATTCAAGAGACGTTCATTATTGGTATCTGTATGCGTATGATCTGTGTAGATCTAGATCTAAGTATTCCCACCAGCACACGCTGTTCTCTCTCTCCTGCTGGGTGTGAACTTGTGTTCTGAACTTGAAGCGTTCGCCGTGTTATTTAGGCCCCCCTAGTGGTGATATACTGATGACACATGAATAGTCAAATGTCACATATATTATACCATCTATAATATCTAATACGTCAGTAATTCTTTACACTGTTTATTCTTTCTGTGAAGGGTAAAACAGGCTGGTTTATATAGTAGCAACTGGGATGCTTAGTGTTTTTCTGGTTTGTAGTGAGCTGCAACTTGATACCTAAGATTACCATAATTTTGCTTCTTATTAATGACTTCCTTCCTAATATGGACTGTTTGAATATTGCAGTGTATTTAGCTGCTAATATTTATCAGTTGCTGCCATTATTCTCTTATACAAAGGTGTTAGATATAGTCATTGTCGTATAACATTGACACATTGTTTCTGATTTGAAGATTATAAAAGCCTGAATTACCAACCAAACAAACAATTGTTATGAAAATTCTGTCTATTGTTCACCACAATAAAAATTATATTTTATTTAATTAAAAGGCAGAGAAACAGATATTTATTCTTTTAAAAATATATATTTATTATTTTTGGACGTGGCACAATGGCTCAGTTGGCTAATTCTCATCTTGTGTCAAGTGCCCATATAGACTCCATTTTGTGTTTCAACTGCTTCCCTTTCCATCCAGCTTCCTACTTGTCACCTGGGAAAGCAGTCAAACATGCCCAAAGCCTTGAGACCTTGCATCTGTGTAGGTGACTCAGAAGAGACTCCTGGCTCCTGGCTTCATAGTGGCTTAGCTTTGGCCATCGTGGCCACTTGGAGAGTGAACCAGCAATTGGGAGATCTTTGTCTCTGACTCTGCTTCTCTCTTCTATTCACAGGTTCACTCCTCAAATATCTGCAACATCTGGAGCTGAGCTGATCTGAAGCCAGGAACTAGGAGCTTCTTCCACATCTCCCACACAGGTGCAGGTCCCAAAGCTTTGGGCCATCCTCTACTACTTTCCCAATCCACAAGTAGGCTGCTAGAAGGGAAGTGGATCAGCCGGGACACAAACTAGCACCCATATGGGATCCTGGCACTTGCAAGTTGAAGATTTAGCCATTGAACCATCACGCTGGGTCCACCTCAGGTATATTTTTTTTTTAAAGATTTATTTTTATTATTTTTTCATTGGAAAGGCGGATATACAGAGAGGAGAGACAGAGAGGAAGATCTTCCGTCCGATGATTCACTCCCCAAGTGAGCGCAACGGGCCGATACTATGCCGATCCGAAGCCAGGAGCCTCTTCCGGGTCTCCCACGCGGGTGCAGGTTCCCAAAGCTTTGGGCTGTCCTCGACTGCTTTCCCGGGCCACAGGCAGGGAGCTGGAAGGGAAGCGGGGCTGCCGGGATTAGAATCAGCGCCCATATGGGATCCCGGGCGTGCGAGGCGAGGACCTTTAACCACTTGCGCCACCGCGCCGGGCCCCACCTCAGGTATATTTTTAAAAGGTACTATTTATTTGAAACGTAGAGTGAGAGAATGTGAGAGGAAAGGGTTGGGGAGAGAGAGAGGAGAGCGATCTTCCATCACTGATTCACTCCCCAAATGCCTGCATTATTCAGTGCTTGGGCCAGGCTGAAGCCAGTACCTGGGACTCCATCCACATCTCCTGTATGGGTGGCAGGGGCCAAGTACTTTGGTCATCCTCTGCTGCCTCCCAGAAGAAAAGCAGCTGGGATTCTAACCTGCAGTCCTACATGGGTTTGTGGGTAGCAGCTTAACATGCTACACAACAACAACGCCTACCCATTCCAGGCATATTGTAAAGCTCAGTATATTGATACCATAAGCTACACATTCTTAAAATTATCTTTTAAATTTAAACTTATATTTGTAAGACATATCCACAAGGATACTTCAAAGTTCTTGAAAAAAAAAAAAGCTATATTGTAAAAAGTTCTAAAATTGCAGTTTTTCCACATTATATACTTTCTTGAGATTTTTGGAAACCCCCTCATATACGTGGGTTTCTTTTTTTTTTTTTCAAATAAGCTTATGCTTAGTTCCATCCGCTGTGACCCTTCTGAAGTACCCTGTGTGTTGGTATGTTCTGTTCATTTACTTATGCTTCCCTATGGCAGTCCTTCTCTAAATTTTCCACAATGTACCCATTCTTTTCTTCCTGGTCTTTCAGATTTTAAGAACTTTTGTTGTATCTTCTTTTTAAAAAAAGATTTATTTATTTTTATTGGAACGGCAGATATACAGAGAGGAGGAGAGGCAGAAAGGAAAATCTTCCATCTACTGATTCACTCTCCAAACAGCCACAATGGCCAGAGCTGAGCCCATCCAAAGCCATGAGCCAGGAACCAGGAGCTTCTTCCGGATCTCCCACACGGGTGCAGGGTCCAAGGCTTTGGCCCATCCTTCACTGCTTTCCTAGGCCACAAGCAGGGAGCTGGAAGGGAAGCGGGGCCGCCGGGATTATACCTAGTGCCCATATGGGATCCTGGAGCATGCCAGGCGAGGACTTTAGCCACTAGGTTACCGTGACTTCAGGTTATGTTAATCTTGGGGGATTTTGAAGTTTCCCATGCTCACTTTTGTACATGTTTTCTTACAGAAATGTGAATTGTATGTAAGAAACTTCTGAGTTGTTTTGTTATATGGCTTATGCATATTCAGTTTTACTATGCTTTGCCAAATTGTTGCTCGTAGTGGGTGCCAATTCATCCTTGCACCAATAATTGTAAGAGTTTCTCAGTCTTGATTTTTGTCAGACTATTTAAAATCTTTTCCAGTCTTGTGAATGTTAAGCCATGTTTCATAAGGCAAAAACAAGAGGGCTAAACCAATAATGTAGGATGATTAAAGCCCATACAATAGTTTATTAGTTTGTACAGTGAGTTACTACATGTGAACTATCAGCCTGCCCCAACAGTCATCAACACAATCACTCCCTCCCCGCTCTCCAGGATTCTGAAGAAGTCTGGGATTCACACAGGTCTGTGTGCTCTCACCTGCGTCTTCCATATGCAGCCAGAATCCCATTATCCCACTAAGTCACATGTCAGTCAAGGCCTCAGTTTCTCTGGTTGTCTTGTCAGGTTTGCATTTTGCTTGTTCAAGTCCTGATCTCAGTAACTGGTCTGTAATTGGCCTCAGTCTGCAGGGCCCTTCCCCTCTCCTTGAACTTTGTGCTGTCAAAAGCCATTACTGAGCATTGCCTGAAAGATCCACTAGTTCATTCAAAATTATAGAATGAGAGTCTATCCTTCCTTTATTGTTTATTAGCAAAGTGCCCATAAGGGTTTTCTCTCACCATTTGATCACTGAGATACTGTTAGTATAAATGACAGGATAAAATTCTTCTTGCCAGTTTTCAAAACCAGTTGTTACGAGGTGGGCATTATGTTTCAGTAGATGAGGCTTGGATTACTCACATCCCAAATCTGGGACCAAGTGCTGCTTCCACTTCCAGTTCAGCTTCCTGCTGATCCAGCAGATAGTGACCCGAGTACCTGAATTCCTGCCATCCATGTGGGAGACCCACATGGAGCTCCTGGTCCTGGCTTTGTCCTGATCTAGCACAAGCTATGTGGGCATCTGAGGAATGAACTAGCAAATGGACAGTCCACCCTTCCTCCACATCACATTGCTCCCCCTGTCACCAACAAATGAATAAACTATAAATAAAAATTTTTAGTAAAAATTTTCTTGAATTTTATTCATTTATTTGAAAGAATTACAGGGATAGACATGCTTAGAAAATTTCCATCTGCTGGTTCACTCCCCAGGCAGCTACAGGAGCCAGCACTGGGCTAGCCAGAAGCCTGGGGCTTAATCCAATCTGCACATGAGTGCAGGGGCCCAAACACTTGGGCCTCTTTCACTGCTTTTCCCAGGTTATTGTCAGGGAGCTGGATTGGACGGAGGACTGAGGTCAAGTACAGTAAGTAGGGGGAGTAGGTGTTTAGCCACATTGGAGTAACTAAGTTACATTCCTGCTCTGGCTCCTGACTCCAACTCTGCAGACCCTGGGAGGCAGCAGTGATGACTCAGGTAATTGCATCCCTGCTGCCTTGCTGGGAGACCGGAGTTAACATCCCAGCTCCTAGAATATACAGGGAGTGAACTAGCAGAAAGAAATTCTCTGGTGTGTGTCTGTCTTCCTCTGTCTTTATCCCTATCTATCTTTTCTCTGGCTTAAAAAAAAAAAAAATCGGGCCCGGCGCGGTGGCGCAAGTGGTTAAGGTCCTCGCCTTGCACGCCCGGGATCCCATATGGGCGCCGGTTCTAATCCCGGCAGCCCCGCTTCCCTTCCAGCTCCCTGCCTGTGGCCTGGGAAAGCAGTCGAGGACGGCCCAAAGCTTTGGGAACCTGCACCCGCGTGGGAGACCCGGAAGAGGCTCCTAGCTTCGGATCAGCATAGTATCGACCCGTTGCGCTCACTTGGGGAGTGAATCATCGGATGGAAGATCTTCCTCTCTGTCTCTCCTCTCTGTATATCCGCCTTTCCAATGAAAAAATAATAAAAATAAATCTTTAAAAAAAAAAAAATCCACATTGGATGTTGAAATCCCAAGGTATAATCTGGAATAATCTGGATCATTGGATTTGGCCGAGGTGGCAGTGATCCAGTGTGTTTTTCCATTTGGGCTTTTCATGGTTTAGTCCTTTGCTTTTTCTACATCGGGTCCTGTCCACTGACCAGTGATCCTCATTCATACCATGTCTACTACAGTGTCCGTCTCCTGTGGTATACACTTCCCCTGATTGTAATTGTTTCCTTAGATCTATTTAATAAATGCTTTTGAAAATCAGTTATTATAATACTTTATCTTAGTATGTTACTGGCTTAGATATATTTGAATCAAATGCCACAGTTAATCAAAAAATTTTATAGTGAGTTTCTCTTCTTTGCATATTACAAAATGTCTAAAATTAGTCTATTTGTATTTTAGAGAAGCTTAAAAACTATAGAAACAATTATTGATTGTGTATTAAAATGAAGATAGATAATACAATCACTAGTATGTTTTAGAAAAATATTTATTGATTTTTATTGGAAAGACATTTACAGAGGATGAGAGACAGAACAGATCGTCTCTCTGCCGCTTCACTTTCCAATTAGCACAGCAACCAGAAATGAGCCAATCCAAAGCCAGATGCCAGGAGCCTCTTCCTGGTCTCCCACATGGGTGCAGGGTGCAGGGTGCCAGGGCCTTGGGCCATCCTCCTCTGCCTTCCTAAGCCACAAGCAGGGAGCTGGATAGAAAGTGGAACAGCTGGAACATGAACCAGCATCCTATGGGATGCCAGTGCTTGGAGGTGGAGAATTAGCCAGCTGAGCCAACTGGCCCCACCAGGATGTTTTTTAAAAAGTCAATTTGGGATGTTGGAGATATTGTTGCATAGCAGATAAAGTTAATGCCTGTGAAACCAGCATCCCAAATAGGCCTTGCTTTAATTCATATCCATTCCATTTCTGATCCAGCTCCCTGCTAATGAATGTGAGAAAGCAGCAGAAGATGGTTCAAGTCTTTGGACCCCACAACATACAAGGGAGGCTTGGAAGAAACTCCTGTCTTCTGGCTTTGTTCCCGCTTTGTTCCATTATGACCAATTTGGGAGTGTACCAGCAGATGGAAGTGCCTTCTTTTTTTCTCTTCATTTCTCTCTGTAGCTTTAAAAAAAAAAAAAAAAAAAAGCCTCCCTTGCTTTATTGGAGCCCCTTGCCGGTGGAGTGGCTCCTGCTCTGTCTCAGGTTTAACTCAGGAGAAGGCAGCAGATGTTGACTGCAGTGTTCCGGTCCCTGCCGCACATGCGGGAGACCTGGCTGGAGCTCCTGGCTTCTCACTTCAGTCTGGCCCAGCTCCAGCTATTGTAGCCATTTGGGAAGTGAATCAGCAGGTGGAATATCTCTCTCTCTTTCTACTTTTAGAATAAATATTTTTAATTGGCAGACTCACTTGTAAATTTTCTCAGCCTTCTACTTTGCATATGGGAATTGAATTCATTGTTGAAGAAAGAAGGTGTTATACTTATTGAGATAATCTGTGCAATAAAACACAGATAATAAAGACGACTACAATTCAGTAAATGCCTTTCCCCCTTTTATTACTACTTGTTATTTAAATAGGGGCAACTTTTTAAAAATATCAGATATGAATGTACTGAACATTTAGTCACTTGTTTGATGTGAGTTTGACCACAGTGGCTCAACAGGATAATCCTCCTCCTGCAGTGCCAGCATGCCAGCTGGTTCGAGTCCTAGCTGCCCTACTTCAATCCATTTCCCTGCTTCTGATCCAGCTCCTTGCTTGTGAACTGGGAAAGCAGCAGAGGATGGCTCAACTCCTTGGGCCTCTGAACGCATGTGGGAGACTCCCTGCTCCTGATTTAGGATCGGCTCAGCTCCGGCTGTTGTAGCCATTTGGGGAATGAATCAGCTGATGGAAAATATTTCTGTCTTTCTCTCCCTCTGTAAGTCTGCCTTTCAAATAAAAAAAAAATTAACAAAGAAAAACAGTACAAAGATAAGCTTATTTAAAAAAATCTTCAGGAGAAGTTTTATGGTGACTTTTGTATTTCTCCTGATGATTTTTTATTTATAAATTATATTAAATGATATAATTTTTATTATGCTTTGGTCATAGTTTTCTTATGGTACATTATAAAATTAATATCAGCATATAAAAATCTACTGACTAAACTTTGTATTTTTCGTTTTTTCCAGAAACCATGAGCAGAGGAGCTCAAGTGCATGTTTTTTGGGGTGCTCCGGTTGGTCCCCTGAAAATGACAGTATCACAGGAAGCAGTGTCTCCAGCCCCCACTGCTGAGCCCTGGCGGGAAATGCAGCTTCCACAGCTTGGCGGGAAGGATGAGAACCTAGCCCACGAGAGTGATGGGCATGCTCAGGTCCCAGCAGAGCTTCCTGATGGCCCCGTGTTAGTGAACCCCATAAATAGATCCATTCCTGAGAAAGATGAATTTACATATTGTCATTCTGAAGCAGGAAGTGCAAAATCTGTGAAGATCCACCTGTCAGGACTGAAGGATGTGACTAACCCTAAGTTGCAACCACATGGATTTCAGCAGTTAACAGAAGGGGGAAAGTACCATGAGCTGCAGCAGGAAAACAAGAAAATTACAAGTGAGCTGCTTACTAACCAGGCCTGCACAAGTGGTCGGGGCTTTCAAACTGACGGCTTGAGGTTAAATCCCGAGAGTGCTGCCATGTCCGGTGTGCCCTTCAGTGCCCAGCCAGTCGCGATGGGGCCAGGCACTGTGGAAACCCAGCAGGAGCCAACAGCACAAGCCCCGTGTCAGGTGGTTGAGCTTGGACCTCGGGGAGCTGGGCAGACGCTCTCTGAGCAGCACGTGTCTGCTGCCACTGAGTTTCTCAGTGTGATGACCTCCAGCCAGCTGGCTTTTTTAGCTATGAGGAAGGATGAAGGGCAGGCATCTGTAAATGCAGCGACTGTAAACATGGAGACTGAGCCAGAGACCAGACTGGGGGAAGTGAGACCAACTGCAGCCCAGGAGAGTCAGTCCAGTGCCGACTCAGCAGAAGGAAGCGGGAGCGACCAAAGCCAAGCCCACTCGCTTGAACTTTTCAGTCCCATGTGTTCTGACACAAGCAGCCACACCGACCTCAACTCTAAGAGAGCTCTTGTTGAAAACATAGGATCCCAAGAGCTTTTCAGCTCCGAGGAGGAACCGCTGCCCAGTGAGGTCGGGATCGAGCTGTGTGGCTCCGGAATACTCTGCTCCCAGCGAAGCACCTCCTGCAGGAGTGCGGCCCAAGGGACCCGGGCACCGAAAGACAGGCACGCCCCATCTGATGCCCCCCGGGCACCTAAGAAAAGGAAGCTGGCCTCTCCTACAGCCAACTATGCCGTGACAGCGGGCCAGAGGACTGCTTTGGTGTCTAAGGGTGTGAAAAAGACATCCTTAATCAAAAGCTGTGACTCCAAAAGTCAGAAGTATAATTGTTTAGTCATGGTGCTAGCTCCATGTCACCTGAAAGAGGTCAGCATCAAGTCGGGCCCCAACGCTGGCACTAAAGTGCCCTTAGCGACGATTGTGGTAACGGATCAGTCAGAAGCCACCAGGAAGGTTTCCCTGTGGAGGACTGCCGCGTTTTGGGCACTGACAGTGTTTCTTGGAGATGTGATTTTACTGACAGGTGAGGTCGTGGTGGTAGAGGGGTGGGTCTTTTCTAAAGCTCTGGGGGGTTTTGGTTTATTTCTGTTCCTTCCTCTTGAAGTCTTCTAGGGCTCTTTCTTTTGGCCTCTTCTGGGCCTAGCATGACTGATCAGGTAGAGTATGCCCAGCGTCCTGTGCGTGACTATCTGTGGGCCTCTGTTCTGTCCCTCTCTGCCAACAAGCCTTTCCCGGGTCTGCTCTTGTTCATTCCCCATGTCAGTGTTCAGACAGATAACCAGGTTCCTTGCTGTCTGATGGCTTTGTCTGTGTCAGATGTGTCTTATTTTTAGCCCTTTTTATTAACTGTAATAGTCTTGGGATCAAAGGATATGGCTTTTCTGCTGCTGCTTACTCCCTAATCATACTGTGCACATAACTTACTTAGCAAGGGAACAGATAGAGATTTCTGTGGTACTTTTCCATTTAAAAATTATATTAATCACATTTGAAAACATGCAAGGGAAAAAACTCTTAGTAATATGTAACTTCGCATAACCAGCTGATTCAGGGTTGTAGAGTGCTCCCTGCCAGCTACTTTTATTCATTTATTAAGATGTGTATCTGTGAAGCAGGCATGTGGCACAGAGGTTTAGGGCACTGCTTGAGGTGCCTGCATCCTTTATCGAACTTCCTGAGTTTGAGTCCTGACTCCACAGCCAATTCCAGCTTCCTGTTAAATCACATTCCAGGAGGAAAGAGGCAGTGATGGCTGGATTTGCACATGGATTTGAGCTTTGGGCTTCTGGCTTCAGTCTGGCTCAGCCTAAATGTTGTAGGTATTTGACAAGTGAAACAACAGATGGAATGGAAAACCTGTCTCTCATTCTCTCTATAAATGTGCTCTGCCAATAAACATTAAAAAATCTTAACAAAAAAAAAAAACCAGAAATAAAGGCAGAAGTTGACTCCCTCATTGTAAAAAAAGAAAAAATCAGTAAGGACAATAAAGGGGCACATTTTTGGTGTAGCTGTTATGTTGCCATTTGGGACACCTACACGCCGCAGTACCATTCCTGCTCTGAGCCCTAGCTATTGTGCTTCTGATCCAGCTTCCTGCCAATGAGCCCCCTAGAAGCAACAGAGGATAGAGCCCAAGTGATTGGGTCGTTGCCACCCATGTGGGAGACCAGACACAGTTCCGGGCTCTTAGCTTCAGCCTGGCTTAGCCCTGGCTGTTACAGCCATTTGGGGAGTAATTCAGCTAATGGTTTTATCTGGCCACTGCTTTTTCTCCCTCTCTGCCTTTCAAAAAAAGTTTGTTTTTGAAAAAATAAGGAGTGTCTAGCACAATAGCCTAGTGGCTAAAGTCCTCACCTTGCATGTCTGGGATCTCATATGGGCACTAATTCTAATCCTGGTGGCCCCACTTCCCATCCAGCTTCCTGCTTGTGGCCTGGGAAAGCAGTTGAGGATGGGCTAAAGCCTTGGGATCCTGCACCCGCATGGGAGACCCAGAAGGAGCTCCTGGCTCCTGGCTCCTGGCTTCAGATTGGCTCAGCTCTGGCCATTGTGGCTGTTTGGAGAGTGAATCGGTGGATGGAAGATCTTCCTCTCTGCCTCTCCTCCTCTCTGTATATTTGCCTTTCCAATAAAAATAAAATAAATCTTAAAAAAAAGGAAAAAATAGAGAATGGGCTGGGGGCAGTGTCATGGTATAATAGGCTAACCCTCTACTTCTGGCACCAGAATTCCATACACATGCCAGTTCGAGTCCAGGCTATTCCACCTCCAGTGCAACTCCCTGCTTATGCCCTGGGAAAGCAGCAGATGCCCCAAGTCCTTCGGTCCACATATCCCCCTGGGAGACCTAAAATAACTCCTGGCTTCCAGTTTCAAATCAGCTCAGCTTTAGCCATTGAGGCCATTGGAGGAGCAAATCAGTGGATGGAAGATTGGTCTCTCCTCTCTGTAAATCTGCCTTTCAAATAAAAATAAATAGATCATTAAAACCATAATTTAAAAACATTTTTTACAGTGGTGGACATTTGTTCTAGTGGTTAAGCCACTGGTTGGGATGCCTGCTTGTAGCTGAACCCTAGCTCCACTTGGGGTCCCTGGTTCCTGCTACTGTGCGCGCTGAGAGGCAGCAAGGAGTAGCTCCGGTGGTTGGATCATTGTCACCCTGGCTGGAGTTCCTGGCTGCTAGCTTCAGCCTGGCTCAGCTCTAACATCATGACAGTGAACCAGAAGATGACAGCAATAGCTCTCTGCTTCTCAAATTAAAATTCTGTTTAAGTTACAATAAAATTGTTTTTCGTTTACAATGAGGTATTAAGTGCCTAAAGAAACAATACTTAAGGCCTGTTCCCAACTTGTAGTCTGTTCTACAACTTGGGAGCCAGATCACAAGCAAAGGGATAATCAGAGAGCTCTGAATCATTATGGATGATTCTGTAATCAGAATATGTAACACATAAATAATAAAGATAATATTAGCAGCAGGAAGAGACAATGCGAAGGCTGTTCACCACAGTACTGGGTGAATCCACTGATTCACTACTCAAATGGCTGCAATGGCCTCTACTGGATCAGATTAAAGGCAGGAACCTGAAACTCTGTCCTGGACTCCCACATGGGTGACAGGGGACCCAAGTACTTGGGCCATCCTCCGTGGCTTTTCTAGGTATGTTAGCAGGAAGGCATGTTGGAAACGGAGTAGACAGAACTCAAAGCAACACTCATATGTGATGCCAACGTTGTACGTTGTGGCTTAATTTAATGCATTATAATGCCAGTGCCTCACTGTGCTTCTTATTGTAATAAATCATGTAGAAATTCATGGGTAGAGTCACATTTGAGCTTATAGCATCCAGTTGTATGTTGTTATATTCCTATCTTGGACAGCTCATGATATTATTGAAAGATATCTTTATATTGAACAGTTCTGTATAACAAACCTATGGCAAACAAACGTATCACTTCCATTTAGTAATACGCAGTAGGCATTTGGTCCTGTGAATTTAGCCATATAATGAAGAGATGTTGTAACTAAGGAGTGTCTAAGGGAGACCCCTGACCAATGTTGAGAGAGAGGAGGAAGTGGGACACAGCCTTGGGAAGCAGATGAAAAAGCAGCAAGGGTGGACAAAAGGGAGCACCATGGTTGCCAGTCATCAACACACCGCTGATCCAACATGGGGGTTATTCTGGTTTCCAGAAAGCTCCCCCTAAAATATCTCATCTGTTTTCCTTCTGAAGAGTAGGATCATGGCATGGATGCTGCTGTTCTAGCTCTTAACTGGCCAGGCAGTGGGGAACCCCTGGGTGTTTTCTATGCAAGTTATCTGATGGCATAAATGTTCTCAGTGAACCATTGGCTGCATTGTGAGATGTGTATTCAGAGGTAGGAGGTCTGTTAGGAGTGCAAGGAATATGTGGTATAATGCAGATAAAATGACACTTGGCTTCATAGGGTAGTTTACCTGATTAGCAACTTGGTGCCAACAAATGAGGCTGGTGATATGAGAGGGAAGGCGCATTCGGGCAGTGTGAGTGTGAGGAACCCGTGGAGTATCCAACTAGGAGTGTCCATTGGGCGGTTACAGATATGCAGGCTTTAAGCTGAGAGTGCGTGGGGTGAATGTGGGAGTCATCACTTGGAGTTCATGTGTTCTTGTTTTCCTTTCCCATCGTCTCCACATGATTTCGTTACTGTCAACACAATCTTCATACTTATAACACCTTGTATACTGGTTATATGCTAACTGGACGATAACCCTCATTCTGTCTTTACAATGCACAATTTTTGCTCTGCTTAGATTCTTTCTACCTGCGGGTACGTTTAGGCCTACACTAGGTGATTCTTTGCTAGCCATCTTAGCTCCTGCAGCTCCTGCTTTCCCATTGGACAGTGTTCTTGCTACCAAGGCCCTTCACTTTTAGCATCTGTGGGATGATGACCATGCACTTTAGGGAAAGGTGATGGAGTCCTTTAAGGATGCCTTGTTGTATTGATGTTAGTTTATCATAAATATGTACTGTAACATTTGCTTTAGGCAAACAGATACCATTAAACTTTTCCCCATAGATGAATGAGCATTCATACTAATGATGTATAAGACTGTGGCAGCAGTTTGTTATTTTGTTCATAAAAAGAGAAAGGTCTTCATTCCTTGACCACAGGGGCTTTGTTCCAAGACCCCCTCTGGATACCTGGAGGCAGCTAGTACCGAGCTCCCTGTGTATCTTACTGTTTCAGTACATATGCACCTGTTAGGAAATTTAATTCCTAAATTAAGCACCAGGGAGAGATAAGGTGAGGTAAGGTGAATGGCATTTGGCCTCAGCATGCAATTTTTAAGTTTCCCTTTGAAATGGAGAACTTTATCTTTTCACTCCAAGGAGGAGACACTTTATGGCTCATCTTTGACATATTCAGCTCAGCAGCATTGCCGCTGCTGCACGTGGAGGCCATGATTAACTAAGACACGGGTTACTCACACGTGAGCACTGCCACCCCTGGACAGCTGATCTGATAACCAAGGCAGTGACTCAGGGGCAGGCAGTGTGTTCACTGTGATCACCCAGGACGGAGGATGATTCACGGGCGGAGTGGAGATAGAGCAGGTCTTGCGAGATTCCATCACGCTGTTCAGATTGGAGTGTGATTTGAAGCTTCTCAGTTGCTCATTCTTAATTTATTTCTTTTTAGTTTCTTTTTAAAAATACATGTATTTATTTTTATTGGAAAAGCAGATTTACAGAGAAAAAAAAATCTTGTCAGCTGGTTCACTCCCCAAGAGGCTGCATTGGCAAGACCTGAGCTGATCTGAAGCCAGGAGCCAGGAGCTTCCTATGGCTCTCTCACACAGGGCCTTGGGACATCCTTCATTGCTTTCCCAGGCCATAAGCAGGGAGCTGGATGGGAAGTGGAGTAACGGGGATGGGAAGTGGAGCCCATATGGGATCCTGGTGCATGTAAGGAGAGGATTTAGCCACGGAGTTATCACATTGGGCCCAAGTTTCTGTCCTTTATTCCCACAAGACAGCCAAGGTGGGACGCCGAGCTGGCACCCAGTGGCATGTGACCCTCCTCTGGCAGGTGAATGCAGGTTCTCTGGCCGGTTTCACAAATGGGCTGGTTTAGAGATGGGCCATCATTGTGCTGGGTGGAAGGAATGGGGACATAGGCGGAAGGCTCGGGTGGGTCAGGGCACTTATGGAACTAGAGATAGCATGGCAAGTCCTTCTGTGTCACCAGGGACTCCTCCATGGGGCTGTACCACCCTACCACACAGCTATTCTTGTTGCTGAGGGACTTGGTGAAGTTCCACTTGAGGGTGTTGCCCAGGATTCCCCTGACCGTCGGCTGGACTGTCATCCACTTCCACAAAGAATGTGTGTCATCAACGTTCATGCAGATCTTGCTGTGCATTCTGAATGTGACGTTATAGCCAGCAGCCAACTCTTTGATTTTGGTGTTACTCCCTGGCTCCTGGTTGTAGGGTAAGGCCAGGATGTGCAAACCACACTCAGCCTATTGCGTGTGAAAGTTGATGAGTACTGTTCGTATTTGTCTTGCCTCATTGAGAGGTCACATTGTTGATGATTCACACCCAGATCCATACTTGTCCAGGCAAACCATGCACCCGTCATGTGCTTGGCTGAGAACTTGTGCAGGAGCATGCTCAGTGCCAGCTGTCACAGGACGCACACAACATGCCGGCCAGGCCGGGATTGGTCTAGGGCCCTGCACAGCAGTGCTGGCTTCCCAGCTGTTTCCGAGATCTCCATTTAATGTTTTCAGACTGAGGTTGACTGTGAGTAGCAGCAACACTGAACATGTGTGTGGATAAGGAGAATGTGTTCTTCCTGAGCTCGGACTCTGGCTGGCTCTGCGTCACTCTGTGTCCTCAGCAGGTCGGTTAACACATCTGAACTATCGTTGCCACTGGCTTCTTTGCGCAATGTGAAGGAGTTTATGGCATGCCTAAGACTCTCTCCCCTCTAGATGTTACCATTCACGAAGATCGGTGGGCGGCTGAGACGGTGCTCCAGTCAACATTTACCAGCCAGCTGCTGAATCTCGGCACTTACTCATCCGTGCAACCTGAAGAATGTAAGATGCTTACGAAAGTAACATTTCCTTAGAATCTCTAAAAATTTTAAGTATGTAAACATTTAGAAGAGATTATGGTTGAAATACTTCTTTTATTAAATGTTTTCTAAATAGCTGGGGGGTACTTATGATAGCTTATTTTTAAAGTTTTTAAATTTTTTAAAATTGTTTTTCCTTTTTCAAAAGATTTATTTTTATTGGAAAGTCATATACAGAGAGGAGAAGAGGGAGAGAGGAAGATCTTTCATCAACTGATTCACTCCTCAAGTGACTACATGGCCAGAGCAGAGCCAATCTGAAACCAGGGGCCAGGAGCCTCCTCCGGGTCTCCCACACGGGAGCAGGACCCCAAGACTTTGGGCCATCCTTGACTGCTTTTCCAGGGCACAAGCAAGAAGCTGGATGGGAAGTGGGGCTGCTGGGATTAGAATTGGTGCCCATATGGGACCCCAGAGCATTCAAGGCAAGGACTTTAGCTACTTGGCTGTCATACCGGGCACCAGTGTGACGTTAAAAAATATATATGTGTGTTATATATGATATATATATATATATATATATATTTGAAAGGCATAATGACAGACAGAAATAGAGAGAAAAGGGCAGCTAAGGCTGTTCCAAGTTGAAGCCAGAGATCTGGAAGTCCATCCCCCATGTGGGTGGTATGGGCCAGACCTTGTGCCAGCTTCTGTTGTTTTTCTGAGGTGCATTAGTAGAGACCTGGATTGGAAGCAGAGCAGCTGGGCCTGGCACAGTTGCCTAATGGCTAACATCCTTGGCTTGAATGTGCTGGGATCCCACATGGGCCCCAGTTCTAATCCCAGCAGCTCCACTTCCCATCCAGCTCCCTCCTTGTGGTCTGGAAAGCAGTAGAGGATGGTCCAAAGCCTTGGGACCCTGCACCTGCGTGGGACACCTGGAGGAAGCTCCTGGCTCCTGGCTTCGGATCAGCTCAGCACCAGCCATTGTTGCGGTCAGTTGGGGAGTGAATCATTGAATCAAAGAGGCTTTGTCTCTGTCTCTCCTCCTCTTTGTATATCTGGCTTTGCCATAAAAATAAATAAATCCTTAAAAAAAACAGAAGCAGAGCAGCCAGGACTTGTTCATATGGGAAGTGATGTTGCAGATGGCATCTTAACCCTCTGCCCACAGTGCTGCTCCTTCTTGCGATCTTGGGATTTCTGTTTGCCACTAAAGGTAATGCCTTGGGAGCCATTTGTTTGTTGCGTATATGAGTAGTTAACTTCTTTTAAATTTTTAAAAATGTTTAATAATTTGCTGTTTTTTAGTAGTTAACTTCTTTTCAGTTTTGAGTAGTATCCCGATATATTGATTTACCAGAGTTTGTTTAAACATTCAGCTGCTGGATGACGTTTGTATTATTAGCCAGTTTGAGCTACTATGAGTAAAACAGGAAAACATAGAAATCTGAGTACAGGTTTTTGTGTTAACATAGATTTTTATTTCTTTGGTTTGAAATGTCCAATAGTCCACTTTGTGGCTTGTATTTTGTATGTCCATGTTTAGTAAGACTGCCAAACTACTTTCCTGAGTGGGCTGTACCATTTAAAGTTCTAATCCGAAATGTATGTTTAAGTTGTAAGGATTGTCTTTTGCACCACTAATCATGTGTAATAGTATTCAATATTTACCTTACCTTATCTAGGTTTAGTTGTTTTTTTAAGGTTTATTTATTTTTATTGGGAAGGGAGAACCACAGACAGAAGGAGAGACAGAAAGATCCTCCATCCACTGGTTCACTCCCCAAGTGGCTGCAATGGCCGAAGCTGAGCCAATCTAAAGCCAAGAGCCTCCCCCAGGTCTCCCACGCGGGTGCAGGGTCCCACGGCCTTGGGCCATCCTCCACTGCTTTCCCAGGCCACAGGCAGGGAGCTGGGTGGGAAATGGAGCAGCCGGGACAGGAACCGGTGACCAGCTGAGATCCTGGAGAGTGCAAGGCAAGAACTTCAACCACTAGGCTACTGCGCCAGGACCCTAGATTTGGGTTTATGGATACAGATGAAACTCTTATAGTAGAAATAGACATTCTTGTCATGTTCTCAATACATCCAAGAAAGTGATAAACTGCTAGGTCACAAAGAACATGTCAGTAAATTTGATAAAACATAAATATAGGGCCTGGCGCGGTAGCCTAGCAGCTAAAGTCCTCACCTTGAATGTGCCAGGATCCCACGTAGGTGCCGATTCTAATCCCAGTGGTCCCACTTCCCATCCAGCTCCCTCCTTGTGTCCTGGGAAAGCAGTTGACAACGGCCCAAAGCCTTGATACCCTGCACCGGTATGGGAGACCTGGAGGAGGATCCTGTCTCCTGGCTTTGGATTGGCACAGCTCTGGCTGTTGTGGTCATTTGGGGAGTGAATCTTCAGACGGAAGATCTTCCTCACTGTCTCTCCTCCTCTTTGTCTGACTTTCCAATAAAAATAAATAAATCTGGCCCAGCGGCGCGGTGACCTAGCAGCTAAGGTCCTTGCCTCGAACACACCGGGATCCCATATGGTTGCTGGTTCTAGTCCCGGCAGCTCCACTTCCCTTCCAGCTCCCTGCCTGTGGCCTGGGAAAGCAGTGGAGGACGGCCCAAAGCTTTAGGACCCTGTACCCGTGTGGGAGACCCGGAAGAGGCTCCTGGATCCTGGCTTCGGATCAGCATAGCATCGGCCGTTGCGCTCACTTGGGGAGTGAATCATCGGATGGAAGATCTTCCTCTCTGTCTCTCCTCCTCTCTGTATATACATCTGACTTTCCAATAAATAAATAAATCTAAAAAAAAATTAAAAATATAAATAAATCTTTAAAAAAAAAAGAGGAGGAGAGCACAGCTCCTGGCTTCTGCAGTCAGTGTGTGTGTGTGTGTGTTTTCCCCCAAAATCTTGTTTTTGACACGATCAATCACATATGCAAACATACATCTCTTCAGACAAATTAACAGCATACATGCAAAACTCATCAGTCTGTTTCTTTACAATGACTGTATTTTATTGCACATATTACCAATATAATATATATGTATATGCATATAATATATGTGTAAATATATATGTGTATGTTGTAAGTATACCTGATTTTTAAAAATGAGAAGAAATGGAGAAGGAAAGGAGAAAAAGGCCTTTAAATAACATAAGGACTGAGGAATTAATTCACAAGTCTTCTAACCAAGAGAAGCTGGTGTAGCACCTGCTCAAATGCCAGATGAGAGTTGGAGATAAAAATCTCTGAGAGATCCGGGGAGGGGGTTCACTGTGGGCTACTGAGGTGGTGGTTCTGTGTGGCGTCTGGGTGGGGAGCAAGGAGGCTGGCAGCCCTGCACCCAGCTGAACGTGGTGGGCATGAGGCGCCGAGAAGGGAAGGAGGACGGGGTGTAGGGAGAGACGCAGTTGGCAGTCTGTGGAGTCTGGCGGGTGTGAGGTGCTGGGGCCTTGGGCAGGCGTCCTGGTGTCTGACGTGCAGGAGACAGGATCCCATCAGACTGCAGGGACCTTAGGGAGGGACTGGGGGAGTTAAGACAATAGGGGAGTTTTCAGCTGGGTTAATTGGAGGAGAAATAAGATTATTAACCCAAGAGAGAAGAAGTTAGGGGACACAGCAAGTTTATTTAGAGAATAGTGATTGCTTCCAGTGATTAGGAGTATCAAGCTTTGTTTTCACATCTAAATTGATTCAAGAGCAAGCTACCTGTTTTATAGAGACGGAGTCAGGTTTTGTATATAATCAACACGTATAACATAAAATACAGCTCTAAGAAAATACTGTATGTTGTCAGGAAAATATAATGGTGCTATCCTTTGTCCGTGTGTGTGTGTGTGTTTCTTCCTTAGATTCCAGTGTTGTTAGTGATGTTGTACTTAGAGACTTACTGGCATATGTGTCTACAAAACATCCCTATCTCAGAGACCTACCTCACAGACGGCCTCAGAGGGTGAACTGCATAGAGTCCGTAGAATTGGAGCAGCTCCAGTCTGATACGCTGGTCCATGCAGTGGTGAGAGTTGTGGATGTCACAGTACTTACAGGTAAGCACTTGACGACCTCCTTCCTTTCAGGTTTCAGGGATACTGACTGTGGACGCACTCCTTTCCTTGGCGTTATTCCCTGAACAAGATAGTGTAACAACCCTGTACGCAGCATGTACTCTCCATTGAATTTTCTGGGCAATTTAGAGAAGACTGAAGTGTGTGGAAGGAAGTGCATAGGTTTACCCAAATCCTCCACTGTTCTCACCCGTGGATTTTGGCATCCGTGGGGGGTGCAGATGCTGAAGGGTGATTGTCACATCAGGTCAGATTCTCTTCTCCCTTCCCAGAGGCTTCCTACAGTTACAGAGGACAGACGCAAAGGAAGGTTGTGTTAACAGTGGAACAGACCCCGGGTCAACAGTACGTGCTGGTGTTGTGGGGTCCTGGGGCAGCGTGGTACCCTCAGCTTCAAAGGAAAAAAGGTAAACACACCAAAAACAGCCTATTTATGTTTGGTCAATGATTAATGCTTATGTTCCTGGGGTGAAGAGATAGTAAGAGGTGAGACAACAGTTGGAGTCCAAGTGACCATGATTGAGTCTTCTGCCACTTTTCTGTCATTTTATGCCTTCTGTAACAATTCGGTTGTCTAAAACCTGTTTTATAATTAATGGTGTCAGAGTAAAGGCTTCTGTTTATTCACATGTCTACCACTTTACCTTTTCAGTTAAAATTTGGTCTCCTTCAAATAGTGCTTTTTGAAAATCTAGCTCTGGGAAAATTCCCGATTTTTTTTTTCAGGCATAGCACTCTCAAAAAATGAGTTGCTCTCTGATCAAGTATTAGCAGAGTACATCAACTTTCAAATCACAGTTACTCACAGTTGCTGCTCAAAAATTACAATGTTTCAGGGTTTTGTGGTTTTGTTCCAAAGTTTAAAAACTTCATTTTGTCTCACCTCTAGGTTTTTTTTTTTTAAGATTTAATTTTATTTTGTTGAAGGGCATAGTTGCAGAGAGATAGTCCACCTGCTGGTTCACTCCCCATGTGGTCACAATGGCTGGGCATGGGCCTTTCCGAAGCCATGAGCCTAGAGCTTCTTCTAGGTTTCCCACATGGACACAGGAACCCAAAGACTTGAGCCATCCTTTCCCAGGCCATAATCATGGGGCTGAATGAGAAGTGGAGCCACCAGGACTCGAACCTGCACCTATACATGATGCTGGTACCATAGGCAGAGGCTTAGCCTACTAGGCCCTGGCATTGGCCCCTCAAATTGTTTTAAAAGTACTCACTGTTAGCCACCCATCGCAAATTAGTATTTAAAATATGACCCATGGTTATATTTTAAAACTAAATGATTTGTGGTATAATGAATTAAATTTAGTTGACATTCTAGTAAAAGATTATGATGTCTCATTTTTTATATTGTGATATCCTCTTTTAACAGTGAAGGATAGTTTGGTTAGTGGATTTACGTCATTTTACCTGCGAAATTAAAGATTGATTCATGGCATGGCCCATCACATTTTACCTGAAGACATTAATGTCTCTTCCCAAACTCCTACGGACCCAGTAGTCATGCAGGGTAGGGTCTGTCACATTGTTTCCCTTAATCATTAATAGCTTGTAACTTAGGATTCATGAGAAGTCTGACTTCTGACTTTTAAGTTGGGATTAAACAGCGGCAGGTATTTGTTCAGTTAGGAAATCTGGCAAACATGTATTGATGGTAAGCAGCCATGATCATTGACCTGCGTGTCACGGCCAGGGGCACGAGTCTGGAGCATGCTGAACAGAAGTGTGGGTCAGAGGGCGCTGGGGCTGCGGGCAGGCGGGCCACGTGCTGCTCACTGCGGACATCTAAGGTTCTCAGTTACGTGGTTAGTAAAAGAGACGTCACAATCTTTTAATGATTCTGGTGTGCTTACTATTGGAAACTTACTGATGCACGTATTAAGGTGTGATTTTTTTGGTTCATCTATTTATTTATTTTTAGCCAGCATTTAAAAATTATGGTTTCCAATTCAGTTCCCAAAGATAATACCTTTTTAGGGGGGAATTTAAATTTCTAAAGATCATTTACAAAAGTGTTTATACTTTCAAATAGTATGGTTAGTAATAATAATAATAAAGTTAAATTTAAAAATGGAATCCCAAAGTAGAGAATTAGTATAATTTAAGATTTTGATTTGTTGCTGTAGTTTTAATATAGTACACATATGTGTGTGTTATATGTTGTAATTTTTAAAGATACTTAGAATGACACTTAGTGGCCTAAAAACATATATTTGACACAGTTAGTAAAACTCAGATAAATCCAAAATAGGGGGCCCAGTGTGGTAGACTAGTGGCTAAGGTCCTCGCCTTGCATGGTCCAGGATCCCAAATGGGTGTCTGTTCATGCCCTGGCTGTCCCACTTCCCATCCAGCTCCCTGCTTGTGGCCTGGAAAAGCATTCAAGGACAGCCCAAGGCCTTGGGACCCTGCACCCACGTGGGAGACCCAGAAGAAACTCCTGGCTCTTGGCTTCAGATCAGCTCAACTCGCCATTGTGGCCACTTGTGGAGCGAACCAACAGATGAAAGATCTTTTTCTCAGTAAAATTTTGCCCCTCCAATAAATAAATCTTTATAAAAAAAATCAAAAAATAGGTTGTCCGCAAGAGCATTAATGCTTATTTCATTTTAGAATGTTGAGATTATAGCTGCTTTTATTTATTTACTTAATGTCTGTGATTTCTTATATACATTCTGCAATAAAATAAGAAAGCTACTTTAAAAATAATAATTGGCTATTATGTAGCAACTTGGATTATCTCTGCTGTAGTTCTGTGTAATGATGTGCTGATGATTACCTGATTTGTTTGACAATTTTGCACTGGGAAAAAAACCCAACAGAATCCACTAAAGAGGTGAATTAGTAAAGTGAGTTAGATTTATGGTCTGAAGTAAGTAAGGAACTACAACCAGAGTTGTTGCTATCAGAAAAATTAGTGTTAGAAGACCTCTCCTTGGGCCCAGCACAATGGCTAGGTGGCTGAAACCCTCACCTTGAACTCACCGGGATCCCATATGGGCACTGGTTTGTGTCCTGGCTGCTCCACTTCCCATCCAGCTCCCTGCATGTGGCTTGGGAGCCCTGGGCCAGGCAGGAGCCAGAAGCTTCATCTGAGTCTGCTATGTAGGTGGCAGGGGCCCAAACACTTGGGCCATCTTCCACTGCTTTTCGCAGTCCATTAGCAGGAGCTGGATTGGAAGTGGAGTAGCTAGGACTCAGTGCCCTCAATGGATGCTGGCATCACAGACAGAGGCTTTAACAACAACGCCACATGTTTTCTCTGTTGATACTCAAATTCTTTAGTAACAGAATTTGTGTTTAACTGATATAATCAGACCAGTGTATTTCATCTGGTTTTGAACCTAGACTTTTTCCTTTTTGGTGACTTTTTGTTTTTATCTGTTTTTGTTTAAGATTGTATTTGGGAATTTAAATATCTTTTTGTTCAGCGTAATTGTGTACTAGAAAGCCTGGAACTGCATACCACACCCTGGTCATCCTGTGAGTGCTTCTTTGATGATGATGTAAGGGCGATTACATTCAAAGAAAAATTTCAAAAACGCACACCCTCCTTTTTGAAGCTGTCAGACTTAGCAACTCAGCTACAAGATAAGCATTCAGGTAAGATTTTTATATACTTAAAATGTTGCTAGTTTTAATATATGCAAAGAAGCTTTCATTTGTATAGTTGAATATTAAAATGAAGTGTAAATTCTTGCAAACAGCTGGCCCAGATATTAGCAACTTCTTAGCTTCCTGCCTCTGGTCCTCTGAGGTTAATTTCTAAGTATTAGGGATCAATTAAAATGCTTTTTGGTATATAGTTGCCAGCAGCTCATCCTCTGGTAAGTCTGAAATAGAAAAAGGCTGACCTTCACTGGAGTCGCTGTTGAGATAAACATCTTAGGAAATCAGTTGGCTATCATCTAGACACAGTTGTGAAAATAAACCATGTGACCTTTATTTACTGCTTTGTGAATGTAATGGCATACTTCCCAAACCCTGTGTGGTGAGTGTAGACAGAATTCATCCCTTAGAAGCATACCAGCTGGCTGATCCTCCACCTCCAGGTACCGGGATCCTGTGTTGGCACTGGTTAGTGTTCCGGCTGCTCCACTTTCCATCCAGTTCCCTGCTTGTGGCCTGGAAAAGCAGCGGAGGATGGCCTGGGGCCTTGGGACCCTGCACCCACATGGAAGACCTGGAAAAGGCTTCTGGATTCAGGTCAGCTCAGCTCCAGCTGTTGCGGCCACTTGGGGAGTGAACCAGTGGACAAAAGATGTATGTTACTGCTTCTCTCTGCAAAACTGCCTTTCCAAAAAAAATATATAAATAAACCTTAAAAAAAAAGTATACCAAAGGGAAAATGCCGTTGGTGATGACTTTTTAAAAAGATGTGTTTGTTTATTTGAAAGGCAGAGTTAAGGAGTGAGAAGGTGTGGGGAGTGACAGAGTGAGTAAAAGAGATCTTCTGTTGGTTCACCTGCCGAGTGACAGGCCTGGCCTTGCTTAAACCGGGAGCTAGGTTTTCCACGTTGATAGTAGGGGTCCAGGGATTTGGGCCATCCTCTGCTGCTTTTCCAGGCACATCATTATCAGAGAATGGATTTTTTTTAATTGGAAAGTCAGCTTTACAGAGAGACAGATCTTCTGTCCATTGGTTCACTGCCCAAGTGGCCACAGTGACCAGAGCTGAGCTGATCTGAAGCCAGGAGCTTCTTCTGGACCATCCTCTACTGCTTTCCCAGACCACAAGCAGGGAGCTGGAAGGGAAGTGGAGCAGCAGGCATACGAACTGGTACCCATATGGAACCCTAATGTGTGCAAGGCAAGGACTTTAGCTTCTAGGCTACCTCACTAGGCCCTAAAGTAATTTTTCTTGAGTGAAGTAAAAAAAAGTACACTTGGGTCCAGCATGATAGTATATCACCTAAAGTCCTCACCTAACACCCTGGGAGCCCATATGGGCACCGGTTCTAATCCTGGCAGCCCCACTTCCCATCCAGCTCCCTGCTTGTGGCCTGGGAAAGCAATTGAGGGCGGCCCAAAGCCTTGGGACCCTGCACCCACCTGGGGGAACTGGAGGAAGTTCCTGGCTCCTGGCTTTGGATCAGCTCAGCTCCAGTCCTTGCATTCATTTGGGGAATGAACCATTAGACGGAAAATTTTCCTCTCTCTCTCTCCTCCTCTCTGTATATCTGACTTTGAAATAAAAATAAATCTTTTTTAATAAATTCACTTAGTGTTCAAAATGCCATAGACTTTTGAATGAAGAGAGAAAGCGGCAGTTAGCAAAATCACTTGATGAATATACGATTTTAGTAGGAAGCAGGTTTCACTGGGGCTTTATAATGAGACAGACAGAAAAAGATGCTGATTCCGAGTTGAAACGACAGCAGATGTCATTTGCAGCTTGGAATGCTGTCCAGGTGTCTGTGCTCCGCACATCAGCGAGCTTGGTAGTTAGCAGCCTTCAAGAAATGGAATCATTTCTTCAAGCCTGTTGACTTAGCCACAAAACTGTGGTGCCGTTTCAGTTATAATATTATGTTGTTATCCTTTTTAATACCTGTGGAGTCTGTAGTGGTACTGTTATTACCTGATACTGGCACTTTGTGTCTTCTTTCTTTCTTTCTTTTTTTCTGATTAATGTAGTTGGTTTTATCAGTTTCATTGATCTTATCAAATAACTGCCATTTGGTTTTACTGTTTTTTCTCTATTTTTATCTTTCCTACTGTATTGATTTTTGCTGTGATCTTTATCATTTCCTCCTGCTTACTTGGAATTCACTTTTAAAAAAATTTTTAAGTATTTGTTACTTTTTTAAATTTGAAAGACAAGAGAGGTACACGGAGATCCTCCATTGGCTGGTTCACTCCCCAGATAGCTGCAGCAATCAAAGCTGAGCCAATACCAAGGCGGGAGCCGGGAACTTCCTCCAGGTCTCCCATGTAGGTGCAGTGGCCTGAGGACCTGAGGCATCCTGTGCAGCTTGCCTAGGCCACAGGCAAGGGGCTGAATCTGAAGTAGAGCAGCTGGCACACACACCAGAGGCGGTACGGCATGCTGGTGCCGCAGGCAGATGATACGCCGCAGTGCCAGCCCCGACCTTTTCTCATTACCTATGAAACCTAGAAATTGAGGTCATCGATATGGGTGCTTTCTCATTGTCTGCTCCTGATGGGCAGTTCTGCCCTTGGCTGCTAGACAATACTCAGCTGCACTCTGCAGAGTCCTGGCTGGCTGCATCTCCCAGCTGCCCTGTGCCCTCTGCTGAGAACTCCCCGCCACGTCAGCCTTCTAAACTCCACACTTGTCTCTATCTGAGCGTAGAGGAACTGCCGGCTCCGGCTGGAGTCTGCTTCCCAGTCAGTAGTGTAGGCAGAAACTGGTCTGTGAGCCGCGGCCATCACAGGGCTTACGGCTCTCATCTCCCGTCGCCTGGGATCACTCTCCTGCCGTCCATTGTTCAATGTCTCCTGAATTGTTGAGTCATGCATTTGATAGGCTTCTTATGTTGTTCACGAGTATGAACTGTGTCAATTGCTACACTGCTGACGCCAGATTTCTTTCCCACACCAACAACCAGTTACCCAATTTCCCAGACTCCAGCTGGGTGTCCCACAGTTCAGTGTACTTCTGAGAACACACACCCAAAGGTGGTGTCTGACTTGTCAGGTTGAAGAGTTTGAGTGGCCAGATGTCCACATTTTTGTCTGACTTCTCCACAGAATTGGGAGTTGCCACAGTCTCCTTTGGGCGGTGACCGTTTGCTGGAATGGTGCACCGGACTGAGCAGCGCGTGCTGTGCCCTTTCCCATTGCTCCTCCCCTCAGCCCACAGCTGTGCTCACCACCCCAGCCGCTCTGCAGACCCTGCCACCTAGGGTTTTATCAGGATTCCAGGAAGCAGGCATGGTTGAGACACTGGCCAGTGGTACTTAACTCAGTCTCCAGCCCCTTGTCCCAGGAGGAAGGGAGGAGGCGATGCAAGTTCAAACCCTCTAATCCTCCTGTGGTTTTCCTGACCCTGCCCCCCCCCTCCAGTTACCAGTCATCTCACTTTTATCAAAGGGTCTTAAGAATTTTGTGCCAGAAATCAGGAATAGAGATCAAAAATTTTTTATTATATCTGAGGATGTAAGCAAGAGGCCAGTCTCTTCTTCCTCAGTCAAGTGCCAGATGATAATGTTACTGTTTTCCAGACACCTGCTGGAATAGCCAGATCATATAGTTCAGCTAGTGAGCCCAGCTTAGATTTAAACATAAAATAACCGCATGGCTGGCACCCGAGTAGGAGGCTGCAGTACTGATGAATAATGGTGCCAAGCGCATGGCCCCTCTGGCTTGGGGATGAAGCTGGGGGTGCTTTCAGAAATCATGGGCTGCTTGCTTACCAGCAGCCGGAGGGATGCTAAGACAGGCTCTGCCTCCTTGTAGAGAGCTAAGGCTTTGGGCCGTCCTCAACTGCTTTCCCAGGCCACAAGCAGGGAGCTAGATGGGAAGTGGGGCCACCGGAATTAGAACTGGCACCCATATGGGATCCCGGCGCATGCAAAGTGAGGACTTTAGCCACTGTGCTACTGCGCTGAGCCCCCATTTGCTTCTCTTAAAGAGGCATGTACATTTACACAGTACTGGAACAATGATAACCATCTTCCAAACTGATGGAATTCCTTCCTTGATGGTGTTGCTGTAATGCAGCGTTTCTGTGGTGGGTCATTACACAGCTGCTGCCCGCTCCTGCTAACCTGGGGTGCAGGGCATGGCTGGAAGAGGTGATGAGCCGTCTTGGGCACTGGAAGGAGAGGTGAGAGCAGCAGAGCCTCCATTGTACTCTGAGACCAGCAGGATGAGGTGTTGCCCTGGAACGCTCTAGTGCCCACAGGACAAGAAGCACATCTGAAGGCTGAGAGAGATTTGAAGTTAAAAATGGAGAGGAAGGGAGAGTGATGTTCAGATAAGCTCCTGTAGACCAGTCTTTCATTGACGGAGACTGATTAGGAAAGCTTGTCTGGCACATCCCAGATAGTGTCTGTTTAATGGGTGGGGAGCCATTGACAGAGGTTCTGCTGAGTCATCAATGAAGCTTTTTAGGAAACCAGGAGTCTCAGAGCTGCTTAACGTACACGAGAGCATCAGTGGTAGCAGGCAGGAAAATAGGAATAAAAAGCGGCTTTCACACAGTGTAACCTATTGGTTTGGGGCCCGAATTTAGTGTGTTCCTTTGTGTCTGCCTTGTCTAGGAGTGAGCCTGATAAAAGCCCGGGTTTTAGAGCTGGTGTTTCCTGGCGCAGCAGCTGAGACAGTCACCCTGAATGCGCTCACGTCCCTGCACAGGGTCTTCTCTTGTCTTCCCCAGCTCACATACACCGGCTGTGCCAAGTGCGCCTTGGCACTAGAGAGAGATGAGAACAGGATCTACAAGCAGTGTTTTACCTGCTTGCCGTGCACGACGAAGAAGGTGTACTACAGGTAAGGCAGTGACGCACGCTCATGTGATGGTATAGGACGAGAAATGACTAGCAAGTTTAGTAGGTCAACCCTTATTTTCTTACAACAGCAAAGTGGAGCTATTCTGAGAGAAAAAAACTATACTTCCTGAGTAACAAATAACGATTTAGGAAAGCAAAAAAAAAAAAAATTAAAGCAGGAACTGAGGAAGATTTTACTCTTTTCTTTTCTTTCTTTTTTTTTTTTTAAGATGTGTTCACTTTTATTGGGAAGGTATATTTGCAGAGGGGAGAACCAGAGAGGTCTTCCATCTGCTGGTTCCCTCCCCAGCTGGCTACAGTGGCTGGAGTCGAGCTGATCATAAAACAGGAGCCAGGAGTTTCTTCTGGGTCTCCCACATAGGTACAGATCCTCAAGGCTTTTGGGCCATGCTCTACTGCTTTCCCAGCCATAATAAGCAAGGAGCTAGATGGGAAGTTGAAAAGCAGGGACATGAATCAGCACCCATATAGGATCTCGGTGCTTGCAAGGGGAGGATTAACCAACTGAGCTATCACGCTGGGCTGACTTTACTGTTTTCAAACTGTTAGACACACTAAAAAAATTTTTTACTTGGCTTAAATCTTGAAGTGAGATTTAAATGGTTCATAAATAACTCATTTACCCACTTACCATATGATCAGAATTCAAAGGTTAAAGATGTAGGTGTTGGCTCTGTATAGCCAGTCAAGCCTCTGCCTGTGGCTCTGGCATCCCTATGTACGCTGATTCAAGTCCTGGTAAAAGCAGCAAGGGATGGCTCAAGTCCTTGCGCCCTTGCACCCACTTGAGACCTGAGAGAAGCTCCAGGCCCCTGGTTTTAGACAGGTCCATTTCCTGTTATTGTGGACATTTGGGGAGTGAACCTGCCTGTTGTCTCTATATAAATATGCCTCTCCAATAAAAATAATCTTAAAAAAGATTAGAGATGTTACATGATCTTACCTGGGTTGTGGAAGACAATTAGATGTTTGAACATAATGTACTGCAGTTTTCTTACCTTTATCATAGAGAATAAAGACAGAAAAATCAGTATTCAATAAAATTGCTAACAAATTCAGTGAAAAACTCATTATTTCTCAGATATCAAATATTCACAGTTGTGGATAATTTATTTTTACCTAGTAGATTACATGCTTTATTTACGAAGTAGCACAATGTTTTCTAAATACTGTGGTGTAAAAGCCGAATGCACATATATTCATTACATCATTGTGATGTATTTCAAGAATAAGAATAGAGTCTTAACTCATGGGCCTTATTTCTCTTTATATATATTTATGTTACAAGTGCATGAATTAATTTTCCTAGTGCTTTGAAAGTTTGCGTTTATGGAAAAGAAATTTGAACTAAGATGCATGATATATAGCATAGTAATAAAAATGGAGTCCTCATCAAGTGCTCACACCCCTCAGAAGTGTGATAAGCGACTTCCATGTTGTACATGTTCCCGCTCAGTCATTCAGCTCATACTACTTCTTTCCTGCCACTGACACTGCTTCCAGGAAGGCAGCGGTTTTAATGACTCCTCGTCCATCGCTACTTCTTTAACTTCTCTAATTTACTCCAAGTTACATTCAACACCTATTTGACTAGTTCTTCCTTTTTTGTTCTAAGTTTATTTTTATTTATTTGAAAGACAGAGAGAGTGCATCTGCTGATCTGCTACCCAAATGTCTGCACCACCTGGGGCTGAGACAGGCTGGTCTGGAGCCAGGAACTCCATTGGTCTCCCGTGTTTAGGGAGACCTAAGTGCTTGCACCATCATCTGCTGCCTTCCAGCGTTCATGTTAACAGGAAATTGAGTTGAAAGCAGAGGAAGGAGGACCAGCATGTGGAGTAGGGGGTAAAGCTACCACCTGAGACTCTGGCTTTCCATACGGGCGCTGATTCAAGTCCCAGCTGCTCAGCTTCTGATCCAGCTCCCTGCTAATATGCCTGGGAAAGCAGCAGAGGAGGGTCAAGTGAATGAGTGGGAGATCCAGAGGAAGCTCCAGCCTCCTGGCTTTGGTCTAGCCCAAGCCCCAGCAACTGGAGCCATTTGGAAAGTGACCCAATGGAAGGAAGATCTCTTTCTCTCTCTCTCTTTCTCCTTCTAACTCTGCTTTTCAAATGAGTAAAATAAATCTTTTTTTTTTAATGCAAGTTCAACCAGTTGTCCCAAAATGACTTTTTGAAAAGTCTACCCTTTCTCAATTGAACCATCTTGGCACCCCATTAAAAGTGTATTTTCTGGGGCCCGACGGCATGGCCTAGCAGCTTAGTCCTCGCCTTGAATGCACTGGGATCCTATATGGGCGCTGGTTCTAATTCCAACAGCTCTACTTCCCATCCAGCTCCCTGCTTGTGGCCTGGGAAAGCAGTCGAGGACAGCCCAAAGCCTTGGGACCCTGCACCCATGTGGGAGACCTGAAGGAAGTTCCTGGCTCCTGGCTCCTGTCTCCGGATCAGCACAGCTCCAGCCGTTGTGCTCTCTTGGGGAGTGAATCATCAGACACGGAAGATCTTCCTCTCTGTCTCTCCTCCTCTCTGTACATCTGACTTTGTAATAAAAAATAAATAAATCTTTTTTTAAAAAAAAAATAGTGTATTTTCTGGGCTCGGCACGATAGCCTAGTGGCTAAAGTCCTCGCCTTGCACACCCCGGAATCCTATATCGGTGCTGGTTCATGTCCTGACTGTTCCACTTCCTATCCAGCTCCCTGTTTGTGGCCTGGGAAAGCAGTCAAGGACGGCCCAAAGCCTTGGGACCCTGCACCCGCATGGGAGACCCAGAAGAGGCCCTGGGCTCCCAGCTTCATATTGGCTCTGCTCTGGCCATTGTAGCCAACTGGGGAGGGAATCAGCAGATGCAAGATCTTCCTCTCTGTCTCTCCTCTCTGTATATCTGACTTATTAGTAAAGAAAAAAAAATCTTTTAAAAAAGCATCTTTTTTTTTTATTTTGCACTAAAAACTGAAGTTCCTGGAGTGAAGGAGCTGGACTGGTCACTAGTACATCCACAGAACCTAGCAGATCCATGGGGCATCATAGGTGTTTGTGGTTGTTAAAGTTGTGGATGGATACAGGAAGAAAGCTTGGAGGGAAGGACCCAGAACCATAGCAGAGTGACAGGGGCAAGTCAGGGAGCCAACTGTAGCTCTGTGGGCGAAGCGCCCCTGCTGTCACTCGATGTCTTAGTTCTGTTCTCCACTGTCTGACAGGCCAGCCTTGATGACCGTGGCTGACGGAAACTATAAGATTCATGTCCATGTTGGCTCGGAGCTGATGGAGAAGATTCTGCTCAACATCTCCCCAGACTGCCTTGACCGAGTAATAGGTACTGAGCATGGCACTGCCAAGGGCTTGGCCGGGCTGGGGCCGGGGCTGCCTTGACTGAGTGATGGGTACTGAGCATGGCACTGCCAAGGGCTTGCTTGGGGCAGGGTGGGGTCGGGCCAGGCTGCCTTGAGTGAGTGATGGGTACTGAGCATCACAGCACTGAGAGCTTCTTAGGGCAGCACCCTTAGTTCAGGAGTGGAGGCGGCATCCTGGAGCTGCTGTAAATGAAAGCAGCTTCTGTCTAGATTTTTTAATTCACAGGAGGATAGTGTAACTAGTACATGAACTAAGGGAAGCTCCCAAGTGTACGTTCGACTTTCAGTGGGTCAGCAGAAACACCAGGACCTAGCTTTTGTACTGGCAGAGTAAACGGTCATGTGACTTCATGTGTGTGAACATAGCCTGTTGTCAGAGGATTTGTTAGATCGTAGCTCATCCTGCCAGAGATAGTGAGTGGCTAAGAACAAAATGAAGATACTCTACTTGTTCTTAAAAAACTTGTACTTTTTGTTTGAAAGGCAAAGTTAGAGAAAAGAGACAGAGAATCTTCTGCCCACCAGTTCACTCCTCAGATAGCCACAGTGACCGGGGCTGTGCCAGGCTGGTTCCCTGTCCCTGTGTGGCAGGCAGAGGCTTAACCTAACATACCACAGCCCCAACCCCAACAGCGTGTTGTTTTAGGAAGCTGGTAGCTGTGCTGTGACAGGAGCCGTTTTCTGTCTGAACAGCGTATCACCTGCACCTGCTTTTCTTGTGCAGCTGTCAATGTACGTGACTGTCAGTAAGTGGGAAATGGAAATAGAGATCTGGGAAAGAACTTGGAAGTGTGGTTGAGACACAAGGAGCCGGGAAGCAGTGTGTGTGTGTGTGTGTGTGTGTGTGTCCAGCCGCATGTTGAGTGCTTGTCTGTGTCTTCACCTTCCTCAGTACCCTCGTCCGAGGTCACCTATGGGATGGTCGCCGCAGACCTGCTGCACTCCCTGCTGGCTGCCAGCGCGGAGCCTTGCGTGTTGAAGATTCAGAGCCTTTTCGTGTTAGATGAAAACAGCTTCCCGCTGCAACAGGACTTCTCCCTGCTGGACTTCCACCCCGGCAGCATGGTGCCTGGCACCTCGGCCCTTTCTGACGCCTCGAGAAGACACGGCGGCCCTTCAAGGAGGGCGCGCTGAGATGACCTGTCTCCTGAAGCAAATGAATTGACTGGGTTTTTAACTTTTAAACAAATATATTTTAAAAACAGGATTGTGTTAAATAAAACTATTTTTCTATGAAAATTTCATGAAGTTTAAAATATATGTTTTAAGAAATATATATTTTATTTTTATTTGAAGGACAGAATTACAAAGAGAGATCTTTCGTCCACTGGTTCACTCCCCCAAATGATCCCAGTGGCCGGAGCTGAACCTATTCAAAGCCAGGAGAGAGAAGCTTCTTCTGGATCCCTCACACAGGTGCAGGCTCCCAAGGCCTTGGGCTATTCTTTACTGCTTTCCCAGGCCACAAGCAGGGAGCTGGATGGGAAGAGGGGCCACTAGGACTCGAACTGGGACCCATAGAGGACACTGACACCATAGGGAGAGGCGTACTTAGCCTGCTGTGCCATAGCACCAGCCCCGGCCCCTTCCTTTCCTTTGAGCAGTGATCCAGCAGCGGAGGAGTCAGGGAGCAGACCCGTAGGAGGCCAAGGCCCACACACTTGTTCACTGTTTATCCGTTACATTCCAGGCACTACCCCAAAGATGAGCATCCACACACGGGCCAGACGTGTGCTCAGAAATCACTTCCCTGCTGTGTTCATGCACCCTCGGTGCTTTCCCTCACTCATGTTTTGGAGTTGTATGTTGTGTTTTTTGTTTGTTTTAATTTAAGGCAAAGTGTTAGGGGGAAAGAGAGTCTTTGGTCTGTTCATTCTTCATATATTGTGAATTCTACGTGAAATGATTTTTTTAAGATTTATTTATTCCTACCTGAAAGGCAGATTTTTATAAAGATTATTTTATTGGAAAGGCAAATATACAGAGAGCAGGAGCTACTGAGAGAAAGATCTTCCATCCACTGGTTCACTCCTCAAGCAGCCACAACAGCTGGAGCTGAGCAGATCTGAATGAAGCCAGCAGTCAAGAGCCTCTTCCGGGTCCTCCAGGTCTCCCATGCGGGTGCAGGGTCCCAAGGCTTTGGGCTGTCCTCGACTGCTTTCCCAGGCCACAAGCAGGGAGCTGGATGGGAAGTGGAGCAGCAGGGATACAAACTGGTACCATATGGGATCCTGCTGTGTGCAAAGCAAGGACTTAAGCTACTAGGCTACCACACCAGGCCCAAAAGGAAAATTTACAGAGAACAGGAAAGACAGAAAGATCTTCCAGACAGAAAGATCTCTCCAAGTGGCCACAACTGCTAGAGCTAAACCAATCTGAAGCCAGGAGCGAGGAACTTCCTCGGATCTCCTACACAGGTACCAAGAGTTTGGGCTGTCCTTGACTGCTTTTCCAGGCCACAGGCAGGGAGCTAGACAGGAGGTGGAGCAGCCGGGACATGAAGCAGCCCCAGCATGGGATCCCTGCATGTGCAGGAGGAGGATCAGCCAATTGAGCCATCTTACTGGGCCTGAAATGATTTTCTTGATTATAGCTGAACATAATAACGGATTTGTTTGTAAAAGCCTATGTTTAAAAGTACACGAGACCAGCATTTCCTTCCTTAAAATACATTGAAAATAAATGACATAATGTCATATTTCAACTCATAAATTAGTTCATGTCTCACATTTGAGTGCCTTCCTGAGATTCCCAGCAAGCATCTTGCAGTTGTTTTCATTCTGCCAAGGAGAGAAGCTTGTAGAAAATAGGGTCACAGGGCTGGGTCTAAACCCTTGGGTTGTAAGTTTGGTTGGGTTGAAGCATGTTCAGTGTGAACAGATTAGTAATATTGCCTGAAAATAACTTAATTCATCAAGTAAGGCTGAGCAGCTGTGTGGCATGGGTGGCTGGGGGTACCCATGCCGGCACAGGATTCCTGCTGGGGATCCTAGCTCCCCATGCAACATTGCTAGGTTGGGGGGGAGGGGCCAAGCCCAAGGTTCAAGAATTTCCTCTGTCCACAGCAACCATGCTAAGGACGGATCTCAGACAGCGCTGGATAAGGGACATTCATGGATAAGGCCACTGTACATGTAGGCAAGGAATGAATCCTGAGAGACACCCACCAACAGGTGTACCATTAGCTGTGGCAGCCTATCCTGGCACGACCTGCACTCCATCCTGGTTTTTGCACCTGCCAGTGGGCTATGGTTTGCTCTGCCCCACCTGGTCTGCTCTCTTCCAAAACCAACTCACGCACTTGCCAGTGGATGGAGCTACCTTGCCCAGCCTGCCCAACACCCAGGCCTAAACCACATGCTCATCAGTGGGAGCTATGCCCCACCAGGGGAGTTTCCCAGGTTCCCCCACTCAGGCCATTCCCAGACCTAGATCTCACGTATGCCAGCAGGTGCTTGGCCCTTACCCAACATGATCTGTCCTGGGCTTTGTATGAGCTGGTGTGGCCCAGCCCACCCCACACTCTGATTTAGGGTTCTCATGCAGGTGCTGCAGTCTGGACCTGCCCTGCATACTCCCAGCCCTAGTACCAGTGAGCATCGGTGAGTTCCATGGTCACGGCTAGCTCAGCCCATTGCCATCCCAGTAGGACTTGTATTTCCATAAGGCTGGGCCCACATATCCCACACAGAATCCACTCCTGAACCTGGTTTTCTTGCGTGCTGGTTGGTGTCATGGTCCAGTCTAATGTGACCCATCCCCTGAATGACATTCACTGTCAGGTACTGGGATCCAGCCCTGCCATACAGGTCCCCAGCCATAGCTTGCATGTGCGCTGGTGTATAGTGGTCAGCCATGTTCCATGCTAACAAGCCCAACCCAGGACTCCCATGTGGGCTGGTGCATCGCTCTGACCCAAAAATATCTTCAGGTCTCTCCCCTCCAAGCCACCAGGTTTCAGTCCTCTCACTTGCAGGTACAGTGGCCCTGTTGCTTTGTGTCCTTCAGGATCCATTCCTCAACTGCATGTACAGTGGTCTTATCCATGGATGTCCCTAGACAGTAATTCCATACCCTTGAGACCCCAGAGCTTGCCACAGGAGGCCAACAGGTGGAGCCTGGTACCAGTTGGCACTCTGGCAGCCCACAAGCCCAGGACCCTCCCCCTGCCTAGTAGCATTGCACGGGGAGCTAGGATCCCCAGCAGGAAGTCTGGGCCGGTACAGGTACTCCCAGCCACAGCCATGTGGTTGGAGGACAAAGACATCCACGCCACTGCTTGAACACAGAATTTTTAAACTTGGCTTCCCTAGGAATGAACCTCGAGAGTTCTGTGCAGAAGCACACGGGTGTGGAAATGTGTACATACACAAGGACATTTTGCTGTGTAGACCTGACAGGGAAGAAAGGTCAACCAAGGCCTTCATTGATGAGTTTCTTCCCAGGGCCTGGTGACAACGGGGTTGGTGCAAAGGTTTGCTGAGGTTTCCTAAAGGGGTAGAGAAACAACTGCTCCATCTAGTGTCGACAGAGATAGGGATTCAAAAACATGCTAGGTTTCTCACATTGGTTTCTCTCCTGGGTGATAAAATTCAAGTCAAAATAGCATACTGGGGCCCGGCGGAGTGGCCTAGTGGCTAAAGTCCTCACCTTGAACACACCGGGATCCCATATGGGTGCCGGTTCTAATCCCGACAGCTCCACTTCCCATCCAGCTCCCTGCTTGTGGCCTGGGAAAGCAGTCGAGGACAGCCCAAAGCCTTGGGACCCTGTACCCATGTGGGAGACCCAGAAGACGTTCCTGGATCCTGGCTTCAGATCGGCTGTTGCGCTCACTTGGGGAGTGAATCATCGGACAGAAGATCTTCCTCTCTGTCTCTCCTCCTCTCTGTATACCTGACTTTCCAATAAATAATAAATCTTTAAAAAAATTAGCATCCTATCAGCTCTTCTCTTTCAACTGTGGCCAGAATTTTAATATACAGTTTGCCCAGGCAATGTGAGCCCTCCAAGGGAATTCATTCTCTCTCTCCCTCTCTTTCTCTATTGGAAACTGTTACAGAGAAGGAGAGATATATCATATGCTGCTGGTTTACTCTCCAAGAGGCTGCAGCAGCTGAAGCTGAGCCAATTTGAAGCCAGGAGCGTCTTCCGGGTCTCCCATGTGGATGCAAAAGTCCAAAGACCTCCTCTGCTCTTCCAGGCCGCAGGTAGAGAGCTGGGTGGGAAGCTGACCAGTGGGGGGTGGTAGAGGCACAGTGAGAGGTCATGGCTGCAACTTGGGACCGGATATGAAGCCCTGATCACAGTGCAATGCCCTACCTGGCCAGCCTGGCCCCACCCTCAGCCCTCAGCCCTCAGCCCATTCTGATAGGTTCCCCAGACACACCACACAATGCCCCCACCATATTCCATCCAGCATCCATTCACCCACTTCCTGGAAGTTCATCAGTCAGCAAACCCTACCACAGGCAGCTAGCACAGGCCCCTGTATGATGGCAGAGCCAGCGTGTTGAAAGAGCCAGGCTAAGGGACTGTCACTGCCTGTGTTTCTGGTTGTCTGTTCAAATGTGCTGGGCAGGTGGCTTCTTCCTACCCTTGGGACAATATCCAGGGCAAGTACTGTGGGGTTTCGGTTGCTGTTAGGTGACAGTTTGTCCCAGTGACTCCTGTTTACAAACATGGCTCTTCCCAGCACTTAAAATGTCATGTGCAGTCTCTGGTGCCTCACCTCCTGGCTCCGGTCAGCTTGGAGCGTCCCCTTCTCCCCCAGCCCCCGCCCGTGCCTGCAGCAGTGGGTCCGTGGCATCAGGGCTTCCTCTCCTGCTCCCTCCAGCTCCAGCAGCCCAGTAGGGTCTGGGACAGTGCCAGGCGGGTGCCCAGCTGCTCCCCTGTGGATCTCTGTTGCTGTCCCCAAAGGCCCACGTGGCTGCTTTGACTACTGTCCCAGTTCCTGGGTCAGGCAAGCCTGTTTTGTCCTACATCTTGGCTCAGCAGGCAAGGATCTTGCTGCTGGGATCTTGGATCTTGATTGCAGCTTTCTGGAAGTGAGAGCTCCCCAGGCAGTCTGTGAACAAGGCCCCAGGGTAGTTCTGCTGGATTTAGGGACTTGGGTGAGAAAACCATTGTCTCCTCTCATCACTACAACAGCAGGATGCCTGAGACTCCCCCATGAATTCCAGTAAAGAATGTAACATCCCTGGCAAATGGCTGTGCAACAAAAGCCTTGTCCTCATGGTGGCCTTGTCCTCAGCAGTAGCCTTCAGACCCTATAGCCAGGGACTCCTCCCTCGAGGCCACACTTGAATAGCTCAGCAGGACCTGCATCTCTGGGGAATTGTTTACATATCCACAAAAGGCCCAAGGATTAGAGATGGACCATTTTTTTTTTTAAAGGCAGATTTACAGAGTGAAGGAAAGACAGAATTTCTGTCCTGCCAATTCACTCCCTAAATGGCTGCAATGGCCAGGGTTGAAGGAACCTGGAACTTCTTTCAGGTCTCCCACTTGGGTGCAGGGGCCCAAGGACTTGGACCATCTTCTGCTGCTTTCCCAGGCCATTAGCAGGGACCTGAATCAGAAGTGGAGCATCTAGGACTCGAAGTGGCATCTGTATGGGATGCCAGCACCACAAGCAGAGGTTTAGCATGCTATGGATGAAATTGAATCTGATCAAGTGTCTGATGGGCCTTTGGAAAGTGCTTAGATTGGGATTCTAGGGGGAGACCCGACAGAGGACGTCTGTGAGTCTCTGCCCCTCTGCCTCCTGGCTGGCCATGAGGTCCTTGGTCCCTGCACAGCTCCACCACAGTTAGCCTTGAACCACACCAAATGTAAGACTAACAAACCCATTCAGTCCCTTGGAGAGGGCAGTGAGGGGCCAGGGCATGACACGAAGGAGATGACAGTGGTGTCCAGGACCCACGGGGCAAGGCGGGGTAAGTCAGCACAGCAGTTGGTGAGGATCCCGTTAGGGCGGTGCCTGGGGTTAGACTGCACAGGCATGAGCGCTCAGGCTCTCTTCCTTGCCATGAAAATGCTTCCTTGCCAAATAAATCAATAAATCTTAAAAAAATAAAAGGAAAACTGAAAATTGTCTTACACAATTTAAACACTGCTTATGATTTCAAGGAAACGGCTTTTTTGTTGTTAAAATATTTATTTTCAGGCCCAGCACAATAGCCTAGAGGTTAAAGTCCTCACCTTGTGAACATGCCAGGATCCCATATGGGCGCCGGTTCTAATCACGGCAGCCCTCCTTCCCATCCAGCTCCCTGCTTGTGGCCTGGGAAAGCAGCCGAGGACAGCCCAAAGCCTTGGGACCCTGCACCCATGTGGGAGACCTGGAAGAGGCTTCAGGCTCCTGGCTTTGGATCAGCACAGCTCCGGCCATCGTGACTACTTGAAGAATGAACCATCAGATGGAGATCTTCCTCTCTCTCTCCTCCTCCTCTCTGTATATCTGCCTTTCCAATAAAAATTTTAAAAGAATTAAAAAAAAGAATTTGGTAGCACTTACCTTGAGTTTTTGGTACCCTGTACTTCAGGTACATCTGAAAAATTTTATTTTCACCAATCTATCATAAACAAGTCAGTAGAAGTTCCATTCTGCCACAGATGCATCATGGGAGAGCCCTGTGCCACATCGTGCCATCATCTGGTGACTGAACGGTATACCAGCTCCTATGCCAGCCAGAGCACACATTGCACTTGTCTGATTACTGCTTCTGAGTCCAGATGAAGAAACTCCTTTATCCCCAAATTTGGCCCAAAACAGTTGGTTCAGGCGTTCTGGGGTCTGCACCCCTCTTAAAACCCAGGTAGACCATGAGAGAAACAGTTCCGCAGTGGATGGTAAAGTGGCCGCGTTTGAAGAGCTGCTGCAGCCGCTGCTTGGCCCCTTGGCTCAGCTTCCCCATGACGATGGCAAGGCGGTGTGAAGCAAAAGGCTTTAAAAAAAAAATCGTAAAGAGGAGAGACGGAAAGATCTTCACTCCCCAAGCGGCCGCAAAGGCCGGAGCTGAGCCAGTCTGAATCCAGGAGTTTCTTCTAGGTCTCCCATATGTGTGCAGGGTCCCAAGGCTTTGGCCCATGCTCAACTACTTCCCAGGCCAAAAGCAGGGAGCTGGATGGGAAGTGGAGCAGCCAGGACACAAATCGGTGCTCATATTGGAAGCTGGAGCTTATAGGCAGAGGAGTGGCTATTTGAACCAATGTGTCAACCCCAATAAAAGCTTTCTTTCTTTTTTTTTTTTAATTTAAGATTTATGTATTTTTGTTGGAAAGGCCAAGTTATACAGAAGGAGAGATGCAGAGACTGAGAGAGAGATCTTCATCTGGTTCATTCTCTAAATGGATGTAACGGCTAGAGCTGGCTAATCCAAAGCCAGGAGCCAGGCACTTCCTACAGGGCTGCAGGGCCCAAGGACTTGAGCCATCCTTCACTGCTTTCCCAGGAGCATAAGCAGGGAGCTGCACCAGAAGTGGAGCAGTTGGGACTTGAACTGGTGCCTATATGGGAATTAATTTGCTGTGCCACAGCAGCAGGCTCCCATAGAATCTTTATATTAGCAATAAAAAACAAAACAAAACAAAAACAAACAAAAAACACCTAAGCATAAATATATGAAATGCATACAAGAGTATTTGGCTGAAAATAAAATTCATTTTTTTAAGATTTATTTTATTTTTATTGGAAAGGTGGATATACAGAGAGGAGGAGAGACAGAGAGGATCTTCTGTCTGATTTCACTCCCCAAGTGATTGCAATGGCTGGAACTGAGCTATTCCGAAGCCAGGAACCAGGAGCTCTTCCAGGTCTCCCACGCAGGTGCAGGGTCCCAAGGCTTTGGGCCGCCCTCGATTGCTTTCCCAGGCCACAAGCAGGGAGCTGGATGGGAAGCGGGGCCGCCGGGGTTAGAATGGGTACCCATGTGGGACCTGCTGCGTTCAAGGTGAGGACTTTAACCACTAGGCTATCACGCCAGACCCAGTTCAGAAAATTTTTAAGAGACCTAAAGAAACAGGGGGATGTAATCTGTACCCTGGCTTAGTAGGCTAAAACTCCACCTGTGGCACTTGACTCCCATATGGGTACCTGTGCTGGCTGCTTAACTCTCCATGCAGCTCCCTTTTTATGGCCTGGGAAAGTAGCAAAGGATGGCCCACATCCTTGGGCGCCTGCACCCACAAGGGAGACCCCAAAGAAGCTTCTGGCTCTCTGCTCCAGGTCAACTAAACTCTTGGTGTTGCAGTCGTTTGGGGAGTGAACTAGCAAACAGAAGCGCTCTCTCTCTCTCTCTCTCTCTCTCTTTGTAATTCTGCCTTTCAAATAAAATAAATCAAATTTTAAATACTTAAGATATTTCATAGACATGCAGAGGATTTGAGACAACCTAGGCCAGCTCCCCGTCTTTCCCCCGCAGAGTGGAGAGCCTGTTCATTTCTTGCCGTTTAGTTTTTGCAGGGTTGAGTCTGGCACAAGTATGCCCTGGTTCTGCAGAGAGGACACTTAAACAGTTTTTCCAAGTGACCCAGAAAGGTCCTGGTCCCCTTGGGTCACAAGTGCAGTTGCCACGTCTTGTCCAGGGACCCCAGAGGAGACTCCTATCTCAGTGGCTTGCTTTCCAAATGCACAATTTCTGCTCCATCTGCGCAATTTGAAGCTACGGCTGCGTGTGTTTTAGGTGGCAAATGTAACCGTGGCATGAAGGAGAAGGAACAAGGAGACATCTTGTGTACAGGCAGCCCTGGAGGCCCGGCTTTTGTTTGTACTTGCGAGAGGTCAGAGGTGAAGTTCAAGGAGCACAGCTCCTAATGTTCGCTGCTGCCAGCCAGCCTGCCTCTCTTCCCTCCTTCCTTCCTCACTTCATTCCTCTTTCTGCGTTCACCCTGCACTCCCAGGGAGTGTTGTACAGTCACACCAGCACCCAGCAGGGCGTTGCCTGGGGGGACGCGTGGGTGGGCCCAGCCGGGTCGGGGCTGCCCCTTTCTCTCTGTCCAGCATGTCGCTGGCTCAGCTGCTCAGTGACATGCTGGCTGAGGTATCTCTGCATGGGGGAGCTGCAGTGTGCATGCGGGCGAGGACTGGGCACACAGTCCTGGAGCGGGGTCAGGCCTCGGTGGTGTGGCATGGGGCATGCCAGCACATCACCAGCTCCTTGGGCTGGCCAAACATTGTATCCCAGTGTCCCAGTTCTCTGATGCTGGTGTGCCCACTACCGCATGGCCTAGCAGGCGGCTCTCTGCAGGGGAAGAAGGGGACCTGTTAAGGTCCTGAGTATAGAAGTCATACCCCTACGTGCACCCTCACCCCCAGCACCCCGCAGCATCACCCGGCACTCCTCCCCTGCCTTGCGACCTACCTCCTCACCGACCCACGCACGGTCTGCAACACAGTCAGTCTGACACTGGCCTGAAAGCTGAGAGTCTCATTGTGCACACTTTTCGTGGTGCCTGGTTCAGCCGAAATATCCTTGCGCTTGACTAATTTGCTGTGGTTCACCAGAGAGGGACAAGGGCACGCCCCTGGGGAGGGACCCAGCCCCCATGGCTACTCGAAAGCCTGGTTGGGAAGGCAGTGTGCCCAAACCAAGGCTCCAGGGCCCCCCAGTTCTGATAAAACCAGCCACTGAGGGCAGAGGGCGTGGCCAGAGGAAATTGGGGCTGATCAGTGGAAGGTCATGGATGGGAGGAGTTTGGCTCCTTTAACCTCCTCTGCCTCTGAAGCCCAGCAGTCTGCTTATGGTGGCTCAGGCTGCCCTAGGCCACCAGACCATGGCCTCACTGCGCAGACGTCCCCCTCTTGGGGTGGGGATGCGTGCTGTTTGGGGGTGGGATTCCGACAGGGAATATCTGAACTCTGAGCTCCCCTGAGGGTAGGGCCCCTTGGGAGGAGAGCACTCCAGGAAGGGGTGTTGGCTAGGCAGGGCAGAGTTCAAGCGCCAGCTGCCACGTAGGGGAGTGGGAAGAGGGAAGTGACTTACTGACAAGCTCCCCATCTCCCTGCAGCAGGAGGCCTCTGGCACGCAGAATGAACTCAGGCAGTCCAGGCAGCCACTGCGGCTGAGGCAGAACTGAAGGCCCCCAATCTCCGAGGGAGGCTGCGAGTGGAGGGGGAAGTGTCCCAGACTGGTCCCCCCGGCAGGTGCTGGACCAGGAGGAGCCAGGTGGCAGGTGACTCCTTCTCTGGACTGGTGTCTGTGATATCGCCTTTCAAAGCCTGGGTGGGAATCTAAATGTGGATTTTCCCAGTGGCTCCACTTGCAGACTGTGGAGAAAGAGCTCAGCTGTCCCCATGCTCTCACGGAGCAGGTCCGTTCCCCACTGGTCCCATGTGCAGCTTGGACCTGGGCTGATCTTGTGGCAGTGTTGGGGTGTGGGTGTGTGCCTGTGCAGTGGGCAGGGGGCTGATGCTGTGGCTGCTGGCATAAAGTTGCATAGACCGGCATACAGCTGGTGACCTTGGCCCTCACCTCCAGGCTCTCAGCCTCGAGGTCTCTCCAGATGATGCAGAGGCAGTCACCTGCCAGGGGCTCCTGCTTTAGTGGGAACAGCCCCTGGCCCAGGAGCTGGTGCCTGTGCACATGCTACACAGAGAACTTGAGCACCCTTGGGTGATGCTCCAGTTGGACACCTGGCCGTTGGTGGGGGAGGTGTGGTTTTGGATGCAAGTGCTTTAGGCGAGGGTGGTCTCGAGCAGGGACGTATACACCCCCAAACCAGACATCCTTGAGGAGGAGGAGCGACAATGTAGCAGCTGCTTTGCCCTGTGCAGTGTGGTGCGGAAACCTGTAGCAGCTGGCAGTCCCTGAGGCCTCGCTAAAATTGCAATCCTGGGCCCTAACCCAGACCTTCCGAGTAACACAACCTCCAAATAACTGGCCAATCAGAACATCTGTTTACAGCTCAGGACCAACTCCCATTGGTCCTCTCCTCTTACCACCCCCCTTCTCTCCCCACCTCAGAGCACAGAGAGGGTGAGGTCTGGTTGGAGCACCACTACGGTGGAGGTGGGAGAGTTGAGTCCAGAGGTCACAAGTGTGACATGGGACCCTGCAGGTCCCCAGAGCTGTGACCTGGGTTCCTGAGGTCCTCGAACCAGGCACGCTTGCCACAGCCTCCACAGGGCAGCCCCAGGACCACATCCCAGGCCAGCCCTCCCCTGTGTCCAAAGAGGCTGAAGGGGAGAAAACACGTGCGCAACTGCTGGCCTCTCTGAAGGACCTACAGTCACCTGCCGAGGTTCCCAGGCCTCCCTGGGCCTGGCTCAGTTCCCTGTCAACCTTTTCACATCCAGGCCCTGAGCAAAGGCACCATCCCTGCCCTGGGCAGCTGGGGACTGTGTGTGTATGTGTATTAGCGGGAAGATCTGGCCTCCACTTTTTACAAGCAACATTGCCAGAATCCCAGACTGCTCCGGATGCTCCTGAGTCCCCTGGGCTAGGGCCTGGCACCCAGTTGGTGCTCTAAAAGTATGCCTTCTCTTTGGCTTCTCCTAGCTGCCACGACTGGAACAGCCCAGCCTTCCGAGCATCCCTTTGCCAAGTCTCTTGCCCTTGCCATGGGTCTGGGCACCTTCGCTCCTCCTTCATGCCAGCTGGAGATGACAGACAGGTGGCCCTGTAGGTGGCCAGGATGCACAAAGCCCTCCCTTTCCAGCAGCAGTGGGCTCTACATGCTGCTTGCTCCAGGTAGTGCTGTACTTGGAATACGAAGTGTTCATATAACCGGGAGTTGGCAGATTTGCGGTTGGTTAGATTAGATTGCACAAGAATGGCTCATCCAGTTGCAGGTGCAGCTTCACCCAGGGCTCTGAGGTCTCTAAGGGGACCCACAGCTGCTATGCCTTAATCAAGCCCACGACCAGCCTCTCAGCTTCCTGCTGGTATTCCAGGGAGAATCAGAGCTCCAGAGATTAGGAGGTGGCCACCACTGTTGTCCTCTGCGAGCTTATACAGGTCAGGGTTGAGGGCCCCAGCTCACGTGCCTCTCCTGCCACAAAGGGGCTGGGAGGTTCTAGCAGGCCAGGCCAGGGCAGGTGGGAGCACCTCCATGCTGGCTCTGCTGGTTAAAGCAGGTGGATCCACCTGGCCCAGCAGATCCTCACTCCAGGCAGGACTGGTATGGGGCTTGAGGGAGGTAGAGGCACTTCCTGGTCTTATAACTGGAGGGGCTAGGCAGGAGTTCATGGGCTCTGGACCCACTCCACTGCTCAGGGGGCACCCTGTCTCAGCCTTCAAAGGAAGTGGGTACCACAAATGGCATAGCCAGTGACGTGGGAGGAGAGGGTGGGGAGATGACAGACAGGTGGTAAAGAAGTGATGTGGCCTCAGAGTGCTCTAACAAGAAGAGCTGACTGCCAGGGATAGGAGGGAGAAAGGCCAGGGGGAGACATGCAGTTCACCACTGGTGAATCCATATCAACCCCCCCCCCCCACGTCTTCATCTGCCTGTGACAGGGGATGTTGGAGAACAAGTCCAGTCCTTGGCATCTAATTCCTGTCCTATTTTTTTCCTACTTCTGCACCTGTTGTTTTACTTGCTGAGTCTCAGTCTGCTCAGCTGGAAAATGGGTTTCATGGGGCTGGCGCTGTGAGATAACAGGTGGAGCGGCCACCTGCTATGCCAACATCCTTTATGGGTGACACTTTGAGTCCCGGCCTCTCAACTTCCAATCCAGGCCCTTCCCTCAGACAAGAAAACTGAGTTGAAGAGGGTTCCTGGCCCACTCAGTTTGTGGTAGGATCTGACCCTACCCCTGCTCCCCCATTCTTCTCTGGCCCACTGAGAGACCTGTGCAAAGCCCCAGAAACCCGCTGCCTGAAGAGGTGCCCACGAAGCAGGCTGGGAGCCCCCAACCCTGTATGAGCTCCCTGCCTGTCCACTGTCCCACTTCCACATGATGGAGGGGCCACCCAGGGCTGGCCTCAGCTCTGGCTCTCTGCTTCCTGTTTCCGGACCTTGCTCCTTAAGGTCGTTGGAGGCGGAAACAGCTGTGGGAGGAGGGGCTAACGCATACTCCTCATTTCCCCAGGCTGGGCTATGGGACCAGTGCTTTGCTCTGCCCTGGGAGCTTAGAGCTCCCCCATTTCTTCCTTCACTCCCCCAGATTCATGCTGAGACTGTGGACAAGGCCTCTGTGTCAGGCATTGGTGCTCAGAGCTGAGCACTCACTGTGACAAGCCAGTTTCACTCTTTGGTTGCCTTCTGGGATGGATTAAATGATGGATCCCGAGTTCTCCTTCTGGGATGGATTCTGTGCTTCCACCCCACTGTGACACAGTGGGAAGTGTGCTTCCTCACACTGAACTTTGAGTTCGGCCACCTGGGTTGCTTGGGCAAATGGCACACAGCAGAGATGACATTGGTGGAGGTGTTTAGCCTTGCTGTCAGCCATCACGGTCAGAAGGGTGTGGGCTGGGAGTTGTGGAGGCAGCGAGTCCAACCTACGGCAGCTTGGAACCAGCAAATGAGGGGAAGAAATCAGTGCCTGTGAATGGAAGCCATGGGGGCTTTGGAAGTAATGAAAGCTGAGCACAACACCATGCCTCTGGTCCATTCCTCTGGTCTGGTTGGAGTGCCAAGCAGCTCAGAGCTATACTCCTCATGGTCATGATAGTGGTTGTGGTGATTGTGATTATGGTGGTGGTCACTGTGATTGTGGCTGTGGTTATGGTTATAGTCACGTCAGGGCTGTGGTTGTGACTGTGTTCATGATTGTCGTTGTGGTCATGGTCGTGGTCATGGTTGTGGCTGTGGCCTGTGGTGGTGGCCTGTGCATTCCTCTCCCTGGCTGGCTTTGATCTTTGGAGCAGCTTGTATGATGGTGAGAGTGATCAGGACTGAGGGCTGGATGGGGCAGTGGGCTCAGGAAAGAAGGTGAGCTGGGCTGGAGGCAGACACTCTTGCTGAGGGGCAGGACACTTGAATGATGCCTGGAAAGAGCCTGGCAGAGGACAGGGCCAGCCTGGAGGAGATGGTACCCAGAACACAAACAGAAAAGAGAGGCTGGGTCTTGGTGACCGTTCCCTCAGGCCCTCCATTCAGCCTGAACAACACCTGTTGTTTCCACATATGAGAATCCACAGGTCTCACTTGGCCTTAAAAGACTACCTATGTAGGTGGCTGCTCAGAATGTTACAGGGAACCTGGTGGGATGAGTGTGGGTTCATTTCCTAGCGTCAACAATGATTTACAAGACTGGACACAGGGTCTGCTGTGATGGCTTAGTGGCTAAATCCCCGCCTTGCAAGCGCCAGGATCTCATATGGGTGTCAGTTTGTGTCCCGACTGTTCACTTCCCACCCAGCTCCCTGCTTGTGGTCTGGGAAAGCAGTGACTTAAGTCCTTGGGACCTGGCACCTGCATGGGAGATCAAGCAGAGACTTCTTGTTCCTGGCTCGAATCAGCTCATCACTGACCACTGGGGCCACGTGGGGAGTGAAACAGTAATGTAAGATCTTTCTCTCTGTCTCCCCTTCCCTCTGTAAACCTGCCTTTCCAATAAAAATAAATAAATCTTTATTTTAAAAAAAGGAAAAAGAAAATTCTCTCCCTTTGTCTTTTCTCTCTATAAGTCAAATTTTTATAATGTTCTTTTTTTCCCTTTTTAATTTAAAATTTTTTTAAAATAAAATTTATTTTAAAATAATGATTATATGGTTGATCAGGGTGGGAAGGATCGAGGTTTAGAGAAAATTGGGTGTATTCATTGCTTACAAATTTGTTATTTCTTCTTGTTGTTTCTGACCATGGCACTAGAGCCATCAAGATATACGCCAAGAGACAGAACTATGATGAAGGCAGATCCTGGCCACAGGAGACATGAGGGGGCCAAGGGTGGGTCCAGCCCCAGGTAGAGGCACTAGCCAGGAGGTGGCCCTATTTCCCACCATGGGGGTAGGATATGGCCCATGGCCCCAACGTGGACTCCAGTGGCTGGCCAGGATTTGTGTACTTTCCACCCTCAGCGTTACAGATGACTCCAGCATGTCAGAGTCCCCTTTGTGTGACTTGAGAAGCACAGCAGGCAGGGAAGGTGTGTGTGTGCAAGGTGCATGGAGAGGCATCACCAGGAGGAGCGGGGATGGTGGCAGTTTCAGGCTTCCAAGCAGCAGAGATTCTGTTCCAGCAGAGGGCGGTAGAGAATTGAGAAAGCCTGGCCCAGGCCACTGGAGGGAGCCCATCCTGAAAGCTTTGTGGAGGAATGGATAAGGCCCTGGCTCTTTCTGGAGCTGTCTTGTCCATTCCTGAGAACTCACCAGTTCTGCTTCAAATCTGTATGCATTGTTATGACAAACCAATTTTCCCCCAAACAAGCTTCAGGATTGAACTTGGTGGTAGTGATAGGGATGGGTGAGTACTGGTATTGTGGCATAGCACTCAGACCTTGCACTTGGGATACTGGCATCCCATATGGGCACCAGTTTCTAACCCAGCTGCCTGCTAATGTGCCTGGGAAAGCAGTACAGGATGACCCAAGTGCTTGGGCCCCTTCACCCACATGGGAGACCAGGAAGAAGCTTCTGGCTTTTCCTGGCCCAGCCCTGGCCACCACATTCATTTGGGGAGTGAAACACCAGATGGAAGATAGATGTCCTCCCCCCTTCTCACTCTCCCTCTCTCTCTCCCCCTCTCCCTCTCTCCCATTCTTTTCCAGTATCTCCGACTTTCAATTAACAAAAAAACAAAACCTTAAAAAGAACTTGAGCATCTGTCTTTCTATGATGCCCTCCACAACTCCATAATACTCCCAGGGTCAGCGGCTACCTGTGTCACCCAGGATACTGTTAGTAGCATGGGACAAAACCAAGCTGAAAGAGAAGACATTTCTTGTCTTCCTTGACTGAGATATCAAGGAGTGAGGCCAGCCATTGGCGTCCCTGGGTTCAAGGCCGGGCTGCTATTCTGGGCTCAGGCTCCTTGCCTTTGCACTCATGCTCACTCTCCCTCCCTCCACTCTCCCTCCCTCCCTTTCTCCCTCCTCCCCTCCTTCCCTCCCTTCCTCCCTCCCATCTGTTATCCATATCCCTGGCTTTGGTAAGTTGACAACAGCAGGTTAGGTCTACACATCCTAGTGGGAAGAGAGAGTCATTCCCACAGAAACACTTTCATGCATGTCATCGGTGCTAAGTGGAACACCCGCCTCTCCCCAGCCATCTCTGTAGCCAGGGCAAAGTGACACAGTGACTGGCTCCGTCAGGCCTGGCCACCAGGTCCTCCTTGAAGACCCACCCACAGCTCCTGGGTGGAGAGAGGAGGGGGCAGGCTGAGTCACTTTTGGAGTAAGGTTGAACTGCCGGAGGAGACTGCTGGCAGAAGCAAGAGAGCGGCTTCTTTCTCCCTCAGCTGTCGGCAGGTAAGCAGCCTGGGTGCCAAGAACTTTTTCTATTTTGTGTGTGGAGTGAGAGGTTTCACCTGCATGTCTACAACTCAGCCAGAAGAGAGGAGGGCTTACGAGGGCCACGAGGAGGGCTTACACCTTCCCCTCAAAGGTGTTGCCTGTGCCCGGTTCAGTACTGTTTGCTGCTCTTGGTCACTTGACCCAGTGTGGCCCTGGCAGATGAGGAAGCACCATGTTTTCTTTCAGATTTCCATGTCCCCAAATAAGAAGCAAAGATTCCTATAAACATAGAAGGAGATGAAGATGATTGGAGGATAATGAGTGGCCTCAGCTCCCGAGTGTCCCTCTGTCCAGCCAAATGTCTGTGTCCTGTCTTTCTACTGCCTAGAGTGTCCTCTGCCTGGAAGAGAGAAATCCCCATATTCTTCCCAGTGCCAGGCCTAGGACCTGAGAGCAAATGCAGGGAGCCAGCCTACACCATTGGGTATGGGAGCGGCTTTTGCTGGTGCAATGCCCCAGCCTGTCCAGTATGCAGCAGTTGGTGAGAACAGCTAAGCACAGTGGGGACTCCCATTCAGAAGAGAGAATGAGACCCATGGAATCCTGATGGGAAGCGATTGTGATTTTGCCCTGCCTGGAGCACTCTGCGTCCTGTCCTGGTGGTCCCCTCTTTGTCCGTTATTTTTTATGACCACATCTGAAGAAGACATTGATGGATGTACTCATTAGGGATGCCAACTGCTGGCGCCCACCACTTGCAGAGGTGGGTTGGTGGTTAGAGGTGGTACAGGCCTTTGGGGGGTAACCTGTGCCCCTCCAACACAGCTGGCTGTCTGCTTCCGGTCAATGTCACGGGCAAGTATTCAAAAACTCAAGCCTGGTAGCCTCTTATGTATCAGGCCAGACTAACAAACTTCTAAAAGTTTGTGGAAAGCAAAACATATACACCTGCTTTGGTGCAAAATTTTCTCAAATTCACACTTTAAAAAAAATAGATTTATTTGAAAGGCAGAGTTACACAGAGAGACAGAAATGGATGGAGAGATGGAGAGAGAAGTATCTTTCATCTGTTAGTTCTCTAAATGACTGCAACGGCTTGGACTGGTTCAGGCCGAAGCTAGGAGCCAGGAGCTTTCTTCCAAATCTCCTTTGTGGATGCAGTGGCCCAAAGGCCGAGCTTTTCTCTGCTGCTTACCCAGGCAGTAGAGCAGGCAGGATTTGAACCAGCACCCATATGGGATGCTAGCACCGCAGGCAGAAACTCCACCCACATCCCCATCTATGTCTGCCACAGATCTGCCTGCCTCTGTTGCCTGAGATTCTTACTGCAGAGTGCCTGGGCCCTTGGTGTAGCTGTTAACACACTGACTAGTGATTGGGGTTTGACCTACAGCTCTGAATTCCTGCTTCCCAAAAAGAGGCAGCAGATGATGGACTTTTCAACCCTGCAAACCTTTTCAGCAGAGGTTTCAGCTTGGAGGTAGGGAATGCACTGCAGTTCCTTCCATTCCCACCTGCTCTTAGGAGCACTCTGCATTCTCCTGGCTTGTGTGGGATTTCTGGCGAGAGAAGCCAGTAGCTGCAAAACACAAACATTCTGGAATTTTCAACCATTGCCCTTAAAATAAAGGACCTGACTTTTTAAACACCTGACAGAGTCAGTTGATGATCTGCTGTGTGGAGTAATGGTCTCCAGCTTGGCAGCATGGCAGCCTGGCAGGTCTATGAAGTTAGAATCTGTTTGGTTTTGTTATCTGTACCACCTGTCACCCAGGTATAAAATTCTGCAGTCATACTTAGTCTAAAGGTTTTTCTTCTGCAAGAGAGATTCTAGCCAAACAGTGGCTACCCCACTAACTTCATTCCAACCAGGTGAGAGGGAAGGAGAAAGGCACATTCCTTGTGAAGTCGGCATGACCGAGACAGGTGCACTTCCCTTCGGCCGACATTTTCCTGGCTGGGGCTTAGCCTTCTGGTGTACGTGCTTGGAAATGTGACTGCTGTTCTGGGTAGTTGGGTTCTCAGCTAGAGGATTTCTGCTCCTGCAGGAGAAAGAGGTTAAGTGTTGGTCAAGTCTCTCTCTTGAGGTGAACCTTAAATGAGATGCTGGGATGGGTTATGGGGTGCTTAAGAATCACAGATGCTTGCAGCAGGGCCTCTCCTCTGTGTGCACCTGGTACTGTGCTGATTAGGGGTTCAGGAAAACCCTGAACCTTGGACCTGAACTGAGGTGGTAATATGTATTCCTAGATAAACCATCTATCACTGTCCACACACCGATCCAACGGTCCATCTATCACTCACCCATCATCCATCCATCCATCACCCATCCATCCACCATCTACCATCTATCCATATTATCTTCCTTTCCTCTTCCCTTTCTCCATCCCTCTCCATCCCTCCAATCTATCCTTCTACCCATTCACCCATCCATCCACCCATCTGAACATCTTCTATCTGCAGCTCTCAGAGACAGTATGTCTTATCAGACAAAAAGATATGGCCTTTATACTCAGGGATCTTAGGGCTACATGGGCCTTTTTCATGCCAGGAATATTTTTGTCTTAAAACAAAATAAACCAGGTCCTATGCAGCTTGGTAAAGGCTCTTGACACATGCAGGTACATTCCAGCTCTCAGAGTGTCCCCTGGGATAATCACAAGCTGTCGCCAGGGCACCAGGCTAGCTCTGGTTACTTTCCCCTGTTCAGCAACAGGGCCTTGCCTTTCTTTTGGGGGAGTCCTGGTGGTACAGCAGATGGCACCATCTGGCCAACCTGAATGACATCTCCCTCTGGCCCATGACTATTCAGCGGGGTGCATAAGATTTGACTTTTGGACTTTGAGATCCAGTGATGTGAGGCTGTAGATTTGGGACTTCTGTAGCCTTCTCCCCGACCACCGCCAAGAAGATAGGATATCACCAAGCCACTCTCCATCTCAGGTCTTCCTGCTCATCCTCCTTCTATTGAACTTACTCTGATCCTGGCTCTTTGGGATCTGTGCCAGAGGTGATACCATTGTCTCCATCTCTCTGGGTCCTTCTCCCTGGCAGTCAGATAGGTTCAACTTATCACACCATTGAGCCTCTCCCCTGCTGGGGGGAAGCACCCCAACAGATGTAATCTCAGTGGCATGGTAGGCACTTGGAGGGAGGTGTGTGACAAAGGACATGACAACTCTTCCACAGCAGCAACAGGGACAGGTTGCAGTGGATCCAGGTGCCTAGTCTGGAGTCCCCTTGGCTCTGGCCTTGAAGAACCAAGGTGAGCTATGGAATCTTGGCTTCCTCTCTGAGCTCCTGGTCATCTCCCCAATGTTGGGTGATATCAGGGCAATATGTCACCCATGAAAAGGGGCAGGTGAACAGAAACAACACAATCATCACCCAGGGTGCCTCTCTTCACCCCCCATCTCTTTCCCCATGATGCAAATCCTTCTTGCCTTTGGCCATGCACTGTCTCCAGACATGTCCTCCAATGCAGGCATCTGTCTCTGTCACCTCCCTGAGCTGCCCGTCCCATGGGTACCCGGTGTCACTCCAGTGCCCCAGTTTCCCTCCTTTCTCAGTCCCTTGTTGCCTGATTACTTAGAGCCCTGGGGCCTCTTTGCGCTCAGCTCTTTCCCTGAAAATCTCACCCACCCCATGACTCAGGGACAATTTTTTTTTAAAAAGATTAACTCATTATTTGAAAGTCAGAGTTACAGAGAGGAAGAGGAGGAGAGAGAGAGAGAAAGAGAGAGAGAGAGAGAGAGAGAAATCCCCACACAATCGATCGAGTCACTCCTAAAATGGCTGCAATGGCCCTGTGGGTGCAGGTGTCCAGGGGTCTTTAGCTGCTGTTCCCAACTGCATTAGCAGCGAGCTGGATAGTAAGTGGAGCATCCAGAACTTAAATCAGCACCCATCTGGGAGGTCACTATCTCAGGTAGTGGGGTTACCTGTTGCCAATCCCAGGGACCATCCCTGTAGCTACTATGCCCAGATAGCTCCAATTCTCCAAGCCTCCCCATGCTCAGTTTCAGCCGTCTCAGTGTGCCTCCCTATACTTGTTCAACTTTTCTCCATCTTCAGAATCTCAGCCCAGGGGAAACTGTTCTCAAGCCCGAGCTGCCTACAAATCCCCACCCTCTGCTCCTTCCCTCATTCCAAGCTGGCACTTCCAGAACCAGACAGGGGAGGAGCTTGATAAATATTTGATCAAATGGCTGATAGCCGCCGGAGCACCAGGGAGAACACTTGCACAACCACCATCTGCTCTCGGGGCTGCGGCTGCAATGACCTCCACTCTGCCGATGAGGAAACCTAGCTTTGGTTTGGTGTGGGACAGATTGAGTGTGGGCATGGAGTTGGAATTGTAATTTTACAGGGCTCTCCCTCGTCTTCCCTGGGCAGCCACCATAGGCAGGAAGTAGGAGCCAAGGCCATGGCAGGGCCAGATGCCCTGGTGATGAAGCCCAGCCAGGCAGTGCCTGGGCTCCCGGCATAGCAGGCACCTGCTGACTCCCAACACTGGGCACATTTCCCATGGCGCAGGCAGTGAGGTTCCTGGAGGGCTCTCGGGATGCCCAGGCAAGTGTGGGTTGGCTAGTAACTCTCCATGGGGTAGCCACCTGTAGCTCATCCCTTTTAGGGACCTAGCTGACTCTGGTTGGGGAGGATCCCTAATTAGACTGTGTGCTGGGGCAGCCAGAGTCCAAGGTGTCCGACTCCAACACTGTTGGGGAGCTGAGCACCAACATACCTTGCTGCCATGCCTATGCTGGGAAGGGGCACTTGGGGGGCACTAGTAGTATCTCTAAGCCCTCTGAGGGGACCTTGGTCTGCAGGATTGGATGGGAGCCACACAGGTCCTACCCAGCAAGCACCTTGTGGCCAGTGCAGTTCAGCTCCACCACTGACCAAGCCCCCCAATTCCCTGGCTAGCAGGAACCCAGAGAGCAAAGAGGTTAGCAGGCCTGGGCTGATGTTGCTCAGTTTGCCTTAGGGCATCGCAGGTGGCTACCTGAGATCTGCAGAAGGTCCAGAGCATGTGAGGCAGGGGTGGCGGGTGGGGAGGGGGGGCTGTTGAGAAGAAGGACAGGGGATTCAGGGCAGCTGGAGACACCTAGTGACATGGTAGGCAGGGAGGGAGCCACACACTTGCCGGAAGAAGGTTGCTGGGGTCCCAGGAGGCAGGCTCAGAGCTCCTTAGGGACATGGGTGGGGTAAGGCAGGTCTTGAGGGAGGAGGATCTTGGAGTCAGGGGTAGGAGGGGGGCCCGGAAGGCCAGACTCAGACCTCTAAGCCCTGGCCAGGCACAGCTCAAAGGAAAGGGAGCAGAGCCGGCAGGATCTGAGCTGCTGGTGACCCGTCCTGGGGTGTGAAGGGGGGCACCCAGAGACAGGGGTCTGGAGGGCGGGGGGCGGGGCGGAGCCCGAGGAACGGGAGGGGCGGGGCCACAAAAAAGAGGGTCACCCCCTGGGTAGCCGACCTGGGGGCGGGGCTAGGAGGAAGTAGACCCCGGGTTGCGGTGTTGGGGGCTGAGGTTTGCAGGGGAACCTGGCCTTGTGAGAGCAGCTCGAGGGGTCAGGTTGGGAAGGTGAGTAGTCTGGGAAGCAGGTGGCGGCTGGGCCGGAAAAGGGGCCGCTGGGTGGGGAAGGGGCAGCAACCCAGTCCGACTGGGAAGGCGGGGCGGGGACGCGGGGCGGGCGGCGGGGCGCGCCAGGCGGGCGCAGGTGAGCGGGGTCGCCACCCCGGGCGCCCTCCCCAGCCCGCGCCTGCCGCCTCCCCCGCCCCTTCTGCCGCCGCCCCTTTCCTGGCGCCGGGCTCCACGGGCGTCTCGGGCCCAGGCCGGCTTCGGCCCCGCGGCTCCATCTTGGGCCGCGGCGCTGGGCACCTGTAGCGGCCGCAGGAGCAGCGTTTCTTCCGGCCTGCGCGGCCCTGGGCGGGCGAAAGGGTGAGCGGCCGGCCCCGGGAGTGCCCAAGGGGGACGGGGATAGGGGGTGGGGGGCGGCAGCGGCGGCCTTCTCCTTCCTGCCCTCCGGACCTACCCCTTGCACCTGCCTGCGCTGGGTCCCCTCGGCTTCCCGGCCCACGCCTGTGCCCCGCCCGCCCAAGGCCACGACCCTCGTCGCATCGCGCTCCATCGCCCTCATCCCAACGCCTCTGCCTGGCACCACGGTTTCCTTTGCCCAAACTCCCTTCAGCTGTCTGGTGACCGTCTGGCTGGCGTCCCCAATTCCCAGCCCCTGGTTCCCACCCCATCCCCCACTGGCAGCTCCCCACCTCCCAGCCCGGCCCAGGATCCCACCCTATAGCCCCCAGCCCTAGCGCCCTTCACCGGCTGCTGCCGCTCTGTGTCGGAAGGGCCCTGGTGGAGGGGGCGACTTTACGGGCCTCCTGTGGTCCCCCCTCCCTAACAGCCGGGTGGGCTTGGGGTGTGGGAAGGGCGGGGAGGGCGCCGTAGCTGGGTGAGGCAGCGCCGGTCTGTGCTGGGGCCTTGGCCTGGCCTTGCCGTGGGGGAACACACTCCGATTTCCCGCAGGCTTGCCCGCGGCCCTGGGCCTTTGGGGCTCTGTGGTGGGCATGGGTGTGCTTGCAGACAGGGGCGCGCACCTTCTAGGCTGGGGCCGCTAGCCCGTGAGGCTTCCCTCCCCTCCCTGCTCCTGCGTGATTGGATCTGCCCAGGGAGGAAGCTGTTGGCGGCCCGGGTCGCATCCTGGGTATCGCTGCCCTCCCCCCACACCTCTTATCACAGCTGTTGTGGAGGGGGTGGGGGTGTTGTCCCTAAGGCACCTTCATCCATCTGTGTGCTGGACAGGGCTTGCTGTCCAGGGGACAGGTTCTGCCACCTTTGTCCTGCCCTTGCTGTGACATGTCACCTGCTAGAGGTAACCATGCTCCCACTGTGGGATGAGGGGTTTGAGGAGTGTGTCACCTTACCAGCTTTCTGCATTTTAACCCTGGGTCAGCATCCCTGCCTGGCCAGCTCCGAGGACTTTTCTTGGACCCTGAAGTGATCATACAAAGACCTGCTGTTTAACAGCAGGCAACCTGCCAGGATGCCACAGTGTGAGCTGAGAGGGTCCCCACCTGTGGTGACCCATGGAGGCCCTTGCAAGTGTCCCTAGGGCCTGGGTTCCTCTGGGTGGGAAACTGGCAGGGCTTGCACCTCTGGGTTTGCTGGCCCTGCACTGGCTTTGGCTGGGTGAGGCTTCTACTCAAAATGACGTTGGTTGGTTGGTTGGAACATGCAAGGCTGGTTGATATGCTACCTGCTGCTCCAGCTGTGGCCAGAGGATGCGAGTCCATCGTTCCCTCCCACACTCCCTCCCTCCTTTTCCCCCAAAAGATTTGTTGAATTGAAAGGCAGAATGACCAAGAGAGAGAGACAAAGATTTTCCACCTGCTGATTCGCCCCCTGAAATGTCCACACTGGCCAGGGCTGGGCCAAGCCAAAGCTAGGTGCCCAAAAGTTCGTCTGGGTCTCCCACATGGGTGGCTGGAGCTCAAGGACTTGGGCCATCTTTGGCTGTTTCCCAGGAGCACTAGCAAAAAGCAGGATGGGAAGTGCAGTAGCTGGAACTTGAAGCAGCACCGTGCTATGGATGCTGACAGTGTAGACAGCAGCTTAACAAGCTGTGCCACAGCACTGGTTCCTGAAAGAATGATTGTGAACATCCACGGGCCATCCTGTTTAGTCTTGGAAGTCACCCTGCAGGGTGGGGATTGACGTGCATTTTGCAGATTAGGGAAACAGACTTCAAGAAGTTAGGCGTCTACCCAAGGACACCTCTGTGTGGCCCTGCCCTTTGCTCTTCTGGGTTATTCCAAAGTGTGTTGGTGGCAGTGATTGTGGGAAACCTCTTTGCTCTCAGGACAGCCTGGCCTCTCTCAAAGCTCTTGCCTGCCCCCCTACACTCCTGGGCTGGAAGGCCAGGTCGCCCAGGAGATCGCCCTGCTGTGGTTCTGAATCAGCCACCTTCAGCCATTTCTGAACTACTCTAAGCCTCCGCTTTATCCCCTGCCCCTTGTGGAGGGGGTGGGGAAGGGAGTAGACAGATATGGAGTTGCCCCCTGGACTTTTTGTGGGTGCTGGTCATTCTAAGGGTCCCCAGCTCTGGGTGGGATAAGCACAGCAGGACCTCAGCCCTGATGGCTTGTCACTAGGTCGTGTCCTACCTGTGTCCTTTGGTGGTGGAGGATGGAGACTGGCCTAGCTTCCTGTGGCCCCACTCTTCAGAAGGATTCAGTTTGAGGCTGTGGGGCCTCCTTGGAGTTCATGGACCCGGTTCTGGGTGGCCCCAACCTTCCTGGGCTGTTAATGAGCTTCCTGGGCAGCCCAAGAAGCAGCTACAAATTGAGTCAGGGTAAAGGTGGGTGGGAAGTGGCCTCTACTGCTTGGCTTGTTACAATGGCATGTTGTGAGCACCAAGGCAAGTGTCAGACTCTCGCTGTGTGGGTGAGGGTGACAGGTGCCAGGAAGGGTCTGCAAGGTGCACAGGTGACTAGGGATGTCCCCTCCCCACACACATATAGCACATGGTTCCTGGTTGAATTTCTCCCTTCGGGTGTGTGTTCTTAGGCAAGTCACTGAATTTCTCTGAGCTCTGGTCCTCCCGCCTGTAGGATGGGGAGTTTGCTTTGCTGCTTCAGTGAGACATCTGTGTGAAGGCTGAGGCCTGGGTCTGGCACGTATCACATGATGGGGCTTGGAGTTACTCTACTATTAGGGTCATGGTGGTTGGGATTGGCTGCCTTTCTCTCTCTCTCTCTCTCTCTCTCTCTCTCTCTCTCTCTCTTTCTTAGGGCTCCTCGGGGGCAGCATACAGGTTGAAGTCATCTCTTGGTCACTCATCCTTTTCCTGTCCCTTCAGGGAACAGCTGGGATGGGATACTCCTAGGTGGCCTAGCACTGTGTTCATACTGCTTGGGGGCAGTGTGAACTGCCTAACTAGCCTTGTAGGGCTGGTTACATTGAAGCAGCTTAATGGAATGCTTCAGATTCTGTCCTTGTTGCGGAAGCCACTTGTTATGTGCTCAGAGACCACTGGGGACCTGTGGCTGTCTGTTGTTCAGCACAGGGTGGAGCCAGGAAACTGTGTGGACCTGGACTTCTGGCACACTATGGCTTCAGAACTCCCCTCACTGCTGGCTCCAGAGACCACTGTCTGTCTCTGTGCCCTAGGACACAGAAACCCATCCCCTCGCAGGTGGCCTTGCTCCCCTGGTCAAGGTGCTTGCCTGCACCCCAGCCCTTATCAGTCCAGGGTGGATGGAGCCAGGATTGGCCCAACTGTAACTGTCACTTGCCACTCCTGCAGCAGGGGCATGTGGTGGGTGGGCTGACGTCATCTTTATTCACAGCCTGGCCATGGCTTGGCTGACCCAGACCCCCTCCCAAGCACAGCTCCCCTTGTACACCCAGGGCACTGCTTCTGGGGAGGGGAACGGGCTGCTTGCATGGCTGTGCCTGTACTAGATGGGAATCTGCTGTGGAACAGCCAGTCCTGAGTGGGTTCCGTGTTCCCCAGCTGCAGAACCTGGGATAGCTGTACAGCAACTGGATGAATGAGTGGATAGATGCTGAGTGAGTTGCATATATCAGAGGTGCAGGTGGGAACCCCTTGCTGGAGCTGGCAAGGGGGAGCTCCAGGGACAGGACAGCTTGGGCAGCATGGGTCAGAGAGGGTGGGGAGACAGCAAGGGAGACCCCGGCACATGCTCAGTGCATGCTCTTGGTCCTGACTCTCTTGTCCCAGAACTGCTGTGAGCTCCCACTCTGCCAGTTCAGCACTCATTTATTTGAGAGGATTCCAGAGAGAGAAAGAGAGCTTTCATCTACTTGTTCATTCCCCAGATGGCTGCAATAGCCAGGATTGGGCCAGTCTGAAGCCAGGAGCTTCTTCAGGGTCTCCTAAATGGGTGCAGAGGCCCAAGCACTTGGGTCATCCTCTGCTGCTTTCCCAGGTGCATTTGTAGGGAGCCGTATTGGAAGTGGAGCAGCCAGCAAACCAGCATCCACATGGGATGGCACATCACAGGCGGTGGCTTTACTTGCAGTGCCATGGCACTGGTCCCCAGCACCAGGCTTAAGAGGACAGCTCCCTAGTGCAGTGGCCCCACCTCCAGGGCCTCTGCTTCTGGTTCCCTCTCCCTTCCAGAGCCTACAGCTGGCATGTGGGCAGTCTTCAGGCCCCTCCCACTGTAGCCAAGCTCTGGTTGTTAGGGCTTTGCCTGGGTGTCCCTGTGTGTGCCCTGTCATGACCTTGATCTGAAGTGGTTTGGCGTCCTGCTGCTGCCTGACTTGCAGCTCTGACCAGACAGCTAGGTATGGATTTGACCCCAAGGTGCTGGCACCCAACTCGATTTCACTCCTTTGCTTTCTCTCTCCTGCAGGCAGCCATGAGCTCCAGCCCGCCTGACCCTGGTGCCCAGGCACCCCAGATGCCCCGCCCACAGCCGCTGTCCCGGAGCTCATCCAGCCTGCTGGGTGAGGGCCAGGGGCAGAGGCCGGAGCTCCGCAAGAGTGCCAGCAGTACCGTGTGGCGTGGGCAGTCGGGCAAGGCTGGCGCCAGTAGCCAGACTCCAGAGGAAGAGGCCTGCCAGGCAGAGAGCATGGAGCAGACACAATCCTCCAGCCCCCGGCCACCATCCAGTGGCAGGGGCCACTGGCGAAGCAGCACTGTGGGCAACGTGTCCACCATGGGCAGCGGGGACCTTGTCCGACTTCGTACTCCCAGTGCCGCTGCAATACAGAGGAGCCACTCAGACCTGGTCCGCAGCATCCAGGCCCGGGGACACGGTGGCACTGCCCGGACAGCCAGCCTCAGCTGCTCAGCGCTTGGTAGCTCACCCGTCCACGCTGCTCAGCTGCCGTCTAATGTTGCTCCTGGCTCAGGTGGCGAGGTCCCCCTAAGCCTGGAGAGGAACCTGGCTGATGAGGTTGGGATTTCTAACTCAATTGGGGTGCTGGGGGAGAGCCAGGCACAGGTGCTGCCTCTAGACCTGGGGGACAAAGCCAACCCCTGCAGTAGTGACCAGGCTGAGCCCAAAGTCACTGGACAGCCGGTCGCTGCCTCCTCTTGCCACGCCCTGCCTCCAGCAGCTCTCCTCTGCAGCGTGAGAGAGGCTGGGGTTGGGAGCTGCTGCCATGCCCTGCCTGCCACAGGGCTCCTGGCCTTCCCCAAGCTGGTAGCATCTGTGAGTGAATCGGGCCTGCAGGTTCAGCATCACGGAGTGAGATTCCACTGCCGGCTGCCTGCGGGGCTCCCCTGCTGTGCCCACCCTTGGGGCACCCCTGGTTTAACCACAGAGCCTGGCTCCAGGACCAAAGATGTGTGGACCATGACCTCCACCAGCGACCTGGCTCCTGCACCAATGTCCCTGCCACCACCACCACCTCCACTGCCAGCCCAGGATGCTGGGGTGCAGGTGGCTCCTGTGGCAGCCTGCAAGGCTGTGGCCACAAGCCCATCCCTGGAGGCCCCAGGGGCCCTGCACATGTTCCCAGAGGTAACTGTGGGATCCAGCAGCCTGGAGGAGGCACCATCCCCAGTGCGGGATGTGCGGTGGGATGCCGAGGGCATGACATGGGAAGTGTATGGTGCCGCAGTGGACCCCGAGGTGCTGGGCGTGGCCATCCAGAGGCACCTAGAGATGCAGTTTGAACAGCTGCAGCGGGCACCTGCCAGCGAGGACAGCCTGTCTGCTGAAGGCCGCAGGGGGCCGCTGCGGGCCGTCATGCAGTCCCTGCGGCGCCCCAGCTGCTGCGGCTGCTCGGGTGCAGCCCCTGAGTGAGAGCTGGCCTGGACCCACGCTTCTCACCCGAATGTGTGCAGGACCTTGGCTAGGCTGGGTTAAGGGCTGGATTTCCCAAGAGCCACATCTCTGCACATCCCAGGCTCCAAAGGCTGGGGCAGGGAGACCCCAAAGTTCCTGGAAAATATAAAATGCTTTGCCTTCTGTTCAGGCTGCTTTTTCCCCACTTCAGCACACATAGCAGCGGCCGCCCTGTGCTGCAGCCTGAATAAGGAATTGGCAGGGTGGGGACCTCCCTGGTCTTTGGGGAAGGCAGTGGACGTTGGTGAAGGCCTTCCATGTGCCACAGACTCTGATGCTCAGCATCTTGCCTCAGCAAAGACAGCACGACTGGCATCCGACCAGGCCCTGGCAGCTGCCAGCCAGCATGGACCACTGAAGTCAATGGGGCTGGGCTCTAAGGCCACATCTCACTGAGCCAGAGCATTTTTCTGCAGCACCTGCCACAGGAAGACTGTGGAGCTAGATTCTGTGGGACAGGGTGGGAGAGGAGGTGGAGCTTGTACGTATCAGGAGGGCGGGGCCCACTTACTAGTTCGTGCATTACAGTGCCTGAAATTGCACCATTTTACCTTGTTCTTTTTGGAGTTACTCCCAGTGACAGAGGAAGCTGAGACCAGAGAAGGAGGCAATGGCAGCCTAGGGACTCCGGCCTTGGGGGAATTGGCAGGGCCACCTGCAGATCTGGTGGGTCATCTATGTGACCTGACAGTGGGACCAGGGGACTTGATGGGCACAATGGAGGCAACAGCGGCTTGGCACACCTTCACTTAATGTCCCAAAGACTTTTCAGAGCCTGTGAAACATGGGAGTGTGCCAGGACCCAGTGTGTAGGATCCCAAGCGGAACCGACCAGGGTGGAGTCAGGGCCTGCCACCTGGTCCTATTCAGGACTTGACCCAAGCTGCTTCCCTCCTTAGCCTCTGGTCTTCGCAGATGCAGGAATGATTGGTGCAGCCATAGGCTGGTGTCTAAGGCTGGGGGCTTTCTCCCTCTCCCTTCCTCTCTCCCTGGAAGCAGGAATTCCAGGAGGCTGAGCTTGAGCAAGCACAGGGTGAGGCCCCTCCCTAGGACAAGGGAGGGCAGGCAGACAGGGCAGGGCAGGGGAGAGGCTGCAAGGTGTGGCTGCCAGCAGAAACCCACTCTGGCAAGAGACTTTCTGCTCTGTCACTTTCTGCAAGTTCTGATGCTTTGGTTGGCCCATGCGTCATTGTCACCTGGGGCGACAGGCCAGGCAAGACCCAGTGCAGGACGGGACAAACTGCCTGTTTGCAGGGTGGTGCTGATCTCACAGTTTGAACTGCCTGGAGAGAGGGCAGCTTTATTTCTGAATCTGACAGGAACCCCCATTCCTCTCCCTTCTCCCCTCCTCCCCAGGATGTCCCTCCCCTCCACCAGGCCTGACGCCTGTCAGAGGGCACCGCTGGCTACTGGCTTCATTTGCCAACCTCCAGCTGCCTGGCCAGACTTCTGGGTCCCTCCCAGCCCCACTCTGGGAGGCCCTGGATTGAATTGCCTATGTCTAATTTTGAATTCAAAGTAAACACAAGCAGAGCCTTGCCAGGCCCCAGGAGGGAAGGGGCGTTGGTCCTGGCTTGTTCTGATTTTTGTTTTGTCTTGAGCATAAACTCTGGGAGTTCTAGGGCTCCCTGCCTTGGCAAGGATCGGGGGACTTCTTGCTGTACCACAATAGGCGAGTAGCTCATGCCAGCTAGAATGGGTGTTACTGCTGCCTTGAGGTCACTGTACCAGGGCTGAGCCAGGGCTGGTGGGGAAGCAGAGCAGGCTGTGACATCACCCGTGGGTCAGGTGCACTGAGAACTCCCTCAGTGTGCTGGCTTCTTACTCCGTGAGGGATTTCTGGGGGTATCTTCCCATGCAGGTCTTTGTGCTTTGAACTTGGGAGTGGGCCCTTGCAGTCTAGCGGTCTGAGGTTGGAGTTTGAACCTTGGGAGCCTCAACTTGCCCATCTGTACAATGGGGTTGCCAGCAGTGCCTCCTTCAGAATCCTGAACGATCAGAGTTAGCACTGAACAAATGCCACTTCTATACTCCCTGGAAGGGTTTAGCTCTTACTCTGCAGTGTGGCCACGGCCTCAGGCCATATGACAGTCTCCAGACACTCTTTCAAACCCCTTGGTCCTCTGTTCCACACTGCCATGGGGATACAGTGCCCTTCATTTGTGCGCTTTTGAGAATGAGGTTCCTGGAGCTACATGGAGGTGTCCCAAGCTCATGCCACGATGAGGACTGTGGCACTGTCAAGGAGTGGGGAGGAAGAGGAGAGAGGAAGGATGTGACATCAGGCTCAGCCAGATCCCCCAGGAAGAACTTGGGTGCATATTCTACCCCACTGGAAGTTGGGGCTCCCTGGCAAAATGGGGTAACCTCTGGTGCTTCTGGCTCTGTGCTGAGCAGGCTGGGCAGTGCCAGGAGCCTGGCTGGGGTGCAGGGCCTGGTCCAGGGTGAGATGTGCACAGAAACCAAGGGAGGCTCAGGCACCTGCCAGATGCCTTACATTTCATGCAGCCTGTCTGCTGGGAGACACAGTCCAAGGGTGGGGTGGGAGCTTGTGTCCCCCGTGCTGCTCCCCACCCTGCAGCCCAACTCCCTGTGTTTTGCCAGAAGCTAACAACAACGTGTTTCTGCTCAGCAACCTGGGTTCTCAAGCTTGCTGCTTCCCCTGCCATCCCACCTGTTTCTCTCTAACCCTTGTGCTCAGTCCCCAGTGAAGGTCCGCAGCCAGCTCAGGTTTGTAGCCCCCAGTCCCTGCCCTTGGGGCTTGGGGGCTGGCTCCTCCCTTTATCTCCTCCTTCCCTGGCTCCCTTCCGGTCACAAGAAGCCGTGAGGCTCACCTGTTCATGTTCTAGAGGCATGCTGCCAGGCAGGTTGGGAGCACGTGCCTTCTGCACAAGCCCTTCCCCTAGGTGTGCTCACCCTGTGGGTATTGGGAGGGGGGGAGTCCCTCTAGGGTGGAGGGGGGCACTGTTTCCCTCTCTTCTCCTTCGTCCCCTGGTCAAAGCTTCCTGCACCTCGCAGTAGCCCCTCTCTGCCCACCCCTCTCCTGCCTCCTCTCCTTACGCCTTGCCTTGTCCTCATCACTCATTTTATCTTCCTGTGCTGTGTGCCATGCCCATTCACACTGGGCTGGGCCCTAAGCATTCCTGGCTGCTTGGTGACGTACCCTGAAACCTCTGAGCCTCTGAGGTGGTTTCCCTGGTGGCTCATCTGCCTGGGCTCCATGGAAGACATTTTTCCACAGGGTCTTTCAGGGCGTGCTGGCTGGTCAGGGATCTGGAGGGGCACACTGAGGCAGGGTGGGGGCATGCCCACCAATCTAATGTCTGCAGAGCTTCTTAGGCTGTGACTGGGTTGGGGTGTGGCCCAGCATGGCCATCTGTGAGGAGCTGTGTCCGGAAACCAGGTTTGGGGTAAGGCCTGGAGGCAGAGGTTTCTGTCTTTGACAGGGCATGGATGGGGCTGCCTCCCAGGCCTGAGCAAGGCCCACACAGGGAGCCTCTGCCAGGGCTGGAATTTTCCATGCACTCTCCCCTCCCCTGGGAGCTACCCAGGGGGCTGAGTGAGCTGAGAGGGGTAGGCTTGCAGCCACCCCCCCCCCCCCCGTCCCACTTCTCTCAGTTTTACGAGGGTCTGGAGGCCAGGGCCAAGGGCTTCCTTTGTAGCAGGCAAGGGTGGGGAGGCCAGAGGGAGGAGAAAGGACTTCTTGTGAAATCCAGCTCCGGGACTTCTGGCCTGCTGCTGGTCTCTGGCCCCATGGCCCTCCCTGGGCAGGAGCCAGCAGTCTCAGGGGCTGGTGCCAGGTCACTGCCAGGCAGGGAGTCTGGTCCTACTTGATCGGGATTTTTGATACTTATCATTAATCTTGATTTCAAAGTATTTCATTAAAATACGATTTATCTGCACTATCTCATCTTTCTGCCTCCTCCCCCACACTCGCTTGGCATGTGTTGGGTCACACTGGAGAGGGCAGATGCCCAGGATGGGGGAGAAGGGGGTACTCATGTGTGGACGGGGTCCTGCCCAGTGAGTGTGGCCCGCAGGAGGACTCTACCCCTTAGTAGCTGCCTAGCAAGGCAGGGGCACAGCCTGGGGGCCTCAGCCCCCTTCCCTGTGGGAGGTGGACAAGTGAAGGAGTTCTGGTGCCCGGGAAAGGTCCCCACTGCCCAGTCTCATGCCCTGTGGTGGGTGCTTTACCTAAAGAGGCTGGATGTGCAGGCAGAGCCCACCAGCCTCAGTGCACCTAAGGTGCCCAGTGTGAGTGGGGTACAATCAGGCTGCAGGATGGGGCTTTAGTCCTATTTGGCCACACCAGGTATTTGCATTGCCTTTGTCCCTGAATTTACCTGGAGAGTTTGCACTGCTTGGTGCCCGGCCCCTGGAAGCTTGTTTTCCTGGCACGGGGGAGTGGGTATGGATGCAGCTTGCCTCATCTGGGAGTGTACAGGGCCAGTAGCTAAGCAGGGGTTTAGAGCTGGGGCTGGATCCTGTGGCTCAGGGACTCAGTGTCTTTCTGCACTTCCTCACTGCTGAACATAGGGAGCGGTATGTGAGTGCTGTCCTCATGTCACAGAATCACTGCTGCACCTCTGGACATTGCATGCTTGTAGTAAGGAACTCTGCCAACCACAGAGTGTACAGGTTTGTCCATGAGCTGGGAGTTACAGACCTCACTGCCTGGCAGGGAGTAAAAGCCGCCCTGAAGGGACTGCACAGCCTAACACCACGTACATAGAACACTGAGGGTGCCTGGCATATGGTTCCCCCTTTCTGCCCACGGGGGTCCCAATCACACCACGGCTGCTGAGGTCAAGTAGCCCACCCTGTTCTCCAGCCAGGACGTGGAGGAGCTGGAATTGGAAGCCCAGGCTGCATGTCTGCAGGTGGAAGCCAGTGCTTATGTCTGAGGAGAAGGCCTTTTGGTGCCAGGAGGTGCGCATGCTCATGAGGAGGACTTCAGAAAGTGGGACCTGGAAGCCTGGCCTTTGTCCCTGCCCCCACCTGTAGTGATCCCCACAGGGGAGCCCTGTTGGTCATTTCTGTGGGTGCACGCCTCTGAGTGATTCATACAGGTGAGATCCCACCCAGATACTGTCCTGGATTTGAGAAACGTGATGGTGCTTGCCGATCACACAGCCATCTAAGATGCCAGCTCCTCTCTCGGGGCTGTACTGTGTGGCCTCCACAGGGCAGGTGCTTTACCACTCTCAATGCTTAAGACCCTGTATATGCTTTGGATGGATAGGTTTGATTTTCCGGGTTAACAAAACATTGTACACAGAACAGCCATGTGCTTATCATTCTTACACAATTTCTCTCATTCAGGTAGTGGGTAATGTAGAACTTGGCATAGTTGTTACAATGAGTGAGCCAACATGGCTGTATTATGATGATGATGACTTAAAGATATTTTGGATGGTGTAGTTATGGGGAGACAGAGAGACCTTCCATGCTGGTCCACTTTCCTGTTGGCTGCAATGCCAAGAGCTGACCCAGACTGGAGCTAGAAACTTTATCAGGGTCTCCCCTATGGGTACCCGGGTTCAAACACTCGGGCCTTTGTTCACTGCCCTCCGCAGGAAGCTCAACTGGAAGTGGAGCAGCCAAAACTTAAACCAGTACCCCTACCAGAGGTCCAGCATTGGTTCATTGACAGGCGGGGGCTCTGGGATAGTACAGAGGAAGTGTCTCAATGAAACCTGCGGGCAATGGCACCAGGCCAGGACCAACAGCAGAGAACATACTTCGTGACTCCCAATCTCCCCCACCCTGATCCCCCAACCTATGTCAGGACCTGTAGATTTCTGTTTTGTTTTATTTAAGATTCATTTTTATTTGGACCCAATGTGATAACTCAGTGACTAAATTCTCAACATGCACGTGCTGGGATCCCATATGGGTGCTGGTTCTTGTCCCAACTGCTCCACTTTCCATCCAACTTTCTGCTTGTGGCCTGGGAAAACAGTCGAGGTTGGCCCAAGTCTTGAGACCCTGCACCCATGTGGGAGACATGTAAGAAGCTCCTGGCTGCTGGCTTTGGATTGTCACTAGGTAAGTGAACCAGCAGATGGAAGATCTTTCTGTCTGTCTCTTCTTCTCTCTGTAAATCTGCTTTCCAATAAAGAAATGAATCTTAAAAAAGGATTTTTATTTCAAAGGCAGAGCTTGAGAGAAAGAGGAGAGATAATGAGAGAGGTGAGACAGGCGAAAGGCAAGGGAGAGAGAGGGAGGGGGGACGGAGGGAGGGAGGAAGAGAAGGAGGGAGAGGGAGAGAGAGAGAGAGAGAGAGAAAGTCTTCCATCTGCTGTTTCCTGGTAGGAGAACTTGAGGGAATTCCTCTGCTAGGCTGTAGCTCCCATAATTGAATGCCCGAGCCAGGGCCAGGGCCAGGATATTCTTAGAATGCTACAGCACCCAGCATCCTATGTGTGAGCCTTGTCTGGGGGTGGGCCGAGCTGGGACAGTCTACAAGCACACACTGGCATGAGCAAGATCCACAATGGGGCTCAGGCCAGGCTGCGTTGGACCACAACACACACCAGTTCACATGAGGGTGTTGGGGTGGGGAGGGCAGGGGCCTGGCTGGGTTAAGCTGCTGCACCTGCCAGTCAGTGCCAAGACAGTGGGTAGGCCATCTCAGACCAAGCCACAGCACTCACTGGCATGTGTAAGGCCTAGCAGTAGGTGTGGGCCTGCTAGGGGAATTTCAGTGACTCATTTGTGGGGCTGCTACTTCCACTGCTGAGCATGAGAGCTGGGACTGGGGATGGGCTGGTCTGGAGACAGGCCAGGTTGAGCTAAGATACAACACCCATGACTGCACACGAGCCAGATGCATGCAGGACAGACTAGGTTAGGCTGCAGCACATGCTGGCACACACAACAACCGGGGCTGGGGGCTGACCTGGTGGAGTTTATGGGGAGTCACCCTGACTAGGCCACAGCAACCACTGGTGTGTGTGAAGACCAGGCCTGTGGCTGACTGGCCTGGGCTAGGCTGCAGCACCCAGCAGTTCACATGAGATGGGGCTTGGGGCAGAACTGACCAGGCAGCTGCATCCTCTGATTTGTGTACTGGCTGCTGCAGGTGATGTCTGAACACGACCCTGTACACACAACTCAAGTCTGAGGTCAACTCAGGTGAGGTTTCTTGGTGACTCCCCAACTAGATGGCTGGACTCCAACCCTGACGGCAGGGAAAATCATAATGTATGTGTCTGACCTTGGAGTGCATGTGTACTGGGCTTCCTCAGTTGCTGACATCTGTGCAGTTAACAGCAGGCCCACGTGCCCATGGGGAACATAACAGCCACCTCATCTAGGCCAGGAGAGGACACTGAGGGCCTCTGCAGAGGCTGGAAAGCAGGACCAGTCTCCTGAACAAGCTTTGCACCATGTGCCAGGGCCTGTGCATGCATTAAAGTGAAGTTAGTTAAGACTTTGGAAAAGGCAACAATGTCTCAGAAGAAGTATCAGAACCACTCAAGCAACACCCTCGGAACACCCAGTCTCCAAGCTCCATAAAAAGATGCTATTGTCACACTAACTACTGACACATTTTGTTTAAAAAAAAAACATTTATTTTACTTTAAAATCAGAGAGAGAGATTTGGGAAATTGCAGGAGCATGGGCACCATCTAAATACCACACCTGATACCCACCTGGACAGTTCCTTAATGAGAGTTGTCAGTGCCACTGTCCCTGCCCAAAAAATCCTATTTACACCACATGCTCTCCTCTGCTTGGCAGTCTCAGGTGCGGCCACTAGGGGAGACTGTTCCTGATTTACTGTCATGCCCCTGCACCAATGCAAGGCTTCAGGTGACCAAAGGAGTAACTGGAGTGCATGCTCTATGTTGCATCATGTGCTCCAGGACGCACTCCGTAGAAAGGAGCACCCATGGCCATGCCTCAGTAAGAAATTCTCACAAACCTAGCACCTGGAGTAACAAATCTGTTAGCTTACAAGTCAGAGGGGCACAGGTCAGCAGCCTGCAGTGGGTATACAGGGCTGGCTTCCCTCTGCAGGCCAAAGGACTGGCTTTTCCCAACTCTAGCTTCCTGCTAATGTCCCACATGGGAGGCAGTAGATGATGGCTCAAAAACTGGAACCTAGAATGAGTTCCTAGCTCCTGCCTTCTGCATGGCCCAGGCATTGGTTCTGGCAGACATTTGGCCGGCCAACCAACAAATAAAATATCTCTCTCACTGCTCTGACATTTTGTTTCACAAATTAAAACTATATATTATAAATATTCAAGCTCTGTGTCCCCCATAGAGGACACTGCTTGGGAAGTCTGCATTTGCTGACTAGGGAAAAGCAAGGTGTTAGCATGGACAGAAATGTTCACAAAGCAGTGAAAAGAGAAGTAGGTGAGTGTGCCTCCTGCCTCTCCCAGCAGTGACTCCAGAGCCCTGGGGAAGTGCTCCCCCTATCCCTCAGCTGCCCTTTGGGTTCCACACACGGGCAGGGTTCCAGCCTGACTGGTGGCAGGCCCTCAGCACCCAAGGCATCTCCATTCATGTGGATGGTACCTCCATACCACATGGTAGCAGCAAGCCTGGAAGATGTGGGGATGCAGGCTTCCAGGCATGGGTCCCCTTTAGAGGTCACCCACAGACAGGGAAGCCACCTACCCACCTCCTCAGGAAGGAAGAGTTGCGGGGAGGGGCAGGACAGGATTGATGACCTGAGGCTTACAGGCAACTAAGGCGGCCAGAGCCAGCTGCCCCTAGAGACCTGCAGGGCTTCACCTCTATTTTACAGGCAGGGAAATGGACACAGGGTGGAGAACATGGCTCAAGCCCTCCACTCCCAGTCCCATGATGAGCAGCAGGCAGGGTCCCTCCCTGCAGGAAACAGCTCCCGGAGGCTGACTTGAGACCCAACCCCTAGGCTGGGCAAGAGAGATTAATGGGGATGCTGAACCCTGAGACAAAGAAACCTTTATTCTCCAGTATTTCTTTGCAGCAAGAGAAAACAGACTAGGCATGATACCGCACCATCATCATCGTGAGGACTAAAGGGGAGAAGCATGGGAACAGCCTGGTGTGCAGGGAGCCATCTAGACTAGCCCATCACAGTGACAGACCCTGAGCCAGAGGAAGGGAGGGACCCTGCGGGTTGGTTTACGGGCTCCCCCGCCTGGGAGCTTTTGGAATTACAGCAGGCTCCAGGGGAAAAATTGTCCTGACAAGCACCTGGGCCAGGGGGAGGCAATGTGACCCCAAGGTGCACACTGCCCAACCACTCCAGATGCTCCCTCTGCCTGGGCATCAGCAGAGCAACTGAAGGTATAGACATAAGAAACAAGTCTGTGGTTAAAAAGAATTAGTAAGAACAGTCCCTTCAAAAATAGTAGAGAAGAACTTTACATACCTTGGACTAAACCTAGGCAAATACATGGAAGACCTGTACTAGGAAAATCAATAAACATAAATAGGAGATATTAAATGATGGATTAATTTTACCATGCTCCTGGATCAGCAAATGTCCACATTAGCAAAAAATTAAAAAGCAGATTCAATATGATCGCAATCAAAATCCCAATAACATTTTTCTGAGAGCTGGAAAAGAGGATACAAAAATTCATCTGGAAATACAAGAGACCACAAAAAGCAAAAGCTATCCTGAAGAATAAAAAACTAGAGGATTCCTAATTTCAGATTTTAAGATATACTAAAAGGCACTGGTCAGCAAAACAACCTGTTATTGGTATAAAAGCAGAGGAGAAGATCAATAGAACAGAACAGAAACCCCAGAAGTGAACCTACACATGTGCAGACAAATCATCTTTACGCACAGCTCACCAAGGGATAAGGTTGGTTTCTTCCACAATCACTGTTGTGCTAAGTGGATATCCACTAGCAGAAGAAACAAGATTCCCACCTCTCATTTTATATGAAAATCAACTCTAAATGATCAAGGACCTAAATCTACAACCAGAAACAATCAAATTAGTACAGGACAACACAGGAAGCACTCTACAAGACACAGGCACTGGTAAAGACTTCTTAGGAAAGTTACTCAAAACACGGTCGGTGAAATACAAAAATAATGGGACTAAGATGCGTGTTACAGTAAGAAAAAAGATCAACAAAGCAAAGAGGCAATCAGCAGAATGGGAGAAAATCTTCGCAGAATAATATCCAGGATTTATAAAGAATGCTACAAACATGACAACAGCAAAGCCAACAACCTTCTGAAGAAATGGACCAAGGAGGGTGTGGTGAAATGGCTCAGTGGCTGAAACCCCTGCCTTGCATGTGCCAGTATCCCATGTAGGCACCAGCTCATGTCCCCACTGTTCTAATGCCCATGCAGCTCCCTCTATGTGGCCTGGGAAATCAGTAGAGGATGGCCTAAAAGTTTTGGAGCCCTACACCCATATGGGAGACCCAGAGGAGACTCCTGGCTCCTTGCTTCAAATTGGCTCAGCTACGGCCATTGTGATGCTTGGGCAGTGAACCAGCAGTTGATTCTCACTGAGGCACCTGCTGAGCTGTCACCCCATGCATTATGACCAGCAGGACTCCACTGGCCTGAGCCACCTCCCCCACTCTGCCCAATTAATGCAGCAGCCTGTGCACTATTAACTCCACATCCCGTGCATGCCCAGTCTCCTCTTCATGGCACAGGGTGCACAGGCCTGGGGTTGGCTGCTGTGACACAATCCTGGAGGCTGGGGCACTGTATGTACCGTTGGGGATACACTCAAAACCTGGGAATGGGGAACAGGGTCAGCTGGATGGTGCCTTCCTCACACCCTGAAACTGATGTAGTCTCTCTCTCCTGTGGATTAATTTCATGGGATTGCAGTGCTTTCTGAACATGAAATTGGGTAGGAGCATGGGGCACGGTCAGGGTGGCAGGGTGGCAAGGTGGCATACCAGGATGAGCCGCCACCTTCAATGCTGACATGCCATATGGACATCAGTCTGAGTCAGAGATGCTCCACTTCAGATTCTCCCTGACAACAGCCTGAAGAAACAGTGGAGGCTGGCACGGTTCTCAGGCTCCTGCATCCACAGGGGAGACCTGGAAGAAGCTCCTGGCTCACTGCTTTGCATAGATCCAGTTGCAGCTGTTATGGCCATTTAGGGAGTAAACTAGGAAAAGGAAGATCTCTCTCTAACACTGCATTCCAAATAAAATCAACAGAAAAAACATTTTTTAAAATACATGTAATTTTGTAGCCAGGCAGATGGCCTAGAGGTTAAATCCTCACCTTGCATACACTGGGATCCCATATGGACAGTGGTTTGCATTCCTGCTGCTCCACTTCCCATCCAGCTCCCTGCTTGTGGCCTGGAAAAGCAAATTATGATCAAAAGCCTTGGGAACCTGTACCCACATCCCACATGGTAGTCCTGGAAGTAGCTCCTGGCTTCAGATCAGCTTAGCTTTGGTCATTATGGCCACTTAGGGATGGAAGAGCTTGCCCTTATCTCCACTCTATATATCTCCCTTTCCAATAACTAAAATATATAAATCTTTAAAAAGCTATTTTAGTGAGTTTTGCTATAATAAAACTCCTATCCTGTCAATTTCATTGTCTTATTTCCTTTATTGGGTGGTCTGTAATTAATGGAACCATATCTGCTTAGCTCTGGCTAACATTTTGTAGGAGTATTACCCGCTCAGTGGACTGATGCGTGGGTAACGTGGATTTCATGAGATTCAATGAATCTATTTTAGCCAGTAATCCCTGGAACAAATAACCTTACCATTCCTTTCCATTTTTGTGGCCACATGGCAAAGCCACTCATCATGGCACATGAACCAGTAAATAACTGAATTGCATTTTTTCCTCTGCAGAGCATCTGACAGCCAACACTGCAGCTTCCCCTTCTGCATGCTAGGCCAATGCAATCCCATCTACTTCTCTTAAGACAAGGCTGTCTGCTCCTCACACAGCTGTTACCATCCACTCAGTAACACCTTCTGCAGTGTGACTGATCCACCCGTGAACCAACAATTCTGCAAGGCAGGAGACCAGGCTGAGCTCCATTTCCACAGAGGGTATGGATTTGCTCTGCCCTCGGAATGCTTTCCGGCAAGTCTCTCTGCCTCATGAAGTTCCTCTGTGAGGAATCCACATTGTCCCTCGGTGGTCACATCCACTCCTTGGATATACCACCTCCAGGTCCACTGTTGGTCACTCTTGATTCCTGCCACTTCTGCTGAGGTGAACTTTGTTGTCCAATGCAGAACTGGCACGGCAGTTCTCAGGGTCACTGTAGTGCTGCCAGTCAGAGGCTCCACTGACTTAACGCTTCCTACATCAGCCATGTTCCTTTTGCAAAACTTGCATATTGAACAAAGGAATCTAGGGATTTTCTTTGGTCCAGACAAAACAAGGCTTAAATAACTGGTCACCCTGTCTCATGGTACATCAGATCTTCTCCCGTAGTTGGATAACTTAATTTCTGAAAAGCTTTCATATTACCCTTTAATTGTTAAAACCGAGGTGGTTATTCTTATGTTCATTCACAACTTTAAGCTTTCTTAGCCTTCTTGAAAATGGGTTTTAACAATAACCCCAGAGAAGGAGCAGAGGTGCACCCCATTAACATCTGTGCAATGAGGTTTTTCAGTCTTTTATCAACTGCTGATTTGTAGGATTTGTCTTCCTTTTGTTTACCATGTATTTTCTCAAACTTTGCCACTATATTCAGTTCAGTCACCTTGCACTGGGTAATTCTAGAATGCTTATAACTTCTATCAATAATCACTGGTTTTCCCTTTGCAAGATGTACAAGGATTGCACAATATCTTATCATATCATCATCTACATACTAATGTATGTAACAATGGCTGACTTACACTCTCTTAAAAAACAGATTTCTTTTTTTATGGGAAAACCAGATCAGATTTATGGAGAGAAGTAAGTTCAAAAGATCTCCCATCCTCAAATGGCCACGATGGACAGAGCTGAACCAATACAAAGCCAGTTTCTTCTCAGTCTCCCACATAGGTGCAGAGTCCCAAGGTTTTAGACCACCTTCTATTGCTTTCCCAGGCCATAAGCAGGGAGCTGGATGGGAAATGGAGCAGCTGGGACATGAACCAGTGCCCACATGGGATCCAGACACTTGCAAGGTGAGGATTTAGCTATTGAGCCATTGCACTGGGCCTATCAATCTGATAAAACTTGTATAAAAATGAGCTGTAATTGGAATATCAAAATCATCTTGAGTGACTGTCTAAAGTCCAACTGTATAACTTCCCATAAAAATGCATGTTCTCATTTTCTTTACCTTGTGATACAGCAAAGAACATGTCTGCTCTATTTGGAAACCTCCAGGCCTCGTGAGGAGAGTTCCTCCTAGGGGTTCTGTGTCCACACTACATGTGCAGTGCCTACATGTCTCTACCTTTGGGACAGACCAGGAGACTCACTGAGGAAGAAGCAAGCAAATGAAAAACCAGGACCACTTGCCTGTATCCACCCTTCCTATATCCTGTCTCCCCTCCCATCTGCCCACTCTTACTTACTCCAGACTCCTGGCTGTTCCCTTTCTCTCCAGGTTTGCCAGGTGCTGTCACTGTGCTTCTTCCATCTTTACTAGAATTTGGAGGCAGAACTCTCTCATTAGGTTCCTTTAAACAACTCAACTATCAACACTACAGAGTACACAGGCAGACCTGGGACATGAAGAAACTCCTACAGCAGGGCTACAACTTCTCCATGATGGAGCTGCTGCTTTGTTTGTGACCATCAGTAATGGCCACACTCCTACCTCCCACATTTCTGATTTGTGAAATTGCACCCTTCACAGCAAGGACAAATCAGTATTTGAAATGAAACAAAACAGTCATTGGGACATGGGAGACCATGGTAATGAGTTGTGTGTTTTATTAAAAAAAAAAAAAAACTGTTCTGCATATCGCTCCACCAGGCACTAGGCAGAGCACAGTCACAAAGAGACCAGTGGAGGATGACAAGCAACTCAAAAACAATGGCTGCCCTCTTGAACACACTTTCCAGCTTCCACAAATGCTGGGGATTAGTGCCGAGCACAGAAGTCACCAGGTGAAATGGTGATCATCTTTCTGAATGTAAAATTAGCAGATCCCCAAAAGGTGGTTGGCTTGAGGCTCATGGTCAAAGTATGAACCAAGCACATCATTTTAAAATTATTTTTAAAAGAAAATATTACTCTTCTGGAGAACAGGGGAGGGACATAAAATACTACATTTGACTTCTCCTGGATACACAGGAATAACCAACAATGCCAATGGTTTACAAGGCACCGTATATAAGGACATCAGGGGGCCACAGTGTAAATGCAGACTGTGAAAAACATCTGTCAGATATAGTGGGAGCAGGACCAAAATCTAAAAGATGCTTCTGAAATCTGACAGATACAACTGGTCTCATCTTGAGCAGGACACGAGTGTAGGGAGGGGAGGAGTGGGAGGCATGGGAACCCTCTCGATAGTGTTTCTGTTGGATAGAGATGGGCTATGTTACCCTGGCAGCAGAGGCAGGTGTCCACATTCACACCAGTTGACAGGTGAAGCACATCTCAAGGGACTTTCCAGCTCTCACAGAAGGATGTGCATGCAAATATGCCTGATGTATACACCTGACATACCCGGAGTCACACAGCACGTGGACTGAAGCTCAGCAACCTGCTTATCATCAAGTTAATTTTACTTCACAGGCTCCAAAACCATCATAAAGCTGAAGTTGACAACACTGCAAGCAGACAGCAGAGCCCTTCAAGATAACTGATCATTATCTCATGCACCCAACCAACAGATGAGGCCACACTCTGGTGAACAGAGGGTCAGGCCAGGTACAGATGTCCTGGCAGAATGCCACACCCAGCTTGTGTGAGTGCCCTACAATGTGGTACAACTGTGGACCACCTCAAAAAGGGGTCGGGAAATGAGACAACGAGAACAACTTACAATGAGATTTCTTTAAAATTCTTTGAACAAAATCAAGGTACTACTGATCAAAAACCAGTCATTAATCCTAAAAAGAAACTTCAACAGCAGAGAGCAGAACACATCACATCACATCCAAGCCTATTATCTCTGGCTCCCCACAAAACGGTGACTAATCAAAGCAAGTAACAGAATAACTCACATTTTCGATGAGCTGCGTCTTAGCATCAGGAATTCATTGAAGACATTGTGCAGGTGACAGTCTGTGCCTTTGGTTTCGCAGATAATCCCGTTTGCCTGCTTCTTCAGTTCATGCGTCCTAGACAGGGTCTGCTGGAGAATTCCCAGAGAAACTGCAGGAGCTGTTTCAAAGACAAGAACACACTGCATCAGTCATTAGACTCCTGTCTATTCCCCTCACAACAGGAAAGATGTTGGATGCTACATCTGTTGGATGCTACTCCCGAGGATGCCAAGATCTAGCAGTACTGGACGAAACCAGGATAGGGTCGGTGGGTGTTGGCCACGAATGCCTGAAGGACTCTCACAGTGTTACACGCTGGGCAGGCTGCAGAACCCCTGCTACCATTATAACTTCTCTCCATAGGCCCTTTAAGCCACCAAACTCAAACTCCTGGCTCCCACCATTCCTCTCCCCACACTTGGCACCTGAAGGTTGCTGCCCATGTCAAATTATTCTTGGCATGCAGGGCATCAAGGTTCTTCTCCTCCCTCCAAACCTCCAAGGCCTCCATCCCATGCCTGTGTCCAGTGCCAATAACCACAGCTGGATGCTCCTGCAGATCTCTCACATTGATTAGAGCCACCCCACACAGCATCTGACACCTGTGCCTGCTCGGCTCCTTGGCATGAAAGACATAAGTGGAACTGAACCTGGGGGCAACAGCATCATGAGCCCAGCTTGCCCAGTCCCAGTGAGGTCCTCTGCCCTGGCACGGCACCTCCAGCCCTATCCCAGCCCTTTCAAACCAGCATGGTGTCCCTCCACTTTTATCACCTGTGCCACACAGCTCACGTGTTTGGTTCTGTGGGGTTGCACTGTCCACTTGGACCCAGGGACTACAGTGCTCTAAAAACTGAGTCCCAGTGGCTAAGCTGTTCCTGAGGCATGATGCTGACATGGGACTTCAGCACACAGAAAACCAGGGTGTTCCTGCTGCTCCATCATCGTCCTGTGCAGGGAAAGACCATGGCCACCTGGGCCAACCATATCCAGCCCTAATGCAGTTTCTCCTGCCAGGCACAGCCCCTATGTCCCAGGATGGCCCACCCACCTGAGCCCAGATCCTCCAGCCCCAGCCTGGCCCCTAAATGTTTGCCATCCTGACCATACAGCACGCCTGGGGGTTCCATGCTGTTGCACAGTCAATCCATGCTCAGGGACTACAGTGCTCATGAAATGGAGTCCTTGCAGCCAATGATCCATGGACAAGGCACTGGCACCCTGGTGACCCTGGCACATTTCTGTCTGACAGCTGTTCTGCTCAGAGAAACCAGATGGGCACCTGGGTCGAGCCTGTCCAGCCCCAGTACAGCCCTTCTGCCCAAGCCCAGATGCTCCACCCCAGCTGGGTCCCCTCTACTTTTATCGTCTGTGCCGGGCTCACCTGGGGTTCCACGTGTCTGTACAGTCCTTTCAGGCCTAAGGCCCTTAGGCCAAGCTCATCCTGGGGTGTGACACTGGTGCCTGGGCCCCAGTACCCATTACACCATTGCATACAGAACACATGGCATGCTCCTGATGCTCCACAGGACATCCTGTTCAAGGAAAGACATGGTCATTTAAGCATTCCATGTCCAGCCCCAATGAGCCCATTCACCCAAGCCCAGCCCCTCTGCCTAGTCAGGCCATTCACTGACCTGGGACCCTCCAGTGCAGCCTAGCTCCAACATCCAGACACAGGCCCTCCACACCAGCCTGGCTTCATCCACTTTTGCCATCCAGCCTCAAGACACACCTGGGCTTCTGAGGGGCTATATGGTTTGTGCAGTCCCGGAGAACACAGCCATCAGTACAGAGTTCCTGCAGCCAAGCTGGTCCATAGACGGAACTCCAGTGCCTACATGGCCCGAGTGTGCCCCCATTCGATGGATGTCCTGTTGGAGAAGGACCTTGGCCAGCCTCAATCTGGTCCCTCCATCCCTAAAGCAACTCTTCCTCCCCAGCAGGGATGCTCTGTCCCAGCATAGCCCCCTTCACTTTGACCATCCACATCATGCGTTTCGGCTGGGGTTACACAGGGCTGCATGATCCATCTGGCCCCAGGTACCACAGTATTCTGGGAACCGAGTCCTGGCAGCCAAGCTGGTCCTAGAGCTTGATCCCAGCACTCAAACGACTCCTACGCCCATGTGACCTCAGTGCACACCTGCCTGGTAGTTTCAGTTAGGAGAAAAATCCACAGCCACCTGGGGTCAACCTGTCCGGCCCTTTGTGGCCCCTCCACCTAGGCATGAACACACCACCCCAACCAGGTCCCTATACCCCAACACTGCCTCTGCACCCCAGTCCAAGCACCCTTCCAGTTTTGCCATCCCAGAAGTGCGGCTTATTGAGGGTTCGAGAGAGCTATATAGTCGATTTGGTCCTAAGGACCTCCATGCTCCAGGAACGGAACCTGGACAGCCACGCTGGTCCTAGAGCATGACCGTGGGTCCAGACCCTGCATCCCAAACCAGCCCCTCAATATTTGCCATTCTGGTCATGCAGTTCCCCTGGGGGTTCACATGGCTGTATGGTACTTCACATACCAAGGACCACAGAGTTCGGAAAACCACATGCCAGCAGCCAATCCAGAATTGGGGCTTGACCTCAGCGTCCTGATGATCCCTGGACCCTCCTGCTTAAAGGTTGTCCTGCCATGGAAATAACATGGCCTCCTAGGTCCAGCCTGTCCAACCCCTGTGTGGCTGCTCCACCCCTTCATGCCCCAACATCTCAGCTCTGCCCGGACTGGGCCCTTCCACTTCTATCTTCCCAACCATGAGGCTCACCTGACTCTGCAGGGTTTCACAGTCCATGTGGGTCCAAGGAGCACAGTGACCCAGGAATCAAGTCCCAGCACCCAAGCTGGTCCTGGGCATGACCCTGCCACCCAGAGACCCCAATACATACAGAACCCCATTTTTGGTACTACATCCTTTTTAGGAAAAGATCATGGCTGCCTGGGTCTATTATTTCCAGCCCCAATGCAGTCCCTTCTGTGAGTACAGACCCTTAGCCCCAGCTTGGCCTCTCTGCCTGAGCCTGGCTGCTCCAGCCCCAGTCCAGCCACCCCAACACAAAGCAGCATCCCACACCAGCCTGGACCCTCAGGCCCTGCCCCTGCACCCCTCCACTTTAGCCATTCTAGCCACACGGGTCGCCTGGGGTTATGAGTGGCTGCATGCCCTGTCAGACAGGTCCAAGCAACACAGCCTTTGTCAAACCACATTCCCAACAAGCTCATTTGCAGACATTACCCGAGTACCCTAAGCCCCTGACAGACACCTCCACTTTCCCCAAACTGGCCAAGCAGCTCACCTGCAATTCCTCGGGTCTGCAATCTGTCCCTGCCCAAGGACCTCTGTGTCCCAGGGACCAAGACCTGACAGCCAAGCTGGTCCTGGGGCATGAACCAGGCACCCACATGATGCAAGTCCCTTAGCCCTGTCCCCGCCCCTCGGCTCCAGCCCAGAGCCCCTACACTTAGGCCATCTCGAAGGCATGCTTCAGCAGGGGCTCCCCAGGGCTACACAGTCCACTCCGTGCTCTGGGTACCGACCATCAATAGCCACACTGGTCCTGAGGTGTGACCCTGGTGCCCATGGGACCCCAGTGCCCACACGACCCTCTCTAGACCCGCTGCCTTAGCCGGGCCCCTCTACCCCAACCCAGCCACAAGGATAACCTGGGATTCACAAGACTGTGCTATCCATCAGTGCTCAAAGACTTTAGCACTTGGGAAGCAGAATTCTAGAGCCAAACTGGTCCTGAAGTGTGACTCTCGCAGCCTCCTGCTGAAAGATCCTGTTGGGAAAATAACACGGTTCAGTCTGTCCAACCCCAAACTAGCTCTCCTGCCCAGTGCAACACCTGAGCCTCAACCAGGTTCCCCAACTTCTACCATCTAAACCAGGCTACTCACCTCCTTTCTAGGGGGCTGCATTGTCCGTCCCACCCCAAGGACCCCAGTGCTCAGGAACCAAGTTACGGCTGTTGCTGGTCCTGCACAAATGCGACCAAGAGCTCACATAACCAAATCCTACATATGTCCACAGTGTACACACGACACAGTGTGCCCCTGCCATGCAGCCCTCTATTTGGGAGAAAACTGGGAGCAGAGTATAGCACTGTATATAGAATATAGCATAGCACAGCTCATACCATACAGCATATAGCATAGCATACAATATCATAGCACAGCACACCATACCATACCAAACCATACCATAGCATAACACCCCACAGCATACCATAGTACAGCATAGCATAGCATACCATACCATAGCATACCATAGTATATGATAGCATAGCATAGCACAGCATAGCTTTAAGCATAGCATAACAGAGCACAGCATAGAATAGCATAGCCTTAAGCATAACATAGCCATAAGCACAGCATAGCCATAAGCATAGCACAGCGCTAAGCATAGTATATCACAGCCATAAGCACAGCATAGCCATAAGCATAGCACAGCGATAAGCATAGTATATCACAGCCATAAGCATAGCCATAAGCATAGTATAGCCATAAGCACAGCATAGTATAGCCGTAAGCATAGCGTACAATAACCATAAGCGTAGCATGACCATAAGCATAGCCAAAAGCACAATATAAAGCATAACATAGCCATAAGCATAGCATAGCATAACCAAAAGTACAGCATAGCATAACCATAGCATAGCCAAAAGAATAACCTAGGCAAAAGCATAGCCATAAGCATGGCTTAGCCAAAAGCACAGCCACAAGGATAGTCGTAAGCATAATAAAGCCATAAGCATACCATAACTACAAGCATAGTATAGCCATAAGCATAGCTCAGCCATAAGCATAAACACAAGCATAACATATAATAGCAAAGTATAGCATACAACAACAACAACCACCTCAAAAAAAATGACGAAAAAGGAGCTGAGGCTGGGGACATGGGTGATCTGGAGTGGCTGGGTCATCACACTGCACCAGCCAGGACCGTCCTTCCCAGCCTGTCCAAGCCGGAAGCCTCCACTCTAGTCCGGTGACCTCCACCCCATCTGTCGGGAGCGGGAGCCCTCTGTCCCATCCAGGAACCCTGTGCCTCAGCCTGGTGACCCTTAGTCCCAGCTAGGTGACCCTCAGTCCAGCTGGGAGCCCTCTACCCAAGCCAGGTGACCCTTCATCCCAGCCAGGTGACTGCCCGTCCCAGCCCAGTGACCCTCTACCCCGGCCCAGTGACTCTCCGCCCCAGCCCGGTCAGGTGCCTCTCCACCCCAGCCCGGTCACCCTCTACCTCGGTACCCTCCACCCCAGCCCGCTAACCCCCTGTCCTAGCTGCGAGCCGTCCACCCTGGCCCGGGCCCTCAGCGCTGACTAACCCAGCCCAGTGACCCTCCACCCCGGCCTGGAGCCCCTCCATCCCAGCCCAGGCCCTTAGCACTTACTATCCCAGGCCGGTGATCCTCCACCCCAGCCCGGTAACCCTCCGCCCCAGCACGGTGATTCTCCACCCCAGTCAGGTGAACTTCCACCCCGGCCCGGTGCCCCTCTGTCCTAGCTGCGAGTCCTCCACCCCGGCCCGGTGATCTTCCACTCCTGTCAGGTGCCCCTCCACCCTGGCCAGGTGCCCCTCCACCCTGGCCCGTCGCCCCTCTGTCCTAGCCTCGAGCCCTCCACCCCGGCCCGGTGACCCTCTGCCCCAGCCGGGAGCCCTCCGCCCCAGCACGGTGATCCTCCGCCCCAGCACGGTGAACTTGCACCCAGACCCTGTGCCGCTCAACCCGCCCGGTGCCCCTCTGTCCTACCCGCGAACCCTCCACCCCGGCCGGGAGCCCCTCCACCCAGACCCGCTGACTCTCCACCCCGGCCGGGCCTCCACACTGACTATCCCATCCGCGGCTTACCTGGGCTTCCTTGCATCTGCTCACCTCGGAGTCCGGGCGTCGACTGAACTGTGAGTGACCCTGACGCTTGCGTGACCCCAGCGTGTGTGTGACCCCGTCGTCAACGCGGGAACGTCACCTATGTGACCCCAGCGTGTTCAGCAATGGCCGACTTCCAGTGCGGCCAGAAAGGAAAAACTGAGGAGCGCTAAACTGTAAGTCAGTGAGAGAATCTTCGTCTCTGTCTAAATTTCTAACAAAATTAAAATCTTAAAGAAAAAAAGGCAATGGAGATCCAAGGCACTGGTCGGGGCCGCTCGGAAGGCCCGGCCGCCTGGAAGGGGAGGGGGTGGAGGAGCCTTCGCAGGCCCGGGTCGGGGGACACTGGGGTGGGCCCGGCCGCTTGGGCTGGTAGGGGGTGGGAGGGCGTTCCCCGGTCGGGGTTGGGGTGCGCCTTCCCTGGCTGTGGTCGGGCCGCTGGTAAGGGTAGGAGTAGGGGCGCCTTCCGCGGCCCGTTTCTGGGGTCCTCCCCCCAGACTCCTGGGGGTGGGGCGTCTGGGCGCTTTTTCCAACCCAGATCGCTGGCCACTTTTAGCGGCTCCCGGCCACCTGGAAGGGTTGGGGTGAGGTCATTGTTCCCGTCTGGGTCAGGACACCTTCCCCAGGCCAGGTCGAGGGGGGCCTAGGGCGGGCCCCCAGTCTCCTGGCTTCCCGAGAGGCCCTGGTGGGGTGGGGGCTCTTGCATGGCCTCTGGCCATCTGGAAGGGTAGGGGGTGGGGGCACTAAATCTGATGCTTCCTTGCACCTGCATCCTACATGTGGGCGGCAGTTCAAGTTCCTGCTGTTCCATTTCAGACCCAGCTCCCTGCCTGTGGCCTGGGAAAGCAGCAGAGGAAGGCCCAAAGCCTTGGGACCCTGCAGAAGAAACTCCTGGGTTTGGATGGATTCAACTGGGGCCATTCTGGCCATTTGAGGAGTGAACCAGCAAAGGTAAAACCTCTCTTTCTGTCTGTCCTTGTCTCTATAAATCTGCTTTTCCAATAAAAATGTTAAAGATGTTTTTATTGATTAAGATAATTTTTTTTTCTGCAGATGGAGTTGCATAGGGAGGGCGAGACAGAGAGACAGGAAAGGGAGGGATGAGGGGAGATGGGGTGGGGAGAGGCAAGAAACCAGGGCAAGGAATGAGATATTCACTTATATGTGTGTGTGAATGTAGGTGTCTACATGTCTGTATTTTAAAGGTATATATTTATGTATTTATATGTGTGAATGTAGGCATTGTGAGTTTTTACTTGTGTGTTCATGTGTTTAGATATGGGCAAGGGGCGTGGTTGTGTGAGGGGGCGCGGGTATAGAGGGGACATGGGGGGACAGGAGAGAAGGGAGGAAGAAGGGGAGAGAGGGAGACGGGGAAGGAGAGACAAGGGGAGACAGGGTGGGGAAAGGGAACCAGGGCAAGGGATGGGGTACTCACTCATGTATATGTGTGTGAGTGTAGGTATGTATATGTATATATTACAAAGGTATGTATTTATGTGATTGTGTATGAATAGAGCCATGTATGAGGTTATATTTGTATTTGTGTATTCATGTGTTTAGATATGGGGAAGGGGCGAGGGTGTGTGTGGGGGGCTCAGTTATTGAGGTGACAACTGGGACAGGGAGAGGAGGCAGCCTGGCCTGAGCCCCATTGTGGATCTTGCTCATGCCAGTGTGTGCTGTAGACTGGCCCAGCTCGGCCCACCCCCAGACAAGCCTCACACATAGGATGCTGGGTGCTATGGTCAGCTTAGAATGTCCTGTCCCTAGCCCTGCATCTGGCATTCAATTATGGGAGCTGCAGCCTAGCAGGGGAGTTCCTCAAGTCCTTATCAGGCCTGTTCCCAGCAATGGATCTTATGGATTTTATGTATGCCAGTGGGTGCTGCGGCCCAACATGAGACGGCCAGTCCCCAGTCCTAGCACTCATCGGCAGATACTAAGGCATAGTACAACTGCCACTACCTATTCTGACCTTTGCCACAGCCTTGCCCAGTCTTCCTAACTCCCAGACGTTGTGTTCGTGTGATATAGTGGATGCTGCAGCTTTGCCTGTCCCACATCCATCTTGGCTCTTGCAAGTATGAGTGGGTGCTGGAGCCCAGCCCATTCTGGCTTGCCCCTGACTTAGTCCACATGTATGCTGTGTTACAAATGGTGTTTCAGCCTTGCCCAGCCTGGTCTGCCCACATCCCCAACTCTTGCACTCACCAGTGGGAGCTGCAGCCCAGCAGGAGAGTAAATAAAATACCCCTACCAGACCTGTTCCCAGTCCCATGTTCTGCTTGTGCTGATGTGTGCTTCAACCTGGCCTGGCGTGGCCCACCTGCAGTCTCGGCTATCGCTGGCAGGTGTTGCAGCCTAGCAGAGTCAGGCTCACCCTACACTGTGTCCTGACTTCCTGTGCATGCCATCAGTTCTGTGGCTGGCCTAGCCTGGTCTGTCCCCAGAACCTGTCCCCACAGAAACTGAGGAGTAAAGAAGAGCTGCCTCATGTGACCCACCCCCAGCCCTGGCTCCTGCGCTCTCCAGCAGGAATGCAGCCTAATAGGGAAGTTCCCCCAAATTCTCCTGCCAGGGGGCTCCCAGCCTGACCTCACACATGCTTGGGGGGGCATCAGTGTCGTTCCTTGGTTTGGTCTGGCCTCAGTCCTGGCCTTTGCCTGTACCAGCAGGTGCTGCAGCCTGCTCCACCTCCCCTCTTCCCAGCTTCAGCTCCTGCAAGTGTCAGGTGGATTCCTGTCTGTGAGTTCTGTGGTCCAGCCTTGCTCAGCTCACCTCCACCATGAGTTCTCTGGGTAAACTTGTGGGCCTTTTGCAACACTCAGGGAATCTGTGTAGCAGCTGTGTTCGTGGGGGGTAGGGAGGATCCCAATATCAAAGGAAACATGTTCAAAGCAAACAATTTATTATCAATATTTGAACAAACAATTAAAAGAATCAATCAATATTAAATCACCAAAGGTCCTAGGTTTCTTCCTAATGGTGGAGTGGTGGGTAGCCAGAGGAATTCTGGTCTCCAGCAAAACATCATCTCCCTCCTCAGGGAAGTGGGTGCTATCTCCAACAATGACTCCTCCTCCTCAACGAAGTCTTCCTCCTCCTCTTCTACAGGTTCCTCCTCCATGAATCCTCCCCTCCTCTTTCACAAAGTTCTCTTCCTCCTCCTCCACAGGCTCCTCCGTAAATCCTTTTTCCTCCTCCTCTTCTTCCTCCTCCTCCACAGGCTCCTCTGTAAATCCTTTTACCTCCTCCTCCTCTTCTTCCTCCTCCTCCACAGGCTCCTCCATAAATCCTTTTTCCTCCTCCTCCACAGGCTCCTCCATAAATCCTTTTTCCTCCTCCTCCACAGGCTCCTCCGTAAATCCTTTTTCCTCCTCCTCCTCGTCTTCTTCCTCCTCCACAGGCTCCTCCGTAAATCCTTTTTCCTCCTCCTCCTCTTCCTCCTCCTCCTCCACAGGCTCCTCCATAAATCCTTTTTCCTCCTCCTCTTCTTCCTCCTCCTCCACAGGCTCCTCCGTAAATCCTTTTTCCTCTTCCTCCTCTTCTTCCTCCTCCTCCACAGGCTCCTCTGCCATAACTTCCTCCTCCTCTTCACAAAGTTCTTTTTTTCCCCCACAAAGTTGTGCTCCATATCTTCCTCCTTTACATTTTCCTTTGCAACCAACTGGCTGCACAGCCTAATATGATTCATGGTGACAGGTCAGGATAGGGGGACACGAGCTCCGGAGGGGAGCCTTGTCCAACATGGAGGCCTCAGAATAAACAGAGGGCAGGCTTCTGGTCAGCCTAGGCTGGGCACATAGGGGGCTGGCACCCTCCTTCAGGAGCCCAACAGCATCCAGCTGCCCTGTGGATTGAGCAGCAACAATGCCCTCAAGCTGCTGCTCTCTCCTCATGGGGCTGGCCCAGGGGGCTGGGACAGCCTGGCTGGGGGCCAAGGAGCCCTGCTGGCTGGCCAGGTCAAGGCGCTCGCAGACTGTGCCTCTGGTAGGCAGCTCGGGGTTTGACAGGCAGCGTCTTCCGAACAGCAATCCCCTCCCCTGCAGGCTCCGTGGGGATGCGGGGCAAGAGCAAATCAAAGATGCGGAAGAGGTCTCAGACAGGGCTGGGGTCGAGGGCCCTGGGGAGGCATCGTCCTCATTATATTCCTCCTCGTCCTCTTCATGTATGGTTTCAAGCGGCACAATGGCGCACAGCAAGCTCGGAAAGCGAGGGCGCACACCATCCTCCTCCTCCTCAAACTCCTCCTCCAACTCCTCAAACTCCTGCAACTCCTCTTCATCCTCCATAAATTCATCCTCCTCTTCCTCCTCTTCTTCCTCCTCCACAGGCTCCTCCTCTTCCACAAAGTTCTCTTCCTCCACAAAGTTGTGCTCCACATCCTCCTCCTCTACATCCTCTTCCTCCACACCCTCCTTCTCCTCCTCCACCTGCTCCTCCTCCTCCACCACGCTTCCTTCCTCTTCTGGCTCCTCATCACTATCATCATGAAAGGGCACTTTGACTTTGACGAGCCCGCGCCGGAGTGGGCCTGGCGCATCTGGCACGGTGTGTTGGGGTCCTGGGAGGTGTGTGGCATGTATAGGCGCCGAGGCACCCTCAGGGCACCCCTGGCCATGTGACTGTGGATTGCTCTCCTCAAGACTCCCCATCTCCTCCTCTGCATCTTTCTTTAGGTTACTTGAATCCCCAGGGGGCTCCTGGCATGAAGGAGCTGCAGGTTCAGGGTGACGCCCCTTGCTCTCCTGAATGCTGTTCTTTCTCCTCAGGGCCATAGATGGAAAGATGTTCTTCAGTGAGATTCGGGCACGTCCCCTGGTTGGGCTGCCAACTGCTTCAGGTTTTTCTGGGAGGAAAACAGGCGAGTTTTGCTTTACCAGACACCATACGTGGCCTGCAGGGTGCACTGCCCTAACTTGATCAGCGGGGTCCCTGTCACCTGGTGTGATGCTCAGCACACGCTTTAGGCTGCTGAGCTCAGAGGGAAACATGTGTGCAGCCAGGCCTAAGTCAGTGTAGGGACACCGCTGGCCCAGCCGGACAGCTCCCCAGGGGTGTAAGGGCCCTGAGCACCCTGCCCCACTCTCTGTTGTTTGGGGTACCTGCCATCCATTCAGGACTCAGTGGAGTTCTTGTTGCCTGATACATCAGGCTTTCTTGTACCCTGACATGGAACCAGCTTAGTGTGACTGTCTGTGTAACTCCTAAATGGCTAGAATGAACTGACCCCTCAGGTGTTGGTGGTCAGAGCTGGGACTTTGGGACAGCAAGGAGATCACACAAAGGCCCTCAGTGACAGGGGATGCTCTCCTTTAAAGTGTGCCTGGGTACATCCAGCATCCTCTGCCTTTGGGACTCTGTTCCCCAACGACACAGCAGTGACCCCTTCTGGGAGACTCCCCTGCTGGGAGACTCACCTCACTGCCTCTGCCACATGAAGACATAGAGACGGCACCAGCTGGGAGGCACAGCTGGGCCTCACCAGTACCTGCTCTGCAGCCTTTCTGTGCCGCATGGCTGACATGGGCTCAGACCACCTATGGAAGCAGCAGCCGTGGACAAGCACAGGGACTCTCCAATCGCCACACACAGCAGGATGGTGATGCTGGTCATGCTGCCTCTGTGCCCTCAGAGACAAGGGCACCATTGCCCTCAGCTGCACTCTGGGTTCTGCCCTGGGACCTGCAGTCCCTCCCTCTGGGTCTGAGCTGCTCTTCTGTGTAGGATTTGATGCCCACAAAAGGGTGACCTGGGCCCATTCCAGGTCTTCTCCAGTAACTGCAAGAGATGGAGCAACTGGCTGCTTTCACCCTCAGGGCCCAGGGTTGGCCACAGCCAAACTTCCCTGTAGCCAATCCTACATGCAGGTGGGAGTCCTGCCACACCTCTGTCCTATGAGGATCCTGGGAGTTCAGCTGTGGGCATCAGGCTTTGCACCTGTGTTGGGGCCAGTGAGGGAAAGACTGCCCCTAGGGCCGAAAGGGACACTGCCATCTGGCTGAAGAGCAGGGCATCTGGGCTCCAGGGTGCAGTGAGCCAAGGGCCTGGGTCCTCCCACTGCTGACACCCCCAAGGCAGAACGGGCTGCCTGAAACCTGCTCTGGGCTCACCTTCAGCAGGCAGGGGGCATTTTAGCTTGGCTAGCTCCCGCTTGCAGTCCTGCAGCTTCTTGATGACAACATCATCGTCCAGGGTCCAGGTTTTCTTCAGTGTCTCCTGGAGGAACTCCTGAAGGTCATCCCCAGACATTGACAGCAGGCGCTCTAGGCATGAGGGAGGGTGTCATGCTGGGAGGGGCCACATGGATGACCTAGCACCCACGGCTTCTATGACCCCTGTCTCTGGCCTGTGCAGGGGTTGGGTGAACCGTGGACACCAATGGGTGTCAATCCCACCATGGAGGTGCCACACTCCAGAGGAATGACCTTGGCCAGGCCTCCCTATGGGCTGTGCTGGACTGAGGTTGAGATGACCTTGGGTGCACTTAGAGTCCCCCAAAGGACCCTGGGCGGTCAGAACAACTCATCAACACCCACGTCCTGCTCACTGTGCATTAGCAAGGGACCCCGGCTCCTCTACCCCCAATGCCCTGGCCTCTTCAAGTCCATGAGAACTTACTCTGATGCACCTTCAATGCCACATAGGCCATCGTGGTAAGCATGTGTTGTCCCTCCAGCAATAAATTGTCCCACAGTCTAATTGCCAGTGAAAATGGCACCTAGGAAGAGCAGGTGTGAGAGGACCTCACCCATCCAGGGCTGAGCAGATCCCCCTAGGGGCTATAAGATGGGCAGTGCCCATGCCCCAGCACAGCCACACACCCCAGGAGGCTGCCTACATGAAGCCATAGGATCCTGTGTGAGGGTCTCATTTCATTGCCAAGTTGGCCATGTCTGTCAGCCACATCTGAGACCACTGAGGATCCCACAGCCTAGGGAGAGGAGGGCAGAGGCCTGGCCAGCACACCCAGTACTCTGGCGCCCACCAACACTGCTCTGTGCACTTTGGAGACCACACTGCAGATGCCAGCATGCCTGTGAGCTGCTTGAGGGGTCAGCGCTCCTGTGGGCTGGCTCCCAGGTAGCCTTCCAGGAGTGAGGCCTGGGCAGCTCAGCTACACACTGGGGTGGATGCCCAGGCCTCGAGCACCTTCTCTCTCCTCCTGGAAGATGCTGGGCTTTTCCAGGTTTCTCTCAATGTATGTTCTCCCTTCCCTGCTGCCCTGGAACCTCAGCCTCTACCTGGGCAGCCCCCTGCAGGGCAGAATCTGACTTGTGTGCACAGCAGGGTGCCTCCTGGGTGTCTGCTGGGCTGGAGGAACTCAGCCCTGCTGTCAGAAACTGGACACAAAGTGAGGGGAGGGGGTTGTGGCAGCCAGGCACTGGGCATCAATTGCCTTGGGCAAAGGGTCCCCAGGACACTTACAATCTCTAGAAAGCATTGTGTAAACCAGTGCTTGGTGATGCTTCTAAGGCATATTTCCTGCTCCTCCTGAGGAACAGAGAGGGGGAGGTGAGGGCGGGGAGCAGGCCTGGAACTCCCCCTGGCCTGAGCCCTTGGCAGGGCCCCAGGGTGCAGGAAGCCCAGCAGCAGGTGCATGAGCACAGGCTCCTGAAGGGAACCTCCCCTCCAGCCCCTTTCCTTCAGGAGAGAGTCTGTTAAATCTCTGCCAGCTCAGGGGACAATGTGCTGGGAAGTGAACCAAATGCCCACGTTGTTGCAGGCCCAAGCAATTAATAAAGGCCTTGTTTGTGATGTGGCTTCCCCTGGTCCCAGGCACCCCCTATGGCCCCCATCTGTGTGCAGAGCCCCCCAGAGCAGGCAAGTAGGCGCTTTACTCACCAGGTGTTTTTCAAGAGCAGGGAGTGCCTGGTGTATGATATGTTGCAGACGCTTCTGCAGGTCTTCCAGTTTCCCTGACCCCGGTTTGTAGATATCTGAGTAGGATCAGGCCCCAGCCCTCCAATCAGAGCCTCTCCCAGGAGAAGCCATTGGCCTAGGGTGGGGTCTTCCTGAGCATCTAGAGGGGAGGGAGGCTATCACAGGGCAGGAGGGAAGACACCTGGCTGGGGCAGAGGAGCCACAGGGGAGGCGGGTGCAGGTGGGACTGTGTGGAGCCCAGGCCAGGCTGCTCCTGCTGACAGCTGGAATGCCACAGCCAGTGTAGGTGCATCAGGACCATTTGACCATACTGAAGTGAAGAGGGGTGACCCATCAGGGGATGTTGCCTGCTGGGGTTACTTGGAGTGGGTCAGTGGGTGAGTGTCTGAGTGGACAAGTGTAAGGCAGGAGGGCCAGTTGGGACCCAAGAGATACCTGTTCAAAGCCATAGCCTGGGGCCTTTGGGAGATGGGAAATGGGACTAAAGTCTGACACTGGCGCACTAGGCTGTGTGACAATCAATGGATTTGCATGCCCTGGGCCCACCACACCCACTCTACGCCCACCAACCTTTCAACCCATATTTTTGATCTTCCATAATTTGTACTAGGGCCCAGAAGGAATCTTCCTCGTTCATCCACATTAGCAGCAATGCCGCTAGATGGCTTAGGCCCTTGCGATAGCCCACCTCCTGTAGAAGCACAAATGCGCATCAGTGTGACACCCTACAGCTTGTCTGTCCTCATGTGCCACGGGACCTTCTCCTGAGAATGTTGAGGGTTCACGCCCAGCTCTGCTACTGCTACATGGGGGTTGTGACCTCCAGATTTGGAGCACACATGAGATCCCAGTGTCCTGGGAGAGAATCCCACAAGGCCTGGGCTCAGGCAGTGCCTGGGGAAAACCAGAGCCAAGGATACATGTACCCGCTCCCCCAAGACACTATGGTGTGGCAGGCTGCTGCTGGCATCCAGGCTCCACCCGTACAGAAGCCCCTATGGGTGCTCTAGTGGGCATCATTTCAGACAGGAGGGAGAAGCGCCAGGGATTGGCTCACTAGGCCCAGGGCTCAGATTGTCTGGATATCACTCCCACAGTCACAAGGCAGGGTGTCCAGGTGAGGTCAGGAAGATGGGGAAGCCCAGACCTCGCTGCTATCACCTGAGGAGTCTGGCACCAACTCCCCTCATGGGAATGTTCTGTGAGGGTTTGCAAGGTGATAGAACTGTGTGGAGTGGAATTTAGGCCAACGACACCTGTCGCACACCTGATGGGTGCAATGGCATCAGGAGGACCCAGACTCAACTGTGATGACCACACCACAGTCACACAGCTTGCCTATCATCCTTGTGCAATGCTGGTACTGAGGAGCATCCCCAACCCTGTCTACTCCTGAGATATGCAGAGCAGTTCAGTAGGATGGCACCTCTTTTGTACCCAGGGCTTGAGGCTGGGTCCACAAAGCCTGGGCTCTACCGCTTGCTCTCAAGTTGTGGAAGACAGAGGCCCCCTCAGTGTGGCCTTGATTCACTGTGACAGAGACCACCTGGGTGGACACTCCAGGGAGCAAGACCAGATAGCTTCTCCCAGAATACTTACGGGGTCATAGTAGGAGTAAGTTAAGAGGACTTGAAACAAAGCTTGTTGTCTAGAAAAGAGAGAGAGGAGACTGTGCTTTCGAATCCTGGGGAAGTGTGCATGTCTGGTGTGTGTTCACATGGAAGGTGAGTGTTATCTTTGTGGTGTGTTCTGAGTGCTGGAACCCCTGCACATTCCTCCCAGCAATGACCCAGAATGACTGTCCTGTCCCATACTCAGCAGTTAGAATGGGTTCATTTCTCCCATTCCAACAGGATGCACTGGTGCCACCTGGTGGTTAAGCACTAAGCAGGTGTGTATATGTTAGGCAGGTGGATTCTGTGTGCTGTCCTGGAGTGTCCCTCCTAGCCCGGGCCCACATCCAGCAGAAAGGCTCTTGCTTGCCTTCTTTATCACTGAGGCTTAAGATCTCTCTATTAAATGAATCAGATCTTCATTTTAGATATTTTACAAGTATCATCTCTGTCTCTTTTCACTTAATTCCATAGTGTCTTTTGGAAAGTAAACTGTCCAATATTATGAAGGCCAAGGCACCCATTGGTTTTTCTGATGTAAATGACCCGTGCTTTAGGTTTTTACCCAGAGTTCCCAGGGACCCCTGCCCCTCCCTGTCCCCAGGGCCCCTGCAGCCCAGAGGCCTTACTGTAGTCCAAACCGTGGCTCAAACATGACATTATTTCGGAATGTCCACAAAATATCCACGTCGATCTCTTGAACGTGGTCTGAGCAGAGCCTGGCCCTCTCTTTCAGTTGCTGCAGAGTGGGGCAAGGGGGAGAGACCAGCCTCAGTGCCTGCCACGGGCCCACCACCACTCAAGCACCCCACGTCCACAGCAGCTCTTCTGGCTCATGGGGAGAGTTCCCTGAGGAAGCTCACTCCCCTGTGGGTCCAGACAGAACCAGCTGAGGGCCCCTAGCACACGTGACCATGCTCTCATTCCAAGCAGTCTCTTCACCAGGAACCTGCACCTGCTCTGGGCCTTCCTGTGGCCAAGCAGCTGGGTGGCCCAACAAGGAGGAGGGCTGTGCCTCCAGCAGATGTGCAGGTGGCCAGGCCCAGCAGAGTCTATGGAGATGAGCAGGAAGACTGAAGCAGGATCCAGAGAGGAAGGCCAGGGGAAGGGAACCCTAGGCCCACCTGAAGGGCCACTCAGCCTGGGCTTCATTTGTCCACCACATGAGAGCCACTGGCTCCTGGCCAGGCCTGAGAAGGTGGGCCACCTCAGGCTGAGGGCCCTGGCATACCTCGTATCGCCCTGGGTTCTGGGTCTTCCTCTTTTGTATGTCCAAGATCATAGACCAAGCCTCCCCACGCACCTCGGCGGGGATGCCCTTGGACACTCTCCTATGAAACTGCAGGAAAAAAAAAAGGGCTGTGGTGAGACCCCTTCCCAGGCCCACCTTGGGGAGTATGCAGGGTGAGGGGGCATGCAGGGGAGGCTGTGAGCTGTGTGGATCCACCTAGCCCTTCCTGGATCATGACTCACAATGACTTGGCCCCACAGGCCCTGCTTTATGCTGACTCCTGCCTGTGGGGCAACAGGATCCAGCGCAATGGTGACACTGGATTTTCATCCAGGTCAGTAATGTGTGTGTGTGTGTGTGTGTGTGTGTGTATGAGAGGTACAGAAGACCCATGTCCCCTTTGAGACAGAACAGTGGCCTTGGGCCTGTGAGAGGCAGGCGGTGCCTGACAGCCACAGGGGCTGCTCAGCCCAGCTCTGTCCCAGGTTCCCCAGCGGCCCTCCTCTCCCAAATACCTTTTTGCTGCTGCAGTATTTAGCATAGTTTTTAATCATCTTAATCCATTTCTGCAGTCTGCGGGCTGCCTGGAATTTATACTGGAAAGAGAGACAGGAAGGGGTGAACCAGGGGCTGGCTTCCAAGTGTGGCCCCCTTGGGTACATCACAGGAGCCCTGTGGGCACCCAACACAAGGAGCCAGAAAAGATGGAAGCCGTGGATGCAGGCTTTGTAGCTAGGGGAGCCCCGGGGGACTTGCCTCTGATTACAACACAGCCCATGCACAACTGAGACCCCCGGATCCCCAGTCACATTAGGGGACCCCTGGATCCCCAAACACAGGACCCACAGGCCTGCCAGTACTACCACCCATACAGCCCAAAGCCAAGGTCAATGTCCTACCTTCTCTCCAATGGTGTCATTGTTGGGAAGTTTCTCACTGAAAGGTAAAAGAGAAAGTCATTAAATGGGTCCCAAACCAAGCACTGTTCCTCTCCCAGGCAAGGCCAGGAAAGGACCAGTGTCACCCTCCTCCTGCCTGAAGCTCAGCCCAGGGACTGAGAAGGGACAGGGGAGGTGGCCACCCTGCTGGAAGATGCCTAGCAGGCCTTGGTGACCGGGCATACAGGCATCCCAGGGCCAGGCAGGGATGCTTTCTGTCCCTGGGGCCCAGTGCTGTCATCAGGCACATGCTCCCCTGCGATACATGAAAAAGAAGAAAGGGAGATAGAGAGTGAGAGACTGACAGACTGACTTCCATCCGTGGTGAACCAGGACAAGGTCAGGGGCCAGGAACTTAATTCGGTTCTCCCAAATGAGTGTAGGATTCCAAGCAATTGGTCATCTTCCACTGCCATCAGCAGGGAGCTGGATCACAATTGGAATAGCTGGGACATGAACCTGTTCCCATCTGGAATGCTGGTATTGTAGCTCTTGTTTTAACCTGCTACATGAAAACAGCTGCAGGAGTTCTTGAAGCCCAACCCTGCCCAGAGATGAACTGGGGTGCAAACAGCTCACCACAAAAAACCAAATTTATCTGGTTTAAGGCCACCACGATCTGCATCCTCATTTCCATGCAACATTTCCTGAAGCGTTTTTTGAGGACCCTGCAGCCAAAGGGGACACAAGTCAGGAGCCGGGGGTGCTCAGAGTCAAGGAGAGTTGCACACCCCTCTCCCTTCTGTGTCCTCTTGGGTCTCAGGGTCACAGTCACACCCAGTGGGGTTAGGGCCACACTTCTCCCTGCACCCTGGCCAGTACCCTTTCATATTTCATAATTATTGACACGCGCTCCCTGGCCCATGGGGACCTCGCAGCATCCATATTGCATCTGCAAGACAAGGCACACATACAAACATGGCTGAGTACTGAAGGGCCCACAGGGGAACTGCTACCCTGAACTCTATCCCCCTGTCAAAGGGGGACAGCCCTACACCCAGGCTGACAGGCATGTAGTGGCCAGACCACAGGAGGGATCTTGCCCAGGGTATGGGGATGGAGGGAAGGTCAGGTAGTCCTGGTCTTACCTCCCAGGAAAGATTCCTCCCCCTGTGGGCAGCCATCACCCTCCAGGAAACACCACTCCCACCCCTCCACATCTCTGGATTCTCAGAGCAGGACTGGCTGCCCCCACCTGTAATAAGAGCTAGAGAGAAGTTCCACTCACCTTCGTCGAGAACTCATTGTGTTCTCACATATATATGTCTGTTAGGTTCACCACCAATACCTGTACAGGTCCGTGGTCAGCAGACAACTGGCCACTTGTCACCTAACTACCCAGAGGGTGCACCTCTCAGTGACTGTGACATCATAGAATGCTGCCAGCCACTCACAAGTGGTGTCTCATGTGGCAGGAGGGTCAGGGTGTAAGCCATGCCTTCATGAAATACCTCCAGAGATTGGCCCTGTAGCCTCTGTGGGGCCCAGGAGAAGAGGGCAGAACTGGGGCGCCATGAACGTCAGGGTGCCAGTGCCCTCTGTCACCTGCTACAAAGGTTCCATGTCTCATTACAACTGGCCCTGCTGCACACCCTTCACTTCTTCTCTGTGATGTGATTCCAGAAAAGCTGTAGAGGCCTCTTTACTTGTGTACATGTAGCATAGGGAGCCCACACACGCCTGTGCTCCAACTGAGGTCCCCCAACTTTGTGCTCGCTGTTGCAACGTTCAGAGCTGGGGACTCCCTGGTGCCACCTCACATTCTACCCACAGGCCCCATCCCAGCACTCCACCCTCAGCTGTCTCCTCCTGCTCTCTTCCTGCCCCTCCTTCCTGGTGCTTTAGATGTTGAGCACATGGAGTCAGTCCTGGGATGGAGGGGAGAGGAGCAGCCAGCCGAGTCCATCCTGCCTGGACTTCAAGCTGGCCTGGCCTGACCATGAACAGCAGAGCCAGAACCCTGTCCTGGACACTGAGTACGGGGTCAGGATCAGTCACTGATGCTCCCAACACCAGCCATCAGTCCACAGGCTGGTGACACTGGGCAGCTGCTGACCACAAGGACAGGGCCAGCACATGTCGGCAGGAGAGGCAACAGGCCACAACTCCTGGAGTGCTCATTGCCAGGATGACCAGCCCCGGGGGATGCAGTGGTCACTGTCAGCAGCAGTTCAGCCCTGCCAGCACCCGAGCCACCATAGCAATCACTATTGGCTCTTCAACTGATAGCTCAGGGTTGGGAACTAGCAGGTGCTACAGAATCACCTTGCCTCCTGACCCTGACTCCTGGGGTCTCTCTCCCATTCCCTTCCTCTATGGCATTAATCCCTTCTCCCTTTGCACCTGACCAGCATGGTTTGATCCTGATCTAATCGTGGCTCCACTGCATAGATGATGAAACAGAGGTTGCCAGTGTGGGTACTGACCATCTTGACCTTCTGCACCAGATATGAAATGCAATTTATTATCTCCTTATAAAAATATGGTCTCTAATTATTTTTAGTGTGTTGAAATTTAGAGAAGGAAGCAACCATGTGGCCAGTATTCTAGGGCCTATGTGACTCCTGTAAGCATTTCACTCCTCAAATAGCTGCAAAGGTCGTGGATGAGCCAGGCCAAAGGCAGGAGGAAGGAGCTTCTTCTGGGTCTTCCACATGGGTGCAGTGATCCTAGCACTTGAGCCATTTTTTCTGCTGCTTTCCTAGGTACATGGGCAGGGAACTGGCTCAGAAGTGGAACAGCAGCAACTTGAACTGATTCCCACAGGGGCTGCCAATGCTGCAGGTGGTGAGTTAACCCACTGCACTGTAGCACTGGCCCCTAGATTTCTGCTTTTGACTCTCTCACGCCACTCACTGGCTTTCAGAGATTCAAAGCATGCATGAAATTAAAATATCAGAATATATCATTAGACAATCTGAAACTTACGATAAATTTGTAAGCGATGATAAGCAACATTGTTTTTTGCACTGAGAGTAACTTGTGAACAAAACCTCTCCCTCCACTTGTTGCCACTTCTCTGCCAATGGAAATACAATCTATTGAACAGTTTTTAGAAAGAGGTTTATTCAGGGAAGAGTATGAGAGACGTAAGCTGATGGGACAAAAGCCCAGTAACTTTTGAAGAGTCTCAGAAGTGTTCTAAAGTGATCATGCAAATCATACATTGCTGGCCTAAACATGCAGGAATGTAGTCAGTGGACGTAAAGTGCTCACAGGTTGGGGATGGCTGTGTTTAGGGAATGATTGGTTGCAAACACCTTCGGGGATAGGACATGAGGGAAAGATGATAACTGATGGATTTTAAGAAGGACGTTTCTGAGAATAAGCATTAAAAAGTCCACACGGGTAAAGAAGCAAGGATTTGCAATGTGGCTCCACATGGCTAAGATGAAAGGACCCCACACCGCATGTCCCCCAAGTCAAGCTGAGCTGGTGGACAGGATTAGCAGCTCTGTATGCGAGGGTCCTCAGATGGGTCTCTGCAGGTGTCCCTCTGGAGTTTGCAGCTACCTGTTCAAGTGGAGGCAGCCAAGGATGAAGAGGAATGAGAGCTGTAGGGCCTGAGTCAGATCTCCTGAACTCAGCTGCATGACTGCCATGGGGGATGCAGTGCCACACACTTTGCTCTCAGTGTTGGATGATGCAGACTTTATGGAGAGCAGTTCAGCTGCTCATGCATGGTCACTTGGTTTGGCTGGGTCACAAGGCAGAGAGTTGGTATTCCAGGCCACGGTGTGGCCTTGCTCGAGACCCTGAGGAGTCTGTGTTGTGAGTTTCCTGCAAGGGTCCAGCAGGGGCTTCATTCAGCATTTCTATCTGCCAAGGTTTCCTTGGGCATCCTTGGATGTGCCAAGTTATACATCATGGACCCACGTGTCTTTGCATTGTCACCAGCACCTGCTACAGAGTTCCCTTTGTGCTGAAACCACCTGTGGATTGTTCAGCAAGTTGCAGTCAGAGCCCCGGATTGGGGCTGTTTCTGCCTCAATAACAGCAGGACCACCTGTCATCATGCTTCTTATTCCCGGTGGTGAGGGGCACAGCAGTGTGTCCTTCATATTCATGGGGATTTTCTGATTGCTGCCAAACAGTCGTGAATGACACAATTTCTACCACAGAAACCTGGGCAGATCAAAATCCTTAAAATGTGAAATCCCTGCTCCCCAATCCCAATCCAAACAGACTGAAATCCTTAGTGTTGGCCCCTGCCACTCATATGGGAAACCTACATGGGGTTTCTTGCTCCTGGCTTCAGCCTTATCCTGCCCTGGCCATCACTGCCTTTTGGGCAAATCACTCTCACTCTCTTTTTATATGTTTGTTTGTTTTGGTCTCACTCTCTTTGTGTGTGTTTCTAAAAGATTTATTTAGTTTGATTGTAAAGTCAGATATACCGAGAGGTGGAGAGACAGAGAGGAAGATCTTCTATCTGAGGAATCACTCTTGAAGTGACCACAATGGCTGGTGCCGCACTGATCCGAACCCAGGAACCAGGAACTTCCTCCAGGACTCCCACGTGGGTGCAGGGTCCCAAGGCTTTGGGCCATCCTCAAGTGCTTTCCCAGACCACATGCATGGGAGCTGGATGGGAAGCAGAGAAGCTGGGATTAGAACCAGTACCCATATGGGATCCCGGTACATTCAAGGTGAGGACTTTAGCTGCTAGGCCACTGCACCAGGCCCTGGTCTCTCTCTCTTGTCCTCACTCTTGCTCTTTTAGATAAAGAAAAAAAAATTTAAAGCTGTATGCACACATTTACCAACCACAGTGATGTGCATTTAAGCCTTGCATTTTTCATTGATTTTTTAATTAATGTAATTTGCTTACAATTGGTATACCTGTGTGGTGGTCATTAGTATACCTTGGTGTTAATTGTCAGAAAAACAGATATTATTAATGGTTCCTTTGGTTGGTACGTGATCTTTTAAGTATTTTATAGTGCTTTTATGTTTGTCAATTAAGCCAAGTAAAAATGTAAATAAATACTGTAAAAAGATTTTATGATATTTCCCCCAAGATTATATTTGTAGAGGGCTTTGATATTTCAGAATGGCAGCCTTCTGGATCAGGATGCCTGGGCCTGCATATTTCATGACTATGGCCCATATGCCTGGACTGCTGGAAATTTTACCCACGAAATCATAACCGGATTTGAGGGTGGCAGATCTTTCCTGCCTGTGTCTTATGAAAACCTCTGACCGTCCAGCCAGCACCTGCTCTCAGTGCCTTGGGCCAGCAGGATACCTGTGGGATATTCAGAGGGTCAAGGTGTCTGTAGGCTACGCCATGCTAGAGAGCTGGAGAGCGGACACAGCCCGAGGGAGGATGCTGGGCATCTGCTGCTGTCCTCACCAGGTGACAGAAAACTTCAGAGCATGTTTCCTGATCAATACGTGGGAGAAAATGCAGGCCAGATGGACAGCTGCCCCATAAATGCCAGTGTGGGCAAGGTGGTGTGTGTCACATCTGGAATAGCAGGTGCAATCAAAGTCACGACCTCATTGAATATTTGGTTGTCCAGGCTCATTCTGCAAGACACACAACTTCCTGCATGGGCTAAGTCCAGGGAGAGTGTGGCAGAGCTATCCATTCCTACATCTTTTGCAGGGCACTAGAAAGGTAAGAAAGTCCTTGACAGTGGAAGGGACTTTCCTATCAACCTTCTAAGTAAACACCCTGGGGACTTTCTGGGTCTTGCCTGGCAGTTTCCCTTTCTTTACAATGAGCAGGTGGAAGAGGGGATAAGCTTTGTTTCTCAGAAGCCTGGTTATATGGACTGAGTCTCTAAGAATGAATGAACTTTCCAAGAGCTTTAAGGGCTGTGCTGAATTCACCCAAGCAAGACATAGGGGTCATAATGCGGGCATGGAGAGGTTTCAAACTGAAGTGATTGGGACTGTGATGGTTTTGGGGCAGAAGCTCGGGTCAGGAGACAAGCTCATAAGACCCAGATGTGAGCACAGCAGGCAGGGCTCTGAAGATGGGTTTCCTGCCAGCAACCATGCTGACAGCCAAGAGCTGACTGCATCAGACATCATGTCTCCTCCAAGTAGTTCTTGTAGTTTCGTTTAATTCAGAAACAAAGCTAGCAAGGTGGAGTCCATGCCCAGCTGTGACTGCTCTCAGAAGGGCAAAGCAATAAGGATGGCCTTAATTTCAAAGCCGAGCGAGCTTCCAACAAGGGGGTATGGTGGGATCCCCCACTCTCTATCTCCCTGACAGTCAGCCTTCTCACAGGCCCTTTTTGTGCACGAAGAGATCAGGGATCCAGACAGTTTTCCAGTGTCAGAGCCATCAGGGGTGGCAAACACCTGAGAAGCGAGTGCTTTCTTGGTACTCCAAGATGAGTCTTGGGCAATGCGCAGTGTCCACCTCCAGTCCTACAAGGCTGTACTTCTATAGTGGAGGGGAAATCCCACCAGGATTCTTTCCCAGAGATCTTGGATGCAGGCTGACATGCCGGCACAGCCCCACACACTAGGCTGCTGCCCCTGAGTGCTGGCAGTGGGGAGACCCCCATCTACTAGTTTGCTGTCTTTGCTTTCTTGGGTGCAGAGATCTGTGCCACCAGAGGGCACTGGTTCCCTCCTTTTCAGAGGCAGAGTTTGGCAGCCTGGTTCTGAGTTTGTCTGCTATGGGAAGGAGCCACCTCACCTTTCTCAAAGGCAGTACCACCCTGGATCAGCCCCACCACCTGTCTATTTGAAACAAGGATCTGTATTTCTTTAGGACTGTTTCCTCACTTATAAAATGGGGCAAGCCCACATCACTAAGTAGACATGAGGATGGAGTAAGAGCAGGTGCTTCTGCATGGGTGGGAGCTTTTCACTGTCCTCTCAGCTCCTTGAATGTTCCCTAAGCCACGGCTCCCTCCAAGGGCTCACCAACAAGGCCTCAGAGGCCCTGGGCATCTCAGCTCACACAGCTGCCTTGCCCACCTGCACAAGAGGCAGGTGTCCACAGAACTCCCTGCTGGATTGAGCAGTTTCTGAACAGGAAGGTTTAATTTCTGGCTTTGGGAAGCTGCCATTACAACACTACCCTGTTTTCCTTCCCCAGGCTCTGCCCCAATGTGCAGGACTAATCTGGGCTCTGAGGAACAGGGACCAGAATCATGCCCTAGAGACAGGGGAAAGGGGCAGACAAGGGACATTGGGTGAAGTTGCAGCCAGACTCTGCCACTTGCCCCTGTGGCTGAGGGGGACACTGTGTCATGACTGCAAGTGGGAGGTATGAAGGAAGAGAGGGGAAACAAGCTTCCCAGGTGAGCTGTCCAGAAGGAAGCAGCACAAGTACAAGCAAACGGGCTGGTAGGCCCCCAGTGGTGACTGTGTCTTGGCTGGTTGACTTGAAGCCAGAGCTTCATTACTGGGTCCCACTTGGTTGGTCAGTAAGACCAATAACAAACAAACAAATAATAAAAATAAAAGACCACTCACAAGAGCACTCATTAGCTTGGAACTAATGTGCATGCTTTTTTAAAGATTTATTTTTATGTATTTGAAAGGCAGCGTGAGAGAGAGAGATTCCCCACCTGCTCGTTCACTCCCCAAATGGCAGGAGTTAAGCCATGGCAGGTCAAGTATGCCACTGACCCCATGTGGCTGTTTAAGTGATGTAAAAGTGGGCTTGGCAGGAGCCCCGTGCCTAAGGCTACTTGCACCTTCCCCATGTGACCCCTGCTAGAGAAAATCACAAGTTCAGGTACCGAAGGAACAGGTCTTGGGAGGGGCACAAGTCCTACATCCCTTGGACCCCAATGACGAAGTGACCAAAAACTCTCCTTTGATCCTCAGGGTCCCTACTTTAGGCCAGAACCTGCAGTTCTTCCCTCATCCCCTCCCCACCCCATTGCACCTGGAACTCTGTCAGCCCAGCTTCTTTTCCTGGCCCCTGGCTGCCATGCTGTGGCCCCCAGCCTGCAGGTGGATGGGGGGGGTGTGCTTTGGTGTTTCTTCTTCCTGGGTCACCTATTTCTGCAGCATCTCACTCTGGAGAACTTACATCCTTGTTTCCTTGTCCCTTGTCTGGGACACAAGGACGGCAGTCCTGTTTTATCCAAATCCGCTTGCACAGACAGCAAGGGGAGCCAGGCTTGCGGATTGTAGTTAACATTGGTGAGCAAGTTTGTGAAGAGCAGACCAGCCTATGCCCATCTGGTGAAAGAGGCAACTGAGGCTCAGAGACTGGGTGGGGAGAGAGAACGAGGCTGGGCTGGGCTGGCCTGGGGGTGGAGAGATCCAGCTGGTTTGCGGGGAATGCCACTCCAGGGCTCCAAGCGGCAGAGCAGAGAGCCTCCGCTCTGCTCCCGGTATGCTAACTGTGCTGCGCCCACACCAACCAGAGCCGGTGCTGTGAGCGCTGCCCAGCCGGTGGCCGCTGTGGCTCGCAGGAGGTGGGGATGGTGGATAGTGGAGGGGCGGCGCCTGTCCTGGAGTGGTTGGGCTGTGAACCCTCCTGAAAGCCTAGTGCACCGCCTGCTTCCAGGGGAGCTTCCTGGAGCCCAGGCTGGAGGCGCACAGGCAGCTGGGGAGTGTCCTGCGCCAGAGGTAGAGCGCGCTGCAGAGACCCAGAGCCAGAGCGCGCGGCTGTCACTGGAGAAGGTAAGAGAAGCAGGGCCAAGTGTGGGTGCTGTGGGCAATGGGACAGAGTGGCATCCCTGGACAGATGCAAGCCCCGTTGGCCATCCTTTCCTTCCTGGGAGCTGCTCATTCTTCCAGGCTCCTTGGTTTCCCCTGACTGCAGGGGGTCTCTTTAGGAGAGAGGGGGATGGTAACCATCTCTGGAATCTCTTTGTACTGAGCTTGTGTGCTGATCTGCTGTCCTCTCCCAGGCCTTCGATCCCCAGGTGTGTGCTGATGGTCCCCTGGTTCAGGGTGCCCCCCAGCCCAGTTGTCATCACTGGAGCTGATCCAGGGGTTTGATGTGAGAGCTGAGGGTCCTTACAGGAGGCGGCAAGAAGGAGGGAGGCAGACAGAACTGGTAGCAACCTCTGAGGGCAGATACCTGTGCCCGACAGCCCTTCATGCTGCATCTCTCTTCATCCCAGATGCTGGACTCTGTCTTCTGCTAAGATGAAGTCTCTGAGGATCCCTGTGGCTAGGGGGAAGGCAGCCGCATCTAATGGTGGCATTGCATTTGGCAAGGGTGTGAGGCTGGAGACCAATGGGCCGTCTTTGGAACTACACAGTATTGGGTTTCTGAGCCACAAAATAGGAGTTATGGGCAATGGGCTTTGATCTGGCTGTCACCCCACCCACCCCGCAGGAGCCCCAGGGCATCAGGGCCACCTTCTCATTCAGCTGAGTCTTAGCCTAGTCCTGCAAGGAGTTCAATGTGGCCCTTAGCTCCAAGAGTAGCATGGGCCAGTGAACCTACATTGTCCATTTCCAGCTGCTCTGTCCCTCGCCTGTGCCTGCCCAGGCCACTGGCTCTCTGCCCTCCCTCTCCTGTCTGCCCTTCCAAAGCCCCCTTCTCTGCTCTCTCTCTGCTCTCAGAACTCCCCCTCATATGGTGCAGTGCATCCTCAGTCTGCTTGGGCATGTCGTGGATGGGTTCCCTGGCCAGAGTCAGAACAGAGGGCTCGCTGTGTGCTGTGATCACTGCCTTCCCTACTGCCTCGGCATCCTCAGTGTCCTGGGGTCTCAGATGGACCAGTGTGGGTGGGGCCAGTGTGAGGCTGTCCTATGCAGCCTCCAGCTACTGGCTGGCTGAGTTGGGGTCTGTCTTTGGCTCTGAGTGGTGCAGAGGGGAGAGAGTGATGGGAGAGCAGCCCTTTTCCTTCTTCGCAGGGGCACATGGAGGGCTGGAACAGGAGGACTCTGTCCTTCTGAGGTCAGTACTTGGATGGGAGTGGGTGGTGGGGCCTGGCCCAGGGCCCTCCGTTGAGGAAAAAGCCTCAGTCATGTCAGGTCAGATCCCATCCCCCGTCACACACCACTCAGACCAACTCCATATGGGGTTGTACTCTCTGGATGACAGCAAACTTGTTCCTGATTACCAGTGGCCCTCAGATGACACAGGGTCCAGGCCTTTAGCTGCACCCAGGTGGCATGCCTCCTTGCAGCCACCAGCCCCCTCCAGCTGTCCCTCACTCAGCACTATTTGCTGTGTGCAGGGCCATGACGGATCACCCACAGGTCTGGTGGCACCTGAGCCTGCCTCCTTCCCTGGGAGCCTCCTATCTGGGGCATGCTCAGCTCTAGCACATTTCAGAACAGGGCCCAGCCTTCCTGATGATCTGTGCCCTAAGAATGTGGGCGGCTGCCTCCAGCCTCTGCAGTTTGCTTCTGGAAATGCTTAGTCCCCATGCACCCAGCTATCCTCTGCTGTTTTTCCCCGGTGCATTCATGGGGAGCCGGATTGGAAGTGGAGCAGCTGGGACACAAGGCAGCACCAAAGCAGGCAGGCAGGGGCTTAGCCCTACTGTGCCATCATGCTCCCTCCTTCCCCCACCACCTCATTTCTGCTGTTTCCTTCAGATACCGTGCTTGCAGTTACTCAGGACTGCTTGATACTCTCAGGAGGCCCTGCTCTTTCCCGCCTGAGTTGCCTTTGCTTGTGCACTCTTCTCCATTTGCATGATTGACTGCTCTTCAGCCTTTGGGTCTGCCCACTTCCTCTCATCTGCCTGCTTCCTGTTCCTTCTCTGATATTCCAGCTAGAGCAGTTATGCCATGGCCATGGCTTGGAGCCTCGAGGTCCGTCTGCATTCTTGGTGCTCAGTCTCTGTCAGCTTTGCAGCCCTTGTCTCTAGCTTGGCACTGGTGCGTGTTTGCTGAATGAATGAAGTGAATGTTTCCTGGAGTCTCCCTGCCCGGTCACTGCACACCGATGGTGCTGCACTTGGAATTGCCGGTGTTGTTCCCACGGCAGATCCAGCCCTGGCTAACAGTCAGCCAGAGCCTTGGCTTCTTGTCCTGTTTGCTGTGTCTGAGGCCAGTGCACCTGCTGCAGGTTTAGGAAGCAACAACTAGTTTTTGCCTTCAATCTTAGACCTTGTGTTTGACCGTGTGGTACACCTTGCTGTGCTATGCATAGTGCGCTGTCACAGTTTCTGCTAGGAGTCTGTGATGTGAGCTACGAGGCAGGTGCATGCTTTGATCTTGTAAGAGCCTCATCTTCACAAGTTAGATCAAATACACAGTGAGACATTGAGGAAGAGCTGACAGGTGGATTTTATGGGTCTCTGAGTAGTTTGGCTCATAACTCTGTGAAGCTGCCTTCCGCATGGCATGTGATCATAAAGATGTGCATGCTCAGCATTGGGCCTAGGTGTGGCTGGGAACTTAGAGAAGATCTGCAACCAGGATGTTCACCCATGAACAGTATTTCTCACTGGGGGGTCCAAAGGTCAAATGCATCAGAATCACCCACGCTGCTTATTCAAATGAGGATTCCTGGGCTCCATCTTGGAGTCACTTAACTGCACGTGCTCTGAGGGGCCAGGAGAGCTGCACTTTTGCCATGCTCCCACAAGGACTCTGAGTAAGTGAAGCTTAGAGAGCTGCCACTCTCAAAGCCTATTTATTTAAAATGTGGAGTTACAAAAGGAGAAGAAGATGGGGGATAGGGAGAGAGGCCTTCCATCTGCTGGTTCACTCCCCCAAATGACCACAATACCCAGGACTACACCAAGCTGAAGGAGCCTGGAGGTTCATCCAGGGCTTATGTGGGCACAGCATCTGGATCATCTCCCACTGTATTAGCAGGGACCTGGTTTAGAAATGGAGCAGCTGAGACTTGAACCAATGTCCATATCGGGTACCAGTATCACAGGAGATGGCTTGCTATTCCACAATGCTCCACCCCCATCCAACTTTGAAGGATTAATGACAAGCAGAGACCCTGTGAATTCAGTCACAGTGAACTGATGTTGCAATAGAGAGGCCCCTTTAAATTTTTTTCCCCTAAGGTTCATTTGTTTATTTTAGGCAGAATTACATTGAGAGAGTTTTTTTCCAGATTTATTTATTTATTTATTGGATAGGCAGATATACGGAGAGAATGAAATACAGAAAGAAAGATCTTCCATCTGCTGGTTCACTCCCCAAGTGACCACAATGGCTGGAGCTGAGTCAAGCTGAGCCAGGAGCCTGCAGCTTCTTCCGGATCTCCCACATAGGCATAAGGTCCCAAAGCTGTGGATTATGCTCTACCACTTTCCCAGGTCACAAGCATGATCTGGATGGGACGTGAAGCAGCCAAGACAAGAATTGGTGCCCATGTGGGATCCTGGCAGATGCAAAGTGAAAGTTCAGTCATTAAGCTATCAAGATAGATTTTCCATCTACTGGTTCACTCCTCAAATGGCCTCAATAGCTGTGGTTGGTTAAGGCTAAAGCCAGGAGTCAGGAACTCCATTTAGATCTCCTGTGTGGAGGGAAAGGATCCCAAGCATTGAAGCCATCCTTCACTGCTTTCCCCAGCCACATTAGCAGGGTTGGAAGTGGAGCAGCCAGCACTGGAATCTGTGCCCACGGAGGATGCTGGTGCCCCAGGCAGTGGCTTAGCCTGCTGTACCCAATGGTAGACTTCCTTGTGCCAAAGAGGGCACAGAGGAAGGGAGTTCTGTGCCAGGGCCTGGGTTAGCAGAGCCATCTAGTGGTGTGACTTTCAGGGCACCCTGGTGGTCATCCTGTGACCTTGGTCAGATGAGTGTGTGCACAAGGTCAGCAGAAGTAGGAAGCTGGGAGCTGATGAGCCAGTGTGTTCCTGTCTGGGAGTGTTTACCTTTGCCTCAACATTACCTAGGAGACAAGGCTGTTGGAGCAGGTGGGGGCTGAGACCAGCCCCAGGGCTTGGGCTGTGTCACAGGTGCTACAGGAGGACTCTGCCAGTCCTCCTGCCCAGCACTGTTCACTTCTCTCTTCACTTGGACAAGATGTGCTCCCAGATCATTTTGTCCCTGAACTCTGCATGCCGCATCGGTAGCTTTTGTTGGCTTGTTTACTGATTTTTGTTTTGCAGGTGGGGGGTGGGGGAGGGAATACCATTTTAGATGAACATTATTGTTATCTGCAAAACAGTCAGGAATCTGAAGGCCGGAGGTATCTGTGGGACCAGTTCTGGCGTCAGATGACTTTGAGGACCCCATTACTCGACAGCTGCTTGGCTGTGTTCAAGCTGCTTTATAAAGGTTGCCGTACATCCCAGAACACATTAACAAACACAGGCAAAACACCAGTGTCTAGCACGCAGTGAGTGCCTCTCTCAGGCTAGCAATGCTTGGATGCTGTCAGTTACGTTGAGGCTTCTCCAGGTGCCAGCCCAGGGTTGAACCGTGGCCTCTCTCCCTGGCACCGGCTCCTCCCCAGGTTCCAGCCCGGAGGCTTGAGCCTTGTTTGCTGTCTGTTTGCCTTGCAGGCATCCTCCCAAAGTGGGTCCCTTTAGTTCCAGAACAGCCTCAGACACCTCATTTTCGTCATGAACACCTCCCATGTCCTGCCTTGGCCATTGCCAGGTGCCACACATGGTGTGAACAAGAGCAAACTCAGGGGCATCCCTACCAACTTCACTGACCACTGTGAGGACTCTGTGGACCTGACGGCCTTCATCATCACCTCATATGGCCTTGAGACTGTTCTGGGGGTCCTGGGGAACCTGTGCCTCATCTGCATAATGCTGCGACAGAAGGAGAAGACCAATGTGACCAGCCTGCTCATTGCCAACCTGGCCTTCTCTGACTTCCTCATGTGCCTCCTCTGCCAGCCACTCACTGTCATCTATACCATCATGGACTACTGGGTCTTTGGTGAGGCCCTTTGTAAGCTGTCAGCTTTTATCCAGTGTGCATCAGTCACAGTCTCCATCCTCTCGCTCGTCCTGGTGGCCCTGGAGAGGCATCAGCTCATTATCCACCCCACAGGCTGGAAGCCCAGCGTCCCCCAGGCCTACCTGGGGATTGTGGTCATCTGGGTCATTGCCACCTTGCTCTCTCTGCCCTTCCTGGCCAACAGCGTCCTTGAGAATGTCTTGAAGAAGAACCACTCCAAGGCACTGGAGTTTCTGGCTGACAAGCTGGTGTGCACCGAGTCCTGGCCACTGGACCAGCACCGAGTCATCTATACCTCTTTCCTGCTACTTTTCCAGTACTGCCTCCCACTCGTCTTCGTCCTGGTCTGCTATGTGCGCATCTACCTGCGCTTGCGGAGGCAGAGGCGTGCCTTCCGCAAGGGTGCCTACAGCTGGCGGGGCGGGCAGATGAAGCGGATCCATGGGGTGCTCGTGGCCATGGTGGCCGCCTTTGCCGTGCTCTGGCTGCCTTTGCATGTGTTCAACAGCCTGGAGGACTGGTACCACGAGGCCATCCCTGTATGCCATGGCAACCTCATCTTCCTGGTGTGTCACCTGCTGGCCATGGCTTCCACCTGTGTCAATCCTTTCATCTATGGCTTTCTCAACACCAACTTCAAGAAGGAGGTCAAGGCCCTGGTGCTCACCTGCCAGCAGAGTGCTCCCCTGGAGGAATCTGAGCACTTGCCTCTGTCCACAGTGCACACGGAGGTCTCCAAAGGATCTCTGAGACTAAGTGACAGGTCCAACCCCATTTAGCCATGACATTTGCTGGGCACTTTAGCTTGAGCTAAGTGGGCAGGCTACGAGCTGAAGGTGGGGCCATAAGAGGCCTGGCTTTCTGGGAGACCAGAGAAGCTGGTAAGAGCCTGGGTGGGTATCCAGCTGCCTGTGAAGTCTGCTTTTCATATGGTCCAGCTGCCTGTTACTGGGAGGAAGTTGAGTCCAGATGCCAGGTCACAGTGTGCCTGCAGCTCAAGCTATGAGATGCCAGAGCCGGAAATGTCTGCTTATGCCGGGCTGAATTTGTCTTGGTAACTCAGCAACAGATACCTGGCCTGGGAGCCCAGGGATGTCACCCTACCAGAGAACTCATGAGGCCACTGTGGGGATGCGGGAAGGAGTGCTCAGAAGCAGGGCTGCGGGTCTTGCTCACTTCCTGACCTCTCTGGGAGATGATGTCATTGCATGTGCAGTGCAGATGCAAGGCAGTGGCATTTGTGCTGCCAGATAAGAAGACAGCCCCTGCTGGTCTCAGGCTTCGGGTTACACTGCAGCAGGGATGCTAGAATTCACGCTCTCCTTCATCTTTTTGTGATACTGTTTTCTCAATCACCGAGTTTACCACTGGAAATGAACCTTATTCTGCATGAAGACTGTGACACCCTGAGGGTGGCATCTGTATATCATCTTAGAGCTTGGGCTCTCAATGCTTAGGACAGGCCCTGGCACAGAGAAGGGACTGCAGGAAGCTGTTTCCACGGTGGGCTGCTGGTCAAGATGGCAGTCCTTGTACTTCAAGAGCAGGTGCCTGTGCTATGGCCCAGCAGGGCAAGGGCTTGGGGTCCAGGCTGCTGCACCTGCAGCCTCTCTCCTGTGCTTCCTGCCTTGCTGACTCTGCCTGGGCACAGCAGCTGGGCATGGTTCTCCCTAGGCTGGGACAACAGCATCCTTCAGCCATGCTCCAGTCACTGAGCCAACTAGCCCCAGCAACTATGCCACAGTCCCCTCCCCTCCCCAGAGCTGCCCCAGAACCCTGGGCATCCCAGAGGCCTTCACTGCGAGGCCATGGCTGACAAGGGCTGGGGGAGGGAGTGTGGAGAGAGGGCTGTAGTGAGTGTAAATGTTTCACCTGAGGGGTGCCTACCCTACATGCTGAACAAGAATCAGGCCCAAGGCTACTTCCCTGTGGAGCCAGAAAGTTTGTCTTTGAGGGGAGGCAATGCCAAGTTCACTGCAGCCCCAGGGGAGTGGAAAGTGTCAGGACCCACCAGGGTCCCCCAGGGAAGAGTATGCAGGTGTTGGAGCCCAGTATTGGCTCTGCATAGGGGATCTGGCCCAGGGGATACAGCAGCAGGGGAGTACAGGTCTGGCCCCTCAAATAGAAACCTGCACGGCTGCTAAGTCAAGACCTTGGTGTTAGGAACTGGGACCGTGGGCAATGACTCCTGGGCTCCCCTTACCTTGCAGTGTAGGTTGATACCACTCTCTTGGCTGGCTGGCTGTGCTGTGACAATTCGGTTGCTCAGTTACCCAGCACCCTAAAAATGTGCCACATGAGGTATGGTCAGAGGAGCAGCAGCTTCGCCATTGCCCAGAGCCTGTTTAGATCCACAGGGCCTTGGCTGTCACCCAGGCCACCAAGCCGAACCTGCATTGTATCAAGCTCCTGGGTTCACTGCACATGTGTTCAAGTTGAGAAACTGCTCCTGGAGGGTAGGGGAGGGGCAGAATTGCATTACAGCCCAGAGTCCAAGGCACCCACCTGAAAACACCCACTCCCGGGATGTCTAATAGAGCTCTAGCAACCCTGGGTCTGCAGACATTGTTCAAGTTTGCTGTTGCTGAATTGGTGCACCCGGTTCTGGCATCTCTCTTCTCTGGCTGTGTGTGAGCCTTTCTTGGGAAGCTTTTTCCACCCTCTAATAAATATTTGCCAAATGCATTGTTTGCATTGTTATGTCCACAGTGAACAGGCCCTTTTGTATCCTGCTCTGTTTCGTGTAAAATTGTTTTGTCAACATGATTCCACCTTACCAAAAGGATATTTTTTCAGTTTTTAATTGTTATTTATTTTTTCTTTTTTGAAGGCAGAGAGAGTTGTGGGGTGGGAGTGGGGAGGAGAACTCTGTTTGCTGCAACAACTGGAGCTGGGCCAGGCTGAAGCTTGGAGCAGAGTGGCGGCAGAGACTCACCTGCTCAGGCCGTCGCTTGCTGCCCCCTAGATGTGCAGCAGCAGGCAGCTGGAATCAGAAGCAGAGCTGGACCATGAACCCAGGCACTTTGAGAAGGAATGCGGGCATCCCAAGAGGCATCCACTCTACTAGGCCAAATAGAATTTCAACAGCTACTTAAGGGTAACAGAAGTCACTCTAGTGAAAGCTGGCTCCTCTGGCTGCCACAGGGGCTTCCCCCAACCCACATGCCAGCTTGAATTCTGGATGCTGCACTTCTGCACCAGATCCCTGCTACTGGGAAAGCAGGTGCTTGGCTCATGACACCCATGTGGGAGGCACAGAAGAAAGTCTGGTCCCTGGCCTTAAACTGGCCCAGCTCTGGCTATTGTGGTCATCTGGGGACTAACCCAGGGGGTGAAAGATGCTCTCTGTCTGTAACTCTGTCTTTTTAATAAGTAAATCTTTTTTTCTCAAGCCTTTCTTTTAAAATAAATGACCTTTCAAGCACTTTAAGATCTCTAAAAAGTTATTTATTTGAAAGAGTGACTGGAGACTGTGGGATAGAAGTGGAAGAAGAGAGAGAGAGAGAGAGAGAGATAAATAAAGATCTTCCATCTGTTGCTTCACTCAACAAATGGTCGCAAGTGCCAGTGCTGGGACAGACTGAAGCCAGGAATCTAACTACATTTGGGTCTTCCACACAAGTCTCAGTGGCCTTTGTGTTTGAGCCACCATCTACTGCTTTCCCAGGCTCATTGCTGAACTGGTGCTCTGTTAGGGATACTGATGTCACAGGTGGCTGCTTAAGTCTCTGTGCCACAACTCTGTCCCCTGGTGACAACTTTAACCTTGAAGATTCTAGTTTCTCCAAGAAGGGTGCGCTCTTTACAGCCTTATCAAAGGACAAGTCAAGACAAAAACGGTCATCTTATTAATAAGTTTATTTCAAGGGTATGCAAAAGTAGAGTAAGGAAAGATAAGTAAAAGGAATAAATAAAAGGGTAGACAAAAATAGGCTAAAAATTTACTCAAGCACAAAACTCTAGGAATGAACTGAGCACCTTGTATCTGTGGAGGAAATGGTCCAAATGGCTTGGGAGACAGTCCCCGTAGGGTGACATTGCTGTGAGTGCAGCCTGAGTCAGGTCTCCAACAGTGAAGTGAAGGGCCCTCTACTCCAACAGAGCCCCCCAGGAGAGTGTTTCTTCCAAGAGCATCCTCCCAGGGGGTGGAGTCACAGCAGTATATGACCCAGAGGACCATCAGAAGGCCCCCAGATCTGCCATCTCAGGAGCTATGTCAGTTATCTCAGCTCCCAGATGTTAGCCTTGTAGGGTGACATCCCTGAGCCCACCACCCCACTGTATGTTGCCAGCTGGTCACTGAGGGGTTAATGTGGCAGCCAGCTGGCCAGTGCCAAGGAGCACGGTCGCTCAGCCACATGGCTTGGCTCCCATTCATGTGATGCGCACATACCCAACATAAAGTTAGCACTGTCAGAGCAAATGCCCATTGATCATAATCAAAACATTGATGCCCTTAGATTCATACCATACTAGAGCCCATCACATCAAGTAATCAGTGATGCTGACCTTGTCCCTGCGGTATGGAGCAGATAGGCTATTGGTGGCACACATCCTTACACATCCATGTCTTGTGGCATGCATGACCCTTGGTATATAAATTCTGGAATGAATATCTATGTAGAGAATAGCTCCGTGGCTGGAAAGTGTTCCTTAAGCAAGATCCCTTGAGAGGAAGGGAATTAGGGACTAAGGGGACGGATGTTTTTTCCAGGCTTTTGATGTGTTTTCCAAAGAAGCCAGAATGATTCACAATCCTTGAAAAGTGCTCATTTCATTGTCTCCCAGCCACTGTTAAGGAGGATCTGCCGTTAAGCAGAGAGAGCTGGGATTAAAAGTACCTGGACCATGGGATGTCCTATCTGCTGCCTCAGGCCCCACCAGGCATTGTTGATTGACCTTTTCTTAAGGATTTACTTTTATTTGGAGGACAGATTTACAGAGAGAAGTAGAGACAAAGAAAGATCTTCCATCCACTGGTTCACTCCACAAATGGCCACAGTGGACAGAGCTGAGCCTATTCGAAGCCAGGAGCCAGGAACTTCCTTGGGATCTCCCATGTGGGTGTAGGATCCCAAGGCTTTGAGACATCCTCCACTGTTTTCCTAGGCCACAAGCAGGGAGTTGGAGTGGAAATGGAGCAGTGGGATCATGAACTGGTGCCCATATGGGATACCAAAACTTGCAGGTGGAGGATTAGTTTATTACACCGCTGCCCTGTCCCTATTTTTTCTTTTTAAAATATTTACTTATTTGTTTGAATGGCAGAGTTACAGAGAGAGAGAAAGTAAGATCTTCCATCTGTTGATTCACTCCCTCAAATGGCCTCAATGGTCAGAACTGGGCTGAGCTAAAGGTGGAAGTCAGGAGCTTCTCTGGGTCTCTCACATAGAGTGCAGGGCTCAAGCACTTGCCATCCTCTGCTGCATTCCCAGACACATTAGCTGCACTGGAAGTGGAGTGACTGAAACATAAACTGGCACTATATGGGATGCTGTTGGCACTACAGGTGGAGGCTCAAGCTGCTACACCACAGTACCTGCCTCAGGTACTGACCTTTCCAAGGCCATCCTGACAGTGTCCCTCTGAAAGCTTCAGAGGCTCCCTGGATCTTGAGGGTTGCAGGGCCTTCTAATGCATCACCCAAATGAGGCTGCTTGAGAGGATGCTGTTAATCACATTGAAATGACACACCAAACCACCCCAGGAAATCTGCATGTGAGCCCATTCTACTATAGACAAATCCATACCATCTCTTTTTTAGTATTTGTTTATTTTTATTGGAAAATCAGATTTACAGAGAGAAGAAGAGACAGAGGGAAAGATCTGTCTACTGATTCGTTCCCAGACTTTAGGCCATCCTCTACTGCTTTCCCAAGCCACAAGCAGGGAGCTGAAAGGAAGTGGGAGCAGCCGGGATATGAACCTGTGCCCACATGGGACCTCAGTGCATGCAAGGAGAGGACTTTAGCTGCTGGGCTACCAAGCCAGGTCCAGATCTGGGCCCAAGCCTTTAGCAGGGCTTGAACTCAGCAGCCCCACCACTTAGCTCCAATTTGCTTTTCCCATCTTTTTGCATCCTGGCCAGGAGCACTTACTTGGTCAAGCCAGTTACCCAGAATGTCTTGGGATGCTCTCTTTTTGCAACACTTGACTCCACCACTTCCTGTTCCTGCCTCTACTGCCTCATCCTCTGCCAGTTGATAATGCTGCTTTCTCCATCTGTACAAGTCTGAATGCTGCTCTGCCTGCAAAACACAACTCACATTCATTATTGAATTCACCTGACAGATAATAAATGTTAGGGACATGGTGACAAAACTGAAAATATTCTGCCTCCCTCAGACCTGTAATTTGTGTGTACACTGGGATCAATGGTCATGAAGAGTGACATGCAGACATGTTACCTGTTGTGGTTCTGTGCAGACATCCAACACCCCAACAGCCTATGAGAGTAAAGCCCATGAGACCCCAACTCAGTCTGCCCCACACCCTTCATTCAACAAACATCTGCTAAGACTTTCTATTGAAGGCCCTGTTTGACTCTGATGAGAATTCTCTCATAACAGCTACTAGATGCTCCATAAGACTCCACTGGGTCAGAGGGTAACACAGACCCTAGTGGAATTCCCCTGGGATGCAGCTGAGAGGGAGTTTATGTCTCCTGATTTCATACTACTGCTTCCCTTGAGGCCACAAAGTTACAGAGAGGTTGATTGAGCCACTGAAGACATCAGAACAAGGGAGACTCAATGTTCGATGATGGGTAACTTGAGGTGCTGGAGCTGGGTGCTAGAAGGAGGGGATAGAGTTGTCAGAGACAATGCCCACCTGATTCCTCTCCCCACCAAGACCTCTGTTGTCTCGCTATCTACCTGATCTACCCAAGCTCATTTCTTTGGCAATATCAGTGTCACTGCACTTGGCAGTTAGTCACGCCCCTGTCCTTGACACTTCTGTGTGTGGCTGGCATCTCTGCCCCACTGCTTGGGTCTCTCTACCTTGCCAGACACTCCTCCTCATCCCCCTGTTCTGGACTTTTGCTACCTGACTTTGAAATTTGAAGCATTCTCAGGGGGTCATAGGCCATCTTCTTGCATTCCCTAGGTGAGCTTAAATGCCACTGAACACCAGTGCCCCAAATGTGACTCACTGGTCTGGATTTACCACTGACCTCTGGGTTTGCATATTCAGGCATTGATTTGCCTTAATTGCACATCCAGTTGGCACCTCAGACTCAGCATCTTCAAGGGGTTGGTGTTGTGGCATAGCAGTTAGGCTGCTGCCTGAGACGCCAGCATCTCAAGTTGGAGTCTTGGCTGGCATCTTGGCTTCTGTCTTCCATTTGGCTTCCTGCTGATGCCTCTAGAAAGATGAGGGAGGATGTGGAAGATCAGAATGGAGTTCCTGGCTCCTGGTTTCTCTTCCCATTGGTTTGGGCTATAATCTTGGGGATGATGAACCTTCTGTCCACACTCCATTCAGTCCCTCAGCAAGTTATACAAGGTTCGCCTTCAATATGTATTCATACTGACCACTTCTTACTCTCACTCCCCAAGCTCTGCTGTCTGTGCATGCCGCTATGATGTCCACTGAGGTTGTTTCTGGGACCTCTCTGGTGTCCCTCAGTCAGGTGATCCTTTGAAAGCAATGTCAGATGCCTCTGCATCTCTTTTCAAAGCCCTGCAGTGACAATGGCTTTCCGTAAGAGCAGGCCTGCAGCAGCTGGCCACGAACAGGGTGATGGAGAGTACCACCCTCATCTCTTCAGCACAGCAGGCTTCTCTGCTGCCTCTGGAACACCCCAGGATTGCTCTGACCCCACCCCTTTGTACTTCCCACTCTTGCTACTAGGACACACCCTTGCTAGCACCTTTCTCCATCCTCCAAACTCTTGCTTTATCAGAAGATTGTAATGTTGGCCACGCTGTAAATATCCCACCATCCTCACTTTCCATTTCCTTCCTCTGCTTGCTTTATGACACAGGATTTGGTGTCTCTCTCTGTAACAGAATGCCAAAGGCCTCATAATTTAGGAATATAGTTTTATTGGTCTTACACTGGCAGCTGGAATGTCCAAGGATACAGCACCAGCTTGGCTTGGTATTTGGTGAGGTCCTTGCTAGCAAAGGGGAGAAGGCATCTCATAGAGAGTTGGAGCAAGTATGCAAACTTGAGGGTCTCTTACTCTTCTGAGATAGCCATGAGGAACCCAACCTCGCAATCCCAACTCAAGGCCCCATACCCAAGTACTATGGGTTTGGAAGCATATCCAAAGTATAGCATTCAACATCCTCCAACATGTCGCACATGTTCTGGCATGTCTCATGCCCACAGTAGAAGGTAAACCCCATGAAGGGAGAGTTATTCTCTCTTTGAAGAGTGCAGGTTCACCAACATTGCAAAAGAAATGCCTGTAGTGTGAGTATACTTAGGACTTTGTTGATTGTCACCCTTTAATTTGTGGAGAACAGGACTCTGGTTTTGTTGAGATTCAGTTTCCAGTTGGCCATGTGGCATTTAGCTGCTCCCCTTGAATCTTTCCACTCTTGCAATAGTTCTGTGTATTTAGTGCCCCAAATGCCAGCCCTTTCATATGCATAGCCTCCCCCAAATCCCAAGATCAGGTTGATGACAAGTCTGAGGGTTACTATGGAGGCAGAATAATTGCATCAATATCTTCAATGAGAATGAGACTCAGGATGCTCTGTGACTGTATTTCAAGGCCTCAGGCTTGAAAAGAATCTATCAGATAAGCTCTAGGTTGTCTTCCAGTTCTTGGCTACAGACTTTGAGCTTCATGGGCAATGGAGAGGCACAGAAGGGTTTGGTTCAGGGAAATGGCCTGGGCAGGTGCCATTTAAGAGAGGGACAAGTGGCTACATTAGCATGGATTCCCTGGAGAGCAGTAGTGGAGGCAAAGACTATGGATTTTTCCTTTATTGAGGAGTATAATTGCAGGCAACTCAGATAGCAAAGCAGGAAAGAAGAGAACCAATCTGAAGAGTTGATACTGAGCTGACACTTTCTAGGGAGCGTCTGTTACTTGGTATCTCGTGTGGAATCCAAGGAGAGTCTTTCTAGAAGGAAGGGAGCAGTGAGAATGTATACCCTGGCTTCCAAACTTCACCCAGCAAAGGTTTGTGCTGTGGAGTGTTTATATCACACACATGCGGACACCGAACACATTTAGGTTTGACCAGAGAAGGGAAACCAAAGGCATGAGGGAAGATGCCCTTGGGGTGACAGCTGTGTGTGAAGTTGGTCAGTTCCCTTTACAGTTGGTGCTCTCACTGCTAGACCAAAAGGCAGGAGGGATGAGAGGCAGGGAAGCCAGCAGGAGCTGCGTCTGATGTATGATGGAGCTGGTCCTGGGATGGGAGGTGCTGGAAGTCGAACTGTGTTTTCCACCCAACTCCCATGTGGAAGCCCTGACATCTAGAATCGAACACATCTTTATTTGGAAGTAGGTAGGTTCCAATAGGATTTGTGTCCTTATGTAAAAAAAAAAGGTTGAAGCCCAGATGCTGATACCCAGGGAGGATGCCATGAGAAGACATGGGCAGAGATGGGGGCGATGCTTCTGTTAGCCAAGGAAGGCCAAGGATGGAAGCCGTTACTAGGAGCCAGGATAGAGGTGCGGGTATGTTCTCCCTCCCAGCCTCAGGGTCACCAGCATAACCAGGGCCTTCATCTTAATGTCTAGAACTGAGACAAATGATATCTCCAATGTTTATGCACCTGCCAGCCTATCATGATTGGTCCCAGCTCCTGAAACGGACCAAGACCGCCAGACCCTTGAGTGTGAAACTCCCTGGAGAGCCAAGGCCAAGGTCTGACCCAGCCATGCTATCTGGGTGTGGGCTGATCTGGAACTGGGCACTGGGCCAGACACCATCTAGTTCCCAGATTTGAACAACAGGTCACCAAGGATGCCAAGCAAGTTCTGAAAGAGTGGGGAGGTACTGGTGGACAAACCATGACAGAGGAGCCAGGGCCAGAGAGAAGATGACAGATAAGCTGCCCTTTGCCTGTTTGCTGTAGCCTTAGTCCTTTGGAGAATCAAGAGCAGCTTCAAAGTCAAGGTCCTTAGCTGGAAGGTGGGAGTCACCATAGGACTTGTTACATGGTAGGACTAGGATGGTGCTTGTGAAAATGCTGAGACACCTGCCACTTCCCCAGCAAGATCCCCTCAGGTGGAGATGGAGGGATTAGTGCAGTGGTCACCTTCCCGTCTTCAAGTGGGTTGTCTATCTTACACCTTGTCACAATGACAGACCTAGACCAGACTGGGGGCTCATGGGTCCAGAGAAGATACTGGGACCAGGGTCTGTGTAGCTGACAGCAGCCAGGTGTTTCTTATCTTGGTTGGCTAAGCAGCAGGCATTTGCAGGGTGAACTTACCAATGAACCAGGGCAACACTGTCATCATAGACTTGTGGTTTCTCGTTGTCTAAATGTCACCATTCATCTGAAATGCATTCCCGCTGACTTTGAAAACAGTTTATTGATGTAATTGGGTGCCAGCTCTAAGCTCTCTGAAAATATGTCTTCTCACTCATAGTGTTATTAATGGGACATTAGATTAGTCATTCCTTTCGCTGCCAAGGAGACTATATTGAAAAGAATGCACATATTCAGAACAAGGAAGTACAACTCACTGGCCTAACCTCACGATAGCCAAATCTCCCTTGCCAGATAAGTGAGCTAGCTCTGCCACAGCCTGCAGCCTGCACTGCCTTGTATATAGGATTTTGCACCTCTTTCTAAGCTTTATGACAGTGTGTGTGTGTGTGTGTGTGTGTATGGTAGACCCAAAAAGGCTTTCCCAAAAAGAACATCTGCTTGAAATACCTTGTGTTTTATGGATGGACTGACCATGCTGCCTCTGCACTTACCTGCAGCAGGTGGAAGACCTGGGCCTGCGCTGGCACCTGTCTTCTTTCCTCCAGGTTCCATGGCACTGTCAGAACATGCTGTCACCGACCAGTGGGAATTTGGGCTTATTCCAGGGTCAGTAGGTCTCCCTGTTCAGAGGTCTCTTCTACTTTTGGTGTATATCTTTGAAACAGTGGCACAGAGAAATTGAGACTACAGAGTTAGACTGGAGTTAGACTCAAGACCTTCTTTGCTTTCTTGCACCCAGCAGCCCACTTGCCTAGCACACATCTCTCCTCTGCCCCTAACTTCTTTGGCCCTCCAGATACTGTCCCTCCATATCCTCGTCATAGCTGAGCCCAATTTCTTTACCCTTGTTGACTTTTCAATGCAAACCTGTGGGCCTCCCACTACACTCAGGGTGACAGGTTGATCTTAGTCTCATTTCTCACCCCAATGGCTTTTCTGTTCAAGTGTGAACTTGACACTGACTGGGCAGGTATTTCTTCAGTGGGGGTGGGATAGGAGGGTAGAGAGTACCACAGGTCTGACTCTGGGTATGTCTGGAAAGCTGCAAACTGGAGGGAGCGGCTGCTGCTTGTGGAGAAGCCTTTCTGGATGATGTCTCCAGGAGGCAGCAGCTTGGCTAGCAAGCTCTAGCCCCTGCAGCCTCAGTTTCACTCCCATGCCCTATATTGTCAGATCCCTCTAGGAGCAGCTGGCCATACAGAAACAGTATTCAGAACCCTGACCCTCAAATTGTGATGTAGAACAGAGAAAAGGGGATAGTCGGCCCAACTGCTGGTGAATCACAACTCAGACAAGACCTCATCTGAGCCCCAGCATGGTTCAAATATGGCTCAAGGGCATTCCCCAAGAATTCACATGCTAGAAGCTTGGTGCCCAACATGGTCATGCTCAGACATGGCCCTAGTGGGGGTGCATTTGGCATATTAAGAGGCTGTACTTACTGTGGAACACTGGTTCTGGTGAGAGTGAGATGAGGCTTGCACAGTGGTATAGCAGACTAAGCCTCTGCCTATATAACTAGAATCCCATGGGGGTACAAGTTCATGCCCCAGTTGCTCCACTTTCCATCCAGCTCCCTGATAATGACCTGTGAAGCAGCAAAGAGCTTCTCAAATCCCTGGATCACTGCATCCATGTAGAAGAAATGTCTGGCTCTGGATCAGCTCAATGCTGATGATCATTGCAGCTATTTGGGGAATGTACCCCAGGTGGACTCATTCTCTCTTCTCTCTCTCTCTCATTCTCTGTAACGTCCTTTCAAACAAAAGTAGATAAATCTCAATAGTGAGTGAAACCCTCTCCTCTCCCCTGGCTTTCTTGCCAGGTGGTCCCTCTTGCTGCCCTGTGATGTCATCTGCCATGTGTTGTAGCTCAGGGGACCCTTGTCAGAAGCATAGTGAAAAGACAGCCTGATCTTAGGCTCTTAGCATCCAAAACTGTGAGCTAAATAAACCCAATTTCTCAATAAAGTGTCAGGCAAAGGGAACGAGCCAGTTCAAGACCTGAGTTTGATGCCACAGGGTTGGTGTGCAGCATGGCTTCTGTTACAGCCTCTGGTCTGTGGTTCTGGGCTCAGGTGAGGGTAGACTATTAGATTCAGGGTCCAGGGTAGGTTGGAATGTGCCATTTCTAGGCAATCTGGTCTTTCATTGGGTATGTATTTCCAGGAATATATGCCCTGTGTATGGTGAACTCAGAGCATCCAATGCACTTCCAGAGATGTGGGAGCACGTGGAGATGTCTGGTGACTTTGGGGGAAGAAATGCTGGTCTCTCCTCCCAGACTCTCAGCTTGGAGAGTCTTCTGCTAAGGTTGCTGTGGCATCCGTTAGGGTCAGAGGCTCCTGTGCTGATCCCAAACCTTACTGTTGTGGTTGGAACGTGGTGTGAAAACTTTCTTCTTTTGATCACTGCCAGAAGCTGGGCCTTCAGACTCCTCTGAGGGTGTGTGTCTTTTAACCAACACAGACTCCAGATATGTAGAATTACATGTGTCTACTGTATGGCATCACACACATGTAGAATTACATTTGTCTGTCATATGGGTATCACATATGTTAAATGTACACTTCTGCCTGTGGAATGATGTGTTTCTGCCATATGAGATCAAACACATGTGGAATGACCTGTGTCCATCATATGGCATCACATACATGTGAAATGAGGTGTGTCTGCTGTATGGTGTCACACACATGTGGAATGATATGTGTTCTTATAATATACAATGCAGAATAATGTGTGTAGATCATACGATATTACACACATGTGAAATAACATGTGTCTATCATATGATACCATGTACTTTTGGAATGGGTGTGTGTGACATATGGCATTACACATGGGTCTCCATACCTTTTGAGGCTTGATAGAGCATTTTTTTTCTGGTTGAGAGTTATTTCATTGTCTGCATATACCATAGGGTAACCATTCACCTACTAGAGTTGTTTTCGTGACTTCCAAGTGTTTTCTAGCACAAATGTGGCTGCTGCATTCACCCGTGTGCTGGTTTCTAGCAGACGTAAAATTCAAACTCCTATGTGTTAGGTATCAAAGAGCAAAGATCCCATTGTAAGGGCGTGTTGGGTTTGGAAGGCATTGCCAGACTCTCTTCCCTGTTTTGCACTCCCGCTGGCTGTTAATGAGCACGCCTGTTGCTCCACTTCCTCTCCAGCATTTCAGGTGGTCAGTGTTCTGGATGTGGGTGATTGTAATGAGCAGGTAGCTGGGTCCTTGCCTTCACTGTGTTCAAGTCCTAGCATCTGCAGCAGACGAGTGCTGGGCAGGAGCAGATGCGGCATACACACTCTGATCTGGACATTTCTTGGTGCTTCCTTTGTACATGATGGGACTGTGACCCCCCTCACTGGTGGGCAGCCCTGGACCAATTGCCATGTACAGCGATGAGTGTAATCAGAGTTGGCTGAACTCCCCCCAGAGCTCCTGTAGGAAGGCTTGGCCAGGCATTGGCCAGGCAGGCAGTCTGGAGAAAGTTAGAGCATGCAGTATGACAGTGGGAGGCAGGAAAGCACCTGACACAGCGTGGGGACCTGCACAGAGCAGAGGCAGGGCATTTAGGAGTGGGAGTGAGTTAAGAGAAAACCTGGTTGGAAATGAGATGAAATGCAATGTGGAATGCCCCCTATCTCAGATCAAGCAGCTAAACTGGGCCATGTGCACTTCAGGGCTTTCGGCAGCGGTTGCCACAGTTGAGCTGGAGGTTTAGGAAGCTTTCGAGGCTGCTCACTATGTCTTTGTGGCTGGGAGGGTAACGCAGGCATGCAGCTGATGGTGGGCAGACATGGCAGACACTAGTTTTGTGTAGGGCTGCAGGGAAGTCGGCTCCAGCTGAATCCAGAAGACAAGCAGCCCTGGTAGAGCACCATGTCCCAGGTGCTGCATACTAGAGCAGGTTGCAGGCCCTAACCGTGCTTGTGGCTCTGGAACGGGGCACACCATGCTGAGTTCAGCCACCACCTCTTGGTGGTAGGATCCTATGTTCTGTTCTCCCATGTGAGGAGCTCTGCTTCTGTGGTCGTAGAAGCTCAAGGTCTGAGGTCACTGACCCTGGAGTTCAACATCAGCCAGCCTGCTCCACTACCCCATCGCTTTTATTTATAATGTCTTATTTATTTAAAAAGCAGAGCTACACACAGAGAGAAACATCCAGATATAGAGTGAAGTCTTCCATTTGCTGATTCACTCTGCAAATAGTTACAGCAGTTGACACTAGGCCAGGCCACAGCCAGGAGCCTGTAACTCCATCTAGGACTCCCATGTGAAGGCCAACTTTTGCTACTTTCCCCAGTGCATTACCAAGGAATTGGATCAGAAATGGAGCAGTTGGGATTTGAACTTACTGTACCTTAATGCTGCCTGCTGATTCCTGTACACAGCACTGGAATATATCCTTGGTTCCTGAGCTTGTCTCTGGAGTCCTTTGCTGTTAAATCCTCTCCAGGAGGCAGTGTGGGTCACCAAATCATTTTCCCTTGTTTGTGCAATGAGTTTGGAATTCCAAGCCCATTCCCACTGTCTTTAGCTTTAGCTTGCCCAGGGTGGGCTGCATCTCTTACAACACAAGTTCTGACCATTGCAGGGGTGAGGCTGGATGGGGAGCATTGGGTACCATGGTGATGCTGCGTATGCACGTGTGTCCACTGCCTCCTGTGATCCTCCTCTCACGGCCCACTTGCCCTCCCCACAACGCATTCTTCAGGTTCTGTCTAGCTCTGAGCCCCACGCTTTGATTGTCTTTGTCTTGTTGCTGGAGGCATAGCCAGAACAGCTGCTCACCAATAAAAGTTTGGAAGCAGCTCTCTTCCCTGGAATTCCACTGGCATCTCATGGAGGATGTGGACTAGAGTCTCTTTAGGACTCTGTGTCTTTTTAAAAATACTTATTTATTTTTATTGGAATGGCAGTTACGGAGCGAGAAGAAGAGATAGAGAGAGACGCTTTCCATCCATAGAATCACTGCCCAAATAGCTGCAACATCTGGAGTTGAGTGGCCCAATGCCAGGAACCAAGAGCTTCTCCTGGGGTTCCCACATGCATGCAGGGACCCAAGGACTTGGGGACCACCTTTGCTGCTTTCTCTGATCATAAACAGGGAGCTGAAATGGAAGTGGAGCAGCCAGGACTCGATATGGGATGCTATCTATATGGGATACTGGCATCACAGAGAGAGGCTTAGCTTGTTATGCCACTGCACGAGCCATAGATTCTGGGTCTGCTAAGAGTCCATGATGCCTTTGTCTCCATGGGAACGGGAGGGATTCTGTGGCCCTCCACATTCATTATGGAATACAGCACAGATCTCATCAGCTATGCTGCACAGGACCACTGCATAGAGCATGAGGGACATAGTGCTGGTGATATTCAGCGTCATGTTCCCTTGAGGACTGCCCACACCTCTCTGGTCCCATGCCCCCAGGCTATGGCTTGACTTCCTGGCTTGTTTCATTTGTTAAGTGGACATTTGCTGGGTTAGAGCTGTGCAAGCAGTCATTCAATGATGTTATTGAGCCCTGATTGGTTCAGGCTGCCAACCCCAGAATATCGAGGAGTGTGTAACAACCAGGGACCCATGGCACGGCATTGCCGACCTGCTCCTGGGGGCCTTGCCTTGGGGCCTGGGTCTAGCAATACATTTTGTGAACTGCTCCTGTCTCTGGATGTCAGGAGGGAGTCCTTTTGTGAGCCTTCTCCCTCTTGCCTTGTCTGGTATGGACCAGGGAACATCCACGGATGCCAGCCTGTGGGCACTGGTGGGGCCAAAGCACCTATGGGTGATGCCTTTGGGAAGTTTGCCACAGCTTGTGACACCAACCAACCTGTCCCAGGCTCCCAGCTTTGGATCCCCATGGACACATTGTCACTGCAGGCTCAGCCCCACTTAAGGTAAATCCTATTTCCCTCAGAGCCACGCCCCTGGGGGTGGTACACATTCATGGCCTTCACTCTTCACTTTCTCTTTGCTTCTCAACAGATGCCTGAATCTGTTATTGGTGAAATCATGACCAGCATGGCCATCACCATGAGGTATGACTTCTCATTGTATCATTTCTTGGCTGTTTGGAGCTTGATGCCATGGCCCTGGAATTCATCCTTCCATTAGCTTCCATGACTCTGGTGTGTGCCATCCTTGTACTTCCCAGTAGCAGTTACATGTGTGCTTATGGCTTCAGCTGTCAGTGGAAAGCCGAGCATCCCCAGGTGCACACCTCCTCCACCTATATACTAGCCCAAGAAATGTCCTGCATGAGCTTTAAGCCCAAGTCCAAGACCAACTGGCCCTTCTCTCACGCTCCTGCTGGATTCCTCCACTTTCCTGTTGCAAACCACTTGATTTGCATCCGACTTGCTCTTGTTCCTTTTGCTTGGATTATTACAAGAACTTTCCTTAGGAGCTCTCCCGGCTTGATTTGCTGCCCAGTGGCACCTTTTCTGCCACAATCCTAAGCCTGACCTTGAGTCCTTTTTAAAAGATTTATTTTATTTATTTAAAGGCAGAGTTGAGAGATAGAGAAAGATATTCCATTTCCACTGGCTCACTCCCCAGATGGATGCAGTGGCTGAAGTTGAGCCAGTCCAGAGCTAGGAGGCAGAAGCTTCTTCCAATTCTCTCCCATGGGTGCAGGAGAAGCTCCTTAGCTCTCATCTGCTGCTTTTCCCAGCATATGAACAGGGAGTTGGAGTGGAAGTGGAAAAGCTAGGACTCAAATTAGTGTATGGGATGCCGGCATCTCGGGCAGCGGCTGAACCCACTGTAACACAGTGTCAGTGATCTTGGCTGTTAGCATTTAGTGGTCACCTCCCACCCACCCTGACCCCTGGCAGCCACCATAGTGCTCAGCCCAAGGTCAATGCCCCTTGAAAGGACACTCAAGGGCTTCTGTCACTAAGAACAGGCAGACACTGCAGACTGGAGGTTTGAGCTGGGCCACAGGGAGGAGCCAGGGGCCAGTTCAGAGACAAGCTCTTCTTCCCTGCAGTGCGCTGGACCAGGGCTGTGGCAGTGACTGACAGCCTCAGGCAGGAAGTAATGCTGCAAACCAAACAATGAAACTTTTTTTTGTGTGTGGAAAAATTGGTTTATTTATTTGGAATTAAATTCCAGGTTGTATCACATGCATTATTAAATAAATATCAATCCAACTTTTTTTTCCATCTCATTTTAGTATTTAATATATGGAGAGATCTCTGGTTGGTAGGAACCACTAGAAACAAATATGTTCCAAGGCCAATAGTGCAAACAGGAAGCTAAATTTTTGAAAAAACCACCCAGAGTTGTAGGTTAATGGTTTGAAGAACCATCAAAGCCCCCACCTAAGGCACAGAGAATTTGGGGTTGAGAACAGTGAAGAACAGAAAATAGCTTTATTGCTTATACATAACCAAAAAGTTAATTATGACCTCCCCGGCCAAAAAAAAAAAATTAAAAACCAAAAACAGGAAAGATGTGTATTCCTTGGGAAGGAGATAAGCCTGTTGGAATGGCAGAGGAACACCAAGACCCAAATAAAGCCAGCTTCATGGAGTTGCCTTGTTCTAGTGGCCCTCTGTCCCAAGTCCATGCTTAGAATCAGTATTCATAGAACACATATGAAATGCCAATTCATGGCTGAAAATTCCCAACAAAGATTCCGTATGCTCCAAGGAAACATTTGCTTTAGCTTCAGAGGTAGTGACTACTCTTCTTTCCTTTTAGTTTGCCCACGTGGGACAACTGAGTATCAAAGTATATTTCAAATAAATATCCCCAAAGATAGCACCCACTCATAATCAGGGATAGGGCACATCTGGCCAACCATGTGTAAAACCAAGCACTTTATTAGAAACCTGTTTCATAAAGAACAAACGTGGCAGTGAGGACTATGAAATACCACTTCATGGAATGCTGTATTCTGTTGCTGGTGTTAAACAGTCACACTAGCATGAAGTATCTATTTCGTTGGGGAAGTGAGGCCTGGGAGGATCACTTACCTGCACTGTAGCTTAACAACTGATTACTGGCGGAACCAAGAACAAGAGACTGAGTTTGCAAGATTTTTTACTCAGCCCATTAAGTGACAGCCAGAGATAAACAACAGTGAAGGTCATTTGATGTTTTCGCCCTTCACCAAAGTTTCACGTGTGTTCTGCCAGCCTTCTCAGGGGTAGCCTGGTTTAGGAATTAACACAGTAGGGGTCAACAGTACAGCAAGGGGAAATGATGTGGCCTCTGCTTGGTGCTTAAACTCTAACGGCAGACTGGAAGAAATGGTAATGTCCCCGAGAAGCCTGTTTCCATTTTTAAATGATTAACTTAGTTTCAGGGGAATCTTTAAAATCAGTAATAAAATTTAGAAATAAACAAGGAAGATAACATTCAAATGGCACTTGCTGCCCCGAATCCTGTTCAGGACAGCGTTAGACAGATGTTCCTAATGCTTTCTCACTTTCTACAACTGAAGTAATAGTCGCAAACACACATCCATTTAAACAACATAGAGCAATGTAACTAGAAAACTACTTACCACCCAATTACCGTGTTTGGGGAGTGGGGTATATTAACTAGCTCTTGACCCCGTCCAGCAGGGAAATTTGAGAAAATCCTAGTCCCTTCTAGCAACAAGTCAATGAATGTTACCACAAAGGGAAAAGGTATGTTCCTAGGCCAGTTTCTTCATTAAATAAACTGGACCACAACTGTAGGGTCAAAACATAAGGATCAAAGCACCTAGCATGAAAACAGGTCAGCTGTGAAACCTGCTGTGTTCCCATCATTCTGTTCTATTCACTGATGGCTCCAATCCACCTCCTGATCCCAGCCATTCGTTTCTCCAAATTCAACATTCTCATGTGTATACAGGCCATCATTAGGTTCAGCTTTCTATTAGTTTGGGATATATATTCTCTATACTATAGGTAATTAATCACCAAAAAATAATCTCTTCAAGAAGCCTTCGTAACATAATACCAGATTCTCCACTAACAAGTGGGGATCAGGTTTAACAGGCTTAAATGGAAGACAAGAAGGCTGTCAGAACACATACAGATGGCACAAAACAGCTCTGACCCTCTGCAGTGAATGAGTCACTGGCAAAACCCCAAGGCATTGAGTGCTGTCAATCTCCAGTCACTTGAGAAACAATTTCTTTCCCATTTAGTCATCCTCTGAGCTCTCAGCAGACCTTTCATCTGTAGCCACTTTCCAATTTGTGCGTTTGTTTGTCCTCCGCTGTATTTCATTGTTAGCTACAGGAATATGGACTTTATCCCCACTTTTCCTTTTGGCCTTCTTAGTGTCTCTTTCCTCACTCTCCTCAGAGCTGCTGGATGCTGAATCGTCTGACTGTGAAGTGTCATTTTCTGCTTCCATGATCGAAGCAGGTTTTTTGAGAGACTTTTTCCTGGATTTTTTCTTGCGCTTATGTGGTTGTTTCCGTTTCTTGGTACTAGAAGCTCCAGCGTCTGAGCACTCACTTGATGAATCTGCTGTTACATCTGTGGCTTCCTTTTTGCTTTTCTTCCGTTTTTTTTTTTTTTTTTGTGTGTGTGTGTGTGACCGTTTTTTCTGCTTCTTTTTGTGCGATTTCTTCTTCTTGTGTTTGTGAGATTAGTGAGTTGATGACTTTACTTGGGGAGAAGCTTTTTTCCCATTGGTAATATCTTGATGACCACTGTCTGTTTCAAATTCTTCAGGGTACAACTCTTTATAACCACTGTGACCCCATCTGTCTGGCACGTTAGCTTCATAATCATATAACTTCTTGTTCCGGGATTTAGCCTTAAGAAAATCGTCCTCCAGTGTCCCAGAAACTTCATTCTTTGGCTTCCAGTACTCTCTCTGACCTTCTTCATCAAAGCCATCACTACGCATCCGGCTTGAACTGCTGGGTAGCATTTTCCTTTTGTTCCCCCGGTAAGCATCTCCCATCTGTTTCTCTAGTTCTCTTATTTTCCACATATCTGATTCCTCCTGAATCTTATTGTGAGCATCTGTGCGCCGGATGACATTCCTCAGGAGGACTTTTCCCAAGGGAACACGGGACATCCTTCAATCCCTCGATCCCGAGGTAATCAGGCATCTTGTTAGTGCGAAACGAAGAAACACTTCTTTACAAGCTCTCCTCCGACCCAGGGCAGCTTCACCTTCCCAGCGCTTACGCCCAGGCCCAGACTGCCTCTCTCCAGCCCTGCCCGAGATTGGAGGGCATTCCCCGCCGATGCTCCGCTGGGCCCGACACCGCCGGGGAGGGTTGGGTTGGACTGCCCAGGACAAGAATGGAGGACGTTGTGGATGGGCACAACCTTCCGTTGGGCCCCAGGAAGTGTCTACGGCGTCTGAAGGGGCCTTCGGGGTTTCCACATAGAAGACAGAGCGGACACCCCCATCTCCGTCACCGGGAGCCCAGCCCCCCGGCGACCTCGGGGCTCCCGGGAACTGTCCCTAGCAACTCCCGCCCTACACAAATACACACAAACACACCCATACCGTGCGCCGCAGCCTCGCGTGGCTGGGGTGGGGGAGCGTGAAACTTGACTTTGGTGTCCAGGGGAACCAGGCTTGTCTGCCTGTCATTTAAGAAAGCAGGGCATCACCATGTAAATCTAGATGGGGAGAGGTGGCCATAGCTAGAGACAGATGGGGTGGTGGAGAGAGAGGGAGAAGGGTGAAGGAGAAGAGGAAGGCAGGCAGACCCCTGCCCCCTGCCAGTGCTTTGGGCCTTGGTGGAAGCAGTCCTGTCTTGGACTCAGGGCCTTGTCACCTGATGTTACTTCCTCTACTATTCCTCAGCAGCACTGTTGACACTGGACTTCACAGCATTTGTATAAACCCGCACGAAACAATGAACAAATGCTTGCACTCCTGTGCAAACATACAAACTTCCTTCTGCAGACGGGGGTCAGGAGACTTTTGCCAGTGCACTGAGAAATATGTAACAGGTGCCGAGTCCAAATGAGATGTGGGCCTGCTGCTGTGCCCTCCTTGCCACCAGAGGCCAGCAGCCCAGATCCACCTGTGTCTCTGGGTGTCAGCTGCTGGGCTCTGATTGTTTTGTTAGCAGACCTGATGGGAAGCAGCGGGTGGGGTGGTGTGGGGTGGTCTGTATGCATGGAGTGTGTGACCCAATTACCAGCCCCAGATGGGAATTGCTGGAGGGCAAGCTTGCTTCCTGGTAACCAGATGGCCAGGGAGGCTTGGTTCCCTGAAGAGATGGTCTCCCCAGGAAGCAGTTTGCTGGGGCCTTCTGAGCCAGGGGGAGGGGAGAACCCAGAAGGTAGGTTGCTTATGGCAGCTGGTGTGTGTGATCCAGCTGGCTTCTGCCTGCAACAGCCAAGGCTGGCCCAGGCTAAAGCCAGGTGGGAGCTCCATCTGGATCTCCCACAGCCTGGTTGGGAGGGACCCAAGCACTTGAGCTATGGCTTGTTACCTCCCAAGAGTGTGGGTAAACAGGAAGCTGGAGTGAAGGGTGGAGCTGGGAATCAACCCAGGCACTTCAGGCAGGGAATGTGGGCATCATAGTGGCATCCTAACTTTTACGTCAAACCCCTCCCCTTGAACAATATTTTGAAATAAGGTTATTAAATCATGGAGTAGGCTGCCCACTGTGCACTGGCACATTTGTGGGGGGAAAAAGAGCATCATTGGCAACACAGAAGCAAATTCTCAGAAGTTACAGGTTTGGAGTTTTTTTTATCTGCTCTCTTGGTGTTGTTTACATCTTCCTTGTCATCTACAAAACACAGACACTACATCTACGATCAGAAAAAGCTCCTTTACAAGCCCGCGGCACATACTGGCAAGCACGGGATCCAGGGTAGGGGACAGAACTGGTGGGGGTTATGGGAAATCGCCCCAATTAGGCTGCAGCTCGCACTGGTTTGTGTGAGGACCGAGTATGAAGTGGGTAGGATTGAGCTGGACTACAACACCCATTGGTTCACGAGGAAGACAGCGCTGGAAACAGAACTGACCCAGCAACAGCAACGACCAGCATGTGTATAAGCTGATTGGTGTGACGGACGGTGTTGGAGTCTGTACTAGCAAACTCACTCAAGAATCAGATCTGGGATCATCTCAGATGAAGTTTCTTTGGAGATCCCTCCAACTGAACTGCTGATCTTGGAACCACAACCATCAAGAGACTGTCAGCCAGTGGACTCTGAATAGGTTTCACTGCGATTGGAACTGTGAGATTGGCAGCAATCCAGAACTGTTGAACTATCAAAACTGTTTGAGCAGGACCCTAGGAGCGCACCTCCTGTTGGGGGATCTGGGATGGGTGGGAGGCTGGGTGGGGCTTTTCCCTTTGTTTCTCCCCTGACCTCAGATACAGGCAAAAAACAATCATGTTAGTGTGGAGACAATGGTATTACCCACTTTCACCCTGTAGCCCTTGACCCTTTGTACCCTAATCAACTAAGATTATTAAAATTAATTAAAAAAAAGAAAGAAAAAGAAAAAGCTCCTTTAAAAACTCCTGCCCTTGGGCCTGGTGAGGTAGCCTAGTGGCTAAACTCCTTTCCTCACATGCACTGGGATCCCGTATGGGTGCCAGATCATGACCCACAGTCCCACTTCCCTGCTTGTGGCCTGGAAAAGCAGTGGAGGACAGCCCGAAGCCTCGGGACCCTGCACCTGCGTGGGAGACCTGGAAGAGGCTCCTGGCTTTGGATCAGCTCAGCACCAGCTGTTGTGACCACTTGTGCGTGGAGGGGTGTGGCTCAGCAGACAGAGGGTCTTTGTCTCTCTTTCTTGCCTGCCCTTGGGGCTGGCAAACCACCGTCTGTAGCGCTAGCAAACCATATGGGTGCAGGCTCGAGCCCTTAGCTGCTCTGCTTCTAATTTAACTCGCTGCTAATGCACCTGGGAATACAGCAGAGGATAGCTCCAGTCCTTGGGCCCCTGCACCCATGTGGGTGGCCCAGAAGGAAGCTCTTGGCTCCTGGTTTTAACCTAGTGTAACCCCACCTGCAATGGCCGGAGCCAGGCAGTTCTGAAGCCAGAAGTCTGGACTTAACCTAGATCTTCTTCCATGTAGGTACAGGGGGCCCAGCACATGGCTCATTCTCTGCTGTTTTCTTAGGGGTATTAGCAGGGAGCTGGATCAGAAGTGAAGCAGCCAAGACTTAAACCAGACAGCCCCTGCATGAGATGCTGGTGGTACAGGTGGAGGCTTAGCCTGATACACTGTGGCGCTGGTCCGTATTCTTCTGTTTCTGTCTGCTTGCTGACCATGGGTCTGGGATCCCTGTTGCCTGCCAGGGCTCTCCCTGGGTCCCTGGTCCCTGGTTGCTTCAGTTAGACCCAGGCAGTCTGCCTTTTGCTTCCTTTTCTGCAGCCTTCTTAGCATGCACACAGTATAGTTTCAACACAAGTTGTATTATTTTTTCCCCAGGTGTGTCACAAATGGTACCAACTTCACATCTGAAAAGGAGCAATGGATGCATTCACTATCTGGGAGTCAAGGAGGCCTGGGGTGGGGGTGGGGAGCACCTCTTCCTGGGATCTTTTAGCTTCTGTGGCCTCAGGCACCATGTGTGGCAGTCTTTCCATGCTGTCTGCCCACCTGTTTGCTCTGCCTTCTCCTCTTTGTGTTCCAGCACTGGAATTCCTACCTGGCAAAGCACTAGGACCCAAACTGAGAAAGAGTCCCTGCAGCTCAGCTGTAAGAAGGTGCCTGACTAAAATGACTCGGCCAAGAGGTTCTTGTGAGGTCCTTGATTGATCTCTTTCCATGTATAAAGGCCACTGGTTCAAATGAGGACACAGTTACAGATATCTGAGAATTTGAATGTGGATGTAGCTTTTTTTAGGAGGCCACCATGCCATGTACTATGGAATCAGAAGAGTCAGAGACCTGGGACTGTCTTTATCTGGCTGGCTTGGCATAACCCTTCTTTATTTTAAAGATTTATTTATTCACTTTAAAGGCAGAAAGTTAGAGAGAGGAATGCAAAGACATCTTTCATTCGCTGGTTTACTTCTCAAATGACCAGTGCTGGGCAAGGTGGAAGCCAGGGTCCAGGAGCTTTCTCTGGGTCTCACGTGGCTGGCAGAGGTCCAAGGATTTGGGTCATCCTTGACCACTTTTCCAGGTTATGAGCAGGGAGTGGAGCATGGAAGTGGAGCAGCTGGGCCTTGAACCGGCATCTATGTGGGATTTGCTTCCTCTGCCACAGCCTCCGGCCTGACCGTCTTACCCCACAGACAATTACTGCAGACTTTCATCCTTCTTAATTCCTGGTTTCCCAGATGGAAGTGGGAAAAATGGAGTGCCCTTATTTTCTCCCTGAAAACTTTCCATTCACCTATCATGAGCCTTTTGGCTGATGGAGCATCCATGTCCTGAGCCAGGGGTGTTCCTTGGTTCTCCCTGGTAAACAGGTTACCATCTGGGAATTCAAGTCCTGGGGTGAGGAGGGCTGGGGTGGGCTGCCAGCTGAGCCCATCTGAAGGCAGAACCATGTCCTGGGATGCAGCAGCAGGCAGAAAGCAGCTCTGCAGGTGGGCGCTTTAGGGGAAGAACCCAGAGTGGCTAGGGAGTGAGACAGCCTGGGAGACCCCGGGGGAGCTGAGGGGAGAATCAGAGCTCAGTAAACAGTGGTCACCTGGAGGCTGGGGCTGGAGAAGGGACCCAGGAAGTCCCTGAAACCTCTTCAATACACAGATCTAAAAATGGAGGCAAAATTAATTTGTTTCTTTTTAAAAGCAGGTCATTTAATGAAATTTGTACTGAAGTCAACCTCCATATATAAAAGTATGCAAATTTCAAGTGCATGAGCCGATAAATTTGTGCTGAGTAAACCTGACAGAACCCAGATCAAGGAACAGAACTTCACAAACACCCAACAAATGCACCTGTGTCCTGTGCCAGTCATAATCACCCAACAGGAGCCACCTTATTGCCTGGAGTTCCTTGGGCATTGCCAGCAGACAGTGCTCCTCTCCTGAGTAGGACCACGTGTAGACAGGTGTGTGTGACACACTCCTGGCCAGCAACAGGCCTTCTGGCAGCACGGAGAGCAGACCTCTGCAGGTCAGCAGGCACACTCAACCTCACGGCCACAAGCACACCTCACACGGGGATAGGTGTGAACACTGCGGCTGCCTCTCCAGGCTCAAGTATGATGCCAGAGATAGACCAGTTATGTAATTCCTGGCCAAGAGATCTCAGGGGGCTTGGGCTTGTGGCCCTGGAAAATCTCTCAGTGTATGGCTTCAGGTCAACCATGGGCATGTGGGTATGTGTGAGTTCCAAGGATGCCCTGCCCTTGGAGTGCTCACAACTTCATCAGGGAGATGCAGGGTGAGGAAATCCCTCGGAGGCTGTGAAAATAGATTCATCCCTAAAGGAGAGAGGAGAGGAAGGACCTCCCTCCATCCCCCTGCAAAAGAGATGGAAAAAAGCCTGGTGTGTCCAGCCTAGTGACTGGATGTTAGCTGAGTGGAGTCTAGGACGGCTGGAGGTGAAGGAGGTGACAGGTTGTAGTCCCAGCTTCCTGGCATGGAGCGTTCAAGTGCTTGGGAGTGTCTGCAGTGGCAGAGGCCCACACGTGAATGAGGGTGTGGCTGATAAAGCACATGACTACAGGGCTGGGACTGTGGGCCTCTCAGAGGAAGGGTGAATCCACCAATTGTGCCTGCATTTGTGCACTCAGTTGAGTCCCATGATGGTAACCGTATGTTCCTGTGTCTGGTAGGTGACAATAGCCCAAGGACCTGGAAGCTTGAGAAATGGAGCATAGCAGAGGTGAGACATGGAGAACTTGAGGAGGTGGGGACTATGACCTGCTTGATGTCATTAGGGCCTGTTCAACTATCAGAAGAGGGAGCTACTGCTGGCATTATCCTGAGGCAGGTGCAGCTCAAAGCCATCATGTAAGTAAGACCACTCTCCCTCCTCCCACCAGCCAACCTTCCACTCTTCCCAATGATCACCAGGCAGTGACCACCATGCCCTGGGTCTTCCGACCACAACCCACTCACTCTTGAATTACATCGCTGCTAAAATTGCATTATCACCAGGAGTGTGCCTCCAGCCTCCCCTACCTTGACCACTAATGAATATCCTAATTTGATTGCCTCCAAATGAATGTGACGCAAAATTAAAAGATGCCAGAGGACACAATCATAAATCGACTGAGCTGGCTACAATTTATTATGTTTTGAATTCAATTAGAGTACTCCCATCCTCTCCCAATATTAATCCAGCTGCTGGCTACTCAGCTGTAACTGCATAGGAGAATTATAGTTTGGGTCCCAGCCTGGACCATTCAGCCTGGCATTCCAGCATTGGCATGGGCCGACAAACTTCATCCTGGATGTGCAGGGGTCAAGAGAGTTCAAAGCCAGCTCAAGCCTCCTGCCAGCCAGCCGGCCAGCCAGCCAGCCAGCCAGTCAGCGTGCTTCCTGTCGGGGAAGCGAATCAAAGCAATGTACCCGGTTAAAATGGTTTAAGAATTATTTTTAGTGCATAAACACTCCAAGAGACTGCATAGAAGGCAGCATGGGAGTTATGGACTTTGTCATGTGACAAGCCGCTGGGGACGTAGTGACCTGAGGGCTGGGTTCAGTTTTGCCACAATGTCCCAGGGTGACTTGGACAAATTATCTGCCATTTCCTGCCTTGGTTTTCCCACTTGCAAAATGAAGACGCTGTCTCCCAAGAACTGGATTCTATGTTGCTGTGTCCTCTCATTCCTGGTGTCTACTCACTACCCTCCTCTGTCACCCCAGCAGCCCCTCTTAGTGCCCTGGAAAACTGGCTTCTTCAGGCTGCTTCTGCAGTGTGCTTAAAAGGCTGATCAGAAGTTGGAACTGCTGTGGGGAAGCCATGGCTGTAAGGCAACAGTATAGGAATTGCTTATCTGTGTGGTCAGCATCCCCTATGTGGTGTCTCTCCTTGGCTACACTTCACAGGGATATCCCTGCTCACATCTCGCCATGACAACTGCTCCAAGTGAATGCCGGTTCCGGTCACTGCTCCAAGGAATTCAGACGCTTCATAGGCTTTTTGTTGGAGGTCTGCCATGAAAGCTGGCCCCAGGAGAGGGACCGCAGCTGAGACAAATGGGGATCCAGGATTGGGGTCCTGGCATGGAGTTGGAAGGGAGAGCTCTAAGGACTTGAAAGTCAAGATGGGCCTTAGGGAGGCCATCCCTGTAGGCACTGCCAAGGTCTCCTGCAAAAAGGGTGTCCTGAATGGAGAGGGAGGAGGTGAGTGCAGAGAAGGGCTAGCCAGACCTTCTTGGAGCAGAAGTAAGGCAGTGGGAGGACACAGGGCTGGAGGCTGGAGGGAGAGCATAAGTGGGATCCTGAGGGTCAGAGGGAGTGCTGGGAGAGCTGGGAGAGCTGGTGACACAGAGGGTCGGCTTGCTCTGCAATGGGGCTCCCAGGTGGAGAACTGGAAGGAGAGGGTCCTAGAGTACTAGGATAGAGGGGGAGGCACAGCTGCATCTGGCATCTGCATGGTAACTGAGGATTCTGGGGGCGGGGGTTGGCTCAGGAATGGGCCCCATGCAGGTTACTAAATGTTCCCGGCACGCATCATAGCCCCTGGAGAGGAGTGCAGCATTTTGGTTGGAATGTCTGGTCCAGGATTTCTGTTGGGAGCAGGGCAGACAGGCCTGGAGAAGCCCCCTGCAGAGTGACAGGCCTGGGGTTCCTCAGTGCCAGCCGCAGGCCACGGGCCAGTCAGCAGTGCAGGGCACAGTTGGTCACCTTGGGGTGGGTTCACTGGTCAGGCAGACAGAACTGTACCTCAGTGGCTCCCTTCCTCATCCAGGACCTTGAGTTGCCCGTTGGCGGGACAGAGAAAAACTTGGCTAGTGAATGCCAACTGACCTGGGTCAGTTTAGGGTTCCTCTGCTGTGTGTGCTCAAGGAGTGCAAAAGGCAGAGTGCTAGGAACAGCACTTGGGGGAATTTTAATGGACTTGGAACATCTGCCTTGTGTTGGAAGCATGACCTAGCAGATTCATCCTCCAGAGGTGCATCCCAGCAGGTGAGACACAAGGTACATAAGTCGTAGCTCCCACTGGTGAACATGTGGTCCAGACCTGGGGGTCGGACAAGCAGGGCAAAGTAACTGCCACAGCTGGGTATTGTGTCAATTGGTAATGGAACAGGGTGGACCGGGCAGGACTGAGCAAACCTTAGCCCACAAGCGAAACTAGAGACCAGGAGGGAGCACGGGTCATTCTGAGCTAGGTTCTTGCACTAATGGTCTGCATGAGCCAGGAACGCTAAGCCACAGTGTCTAAGGCAGAGGTCGGGACAGATGGGGGTTGAGCCAAGCTGAGTCAGAGCAACCACTGGCATGTGTGTGATCTATGGCTGGGAATAGGCCCGGTTGGGTAGCTAAGGGGACAACCCTAGCTGGGTTGAAGTTCCTACCAAGGGGCGCATGGGCTGGAATCGGGGCTGCATTCTGAACGGGAAACAGTTGTAGTCTCCCTTGGCACAAGTGTGAACTGGGATTGGATACACTGAGCTGGGCCAGACTCCAATACCATCTGGTGTTCTGGATGACCAGGGAAGACGTGGAATGGACTAGGCAAGGTCTCACCCCTACTGAGCCATATGTGAGCCATATGTGGGTATGGACAAGCCATGGCTGGGCTGAAACATTCAATAGCAAGGACCAGTTTGGGTTGAAGGCCATTCAGGAAAAGCCATTGTTGCTGCTAGGACAGGAGGTGAACTGAGTAGGGCTGGCTCATGGAACCCCTGTGTATGCACAAAGTCTGGCATTGGGAGAGGTTCTGATGGAGGAGCCTGGGCAACGCCTCTAGCAGGACACAGACCCGGCAGGTAAGCAAGAAACATGATAGGAAACAGCCCAGAACAGGCCAAGGAAAGTTACCCACTGGCATACATTTGGCAGGGGTTGGGGGCAGACCAGGCTGAATCTTCACATCATCCACTGGCAAATCCAAGCACCAGAACAGTGTGGGTCCAACCAGGTTCGGTTGCGACAAAAACAAGTGCACAATACGGAATGCCAAGGTGAGGTTGCCTGTACGGGAAGTGACCGCAGTGCCCAACCAGCATATGTGAGAATCAGGAAGGGAGGGGGCAGAGCCGGCAGGGGAATAAGGGAGGGTTCCTTTGCTGGACAGCTACTCCCACAAGAGAGCATGGGCTGGGATGGGGGCAGACCAGACTAAGCAGGGCTACAACACCTGTTGGCCTCATGTGGACTAGATCAGGGAAAAGCCAGGCTGGGCTGATTATTCCTACTGGTGCAAACAAAATTAGAGTGGGTGAGGGTTGTTTGGGCTTAGCCACAGCATCAGCTGGTAGAAATTGGCACTGGGGGCCTAGTTCTGTCAAGTCAAACCACAGAACTACCTGAGAGAGCATAATCTGGGAGTGGGAGAGGCCTGGGAGGGGAATAGTGGGCTCATCTCTCTTGGGTTACCACTCCCATGGGAGGGCACGAAAACCAGGACAGGGGCTGGGGTGGAATGGGGCGTGGGACAGACTGGACTACTGCTACACATACTGGCAAACCAGGGTAGGGGGCGGGCCTGGTGGGGGTTATTGCGGGTCGCTCCAATTGGGCTGCAGCTCCCACTTGTTTATGCGTGGGCCGAGTATGTGCTGGGCAGAACCAGGCCGGACTACAACACCCATTGGTTCCAGTGGAATTCGGGGCTGGAAACAGAACCGACCCAATGATTGTAACCACCAGTTGATCAGGGCAATGGACTGTGCCGGGCCCTGTACTTGCTAGCATATACAAGAATCTGGTTTGAGAACATCACAGATAAAGTTTCTTTGGAGATTTCCCCAATCGAAATGCTGGACTCAGAACCCTAACCAAGAAAAGAGTGAAGACAGAACAGGTCAATCAACCATCTCAGTTGTATGTTGGCAGCAAAATACGGGGCAAACAGAGACTCTATGATGGATTAGGTCAATCAGTGGATGCTTCAAAGACCTCACAGTGCTTGGAGTGGCAGGACTGGCAGTGATTCAGAACTGGTGAATTATCAAAACCACTTGAGCAAGAACCTCGGGGCATATCCTACATCCGGGACTCGGGGAGGGTGGGAAATTGGGTGGGCCTTCTCCCTTAATACCCCCCTTTTAACATGAAGGAAACAATATGGAAATAAGTCTTACCCACTTTCCTATAGCCCTTGAACCTTTTTACCCTAATTAACTATGTAAAGATTATCAAAAATATAATTTAAAAAATTGTGGGAAAAAAAGAAGCAGAACTCAAAACATGGATAAAGAGGATCCCAAGCATTATCCCCCTGTGCTCTGAACATTTTGTGAGCAATGCGATCAGGCCCTTAGATGCTGATCAGATCAGCACTTCCTACATGCAACCCAGGTTGTTCATCCAAACACTGAAAAACCCTGCACAGTCTTAGGATCAAGGTAATCACACACAGAGGAACAAATCAGATCAGAGAGAAGGGTTTATGATGAAAGAAAACAGCATCCAGCCTCACATGGCCCCAGTCCTGGACTCTTTGTCCACAGCCAGCTTGTTTTAAACATTTCCATTTTTAGCGCTTGTCCATAACCCCACATAGCGTTAGGTGCACTCTCACTCGCTTGCTCATTTGTCTGTGCAACATAATTTGGCCTCGTGGGATGGACAGTAAGACAGAGCTTCATGTCTGTGTCCCTCCTCTTCCCCTCTCAGTCTCTGCTTTTTATTGTTATACGAGAATTATTTGTGGCTCTTGAGTTATTTTCTTTGAAAACTATCAACAGCGTCATAACTTTGTGCATGCAGCCATTTGGGACCCATCCCGTACTCTCTGCCTACTTCCTTCTGAAATAACTCTTTCCTCCTATCCGAGTGAACCTCTGCCCCTGCCCGGCCAGTCACTACACACCACGTACTTGGCTCTAGCAAATGCTGGATATTGGGTATGTCCCCCCGGGTGTTTGAGAGCCTCCCCAGGCTTTCTCTGCGAACCCTGCTTTGTTTTCCACCAGTATCTCAGCCAGGAGGCCAACGCAAAGAGAAAAACGCAACATTGTCTCCAGGCAATGCAACATTGTCTCCAGCAAGAGTCTTCCAGACTTCTGCCAAGCGCCAGAGGTGGCCTGAGAAAACAAGCAGCGGAGCCAGCAGAGAGGAGGCTGCTCAAAGGGAATTCAGGTTCTGTTGATGATGTTGCTGGTTCACTATACCTGATGCCCAGATTGCTTTCTTAAAAAAAAAAAAAAAAAAAAAAGGAGATTGTGGGCCTGGTGCAATAGCCTAGCAGCTAAAGTCCTCAACTTGAACACTCTGGGATCCCATATGGGTGCCGATTCTAATCCCAGCAGCCCTGCTTCCCATCCAGCTCCCTGCTTGTAGCCTGGGAAAGCAGTCAAGGATGGCCAAAAGCCTTGGGACCCTGTACCCGCGTGGGAGACCTAGAAGAGGCTCCTGGCTTCAGATTGGTGCAGCTCCTGCTGTTGCAATCACTTGGGGAGTGAATCATTGGATGAAAGATCTTCTCTGTCTCTCCTCCACCTCTGTATATCTGACTTTGCAATGAAAACTTAAAAAAAAAAGATATTGCTAGATTTATCTATTGATTTGCAAAGCAGAGCAGGAGAAAAAGAGAAAGACAAAGAAACATTACTTTCACCCATTGGTTCACTCTACAAATGGCTGTACTAGCCAGATCTGGTTCACCCCAAAGCCACGAGCCAAGAACTGCTCCCTTGTCTCCCACATGGGTTGCAGGGACCCATACACATGGACCATCTTCCACTATTCCCCCTGGTATATTAGCAGGGAGCTGGGTTGGAAGTGGAGCAACTGTGGTTCAATCCAATGTTTTGTTATGGGATGCCAGCATAGCCAGCAGTGGTTTAACCTTTTGCATCACACCTCTCACCTGACTTGATTCTTCATAGTTACAGAAGCCTGAAATCCCATCTTTTACCTCTGGATGGCATGAGCTTGCAGACTGATCTGGGGCAATGTATGGAGTGCTGGGCATGCTGCCTTATGTAAAATGGGTGTTAGCACCTGTGCTCTCTGCCATAGCTTTCTCTTGCCATGGTGATAAATCAATGCAGCTTGCCACCTGAACCCTCTGGGATCTTACAGGATCTTGCAAAACTGGAAAGTCTGCAGTGTGCCTCAAGCAGCTGACATCCAAGGGTTGGAAGGACTGTATCCTTCTTTGGAGATGCTGGTGGGGAAGACCCCTATCCTGGTCCTGGCTTCTGGCTTCTGGCTGCTACCCAGGTTCCCGGCTGGGACCTTCTTCCTGTACTCACATGGAGAGCCACACTGGGCACCTCCACCCTTGTCCTCCATTTTAGCCATTTTCTTCCACCAACGGAAGCTCCACAGGCTGGCATAATCTTTGTATGTCAAGTTCATTAGCAGCCTGAATGCCTTCTGCTGCCCTCATTTCCCTTTTGCCATGTAAGCTAACCTATTAAGGTGCTAGGAATTGAGGCCTGGAAATTTCTCTCCGCATTTCAAATCCTGTTCCACATCAATTGGAATTGATGGATGGTGAACTGTATCTGTTTAAAGGCTCTCTCGGTCAACTACCCCAGCCAAATGTTGGCAATGAATAACTGGGCAGAGACTCTAAGGTGGATTATGTCAGTCAGTGAATTCTGGAGAGACTCATCGTGCTTGGAGTGATGGGACCGGCAGTAATTCTGAATGGTTGAACTATAGAAACCTCATGAGCAGGACCCTCAGAGCATACCCCACATTGGGGATTCTGGGGTGGTGCTGGGTGGCTGTCCTCCATCCCAGGGTGCAGAAGGCGTTTGGGAGGCAAGGTGTGGCTTCTCTCCTTGTCTCTCCCTTTCCCCCAGATACAGGAAGGAAAAAAAGGAGAATGTGGAAATGGTGATTTCACCCACCTTCCTGTAGCCCTTGACCCTAGTCACCCTAATCAACAGTGTAAAAATCATCAAAAATAAAAATAAGTAATAATTTTAAAATAAAGGCACACTTCAGTGAGCTTCAGCACACGCGCAAGCGCTCATCAGAAAGTCCATGGCAAAATGGAAAGAAAAGGGAAGTTTCTTTGGGATCTAAGGACAGCTTTTTCTTATTGTGTATGCTTTGTGAAATTTTTGAAGACCGCTCATAGGTCGATTTTAAACTTCTCATGGTGAAAGGCACATATTTTTGAATTCCATTTTCCATGAGCTTTTTGAAATACTCTTGTATCCACCCACGTACCTGACTATGTGATGGTCAAGGTCATGGCTCAGAAGTTTTCTTACACCCACTCCGACCACAGCTCCTGTCGGGAAGCAGCTATTGACTAAATGTGCTTGTTCATTCCAGACTTTCATATGAACAGAATCTGCTATATTTCTATTCCTATTTGTGTTTCACCACTAAACATAATTAATTATCTTGACAATAATTCAGGTTGCTGTGTCATTTCTTTTTTTAAAAGATATATTTATTTTTATTACAAAGTCAGATATACAGAGAGGAGGAGAGACAGAGAGGAAGATCTTCCATCCGATGATTCATTCTCCAAGTGAGCCGCAACGGCTGGTGCTGTGCCGATCCGGAGCCAGGAGCCAGGAACTTCCAGGGTCTCCCACACAGGTGCAGGGTCCCAAAGCTTTGGCCCGTCCTCGACTGCTTTCCCAGGCCACAAGCAGGGAGCTGGATGGGAAGCGTAGCTGCTGGGATTGGAACCAGCGCCCTTATGAGATCCCAGAGTGTTCAAGTTGAGGACTTTAGCCGCTAGGCTACCATGCCATGCCCTGTGTCATTTCTTTTTAGGGCCGAGTCCAGCATGTGGCTGGGCTGCGGTACTATTTTGTGTAGTCACAATGGTGTGTTTATGGTAATAGAAAGGACCTGGTACCCTGGCATAGTGGGTAAAACTGCCACCTGTATTGCTGGCAGCAATGTGGATATTGCTTCAAGTCCCAGCTGCTCCACTTCTGATCCAGTTCCCAGTGAATGGTCTGGTAAAGGTACCAAAAGGTGGCCCAGGTGCTTAGGTCTCTGCCACTCATGTAGAGACCTGGCAGAGGCTCCAGGCTCCTGGCTTTGGCCTGGCCCAGCTATGGCTCTTGCAGTCATCTGGAGAGAAAAGTAGCAGATGAAAGATCTCGCCCTCTCTCTGTCATTCTGACTTTCAAATCAATAAATTAGGGGGAAGGGGTAAAGGTGATAGACACCCTACTGGGTTATTCCAGGTATGAGACAAGTATCTTCTTCTATTGTGAAAATATCCAGGAATGAAATGGTTCCATCCCATGGCAGAGTTACAGAGGGAGAAGGGAGACAGAGGACAGAGAAAAAAAATCTTCATCTACTGGTTCACTCCCTGATCGCCTGCAGTAGTTGGAGCTGAGCCAGTTCGAAGCCAGGAGCCTGGAGCTTCTTCTGGGTCTCCCATGTGGGTGCAGAATTCTGTCTCCACTTCTCATCCTGCTGCCTACTAATTAACAATCCAGGAGGCAGAAGATGATGACGCATGTACCTGGAGACCTCAATGAAGTGTCTGGCTCCTGGCTTTGGGCTGACGCCTCCCTGGCTATTGCAGGCATTTGATGAGTGAACAAGTAGATGGAAGATCTCTCTCTTGGGTTTGTGCCATTTTCTTTATTTTCTTAAAGATTTCTGTATTTATTTTGAACGTCAGGGTTGAGAGAGAGGAGGCTGAAGGCAGCACCATACCCAACACTGAATATAGTTCATACATACCTTCTTAAGTCACACAGCACTGCTATATGACAACTGTTCACTAATGGTATAACATTACACATGGTGGGCACTTGACTACCTGGAGGCGTACAGTCTAATACCTTATATTGGAGGGCATTGGAATCCTCAGATAATTTTACAATCTTACTTGAGTGGTTTGGGACTTTTATTTGTTTCTGGTATATTTAAATATTTTTAAACCATAGATTGTAGGATTTAGCTTGCTTATTTTAAATTTGTTTATTTATCTGAAAGGAAGTGAAGGAAGCAGGGAGGGAGGGAGAAAGGGGCTAGAACTCCATTTGGGTCTCTCACAAGGGACCAAGGGCCCCAGGCACTCTCCACTGCTCTCCCAGGTGCCTGAGCAAGGAACTGGATCAGAAGTGGAGCAGCCAGGACTGCATCGGGGCTCAGAAGAGGTGGCTTGGCCTATTGTGCCATAATGTAGGGCCCTATTTCCCATATTTTAAGCATTTGAACATTTTAAACATGTAGGAAAAACCCTTAAGATACTACATTCTGGCTGCAGCATTAACAGTGCTGACCTAAGATGTGTTCTCAGGAGTCAGGTGGGGGTGGGGTTCCCTAGGTGTCAGCTAGGATGTCAGTCACCCAGGACAGGGCTTGGGGCACAGGTGTGGATTTGCTGGACACGGAGTGTGGCAGGCTTGTTGGTGCAGAACCTCAGAGGGCACCTGCAAGCCAGGTTCAAGGGCAGCGAAGGGCCTACTGGTTTCCTGAGGTCTGAGGGGTTTGAGCTAGGCATGAGCTGTTCTCTCTGAGTCTCCTGAGCTCTAGTGGTGGCACCAGAGTGGCCCCAGGCTCTGGCTGCTTGGCTCCTGCTTCCTCTGCTTCAGAGGGGAGTGGGAGTCGGGGCATTCCTGGACAGATTCCTCATCCTGACGCTGAGGTCAGGGAAGGGCCAAGGTGCAGAAGGAATCCTGCTCTTGCTGGCACCGAGAGGAGGGAGGAGAGACAAGGTGCTCTAGATATGGGGAATGAAGGCAGCTCCGCTTCTGCTCATTCTAAACACTTTGCCAGGCTCTTTTCTATCTCCGGGCATCTGCTAGGCTTCTATTGGGGAAATGGAAGAGAAAGGCCCCTGGGGACCTTCCTGGTCTCCTGCTGAGGTTGGGAGGGGGATGCCAGGGAGCCCTCAGATTTCAGCATGAGTCTTGCTACTGACACCACAGTAGCACAGTAGCAAGACTCAGGTTCCCAGGGAGCCAGGACACTGGTGGTGCCATGTGACAAAGGGCAATGTGAGATGTGTGTGGCCTGAACACAGTCCAGCACAGGCCTGGCTCACCATGAACCTTGCAAGGGCAGCCCCTCTGCCTCCCCTTCCATTGCCTGGTCTAGGACATGGCATCTCAATCCCACTCCTGAGCCCAGGGCCACTGTGTCCTTGGCACTTGGCCAAGGTTTGCTAATTGACTACAGCTGAGCTACCTCCTGCTTCCTCATCCTCAAAGATACAGCTGGTAGCCAGGGTGGAGAGAGAGAGCTAGCGGCAGTGGGCTTTTAGCCCCCATGCTCCCTATGTGACCATGCATGGGAGCATACACAATAGGCTGTCTCAGACCTGCGATGCTGGGCAGGATGCTGTGAAGACCAGGAGAACCTTGCCAGCCAGCTCTGCCTCATGCCTGAACAGGGACACAGCGTTCTCCCAAGCCCTTGGTGCAGAAGTCTCTCCCCATGCAGCACACGGTCTTTAATCATATTGTGGAGGACAAGCTGGTCCGGGCCTCAGGAACCTGCTTTACTGATAACTCAATTCCGCAGCTGAGTCCCATTTGTAAGCAGTGACGGTACACCCCGCGGAAATCCAGAATCCGATTAGGGTTGGCTGCCTCAGTTCTCATCGCTCACAGGGCCGTCTACGCCTGACCCCCCACATCCGTCTTTTTTGGTTGAGGGCTCCTCCAGGTCTTCCAGCTTCCACACGGGCCCTGGCAGCTCTCTTGATGCTCCTCGCAGGTGCTGAACTCAAAGGTCAGGAGGGCAGGGCCACGAAGGCATGTTGTTCCTTGGATCTCACCTAGGCAGGCAGGCAGGCCCTGGAGGTTTTCAAAGCTCACTCGGTCAAGGTCAAGGATGATCATGTGCATTAAGGACTGGTTGGTGCTAAAGCACAAAATGTTGGAGAATCACATCTGAGGACAAAACAGACTTTAGAGAGGATGTTCAACTTTATAAGAGTATAAGTGTGGGAACTGGCACCGTGGCACCCCATATGGGCACCGGATTTTACTGGAATTCACTTGAGTTTCTAAAATTCTAGGGCTACTGAGGGTGCCCCCCCTAGAAATCACTGATGGGCTGCATTCATTCCACGGTTCAACTTTCCAATCTTGTTAACTATTAAGATGAGGAACAGAAAATATGTCTCCACTTGCACACCAGTACCAACCATAGATTGGCGGTAACTGCTTTAAAAACTAGGTCTAGCAGAACAACTATCCCCACATTCAATTAGCACTTAGCTTTTTATTGGATTACTTCTCAATAATGTTTATGTTGCAGTCAAACTCCCAACTAAAGCAAATTTCGTACATTTTAAGGAAGGAGCCTAGGCTCTTAAAAAAATCATTTAGTTGAAAAGGTTAGAGAGAGAGGGAGAGACAGAGAGAGGTCTTCTGTCCAATTTCAACAACAGCCAGAACTGGGTCAGGTCCAAACCCAGGATCCAGGAGCTTCTTCCAGGTCTCCCACGTGAATGTAGGAGGCCCAAGTCCTTGGGCCATCCTCCATTGCTTTCCCAGATACATCAGCATAAAGCTGGATTAAAAGTGAAGCAGCCGGGATGCAAACTGCTGCCTCTATGGGATACCAGTGCCACAGGCAGCAGCTTTACTCACTACACCACAGCATCAGCCTCAAGCCTAACTTCTTAACTAGACTGAGAGAGGAAGCATGGGAGTTGAACTAGCAAAAGTCTTTGTGACTGCAAGTGGTGAGAGACGGTAAGTGTGTTGTGTGAATATACTGTCTTTGAACTCATCTGTCCTGAGCTTCCAAAAGGCCCTTGTTAGGTCAAAAGAGGCAGGGACCCAGTCCTCTCCTTGCTCTCTGGGGGACAGAGGTGATGGGACAGCAAGCAGTCCCCAGCCACCGAGTGTCATTCTTGTCAAGGCAGGTGCGAATGTCGGGGATGGTCATTACTATGGATGCAGGCACCTAGACCACCCCATGAAGCCTGCCTGGGCACTTAGCTATTGCTTTGCTCTGAGCTGTAGGATTTGCAGGCAGCAGCCACTCAGCAGAGTGTATTCTATTCCTGCTGGTTAGAAAAATCCAGGCCATGGAATAGGAGGGCTCGGAGTGGTGGCTCAACAGCCTAGTCCTCTACCTGCAAATGCTGGCATCCCGTGTGAGTGCCCGACTGTGTCCCTGCTGTTCCAGGTTTGATCCGGCTCCCTGTCTATTGTCTGGGAAAGCAGCACAGGATGACTCAAGTGCTTGGGACCCTGCACCCATGTGGGAGACCCAGAAGAAGCTCCTAGTTCTTGGCTTAGAATCAGCTCAGCTTCTACCATTGAGGCCTTTTAGGGAGTGAACCAGCAGACAGAAAATCTTTAAAAAAAAAAAATAAAAAGTTTAGAAAAAGGATAGAAGGAAAATACCGCCAACGGTAAGATTCAGAACTACTTCCCTAAAATAGAGGAAGACTGGAGTTTCCTGATTGCAAGGTAAGCTGATACAGAGAGGGCAACACTGAGATCTGTCTAATAAGATGAATATTCGTCTTCGGAGTAGAGGCAGCAAAGGATATTCCACCACACAACAGAACAATCACGAAAAATCCCAAACCGAGAGAAACACCTGCAGAAAGGTTTAACAGCAGTGACAACACTGGCAAAGAGTGTCAAAATCAACTTAAAAATTATGTATTTGTTTCAAAGTTAGAGTTACACAGAGAGAGGAGGAGAGGACACAACAAAAAGGGAGAGAAAGAGAAAGGGAGAGAGAGAGAGATCCTCCGTCTGCTGTTTTACTCTCCAAATAGTGATGATGGTCAGGCCTTGGCCAGGCCAAAGCTGGGACCCAGCCTCAGGAACTCCATCTGGGTCTTGCATGTAGGGTATCAGGAGCCCAAGGACTTGGCACATCCTCTACTGCTTTCCCAGTCACATTATAAGGAAGTTAGATGGGAAGTGGAGCAGCAAGGGCTGGAACAGGTACACATATGGGAATGCTGGCATTGTAGGTGTCATTGTCACCCACTTAGGCCACAATGCAACCCCCAAATCAATATTTTTGGCGCTTTGGAAATGAAGTAAGGCTTTCAACAATCCAAGTACCATTTATTCAAGAAAAAATGCTGAATCACAGGAAAAAGAAGGAGTTGTGTGGTATTTTAACATGCATGGTAGACTTAAACATGAAAGGACTTGCAGCCTGGCAGCCACCAAAGTGAACAGAGAAAATCCGAAGTCACCAAAACCCGCCTTCGCAGACTGCTGTCACCATCTGATCTCTCTGACCCCTTAGTGGAAAATCTCCACTCTTAGAGGTTGTCTGCATTTCAGAGCTTAGTCTATAATGGACAGCCCTCTCCTGGGGCCTTTGTCTAAACCCATGAGCAGAACCAGCTAAATATTGCAGCTAGCTGAGTCAGCAAGGCTGGCTGGGACTCACAAAGGTTGATTCAAACTCCTGACATGGAAAACTGGACCCTGAAGTGCGCAGTCTGAGAACCTTGGCCTCATTTCTGGGACTCCGGTAGGTCAGGTGCATGGGCAGGGCTGTGCAGATGCCCTAGAGATACCTGACAAGGGCCTGGTCTGTGACTTGGAGGCTCTGTGCAGCAGGAAGCAAACTCTGGGCTGGGATGCACCGTGCTGGGTGGAGCGCTGAAGTTACAGCCCAGTGCCCACCCTGTTTCTCTGCAAAGGCAGGGAAAGAGATGAGGTACATGGAATTTCAAGAATCCTCCGTGGAATCTCTGTCTGTCCCTAAACTAATTATAGAAAGACTTTGCTGTTTTTAAAGGTTAATTTATTTTATTTTGAAAGTCAGTTCCAGACAAAGGGAGAGACAAAGAAGAGAAAGACAGATTTTCCTTCTGCTGGTTAACTCCCCAAATATCTGCAACAGCCAGAGCTGGACCTGTCCAAAGCCAAAGATCCACGAGCTTCTTCCAGATTTCCAACATGGGTGCTCAGGCCCAAGGACTTGGGGCATCCTCTGCTGCTTCCCCAAACCATTAGTAGGCAGCTGGATGGGAAGTGGAGCAGCAAGAACATGAGTTTGTGCCCAAATGGAATGCTGGCCCCAGTAGGCAGAGTAGTATCTTGCTGCAGCACTGTGCTGACCCCTGTGGAGACTTTCCTAGCCACACATGACACCAAACATGGAGTGGACCACCAGTGTGGGGAAAGTCGCTACATCAGTAAACAGCCATAGCAACCAGGAACAGAGAGAAAAAAGATGAAAAATAGGGCTGCATTGTGGGGCAGTGGGTTAAGCCACTCCCTGTAATGCCAACATGCCATTGAATCCCAGCTGCTCCAGGTCCATCCCAGCTCCCTGCTAATGCACCTGGGAAGGCAGCAGAGGATGGTTCAAGTTCTTGGGCTCCTGTCTCCTAGGTGGGAGGCCTGAATGAAGATCTGGGCTCCTGGGGTTGGCCTGCTGCAGCCCCAACTGTGAGACCACTTAGGGAAATAACTGACTGTGGGAATGCTCTCTCTCTCTGTTTGTATTCTGTCTTTCAAGTAAATAAGCCTTTAAAGAATCTGGGAAGAGAGAATAGAATGGCTCAGAAAGAATACTTGAGGACATACTTATCATAAACTCCCCAAATTTGATGTGAAACATTAATTTACATACTCAGGACATTTAGTGGACTCCAGTGTTAAACCAAATAAAATCCGGGTTTAGGGGGCTTCTGTATCATTTATGTAATAAATTGCAATCTAACTTAGGACATAGAACAACTGAAACCTTTACTTAGAAATCTGCATTTGTAACAAATAGCTGAGTTTCAGGCAATCACAGTAGCCCAATGGCAGCTATCATGGGTGTTGACTCTTCAAATCCAGCAAATGCCATCCTTGAAGTCCCTGGCACCACATCTTCCATTTCTGTACATCACTTCCCTGTCTTCTGTCTGTTGGTGTTAGGTGCCTGGTTACCACCCAGCAGTTCCCAAGCTTCTGCAAGTTCTGAGGGCTAATTTGTAACTTGCACCTTGCTCAAGTAGATATTGTAACATTTACTTTGTTGGGGCACGTGTTTGGTACAGCAACTAAAATGTTTGTTCAAGTCCCAGCTCCAATCTTGGTGCCAGCTTCCTGCCTCTGTGCGCTCTGGGAGGCAACAGATGTGGGTCAAATAGTTGGGTCCCTGCCAACGTGGAAGACCTAGATTGGGTTTCTGGCTCCAGGCTTTGTCCTGGTCCAACCCTGGCTATTTAGGGCATTTGTGGAGTGAATTTGTGTATGGGATTTCTTGTTTATACAAAGACTAAGTGAGGTGCTCGTGTCCATGGCTCTCAGCGGCTGGGCACTCTGGGCAAGTTTTCTCCCAGTTTCTGAAGCCCCACAGGTTTCTGTCCTGAGCTTTCTTTGTTCACAATGGACTGGGTTCAGAATTTGACTGCGGTGGGGGTGGTATTGTGGTGGCTATAGCACCAGCATCCCATATGGGTGCAGTTCTAGTTCCAGCAGTTCTACTTCCAATCCAGGCTGCTGCTTAGGGCCTGGGAAAGCAGCAGAGACTGGCCCATGTCTTTTGGCCTATGCTCTCATGTAGACCTCCTGGCTCTCAGCTTTGGATCAGCTCAGCCCTCACCGTTGAGACCATCTGGGGTGTGAACCAACAGATGGAAGACTTTCTCCCTGTGTGAAATCTGCCTTGCAAATAAAAATAGGTAAATATGTTTTCTTTTGTTTTAAATTGGCTTTGGAATCACAAATGCAGCCCTTTAAGATTTTTTCAGCCTTGGGCCCAGCATAATGGCTCAGTGGTAAAATCCTCACCTTGCATGTGCTGAGATTCCATATGGGCACCGGTTTGTGTCCCAGATGTCCCACTTCCCATTCAACTCTTTGCTTTTGGCCTGGGAAAGCAGTTGAGGATGGCCCAAAGCCTTGGGACCCTGCTGCCCACATAGGAGACACAGAAGAAGCTTTTGGCTCCTGGCTTCAGATCATCTCAACTTTGGCTGTTGCAGTCATTTGGGGAGTGAATTAGTGGACAGAAGATCTTTCTGTCTCTCCTCTCTGTACATCTGTCTTTCCAATAAAAATAAATAAATCACTTAAGAACAAAAGTTTTTCAACTACATTATTTGTTTCAGCAAGCCATTTGGGCCCAGCTTTCTTGGGTCCCTTGAGGGCTCTGACATGGTCCCATGGCTTCTGCCTGGAGGCCTAGGTGGTTCCTTCCAGAATGGGCAGAGCTTTTCAGTGCAGGGATGCTGTGGATCCTTTGCTTTGGGCTTTTGAGTGTGGGATTTTATGCCGCGGGTGGTTGCTTGGCCTGGAGGTGGGTGCCCAGGGTCTGGCGCTGCTGCTAGAGGACATAGGCTTTTTGGGGATGTGTGGTGGCTTATGGCTTCACTGGCAAAGTCAGAACTGGATCCAGACTCCAGTTTAGACCAGAGTTGGTGATAAACTGTATTAGATTCACTTAAGAGGCCTCAGGGTATATGAGTTAGAAACTAAAACTGGGCTCAGCATTGTCTTGTGTGACCCCAGATGCCTGCACAGAGGCTCCTGTTTTGGGACAAGGCATGAGACAAGAGCAGCGGTCCAAGGTTGCAAAAAATGAGGATGGCTCAGTGGCTTAATAGGCCCGATCCTCCATCTACAAGCACCAGCATCCCATTTGGGTACCAGTTCATGTCCTGGCTGTTCTACTTCCCATCCAGCTTCCTGCTTATGGGCTGGTAAATTAGCAGAGGATGGTCCAAAGTCTTGGGGACCTTGTACCTACATGGAAGACCTAAAAGAGACTCCTGGCTTCAGATTAGCTCAGTTATGGCCATTTGAAGAATGGACCAGTGGATAGAAGATCTCCCTCTATGTCTTTCCTTCTCTCTCTCTGCCTTTAAAGAAATGGATGGAAAAGGGGGAAATCTTTGAAACTAATCCTATGAAACTACCATAAAAAAGAATATATATATATATAAAGAGTATATATATTCTTATATTCTTATATATATATACTCTTTATATGTAAAAGAATATATACATATTTATATGTAAAAGAATATATAAAGAATATATATTCTTATATATTTATATATAAAAGAATATATGAATATATAATATTTATATATCATATATAATATATAACACATAAATATTATTATAAATATAAGTATAAATATTATAATATTTTAAAATATAGTTATGGTATATTATAATATATTATAATATGTATTAATATTATATAATATTTTATAATATATTATAATATATAATATATAAATATTATATATATATATAATGAAGAGAAATCCATCTGAGAGGCTAGGTGAGCATCTTGGCAAAGAGCAGAGAGCCAGGTCTTCATGCTGATAGGTGTGGTTTTCACAGATATGATTGTGATTCCCTGAGCTCCTGTGCCAGTTCTCCTCTCCCCTCCTCCCTCTTCTGAAACTAGCTTGGAGGAGTAAACCCTCCCAGGACCTTACCAGGATGCTGTTGTGGCACCTGTGAGCCCTCTGGATGTAGGTGTGGAGGCTTCCCCTCTCTCCAGCCCCAGGATATATTGCTGCCCCCAGTGAGAGGGCCCTCATGTTCTGAATGCATAGTATGATTGAACAAGAGCTATTTCCAAGATGTAATTGCCAATCTGCTGTCAAAATTTGCTTCCTGATTTCATCATACAAAAATTCTCATCCACCCAGCTTCCAACTGGTTGTATTGTCATGGTTCAAGGATCCTGGGCTACAGCTAATTTTATGGATCAGCATTATAAGGCTAAACCATGCATTTTGGGAGAAAAAGGGTTCAAGAGTTGGATACTCTTTTTTTTTTTCTTCCTTTTTTTTTTGCAAGCACATCAGAGAAGGGAACAGAAGTTCAAAAAATCAATGAGCTGTACTCTTGGTATGTGGAGGCATCCAAAAGATTAGATGCATCGTAAACTGCCCCTCCCCAAAACTCTTTGCAAAAGGCAAATAAAACTTTGCAGTAACTCAGGACTTGCTCAGAGAAGATGTTCTTTTGACTGAACTAATTCTATATACAATTTTATTTAATGCTCTGAATCCATTAAACTTGTTCAATTACCGTTCATCCTAGGCTAACAAGAGAGAGGAAGTCAGTAGGGAATGGATTTTTCTGCAAGTTCCACATGCTGTGGAGTGTCCAGGAAATTCCAATCAAACTTATCTCTTAGTAATCAGCATCTTAATAAAATTTTTCTTTTGTCTTCTCCTAAACTGCATCGACCTACTCAACCTGCTCATCTACCAGCAGTTGGGTGAGCATGGTGTTAGAATCAGAGCATGGTGTTACAAATCATGTTGCTTTGTAAAGGGCTGTATTGAATAATGAATCTGTTGACAAGCCTTATACTGAACACTCAGGGGGAAAATATCAGACAGGCCCACCATGCCCTGTCTTGGCTTAATGTAGCTGGTCACTCTGGCTAACTGGGCCCATGCTCTCTTTCCTTGTTTTGGGCAAATATGGTATTCAGGTTATTGCGGAGTACGTTGGAGTTCACAGGGGACACGGATACAAGTGTAGAATTAAATTAGAAGGAATCTTTATTGGCCAAGCTTGGCCACAGGTGCTCCTGCTACGCTCTAAGACAAAGTTTCCAGGCATTCAATTAACTAAGTGGCAGGAAGCAGGAAGGTAGATGCTGAGCCCAAAGTTTCCCTGTAGTTAATTAATCTAAAATAGCATAGTAGAAGGCAAGAGGGGCCCAGCGCACAGAACCTCGTAATAATTTCCTTGCTGTCAATTAACTTGAAAGGTGCAGGAGGCAGGAGGAGCAGGGGTGGGGGGGTGGGGGGAGGTGCCTGCTGAGTTTCCTGACACGGTTTCTGCACATCAAATTAACTTGAATTTGGGAGGAGGTAGGAAGGGCAGGGTGTCTTTTCCAGGCTGTCAATTAACTTGGCAAGTGGCACTAGCTAATCAACCGGCTGTGCTTCTTCAGAAGGTTTGAAGTTAAACCTCTTACTTCAAAGTTTTGCTGAAAAAGTTTTCAGTCTTTCAGTTTTACTGGACAGCTCTCAGCTTTTATTCAGAAGTATACTTATGAAATATAAATTTTCTACCTTGTTTTCATCTAAGTCATCCATTTGAAGTACAAATTTAAGGCAAGAACTTTCTTAGATGGGTATTAAATGATATCTACACAAGTTTGGGTGGACCATAAAGAGGGATCGTTTTTGGTCCATCTAATCTCCCAGGCCCAAAACCAGTTTTCTCTACTTAATCCAGTTTAAAAATTGATAGGCAACATAGTAAGCTACACTTCCACCTGTACACAGCACCAGCATTCCATATGGGCACCAATATATGTCTGGCTGCTCCACTTCCAATCCAGTTCCCTGCTTATGACCTTGGAAAACAGCAGAAGTTGGCTCAAGTCCTTGGTGCCCTGCACCCACCCATGCAGGAGACTCCTGGCTTTAGATGGGTCCATCTTTGTCTATTGTGGCCATTTGGGGAGTGAAGCAGAGAGATGGAAGATCTGGCCCTCTTGTCTTTCTGTAACTGCCTTTCATTTAAAACTCATTTCTAAAAAGAAAAAGTGACAATGAGCAAGTTTGCTAATGGTTACTGAAGGAAGTAACCAACGAAGGAGAAGAGAAGTGTCCCTTGACTCAACCCATTGTTGAAATGGGGTAGAAGTTCATAGGCAAAATTGTCATAGGTTCAAAGTTCTTCTTCAATAGTGTTAATTCTTAAAGTCATGCTAAGTAGCAGATACTCAAGAAATGTCTGTCATCTCTAAGATTGAGTTACTGAACGTTAACTGTTGGGCAGAGGTTCAGAGCACATAGACTTTCACAGCTTGTCTTCAGATAGCATATATTTGAAAATTTGAGTATGATATTAAATATGAGAAAATATGAGAAAACCTGCTTTTAAAAACTAGGAGGATGATTTTTGCTAGTTGGTTTATTATTATTATTATTATTATTATTATTATTATTATTGCCACAAACCTAAGAAGCCAGACACAGTAAGTGAGTCACATGAGAGGTCTTTATTTCCATGGGGGAAGTAGCCATGGGGCAGGGAGAAAGTGGGAGCAGAGAGAGAGAGACAGAAGAGCAGAGAGAGAACAAGAGAAGAGAGAAAAAGCAAAGGGAAGAGGCATATTTATAGCCTTGAGGTGGATATGGGGAGTGTGAGTTCAGGGATTGGCAGATGCAGCCGTGGGTGGACATCAGGGACAAATGCCTCAAAGGATTGGTGGAACACACGGTTTAAAGCTGATGGTCACTAAGCTTACTTAGGCAGTGGGCCTTAAGGGTGCTGAGACCTAGGAAATGTATGATACTGCTGGGTAACCAGGTATTCAGGGGACCGAGACCTAGGGGGTTTACGGTGATCAGACTTTCAAGACCTCAGGTCCAATATGGTGGGGTCAGTCTCAGAGTTGCTGTTCCAATCACTGTTTACAGCTTTCAAGTACAAAATGCTGATGGTGTAAAACAGTTCAAAATTTCTTCCTTTCTAGGTTTTCACTGGAAATGAATATTATAACTCATATAGGATAATTAAAACAATTCCACACTTGAGAAAAGTAAGATGTGTTTCAGCAAGTGCAAAAGAGGTGATTTTAGAATGATTACAGAGCCCAGAGTGTTGTGGAAGAGGAATCTTGTGAAAGGAATTTTGTTATCAAGCTGACTATAATTAGATGTGAATTATTTATAGATTTTTTTTTTGAGAAATTGAGCAATGTTGTAGAATGTTATGTTAGCACAAAACTAAATTTTGGTCTTTTCTGTTAAAACAAGATAGTTTGAGGGAACCAGCACAGTAGCTCAATCGGTTGATCCTTCGCCTGCAAGCACCGGCCCTTGGGTCCCTGTACCCACACAGGAGACCCAGAAGAGGCTCCTGGTTCCTGAGTTCAGATCGGCTCAGCTTGGGCAAGTTGAGCAGCAAGGACACAAACTGGTGCCCATATGGGATGCCAGTGCTGTAAGAGGAGAGTTAGCCCGAATCACAGGATTTGCCACCCCGTGAGCCCCTATCAGATTTTTACCCATAGCCATCTTGAGACCCATCCTTTGTTAATTGCTTTCTTCTTCTCTTATTTGTTTTTTTTAAAAGCGCCAGCTCGATTAGCTTTTAACTACTTTTTTTTCTTTGAAAGGTATACTTACTGAGGGAGAGATGGAGACAGAGAGAGAGATCTTTTATCTGTTGGTTCACTCCGCAAATGGCTGCAACTGCCACAGTGGCCCAAGAGGGGCTGGTTGGAAGATGGGATCCAGTAACCTCTGGGTCTCCCATACAGGTGCAGGATTCTCAGTTGCTTTTCCAAGGTGCATTAGCAAGAAGCTGGATCAGAAGTGGAGCAGCCAGGACTCTAATCAGAGTCCATTTGGGATGACAGCATTGTAGGTGGAGGCTTAGCTTGCTATACTTAATCATTTTAACTTGATAGTTTTCTCCTAAAAACTCTGGGCAATTATAATGCCTGAGTCCTACAGTGTGAGTTGGATTCAGGGAGTCCACAGAAGACTAGAATTATCTTTTTAAAAAGATTTATTTATTTTTATTGGAAAGGCAGATATACAGAGGAGGAGAGACAGAGAGGGAGTTCTTCCGTCCGATAGTTCGCTCCCCAAGTGACCGCAATGGCTGGAGCTGAGCCAATCCAAAGCCAGGAGCAAGGAGCTCCTCCAGGTCTCTCACGTGGGTGCAGGGTCCCAAGGCCCTGGGCCATCCTCGACTGCTTTCCCAGGCCACAAGCAGGGAGCTGGATGGGAAGTGGGACCGCCGGGATTAGAACCGTCGCCCATATGGGATCCTGGCGTGTGCAAGGTGAGAACTTTAACCACTACATTATCATGCAGGCCCTAGAATTATCTTTTAGTTTTAGTTTACCACTAAGTCTTTGAAGCCCCTCTCATTTTTCTTTAGTGAGATTTATGGAAAGAATGGGAAGGACCCCGAAAAGTGCAGATTTCTGATAACTAAGATCACACCATAGGCTGGGGTAGAAACTCCCGGAAGTGTAATGGGGAGACTAACTGCCTTGTGAAGCTGCTGGTCCAGCACCAGGGAGGCGAGATGAATGAAATACGAAGGATCTACATTGGCAGATGTTTCTGCTGAGTCAGCGGCACTGGGATTTTTTTTTTTAAAGCAGTGCAGTTAGAATGAACACTCTGATCAAAAGCCAAGGATTTATGATAACTTATGTTGTTATCTAAGCTATGTAGCTGATGTAGAGAAACAAACTTGGCACTTAAAAAGATAGAGATTGGTGCCCCTCATTGTATCAATTGATGTGTGGAACTTTGTCAGAACCCAAAACTCTGGTGCACCCCAGGCTTCTGTTGAGAGCGTAGAACAAACTACAGAAAGAACAAAACACTCAGACTGCACTTCTGACAACGCCCTCATCAGGAGTCTCAAACTCAACAGCCAAACACCATGCAATGAGAAAATGGGTGAAAAGAGAGATTTCATGACAGAAGCAAGCAAGCGCACAAGATGGAAATTAGGGGCATTGTGAGAAACCACCATTCTATGAAAATGGTTCAAATGAAGAAGTAATGACCAAAGCAATGGCTGGCGGGGATGTGGAGAGAGTGGGTTCCCATACCTTGTTTGTGGGTCCGTAATAAGGCACACAGGGCTGCTCCTGAATACAGGATCTGTTTCTTAAAAACGAAGCTAAGCATGCGTTTCCCACACTGTCCGTCAGTGCATTCCTATGCATTTAGTAGAGCAGTTAAGGTTTGAGTTCACATGAGTGCTCACAGCAGTTTCATGTGTCATCCATGTATTGAGAGAAAATTCATATAACAAAATGTACAAATATTTTTAAAAGACTTATTTTATTTGAAAGACAGCATTTTATTTAAAAGAAGATTTATTTATTTTTCACTGCAAAGGCAGAAATACAGAGAGGAGAAGAGGCAGAGAGGAAGATTTTCCATCCGATGATTTACTCCCCAAAGTGACTGCAACAGCCAATGCTGCACTGATCTGAAGCCAGGAGCCAGGATCTTTCTCCAGGTCTCCCACACGGGTGCAGGGTCCCAAGGCTTTAGGCCGTCCTTGACTACTTTCCCAGGCCACAAGCTGGATGGGAAGCAGGGCTGCTGAGATTAGAACCGGTGCCCTTATGGGATCCCGATGCATTCAAGGCAAGGATTTTAGCCACTAAAGCCCACTGCGCTGGGCCCGAAAGGCAATGTTGTCTAGAGACACAAGAAGAGACAGAGATCTTTCGTTCTCTAACTCACTCTCCAAATGCAACAAGGGGGAGAGTTGAGCTGATCCAAAGCTGACAGACATGGTCTTCCACGTGGGTGTAGGAGCCCAAGGATTTTGGGCCGTCCTCTGCTGCTTTCCCAGACTATAAACAGGGAATTGGATCAGAAGCAGAGCAGCTAGGACAGGATCAGGCACCCATGTGGGATGCTAGTGCTTTAGGCAGAGGATGAGCCAAGGCTAGCCCCCAAATGCACAAATTTTAATTTTTGCAATCAAATGTTTGCACTTGGGTAACCGGCTCTGAATGAGACTCAGTGTTTCTAACTCCCAGAATGTTCCTGCATCCTTCCCAGCTGGCTTCTGCCATGCTGCACCTCTCTCAACTCCCAGGACAACTACTAGTCTGGTAGCTTTGATATAAATGGAAGCGTGCTCTAGATGTTCCCTCATGACTTGGGCTTTGGAGCATGCAATGAGGGCTTAGGTTCCAACTCCTGACTCTAGATTCCTGCTAATACAGCCCCTGGGAGGCAGTGGTAACACTTGAAGGCATCCATCCATGAAAGAGACATGAATTGAGTTCCCAGCTTCCAGCTTCAGCGTGGCCCCAACCCTGGCTGTTACAGGCATTTGGGAAGTGAACCAGCTCATAGGAGTTCTCTCTTTCTCTCCATCTCTAAATTAAATCAATCTTAATTTTTGAAGGCCAGAATTGAGGAGACATATGAGGGCTGGTATAGGTACTGCCTACAATGCCAGCATCATATGTGGGTATCAACTTGTGTCCCAGCTGTTCTGCTTTAATGCAACTCCCACATAATGCACCTGGAAAAGCAGCAGAAAATAGTCCAAGTGTTGTACTCATGTGGGAGACCCAAATGGAACTGCCCAATCGAAACTTTGAGGTGTTCCCAGACCAGATTCTTGTATGTGCTAGCAAGTACAGGGCCCGGCACAGTCCATCGCCCCAATCAGCTGGTGGTTGCAATTGCTGGGTCGGTTCTGTTTCCAGTGCTTTCACTGGAACCAATGGGTGTTGTAGTCCAACCTGGTTCTGCCCAGCACACACTCGGCCCTCACATAAACCAGTGGGAGCTGCAGCCTAGTTGGAGTGAGCCACAATAACCCCCACCAGGCCTGCCCCCTACCCTGGTTTGCCAGTATGTGCAGCAGACAAATCCAGTCTGTCCCACATCCCATTCAGCTCTCATACATGTCAATGGGCATTGAAGCCTAGTTCCATCTAACCACCTCCACTATCCAGTCCACACAGATGTTGTTGAGTGCCTTTCTGTCTAGCCACCCCAGCCCCTGTCCTGGTTTTCATGCCCTGCAATGGGAGTGGTAACCCAAGAGGGCCACTCCCACTCATGCCTGGTGTTTGTACCCCATTCTTTCTTCTGTTCAGAGTTGGCCACCAGAGGGTGCTGTGAGAGCAGGTTTCCAGGCAGAGAGGCACTGGGCATTGCCTGCCTAGCCCAGAATGGTGCTGATCTGGAACAGGATGGGTCACATGTGGTCACGTGGGGAGGCACCTATGAGGGGTCCTCCGGCAGCTTGTGTGAATAGGGCCATTGTGGGACAAAGGCAGCATGGGACCTGGGTATTCCTGGTCAGCTTGGGGCAGGGAGATGACACACTGGGTTAGGGTAAGCCAATGCCAGGCTGGGAGGGTGATGGCCTATGATGGCCCATGACTCACCAGGCTGGGAGCTAAATGGCCAGCTCCTGTTTTGATGAGGACTAACTTGTGAGTCGGGATGGAGGGGGAGTGCTCAGGGGGCAATGATGGACAATCACAGGAGGCGGGGGAGTTGAGGTTGTGGTTTACCATGGCCAAGGTGGGTTGCTCCAGCAGCAAGGCATTCTGGGAACGAAGCTCCTTAGTCTGCAGAGGGAGTAGTGGCCCCAGAAGACACTCAAACGCCCGAGTGTAGTGACAATGCCAGTCCAGGCTGAATGCGGGGTAAGCACCCAGCAGTGGGGACTCAGGTCATGTCTTGCTGTGGCTCTGAAGTTCCGGTCAGAGCCAGGGGCCAGCTAAAAGGTCAGTTCTGCATCCTGGAACAAAGGCAGTCACAGGACCAAGCCATGAGACACCAAGACAGGACCCACTTGGACCCACACCGTGAAGCAGCCACATAGGCCACGGGAGGATCTCAAGCTCAGGCCGAGGCTTTGGGCCAAGAGCTCACTGTTATTTCAGCTACTTTGTAGTTTCAGGGATTGTTGGAAATAAGATCTACTCCTCACTCTAGGGACAGAGATGCCTTGGCCTGGGATTCGTCATACTGTCAGGCCCCCTGCCTCCAGACTCAGCCACACGTTCACCTGCCCTGCTGTGGCCTACAGTCCCTTGCCTTGTCCCCTGTCCCCCCCAAGGTCTCTTGAGCTTCTCAGCTGACAGCAGGAGGCTGCCCTGCCTTGGCATGTCTAGGAAGGGGTTGGCTTCCTTCCTGCAGTTTGCTATCTTTCCTCAGCTCATAACACTCCTCTTTGAGGTCCTTCCTAAGCTCTGCCTTCCTGGCCAGCCCCCACCTGCTGGTGAATAGAAGGCTTGGCCCCATAACAGACACTGCAGATTGCTGACCCAAACACACCCTCTCTCGCTTTGTTCCTTGCCAGGAACATTGTGACACTGCCCAGGTAGCCAGCTCTGGAAAGGTGAGCTTTCCTCAGCTTGAGGGTAAGCACCGTGGAACTGGCGACATGGTGAGCAGGTTAAGCCATCTCTTTCGAAGTCTGCATCACTTAGTGGTGCACTGGTTCCAGTCCTGGCTGCTCTGCCTCTGCATCAGTCTCCTGATACTGCTTGAGGGAAGGCAGCAGAGGATGGCCCAAGGACCTGAGTCCCTGGCGGCGCCCCCTCGGGACAGCTAACAAGAGCTTCTGCTCAGAATAGTGTGAGCAGAGAAAGGCTTGGCTGTGGGACCCGTGTGGGCTCCACTGGTTTGGTCATGTTCCACCCTTCTGTAGAGCAGCCAACCCTGCCAGGGAAGAAGGCAAATCAGCTTCCAGGGAGGAAAATAACTTTATCTGAGGACAGAGAAGAGTATGCACATTTGCATGGCTTGGGTATATTTGAATGTGTCCCAGTAGCTTGCTTTGTTGGAGTGCTTGGTTCTTCCGATGGTGGTTAAGGGCAGTGGTAGGACTTGCAAGAGGTGGGGTTTAACGAGAGGTAATTAGGTTATGGAGTGCACCACCCCTGGAAACAGTTAAGGTTGTTCTGGTGTGAGAGGGAGTTGTTGTGAGAGCAAGCCTGCAGCTGGTGCTGTGGCAAAGCACGTAAAGCCACCACCTGCAGCCTCTGTGGGCCAATGTGGGTGTCAGTTCAAGTCCCAGCTGCTCTACTTCTCATCCAGGTCCTTGCTAATTTGCCTGGGAAAGCAGCAAAGGCTGGCCCAACTCCTTGTGCCCCTGCACTCACATGAGAGACCCGGAATGAGCTCCTGGCTCCAGCCTGGTGCAGCTCTGTTCTTGTAGCCATTTGGGGAGTTAACCAGCAGATGGAAGATATTTCTCTCTCTCTCCCCGTCCCCTGCCTCTACCTTTCAAATAAAATTAAATGGACCTTTGCAAGAGTATTCCTGACCCTTGAATCTTCCTCTGCCGCCTTCTGCCTTCTTCTCCCTTCCTCCTACAGGACTCCTGCCATTGGGAAACCGTCGGCCCCGACATCCTCACCAAAGCACAGCCAATACCCTTGCATTGCCCCCAGACTTCCAGAGCTGAATGCTAAATCAGACTCTGTTCCTTATAAAGTTAGCTTGCCTTTGGTATTTCATTACAGCAATGAAAAATGGGCTAATGCAATCATCCATTGTAGTGAGCCAGGGGAAAAAAAAGGAAGGAGGCAGCAATAACACTTTTTATTACTGCACGATGGCATGACCATGCGCAGAGAGCACTCACTGACAAGGAAAAGAAAAATCGGAGCCGGACGATAGGGACAGTGAATCAAAACAGAGTTCATTTCTGACTATTGCAACAGTGAAGATGCTTAAGCACAGCTAGAAGTGGACTCAGTTCTGAGTCCAGCAAGGCCAAGTGCAGACCATTCAGCCGAGAGGAAACCTCAGGTTGTAGCCAAGTAGATGACCAGGATCTTGCTGCAAAAAGCCCAGGGTGACGGGATGTCATTGGCAGGGCAGAGGGGAGAGGATGGGGGTGAATGGTGGGGAATTCAGAAGCTAGTTGGGCATTGAGAGCGAGCAGCCCTCGGGATTCTGGGGGATTCTGGCTAAAGCACTTTAGCAGGGTTCCTGCTCACCTGGATTATACAGGAAGTGCACAGCTTTGGTCTAGCCAGGAGTTTTTGTTATCACGCCTGTCCCTCCTCCCCACCCCTTTTGGCCAAAGTGTCTTTTAAATATGTGTGTTTGCTCAGAAGTGTCCAAAATCCTCTTCTGATAAACACGGCATGGATGTGCCAAGACTGCTCCTAGTGACCCATCCAGGTCCCTTTTCCTTCCCCAGTGGCTATGAGAATCTACAGGTGGGTGGTCAGAGCCAGTTGCAGACACAACACACACACACACACACAAGGCTAAACCCACTGCAACTCTCATCCTGGGAGTGTGGGCATTCCCTCTAATCGGAGGGACCTCCTGGCTGTCCCCCGATCTGGCGCCAAGATCCTCCAGCTTGGTGCCCAGTGGGACCATGTGTGGCTATGCCTGCCCACCATACAAGTTGAGCTCCCTGCTGGGGGTGGGGTAGAAAGCCCAGGAATGGCAGATGACAGATCCTTCAGTTGGGTACCCACTGGGGGGCCTTGCATGGTTGTGGCTGTACTCCAGTTTCCCGATAGGTACCTGTTTGGGACTGGGCTGTGGAAGCATCCTGCACCTCTATTGTTTGTAGTCCAGAGGGGGTTTTGTCAAAGGTCTGGGCAGAGAGCAGGTGAGGGGTGGACAGTGACTCAGCAGTGAAAGCGAACCCAGGGTGGAGCTTGAATGGAAAGAAAGAAAAAGAGGAGAAACAAATCACTCATCCTCTCTGGCCTGTTTCAAGTTGGGGAGTCCTGTGCGACTTTAAATGTCTGCAGTGCTTCAAGTCCTGGTTAGGAAAGGAACACTTGTGCTTGGAGTCCCAGGGCAGGCTGGGGCCTGAAGGTGAGGGACAAGATCAGGGTCAGAGGAGGACTGGAGATTCAGGGGGAGTGTATTTTCTCCCTCTTGGTTTCTCTCTCTACCCCATTGCCAGTAACGTTAGCATTGCAGGAAGCCACATGAGGATGCCCAGAGAAAGTGGCAGTCCACAAGCCAGGAAGGAACTTCACCAGGTATGGCATGAAGAGCACCTTGACAGTTGACTCGGCTGTGCCAGGGGTGACAAGGGGCAGATTCCAGCTGCCTGAGCAGACACTGCTGCTGCTTTACTGAGGTGCCAGCTGAGATACTTTGGCACAAAGCCGCTGCCTCCTTTTTCCTGGGTGACTCACCTGCATCCCAACAGACAGTCCCCGACCCCTCCACTGAGGAGTGCCTCCTACATTCTTCCCCTGTTTCAAACCTATGCTTGTGCGAACCATTTATGGCAGATTAAAGATGAACACCACCCACTCCTCTGCTCCACCCACCATCACTACCAATTCATGGGTACTTTCTCCAGTGCCAGACTGGGTGGGTTGTGGTTCCTTTAACAAATGGGTTGTGGGCTGGTGCTGTGATGTATCAGGTAAAGCCGCTGTTTGTATAGCCAGCATCCACAAGGGCACCAATTCGAATCCCAGTTGCCCCACTTCTGATCCGGCTCTCTGCTAATGTGCTTGGGAAGGTAGTGGAAGATGGCCCGAGTACCTGGGTCCCTGCATCCACATGAGAGATCTGGAAGGGGCGCCTGGCCAAGTTCCAGCCATTGTGGCCACTTGGGGGAGGGAACCAATGGCTAGAAGACTCTCTCTGTCTCTCCCTCTCTGTAACTCTGCCTTGCACAGGCTACAATGCAGGGCTCTGGGGACACTCCCACTGACCCCTTTGAGGACTTCAAGCCATCTCAGTCAGTGACCAACATGAACGTGAAGAAGCTTCCAGATGATTCCAGGGCCCTCAAGTCACCCCGACCAGTGGTGTCCCCAGAGCTGCTGGCACAGACATGTGGGCACAGTGTCCCAGCTGAATGCCTGACCCACGGAATCTGAGAGCATCACCTAGTGGAAGAGTATTACTCAAGGTCTTACTGCTGTGATTTGATAGCTAAGATAACAAGTGCACAAAGAGAAGGAATTTGTGTAGCTGACAGTCTGGGAGGTTCCAAATCCACAGCATGGCGAGGCTTTGGTTGTAGTGAGGGACTCAAGTGAGGGTGCTGAGTACAGTAGGGAAAGGCCACACAGTGAGCCTGGGAAAACAGAGGCAAGGGCCAATCATGGGTTTTCAAAGCAGGGCATCAACCTGTGACCAAAGGACCTCCCACAAGTGCCACCACTAAGCACTGTGGTTGGATTATGTTTCTGCGCTCTTGGCTTACCACTCCAGGAACTAAAGACCTGCATGAGCTCAGGGGCCAAAGCATAACCCAACTGTGGCAGCTGGCTTATATCACTACCTCTAGGGTGGTTGGACGTGAAGCAGTTACAATTGAGGCCTGTTCCGCAAGGAACCTGTGGTTCAGAGACCAGAACAGAACTGCTGAGCCAACCTGGGGAAGATAGAGTCCACTTTCCATCCCTGCCTCGGAGGCCACCCTGTCCCCTCCTCCCCATCTCTTGCCTGGAGGTTTAGCCTTACCCAGGCCTCGCAACTGGAGTTGGCACATTGGAGCGTGTTTAAATGCTGTGGCCCAAGCTAGGCTCCAGGTAGGACAGTTAGAGGCACTTAAATATACTTGTCCAGATAGCCAATGTAATGCTTCAATGAAAACGTTCATATTGTGGCACTAGATGGCAGAGTTGAAAGCTGTGGCACAATGGGGCAGATGTCAGCTCAGTGGGATGAATCATATCGCATTGATTGGTAGGTTGGCTGGTTGGTTTGGTTGGCTGTCCATAGCGGCAGTGAGTGCTCATCTGTGAAGGAAGCCAGGACACTTCAAGCACATCAAGTACAGCCTGGATATACCAGATGCACTAAATATACCCCAGTTATACCCAGTATGCCCAAGTATACCAGATATACCGGGCACATCCCAAGTCTGCACCAAGTCCACCCAGGTTTGCCCCTGGGTGTGTGTCATGCAGGAGCATCAAGCCTCAGGTGGGAGCTGGACTTGGTGGTTTGTTAAGTCCTTCTCAACCCCAAGGTCTCAGGATTCATGCTGCAAATGTCCCATGGCTCACCTGGTGTGTCCCCATGGCAGGGGGGGGGTAGGGGACATCCACAGGTGTGTGTGGGTTTGGCTACTCCCCAAATCTTTGTTTCTAGGGGCAGAAATAATTCACACTGTGCTTGCTGATGAACACACAGAGGCACTTCTGAACACACAACACTTTTTTATTCTGAAAACCGTAACAAAGGCACCTCCTGCTCTGGACGTCCGGCCCCAGCAGTCATTTGGGTGAGACAAGAACTGCGCTCAGGGTGTAGGCGAGTTCCTCTAAGGCACATACTGCATTGTGGGAAGAAAGGGCACCAGAACTGATCCACGCCTGGAAGTCTGAGCCACCTGGAACATAGTGTTCTTGGGTCTGGACAGATTTGTAGCTCAGGACAGTGAGAGAATTTTCCTTCCAGCTAGAGCCCAGTACTGTTAGATGAGCCCAGTACTATCAGATGAATGTTTGTGGCAGTATAGTTGCCATAGATACATGCAGCCCCATCTCGGTGGCCCACGAGTGTATGTGGATTGCAGCAGTGGCTGTCCAGGAGAGAAGCCCAATGGCTGGGGTGCTTGTTGAAAATCCACACTCTTGGCTCTCTCTTCTGGGGAACCCACCTAATTTAGGGGGACAGGCAGGGTTGGGGTTGGAATATCAGTTGGACTATCAGAGCCTGGGCCCTGCTGATGCTTTGGCCCATAGAATTTGAAATGTTCATGTCTCAGGAGGAAGAAATGAGCCCCCAGCACACCGTGGGTCCCTCCATGCCATGGCATCTGTTGGCCTGGAGAACATGAAGGTTGGTGTTGAGCTCATCCCTGGAAGGCAAGTGCAGGGAGCAGCTCATTGCTGGCTCAGAAACACTGGCTGCAAGCGGAGAGACGGAAGAAGACAGAGGCTGGCTGAGGTCCACGGCCAAGGGCTGCGCCAGAGGTCTGTGGAGGGGTCTTGGCCTTTGCTGGAGTTCTTGGGTGCCTTCAGGGGTCATTGCCCACCAGGCTCAGCAGGGCATTCTTGTAGTCGCCACTGGTGTCCTCCTGGGGGCAGGAGGCACAAGGAGTCAGGTGGGGGGTGTCTGGGAAGCTGAACTGGCTCCCCAGCAGCAGCTTCTGGCATTAGGTTTCTTGGGATCTCTCTGTTGCTCCTTTACCCTGAGATACCCTCCTCTTTTCTGGCTTTCCATCTCAGGCTACTCCTTTGTGTCACCTGTTGGTTTTCTTACGTGTCATATGGGGAGCTGATGTGGCTAGCGGATCAGAGACACAGCTCCATCCACAGGTAAGGAAGTGTGGGTAATAGGGAAGGGGACATGGGAGGTGTGTGTGGGAGGAATGGGGGACTCCCCAGGGCTCTTCCCTGTGTTTTGCATGGGACCTGGGAGCACCCAAGCATTCTTTCACTCAATATGGCCCATTCAGCTGCTGCTGCTGCTACAGTTTGGGAAGTCACAGCTGGAAGAAAGGGGCCAGAGCGATGGTGGGGGCTGGGTGATGTGGGGTATAGAGAAAGTTCGGATCTAGGTCAAATAGACCTGAAGCACAGCTACACCCATACATACACAGACCCCACATGGAACAATCTTTTCACCTCTCTCAGCCTCATTCTCATGTCCATGAAATGATATGACCCTGAGGGTGGGCACTTTGCAAGGGAACAGCGGCAAAGGTGAGCTGGCTGCTTGACTGCTGGCACACCTGGGAGTCAGGCAGTGCCCGTGTCCCCAGAAGATCGAGCCCATGCACCCATTTCTGAACTGTTGGTAAATGGGACTCACTTCGTGGAAAGGTTCTGTGTGCAGGGCTGAAGGGAAGGGGTGGGGTCAGATATGCATGCCCTTTCTCTGTGCTTGAAGACAGAGACTGGAGGGGCAGTGGATCCACTAGGAATTTCAGCAGCCTCCTTCATGCCCTGACAACAGAGCAAACCTTGCCGGTCTCCATCTGCCATTTTATTGTAGATGTTTAAATTTCCTTTTAAAGTAGTATTTTTTTTTTAATTGTAAAGGTAGATTTCCAGAGAGAAGAAGAGACAGAGAGAAGGATCTTCCATTTGCTGGTTCACTCCCCAAATGGCTGTAATGGCTAGAGCTGAGCTGAGCTGAAGCTGGGAGCAGGTACAGGGTCCCAAGGCTTTGGGCCATCCTCCACTGCTTTTCCAGGCCACAAGCAGGGAGCTGGATGTGAAATGGAGCAACCAGGACACAAACTGGCACCCATAGGGGATCCTAGCACTTGCAATGGGAGTATCAGCCAACTGAGCCATTGTGCTGTCCCAAAAGTGCTATGATAAAGATGATTTTCTGTAATTGAGTTTGTTTAGAAAGCCATCAATTATGGCCCATGTTGTGGCATAGCTGGTAAAGCTGTGACAGGTAAACCTGTGACACTGGCATTTCACTGGTTCAAATCCCAGCTGCTGTGCTTCCAATCTATCTCCCTGCTAATGGCTTTGGGAAGCAGCAAAGAATAGCCCCAGGCCCCTGCACCCATGTGAGAGACCAGGAAGAAGCTAGGGACCCTGAATTTAGCCTGGCCTGCTTATGCCTGTTACAGCCTTTTGGAGTATGGACCAGCAGGTGGAAGATCTCTCTGTATCTGTCTTCTCCCTCTGTCTGCGTAATTCTGACTTTCAAATAAACTAATCTTTTTTTAAAAAAAAAACATTGTTTTTTAAATATAAGTTTTAAGAATATATAGGTTATACTTGTGGTTTTAAAACTCTTGGCTATTACTTTCTGTATGGGAATTTAAAATGATTTATTTATTTGAGAGAAAGAGAGCTACTATCCACTGAACTATCCACTGGTTCATTCCTCAGACCCCTGCACTGGCTGGGGCTAAGTTGCTGCCAGACCTGGGAGATGGGAACTCAATCCAGTCTCCCTCCTGAGGGACAGGAACTCACATTTGCCACTCAGGGCCTGTGAGGGCAGGCAGCTGGGGGAACAGGGAGAGCCACATTTTGAACACACAAGCTGATGTGGGTCATGGGAGCCTTGACCACTAGGCTAAAGGCCTGTTCCTAAGTGGGAATCTTTAACACCTGTAGCCCTGTTGGAAAGCATTTCTGTTTCGATGGTGTCTGTAGCAAAAGAAGACCAACGGCCAACTTGCGCACAATTCCAGCTGGATTTTCTTATATGACATCATGTAAAAATTTAAAAAATGTCATCTGGTTGAGGGGCTGGTTGAATTCATCTGTTGAGATGAATTCTGTAGCCTGCTGAGTCTGTCTACAGGGGTGTACGTGGGTGGAAGAAGACTTTTTGACTTTGTTGTTCAAGGATGACTGCTTTAACTAAGAAGGGAAAGAATCGCTGGGATGCCAGAAGTAGTCACGTGTGATGGAAAGAATTCAGGACAGCCAGCTCATCTGCCTTCCCGTGCTGGTTGGTGTCTAGCTCCCTGTCTCCTGATCAGATCAGCTGGGAAGCCTGCAGCAAAACACAGTCAGACTCCAAGGCCTCCACCCTCAAGCTATGTGCTGTCCCATTCCGAGATGCCTTAAAACAGAAACACATAGTTGTCTCAGCTCTCACAGGTAATCAGTTCAGGACTCCCCATGGGTACCAGAATGGCCCCAGTTCCTCTCGTGGAGTGTTATCAGAATAGGCTACTTCCAAAGTACATGGAACATGGAGTTAAAAGATGCATGTACTCGGGTGCAGATACTTGAAATTCATGCACGGATTTTTCACAAGGCACACTTCTCTGGGGAGACCCCTTGTAAGATCTACACACATCCTCCTGTGCGATGTCACTCTAGACTGTAACACCAGACACAGTGGAAATGTGCCATGTGAACGGTTGTTATACCATGTCATTTAGGAAGTAGCAACTGATAAACTTTTCTGAGTAGTTCTGATGTATGGTCGGTTGGAACCTATGGATGTGGAATGCCCCACTACGGAGGGCCAACCATGTTGGGAGCTGTGTGTTTCTTGGACAAAATAGTGAAGAGTAGATATTTACAGGGGAGCTAGCTACTTGACTCTGTGTGCAGAGAATACATTTGTGTTTGGGAATACATTTGTCATGATTTGACCTCTGTTCATGGAACTGCCTAAGCATTGGTGGGGTTTATCTACTCAAAAGTTTGCTGCCAATGGTGGGCATCTGGGGAGGAAGTATAGAGCTGTTTCTTGGGATGCCCCATTCATATTTGAGGTACCTGGGTTCAAGTCCTAATTGTGCTCTACATTCCAGCTTCTTACTCACATAATCCAGGCTGGCAGTAGGTGAAGGCTGAAGTAGCTGGGTCCCTGCCACCCATGCTGGCGACCCAGAGTGGCTTAGCTCCTGGCTTTGTGGACATTTACAGAGTAAACCAGTGGATGGGCTATAGCTCCCTACTTCTTTGCTTTTCAAGTAAACAAGAGAAATAGAAAACAACAATTAGTATAGTATATGATATTGTAGCCAGTCTCACTCTGGAATTTAAAAAAAAGTTTGTTCCCAGGACAACTGGATATAAATGGTGGCTTCCATTCCTAGCAAACTATACCTTCTGACTGACTCATCAGATACAGTTCTTGCTGCAAGGATTTGGTGTATCTTTAAAGGCACAGCCATGACTCAAGGGCAAAGCCAACTTCCTGGTGGGACATGTGGGAGCTTCCAGGATCTGATCTCCACCTGCTTCCTCCTGCACCCACTCCCCTCAAGCTTGCTGCATGTGGACACCGGGCTGGGCCCTGACAGGCCACTTGGTAATGAAGCTTAGGTGTGCTGCCCAGCCAGAGAGGACAGGCAGCTGTGACGTCAGTCTCGTCGCCTGCTCACATCTCTGTTTTTGAGATGGCCTGGGGTTGGGGGACCCCAGCTTACCGTGATCATGCTGCTGAGGGTCTTGCCGTACATCTTCTTGAACTGATTCTTGATGAGATTTAGGTCAATCTCACTTCTAGAGACGATGTTCCTTATCAGGGTCCCATCAAGTGTCCCTGCTCCCTGGACAAGACAGGGACATTCACCTCATCACTCCCTGCCTTTCAAGCCCAAGTCTCTCTCCTCCTCTTCTTAGGAGCCAAATGCTTCAAGATGCTGTTGTTTTGTTCCAGCGGATTATAGATATGAAACATGCATGGCTGCAGGGAGAGTTCTCCCTAGAGCAGGAGCATGGCCAGGGTCAACTTCAGACTCTCCCTCCACACTCACTTTCTCCCTGACCAGTCTCATGGAAGATGGAGCTGCAGGGCCAAGGTGCTCTCTCATTTCTCAGGCAGCCCTGACCAGACAGCTGGGGGTGGGAGGAGTTCTGGGTGTGGATCTCTTTTTTAGCTGATGCCAGCAACTATGAATCAGAGAAGGTGGTCACTGGTTTTAGTCTCAAGGAAGTCATTTAAATTTGGTTCCAGATACTGGAAAGTCCATCTAATGACTTTCCATCTAATGAATGGTTTTAGGGCCTCTGTTTTTTTTTTTTTTCCATTGTTTTGCTTTGTTTTGTTTTTGGCTAGTGCAGGCCTTGGGGCCATAGACAAAGCAAGCTGCATGTGTGGCAATCTTGCTGGCAACTTGTCCAGACCAAAGGTGTCCTATTTCCCAGCAATCACTGGTGTGATCTCCCGTGATAAATGAGTTCCCAAGGAGACCACAGGAGGCGATGGAAAGAACAATTAGGCTGGTGCGGGTTAAAGCCCAGGCTCTCTTCTATTCAGCAGCTGGTGGCCATGAACCTGGGCTTCTTGGGCAGCAGTCCCACCGTGGGTCTCACAGGACTTTGAACGTTCGGTGCCATGCTCACTGCTGAATGCACCTGCTTAGACTCATCTTCAGGAGATGTGGTGCCCTTCCCCAGGCTCCGTCCACCCGCTGAGAACTGATGTCTCTTTGACCCAGAAGAGGTTGGGAAAAGAGACCCCAGTGTGGAAGACAGTGGTGGTTCTGCCTACCTTGGCCTTGCATTTGGAGGGAGCGGATAGTTAAGGGGGGGGCACTTACCTTCATGGCATAGTGCAGTCTTTCAGCAAAGTAGCAGTGGACGTTCCTGGTGCACTTCACTGGCAAACAGAAAAGCTCTGTTAGCACCTGGATGCTGCGGGCAAAGCCACGCACACCTTTGTTTATTCATGTCTCGCCCAGGGCTGTGAGCGATCCAGTTGAGCAAGCTGTGCTGTGTTTCTTCACTCCCCTTCCAAAAGGGGAGGCTTGTGTCAGGGGATGGTGGGTGGGGAGGGAATTCCTGGGGCACTGGGCACGGTTCCAAAGGCCCAGAGCAGGCAGGTCAAAGGGTAAATTGTAAGATACACTGCGGGGAGGGGAGGTGCACAGGGCTCCTACACCTCTGGCCTGTCAGGGGGACAGCTCAGTCCCACATTAGCCTGGAGATACCTGCACCGAGAGCCTAGCCAGGCAGCTCCACAGAGGCACTCAGCATGGTGGCTGCTGGCCTGCTAGTGTTCTTGCACATCCCTTGTGAGTGAAACCCTGCATTTGAATTCCCATGTGACTAAGATACTAAGGCAGAGCCACCTGGTCCAGAGAGTGCCTGCTGGGTGTGTCTGTCACAGAGGCTATGACAGACACCAGGCCTTTGGAAAGGAGGCTGGAAGTGGCGGGGGTATGGTTGGTGATTCAGCCCCAGGCTGCAGGTTTTGTGGGAAGCCCACCAGGTTCAAGCCCTGTGACTAAAGGGTGAAGTGAGGGGAATGTGAGCTGCAGGGGAATAAAGATGGCCCAGTATGAGTGCCAGCCACTCCCTCCTGGGAGATTTCATTGGGGAGTAGATACGAGCTCTTGGGGACTGAGGTTACAGCAGGTGTGGGGGTGCCAGCTGTGCCAATACAGGCTGATCCATCATCAGGCAGAGTTGGCTGGGGGAGTTCCGGATGCCTCCTCCCCAATAGGACAGGATGCAGCTAGGATTCCCTTGGGAGCAGGGCTTGTGGGGACATGGGGAGGGACAGGAGGGTGTCCCACCCTGGATCTCAGGTCTCATGCTCTGCAGTGACCACCCTAAGTGTGGTCCCCTGGGAGGTTGTCAGTGCTGCCCATATCAGACTGCTGGGCACTCAGCCCTTGCTCCACAAGCAAGTGAGACAGGGGCCAGGCAGCACAGGGTGACATAGGAGACATTGCTTAGGGCTTGCCCACTGGAGTCTCAGAGCTCCCCAGGAGGCTGCTGTGCTGGGGCCTGGCATGTTAAACTCACACGCCACCTTGCACGCACTCACACACTCGGTCTCACACACCCACACCCTTGCACATGCATTCTCATGCTGTCTCTAACACACGCCCACATCAGTACACTCATACACATCACCCCTACGCATGTACAGCTCTGTGCTCTTACATACACACACTGATACACTCCCTTACTCTTGCACACACACATCCCCGTGCTATAACACACACTGACACACACTCACACCCACACGTCACTGGGTGTCCCACAGAGCCCCACCCATGGTGCCAGGGTCCTGGGCTGAGGGGTTCAGACCGCACATTTGGGACCTCTGTCACACCCCACTGTGGGCTGAGGGGTTCAGACCGCGTGTATGGGGGGCCTCTGTCCTATCCCGCTGGACTTACCCACAGTGAGCATGGCCTCCTCCAGGGAGCCGTGGGTCTCACTTTTGATGCTGTCCTCGATGCTCTTGTTGGCAATTTTCTCATACTCTTCAAACACTGTGGTGAGAGGGCTCCAGTGAGTGTTGCAGAGCTTATAGCCCGCACGCTGTCTGTCCCGCATGGCCTCCCGCTTCTCCCTACCTCTCATCAGGTGGGGGGCACTGCGCGTGCACAGGATGGTAATGAATTTCATCTCATCTGTCCCGTTAATCTTCTCACCAGCTGCGTACAGATCCTGCCATGGGTGAAGCGGACTGAGCAGGTGAGAATGAGAACCCTGCTTTCCCCCATGTCCACATCTGGTCAGCCTCCTGGGCTGCTCCTGCAGCTTCAGCACCTCCCACCCAGACCCTGCTCTGTCCCCTCTTCCTCTATTCTCCCAGTGCTGCTGAGCTGAAAGGGTCTAAGTCCAGCATTAAAGAAAGGCCCCCATAGGCAGGGGTGATGGGGGGAGGCTTCCAGGCCTCAGCCCCAAGTCCAGGAAGGCGAGCCAGCTGCATCCTCACCTGTGCATCTTGGAGAGCCAGTCCTGGGTCCACAAAGCCACTCACATCATCTCTGCTGCCCTGGGAACACAGAAGGCAGGTATGTCAGGCCAGCCAGCTAGCCAGCCATCCAGTGCTGCCAGGGGCTCATGGTGCAGGCAGGCAGGGGCATCTGCCTCTCTGGCCCTGTGACCTTCAGTTAGCCTCAGTTTTGTCATCTGTGCAATGGGACTGCTAAGGCATGCCTCATGGGGAGCACAGGACTGGGCCTGAGGCCTGCCTGAGGGAGTTGCTTCTTCTGTACCTGGCTAAGTCAGGGTTCAGGGAGTGGGGGAGAGGCGTTGCTGGGAGCACTGCCTCCAAGCCCCTCCAAGCATGCTGAGACACACCCAAGGTACTCCTGTCCTTGCCTCTTCTCGAGGCAGAGCTGAGGGACCCCCAAGCCCAGAAGCGCCCCGCCTGTAATACCTGCAGGAGGCACACCAGGATCCTCTCCAGGTAGCCGCTTGTATCTGCTTGGATGTCTTCCTCCAGGCTGGACCCGTAATCTGCATGGAAATGGGGGAGGGAGGCACGGAGTGGGCCCAGAGCTTCCCTTTAGTGCTGCTTCTCATACTGCTCACAAAGCCTGCTAGGAAGGGACCCATCCTTCCTTGCCACCCAGTGGCACAAATGTGCTGCCAAGCCACATCCAGGGCAAGCCAGGGCTGCTGAATGGGCTGCACTTGCAAAGCCAAGTTCATAGCATGGAGCATTGATTGGCTTCTGCTGGCCACGTGTCCGATAGACCATGGTTGCTCACCACAAGGGGGCCTGGCAGATGGCCCTCTGTGGGCTTACAGTGCCCCTTGGTGGGCAGACTTGGGCGAAGGCAGCAGCTGGCCACTCCCCAGCATCTGGCCAGCATCAAGACTGGATCTGGGCCATGTCCAATCTCACCATCTCCCACTGGGCTTGGCAAACAGCAGGCACTAAGCCCTGTGTATGGAAAAGTCTCCAAAGGGTCCTTTTCCTATGTGATTCGATGTCAGACTGCTGGAGTTCCTGTCCATCCCGGGAAAGTCTCTGCCCCCCCCCGCCCCCACGCCCCTGTCCACCCTGGTGCTTCCCTCACCTTCCTCATAGGCCTTCATGATCTCCTGCAGCTGCTGCTTCGTCCGAGAGGCCAGGATCTCAATGATGACGCCCTCCTTGGTCCCTAAGCCCTGGGGACAACAATGTCTGAGCTCAAGCCCCACGTGTGGTCACCTGCTGCCCCATCACCTCTTTCTCTTTTCCAGGTCTTGGGAAGAACAGATCCCTGCTCTGTGCTGCTCTGATGGAGGAGGCTTCTGGTTGCCCTGTCCAACTGGCCTCACTGTGCCTTGAGCAGCACTGACTAGGGCTGTTTTCTGGCCAGTCAGCCCTGGTGCCAAGCAGCAGGCTTTTGGCTCACCGGGCACAGCCAGGGCATGAGGGGACCGTGGCAGGAGGTGGCCCTGAGTGTGGAAGTTACCTTCATGGCATCGTGCAGCTCCTTGGCCTCATATCTGTACGGCGGGTACATGAGGGCCACGATGAGTCTCTCAAACTTGCCGCTCAGCTCCGACTTCAAGGTCTCAGTGAGATCCTGAGGGAGGAAAGAGCACAGGGGGTGAGCTAGGTGCCAGCCTTGTCTGAATGCAGGAGAGCAGGGTGGTCAGTGTGTGCTGGGCACAGCAGAGCCTCCAGGGAAATGTAGCCATTGTGGCTCACCCCATGGCCAGCTCTGAGCATGGTGCCATGGTGTTCTGCTCGCCATGGCGATCGGTGCCTGTGGCATGATGGACGAATGTCTGTCTACTCTAGATGCCAGTCACTACAAGGACCCAGCGGGCCACCTCGAGTCTGTCTGCACACAGGAGCAGACACACCCAGGGCTTTGTCCAATGTAGATTGAAAGTCTCAGGCTTGCTTACCCATTCTGAGACTGGGAAATCTCTGCAACCTCTCTGGACATTGTTTGTGTGGTCAGGAGGTGAGGCGAGCGCAATTGCACAGATGTACCCCGGTCATGCCAAGGAACTATTTAAGCTTCACCACTGATCTTCATGCGTAAAATCTCCACAAATGGCTAGATCGGGCCCATGGAGACTCCCAGTGACCACAGCAACACACTCATTATTCCTGCGTTTCTTGAGACTCCCAGGTGTCTAGCTCTGACCTACGGGCAGCTAGAGTCATCTTGGACTTGCCATGGGGCAGAAGGGGCGATGCCTGGCACTAGCAACTCCAATGAGAAGATGGCAGAATGGACAGCTGGGGTTGGGAAGAGGCATGGTTTAGGTGCAGGAGAGGGAGGAGCTTCGGTGTAGCGTCTGAGGAGCCCCTTAAGGACCAAGGAGGGAGAAGAAGGCGGGGCTGGGGAAGCCATAGTGGGGCGGCGGGATGAGACAGAAAAGCCACTTAAACTTGACTTTACAATTAATTTTAAAAAAATATTAGTTTAAGAATGTCCCTGGAGAAGGCCTCACCCCCAGAATGGAGTGACCATACAGCTAGTCCCTGCAGATCCCCTTTCCCAGCCCTCCCCCTCACCTTGCCGAACTGAGCCTTAAAGGACTTGGCTATCTGCTGCCGCTGCATGTTGCTTCTCCGCGTGAGAACATCCGTGATGGCCTGCTCGTTGGTCCCTGCAGAGGGACACAGTGTTGAGTACCCCTCACAGCCCCACCCCAACTCCATGGGTACAGGTAAGGGCAGCGGCCTGGGGTGGAGCAGTAGGCCCCTTGCCCTGCCACCATGTGGCTAGTCCGAACAGCCAAATGATGTGCTTGGGGGTAAGCAAGACACGCCCTCACCCCCACTTCGCCACCCACATCCGGTGCGGCATGGTGATACAGTTAAGGACCTTTGAGCCATCTCTGCTGCCTGACTGGCTGTCCCTCAGGGTGGATGCAGTGGGAAGATGGTCATGACCAAGAGTGCAGACCACCCCACCCACATGGCATGGCACAAGCAGCCTCCCCTCCCGGAACTTTATTTGCTCATCTGGCCAGTGCAGAGAATAAGGAAGCTGTTCCAGGACTTAGAGAATGTGAAATGATTGTCACGTTGTCTAGGAATAATTGTGTCTCAGATGAATCCCCCAACCCCTGTCTCTCAGCAGCAACAACAGAGAAAGAAAAACTCCAGCTGGGGTGTCTGCCAGGCTTCTGGGCCAGCCTTTTCCCTGTCACAGCCATATTGGAGACAGGCAGGAAGCTGGCTCTGTGGCCAGCCACCAGGGGTTTAGGGGCATACTTTCAGACTGGCGGAGTCCAGTGGCTTTATGTAGGAGATGGCCACTGTCTCCCAGCCCTCTCTCCAACCTTGGGGCTGCAGGTCCTCCCACAAGAGGCACAGCCCCACAGTGTCCAGGTTGCACATGCCCACTCACCGATTCCCTTCATGGCTTTGTAGAGGGTCTCTGCGTCAGGGTCCGGGTTGAAGTGGGGGGTGCCCTTCACCGTGACTCCCTCTTGTTCGATCTGCAAAGAAAGTCGGGTCTGCTTAGAGCAGGAAAGAAGCAGGCAGTATGGCACAGGCTCTGGGTCCAGCTCCCTGGCAGGAATCTTTTCTGGGTGCCTGAGCCCTTGAGCCCCTTGGGCAATAGGCTGGAACAGCTGGGCCATTCCCCTTCTCCTGCTTTTGCCAGTACCATCTGAAGCAGGCAGCAGGGCTGGCCACACTCAGCTTCCTGTGGCACCATCTGTAAGCTGCACACAGGCACATGCCACCCAAAGCCAGGAGGGAAATGACCACCCCAGACATCGCTTCCTGGTGCTAGGGCAGCCCAGGTGAGGCTAAGGAACCCGACAGAGCTATCTATGTTAGGAAGCGTGCTATGAACTCAGTCTACCCCTTTTCGAAGACTGGATACTTCTGGAAACTTCCAGGGCTGGAGTCCAAGTAGGGTATTCTGACAGCCGATTGGGGTCAGAGGGTCAGGTTCAGAAAGAACCATAGGATGTTCTGCAGACAGGTAATGTGAGTCTCCGGGGCCCTTGGCTTTCAAGCCTCCTGGCCTGCCTGAGGCCTCTTTGGCTGTGTGCTCTGTGCAGTTTCCCTAATCTCCTTAAGACACAAGATCACTCTTGGGGATGATTGGGATTGGATTGGAAGGAAGCTGGAGGCAGGCCTGCTTTTCTTTCTCCCTTCCTCCCTCCCTCCGTCTCTTCCTCCCTCGCACCTTCCCTTTCTCACTGTCTCTCCTTCCCTCCCTTCTCCCTCCCTCCTTTTACACCCTCCCTTTCTCCCTCTCTCCCTTCCTCCCTTCCTCCCTCCATCCCTCTCGTGCTGCCTCCCTTTCCCCCTTCTTTCCTCCCTCCCTCACTCTCACTGGACCACATCTTCAAAACACAGAGCCAGTACCCATCTGTGCTGGATCTGTGAGGAGACTCCTGAGTCAGGAGGCGAGACATCCCTCTGCCTCCTGTGCTTGACCTTCATGCGCCCCTTGCATGCCTAGCTCCTGCTTTAGCACCGTGGAGTTGTTAGAAAGAGCTCTGTGGGAGTCCAATCCAGTCAGCCCAGGGTGGGCCCAGGGGAGGCCAGCTGCGTGTACACGCATCGAGTCCCTGGTTCACACAGCCTTATGTTGCTGTTACTACTGTGAGCGACTTGGGCATCTCGGCTGTGCCAGGGGCTCTGCATGCAAGGCCCAGCTTGCTGGTCATCCCCAGCAGTGGCACCAAGTGAGGGTGAACGCCCCGGCTGAGCTCATAGAGGGGCCGCAGCCAGGAAGCTGTGGTGTGGGGACCTCATTCCCCCTGTGACTCAGCCTCATCTCTGCCTGTGACTCAACCTTCCCCAGACAGGGCACTTTCTGGAAGATTTCACTAAAGGCATTCTGGCCCACGAGAACACAAAAGGCGTGAGGACACCTCCACTCTCAATCCTGATCTCCAGGGACCTCTGAGGGGCTGCCCTGGCCTCACAGTGTCCCTTGGGGAGCTGTGACCTGACCAGGCCACCAGGTTGTGGGGGAAGGGCTCAGGTGACAATGCTATTGGGCCTAATTTACAAGCTGCTCCCTGGCTGGCTCTGATTGCTCTGTAACAACCAAAAATAAAAGTTAAAAAATATATATATATGGGCCCAGCGCGGTGGCGCAAGTGGTTAAAGGTCCTCGCCTTGCACACCCGGGATCCTATATGGGCGCCGGTTCTAATCCCGGCAGCTCCGCTTCCCTTCCAGCTCCCTGCCTGTGGCCTGGGAAAGCAGTCGAGGACGGCCCAAGGCTTTGGGAACCTGCACCCGCGTGGGAGACCCGGAAGAGGCTCCTGGCTTCGGATCGGCATAGTATCGACCCATTGCGCTCACTTGGGGAGTGAATCATCGGATGGAAGATCTTCCTCTCTGTCTCTCCTCTCTGTATATCCGCCTTTCCAATGAAAAAATAATAAAAATAAATCTTAAAAAAAAAAATATATATATATATATATAAAATAGTGTGTGTGGGAGTAAGGTGTGAGGGGATAAACCGACATCCTTGGGGCAGGGGCCTGGCTAACAACAGGAGTTTCCATCCCAGAAGCGGTGCTGGGTCTTACTTGCCTGGTTACAGGCTCCTGCCGGGACTTGTCCATCTCAGGCCAGTCCAGACTGGCAGATTTTCACTGAAGAGGTGAGTCAGACAACCCATGACTTCAACCCTAGTGCATTCTGTGATAGGCACGGGGCCACTGCTACACCTGGGCTTTCTCCTATGGGCGAGGCTTGCAGTCTGCTCTTGGCTTTGAAAGCTGTCCAACATTAGACTTTTCTGGCAATGTCCCAGCAGCAGGGATGAAACTGAAGGCCACGCTGGCACCTTGCCCTATGCTGACCGCTGCCCGCTTCCCGATGGACCAGCATGGCTGGGCCTGCTCCTCATGACGTCCTCCCAGCCTCACCTGCCCAAAGCTCAGCTTGTTGGGCTCCCTGAGGACTCCCTCACTGGGCTGGGACATCAGGCCCGGTAGCTTCCTTGTGTCCCTGAGCCTTTGTGTCCTTATCTGTAGCCCTGAAGTCCCCGGGGGTGGCCACTCCAGCATGCAAGGTCCCCTGTAGACCAGGCCCTCCTGCCCCCTCCCCAGTCCTGGCAAATCAACACTCTGCCGTCCCTAGAAGCCACTTCCTCATACTTGGTCGCAGCCTGTCTAGGCAGGTTCCTGTCCAGCCTCAAGGCCTTGCACGGCTCCCCAACTGTTCTAAAGGTGAAGCAGGAACGCCCTGGCCTGCCACACCGTGCTGGCTTCTCCGTGCCTGTCTTTGCACTCAGGGCTGTGTGGAGCCACTTACTGTGGAGGCCAGCAGCTCCTCCCCTCTGTGCTTTCACATAAGCTCTTCCCCCTGTGCAAGGAACAGCCGGCCTAAGCTTCCCCAAATGCAGGGGAAAAACATGTGAGAAAAACACCCCATCCCCTGGCTTCTTTCCCTTTTTTTGCTTTCTCTGGCTGCCTGAAACTGCCCTCCCCATCCTTCACCCGCCACCATCCCACTGCTACAGGCCTGGGGGGGCTTTGGTTTGTGCTGCCTGCCCCCCCCCCCCTCAGGTAGCCAGCCAGTGGCTGAGCTGATCTCCACTGAGCTTCTGTCTCCCAAAGTGACTAGTGACCCCATACTATCACGTTCCCTTCTTCCCAGTGAGTTGCCACATACCCAAGCCTTCCACCAGGCCATCTCGTCCACCTCACAGCGACTTCCCAGCAAGACAGACAGACGGACGCACGTCAGCAGCTAGCAGGAGACTGGACGCAGCTGGCTCCGGCTGCTGGTTGCCAGGCAGGAGGCTCTGGGGTGGGTGTGGCGCCTACAGGCCCTGGGCCCCACCCATCACTGCCCTCCTCTCCTCCCCTCACTCTGCTTTGCCTGGCTCCCAGCCCCTCCCGTGGTTGATTCCCAGCCCCACCCAGCACCACCACCGCTGCTGGGGAATGCCTGAGGGACGTGGCTCCCTGCCAAGTATTTGGGCTGTGGTGGCTGCAGGGACTGGAAAGTCTGATTCCCACCTCTGAGAGCCACTCCAGGAGCACAAGGCGAGGCTGTGTGCAGCCTCTGTCGGCCCTTTGTGCCACACCAGGGGCGCCCTGCCAGGGACATGGCCTCTGTTCACCCGGCTGGTGCTGCCTCCAGGCCCTCCCTGTCCCTGTGGATCCTGAGGGGAGGGGCACTTACCCCAGGGAGAGTGTTGTTGACTCTATGCGCCCACCCCCCGGGGCCCTGCAGGTGTGCCCAGGTGGCTCTTCCTTGGGCATCTCCATTTCAGAGCAGGCCACTGTCTGCTGTCCTCATTAGTACAGAGATGCTCCATGAGGATGTACGTGCTCCGCCCCCCTCAACCCTCCACCTGGTTCACCCCCTCCCCCGTCCCTTGCTTTCTATCCCAGGCTACTCTTTAGTGTCACCTGATGGCTCTTTTGCTGTCATATGATGGGCTGGTGTGTAAAGTGGGTCACAGAGATAGCTGTACCCACAGGCAAGGAAGGTGTGGGGAGTGGGGAAGAGGTGTGGGAGTATGTGTGGCGGGCATGGGGGTTTCTCCAGGGCTCCTCCCTGTGTTTCACAGGGGACCCAGGAGCACCCAGGCATTCTTTCACCCAACATGGCCCATTTCCTATTCAACAGCTGCTGCTGCAGTTTGGGGAGCTACTGCTAGAAGCAGAGTGCCTCCCACCTGTGCCCTGACAGAGTCACTGGGTGATGGGGTAGAGAGAATCAGAGTTTGGGAGATCCAGGCCTGAAGCACAGCATCTCTCTCTCTTTCCTCCCCCAAGGCTCCTGTAGCCTCCAGCATAGCATAGCTCCAGGATGGGTTGATGTTTTCCAAATCCAAAATGAAAATCAAATCCATGTAAGGGTGAAAATGCTCAGAAGAAAAACAGAATTGCTGTGAGAATAGAAAAAAAAAAAAGAGACAAAAAAGGAGAAAAGGGAGGAAGGAAAAAACAGAGACGATGTAAGAGAGATAAAGGAAGTTAAAAAAAGGTAGGGGAAGAAGAAAAGAAAGGAAGGAAGGAGAGGAGGGAGGGAGGAAGGGAGAGAGGAAGGTAGGTAGGGAGACAGCAGAGGAGGAAGGGAGCCATGGCGAGGGCCTGCAGGAAGGGTCTGCGGGCCCAGGGGCTTGGCCACAGCAACTCTGCTAAGCATGACCTTGCTTAGCAGGCCACACTAAAAATGCTTCTCAGAGGATGCGTGCTCAACCACTGTCAGTTCACCCTGGGACTACCGTCCACTACGAACCTATGTGGCCAGTGATGATTGGGAAACATTGAACGTGACCCTCCCTCGCAGGGTCCTCTAACGTCCTCCCTGCGTTCCATTGCGGGGCCGCTCTGCTCCTCCCCAGTTCATCTCCTTCTGGGAGTCTCTGCTGTTGAGGTCAACACAGATGACAAGTGGCCCCTGACCCAAACTCACAGCGCCCAGGGCTCTCTGCTGTAACACACACAGCATCCACAGGCTGCTCCATCTGCAGGTGCAGGCATGGAGCGGGGCCAGGCAATGGAGGCAAAGCAGCAGCCACACCCTGGACAAGCAGGCACTACCTGAGTGCCAGGTGCACAGCACAAAGGGGCGTTGTCTATCTCAGGGCAAGGCCATAGCTGCCTCTGGGCATGTGGATGATGAAGTAGCTGGGAGGGGTGAAGCAGCTGGGGAGGGGTGAAATAGCTGGAGTAGCCGGGATCAGTGAAGCTCTCTTTTTTTCTTTGTACTCTTGGACATTCCTTCTGGTCTCTTCTGCTTCCCTCAATGTCTCCAGGCCCCTCTTGGACCAGTCTTCTCTCCTGGGCATCGGTGGGACTTCCACACCTGAGCCCTGAGCTCAGAGCAGCCCTAAGGCCATCTGGTGGCTCCTGCAGGAATGGGTTGGCCGAGCCCACAGACTGTGTACACTCAGCGAAGAGTCTTGTGCCTTTCCCAGCAAAATGTGGGTCCTAGGGGAGCATGTGGGACAGTTAAGATGGCGGGAACTCAGGAACCAGTCTGGTGAGCTCCTGTGGGTTCTGAGTTCCCCATAACACCTGTGACTCGTGCCACACCCTGCTGCACACAGGACTGAAGGTAGACTGCCTTCCGAGGTGGAGGTGCTTTGCAGAGAAGCAGAGGTTGCTGTTTGGAGTGCACTCTGCAGGGGTCTGATGGCACCTGGCACCTGTGCTGCTGGGGGAGGCTGTTCTCAGGAAACCAGCTTCCCCTGGGCTCTGCAGAACCACAGGTGTGTGTGACTGGGAGGCCGGGCGGTGTGGTAGGCAGGAGAATGCACATGGGGCCTGGGGCCTGTGGAGGGCACGTAGCTTGCTGTGCCCTCGTCTCTGCACTAAGTGTGGTGCAGAAATGGGGCTGGTAGTGTTCAAGGTATGGCTACTTCTAGCTGAAATGCCAGGGACAGAGCGGTCTGATCTGAGTACGCTGGGGAAGGCCTGTGGGCTGTTGCTAGGGCCAGTATCCAGTGAGCCCTGTGTTTGCAGAACCCACAGCCTGGCTCAGCCAGGGTGGAGTTAGAAGACCAGGAACCTACCAAGAGAGGGGTTGGGTTGACATGCACTGAGGGTGGTGGGAGGCCTGGGGAGAGGTGGGCTCAGGACATTATCCTCAGACTGGGCAAGATGGGTCCGTTTTTGCCATGCTGGCTCCATGCCTCGGGGAGCCCTGACCTGGATCTTCTGCCCTTAGTTTCCCAAATTTGTTCCTTTGTGATTCCCTTGGAGTGACACCCAGAACACAAGAAACTAAGCAATGCCCCGGGGTCTACCCTGCTGCCAGAACACAAGTTAGTGCCCATAAGGAATGCCAGCGCCGTGTGGAGTAGCAGCTACTGTGACCTGGACCACTTTGCTGCTTTTCAAATCGTGCCCTTTTCCCATCAGCTGTGCGTGCTGTGTGACTGTGGAAGCTGGTGATGCCAAGATGCTGTTCCCAATAGGCCGAGAGCACACAGAGAGGGAGGTGCCTGCTTGCCTGGCTCAGGTGAGAACTTTCTCTAAGTGACACTTCTCCTTCCGTGTGTGGTTCAGAACCTTCCTGGAGAGATGGAATGCAGGACAGCATTGGGTACAGTGTCTCCATCTGACACCTCTTAGGGCATCTGCATGCCTTGACTGTGTCTGGGTTTAAGGTCTACCTCTGCTTCTGATCCAGCTTCCTGCTGACATGCAGCTTGGGAAGCGGCAGTGACAGCCCACGACCTTGGGTTCCTGCCACCGATGTGAGACTCCTTGGTTGAGTTCTGTGCTCCTGGCCTCTGCGTGCCAGTCAGTCCTGGCTGCCATGGATATCCAGGAAGTGAACCAACAGATTTTTGTCACTCTCTACTCGTGACTCTACCTTTTAAATGAATAAGAGTTTTTAAAAAGGATATGATGTGGGGCCAGTATGGCGCAGCACTTTAAGCCACCACTTATGATGCCGGCACCCCGATTCAAGTCCCAGCTGCTCCATTTCTGGTCCAGCTCTCTATTAACGTGCCTAGAAAACTCCCTACTAGTGTGCAAGGGAAAACAGCCTAACTGCTTGGGCCCCTGCCACCCAAGTGGGAAACCCAGATGAAGTTTTTGGCTCCTGGCTTCATCCTGGCCCAGCCCTGGCTGTGGCCACTTAGAGTATACCAGTGGATGGAAGATCTTTGTGTCTCCCTCTAACTCTGCCTTGCAAACAAATCAATAAATCTTTAAAAAAGAAAAAAGGAAGGAAAGAAAGAAAGAAAGAAAAAGAGTAGAAATAAACATGTTTATCCCACCCTAAATTGAAATTCACAGTTTTTTCCCATAAATGTTTGAAGACTTCCTCATGTTCAAAGATTTCACTTTTTAGAAAAAGATGTTTACTTTTATTTGAAAGACAGATTTTACACACAGAGAGAAAAGATAAAGACATAAGATCTTCCATCACTGGTTAGCCGCATTGGACAGAGCTGAGCTGATCCAAAGCTGAGAGCCAGGGTCGTCTTCCGGGTCTCTGCCATGGGTTCAGGGACCCAAGCTTTTGGGTCATCCTTCCTTGCCTTCCCAGTCCATAAGCAGGGAGCTGAACTGGAAGTGCAGCTGCTAGGACATAAGCCCCTGGGCAGAGGATTAGCCTCATACATCATTGTGCTGTCCCCAACAAGGATGCCCCCCACTTTTTTTGCACAAAATAAATGTACCTTTTAGTACCATTTTCCATGACCGTGTTGTAGTCCCCTCCTAGGTGCAGCCTGTGCTCTGCATGGATTTCCGTGCCAAGGTTGATCTTTGAATGCAGTGACTTGGGCAGGATGCTCTGGGAGGAACTGTCACCCAGTAAAGCACCTCCACCAGCAAGCTGACTCCTGCTCCTGCCTCTGATCTCCAAGACCAGTGTACTTGGCCTCCAAGTGCCCAACATATACTCTTCCTCTTCCTCTTCCGTATACGTACAATGCCCTTGTTGACACGCATGGCACCCCAGGCCTGTGAGGTCCCCTTGCAGTGTCCTGTCTCTTGCACATAAATGCCTTTATCCTTTGGAGAATCCCTCTCTGATTATGCCTGAGGTTGGTGTAATTTTAGTCCTGCCTGTTTGGACATTCATATGCGCTCATTTTAATGTCATTGTCAGATCAAGTTCTCCTGGACCTCAAATCTCCGTGCTAGACATCTCTAGCTAGACACCACGGGGTTTTGTTTGCCTCCCTCCTCCCCGCCCCTGCCTTGTAACTTTTCTTCAATGGGAATCCTAGGTTTGCCCTGGGAATCCTGGATGTAGGCATCGAATGTGAGGACTTCCTGTTGACTCTGCTGGAACCCCTCAGATGCTTGTCAACCACAGAGGAGTCATGGTATCAGCTGCCCCAGTCACTGTGGGCTGGGAGCAGGGTGGGAGAAGGAAATATATTAATCCTTTAGGCACCAGGTCTGTTCTCATGAGCCTGTGATTCTACACCCATCCCATTCCTTGCCTTAAGTGTCTTCTTTAAACACAAAGAAGCTGAACATGGCATAAAGAAGCTGTGCTGAGTGTTGAGGTTCTGGTTACAGGTGTGGGTGCCAACCTGCTCAGGGACATCCAGGGACCCAGCTCAGGTGCCTCTGGCTCCTTTCACATGGTCTGATGTTTGACCCTGAGCACGTGGCACAAAGAAAAGGAGCCAGGCCCCATGTGTGAGCGAGTTGGGATCGAGTGCCAGTCTCTGGGGTCATGGGTTACCTTTAGGCTCAGCATTGTCTTAGCAGGCAGGCAGGTAGACACTCTTCCTACCCAGCCCCCACAGCAGGTCCTGCTCTGGGGGAGGGTTCCCAGCATGCTCTGCAGGCAGCTTCTCCACAATGACTTCTGGTTCATGCCCTTAAAAGCAGGGGAACTCTGGGCTGGCACTTGTGGATTCTCAGAGCTGGGGCTTCCTAATTCGACCGAGGAGGAAGCGAGCAGGTTTCTCTCATGGAATGCAGGTGAGGGAGATGACTTCTGCTGCCTCAGAGGCACATGGGCCAGGGGCACTAAATCAGGAAGAGCGACAGCTGCCTGAGGCTCACTTGTGATCCTGCCCCCAGCCCCCTCTGGCCCCAGTTGCACCCTGGAGGTCCTGGCTGCAATCTCCCCTGATTCCAGGTAGTGGGAGGGGATACTCAGGCCCTCAGGACAGTCTAGGGAACAGCACAGAGCCTTGGGCTGGGCTCAGAAGACGTTGGGCCCAGCCCAGTACCTCCACTGCACCTGCTGTCCTCTGGCCTGGTGGCTCACCTTGTTACCACTGTGGCGTCCCTGCGTTGGTGAGGTTTTAGGAACATCTTCCTACTGAAGGATCACTCTTCAAGCTGTCCATTCTTCTTCTGGCTGACCGAGGCTGTGCCCTGTGGCTTGTCCTAGATTTGTGAGTTCTGACCTGGCCCCTGCCTCTCAGCTGGTCCACTCCATGTTTCCTCTCAAGTCCTGTTGTTGTGCCTAAGAGACTTTCTTCGGGAACCCAGGGGACAGCATGGTCATCGCTATCCAACCAATGCTATGGACTGGACACTGGTGTATGTGAATAGGGGGGAATGTGTCTACCTGTAGATCCCTTGCAGAAATGTATCTAATATGCATTAAAGATGCAATCTTCAAAGAGATGGGAAGGTGGAAAGCCCTATTATTGGCTCTCAAGGTGGACTGGGGATGGCTGAGCAACTCGGGTCACAGTCATGGAGACAATCCTGTTCATATGCCCACGCCTGGCTCACACACTGCTCTGGGTCTCACACATACTGAAGCCACACAAACATGTACAAGTCATGCATGTGGGGGCCATGGCTTCTTGGGCGATACTCAGGATGTCCTGGATCCCTCCTGTGCTTGGGAATGTCATGGGGTGTCAGGAAAGAGAAGTATGCCTTCTCCAAAGGCCCTTGCCACCTCCTCTGACCCACCTGGGATTTGGGTATCAAAAAAGATAGGATCTAGGGACACAGGAGGCCCAAAAAAAAAACATACGGAGCTTAGTTTTGTCTTTGCAAAAAAAAAAAAAAAAAATGGAGGCAATACAGGTTTCAAAGATGCTTTGGGCATTGTTTCTTCAAAAACTTGGAGCATGTTCCTCCAGTGTCCCAGGCCTTGGTAACAGGATTGTTGGAAAGTGGCACCAACCCACATAATACCCAGGGATCCTGTCCAGGCAGGTTTAACATAAATTTATCTTGCATAGTGGGAGCATGTCTCCATTTTTGCAGGTTAGCAACAAATGCCATCTGTTGTTGACTACAAACCAAGACTCAATGTGTATGCAAATAAAAATCTCTTAATCTTAGGTTTTGGGGTCATTTAGAGCATGGGCGCCGGGGCTGGGATCGGGATAGACAAAGGGATTTCCGCTTAATAGGAGAAAGCAGTGGCAGAGTCCTGGAGAGCGAGCTGGAGTACCTGGTTGGGAGCCTGCAGCACTGCAGTAGGCTCTGGCTGGGGCCGAGGCAGATTCTTGGGCTGCAGGGTGCCTGGGGGATGCGGATGCAGTCCTGGCTGGCCTGGAGGCAGATCCTGGGGTTGCATGGTTGTGGTGCCACGTGGAAGCACTCCCTACTGGGTCGAAGGCAGACCCTAGAGCCGCAGGGCACGGGTCCACAGCGAGGGTTCACCAGAGCCAATTTGGGACATCTTCTCTGTATGGAAGGGAGAAAGGAGGTCACCGGGCATCCAGGGAACTGATGGGACCAGAAGGCTGCTGCTGTATGGCTCAAAGGGGTCGCGGTCTCAGGACGCGCAAGGTGCACTTTGGGGAGGATCTCGCAATGTCCAATCAAATCACTTGCATTAAGCCCTAACTAAAAACAAATAATAATGAAATCAACAGAGTTGGAAGGTGGTGAGTGTGGGTTGTCGCATGCATAAGTCTGATAGTCATCACAAAAGACTCTACCAGCACTGTAGCCTTGCACCAGGGCCACTGGAAAGCCATCCAGCAAATGGCTGCAGCTCTGCAGATGCAGGAGAGGCGGTCCTTTTTAAACCTCTCCCCTTCAACATCCTTCTGTAAGGACATCTGCCCACGTAGGGTCTGTTTAGTTTTGGGCTCACACCATCCTTGCCTCTGATCCTCGAATAACCTCATCATTGGTCTCTGGTGGCCAGGGATTATTGCCTCAGCTTGAGCAGTCTTGCTCGTGTTGGCCTTCAGCCTTTCCCTTTACACATAACCTTAACTTTCTAGGGTGAGGACATTTAGTCCCATGGCAGTGCCCTACTGCTCCACCACAGACCTGTCATCTTTCTTGCTGTTGCTAAGGTTAACCTACCTGCCACCTAGAAACAGGATGCCAGCCAATCACCTTTGGAGGAAACCTTGAAGCGCTTTGTGTTGTTTCCTTGACTCAATGCTGTCTGTCCTGGCAGGGCCTCTCTCTTCCCCTCAAAGAGGATCCCTGCTGACTCCCTTTGGGGTCTGCACAGGTCTATAAGAGTAATCATTTGTATCCTTCCTGATAGCAGGGTAAACACCCTTCTGCTTGGAGTGCTCTGTTTGCCCACAGCGTGCGTTCGTGTCTGCGAGGATGTCACTCATGTCCTTTGTGGTGTTGTCCTGCCTGCTTTTGCACGCCCTGTTGAGCATCTTGTTTTCCCTGACATGCCTGATTTGAAGGCTGATGTGAGCTCGCTTGTGTCACTGTGACTGTGTCTGTGAATGCCTCAGCATTTTCATTCCCTCTTTGTTTTTCTAAATGTTCCCCCCAAGAGCCAATTTCAGCACTCAAAACGCTGGGGCATGGCTGGCCACTTTGCGAGGGTGGCCACCACCATCTCCCAAGGCCTCTCAATGTTGGTATGGGTTATGAGCAAGCAAGATCACCCTCTAGGACACACACTGGGCAACTTGTAAGCAGCTGGGAGACCGTGGTCACAGGCCAGACCTCCCGGGGCTAGTCTAGTCACCAGGTATCAAGAAAATCTATGCCAGGAGCAGTTGTCAGAGCCACACACCTGCCTCGGGCCCTCACAAAACATTCACATGACTTGTGGGATTTTTTTTCCCCCCTATGATGCATAGGGAATGCAATGAAGACCCCCCCCCCCCACATTGCATAACACACACACAAAAACCCACTTACATGGGGATATTTCAAAAGCATCATGGAAAAAATGGGATTAGATTTGGCACAAAAAAAATTTGAAATTGATTTACTGTTTTTTTTCCCCCCATGGCGTATACTTTCTATGAGCTTTTCCAAGATCCTCCTGCACTTGGGTTTCAAAACTGCCTTGCACTAGAACAAAGCATCGTCTACTTCCATTTTCTATAAACTTACTCTCTTATTATGATCAGATGCTGCTGCAACTGTCAAATGCCAAAGAACACCACAGGTGAACTGTGGACGCTCTAGAACATTGTTGTCATCATGACCTTATTATACCCTGGGAAAGGAAAGAAAATGCTTCTGGATTCAAGGCTATATTATAGCTTCTCCATGGCAACCAGTAACCTAAAGAATCATCCCTTTAGAAAAATATACATTTAGGCTAAGTGACTAGGAACTCAAGTAAAAAAAAAAAAAAAACTGAAATAATAATCTGAAAAGAAACTGAAGAACCTAAGTGTTTCCTGCTTTTGTGATTCTGCCTACTTGCTTGGCCAGGAGCTGTGTGAACTCCAGGCCTGACAGTCTATGTGACACCCGGCAGGACACCTGGCAGGTCACGTAGGCAGAACACTCCTCAGGATGGAGGCCCCTGGTGTTACATTAGACCCACTGCCCTATAGCCCATCAGTTTGTACTTTTTGAAAGTTGCTTGTTTCAAACCCACAAATAGAAGCCTGCGAACTTGCTCTTTTTAAAAGTTAACAGTTAAAACTGACCAATCACGACTGTATAATTATATGGAATTGGCCTGAAATGTGTAAGAACTCTGTGCTGTTGGACCTCAGCCCCTCCTTTTTTCGGACCTTCTGCCCTTTCTGTTGCAGCTTTTCCTCCTTCAGGCGCCACGGTGGCGGTCACTACTGCTCCCCCGTCCTGCTGGGCTGGAAGGCTAGGTTAGTTTGAATAAACTGCCTTCACGTATTTGCATTGACTTTAGGCTCCTGATGATTTTCTGGGGATCACAATATCTGGGCACAACAAAACAACTATGTAAATATTTCTAATCAATATTTCAAATCAAACGAGTGTGTGTTATATATATTAAAAAAAGATGGATTCCCAATGAAAACGTTAAATATATCTTGACAATAGGATGCTGGGCTCTGACACTGTCTGTACCAGCAATGTCAGGATACACTTAAATAGCAGAATGATGGACTTTTGACTGCTTATGGAGGTCTATACTATTATAATATGGGGGAAATCAGAGGGTGGGGGGAGGGAATTTTGGGAATGGGTAAGGAAATCCCAGAGCCTGTGGAAATGTATCATAATTTTTTTTTAAAGAAACTGAATACAACAAAATGAAATTTCATGAAATATTTTAACTTTAAATAATAACATTTTAAATACAAGCTAATGCAAATCAAGCTTGTACAGTGCCTAACTGAAAAACCTCAGTAAATAAATAAAAATCTCATGCCTAAAAAAAAAAAGCCCATACTGTGATTACTAAAATCTTGAGCTCAGAGCAATAACAAAATACCCTTCTGTCTGACCCAGAAATTCCTTCATCTGCCTCTTCGCTATGGAACAGGCAGACTACTGCAAATGCCCTTTTCAAACTGATTCCCCTCCAGGACTTTTTCCTGCCCACACGCCTTAGGCAGAGCAGCCAGCAAGTAAACAACAAAAAATTCCAAGCCATCTGAAGATTGTTTTTTCTTTACATAACTCAACCAGTTAGCTAAAACACAAACATCGGTAAACACAGCTTAAGTAAATCTTTGGTACCTAAGTTGCCCTTCAAGTTGGATACATTAAAAAAATGAAGCCATTCACAATTGAAAGCAGACTTTTTTGTTGTTGTTTTTTGCCTAGGTTGGCGACAAGGCCAAGTTATACTTAGGACAGAGCAACGCGGTGACCACTGCCGTTGATCAAGCACAGCAATTTAATTGGCAGGGTTACATTTTGACAGGGTGATTATACTTGCCTAATAATCTGTTTTCATAATTCATCTAGGTATACTTGCAGGGAAGACATTGGGTGTTAAGTGGGATAATGCTTACAAAGGAACTATTCATGCAACTTCAAGTGCAAGCTGTATTAAGATAAGGCAGAGATACCAATGCCTTGAGCCGTTATTAAGGAAGTTGCAATGCTGACACACTGATTGCTAGGCATGTTTCAGTATTCTTGGAGAAGCCGTTTCAAATTATTTAAGTCTGTTTATAAATAGGTACTTTATTACATTGAAAAATTTCTCTGTTCACTTATTCAAAACCAGAATCAATCTACTGTGTTAAAACTTGGAAGATTTGCTTAGAATAATGATTTGTTCTTAATTTTTAAAATGGCAATTTAAAAAAAAAATTGTTTGTTTCAGGTCTGGTGCAATGGCTTAGCGGCAAAAGTTCTCGCCTTGAATGCTCCTGGATCCCATATGGGTGCCAATTCTAGTCCCGGCAGCCCCACATCCCATCCAGCTTCCTGCTTGTGGCCTGGGAAAGCAGTGGAAGACGACCCAAAGCCTTGGGACCCTGCACCTGTGTGGGAGACCTGGAGAAATTCCTGGCTCCTGGCTCTGGATCGGCATAGCACTGGTCGTTACGGTCACTTGGGGAGTGAATCATTGGACGAAAGATCTTCCTCTCTGTCTCTCCTCCTCTCTGTATATCTGACTTTGCAATAAAAAGAAATCTTTTCTTAAAAAAGATTTATTACAAAAAAGAATTATTTATTTCAAAGGCAGAGTTATTGGGGGAAAAGAAGGAAGGAGAGGGGCCCGGCGCGGTGGCGCAGTGGTTAAGGTCCTCGCCTTGCACGCCCGGGATCCCACATGGGCGCCGGTTCTAATCCCGGCAGCCCCGCTTCCCTTCCAGCTCCCCGCTTGTGGCTCCGGAGAGCAGTTGAGGACGGCCCAAAGCTTTGGGACCCTGCACCCGCGTGGGAGACCCGGAAGAGGCTCCTGGCTTCGGACTGGCATAGCATCGGCCGTTGCGCTCACTTAGGGAATGAATCATCGGATGGAAGATCTTCCTCTCTGTCTCTCCTCACTGTATATCTGCCTTTCCAATAATAAAAAAAAAAAAAAAAAAAAAAAAAATCTAAAAAAAAAAAAAAAAAAGGAAGGAAGGAGAGACTTCTATCAGCTGGCTCACACACCCCAAGGCTGCAGTGGCTTGGGCCAAGGCTGGGCTTGTCTGAAACCAGGAGCTTCATCTGGGTCTGCCAAGCGGCTGCAGGGGCCTAAGCATTTGAGCCATCTTCCGATGCTTTCCCAGATTTTCACTAGCAGGGAGCAGGATGGGAAGTGGAGCAGCTGGAATAAGAACTGGCACCCTTGTGGCACAGCAATCTTTCAAGCAGTAGGGAGGTAAATCTGCTGTATTACAATGCCAATCCCTGCCAGACATTTTTCACTTTAATTGTGAAGTCTGTGTCTTTAAATTTGTAACCACCTTCTGAATTGCAGCTTTTCCTGTTTCCATTTCTGTTTTACTGGTGGGTTCCCCTCCCTTCCCCGCCCCTGCCTGCCCATCTGAGTCAGCTCTGTAAGCTGTCCTTCCTGGGACCACGCCCAGCTAGAGTGCCCTGGAGGAGCAGGGTCCTCCTCGGGGTAACCCAGCCTTGTGGATTGGGCTTTCCCTGATGAATTGTTGCACTGAATCAGTGTCCCTAGGTGTCTGCTTTCTCCGAGAGCCAGCCGTTCTTCTGCTCAAGGTAGCAATTTGCTGGTTTACTTCTGTAACTGAGTGTTCATACACAGCGTCAGACACCCTCCTCCGATAGCTAATTAAATCCAAGTAACTTTTCATTGGAGTTGACATCCAGATACCTAAATGGGTTTCCCATATGAGAAGCAATCACATTGCAAGGTCTTTTGTTTGTCTGTCTGTTTTCTTTTTTTCTTCTCTCCCCCCCTCCCGCCCCAAATCTTTAGGTAAGTGACCTATGAAAGCAAAAATCTATGTATGCTTCATGTTCCAGATTATTTAGTGAAATGCAACCTTGCAAGAGCCAAGACTATTTAAGTTTGAAGTATTTTAGTTGTCACTCTGGTTAAGTGAGTGACTGTTACATTCACTATTTTCACAGTGACTTGTGATTCTGTTTATTTTTACCCCAAAATTATTTGAAAGGCAGAGCAATAGGAGAGAGAGAGAGAGAGACAGAGACAGAGAGAGAGAGATCATCCATCTACTGGCTACCACACTTGGAGCCGGCTAGGCCAAAGCCAGGGGCCGTAGCTCCATCTGATAGGTGCAGGGCCCAAGCACCCGAGCCAACCTTTGCCTCTTTCTCAGGTGCGTTATCAGGGAGCTGATTCAGAAGCGGAGCAGCCAGGATTCGAACTGGTGACCCTAAGAGATGCTAGTGTCACAGGCAGTGGCTTACTTTGCTATGCCACAAGGCCAGCCACATGTGATCCTATCTTCCTCCAGGGTTTTAAATATTTGGCATCTTTGACAGGCTTCCTTCTTTGACAGGATCAAAGCTCTAAATCAAGTATTTTTAAGCTTCAGTTGACTTTGAGATTTTCCAAGGGGGCCTCGGAGTAGCTCAAAAGAGGTAACAGGTCTTACGGAGCTAGGTAAATAAATAAGGTTTATTATATGGGGAAGATTATCGCATAATCAAACAGTCCTAAATATCCAGGCTCCATTCGTATAGATGTGGTGCTGATATGAGTGCCATAGAGTTGATACATAAAGGCCATGATTCTGGTTATGATGCTGTCTGCCACAGAAGTATCCACACTTTCTTGTTAATTTCTGATCATCAGATTTTTAACCATGGCTATTCTAAAGTGTCAGCTTTGGTTTTGATTTTTCTCTCAAAGCACTCGCAGTTGGATCCCTGGAAGAGACTCCTACAAATTCCCTGAATCCAGATTTCTGACAACTTTAAGATCAACAGAATAAAACATTTCCAAAATTTCAATAAGGAAACCCTCAAGGCTCATGCTAAGATACAGGTTGGAACAGGTGAAGGGAGATCTGTGTCTTTCCTTCGATGAAGCTAAGGTGGTCATCTTTCCAGGTGTTGAGAGAGTGAGGTTGAGGCAGATGGGAACACAGCAGACAATTGCTTCTCCCAAATGGGAAGGCAGGAGATGGGTAGGGACAAGAGGTGGAGCCCCCATCTCCAACATTTGTCCGCTAAATACGGAGAGGAGACACATGTAGTGACATGGGAGATCCCTAGCCCTGATGTAGGAGACAGAGCCATCCCTCTCCACCCTGACATTGTAGTAGGCAATAGCCATGAGGTGCAGGCTGTAGGCAGGTGGGCCTGGCCCTCAGGAGCTCTTGTTCACCTGGATGCACAGGCTCAATTGACCATTCCTAAGCTTCACGGTAGCATGACCTAGCACTCCTTAGAGCTGCTTCAGTTGTGGAGTTTCTTCGTGTCCTGAACTTGAAGATGGGAAGGAGGATATAGCTCAACCTCACTCAGCCCATTTGTTCCAGGAAAACCCTTGAAGAATGACAAAGGGACTCTTCACTCTCCATGACTGCACCCCAAACAGGTCTCTCTGCCTCCAGACACAGCAGATCTGAAATGTCTCCTTGTGTGGGACAGAAAGTGCATTCCTAGGACCATGTCTGTCTGGAGTTGCTCATCATTCATTCATTCATGATTGGATCTGCATACACAGAGGTCAGATGGTGCTTCTGCAAAGCCTGTTCCTGACAGCACCCCAGCAGCAGGCCTGGCGTGTGCCTGTTTCCCACACCCTACATTCATGTGACGCCGAGTCTCATCAGCTACGGCTTGACTGCTAGGTTGAGGAAGATAGGATCTGATTTCCTGCCTTTTCCCTCAGCAAGTGCAAGTCACGCCAGGGCATTACTCTGGATGTTTCCTGTTTGGAAAGAATGCCTTGGTTTTCACTCCACCAGCTCCTTATCAATTCGCATTCCACCCACCATCTTAAAGTTTCCACTCCCATCCCCTGCCTGGAGAGTCTTCATTGGATAGTCAAGCATTTGCTGGCGTAGTCTCTGAATAGCATTCTCTGACATTTTCCAGAGAAAGCACCGGCTCTGGCATTGCAGTGGGAAATTTGCTTAGTTCATTTTGTCTTCTCCAGTATCTGACATGAGGATAAATCTTTGCTGAATTCATAGATAAGATGAAACTCATGAATATACTCATATGTGAATTCCTTCCACTGCTTTTACACTTATCCATTTAAAAATATCTATTAAGTTGCAAGGCAAAGAGAGAGAGAGAGAGAGAGAGAAACACAATGGCCGGGGCTGGGCCAGGCAGTAGACAAGAGCAAGGAAGTCCGTCCCAGTCTCCCTTGTGGGTGGAAAGAGGCCTAAGCATTTGGGCCATCCTGCTGCTTTCCTAAATGTCTTATCAGGAAGCTGCATTGGAAGCAGAACAGCTGGGACTTGAACCAGTGCTCCCATACAGAATGCCATTGTAAGCAGTGGCACTTAACTTGCTGCATCACAATGTCAGTCTTTATACTTATTTAGATGTCTTTAGTGGAAAAAAAGTTCAGCTATGATCACTGTGGATTTTCAGATATTTTAGCTTTTAAAAATGATTTGGAATTTGTTTTGGTATGTGCATTTCGCAAATTTCATAAAATCATTTGTTAAGCAATTGGTAACATACGTGAGGTCACCCAAGTACACTCACACTTGCACTATTACCACTAAGGCCTACTGCCTCCATGGTATAATCCACTTATTCTGGGCGGGAATGGGTTGTTGTTGATTAGGATCCATCATTTTATGGGCCTATTATTTTACTTTGTGGAATTTAATGTCTCTCTTTTTTTTTTGGTTGAACAAGTTTATTGAACTTAGCAGTTCATTCTTAAATCAGAAACATAAAAGCTAATATTGTAATATTTGAAAAACAGGGAAAAGAACACAGTGCACAAGACACAATGAAAAATAAATACTTGGGTTTGTGCTTAAGAACAGGAAACCTACAGGATTTTGAAACAGCAGCATGACACTGGAGCTGTACAGAATATGGCACCATCGATAAACCTCATCAGAGTTTGTAGCTTCTGCACGCTTTCTGCTAACCAATGATAAAAGGTAGATATCCTGATATTGTGAAAACAGTTTTGACCTTGCAGACCTGCCTGTGCTTGGGCAACAGGGATGTGGCTAGTCAGGTACCATCTTGCTCAAGGAACAACCAAGACGAGGCTCTCTTGGAGCTTAACGTTTTCAAGACAAGTCTCCCCTTACTCTTTCTGTTTTCAAAAATTCCTTAGCAGGAGTGGTCCCATTTACACACAGCCCCAGGGACCAGTCAGGCAGGCTGTCCTAGGTGGCTTAGACCACAGCAGCTAAGTGGTATTGCCCATTCTCAAGAGGCAGCATAGCATTTTGTTATGATGATTCTTGACCCCCTGAACCCATGGCATGTGCTTGGCCAGCTCGCTTATACTTCCAGTGAAGACCCCAAGAAGCAGCTGAGCCCCCTGAGACCCTGAGAACAAGTTGGGTTACCTGCTCAGTGATCTTTAGCTCTTGGGAGCCACTGCACCTCCAGTCCTGAGAAATTGATCCTTGCTCCACTGACTCCTGAGAAATCATCTTTGCAGCCCTTGAACTCTGACACGGACCCTGTTGGTTCACTGGTCTGGCTTGAAATGTGCAGCACCCTGAGACATTAATAGGTGCCTTACGTACCCAACCCCAACTGGGAAAGCTGTGTTAGAACCATCAGGAGCTCCTGGGGCTTCTATATCCATCCATGGTCCTTGAGAACTGAAGGTTTGCCCATATATACAGCCAGAAGTGCCATGCCCAGAGCTGCCAGCCTGAGAGAACTGCATGCCAGCTGGCAGTGCTACCTCAAATACCTGCAGCCTAGGCCATGAGTCACCACAGGCCTTGCTACTGTTGATTAAAGCTGATGAAGCTACAAAAGACATTGTGTTAAAACATCTGCCTGGAACTGAAACTAACAGAGCTTACCCAGGACATATCACCAATAGTAAAATTTTTTAATATGAAAATCACCCTGTAAAATTGGTAGAGGCACCTGACCTGCAAGATGAGCAAATAACAGAGTGGATACATAAGAAGGATGGGCAAATAAGGCTATATCTCCAAGGGAGCAAAATACTTAGTAATAGGCTTCCACAGGAAAGTATAATCAATGAATTTCCCCAAAAGAAATTCAAAATAATGATTTTGACAAACCTCAGTGTAATACAGTGGAATGCATACGGACAATTCAGTGGCAGCCTATGGTATATATGAAAAATTTATCAGAGCTAGAAGTCATAAAAATAACAAAACAGGAATTTTGGAGCTGAAGACTTGAATAGAGGAAACCAAAAGGCTAGTTGATAGCTCAACAGCAGATGAAATGGAAAGTTTCTGAGCCCTCTGCAGAGGGTTGCGGGTTCAGGTGTCACTTTAAGTGCAGCAAACGCACAAAGAGGAATGACCTAGAGTGCCTCCCTATCTGACTCAACGCTTGGGTACCCAATATGCATCTTACAGGACACCCAGTGGTGTCTTCAGGACCACGATCGGGAGGGGCAAGGTCCAATTAGATGGTAGCAGAGGAGCAAGAAGAAAGCCCAGACATATGGACAGTCACAGGCCTCCCAGGTCTCAGGAAAGATTTGGGGTTGATTTCACAGAACCCTGGATTTTGCTGATTTCTCTGAAGCAATCCTAAACAACTTCCTGGATCTCGCTTGGCCCTTGTTCTGCTGTCAGTAAAATAGGAGTGGTCATTGCCACTGGCAGGACTGCAGGGGTCTTGGCAGCTGCAAGGGCCGTCCACCAAGTGATGACCCTGCTACCTTTCCTCCTGGAGGGGACCATTACACTGTTATTCAATCCTTTGCCCTCGTTTTGCCAGGAATGAAACAACTGTGCTTTCTCCCATGGCCATCCTCTAGCCTTGTCTTTGCTCAACATGTTATGCTGCATAGCCACAATCCTTTAGGTAGCTCTGGTCTTACCATGTCTGGCCACACAGCAGTTGCAAACGCGACCCCAGCACTGCCGCCCCCAAGGGACCAGCCACATACACACATGAAGTAACAGCTCTGCAACCAGTGCATTCCTTTCAGTACCTGCCTACCACAGCTCTGAGCCACAGTGGGCAAGTGTCAAAGGTAAAAGCAGTGGTCGTTGTGCCCACAGGTGTCCCACTCACCTGATTCCTAGTCCGACACCACATCACTGGCACCTGGTGACAAGCTGGTTGGATTAAGTTGCACAAGCCATTCATATTACACTGAAAAGCAGACATAACTATGAGCGAGCAATAGACATTGCCTCCAGAAAGCTCCCAGATTTCCATGCCCTGGGACAGCCTGAGACCAATCTCCACCCTCATCCTGGGCAGGGTACTGGTGCTCTATGTGTTTATGGGGTGCTCACTGAACACCATGTAGAGTTCTGGGATGGTGCAGGAAGTTGAAGTATTCAGGGCTGATTGAGGGGAAAGGTTCCAGGTGGAGGGATACCCGGGGGACAAATGGGCACGTCACACAGTGCACATGGGTGTGGCTCTTGGCTGGAGCTCAAGTAAGGGGAAGGGGCCTGCTTTGGGGGGATTCAGGGAGAAGCAGTGAGGGCCCCTGTGCTGTGCTGAAGAAACAGGCAGGAGTCTGAGAGCCAGGGAAGGCAAAGAGGAAGCAGCTCCTAGGCCGGAGAGAGCCCTGTGGGGCCCTGCAGCCTGGGTCCCAGGCGAGCGCAGTGGGCTGCTTAGCTCCCTGAGACTGTGGCTAGGCTTGTCTGTGTCTAGCATGGTCAGGGGACAGGCAGGCTGCCCTACAGCTGCCCTCTGAGGCTGCAGAGGAGCCGGAGGCTCCCTGGAGCCTCATCCTGTAGCAAGCTGGCCACTGGGGTCCCTTGACCCTGTCCTGGGGTTCCTGCCTGCTGCATGGCTAATCTTTGCCTCTCAGACTGGGCCAAGGGACTTCTGGGAAGAGGCAGCTCCTATACTGATGAGTGTATGTCCATCCCGGAGTGCAGTCTGCAGCTCGGGGGCTTCGGATGGCCTTGGAGGGTACTGTGTTTTGCTCCTGAGGCTGCTGTGTGGCCTGGACTCAGCAGGCCACAAGATTGGGAACAGCTGCCTTTCTGGGCAGGGTCTGTCTGGCCAGAGCTGGGTGGGCCCTTTCTATGCAGTCTACTCTGGGTGAGTTTTACTCATGCACCTGTGGGCCCAGGGCTTGGCAACTCAGTTGCTGCCAGAGCTGGGGATATTCCCCGTGACTCCAACTTAGCCCCGTGTCTAGAGCTTGGGCACTGCCAGGCAGGGGTGAGCTGGGGGCTGGTTTGGAATAGGCCTGGGGCTTGGGACAGGTTTGTATTCTCATAGCCTCTTGCCTGCATTGGCCTGGGGATTTCCCGCTCAGGGGCCCAGGTCCCTTCAGTATGTATGCCCGGCTGGCCTGGGATCATGGTGCCGTCTCACCTCTACGCCATTGGAGCATCCACAGCCACAGCAGGAGACGATCACCGTGGGGCAGGTGTTTATGGGGGGCGGGGGTGGAGGTGGTGGACACGGGTGGTCCTCTGATTCCTAGAAAGAAAAACAAACATGTGTTCCTTGTCTGTCATCCCCCAGAGCCCAGGGACAGGGATCATTGTCCCAGGACATGGCCCAGGGCTGCCCAGTCTGTGTTGGGTTGGGTGAGAGGACCCTGAGGGTCTGTACCAAGTAAAGGACACAGCCCTCCATGTGGCCCTCGCACAGCCTCCCCTGGAGATTCACGTGACTGTTCTCCAGATGTTGGCTCAGTCCCTGTATTCCTGGGTCCCCCAGGTGGCCCTTGCATGGCAAAGCATGGTCTGCATGCTGTGCTGCCCTGCAGGGGACTGAGCCAGCTGCCTGGTTCTGGATTTGCCCACAATGGCACCTTCCTGAGATCATCCACCTGGGCAGGAGATCTGTCCCACCCCACCCACCAGCCCATGCAGAACCAGGCCCACCCTCCCTGCTTCAGTCATTTGCCATGGCTTGTGGTCCCTACTCACCCATCCTAGTCCTGTGTTCATGTAGGTACAAGCACAGTGCCAGCCAGGATGCTGTTGTCTTTCTCAGCCCCACCCTCTCCAAGTGCTAACCCAGTCGTGCCCATTGGCCCTGCTAGGAGGGAGTCGTGAAACTGGTCCCCAGGAGCCCCATACTCCTGGGGTCTGCAGGTGGGACCAGGGCCCTGGAGCCCGGGGGATGCTTGTCCACAAGCCCAGTCCATCCTCTGCAGCCTACAAGGGGCCCTCCGGGATGGAGAAAAGCTCCTATGTCAGCGGGGACCATCCCAGAGCCCACCCACCCGGGTTCTCCAAGGCGTTGTGCCCTCTCTAGGGCTCAGAGTCCAGAATTGCTGGGAGCATGGAAGGAGCTGTCTGGGACATCCCTGAGAGTCCCAGGCCCTGTGGCCACCCCCAACCCCTTAGGAGGGAGATGCTGGGCCTCGGTCTCAGGATGCTGTGGCTGAGGGGTCCCTGATCTCCCCAGGCAGGGGACAACACTGACCTTTACTGGCGGCGGCTCCTTGTACCTCTAGAAAGTGAAAGACACAAACAGGGGCTGTGTAGGACTGTGCAGGCTCTGCCTGGGATCCGCACGCAGGGGGGAGGCTAGGGCAGCAGCTCAGGACATGGCCCTAGAGGTGCCCGTCTGGGCACACTACAGCTGTGGCACTGTCTCATTCTCTGCCTCCTGGAGTCTCAGGCACCATTTTATCCTTTCTTCCTGCCCACCTTTCCCCACTGCCTCATTCTGGGTCCTCAGTCCTTCATCAGGGAACTTCTCCTCCTCCCTCCCCACACGGGTCACCCCATGAACCCACACAGTGGGTGGCTTAAAGGCAACCTTGGTCTCATGGGCTGGGGTGGCCTCTCTTTGGGAACCAAGATGGGCCTTGGGCCAGAGCTCAGGTATCCCAGACCAAGTCTCTGGGATCAGACTGGGGCAGGAGGCGCTGGGGGAGGCTGGGGTAGTGTCAGGAGCAGCCATGGGAGGATAGGGTGTGTGGCTCTGCTGGCTCCTGTGATGGCCAGGGAGGTGGTGGGCAAATGGCCAGAGGCAGGCTCAGGGGCTGGGACAGGCACATGTGCCTGAGTGGGGTGGGCAGGGCTTGAGTCCTGGCTGGGCAGCATGGGACACTCACCCTGCAGCAGTATCGCCAGCAACACCACAGCAGGCAGAGGGCCAGCAGCAGGGCCAGCAGCACTATCAAGTAGATGGGAGCGTTAATAGTCACGTTGTTGTTGTTGCTGGGCTGTGGCAGTTGAGGCAGTTGAGGCAGTTGAGGCAGCAGATTCTGTCAGGGTCAAGGCCAGCAGAGGGCCTGTGTGTGCATGTCCTGCAGTGGCCACTTCCTAGCCTCTCCATCACCTACTGCCTTTCTCCCAGGGCTGCCTGTCCTCAAAGGGGGCACGGCTCAGTTAGGGGCAGGGACTGAACCTAGAGAGAGGCAGGCCCCACCACTGATGCTGCTCCCTGCCTCTGACCTGGGGCCTGGCCAAGGCAACCTGTGAGCTTCTCCAGCTTGACTGTTTTAGCTCTATCTGCCTTGGCTGAAGCCTGGAGCTTAGTGAGGACCCCTGGCTACAGGTACCAGGTGGATGAGGGTCTCTAGGAGTTTTTGTATCCCTTATCTGCACAAGGGGACACAAAATGCCCTCCTTGCGGGCGTGTGTGAGTGTAGAGAGAGAAAGAGGGAGAAAGAGAGAGAGAGCAAGAGAGAGCCTAGCGCAGTTCGGGCCATGTGGAGCGTGGGGTGGGGGCAGAGGCACCTGGCTTCCTGCTTAGTCCTCACTCCTAGGGACCTGGAGCTTCAGTCCTGGGGAACAGGTCCTCCTCTAAGCAGATACCATGCTGAGCAAGGACAGCAGGCCAGAGCAGCCTGCGCCTGGAAACCCAGGCTGGCAGAAAGTGGACCAAAGTGGAACTGGCTAGCCTCAGAGCCACAGCACTGCACCTGAAACTGTCTTTAAATACACCTGCTGTTTTGATGAGATGTTCTCCATGTGATTAGAAGGTCTAGGAGATGGAGAGGGGTGACATGAAGGCTATGAACCCTGTTACCCTGTTAAAATCAACCCAGCCAAAAGACTGCCTGGGATGAAACCCTGACTTAAATACCACACTGCTGGCGGGTCACCCGGGCTGCCCCACCCTTACTCAACACAGGTGCAAACACAGTGTGCTTCCTGCTGCCGACCTGGTTCCACATGAAGCAGCACTGGTGCTAACTTCCTGCACCAGAGCTCTCCCACGCGACCCTAGCCCTCCTACCTATTTTCTCTGTGGACCAGGTAGATTCACTGCAAATGATTTATCCCTCCAGTCCCCAATTTTCCAATGTAAACACAACTCTCATTTCTGTTAAAGGATGGAGGGAGATGCACTCTCCAGCTGCTGCGAGCAGGTTCGGAGCCTACCGCAAGCACAGATTGTTCTGTGATCACCTGGTCACTTGGGCACCTTTGGCTTCAGCTGAGTGCTTTAAGATCTCTATCTCGGGAGAAGCTGAGGCTTTAGGACCATGACAGACTATATGCACATATGTGTCCATATCTGACAATGCATGGACAGGCAGATTACAGATGTGCTCCCCAGCTGCACTGCACAGTCTTCCCTCCACCCCTACACGTGGCAATTTGGGGCATGCTCATTGCCACTTAAAAGAGTGCTCCTTCTCGCTGGAGGCAGGGGACTTCGGAAATGAGTCCCAGGATCTTGACAACAACTCCTTCTGGTAGCTTTGCCGATTAAATTTGCCAAGAAGCAGGCCCATGACCTGGGGACAAGAAGGGGTGGGCACCTCTGCTTCTACATCCCGGCCTTGGGATCAGGAACCATGCGCCATGGCTCTTACGCTTACACCCTAAAGGACAATGTGGAAAAATTTCAAACATGATTAAGGGACACTTTTTCATTGGCTTTTAGAGTTCTGAGAGCTCCCTGAAATTTGATACTGTTCTTTATTGTGAGTTCCACTCCTTTATCATTGCTGTCCAGTTTTTCTGGGTTAGCTTGCCTGAGATCTTTGCGCGCATAGCGACACCATGTGGCCATTTTATGTCCATACGCTCTGGATCTTGCTCTCAGGAAACCAGTGGCTGAGCTGTTTCTTGTATCCCAACAAGAGTGGATTATGAAACCCACTGTGAAGATGAGAGACATGTCGCTGTTCCTGTCTCTCTCAGGGACATTTCCAGAGGATTGGATGCCTCACAGAAGTGTTGGGACACAGTTCCATGGGGTCCCTAACAGAAGGATGTACCCCGCTCTTTGGCTAGGAGGACACATCTGGCTTGCACTAGAGCATGCACTGAGGGACAACCTCGCCAGGAACCTCAAACATCTGGACACCACATACCTTTGAGACACTCAAAACAGTAGTTAGTGAGCGACTGGTGACACTTACGGGAGCCACATTGACCAAGCAGCATCCTACGGACCAGACACCCCCTGGGGTGATGGACTGGGTAAAGAGTCTGAAGCTCCCCCTGCCTCTTTGGAGAAATGCCAGCAGGTGGTAAGGTCTAAGAACAACAGGTCCGAACGGTTCACTTTTTCTAGAAAGGAGTTATGCTCACTAAGGGAGCCAGAACTGAGCAGCAAGACTCTCCTGTTAAAATGACTAAAATCAGAAATTAAGTTGAAACAAGAGGAGGAGAAACAAAAGAAGGAAAAACAGCTCCGGGAAGCTTTAAAAGGACTTGGCCCAAATATTATCCCTCTTCCCTCCTATAAACCCATTTTTTTTTTCAACTCTCCCTTCACCCAAGCATGGGCAGGCCAAAAGAAAGTTACAAATAGAAAGTTTTTCTCAAGGTGAAATCCTCACTCAGGTCAAGCAGGTACCTCCAACACGCCCCACGGGGACTGCATCTCTCAACGGAGCAAGGCCCATGAACTTAAATAAACACAGCAAGCCTTACCTTGGACCATTTTGCCTTACCTGGACTGGTAATGTACCCGGCAAAATACGGTGTTTAGGTCTATGTTCTGTGTCTCTGAGATGTAAATTTTTTAGCTTTTTTTTCACCTACGAGCCAGACATTTGGAAATGCAAAGTTAGGGTTGCCCAGCTTTGTCCACATTTTTCTGCATGAATGAGTACGTATGTGTATTGTCTATTATGTCTATGTGGACACTTGTGTCTATACATGTGCTGTTTTGTTTTTTAAATATTTTCAAGGCAAAGAGACAGAGACAGAAACAGAGGCAGATCTTCCATCTGCTAGCTTACTCTCCAAACACACACGACCGCCAGGAACAGGCCAGGCAGCCTGCAGCAACTGGGATCTCAATCCAGATCTCCCAGGTACATGGCAGGGCCCAGCTGAGACTGGGATGCAGAGGGAGCAGGTGAACGACCTGGGGAGAATGCTGTTTTCCCCAGACCTCCAGGAGAGGTGTTTGAGTCTCCTTGTTCTGAGGCTAAACAGGCTCATGCCCAGACCAGGCTCACACCAGTCTAAGTGCCCAGTGTGGATCTAGATTTGATCTCCCGTCCTTGTGATCCTTTAGCATGTGACACACCTGTGAGCTGCCAGGACAGGAAACATCAAACCATCTAAGGGAGTTGGATTCCTGGACATGGCCCTCCCCTCTCACCAAAAGACCCCTGTTCAGAGACGGGCCCCTTTCTCTGAGTTGGCCCCACTTTGTCTGCAAGGGTTTTAGACCTTTGCTTTCTCAGTAACACACTGCCTGCTCATTCTCCGCCATTCTCAACTGAATCTCCTGCAGAGAAGCTAAGAACTCAGGCTGTGGTCAGGTGGCACCACAACTGCTCGAGCCACCACCTGCTGCCTGCCAGGATGGGCCTTAGAAGGAGGCTGGGAACGAAATAAACCAGAACTTGTAACCAAGCTCTCCAACAGGGGATGCTGGTGTCCCAGAGGCCCCCAATACCAGTCCCCACATGTGCCTTTGTATAATGTCTAAGGAGTACTGTGTTGACTTAGCAACACAAAAATGAAACCCAGTGTTTTTCACAGCTTACATGATGTCAGAAGAATATTAAGTGAGGCTACTTTAATACTGTTGGCTTCATGAAAAATATCTGTCTTTGGAGCTATGCAGTATCCTGACACGTACAGATTGTGAGTGGCTTGTGGTAAGGGCTGACGTTAGCTCTGAGCTCCCATTCCAGGAGCAATTCACACACTCCTGTCCAGAACTAGCAAGTGCAGTGGATGTAAATGGGGTAAGCACCTGTAAGCGGACTCTCCATAGTCTGAAGAATCTCCTAAGGTTATCTTCTTTGCAGTCATATATTCACTAGATGTGAAAGTTTCTCAACCACCAACTATGAAACACGCATTCAGAATTTTACGCTTAGATGTTTTGTTCGTAGGATGTAAAACGCACCAATTCGAAGATGCTAGTTAACATGTCCCCTTTCCACATTTAAACAATGTATTAAGAGAAGTCCTATCTTAAAAAAATGACAAAATGGGGTTAGGCTATAGAGTATTGGCTCCCAGTTGCTAAGGATTAATATGCAAGAACTAAAACAAAATCTAAGAGGAAGCAGCTGTGTGTGAAGAAGGCAAGACACACTTTCTAAACGAAGTTACGGAGCACAAGAACATCCTTTCATGGAGGGAAAAAGAAAAGGCTTCCCCCCGCCCACCCCAAAGACAATTGCTTGTTCCGGTTAAGAGATGTAGCAAACAAAATTCAGTGTACAGAGAAGGTATCTCAGGGAGTTACAAAAAGGAATGGATCTGGTGGGGAACAGAGATTACATCTGATCAAGTTGCCCAAAGTCTCAAGTCTTCTGCAGGTTGAGCCTTGGCATTGCATCCCGCTGGTACCCAGCTCAGGGCTGAGCTGGTGGGCTGGAGGATCAGGGTTATCTAACAGCCTTCCTTTGCCTTGAATAGGAAACACCAGGAGGGTTTCTTTATCTTTGGGACATCTGGCTTAGAAGACAAAGACCCTACAAGATCTTGCGCTTTTTGCCTCTAAAATTTTTTTGGTTTTGTTTCATAATAATGCTGTTTAAAAACCAAATTCTTTTTATTTATTTATTTTGAGACACACACAGAGGGAGGGAGGCAAGCAAACATTATGGAAACAAAGTTACAGTTCACCAATTCATTTCCCAAATGCTTGCAATGGTTGAGTCTGGGCAAGGGCCAAATCCAGGGGCTGGGAACTCAGCCCAGGCATCCGTTGTGGGTGACAGGCACCCAATCACCTGAGCCATCCCTCTACCTCCCAAGAACTATGACTACGAAGCCAGAGTTAGGAGACGGATTTGTGCACCAAACCCAGGTGTTCCAGTAGGGGATGTGATACCTCAGTTGGTGTCTCCAACCTTCAGGCCCCCTGGAATGATCATAGCTAACCAAGTGTTTAAACTTTTGGTAGACTTAAAAGTATCTTAAAAATAAATTTCTAAAATTAGTTATTTATTTAAACCTAGAACTAACTTTGGAATTTCTAGATGGCCCTTGAAAGTGTGTTTATATATGTGTATATATATATGAAATTAGCATTATATAACTAACACATCAACATCAATAATCTTTTAATATTTAATTATATAACATGTTAATATACAATCTAATAACAATTATTAACATTATGTATCATAAAATGTAATATAAACGTAACGTAATTATTATATATTGTTTCTCTTGTAATGTAATATCTCAATTAATGTATTACATATAATTAATGCCTGCTATGCCCCATTGTTGGCTTTAATATCTGTGTTTGTGCACAAGCAGGGCAGGGATCCCTTCTTTCAGCAAGGATGAGCTCCTGGTAGTTCAGGAAGCTGCAGAAGAGAAGGACATAGCTTCCCAAATCTCTCCCCCTTTCTTGCACACACACACACACACACACACACACACACACACACACACACACACATCTAAACTCTGCCTTTCTAATCAAAATTAAAATTTTTAAAAAGGCTCACAGAAAAACAGAAGGAAAAGGTAAGTTTTTTTTAGGTGCACAGGAGTTGAAGTCCAGGTGTTGTCTTTTGATGCTGTGTGTATCCAGGAGCTGGACAGCAGAGTCTAGACAGGAACCAACTGGCCTGGGTAAGAAGCATGAAGTGCTTCAAGTCATCCAGTCTGGCTCTGCCGAGGCAACTACAGATGAGACTCAAATGCAGCCCATCTGTAGCAAGCTGGCTTTTAAAAGCAGATAATGTTGTATGGCTTGTGAAAAATGCTGTAAATATCCAAAATGGCGCTTGGCAGAATAAAGGCTTCCCCGTCCTGCTCAATGACCTAATAGCAGGGAAAGGAGGGGTATGCCCACACAACTGCTGACTACATGATGTGAGAAAATCAAGTCTCTGGAGCCCATGCTGCAGTGCAGCAAGCCAGGCTACTGCCTGCAATGACAAGCATCCTATACTGGAACACCAGTTTGAATCCTGGCTGCTCTGCTTCTGATCCAGTTCCCTGCTTCTGCACCTGGGACAGCAGCAGATGAGGGCTCAAGTTTCTGGGCCTTTATGGGTGAACCCGGTGGCCTTCAAGACTCCTGGCTTTGGTATGGACCCACCCTCCCTAGCCACATGTGAACTAGCAGATGGAAGATGTGTGTGTGTGTGTGTGTGTGTGTGTGTGTGTGCATGACTGTCTCATTTAAATAAAATTAAAAAAAAGCTCAGATTTTTGGCATGATAATTAAGCTAATTACCGCATGAAATTGGCTTATTGCTTAAAACATTACAAGCAAGTTTAAGAATTCTACTTTGCGTCCTTTCAATGGTGTACATTTGTGTTTCCCAACACTGTGCAAGTCGGTGGCCTGAACCGCAGCCAACAGCATCCTTGATCATTCTGAAAGAAGCCACTTGCTAATGTTTGCACTCTATCCCTCTCTGCCTATTCTCTTGCTTTGCCAGAAGTAGGGCAAGTGGGACATCTCATTATCATTACCCATGTATCTTTTTCTCATCTGCAGTACATAATCACTAGAAACAACTGTGGCTACAGATACAGCATGCGCTCTTAACCTCACAGGACAAAAACATAATAAAAAAGTATAGCCAGTGTTGAAGCGTGCAGGGTTAAGCTGCTGCCTGCAATGCCAGCATCCCATGTGGGGGTACGTGTCGGTTTGAGTCCTGCCTTCCCCACTTCCAGTCCAGCTCCCTGCTAATATGCCTAGGCAAGGCAACAGAAGATGGCTCAAGTGTTTGGGTCTCTGTCACCCATGTAGGAGACTCAAACTTAATTCTTGGCCCAGGGAAGTAAATTAGTTAACACCCAATTGTAAAACCAACAAAAATACTGTAGGTGCTGAAATTTGGACTTTAGTTCCATCACGGCTGGCCACCAGGGCCAACAGCTCCTAGCCATGTACAAATAAGCCCCTGGACTGTGGACCCCAACCAACGCAGAGCAACAGGGACCGAAGGACCACTTTTCTGTCCTAGGGATGTCTCCACTTAGTGTAATCTGCTTATCTGGAGACTACGGAGGTTCTAGGTCAGCAGCTGCCTCCCTCCTTTCCTCTGGTTTCCATTCTAAAACAATATTCTTCAACCTGGTCTGGGGGTCAATGGATTTCCAGCTGCTATCTAGTCCTGTGGCCAACAGTTCCAGCAACTATGTCAGGACCTAGCTGTCCCCTGTGTAGCATTTGTGACAGCTCATGAAACACCTTTATTCCTAAGATCGCCCTCAGTCTCAGGAGAGATGGCATACCACCCATGAGGGCTGCAACAGGTTTGGCTCCTGATGTATGTATGGATGGACAGGGTCACCGAGGCGCTGAAATCTCTCGCAAGGGCAAGGTCGAGCCAAAGCGCCACCCCCATCCCAGACATATGCTCCCTGTTACACTGCCCTGGACCAAGATGCCCAGAAGCTGTGGAGCTGGGAACAGTGGGGTTAGCAGCACCTTCACTCCCAGGTGCACCTGCCTGAGCTGAGCCCTGGTTCAAACCCCAGCTAGCTACCCCTTCAGCAGCAGGAGGGAAGCAACTCAAGCTTGGAGAAAGCAGAAAGAGCATGAGGATCCTTAGAAAGCAGGAGAGGCAGGAAGGAGGCTGAGCAAGCCAAGGAATGATGGCAGATGTTTGCTACTGTGTGGAGAGGGCTGTGTGAGTTTAGGGAGAGCTCAAAAGCTAGGCATTGATTCAGAGCATATCCACTCTGACTATGGCTGGGCCAACCCTCCAGGATGCCCCCAAAGGGGACCGAGAGGTACAGAAGTTCTGGACCCTGTTGCTAGCACCTCCCCCCCACCCCCCCAGTAAACACACACACACATACACACACACACACACACTCACCCCACAGGAGCATAGGAAGAAATTGGTGGATGAGGTGCCTGCATGCTCTGGGTCCCCTCACCCCTTCTGGCCTCCCCAGGGAACATGTGCACAGAGAACAACCCCGCTTTGGTACTCACGCAGTGTTTAGTGCTCATGTTCAGTTTGTTTCCAATGAAGTTTTTGCCGTTGGTCAGGCTGACTTCAACAGAGATGTATCTAACACCCAGAAAAGAGAGGTAGTGAGAAAAGCTGAGGAGACACAAATCTTGCCCTGGGTGATACTGCAGCCCCCAGATCTCCTCATGCTCATGACTCTGCAGCTCAGCCTCTCTCCCTCACCCCTGCCCTGAGCACCGACGACTTGGGTCTGCAGAGATGATGGAGGGGATGTGGGTCAAGCCATGAGCCGCCCTCACAGGGTCTGGAGCCATCTGGGTCTGGGAGGGCTGTCCTCGTCCTCACTCTTCCCTCCTTTCCTGGTGTTCTGGCTTGGCTGCCAGGGGCGGCTGGAGCATGAGTGCCATTCCTGGGGAAATGATCTCCTGCAATCCCCACCTCCCCTCTGCTTGGGCCACTGCCCAGGATACCTTAAGAGCCACTCACAGTAACAGGTGGGAGGAGTGCCCTTATCCTGCCCTGCCCCAAGACTGACACTTCCATCCCCAGTTGAGTATACCCAACAGAGGCAAATATGAATCACTGGTTTTTCTGCACATCAGCAGGGACACTTACCGTTCAGCATTCTCTATCACTGGCACAGGGCAAATGATCTTATTTTCTTCCATACTGACGGCCTTTTCATCTAAAAACATGACAGAGGAAGAATGTCACCATGCATGTCCCTCAGCTCCATCACACTGAGCTGCCCTGGGCCAGCAGAGTCATGTTGGGCCGATGTGCCATTTGTCTGTTCCACTTTCCCCTGCTGCTCACAGGCACCTGCTGGGCACGACAGCGCCCCACGCACCCAGGAGTTGCTTCTACGTGTTCTGTAAGGAGAGGGTCAAGGCAAGGGGTGGTGGATGGCAACCACCGGCAGCAAGTGGCAGGTGGCGAGGACATCATACAGTTCCTGCTGCTGTATGCACTGTGGACTAGGCCTGAGGACCCAAGAGCCAGCTCTGTGCCTGCTTGGCTCTGACATCCCACATTGCCTGGGCTTCCTGCTACAGGTGGTAGCGAAGGCTGCAGAAGACCCTGTAGCTCTGCACTCCATGCCTCTGGGAGGATGGTCCCTTCCCTGCCTCTGCACCCTGCACAGTCCCCTAGGCTCTAGGAATGGGCTGTCTCTTCAGATGCCTGACCCTGGCTCTGCACCTGCTATGCTTGGGGAAGACCCCTTCCGATCTGCAGCCCCAGGGCTTGGTCGCAGGGCGGGAGACACTGCCACCTCTGGCAAGGGGACATCCTGTGCCTCCCAGGCTCCAGGGACATCATCTGGAGATTTCAGAATGGGGAACTTGCCCTAAGGTGTTCTTGTGATTTTTTTTTTTACAAAAGCTTATATATATATTTTTTTTCTCATCCCACTCTAGTAATTTTCTTCCATCCAATTCAAACTAAATTCAGTGTACCATGCCATAGTGAAGAGAGTTGATATCATTTAAGTTTTGATTAAGGACTGGTTTTTTTTTTTATTTATTCTCCATTGCTTTCCACACTGTAGCCCAAGACAAAGGTGCAGCTACAAGGCAAATGGTCATGTCCCTGAGGGTGTCAGGCTCTCTCCTATACAGGACACAGGTTTTGAAATTTGTCTTCTTTGTGCCTCTGTTTTACAAAAATAGCAGCCCAATGTTCTATAGAGGAAAATGTGATGAAAAGAAAACCAGCCTTTGTTACTGTATCTGAACTCCTTGCAATAAACCCCTGAGCACAGCCATTTTGGGCCCAGCCACAGATCAGGACCAAGTGCAGTTGGGATTCTGCACGTCAATCCTGGTATAGCCCACCTTGCAGAGAAAACAGTGACCCCAGGATGCCCATGGGTCCCCTCTGGGATCATCTGGAGGCCCCTCCTGGATGTTGGCTGGGCCCCGCCTTCCCCAAGCACCTTTTACCTTGGAGAGGCAGAGAGCCCTGGCAGAAGGGTCCCAAAGCCAGTGACTCCCATAGACAGGGCCACTCCCTGCCTAAGTCACCCCTGAGCAAGGGTGGTGTGTTGAGGGATACCTGACTCCCAAGGCCATGTGCACAGCTCTGTTCAGGGGGAGAGAGCCAGAGACAGCCCTGTGCATCCTGGGTGTATCCAGGGGAGGAGGTGGCTGAGACCCTCCTGGGGGTGGGGTATTGCTGGGTTTCCCAGGTGGCCCTGGAGTAGGACCCCACTGCACACAATGTCATCGGGTCAGATGAAGGCACCAAGAGGCCATGCAGGGAGCTGAGGAGGATGCACAAAGTCCCCCCACTGTCCCAGGGAAAGACCACAACCACCTCAGCCTCAAGGACAGGAAGTTGGCCTGGCCTGAGCTTCCTGAAACCACATCCTGTCACAGAAGTACCTGACTCTGAGCATTGCCGATTCAAGACCATGGCGTTCATTCATGATCCCTCCCAGCCCCACCTGGCCTACACAGAGACCTGGCTCAGGTAGTGAGGCTGCTACACAGGCTCCATCTGTGGGAGGAGGATGGGGCCTGCTCTCAGAGAGCAGGTGCTGGATCAAGGTCCTGCACCCAGTGTGTGCCTGAGCCAGGTCCCAGTGCCTAGACCGGACTGGGAAACCCTCTGAGTCCAAGGTCTGCCACCTTCCTGGGGATGCTGTGTGCATCTGGCCAGGTTCAGGGACCTGGGCTGCTGCTGTTTCCAACCTACCCAGAGATGAGAAAGCAGAGGCAGTTCAATGTCATTCTCCCTGAGGGGTGAGACTGCTCCCATGTCCTCTTGGGGTGTCAAGGGACCTGCTACACCCCTGCTTTGCACACACAGAGAGTGGTGGCTGGTATCCCAGCCAGATCCCTCCTTCCAGAGTCCACATGGCCTCTCATCACACAGCATTCACTGGGAACCACTTGCAAGGGCTGGAATCTTGGTTGGCTGCTGCCATTTGAACACCTACCCCTAAATTCAGGCTTTTGGTCTTCAATGAATTGTGTTAATAGTAATAAGAGTGTGAGAATTTAATTGAGTTAAGTATTTTGGAAGTGTGAAGTGTTTAGATGGCATAGGGTGGAGTCCCCAAGAATGAATCCTGGGCTCTTAAGGGGTTCCCAAAACACAGACACACCTCGTCTCTTTCCATGTGATGCCTGGCATCACCTGGGTCTCAGCCAGAACCTCCAGAATCATGAGTGTATCCTAAAGATAGCCTGCCTCTTGTATTTCATCACTGTAATGTAAGACTGAGAAATTCACTCTCTGCAGGGCAAGATGGTGTTAGGTGGTGACTGACCAGGGACTACCTACCCACAACATTGTTCTTGTTGATATGGAATCTGCAAATGACTTCATCCTCACTCTTTGCATTGTGAAAGCCTTGTCCAGTAATGGTTGCCTGGTAACTGTCTGCAATGGCAAAACTCAGACGTCAGAGGGATGTACAGCTAATGCTGCAACTCATCAATCTCACCATTCAGATATCACCATTCCCACTGCCTTCCCAAAACACCTGCCCAAGCCAGTAGGTACATGTGAGAAAACAGCTGTGCCCATGTCTTTCCTGTGCTCAGATGTCATGGGTGATCTGTGCTGAGCATTGAGCTGGGTACTGTTCACTGGAAGGCCCTTCTACCCCACAGGGTCTTACTCTGCAAGCCTGTGAGGGACCAACTCAGCCATGGAAGCCCTTGGCAGATCATCCAGGTTTGCGATTGTCAGGACAGGTGTGGGAGAAGCAAGTGAGGCACCTTGCATCTGCTCAGAGAAGGCATCCCAGGAGGATCTTGCCTGAGCTGCAGGTGCTGAGACCACAGCCCTGACCTCCTCCCTACTTCTTCCTGACCTTCTAGGACCACAACCCAGGAAGTCCTTCCTTCCTCTGCAGTGTCCCCCTGACTGAGCCAACACTGCAAGGGACACAAGGAATGCAGGGGCACAGCTGCTCCACAAAGATCAGACAGAATGGCTGCAAAGCATTCCAGGTACTGTCACAGCTCCCTCACCTCCCCTGCTATCTCCTTTTTCATTTCTACCCCTGAGATATCCCAAGGGACACTCCTTTGACCCAGCACCCTAGTCTCTCGGTTTAAGGAAAGAGCTCCTGTTCTTTGGTAAGAGGGAATCAAGCTCCTGTTTTGGTTTTCCTCTATTAACTGTGAGCACATGTGTGGCAGGTGGCATCTTTGGATGAACTCATCAGCTTAGGAAGCTCAGGGCAGAGCCCAGTGTGATGGTTCATTGGCTAAATCTTCTACTTGCAAGCACCAAGATCCCAAATAGGTGCCAGTTCGTGTCCAGATTGCTCCACTTCCCATCCAGCTCCCTGCTTGTGGCCTGGGAAAGCAGTCTAGGATGGCCCAAAGTCCTTGGAACCCTGTAGCCATGTGGGTGACCTAGAAGAAGCTCCTGGCTTCGGATTGGTCCAGCTGCAGCCATTCATCTGGGGCTGAACCAGTGGATGGAAAATGTTTCTGTTTCTCCTTCTCTCTGTAATTTTGGTCTGCCTTACAATAAAACTAAATAATTAAAAAAATAATATGCTCAGGGCAGAGACGGTGGGTGTGTATAGGGGTCACTTGTCAGCTGAGCTCAGCTCCCCAGGAAGGAGCGACAACTCCCCTCCCCACCTGGGCTCTGCTAAGCTCCCCAGGAATCAGCGTAGTGCAGGCGGCAGGTGTAGCAGGAACACACCCAAGAGAGAAGGCCTCACTCCCAGTTCCCTCATCACTGACGCCTCCCAACTTGTCCTTCCTGGGGAAGCTGGAGAGGGGAGCCCAGAGCCAAGGAGCGGCTGGAATGAGTGCTATCCCTGGGGAAAGGGATGCTGACGGCTTCTCTCTCCCCATGGACCGTGGTGGGCAGGTGGCAGCTGGATGCCTCCAGGGTTCTTCAGGAAGGGAGTGTGCCATCTCCTGTGGGCAGTGCGCTTAGCCTCAGTCCCCAGGGGCAGGGGCCCAGGCCTGAGGGAGAGGGTCCTCTCTGTTGGCTCCTGGTGCTGGGGGGCAGGCATTGACTCCCTGGCTACTGTGGAAGGCACATCCTGCCTGTCTCTGTAGATGCCTCTGGGCAGCTGTGCAGGTCTCTGTGTGTCACTAGGATGTGGGTGCGAAAGGCAGTGTGTCCATTGTCTGTCATTATCCACTGAGGGGCTAGCCTGGGTCTCAGCCCCATTTTGCTCGTGAGCTAACTCCCTGGACACTCCCTGTCCTGATTCAGCCCTTGTGTGTCTGGGATGAGCTCTGCCAGCTTTGCTCACTCTTGGCCTTTGTGGACTGCTTCCTCCCACCACCACCTGCTGCTGCCTTTGGCCTTTCTCAATGAATTGATTGGTCTTAGCTTTGTCATGATTCTCTCTGTTGTGAGGGTAAAAGAATGGCTCCTCTTACATATACACACGCTGTCACCCACACCATGTCCCCCTGTCGTCTATAATGACTACACACCCACTAAGAAGTCGTGTCAGCCACATGTGCACATCTACCCATACTCTACACTCAAGCACACACAATGCACTATCCATGCACTACCCACCCATGCACACACACCCCAGGACATCATGCACACCGCTTGCACCATGTACATTCTTACAGTCCTGCCTATGTGCTGGATTCTCCCCATGCTATAAGCTCGCAACAGAGGACACATATGTAGCCACACATATGCCTTGCACTCCTCACACAGGCAAAACACATGCATGTGCCACGTAACACACATCCTGCCCATACACCACATGCAGTATACACACACCACATGCACATAGAGGCACACCATACACTGCCATACACTGCCATATGAAGACACCTGTCATGCATACACCATCTACAAAACCATGCAAGTGTTACACACAGCACTCACACACCTGCACATGCATTTGTTGCACATGCTACGTATACCAACCACACATACATAAGGCACACATCAAGGGGCAATCGTCCCCCACCACACACACACAGGCCGCTCGCAGATATGTGCATATCTCATGCACACATATGTTCCTGAGCCACACCCCTCTGTGTACAGCTACGACCCCGGCTCTTACTGCCTACACACACGGATGAAGGTTCCACGGAAGTAATTTCAATGCAGGATTTTGGTCCCAACTGAAACAAAGAGGTAGGCAGGGAGCCGGGAGTGAGAACTGCACACCTACAAGCCAACCCCCCCCACCTTCCTCTTGGCCCACAGCCAGCCCCACTCACTGAGGTAGCAATGCCTTTCAGATCCTTGAATCCAGTGTCCACACCAAATGCATATTCTGGTCTGTCTGCAATGACCTCCAGCTATGAGAGAGAGGAGCTGGCTGAAGCAATGTCCCCACTACCACATCAGCCAAAGCTTTGGCGAGGCAGTAGGGCCACAAGCCTTGTTCACAGTGTCCATTCGTCTGCTTGGGGACAGTGGAACACCAGGATGCAGGGCTAGACCTGGCTGGTGACTCCAGGAAGTCCTGATTCCTCTGCTTTCCACTGCAAGGTTGGACCCAGACCAGAGCTGATTGCATCTGTAATGGCATCTCCCACTCACTTGGAGAACCCCGGAGCTGCAGGGGGTTCCTGGGGAAGCCACCATGGACACCTTCCTTGACAAAGAGTCCAGATGCCACCAGGTTTCCTGATCTGAGTTACCTGGTCTTTCTGATAGTCTTTCACACCCACAGTATAAATGGTTGCCCCCATTTGCCGAGCCTTTGCAGCCTGAAAGAAAGAAGGTTTTGAATATAAATCTCTGCAAGACTTGGAAAAGAATCCTGGTAACTGGGGAGCAGCACTCACTTCATTCTTAGACAACTCAAAGGCCTCGGGCACCAACGTCCCATCTGTCATAGCGATGATCATGCTGGCTGTCTTCTGGTCTGCACAGGGGCAAGGGACATCCTGGTTGGTCCTGTGTCAGCCCTAGAGTGCCCCAGGCTGCTAGAGCACTCCTTGGAGTGCTGCCTCATCCTCCTTGAAGCCCCTGCCTGCCTAGATCCCATCACTCCCCCCACACACACAGCCCCCAGTGTGAGAAGGGGACTTGGCCCACGCTCCTGCCACAGAGCATCTTACTAAGGTGGCCTGAACTCCACTGTGTCCCAGGCTGGACAAGCCTGGTTGCAAGGGCAGCTCATGTCACTCCTGGACAAGCACCGGAAGGTCATGGAAACAGGAAGGGGCAGCCAGAACCTCCTGGGCACTGCAGGCCCAGTGCAAGTCAGGTTCTGGCTTTGGGCTCTGGGCTCTGGGCACAACCGCAGGGATCCTGGGGGCATCCTTGGGCCCAGAGGTTCAGGACACTGGTCAGCAGTGCTCAGGCAGGGTGTCCCTGGGTTCCATCTGTCCACCCTCCCTCCTGCTCCAGGCCCTTCTCCTTCTTGACATGCTCTGGGAGCCACGGAGGTGGGGGATGGTGTCAGCTCTGGGTGGGGAGATCTGGTCCCTGAGGAAAATGAGTTAGGGAGAAAGACAAAGAGGAGGATGAGGAGGAAGGCTATGCTTTCCACACAGGACCCACAGCCTGCTCAAGGCTGCCCAGCACTGTTCTCCCTTCCTCCCACTGGTCCACATGGAGGCCAGGTGCACTCACACCCACAGACATGCATACTGTGTCCAAGGGTTGCTCAGGGCCATGCTGGGGCTCAAGGGTAGAGTGGGGAGCCCGAGACAGATGGGGACCAGGATAGAGGGGCCTGCTCCAGGAGCCAGAGGCGGGGAAGGCCCACGTGGAGACTGTGTTGCACCTGCCAGAGAGGAAGTGAAGAGGCAGCTTACCTCCAGAGTTCATTCTTTGAATCTGCTCATTTGCCTGCAAGGGAAGGAGGAGATGTTTGGGGAGGACAGCGAGGGCAGCGAGGAAGGAATGCTTTTGGGGTCTGAAATGGAGGGGCTTTCAGGGCTCCAAGCAGTCATACCCTTTTAAGTCCTTCCTGCATGTTTGTGTCTCCAGCAGGAATCACTTGCTGGAGGTTTTCCAGTCCCTTACGAATTTCTTCTCTAGGAAGTAAATAAATAAATAATAAATAAATAAGAGCAGAAAGTTGGATGGAGAAAGACTGACTGGCAAAGCAACCTCCAAGCAAACCCATAGCATTTGTATGGGGAGCAACTCCAGGGCGGAGTGTGCAGTCAGGTAGCCCTGTCACCCCACCTTTACCTTCATCAGCAGGTGAACCAGAGGCTTCCAAGGGGGCATTCCACCTTAGCCCAGTCCCTACCTTAACCTTAATGTCAGCCCTTAGTCCTAGACCTAACAGTAGTTTAACCCTAACTCCAAATGTTAACTCTAACCCTAATGTTAACATTAATCTTAACCCTAACATTAACCCTAAACCTAGTTTTAGACTTAACCCTAACTCTAATGTTAACTCCTACCCTAATGTAAACCATAAACCTAACCTTAATGCTACCTTAACCCTAACCCTAACCCTAACCCTAATGTTAACCCTAACCCTAAGTCTCCTTCACATGGGCCCTCTATCCTTCCATAGGTAAGACTCAGTTTGAAAACGGTCATGCTCACCTGTTCCCATCCCCCGGGATGGCAAACCCCTGACATTGTCTTGATAATGGATCAAGTCACCCTCTTCACCCTGTTAAAGTCCCAAATTCTGCTTAGGGAGTAACCAGAGCTCCATGACTTCATGCAGCCTTGACAGGAAGAGCTCACCTCCCCTGGGAGGTCCCTAGCCCATGTTCCTTCCCAAGGCTGAGTGTGAGCTGCTGACCCTGCTTTGGAGACTGGTGGCTCCAGGGGCAGCCTATCAGAGCTTTGTGTAAACAGGTAAAGCTCAGGTGACATCTCTTGCCAGGCCCCTGCCTGCTTCCCCGACACAGTCACACATACCAGGCTTGGCCTCAAGTCACAACATGTTTCATCAGGATAAAGCATCTCAAATCAGCCCAGTGAACACCAGGGCCCCATGACATCCTGGGCTCCCAAAGCTCTGGTAAGCTCTGGAAGCTCTGGTAGCTGAGCCTGAGACAGCTCAGCCATGATCTGCTCTGCTCAGCCTAGCAGGACTCAGGGCAGGGGCAGGGCTGGCTCCAGTGGCAGGATAGGGACAGGCAAGGGGTACCCAGGGACTGCTGAGCCAGCACAATCAGGACAACCAGAACCTGGAGCCTGAGCACGGCTACCTGCACAAGACCCTGGCTGCTTCCAATTCCCTGTCAGGTGGTTCTGGGTCACAAATCTAGACTCAATCCCAGGCCTCAGTGTGCTCAGCTCTGCTCTGGACTCAGAACTCTGAGCAGACTCCAGTGCAAACCTCCTTCACCTCCTGATGAGCCAGACACTCTGGCCTCAGCTCACTGTGGAGCCCCTGCAGCCCTCGGCTGCTGGCTGCCTCCTGAGCACCCAGCCCAGCCTGGGCTCAGGCCCTGTCTCCAAGGAAAGCAGTTTTCTTCTTCAAAGTTCCCAGTGTTTCCTCCTCATTAGATCCTGCCTTGACTCAGCACTCATCCCAAGCAGAGTTCTGGGCTCACAGGATACATTGAGGACAGGAGCGAAGGAGGCACAGGTGGGTCTCCTTCCCTTAGGACAGAGGCCTGCAAGCACAGCTGGGGGTCAAGTTTAGCACAAAAGGTCTCCTGACAACACAGGTGGACAGTGTTTCCCTAAAATCATATGTTAATGGCCAACGGATGAATGGGGAGTCTCGATCCAATTAGGTGCCCAGTGGGAGAATGTGAGGTCATGGGAGCGGGGTATGTGTGCTCTTGGAGGGCAGGTCTCCTACAAACTCTTACTGCCTCCTGGTTCTTCAGCCACCAACCTCCTTCCCTGGATGCCAGACAAGAGGGTGGCCTGATCTTGCACTGTGAATCGCCAAAAAAACATGAGCTGCAGTCTAAATTCTTTCTTGCTCCCCAAGTGGCTCCTCTCAGATATCTGCTGACATACGCACTCCCTGGGGTCTTATCAGAGCCCACGACTCCCTGGTCCTGCTTTGGGGTTCGCAGCAGCACTGACCTGTCTGAGGTGAGTGGCATGAGGGTTACGCCATCTCCGGAGTACAGAATGAAAGACATCCGCGTGTTGGGGCTAGGGAGGGAAGCAGAAGCTTGTGAGAAGCCAGGGTGCAGGTGGAGCACGGCAGCGAGGAGCCAGGAGGAGACCTGCCCACATCTCCATCCTGCCCTGTCTATTCTTCCTCCTTTCAGGCATAAGGAATGTGAGGGGATCAAGGAGGGTGCCAAGGTCTGTGCAGACCTGGGGTCCCACAGAAGTGAGCGTGCAGGGAGGCCTCCTGCTCAGTGCCTGTGGAAATGGAACTCAAGAGACGCAGCAACACACATAATAATCCACTCACATGCTTACTCACACTCATCCATACATCGGTACACACATGCACACACGCATGTGTTATACATGAGCACAACTTCATGGACACGGGAGCACACATACACACACGAATACAGAAGACTCATGCGTGTACACACACAGAGAACACACATTCACACATATACATGCATGTACACAGATTACACACACACACTCAGGCCTACACATACACAGAACATATGAAGGCACACACAGTCCTCCATGAAGGCACCTCCGACTGGCCTCTTTTCTTGTCCCTCATCTTCTCTGACCTCACTCTGCCCTTCTGCTATCCACCTCCTGTCTGAGAAATCCGATTCTTCCTTGGGAGGCATTCTCACACACATATGAGCATACCTGCTTCTGCCGTCCGTTTAGACCCTTGGTCTCCTCTATGCCATTACTATCCCCTCCCTGCTCAACGCCACTGCACCTGCTCTGGGCCACATCCATTTGACCCATGGTCATAGTCCTGTCTTCCTAGAACTCAACCTTCATGGCATTATTACCCAAGAACCTTCTGTGGCTCCCATAAGCAATCTTGGCCCCGAAGCCTGGATGGAGGAGTCTGATAGTGTTGGCCCTAAGCTGGCAGTCTCATCTCTCAGGCCTCTGGTGGGGACCCCTGTCCCCATAGCCATCAATGGCTGTAGTTACATAGTGGTGGCCCCGCTCACCTGCCATCCTCCCTGGCCACACCCCCATTGTATAGCTGTGGCCTAGGGATCCTTACTCCTCCCTCACCTTGTCAAACCTTTGTCCCTCTGCACCTCTGAGTCAGGTGTGCAGTCCCAGAGCTCCAGGCTTACCTGTGGTGAGCTCCTCCTCGCCAGGACCAGCCCTAGCACAGGAGGTCCTGGAAGGTTCACCATTTCCCTCACTCCTAGGCTGGAGCCACCCATGCTGTTTGCACCCCAGGAGACCAGTGCTCTGCCTGCAAGGCAGCCCAGAGCTCCTCACCGCAAGAATTCCCACCCTCATCTCATCCAAATTCAGCGCTCTCTGTTGGTCAGAGGAAAAGAGAGCCTGCAGGGCCCAAGGATCTTACCGTTGGAATTTCTTCACCAACTCCTCCACAAAATTGTAAATGTCTATCCAGTTGTTGTTCACGCTGCCTGACCTGAGAAGAAAGTAGAATGGAGTGTGGGGTATATGCATGATGAGGAGGAGGGTTGCAGCAGACACCCTGCCCTCTACAGCATTGCCACAGTCCTTTACCCAGTCCAGCACAGTTGAGTTCAACCCAGCAGGTGAGCTGTGAGCTAAGGAAGGGTGGACACAGCAGAGCCCACCCCACCAGGGCTGGCATCCACCCAGCTTGACTGATTCTGGATGTGAGATGGGTGAGGGTGTCCTGGCTGCTGGCCTTGGCTCTCTTGGGATCCGGATCTCTATGCAGGGGGAGGGGACAGGTACTTGGCTACTGTCTTCAGCATTCCAGGCTCAGGAGAGTCCACCCTGGTCAGTGATCCCTGGGTGACTCCTGCAGTTTTGGGCATCAGACACGTCACTTAGCTTTAAAAGCCCACTAGATGATTATGGCACTCATAGACTCTGCTCACAGCTGAAGAAATCAAGCAGAGATTTCTGGGCTCACCTAGAGCCAAACGCAATGCTGCTACCTAGCAGACGCACGACAACATATCAAAACCAAAACCAAGCAAACAAGCAAAAAACACCACAATAATTTCCACCTAAAGATACTCCACAAGGAAGAAGCAGTTGTTAGAAAGATGTGTAGACATCCATGTGGGGACCCAGAAAATGTGAACAAAGAAGCATGGCACGTCCAGAAAAACACACAGTTACCCAGAAACAGATGCTGAATGGAAGGAAACCTATGAATGAAAGAACTGAAAGCAATTCACAATACTGATCTCAAGGAAATTCAGCGAGATTCAAGAAAATACACAGACAATTCAAAGAGCTGAGAAAATTCAACCAGGATGTAGAAATCATTAAAAAAAAGACTATTCTTTTTTTGTAGCTGAAAACATTAATAAAGTTTAAAATATAATTAAAACTTTTAGCAAGTAAACAGACTAAAGGGAAAGAGGAATTTCTAATATGAGGACAAGATTTCCAAATAACCCAATCTCAAAGATAAATAAATAAAGAGAAAGGCTTTAAAAGAATGGTGAAAGTCTTGGGACCCAATGCAATGGTTCAGTGGCTGAATCTTGGCCTTGCACATGCTGGAATGCCAAATGGGCACCAATTCTTGTCCTGGCTGCTACACTTCCCATCCAGCTCCCTCCTTATGGCCTGGGAAAGCGGTAGAGCCCAAAAGCCTTGTGACCCGGTACCCACTCCAGGGTCCTGGCTTCACACTGGCTTAGATCTGGTCATTGTGGTCCTTGAGGAGTGAACCAGTAGGTGGAAGATTTTTCTTTCTGTCTTTCCTCCTTTCTATAAATCTGCTTTTTCTCAGTGGTGGTTAATGGCCTGGGTTGCATTGTATCCAGGTAGCTAATAGCTGGAGGGCATCCTGGGTCTGGTTAATGCCAAATCTGTATTAATCATACCAGTGTGCCAGCATAGATACCAAGCCTATTTTTAAAAAGATATGTGTGGGGGATGTGCTAGGTGTGTGAGCCCCAGGGGCAGGTGGTCCTACAGAGTCAGGGTCACCTGGCCTGGTGCCATGTCTGTGAGTCCTGGGTTTGGGGGGTCTGGTGGGGCCTGGGTTGGGTGAATGGTGCTGGGTTAAGCCCACTGACTGCCCAGTGCGGGGACCTGAGGGCTCATGTCTAGGATTGGTGGTCTGAGTGCGGAGTACATGTGTCAGAACTGAGCTTCCTCAGTGGAAAAGACGGAGCAGTGTACGGCATACCCAGATGTACACAGAGAATGTGGAAGCCCATCGGGGCCTGCAGTAGACATTTGGTACCATAACAGAGGAATGAGGGCAGAACAAATTGGACAACTACCCTTCAATAATAGCAAATGACTGGGCCAATGGAGACTTTAAGGTCAATTATGTCAGTCAACAGATGTTGGAAGGATTTCCTCATCCTTGGATCAGTGAGATCGACAGGATTTCAGAACTATCAAAACCACTTAAACAGAACCCTTAAAATATGCTCCACATAGGGGATCCTGGGTTGATATCGGGTGGCCGTTCACTGTCCCTGGGTACTGGGGTTTAGGGAGCTGGCTGTGGCTTCATCTCTTATTTCCTCTCTTCCCCCAGACTCAGGAAGAAGAAGAAAATGTGGAAACAATGGTCCCACTCACTTTCCCCTAACTCTCTGTCCTTCTCACCTTGATCAACTATGTAAACATCCTCAGTAATAAAAACTTTACAAAATATATCGAGAAAAGAATAGAGAAAGCCTATGAGATATTATTAAGTGAAGGAATGGGCATATTCATTATAGGTGTTCCTGATGAAAAAGAGAAGGAAAAAGAACCTATAGAATATGATCATTGTTGAAAATATTCCAAGTCTTGGAAGACATATACACATAGCTGAAACACAAAGGATCCCAACTGGACTCAATCAAAAAAAGACCTTCTCCAAGGCATTTTGTCCAAGATTAAGGACAAGGAGAGAAAAAATAAATTATATATAAAAAAATCTGTCTGGCTTCACAGCAACTTTTCAACAAGAGTCCCAAAGGCCAGAAAAGAGTGACATGAGGTATTCAAGGTCTGAAAAGAAAACATTTCCAACCAAGAATATTATATCCAGTGATGCAATCCTTGAGAAATGAAAGAAATTAATAAAGTCTTAGACAAGCAAACATTGGATTCATCAGTATCAGATCAACCCTACAAGAAACCCGGAAAGGAATACTATGTTAACAGTAGCCATGACAATACCAAGTCCACTAATGAGCGAGGACACAAAAGGAAAGAGAATCCAAACTCACCATGACAGAAAGCTCCCCAAACCCAAATAGAAATAATAGGAAAGGAAAAAAGAAGAATATATAAACCAATAAACAAGCAACCAATGAAATGACAGCTGTTCTTGTCTATTAGTGTGATGAATCTTGACTGCAAATAACTCACCAGTCAAAAGATGTAGGTTGGTTGAACGGGTAAAACAAAACCAGCCAATCAGCCAAGCAAACAAACAAAAACCTAAAAAACAAGAACCAACCACGTGCTACCTGCAAGAAACTCATCTTGACTGAAAGTGAGAGTTGGAAAAAGTGTGCAAATGGAAAACAAAAATGAGCTGGAGTAACTATATTCTTCCTTCGATATCAGACTTGAATTCAAAACCCGTAAAAAGAGACAAAGACATTCTATATTGATGCAGGTTGATTCAGTAAGGAGATATAGCAATCAAACTCACTTAGGAACCAATAAACAGAGGCTACTAGGCCTAAAGGGAGAAACAGGCTCCAATACAATGATGATGTGGACTTCAGTAGGTACTGTCACCAAAGGACAGATCATCCAGGCAGGAAACCTACACAGACAGATCCGAGATGATCTGTAGAATACATAAATTAACTGAGCAGTTACAGAACACTTTGTCCGATAGTAACAGATGCACATTCTTATCACCATATGGTGAAATTTCTAGCATGTATCATACATTGGGCCATAAATCAAGTTTTGATAAATTAAAAGAAATGATATCATGAGATACAGCAAAAGCATATTAGCAGAGAGGTTTAATAAGTGCAAGCATTTTTACTTTCAAAAAAAGATTTCTTTATTTTGTAAGTCAAGAGTTGAGAGAGAGGAGAGGGGTGTCTCATCAGCTAGTTTACCCCTCAGAGGCAACATTGGCTAGTGCTACACTAGGCTGAATCAGGATCCCAGAACTTCATCTGGGTCTCCCATGGGGTGAAGGGGCCAAACACTTGGCCCTCTCCTGCTGCCTTCCCCAGGCCACTAGCAGGGAGCTAGATTGGAAGTGGAGCAGCTGGGACGTGAACTGGTCCCATATAAGATGCTGGTATACAGGTGAAGTCTTTACCTGCTGTACCATAATGCTGGCCCTGAGGAATAATTTTTTTTAAAAAGAAGGATTTTAAGAAATGTGACAATGCGTGTTAAGAATCTCAAAATAAAATATGAATGAATCAAACCCCAAAGCAGCAGGAAGCAAGAAATATCAGGGATCAGAGTAGAAATGAAATTGAGACAAAAAACACATAATATCAACAAAATGCAAGGCTAATTATTGGAAAACATAAGTGAAATAGAAAAACCTTTCTTCAGACCAGCAAAGAAGTAAAAGAGAAAAATTCATCAAATTGAAGATGAAAAAAAGATACGTTACAACTGATACCACAGAAATATAAAGATCATAACAAACAACCATATGCTAAGAATTGGAAAACTTTGAAGAAATGGATAAATTCTTGGACTCTTACAACCTACCAAGATTAAATTATGATGTTAAAAATCTAAACACAGCTGGGCCTGGTGCAATAGCTTAATGGTTAAGGTCCTCGCCTTGAATGTGCCAGGATTCCCATAAGGACACTGGTTCTAATCCCGACAGCTCCACTTCCCATCCAGCTCCCTGCTTGTGGCCAAGGAAAGCAGTTGAAGACAGCCCAAAGCCTTGGGACCCTACACCTGTGTGGGAGACCCGGAAGAGGCTCCTGGCTCCTGGCTTTGGATCGGCACAGTACCGGCCATTGTGGCCACTTGGGGAATGAATCATCAGATGGAAGATCTTCCTCTCTGTCTCTCCTCCTCTCTGTACATCTGCCTTTCCAATAAAATAAATAAATCTTAAAACAAATCTAAACACCCATAACAAGTAATGAGATTGAAGGATTATGTAATTCTTTCATCCAGGAAAAGTCCAGTGGCTTCACAACTGAATTCTCAAAACATGTAAGTGGAATTGATTCCAATACTTTTAAACTAATTCCAATGTATTGTGAAGGACTGAAGTTTGCCAAACTCTTCTTAAGAGGCCAGCACTATTCAAATACCAAATCAAAGACACAGCACACAAAGAAATTGCCAAATCAAAGTTCTTCATAAGCATAGATGCAAAAATTCTCAACAAACCAAACCCAGCATTACACCAAAACATGTCACACATGACGACCACCACAAATGGGATTTATCCCAGACATGGAAGCAGAGTTCCACATTAGCCAGTCAAGAAAGATCATAACACATCAACAGAAGAAAGAACAAAAACCCTGGGACCATCTCAATAGATGCAGAAAGAATTTTGAGAAGATTCAATATCCTTTCATGATAAAAAGTCTTAACAAAGTAGAGACAGAAGAAACATAGCTCAAAATTGTGAAGCCTGTCTATGACAGAGGATGACCAGTGTCACACTGAAGGAGGAAAAGCTGGAAACAGTTCCTCTCAGTTGTGGAACAAAACAAGGACATCGTCACCAGTTTTACTCAACACAATGTTGGAAGTATTAACCATTGTCACGCAGAAAAATGGCAGGGCTGAAAGACGGCAAGTTCAGTGACATAGGTGCAGAAAGATAAATACTACGTATTCTTCTTCATATGAGAGGGGCTGACAAAATACCCCATACCTCAGTCTGAATACAGAATCATGGTTAGCAGAGGCTGGGGTAGGGATGAGTTCAATTTCTGTAAATATAAAGTGCTAAAAAAAATTAAAAACTGTCACACACCAAAATATTCAGTTCCAAAGCAATGCTTAGATTGACACTATCATCACACAAGGACGGATGATGTAATTATAAACTGTGAGGTTTTACCAATGGAATTCTGATGAACCTGTTTTTTTTGCTCAAAGCCTTGGCTTTTGTCTAAGTTTTGCATTGTAGACCAAATCGTCAAAGTCCTCACAAACATCTGTTACCTACTGCAGCTAATAAAGAAGCCTCACTATTTGTGATAACATGGTAAACTCAGAGAGGGTAAGGTAAAACGAAATTGGCTTGGAATAGAAAAGAAATAGTCCATCATTTTTTCCACTGGAATGAGTGGAAAGATCACTGGGCACCTGGTACACACACCATCAGTTCAGTTGAAGAGATGATGTGCTAAGGAATCTATCAGAGCACTGGGTGCCCACACCCAAAGCCTTCCTGCAGAAAATACACTGTTTGGCCTCGGAGACACCACAGGATTCTCAGGGACTCCCCACACTCAACCCAGCCAGCTGGCTTTTGGATTGGGTTTTGGAAACAGTCATTCAGTTCTGGCTCCTTGTATTCCTGGCTGGGAGCTGGGGTGAATCATTTCCAATTCTGAACCTTCCTAGCCTTGTGAAGAAGGTTCTCCTTTCACTTTGTGACCTTGCCTCAGTCTAGACCACACCCCACTTCCTCCCATGCCCTCTGTCTGGATCTAGCAGCCTCCACCCTCACCGCACACCCAGAATCTGGTGTGCCCTACCCTCCTGTCCCCTGCAGACTTTGAATCATGCCCTTCTCAATTGTGACTTTGCAGGGCAGGAATCACCACCTCTTGTTCCCCTCCAAAGACTGCTGGGCCCTCCCCTTGCAATGTATGCAGACCCTTCTCTGAGTCCCTCTTTAGAAGGCCTTTCCTTGAACACCACTCTGTCCCCGAGGATCCTGATTTATCCTCACTGCACACAGTGCTTTCCTCTGTGGTTGGTTTGTTACCCGTCTCTGTCCCAACCTGGTTGTTCCAGGATGATTTGCCTAATGCTGTTTCCTGAATCACCCACATGGCCTGACACTGACTGGCACTTAGCAGCCATCCAGAAAGACTTCTCCAGGCAAATGAATTAATCATGGGAGGATGAATGACAATATCGGCTCTTCCTGTGAATGTAGGGCCTTAGAGGACCTGGGAGTGTCTGTGTTAAATCCCTGGCTAATTGCACCGACCCCAGTCAGATGGGTTTGAAGATACCTCTCTGGCCGATGGGGACACTGGGGGACTGAGAGAAAAGGCCACTTGCTTAGATCCACATGCCTGCTGAGTGGAGTCTGGTTGACTTCAAACTCAGCTCATTCTCTTTTCTCCAAGAGTCACAGAGCCGGCACGTTCTATAGCCACATTAACACATTCCAGAAGAGAAGATCCCTCATGCTCTAATCCCTTCTCATCTAGCCAGCTCCAGAGACAAAGCCAGGCCCCTTCTCCCATGCTCCAGCCATAGTCAAGAGCAGTTGTGGAGGCCAGACCTGGGACCCAGCAGGGAAGCAGCCCAAGGATGCCTGTGGGGGACACAAGTGGGGACCTCTGACTCAGGAAGCCATCTGTTGGTCCTGTTCCAGTCCCTGACATCACTTCCAGCTTGGGAGAAAGGCAAAGACACACTTGTGGATGTTAACTCGAAGTTGACTTTGGCTGACCATGAGGGAAAACACATTAACCTCAATTTCACCAGTGCTTAGTACCTGCATTGGCAACATCAAGTGCTTAACTAATATTTCCCCTGCATATTTCTCTCAACTAACATTTCCCCACCTGTGTCTACAGCCTTTCCCTACCCAAAACAGGGCTGAGCTGGGCCTAAGAGACAAGCAACAGGGCAAGGGGCAGGAGGGTATAACTGGGTAGCAGTTGCGGGGTTCAATGAGGCTGTCAGTGCCCATCATTGCCTATCTATCCTCCATTCCAGAAGCCTTTTGCAGCCACTGTCTTCTGGCCATGCTAACTAGCAAAGAAGTAAGGCCTGGGGAGGGACTTCTCTTCCAGTGGGCAGGTGGCTTACCAGGTCCTGGACTGAGCCCATACCTTCCCAGTCCGCAATATTCTTGCAGAATTGCAACACTCAGAAGGACTCCATCTGAGACAGAGGAATGAACAACAGCCCAGGAAGCCCACATCTGGTCACCAGCACAGCTTCGGAGCCATTGCACCTGACCTCAGGAACCCACATATGGAGCCCACATACGGAGTGGATGCCTCCATGCCTCAGAGGGTCCTGAGGGTGCTGGATGAGGCTGATAAGGGCTTTGGAATCTGGAAATGTGACCACAGTGCTCTGACCCTCTTCTACTGTCACAGTTCACCCTCAGCCCCACGTGAATAGCTGAGAACAGAAGCAAGGCAAGCTCTCCAAGCACGTTGTGCCTTCTCTGAGAACCAGCACGTGCTTAACACCCAGCCCAGCTGACCCAGGGCCACACTCAGCCCCATTGCTACTCCTGGTGATAGCACAAGCATTCTCCCATGGCCCACAGATGGAAAAAGCGAGCAGGGAGTCCAGGGAACTTTAGAGACAGGGCTTTCTATGTAGCGACACTGTTGGGATGGCCAGCAGAAAAAGCTCAGCAAAATCACTGGTTGTGGGGACAACATTCCGTTATGCGCTCCTGGCAGGTGCCAAGCCACAGCTCCCGGCAGCCACTATTGTATGAGAACTGCAGTTCCAGGATCCTATCCCTGATGATGGAAGGCCAGGACAACATTCAAAATGTCTACAACACACATTTTCCCCTCCAAAGACAAGCACTAGGAAACTGGTGGCCAGTGAATCCCCTCCAACTCAAGAAACACGTTCTCTTTCCTCGAATCCAACCAACAGCCTGGTCTTACTTGAACCACTGCATAAATTATGCCTGCTTGGGCTCTGGCCTGCCCTTGACTGCTGCTCACTATGGACCATTGTGGACAGGGCAGGACGCAGTACTCACTTGTCCAAGATGATGTAGAGGTCGAAAGATCCCTGGCACTCCTGCTCATGTGATTGGCGCCAATGCTTCCCACCTGGGCCTCGGCGATGGTGTAAGAATCTGGAACTCATACCCAAGCGGTTAAAGATTTTCCAGCCAGGACGATGGTATGGGTGGCTGCCCGCTCTGAAAAGTGGCGGAAGCAGCAACAGCAGCAGAAAGAAGAGTGGGAAGCCAGGTGCACAGGGATTATGGCTGCCCATTTTCTTGGCTGTCCCTGTGATCCGACACAATCTTGGGTGGCTGCGGACTTCTCAGCCACCTTCACTTGTGTCCAGACACCTGGCCCCTCCTGTCCTGTCACCAGAGACCGCTGAAGCCTCCACGCAGTGCCTGCGGAGAGCACAGGGGCTAGGGGGAGCAGGTGTCTGTGGGGCCACCTCCTGAAAGGTACTTGCATGGCCCTTCCCCCACCCAGAGGGCGGAACTTCCAGGGGTTATGATTGACAGGTAGGTTGACATGGTGACTTTGTGACCTGCAGCTCTCCTAGTGTCTGTATATTGACAGAACTAGTGAGAGTTAGAGAATCTCTAGGGGTGGAGATGGAAGACAAGGGAGGAGGAGAAGGTGCTGGGGGTCCAGGGTGCTGAAATTGGGGAGACCCCGAGTGCCAACTTGGAAGCCCACTCAGGCTGGAAGCACCTGGATGAAATGGAGATGTTGTGTGGCCTCCAAGTCCCTTGTGAAGCAGGACAGGGTCACCCGTCTGCTGCTGAGTGACAACCACCCCACACTCAGGGACACCAAGATGACACTTGATTCTGCAGTGTCACCCACACTTCTGTCTGTGGGTCAGACACACGGACAGGGAAGAGTGGTAAGGGAGGGCCACAGTCAGGGCACAGCACTGCCATGGTCGGGGACTGGGGTCATCTGGAGGTTCACCCACTCACACACGGGCTTACAGCCAGGGTGATCAGCAGCTGGGCTCAGCTGAACCTCAGTGGAGACGCTGCAGGAGCTGCTCACCCACAGCGTGTTGGCTTCAGGGCACTAGGGATGGCCCAGGTGGGCTCTGAGCTCCCAGCTGAGCATTTGAAGATTGTGAGGTTTTCCTTTCATGACATCACGACAAAAGCCACCCAGTCTCACTTTCCTGCACACCACTGATCACCATGGTCACAGCCTCTCCAAGGTGGAAGGCAGGAAGGAGGCATGGCCAGTGTGAGAGTGGGCGTGTCCCAGCCCAACTGCCACTCATGAGGGAGGCAGCAAAGTCAGAGTGGGGACCACTGGAGACATTGCTGGGAATGCCTTAGCTTTCTCTGTGTGCACACGAGTGACATCCTACAGGTCCTTCTCCTTGATTCAAGTCTCAGACAGACATGTCAGTAGGCATAACGCTAAAAGGCCAAGGCACACGAAGCACTGGGCTGAGGGATTTCTTAGTCTAGGGTCTGCTCTCTGCTGTCACGGTGTTTGACATCACAGACCTTCTTCAATCAGTGGTGCTTCGCTCCTGATGCACTCTGACACTCACCCCCAACAGCATATTGTGGTTCTCTTGCTTTGTCTGCTTCAAGACACTTGGCAGTGCCATGATTTATATTTCTGCCTATTGCCTCAGCCACTTGCTTCTCCAAATTCTTCAAATCCATAAGTATCCCAGGAACAGCCTAAGTGTGAATTTTAATGTTTTTTGTATCAAAAGTAACTTATCTTTGTTTCCTGCTCTCCATGACTTTTTTTTTTTTTGGTCTTGTTGGATGTGAATGTGCTGCACAAAGGGTGAATCACATCCCAGGAGGGTGGAGCAGGCTAGTACCAGCTTGCATCGCCGCTACTCAGAAGGACACATTGAAAACCTATGTGTTGATTATTTCTAGAATGTTCCATGTAATGTTTTTGTGATCAAATACAGTTGATGAGAAGGATCTGGAACTGAAACATTGAAGACACAAGTGAGGCGAGGCCACTGTATAGTAAACACTGACAGTCACCAATCTTGAAAGGGAACAGAGGAAGGTAGCAGAGTGGAGGAGGAGCTGTCTCAGAGTATAGAGGAGTTCTAACAAGTTTCACCTGCTGGTGGGGAGTGCTTGAGCCGTTGGGGGTCCACGAAAGTTCCAGAGCCTTAACTTCCCTGCAAGGCTCCTCCTTCCCAGAAGAAGTCCTGGAAGAGGGTGCTGTAGTGGTGGTAGTTGGGGGAGGGGGCTGCATTCTCAGGATGCCCTCCACTGTTAGAGGATGGTCATGCAGCTCTACAGTGCTGTCCATGACAGGGGTCTTAACTTAGCAGTTCAAACCCAGATTTGTAAGTTTTTAAAAGATAATGTACACAGATATTTTTCAAGAGATCTACATAGCAGGAGAGGGCATAGAGCATTGTTGAAGGTACATGGAGCAGGGCCAAGCAAAGGCAGAGTTAACTGGAGCCTTTGACACAGAGAAAACACTGGTAGGATTGAAGAGGTTAAATTTCCAGTGACATAGTAGCCTGTGACTCCCACTTGCTATGTCAACATGCAGGGTTGCTGAGCAGAGCTGTAGGTCATAAAGTCACCATGTCGACCTTCCTGTCAATCTTAACACCAGGGAGTTTTGCCCTGGAGGGGAGGCAGCACATAGCAGCTCACCCCAGAGTCAAACGCTCATTGCTGTCTCTGTGCTTAGAGCAGACGCCTGGTGCAGGTTGTAGCACACACTGGTGACAGGGTAGGAGGGATCAAGTCCCTGGACACAGGTGGAGTTGGGCAAGAAACGAGCCACAGGTAACCAGAGGGCAGGCTCCCTGGACTTGATTCCGAGATTCAAGAGTGAGAGGGGGTCATGGAGATGATCAAGAAAACGGAGAGCCCCAGTCCCTGTGTGCCAAGCTCCCTACGCTTCTATCTGCTGCTTCTGCTGCTGTTGCTTTGTCTGCCACGAAACAAAGCTCAGAGCTTTCTGAATTTGGGCCCTCCCTGGAAATTCTTATGGTCCAGTGCCCAGGACTCCGTAAGCATCCACAACAAGGACAATGATGACCTTGACCACGGTAGCCATGATAAAGACCGCGACCAGGAGGACTTTGCAAGTGTCCCTGATGACTACAACACTGACCATGACCAGAGCTCTGCAAGTGTCCATGATGACTACAACACTTACTATGACCAGGAACCTGCAAGCATTCGTGATGACTATAACACTGACCATGCCCAAGGTTCTGTGAACAACCCTGATGACTACAACACTGACCATGCCCAAGGTTCTGTGAACATCCCTGATGACTACAACACAGACCATGCCCAAGGTTCTGTGAACATCCCTGATGACTATAACACAGACCATGCCCAAGGTTCTGTGAACATCCCTGATGACTACAACACTGACCATGCCCAGGACTCTGCAAGTGTTCCTGATGACTACAACACTGACTATGCCCAGGAGTCTGCAAATGTCCCTGATGACTACAACACAGACCATGCCCAGGAGTCTGCAAATGTCCCTGATGACTACAACACTGACCATGCCCAGGACTCTGAAAATGTCCCTGATAGCTACAACACTGACCATGCTCAAGACTCTGCAAGTGTTCCTGATGACCACAACACTGACCTTGCTCAAGACTCTGCAAGTGTTCCTGATGACCACAACACTGACCATGCCCAGGACTCTGCAAGTGTTCACAGTAGCTATGACAAGGATGACATAAATAAGTGGCATCATGTGGAACTGTTTTTGAGGATGGGACACGGAATCCAAGAGGATGTCATGCAGTACTGCGAAGGCAATTTTGACCTGTATTTTGTCGTTGACAAGTGAGTGGCTTTGCCTGTCTTGCCCCTAGCAGCCCCTTGAAGTCATAACCCCTGGTTCACTGGAGGCACAACATGGCCACCTCTCACCCTTCAGGTGGGGTTAGGAGAAATTCGTTTTTGTGGCATTCTTCATTCTTGGGTAGAGAGAAAAAAACATCCCTCACAGGGGTTCAGAATGGCACTCTGACCCACCAACAACAGGGATAGGATCCTGGAACTGCAGTTCTCATACAATAGTGGCTGCCGGGAGCTGTGGCTTGGCACCTGCCAGGAGCTCACAATGGAATGTTGTCCCCACAACCAGTGAGTTTGCTGAGATTCCTCTGCTGGCCATCCCAACAGTGTCACTGCATAGAAAGCCCTGTCTCTAAAGTTCCCTGGACTCCCTGCTCGCTTTTACCATCTGTGGGCCATGGGAGAATCCTTGTGTTATCATCAGGAATAGCAACGGGGCTGAGTGTGGCCCTGGGTCAGCTGGGCTGGGTGTTAAGCACGTGCTGGTTCTCAGAGAAGGCACAAAGTGCTTAGAGAGCTTGCCTTGCTTCTGTACTTGGCTGTGAGGTATGAAGAAGAAAAGCCTTTCCATAGGTGGACTCCTGGGGTCAAGTTCAAGGCCCCGAGGCTGTGCTGGTGACCAGATGTGGACTTCCTGGGCTGCAGCTCCTTCCTCCGTCTAGGATGTAGTCCCTCTGACCACATTCTCATTTCCCATGGATCAAAGACTATGGGGTATGGGTCCAGCCCAGCAGGTGCCAACCAAAACCACCTGCTAACTGAAAGGGAAGTCCCTTTTCCCCATTGTCTAGTCCAGGATATCCTGCGATACCCTAGAATATCTCGCCTCCTGAGCATATCCAGGGATGTTGATTTCCCCAAGGGCTTCTGGGAGGGAGGGTAGCTGGGTATGCTACGCACCACAACCTTGTTGGACCAGTCCTTCCAAATAGGGGTCCTCTCAGCTTCCACTGGCTATACCCCACTCTCCACTGCCTCAGGGTTCTAGAGTGAGACCCAGTGGAGCCCAACCCAGCTCCGGGATGGATGAGAAGGGATAGAGGCATGGGTATGCACTGTTAAAGAATAGTTATAGAGCACTTGAGGGTACCAAGCAATGTGCTTCCTCCTTTCTGACCCCCAGCACCTCTGCACACTGCCCCCTGCAGGGAGCTGAGTATTGCTTCACATTAGGGCAGGCAGCACAGTGAAGTTCACCGTGCACAGCACCAGTGCTCGGTGAGCTCACAGGCTCTGAACTCTACTGTCCAGTCTTTCTCGAGCACTCACTGCTTTCCAGCACCCTTCACAGAAAGAAGCTCCCACATCCTTCCCTGAGCCACACAGCATCCGTGACCTCCCAGCTGCCTTTCCTCAAACTGCTCAGCACTTCAGAGTCACTGGATCCCCTCACATTGGGTGGCTTTCCCTCAAGGCTCCTATGACCTGACCTCAGCCAGGGCAGACAGAGGACAGCTTCGGGTTGGTATCCAGGGGTTTGTTTTCTTTGCTTGGTCCTGCTTGCTAGGTATCAGAATTCCCTGCTCAGACAGTCCCAAGGGCCTGCGGACTGAGGACCTATCCAGTCATGTCAAATGTCTTCTTGCCCAGCCCTGGGACTGAATAGTGACCTGAAGCACATGAATTTGCCACTCTTTCAAGAAAGACCTCTGAATTGCAGGCCACCCTCCCTTCTTGGAGCAGCATTTTAATCCTTCTCTGGGGTGCTCCTGTCTAGAAGTTGGCTCTGCTCCGCCCCCACCCCAGACAGTGCGGGCAGCTTTCCCATAGTTCACCGTTTTTATAAACACCACTGGGTTCACTGTAGACCTCCATGGTCTGTTGGCTTTGAGACTCACTCCTTTCCAGTCTTGGCCCCTGATTTCAGGTAAATCAGGGACTGTGTCTGAGATGCCTGCCTTCTGTGGTAATGAATTTTGAACTCAGGCAATAGGAATCTACTGATTTTGTCCCTTTTGTTAGAGATGAGCTTGTCGCGAGTGTAGTATTTGAGTCCCTTGAGCTTGTGTATAGATTTGGAGATGAATTTTTCCATTTCTTCCCTCCAAATGCTCCTTCAGTGTTTAAACAGCTTGCATGGAAATGGACAGTTCCATCTGGTACTGTTGTTTTAACAAGATCAAGTCTTTGGATCCTTAAGAATTTGATATATCTCTAATCTTCATTTGTGCTCCTTTAAGTTCTTCCATCAGTGTTTTATAGTTTTGGGAACATGTATTGTTTCTCGGGTTAAACTTATTCCTAACTATCATGTTTTTCAGCTAAAGTGGTTATTAATGAAATTGTTTTTGAATTTCATTTTCCCCTAATATATTGTTAATGCCAAGAATTGTCACAGATTTTTGAACTTTAATTTAGTATTCTGCATCTGTGCTAAATTAACTTAGTGTCGTCATTTTTTGTGTGTGTGTCAATTATATTGGCTTCTTTTTAAAAATAGTTAGTATTTTTACCTAAAAGTCAGAGTTAAAGAGGGAGAGAGAGAGAGAGAGACTCCATCTGATGGTTCACTCTCTAAATGGCTGCATTGACCAGTGTTAGGCTGGTCCAAAGCCAGGAGCCAGGAGCTACTTCACGGTTTCTCATGTGGGATCAGGGGCCTAAGGTCCTGGGCCATCCTCCTCCACTCTGTCAGAGCATCAGCAGGGATCTTAGACTGTAGGTAAGTGGAGCATCTGGGACAAGAACTGGTACCCATATGGTGTGCCATGCCTCAAGTGAAAGATTAGCCTGCTATCCCCTTTGTCAGCTTGTATTGTGGATTATATCATGAAGTCTTATGTTCACCGTGATTAGCATACATGCACATTTCCTACTTGGATGTCTTTTTCTTTCTAAATTACTCTTGCTTAAGCTTTCAACACCAGCTCTAGTAGAAGCGATTAAAATGTGTATCATCTTGAAACCAGCAACAAAGCTTTTAGTCTATCCCCACTGGGTGGATTAGTTTTACTTTTTTATATATGGCCTTCACTATATCAAAGAGCTTTTTGCTCTCTCCCTAATTTAATGTTTTGATTATAAGAAGCTGCTTAATTTCTTTGAAGTATTTATTCTTTGAATTGAGATGATCCAAATGCTCTTCCCTTCCTCCATTTAATACAGTGCATTTCACTAAGTGATATTTACATGTGGAAATACATCCCATTTGCTTGTGACGTCTGCATTTTCAATAAGCTGTATGATTGGGTTCTGTGGGATTTTATGAGGATAGCATCACCCTGAAAAACTGTAGAGCAATATCCCTAATGAATGTTGCTATAAAAATAGTTCAGCAAAAATTATTTTCAGAGTGATGCCATCCTTACAGAATGAGCTTGGGAGGGTTTTTTCCACTGCCAGTTTCATAGGAGACGATTCACCAATAAAACCGTTTGGTCTGGTGTTCCCTTGTTGAGAGATATTTCTGTTTTTTCTCACTTTGTTTTTTTTTTAAGATTTATTTTTATTATTTTTTATTGGAAAGGCAGATATACAGAGAGGAGATACAGAGAGGAAGATCTTCCATCCGATAATTCACTCCCCAAGTGAGCCGCAACGGGCCGACACTATGCCGATCCGAAGCCAGGAGCCTCTTCTGGGTCTCCCACGAGGGTGCAGGGTCCCAAAGCTTTGGGCCATCCTCGACTGCTTTCCCAGGCCACAGGCAGGGAGCTGGAAGGGAAGCGGGGCTGCTGGGATTAGAACCGGCGCCCAAATGGGATCCCGGGCGTGCAAGGTGAGGACTTAACCACTTGCGCCACCGCGCCGGGCCCCTCACTTTGTTTTGATAGACCATATGTTTCTAGAGATTATCCAAGTGATCAAAACAATCTATTTGTTGATATGCAAATAGTTCCATGCTCCACCATCTTTTATTTCTGCTAAATTGGCTGATTTTAGTCACTTCAGTTGTTCACCTTGCTCGTCAGTCGATGCCAGTTGCACTGCTCCTTCTGTAGGATTGTAGTTTCATCTGTATTTCCCTCGGTTTCTATCTCCTCTTTCATTGATCTCTGCTGTCATCACTTGCATTTTTCATCTTCCACCTCCGTAGGATGTAAAGCTAATTTGCTTTTTTTTTTCGTTTAAACCTACCTGTTCAGAGCCACAAGGATCTTGCTGAGCACTGCTCTGGCTGCACCACCAATGATTTAATGCGTTTGTTTTTGAAGATTTCCTCGGGATATATTGGACTCTTGGGTTCTTTCAGAACATGTCTTTCCATGTTACCATATTTCTGAATTTTCATGGCTAATTTTTTACTTTATTCCATTGGGATAGAAAGCACTCTTTAGTGTGATTTCAAGCTGCTTATGTAACTACAGGCTTGTTTTGTGACTAGCATGAGACCCACTAAGGATAATATTTCATGTCCTCTTGAAAAATTGTATATGGGGCCATGCACAATGATTTGATTGGCTAAATCCTCACCTTGCGTGCACCAGGATCCCATATGGGCTTCAGTTTGTGTCCCGGCTGCTCTACTTCCCATCCAACTCCCTCATTTTTGGCCTTGGAAATTAGTAGAGGATGTCCCAAAGCCTTGGGACCCTGCACCCATATGGGAGACTCAGAAGAAGTTCCTGGCTTCTGGACTCAGATCGGGTACAGGGTCCCAAGGTTTTGGGCCATTCTCTACTGTTTTCCCAGGCCACAGCAGGGAGCTGGATGGGAAGTAGAGCAGCCAGGACACAATCATGTGCCCATATGCAATGTTGGTGCTTGCAAGTGGAGGATTAGCCTGCTGAGTCACCACACCAGCCCCTCTACTCCACTTCTGATCATTCTTTCCAAGGTAGCCATTCCTAAGTCCTGGCGCTTTGATTTCTAATGCTGTCACCATTTTTCTAACAGCAAGCTTCTTGCCTTCTTACTGTGCAAGGCTCCAAGGTGTAATTTTGTCCCTCTCCCCAGGCTCCTCCTCCTGCCTAGATATGAAGAAAACAAAAAGGAAGAGGGACTGGGCAGTTGGAGTGGGAAGGGCCTGTGGCTGTCCATTCTGGTCAGGAGCAAGAGGCCAGGTCAGCAAGGCTAAGCCTGCCCCCACCTTCCCCTGGCCGTGGTTGCTGGTAAAGTCCTTCCAGTTCAGTGTGGCAGCTGGGCAGGCTGAAGATACGGCTGGACGAGGATGCATACAGTCAAGGGCTCTTCCTGCCATTCCCAGGGTTTGCCCCTGGCTCTGCAGTACTGGGAAATGAGGGGAGGAAGTGACATCCACAGGTGATGTGAGGGTCAGACACTGGCTTCAGGAGGAGCCCCCTCCCCTCACCTCCACTAAGGGATGTGTCTGACACCTAAGACTGCAGGAGTCACCCAGGGATCACTGGCTGAGATGGATTCCTCTGTGGCCTAGGCAGCTGAGGGCAGTGGCAAGTGCTACTGCCTTGCACAGAGAACTGGGCATTAAGAAGAGTCAAGGCCAGCAGCCAGGACACTGTTCCTCATCTCAAGTGCAGGATCAGCTGTAGTAGGTGGATGTCAAGTGTCTTTGCCCCATGAGTCTCAACCCAAGTGGTGGGCCCTGCTGCATTCACTCTCCCTCTGCCTGAAGCTTGCCTCCTGGGATGACCCCTGAGCATAGCTGTGCTAGACTGGGAGGAGGCTGGGGAAAGGCAGGGACTGTGCCCTCAACAGATGCACCACATGCCCCTACCTCACTCAAGTGTCCTTTGCTTTCAGATCAACCACTACAGGCCCCTGGCTTGAAATGTTCTCGTCTTGGGAAGACATGATGGAGAAGTACCTGAAGTAAGTCACGTTCCCCTGGCAACAAGGAGAGGGAGCTGCGTTGAGATGGCATGGGCAGGGTTTGTAGAGCCCAGTGTGACTGACTCAGGAAAGGAGGGCAGAGCCAAAGGTGCTCTGCAGCGTCAGGATCTGAGGGCGCCTCTTGACAGGCAGGCCTGGATTCGGGGACCGAGGAACAGAGGTCTTGCAGGAAGAGGAACAAGTGAAGAGATCTAGGGCAGAGGTGTCAATGACTGGCCAGAGACTGTGGAGGATGGAGTGGAGGCAGAGCAGGGGCTCAACCCTGCATGTGCTACTGCCACTGAGGGAATCTGTGAACAGGGGTCCCCAGCGGAGGGCTGGGAAATGCAGCCACTAGCTCAGGGCCAGCACCATGGGACTTGTCCCTCCAGGTGTCCAGGCCAGGATTCTTTGCAGGAGCCACATGAAAGTTTCTTGAGCAGGGCAGTGAGTGGCACCTTGAAGGTTGAGTTCTAGGAAGACAAGGCAGTGACCTCGGGTCAAATGAGTGTGGTCCAGAGCAGCTGCAGTGAGGCTGAGCCGGGCGGAGGAGGCAATGGCATAGGGGCCACCAACGGTCTGGACTGAAAGGAGAGGGGCAGGGTAAGGAAAGGGTTGGGTGTGAGCACAGCTGCCAGGAGGGAAAGGATTCTTAGAGAGGAGCCGCAGGAGCAGGACAGGGGTGTGGAGAGAGATGGCAGCAGAGTAATGCTTTCTAAGAGGGTTTTCTGGAGCTGTGTGTGCCTATGTGACTGAGTGTGTGTCTATGGTCGTGTGTATGTGGCGTGTAGTCTGGTGTGTATGTGCTACTGAGGGTGGGTATGTGTGTGGTATTGTGAGCATGTGTGATGTGTGTGTCACTGTGAATGGCATGTGGTGAGCATGTGGTGTGTGCTGTATGCTGTGTGTGTAATGTTTTGGTGTGTGCTGTGTTCCTGCACATAGTGTGTGTATGTATGGGTACTGCTATGTGGGTGTGTGATATGTGGTATTGTGAGCATGTGTGATGTGTTCATGTGTGTTGAGTGTGGCGTATATGGTGTGAATGGAGTGTGCTGTGTGTTGTGGTATGTGGTGTGTGTGAGCTACTGTGTGTGGCTGTCCTGTGCTGCTGCATGTGGTGTGTTTGTAGTATACAAACCTGTGTTGGCATGTGTGTGTGCATGCGTTACATGTGTGCTACTGTGTATGGTATATGTCGCATGTGTTGCTATGTGATGTGTATGGAGTGTACGGTGCTTGTTGCTGTGTGTGTTGTGTGTGGCAGGTGGCATGTGCACACATGTGGTGTGTGCCCTACTGTGTTGATACGTGTTGCATGTGCTGCGTGGTATGTGCAGCTGTTGGTGTCCCTGGGGACATGCTTGGCATGGGGACAGAAAAGGATGCGTTCTGGGGACTCTCCCTTCCATAGGGGTCACATCTCCTTGAAACTCATAATCCTTCCCTAAATTCACCCAAATCCTAGTGCAGCACAGAACAAAACTACATGTGGGGAAAAGGTGAACACAGGGACAAGGGGCCAGAGCCCAGCTCGGGCTCCGCCCCTCACATCACTGCTTTCCCCAGCCCTGAACTGCGGATGTCTTACATTACCTTTGCCAAGATAGCTGATATCAGAATGCCACTCACCGGTGACAGGTAAGTGCCACTTGGCATCCACAGCAAGCCTGCTGGGGGAGGTCACAGGGACCTGGGCTGCACAGAGACATGATGAGGGTCTCACAAATGCAGAGCGGCTTGGATAGGGGCTTAGGGGACCTCTAATCTCCAATCCCAAATCCCCACCCAGGTTCCCTGGGCTCTGGGGCCCAGAGCTCCCGACCCTGTCAGCTCCCACTCTGTGTCTGTCCTGGGAGCTGATGGAAAGGATTCTTGCATGCCAGGAACCTGATGGAACAGCTGGGTAGACTGTGCATGAACATGGTCCTTAACTGCCCTGGACAGTGTGGCAGGAGCCCAGAAAGAATAAAGACTTGGGCCCAGACAGGGGAACCTTGAAGTGCGGCTTGGAGAGGTGAGAGCAGCCAGCAGCCAGCAGCCAGCAGGGCCCCCTGGCCTACCTCTGCTGCAGTCAGCTGAGACCAGGGTGGCTGCCAGCAGGCTGGTCAGGTTTGCACAGTGACACTGGAGTCTGCTCAGAGTTCTGAGTCCAGAGCAGAGCTGAGCACACTGAGGCCTGGGATTGAGTCTGGATTTGTGACCCAGAACCACTTGACAGGGAATTGGAAGCAGCCAGGGTCTTGTGCAGGTAGCCATGCTCAGGCTCCAGGCTCTGTGCTGACTGTGCTGGCTCAGCAGTCACTGGGTACCCCTTGCCTGTCCCTATCCTGCCACTGGAGCCAGCCCTGCCCCTGCCCTGAGTCCTGCTAGGTTGAGCAGAGCAGATCATGGCTGAGCTGTCTCAGGCTCAGCTACCAGAGTTTCCAGAGCTTACCAGAGCTTTGGGAGCCCAGGATGTCATGGGGCCCTGGTGTTCACTGGGCTGATTTGAGATGTTTTATCCTGATGAAACATGTTGTGAATTGAGGTCAAGCCTGGCGTGTGTGACTGGGTGTGGCGGTGGAGGGAAAGCAGTCAGGGGACTTGGTAGGATGACATCACCTGAACCTTGCCTGTGGATACAGAGAACCCAAAAGATGGAACCTTGAGGGGTAATGTCCATGTTGGGGTGAGGGATAGAGGGCCATTGGGAATGTCTGCATAAGTACATGCTCATGGCTCAGGTTTCGGGTCAGCACTGGGGTTAGGGTTAGGAACCATCCTCATGAGGTTTCCTGGCTCATGGTGGTCCTCACATAGGGTGCTTCCCCCACCACCAAGAATGGTCCAATCAGGGTCTTTGGTGAGTTCCCCTAGTTCCAAGTGTAAGGACAGCTTGCACTGTGCTCAAAGCTGTTCAAGCTGACACTGCCACCCATGCCTACTGGACTCCAGTGCTCAGCACCCATTCAAGAGAGCAGCATCCCAGGCCATGGGGCTACTTCTCTATTAGTGGGGCTGTCATGGGGCTGTTTGCACCTTGAACCTTTCTCATCCCATTCTCCTCCTCTATTTATTTCTAGGAAACGCTTCCGTGAAGTTATGACCGAAATCAGCAAGTACTCCGTTTCAAGTTCATTTTCCAACGTGAACGAGGGATTGAAACTGGTATGGAATCCTTGTACTTGTGAGCACTTGTTGAGATGGATCTGAGAATGCTCCTCAGGCCTTACTGCTGCCCTCTTCCAACATTGCCCTACTTCCTGGCAGGCTTACCAGCAGATTCAGCAAGCCAATTCCTTTGGTAAGCTGTCTGACCCCTTGACCCACCTCAGGTGCAGGGAACAGAGCAGGTCAGGGGGGCACATCCTACACAGGCCTTCTCTTCCTCTGGTTCCTGGAGCAGGCCCCTCCCCTTCCCTGAGCCTCAGGCCTCCCACTGTGCAAGGACCAGGGTCCCCCTGAGCCCCAGCATGGCTTCAAGCAGCCCCGGGACACAGCATGCACGTCCATGGGTGTGAGTGGGCAGGAGGCGCCTGGCCTCCATGGGGGACCAGTAACAGGAAGGGAGAACAGTGCTGGGCAGCCTTGAGCAGGCTGAGGATCCTGTGTGGAAAGCATAGCCTTCCTCCTCCTCCTCCTCCTCTTTGTCTTTCTCCCTAAGTCATTTTCCTCAGGACCCCTACCTCCTGGGTCCATGTCTCCCCACCCAGAGCTGACACCATCCCCCACCTCCGTGGCTCCCAGAGCATGTCAAGAAGGAGAAGGGCCTGGAGCAGGAGGGAGGGTGGACAGATGGAACCCGGGGACACCCTGCCTGAGCACTGCTGACCAGTGTCCTGAACCTCTGGGCCCAAGGATGCCCCCAGGATCCCTGCGGTTGTGCCCAGAGCCCAGCGCCCAAAGCCAGAACCTGACCTGCACTGGGTCTGCAGTGGCCAAGAGGCTCTGGCTGCCCCTTCCTGTTTCCATGACCTTCTGTTGCTTTTCTTGTGGCCAGGCTTGTCCAGCCTAGGATACAGTGGAGTTCAAGCCACCTCAATGAGGTGCTCTGTAGCAGGGGTCTGGGCCGAGTTCCCTTCTCACACTGGGGGCTGTGTGTGGGGGAGAGTGTTGGGATCTGGGTAGGCAGGGGCCCCAGGAGGGTGAGGCATGGGAACCCCTGGCTCCCTCCCTGCATGTGGGTGGTCTGGGGCAGTCTGAGGCTGTGGGCCCAGGACCCTGCTGAGACCTTGGCCAGGTATGTCACTTTCTGCTCCCCTTGTAGGCAAGACGGTTATGAGTTTGATCATTGTTGTGATCAGCGGACCCGTAGATGGTCCTGCGTTTGAAGAAGCTAAGCAGGTGGTAAGTACATTCTTCAGAACCAGTCCTAGGCTCCTTCTGGAGTATTTTGGAGATTTCACCTCCCATGCCTTCTTTGTCCTAGGTTAAACAGGCTCGGAATATGGGGTCATTCATTTACGTAGTGGGTGTGATGTCAGCTCAGAGATACCAGGTACCTCAGGCCATGAAACCAGGTGATATCCGGAGCCCCATCAGGGACAATGTCTAAAGCTACTGGCCAGCACCAGTGGGCGAGGGCACAGGATGCCATTAAACATGTGATGTACAAGGGATTGGCTCAGATATCCCAGGGGTGAGGTGAGGCTGGAGGGCTCCCTGATGCCACCTGCCAGGGTCTGGTCCTAAATCCTGACATTCCACTGTCCCCATGCAGGAGGGCAGATGCTGTGTCCAGGATATGGGACCCTGCTTCCTCAGCAAGCCCCTTGCCTGGGGGGGGACTCAAGTCATTTATTTTCTCTTGTAGCTGGAAGCCCTTGCAGACAGCTCGGACCATGTGGAGGATGTGCAAGGTCCAACAGTTAAAATGCACTCGCATGTGGACTGGGTGAGTAGGGTCGGTGTGGGACAAGGATCTCTCTCAGGTGTACTGGGTGAGTGAGGTCAGGTGTGGGGGAGGAACTTCTCAAAGGTGTCGCCCAGGTTACTATCGTCTTCTCCCTGCCACCCCTCTCCCCATTGCAGTTTTGTACGAGGGCCTGTCTAGAACTGAGAGAGGTGCAGCCCGATCCTGTATGTGTGGGAGGTAGGAGCTGGAGCACTGTTGGGGAGGGCTGGCTGTATGCATAAGTATGGGATTGTTGGGTGGGGAGATAGTCTGTGTGCATAAAGGTGGGTCTGGGTGGGTGGGGGGAGACACTCTAGTGTGTATGCCTGGGGGGATTGGAAGTCACTCTGTAGTGAGTGTGAATGTGGGTGTATGCATGTGTGTGTGTCGGGGAGGCCCTCCACAGTGTGTGACATGTGTCTGCATGTGCCTGTGTGCATGCTCATGTGGTGTGTTTGCTGCTTTTGCCTGTGTGACATGTGAGGTGTGTTTATGTTTTGAGGCGCTGTTTGTGGCACATGGTGTGTCTGTAGTCGTGGGTAGTGCATGTAGTTTGAGCACCATGTGCGGTGTGGTGTGTGTGTCTGTGTGGGTGTGTATGTGGCTGCTCTTAGAGCACGCATCTCTTCATGTTTCTCAGGCTGCATTAGAGGTGGTAGCGTTTGCATATCGTGTGTCCGTGTGCAAAGTGTGCTATGTTTGTGGGGTGTACTGTGTGCATTTTCACAGAGGTGTGCTACCCCCACTGTGAAGCATGCCTGTGTGTGTGTTTGTGAATGTTTTTGCTGTGTGTAAGAGGGACGAAGAGTGTGCTTGTGGCAGATGTGGAGTGTTTATGTTGTGTTTGCCTGGGATCTATGATGTGTGATGTGCTTATGCATGTGCTAGTTTGGTATAAATGTGTGAGTTACATGTATATACAGTGTAGGGTAGTGAGTGTGCAGGGGTTGGGTGCTGTGTGAGTTAGCACGTGTGCATGGATGGGTAGTGCATGGGGAGTGCATTGCGTGTGCTTGAGTGTGCAGAATGTGGGTAGATGTGAACATGTGGCTGACACGACTTCTTAGTGGGTATATAGTAATTATAGACGACAGGGGGACATGGTGCGGGTGACAGCGTGTATATATGTAAGCAGAGCTATTGTTTTACCCTCACAACAGAGAGAATCATGACAAAGCTAAGACCAATCAATTCATTGAGAAAGGCCAAAGGCAGCAGCAGGTGGTGGTGGGAGGGAGCAGCCCATACAGGCCAGGGTAAGCCAAGCTGGCAGAGCTCATTCCAGACACGCTGGGCTGAATCAGGACAGGGAGTGTCCAGGGAGTTAGCTCACGAGCAAAATGGAGCTGAAACTCAAGCCATCCCCTCAGCGGGTGAGGGTGGAGAATGGATATAGTGCCTCTTGACCCACATGCTAGCAAAACAAAGAGACCTGCACAGCTGCCCAGAGGTGTCCGCAGAGACAGGCAGGGCATGCCTTCTGTAGTAACCATGGGACCAGTGCCTGCCCCCCAGCTCTGGGAGCTGACAGGGAGGACCCTCTGCCTCAGGCCTGGGCCCCTGACCCCAGGGTGCTAAGGACAGCCTCATTGCCCACAGGAGATGGATCCCCTCCTCTCCTGAGGAGCCCTGCACAAGCTGGGGGCACTCAGCTGCCTCCTGCCCTCTGTGGTCCGTGGGGAAAAAGGAGCCATCAGCCTCCTCCCCTGCCTGGGGACAGTGCTCAGCCCTGCCAGCTGTGTCCAGACACAGGCTCTGGGTTCTGGTCTCTGTTCCCAGGCTTAAGGCTCCACAGCACTGGGCTGTGAGAGCAGACAGGGCCTGTGTCCTCCACGGATGGAGCTCCTCAGCTAGGCACCCAGTGTGTGGGAGTTGCAGCTAGGACTCCCTCTGTGGAAGGAATCCTATCACATGACAGGCAAGGTGTCTGGCAGAGGCTGGGTTCTGATACTCAGGGTTGCTCTTGATCCTGCCATTGCCTGGTTCTGGGGTCTGGGGTCTGGGCTCTCTCCATACTCTGCAGTGAGGGACAAGGGTGGGGTGGGGGCTGCAATGTTGGGGGCGGGAGTCAGGAGAGGCACCCCCTCTCTTAGACTGGGACTCCTCTCCTAGGAGCCAGTTATGCTACTGCATGCCAGGTGTACTGCTTTGATTCTGCCCCTGGGCACACATAGGCTTTGCCATTTGGATGGGCATAAGGTGAGAATGGCAGCTGTAGCTGCTTCCAGAGGAAGCTGAGCAGGTGACAGGTGCCCCGCACCAATTGCTCTGCCCTAGGTTCTCCCTGTTAGGCTGTGCTGTCACAGGCCCAACCTTTTAGACTAATGGCTTTGTCCAAAGCTGCCATGCACAGGGTCAGAGCAATTAGAGTGCAAGGCCAAGGCAAAAGCATGACCACAGCCTCCCATCCCTGTCTCTCAGCCTTGCAGCAAAACATTAACCGTGTCCTCAGGCTGTCCCTGAGAGACGACAGCTGGGTGCCAGTCAATCTAGGAGGGGATCGCTGGATTGTGGTGTTTCTTGGTCAAGTGACAGGAGAGTCTCAGGTATCACTGGAAATGAAACTAGACCAGGCCTGAGCAAGTGGGCAGCACGGGAGAAGGAGCTGGAACTATGATTGGAAGACCTGTGGCCATTACATCCGCCCCCGCACCCAGCCTCTCTGTCCCACTATGGCTGAGGCTCAGGGACAGGGAGACACCACAGAGCGGAAGGGCTTATTGATCCTCAGCTTGAGTGGAAAGTCAGGAAGAGGCAGGGAGGCAGCCTGGGGCTGTGCTCTCAGCACCTGCAGCTCAGACAGGCTTCTCCTCCTGGAATGCAGTCTGAGCAGGTGCAAAGTGCTTCAGCAGGTTCCTTGGCCTCAGATGTCCTAGGGGATTCTGACTGAGAGCTTGTGAAAGGGCCCAGTTGAGGGGCAGTTTATATGGGCTTGTTGGCGGGAGAGGGCGTGGAACCCAAGGGGACCACCAAATGCCCTATTGGCTATAATTCAGAGGATGCAACCTGGAGACCCACATATGTGGCATGAATGCAGCAGTGGAGAGGGGAGCCCTGGGATGAGTATGGGGGTGCATGGCCAGGAACACTGTCTGCCACCTTGTCACTCACATTGGCTGTTGCCCCTGCAGATACCAGCGTCAAGTTTACAGGTTATGGCATGAATAATGCCAAGACTAAAGACAACATCATCTGCAGATACAAGTTCAGTGACAGGGATGTGGTTGGTAAGTAGCTTTCTGGATCCTCTAACTCACCATTTCCCATACCAGGAGGTTATTGTCTGTACTTGTTAAGCTTCCTACCTGCGGTGGGGCTTTCCAGGGTTGCTGAGAGTCAGGATGGACACCAGAAGGAGAGGACCCGGAGGCCCCCAGTGGCTTCTACCTCTTCATCTGTAAAGCAGAGAAGTCACAGGTGCAATGCCTCCCACCAACCAAGAGCCAGTGAGACTGGATGTGGGGTCAGCCCTGCCCTCATAGGTGTATCTGAGTTCAAGTACGCAGACTATGACCTTCAGTGGGCTAAGAGGGCATGGCAACAGTCCCAGATCCCTGAACCTGGCCAGGGGCACCAGAGCATCCCCAGGAGGTGTGGTTATGACCTTGTCCTCAGCTCTCCCTTCTCTAGGTAGGAAACAGCAGCAGCCCAGGTCCCTGAACCTGGCCAGATGCACACAGCATCCCCAGGAAGGTGGCAGACCTTGGACTCAGAGGGTTTCCCAGTCAGGTCTAGGCACTGGGACCTGGCTCAGGCACACACTGGGTGCAGGACCTTGATTCAGCACCTGCTCTCCGAGAGCAGCCCCCGTCCCCCTCCCACAGATGGAGCCTCTGTAGCAGCCTCACTACCTGAGCCAGGTCTCTGCGTAGGCCAGGTGGGGCTGGGAGGGATCATGAATGAACGCCATGGTCTTGAATCGGCAATGCTCAGAGTCAGGTACTTCTGTGACAGGATGTGGTTTCAGGAAGCTCAGGCCAGGCCAACTTCCTATCCTTGAGGCTGAGGTGGTTGTGGCCTTTCCCTGGGACAATGGGGGGACTTTGTGCATCCTCCTCAGCTCCCTGCATGGCCCCTTGGTGCCTTCATCTGACCCGATGACATTGTGTGCAGTGGGGTCCTACTGCAGGGCCACCTGGGAAACCCAGCAATACCCCACCCCCAGGAGGGTCTCAGCCACCTCCTCCCCTGGATACACCCAGGAAGCACAGGGCTGTCTCTGGCTCTCTCCCCCTGAACAGAGCTGTGCACATGGCCTTGGGAGTCAGGTATCCTTCAACACACCACCCTTGCTCAGGGATGACTTAGGCAGGGAGCGGCCCTGTCTATGGGAGTCACTGGCCTTGGGACCCTTCTGCCAGGGCTCTCTGCCTCTCCAAGGTAAAAGGTGCTTGGGGAAGGCGGGGCCCAGCCAACATCCAGGAGGGGCCTTGTGGTGAGTTCATGCTTTTTTTTTCCCCTGAGCTTTTTGCTGTGACAACTGAAGTAATAATTTTAACTCTGTAATTTGGGTTGAAAACTTCTTTGTGATCAGCCAGATGGTACTGGTCGCTCTCCCTGTCTCTTGCTCAGATGCTGCCTCTGTGGGCCAGGTTCTGTGTCCTTCCCTGCCCTTGCACATCTCTATGCTTGGCTTAGCACCTGACACCTGTCACTCACATCTCAGTGGAGCTGTTCAGCACACTTCATTCCAACTACTGCACCCCCAGAGCAAGTTCTCTCCTCTAGATGTATCTGTGATGGGTCCTTGGGGTCGGTCCCCATGGTTCAGAGGCTCCTGCAGGAGCCTACAAATTGGTCCAGGTGAAAGCCGAGTATTTGGGAAGACCATCTCTAATTCCAGGCAACAAGAATGAAATGAGAACACCCTCTTAGAGGTGCACTTCCAGTTGTAGCTTCTGCATTGTAGATGGGTTCCTGTTTTTAAATGACTGAAATGCATTCATGACAAGCAATCATGCTCAAGGCTGCACACAGCAGAAAAAGAGTAGTCTGAAAGACAAAGAATGACAATATCGTCACGTGCTCCAAGGTCAGCCCTGGCAGCGCTCTCATGTACAGCATAGTGATTGTTCATGAGCAGAATGGGGTGAAGGAAAGAAGCACCGATGGATTTTCAGAAGCTGTGAAGGTCACAGGAGCATGTCTGCCTTACTCAGATTAGCTCCTGGATGCCCCACAGGTGCATGGGATGTGAGGGAGAAAATTCTGAAGTTACCCAAGGAACCAGGGGATTCCTGCAATTTCTACTCCTAGTGATTCCAAGTTCAAGCACCCAAGAGGTCACAGTCTCCTGTCTGAAACAATGAAGGGACACTACTAACCATATTTGTTAAAACTGCAGCAACAAGGACTGGCACAATGGCTCAACTGACTAATCCTCTGCCTCCAAGTGTGGATTCCAACATGGGTGTTGGTTCATTTCCCAGCTGCTCCACTTCCCATCCAGGTTCCTGTTTGTGGTGTGGGAAAGAAGTGGAGGATGGCCCAAGTCCTTGGGACCCTGAACCTATGTGGGAAACCAGGAAGAGGCTCCTGGCCCCTAACTTCAGCTCAGCTCAGCTATGGCTGTTGTGGCAGTTTGGGGAATAAACCAGTGGCTGGAGGATCTTTCTGTCTTTCCTTTTCTGTGTAAATCTACCTTTCCAATCAAAATGCATTGTAAAACAACAACAAACCCAACCACAACCAACTTTAAACTGACTTTTACCATTCAGAAGTCTCCAAAACGTGTCCTGGAGCCTGGGCAGTGTGGGATGTCCCCCTTACTGGAGGTAGCAGTGTCCTCCTGTCCTCTGACCAGCCCTGGGACTGTAGGAAGGAAGGAGTCTTTCTAAGCATTAGCAGGAGCAGGGCCAAGGACAGGCATTGGGGTGGGGGAGCCATTCCCCAGAGCCTGGTAAGTGTGGAGGGTGCAGAGGCAGGGAAGGGACCGTCCTCCCAGAGGCAAGGAGTGCAGAGCTGCAGGGCCTCTGTAGCCTTCACTGCAACCCGTAGTGGGGAGTACGGAACATGGGAGCCAGATGGGCACTGAGCTGGCTCTCTGGTTCTCAGCAAGGCTTACGTGGGAGAGAGGGGGCTCAGGACTGAGAAGGCATAATCTACAAACCATGTATCTCCTCCACATCCCCAAAGCTCTCACAGAAGGAAATGAGAACAGCAAGTGATGTCTTAAGAGGATGCAGATCTCACAGGCACCATCTCCACGCATCTGCTCTCTGCTCAGAACCCTGGGTGGCTGCCAGGAGCTTCATGCCTACATCAGCCCTATGCATGTCCCTCTGTGTCTTGGCCAGTCTCTGTCTGGAATCCAGCAAACCCAGAGAGAAGCACAAACTCAGAGTAAAACCTGATCCAGGGTGACCCCACCCGCCCATCCTGGCTCACTTCTTTTCCTCCCAAGACAGCTCAGTCACTGCTGCCTCAGGGCCTTGGCACAGGCCACTCCACAGTTCAGAATGCACCTCCAGACTGACTCCCTGGCTCCACCCTCACCTCCTCAGACTCAACTGCTTGTCACTGGCTGTGGTCTACAGTGCCCACAACAGCAGGAACTGTGTGATGTCCATGACTCACCTGCTTCCTGCAGTCACCAACCCCCACCCCGTGTCTCAACACTCTCCATGCAGAGCGAGTGGAAGCAGCTCATGGTGCTGTATTGTCTCACACATAGATGCTCAGTTCTCTCCAGGACACACATGCAGCTGGTCACCCATGACCCAACAGCTGCCACTGCCTCTCAGTTCCCAGTCCCTCCCTCCACTCATCCTCATCACTGTGTTGTCCTTTGTGGGCATCTGTGCTGCTCTATTCCTTGTCCTGTTGCCTGTCACCCTTGGTTCTTACCAGTGACTCCCTCCCTGGCTGGGCTTCCTCCTGGAGCAGCACACAGTGCATGGTGCCTGGGGCCCTACCGTGCCCAGCAGGTGCCTGTGAGCAGCAGAGGCAGGTGGGGAGGACAAGTAGGTCATTGGCTCGGTGTGACTCTGCTGGCCCAGGGCAGCACAGTGTGATGGAGTGGAGGGAAAAATGCATTGAAATTCTTCCTCTGTGTTCTCTTTCAGATAAAAAGGGAATCAGTATAATTGATAGGTTTGCCATCAAGTGTCCTTTACCTAAGAGAGTGAAACATGATCAGTAAGTATGCTGGCTGTGACCACGGGTGGGGGACCAGGTGTTCAGGGTTGGCCTCCCCTGGATATAACACACCTGTCTGTCTTGGGAACAGGCCTGGGGCACCTTCCCTACCCATCCTTCTGTGACACCAGAGGTGTTTCTGGGCCCGCAGTGACCCAGGCTGGGCTACAGACAGGATGCATGGGTGAGGAACCTGAGGAAGGGGTTCTTGCTGCCTTATCTGTTTGCAGCCTTGTCAATGCACCCTGTGAATACAGAGGAGTCAGGGCAGTTCTCCTGTGCCTCCTGCAGCCAACAGGCAAGCCTGGCATCCTAGTCTGTGACCCATACCCTCCTGCCCACGGTTGCAGGCCTGAGAGCTTGGGGACCATGGCCGACTGCCCCATCTTGGCAGTATTGAGCACTAGGGGTGCTGGGCGCTGAGACTCCCCAACAGCGAATCCTGTGTCTCCCCATCCTGCTGCTTACCACCTGCCCTCACTGTGCCTTAGGAGGATTGTGGTGGAACTCAGCCTGAACAAAGGGAGAGACTTCCTCAGGAACAACGTCAGTATGAGGATCATAGACTGCGTGAGTACGCGGAGGGCCTATCTCACCCTTGGACCCTGCAGAGCCTGTGCTTACTTAGCATGTGCACCCTGGGGAAGCCAGAGGCATGGCAGGAGCGAAGGCTGATCCAGGAAGTAGCTCCTACACACAGCACCTTATCGGGGGGGCAGAAGGAGGCTCAGTTCCATGCTGGCTTCCAGCAGAGTGAATAGATGGCATCGAGGAAGGGATGGGCATGTGGAAATCTGTTTCAAAAAGCCCAGAATTTCTCTTGAAGCCAACATTGTTGGGGGTGTCCCAGTCCTCCGGCCTCGGGAAGGTTCCACCAACTGCAGTCAGGATGTGCGTGCCTCTGGGTCAGGGCCCCGCTGTGCATCTGGCCCTGAATCCCATGGATGGCCCTGACCCCACAGCTGTGTGGGCTTCTGAGGTTGTTTTGGAGTTGTCCACAGCCTCCTTCTGCCCTGCCCTGCTCCCTTGGGGCTCCTGGCTATGTCCCCTGCCGCTCTCTCTGTTCTGTAGGAGTTGTCCTCCTGTGATGAGAAGCAGACTTTCAGGTGCATGGGCCTGAAGCTCAGCTCAGAGAGCACTTGGGAATGCAGGGACTGCTTTTTTAGGTACCAGCTTTTCCAAATTCATTGCCCACAGGCTCCTTGGTATAGGGCAGGATGATAAGAACTCAATTTGGAGAGGAGAGAGGCCCAAGGCTCCTATATGTCAGCTCTTAGGCTGTGAGGACCCAGCAGTGGGCCACTGCCTTTGCCTGGCTTGTCCCTACTCCTGTAATAGGTGGGGCATCCCCACTGGGGTCCAACAGGCCTTCCTCAGCCAGGAACTGCCTGGGAGGAGGGCCAGTCCCTGCCACTAGCCCTGCCACCTGCTCTCCAGGACAGGCAGCCCAGAGCAAAAGGGACGTGGGTTTCCAGAGAGAGTACAACCAGGCCTTCTGCAGACCTCAGCCACAGCTGGCCAGAGTACATGGTGGCCACATGGCAAGCTCTTGTCTTCTACAGAGTATCCCGCCAACGACCACCACCACCACCACCACCACCACCACTACCACCACCACGACAACGACGACTCCTAAGCCACCCCCACCTACGACAACAACAACGACAACGACGACGACGACTACAAAGCCCACAACCACAACTCCAACAACGACCACCACCACCACCACTACCACCACCACCACCACCACTACCACCACTACTACCACCACCACAACCACCACCACCACTACTACTACCACTCCTTCCACAACCCCGACAACTACCACCACAACGGCGATACCCCCCAAAACCAGATATCCACCTGGCAGCACCGTAGTCCTTCAGCCTCGCCCCAGCAAAGGCTTGGTGATCATCACCATTTTGCTGGCCCTGGCACTGCTCTGGACGCTGCTGTGGCTGCTCTGGTGGCTGTGCTGCAGGGTGAGTACACATGCCTGCCCAGGCAGGGCCCAGGTACCACCCACCCAGACCCAGACACATGCACCTGTCCCAGCCCCTGAGCCTGCCTCTGGCCACTAGGCAACTGGCTCCATGGTCATCACAGGAGCCAGCAGAGCCACATACCCTATCCTCCCATGGCTGCTCCTGACACTAGCCTGGCCACCCCAAGGGCCTCCTGCCCCAGTCTGGAGAACCTGGGGCACTGGCGCTCTCACCAAGACCCACCCTGGTTCCCAGAGAGGTCACTCCAGCCCCCATGACCAAGATTGCCCCTCAGCCACCATACTGTGTGGGCTCATGGGGTGACCTGTGTGAGGAGGGAGAAGGAGGAGAGGGTCTGAGGGCCCCAGACAGAAGGGGGAGGCAGACCAGGGAAGATGGATGAGTGGCCCCTGGGTAAGGTGGGGCTTGACATTCCAGCAGGAGGAGCCTGTTAAACAGACTACCTCAAGTATAGGCAACGAGATGGAGTACCTCAGGGCCATGTCCTGCACTACTGCCCCCAACCAGGCTCCTACCAATGCAGCTCTGTTTGTGCGTTTAACTTTCTAGAAAGTCAAGAAGCCACCGCCGCCAGTAAAGGTCAGTGTGGAATTTGGTCTTGGTGTTTGTCCCCTGCCTGGGAAGATCAGGGACCCTCAGCCATGGCACCCTGAGGTCCAGGCCCACTGTCTCCCTCCTAAGGGGTCAGGGGGTGGTCACAGGGCCTGGGACTCTCAGGGACCTCTGGACTCTGGGCCTTGGTGAGGTCACAGCGTGTTGGAGAACCTGGGCAGGCGAGCGGGCTCTGGGATGGTCCCTGCTGACATAGGAGTTTCCTGTCCATCCCGGTGGGACGCATGTAGGTTGCTGAGGGTGGACTAGCATCCCTGGGCTTCATGGCCCTGCTGCCACTACAGGCCTGGGATAAATGTGGGGTTCCAAGGAATTGTTGTCACGGGTAGGTCCTGGCAGGGCTGATGGAAGGGGCTGGGTTAGCACTTGGGGAGGACAGGCATGGGGGTCATGGGCACAATGCATGGGCTGGGAGATGGCAGTGGGAAAGAATAGGCCTCTTTGCACATGCGGTTCTGGAGACTTCTACCGCAAAAGCCAAAGGTAGGCACCCAAAGCAGTCACCTGCAAGTGATGGGGCAGCACAGCCTGCAGGTCTGCAGGTCTGCAGATCTCAGCCAATGAGAATGGTCCTAGGAAAACCAGGAGTATCAGGATGATATCCAGCATCGGGAAGGACCCTATACTGTACTTTCTTTCACTGCACCAGAATTAACTAGCACTGTGCCATGGGTGGGGCTGGGAACCCATTTCGCTGGTCCTAGTAGCAACAGGCAAGGATGTGAATGGTTGTGTTTCTCACCCTGAAGTCCAAGAAAACACCACGTCCACCACCACCTCCACCACCCGTGACGGTGTGCCCCACGGTGATCATCTGCTGCTGTGCCTGCCAGGGGGTATGGGTGAGAGGACCGCAGGTAAGACAGCTCCTCGAGGATGGGTGTGACCCAGGCTGGGCTGAGCCTCTCCCCTATAGCACCTGAGCCTTGGCAGGAGGGCGTGGCTCAGCCAGTACTGGACTGGATCACTGGAATCGCCTGGAAAGCCCCCATATCCACCATGTTGAAGGGACACAAGGATGCAGATTTGCCCTGCCCCAAAGCCCATCCCACCCAGCCCTGTCCCTCTTTGCTAGCACCTAGGCTCTATTCAAGGGCTGACCCGGTGTCATAGCAGATGTCCCCTGCTCAGGCAGCAGCCAGGGACACCAGGACAGGGTCAAGGGATCATAGTGCCTGGCCTTGGTAGGAGTAGACCAGCACCAATTCTCTATAGGATAAGACCCCTCATGTGCTCCAGGGAGCTTCCAGCTCCTCTGCAGCCTCAGAGGGCAGCTGTGGGGCAGCTACCTGTCCCCTGACCATGCTAGACACAGACAAGCCTAGCCACAGTCTCAGGGAGCTAAGCAGCCCACTGCGCTCGCCTGGGACCCAGGCTGCAGGGCCCCACAGGGCTCTCTCTGGCCTGGGAGCTGCTTCCTCTTTGCCTTCCCTGGCTCTCAGACTGCTGCCTGTTTCTTCAGCACAGCACAGGGGCCCTCACTGCTTCTCCCTGAGTCCCCCCAAAGCAGGCCCCTTCCCCTTACTTGAGCTGCAGCCAAGAGCCACGCCCATGTGCACTGTGTGACCTGCCCATTTGTCCCCCGGGTATCCCTCCACCTGGAACCTTTCCCCTCAATCAGCCCTGAATCCCCCACTTCCTGCACCATCCCAGAACTCTACATGGTGTTCAGTGAGCACCCCATAAACACATAGAGCACCAGTACCCTGCCCAGGATGAGGATGGAGATTGGTCTCAGGCTGTCCCAGGGCATGGAAATCTGGGAGCTTTCTGGAGGTGGTGTCTGTTGGTTGCTCATGGCCATATCTGCTTTTCAGGGCAATCTGAATCCCTTGTGCAACATCAACCCTCCAAGCTGTCAACAGCTGCCACTGATGTGGTGTCGGTCCAGAGAGCAGGTGAGCAGGGCATAGGGACTGTCTCCTGGGGTGCAATGACCACTGCTTTTGCTGTTGACACTTGTCCTCTCTTGGTGTGGCTGAGAGCCATGGTGGGCGGGTGCCAAGAGGAATGTCCAGGATGAATTGTTGCACCCTACGTGTGTCCATGTCTGGTCCCTTGGGAAGAAGTGTTAGATGTGTGGTCAGCACTGCATGACTAGCCTGGTTGGGAAGAAAGAAACAGATGATAGCACTGGCATCTTCTTGTCAGGTCTTGACTGTGAGCCTTAAATGTATAGTGATTACGCATGCTCTCATGGGCACCATATGGTATTTCCATACTGCATTTTCTGAGCAGATCACGTGGCAGTAGCATTGACATCTCCTTGTCAGGTCTTGGCTGTAAGCCTTGGGTTCCTCTCTTCCAACTCTGCACAGAACCTATCATAAACTGTTGTGAGTTCTAGGCACCTTACCATGCTGTGGTCACTGCAGCACCTGCTTCTGTCCACTGAAGTCTGGTACCTTTTATTCAACTTCCCCTTATCTCTCTTTGCTTACCCACACTTCCCACATTCTGATCATCACTGTTCTACAATCATATTAGTGTTGCATTTTACTTTAGCTTCCTATCATGAAAGAGACCCCGCAGTATCTGTCTTTATGTGATTTTACCCAATGACATGTTCCCACTCTTCTTTGTAACTAAATAATATTCCATCATGTGTATCTGTACTTATACTTACCACATCTTCTTTATCCAGCCACCTGTCTATGGACACCTAAGTGAATTCCATGTCCTAGGCTATCATAAATAACGTTACAATATTCATGGTGGTGCAAGTATCCTTTTTCTACCCAAGGGTGCCAGAAATATGCTGATTTCATTTCCTCAGAATTGGGGTGGCTGGTTTGATATGGTAGATTTCTTTCTTTCCTTCTTTTTTTTTTTTTAATTTTTGGTTACTGTGAAACCTTCCTACTGTTTTGCATATTGATTGTCCTATTTTGCATTCCCACCAACAGTGAATAAGGGTCTTCTTTTCCCACATCCTTGGCAGGATTTGTATTTTTTGTCTTTTTTCATATTTTTTTTCTGTTTAGGATATCTGCTTTTGTTTTCATCTTCTCTATTTTGAGTCTTTATGGTTTGTGGCTTACTAGATTGATAAGAGTTGATTCTTTTCTAATTCTCTTTCTATATCCACTCTTACACATGTCCCTGTAATGGTTGTGATCTTTGGTTTTTCCTTCATTTAGGAAGGACGGTTTTGCCTATGATCATTTTCCTGATTAGTCATGTTTTTCCATTTGGAACATGGACTCTATCATTCCAGTCCCTCCTGGCCTGTAAGGTTTCTGCTAAGAAATCTTCTAGTCTATTGGGGTCTCCTTTCAATGTGTTTTTATTTTTTACAAATTTCTAGATTTATCTCATTATGTTATGCTTTGAGCATTTCACTTTCACACACAATGGTGAGGGGAAGATTTTAGCTGCCATTTCACTGAATAAATTTTTAAATATATTCTTTCTTTCTTTCTTTCTTTCTTTCTTTCTTTCTTTCTTTCTTTCTTTCTTTCTTTCTTTCTTAATGGAAAAGCGGATCAGATTTATACAAAGGAGAGACAGATAGAAAGATCCACTGATTCACTCTCCAAATGGCCACAATGGCTAGAGATAAGCTGACCTAAAGCCAGGAGGTTTCTGGGTCCCTCATATGGGTACACAGTCCCAAGGCTTTGAGACACCCTCTACTGCTTTCTCAGGCCATAAGCAGGGAGCTGTATGGGAACAGGAGCAACCAGGATATGAAACAGCATCCATATGGGATCTCAGTGCTTACAAGGTCAGTATCTAGCTGCTGAACCATTGCACCAGGCCCCTGAATAAATTTTTAATGCCCTTCTGTATTTCTTAGCCTTATTGTGTTACTCCATTGCAAGATATTAGTTAGGCTCCTTCTCAAGACCTTTGCTCTTTCTCTGTCATGTATTGCTTTCCCGACTTCATTAAACTGTTGATACTCACTTGTATATCACTGAGTTTGCTTATAATCATTTGTTTAACTTCTTCATTTGGATTCTATCCATAATCTTATTTTTGTTTCATTCTGCCCTGAGAACATTATGAAGTTCTATTAGAGGACTTTTCTTCTTGTGTTCCTACATTCAGAGCTGACACCACTTAGATCAGCTATCCCAACACCTGCTGTAAGGAAGGTTTTACAACAAGTGACATCCTTGTGGGGAAGGGTTTTAATGTTCTCAGACTGTATTGAGTGTGGTGGGCATCTTAGTGTGGTCTCCAAGGAGCATCTTCGGTTCTACTTGACAGCTTTGAGTGCAGTATGCATGGCCGGTGGGTGAGAGAGCTCTTCTGACCTGGAGCCCATGTGTAGCAAGTGGAACTCCAGCTGCCCAGCAAGCTGCGGTACACACAGCATTTCAGGTGCAGTGTTCACTTTGTGGCTACTTGGATGATAGTGGATCATCCTCAGCAATGGCTGAAGTTGGCAGACCCACTCCTGCTAAGCAGAGGCATGGATCATAGATGGTCCAACCATGGTTGACCCTATATCATGGAACTTATGTCACAAGCCAGAACAGGGAACAATGAAGCAACAATGGGACAGAGCAACAGCTACCACATTCTACGGGTTAAGGGGATTCTAGCAGCATGGCTCTGCCCTCAATATGTCAATATACAATAGAAGCTTGTGTCCTGGGAATAAAAAAAATAATACCATAAGCTTCATTGAATAGCAGATGCTGGTTGCAGTAGATGGAACATCACTTATAATGCTGGCATTCCATATTAGAGTGCCTTGGGTGGAGTCTTGGCTCGACTTCCTATTCCATCTTCCTGCTATGCCTCCTGGGATGCAACAGGAAATGGCTGAAGTGCATCAGTCCCTGCCAACCATGTGGGAAATCTAGACTGAGTTATTTGGCATTGTGTGCAGGTTGTCCAGCTCCAGTTACTGCAGGCAACTGGGCAGGAATCACTAGATGGAAACTCTTTTTTTCCATTTTCGTAAATCAGTAACTATGTCAATGAATTGTATAAAGGAGGAAGGTTCTGTAAAGGAAAGCCTATAGTCCAATTCCAGGGAGCGCCTAACTTGGCTTGAAGCCTGCGTCAAACAAGGAGGTCGCCTGTCACTAAGCATGTGGACTACCATAGCAGTGGGTGCTGTGAATCACTCCTATTCACACTGGCAGGGCAATGGGGATGCGCCAGGTCAGAAACCAGGGTTGCAGCCACTGGAAGCACTCTGCTCCACTCTCTATGTCACTACCTTGGGTCTCCATGACACCAAGAGTCCCTAACTCCACGTGCTGGGTCCCAGAGCCACTGTATTGAAAAGGTTGCCATTTGCCTCTCTGGTTGTTCCCTGTGGAGGAGGAGGAAGCAAGCACTAAGTAATCCTAGTCAGCATTTTCCGTTAACCCAAATCCTAACTCACAGCAGCATCATCCATTCTTCCAGGTGAGGTACCCAAGTCACAGCTTCCAAACATAAGGACCTGGGTACCATGTACGGGCATCACTAAGACCCCAGGATGGGCAGGTGCTTGGCAGCTGCCATCATTCAGGAAGGAGGCTTCACCAAGATCATGTTTTGGGGCCTACTCCAAGCACCTGACCATACAACTGCCACCTATTTGCCCAATGGAAAGAGCATTCTAGGTCATCTTCTGTCTCTTCTCTTCCTTCCAGGAGAGGTGGCCCAGTCTCACCCTCATGAAGAACCCCTGCAACCCAAGTACGTGCCTTCAGCCCAGCCTGGACAGACTACCCCTCACCTGGTGCCCCCAGTGCCACCACCTCCCAGACAGGTGCTCCAGGCCTTCCTCCAGGCTGCTGCCGCTGCCCCCAGCCCGGGATCGAGGGCTTTGCAGGAACACCTTGTCCCTGCCTCCCCCATAGCCCAACTTTAACACACCCATACCCCACATGAAGAGATTTATTTGCTCAGCAGACCTGACCGTGACACTTACTTTATGGGCAGAGCAGTAAGAACCTGTCGCCAATGGCAAGGGCTTGTCACCCGGGGAGACGCTGCACTGTGTACCTGGTGGGACAGGGCATCTGGTGTTATGGGGATGCTAAGGATGGGTGAGTCCCTGTTGCAGCAGCCCTGTCTGACACTCAGGACTGGGACTCCCAGGGATGTGTGTCACATTCCCCAGGAGAAAAGTCCCCTCCCACATTTGAAACACAAACACAACCCTGTGTCTCCTCCCCAGTGTGTCCCAGAGGCCTCCTTGAGTTCCTCACGCTCAGCTCTCCACAGTCAAGGTCTCCATGTTTAGCTACACAATTTTTAAATGTGTCAGAAGAGGAGAAGGAGGCAGGGTCCCTTCAAGAAACCAGACCTTCTTCCTGATACCCCACACTATTCCCGTGTGCAGCAGAACTCAGGGGATCCCGTCCACTAACCTAGCAAAGGTCAACCTGCTGTGTGTCCTTTGTCACTGTGGAAGGAAGTGTGGCCCACACACACACATGAGTTCAGATGCTGGTCCTCTCACCAATGTGCAGCTCGTGCTACTGCTGGCACCCCGACATGGTCACCTGACTCAGAGCCCTGAGCAATGCAGCTGCTTATCTGGAGTCCTGGTTCTGCCCTGAGAGTAAATGAGACTCCGCACCCTCCCCACTGCCTTGAGGGCCACATTTACGCTTATAGATCTGGAAGGATGTGTGAAGGTCCTAGACACCTGCTCATGGTCTGGAAGCAGTGTTGATTCATCTGGACAGGTCATGTTGACGATATTGTCCCTATGTGCTCAGCCTCAGTGGGCTTGCTGGAATGACAAACCTGTATGCATGTTTGGCTGTTGCCAGACCTTGTCTAGATCAGGACTTTGGCCTTCAAAAACATTCATTCTGGGAGCTTTTTGTTCTGCCCTCCACCGCCAACTCTGTCTTGTCCTATGCTGAGCTTGTCCAGTGTGGGCTCCACATCCAGGTCCTGCCAGGTGTTCCTACCCCCTTGCTCCATAACCCCACTCTGCCCTGTCTGTCTTGCATGTCCTAAGCTGCTACTAGGAGGCTTCTCCTGGAAGTCACAAACTGAAGCCAATGTAAAGTGCAGAAACAGTTATTCTTTGTTTCACTTTTTCTTCTGAAAAAATAAATTTCACTGAGTACAGAAGTCTATGCTTCCATAGAGAATATGCTTCTGTCACTTCTTGAAAATATCATTCAATTGCCTTACAGTTTGGTTTCTGAGGAAAAGTCTTTATTGCTTTTATAATTATTTCTTTGCTTTCTAATGTCTCCTGTTCTGAAATGAAGCTATTGCTAGCACAGGTTCCAGGAGTTTGAGGAGAGTGGGTTTCTTTGTGCTCACTGCTCTGGGATTTGCAGTGTCTTGGATCACTGAGCTTACAATTTTATCAAGTTCAGACATTTTTTGGTAATTATTTCTTTTTTGTGTTTTCTCTTGCACCTCTCTTTTTAATCTCCAAATAAATGCATGTTACAGAGTCAATCCATTATTTTTTGCTTGTTTTTCCTAACTTTAGGGAAAATTTTATTGTCCTTAGATTTATGCTTTACCTAATCTGTTTAGTGTTTAGTGTTGCCAAGTTTGATGCAAATTACATGAAACAGTTGCTAGAAACAATTGAAGCTAAGTTTGTGATTAGTTTCATAACTTCTTTCCCAAGCATCTAGCCAGCCGGGGGTTTTCCACTGTCCCATAGTTCTATATTCAAAATGACTTCAGTGTGGCTCTAGTACATGGCTCCTGACATGGCTTCAGTGTGGCTCTAGTACATGGCTCCTGACATGGCTTCAGTGTGGCTATAGTACACGGCTCCTGACACTTACCTGCTCCTTTTTTGTCATTGTCAGATTTCTCTTCTACAGAGATTCTCCTGTGTAGTATCTTGTTTGGCAAATTCAAAGATGTTAACATTACTCTGAGACTCTGCCCCCCACTACTGGACAGATGGACACGTATGTGGCAGCAGTGCCCAATGCCTAGTTGGAGAGTGTACTCCTCCACATGCAGCCCCAGAGGACAGGGCCCTCATTGATGCTCCAACAGGTGTAAGCAAGGTCACATGTCTCTGCAGTGCCTGATGGCTCATCTGCCTTGGGCCACTGGCCTAACCGCTGGCATTAAGTTTGGCCCTGGAGCAGTCATATGCAGTGATACAGAGGGTCTGTGACAATGGGGGAATAAATGCTCATGGTACAGAGTGGGGTGGGCATAGCATGGCACTGTGGAGCAGAAACGTTCATCTCCTATAGCAAGATGTGAGGGTACCCATGGGTACTCCACAACTCTGTGGGGAGTGCTGTGTGTGGCCTTTAACAGAGATTCATGGGCCTTGGGTGACTTTCCCCCCTCCTCCCTAGAACCTCCATGCACACACACCTTATTAATGAATGGGAAGTGCCGGAATCCAGCTCCAGCTGAGTTCGGAGCTCGAGAAGGGTGTATGGAGTCGGCGGTAAGACAAGACACAGATGCTGTCACTTGGTGCCTTCTTCTAACAGCTCAAGAAGAAGCTGTCCTTTTTATTAGACACATCACAAGCCTCAGCACAAACGTTTGATTTTACTGTCTTTAACTTCAGAACTAAGCCAACATGTACAGATATTCAATTAATTTTTACTTCATGGTCAACCAGGTGCTCTTAAAGAAAATTCTGTAAGTTACTATAATCAGTTTTTTAAAACAAGCCGTTATTCATTATTCAGTAGTGGCCATTGGGTGACAGCCAGGACTCCAAGGCCAAGGCACATGCAATTGCTTGCTAATCAGTAATACATTCCTACTACATTTTATTTTCACAACTTATCTATCATTTAGTGGGAGAAATACATCAAAAGGGAAAAAAACATAATGATCTAGGACAAAAAGTTTCAAACATTAAATCCCCCTACAACTGCAGGCTCTACAACCTCATAAATAATCAAACAATAATCAAAAGTATATCTCTATGATGTTAATATAATCACCCTATACTTCCTCTAGTTAAAAATTATAAAAGTGGCTATAACAGCTATATTTTCAATGCTCCAAAGAAACTGCAAAGACAGACTAGCCTTTGAGATAACAATAATTATAGTTATTGCCATAGCAGTTTCAGCTCTCACTCCCATCACTTGCATTAATATTAAGGCTATTTTATCAAGCCCTTTCCCAGAAGGTGTGTTACATGTCTGGGCCAGATTCTGAGGCAATGGTTAAGTACTCAAAAAGGTGTCCAAAAATGACATGGGCTTAATTGTGCTCCTGTGTGCAAATTGTCAAAGGCCCACTCACCAAGATATTATCAGCGACATTAACTCTCAAGCTCTCATCGGAGGCAAAAGCCATCTCACAGGGGCAAACAACAATGCCTCCATAGGGCCCGGCGCGGTGGCGCAAGTGGTTAAAGGTCCTCGCCTAGCACGCCCGGGATCCCATATGGGCGCCGGTTCTAATCCCGGCAGCCCCGCTTCCCTTCCAGCTCCCTGCCTGTGGCCTGGGAAGGCAGTCGAGGACGGCCCAAAGGCTTTGGGAACCTGCACCCGCGTGGGAGACCCAGAAGAGGCTCCTGGCTTCGGATCGGCATAGTATCGGCCCGTTGCGCTCACTTGGGGAGTGAATCATCGGACGGAAGATCTTCCTCTCTGTCTCTCCTCTCTCTGTATATCCGCCTTTCCAATGAAAAAATAATAAAAATAAATCTTTAAAAAAAAAAAAACAATGCCTCCATAGATTACAGAATTCTTAGCGGGGTGCTTGAGTGTCCATGCAAACGAGGATGAGAGTGTCAGGTGGTCAGAGAGACATCTGCAGGGCCCTGCCAAACAGCTGGAAGCTTCCTCGGCCCTGCCAAACAGGGGAGCTGTTCTCTTCACACCTTCGTGTCATCCACACCTACTGCACGGACCCCAGCAGGGAAGGTGTTGGTACTCAGTGTCTTTGGCCCAGAACTGGGACCCTCCCTGGTGCTCACTCCTGAACCAGAAGAGGATGCTGTAGCTCAGAGGGATTTCAGAGGACATTGCAAGGGGAGAAGTGCTCCCCTCCTCCCATCAGGCTGATGGTAAGTGGCAAGAGCGACTGGAGGGGTGAGTGTCCTCAGCCCTGCCCTGCCCCATAAGGACATGTCTGGTGGCATAGGGCAACAGACTGCAGGGGTAGTGGGAGAAGGGCACTATTCCTCAAGTTGGGGCACCCAGCAAGGGGTGAGGGTGGGATTTTGCATAGTACTCAGTCTCCGTAAGGATGCTAAGGCCCTGGGCAAAGGGAGCTCCTACAGTACATTCTTCAAAGAGGTTGCTGTTGGTGGGCAACCCTACCTTGGGGAAGGACCCCTCACACAGCAATGTCCTGCCATCCCTGCCTACTCACCCAGGCCTCAGAGGTGGGGCCTTCTGGAAGCCTGGGGGCCAGTTGTAGGGCCAGGCTGGCAGGGTGATGGAGCCTGGTGGACAGGGTACAAGCTTCAGGAGCTTGCCCAAGTCCATGGGCACAGTGGCTGCTGGCCTCACTCAAGGGGCTTAGGTCTGAGACTCCTACCCCACTCACCCACCCACCCACACCATGGCTCATGTGCTCCCAGAACCCAGTGTTGCTGAATGCGATAGCCCCCCGACTTGAGCAGTTGAGAACTTCCCAGTTCTTTGGGTGCAGGAGCCCAGTTGACAGCACTGGTGTCAACCCCTCGTGTGCTCCTGAGCCCCTCATGGCTCCTGTGCTTTTGGCTCTGGCATGGCCACCCCAGGAGTCCAGCAGCACCCCATCCTTTCTACAACAGAGGCCTCATGACATCAGGGAAAATCTCCAGGCCTGGCTGCATCCATCCTGCTCCTCCCAGCCCTCTCCAGGCTTCCAGGGACACAGAGAGCCACTTGGCAAGCCCCACCGCCTACCCCAGGGCCGGAGGAGTATGGACTCCATGGCCCCTGCTGGAGGATGGAGCCATGGCAGATCATCACTGTTCAACTGGGTTACGATGAATAACTCAAGCTATTTGGCTGCCTGCAGAGATGCTGCCATCCCAGAGGGGCAGCACATTGAGTTCAGGGCAGCCCACTCTCAGTCCTCATCATGAATGCCCCTGGGAAAATAGCCCAGGCCTGTACATCCTAATGGAGTTCCTGGCTCCCACCTGACCCAGCCCAGTCCCTGAGGCTGACTGGGGAGTGATCCCACAAAAAGGACAAAGTCCCTCCTCCCTTTCTCCATGTGACAAAATAAATAGAGAGATAAATAAATAAATATTTTCTGAAAACCAAGACTTAAGGCACAAAAAGATGCCCTAGGGAAAAAATTATAGCCTATACAAGAAGTAGTTGGGTTTATAAAGCGAAAAAAGAAAAATCAGAGGCTGACCACACAGAGTAAGTGGTATGTCACAGGAGAGGAAATTGCAATGGCCCCAACACATGGGTACAGCTCGCCAATCATGAACAAGTGTAAATGAAGATGCAGTCTCTTCCATGCAGCTTTCACTTGTCCCAGGAAAGGATCGAGCGATGGGATGGGAGCTTGATCTGGTGCTGTTCTCTGTTTTCCTTCTTCACCAATTTATCTTTCTAATAGGCAGAAATATAAATCATGGCACTGCCAAGTGTCTTGAAGCAGACAAAGCAAGAGAACCACAATATGCTGTTGGGGGTGAATGTCAGAGTCCATCAGGAGTGAAGCACCACTGATTGAAGAAGGTCTGTGATGTCAAACACTGTGACAGCCGAGAGCAGACCCTAGACTAAGAAATCCCGCAGCCCAGTGCTTCGTGTGCCTTGGCCTTTTAGCGTTATGCCTACTGACATGTCTGTCTGAGACTTGAATCAAGGAGAAGGACCTGTAGGATGTCACTCGTGTGCACACAGAGAAAGCTAAGGCATTCCCAGCAATGTCTCCAGTGGTCCCCACTCTGACTTTGCTGCCTCCCTCATGAGTGGCAGTTGGGCTGGGACACGCCCACTCTCACACTGGCCACGCCTCCTTCCTGCCTTCCACCTTGGAGAGGCTGTGACCATGGTGATCAGTGGTGTGCAGGAGAGTGAGACTGGGTGGCTTTCGTCGTGATGTCATGAAAGGAAAACCTCACAGTCTTCAAATGCTCAGCTGGGAGCTCAGAGCCCACCTGGACCATCCCTAGTGCCCTGAAGCCAGCACACTGTGGGTGAGCAGCTCCTGCAGCGTCTCCACTGAGGTTCTGCTGAGCCCAGCTGCTGATCACCCTGGCTGTAAGCCCGTGTGTGAGTGGGTGAACCTCCAGATGACCCCAGTCCCCGACCATGGCAGTCCTGTGCCGACTGTGGCCCTCCCTTACCACTCTTCCCTGTCCGTGTGTCTGACCCACAGAGCCTGTGAGCAGAATCAAGTGTCATCTTGGTGTCCCTGAGTGTGGGGTGGTTGTCACTCATCAGCAGACGGGTGACCCTGTCCTGCTTCACAAGGGACTTGGAGGCCACACAACATCTCCTTCTCATCCAGGTGCTTCCAGCCTGAGTGGGCTTCCAAGTTGGCACTTGGGGTCTCCCCAGTTTCAGCACTCTGGACCCCCAGCACCTTCTCCTCCTCACCACAGTGAGTTCTTACCTGCTACCTCCCAGCTGCTCTCTCACTGGTGACAAAAGCCTGAATTTCTCCCAGAGTTTCAAGGGAAACATGAAACATCCTTCCCCTCTTAACCTTACCCTCTCCCTCAGATGGAAGGTATTCCTGGGAAAAAGAGGATACAGGTTTAGAGAGATGAAACAGCTTGCCCAGGAAGTCAGCCAAGGACCAGCCTTGGTTTTACAGCTCCTGATTCCTTGGCTCTCCCTAAGATTTCTTTGGTAAGGCATTTTTAAAAAATTATTTTTGTTGGAAAGGCAGATATAGAGAAAAGGATAGATAGAGAGAAAAGTCTTCCATCTGCTGGTTCACTCCCCAAGTGACCACACTGGCCGAGGATTTAATCGCTGAGCCATCCATCATCTCAGGTCCAAGAGTGTGTGTTCTTGGGTTGGGGACAGGGTACTTTCATATATGAGTGGCAAAATTGCCACAACACAAAGCTGGCCATTTCAACCATTTATAAGGGTACAATTCAGTGTCATCCTGGAGGCCCATCAGCATCCTCCATCTCCAGAACCGCTCCGTCTGAAGCACTGAAACCCAAAAGCCACCCCACCCACAGCCATCTCCCCCAAACCCTGGTCCCTCCCATTATTTTTGCCTTTCATTCGCTTACCTGTTGTGTCACATGTAGGTGGAATCAACCAATATTTGTCGATTTCCATCTGGCCTGTTTCATTGGCCACATTTTCAAGGTTCCTCTGTGTTTTAGCATCTATCAGAACTCCACTCCTTACAATGGCTGAATAACATCTCACTGTATACAAAGCATGTATCCATCAGTTTCTCATTTGCTGGTGGCATTTGCATTGTTTCTGTCACTTGCTTTTGGGGACAGTGAGACCAGACACACGGGTGCATAGTGTGTTTCTATGAGATCCAACTTTTATTATGTGTCCACTAGTGGAATTGCTGAATTCTATGTTACTTCTAGAACAATGACCACACCATGGTTTTACCACTGCACATTTGTGGTATCACTGCATCTGGGACTTGACTCCACCCTTCTTTCAAGCGCCAGTTCCACACATCAGTATGTGGGAAGCTGGACCTCATTTCCCTGGTGACTTGTGAGCTACAGATCTATTTCGTGCCCTTATTACCCACTCCATTAGCGAAGAACTAGTCCTACGCTTTGCTGGTTTTTGAGTTGGTTGTTTATAATTTGTTGTTCAGTTCTAGGAATTTTTAACCCATTCCAGAAATTGAGTCCTTGCTATGTAGGTGATTTCTAAAAATTCCCCTCTATTCTGTGGATTCTGTTTTCATTTTCAAGATGCACAGGTTTTTAATTTGGATGAAGCCAAGGCCACAATTCCCATGGGAGCCATGGGGAGCCACGGAAGGTTCTTGAGTAGGGCAGTGGTGCCTTGAATGCTGAACTCCAGGAAGACAAGAGCATGACTTCAGGTCACATGGATGTGTCCCAGGGCAGATGCAGTGGGGCTGAGCTGGGTGGGGAAGCAGACTTGCTGGAGGAGACCAAGGGTGGGGGCTGGAAGGGAGGCAGTGGCCAGTAGTGAAGTGTGGGGGGGGGGGCAGGGAGGGGGGACAGCTGCCTACAGCGAGAAAATTGTTATGGGAGGAAGGTGACAGATGTGAGGTCAATCGGAGGGTGCTCTCATAGAGAAGTACATGTGTCGTTGCATGTTCTGCTGTGTCTATGTCCGGATGAATCAACACTGCTTCCAGACCATGAGCAGGTGTCTAGGACCTTCACACATCCTTCCAGATCTATAAGCGTAAATGTGACCCTCAAGGCAGTGGAGAGGGTGCGGAGACTCATTTACTCTCAGGGCAGATCACGGATGACTGGGCCACCTTAACCGGGACTCCAGGTGAGCAGCTGCAGTGCTCATGGCTCTGAATCAGGTGACCATGTTGGGGTGCCAGCAGTAGCACCAACACGAGCTGCACATTGGTGAGAGGACCAGCATCTGAACTCGTGTGTGTGTGGGCCACACTTCCTTCCACAGTGACAAAGGACACACAGCAGGCTGACCTTTGCTAGGTTAGTGGACGGGATCCCCTTGGTTCTGCTGCACACAGGAATAGTGTGGGGTATCAAGAAGAGGGTCTGGTTTCTTGAAGGGACCCTGCCTCCTTCTCCTCTTCTGACACATTTAAAAATTGTGTAGCTAAACATGGAGACCTTGACTGTGGAGAGCTGAGCGTGAGGAACTCAAGGAGGCCTCTGGGACACACTGGGGAGGAGACACAGGGTTGTGTTTGTGTTTCAAATGTGGGAGGGGACTTTTCTCCTGGGGAATGTGACACACATCCCTGGGAGTCCCAGTCCTGAGTGTCAGACAGGGCTGCTGCAACAGGGACTCACCCATCCTTGGCATCCCCATGACACCAGATGCCCTGTCCCACCAGGTACACAGTGCAGCGTCTCCCCGGGTGACAAGCCCTTGCCATTGGCGACAGGTTCTTACTGCTCTGCCCATAAAGTAAGTGTCACGGTCAGGTCTGCTGAGCAAATAAATCTCTTCATGTGGGGTATGGGTGCGTTGAAATTGGGCTATGGGGGAGGCAGGGACGAGGTGTTCCTGCAAAGCCCTGGATCCCGGGCTGGGGGCAGTGGCAGCAGCCTGGAGGAAGGCCTGGAGCACCTGTCTGGGAGGTGGTGGCACTGGGGGCACCAGGTGAGGGGTAGTCTGTCCAGGCTGGGTTGAAGGCACGTACTTGGGTTGCAGGGGTTCTTCATGAGGGTGAGACTGGGCCACCTCTCCTGGAGGGAAGAGAAGAGACAGAAGGTGACAGAAGATGGATTTTCCATTGGGAAAGAAACCAGGCAGCGTTGGTGTGGCTAGTTGAATGAGGCAGAAGCATCAGGACCCAGAAGTTGGATGTTGGTGTGGCTCCTGCTGGATGCCTCCTTCCTGGCAGGGCAGCTGTCAAAGCCCAGTGGTATGAATTACAGCCTGAAAGAAGTCCTGGACATAATGCTGAGAACCTGTAGCCTTCACCACTGTCAGGGTGCCGGGGATTTGGTTCCTGTGGTTGGGGAACTTGGACTGGGCCAATGATGTGGGATTGCCTTTGGCCAAGGACTGAAGGTGCTGTAGTTCGGAGAGGAATGTAGTTCCAACAGTATCCATTAGAGGGAGGCAGAGGAAGGCTTTTGGATAGGGGAGATGGCAGCCCTGGGACCAGGATGCCAGCCAGGAGACAAGGGGATTTACTACACCACTGGCTTCGTTCCTGGACAAAGGGGCCAGGATATAAGAAGTGGAGGCAACTCTAGAGCTGAAAAAGACAAGAAATCCAGATGTCGCAGATTCTCAGCTGGGAGCTGAGACCTTGGGGCCTGCTTGGTTTCTGCTCTGAGGCTTACAGAAGCAGCCTGCCCCTGACAGATGCAAAAGATGCAGCCAGCAGGATGATCAGGCTGGACCCAAGGGCTGCATACTGTGCTATGGACTAGCTAGATTTGAAACCAAACGGAAGTCAAAGGTACAGTGAAAATGTTTACCTCCTTGCCCTTGTCTGAGCTGTGCAGGGCTGCCAGCCTTCAAGTGGGGACTGAGGCAGCCCCGTTAAGAGCCACAGAGACATCTGTCCTGCACTGTGTCTGGTGGTGTCACTTGGAAAGGCTTGATGCCTGGGGCACTGTCCACCCTAGGCCTTTCCAGTACTGCCTGCCTAAGGGCAAGCGCAGAGGATGGGGGCTCGTTCCTCCCTGCCTCCCCCAGGGGAACTGTGATGTGTAGGGGTTGGCTGAGCTACTTCCAAGAAACTGCAGGAACTGGGGTTCAACCCAAGAATGGCTGTGGATCCTCTAGCATCCCATCTCTTCCCAACCCCTGCACAGTTTGCCTCTTTGGTGGGGACATGGCTACCACACAGGTGCCACCTCGGATGTGGAATCTTCCACTCCTACTCCCAAGCTACAGAGGCCTGCGGTTGAATGTGGTGTCAGCCCTGGGCTTCTGCTTCTGCTGTCTGTGTTGCAGCTGTGAAGGTGCCACTTGCAACACCTGAATCAGCAAGGTAGGTGAACACCATGAACTGGCATGACTATGTCATATGGCCTTGTCCTGCCCCTGTCTGAACTCCAGCCCACTGAGCCCATAGTCAACATTCCATAGCAGGGCCTGCAGCCTGGTCCTGCCCATGGATTCCGTGGCACATGGGCCTGAGCAGCTCCCCCTCTATTCAGGCCCACTCTTCCCAGTACATCTGGGGTCTCCCCAATCCTTCCTGGGTCTGTGTGTCCTGAGTCAAGCATCCTCCCATCTCATGGGCAGAGCTCTGCTGGGACCAAGGCCAGGAGAAGGCCTTTCCCACTAGTCCCTGCTCTCCTCTGTCACCTGCTAGCCTGGGCAAGTGCATTGGCCAGTGCAGCCCCCACATGCACCTTGGCACTACACACCCTCCAGACCCCGCCTGCATCTGTATAGAAAATTTCAAGTCCATGGTCAGGCCAACCAGGAAAAGGCACTCAGGGATGGAGGACTGAAACCTTGCACTGCTGTAGGGGACCCAACATGGGAGACAACAGGAAGAGTGGGACTGAGGCAAGTTCAAGTCCAGCTCTAGGAATTGCACATGTTGAGACGTGGGACAAATCACTTAGGCCCTCTGTGCTTCAGGCCCCTCAGGAGACTGGGCACACAGCATCAATTGTTGACATTCTGTGAGGATTATGAAGGTGCCCACAGGGACACCTGGCTCACAGAAGGGCTGGGACAGCCCAAGAACGACTGTCAAAACACTGTGGCTTCTGCTCATAAATGGCAAGGGCGTGACAATGGAAGGAATTTCCATTACTTGGTAAGCTGGCCGGGGCTGACCACACAACACCTACATACAACCACACACAGCACAATGCTTTTGAAAGTTAAGGAATAAGCATTTTTTAATGGACTCAAAGTCATGGCATTAAATCGGATTTACTGGCATCCCATGCTCCTGAATCAGAAATGATCCCCAGGAGGGAGGCAACCTCATAACCACGCTTGTGGTCTGAACTGTATTGTACAGGGGCTGCCCGGAAGGGCACAGGGGACACGTCAACAAGGGAAGAGTCCTGGGGATTCGTATTTCCTTCTTCCTCTGTCAGCTCTAACTTCAGCCCACTGCAGTCATGCCCTGCACGCACCCTCGCTTCCCTGCTGCTAGGATTTCCCACCTCCATCTCCATGGCACCCGCCCACCATGGCTCTCAGCCACACCAAGAGAGGACAAGTGTCAACAGCAAAAGCAGTGGTCATTGCACCCCAGGAGACAGTCCCTATGCCCTGCTCACCTGCTCTCTGGACCGACACCACATCAGTGGCAGCTGTTGACAGCTTGGAGGGTTGATGTTGCACAAGGGATTCAGATTGCCCTGAAAAGCAGATATGGCCATGAGCAACCAACAGACACCACCTCCAGAAAGCTCCCAGATTTCCATGCCCTGGGATAGCCTGAGACCAATCTCCATCCTCATCCTGGGCAGGGTACTGGTGCTCTATGTGTTTATGGGGTGCTCACTTAACACCATGTAGAGTTCTGGGATGGTGCAGGAAGTGGGGGATTCAGGGCTGATTGAGGGGAAAGGTTCCAGGTGGAGGGATACCCGGGGGACAAATGGGCAGGTCACACAGTGCACATGGGCGTGGGTCTTGGCTGGAGCTCAAGTAAGGGGAAGAGGCCTGCTTTGGGGGGACTCAGGGAGAAGCAGTGAGGGCCCCTGTGCTGTGCTGAAGAAACAGGCAGGAGTCTGAGAGCCAGGGAAGGCAAAGAGGAAGCAGCTCCCAGGCCGGAGAGAGCCCTGTGGGGCCCTGCAGCCTGGGTCCCAGGCGAGCGCAGTGGGCTGCTTAGCTCCCTGAGACTGCGGCTAGGCTTGTCTGTGTCTAGCATGGTCAGGGGACAGGTAGCTGCCCCACAGCTGCCCTCTGAGGCTGCAGAGGAGCTGGAAGCTCCCTGGAGCACATGAGGGGTCTTATCCTATAGAGAGTTGGTGCTGGTCTACTCCTACCAAGGCCAGGCACTATGATCCCTTGACCCTGTCCTGGTGTCCCTGGCTGCTGCCTGAGCAGGGGACATCTGCTATGACACCGGGTCAGCCCTTGAATAGAGCCTAGGTGCTAGCAGAGGGGGACAGGGCTGGGTGGGATGGGCTTTGGGGCAGGGCAAATCTGCATCCTTGTGTCCCTTCAACATGGTGGATATGGGGGCTTTCCAGGCGATTCCAGTGATCCAGTCCAGTACTGGCTGAGCCACGCCCTCCTGCCAAGGCTCAGGTGCTATAGGGGAGAGGCTCAGCCCAGCCTGGGTCACGCCCCTTTTGCAAGAAATGCCTCACCTGCAGCCCTCGTTTCATGCACATCCCCCGGCAGGAACAACAGCAGATGATCACCGTGGGGCACACTGTCACGGGTGGTGGAGGGGGAGGCGGAGGACGGACCCTCTTGGACTTCAGGGTGAGAAACACAACTGTTCACATCCTTGCCTGCCATTGTTAGGGACCAGAGCCTAGAACCCAGGGATGCTCATCCACAAGACCAGTTCACCTGCAGCAGCCTATGCCAAACTCTTTGGGATGACAGGAAGCTCCTATGTCAGCAGGGACTATCCCAGAACCTGCCCGCCCACCCAGGTTCTCCAATGCGCTGTGACTTCACCAAGACCCAGAGTCCAGAGGTGCTAGGAGCATGGAGGGAGCTGTCTGGGACATCCCTGAGAGTCCCAGGCCCTGTGACCAACCCCTGACCCCTTAGGAGCAAGACAGTGGGCCTGGACCTCAGGGTGCTGTGGCTGAGGGTCCCTGATCTTCCCAGGCAGGGGACAAACACCAAGACCAAATTCCACACTGACCTTTACTGACGGCGGGGGCTCTTCGCGCTGTAAAATTAAAGACACAAAGGATCTCTGTGGGCCTTTATGGGAGCCTGATCTTGGGCAGCAACACATGATGCAGCCTTAGGAACATGTGTCTGGGTGCCCCTTGCCTGTGGCACTGTGCCTGACACACTCTACCTCGCAGCTACAGACTGTTGCCGAGTAGGGAGCTGCCTGCTCTTTCTGCTCTTGGCTGACCTATTTTGTCCCTTCCCTCCTGCAGGCTTCCTTTCTTCTGCCTGTAGCAGTTTCCTAGAGCCTCCACCCCGGGACCTAGCCTCTTGGCTTTTGCTCCTGCCCTGCTGTACCCAGGGGCCTGGCCAGAGCCTAGCACAATGACCTTCCATCATCACGCCCCGATACGGGGCTCACAGTCGCTCGGGGGAATAGCTGGCAGAAGCTTCATTGTTGCTCAGTCTAGTATCCAATGCATTTTGGTACTGGGCACTGACAGATGAAGCAATGATGGAAAAATTAGGAATGTGGGAACAAGGAGACCCCTAGGGGCCACTCACCCTCTCTGGTGTGCCTCCCCCTTCCATCTGTGTTCTTTGGACCCATTCCTCCTCCCTTCCCAAATGGGTCACCCTATGAGCCCACACAGTATGGCGGCTGAGAGGCAGTCCTGGTCTCAGGGGCTGGGGTGGCCTCTCTCTCTGGGAACCAGGGTGGACCTTGGGCCAGAGCGCCGGTGTCCCAGGCCAAGTCCCTAGGACCAGGCTGGCGCAGGAGGCCCTGGTGGAAGGTGGCCTAATGTCAGGAGCAGCTGTGGGAGGATAGGGTGTGTAGCTCTGCTGGCTCCTGTGATGACCATGGAGCCAGTAGGCAAGTGGCCAGAGACAGGCTCAAGGGCTAGGACAGGTGTATGTGCCTGGGTCAGGTGGATGGGGCCTGAGCCCTGCCTGGGCAGGCTTGTGTACTCACCTTGTGGCGTGTCACCCAGAAACAGCACAGCAGCAAAAGGAACAGTGGAATGGACAGCCCGATGGGGATATAGATGAATTCGCCATCGTCTACAACGTCTGTGAAAATTGTGATGGGCGGCAAGGCGGAGGTGGTGGTGGTGGTAGTGGTGGTGGTGGTGGTGGTGGTGGTGGTAGTGGTGGTGGTAGTGGTGGTTGTGGTTGGGGTGGTGGTTGTGGTGGTGGTGGTGGTGGTGGTTGGGGCAGGGGTGGTAGTGGTGGTGGTGGTAGTTGTGGTGGTAGTGGTGGTTGTGGTGGTCGTGGTGGTGGTGGTTGTCGTGGTGGTAGTTGTGGTAGTTGGAGAGTACTGCAGGAGGAAGAACTCCACTGGGCTCAGGCGGCCATGGCAGGGGGTAACCAAAAGCCTGGTTGCATTCTCCCCAGCTTCCCCACTCTGGCATACCCATCACCCACTCCCCCTTCTTGGGAGAGAATCCACAAGGTTAGGGGTAGGGTCCAGACCCAGTGAGTGACAGATCACCACCAACTATCCCCCTCCTGCTCATGGTTGATCTGTCCCAGCATGGAAGGCCCATGAGCCCTATCCCCAGCTATCACTGCTCCTTGGTAGTCATTGCAGGGCTTAGTGAGCACCTCCAGCTTCAGGTTCTCTTAGAGGTGTAGGTCCAAGGATGGGGCTGGAGATCTAGGACTGGATCCCAAGGTCTGTCCTTCACATGCTGGCTCAACAGCATTGAACTCCCCATGTACCTCCCATTGGCATGGGAACATGGATGAACCCCCACCCCTGTGGGCACCTGTGACTGTGCAGAGTAACAGAAAGGTCATGCCTGACCTTCACATCAAGCACCTGTTGGCTCCTCCCATAAGCAGGTGCGCTGTGCTGATAGAATAGGCCACAGAGGGAGGTGGGGAGCAGGCAGAAGAACCAATGCCTGAGACACAGGCTGGTGACAAGCAGCAGCACAGCATGGCTGATGGGGTGGCATGGTCTGGGCTGGAGTCATGGGGCTGGGCCGGGGTTGGCTGCAAAGGGTGCCTGTGATTGGCCTGAGTCGCTGTATTGGACACACAGGTGAGTTCTTTCACAGCTCAGGGCATCGGGAAACAGACCCAGGGGGAGGACTGTTACAACCTTGGGTTTTCACACTCTGGGGCCTGACATGAGGTGCTGGTCATGGAGGCCTTTCTCTTCCTCCAAGGTCTGGTCTTCCATACATAAGTGGTCCTGGGGCTCAGGTGTGGGCAAGAGAGGAGAATTTGGAGGGGCAGGCACCTGTGCAGTGATACCAGCCTTCCCAAGTGCACCTGTCTGATCTAAGCCCTGCCCCATGCACCTGAGGACTGCCCTTCACCAGCAGGAGGGAAACTCCAGTCTGAAGGGCAGAGTGGCAGGAGGCATGGTAGGGAGCCTCAGGGAGCAGGGGACGCAGGCAAGAAGCACCAGGCAGGTGACCAGTGACAGCAGGAGTTTGTCCTCTGTGTGCAGCTTACTTGAGAGAAGGTGAGGAGCTAGATGCACAGGTGGTACTCTCTCAGAGATACACACTCCCTGGATGCAGCCTCCTTGTTAGAGCCTCCACATGCCCTATGTCTTGGACATACCACCCAAGCCCACATGCACCACCTTAGCTGGAAAACAGATGGAGCCACTTTCTGGGTCTGCCCTGGGACGCCCTTGCCTCTCTCTGGCCTCCCCATTCGGTCATACCCCCTTCACTCACGCATTTTTTGCTGGTGACGTTGAGGTTGTTGCTGATGAACTGTTGCCCATTGTCGAGGCTGACTTCAACAGTAAGCATCCTAAGTCCCAGACAGGTGCCGAGAATGAGAAGCAGGTTGGGAAGACATACAACCTACCACGCTCCTTAGTGAGATGTTACCCTTTGGACACTGTGCAGTCAGGGCCACCAAGAATGGACCATGGTGGGTCATGGGGATCTCATCCCCAGTGGAGCAGGCTGTTGAGTGGCTTTTGTGCCTAAAGCCATTGTGGCCAGGGGAAGAGCCGGGAAGGGCTGCTTGGGGTCCTCTTCCTTACTCTTCCCTTCTTCCCAGGTGTGCTGACTTAGCTGTCAGGGGCGGCTGGAGCACCCACACCATGTATCCCCAATAGTGGCCAACACTGACCATCAGTCTCCTGTGAGGTCTGCATGCACTTACTGCTTTGGCTGCTTTATAACTGGGGCATCACAAATTATCTGGTCTTCAGTCACACTTAAGGGTCTTACATCTAAAAAAAATCATAGACAAAGCATGTCAACATGCATGTCCTTCCACTCCATCACACTGTGCTGCCCTGGGCCAGCAGAGTCACACCGAGCCAATGACCTACTTGTCCTCCCCACCTGCCTCTGCTGCTCACAGGCACCTGCTGGGCACGGTAGGGCCCCAGGCACCATGCACTGTGTGCTGCTCCAGGAGGAAGCCCAGCCAGGGAGGGAGTCACTGGTAAGAACCAAGGGTGACAGGCAACAGGACAAGGAATAGAGCAGCACAGATGCCCACAAAGGACAACACAGTGATGAGGATGAGTGGAGGGAGGGACTGGGAACTGAGAGGCAGTGGCAGCTGTTGGGTCATGGGTGACCAGCTGCATGTGTGTCCTGGAGAGAACTGAGCATCTATGTGTGAGACGATACAGCACCATGAGCTGCTTCCACTCGCTCTGCATGGAGGGTGTTGAGACACGGGGTGGGGGTTGGTGACTGCAGGAAGCAGGTGAGCCATGGACATCACACAGTTCCTGCTGTTGTGGGCACTGTGGACCACAGCCAGTGACAAGCAGTTGAGTCTGAGGAGGTGAGGGTGGAGCCAGGGAGTCAGTCTGGAGGTGCATTCTGAACTGTGGAGTGGCCTGTGCCAAGGCCCTGAGGCAGCAGTGACTGAGCTGTCTTGGGAGGAAAAGAAGTGAGCCAGGATGGGCGGGTGGGGTCACCCTGGATCAGGTTTTACTCTGAGTTTGTGCTTCTCTCTGGGTTTGCTGGATTCCAGACAGAGACTGGCCAAGACACAGAGGGACATGCACAGGGCTGATGTAGGCATGAAGCTCACAGCAGAGCAGATGGGTGGAGATGATCCTCATCACGTCTCGCCTCCACTTGAACGGTCTTCTTCATCCCGTCCAAGGGAAATTCAAAGCTCACTGAGACACCTGACTGCATCGCCTTTGATTCAGAGACAAGGGCTAAAGTTTGTATTTATTCTTTATCCTATCTTCACATGTTCTGATGGTGTCTCCTTCCTCTTCTAATGGAATGTTAAAGTCTAACTTGCATTTCAGATGGCACTTCTACTTTGTCTCTAAGGCTCTTCCTTCCACCCTGGTTCGTGAGACTCAACTGTGTGTTCTAACATGTGAACCTCAGAGGATCAGGAAAAATGAAAGCAAAGGTTTGTTAAATGAAGGCTTGGTCACCTGCGTGGGATGCTCAGGCTGCCCATCTGCCTTAGCAGGAGAGATCCTGTCGTCGGAAGCTCAAACCAGTGTAGGAAGGGGGTGGGGAAGGGCAGGTGCACCCTGCCCGTAGAGGGAGGCAGCAGCTCACCTCCGGCTGGGCACAGGTTCCAGCATAACCAGGATTATGGGAAAGGAATGTTCAAACCACTATTGACCAGTGAGCATCTGAACATCACTTACCACAATCAGGATCTTCCGTAACAAACACAGAAAAACACAGCTTTAACCTCTCCTGGCTTCAAGGTGCGCTCTGTTTTCCAAAATGTCACTTCAACCTTTAAAATGGCATTATCCATCCCCATCAATCATCTCAACTCCAGCAATGAGCAACTGGACATGGCCACTTTAGGCTCAGACACTGACCAAGAATAGGTGGCAGTCTGCAACTGGGGCTTTCCCAGGGAACAGGGCAGATGGTCTCTGGTGCTGGCCCAACTTAGAGTCAAAACCAGTGACCCCAAGAACACCCACAGGTCCCCTATGGGATCTTCTGGAGGCCCCTCCTGGAGGCTGGTTGGGTCCCACCTTCCCCAGCATCTTTTACCTTGAGGAGGCAGAGAGCCCTGGCATAGCATCCTGGGGATGCTGTGATGTGCCTGACCAGGCTCAGGGACCTGGGGCTGCTGCTTTTCCCAGCCATCCAGAGAAGGGAGAGCTGAGGACAAGGTCAACACCATGCCATTCTTCCTGAGGGCCAGGTCAGTGCTACTGGATGTTCTTCGGAGCCCTGGGTCTTATCACAGCCTCACTTTCCAGGTGCAGATTCCCTTCCAGTGTCCGCCCAAAACTGGTAGCAAGGACCGGGAGGGTGGACTAGCACTGGGACATGTGACTCTGATACTCGGAGCAGCGACTTACAGACAGGCCTGTTTCTGCCTAACTTGAATTTGCAGATGACTCCTTGTCCGGTGTTAGTGAAACGTCCAATAACAGTCACTTTGTGGCGGGCTGCAAGCAAGAGTTCCAGTGTCACTCAGGTCTCAGAAGCCCTCGTGCCCATCCCAGCACCGAGGTCCACAGAGCTCCTCCTAGAAGCAGGTGCCTCTGTTGCTTTCCTAACAAAATCCTCATCTCATGTTGCTTGAATGTCCAAGAGGAGGTTTTGGACTGGGCTGGAGTTTTGGGCTCCGGACCCTCCTCCCACAGACCCTGACCCAGAGCCCCGTGAAATTCTCTCTCCAGGCTCTGTCCCCCTGGTGCTCCCTAAGGTGATAGAGCTACAGGTGGTAGTGTTCAGCCTAGCCTTGTGATGGGAGTCCCAGCAGCAGGAATGGAGATACAGCAGCCCCTGCTGGCCCAGGAGCACAGGCCAGAGTGCCTGTGGGGTTCACAACCCTGTGGAGCCTGCACAGCTCGTGGGTTTCTCTGTGTTCACAGCCTGAGAAGTCCCCAGGAACAAGGCCAGGTTGGACACAGGTGAGTTAAGATATTAACCCACACCTGCTAGAGGGAGGATCCTGTTTGAGCTGTAGATGCTGAGACCACAACCTGGGATGTGCTACCTCCCTGCTTCTTTCTTGTCCTCCAAAGACCACACCCACCCAGCCTCAGGACCCTCAAACATTTCCCCACATGTGGTATGTCCCTGTCTCTGAGTCAGACCTGTGGGAGGCACAGGGAAGGTGGAGGAGCAGGAATGGACAGGATGGTGCTGGGTCTTCCAGTTACAACCCCAACTCCTTCACCACTGCCCCCTGGCCCTGCTTTGCCCCATTTCCGAGGTCCACCAGTGTAAGGGCAGAACTGGTGTTTGTGTGCAGGAACCTATCACCTGGGCTCAGCTCCCCAGGAAGGGGCTGCCGAGGGGTGGGGTAAGAATGGGGCTGAATCAGAGCAACATGGGGGGGCAGGCTCAAAAGGAAGGCACCCCAGGGGAGGGGCCTCTTCCCCAGCCATCTCACTTAAGGCCCCCCAACTTGTACCTCCTGGGGAAGTAGGTGGGGAACCCAGAGCCAAAAAGCAGCTGGGCTGAGCATGGTTCCCAGTGGGAGAGGAGACTGACAGCTCCTTTCTCCCTGTGAACCGCTGAGGGTGGTGGGAGCTGTGTGGCCTGAGCTTGTGCAGGCTTCCTCAGCAAAGGAGAGAGCCCAGCTCCCAGGGGCTACATGCACCATGGCCCTCTGCATGGATGCCTCTGAGCAGGTTGTGCAGCTCCCTTCGTGTTGCTAGCATGTGTCAGAGGCAGTGTGACCATTCTCTGTCTCCATCCACTGAGGGATGGCCTCAGTCTTGGCGCCATTTTGCTCTTGGACAAACTGCTTGGATACTTTTGGAACTGACTCAGCCTTGGGTGTCTTGGATGAGCCCTACTGGCTTCGCTCACCCTGGCCTGTTTGGACTGTTCCTGCCCATTGTAGGCTGCTTCCTCCCACTGCCTGCTGTTTCTTGTATCCATTCTCAGTGCATAGGGTATGTCTTAGCTTTGCCAGGAAACTTTGTGTGATGAGATTAAAGTGACAGCCAACTTCGCTCACATGTAACCTCCCCCTTCCCACAAATACAGGAGGTACTTCTAAAGGTGCATGGAAAACAGGATTTAAAGATAAATTTCTTTTGATGCAAAAGGGTTGAAATGAGATCTATGCATACTTGAGGTCTTGGAAAAGCTCATAAAAATGTGCATTACGTCAAAGCTTGCATGGATCTCAACAACGCTGGCATCCAAGTGAATTCAGATTCCGGTTCTGTTTTCCCAGGAACTTGATTTTGAAGTCCCTGGTTACAGTTACTCCAAGCTCCACAGCTGTACATATGAAAGCTGCACATGTCCCTGCTCCAGGTGCACTCACGCACACGCATGTCATGTTTCCCATGTATGCAGATGCCCATACACACCCTAAATATGCTCAGCAAATATCAACTCACAGTGCTTCCATCATCCTCCAACAGACTACACACACACACACACACTCAAGACACACACATACACAAGGGCACAATCTCATACCCATTGCCATCTACCATACTTTGCACACACAGGCAGCCTCCACCCACACGTGCATACAACACACACACACACACTACACATCACAAAAGACAAGCACATCCTGCACACACTTACCAAACACTACTTAAGTCACACAATCCACCTACATGTGCAACTCACCTCACACACATTGCACCCAGCATTACCCCTGCTGCGCACATGGCCTCTGCCCCCAGCTCTTACCCTCTGCGCACACAACGTTCTTGAGAAGACGCAGATTTGGAGGGCAAATGTTTTTAAGGACCTGGAAGGAAGATGGCGGGGTGCAGGCAGTGAGACCCTCAGGACAGCAGCAAGAAGACTCAGGGCCTGCTCCCTCGTAGCCCCACTCACCTGATCTGCGATGGACACCAGGCGGTCATATCCCTCACCAGGAAGCATGAGCGTTTCTTCTGGTCTGGTTGCCAAACTTGCGATCTAAAGAGATACCAAGATTGTTTTCCTGCCCCCAGCCTGGGGCTTGGTGAGGCAGCAGGGTCCCATGCCCAGGCCAGTATCTGCCCTCCAGGTTAAGGATAGTAGAACACCAGGATGCAGGGCCAGACCCCAGCTGGTGGTAGCAGGAAGCCCTCCACCCACAGCTCCCCACTATGGGGTTTGAGCCTAACTTAGGTGAAATTTCACTTCTGGGTGTCTCTTGCCCATCCTGTCTGGTATGAATCAGAATAGCCCCCTCCTCCCACTGAATGAAGAGGCCACGGGGGAGGCCCCAGGCACCATCTGGCAACTTGTGCTGTTACCTGCTCATCGGTAGCTTCGTCAAAGCCCACAGAATAGACAGTTGCCCCCAACGACTGACTCTCCATGACCTGGGAGACAGAAAGTGGGGAGGGTGGATCTCCACACACCAGAAGAAGCCCAATGCCCGTGCCTAAGGACTGTACTCACTTTTGCCTTGAGTTTCTGGAAAAACATATCAGGCAAAGCTTGACTCATAAGGTTGATGATCACGCTGGGCCCAACGACCGCTGAGAAGCCATAAGTGATCAGGTCAGCCAAGGCTCCAGCAGGGCCCTTTGCCCACAGCTTCAGACTGCCCCAGACTGCCGGAGTCACACCACCCACATGCAGGGAGGGCGACAGGGGTTCCCATGCCTCACCCTCCTGGGAGCCCCTGCCTACCCAGATCCCAACACTCTCCCCCACACACAGCCCCCAGTGTGAGAAGGGAACTTGGCCCAGACCCCTCCTACAGAGCATCTCACTAAGGTGACTTGAACTCCACTGTACCCTAGGCTGGACAAGCCTGGCTGCAAGAGCAGCTCATGTCACTCCTGGACAAGCACCGGAAGGTCATGGAAACAGGAAGGGGCAGCCAGAACCTCCTGGGTACTGCAGGCCCAGTGCAGGTCAGGTTCTGGCTTTGGGCTCTGGGCTCTGGGAACAACCGCAGGGATCCTGGGGGCATCCTTGGGCCCAGAGGTTCAGGACACTGGTCAGCAGTGCTCAGGCAGGGTGTCCCCGGGTTCCATCTGTCCACCCTCCCTCCTGCTCCAGGCCCTTCTCCTTCTTGACATGCTCTGGGAGCCACGGAGGTAGGGGATGGTGTCAGCTCTGGGTGGGGAGACCTGGACCCAGGAGGTAGGGGCCCTGAAGAAAATGAGTTAGGGAGAAAGACAAAGAGGAGGAGGATGAGGAGGAAGGCTATGCTTTCCACACAGGATCCTCAGCCTGCTCAAGGCTGCCCAGCACTGTTCTCCCTTCCTGCTACTGGTCCCCCATGGAGGCCAGGCGCCTCCTGCCCACTCACGCCCATGGACATGCACACTGCCTCCAAGGCCTGCTGTGGGCTATGCTGGGGCTCAGAGAGACAGCGGGGAACTTGAGGCTGGGAGGCAGGGTTGGGGGGAGGGGCCTGCTCCAGAAGCCAGAGACAGGGAAGGCCCAAGGAGGCTCCCTATTTGCATCTCTCCACGGGCAACACCTTGCTCTAGAGTCCCCAGGCAGCTTACGTTCGTTTTTGGCTTTTATGATCTGCTTATTGATCTGCAGAGAAATGAAGATGTCATTACAGGAAGACAAGGCAATGACCCCAGGAATGCTCTCAGATCCCAGAACCACAAGTCTGTCCCCACCCTCTAGTGGCCTGTACCTTAGCCAAACCTAAGTCTGCCAGCGCAGAGCCAGCCCTGACACTGTACTCAAGTCTTCTCAGGCCCCTCCGGATTTTTTCCCTGCAAAGAAAGCAGAAGGAAGAGTCTGTAATGAGACAGCTCTCAGCGGTGCTGCAGCCTTTGTGCCTGGGGAAGCTGGGGCAGCAGAGGGCGTCCTTCCAGTCAGCCTGTCACCCCTCCGCCCCCTGGTCTACCACTGACCTCTGTCCCTGACTCCATTCCCTTCCCACTTCCCTCTGCAAAAGAAAGTCAGATATGTGCCTGCGAGGGAGCCAGGGCTTCGTGACCACCTCTGCTTTTGGATCTGGAAGATTCAAGCTGAAAGTAGTGGCCTGTCAAGGGTTGTCACACCCACAGGATGACAGATGGCCTGAGGACAGGACTAGGACAGGCAAGAGGGGCCTCCTGGAGTTTAGGCTAATCCCACTTGACATGGCTGAGCTGGCAGAGTCCAGACCAACTAGAGCCTGGAGCATGAGGTGGCTTTGCGCTTTGGGTAAGGACAACCTGCCAGCAGCTGAGCTGTGAGGTGCCCAGGCCAGGCCCTCCCCAGGCACTGGGGAGTGCAGGCACCAGCTCAGCCTGCAGAAGCCATCCCAGCCTAGCCCTACTGCCTCCAGCGGGGCTAAACAGCTCCTTCCTAGGTTCTGTTTTTCTCTCTCCCTCATCTACAGAACACCAGCACTCCCAAACCTAGGCTGGGCAACCTACTCCTCTTCCCACTGGAGGTGGGCTGAGGGAGTGAGCCATGGGTGGGAAGGGGTGGGGATATCCCTGGCTAGCCCACTCTGTGCTGATGGGCTCCCCCACTACCCATTAGAGAGACCCCTACCCCATCCCCTCTGAAGTCCCAGGCACACCAGGCCTGCTGGGGGCCACAACCCCACTGACCTGTCTGAGGTGAGCTCCAGGATTATGTTGCCTTTACAGCAATAAGTTACAAAGGAAACCCGCAGCTTGGGGCTGGGGAGAAAGCACAGGATTGTGACAGAACAGCCGGCAGCCTGCAGGGGCCTGCTGACTCCCCTGCTGCCTCCAAGCCATCCCTCTGGGGCTCCCTGCAGCATCCCATGCCTGGGTGGAGTTAGTGGCTGATGCACCTGGAGCCCCATGGATGGGAGTGTATCCAGAGGGCATCCTGCTTTGCCCCTATTCCCACCAAGCTCCAAGAGACATCCACAGCCACATCCAGCACACACAGTATACAGGTACACAAATGACAAACAGAAATGTGGGAGCACATATAAGAGTACCTGTGATGACACAGACACTCAGGTGAGGCACCAGACACATAACATATGAGAACATGTACTGAGCGCATGAGATTGCACACAGCATATGTGACGGCACAGACAGAACAAGTGACATGGTTCACAGAATGTGATCACACACAAAACATGAGAAAGCACAGAGAGTACAGGTGAAGACATAGAACATGTGATCACATGCAAAGCATGAGAGAACACACAGAACGTGTGATGATATGAGCAAACACGGAGACTACGTGGGGGCACAGACTCAGGCACTTCTCCCTGAGGGAGTCCCTCCACCTGGCCTCTTGTTAACTGCTTTGTCCTCCTCCCATCTCTAGGAATCCTCTCCCTCTAGGCAGCTACACACACACACACACACACACACACACACACACACACACACACACACACACGCACGGTGTCCACTCCATACATCTGATTACAGTCCCGCACTGTTCTGGGCTGCTAAACCCATAGCATGGAAATGCTGTGATCTGCCAGGCAGAGGCCAAGTCACCCTGGAGCCCAGGGAAACCCATTGTGTTAAGAAGCAGTACTTTTTGGTGACTTTCTCCACAACCTTCTTCACAAACTGGTAGACAGGCTCCCAGTCTCTCAAATATGAAGATCTAAAAAAAAAAAAAAAAAGGAGGGCATCAGTGGGGTGAGGCATAGCCATCATAAGAAATGGGACCCAACTTCCCAGCACACTCCTTCAGGTGAGCTGCGGGCAGCTGCATGGGAGTCCTTGCCCACGTGCTGCCACTGTCTAGTGGGTAGCAGTCATGGAAAGGGTGGTTGTGGTTGTACCTCGGCTTGCTTAGAACCCAAACCACTCTCCAGTATGACAGCCCAAAGAACATCTGGACAAAGGCTCTAAGTATTCTATGAAGAAGAAGCAGTCATTACATCCATGTAGAGGTGCCAAGAAGACATCAACGGAAAAAGGATCCTCCATGGCACCCACACGCACACAGACACAAACATACAAATGGAAAGGTGTCCCATCTTTAAGGATTATGAGAATTAATGTTAAAATGCCCAGATCACCTGCAAGTGTCTGGATCTGCGAATGTACTGAGATGGGCCTCGTCAGCCAATAGAGCTTAGAGAGATTTTCTCAACCCTGGTGTAACAAAGCTGACAGTATCTCGGAATGATCAAAACCACTTGAGTAGCCATCATGTGATGTCCTGATGAGCAAAGTCTTTGCATGTACTGATGTAGCAAACTGATGGCCATGCATGTGTATAAATATTGCTAGTAAAAATTCTTTAAGTATCCTACATATGCCACACCCCAACCTATTGAAGCTAACAAATGAATTCAGCCCAATTGCAGTGTGAAAAACCTAACACACGTGGACAGATGTTTGGCCTAGCAGCTATGGCACTCACATCCCATCCATTCCTGGGTTGGATACCCAAGCTCTGGCTCCTTACTTCAACTCAATGAATTGCCATGGTGATGCCTTGAGTAAATAAATGCTGTCACTCGTGTGGGGAGACCTGGATTGAGTGCCTGGGTCCTGGCTGTAGTCTTAACCCAATCCTAGCATTGGAAGAATTAGAGGAGTGGGCCCTGGGGTGATGGCTCAGTGGCTAAGTCCTTGTCTTGCACATGCTGGGATTCCATATGGGAGCTAATATGTCACAGCTGCTTCACTTCCCATCCAGTGCCATACTTGTGACCTGGGAAAGCAATAGAGTATGGCCCAAAGCCTTAGGACTCTTCATCCATGTAGGAGACGTGGAAGAAGCTCCTGGCTCCTGGCTCCTGGTGGTGGCCATGTGGGGAGTGAACCAATGGATGGAAGATCTTTTTGTCTGTATTTCCTTCTCTCCTTAAATTTGCCTTTCCAATTAAAATAGATTAATCTTTCTGTTAAAAAAAAAAGGAATTTGAGGAGTAACAGGGAATAAGGTTGTGCATATGCATTCACACGCTCTCTGTCTCCTAAATAATTTTAAAAATTAATGCACTAGGGTATCGTGCTTATATACTCGCACAATAGACAATTCAAAGAGGCAATCAAGAAAAGAATTCTATTTAAAGTAACATCAAACAAGACAAAGTCATACATGAATGCAGTCAACCATTGAGGAATGAAGTGACCAAAGAAGCGTAGCCTTGCACACTGAAAACCCTCATGACATTGTATTTGGTAATAAGTTTTCAGCTACAAGAGGAAAATAGACAGCCAAAGGAAACATATGAACTAGACATCTTCCACTTTAAAACCTTACGTGTCGACAGTGAAAAATAGGAATTGATCAAGTACAAAAGAACAAATATTGGCCAGTTCCTCCTACATGGAACACTTACAACAGGCAAGTGAATGGAAAGCAAAAACAACGGAATCACCAGGGTTTGGGGATGTGATAGCTGTTGGTTTCGGTGCTTGGAGATGGAATGGTTTTGGAGATGGAGGGTGCTGGTGCGCCTCCCAGATGATACAGAATTGCATTCTTAGAAATAGTTGAAATGACCAACTTTGTGTTGTAGCTATTTAGCCACTCATATGTGAGAAAAAAAAAAAACTTGCTCCTTAAACACACACACATATGCACACCTCCCAAAACAAATCTTACAGTACGGGCTAGGGCGCCAAATAAGGAACTGGAAAACCCCAGTGTCTTGGCTGGGCTGCCTAACCTCTCTGAGCCCACTTCCTCTTCCCAGGGCTACCCTCCATCTGATGGGTGGGGCTAGGGATAAAGTAGGAAAGTGGCTGGCACAGTCACCCTAAACAGGTGTCAACACAGGGTCCCAGGTCAGTCTGAAATCAGTTTCAGCAGCTTCAACAAGGCGGTCGACCAATCTACAACACGAGCCATCTTGTGCACCACAGATACCAGAAGCACAACAAAGAACAGAGAAAACCTGAACCCTTAGTTTAGGAAACACCAGAGTCTGCTGCTTCTAGGAGCTAAGCCCTAGAGGTCTGCTCCTGGAACCAGATCAGCAGCCTGGGCTGCCTGCTCCTGTGTGCAGCACCTGGGGAACCTCCTGGACTCAGGGCTGGAAGGGCCACTCACTTGTCCAAGTTAAAGTAGAGGTCAAAGGTTGTATCGCACGTTTTGTCCCCACCCTTGTCCTCTTTCCACTGTGGGCGCTTTCTGGAGCCAAGGACAAGTGCTTGAGGGTTTGTCCTGTAAGGGTCGTCAAGCTGGAGGCTTCCCAAACCAAGTGGCATTAAGGATAGTGGTGGTGGCAGCAGCAACAGCAGCAGGAGGAAGAGTGGGGGACCAGGCACGTGAGGACTGTGGCTCCCCATCAGCTTGGTTGTTGCTGTGACTCTGTGACTCCACTCACTCTTGGGTGCTGTAGACTTCCAGCCAACTCCACCTGTGCCTAACAGTCTGGCCCTTGCTGCCCTGTCACCAGGACCCACTGCGGCTTCAATATGGTACCTTCACAGAGCACAGACTGGGAGGGTGGAGCAGATGGTGGTGGGGCCACCTGCTCTCAGCTACCTGCACAGCCCTTCCTCCCCCTCCCAGAGGGCAGGACTCCCTGGGATTATGATTGACAGGTAGGTTGCCATGGTGACTTTGTGACCTGCAGTCCTGCTCAGGGCTCTGCGTGTGGCTCTTGGGAGGGGTGGAAGATGAGATTTGCATGGTCCGTTTCTCGGCTTTTGCCACCTGTAAGAGGGTAACTGGAACGGAGCAGCTGTCAGGTTGATTTCTCTCTCCCCCTACTGATTAGATGTCTCCGAGAGGTCCTCATTTGCATTTCCTAATTACTGACAGGACTGGTCAGCTGCTTACCAGGAAGTGCCATGCCCGCGTTTCGGACTGTGATGTGGACTCATGCACACCCTTTACAGAGGGTGAGTAAGCCAGTTGCTTCTCTTCTCCCGCTGTGATTTTTTTTCCTTCGGTCTATCCTTTGCGAAGTGAGCAGAAATTATTAATGTTAGTACAAATGAAGAGTGACTTTCTGTCCTGGCCCCATTCCACTCTGCAGGACCCCAGGCCTTGCGCCCCATTGTGCTCTTGGGAGCCTGAAAAGTGCGGAGAGGCTCAGGACCTGGGGCTGGAGGTCTTCCCTGCGTTGCGCAACTGCCACTGGCACGTTACCCTGGGAGAGAGGCAAGGATCCCGAGCAGTGCTGGGATCCTCTAGCGGCCAAGCCTGAGCCCCAGAGCTGAGAGCCGCGGTTGGATTGCAGGGTCGCCGCCCGAGCCACGAGCTGATAGATATCTTAGCGGGCCTACTGGCACCGGCGACCACGGGGCGCCCATTTGAGTCTCTCCATTCCCCGGCTTCAGCCCCGGCCCGCCCCTCCAGCTTCTTCCCAGAGCTTTGTGGAGTCGCCGTTATGCGCGCGGGAAGCAAATGAATTCCCGGACTTTGGCATCTTCCACCCGAGGAATTCCAATTCGACCGGATTCCCCCTCACCTGCGCGCCCTGGACTGGAAACCCTGGGCAAATGGGGAAGAGGTGGCCCGTGGTGGCGGGTGGAGTTGGGGATGGGGGTGCGTCCCCGCCCAGAGGCGGGAGCCGGCCCGGAAGGCGGGACCGAGAGCTGCGGAGGGCTCCCGTGCCAAGTTCAGAGCAGCTGGCTCGCCGCTGGAGAAGATCCTAGGTGAGATGCGCTCTTGTCCGCCTAGGCGGATTCCCTGGCGGGCTTGAGAGCTGCGAGTCCCCGCAACGGTTCCAGCCCTTTCCCCAGGGCAGAGTCCTGGAGCACTGAGCGTCGGCTGGCGCTGCCCGCTTCCCCCTTCCGTCTCCAGGTGCCGTCCATCGCTTCTGGCCCTGACCTGGCCTGTCTCCCCTCTGTGTCTCTGGTTTCCTTTCTCTCCACTGCCTTGTCTCTGCTTTATTGGCTCTTTCTTGCATCCTCCATCTTCTCCTTCCTTGTCTCCCTCCCCCTTCCCTGCCCCCTTATCCCCTCTACCGTTCCCTCCAGACCTCTCCTCCCTTCCCTCCCCTGCCTCACCCCTTCTCCCTGTCCTACACAAGGCAATTCTCACTTGGCTCCCCCCACCCGTCAACCCCCCAGCCTTCTAGGTCAACTTTCCGTTTGGCATCCGTCCTTCAGTGGCTCCGTTTGCGGTGTGGCTCCCTGGTCTCCAACAGGGCCTGTGCTGGGGCCGCCCGGTAAGAACCGTGCGTGGCTTCAGCCCCAGATTCATTTCCCCATAGATTGTATTGAGAGAGCTGGGCAAATCGCCCGTTCAGTGGCTGCTGCGGGGAGGGGGACGGGAGGATAAAAAAAACCGCTCGGGCTAAAAAGAAGGAAAAAAAAAATCTGTGAACAAGAAGCGTCTTTGGGAGACCCAGGTTTAGTTGGCTCTTGGCATTGCTAACATGCAGGGACAGCATTGCAGGAAGCGAGTCCTCATGGAGACATTCTGGGACATTCTGGGACATCGCTGCCTACACCAGCCTCCTGGGCAGCCTGTGCAGTGCCTTTTGGAGGGAGGGTGGGGTGGGGCATGACCCAAGCTTGGCTGGGGGAGGACATAGAAATAGGAAAGTCACAGTTTCTAAACAGTAAGTTTGTCAATGCTGTTCAGGCACGGACGTTGTACAGTTACTGTTCCTTGAGGTGTGTGACGTTTCACAGCAAAATAATCGTGGCATTTGAAATGGGCATTTGTGTATACATTACGTGGGAGGACTCCAGTGGTAAAAGAGCTTGACATAGTATCAGACATTGTCTAAGGAAAGAGATCTCAAAAACAATTCTCATTCACTACAGAGGAATGAAGGAAACGCAGCCTGTGCAGAGGCACGCTTTGTGCCTTGTTACAATTCAGTCTTGTCCGACATTTCATTTTATGGTTGACGCTATATCTGTATTTCAGATACACACATCAAGCATGCATTGTTACTAAAAGAATCCTTGCTTGTTTTTAAAGAGGTCAGTTGGTCCAAGACAATGAGCCTGGTGTAGTTTGATGGGATCTTTGTCAAGAACTCGGCTAATTTTACTTTTCACTTGATGCGGATAGGAAATAGATGAACCCCACAGAGGTGTAGAGGAAGAAGAGAGAGTGTTGAGTAGAGAAAAAAAAATCTGCTTGTTAGGTCAGAGGGTTTGGGGCAGGTCCTGAGGTTTGTGCATGGAAATTGGATTTGGGACTCTGTAGGCTTAAATGGGCCGGTGTGTCAACCGACCTCTAACCTCCCTATATCAGAATTCTGCGTGGAAAGGCTGAGCTTAGGGGTTGCGCCTTCTCGGCTCTGTTGTGCTTAGCAGATTTCTTTACCAGAAATTCCTGAGGTGACAACTCTTTAAAAACAGAACTTAGAAGAAAAAAAAAAACTTGAGGGGAAGTGCTTTAGAACTTATATCCCTTCTCTAAGTAGTCTGCATTGCATGTCTGTAAGAAAGTGGTCACCCTTCTTTCTTTGGGGGCCACTGCTGTGGGCCTCTGGGAGGGTCAGACTGAGTAGATAGCTATGTAACCCCTGGAGGCTGCCCCTGCAGGGGAGACGGCTGTCTGTAAGTCACGTGTTTCCACAGCCCCACTTAGCACTTTGGGGTGAAGAGCCCTACCCACGCTATACTTACCTGGAAACTAAGGTCCTAAGGTTACATCATTAGCGATGGCCCACACTGACCACAACCTAAGACTTCAGCACTGCCAGGTGACTGTCCATGGTACTGAAGCTCCAGCACCTGCCAGAAATTCCTGCAGGCACCCTTGATTTGCCTGTTGACAGGGTCTGCTGGAACATCACTGCCCTTTCTCATGTCCTGGCCCTCCTTGACCATAGCTGACCCCAAGTTCTCATCAAGGCCCCTTTGAAGCCATGTTTCTGCCCCTCTGCTCTCACTGGCTTCACTTCTGCAGATGCATGAACCCTGCACTTGGCTTTGCCTGAGCCCAGCAGGCATTGCTTGCTAGAGCAGTGGTATACATGGCTGGATGGGCCATGACCTGTGGCACCAACCAGCCTCTGGAAAAGCCAGGACCACCCACCCTAAATTCTATTTTCTCAGTGTGTTTAGGTCAAGGGATGCCTGACCATCAAGTTCATCTCCTTTCTTAGGAAAATCAACCCTAGTGTGTCTAGGTATGTATCCAAGGCAACTTCTAAAAGTTAATGTAGATGTGGAATTCAAAGTGAAATTCATTTTTCCCAGAAAATTTTGAGGGATTGAACGTTTTGTATGGTACATCAGTCACCCATATCACATCAGAGTGCCTTGTTCACACCTTGGTTACTGACTGTGCTGCCAGTTCAGCTTCCTGCTCAGGTACAGCACAGGAAGCACAGGTGACACTCACCCACATGGGAGACTGGTTGCAGGCTGAAGCCATTTGGAGAGTGAACCAGTGGGTGGCAGATCTGTTTCATATATACTATCTCTCTGCCCTCCACAAAAAAAAAAAGAAAAGAAAAAGGAAGAATAATGCAAAAATTGAGTTGGATGCACCTTTTTTCCCCCACAATACACATTCCCTTGAACTTTCTTGAAGTCGTGTGTGTGTGTGTGTGTGTGTGTGTGTGTGTGTGTATGTCACTCCTCCCCACACAGCCCTGCAGGCACAGTGCTCCAAGTTGGGGCCAGGTGTCACATCCAGTGTTGTCAGGGTTCCTGAAATACAAGCCACAAAGGAGAAAACTGTCTCTCTTAGCTGAGCAGGAATGAGTCAGAAGATAGTGGCAGATGACCATGTCAGAGGGAGCTGGGAGAGACAGGGCCGAGCTGCTTCAGGGAGCCAGAAGATACCAGGTCTGTACAGTCTCCCTGCATTTTCCTCCTTGACCCCACTCATTGGAGCTGATGTGTAGTTGGGGCTGACCAGGCTTTGTTGGGGCTACATGGGCTCCTGCTCCTCAGCCTGCTCCTTATGGCAGACATATACCCAGGACTTCTTTGCCTGGGCCGTGTTACTGTGCTTGCTTGGCAAACACCAGTTCCATCTATCAACATCCACACTAATGTCACCCCCTGCATAGGGCCTTCTTGGGCCCCGCCATACAGCATGCGACCAGTAACTATCCACCCCTGGACTGCACCATCCATTCCCCTCTCAGCAATGCAGACCTTCTTAAAGAGATTTAATATTTTGGGCCCAGCACAGTAGTCCAGTGACTAAAAAGTCCTTCTTTGCATGTGCGAGGATCCCATACAAGCGCCGATTCCTGTCCCAGCTGTTTCCCTTCCCTTCCAGCTCGCTCCCTCTGGCATGGGAAAGCAGGAGAAGCAGCCCAAAGCCTTTGGATCCTACACCTGCATAGGAGGGAGACTCAAGACTCCTGGCTTTGGATCGGCTCAGCTCCAGTCATTGTGGCCACCTGGGGAATGAACCAGAGGATAGAAGATCCTTCTCTTTCTCTCCTTCTCTCTGTAAATCTGACTTTCCAATATAAATAAATAAATCTTTAAAAAGATTTAATATTTTATCTATTTTGTAGGCACAATAACAGAGAGGTAGGAATCTTCCATTTACTGGTTTACTGGCCACAGTGGATGAATCTGGGCCAGGATGATGCCAGGAGCCAGGAAATCCATCTGAATTTCCCACCTAGGTGGCAGGAGGCCCAAGTATTTGGGTCATCTGCTGCTGCTTCCCAGGTGCCCTGGCAGGGAGCTGGATGGGAAGAACAGCTGGGACTTGAACCAGCACTCTCACATAGGACGCTATGTTGCAATGACTTAACCTGCTGTGCTACAGTGCTGTTCCAATCATGCAGGTTTCCATAAGCATAATGAGTGCTCTTGTGTTTTCCTCTCTCACTGAACGGATTTGCAGCTCCATGCTATTCTGTCTTGGGGACTGCTTCAGACTGTTGTTTGTTGAGTGAATTCATGATTATCATCCCCATGGACAAGCCACAGAATCTTCCCTGAGGGCTGGTTACCACCCGGTGTGTGTCTGTGCAGTTTACTCTGCCTTCTCTTCTCTTTTTCATTTTTGTGGCTCCCTCTAGAAGGGTGTTTCAGCCTTTTCCAGTGTCCAGCATCCCAAATGATTTGGGGTGCATGCTCTGCTGTGCTCTGGAGCATTCAGCAACTGGCTCTCAGCAGGCAGCCCCAACACGCATGCTGGGAGGGGTTCTCATTGATCATCTGGTGTCGGATGGACACAGACTCCAGACTTCACTTACTTGCCAATGGCTCTGGCTAAATCAGATGGTGATTTTTGGAATGGTGGAAGGTGAGTTCATACTCTTCAATGTGGTGTTTGCACCATAAGAGCTGCAGAGAATGCTGGTTTAATTTGAGTGACTGAAATTTCTTATCACTTTCTGGAGTCTTAACAAACCACAAAACTAGAAAGCAAACCCTGTTTTGCAGCATTTGGCAAAGATTCTCCCATCTTGGCTGAGTGTAGGCCAGGGATGCAAACTCACGGAGCAGGAGTGAGTTTGGAAGACACCACTGTGCTGTGTAGGACCCAGCCAATATCATGGTCAACAGATGTCAGACCCAGAGTGACAGGGAGGAAGGAAGGAGACAAGGAAGGAGGGAGGGAGGAAGGGGGGGGAACAGAGAGGAGAGAGGGAGGAGAAAGAGGAAGAAAAGGAGAGGGAATGAGAAGAGGAGAGGAAGAGAGGGGAGGAGGGGGAGACAAGGGAAGAGAGAGGGAGAAAAAAGAAGAGGGATGGGGAGAGAGAAGGACAGAGGGAGGGAGAGAGAGAAGAGGGAGAAAGGGGAAGAAAGTGGGGGAAAGTGAGGGAGGAGGGGGAGAGAGGAGAAAGGAGAGTGGGAAGGAGGGGGAAGGGAGAAAGGAGAGAGTAGGAGATGGGGAAGCAGGGAGAGGGGTGAGAGAGGCAGGAAGCAGGGAGAAAGAGGGGAAGGAGGAGAGGTGAAGAGAGGGATGGGGAGGGGAGTGAGAAGAATGGAGGAGATAGAGGGCAGGATAGAGGACTGAGAAAGAAGGAGGGAGGGGAGAGTGGGAGGGGAAGACAGAGAGGGAGGGGAGGGGGGAGACAGGGAGGGAAGGGAGAGGGGAGGAATGAGGAGGGAGGGAGGGGGACAGGACCCCCTCATCTGCCACCCACTGTCCCTCTGTTGCCTTTTCTTTCTGCAGAGCCCCTCCTGTGTCCTCGCGCAGCTGTCACAGGGCCCACTTCCATCTCAGGCCTCTCTTCTGTCCCAAGCCCTGAAGACCAGACTGACGCCAGTGCGGGAGCCTCAACCAGGTCCAGCCTGCCCAGGCTTGCTGCTCCCCATGGCTGCAGCGAAGGAAGTGGCACTTAGCCCTCCTCCGGCTGAAACCCTCGGACCACCTAGCGAATCCGGTCACAGTCAGGGCCAGGACCTGGGCCGCAGGTCAGTGTTGTTAGAGAAGACAAACCACCTGGCTTCCCAGGACCTGACCTCCACAGAGCTGGCCCCGCAGGGAGCTGAGGGCAAGACCAGAGTGGGCCAGCAGGTGTCCCCAAAGGCACGTGGGGAACAGAGGCAGAGCGCCTTCCTGGAGCTGCCACCGCTGCACCCGAGTCGGGTGCAACAGAGGCGGCAGGAGGATGCCCTGCACCTGACCTGGACCATGTCCAGGGCCCCAGGAGGCGGCACTGTCCGCTCTGCCTGGCTTGCCCAAGGAGGCGAGCAGAGAAGCGCCTTCCGCAAACCAAGCAAGCACCCCACAGACAGCGCTAGGCCCTTGATCGCCTTGCCTGCGGCTGACCAACTGCTGGGCCCTACACACGTCCCGTGCTGGCCACGGGTGACCGCTCCTTCTCAGCCTGGCAGGGAGGGCGACCTGTGGACCTTGCAGACCTGGCCCCCTAGGGCTGCGCTCTGCAGCGCACTGCGGGGCACTCCTGCACTGTGGCTGGAGCTAAACGAGGCCCTGGGGCCCTCAGCCGCATCAGGGGCTCTCCTGCCACCCACGCTCACTTCCCTAGGCTTGAGTACCCAGAACCGCTGTGCCAAGTGCAGCGTGTGTTTCCGCCTCACAGCCGACCTGGTAGTGCACATGCGGTCCCAGCACAAGAGGGCACCCGCAGCAGGGCTTGACCAGCCAGCCAAGAGGCGCAGGGAAGAGGCCCTCACCTGCCCCTTCTGCCATGAATATTTCCGGGAGCGTCACCACCTCTCCAGGCACATGATGTCACACAGCTAGCAGGTGGCCTGGCAGCAAGCCAGCTGCTCGCCTCTAGGGCCCGCATCCTTGGCGTCTGCTGGTCTACAGCCCAGACCTAGGGATGGTTTTGCAGGGGGCACATTCCGGAGGAAAGGATGCCCTTCTCTGCTCCAGCGTGTCAGGGCTGAGCCGCGTGGCAGTGCAGCAGCTCCTGGCTCCATTACCTGCTCTGCTTGGCAGCACCTTGCACCTGCTGTCCCCCGCACCTGCCAGCTACCTCCATGGACAAGTTGCTGAACCCGCTGAAGCCTGGTCTTCTCACCTGTGAAAGGGGAGATGGTGGTGCCTGTGTCTTAGGGATGCAGCCAAGGGCTCAGCACAGTGATATGAAGACTGGCCAGCGGGCTGCCTGCTGCAAGACCTGAGGATTCTGGTGCCCAGCAGTGTGTGCACCAGTGGCACTGCAGGCTTGGGATGAGCAAGAACTTGGTGCATACTTCTCAGCTGGGCCTTCTGTTGGCTGGGAGGGGAGCTGGGGATGGGGGACTGGCGCGGTCCCAGTGGCAGCTAGGATTTTGACTCTACCAAAATGTGGGTAGGCTGGCTTGGATACCTGGGCACATCTCATGCCACTACCTGAGTCACTTTGCAGGGGGCAAATCCTCCTGCTGTCATTTCACCCTCCCCACCTAATCCCAAGCAGAACAAGTGGGAGGCTGTTCTCATCCCTGCAGAAGAAGCCAAGTTCCAAGTGAAGACGACCCCCCACTTGGGGCCATTGCCTTGGGGGCCATGGTGCAGGGACCAGGACCTGGGTGTGGGTATGAGCTGAGTGTACTGGCCTCTGTTTCAACTCTACCAGCCTGGGAATGTGGCATCCGAGGCGGAGACTGGGGGTTGCCTGCAGCCTCTCTATGTGGCATCCAGTTTACACCCTTTACTGCATAGATGTGAACGCACCTGCTCAGAGCTTCCTGTACACTGATTATCTTGCTTGCTGTCTCATTGCTTTAGCTGGTCTACTGTGTCTTCTTGCACTGGTAGGTAGACTCGGGGAGGGTCTTTTTGTTTGTTTGTTTTTGCTGTTTTGTTTGCTACTGCATCCTTAGTGTCCGTGACACCATAGGCGCCTGACAGGCATTTAACAGTTATTGAGTGGATGAATCTGTAAATGGAATGTCGTGTTCTGGCTTTGCACCTGCCAGATGTCTAGTCAGCTTCTTCATCGGGTTTTTTGGCATCTGTCAAGTGCACACAGACTTTTTCCCTGACTTATCCAATTGCCCTATGATTCTGGTAAAGTCTCTTGGAAAGGGAACAATGCATGTGGACACAACCGATGCTTAGAATTAAAAGAGACTTGCAGTTTCTGGTCTACACCCCTGGCTTTGGCAGTAGACTCTGAGGTTATGTAGGCATGAGCCAACTTGCTCTGCACTGCAGGGCAGGTGATGGTAAGTAAGGTCAAGGTTACAACCCCTGTAGATGGCTAGTCTTTGACAGTGGAGCTCACCTGTGCTCCACAGGCAGCCCTGAGAAGGGTGGTGGTGGTGGTGGTGGGAGTAATGTGGTACCTTGCACTCCCCATGGATAGAATGATTCCACACATAATTATCACTCATTTACGTAAGTCATGAGGAAGAAAGCATAGTGAGAAAATTCGAGAATGCTGCCCGGCCCCTCAGATCCTACTCATGCGTCCTCTCCCTGTAGGGCAGGATTAGGGGTAGAAGTCCATCGCCTGGCTCCCTTGAGAGGTTAGGACGCCACCTGGAGGCCGCAGGCTGCCCTGCAGGCCGCTTCTTCCTACAGTGGGCTTCACACTTTTTCATTTGCAGAGTGGCTCACTGGGTCTAAAGATCATGTAGCAGATGCCACTGGCACTGCATAGCGTAAAAATATGAGAGCTGGGGCTTTCCTTGGTGTCTCTGGATTTGTGATACTTACTAGGAGATGAGAATTAAAGGCAGCCAATTCAGGGTGTAGAGTTGGGGAGACGATTGAGGCAAGAGGATCGGAGGGGGGTCTTTCAAACTTTTCCTTCCTTCCTGTTCTACCTTGTATTTCCTTTGGGGCAGGAGGTGGGAGGCCCCTGCCATCTAACCCCTTTGCTGTCCTAAGCTGCGGGGATTAGCGTGCTATTTTTAGTGCTGGCCAGTAGGTCAGCAGAGAGGAGGGCCTGGGACCAGGCAGTGACTGGATCCCATGGGAAGCAGGAGGTGGGAGGTGGGTGCCCCGGGTGGGGACCCAGCATGGTGTAGGCCTGCAGCTCTGTTCCTTCTGCGGCCACCTGTGCGCTGCATTCCAATTGTGCGGTAGGCAGGGCCCCTGTAGACTGTCCACTGCCCATGGGGCTGTGAGAGAGAGAGAGGCACACGGTGAGATGGGGGTGAGGGAGGTGGTAGCCCAGCTGACTGTCATGTCTCTTTCTGAATGTGGCATGTGGCTGCTATGTTCCTGGCCCCTCTGGTCCTGGACGGGGACCCATGTCTGTAGCAGGGACATCTTGTCCTGCCTGGCTTGGGCTTGGCCAGGGACAGTTAACATGCAAGCCCAGGATCTGGAGCATGGCCACCCTGGCCCTGCATGGTCAGTTCCTGGCTAGGGAGAGAAAGTGATGGTCCAACATACACCTTCTGCAGCATGGTCTGGCCCTTGATAGTCAAACATTGAGGTTTGGGTATTGAGGGAGGACAACAGGTAAGTCCTGTCCTACCCTGCAGAGCTGCTTTGTGTCCCCACAAGCACCTTTGGGGTCATTTGTCAGGTGCATCAGCGCCATGGGGCCCCGTTGGTCTCTTTGGGGTGCTTTGACACCCTGACCACTGCCCACTTGCTTGGTCCTGCCGGGGAACATGTCTGCATCACATGGCAGCGCCTTCTGGAGGGGACGTGCCCCTCACCGGGGGTCAGGGCCAGAGAAGGGTAGGAGCCATGGGAGGTGTTGAGGTACCTAGCTAGGACCCCAGGCTCAAGAAGAGGGGATGGCAGGCTGGGCCCGGGACAAAGCAATGTTAGCAACCCACCACCATTGGTCCCCTGAGGCTGGTAGGGGAAGAAAGAAGAGAGAATTGGGATGTTTGGAGGTGGGTACAGCTGTGTGTGAAGTGTGATCTAAGAGGCAGAGCCAACTTTGCTTCACAGAGGCCTCAGATGCGGGCAGAGAGAGGTAAGGAGCCCAGAGCCCACGGCTCTAGGTGGCTGCTGTCCAGACAGGTGTGCCCACCACGAGAGGCCTGGTGAGATTTTATCTTCTGTCTGCAAGCAGGTGGATTTGCAAGAAGCCTGGCCTGTGGCAAGGTCAGCCTCTCATTTGTCTATGCACAAGGCTAGGGATTCTGCTTCCCTATCTCAGACGAAGTGCGGGTGATGTGGGAGAAAGAGCAGGGCATTGCAGCTAAGCAAATGTGGTTCACCTCCCAACTGCCCCTGAGGCAGCGGCACCAGACCAGGCTATCCACCGGGAGGACGTCTAGTCTTTGGCCAAAGGGAGAAGAAAGGGCTCGAAGGAGCCTGGGCTGTATCCAGGGGGACCAGGCTGGACAGTGGGCCACCATTCTGCTGGGACCACAGCCAGAGTCACAACTGAGAGCCACCCCTGGAAGATGATACTGTGGCTGGCCCCGCTGAGCCCTGTCCCTGGATGCTTGCTGCAAATTGAGCTTCAGCCCTCGCTTCCGGGGGTGGTTGAAGGAATAAGTTTCAGGGCTTTGTAATAGGCAGAAATGACAATGGCTCACACGGGCTGGGGACTGCATTGAGTTGTTCATTTGTCTCATTGTCTTTTTCCTAAAATAGTTGGGACACCTGAGGCCCCGCTCACACAGGCTGATGCCAGGCCCTGAGCTCCCTGTGTCTCCCTCTTGATGACCATGGACCAGGGACTTGGTGCAAGTACTGGGTCACCCGATGGAGGATGGATGCCCACTGAGAAGGATGAGTTGTTGTCCAGGCAGCCATGCTGTGATTTGGACATGGGGCAGGGGAGCACTGGGAGGGAGGGTGGTCCTTAGGTCAGCGGGGTGGTGAGAGCTGGTCCTCAGGAGGGGTGGAGCCAGGGTCCTCTGCTTCCTGTGTAGCAATGTGGCTGCCTCATCCCAGTCGCAGAGTGACATGGCCGAAAGAGCTGAGGATGGGACAGGGGTCCTCACATGAGCCCACGTTGGGCAGGTTGGCTGGCTGTTGAGGCTCCAGAATTATCTCCTGCATAAGCTAATGCCCACATAGGTATTTCAATATTGTGATTAAAAAATGAATGCATACAAGCCTGAGGCTTGGGTGAGAGAGCCATGTCTAGGCCCTGGCCCATCTGACCAGATCTCTGCCGTCTGCTCATCCACACCTTCAGCCAACTCTGTTGCCTGCAAAGGCCAGCATTGCTGCCTCAGGAGGATGTGTGGACGATAGGGGAGGAAACCCCGGGGGCAAAGGACAAGTGCTGCTGATCCCACAAGTCATGACTAGTGGGCCAGTTCCTTTCCTTGGCTGACGAGTTTTATTTTGGGGAACATTGCTGTATGTGAAAAGGATGGATAAAGGCTTGTGATGGGGGTTTAAGAGCAAAGTAGGATGAATAAAGATGACAGTGTCATTCTAAACTCTACCACCCAGAGGGAATCGTAAAAATGTGGGTGATCATCAGATAGCCACATGGATGAGGGGCTATGGGGAAGAAGCTAGTAGGTCTAACGAAGAAAAGGAATGAGGTCACACATCCTGTTTGAATGTAAGCAGGAGAGTTTTGGACTGAAATGAAGTCATCTCCTTGATCAAGCTGGGTTTGGGCATGGTGGTCACCATGAAAACTCCTGCTAGGTGGTTTTCCCAGGTGTCTCAGCTCTCTGTTGTCTGTAGAGGGCGCTGTGGAGGCCAGGCCTTTGTTCTGGGAGAAGCCACGCAAGTGACAAAGCCTTATCCCTACCCAACCATCCAGGAGGTCTGGTCCCAGTCTCACCCCTACCAGCTCTTCCGGGGATCTGACAGCTGCACACAAAGGACTGGTTCTGGGCATCCCAATGTTCCCCTGTGCTCACTGTGCACCCCATCCCCACCACAGCTGCCTTGTGGAGCTTGATGGGGGATAGCGCCTGCCACTGTGGCCTTCAGAGCATGGTAAGGAAAGCATGACGCTCACAGAGAGATGTGCTGTACAGGCGGGTCAGACGGCAGGGGGCAGCAGGCCCAACGGTCTCAGCCCAGGCCTTCAGCACAGGTGCCTGACACCATGGATGCCATGAAATGCTGGTGACACGGAGCTGGGCTGGAGGCATCAAGTCCCCACAGCTGGCACAGCTCTTGGCTCTGGACAGACACAATCAGCCCAGCTGTGTGTGCATGCACGCTGAAATGGCCCAGCTGTGGACAGAGCAAATCCTCTACTGAACAACTCAGAGCTTTGCAACAGGCTGCTCAACGTGCAGTGGGTGTGTCGGTACCTAACCCAGGCGCATGTCAAGGGACATCTGCCTAGGGGACAGAGCTGGTGGGGCCATGATGTGACCATCAGGGACCAGGAAGTCAGGAGGTCACCTCCTTCAAGTAACCATGCAGGAATATTGCTCTTGAAGAGGGGAAGGGCTGAGCTCCCATCTCCAGGGGTCCTGAAAGGGGTATGCAGCAGGGAGGGGGCTCCAGAGGGTCTCCATGGCTAGGCAGGCCTCTGAAACCTCAGGTGGGGCTGTGGGCTCAGAGGTGGCACCTGCCCTAGCCCTGGGGCTATGCATACGCAGCCCTCCTGCTGTGTGGCCCTATGGGCTGGGGCTCTGCCTCTCCCTGGCCAGGCTGCGCTGCAGCATCTCCTTGGCTTTGACGAGAGCCATGTCTGCAGGAACAGCCACGTGGGGAGTCACACCCACCCCTTCCCAGGAACTGCCATCGGCGGCCCCCACAGAGCGCGCTGTGGGGATGGTGATGTAGAGATGGGTGTCGTCCACGTGATAGGTCTGCGGCGGCTGGCAACCCCCGCTGGTCACCTCGCCGATGACCAGGGCCCGGCCAAGCCTCTTCATGATGTAGGTGAACTCCTCTGCAGCTCCGGCCGTCAAGCTGCTGGTCAGAATGACCAGGCTCTTCTTGGAGCCATAGCGTTCCCCTGGAAGACAGAAGGGACTTCTCTGCATCCTGGGGTGCAGGTGCAAGCCGTCTGAGCCCCACTGAGCTCCAGTTTGGGCATTCATGAGGTGGGGGACATAATGAATGCCCAAGACAAGCATTCGTCTGAGAACTGTCCCGGGCAAGGGGGCAGGGTAATACCCGGTGGCACCTGAACCCGGTGGCCCTGGTCCCTCAGCAGAGCCGGGACGTGAGCCAGTGTTGTGGGAGCTAACCGAGGCCGTTGTTCAAAGGATGCTCCTTTCTCCTTTTAGAAGGACAGCATTAGGGAGGCCTCATCTGCCCAGTCAGAAGTAACCCTTCCAAATCCCAACTACATTTTAAGGGCTCAGCAGCCATGGGTGGCTGGCACCTACCAGGCCATACCTTACAGCTCAAAGACCTCATGGTGGGTGGATTTATTTTCAACTCTGGCCTTGAACGTGAATTTGAATTTAGAGTTGGCCTGGTTCTGACTTTTTCTGTTTTGCAGTGTTTTGAGGCATATGCACTGGGATAAGGGAGGGGGGATGAAACCAGGAGTGTTTTTCTCATCAAAGACACCCCTCCCCACTCCTGTGGGTCTCTCCAGGTGCTTTCTGCTACAGGTCTCCAGGATTTGCATGGAAGGCAGGGGAGGGGAAGGGAGAGGATATGCACCCAGGAAGGGAGATCAGGGACCCCCTTGGATTCTCCAGCTGCTGCTTGGAGCCCAGGTCTGCCTTTCTGGAATCTTCTAGAAACTTCCAGAAAAACGACAGGAAAGGGACACCCTCCGCACGCACCTATGAGCCGAGTGTGGGTCCAGAGTTCACTGATGGAGTCATTGGGACGGCTGTAGATTTTGTCCAACAGAACTGGGGCACCCTCATCAAAGAAATAGGAGCACAGGGCAGAGATGGAAGAGGTGGGGCCACCGATGTTGAACCTGGGGGCAGCGAAGTGAGCATAGAGTGAGGCTTGACTCAAACACAGGTGGGCCTCCAGCTCTCCCTGGGGAGGCCGGAGTCTCAGTCCAATGCCCCTGCTGTGTCTGTGCCACTCAGCATTAGTCTTTGATCCCAAAGGCTCTGACAAGCCCTGCACTTAGGAACTTGGGTCCAAGTGTTCCCCTCTTGTTAACCATGCCCATGAGTGGATCGCATTTTGGGAAGCACTGTCTTGCCTAGTCCTATCCTGTGATGATGTTGCAAATCCCACCAGGCATCTTGGTCCAAATGCCCTGCGTGGTGTTGAGATGTGTCTGTGGTCTCCGAGAGAACCTGTGTCATCTCAGGCCATCCAGGTCAACCCCACTGTGTGGCCTTGCAAGTCCCCTGCCAGAGGTTCCTCATGCATCAGAGGCCTCTCCTGGAGGGAGGCTGGGGCAGCCTTGCTGCCTTCAGGGCTCAGTGTCTAGAGCCACAAGGATAAAGTGGACTTTGAGCAGAGCACAGCTGTAGCCCAGGGCTTTCTGAGCCATTAAGACGCAGTGAGACTGCGCAGAGAGAGGATCTGAATTTGATGCTGCTGCTGGCTCCTGACTCCAAGTTCGTGCTCCTGCAGCCCCTGGGAAGCAGCAGTCTCCTGACACCCATGTGGGAGATCCTGCTTTGGTTTTAGTTCCTGGGCTTGGACAGGTCCTGGCTGTTGAGTACATTTGAAAAGTGAACCAGACAATTAGGAGTTTTCTCACTGTCTCTCAAATAAATGTGGATGGCACAGTTCATCTGAAAGGGTCTTAGAGTGAGGGTGGTTCAGACTTTCACACGAACAGGAGGAGCCCCAAGTTCAAGTTTCAGGCACCCACCGAACTGGGGCCTACCCAGAGAGGAGGCAACCAGAGATGACCGAGGATCATGTGATTGTGTTGGTCAGAGTCCTGAGCTGGACTGGATATACCCTGCCTGGCAATCTCTCTCTCCTCAAATACATACACAGAAAAAAATGTTACAAGTTTTATTTTTATTTGGAAGGCATATTTTTAGAGAAAGAAGAAGAGACAGAGAGAGGTCTGGTTCACACCCCAAACAGCTGCAATTGCTAGAGCTGAGTTCGTTTGAAACTGGGAGCCAGGAACTTCCTCTGGGTCTCCCACATGTATGCAGGGGCCCAAGCACCTGGGCCATCCTCTGCTGTTTTCCCAGGCCATTATTAGGGAGCTAGATCAGAAGTGCAACAGCTAGGACACAAAGTGGCACACATATGGGATGCTTGCCCTTGCAGTTGGAGGATTAGTCTGCCACACCACTGTGCAATAACATTTTAAATATATACAGATAATCAGGCCTGCTCTCCGGAGCTACGGACTCAAGTGGCTTGGGTGGGGCCCAGGAATCAGCGTTTTTGAGCTTCGTTCTTCCCCAACCCCCTCCTTTGAATTCGGGGACCCTACAGATTTAGGGTCACTACCAAACTGGAAGACGGTAGAAGGACTAAACAATCCCACCAGGATTGTGAGCTTGCTGGCCCGCTGAATTAGCACCCTGGGAGGCAAGCTGGCTGCAGTCCTGCTACGTGGGTAGCCATGACCCCCTAGGTCCCCTGCCACATCCCCAGGTCCACCCCTTCCCCTCGCTGCAGCCCTCGCCCCAACTGCCTTCCCGGCTGGGCTCACCGACCTCATGTCAAGGATCACAGCATCGGTGTGTACGATCTTCTTCCAGATGTGTTCCACCAGCAGCTCAGAGACCTGGGTAAGCAGCTCGCAGTCCCCGAACATGTCGAAGCGCAGGTAGCCAATGTTGTGCTCCAGCACATTGGTGTGGAAGGAGAACTTGATGAGATCCTCAAAGACTTCTGGGGAGGGGATCTGGAAGGGTGGCCAATGGTAAGACAGGGTCACCACCAGAATGTGCGTAAGTGCAGGCAAAAGGGCACTAATGCTGCCAAGGGAGTCAGGGAGGACCTACGCCAACATCCGGGTAGAAAATGCCTACTTTCTACCCGGGGCCTCCTTTCAAGGGAACCAGGGCTGGTGCTGTCCTACCTGGCTTGCTGGGACCCTGCAGAGGAGAAGACTGGAAGAAGACTGGAAGAAGACTCAGCTACTGCTCTAAAGGGGACTTTTGGGCTGGTGCTGGGGGTGCCATTTCAAAGCCTCCTGACAGTCACTCAGCCTTGTTGACCATAGTGACCTGAAGTTCCCATCCAGCTTGTCCTTGGAAAGGGCTCCGCCTCTCTGGGGATGCTGCCCTGTGCATTGTGGGAGAGAAGGAGATAGGCAGTTGGTGGCTCCTCCCTAAAGCAGACTTGGCCACCCCCGTGACCAGTACAGGGCATGGTTCCAGACTGCATGCTATAGGCAGCTGGGAGGCTGGGGCCTCAGCACTCACACACATTGCAAGGCAGGCAAGGGGAGCCTCACATTTTCAGAGGAAGAATTACAACTAGGTGGTGTCTCTCCCCTGCAAACACCTGCCATGCACCTGCTAAGATGAAAATTCTTCTCTCTGTCCCAGGGGAGTTTCACACTGGGCTCCTGCAAGTCCAAGTACTATGTAGAGGTGTGTGAGGGTGAGAGTAACAGATGGGAAGACAGAGAGAGAAGTGGGGGGAAAGAGGTGCCAGAAAGAAACCAAAATACAGAGATAAATTCAATGCTCGGCATGTGCAGACAACTGGTCAACGCACTCTCGGGTCCTCAGGCCCAGCTAGGTCTCCCCAGTGTCTCACCTGCATGGGCACAATTGCTGGAATGCGATCCTTGGCATCCTCAGGGATGTGGGCTGTCTTCAAGTGCGGGTCCCCTGAGAGCATCTGCAAGTCAGCCCCCAGCATCTCAGCCAGAGCAGCTTCTGAGGTCACCCTGGAGTAATGGCTCTGCAGGCCACTCAGCTTGGCAGCCATCTGGGCTCCCAGCTCTGGGGAGGCATAGTTGTCGGCCACCAGCTTCCCGGCTGTCTGCAGCACTGTGGGCACCTTGGCACGCAGGGCCACTATGTCTTGGGCCGTGGAGAGGGCCTCGCTCATGGGGGCTGTGACGTCAGGCTCCACGCCTGCCAGGTCCCAGGCCTCACCGGTGGTGGCACTCAGAGCCACCTGGGTGGGCATAGAGGCATACAGGGAGCTGCTGCCCACCTGGTAGATGCCCACAGCGAGTGCCCCTCCTGCTGTGGGCTCGCCAATGACTGTGGCCCGCTGCAGGTCCTGCATGGTGTGGGCAAAGGCCTCAGCGGCTGAGCCACTGTTGTGGCTCATGAGGATGTAGAGGTCCTTCTGGGGGCTGTAGCGTTGGCCGGCCACCTGGGGCAGGGTCCACACCTCAGCCACCTGGGAGGTGGCCCGGTCGAAAATGGAATAGAGGTGTTGGCGGGGCTCAGCATCAAAGAAATAGGAACAGAGCAGCGGCACGGCTGAGGAGTAGCTGCCAGGATTGTAGCGCAGGTCCACCACCAGTGCCGCCGTGTCCACCAGCCCCTGCCACACCAGCTGTACCAGCTGTGGCCCAATGACCTTCACCGTCTCCAGCTCGGCCATAGCATCGAAACGCAAGTAGCCCAGCCGGCCAGGCAACACGTCGGTCTTGAACAGGGCCTCGATGAGGTAGGAGAGCTCTTCTGAGGAGGGGACGGCGGGGGGAGGCATGGGCACCTCCTCAGCCACCAGCTCCCCGGGGCTGTGGAACATGAGCAGGCGGTGGTCCCCGGACATCTCCTGCAGGTCGGCTGTGAGCTGCGAGGCCAGCGACTCCAGGTCCACAGCAGTGCGGTAGGCACCTTGGGCCAGCTTAGCTTGCAACAGGGCGCTGGTCTGCCCCACCACCTCAGGCCTTGCATAATGAGCCTCCAGCAGGTGCCCTGTGCCCTCCACCAGGGTGCCCAGGCTACGGTGGAATTCTAGTACCTCCTGGGCTTTGTCCAGGGCCTCCTCAGCTAGTACAATGGCATCAGGCACCACACCGCCACCCAGCCAGCTCTCGCCGTGGTTGTCGATGAACGTGAGCACGGGCACGATCAGCACCAAGCCACCCTGGGGCGTGTCCAGCAGTGGCACCGTGCATGTGTGCAGCAGATTGCCTGCCGTGATCTCACCCACCAGCGTGGCCCAGCCCAGCGACTGCATGAGGAAGGCGAACTCCTCAGCAGCCGTGGCGGTGCGGTGGCTGGTGAGCAGGTACACCCCTCGCTGGTGGCCATAGCGTGGGCCCAGGAGTGTCTTGTGGCTCAGATGCTCCTGTGTGATGTTGGTGCGGCGGTTGTAGGTGGTAAAGAGGCGCACGGGGCTGTCCTCGGGGCCCTGGAAGTAGGAGAGCAGCAGGGGCACGGCAGAGGATGGCCCGCCTGGGTTGTGGCGTAGGTCCATGATGAGGTGTTCGGTATCCTGAAGCGGTGCCCATGCCTGGCGCACCACGTAGGGCCCCAGGGCCTCCAGCACAGAGGCGTCAGCGAACCTGTCGAATCGCAGGTAGCCCACGTTGCCAGGCAGCACTGCCACCTGGAACACAGAGTCTACCAGCACCTGCCGGGCGACCTCGCCCTCAGGCACAGTGGGGGCTGCTTCCAGAGGGTCCTCTGCTCCAGCCACCTCGAGCCCAGGAGTGTTTTCTTTGGTTCCCACAGTGCGCACCAGGAGCCTAGGGTCCTCCGACACAGACTGCAGCCCAGCGTTCAGCTTGGAAACCAGGTCTTCTTCAGAGACCACTGCTGAGAAGTCCATGGTGGTCAGGTGCTGCAGCAAAGCTGGCACGCGGTCCACCAGTGTATAGTATTCCCGTAGAGCTTCCTGCAGGCGATGGAGCATGCCGGGCAGGGCACGGCGCAGGGTGAGGATGGCCAGGGCTTTCTCCAGGGCTTGCTCGGCTGGTGTCCCCACGCAGGGTAACACTCCGCTGCCCTCCCACGTCTGGCTGCCCCCGCCCAGGGGCCCCAGGGATCTGGACACGGGAACAGTGAGGAAGAAGTTGGACTGACCTATACGCAGCTTCTGCAGGTCCAAGGCCCCTCCCACTGTGCGTTCGCCCACCACGATGGCCCTGCGCATCTGCTTGAGGATATAAGCAATGTCCTCAGCCACACCCCCTGTACGGCCACTGGTCAGGATCACCACGTCCTTGTCGGTGCTGTACCGCCCTCCCAGCACCTGAGGCAGGGTCCAGATCTCCGTGGTGGTGTTGGAAGGGCGGTCGTAGATGGTATCCACGTGTAGGACCGTGTTTTCTGGGTGCAGATAGGAGATGACATAGGGGATGCCAGAGACGTGGCCCCCAGTACAGTGCCGGAGATCCAACACGAGGGAGGATGTGTCCATGAGCTGTCTCCAGACGTGAGTCACCAGGAAGCCACCCAGCTTGCTCAGCACCTCCTGGCCTGGGAGGTCGTCTACCCGCAGGTAGCCCACGTTGTGCTCCAGGACCTCGTGGCGCACACTCTTCTGCAGCCAGGCCAGCAACTCCTCATGGGTCAGGTTGCTGAGTGCCGGGGCCTGCCGAGGCACCTCCTCCAGGTTGCTGGGCTCATAGGAGATGACAAGGCGCGGGTCATTGAGGGAGCCCTGTACCCCAGCTGTGAGCACCTGTGCCAGAGTCTGGGGATCAGAGATGCTCAGAATCTCCTGGCTCTTCATGGCCTCTTCGATGGCCGCCTGCATCCCCATGAGGTTCTCAGGAAAGCAGTAGTTATCCAAGAGGACCTTGGCCATGTCCAGCACCAGGCTGGGCTGGAATAGCTGCGAGGGTCCAGCCAGGCCACACAGCAGCGTGCACAGGAGCAGGACCCATCCTCTCATCATGGAGGTGCCGCAGCCAGCCCAACTGCCAAGCCGAGGACCCCCGGCTTCTGCGTGGCTGCCTTCCACCCTTGTCCTTCTCAACTTGCGAGACAGAAGGTCTGGGGCTCAAGTTGGGAGTTGGGGCAAGGCTCCCAGCTCTGATAAGCCTTTAATCCAGTCTAATTCAAGCTCAAGTGCATCAGCAGGGAAGGGACTGGTGGGAAGGGGCTGGAGCCTATCATGCCCTACCACCCTGTGTGTAAAAGCCCTAACATCTATGCTTTATTTGGGGGCGTGCTGTGCATCTGAAGCACCAGGTTCTGCTTCAGCATTTGCAAACTGGTGATTCATGCCAGAGTTTGGGAAAGGAGACTTAGGTTATCCTGTGAGTCAGTAGCTTTTCTTTGCTACACTGGGTGGCCTGTGCCTCTGCAATCAAATAGAGTTTATTCTCTTGCCATCTGTTCTGGGACTTTAGGGAGCCCCTCACTATTAGCGCAGATTAAACAAGAAGGCATGTAGATGGCGTTTTGTAATTCTCGGCATGTAAGGTGTGCTCAGTCAGGTTCTCTGCATTAGGAAGCATCCCTGCCTCCCAGTTAAGGAAGCAGGCCAGAGAGCTGTGTCAGTGACTGATACCCACCATGTTGGGTGGGGGCAGCTGTGGGGGTTGGAAGAAATCAGGAACAAGGTGAGGGTGCATGGCCGCCTAGGAGTACAGGGCTGGGGAGTGAGGCTGCCATTAAAACTCGGGGACCTGGCCCTCATTCCTGTGTCCTGGGGACTATGTTGTCCATAATCTTGGAGAAATGGAATATTTGGACCTTATTGTATGAGGGGTGAATAGGAGGGGTGCTGACCTTGCAGACCCATTGGGACCATGATTCCAGCATCCCACCAGCTCAAGGACACAGAGAGCGTCCTTCTCTTGGCTAAAGGAGATCAGTGCTGATCAAGGACTCAGCCCTCAGACTGGCTCTTGCAGGGAGAACCGAGTGGTCGAAGGGCTTGGGTGGCTTCAGCTCATAGAATCCAGATGACCCTCCATGCACACCCCCTACACACACACACACACACACACACACACCACCACCACCACTGCCTGGCGCACAACTGGGAGCTCATCCCAGATGCACTGACACAGCAGGACCTGCAGGCTCCTGGTGCCTGCTCCTTCTCATGGGAGTGATCTGAGTCCTGTTTGTGGCCTGACTTGCCACAAGTATCCAAGGATACACTCTGGAGCCACAACCTAGGGCCCCTCTGTGCCTCCTTTTGGGAGGGCCCACATAATACAGCAGAGTCCAAGGAGGGTGAGTGGGACAGCCACCCCAGCTCTGTCCTTCCTCACTGGCCAGCACACGTGTCTTAGTAGGCTGGATCCCAGGAGAAGGTGGTCTAAGGGCCTGGTGGGTGGGGTGGGGCTTCTCTGCACACTAGTAAGCCACAATCTGCCCTCTGGGTGTCACTGGCTGAGCATGTTTGCCAAGTAGAGAATGAAGGCCAAAGAGGTCAATTAGCTAAAGCAAACACGTTCATAGCTCATTAGGATTTGTTTAATGCCAAAGTGACATATGGTCACACAACTGCACTATGTGCAGGCCACAAGCATGAGCCAGACGGCAGGGGCAAAGTAAGGGAAGAGGCGGGAGGCCACAGACACCGTCTGGAGTCCACATCTGTTGCATTTATTCTGCCCTGACACTGAGAAGACCTGGCCGTCTCTGCTAACTCCACTTGGGAAGCCATGGCTCTGAGTCTGTGAGAGTGCTTGTTGGTTACCACTTGAATCCAGGCTTGGCTCTGAGTAGGAAAGGCTGAGGGTAGAGAGGACCAGCAATGAAGCCCTCCTGACATGCTTGTAAGATCTAGTCTTGGAGTTCTGCGGCTAGGCCTCGATTCATGCTATGGCTCAGACCCTGTGGGCGACACAGAGAAAGGACTGATGTCCCTGGGGGGTGCACGCAGAGAGAGATCTCCCATGGGTGCAGCTGATGGCTGATGGGAGGGCTAGATCTGTCTGTGGGTTCATCAAAGTCTCCAGGAAGCCTGGCTCCTAAGCAGATAGAGGTGGCTACTGGCTGGCCTGCCAAGCCCATCTCAGACCATAGACTCTGTGCTGGACCCCAGGCAAGGTGAGAGTCAGGAGGCCCTCTTCCCCACCAGCCCTGGCCAACTGTCTACCCAAACAGGCTGTAGAGCATCCTGGGCTGCTCTAGGCTGAGATTTAGGGCTGGGAAAGAGCAGGGAGGCCTTGTACCTATTGTGTACCTGCATGGCTCTGCAAGCAGAGGTGCTTGGGCTCAGGAACTGACCTTGGGTGACCTGAGACCTTGGTCAGGGGACAAGGCTGTTCTGACTGCCTCCAAAAGCAGAGAAAATGGGACGAGGAGGAGTGTCTAAGCAACCACTGACTGTCTGGGATGCGAAGCACGTGCGGTATTAGACAAGAGCAGCCCACATATAGGACCACACTGGAGACCTGGGGTCCGCAATGCTCCTTGGACCACCCCACCTTCCTTGAGTCTCTGTGTCTATGGAGAGCAATGCCCAGATGTTGACTTCAGAGCACATCTGGGCAGTGGTCAGTACCAGCACCATCCTGCAGGGGACAGAGGCTGTGCTGCTGGGACAGCTGAAGGCAACCATGCCTGAAGCATGGAGATGCAACCAGGCACCCAGCACCTCCCCCCACATTAAACACTCACTTCTAGTGGAGGCGACGCCCTTGCCTGCCTATCTGTTGTTTTCTGCTCATGTTTGCCCTCAATGCTTCTTTATGAAGTTGTCAGCATGGGAAATAACTACTCATGCTGCCAAAAGATAACCTGGGGTACATTAAGGTTTTAAGGATGCATGGGAGCAGATAGCCGTTCCTGAACCGGGCAGTTGGATCCTAGAAGTGGCTCCAGGCTCAGCCTAAGGAGCCAGGGGGGAAGGCTTAACTCAGAGGATGCAGAAGCAGAGCTAAGTGACATCTTGACTGCTTCAAGGTGCAGTTATTGCCTTATTTGGACTCTGTTGGTGGGGGAGTCAGCTTGTCCAGCTTGCTTCAGTTTAGCTTTTCTGTAAGTCAGCCACTTACTGGAAATGCATTTGAGTTAGGTTTCCTTTTGTTCACTGGGGGCCCAGGGCATCAGGGCCACCTCAGTACAATGGCCTCGCGACTCACGGTTTTAACACTGCCTACCCAACTCCTCAGCACTTTCTCACCCTTCCCAGTCTTGCCTCTGCTTCTCTGGCTCCATTTAACCTTTCAGATTGTGTATTGTTTTAGATCGTTTTCACTGTAGGTGGAATCTTGCCTTTATTTCATTTCTAGGCTATTCATGTCATTTATTTTAAAAGGATTTATTCGCTTGGAAGAGGCAGAGGGAGAAGTTGATTTTCCATCACTGGTTCATTCTCTCAGATGGCCAGAAGAGCCAAGTCTGGGCCAGGGTGAAACCAGAAACCAGCACTCCATCTGGGTCTCTCACACATGGATGGCAAGAGCTCTGCTATTTGGGCCCCATTCTGCTGCTTTCCCGGGTGCATTTGCAGGGAGCTAAATAGTTAGCATAGCAGCTGGGACTCAAGTGGGCATTGTGAGATAGAGTGGCTGCCTTATAAGCAGCAGTTGAACCTATTGCACCAATTGTTGGCCCCCCTTTCCACTTTCTTTTGGATCAGACAGGTAACTCATGATTTTTAAATAGAAACATATAATATTTTCCCTCTTCCAGTCCAGCCTCTTTGGTAACTATTGGGTTGTCCTTGAGGCAGCTCCAACACCCATTAAGGGAGACAGGCTCTCAAAGAGAGGCAGTTTGGATGATAGAAAATACCTGTGCTGGAAGAGCACTGGTCTGCAGCATCTCCAGACCCTTCTGAGAGAGGCTAGCTCCTCCACCCCCGGGTCCTAGAACTGTAATGCAGCGAAGCCTGAATCTTAAGGCAAAGCCTGCTTGCAGAGAGCTCATTTGTTCTGTCCACCAGCAGGAAGTCAGAAGAGTGCCTCCCACCAGAACGCTGACCTGCTGGGAAAGCCCGTAAGACCACCCACAGTCACTTTGCTGTGACCCTGTCCCTCTGCTTTGGTAACTAGCGATAACACTGGGGCAAGCAGCCATCTTCATCTGATACAGGGCAGGTGCGAGGGACAAATTCACCCACACATCCATGTCACCCACCTAGCTCACTGCCACTGAAGTTTGTGTTACTCCCTTACACATACAGCAGGTGAACACAGACATTCCAGTCACACCTGTGATGGCTTCATAGTGGTGCCTGGTGAGACACAGCCCTGGTGCCTTACCGAGCCATGCTCCAAGTGGCTTTTATTTCTGCATTTATATTGTGTCGAAGCAATGCTGTGACAAATTCTTTCAAACTCATGTCCTTAAGGCATGACCTGTTTTGCTTCTATGTATGGATTCTCAAGAGTGAAGTAGGTAGAGCAGAGGTTAGATGCACAGCTTGCTTCTTCTTTTTAAAAAAGATTTATTTGTTTTTATTGGAAAGTCAGAAATACAGTGAATGGTCATTGGTTGCTGCTTTCCCAACTACACTAGCCGGCAGCTGGATCAGAAGCCTGGAGGCCATTCTCCTCCACTTTCTCAGGCAATCGGCAGGGAGCTGGATCGAGAGAGGGGAGCAGCTGGGATACCAGTGCCATGATTGATGATAAGCTTACAGTACCATCACACCGTCCCTGAAAGTTATTTTTATATTCTTGATCTAAATCTTTGGGCTGAAATGCGATACAATACTTTCTTTGAAAGTGTCAGAGCCTAGGCATGCTGAGTTGATATTTGTGTATGGTGTGAGGCAGGGGATGAGGTTTATTTTCTCCATGTGGCAATCCACTTGATCCAGCACCAATCAAACTTCCCTTGTACCTGGGATTGCCCTGACCAAGATTGGTCAAAATGTGATTCATCGTATATGTGTGTGTTCTGTGTTCTGAACTGCTACAAGAGGTCTTCAAAAAGTTTGCAGGAATTGCATGCCATTAAAAAAATATCGCACATTGGATTTTAGAAGATGGTTCTGCATGAAAAGAAATATCTTTTCATTTTGTTCCCTGAAATTTTTAAAAATAATTTCTGATTTATCTGTATATTCTCCAGTAACATGAGAGCTTGATCATTGTTACATGGTTTTACTATGCGGATCATGCAAATATCTTGTGAGGTTTATGCTTTAATATTTCTTGTGTGTGTTATTATAAGTGGAACTTGTTTCTTTAAATTGCAGCTTCTAGGGCCCGGCGCGGTGGCGCAGTGGTTAAGGTCCTCACCTTGCACACCCGGGATCCCATATGGGCGCCGGTTCTATCCCAACAGCCCCGCTTCCCTTCCAGCTCCCTGCCTGTGGCCCCGGAAAGCAGTCAAGGACGGCCCAAAGCTTTGGGACCCTGCACCCGCGTGGGAGACCCAGAAGAGGCTCCTGGCTTCGGATCGGCATAGCATCAGCCATTGAGCTCACTTGGGGAGTGAATCATCGGACGGAAGATCTTCCTCTCTGTCTCTCCTCTCTGTATATCTGCCTTTCCAATAAAAAATAATAAAAATAAATCTTTAAAAAAATAAAAAATAAATTGCAGCTTCTAGCTTTTATATCTTGAAATATTGCCAATTTACTTATTCCTTCTGGCGTACTTTTTACTGATCCCTTGGAGTTTTCCAAAAGAATACTTGTCTTGTATTTCTTTCCACCCTACATATTTTATTTCTTGATATCACTTTATTGCACTCTCTCAGTCCTGCTGATCTTCGGGGAAACACTGAATCTTTCATCATGGATTGGGATGTTAGCTCTGCGAAACTTTCAGAAAGTTCATTAAAAAGCAAGGTGTGCAAAAAAAGACATGATTTTCTTAAAAAAAAATGTGGTAGCAAATCCTTATCTACAAACTTTAAGCCCCCTTATGTAAATTTTGTTTTTATTCATAACAGATGCTCATTATTGCTTTGAGGAAAAATTCTCTTTTATTCCTTGCACTCTGAGAGACTGAAGGTAGCAACTAGATATTGGGTGTTGCCATCGCTTCTGCTAAGTTGCCTTTATCTTTTTCCTCTCCTTTAGTCTGTGAAATGTTGCCGAATGTTGCCCTGGGACAGCTGAGAGCACAGCCTTATGTAAATAAAGGTGGAAGAAATTAGGATGACTGCAGGTGCAGTACTGAATGCTGCCTGCCTGGGGCTGCCAGCCAAGTCAGGCAGTCAGTACAAGTCCCCAAGGACCAGTGTGGGTCCCTGCCCTGCCTCTGCAGCCTGTGGCTGTGCTTGACCCCAGTTGGTTTCCTGTCCCTGTTCAGGCACAGACTGGTGTCAGGCCTTGGTAGTTCCCCAAGTCTCATAACACAGCCGTGTTGGGCTGGCTGGTGGGGTGTGGAAAGCAAAACCATGCTCTGGCTTTGATTGGCATGCCCCTGATGACAAATGACACTGAGCATGTTTTCATGCTCATGTCAGTCATCTGTACATCTTTCTGTCTGTTCAGGTACTGCTCTCATTGGATAAAGCGGCTTATCCTTCCGTTGTTGCATGAGTGTGCTGCAGGATGTAGGCTTGGGGGTCGGAGTGCTGGGCACAGCTGGTCTGCCGTAGGTCCAAGAGGCAGTTGGATGACACATCACACCACCCTCCCAGGTCGGGTGTCCCCTGGGGCCATGGGGACACAGCCACCCCCCCCCTTGCTGCCTCTCCATCCTTCCCCAGGCTGGGCTGCTCCTGTCTCCTTGGTGATGCCCTTCACAAACTGTGTCTTTATTATTATTATTATTAAGTCTGTCCCAACAAATTAGGTTCATCGCAAATGAAAAAGAGAGGGAAAGACAGAGGCAACCAGGCATGCTCAGTGAAGTATCTAGAAGCAGCTCACGTTCTATGCTGCTGGCAACCTCTGAACAGGCTCATAGTGGTCGTCAGCTGCAGACACAATGAGCAAACTCTGGGACTAGAGGTGACACTAGCCTGTGGGAGCCTCACACAGACTGCAGGCTACACACACCCGGGCATGGAGTAACTTCAGAGAGACTCAGGAGTGGCGTGAGCTTCTGTTTAGTGGCTTTTTCTGAGTTGCATCAAGGACCTCTCTGAGCATGTGTCCCTGGGGCCTCTGCACACTCAGTGGGCACCCTCTGAGCGTGTATCCCTGGAGCCTCTGCACACTCAGTGGGCACTTGTGCTTCTCTTTCCTCCTGTTGGGAAGATGGATGTGATCATTGGTGGCAGGGAGCTGTGTTGTAGCCATGGAGAGAAGCCAGCCTGGCTGAGAGGCCGACTGTCACATTGTCCAGCTCTTGGTCAGGGCTAGCAGCTGCCTGGCTTCAGCAGCACCATGTTACATGAAAGAAGCTGAGTTAGCCACTAAGCTATTTTTCCAAAGCATGCTGTTCTTGACAGCTAGACTAGGGAAAGAAATGATTTTTCAAGGACTCAGTTTCAGGACTTAGGGAAACTTATGTGGTGAATTCACCGTGCAAGAAGCCAGAGGTCCCACTTAGGGACCTTGGAGAGAGGAGAAATTGACTTGGCACGATTGGCCCAGATGAGGGCAGACCTGAAGATCATGAGCAAATGAGCCCTTAACAAAAATGGTTATGGCGATAGAAGGTTCTAACCTCTTTCTGACTTTCCTCCTCCTCCTCCTTCTTCTTCCTCTTCTTGTTCTTCCTCCTTCTTCTTTTTTCATGTGTGAGATACTGAAGGCTCCCAGAAATATTGCTCAGAAATAACCAATCTCAACATTGGTTTACTCACTTCTATTCTTATTGTGTAAAGAGATAAAAACGATTCTAAATCAAAATGCCATTTCAACCGTGTGTTGTTTTGATCCTTTCATGAGCGACTTCCTCAGCTCAGAGTGTATCCCCATGTATGTGTGTGCTTCTGTGGTTCTTTCTCCACATGACGGTTACCAGGTTGCAGCTGTTAGACCCTGCTGGCTCTTTTATAGAACTACTTACCTATTTAAGAATGTGAGAGAGCATTGCCATTTGCTGGTTCAATCCCTACATCCCTCCCAACTGTGCCCAATGCTTCAGTCCAGTTCAATCCAGTCCAGGTCTTCCACAGAGGTGCAGGAACTCAGACCTGAGCCAGCACCTATTGCCGGGGTCTACACGGATAGGATGCTGGAATCAGGCACCCCCATGGGGGCTACGAGCATCTTAACCTTCCGCTGATCCTGTTGAGGGCTTGCTGTTGCTCCCTGTGCCAAGCACCATGCAGTGGGCTTGAAAATGTTCCCAACATAAAGAAATTTTTTTTTTTTTAAGATTTGAAAGGCAGAATCACCGAACCAGAGGGGGAGATGGAGAGGGAAATTTTTATCCACTGGATTTCTCCATGGATGGCCATAATTACTGGGGCTGGACCAGGCCAGAGACAGGAGCCAGGAGCTTCCTCGGGGTCTCAAACGTGGGTGCAGGTGTCATCCCCCGCTGATTTCCCAGTACACGAGGAGAGAGCTGGGTGGGAAGTGGAGCAGCCGGGGCTCTCACCAGCACCCTTATGGGATCTGGTGTCTCAAGGGGCAGTTTAAGCTGCAATACCACAGTGCCAGCCCCTCGTTTTCAAAATTATATTCCTTAGGCATGCATACAGGGACACTTCCTCCTCATGCCAGCACTTCGGATCGGCGGCTGTGACTGGCTTATCTTAGAGTTCACTTTGATTTATGGGTCTCTGGCACGGGGCCTGCTCTCTGACCTGCTGGGACCCAGAGCTAGAGGCTTGTCGATGAGAAGGGCTGAGCTCAAGCAAGACCGTTGAGAACATTCCAGAAGGCAGTGGCTAGCAGGTTTGCAAAAACTACTCCAATATAGACGATCCACTTCTGACAACCTATTCTCAGAAAATAACTTAAAATATAGTTGCAGAAGACGTCCACACAACTGGCTCCTATCAGGCATTAACAATGAAGGTCACAGACAGAGACACAAGTGACGTGGTCCTGCAAGGGCCTCTCCTGGTGCCCAGATCTGGACCTCCTTCTTGGGATTCATCCCAATCTGACTGTCTCACCAGGCAGCTAATGACATCACACTTCCACCAAGGACTTGAGCCAATCAGGGCACTGTGTCCCCCTGCCTACTGCGATTGGTTGGGTCCTAGGCAAACGACCCAATCGAGTGAAGGAAGCCCCAGGAGAATCACTGGGGCTTGCGGGAAAAGTGGCCTTGGCTCCTCCCCGCTCCTCCTCCATCAGCTTGAGATGGACACAAGCCTGCTGCAGCCATGTTGGAAAGGGGAGAGAGAGAGAGAGAGAGAGAGAAAAGACATCGCAATGAAGCCACACGGGGAGGGACGACAGAGGAAAGGGCACGCTCAGTTAGCTTGTCCAGTAGATCAAACCAAGCTAAAGCTAAGCCATTGCTGCCGTGGTCAGTTTTAACCGGCCAGCTAGAATTCACTTTTCTTTTTTGGACCTGATTTCTGTGGCTGACAACAACAACAAAACGGACATTAAAACTCACCATTTTAATTTTTTTTTTAAAAAAGCACACGTGTCCTGCCTTCCTCCTACACCCCATTCCTCCCCCACCGACTGGCTGGCTGGCCACCAGAGCATCGCTGGGACCAGAAGCCAAGCCTTCGGAGGTGTGCTGCAGGTGTCCTAATCAGGGTAGCCATCACGGCCCCTACTGCTCGCCCTTGTCACCTCTTTTAAAAAGATGTATTTGTTTTTATTGCAAAGTCAGATATACAGAGAAGAGGAGAGACAGAGAGGAAGATCTTCCATCCAGTGATTCATTCCCAAGTGGTCATGATAGCCAGAGCTGAGCTGATCCGAAGTCAGGAGCCAGGAACCTCTTCTGGGTCTCCCGGAAGAGGGTTCAGGGTTCAGGGTGAGGGTTCAGGGTCCCAAGGTGTTGGGCCGTCCTCGACTGCTTTCCTAAGCCACAAGCAGGGAGCCGGATGGGAAGCAGGGACGCTGGGATTAGAACCAGCGCCCATATGAGATGCTGGCATGTAAAAGGCAAGGACTTTAGTCACTAGGTTACCGCGTCTACCCCACATTTGTTTTTTTTTTTTAACTGATAGCCCGCCGTACCTAGTGCCGCCCTCAGCATTTCCCCATGACTGAGGCAGCCCTCAGTGCATAAAGGTGGACTCCCCTGGGGGCTGCCTACCTTCCTGTGCAGCTCCCCCAGCCATGTCACACTAGGCAGTGGCCGCTGTGTCCCCTCAGCTTGGACCCATTGGGGTCTTCCTCCCCCCACTCTCCACCCGTAACAGTCATGCACTGGGCTGGACCGATGCCCAGGCATTTCCTGCCCCCTCCCCAAGCAGTACAGTGAGGACAGCAAGTTCTGTCCGCGTGCAGCCGCTCAGGGTGTCTGCTTTCACCGTCCCCCAACAGGGACGTGTCACCACAGCATGCGGGACCCTCCCTGACCCAGGAGCCCTGCTGGCTTGGCCTGGACCACTGTCTCGTGCAACTTCTCCTTGGTGTCAACCACCACGCACACCTCTCAAGTACTTTTAACAACAGCCCTTTCTTGGCAAAAACAAACCACCCGTGCTAGCAATAGATGGCTTGATGACACAGTTCCTGGGGGTCCTGCTGGCCAGGTCCACTGGGACGCAGTTTGTTAGCACCCTCGGGCCAGGCAGGTGTCTTAGGTCATCCCCACCTGTGCTGCCTGCCTGGATTTCATGGTTCTGCCAGCTGACGGGTATGACCCCACTTGCTGGGCTGGCTGACATGATTCAAGAATCACTCCAGGACATCATGGACTCTTGCACACACAGAGACCAGCAGGAAAGTTGGGGTTCCCAGGGTTGGTAGGCTGCAAGTGTATTTGCAGGGCTGCTGCACAGCTGGAAAGCTGGGAGACTCAGAGGTGGGGCGGGCACAGCCAGAAGGAACACCCATGCCACAGCCGCTCTCTGTTTATGAACTTCAGGCTTCACAGCTCTCTTCTGGACGGCAGGCTCCAAGAGTCAAAGCAACCTGCTGCAGGTCCCATGCCTGGGGAGAAAGTGAGGGGGCTGCCACTGCAACCCTGATCCACCCTGACCCCAAGTTGCACGTAAGCTGCAGAGGGAGGGGAGCCGTGGGGCCACATGGCAGGTTCCCATCCCCCTGCTGTGAACTTGGGGTTCTATATTTGGAAGACTTTTCGACCTTGTTTCCTGGATTTCTTCCCTGCACTGCCCCCCGGCCCTGGGAGACGGAGTGTCCCCTGAATGGAGCTGTCCGGTCGGGAAACAAGCAAGCATCCTAATTAAGGGGCGTTGACCCCTAGGGCTCGCAGATTCCTTCCAGGAGGCCGCGTCCTTCCCACAGACTCGGCATGTTCGCCCCCCGTGTTTACAGAATCTTCATTAACTGAGGGTTCCTCCAGATAAGAAGGCTCTGAGCAAGGCAGCAGCTACAAGCAGGGGACAGTTGGGGAGCAGAGGGCTGGCCGCGGCACTCCCCGCACTACACTCAGCGGCAGGATGTGGGCCCACTCCTCCCAGGCGGTTCCTGGCACCCGCTAACATCCTGCAGCAGCCCCTCGCACCCTCTCCTCCAAGATGGGCCCAGGGCTGCTGTGGATGCTCCTGCCTGTACTGTCCCTGCTGGCCTGCTTGGGGCAGGGGAAGCCACTGCAGAACTGGGGTCGGGCATCAGTGGGGGCGAACGCCCGTGCCTCGCTTGGGGAGCCTCGCATGGGGCCTCAGGAGCCCAGGAGCGCCCTGGACTTGAGCATGTTCCTGGAGAACGTAAAGGTGGATTTTCTGCGCAGCCTCAACCTGAGTGGGGTCCCCGCCCAGGACAGAACCAGGCTGGAGCCGCCGCAGTACATGATTGATCTGTACAACAGGTACACCTCGGACAAGTCGTCCACCCCCGCCTCCAACATTGTACGCAGCTTCAGCGTGGAAGGTAGGGTCGGGTCGCACTGTGGGGGATGGGGTCCCCAGGTCTATAGGGTGGGGGGAACTGCCTGGCTAGGCAGTTATGGGCCACATGTCATCAAAATTCATGGCCACAAAATGAGATGAAAACATGGCCTTTGCATTCCCCTCCGCCCCCCACCCCAGCTTCAAAAGTGCTCGTGGGCGGCTCTATTGGGTAGAGCTCACTTCCCTGGGCCACACTATACACAGACGGTGTTCCGGAATGCCAGTGTGCCATGTCCATCCTTGCCCTGTGCTTCCCCTCCTCTTCCCTTTCCTCTCTTCCCTCCCACTCCCTCTCTACTTCAAAGCTGGTAGGTGGCTGTTTTAGTCCCCAGCTGACTGCTCTCCAAGGGGACCTCATGGTAAAGACAGACTCCACCGTTTACTTGGGGACAAGTAAAATTCAAACTTCCTGCATAGCTTTTTTTTTTTTTAACAACATGCATTTGTCCAGAGGTGAGAAGCAAGCCTCCTTGATATTTCTAAACTCTGCAAAAAAAAAAAAATTCCAATCATACCTACTTTTGCCTTATGAAAGGACTTTGCAAACACAGACAAAATCTTGTGATGGGAAAGCCTTGAGGAGTGTCTAGTTACCATGTGATGGTGAAGGGCTAGGGACAAGCCCTCGTGGTGGACTCCGGTGAAGTGTTTCTGAGCGCTGAAGCTTGCAGCCGCTAGGGGGAGCTCGCCCTGCTCACCAAGCCTTCAAGGTTCCATGGCCGGATTCTGCTGGCATTTCCCTCTGCTTCAGCCCCTGGCTGAAAGGTCTGGAGCACAAACCTTTCTCCTCCAGGGGTCTCAGACCTGCAGCTACCTGCGGAGTCCCCAGGCCAGACCTCCTTCCCCAGGCAGCAGAGCATGAACTGGAGACCAGGATGCAATGCCGGCACAACTGCCTGCCTTCCTGCAGTGCGGGAGAAAAGTCTGGCTCCTCTGAGAACCAACAAATTCCGTTGTAACCCAACAAAGAGCTTCACTCTGGGAGATCTGCAGGTGCTTGGGCAGTGGGCATGCTCTGGCAGCTGCTGACTGGACCCCAGCCTGCCAGGGAGGCCCGGGAAGGTGGGCGTTGGTGCAGGCAGGGAGTCTGTACAGGTGGGAAGATGTGGGGAATCCCAGAAGTCTTGACTACTCTGAGCCTGGTCAAGACCACTTGGTCTAAGCCTCAACCTGACGCTGGGAGGCAGGGAGGATGAGGACCATTTTACAGATGCGGAAAATGGAGTCACAGAGAGACTCAGGACTCTCCAGGGTCACCAGCCTAAAAGGGGGGCAGAGTCTGGCCTGCTGGGTACCAGGAGAGCAGAGGGTCGGCTGCTGTTGGCGCTTAGTAGGTGCTCAAACATGCCACTTCTGTTCCTCTCTGGGAATGAGCCATGGCAAAGCAGACACGTGCTCATGGCCAACTATCAGCAGCAAACAATCTTTTAAAGAAGTGTTTAAAGATTTATTTGCTTATTTAAGACACAGTTGTGGAGAGGCAGAGATGAGAGAGAGAGAGAGAGAGAGAGAGAGAGAGAGAGAGAGAGATCCTCTGTCTCTAGCTCACTCTCCTGCAATGGCCAAGGAGGGCCAGGCCAAAGCCAGAAGCCTGGAATTCCACGCAGGTCTCCCACATGAGTGGCCGGGGCTCTAACACTTGGGCCATTCTCTGCTGCTTTCCCAGGCTCAGCAACAGGGAACTGGAATGGAAGAAGAACAGTCTGGACTTGAACTGGTGCTGCAGTGGAATGCCGGCCTCATCAGTAGAGGCCTAGCCCTTTGTGTCAGCATGCCAGCTGCTGCAAACAGGAAACTGAGGCACTGACATGGTCGGAAAGCAGTCCTGGTTTCTCCTGATGGGACCCAGCCATGAGACTGATACATATTTTCCCACCAAACACTGGAGGGGTGGGGTGAGGGAAAGAAATCGGCCGTTTTTTGCTGTGCTTGGGGTTTGTCATTCGAAAGGGTTTCTACCCCATGTGGATGGTTAACATTGACCTTCACTGTCCCCTCCGAGGCTCCTCGCTTTAGATGCACGCCTGCAGCTTCTCCCATCGGGTGCTTTGTGTGCTTGTCTTGATGTGAGAGTCCCCTTGGTTATGTACATGTGGCCAGGGAGATGCCTTTAAGCCTCATCTGTGAGTGGCCACTAGTCCTTAGGTTGTCCTGTGTGTTTGCATTTCAGATGCCATCTCCGTAGCCTCCACGGACGGCTTCACCTTCCAGAGACACACCTTGCTGTTCAACATCTCCATCCCCAGACACGAGCAGATCACCAGGGCCGAGCTCCGGCTCTACGTCTCCTGCCAAAGTCACGTGGATGCTGCTCACGCACTGGAAGGAAGCCTGGTTATCTATGACGTCTTGGATGCCTGGGATGGCAACTCAGGGACCAAGAGCTTCCTGGTGTCCCAGGACATTCGAGACGAGGGCTGGGAGACTCTGGAGGTGTCCAGCGCCGTGAAGCGGTGGGTCAGGGCAGACGCCAACAAGAGCAAGAACAAGCTGGAGGTGATGGTGGAGAGCCGCAGGAAGGGCTGCGACAAGCTGGACGTCAGCGTGCCCCCGGCCTCCGAGAACCTGCCCTTCTTCGTCGTCTTCTCCAACGACCGCAGCAATGGCACCAAGGAGACGAGGCTGGAGCTCAGAGAGATGATTGGCCACGAGCAGGATAGCGTGCTGAGGAAGCTTTCCAAGAGCACCGATGGTCATGGGGATGAAGAAGAGGAAGAGGAGGTGGATACGGTCAGCCACGCGGGGTCATCCCTGGCCAGGCGGAAGCGGAGCGCCGGGGCCAGCAGCCACTGCCAGAAAACCTCCCTGCGGGTGAACTTCGAGGACATCGGCTGGGACAGCTGGATCATCGCACCCAAGGAGTATGATGCCTACGAATGCCAAGGGGGTTGCTTTTTCCCCCTGGCCGATGACGTGACACCCACCAAACATGCCATCGTGCAGACCCTTGTACACCTCAAGTTCCCCACGAAGGTGGGCAAAGCCTGTTGTGTGCCCACCAAACTCAGCCCCATTTCCATCCTCTACAAGGACGACATGGGGGTGCCCACCCTCAAATACCACTATGAAGGCATGAGCGTGGCAGAGTGTGGCTGCAGGTAGTAGCTGCCTGTGGGGGACAGGAGTTGGGGCTCCAGAAGGGGGAGCTTGGAGCCTGCCTCCCTCTCATGCCCCAACCCCACCCCAGGGTGCTTACCTGTCCAGGAAGATGTGAGGATGGAATGAGAGGGGGGGCAGACAGAACACCTGGCAGGGCTGGTACATCAAAAGAGGAACAATTGGAAAGTGGACAGGTGGCAAAAGGATTCAGTCAGCAGCAATGGGTGGGAGATGGGGGAGATGGGCAGGGATCTATGGGAATTACAGGGGTCCAGGAGAGAATCGAACAGGCATGATGCCCATCGTTGCGTCAGGCTAGCTATCACCATCCGGCATGTTGGATATGTTGACCTCCAGTCTGTATACACAGAATCCAGGTGCCAGCTTGGAGAGCACCTGCCAGGGTCAGGATTCCCATGCAAGTGGATGGTGGGAAGCCTGGCTGGGCTGGGCCCTGGTCAGCACACACTAGAATGACTGCAAAGGCCTTTTATGTCTAGGGTCCAGCCTGTCCATTTGGGGCCTGTGACTATATGCTTTTTAATATCACCCCTGAGTCCCATTGCCCCCAGACTGCCCCAGCAGCAAGTAGAGAGGGAGAGAGAGAGAGAGGGAGAGAGAGAGAGAGAACGAGTGACGAGTGAGCTGGTCAGCAGCCCTCTCCCGTGTACTGTGGCTGAGCTTCTTTGCCCCCTGGTGCCATTGTCAGGAGTACCTGCTACCCCCTGGACTCAGATTCTGGTAGCCTGCAACAGGTGGACACATTCGGCTAGCATCTTGGCAGCCCCTGGTCACCTGCTCCTGCTCACAGGGCACCCTGTGGAACCCCAGCATGAGGGCTCCCTTGAGAGAGTCGGAACAGAGATGTGAATTTGTTGGAATTAAAAGTGCTGTTGCTTGGGCATTAGGAACGTCACTGCCTCTCCTCCTTGGCATCCTGGATTCATGTGATTGGTATCTAGCCTGCCTGGGAGAGGGACCGCAAGAACTCCCATCTTGTCTGTAGCCACAAGCTTCGCCCATACCTGCCTGCTCTCCTTAAGGATCCCAGACTCTTCGCCTTCCCTGACTTATTCCCCTGGTCATACACAGGACAAAGCAGTATGAGGAAGGGTCTGAAATGCCAGGCAGGGCCTGGAAGATGAAGTTTTGGCATCTGGCCACTCCCACCGGTAGATTGTGTTTGCATGAAACCAAGAGACACCCTTAGTGCAAGAACACCATGAAGTGTCGCTATGTAGTAACTGGACTTATTTAGTTACTTCCTGGCCCTGCACTGCTGCAGCTGCATGACAGTGTCACTTGGAAATAAACTCAAGTGTCTGAGCAATGCCTTTTCTGATTGAGCGGCCAGGGTCACTCCAGCCTTGCATGCCTGCGCAGCCGTCCTGAACTGAAGTGGTGGGTCGGGGCAGGCAGCATCTGCATGGGTGTGCCCATCCCTGGCTGGGGCCTGCCCCTGCGGGTGTGAGCACCTGCAGAATGGCAGCTGTCTGTGTGTCTTTCCACCCCAGGCGGGGGCAGGGAGACCCCATGGGTCCTCTCCACTCAGCGTCCCTGTAGCACTCTCCCAATGTCTTTGCAGTGCCACCCAACTCCAACCCACATCTCTGGCCTTGTGTACCCTAAACCTGCCCACCCTCAGGTCCGCAGGCAAGTACCACCTTCCCCCAAGGGAAGACCCGGTGCCATCGCCTGCCACACCCTGCTCCCCCATAGCTCCATTCTACCCTTCCTGAATTCCAGGCAGCCGAGCCTCATGCGAGCAGGTACAGGGAGTTGAATGCAGACAAAGCTGTGAGCCCTTAGCTCAGTCCCTCATTCAGAGAGGATGGACACGGCCTGTGGTTCATTCCCCAAATGGTCACAACAACTGACTCTCAGCCAGGCTAAAGCTGGGAGCCTGGAACTCCATCCAGGTCTGTCACGTGGACTGAGGGGCACAAGCAGTTGGACCATCCTCTGCTACTTTCCCTGCATTAGCAGGGAGCTGGATGGGAAGTGGAACAGTCAGAACTCACACTGGTACCCACATGGAATGCTGGCGCCATAGGCAGAGGCACTCCACCATTAGACACTCAGTACCTGACACACTTATGGGGTGGGTGGTCACCAGCCAGGAAGTTCCAGGTTAACACTGGCCGCACCGGCCTTGGCAGCCAGGGCATCCCAGCTGACACAGCCTGGTTGTGGTGATCTATGAACAGACATGTAGCTTCTAAACCTTCCCTTCTAAACCTGGTCTCCAGGTGGGTGGTGGAGTGACTGGAGCGGGGAGAGGAGGGCATGCCAGTTCACTAGCAGTCTGGGTGAGGAACCAGTGCCTGCTGCTCTGCCAACCAGGGAACTTGCTGATGACAGCAGCTCCCCTCCTCCGAATACACATGTGAGTACCCCTCATGCCACATCCCTGGGTGCCTTCCTCCCCAGACTAGGTATGAGCCCTGGGAGGAGTGGGGATGGGGGGAGCTTCCCATCCTGCTCTCCCCACCCCCAGAAACCCAGTAGTGAGCACTTAAGGAACTTGCAGGCATCCAAGGAGATCCACGAGGTCCCACTCGAGATGCCAGGAAGAGGATGGTAAAAGCACGGGACACGCCGTCTTGATGCAAAATGGAAAGGGGGTGGTTGGATAAGAAGAGCTTGTGAGGGAGGAAGGGGGTGGGGAGAAGAAGGAGTGAAGATACAGAAGAAATGATTTGGCATCAAACCAAGCCACAAGACTCAGGGTACCCTTGGCTGTTCCTTTGTAGCCTGACATGTTCCCTCAAAGAACTGGGCATGGTAACCTGGCTCAGGAAGCTGACAGGCTAACCACAGTGCCTTCCAAGGGACACTTCAGTCCCACGTCCAGATCCCGTGGGAATGAAGAGGTGAATCTTTGGGAAGAAGAGTGTCATGGAGAGGAGGAGCTGCAGGGAAGGGAGGTGACTGTCGCCATCCTGAAACCCATCCCCTTACCCCAGAGCAGCTGCTCATGCCGGGGTCCTGTTGCGGGGGGCACTCTAGGACCTCTCTCCCTGAGGGGTCACTCAGCTTCTAGACCCTGTAGGGGGACAGAGAAGTGGGGATCGGCTCCCAGCCTCCTGCCTTCGGGCAGCCTAGAAACAAGAGACCCCGAAAGTACAGTTCTTTGACTCCACAGCCAGACTGACTGAGCTGTGATGTGAACTCCACAGGTGCCCGCAGGGTAGGGACCAGCACCCAGCCCCTGCCTGTGTCTCCCACCCAGCCTGGTTTCAGGAGCCATATGCTTAAGCAGACTCCTGGGCTGCTTCGCTCCTCTTGAATATCCTAGCTGGCTGGCAGCTTCGCAGTGACCTCCGTGGACAGCCCGGACCATGCCAGCCTGGTTGTGATGCACCTGCTTCAGACTCTTCTTCAGAAACACTGGATGAGAAGTGCTTCAGGCTCTGTGGCAGATGGGCCATGTAGATGGCACGGGGGCAAGTCAGGAAGCAGCCGAGGGGAGGAGGGCTGGACAAGGAAACCCCATCCCCTCAAGCCACATCTGGACCACCAGCGACCTCAGGCTGCTCATGTTGTCTCCTTGGCTTGAAGGACCCCGTGTAAGAGATCTCTGCCCAGGCAGCCTCAGGTGTTCCTTTAAATGCTTCAGACAGACACTGCCCCATCAACAGGTGTCCCCTCTGGGGTTAGCGAGGCGAGGGGACCCCAGCAAGCTGCAGTGTCTGCCTGGGGCCATGTCCTGCCTGGGCACCAGTCTTGGACAACCTGGATGGGGAGGACCCAAAGGCACAGGATCCTCCCTCTCCCTGGTGTCTGGAGCTTGGCATGAGCTCAGGAGGGTAAGAGGCATCCAGCCGCTTCTGGGTGTGGGAGCAGGGGTGGGAGAACCTTGGGTAGTTTGGAAGAATGGGTGATAGATTTTCAAGATACCCTTGTGTCTTCAATTTATTAGCTCTCCGCAAAAACACGCCCATCCACCATCTACGGCATAGACAGTATAATTTATAAAAATAGAAAATCTTGGTTACTTTTTAGTAGGCGCATCTCCTCCAGACGCAAATAATCAACCACTCCTACCAGCCACGATTCTTTGTGGAGAGGGATGTCAGCTTCCCCTCCTTTTGGCTTTAGAATAAAAATAAAGATTAGGAAAAGGGAACCACTATGGGCTACAGGGGCGTGCTGCATGTATAGGAGCTCACGCAGCAGGGTCGGCAGGAAGGCACCCACGTGAAGCACAGTGGGGACCCCCCACCCCGTGTCCCCAGTCACTGGGCAGTGGCCTCAAGTGGCCATCACGCAGAGCAACTCCCACGGAGAAGGAAGCAAGAAGATCCTCTTCCCAGTGTGGTGAGCGGAGCACAGCAGCACCATGGGGACACGGCCCATATGGGACAGGATGGCAGGCAGCCCCCTGCCCAGGCAGGCCTCTCACCGGGGCTGCCCTGTGCCCTGCGGCTGCATCCCCCAGCCAGGTCCTGGCCCTGAAATCAGGCCGCTGCAGTCCTGGGTTCGTCAGCGGCAGGCGCAGGTCTCCACGGCCATGTTGGGGTACACCTTCAGAACCACGTTCCGATTCTCATCCAGGAAAAGGACCCCCAGGGAGCTCATCTTGTCGGGGACACAGCAGGGTTCTGGCACGCCGGGCACGATGCCCACAGCCCTGACGATGCTCTGGATGGTGGCATGGTTGGACGGACGAACGACCTGCAAGGCAGAGGGAGATGGCAGGGTTATTTCAGCTGTCTGCCCTCTCCCACTCACTCCCTATAGCCGGCGGGGAACCTGCTCTGCATTGCCTCTGCCTCTGTTCCAGGTCTGGGCGAGGTCACTAAACTACCCTCTCTTCTGGCTTTCCCAGGATCGCACGACTGTTACCCAGGGTTGGCCACTCGGGGGCGCCCGCGTACTGCACACGGCAGGGCGCGCCTGGACCTGAGCAGGGGAAGGAGGGACTGAGCCGTGTGGGTGACCGCCCCCCTGGAAGCTGACAGTTCAGAGGTGTTTCTACCTTGTAGCGTCCCGAGTCTCCGTCATACCAACTCCAGGGGGGTCCGCATGACCGTCATTTTATCACTGAGGACACCAAGGCTTGAACTAAGTAGGGGCAGATGTCTGGCTCAGCAGGGGCCCTCGCACACTGTGGGAGGCAGGTGGCAGGTGTGGGCTCAAGTTCCTGGGTTCCTGCCACCCACCTGTGAGATCTGCATGGAATGGCTGGCTTCACAGCCTCTGGGGCTGGGGGCTGGGGGTGAATTAGCAGCCGGGAGGTTTCTCTCTGCGTCTCCGATGAGACAAGCAGAGAAATAGGCAATGGAAAAAGCCCTCCCCGCGATTGCTCAATTAAGGCAGGTGCTTGGGTCGCAGACCTAGCCTGCTGCTGACAAGCAGCTGGAGTTAGCCATGGCTAGCTTTCAGCACCATACAGGGAGTAGGGAGAACCTGGAGGTGTCTGTGTGAGTGACCGTGGGGGACAGCAGGGCCACCCACACCTACACAGCTCTGGCTGGTGGCCAGCCAGCTGTTAAGATGCACCCCGGGGTCAGCCAGCTGAGAGCCAGATGTCACAGCAGATCTGGCCTCTCTGTGAGCTGTCCTGCAACACACAAGCAGGTGCATCGGCCTCCCTCGTGTGTCCTGGGGCCGGTTCTCTCCCTGCCGGCCAATTTATTTATGTCCACATTGGATTTATGCAGCACTTCCTTTTCAGGAAGGCAAGGCAGTACCTGGCTTCAGATCAGCCAAGCAGGGAGGAAACGGGGACATGGAGGGCCGCCAGCCCGCTGTGGCCCAGACCACAGGGAGAGGAACGAATGGAGTCTGGAAAGAGGAGGAGGATCCGACAGCCATGCATAAGGCAGCCCTGCGTGCTGTGTGTGGCTTGCCGAATCTTAAGTCGTGGCCCGTGAGTCCCAGCCTTGAGCTGGATGGTGAAGTCGGTGCAACTCAGCCAGTCCGTGTGCTGCCTGGCCAGCTCGGCCTATCAGCCCTCTGCCTGGAGCAGACACAGGGCATTATTTGCTCCCATTTCACAGGTGAGGCGATCGAGGCCGCGAGGGCCAGAATCAGAGCACTCCTTCCCCTCCCCACCTCCGCCACCACTGCAAGCGCTACCTTGGGCATGGGGAACTCGCAGGCGCCAGCACAGTAGTAGGCGTCGAAGGCTTTGGGAGAGATGATCCAACCATTCCAACCGATGTCGGCGAAGTCCACCTTCAGGTACCTCCGCGAGCACACGCGGGGTTCGTCCCACTGCCTCCTGCGGGCTTTCTGCATCGTTTTCTCATCGAAGTCCAGCACCTGCGAGGCTGCTGCGAGCAGCTCCTGGCCCTTCCTACGGCGTTCCTTGCGTCCCGGCCGCGGCTTCAGCGCCCGAAACGGGCTGGGCCACAGCTCGTGCTTGTGGTAGTCCGGGCCGGAGTGCGCTGGGGAGCGCCTTTCGTCCAACCCCGGCAGCTCGTTGTCCTGCAGGGGCCCTAGGGCCTGTGCGGAGGAGGAGGCGGCGGCAGCCCTGCGCACGCGGGGGTCCGCCGAGCTGTTGGGGGCCGCCCGGGGCTCGGGCTCTCCGGCTGGGAAGGGATCATATCTCTGCAGCGTCACGGCCACACTGTTGGGCTCCGAGATGGCCAGGTCGTTGGCGTAGATGAGGATATAGGGCGCGTGCGCGCTGGGGGGCCTGGGGCTCCCCGGGCTCCTGTCCCCTGCGGCTGGGGCGGCATCGAGCTGTGCGGACAGCAACAGCTCGCCGTCCCTGCGCGCCGCCTTGACGATGGGCGAGATGTCCCTGGCCTGCCACAGGCCGCGCGGTGGCAGAGCCAGGGCCAGGGCCCCGCGGAGCAGCCCTTGCGTGGCAGAGTTCTGTGGGAGGCTGCGGAAGAGCAGGTGCAGGCGCCCCGGCGGGCCGGGGGCCTGAGGGCGGCAGGACGTACCCTGGGCTCGGGCAGGTGGGCAGGGAGCCCCGCGTGCCTGGGGCCACCGCCGTGGCGGCTCCAAATAGAAGTGGAAGGTGGCCGTGAGAATCATTTCCGAATCCTGCACCGACGTCAGGTTGAAGAGGTACACGGCCTTCTGGTCGACCACCTCTGTAAGGGGGAGGACACAGCTCAGCTGGGGTGGGCGTCTTCCAGGGGTCTGCTTCCTGCTTCCTGGGTCCCCATCCAGGGTCCCCAGGGCTGGGAGTCCAGGACACACCCCAGCCTGGTGCTGGGCACCTTCAGTGCTCACGCCCTTCGGTGTCCTCAGTGAACACACTGGACATCAGGGACTGGTAAAGTCCCACTGTGGAGGGGAAGCAGGGGGGGCGAATCGGAGAGGGAAGAGGAGGAAGAGATGGAGGAAAGGGAGGCAGGTGAAGGGAAGGGAAGGAGAAAGAAGGAAGGGAGGGGAAATGGAGGGAGAGGGAAGGAAGAGATGGGAAAGAGGGCAAAAGAAGGAAGCGGGAAGAAGGGAGGAGAAAGGAGAGGGGAAGGGAAAGAGAGGGAGGCCAGAAGGGAGAAGAAGGGGGAGGGAGGGTGGGACACAGCAGGTCTTTAGCACCTGCTCTGCCCCCTGTAGTTGTCTGCCTGTTACTGGACACATGGCCAGGGCCCCTGCCTTAGGTGCCAGGGTGGTCTGGTCAGGCTGGGTGCCAGTCCTGATTCTAAGCAGCCCCTGTGACCCACACTTCTATCCTATTTCTAGAGGCTAGGTTTGTCAATGGTTGAATGCCATCATGGGCATGACACATAAGATTCTCCCAGATACAGTGCAATAGAGCAGTCCCCTGCACTTGCCTCGGAGCGCCCACCAAGAGATGCTAGGGCAGAGTGGTCTGTCCTGCCTGGGACCCCCTCAACCAACACACCTGCAGGGTGTGGTTCAGGCAGGCTGCAGCCTCTGCTTCCCCCCACCGCCGGCTGGACAGCCCCCTTCCCAGAGGCTCCACAGTCCCAGCACTGCCCAGCATGGGCATGGGCTCTCGGCCATGGCCACATCCTTTCTGGGATTCGTGGGGTTGGAACAGGAGTCTTCACTGGTGCCCCCTCTGATGTTGCAGACTGGCAGGAGATAGGAGTGGTGGGGGGCAGCCCTCCCTCCCATTGCCCCCTGTTACCTCCACCCATGGTAGAACCCCAAAAAGAGAGCTCTCAGCCTGGAGGGGAGTGTGCATGTGTGAGACAGCATGCGTGTGTGTGTGTGTGTGTGTGTGTATGTGCCAGACGCTGGGCTTCCCACGGCATGTGGGTTGGAGTTGCACCTCTGACCCCTGTATCCACCACATCAGCTGGGATTTTTTTTTCCACCCAAACCTTCGGTTCTAAGTTCTTTGCTTCTATGGGAAGAGAAGGCAAGAGTCACCCAGGGGTTCTCCCCTACTCCTAAGGGACCGTGGGCAGCATAAAGGAGGGAAACGGAAGCACCTCTGTGGGGGTCACAGCTCCAGTAACACTCTTCCATGTAACCTTATCCTCAGGACACTCCCTCTAGGGAGGCATTGAGTCCCTCAGTGGGAGCCCAGGGCCCTGAGGCACACTTGCATACCGGGCCTGGGGGCATCATGAGCTTGCGTCCCTATTTCAACCAGACCTCATGGGTTGTGACCATCAGCGCAGTTTGGAAAGTAGTGGTATTGGACGCCGGCACCCAGCTGGCACAGCAGAGGCAAGTGTGTCCTTCAAATAGCTCATGTGCCAGCCAGCTCCTGGGGTTGATCTCTCAAAAGGCTCGAGTGGGAGGGAGCCTCAAGAGTCATGAGAGAGGTGGCTTAGCTGTCTGCGCAGAGCCCTCACGCTTTCTTAAAATAAAAATCTACAAAGCTCCCACTCCAAGCACAGGGCCACTGGGGACCAAGCAGCAGTGATCAACGGAGACACAGCCTAACAAGGAGCCCAGTGATACTGACAAGGTCCATCGACACTGTCCCTGTCACATCACACCTTCACATAGTCCAGGTGGTGCCCAGAGTGCTGGGTGCAGCCAACCACAGGCCACCTCCAGCTCAGAGCCCTCCACTGACACTGAACATAAATGTCATCTTTTCCCAGTGGGCAGTGCCATCTGTGCTGCCTGCACCTCTCCTTCATCCCCAGCACAGTGCTGTCCCTCTGCCATGGCCACATTGGTCTGTCTATGTTTGTATACACCTGACACACACACAGCCTGAAGGGGAGTTTATACAATGTTTCGGGTGTGTCTGGGTTCTAACTGGGGCACATCACCTGAAGCCCCGGTGTGGCATTTTCCTATTTTGGGGAATGGGGGGGGGGCACTGAAGGAACTATGGGTTTTATAACATTTGGGATGTGGGATTTCCCAAGTAGGATGCACAGCCTGTTGTCCAGTAATGGAGCTTTGAGTTCCAGGATTGTGTCTGCACCTGCTGCTGGACATTCTGCAAGCCCAATTCCTCATTTCACAGTGAATAGGCAAGGGACTTTGAAGACAAGAGAGGCTCCAGGTCACACAGCAGGTTGGAAGTGGAGGTAGGCCCGGCTGAGCCTCAGACCGAGCTCTTTGACCCTACGCACTTTGGCTGTGAACTGGGTGTCCTTAAGAACAAATGGACAGAATATGCAGTGCCCTGTGGTTTGCAAGTGCATGTCAATTTTGAGATGCTTCTGGGCTCCAGCTCTCCAGGAAAGGAGGCATGGAACTTCTTCAGACAGGCAGCTCTCCTTGTGTATCCCTGCAATTCCCACTAACTGACCATCTGCTGGGCGCTCAGCCTCCTTCTGAGGGCACTGCAGTGGGGGGAAGGACCTCCTAGGCTACACCCCAGGCTCTCTGCTGGCCAAGCCTCAGCCAAGAGCAGCTCCCTCAGATAGCTCTGCCATTTATATATTTACTTATTTTAAAAAGATACATGTATTTGAAAGCCAGAGAGAGAATCTTCCATCTGCTGGTTCACTCTCCAGATGGCTGCAATAGCAAGGGCTGGGCAGACTGAAACCAGGAACCAAGAACTCTATCCAGGTCTCCCATGTGGGTGGCAGGAGCCCAAGTATTGGACCATCTCCTGCTGTTTTCCTTGGTGCAGTAACAGGAAACTGGACAAGAAGTGGAGCAGCTGGGATTTGGACCGGCAGCACTCCAATATGGCATTCTGGCATCCCAAGGCACACCTTGGCCTGCTTTGGGCCATGTGCCCCAGCTTTGCTATTTATAAAGCTAACTGTTTATATTTATTTATAAAGCTAAGCCACCTGCAGAGCAGTATCTTCATCAATTTCCCCTGACATGGCCACCACAGTGACTGATAGGCAGAGGAGCCGGGGGCAGCCAGTGGTGGACCAGCCAGGGTGGCCATGAAGAACAGTACACATCTGACATGTCCCAAATATTGGCTTCCGAGCAGACTCTAGGGCTGGGCTGAACGCCTGCGTGCATCGCTGACTTGCTGTGGGGCTTCAGGTGATTTATGAGAACCTCTCTGTGCTTCAGTTCCTCGTCTGGAAATGGGTATCTGTATGTACCTGCTCGAGCTGTGAGTGCAGCTCTGCAGTTCTGGCTCACAGCACGATGCCTAGCGCCCAGGGCAGGTGGAGGACACGGTGGTCAGGCAGCTGCAGCAGCCAGCACCACCTCCAGGACACACCACCGCTCCCTGGACTCCAGCCCCAAGGGGACGTCACTATCCCTCCTATTCCAGGGGACTGCCCTCCCTCTTCTCCTCCGTCCCTTCTTGCTTCTATCCAATCCCCAGTCCCTGTTGGTTTTGCTGCCTGTGTCTGCACAGCAACCCCAAATGCCAGAAGCTTCGTCGAGGAGTTGACCTCCATGACCACAGGAACCTCAGAACTCTGACACCTTCTTATGTCACCTCCATGCTTCAAAACTGCATCATCCAGGGACCAGCGTTAAGCCACCACTTGTGAGCCCACCATCCCAGAGTGCTGGTTTGAGTACTAGCTGCTCTGTCAGTGCACCCAGCTCCACTGCACCTGGGAAAGATGCAGAAGACGACTCAAGACAGTCCCTGCACCCATGTGAGAGACCTGGATGGAGTCCCGGGCTCCTGGCTCAGGCCTGGCCCAGTGTTGGCTGTTGTGGCCCTTTGGAGACTAAATCAGCAGATGCAAGCTCTCTCCGTCTTTCAAATAAGAAAACTTTTAAAAAGCCAATCACTTATTAGACATGAAATATTAATATCTTTCCTATGTAAAGAGTTTCTGTAAATCAGCAAGAAAAAAAGACAAGCATTGAAGACAAGTAGTAGTGCTTGTGGGAAAACAACAAAAGGCCCACAGGCATGGCAAACAGCTCAGGAAGGCCAGTAATGGGAAGAGGCAATATCTAATGAGATCAGCCATGGGTCTGCCTGAATGCTTTGAGAATCTGATTGCACTCAGATGAAATCTAGATAGGTGAAGAACACACATTTTTATATATTATGGCTGCAGTGATGCCACCATATTATTGTAAGAGGATACTCAGTAATTTCTTGGAAAACAGGATTTCAGATTTTGATGAAAGGAGACCAGGGTGTGTGGCAGAGTGCATGAAGCCGTCCCCTGTGTCATTGCTACTGGCTCAAGTCTGAGCTGTTCCACTTTCCATCCATCTTCTTGTTAAAATGCCTGGAAAGGCAGCAGAAGACAGACAAAGTGCTTGGGCCCCCATCAGCCACGTGGGAGACCAGGATTCCATTCTTGCTCCTGGCTTCATTCTGGTCCAGCACTGGCTATTGTGGTCATTTGAGAAGTGAACCTGCAGATGGAGGATTTTAATTTCTTTTCTTTCTCTCTTTGCCTTTCAAATCAATATCTCTTGAAAGAGAAGACAGATTTTGGTACCAAATCTATGCATGTAAAGAATCTTCTAAAAGTCCATGGAAAATGTGTATTATGGAAAACCTAGGGATTTCAAAGCGTTGTGCAACAAGGCTGACTTCTCTTCTGACTGTCACCAACTCACTTCCCTCTGGTTGCAGCTGAGTGTGTAGTTAGAGATGCTATTCTTTGCTGCAGTCTTCTCTGGCTTCAGATGATCCTGGACACTCATGCATTTCCTGCACCACTTTTCGATTCCCCCTCCTTGCCGTCTGTCAAATGCATGCCCAGCAGATGTTGCCTTACTGTCCGCTCCAAGGCCTGCACGCAACCTGCTCACCCATGTCTATCCCCTACCTCTCTCCCTTCATACTAGCTCCTCACCAGAGCCAGACTCCTGGCAGTTCCCCATGCACCATGGGCTGCCTCATGTTTACACCTGGCAATGCTGTACCTGCCCTTTAAGTCTCCCCGGGTTTCACCTACTCTGTGGCGATTTCCCTGGATCTCCCAAGGTCCACGGCGCCATGAGCCCACAAGCCCTTTTTCCTCTGCCTGCTTTTTTCAGCCTTGTCACACCTCCCACGAGCTATCCCGGGCAAGGCCAGCACCTTGGGCACAGCTGTGTCCTCCAGCTCATAGCACCAGCCACCACCAGCAAGGTGCTTAGAGAAGAGCTAGGAGCTGAGATGTACCTGACTATGGCCGTAGTGTTGCTCACATTAGTGACGATGAACTAAGCTCAGGATCACGCTGGCAAGTGGCTAGGCTTCAGGCTGAACACAGGTCATTCTGTGGGAGCTGAGGAGTGAACGGTCCAACCCAGCCCCAGCGGGTTAGACTCAAGGGCTCACTCTCCACTGATGTAGATTTAGCAGGGGACAGAAGGCTCAGCTTCTAGAAGCAGTGGGGAGGAGGGAGGGAGGGCTGAGGGGACCGCACGGTCAGAGCTAGCACACTGTTGACATTTAGGTGTGCCAGGAATGGTTTTAAGCACTTGACGTGTCTCGGTTTATTTTACAAAAATCTCCATCAGGAAGGGAGCAGTGGGAGCCCCATTTCACAAGTGAAAAAAAATCCAAAGTCACGGCCAAGTACAGCTCTCCACCTTGGTTGCAGAATCGGCTCTGGAGCCTGCCGTCTGACTCACGGGCTGCACCGGGGACCTGGCTTCATGGCAGGCAACAGATGCAGCACCAAGCGTCCCTGTGATAGATATGTTTATCTTTGGGGGAGAGGTGTCACCCACTGAGGCAGCAGACAACCAGTCCAGACCAGAGCTGCAGCCCCACACCAGTGGTCCCATTCATGAGACCAGGGGAGCTCTGCTCAGGCTCCTGCCTCATTTCAGGCAGGTCACCGGACCAAGAAACAGGCACAGAGCAGACATGTTGGTTCAGAGGGTTGAGCCATCAAACAGGAGCATGGGTTCAAGTCCCAGGTTTTCCACTTCCAATCCAACTCTCTGTGAACACGCCTGGGAAGACAGCAGGTAATGGCCCTAATGCTTGGGCCCCTGTCACTCACGTGGCCAACCTGGATGGGGCTATGGCTTTGCTCTGACCTGGTCCTGGTTGGTGTAGGCATTTGGGGGCAGTGAACCAGTGGATGGGAGATCTCTCTTTTTGTCTCTGTCTCTTCTGCTTCTGTCATTTTGCCTCTCAACTCTTGCGGCAATAAAGAAATCTTAACAGAACAAAACCTGTAGGCACACTGCACATTGGGACAGAGTAAGAAAGCAACCCCTGGCCCTACACTAAGCATAAAACCCACCTTATTCCCTGGAGTTCTCACCTCCTCCCGGCACCCACAAGGACATGGAGGCTCAGAGATCTACAGTGTATAGCCCAGCACATAGCCAGTAGCTGGGGAAGCTGGGCTTCGTGCCCACATTCATCTCCGCATTCCAAAAAAAAAAAAAAAAAAAAAAAGGAGACATTTGTCAGACAGTTCCAGATTGTTCTAGAATTCTGACTTCCTTAGCTCTCTGCTCCCCTCGACCTCTACCAGGGCCTGGGCATCACTGTGATGGGGATGAGAGAGTGTAAGAATGGCTTTGCCACGGCCCTTGTGCAGGAGGCTCAGTAACCACACCAGAGGTGTGCAATGTGAGATCCTGTATGCTGGACCTTGTGAGGGACAACACCCCAAACGCTACCCCAGTCGACAAAATGAAGACGGAATCACCTCCCGCCACAGCCAGGCTGCAGCCAGAGGCTGGGCCAAGGGATGCTCATCCCGGTGGCTGCAGGAAGAACCTTGCCAACTTCGCGTCTCCTCTGCAACCACAAGGCTTCTGGAGACTGAGATAATGGGTGGGTGAGCAAGGTCAATGTTCAACCCCTGGCAGCCCTGAGTGTTGAGCCCAAGGCTCTGTCCTCGCCCAGGGAACATCCCCACGGGACAGACGAGTGCTTGGAGCACTTCGGCACAGATGCTTCGGTAGTGGTTCCACTCCACACTCCTGCTCTGGGAACGGACCCCAGTGGAAGCTGAGAGGGAGCAGGAAAAACACTGCTTGCTAGATGCGTTGGCCTGCAGCCAAGGGACAAGGAGCCAACAAGTCTGCCCCATGGGGGCTCAGGGCTTGCAGCCCTTCTGTGGCAGGTGCTTCGCGCCCACAGCCATGGGAGACCCAACTGCCCACATCGGATGCTGCCCTGATGCCCCCTTAGTTCTGTTAGCAGCTGATAAGAGGTCTGACCCCAGACTGTCTGACCCCCAAAGCTGGTCTTGCTCCTCTCCAACTCCCGGAAGCATGAAGACAGAGGCTTTTTCCCGATGAATGGCCTCCTCCTCCTGCCCCAAGCAGGCTGCAGAGGACCCCCACCCACACTTTCTGGAACCACATTCTGCAGCCTTGCACGGTCACCATGACGACGAGGGGCTTCCTACCACCCATGCAACCCAGGCTGCGCCTTCAACTCTGTCCACCCCCAGGGCCTGCTGGGATAGCTGGCCTCCGTTTCTCCACAAGTGGCCTGTGCCTAGCTCCTGTCCCACACCAGAAAGGAGTGGGTGCTACACCCACAGCCCAAGCTGCTGGACCCTGCCTCAAACCCTCGAAGCCTGAATGGCTTCACATTCACTCTCCTGTACCCTAGATTCTCTGTGCTTCCCTTGCCACAGTCATCACCACCAGGTGCTCCCCCCACCCCACCCCTCTCCTCCGGAGGCTCCTGCCTGGTGCCTGGATCCAGAGCCCACCCTTCTGCTAGGGCTGCCTGGTGCCCACCTATGGGTGCCCTCCTCAGCCAGCAAGGGCCACCACAGGCGACCCCGCCTCCACCTGCCCGGAGGGATCAGGGCACTTCCCAGCCCCAGATCCCCGTGTGGTCTGGGTGGTGTGTGTTCTCGGCAGGAATTATGTGGCTCTCAGGTGAACCTACCCACCACAGGCTCACAGCAGCCCGAATCATTAGTGAATGGAAGAATGAATGAATGAACGAGCAGAAGAAAGAGCAGATAGCAGAAGCGCCAGGATGAGGCTGGCCACTAAGGGAAGAAAAGGGCGGGGGGGGGGACAAGGCGCCCAAAGGCTCTTTCTACTTACCCAGCCGCGCACGGAAGCTGCGGACCGTGTTGCTCCCCCCGGGCTGTACGCCCCGCCGGCTGTACTTCTCATAGAGCCGGAGCATGTGGACAGCGACCATGTCCTGCGCGCCAGGGCCCAGGGCAGCCGCTGCGTCCCCCAGGGACGGCTGGGGGTCCTTGTCCCCTGGCATGCCGGTGGCCGCGGCGGGCGCTGCGGACCAGCCAGGGGCCATGTGGCTGCCGCCCGCGTCCCGTAGCAGTAGCAGAAGCAGGGGCAACAGCGACAGCAGTTGGGGCTCTGGCTGCCTCGCACCCCTCCTAGCAGGGCCACGAGCCATGGTGGGGCGGTGGCAGCGAAGGACTGCAGCCCAGGAAGAAGAGCGCGGGCGTTCCGGAGGTGGCCGCCCAACCCCGCGACGCGAAAGCACTCGGGACAGCCGGGGGTGGAGTGGGCGCCTAGCAGGGCGCTGGGCTTTGGGTCCCAAGATCCACGCAGGATGGTCGGCAGGAAGCGCGGTGCCTCCACGCCCCTCGTGTCCCCGGCCGGGGGTCACTGCAGTTCGCAGCCCCGCGGAGCCGAATCTAGCCGAGCAGGAGCCGGCGCGCTGCCTGGGCGGACGCGCGCGGACAAAGTTTGCAGCCCACGGAGCGCCAGGCTCGGCGGGTCCGAGGGGGCGGGGCGGGGCGGGGCGGGGCGGTCCGTGGTGCCCTTGGGGGTGGGGGCTGGTGTGTCCGGCTGCGCACCCCGAGATCACCGGGGGACCCGTCGATCGCCGTCTCTGGCCTGGACGCCCCGTGTGTGTCTGTGTGTGTGCTTGTCTATGGGCGCACGCCCAAGGGTGGGAGGCGCGGGAGTGAGCCTGGACCAGCGCGCTCCCCGGCCTGGAACCCGAGCCCGGGCCCCCGCGGCCGGCTCCCGTGTGTAGGCGCCGCTGTAGCAGCCCTGCCCGGGGCAGCGCGGGGGGCTGGGCAGCCTTTGGAGGGGGCCGCCTGCCGGGTTGCCCCTGTGATGGCATGCGGTGGCTGCGTGGTTGCAAGTTGACAGCTCGCCCAGGAAGACTGGGAAGGCGTGTGTGTGTGTGTGTGTGTGTGTGTGTGTGTGTGTGTGTGTGTACACCCAGTTGCCTCTGAGCCAGTGTGTGTCCTCCCCCTGGGCAGACAGGCTCTGTGAAGCTAGGCCCTGGCCCCACACCCAGCCAGTCCGTGAGCACAGCTCCCTGATCCGGGCTCTGAATTAGCTGGGTAAAGGGCCCTTTCTTGGGTCACCAAACACATCCAAGGCCCTTCTTACGGTGGACATGAAGACACAGGGACCGCGTGAGGAACAACCAGCTTTGCGTTTTTGAAAGTCTCCCCATCAGAGCCAGAGCAGAGATTGGGCTTTTTTTTAGGATGTGAGGGTGAAGTGCGGGTTTGACCGCCACTTGCGGCTGAGGGCTCCCGGTTGGAGTTTTCCGGTTGGCAAGGATGCAGGGACCCTGGAATCTACCATTTCAGATAAGCCCATTTTTTCATTTTTTACTTCTCTAACCTCTCAGAACAAAAGTTTAAAAACCAACGCAGCCATCATACTTTTTTTTTTTTAACTTTTTTTTATTCCTATCATCCAAGGGTTGTTCTTTCTTTGCTAAAATTCCCTTTCTGCCCTTTGCAGCGTTAACATTGCAGTACATGTCAGACCTAGTGGGTTAAGGAATTCATAAAAAGAATACTTCAAAAAAGTTTGTGGAATGAAAATATCATTTTTTTTCAGATGTCAAGCGATTTTGAAATCTATGTGCAGTTTTTACTGTAATTTTTCTGCAGGAACTCTCTCAAGATCCTTCCTTGGTGTGGATTTTGACGTTTTGTTTGTTTGTTGCATCCAGATAGGGGCATATCCGTGTGTTACATATTGCAAAACTGTCTTTTGAAATGTGTTTGGTAACTGCATTCCAACGTCATTTGGTTCCTTCATAACTGTTTTAGGCTTAGCGTTACAGGTAGAGAAACCTTCTTCTGAGAAGGTGCCCTCAGATCGAGGCAGGTCCTAAGTTTACCGTTGCACCCCCAAAACATGCACCATTTGCCAACCTGAGCATGCTCTGTCCGCTTTGCTCTCAAACTTCAGGGATCCAGGAGCCAAAAGGGCTGCTTTCCTTTGGTGGACTCACAGCGCCAAAGTTGAAAAAGTGACCGGAACGCAGCTTGCGTCGGAGTGCACCACGGTGTGAATTCCTCCAATGCTGTGGGCGTCAGGGGTGAGGCCATTCTGTTGGCAGTCTCAGCCTGGAAGGAGTGTTGTCTTCATTTTGAAAACCAAGCTGCTTCCCCCGTCTTCCACTTCCCCTCATGGGCTCTCTCGTTTGTTCTCTAAACCTGACATGAGGCGATCTGATCCTGGCCCGGGGTCTTATTGATGGTGGGGACTTTTCATCTGTTGATCCCTTCCCCAATCTCACCCCCAGTTCTTGCTTCTCCCGTGCCCACCCCCCTACTCCCTCAGAACGCTCCTAACCCACACTGTCCAAGCTAACCTCCCCCTCTCTCCATCTGCTGGGGCCATCCACTATCCCAGCCCGTGAAAAGGAGGGGCGGGCGGGGGCTGGGGGAGTCCACAGGAGGCCGGCACAAGCTGAGCTATTCGGGATCCCCATCCGTGAAATCCTCCTGGGCCGTCCTTAACTCATTCCCCCAGCTCCATTCAAGGCAGCCCCCCAAGGGTCGCCGGCTTCAGCAGGCACTAAAACCTGTAGGGTACCGATCCTCTGACATTGAGGGAGAAAGAATTAAGGTCTCAGCCAGGGACGGCTAATATTTCTTGCCTCATTTTATTGCCGAACAGCGGGACTGTAAAGTCCCGGGCACTGGAACGCCATGGCTTCCTTTCATGTAGCCGAGATGATGGGATAAAAATGTGTTTGGTAAAGCAATTCAGATTAACACTGGGTCACATCCTCGCCGGCTCCCAGCATGCCCCCTCCCTCCCTCGGCTCAGCATCGCCCAGGCAAGAGATAATGCCTATGAAGCAAGCCCCTTGCGAACAGGACTCCCAGCCTGCAAAACAGCCAATTGTGGAGCTTGCCAGCAACACTGTTTTGTTGTTAATAGCTAGGGCTGCGGCAACTCAGAAGAAGAGCTGAGATGGTGGAGTGGGGAGTAAGTGCCTGCTCCAAAGTCAAGTCGGATGCCTTCCTGTAGCATCTTCCAGAGCCCGGGAGAATGACAGCCCTGAGACTCCTGCCTGGCCCTCCAGGTGGGGGAGGAAGGTTGGGGAAAGAGGAAGATGCACCGAGGTTTTGAACTAGCCAACTGGGATGGCACATGTTCTCTGCCCTGATGTTGCTCAGGGAGCTGTCCTCTGTCTTCCAGTCCTCTCTGCTATGCTCTTGGGAGTTTTATGGTTCCCTCTTTCCACCCAGGGAACTGGGAATATGGTGAACTGTAAGCACACAGTTGACAGAATTCGGGTAAAAGAGAATAGCGCCTGGGATAGTTGTAAAGCGTCAGCTCACCTGGCTTCACTGAGAACTCCCTGAGTCCACATCCAACGAAACATCCCCAAGAGAAATGGTTCATGTTTTTGGCAGTCTGCAGTGCACCCATCTAGAGGGCCCTGTCCTAGCCCCTAAGCTCTGCATCTGGGACTGTAGCCTCACATCAGCCCATTCTTGGAAGTGAGAGGATCGGTATGACCCTGTGCGTGTGGCCATGTGACCTTCAACCAATTCCCTGCATCCTCTGGGTCTTGACTTTTTCCCAAGTATGGGATTCTGTGAGAACTGTGGGGAAGGCTGTAGGGGCGTGCGTGATGCTGTCTGCTACACTGATGACTGTTACTACTTTTATGGCTCAAAGAACCTGGAGTGCATTTAAAGTGGACCAGACTTGATCTGGGCAGAAGGTCTTGCCTGACTTGCTTCTTGCAGTTCTAAATGCACAGGACCAGGACCTAAAAGGGCAAGGAATGGCAGGGGGTGTCCCCTCAGTGAACAGCCATGGATGGACTCCTCCGCTGTTATCCGTGGCGTGTGCATCTCTGGCTGAGGACAACAGGAGTGATTTACAGCTTCGCATGTAGATGTTCAAAGCTCTCAGACTTGAGGACAAAAGACATGAGAAGGACTCCCTGTTTTTGTTAGGGGCCTGAGCTGTGGGGCGTTAGAGACAGAACCCCAGGGCCTCCCCAGGCTGCCAGGGCTGGGCTGTCATAAATCTGGGCAATAATGAGCACAAAGGACTTTATAATCAAGGACAGATTTGATTTTTGCTCCGGCCAAATCCGTCTGTGCAGTATGTGTTTTATAGGGAAAGAACTGCTCTCTGCCTGTATTCTCTTTCTGCAAGTCCAGGGCTGGGGGTGGGGTGGGGGCCAACAGCAGCAATCAAAGGTGGCAGGCCCTCTGTGGACGGTGGCCAGCCAAAGCCTAACCTTCCTGGAGGGGTGGGGTGGGGGTGGAAGGGACCCAGCTCCGATGCTGTGACTTCCTGTGGTGGTACGGGCCATTCATTTCTGTTTTGCTAAAATACCCGTGACGTGTGAATAAACCAGGATTACAGAACATTGTCTCGGTGGTAATCGGAGCCGGCGTGGGCTCTGGGTGGATGAAATATGGCGTTCTCTCTGAGCAAACATGGGAATTGGTATTACTCCTTGCCAAAGCTGAACACTGGGACTATTTAGGAGGGACGCATGAATGCGGCACTGTGGGGAGCGACAATTTGAAGGGGGCCAATTTGGGGGAGGGGCGGCTGGTGTGTGTACGTATGTTTGAGTTGGCCCGAGCCAACCTGTTAGGAGGGGGTCTGTGGGACAGGCAGCCTAAGGGATGTTCTGAGGATGAGGAATCCTTCTAACCTCCCAGAAAACCTCCCTGCTGCCTGTGCATCCCCAACCTGCCATACAGGCCCTTAACCCAGTGGTCTTGTCCATTCCTCCTGCCACACATTTCATGCCCAGGAATTCAGAGCAGCCCGTATTGCACTGCATCCCTGAGCCTTCATTGTCGCTGACACCATCAGGTGATCACAGCTGGTATTGTGACCTGATCCCCTCTCCTTCCCTGTCCCCAACTCCCATCTCCCGCCAGGACCCAGGCAGATGGATCCTAGCTGAGCCCTGTCTAATGACTGCTGCCGGCTGGCCGGCATAGCTGCCTCACCCAGCATCACCTCCTTCGCTGGAGACCAGAGCCATGCAGGTGTGGCAACAGGCTGCCCAAGGGCTATGCTGGGATCCCTATTGCAACTGCATCACATTATTTGGGGAGCCCTGTTCTCTCCACAGCCCAACAAGTGTGGTCTGACCGGAACTTCCACATAGACCTCTGTGCTTATCTTGCCATCCTAGAGTCTCTTTTTGGGGACACCTGGTCTAAGGGATGTCGGGCCAAGAGTGGCTCTGCAGTGGGACCTGAGGTCTGACTCATCGAGTGATAAGGATTCTGGAATGGTGTGGCTGGAGTCTGGGTCACTCTGGCATGCAACACTGTAGGAGGGCTGGAGTCTCAGACACTAGAGGTATGGGTGGGGGAGAAGGGATGCTGTAAAGATAGTGAGATCGCCTCCTGCTGAGTGTGTGGAGGCTTTGGAGAGAGATAAAAGATAGAGGGGATTAATCATTAACTTAATGCAAAGCACACAGATCCAAGGGTCTGTTAGGGAGCACAGAAAAGGACCCTTGTTGCTTGCGGCTGATCCAGCTGAACATCAAGCCCAGAATTTAAAGATGAAGGGAGCGGAGATGGTTGCATTCTCAGCCCCAGAAGGCCCATTCTTTCCAAGTTAGGTTCTGGATGGGAAAGCCTGGGACCCCAAGACTTGAAGGAGGAGCACATTGGTCGACATGCTAGAGAAGCTTAAAGCCCTGGACTTCCTTGGATGTTCTGGACTCCTTACATCCTTTGTTTAAAGAGGATACTGACTGGGCATGCCTTTGGTCTGATGATTAAGACTCCGGGGTTAAGGCACCTGAGTCCAACATTGGAGCATTTGGGTTCAAGTCTCAGCTGTTTCCAATTCCAGTTTCCTGCACACACACACACACACACACACACACACACACACAGAGGTGGTGTTGATGGCTTAAGTAGCCAAGTAGCCAAGTCTCTTCCACTCATGTGGGAGATTTGGACTGAGCTCCTAGCTCCTGGCCTATGTTTGGTCCAGTTTGGGCAATCTAGGAGAGTGAACTAATGAGCGCCGTTGCCTTTTGTCTCTGTCTTGCAGATAGAAGCCAGGATGATACAGATATAACACATACCTTCTGGACGCTTACTCAGTCATGCTCTGGATGCCAGATGCAAGCAAGGGCAGTATCACCACCTACCCCAAGCTGTAAGATGCAGGCTAGAGCAATATCATCGCATACTCCAGTCTGGGGAGAGCTGAGTCCAGTTAGGCAAGGAGATCCATAGACCTGAGGCCACTAAAGGCAGTACCTGCAGGACACAGGGAGGATTCAGCCTGTGGCAGTGTCCCTGAAGTTAGCTGGGGGAGAGTTTGTGAATGTAAGAGCACTCTCTCATGAGCCAAGGTTTACTGGCATGGCAAGGGCCCAAGTGGCCGGGACAAATATGCTTATCATGACTCCTAGATGCTTGGCAAAAGTAAGGGCCTGTGCAAAATCAGCTATACCCCAATAACTGAGGAGAACAAGAAAGAAAGGCCCATGGAAGTGGATGCACAAAGTCAGAAAAGCACCACGTGTCTGTTCCTGGGAAGGGCTCAGAATTTTCCCCAACCGCCTCGGTGATGAAGAATCTGCTTGGAGTGGGGCAGGAGGTAGAACAAATGGTATGCCCAGAGTCCAGGGATGGCTGCTGTGGGCAGCCTGGGGCTCAGGGCAGGAGATGGGGATAACTAGTTCTTTAAATCAGAGTGTTTGAGGAGCGCAGATACATTGTTTGCTTAACGGAACATGGAGGTTCCCTATTCCGGGGCAGGGGGAGAAGTGTCTTAATAGACAACCAGAGAGAGTTTGTCCATTCTGTGCAGTCAACAAAGCAAAACAACAAACCAAAGCAAAACAAAACAAAAAACAAGCACAATCACTGTCTTGCCCAACATCTGAACCAGAGCCAGTTTTTAGCAAAGGAGTATGTTGAAGGGCCAGGAGAGGCTGGGTCCTTTATAACACTCTAGGGATGTCTTTGCCACATATCCAGGAAATTGAGATGGGCTTAATACCCCTTCCTTCCCACAAGGGACCTATGGCCCCTTGCTTAGGTAGAAGGCTTCCACTGCACAGGAAGAAGGCGGTACCCACCCCTTCCAAGGACAGATAGACAGTGCCCAAGTTGACCTTGATGTTAGGGACCCCTTTGTTGCACTGGAAGTTTGAATAAACAGATGCTAGCTCAGGCCTAGCTCACTAAGTTCCTGGATGCATGGCTAAAATATGTCCCTAAATTCCAAGTGGCAAGCTGGAAGGGACATCATTGGTAGCTGTCAGGCCTTCAGAGACAGAAGTCGCATAGTGCGAAAGGGAAGTTGAAGCTTGCAGTATGAGTGAAAGTCTAAAACTATTCCCCAAACCCTATCCCAGTCATATCCATCAATACCACGTCCCAAGGGTAAGGATAGCAGAGCTTAGCACCATCTGAAAACCATAAAGAGGACATAGGTGCTGCTGTGACCATGCTTGTGCTGTCCTTGAATTCACTGATCTGGCTCCTGGAGAAAGCAGACATGTGCTGAAGACGGACACAGATGCTGCAAATGCAACCAAGTACAGTCAGTATCCCTGTTTATACCGGTTGTGCTAGATGTGGTGTCATGGCTACAGCAGATTGACGTGGCCTTGGCCACTTGGTCAGCAGCCTTTGACTTGGCAAGCAAAATTTGGAGGTTAGTGCAGGAACCGTATGCATTCACTGTGGTGTGTGTTTGTCTCCCTAAGGCCTGGTTCACTCTGTTGCCTCTATTGCGTCCAGCAGGTGGCCGTGGACTATCTTGGGTACTCCGGTGAGCATCCCAGTAGTCTGCAGCAGTGAGACAGCCGGCCAATCAGACCACATCAGCAAGAAATATCAAGAGTTCCAGGATCCTCAGTAAGACACCTGTTTTGCAGAGTGTACAGGAGAAATTCTGCATGTTGCAGGGTGTCAGGTGACTGTGGCCTGGACACACTTGGGTCTCACCCTCCCCAAAGAAGAATCATAACTATATCTTACATTTCTCTGCTCTAAGAAGAAACTTTTTTTTTTTTTTTGCCTCTGAAGACCAGAAATTCCACCCTTGCAGACAGCACCCTGGCCAGACGGACACAGATGGCTCCAGATTAGAGTGAGACCCAGTGCAGGAAGGCTGAAGAGGGTGCTGCTGCTGGAGCCAGAGGCACTGTCATGCCCTGTGTTATCTGTGAAGGAAAGAGGAATTTCTGGTCCAACAGGAGCAAGAGTTGGGAGCCAAAAGCAACCCAAATGCAGCAGAGGATTTCATAGCCTTTGAAAAATAGCTGCTCATTTCCCACCAGGCATCATTACCCTCTAACCGTGGGGTGCTGCCCAGGCAGCCAGAAAACCCATGCTGGACTGTGTCCTCAGACCTACCAATCTGAGGCAGGCCCAGCATTAATCTGTCCCAGGTGGCAGTGGTCCACCTGGGATCTGCAATGAGCACTGCTGGGGCTTCAAACTTCTGGGTTTTCCACTACTGTGCACCTGGGCCTTTTGTTCAGACTGCACCTGCTGCCACCTGGGCATCCCTGATGATCAACTAATCAAGAAGGAAAACGCATCAGCTTAGCTCGTGGGTGGAGATTTTGTGACGGCAACCCAAAAATGAACTTCTGCTCTGCTCCACGCCATTCTAAAAATAGAGATGGGAGGCCATGTTTCTGGTGGGCAGTTTTGGGATGTACACCACGGGTCACCCACTTGGTGTGGAAAGGAAAGGAGCGGGGAGCTGGTGTAGTGGCATAACAGGCTAATCCTCCCACAGAAGTGCCAACATCCCATATGGGCTCTGGTTTATGTCCCATCTGCTCTATGTTTGATCCAGTTCCTTGCTTATGGCCTGGGAAAGCAGCAGAGGTGCTCAAGTCCTTGGGGTCCTGCACCCACACGAGAGACCAGGAAGAAGCTCTAGGCTCCTGGCTTCGGATTGTCTCAGCTCCTGCTATTGAGGTCGTTTGGGGAATGAAGTAGTGGATGGAAGACTCTCTGTCTCAATCTTCTTTTTAAATAAAAATAAATAATGATTTAAAAAAAGAATTGTGCCCTGAGCTTCGACTGCAGCCGGGTTTGTGAGCCCCAGCAGATGATAGGGTTAGTTGACTGGAGACTGGGTTAACAGGGATAAAGAGGCCTGGGGCGGAGCCAGGAGGAGGAACTGGCAAGAGAGGTCAAGAGGTGAGAGTTATCATGTTACGTGTCTGCCTCATCCACCAGTGAGCACTGACCATAGAAGAGACACTAAGCAACCATGGACAGAGAATAGCCTGGTTGCTGGATGCTGTAATTTGTGTGTGGTTTGTCCTTCCATGACCCATGGGCTGGAAACTAAGACTTGAATGTTGCCATATTCAAGGTGGTGGTGGTTGGTGGTGTCAAGGGGACACCCACGAGTAGAGTTATGACTTCCTCCAGAGGCTGGGTGAGTTCTCCCAGGCCCAGTCTCAGGGGAATGAGCAAGGATTGGCAAGACAGGATCAGTTACGTCGCAAGTGGGCTGTTGCAAAGTGAGGTGACTTTCCGTTTCTCCTGTCATGCTCAAGTGTCCACTATCATTTCCGTTTCCCAGCCAAGAGATGATGCGGCAAGGGGCCCTCACAGGGGGCCAGGCAGTTGTTCCTGGCCTTCCAGAAACATGAGCTTAAGTGGACCTCTTTCCGGTGTAGCTTGTCCAGTCTCAGGGAATTTTGCAATAGGAACACAGATGGACTCAGGCAATTGGTAACCACAGCTTCTGTCAGCAGACACAGCGAGCGTATTCTTGGAGTTTGGCAGCCTGGAGGAGCCAACACCTCTATGGCCAGCCCCTCCAGAAAGGAGCCCAGCTCTGAGCCTCTGAGCCCAGCTCTGATGCATTGGTGGAAGGATCATTAATTGGAGTCTTTCTACCCTAAAATGAGCAGAGATTAGTCTGGATTAAAATGCATCAGTATTGGCTGGCACAGACTCCAACAAGACCACCAGACTACACAGAGGGTGTCATTTACTCTTCCAACATGCTTTGTAACTCAGCCCTGGGCCGGGGGACTCAATTCACAGCGAAGGAGCTGCTGGTGTGGGCTCAAGCCCACGGGACCTCCTGGCCTCATCACCTTTCAACGACAGAGCATTGGAAAAGAGCAGCGGCTGGAGTTCCATCCTGAGAGGACGTTCTGGGAGGGTGGGCATCCTCTGCCACGACACAGCATTCAACCCAAACCCGTGGCCCACCTGCAATGTCCTCAGGTGGTAGAAGCCATGGGTGCCTGAGCTGGGGTGTGGAAATCAGCATGGCGATCCCCAGCTCTCTGCCACTTAGGGGTACCTATACTTCCTCACCTCTGGTCCCAGGGGCTGCAGATGCAGGGGCAGCAGTGGAGTGTGACCAGCAAGAGTTACAGATAATGTTTACAGTCACAGTTTGAAAAAGACATGGTGTGTCCAGGGATCAGACTCTGTCTGCCCCATTCAATGCTCTGGTCTGTTGTCCTGGTGAGCGCCCTAGGCCAGCAGAGACACTAACTGATAAAGGGAAGAATCTAGACCATGTGGTAGGTGATGAGTGCCCATGGTCCCAAACCCAGCTGTGGCAGTCGGCGCTGCAACTGCACCTCTCACCTTCTTCTTGTTAGACCAGGCTAACGGTGTACCTAGAAATGCATACAGCTACCAAGCAAAGTGGCCCATGCTGGAGGGAAGGCAGATTGTAGGGGTACACTGTAGAGCTGCCCGGGACTGCCTCCAGCATACAGCAGGCCTTCCTTCTCCCAGCTGCCTGGATTGTCAGTTGTAGCTGGTGCAAGCCTTGGGGCTCAGGCCCTCCCTGGGAATTGCCTGCTCAGTCCTTCCCACTGAGCCCCTTTCCTGGACTGCTCAGGGGACACACAGCAGGGAGTCCCTCTGTCCGCATGGATGACTACTCACTTTTACATTCTCCTCCAGTCTTTCTAGGAGAAATATTGTTTTTCTCCTGCTATCTCTTTGCCATCCCTCTCATAAATCCAAATTACCCTTTGATTAGGAAAAAAAGGAGCAGCCTGGGGCTGGCAGTGTGGCACAGTGGGTTAAGCCACCATTTACAACACTGGCATCCCCCATCACAGTGATGGTTTGAGTCTCGGATAGTCCACTTCCTATTCTGTTCCCTGCTAATGTGGCTGGAAAAAGAGCAGAAGATGGTCCAAGTCTGTACTGCTGTCACCCACATGGGAGACCTGAATGGGATCCTGGCTCCTGACCCAGGCCTGGCCATTTAGAGAGTGAATCCATACATGGAATTAATTTCTTTTCTTTCTTTCTTTCTTTCTTTCTTTCTTTCTTTCTTTCTTTCTTTCTTTCTTTCTTTCTTTCTTTCTTTCTTTCTTCCTTCCTTCCTTCCTTCCTTCCTTCCTTCCTTCCTTCCTTCCTTCCTTCCTTTCTTTCTTCCTTCCTTCCTTCCTTTCTTTCTTTCTTTCTTTCTTTCTTTCTTTCTTTCTTTCTTTCTTTCTTTCTTTCTTTCTTTCTCAGACACACAAAATTGCCTTTTAAATAAATGAAATAAACCTCTCTCTCATCTTTCAAATAAATAAAACAAACCTTAAAAATAAAGAACAGTCTGTAAATTTAGAAGAAATCCATGAGCCCATGTTTCTTTTATTTATTTTTATGGCTCACTTCTATTTATAACAAAGAATACCACTTTTCCATGTCACACTTGAGAAGTACAGTTTCTACTAAAAATAAATGTAACTAAAGCAGACTTGGTTTAAAGGAAATGATACTAAGTAATTGTGAGTCCCAGCAGGTGCTATGAAGGTCATTATCTAACTGTTGGCTCCGGCAACTCTTTTGCCCAGGGCAGTACATTTAGCTGAGGTAGTTACTTCTTTCTACAGAGTGTATCTGTCTGTGTGGATGGTCAACAATGTCTGATTCTGCAGCTGGCTAGGGAGTGCCTTGTGTGCCGTGTCTCTTCACTGCCTGTGCTGCCTTCTGCTTGGATGCACCTGCTATTCCTCTGACCAGTCGCTGGGGCAGGTGGAGTGGGCAAGCTTCTGCAAGAGCCTCAGGATTCTGCCAGTGGAATTCCACTCTGCTTGGGAGGTGGGGGGAGACAACCAGCACGTGGCTCCTACCATTCAGGTTTTGTGGTCAAAGTGAGGGGATTTTGCATAGGTAATGGAGACCCTGAATTCGTTGCTGAGTTACTGAGATGAGAGTTCATCCTGAACAGGCTTAACTTCATCTGGTGACCTCGTAAGCCCTGAGGGCGAAGATGTCTGGGTCCTGTAGCAGGTTTGCTTCTGGGCTTCCTGGGTACGGAGGGGGCATCGGTGATGGCTCAAGTAATTGGATGCCTGCCAATTACTGGATGACGCTTCAGGCTTCGGGGCCCCAGCAGTCCCGGGATGCCATGATGGAAGGATCTGGCTACACCTTCCCTGTGGTGCATGAGAATGGACAAGGCCAGCATCTGCTGCAGCCTTGCAACTGACCCCTTACCTAGCTCAGTGCTGGTGAGGGGCAGGCCCAGTACTGCCCTGAATTGTTCAGGATGGGCGTCTCTGAGCACAGCTCTATCTGTCATGCTCACTACCCATCCTGCACCCCTGAGAGACATTACAGTCACTTGATTCTGTTCTGCCCAGAGACTGGCCGGTCAGTGTCCCCGGCCTGCTTCTCCCCTGGAACTGAGCTACTGGTGAATGCAAGACCTGCCACTCCTTAGGCCCACCTCCACTCTTCTCCTGCTTGCTCCAAGTCAGTCCTTCATCTTGAACCCCTGTGCTCTGTATGCCCTGATCTCACCACTCCATCCCCTCACCCTGCCCTCCACTACACCACCGTCTCTGGCCATCAGTGCTGGATTTCCCATAGGCTTCCTGGTGGCCCTGACCCTGGCTTGGCTTCCCACCCTTGCCCCAAGCCAGTGGGCTTGCCACAGCCAGCCCCTCCTCTCCTGGCTGCACCCCTCAGAAGGTTGCTCTGGTCCTTGCCAGCTCTTGGCTTGTCCAGTCCCTCTTTCCTCTGTGGATAGTTATACTTTGGTACCCCTGAGCAAACCCAGGCTATTGCATGGGCACAGGCTGCTCTGTCTGCCCAGCAGGGTTCTGCCCTCTCTCTTTTTTATTTTTAGCATTATTGACTTGATGAAAGGCAAAATTAGAGACAGGGCTAGCATGGTGGCATAGCAAGCTAATCCTCTGCTCTAGCATCCCACATGAGAACTGGTTTGTGTACTGGCTGCCTCATTTCCCATTCAGTTCCCTGCTTCTGGCCTGAGAAGACAGAGGAGGATGGCCCAAATCCTTTGGACCCTGCATCCACTTGGGAGGCCCCTAGCTCCTGGCTTTGGATCAGCTCGGCCCCAATCGTTGTGGTTATTTAGGATTCTGGAGCTGCAAGTGGAGGATTAGATTGCTACACCATCACACCAGCTCCAATAAGCTTTTTTTTTTTTTTTTTAAAGGCAGATGTAAACAGAATTCCTTGTTTCTGTTCCACACGCATTGTTACAATCCCTCCTCTGTGTGTAACCTCTGCTTTCACAGAGTTGATCACTCTGAAGTCACACATTTGGGTTGTTTCTTTCATCACTAAATGTCAGCCCGTCAGTGTTTATTCATGTTAGCACGTAAGTTTCTCTGAAAGCTTTTAAGTGGCTAGCTTTACTGTGGTTCCATTAAACCATCTTCCCTGGTGGATTTTTCCAATCTTTTCCCCATTATAAATGACATACATTGCCCCACATTCAGAATTATTTTGGCTTTGGCAAATAGTTTCCATTGCTGCTCCCTTCTAGGGTCTGTGTGAGCAGGAAGCAAGAGTTGCAAATTCAGCTACTCTGATGTGAGGTATCAGTGTCCCACCCAGTGTCTGCATGGCTGAACCCCGACTCCTCATCTTATATGAAGATGTGTGGATTTTCTTCATATAAACACATGAACAGAGATGCTTCACAGTCTTGTTGTATTGTGGGCCCAGCAGCTCCTCCACGGGGTGGTACAGGAGGCCATGGCTTTGGGCTGGCCTCCAGTTGTCTCTGCACCCCATGAGGGCCGTCCTGGGCTGCTGCTCTTCCAGCTGGCGGGGGCTGCAGTTTCACTTGCTATTGGCAGGATGCTGGAGCACCTCTAGGATACTTTCAGGGTTGACACAGGGGTGGGGCACACTCCTCCAAGGCCAAGGGCATCCTAGGCCTGACCCTCGACTCCTGTTCTGGCCTGCCCTCCCCCTAGCACAGCTCACAGGACCCCAGTTGTCCTCAGTGGTATTTGGAGAGTCTTCTCTCTTTAACATCCAGTTGAGAATGCGTCCAATGGGACATGGGGGCAGGTGGTTAGAGCAGAGGTGTCCACTGTGACAGCTTTTAGGAGGGCAGAAGGGCAGGTGGCCCTAGCTAGAACTGGAGTGGCCTAGGAGGACTTCCTTGAAGAGGTGACTTAACTGGGAAAGAAGTCATTCAGGAAATGAGGGAGGAAAGGTGTTTGAGGCCAAGGACTTGGAGATCACAAAGGCAGAAGGAGAGGAGCAGGCATCTTCTTCCCAGGACCTGAAAGTTGCTGGGTGAGGCTGGGGGAGGGCGGTAAGGGGATCCCCGCCCATTGTAGTTCTTCAAGCAGCCACAGTCACCAGCCTGGGGCCTCAGGAGAGTAGGAGGAGGCCGTGGTGACCACCAGCTACTGCAATAGATATGTGTGCAGGCGGAAGCCCAGGGCTGGGGTCCCCACTGGGGGCAAGGCAATGAGCCAGGCAGCACAGGAAGCAAGCATGGAGGCAGGCTCTTGCCTCCAACTCCCCAGCGCCCACAAGCCCACAGCTGGAGACATTGTGCTCTGTTGGCCTGGGGAGTGGAGCTCTGGAACCCCTGGGGAGCGAGCCAGGGGCCTGGCCATGCGCACTAGACACTAAGCGGTAGAGGACCAGCCTGACTCTGTCTATGTGACCTTGGACGACCTTCAACTCCTTGGGGAACAGAGTCTGCAGGCAACTGATGTGCACCAAAGCTTAGGTGTCACCCCTTCCATCACTCTGGGAGGTGCTGGCTCTTGTATTCCACATAGGAAGACATGGGAGGGTGTTTTTCCCAGGGACCACCCGTAGCCTGTTGAGGCTCCTCTTCTGGTCAGTGAGTCAGGCATCCTGGAGCCTGTGTTGTCACCCAGCTGCCACTGTGTCCCAGCCCTCGCCGTCCTGGAGCCTGCAGAAGCACCGGGCAGGCGGGCAGGCTGCTTTTATATGCCTCGTTAGCGTTTTACAGTGCAGCTGGTCGATCTGCCTCTGATGAGGTGTGCATGCTGTGGCTGCAGCCTTGGGGCCCTGGCTGGGCCTGTCTGAGAGAGTAGCAGGCCCCAGGGACAACTCCGAGGCCTGGTTCAGGAGTAGGGGCCCCAGGCTGGGGAGGAGAGCTCCACTGCCATAACTAGATGAAGAGTGGTGGTATAGGCTGCAAGACAGAATAAGAGTCTGGGGTCAGGCCTAGGATGCCCTTGGCCTTGGTGAAGAGCGTACCACTCACTGGGGATTGGCAGTGAGGTTACCTGGAGGCTGTGTCTCTCAGGCTTACAGGTTGTTGGGGGAAGGTGAGACTAGCCAGTGGGATCCACTCTGCTCAGATAGGCACAGAGAAGGGCATGCCCAGGAACGACCCCCTTGCACACCTGACGATTGCTGCCCTCCAAAGCAATCAAGCACGTGGGCAAGCACAGCTATGGATGCCCTTGCAGAAGGGTGGCTGTGGATTCTGCCTTGTGGAAGCTTGAAACAGCCCTGGGCAGATTGCAGGCTCTGAGTGCCAGAACTGGGGAGTACAGGTGCTGGGCCCGCAGGAGGCTGAGCACAGAGGTCAGCTGTGTTCTCTGAGGTGAGAAGGTGGGGAATTGGTTATCGGATGTCACCCCAGTGCTGAGGGTCTAGAGACAGCTCAACGTCTGGGAGTGGCATGAGCAAGAGCAGATGCAGAGAAAAGCCAAGACAAGGGCAAGGGAGGCACTGAGGGCCTGACCAGCTGCAGGAGCATGAGGCTGGAGACAAAGGAGGGGCCTGGGGACCAGGAAGCAGGCACACCAAGGACGTGCAAGGCATTGTTGGGAGTGCTTCTCTGGGGTAGGGTCTGTTTGGAGGCCACGGGGACTGGAGGCAAAGGGGACGGGGAGCAGACATTCCCCAAGTGCACATCATCTCTGGGATTCTTGTGTCTCCATGGCTGCCATAGGATGGTGGGGCAGGGGACCTCCAGAGAGGAAGAGGCTGGTAGGTGTCTTTGGGTCTTTAGTCAGTACTTTCGGCAAGTGGCTGAGTCTTCCTGCTGCCAAGGGAGAGAGTGAGGACATGAAGACTGAGTTCTCTTGGGCACACGTAAGAGGCAACGGGCTCCTGACTGCCGACTTGGTCTCTGAGCCCTTTGAGGTTGAGCCTGTGGCTCACAGGGGCCAGGGTGCCCCAGAGGAGAGGACTGCAGCCTTTGGGGACAAGCTACTATTCCCAGGGTTGGCTGCTGCACCTTGTGTGGGTTCTCCCTCTGGAAGGCTGATTTGGGTCAGAGTACAACTATGTAACCCAGGTGCCATGGAGCTTGGGACTCTTCAGCACCCCAGTCCTGTCCCCTTCCACACTTGGATGGAAGAAAAGCCCAAGTGACCAGTTCAGGAAGAGCAATGCTCTTGGCTTTCCGTACTGGATCCTCACCCCAATCCAAAGCAGAGACCCAGTTGCTTTTGGGAAGAGGAGAAACCTGTGCTTCTTGGGTCTGCTCTGTGTCATCTCTCCCCTAGTGTAGATTTCTGGAGTGCTTTGTCCTGGGAAGTCCCACTTAAAGAGATGTGAGTGTAGGGAGTGCCAAGGCTTCTTGGGGAGCATCTGTCGGCAGCATGAATCTCATTCAATGCTGTTCAAGGTCATTTCCATCACAGTGACATTTTAAAATGCTAATTATATACTTTCACCTCCAACAGCTATATACATATGAAGTCAGAGTTACAGAGTGGGAAGAAAGAAAGATAGAAATTGTACCCACTGGTTCACTCTCCAGATGGCTGCAATAGCCAAATGCTGGATCAGGCTGAGGCCAGGAGCCAGGAGCTCCTTCTAAGTCTCTGCAATGAGCTGCAGGGGCGTAGGCATTTGACCATTCTCCACTGCTCTCCCAGGCCATTAACAGAGAGTTGGCTTGCAAGTAGAACAGCTGGGACATCAATCAGAGCCTAAGTGGGACACAGGCATCCTAGGCAGTTGCTTTACTCACTATGCCACAACGCTAGTCCCTTTTTATTTCCTAGTGATCTGTTCAATTCTTATACTTTCCTATTTTCTCATGTAGCCAATTTTATTCTCCAACCTCTCTTACAATCTTCATGATTGTCTTGGGGTTTTTTTTTTTTCCCTTCCTGCATCACTTCTATTTGATTTGGGCTCTTGCAAGACTTCATAAATGTCTGAGTATTCTTTGTCATTGTAAATTGACAATTTTAATTTGTTAGTTTTAATTTGTAAGTTGTCTTTGCTATGTAAATGGAAGCATTGGTCAGTGGGAACTGAGGAACAAAATAAAACAAAAGCTAGAAGAGCTCTAAAGAGAGTTAAGGATTGTGGTTGGACTCACAGATTTCAAGAAAGTTAGCAATCTCTATAGAAATAATATCTAACTAGAAAATGTGGAAGAAGATCAGATATCACAGCATAGGACCCAGGACTGGTTTACTAAACAATGGTAAAGAAATGGACCATGGGATGGATGAATGGACAGATAGATAGGCAAGCAGATAGATAAATGGATTGATAAAGTAGATTTTTACTATAAAAATCAAATCACATGGTTATGCAACCAGAGGGCCTGTGCTCTGCTGTTTGAGAGCTGGAGACCTAGGCTAGTGGTGCTGTAGCTCAGGCTCAGATTCAGGAGTCCAAAAATCATGATCTTGGTCTGAGTTCAAGGGCTGAAAATCAGGAGCAGCGAATCCATAGGCAGGAGAAGGTGGATATCTCAAGCTTAAACAGAAAGAAAGAATCCACCTGTCCTCTGCCGTTTTGTTCCACTCAGAACCTCACGGCTGTCCTCTGCCCACCTCCGGGAGGTCCACCTCGGGGAGGCTCACCTGGACTCACAGTTCTAATGTGGCTCCCTCTGGAAGCACCTGCAGAGAAGCGCCCAGAAACAGTGCTGTGCCAGTCACGTAGAAAGGCACTAACCATCCCACCCTTCTTGCTAACAGTGGACATACCTACATCACAAGGCTGTAAAATGGAACAGTCAACTTCACATTAAGATCAGATCTTCCAGAGTTCATTTTAAATTGCATGCAATTCCAATTAGAATTTTGGGATTGTTTTTGGATAAGAAAAATCTGCTCAGAGAAGTAAATGTTAAGTTGTATAGAAGAGCGAAAGTATAAAGACACTGAACAGGTTCATGCAGATCATCTCCAACAGGAAGAATACATTGAAGAGATTTATTGTATGGCATGACTATAATCACTAATAGTTGTGGAATATAGTCTTGAAAACTGCTGAGGGTAATTTTCATCGTTCTCAACATAAAAGAAGTGGTAAGTATGTGCAGTGATGTAAATGAGAATTAGCTGTTAGTGCTAAACAAGACGTAACTGCATGGAAACTTTGAGGTTAAGTTTGTACTCAGCTGTGATATATGATGGGTGTTAATGTTGATCCTTTCACTGTTCCTGTGCCACTCTGATTTAAGTTAAACTCAAAAACATGGTAGCTTGGGAGAACAACAACAACAACAAAAAGGTTTATAGCAGCCAGTTGTGTATATACTAAAATTCAGATGTCAAGGAAGTAGTTATAGGATGTGATTAAGAACTTGTATTTTCTTTTTTTTTTTTTTTATTGTTGCTTACACTGTATTATGTAGTACAGTTTTATAGGCGCTGGGGATTCCCCCCACCCCTCCCCATATCCCTCCCCCCATGGTGGATTCCTCCACCTTGTTGCATAACCATAGTTCAAGTTCAGTTGAGATTCATTGCTTGCAAACACATGCCTAGCATAAAGTTCAGCGTCTTATTGTCCAGATAAGTTCAGTGGCCTCCTGGGGAGACCTTCTATGGTCTGAAGATAGGTCTAACAGAGTAAAGATCCGGTCGGTTAAAAGCCCCAACACGGCCTCAGTATCAATATACAACATTATGGAATTAATTGACATAGTATTGGGTAAACAATATGTTAAAAATAATGCAAGTTCCATTCTTCGAAACATCTGGGTTGAGACAGCATCAATGACACGTTCAAAAAATAACAAACAACCAAACAATAAATTACAGGTTAAATCAAGGCAAACATGTGGTATCTAATCTTTTGGGATTCGCTCATTTCCCTTAGCATTATAGTTTCCAGTTGTGCCCATTTAGCCACAAAGAACTGCATTTTGTTTTTTTTAATAGCTGAGTAGTATTCCATGGAGTAGATGAACCAAAGCTTTCTTATCCAATCTTCTATTGATGGGCATTTCGGTTGCTTCCATGTTTTTGCAATTACTGATTGTGCTGCAATGAACATAGGGATGCATGTTGGTTTGTTGTAAATCAGGTGTTTTGGATATATTCCTAGGAGTGCTATTGCTGGGTCATATGGCATGCAGATTCCGAGTTGTTTGAGTGTTCTCCAGCTCCAGCACCATTGAGCATCGGTGAGTTCCATGGTTACAGCTAGTTCAGCCCATCACCATCCCAACTCTCAAGCTAACCAACAGGACTTGTAGTTCCATAGAGTTGAGGCCAGTTGTCCCCCACAGAATCCACCTCCGGACCTGGTTTTCTTGTTTGCTAGTTGGTACCATGGCGCAGTCTGTTGTGATTCATTTCTTGATCCAATACTCACTGTCAGGTACTGGGATCTAGCCCTGCCAGATAGACCCCCAGCCATAGCTTGCACATACACTGGTGTGTGGTGGTCAGCCATATTCCATGATAACAAGCTGAACCAAGGACTCCCATGTGGGCTAGTGTGTCAGTCTGACCCACAAAGATGTTCAAATCTTTCCCCTCCAAGCCACCAGGTCTCAGTCCCCTCGCTTACCTGCAAGTACAGTGGCCCTGTTGTTGAGTATTCCTCAGGATTCATTCCTCACTTGCATGTACAGTGGCCTTATCCATGGATGTCCCTAGTCAGTAATAGATAACCCCCAGACGCTAGAGCTTGCCGCCACGTGGCCAGTGGGCGGAGCCCACAAGCTCGAGACCCTCTCCCAACCCAGCAGCAGTAGATGGAAACAAGTGGGGCAGGTCCAGGCTGCAGCATGAACATAAACACCTTAAAACAGGGTTTGGGGTGGGCCGGACCACACCAACTCATACAAAGGCTAAGACAGATGGGGCAGGCCATGCTGCATAATGGCCAAGCACCCACTGACATGCATGAAATCTGGGTCTGCGAGTGGCCCGAACGGGAGAAGCTGGGAAACTCCCCTAGTAGATCATAAATTCCACTGATGAGCATATGGTCCAGGCCTGGGTGTTGGGCAGGCTGGGCAGGGTAGCTCCATCCATTGGCAAGTATGTGAATTGGTTTTGGAAGGGGGCAGACGTGGAGGTCTAAGCAAATCACAGCCTACTGGCAAGTGCAGAAACCAGGATGGGGTGCATGTCATGCTAGGCTGCCATACCTACTGATTTGCACAAGACAGGGATCAGAGCAGACTGAGCAGAGTCAGGCTGCAGTACCTGCCAGCTAGAGCTGGGACGCAGGGCTGGCTGGGCTAGGCAAGGCTGCTGCATCCAAAAGCAAGGGCCAAGAGAGGGGAGAGGCTGTGCCAAGCTAAGTCAGAGCAACCACTGGCATGAGTGTGATCTGTGGCTGGGATCAGGCCTGGTTGGGGAGCTAAGCAGACACCCTGGCTGGGTTATGTGTCCCACTAGTGAGCATGAGGAGGTCTGGTCTGGACATGGTTGCAGTGTCCCTTGGCACAAGTGTGGACTGAGTGTGGGGTGTGCCAGACTGGGCTAGACTCCAGCACCAGCTGGTGATCATGAGAACCAGGGTGGGTATAGGATGAGTTGGACTAGGTGTCTGCTCCTGCTGAGCCATGCTATGTCTGGCTGTGGACAGGAGGTGAACTAAGTAGGGCTGGCCCATGGATTCACTGGTGTGTATGATAGCTGGCATTGGAAGAGGTTCTAATAGAGGAGCTCGGGAAACTCCTCTGTTGGGACACAGACCCTGCAGGTGAGTGTGAGAACCAAGAAAGGGAGAAGCCCAGAGCAGACCAGGTTATGGTACTCATGGCTTAGCTTTAGCTCAGGTCTGGGGCAAGTCAGGCTGGGCCAGTTCATATCACCCACTGGCAAATCTGAGAGCTAGAATGGTGTGTAGGTCATGCCAGGTTGGGCCGTAATACCAGCCAGTTCACATTAGGGTGGGGACTTGGGGCTGGCTAGGCTGGCTAGTCTCTAGTCCTCATCAGTGTGAGCTGGAACTGGGGATGGGCCAGGCCGGGCTAGGCTACAGCACCCACTGTCAAATGCTGAGGTGAAGCGGGCCATACCAGACTGGGCCACAGTGCCCAACCAGCACAACTGAGACCCGGGGAAGAGCAGGCAAACCTGGTAGGAGGGCTGCAGGGACCTTCCCTACTGGACCACTATTTCCATTGTTGAGTGTGAAAGCTGGGATGGGGACAGACCAGACCAGGCAAGGTTACAACACCTGCCGACCTGCATGTAAGCTAGATTGGGAACAAGCCAGGCTAGGTGGGCTGTACCTACTGGTACATGCATAAGCCAGTGAGTATGTGGGTTGATTTGGCTTTGCTGCAGCATCAGCAGGCAGATGCTGGCATGGGAGAAAACTCTGTTGAGCTCAATTACAGTGCCACCTGGAGAGTGCAAGATCCAAGAGTGCACTGATCCGAAAGTGTTTCCATTAGGGAAACAGTTGGCACCTCCCTTGCCTCTTGGATTGCTACTCTGACTGGCGAGCATGAGAACCAGGGACAGGCATGGCTAGACAAAGAGTCGCACCTGCCAGCACATGTGTGGGCTAGATAGTGGAGCTGGTTGAGTTGAACTAGGCTTCAATGCCCATTGACACACATGAGAGCTGAATGGGATGTGGGACAGCCTGGACCAGTCTGCTGTGCATATTGGTAAGCATAGGAACCAGAGAGGAGGCAGGCCTGGTGGGGTTTATTGCAGGACACTTTGACCAGGCTACAACTCCCGCTGGTTTGCGTGACGGCCGAGTGTGTGGTGGGCATGACTGGACAGTGCTGCAACACCTATTAGTTTGTGTAGAAGACAGGGCTGGAGACAACTGACCAAGCAATTACAACTAACTGTGTACGAAGGCTGATTTGGGTGACAGACTGTGCTGGACCCTGTATTGGCATGCACAAATAAGAATCAGGTCAGGGATCACCTCAGATGAAGTTTCTTTAGGAATCCCCCCAGCTGAACCACTGGACTCAGAATTCCACTCATGTAGGAGATTGCAGGGTTCATGGTCTGACTGTGGAATGCATGTGTCAGAGCTGAGCCTCCTCAGTGGTTTAGATGGAGCAGTGGACAGAATAGCCAGAAGCACGTGGAAGATATGGCAGTACACTGGAGCCTGCAGAGGACACCTGGTACCACAACAGAGGGCAGAGGACAGAACAAATCAATCAACTACCCCAGCCAAGTATTGGCATTGAATACCTGGACAAACAGAGACTCTAGGGTAGACTAGGTCATCCAGTGGAGTCTGGAGAGATTTAATCGTGATTGGAGTGGCAAGATTGGCAACCATACAGAACTGTTAATCAAGACAACTTGAGCAGGACCCTTGGAGCATGCCCCACATTGGGGACCCTGGAATGGTTGGAAGGCTGGATGTGGCTTCTTCTCTTATCTCTTCCCTTCCCCCAGATACAGGAAGGAAGGAAGAGAAATGTGAAAACAATGGTTTCATCAACTTTCCTCTAGCCCTTGACCCTTCATACCATAATCAAATATATAAACATTATCAAAAATAAAATGCATACAAAAAATAAAAGTGCAGTGCTATTTACAATGCTATTAAAAATATGAGACATTTGAGGGTGACTCGGACACAGAAGTGAAAGAGCAGCAGGCAGGCGATAAACACAGAGCTGTTGCTGACAGAAATTAAGCTCTCAGGAGTTGGAGAGTTACATTGTGATTGTGGGCCACACAACTCAATATCAAGACCTCAATTCCTCCTAAGCTGATTATAAATTCAAATGCACTGCTGGCAAAATATAATGGGGCTTTGGGGTTGGGGGTAAAACTGATGAATGAGTCCTGAAATTTATGTGGATCATGCAAAAAATCTTAGGATAACCAAAAGGATACAGAAAAAAAAAATAACGTTTTGAAAGATCAAGACGTTTTAATAACCAAAAAAGCCACAATAATCAAAACCATGTGGTATTTGTGTCAAGATAGATAAAAGAACTAATGGAAAAGTCCAGAAATAAACTCACAGACCCACAGCCAACTGATTTTGAAAAAAAACACAAAGAAAACTTAGTGGAGAAAGTTGGGATTTTTAGAGCAGGTGGTGACAGAACAATTATGTACCCATATGCACCAAAGTGGGGATTTGATCTATAACACATCCTAAGAAGGAAAAAAAGTCTTTGAAAGATAAAGCAAAGAAAAAAAAAGACACATTTTCCACATAAAGATTTATAGAATAGTGGAGAATGGCAAAGGAGAGATTTGGAGATGAGACACATTTGTAAATTATTTATCTGATCATTTTTTGTGGAGAAAATATTAAAAAAAACCCAAAACTCTTAAAAGCCAACAATGATAATTAGCCCCATTAAAAGGTTGGGGAAGATCTGAACAGATGCTTTACTCAGGGTGAGCAGAGCATCACAGCACCATGCAGCTGTGCAAGCCAAGTGGCCGAAAGTTTAGAAACAATTGACTGACAATGTCACATGGTGCAGAGTATGTTGGAGCAGCAAGAACTCTCACTCATGGTTGACTGGAATGGAAAAGGGTACAGACACTTTGGAAAACACTTGGTCCATTTCCCATCAATGTAAATGCATGCTCTCCTAACTTCCTGTGAATGTTTACAGCAGCTTCCCTCAGGGAGATGAAACCTGGAGTTCCAACAGATCAGTGTGACACAGTCCGAGTGGGAAAACAAGTCAGACATGAAACAGAACAAGGTATTGACTCACATAACAACATGGATGAATTTTAAATATATTTGTCTAGGTCTTTAGAAAAGATCCAAAAGATTCCACTGATGTGATTTTCTGAAGAATGTAAAAGTAGCAGGTTGGAAAAGGTCAACATTTGCTGGAGACTAGGGGGAGGCAGGATGGGAGATGGGTGACCATGGGAGATCTTACGTGGGAATCTGGAGAGAGGAGATGTTCTCTGCTGCATGACAGTGATAGATCACTGAGTAGATGCTTTCATCAAATCCGTAGACCTGTCCGTCAGAGGGAACATAACTAGTATGGAGTTAAGATGGTAAGAAGCAGAGTAAAATCCCTCTGTTAATGTCGACAGGTGGATCAAATTCAAACCCTAATGGAGGCCCCACAAGCTGATGGGAAGCCCTGAGAAGCGGGTATGCACGGGATAGACTGCATGGGGACCTCCCAAGCAGGTGGGGAGGAGGGGGAGCGCTAATCAAATGGCCCTTCATGTCCTCAGGGTAGATGGGAGCTCCCAGATCCTCTCTGGGGAGAGGGAGATGCAGGTGCCTGGCCTGAGAGTGCAGAGGGGAATGGGACGTGGTGTGCACCTGAGCCCTATCCCCACCACATACTCCTATCCTCACTGGTACCTCCTCTTCATAACCAAGGAAGTAGCGGTGGGTGCACTTGACTGTGTAGGATGGGGGGATGGTAGAATACAGATCACCCTTATTCCAGATGTCTCTATTTGAAAGACAGAGTGACACAGAGAGAGAGGTGGGGCTGGGGGTGAAGAGAGAAGAGTTCTTCCGAAATGGCAGTGGCTAACAGGGGCCAAGTCGAGCCAGAGCTTGAATTCCATATGGGTCTCCCACATGGGTGCAGGGGCTCAAGCACACTGGCCACCCTCTGTTGCCTTCCCAGATGTATTTGTAGGGAGCTGGTTGGGAATGGAGCAGCCAAGGGCATGAACTGGCACTCATATGGGATGCCAGCATCACAAGTAGTTGTTTAAATGGATGTGACCACTGTGAGTCTGAATTTCACAGAATCTTGTTTTCAGCCCACCTCAGTGTCCACTTTTGTATTTTCTGGAACGTCTCATTCTGGGGTTTTTCCAAGAGTGTTACTGAGACATGATGGTGGGACTCTGATTGCATTAACGTGGCATAACTGGCCCTCTGCCAGCTTCCTCAGACATTGCTAGCATCGAATCCACTGCTATCTCTCTTTTGCTTTTCTCCCTTTTTAATCCGTGACTTTACGTCTATTAGGTGTCACAACGTGCTTCAGTGCACCCTCTTGGATTAAAACAGACACTATGCTCTCTCTCGCTCGCTCTCTCTTGTCTTCTGTGTTCTCACTCATGTGAACCAGAGGCACTGGATGAACGAGCTCCTGGCAGCAGCCAGGTGTGGAGGAGACAGGTCAAGATTGGCAGGCAAATCTCTCCTAAGCTGGGATCCCAGCCCCTTGAATTGGGTTGAATCTCTCACCCTTCAAGGCCTTCATTTTCTTTAGTGGTAAGGTAGAAGTGTTAATATTCCCCCTTTCCACGATCAGTGCCATAGCACAGCAGGACAATCTACCTTGTGGCACAGGCATCCCATGTGGGCTCCAGTTTGTGTCCTGGCTGCTCCAATTCTGATCTAGCTTCCTACTTGTGGCTTGGGCAAGCAGTGTGGAATGGCCCAAGTCTTTGATCCTTGCACCTACATGAGAGATTTGGAAGAAGTTCCCTGCTCTTCAGCCATTTCATTTCTGGCCATTGTGGCCATTTAGGAAGTGAACCAGCAGATGAAAACCTATTTTTCTATCATTTTTCCTCTCTGTTTAAAATCCACCTTTCAGATAAAAATGAACAAATCTTTAAAAAAAACACTGCCCCTTGCTGATATCCTGATCCTGTGCTCATCCGTGCTGATGTTCTTCCCTCAAGGGAGTGTGTGCCCCAGGGTTCATTGAGGGAGACTTGTTAGGTGTGTCATGGGATCAACCCACCTTCAGAAGCAGGCGAGAGGCAGGCAAGGCTTGTCCCCAGTCCAAGTCTTTCTTCCTGTTCTACTACGTTGTTCAGGGATGGAGACAGATTCTAGACCCACATCTGAGCTCTGAGGGATCAGCAGGAACTGGCCAGCAGGAGGTGAGCTTCCTTTCTTGCCCAAATAGGACTCCACATGTCCAGGGGAATGAGGGAGCCAGATTGTTTCGTTTGTCTCTTATGGTGTGGGATGGATGAAGGTGAACTATCCCCGCCCCCGACAAGCTGACAGCTGATGACAACTATTTACCGCCTGCAGGTGCAGTGCAGGGGTGCTGCGATCTGGGGAGTCCATTGATTCCAGGAGAAGTGATCCATGAAGTTCCCAATAGCCAATTGGAACAATTATCTGCATGCATAGGAAAGCATGTCATCAGGCCAGCAGGATGTAAGATTAGGCTGCGCCATGGACGCTGGCCTAAACACCTCCCCTCTCTCCATTTGGTTGTAGGAAAGACCAGGATGTAGTGAGTTCTCTCCCCTCTTCACTGCTCCAACAGTGTCTAGCCTGAGGACCCCACTCTCCATGCAAGCCTTTAGCTCTCCTACTTAAAAACACTGTAGTAGATGTGGCAATGTTCTGTTTCAACCCCATGGGAGATTCTGCTACTAATTATCTTGCTGATGATTGCTAATCCCTTAAGAGACAGATACTGTTTCTGGGACTTGAAAACTGTCTTGGTACAAGCTGGCACACCCAAATGAAGGAGAAAAACATCCTCTTTGGGTGGGAATGCTATGAAAACAACAGGGCTAATGAGGCAACCCAGACACGTGCCTAGGGCTGCCATGCCTGATTCAGTGTGTTCCTCTGGTGTGAAGGACGTAAAGGTCTCTGCCATCAGTAAGTGGGACACATGTGCCAGTCCTGTCCCCGTGTCTCCAGAGGTGGGAGAAATGAGGAAACCATCCCTCTGTGACTCTCAGTAGGGAGAGAAAGCAAAGGAGAGCAGGTGCCCACTGGCATCCCTTCTGTTCACAGCTGTTACACCAGAGCTGATTAGCCCTAACTAAGGACTCTCTGAGTCCTCCATTCCTGGGACCTTCCATGGGGCACCCAGTAGGATGGACATTGCCCCCCTTGAGGGCTGCTCCATTGCACTTTTTTTTGGAAACCCCGTAGGAAGGAGTAGGATGAAGCTATGACCAATGGTTGCATCTTGGGACTAGCACTTCCATCTTCCAGCAGCCTGACCCTCAGGTCCCACTGGGACCCCTGCACATGGCAGCCTTCTGTCCAGAAGGCTTCTTCTCTGTGACCACCACCACGGGCTCCTGTGGCACCGATGGGCTGCCCATCAATTGCAGCTTGAAGTTCCTCTGAAAAACATTAAATCAGTGATTCAGTGCATTCGCCCATCAGGTGCCATTTGGAAAATACCCAGAGGAAAAGATAATGCAATCTGCACTCTCATCACACAACACTCAATCCTGTTTTGATCCCTGAGCTGGACTTTTCCTGTGGGTGTTTTTGTGCTGGCACAGAGGTGTGACTCTGTGATTCCCCACTCTCTCATCATGGCTCTATGCTATTTCACATCTGTTTGTGATAACTCATGTGCCCTAAAGATCATACAACGATGGTTGAGCATATGCAAAAGGTTGTTTGGCTAACTAATCTTTTAAATGTTGAGTGATAAAATAATACTAAAGAGATCCTTTTTTTTTTTTTAAGATGTATAAGATCAGTTCTCCAAGCTCAGTCCCAGAGTGGAACCTTTACACCATTAAAGGGTCTAGATGCTTTTGACTATGGATTTGATATAGCAATGGTCAAATCCTAGAGTCCACTTTGCATGTGTTGCCCAAGGTGAACAGGTGGGCCTGTCATCTGCCCACAAACTTTGTATAAGCTCCCTGTTCCTTTACATCCTTTCTGCCCTCTTGCTGAGGGCCATGGGCAGTACTGGTCACACAGGCCTTGCATACCATCCTGGGCTGGGAGTGTTTCACTAGCTCTGGAAATCCCACTCGATGTCGTTGTTCTCAGAATTCTGGTCCCCACCCATGGAAAGCCAGGTCATAGGCGTGGCCTTGGCCACCTTATCCTCCTCACTCTTCTCTCCTATGACCCCATAGAAACTGAGTCACTAACCACGCTCCCTTTCTGTCTCTTTAGAGTTCAGAGTGCAGGGTCCTGGGTGCAAAGAACCATGTCTTGCTCATTTTTTCCCATTTCCTAATGACACCTGGAGCACTACCGGAAGCAACTGCTTAACCCCCAACCCAGGCAAAGGGGCAAAATCAGCAGTGTTCAGGCTGGGTTTAGGGGTCTGCTTTCTGTCAGTGGTACAGGTATCCATTGCTCAGCTTGGGCTGCTGGGGTCAGCAACTCTTCTTTCAACTTGCCTCACCCCTGCTTTGCTTTGGTCGCTTTGGTTTCTAGTCTGGTTTTAACATTTCATTGCATGTGGGCACTGGAGTGAGAGAGAGAGTGAGAGAGAGAAGGGGAGAGAGAGAGAGAGAGAGAGAGAGACAGAACAAGAGCTGGTCTGAGAGTCCCTGTACTTGAAGCCAGGGCCAGGAGCCTAGGATGCTGGAACCTTGGCAAGGACAGGCAAAAGTGAAGTTTACTAAAGGGTGTGTGTGTGTGCACATGCACATGCATGCATGCCTTTCAGGAGAGAGAAAGCTTCCAGAACAATTTTCCATCTTCATCAGCATACCTTGTAGCACAGGGGGCTCCTCAACAAGTAGCAAGTGGCCCCTTTGGGCTTCTAGGCATGCCCCAGTGCTGTCTGCTAGGGATTGTGGCTGCTTTCCCCAGGTTGGGATTGTTGGGCCTGGCTTAGCAGAAGGTGTCCCTGCCAAAACACAAGTGACAAGGACTTGGACACCCCAGAGATGCCCACAGCTTCTGCAGAGTTGGTTGATAGGGGAAGGGCAGCTACCCTGAGCCTTTTGTGCTGCTTGAATCGTCTTAGCTAAGAAGAGGCACCTGCACATCCATATATTCTTGCCTATGGGGCAAAGCATCTCTCTGCTAGAGAGGGTCCACTTCCACTCTTGCCATTTTTTTTTTTAGCATTTGACTACCAGAAAGGGCTGCCCTGAGAGTCCTCATGTCTGATGCTCTCACTCAGAGTGAGGTTGTAACTTTTTTCATGTGCCCAGAACATCCAGTCTCTGGGAAGAGGGAACACTCCCATTCCTCCACTTACTCCATGGAGTGTGACCTTCCGTGCTCATGCTCACCCTCCCCAGGACAAGCCCCATTTCCCCCTTGGGCTCTCAGGCTAAGTTATGTGACAGTGAGCATGACTCCAGAACAAACTGCTGGCACTGACATCTTGCACCTGCATCATGGCACCCACCATGCTTCCAAGTCTCCTCCAGACCCCTACGAGGGCTGTCTGGGCAACTCAATGAGAGATGGCCCTTCTGCACATGACAAGGCATGCAAATTCTCCCCTTGTGTTTCATCTCCATGTGCTCAGCTTATGTCCTGTTGGGTGCTTCCTGGAGCAGGCATGGGGAACCCTGAGAGTTGACAACCCCGATGGTGCCCCAGGGATGTGTGGGATGAGTGGTGGGAGGACAGCTGGGACTTACACATAGTACAGTATCCTAATATCAATCCATAGTGATTCTTGGCTGTCTAGGGATAAAAGTTGCTTCTGTAACACGTGCCTCAAAGCAATGTGAATAGATGAAATCGGAGCCATCCCCTGAACTTTTCAAGCAAAAGAGTGTTGACTTTCTCTGTGTGGCTTAACTTCCTCTTACTGGCTGTGTTTGCAGCTGGCACTGATTATGACAATGTTGACAGCAAGGTTTTTCTCTTACAAGACCAAGGAGGTAAGAAGGGACATTTGTTGAGCTTCTGCTGGATAATAAACCCCTAAAGCACCCACACCATCCCCAATCACACTGAACTTCTTCGAGATGCTGTAAAATGCTTGCTTCTTCCCCATTTCCCATCTGGGAAAGCTGAGGGTCATGGAGGTGAAATCGTTTCCCGGTGTTGACAAAGCTGGTAATGACAGGGTTTGAGTTGGAATGCACAGCTGCTTCCCTCCAAAGCCATGCTTTGTCCACTGCTTCAAACTCCAGAGCATCACCGTCCAATGGAAACAGAAGGCAAGCCACGAATGTGAGCCAAACATGAAATTTTATAGTTTCTCATAGCCACATGAAAAAAGGGATGACTAGGTGACATTCATTTCCATAATGCATGCTGTTTACCACAATGGCTCCAGAACATCCATATTTCAACATGTGATCAATATGAAATTTATTAATTTTGCTTTCTTTGCTGTTGCAAGTCTTTGGACCTTATTGTGCCTTGCCACACATACAACATGTCTCAACTGGGTCCAAGTCCGTTTCACCAAAGTGGCTCAAAAGTCCCATGTGGCCAGTGGCTGCTCTATCACCAGACTTCAAGTTAAAACATGCAGAAAAGCTATTTTTCTTGTTCACCTAGACTTTCCTTAAAGACAACTATTTTCTTCATGCTTTTAAACACATTTGAGTCATATAAGAAATAGTGAATTCCTAATACTTAAGAACTAAAATAAATCTTACTTATATTGACCAGTGTGGGTGGCCATGGCTAAGGAGATGGGCCACACAAACAAGATCAATGCATTTTTGTGCAGTAACAAAGCATGTTCTGGATGGCAGCAAGGTTGGGTGCTTGTGAGGACTCTTCTTTTTAAAATTGTGCATTCATCTTTCTTGATTTGAAAGGCAGAGAGGCCAAGACAGGCTAAGAACTCACCCATGAGTTTGCCTCTGCTCCCCCAAATGCCTGTAATACCTGTGGTTTGCACAGCCTAAAGCTGGGATCTGAGTGCTCAATCTGGGCCTCCCACCTACACGCCAGGGACCCAACTACTTGAGCTGTATCCTGGGGTGTGCATTGGCAGGTAGCTAGCATGGAAGCAGAACCAGGACCGTATTCTGCTGGCACAGAATGCAGGTGTGCCATATGGTATCTTGCATGGTAGGCCAAATTCCCACCATGGTGTGGGGGGTCTCTTCTAGGGTCAGCAGCCCCATCACAAGGACCCCACCTTCATGACATCTCCTAACCCTAGTTTCCATCCAAAAATTCCACCTGCATCACATTGTGGGGGTCAGACCTTCTGCATATAAATTTGTCAAGGACACAAACTTTTTATCCTACAACATGACTGAAGAAACTGCAGGACACGAGTATTTCTCTCAGTGCTCACTGCTGTTCAGTGTCTTGGGGCTAGTTTCTGGCAGCATCCATTGGAGCTCCAGCATGAAATTCCTCTCCAGAATGAAAGACTTGCACCCAATCCCTACTCTTTCGGACAATCAGTTGTGTTGCTCTCACTCACATTTGTTAGGGCAGGTATCCTTCACCCAATGGTGAAAACCCAGGCACAGAGTCAGTGAGGAATCCTGGGGTGCTCTAAGTCCCATGTGTAGACACAACGGGGCCCTTGGCTCTCCCACGGCTGCTGACCCTGCCTTGCCTGTGGACAGTTGCATTTGTCACACCACCTCCCAGGACTCTAGGTTTCACCTAGGCCTGTGTTCAGTAAACGCTTGTCTGAGTCTTTTTTGGGTCACAGAGAGCTTCTCCATGTTTGGGTGCATCCTCTGTGCGAAGTGCTTGACCAGTGGGCCTCCAGCTCGAGATTGTGAGTGGCAGGAGTCCAAGGGCCCTCTTAGAGAGGGATAGGTGGAGATTTCCTCTTTGTTGTGATATATATATATTTTATCGCTGTGATTTCCTCTAATTTGGTCTTGAGAGCAGACATAAGCCAAGTAGCTTCTTTCCAGAAGAGGCCTGGGGGTTGGGAGAGCTCGGTCCCTGTATGTGGGATGAGTCACAGTGAGGAAGGGAAACTCAAGTGCCTGAATCACATTCCCAGGTTCCCAAGGATGCTGAGGGGAGGCCAGCAGGGCAGTGGAGGGCAGCGGGAGGTTTGGAGGTAGTAGGGAGCTTGGCTCAAGCAGGGAGGGGAGAACATAGCCATAGGCCTGTAGGAAGTGCTTTGCTTCACTGAGATGTGAGCACTGTCTCCTAGGCTCCCTGGGCTGGGACCTGTCTCCCTCCTGGCCCTTGGTGCTGACCACATGGCTCCTTCATGGCTCAGCAGCTCTGTGTGCATGGACTGGGGGTCTGTGGGATGGGAACACATAAGCTGTATCCCCACAACCATTCAGGGAGCGAGGCTTTAAGCCAAAAGTGACAGTTGTGGCTGGATTTCTAGCAACTTCTAGGTGCCACGAGAGCAGTTATGTGCAACTACAGAAGGCACCCTTGTCACTGAAGCTGGTCTTCAGGAAACACTGTTCTCTGCTCCTGGGGGCTGAGGTGGCAGTTCTCAGGCATGCAGAGGCTGACCCTGCTCTCAAGGAATGGGGAGAGAGGGGTGCACCGTGTGTCTATGCAGAGCAGCAGAAGCCTGGGGCTTTGGGGAGGGCTGTGGCCTGCTACTGGCCAGGATCAGGAGCCAAGTGGGCTGTGGGTGAGGCAGGATGGAGTAGGAAATTGCGCCTGGGACAAGGGGATTTCTATAAGCCAGAGAAGGTTTAGTGGAACCTGCTCAGTACTGTGGCAGACCTGTTACCCCGGCTCTACCTTTGTGTTGTTGACCTAACCCCTGTGCCTTGATTGTGACCCTGCACGTAATAGGGGTCATTGCAAGTGTAAATCATTAAGATGGGCTCATCAGGTTGGGTCCCTACACTGGCATGATTGGTGTTCTCAGCTTAAAAGAGGCTATTCGAGGGCCGGCATTGTGGTATCTCAAGTCAAGCCTCCACCTACCATGACAGCATGCCGTCTGGGCACTGGTTTGAGTCCTGGCTGCTCCACTTCTGATTCAGCTCCTTGTGCTAACATGCCTGGGAAAAGTAGAAGACAGCCACGACCTTGGGACCCCGTACTCACGTGGAGATCCTGCCTATATTAAAGACCCCAGTTTGTTGGTTTTGCTCTGGTGTCCCTGGAAAGGGACTACTCCTGTCTAGAATGAAGGCAGGTGTCCTGGTGAAAAGTAACATCCTGAATGTGTTACAGAAGAGGGAAACAAGAAGTAAGCAGGTGGTTTACCCCAGGTCGCTCAGAGCTCTGAATCCACATATACCCTATGCCCTTTGAAACCATGTCTACCTTGTGACCTTTAAGTCCATCTTGAGCTCCAGGCCACCACATCCTGGAACTCCAGGCAGGAATTTCTTATGAGCTTCTGGGTGACTTTCAGCCAGTTCTGGGGATATACCACTCCCTTGGGAGGGGGAGCATCTGTTTCGCGGGATTCTTTTTTTGCTTTCTTTGGGCGGCCCGCTGATCAGTGGGTACAGGAGCCTGGGTCGCTTTCCGGATAGCTAGTTCCTGGATACATTTCCCCCTGAGCCTTGCCCAGCTGATACCCAAGATACCAAGAAGTGTCTACCCAAGATATTGGGAAGTGAGGCCTCATGAGGGGCCTCACATTCCTGTCCCAGAATTTGCCCTCAGCATGGAGATGCAATGACCCTGCGGCTGGTTCCTGTGTCAAAGGTATATGCGGCTTTGAACCCTCTCTGCAAAAAATGGAAAGTGGGGCTGAATGTCTACAGTACTTGTACCAGCCTTGCCTGTCTTGGACCTTAGCTCCATGAATCAAAGAACCAGCAGGCAGCACCCCCCACCAGCATCCATCAGGATGTGCTGTGGGCCCCATCTATTGTGCTTACTGGGTCAAATAAACACCTTCTCCTCGGCCTGGTGGCATGGGAGCTTTCTTTCCAGTTCATTTCATTCCTGCAAGAAAACATTAAGGGAGCCGGGCAGTTGTTACTTAAACAAGGAACTGTGTTATTCTTTGCAGTGCTTTTTCCATGAGCTTGAGGAGCTCAGAGGGAGGGATTTTTTTTTTTTTTTATCCCTGTGGCCAGAGGATAGCACTGGCTCCTTTCATGTCTTCTCCTTTCCTTCTCCACTTCCCCCTATGAGAAACACACAGAGCACACACCAAAAGTCAAGCCCTCTCCTAGCCCAGCCCTCCCAGCAGGGCCACCACAATTCGCACCGATGGTGACAAGCTTGTAAGGTCCATCCCCAAAGGGATATTCCTGTCAACACCAATTCCTTCCTATTTTGAGTTTTTGCCTAAACGTTGCAAGGATAAGAATACTGCTTTCTAGTATAGAATGTGTTGCCGAGGTGTACAAAATAAAGTGTAAAAGTTGTCATCTCCTTGTCAGTTCTACTTGAACATTTTAAAAGAGTTATTTATTTATATTAGTAAAAGGCAGAGAGCAAGTAAGAGAGAGAGAGAACAAGAGTCTTGTACCTACCAGTTTACTCCCAAAATGGCACAACAGCATGGTTAGACAAGGCTGCAACCAGGAGCCAGGAACTCCGTCTGAGTTCCCTACACATGCAGCAGGCAGTCAGTACCTGGATCTTCAGCCGCGCTCTTCCTGAGTGTATTAGCAGGAAGCTGAGTCAGAAGCAGAGCACCCGGGGATGGAACCAGTGTTCCAATATGGGATACCAGTATCGCAAGGTAGATGGTATCTGGTGTGCCACAATGCTGGCTTCTATTTTTGTGTTTAAAAGAAAGATTGAATTATATGATGTGGAGTGTTTGGCAGTACCTTCTTTTACTCCCTATGGAATAATAAACCAGGCCATCTTGTAGATCAGTGGAAAATGTCCTGTTTAACCCCCTTGACTTCCTTTTGAGTTGTCTTTGTCTTGGTTTGCTGCATATTTCGTTTCAGAAGTCAATCTTCATCCCTTGTTGGAGATATTTAGGTTGCCTATAGTTTGAATACTGTAAGATGCCCTCCATGTCCAGCCACAAGTGTTCATTTTATATTATCCAGGGTCTGGAGGGGTGTTCCTTTTCCCATCAGCCACATGTAGAGGCTGCATCTTATTCACATTTTTTGGAGAATGTAATGATTAAACATAGTATCTCGTTGTCCCATTTTTATTTATTTGAGAGAGAGAGAGAGAAAAACACTCCTACTTGTTAGCTCATTCTCCAAATCCTTTCTAATAGCCAGGGCTGAGGTCAGATCTGAGACTGCATGGTCCGGGTGACCCCTGCCCCCAGGTGGCAGGAATCTAATCACCTGACCCATCACTGCTGCCTCCCAGGGTGTGCATTAGCAGGAAGCTGGAGACAGGAGCCAAGGCTTGGAGTCCAACCCAGACACTGCGCTGTGGGTTGCTAGCAGGCCAACTGCTTGGCTGAACGTCTGTATTTATTTAATCATTTCACTCTTGAGTTTCTCCTGAGCTAGAACGTGTTATCAAGCCAGAGATCTTCAAAAAGTGTATGGGAAAATGTGTACTGCTCAAAGCTGCAAGGATTTCTTCTTCTTCTTCTTCTTTTTTTGCATGAAGTTAACTCAATCTTCAATTTCATTTCCCACAAACCCTTGGTGCTGCTCTCTTATGTTACCAGTCTTGTGTAATGCGCTCCTTAATAACTCAGTCCTCCCGCTTTTTACTGTTGGAGGTTTTATGTTTTGTGGTTCTGTCTTGTACTTTTTTTAAAAAAAGATTTATGGTTTTCTGCCTTGCAGAACTCTGCGCCAGGCAATGTGTTCGTTGTGAGCAATAGAAACCAACTTTATGTAACAGAGGCAGAAGGGATGAGTTAGAGGCTCCTGGATATTTTAGTGAGAGGGTGGATATTTGGAAACCATCACTAGAGGTTATGGGTAGAGGCTTGCCTCACGGTACAACAGGTTAAGCTGTTCCTGGCAACATTGGCATCCCCTGACAGAGTGCCCACTTACGTCCCACATGCTCTGCCTCTGAGCTTGGGCCTCTGCCATTCACATAGGAAACCTGCATGGCAGTCCTGACTTCTTACTTTGGCCTGACCCAGCCCTGAATGTTGCAGCCATCTGAGAAGTGAACCAGCAGATGAAAGATCCCTCTCTCCTTTCTAGCTTCCTGTCCTTCTCTCTGTGTGTTACTCTTCCTTCCAAACAAAATGAATAATTACATTTTTCTTAAAAAGTGGAATTGGTTAGGAGGAGTCCAGAGAGGCAAGGAGAGAGCTCAGGGGTCCCATTGCCCTGGGCTCTTGTTGTCCAGAGCCTGCCCTCTTACTTGCTGGATACCGTCATCCCACCATCCCATCACTTCCATCACTACCCCTCCAACTCCATGCTCTCCACCATCACACCCACCTCCACAAATCCCATCATTGCTCCCTCAACTCCCACCTCACCCACATACCCCCACCAACATCCCTCCAATCCCATCCCCTTCACCATCACCCTACTCCAGACAGCACCCCTCCCCACCATTCATATCACATCCCTCCAATCCCATCTCCTCCACCATCACACCCACCCCATCATTCACATCACAGCCCCTCTAATCCCATCCCCTCCACCATCACACCCACCTCTCTAAGTCTTGTCACCACCCTAACTCCCACCTGCATCACCCTCACCAATACCTCTTCAGCCTCATCTCCCCCAACATCCCCCACTCCATTACTCGCATCACCACCCCGTCTAATCCCAACCCTCTATCCCATCCCCATTCCCTGCAAATCCTTCTCCACCATGTCACTCCCACCTGTGTCAACTCCACTGCTACCAGCCCTGCTTGCCACTGTCTACTCCATCACTTCCCACTATCACTGCTCCCTACCACCGCTATCACTGCCCCAACTAGAGTCAATTTGCGACCATCTCTGACTTTTGAAGGGACTTACTTCAGGTTCAAAGTCCTCAGTGGGAGTGTTGGGTTATTTATGCATGAACCCTACCTGTCAGGAGTCAGGGTTAATTTGGGGGGGAAAGTTAGTATCCTCATAATGTTAAATTCCCTTATTCAGGATCATGGTATGTGTTTAAAATCTCCCACTGTGCTTGTTTTCCCCCAAATTTCATTAAGTTTTGGAATTCCAACAGATTCCAGCAATATACAGGCATGTCCTTGTCCCTTGTGTTTCATATTGCCAAGCCTTGCAGATACTCTACTGTTTGACATGAAGGTTTGTGGCAACTCTGCATTGAGCAAGTCTGAAAAGAAATATCATGTCAGTGCCAAATTTTCCAGTAGCTCAGATGTCCATAGCATTTTTTGGTTTTAAACCTTTTCATTGTATTTTAATTGACATATAAGATTTTTACATATTTATGGGATACCAAAATCATTATTATGACATAATAATCAGATCAGCTTAAATGGCATTTCCATGTCTTCATACATTAATCATTTCTATAGATCAGGAACCCTTGATCTGTTCTGGTCTGGTTGTTTTGCAATATATAATAAATACTGGCTATAGTCACCCTACAGGGAAACCAATTTTTGCTAGCTGGGTTTTGGTGCCAGTTGTCTCCTTTGCTCTATTCTCCTTCCCCTCTTGCATTCCCAGCCTCTCTTGACTGCTGCTTGCCTCTCTGCTTCTATGAGACCAAGAAGATATTTTTGAAATCCTAGGTATATGCACTATTTTAAAACATGTTAAAACATTGCACACTCAATACACTAAAGTGTAGTGTAAACACGGGTTTAGTATGTACTTGGAAGCCAAAAATAATTCGTGTGATCTGATTTAATTGGGGTATTTGCTTTTGGCAGAATTGAATCCAGATTATCTCCAAGGTGTGACTATAGTCAACAAGGTGCCAATCGTATTCATTAACAGGGGGTTGCATTTTCTTTCTCATTGTCCGTGAGTTTCTTCCTATCCTTTCTGTTTTCAAATGTTACATGGTGTTTTTTCTTTTGTCCTTGTAGGATATATGAGTCATTTTAATCTGAAGTTCCACTTCCTTGGTATATTTTAATGATTGATTGACTTATTTGAAAAGCCGAGTGACAGGGAGGGAGAAATGACAGCTAGATATGAGAAAGAGGGAGAGGGAGAGGAAGAGAGAGAGAAAGAGAGGAGAGAGAGAGAGGAGGGGAGAGAGAGGAGAGAGAGAGAGACCCATCTTGCATCTGCTGGTTCATACACCAATGGGTCTGGGCCAGGGTGAAGCCAAAAGCCAGAAACCAGAAACTCCACCCTGGTTTCCCACATAAGTGGAACACTAGAGTTATCATCTACCACCTCCCAGGCTCACTAGCAGGAAGCTGAACTGGGAGCAGAGTGATGACACCTTGAATCAGCACTTGGAATAATGGCTTCCCAGGCTATGGCATAATGTGCTGCACCACAATGCCAGGCCCCCTTCCTTGTCTTTCTGCCTTGGGTTGTGGCAGGTTTCCTTGAGTGCATCTCCTGGTCATTTCCTGATGACTTGGAGACAAAGGACAGTGGATCACATTGTAATGTCCAGGAGATGTTTTCTCTTCAGAATGCCGTTTTCGGGTCTAAGCCCTTGGGAGTCTGTTGTGTCCACCGTCCTCCTGCTGCACCTGCTGCTTTGCACCATCTACCTGGTGCATGCCCATTGGAGAACTGCTGGCCACAACAGTTCCAGTCCTTTAGCCCTGAGCTCTGAGAGATTTCCCTTCCAGTTCACCTGGGCTCATCTTCTGGCAGATTCCCCTGAATGTGCAGCCTTTGGGCTGACAGCCTGCTGCTAGTGGAGTAGCCATCTTGAGAAAGTAGGGACATCCCCTGGTGCACCTGCCGTTTCTCCAGCCGCTCCGGCTGACCTGGGCCACACCTGGTTGTAGCTGAGTTGGGGAGGACTCCTCTTCCTGTTTCCATTTGTTGAGAGCAGCTGAGACGAATGGCTTCCTCTGAGCTCCCACCTTCTGATGGGGATTTTCCACTCCATGGTCAGGCCTACGCCAGGAATAACATTTCACACTTGTCTGACACCTTTTCTGCTCTGAGCCCCAAACACTTTGCAAACAGTTACCATTATTGCCCTCTGGATTCTGGTGGGAAAGCTGCACAACCAGGCATCAAAGAAGCTGGGATCTAGGGTGGTGATGCTCCAGGCACCAGGCCGGCCCCAGCTGCTGGTATAACCAGAGAGAGCATCCTACTCCCCTCGGAGGGTTGGTCTAGTAGAGGGCCATTAGCACTGGTCCCTGGACGCTACATCGGAGCTGTCTTATTCCAGTGTAGAGGTGGTGCATTCGCACCTGCTACTGACTGCAAAAGAGGATGGGGACATGATGTTACTCTGTGCTAGGAAAATTGAGTCCATAGCTTCTGGATTCTTCCGGGTACAAGAAAACTTACAGAATCTGTGCTGTCACCAGCTTGTCCTGAGGAGGAAGTTATATTGCACATGGCCATGGCAAGGTGACCCATCGACCTCTTTCAACTCAACCCAGAGTTTTCATCGCAAGGGTGAGCTCTCAGATCCATCTCGGGGGAGGAATGGAAGCTTTCACTGAGATCCTGAGACCCTGGCCAAGGTACAGCTCGTTGGGCCTCCAAAGCTCCCGGGATCATGTCTCCTTGACTCAAAATCTGCATTTCCCCTTATGTAGGAAGGGCAGCTCAGGGAAATGTCCATCAAGCACAAGAGGCTATTTTAAGCCATGTCTGCTGAGTTTGTGTTGGAGTTAGCAATGAGGTGTGTTTGTGTGTGCTGGGAGGGTACTATGGGCCACAGACCTTTTTTTTTTTTTTTAAGATCTGTTTTGTTTATTTGGAAGGCAAAATGATAAACAAAGAGATGTCTTCCATCTGTTGGCCACTCCCCAGATGGCTACAACAGCCAAGGCTGGGCCAGTCCAAAGCCAGGAGCCAGGAGCTTCCCCTTGGTCTCCCATGTGGGTGCAGGGACCCAAGCACTTGTGCCATTCTCCACTGCCCTCCTTGGTGCATTGGCAGGGAATTGGATCTGAAGAGGAGCAGCCAAGACTTGAATCTGCATCTGCATAAGGGAAACAGGAACTGCACATGGTGGCCTCACTTACTACACCACAACACTAACCCCGATCCCAGTTCTCCTTGCCTGCATTCTTTCTGTTTGGTTAACACGACCCAGCTTGAAATTCAATGCCAGCAAGGAGGCCTCATAGCCCCTGCCTGACAAGCAAGTCCGGAGTATTTTCCAGCTAGCAGAGCCCTCCCAGGCCCTAAGGGCTGTTCCCCAAGTGCTGGCTGCCTCCTGACTCTTGGGAGACTCCTCCGGGGTCGGCCCCAAGCCTTCATGGATACTGTGGAGCATTCTGGGCCAAGGCCCAGGCACAGCAGGGCAGTCATGGTCCAGCCCTGTGGTTTGCGATCTGGCCATTCATAACTGGCTTTGGAACAGGCACTTATCACTCTCCACGACCACCCAGTCAGCCCAGCTCAGCCTGCAAGTGCAGTGCGAGCTGCCCAAAGCCCGGATGGTCCTGTGGGCCCCCGCCCGCTGCTGACCGCCCCCGGATCAGTCGGCCAGCCCTGTTTGCCCAGCCCAGAGGACTTCAGAGCCCAGAAACAGCAGGGTCTGAGCACCCCCCAACCGACCACAAAGGGAGATTCACAAATCAAAGGAGTCCGGGAGAACAGAGCTGTCACATGAGCCCATCACACAGCCGGATCTCAAAATAACCCCGCACCAGACCCCTGCCAGCTGTGAGTCACTCCCAGCCGGCACAGCCACGGCAAGCCCCGGCCGTGTGGAAAAACACCTCGGCAGCCAGCTGGCTGCTCTCACTCGGACCTCTGGTGTGGGGTGTTTGTGGGGCTGCTCCATGCTTCTCTGCCTGGGAGGAGGTGGGGGTGGCGCGTGGAGTTGACCTCAGCATGGTCACCACTGGGGCAGGAGCAGGGGCCCTGAGGACAGCCTCAGCCACACTGCACCTTCCAGAGGACACAGCCCTAGCTCTCTGCAGGGCTCCGGCCTCTGTGACCGCGACAGGGGCGCAGCTCTGCCTTCAAGGTCACCCTGTTGCATCAGCACCAAGGTCCTGTGCTGTGGGGAAGTTGGCACCTTCTTGACCCCAGCAATGGGGAGGCCCACAGCCAAGCCTCCTATCAGCTACTCTAAAGTGCACTGCCCAGCTTCTGTCCCAGGCCCTGATACGGGACACATAGGAGCTTCCTTTAAGGTGGATTTCCCTCTCCTACAAGTATGAGCATCAATACAGCATCTTGAGACCACACATCTTTCTCCCAACAACCCTCACTTCTCCTGGGTTTGAAATCACAACATGTCTGTGCTTCAATATGGAGTGACCCAGATGCTAGTCTGCCCAGCAACCCCAGTCTTGTTTCTGCCATCATCCCATCTCTCCTCTCTGAGCTTTGCTGTCAAATTGAAGACCGAGATGAGATCTTAGAGATGCTTTCAGACCTAAAACCCCAGGGAGCTTTCAGTGAACTGATCAGGAAGATGAAGGCTGGGGTGGATACCATCATGGATCTTGGGAAGGCTACGGAGTAAGTTCTGGGGCTGCAGCATTGTCTGGGTGGAAATGGGAACACCTTAGTGGCGGGAGACTGTGTCAGGGCATGTAGTGGTTCCACTCAACACCAGCACCAGGAAGGGTGGCTGGACCTGCCTTGGTCTTCTGCATCTGCTCCCCAGCTCAGAGCCAACCAGGTGGAGTATGCAAACCATGCAGACCCTCTCAGAGGTCATGGCTGGTCACTTACGCTCCCCTGTGGCTCCTGCACACACTACTGGGATGTCCTGTGCCCCAGGCTGACCTCCTGGGAAGTCATCCCACTGAAGGCAAGCGGAACTCAGAACTGCAGCCTCCTGCTCTCAGCACTGTGAGCTGTGCCCACACGGGAACTGGAGGCTGGCATGAGGCTCAGCCGGTTGTGTGAGGTATGCTGAGCTACGACTGCACAGGGTGAAGATGCGTGTCCTCTCCCTGTCCCAGGCATCCCAGAGATGTGTTAGTGTCCAAAGCTGTGTGCTCCCACCAGACTGCAACAAAGGAGCCCTCTGCATCCCACCTCAAGAGCCTGGAGCTGGGGCCCACCCCAGCCCTGTGGACCCAGTGTGCCTCTGTGCTCAACACGCACCCTGCTTGGCATTTTTGGCAGAGATGCTTCTATTTCACAAGGGAGATGTGGAAAGTGGCTCAGAGGAACGAATGGTTCATTAAATGTGGCAGAGTGGGGAGGCAGTGTACTGGACAGTCTGTCTTGTCCTGCTCTGCCTTGGAGATGGGGTGCAAATGAAGCTTCACCTATCCCCTAACCACATCCCTGAGAACAGAGACAAAGAGGAGTTCCCACAGATGACTGTACTCACTCCCTCAGATGCCTGCAAAAGCTGGCATGGGCCAGGATCTAGCCGAGGGCAAAGTCTAGGTCTCCCACAGTGCTACAGAAACCCTGGCTAGGGCCTGGCACAATAGCCTAGTGGCTAAAGTCCTCACCTTGCATTGTGCCATATAGGTGCTGGTTTGTATCCTAGATGTTCCACTTCCCATTCAGCTTTCTACTTCTATGGCCTAGAAAAAGCAGTTGAGAACCCTGCACCTGCATGGGAGACCTGGAAGAAACTCCTGGCTCCTGGTATCAGATTGGCTCAGCTCTGGCTCTCCTTCTTTCTCTAAATCTGACTTCCCAGTAAAGATAAACACATCTTAAACAGACGAACAAACAAAAAACAAATGTAACGCCAGGTGCTGGAGCCCATCACTGCCACCTTCAGGGTGTGCACTAGCAGAGCCCTGGACTGGGCATCCCACTGCGGGCATCTTAGGTGAGAGCCTAACATTTATCACCGTGAAGCTGTTCGTCACTGCGATCCTGAATCCAGCACAGGTGAGGATGTGTGGGTCAATCCAAGCTGCTGAGAGCCAAGGTAAGACAGGGTTCAAGATCCCAGAAAGTGACCCAACAAGGCTTGGCTGGTCAGCATTATCGCAGGAAATCAGCAAACTGCAGTGAGGGGGAAAGTCGCAGCTTGTCACCTTTCAGCATTGCTCCTGCAGTTCCTCCCTACCACATTCTCTTTCTGTTACTATTAGACCCAGTATGTATCTCAGAGAGGTAGAAATCCTCCATGTGGCGCAGGCAATGTGCATTAGCTTGTAGTGCACCACCGGGGGAAGCTGGGTGTCAAGAAGGACTGGGATCCTCTAAATGTCCTTTTCGGATCTTACTTCCCTTTGAAGATGTAATCTGAACAGCCAGCATTGTTGTGGAGCAGGTCAAGAGGCTGCTTTCCATGGCAGTCCCTAGCAGAACACAGGTTGAAGTCCATGTAGCTCTGCTTCAGATCCAACTCCCTGCTAACGCCCCTGGAAAGGCCATGAGAACGACCCAAGTGCTGGAGCCCCTGCCACCGGCATGGGAGGCCCGGACAGAATTTGGGTAGAGCACTTGGGGAGTGAATCAGAAGATGAAGCTGGCACTCACGCTCTCTTTCTCTCTCCAACTGCTTTTCCAAAGAAAAGAAAGCATAATTTGAAAACTTTTGTTTTTCCTGTTTAATATGTGGACAAGTTCACATAACACAGTTAGCCATCATAAGGCGCACAGTCGAGGGACATTTGGATGTTCTTCGTGCTAGCTCTCTCTATTTTCCAAATGTTTTCATCACCCACCAAGGACCCCAGACCCAGTGAATAATCCCAACTCTCCTGCCTCCTGTGTGTCCCAGTTCCCTCTGGGCTGCTCTGGCTCCCCGGACTTCTGGATCTGTCACAGACAGAAGCTTGCCACACATGTGTGGCTTCTTAGTTTAGCACCGTGGCACTCAGCACTTCATTTCCCAGGTACCCGTGGGCCGTAGCCTGGGTCAGGACTTTGTTTCTTCTGGGTGGCTGGGTGCCATCCCCCTCTCATGTACGAGTCACAGTGTGTCCATTTGTTCATTTTTGATGGATGTTGCCGTTGTTTCCCCTTCAGGCCTTAAGAATCGTGCTGATATCAGTAGTCACATACATGATAATTGCTTTCATCCTCTTCCTGTGTTTCTTGGCCATAGCTGTATCTTCCTTGGAGAAATGACTGTTAACATCCTTATCCAGGGACCAACTTGGTAGCACAGCACGTTCCTGCACCACCTGCTGTGCTGGCATCTCACAGGATCACCTGTTTGGGTCCAGGATGCTCCTCTTCCAATCCAGCGCTCTGCTAATGTGCCTTGAAAAGCAGCAGTGGATGGCTCAACTGCTTGGACCCCTACAACCATGTGGGAGACCTGGACAGAGCTCTGGGTGCCTGACTTCAGCCTGGCCCAGTCATCATTGCAGCCATCTGGGGAGGGAGTGGGCCAGCAGATGAGAGATTCTCCTTCTGTCTGTAATTCTTCCTTTCAAATAAATAAGTAAATTTTTAAAAAAATCCTTTGCCCACGTGTAAATTGCTTTTTCATTATTGAATTCTAAGAATTCTTGACGATATCTAGATATACTAGATTCTAATCAGATGGGTGATTTGCAAACGTTTTATTCCATTTTCCAAACTGTGTTTTCAGATTCTTGTTCATATTCTTTGATGCACATTTTAAAATTGGCTGAAGTCCAGTTCATTTAATGTTTCTTTTGTTGTTACTCACAATTTTGGCACCATATCTGAGAATGCTCTGCCAAAAAAAAAAAAAGATTGTGCAGATTTACCCCTGTATTTCTTTTGAAAGTAAGAGTTTTAGCTTTTGTATTTAGGTGAAGTGGTTCATTTCAAGTTGAATTTTGCTGGTTGTGGTAGGTAGGGGTAAAATGAATTGTTTCTCATGTGGATATTGAGTTGTTCCACTCAGATGGATCTGTTAGGATAAGAAAAAGTATATGGGTAAACTGGTTGCTCTAGCAGGTCCCTAACACATTTTCCTTGTTGGGTCAACACAGTCGTCCACCTAGACAGAACTTAAGCCAATTCCCAGCCTACGTTTGAGTTGCCGTGAAATGGCGAGTGTAGCACTCACACAGCGTGGAGTTGAGGGGCACACGAAGGCACAGAGTGGGTTTACAGAGCGTCAGAGCTGGAACAGAATGAAAAGTACAGGACTCCGTCCTCATCACCAAGGTGCCATATGCCTGGGCCCTGCCGTCCTCCTTCTGAAACAATGCTGCTGTCTGCAGTGCGCACAGCCCGGCCCACATTGCCTGTGAGCTGGCTGCATCTCCCTCGTTGCCAGGTGACCCAGACCAACAAAGCAGCCCTTGGAGACAGTCCCTGCTCTCCAAAGACGAGGCCCGTGACAACACAGTGCCTTGCATCTGCCCACTCTGGGTCTCCAGTTTTTCTCTGGATTTGTGTCCCGGGAATACAGGGTGCTGCTGAGGTCTGCGTTGAGTGCTGAAATGCAATAGTCCTCTTTATCTGCAGTTTCAGTTACTGCGATCCCAGTATGGTGAGTGCCAAGTCCTAGGGTGGTGAATGTGTCTGTGTTCCATGGCCGACTGTTCTGACCAGCGGTGAACTCTGATGTGATCCTGCACTGTCCACCCTGGGTCACCCTTGGTAGAGTGGACACAAGTGTGCCCACACCATATGCACTGTCTGCCCGCAGGCCACACACTGTCTTGGCCATCAGATATACTCTCTTGGTGTTGCAGTACTTGCATACCCACCATCTATCCACTGTACCCACACAGTAAGTACTGCCTGCATGCTGGCCACATGCTAGCTGTCTTGGCCATCACATACACTCTCTTGGGTGATGTGATTCTTGTGTCTGGATCACTCTTTTTTTTTTTAAGATTTATTTTATTTTTATTGGAAAGGCGGATATACAGAGAGGAGAGACAGAGAGGAAGATCTTCCGTCCGATGATTTACTCCCCAAGTGAGCGCAACGGCCGGTGCTATGCCGATCCGAAGCCAGGAGCCTCTTCCGGGTCTCCCACAAGGGTGCAGGGTCCCAAAACTTTGGGCCATCCTTGACTGCTTTCCTGGGCCACAGGCAGGGAGCTGGATGGGAAGCGGGGCTGCTGGGATTAGAACCGGCACCCATATGGGATCCCGGGCGTGCAAGGCGAGGACCTTAACCACTGCGCCATCGCGCCGGGCCCTGGATCACTCTTACTGGGCAGCCTAGCACTACAGTCCTGGGGGTCTCCTTCACGCATCTCACTTCACTCCACAGTAGTGCATGGCTTCATCTCACACCATTGCGCGAGAAGAGGTGGAATTCAGTGCAATGAGAGTTTACAAGAGAGAGAGCATACACTCCCACAACTTTTATTACTTACCGTTCTCTTTTATGACTTGGTCATTGTTCATTTTGCACTGTGCCTAATTTATAAATCAAACTTTATAATAGGAGTAGGGTAAAAATACAGTTCAGTAGGGCTTGGTACTATCTGTGGTTTCAGGGGTCTGCCAGAGGGTCTTGGTACACATCTTTACCCCTATCCCTGGAGAAGGGGGACCACTGATGTCATCACTGCAGGGGGACACTCTTGATAAGGACTAACCTGCCATCCAGGTCTCTGGTTCAGTTCCTTGCTGGCTGCTCCCAGTGACTGTACCTGCAGCTTGGCCACCCACCATCCCTCCTGTCTTATATTGTCTCAGCTACTCATCATGGAAACACAGCTATGGCTCTCATACCATGCTCCCTCTGCTTCCTCCCTGGCTCCCATCTTCATCCTGCCCTCTCTTGTCCTTTGCACTGCTTCAACTCTGTGAAACTCCCAGCAGCCACTCCCCTGTAGGTCTTTCCCACGTGGCTGTCATGGGGTTGGGTCCCCCTGGCTACTTCTCAGTCTGGGACCCAGCAGGGGCACTAGGTTGGTCAGCTCCGCTTGGGGAAATTGCATCGAGGTTGGAACTGTGGGCATCATGTTCCAGCTTGGTCAGTACCCAACCTGTTGCCTAACCCTTGGCTGATCCTTGTGTCCACTCTGCCCACTCCCTTTTGGGGCTTTACTTTTTGAAGGTCTGTTTCTGTTCCCTAGTGCTCTCTCTCGATGCCCTTCTTGCTGCCAGATCTGGTCTCACTTTTTCTTCTTGCCCTGCTCCCTCATGCTTATGTTTCCCACATGTCCTCCTAATAAGCCACTACAGCTCAAAGAGCAAGCACCAAGATCGTTAAAGCCGTTCCAAAGCACAGTGCGTGTGGACTGTGTGCTCCTCAGATCCCGCAGCACCAAGTCCTTGGCAGGTGCTGCCTGCAACCCCAGGTAGGCAGACTCCTTTCTGGCTCTCTTTGCAGGTGCTTCTCTCTGTTGAGCATGTAGATGTTGGTGCAGCCTCTCTCTGCACCATTCCCATCCCTCATCCACTTGTAACTCTCATGTAGTCTGGGGAGGCCCTGAGATGGGATGGCCTTCCTAGAGTACCACTGGGGGTCATGGCCAAGAGTGCTTTCTGCATTCATGATGACCAGCCTAGGAGCGCTGGTGACTCCACCAAGAACACAATGAAGATTTTAGCTTCTAGGAGCTGGGTGGGTTTGAGAAGAGGACCCTTGGATGGCAGGCTTCAGGCGAGATCCTTGGTCCTCAAGACTGGCTTTTAGGGCAGCAGAGTGGGCATCGTCTGAGAGCCTAGTAGGTGTGCAGGATGTCAGCTGGCACCAACTTCTAAAGCAGGTTTGCATGTTGGTGAACCACAGGGGAGAGTCACATGCATGGCAAAGGTGAGGACTGTGGGCACCTGCCTCAACCAGTCCAGATGGGGTACAGGGTGAAAGTTTCTGACCGGGATCCTGAGGATGCTTTAGGCAGGGTTTCCAAGGAGGGATTGGTGGAAGAGCCGTCTTATTTTTCTAATGCAACAGTAGTGTATGATCAGCAAGTTGAAGCAATGCTTGTGTGAAAAAGAAGTCCTACCACCAGTTTTTGGGAGCTCCAGAGGAAATAGAAAGGGAGAAAATCAGCAGTACCATATACCCGGCTGGAACCATGGGCACTGTTGGGCCTCCCCTGGGTGGCAATGCACTCCGAGGGAAGAAGCTAAGGGCTGCCTGCGAAGGGTCGTGTGCAAGTCCCTGCTTTCTGGATCAAGGAGAAAAGGGCCGTCTTTTCTAGCTCACCTTGGTGCTGCCCGGCCAAGCGGGGCACGGCCTCCCTGCCCTCAGGCTGTGCTCAGATCCTTTGCTGGCTGGATCAGCTCCAGAAAGCACAAAGCACATGGGCCTTGGATGGCAACATAGGACCAAAATCAACCCTGGCTTTTGAGCTGGCTCCTGAAGCCAAAAACAACAGCTCCTCCCGCTGTGCATTAGCAGGGCAGTCTGGGTTTGGTTGGTAACTCGCCCTATTGCCAGCGGTGCCTCTGTTGAGAGCACCCCCGGGCTGGGGCAGACAAGGCCTGGGCTGTTTGCAGGAAACAAGAGCCTCGCTGTGGGGCTGGCATGTTCTGGTCCCATGCTCCAAATAGAGATGATAGGGACAGAGGGGAAGTGAACTTGGGACAGCACCAGGCTCCGATGGTTTCAGGCACAAGAGAAAAGATTGAACTCCTGAGAAGGCTGTTGGCAGCCTCCCTGGGAAGGACTGGGGTCTGGGCATCAGGACAGCCCTGTGACCACAGGACATTGTCACTCCTGGCTGTCATCTCCTGGCCAGTGGTGTCCTCCGTCTGCCCGGCTAGGTGTCTGCCACCCACCTTGCAGCCCCTAGCCCTGATCCACTGGGCTGGGTGCCTCTCATATTCTCTGAGCACCTGGCTTCAAGACTCGAACTGCATCCACTGTAAGACTGATGTGGCAGGCACATGGACACTCTGCTCAGGTTCCTCTTTAGGGTAGAACGCACTGCCACCCCAGTGCCAGGAGTGTGGCTAGCTGATGGCTAACCTATAGCTGCTACCTGGATTGTGTCACCAGCCCCCAAGGGACAGTGCTCCATTCCTCCTCTGGCCGAGGCAGAGGTCTTGTCATGTCTGTAGCCCAGGCAGGCCATTCCTTGTCCAGGTAAGCTTTGGCTTCTATAGAGCTTTTGTAGGTTTTCTTTGGCCCCTGTGTCTGCTACTCAGAAACCCAGACGGGACCATGTGGCAGGGCCACAGCCAGTACACCTGACACATAGCAGGCCCCAAGCCCAGTAGTCAGGTCCATGTTTGAAGTCAAGAGGTGAGGATTGGGGCAGAGCACGCAGAGCTGAGCCTCCCCGTGGACCGTGTTTATCTCCCTGCAGAGTCGGACTCCTAGGTGTGCTTCCCTAGAGATGTCTCTGCAGGAGGGCAGCGTGTCATTATACATGTATATTTTCATGCATATGTGTGAGAGTGTATATGTATGCGTGTACGTGTGTGTATATGCAGATGTGTGTCCTCCCTTAACTCCTCTGCAGGCTCGGCCTCCCATGGGGGAGGAAGAGCAAGTAGCAAGCAGTGCACGACACAGCTCTGGCTCTGGTGCAGGGCTGTGACGTCGCAGCCTGTGCAGGGGGGAAGAGATCACATGGCAGACCCTAGGGTGAGACCAGGGAATGACCTCCCCCTGAAATCTACCTCTTAAAGGGCCCTTTACCTTGTTCTAGACATGTGCTGGCTTGTCAGTGTCTGAGCTCTGTCTGCAAGGTGCTGGGGAAGTCCCAGGGGTTGTCAGTGGTGTCTGGTCTGTTGTGCGTGGCTTATCTCTGCCTTGGCCGTGTGGTTCAATCCCACAGATTTTTACAAGCGAGGAAGACTACAGTAGAAAATGAATGGCCATGATTTGCTTCAAACGTCCCCATCAGTAAGAGGTAGTGCAGGGTTTGGGACCCTCATTTACTTAAACCCCAAAGTCTGGGTTGCCATTGGCTGCCTTGGAGGTTATCTCCATTGGTGGTGGGGCAGGGCAGAGGGCAAGAGTCTTTTGTGCTCCTGAGACTCAGGGTGCTGCTAGAATCAGGTGTCTCCGGGGCAGGACTGGTCATGTCAAACCTGATTTGCCACCAACAACATTTAGCCACCATTGAGCATCTCAGAGAGGTGAGGCAGCATCAACCTCACTCTGTTTCCCCTACTTCATGGGGTACCCATCCCCACTGCTTCATCCCAAGGCAGCCCCACATTGGAGACACATGCACCTGCACTGGGCCTCAGATACCTCTGTTCTCTCGGGTCACTCTCTTGCTTGCTGGAGGGGATGAAACCATAGAGCAGGACCACTTCCTTCCTTCCTGGGCTCCATGTGCGCCCTAGGGACCTGTCAGGCTCCACCTGCTCAGCAGAAAGCTAGTTTGCCAGGGTGACCTGGGAGCGAGACTGGTATGCCTGCAGCAGCTCTCAGGGGCATCCTCCCTGTCCTCTTTGTCTAAAGCACTGAGGCCTTGTTGGGGCTTTTAACTGACCGGATCTTTATTCTGTTAGACCTATCTTCAGACCATAGAAGGTCTCCCCAAGAGGCCACTGAACTTATCTGGACAATAAGACGCTGAACTTTATGCTAGGCATGTGTTTGCAAGCAATGAATCTCAACTGAACTTGAACTATGGTTATGCAACAAGGTGGAGGAATCCACCATGGGGGGAGGGGTATGGGAGGGGTGGGGGGGATCCCCAGCGCCTATAAAACTGTACTACATAATATAATGTAAGCAACAATAAAAAAAAAAAAAGCAGAGTTTATGTCTCAGCCTCCTTGGGGGAAGCTCCTGCTTCCACGGCCTGGTGGGTGTCCAGCAGAAGCAGTCTGCTTTGAGCCACCTACAGCTACGCTTTTTGATCTGACTCGCGCGAATGAGACGCGAAGCGCAGATCTTCGTGGCTCCTGGGCAGATGGAAACGCCTAAGGAATCCAACCTTCTTTTTCAGAGGAGGAGGAGAGCCCAGTGTTCGAGGAGCTGCGAGTGTCTTAAGGGAAGGCAAAGGAAGGGACACAGGCTCTGAGCAGGGCACTGGGGCCAGAAGCTTCCTGCTGCTCCCTCAAACAGCAGCTGCTGCCCCCGCACAACAAGGCTCCCAAACCCCTGTGCGGGAGTGCAAGGCGAGGTATCTGCCTGCTGCACCTTGAAGGCCCTGGCCCTCTATTCTGTGGCTGGAGCAAGAAACAAGTCTGGCCTCTTCACTACCCGCTACCCCCAACCTCCACCCCTGCTCCGAAGTATCTTGTATCAAAGGGGACCTCATGTCTTGGCTCCTACTTGTCTTAATTGGTGCCCTGGGCTTCCTCCCTTTGTCTTTCCAGGGCCAGAGTTTAGGTTAATCTGCTAGTCCTGCTGGAGACCCCCCACCTCTGTTAAAACAAGCAGCTCAACTTTCAGCCAGCAGCAGCTGCCTTTGACAGACAGGGGCTCAACCCTCTCATCCTGGGCTCTTGCACCGAGCCAGAGGTCCGCAGACTGGCTGTCTCTGAATGCCATCGCTTTGGCCTTTCCCCCGAGCCTGGGCAGGGCAAAGGCACTGGATCTGGAGAGCTGGAGTGCTCCAGAGAGCTGTCTGTGGGGTTTCCCAGCTGTGGTGCTCAAGGTGGCCCCTGGGGCAGGGATGAGGTGAAGGTCAGCAGGAAGGCAGAGTTTAGTCTGTGAGTCTCACGAACATCTCCTGGTATCATCTCACAGGGAGGTCCCTCACCCCAAGGGACAGAGTGGGTAGGGGCTTCACTCAGAAGGAAGTTAGGGAGTCTCAGGCAGGAGAATGAGGTTGAAAGACTTAACACCGCAGAGTATGAGTGCGGCTCCTGGCAGGACACTGCGTCCACTGGACAGCTGTGGATGGGCAGCTGTCCTGCAGTTGCAGTCGGACGGCGGATGCAACCAGTGGCTGCAGTCAGCGTGCAGCAGGCTGCCTGGTTGGCATGGTTGACATCAATCTTGGATCCTGTCACATGGCCTGGGCCTCCATGCCACTTGGAAGCCAGGGGCCAAGTGAGCAGCTCATGAGCTTCTCTCAATGAAGCCCTAACCACATTCCCAATGCACCCTCCCACTCACTCCAGGTCATCCAAAGGTGTGATTTCTCAGGGGATGGGCTCCTGGAAGAGCCACGCCCATCCCTGGGTTGTAGGGGCATAGAGGTGTGTGGGGGGCTGGGTAGCTTCCCTTCTGTAATTTTGCACCATATCTCAGAAAGTTTCCCACCCATCACCCAGGTCAGGTAGCAGGGGAGGTTTTAGAAGAGAGGATGCTGGAGCTGAACTTGGACCTGGAAATTTTGATTGCCCTTAAAGGGAGGCTTCAATAGAAGGGGGTCCCAGTGAGTTTCAGACCATGATGAGCGATATCATCACAGTGGGGAAAAGGAGGCCCCTTCTATCCTCTAGCGGTGCCTGGTCATAGCAGGTGTCCCTGGACTCAGCTGCAAGAAGGGATGAGAGACAATAGCATTTCTTGTTTTCCAGTCTGGGGTCAGGCCCTGCACTGAGTGCATGCACTTGCTCTGCTGGGAGGCCTAGGGAGGCTGTCTGGTGCTGCTTTGGGTTTTGCGGGATGTTCTGGGAGGCACCAAGGCCCAGAAATAGCTCCAGCTCCAGGCTCCCCATTGGACATTCTGGAGGCCTTGGTGCATAGCAGAGAGGGAGGGGTGCTCATCAACAAGTGGGGCCCTGGTCCTCAGGCTGAGGTGAGAGGGGGCCAGGGATCTGGAAGCAGGGTTGATGGAGAGAGAGAGAGAGCTTCCATCTGCTTGTTTACTTCCCAGCTGCTTTCAACAGCTGGGGCTGGGACAGAAGAAGCCAGGAACTCAGTCTGGGTTTCTCACATGGATGACAGGGATCCAACCATTTGAGCCATCGCCTGCTTCCTCCAAGAAAGCAGTAACTGGGAGTAGACATGAAACTCAGGCCCAGGCACTCAGCCACAGCATGCAGCTATCCCACTGGTGTGCTAATGAATTCACTATGCCAACCATCTGATCCCTCACACCAGAGCTGCACTTTGACCCAATGGGTTACTCAGGGAAATGTGCAGTAGAGTTATCCACATAGATGTCTTCCAAATCCTGTTCATCCTCCTCAAGTTTAGTCACCATGGTGGATTAGTTTTCTATATTGGCTGTAGCACATCATTAAGAATTTGGCTTGAAATGACACACACTTCTCTGCTCACAGATCTGGAGTCCAGGATTCTGAAACGGAGGGGTCAGCTGCAATGTGCACCTTCCAGGAGCCCTTGGGCAGAATCTGCTGCTTGTCTTTCACAGCTTCTGGTGGCTGTCCACGATCTACACCCCCTGGCTGTGTCCTCCAAGTCTCAGCCTCTGCGGTCACGTGGCTTGCCCTCCCCCTGTTTTACGTCTCATCCTGCCTCGCTTTGGTGACGCGCATGATTCCATTTAGGGCACAGTTGGGCAATCCAGCACAGCACCCCCATCTCCAATTCATATCCGGAAAGATCTTTCATTTATTTCTTTATTTTGGCATGGAGATTAGCATTCACAGGGACTAAGACTTCTTCGGGGCACTACACCAGGCCATGTGATCCCCCCAAGGGAGAGGCAGTGTGATTCTGGGGGAGCCATTGACTGAAAGCACCACTCCAAGGCAGGGGAAGTCAGCCGCTTGCAGCGCACAGTGTAGCTAATTTGCATCCGCTGGAGCTGCTTGGCAGGTTCCTGTGTTCCTCTGAGGCCCCCAGTGCTGAGGAAGGCTCACAAAGGATGGTTGCATCCAGGGGACCTCGCCCTGGTCCCAGCCTATCTCCATTAGAACTCACAGTGGAGGCATCCTTCATCTTTCCAAGGCTCAGGCCAGGAGAGCACCACCAGCTAGGTGGGCCACGATGCCCTCCTAGGGAGACCTTGACAAAGCAGGGAGGCAAAGTATGGCTGTCCACGCTGGCTTCCCACCACTGCCATGGGCAGCGGAGGCATGCAAAATAAGCACAGGTTTACAATCCCTCCCCAGGGGTTGGAAGTCATTGGTTTGATCTGAGTGGAAAAGCTCAGGTGGGCTTGGTCTTTTCCACTTGAGCTTAGGTGGGAGACAAAAGGGGGCCTGTGCTCTCCAGGCTTGTCTTAGGGAGACCCTGCAAATCATTTCTTGGGAAATCCTGGGAGATTCACGATGTTTCCAGCAGCCACAGTGTTAAGCCCTGGCTCTGCTAGCAGTAGGGGTCAAAGCATTCACCGGGGTCTCTGAAAATTCCTTGCATTTAAATATAAACGCCCTAGCAAGCCTGTGCACCATAGACTGCCCCCCTGTTAGAGGAAGGATGTTAAGAATTATAACAACCCGTCAGATCCAGGATGGTGGAAAGTGTCATTACTGGTCATGAAAATTACAGGAAGCTGAGCCGACGCCTGCCCCTCCCCAAGACTAACAGGAGATCGTGTTTTTTCTTCTGATGCAATAATTAAGTTTGCCCAAGAAAACGTTTCTCCACGCACGCCTCAGGGCAGAGCTAAATGAAGCCTTTAACCGACTTTTCTGTGTGTGACCCTCTTTGGGGAATGGACTCCATGGGGCAGGGCGACATCCCAAGGCTGGTGAGCGCTGAGCAGGGATGAGTTGGCAGTTTGGGGAGAAGGTGCCCGCAGTTACCAAGACCCAGTACACTGATTATGTTAAAGCTGGAGAGATTTTATCTATTTTTTTTACAAGAAGATTACTTGATTAAGGCAGGCTTGCTGGTGCAACAGGCTAATCCTTCACCCTGTGACACTGCCTTCCCGTGTGGGCCCCAGTTTGTGTCTGGCTGTGCCACTTTGGATCTATCTCCCTGCTTGTGGCCTGGGAAAAGAATGGAGGATGTCTCAAGTCCTTGGAATCCTGCATCCATGTGGGAGATTGGAGGAGAGTCCTGGCTCAGCTCTGGCTGTTGCACCATTTGGGGAGTGAACCAGTAGATCAAAGACCTCTCTCTGTGTCTCTTCTTCATATATAGAATCTGCCTTTCAAATTAAAAAAATGCATATCTTCTGTTTTTTTTTAAAAAAAGCATTGATTTGAAAGGCAGATTTACATGCGGAGAAGGACAGTCAGGAAGACAGAGACAAAGATTTTCTATCCACTGGTTCAATCCCCAACAGCTGCCATGCTCAGGTATAGAAGAACATTGTGACTCTAGAAGGTCAGCGAGCACAGGATTACAATTGGTTGGATATCCTTTGTATGAGAACAACTGAATGGGTACCTTTTGTATAACTGATTGGACAACATTTGTATAAGGACAACTGAGTGTGCACCATTCCTGTAACTAAATGGATATCATTTGTATGGGGACAGTTGAGTGGACAGCATGTGAATGAGAACACTTGGTGGAATATACAAAGCAAAAGAAGTTCCAAACAAAAGTATAGAAACACTTGATGGGTTTTGTTGATGAGCTCAATGCTTCCTGTATTATCCCATACGACCCTCAGTGTATAAAGTCTGATGCCACTAATAAACTTCGACCATCAGTCAGAGTCCACGCATGTTATTATCAGCTCGGTGCACCAAGTCCATCGCTGCGGGACAGCGACACTCAGGGCTGGGCCAGTCTGAAGCCAGAAGCCTGGAACTCCAGCTAGGTCTCCAAAATGTGTGATAGGGGTCCAAGCACGTGAACCATCTTCTGCTGCATATCCTGGAGCATTAGCAGGGACCTGTATTAGAAGTGGAGCAAGGCCTCTGAGATGGAATGCTGGCACCACAAGTGGCAGCTTAATCCACTGCACCACAAAATGTGGCTGTCTCTTCTTCTAGGGCTGTGCCCCTCCTGCTGAGGGCTGGAGTGCTACTGGGCACATAGGGGACCAGGACAGGTTTGAGTCTCTGCTCAGATAGGATAGGATCTGCAGGCCTCCTGGGAACTGCTATGGGGTCCCCTTCTCCTGCCACAAGGGGGTCTCTGTACCCTCCCTGTTGTGTCCACTGACTCGCCAGGTCTCTGATGGACAGGTGGGTCCAGGACACTGGGAAGCTGTTTCACCCCTAGAGTCCTGGCGCAGGCTCTAGGCTTTGAGTTGCGTGATTCAGAGAGCAAAGAACAAAACACAGCCAGGCGATGAAATGCCCCGGGCCAGGGGCCAGAGGAGCAGGACTCCCTCCCCACCTCACCCCACCCCACCCCGATTCTGAAAGTGTCACCACAGGGGATGACAGGCTAACTGTGAAGGTGAATGTATTCCTGGAACTCTGGAATCTCAGAAACACCTGCACCCTGTTTATGGGGAAACTCTGCTTCTTGGAACACCAGGAAGCAAGACGGGAGATAGAAACGGCCTTGGGAAGGGTAGCTACCTCTGAGGCATTCTGTTTACTGTCTTCATTGAAGTAACGGGATTGGAATCCTGAGCTTTTGAATGCATCTTTATTGAAGTATTTGGATCAGAATCCTAAACATTGCAAATTTTTTACTGGCTTTCTGTCTAAGGTCACAAAATAATCTCTTATTATGTGTTTACCCAATACCATGTAGTTACTGATTTTCTCATAGATGACTACTATAATCCATGCCTCCCCATTTACTTTGTTCAGTGCACTTCTTGCTCATGGCAAGAGGTGGCTGCCAAATGGACATTAAAATCATTTCACTTGCCTTGGAGTCTTGCTAGATTTCTTTGAGCCCACTTCCTGCTCTGCCTCACCTCCTGCCCTGCGCTGCCATCTCCCACCTGTGTGCGCAACAAGCTCAAACCAGGCATGCTCCACAAACTGGGAACACAGCTGCAATGGGTTCTGACCACTACAATGAGGGCAGGACAAATGGGCAATGGGAGGCTCCCACAGTGCCCCAATGAGCCTTAGGGCTGGAATCCTGTCGCTTAATTTATTCAGGCTGTCATGTCTCCCCCTCGAGGATTGAGTTCCATGGCCAAAGTCACCCATTGCTCAGATCGCTGATGCAAACAGAGCATGTGCAACACCAGGAGTCTGGGGAACAGCCATTCCAAGGGCAATGGAGCCTGATGACTATGCCTGAGACACAAAAGGCATGAAGCCATGGCCCTTCCTGGATGCAGACCCTACTGCCGGGGAGGGGCAGAGCCCTGATCTGCCAGAGAGCCTCACAGGAGGAGGGGAGAACCTGGAGGTGGGTGAGCTGGAGACCACCTTGTCCTCAGCCACCAAGCAGGCTGCAGAGCTGGTCCTGACTGGAGAGGAGGTGAAGATGGTGGCCCTGGAGTCACGAGACCGTGAGGACGCTGAGTTGGGAGTGTGAGTTCCCAGTGGTCATCATTCACCTTGAGGTTGCAGCAGACCCAGCTCTGGCTGCAACTCCCACCCCAGCTACTGATGTGCCCCCTGCTTTACCCCCAGTGCCACACCTTTCCACCCCATTCGTTGTGAGAGTTTATTTGTCTTTCCTGATCCCCACCCTGGTCTTTTTCTCAGTCCTGTGCTCCCTGTACTTTTATAAATACAGTTCATCTTTGCCCAGAGCGGAAAGTCTGATTCAGTGCCATGTAAGTTCCCCATGCCTAGGCAACACTACCACATGCTCACTGCACGATGAGGGTCATTACTTGAGCAGAGACCCTCCAGAGAGGACAAGGACCCTTTCCCCAGAGCCACAGTCACACCTGCCCCATCTTTTCCCAGGGAGCACTGACTCCTGGGAAGGCCAAGGAAAACAGGAGCTGCTATCTGGGGTGGCAGCAGAGTCACCACAGGGTCAGGGACACAGGATCCAAGGCCAGACAGAACAACTGACTTCCAGTGGGTGTTCCTAGCACAGCCTCAGTGGCCTCCTCTGTGAAATGGAATGTCCAAGTGTGCCTCCTTGGACATGCTGGGAGTCTCCAACTTTTGGGATGAGGCACACACGATGGCCTCATGTGGACAGCAGGTATTTCTCTCCTCAAGTGGCATGGGTCCCGAACCCAAGAGCCACCGTGGTCCCTGTGCTCACCAATGGGATGCTGACAGAAACAGAACAGTGATTTACTCAGGTGCTTAGGCATTTGTGTCAAGTGCACAGGATATAAAAATGACCTAGTCCTCGACCTGCAGGGGGCCCTACATGGTCTGGTGTGAATGGCCTGAAGCGAAGTGTTTCTGGTTGGGATGTGTTAGACACACACCAGGACCCCAACACAGTAACCACACCCTTCTCTGAGTCCCTGGAATCTGCGGATCCCATGCCTAGGCATTGGACACCACAGCTCAGTCTTAAGGAAGTCACTGCTATCACCCAAGGATCACAGATGAGAGCAGTGCAGCCCAGAGCATGGACTGTGGGGATGCTGTGGCAGCTGCCTCCCTTTCCCACGCGCAGTCCAGGCTGTGTAGAGGCCCCCAGGAGCCTGTGGGTACACACGGAGCTCAGAGAACAGAACAACAGGTAGAGGAGGGCTCGGGAAGCGTTTCCTCTTCTCCCAGAGGTGACAACCCTGGACGTTTTCTGAATGGGCTGTTCCACAGGGGCTGCACTGTGAGCAGAGGAAGGAGGAACTGGGCAGCAGGGAAGTGACAGTGCAGTGTCAGACTCAGTGACATCACCATCCTCACGAGAGTCCCCTCTGGAAAATGCCCCACATCACCACCAGCCCCCACCCTGGCACCTTTAGCCTGGGAGGGCCACCTGCAGGACACCTGAAGGACGTTGGTAAGCTGTGTGCACTTGACCTTGTGGGAGGGGGCTGAGATACCACCTTCCTGACACGCTCTTGGTCAAGACATTGATGATTCTCTAGGAAGCACACTCTTTGAGGTAAACCACAGAAGCAGGGGCACAACTAGAAGGCAACCATGAGCTCTGTCTGCTGGAGGGGCCAGGGTCAAAGAAGAAATTGCATATCTTCTGAAGGTGAAGATAGAAAGAGCCCATTTGTGTCACTGAGCATCCAATAGAGAAAGGCTTACCTTAATGCCAAGTGGCCCACAGTGGTAAAATCAACAGTGTATGTGATCAGGGATTAGAGAAGCAGGTGGAAGCCAGGAGGGAATCTGGGAAGTATGGTGGGGCTACAGTAGGGGAGACAGAAGTGTTTGTGACCAAGAGACAAACAATGTGGAAAAGATGGTAAAGAAATCACGCAGGGGTGGCATTGTGGACTGAAGTTTAGTTCATCCTTGCCCCTGAAAAAGATACTTTGAAGTTTTAGTTTTTGGTGTTAAGGAATCTGAAAAGTCCTCAATTTTGGGGAGTGAAATTTTTGCAGTTATAATTAGCACAGGAGTTAAGATGAGCTCCTACTGGAGTAAGGTGAAGCCTTCCTCCCATACCACCAGAATCCTTTTAAACAAGAAGGGGCAACAAGATGACTGGGCCCCGTGTACCCAGAAACACACAGAGGGAAGCCATGCATGCGATGACAGAGGCAGAGACTGGGTGTTCCAGCTGTGAGCCAAGCTGTGAATGCCAATGACTGCTGGAAATCATCAGAAGCTACCCAAGGGAGCCTGATCCATCACCAGCACCTTGAGCGCTGTATCTGGCCCCTCAACATCATTTCAGTCATCAGTATTAAGGTGGCCTCCACATCTTGCAAATAAACACAATCAATGAGACACAAATAAACACAATCAATGAGACACTGATACGCATTACAACATAGATGAACCTTGAAAATTTCTTGCCAAGTGAAAGAAGCAAGTAGAAAAACCCACATGCAGCACGATGACACTTACACACTTCATCGGGATTGTAACAGAACAGGCAAATCCAGAGACCGGAAGCAGAACAGTGGTTGTAAGTGGTGAGGAAAAGGGGGCAGGGAGAGCAAATGCTAACAGTTTTGGGGTCTTTGGGGGAGCATGATGAAGTATTCTAGAATTAGATAGGAGAAATAACTGCACAACATTGGGAGCACATGAAGAACTGCACACCTTCAAGAGGGAATTTTAGAGTTAGTTTTGTATGTAAATATAAACATATACACACATATATTAGTATTTACTCATACATGCACATGCACACACATAGTGATATCAAACATGAAGCACCAACTGTTGACTTCACATGCAGTGGATGCATTTTCTGCCCTCTGGACTCTTGTCCGGGTGTCATAAGTCTTCTCTAAGTTCCTCTATGGGAGTATGTGAGGGAATGAGGATTGTCCTGGCAACCATGTGGGTTTCCTGGATTGGTACAGAGAGGCTGGAGATATTTTCCCTGTGGATTGGTTTCCACGGGTGTCCCAGTGAACCCTGCCTCCCACACTAAAGTCCACATGGAAGAAGTCCAGGTCACCCAAAACCAGGCTAGGCTAGCCACACATAGTGACTAGAAGGACAGACAGATTTCCAGCCAGTACCAGTTGTTCCAGCCACCTCTGTCCTGGCATCAGGCATGTGAAGACACCATCTTGGATGTCTAGCCTACTGCTGACATCATGTGACTCCAGCCTCAGATTGCTGCAGCTACACAAAACAAAACCACCCAGCTGAGCCCAGCCAACCCACAGGACCATAAAAGAATGATGCATTGTTCTCAGTTTCCAGGTTTTCAGATGGGCCTATGACATGGGTATAGATCAGTGAAACGTACACCCAAGAAGCCAGGTCAGTGTCACCCTCTGTAGACTGAGATCACGGCCACAGGAAGAGCAGAAGAGGAGATGTCACCTCCACCTGTCTCCAGCCCAGTAGCTCTAGGAGCTTTGCCTGATGCAAAGTCCCAAATAATACCAGTTCCTTCCATATGATCCTATTGATCCAAGACAGAGGGAGATGTCACACAGTTCGTGAGCCTGTTGGTCTTACCTGCTCCTTTCTGCTTATTTCCCCAGCAGTACCCTGAAGTGTGGGCAACACCCAGAACTCATTCTCTGCCCTGGATCTCTGCCCCTGCTAGGAAGACCTCACTGAAGGAACCTGGGAGAGATCTGGAAAGGGAAGAGGTTCTAGGACTCAGTTCCCAGAAGAAACCACAAAGGCCAGACTGGAAGTCACCATCTGCCCTCAGCTCCCTGCCCATTAATCTGGGGCTCTGTGTGCTTTATATTTTATTACTGGTGGCCCAATACCCAGGCTGCAAATTGCCGCTTATGTTGGCAACAAGGGCGGGCATTTCCTGGGCTGCGCTTCAGAGGAAGAGCTTTGCATTTTAGAGATACATTCACTCCACATGCAGGCTGGGATCAAAGCAGAGCTTGCTTCTTGGACTGAAAATTCCACCCTCACCCTTTAGTCCTGGTCCTTCAGGAGGACACACTAGCTCACTCCATAACGACATGCTTTATGTTGACATGGGCTGTGTGATTTTTCAGGAATGTAGCCAATATGCCTTCTGCACTTACTCCTATGGGACACTGAGGGGTCAGCCATGAGCAGTGTTGGTGTTTAGAGCCACTGTGTGCAGACTGGCTAGAATGTTCAGAGGTGTGCTTCTGATGGTTGTTGCCTGTGTTGAGCCTTACATAAGAGCATTGCAGAAAGTTGGTGGGGATGGCCATTTGGCCTGGTAGTTGAGCTGCTGGTTGGGATACTAACATCCAGATTATAATGCTTGGGTTTGAGTTGTGGCTTTTCTCCCAGAGAGCTTCAGTGTTTGCTAATATGGACCCAGAGAGACAGTAGTGATGGCTCCAATGGTTGAGTTCCTGAGTCTCATGCAGTTGACTCAGATTGAGTTTCTGGCTGCTGGCTTCAATTTAGCTTAATCCTAGCGGCTGCAGGTGTTTGGGTGGTGAGCCAGAGAGTTGGGGGAGGCCTATTGGTCTCTGTTTCTCCCTCTAGCTTTTTCTCATATGTCTGGCAAATGAAGAAAATTAAAATAAAATTTAAAAGGAGAAAAGCTCAGCAAAATTAAATTAAAATATAATTTGATTTTGGTATAAAAATTTTTGAGAATCCCTGAGGGGCTGTGCAAAACTTTGTGAAAAACGGATCTTACCAAAAACTATAAATGGATTTTTTTTCAGCAAGTTAAACATGATTTTTAAAGGAGGAGATGGATAGGTAGGTAGATAGATAGATAGATAGTTAGATTGATAGATAGATAGATAGATAGATAGATTGAAGTTCTGTCCTCTGGGTTACTCCCCAAATGCCCACAAGAGTTAGAGTTAGACCAGACTGAAGCCAGTTGTGGGAATTCAGTCCAGTGGTCTTAGGTGGGTGACAGGAATCTGAGCACTTGGATCTGCACTGGCAGGAAGCTGGGGTCTGGAGCAGACCTAGGACTTGAAATAAAGCATTTTGCTCAGGGAGGTGAGCATCATGGGTGATGTCTTAGCTACCGTCAAATACCTGCCCCATAAACTTACGTTGGAATTCCATTTTTCCATGAATGTGTTGAAATCCTATCACACTAGCAAAGACCAGCCACAGACAGTTAAGGCTTGAAATAAGTATGGAAGCAAATTGGGCAGGGAATGACAAATGCAGCAAGTCTATCGGTAAAGTTTATCTAAGAATAACAACCAATTCATTCAATTCCTCATCATACGCGCACACACACACACACACACTCATTCTCACACACACACATACACTCATGATTTGATTATGTTTGGAAAAAAATAAGATTACTTGTCATGAACCAACAGCTTAAAGTTGTATTGATGTACCACATGCACACGACTGGACACTCAGAGTTTGTGCTGGGCTGGGGACCTGACCAGCAGCTTACCCTTGGACTGGTGGCTTGGAAGGGCAGAGAAGCCTGTGGGGCCAGCTGGGAGGGGCCTGTTTGTGTGCCCCAGGCAGCTCCCAGGGTCTGCTCTGAGCCACCCAGGGAGGTTTTGCCTTCTCCAGCTCCTTTGCTTGTTCCCAAGTCCTGGCCACAATTTTACACTAAGGATGGAAAAACAATCACAGGGAAGTCCAGCCAGTCAGCTGGGCATCCAATGAACGGCACAAGAGCCAGAAAGGACACTGCTGCCCTGAAGACATGCAGAGGGCTTGAGTGTGCGGGGCAAGGTGGGGACCAGAGGATGCTCCTTCCAGGACAGGTGCGCTCTGAGCTTGTGCAAATTCTGGAAGACCCTGCCATGTGTCAGAAATTACCTGCTTGAGGTTGCTTCTTCTGTAAGGCAAGAATCCTCTGCCTGTTTCTGTTTCACCTACTCTTGGCCAAGTCATGCTTCATAAAGAGGGTGTGTGCAATGCTCTCACCATAAGCACTCTTGCCAATAGCAGCATCAGATGGGGTCTAAAGAAAGCCCTCATTCCAGCTCCCACACGGTACCTGGCAAGTCCAGTGGCAATGGACTCCAGATGTCTGCCCTCTTGTCCTTACTTCCATGGACACATCAAGGCCAGGTGGCCTGTAGAAGGGATGTGGTCAGCCCACACTCACAGTTGAGAGCTGGGAGCACCCATTCCCACATTCCTCTCTTTCCTTCCTATCTACAGCCAGCTCTCCCATCAAATAACTCAGGTGGAAGGCACAAGTCCACCTGCAAGGAGGCTCTGCCCACCTCGCATGCGTGTGTGGCTGTGGTGTGTGTGCGTACTGCCCCAAGTGTGACTTTCCCTAAGAAAGAAAGGAAGCCGGTACATCTTGTTCCCATGGCACCAAGTCTGCTTGCTCAATCTGCTGGCCGACAAGGTGGGTGCTGCATACAGGAGGATTCCATCCAGGGAGACATTACTGACAAACCCAGTGACATGACTCATGCCTCCCCACTTGTTCCAATGAGCAATTGCGCTCCAACCCCAAATGCCATGCAATAACATGTCTACTCAAGCTACATGTTCAGTAGTAACAAGGGAGCTTTGGTGTGGCAGAGTGCTACCCCTCCCTACCCCACAGCTGCTCTCCTGAGACACTTGTGCCTTGCTCCCTCGTGCCTTAAAGTCTCCCAAGTCCCCCCTAATCCACACCATGGTGCCTTTAGCCCAAAGTTAGGATATGTGGAGGTGAGGCCTTTGGGAGGGAATTAGGGTCAGATGAGGTCATGAACGTGGAGGCTCCAGTGACAGGACTGGAATCAATATAAGGAGATGAAGAATCAGGGCTTCCCCTTCACCAGGTAGGGGTCCCACGGGAAGGCAGTTATCTGCAAGCCTGGATGTAAGTCCTCGCCAGAAACTCACCATGCAGGCTCACATCCAGTTCTCACGTGGACAGACATCAGGCCAGCGACATCCTGGAGCTTCACATCCTCTCGGGGCTCAGGGAGGACAGGGCTACATCATAGACCCAGCGTTGGGAACCTTCGGCTCAGAGGACAAAGCCACCTGCAGATACAGGGAAGACGCTACAGGAAGTGTGATGGAGACAGGAGACAACGGAGATGCACATTTCAAAATCAGCAGTGTCAGGTGAAAGTTTATGCAGGAATCCAAAGGGGGAGGAAGAGAAGGCTCCAGCTTTGGGCAGATCCTTGTATTCCATTGCCACTTCCAGTTTGAGTGAGTGACAGCTGTAACTCAGGCATCCTGGGTGTTGGCTGCATGTGGAACTCACTTGGGGAAATGCAGAGTCTAGGGGAGCTGACAGCTTGTAAGCCTTGGATGGCGGCTTGACTGCGGAGCTGGGAACAGCAGTTGATAGACTCAGGATGGCAGGTCTGAGGGAGGAAGCAAACTATGCCTGCCCCCAGCCTATCAGATGGAAGAAATGGTCCCCATGTGCCTGCTTCCCACCCCAGGGGCTCTCGCACAAGGCTGAGCTCCTCATCTACAAATCAGGAACAATTTAGACTCCCTGTATCCCGCATGAGTCATTGTGTATCCGTATGGCTGCTGTGTGACTATGTCTCCAAAACCCTCTCCTTCCCCACCTTCTGGGGCTGCTGCTGTTGGTTAGCAGTCCAACCTAGATCATGCCCTCAAGTCTCCATTAGGGCATCAGACTTGAGCCCTTACCAAACCTGCAGCATCTACTGACAACCCAGACGGGCAGGCTTCCTGAAATCCCCATGACTCACCTTCCCCCTCGACCCCCAGCACCCACTTTCTTTGTAAGATCCTTAAACCCAAGACTGGTCACAAAGAAACTGCCGTTCATTTTTTCTCTTTTTCCTTCCAAATGCCTTCAAGGCCTTTCACCAAACCCAAACCCTGCAACTTTCTTGGAAATCCAAAAAATTAAGTGAAACAAGAGCACTGCAGAAGGTATGAAATGGTCTGGCACAAATTAATGAAAAGCTCTTTGCTTGTAAAAGGAAAATAAAGACCCAGCTTACCCCAACAAGGAAAGCTCTGTGGAGGGAAGCTTACTTTTTCCATGGGACTTCAACACCTCCTAGGGCAGGGACAGCGAGGGAGGCACTCGCTGTCCACGGGCTGTCCACGTGGGTGGGGGCAGGGGGAAGAGGGCCGGAGACAGCAGTATGTGTGTAGTGGGGCACAGATCTCAAGAGCAGTAATGTGCACATAGCATGCTTCTCTCATTTTCTTGATAAGAACTCCAAGAGGGCCAGCACTGGGCTCCAGCCGCCCACCCAGCAAGCCATGAGGCTGGCCCCGATCTTGGGTCCTGAACAAAATGTCCAGCAGGGGACTTGACCTTCCAGCTGGGCCACAGGAGTTCCAGAGACTCAGGAACTACAGATCTCTCAAAGGCCGGAATCTCAATCACACTTCACACATGAGGTTGGTTGTGTAGTACATCCAAGGCTCACCCCCATTCCTCCAGCTTTGGGGAAGTCTTGGAGGCCTTCTTAGCCTTGTGCCCACCCCCATTGCTCTCTATTCTCTTCTGCACTGAGTCAAATCTGTTTCCTAGCTTCAGCACGAAGGAGGATGCAAAGATTATAGACCCCCCGATCAAATAAATAAACACTGCAGGGCTTACTCTCTTTCAAGTGCAGGGATCTTGTTATGGGTCTGTGGGATTCAGTCTCCCCACCTGCAAAGGGGGTACGTGAAGCATCACTCCCAGGGCTGTCCTAACAACTGGAGACACACTGGAAATGACGAATACTCTCATTCCCCTGTGGCCTTCATCGTCCATCTCCTCCCAGGAGAATCCTGAGTGTGTGGGCAATCAGGGCATGGGCAGGAAGGCCACGCCGAGAAGCCTAGAGCAGCCTTCTCCTCACAAGCTAAGGCAGCTCTGACCGTGACAATCAGCCCCCACTAAAAATAAGTCAGGGGTAGAATCAGGTCCAGGAGGCTTTGTTCTCTCCATCTGTTAGGCAAAGGACAGTACCAAGTGGGGGCAGGAAATAAGCCACTCTTACAATTAAGCCTCAAGATAGACAATGTGCTGATTGTAGCCTGGGGCTTGGGTTCTCATGAGAAAGTACTTGGGAAACAGTCAGGCCCTGGTAGTAGCATCCAGGAGTGATGTTGTGGCCAATTCAGGTGACAGACACCCAATGCTCTATGTGCAAGCAGAGAGGAGCCACAGCCCATCCCCTGCCCACGCCAGGAGTCCTGGGCCCCGTGTCCCCACCCCAAGCCTGGCTCCCCATCCGGCGGTGCAGCCTTCTGCCAAAGGCTGAAGTCATGGCCACCTCCTCTTCCAAGACCCGCTGTGTGGTGGTGCCAGGAGTTGGGCCTTTTCACTGCCTTTCACTTATTTAGAGAGGCTGAATTATGTCAGGGTCGTGTTAACCATCACCGGGAGATTATTTTTGGAGACAGAAAACTCTTTAGTGGCAGGCGTTGGGAGTTACACAGTGACTGTATGAGCAAGACTCTGGGTTGCTCAAAATAGACCTGCCAAGGTGAGGGCAACGTTAACGGGGCCCCGGGGACTCAGTTTATGGACTCACCTCTGGAACATGCTCCACCAAGCGTGCTGTGGCCCAACCAGGAGCTGGGCCTGCCTGGCTATGGCTGGTCTCCTCCTCGTTTGTGTCAGGGTGGTGCTCGGGATGGATTGATGGAAAGAATGGAGCAGGGTTTAGACATACAGGAGCGCCTAGCTCACGTTATCTCATTACACAAGGGACCCAGTGTGAAGGAGATCCAGGACCTGGTAGTCAGACACCTGGCTCTTTATGTATATTACATACATACATACATAAACACATATACATATGCATATATACATATACAATATATATATACATACGTATGCACACACACATATATATACATATATAAACATTTATTTAGTTTATTTGAAAGGTAGGGTTCCAGAGAGATAAAAAGATCCTTCATCTGCTGGTTCACTGCCTAGATAACTGCAAAGTCTGGAACTCAGTTGGTCCAAAGTCAGGAAGCAGGAGTTTCTTCCAGATTCCTCATGTGGGTGCTGCTGCTCAAGGACTTGGTTCATCCTTCACTGCTTTCCCAGGCCATCAGCAGGGAGAAGGATCAGAAGTGGAGCAACTGGGACAGGAACTGGGACCCATATGGGAAGCTAGTGCCACAGGCAGAGACTTAGCCAACTATACCACAGCACCAGGCCTCCTTGGCTCCAATCCTCTGTTGCAATGTGCCACCCACTCCCTGGAGTCCTGCGATTCACTGCTGTATGTGCCTATTGTTTTGTCCTCATGGTAGGAGCCTTCACTTTTGACTTTCAAAGTCTGGAGCTGCTCAAAAGCCCTCAAATATAAAGCAGGCCCTGAGACAGCAGCAGTGCTGATAGTATTCTTCATGGAAAACTTGCTGACAAAACAGATAAGCCAAACTTGATTCTGTTCCACCTAATGTGTTCTCCAGTTCAAAGAGCAGCCAGACACTATCTCAACCAACAAGCGTCTGGTTCGTGGACTGATTTCTTCCATGGGGAATGAGAGAATGCCTGCATAGTGGTTTGCCAGAACTGCCATGACACAGCCCCCAGAAGGGTGACTGAACCGCGGAAGCATAGCTCTGAGTCCTGGTGGCATGAGGTCTGAGTTCAAGGAGAACCGCAGGTTTGGTGACTCCTGAAGCCATTCTCCTCATCTTGCAGGTGGCTGTCTTTTCCCTAACACCCCAGTGTCTCTTGTGTTTGTCTAATATTGATCACATGGGACTAGGGCCCATCCTACTGGCCTCCTTGCAACTTAATTAGACTTTTAAAGTGTCTTATTTCCAGAGCCCCTTTCTGGAGTGCTGGGTTTTAGGTATCCAACGTATGGATTTGAAGGGGACACAATTCCATTCTGACAGTGCCAAAACTCAACCCATAAATATGACTGAGATGTGAACTTCAAACTTACTCTGGCCATACAGGAGACAGTTTGATCTCTGCTAATCCTCTCTGTTCCTTTATAATCCTCTGGCTATGTTCAACCAGGATTTCACAACCCCTCAGTGACTACAACCCATAGTTCTCAGACTGTGATGATGGCCTAACCCTTTGGGGCTCCTTTGCAACACTGGTGGAAGCCTCTATGCAAACAGTGACCAGGGCCAAAGCCTTTATCTTAATGATAGGGGAAGGAGATCCGAGATACGCTTGAGCAGGACTGGGTTGGGAATGTCAGCTATGTTGGTGGCCCTGGGCTGGGAACTGAGGCTTTTGGGCTTCTTCCAGAAAAGACAGTGGCCAAGCAGGGTCAGGACAGAGGGTGAATGAGAACTGTGTCTGAGACGCAGGGCCAAGGACAAAATGAGAGGGCCATGAAAAGAGCAAATGCAAGGAGAGGAAAGAAGGAACTGATGTAAACGTCTGATTTGGGGCAGGTGCAGGCACAGAGGGACTAGCCAGAAGTGAGTGGCGGGGGGGTGGCTTACCAAGGCTCGGCCTCTGTCTGCAGTGGGAGCTGGTGAGGGGTAGATTGCACTTGCCTGTGTGCCATGGGCTGGTAGGACAGGTGTTATTCTAAAAGGTGCACCTCGTCTCATCGGACTTCTACTGGACTATCTAAGATTTATTTTTAAGATTTATTTTTTAAAGTTTTTATGGCAAAGTCAGATTTACAGAGAAGGAGAGACAGAAAGAAAGATCCTCTATTCCCTAGGTCACTCCCCAAATGGCCACATCAGCCGAGCTGAATGAATCTGAAGCCAGGAGCCAGGAACTTGTTTCAGATCCCCCATGGGGGTGCAGGGTCTCAAGGATTTGGGTCATCTTCCACTGCTTTCCCAAGCCACAAGCAGGGAGCTGGATGGGAAGTGGAGCCACCGGGATATGAACCGGCACCTATGTGGGATCCTGGCACATGCAAGGCCAGGGCTTCAGCCACTAAACTACAGTATCAGGCACAACTATTGAATGTTTTTATAGACAGATTCTTAAAGAACAACAGAACAAACCAAAGTGCATGATTGCATGAGTACCTTAGACTAACAGGTCCCCAGTCTCGGGGAATATCCCACGAAGGTGTGATTCAACTGTAGAGCACATGTTGTTGGATTTGGCCACCTCTGTTGCAGACTTTAAAGAAAGGATGAAGAGCATACCCAGATGCTCATGAAAGACAACACATAAACTCTGTGCCAGCATCCCCTACATCTGATAGAAGACCTCAAGTACTGCTTCAAAGGGCAGAAAGAAAAGCAGGTGGCACAATGCTTCAGGCCAAGTTCTATGGAAGCACCTAGCCCTATGATGCTCTGAGGTGGCTTGAACAACCAGCAGGTCTCAGAATATATAAAGAGAAAACGAACATGAGCCCCTGTGAGGACAGATTGAATATGTCATGTCTTATACATGACTACTTGAGTCACGGGCCGCTCTTTCCACACAAACACCCCCAACCCCCACCAAGACAGCATCAAGAGACCATCTCTCTTCCCCACCACGAATGTAGTCCGACAACTAGGAGCGGTGGACACATCTCTTTAACCTGACCCTCCCCATCTGTACCAGAAGTCCACGTGGGTCTGAAATCACCATCCCCTCACCTCTATCATGAACATGAAAAAAAATAATGATTTTGTTATAAAACAAACAATAGATACAATAGAAATTAGTAGAGTTAATTTCAACACTTCTCAAATCAATCCAAAATATTGAAGGGTTGGAATTCTGCTGAACTCTTCTCATCAGGCCTACATGATTTTGCCACACAAATCGGAGCCAAGGTGTGATCGAGACAGAACCCTGAAGCTTGATGAACACAGGAACAAACATTCTCGCCAGAATATGCAGAAAACGATTCCAACAGCACATCCAAAAGATCACACAGCACGACTAAGCGGGTTTTTATCTCTGGGATGAGAAGTTTCCTGATTCACAAATCAATCACCATAGCTGATCACATTGACAGACTAAAGAACGCAAACATTGGATCATCACAACAGATGCAGAAAGCTTCTGGTAAGGTTAAACATCCCATTCAAGATAAAACTTCCCAATAACTTACGTGCAGAAGGACCATATCTCAAAATAACGAAGGCTGCCAATGACGAACTCGCAGGAGGTACTGCCACACAGACACGGAGGTTATCGTTTGTCCATGGCAGACTGATGACCAGCATGAGGCCACATTTTACAAATGTTGCTTAGGTGGGAGAAATGGGCATTTCCCACTCCTTAGGGATGAAAGCAGCCTGTGGTTCTTATAGATGCTGTGTTAAAATGCCCCATTAATTTCTTTTTTCTTCCTGTTGTTGAGTTTGTTTTAAGGTTTCATTTAAGGGGATGTATAATAACTGTGTAATGGAGATTATCAGATCCAGATGTGAGGATACAATGTAGTGTGCATCTCTCCTTTCAGACTAAAGATGGACTCCCAGTGAAACTGTTTACTATATCTTAACAATAAGATGTTGGACTCTGCCATTGTCCATGCCTGCAAAGATGGACACAGGACTGTTTATAAAAGAACTATATTATAGTAATAATATAGGGGAACACAGTGAGAGGGGAGGGAATTGGGGACAGGATAAGAGAAATCCCAGGATCTATGGAACCATATCATAAAATGATACTAAATTTAAAAATTAATACATTAATTTTAAAATATCCCTTTTAATGTGGCCAGAATCGTGGCCCAGAGTAAGCTGCCCCTTGTGACAGACACCAGCATCCTATTCGAAGCAACTGTTTGAGCTCCAGGGACTCCGTTTCTGATGCTGCTTTCTGCTAATGTGCCTTGGAGAGCAGTAGAAGACAGCCCAAGTGGTTTGTCCTTGCCACCCACGGGAGAGACTAGGAAGGAGTTCCTGGCTCCTAGTTCCAGCTTGGCCCAGGTCTGGGAGTTGCAGCCATTTGGGGGTGTGAACCATTGGCCAGAAGACGTGTTTCTCTCTGTCTCTCCCTGTCTCACCGTCACTCTGCCTTCCTAATGAATCAATCTTGTTAAAAATGTGAACGAATTAAAGTGTTACATAAAAATAAATGGCAGGTGATCCTTAAAAATTTCATAGACAGTCTTACTATGAAAAACTATGAGTGGATTGTAAAAAAAAAAAAAAAACTTGAGCCACAAAAAATTACTTGAATTTTTCCATGGTGTTAGGCCATTTTTTAAAAAAGATTTAGTTATTTTGATTGGACAGTCAGATATACAGAGAGGAAGAGAGACAGAGAGGAAAATCTTTCATCTGCTGATTTACTCCACAAGTGGCCACAATGGCCAAACTGAGCCGATCCAGGACCAGGAGCCAGGAGCTTCCTCTTGGTCTCCCACTTGGGTACAAGATGCCAAGACTTTGGGACGTTCTTGATTGATTTTCCTGGCCATGAGCAGGAAGCTGGATGGGAAGTGGGGCCGCCAGGACTCGAACCAGCACCCATATGGGATCCCGACGTGCAAGATGAGGACTTTCGTCACTAGGCTATCGCTCTGGGGCCTAGGTCATTTTTTAAAAGGTTAAGTTAAAATATCTTTGAGTTGGGCCCAGTGCAATGGCTCAATTGGCTAATACTTCCCCCTTCAAGTGCTGGGATGCCATACGTATGCTGGTTTGAGTCCGAACTGCTTCACTTCCCATCTAGCTCCCTGCGTAAGGTCTGGGAAAGCAGTGGAAGATGGCCCAAGAACTTGTGCTCTTGTACCCACGTGGAAGACCTGGAAGAGGCTCCTGGCTCTTGGCTTTGGGTCGGCTCAGCTCTCGCCATTGCAGCCAGCTAAGAAATAAACCTGCAGATAGAAAATCTTTCAGTCTTTCCTTCTCTCCATTAATCTGCCTTTCTAGTAATAAATAAATAAAATTCTTTCAAAATATCTTGAATTATTAGAGCTATTCATCTATTTCACTTAAGTAATTTATGTTTAATACATTTTAAAAATATATTTGAGCAGGATCTGGCAACAGAATATAGAGGAATCCAATGACCGAGGTGTTGTCACTTCCTCCCAGGGTTTGAATTTAGCAAGATGAAGACAGGAACCTCAAACCCAGCACGTAAACATGGGACATGAATATTTTACCCAGTATTTTAAGCATTGAGTTGAATGACTACCCTTCTACTTAATTTTAGATACCCACGCCCCCCATCACCTAGGTGACTAGTGGAGGTTACTTAGCTGATAAAGGTGGAGAGTAAAGTCGGGGTGTGGGCTAGGATGAGCCACCCAACGTGCTCCTCCAACTCCCATGACAGAAGTGGCCCAGGCTCTAGGCAGCCCACGGTAATGAAAACAAGTTCTTACCGCACAGGAGACCGCCTCTAGTTCATGCTGCCGAGGCTTCAGACCTGTGTCCCTGTGGCTGGCAGCCGAGTCATCTCCTTGCAGAGCAGGGCACAGCGCCCTTTGCCATCACCCCCACGGGGTCGGCAGCCTGGAGTTGCCACAGCTATCTTTGGGCCTCCCCACGAAGCACTGGTCTGTGTGCCCGGGAGGGGGCTCCAAGCACACAGCGCACACTGCTCTGAGTTACTGGCTACCCTAGCGCTAATGTGGAATGCTTCTTCCAGTTTTAAGCTGTTCAGCACAAGGTGATGATGGTTTCAAGGTTTGAGTCCCAGATACCTGGAGTGAAGCTGTCTTCATTGGCTTTTAGTTTGAAAAATGTGCAACAGTGTGAAACCCAGATTCCATTCTCTGCGGAGAGCCAGGCAGCTGTTTCAGGGAGGCACCTCGGCAGGGCCACCTCCCGCCCAGCTTCAGGCCACGTGGATCTGATTGTAATCTGTCTCCCGCGGTGCAGAGGCTTCCTGAGGAAAGGACATACTTGACCTGTGCGCTGCTTCTTTGCATCCCGAGCTGAGAGCCCTGGGAATCTGAAGCTCCGTGGACCTCAACTCTGGAGACTGAGAGCACCTCAGTTAAGGCGTCATCGAGGCTCATTCTAGAACTCTCTCCCGGGCTTGCAGGCAGCAGCCTTCACAGTAACTTGTGTTTCTGCCTGTAGCCAAACTGTCCCTCTAAGGAGCAGAAGTTCCATTGGGTTAGGGCGGTTCTGAAGATGGCCTCATTTGAGCATAATCACCTCCAATAAACCCCTAGTTCCAAATAGGGTTGGACAGCCAGTAGACGCATCAGCGTAAGAATGGGGGCATGTAGAGAACAGGGGTCAACTGCCAATGCTTTTGCAGCCCCAGATTGTGTGACACTGAAGCAAATTCAAGAACGCTTTGTCAGAATCAAAGAACAAAGACATAAACTGAATTCTTATTAAGATTTGTTTATTTTTATTGCAAAGTCAGATATACAGAGAGCTGGAGAGACAGAGAGGAAGATCTTCCGTCCAATGATTCACTCCCCAAGTGAGCTCAACGACCAGTGCTGTGCCCATCCGAAGCTGGGATCCAGGAGCTCTTCCGGGTCTCTCACATGGGTGCAGGGTCCCAAGGCTTTGGGCTGTCCTCGACTGTTTTCCCAGGCCACAGACAGGGAGCTGGATGGGAAGTGGGGCCGCTGGGATTAAAATCGGTGACCACATGGGATCCTGGTGCGCTCAAGGCGAGAACTTTAGCCGCTAGGCCACCATGCCAGGCCCATAAACTGAATTCTATTTTATGAAAAGGCAAATTGTGTTGCAGGCACAAGTATCTTAAGTTGTAGCGGTAAGTTCGGGCTGGAAAATCCAAAATAGATCTTACCCAATGCTCATGTTAGTCATAAAGGCCTCTGTAACAGTTAGCAAGGAATGTCTCACTTTAACTTTGGTGATTTCCTGAAGAGCAAGCCAAGATAAACCAATTAGAAAAAAGTACTTCTGGGCTCAGCATGATGGCCTAGTGGTTAAATCCTTGCCTTGCAAGGATTTGGTATCTAACATGGGAGTCAATTTGTGTCCCGGCAGCTCCCCTTCTCATCCAGCTCCCTGCTTGTGGCCCCGAAAAGCAGTGGAAGATGGCCCAAAGCCTTGACCCTGCACCCACATGGGAGGCCCAGAGGAGGCTCCTGACTCGTGGCTTCAAATCAACTTAGCTCTGGCTGGTGTGGCCACTAGGGGAATGAACCAGCAGATAGAAGATCTTTCTCTCTGTCTTTCTTTCTCTCTGAATATCTGACTTTCCAATAAAAATAAAATAAATCTTTGAACAAAACAAAAAAAAATAAAAGAAAAAGTACTTTTTGTTAAAATGAGGGAGATGAATCTTCATGACTCAAACACAATTACGTGTGAGAAGAAAGTGATGGTGGCAGCTCCAGGCGGTTGGCTCTGGCCTCTTGGCCACAGTAGTTCTCTGCTCATAGAAGCTCATTTCTCTGCCCTCTGTACCCTCAGGGCTGCAGCTGGGAGACAGTCTTTCTTCCTCTCCGTCCTGCCATCAAAATGGAACTTAACTCTTTAGATATTTTCTTCTTGATCAGCAGGATAATGCTTGCTAAATGCGTTGAAGATGCCACCAAGTCCAAGAATTTAAAGGATGAAAATCTCTCTCCCAGCCTTCTAGAAGTCCATGATAGCCACTGTTACCATGCGTGTTTCAAGATGTATACTCATTTACATTTCCTCAAGGACATGCCTTCACCCGATGGATGGAATCACATAATACGTCTCATTGCTTGAGTTTAGAACGTACCCAGTTGTGGCTGTGAAGTATGCTTAAGTCTTACTGTACCACTGTTGTATGTGACTCTCCAGGAGGGTAACCCAGCTGTATACTCCAGAGCATGCATCATTTCTAGATTTTGCTACTAGAAATACTAAACAAGTGTAGTTTTTTTTCCTAATATGGATTTTTCCATGAAGCTTTTGACGATCTCCTTAATGCGTGGGTTCCACAATGGTTGGCACCAGTTTTCATGAGCTTTTGCGTGCACCCTTGTATGTAGTCATCATCCCTAGACAAGCACATTTTTGCAAATGACAATTTGCTCATGGAATGCTCAGAAGGAGAAGCACCAGGTCAAAGCCAGTGTAATTGGAGGCTGTGCTTTTCTTCTTTCTGAAAATCAACTCAGCTTTCATTCATCAACCTCTTCTAGAGGCTGCGATATTTAGGGGCATCTTGACAGCTTGTTGAGATGCTGGCATCCCACCTTGGAGTGCCGTGTTCAGGTCCTGGCTGCTCCTGCTGTAACATACCTGGAAGAATAGCAGAAGACAACCCAGAGCTTGGGCTCCTGCCACCCTGGGAGAGACTCAGATGCAGTTCCAGGCTCCTGGTTTTAGTCTGGTCCAGCCTTGAGTGTTGCAGCTATTGGGGGAAAGAAGCATAGATCTTCCATCTATCTCCCACTCTACGGCTCTTTCAAACAAATAGATAAACCTTCCAAAGGTCAAAGGGCTTTTGTACAAGGAGAAGGATGTTGTACTTTCATCTTTTAGATTTAATAAATGTTTGTGAGAACTGGAACTTGAACAAATCGTAACGATGTAGAGAACAATAATTGATATTTTCTCTACTTGTATAATTATAAGTGTAGTCAACTAGAAGTGTCCTAATATTTATACATTATTCCATTCTTTATTAATCAGATTTTGCAAACATTTAAGTTAGAAAGGAATGTCTTCAAATCTTACCAGAAGTTTGCCCTGGGTGCCCATGTGGGGGATTTCCTGCCTGCTGAGAGTGTGGGGTGATTCCATGCCCCTACCAGTTCAGCAAACTTCTTTGGCCAGCTTTGGCTAAGGGGCCAAGAGCAAAAGTTGCATTTGAATTCTTGTAGACACGACACTAAATTGTTGAAGACCCTCCCATGGAGCAGCCTAGCAGTTAAGCGGCCCATACCCCACGCTGGATGTCTGATCCATAGCTCTGGCTTCAGCTCCAGCTTCCTGCCTAGTGCAGACCCAGAGGTAGCAGTCATGGCTCAAGTAATTGGGTTCCTGCCACCCACACGTGGAAGTCCTGGATTGAATCCTTGGCTCTTACTCCAGTAGTAAATCAGCAGATGGGGGCTCTCTGCAGCTCCAAACAAATAAACATATACATGAACGAATAAATAAATTATGTCCTATCTCGATGCATTAGTTATTAACTATAAACTTTATTCTCACAGCAGCAGCTTAAACCAACAGGCACTTACTAACGCACGGCTTCTTTCTTTTAGCACCTTGGTGGTGATTTAGCTGAGTGGTTCTGGCTTGGGATATTTGATGGAGTTACAGCCAGTAACTCAGTTGCAGTTACTTCTGACACAAGGCTGGAGAATCAGCTCGCATGGCAGTACATTCACGCAGCTGTTGGCACAAGGCCTCAGTGCCATGCTGTGGCAGGAGTGCTTCTCTATGAGAATGCTTGGACATCCTCACTACACGGTCACTGGCTTCCTGGGGTCTGAGTTTCCCAAGATGGGATGAAGAGGAAGTCACAGTGCCTTGTATGCTCTGGGCTTGAAGACTGTACCTGGTTGCTTCCACCATATTTTATTCATTGAAAGTAAGTCACTAAGTACAATCCACACTTACAAGGAGAAGAGGTAATCTCTAATAGTTGGAGGGAGACATGGAAGAGAGCTTGTGGTTACACTTGAAAGCCACTACAGGGAGTGTCTCAAAAGCCGACGAGGTCTAGGTGATGAAACTACAAGGCCAGCATGTCCCTCACCACCTGGTCCCCGAGTGACTCAGTGGAGCAGTCTTTTTCTGGACAAAGGTGGATGAAGAGCATGAGAAAGAAAGGAACCTTTGGGAAACATATTTAGAAACTATTGATTAATTACAGCATAATCTAGATTGTCTTAGCTGTTCTGAGATTTTAAAAACCCAACAAAATCACAGTGGCTAAACTATAAATATGAATCTGTTACACAATTACAAATGCCCTATATCTAAATGCTTGTATTTTTTTTGTTCATGCATCTTTTATACTCTCATAGGGTTTTCAGGTACTGATCATCCTAACAGACCCCAACCGCAGAACCATTCAATTTCAGAAGAGAAAGGATGCCAGACCCTGGTCTAGAACAAGTCTGATGCTTAAAGTGATGTATAGCAAGTCACTGGCTTGTGCTTCTTTGGATAACAAAGTTCTATTGTATGCGGACTGTTAATCCTCTTCTTTCAAACTCCAAATTCAAAGACTTAATTTTTTTGGAAACTTGGTGTCTTTCCCAGAAATGTTACGTTTTATAAAGTTCTTATGGCTGGCAGAACATAAACTGTTGTCCTGCCATTATGATAAATTGGCCTGGTCTCTACATTTTAATTGGAAACGTATGCATACCTTATCAGTATTGCATTATAATTAGCAGGGTCATATCAAGGTTCCATCTACTCAGAGATGTGAGATGAAGTGTGCAGTGTTTAGCCAATTAATCATCTTGGAACACTCTGTGGAATTCTCTGGTTGATTGATGGCTGGATGGGACCACAAGGGCCATCAGCTGTTTGACTTGCCTTCCTTCTCTTTGGAAGGCTTCATAACATGAGGACACTTCAGAAGGCTCATGGAAAGATGGAGTGAAAGCTTTTTTGAAATCCCTGCATGGTTTCTCCTAATATGTTCCCACAAACTTTTTTGAATGTCTCTCATATACTACTCATGTTTGGAAAGATGATTTAATTTGTTTATGGTTTACTGTGTTTATTCTTTTTATCTATAGAAATAGCAAAAAAAGATACAACCTCCTATCTTATAAGACATAAGCTCAGAAGAAAAAGAACACAAGTGTTTCTCTACTTTCACATAGAAAAAGGTGAATCTGAACAGAACCAACTCCATATGATCCATTGTACCTGCTAAAGGAACATACCCTAAAATACTCATGGAAAAGTAGGATGCAAAGATAAGCTTTGAAACCTATGCTGTTAATTTGTCTCTATGTTATGAATTCATACTCTTTCAACACAAAATCAACTCCTTTTAGGTCATCTTGACAATTATTTTTTCATTCACTCAGTTAATGGTTAACAGACCCTTCAAACTAGTACCCATGATCTTTCAATAAAAACTCTTTCTATAAAAACCTTATTTTGGCGTGAACAAAATTGTCCATGTACATTAATGTTTCTTGTCCCAAGACTTGGGATCAAGAGACCCAAATTCCTTTTGAAACCCAACATCAGAGCGGCAGACACTGGCCAGTATTCCTCCTCTCTCTCTGATGGCTAATTCTATGGGATAACTGGATTGGGTAGCAGGGTGCCCAGATATCTGGTCTGATCTTACTAAGGGTGCTTGTTTGTGGATGACTTGCAGACTGAGTAGACACCTTAGCCGTCACAATGTGGATGAGCCTGATCCGGTGCAGGACCTTATTATCAGAGAACAATCCTCCCCCAGGGAAGCAGGCCAGTCCTGCTCAACTGCCCTAAGGGTTTACACGCAGACATCAGCTCTCCCTAGGTTACAAACCTGCTGGCTTTGGGAACCAAAGCTAGCCCATCCACCTTGTTGGGTCTCCGGCTTCCTGGCTGCAGCTCTCGTTGCTTCTCAGCCTGCATCATTGAGTGAGCCAATTCCCTGTAATACTTCTGCATATTTCATATATAGATTCATGGATAACAGATAATACATAGGTGACAGATAGATGGATGACACAGATCCCATAGACCATCAGTCCTCTTCCTCAGGGCAGCCCTGGCTGACACAATCCCTGCTTTTGAGAACTCAGCATGCAGTGAGCAGGCAATGTGCTGAGCTAGACTGTGCTTTCATAGACTCTTGCAGGCTGGCATGGCCCAGCCTGGCACGGTCTAGACTCTACCACCTTTTGCCTGGAAGATTGTTAACAGACCTTGTTCCCTGCCTCCGCCTTGCTGCTTGAATCCTCTCACACTGTAATTCAATCTTGTCATCCTTCTGATTGAGACTCATTGATGGCTTTCCCTCCTCCAAAGAGCCACAGTTTGGTCTGCTAGAAGCCTTGTGTGATGTGAATACAGAAAACAAGCCCCCAAACATCACAAGAAATTACACTCTACCCCTGTTCTTCCCCCTCCTCCCAGTGCAGCAGTGTGAGGGAAGAGCTATCTGTGTCTCATTCAATCAGCACCTTTGAGGCTTAGTGTGCACCCATTGCGAAAAGCAGGTTGCTCCTGACTCCCTCGGGGCTTCCAATCCAATTGTCGCAGCGCAGCATACCCAATGACATCCTGTGTGCTGGCCCTATATGCTTTGGCATGCCACCTTGGAACCACCAGCATGGAGAATTTTCCACAGGCAAGTGCATGCTCTTCTGTTTGGCTCATGGACTTCTGAAAGGACACAAGTAGCATGTGGCAGATTCAGATAGGCGATTTTAAAAAATTTATTTCACAAGTTCTCAGGAGCTGATTCTCTGAGTTAGTATTAGAAAGAATTGCTCAAAAAAGCTCCCAGTGGGATGGGAGACAGGAAGTAGTGACTCCCCCATCTCAGCAGCATTCAAGGGCAAGCAAAAGAGTTACTAAGGCGACTGGAACAAAATCCTGAGAGAAGGCAATGCTGGATGCCCGGTCAGCTTCCTGTGTGGGTGCCAGGCTTCTCTGGGACTCACTCCTTCTCCTGTGCTTCATTGAATGAGAAGCATGGTGTGATTGCTCCTTGAGAAAACCCAGTATAGCAGCCCAGGACCTGCGTGAAAGGTGGGAGAACTCGGATCTTGCAGAGGCTGGTATCTGGGGGGCAGAGGAAGAGGAGCTAGAGAACTGTACGTCCTGACTACATGATGTCAACAGCAGGGGATGCACTGGAGGTTAGGCTGCTCTCCAAACCAAAGAAACGAGTTTGATCTTTCCATCCTTCCTTGAGAATGTGTCCCTCCTCAGGGCTGCTTCTCAGGGACTTATGTTTCAAAGTTGTTTTTGGCGTTTGTCAACATGCATTCCTTCCAGATGTGATCCGAAGGTCCCAGACCAGTTGCGATGGCCTGGAAGGACTCAAAGATGTTGTAAGAATTTAAAAGGAGACTAAACGGGTGGTGAGTCTCGTCTGTGTCTTGAACAGGATTTTATGTGCCCAAAGGCAAGAGCCTATCTGTAATGCCCCACTAGCCAAAAACATTATTTGCATTTAAAGGAAAATAACCAGGTGGGTTTTTTGGGGGGTGCTTGCACTAATTTTTCGCTTCTGTGTAGAGCGAGGACAATGAGGCTCTGTTCTCTCTTAGCCTCCTGGGCTTCATCTCTAATTAAAGATAGACAGGTTGCATGCTCAATTTCTTTAACATTGTTCAGTAAGCAAGCAACCAACATCCTATTGATGTGCGGATGTTCAGAATCAGTGAAATGGGTGCTCTCTGTTCCATCTTTCATTTTTTATGACTTTAAAGGACTCGCCTCTTCTCTGCCGCTAAGAAATCTGACATTGATTCCAATTGGGTGGGATAGAGATCTAGAGTTGGAAAATAGTGTCTCTTTTTAACTCGCGCAAATTCCGGCAGGAATGGACAAAGCAGAACTTGGGAGTTCTTGGCTAGAAAGGATCCGTTGATGGGGGTTGGAGCCTAATGCTCTTTTTTCACCTTTAAACTTCGATCAAGACATCATGTGTCTCTGGAAACTGCTCTGGAGGAAAGAGGAAAGGGAATCCTGCCACTGTCACAGCGCCAGGGGTTTCTGTCACTGGTTACCACATACAAGGCCCGCGTTGTCAAAGCAGCTTTATCTCAGATCATTTTCTGGAGTGAGTGTGTGTGTGTGTGTGTGTGTGTGTGTGTGTGTGTGTGTGTGTGTGTGCGCGCGCGCGCACATGAGAGCAAAAGCAACTGGATGTGAGTTCTGGGGACCTCTTCATTCCCTGGCTGGCCGCATGATTGTGGAGAAATTCTACAGAGGGCAACAGAAAGTTCACCGCTCTTAGTTGCCTGCATGTCTCTCGAAGTCTCTACAGTCATGTTGTGCATTCCACAAAGGAAAGCATAACAGCACGAGTGCCTCTGCTCTCAGCTCCCTTAACAGTGTGAACCGCTACCCAAAGTACCGAGAACTGGGCTCCATGTGCTTTCCCTGGGAATTTTAGGAGCTTGGGAATAGAAAGCGAAGCTGGCCCTGTGACGTAGCATGCTAATCTTCCACCTGCAATGCCACTAGAATCCCATATGAGCACCGTTCATGTCCTGGCTGCTTCACTTCCCATCCAGCTCCCTGTTTGTGGCCTGGGAGGGTAGTTGAGAATGGCTCAAGTCCTTCAGCCCTTACATCCATGCCGAAGCTCCTGGCTCCTGGTTTCAGACTGACTCAGCTTTGGCTCATGGAGTCATTTGGGGAGTGGGGCAGAGGGTGAAAGAACCCTTTGTCTGTCTCTCCTTCTCTCTATAAATATGCCCTTCAAACAAAAAAATAAACAAGAGGGAAGGTTTACAGAGCTCATGCCTTTGGAAGGTCAAGTCCAAGCACAAGTGTCTCTATTATTTTGGCCTCTGAGGAGCAGCAACAGGTGGCAGTAGGAGGGTAAATGCAGAGGAAGGAGGCAGAGGCAGAGGCCAGGCGTTTGGAACAGCTTTTATGACAGCACAGCTCTAGTGAGCACCACCTTTGAAAGACACGTGTCCAGCAGACAATGGAGCTCCTGTGAGGCCCCGCCTCCTTACAGCCTCACCACATCCCAACAGCACCGCTCTGGGGACCATCTCATTTCAACAAATTGGCCTTTAAGTGACATTGATCACCCACATAACATCCAAACCAAAGCAGCCCTTTTGTCCTTACCCACTGAGAGCTATGCTGGGGACCAAGACTGCCATGGACACCTGTCCAGAAATAGCCATCTTGCAAGGAAGGCCTGGACCCCTGAGACATCACACATGGGTGCTGAGGGCCGAGGTGGGCAGATGACTCCCACTGCCAGTCACAAAGTCTCCCATCTCCCCGACAGAGGACACAGGTGGCTTCTGGGAGCAGAACAAACCTGTTTACTGCACTCTGAATTCCAGACCCCCTGCATGTGTGAGCACACTAGAGATTGTTTTAGGTTCTTATTACCCAGCAAAGAAGACAAGAACACCTTCCTTGGGTAGCATAAGCATGCCCTGTGCACCACCTTGTGCCAGTGCCCACACTGGCCACCGTGGCCATTGAGACTTGTACACATCCCCTGCCTGCTGGGAACCAGGCACACTGCTAGATGTGCTATAGGGCCAAGTTGAAGATGTAGGTAGCTCAGTTTCTATGCAGAAGAAGTGACAGGGCTGGGTCCCATGAGGTGAGGTGCAAGAGCAGCAGGGCAGGGTAAGAGGGGTCAAGTCCAAGCACAAGTGTCATGTGCGTCATGCGTGTCCCTCTGTGGGACAGCACCCTTTGTGCCCTGCAGCTCTGGCATGGACACTGCTCCTCTCTCACAAGGGTGTTCCCTCCAGGTGGCAGCAGCTGAAGTCTCGGGATCTTCAACCTAAGCCCCACCCCCTCCACACTTCGGCTCCCAGGACCTCCGCAGGGGCAGAGTCTCAGCAGCATCCCCACCCATCCCCAGGAACAGCCATGACCCCACCCACCCAGGCTGCAAAGCCTCTGGATTGTCTGGCAGGCGCCTGGGCCTCCTACAGAGACCAGACTAGCCTAAAATGGATCTGTTTGGAGGTTACTTGGCTTTGAAGTCTGAGACTGGACGGTTTGAGTTGAGAGGACCAGGTACCTTAGTCTAGGAAAGCAGGCTCGGTGGGTGGCTGACAGAGCTTGCTGGAGGGAGGCTGAGGCTAAGGCAGGATGGCTGTGCCAAGCAGTGGACCCCAGGCAGAGCTCTGCTGTGGCTCTTTTCATTCTCAGCTGCCCCAAAGCCAGCTGTGCAGAGCCAGGGTTCACCCCCATCTCATCCATAGACAATGAGGTCCTAAGAAGCTGCAAACTTGCTGGAGCCCCAGGGCTCTGAGGGCCTGGGCTGGTGCTCAGTCCTGGTGCTCCTGACTCCTGGCTAGCACCTGTGGGGAGCCATCACCTCCGTGCCTGCAGCACCCCACTCCGGCTTTGCTTCTGGTGGTAATGGCCAGTGAGTTCTTTATGCAAATCATTTTCTAAGTTGTAACTACCAGCACAGGACTTGTAAGCAGACCCTCAGTGTCCCTCTCTTCAGAGGGGTCAGGGGGATCAGCACCAGCAAGTCATGGAGGCAGGTGGGAGAATCGGACCTCCTAGGCCTGGGGTGTGGTGAGGGTTGTCTGATGGGTGCAGAACCCTGATTTGGGGTGACAAGAAAGTTTCAAGAGTTGCAGATCACTGTGCGTGAAGGTGGTACCACAAAACTAGGCACTTACAAAGGGTTACAACGGAAACCAGTTTGCTGCAACTATTTCAGAGCAATTGTAGACATAAAGACTGGATGTCCGAGGCATGATGCACAAACTCTGGGATCTGCTGTCCCTTCCGCCCTGCCTTGCAACCCCACCCTCTCTCTTGCACACACGCATATGCCACCATCTTCCCTCGTCTCTCAGCTCTAGCTGCTCTTCCTCATGGGAGTCTCCTTAGTCTCCTCTTCTCTTTCGCACCACAGATGACTTTGATGTGGGGCAGTAGGGCCTCACCAGGATGGCCTCACAGGGACACTGGCTTTGCCTTGGCATTGCCATTGGTCTGGATCCATCTGTTGAGGACTAGGATGCTCTCCTGTCTCTCCCTGCCTGTGCTGTTTCTCAGATTAGGAGTTGCCCCAACTAGGCAGGGACATCAGTAATGACATGACTGGGAGCAGGGTCCCAAAGAGAATGCTGCAAGCTGGAACTCACTGTGGCATCGTAGTCTTGGGTACTGAGGGATGTGGGAGGAGGGCATCATGTGGGAGGAGCGGGAGCTGCCCATGCCCCACTTAGGGTTGAGTGAAGAGGGGAGGCAAGAGTGGCCTTTGGCCAACTAGAGGCCAGGGGTCAGCCACCTCCAGCTGTTACTCATCCCCCTCACTCCCGGCAGAGACTGAGCCATGCCATCCCAGGGAGCTGGTGGTAAGAGCAATCAAGCCAGCAGAGGCAGGACTGGGCTGCCGAGGCGTATGGCTGCTCGGTGAGAGGGACCCAGACAGACAGCTCTGCCCCTTTCCCTTTGGGGTCAACAGCTGCTTGGGGGAGGAGCCCACCCTGCTGATGTTCATAGGGACAGGCATTCCTGGCCCAGGATCGGCAGAGACTCAGGGCTAGCCAGGGGCCAGCCGTCACTGTAGGATCTGGGGCTGTCCTTGTGGAATCTCCCCCCAGCGTAGTCTTTGCGGTTGCACAGTAGCGATCAAGAGGCTGTACGAGGGAGCCAGCCCGCCCAGGCTGAATCCCAGCTTGACCACTGACTTGTGTGACCCTGAGCAGGTTGCTCTTGTGGATCTTGGCTGTCATGATTCTCCTCCTGGTGCTGACAGGTCCCAGGGCCTTGACCCAGTATTCTGCAGGTGGCCAGGCTGAAGAGGGCTAAGATCCCTTGGGTGCCAAGCTGGGTCATCCAGGCTGCAGGATCCTTTGTGTGAGATGGAACCAGCTCCAACCAACTTGGGGTATCTGCAGGAGAGGCTGGGTGTTTCCCACCCTGCACCTGGCAGTGACCTTCTCCCTACCCCGCTCCCACCCCCGATGTGTGACACAGTTCTGGGGGGCTAGCGAGAGGAACTCATGGGACTACCAGCGTTCCCTGCCCGCTGTTCTGGGCAGGCTGGGTTGCTCCCAGGCAGAAGTTAAACATCTCCGCTAGACTTTCCATCTGTCATTTCAGAGCGTCAGTTGCCGCCTGGCTGCGGTCGGAAAGCTTAAGTCCTGGTAATTTAGAGTCAACATTTTGCTCAGAACCAGGTTAGACACCTTGGCGGCATGCGTGTCTCTCAGCAGCGGCATCCATAATCAAAACAAGGCTTGGACAGCAGCCTGTGCTGTCGGCGACCCATCCTAAGGCATGGGGTCCAGACTGGCCAGTATGTTAGGCACAGGCGCTGCAACCACAAGGTTGGCCGAGGGGCTTGGGCCACAGCCAAGGGCACAGATAGGGCTGCGGCAGTGCAACCTGGCGGGAAGAGGGGATGAGCAAGTGGGGCAGAGCTCCACCCTCTGGCTGGCCCCTCCCCACCTAATGCAAACCCCATCTTTACCATCCATCAGTATGCTCTGGCAGCTGCAGGAAGATATGGGTAGCGTGAACAATGGGTGTCAATTTTCTCTTAATTATGGAGGCAGCAAGAGTGAGATGGAGCTGTTGGCATCCTGTGAGGCCTCTCTCCTGGAGGTCCCGCCTTAGCTGCCCATCACAGGCTCCTCCTTCTGCACCCTGTGTGTCCCCCTCACCTCTCCTTAGGAGCACACTTATTCACAGTGGCATGACCTCGTTTCAGCCTCCTTGAAGCGCTCATCCCCATATACCACTGGAGGGTAGGACCCTAAGAAAATGAATGTCCGGGAGACCCAGATAAGCCCACAGCCCCTTGCCCATCCCAGATAGCTCTGTTCTTGCTTGACCCAGAATAAGACGGTCTCCTGACTCCACTTTGCAGAGGAGAACATTGAGGTTCTTCCAAGGCAGGGGTCCCAGTCCCAGGTCACGGAGCCACCAAGCCAGGTTGTGAGAACCCAGGGCTGCAGTGGCCAATTCTGAGTTTCATGTCACAGCACAGCTGTCGATGCCCAAAGCCAACGGGCGGTGGGGGGACTTGTCCTGGGCATTGGGCAGGCTTCTGGGACCATCTGAGGGCAGTTATGAAGTGACAGGGAAGGCAGAACCATCAGGGAACACAGGTGTGGATGGCGAGCTCTCCGTTCCCATGAGGGCCAGGCCGAAACTGCTCCGGAAATCCTGGACCCTGCGCATACACTTGTGTCCTGCGAACACACTCTGCACCACTTCTTACACTGTGATCAGCTGTTCTCACACTCTGTGGACCCCGAGGTCCACTTCGAACATTTTTGCCTGCTTTTGCTTTTCCCAGAAGGTCACAGCTGTGCTGTAGAGGGCTCCTAGGGAGCACAAAGCACTGTGCATGCATTCAGTGCTTGGAGGTCTGGGGAGCCTGCTTCCGTGGGGGTGTCCCTCGGTGATGCAGCCACCCTCTTGTAGGAGTAGGGAACCCAGTCCAGCCTTAGCCTGGCTTCAGGGTATGTCCCAAGGCCAGCAAATAGAAAGGTCAAATCAGAATCCAAATGCCCCGCTCCAGTCCCGGAGGTCTCTCCCTGAATGGGGGCTTGTTCATCAGCTGAGCCCAGATTCTGACATGGTCTCTGGGTAGAAAGTCCCAACTCCCTTGATGGAAGGGGTGGGATTGAAGGTGAGTGGCAGACACTTCTGGGAAGCAGCGCATCTAGACAGAGGTTAGGGGAAGGCTAAGACCCCCCTCCCATCACCTGTTGCCACTTTACACACTTGCCTGCAATCTGAATCCCCTAGCTGGTGAGCTGATGAGAAGATAATGAGAAGATACACTTCTGTGTCATACAGACCCCAGGTGTGTCTGGCGTCCTGCTGACCCTGCCCCAGCCCTCCATGCTGCTTTGGGCCTGCCTCGACTGCCTCAGGAGCTGCCCAGACAAGGAAGGGCAGAGCTGAGTTAATAAATAGGAGCTTGGCTGGGGTGGGCCTGACTTCAGGGGGTGCCTTCACAGAGACCGGCAGCAGCTGTCTTACTATTCTGTGAGAAGGTGCGCATCCCAGGCATCCCCTCCAAGAAATGGGGATCTTGAGTCTGGTATGATAGCCTAGTGGTTAACGTCTTCACCTTGCAAGCCCAGGATCCCATGTGAGCACTGGTTCTAATCCTGGTGGCCCTGCTTCCCATCCAGCTCCCTGCTTGTAGACTGGGAAAGCAGTTGAGGATGGCCCAAAGCCTTGGGACCCTGCACCTGCGTGGGGAACCCTGAAGGAGCTCCTGGTTCGTGACTTCAGATCGGCTTAGCTCTGGCCATTGTGGCCACTTGGGGACTGAATCGACAGACAGAAGATCTTCCTCTCTGTCTCTCCTTCTCTCTGCATATCTGAAGTGCCAATAAAGAAAAAATTAATCTTAAAAAAAGTAGGGAGCTTAGGTCTCTAATTAGAGGGTGCTGAATTCTACCTGCTGGTAGGATGCACCCCGGCCTGGCCTGCAGCCAGCCAGCAGCACGAGTCCAGCTCTGAAGGACGCCAGGCAGAGAAGGAGGAATCCACTCATAGATACCCAGAACCTTGAACCCATAGTTGAGAGGTGCTGTGTGTGTGTGTGTGTTTGGGAGGTGGTTGTGTATATACAATGTGACCTAAAGCTCTAAGCTGTGTCACACCGTGAGCCAACATTATCTGATCCCACAGGTTTCTGCTGAATCTCTCAGAACCCCAGATGGAAGCTCTGAGCTCTGGGAAGTCATGCCTGTGTACAGGAGCCATCAACCTGCCACCAGAAATGGCAAGCAAAAGAAAACGCAAGGTATTCATGTGTGTGAAACAGAGGTGGGACGCATGGCAGAGGGAGGAAGGGGACAGCTCCCAAGCGAGAAATAGACACGTGCTGTTTGAATCTCCTGAGGTTTGGCCCCTGGCTGTCATTGCGGCAGGAAGAACTTATGCCAACCTGGTGATGCAGCCTTTGCTGCTAACCCAGTGTCTGAATTATAGCCGTGCTGACCCGGCACCTCCTGGTGTAGCTTGCCAGAGCAATTAATCTGTCAGGATTCAGAAGGCACTCAATTCTTATTGTTCCTTACTTCTTCTCTGAAAAGATTGATTTGAAAGGAAAAGTAATAGAAGAAAGAGAGAGAGAGAGGGAGAGGAGAGAGAGATGTTCCATTTGCTCATTCCCCGTGTGTCTACAACAGCCTCGGGTTGGACCAGACCAAAGCCAGGGACCAGGAACTCCAAGTATTCCATGGGAGTGGCAGAGCCCAAGCACTTGCCCCTTTCAACGGGTGCATTGGCAGGAAGCTGGAGCAGAAGCAGAGTTAACTGGGACTCAAACTGGCACTCTGATTCAGCATGCAGACATTGCAAGCAACAGCTTAACCTGTTGTGCAACAATGCCACCCCTGTTTTTCTTTCTGCTCTACATAAACACAGTCAATCCCCAGAACTGATGGATTCCATATCCACAGATTTAACTGAAATGCATTCAAAACATTTGTGAAGCAATGGGTCTGTACCAAGTACCTACAGATTTTGTTCTTGCCAATATCCTCTAAACAATACAGTATAACACCATTTACATAATATTTACATTGTGCAGGCCATTATAAGCCACCAAGAGATGATTTCAACGGTACAGAAGAATGGAAGATGTACTGTGGTACACTGGGTTAAGGTACCACTTGCAATGCTGACGATATCAGAGTACTAGTTCGAGTCCCAGCTGCTCTGTTTCTGATCCAGCTTCCTGCCAATGTCCCTGGGAAGCCAGAGAATGATGGTCCAAATACTTGGGCCCCATCATCCACGTGGGAGGACAGGGATGGAGTTCCTGGTCCTTTCTTTTGGCCTGGCCCAGCTTTGGCTGCTGTGGCTACACAAGGAGGGGGTAAATCAATGATAGAAGATCTCTCTGTGTCTCTCTCATTCTGCCTTTCAAATAAAGAACTCTTAGCAGCATGTTTTTGGAGTCAAGTTTATAGGAGACTGTGTATGGGTTTTATGTAAGTGCCATGTTATTTTATATGCGATTGAGGTTATACAGACTTGGTTATGCTTGCAGATCCTGGAGCCAACCTGTACAAGCCCCACAGAGAGGCTACCCACTTGCATTCCATATGCAATTCTGCTTGCCACTTTCTCAAGCACTGTGACCCTCTCTCTGTGCTGTTACAGAATTTGTAGGCATCACTTTTAATGGCCATATAAATACTTCAGCAAGGATTATGAAAGACTGTCGTTAATCATTGCTGCCCGTCGTGGGATGCTGAGCTTGTTTGCAGCTCTGTGCTAACATAAGCACCGTGCAATAAACATCTCTGTGCACAGAGCTTGTTTGCGTTTCATGCTGTTGACTGTGGCTGGGTTCCCGGAGTGGAATACCTGGGCTGCAAGGACATGAAGCCTTCCCTTCTGCAAACACAGATTTTAAAAGTGAAGCCTTCATCCATGCGATGCCGTAGGACAGCCATCCAGGGAGAGTAGCGCTCCCTTTCCCACCTGTGGTGAGTCATGGTTGCTGCCTGACTACAAGCCATCCCTCTCCAGGCCACAGTGCAATGACCTAACACCACCAGACTCAGCCCACCTGGGTGTCTAGCCAAGGAATGGGCCCCAACCACTGCAGCATACTTTCTTGAGCCAGTTCTCTTCCCTCCGATGCCTCCGTGGGTCCCTATCCCCCTCCCATTCCCTGGAGGCTCTGTTAGCAGCTGTGAATCACCTACATACTTGAATCACCTACATACTTGGTGGTCACTGGCTTCTGCCCACCAGCACAGCCTCTGCAGACTCTGAGCCAAGGGCCACTCTCCAGGCCTAGACCCTAGTCAGGGCTTCTCTTCCCAAGTGGTGAGCTCCACAGCTCCCTTGTTGGGGAAAGGAAGGGCGGACGGGGATCCTTACAGCTGGTGCAGTGGGTGGGGGTGCTGATAATCTGCACCCATCTATATAAAATGCTGGGAATGGATCATGCTCCAGTGTGCTGGGGCGCAGGTCTCTCTGCCACTTCTTCTAGAACTTGCCTCTCTTCCATGGCCTTTACTTATACCCCAGAAATCAGAAACATCAGAGTGACCTGCGCAGTGGTGCTCTCTGGGACACTCTTTTTCTACCATCAAGCCCAGCTGGGCCCCAGCAAACCTGTTCCCTTAGGGATAGCCACAGGGATCCCTTCCTTGTCTACATTGGAGTCCTCAGCCTACCCACCTCAGCCACAAGTCTCCCACGTGGCTGGCAGGAACCCAAGCACTTGAGTCACCACCCATCAGTTTCCCAGACACATTGGCAGGGAGCCAAATCAGAAGCAGAGCAACTGGGCATAACAAGCAGCAACTTAGCTTGCTGTGCAACAATGTTCATCCCTATTTCTTTTCCTTGGGAGAGGATCCTAGCAAGCCATCTTACTGGAAAACCAACCCTTCCACCCTTAACTGCTAACAAAACTCCTTCTCAAGCTCCCCTTCCACCCACTCCTTTACCCTCCTGCTGCCTGTAGCATCCCTATGAGCCCTGGCTGCATCTGGAGCTGGCCTCCAACTCCTTCCCTTCATGCAATAATCCTGAGTAAAATCCTCCTTGGTATTTCCAACACATGTCAGAACCATTCTCTTGGACAGAGAGCATGCGTGGGAGAAGGGAGGCCTTAGTCCTGAAGGAGGTCAGCCCCCATCCCCTGCCTCCAGCCTGGCCTCTCCCATAAAGCACACCATCTGTGGTTGGAATGAGCACTTGTTACCCTGCCATCCCACAGTACGCATGATCAGACTGCCTCTGTGGACTTCTGTGTCCTGCAGGATGTTCACAACTCTGTTTAGTGAAGAGGCAATCTTCACCCCGAGCTCACAGTGCCTCCCATGCAGTCCATACACCCGCAAGCTCTGCCTCCATCAACTTACTTTAAAATGCTGGTGAGGACTTCACGGTGTTTTCCCTCTACTGTTTGTTTTCTTCTGTTCATTCAGCAATGATGTTAGAACAGTGGACCACAGGGTGTAAGGTGCACTGAGGCTCTACCCTTGGGAAGGGCTCTGTTTCAGAAGGCAGCCTTCCTAGGTGGGATGACACCAGACCTCAGGGCCAGGTGATAAAAGACTATGTCACAGAGTGGGACAAGAAACCAGAAGACCTGGGCAGGATAGCTACTGTTTTGCATAGATGTTTGTGTACAGTGTGTTGGTGTGCAGCAAATTCTTATTTTATGCCCTCTTCTTTTTGTTTAAAGATTTATTTTTATTATTTTTTTATTGGAAAGGCGGATATACAGAGAGGAGAGACAGAGAGGAAGATCTTCCGTCCGATGATTCACTCCCCAAGTGAGCGCAACGGCTGATGCTATGCCGATCCGAAGCCAGGAGCCTCTTCCGGGTCTCCCACGCGGGTGCAGGGTCCCAAAGCTTTGGGCTGTCCTCGACTGCTTTCCCGGGCCACAGGCAGGGAGCTGGAAGGGAAGCGGGGCTGCTGGGATTAGAACCGGCGCCCATATGGGATCCCGGGCGTGCAAGGTGAGGACCTTAACCACTGCGCCACCGCGCCGGGCCCTTATGCCCTCTTCCGTCCTCTTCCCGTCTGTATTCTCCATGCTTCCTGCTCTCCTTCCCACGTTGTTCCAGAAGTTCTTGAGGCCCATTTGGCTCTGTGCAAAATCATGACTGACAGGTGGCACCAACATGTCCTGAACAGAACTTGAGGATGGCGGCCATTCTCCAGGATCCCCAAGAGGAGGGATCCTGCCTTGGGTGCTGCTCCTTCGCCAGGTTTTCCACAAGGCCTTCCCTCTCCCTGAAGTCTTCCCTCTCGTGCTGTCCTGGAGCCAAACCAGGCTGGGACTGGGGTGTTGGCAGAGATCTCTCGAGCCTGGCGCTGCTGGTTCACCTGACCTGCTGCAGCTGTCCAGCAATCACATATTAAAAAGCACCTGCCCAACCGGTACGGGCTGCCCCCACAAAGCTTAGGCAGGGCTTTCCCTGCTACTACCCCACATGTTCGGGGTCTCTCTGGCCAGGGGTGCAACTCCTAGATAGGTGCATCAGGCCTAGATAGAGAACACCCAACAGGTCATGTCTCTGAGAGAATGTTCTAGAACCTTGTGTCTTCCTGATTCCTCCAAGGCAGGAAGGGCAGTGAGGTCACCCATGCTTTCTTGCAGCAAGTGAGATTGTCTGCCCTTCCTGGAAACATCAGCATCCTCCACACCTGCTGCCTATACCCACAGTCCCCAGAGGGTAGGGGACACAGATGGGATAACAGCACAAGGCCACTGGTTCAAACCATGTGTACCTGCGGCCCACACCACACTGAAGGGGAGGGAAGCGGGTTGGGATCTGTTCTGAACTTTGCCACTGAGCATGGCTTGCTGTTCAAGGGCCCAGGGTGCTCTGCCTTGGTGTGTGTGTGTGTGTGTGTGTGTGCCATGTGTGCAGAAGGAAGAGAAAGAAGTGATGGAGGGACGCATCGAGAGTGTGCACCATGTGGGCACAATGCAAAGGGTCAGTGAGGCACTGGACAGAGGCATCTGCAGAACAGTCTTTGCACTCTGATGATGCAGTTTGCTGTGTGCTGGCTGTGAGAGACTTACTAGCTGGTTTTACACTCAGTCATTCCTGAACTCTGTGCTTAGGTTTGTTGCAGAGAATGCCTGAGTGCCCTCGTTCCTTTGTGAGCCGATTTCTGCCCAGGCAATTCCTAACACTCAATGGTCCAATTGCCTTCTCTCTCTCTTTCTCTCTCTCTCTCTGTCTCTCTCTCATCCCATTTCTTCTCATGACCTACCCACTCTCTCTTTCAGAGCAGTAACCAGCATGCAGGTCTATTGAGAATGTTCCCTTAGTAGGTACCTTCCACACAATGACCTCAACGGCAGATATGGGTGTTCTCACAGACAAGGTCATAGGGTAGTGCCAATTAAGGGGCAACTCCTGCACAGGATAGATGGCCCCTGGCATGCTGTAGTTCAACATGGGACTTCTCTACTTAACGACTGTGTGATAGGAGACCCACACTGCCAGCAATGATGTTGGCTCCCATGGCCTTATGACTCCAGCTTTGTTGACCCCTACAGTTCATCTACTTCTTGAGGGTGGGGGGGGGGCCTCAATTCCTTGTAGACACTAGACCCGGTTTTTCAGGATGCTTTGGGTTGAGAGGTCAGATAGTTCACCTTTCATGAGTGAGTTCCTAAACAGGAGGGTCACAATGTCTGCCCAGAGGATCCCCCCCCACCACATAACCCCAGTTTCCTGTGAGTTCTAGGATTTTGCCCTTGCAGCTGTGTTGGACATTAGCTCCATGCCTCCTACCCCCAGTTAATGCCTCCAGATACAAGGTCTGCCTTGAACTTGGCACAATGAAGCACCCTCAGGCGAATAAAGCAAGGTGCATGGTCACTGGTGCAAAAAGCACTGGCCACGCACCCCCAGCCTGCTGGAGGTTGATCATCTCACAGTCACTGTCTGCCTTATATCATCCTCTCCATGGGCTGCCTCCATGCCTGCAACTATGAGAGCCTCTGGTTGGGCTCTTCTTTTAGAAGCAGTCTTGCCCTTCCACAGCACCAAAATTATCCTAAGGTCTACTCAGACTCCACCTGCTTCTGTCCCCTCTCCTTTGCATCACCAAATGATGCCCTCTGCCCTTGGAACTGGTCTGGCCCTGGCTCTGTGACTCCTGGAGGAAGCCTTTCTTTGTGTGATATGCTGGTTCCTCAACTCTGTTGGGATGTCTGTATCCCAGGTGGGTCTCATCTTAGTTACAGACACAAGCTCTTATTTAGCTTCAAATGGGAGAATAGACAAGGACATCTCCCACTCAGAGCATCTCTCAGACACAACTCCCAAGCCCAAGGTCAATCATGCAGTGCCTTGGCTGTACATGCCAGAACTGTGGGCTGGTGGGCAGAAGGAGTAGTGGAAATGGCATAGCCTGTGTCCTGGTCTCTTAGAACCCAGAGGAAATGTGTGAGGGGCAGGGGACTGTGAGTCTTTGTTAGCTATCCTTCTCCTGATGTTGCAAGTTTGGTATAGATGACTTCTCTGCAGCTAAACTCTGATAATGGCCAAGTCCTACAACTAGAGAAATACAACATGGCTGTCACAGGGACAAATCTAGTTATTTGTACGGGTTGGCTCTCACGGACAGTTACCTGGAGATCAGATAAATGACCACTGGGTCATTTATCCGATAAGGTAAGGTGTGAGCATGACAAAAACTTCTTATGCCAAGTGCATCCTGAAATGGGTAAACCACAAACCAAGCCTCCGTAGACACCATGTACATCTGCTTAGCCTTATACAGCTGTTTGGCAAGGGAGACAGCTGGTCAACCTCCAACCACATTCTTGCTTGAAGCAAGGCAGATGAACTGGTCTTGGCTGACTTAAGATCTTACTATTTGGGTCCAAAGTCTGTCTGGCCAAGGAGATCTGGCCCTTAATTCCCAGACACTTATAATCCTGCACAGTGTTCCCTAACCTCAGGCACACCCAGAGCCAACATCCAATGGCTCTTGCTGATTTGATGTGCTTTAACTGCATTCACTGAGATTGCCTACATGAGTAAAAATGCAAACAAAAACTGTAAACCACAAGTGTAAGTAGGAAACTATTAATACTTGTCATAAGTGGGAGAGGGAGCTTTATTTAAATGTACAAAGAAAATACAACAAGTTTATTAAATTTGAATAAGATATTGCTAGGTCAAGTTCTCAGACTAAAACTGTCCCTTGCTTGTTAGGGACAGAAATGATCATGGTTGGAGTTGTGTCCCATGTGTGTGTTCATGCTTCCAGAGGGAGTCACAGAGTCACAATCACATTGTGAGGCTCATTCATCACTCATGATGTGGTTGAGCTGAGGGAAGGCTTCTTGGGACTAGAAGGATAGCATAAGATACAAATCAGTGTCTTCCTTTGTAGAGCTCATAATCAAACAGGGAAGGTAGACAAGGAGCAATAAATAGACAGATAAAGGCAACCTTAGGCTGCAGAGAAAACAAAGCAAAGAAGGAATAGGCAATGCAGTATATTTTAAGTAGGTATATTTCTTGAGAGAGGAGGATTGATGAACTCAGAGTTATGTAGTTTAATTAATTAATTAAGAGGCATAGAGGTAGGGAGGTAGGTAGAGAACTGGTTCTTTCCTCAAATGCCTGTAGGTCTGGGGCTGGGCCAGGTCAATGCAGCTAGCCAGGCACTGCATCCAGGTTTCCCACCTGGCTGAGCCGTCACTCAGGACATTTGCCAGGAAGCTGGACCAGGGAGCTAATCTGGGACTTGAACTCAGGCACTCTGGTGTGAGAAGCACTCATCCTTGCTAGGATCTTAACTCCACCTGCAGGTATGTACTTTGGCCCCAGTCAGCTTGCAATTCCAGGTGGGTGCTTAAATAACAGAAAGAACTAGCCTACCATGGAGAGAGCAGGATTGACCTGACACCTTCAGGAGTTTGAAGCACAGGTCTGCCTATGATTGCCAAGGTGACAAGTGAGGACGCATCCCACAGCCCTGTGTCAGGAAGGAGGAGGCATGCCGGTGTGGTGGCCCTCCAGAAACACAAAGATGAGGGGAGAGCTGCTTTTCCACTGGAAAGCAAACCATTGCTGGAAGATTGAGTCTAGGTGACCTTGGCCTCGGCAAGGTGGTGGCCACTGGAGCTGTGAACACCTAACTAGCATGTGTTATGGAGAAGACTGGGAACAAGTAAGAGAAGGCAGGGAGGGAAAGTGGGGATACAGACTACTTTTTACTCTTTCAAAGCATTATGCCAACTTTCAAGAACCTATTATGTAGACACAACTCTCACATGGTCAGGGTCTGAAAATCCACCCTTAACAGCAGCCCTTTCCTGGCCTCTACCCTCCACCTTCCAGCCCAGGACTTGGAACACCCCCTTCCCTAGGGATGGTGCCCACCTCTTCAAGGAAGAATCCTGCCTCAGGGTCTAGGAGACTGCCACCCACCCACACACACAGCCACAAGCGGTAGAAGGCAGGCTCATGGCCGGGCTACTCGGCTGCATACAACCAGGGTCCTTAATCCAGATCGCAGCAAGACACTAAGGCTGGTCATGCTGGGCACAGACATTTATTGATCTTGAGTCACGCGATCCAAGAAAAACTTGGCCACGGAGCCTCCGGTTCCAATCACAACGATGGTGGTAGAGGGGAGGGCTTGGGGCAAGAGAGAAGGAAATGGAATTTGAAGAAATCTGTCCTTAAGAAAATAACTCTTTGTCCACCTGACTTTCCGCAAGCCCCATGCAGGCGAGAGTGACATGCGCTGTTGCTCTAGGAGGTGGTAGTGAATAGGGGCTCTGTTCGCAGCTGGCGGGATCTCTAGAATCAAAACAGGCCAGGACGGGTGGAAGCAGGGCTCTCTTGGAGTGGCTCCTGAGCAGGACTGGTGAGGAAGTGAGCCTTCCTCTCTTCTCCCCCCGAGCCCTCGCTGACACCATGGCATCCAGAGAAGGTTGGGTAACTATGTTGATGAGCTTTGCACATAGCGTGAGCAGTGCTATAAAGATGCACAAAGCCAAGCTCAGTACCAGTCTACTATCTCAGGACGCTCATTTCAGCACATCTACCTCTCCCCTGCTCACCTCTTGCCCTGCTCACTTCTCCTTTCATGCATTTGGCCTACGGATGTCACAAATGGCCTCAACTTGATTGCAGGAAAATAGTGGACACAACTCTGTGTAACATTTGGCTGAGGGCGATGGAGGGAGTGCAAGAACCAGTGGCTGAAAGCCTACCAGACATCAGGGAGCTGGGGATTGGGTTATTTTTATTCTTCCATAATTGTCGCCAGTGCCCACCCTGCCACCACCACCATTTTGCACAGAGGAAACTCAGAAGGGGAAAGGACTTGTCCAAGGCCACAGTATGGCTAAGAGGCATCAGCTGGTTGACAGTTGGCTTCTTCTAATGATTTCCACGCCTGATTGCTTGGCATGCCACTGGCAAACCAAGGATATTCCATGCTGATGGAGACTGCAGAGGCTGCATCCTAGCCCCCTAGGGCCACCCTACTCTGCTTGGAAGCCACAGGGAGGAACATGTATTCTTAGAAGTGGATCAGGTTCTCACTGCTTCAGGGAACCACCCACCCATGCACCTGCCACAAGCTACAGCTGTGTGAGCCCTGCCTGTGGTTTAAACAATCCCATTTTGGCTTTTGCACCTGGTGGAGCCCCATGCCATTATGGCCCACGACCCCACTAAACTGTGGCGCCCAATAGCAGTCTTGTCCCATGTTCATGCACTAGTGCCCTTTGCTGGTTCTTCCTGGATATACCCAGTCTCGTGAGCAATTGCATTCTCCCTTAGTCTCCAGGGTTGCAGCGTGCAGATTTGCAGTGTGCATGATAGACATGACTTGCCCATGGGCACAATGTAACTGAGTGGCACATGCACACCAATAAATGGCTTTTGATGATGATGATGATGAGAGGGCAAGGACTTTGTCAAGGTCACATGACTATCAAGCAGCAGAATTTGGGTAGCAAGGCCAGACCTGCCTGGCATGCCAGCCGCTTGGTTGTATCCCAAATCCAGCAGCCACCTGTCCTTCTGCCCCATGGCCTGAGCCAAGTGATGGGAGCTCCCAGCACCTTGTGTCTTCCTGCCCATGCTTTCTCCATTTCAGCCCATGGGTGGCCCAACCATCTTCCTCCCTCCCTCCTCCTGCTCTGAGCATGCAGATTTCCAGAAAGAGCATGCTTCCTTCCTTTCTTCTTCCTGGCTAGTTTCCCCAAGTTGGAAGGAGCAAAATTTTGGAGCCTTCCTAGTATCCCCCTTCCCTGAGCCTCACTGCTGTGGGTATCGTGTGTTGACAGTTCGAGGACTGATTGCACCTGTTGTTGGTTTCGGGGACCATCCTGCCCCTTATCTGCTGCTCTGAACCCCGTAAAGCAACATGAGAGCAGAAGACAGTCATAAGTTCTCCCTCCTCGAAGCTTTGTTTCAAACAGACCATGGCTGATGAGACCCTCGGGGGCTGTGAGATTCTGGCATTGCCAAGCTCCCAGGGGAGCCAAGACAAAGGAGCTCGATACACACAGAGACCCAGGACAGGCAGGCTTCACCAAGGACAGCAAAAGCTGCCTTCTAAAGCTCTGAGTCTGGGCAGAAATGAGAGTGTTTTCCTGACACTGAGTTTTCCCTCCTGGCTGCGGGGTTCCAGACCTAATGTGAACCTGCCCCGGTGCCAGCTCATCTCCTCTCAGCCAAACCCGGCTTCCTCTCTCTCGACATAAATGAGACTGTGGAAGGCTTGTCAAGCTGACTCCAAAGGCATCATGCATATCTCCGAACCCTTCAAATCCAACATTTGGATGAGCTGCATGGAGATGGATCAGAAACATATGGTGCAGATTTTCATTAAACTACATACGGTGCGGGGGAGTTAGTGGGGGCAGGGAAGAGGCTCTGAAATTAAGAGACAAAGCTTGGCATGGTCCATCTGGGAGTTGCAAATCTCTAAGCCCTTGATGCCTCAGCGAATGCTCTTCAGGCAGAAGATTCTTTGGCTCACTTCCCCAGAATCTCCTGCCCCTCCCGCCAGAACCTGTTAAGGGAGAAAAGGAAGTAAGGAGCTGAAGAGGAAGGAAGAACATCTTCAGCAAGGTGTCTGTTAAACCTGGTGATCGTGAGACCACGTGGAGCATTAGAGGAGGTTTGAGATGAAGTTCAATTCGGTTCTTAAAATATGTATCTGCAACCAGGGGTCCTCCTGGCTTTATCCTCTGGGACCCAGGCTGAGTGCCTCCTGGCCTGGCCATGGATCTTGCAAATGAGTGCGCACATCATTGAGAAACTATGTGCATCCCAGAGTGGCCAGAGCACGTAGAGTGATTGGAACCATGCGGGCCGTCTCCGTGCAGCCTGCTAACACACAGGTCATGCTGTCACATGTTATTAGGTGGCTGGTGTGTGAAGCCATGGTCTGTGATTTTCCACCTGCTTATTTTTTTTAAAAAACAAAGCCCTGTTGACGAAGTGAACTTTGTTTTGAAGACCTGAAAGGATACTTGGAGATCAGCTTTTGACAACCAGCCAAGACCAGCTCCCATGTGTTCAAGGTTAATGACCATCTGGCCAGAAAGAGGGCAGGCTGTGTAGGAAGACATTTGAGGCCATCTCTGACATTCTAAACACTCACACACCCACTCCTGAGCTTACAGCTCCCTAGGAAGGCCGCTGTCATGAGAATCACATTGATGTGCCACCATCCTTCCACGTGTCCATCTCTGGCACCAGACACTGGGTCCCACCTGAACAATCCAAGGTGGTTTGTTCCTGTGTGGAGAGCATCAGATGAACCTGACAGTGTAGGCAATCTTCAAGATTTGAGTGCCCCTCGTAGCATGTGACTTGAAAAGATCCACTCAACTTTGCTTGTACAGCTGGTCTCAGAGGGCTGGGCTTATCCCTCTTCCCAGAGCCTGTGGGACATGATGCCAGAATTCTGGCTGCACCCATCTTGCAGTGGAAAGGTGCCTCTGGGTTCTGAGTGTGCCATGAAATCGACCCCATATTACCTTTTGCCGGAGGCTTTATGGGCAGGAGGGTGGGACTGTGGCAAAGAGGTTTAGGAGCAGACAGGGCTGTAGAACTGAGGCTCACACCTTTGGAGACACACCCCTTGAATGTCATCCAGCTTTCTTACCGTACCCTGAGCATCTCATCGCCTGCAGGTGGAAGTCAGATGTCAACCCAGAAGAGCTAAAATATAGGTTGGGCTTGGAGGAGTCTCAGGGCAGGTCCCCTCTTAGACTCAGGAATTCGTACACTTCCTGCTTTAAGATGAGCATGGAATCTTCAGCCGTTAGTACATAGCTCCTTACAGAGGATCTGTGCAAGGAGGTATTGTGGGTGAGGTGGCTCAGCCGGCTTCCACCACTTGCCATGCTCCTCCAAGTCTCTTCCCCATGGGGCTTCAGCAGGTCATCAATCTCCCTTAAGCCCCTCATCGACTTCCAGAGGGAGACAGAGCTCCTAAGCTTGTCTGATAGAAGTGCTGTGACCCCCACTGACCTTGGAAGTAAAGGACAGTTGACTATAGGACAAACAGGCCCTGTCACTGGCATTGCAGCTTCTTGGCATACATGAGCTTGTCTCCTGGTCACACTTCCACCTCGTCCACAGACCTGACAGATGTCCTTTCAGCGAGGGTTCTCCAATGGCAGAGTGGGATGTAGAATGGGAGGTTATGACATGTGGAGCCCGCCAGAGCACTCGGTGCCCTGGTTTTGGACACGTCATGTTTTTCAGCTTTCTGGAGGCATAGGGGTAAACACAAATTGCATGTATTCCATGAGTACAGTTGGGTGTTTGGGTGTGCATGAGCATGTTGAAATAATCTCCACAATCGAGCTGATTGATATGCCCTTCACTTCACATAGGCACCTTTGCTTTTCTCCCCCATCCCTACCTCCTTCCTTTGCTTCATTCCTTCTCTTTTTTTCTTTCTCCTCCTTCAATCTTTGCTTCCTTTTTCTTCCTTATTTCCATCCATCCTTCCTCCCACTCTCCTTCTTTCTTTCCTTTCTTCCCTTTCCTCCTTCTCCTCCTTCCCTCATTCCCCTCCCTCCCTCTTTCTTCCTTCCTTCTTTCCTTTCTTCTCCTTTATTTTTTTCTTTCCATTCTCCCCTCCCTCCTTGTCCTCCTCCTTCCTTCTTTTCATTTTTTCCTGTCCTTCCTCCTCCCTCCTTTATTCTTCATTATTTGAATATGCTTTTTCACCAGAGTACCGTTTTACCTGAAGATGGAATTCAATAGAGGAGCCACAATATGTATTGTGTTGTTCCTGGCTGGATATTGGACAGGGGCTAAATTCAACTCTAATTGGCCCAAGGAGTTCTCTGTTCTGGTCTCTTCCTTAATAAATGCCGACCTAACTTGACACATGAACTAACTGAAAATTGATCCTGGGAGTAGCCCATGGCAGCAGCGAAGCTTTGTTTAATTGCAGATAGCAAAATGTTTCAACCCCGGTCAAGGTCAAAGTGAGCAAGTGCAGAGCTGTAACCACAGTGCCATCTCTGATGCCCCTCCCTCCTTTTGCCTGCTCCTATACTCTTGCCAACCACCTGGAGACCCAGCACCTTTGACCTTGTCTCTGGGTCTGAGAGTTGCCTGATTGGAGAAGTGCTGTGTTTTCTGCTGAACTTACTTTATCTGAAGTTCTTCTGTGAACACCAGCATACAGTTGGTACAGACATGACCTATTGATTGAGGGTTTCCTTGGATGTTAATGAATATATTTTCAGTGACCTGGGTCTGGTGATTCTGCACTTGAGGCTGCTGTTCCCAAATAGCTGATACCAAGGTCACTACCATTGTGTGTGTGTGTGTGTGTGTGCACGTGTGTGTGGGTCAGGGAGAAAGAGGTCAGAACTTCAAAAACAAAAAAAGATTATTCATTTTTTATTTGAAATGCAGATTTACAGAGAGACCACAACAGCTGGAGCTGGGCTAATCTGAAGCCAGGAGCTTCTTGAGGATCCCCCACATGGATGCAGGGACCCAAGGACTTAGGCCATCCTCGCTACATTCCTAAGACATAAACAAAGATCTGGATAAAAAATGAAACAGTGGAATGTCGGCACTGCAATGCGGAGGGTCAACCTCTTGAGCCACCACATTAGCCCAAAACAGCAGTTTCAAGGGAAGCAGAAGGAAGAATTGAGAACAAGAACTTTAGTCATCCTACTAGGCCAGATGCAATCTCAGTTCACAGTCACCAGGGAGGGCACAGAGAGGAGGTGGCTGCCCAGGGAACCCTCACTGGAGCATCAATACCACCAGAACCTTCATCTAGGACCCTGCCGTCTCTGAAAGTATGAGAAAGTCTGTTTTCTGTTGCAAGAGCCTCCCTGTCTGCTGTTGTGCTATAGCAGCCAGGAACAACACATGCGGGCTCATGCCTAGCTGTACGGTGGCTCCAGTGCAGGAGATGATTGGAAATCCAGGCCACCTATGGGCTTCAGAGATGGACTTTGCTCTTCGGACCCGCACTTGCTTTTGTTAACTCCATGGACAGGTCTTTTGTGGCTTTAGAATGGAACTTCTGCTGCAACAAGCTCACTTCTCTCTTGCTTCAAATGTTGTTATCTTCATGCACATGTTGACCCAGTTCTCAATGGACACACTGTAGGCCAAGTTGCTCTAAGCAAATGCTCTCCACTTATAGCAGAGGTCTTAATACAGTCACAGATGCTCAACCATGTGCCACTCGGGAGAACAAGATAATTTTGGCTTGCGGATGGCTTTCCTTGGTATTCCAATGCAGAATCATTAACTATGCATGTGTCCTCATCTTTTATACCGCCTATTTTCTGTCATAGATTGTCATAGACACATGTATGTTTCTATCATCTTTCTGTGTGTATGTATGCATGGATCTGTCATTTACGTATGGGTGTGTGTCTGTCACCTGTGTAGGTGTCATCTATCAGTATTGTACCTATCTCTAGTCTACTATTGGTCTATCATCTACCTGTCTCGTCTATCTACTTTCTCTGAGTGTTTGTATACCTCTATCTTCTCCTTTCCTCCATTCTTTCCCCTTTTCCTTCATTCTTTCCTTCCTTCCTTCCTCTCTCCCTCTTCTCTGCCCGCCATCATCCCTTGCTCTTTCTCTCTTTCCCCCTTCCTTCATTTTCTTTTTTCTTTCATGGCTATTCCCCAAATTTCCAATAAAATGACAGTGAGAAAAACACAAGTACAAAATGTCTTATAAGCAGAGAAAACAGGAAGGGAATACAGCAGCAGAATAACATGTACATATCTAATCTTCCCTGTAAATGACTTAGAAGTAGGAGCAGAGCATCTGATCAAGCAAACTTTCATCAGCTTTTCAAGGGAAACACCAGTAAGCAGAGGAAGCCGTTCTCGTCACATCCCCTCTGACCCACCTTCTCCACATTCCTTACTTGCAGGGCGTTGGGGCAGCCTCCCTGAGCCTGCTGCCATGGTGAGCTGGTTGCTCAGCCACGGAACACCTGCAGTTGGGATTCTGACCAGCCACTGGTCACTTTTAATTCTACTTTTCACTTAGGGATATATTTATCTGAAAGGCAGTGTGGCAGAGAGCAAGAGACCTGCCATCCACTGATTCACTCCTCAAATGACTGCATATTGCCAGGGCTGGGCCAGGCAGAGCATCTGCTCCTGGACCTCCAACCAGGTCTCCTACATGGATGACAAGGGCCGCATCCACTGCCTTCCTAGCTGCACTAGCAGGGAGATAGATGAGAAACAAAGCATCCAGACTTGAAACAGCACTCCGATTTACGGTACTGGTATTAGTGTCAATTTAACCCACTGTACCACTCTGCTTTTCCAGCTCCTAACATTCTGTTGTTTTAACTCATCTTTTGTGTCTTAAAAAAAAACTCTGCTTTGAAAAATCTCCCCCTGCTTTATTAACAGGGTCTCCCAAGAGAACAGAAACAGACGGGCATGTGTCACCAGCACCTGTCTCTAAGCCACCTGCAAAAAACACTTCCTTCTTACTTTTCTGAAAAATACATGAGGATGGACTAAAACAACAAAAGGGGGACCTAATGACAAAGAGAAAATGTGAGCTTTCAAGAGAAAGTGAAGACAAGTGACACCCCAAATTCCAGCAACTGCTATGGGTGCTGGTTCTATTTCCAACTACTCTACTTCCAAACCAGCTCCATGCTAGTGTGCCTTGGAAAGCAGAGGAAGATGGCACAAATGCTTGAGTTCCTGTATCCACAGAGGAGACCTGACTGGGAGTTTTCCAGATCCTGTTTGGACCCTAGCCCAGCCCTGACCATTGTGGCCATTTAGGGAGTGAAGCAGCAGATGGAAGATCTTTCTCTATCTCTCCCTTTCTCTCTGTTACTCTACTTTTCATATAAAATAAGTAAATCTTAAGATTTACTGTGTCACAGTGGGTTAAGCTGCCGCCTATGATGCCAGTATCTCATATGGGAGCTCATTCAAGTCCCAGCTGCTCCAGTTCCAATCCAGTTCCCCGCTAATACACCTGGGAGAGGAGCAGAAGATGTCCAAGTCCCTGTGCTCCAGGGATTCAAGGGGGAGACCCAGATGAGGCTCCTGGCTTCCAGCTTCAGCCTGACCGGCTCTGGCCACTGTGACCATTTGAGGGGTGAGCCAATAGATAGACGAACTCTCTCTCTCTCTCTCTCTCTCTCTCTCTCTCTCTCTCTCTCTCTCTCCTTCTCTGTCTCACTCTATAACTTTTGCCTTGCGAATGAATAAATAAAATACTTATAGAACATGAAAATGAAGAGACAGACTCAGAGCTGAAAGAATCTGGCAATGGTGATGATGTGCTGATCTAGAAAACCATGGCTCCTACCAGCAGATTCAGGAATGCTTTCTGCAATAAAAGGGAACTTCTCACAGTTCACACCAGGTCTCAGGGGCAAGACAACCGCAGGGCAAGGCAAGCATCCACAGCAGATGTTCGAGTAAAGAGAGACAAGGAATCTAAGTTTTATAAAGGCCGTTAAAATGTCATGGAATTTTGGATGGGTCTGGGGTATAATTGTCTCGTAACAATCAGCTCACATGTAGTGATGAAAGCTTAAGCCCACTTTCTACGATCCCAACCCACCTTACTACAATATTGCACAGTAGCTTTATTTTCAGAACTAATCTACAAAACACTGGACACCATCATAAATTCTAATAACGTGTTTCTGTCACATTTTAGCATTCCTGGAAGTGGAAGATTCTTTGTCATTACTTGAGCATGTGTGTTAGAATTGAAGCTGTGGCACACTGGAAAAGAAGGAAAACACTTTCATCTTAAGGCCTTTATGTAAGAATAGAGCTGTGGGAAGATGAGGCAGGAAGGAGCAGGGAACACAGAAGGGATAACAGAGATCTTCTTTCTTTCTGATTTCATGAGGAGGAGCAAAGGGTGTGCTGAAAAGAGAGATCAGAACAAAGCTTTCGGCTTCTTTTCAAATCATAAGAGCAAAATAAAAGATTAAATAACTAACACACATACAAATATGCTCACACCCCCATACACACTCACACAAACACATGTCCACTCCTCACAGACATTCACAACACTCTTATACACACACACCGTCTCTCTCTCATACACACACACACACACACACACACACACCCCTACATATTCATACACACACACCAAGGGCCCAGGCCTGAGTCATCACTGGGCATTTCCATTTCCTCCAGAGATAGCCAGTACTTCTCCCAATCTCTTGCCAAAGGCTTAGAGCCTGCACTTTGTCACAGCCCTGCTGTCCGCCCTGCAGTTGTCAGAGAGGGTACTCTTCACCTTTGGCCTGTGATGGAGTGATTTATTAAGCGATCAGCAGCTCTTCTGTCCTTCCCCACGTGAGGGAAATCACATCGTCTATCAGGATACCTCAGCCAATGTTTTGGCACCTGGAGTTCACCAAGCGCCTCTTTGAGACTTGGCTGCTTGTTGCAGCATGGGAAGGGGCCCCATGGAAAGCATGGGTGGGATTGCTGCTGTGTGGCTCTCAGACCCACAAGGACTTTCAACTCTAAAGGCGTAAGCCTACAGGACCCAGGGGGTCTGAAATGTGGTTTGATGATGGTGTCTGAAAGAGGTAGGAGACTGGATTGGAATGGGTCCTGATGATGGAGTGCTTGGGGTTAAGTCCCGGTGATTTTATCAAAGAAAAGCATGTGGATGTAGACACACAGGCACTTCCGGCTGCCATGTGATTCTCTGGACCACCCTGTGACTCTGGCAGCAAGATAGTTGTTTCCGGGTGTTCCAACCAACAGGGCTAGGTGAACAGTGAGCCAAAAGAAACCTCTTGCCTTCCAGGGTAGCTTCTCTTGAATATTTCATTGTAGCCACACAAAGCTACCTGTTACCACTGCTCTGTCATTTCTCTGCAAAAAGATGACCAGGCAAGTGCATCTGAAATACACTGGTTCGTTGTTTTGAAATGTACGTGATGATGTGTGGCATTCACTACACCCATCACAGAAGTTCCTAAGTTTGTGAGAGGATGTACTGTTCATCAGCTTGATCAAATTTTGTCACATTCTTTTGTTCATCACATCATTACTTTGCACCCCCCACACAGGTGTGAATGGAGCTTTTCTATTTATAGATAGGAAATAAGTATTTCAAAAAAGAGGCCATAAATAGATGAGGCTTAGGTTTTTGTTTTGGTAGCAAGAACGGCTGTAATTCTTTTTTTTTTTTAAAGATTTATTTTTATTATTTTTTATTGGAAAGGCGGATATACAGAGAGGAGAGACAGAGAGGAAGATCTTCCATCCGATGATTCACTCCCCAAGTGAGCCGCAACGGGCCGATACTATGCCGATCCGAAGCCAGGAGCCTCTTCCGGGTCTCCCACGCGGGTGCAGGTTCCCAAAGCTTTGGGCCGTCCTCAACTGCTTTCCCAGGCCACAGGCAGGGAGCTGGAAGGGAAGCGGGGCTGCCGGGATTAGAACCGGCGCCCATATGGGATCCCGGGCGTGCAAGGCGAGGACTTAACCACTTGCGCCACCGCGCCGGGCCCCGGCTGTAATTCTTGTAGGGACTTGTCGCGCATAGTCCTGGAGCCACTGGGAAGGGCAGGACACCCAGGCCCCCTTCTGATGTGGGTGGGGAGACTCTGGAGATGGGACTGCCCTTCCTCTGGGGTAACCAAAACTCTTCAGGTTGGGTGAGACACTCAGGAGTAAGGGAGTTAACTGGACTGACTTCCGAGTCCCTTCTTCTCCTCTTCCTTTTCTTTATTTGGTTCTGTCTGTGAGGCCTAGTAAGTCACGCTAACCCATTAGTGACACAAACAAGGACACTTGGCGAACTACAAACCTCTCTCCCTGAACCTTATGGAAGGCCTCCTTGCTCCCATTCCACACATAAGTAAACTAAAGACAGAGAATCATTGTTCTCAGCACCCTTTCCTCTCTTGGCAGAGATTGCCGGGAAATGATGAAGGAAGAGAATGTGTCTCCATAGCTGCATGCAACCCTAAGAGTGGCTATGGATGACCTACACCAGCCACATGTCAAATGGGACCGCAGGTGACTGGGCTGATCTGCCTAGTTCCAGGAGACAAGATACAGTGGAGCCACCCAGTTGCCCAGGGCAGGAGTGATGGGCTTCCTACAGATGGCATCGTCCTTCTGGCATTTCTGATGCCTCCTCTGGCTACTCACTGCCCCTCCTTGTCTCTGTGTCTCATTCTCCACAGGACCCTGGTCCAGCCTTCCCTTGCAGCCCCCCTGGAACCTCCGATACTCAAAGTGGGTAGCGGGGAGAGAGGAAGAGAGCTCAGAGCTCACCTCCCTTCTCTTTCGTCCTCAAGAGACGAGCAAGACCAGAAAGTGCCAGTCACCTGCTTGGCCTCACAACACTCCCCTGGTGGCCAGTGTCTCTGCCGGATGCATCGCTGTCTCCACGTGGGTGGGCACAGGCACCGGAGTCATTTCTCCCTCTGGCCCTGGGCTTGGCCAGCACTTTGAATATGACATAGTAGCTGCCCACTAAAGCCCAGCTCCTTCCTCCACTTCATGCTGTCCTCCATGGGCAAGGGCAGCTATTGATCTTCAATTTTGGTGGAAAGAGGTTGCGGAATCTGGGGGCCCAGCGGGCTCCTCCCCTCCCCGCTCTGCTGGCTTTTGCTCTAGCACTGGACCAAGCCAAAGCCCCAACTCAATTTATCAAATACCCTATGTCGGCCTGGCCAGGCTTGTGGCCCACGGGGAGTTTGAAAGCAAACAGGCTCCATGTGCTTCCAATGAGCGCCCCCTCAGCCCCATCATGCAGCTCGGGGGAGCTGGGGGAGATATGGGACACCCTGGAACCGGTTCCTGGCTCTGGTCAGAGATGTTTTTCTTAGAAGCAGGAAGTCGTGTCCTGCCAAGAAGAAATGAAAATAAAGGCCCCCGAGGATTCACAAGGGGTTTGCTGGGAGCCAGCTCCGTGCTGCTGCAACTTTGGCCTTGCGGAAAAGGGGTCTGAAGGGGCCTCTGTCCAGGGCTCCCATGAGGGGCATGCGCAGACACTGGGAGGTGACGAGCAGGGGCTCCAGGCAGCAGCCGGGTCACTAGGCAGCAGCCAGGGTACTGCAGGCCCTTGTACCTGGTCACTCCATGGCTGGTCCTCTCAGTCTCTGTAGGTATCAAGGGACTCCTAGGAGGAGTCCCAAGCAACCTGCAGTCCGACCCTTGGCTCCTCACTTGTAGACCCTGGGCTGTAGGCTCAAGGGACTGTCTCTTCCGCTGGCCCCAGCTTCCTAAGGCACCTCATCACTAGGCCCCTGGCGTCCTGGAGCAGGTTCTGTTTAGACTGTGGACCCAAGTCCCTCACTGGATGAGAAGGGAATTGAGCAAAACAGACTCTGCCCCTCTCCTAGCCAGGTCCCTGGAGTCGAGGCAGCTGTCCCTCAGGCTGCAGTTGGTATGGGCAGACTCCATGCAGGAGCACGAGCCACCGTGGCAAGGACTGGGAGGGCATAAGTGCTCACCTCTGGGCAAGCGTCACAGTGAGTGGCACAGAATTCATTTGCACTTTTGTGTTCCATTCATCCCACCAATACTGACCTTCCCACTTGCTCCCTGCAAAAAAGCTAAGGCTTTGGTATGAAGCCACAGTGGCCCTGCCATTTCCCAGCTACTATAGTTTGACTATGGTTTACCCCCACTGGACGTCATGTTGAGACCTGGCTCTCAGGGTAATGACATTGAGAGATGGCAGGACTTTGAGCGGCTTTGGGGTCCTAGGGGTGGAGCCCTTATGAGTGACTAATTCAGGAGCGGGCTGGCTGCTGAGGGAGTTTGCTCCCCTTTGCTCCCTTTGCACGAGCCCTTCTGTTTCCCATTTTGCATGGGCCAGTACGAAACCCTCATTGGCCTCTGAGCAGGTGCACCTATCTGACCTGGGACTTCCAGCTCCAAAACTGTGAACTAAGTAAGCCTCTTCTCTTAACAAAGAACCCAATTCACAGATGTTGTGTTAGAGTCACAGACTACAGACTAAGATACCCCCTAGGTAGGGTTGAGAAAACTAGATGCAAACCTCAGTTTTCACAACTATAGAATGGACATAAACATCTCTAGCCTATCTGGACTTCATGAAGATCAGATCTTCATGAAGGTGCTTCTTCAGGAAGTACCTAGGTATATATGAAGTACCAGGGATATTGGTCGGGAAAAAGGGTGTTTATCACAGTATCTGGATTCAATGTCCAACTCTAGCTCCTGACTCCAGTTTCCTGGAAGACTTGGATTGAGTCTCCAGCTCTGAACTTCAACCCAGCCCAACCCCAGTGCTGCAGGCATTTAGGGAGTGAGCCAATAAATGGGACTTCTGTGTATGTGTGTGTCGGGGGGAATACATTTTTCTACCTCTAAAAAAATATTATCTGTGAATGTATGCAAACACACACAAGGGGGCTTCAAAAGGTTTTGCAATGTGGAATTAAAAGTCATTTATCTTGTGCAAACAAGTTTTGAAATCCATGCATCTGTGTTTCGTATCATCCATTTTCCATGAACTTTGGAAAGATCCCTCATATGTTTTGTATCAGTAACATGCTTGGTATTTTTTGTGACTGTTCTCTATTTATAGAAAATGGTACCTATTTTCCATCTATGGAACACTTACAACTTATTGTAAAATAAACAAATACTCTTCATGATTGCTTAAAGACAAAATAGAAAAATGTGAGTTAAAATAGGTGCAAGGGTCTCATACTGAAAACTATGAGACACTGATGAAAGGAACTGAAGATTCAAACCATTAGAGACATGCCAAAGGATGGAGGATGCAATGTAGCGAGGACATGAATTCTTGTAGGTTCAGTGCTGTTTTGTCAAAACCCCATCAAGATGCCTTTGAGGACGTGGGTAAAATTAATCTAAGATTTATTCAGAGAGGCAACAGAACTTGAATGACAAAAAAAAAAGTTAAAAGAAAATTACAGGGAGAAAAATCAGTGTTCCTGATTTTAAGACTTAGCACATAACAACAGCATCAAGTTTGTGTAGAAGTGGGGGAAGGATCAGACACAGCACATTAGCACAGCACATTAGACACAGCACAAAGTGAAAAAAAGTAAGAAATAGCCAGAGAAATGTGCCTATCTGCTTCATAATGGAGTTAAAGCAATCCTGTGCAATAGAGAGCCTTCATGGTGCTGGAGGAATTATACATTGGAAAGGAAAGAAAGAAGGAAAGAATGGAGGATGGAAAGAAGGAAGGCAGGCAGACTGGAAGGAGAATGAAAAAGAAAGCAGAGAAAGGGGCCTGGCACAGTAGCTTAGCAGCTCAAGTCCTCGCCTTGCACGTGCCAGGATCCCATACTGGTGCTGGTTCTAATCCCGGCAGCCCTGCTCCCCATCCAGCTCCCTGCTTGTGGCCTGAGAAAGAAGTCGAGGATGGCCCAAAGCCTTGGGACCTTGCACCCACATGGGAGACCTGGAAGAAGCTCCTGGCTCCTGGCTTTGGATCAGCTCAGCTGCAGGTGTTGCAGCTGCTTGGGGAGTGAATCATCAGACGGAAGATTTTCCTTTCTGTCTCTCCTCCTCTTTGTAAATCTCAGTTTTCAATAAAAATAAATAAACTTTTTTTAAAAAGGAAGACAAGGAAATGATGAAAGAATAGAAAAAAAGAAAAGAAAAGCAAAAGCAAAAACTTGACTCAAGTTTATGCTATTATACAAGTGAACCCCAAAAGTGTAGACATAAGTGTAAAACATGAGACTATACAGTTTCATTAAAAAAACATGAAAGCTTCCTGGATTGAGAACTAGGTGAAAGTACTTAGAGTTGACACTAAAAAATATTTCATAACTAGAAAAATTGCTAAGCATAAGTATGAAAACTTTAGCTCTGGAAAAGTCTTGCTAAGAAGAAGGGAAACCAAGCCAGAGGTTGGCAGAAAATGCAGATTTGCAAACTTCTTATCTGACAAAGATTTGGCATCTAGAGTAGACAAGGAACTCTCAAAGCAGAAGGCAGTAAGCAGCGTTGTAGCTCGTGGGCAACCCTACAGGAACACTGAGGAATCTTGACTGCCTCCCTTTGGATCCTGCTCCCTGCTAAGGTCTCTGGGAAGGCGTAGGAGGTGGCCCAAGTGCCGAGACCCCTAGGAGCCACATGGGAGACCTGAATGGAGTCCCTGGCTCCTGGCTTCAGCTCGGTCTAGTCCCAGCCGTTGCACCCATTTGAGCAATGAACCAGTGAGTGGGAGATCTCTCTGTCTCTCTCCCTCCATTTCAAATCAGCTCAAATCAATAAAATTTAAAAACAGCAAAAGCTGAACCAATACAATCAGAAAGTATACAAAAGCAAGAAGAAATGTTTTGCCAAAGGAGACATATATTTGTCAAATAAGCACACGAGAAGATATTCCACATCATTAGCCACTAGGGAAATGAAGATTAAAACCACAGGGATATATCATCCCATGCCTATTAAAATGACTAAGATGAAAAATAGCAGTGATCTAAATGCTGGCAAGCATATAGAGAAACTGGATCACTCATACATTGTTGGTAGGAATGTAAAGCAACACAGCCTTTCTTAATAAACATTTTTGTCAGCTCATTAAGAACCTGAAAATGCAATGGCCAAATAACCCAACCAACCCAACCTTTACAATCCTGAGCACTTCTTTCCAAAAAACCAAAAGTGGTTTTTACACAAAGCCCTATATACAAATGTGCATAGCAGATTCATTCTGTGTGTGTGTGTGTCTTAAAGATTTACTTGTATTGCAATGGCAGATCCACAGACAGAAGAGACAGAAAGATCATTTACCCACTGGTTCACTCCCTAAGTGACCACAATGGCCAGCACTGAGCCACTCTGAAGCCAGGAGCCTCTTCCAGGCTTCCCACATGGGTTACAGGGTCCCAAGGACTTGAGCCATCCTCTGCTGCTTTTCCAGGCCACAAACAGGACCCTGGATTGGAAGTGAAGCAGCTGGGATTAGAACCGGCACCTATATGGGATCCTGACGGTTTTAAAGCAAGGATTAACTGATTTAGCCCATTGTCCCAGGACCAACAGCTTTATTCTTAGCAGCCAAACACTGAAAACAACGTCTATGCCCTTAGTGGAATACCACCATGAAAACTGACTTGGCAAATAAAATGAAATAAACTCTGTATTTATAACATACAACATGTGAATGAATCTCCTGATATGTACATATCTATCAATATAAAATAGTCTCACACTGAATTACTTCTTTCATCTCTATAACCTTCTTGAAGTGTTACAAACGCAGAGTAATTCATGGCTTCCAAGGGCTAAGGAGGGGACAGAGCATGTAAGAAGTGGGTGTGAGGACCAAAGGGCACCCTTGTTGTGGTCGAAGGCCCTGTAGCAGGGCTAAACCCATGTCAGTGTCACACTGTGACAGCACTGGGTGACTGATGTGGGGGTGGAGGTGGTGGGTTCTGAGCACCCATTCCTTGCAACTGCATGAAAATCTATAAATATCTCAAAATAGAACATGCAATTAAAAGCCCACCCATACGTGGGGATTAAAATGTGTTTAGATAAAGCAAGAACAGTAGGTAAAGCGATGCTGATAAGTGGCACATACGGGAACATATCCCTGCAATGATAGGGGCACCTGCCAAGGGAGATGCTGACACTGGAAATGCTGGCCTGGGTTCTGCTGTCTGTCCAGGCTAGGGTCCTGGTGTCAGCCAGCACACACACCCTCTGCCTGCTTTCCCTGCAGTCAACACTCAAGATGATCTTTTCCTCCTGCCTCACAAGCCCAGCTTGGGAGACTCAGCAGAGGAAACGCTTTGGGAAACAGTAGCTGTTCCTATCAGGGCGCTCTCCCATGCTGAGAGGCCAGTATTCTGTGTTAAGGAGGTCTTGTCAACACTTTATTTCATTACTAACATAAAAAAGACTGCATGCATGCAAGCTTGGGAGGAACCTCAACCCTCCCTGCTTTCTGCTAATGGGTGTTGAGTGTCTACTCTGTGTGTCAGTTCTTTTGCTAGTTACAAAGCTGTAGGAACACACACCCCAGTTTGAGGATCAAATACGTGACCGAGTGGGGGTCATAGCCATACGCAAAAGTGTGCCTTAGACTGACAATTCCCGTTCAACCGAAACCTAAAGGGAGGTTTCTGATTCGTCCCATAACTGGTTGCTTGAAGAAAAGGGTGTTTAAAGTGCACTTTAAAGGGCCAAGGGCAGGAGGGAGAAAAGGAGGGGGAGAAAGAAGAGGAAGAGGAAGAGGAGAAAGAGAAAGAAACCTAAACTTCTTCCATGCAAAATCCCCAGTTTGACTGCGTGCTTCTCCAAGAGCAGCAAGTTGGAGAACTGGATTGAATGGAGCAAATCTCTGCTTGGTCACCTTTTATTTACTCTTAAGTTCCAAGGGCAGACCCAACTCCCAGGGTTCTAGAAAGACTCCTGCATCCAGCAGTAGGCGCTGTGCCCTCTGTCACGGGAGGAAGGCTGGGTGATAATCTTCATTGAGAAAGATTGCCTTTCTGCTGGACTGCCAGAGTCCTCTGCCTCTGCTTACCATCTGTGCCTCTTCTTGCCACTCAGTGTTCATCCTTTTGAACTTGACCCTCTCGGCTTTTCGTGCTCCCTTGTGGACAAGAAAATTGCATAAGCAGGGTTACCCAGCTGGGTCCCACTAGGCAAAGAAACATGGTTACCAGATGGTGAAAACTGCACTCTGTCCTCTCTCACACTCGGGCATGGTCCCCAGTCAGACCTTAGAGAGCTGCAGAAATGGATATCAGTAATGGCCCACCAACACCAGCCACCCCGTCACCCACCCCCTGGGCACTCCATCCCCCATGTTCAGCCTTCACTGTAGTAGTGTGTGGTCCAACTCCCAAGCCAGGGGGCTGTGGTGCCAGCTCCAGCTCTGTAGGTACCTGCTGTGTCTTCCCTGCAGGTGTCATCCTTGGAATCTTTCCTTCTGCCCGGCCTGTAGCAGGTGCCTTCAAGGGTCCCTGAAGGCCACGGGTCATGTTTAACAGTATGCCTGCATGCTTATCCACCTGGGTCCATGTCCCACCTGGTCTTCGTGCCCAGAGAGTGTGCAGCAGTTAGATGCTGAGATCAACATAAGGAACCCCTGTGACAGGCAGCCCAACACACACTGGTGTGCTTCCCACTGCTCTCACAGAATCCTGAGCCTCTCAGCCCTCATGTTCCTCCAGAGGAAGAACAGTCACTGCACCCCGTGTGTCTCCTTCCCTACGGCCCTGCTTCTGGAAAGCCCTCTAACGCCACAATGCAAAGCAGATGCCAGTCTGCCTCTCTCTCCAACACACTCTGCTGCTCCCGAAACTCCGGCCCCACCAGCCACATCCCTCAGCTTTGGGACCAGGGGCTTCCTGGGGGAGAGGGGTGATCGCTTGATTGTCGACATGTGTGATGGCACCCAGAGCCACTCTTTCTGTAACTTATTTGGAGCTATGAGAAGCAGGTTTTGCCAAAGACCTCTTGACAATGACTTAAGAAACTGTGAGATGAAGGCTCCAGGACATTCCCTGATTCTGTTAGCAGCCTCCCCTTGAGAGTAACAAAATGTGATCTTCAGACAAACAACCAGAGCCTCATTAGAACTCAGACCTGTGCAAGAGAGCTTCCTGCCAGGCAGGTCTACTGACACCAATCACTTTGCTCTGGGAAATGGAAGCCTGGGGTAGCGTTTGCCAGCAGGATGACACCTGCAGACATAGAAGAGCCTTGGTGCACCGCAGTGTCTGTTGGCTGGTGGAGGTGAGCTCTGTGACCAGCGGCAGGCACTTGGCTGTGGCAGCAGTGTGTGGTTAACATCAGGGGATGTGCTGAGGAGGGAGGGTGATTGAAAGCAGATGAAGGCAGGAGTCGGTGATTGGGCTCTTCCTGGGGAGTCTTCCACTCTGGATGGAGGGCTGGTGGGGTTGGGGGGAGGAAAGTGCATGGAACAGGGCTGGGGGGTGGCAGTTGGTCTCCGTGTCTGCAACACCAGCTCCAGATTCATGGGAAATGTTCCCATGTGGGGAGAAACTTGCCAAGTTCAGCATGTGAGAGGTGAATGCTGAAGCCTACTGCATAAGCACCCAGGTGCCCCGACTGTGGACTTCACAGCAGGCAGGGTGGGTAGCTGCCAGCAACTCCCTGGAACTGTTTGTGGTCTCCGACGGCCTTGGCCCCACACCCTGCATGGAGCACTTGCTTTCAGAGGAGCAGAATAAACACCCCTGGCTGGCACTGGACCCATAAGAACCCCTGCTGCTGTGCTCTGCCTACAAGCTCTTATTCACTCTGCAGGGGCCACCTCTCTTAGGAAGCCCTCCTTGTTGGCTCCATCGCAACTGGCCATCAGCACAGGCACCTCGCTGCCCAGTTGGACTCTCTTTGTGGGTTAGGCCATGTTGATTCACAGTCCCCACTGCGTCATTTAGGTTCTGGCACAAGACAGGTGCTAAAATATGCATGCATTTCATCTGTAAATGGATAATTTCTTCTTGATTGCCTTAACTTTAAAATAGTGACAGCACTTCATGAATTCGGTACAGGAATTGCTTCTCGTAGTTAAATTTAAGAACAGCATGGATAACACCTCCCTCCCCGGGGGCATCGGGTCTCCTGGAGTTGGATTTTCAACCCTAAGGACCCACAGAGGCTGCCCGGCTCCCAGAGCAGGCTGATCACCCTCTCCCTCATCTATATTCGGAACATTCCTCATGCTGCTTAATAATATTTTGGCAATTGATTTTTTTTTAAGATACATTAATTTATTTGAAAGACAAAGCTACAGAAAGGAAGAGAGATCTTCCCATCACTGGTTTACTCCCCCAGAATGACTGCAGCAGCTGGGCTGGTGCTGGGCCAGGCCAAAGCCTGGAGCCAGAAACAGCATCAGGGTCTCCCACACGGGTGGCAGAGGAGGCTAAGTTCTTGGGCCATCATCCACTGCTTCCCCATCTGGTCACCAAAGGGGACTTTTCTGGTATTTCTTTCCACAAGCAAATAATAGCTTGCCCGTGTTTTATCTGTCTCCAGAGCAATGCCAAGCTATTATCAGTGGACACCAGCTTCCTACAGCCATTGCACAGAAGAACAACAGTCAGTGAAGATGCCAGCGAGTGTGCGTGTGTCCCGGTGTCTGCCAGTTTCAGTTCCTGAAAGGCATTGCTTCATTTTGACTGCTAAGAATATTTATCTGAGGAAGACTAATGCCAAATGCCTGAGTCTCCATTGGCCATCCTATTTCTGTTCAGCTCCCCACGAGGGTTTGGAAGAGCATGAGGACTGAATTGCATCTCCTCAAAAGTTGTATGCGGAAACTCTAACCTCAGTGTAGCTATTGTTGGACTGAGGTAGAGAAATGCAGGTGAAATCAATATGATCATTGTCTTTTTTGTTTTTAAAGATTGATTTTACTGGAAAGGCAGATCAGATTTACAGAGAGAAGGAGACTGAGAGAAAGATCTTCCATCTGCTGGTTAACTCGCCAAGTGTGCTCAATGGCCAAAGCTGAGCCAATCTGAAGCCAAGAACCAGGAGCTTCTTTCTTATCCCTCGGGGGGCGGGGGGGCAGGGTTCCAAGGCTTTGGACCGTCCTCTATTGCTTTCTCAGGCCACAAGCAGGGAGCTGGATGGGAAGTGGAGCAGCGGGGATATGAACCTGAACTAATATGGGATCCCAGCAGCTTCATGGGAAGGATTTAGCCACTGAGCCACAGCCATTTTCTTGATTAGAAGAAGAAGATGCCTGAGGGGGTGTGTGTACACAGAGGGAAGAGCACATGTGGGCATGAGAAGATGGGCCAACATAAGCCAAGGGGAGAGTCCTCTTGGTGGCATATGGAGATCCTGGTCCTCCAGGCTCCAGATTGTGAGAAAATCAGCAGCAGATGCTGAAGGCCCAGTGTGTAGTACTTGGCTAAATCCTGCTGCACAGACTAAGGCAGACAGCCACCATAGCGAACTGATTGGCTGAAGGGAGGTGAGTGCTTGGAAATACTTCTCTTGGGCTTTGAGGGCTCTGACAATGGTGGAGGAGTACACCTGCAGGGAGAAGGGAAAGAACCAGGACTTGACTTCCAGATGGCATTTGTGAAGGCCACAGGCATGACAGTAGGGTGGTCACAGTTAAATGATGACTTCAAATTGGGAAGGGGAAGGAGAGGAGGGGGTGGTTAATGGGCATCAGTCACAGTCAGATAGGAATAATGAGCTCTGCTGCTCCTCAGTGCAGCTGGGGGACTGGTTCCCAACACCATGCCAAGGACTCCATGAAAGACTAGAGGACAGGAACTCAAAGGCAGCAAATGCAAGGAAAAACAATGGTGTTACACATTAGCCAAAAAGTCAGAATGCTGTCTTAGGATTATGTACAAAATATGAGAAGATAGAGCATCAGGACGAACCAATGAAAGTATAAGCTTGTACTAGTTAAATTAGAAGCACTCGTGGAGGTGAGTAATGTTGATGGACGCAAAGACAGATGGATGCATGGATATATATATCAAAGGAATGCTCATACAGGCCAATAAGAAAACAAGTAGAAACAGGAGGATGTGCTGTCAAGCAGCCAGAGGCAATTGGCTACTAATATTGGGAAGTGAATTGGCAGCACCTGGGCCAAATACGTCAGCACCATTATGTAACCATTAGAACAACCTGATTAACCTGAGAAACAGAGCAATGGGGCTATCACTTGGAAACTTCAGTGCTTCAGGAAAACATAAGAAACAGAATGACTCATTAGCACAATATTATTTTCATATGTGAAAAGTATATGCTGAGATGGCAATGCATGTTTTAAGATCACAAGAGCAAAATGGCATGCATCAACCAGACAGGAGTGGTCTCTTTCTGAGGGAATTGGGAATGATAGATCGTGATAAAATAAAATAAATACACAAATGAGACAACACACAGACTTTGCCTGGATCAGGTTCCATAAATGGAAACATGTTGTTATCTCAACTTTCTAAATGTGAGCTCTAGAGAATGAAAAAGCCCACTACTAAAGATAATACATAGAGATTTGAATGAAAAGTTATAAGAAATGCAGGTGGGATGGAGAATTTATAACACCTAATACAACTTGAAGAAGTAAAGATCGGGGCCCGGCGCGGTGGCGCAAGTGGTTAAAGGTCCTCGCCTTGCACGCCCGGGATCCCATATGGGCGCCGGTTCTAATCCCAGCAGCCCCTGCTTCCCTTCCAGCTCCCTGCCTGTGGCCCAGGAAAGCAGTCGAGGACGGCCCAAAGCTTTGGGACCCTGCACCCGCGTGGGAGACCCGGAAGAGGCTCCTGGCTTCGGATCGGCATAGTATCGGCCCATTGCGCTCACTTGGGGAGTGAATCTCGGACGGAAGATCTTCCTCTCTGTCTCTCCTCTCTGTATATCCACCTTTCCAATGAAAAAATAATAAAAATAAATCTTTAAAAAAAAAAAAAGAAGTAAAGATCGGAGAAGAGGCCATGTTCATAGCAAGAGAGGTAATAAATCTACATATGAATGCTCACCATAGATAAAATATAAAACATAAAGGAATGAAAGCTTAAAATCTATTTAGACTATCTATGGCTATTCATGTCTTCTGAGATTCATATGTTAAAATCCCAGTCACCTAAGAGAGGGTGTTGGGAAGTGGGAATGTCCGGGGGATTACTGAACCATGAGTGTTCACCCTCATAAATGGAATTGCAGTTCCTATGAAGGATACATGGGAGATAACCTTGACCTTCAACCATTTCTAAATGAGGAAAGACCTTCATTAGGCACAAACTCTTCCAGTGACTTGCTCCCAGACTTGCCAGTCTAGAGCTATTAGAAATAAGCTTCTGTTACTATCAGTTACCAGTCTATGGTCTTGGCTGTAGCAACCTAAATGAAGCTAAGACATTTGTAAAGGAATTAGACTGACAGCAGACTGGCCGTCAGCCACAATGGAGGTGCAAAGATGATGGAGAGTAATCTCCTAGGAGACTGACAGCCTAGGGCTGCCTCCGGTCAGTTGTCATCCCAGTGTCCTCAGACTTACAAGACAATGAGAGCTAGCCTTTCAGATTCCTCTATTGAAAGAACCACTAAAGGAGTTGCTACCGTGAGAAGAAAAACCAGAGAGCAGTGGGATACAGGAAAGGGAGATGAGACACCAGTGGATTGCATTGGTAGATACAGTGATCTCTTGGTAGAAAAAAAAAATAAATATGGGACTAAATGATGCAAGGCAATAGCAGACAATGGGAAAGGGCTATGTGGAGGACAGTTGATGTCTGTGGCTTATTGGGATGAATGAAGATAGAGATACCGAATAATGTTATACATTGATTAAAAAAAAAAATACCCGTGCGATTTGGTAAGGTGAAAATGCTAAGGCACGCCCCATCTCATTCAGCAATGACAGAAACTCTAACTCCCAAAACAGTTCAAAGGGAAACGGGGAGAAAGCAAACACAACAAATTCAACAAAAGCCAGGAAAGGATGGAGGAAAAGCAGCATAACAAAGTCATAACAGCTCCAACTGTCACACCAGAAACACTTATGAGTGATTGCATGGGGATGCAGAGGTGACCAGGGCCCAGGCTCTGCTCCTGAGGCTCTCATACAACCTCTACTAGTGAAACACAAGCAGGGCATTATAGCAGGCAGAGACTAGCAGGATTCAGGGATCCAGGAAGGCCTGCTGGAGAAAGACTCATCTTGGTAGGCCTTGGAGCAGAGCCTGGAGGTAAGGAAGAGGGTGGGATCAGGGAACACAGACGTGGTAATTGGAGGTGAGCTGTGGAAGGAGTTAGGGACCCCCTTAGGAAGAGCCAAATTGTCTTGACGGGGTTTGGATTCAATGATCAACATGAAGGTCAAGGGCACAAGACTGAGGTGGGGAGAGTGAGGGCCAGGCATCATTAAGGGAGGCTGCTGTGAAAACACAGGGTCGTCAACTAATGCTTTGTCCCTCCTGAATGTCTGCATTTGCATCTCCTTTGTGCCAGTTCTCTGCTCTCCACCAGGGCATGAAGACCTGCCTGATTTTGCTAACCGGAGGTGAATAGTGTAGGTCGAGTGGCTGTATGTAAGTGGCTGTCCTCAAAAGTATTGGAAACCATGCTGGAGCTAGTTGCATAGGTGATTGGAAGATAAGTTGATGACTGCCTTGACAACCCTAGAAGGCTTCCTGGGGAGGGGTGGTGTGTCTGCAGAGTCTTCAGGGATGTCAGGTCCTGGCAGAACACCGATGGCAGTGGGAGCATCAGTCCACAATACAAGGGCATCAACAAGCCAGCCTGTGGGCCAGCGGCAAGAATGAGAGGTGGGGGTAGTTTCTCACCCCTGCCTTTTGACTGACTGATTGCTGACATGGAACCTGAGACTGCCGCTTGTCAAGGGTCACATAGCTGGTGACCAAGCCTGAGACATCGCATCCCCAGTTTTTGCCCTTTTTCTGGTTCTACAACACTTCTTTCTTCACTGCTGTCTTACTGGTATTCAATGAAACAAGAAGGAAAAAGCACAGCTTTCTGGAAGAGTAGGTTGAGGTGTTTGTGGTTGGTACCTGAGTGCACGTACGTGTGCTTGTGGGTGTAAATTTGTTGCAAATGAGTGTGGTTCTGCATGCTCTTTGAGCCAGATCCCCATTACCCGACCTCTAAAACCTCGCCTTTGTGGGTGACAGATGTGTGGATTTAATTACGGTGATGGGAACACTGCTTTTGCTTCCAAGGCAAGAATGAATGATTTGAGGCTGAAAGAAGGCACTGTATAACACCAGTGATGAATATGGTTCATTGTGGAAGCGCCCCGTTTAAAAGAAGGCAATGCGTTCAGAAGCTTTTAACCCGCTGGATTTAATTGCAACCGAGTGCCAAAATAAACCACCCTGGTAACAAACCTCCAACTTTCTGCTGATTTCTTGCCCTTGCTCCCAGCTGTGAGCAGGGAATCAGAGGCAGATGCTTGGATGGCCTGCAATGCATATGAAGAATTCGCAAGTGAGCCCCTGGCTGCTGTACAAACAGGAAAGTGTCCCTTCACAAACAAGATGTCCTGGCTGGAGGAGGAGAAGGGGGAAATGTGACCCTGTCACTATATGCCGTGTAAGCCCTGGGGCCTCTCACGCTCTCAGGCCACTAAACAAGCTGAGCAGGACTCATTTGCAGCATCAGGAAGAATGCCATTTCACCAAAGCATCCGAAACGGTATTGTCACCCGTGTCCCAAGGTTGTTGGAAGGGTTGCACTTCACTGTCACAAATGCTCGTCAATACCTCCCAGATGCCAGGCACCAGGAGTTACCTGCCCAAGGCTCTTCTGCAGGAAACTTCATCAGAGACTTGGAGAGGAGTATCTAGCACCTTGGTTAGTTTGTCAACTGATGTTTTCCGAGTTCAGCTAAAATAAAGCAGAAGGTCCAAGGGATCGGTGAGTTGCCCTTGCCTGCTCGTGCCCTGCAGGTTCTGGCATATTTAAGGTGACACTGATACCTTCTGTGGCCCAGCCCACACCTGCGTACATTCACTACCACCTCTGCCTTCCACCTCTTTCATCTTCTGATCTCCCAGTTATAACAACCTTTTCACGAATACCTAAGAATGCCCCCAGTCTGTACTGCCCCCATTGTTGTCTTCTCAGATGGGGCACTTAGGAACAGGTGGCCTTGATGTAATCCACTTTTGTCCACCCACCCCCTGGTATCCCAAATAGGCAAAAGCTCAATGAACATTCCTTGAAGCAGTGAAGATGTTCAAATCTCATTTCTTGTGAGCTCTAAGGCCCTGATGGTGTCCCAGAAATAAACATACAGTGTCACACTCAGGCTATATCCTTAAGAAAATACTCAAGAAGATGGCATGAGCATAACTTTGTGCTCAGGTACATGTCAAGCCCTCTGCACCCTTTCATTCAATAGTCCCACAGTTTCCTGGAGTAGGGGGACTCCCTACCCCCAACCTTGTACTAATGAAATTGAGAGTAGAGAACCAGGATGCACCAGGATTATCCAACACATCACAGTGAGGTAGGATGTCCCTCTCAGGGCCATTGCCTGATTCAGCCACATCACCCTGATTCAGCCAGAGGAGGCCAGATCATACCCATTGCTTCTGGGAGCACAAAGGATTGATCTTGTGGTTCTCCCAAATTCAAGGCCATCTCTTCTATAGTGGGGAATCACATGGCACATAAGTGTCATCCTTGAATACATTTTATCGTGTGACTGAGATGACATTGTAGAACCCATCAGAGGTGCTTGGCTGGGCTCATGTCCACCTCTGGGACTCCCAAGAAACAGCGGAAGTCATGTGTCTTATCCTAACTGCTTCAGGTTGCTCCACAGCTCAAGCTACCCTCTTGTCTGTGTCCCAGGCAGAACCCGTCCAACGCACTCCTGTGTGCCCTACAGAACAGCTGGAAATGGAAACAGAGAGAGGCTGGCGCAAGCCATGGATCCACCCCAGAAGATCTCAGCCAGGGGGAAGACCTTCCTGAGGGTAAAACAGCATTGAAACAGCTCAGATGAGCAGCGAGAGCAGCTGGGGGGATACTGCCTTCTGCTCCGAAGCCGCACTGCCACGAGGAAGTATTAAAGCACAGCCGGCCTGCTGAGGTCTGAATGAGCCCTTCAAGCAGCACATGCCTGCAGCCTACCCCCCAATGCAGCTGTGCAGGGAGGCCTACTGGGAAGCCCCCTGAGGGTAACAAGGCTTGAGGCTGCAAGTCCACTCTCTTACTCTCACTTGTCACAGGCAACCCCTGGGGCAGATTTTTCAGTCTCTAGGCTAATCCTGGGCCATGGCACTTCTGTGCACTGGAAATTGCCCAGGCTCAAGCACGTGAGACAGTACCCCAGGGAGCACGTTTCTCTGGCAGGTGAGCCTATGCCCATAGAACCTCATCTAAAAGGCATAAAGAGAACTCCCAACCTGGCAGCCATGTGCCAGGTTCCCTGGTAGGGGTGGGTGCTGCACATCGGGCACTCACACAGACATCACCATGGCCTTGTGGAGGAGGCAATGCACATGCAGGCTCTTGCTGGTTCATGTTTGAGGGGCGGCAGGGCAGGGCTGGGAATCTGGGCCCCTCCATATGCAAGCATCCCATTGCTTCCCGGGAACTAGCAGCTGAGCTTGGTGGGCTGGGGGTGGGGTGGGAAGTGGCAGCTCCAGCCTTCCCCTCCTCTCCTGTACATGTGTGTTGGGGGTGGGAGCGAGGCTTGGAGTGGTGGGATCCCCAGACCACACAACCCCCATCACACAAACGGTGCATTGAAAGCAGCTGGGGACTTCCGTTAGTTTTCCAAACATCTCCAGTCCTAGGTTATAGGTCTCCAAGGCATCATGTGTTTTGGGTTTCCTAGTGCCAAGTGGTGGTGAGTATAATTAAAGTGAGCACAAAAATGTCAGATTGTAATTAACCAAGAAATGGGTCTGTGTTGCTTGCCGGGGGTCCTCTGCCAGCAAGCAGGCATCCTCCCTCCCGCAGGAGACAGTTCGCGGGGACCCCAGGGAGGCCAGCCTTTCCAGGAGAGAGGGGTACCTGAGTCCACAGCGCTGAGGCCCCTGGATTTCCTGTTCCTGTGCGAAGCGGATGATCGCTAAGGGCCGTCTCCCCAGGGGAGTCCTCCCAGCTTTCCAGCCTTTTCAGTCTCTTCCTCCATCCCCACACTTAGCCACAGTTTATAACCACGCTTATCGGGCTGCGTTCATGCTCCCAGGCCTGCAGATCTGTGCCTTCCATGGGGGAAGGACTACCCCTCTCCATTCTCCTTGGGACAGTATCCAGTATCCACCACACAGGTATCCCCACAAACATGTGCTAGGGTGAACAAGGGAGCCAGGCTGGGGAGACAGCGTCTCCTTCCAGAGGTGGGGCCAATGGGCGGAACCACAGCTTGGGCTGTGGAGTGTGTGGCTGCTGTCGACCACTGAGGGCGATGAGATGGGTGGGCTCTGTCTGTGGCTCTCTCTCATCTGCCTGTCCCTAACAGCCCCCAATGAGGGGCTACCATCGCCCAGGTATCCTTTCTGCACCCAGGGAGTATGACAGGTTCCCAAGCCAACCTCTTCTCCACCCTCCCAGAGACCTCCCAATGGGCTGCCAAGGTCTCCTTTCCTACTGCAGGGTCTGTTCAAAGCCTTGGGCACATTGTGCTCCACCCTGCCCCCTAGCACATTCTGACTTGCCATGTACTGCTGTCCACAACTGCACAATTTGACCTGCAACCCTGCCGACCAAATGGTCCTCTGGGTCCTCCTGGTTCTAAAACAGGGCTGGAGCAACATCTGAAGAGACACCCCTGAGCTGCGCCTGAGTCCCCACGGAGCCAGCTGTAGGGAGGCCAGGAGGAATTTCCAGTCCTTGCTAGAACTTAGACTTTGAAACCCAAGTCCAGGTTGTGACTCGAGTCCTGTTTCGAAGAGAAAAGAGAACATACAACAGTAGCTGTCAGTTATGCTGTTCCTGCTGTGGGGACAGGGATGTGATGGCAGCCACAGCTGCAGCCCCAACATCAGCTCATGGAGACCCAGCCCTCTCTGATCCTGATATAACCCACAAGGGGGTCTCATCCCTTCTGGATGCCAAGAAGCCAGACTGGATCTATGCCTCACCCTCACAAGACGTGAACATTGCTCAGAATGTTATAAGATCCAAGGAAGCCACCCTGGTTCTGGGGTTCCAGGGTTTAGCAGGTGTCAATTCAATGGAAACCCTCTCCACTGCCCACCAGCAGCAGTGGTGGCACAATGAAACAAACAGTGCTGCTAAGGCATACACATTGGAGCAATTTCCTAATCAGGGAAACCAAGCAGGTGAGAGACGAAATAGAAAGCATGTGAGCAAGGGAGCAAGTACTGTCACTGTGTGGATGAGGAGGTACCATTGCTGTTGAGAGAATAAGAAATGAGACAGACACAAGATCAAGATGGCTTAGGGAGTCAAATTTCAGGAGTTGATATTATACAAATATTGATAGCTACATCATCATAATTCATTGATATTAACCAGCCAGTGTTTGATGACCGGGAAGCAACAGTGTGACCCATGTGCTTAAGTCAGTACGTGACGGCCTCAAGGATTCCTTAAAGCACACAGTCCATTGTCCCACTGTGGACCCTTGCCCGGAGACCTCCACCTTGGTCTTGGACTTTTGCCCACAGAGTTTGACCTTGGTCTCCAGCACCAGCAGTCTGTGCACTCAAGATTCCAGATACAGTCTGTCCTGCTCTTTTTTTTTTTTAAATCAAATTATGCTGTTATTTATTTTTTTTTTAATTTTTTTTTTACAAACCTCCTGCTGCAGGAAAGAATAACCAGCATGTGTAAAGGCACCAGGGCCAGTGGTGATGATGCAGAAGGCTGGAGAGCAGGGCAGGGCAGTCCACATGAGGATTCTGCAGGGACAGGGGACTTGCTTCCCTATTGCAGGAATAAACCCAGAAGCAGTTGGCTGGAGATCATTTACTTTTATTTGAAAGACAGATTTTAGGGAGAGAGAGAGAAGAGAGAGAGATTTCTATCCACTGGCTTACTCCCCAAATACATGTGATGGCCAGAACTGAGCTTGTCCAAAACCAGAAGCCAGGAGTTTCTTCTAGGTCTCCTGTGATGGTACGTGGCTCCAAGGATTTAGACCATCCTCTGTTCTTTTCCCAGGAGGATTAGCCAGTTGAGCCATCATACTGGCCCTCTGTGTGTGTGTGTGTGTGTGTGTGTGTGTGTGTGTGTGTGTGTGTGTGTGTATTTGGGGGGAGGAGAGGAGTGCAAAACTAGTGCCTGGATTTGGGATAGAATGGAGGTGGTGGCCCTGGAATACACTGGGCACAAAATGGGGAGAGGTGAGGCTGGAGAAGGCACCAATCAGGCACTGGGTCTCTGATGGCCACATGGGCCACATGGACTCGTGGACAGCTGCCCTTCCACAGATCTAGGGCAGCCTGGGTCCAACTTACATGAGCAGGCGAGGCTCCTCAACACTGGTAGAAAACCTCTCTCCTGTCTCTCATCTCCTTCTCTGGGACTTCCTCTTTTGCCTCTTTCCAGTGTCATCTATTGGGGACACCACTGTCCTTGCCTGACAGATGGGAAACCAAGGCTCGGCGAACTTGGTATGACCTCAGCTGAGGCTGCGCTGCAGCAGCTTTGGCGAGCTTGAGCCCATCACGCCATCCAAAGAGGCATGCAGATCTCTGGTGGGAACACGTCTACTTTGCCCCGGACACAGGTGTAGCCTCTAGATGTGCTGGAGGGCACCCTGGTCCCTTAATGTCCAATTCTGACAGCAGTGGGAAGGTGGCACTTTGGTCCCCTGACATGTCCCAGCGGACAGGTTGAATAGTTAGGGGTTGAGGTTGGTCTCACGCCAGAGCAGATAAGTTCAGGATTCTTGTGGATTGAAGCTAGAATTACAACTGTGGGACAATGTCCAAAATACAGGCTGCTGGCTCTCATGTTCTAGGCCAAAGTCTGCCCCAGGGGCCTGCACTGACCTCTTTGTCTCAAGACCGTGACCCTGAGATCGTCCAACAGGTGCAGGTGACCACAGTTAGCCTCACAAGGACTGGGATTCCTCTCTAAGGCCATCTGCCACAGCATGGCCCCTGTGCTGCGGGTAAGCGTCCCCTGCCTTTGACCCACACTCCCTGCTCTCGGACGAGCCCATTGCTCACCTGGGAGGGTTTTGACGAATGCACGCTTCACCCCCTTCCTGCATCTGGAGCGTGTCAGGGGCCGGCCTCCCACGTGAAATACGGCGGGTTCGGAATGCTGCACTTCCTCTCTCCCACACCGCTCCCCCGGTCCCTGGCATCCTGCCCTGACAAGGCTTCTCCTCCCACTGGCTTCACCGGGTCCTTCTCCCTCCTCAGCCTCTCTGAGCAGCCAGGGGACCACGTTGCCCAGCAAGCACGGCACCTGCCTCCCACAAATGCATTGAGGAGTGAGTTATTGCATGAGCACTTGAAGAAGTTCATGGGAAAATCTGGATTCGCAGATGTGTAGTTTGGTGCGAGCGGCTCTCTGAAACGCATACATGCTGTTTCCATTACATGTATTTTCCATCAACTTTTGGAAGATCCCTGGTAGACATCATGGATTTCAACACTTTTCCCCATCAAAATGATTTTTAAAAATAAGACTTCTGTATTTTATTCGAAAGGCAGAGTCACAGAGGAACAGAGGGAGAGGAAAAGTTCCTCCATCCACTAGTTCACTCCCCACAGAGCTGTGGCGGTCAGGGCTGGGTCAGGCTGAGGTCAGGAGGCCAGAATTTGGGATGCTGACATTGCAAGTAGCAGCTTAACCCACTGTGCCAAAATGCTTCCCCTACAAACTGTCTTTTCATTCTATTTTCTATGAATCTCCTGAAGTGGCCCTGCAGACAGAGGTCGCTGAGAAGAAAGCCTAGCACACTCAACAATCAAGACACACACGTGTGTTGCCGTTGGCAACACGCACCCCCGGGTATCAGACTCCGCGCCGTTCATACTCCATGGCTGCCTGACAAGGATGCCCACAGATCTCAGCGGCGGGGAGGCGAAAGGAGCCGAAGCAGGGGCAGGACCCGGGTTCCTGCCCTCCGCCAGGGAGCAGAGGGACACAGGGAAGAGACGCAACAGACACCTGCTCCTGGATTTATGGGATCAGCAGTGAGGAAAACAGTGGCTTCGGGGATCCCCTGCGCTGGGCCCTTCCCAGCTGGAGACGCCAACCCAGCACCCCATGACTGCACTTGGCTGCTTGTGCTAATTCTTGGTCTTCAATGCATGTTTCTTCTGTTTTTAAAGATTTATTTATTTATCTAGAAGTAAGAGTTAAAGAGGACAGAGAATCTTCCATCTGCTGGTTAATTCCCTAGATGGCCAAAATAGCCAGCGCTGAGCCAGAACAAAGGCTGCATCAGGAGTCTCTTCTGGGTTTCCCAAGTGAGTGCAGGTGCCCGTGCACTTGAGCATGAAGCTGGACCAGAAGTGGAGCGGCCAGGATACCAGCTGGCACCCACATGGGATGCCGCGACCAAGGGCAATGGCTTTCCCTGCCACCACAATGCCAAGCCGTGCATTTTTTCTCTTTCACTGAAGCCAAGAGCACTTGACAGTACTTAGAGAGCCCTTCCAAGGCCTAGTCTGCTCTCTGACCCCAGAACCATGACCTTGAAATCCTGCTGACCAAGAGAGAAATAAGGTCATGGTCTCATTCCCTAGTCAGAAATAGAAATAGGTCAGCACACTGTATGTATGGTTGAATGGAGGAGATGTTGCCGCATTACTTCACCTTTAACAAGAGTTAACATGTCCATGAGGCGCAGTAGCTTGTTTCTGGGCCTACAGCACCTCATGGGAAACCTGTGCTCTGGTTTGATGGGCACCTGAACAAGGATATTCTGTGGAACCAAGAGTCCTGGCCATTCCAAGGCCTGACCCTTCTTGCTGACAGCCAGCAGGGGGCGGTGTTGAGAAACGTGGTGACCTACGGGCTCCTTCAGTGTGCCCGCCTCACCAAGCTCTCCTGTGTGCTATGCTCACAGGTGATTTTCTTTTTCACTTAAACCGAGGGAGTCTTTGTCTTTGACTTGTCAATAGCACCCAGTTTGCAGGCTACATTGTATATTTAATATACAATCTTATATATAACATTATATAATGAAATATAATAGATAAATAGATACTAAAATATTTATTTGTTCTATTTGAAAGGCAGATTTGCAGAGAGAAGTGGAGACAGAAAGAGATCTGTCATCTGTTGGCTCACTCCCCAAATGGCTGCAAAGGCCAGAGCTGAGTCAATCCAATGCCAAAAGCCAGGAGCCTCTTTCGGGTCTCTCATGTGGGTGCAGAGGCCCAGGGATTTGGCCATCCTCTGCTGCTTTCCCAGCCCATAAGCAGAGAGCTGGATGGGAAATGGAGCAGCTGGGATATGAACTGATGCCCATATGGGATGCCAGCAAAGGATTAGCCTATTGAGCCATGGTGTCAGTTCCAAGGGAAAAGTATCTTTCACGAATAAATAAGAGAGAAAAGCAAGTGTGGCAGGAAGTTGGGGGTACTGGCAGCTCAGACTATATCTGGCCCCATCCCCACAAAAAAAGGAGCTGAGTTTGAAACACGGAGGAAGGGACAGCAAGAGGTGACGGGAATCAGAGTGATGGAAACCTACAGGCAGCCTGGCAGGGCTCAGTTGGGAAGCAAGATCCTGCCCTATTCGCTCTCTATGTGAAAGATTCCAGGAGGAACCGCAGATCCCTGGGCTGCGGTGACAACAGTGTGCCGGGTGACTATGAAAGAGATAAGAGGCATCAATTCCAGGATCTCAGCTCAGTGAGGGTCCCAGACAGCAGTTTCTACGGCCAGCCTTTAGTGACCACACAGGAACTTCCCAGGGACATGCACACAGATGTCACCACTCAGCTGAATGACACACGCAGCCATGTCTGATCCCCAGAACCGGGGCCTGTAGTAAGGCTTCCATGAGGCTGCGCGTCTCCAGCCTTGCCTGGAAGCATCCTCTTCTGGTGTTCTAGAAAGGGCTTGCTGGTTCCCCTGGGAGCCAGTTGCTGGGCTCCAAATGCTGGGAGAGTCAGGAGAATCCCGGCAATAAGGGATGAAGTGCTGAGCAAGCATAGGTGGGTACAGGTGCAGGGACCCTGACAGCTAAAGGAGGGGGTGATGTCTGCTGATAGCCTGCCTTTACTTCCTGGCTTCCGGGATAAGAGCAAACCAAGGCTCTCTGGAGGAATCCAGGACTCGGGGAATTCATCTCACAGACTCAAGGTCACAACAAAAAATGCCCGAATGAGGTGTTGGGGGAGGGAGGCTCAGTCCCTTCCTGGGGAGGATGTGATGAAGCCAGCCCCATCAGGGAACGAGATCTGTGATCCTCTCAGGACTTGTGCTGGATCCGTGGAGCAGTGAATGGATAAGCCGTCTCATCACAGAGAACCTAGCGACAAGTTTCAGCTGACTCCCGGGACTCCACGCAATTGCCCACCTTGGGTCGAGGGGTAAGCAAGAGCAAGGTCCCATGCTGCCCTTCACATGGAAGTCTCAGGGCCAAGGTTAGCAGGTAGCCTCCGGGGCTGGTTGGGCTGCCTGGTGAGTGATGAAGAGACAGATGAGAACAGCCTGGTCCAGCCTTGAGTGCACAGCATACAGAGGAAATGAGATCTCACCTGTGGCTACTGTCTCCTGCAATCAAAGAAAAGAAGTGGTTCCTTAATAACCCAGAGACAGGCACAAGGGGCGAGGGGCACTTGTGTGTGAGCCCTACCAGGAGGTAAGTTGAGGAAGACTTCCAAAAACCCACCATGCCTGTGTCAGCTGGGATAAGCGAACTGGACCAGAGGACACTGACTGCAGTAAGGACCCAGATTCCCCCGGGCAGGTCACCCGAGGGTCACAGGGGCATGGTGACCCAGGGAAGAATGAGCCCAGCAGAGACTCGACTTCTGCTCTGGGTATTCAAGGGGCCATGCAGAGCGAAAAAGAACTTTATTCTGATTACACCGAGAGCTCAGGGTCAGGCCCCCCCACGCCCAAGGTCGAGTCAGAGGAAAGGGGCATTCCAGGGTGGGTCCACGCAGGGCCAGCCAGGGTTCACCCTGGCAGAACCAGCAGGGAGCTCATGGATTTCCTGCTGGATGCCCGTAGCTGGTGATGGAGCTGAATTAACATCTGTAGGGGGGCAGAGCGAGGGGCTGGGTGGTTAGAAGAGGAAGGGCATGAACTGGCCAGTGCCTGCAAATACAAGGGAAGAGCTGGAGCCATGGCTGCTCATGTCTCTGGCTGTGGTCATGGGGGCATCTTTCAGAAGCCTGGACCCTCCACCATGGGGTTACAGGAGTGGCAGGAGGTGTCAGGACTGTGGCTTCATCCCCTTGGCTGAGGCAGCAGGCCCGCAGCAACCAGGGCTGACCCTACAGAGCCACCTGCTGTTTCCTGGAAAGTTTCCTGCAGGTTGCTTTCTTTCTCTGGGCTTTTGCACCTGCTGTTCCTTCTCCTGGAACACCCAAGACAGTGTTTCTCTTGAATATCCTGGGACCTGAAGAAGAAATGTGTGTATTTATTTATTTGGGAAGCACGGAGAGGCGGAGGTAGAGCGCTTCTCCATGTGAGTGCAGTGGCCAGGGCTGGGCTGGGGTTGAAGCCAGGAGCCAGAAGAAACTCAGTTCAGGTTTCCCACGTGAGTGGCAGCAATCCAGCGACTTGGACCGTTAGCACTGCCTCTCCAAGCCTGCATTAGCAGGCACCTGGAGTCAAGCACAGGAGTTGGGAAGGAAGCCAGCGCTGTGAGTGTGGGGACCTGCCTGTCCCCACCCCAATCTTAATAGTGCCCAGAATACCTGTATTCTCCCTCACAAATCAACTGCTACATCTCCTTTAGGAAGCCTTTCTAGATTTTCTGTGGATTATTATTAACAAATGGTATAATTATATTAATTACTATTAATGTTAGCATTAATGATTATTAACATATTAAGAATGCTATAAAACAATAACATGTAACATTTATTGAGTATAAAGTTGCGTTAGTCACTGTTAGAAACGCTTTACACCTTTTAGTCATTTCTGTTATGCTAAAACCCTTGCCTAAACATGTTACAATGTCTCATTTCATTTCCCTGTTGTTCCCATCTCTGCTGGTGACTCCTAGCCGTGCAGTGGGTTGGCCAAGCTCACAGCCCCAGGCAGTGTGGCTTCACAGCCCCTGTCCTGGACTGCTGTGGCCCCTGAGCTGCCTGCTTCCTCCTGTACATGCATGGAGCCATTTGCTTGTCTCAGCCCTTTTCCTGCACGCCTGGACTGCGTCCTCTAACTGTACACTGCCAGGACTGTTGCTCAGCCAGGAGAGAGATTTGAACCTTCAGGAGGCCACAGCAGGACCAACGTGCACACGCTCTGAAGTTGGCTGCTGCAGGTGCAGCCCAGGAGAATCCCCACCTGTCCCCTAGCATCTTGGCTTAGGAAATCAAACCTGCACTAAAGCCTTGCAAGCCTTCCTCCTGGAGCAGCCGTCTTCCTCAACATCTTCCTTTGCTTCACTGCCACCTGTCTTCCGGCCCTGGTAAAGTACCGTCTGAAGGAGCACTGAACAGACAAGGGCAATCAGGCCTCGTGTGTGAGCTTGACCTTTGCAAACATACATGAAATTTCAGCTATTTCTTGTAAAGATTGACATTTGAAAAAAAGAGAGACGTAATTCTAACCAATCAGAAGCTTCCATCTTTGTTATAAAAGGACAGACTATCCGGAAGTGGTGACACCTAAGGCAACTGTCTAGCCAACCAGGTATTTTCTTAGCTGTGTGAAAACTTCCCCCATGTTCCCATGGTGGAACCCAATACCAGCTTTGCCTTGGTGTATCAAGGTTTGTAAATTGCTGGTGTGCCAATAACCATGGAAAGATACCTTATCATGCCTCGGTTTGCTTATACACAGACCATATCCCTGGGAAACTCCTGCAGGTGTCTAATAGATCCTGACATCCAGGATATGGCCTAGGTCAGCACAGTTAGACCGATGTGTTCTGTCAGTAGCATCCCCAGGAGAGGCCAACAGGTTGAAGAGCTTGATGACAGAGCACCCTCCCTGGGGTGTCTTTGGTTCGGATCACTATTGCCCTGTGAAGGAATTAGTTGCATTGTTATTAAGTGCACAAAAGAAGTTCCCCAAAATGGTGTTAAAACTATTGTGATTAGAAAGATGCGGTCCAGTCCCAGCAGTAGCCTAGTGGCTAAAGTTATCGCCTTGGACACACGGGGATTCCATATGGGCACTGGTTCATATCTTGGCAGCCCCACTTCCCATCCAGCTCCCTGCTTGTGGCCTGGGAAAGCAGTCAAGGAAAGCCCAAGACCTTGGGACCCTACAGGGTCCATTGCAGCCCCTTGGGGAATGGATCAGCGGATGGAAAATCTTCCTTTCTGTCTTTCCTCCTCTCTGTATATCTGACTTTGCAATAAAATAAAATTTTAAAAAAGACGGATATGGTCCAATTTCTCCTTATTGACAAGCTCTTCAATAGCTCTGATACAAAGAAAACCTCATTCCTACAAGGTACACCTCACTAGTGTCCCATTTATTCCTTGTGCGACAACACCAACTACTATTGCTTTACGTGTGAAATAAATACAACCCCAAGGGTCAGTCCATGCTACAGAGACATTGTTTAACAAATTAGACCTCCCTGACAAATAGTTGACAGTTTTGACCATTTGATGAAAATCCCAACTTTAATGGGACAGGTGGTTTTAATATTAAAATTGTTAAACGCTTACAAGATGTTGCAGTGATCACAAATTGATCAGGGGTCTTACACACACACACAAAAAAATCAGTTGCAAGAAGACTCTTCCAAAGATTGAAATGTGTGGTTTCTTATTCATCTTAACATTTAGCATTTTAGCATTCATCCTTGCTCTGCTGTTAGGGACATTTTTAGCTGCATAGCAAGGAATTGAGGGCACCAGTTCACCTCAGCCATGGTCACCCAGCAGCACTAACTCAGATTCCAGACAGAGTGGGAAGAGCTGATCCACAATGACCCTGCCCTCAGCTTCTTGAATGGATACAGGCATATCATGGTATGAATTTCCTTTTTGTTGGATTTTGGCAAATTGTGAGTTTTGAGCAATTGCTTCATTCCCCTAAGTTATGGGATTGGTGAGGATAAGGCTGTTCATACTGTGCCTTTGTTCTTTGGATGGCTGTGAGATCTGTAGTGATGTCCCCGTTTCATTACTCTCACTGATGACTTACTTATTCTTTCTTGTCAGATTTTTTTTTTGGAGGGGGGGTCTTATCAGTCTTTCTCAAAGAAACAGCTTCTTGTCTCACTGATTTTCCTCTACCATTTTTCTTGTTTCTTTATGTCCCTGATTTCTGCTTTTATATTCCTCATTCCCTTCCCTGCGATTGCTGTGGGCTTCTTTCAGTCCTCTTGTCATTTCTGGAGGTAGCAGCTTAGACGACTGGCCGGAAGCCTTTCATTTCTTCAGCGCAGACACTGAAGAGGGTTTTAGTGTTCTTTGACACTTTGACTCACACATTATTTAATTCCTAAGTGTTTTGAGACTCTTTTCCTTTTGCTATTGCTCTCTAGTTGATTCTGTTATGATCAGAGAGCATACTCAACTCAATCCTTTGACATTTGTTCAGAGCCTTTTCTGCCCACAGTATGGCCTAGCATGAGTACCCATGGGAGAAGCACAGTCCAGTGCTGCTGGGTTGAGGGTTCCATGCACATTGATCAGATTGCAGTGCCTCCCTCTACCATTCAGATCTTCTAGATCCTTGTTGATCTTCCATCTTGTACTCAGCAACTGAGTGGAGAATGTTACAGCCCTGTTATAATTGGTACTTTTTCTACTTTGTCTTTGATGTCTATCAATAGTGGCTTCACAGATTTTGAGGCTCTCTGGTCCAGCACATTTATTTTCCATTTATCTCTAAACATATTTATTTTCTTTTTATTTGAAAGGAAGAATCATAGAGAGAAGGAGGCATCAAGAGAGCAATCATCCATCCACTGGTTCACCCTACAAATAGCTGAAATGACCAAAGCTGGGCTAATCAAAAGCCAGGAGCTTCTTCTGGGTCAACCACATGGGTACAGGAGGACAACAGCTTGAGCCTTTCTCTGCTGCTTTCCAAGGCCATAAGCATGGAGCTGGATGGGAAGTGGAGCAACTGGGACATAAACCAGCACCCATATGGGATGCCAGCTTTGCAGATAGAGGATTAGCGTGCTATGCCATGATACCAGTCCCTCGATGCATTTAGACATAGCATCATCACGACCTCTTGAAGGAATCTTATCCTTACACATTCTCTCTCTCTGCAGTCATTTCTTTCTCTCTGATGTTTACCTGATCTAGTAATATAGCTACTTTTGCTTTTCGTAATTCATATCTGCAAGGTATATTGTTTTCTCTTGGTTCATTTACAACCCACTCATATCCTTGAATTTGAAGTGAGTTTGTTGTAAGCATACAGAATTAAGGTCGTGTTGTTCATACACTCTAGCAACCTCTGCTTTCTAATGGCCAGAGTTAGACCGTTTACTTGAAAGTAATTACACTGGGGAAGAGCTGATGTCGGACACTCATGATCTGACTGTCGGTCCTCTTATCACTGTCTTCCTTGTAACTCCACCTGAATACACCCATGCTTTCTAGTGGGTCTCTCTGAATAGGTTCCTGCTCCCTCCTCTCCCCCGGTAATTGTTTAGAGGATTATTTTTGGCTGATCTGTGTTGATCTGCATGGAAATCTCACTCCTTATCGCTTTCTTTTCCTACTTAGAATTAACTGTGCATGCCAGTTAGTGTTGCAGCTTTTATTCAGTCACCAAACGTGGATGATCAGATTCATGCAGGTAGCATAGCGTGTGCACCTGTGCCTCTGTCCTTGTTGTTGTGCCATCCTGATGCCCCAACAGCCCTTTCTTTGTTCTCAACTTCCTGTTAAAGAGCTTCCTGTAGCCGGTTCTCTAAGAGGAAACCGCTGATGGCAGACTCGAGTTTCTCTTTGTCTGGGAAGGTCTTTCCGAACCTCCTTTCTGAAGCAAAGCTCCTTTAAATGTGTGATTCACTGTTGACAGCTCTGCTCTGTCTGAGCTTGACAGAGGTGGTGTCACTTTCTTCTGTTCCCCATTGATCTCAACCAGGATCTCACTGTTAGCCAAGCCCGTGGTCCCTCAAGGCCAGATGTCATCTCCCTGCGGTTGCTTTCAGTAGGTTCTTCCTTTTTCTTTCAAAGAAAGCTTAATGACAACCCTTGGCATCTTGGTGTGGATTTTATTGGATTTGCTCAGCTTTTCGAATCTGTGTTAGATTTATGGAATTTCAGCCATAATTTCTCAAAACACTTCCTTATGCTACATCTCTTTTTCCCTCCTTCAACATTCCAGTGATGTGAACATCAGCTCTTCTCTTTTTGAAAGATTTATTCATTTTTACTTGAAAGGTAGATTTTACAGGGAGAGAAGGAGACACAGAGGTTTTCCATGAACTGGTTCACTTGTATCAGTGCAACAGCTGGGCTGGTCTGAGGCTGGGAGCCAGGGGCTCCTTCTGGTCTCCCATGTGAATACAAGGGCCAAGGCCTTGACTCACTGTTGCTTTCCCCAGGCCACAGGCAGAGAGCTGGCTTGGAAGTGGAGCAACTGGGATGTGAACCAGCACCTATATGGGATACCAATACTGTAGTCAGAGGATTTGTTGGCTATGCCACTAGACCAACCCCAATAAGGTCTTTCATTGTCATCTCATAGCTGCCTGTTCAGGTCCATGTTTAAGTCAGTTTTGTCTCTAGTTTTCAGCTTGAACAAATCCAGACGAACTGTCCATAAATTCACAGATTTTTATCATCTGTCATCACCACACTATTCATGTGTCCCCTCAGCCAGTTTTTCTACATTTTCATGACTACACTTTTCAGTCTCATCTATTGTATTTGATTATTTTGGGTAATGTGTTTTATTGCCTTCCTAGGGTGTTCTGATATTCCCTGTGCTTCAATAAATCCATGATTGATCACTGAAGCATTTTGTATGATGGCTGCTTGAGAACCTGGCCAAACAGTGCCGGCATCTGATTTAGCTCAAGCTTTGGGGTCAGCTGACTTCCTTTCCTCACTCATGTGATTTTCCAGTTTCTTGGTGTGCACTGGATGATCTCAGTTGCATCCTGGAAATCTTGGCTACTCCACCACTCCAGAGTCTCCTTAAATATTTCATTTTAGCAGTCAGAGAAATCCTGTTTGGGTTGAACCCACTGACCCACTACATTCACCAGCTGTGATTCCAATGGCAATAAAAATTCTCGTGGCCTCTGCTGTTGTCTTGGTATCTTTGTTTTGTCTCATGTCACTGGGTCACCTGTTGCTTGCTGCTGCTGCTGTCTGAGAGGATGGAGGCATCTCTGCTGGCTGGGCCACCTGGCACTGCTAGGTGGTGAAGGGAATCTCTGGACATGTGAGCAGGGCTTTACATCAGAAAACCACAGCGAGCTGCTAACCAAACCATGAGAAACAGGCGCAGTCAAAGGTGTTTGGAAAATGCAGCCCACCCTTTAGCACTCAGCTACCCAGGTTAGTAGTACCTGTCTACCAGGAGCTTAGGTTCTGGTAAATGCTGAGGTCTGGACTTTCTGCAATCCTTCTCTCATATGAGCAATGTAAGAAATGTTGAAAACAGTGACTCATTGTAGAGTAGGTTCTTTGAGCTAACACACAAATGAAATGAAGGTTCTATGGAATTCTATCTGATAGTTAAAGAAAATTGCAAGAATGGTGGAAGCCAATGAAAGAACAGTCCTCATATTTTGAGGAAAACACACACACACACAAGTCAAGTCTTTACACAGTCTTGACTTTTACACTGGCCATAAGCCTAAGTCAGTGGCCAGAGAAACAAAATCCCTCTCAGAAAACATAGAGTTGGGGGCCCAGTGCAGCAGCCTAGCAGCTAAAGTCCTCATCTTGCACACACCGGGATCCCATATGGGCACCGGTTCATATCCCGGCAGCCCCACTTCCCATCCAGCTCCCTGCTTGTGGCCTGGGAAAGCAGTCGAGGACAGCCCAAAGCCTCGAGACCTAAGAGCCTTGTGGGAGACCTGGAAGAAGCTCCTGGTCCTGGCTTTGGACCAGCTCGGCACTGGCTGCTGTGGCCACTTGTGGAGCGAACCAATGGACAAGGGATCTTTCTATCTCTCCTCCCTGTAATTCAGGCTTTAAATTTTTTTAAAAAGACTGAATCTTTAAACAGCATATGGAGCTGGGCATGGGCCATCTGAGTGAAATCAGGCATTAGGGCAGTTTTGGGGGAGGGAACGTGAACCACATGAGTAAGAGACAATCTCTTTAGTCATGGTGGTTCTCAACAGAGGTACATGTGAATCTCTTGGACATTGCCAAAGGAAAGTCCAGGTGAAATGGTGCAGGTTGCCTGAAACTTATAAAGAGATGGTGCAGTCATCAGGGTAATTCTCAAACACCCCTGCTCCATTTCCACCCAAAAGTAACCTCAACTTTATTTCTCCATAGCTTTAAAGAGATGTGTGGTCCAGCTCCTTGTTTCGCCAGTAAAATGTACAATAACTCCAATTGCCAATAATGAGGGCTCTGTGACTTCTTGACGCCAGAGTGACCATGAAAGTATGGGTACGAAGTGACGTTGACACCTGTCACTCCCTGGGGATGTGCAGGGAATGACTCTCCTTGGCCAGAACTGGGCATGTGGCATGAGAAGGCACAGTCTAGGGACACAAGCTGTTGCTGCTTTGGTCCATTCTGACTGCTCCCTCAGAATCCCCTGGGTTGGGTGGCATACAAACCACACACATTTATTTCTCAGTGTTTTGGAGATGGGAAGTTGACAATCAAGGCACCAGCAGATGCAGGAAAAGATAACAGGTTATGAGTAAGTAGGTGTTGATAAGATGGCCTTAAAATACAAATCCGTGAGAGTTTTAAATTTTAAAAAAATGAGGTGGGAGATCCATTCTGAAACTAGAAAACAGAACAAAACAAGTACTCACATATTAAAAATCTTTAATGTAAATGTTAAGGCAAGAAGCATTTTTAGAGACACAAAGACACTGTCACACTAATGAAAGGGCAAACTCATCAAGATGACAGGCCAGTTCTAAAGTCACGTGCATCTTAAACCAGCTCACAATACATACGTCAGAATTTCACAAGTAGACATAGAAAACGGTATGATAGTTGGGTTTTTTTTTAATTATTTTATTTTACTTTTATTTGAAAGGCAAAGTCACACAGAGAGAAAGAGAGACAGAAAGAGATCCTCCATCTGCTAGCTTACCTTTCAAATGCTGCACTGGCCAGAGTTGAGCCAATCTGAAGCCATGAATCAGAAGCTTCCTCTGGGTCTCCCACTTGGTTGCAGGGTCGCAAGGCCTTGAGCATTCCAGGACTCAAACTGGTGCCCATATGGGATGCCAATGCCATAGTCTAAAGCTTAGCCTGTTACATCACAGTGCCAGCTCCTATACTTGGAGATTTAACACCCTTTCCTTAGTAATTCATAGAGCTACCTACATATTGGTAACTACTAAGACACAGATGAACCAATGTGACTTAATTGATGTCCGTAGGCAATCACATCTAACAACTACAGAATACACACTATTTTGTAGAGCTCTGCATCACTCACAAGACAGATCATGTGCTAAGCCAGAATATCCCTCAATATATTTGAAAAGATACAGCAAAGCATAGTCTCTGACAACAGTGAAACTAGACATCAATAAAGCAAGTTGAAAAATCCCAGATATTTGAAAAGTATTGCATTCTAAAACAATCTCTCATAGGGAAGAAAGAAAAATTAAAATTTAGGAAACATTTTAAGCTGAATGATCCTTGAAAATGCAACATATTAAAATTAGAGAACAGTTAATGAATTTGAATGATTACATTATAAAGAATTCATGTTTAGGGCCCAGTGTGATGGCTAAATCCTCACCTTGCATGCACCAGAATCCCATTTGGTTTCAGTTTGTTTCCTGGCTACTCCACTTTCCATCCAGCTCCCTGCTTGTGGTCTAGGAAAACAGCAGAGGATGGCCCAAAGCTTTGGGACCCTGCACATGCATGGGAGACCTGGAAGAAGCTCTTGGCTCCTGGCTTTGGATCAGCTCAGCTCCACCTATTGTGGCCACTTAGGAAGTGAGCCAGTGGATGGAAGATCTCTTTCTCTGTCTCTCCTTCTCTCTGCAAATCTGCCTTTCCAATAAAAATAAATAAACCTTTTTATTTTAAAGAAAGAGTTCATTGACAAAACCAAGTGATGTAAAATTTCTCCTGAAGAGGCTTGAAAAAGAAAAAAAGTAAATGGATGAAAACCTTGAATAAACATTCCACAAAGGAATTTCAAAACTATGTCTGCACTCTAGGGTCTGTTTTGAAGCATCCTCTGAGATCAGTTGACAGTAACTCAATAATTAGACTCCTAGACATGAAGAAGAAAGCAGGGAGAGAAGGAATGAAGGAAGAAAAAAGGAAGAAAGACCATATGTTTGTAGCACATTTTTTTCAGAAAAAGAAAACTAAAATGGAAAGCAATCCAACTGTTGATCAATAGGGACACAGGGGTTGTCATACATGAATGAATCTTGTACACATACCATTGAACAAATGAATCCAGGCCTCGGCACAGTAGCCTAGTGGGATCCTTGCATGTGCCAGGATCCCTTATGGGCACCAATTCATATCTCAGCTGCTCCACTTCCCATCCAACAACTGAGCTTGTGGCCTGAGAAAGCAGTCGAGGACAGCCAAAAGCCTTGGGACCCTGCACCCACGTGGGAGACCTAGAAGAATCTCCTGGCTTTAGATTGGCTCAGCTCCAGCTGTTGCGGCCACTTGGGGAATGAACCAGTGGATGAAAGATTTTTCTCTTTGTCTCTCCTTCTCTCTGACTTTCCAATATAAATAAATAAATAAATAAATAAATAAATAAATCATTTAAAAAGACAGGGGAAAAAAAAGTGAATCCAACAAAGGAGCACACTGCTGTGATCACTGAAGTTCATTTGATGCTCAAGGACAAAACTTACCCACAGTGCTTGCACTAGTTATTTATTGTCACATAACAAATTGTGCCAAATGAACCAGCTAGCCGTAGTAAACATTGTTTTATCTCACAGCTTGGAAAATCAGGGGGTCCAGGCCCTGTTCAGCCAGATGCCCTGGGCCAGAGTCCCCATAAAGCTACTTCAAAACTTTGGGCAGATATATATGCACCTCAAGGTTTTACCAGGGCAGTCAGAGTCCAAGCTCATTCAGCTGGCTGTCGGCTGGAGAAATCAGGTCGTTTTTGCTAAAGGGGCATCTCCTACAGCTGTTGGCTCCCACCAACAGAGCCAGGCTCTGAGGGCACAAGACATGAAGAAGCGGGCAGAAGCCAGTGTCGCTGTAACTACCCAGCAAGTTTGCAGGTAGATCCCTTGCTCTCATGGAGAATGCCGCACAGACTTGACTGCTAAGGTAGGGACCATGTCTGTGCAGCCATCCCATCCACCAGAACAGTCAGAACTTCACTTTCTGGAGTGGCAAAAAGAGTGCCTCCCCAGTTTAGGTTCTGACTCATGTAGATGACTGGATGCCTTGGGCTAGACTCTTCAATTTATGCACTTAAGATCTATCCTGCCTCATTTGAAAAAGAATTTTTTTAGGAGGATTGTTTGTCAGTATAGATATTGCAAGAATGAATGCAGACCCTTATCCAACAGACCAAAGAGAAGGAACCACAGAAAAAAACATGTTCATTTATCACGCTACACTTCAGAAAGTCAAAAGAACATGGATGCTGTGTTTTCACAAGGCTCTGTTTACTCTGCTCTGGGAAGAGTGTGCGAGATCTTGAGCCAAACCTCTAATGACTCGGTTGGCGATCTGACTACTACCAAGCTCGACTTCTTCGCTGGAAGGTCTTGTCTAGGGCCCCACAAAAGCCGGAAACATAGGCAGCCCATTTAGGACCTTGGAGGCCTTCCGGAAAGTAGGAAATGGAGCTGAAGTCAGGCTTGGGACCAAGGTCAATTGGCCAACCCGATTGATTCCCTGCCTCAGGATGTCCCACTTCCAGCTGGGGTCAACGGATTTCTGGACAACAAACACCTCTTGCAAAAGAGTGTTTTGACAAATCGAGTAGAAGCGAATAAGAACCAGGCGGTTTGCATTTCTCTTAAAATAGACCGGCATTTAAAAATTAAGAGAGGCTTTCGTTGGCCAAGTATCTTTTGAAGTTTTCCAGACCCAAAACATTGAGAAAAGCAGCTCCATTTTCTTCCAAAGCCCGGAGTGCACGCAGATTAGCATCTTTTGGAATTGGGACCAATCAGGATGAGCCGTCTTGCGCCTTATCCAGTATCGTCCTTGGATGGAATCGTTCAAGAGGCCCACTCTCACAGGCAAAGAGTTCTCAGAGCCCCTGGCAGCTGCCCTCATGCCAGACACCATGCTAGGCAGGGGAAAATTCACTCAGTAGCTTTACCAACACCTGTGCTAGGTTTAGACAAAAAAAGGAGGGGGGACGGGGTTGACCTCTGCTCCTTGAGATCTGATTGGCTGAAGCTGTAGTCATTTCCCATTTCAACACCGAGAGTCATCCTTTGTGGGGGAGGACAGATCTCAAGCACTGGCTCCCAGGAACCCAATGAGTGACCCTGGGGACTTCGTGGCACCAAGTGCAACCATCGATCAGAGAGGAAATGTGCAAAGGATTACTCAGGCGTGTGTGTTCACCAAGTCTTAAACCTCTGAGGGCTGCCTGACAGTGATGCAAACTCAAAGTGAAGTGTGGTTTGGGAAAATCACATCCAATAACAGTGTAACACAATCCCAGGGTTGTTTGAAATCCAGAGAGAGTTCCAGCTGCAGGAAAGTTGCCTCTCTCCATTTCTGTGGTGGTGGAGGGAGCTCCAAGGGAAGTCGCCTTGTCCACACATAGATCGGACGCCTGCATCCTCTTGCAAGCAGCAGGTTCGGCAATTGTAGCAGACACAGGACCATCCTTCACTCATCTATTCCCCCAAAAAATGGATTCTAAAAATGTCATTTATGACAAACTTCATGGGGCCATTTGTTTTCCATAATGTTCTTTAGAAAGTCTAAGTTATGGCACTATGCTACCAAAAAAAAAAAAAAAAAAACAGAAAAAGCATAGGTTTGAGGCCATTCTGCAATGAACTTTCTTGATGGAATGATTGATGTTCTCTGAGCCTCAGAGAGTGGTTCTGCAAGGACTGGAAGGCAACAAGAGAGGAATTTCAAGATTGGCCATGGGCCTCCATCAGGCTCAATCTTGCACAATTCTAGGGGACGGTCAACAGCATACTGTGTGTGAGTGATGACCTTGTGGAATTGTGCAACTCGATGCTTCCGACTGCCACTCACAGATGCAGGCACTGGGACTGACAGGTCCCCATGGGCAAATCTCTGATGGCTTCTAGAAGATTTTGTTTTGAGCTGGAAACCACAGGAAATCCGGTGGAGTCTAGAAAACCACCACACAATAGCAACAAGATTTGCAAAGAAAACATCTAAATTAGCAGCCATAAAAATAAAGCTCATGGCAAGACAAGCTCAAAGGGCAAAAGCGGGAAACAAACAAAAAATCAAAACCCTAAGAATGACAGCTCCCCAATCCAATAAGAAATCACCTTCAGAGAAAAAAAATAACCAAGAAAATAACGAGGTGTTTCTATAAGTTAGACATCAGAAAGACAAAAATATGGATAATAAGGCAAAGCTTCAAGAGTGAACATACAACTATCTTTCTTGCTGGTCTGGGACTTTCCCAGCTTGGGTGAGCTCCCACTTTGCAGGATGTTTGAACCATAGACACTTGATACATCACCCTTGCTTCCCAGGGACTGCATGAGCTGGAAGCTAGAATCAGCAGCTGGTGCTGAACCTCAAAGCCCAGGACAAAACTCACACATCTGAACTACTCATCTGAATGTCCACCTCAGCATGGCACCCGGGTTCTCTGTCCACTCCGCTGTGTTCTGGGGTGAGCACAGGCTCTTCTGATTCTTCCCATTGTCTCTCATCTTTGCTGCTGTGGTTTGTGCCCATCCCAAGCCGCCGCTAGCCTACCTCTGCCATCCCTTGGGATCACAGGAGCCTGGGTGCACCTCTGAGGGGTGTGCTGCAGCACAAGGAGCTTGGTGAGTTGCGCCACCACCTAGAGACTTCCTGGGACCTGGCTTCTCTTCAGCGTTCTACCAAATCTTGTGTAACAAGTGGGATGTCTTTGCCTTGCCAGGGAACCTGGCCTCCTCTCCATGGACCTCCACACTCACACGTACCTACCCTCAGCCTGTAGGAGAAGGTCTTCTCTTATTGGTGATGATCTTTCTCTTTTCTCAACAGGCTCATGTGAAACATAAAGGGAGAAAAGACCACTTCCCCATCACTTGTGTCCCGGTTCTACTAGAAGAGAACACCGGAGATGGGATCATTTTTGAACAAAATATTTAATCATCGTTAAACACTATACTTAGCACATACTTCTAGAGGCTGAGAAATCCAAGATCCCAATTTTGGCATGTTCTTGGCTTTCTGTTAGGGGTTCGGGCAGCATCATGTCATGGTAGGAAGCAGAAGGCTAAATAGGCATTCTGTGCAGAGGGGAGGAGGCATAACCAGGCCTGTAGTTCAGTGGGCTGAGTCAACACCTGTAATGACAGCATCTCATATCCTTATGTTGAAGTGCGTATTGCAGTCCCAACTGCTGTGTTTCCAATCTGTTTCAAATCCAGCTCCCTGCCTAGGAAAGCAGCAGAGGATGACCCAAGTACTTGGGCCTCTGCATCTACATGGGAGACCAAGCAGAAGTTCCTAATGTTGGTTTGGGCCTGGCCAAACCATGGGCATTATAATTCTTTGGGAAGATCTCTCTTTCTGGTCTCTCCTCTCTTTCAAATAAATACTAATAGAATGAGTGATTCTACCACAGCCAACCCCATCTCCATAGAAAAAGCATTCATAGTGTGTGACATATGTGACACTGCACATTCTCAAACACCCTGGGCAAGGCCAGCCCCCCAGAGGAGTTAAAACCTCAACATAAACTTCAGCAGCAAACAAACCACAGAGCAATCCCCAGTCCCCAAGGGTGGAAGCTGAGAGGGAGGGGGAGAATACCCCAAAACACAAACCACAGTGGTTAAACCCAACACCTCATCCTCCATTATTACTCATCAGTTTAGGGGGCCTCTTTCAGTGTCCACCCACGGACGCTGGCTTTCCCATGGGGCACCCCCCAGGGTCCCCCAAGTCTCACCTGTTTTGGCTCCTTCAACCACATGACAGTTCAGTGGTCCTTCCCTAGTTTGGAAAATCCAAGTCAAATGACCTTGAAAGGTCCCCCTTCCCCTTTTTTTTTTGCCCTGCTTTCCTCCTCTGGATGAGGGGACAGAAATTCTGCAGGCCCCTGTTGGATGGGGCTGGGAGGTTCATCTATTTTCCTGCTCTGCCACTTGCCATGTTCCCTTGGGTGACACTGATTAATTTACACAAACTTCACAAGCTACGAGAGGTTGAAAAGTTGGCTGAAGAGAAAAGCAGATTCAGATCCAGTAGTCTAACCCCCAAGGTCATGGCTAGTCTATTAATTTTCTCAAAACGTGTGCCACAGTCTCATACCTTGAAATAGTTGCTGGCGTTTTGTCAACTTTTTTCATTTCCAAGCATATCAGCTTCTCTCTCTCTCTCTTTTTCTCTTCCCTCTGTTACTCTCCCCATCTCTCTCATTAAAAATATTTCCTGTGGCTTGTCGATTGGTAAATGTGTTTTTCAGGAAATTCATCCCTAACACTTAATTTGTCTCTCTTGCCAGCTGATTTATTTATATTTCTTTCTTACGTCACGGTTCTGTGAAGCAGCATCTCTGTCTCATTGTGAGGCTTCTAGCCCCATTATTCTTTATTGTTGTTAGGGAAATCGCCATGTAAAGAAATCACTTACTCCCCTGAGAATGGCCTGGCCTGAGTCCACACCCTTGGAGTATGTGGATTTTAATTGTTTTCTGAAACCCTCTCTTACTTTCTTTTAATTTCCTCCCTGCCTTGTGGATACTTAGGAGACTATTTTTAGATTCTGTGTGGTTAGGTTTTACTTTTAGGTTTTGCTGTTGCTGGTTGTTTCCAATTTTATTGTTTGAGGTATGGAATGCAGAGCCTATAATGGAAGAGTTTTTGTTTGTTTAGGGGTTTTCCTGGCAAGCACTGAGAACAGCATTGGCTTCTAGAAGGCTCCTCTGAGCACACTTAATCCCTCACAGAGCCCCTTTGCTTGGGCATCTATGGCTCTGCCCATGCCGGCTGGCAAAGACACTGTTCCTCATGGGTTTCTCCCAGTTGCATTGAGCTTTCACAGCACCTCAGCTGCGAGTGACCAGTCCCATGTGCGGGACTACAGCCACAGCAACTTGGATCCCTCTACAGCCAGAGGAAGTGGAAGCATCCGGGTCAGGCGTGATAGGGCTACCAGGTTGTCAGTCAGTGCTCTGCTGCGATGACAAAATGCTTCAGATCTAGTAGTTTATCAACAACAGCAGTATCTTGGGCTCATGAGTCTAGAAGCTGGGAATCTCAACAACATCAACACTGGCATCAGAGGAGGGCCTGTGGCATCTTATAGTAGAAGGGCAAGGGACAGTGGGACACACCTTTCTGATAAATTCAATCTCACAGTCACAAACCCATGCTTGTGATAAAAACAGGAATCGGCCCTCTAGAGCAGGTCTCTTGTGACCTGACAGCCTCTCGTTAGGCTCCGCCTGCCATGGCTGTGGCCGAGACTGATAGTCTCTACTTTGTGAACCTCCGGAACATTACGACACACCTGGTAGACCCCGGGGGAAATTCAAGGGGCAGAGGCTGATGGGGACCCAGCTTACATAGGCTCCAAATGATCGGACAGATATGCTTTGGATTCGTGAAGATGAGTAAGAGCCAAGAGCATTCAGCTTTTGATCACTCATTGACAAGTTACTTACATAATGATGTATCAACATGTTCATGTTAAATCTATAATGTCCATCACACACATTTCTGACTACCGCTTAAACACCACGCTCAGCCCACTAGGAAGTGGACCATATAGACCTTGTATCTCTTGCAGACTCATTCTTCAAACTGAAGTATATTGTCACTTCTACCTGCAGTTCCCACGTAAGCGCAGTTTCCAGCACAGGGAAAACTTAGCGTTTCCTTCATTTACTTTGCTACTCTGTGCACATCACCTGACATGGGAGATCTTCCTTCTTCCCATCCATTAACAGGAATGAATGATCTACTTCTCCTGGCTCTACTTAGCACTAAGCTGGAGGAGACCAAAGAGCAGAGAACACATCACCTACAGCCTCAAGCATTGTGGTAGAGGTGTTAATACTTAGTGTCATGCAGCATAGAAATCTGCTGTCAGAACTGATCAGGCCATTTGGCAGGTAACTTCAGCTATTCTGAAAGAAACCCCAGCAACAACAGGAGGTCTGCAAACTCAAGCTACAAAGTCAAAAGCATTTCTCAGTCCTGCCCCATCCAATGGTTTCCTTTATGAGACATGCAATCCAAAAGTCCCAACATGCAGTAGACTGAGTCAAGGAAGGCATGCCTTGTCCTCGCGTCTGTTGAAACCCTTCTGAACTTGGAGTTCTGGCCCTTTTTCAGACTTTAGGAATCAGAGCTCGCTCAATGTATTTCAAAATCAAGAGGAACTCTGCAAGGAAGCTTTTTTGCCGAATCCAATGCATTTTTTCAAAACAATCTTAAAAGGAGCTGTGGGCCCTGAGCCAGCTGAGCTCCAGCTCTTTAACGTTGCTTTTAGCAGGTCAAGCTTGTCGATTCAATTATTTAGTACATTTGCTGTGTTTTTCTTCTACGAAAATTCTCTTAGAATGTACAGGAAGAGGGAAAGGGCAGTACCATTTTATGGTCTGTCCCTTGCAAAGGATAACAATCCACTAATGGACTGTAGGGACATTTGGCTTCAAGTGCCAGCCCTGAAGAGCCCAGGGTCTGAAAAGAGCTCAGAGAGAGGTGCCCAGGCTGAACTGGGCACTCACACTGGGCAAGCTGGGGTCAGTAGGCTTCCGTCTCCCTGAGGCTGCGTCCTCAGGACAGAGTGTGACTCTTCCCCGAAGCAGTCAAGCACTTCTCAGTATTATTGCACTAAAGATTAAGATTCCAGCATGCATGGACTCTGGGACACACTGAGCACAGCCTTGGCATCATGGAGGGTTGTCCCTTTGCACAATGAAGGGGGCGAGGCCCTGTGGGAAGAAGGATTCTCCAGCACCAGAGGAGGCACGGTCAGCCCTGGAGCTGGACTTGGAAGTGTTCCTGGCCAGGGAGAGGCAACTACTGACCCTGAGCAGCAGTAGGGAGTGTGTCTCTCTGCTGGAGCAGACAGCCAGTCCTGAGAGTGCTGGAAGAACAAAGTCCCACTTACTAGCTGCCACTGGTATGGCCCCATGGAATATAAGGAAGACAGAAGCTGTATACTCAGAAGAAGCAGTGTTCCACACAGAGTAGGACTGAGTGAGCGGGTTCCTGATCTCAGGGTAGCCTGAGGCTTCACCACCTGCCTTTACCTGGCGTCCAACAGCATCTCCCTCTCCAATGAAGACAAGCTGGCTGTTCAGCTGGGTATGCCATTGGGTGAACTCACTGACAATCACACAGAATGTGTCACCGAGGATGAGCTGAGCTTGTGACAGCTAACAGTGCTACTTCTGGTGGCATAGGTCCAGAAGGAGCAGGAAATGCAGTGGTGGTGAGAAGAGCACCTCTGGCTGGCCAGGGAGAGCATTGACCAGCATGTACTGTACTCATCTATTCTGCAGACCCTCCCCCCATTATCCCTGGTGTCCAGCAGATACAGAACCTCAACAGCTTCTGGGAAGCCAAGGAGTGGTGTAGCCTGCCTCCAGAGACCAGGGACCTGGCCACCACTCACTCCCCTCCTGATGCTCAGGATGGGAAATGGCCTGGCTGGGTCCATCTCCTTGCCTTTGCACCAATTCTGCACAGCCTCATTGGCACCTTCAGGGCCACAGAAGGGCACAGAGGTTCTCATGCAACCGGGTACCCTGCCCTCACTGGGGGAGAGGATGGGTTTCCAGCAGGACACTCTGCAGGGCCAGGAGCTGTAGGCTGCTTTGGTGACCCTGTGATGCTGGGCAGCCCCAGTGTGGACACTGTTCATGGCACTGGAACCACCAGGGAAACCTCCTGCTCAGGGTAAATAACAACAAAATCGCTTTGATTTCCCTTGTCCTGCAGCCGGGCAAACAGAATGCCTGCCTCGCGTATTATTAGCTTTCCATTTGAATACACATGAAAACCACACAGTCTTGACAAGGCTCCATAAAACAGTCCACAGATCCCAAACAAAAGTGCTTTCAAATGACAGAGGCGTGATTGAAAAGTGTGCTGAGGATAACCACACTTCATTAAATCCACAGCTCAACCCGAGGCAGAGGGGGCGGCAGGAGGGCCAACAGCTTTCCCCTTCCACCACGAGGGAGGCAGAGCCCCAGTAGCCCAGGTTGGAACAAAGAGCCCATTAGAGGGCAGGATCTTGGGGGAGGGGGTCACCATAGTGGTAGCCCTGGGCCCCTTAAAAAGAAGCCCAAAGATCCCTCCGGAAGCTGAAAGCTAGTCATAGGAGGCATCAGGGAATAAGCCACAGCATGCCAGGCCTTGCAGGCATTGTGCTGAAGTGCCAGGGAGCTGTGGCTGCAAGAGAAGGACATGTCTGGGACCTTGTTATAATGCCAAGTTAAGGAGCATTGGGAATCCATTTCACACACAGCACCTCTGGCTTCTGACTTCATTATGTGTCCCCATGGGAAATTGAGTGGTCTTCTGGGTAGGGTGGAAGGAAGTGCGCACATTTATTGTATTTGCAGGTACATACCCGAGGCCAGGTGATCTATAAAGAAAATGCAAATTATCTTGTGGTTCTGGGATTGGAAAGACCATGAACTTGGAAGTGGCATCTACTTGATGTCTAGGGTGGAATCTCTTGGTGAGATAACAGAACAAGCTGCTGGCTTCAGTTCTTCCTGATGCCATTGCGGGGGTCCCACACTCACAGCCTCCCCTAATCCCAGGTGCCTCTCCTAGTCCCAACTCCCAAAGACCATGCAGTTATGAACTTAGGGGTCAAATTGCCAACACCAAAACTTCTGTTAGTCACATTCTCCATCGATCACAGATCTGAGCCAATTTCTTAGAGCAGTAAGAATAATGAAAACACAAAGAGCTATGTTTTGCTGAAAGAAGAACCCACATGGCAAGGAGTGTCGGGCACAGCCAGCCTTGTATCATGTTGGCTTGCCATGAAAACGATTGAGAATGCCATCCCATTGCACCGTCACAATCATCAACACAGGCAGATGCTTCTGGAAATCTGAATTAACAGATAAAGAAAATGAGTCTCCAAAACTGTCGGAATGGGCCCAAGGTCAGCAGGCTGGGCTCATCCTGGAGCCTCTGATCACCTTGGCATAGAGAGGGGGAGTAAGCAGAACTTGGGGAGTGGACAGGGGAAGATGGACTGCATCCTCCAGCTGACCCAGGAAGAGAACTCCAGGATCCACTGATAATGCCTCCTTGGGGTTCAGACGCAGAAGGGGCCATGCCAGTGGTGGCTTCAGAGAAACTCGCTCTCCTGGCAGATAAGGCTGGGGGTAGTGTGCAAGCTCGGTACAAACCCTGCTTGCCTCTGCCCACTGGGCCTTCTTCCAGGTGCTCCCTCTGGATGCGGTTTAGGCTGGCGCTGACCTGGCAATGTGATACCGGACTGAACCATCAACACCGCTGTTTGGTAATGGACAAAGATAGTCCAGTGGCAGCAAGGCCATGTGGTTTGACCTAGCACAAATGTTCATTATTATTGAGAGTGGCTGCACTGGAAACTGGGTTTGACATGAGGAATAAACACACGTAAAAGACTTAAACAGTGGCTGACACATTGCAAGAACTCAGCACCCACTGATCATTGATCGATGTTGTCACCGAGCAAGCAATGCTGACCTCCCTTCGGTATTGTGGAAAGCTGAACTGAAACTGTCACAAAGAGGTCATGGGCTCCGGGCTGTGCTTGTTCCATCTCTCCTCCTGTCACGTTTGGTAGTGCAATGGCCATGAAGTTGGGACAAACACAACTCTATCTCAAGATTTGTCCCATTCTTTCTAGCTCACTCACTTAACAAAAATTGAGTTGGAGTCTGGAGGCACAAAGCTAACACGGGCCTAGTGGATGGGTCTATGCAACACTCATCTGAGCTCCACTCAGCGATGGGGCCAGAGGGGCTCAGCAGGAGAGGCCCACGCAGGAAGGGTGTTGGGATTGGGATGACTCCTCCCTGATGCTGAGAGAGGACACCCCAGGGAGGGGTGTCATGGACCACTGCAGTGAGAGACTTCAAGGCGCTCAGCACTGACCCGAACACACCAGTGTTATTCATCCACTCCATGGTTAGTGACCTGGGGATTGTGTCTGGTTTAGGGCAATGGTGTGAAGCTATTACCCTTGCACATTTATTTCTGCAGACATAAACAACATGCCTCACATTGCCATACGTCCCTAGATGTATGTTTTTTCAGTGTGCTATATTTGATACTGAAATGATCAAAACCAGGGGCCTGTGTGGATGCTCAGCAAGCCAATCCTCCACGTGCAGCACCAGCATTTCGTACGGGTGCTGGTTCAAGTCCCGGCTGCTCCACTTCTAATTCAGTTCCCTGCCTATGGCCTGGGAAAGCAACAGAGGGTGGCTGAAATGCCTGGGCCCCTGCACACATGTGGGAGACCCAGAAGAAGCTCCTGACTCCTGGCTTCTGGTTTCAGATCAGCTTCAGCTACAGGCACAGCAGCCATTTAGGGAGAGGACCAGCAGATGGAAGACCTGTCTCTCCCTCTCTCTCTCTCTGTGCACATGAGTATCCTCTACCTTTCAAAAAAAATGTTTTATTGTTCTTTGATACAATTTAGTGGGGATTGGGCTATCCCCTCCCCCACCCCCAATTCTCTTCCCTCCACTCTGTTGTCCCTTCTAGCTTCATAATGTGTGTCCATCTTGAATTTTCCCAAGTCCATCATGCTTCCTCTGGAGTGTCTCCCAGCCTTGTAGGAGAATAACTTTTCGTTGTAGGTTAATTCTTGTATCCTGGGGCTCTAATGTAGATACAGTGAGGATTAAGTCTTCGTTGTTTATGGGCAGTACCAATAACAGTGTTAGAGGGACACTGACTCTCTCAGGTGGTTAGAAACAATCAACCTCTTGCGGATGGCTGATCAATGAATTACCTCACAAGTTCTTGTTACATTAGGTACAGATAAGTATGAAGTAACATTGATTAATACAGAGTAAGATTCACATATGATATCTCTAGATTTGATGTCATATTATATTATATTAAAGCAAACATATGATAATATCTGACCTTTTGGGATTGGCTCATTTCCTCTAGCGTAATGGTCTCTAGTTTGGCCCATTTATTCACAAAGTAATGCATTTCATTTTTTTTTAATTGCCAAGTAGTATTCCATGGTGTAGATGAACCACAGTTTCTTTATCCAGTCCTCTGTTGATGGGCATTTAGGTTGCTTCCATGTTCTTGTGATTTAGGGCCCAGCGCGGGGACCTAGAGGCTAAAGTCCTCACCTTGAATGCACCAGGATCCCATATGGGTGCCTGTTCTAATCTCAGCAGCCCCACTTCCCATCCAGCTCCCTGCTTGTGGCCTGGGAAGGCAGTTGAGTATGGCCCAAAGCCTTAGGACCCTGCACCCATGTGTGAGACCTGGAGGAAGTTCCTGGCTCCTGGTTTCAGATCAGTGCAGCACTGGCCGTTGCAGTCACTTGCGGAGTGAATCATCGGATGGAAGATTTTCCTCTCTGTCTCTTCTCCTCTCTGTATATCTGACTTTGCAATAAAAAATAAATAAATCTTTTAAAATGTATTTTAAAAATTATCCAAACCGCATTCAATGGGAACCTCTTAAAATCGGTTCCTGCATGTCTTTGACGCATTTCCCTTACGTAGTTTCCTTTCTGGCATAACGATGGAATGGGGCTCATCGTGGGGACTCCCTCCATGGGGTTACTATGAGAATTACAAGGAACAACGTTTGAGTGCCAGGAACACAGTGTCGCCCCTGCAAAACACTCCACGTGCACTCACAGGAGAGGCACTTGCTAGAGGTTTCTTTGGTTTCCTGGCATTGCATTTTCTTCTAGAATTTCGTCTTCCTCTTTGAGCTCTCACTCGCCTTTCCTCGCTTCACCCTTCAGACTTTTGCACATTTCTGCTTGTCAGAGGCCTTACCATTTCTGAATCCTGGCCCGCTTGAGATGGACAACACTGCTTAGGCATTCTATGTGTTGAAGCTGCCTGACAAATTTCACATACATGTGGAGGTTTGCTTTCTTGTTCTGTGAGCTACACTTTGGAGGCTGTGTTTTCCAGTGCATTTGCAAAAGAAGGCTCAAGTTGGCCCAGGGCATCACTGCCAAGAGAGCCAGCTGCTCATTCTCTTAGAGCACTGATGGGGTCCTTGAGCCCAGGTCCCACCACCTCCCCCAGCTGGGAAAATGCCTAGATTCACAAGTCCTGCCACCCAGTTCAGTCAGGGATTTGCAGACATCCTGAGAGTCTACCCTTGGTGAGTGCCTTTCCTGCTGCAGTTCCCACAGATCACATCTGAAACCCCAGTACCAGTACCGAGGAGGCAGAAAATTCACCCTTACTAGACATCTTCAGGGAGATGTGTTCTTCTGAGCACAAGTTAGGCCATGAAACAAGGCCCAGCACATTTTTACAAATCAAAAGCATGTTGGCTTCTCTGACCATGATGGAAAATATTAGAAATGAACAAGATGAACCATCAAACCTTTATAAATATGTGGGAGCTAACCACATGTTTTTGAGTGACCAATAGGTCAACATGTAAAAGGGAAAATGTTTAGATTTCATGAAACAAATAGAATTGAAAATAAGAGCACACCCAAAACCCATGGGATACGGAAACAGCAGTATTAACAGGGAAGTTTTGGGCCCGGCGCGGTGGCGCAAGTGGTTAAGTCCTCGCCTTGCACGCCCGGGATCCCATATGGGCGCCGGTTCTAATCCCGGCAGCCCCGCTTCCCATCCAGCTCCCTGCCTGTGGCCTGGGAAGGCAGTTGAGGACGGCCCAAAGCTTTGGGACCCTGCACCCGCGTGGGAGACCCGGAAGAGGCTCCTGGCTTCGGATCGGCATAGTATCGACCCGTTGCGGCTCACTTGGGGAGTGAATCATCGGATGGAAGATCTTCCTCTCTGTATCTCCTCTCTGTATATCCGCCTTTCCAATGAAAAAATAATAAAAATAAATCTTTAAAAAAAAAAAAAAAAAAAAAACAGGGAAGTTTAGAGCAGTAAAATCCTACATCAAAATAGTAGAGAGACTTCAAATAAAAAATGATGCAACCCAAGAAACTAGAAAAGCAACAACAAACCAAACCCCAAATTAGGAGAAGAAAAGAAATAATAAGGATGAGAGCAGAAATAAATGAAATTAAGGCTACAGTAACACACAAAAGATCAATGAAACGCAAAGTGGGCTTTTGGAAAAGATAAACAAAATCAACACACATCAGATAGACTAAAAAAAAAAGAAATACTCGCATAAATACAATTATAGATGAAAAGTGAAACAGTGCAAGTCATAACAGAGAAATACAAAGAGTCATTATGGACTGTGATGAACAACTTACACACACACACTGGGAGCCCTGTAAGAACTGGGAAAATTTTCAGACACAGGTAGCTTAGCAAGATCAAACCAAGAATGAACGCACCAATAGCCAGCAGTACATGTGAATCAGCAACAGAAACAAAGAATCCCAACAGAGAAGAAATACCCTGCTGAATTTTATAAAATTTTGAAGAACACCAATTCTACTCAAACTATTGCAACAAATTAATTTGAAGAAAATTCTTAAGCTCGTTCTGTGAAACCAAGTTCATTTTGATTCCAAAACCCGAGAAATACAGCAGCAGCAACAACTCAAAACTGCACATCGGCATTCCCAATGCACACGCACGCAAAGTTCTCAACCAGCACCAGCAAATGACCCAGCAGTGCATTGAGAAGATGATTCATGGTGATCCAGTGGGATTCTCCCCAGGTGAACAAGCAGGAATCAGTGTTCGCAAACTGATGAACATGAGACATCACTGCAACAGAATACAGGATAAAGACAGATGATCATCTCAATAGATGCAGAGAAAGCATTTGACAAAATTCAAATTCCTCCCTGATTAAAAAAAAAGAAAGACTACCAGCACATCAGGAAGAAAGGAGCACAAAGACCCCATCTCAATTAAGACCACTTATGGCAAACCCCAGCCTGCATTGTATTGAATAGATGGAAGTTGAGAGCATTTCCTCTAAGACCTGGAGCAAGACAAGGATGCTTTCACTGCTTTGATTAACTGTAGTACCAAAAAATCCTTGCTGGAAACATTAAGCACAAGAGAGAAATGAAGGGCATCCAGCCTGGGCAGGAGGAAGTCAGATTGTCCCTACGTGTAGATGTCATGATTTGATGTACAGAAAACCCTAATGATGACATCGCCAGTGAACGGAAGACAGGCAGCTGGCCCTGACATCCTGCACCACCGATCTGGCAGGGAGATGGCCCCCCAAAAATAAGCTGAGGTGTTCCTGGGAAGGGAAAGTGGATGTTGGTGTGAAAGGACACATCAAGATGTACGACAAGAAAAAACGAGTGTCTCTGGGAAGCCAGGGTCACTGTGCAGCAGAGGGGCCTGTGGGATGCGCGAGGGTTCTTCCAAAAGCACGCGGACAGCAGGAACTATGCACAAATATGCATGGATTTCAAACATTTTCGCCCCAAGATAGACAATCTTTGAAGTTGCTTCATATATGGGAAGGGGATGAGCACAGAAGCTTTGGAAGGTCCTAGAAGCATCCCCTGTGCGGCAGCGGCTTTAAGCCACTCAAACCCCAAAGCACAGATGGAATTGTTATCCTCTGAGAGGAGAGAGCAACCTCACCCAGTTGACGAGATGCACACACAGCTGCAGGCTACTAGCTGAATCATTCATGCATCAATAGGAAATTCACACTATACAAATATTTAGAGATGTGGTTTTTAATTTTATTTTTTATATTTTTCCTTAATATTATTATTGTCATATTATTATCATTTTATGATACAGTTCCATAGGCCGTGAGATATTCCCTACACCCTCCCTTAATTCCCCCTCCCACTGAGTTCTCCCATATCATTACAACAGCCTAGTTCCTCATAAACAGTCATAAGTCTGTCAGAAAATGGCAGAGAGTCCAGCATCCTACTGTCAAGACACATCCAACAGGTTCACTGGGAGTCCATCCTCGATCTGAAAGTAGAGATGCACACTGCACCGTGTCCTCACTTCTGGACATGTCAGTCTCCCCTACACAGTCATTAAAAATCTCCAAGTGAAAAGTCACTACAAAACCAACAACAGAAAAAAAAAATAGAAATTTACAATGTCATGAAGTTAAATACCATGACAGCAGATATGAAGGTCTCCATTACACAGTTACTATGCATCCCCTTAAATGGAAAGTCACAAAGCAAAATCAACAACAGGAAGAAAAAACAGAAACTTATTTTTTTTCTTTTTCTTTAAGATTTATTTATTTATTTATTCTTTAAGGATCCAAAGATTCACTCCCCAAGTGGCTACAATGGCCAGTTCTGAACTGATCTGAAGCCAGGAGCCAGGAACCAGGAGCCTCTTGCAGGTCTCCCACACGGGTGCAGGGTCCCAAAGCTTTGGGCCATGCTCAACTGCCTTCCCAGACCACAAGCAGGGAGCTGGATGGGAATTATGCAGAAATTAGGACCGGCACATAAGGGAGAGCTGGGATTAGGACTGGCACCCATGTGGGATCCCAGCATGTGCAAGAGAAGAGGCTATGCTGGTCTTACAGGGTGCACTGGCTCAACAGAGGGTGGGATAAGGGACTGGGGAGTGGCTGCTCACCTTGACACTTGTTAAGGACACGAGTTGGAGGGGTGGTCCTACCTTGAAGGACCCCTAGTGGGGATCACAGGATGTGGCTGTGGAGAGGAAGGCAGGAAGGGAAGAGGAGGATCTGCATCGTGTCTGAGGGAACCATGCCCTACCATCCCACCACTGGCTACTCTATCTGCACCCCTACAGTTTAAATGTTAATCTGAACGTTCTCTGAAGGCTTGGTCTCCAGGGTGCGGTTACTGAGAGGCAGTAGAACCAGGAGGAGCTGTGTCCAGTGACAAGCCCTCAGCTCATTGGGGATGTGCCCTCACAGGGTGGTTCTTACATGATCAGGTGACTTCTCGAACGATCCCATCAGTTCTCAGGAGCTCTGGTCAGTTCTCACGAGATGGGGTGTTATGGAAGCCTGACATGGCAGCCCTACAGTGCTTGGGCTTCCTGTACTGCCCTGGTACCATTCTTCACCTATGCTCTGCCTTCCCCTTTGGTCCTTTACCAAATCCTAGGTCATGCTGCGTGAACACCAGAACTCTGGGATGAATCACTTTTCATCCACAATTTACTGTGGTTATTTTGTTATAGTCAAAAAGATTGACTAATCCACCGGTCATACCCCAGAGGCAGAGGGATGAAGTTGACTTTGTTGGACGCCCTGCTGAGTCTTCCTGTTGCTGAGGAAGCTGATGGCTCTAAGACCATCCAGCAGGGCTTAGATCTGCCCCCAACCCACACCTGGCTACCAGGCTGTCCTGTCCAGCTGTCTCCTGCACCTGCCCATCTCCCTCTTTCCCTATGACAACTCCTTTCTTCCCTCTGCACAGCCGGCTCCTAGAGTTCAGCAAGCACATCATAGATGGGTCAGCTCTGTTCAGCCTAGCCCAGGAAGCCAGGGAAGTGGCTGCCTTTGAGAGATTCCAAGGGCCTGCTGCGTTTTTCTCTGCGAACACCAGTGGGCAAGGTGCTTGGCAAAATTGTAGCCTGGGTTGAGAATGAAGCTGGGCAACCTGCCAACCATCCAGCCTGGTGTCAGAACCCTGTCCAAGCTTTCCAGGAAGCAAACAGTGGCCATGGAGCCTTCTTCTGGCCCCCTTGGAAGAGAGACTGGAGTGAAGAGAGGCGTACTCCCACCATACACACACAAACACACACATTCTCAAACACATGTCTGTTTCTGAGTGTGCATGTGGTGGGGACATGGCTGGGATGACCAGAGGTGCAGTGAGCAGGACAGGGGGTGGGTGGAGCTGTGAACCACCCCTGCTCCACTGGACAAGCCAAGGAATGAGCTTCACTATTACACTGAGACAGAGCTTAGAGCATCCACACCCAGTACCCGTGGCCAAGGAGAGAATCTACTGCAGGGACACCTGCGGGCCTGGCAAGCCACTGAAGGAGGACCATGAGGTTACAGGCAGTTGCTCCTGTCCTCCCCAAACTCGTCCGACGGTACCAAAAGCAGAAACTGGTCTCCCACCCTCCTCCAGGAGATTCATTCCTTTCTCAGACACGTAGCTGCTCATAAGTGGCCCGCTCTTGGCTATCAGAGCATCACTCCAATAAGCCCATGGAGCCAATCCAGCAGAGCTGCCCAACCAAGGACCTGCTCAATGACCTCTGGCTCATCCAGGAGCCAGAGACCTGTCTTGAGCTTATATGTCCTGCCACCCCACCCCATCTCGCCATCATCTATCTGAGAGAAACCAGAAAGGATGGCATAGGGAACCTTGTCAGTATTCACATCTCAGTGTGCATTCACTTGCCAGTCCCTACTGAGTACCCAGTTACTGGGCAAACCTTACCAACCCACCAGTTGCCACACTGAGCCAGCAGGGTGCTGGGGTGGGCTCAGAGGGATTTAAAAGAGCGTCCAGAGAAAGGAGATCACATGGATTCAAGCTGGGAGGACGGACACACTCTGACAGACAGATGTAGGATGTTGGAGAGATGGGGAGAGCAAGAGCGCAAGCAGGGAGTAGGAAAGTATCCGGCTCGTAGTGACGGTGGTTAGGCCCCAGGGCACACACCTGTGGGAGATGATCCTGCCACAGACTTCAGGCAGCCCAGAGATACTGAGCTAAGCTGGCACGTGATCAGCACCTGCGGACGGAGGGAGGTTGTCTGCGGTGGCACAGGGTCCTTCGGAGCACAGGCACTGCAGCAGGTGACCGAGTGCGGAGGTGACAGGAGGTCAGGGGAGTGAGTGTGACAGGCCAAGCTGCAGGCAGACCCTTTCAGCACCCATGGCTGCCACTGAGCAAGGCCCAGGGGAACCAGGGCAGGCTGGGCCAGGGGCTCTGGCATCATCTTCTCTACCCAACCTCAAGCCTGGTCCCTGCGCACCTTGTTGCCACCTAGCTCCAAAGCACGACTGCTAGAACAGCAAAGCTCTTCCCTGCTGCAGGAATCGCTTCAGCTCCCTTGGAAGCGGCCAGGCCCACAGCGAGGATAAAGGAGAAACACTTTCATGTACCGAGCTGGCCTCCAGGCGCAAGTGCCGGTGGTGTCTGCGGCTCCACGCCAGCCTCCAGCTGGACCCGCGCGGCCTGTGCGGTCGCCCTGCCGCTGGGAAGGGCACAGCGAGCCTGGGCAGGCCCAGCTGCAGCCTCGCCACGCTCAGCTCTTCACGCTCCAGTGAGATTTCTCAATCGCCTGTAACTTCCTTTTCAGAAATCCTACTTGGCCTCCGAGTTACAGAAGATTGTTCTCCTTGGGGACTGCAGAGATGTTCAAAGTGTGCCTCCTAGAGATGACCGGAATTTGCTGAAAGTGTTGGAAAAAAAAAAAAAGAAAAAAAAGCTCAGAGGCATGATAATACTGTTATTGTCCTTGATTCTCAAATGCAAAAATTAAAATCCTCAGACATAGAGCAATTTTTGCAAAATACACTCTCTTTGAGGTTGAGCGCCACCCCCAAGAGGGTACTGGTCAGCATGGAATGAAGAGACCCACAAGGCAAGGATTATAAGAGAGGATTATCAAGGCTTTGAGATCACTCCAAGTCTCTCAACTTGCTCAAGATCATGCAGACCTTAACATGGGAGAGGCCGGGAGATGCATGCATGAATAGAATCTGTGATATAATTTATGATTTTTTTTTAAAGGAATCCTTCAAGGAAGGCATGGAAGGGTAACAGTGCTGGGGGCAGACAATGCAGGGGGTGGGTAATGCAGGGGTTGGGGTGGGAGGACCCCCTGAGGAGGTCTGCTGGAGGTCTGGAAGAGATACACAGAGCGGAGAAGGAAATAATTGGGGAGAGGATGAAGGGCAGGGGTGAAGGACCCGGCTCTTCTGGGGTCAGAGTCAGCAATGTGCCTGGTAGCAAGTTCTGTGGCCATGCAGTCTCCTCCCTTGAAGTGTGAAAGCAGCATCAGGAATATCTGAATGACTGTCAGGCTGTGCTCAAATAAAACTTCATTGACAACGATAAGCAGAGGGCCAGATTCAGAGGGAGGGCTATAGCTGGCAGGCCACTTTTCTGAAGTCTCTCTCTCTCTCTCTTTAACAAAAATCTATTTATCCTCATGCACTCAAAGGCAGAGAGAAAGCGAGAGCTCTTGCACCTGTACCCTCCAATACCTCACGACAGTCAGGGCTGAGCCAGGCCAAAGCTGGGATCCAAGAACTCCCCATCTGGATTTCTCAAGTAGGCAGTGGGAGCCCAAACATTAGAGCCATCATCTGCTGCCTCGCAGGACGCACTAGCAGGAGATGTAACTGGAAAAAGAGGTGATGGGACTCAAACCAGCCCTCCGATCTGAAATGCTGGCATCCCGAGTGGCAGCCCAACCCACTGTGCCACCCCATTGTGCACCTCAGGACTTTCATTGTTAGCAGGAGAGAAAGCCACAGCAGGGTTTGGAGCCTAGCAGTCAAATGATATGATTTGTGTCTTAGAAGGACCTGCAGGGGAAGCAAGGAGCCAGGTAGACCAGTTGGAGGCTGTCCAAGATTGCTGAAGCATGGACTTAATGTGTTTGTGGTGATGATCCACAGGTCTCCCACTTGTGCCTTCAGATCTTCCCCTGACCTGGGACCCCGATGGGATTTTACTTCCCACATCTGTGCATCTACCTGTGGATATGTGATTCATATCAACCACTAAAATAGGAGCAGCAGAAACTCTTAAGCATCAGTACAAAATTCGCTCTTTCTTTTCCTCACTATGGTGATATTACAAATCCTGGAACTCTGACAGCCTGAAGGAAGCCAACACAGAGCATGACCCCCCAATGAACTGCAATGCACATGCATAAACTTCAGCTCCCTGGGGTCACTAGGAGACAGGAGTCGCTTGCCTCCCAGGCGTAACCCAGCTCATTAGGGACCGACCCAGTGGTTGGCTAGGAGATGGCAGAAATGAGCACAATGGTGAGCATACATTTCCAAGCTGATGCTTCACAGGGACTCGCTGATGAATTGGTGATAGGGTGTGTTTTAGCGCAAGGGAGATGGACATGATTCCTTGGGAATTTGGCCCCGAGCAACTGAGTGAACCATGGCAACAAACCACAAGAAGCAGAGAGCTGGGCTGGGTTGGGAGCTCCCAGCTGTTCACAGGATGATCCAAGTGCAAACCTTGGCCCATCACATACTAGCTGTGTAACTCAGGCAACGTCACTGGTTTGCTTGTGTTATGTTCTCTCGGGTGCACGGTTGGGGTAAAAGGAGTGTGTAGGGACTGCCCCTCATCTTAACCATGGTTTCCGTTCAAGTGTGAACGAGAAGGGCGAGTACAGTACACGACGTTTCCAGGGACAGGCCCGTGTCCCTAGGGGAGTGCCCAGTGTGAATCCTGGCTCCTCTGCTTCTGGCCCAGCTTCCTGATCACGTGAACTCTGGGACGGAGTAGGTGATGGCTCAAGTGCTTGGGCCCCTACCTTCCACACAGAACACCCGCATGGAGCGCCAGCCTCCTGCTCTAAGCTGCTCCATCCCTCCCTGGCTGGTTATATGCTTATAGACCTTTGTGGGGGTTGAACCTGAGCATAGGAGGTCACCTCCCTGTCTCTCTCCCTTTCAAGTACAATTTTTGAAAAGATATTTTGAGAAAGATACTGAGAGGTCACATCGGCATAATCTCATTATGCCATGTCTTTACAATTATTCTGTCATATTAGTAGCTATGGTTGTGTGTGTGTGTGTGTGTGTGTGTGTGTGTGTGTGTGTGTGTGTCTGTAAGCATTCTCAGTTTCCATAAGGAATTGAAGGTTTGGTTCTAGTACCAACCCCCCCCCCCACCAGGATACCAGAATTTACAGATGCTCAAATCCCTCAAAGAAAATGGGATTGCATTTACATCAAACCTACACAATTCTCCTGTGTACCTTAAATCATCTCTATATTATTTATAATATCTAATACCAACATAAATCTATGCTCACAGTTGCTCTACTGATTTATTTAAAGGATAATGACAAGGAAAAAAAAACCCTGTGTGTGTTCAGTCTCATCTTCATTCTTCTGTAGATTTCCCCATCTGTGGGGTTGTCTGATTCCGTGGATTTGAATCCTGAGGATAAAGAGGGCTGCCCGTGTGTTGTCTGTGACTTTAGACAGCCGCTGGGGGAGGGTGTCAGAATGGATGTGCCTCACCTCACTCTGCATCCCAGAGCCGGCAGGGAGCTGACGGAGTGTGCAAACTGCCCAGCCCAGACCCCAGTGCAGAGGGGTCAGCTGTGATCAGCCCCTCCAAAGTGCATGTCTTCCAAGCTTCCATTCTCTGTGTTTGGTCATGACCAGATAGCCTGAAAAGTGACTTATCTGGAAATGTAGGGCTGCCAACAGGGTCCTTGCCTAGCACAGGTCTTTGTTGCTCCTCCCTGCAACCTTTAGTGACCTCAGGCTGAGCTCTTCCGGGCTGGGGCCTGTTCATTGTGCACAGAGGACCCAGCCCTGCTTCTGTTTGCTCTGTCCAACTCCAGACCAGCATTGGGGGGGGAGGGGGCGAGCATCCTTTCCACATCCACCCAGGATGAGAAGACATCCATGCTGGCCTGGCTGCCACTGCCTCCTTCTGACTCTGAATATGCCTTCGCCAGCGTGCAAGTGGAATCGCTCCTGGAGTCCTAGAACATTCTAAAATACTCTAGACCACTATCACTCATCAGTTGCATCCATATGATTATTGGAAAGATTAAAAACACCAGCACATGTTTGGTACATCGGTCCTCACGAGCTGAACTCAGTGCCTACTCCTCAGAGGCCAGGATGATGGACTTGGAGGGTTTTGCAGCCCCCAACCCCAAGCTACAGGAAGCAGCTGAGTACTTGTCCTTGCTAGGGTTGGCCCAGATTCAACAAGTGGTTAATGCAGGAGCACAAAGGTCTGGCCCCAACTACTGGCCCGGAGCCTCCAGCAGTGTGAATGGCTGAGAAACCTGTTGAAACCGTTTGTAGCTAGCATGTAGTATTCAGGGGGTAAGCAAAAGCACAGATAGAAGATGAGAGGGGATTCCTTGGGGTGCTATACCTGTCAGTGCTGATGTCCTAATAAATTTCAGTGTCGGGGACCACCTGGATAGACTCTGGCCCCTTACTGCAGGGACTCCACAAACAGTTTCTTGGCCCTAAAGAACGCTCCCATACAGCTCCCCCTTCACACCTCCATCCTAATGCTAGCACTGAGACATATTGTTCACACTTGCTGAGATGGACCAAGTCTTCCTGCCTGTGAGTCGTTTGCTGCACACTTGATTAGCAAGTGCACGTGAACCAGGGCTTACACCACCTTGTCCTTCAAAATGGCTCAGGAGAGGCCAAGCAGGATGGATGGAAATCCTGGAGTCCCCCACTGAGGCAACTCTTCATGTGCCAAACCACCGTCACATCTCCTTCTGGAGCTGAGCGGGAAACCACAGTGCCTGGGGTTAGTGTGACCATAGGAAAGTCACATTGGAGAAGGTGGGAAGGTGAAGAGCATGGTGTGGAAGATGTCTGCGGAGTGAGACGGGGGGAAGCCAGACTTTGGCAGTGAAAGCTATACCAGCCTCACCACCACCAAAAGTCTGGAGAGTAATAGGGCACCCCCCCAACACTCCTACCCTGCAGGCCAAGTCCTTGGACCCTAATATCACCCTTGCCACAACCTGCAGCTGCCAAGGAGGAGAACAGGAAAGAAAGGACCCACCTTGACATGGATCCCCCCTCCACTAGCCTGTGTGCCTTTGGCAGGTACCCCTGAGATTGCTCAAGGCGTGACCGGGAGACCCAGATGGGACCCAACCTAGTATCAGCCAAGGAGCAGTTTTTAACACCCTTTCCCATCCTTGGCAAGACAACAGGAGCAACGAGTGATGCCTTGGAACTCAGTGTTCAGCTGGGGAAAAGAAAGAGCCGTGGACCCCAGTGCCAGGTGCAGCACCGTGTCCCCCATTGATTGGACATATATTCCAGCAGGCATTGGCCATGGCCAAGAGCAGCAGCCTCAGGTTCTGGGTCTATCTCAGGAGCAGAGTCCCTCATGCTGTCGGCATGGGTCCTACTCTGGCACAGCTCAGACCTGGGTGAACTCGCACCTGGTGTGAGTGAGTTAGCATCCACGGGTCGTGGTTCCTAGGCCTACCTCGCCCTCCTAATGACAGGCTGCCCCTCTGAGGGCCTCTCCCCACTTAACCCCAACTGCAGATTTGAGACTGAGCTGAGCTGAGCTGAGGGTGTCACTGAGGCAGCCACTGGTGCTCTGACAGCCAGCTTGTGGCAAACCATGACCTAGGGTGCCACCTAGTGCTGACGTGGCAGAAAATTTCTACTGGAAATTTTTGGAATGACTGTCATAAATGCCTAAATGCCATAGATTATAAGGAAGGGGGAAGAATAACCAATCCTTCAAGTGTTCAGGTAATGTCATTCAGCAGCAAGAATCAAGAACTATTGGGAAGCTTGTCATCACCTAAGGAACAAAAGAAGTTTCTAAAACCATCCATGATGCTGTCAATGCTCAGATCAAGAATTTAAATCACTGTTCCTAAGGAAACTCAACGCACTCCAAGAAAATAGAGACTGACTCAACAGAAATATCTGACACAGAGAGGAAAATAAGTTTTAAAAGTCAGAAAGAAATCTTCCAACTGAAAGCAAGATTGAGAAATGTGGAAATGCAGAATGGATCCAACAGAAAGAGACTATCAGCTCAAAGTCGGGCAGCTTGTAAACACACAGCAGAAGGAACACAATGAAGACCAAGAGGCATCATGGCAGACCATAGGAAAATAGAAAGAGCATGAGAAAGAGTAAAGAGCCAAGAAGCCAGAGCTCAAGCCGCGTGTGAGAATGCCAAGAATGACACCGAGATGACAACAGAGGTTTCCCAAGCTTATGTACAACCAATCTGGTTGAGACAGGTCAGAGGTCACCAGCCAGGTGCAACTCGGCCAACCCCCCACCAAGGCTCAGTATAATCAAGCTTGCCACAGTTAAACATAGAGGATTCTGCCAATTGCAAGAAAAAAGAAATAACACATCAAGGGGGCCTGATCTGCCAGACTCACGCACAGCCAAGAACACTGTGGCCCTCGAAGCTCTCCAGCAAACAAGACTGTGAGATCCACCTTACAAGAAATTCTACAAGGGGATTGGACATGGTGCAGTGGCCTAACAGCAGCCACCCAGGAAGAAGGGTCCCCACAGCTCTGCAGTTGTGGGGACCCCAGGTGTCCTGTCTAGAGTCTCAGGCAGGTACCCCATGTGTAAAGGTGGGCCCTTCCTGCAGCCCACTCCACCTCATTCTGTGGCTTGCCTCTGCGTACCTTGTATGTCTTTGCAGGTGCATTAGCAAGAACGCTGGGTGGAAAACAAAACAACTGGGACTCAGGGCTCCAACAGGCACTGCTGTTGCGGATGCCAGCATCCCAGGCGCTGGCCTCATCAGCTGCTGCACAAATCCCACCCTGCTCCAACTCCATGCAAGTCAGTGCTGGGGCTAGCACAGAGGGGTAGCAGGTTAACACCTGTGATGCCGGCATCCCAGTTAGACTCCAGTTGGAGTCCTGTCTGCTCCACTTTTCATCCAGCTCCTTGTTGGTGGCCTGGGAAAGCAATGGAGTGTGGTTCAAGTCCCTGGGACCCTGCACCTGCATAAGAGACCCTGGAGAAGCTCCTGGATCCTGGTTTCTGATCAGCTCATCTCCAACTGTTGCGGTCATTTGGGGAGTTAGCCAGTAGACGAAAGATCTTCTTGTCTCTCCTTCTCTGTGTAAATTTCTTTACAAAAATAAATAAATATTTAACTTTTTAATCTAAAAATTTTAAATTAAAAGAAATAAAGTCAGCATCATGGGAAAACAAAATAAGTAGAAGGTGGGGGGAAACTGATGCACTTTGAAAGAGACGGCAGGGGCTGGCACTGCGGCATAAGCTAATCTTTCACCTGCAGCATGGGTTCATATCCCAGCTGCTCCACTTCCCATCCAGCTTCCTGCTGAAGACTGGAAAAACAGTGGAGGATGGCTCAGGTCCTTGGGCCACTGCATCCTGTGAGAGTCCTGAAAGAAGCTCCTGGCTTTGGATTGGTTCGGCTTCAGCCGTTGTGGCCATTTAGGGAGTGAACCAGCAAATGGAAGATTCTCTCTCTCTCTTTTGCTCTCTCTCTCTCCTTTTTTCTGTAAGTCATATTTCAAATTAAAAAAATTAAGAAAACTTTAAAAGAGATACTGCAAAGAACAAAGAAACAAATGCATGGGATGTGGCGACATTGTTTCAGAAACGCTATAAAAGCTCCCAGGAAATGTGTTAGCAAGCTGAATGTGGGACGATGGGGGGTTGCTGGTTCTTAGATGTCATGATATAATGCTCTGGGGAAAATATCCTTATTTTTGGAAGTGTGAGCTTAGGTGTTTAGAGGTGAAGGCATGAAACACCCAAGCTTGCCAAATGGGTCAGCAAAAAAATTCAGTAGGTAAGTAGACAGACAGCTAGCTGGATGCTTATATAAATATTGCCAAACATAAGAAAGGACAGGATCTTGGTTGAGAACATTCGCATTCACACATTCATTGTCTCTTACCTTTGCATGCACTGGGAATGTTTATGAAATGCAGAGAGAGACACGAAGCCTGTGTCAAGTTGATGGGTAGCTGGTCATCGTGTTGCTGGGAGAGTCCCACCGTTATCTCAGTCTGGCTTGGATCAGGAAGACGAAAGCACGGCCAATGAAGACAGATCCAGGGAAAGGAGAGCCAGAGTCTAAAGGTTTTTTTTTTTAATGATACAATTCCATCAGCTCACGGTTGTGAATGGATTACTGTGTACATGTGTGTATACATGTACAACTGTAGTGTACACGTCTGTGTGTGTGAGAGAGACAGAGAGAGATTTGAAAATCAGAGAAATAATGGAAGAGCTGGAGAGCTAGCAAAAGCTTATGAAAAGTCTGCTCAAATAGTGCTAGTCCAACAAATAAAGACCCCCAATTGCTTCTTTCCCCAACGTGGCCTTCAGCAGTTCCCCGCCTCCCTTCCTACTCCCTTCCCCAGTGCCTCAGGCTGGGTGGATATCTCCCCACCCCCTTAACTCTAGTCACTTGCTCATTTGATCCACCATCTCAATGTAACATGCATGCAGATGTCAGGCATGGGTTTTACTAGGCATGCTCACTGTCATTTCCCCAGCAACCTCCACGTCCCTGAGCACTGAATGGCTCTGAACCACAAGAGCTGGGAAACATCCATCATTTAAGGCTGCCATGTACACAGGTTGCACATCAGTGACTTGACAAGGAGAGACAAATCAAGACAGACCAGAGGACAGGTCTGCAGGACTCTGTGCGCCGCTTGCCTGAAGGACAGGAGAGGACACGTGGGCACTCGTGCCAGGCACACACCCGGGGCTCCCAAGAAATTCACCCCCCATGGAACCTGCTGTGCAAATAATGCAAACACTCAAGACAAGTGCTCTCACCTCCAAGTTCTATGAGGAGATGCAACTCTCACTGAAGACACATCATACCTCCCCTTTAGGGAACACTAAGGGGGCACCCCTGGCAAACCCAGACCCCCCACACACACACTGCCCTAAAAATCCTGGGGATTGAGCCGGAACAGGCCAGCCTTGTCCCTCTGCGATCCAGAGCTGCTGCTGGCTCTGCCTCTGCCAGTTGCCTTCTCTGAGCGTCCCCTGCACTTCCAGACCCAGATCCTGAGGCTCATTCGTCAGGTAAGCGGGCCCTGGTGACTCCTTCTCTACTCTGCCACTCAGCTGGTCTTTGGAGTCACCTCCTTCCGGGTCTCTGTTCCTCAGCTGACCTCACCATCGAAGTCAAGCTCTCACCTTCACAGCCCCTTCTTCCTTTAGTTGAATTCTCAGTGTGTTTAACAAAAGATGCAGGTGCAGTGCACACACACACACACACACACACACACACACACACACACACACACACCCCACAGTGCCAACTCAGGCTCTTTGGTTCAGCTACAAATAGACATTGAAAAGCACGATGACATAGTAGGCTAATCTTCCACCTGTGATGTCAGTATCCTATATGGGCTCTGGTTCTAGTCCCAGCTGTTCCAACTTCTGATCCAGCTCCCTGCTAATGGCCTGGGAAAGCAGCACAGGATGGCTCAAGGCCTTGGACCCCTGCACCCACGTGGGAGACCTGGAAGAAACCCCTGGCCCCCAGCTTCAGATCTATTCAGCTCTGACTGTTATAGCCATTTGGGGAGTGAGCTAGCAAATGGAAGAATTTCTATTTCTCCTTCTCCCTTTGTATAATCTGCCATTTCCAATAAAAATAAATAAATCTTTTTAAAAATTGACCAGAGGCCAGGTCTCAACCAAGAAAAGGTTTATGTGGTAGGGATGGAGGAAGGATTCTTGGACACAAAGAGGAAAGCACATAGGGTAGAGGGTCCATCCACAACTCCGATAGGAGGTGAACATATTTGCATGGGATGGGGAGGCGTGGACATGTCCGCTGAACTTCTGGCTTGTTCCTCTAGGCACCAGGCCCTACACTGTACTCTCTGTGAGCCCCCATCAAGAGACTACCGTGTCCTGAGACACAAATTACAATATTCTGGGGGGTTTTGACCACTGTGGCTGGGGTAGCAGGTCCTGCAAAGGGAAGATGTTGGGCTAGATGTCCCCTCTGCTGGACACAGTGCTGGGAGGGGCCCTGGCTCATGATAACTCTGTGTTTGCCTCTGCTGGTGCCACACTGAAGCAGCAAGAAAGAGGAAAAAAAAAAGAGGAGAGGAGGGATATTACAAAAGAAAGGGAGAACCTGTACACTTTTGTTCCTCTAACAGCGCTTTGGATTGTGAACAAGAACCCCCCCCCCCTTCCATTATCCCCCAAACCATGTAGCTAGGTCCTAAAGCAAATCTCAGAATCCTTCCCCTTCTCTCAGGGATCACAGAAAACCCAGGCTGTGCTGGGAAGCAGGTCCCCACAGCTGCCGCTGCCCCCACCCAGCTGGGCAAGGCCAGGTACTCCCGGAGACCCCCTGCTCCACTCGGTGCAGGTGGGTTGTGGGTCTCCCAAGGCACCAGAGAAAACATACCTTCTGGTTCACATTTGCTCTAGTGTGTGTTCTAATGTTGCCACCCCCCACCAAAGCTCGGCAGCATCTCTTTGATCTTGAAGATGTGTGGAGTCCCCGAGAAGGTGGAGAACATCCAGGGAGGTTCAGGAAGTGTTTGCAGCTGTAGCTTACTGCTTCTTGCCCCATCGGACAGGCTGCTACAGAGCCACTGTGCTCTGTTATCAGCGTATATGTGTGTTCATTGTTTTGAAGCACAGCTGTGGTTCGACCCCAAACGCATTCTCATCCGAAGGTAAGCGTTCAAGTCACTGGCCTGTGGGAGACAACCAAGCATCAAAGGAGGGAAATGAGGATTAGATGAAACTTAAAAAAAAAATGTTGTGTTTCAAATGACTCCAGCATAAAAAAGAAAACTCAACCTCCAGAGAAGAAACATGCAAATCAACTATCTCTAACGGAAGTCTATGTAAAATATCTAACAAAACACTGCGAGTTGTTGTATGTTCCTCTGCCTTTCAAAGAAAGAAAAACTAATCAACAACAACAACAAAAATCTTCCAGGATAGAATTAGATGTAGAAGGAGAGGAAGAAAATGGCGCAATGCATTTACAAGCCAAGTTACGCCAAGCATGCTGGCCACAGCAGTGCCCAAGGGAGCAGCAAGGGTTAAGTCCCCAAAGGAGACTTTAAGCACAGCGAGGCTCGGGGTGACAGCTGGACTGCAGACTTTGGACCTCCAGAGCTGCATGCTGTGGATACAGCCACCCGGAAGATCTGCCACAGTGGCCCAAGGAAAGGAGCTCACCAGTCTTTCTAGAGCAAGCAGGTGGCATCAGTAATCTTCCACCCTGCGGAGCCAGCATCCTATATGGGCATCTGCACCTGTCTCAGCTGCTCCACTTTCAGTCCAGCTCCCTGCTTATGACCTGGGAAAACAGCAGAGGATGGCCCAAGTCCTTGGGTCCCTGCACCTATGTGGAAGACCCAAAAGAAGCTCCTGGCTCTCAGCTTTAGTCCGCTCTGCTCTGGCTGCTGTGGCCATTTGCCTTTCCAATAAAAATACATAAATCTTTTTTTAAAAAATAACAGGTGGGACCCGGCGCAATGGCGCAGTGGTTAAGGTCCTCGCCTTGCACGCCCAGGATCCCATATGGGCGCCAGTTCTAATCCCAGCAGCCCCGCTTCCCATCCAGCTCGCTGCCTGTGGCCCGGGAAAGCAGTCGAGGACGGCCCAAAGCTTTGGGAACCTGCACCCGTGTGGGAGACCCGGAAGAGACTCCTGGCTTCGGATCGGCATAGCATCGACCCGTTGCGCTCACTTGGGGAGTGAATCATCGGACGGAAGATCTTCCTCTCTGTCTCTCCTCTCTGTATATCCGCCTTTCCAATGAAAAAATAATAAAAATAAATCTTAAAAAAAAATAATAACGGGTGTGAGAAGGATATATGTAAAGGAGACTCGAAGGGCACTGTGTGTTTGTGTCACGCGTGGACTTCGTCTTGTTTTCAGTCTGGATGCTGTGCTGCAAACACCGAAGGTCAGGCAGGAGGGAAAAGCCCTGGAGGCCAGAAGAGCTGCATGTGCACATGGATCCTAAACAAATGTGAGGGGTGAGTGCAGCTGCGGAGCTGAGAACTGATGGGTTTAGGGGAAGCCGGCAGCAGAGGGCATGCGCCCTGGGTATGGGCTGCGGAGGCGAATAGGGATCATTTAATTGTGTAACGCCCTGATGTGCGGTGTAGACAGCCGTGATCCAGCACATCTAGGACCGTCGCAAACTTAAAAGTTCACTTGGAAGAGTAAGGACAATATATGCAGCATCTTTAAGAATCCGATAAACAGGGCCTAGCGTGATAGCCTAGCATCTAAAGACCTCACCTTGAATGTGCCGGGATCCCTTATGGGTGCCGGTTCTAATCGCAGCAGCCCTGCTTCCCATCCAGCTCCCTGCTTGTGGCCTGGGAAAGCAGCCGAGGATGGCCCAAAGCCTTGGGACCCTGCACCCATGTGGGAGACCCAGAAGAGGCTCCTGGCTCCTGGCTTCGAATCAGCTCAGCTCTAGCCATTGTGGCTGCTTGGGGAATGAATCAACAGACGGAAGAGCTTCCTCTCTGTCTCTCCTCCTCTCTGTATATCTATCTTTCCAATAAAAATCAATAAATCTTTAAAAAGAATCAGATAAGCATAAGCTGTAAATTCTATGGACACATTAATCAGATTTGAAATTTATGAATGGGGCTGGAGCAGTGGCCCTGCACATTAAGCCTCTGCCCTGTAGTCTCTGCATCCCATATGGGCATTTGTTTACGTCCCAATTGCCCCGCTTCTGAGCCAGCTCTCTGCTGGTAGCCTAGGAAAGCGAGAGACGATGGTTCAAGTCCTTGGGCCCCTGCACCTATGCGGGAGACTCAAAAGAAGCTCATGGTTCCCAGCTTTGGATTAGGTCAGCTCTGGTAACTGTGGTCATTTGAGAAGTGGACCAGTGAATGGAACACCTTCTTTCTATTTCTTTTCTCTCTTTGTAAAATCTGCCTTTCAAATAAAATAAATAAATCTTAAAAAAAAAAAAAAGCTTAATGGTAATCAGCGCTGACTTGGATGCAATGAAATCGGAGATCTCCCACACCACTGTCAATTAAATTAGCAAAGGGTGGCCTTTTGGAAAGCAAGATTTGCTAAACAGATAAAAAATATATGTATGGGTTAGTTCCACATATATGCATCCGACTTAAGAAAATAAACCTTGTATGTTTTTGCATCATTACTATCATAAAATCAAATGTGTTTAAAAATAAGAAGCAGACATGGCAGCTCTCACCCCACTGCTGATCACACGAAATCTGGCCTGAGTGTTAAGATGATGGTGTGCAGGCACTGGACAGCAGCCACCACTTGGCCATGACCCAAGAGCCCACTTGAGTGTGTCTTGGGCGACCTTCTCTCTAGAACATCCTTCCAAGTTAAGAAAGCTTAGGGGAACAGAGCCAAGGAGAGATAGGCTGCTTTATTACCACACAAAGCTCGAACAAAAATGATCCAACATTTCAGGCTGTCAATAAGATGAATGTGTTAAATTAGCAAGTTCAGGGCCCGGCATGGTAGCCTAGTGGCTAAACTCCTTGCCTTGCATGCTCCAGGATCCCACATGGACACCAGTTCATATCTCAGATGCTCCACTTCCCCTCTACCTCCCTGCTTGTGGCCTGGGGAAGCAGCAGAGGATGACTCAAGTCCTTGGGACCTGTTACCCATGCGGGAGACCTGGAGGAGGCTGCTGGCTCCTGGCTTCGAATCAGCTCAGCTCCATTGAGGCCACTTGTGGAATAAACCGACAGATTGAGTATATTTGTCTCACCTTCTCTCTGTAAATCTGACTTTCCAATAAAAATAAGTAAATCTTTTTAAAAACCAGGAAGTTCAAAAGGAAAGTCCATACGATAATTTTTCAAGACAAGAAAAGTATTTGAAAAAAGTCCAAAATGGGTTCCTAATTGTAACTTTAAACGGTGATGAAAGGGAAAGTCTTTAGCCTCAGGATAGGAATGTATCAAAAGGCTATCGATCGATAGACTAGAAAGTGAGTGCTCAGCATAGTGCCACTACAGAAAGGAATAACGAAAATCTCACCCTCACCATGAGGCAGTGGACAACCCAGCTTAAAATGCTCATCCAGGCAGGGACTCAAGAAGTGTTTACGACAAGTACGCCTATTGGGGCGGAAGATGCAACTTTGACATCAATAGCACACAATATCACCAAGGACATAGAGAATACGTATCTCAAAGCAAAAATTTAAAAAAAAAAATACCGCAATGAGGTAGGACCTTCGTTGTTAAAACACTGGTTAAGATGTACACATCCTGTGTGAGAGAGTGTGGGCTTAAGCCCAGCTGCTTGTTGATGCCCAATCTGGGAGGCCAGAACAGAAGGTTCCAGTAGCTGAGCCCCTGGTCACCTGGATTGAGTTCCTGGCCCCAGCTTGGCCCCACCCCAGACACTACGGGCATTTGGGGAAGAGAACCAGTGGATGGGAGAATTCTCTCCCCTTCTCTCTCCTTCCCTCTCACCTCAGGTAGGCTCATCCGTTAACTTATATGGATACTACAACCAATCAGGCATTGGAGAAGCAAGGCAGGCAAACACACAGGAACCAGACTCAGGGCCCAGTCACCTTTCAGCTTGGGTATCAAAAGCCATACAGCTTCAGCTGCCTTGCTAGACCTGCAGGAAGCTTCTCTCGGTTAGTTGGGGCTACTACAGCACAACACCACGGGCTAGGGGCCTTGAGCAGCACACAGCTGTTTCTCACAATTCTAAATGGTGACAAGGTTCTGGCAGATCTGTGTCTGGAGGGCTGGAGCAGCTTCCTGCCAGGTGTGCAGAGAGCACGAAGAAGCAGATACCTCTCGCTCTATTTTTCTTTCTGTATCTCTTATAAGGACAATAATCCACTGTGAATAAAGTACATGGGTTCTGTCTATATGATGTTTTTCAAATGTCAGTGGAAGGGCCCAGTGCAGTAGCTTACTGGCTTAAGTCCTTGCTTTGCACACGCTGGGATCCCACAGGGGCACCAGTTTGTATTGGCAGTCCTACTTCCCATCCAGCTCTCTGCTTGTGGCCTGGGAAAGCAGGGAGCTGGATTGTCCAAAGTCTTGGGACCCTGCAGCCACATGGGAGACCCGGAAGAAGCTCCTGGCTCCTGGCTTCAGATTGACTCAGCTCTGGCCGTTGGTTGCCTCCACTTAGAGAGTCAATCAGCAGACAGAAGATTTTTCTCTCTGTCTCTCCTCCTCTCTGTATATCTGACTTTCCAATAAAAATGAATCTTTTTTAAAAATGTCAACGAAAATTTAAATTTTAAATATGTGAATAATGTCAGATTAAAACCCGTAATAAGACTCCGATGTGATAGTTCAATAGGCCTATCCACTGCCCGCAAGTGCTGGCATCCCATTTGGGCATCAGTTCATGTTCCAGCTGCTCCACTTCCCATCCTGCTCCCTGACTGTGGCCTGGGAAAGCAGTAGAGGATGGCTAAAGTCCTTGGGACCCTGCATCCATGTGGGAGACCCGGAAGAAATTCCTGGTTCCTGGCTTGAGATCTGCTCATGCACAGCCATCTGGCGAACAAACCAGTGAATGGAAGCGCTTTCTCTTTTTGTCTCTCCTTCTCTGTAAATCTGCCTAATTACAAAAAATCCAATAAAAATCTTTTACCTTAAAGATAAAAGTTGGTTTTAGAGGAATTTCAGTATCATCTCCCCATTTTGATCAAACAACAAAAAAAAATCAAGCCTCGCATATTTGGGATATCTATTTGGATGGGCAGAAAGAAAGGTGCCTTGGGCAGTCAGACCTTGAGCTGGATACCCAAGTCCGTCGACTAGAAGACAAGGCACTAGCTATGTGACTGTCTATCAAGTCACACAGTCTGTGTTAATCTTTTAGCTGCATGAAAGCACTTTTTTAGGTCATAAAACTAAAGATTAAAAGTATAAAATTTTTTTAAAAGCCATAAACGCTTTAGACGGAAATCGTTGTTATTTTCATAACTTTAGGGTGGGAATTTCCTTGTCGAGGAAGGAAGATTTCACACCCAGAATCCATAAAGGAAACAACTGACAGATTCATCTCGTAAAAACAGAACATTTCCGTGGACCCAAACACATAATAAAGTTACCAAAACAAGCACCATGTGACATTTTCCAACAAAGGATTGATCGCCAAAAACGGCTTTGAAAAATCACAAAAAGAAGCAGTCTGACAAAAAAAAAAAGGAGGTGGAATCTTTGGACACACTAGTATAAAGAAGATAATAACGAGACCCTTTCGGTCTTCCTTTGACTTGAGACTCCAAGGTCACAAACAACGGTGTGAGCGGCAGACCGTGGCTCAGGGTCTGCTCAGGGGGTCCCTACTCTTCCCCCGCTAGCTCTGGACAGAGAAGGGGCGCTGGTTGAGCCGTGGCCCGGAGCTTCCGCAGAGGCACACAGAGGCGCACACACACACACACACACACACACACACACACTCTCTCAGGATGGCTTGTGTACACCTGCGACTCAGATGGAAAGAGGAGGTGGCGGCCAGGTGAGAGAGGATGATCAGGATGGGATGTGGCCATGTCCACCGGGTGGGGCACAAGAGGCACCTCCAAATTCCAGGCTGTGGGAGGTGTGACCGTGAACCCAGAGAGAACAAGGTGGGAGCTGCAGAAAAGGGGAGATACGCAGGGGTCAAAGTGAGAAGCAAAGGCACTGTTCTCCACGCGGTCCTCACCGAGGACAGCAACCTAACCTCAGTGCAGTCATCGAGACCCAAATAAAGGTCAAATGTATTTTTTCCATTCATGCAGAAAGAAAGAAAAAAAGTAACAAATCAGCGCTCTCCAGGACGTGGGGAAAGCATTCAGAAGCAATCCTTTTGGAGGGATCTTGGGGATTTGCTCAATTAAAATCACATTCACTTTCTGAAAATTCTGCTCCTAGGAGAATGTTCTAGAAAGATCTCACATATGTACATAAATAGAGACAATCATGCCCTTCCTGGAAGAGTGAACATTTAGAAGGACCTAAATGGACATCGAGAGAGGTGGTGAGGCATCCACAGGCAACGTCCCCAGTATGCAGCTGGCGACAGGGATGCTTGGTGACTGTGAGCGAGTCTCCCAGACACAACAGAGGAAGCAAACCACAGAACTGTAAGACATCAAGCACACTGCAAAGCAGATGCACGTGCGTGAATGGGTATGTTCAGAATTTGTGCAAATGTAAATAAATATACTGAAAATTAATTACAGCTTGCTTTTCAGCCCTGGCGTTGTGACATAACCAGTAAAGCTGTCATGTGGGCACCAGTTCAAGCCCTGGGTGGTCCAGCTCCAATCCAGCTCCCGCCCAATGTGCCTGGGAAAGCAGTGGAGGATGGCCCATCTCTCTGGGACCCTGTACCCATGTGGGAGACCTGGAGGAAGCTTCTGGCTTCAAGACCACCCTGTCCTGCCCACTGAGACCATTTAAGGAGTAAACAGGGGATGGGAGATCTCCCTCTCTGTGTCTCTCCCTCTTTCTGCTTTTCAAATAAATGAAATAAATATTTTTTAAAAACACACTTGAGGAAGTTGCTTGGAATGCATGGGGGAGGTTTCAAGAAGAGAATCACGTGTTGTTCTCAGGGTGGCTGGCAGTGCTGCTGGGGTCCTGTGTGACAGCATTGTGTTTGTGTATTTGGGTCACAACTGTTGATAAGCGTTGGGGAAGTTGAACTGAAACAAAGAGCAAGGGAGAAGATGAACAAAGTGGGGAGACAGCTAGAGAGACATCGGGGTCTTCAAAACATGTGTCAAAAAAAATGATTGAATGAGAAGCATGTACTAAAATAGACTTTTAATTCCATTTGTCCATGAACTTTGGGAAGCTGCCTTGTACATCGGGGTGCTACAGTACCAGACCATCTGGGGCTCTGAGTCTACACAGGTGAAAGAAGAAAGGAGGGAGAAGGGGACGTGGCCTCCAGGGGCGATCCAGCCTATGGGCTGACTCACTGGGCATCCAGTCCAAGAGGGAGAGATGAAATAATAGCTCAGCGTGCTGACAGATGCAGCAATGGAACGTGTGAGGACAACAGTCCTGCCCCGTGAGCAGGCCCCCAGGCAGGTGGTGGGTGAGGAAAGAGAGGGAAGATGGAGTGGGGCACATCCCGGGGTGTCCTCACCCACTCAGCCTGGCAGTCAGGGAAGTGTCTGTATGGCTGGGAGTCAAACCCGGATTCCTAAGTCTGTCCTGACTGAGGCTACCAAGACTAGAAACATGGAAGGCAGCAACTGACAGCAGTTCACTCCAAAGAGTGCTGGAGAGGATTCCCAGAGTTTCCCAGTACAAGGCGTTGGATGTGCCAAGCAGCACCACCTGGCCGTGGCACACTGCAGACATGGGCTGAAGTGCCACTCCACACCTCTTAAGTGCATATGACCTCTATGGAAGATGTAGTAACATGTGGCGGGGGTCAGCCATGGTGACAGGTGCGTGAGGAGATGGTGACAGTCCCCCGCAGAGACATCAGGAATAGCTATGCCCCGTGGAGCTCGGGAAATGAGCCAGGTCCTGGGCCTGGCACTCTGCCTTCTTGTGTGCCCCAACTCTGGGCGGGAAAAGATACCTCGAAGCAAACCAAAGACCCAGCAGGGACAATGGCTGTAAATGCCGGTGTGGGGGAGGCTGCAAACAGAAAACCATGTTGGGGATTAGTGGGACTGCTTTGACCTTTGCTTGCTTATCCCTACGCAGACAGTAAAGGAATTCCTTCTCTGTAATTCTGGACTCAGCTCCCCGGGGAGGACTCTGGCCTCAGAGACAATGTCCCCAGATGACGTGGAAATCAACATCCGGAAGCCTGAAACCAAAACCCTCAACGGCCTCATTTACAACCCCATCAGGGCTCTGTGTGATCTGCTCTGGGGACCCAGGCCAGCTCAATAGGAGCTGTGTGGACACCAGCAGCGGAAACGCTCCCCCCATAAAATGGTCCAGCCCTGGCGTCCTGCCATCAGGCCTTCTCCTGGCACACAAAGCTTCTAATGTGTGTGTGTGTACGGGGGGGAAGATGGCATATATGTGTGACTATGTGTGTGAGTGTGTGTATGCATCTCTGCGTGTGCACGCATGCGTTATGTGGGTATGTGTCAATGTATACACATGTGAGTGCCTGTGTGTGAATGTGTACAGGTATGTATGTATTGTGTGTGAGTGTACACGTGTGTGAATGTGTTTTATGTATGTGTGAGTGTGTGTATATGTAAATGTATCCGTGTATTTTGTGCATGAGTGTGTGAATGTATGTGTACATCAGTGTGTATGCAGGCGTGTTTTGGCCTGAGTGTGAGGGTGTGTGAGTGTGAGTGAGTGTGTGAGGGTGTGCGAGTGTGTGAGTGTGAGCTTTACTCTTCACATAGTCAGGGACAAAAACTATCAAAAAGAATGAATTTGGAGTAAATAGAGCACACACAAAGAACGGGGGGGGCGGAAGCAAATAATAATAATAAATTGAAGATAATGTCTCCAGGAAATGGGAAGATATTACATCCATGAAATAAGAACTGGCTGGTTTTTAAAACAATAATAAAATCCGTGCTAAATGGATCCTTCTGCATGTGAAAAAGGACTCTGGGAAATGAAAATGGCAAAAATCCAGAACTACAGCAAGAGCGAAAACTCACCAGAGAGGCTGAGGGAAGGTTTCCAAAAGACAGACCAGAACCGAGTCCAAATGCAGGAGGGACAGCCACTAACGCTGGACCATCAGCGCAGGTCGCTCCTGGGTAAGAAAACACGGCACTGAAGACCCTGCGACAGACCCGCGGGAGCAAGACAAGGCAGGAACCAAGGAAAACCACAGAACAACGTTGCCCACCTTGCCAGTGTCACGGATCCCTGCAAGGACCCGCCAGAGAACCTCCATCTGAAAGGAGATCTACACTGCAGCTCCCGGAAAGGCCAGTGAAAGTTCCGAAAGAGTTTAGGGAGCACATCAAGGATAATGATGCGATCCCACATCTGGACAGCGGCTCTGTAGGCTGCAAGGTGGCACTCGGTGGCTCTCTAACACCCAAGGGTCAGGGATCTCCAGACATGCTGTCCATCAAATGTGCAGTCACAAATTCCACCTGTAGGGAGCTCCAGGCTTGTTCCTTTCTCAGGAAGCTGCAGGAGGACCTTCCCCCAAGCTAGTGAGACCACCAGGACAGAATCTAGGCACCTGCTAAGAGGAGCCCAAGGCAGGGAAGAATAAGGGTTCCGCAGGACGACACCAGAGCAGCCATACCGAGAGCCCCCAACCCTGCTGAGGAAAAAGGAGCCAGGACGAACAGGAGGGCCCCACCAGCTGCAAGGAGTGCCCCCTTCTGGCCCAAAGTCTAAGTCGGAATGCTAAGGAACACTGAACAAAGGCAAAACCTGGCAGTCCTTGGTTCCAAGGAAAACAAAAAGCTGTGCAAAAATAGGAAACGTGCGCTACATGGTTTAGCTGTGAATAATACAGACATAGTCATAACTATGCAAATTCCCAGTGCCGATGCAGCCAAAAATTACACAGTAACTACCATGACGGGGTGGTGGGGGAGCTAAGGGGAGGAGAAGGTCCCTGTGTGCTGGGGACCCTCAAGGCTTAATTCCCCCCGCCTCCTGAGCTAGGAATTCAGTCAATAACATCTAGACTCGAGCGTCCAGGAACAGCCGCCTCTGCATGTTATTTTGGGGCAAGCAGGAAAATATCAGAAGAAAAAGCCAGAATTCAAAGCCATGCCCCAAGGGAGTGGATCAGAAGAGGGGGAGGGGAACGCTGCCCTTCATGACAAGCCTGCAGACCAGGTTTGTTAGAGCTCGGGACATGCATGACTTTGCTACACATAGATTTTTTTTAAGGCAAAAAAAAAAAAAATAGAGGAAAAATAACCCACAAAGAAAATATGCAATGGGTGAAGTCAACCTGGATCAGACGTTTTAGCCTGAAGGGAGGAGGGGGGCACGCACTAGCTCAGAGGGTCAAAGGAAAGGGCTGCCATCCAGAAATTTCTTCTGAGCCCTTGACAACTCGTGCTGAAGCGTGCCTTCTCTAAGTCACAGTATCAGACGCAGTTCGGGTTTTGCCCTTTCTTCTCTGTCGTCAGGTACAGATCAGGCTGGGTTGAAGAAAGTGATAAGGTCATGGTGGACAGAAAGGAGGATGGTGTCCAACAATGAACAGGCATCTCTGTCTTAGTATTGGGGAGACCGTGGACCCACCCCAAAAGGCCCCACAGCAGCAATAGAAAATGGGAGGGGTGTTGGGGTTGGCACTGTAGCACAGACAGTGCATTTGCCACTGTTTCTGATGCCAGCATCCCACAGGGCAGTGCCAGTTCAGATGTCACGTGCTCCACTTCCAGTTCAGCTTCCTGCCTAATGCACCTGTGAATGCCACAGAATGGCCCCATGTGCTTAGGTGCCTGCCCCACCCCCAGGTGAGAGACCCAGACTGAGGTGTCCAACTACCACGAGCATTTGGAAGTGAATCAGCAGCTGGAAGGCCTCTCTCTCAGTACCTTTCAAATAAACAAATCTTCTTAAATTGGGAGATGAACTCCCAGCAATAGCACCAAAAATGTTGCCCCCTACTACTCTCCAACTCCTCTTGTGGGTTCTGGAAGCAGTGCAGTCGTTCAAGCAAACGGGTCACTTGTCCAGTTGTCCAGTAGAGATTTCCAGAACATACTGATGTCGGGAGCCAATATTTAACCTGATGGCTAAGACACCCGCAGCCCACCCTGGACTGCCTGACTCAGGTTCCCAGCGCTGCTCATGCAGCTCCCAGGGTCTGTATCAACAGCGACAGCTCAAGTAGGTGGGGTCATATGACCTGTGCGGGAGCCCTGGATGATGCTGCTGCTGGATCATAAATTAATCCTTTTTAATATTTGTTTATTTTCTTGGGAAAGGCAAATTTAAAGAGAGAGTCAGAAATAGATTTTCCATCCACTGGCTGCAACAGTCAGAGCTGAGTCAATCCAAAGCCAGGAGCTTCTTCTGGGTCTCTCATCAAATGCAGGGTCTCAAGGAATTGAGCCACACTTTGTTGCTTTCCCAGGCCACAAGCAGGGAGCGGGATGGGAAGTGGAGCAGCCAGGACATGAACCAGCATGTATATGGATGCCTACGCTAGGAGGTGGAGGATTAACCAGTTGAACAAATATGTTGGCCCCCAAATAAATAAAGCCTTCCAAAAATTTAAAAAATAAAGTATTTGAGATTCAGAAACAGTGAACTACCATGGGCTGGTTCATTCTGCTAATGCCCTCCATGGCTGGAGCTGGGCCAAAGCTGAGGCCAGGGGCTAAGAACTCCACCTGGGATTTCCACATTGGTGGCAAGGCGTCATCGGCTAGCAGCCACTGTTTCCCAGGACTGAAAACAAGAGTCAGAACTAAAGGTGCCAGGATCTTACCTGCCGGGCTCCAAGTTATGCTGAGGGAGGAAAGCCTTCACACGGGGGCCACATGACACTGGCCCGTGCTCAGGGCGGGAGGTAGTCATCCTGACACACATGGCCAATGGCGCAGAAAGAAGCACCGCCTCTTGCCTTGGCCATCCATGCCTGAAGCAGAGCATCACGGCAGAGGTGGAGAGCTGGGTACTGCAGTGGCTCCACAGCCAAGGCTGTGGATCCCATGGTAGGGAGATAGGTCCAGGATCACTCTCAATGAAATGTGGATACATTGACAGTGTCCACTTGACCTGGGGTCCCAGCAGGCCCTGCTCCTTGCTTCTAATGCATCCCGTAAGCTCCACTCTCATGCAAGCTGCACTCCACTGTGAGGTCCTGGGGACCTGAGGCTGTGCGGTGGGGGGGAGGGGCGTGCTGGGGAGGAGAGTGTGCCTATGAAAGCCCACTCAGGCTCCCCCTGTAAGGACCCAGGTCCCAGACTTTAAGCTAAGACCCGACCCTCTATCCTACTTTATTTTCACGCCTGGCTCCAGATCCCTATTTTGAGTGATCTGGCAACACCCAGGGGCCAGGAGCCCAGGCTGCCCCTGCGGTGACTTCCTGCAGGCTCAGAGAGGTACACACATCTGTGTTCCAGGCTCAGGAGGAGCCTCCGGGCCATTGGCAGCAGCCCCTGCGGGCCACACTGGAAATGTGGCTTCACCCACAGGCTCTGGGTCACCGGCCCAGAGCCGAATGGTGCGTACATGCTAACACTGCTCTTAAAGGCCTTCTGTGGCCACCAGGACAGCCAACAAACCAGTCACAGACAAAACACATTTAAACCTGCTGGGTGTATACACTGTTCCAGCCTGCCCCATCCAGGGCTCCCTGGCTCATCTTCCCTCTGTCAAGCTTGTCACAGAAACCTCCACCACTGTCCCCACAGTAGAACTAGCAGTCACCATCCCTCTTCCACCAGGTCCTCACACCTCCACCAGGACACGTGCTCAGGGACCCAACCAGGGGCTGCTGTGCCCCTGCAGCCATCCTCACAGCTCCCCAACCCCACACACTCTGGGCTCTCTGCTGCCCCCTACGATGCCCTTCCAGCAACACTCTTGGCTTCATAAAGGCCCTGGTTCACACCATTCTCATGCTTGAGCGCAGACCTCCATGCTGAACCGAGACATGCTGGCATTCAGGGGCAGCAGCAGCCCACGTGCCCAGCTTCTCAGCTGGAGCCCTGTTAAGGAGTCTCATTCCCACTGTAGCCCTGGACCTCCAGGAGACCACAGCAGCCGCAGCCAGGGCCCCGTGTCCATGGTGGCAAGACGGGGCAGCCAGCAAGGTCATTGTTCTTGCCTCAGTGGCTAGGGCCAGGCGGCCCTTCCTCCAGCAGGAGAAACACAAGGCTTACTGTCTGAGGGGGTCCCTTGGCCCACTGCACAGCTCCCTTCAAGCAGAATTTCCCACACAACCTTGCAGAGCCCTGGGCTTTCCTGCCTCCACAGCAACCACGGTCCCCCTGCTTGGTTTTGGGGCTCAGTCCAGAAGGCTTAGAGGAGAGAGCAGGGAGGCCTGGGTTCCTGGCTGGAAGCTACTCTTCCAATGGGGCACCACGGGGCCCCCACATCCTCAGGTCATCCCTTTGTGCCACACAGAGCTGGGCATGGCCAGCATGAAGTTTGGAAATGCCTCAGTCCTCACCAGCCTAGCCTCGGATTGGGGCTTCCAGCTGGTGTGTCCTGCACTCAACCTGCAGGGCCAGGTGCTGCCAGCTCTCTCTGCTGACAGTGGCTCTGTGTCTGTGGCCTTGCACATCTGCTGTTCTGGGTCCCCAGATTCAACACACCAGGAACAGAAAATATTCTAACAGCAAACAGACTTTTTGTCATCATTAAGTGGCACGGTGTAACAGTCACTTGCATAGTACTTGCATGGTTTTAGGGATTTTAAGCCACCTAGAGATGCTCAATGCATACAAGACGAGGTATATATTCTAGTGGCAAATACAGTAGAGTGTTCCATTAGGGACAGGAGCATCGTTAAATGTCAGTGTCCGTGGGAGCTGGAGGAGTGCATAACTGTTCTGAGCTGTGCTGACCGCTCTCCCCAGCAGGCCAGGCACCCAGTCTCTGAGTCCCAGGCAGCTGTACTCCATTCAGAACCTTCCTCTGACCCTCCCGCCAAGCCACCCAAGACTTTCAACCTGCTACGTCTTGCTCATGGCCTCCACTGCAAACACCAGGCTGCCCAACTCTTCCTCCCAGCCACTCCCAGGGTCATTACGCCTGAACCAGAGTCTGGCCAGGGGTTATGGGGAGGCATTGAACCCACAGGAGAGAAGAAATACAGAGACCCTTCCAGCAGCCTGGCTCCCCGTTCCCTAAGGTGCTTTAAAGCAAATCCTCTGCTTGCCCCTGTGGTCTCCCCACACCACCCCCTTCATCTTCTACAGCCTGAGCCCTGTACACAGAGCAGGGCCTGCCGCTCCCAGGCTAAGGTGCAGAGGGCTCTGTGTGGCCTACTGGGGTCACCCTTGCATATACGCCTGTCATCCCAGGAGCTCTGACCCACTGCTGGCAGGCTCCAACTCGGGCCCTGACCTCAACTTTGGACTGGATGCTGATCTTGGGAGATCTGGCTTATCCAGATCTTATCCAGCTTATCACAGACATTGCCTTGGACTTGGTCCTTGGCCTCCTACTGAACTGCTCAGACCCCTTTCCCTGGATGCTTGGTACTAAGACACAGAATTGTTCTGGAGGAGAAGGGGCTGCTCTCAGGGTGGGCCGGCAAGCCGTGAACTTGACGACCTCCCTGTCCTGGGGACACCGTGGCCAGGCCGAGCAGTGAAGGCCTCCAGCAGACACACAGCAGATGGCGGGCTGGAAGCTCCACCCCCATGCAGGTATACCCTGTCTCATACCTGCCTGAGCAGCCTCAGGTCCAGCCGGTGATAGAGACCAGCAATCCACGAAGGATTCCCTCAGGACATGGCACCTGTTTCATCTCTCAAGTGCTGGGCAAACCATGTAGGGTGACTAGGCACAGCACTTACTCAGTGGGCAACATCAGGGGCAAACAGATCCAAGGCCCCTCATCTGCTGAGGGTGCACTACCAATCCCACGTGGGGCAGCCCATGCTCCCCAGCAGGGACCCCAAGACACAGCTGGGCTCCTCTCCATGCCACTGGATCGTACCAGGCTGAATCAGGGTTGGAGGTGGGTGGGCTCCAGGAAGGATGGGGACACCTGGAAGCCTATACCTTGGCCTTAGGAGCAAGAAGGCCCTGCTAAGGGCCCTCCTCCAGGGCTCCAGTGGTCCCAGCAGTGTTTGGCAACCCAGGGTCATGGGTGGAGAGCCCTGGGGGTGGGAATGACGCAAGCCCAGAGGCTACCATGGGCATCCACGTGGGGACTGCTTCATCTTAGCCAAGACAGCACACATGTGAGACAGCTGCAAGACTTCAACCCATCACTCAGCAAAGCGGGCACGGTGCCAGGGCAGCGGGCCAGGGCACAGCTGCCATCTTCCCAGGCTCTATCACGCCACATTCCCACCTGCAATGGAAGGGTGGAGACAGGGTACTTCTTCTGAGATGTCTGCCATGGAAGAGCTGGCTCCTGCTGAAGCTGGGGCCTGTGACCTTTAGGCACATTTTCTGGGGAAGAGGGGACATGACTTCCTCGTCCTCTTCCACAGGAGGCTCTGGCTGGGGCAGAGGGAAGTGGGAGGAAGGGCCTCAGGCACCTGAAACCCATTGCCAGGCCAGGACAGAGCAGGCAGAGATGGGGTGCCTCTGTCTACAGCCACAGGAAGCACACAGCTTGGAGTCTTCGGAGTCTAGCAGCAGTAGCAGCAATTGAGAGCACTGCCCCGCGAGTCACAGGAGGCAGAGGGTGCCCTGGATAGTGTGGCAATGACAAGGCGAGAAGGGCAGATCTACACACAGCAAGAGGGTCCTTCTCTATGCTGTGGAATCACTAAGAATGTGTCATCACACCTGCTCCTGGGGACACTGAGCAGGGCCAAGGGCACAGGGTGGGGCTTCTGGCCCCAGTGTGGCAGAGCCTCCCGGAGCTGCCTGGGACTTGCTGTAGGAGTGCCGGGGTTTGGATAAAGCTGGATCGCTGTCCTACCTATCTAACCAGAGGACTGGCCTGGTTTACACAACTGCTACCCGGCCTGAATGCCTCCTCCTCCTCCAGGCAGGCAGCATCCAGAGAGCACCTTAGTGCGGTGAAAGAACTGGCGGGGGTGGGAGTGGGGTGTCGGCAGGGAGCCTGCACTGAGCGCCTCCCACATGCCCTACAGCTCCATGCAGCTTAACGCCAGGACACCTGACCACCTGGGAACCACCACGGCAGAGGAGCCAGAGGAGGAGCCACTGACCCAAACTGCGGCTGCGCAGTGCCTCTGGTGAGCCCCAGCCACACATAGGCTGATGGGAGAGTACAGTGTCGTGGTGTTGGGCATGGCAGATCACGTCAGCAGAGGCCCAGGGAGACTCTGCCAGCTGCCCCTTCTAGAAATGTGCCTGTCCTCCCCCTCGACTGAATGCTCTGAGGCTCTGACAGAGCCTGTGGTTGAGCCGTGTGTGTGCGTGTATGTGTGTGTGCGTGCGCGCACGAACGTGTACATGCGTGGATACACCAAAATGCCAGGTCTCTCCCAGCCACACATCCACTGCCCAGGAATCACGCTCAGGGATCGGCGGAGTCCTCCTCCAGGCACCGCTGTGGGATGAGTCCTCTGGTTTGTTCAGCTCCAAGGCAAGTATTATTGTGACGCAGAGACGTGGGTCCAGTCGTGCCCAGAGCAACCAGCTGAGGCGCAGCTGTACAGGGTTTCCCCAACCCTGCCTGGCCACAGGGTTAGTGCTGTGGACCCCTGGGCCAGGTCACGTCTACAATGAAGAGCTCTCGAAGAGCTGGCATCCTTGCACCTGTGATGTTCCCAGGGCCTAACGCAGTAGAGGGCATACAGTATGAGAGTTTCCTGCATATTTATCAAAAGAGTGAATTTACAGACACTGCCTAACACCTGGCCAATGGTTTTACAAATCACCCAAGGCCAACCAACCAATACTGGTACTCCTCAGCACAGCTGTTGGGGTGTGGTGAGGTGGGCTTGATGGCAAGTCCTCGGATCACTGGGTGGCTCTGGCCATGATAACCTCAGTCTCAGCTTTCCTGCTTGTGCCCCTGCACACACACACACACACACACACACACACACACACACATACACACTCCACTCCTGCCACTCACCGCTTTGACCCAAGCCAATGGGATCACCCAATCTTGAACTTCTGAAACTGAACTAAACAAGCCTTTTTTTTCCCCCACTCTACAAAGGCAGTTCCTCTGCAGTCTTGTCATGGCTGCAGAAGGCTGGCTGCTCCAGCAGGATGTAGGTGAAGCTCAGATCAAACTGCGCTGTCCAGGCCTGCTGGGTCTGCACGCGTGGTGGGTGCAGGTGAGTCTGGCACGCCATGGGAGCCGCCTGGCCACCTTGCTAAACTGCACCGCTTCATGCACTTCACACGTATTTGTCAGAAACCATTTCATTGCAGATGAGCGCGGCGCAGCACAAAGGGATGACCTGAGGATGTGGGGGCCCCGTGGTGCCCCATTGGAAGAGTAGCTTCCAGCCAGGAACCCAGGCCTCCCTGCTCTCTCCTCTAAGCCTTCTGGACTGAGCCCCAGAACCAAGCAGGGGGACCGTGGTTGCTGTGGAGGTAGGAAAGCCCAGGGCTCTTCAAGGTTGTGTGGGAAATTCTGCTTGAAGGGAGCTGTGCAGTGGGCCAGGGGACCCCCTCAGACAGTAACTTGTGGCCACAGTAAAGGCCCTGTACCCAACCAGGTCTTCGAGTGCTCACACCACACTCTAAGTGACAACACGCAGCTCCACCTCTGACCAATCTTTCTTTCTACCCTCCCCTTATCCCTTGACTTAAAGAAAAAATTCTTTTTATTTGAAAGACAAGAGTTATAAAGACAGAGGAAAGACCAATCTTCATCTGCTGGTTCAATCCCCAAATGGCCGCATTAGCCGGGGCTGGGCCAGGGCAAAGCTAGGAGCCAACGATTCATCCGGGTCTCTCCCACAAATGGCAGGTGACCATAATCTGCCATCATCTTTTGTTGCTTTCCCAGGTGCATTAGCAGGGAAATGGACTAGAAGCCAAGGATGCTGGCATCACAGGTCACAACTTAACCCACTGCACCACAATGCCAACCAGCCTTCCTTGCTTCTTAAACTAAGTTAGTCCCTCAGCTCAAATAAGTCCGTCATAAAGGGCTCAGAGCAACTGAGCTCTGGCTCTTCCATGGATTTCATGGTTTTCCATGAGTTTCCATGGGTTTCCTATCTCCACCCCTTATGAGCTGGGTGGCTTCTGGCAAGAGGAACCAACCTGTGATTTGGTCACAGGGACACACGCCCCCAAAGGCTATCATGAGAATGAGTAAAATGCTGGGACCCAAACCCCAAGCAAAAAAATCAACACCCCACCGCTGCAGCTGGTCCTATTAGCCCATTTGGCACCCTTGGGTGGGCTGTCCCTGGTCCTGCCTGACTACCACGTCTGTCACTGTGCCTGTCACAGCGCTCTGATGTTCTCCCCCCACCCCAGGCTGTGTGTGCCCCCCTCTTGCCCTGTCTATAAATAGTGCCGGCTTCCAGCAGGCAGGCAAGCCAGATGCCCTCACGGGTTGCTGGAGGTCAGGATCCTGGAACTTCTGCGCAGCGTGGCTGTTGCTTACCCAGCCCAGGCTTCCCCTGGCTGCAACCCCTGAGCTCTCATTAAGGGTGATTAGGAACCGCAGGAGCCAGGCAATGACCTTGATCGTGTGTGTGTGTGTGTGTGTGTGTGTGTGTGTGTGTGTGTGTGTGTGTGTGTGTGTTTGGGAGCAATCAATGTTTGTGCTGGAAAAATCAAAACAGGGACAGGGACTGGAAGTCTTGGACCTGGTAGTGTCATGAGCTAATTAAAGGTGCCACGGATCAGACCCCAGGGGGAGGCCATAGATGCTTTTTCCTTCATTCCCTGTCCCTCTGCTTGCTAACGGGACACCAAAGAACTTGCTGAGAGAGTCTATGAAGGTGTTATAAGTGCACAGAGAAGTGTCCAGAGAGGAGGAGGGCGGGAGAGAGAGTGTGTGGCTATGTAGGGGACACATCCCATTGGCCATCTGCCATCAGTGTCCTGGACCTTCAGAGCTGCAGCCGGGAACGTCTAGGTAGATGTTGATGGGGGCAGGGAGAAGGCAGGATGAAGTTCAAGACAGGTAGCAGCTGACGGCCCAAGTGGTCCAAGCCCTAAACGCCATGTGAAGGACTGGATTGGGTGCCCAACTGCCATGTCTGCACAGTTCAGTCCTGAATGTTGTAGGCATTTGGGCAAGTGAAATTGCAAAGGAAATACTGTGCATGTGTGTGTGTGCGTGCACCCACCCACACAAGTCCACTTACACGCAGCACCTCACTGTCTCTCTTCAATATACATAAATAAATCTATCATCAATGCATACACTGAAGTCTTTCCCATGATCCCCTGGGTCTCAGCCACAGCTCGCAGCACCAGACAGATGGGCTCAAGTCTGTTGCTCATGCTGAATCTCAAGTGAAGGCTCCACCCGTGCAGCCAGCAAAGCCAAGATTTGCAGCTTCAGTTCCATTGAGGGATCCCAGCTGGGGTGTGTGTGCACACCCAGGAACTAGCTGTACAACTTCTCTGGGCTTGGGGGTGGGGGCTGTCCTTTGTGGGTGACCTTCCCGAGGAACAAGCGTGACCCCCAGCTACAGGGTCGACTGGAAGCCCCCATCTCATCCTCTACCTCTAGTTGGGACTCCTGGTGGAGGCAAGTGCCATCCAGGTTTGATTAATGTGTGTGCTGTCCAGGACTGTGCAGTGCCCCTACTCAGCGTACCCATGTGGCCAGCCCCCCTCTGCAAGCCTAGGACAGCTTTTGTCCTCTCGCTGGAGCCCTGAGGGGGCTGGTGTTAGAGGCAGGCCTGCCATGGTCAGTGAACCATGCATGGAGTACTGCAGTACAAGCCCATGTCTCCCATGGAGTCTGCCATTCTCCACACCCACATTGTGGAGGGTAAGTGCTCATGATTTTGACAGCAACTTCGCCCAGCACAGACCCTCCCTTTAGGCGACTCCCCTCTACCTTCCCCATGCCACCCACACATCCCAGAAGGAAGCCAGCCTGGTTGGGCCTGTGTCTGTTCCCTGATGTGACAAGGACAGGGGTAACACTTTCTCCAGCTCCTGAGAGAGGCAGCAGGTGACAGCAGGCCAGGGAGCTGCAGGGGGACTCGCAGGCGGAGGCAGACAAGGATCCACCTGTGTGGGCAGGTGCAGCCAAGGCACAAACCAGTCGCTCATTTGTAAGAAGGAAGAAGACTCTGCGGATCCCAACATGGCCACACAAGGTGAGGGGTGGGGAGGATCCGACCATGTGGCTGGCGCAGATGGCACCTGGCCACGGCAGGAGCTCCCCCAAAAGGCAGAGCTCATCAGCAGCGGGCACCACCTGCCCTCATGGTCCCTGTCATGAGCATTGCAATCACCATTCACCCTCCTCACACCATCCGTGCCTGTTGGGAATCTCACACCATGACGGGACAGCAGCGATGAATGCAGATCATCTCAGAGTCCCCAAGGGCTAACCAGCCTCCTGCCCTCCCTCCCAGCACTGCTGGCAGGCCAAGGAGGTCACTGGCTTAATGAAGATGGATGATGTCCCCCATTGCCTGGGGGAGCCCTGCGCTGAAGCGGAGCCGAGCATTTAATCAGACGCGTTCTCTGCACAGAGCTCAGTAATTGGAGGCAGGTGTTAAGTGCAACTGCAATAAAAGGCTAAGTTAATAAGGATGGCCAGCAAGGATGTTACACGTCCCCCGTCCAACTTTTCCACGGCAACTTGAAGGCAGCTTGGAGGGTGGAGAAATTGTGACTTCATGTCTTAAACTTCTCTTCAAAAACAAGTCCAATGAACTCAGGTTTCCTTATATTTTTTTAAAAAACTTGAGGTTTTTTAATTTTATTTTTTATGCTTATGATTTAAAAATAAAATGGCCTAAAAACTAACAAACACGTCTAAAGCGACCCTGTTGCAAAATACCGGATGTCTGATACCTACTTGGCTCCAGCATCCTGCTGACCCACCTCCCCGGCCAGCTCTGCCTGCCCTCACCCATTCCCACCCAACTCCAGCAAACTGCATATGGCACTGCCCTCCAGTGCCACTCTCCAGCCCTAGAGGCTCTTCCCTCCTTCCTGGCAACATTGGGCGGCATCCCTGTGCACCATCTGTGCCCTCCTCATGCCCGCTTCCTACAGCGCCCACAGCATGGTCCAGCCCTGGCACCATCTGTGCCCTCCTCACCACCGCCTACCATGGTCCACAGTGAGGTCCAGCCCTGGCATGGTCTGTGCCCTCCTCACCCCCACCTACCACAGTGCCCGCAGCGAGGTCCAGCCCTGGCATCAGACCTGCATCTCCAGCACTCACAAGGCAGCTCACACTCACCATGTCCCAGGTTGAACTCATGGCCATCTCCTCAAGACTCCGAGCCTGCTCCCAAGCTTAAAACTTCCCATACCAGGAACCTGGTGACAGCCTGAGGTGGCTCGTGTCCCCACCTGCACCCTGCCAATAAGTTAGTCTTGTGTAGTATGGTTGCACAACAGCTGGCAAACCCAGCCCACCCCAGTCCCCCACCATCATTTCTCTGATGTTATTTCACCATCATCTTTCCTGAGAGTGGGTCTCACACCTGCCCTTATGTGGTGGTTCAGAGCTGGACCCCTTCCAGTCCAGCACGGAATTCAACATGGTCTTTCCAAAGGTCCCTGGTCACTGTGTGACATGCCAGCTCTGAACGCAGCTGCAGCGCACCTGCAGCTTGGAGGAGAGCCCAAGCTTCACGGAGAAGTTCATATGAGAAGTTCATGACCCGGGCTGCACCTGCTCCCCTCTTCCCGCCCCATCCCCCGCCCCAGCACTCTGTGTGTTTCTCTGGGATCCCTTATGCTTGGATTCTTGCTCTTCTATATCCAGTCCTGAACAGGGGCTGGCACCATAACTCTCTGACTTAAGTGTTCATGAGAACTGACCGATAAGAGAACAGACACTGTGGCACAGTAAATGAAGCCACCTTTTGCAATGTCAGCATCCCATAGGAACACCTGTTTGAGTCCTGGCTGCTCCACTTTTGATCCAGCTCCCTGCTAATGCACCTAGCAGACAGCAGAGGATGGCACGATGGTCCCCGCACCCACATGGGAGATCCAAAAGAAGCACCTGGCTCCTGGATTCAGACTGGCAGAGCCCTGACCATTGGTGGGGAGAAGGGGATGAACCTGTGCGTGTCAGACCTCTCTCTCTTCCTCTCCCTTCTCTCTGCCTTTCAAATAAATCGGTTTCTGGAAAAAGGAATGGTCACTGTTTATTACACCTGGGACCTCCCCGACATTTCCGATGAATGATCCTTTTGCAGGAGCCTGGGCACTAACACTTCAAAGGTCAAATTCTTTTTTTTTTTAAAGATTTATTTTATTTTTATTGGAAAGGCGGATATACAGAGAGAAGAGACAGAGAGGAAGATCTTCCGTTCGATGATTCACTCCCCAAGTGAGCGCAACGGGCCGATGCTATGCCGATCCGAAGCCAGGAGCCTCTTCCGGGTCTCCCGCACAGGTGCAGGGTCCCAAAGCCTTGGGCTGTCCTTGACTGCTTTCCCAGGCCACAAGCAGGGAGCTGGAAGGGAAGCGGGGCCGCTGGGATTAGAACCGTCGCCCCTATGGGATCCCGGGCATGCAAGGCGAGGACCTTAACCACTGCGCCATTGTGCCAGGCCCAAAGGTCAAATTCTTTAAAAAAAAAAAAAGGGGGGGGGGAGGGCTTATTTAGCTGGAAGGCAGACCCTCCACACACAAAGAGAAAGGGAGTCTTGCAGCTGTTGGTTCCCTCCTGAGATGGCTACACTAGCCATCAGTGGACCAAGCCAAAGCCAGGAGATTCCTGGGTCTCTCACATGATGGCAGGGGCCAAAACAAGTTGGTCATCCTCTGCTGCTTTCCCAGGTGGATCAGAAGCAGAGCAACCGGGATTCCACCCAGTGCTCATACAGGATGTTGACAATGCTGGCCCAGTCCAGGGTCAAATTATTAACGAAGCTGCCGTCAGTGTGTGTGGTAGCCACTGCTTCGGGGCTAGACAGTACTCAAAAAGGACTCAGTCAGGAACACGGCATTGTGATGCAACAGGCGACACACCAGCAGTGTCCAATGTGGGCACTGGTTCCAACCCGGCTCCCTGCTGATGTGCCCGGGAAAGCAGCGGAAATGGTCCAAGTGTCCGGGTCCCTGCACCACATGGGGTAGACCCAGGTGAGGTGCTGGCTTTGGTCTGACCCAGGCCTGGTTTTTGTGGCCACCTGGGGAGTAAACCAGCAGATGGAAGATCTCTCTGCCTCTGTCTCCTCCCTATTTCTAATGCCACATAAATCTTTGAAAGACTAAATACATGTCAGCTGGATGAATGAATGAATGAATGAATGAATGAATGAATACCTGTGTATGCAGATGAGGGACACACGCTCTGACCAACCAAAATCTTGCAGCCAATCCCTGGGACTATGTCAGCTGTGTCTGATGCGTCTGAGTCATCTTGGATGGGCTTTGTGAAAACGTTAAAATCCACGCAGCGATATTGACCTCTGCCACGTCCCCAGGGCCCACGGGCTGGGCTCCCCCTGTGCTCGTGGAGGGGGTGGGATCGTTGCCGGGCACGGAGGTGAAAGAGGCTTGGACACAGTGCCTGGGGCCTCTGACTACATTCCGCAAAGCCCTGATCCCTGCTACCACGTTCCGCTTCCAGGCAATCTCCATACAGAGTGACCACGCACACGTGTGGCTGACACGTGTGCACACAGCACACCCTTTCTCACAGGGAGAGCGTTAGCATTAGAGCAGAGGGTGTGAAAGATCCCTCAGAGAATGCCAGCGCTCCCCAAGGCTGCAGCAGGTGCCAAGCGGGGTCAGGTGGAGCCAGGTAGTCACCAGCAGGACTCCACCTGCTCCCAACAGGAAGTTCCAGGGACCAGCTCAGCCATGCTGGCCCCTGCTGACCCCCTGCCGTGGCCACTGTAAGGCCCTGGCTAACTGCAGGATGGTCATTAATGCATTCCTCAACTCACCTGCACTAGGTCCAGGGGAGAGCTGGCCATCCACTGGGGTCCAGCGCCCTGTCTGTCCAGGGCCCTTCACATGTGACTAAGGAGACCGTTGGGGTGGACCCTAATCCAACATGATTAGTGTCCTTATAAGAAGGGACCAGGGGCCTGTGCCACAATGCAGCAGGGTGAACCACAACTTGTGAACCCGCATCCCACCTTGGAGCACTGGTTCGAGTCCCGGCCGCTCTGCTTTCAATCCAGCTCCTTGCTAATGATCTTTGGAAGGCAGCGGCAAATGGCCCAAGTGCTTGGGGCCTGCTACCATGTGGAAGATCTCTTACTCTCTGTAGCTTTGCCTTCCAAATAAAATAAATCCAAAAATGTTTTTATTATAAAAATATGTATCTGTTTATTTACCTGAAAGAGAGAGAGAAATTCTATCTGCTGGTTTGCCCCACAAGAGACTGCAATGGCTGAAACTGGACCAGGCTGAAGCCAGGAGCCAGGAGCTGCTGCTGGGTCTCCCTACTGAGCGCAAGGCCCAAGCCCTTGGACCATCTTTCGTTGTTTTCTCAGACACAATAGCAGGGAGATGAATCAAAGTGGAGTATCCAGGACTCGAACCAGCACCCATATAGGTTTTGGTGTCACAGGTGGCAGCTTAACGCACTGTCTCACAGTGCCAACCAGGACCCACATGCACAGGAGCACACAGCAAGCTGAAAAGGCAGGCCACAGAGTGATCCAAGCCCCAGACATCTTGATAAAGACTTTGTTCCCCCAGTGCCGCAAGAAATAACGTTTCCCCTGTGTGGGCTGTACCATGCCGTGTGGTGATGATCGCAGGATGTGACCGCGCCAGGTCCCCGGGAGTATTGGCTCACGCAACCCTCTCTGCTGAGTTGGAGGCGGGCCTTACGTAGGACTCTGGCGAGAGGCACAGGGCTATCGCCGGGACAGGCAGGGCTCCAGGTAGCAGTCCTTCCTGTCTCTCTCTCTCTCTCTCTCTCTCTCTCTCTCTCCACGCGGTGTGCTGCTAAACCTCTCTGTCTCTGTCTCTCTCTCTGTCTCTCTCTCTCTCTTGGTGTGGAGGTGTCAGTGTGTAGGCAGGCAGTGCCACCTAGTGGCCACATGATGACTTGGGCTGCTGCAAATAAAGTTTCTGGCCATGTGGTCCAGGACACAGGGAGAAGTTAGTTCACAGGCTTACTTAAACCCCCTTCCCTTGGTCCCACCTTGGCTCTGGCCATCAGGCACCACAAAGCCACACTTCTCTTTTCAAACGCCATCTTGGTAGTCATGAGGACAGCCAAGTTGTCTAGATAGGAAAGACCTGAGGTCACATTTGCTAAGAGCAAGCAGGACACGCTGGGCTGCAGCCTGGAGTCCATCCAGGAGACGGTGCCATCATCACACAGGAAGGGTTAGGAATTTACCCAGGTGCACTTGGCCAGCGATGACCCCAGAGCCAGGGCTGCGCAGCTCCCTATATTCTCCATGCACGCCACAGAGGGTCAGTTTGGACTTTTTGTTTGCTTTTAAAGATTTATTTTTATTTGTGTTAGAGAAAGAAGAGACAGACATCTTTCACACACACCCCCAAAGGCTGCAGCAGCTGGAGCAGAGCCAATCCAAAGTTGGGAGCCAGGAATTTCATCCAGATCTCCCATGTGGGTGGCACAGGCCCAAGCACTTGGGCCATCCTCCACTGCCTTCCCCGGCCGTAGCAGGGAGCTGAATCAGAAACAGAGCAGCCAGGACTCAAAGTGACACCCATACGGGATATTAGAGTCACACGTAAAGCCTTTGTTTACAATGCCACTGCACTGACCACAAAAGGCTCCATTTTTTAAATGTCATGTCCACATCCTCAACTTCCTTCTTGAGCCCAGGCTTTTGTTGCAATGCGGTCAGTGGGGCTTATGTGTCCTCTCAAATTCCATTTCTTTTGTTCTTTTACATTTCCATTTGCTTTTTATTTGAAAGGCAGAGAGTCGGAGACAACCGCAGACAAACAAATTCCGTCTGCTGCATCTCTCCCCAAATGCCCGAAACAGCCTGGAACTTCATCTGGGTCTCCCAGCCCGGTGGCAGGCACGAAACTGCTGGAGCAGTCACTGCTTCACCAGGCTGCGCATTAGAGAAAGCTGCACTGGAGGCAGAGACGGGACTCGAACCCAGGTGCACTGATGTGGAATGCAGGTGTCCCTCGGGACCTGCCTGTTGCGCCAAACAGCCTGCTTCCCCAGACCATTTTCTTTCTTTCCTTTTTAATATGTATTTATTCACTTGGAAGGAAGAATATGGGGGGTGGCGGGGAGAGACTCTGCTGGTTCCCTCCACAAACTCCCAAGGCTGGATTCTTCATCCTGGTCTCCCACATGGGTGCAGGGGCCATCCTCTGCTGCTTTCCCAAGCACATTATCAGAGAGCTAAATTAAAAATGGAGCAGCCAGGACTCGAACCAGTGCACTTTCGGGGTACACGCACTGCAGGTGGCAGCTTTACCTCCTGTACCACGATGCCAGCCTCATCCAAGATGATTTTCTAAGTCTCAGCAGCCATTGTCACTGATTGTCCCCCACCCCTCCACAGTGTACACGTGTGGTTGTGGTGCCTATGCACTTGTGTATGCACGCATATGTGTGGATGCCACATTTGTGCACACATGTGTACTTATATGTAAATGTGGTGTGTGTGTGTGTGTGTGTGTATGTACATGTGTGGTTATGGCCTAGATACTGTACCTGGAGAGAGATGGGGTCGAATTGTAGCTCTGGGGACCAGTGCTGTGGTCGAGTGAGGTAAACTTCTCCCTCCGACAGTGGCATGCCTTGTGGGCATCATTTCAAGTCCCAGCTGCTCCACTTCTGATCTGCTCATGTGCCTGGGGAAGGCAGCAGAACATGGCCCCAGTGCTTAGGGTTCTGCACCCATGTGACAGATCCGAATTGAGTTTCTCACTTTTGCCTAACTCTGTCAGCCTGGCCATTGCAGTCATCTGGAGGAGCGTCCAGATGAAAGATTCTCTCTCTCTCTCTCCTTTCCTCCTTCCCCTCTCTCATGTTTTGCCTTTCAATGTATCAATGTTAAAACAAGATCTAGCTCTACCCCAGTGTCCTGGGTGCACCCCTTTAACTCATGCTTGTGTCGGTGCTACATGTGACCCTGAGTGACCCCGGTTCACTTGTTCCCCTGAGTAGAAGCCAGAAAACACTCAGTGAAGCCTGGAGGTGAGCACGGCACTCACTGACATCAGGATCTGCCTGGGAGACTCTGAGCCAGGTGGCCCCATGTGTCACAGTGTGATGCAACAGGTGCCGTGAAGCGTCTCTCTGAGTGGAGTGGTAAACGCAGCGGTGGAGGGTCAGAGGTCCTTGTTCTCCCAGCTATAAAACAGCCCCGGGTCCAGGGGCACATGAAATAGATACACAACTTGGCACTCAAGAAAGAAGCACCACACCCTTGTCACCCGTGGCCACCTCTAAGTCAGCACCAGTTCAAGGCTGGGGCCTGCAAGCCCACCCTCTCCCAGCTGCAGAGCAGACTTACAGACATCAGCTTGAGGCTCCAGACTGGAAGACAGGAGGCAGCTGCCCACCTCATTCCCAGGCTAGCCCACTAACAGGTCCAGGGGAACCATGAGATCCCTTTAGAAGCAAAGCGTTTCCTCTGGTACTGAGCAACAAGGCAGTGGGGTGACAGAGGCCTAAAGGCACTTGGGGGCTTCATCTTTGCTGAGCTGGAGGTGCCTGTGGAGTCACAGCCTGAAAACAGACCCCACATGTCAGTCAGCCACCAGGCAGGGAACTCCAGTCCCCCAGCCACAAGGAACTGAATTCTGCAGAGAGCCAGGGAGAGCCCCGGCAGGCAGCACAGGCAAGCCTGCAGAGACCTGGACTCACAGGATCCTGGGATGCTGAGCAGTGGATGCTGTTGAAAGTTGCACAATTTGTCATTTGCTACCCAGCAATTAAAAAAAAAAAAAGGATATTACAAGGCTAGTCTTTGATTTCTAATCTCTTCCCTCCCCGGGGGTAACTTGCTTGTTTCTTTAGAGACTGAATGCAGCAACGCGCAGGCCTTCCAGCAGAGCTGGGCTGGCATGCAGGCAGCAGAGTAGCATCCCTTCAGGAGGGGCCGTGTGACCCTGCCTAGCCCCTTAGGGCTGCAAGCTGTGGGTGCTTCTTTTCTAGGACTAAAGTAGCTTTCTCTGCTTAATTCACCTGCTCGCTGGCTGCGTGTGTCTCCTGCCATGTCCACCATTGACCTTTACCCAGAGTGTGGATGGCTCTTCGCATGCGCAGGGCCCCCTCTACTCCTATCCTCCCTCCCACTCCTCTGAGGCTGATCGCATGAGAGAACCCCCCCCCCCCACCTCGTCCAGCCTGCAGGTGAGAGATGCCCCATGGCTCAGCGCCTTTAGCCCAGAACGCTGCACTTTGCACGTGCGTTGTTGAGTGGTTTCTGCTCCAAGGGCCTCAAACTAGGAGTCAGAAGCTTCTCCGGTTCTTCCATGTGGGCTCAAGGACCCAAAGATCTTGGCTCACCTCAGTCGCTTTCCCAGGCACATTAACAGGGAGCTGGATCAGAAACAAAACTGCTGGGACTCCGACCGTCATCTCTATGGGTACCAGCACCGTGGGAGACGGCTTAACTTGGCAACAGCACAGCAGCAGCCCCAGGTCACCACTCCGGAGGACTTCTACACTTATTCTGAACACACCTTTGTCTTCCTAAGGTGATGGATCAAACACCCCCACCTTCCCACCCTGGAAGAGCCATTACTTGATCCTCTTCCTTCTATTTTCCTTATCTCACCCCACACCTTGTTCTGTGACGGGTGCCAACACTTGGAACTCTCAAGGACATCACAGCTCACCTCCTATTTGGAGACATCCCCTCCCGTCGCCATGGCTGCACCATCGTGACTGTGTCCATCACATTCTCAGAAAACAAGGGCGAGACAGCCATCACCAGATCACCAGCACCCGCTAATGACCTCCACGCCACTCTGCACCCAATAGTTCCTTTCTTTTCAGAGGCAGGACCCAGTCCTGCACACCTGCTCACTCCGGCCCGGGTTCCTGATCCCCCGGGCTTGGAGACCACATGGAGGAGGAGACAGATAGAACGTCACTGTCTACACGGGCAGCTGCCCCAGAACTCTGTTTCCCAGCTACCCGTGTCCCTGCTTCTAGTCCTTCTAGCCTACTGACACACACTCTGTTGGTTTCCTCCTCCCTGCCAGTATCTTCAGCTACACAGCTATGCCACAGCTGCCCACAGCCCCCCTGGCAGCCATGCCCACCTCTGCCCACACCTCCCTGACAGCCATGCCCACCTCTGCCCACAGCCTCCCTGACAGCCATGCCCATCTCTGCCCACAGCCTCCCTGACAGCCATGCCCATCTCTGCCCACACCTCCCTGACAGCCATGCCCATCTCTGCCCACAGCCTCCCTGACAGCCATGTCCATCTCTGCCCACACCTCCCTGACAGCCATGCCCATCTCTGCCCACAGCCTCCCTGACAGCCATGCCCACCTCTGCCCACACCTCCCTGACAGCCATGCCAATCTCTACCCACAGCCTCCCTGACAGCCATGCCCATCTCTGCCCACACCTCCCTGACAGCCATGCCTACCGCAGCCCACAGCCTCCCTGACAGCCATGCCCACCTCTGCCCACAGTCCACCTGGCAGCCATGCCCACCGCGGCCCACAGCCTCCCTGGCCTTCCACGGCTGTTCAGGCCCTTGGCTTGTGTCCTCTTGTGTTGCTCCTAGGGCAGGCACTTCTGCCTCTGTTCTCATATGCAACTCCCAATCCCTAGACACGCCCCTGCCCCCAGTGCTTGCCTGCCCCCAACTTGTCAGGTCCCCATCCTGGATAAGCCCTTCTCCCCTCCTGGTCCCTAGAGCATGGAGCTTTGAGAAATTGTGCAACTGTGTACCTTGGCTCCGTGCTCACCCCTAAAGGCCTTAGGGCTGCTGCACGGCCCAGCTCTCCATCCCCTGCCGGCTCCCCAAACAGGTCCCCCAACAGCTGTTCCCAATCTTCCCTTTCCTCCCAACCCACAAGCCCACCCCCGCTTCCTGAACTCTAATTTATGGGCAACCTCACCCGAGAACGACGCTCTCACCTCCTCTCTCCTCCCCAGAATGTCCGCTGGCTCCCCCGGTGTGTCCTTTCCTGAGACATCCTCCCTCTTTCCTAGACAAACTTCTCCCCCTGGACTCGATGCGTCACGTACTTTCCCGACTTCTTCTGGACCGCACTCTGTTTTTTCCTACAACTTCTTATTTCAGAATTTCAAACTTTTTTTCAGCTTTGTGGAAGCATAGTTGGGCCACAAAAGTTGCATGTGGTTGAGGCATGCATCTTGATGGATTTGTATACAGGTCCACACCCGTGACACCGTCACTTCCAGAAATGTCCTCGATTCCTTTTAAGAGTCCTTTTTTTTTGGGGGGGGGGCGGTGGTAAGAAGTGTGAGTTCTCTGTCCTCTGACCATACCTTACGCTGTGCAAGGCCAGTTTGCTAACTCTAGGGACTGCAGCGCACAGCAGGTCTCCACAACCCATTGATCTCAGCTAGCACAAAATCCCTACCCTTGCAAAAACAAGTCTCCATTTTCCCTTCCTTTCAATCCCTGAGCCACCAGCTACCTGTCTCCTGCCTCTACAAGTTTTGCTATTTGAGATATCCGCTGCAGTATTTGTCTTGCTGGGCGTGGTTCATTTGGCGTCAAGCCCTCCGTGCACGTTGTCACCCAGAGCAGTACTTCCTTCTTTGTAAGGCCGAGGACTAGGCCTTCACGGGTGTAGGTCCCACTTGCCTTTTTATTCATCTGCTGGTGGGTGTTTGGCTGGCTTCTGTGTCCTGGCTACTGTGGAAAATGCTTCAGGCTGCACGGGGCACAGATGTGCTTTTGAACACTCAGGGCAGGCATCGTTGAACAACGTGGAGCCCATGGCGGGAGGTTCTGAGCAACCTTTGCTCTTTCCCACGGGGGTGCTGCACCTGCTGTGAACCCCCCATTAGTGTACTGATGCTGCCATTCCTCCACATCTTGCCTAACACCGGTCATCTTCAGCCTTTTTAAAAATATTCATCTCTTTATTTGAAAGTCAGAGCTACAGGAAGAGAGGGAGTGACAGGAGAGAGATCTGCCATCTGCTAGTTCAGGTTCACTCCCCAGATGGCTACTATAGCATGGCCAGCAGCCATGAGCTTCCTCTGGGTCTTCCTCTGTGAGTGCAGGTGCCCAAGCACCTGGGCCATCCTTTACTACCGTCCCAGGAGCATTAGCAGGGAGCTAGATTAAAAATAGAGCAGCCGGGCCTCAAACTCGAATCAGTACCAGTGTGGGATGCCAGTGCTTCAGGTTGTGGCTTATTGTGCTGTGCCACAGCACCAGCCCCTCCTCTATGGCTTGAACAAAGGGTCCCTGTTATGGGGTGCAGTCAGTGATAGTGGGCAAATGAAACTTGGTTGGGTCCCCTATCCTCTGTCCTGAAGGTGGGTCCTAACAGCAATGCAATGTTAATTCCATCCTCAGCCACTTCCCCCACTTCCTAATTTACCCAGGATATTGGATGCAGACAAGTCCAATTAGTCTAAGCATTTTCAGCTACAAGCCCAGTTCCTGTCCTGCCCATCCCAATGAGCGCCAATTAACTCCTTAACTCACAACACTTAGGTATTCGCTGCTGCCCACCTGTGACTCGCCTATCAACTGAGAGGGGATTGTCGTGTAACCACGCCCCTCACAAGCCCCTTTAAAAGGCCCAGGAAGCAGGGGCTCTCTCTCTCTCTCTCTCTCTCTTTCTGGCCAGGTGCTTCCATTATGCTAGCACCTTGACTCTTGGCTGACCCAGATCAGGTAATCCCGAGCATGGTCCCTGTGTACTGCTTAGATGGAGCAATGGTCATAATAATGTGTTTCTGGTTTGTGTGCTGTCAGGAGTTCCAGGAGGGGGAGCCCTAGCAGTAGTGGAATGTGGGCAGAGAAGCCAGGGAAAGGTGAATGTCTGCAGCTTTGTAAGTGCGGTTATTCATTGCATGTCTCTTAGGATAACTTATATTGCTGGGGAAGCTGGGATATAGGTCTTCAGCTTAATGGATGGAGTTAAGGATAATGACCATTTGTTCCTTTGGGGATTATGATTGGTTGGATTGCCGTATGGACTTGTGATTTGTTATTGTGCTCTATTATCACCAAGCTTGGTTAATAAAGATTCCTTAATAAGCCTTAGACATGTCTGGTGTGATCTCGCTCTCACCCTGTAACATCCCCACACTTCTCCTTGTGGATACTCACGAGTCCCGACACCACTTGCGTCAGAAACTCTCCATCCCCTTGCGTGTGCTGTGCCTTACACTTTAATCTTCTACCACAAACTCCTGACAACCCAGTCTCTTCACTCAGCATCACCCAGGCTCCATCCCACCTTGCCCTCCACTGGCCCACAGGTCTCCAGCACCTTTGAAGACCCTGGGCAGTGATTGTCATGGTTCCCATGCCCCTGCGTCTTCCACAGGGAGGTGCGGCTTTCTGGGGTTCTGCTGCTCTGACAGTGCCAGCACCTCCCCCCACTGCACATCAACCATGTTTCCTTTCTGGAAACCTCTAGAATTCTACTCTCAACCCTGCTCTACTGTCTCCTTTACTGGGGAGCTTGGTGTAGAGACACAGTTTGTCATCCAAGCAGGTGCCCTTAGAGGGCAAGGGGTGTTATCAAGTATGCAGGTGGGACCAGTCAGCAGGGACTATTACAAGGGGACCTGGGGTGTGCTTTAACGAGATGCGATGGGGTCCAGGGCCCCAGAAAGGGTGGTCATGAAGGAAGAGAGGAGAGGAGGGAGCACTCCCTGCAGGGCTACATTGGGAAGCCCGAGTTGGTCAGGAGACAGAGGATAAGTGGAGCTATGGGCGGTGTGCACAAGTGTGGCTCCTCGGGGAAGGCTGGACAATGTTAGGGAGCAGCTGCGGGGGCTGGGCTGGTGTGACTACACTCAGGGGGCACCGGGGCACTGCCAGATGATGGGGGCAGGTGGAGAGGGCCCGACATTGGAAGTGGCTGGGTGTGCTTGGGCCGTTTGTTTGCCATCTCTAGGAAGTGATGAACCCTGGGAGGGACAAGGGCAGCCCAGGTGGTCGGAGTCAGCAAAAGGCCATTCCCTGAACCAACAAGGCTCATGCCGCCACTGTCTGACTTCCACCAGGTGAGAAGGACCCTTTGTGAGTCAGAGTTGCCAAGAGCCAGGTGCATGGGAAAGAAGGAAAAAGGATGAAAGGAAGCAGGGAGGGAAGGAGGGAGGGAGAGAAGGAAGGAAGGAAGGAAGGAAGGAAGGAAGGAAGGAAGGAAGGAAGGAAGGAAGGAAGGAAGGAAGGAAGGAAAGGTAAGGCCCAATGAGAACTTCTTCCCTGAGCAAACGTCATCCAGGCCCTGTTTCCACTGCTGCAGCAGCTTGAGCACAGCATCAGGCCTCTGTATGAAAGACATGCCAGTATCCAGCAGGCTTCCTCCCAATCAGGCTGTGAACACGCCCACACCAAGTCCCGCCTAGGTCCTGCTCAACCGCTTGGAGCCAACCCACTATGACTCATGCTCTTCACATGGGGTGACATGGAGCCCTCACCCCCACCCAGGGCTTCCTGTCCAGGGCCGGGGAGTGGGCAGGCCTACTACAGTGAGGTGTGTGCCAAGCAAGCCCACCTGGCATCTAGGCACTTCTCTATGAAGGTGCAGTTTGTTCGTATGAGGGGACTGCGGGTGTGGTCCATGTGGCCTGCAGCAGCAGCAGAGGTCCAATTGACCCAAGTTTGTCCTTCTGGCCATGGGGCTTCTAGAACAACAAACAGTTCCTCTAGAAGCAGATGGGCAAGGAACTGGGACGAGGGGGGATATGCCAGGCTCTGTACTGAACAACACTGCCCCCTCTGACAGCTCATCCCATCCTGACAGGCAGCTCATTGCACAGGTATGTTTTAAAAATATTTCAGTTTACTTGCTTTGAAATGCAGACTGATGAAGAGGAAGACCAGGCAGAGACAGAAAGAGAAATCTTCTGTCTGCTGGTTCACTCCCCAGATAGCCACAGCAGCCAGGGCTGAGCCAGGACAAAAGCCAGGAGCCAAGAGCTTCTTCCAGGTCTCCCACATAGTGTGCAAGGGCCCAAGCATATGAGCCATCCTCAGCTGCTTTCCCAGACACATTACAGGGAGGTAGACGAGAAGTAGAGCAGACGGAACCCCAAAGTAGCACCCAGTTGGAATGCCATCATTGTAGGCAGCAGCTTAGCCAATGATATCACCATAATTCTGGCTCCTAGCGTACACTTCTTACTGCCTGACCATGTGCCCTTGGGCATGTAGAGGCCACTCAGGATTCCTGAGCTCGGAACTGTGATTCATCCGCCTTGTGTTGATTCAAGCGATGCTTGGGCATAGGGAAGAGAGAAATGGATGGTGATTGAGTCCAGGGATCAACACCTGCTCCTCCATCCAAGTCTGGAGGGCCCACCCTGGAAAGAGGCTCAGGCGGGTGGTCTGGGAAGGGGCTCTCACACACCCGTGGGACCGTGAGCAGGAAGTACATGACCCTCACCTGGGTCGGGTAAGGTCACTGACCATCTCAGAAGGGGGTGGATGAAAGGATTCCTGGATATGCTTTCACTTTATTACTGTGAGCCCTTGTCACAATTTATGGTCATCTTAGAGACAGCACGGCAGCCGCCGACTGGCGAAAGGAGCATGCAGATATGGCTGCCCCATGCCCACGAGGCTGGTGGGATGCGTGATGGGTGGGAGTGCAAACCTCACTCCCCACCCATTTCCCATCCCCTCCAAGCTCTCCCAAACACAGCAAAACTGCCTCCTGGATGCTCTCAGTCCCCCCAAATGATGGTGTTTTATGATGTGTTAAGTTTGGGGTGGGGAGGGAGAAAATCCCTCCAGCTGTGGATCCTCCCAGCTGCAGGCAGCCCAGCTTTGGGGATTTATGAGCTGCTGAGTGCTAGCAGCTTGCTCAGCTCCAGCGAGCACCTGGGAGGCGGGTGGGGGTGGGGAGAGAAGCCTGCCTGAGGCGCCACACTCACTCCCCAGTGGCCACAGCCACCAAGGCCCTACAAGCTGAGGTGACGGGAGCCTGGCCACCGACATGCTGGAGCTGTGTCTGAGCCCTTGGAGCATTGATCTGTTGTATCCCTGTCTCCATGACAGAAATTAATGACCCACAGAGATGTCTCAGGGTCAGGCCTGGGTCCCCGGAGAGTCTTCAGCCAGAAAAATGACTTGGTCAAAGGCAAGCTGCCACAGCCCCAGTCCCTCTCAGTGCCCTGGCTAGGGTGAGCAGGGTCTGTGGGTTGATCATAGAGACCAACAAGTGACTCCAAGGGCCTTTGCTTCCAGTCACACTCTCTTGACACACATGGGACACTGCTCCCCCGCTTCTCTCAACAAAAGGCCAAAGGCTATGCTGGTGGGTCAGGCCCAGCCGGGGTAGGTGGGAACCTCCCGCTTCCGGGCTCAGGAGCCAGAGCAGGCCGTTAGCAGCATCATCTCTCCCCATCCCGCCCATTCGCTCACTTGAAAGATGAAGCTACAGAAAGAGAGACATGAGGATCTTCCATCCATTGTCACACCACTCCCCAAATGGCTGCAATGACCAGGACTCTGGCACTCCATCTAGGTCTCCCATGTGGGAGCATGGTTCCAAGCACTTGGGCCATTATCCGCTGCCTTCTTGGGTGCATTAACAGGGAGCTGGCTAGGAAGTGGAGCAGCTGAGACTCGTCTTGTCATATGGGATGCCAGCATCACAAGTGGTGGTTTATCCTCCCCCATCTACAATGCTGCCCCCTCTATTATTCATTTTTACATATTCAGATTTCCTAAACATTTAAGTGGCTTGTTTTCAAATAGCTTTTATAACTTCTTTATGCCTACGTTGGAAGTTTTCTGATTCTGTTCCACCCACTTTCTTTGAAAAGTTCTTTTTTGTTTGTTTGTTTGTTAGGTTTATTTATTTGAAAGGCCACATGACACCTATCACTTTATTCCCTCAAATGGTCACAAGCACCAGGACTGGGCCAAGTGGAAACCAAGAGTCAGGAACTCCATCCTGGTCTCCCAGGATGGCAGGGTGGCAGAGACCCAAGTACCTGGACCATCCTCTCCGCTTTCCCATACACATCTGCAGGGAGCTGGACCAGAATCAAATAGTTGTAATCCGTTAAGCTCTCTTTTTAAATGAGGACAATGGCCATTCAGTCTCAGCTCTCGTCCTGTTGACTCTGTTTTCACGTTGTGCATGTAACAGATGAATCCTCCACCACAGTCTCAGAAGCATGGCTGAAGGAATCAGGGATGGAGGAGAAGGGACAGGGGCTTCGTGATGGGGCAACTCTTAGAGGGGGCCAGGAGGGTCAGTCAGGATGGGAGTCAGTATTAAAGTGCACTGGCCCTTGGCTTCCACCTTACTTAGAGAACTCATCCATTTGCATGCCTCCAAGCATCACTTCCAAGACAAACATTGCCCCAGATCTGACTTTGCAAATCAATAATCTTTTTACATCAAATTTGTAGAGTCCATCGGAGATCCTACAGATAAGAGGAAATTCAATGTGCCCCAAACCAAGTGCATGACTTTCTCATCAAACTTATTCACTGTATCTGACAAGTTTTGTTTACTCAGTTTAGTGCAAAATATTTTCTTTAAGATTTATTTTATTTTTATTGCAGAGTCATATGTACAGAGAGGAGGCGAGACAGAGAGGAAGATCTTCTGTCCGCTGATTCACTCCCCAAGTGAACGCATCGGATAGAGCTGCACCAATCCGAAGCCAGGAATCAGGAACTTCTTCCAGGTTTCCCACACGGGTGCGGGATCCTAAGGATTTGGGCCATCTTCACTGCTTTCCCAGGCCACAAGCATGCAGGTGGATGGGAAGTGGGCCTGCCAGAATTAGAACCAGAGCCCATATGGGATCGCAGCGTGTTCAAGGTGAGAACTTTAGCCACTCAACCACCGTGCTGGACCCATGCAAAATATTTTCTTTCTCTTCTTGTGATCTTCTCAACACATGGATTATTTATATGAGCACTGTTTAATTGTCAAGTACTTCTGAAAATCCCTATTATTGACTTCTGGCTAATCACATACATAACTCTATGAGTTCCATTCTTATGGATTACACTGAGACTCACATAATGATCATAAGCATTGTCTGTCTGAAGCACTTAGAAAAAGTGTACACTCTAGTCTGCTGTAGTGCCTACAGATATCAGCTGGTCAAGCCGGCTAACAGGATATTTCTTATATCCTTGCTGATTTTCTACTTGAAAATTTTAATTCTTTTTTGTTTTGTTTTGTTTTTTGTATTTAATACCTTATTTTTATTTACCCTGTCCCCTCCTCAAATCTCCTGCCCCCCACCAGATTCCCCTATATTACTATAGCGAAGCTCTTCGTAAACAGTCACACATTCATCATTGTGGGCAAGGACAGTGGCAGAGAGTGCAGCCTCCCATTGTCAAGATACAGCTCAGTTTCATTAGCAGTCCATCTTTGATCTGGAAGTAGAGATGCACACTGCACTGTATCCTCACATCTGGACATGATAGTCTCCATTACACCATCACCACACATCCCTCTTAAATGAAAAGCCACAATACAAAATCAACTACAGGAAGAAAAATAGAAATTTACAACACCATGAATTTCTCAAGAGATTTTGATAGTCCTGAATTGCTGGTGAACCCGCCACTCCAATCACAATGAGATCTCTACCAAATCCACTGGCTGCTATAGTCCACCACTTTAGTGTCTCCGTCTGCCAAGATCTTCACTGCCAATGATTGGCTGGGGTAATTGATCGATTTGTTCTGTCCTCTATCCTCTGCCATGGTACCAGATTTCCTCTGGTGGCTCCGATGTACAGCCATATCCTCCATGTACACTTGGATATGCTATCCTCTGCTCTGTCTGAGCCACTGAAGAGGCCCAGCTCTGACACATCCACTCAGCCCATGGAACCTGCAGTTCTCTCCATGGTTAGGGTTTTGAGTCCAGCAGTTCAGTTGGTAAGCAGTCACCCAAGAAACCTCATCTGAGGCCATCCCAGACCTGATTCTCATGTGTGTTTGCCAATACAAGTACAGCACAGTCTGTCACCCAAATCAGCCTATGCACACACTGGTAGTTGCAATTACTGGGTAAGTTTTGTCTCCAACCCCATGTTTTACGAATCACGAAGGCATTGTAGCCCAGCCCAATCCGTCCCACTACACAATCAGCCCTCACGCACACTAGTGGGAGCTGCAGCCTAGTTGGGGAGACTCCCAATAACCCTCACCAGGCCCACCTGCTGCCCTGGTTCCCATGCTTGCCAGTATGTACAGCAGACTGGTCCCATCTGTCCCACATCCCATTCAGCTCTCGTACATGTTGATGGGTATTGAAGCTCAGTGTGTCCCAACCAGCCCCCACTATCCAGTTCACACTGGTGCCAGCGGGTGCCACCATCTGTCTGAGCCATGCCTGCACCTGACAGAATTTGGCCCCTGTGCCAGCATCTGCCAGCTGATGCTGCAGTAAAGCCCAATCAATCCACACCAATACTGACTTACGCATGTACCAAAAGGTACAGTCAACCCAGCCTGGCTTTTCCCTGATCCAGCTAACAGGTAGGTCATTGGATGTGGCCCTGCCCAACCTGGTCTGCCCCTGTCCCAGCTCTCATGCTCACCAGTGGGAGTAGTGGTCCAGCAGGGGGGCCTTCACAGCCCCCTCACTGGGACCATCCCCACCACCACCCATGTTTTACATGTACTGGTTGGGTGCTGCGGCCCAGCCTGGCACAGTACCCTGACTTTGGCATTTACCAGTGGATGCTGTAGCCTGGCCAGGCCAGGCCCAACCCCAATTCCAACTCACACTGGTGGGGGCTATAATCTAACCCACCCCTGCCAGCCCCCAATCCCAGCCCTCATGTGAACTGGCTGGTATTGCGCCCTGACTCAGCCTGACCCACACTCCACTCTGGCACTCGGATTCACCAGTTGGTGATATGGACTGACCCAGTCTGGCCTGCCCCCAACCTACACCAAATGTATGCTGGTGGGTACCGTATTTTGGCCTGGGCTGGGCTGCTCCCCGTCTTGGTTCTTGTTCTCACCTGCAGGGAGTGTGTCCCAACAGAGGAGTTCCCCAGGCTCCTCCATCTGGATCTCTCCCAATGCCAGATCTCGCACACACCAGAAAGTCCATCGGTCAAGCCCTACTACTTAGTCCATCTCCTGTCCTAGCATGAACAGTGGCCTTTCCTCACCAGCCCTCACCCACTCCCATTCTTGTTGTTGGGCACTACAGCCTAACCAAGCCTGATCCATGCCCAGACACACATGGCTCAGTGGGGGCAGAAATCTGGTCTAGCCCATCCTATACCTACCCTGGTTCTCACGAGTACCAATGGATGCTGGATTCTAGCCCAGTCTGGTGCATCCCATATCCAGCCCACACACATGCCGAAGGATTCTGCAGCTATATCCAGACCACACCATGGAATAAAGATGGTACTGATTGCTTAAAAAACAGCCGGGGGCAGGGTAGGGGGTGGGCTTCTTCCTCCGCTCATCAGTCAAGATTGGCCGATGAAGCAGAATTCTGCACCATGTACCCAACCCCGAAAATTTCAATTCCAACTGTAGGTTTCACTATCTTCCCAGCTTTATCCAATATATCAATTTTTGCTTTACGTTTTGAAGGTCTGGGTTTGAATGGCTACTGCTAGCATATAAAAAATTCAAAAGATATGCAGGAGTCTTCAATTCTCAACTGCGGTTTGTTGCACTCATCAGTTTCTGCATCTTCACAGAATCACGTTGTTTTCATTTCTGCAGCTTTGGATAACATCTTCATAACTTCTTTTGCTCCAATTAACTTTCATTTTTCAAAAGTATCTTGTTTCTTTTCAGTATTTTTTGAAAGATGGAGAGAAAGAGAATTTGAGGATATAATATTTATCTGCTGCTTCACTCCGTATATGTCCACAACTGGGACTGGGCCAGCCTGAAGCCAGAACTTCACCCATGTTTCCCATTTTTAAATGAGAACTATCCATTTTAACCTAACCAACTCAGGTACTCATTCAGTCAAAAGAAAACAATAAATCTCTTAAAGTTTAAGGTCTGTAAGGTACTACAAATTTTCTCAACACATCAAATATTCTGATCTCCACTGAGCTATATACACTATGTATACATAGTCAACTATTAATTGTTTTGTAGTTTATAAACAGTCTGGTGACCCAAACTCCCGGACCAAAATAGCATATAATTGTATGAGCCTATGTTTTTTTTGTTTTTTTTTTTTTTAACAAAATGAATGTGACAATGGCCAACTCTTTCCAGAAAAGGAGTATGGAACTTTTCATTTTACAACCACAAATTTGCTTTCTCTAAATTTGGCTCCCAAATTCAAATTCTAAATGTTTCAGCACAGTAGAGTAGTAATGGAAAGAAATTACTTAATGGACTTTGGTGAAGAGAATACCGTAGATCTTGATCTGAAAACACATCCCACGTAAAAATACAAAGAATGACTCAGAATTATGTAATAATGTTTATATCAAAGTTTATTGGTTAACTAATGGGCACAGTAAAATGCAATTAAAATACAGTACTTGCTTTTAACAAAGCAAACTGAGTAATCTGCTAAGTGTTAGGGTGGGACTGGAACAAACTCAAGCAGGCAAACATTTCCTCTTGGATTTCCTACGTAAACGTCTATTTAGTTCTGGACTGTTCACCAGGGTGCCTACAGGACAGAGATGAGGACTCTGTCCACCCGTGGAATGCTTTTCATGCCAACAGGACCTTGTCCAGCTGTGCAGAGAAGGCAGCTCCTCCTCAGAGTTCCCCGGAGCCCCACAGGAGTGTCTAAAACTAAGCAAAAGGAATTCTACGTGTGTCCAAAGTTAATCCACCTCCTCGGACTCTTTTTGACTGGGTTTTTCAAACACCAGCTGGAAGTACAGACTCTAGCTAATGAACATGGATGAATGTTTGTTTGAAAATTGCCTTTAAAAATCACTTTTTGGCACTATGTTCTCCCAGAATAAGGGCTTATAAAAGTCTCAGAAATCTTCAGCTCCCTTTGGCCACTTTTCCAAATAAAATTTTAATGAATACAGTTTAGGTTGTTTATTGGGCTCTGTAACCCCATCAAGCAAATAGTTAGGCTGTGTAACCTCTGTCTCACTGGAAAGCCTGGGAGAGACTGGAGCTTGTCTAATGAGACACACGGGGAACCTGCAACAACCAAGGCTGCCCTCAGGGAGCTTTCAGGAAGAGAATCTGTGGACCTAGGAAACACACTCTCATGAACAAACAAGGCCTTTGGCATTGCTCCCACATGTCCTTTGCGAGGAAGTTCCAAGCCACTTCATCATCTCAAGCGAGAGGCTTTTGTTGCCAGTCTTTTTTAACCCAGAGTGAAAAGTTTCTGGAGAACTTCAAGCACAACTTCGTAACAAAAGCTATACTGCTCCTATATATGCACATATGAGAAACAACAGAATGTTAAATAATTTTATACTGTGAAATACTTTCAAATGACACATTTGTCATTTTCAACCACACAGGAAAGTTCCTCAAGTAGAAAAAGCAAACAATTAACTATAAACACTTAAACAAGTGCTCATTTATGCAGATACATTTTAAAAATATAAGTAGATAAAATACCATCATATAGTTCTCAGTCTTTTGTTCTAGAGCTAATTAACTGAAGGTTTAACTGAACTGCGGTGAAAGAGTTGGTTTCAGTGTCCTTGCATTTTCCTTAGCTAACTCAAGTTCTAAGAAGTCTCCCACATTAATTAGTTAATCATATTATCTTGATCTCCTGATGATTAGTAACTAATCTGTGGCATAAATGATATTGTTGTGATGTGCCAAATCAGCATCTTATCATCTGAGTTATTAAAAATAACACTTTATCTATGACTTGGAGAAGCTTGCTATGGAAAGGGCATGCATTTGGAGATCAGGAGACTTCAGGTTCAGTTCTGGCTCTAGCCCAGCCATCTAGGGATCCTAATGACAGATATCTTCCCTTTGAACTTGAAGTACTTAATCAATAACGTCAGAGCGCAACCAATATCTACCTCAAACAGTAAGACTTCAGTTGGACCTTGTAGGGAAGTTTCATAAACTGCAAAGTGCTAATCAACATGAACCATTACATTCATTTCTCTTACTACAAACTATGGAGTGAACGCTTACCTTCGTTTGAATCATGCCATAACGTTGTTCTCTCATTTGGGCCACTATATTTGAGATGCTGAACTATTAATAAGATGACAGAGATTTTGTATTAGACATGCAGTGGATAACACACAATGAGATTACCAAATGCTTGTGCCATACCTCTCTTTCTAGTGAAAGATCTCAAGACTTAACTTTAAGTCTTAATCACAACAACTATTGTAACTATTGTAATATAGGTCAGTGAGTAAGGAAGCACCCACTTACAATGAGAAATGCTCACCAAGGGAATACCATTTATGTTGAAGGGAGAGCTTGAAGTCATGTTGTAATTCTGTGAGAGCACAGGAGACTTCCTCTAGCCACAAGGGTGGCCTAGCTATCTCTCACATAAAGAGCCCTGTGGAGACCAGTCGAAACCCTGAGCGCTGTCAGCCTGGCCTAAGATTCTGCACAACTGAGGCAGAATGGACACCCATCCGTGAGGACTGCCCACAGTGGGCTGAATCAGGAACTGTGGACTTGTGGCAGTCTGACACTGAAGCAGCACTGAGGAACTAGAATCGCAGAGCAGCGTACAGACCATCTCCTGTGCCCAATGTGTCTAAAAAGTCATGCGTGGTACAGTCTGAGGGCTAGCCATACAGCAAGGCTGTGCTGACAAACATCCACCTGCAAAGATTCAATACCAGAATACATCAGCAACTTAGCACACACACAACCAGTCCAGTTAAGAAAGCGGCAAAGGACCTCAATAAGCAACGGCCAAAGAATACATTTTTAAAACACTCAATGTCACTTGTAGGAAACACAATTCAAAACCACAAAGATATGGACCTGGCCCCTGTTAGAATGGTTACAATCCAAAAGATGTGGGGAAAGAGGAACATTTGTACTCTGTTGGTGGGAGTGCACGGTTCTTTAAAAAAACTAGAAATACACCTGCCGGATGATACAGCAATTCCACTTCAATCAAAGAAATACTTGCACCACATGTGTAAAGTCAAGATTTGGAATTAACCAAGGTGCTCATTATCAGATGAACAGATAAAGAAAGTGTGGAATATAGACACAATGGAACTTTACTCAAGAATTAATGATTATTTGCATAAAATACATATAACTAAAGGACATTATGTAGAGTGAAATAAGCTAGACATAGTAAGACAAATACTGAATGTGAAAGCCAAAATTTAAAAAGGGAAAAATGAAAAAGCAAAACAACAAAATAGGAATATCTGTCCCAGTATTACTGCCAAAACTGTTTTTATCACTTTATTTTATGCTTTTTACAAATCAATGGATACTAAGAATGTTATATTACTAGTTTTAATGACCTTTGGTTACCTAAAAATTCACTGTATTTGGCTGAAATAATCATTCACTAAACTGCAGGTTTGGGTTTTTTACGTTTTTTTGTCTTCTTTTTTTTTTTTCATTTTTTAACCTGTTACACTTCTTATTCTCTAGCTATCAAGCTTTTTTTATTGTAATGTAAACTTAAAATGTGTTACTTCAAAAGCTATAAAAAGGAACAATGAGGAGGGAGGAATGAAAATTCTTAGAATTTTATCTAAAACCAGATTTTAATATGTTAAAAACTGAAAAAATTTTTTAATATTTTTTAAAAAATCTTTAAAATCACTGCTTTGTCATTTTAATAATTTAGAATTTTAATTTTGTGAAAGATGTATTTTATACACAGGAACTAAAAAGGTCCTATAAATCCTTCACCCAGTTTCTCCCTATGACACTACTCAATCAAAATCAGGACTGACATCGGACCAATCCATAATCTTATTTGAACTTCACCAATTTTACAGACAGGTGTGTCTGTACGTGTGTGTTGCTATGCAGTCTTAACACTTATGGAGTGTTAGATAACTGTAACACAGACACAATATGGAGTTGTTCCAAAGTCAGGCTTTTTGTCCTATTCCTTAAGACACGTTGACCCATCCCAATCTCTTATTCTTGGCAGCCAACAATCAGCTCTCATTCTACACTTTCATTATTCTGATTATGTGAATAGAATCATACAATGGATAAACTTTTGAGATTGGCTTTGTTAGTGTTGTTCACTTGACATCACTACCTTGAGATCCATCTAAGTCACTGCATGTCATCCATTCCTTTGTATTGCAAAACAGTATTCTTTTGTGTGGATGTATGCTAGTTTGTTTAGCCATCAACTTTATGAAGGACATCTGGGTTGCTTCCAGTGTTTGGCTATTATTAACACAATATGCAATGAATATTTGTGTGCCATTTTTTTGTGTAAACATACATCTCCATTTCTGGACACTAAATGTCCAATGTTCCCTCGTAGGGTTATGTGATAAGTTTCATGGGCAGTGTCTATTCTGCACCATTTTACAATCCCAATGCAAGTAAAGTATGAGTAATTCAATGTCTTCAAATCTTCAGCAGCATTTCATGCCAGTATTGGCTGCCACTGTTTTTCTTCACTCATCGTGGTTTTAATCTGAGTTTTCTGAAAACTAATGAAGTTGCGCATCTTTTCACATTCCTTGTTTGCTTTTCTAACTGGTTTATGTGTGATTTTCACTGTTGACTTCTGCGAGCCCTCTATAGAATCCAGATACAAGATATCCGAGGGCTACATTACTTCCAACTAGTTTCTTTCATTCTGTCGCTTACCCTTTCATCCTTTTCATACAGTCTTTCACAGGGAAAAAAAAATCACTTAATTTTCTAAGATCAGTGATGGGAGGAATATTTGCTGTCACCATTCCTATTTAAGAGACGATCTGACATACTAGCAAAGCAGTAAGGCCAAAAATATTCATGAGGCAAAAGAGCAGAAAGGATGAGGTAAGTCTAACTTCAAATGGCATGCTTGTCTATGTAGGAAATCCTAAGGATTCTCAAACTTCTACAAGTCTCTTAGGACTAATAAGTGAATTCAACAAGATCATACGATACAAAACCAACACACACAAGAATCAATTACATTTGTATATACTAAACTGCTGTGTAGAAACTAAGTAAAAACACAACATTGTTTATAATCACTCTAAAGAAAGTAAAATAAGATAATACTACCAAAACACAAACAGAAAATGTATGTAGTAAACAAAAAAGTGATGAAGAAACGGACAAGGAAGATCTAAACAAACAGTAGAGACATGCTATCTGCATGGATGGGATGTGCAACACAGTGAAGAAGTCAGTTCTCCGTAAGGTGATCTGTATAGAAGTGAAAATAATTTATATCAAAATCACAGTGAGTTATTTAGTAGACAGCCATGCTAATTCTAAAATTTATCTAAGAAGGCACAAGTCCTAGACTAAGTAAAAATTATTTTACCAAAGAATAATGTGAAAGAATAAATTACACTGATTTATTTTCAATTTCTTTTTTAAATTTTTTGTTTTATTGTCATCATTTTATGATACAGTTCCATAGACCCTGGGATCTTCCCTACCCTCTCTCCTAATCCCCCCTCCCACTGAGTTCTCCCATATCATTACAGCAGCCTAGTTCCTCATAAACAGTCATAAGTCTATCATTGCTGGCTTGGACAATGGCAGAGAGCCCAGCATCCCATTGTCAAGACACATCCAACAGGTTCACTGGGAGTCCATCCTCAATCTGGAAGTAGAGATGCACACTGCACCATGTCCTCACTTCTGGACATGTCAGTCTCCACTACACAGTCATTAAAAATCTCCAAGTGAAAAGCCATAACAAAACCAACAACAGAAAAAAAAATAGAAATTTACAATGTCATGAAGTTAAATAACATGACACTGGATATGATAGTCTCCATTACACAGTTACTATGCATACCCTTAAATGGAAAGTCACAAGGCAAAATCAACAACATGAAGAAAAAACAGAAACTTACAATGCCATGAAGTTAAAGAACATGACACTGGAAATGATACTCTTCATTACACAGTTACTATATATCCCCTCAAATGAAAAGCCACAAAGCAAAATCACAACAGCAAGAAAAAAAAAAAAAGAAATTAACAACACCATGAAGTTAAATAACATACTACTGAATGACTAATGTGTCAGAAATGAAAATCAAGAATCTTCTTGAAGAAAATGATGCTATTGTAGATCTATGTGTCATCGCATAACTTAATGAGAAAAAATGTCTTCTAAAGAAATGAAATTAAAAACATCAAAAACCATGAGATATAGTTTCTACTGATCTTTGTTGGTGAGATGTGTCTAATATAGGCAACAAAGAGATGGGTTTTGTGTTTTCAATCAATTCTACTAACCTATGATATTTGATTGATGGGTTTAAGCCATTTACACTCAGGGCTAATATTAATGAATTACTATTAATTAATAATATTAATGACAATTTAATTAATTGATATTAACTAATATTAATAGATTAATGGTAAATTTGGTCCTGTAATTTATAATCAGTTGTTCATTGATTTAGTCTTCTGTTGTTATTTTACAGGGATGTCCTTCATATTTGCCGTTGGCTTGAGTGGGTGCTATTTCTCTTCTCTCAAGAAAACATCTTTAAGGATCATCTGGAGGGCAGGTTTGGAAGAGGCATATATTTTTAATTTTTCTTTACTGTGGAAGAATTTTATTTCATTTTCAAAGACAAAGGAAAACTTCCTGGGTACATTATCCTGGGCCGACAATTTTTTTGTTTTACAATCTGGAATATGTCGTTCCATTCTCTTCCAGAATCCAGAGTTTCCTATGAGTGATCAGCTGTGAATTTAATTGACATTCTTCTATATATTAATTTATTTTTTTCCACATGCACTTTTAAGGATCTTTTCCTTATATTTGATTGATGAGAGATTGATTTTCTCCAGTTCCTCTGGATAGAGATCAAGTAGTAGAACTTGTGTATAAGAACAGTGGTTTCTAGTTTCAACTTTTTTCATACTATCTAAATAGCTGCACATCTACCTGCAGTGTGCAAAGTTTCCCATTTTCCCATGTTCGTGTTGGTAATTTTATTTCTCTCACTCCAATTGGGGTGAGGTATTAATTGCACTGTGATTCTGATCTTCATTCCAGGATGATTAGTTTCATCAAGCAGTTTGTCATGTACCATTAGCCATTGTATGTCTTCCTTAAGGAATATTTATTCAAGTCTTTTCACTTATATTTCAACCAGTTTGTGTGGATTTTTGCTACTGAGTTGTTTGATGCCTAAGGAAATAGTTTGGATATTAATCTCTTGTGGGACAGATAATTTGCAATTTTTTTTTCCATTCTAAAGATTGCTTCATTACTTTCTTGATTGTTTCCTTTTCTAGTCCAGAAGCTTTTCACTTTGATGTAATTTCTACTTCTCTATTGTCTGGTTTTTGCGTTCTTCGCCAAACACTCCTTTGTCCAAACCATGATCATGAAGCATTTCCCCTATGTTTTCTTTTAGTAGCTTCGCAGTTTCTGGCCTCCAACTTGCATCTCTAATCCATCTGATTTTATTTTAGCACAAGGTAATGGAGGTAAGGGTGTATTCATGGTCTACACACAGGTATGCAGTTTTCCCAAGATCAGCCATTGAAGATACAACATGCATCTTTTCCTTCAGCATGTATTACTAAAGAGTTTTTGTACATTTCTGTTTATTCTATGCTACTGGTATGTGTGTCAAATATTTTCTAATAGTATGCTATTTGGTGTAGCATTGCTTTTTAGTATGCATTTTTTAAGGATTCATTTATTTTTATTGGCAAGTCACGTTTACAGAGAGAAGAGACAGAGAAAAAAAATCTTCCATCTGCTGGTTCACTCCCCAAGTGGACACAACAGCCAGAGCTGAGCTGATCCAAAGCCAGGAGCCAGGAGCTTCTTCTGGGTCTCCTACAGGGGTGTAGGATCCCAGTGCTCTGGGCTATCCTCCACTGCTTCCCTAGGACACAAACAGGGAGCTGGAAAGGAAGTGAAGCAGATAAGATTTGAACTGGTGACCACATGGGATTCTGACTCTTGTAAGACGAGGAATTTAGCCACTAGGCTGTAGTGTCAGTCCCAGCTTTTTAGCATATTTTGAATTGAGATAGTGTTATATCTCTAGCTTTGTTGTTGAACAGAAGATTGCCTTGACTGTTTGGGGTCTTTGGTGGTTTCATATAAATTTTTGACTGTTTTCTCTATTCCTGTGAAGAATGTCATTGCTACGTCCATAAGAACTGTCTGAATCTTCAAATCATTCTGAATAGTATGAACTGTTTAACAACATTAATTCTTCCAGTCTACACAGGATATCCTCCCATTTAGTTGTGTTCCCTTCAACTTGTTTCACTGATACTTTAGTTTTCATTACAGAGATTTTACATTTCCAGGATGTTACTTATTTTTTTGTTGCTAATGTAAATAGCAGTGCTTTCTTGATGGTTTTTTTTTTTTCATATAATTTGTGACTGGCAAATAAACACTACACAATGAAATACAGTTCAGACATTTAAAAAGAGAATAGAATTCTGTAATTTTGGGCAACACAGATAAACCTCTTGAATTAAAGAAACCAAGCACAGAAAGACAAATATCACATTATCTAGCACATTTGTTAAATATAAAAAGCTGACCTCGTCCCTATGCAGTAGATGAGTGGTTACCAGAGGCCAGCGAGTGTAGGAGGGAGGAATAATGGGTACAAATGGATCAATTTGTATAAAATTAAAGTTAAGAATAAAACTTTGTATGCTACAGGACAATCAGGCCTTTATAGTTAACAATATTGTGAGATATATTTAAAAATAGAGGACTATTCTAAATGCTCTCACAAAAAAAAAATGATAAATGTTTGAAGTGACCAATACGCTGAATAGTATGATTTCATCATTACAAAGTGTGTACACATATTGAAACATCACGCTGTATTTCAAAAATAGATACATACATATCAGTTAAAATAAAAATAAAAATTTTTAAAGGAAAAATAACATACATTGTTGCAACTTCACATCTGCACATAACACTCAAAAGAAATGATTCAGTGTCACAGAGAGACATTTGAGCTCCCATGTTTTTCAATCACTATTCAAATAACTTAGACATGGCAACTGTATTAATTTTCACACATATTAATGTATGAATAAAGAACATAAATATATTACATTAGGAAGGAATAAATCCAGACATTTGTTATGAATCTTAAGGACACTCTTCCTGGTAAAATAAGCCAGACAAAAAATATACATACTGTTTTATCCAAACTTACATATAGAATCTTTAAAAAGTCCAACTTTCGAAAGCAGAAGGTAGAATAATAGCTGCTTAGGCCTGAGGGGTGGGGTAATAGGGAAATGCTGGCCAAAGGACACACATTTCAGTTTTAAGCTGATTAGGTTTGGGGGATCTAATGTACAACATTATCATTATTAATACTGTTTATTATAATGGAATTGTTTATTGGAAATTTTCTGTCAGAGCAAATCTTAAGTGTTTTCACCACATATACCTATGCCATCCTTTGCGGCCTCAATCACACACACACGGTAACTAGGTATTAGTTAAGCAACCTGAGAAAATCTGTTCCTAGTGTATGTGTACATCAAGTCATTGACTGGTGTGCTCCAAAACCAAAACCTCATCAAATCAGTGTGTCGCTGCTACACAGGCTCTTTAAAAGAATCTAAACTCAGCATGAGGCAAACTATAAAAGTAAACTTGCACTACTCATTGCCCTAAATTTACTGATGACAAACAAGCATTACCAGACTGTTGGGGTAAATAAAAAATATATAGCTTTCTGAATGTGGCTGAAGTGGTGACTAAATAATGCTGATGTAAATGGTGGAAAAAAAGACCAAAATGTTTTATATTAATTTCACCTGAATTCCTTGTGTATTCAGTTTTATAATCATTATTGATTATGAAGAGTTGAAACCACATTGTTATTTGTAAAAATGCACTGACTACCAAAACACAGAAATGATTTGACTCATTAGTTATTTACATAAAAAAGTAATTGAGAAACCAGAATTATGTTAAATAATGTATATTGAAAAGCTAACAGAGCTGATGGTTGGTACCTGGCATTAATACTCTGCAGGTTGCCTGTGAAACTACCTTGACTTGCTAAAACTAAAAAATCAAGTGGAATTGCTAAACATTCATGAAAGAAAGACTTATTAAGGAGGTTTTCATGGAAATACATGGCAAAAATGATAATTATTTCCTAGTTATACTACAAGTTGATAAACATGAGCACTAGCTAATGATGAGTGGTGTCAAGTATGGAAAACATAAAAGAGGAATATTTACCATTGTGCTTTAACAAATGTGCAGGTATCACTACATAATTTCTTCAGTACTTGTGTGATTTGAACATCATGTGATAAAATGGTAACTCTTTTTCTCTTACGTTTTCGGTACTGGGCACCACTCATCACTAGCTAGTGCCCATGAAGTGCAAAGCATCCTGTCAATAAATGTGATGTGATTTGAAACTTCAGTTCTGTGTAGGACGATGTTCTTGTAGTAACTTTGCAAAGACCAAAGAGGGAAAGAAAAGGAAAGAAAAAATCATATCAGAAGATAAACCTACATTTATAAAGTCTTGCTATTGATGTAGTACAAATTTAAACACACTTAATTAAAAATTAAATGACCATAAAAATAACAAAGAAGCACAAATGGTACCATTCTTGCAGATTTGTACATCTTTAGAATAACAGTTGAGAAGCAATCTTGAATCACTAGGCCATAGCACATCCTTTCTAGACAGCATGCCCAAGACACTGCCCCATCCGTTCCGCAGCACTCGGACTGGTCTGTGCCCTGCTCAACACCATCAACCCTCTGATCACACTGGGGCTCCATAGCAACACATCAAAGTGCTCTCAAAGTTCCTAAATGCTTACTCTCAATTTCTATTTGTTTGTCTGGTTTCAGATAACAAACAAGTTCTGGTAAATAAAATTCCTAAGAAGAATGCAGAGGAGCATCAGTGAAAGCACTGAGACTGGTGATAGTTCAAGGTTCCATGGAAGGTCAATAAAGAGACAAAGGATGTATTTTCTAGTTCTGAATCACTGTAGCTCATCTAAGTGCACTTAATTGTAAGATATACTGTCATTTTAAGCACCAAATATACTGACTGATGACTGACTATAAGACACATTTCTAAGTTTAAAATGTTCCTTGGAGGACGAAATATGACATTTGTACTTTGTATAGTTTTCACAACACACATAAGAATGAACATAAACAAATAAAAAGATATGATAAATAAAAACTAAACCAACTACAAAATGCATTTTCTGCTAAAAGGAATGAAACAATATTTCTTAAGGAACTCAGAGTCATACTATTTTCAGGATTTTTGAAGATGTCTGTCATTTCTTGGCCACCTAGTTGATTTTCATTATCTGTAATGACAGTTTCTGGAACTTGCTCTTCTTTCTTTCTTAACCATATGGCCCTCAGTTGTCCTGACTGACCCAAGTGGATCGTAACACTCTAAATGACTAGGTCAGAGAAGGGACTGAAACTCACTCAGCAAAGTGAAAAGCCAGGAGATACTGGCACAATCTTCCAAAACAGACAAGGCTCTTGTGTGCTCACGGAAGTAACTTAGACAGTTTCTTTTTCTGCTGGAGTCTGAGGAATGCTAGAACTAGAGCACACATTTTGTGGCCATGGTGCAAGACCATCACTTTGGGGGTACACCTGTATAAAGTCTTGAGAGGGAAGAGGATTTGACACTTGTTCTGGCATCAGCATAACTCTGCAAAATATGCACAACGGGGCAAGTTTTTTTTGCCACCTCTGTTTTCTAATGAATCTTCACATTCCTAGTAAGTCATCATAAGAGCATCTTTTCCCTCAGGGCGTGATCAGTAAGCAAATATTCTACCTCCACGCTTCTATAGCACAAGGAAAGCCTTGTGGGACAAAAGCTTAAATCACATTGCCTAGTTGGTTTAGTCAATTAATAAAGGAAATAACCACGTGTCTGATTCCTGTGTCTGTTTCCTAACTGACTGCAAATTCTGGGGGAAAGTAAATGATTATCAATGATGGGGTGAAACCCAGCAGTAATATTATCAGTATTTTACACATGAGAAAGCCGGACTTGAGAGAGGATAAGTAATTTAGACAGAATCACCATAATCTAAAGTATGTGGCAAAACTGGCAGCCAAACCCTGGCATCTCTCATTAACTCTAAACTCTACATTGTTTCCAGTGTACTCATGTGTATGTTATATTACATTCATTAAACACAGACCCATTTCATCAACATTTACTGGAAAAATTCTGAAATCCATGTGTGCCAATGGAGGGAAAGAAAAGGAAGAGGAATACACATTGACTGTATTCTATAATGGTCCACATCTTGTCCTAAGTCATTTATTTACAGAGAATATGTTAATTCTCACAGTGACCTCTAGAAACCTTCAGCAAAGTCGGTGATGAGCAGGTGTCCAAAGCTTATGTGCTTCGCATCATCAAGTTAATCTGGGAAGCCAATCTTCCCACACTTGCAAGCTCTGAACAGTAGTGTGTTTACAACAGCATAAGCACCTCCGTTTGGGTCACACACTTACAGAGTAGTTCTTTTCGATGGCACAGAACACAACATCCAGACACAGGAACACCCCTGTACGGCCTACACCAGCACTGCAGTGAACAACCAGGGGTCCTGTAAGGTGGCTCTTCCTCACATAACGAACAAATTTTATGAAATACTCTGCTGAGGCAGGGGTGCCATGGTCTGGCCACTTGATGAACTGCATCTGTTTTACAAAGTGCTTAGCTCCTGTCTGTTAGAGAGAGACAAAGAGGTATTCATCAATGCCTTGCAACAGAGATCTCATTCAACTTCTACTATGCCATTGCTGTCACTAATAATGATAATGATAATGGTACCTTGAGTGTAGTGCAAAATAACTATTACCTTAGCGTGTATTTCATGAACAAATACAAGCCAGGTGTTCTAAGCCTCCTAGCAGATGGTCAGGTCAAGAATGAGAAATGGTGACCAACCATATTTAACCAATGTGCACTGTATACGAAGACTGAAATGTCACATGTTGCCCATACACTCATGCAATTATTAACAAACGCATTTTAAAATTAAAAAGGTTCAAGAAGAATTGGATTTTTTAAAAGTTGGGACATCCATATCCTTAAAGGAATGCCTGGTTTTAAGTCCCAGCACCACTCCTAGCATTCTGTTGATGCACACTTAGAAGCAGCAAGTTGGGTCAAGCGGCTGGGTCCTTGCCATCCTCATACCAGCCCCAGAGGTGGCTCCTTGCACCAGCCTGCTCCAGGCCCAGCAGGTGCCAGCATCTGAGGCATGAAGAAACAGCTGGAAGATCTCTCATTCTTTCTGCCTCTCAAATAAAAGGAAAAAAAAAACTTATTAAACAAACTCCATATTATGAAAAAAACATGCAGGGATTTCAAAACTAGTCTTGGAACAAAAATCATAGTTTTGATTCAATCTTCCCCATTTTTTTAAGTACCGTTGGAAGGTATTACACATTGGTACCAAAAAGAGCTTTCAAAAAACAGACAAGCTTCATTCTGATGCTTCTAAGAATTCTGGAAATTTCAGGAATGGAAGTTTTTTCTGCTTTTACAGAGGAACACACAATAACAGCAATAAGAGTAACTAATGAGTAACAAATATTGAACATTACTATGTGTCTGGTGCCTACTACCAGGGACATCACATAAGTGATCTCATCGTCTCCTACATCAACCCTTCATGGGAAGCAGTTTCGCCCTCGTTTTATGAGGGATGGGATAAGGAGGCCTGAAAGACACATGCTTGGTGAGAACAGTCACACGTTTAAAGCTGGAACTGTAACACAGGACTCCTGAATCCTCATCTACAGTTGCAGAAACGTGGATGTTTCAAACCACATAAGAGTAAAAGGTGGGATGGGATCATTATTAATCAGACAAGAGACAACCTATCAGCTTAAATACTGTATAGCACATTTAATCAGAATCGGCAGGTCCCTGACCAGGGAGAGGGCATGAAGAGACTACGGAGTGTGGTTAATGACCAAGATATAGTGATGCCTACTGCTGTGCTGTGACAAAATTATGAAACTCTGCTCTAGTTGACACAGAAAGCATGAATAAACCAAGGAGGACACCACCCTCTCCCAAGTGTGGGAACTTCGGGGGGACGGGAAGCTGACCATAGGTTTCTCCTAAATTCCCTTAATAAAGATGTTGGTGTTCACAACCCTCTTCTTGTGTTAAATAGCTATGGCAATTTATGCTGGTTAATTTTATGGGTCAAGTTGGCAGGGCTCTAGTACCCAGATATTTGAAGATTCCATACATTTCTCTGAAGGTGTTTATTTCTCAGCATTAGGTCTGATAGACTGAGTAAATCAGGTTACCTCCACAATGCTATATCCTGGCCAAGGTTCTACAGCCTTAGCACTGTAATACAGACAGATCACTGCAGTGTCTCCCATTTGACCTATATTCCCCAAATGCACACATCATTTGGAACTGACTTATTCAGTGTCTTTCTTCCCCTGTGATATTTTAAGTACTCGAAGAATTACAAGTGTATCTATCTTCTACCCCCAGGATCACTTTTTAAACTAATCCATATTTCTTCTCTTGGAATAAAAATCCCTCTTCCTTTTGAATTTCATACCTCTTGGCTTCATCTCCATTCTATCACATCATGGCCAAACCTCCACATTCTCTGACAATCTTAACCTTCTCCTTACCACAGATTCTGACATGAATCAAGCCAACTCCGTTGTCTCAATAGCCCAACAGATACTCCAACCTCATACTTAATTCCTCTCTTGCAGGAAAGGCTATGGTCTTTCAAGAACCCCCAGTGAAGAACACTCACCATCACTTATAATGTCTGGTACCAAAAAGAAATTTCTCAGTTCTATAATTCCAACATCAACTTCTGACCGGAATCACTGAGGCTGCCACTTTCCTTTCACACGATGCTCAAATGACACTCTAACTTTGTGGCCCCATTTACTCCTAGTAGACTGGCCTCTGATCCCATTCACATTTTTAGGCAACTTTGGACATGATGGATAAAACTGACAAAACCTTGATCATTTGGACCTCAACACATGCACTAGGCAACATTGTACCTTCAGCCAATCCCATGATTTTCAAGAATGCCATGGTTACACTGCTGGAAAGAGAAGAATCACATAGTTTCATAACTTGTTGCTATTGCAAATTCATGAGCCCAACCTAAGCAATTCTTTTCGTGGTTATTTTCTGTGTTCCAATCAACTTTGGTGATTATTCTAGACTTCACTACCCATTACTGCTGTTGACCATATGCTATCGCCTACCTGATAATCCCCCACTAGAGAATGAAACTGATCACTTTCTCCTAGAAAACATTCCTTTTCTACTTTACAAATCAGAAATGCATACTATTCTGACCAACACTTTCTGGTGGAACTTTCTATATTGCTGAACAATATTCTATATCCATTCTGCCTCAAATGGTAACAACTAATAATATGAGACTAGTAAGCATTAAAAAAAAGTGCCTATGCAAAGGAGGAACTGAATCTGTCATTTCATGTAAATTTAAATAGACACACATGGCTACCATATTGAACACCATAATTTCCCAGATTTCCTTCTGTCACTTACAAGTCACAATCATAAATCATATGTAAGTCTGCCAATTTTATCTGGAAAACATCTGTTTCTGTGTTTTTCATCTCAAAGCCACTGCCCTATTTGAGCATGCCACTCACTCCCTTCTCAGTGTCTCCCAACCGTCCTCATGCTTCTCAGCTGATATTCGCCATGTTCCTACTTAATTAATTTTCTTAAATATTTTTTATTGGAAATGCAGATTTTCAGACAGAGGGAGAGACAGAGAGAAAGATCTTCCATCCACTGGTTCATTCTCTAAATAGCCATAACAGCTGGAGTTGAGTTGATCTGAAGCCAGGAGCCCGGTTTCTCACGCAGGTGTGCAGAGTACCAAAGCTTTGGGCCATCCTCCCGTGCTGTCCCACTTCATTAACAGGGAGCTAAAAGGAAAGTGGAGCAACTGGGACATGAACCAGTGCTCATATGGGATCCTGGCATGTTTGGGAAGATGACTAACCAATTGAACCATTGCACCCAACCCCTGACTTAATTTTGATGGCCTTATCTCATCTCTCGCTACTCTTATAATTAAAATTTTACATTCTCAAACTTTTACATGCTTACATTTCTCCAAACATATCTCATGCTATTCTATGTCTTGATCTTCTGCTTCCTTTATCTTTCTTATTTGGGTTATACTTAGTTCTGATACTGCCTCCTCCAGTAAATCTTCCTAAGCCCCCAAATAATGTTAAATACTTGCCTTCTGAGCTCCAAGAGTATCCCATACAGAGCTCAACTATTGCTACTGAACACAGTAACTGAACTGCCAGTGAGTGAACCAAGCTCTCCACTGCTCAGTGAGTATAAGTACTGTTTGGCACATTGATTAGCCATCTTACGTAGAGAATGTGCTCCTATCTGCCACAGAAGCAGTCAATGGTCACATGGCACCCAGATCACACAACTTCCAAACTTCATGCTCCCTGCCCCACCTTTTCTTGTCCTTTTTCCCTTCTTTCCAGTCAGAGTTTGGTTATGCAGAAGCCAGAAGTGGTGGTATCTTAGTTTCTGGGTACCAGAAGGAAATAAACATAACTTTAAAAAACATCCTCAGTTGAAATGTCATCCTACTCCTAACTAGTCCTTACACATCTACATGGTAGTAAAACACAGATCTATTACTGAGCCTTCAAAACTTACGGACTTCTTCACAATTTGAAACACTCGAATGATGAAGCATTCAAGTATCTGATAGTTCTCCAGGAAGATGCGAAATTGACTCAATTCCAAAGGCTTCTTCAAAGAAACAGGCCAGTAATGATGACATTTGATGGTTCCACCTTCTATCTCTCTGGTTATCATAGCTATAATATTAGCATTATTTTCCAAAATCATTTGCCAAAAGTCTTCCGTCGTTCCTGGCAGTGGTCCTTGGGCAGCAATATACAAATACTCTTCACCATAATTGACTATTCTAATATAACTAGCATTGATGTAGTCTTTGTTTTGTCCCAGAGGAACTCGTGTTGAATCATCTATTACAGAAACAGAAATATCTGGTAGACAAAGGAAGAACAGGAGATGCAGTACAATTCAGACTTCAGGAAAGCATTTCATACAGGTAAATCCATTATTTATCTCTTTGGTCAATAGAGGAGATGACATAAGAATATCTTCTCAAAAGGGTTATTTGAGTCTATGAGTTTAATTTTTTCCTTCAAAAACTTACTGATATACTCTAAGAAAACTATAGGGAAGTTCTTTTTTTAAAAAAGACAGTTTTATGAATTTATATGATGAATGAATCTATGAACTACTTCTTTAAGCATGGTAAAATGAAAATAAACTGCTTTGAATAAATTGTACATTAGGTAAATGATTCATCTAAAATATTATACAGTATAAATACAAAAACAAAGTCTGTAATTTGCAGCATTATGTAAAATTCACAACACAAAATCGTTTTGGAATGCATAGCTTATTATTAAATAAGTTATAACATTAAAAATTAGTAAAAATACTATTTGACCACTAAAAGCATAATAGAAAATTTAAAGATTCAAAAATAAGCTTTCTTTGAAATAACAGATTCTGACCTTGAATCAAATAGAATACCATTTTTAAAAACAAATTTTTATTTCAGAATAGTTCTAGATATGCACTAGCCTTTAATAAACAGAGAAGAAATCTGTATTCAGATACTTTGAGAAATTTGCCAAATGTGGTACAGTCAGGATTAGACTGAGAATCTACTAGTTTGCAACTGAGCACAGCAAAACATGAGCCCTTTGTGGTAGTAGATGAATGACATTCTCCCCCAAATCAGGGAATCATGCAAGGGAACTGTGACAGCTGATTGTAGAAAAATGCTAGGATGAAAGGAATTTCAAATACACACACACACACACACACACACACACACACACACACACACGCACACACACACACACACACACAGAGCCACCATCTTTTGTATCCACTTCAACCTTCACCTGGTGGAGTGCTGATCAAACTAAAGGTATTATGTGGTAAAAGCATTCAGTCAAGGGAACCTGCAGCACATGACAGAAGGCTCATTCACCTTGGACTGTCAGAGCAAATATAAAGGAAAACCTAGCTACTGGGCCACAAGCAACCTTCCCAGTCCAAGGACATGGAAATTGCGGTGGGCAGGGGGGTTGCTGTTCTTCCTTCCGCACACACACACACACAAACACACACACACTCTGAAGGAATGCATTCTCTTCCACCAAGCACCATCACCAATCAACATTCCTTACCACCCAGAACCACGCAACTACTTATCCGTAAACTATGACAGCAGCAGCACAATGAGACGTACACGATTTCTGACAGGACCTTCTCAAATTGCATCATAGCACAATCCCTTGCAAACAGGAATGGGAAAGGAGGGGCAAAATTGCCACGAATAGAAAGACACACAGTATCCCAAAAAGGGAAACCATTCTGAGAAATCACAGCAAATATTTTCCTTTTCATAAAAACGGGAGAACACATTTTAAGCAAAACTCAAAAGAACAGTATTTTATTATTTAATAGAATAATATGTACAGTTTACTGACAAATACATTACTGAATTATAAAGAAGGTAGTGATAGCATTAGTTGGGAACTTTCACTATATATAGTTATATATATAAAACATTTACCATATATATAGATACATATGTAATATTTATCAGTAATCACAATAAAACTGGAAAGTACTCATCAAAATGTCAGCAGTAACTATTTTATCATCTGAATAGTATGTTTTATTTCATAATGAGAAATTTTTTTAACTTTGAAGAGGGAGATTAAATGCATGAAAATTAAACAATCTGAAATAATAAAGGATTAATATACATTTTTAAAAGCCACATTTACTCAACCAAAACCTCTAAATGAGAAGTGATCAGAAAAAGAAAGACAGATATTTATAATACTAGCTTAAAGAATGCTCTCAGATCCAGCTGTAGGCAACTGCCTAGGTTACCTTGTACCTAGGCAAATGTTATAGATGATGGGCATTCTGGACCTGGATACTGCCAAATTTGTTTTAACTATACCAGTATGTCACCATAATTGCTTACTCTTTTTTTTTTCTTTTTTCTTTAAAGTTGCTGACCCAGGCCACTGTACTTACAAGTAAACAAAGGGGCTGAGAACAACTGGTTTGGAGGAAGAAAACTAGAGGAACTTTCTAGGTCATACCAATGCACCTGTCCACATGGGAGACCTGAACTGGGCTAGTTAACATAGACCACCGTCCACCAATGTACAAAAAAAACTAGGGCTGAGGGGGCCTGCCTGACAGGACTAATCCACAGTACCCACCCAGTGAATGTCAAGGCAGGGTAGTGGGTGACGTTAGGCTGGGCCATGACACTAACCAGCATGCAAGACCTAGGCATGGCAACAGAATTTGTGGGAGATTTATGTATTCTCCACTGTGGGAATATAATACCTATTTGTTTGCTTAAGAGCTGGGGATGGGGATGAGCCATGCATGACCACGAAACTCACCAACACTCATGGAAAACGGGTTTGGGAGCAGGACAGACTGGTCCAGGCTGCAGCACCCACAGACATACTCAAGAATTGGGTGTGGGCAAGCAGGGCTGCAGCATCCATCAGCACACACAAAGGCCAAGATTGGGGGATGAACTATGCCAGGTAGGGACCTAGCATCTGCTGACATGTATAAGATCTGGTTCTAGGAGTGGGCCCGTTGGGGGAACTTGGGGAACTTCCCTACTTGGCAGTAGCTCCCACTGGTGAGCATGTAAGTCAGAGCTGGGTAAGGCTGCTCCACTCGTTGACAGGTATGTGGGTTGACCCATCAGCATACCTGTGGGTCAGGTCTGGGGGTGGACCTTGTCTGGATCTGTTCATTGCATCAACTGGCAGGTGCAAGAGTCAAGATTGGATACAGGCCAGCCTGGGTTGGGATATAACACCTACAAGTTCACATTAGAGCTGGGACTGGGGACTGGTCAGGCTGCATTAGGCTTTAACACCCCCCAGCATGAGCTGGGACTGGGGGCAGGCTGAGCAGAGCCAGGCTGCAGCACTCACAGGCAAATGCCAAGGCACGATGGGTCATGCCAGACTGGGCCACAGAAGCAAACCTGGTAGAAAGGCTAAAGGGGCTCCCCTGCTGGGCCACTGCTCCTACTGGCGAACATGAGAGCTGGCACTGGGGCAGACTGGGCTGTGCAAGGCTGCAAAAACTCTTGGCATGCGTGTCAGCTGGATTTGGGGGAGAGCCAAACCACAGCATCTACTGGCACAAGAAAGAGCCAGGATAAATGTCAAGTGCAGGGACAGAGTGTGAGTTGTGTCAGACTGAACCACAGTACCCCTTGGAAAGTGCAGGACATGGGAATGGGCCTGGTAGGGAGACTGTGGACACTCCCCTGCTGGGCTGCAGCTCCTGCTGGAATGCATAAGAGCCAGGGCTGGGAGTGGACTGGGGTAGACAGGGCAACAGCACCCATTGGCATACATGTGGACTGATCATTGGGTTAGGTTAGCTGAGCTAAGCTGCAACACCCATAAATATATATGAGTGCCTGACTGGGAGGAGGCACAAAATGTTCTAGTACTGGCATGTGCAGGAATTGGGTTGAAGACAGGCTGGGTAGAGGTTATTTGGGGTTGTACCAACTAGGCTACATTTTCCATTGGTGTACACAAGGTCCAGTTCTGTGGCAGTCTGGGTTGGGCTAGGCCACAGCATCCATTGGTTTGCATACGACATGGGTCAGAGACAGAACTGACCAGGCAACCACAATCAGTGTGTGCATAGTCTGATGCAGGTAATGGGCTGAACTGGATCCTAAACTTGCTGGCACAGGCAGGAGTCAGGTCCAGGGTCACCCCAAGTGAGGTTTCTTGGGGGACTTCCCAAGTTGACCACTGGACTCAAAACTCCAACTATAGGGAAGACCGTAGGATTTGTGGTCCGACCTTGGAATGCATGTGTTGGGACTAAGCCTCCTTGACTCCTGATGCCTGTGCAGTAGATGGCATGCCCAGGTGCATATGGGGGACATGACAGCCAGCTCATCTGAACCTGAAGGTTGAGAACAGAACACGTTGGACAACTGTCCTAGCTGACTCTTAGCAACAAGTATCTGGGTGAGTAGTAGACACACTGGGGTAGATTCGGTCAGCTAATGGTCCTTGAAAGGATTTTCTCAGCCTTGGAGCAACAAAACCAACAGCATCTGAGAACTATCAAAACTACTCAAGCAACACTCTTGGAACGTTCCCCACATTAGCTGTCTAAGATGGGGTGAAGTAAACATGCCCCTGGGTACAGGGGTAGTTTGGCAGCTGAGAGCAGTCCCTTCCCCTCATCACCACCAACCTCCCTTGTCCCCAACTCCAGCCTAGTTATAGGAAAAAAGGAAAGAAAAGGAAAACTGGAAGCATTTATCCCACCCACTTTCCCCCAGGCCTTGACCCTCCCCACCCTAATCACTGGTCCTCATGGGCGTGCATCCTTGTCCACTATGTAAACATCAAAAATAAAATTATTTTTTTTAAAAAAGAGAACATCCTCAGAATTCAGGAAAATGTGAAAAAGATGAAAATGCTAAACGAATCATTAAAGTAATAACCAGAATATATCAAAGAAATTTCAGGAAAAAAAACTAAGATAAACACAGCAAGAAATAACCCAACTAATGATAGAAAAGCCTCCTAAACTAAAAAGATGATAATGGAATGCAATTCAAACATGCACAGCAGCTCCCTGCAGCCTGGAACTCTACATTCATTACCTTGTCAACCACAAAATAATTCTTTTCAGGAGGTTCTATTACATTCGCACTTTTCAAAGAAAGAAACTGCACTAAGTATCCATTTCCTGTTATGAAGCAATTCTTCTTGACTACAACCCAAGTAAATCTAGGCTTCATAACCCTCAATTAATTCCATGCTCTGCTGCTTCTCTGGAATAAACTCAAATGTGCAGACAGCCTAATTGGATGTCACATAACATTCATGAAAAGGCTAGTAGTAATATCTCTGGGCCAGAAGAGCATTTGATCCCAGGAGTAGGAAGTGAAAACTGTGCTAGTAGATTATTAGGAATAATAATTGACTGATGCCATTCCCATATCCCCTTCTTGATTCCTAAATGCCAACTATAACATAAATAGCTGCATCTATTAGATGCTGACTTACAACATACACAGCCTGCTATACAACACTGCCCCAACTCTGCAAGGTATGACTACCTGACACTGTGATTGAGTCTTCAAAAGCCCAGTCATTCTATCGAGTCAGCTGCTCAGGATTATGAGTGATATGAAAATCCCCATAAATGTCATGAGCCTGAGCCCATTGCCACAAACCGTCAGCCAGAGTAACGAGCTCCTTGATGAGAAGCAAATACCGTGGGGAACAACACCTTGATCGACACAAGGCATTCTCTAGGTCCATGTTTGGTATTTTTGTCAAAAGCATTTCTTGCAGGAAAGGGCAAGTTTAGATAGAGGATAATTGTCAATTCTAGTAGCAAGAAAGTACTATTTCTTCCACGACGAGAGTGATCCACGTAATCAATCTGCCATCAGGGAGTTGGTTGATCACGCCCAGGAAAATCAGCACACCAGGTTCTCATTGTTGCTCTCCCCATGGCTGGTGGACTGCATACTCAGTGGTGACTAGGTTAACCTGAGTGGAAAGTCCTGCTTCTTAGTGCATACATTATCTCCAATGTTAGGACCACAAACACACTGTTCATGAGACCCTTAGTGATAACAGCCACAGCCGGGAAAAAAAACATCTGAATGATATCCACAGAATTGGATGTCCAACCAACTTGATATTAAAGTCCTCTTCTGTTTGGATCATCTTTTGCAGAATGCTCATCAAAGAGCTCTTTGAGTTTTGGCCATTCAGCAAGGTCGAACCATAGACATGCTTGTCACTGGTTTCCAAATCAAGCCTCTTCAAGGCACCTGACCGTCCAGCTAAGGCCCTGGCCACAGTTCTTGAATTGGTATGGATTTGTACCTCTGGGAATCTCTTCAAGAAAAATAAGCAGCAAAGTGACCTGATCAACATTGTTTCCAGTGAGAGTATTTCTTTTCATGCTATTCTTCAGAAATGTCTAAAAAAAGCGGGGGATAGTTATCAAAGTATAGTAACTAGCCTTCCCAGTTCTGCTAGTACCTATATATTGTACCTGCATAGCACGTCCAGGTCTTTTCTTCTTCTGCCAACTGATTTTAGGGAGCTCCTCATAAGACAATAAGGTAAAGGCTAGAAAAGAGAAGGTAATATAGGAGGAATGGGGACCACGGCGTTTGGGCAATTTCTTCATTTAAATTTCTTGTGGCTCTAGGGCCTTCAAAAGGGCCTTATACAGATCCATGTGAAGATGTAAGAGCTGCTGTACATATCCAACTTTCTTGCTCAGTGACCCACAGGTAAGCATGTTTTTTTCTTTTAGTTCTCTACTAAGCAGTCTTTGCTAAGGTTCAGTAGCAGCCTAAAACTGTTTCTGAGAAAGAGAGTCCTCATCTGCAGTGGATGGCAGGGTTTGTTTAAAAATCCTGAGCCTGTGCTCATAGGAGCACACAAGTGTCTTCAACAACATTCCTGTCAACCACTGACACCTAAGGCACCATTGAATGCTGGACCATATGACCCAAATGAATAGAGCTTATACAGAAGCCTTGACTTGCTGGAGAGTCTCCTTCTGTTCTCAGCTCCATTCGAAGCTAGCTACTTTCAATTTTCTCAGTAAATGGGCCAAGAATGACATTAAAATTAGCAATGTATTGCTTTCTTGGCATTGTCTCTTTTTCTGGTTATAGGAGGAGCAAAATAATTAATCCTTCAGATTAGCATGGATTATCCCAACATGCCCATACAACCAAAACACTTGGAAAGTTCAGTGAGATAAAGAGCCAATGACTTCTGGTTATACATATTTCCCAGCACATGATGGACAAATCTCTTATGAATAAGTATAGTATTTATTACTTCTTGTTACTGGATCCAATCCAATGGCATAATATTATCATTGTAAAGATGAGTGTGATCACATATGGAGATGATTAAGATCCACGTCAACCAAGTTGTGGTTGAAAGCTGGAAAGCTGATATACCACTGATGTAAGCCAATGAAGATGTGTTTATGACTTTTACAGCTGAATAGTAAACTGCTCCTGGTGGTCTTTACTAATAAATATGAAGAAGAAGGCATTTGTCAAATCAACAGCTATAGGCCAGAAATGAGGAAATGTTGATTTTTCAAAGCAAAAAGCCACATCTGCTATAAGCAACTGCAACTGGAGTCACCCACCTGAATAAGCTTATTATCCAGGAGACAACTGCTTTCTGTGTAAGCAAAATGGGCAAATTGAACTGGGATATAACAGGAGTTCTTGATGATGGCTCCAATAACTGGAATCCCTAAGGGAACACAGTGTTGCTTTTGGTTTTCAATTTCCCTAGACAGAAGCAGTTTTAACAGTCGTCAAGTGAGCTTTCCCATGATAACAGTCCTCCATCTACAGGTCTAAGAATCAATGTAGGTGGTTGACCAGTTGCTAAGTATGTCTATTCCAGTTGTACATTCCAGAGTTAGGGAATTGACCCCAAGATGAGCTCAGAAATCTGCTGGAACCATTGTAAGATGAACTGGAACTAAAATTCCATTTGACACCTGACCTTCATAAAACCCTACTTTGATGGATAGGTGCCATTTTGGGTCTCCTCCAGTTCAGAGCTAGTGTCCAATAGTTTCTGAAAGATCAAATTATTTCCTTTTTCCCAGTGCATAGCCACCCTGGTAAAAAGCTGTAGACCCTGTTGGAGAAGGCTGGAAGAAAGATTAATAGCACAAATTTCAGCCAGGAATCCAGAGTCTCTGTTCACAGTGGAGGTCTGGCCTCCCAGTCATTCAAAGGTTTCTGGGTCTGGTGCTAGTCTGAGAAATGACTGAGGGACTGTAATTCTTTGTTTCTGATTCAAATTAGACTTGATCTTGAACTTTCCTGCTTACACAGATAAATAAGAATGTAGCAGGTCCCCAATCTAGCTCATTTCTAGCAACAGCATATCCCCAGCACCACAGGACTCACAGGTCCCACTGTCCATTGCTATTTTGACTCTGCTTTCCTTGCTTCTGGCCGTTGAATGCCAACCACAGGGTCCCTGTCTCTGGGATCAAATGACTCCTGTATTTAGGCTTCCATTTCAATGGCAGCAATTTTCACTGTAATTTTTTAAAACATATTGGTAGATGTCCTTGTCCACTTAGGTCTTCCAGCTTTTTTTTTTTAATTTTATTTATTTTTATTGGAAAGGCAGATATACAGAGAGGAAGATCTGTTCGATGATTCACTCCCTAAGTAGCCGTAACGGCTAAAGCTGAGCCAATCTGAAACCAGGAGCCAAGAGCCTCTTCCGGGTCTCCCACACAGGTGCAGGGTCCCATAGCTTTGGGCCATCCTCGACTGCTTTCCCAGGCCACAAACAGGGAACTGGGCCGCAAGTTGGGAAGTGGGCCGCCAGGATCAGAACTGGTGCCCATATGGGATCCTGGTACATTCAAGGTGAGGACTTCAGCCATTACACTATTGCGTCAGGCCCCACTGTAATTTCTAACTTAGCTCTCCAAGTATGCTTGGACTCCTCTCACAAATCTGCTTCCTGAAGTCATGCAAAAGGCTGGTGCTCTGCTCTGGGTCTTCCCAGAGTGGATCACCAGATGCTAAATAATACGATCCTTCTAACACTCCAATCTCCTTAAGCTTTGGGACCTCTTCTGTTATAGTATGTGAAGCTAGTTTTGGAATTTTATCTTCACTTCATAGTTAAGTCAACAAACCAAATAATCTCTTTCTCTTGGAAGATATCCAAAGTTTCTTCTTAGTGGATTCACAGAAATAAATTCAACTTGATCCAACATGTTCTTTCTAAGCAGTATTTGCTAAAGTCCAGCAGTAAGCCAAAAGCTGTTTCTCAAAAGGATAATAGTCACCACAGTGATTGGCAAGGTTCATTCCAGAATCCCACGAGCCTGTGCAGTGACTTTACCTGTAGGAGCACACCAATATCTTCAAAGGGCTTTCCTATCATCATCCCCTACTCTTAATATACATTTCCAAAGTAATCTGCAGATTCTCTATGAATACACTCGAATGACAATGTGGCTTTTTAAGTGTAGCATACCTCCTTTGGGGCTGTAATTTGTACCTTACCTTATGGGTCTGCTTGAACTTGAGGGCAGATAACAGATCTAGAAGCAATGAGGAGCATGGCTGTTGAGTCCTGAGAAGAATCAGCATTTCTTTTGAGAGGTAAGAACCTGAGAGGAGGTCACAAAAGTTTCCTCAGGCAAAGAAGGGTTAACCTCTTCAGAGGAGGTGAAGTGGCTACTTCTGCAGAAGAAGACTCCTGGAAGGCCAGGGGTTCAATGCACCCCGATTCATCAGAGTCTTCCCATTTGTCTACATTCTAATGTTTAGGATCCCATTCCTTCTCTGTCACTCCCTCACCTTAACAGCAGACACCCTGCAAGAGTGGGAATACAAGATGTACTATAATTCAGGAAATTTTTAAGATGAGACTCTTGGTTTGGTTTTCAGCAACCTCAGCACCGCAGTTACAGGATGTAAACATTTGCTTCAAGGCAGAAACTTTCATATTTTGCTTGTGAGATTTGAGATGCAAAATTGAATTCTTGAGTTTATTTTCTTTTCCCATTTTGTTTATTGCAATTAGTTGTAACTAACTAATCGCATGATACTCACCGATCTGACCATAGTATCATAGTTACCCAGAACCTTAATTCTTCTAAGCATTTGAACAGGAGTATGAAATGCTAGCATTCAGGTATCTCCATTGCCACATCACACCATGGACGTGGCAATATTGACTCAGAGAACCAATTCATACAACTGATCCTGAAGATTTTGCTCCTTCAACAACTGCAGTTCGATCTCCGAGTTCCTCAGGACTCTCCAGTGGGGGTTGGGGGAAGGTCCAATAGTCCCCTAAGAATTCATCTTACAGAAAGGGATCTGAGGGCTGGAAAGCCCACTATCTGTCAGGCAGGTCAGAAGGCAGAGACTCAGAGGTCACTTGATGCTGCAGACTCGAATCCAAAGGCAGTCTGGGGGCAGAACTGCTTCTTCTGAAGAAGTCAGGCTTTTCTCCTTAAGACCTTTAATCGTTATCAAGCTTATTCACATGATGGAGGCTAAGCTAACCTGCTTTAATCAAAGGCCACTGATCTAAACGTTAATCACAACTAAATACCCTCAACACAACACCAGTCTGGTATTTGATCAAATCTCTTCGTTCTATAGCCTAGTCAAAACGACACAAAAAATTGACAATGACACAAGCTAACTAGTTCCCGAAAGGTAAGTTAAAGAAAGGAAATTTTTTAAAACTGAAGATACAAATAAAAAAGGCACAAGCAAGCTACAAAGAGGCAGAAGCAATAACAACAACAACAAAAATTTAGGGACAAAATGAAAGCCTTAAAATATAGAACCAAAAGATCAACCGTGAGGTCCTAGGGAGGAGTACTGGAAACTTTCACACGGCTACAGGAAGACTGGCTTCAAGGCTCTACGAACCCTGGGTTAAGACACACGGAGATATGACACATACCTAGAAGCAATTCTTGAATTCCAAGAAAAAAACTGAAAATATCAAAGTAAAAAAAAAAGTATTTCTTAAAAATAAAATCAACCCGGGGCCTGGCAGTTTGGCCTAGTGGCTAAAGTCCTCACCTTGAACGCCCCAGGATCCCATATGGGCGCCGGTTCTAATCCCAGCTGCCCCACTTCCCATCCAGCTCCCTGCTTGTGGCCTGGGAAAGCAGTTGAGGACGGCCCAAAGCTTTGGGACCCTGCACCCGTGTGGGAGACCCGGAAGAAGTTCCTGGATCCTGGCTTCAGATCGGCATAGTATCGGCCATTGCGCTCACTTGGGGAGTGATTCATCAGACGAAAGATCTTCCTCTCTGTCTCTCCTACTCTGTATATCTGACTTTCCAATAAATAAATAAATCTTTTTAAAAACATAAAATAAATTAAAAAAATAAAGTCAACCACGTTTCTTATCTAAAATATAGACAACTAGAACAATTCAATTAACACCCAAGAGAAAATTGACAAAAAAAGACTAAAATCCCAGAATTCTATAATTTGTTTATTAATTTATTTATTTATCCACAGAGAAAAGGATTGAACTTGTAAACAGGCACAATTTGAGATCACATTAACTACCTATACCACCTCTAACAACAAAGAATCCTAATGAATAAGAACAGAGGCGTCAAATTAAGGACAGATGAAATACTAGAAGATGCAGTGCAGAGGAAAACCTACAATTGATCTGGAAAAACAATTGGTGTGGAGAAGCACTACACTGTTAAGTCTCATTCTGGATCCCAGAGCTTTGTCCTATTTGCTATGTGACTACAGGAAAATCACTTTTTTTTTTTAATAACTTTTTTCTTTGGTAAAACAAAGATAACAGCAGTGTCAGCATCATCTGATTTGAGCATTACATGCCTTTGAGGGACTTGCGTCCTCAGCGACAGTGGTAAACGCACTGCCATCTCAGTCACTGGGGTAATGGTATTAACAGATACATACAGTGGCCTCACTAGACACAGGCATTTGTTGAACCTCTGCTTTAAAGGGCTTGTGTTTTTCCATATATCTATATCATACTGGAAAACCGTACAAGTTTTTTAAAATGCAGCACACCTTTAGAACACACTCAGAAACCATCTCTTTAACAACTTATTGACATATATTGTCAAGCACGTACTCACATAAAATCTTCACAATAAGGTAAGCACTTCTGGGCCCGCGCCGTGGCCTAGTGGCTGAAGTCCTCACCTTGAATGCGCCAGGATACCTATGGGCACCGGTTCTAATCCCGGCAGCTCCACTTCCCATCTAGCTCCCTGTCTGTGGCCTGGGAAAGCAGTCGAGGACGGCCCAAAGCCTTGGGAACCTACACCTGTGTGGGAGACCCAGAAGAGCTCCTGGCTCTTGGCTTCAGATCGGCTCACCATTGGCCATTGCGGCCACTTGGGGAGTGAATCATCGGAAGCAAGATATTAAAAAACAAACAAACAAAAAAAAAAAACCACTTCTACACTGCAAACATTCTCATGCCTCCTTGGAATCTGTTCTTCTTGCTCTAATTCTACCTGAAGACAACCACTGCAATACTTTATGCTAATACAGGTTAAGTTTGAAGCAGTGTGTTAGTTTTCTGAGGCTACCAGTAGGTAAAACAATAGAACTTTATTTTCACAGTTTTATAATTGCAGTGGCAGCAAGTCTGGTTTCTCCTGAGGCCACTCTCCTTGGCCTGCAATGGGCTACCTGCCGTCCGGTTGCCTTTTCATATGGCTGGTGTCTCTAGTCCCAGTTCCCTCTTTGTATAAAAACACCAGCTAGACTGAGTTGGGACCTCATTTCTTATTAATATAGCAAAGGCCCTCTCTTCACATATGATCACATTCTGAGGTACTGAGGGTTAAAACATTAACAGAACAAATGTTCAAAGAACACGGTTCAGTCCATAACATGCAGACATGCTTTCTGCCTGGTTCTTTCAATCAGCATAATTGTCTTGAGATTCATCTACGTTGTCAAATGTAGCATTCAGTAGGGTTTTTGTTTGGTTTAGTTTGGTTTTTTTACTGCTGAATCATATTCCTTTGTATAGAGGCAATGTGTTTATCCAGTTTCCTGCTGGCAGGCCTTTGATCAGATTCCAGTGCTGGTTTCCTGCTGATACACCTCTGGGCAGATTCCAATTCTGTTTTTGTATAAATGAAGTGTCTACGAATATTTATATACATCTTCATGCAAGGACAGGCTTCCCTCGCTTTTAGGAACTGCTGGATTCTGCTGCATTACAGTGAGTATGATATGTCTCACTGTGATTTTAATTTGTAATTTTCTTCTGATTAGTAATGTTGGTCACATTTTCATCAATGTCTATATAGCCTATTTTCTTTACATGAAAGAATGATGTTCAAATCTTCTGCTCATTCATGGTTGGGTTGGTTTTTCCCTTGCCAAGTTGTAGGAATTATTATATATGCTCAGTACAAGTTCTTTATCAGGGAAATGCTTTACCACGTCTTTCTTCCACTCTTTTTGTTTTTAGAACAATATGCTTTGAAAAATAATTTTGATGAAATTCAATTTATTCCTTTGCTTTTACAGTGTTCAGATTGTATGTTCGATTTGGAAAAAAAAAAACAAATGCCATACCTAAGGATACTCAAATTTGTATTATGTTTTTCTTCAATAGTTTTATGCCTTTAAAATAACTAACAGAATTTATGTTACTGCAGTTTAGGTTATCAGAATAATCAAGCAGATAGTACATAGCATTCCATATACTCAGTTCCTCTTCTCATACTGAGATATATTTATCTGTTGCAGAATCTTGTGTTATGGTGCATTTGTTACAGTAAATCTAACAATATTCATTGTTTTTACATAGTATGAGTTTTATTTGCATATCTAGGTAGATATTCAATATTTTTATTTTTATCTAGCTGATATAACACAATATTTACTAATGGGATACATTATCCTAAATCAATTCATGTATATAATGTATAATGATAAAATAATAATGGCAAGCATTTCCATATCTTCAAGTATTATTATTATTTTTTGAATATGTTGGGAAATTTTAAAATACTCTCTAGTTATTTTGAAATATATTATAGTTAACTAAGGCAGACAGACTACTATTATTTACCCACTGTGCTATAAAATGCTAGAGCTATTCCTCCCAGCCCCAAACTGTGTTTCTGCATCGTTTATCCACCTTTCCACTCTACCTGCCCTTTCTCCCCTCTATTCAACTCTCAACTTCTACGTGATCAGTTCTTGAGCAACTTTGGACCCATGTTGTGGTATGGCGGGTTATGCTGATGCTTGGGACTCTTGTATCCCCTTTCAGAATGCCAGTTTCAATCGTGGCTACTCCACTTCTCATTCAGCTCCATGCAAATACACCTGGGAGGAAGAAGAGGGGCCTTCAAGTCTTTGAGTTCTATCATCCGAGTGGGAGACTTGCGTGGAATTCCTAACTCCTGGCTTCAGCCCGGCCTAATCTGTAAACCAAACCAGCAGATAAAGGATTTTCTGTTCTTGCTGCTTTGCTTTCCATGTGAATAAATAATATCTTTAAAAACATTATGGTGACCTATATATTGTTTATTCAAGCCCTTATTTCACTTAACATTGCTTCATCCACAATAATACAAATGACAAGATTTCTCCTTTTCTAATGACCGAAGATTCTACTGTTTTTATAAACATATACATATATACATATAATTTCTAAAATCCAATCATCCATCAGTGGACATCTTGCTTGACTCCATACCCTGATTATTTTGAATAGTACTGCAATAAACACAAATATGCATTTCTCTCTAATATAATATTATTTCCTCTGGATATAAATCCGATATGAATTTCCTAGATCATCAGTCCATTTTTATTTTTTTTTTTTAAAGATTTATTTTTATTATTTTTTCATTGGAAAGGCGGATATACAGAGAGAGGAGAGACAGAGAGAAAGATCTTCCGTCCGATGATTCACTCCCCAAGTGAGCGCAACGGGCCGATACTATGCCGATCCGAAGCCAGGAGCCTCTTCTGGGTCTCCCACGCGGGTGCAGGTTCCCAAAGCTTTTGGGCCGTCCTCGACTGCTTTCCCAGGCCACAGGCAGGGAGCTGGAAGGGAAGCGGGGCTGCCGGGATTAGAACCGGCGCCCATATGGGATCCCGGGCGTGCTAGGCGAGGACCTTTAACCACTTGCGCCACCGCTCCGGGCCCCATCAGTCCATTTTTAAAGGTCTGTTTTTTCTTTTACCACTTTGCCAAATACTTCACATACTGCTTGTATACGAGTAAAGGAGGAAAATTTCATTTTGTGCCATAGTTTGGGGACAAAATTTCATCTTTTCCCTATTTACCATGAAGTTCATTAAAGGTTTATAACATGCAGTGTCAGTGTTTACTGTTTGGGGCATATTCTTTCTATATTTAATCTATTGAAAAAATTTTAATCATGAAGGGATGTTGAATTTTATCAAATGGTTTCTTATATCTATTGAGATGGCCATACTGTTTATGTCATTCAATCTGTTGATATGCTGAACTGTCTATTGAATTACATAAGTTGAACCATTCTTATACATCCCTAGGGTATTATCCTGTATTATATAGTTGTCTTGTATAATGTTTTTGTACTCTATGATATTTTTATAGCCTATGAGCTTTGGTTTTCTAGTATTTTATTGAGAATTGTTGCAACTATTTTCATCAATATTATTGGTCTATAATTTTTTTATGGTGATCCTTGTTGTGTTTCATTTTTCTTATCTGTCTTAGGCCTTCATTTTCGGAAGGCCTAAGACAGATAAGTTCTATAACTGGGTGGGCAGGAGCTGGAGACACAAGGAATACCATTACCTCTACCCCACACAAGGAAGCAGTGGGTAAAGTGAGTTATTTTGGAGATCATCAAAGAGCAGCTTCCTATTGGAGGACATACTGATAGACAGCTTTGTTGTCCAGGACAAACGCTACCAATCATTCCATTACATTTGTGTGTCCAAACAAAATAACCAAGCAAGCAGATCAGGCATTGGGATACTGAAAGTGTCAGGTGTATCAGATACTGGACTTTGGGGTGGTTCGTTCCTGAGAAATAGCAATTCCTGAAGGAATGACAATTGCTCCAGAAGCACCAGGAATAGGAAATTTAACCTTCACCGTGTCTTGGCATAGATCCTATAGTATGCCAGGATTGCCACTCACCGCTAGCTATCAGAACTCTGCATCATGGTTACATGTAAAAATACCCATGCATGAAGCCATGCAACCCTTTCTTTACCTTTTCCCAAACAGAAATAAGAAAATAATCAAAACCATTTTTAGCTTACATGGAAGAATATCTCGGTATCTGTTCTTTTCTCTGTTAATTAGTTTACTCCCATAGGTGAACTCATTCAGCCGATTTGCAAATTCTAAATCCTTCAAAAGGCGAAAAACATAAATAGATCATATAATCAACAAAGACAGACAAAAAGTCTGCTTCTGTTTAGTATACCAGGTCCTTAAAAATCTATGTCATGCCCCACTATTTACTGTTTCAGAGAGAAGTCAGAACTTCATTTTAACAGCATTATTTAAAACCAAATACACATTCTACTCATCTCAAGTATGAGATACCAAGCCAAGCTGCTTGACAACAAGATAGCAAACTCTTTGAAGATATTTTTCCTCCTAATACTTTTCCTTTATCATAAAAGAAAATATGCAATATTCACTTCTTAGGGCTTATCTAGAAATCCATCATTCATTAAATAAAAATATTTAATAACAACAACTTAGAAAACTATAAGCAACCATATGATTCCTCTTGAAGAAATTATAGCCAGAACATCAATGAAAGAATTCTTCATTTTAAAAATTCCTTACTAAATGATTCAAATATTTGTTGTGCATGTAGCATGTAGTAAATATCGGAATGCTAATATGATTCAGGAAATGGACTCATCCTTAGGACTACGTGGGGAAACTGAAGGGTAAGTAATCAAATGCCACGTGACCGAAGCACAGAGGCACTTGAAAAACAGTGAAGTAGCATGGTGGGCATAGCCACCACTTGCAATCCTGGCATCCCATATGCACACTGGATCGTGTCCCAGCTGCTCTGCTTCAGATCCAGCTCCTTGCTAACAGCCTATGAAAAACAGCAGAAGGCAGCCCATGTGTTTGGACCTCTACCACCCACATGGGAGACCTAAAAGAAGCTCCTTGCTCCTGAATTTAGCCTGGCTTAGCCCCAGTTGCTATGGACATCTGAGCAGTGAACCACATGGAAGACCTGTCTGTCTCTTCCTCTTTCTCTGTAACTCTTCCAAGTAAATAAATACATCTTTAAAAAAAAAATCAACACTACGTTATGCCTGAAGATGCACGGAAGAAGCTCAGGAGAAGGAAGCAGTCCCTGAACTTGGCCTCAGTAAGCCATCAGAAATCAGAGGCAAAGGGGAGAGGTATCATTCTCAGTGGAAGTCAAGGACGTACACACATCCTCTAGGAGAAAAACTGCGGACTTCGCTCCAGGACTCTGTGCTTACCACATCTGTGGATGCTGACATCCCCTGTATAAGATGGCAGTGTTGTGTATCATCTACCCACATGCTCCTGTATTCCTTGATCAGATCTGGATTAGTTCTAACACCTGATCTGATATAAATGCTGAGTACAGAGCCATTGAATGCTAATGATTAGGGAAAATTAAAACAAAAAATCTTTAGACATGTTCAGTACAGATGTAATTTTACTCATTAATATTCTCAGGCTTCAGTTGCGTGCATCTAAAACAGCTGAAGCACAGGTATGGAGGGGCAACTACACCAAAGATACTGGGATGGATCAAAATCACTCTCTTTGAGTATCTGTGGATAACAGTTGAGAACCTGCCCATTGTAAAAGATTTGGTAACGGTTGGGCAGACAATTTAGTATCACCAGTCTTTAATTATTAGAAAACAAAGACTGTGAAGGTTTTAAGGAGTAGGTAAATCAGATCGGGTCTGTATCTTTTAAATCTTCTAAATTTTTCTAAGAAATAATTTTTAAATTACAGAAATGTTTGAAAACTATCATAAAACACGAGTAACAGAGAGTAACCTTAAAATACATCAGAAGTTTATATAAAATGACACTATTCAAAAGAATTTGGCGTTAGGGGGGTCGGCATCTGCTAGGATGCCTGCATCCTCTGCAGAATCACCTAGGTCAGGTCCCAACTGCCCTCCTGACTGCAGCTTCCCCCTGAGAGGTAGCTCATGACTGGCTTCCTGCCACTCACGGGTGAGACCTGGATTGAGTTCCCAGCTCCTGGCCTTGGCCCAGCCCAGTCCCAGCCACTGCAGGGCTTTGGGAATTTGTGGATAGTCACTCCCGCTTTGTTTCCTACTTTGTTTCTACTCCTCTCTTTGCATCTCTGCTTTTGGAGTAAGCAAATAAAATGTTAAATAACGTAAAGATAGATTTGATTAAAAGTACTAAATAAAATTTTAAAAGAAAAGGATTTGGTACCAGAACATGAGTAAGAAAATGAATGAACAAAGTCCTCAAATAAAATATAAATGGGATTTCAGTATGTAACAAAAGTAGTATTTTACAACACCAAAGAGAAGTTGCAGGAGTCTTGGAACAAGGAAATGTATGTAAAATACTGAGTCCCTGTCAAATACCTTAAATTCTAGCTGCATCAAAGTATTAAATATCGAAAAAAAATCATAAAACTATTGTAAGAAAATAAATTAATTATAATCTAGAATTAAAGAATATGCCCTAAGAACAAAACATTCAGAAGCCCTTAAAGAGGACCAGCATATTCGACCACTAACAGCTAGCCATGGTAAATAGGTAAATGTGTGTATGTAACACAAACTGTGGGGAAAATATACAAAACACGCAATACTATTATTTCTTCGCTCTATAAAGATGTATTAATCAAGAAGGAAAATAGCAAAGTGATAAACAAATCAACCTAAGAGCTCACCGAAAATTAACCTGACAGGCCTTCCCTGTACATGTACCTGGGAAGGCACCAGGAGATGGCCCACGTAGAAAGCCCTGGTGGAATTCAACTGCCCCAGCCATTACGGCCTTTTAGGGAACCAGCAGATGAGAAGATATTTCTTTATTCACAAATAACAGAATGCCAGGTAGATCATCTAGAAATTGTGAATTAAGTAATGAACAAAGATCGAAAAAATCTGATAGCAACAAGTACTGATGGCATTCATAGGAATGTATTCTTAAAAATCCTGACATATATACAGTCATATGCAAAGGGTGACTGTCATTTTTTAATAGCAGAAACCATAGCAATCTACATATACAACACAGATAACTATTTAAATATATTAAGCTTTTTATATTTAATTAAGTACCATGCAACACTTAAAAGAATGAGATAAAATGGAATATATATTTGAAAATTATATCTTATGTGGAAGAATTTTTGAAAAATAGTAAAGTAAATCAAGTAGATGGCAAAACGTTTGTAGAAGTTTTCATGGCATATTTATTAGTAGAAAGGAGTCCTGTAAAGTCCAAAGGGAAAGAAGTGGGAGGAGATTTTCCAATCCAACTTAAACCCTTCCATACTATACGACTTTTGGTTACCATGTAACATACTGCTTTAAAATTTATGCAATACTTGATGAAGAACAAAAGTTAAAAAGGGAACTAAAAAATAGAGAAATAGAAATAAAAACCATAAAGACTTTTGTTAAGAATAAAATATTTACCGTAAACTCCTTGATGGTATCATATTCTGCTACTTTTTTCTCAATCATTTTCAAACAATCCTTGATGGTTGTTTGTTCATTAAAATTGAATATTAATGGTTGGACCTTAGCCAGCTGAGCTAGCTCCCCTTCAGAAACAATTCTGTGTATATCTAATAAAAAGAAAAATTCACACGCATAAACGACTTACATGTATGGGAAGGGAGACTTTTACTGTTCTCTCTTTTGTAAAGGTACAGCCATGGACTAGCCAGTGAAAGTTTGCTTTTCTATCGCTGTGAGACACATTACCTTTGTTTCAGAACAATTACGGATCTGCACCTTTGAAATTACACAAAACCCACTATTCTTGGTGAGCATTGTCTAGCATTATAAACATAATAGATGCAGGAGGTTGGGACATATTATGCTTTAAAATGCAAATTTGGTAGATGAATTAATAATTATGTTAGGGCAAGAATGTACAAGATTGAATTAGGAAAATGAAAAAAAAAAAAATCTGCCCGAGACCAAATGTCTCTAGAAAATCCACCACACGTCCTATTTATTCTAACACTGATCACATACACAAACACACACACACATCCACAACTTAGCACAGAGAGGATCTGTAGTGTAATTAATAAAGCTGAATGATAAATATGCATATATGGGTTGTATTATAGTCAAAAGTAACAGAACATACTCTACTTAATAGTAGATACAGAAGTTTTTAAATGATGATCTCTTAGTCTTGCTGACAATCCAAATTCCAAATGTTTGAAATTTTCACATTATGTCCATTGACCAAAATGCACTAACTCTGGAGAGTCAACAGGAAGGGAATATTTTAAAAGTTTCAAAAATGCTACTATATAAAACTTTTTCTCAAAATTTGTTTCCAAAGCTAAATAATATGTACAAAAATAAAGTTAATAGTACTAAATTATACATACAAAAAGCAATCAAACAATTCAGAAAAGAAACCGATGGAATGTTTTACAAATCTACATATTGCTGGGAAACTTGTCTGGGCCACTCACTCTACTCAGAAACGCTGGGGGCAGGAGTGAGTGCCTGCTGATTGGGAGAGTCACAAATTCTGTAATTTCTCACAAATATGTCTAACCTTAGTGTCAGAAAAGGTCTAAACAGCCAGAAAAGGGGAGATGAAATTCTCCTAAGAGTAAAAGCCATTTTGACCATCTCTGATTCCCAGCAGTAAAAAACAAAAAAACAAAACAAAGCAAAACCCAACCCTTAAAGCTTCCCATTGAGCTCCAGCTTTCCTGGGAGGGGAAAAAACCAAAAAGGAAAGACAAGCTAGAGTGACTGTAGTGGACACTGCTGAGGGTTAGTGAAAGTCACTCAAATCATCTCACCGCAGTAATAGCTTCATCAGAGATCATTCAAATGATCAATGGGGGACAAGTTCATCCATAACATATGGGAAAGACAAGTCAGCTCCCTTCTACCTTACTCCTCTCAAGAAATACACAAGGTGTAAGGCCCCAATTATCACAAGCAGTTCTCTCGTGCCAAGAAAATAAATGAGTGGTGTACAGTAAACATTAAAACAAAGAACCTTTTTAAAAGGTCTGAGATTTGCTCCCATTCATAGGGTCACTCCCCAAGCCCAGCAAGGGCAGGAACTGGGCCAGGCTGAAGAAGGTGGCTAACACAACCCACGTATATAGCAGTAGGAATCCAAGCACTTGAGGCTGTCTCTGCCGCTTCCCAGGGACTTCATTAGTAGGCTGCTGGGGCCAGGCACCAGTACTAGCTATTGGATGTAGCTATTCTGAGGTGGAATACGTGTTCTAACTAGTGTTTTAAATATTAGGCTAGAGAAGGAAGAAAGATGGCCAATTGGGGCAGAAAGATGTGGCTGTGAGTAGGGAGCGAGCAGCAGGACCAAAATGAGTGCTGTGCAGGCCTGGAGAAGGAAGGTCTGTGGAGAGAAATGGGAGCTGTGCGGATGAGAAAATCTGTGGAAAACGCCCAAGGATGGAGCCTCAACCCCTGTCCCAACATCCACGACCCTGGGAGAGCAAGGAACCCCCAGTGTGCCAGTACCCTGCCGGAAGCCACAGAAGCACAGCAGGGTATTATGCCACCAGGTAGCAAAAAATAAAGGGAAATCTACTTGGAAATCCAAGGAATCCCTCTGCCTCCCCCCGCCAACCAAGCCCCAAAAAACAAAGGGGGACATTTCCTTGCTTCTTCTTCCAAGAAGTCTCCCAACTCATCTGAAGAAGACTCAAGGTAAACCAGGAATGACTCGTTTGTACCCCAAAGCAACAGTTACCGAATTACCAAGAAAGGCAGAGAAAGAAGAAACTATAGAGAAACAACACAGTTTAAGGTAGTGGCAATAGCCTCCCTGGCCCCATGCACCACTGAAAACACAAGTGAGAGAGAGAGCCTAGGCAGACGAAAGCCTGGATATAATCTAATCTCATAAACAAATGATATAATGGAAATCAGAGTACCAGGAATCAAAGAACTGTAGTATGCATTTCTATTCTTGAATAAAATAGACCCTCAGGTAAAACTGTTAAATATACTCTACAAATACTACAAAATACTACCATTGCGTATATCAACAATGTTATGATATACATAAAGAGCAGGATGTTGGGGCCTGGCGCGATGGCACAATGGCAAAATCATCACCTTGCAAGCAACAGGATCCCATATGGGTCTGGTTTGTGTCCCAGTTGACCCACTTTCCATAAGCTCCTTGCTTGTGGCCTGGGAAAGCAGTAGAGTAGCACACCTAATGCCTTGGGGACTTCTACCCATGTGGGAGACCCAGAAGAAACTCCTGGTTTCTGGCTTCAAACCAGCTCACCTCCGGTCACTGCGGCCACTTGGGAAGTGAACCAGTGGACAGAAGATCTTTCTTTCTGTCTTTCTTTTTGTAAAACTGCCTTTCCAATGAAAATGAATAACTCTTAAAAAAAAGAAAAAGAAAGAAAGAGAGAGAGAGAGAGAAAGAAAGAAAGAAAGAAAGAAAGAAAGAAAGAAAGAAAGAAAGAAAGAAAGAAAGAAAGAAAGAAAGAATCCCTCTGAGAACCGTTGGTTCCAGTAATACAGCACACGTTAGTCATAAAGTGGACCAGGAATGCCATGCTTGCTATGCCATGTACCACCAAAACTGTTGCCTCTCTATGCACTTATACATTGGCTAAGTGAATTTCAATGAATGCCCAAGGGCACAACAGCCTCAGTTTAAGTCTTGGAAAGGTCACTTTTCCTGCCAACACCAACCAAGAAGGTCCCCTAGGAAAAGGCTGTGGTAGATGTTGGGTAAGGGGATCTACATCGTAAGCCACACAGTATCTGAGCTTTATCCTGCTTTCCCCTATGTCTCCAGCACAGTCATCATTTTCCTAAGGTAAAATGTAGCCCTCAAAATGTAATTTATATAGGAAGGTAAGGTTTGATGAGAAATCAAAAAGAACCCTTTCATGTTCAATCCAAATTGAATACAGACAAAAATGTTTATGACAAAGATGAAAATGAAACATAAGATGCAGAAAAAGCAGTAATGCAATACAGAATGTAAAACACTTTTTAAAATATGTTATGAAATGCAAGATAACCTAAAATCACCTTGTATACAGTATCTGTAACACTAAAGAAATAAGAAAGGAATTGCCATAAATAGGAATATAAAATAGAATGTTGCAACAACATGTCATAGTGAACAGTTACTTTGCAGAAGTAAGAAAAATAAAACCAGGACTCCAAAGTACATGATGATGGATGAGCAGCACACAATTAAATCAGGTGTTTTGCAAAAACAAAGCAAGTAGTTGAAGCTGGATTTATTGACATAGGACAAAAGCATGTTTACATTAATCAGTGAAGAGAAGAAATGAAAAACCAACGAGAAGATAATGTATGCTGGCTAAAGAGTGAAGAACTCGAGAAATCCCCCCTCCTGCTATGTGCTCATAAAGAGCAGGCAAAGGGCAGCACGGCTCCTGTCACCCTCAACGCAGAGGTTAAGGTCCATCAACACTGAGCAAAGAGAACAAAGTACCCTGCACCCAGACCGTAAGGTGTCTCCTGCCTGGACCACATAACTGAAAAGGCACTGCCTGAGATCCAGGGACACCACATCTTCCTAAAACTAAGAATGAGCAAGGACATCCAAAAAATATTATCCTGAGCCTCATTACCAAGCAAGAGAAGTCTAATACAGTTATCATCAGGAAACGAACAACCCCCCACCACCAGCCCCACTGTAAAAAGCTGCACAACTGATTTCTGCACCACTGCTACCAGAGATGGTCAGCGTCAGGGCAACTTTTGGAGCAGAGGACAGATCAGCTGCATCCTGCAACTCCAGGACGGTTGCAGTATTACCCTCGGAGTTACCCTCAGTCACTCCACTTGACCCAGGAGGGCTGTCCTTAGCTTCAAGGTGCAGTAGCTCATAAAAATTCTGCTCTCACCTTGGGAGATCAGGATGCTGACTCCTCTGTACCCCACAAGATCATGACTGTAACAATTCTAATTTCTTCAATCCCGGTGGCACCTAGGAAAGAACCTAACTTATATTTAATAATTAAATTTGTTCATTTGAAGAATGCAGTAAACATTCTGAGTTTGGTTGTTGAGGTAAAAACCTGCCTAGCCCACAGCCTAGTCTGCTCTCATCTCTTCGATAGTAGCCACTAACATGATTCAGTATGTGTACGGTATCTGTGAAATCAGAAGTTGGAATTCTCTGGACCCATAACTGCCAAAGTGAAATCTTTTGAAGACTTTCTGTGGTCATCCTTTTAAACTGGAGCAGGATTGAATTCCCATCCCCCACCCTAGGACTAGGGCTGCTGGTGTTGTAAACTGCAGTAACAAATGCACTCTCCCAGAAAGACCTAACAAGAAACAAAGCAAAAGCAACAAATCAAGTGATAACCTGAAGTATAAACTCTTCTATAACAACCTACTCTACGAAGAAGAAAGAACTATTACACCTAATGTGAAGATGCCAACCTTGAGACACAGGGCAAGTGAAGAAACAGACAGCATGACACCTCCAATAGAACACAGAAATCCTCCAGAATTAGATCCTCATCTGAAGGAAATCTATCAGATGCCAGAAATAGAATTCAAAGAATCATTATAAGGAAACTCAATGCAATGAGATTGAAACTACAGCTCAACGGATTAAACAAATAAGGAAAAAATCAATGAGTGACATGAATGAAAATATCACTAAAGAGATAAAAATCATTCGGAAGAACCAAACTGAAATTTTAGAGTTGAAATCTTGAGTGAAATGAAAACTGAGAACTGTAACAGTAGTGCAAACCAAGTAGAGGAAATAATTTTCTGACCCTGACAAGACTTTTGAATTAAAATGTTGAACAAAAACAAAAGAATCTGAATGAATGAGGAGAGTCTACATAAAATTTAGAGTACCATTAAATCACCAAGTATTCATATTATAGGTATTTCTGAAGGAGGAGAGAAGAAAAGGGGGTCATTGAGGACCTGTTAGATGAAGAAACATGGATTCTTTCCATGTCTTTCCATGGATTCCTACCAGATTTAGCAAGCTTTAAGGACCCTGAGCAGAGTCGGCCAAAAAAGGTCTTCTCCAAGGCATACTCCAGTCAAACTGTCCAAAGTGAAGGACAAGAGAATCCTACACACAGAGAAAAGTGTCACATTACATGTAAAGGAAAACCAACGACCAAAAATAGACTTCTGGGCAGAAGCCCTACAGGCTGGGCCTGGAATATTATAGATTTTTTAAATTATGAATTATAGTTTTATAACCATGACTTAATATATTATATATGATATATTATAATATTGCACATTATAATTTTATAATTAAAAACTATATAATTTTGAATACTAAATGTTCAAAAATTTCAACCAAGAATATAATATCCAGTGAAGATATCCTTTCAAAGTGAATAAGGTATTTTCCAGACAAGCAAAACCATAGAATTCACCACCACCAGATCAGCCTTAGAATAAATTCTGCAGTCCCACAGTTAAAAGCATATGATACCCCCAAATTCACAGACAAATCAGGTAAAAACAGTATCCAACTGAAAAAATGACAAGTGTTAGTTCTTCTTTAACATAATAACCTTGAATGTAAATGCATTAAATCAATTACCACACAGACTTAGGTTGGCTGGATTTAAAAACAACAACAACAATAACAAGATTTTGCTATATATGCTTCACAAATGAAGATCCACATAGACTGAACATGAAAGGCTGGAGAAAGATATAGCAAGCAAGTAGAATCCAAAAAAGAACAAGAGTATCAGATGAAAAGAGTTTAAATTTTAAAAAAAAAAAAAACTGTAAAGAGAGACAAAGAAAAATATTATAGTTTGATAAAAAGGTTCAGTTCACCAAGAAGATAACACAAGATCACCTAGGTACCTACATCAAATACTATTAGACCTTAAAGGAGAGATAGACTCAAATAATAATGGGTGACTTCAGCACCTCATGCTCATCAGTGGACAGCCTGTCCGGACAGAAAATGAGTAAGGGTACAGCAGAGTGGAAGTATATTATCCAGCGAAGGGACCTAGCATTTACAAGACATTTCACTCAATATCTATAGAACAAAAATTCTTCTCAACAGTGCACAGAACATTTTCTGGGATAGCACATGCATTAAATCATCAATCAAGCCTCAATTAGAAAGATTGAAATCACACCATGTATCTTCTCAGCCCACAAAAGAATAAAATTAAAAATCACCAAGAATAATAGAACACTCAAAAATGCATGGAAATTAAATAACATAGGAGGACCCAAAGCCTTGAGACCCTACACCTGCGTGGGAGACCTGGAAGAAGCTCCTGGCTCCTGGCTTCAGATTGGCTCAGCTCCAGCCATTACAGCCACTTGGGGAGTGAATCAATGGGTGGAAGATCTTCCTCTCTGTCTCTCCTCCTCTCCAAATATCTGTCTTTCAACAAAAATAAATGTTTCCAAAGTTTTTTTTTTAATTTTTGATTTTTGAAGTAAAACATGATAATAGTTAAGTAAAATATCTGTAACAGATAAAAGGAGCAAAACACTTCTCAATGAGATATAACATTACCCTTACCTCTGATGCCCTCGTGTGCCCTTCCCTGATTTCATTTTTTGTTCTCCTTCTGGAATAATCACTGCTCTGAATTGCGCTATCATTTCTTTTGCCTTTGTTTATCATATATCACCTTATATATCCTTCAGTTTTGTGAGTGCCAATGAAGTCATAGTTATTTTTTAATCTTGACTTTTCCGTTAAGACTGTGCCTTCGTTACTCTTCTTTATTTTATATAAATGCGCCACAAGCACTCTCACGTATTCCAGTGTTGCAGGGTACCTGAGCTGTTCGTGGTTTAGCACAGAAAAGCCCAATACGCACACTCCTGCCTGGATCTTCCGGTACAAAAAGGAAAGAGCTTCTCTAAACGAAACAATGTGGTCAGTGTAAACTGTCATTTCACTGTGATTTAATTGTCACTTCCTGATTTAAAATTAGGTTGAACAGCTTTTTTCATATTTCCTTGTTATGGAGTGCTTATTCATATACTTTGTCCACTTTTCTATTTGGTTATCTTTTATGTATTCATACGTAGTTTTTTTTTTACATTTCTTGTTAATAACACCAGGAAAATCTAATCTTATTTCTAAACCGAAAAAGAAGAGTACTGAGAAAGAAAGAAGTCACCTTCTGTCTGCTTTTCCTTTACAACTGGCCTTATTAGTGCAGGTGAGTCATTCCCTGTAGAAAGCAAACAAATTTCACTGAACACCAACATTAGCTGTCTCTCAGAGGTTATGAAAAGGCAAAATCAAATTATCATCATGTCTTCACACTGGAAGAACTGAAAAGAACAGCCTCAGACATACTGATTGTGGTTCTTGCCATTCCATGACTTGGAACATCACTCTTTTCCCTTGAAAACCACTAAACACCAGACCTGGTTGGTTAGACACAGGTCTGGAATCTGTGGCTTCTGCTGTTACTCCAGCAGCTGTAGTATGAATGAAGCTTCCTTTTTTTTACCAACTCAAACTGGGAGTATTCCCAAAGATGCGGCTCGGTGGATTTTTACCACAGCACCGCAAACTATAAGAATAAGAACTGAACTAAGTGTCCAACACAAGCAATAAACTGTAAAATTATAGTCAAGTCTCACAATGAAATACTATTTTAAAATTGTAATGTGCATATTTGTTTAAAGGTCATGTTTATACAAGAATGTATTCCCTTTTTATCTTTAAAATATATTTATACTCAAAGTTCTGCTTTTGCCCACAATGTAAAACTGCAATGAATATCCCGCATACCCTAACAATATACACGCACAGGGGAAACCCACTGAGAAATATTCTGCTGAACCCAGAACTGGAGCTGTAGAGTAACCAAGTCACAGGAAACAGAAGGCAAAAGGGACTCCTCTAGGGAATGACAAGACATGAACCCTGGCTCAATCGTGGTGCCTCGTGGGATAAGGAAATGCCAAACACTCTATAAGTGGGAAAGAAGTTTCCAACACAACATTATTAAGTGCTGAAGGTGATTGTTGGTGATGGACAATACAGCAGTCACTGGCACCTGCAGATTCCACTTCACTGTCTTCCCACAGGTGCTCCTCAGAAGGGCAAGGAGCGAGGTGGGAGAGGGAAGAATCGTTCCTGTGAGGAAGGCTTGGAAGGAAAGAGCCACTGCAAGTGAGGAAAGAGGAAAAAGTCCCACCTATTCCAACTGCAGCAGGAACTGCAGCAAACCCCGTGGAAAACATGACATCCACTGCAGCTGAGAAGTGGGGGGAAGGAAAAGCCCCGTATTCCCGGGGGAGAGGTCCTGGCAGGTTCCCAGAATTCTGTACCAATGCTACCGCAAATCTCCAGCCATCAAGCAAGAGGTTGCAAACTCTTTCCCATGATAGGCCTGCCAAAGACAAAAGACTGGGACTGACTTTACAAGGAGAAAAATGAGTTATCACCAGCAAAGCCTGACCACTGAGAAACAGGGACGGAGGGCCTGCCCAAAGCAGAAACTGAACTAAAACAGCAATTCAGCCCACACCTCCAATTAGCACCACCTCATTAACCTAATGGTTACAGCAACACAAAAACAAAATCTAAGTTCACACCCTAAAGACACGAAGAACCTGCATCCTCGGCCAGGCAGAGAATAGGCATAACTTTCTAGGCATAAAATCTGCTTTCTTCAATCTCTAGTTCCCTGTTGCCAACAACAACATTCAGCCAGAAATTATAAGACAGGGTTGGTGTTATGGCACAGCACCTTGAGCTGCCACCTGAGACATCAGTATCCAATATGAGCATGTATCGTGTCCCAGCTATTCCACTTCCAAGCCAGCTCCCTGCTAATACACCTGGGAAGGCAGCAAGAGACGGCCCAAGTGCTTGGGTCCACCAAGTGGGAGATCTGGATGGAGCTCTGGCTCCTAGCTTCCGTCGGACCCAGGACTAGTCACCAACCAGCAAATGGAAGATTTTTTCTCTGCCTCACCCTCTCTGTCACTCTGCCTTTCAAATAAATAAGTAAATTTTAAAAGAAAAATTGTAGGATAAAACATAGAATCAACAACAAAACCACTCTCAAAAAACAAAGCAGTATGAAAAAAGTCGGTAATGACCCTTTCACTAGAATTACCAAAGAGGACATTCTAGGTAACCATCATTAAAATGTTTAAGGTCTTGTAGAAAAGGGGCGGGGAATGCCTCAACAACCAAAGACTCTGAACAGAGAGAATCTAAAAGCTTATATCAAGTGAAAATTTTATAAATAAAACACTGTAACAAGGATAAGAATGTCTTCCATGGGTTCATTAATAGGTTCCAAACAGTGGAGAAGAGAATCAGTAAACCTGAAGATGGACTGACAGAAAGGACCTTAACTGAAACACAGAGAAAAAAGAGCAGGAAGAAAAACAGTAAAAAAACAACCAGTAATACTGGCACAGCTCCCTTGGATTAACATTTGTTGGTGAGCCGTTTATGACCCAGCATCCCCACTCCTAGATATTTACCTTATAGGAATGGAAACTTATGTTTACACAAAATCGGTATGTGAATGTTTGTAGTATTTTCATCCATAAATGCCAAAAATCTGGAAACAACCCAATATCCTTCAACTGGTGAATGGATAAACAAACTGGTGTGGCCAAACAATGGTATACTATTCAACGGAAACAGAGGTCAGGTATCAACGAATGCAACCACACAGATGAATATCAAAAGCTTTATGCTGGGTCAAAGAAGCTGGGCTCACAAGGCTTCATATTTGTGACTCCATTTACGTGACACTTTGAAAAAGACAAAAGTAAAGAAAAAAAATAGATTACTAGCTGCCAGGTGCTAGGGATTCTGGGGTTACGATTTGATTACAACAGATACAAGAGACATCTGGGAGGTGATGGAACAGTTCTATACCCAGATTGTGGTGGGTGACCTTGTCAAAACATCATTGAACAACATGCTAAGAGAATGAATCTAACTCAACGCAAACTATATCTCTAATTAAAACTGTATTTTTCTTATAAACTGTTTTTGTATGAGACCTGCATCTTAATACTTTTATTATCTGGGTCTTAATGGAATTACAGGTTTTTCATTCAACAAACATTATGAGAAAAGCTGATTTCTATACTTGATGCTAGGGCTGAAATGGATGAGCTCCAAGATTCTCTGCAACTCCAAGGTTTTGAGATGTGCTTGACTCCCCAACTTCACAGTTTTATCTGTGTATATCTACATACACTTATAAATACACATTCCTAGCCCAAACCATGTTTGTGTTACAGCTGTGATCCCCTGAATGACTGACCACATATAGAATGGTGATTTCCTACAAGTACATCACCAAACAATGCTGTAGTAGTCTTAGTTTGTAAATTTTCATAATCACAAGATTATCTGACAACACATTTCTCAGGAAATATCCCAGTCATTAAAAAATGCTTGAATATATATATTTATAGATAGATATACATATGGATATATAGATGTAAATACACATACAACAAATTTTAGAATATACTTTGTTCTTACAATTTATATTTTGTACATATTTTGTTTTTTCTCACTATATGTCATTTGGAATCCAAAAATGTTTATTAGTTTATTTACAAAGTACATGCAGTACAATAAATTAAGAGAAATGAGAAAGCAGTTCATATTTTCAGGACTACGCAAATATATAATTCCTGATTTAATAAAATACAAGTCAGTCATTTTATTAAATTGACATTAATTGATTACTTGAAGAGAGGGCAGCAATTCATTGTGATGATTGTGAAATGGGAATTAATTTCCTTTAGCTTTAAAAGAAAATCCTAGAAAACCATTTTTCCCATGTTTAGCACTTCTCCTAGCCCTTTCCTTCATTTGTAGTAAAAGTATCTTTGTGCATATCTTTCCAGAAAGTGCTACTACAAATAGGATGATGTCATACCAGGAAGCACAAAGGAGACAGTCTTTGATGGCCCTGCAGGCTCTACATCATCACTGCTCGACCTGCTTGCGTCACTGAAACGCCATGTGTGATAATCATTCTCACTAGAAAAGAAGTGTATAAGTGGTTTTGGAGAAGACATACATTCAACCAAGAATCTCTAATAATCTCTATTCATTATAAAGTTGCCATTCACCGCCATTGCAGTTCAGCCACCACGTACTTGTCTCATTTTCATCAGCTACAACTCTGCCACTTCTGAGATAATTCCACAGTTGGAATATCTCATCACAAATTCTATCTCCTTTCACCTTTACCAGAATTACATTAGCTATCTTGGGTTGGTTCACCTATTCTCCTCCTTTGCCTAACTCATAAGGAGGTCCCAGTGCTTCAGACCGTCCTTCACTGCCCTCCCAGGCCACAAGCAGGAGACTGGATGGAAAGCAGAGCAGCCAGAGAACACACACCAGCACCCATACGGGATGCCAGTGCTTGCAGGCGGAGGATTAGCCAATCGGACCACTGCACCGGCCCATATCTTCTTTAAATTATATCACTTCCCTTATAGACTTCATTTCATAACATTACTCAATTATCTCAACTTGAAAAGAGAAACACGGTAAGCTCTGTCTTTATCCAGCTAATACATGCCTACGGATGCTATACAAATACTAGCCCACGCTCACTGTTTGCTTTCTGATGTTTCACCACTCAGTACTCAGTTACACTATATGCTTGGCCCTTGATGCACTTCCATTAACAACCCATCCAGCAAACACCTCCTAACTTGACTTCCAGATCTAATTTTCAATATCTAGGAAAAAAATCTTCCAAAATACAAATCTCATTAGATCTGCTACAGAGTAATTCAAGATCAACTTCCAGATAATCTGAGGTCCTACACCCTAGTCATATGACTCCAGTCAACTTTTTCAGCATCATCCCAGTAACTTCTTAATATATTTTATGCTTCACGTTAACAAATGCCTTTTTCTTTTGCTTCTGTGGGGAATTTCAGATTACTTGTTTCCTCATCTTTAATGAGATCACTGCACACATTTCATTCGTTTCCATTTCCTTCTACAGCAGCCTAGTCTTTTAGTTACCAGCAGTCTTCAAGCTAAATACAAATGCATCAAGTGTAGAAAAGCATGGAATGAAGGAAGGAAGAAACCTTGTGCTTCATTTTCAGCTTCTCACACACTGCCTTCCTTCACACTCGAACCCACACTGTATTATCAGCTCTGCCTCTCACCTTTTCCAGCTTCCTGCCATTCTAACTCAACGCACTTCTAACACCAATGAGATATTTTCACCAGTTCTTATCTTTGCTCAGACTTCTTCCCCAAGTATAAAATTTTCTTCCTTTTCTTCCTTCCATTGTCATTTGCTGGCATTCTACTTAACTGAACTTTAAATTCAATCCAAGTACCTCTTCTTCATAGAAGCTTGTGAGAATATCTTTTGTGTGCTCATGTAGCTATATTTGGATTTTGACTCTATAATATTTATTACAGGACCCGGTGTGAGAGTCTAGTGGGTAAATCCTTTCCTTGCATGTGCAGGGATCCCATATGGGTGCCGGTTTGTGTCCCAGCTGCTCCACTTCCCATCCAGTTCCCTGTTTGTGTCCTGGGAAAGCAGTAGAGGATAGCTCAAGGGCTTGGGATCCTGCAGGCATGTGGGAAACCTGGAGGGAGTTCCTGGCTCCAGACTCCTGGCTCTGGATAAACTTAGCTCAGGCCATTGCGGCCAGTTGGAGAATGAACTAATGGATGACAATCTTTCTCTCTGTCTCTCCTTCTCTTTGTAAATCTGCCTTTCCAATAAAAGTAAATAAAATCATTTAAAATATATATTTATTACATTGTACTTAAATTTGTCTTTCACATATCTGCTTCCCTAAATAAACTGTGGATCAAAGAGGCCAAGCTATGTAATATTTTATATTTGCATAAAGTATATTTTACAAAATATATTTTATATTTGTATAAACAATTAAAAATGACTTTTTCATTAGTGTTAGTTTAGTATTCATTCATTTACTGCACTTTTGAAAATTATGCATATAAGTTTTTGCACAAATACATAAACAGACAAGCACATAATTTAAAGAATAGGAACATTATTCTATGGTGTTATGCCGGTGACTGTAGTTAACATGAGTCTCCAAAAAAAATACAGCTCAATACACTATTTCCTTATCTGCTATGTTTGCTCATGTGACACCTAAATTTAAAGATTTTATAAAATACAAAAACTGATGCTTATCTTCTTAATCAAAATTCACTTTTCTTCAGATTCTTTAAATTTTTTGCACATATTACCAAGAACTCACAACACTAATAGTCCTATTATTCTTAGCACATTATTTTCTTTCTGAAAATACTTAATTTCTAGTAAACCAACGCAGCAGTCTTGAGCTACTTCAAGTACACTGCCCTTCCAATTTACAAGGAGACTTTGAGACTGTGTAACTCTGAACATGATAAAGAAATTCAATCCTTCAAAGATATATATATTTGTGTGTGTGTGTGTGTGTGTGTGTGTGTGTGTGTGTGTGTGTTGATGCTGTTTATGGGATCATAAACACAGCCTGTTTCTATGAAAGCTGAATGAGGTTATAAAGAGCTGTGCCATGACAACTATCCAACACTTGAGAACTGCTGCTCACTGTCTCCATTCAGAAGGTTAGCTATGAATATAAATAAGCAGAAAACTTGTTACACAACAATTCTAACTATACCTTTTTGAAGTTTCTTGAAAAAGAGATTCACAATTCTGATGACAGGTGTTTGCCTTTCCTGAAGTAACTTTCTTTTCAAAAGCCTAAAGGCATATGAAAAAAAAATTCAGCCCTGATTTTAGGAACATACAATGCAAACGTATAGTATGGCTGCATCTTCCTTGAGAAGAGCTATAAAAGGTTTCCAAAGAAAGCACTAAAACCCAAACCACAGGCTCCAAGTTCTACCCCTGGGAAATCACCTGAATCCTCTATCTCTCTAGTAACCACTGATCATCTCTATCAAAACAGAATGCACAGGACTATGTATGCTCAAAGTCCAGTTCCCACTGAATATATATTACTTCTGCAACATCTTAAGATGAAAAACCAGTGTGTCAAGTCTCATTACATCAGGGATTATTTGTACACGGCTGTATGAAATTCATGGCCTCAGGCATCCACTGGGTTTATAGGGCTGTGTCCCACGGAATACTGGACTATTGCACTGGTTCATAAACTCTGAAGCTATTATTTGCTGTTCACAAATACAACGTGTTTTACTTTCCCTGTGAACTAAAAGCTTAGCATTATATAGGAGCCTCTTAATGCCTAATTCATTCTGTATTTAGGTCTCTGACATTGCCACAACTAAACAGCTCTTTTCTTAAGAAAAAAAAATATATTTTATTTTGATTAGAAAGTCAGATATACAGAGAGGGGAAGAGACAGAGAGGAAGATCTTTCGTTTGTTGATTCATTCCCCAAGTGGCCACAGTGTCGGAGCTGTGCTGATCCAAAGCCATGAGTCACGACCTCTTCTGGGTCTCACATGCAGGTGCAGGGTCCCAAGGCTTTGGGCCAGCTCCCACTGCTTCCCAAGGCCACAAGCAGGGAGCTGGATGGAAAGCAGAGCCGCTGGGAATAGAACCGACACCCATATGGGATCCCAGCACGTGCAAGTTGAGAACTTCGGCAGCTAAGCTGCCGCGCCAAGCCGAACAGCTCTCTTTTGTTAGTGTGTACTTTATGCACACCTATTTAGTTGTTTTACTTTAAAATATCACTCTATAGCAAGTCTTTCCTAAGATTCCATATCATTACATTACATAGCTGACTAATAAAATTAGATGAAACAAGCTCTGGAGTTGGCCCTAGTTCTGAAAAAAACAATTTACCAACATTAACCAAAAATAAAATTCCCTAAAAATAAATTTCAGAATAATTAGAATTGGAATGGTAAACCTGTTAAAAAACTTGAGATGGAGGAAAAGTGGGGCAGTGTTATCACACCAATATGTCTCCTACATACTTTTTAAAAAGTCATTTGGACCCAGCACGAAAGCCTAGCAGCAAAAGTCCTTGCCTTACAAGCACCAGCATCCGATATGGATGCTGTCTTGTGTACCAGTGGCTCTGCTTCCCATCCAGCTCCCTGCTTGCGGCCTGAGAAAGCAGTCAAGACCTTGGCACCCTGCACCTGTGTGGGAGACCTGGAAGAGGCTCCTGGCTTTGGATTGGCTCAGCTCCAGCCATTGTGATCACTTGGGGAGTGAATTATTGGACAGAAGATCTTCCTCTCTGTCTCTCCTCCTCTCTGTATATCTGACTTTCCAATTTAGAAAAAGTCATTTGATTAAAACTCATTATTTTAAAAAGTGGTATCACCTAAGAAGTTCTAATACAATTTAAACCTAAGACATCTTTCAAGTCATGCTTCAAATCAGCATGATTATAGTTTTCAAAGAAGCAGACTGTTCAAGATGACTGCAATTCAAATGCAAGGCTTGCCTGGGACTCTAACACATCTCTGATTTAATGATATGTGATCTGGCTAACACGAGTCAAGAACTAACAAGCAGAAATATAATAAATCGTCAACATGCCAGGTCTTTCAGAGATGGCTCACTGAATCAAATTAATGTCAAATTTTAAAGTCTTTGGTTATTTTTTTCTGAGAAGCCTACATTGTCTACATCACATCCACCAAGGATTTCAGATGATAAAGTAAAAACAGTAATAAAAAGGTCTCTGGTCTGCTCTGTGACTACAGCGTTGTATGAGCATGAGCAAGCCATTAAGCTTTCTGGTCCTCACTTTCTACACTCTCCTTAAAGAGAGTGCTGAAGTTAAAAAAAAAAAAACATATATTTAACTATCTAATCACCTATAAGCCTGAGTTCAGCAAACACCTACAGGACAGCAATATCTGAAAGGGCATGAAGAATCCACAATATCAAATTGTTCCATGAGAAACAAAAAAGTAAATCTGATAAAAGAAAAAACAGCTAACTTTCACAGCATCCAAAAACCATCCTGGAATATTCTAAGATATGAGGACACTGCGTTTTTTTTTTTTTTTAAATGACAAGCTGCATTCTCAGTTCTAGAATGGAGGTGAATTATGATTAATTAAGGGACATTCTGTGAGGCTGCTTACTTTCAAATCTTTTGTATTCAGGTAGAAAATCATTATGATCACAGAAATATATCAAAAAATGATCAGAGAACCCAACCCAGTACCAACAGCCAGAGCATCCCAGCCAAATACGTGATGCTGACCTTGATGTGTCCTCCTTATGCTTAAGAGAGGAGTAGACAGAACTCAACAGAAGAAAATCACCAAACCACAATACCGTTTTAAAAGCAGCGCCCTTGGGGGTTCGTATTGGGATGCAGCAGGTTAAATAACCACTCGTGACATTCCCATTTCACAACAGAAAGTCACTTCTAGTCCCAGCTATGTGCCTTCAAATCCAGCTCCCTGCTAATGTCGCTAGGGAAAGTGGAAGATGACTCAGGTGCTTGTGTTCTTGACACCCAGGTGGGAAACCCAGGTAGTTTTCCAGGCTCCTAGGTGTTGCAGTCGTTTGGGTAATGAATCAGCGGATGAAAGATCTCTTTCTTGGGCCTGGTGCAGTGGTCCAAATCCTCAAGTTCCAAGTGCCTGGATCCCATATGGGTGCTGGTTTCTGTCTCAGCTGCTCCACTTCCCTTCCTGCTCCCTGTTTGTGGCCTGGGATAGCAGAAGAGGATGGCCCAAAATGCCTTGGGACCCTGCATCTATGTGGGAGACCCAGAAGACGCTTCTGGCTCCCGGATAATGATGGGCTCAACTCTGACCATAGCAACTACTTGGAGAGTGAACCAACAGATGGAAGATCTTTCTCCCTGTCTCTCCTTTCTGTAAATTTTCCTTTCCAATAGAAATTAATTCAAAAAAAGAAAGATCTCTTTCTCTATCATTCCCTTTCTCTTTTATTATAAATAAGATGAAATTAAAATGTTAAAATGAAAATTTAAATAAAATGTGATGTCATAAAAACAGCACTCTTAACCTGCCTTCAGTGAAGGTGACAGTTAAACTGGAAAAATGGAGGCACTTTATTTTTTAATCTCCATTGTTGCCGTAACTCACAGGAGCTATGTGTATTGTCAGCACCACTGGGAAAATCTCAGAGCTCTAGTTCACCAAATGAGAGAAAACACACTTCCTTGTTTTAAACCCTATTTATTTTTATTGGAAAGGGAGATTTACACAGAGAAAGAAATACAAAGAGGAAGATCTCCCATCCACTGGGTCACTCCCCAAATGGCCTCAATGGCCAGAGCTGTGTCTGATGGAAGCAGGAGCTTCCCTGGAGTCTCTCACATGGTACGCTCTTCCCTGTTCTGTGCTGTAACTCGGGCAGCACCTCCACAGAGAGGTCAACGTTAGCAGGTTTTTCGACAGGCTTTTCGGTTCTCTGCTTTTCCAAGGTTTGGAAACACTGCATTATGATTGTCTCTACCAATGAAAACACTTATCATCAACAGATTTAACAGTGCTTTATAGTTTCTGTGAAATCCATTCCCTCTATTAGTAACTCAAGATAAGACAAATGCCAAAGGAGAAAAAAAAAGGAACAGTAAAATTTCTGGAGTTGCAAAGCTCCGCTCTTCCCAATTCTCTGCGTTGGTCATCTCCAACATTCAAGGGATAGAGAAACCATTGTGCTGAGGGAAAATTCAAGATCCTACTCCCTTGAAGGGAGTTCAGGCAGTGCCTAGGAGTTTCCACCTCCATTAACAGGGAATGCTGTTCTTCAAGTTTACCTTTGATTTAGGAGTCTTTTTCTGACTTGATGAAGGTAAATTCAGTTTCTTTGCATCAGCATCATCTTCTTCATTCTCTTTTCAAATAGAAGGGAAAAAACTAATCAAATGAAAAACTTCACACTGGTTGGAGTTATTGGGGATCACCACAACTAGCCCATGGCACCCACTGGTGTGTGTGAGGACCAGACATGTGGTGGGCTGAGCTAGGCTGCTAGGGTGCAGCACACACAAATTTACATGAGATGGGGCTGGGGTAGAACTGATCAGGCAGTTGTATTCACAGATATGTGCATTGGCTGGTGAAGGTGATGGAGCAATCCTGACCCTGCAATGGCTAATGCACACACAGAGAATCAAGGCTGAGGTCACCCCAGGCAAGGTTTCTTGAAGGACTCACCAACTAGATGAACTCAACTGAACTCAAACCCCAGCCACAGGGAAAATCACGACATATGTGGCATGACCGTAGAATGCATGTGTCAGGACTGGGCCTCCTCAATTGTTTATGCCTGTGCAATGGACAGCATGCCCAGATTCATGTCAGCCAGCTCATCTAGGCCAATAGATAACCAGAGTGCCTCGTCAGGGGATGCAAGGCAGAAGTGGTTAGTCAACCTTTGCAACATATTCCTGGATCTGTGGATCATATTCCTTATCTGTGGATAAGGTGGACCTGGTGAGCCAACAGACCTTGGAAAGATTCTCTCAACCCTGCTGCAATGAAGCTAATGATATTGTAGAACTATTAAAGCCACTCAAGAAACATCCTCAGAACACTCAGCCCCGCATCAGGGTCTCTAAGGCATCCCCAAAGGACCGTCCACTATCTCTGGGTGCTGATGTAGTTTGACAGCAAAGAATAGTCCCCTCCTCTTCCCCAATCCTATAGATACAGGAGGAATAAAAATTGAAACATTTGTCCCATCCACCTTCCTCCATACATTGACCCTCTCCACCCTAATTGGAGACCCCCACGGGAGTGTATCCCTCAACTAGGAAAACAATATTAGAAACAAAATGATTTAAAGACACTTGTCACTTCCATGCCTCAATAAAGAAGAGGAAAGAAGCTGTAGAGAAGGGAGAGGGCATTAAGGACAGGACAGATGGGAAGGGGCAAGAGGAGCCGAAGAAAGGAAGACTGAAGCCAAAGATGCTTGTGATGGAGACCAGACAATGCGACTGACAGGGCATCTGGGAGGAGCTGGCGTCTGTGCACGGCATTCGCACTTTCACAGAAGCCTTACAGAGACACACACCCTGAGTTCATATCTAACAAAACTACGGGACTATGTGGCAGATTATAAGGTCATTTTTATAGCATTATTGTCTTCTTTATGCTCTTGTGATTTTTTTTTTCCTTCCCAAACTCTTCACAGTAAACCTGTTATAATTGGGGCAGGGTGCAGAAGAAGAGTTTATTTCAAAGAACTAAAGTCAAACACTACAGTCTGATTCTGATTCTGGGCACTCTAAATGCAGCGGCTTGTTAGAAACTCAGAGTGGACGGCTCCGTGCTCTGGAGCCTGCGCATCAGACTCTGCAGCATAACAAACCCACTGGTGGGTGGTCCCTGTGCGCAGCAAGAGCCGAGAGCACTGCTCCGCCTCCTCCCACTCCCACACCCCAAACTGTGGACTTCAGGAGAACCTACCAGATTCTCTTCTAGCCTCCCCGGGTGAAGACATGCTGTCCCCATATCCCGAATCAGATGAGAAATGGCTTCTGCAGATCCTGGGCCTCAGTGACCTGCTGTCGACAGGCTGGAGGTTTGATCAGTATCCCAGGAGCCAGCGCACAATGCTTCACCTGTCCAAGCACACAGAGATACTCTGTTAGACGTACTATCATGATTACCCACGAACCCAGCCACCACAGGTGTCATTCAGCACCACACCAACGCTGAGCGAGGTGCTACCGATTCAACACTAAATACATAAAAATCAATTACAGAGTCTTTCTTCAAGGAAACGACACGTAATTGTTCATGTTCACTCAATTTACAAAAGGTTATTACATAGGAAAGCATTTTCTCTTTTCTGGCTTCCACAGTCACATTGCATTGCTCCCAGCTTAACCCGAAATATTTTTTTTCTCTGGAGAGCTACCTACAATTCAAACTGAGTTGGCTGTGATTTTAATGTATTGGCATAAAATAGATATTTTAAAACATTTATTTTATGATACAATTCCATAGCCTCGGGTATTTCCCCGCCTCCCCCTTCTGAATTCCTTCTCCGCCACTGATTTCTGCTATATTATTAAATAGTATAGTCTTCAAAAACAGCATCAAGCACATAGTTCTGCTATTTAATCCTGACATTGTAGGTGTGGACAAATGCAGTCTAGCATTATATCGTGAAGCCATCTTTAACAGGGTCGTTGGGAGTCCATCTTTGATTTGGCAGTAGAGTTGCATACTGTAGTGTATCTTCACTTCTCAATATGATAGTCTTTATTATACAGTTCCTCCAGATGACTATATGTACACATATGTTTACCTGTATGTTATTGATGTATTTTGCATGAAAGTTGCCTTCTATCAGAGAAGACACATGATATTTGTCCTTTCAGGATTGGTCTATTTCCCTAAGCACAATGTTCTCTAGTTAGGACCATTTTGTTGTAAATGGTAGAATTTTATTCTTTTTAATGGTTAAGTAGTATTCCACGGAGTAGAAGTACCACGGTTTCTTTTCTTTTTTCAATAATTTATTTCAATTTTATTTTAGATGATGTTTACATAGTTGATCAGGGTGGCAAGAATCCAAGGTTAGGGAAAAGTGGGTGTGATCATTGTTTCCAAATTTTCTTTCTTCTTCCTAATTTTTGGGGGAGGTAGGAGATAAGGAGAGGAGCCATACCCAGCCTTCCAACCACCCCAGTATCTGGGGATGGGGAACAGCCACCCGATATCAACCCAGGGTCTTGATGTGGTACATGCTCTGAGGGTTTTACCCAAGTGGTTATAATAGTTCTGAAATGTCGATCTCGCTGATCCATGGATGAGGAAACCGTTCCAATGTCAATTGGCTGACACCATAGACCCTAGAGTCTCCATTTGCCCAGATGTTTGCTATCATTGTTGGCTGGGATAGTTGTCCAATTTGTTCTGTTCTTCTCCTTCCTCTGCCATGGTGCCAGATGTCCTCTGCAAGCCTCAATGGGCTGCCATATCCTCCATGTGCATCTGGACCAGCCATCCACTTCTCCATCTTTTCCACTGAGGAGGACCAATTCTCACAGGCAGGACCAAGGACCAGGGTCAGGTGACCCAGGCCTCACTGGACCCCCGCCCCCAGGGTTCATGGACCCAGCACCCACTGCCCTAGACTGGCATGGCTCTCCTCACCTTGGTATCCACCAGCTGGTGCTTCAGTTTGGCTCAGTCCAACCTGCTTTTAGTTCTAGCTCATGCTGATACAGCTTAGCCCAGCCCAGCCAGTCCCCAGTCCCAGCCCAAGTGTGAACTGGCTGGTGCTGTGGCCCAACTCGGCCGCTCCTGCACCCCGTCCTGGATTTCAGATTTGTCAGTAGCTGCTATGAGCTGGTCAACATGGCCTGCCCCCAGACCTGACCCACATGTATGCCAGTAGATATTGTAACCTAGCCTGGTTTGGGCTGCTCCTTGCCTTGCTGCTTGCGCTCACATGCAGGGACTACATCCTGACCAAAGAGTTCCACAAGCTCCTTTACCAGGTCTCCTCATAACACCAGATCTTACACACACCAGTGGGTTCTTGGTCCAGTTGACTTTACCTCTTGTTCTGGTTCTTACTGCTGGGTGTTGCAGCCCAGCCATACCTGGTCCAGACATAGCTCTCACATAGACAGCCTAAGTGGAGTCTGAGCCCAGCCTGTACTACACCCACCCTTGCTCTCACTAGTACCAGTGGGTGCTAGAGTACAACCCAGTGAGGTGCTCTCCAGACCCAGTTCACACCCATGCTAAGGGAGACTGCAGCCACGTCCAGCCCAGTCTGCTGCCCCCACTCCAGCTCGCACACTCACCAATGGGAACCCCATCCCAGCCGCAGTGTCCTCTCAGCTCCCCAACCAGGCCTGTTCCCAGCCACAGACATTGCACGTGAAAATGGAGATTGCTGTTCCTGATTCACTCACATGCTGGTTAATGCCACGGAGCAGCCTCATGGTACCTATTCCCTATTCAGACTCTCACTGGCAGGCTCCGTGATCTAGCCTCAAAGTACATGATCTTGTATATGGAAGTCCCTCAGGAGTCACTTCTCATCTAGACATGAACCTTCAGATGCCTCTTCGCCCTCACCTATACCATCCCTCCATAACCCCCTCTAAGCTCACATCCAAAAGTGCCCAGAGCACACCACCGGGTGACATTAGTAGGGCTTCGCTTGGACACCAATCCAGCACCCACCTGCTGCCACCTCAGAGATGGTGAGAGGCCCCCCAGGTGCATGCCTGCCCACCTGCCACCGCACAAGCGTTTCAGAAGTGCCCGAGCCTATGCATCCACACCACAGTTTCTTTATCTACTCCTCTTTCAATGGCCATCTAGGTTGTTTCCGTGACTTCACTATTGTAGATTGTGCTGCAGTAAATACAGGGTTACAAATCCCTTTCTCACAAGCAGATTTCAGTTCCTTTGGATATAGCCCCAGAAGTATAACAGCTGGGTCATGCAGCAGATCAACGTTCAGTTCTCTTAACACTCTCCAAACTGACTTCCATAGGGGTAGTACTAGCCTACACTCCCACCAACAGTGAAGGAGGCCAATGCCATGGCCCAACAAATTAATTATCCCATCTTATGTGCCAATATCCCGTATTGATGCTAGTTCGTGTCCTGGCTCTCCATTTCCCATCCAGCTCCCTGCTTATAGCCTGGGAAAACAGTGAAGTACAGCACAAAGCCTTGGTTCTCTGTACCCACATGAGAGACCCATGAAAAGCTCTTGGCTCCTGGCCTTGGCTCAGCTCAGCTCCAGACACTGCAGCTATTTGGGAAGCAAACCAGTGGACTGAAGATCTCTGCCTCTCCTTCTCTTTGTAAATCTCCCTTTCACATAAAAAAAAAAAATCTTAAAAAAAAAAAAGAAGTTAAAACTTTCAGACATAGGGTCTGGCATGGTAGCCTGGTGGCTAAAGTCCTCACCTTGCATGCACTGGGATCCCATACAGGCACCGGTTCTAAGCATAGCTACCTCCGATCCAGCCCCATGTTTGTGACCTGGAAAAGCAATAGAGGATGGCCCAAAGCCTTGGGACCCTGTGCCAGCATGGAAGACTAAGAAGAAGCTCCTGGCTCCTGGTTTTGGATTAGCTCAACTCTGGCTGTTCCAGCCACTTGGAAAGTAAACCAACAGATGGAAGATCTTTCTCTCTGTCTCTCCTTTTCGCTGTAAAATCTGACTTTCCAATAAAAAATAAATATATCTTTTTTAAAAAAACCTTCAGATGTAGGAGTATAAGAAAAATCATTAAAGAAGTACAATTAAGCTAGAGAAAGAACAGGTGGTCTGTGCCTTCCATGTCATATAATAAAGGCAAACCTCGAAGAGTATGTAGGGAGACTGTACTCAATTCAGCTCATGGTTTACTATTGACCAGAATTCCTTTTAAAAAGTGTAAATACAGGGTCTGTCTAGTGATCACACAAGTAATCCATGTCTGAGAGGAAAGATAATATCGAAGACAGTATTATTCACAACCTTGTCAGGCATTAACTGGATTTTTAAATTGAGTATTAATTCAAAATACCAATAAAAGCCTGGATATTTGAAATGGCCTTTGAATTACCTCTGTTATCTTCCTGGTTCTTTCATTAATAACCTGAATAAAACCTTTAATGTATTTTCATTTCAAATTTGTATGAGGAGCATTTTTCATTTTATGACAGTTCTACTTTAACAAGGAAAATGAAATATTTTTGTTTAAAAACATGTGCCTGCAGGAAGCAGAGCTGGGGCATGCCCTTCAGGGGTTCTAGGGGGTTACTCTGACTGAGCTGCAGCTCCTGCAGGTATATGTGAGGGCTGAGCATGTCGTGGGCAGAATCAGGCTGAGTAAGAGGCAGGGTGGGAGATAGATCTGACCCAGCAATTGCAACTACTGGTGTGTATTTAGGCTGATGTGGGTGACAGAATGAGCCAGACTCCATATTGGCTAGCAAACACAGGAGTCAGGTCAGCGATCACCTCAGAAGAGGTTTCTTTGGGCATCCCACCCCCAACTAAACCTCTGGACTCAGAACTCCATCCATGGGGAAAGTAGCAGGACCTGTGGTCTGATCATGGAGTGCATGTGGCAGAACTGGGCCTCCTCAGTGGCTTACACGGAGCAGTAGATGGCATACCCAGATGCACATGGAAGATCTGGCAGTCCACTGCAGCCTGCAAAAGACATCAGGTACCAAGCAGAGGAAGAAGGGTAGAACAAATTGGTCAACTACCTCAGCAAAGCTTGACAGCAATTTCTGGGCAAATGGAGAATCTAAGGTGGACTAAGTCAGCCAATGGACCTTGGAAGGATTTCCTCAGCCTTGGATCGGTGAGATCAATAGCATGTCAGAATTATCAAAACCACTTGAGTAGAACCCTCGGAACATGTTCCACATCAGGGACCCTGGGATGACACTGGGTGGCCGTTCCCCGTCCCCAGGTACTGAGGTGGTTGGGAGGATATGGGTGCAACTTCTTCCCTTATCTCACCCCTTCCCCTAGATAGATGAAGAAGAAACAATCTGTGGAAACAATAGTCTCACCCACTTTCCCCCGATCCTGGACCCTGCCCACCCTAATCAACTATGGAATCATCAAAAATGAAATCAAAATACAAAAAAAAAAAAACACACATGTGACTGATCGTGAGGGAAAAGACTTCAGAGGTAAACCTTCCCTAGAAGCAGTCTTGCAAAGTCAGAAATCTCAAGGGCCACCGAGAACTTCTACGATCCCCACGCTTCTCCTCCTGACTGCATGACTAGACCACTGTAATTAGAGACTATTGCAATGATTCTGTCAAATCATTTTAAGATCATTTAAAAATACTTCTGCAGAAGAAAAAAAATACAAAATAAATTAAAAAAAAAAAACTTCTTGGTAACTAGATAACTCTCCTACCTCTTTCAATACATACTCTGCTTTCACCAAATGATTATGGCTGGGCCCTTTTCCCTGATGACTTATTCTCTTTATGTAAACACACACACACACACATCTCTGGCACACTGATGAGTAGAGCAAAATTGATTGTCAATCCATACCAACAGTGTCCAGCTTCGAGTCTTCCACAGAATTCAGCAGCGCTTCCAGAGCAGACAGCTTTGATCAGAAACACACACTCCCTGTTGGGCATTTCAACCACCATCAGTGCCAACAGCCACGGATAATCCTACAGAAACACAAGAATCAAGCAGTACCAGTTTCTCTTCCTGTGCGTGGTGTGCAGTATGTCTCAGAACAAACCAACCAACCAGCATGGATTGCTAATTAAGATGATTTACACTTAACTGAGTTTTTGAGCTAGAGTTACTGTAGTAACTGTGTAACTGTATAAGATCATAAAATTTGCCATCGACAGATATGTAATCAACATCTGAAGAGCCAATATAAGATCCACAAAGGTAAATTCCAATAAAAGTGGGAAGGGGAAGGAGACATGGGGGGAGGGGAAAGAGAGGGGACATGGGGGGAGAAGGAATGCATGGAGGGGAGGCAAAGGCAAAGAAAGAAATGAAAAGATTAATCCTGGGCAGAAATAAATAAAACACCTTAATTTGTGCAGCTAAGATTTTGTAAATAATTATGTGTCACCAAGGTGGATTTTCATAGAAGATAATCTACTTTAAAAAAAAAAAACTGAAAGAAACACATAGAAACTACTATATAAAACTTCATGAGTGAAGTGAAAAGTCTATAAACATCCATGACCAACCACAGAATGACGGCACACGGCCCCTTGCTGTGTTGGCAGCAGGCTCACTGAGGATTATGGGAGTCCGTCGGATGAGTGCAATATCAAGGTCGCAGAAGCACTGCAACGCTACGTCAACAACGCTCACTCGCCTGCCACCCAAGCCTGACTCCAAGCAGACACTTTTGCAGTTCATAGAGTTCCATTATTTAAAATGATCATTTCAGACATGTTTTCAGTGTGACCCTGAATCTGTCTGCTGCTTAGGTGCCAAGGCAACAATCTGTGACTGGTTGCCTCATTCATGACAGAAATTTCCTTGGTGTCTCCTCTCCAACTCCCTGGACCTCAGGTCTATCCGGCCAGCTATCTGTCCTTCCCTTCTTCCTTCTCTCACTCTCTTGCTGTCTCTATCTCTCCACAGTTTAAATAAATAAATATTGAGAGAAAAAAAAAAGCACACTCAGCAGGCCCAATGCTACTCTACTCAGAAAACCCTGCTGGCACAGTTGGCCCTTGATTGACGTCTGAGAACTTGACAGGTCAGACAGCGGCATGGGCTGATGCAAAACTTAGTTTCTATGTGAAAAGGGGTGGCTCAGTAACCTAGACTGCACAGTGCATGACCACCCAGTGTCATCCCAGGGTCCCTGATATGGAACATGTTCCGAGGGTTCTGCTCAAGTGGTTTTGATAGTTCTAACATGCTGTTGATCCCCCCGATCCAAGACTCAGGAAACCCTTCCAAAGTCCATCGGCTGACTTAGTCCACCTTAGATTCTCCATTTGCCCAGAAATTGCTGTCAAGCTTTGCTGAGGTAGTTGACCAATTTGCTCCACCCTCCTTCCTTCCTTGCTTTCCTACAGGTGTCCAGCATCTCAGAGACTGCCATCAGTCACACCGACACTGTGGGCCCATGTGCCTGACTCCTCCGGTGAGGACCCAGAAGTCACAATCTGCTACGGTAGGTAGCCGTGGCAGGAATCAAGTGCATTCCGTGTGTGACTGCACGAGAAGATGATTTGGGGAAGCCATTGTGATTGGCCTTTCTTTAGCTGGCTTGTACCCTTTCCCTGTGATAAATCTTAACCATGAAAGCACCAAACACTTACTTAAGTTTCCTAGTCAACACTGAGTCTATGAGCAGCCATAAAAAGCCTTGAAAGATCATGTTTTCACCTCACCTAGAAAGCACTTCGCCGTTCTCAGGGACAGCCTCTGCTTCGTTATAACTCACCTTAAGTTGCTGTCTCACACTTTTCCAGGAGAGAAGAAATCTACACAGCATTCCCTGCTCATCCTCCCTGGACAATCACAGAACAGTGAATTCTGTAAAAGAAGAAAGGAATAAATGCATCATCATTCTTGCTGCAAACAACCCTGCATCAAAGGCCTGCCTGCATCTGACCATTCTTGTTAAAAGGTTTTAAAAAGTAACAATTGGGCCCCGCAGCGTGGCGCAAGTGGTTAAGGTCCTCACCTTGCACGCCCGGGATCCCATATGGGCGCCGGTTCTAATCCCCGCAGCCCCGCTTCCCTTCCAGCTCCCTGCTTGTGGCCTGGGAAAGCAGTCGAGGATGGCCCAAAGCCTTGGGACCCTGGACCCACGTGGGAGACCCGGAAGAGGCTCCTGGCTTCGGATCGGCATAGCATCGGCCGTTGCGCTCACTTGGGGAGTGAATCATCAGACGAAAGATCTTCCTCTCTGTCTCTCCTCTCTATATATCTGCCTTTCCAATGAAAAAATAATAAAAATAAATCTTTAAAAAAGAAAAAGTAACAATTTAGTATTTTCTTAGTGTACAAGTACATTTCTCCAACAAAATTTAACTTGTTCTGCTGTTGCGAAGAGAGGAAGAGCTATAGAAAATTCTGCCCCGTAATGTGCATATATTTTTTGTCTAAAATAACAGACCAAAAAGATCATTTAACCAGGGACGATGTCAACCCAAACTGAAACATCTTTATTTCTTTTAGGTCAATTCATGTTATCCTAACAAGCCTGTCCTGCCTACTCCCTCAGGAGTGAGTCTAATCTAATTCTCTTTATGATATAACCATCTTCATAACAACCTCCTGAAAAAAAAAAAAAAAACGCTAAGTCACCTAAAGGCAACAATGGTATCTGCATTAAGAAAAAACAAGAGGGGGCCCGGCGGCATGGCCTAGCGGCTAAAAGCCCTCGCCTTGAACACGCCGGGATCCCATATGGGCGCCAGTTCTAATCCTGGCAGCTCCACTTCCCTTCCAGCTCCCTGCCTGTGGCCTGGGAAAGCAGTCAAGGATGGCCCAAAGCTTTGGGACCCTGCACCCGTGTGGGATACCCAGAAGAGGTTCCTGGATCGGGGCTTCAGATCGGCATAGCATCGGCCATTGTGCTCACTTGGGGAGTGAATCATCGGACGGAAGATCTTCCTCTCTGTATATCTGACTTTCCAATAAATAAAAAAATTTTTAAAAACAGTGGACAAATGGTCCCAGTGCAGTAACCTAAAGCCCTTGCCTTGCAAGAGCCAGAATCCCATATGGATGCTGGTTCTAATCCTGGCTCTCCATTTCCCATCCAGCTCCCTGCTTGTGTCCTGGAAAAGCAGTCGAGGTGGCCCAAAGCTTTGGGATCTTGCAGATGCATGGGAGACCCAGAAGAAGCTCCTGGCTCTTGGCTTTGGATTAGCTCCAGCCATTTCTGTGACTTGGGGAGTGAGCCAGCAAATGAATGATCTTTCTGTTTTCCCTTCTTGCTGTAAATCTGACTTCCAATAATTAATTAATTAATTAATTAATTAAAAAGAAGAAAGAGAAAGGAGAAACCAGTTACATCCACAAGCCCATATATCCCTAAGGTTAACACTATCCTTAACCTTGAGCTATTCAAAATGTAAAACAGGGACCTGCATTGTGGCACTGTGGCTTGAAGGAGAGAAATACAATTATCTTCTGTACCTATGAAATGTGTTCTTCATATAAATAAAAAAGCTTCAATTTTGCAAATATATCAGCACAAAATTAGAAAAAAAATGTTTCAAAAGACTCAGAATGAGAGTTTAAAAAGTTAACTGCCTAATGCAAAGGTAATAATTACACTGTGGGACTTAATATATGTCAAAGTGAAGTGGCATGACCGCACGATTGGTGAGAGGTGCTGGAAGCACACTGGTAGGTTATTATTGTGTATGTAAAATGGATTGCTGTTATTTGAAGACGGGCCATGCTGAACTACTGTGATGTCCACAGCAGACACTAAGAAAACGAATGCAAAAAAAGCAATGGGAAGGACGAAGGACAGTAGCAACACAAGTCAACAACGAAATACAATGAAATCACATACACACAAAAAAACTTTAAGCCACAAGAAAAGGAATAACAGAGGAAAGAAGATTGAAGAACAGATGAGATGAAGAAGAAACTTCTAAACTTGAAACTCAAAAACTGAGGCCGAGAATTATATTCTCTCAACAGACTTGAAAAATTGTAGATGCAGCTAAAACAGCGCTCAGAGAAAAAGTTACAGTATTATTTACCCTGGAAGGAAAAATACAGGTTTCAAACCAACTTAAGTTCTCACCTGAGGAAGTTAAATCCAAGGCAAGCAAAAAGAGGGAAAAAAAAAACAAAAAACAAAAGAGGCACTCACAAAGTTGGAAAACAGAAAAGCAATGAAGAATCATCAAGGAAGCCAAAAACAAGTCCTTGGAAAAAAAATCAAGAGAAATGATCAGCCTCTAGACTGGCATCGTCCAACAGAAGTTAGCACGAGGACGAATCCAGTGTATCATTGCACTGTCCAATGCGGGAGCACACGCAATAGCCAAGCACTCAAAACGTGGCCCGTGTGACTGCTCAAATATTAGCTTTATTTTATTCAAATTCTTAACATTTAAATAGTCACAGTTGGTTGCGCAGTGGAACCACAGGCAAGAAGTTTGAAGGGAAGAAGCGGGAGAGACAGGGACAGGAAAGTGCGGGGGAAGGTGGGGAGAGGACAGGGAACGAAGGAAGACTCAACCAGAATTAGAAATGACATCAAAAAGACAGCTTCACAACAGATTACTATGCTGGAGGCATGGCAAAGACGAAAGCATTATAAACAAAAATACATTCAAGTTGGGCCCGGCGGTGTGGCCTAGCGGCTAAAGTCCTCGCCTTGAACGCACCAGGGTCCCCTATGGGCGCCGGTTCTAATCCTGGCGGCCCCGCTTCCCATCCAGCTCCCTGCTTGTGGCCTGGGAAAGCAGTTGAGGACGGCCCAAAGCTTTGGGACTCTGCACCCGCGTGGGAGACCCAGAAGAGGTTCCTGGTTCCTGGCTTTGGATGGGTGCAGCACCGGCCATTGCGCTCACTTGGGGAGTGAATCATCGGATGGAAGATCTTCCTCTCTGGCTCTCCTCCTCTCTATATATCTGACTTTGTAATAAAAATGAATAAATCTTTAAAAAAAATACATGCAAGTTGGTAAAGATGAATAAATCTTTAAAAAAAAAAAAAACATGCAAGTTGGTAAAATCCCTTGAAAGATACCATGGGCAGGGAGCCAGATCAGAAGTGGAGCAGCAGGAACTAGAAACAGTGCTCATACAGCATATCTGTAGCCCAAGGGGAAGCTTAGCCTACTATGCCACACTACCAACACCTACATATTTCTTGTAAACCTATGTATCTTTAGATAATTTCTCCCTTTATTTCATCAGCTAGGACCTCCTTTTAATGAACAGAAATGCTAAAATGGAACATCCAGACAATATGGTATTAGAGAACAGACATTTACTTCAGAAAAGAGAGAGAGAGATCAGAAATAATTTACTCAATAGCACAACTAATGGGAAAGATGCCAAGACAATACACTGGAGATTTGGTACTGGGAAAATCCACGGAAAAATTATAAACATGAATCCACTCTCCTAGTATGTACAAAAGCAAAGGGAGGAGGTTTAGACATATAAAAGGGAGGAGACGGCGCACGGAGTGAAACACAAGGAACCCAGACACAACAGTCTATCCCTGGGCACTCTGTGTAAAAGAAAAAGGAAGTAGGCCACCAGGAAGCTATAGAAATCTTTAAAAAAAAAAATTCCAATTCCAGACAAACCAGAAAACCAGAATCTCCTGAAAATGGGACACCAGGCACTCTTTCAATTTCCCGGATGATCCCTAAGTGAGGCCAAATATGAAAACTGCTGGAGAAATGGAACCCGGCCTTTGGAATTTTACACACTTGCTTGTAAAATTTCATGCAAGTTACCTAGCTTCTTCTGGTCTCAGAATTCTCAGACTCCAACATGGGAGCAGTATGCTTTAAGACTGAGGTTATAAATAAATAATCCTTTCATTAAATGTTCTCTTTCCCAGGACAAACTTGTTCAAACCTGTACTGCTTGGTGTGAGGAATGTTAATTCAGCTATCTTTTCACATCTTTCATTGTCATCTACTTAGGAGACTGAACATTTGCACTGGAGGAAGTTCAGAAATGCTAATTTCTTTTCATTTGCCTTATGATATGACAGTGTTTGAAACCGTGTCTATTTTTAATTGAGCAGTAACTAAACTAAGGAGGGAAATCTAGCTGATTACGCATGCCAGGGATTCTCTAGCTACACATTGGAATCATCTGACAAACTTTTCAAACAATGTCCAGGCCTCAGCTAGGTCAATTGTATCAGAGCCCACAGGGTGACTACAGAGTACTAGCGTTATGAAAAGCTGACTCAAAAAAGATTCTAAAACACAAAGCTGAAAAGCACTGATCTGCATTAAGGACAACCCACCTTAAATGCAAATCAGACTCACTGGGGAAGCTCTTTTTTTATTATTATTATTTTTTATTAGAAAGGCGGATATACAGATAGGAGAGACACAGAGGAAGATCTTCCATCCGATGATTCACTCCCCAAGTGAGCGCAACAGCCGATACTATGCCGGTCCAAAGCCAGGAGCCTCGTCCGGGTCTCCCACGCGGGTGCAGGGTCCCAAAGCTTTGGGCTGTCCTCGACTGCTTTCCCGGGCCACAGGCAGGGAGCTGGAAGGGAAGCAGGGCTGCTGGGATTAGAACCGGTGCCCATATGGGATCCCGGGCGTGCAAGATGAGGACCTTAACCACTTGCGCCACCGCGCCGGGCCCTGGGGAAGCTCTTAAAAGGCAGATTGAGGGGCCAGTGTTGTGACATAGCCAGGAACATGGCTGCCTGAAACATGGGCCTTCCACAGGAGTGAAAGGTCACACCCTGGCTGCTCCACTTCCGATCTAGCTCCCTGCTAATGGCCTGAGAACAGCAGAGGAAGATGGTCCAGGTGTATGCTGGCTCTGGCCTGGGCTACTGTGGACATTTGGCAAGTAAACTGTCAGTTCAGAGATCTCTCTACACTAGCAGATGGAAGATATTTCTGCCTCTCTGTTTCTCTCTCTGCCTTTCAAACAAGTAGAAGAGATTTCAGAACTTTACCAAGACTTACTGATCAAGCATCTTGTAGAAATGGGGTCATCCTGCAAACCTCCATAAAATTCCCCTCTGGTGATGATGACGCAAATTCACTAGGAACCACTAACTTTTCAGTATGCATTTAACTCCCAGTGTGTATAGTCACAGATTACTTAGTTTATGTTGTCTCAAATGCAAGCCTGCCAGTTGACTCAATGAGCAACTGACACAACACATCCCAGTAACTTCAAAGATTTCACAGCTCCTTTCAAAACGCTTGTATGTGAAGCCCAGTGGCCCCACATCAGCTATCATGTACTGTGCCCGGCACTGGCTATGCTGTCCATCGGCCTTAGCATTGGTCTTTCTAGCCAATCCCTCTAATGAGCAGGCAACTGGAAAAAAGCAAAATGGTACGTGTTACTTCCAAGCCTCAATTCCCATTGTTAAGTGACAGGCAATGCCAGAGTTCATTAACTGAAATTCATCAGTCACATGACTCCAAATGAAATTTGAATTATTTTTCTGCAACTTGAAGCGAGCTATTACCTATTTTCTTTCCTCAGAAAGATAATAAGGTCAGCAGACATAAGGTGAGCCCTGAGGAAGCAGGGAGAATACAGTGCCTTACGATTTTCTAACGGTACCTAAACACAAAGTAGGAGCCTTAAAAGAATGGTTTTGATGAAACCACTCAATCAACTCAGGAACCGCCAGGAAGGCACGGCCAGCCAGATGACAGCTGCATGAAGCAATCAGATATTCTTTTAGGCATACGTAATACACCGACTCATGTGATCCTCACAATAACTCTATCTGGCAGGTACCACCACTCCCACCATACAAATAAAGACACAAAGGCACATAAAAGTTAAGTGATTTTTCCAAATTCATATAGCTAGTCAGCGTCTGAATCGAGGTACTATGGCCACAAAGTCTAATACTTCAAGTACTTCACTAAGACTAAATAGTTAAAAAACAGAAGTCTGTAACAAAAACAGGAAGCAAGATCAAACGATGTGTATCTTGAGCATTTATTCAAACCCTCGCAGAAAACAGAGGTCATGGTGCCTGCCTCACACAGTTGAGGTGAGGACTAAACAGGATTATACATGTACCCTACTTAGAAAAGTGCCTCGTACTTTTAAGAACTTAACCAATGTCAGCCATTATTATGATTTGTATCATAATACAGCCCACCTAGTCATGAGAAAGTAACAACATTTTCACCTGAAATTTTTCTCAGATTATACTACATCCTTAGATTACCCATATATAGGGTTGAAATTCACAAAAATTTAAGAACTATCACTGTGACAAACTCTAAACCCATCCAGTTCAGAACAATGAAATTACCCAGGGGAAAAGTTAACCAAACAGATAAAAGATTTCTACAGTTAAAATTATATAAGATTGATGAAAGAAATTAAAGAGCATACAAAGAAGTAAAAATAAACCCTGCATTCACTAGAAGGACCCTATTATTAAAATGTGAAACTATCCAAAGCAATTTATAGATTCAATGCAATATCGAATACATGATATTTATATGTGTATGCGTGTGGTACACACACACACACATATGTATATTACACATATGTGTATATGAACCCTTCCCACACCCAACCAAGCTGACACAGCAAAGAAGATGGAAACATCTCCGCCACCCACCTTCCCCACCCCAACCACTCCCTCCCAATCAGTGGCCCACATGGAATCCCCTCACCCTTGTGGTGAACATTCAAAAATTTAAATACAATAAAAAGGGCAGAGCTAAACAGACGCTACTCTGAGGAAGACATACAATGGCCACCAGGAACATGAGAAAAAGCTCAGCACCACCGTCATCACATAACCAGAGGGAGGAACAAGATGGACTACTGTCGAAAACAAAAAAAGATAACAAAATACAAATACGAAGAAGGCAACGGAACCCCTGTACAGTGCTGATAAAAATGGAAATTAGCACAACCATGTGCAAAACAGTCTGCAGGTTCCTCAAGAAACTAAAAACAGAACGACCCTAGGATCCAGCCATCACATTCCTAGATATGAAGCCAAGGAAAATGAAATCCATCTGTGGAAGAAACACAAGCACTTCCGGGCTTGTTGTAGCACTACTCACAAAAGACAGGGAATGCAAACAACTGGCAACTAGATCGACAATGTGGTTCCTAGACACAGCAGAACATGACTCGGCTTAACCAAGGATGAAATCTTAGCATTTGCAATGACATGAGTGGAACTGGATGTTTTACATTTCAGTGAAGTAAACCACGCACAGAGAAACAAATACCACATTATTTCACTCAGATGTGGAAGCTAAAAAAAAATAGCCAATTTCACAGAAGTTAAAAATATACTGGTGGTTACCAGTGCTGCAGAAAGAAGTGGAGCAATATGGGAGAGACTGACGGATGGACACCAGGTGATTGCTAGACAGGAGGAAAAAGTCCTGGGGTTCTATTGCATTGTAGGGGAACTCTAAATAATGCTTATTTATTTTAATAATGTTATTTATAATAATATCCCAATTATCACCAAGAGCCACTTTGGGAGCTACAAACTGGAGAACACACCACCAAGGGAAGGTCCTGTCAGATGGTCAACGTCGGCCCGGCCCGTCACACTTGTATACACAGAGGAGACTGAACGAAGACCCAAGTCAGAAGAGCCCCCACTCAGCACGTGCCTGGCCCTTTAACAAGTGCTTTCCCAACACTGCCTAGTCTAACCCACACAACACCCTTGCCAAGATTCTACATTCCCACAGAAGATTACACCTCTGTGGGGCAGTAGATTAAGGCTCCACTCGGGTGGCCCACGCCCGCTTTCAGCGCCTCTGGGATGGAGGCCCATCTGTCCTTCCAATTCGGCTTCCTGATCCCGCATTCCCTGCAAGGCAGCAGAGGATGGTTCAGATGCTGAGACCCAGACAGAGTTCTTGGATCCCGTCTGGTCCAACGCTGGCTGTTTGGGAGTGAGTCAATGAGTGAGACATCTCCCTCTTCCTGTCCCTTCTCAGCTGGGGACAGCCATCCCCCTGCCATCTCTGTGCATTTCCACCTGTAGGCTCAACGTCCTCTGGTTCCAACAGAATAAGTACCCTTACTCACCTGTTCAGGGTCTTCTCCCTCCTCAGGTATTCAAGGATACTCCCTGGCTGCTCCCCTCTTCCCTATGTATCATCCCTCCTTTTTTAGGTGCTAGATCACTCTGCTATATAAACATATTCTAGTTTGCTCTATCATTAAGAAAAAAAAAATACCTACGCAGCTTTGATGCTGCTAAAACAGTTAAAATCCTGATCGCCCAAACAATCCCACACAGCAGCGTTAAACCTGACTGGTCACCACCGACGTCCTCACCGTTGCGGCTCCCACTCCTCTTTCTTGTGCACATTCTCGAAGCAGTTCCCTCCAGACGCCGAGTCTCGGCACCATGTGTAAGGGGATGATGCCAAAGGGGACCACTCACCCTGACTTCCCCCAGGACTCCAGGTTCAAGGGACTAAGGGCCTATTGGACATCTCGGTTGTAAAAGCGACTAGAGTGTGCACTGTGCATATTTTACCACCACAAGACAAACAGATCACGTGCCTGATAGAGAGAAGGCGGATAAACAGTATGTAAAAGCAAGTGTAGCTTCACGTTTAGGGTAGGTTTGGGGAGGTGGACATACAGACTTCATTATCAAATTCTTTCCAACTATACTGGCTCACTGTTATATATCGGGCGGGGGGGGGGGAATTCACCAGCTAGCTCAAACCTAAGAGACCCCCAAAACAGATACTGACGGGGCCCGGCACGGTAGCCTAGCGGCTAAACTCCTCACCCTGTACGCACTGGGATCCTATATGGGCACCGGTTCTAATTCCGGCGGCCCCGCTTCCCATCCAGCTCCCTGCCTGTGGCCCGGGAAAGCAGTAAAGGACGGCCCAAAGCCTTGGGACCCTGCACCCGCGTGGGAGACCCAAAAGAGGTTCCAGGTTCCTGTCTTCAGATCGACTCAGCTCCAGCCATTGCGGTCACTTGGGGAATGAATCATCGGACAGAAGATCTTCCTCTCTGCCTCCCCTCCTCTATATATATTTGACTTTGCAATAAAAATTAATAAATCTTTAAAAAAAAAAAAGATACTGACACCGCAAGTTAAACTGGAATCAAGGCCCCCTCCTCCTCAGCTGTCCCCCTGCTAAGGAGTCAGACTTGACTGGCCAAACTTCATCTGGAATCCCAGGGCACTTCAATAGGCTTGTGGGAAATTGCATTTTTAAGTAAGTTTATTTCAGTGCAAAAAAAAAAATTATTTAAAAGCCATATGTATGAAAGAGCGTCAAGAGGTTCACAGAGGGAAAAAAACGCATAGGATGAACAAACTATACATGGATTTCAAAAAGGCTTTGCATCAAAATACACTGATCTTGGAATTCATTCCCACCCCCGCCCCTACTCTTCAAGTCCCTCCTAGTAACTGCACGAAGGCGAGGGACTTGGCCCCTTAGCCCCTTCCCAGATGGCGCCAGCTCCTAGAACCATGCCTGGCATATGGCGGGTGTTCCAACTCAGCTGCCACTGAATTCATGAGCTCACACCGCTGCTTCCCCGCCAGAGGCCCTGCAGTCCGTCTGGGGAGCCAGCGCCTGCCCAAGGCTTGGCACCTGGGCAGCTTCTCACAGACCCCGTGGGATCCATGCTCCCCTACGAGGCCCGATCCCACAGGCCTCCTCCACACAGCCTCCACCACACAGCCTCCACCGCACAGCCTCCGCCACACAGCCTCCTCCACACAGCCTCCGCCACACAGCCTCCGCCACACAGCCTCCTCCACACAAGCCTCCACCGCACAGCCTCCGCCACACAGCCTCTGCCACACAGCCTCCATCACACAGCCTCCACCACACAGCCTCTCCGCCACACAGCCTCCATCACACACAGCCTCCACCACACAGCCTCCGCCGCACAGCCTCTGCCACACAGCCTCCATCACACAGCCTCTGCCACACAGCCTCTCCGCCACACAGCCTCTCCGCCACACAGCCTCCATCACACAGGCCTCCACCACACAGCCTCTCCGCCTCACAGTCTCCATCACACAGGCCTCCACCACACAGGCCTGCACCACACAGCCTCCACTACACAGCCTCCACCACACAGCCTCCGCCACACAGGCCTCCACCACACAGCCTCCACCACACAGCCTCCATCACACAGGCCTCCACCACACAGCCTCCGCCACACAGCCTCCACCACGCAGCTCAGGCGCCCGCCGCCCTCCCTGGTCCACAGGTGCCTCGGGGCTGGGCCCTCGGCAGCCCCACGCCTCCCTCTGCTCACCTCCGACTGCCTGAGGAGAAGGCGGCCCCGTGGTCCCCGGCCACCTCACCCGCCTGAGGCGCCGGCCGGCCTCCTGTCCTCACTCCCCTCTCACCTGGGCCTGTGGCGCCCGGCGGCCCCAACCGCCTCTCCTCCTTGGGGTTCGCGCACCACCCGCCGCCATCCAATCCCAAAGGCCGCCGCGCGCCTGCGCACTGCGGCCTCGCCCAGCGCCTCCGCCTGAGGCATGGCGCTGCAGATGGCGCAGCCGGCCCTGGCGCACCAGCAACTGGCCCTTCTCCCAGGCCAACAGCGCCCCAAGACTGCCCTATAATCTGAAGCACTGAGGACTCTGCCTTCCAAGGGGACCCCGAAGCCACCTACTGAGTCCCCCAAGAGGCTGATTTGCCTTTCCAGAACAAGAGAGAGAGGCCCGTGGCAGAACAGAACTCAGTTGGCTACTGGGTCCGATAAAATTCAGCCACCATGGTCAGGGCAGAGGAAATACGATGTGTAAGCTCTGCCTGAAAATTGGAAACCGTGTGATCTAACCCAAATTGTGCACTTGTCTACAGAGACTCCAGCAAGTCAGGAGGACAAGGATTAGGGCCGAGAATGGGGTGTGGATTCTGGCTGAGGGGGTGGCTGGCTAATGCCTTCTCATTCACTCTCCTCCTGTGGAGAAAAGGTGATCAAAGATTAAACAAGAAAATACAGAGTTGGCTGTGGTAAGGATGCACAAGGGTACAACGTCTTCCGGTGAGTCCAGCAGCTGTTGGACTCCTGCTTCTCTCATAGTCGTGTTACTCTGGTGGTGGCTGTTGACCCTCAGCGGTGTCAGAAACCAGTGGAGTTGTTCATCGTGGAAAGGGCAGGCTTGGGCTGTGCTACAGCCAAATCCTTCTGTCCTGGCAAGCATATCCCCTAGAAGATACCATGCTGCTCTTCACCCAGCCGTGCCATGCAGGTCCCTGGAGAGAACAGTGAGGACTCAGCAGCTATGACGAGCCTCCATCCACACACAGGGCCAGCCCCCTGCTGCTGGACCCACTGACAGAGCACGGCTTCCACCCAGCTGACCTCATGTCTGCCTGCAGCAGCCAGGGTGGTGTCTACGTGAGCTATACGGTTGTCAGAGACCCTGTGCACTGCACACGACACAACAGTCCTTCAGAACGGATGTCAGAGCCCTGCTTGGTTAGGCTTCGTCCCCCAGAAGCTCGGCCTTACAACGTCTCCCACTGCCGCCCCGGCTCCTGGTTCCCCAGGGCAAGCACGTCCTCACTCCCCAGCCAGCCACCCAGCCCTGCTCCGAACCCTGCCTCTCCTTGTCCACCCCTCCAGGTCTCCCTTCTAGCCTGGCTGAAGAGTCTCTGACTGGCCCGTGCCTGCTGCCCTCCAAGATACAGCCTCCTTATGTTCCGCTTCATTTTGTGCTGTTATAGCAGAATACGTTAGCTTGGGTCATTTATAAAGAACAGGCATTTGTTTCTTATACTTCTGGAGATTGGAAGTGTCCAGTGAAGATGCCAACATCTTTTCATTGTGTCCTCCAGAAGTGGAGGACATCAGGTCTTCATCTGGCAAAAAAGCCAAAGGGGGTCAAGCCACTCTTCCATGATGGCACTAATCCCAACCAAGGAGGCAGAGACCTCCTAACACTGTCACCATGGCAACCACATCTCCACAGAGAAGAGACACCCCAGCCATCACACTGGAGAAGCTCAGCTAGCAGAGGACCAGCAAGGGGGAGGTAGTTCTGAGGCTGGAGTCCCTGCCCCTGGTCTAGGCATGTCAGGTGCCTCTGTAAAAGACTGAGAGGCAGACAAAGTCTACTGAGGTCCTCTCCAACTAGATTAACTAACTGCCAAGGCAACCCTTCATCTCAGGCTAGGGATTTTAAGAAAAGATCCCAGGGAAATGTGGTCCCAGAATTTCATGACTTGAAAGTCATGTCTTCACAGTCCAGAGGCCAAGTTCAAAATCAGGGTTTGGGGCCTGAGAAAAGCAGGCAACTAAAAACAAAAGATACTGTCAGAAAAACAATAATTGTTTCAGGACTAGGCATCTGGCACAGCAGTTCAAGTGGCCCTTTGGGATGCTGGTGTCACAGACAGCAGTGCCTGGGTTTCAGTTCCACTATCTCTGCTTCCATTCTAGCTTCCTACTAATGAGTGCACATGATGGTCTGAGAACTTGGTCTCTGCCGCCCATATTGGAGACACAGATTGGGTATTGGGCTTCTGATTGTTGTGGGCTTTTGGAAAAGCATCTCTCTTGACAAAAAAACTTTCATAATCATTATTCCAGTGCCATGAGTCCCCTGTAGGACCCTGTTCCAGCCCTGTGCTTTGCAGCCTGGCATACTTGGGAGTGGCTTCTTCATGTCTAGCACTAAGTATGAGTCAGTGAGGACCACGAGCTTGGAAGGGGTTATGCGCTTCTTTCTTTTCCCAAACTCGAGACTTCCCATAAAAGACTATAAAAATAAATCATAGAAAGTCCAATGCCAACAAAAATCTCCATGAAGGGAGAAAACTTTTATTTCAAGAACAAGAAGGGCTTCCACTTACCTTACTGTGAGTTCCTGGCTGTGAGTTCCAGGCTGCCTACTCCCCAAGCTGCCATATGGCAGGTGCCCAATAAATACTAGCAGACTGCCCCACGAGTTGGCTGCCCACTGGTTTGTGTCTCACTCAGCCTGTGGCTCTGTGCACACACACACAGAAGAGAGAGCAGAGAGAGCTGCGGGGTTGGCAGAAGAGCCTGCCCCAAACTCTTCAGCATGAATGTCCTGGCTTTCCGCTCCAGCTCTACTGATTAACTGTAAAGTAATGATGAGGCAGGAAGCAAAGTGCCAACGACCTTGAGATCTGACAAGGGAAGCTGGACTCATGCCTCTTAATCCTTCTGCTCCACTCCTCGGTCCATGGCGAATGTTCTGTTCCACCTGGCCAGAACACAGATGCCTCTATGTGATCGCAAAGACAACCCAGTTCGTTCCAATGTCATTCAAGCTCAGTTCCTTCCCCCGCCTCTCACCTCAACCCGCACCCATACATATAAAATCTCGGGCTGCTCCATAACTTTGCTCCCAGCATAGTTCCATTTCAGTAGAAGATGGTCATCTTCCTCCCCTGTCCAACCAGATCTTCCAAGCGTCTCCTTCCTTAGCTGATCATTAGACTCCCTCTGCTTCCAGGCTCGTGAAAGAAGTGTCACCTGTCTCCTTTTTCACCGGGTTTTCACATCGCACATTCCTGCCGACTCAACATTCTGACACCCCTGCTGAATTCTCCAGCAATGCGCACCCTGGACTCAGCAGATCTTCTGAGCATCCAAGTGCAACTCCACAGCCTGAGAGATGCTACCTCTGGCCAGCCACTTACAGGTCAGTCCTTCAAGGGACCAGACGAATGGGTAAGTGGAGGCCAGATTGAGGGCGTAATTTGGGGCCCAATAAGGAGCTACTGGGAGACAAAAGGGCTACCTTTATGTAATTCATCAACCACCAGAGGGTTTCTTTGTGGTGCTTGTGAATGCATCCTGTGTCTGAGCTGGGGCTCAGCTCCTTCTCTGCTTGCTTTGCAGGTGGTTGCAGGCATAGGTCTACTTAGCTACCGCCCGCCACCCCGCCCAGCATGCTACACCCTTACCCTCACACAGGGACTGCCAGAGCTCTCCCAGGGCAGTCCTCTCACTCCACTCTCCCAGCACGCATGCTGTTCAGCCTCTAACCCTCACCTGGGCATGTGCTCATGACACATGTCAAACCTTAAAAATTGTTCTTCCAAAGTCTTCGACATGGCTGGAGGAGAAAGAAGAGCACCTCAATCTGCCACCCTGCCCCAAAGGGGGAAAACAGACGTGGAAGGGGAAATGCCAGATCATCCCAACCATTCTTTTCATAGTATTGTTTGGCTCCTGGCCTTGCACCTGCTATATGCTTTGGGGCTCTGAGTGTATAACTGTTGTGATTTAGATTTTAACCTAATATTTATCTGCTAGGTTCTTGCCTATTTCTTTTTAAATATTTATTATTTTTTTTTTCAAAGTTAGATATACAGAGAGGAGGAAAGACAGAGGAAGATCTTCTGCCCGACGATACACTCCCCAAGTGGCCGCAACAGCTGGAGCTGAGCCGATCTGAAGCCAGGAGCCCAGAGCTTCTTCCAGGTTTCCCACATGGGTTCAGGGTCCCAAGGCTTTGGGCTGTCCTCAACTGCTTTCCCAGGCCACAAGCAAGAAACAGTACGGCAAGTGGGGCTGCCAGGATTAGAACTGGCATCCACATGGGATTCTGGCTCTTGCAAGGCAAGAACTTTAGCCTCTAGGCTGCCAGGCTCCTTGCTTCTTTCTTAAAAAGCATTTTAAGCACAGACAATGACACAAGCTAAAAATAGTGATAACGTTTATTCAGACGGTGAGGAATACAGACTTAGGTGGGCCATGTTTTGGACGGGAAGAGGTAAAGGAGAGAGACTGATAACTTCTGTCAGTGGGAAGAAAGCAAGGGAGCATGCAAGAGACCAAGGGTGTACCAGGAAGAGAGATGAAGAGAGCAAGCCAAATTGCTCCTCAGCGTGGTCTTTAAGGGACTTTAAAGGAAAGTGGCTGTGCAATACTGCCCCCCTCAGGTGATGATTGGTAAGGTCTCTTGACTCACAGGTGGGCAGAAAGGAGCACACACAGAAGCGGCTGGGCAGGTGTTGCTTTCAGACTCAAGACCCGGAAAAGTCTGCCCAAGACCATATCATAATCAGCTGTGCTGTTGGCTTCCATGGAAGGTGACTCCTACAGCATGAGTACATTATCATTGAATGAAGAAGGGAGGCTGTGCCATGGGGGTGTGTTGTCACAGAGCAGCATGGGAGAGAGTGTGGAACGGTCACAGGAATCCCTAGGCGTTTCCAGCGACTATAATCTAGAGTTTGGATTGAGTTTGGAGAGCTTAGTTGGAGTCCACAGCTGGAGAGTTTCAAATGCCATGATCAGAAATGTGAACACTATCCGGTGTGATTGGCTATCCAATGTTGTGAAGCTGGGAGTTAGATGTGCCTATTAGCTACACATTTGGAGACCCGTGGTGAAAGTGGAGACTTTTTAGCGTGACGTCAGAATGTCAATAAGCAAGGTGTACAGTATCTTCCAATCAGAGGTCGGGAGGACATAGCCACTGTGGTGGAAGCGAATTTGTTAGCATCATGGTGGGTTGTTCTACAAACAAGTATCTTACTTTTCTCTTGTTTCTACCCTTTGTCTTGCACGCCTGCTGGCCCTTCTGTCTTCCACCATGTGTTAACACACAGGCTGTTGGCAGGTGTCAGTGTCACACCCTTGGCTGCTGTCTCAACTTCCAGAGGCAGAAGGAGATATCTGTTCTTTATACAAGGCCCAGCCTCAGGAGTCAAAATAGGCTAAGAGAGAGGAGGGCTTCATTTTTAATCTGTAGAAACACATTTTTTTTTTTTTTTGCCAAGGAAACAAGCAACCAAGAGCCAGCAGAATGGCTGTGGCTCACACACGATTAATTCTGTTATTTGTTCCCTTCGGGGTATCTGTGATTCATTCCCTAACATGAAGCTCACCGCAGGCTAATGCAGCAAGACAGCCAAGTGCTGCCACGAGAGACTCTGAAGCAAGTCTATCCTGACCCTAGAAACTTCCTTTTCATTAATGGTCATATAAACCATGGATCCTATAAAAGATTTGTTTCATAAACAGAACAGGATTTGTTTCATAAAGAGGCAGGGGGAGGGGTGGCATAGCAAGTCAAGCAATGCTGACATCCCATATGAGCCCTAGGGTTTGGTACCTGGATGCTCCACTTCCAATTCAGCTCCCTGCTAATACACCCAGGAAAGCAGTAGAGAATGGCTCAATTCCTTGGGCCCCTAAACTCACATGAGAGGGTCTGGTAGAAGTTTTGAGCTCCTGACTTCATTCTGACATAGATGTGGCTCTTGGGAACATTTGGAGGGGGGGTGAATCAGAAGATATAAGATTCTCTCTCCATTACTCTACCATTTGACAAGAAAATAAATCTTAAGAAACACAGAAAAATCAGAAACAAAAATGCCCAGAGAGAGTTCATCAATGAGTTAGAGTGTAGGATGCAGGCTTGCTTTCTGGAATGTGTGTTGGATTATTGGTGACTCCTTTCTCTGTTTCCTTTTGCTGTTTCAGTCTTTGCTTTCAATAGCAAATTTATCATACAATTCCGAGTCCATGAAAAGAACCCATCAACAATACACAGTACATTCTCCTGATATCCCAGGCTCAGGAGAGCTGCCATCCCGTTGCCCAGCAGCCTTTCCAGGCACCATGCTCCTCTGGGTGCACAAGCCCTCCTCTGCAGTCAGAGCGAGCACACGCTCCTGACCAAGCCGTGACTGCTTGCTTGTTATTCCATTGCTTTTTTAGCTACACCAAACTTCACACGCTATTGCATCATAATAGTCTTTCCTATTGCCAACATTCAAAGCATTTAATCATTTCTAGTTTGTTTGTAGGGAGAGTGCTGCAAACAACATTTTTAAATAATTGAAAATGTTTTTAAATTTTGAGTAATTTCTTTGGGATGAATTCTCAGAATTCTAGCGGCTAAAGTCCTCTCATGAACACGCCGGGATCCCATATGGGCGCCGGTTCTAATCCCGGCAGCTCCACTTCCCATTCAGCTCCCTGTTTGTGGCCTGGGAAAGCAGTCGAGGACAGCCCAAAGCCTTGGGACCCTGCACCCGTGTGGGAGACCCAGAAGAAGTTCCTGGATCCCAGCTTTGGATCGGCATAGCATTGGCCGTTGCGCTCACTTGGGGAGTGAATCATCGAACGGAAGATCTGCCTCTCCTCCTCTCTGTATATCTGACTTTGTAATAAAAATAAATCTTTTAAAAAAATTAAAAAAAAAAAGAAGTGGCATTGTTGGATCACCTGTGTGAATTTTGATAACTCTAAATGCCAGGGGAAAAAGTTAGTATTGAGTAGATTCTAAAGATGTGAATCTAGTGAATGCAGGTCAGCGTGTTTTCCTGTATTTCTATTGAAATCCTTTGTGAACCTACTGTAGGCCTGCCAAGTACCATAGACGTTAATCTAGAGCCACAATCACATCAGTAACATCACATGACGTCTATTTCCTCCTACTGTTGTCCAAAAGTTTATTTTTTTTTTTACATGTGATCAGTGTTGCTCTTTTTGCGATGCTTTCTGCCTGGTGCCCTGGGCCAAAGGAAGTTATCATTCTTCTGTTGATAAAAGTACCGCACAGGCCCAGTGTGGTAGCCTAGTGGCTAAAGTCCTCACCTTGCATGCACTGGGATCCCATGTGGGCGCGGGTTTTCATCTCAGCAGTCCTGCTTCCCATCCAGCTTCCTGTTTATGGCCTGGGAAAGCACTCAAGGACAGCCCAAAGCCTTGGGAACCTGCACCTCTCTGTCTATCCTCCTCTATATATATTTGACTATGCAATAAAAATAAATAAATCTTTAAAAAAAAAAAAAAAAGCACAGCCTGTTTCCACCAGTCCTTTCCTGACAGTTTTTAGCCCAATCAACCTGCATGTAGTTTATGAGTACTGGGTCTGAACCATCTTTATAGCTCTCTCAGTTGTAGCGAACTTTTCCTCCCTCCTGCTCACGTAAGCCTCCCACCCGCTCCAATAGCATCTATGCTCCTCGGCCTGCGCCATCGTCCATCAGCTCCATTCCCCCTGCGCTTCGGCTCATTCCACGTGGTCTTCCCTTACTGTGATGGCATAGACTATGTGTCCTCCCATCTCATACTTTCTTCTACTCTTGTTTAAATAAATACTCCATCTTATTTTTCCTCATATAATTCTTCTTTAAGTAATTCTAATTTGTTTGGTAGGGGAAAAAAAAAAAAGAGACCGGCAGAGATCTTCTACCTGCTGGTTTACTGCACAAATGTTTCCAGCAGCGAGGGCTGGGGCAAGCTGAAGCAAGGAGCTGGGAACTCAATCCGGGTGTCCCATGTGGAGGGACCCAACCACTGCAGCAGGGCCCATAGTCAAACTCGGGCACTCTGATCTCAGCCACTGTGCCATACGCACTTCCCCCTTTCCAGCTTTTAGAAACAGGTGGTAAACACCAAAGGGAAATCCTCTTCAAAGAGCAGATGACCACAAGGAGTTGTTCAGGAAGTCAACGAGAGTTACCCAAATGTCTCACCCGTGCTCTTTGAGTTTTTTTTTTTTAACTCCTTTCAGGTAGGGAAGCCCACTGCACCGCCACCTCACCCACCCCCAAAGCTTTGCTTGATCCGCATCTTAGAACCCACAGAGACCACAGCCGCTATGCAAAATAAGTCTCAGCGGCAGCAGCATGATCTTTTTCGCAGTTAGCTTGTGACAAGTGAGCCAGGATCTGCAATCCAGGGCACCTTCTCAGAGGGAGCTTTGGGCTTCCTTTCCAGTGGCACAGCTGGTGAGTGTGTCCTCAGGGCCACGGTCATGCACAGGCTCCACATAGTGGCCTTGTCAAAGCCGTGAGTCCTACCTCAGGAGTCCGACCCATCCTCATGTTCACTCAACCGCAAGCAGCTCTGGGTGAGTGCCCTGGCCTGTGGCCAGCAGCCCTCCCCAGGTCTATTCCCTTCCTCATGCTGCTGGACAGTGAAAGCTGCTTTCAGCCTCATGAAAGACAAGTTTGGAGTGGGGGCTGTGTGATGGGTAGGAAAAGTAGGGCTCCCGCCACTGGATGGCGCGATGTCCTTGTTCCATAAACATGCGTGGAAAGACGTGTTCTTGGAGAAATGTGAAGACACCCCCATGGTAGAGTCAGGCAGATGTGTGGAGCCACCTCTCCTCACCGTTTGATCACAAATGCATGGAATCAACTTGCAAAGTCTGTTTCTAACAGAGAAAGCAGCACCACCAAGCATCCAGTGCTGAGTAAATTATTTCCCAGCAGGAGACGAACTGTATCCTGTTACTGCTTTAACACCTAAAAGGACAAAATAGCAAAATTAGTTTTAGTTTAAAATATGAATGGCTCCAAGGTCCACATGGGGCAGCAGAGGTCCCTAACCTCTGGGGTGTTATGGACCCCTTAGAGAACTGAAAGAATCACATAGTCCACATAGTCCACATAGTCCACATTCCATGGGCTGCTCTGGAGAGCCCAGGATAGGAACTTACACCTTGGACACTCAGTGCCTGCATGTCACCTCTGTCAGGTGGGGAGGGCGAGACCTGCTGTCCCCTAGGGCAGGATCAGGGCATGCGGTGATTTGGGGGATCTCCCTGTGACAGGCACCCGAGTCCCAGATGATTTTAGTGCTTGGCTGCAGGTCATGCAGCTTCTGAAAAGCAAGAGCCAGGCCACAAGCCAGAGCTTCCCAACCACCCTGCCCTGCCGTGTTCTCCGCTGCTCTCCCAGGTGCGTTAACAGGGTGCTGGATTGGAAGTAGGGCAGCCAGCACTGGAACCTGTGTCGTTGTCATAGATACAGTTTACCCCGCTGTGCCCTGATGCCAGCAGTGGCTGTGAGCTCTGACGCTACACCCACAGGATGCTCCCCACCCCACCACCCCCCAAGCTGGGTAACACCCACCTGAGGTCACTGGCGTTCATGTCCATGGGCTCCTCTAGGTCTTCCCATTCGCTGTCACTCCCATGACCGCCTACTGCAGACGAATGCTCTGGGCAAATGGCCGAGGAACAGAACTGAGGCAAGAGAATGGTATCCGCATCCGCCTCCAGACAGTCACTGCAGGGGAGCTGGCCTTCGGTGGCAGAGTCCATGGTTAGGTAGTCTTCATCCTCCCAGGAGGGAGAAGGGGATTGGGACGGAGGGCTCAGATCCCCTTCTTCATCACTGGAAAACAAAACCCCTGTGCCTCGCAGCTTTGACCAAAGATACCCAGCCCCCTGCTCCCAGCCTTCCAGAGTGTTCACTGCAGTGCGTCAGGGGAGGCCCAGCCAGGATTCTGTCCAAGTCCACCAGGGCACCAGAAGCCAACAGAGGGCAAGACATGGCCCCACACCCTGCAGCAGCCCCCAGCAAAGAGAAAAAACAGGAGGCAAATGTTACTGTCCAGGTGGGAGCACATGCTATGGTGATGGCAACTCTGAGCATTACAGGAGCTGATGGCAGGGGTGGGAGGGCACCTTCCCAAGCCCAGGAGACCAGGAGGGGACAGCATGGAAAAGAGCTGTAACTGCAGTTCTCATTCTAGTTACAGTCTGTCAACCCTGGGAAGGTTACAGACATATTCGGAATGTCAGTTTGTTATTTGAAAAAGCAAGAAGCATAAGAGATGGCTGTGCCACTTCCGTTGGATGCTTCAGATTCCGCCCTTCTGTGGCTCCCAGGTGCAGGAGTGTGAGATGCTGTTATGGACACAGTGGTGAATGTTTCAGCAGAGGAATGAGAAAGTGTCAGAGAAGAGGATTGGAAGCAACTCAAGCAGGCAACTTTTAAAGCAATCCATATAGATACCAGGTCCCCCGGCTGTGTGCTGAATGTGTGCCTGTTCAGAGAGGCCAGTAGCTGGAGTAACATGGACTGCCCATGATGTAGGAAGAACACAGGAAGCAGCAGCACGGTGAAGTTCATTGGCTGGTAGCATGGCTGCAGGTGCAAGCGAGGAGGCCTCAGCCCCCAGCTTCCCACACAGGCCATGGGTTAGAAAAGGCAATCCACACACACACGGTGCCGCAGACAGGCAAAGAAGGTGCTCAGAAGAGGCCTCTGGTGAGTCTGCTTAGAGAGGATGAGAAGGACCATCTAAGAGACAAGCATACACAGATGGAGTGTTACAGCATCCACACACTTTCTAACACCTCACCCTCCATCCCATGCCCTGACCAACGGACTGGCTTCGTTAGGTGCCGGGACCTGCCAGTCTCCTGGCCTACAGTGCCCCTGCTTCTTTAATATTAGCTCTGCATCCTCCTAGGAGCCACAGGCTCCCCAAGCGGTCCAGGGCCCATCCTCCTCCCTCTCTGTCATGGACTCTCCTGAGAGCTTCAGGGACCATGCAGGAGCATGTCTCATGAAAACACACACACACACACACACACACTTGGATATGAAGAAGAAATTCTATGCTGTAAGAGAAAACTTCAACAGTAAAAAATCTAATTGCTGAGCTAAGAGGGAAAACAGGTTTGATAATATAAAGTACATGGCTGAATCGTGTGCGGACCACAATGTGTACGTTTTCATATACACAGAGAGGACATCCACAAAAGAATGGGAAATCCACCTGTTGCTCAGCCCTAGACTTAGGGCAAACCCTTCCCTCTACCTCGATGATGCTAAGCTTGTTTCAGAGCCACAGGTGACAGTGGCCCATCGGCCATTACTGCCATCAGACTGCGCATGCATCATCTTCTGCCACCATATTCCCACTCTCCGCATCCCCACTGACTTAGCTCCTTACTCTCCGGTTTGGCTACTGACGCTGCCTGGGCAGTGACGTAGGGAAGCTTTAGTGTGAGAGGCAAGAGGCAAGGCTGGTGGAATCCCGGCCATCATCCCACGGCAGGTCAGGGACCATGATGGCCTTCCGTTCCGCAGTTCCAGGCTGCCCTGGGAGCTTTGCCTGGGAAGTGGGGAAAGGTGAACAAGCCGAGATACAGTGAGAAGGCCCGTGTGCATTTTAATGCAGAGTCTGTATTAGAGACTCAAGGATTGGGACACAGAAGGTGGCATTTCTTCAGAGCAAGGCAGGTGTTTCAGCAGGTGGCATGCCAGGAAAAGAGGCAACCAGCGCCCCAGAGAGTGTGGGCCCCCTTGCAGGCTCCCTGCTCAGTCCATCTCTCGTACACCGGCTGACAGAGGTACCCAGAACCAGGGTCTTCACCATGTCCTTCAGCTTGTTCTTGTCTGTGTCTATAAAAATCCAGCTCAGGGTCCAGCGTGGTAACCTAGTGGCTAAGGTCCTCGACTGGCGTGCACTAGGATCCTGTATGGGCACCAGTTCTAATCCCAGCTGCTCTACTTCCCATCCAGCTCCCTCCGTGTAGCCTGGGAAAGCAGTCAAGGATGGCCCAAGGCCCTAGGACCCTGCTCCCGCATGGGAGACCCAGAGGAAGCTCCTGACTCCTGGCTTCAGACTTGCTCAGCTCTGGCCATTGTGGGCACTTGAGAGGTGAAACAGCAGACAGAAAATCTCTCTTTCTGTATCTCCTTTGCTCTGTATATGTGACTTTCCAATAAAAATAAATAAATCTTTAGGAAGAAAGAAAGAAAAAAAAGAAACAAACAAACAAACCCAGGTCAGCCCTGAGATTAGCGACATTGTTCTGCAGGCCATGCTTGCCACAAGATGATCTATTGCAGGAAGACACCAGACCCAGTCACCCCGGATAGCTGTCCTGGCCTTGGAAGACATGGGCTCCCAAACCCATCTGCATCTTTCAAGTTAGTAGGAGGTACCATTCCAAGCTTGAGGCAGTAAGGTATTGCACTTGTTCTGTTTCTTCGTGCTTCAACTCCCGAGACATTTGGAGTCTTGTGTCTCAGACTCGGCCTTCTCCAGCATAGGATCCTGCTCTGACGTCCCCGCTAGCCTCTGATGGTGCAGCCTGGAGCCTTGGTCTGTCCCCGCAGGCTCCATTTACGGTCCGGTTGATGAGATTTGCACGTGACCCACACAACAAAATAAAGAGGTTCAAAGGGGTGCTGAATTTAAAGCTCAGTTGATAAACCTGCACTTGTCACCTACATGAGGCCACTTCAACAAGCTCATGGAAAACAAAATCAAAAGACAAGTTTACTTTGGTGTGGGGAAAGCTGAAATCCATGCAAATGAGGAGTGTTCAAACGTTCATGGGAATGTCTGTTCTGAAAAACGTGTTGTGAATCTCAAAAACCTGCGCACCAGGCCTATTGTGGTAGCCTAGTGGCTAAAGTCCTCGCCTTGCACACTCTGGGATCCCAGATGGGTGCCGGTTCTTATTCCAGACACTCCACTTCCCTTACAGCTCCCTGCTTATGGCCTGGGAAGCCAGTGGAGGACAGCCCAAAGCCTTGGGACCCTGCACCCGCATGGCAGACCAGGAAGGGTGTCTTGGCTCCTGGCTTTGGATTAGCTCAGCTCCAGCCACTGCAGGCACTTTAGAGAGTAAATCAACGGGTGGAAGATCTTTCTCTCTATAAATCTACCTTTCTAATAAAAATAACTGAATAAATAAATCCGTGCATCAAAATAAACTTAACATTTCTAAACATTTTCAAAATGCTGTATTTATTATGCTTTAAAATTGTTTTTAAATGTTGACAGACGATAGTGGTGCGTATTTCTGGGGTATGGTGTGACATTTCAGCACATGTGTATTATGTGTACTGATCGCTCTCCTTGTTGTGGAGTTCCTCTCTTCTGTTTGTTCAAAAATGTATAATTTGGGTTATTGTAAACTGCAGTCACCATGCTGTGTAACAGTAGGAACCTACTCCTTCTGTCTACAACCTGTTACCCAACCTTGCTCCGTCCCTCCTCACTCCTTCCAGCTTCCAGCCATCACCACTCTAGGTTCAGATGGGAACTTTTAGCTTTCACCTGTGAGGGAGAACATGCAATATGTATCTTTCTGAGTCTGGTTTATTTCACTTAATATAATGTCCTTCACTCCCAATGAAACTGTTAAATAGATCTTGACAAGAACATGCTGGGTCTCTCTAACATTGTCTATAACCTACAATGTCAGGATACACTTAAGTAGCAGAATGATGCACTTGTAACTGTTGCTGAAGGACTATACTACTGCATAATATAGGGTGGGAAAGTGTGTGGGGGAGGGAATGGGGAAACCTCCCAGCCTGTGGAACTATATCATGAAAAATAAAAAATGTGTGTATGTATGTATGTATATATATATATATGTGTGTGTGTATACATATGTGTGTGATATGTGTTTATATGTAATGTCCTTCACTTTCATGTATTTTGCTGCCAATAACAGCTATGCCTACATAACATTCCGTTTTCTCTCTCGGTACATACCACATCCTCTTGACCCATTCTTCTGACGATGGGCATCTCGGCTGATTCCGCACCTTGGCTGTTGCTAACTGTGCTACAAGGGAGCAGGTGTCCCTTTGGTTTGATTTCCTGTCTTTGGATATACACCCCATTGGGGGACTGCTGGATCCCAGGGCACTTACAGCTCTACTTTTCCCCAGAGTCTGTACATTCCCCCCATGCGGATGGAAGGTTCCCTTTTCTCCATATCTTCATCAGCGCTGACTACTTGTGCACTGGGGGGCGCAGGCATTCTGTGTTTCCCTGAGGAGTGGTGACATGGAGCATTCTTTCTTCTGTATCTGTTTGTCATTTGTGTTTCTTGTATTCAGATCCTTCCGCCCCTTTCTTCACTGGGTTGGTTGGGTTTCTTGCTCCTCTGGATTTTCTTTTTTTTTTTTTTTAAGATTTATTTTTATTATTTTTTTATTGGAAAGGCGGATATACAGAGAGGAGAGACAGAGAGGAAGATCTTTCGTCCATCCGATGATTCACTCCCCAAGTGAGCGCAATGGCCGATGCTATGCCGATCCGAAGCCAGGAGCCTCTTCCGGGTCTCCCACACAGGTACAGGGTCCCAAAGCTTTGGGCCATCCTCAACTGCTTTCCCAGGCCACAGGCAGGGAGCTGGAAGGGAAGTGGGGCCGCCGGGATTAGAACCGTCGCCCATATGGGATCCCGGGCGTGCAAGGCGAGGACCTTAACCACTGCGCCACCGTGCCAGGCCCTCCTCTGGATTTTCAAACATTTAGTTCACAAACATTTCTTCCCATCCCAGCTCTGCTCACGGGTCAGCCTCGTGACTCTGTCTGACTGCTGTTTTGCCTGACCTTTGACCTCTTCAAAATCTTCTGCCATTTCAGGACGAGCACCCTCCCCCCAAAAGGTGTCAGTAACATCGGGGGCATTGCAAGGACTTCTGTCTCATTTTTGCACTGTGAAATGGTGTTGGAGACTTACATCATACATACATCAGTGTGGTACTTTGTAAAATATACACACCATTCACTTATGTGAATTCAACTACTACGTGGGTAACCCAAAGTTACAGAAATATACAGAAGGCAGCTTCAAAGGGTTCATGCAAAACAGAACTAAAATTTGTTTGTTTTGGCACAAAGATTTTTGAAGGTATGCAATTTTTTCATAATATGCATCTTGTATGAACTTTTGAAGCCATGTGTGTGTATGCACGCGTGCTTGTGTACGTGTGGGTTGAAAGACACAGAGAGAGAAAAAGCCGGGACCAGCATGGTGGCATATCAGGTTAACTCTCCGCCTGCAGCACCAGCCTCCCATATGGACACCATTTGCTCCACTTTTGATCCCCTCTCTGTGGCCTAAGAAAGTAGTGGAGGATGGCTTGGTCCTTGGGCACCTGCACCCCTGGGAGAGACCCAAAGGAAGCCCCTGGTTCCTGGCTCCTGGCTTCAGCGTGGTCCAGCCTTTGCCATTTGGCATACTATCCCAACTTCCTCCCATGAAAATGCAGTGCCCTGCTGTACGCATTATCTACACAGCGGGGTCAAGTTTCTGCTACAGAGTGCAGAGATTCAGAGTACGGGGAAGAAGAAATGAAACGTAATCTTCTGTATGAATGCTCAGGGTTCGCTGGGGTGCTGGCACCCATCTGGCAGTAGAAGTAGCCATCTGGCAGATGGTAAGCTGCAATATTGCTGGGATTTTCAGTTAATAAGACCTGTTCTTTAACTGGAAACAACCTAGCAAAGGGAAAGAAATGGAGTTTGTGCTGCATCTGAGGAGCTGTGATAAGGGTCTGCATGTGTATTTTCTTCCTTTGAAGGTTTCCTGGCTCTCATGTGCACTTGGAAAGGTTCAAGCTCAGAAAAGTCCGTCTCCAGGCAGCTAGACACATTGGCACCACGGCCGGACGTCTTACACTTTTGTTCCTGTAGGGGGCGATCACTAACCATGTGTGGATAAACGCAAGCTAATATCTGTTGAAGAAGAACCTGAAACAATTTGTGTCCTTTCAGCCAGTGGTGGGAGAGAAAATAAGGCGGAAATGCTGCCAGGAAGTGAGAAGGGACAGAATGCACTCTTCACGGGGAGGCGAGAGGAAGGGAGAGGTGTTGGCCATGGAGCGCGCCTGTGCTGGCAACAGCAAGGCTGCCAGGGCCGCAAGGTGCTGGGTAATGCCAAAGACCAGTGGCTCCGTGAGAATGCTCTGGACCAAGCTATGGGGAGCCTTGTGTGACTCTAGAGAGGAGCAAGTCCCTCCAAGGCAGACAGACTTGGGACATCTGGTGTACTCTTGCAAGCAGGGGACCCTCAGCCAAATGTAACTGGATTCAGATAAAAAGCAGAGGGTGGTGATGTTCTCCAAATGAGTGCCCAAAAGGTAAGGACTTGCAGATTCAGAGAGGGAAGTGGCCTCTTCATCCAAGGAAATGCTGATCAACAGCTGCGGGAAGATAAGCAGGCTTCCATGGTAGAGCATGAGCAGGGCCCCTTCCTGGAGGATATTACACATGTTGCAGAGCACAGGGTAGGAAAGGAGAGCAGCTCATGCTACAGGGGGCCAGCTAAGGCCCTGGGACTCCATGAAGGATACGTTGAGTGCCTACGCTAGCAATCAGATACATACAGTGTTGACATCTATTGACTATAGCTAGTTAAAAGCAAGTGGCAAGTGAGATTCCCAGCTTGTATCAAAGCTCAGAGCCCCTTTACAGCTCGGCTCTCAGAGTCCCCACCAAACTCCAGCCCTGCTCTCACAGAGTTGAACTCCAGCCCTGTTCTCACATGTAAGTATGGTTTTCTGAGTATGTCCTACAAGATCACCCCGACGATTGTCCTCAGGCAGCACTGCCCTCTGTAATATTCCCTTTATTGTTTTATTGCCTAGAATGCAACAAAGAAAACGCTAACACACCTGTGTGTACCCCTTTCCAAGGCAGATAGGTTTGCCTATCCTATTCTGCCTTGCGGATTGTTTGGCTTCTATTTGGCTGGCACAGTGCTGTTTAGGACACTGTGTACACATGCTTTTAAGGACAGGATGCCTAGCATCAGTCTGTCTCAGCATTCCCTGGGTCTAAGTGTGCCACTCCACTCCTGGGCTGGTCCCTGAGTGTCCACTGGGTATCAGTTCCAGGAACCCCTTCAGATACTAACACACCTGCTGATGCTCAAGTGTTTTACAGTAAATGGTATAGTATTTGCATATTACACATCCTTCTGTATGCTCTAAATGATCTCTAGGTGACCTATAATACATGAAACAACGCAAATGCTGTCCAAATACTTGTTGTGCTGTAATGTTTAGGGAACACAAGCAAGCTGGAAAAGTCTACATGTACAGGGCAGGAGTAACCGTGCATGTGTTGGGGGGGGGTTGAACACACGGGTATGAAAGCTGCAGGTATGGGGTCAATGTTGTGGTACAGTGCATTAAGCCACCGTCTACAATGCCAGCATCTCATGTGGATGCTGGTCTGAATTCCGGCTGTGCTACTTTCAATCCAGCTCCCTGCTCATGTACCTGGGAGGGCAGCAGGGCATGGCTTGGGTGACTGGTTCGCTGCCACGAACATGGAGAGATTTGGATGGAGCTCCAGGCTCCTGGCTTCAGCCCAGCCCAGCCTGGGGTGTTGTGGCTATTTGGGAAGTAAATCAGCAGATCTCTCTCTCTCTCTCTTTCTCTCTCTCTCCTTAAAATAAGTAAGTAAATCTTTTTTTAAGAGAAAGAGGCCAAGATGGATGCAAAGGTTTGTGTCCTGAGAAAAAGCCCAAGGCCTGTCATCCGTAGCTTCCATGACTCATTGGGGATCATTGCAGTCATGGTTGCCTTGTCTCCCACACATATCGCAAGATGTGGCTCCAGAGCCTGTGCCTCCCTTGCTTCTGCCACCCCTGCCAACACCTAGAACAGTGATGGCACAGCAGGTGTCTGAACATCACCACTGGATGGCTTGACTGCGATGCAAGGTGAGTCGTCCACAAAAGGTCTGCACACAAGGTGAGGCTTACCTTCCAAGTCTCCTGAGCTCAGAGGCAGAATAGCAGCGTTGCCTCATGTCCTTTTCCAATGCTGTAGCCAACACCGGGGCGTCCCTCTCTCGGTGAAAGCTGCATAAGTGAGGCTGGGACTCCAGCGGGTGTGTTGAGGGGCTGGGCCAGGGTCTGTCTCTTTCTTGGCGCCCTTGAGTCACTCTCACAGCATTGTGGAAAGGTTCAGGCGTAAGGCCGGGACCTTCCCATGTGTCCAAGGAGGTGCTATCCTGCCAGCTCTCCTTCTGATCCGGGTCGGGACTCAGCTCTGGGTCAGTTTGTGCTGTCCTGGTGAAGTCTTTGTCTGTTGAGGCCACGGGTGTCTATTAAAAGATATCCAAATAAATATGGGCTCCACGGTGCACACAGAGCAAACTCTAGGAGATGCCTTGTGAACAGAAAAGAGCTTTTCTTCATGTGACTGTAGCTTAGAGCAGTCAAGTACTGGCCTGGGGAGTCAGTCTTGCGCTCCTGGGATCCCAGCTCCTGCACATTCTCCCTCTAGGCACTTACTACACACCCAACCCTGTCTCTAAGCACCTTTGCTCAGGCAAAGTGGAAGCTCCTAATGAAAGTGTGATTTATGTGTTGGTGACAGACACAGTAGAGCTCTCCTATTCCTTATTCCCAGGCAACCACCTGAACATACTAAGAACAACATTCCAGAACTAGTTTTAAGTTGCACAACATTCTGGACAGCAATGATGAACTCTACAATGTCCTTTGCCCCACCTAGAAAGTGAGACATGCCTTCATCCAGCACATCTCCACTGAATATGTCACTCTCCTCTCGGTCATCTCTGTTACCAGGGAGTGCCCACCATGCTGCCTGTGCTGAAGCCACCCTATTGTACATCATAGAGACCCCAGAGCACAAGAGAAGTGAGGTGAAGGAGTCACTGGGGCATAAAAGCCTGGAAGGACAGATGAATGTTATCACTATGTGACAGTGTTGCAGGGTACATAGGTTAAAAAAAAAAAACCATTAGATGTTGGGTTTAGTGCCATCTGTGGTCCTGGGCATACATGGGGGCCTTGACATCTCTCCCATGCATAAGTGAGGATGACTGCATTTGTGAAATCTGAATAAATATGAGAACAGGAAACCAATATGGAAAACAGTGATTATCCACCTCCAGTAAAATTTCGCTTTCATTTTCTTTGGGAGACAGATGGCCTTTCTTAGGTCTCCTCCTCACATCTCTAAATGCAATTCTCTTCCATTGCTTCCACCCTTGTTGGTGTCTGAGGTTCTCACTGTGACACCTGCCATGACTTATTGTCATTGCTCAACCTTCTTGTACAAATCAGTCTGCACTGCAGTCGAAAGCCACATGTTATGCACAGCACCGCCTCCTATCCCCCAGGTAAGGATGGCGGAGGTGCCCATCTTACCTGCCATCCCGGCTCCACCTCAGGCAGCGCTCCTGGAGAGGGTCGGCACAGGAGGAGCGTGACTTCCTCTGGGGCCGCTCGCAGCAGGTGGAGCACTTCCTGTGAGAAACCCAGCCCCAATGGTGAGGTCTTGAGGGAGCGCCCCATGGTCTCCCATGCGTGGCTCCTCAGCCCTCCTCTTGATCAGGTTCTCACCTCCAGTAGGGCTTTGGAAAATGCCACCACAGGCCTGACTTTACCAAGTTTAAGGTTTCAGGACTAGTGGCTTGCAGCCCCTACAGAGGCTATGCAGGGCACTGGGGCAGCATCACCAAAACTAAAGCCTCCTCTTCAGCCAGAGAAAGAGTGACTCAAACCAATGGCTGTTCCCTTTGCAATCTCCTTTCTCTCCCCACTCCCCTCCCCATACAGATGCCACCTTCTCAGCCTCTGAAGGCTGCCAAGGCTTGGACACTCTCCTCTGTGATTCCATGGGGACCTTCTCGCTGCTCCTGTCCTGTCCAGTGTCCCTTCACCCACCTTGCTCCACATTGCACAGGGTGGTCTTCCCAAGATGCAGAGATGACCAGGTCCCTTTTTCCCCCTGCCGCTCGTCTGTCTGGTTCACCTTGCTCTAGGTGTGAGTTCCAAAGCCTAGCACAGAGTCTGCTCCTAACTGCTGCTGCCTCTCACCCCAGCTTGCTCTCTCTCCCACCTGCTCCCCATTGCATCCACATGCTAAATTCCCAGCATGCGGCACCACTTGCTCCAAGCCACCTTCCCCATGCCCGGGAGCTCCAGCTTGCCCTGATAGCTCCTATTTCCTCTCAGAGACAAATTCTTCAACCGCTTAGCAGCACTAAGGTGTTAGGACATCTGTCCCGTGCCTTCTAGGATAGTTAGCAGTATCGCTGGTCTCTAGAGGCCAGTAGCATCCCTCGGCATCACTGGATTTGGCCAACTGTCCCCTGCTTTGGCACTGCTGAGGCAGACACCCAGGCCTCCTTCAGGAAGCCCTCCATCCTGGCTCCCGGGGTTAGCATCACACATGCGCTTTCACAGCTGCCGCTGCTGCTTTCTTGTCTGTTCCCACCTCACCGTAATCTCTGAGTCTGCACGGCCTGTCCCCCCACATCTACCTATCCATCTTGTCAGGGCTCCTGGGGCAAGAGGCTACATCCTGCTGGGCTCTGCCAGGAGGAGCCTGGACAGGGATCACCTGCAGGGGCCAGAGGAAGGTCAGTGTTGTTGTCTGACTTCCTCCCTTCGGAGCTGCCACAGGACTGTCAGGTCCCTTGGCTAATGTCACGACCTGTGTCAGCGAGCTGCTTTCGCCAGCTGCTCTCTCAGTTCCAAGGACTAGGTAATTGCTGTTTTCTGACCTGCTATGGGCTCAGGAGACAGTTGCCCCCTATGATGAGGTTCCCCTGAGCTTGCCCATAACCTAATCACACCTTTACTCAGCTCTCCTTGACTTAATCCATTATTACCAGGACTCTGACTCATATCTGCAAAGTTTCCTTGAGATTTGGGGCTGTTACCATTGAAAGGAGTCTTCCTCTCCCCCTCACACACATGCAATTTTCTTAGTAGAACCATGGGTCAAAAATTGTAAATGTGGGTAAAGTACAGTGGTTAGCAAGCCAACCCTCCATCTGCCATGCCGACATTGCATATGGGTACCAGTCCAAGTACCAGCTGCTCCACTTCCAATCCAGTTTCCCTCTTTAAAAAAAATATTTATTTTCATTGGAAAGTCAGATTTACAGAGAGAAGGAGAAACAGAGAAAAATATCTTCTGACTGCTGGTTCACTCCAAGTGGCCACAATAACCAATGCTGAGCCAATCCGAAGCCAGGAGCCTAGAGCCAAGAGCCTTTTGCAGATCTCCCACATGGGTGCAGGGTCTCAAAGTTTTGAGCCATCATTCACTGCTTTCCCAGGCCACAAACAGGAAGCTGGATGGGAAATGGAGCAGCCAGGACATGAACCTGCGCCCACATAAGATCCCAATGCAGGGCCCGGCGCGGTGGCGCAAGTGGTTAAGGTCCTCGCCTTGCACGCCCGGGATCCCATATGGGCGCCAGTTCTATCCCAGCAGCCCCGCTTCCCATCCAGCTCCCCGCCTGTGGCCTGGGAAAGCAGCAGAGGACGGCCCAAGGCTTTGGGACCCTGCACCCGTGTGGGAGATCCGGAAGAGTCTCCTGGCTTCGGATCGGCATAGTATCAGCCGTTGCGCTCACTTGGGGAGTGAATCATCGGATGGAAGATCTTCCTCTCTGTCTCTCCTCTCTGTATATCCGCCTTTCCAATAAAAAAATAATAAAAATAAATCTTTAAAAAAAAAAAAAAGATCCCAATGCACACACAATTGCATGCAAGGCAAGAACTTTAGTGTCTGGGCTACCACGCCAAACCCTCCAGGTCCTTCTTAATGACCTGGGAAAATAGCAAAAGATGGTCCAAGGCCTTAGGCCCCTGCATCCATGTGGGAGTCCTGGAAGAAGCTCCTGACTCCCGGCTTCTAATCTGCCTAGCTCTGGCCATTGTGACCAACTGGGAAATAAACCATCAGATGGAAGATCTCTCCCTCTTTGTCTTTCCCCCTCTCTCTGTAATGCTGAATTTCAAGTAAAATAAATAGATCTTTGGGGGGTAGGAGGGGAAAGTTGCAAGGTTAGCAGAGGAGAGCAGATGGGGCCCCACTCCAGCCTTGTGGGCCGTGTGCCCCGAGACCTTCAGTCAACACAAAAACCACAGGTTCATCACCAGTTTTACCAGTGAGCCAAGAAGCAAGGCTCAATCAAGGTCACAGAGACAGACAACTGAATATGGCAATGTCTCGCCAATCGCTGCCTTTGTGTGATCTAAGTCCTGGCTCCAGGTATGGCGTTCAAGAGCACCGAGAATCCCCTCCAGTGGACAACCCTGAAGGATGCCTGGCCAAGGTCAGCTTGCAGCCACAGCTGTGTCCCGTAAGACCCCCAGTACCTGGAAGACAAGGCCTTCTGTAGACCTTCCATTCACTGCTAGGATGACGTCGCCCACAGCGATGGCCCCATGTTCCTCAGCTGGCTGCCCCGGAAAGAGCCTTTTGATCCTCACGGGATCACTCCCCGGGTGGCTGCAGGTCGCTCGCTCCGTCTGCACAAAACTGAATCCCAAACCGTTGGTGTTCTTCTTCAGCTTGACTTCGAACTTGGGACCTGTACTGTGGGATGCTGAGAAACACAAATCCTTCAGGACACAGCGTGAGAATGCAAACTGCCAAGGAAGCAAAAACATTTCTGCTTTACATAAAGATTCCACTCGCTCTCGTGTATGATCGTGTCCGACAGACCCATTACAGATCAGTGCTACCCCGAGCTGCAGGAGTAAAATGCCTCTAAGTTATCACGTGTTAAATAAATAAACAAAAGGAGGGATCGGCATTGCGGTGCCACTTGCAACACCAGCATCCCTGAGTGCCGGTTCGAGTCCCAGCTACTCCACTTCCAATCCACCTCCTTATTAATGCTTCTTAGGAAATCCATGGAGGATTATCTGAGTGTTTGGGCCCTGCCAGCAATACAGGGGATGCACACGGAGTGCCAGGCCCCTGGCTCGGGCCTTGGCTTGTCCCAGCCATTGTGGTCATTCGAGGAGTAAGCCAGCAAGTGAAAGACATGTCTCTCCCTCCATTTCTATAATTCTACCTTCCAAATAAATAAATATTTGTTTAAAAAAAAATTTAGAATGTAAAGGGAAACAGGAAAAAAAAAAAGCCTTTGGTAATTTCTTTAACCTAACATATCTGGTTGATCGTGTCCCTCCAAACTGCCGCATCAGTGCTCAGATGAATAAATGTCTTCGCTGGAATGCAGAGCCAAGTGTGCAGAAAATGCACATTCTTCCACTAGGCTTTCACCCCTAAATTCTTTTTTTTTTTTTAAAGATTTATTTTTATTATTTTTTCATTGGAAAGGCAGATATACAGAGAGGAGAGACAGAGAGGAAGATCTTCCGTCCGATGATTCACTCCCCAAGTGAGCGCAACGGGCCGATGCTATGCCGATCTGAAGCCAGGAGACTCTTCCGGGTCTCCCACGCGGGTGCAGGGTCCCAAAGCCTTGGGCCATCCTCGACTGCTTTCCCGGGCCACAGGCAGGGAGCTGGAAGGGAAGCAGGGCTGCCGGGATTAGAACCGGCGCCCATATGGGATCCCGGGCGTGCAAGGCGAGGACCTTTAACCACTTGCGCCACCGCGCCGGGCCCTCACCCCTAAATTCTTACACAGAAGGAGTGCCAGCAGTTCAAGACAAGGTGGCGGGGGTGGGAGGCTCGGGGCAGAGCAGCACTAGTCATCTTTTGAGAACAACGCATTTCTGTTCCAGGGGCTACAGCCAATTAGACTGGCTCCCAAGGCAGCTGAGAGCCAGGCACCCCACCTCCAACAGCGGTCACCGCTGTTCATTTTTGGGGAGGCTTGACAATGCAGAAGCGGCATTTGACAACATGACAATGGTAACACTCAATTCTCTCTCCCCTCACCATCTGTCACCGGGACACAGCTCGCGGGCCTGCCAGGCAAGGCTGTTACCACGGAAACTGCCGGGTGTTGGTCTCCGGCTCTGTCTCCAGTTCTGTCTCCAGCAGGACACTGCTGCGCAGTCCCAGGGCTTCTCCTCTCTAAGACCAGTCTCACAACCTGGAAGCAAGGACGGACACTTCAGAGCACAGCCCAAAGGGGCACCCTTCACACCGCAAATGCTTCTCCCTTGTCTGATTCTTTTGGGTAAGCGGTTTCATGTGAATGTCAACTTGAAATCTCCAGATTCTCCCATTTGCTGAGATCTAGACCTAGATTGCCCCCTGCACCTTTAGACAAGTGCATCTGGAGGGAACACGTGCATGGCCAATTCGGCAGATGCAGTGCCAGCACCTTCTCTCTCCACTCCTTGCTCACCATCTCCTCTCCCCCTCTTCCTAAAACAGGCCTCCCTTGCTTTTACTCCCAGGGAACAGGGAACCACTCCCCCATTACCCGCCAGGCACTAGCCCTGAAGGGGTCCAGCTCTTCCCCTTCTGCCCTCCCAATATCCATCTGGTTTCTACAGTTCACAAATTTCCCATAGCCTCTTCCTTGGTTTTCACTCCCACTGCCAGCGCTGAGGGACCCCAGTTAACTCAGTTTGCTGAATCATAGTATTTCCAGCTCTGTTGGCCCACCCATTGTGGCTAATAGATGGATTTAATTGCAAGTGCCACATCCTTAATTAAAAGTCTCCAATGTCAGGGTCAATGTGGTAGCATACAAACTAATCCTCTCCCTGTGATGCTAGCATCCCACATGGGTTCAAGTCCTGGATTTTCCTCTTTCAATCTGGTTCCCTAGTTATGGTCTAGGAAAGCAGCGAAAGATGGTCCAGATCCTTGGACCATTGTACCCATGTGGGAGACCCAGAAGAAGCTCCTAGCTTCTGGCTTCAGATCAGCTCAGCTCGGGCCACTGAGGCTGTTTCAGGCATGAACTAGCAGATCACTTTTCTATATGTAGCTCTGTCTTTCAAATAAAAATAAATAAATATTTTTTAAAAGTTTCTAATGGGGCCCGGCGCGGTGGCGCAAGTGGTTAAAGGTCCTCGCCTTGCACGCCCGGGATCCCATATGGGCGCTGGTTCTAATCCCGGCGGCCCCGCTTCCCTTCCAGCTCCCTGCCTGTGGCCCGGGGGGGCAGTCGAGGACAGCCCAAGGCTTTGGGACCCTGCACCCATGTGGGAGACCCGGAAGAGGCTCCTGGCTTGGGATCGGCATAGTATCGGCCCATTGCGCTCACTTGGGGAGTGAATCATTGGACGGAAGATCTTCCTCTCTCTCTCTCCTCTCTGTATATCCACCTTTCCAATGAAAAAAATAATAAAAATAAATCTTTAAAAAAAAAAAGTTTCTAATGCTTTGTATCCTCTAAAACTCATGCCCATAAAGCGCAGCATCTCAGGTCCATGCCAGTCTGCCTCCTTCCTTTCTGCTGTTATTCCCCACCCTTCTTCCCCACAATGCTGGGTACCTCTGTTGCTCAGTGGTCAGACAGCACCCAGAAGCTTTAGAGAAACCCCAGGCTTCCATGCAGGCACCTGGGTCGTGCTTCCATCCTTCTGCTAACATTGCCATTCAGCACCCACGCCTTGAGTGACAAGCCCTACCTGTCATCATTTCCCATGGGTCATCCAAGCAGCCTCCCTGGCCAAGTTCATTAGCAAGGGTCTGAATAACCTATCTCAAGGCCTGCCAACCAAGGTCACACCTATGAGCAAACTCCATCATAAACTAGCAGACTATGTTTTGGGGAAAGGGAACAAAAGAGACCAGAATTTAATCTTTGCTGGAATTCTTTCTGTCTCTGCTGACCAATGACGCTAGCTCCAAGGCTCAGGGAGCTTAGAGCGATTAAAGGCTTCCACCCTGAGACAGAGGAGCACATGTGGACTGGACATGCCAGGGCAGCACTGCAGGGAACAAAGTACTCAGTTGAGTGGATGGCTCTGGTGTCCTAGATTTCTACATCACTGAGATCAAAAGAATCCCTGGGAAGCCCGCCCAGGCCCTGGAAGGTGTGAACTCAGGGCAGTGGGGCATGCCATGAGCTAGGGGTAGGTGGGCATGAGTTGGAGGGAGGGAGGGAATGAGGGAGGGGAGAGGGCCTGAGAGCAGTTGGAGCTGCTGATCAGCAGGGCGTAGGAGGCACAGCCCTTGATGACGACATCACCGGCTCCTCGGTCTATCAGCTCTGTTCCACTGTCTGATTCCAGGAGCCAGGCAGGCAACAAGCAGGCTTGTCAAGGCTATTTATAGGGGGTGAGGTTTCTGCCTGGAAACATCTGTCTGCTGCCTCCTGCATTTCCCACGGGCAAGCAATAGAGAGGAAGAAGCACAAGAGAATAAAACAGAGAAGAAAGGTGGCCTCCTTCCCAGCTGGGGCAACTGCTGATGCTGATGACATTCTGGAAAGTTCTAGAAGGAAAGGGGGCACTCACCTGGCCAGGGCCCTTGAGGCACTGCACTGCCTGCTTGTGGGTGAGGCCACACAGGCTCACACCATCCACCTGCAGGAGCCGGTCACCTGCAAAGGGGGGATGCCTGTCACATCCTGGGCTTCTGCAGCTGCCAGGAGGGACCCTGGAAGAAGCAACAGGAAGCAGAGTTGCCAAGATACTACCCAGGGGCCTCTTGGAACATACTCACTGCCTTCTTCTGAGATACACATCAGATTAATGCCGTAAAAGCCTTTCTATTACTGGCTCACAGCGGGCTTGAATCAGGTCTGCTCCAAAGATGGCCTCCCTCCTGTTTGTGAAACTATATTTGAAAGTACACTCAGGTTGCTCAGGAGTAACATGTATTATCTCTTGGGTTTTTTGTTTTTGTTTTTGTTTGTTTTTTGAGAAGGTTGGGGATATAGGATTGATGTTTAGGACACCAAAATTTCAAGAGCAGATATGGATCAATAAGGTGTCGTTTTTGAGTCAATTATGACTCAAAATTGAGACAACAATACAAACTTTTTAAACCCTTCTGAGCAGCCACACAGCAGTCAGGACAGAGAGAAGACTGGTCATGTCCCCTCCCAGTGCCAGCTCTGTCTTCCCAGGGAAAAGCCGAGAGGGAGAATGGCCATGCTTGGAGGCTGCAGTGGTGACACCACAACTTCGTCCCATAAAAGTTAAACAAGAATGCACTTCACTTGCATCTCCGGGTTTTCTGCCACCTCGTGCTCCCCCAGTGAGCTATGACAGACATTCCACCTGAGGTTTCAGGGAAGAAGCAGGGCAAGATCTGAGGCTGTCCCCTCTTCTTCCCCCTCTCCCTGCTGCTGTCCAGGGTCTCCAACCCAGGGCTCCCGCTGCGACACCACCCTCACCATGCAGGATCTGCCCTTCCTTGGCGGCGGGACCTCCAGGAACAATGGACTTCACATAGATGCCTCCATCGCGCATACTGGTGTTGATGCCACCCTGGAAAGAAGCACGGAAAAAATTCACCACCTGTGTGCTTCCTCCTGATGGGGGAGTCTCTCCTTGGCTAAAGGACACACTCCCCATCTATTGTCCATCTCATTAAGCCCTCACTGTCTGATACCTCTCTATGCACTTGTTTAGACTATATTCCCCACTGAGCCATGAAGCTGGGTGTTCACGCGGAGCACAGCGATACAAGCTGTCCTCTGGCCTAGCAAGTGTTCCACCTGTAGGCTCAGACAACTGCAGATAAAAAATGTCTTTTAAAATATATCTGTATAGCGACACTCCTTGGTTGCTCAAACCTGTACAGTGGACAGCATGCGCAGATGCACACGGGGGACATGACAGCTCATTGAGGCCTGCAGAGGATGTCTAGTACCATGGAGAGCAGAACAAATTGCACAACTCTCTCAGCCAAGCTTTGACAACAACTATTTGCATGAGCAGAGACTCTAAGCAGGACTATGTCAGCCAATGGACCTTGGAAGGATTTCCTCATTCTTAGAGCAACAAAGTCAACAGTGTCTCACAACTGTCAAAGCCACTTAGGCAGTACCCTTGGAACATGCTCCATATCAGGATGACATTAAGTGGCCATCCTCCAACCCCAGGTACTGATACAGTTGGGCTGCTGGGAATGGCCTTCTCCCCTTCTTTCCCAGCTTCACCCATATACAGGAGGAAAAAGAAAATTGGAGGCAGCTGTCTCACCTACTTTCCTCCATGCCTTGACTGTTCCCTCACTAGTCAGTAATCCACATAGGTATGTATCCTTCTCAACTATGTAAACATCATCAAAAATAACATAGATTAATTTTTTTAAAGTCTGTATTGGGGCCAGCACTGTGGCACATCTGGCTAAGCCTTCATCTGTAACACCAACATCCCATACAGGCCACTGGTTAGACTCCAGCTGCTCCAGTTCCAACCCAGTTCCCTGCTAATCTGCCTGGGAAAACAGCAAAGGATGGCCCAAGTGCTTGGGGGCCCCGCCACCCACGTGGGAGATTCAGAAGAGTCTCTGACTCCTGGCTTTGACCCTGCCCAGCTCTGGCCATTGCAGTCATTTGGAGAAGAAGCATGGATAGGAGATGTGTCTCGCCGTCTCTCCTTCTAACTCTCCCTTTCCAATAAAAATAAATAAACCCTAAAAATGTGTCTATATTGAATATGGACACACTTTTCTTCCTGTCATTATATGCCCCAACAATACAGTACCACAAAAATGTGCATAGCAGTGTATACAGAGCTGTGCAGGTGCTGGGCAAAGCATGCCGTTGAGTTTAACGGACTTGAGCATTGGCAGATTGGGGAATCCATAACTGCCCTAACCCTCTGCAGAGATAGCCATGTCAGTGAACCAAGTGGCAGCCCCAGTCCCAGCAAGGGCACACAGGAGGTGCTCGCTAACTAGAGCTCCACAGAGCACACAGAGTCTGGCTGTAGGCTTCTGCCAAGGTAGGTGGATTTACTCATGAGCCTCGAGGATTCGCCTTGTGCCTGGCACCTCATGGACACCTGTGTGTTGGTCTGTGGATGCACATATAAAATCAAACTGCACAGTATTCTGCAATTCTTTTTTAAACACTGCATGTTCATAGAGCAAGATGTAACTATATTTTCCTTCTGGTTGATTGAATATATTCATACACGCACATACCCAAATTTTCATACCAACAACACTGCATCATTGTTGGACAGTCTTTTTCTTCCTTTGTCAATTTTACTCTTTACTCATTTGTGGCCACTACCTCCCAACTCCAGCACTGGTCACATATTGACAGCTAGTAATACTGGGATGTATATCCTCATATCCTTCTCCATTTTTCTCCATGCTCACATCATCCCATAGAGAAGGCTTAAGAAATACCTTTCTGGGTTTTTTTACTTAGCATGATGATCTCATCACATCCATCTTATAAATATCAGAATTTCATTCTTGCTTATGTCTGACACACACACATATCACATCGTCTTTACCCATTCATCTATCGATGGACATCTAGGCTGAGTCTGTGACTTTCCTATTGTGAATAATGCTTTCATTGGCCTAATTCATTTCCTTCGGGTATAGTCCTAGAATTGAGATCACTGGGTCATATGGTACCTCTGGTTTGGCTTAAGGAGAACTCTCCACTCTTTTCCATAATGGTTGTACTAAATAACGTGCCTACCAGCTGTGTACGGATGGTCCTTTTCTTCACAACCTGAGCAGCATTTGTTGGCTTTTGTGCTTTTGATGATAGCTATGATATTTTTATTCAAATTATTCAAAACTCGATTGAAACTAGGCTTTCCAGCATTGCTGATGTCAGTCTTCAAAGCAGCCCAACTCCAACCAAGGGCCTATAGTACACCTGCCAAGCCAGCTGCAGAGGTAAGCTCCAGCCCTGGCTTGTTTAGTGGACTTCTGCTTTGCCCGCTGTCTAGCTCCTCCACGTCCTGGGCCTGTCACCTTGTTCAGCGTGCTGTACAGTGTGCTGACGCTTTCCCACGCCAGTCCAATAGCATCCAGCTTCATTTTGAACCACCAGTTGATGGCCTTCAACTCTTATCATCACAGATAAACACACAAACTCGAGCTGGTGTATGCCTTGCATGTTTCTATCTTGCTATCTGACTTGCTCAATAGCTACCTCCTAGCAATCTTTGCATGGGGCTGGAGCCAGGTCTGATCCACTTATTTTTATGGCAACAGCTTCTCAGCATAAGTACATGTACTGCAGCACAGGCACCCTCTCTGCCATTGTTCCCTCCTCTTTTCTCTGAGTTTTTGGCCATTTCTAACAGTACTTCATTCATTATCTGCAAGTTGTACAGCCTTACTTATCGAGGCTCTGATTTTGATGTGGGCACTTCAAAAAGTCTGTGGAGGGGCCAGCATTGTGGCACATCTGCTTAAGCCACTAACTGTGGTACTAGCATCCCATCTGTACACTGGTTCGAGTCCCAGCTACTCCATGTCACAACTAGCCCAGAAATGCAGCTGGAGATGATCCAAGTGTTTGGACCCCTGCTACTGTCAGAGAAAACTCAGATGGAGTTGCTGGCACCTGGCTTTGGCCAGGCCAAGTCCAGATCATTGCTGCCATGTGGGAACGAAGCAGTGAATGAAAAACCTCTTTCACTTTCATCTTCCTTTCTTTCTCTGTCACTCCACCTCTCAAACAAATTAAATGAATTTTTTTAAGTTGGTAAAAAAATGGAATTTTAAGATAAGTTTATTTTGGTGCAAAAATGAAAATCTAGCTATAATTCTTCATGTGTTTCCACAAATTTTTTGAAAATACATTATATTCATAAATTCCCATAATTTTGCACCAAAATAAGTTTATCTTTAAATGCCATTCTTCTGTAAACTTCTGAAATCTCCTTGTATTTCTTGGGCCAGGGATACGTACATACTTCATTGTAATTGATGTTACCAGATGGCACTGCCTTATTGAATATGAATACACATTTAATTATTCACACTTCTCCAAGCTCTGTGTGAGAGTATCCTTTCTTTGCACTCTGTCAGTTATATTTGGCTAAGTGCATGGATATAAAGTTAAAAATTGCATTTCATCTTAACTTGTAGCCCTACACTTTTTCATGAATTTTAGCTCTTTCATTTATTTAACAGCCATTTGAATTTTAACAAGCCATCTCAAAAATTATTTTTGAAATTAAATTCCCCCAAAGAAACGCCCACTATTTTGCCAGCTGAAGGAAATCACCAACCTCCCTCCAGTCTATGAATAATCCATATTTGAATAATCCAAAACCCAGCAGGTTTTTCAGATGAGAGATTGCTATGTTTGGTGTCTGATCAGATCGTTACTCCAAGCCAAGAATACATTGACCATACTTGGTATCAAACTGTTCACTCCATGTGGACTCAAAGAGCCCTAGCTCTTGGCTTCTTACTTGCTTCCTTCAAGCCATCTGCTGAAGACAAGTTTATGGCCAGCTGATGGTGCAGGAACCCAGGGACCCTTACTTACACATCAGCATCAGGATGGGAAGCAAGGAATGGCCCCCATCTCCTTCTCCCTTGGGTCTCCTTTGGAAAGTTTTCATTGGTCGCAGTTTTTCCTTCCCTACTGGGAAACCCCATGTGGTTTTCAATCAACAATGATATGTCTAAAATCTAGATCCATTCTAGGGTCTCAAGGTGATTTTCAAAGCTCAGTGAGAAAAAAAAAAAAAAGAAAAGAAAGAAAAGTAGGTTCCAATCTCTGACCTCTAAATTGCCATTTCCTTTATGTTTGTGTTCCACAGGCCTGAGTGTAATCACAGTGACACAGGCAAGCTTCCCCTTTGGGGGTCTAACAGGTTGAGCTCAGAAAGCAAAAGCCAAGTGCTGGTCTCCGTGGAGGTCTGGCCAAATGGACTTTTGGATTACCCCATATCACACAGCCTAGCCTCAGAGATTCCACCCACACTGTCTCTTTTCATTTCTTGGACTTCGTAGTAACACCGTTGCTCAGTCATTTTTCTGATCAGCTCCTACAAACAGGCCCTGCCACTGACTTTTCTGATTCCCCCCTACTTCGAGACCCCTTGTATCCAATGGGCACATTGTCAGAGCAAAATGTCCAGCAACCAAAGCTCCTGAATGCACATGTTCTGACTTCTCCCCAAGCCCTCCTAGCAAATCTCACAGTCACGCTGAATCCAAGTGTCCCGTCTTCTTTCACCAGCTCCACAAAGTAGATTTCACCAACACCAGCTTCTAAAGGTGATGGAGAACTCGAAGAATCACCGGTATCCTGAACCAAACATACACGGAAATGAAGAAGGCGTGAGACTCACCTTGTCCCAGCAGATGGCACCCCCAGTCCCACAGCCTAAAAAGACCTTTCAGACTGCAACACCAGGGACAACTTCAGTTTGATCTGTCCCTCCCCTAGTGACATTGAACAAGTCTCCAAGTCTTTCCAGCGTGTGTCCCCAATCCTGAGAAATGGTATAGGAGATCCCCTCTCCTAATGCATGCCCAGCAGATGCCAAAAGATCAATAAATGTGGGATGCTCCTATTTCCACGCATGATACAAATGTCCATGTTAGAATGAAAGCCATCCCAGGTACTTCCTCCTAGCTTTGCACCTGATGCCTAGTGATAGGACACTGGGTATGGGATGCATGATTTCTTGAAGTAGAAGAAAGTAGAAATAAGACTTTGGTCATGCCTAGCAAAAGTGGCTCTACTGAATTTTCACTAGACAGTGATTTATTGTTTTAGGGTAAAAACAGAGAAAACAATCCCTTCTACACATGCCCATTGGCAATGTGTTCATTCATTCACTCAATCATGCAAAAAGGTTTATTGAGCACCTGCGATGCCACAGGTTCCATTGGTTTGAACTTCACCTCTAAAGCTCATGTGAAAATTTCGTTGCCACTGTGATGCCATCAAGGGGTTCAATGTCTAGAATGTGTTTAGTTGCACCAGACGTAGTCCCTGAATGTTCAACTTTCCAGCCTCCAGAACCACAGGTCAAATAAATTTCCAGTGTTTATCATTTATCTGGGCTGTGCTGCTCTGTTGTAACAGCAGAAAGTGAACTAAGATAGAGGCGTTATGCTGTCTGCTGGGGAGTTGGCAGTGATAAGCTACACCAGTCCACGTCAACCTACAGTCTAACATAACAGAGGTTTTTCACACAGAGATTTCCAACTAACTCACCGGCAACCATTGTGATAATAAGTGTGAGTCTGGTAACATGCACATTATCACCCAGAAGGTCAGAGACCAGCCAGGAAGGAAAAAAACTGGAATGTGAACCTAGGTGTCAGGGAATGATGTCTCTGCCAGGCACGGGCAGGGAAAGAGGAAACAAAGCATGTGCCAGACCGGGCTAGCCATCACTTCCTGACAGAGCATGCCTGGATCACTGCACGCAGCAATGGGCTGTCATATTCCCACTCTTTCATCTTGCCTGCCTCCTTGCCTTGGTGTTTCCTGGTCATCAAGATGGTGAATACTCTGAACACAGAGGAAAATAAGCAGACTGAAGAAAACTGGAAAATGATCACCCCCCCAGCAGAAAGGGTTCCAAAGAGACAGGGAGAGTAGCAAATAGAGCCAACCCCCTTCACACTTCAAGGACTCCACACTCATTGATCTGCCATGGTGTCCAATATGGACACTGAAATTCAAAGAATGAAGCAACTCTTCATGTGTAAGATGACACCCAAGATGAGAGTGTAGATGGATTCAAATAGTTCCATAGAACTTGACCCGGATACAAAGTTGGCCAAAGGACCCACAAGAGGCAGATGATCCAGTTTCCACACAGCCTGTGCTGTGTTCATCTGTGGCCTCAGCACATCACCAACCTCAACCACTTCCCAGAAATCACTGCCACGTTCCTAGCACCAGACTCCCCAGCCTAGACAAGGCCCTCTCTGATCTGTTTCCTGCCCAAGGGGTCAGTCCAAAGAGCAGCCTAGGGTGACGCAGACCAACTCCTTGGCTCTGCTGCCTGCACCCTGAGAGATCTAGCCTTAATTCTCAGTGCCTCTGTTATCCTGCTTATGAAAGGGGTAGATGATAACACTTATCTCACAGGATTGTCATGAAGCAGGTAGACTGCTCAGACCACTGCCTGGCCCCTAAGTAGGTCCTCAATAGATATCAGCTCTCCCCAGAACTCTTGGGCCAGCCCTCCTGAGTGCAGCTCTTCACAGCAGGCACTGAGTGAGCACCGTGGCCAACCGGAAGGAACACATAGCCATGCAGCCCTACTGCACACCTGCTTCTGGGGTTTGGGACATGCTACCGCCAAAGAGCACGGCACCTTGATGCAGCAAGTATTTTCAGGAGAAGGAATCTCAGAAATATCATGTTCAGGGTCCCCCAGTTTAGTCACACTCTCTCTCCCATCACATTTCTCCATGATTTTGCACCATGCCTCGACCTGCTACAAATCACACTCGGAAGTCTTCATCCCCTTACCAAAAAACAAAAATAATTTATAAAAGAGAGTGCTCACAGGACGCATACAAAATAAATGTGTATGTTTTTTTTTCTTGTTCACCTGTCATTTGTTCCAAGCTTTCCCTCCTGCCCTTCACCCACCTAATGAACATAGGGTAAAAAAAAAAAAAGGACATTTTTCCAGTCTTATCAAACCATAATACTTTTATCTCCACAGTTCTGTAGACAAGCATTGTTACTTTCAATCATAAAGAAAAAAGAACAAATGAGTTGAGAGGGAGGGGCTAACTAGCCTGTGTCAATCACAGTTCCTAGCAGGAATAAGAACACACGCTCACCCTAGGCGAGGGAGAGGCTTGTACAAGGCCTCTGTTCAAAGGCTTTCAACAGTGGGAGCCGCTCCAAGCCCCAAGCTGACAGTCAAGAGGAGGGAGTGACCCAGCGAGTGGCTCGGTCCGCCTCGCAGCCCAATCATAGGATCCTACAAGGGCTTCTTTGGACAAAACTAACCAAAGGATGGGGCTGACATCTTCCCAGAAGGTTGGCCATGCAGATCCTCAGCACAGTGCAGAGACTGCAAAAAGGGTTTGGAAGAGCCAAGGGAGACCACCCACCGGATACTCAGACATCTGATGCACAGCCAAGCAGGGGCTACATGAAATCAAGTCAGACTTGATCGGATTCCTCCATGGGGTGCTTGTCAGGAGCAAATCTGCGGAGATGGGACCTGGCACAATGGCTCAGCAGCTAAAACCTCACCTTATGCGCATCGAGATCCCATAGGAGCACTAGTTTGCATCCTGGCTGCTCCGCTTCCAATCCAACCCCCTGTGTGTGACTTGGGAAAGCAACAGAGAATGATCTAAAGCCTTGGGATCTTGCACCTGCGTGGGAGACCCAGAGGAGGCTTCTGGCATCAAATTGGCTCAGCTCCAGCCACTGTAGCCCTTTGGGGAATGAACCAGTGGACGGAAGATCTTTGTCTCTCTTTCTCTCTGTAAATCTGCCTTTCCAATAAATAAATAACTCTTAAAAAAAAAACATAGAGGTGGCAGCTTAAGGACCAACAGAGGTCAAGAATACAAGATGCTTTGTTGCCTAGGCCTCGCCCAGGCTGCTATCGATTTTCCTCGGGTTTACACTGCCAGAAACATCTCCAACTACAGTTGTCTTGCCTTTACTCACTGTTCAGTCATCCACAATGGAGGCCCAAAAACATTAAATGGAAAAAAAATCATAGAAATAAATTATTCCTAGGCTTTTGGAATGTCTTTAGGATATTGTTGTTATCGGTCTGTCTTGTGATTGTTAAATAGTTCATTTATAGATTAGCTTTATCACAAGCCAGTATGTGCAGAAGTATACGCAGCGTTTGGTACCATCTGAGGTTTTTGGCATTCTCTTGGGGGTCTCCCGAGGGTGAGGAAAAGCTACCACCTTGGCTCCTCACGCTCTTCCACCTTACAGATGAGCAAACTGAGGTAGTTCAGCAACTTGCCCCTTGCCCCAGTACGGCTCATCTAGAACAAGGACAGGCCCAGAGGCTAGGCTGTCAGACTCCACACACAACCTGTTCTCCAAGTTCTGGAAAGACAGCCATGGAGGTGATTACCTTTAATGGCAGAGATGGGAGCTGAGACGTCAACCCAGGCATTGAGCTCTGCACTGGAGCTACATTCAGCTCGCCAACATTGCCGTCCTGATCCTGCGTGTGTGACAGCAAACTGTCCTGGTGTCCGCTGCTCAGGAAGTCTGCACAAAAGAAGGCAGAGTCAGCTGTCCTTTCCTTTCCTTCACCCTGAGTACTGCTGCCAACAGCTGTTAAAACACATCAAGGAGAAGTCAACAACGTGAGAAGACTGGCATCTTGTTGGCATCTCTACCTGGGGCACAGTCTTTCTCCAGTGACACAAACACCATTTGCCCCATTGGGAATGACGTGAATACCGCGCCTCATGGAAGGATATTGCACCTACGGTAGAGAAAAATGAAGATTCTGGGTGTGCTTTCAAAACCTAAATAGAGCTGGTATAACTCGGTCACAAAACATTGGGAGTCACAGAGAGCAGATTTTGGCTGCTCTTCCTTAGGAAGCTCTGGTCACATGAAGGACATGAAGACAGAGATAGACAGATTGGTCGAGAGAGAGAGAAGAGAGAGAGACAGAGGATAAATAAATGAGATAGATGATAGCTATAGATACTGATAGATGTGGATAATGAAAGTTAATAGATATGAAGACCGGCTACTCGCAGCAGGGGAAGGCATTACCTTTTGACTGAGAGATGATTAATTCGATGGTGTCAGGAGAATTCTGAATCATCTTAACAGCCGTGTCGAACGTGAAACCCTCCAGATGGATGTGATTCAAGGCTAGGATCCGCCCTCCTGGAAAAATGAACTGTGTCAAGGGCGCAGCAAGGAAGGAAGCGTGGGTAGCGTTACTGGCAGCGGGAGAACACTACCTGGTCTGATGGTTTTCGCCTTCTCTGCCGGTCCCCCGGGTATGATAGAGGATATAAAAATGCCAGGGTGGGTGTGGTGCGCGTCTTCTCCCTCCTTGTTGACGAAACCTGCAACTCAAGACAGTCACGTGACTGATGTCACAGAGTAATCAGCTTGCTAGCTTGAGCTCACAAATACCGCAGTGCCGGTTCAAGTCCCAGTGCCGCCACTTCTGAGCCAGCCCCTTGCTGATGCAGCTGGGAAAGCAGCTGGGCCCGAGTGCTTGGGCCCGAGTGTTCGGGCCCCGTGTCGGCCATGTGGGAAACCTGGATGGAGTTCCAGCCTCCCGGCTTCGGAGTGGCCCAGCCTGGACCTTTGGGGAGTAGAATCGGTAAATAGAAGATCTGATTCTCTCTCTGTTCCCCACCACCACCACCACCCTCTTCTCCCAAGCCCTGTCACTCTGCTTTTCAACAGCAACAACAAAATCTCCTGAGGATGGTCTTCTGGTATATCAAGTTAAACTTCTGCCTACAAGACCAGCTTCCCATGTGGGCTCTGAGACAAGTCCTGGCTGCTCCACTTCTGATCCAGCTGCCTGCTTAGGGACTGAGAAAACAGGGGAGGACACCCCAAGTATTTACCCCCTGCACCGACATGAGAAACCCAGAAGAAGCTTCTGACTTCTAGCTTTGGCCTGGTCCAGCCCTTCCAACAGATAAAAGATATTCTTTCTCTCTCTCTAAAGGCAGATTTACAGAGAGAAGGGAGACAGAGAAATAGATCTTCCATGGATTGGTTCACTCCCCAAGAGGCCACAACAACCAGTGCTGAGCTAATCCAAAGCCAGGAGCCTCCTCTGGGTCTCCCACTCAGGTGCAGTGTCCCAAAGTCCTTGGGCCATCCTCTGCTGCTTTCCCAGGCCACAAACAGGGAGCTGGAAGGAAAGTGGAGCAGCTGGGATACAAACCGGTGGCCATATGGGATCCCAGCACGTGCAAGGAGAGGACTTTAGCCACTAGGCTACCATGCTGGGCCCAAAAATAAATAAATCTTAAAAAAAAAAAAAAAACTATGCAAGGATTCCAGAATTTTCTGCACCAAAGTATACTTCTTTTTTCATTTTAATTTATTTTTTTCCCATCAATTTTCCAAAGTGGCCTTATATAGTCTAGTAAGTACGGGACCAGCATTGGAGGACAGCGAGTTAAGCCACTATCAGGCTATGATACTGGCATCCCATATTGCAGTGCTGGGTATAGTTTCAGCCACTCTGCTTCCGATCCAGCTCCTGCTGATGAAGCAGGGGAGGCACTGGGAGGCCACCCAAGCACTTAGAACCCTGCCACCCTCGTGGGAAACCTGCTTGGAGCTGTAGGTTCCTCACTTCAGACTGACCCAGCTTCAACCATTATCGCCATTTGGGGAGTAAACCATGGATGGAATGTCTCTCTCTCTGTGTGTGTGTCATGTTGCCTTTCAAATAAATAAAGCTAATCCTCAAAGAAACAAAGTTTGTTATGTGATATTATTAAAAAAAAAATCTTTCTATTTTGAGCTTACATGCACCCCAAATATCCATCAGGCCTACAAGAAAACTTGCCCTGGGTCTCCCTGCGGTTTTCTCCCTCTCTCATTTTTTTAGATTTACTTATTTCTATTAGAAAGTCAGATATACAGAGAGAAGGACAGACAGAGAAGATCTTCCGTCTGATGATTCACTCCCCAAGTGACCACAATGGCTGGAGCCTAGCCAATCAGGAGCCAGGAGCTCTTTCGGGTTTCCCACACAGGTGCAGGGTCCCAAGGCTTTGGGCCGTCCTCTACCGCTTTCCTAAACCACAAGCAGAGAGCTGGATGGGAAGCGAGGCTGCTGGGATTAGAACTGGTGCCCATTTGGGTCCCGGTGTGTCCAAGGTGAGGACCTTATTCTCCCTCTCCTAAAGGGGGAAAAATGCGTGTGAGCGCTGAAAAGGGCAAATTGGGACAACAGGATAGGAAAGAGAGTGAAACTGGAACAGTGGCCCCACATCCTAAGCCCAGTGGGAGAGGCCTCACCTGCGGGGAAGCTCCTTACCAAAACCACGGAGGGGATCGCGCCTCAGCATCACGTGTACCACTTCTTGACCTGGTTCCAGTGCAAAGCCTTTCCTGCTTTTACCTTGTGATGCTGTAAGTGGAATCATAGCACCATATTGTGCTCAAATTACGGGGCACATACTAAGGGAGCAGAGTATCACACACACACACACGCACACATATACACCTGCACATACATGCATACCATCCATATGCCATATGCACACACACATGCACACACAGTGCACACATGAACACCCAGGCCACTCACAACACACACATTTACACACACACTTCCATAGAGTCAATCACGTTAATATTCCAATCCACAGAAGCAGAACACCAAACGCAGATGAGGGCATTCAAAAAGCTGGTGAAAAAAATGGAAGTAGAGTTTGAGTTTATTCTGGTGCAGAAAAAGAAATGAAATCCCTGCAATTTTTTTTTCATAATATTCACTTTCCAGAAACTTTTTGAAGCTCCTTCATCTGTGTGGATTGCAAAAATTCCTTACGCCACTAAGAAATATAACTTTTAATGCTATTTGCCACAGGTCCCCTGGGTCGGCATCATAGATGGCTGGGCTGCAGGAGCAGGGCCAGGATAGGCTGGGCTGCGGGACCCATGTTTATCTGTCTTGGTCTGGAGACACAGCACAAGATAAGCAGAGATGCAGAGGCTAGAAATGACAACCAAAACACCGTCGGACAGCGATGGGGTGGCAGCCTGGGCCTGGGTGTCCTGAAGCCCTGCCCTCAGCATGGAGCTTGGGGGACATTCAAAGCAGAATCCCAAGACCATTTCCTGCAAGTGGGACTCCTGGGAGGGCTTGTCACCATGCATAAGGAAAGACTCTCAAGTGGCCACTGCCCACTCATCCCTTGTCTCTCCTTCCCCTGGGACCAGGGTGGCACTGGCCAGAGCAGGAAGGAAAGAATGACCTGGTGGAATCCAGATGTAGTCCCCAGGCATTGTGCTCATTGGGGATCAAAAAATGTCCCTTGCTATGGGCTGTCTCTGTCTTTCCATCCAACTGGGAACTTGTCAGAAGGAAGAATGTCTGCCCAGAGTATGTCTTCTGCTGAGCCCTGCAGGTAGAAATTTGGGGCCTGTGTGAAGGAGCAGAGCTGAATGGGTGGTACTGTTTCCCATGTATGCCTCTCTGTGACAGGTGCTCCTCCTCCTGGCCCAGAGCTCTGGAAATGCCTACACTGGACTCACTCAGTTCAGCTCCAGGCACCCAGCCAATTCCTGGCATGGACCATCTTCCCAAGCACTGGCACTTTCAAAAATAGTCATAAAAGAGCAAGAAGATGGGGCAGCATAGTAATGTATCAGGCTAATCCTCTGCCTGCAGAACCAGCACACCATATAGGCACCAGTTCAAATCCTGGCTGCTCCACTTCAGACCCAGCTCCCTATTTATGGCCTGAGAAGGTAATAAAGGATGGCCTAAAACCTTGAGACCCTGCTCCCACATTGGAGTCCCAGAAGTAACTCCTAGCTCCCAGTTTTGGATCAGTCCAGCTCTGACTATTGTAGCCATTAGGGGAGTAAACCAGCAGATGGAAGATCTCTCCATATCTTTCTCTCTCTTTCAAGAAATATAAATATTTTAAAAAAACATAAAGATAGATAACATGATTGGGAAAGCAAAACAAAGTGGTCGCAGAAGAAGAAAAGCAAGATAACCCCCTGACCCTGGCTGTGTCGTGGTCCCTACCCAGGCTCATGCTGGGAACAGGCAGCCCTGGGAGACGGTCAACACACGTCGCTGGCCTCTGAATCAAGCGGACCTCCGGCAGTTGTTCCCAGCCAGGGCGGGGGCTGTGGGGAAAAGCCACAAGGTCAGATCAGGTACCCTTAGGAGGGAACTTCCAGGCATTTCAGAGTGTGTACGGTGGCCTGGAAGAGCCACACTCATTCCCTGTCACCCAGCACATCCACAGCTGGACCCTGTCAGGGGCTGACTTGGTGAGCGGAAGGCACAGGCGAGCTTGAAGGTCTCAGAGGACACACTGCTCTCACTTCGTGGAGCCTTCTGCTGTCCACACCCCTGCACAGAACTTCATGTCCTCAAATGTAAACCAGAAGCCAACCCTGGATGTCCAGGTGTGTGAGGACACCAAAGGCAGATCCTCGGCATCCAGCCCCAGTGCTTGTGGGGTCCCTGCCTTTTGGCATCTGTCCTTGAGAAGGTATCTGGCACACTCCTGCACCTCTCCTATATAAGCACCTGCCAGTCTCCAGGACCTGTCTGGGAAGAGAGCCCCACTAATCCTCCATGCCAAGATCAAAAACTTTTCTAGTAGGCCTTCAGTTGGCCTCGGCTGAGTGAGCAGTGGTTGGTACATCAGGAGTGTTCCAGGCATTGAGAGAAGCCAGATAACATCATGAACAGAAGAAAGCGAGTGACAGAAAGGGGACAATAGCAAAGCGAGGGATGCTGCTTGGAGCCACAGCAGAAGCTGGGTCCAGGCTTCCAGGCCAGCCAATACTGAGTGATCTCCCTTGGTTGCCATATTATTGTCCTCACCATGGAACCTGCCTCATCTCCTAGCTTTGTGCAGCTGGGCCATGGCAGAGGATGCTGGCATGGGTGGCTGCCCTGGGATACTCTCACTGAGCTCTCAGAGCAGTGATCCAGGGCTCTGGGCGCAGAGCCTGGCACTGTTGGAGTGGGGAGGGGGTTGGAGGTGGAGCTAGCAATGAAGAACAGGAGTACGGGGAAGAGACGTTAGGCAGAGAGGAGGCTGAGGGCAAGGCCTGCGTCCACAGTTTCTTCTGCCTCGGCGGTCTGAGGCAACAGGTTCAACTCAAGCTGGCTGGGAACCTAACTCAGAGTGAGGACCTGGACCCCAAGGCTTTGAGGGTGGAAGGGTGAATGAGGCTTGGAGCACCCAGCCAAGCATGGTTGGAGGGTAGATACCTTCTGCACCGGGCAGCGCCTGCCAAAGTGTCCTTGGCAAGGCACTCAAGCAGGAGAGGAGTCCCAGGAAGCTCAGAGGCTGCAAGAAGCAGGTGGCCTCTGCAGTAAAAGAAGGCCTTCACTGTGCCTCTGAACCAATCCCACTTGCGTCCACTTACATGATGTGCTGAGACAGTAATCAGGTTCATAGACAGAAAAGAGAATGGAGGGAGAGTCTCAGAGACTGAGGCCAGCATAGAAGGAGGAGAAATTTCCATGCAAGCAAATGGCAAGAGTCATGATGACGGCTGGCGGCAAGAGGACACAGTTATGTCGATAGACTAAAAATCACTGACCGGGAAACTCAAAGGCAACTGTAATGTTAAAATGTAGGAGCCATGTATCTTAGTATCTTACCACGATACCCTACAGGGCTGGCATTGTGGCTCAATGAGCTAAGCCACCATCTGCAGCATCAGCATACCATAGGGGCACTGTCTCGGAGAAGATAAGGGTCTTCTTTCTCAGGCGAGTGTCCTTCTTTCCAGCTGCTTTCCCCACCTACAGGGACACCCCACAGCCCCACAGCAGCGACTTTCCCTCCTCGCTCACCCACTCATTTCTTTCTGACTGCACCTACACAAGAGCTGCCTACACTCAAGTCACTGGCTCAGCCTGTGCCGGGGTTGGGGGGGAGCCATCTTCCAAGGGCCAGGGACTCAAACAGGGGTATCCTGTCATGCATTTGTACGTCAGTATTTCCAGAGACCTCTGCAGTGAAGTATTCAGGGCTGTGTAACTCTGGCATTCCTAGAGTGACAGTCATGCCAGATTTCTGAGATTTATTCTCCTTCTGCTGTCCACAAAGAAAAGTACCTGCTCTGCAAGAGCTCTACCGGGCCGGACCCCTGGCAGGCTTCAGCAAGCACCACCGTCCTCGCGTTCTCAAGACCTTGAGTCAAGGTGGGCTCGGCAGGGAGTTTGTGAGGGGCGAGGAGCTCAGGAGCTTCCCTGTGCCTGTGCTGCTGAAAATGCCATCCCTTCTGTGCCAACTTGACACACCCACTTCCCTGGATGCACCTGCCCCTCCTCCATCATGTGAGAAGGAGCTTGGATGAACTCATGTGTGCTGAGTTCCACAAGGAGATCATGAAACATTCCAGGATCAACACACACACACACACACACACACACACACACACACACACACACACACCACCCAAGCCGCACCCCACTTGCACATTCAGTGAGGACACCACCCCCTACAGGGTAAAAGGGGAGGTCAAGCCAGGGTAAAGGCAAGTCTCTCTCTTGAGGTTGCCCATACTGGTGTCTAAGTGTCTTTCAATAAATCCTGCTTTCAGCTCATCTATGTCTCTATCTCCTAGTAGACACACTGGGAGATAAAAACTTGGACCAAGGGTAGTTGGGGGTCTCCGAGGCTGGCCAGAGCTCTCCACCCCCACCACATAATCCAGGGGTCCCTGCCTCCACAGCCGCACCAGTCACAGCTTCTTTTCCCTCCGCTGAGCAAGGAAGGGCTCCAGAGCATCATCTGTTCCGATGGTGACACCCCTGGCACAAGGGGCAAAGTCTCTCTCCACATCTGTGGAATCTGCTGAAATGGCATATTTGCATCCTGAGAATCTGGTGCCATGCTTTCCTAAGCAGCACCTTGTGGGGTGGGGGGGTGGGTGTGGATCTGTGGGTGTGTGTGTGGAGGGGAGGTGTTTCAGTTCAAATGGACACGTGCTGAAGCCCATGTAAAACTCACTACCCAAGCAGCCTTTGTTGGCTGTGTGCTGCCTGGGGGAGCAACCTGTGCTATTGATAGAACTTGCAGTGTAAGTGTAATCCAAGTTCCAGGCTATTTTTATAAGTCTGTCTGCATCATAATGTGAAGTTGCACTTCCAAGCTCATTGCCTCCACACACCAATTAAAATTGCAAGCAGTCTTATGACAGGGAAAGTAACATAGTAAGAAGGTTAGGAGGAAGTGCAGTCTCTAGGTCAGCTGTGCGTTCCCCCCTCAGTTTCCTGTACCATTCAAGGGAAGGAATCATACAAACATTCCACAGGGCTGTGGGGGGTTGATGACACGGATGAGTGCTGAACAGAACTTGACCTAGCCATAAGCTCACCATACCTTGTTTATTTTGTCCGCTTCAATTTTCTATCACCCCCTGGTGCATTCATTCCCTACTGACAGCCAAAAGTGGGTGGTGGAGATGAGACACCTGCCCTAGAGCGTACAGTGCAGACTTAGCCCAGACCTGGCATTCGGCAACTCTCTGCAATCCGCTGACCAGGAGCCATGAATGGCTTTTCTTTAGACACTTGACATCCTTAAACAATGTGTCCAGATTGGGACCACGCCACAGCATGAAGCACAAGATCCCAGGATCAGGTGCATGAGTCTCTCACCTGTCTCTGATTCCCTCGGATCCAGCACCCTTGCCGGCTTCCACGTGGCAGTTGTCCAGTGAGGCACTCAGCAGGCCCCCCGTAGGATCCCGCAGCCTGGGTGTGAACAGCTCCTGTTCTGAGCACGCCCATCTCTGAGTCCATGGGAGGAGCGTGGGCTGGGCCTCAGGCTGGCATGCAAGACTCCAGTGGGCCTTCTGCACAGACTTGCTCGGCTCTAAAGACGGGGAGGAAAGAAGATAAACAGATGCAAGAACAGCATGACACTTCTTCTGTTACTCATGAAGCAGCAACGCGTGGGGACTTCAAGTTCATGGAAAAAGGACAGAAGAGATAAGTTTAGCTGTAGCCAAACCATATAGGAATCTATAGATACAAAGTATCTTCAAGGAATTCATGAAAGGTTCATTTTATATATGTGTGTGTATATCCATACAGTTAAATATATATAATATATATTAGATTATATGTATGTGTGTATGTATGTATAATTTTTAACTGCATGGGAGCTGGCATTGTGGCACAGTAGGCTAAGCCATCACCTGCAACACTAACATTTCTTATTGGTACAGTTCGAGTCCCACCTGCTCCATTTCTAATCCAGCTCCCTGCTTAGAAAGCAGTACAAAGGGCCTGGCGGCGTGGCCTAGCAGTTAAAGTCCTCACCTTGAACACGCCGGGATCTCATGAGGGCGCTGGTTCTAATCCCGGCAGCTCCATTTCCCATCCAGCTCCCTGCCTGTGGCCCGGGAAAGCAGTCAAGGACAGCCCAAAGCCTTGGGACCCTATACCCGCGTGGGAGACCCGGAAGAGCTTCCTGGCTTCGGATTAGCATAGCATCGCCGTTGCGCTCACTTGGGGAGTGAATCATCGGACGGAAGATCTTCCTCTCTGTGTCTCCTCTCTGTATATCGAACTTTCCAATAAATAAATAAATCTTTAAAAGGAAAAAAAAAAGCAAGCAGTACAAGATGATCTAAATACTCAAGCCTTTGCACCTGCATGGGAAACTGGATGGAGTTCCAGGCTCCCAGCTTCGACCTGGCCTGGCCCCAGCTGCTGCTGCCTCTTGGAGGGCAAACCAGCACATGGAAGATCTCCCTCACACTCTAGCTTAGCCTTTGAAATAAATATAAATCTTTTTTTCTTTTAATCTCTGCATGGATTTCAAACATCTTTGTACCAAAACAAGCTTCCTCCTTTCAAGTCTGTCTTCCCCAAAGAGTTTTCAGAGTGCCACAGCACTGATCTCTCCTGCTTCCTACACCCGGAGACCCGCTCTTCCCTCCACGCTCACTCCTGGCTTCCTGTGGTCAGCACTAGGATTGCAAGTCCTTCCTCATCAGCGCTTGCTGCTGAAGGAACGGACGGGAAGGCCCTCAGGAACAGACGAAGGAAGAAACGAGTGCTCCTGTCCCCTGCAGCTCCCGGCACCAGCAGCCAAGGACCCTGCTGGAAGAGCGACAGCAAGAGCATTCGGGAACATTCGGGAGCTTTCCAGGAAGGTCAGACTCCATCAAGGCCTGAGGTGGAATCCTGTGCTCTTGGCCTTTTGGCAAATTCACGCTCACCAATGCTGAAGGGGCAAATGGCCTGGGTGTCCCATGGACTCTGCCTTGCGGAATGGGGTCCTCAGCATCAACATCGGTTCAGCCGCCAGCAAAATCCTATTTCCTGAGCTGTGGGGTGTGTGTGTGTGTGTGTGTGTGTGGTGCAGGGCCCCTCCCTGACTCCCCTCATGCTGAGGTGATACCCTGAACTTGCACCTCTGCCTGTAAAGACCCCCACTTCCTTGCTCATCCTGTTCATGGAAGATTGGGACCATGTGACTGCATCACTGAGGTTAACAAGACTTTGTACCAACTTGGGCTTGCATTCAGAGAAAGGCAAGATGGAGGCTGGATTCTGCCCATCTGCCTCTGCTGAAGCCAGCAGAAAAGAGCTGTGCACATCTGCTCACCCATTTCCAGATTCCCAGTGCTGCGCACATGTGTGCATGCATGTAAATGTGGGCTATGTGTGGTGTGTGTATGCATGTATGTGGTGTACGTAGTTTGTACATGTGTACTTGATGTGTACATGCATGTACGGTGTGTTGAATATGTGCACATCTACAGCATGTATTGGAGCATGTATTATATGCGGCATGTATGTATGTGTGTATGTGGTGTGTGTGCGGTGTATATGGACTTGTGATGTGAATTTATGTGTGCATGGTATGCGTGGTATGTATAGATGCATGGTGTGTTTTTTGTCTGTGTGACATGTTGATTGCATGGTGTACATAGACATGTGTGGTGTGTGGAAATGTGTGGTGTATACAGACACATGTGATGTGTATGGTGTGTGTGTGTACATAAGCAAGCATGGTAGGGCATGGTTTGTGGGTGTGTGTGGTGCTTGCATCTGTACGCCCAGTGATACACCAAAAATGGAGATGGTATGGCTATGCAGACCCAAATTGCAGCACAGGAAATCCATCTAGGGCAGGCATGGGCTTCTGGTCACCAGGCCCAAGAGCAAGTGACCTTCGACTTGATCATGGTGGGTACTCTCCCCTATGGAGGACAGTCTGGGCAGGGACAGTGGTGACCACAGGGACTCAGCTCAGAGAGTGTTAGCAGGTTTGAGTCCTACAAGGATTGAGGTTGCAGGACTCAGCAGAGAAGGGACAGCCCAGAGGGAGGACCTGGGATGCTGAAAGAGCTGGGATCCCAGAGAGAAGCTGCAGAGCACTTGGGCTGGAGGAGGAAGCCCCTGTAAGCAAGACAGCAGCAGCTTACACACTGAGGTCAGGAAATGAGACCACAGATGCTGGGCGCTCAGCCCACCGAGGCAGCAAGTGCTGGCATCACCACCGGACCTCAGCCACCTGGGCTTCAGTGAGGGTGGACAGCTGTGCTTGGAGGCAGGAGAGCTGAGAGCTGGCAATCTTCTAGGGATGGGGAGGGATGCCAAGGATACCCCAAAGCCACCAGCCCATCCTGGAGAGGGAATGCTTCCGGTGTGCTGGCCATGGATGGTTCCTGGCATTGTGATGGCATCAGGGAAAATACACCTATCTGGATGTTCAGGGTTGAAGTTCAAGTTCATGACATGAGACACCCAGAGAGCCAAGGGCCATGAGGGAGAAAGAACCAGGGTAAGAGCCTGAGTAGACCCCACAAATACACAGTCCTATAGTCCAGGTTTGCTCATGGAAGTGCCAAGGGCACCCATGGGACCTCAAGGGCCCGGTCTGCAGGGCTCACAGATTCTGCCAGCTTTGGCCCCTCAACAATACACTTGCCAAAGCTCAGGCATCTTTTTTTCTCCCCAAGGAACCCAATGTAACAGTGGAGTATCCACTGTTGGATTGGGTATCCAACAAAGGATAGAGAGGCCCAGGAGTACATGGGGAACTTTCCCTCTGCCACATACACTAAGTGCATGGTGCTCCCTGAGTAGTTGGGACTGTGCGGGCCAAGTTCCAGGTTGATGCTTCTCAGTTTTTCCTGTGCATTTACCCCACCTGGGCTCCTTCTCAGAGGCAGACGTGCATTTAGGAGGCTGCAGTGGGACCCGAGGCTCTGCAGCCTTAGCAAGCTCCCAAGTGAAGCGCACACTGCAGGTCCAGAGCCCACACTGTGCCCATGAAGGCTATAAGCTGCATAGTGTACTATTCCTGTCTATAACAAGTCAGACGTTATAGAGGCCAGAGGCTGAGCACAGCTATAACAAAGCCAACACTTACAGCCAAGCCTCTCAGCCTTCTATGCTCTGGCACCCATGAAAGGCCTAAGACAGGAGGAAGTGGACAGGTGCTGGGCCTCCAGAGCCAGAAGTTCAAATCCCAGCCCCACCAGCAAGTAGCCAGTGTATAATTGGACTTCTCCAAACACAGTAACTCAGGAACCTACTGCATGGAGTTCTTGGCAATTGTGGTTTAAGCAAATAGCATTATGTAAAACACCCATGGGATTATTTATGTAGGTACTTAGCATAACACTGGGAGAAAGTCCTAGTAACAATAGTAAACACATCTTAGCACGTCCTGAGTGCTTAATCAATATTAACCAGCCAGATGTGATGTGTGGCAATGTCTTCTCTTATTAGACATTCCTAATTGTTCCTATGATACACGTGCATTGCTGGAGGTTCCATGGAAGGACCACACACCAGCAGTGTGTGGCTGCACACGGCACTGTTCTCTGTGAGCTGGGTTTACCATCTAAGAGATAACATACGTTGTGATTTTTGTGACTAGCCTTCTTCATTGGGAACCTCAGATTGTTTCCAGAATGTGGGGTCAGAAATGGCATTCTAGGAACGTCTCCGGCTGGGCACTGACTTGTCTGTGTTTTTGCGTTAAGTAATGTAGGATAAATGTTCATTCACAAGTAAGCATAGGGGGGCAACGGATATGACTTTGATATATAGTCCCAACTGTTCTCTGGAAAGATCGTGTTGATTCATTCTCCCAGCTTTATTTGCTTCAGTGCTTGCCCATCTAAGGGAAAGATAATGACTTTCCTTTTATCAGATGTCTTTTTTTAAAAAAAAGATATAATTGTTTATTGGAAAGGTAGAGCATCAGACAGAGGGGAGAAAAGGAGAGAGAGAGGGGGGGAGAGAGAAAGATCTTCCACCTGTTAATTCATTCCCCCAAAAAGCCCCAACAGGCAAGCTTGATCCAAGGCCAAAGCCAAGAGCCAGGAGTTCTGTCTGGGGCCTCCCACACTTGTCCCATCACCCACTACCTTCTAAGGTGCATTGGCAGGATGCCGGACAGGAAGCAGAACAGCCAGGATCCAAACTGGCACTCCGTTATGAGATGTCTACACCACACACGATGCCTTAACCCACTTGCCACAACACCGGCACCCATTTGTGTTATATTTTTGTCATTACTGGGGGGATACCTAAGACTTTGTGGAAGCTTTGAGACCAACTATATCTACTTGTACCAATGATTTTATTTAAAGTGTCACATGTATAACTGAGAATCCAGCATACACTTACCAGTGACGTCTTGGGGGAATGGTCCGGAGCCCATCAGTGCGCTGAAGGCATGCTGGGCAGAGCAGAGGCCCAGCAGATACCTACAGGTCTTAGCTGAATCGGCAACAAACACGTGCTTCTTCCCAGTGACGCTGCTGGTGATGCTGAACTTCTTTCGCTGAAAGAAAGAAACCCAGACTTTCCTGAATACAGCTATGCAGAGAGCATCAGTACACTCAGTCCCTGGGGTCAGGATCGCCATACCAGGACCATGGATGTCGCCTGACTAAGACCTCACGTGATCTTCTAAAGAAAATCTGTATGTGTTCTTTCATTCACAAATCCTATTTCTGTTTGTCAGGTGAGTGCTATTTGCCAAGAGGTTGCACAGTTGAAAACAACACGGGGTGAGCCGAGGACACACGTGGCTGTCCAGAAGGCGTGCATGTGATCCGCAGTGCACATTAGGAAAGGACTATCACATTATACAAACACCAAGGAATCGCAGGCAAGCATCTCAGGGAGCAGGATTAGGACCATGATACAGCACGCGTGTAGGTGTTTGTGGGACAGTGACTGGTGGTTAGGCCATCGAATGCATTAGGACAGCAGTCCTGTCCTTCCTCTCTGTCTTCTCCTGCTCAGATCATGGCCAGCCTGGCTGGGGTCCCTGTAACAGGGCAGTGCTACCCTGAGTCCTTCTGACAAGGTTGGGCAAGCCAGCAGGATATCTGAGGGGCCGTCCCCTAACATAGACCTAAAGGAATATCGCTGTACAAGCTTGAACCCAGACTGTTCATTTGTGAATGTAGAAAGCCTCCTCGCACCTTCCTTCCCCCAGTACAGAAGAAGCCATGATCACCGTTTCTGACCACACAGCCTGCCCGCTGTGGTCTGGAATCCCACGGGTGAACGGTCTCGATAAGCTATCATTCCTATACATTCATTCACCTCAGGCTTCCCTCTTAATGTGGGGTGCACATTCAGACCCTGTGTCTCGTGTGTCTTGCTATTGTGTGCCAGGCTGCACTCCAGGTGTTTCACGAGGATTAACTCAGTCCATCTTTGTGGCTACAGAATGTTCAGGTGGGAGGGGAAGAGTGTTCTGCTGGTACGCCAAATCTGCTGATGAGGAAACGGTTTGAGGGCCTGACGCAATGGCTCAGTGGCTAAATCATTGCCTTGTACACACCAGGATCCCATAAAGGTGCTGGTTCTTGTCCCAGCTGCTCCACTTCCCATCCAGCTCCCTGCTTGTGGCCTGGGAAAGCAGTGGAGGATGGTCCAAAGCTTTGAGTCCCTACACCCATGTGGAAGACCCGGAAGATGCTCCTGGCTCCTGGCTTCAGATTGGCTCAGCTCTGGCTGTTGCAGCCACTTGGGGAGTGAACCAGCAGTGGAAGATTTTTCTCTCTGTCTCTCCTTCTCTGTAAATCTGACTTCCAATAAAAATAAATAATCCGGGCCCGGTGCAGTGGCGCAAGTGGTTAAGGTCCTCGCCTTGCACGCCCGGGATCCCATATGGGCGCCAGTTCTATCCCGGCAGCCCCGCTTCCCTTCCAGCTCCCTGCCTGTGGCCCGGGAAAGCAGTCGAGGACGGCCCAAAGCTTTGGGACCCTGCACCCGCATGGGAGACCCGGAAGAGGCTCCTGGCTTCAGATTGGCTCAGCTCCAGCCGCTGCGCTCACTTGGGGAGTGAATCATTGGATGGAAGATCTTCCTCTCTGTCTCTCCTCTCTGTATATCCGCCTTTCCAATAAAAAACAATAAAAATAAATATTTTTTTAAATAAATAAATAATCCTTTTTTAAAAAGAAACAAATCAAGAGTCCCCATAATGCAACAGAAATTGAGATAATACCCACAAGGAATATTTCTCTGTGTTGCACTGGTTGCTTTCAAAAAACAGAGCAGGAAAGAGAGAAGCACAGAGGGAGAGAGTTGCCGCCCACTGGTTCACTCCCCAAACGCCCACGATGCCCCATCCCTGGGACCAAAGCAGGAAACCTAGAACTGCAGTGGCAGGGACGCAACCATCACCATTGCCTCCCAGGGTACCTTTCTTGCCTGCACAGGAAGCTGGAGTCAGGAGCCGGAGCCAGGTGGTGGAGCCAGACACTCCCAAATGGGACATGAACATCATAGCCATCACTCCAAATCCTGGCACCCGCTCCCCCTTCCACTTTCAATGCTCATGCACAAAACAACAGCATTTATATTAGCTTCTTGGGCTGAACTAACAAGGCTGTCTCTCCAAAGCTTCATGGGGAAAAAAAATATATACACATTTTTGGAAAACATAATTTTAAGAAGAGTAATAAAATAAGTTAAGGGCCCGGCACAGTAGCCTAATGGCTAAAGTCCTCGCCTTACACATACCAGGATCTCATATGAATGCCGGTTCTAATACCAGCCACCCCACTTCCCATCCAGCTCCCTGCTTGTGACCTGGGAAAGCAGTCAAGGATGGCCCAAAGCCTTGGGACACTGCACCTGTGTGGGAGACCCAAAAGAGGCCTGGAAGAGCTCCTGGTTTCGGATTGGCTCAGCTCCAACTGTTGCGGTCACTTGGGGAGTGAATCATCGGACAGAAGATCTTCCTGTCTGTCTCTCCTCCTCTTTGTATATCTAACTTTCCAATAAAAAAAAAAAATCCTTAGAAAAATATGAAGTCAAGAGACAATATGCAAGATGAATTTATACGGGACTTGCAAATGACATCTCTCTTGTAGACACTATCTATTTCAGTGAGAACTGAGCTTGAGCCTGTAAAAATAACCTGATCACAACAAGGCTCACGCTGGGAAGGCTCCCTGGAATCCCTGATCCTCTTTAAGACTGATCTCATGTGAGTCCCAATCGCAGTCGCCCTAGGGCACTCCGTTCACACGAGCCAGAGATTCACATATGGGAGATCATTACCCACTGCTTTCCCGCTGAGAAACTTGGCCAGCTAGTCAATTTGGGATGACTTAGTCTTTCTTGAAGTGTGCTTCACTTTGATGGACAAGGCAGTGCTCATGTGAACGGATTCTGAGTCTCGCTGAGCTTTTCTATACTGCACTGTTTTTACATAGTAGATTTTCTTTTTTTTTCTTTTAAGATTTACTTTTATTATTTTTTTTTTTATTGGAAAGGCAGATATACAGAGAGGAGAGACAGAGAGGAAGATCTTCTGTCCGATGATTCACTCCCCAAGTGAGCACAATGGCGATGCTGTGCCGATCCCAAGCCAGGAGTCTCCCGCGCCGGTGCAGGGTCCCATGGCTTTGGGCCGTCCTCGACTGCTTCCCCCGGCCACAGGCAGGGAGCTGGAAGGGAAGCGGGGCTGCCGGGATTAGAACCGGCGCCCATATGGGATCCCGGGCGTGCAAGGCGAGGACCTTAACCACTGCGCCACTGCTCCAGGTCCAACATAGATAGTATATTTTCTGGAATATGGATAGATGTTTCTCTATCTGTCTTAGTACTTCATTCTCTGTCGCTAAAAGTTCAGTCCTTGTCAAGGGTGCCGAACCAAAATAGGGTTCACTGGGTTCGATTAAACAGAGTTTAATCTGTCGATAGATGAGGAGGTGGCCGCTTCACAGCTCCAGTGCTACCTGCCAATGAGGATGTTTTGTTTCAGGGGGTCGGGATTATTTACTTATTTGGAAGGTGCAATTACAGAAAGAGAAAGAGATACAGAGCTAGCTTGCATCCACTGGTTTACTTCCCAAATGGCTACAACAACCAGAGCTGGGCCAGGTTGAAGCCAGGAGCCAGGAGCTTCTTTAGGGTCTCCCAGAGCCCTGTCGGGTGAATGTAGAAAGCTCTTGAGCCATGCTTCCACTGCTTTCCCAGGAGTAATAGCAGGAAGGTGGATTAGAAGTGAAGCAGCCAGGGTTCGAACCATCCCTGATGGGATGTTGGCACTGCAGGTGGTAGTTTAACCACTACAAAGAAGGCAGAACTAAGAATAAGATGAACAAAAGATAGAGCCGGATGTATGATGTCCTCTGGCCAGGAGTTAAAGGGATGATTGGAGTCACAGTGGTTGTCTGGTGACGACCCAGGCTGAGCTGGTATTCAAGTCCCCGGTTATCCAGCAATGCTGAATCCTCAAGGAGTGGCTTCAGTCAGGGTGGCAGCTATGTGCAGGTGGTCAAGGCTTTCTGTCCCGGACCTGGAATTTCTCTAAACAAGATTAGCCATCAGAATGTTGTAAAACCTCGTAGGGCCAGCTGCACCAAACCCTTAATTAGGGCATTAAGCGAAGAAGGGCAGGCTGGGAGACTGAGCCACCCAGCATTCACATTCCACGCACTGCCATGTCTTGCCTCGGTGCTCAATCCATCATCTTTGGCGCACTCTTTCAATGCCGGACATCGGATTAGTAACAACGCCCTCGATCGGCACCCAGGGATATGTTTTCCAGCAATCTGCAACCGTACACCAAGTTCATTCAGACATTTAAATACTGTAGATGAGTGAGCCCCTTTTAAAGACCTAATAACAATTGCTTAACAAATCTAAACAGGGAGAGTCATCAACACTACACACACACATTTCTTTCAGCTTGCGAACTCTCTCAACCAACGCATGGGGAACATTAAGGAGAACAGATCAGTTCCCTTTCTTTGCATAGAGTTGAAAACGCTTTGGTTTGCAGTGATGGGCTTCGGCTTCCATTCAACAGCATTCTGACAACATCCTTGAATGGCAAAGTGCATGTGCAGGCCAACCTTCCCGGAAGCAGGCTGCCCCGTGAGGCAGGTGAAGTACAATCCAGGCCTTGTGGGATGTTGGGGCATGATGGTGAGGACATTTCTCTGCAGACTGCCCCTGCAAGCACCCGAGGGGCTCCGGTACCACTAGGTTTCTCCGTTGTTGGAGATAGTTCATCACCGCTGGCTGCATTGTCATGACACACTGCATTCGCCCGTGTGCTTCGTCGCACGTTTGTGTGTTTTCAGGCATCATTGCAGTCCAACAAGATTCCTCCAGGCAGATGCGGACGAAGCTGAGCCCCAGGGCCCTCCCATGGATGGGGTCCCAGCAATGCATGCCCACGGTCTTGCAAAAATGTGATGCTTACTCTTCATCCCACGCCGACTTCCTCTTCTTCCACAGTCCCTAACACCAAATGGCACTGGGTGCTGTGGGAACAGACTCCCCCCCAGAAGTTACAAACTGCACAGTTTTAGTTTAGATTTTGTGGGATTTATTTAAGTCACCTGTAATCTCTTGTGTGATGGTGACTTTACTGTGAACCATGCCGAGGAAGTCCTTCCAGGGGTTCTGTGACAAAAACACCTGTGACATTGACCATGAGCTACTATATCAAATACTCTAGGAGGTTTGATAGCTACAGAGCCTAGTCTGTGGAAGATTTTTACAAAGATCAAAGCACCAAATCAAGTGAATTTCTGTCCTCTTGAAGGCATACTCCATAACTGTGCATATCACATTATCAATGCACTATGCTGGAGTTTCCTTTTTTTGGATAGGAACCAAAAAAAAAAAAAAGGAATTTGTGATATTTCTTGTGTTTGTAACAAGATCTATAGCCGCACTACAATGAGAAAGTGTGTCCTTATGTTTTATGTAAGCTATCAATTATGAAAATAAATTTCTATCAGATAGGCTATGAGAAAGACTCAAATCATATTTCTACTCTCTCTAGAGAAAATAATTACTCCAAAATGTCATCCCAGAGAAGAAATAAGCAGAGGATGTTAGCCAAAAGTGTTATAGAGCTGTCAGAGGATTCATTAGTAAAAATAAAATTTTTCAGATGTTTTCAATGTTCGTTCCGCTCTTTTAAAAGTTACCATGTTGTTGTGATTACCAGTCTGGAAAGAAATACTCCCTTGGAAAAATAAATAAATAAAAGAAATACCCCCTTGCCACAGTGTACTATAATTGTGATTCTGTGAGTCTGAGAAGGATGATACGCAGCCTGCATCGGCTCTGCTTTCCTGCGTTTCTCTTCTGAGATTTTGACCTCGGTCCATTCTTTCAGAAGGAGCGTTTGCTGATTGATAATCAAAGCATGCACAGATGCCAACACATCTACCAATCACACCCTTTGAAAACAGCTCCCCACGCCCTGGGCGACTTCCGCACAGGCAGGCGAGACAAACGAGCCGGGAGTGAGGCATTTGGCCTTCAGCTATTAATATGCAAGATTGAATCCAGCTTCCGGAGCTAATTCTCAGATTGATCCTAGCGTTCCCAATTTTGTGCCTGCAAAAACACAAATTCAGTCATTTTCTGGAAAAGACGCTTGGCTTATGGCCCACAGCTGGTGGCATGACTTCAGTGTGACGACTTTGCCCAGAGAACAAGTCATTCATAGTGAGTCAGAGATGACCGTCAGGATAGGCAAACTCCAGCCAAGTGGTGTGTTCAAGGCCGACTTTGTCTTGTGAACTTGAATCAAAAAACTGCGGGTAAAGCAATCATATTTGCAAGCATCAAACCAATCCATATAGAAAGGACTCGCCAACAGGGACTCACCGATGACCCTTCTGACTTCAAAAACTCCAGTGTGGGAGGACAGCACTGCAGTGTAAGTGGGTAACGCCACCTCCAGCAACACTGGCATCCCATTAGGGTGCCAGTTCATGTCCCTCCTGCTTTACCTGCCATCCAGCTCCCTGCTAACGTACCTAGCAGGAAAGGAGAAGATGGCCCTGGAGCTTGGAGCCCTGCACCCATGTGGAACACCGTGACGGAGTTTCAGGGCCCTGGCTTCAGCCTGGACCAACCTGGATATTAAGATCTTGTAGAGAATGAACCAGAAAACAAAAAACAAACTAACAAAAAAATTGCTCTTCCTTTCTTTTCACTCTATCTGCCCCTTTCTCCCACCCCCCGTGTAACTCAAACAAGTAAATCTTTTAAATAACACACTTTTCAAAATTACTTTTCAGGTGAACTGCATTTTTTAAGAATGTTTTAAAGCAAACTGCATTGAAATAATCAGGAATGTATTAATATTGAATTGATTCTTTTTCACAAATATGTATTTTTATTGGAAAGGCAGATTTGCAGAAAGAGAGAGAATGAGAAAGACCTTCCATTCACTGGTTCATTCTCCAAGTGGCCACAATGACCAGAACTGAGTTGACCTGAAGCCAGGAGCCAAATCTGCCACACAGGTGCAGGGACCCAAGGCTTTGGGCCATGCTCGACTGCTTTCCCAGGCCACAAGCAGGGAGCTGGATGGGAAGTGGAGCAGCTGGGACACAAACTCCCACTCACATGAGATCCCAGCACTTGAAAGAGGAGGATTAGCCAATTGAGCCATTTGTAAGGCCCTGAACTGATTCTATAATTTAAATTCTTCAAATAAATGAAAGCAATGCAAGCAGTTAAACTCTTGAAATCTTCAAATAGAAATTTGGTTTATATTCAAGTTTGTTCAACAATATTGGGGAAAGGTTTTTCTGATCCTTTGAATGGTCTTTAATGAACTCAAAAGATGCTCAAGTATTATATATTTGTGGATATACTTATTTCTATCATAGTGAAAAGTGATAATTATTAAATCCTAGCAAGAATTATACTTTGGCAGTGCATTAACCTCAAAATCCAAGATGTAATTCACAAAAAAACTTTCAGAAAATAATTACCAGCTATAGAGTGTTGTATTTAAGAAACTCTTACATCAGATAATGATAACAACAATAGACTAAGCAGAAGACTTTTTTTTTTAATCACTTGAGGAAACATAATCCTTTAAAGCACAATGGGATTGTTTTCATGGCGCAAAAGCAGAAGGACCTCATGTTTTCCGCTGAAGTATCTGTGAACTCCAGCAAACGAATCCTACAAACACTGAGCAAGGTGACTCACTGTGCGGTCCACATCCAGGATACCAGCTCCACATCTACTGGAACTAAATTCAAGAAGGACGAAAACTCCCTCAAGGAGTGTCCCCATTTGACTGTAAATGTTCTGTGTTGAATGGGGGCTTCCGGTGTTAAAATGGCTTTTAAACACACAATGGTTATTACAGGTGTGCAAACACCAGTGTCCATGGCACACCTGTGTCCACACATCAGGGCAAACTTCAGAGCTTCCGTTCCATTAGCACCACCTCCCACCCCTCACCTCCCACCTTGCTCTGCGCTAAGGATGGTTCTTGGGTGCTGCCCCTGAAACCCCTGGAGGTCTTCTCCCAATTGTCCCAAGAGTGCACAGAAAGGGTTAACCCCATCCCTCCCACAGTGCTGAGTGCAGGTTAACCCCAAGATCCTTTAGAGGGCTCTGAGCACTCCAGTCAGGAACACAAAGACCACTGACCCCTTGCCCAGGTCAACAGTACAAAGGGAAAGACAGCATGGTCATTTGACACTCAAGTCGTACTCACACGGGTGGAAATCTTCCCCATCTCTCTCCATGGAACCCACAAGGTGGCGACCCTGCTGTTGTGTTTCACGACATAGACTGCGATGCCCTTGGCACAGACCCCCAGAGCCACCTCCCCTCCTGGCCTCTTCTGGTCTGGGTAGACCCGGTGGATGAGCATGCCGTATTCCGGAAGCTGCTGAGCAACCTGCAGTGTGGGAGAGGACACTTTGGACAACACAGCACATTACTCTGGAGTCAACAGCCCCCAGCTGGGCCATCCAACACACTGAGAAGATGTTTCCTTTGCCAACACTCAGTTGAACGACTTTCCCTCCTACAGAACGTGTCCACATTTCTGATAGGTAGCATGTTTCTATTGCCTTAACCCAAGGAGTTCTTTCCTTGTGGAGGTCCTGAAACAGCACTTAGAGTACAGTTATTACGAATAAGCTACCATAGAACAATAGTCCTTTAAAATTCATCTGTTTGTTTTATTGGAGAAGCAGATACAGAGATGGACAGATAGAAATCTACTATTGCTAGTTCTCTCCCCAGATACCTGCAACAGCTGGATGCGGGCCAAGTCAAAGACAAGAACCGGGAGTTCAACCTGGATCTCCCACGATGAAATGGCAGGGGCTCAATCCTTTAGGCCATCACTTCCACCTCCCAGTGTGTGGACGTGTTAGCAGGCAGCTGGCATAAGGAGCCAGAGGCAAGACTTCAACCTGGGCACCCCAGTGCAAAGGGCAAGCATCTTAGCTGCCCAGCTAGTGCTGCTCCAATTCCTCCCCTTGTGTTGATAGATCTGCAGGTAGGCAATGCTACCTCCAGACTTCACAGTGGTAAACAGACCCTTGAACTTCTGGTCTCTGATCCTCTTTGTTTTCAACTGGAGAGATCCTGTCACAATGCTACCATCATCATCACCACTGCATATAATCACATGGTTTGGGGCCAGAATCGTGGTACAGTAGGTTAAGTGGCTGCCTGTGATGCAAACATCCTATATGAGCACCAGCTGGAGTCCTGACTGCTCCACTTCAATTGTAGCTCCCTGCTAATGTTCATGTGACAGCAGTGTGGGATGGCCCGGGTGCTTGGTCCCTGCATCCATGCGGGAGACCCGAGTGGAGCTCCTGGCTTCCGGCTTCAGCATAGTTCTGGCCATTGCAGCCATTTAAGGAATAAACAGCGAAGGGAAGAGTGCACTCTCTCTCCCTCTTTCTTTCTCTCTCTCTCTATATATATATTTCCTCTGTTTCAGAACTGTCTTAATAGATCATGAAAGGAAAACATATTTATTGAACACTGGTGCGAGAGCAGATGTGAGCAAGCAGACCAGCCCAGCACCATAGGCCATTTATCTTAAAGCATCTGATAGACTGTGACCCTGAGAGACTTGCTTACCCTTTGCTGATGGGGGATTATCCTTTTGCTATTTTATGTTTCCATTAATCAAAGAAGGATGGGACACTTTGTGGCTCCCACATTCCCAAGGGAGGCAGGAGCCATGCTGAGCATTTTACATATGTGAGTCCATCATTATTTCATCAATGTAACTCTTTGCAAAGGGGACAGGGAGGTCCAGGAAGCACCAACCATCTGCTCCCACTCCCTCTTTGGAGCCAGGAGTGGGAAGGCAGAAATTAGAAGCAGTCGGCTCGAGTCATCACTCCCAATAACTAACCACACGATGTCAACAGGGACGTCGCCAGTCTGGACCCAAACAAAATCCTATTTGGTCTGTCTCACGGCGCCTGTCATCCACCCCACGCGAACATGCTGGCCTTCCCCCACCCCCCAGGATCACTTCCTCTCCACGCACGCCTGCTGCGACCCCACTAGGCCTCCAGCCCTTGCTGCATCAGGCAGCCAAGTGAGCCTTTAGCCAGCCACAGAAGACTGTGCTGACCCTAGAACCAGTGCAGTGGAAGCAAGTCGGGTCTTTTGACCCCACAGTTCCACTCTTGGGGATGCTGCTCTGTGTTCTGGCAGGGAGCGGGGCAGGACAGAGGGACTGGCTGCCTGGACAAGACCACCTTAAAGGAGCCAAGGATATTCTATTAACAAAGAATTGGCAGTCTTCTGAGAAATGCATTTGTGATCATGCTAAGCAAGGAAAGCTCCCAGATGCAACCAGTATGAACTCAATAACGATTTAAAAAAAAAAAAACAAAAGTAGCTTAGCATTTCACAAACCCTAATTATGTGGACAATGACTCCATGATAGGAAAAAAAAAAAAAACAGCTTAACCTAGAACAGGCTAGTCTGGGTTTGATGCACTAATGTGGTTGTGCATCTTCCAGACAGACATGCAATGGTCCCCTAACTGAATTGCAGCCAAGTCGGCTTCTAGCCCGAGACAAGCAAACGGCAGTAATCATGAACTGGGGGATGCCCAGCTGCCACGTTCATTTTTAAATGAAACTAGAGAGCCACAGGAGCTATAATTCATGGAACATAAAGCCTGTGTTTGGAGCTACTGTGCTTTGTGACAGCTTCTAACGATCACAACTCCCTGGGCACTTACAAGCTCAGGGAGGGGACAGGAAACGCCCAGAAATGCTTGCCAAGCCCTGCGTCTCACCAATACATGGACAACAGCACTGACAATATTCAGCACAGGCATGGCCTGGAACCCACATCAGAGTGTCCACCATCAGTCCTCCGGACCCAGCTCCTACCTCCCCCCCCGCCAGGGCAGACCCTGGAAGGCAGTGGTGATGGCTCAGGTCACTGGGTTCCTGTGACCCACCAGCTCCTCACTGCAGCCCAGGCCAGCCCTAATCATTGTGGGCATCTGGGGAGTAAATCCCCTGTGGGAACTCCGTGTCTCTGTCTTGCAAGTACCTTCATTACCTTCAATCCACAATTTCACTCCTGAGACCATATCCTTAAGAGATTTCGCAAAAGGACAGTTAACACTCTATGCACAAAACTGCCAATCCCAGTGCTCCTGAAAAGAGCACCATACTGGGCCTGGCGCCATGGCTCAGTGGCTAAATCATTGCCTTGCAAGCGCCAGGATCCCATATGGATGATGCTTTGTGTCCTGGTTGCTCCATTTCCCATCCAGCTCCCTGCTTGTGGCCTGGGAAAGCAGTAGGGGATGGCCCAAAGCCTTGGGTCCCTGCACCTGAGTGGGAGACTGGCTCCTGGCTTCAGATTGGCTCAGTTCTGGCCATTACAGTCACTTGGGACGTGAATCAGCAGACAGAAGATCTTCCTCTCTGTGTTTCCTCCTCTCTGTAAATCTGACTTTCCAATAAAAATAATAATAATAATAAAAATCAGGACATCATATGTTAATCCATAATTTTAGTTCTGCAAGTTTATATGAATACACAAACATACATATAGAATATCAACCCAATATATAGAGAGATAAATGCACGTAATAAAAGATGCAAGATGAAAATGTGAAAATATAATTGTGCTGTCTCCAGGGTGGAGAATGCTGTGGAAATGTTTACACTGTGCCAAACCCCTGACCATTGTCATCATTCAAGTACTTGGAAGGGACACGACCAGACCAGCACCCCAGGCTGGGGCTTGGAGAGACAACAGCAGTAACGTCCAATTCGCAGGAGCTTCAGTGGCCGCTTATCACCGTCCAGTGCCTTTGGAATCCCCACCTGCCCCCATCGAAAGACTGCTGCAGAAACACACTGGGAGGCTGAACTGAGGAAAGCAGTGAGCACCTTCCTGCTGGCCCCCGCATGAGAAGCAGGGGTCCGTTCTGCTGCACGATTGGCCAGGAAGAGGGGCAGGACAGAGCACGCCTCTGCAGCTCCGTTTTCTAGTGTCCACAATTACTAACAACAAGAAAACTATCAACAGAGACTTGCGTGCAGAGAAATGTACAAACACCTGATTTGCCTTTGTGTTTGCTTATTTCAAAATTTTATTTGTGGGCCCGGTGTGGTGGCGCAATGGTTAAGGTCCTCACCTTGCACGCCCGGGATCCCATATGGGTGCTGGTTCTAATCCCGACAGCCCCGCTTCCAACTCCCTGCCTGTGGCCCGGGAAAGCAGTCGAGGACGGCCCAAAGCTTTGGGACCCTGCACCCGCGTGGGAGACCCGGAAGAGGCTCCTGGCTTTGGATCGGCGTAGCATCGGCCATTGCGCTCACTTGGGGAGTGAATCATCGGACAGAAGATCTTCCTCTCTGTCTCTCCTCCTCTCTGTATATCCTCCTTTCCAATAAAAATAAAATAAATCTTTAAAAAAAATTATTTGTGTATCTATTTGTTGGAATGGCAAACACAGAGAAAGAGAATGAGAGACAGACAATAAGCAAGAGTTCCCATTAGCTGGTTTGCTCTAAAAACATCCACAATAACCTCAACTGGGCTAAAGAAGGGAAGCTGAGAGCCAGGAACTCAACCCAAGTGTACCATGTGGATAGCAGGAAGCCAATTACTTGAGCCGTCACCACGGCCTCCCAGGGTCTACCTACATAAGCATGAAACCAGAGCCAGCAGCCGGAGCTGAGAAGAGAACCCAGGTGCTCCCGGAGGAGACAGCAGCGTCTGGACTGCAGGCTCAGACACCTGCTCCCGTGAGCTTCCTTTAGAAGCTGTTCCTCAAATCTAAAGGCCCAGCCACCTCACCCATCCTGGAGGTCCCAAGAGCTTCCCTCCCACTGGTCCCTCACCGCACCTGCAGAAGGGCCGCCTCTGTCCAGGTCCCACCACCTTGACCTAGAGTCACTGAGATGCCTCTTGCTCTGTCTTTGGTGCTGTCTGCTGCTCCACAGCCATCTGCCCCGTGAGTCTTGGATCGTGCCAGGAATAGGAGCCAGGTTTGGGGTCTCCATTCTGCACTTTAAGCAGAGGTTGTGGAATATGCAAAGCACAACAGGGTTAAGTGCTGCTGCATTGGCCAGGATGCTGAGTGGCCCAGAGCTGCACCCCTGTGGATGGACTATGCTGGCTGTGTTGTGCAGAGGACAACAGCCAGAAAACTGCAGATGTGGGATCTTCTGGTAAGTTCACTTTGGCTCACGAGACCCTGGCTTTGTACTTGAGTTACCCTGCAAGTCAACTACAAGAAATGAGGTCTCCCTGCTCACAAAAGAGTGACTAAGATACTGCTCTAAGGTTGAAGAAAGGACCCACTACCCATCCCTCAACCCAGTCTGCTTGTTCCATCTTTGGGGCCATTTCCAACACTGCCTGCTCCTCCAAGCCTCCCCCTGACCGTCACGAAGCCCCTTTCCTGGAGAAACCAAAACCTTTCCCTGGGCCTCCTCATATGGCCACTAGGGGAAGACTCCCACAGGGACTGTGCTGACTGCCTGTCCCTTGAACCCTGAACCTTCTTAAAGCACTGAGACCTCACCTTCAAAAACTGCAGCTCGGCTTCCTCTCCCGGGGATGCAGAACTGAGCCGGTGTATCCGGGAGACCTCGGCTTGGGCCCGCAGAGCCGTCATCCTCCCGATCAGACTGGCTGGGATGTAATCTTCAACTCGAAAATACACCGTGCTCTCCACCTGCAGGACACAAGGACCAGGGAAGGCACTGAGGACACACCAGGACAATTGAATGAGACTCTCGGGTCCACGCAAGGCCTAGGGCCAGGAGCAGCTCTGTTGGGACAGCAATTACCCACTCTAATGGAAGTGGAACCTACACTACAACGTGAGTAGGAGGGAAAGAAGAAAGGAGTGCCCACTCTTGAGCCCCTTCTGTATGCCAGCTGGTCCTGAGTCACCAGGTACTCACCGTAATACCATAAGGAGGGCATTAATGAGCAAGAAGGGGACATCACCCAATGGGGCCAGCAAAACTGGCTCACCCAAACCCCTACACATTCCTTGATGCCCTTCCACTTTTAAAACTACACCAGCATGGACCAATACTGTGGCAAAGTAGGCTAAGCCTCCAGCTGTGGTGCCAGCATCCTGTATGAGCACCACTTGATGTCTCAGCTGTTTCATTTCTTTCCAACCCAGCTCCCTGCTGGTTACCTGGGAACAAAACGAAGGATGGTTCAAGCCCCTACATTCAAATGGGGGATCGGGGGAACTCATGGCTCCCGGCTTCAGATCAGCTCATCTCTGGCTATTACAGCCATTTAGGGAGTAAACCAGCAGATGAAAAGATCCTTTCTCTCTCTCTCTCCCCTCTCCCATGCTCTTCCATTTCTCCTTATCTCTGTAACTCCTTCAAATTAAAAACAGATAAAATCTAGAGAGAGTTTAACAAATAAAAACACAACAACAACCTGGCCCTTAGACTTCATTTGCTATTATTCACCAGCATTCCTGTCCATCCATGCTCCTAGTATGTCTACCTTCCAAGGGAGGTGTTAGCCGGGGCACCGGCTCTGCACACAAGAATGAACAGAAGGAGCCCCTTAAACAAGAGAACATCTGAGACCCAACTCCAGCACAGGCCTGAGGCGTCTTCAGATGCTTCCCCCTAGGATAGGTCGGCAGACCTGCATTAATCACTGCCTGATGGGCTGGTTCTCTGTAGACAGAGGCCAGGACAGGCAGAAGTGTGTTGAAGCCCATGAAGAGAGATCTCGGGGACTTCTATGAAGAATGAGGAAGGAAGGCTGGGCAGAGGTTGAAGCTAAATCTGCGTGTGCTGGTTTCAGGCTGCCCTGCCATTCTAGTCCTGATCAAGCGTCTCCCCACATCAAAGGCAGCTGGGAACTGGAGAAGTCACACCCACAGCTGGCTTTGGGTAACTTGGCTTGAGATGGGGAATCCATGCTCCTAGGGTGACACAGGCTTGTCCTCAGGTGGTTATAGACCAAGCGTCATCAAGTTAGATGCTGGCCCATGCTGGTTCTGAGCTCAGTCAGAGGCAGGGAGGCAAAGAAGTGGTTCAGCTGATACGTAGGGAAGCACAGGGAATGCTAGTGGATTATCAAAATCCAGGACACGGACAACAGCAAGTGCTGGCAAGGATGTGGAGCCACCAGAACCCTCATTCACTGATGGTGAGAATGAGAAACAGCATGGCCACTATAGAGGACAGTTTGCTGGATTCTTTGGCAGAACTAAAAGTAATCTCACCAGCTGATCTAGTACTAGTCTGCCCTGATGTCTACCTAGAGGAGAAATCTGACATCCACACAGATGCTGATGACAGCTTTATGCACAGTCGCCAAAACTTGAAAGTGAAATGTCTCCAGCAGGTGACTGAATAAACAACATTCAGCACTAAGAACCCACGACCCATCAGGCCAGAAATGCAATGCATGTTACTAAGTCAAGACACTCCAGCATAGGAAGTTTCCAAAACCTTCAAGGAAGTGTGTGTGAAGACAAAGTATGCCGAAGTTTAACTTTTTTTGCACCAAAATAAATTGATCTTTCAATTGCATTTTTCCAAAAAAAAAATCTTGAAAGCACTCTCTTCTGTCCTAGAGAAGTTCGTTTGGAATGCAAAAAGCTGCCAGCACAAGTACATGTACATCTATATCATTTGTTAAAGGAAAGATGACAAACAACTCTAATAATAACAGCAAACCACAAGTACAAGGTGGCACTTGGGTGATGACTAGAAGATGCAGCCCTGGGAATGCATCCCACACGGCCACTCAGGAGGGCCACCAGAGGACAGATGTGAACTGAGACTACAGTGCCAAGCCAGCAGGGCAGTACTCACAACTGCCCCAAATCCCAATGTGTTCAAATCACACCAGACCCAACTGTAGGATGTCAGGAGAAGTCTCTATTGCCCAAGCTGGGAGACAACAGCCCCTACTACCCTGAGCTGCCAAAGTCCGGGGTTTTTAAGCTCTCATCCTCCAATCAGATTGAGAGCCATACAGACCAAAGTTTCCATACACTCACGTAACTAAGCAGTGGGAAGTAGGAAGATAACTGCCAGAGCCCAAAGTTTTCCTATAGTTAATTAACCTCACCTAAAACAATAGCAGGTAGGAGGAGCCAGTGCAAGGAGCCTCTGGAGCCATTTCCACACTGCCAGTTAACTTGAATGGGGCAGGAGGCAGGAGGGGAGTGGTGTACATGCAGTGCCTTCAGACCCATTTTCACGCATCCAATTAACTAATGAGAAGAGTTAGAAAAGGCAGTTTTCACGAGGTTGTCACTTAACCTGTCAAATGGGTGCTAGCCATCAACTGGCTGCACCCCATCACAACAGCAAAGTGGTTCTGCCATTGTTTTTATGCTAAGATTACCTTTGTCTCCCTTTTTAAAATACAAATATGGTCAAATTACTTCTCCACATACAATTTTTCAGAAGCTCCCAGTCCTATCCAACAGTGACTTACGATCTTTTTCCAACATCAGAATCACTTTAGGAGGTCACCCTAAGTCCCTCTATGGCTGACAGGTGGTTCATAGCTCAAGCAATGATGAAACACCTGCAATACCCCCTCAACTGGATGGGCCAACCTCACCTTTCTGCCCATCAAATGACACAGAGCAGAGCTCTGGCCTGAGAGGTACCCCTTAATGCCCTTTGAAGTGCCATCATAGCACCTAGCATATAGCCAAGCAGGCCCTTAGAAGTCCTGTTTTTTTTACCAGCTTGTAATTGGCTCAACTACAAATAGAAAGAGAATGAGCTTCTCAAGGCTGAGCCGGTATTCAACACAGAACAGGCTCTCCAGCAACAAGGTCTGACCGGGCAGCCGCACACAGGAAGGGCTCATGTATCCTGTCGGTTTTACACACGGAAGGAGGGGCGCCTGCCTTGGTGGGCGGCAGAGGGCATTGCGGCAACTCTCTGGACCCCAACTCTGGGGGAAGGTGAGGCTTGGCAGATCTCTTCAGTGAATGATGAATAGAAGTCCTGAACGTGTGTGCGTGTGTGCGTGTGTGCGTGTGTGTGTGTGTGTGTGCATATACATATACTTCTATGCACACATATACATGTGCATGTGTGAGTATGCGTAAGAATAAAACAATAACCCTCATCATACATGAAAATAAACTAAAAATGAATTGAGGACCTAAATATAAGACCCCAAATTATTAAACTTCTAGAAGAAAACAGGGAGACACTGGGAGATTTGATTGTTAGACACTGGAAGAGACAGTTTTGGTTTACTTTTTTTTTTAGAAGACCCCAAAATCATATGCAACGGAAGCAAGCCAGAGAACCGGATGAGCTTCTGCAGGCAAAGGAAACCATCAGGAGTGAAGCAGCAACCTACAGCATGTGAAATATATATATATATATCGGGAAACTACTTATATGACAAAGGATTCATTTCCAGAAAGTACAAAGAATCCAAACAACCAGGCTGGAAAAAAAATCAAAGCATCCAAATTTCTTTTTTAAAACAAAGAAAGAAATTACCTAAATAAACAATTCTAAAAAGAGTTCATACAAATAGCCAGCAAGTATTTTGGGAAATGCTCCAACACCACTAATCATCATGAAATACACAAATCAAAGTTATATTTAAATATCATTTCACCCCAGTTAGAATGTGTATTACTAAAACAACCAAACATTTTACAATTGCTCACAAGAGGTGAAGGACAACGTGGAAAGTGTAAATGATACCAAGAGCCTTGTGCATGTTTCTGTGAAGACTGAGTTAATGCTCTGGAAAGACACCTACCTAAAGAACTGAGATACCAACAGTACCATTATTCACAACAGCCAAGATGCGAAATCAACCAAGATGTCCACTGGCAAATCAATGGACACGGAAAATGTGGCATACATACAGGACACAGAACTAGTCAGCCTTCAAAAAGGATGAAATTCTGCCATTTGCAGCAACAAAGTTGGAACCATGGGACATTAGGCTAAGTGAAATAAGTCAAGCATAGAAAGGCAATTGCCACAAGGTCGCACACGGGTTCCTGTATAGAAGCTGAGAGTTTGATCTCAGAGAAATGGAGAGTGTAAGAGTACTTACCCAGACCCTGGTGAGGAAGAGGGGGATGGCAGAATGAAGAGACAGTGATTGGATAGTTACAGAGAAACACCTGGATAAAAGGTGTAACTTCTACTGTTCCACAGCTGGGTAGGGTAATCATGATTGGCAGCAATGCACTGTATATTTTGAAATTGCTAGTAGAACAGATTTTGAGTGTAACCCACACAAAGAACAAAATGCATTTGTGAGGTTATAGATAGGGCGACTATCATGAGCAGGTCATTACACATTGTATGCAGGTATTGAAATGTTCCATTGCACCTGAAAAAAGATACAATCACAATGTGTCTATTAGAAATAAAGTTTTATAAGAAAAGATATAAGTGATTATGCTGCAGCAAGGGCTTGGTCAACAAGACCGGAACTATCACTTGAGAGGCGATGCATCCAGAATCCACACCATCCCTGAAGGCACAACCAGAGGGTCTCCAGTTGAGACTTGGTCATTTACCAGCATGATTGTTCTTATAGCAAACATGAAAGAGAATGTGAACTTTACGATGTTTCTCTGAGGGTTGAGGGAGTGAATGCTATGGATTAAAAAATCAGGGTGAATGGCAGGCACAGAAGGATCTCACAATAAGGGTTCACTATTACTATTGAAGAAAAAGAGAATTCAAATAAGCTATTGCTTTTAGGAGAAATCTATTAGACTAGAATTGTGTTAACAGGTATCAACTTGATTGGTTCATCTTAGTAGCCCCTAGACCTAGCAAAGAATACCCAATGAGTGTTTCTTGGATGGATGGATGGATGGATGGATGGATGGATGGATGGATGGATTAGTTGGATGTGTGGATGGGGGTAGATATGTGGATGGACAAGTATGTACAAGTATATGGAAGAAAGGAAGGAATGGTAGGAGGGAGGGAAGGAGAAAAAAGTAGATACACAGTTTGATTGTCAGATAGGTAGATATACTTATGGATGGACACATACTTAATTACACAGTTGGCATCACTGATGCTCCCCTATCCCATAGCAGCTTTTCCAATGCTCCCCGCCCCCTGCCCCCAGCGGCTCTGTGCTCACCCCTACCTCCTTGGGATAACTGCCAAACTCGGCCTGCAAGGCAAGGCCACCCAGCCGTAGCAGCATCTCATCGTCACAGCTCAGCCTCTCCTCCAGGATATCTCTCCTAAGCTGCAGGTAATACTGATGCCTGGTCAAGCTGTGCCTAGAAATGCAGGGCAGGTGTTAGGACAGCGGCCATGCTGAGGGAAAGGACTCTCCCAGTCTAAGACTTAGGGAGGGGAGGAAAACGGGACACAGCCCAAGAGAAGCCAGAGGGCAATGCCAGGTCTGACAGGGTCTCCTTCACTGGCACCTGCCTCCTGCCATTAGCAGGGCCCCTCTATGCCAGGCACAACACACGACCCCCACAGAGACATGTGTTTCTGTGATCCGAGGCAAGAAGTTGATCTCCATTCAGTGCAGTGAGGTTTGTAGGGAAGTTACAAGTGAAGAGAGATTGACCCAACCCCAGATCCATGATCTTCTCTTTAACTTGCCACCGTGGGCTGCTGGGTTGTACATAGGGGCAGGAGAGGTGGGTATGTTGGAGTTAGGAAGAGATAACTTTGACCTTAAGTGAAGCACTTTTTTTAAGATTTATTTTTATTAGAAAGTCAGCTACACAGAGAGGAGGAGAGACAGAGTGGAAGCTCTTCCATTGTTGATTCATTCCCCAAGCGGCTGCAATGACTAGAGCTGAGCCAATCCGAAGCCAGAAGCCCGGAGCCTCTTCCAGGTCTTCCACGTGGGTGCAGGGTCCCAAGGTTTTGGGCTTTCCTCGACTGCTTTCCCAGGCCACAAGCAGGGAGCTGGATGGGAAGCGGTGCCACTGGGATTAGAACTGGCACCCATATGGGATCCTGGTGCATGCAAGGAAGGACTTTAGCCGCTAGGCCACCACACAGGGCCCAGAGTGAAGCCCGTTTGAAATGAAACAGTGGAGCCACCTGCAGTGCTGGCATCCCATACTGGCACTGGCTTGAGTTCTGGCTGCTCCACTTCCAATCGAGCTCTACTGATGGCAGCTAGGGAAGCAGCAGGGGATGGCCCAGCTGCCTGGGCACCTACAGCCACGTGGGAAACTCAGAGGAAGATCCAGTCTCCTGTTTCAGCCTGGCCCAGCCCTGGCTACTGCCGCCATTTGGAGGGTGAACCAACAGACAGAAGACTTTCTCTCTCTCTCTCTCTCTCTCTCTCCAACTCTGCCTTTCAAAATCATTTTTAAAATTTTTCAAAAATAAACATAAAATTTAAATTTTGGAAAAAAAATTAAAAGGCAAGTTCTGATTTTCACCAGGGCCTGCCTCAAAAACCTAGTTTTCCTTCTTGCTCCCATTAGCAAACAACAAGACACTGCAAGAGCTGCTGCACATTAGCAGTTCCCAGGAGCTGCTTGCCCACACCAGGACAGACACAAATCCCTCAGGGAGCAGCTTTGCGGCACTCACTGGAGCAACGCATAGTGGCTGACAAAGAACTTGATCCTCAGGAAGAGCGTGAAGGTGCCCGTGGCAGTCTGCAGCCGCTCTCTCCAGCCCTCGGGAGCTGTTTCACATAATCTGGTTTCATTATCCAGAAAAAAGAACTCTTGGCCTGAGACAGAGGAAAGGTTTGGAAAGAGTATCGTTAGGGATGCACCCTCCGTCAGGTTCACGGCCCTGAGTCCTGCTCTGAGGCAGCAGGTGCAAGCCAGGTGTGCAGGAAGGAATAGGAAGCCAGGCCTCCAGGGACCTGGCACCAGGGACCTGTAACAGCAGCAGGCAAAGAGGAGGAGAACCTGAGCGTGGAGCAGAGAAGCTGTGATGGTGTTTGACTCACCCAACCCACAGGTTTAGCACCAGCAGGTGCAGCCAACCATGCACCAAATCGCTATGGAAAAATATGGGACTAGATTCATACAGACTTTTTAATTATTACCTCTAAGCAATATAGCGTGACGGCTGTTAACACAGCATCCACTCTGCGGTAGGTGTTACTGACCTAGGGGTAATCATCTAGGGATGATTTCAATTACACAGGAGGATCGTGTTGCTTCGGTGTGAAAATCCTTCACCTCCCTTGTCACAGGTGTGTGTGGGCTACAGGCCTCTGTCCTCCTAAAATCCATATGTTGAAGCCTTAAGCCCCTATGGGATGGTGTTCGGAGGCAGAGGGCTCTTCCGGGAGCGATGAGGGTTCGATGGGATGCCCTGGGTGGGAGGGATGTCATGAAATGAAGACGGAAAAGCCAGAGCTTCCTCTCGCCCCACGATGCAAGGACACAGGGAGAAGGTCGCCACGTGCAAGTCAGGAAGAGAGAAGAGTGAGTCAGCTGGCACCTGTACTTGAACTCAGCCTCCAGGACTGTGGGAAACGGTGCTTCACCATTGCAGCACCAGCTAAGACAGGGTGTGAATAAAGTCCCATTTGCCCAAGCTGAAAAACTCCACCAGCCCAAGCTCAGGGCTTCTGCTCCTGGCTCATGCCCTTCTGGAAGGAAAGCTGAGTCAGCCACACCCACCGGAGGCCCCTTTTCCTCTCCTGTTCATCTTCAAGGTGCTAATTCTACCTCCCCACCCCCCGCCACACCCTCCATCCTGTTCCACCCCTCCCCTCCGCTGCACACCCAAGGCAACTCTGCCCTTCTCTCCACCATCCAGCATGGGTGCACAATGCCACGTGCCTGGGCATCGAGTCCTGCCCAGCATTGGAAGGCAAAACATTTAAATGAACAATCCCAAGGCACATGCACACCAGGGGGAAGCAAGTGGACATCCAGGGGTTCTAACGGCCCTCAACACAGTGTCCTCCCAGGCCGTGGCTGCTAAATCTGACTTCCCACCAGGCCTTAACTTCAGTCAGTTCTCCCCACTAAGGGACAAGGATATCCACACAAGAGTCTGGATGACAAACTCTGCCCAGGCTGATCTTCACCCAAACCCCAGAGGTTCTATTTTGAGCGATTTTCCCAGGAAGGCCCTCACTAAGCAGCTGTAGAATTATGTACCTGCCTGCGAGCAGACAAGATAGGCAGGAGCTCCACCATGAGGTTAGACCAGCTGTGCAAACACACTGGGATTTATTATAATTTATTATTATTATTATTATTATTATTAATTATTATTTCCCCCTGAAAATGCTTGCATGCATACTTCACAAAAGACCCAGCAGACAGACATCTATGGACCATGATCGCCTAGCAGCATGCACTAATTCTTTTTGTTATTTGACAGAAGGCTCCTTTGGGAGGTCTAATGAGAGCCCCACTCATTTCCCATCATATCCCCTGGTTCTTCCATTGCACATTGGCTGACACACACAAGCTGGTGGGGGTGGGGAAGGAGAGGAACCCTGATACCCCACACCTAGGCACCTCAAGTGAAGCCAGGACTGACAGGCCTGCTGCCTCTGGCTCAACCTCCTTTCCTTCGTTCCCCTTGGAACATAAGCTGATTAAGGCGCTAAAGACAGCAGATGCAGAGGATAAAGAGGACAGAGAGAGAGGAGGGGGTAGGAAACATTCCACTGGATCTGGAAACCTGTGTTATCTCCCTGATGTCTAGGGGTGCAGAGGCAGACACCCCAAGCCCCTGCAATTTTGCCAGTAGGAACTCAGGGACCCAGACACGTGGATTCACCTAGGAGCCCAGATACCATCTCCTGGGGCATGGGAGGAGGAGGGCAAGGCCGCTCGGGGAGACACTCACCTCTCAGGTAGGCCAAGCCAAAATAAGTGATCTCTCGCAGGTTGACAAAGGACACCACGGCCTGGAAGACGTCCCCTGCCGTGGACTCGACATCACATTTCACCTCCAGGCACTGCCCACTGAGCAGGACCACACACACATCCCTGAGAGCCAAGTAGGACTTCCCTTTTCTGGTCTGCAAACAACAATAACAAGTGCCCCTTGTCCAGGAGCTAGGAGACATTGTCCAGCCCCCTGTGCAAGTTACTGTGGGCTCAGCACATTGCATGTATTGTCTCACTGAAGTGGCTAGCAATTTGATACCATGAGTGTTTACAGTTCCCATTCAGGTGAGAGAAACTGCAGCTCAGAGACCACAGAGGACTTGCCTGGGGGGCTGCAGACTGAGATCAGATGGAGATCCATGCCCTCCACCAGGCTCTGCGGGGCCTCAGCCATGCGTCACGGGCCCTTGGAGGCATCTGTCACCCTGTCTGGCCCAGAGGAGGTAGGAGGGCACAGATCCCGTAAGCAGACAGACAGGGCTGCAGTAAGAGGATTCTAGAAACTGGGACAGCAGAATCAGGGTTTCTGCCTGCCTCAGCCTCCTTGGAATCCTGCTGGGTTCCAGGGGGCCACTCATCCTGCCGCCTATAGCTGGCCTGCCCCGTGTGCACTCTACCCTAGCTGTCCATCCCTGTGGCCAGGTTGCCCCCCATACACTTTGCCCTGGACTGTCATCACCCAGCGCACTCTGCCCTGGGTGCTCTCCCTGCCCCCCACCCCACGCGCCCTGCCCTGGGTGCTCACCCCTCCCCCACGCGCTCTGCCCTGGGTGCTCACCCCGCCCCCCACCCCACGCGCCCTGCCCTGGGTGCTCACCCCTCCACACACCCTGCCCTGGGTGCTCTCCAAGGTAGCCGGCCTGCCCTGCATGTGCCCTGCCCAGGACGCTCATCCCCGCGCAGGCTCTGCCCTGGATTCTCTTGGCTGCGCGCGTTCTGCCCTGAACATTCATCCCCCAGGCAGGCTTGCTTTAGCCTGGATACTCATCCCTTTCTCCCCGACACAGCAGATTCCTAGGAGTCCTCCAGGTCAGGTTCAAGACCCTGCCTGGGGTCTGGAAAGTAAAGCCACCCCTCCTCCCTTTCCTGCTGAGGGTCCAGGCTCACCCCAAGAATAAGGGCTGAGTGCCACCCCTACCCTACTCCCAACCTGGGACCTAAAGCCGAACCTTCCTAGGAGGCCTCTCCTGTTTGAGAACAGCCCTGGACTGGCCTTCACTACTGGAGACCTTGCCTGCAGCCGCTCCTGCTCCCTCAGCAGGCAGACTTGAAGACCCTGTGGGAAGGGACTTTCTGTAGGATCCCGGGTGGGCTGAGCACAGGGGCATGCCCTTGGCCACGCCATTAATCCATGTTGCACCCCAGAGCAGCCTAAGAAGTTGTTGAACTCATTTTGGGGTATGAAGGCTTCCCATCAGCCTGGGCCCTCTGATTCTGCCAGAATTGTTCTGTCCCCAACCCCCTCTCCCTATGGGCCCAGTCCCTCTCTCTGTGCCTGGCTCCGCTCACATGGCACCCCCTGGGAGATGCCACTTCCCCCATCTGAAGGAGCAAACTTCCCCTTCCTCCCTTCTCCATTGGTCTTTGTGGAATTGTTATTTGTTTTACTTCTTCGGAAGGCAGAGATACAGAGACACAGAGATCTGCCATCTGCTGGCTCACTCCTAGTGTCTGCCATGGCCAGGACTCGGCAGGCAGAAGCTCTCGCACGGGGCTCTCGCCCGTGAGTGGCAGCGACCCAAGCACTTGAGTCATCACCTGCCTCCTCTCAGGATGCACATTAGCCAGAGCCTGTAAATCAGGAGCCAGACCAGACCTCGAACCTATCTGGACTCCCTCAGAATGGGATGCGTAACCCCAATCAGCATTTTAACTACTACGCCAAACGGTTGCTCCGTGTGCCGTTTGTTTTCTCCGCACAAATCCACACCTGGCCTCTTTTTGTGGACACACATGTGTCTATCTTTGCCCCTCTCTGCTATTGTGTGAGTTCCTTGTGCTATGCTTTCCAGAGCTGAGATCATGGTCAACAGTAGCACCTGGCACCTTCTAGATGCTTCTGACTGATATTCCGACCAAATGAGGAGCAGGGGAAGGAGGCAGGCTCGGCAGGGCTCCCTTGGGGCAGAGGGGCCGAGGGCCACCACAGCAGCCCTGTGGGAGCCCCCTTGCTGGGCAGCCCTTTCCCCACCTAACCCAGGAGTTACCACGACTGATGCAGGCAGGTGCAGCATCACTGGGGCCTCTGCAGCCAGCAGGACAAACTCCGGCCTAGACACCTAGGGGAGACAGCAGTCACTTACACTAGAAAAAACAGGACAGGGTCTGGGCTTTGGGGCGGAGTTCCTCCGCGCTTTGAGCTCACACCTGCTCCTGCAGCAAAAAGGCAGCATGAAGCTGAAATGAGACTTCAGCAAGGGCAGCATTTCAAGGCAGAAGCAACATGCATGGAGATTGGCTATGGCCAACAGTCAAGTTCTTTAACTGGATACAGAGAAATCCACTGTGTTCGAAGTTTCACTTGCACACACTGTCATACAGCCTTTTTGCATGCATCAAAAAGAGTAAGGGCCCGGCACGGTAGCCTAGTGGCTAAAGTCCTTGACTTGCACATGACAGGATCCCATTTGGGTGCCAGTTTTACCTGGTGGCGACAATTCCTATCCAGCTACCTGCTTGTGGCCTGGGAAAGCAATTGAAGATGGTCCAAAGCCTTGGGACCCTGCACCTGCATGGGAGACCTAGAAGAAGCTCCTGGCTTCGGATTGGCGCTCCAGCCATTGTGGCCACTTGGGGAGTGAACCATTGGACGGAAGATCTTCCTCTCTGTCTCTCCTCCTCTCTGTATATCTGGCTTTCCAATCAAAATAATTTTTTAAAAATCTTAAAAAAAAAAAAGAATAACGCATGTAATACAGCAAGCAGATATTTCAACCTAAATGACCTCTAGAATTCAGTAAAGTGGCATATTCTTCCAGCTCTGAATTTTGAACCAGCTAGTGCCTGCCCTCACACCCTGCTAACACTCAGAAAACTACTTCGGTCCTCATTATCACTGAGATCCAGGCATCATTCTGTGGGGTGCGAGTTCTCAACCCATTTTATAGGTGAGAAAATTAAGACCTTGAGAGGTTAGTTGACAGTGATGGGGCTGGGTGGGTTTTGAATGACTCTTCAAGGTACTCAGCCAAACCCACCATCCCAAAAGGCCAAAAATTCCAGCTGGGAAATGACCTGTGTCTGCAGAGAGTCCCAGAAGAAGCAGGAAGAGGATCTAACACAAGTGAACAATGCCTTCTAGGACCTTCTTCCTCCGCCCTCCAGCCAAGCTCAGGAAGACCCACAAGTGGGCAGGGCGTCTAGGGATCAGGCTCCACGTGGGAGCGGTCAGGTTTTCAGCCAGTCTGTGTGGGGATGGGGTGCAGCTCCTGGCTCCCTTGCTGGGGAGCTTAAAGCAAAGGGCTCTGCAACAGACAGACACCATGCGGGGACTCTGGATGTGATGTTGCCACAGGGTCCCTAGGCTACGGCAGAAGGCCTGGGGGAGGATGTCTGTTTGTGAGCAGTCTGTCAGGAGGAGCTCTTCACAGTCACTGAGGGCCAGGCGAGACTAAGGCACATTTCCAGCTGACAATGTTGCATTCTTAGGCTGTGGTGCCACATGCTCTGCATTGCCAGGGGTTAGGACCACTGGTTCCACGGCCTCACCTTCCAGCTCAGGTGCAACCAGATGACCATCCTGCCTGTGAGGAGCCAAGGTCCAAGGAGGCCTGGGCATGCTCCAGTGGTTACTGACACCTGCCCCCCAGGGCAAGTGGCCTGACTGTTCTCTGCTCCCATCCCGCCTTTTCATATTCCCCAACCCTTAGACCCTCTTCATGAGTCAAGAGGGAGATACTCTTTTCCCCTGGCCCTGCAGCCCCTGGGTCTGTGCCCTGCATTCCCCCAGGAAGTCCCTTCTGCCTTGGCAGCTCTGTCACCATGGGCTTGGCTACTGCCCTGAACTGTGGGGTGGACCCCACATCTCCAATCTTTTGTCCAACACAGCACACCCCACGACACCTGCCCGGTGGCCATGCCCCACCAACACCTACGTTCTGAAAGCCACAGTTTAGGTTTATGAGAGTCCCATTGCCCTAAACTTCAGTTCAGGATGTCTGGCCACCTGAGGACCCTATACACTGGCAGAGCTGTGGCGGCCACCCACAGCTGCCCCCTCCTTGACTCACCTTGCCCTTTCTTGGCAGGAGATCCTGGTGAGTAGGAGTTGCTGGCAGTGAGCTTTCTGCTGCCACCGAGAGTGCAGAGCCAGAGCTGAGCCGCCGGCACTCCTGGGCATCAGGGGGCATTGCACCTGCCAACGCGCTGGCCGGGTTGGAGAAGAAAAGAGACACTTAGCAGTGGCAATGGCTTCCGTGCAGCCAAAGGCCACCCCGCCCCACCACCACCTGCAGGGGCTCAGCTGAGCAGGGCACAGCAGCCACCTCTATGTGAAGTCTTTACCGTGTGCCCACAGCAAAGTTATCACACTCGCTTTCCAAAGGAGAAGCAGAGGACTTGGGATAAAAAGAATGCACCGGGCCCGGCGCGGTGGCGCAAGTGGTTAAAGGTCCTCGCCTTGCACGCCCGGGATCCCATATGGGCGCCGGTTCTAGTTCCCGCAGCCCCGCTTCCCTTCCAGCTCCCTGCCTGTGGCCCGGGAAAGCAGTTGAGGATGGCCCAAAGCTTTGGGACCCTGCACCCGTGTGGGAGACCCGGAAGAGGCTCCTGGCTTCAGATCGGCATAGTATCGGCCCGTTGCGCTCACTTGGGGAGTGAATCATCGGACGGAAGATCTTCCTCTCTGTCTCTCCTCTCTGTATATCCGCCTTTCCAATGAAAAAACAATAAAAAATAAATCTTTAAAAAAAAAAAAAGAATGCACCACACACTTGGGGTATGTGAAGATGCATGTGACTCTAAACAAATGGGTATTTTAATTGGGATTCATCTTTTAAAAAAAGATTTATTCATTTTTTTTAAAGATTTATTTTATTTTTATTGGAAAGGCGGATATACAGAGAGGAGAGACAGAGAGGAAGATCTTCCGTCCGATGACTCACTCCCCAAGTGAGCGCAACGGCCGATACTATGCCAATCCGAAGCCAGGAGCCTCTTCCGGGTCTCCCACGCGGGTGCAGGGTCCCAAAGCTTTGGGCCGTCCTCGACTGCTTTCTCAGGCCACAGGCAGGGAGCTGGAAGGGAAGCGGGGCTGCTGGGATTAGAACCAGCGCCCATATGGGATCCCGGGCGTGCAAGGCGAGGACCTTAACCACTGCGCCACCGCGCCGGGCCCAATTTATTCATATTTAATTGGAAAGGCATATCAGATTTATGGAGAGAAGAGATAGAGGGAAAGATCTTCCATCCTCTGGTTTACTCCCCATATGACAGCACAGCTAGAGCTGAGATGAACTGATCCAAAGCTGGGAACCAGGAAATTCCTCCAAGTCTCCCATGTGGGTGCAGGGTCCCAAGGCTTCAGACCATCCTCTACTGCTTTTGCGGGCCACAAGCAGGGGAGCTGCATGGGAAGTGGAGCAGCAACGACATGAACTGGAGCCCATTTATGATCCTAGCACATGCAAGGGAGGAATTTAACCATTGAGCCATCACGCTGGGCCCTAACTGGGATTAATGTAATGATGCATTGATAGCATTGACCCCACCTTGAACTGTTTCCTGTAAACACAAGCTGTGGCTGAGCCCTGTGCAGGTTCACAGCAAGGAATCCCATGTCTCCCCTCTGGCTGCCTGACATTATGCAAGAGAGCACTTGAGTCCAGGACTTTTCCCTCCATGACTGACATCTGGGAGCTGAGGTAAGATGCATTCTGGAACAATGAACACTTGTGTCTGCAGAGTGCCATTTGAGACACCTATCACCGTCACTCCACTCCACTGGAGAACTCAGAGAGGGCATTGGCTGTGGGAGTGGCAGCACCTTTGTTCACTGCTGAGTGGGCAAATTCAGAGTCACCGAGTCCACAGGAAGGGGCACATTTGCTGGGACACTTGGAAATGTCCCCCTGGATACACATCACTCACCGTCTGTGTTCAAGGGATTTTTTTTCTACCTATGTCTAACCTATCAGTTTACATTCTTCTCTTGTGAGTTTTTGTGCATGTGGCTGTTGTGTGCATTGCAATAAACCGATTAACGTGGGAGTGCTTTCTGCACACTTGTCATTGAAGAATCGTAGGACCTTCTATTCTTGGGGAAAGTTGTAATCCTTGAAGTTGAAACCGACCAGGAAGGAAGGAACTGGCCACAGTAACTAGGCCAGTGTGACAAGGGTGCTTCTCCCCCATCTCCCATGTACATCCATCTTTCTGCTGTGGATTGCAGGACCCCAGATCCCAAACAGGCCCTGAGTAGACCCTGGGATGACGGAAGACCCAACTCCCTTCCATGGCACATCATCTACTTTATGAACTCAAGAGTTTTTGGACAGCTATTTTAATTGGGAGATTTGGGTTCTAAAAGATGAGAGCTCTGGGCCAGATCCCAGCTGTGAACCTGGCATCAAGTGCTAATGAAGCCAGATATCAGACAGGGTCCCAGCCTTTGACAAAACAGTATGTAAACAAAAGTGATCCCCCAAACTCCAGAGCGGCCAAGGGAAAGCACAGCCCCTGATGCAGCTTCAGATCTGATGTTAGACCATCACAATGTTTGCGGTTGCCCTAATTCTTCTCCCTGATCCTTGTCCTTCATGACATGACAATGCATCTCCTTCTTATCAAGAGAGGGGAGTCCATTTCCCCATCCTGCACACCCAGGATCTGGGCTGCATTGGAGACTTGCTCTGTCCAATGGAATAAGGTGGGAGTGGTAGGGGCCGATTCTGGACTCTGCTAACAACAGTTCCATAGCCTGTCCTGCTGAAGAACAGTCAGAGTCCCCTAGATAACATAGAACCACCCCAGCCCGCCAGGAGCAAGGCTGCCCAAAGTCAAGGTGCTTGCTGCTGTTCACAGATGCACCAAGCCACCCCAGCACCTGAGCACAGTCCAGCCCACCAGCCCCACAGGGTCCTGAGCTACCCGAGTTGATCGGGACTTTTGGCCACTGCACTGTGGTGTGGAGAGGGGTTGTCATTCCCTCTCTGAGCCTGACCTGGGCCTCCAAAGAAACATGACGCCCCAATGGCACTTCATCACCTTAACTGTGGCTTCTTCCACTGCTAATGGAATGCAGCCAACATTCGCTGAAGAAACAAGTGGTTTCTAAATGTCACCCATGAACATGGCAGGCTATGCTCCCCCCAACTTCCCGACACCTGCCACCAACATCCCACCCCATGTTCACGGTGTTCCTGGATACATGTCACATGATGCTCACCTGTTAGCGGAGAGACTGCAGTGGCTGTGGGCGGAGCTGCCTGACCGAGGCTCTACAGAGCTCTGGGTCTCTGTGCTTCTCTCTGAAACTAATCAGATGGCAGGGGGAGGGGCAAAGACGAGGCAAAAGCACAGCTTTCTTTAGTCAGGCAGCCTGGAGTGGGGAGAGCATCACCGTCAGCCAGCTGTGCGATCATGGCCAAACTTCTGGCCCCTCTCTGTGTCTGCAGCACGTTAAGTCCACAGCTGTGATGCTGGTACCCCACATGAGCACCAATTTAAATCCCAGCTATGCTGCTGCCAATCCAGCTTCTCAGGGCAGGCAGTGGAAGATGGCCCAAGTGCCTGGGTCCCTGAAATCCACGTGGGAGACCCGGATGGAGCTCTAGGCTCCTGAATTGAGCCTGGCCCGGCCGAGGCTATCTAGGGAATGAACCAGCAAATGGAAGATGGCTCTCTCTCTCTCTGAAACTTGTCTTTAAAATAAATTAAATAAATCTTTTTTTAAAAAGTGGGGCAGGGGGTGGTAATGACAGTGACAAGGTGGGAGAAGATAAGGGGATATAAAAATCTTAAAAACTTAGTGACAGAGAGCTCTTTGTTTTCAGGACAAGAACCAATATTAATTTTTTATAAGGTTCATAGAGCTCAAATTCAGTTGAGAAGTAGAGGACAGAAAATCCTGGGTTTTTTTTAAGACTTTATTTATTTGAAAGTAGAGTTTATTTATTTGAAAGTAGAGTTATAGAGAGCAGGAAAAGAGAGAGGGAAAGAGAGCTTCTATTTATCTGCTGGTTCACTCTCCAAATGACTGAAACACCTTGGCTAAACCCAGGAGCCAGGAGTTTCTTCTAGGTCTCCCACAATGGTGCAGGGACCCAAGCACTTGAACTATCCACTGCTGTTTTCCCAGGTGCTTTAGCAGGAAGCTGAGTTGGAAGTGGAGCAGCCAGGACCGGCATGCTGCCAGCCTCTGCAAGTTCATTGAAAAGCCACTCTTTGAACAAACTCAGAACTTACAATGATAATCACCTTGTACAAACCCCTTTTTCCTTCACTCAACTAGAAAGCCATAAAGGCAAAATTGTGCTTTTCTGCTACTTGCTTTGAATTGTTCTTATCAACATGGACAAATTAGAAATCAATAAAAACGAGGTGATGTTTATAATCAGTGATTCTGTTTAAATTATAACCCAGTTCCTGGAAACACAGGCAGGTCCTCAGCTCAGCACTCCCTCCCTAGGGCTTCCTCTGCCATCAGGCAGATCCAGGCCCACGCAGATTAGGACCCAGAGCCGCACTCACCTCTGCAGGCACGCAGACCCTCGGGCGTCCTGTTCGCTGGGCTCTCACCGCTCACCTGACACAGCCTCTTCCTGAGCAGGTAGCTTCTGCTCTGTTGCACAGAGGAGCTCTCTTCCACAACACGGCTCTCCACCTGAAGGCCAAGAACATGGCACATCGGCGTCCCAAGGTCACCCGGGCATGTGCACACTCATGCACACCCGTACAAGACGCGGTCAGACTGAGCACAGCTGTCCCACGCTGTGGGAACCCAACAGTGCTTCCTCGGGGAACCAGGCTCACTGCGGGAACAGCTGCACCCCTGTGTGGACAGCTAAGCTCACCAGCCCAGGTCTTCAGGACACCTGTGCCTTCCGTGCCTTCCTTCTGTGCTGGCTCCCTGGTAGCTCTCTTTGTCCTTTCCTCCCCTTCCTTCTGATCACTCGCCCTTGTCTTTGAATTCACACTTATCTTTATCGCACATGACACTGATTCATCCATCCGTCTCTTTCTACACCACCAAGAGCTTCATGCACCATGGCAATGTCCCAGGGAAGGCTGCGTTCAACAAGGGACGGGGACCTGCTTTGTGGATCTCTGATGGAGATGCTCTATGTCAACACAGTGTCTCTCCAAAGACAAAGAGACACCAACGTGTGGTAGACTCAAACAATGGTTGTTAAACCATGCAAAGAGTCTTTTAAAAACACATGGTGGTTGGGATGGGAAACGGTACAATATAGCATAGTGGCTAAAAATTCTTGCCTTGCATACACCGGGATCCCATATGGGTGCTGGTGCTTTCCTTCCAGCTCCCTGCACCATGGCATAATGGGGGCCAACACCATGGCATAGTAGGCTAAGCCTTGGCCTGCACACTGGCATCCTATATAAGTGCCAGTTTGAGTCGCGGCTGCTCCACTTCCAATCCAGCTCTTCACTTGAATGCCTGGGAAAGTAGCAGATGGCCCAAGTGGTTGATCTCCTAAACCCATGCGAGAGACCCAGAAGACGCTCCTGGTTTTGGATAGACCCAGCTCTAGCTGTTGCAGCCATTTGGGGAAATCAACCAGCAGATAGATTTCTCTGTGTGTGTCTGTAACCCTATCTTTCAAATAAAAATAAAGTAAAAAAAAAAAAACTCTCCCCCAAAAGAATACTCACAGAAAATGTATACTGGAGGGAAGAGACAAATATGCTGAATTTAAAACCTTTTGCACCAAAGTAGACTTCTACTTTAATTCCATTGCCCACAAACTTTCTTATCTTTCAAACATATGCACACCTCTTCTTTCATTGACTTCTCTGGCTCAAGTAAGAAAAGCCATATGTTCACCTGCCAGGAAATAAGGGGTCCCAGAGGGAGGCCAGGCCACAAGAAGCATCAAGAAGCATTACCTGAGTGACACCTGCCAACATGCCATTCTGCCATCCCTTCAGCCCTGTCCCCTCAGCTGGACCCTGTGTTCATCTTGGGCTCAGTTCTCCCAATGGGACAAGTGAAGCTGCCCAGCCCAGCCACCTCTGGTTCGTCTCAGACACAAGCCTCCTTATACCTTGTGCAATGGGCCCCTTGCTGGCCTCACTCTGCCCCACCTTCACAGCTCAGACCATCTCTCCATTCAGCTTGACTCCTCCCCATCCTTCCCCCTTCTGTCAATCCGTTCTTGCACAAGAATCCCTGTCTCTGGAGTAACCTTGAGGGAACCCAACCCACATCAAATGCCCATCATGTGCCAGGCTCCTGAGTGGGCATGAGAAATGTGCAGGGCAGCAAGCAGCAAAGTGTGACAAGTACAAGGTACAAAACAGCAGGGGAAAGGCTATTTTGCAATAGCTATTGTGGTCATGTGAGCCAGGTCAGAAAGGTTTCTAGTGGCAGGGCTAGAGTTGCCTTCTGATAAGAACACTGAGTCATGGGTGATAAGCGGAAGGTTTTAGGTAAGCAGTCTTTGAAACGATCATGGGACCTTAGTAATGTAGGTAGTTGGTCTCTCCAAAAGTCTCCACCAACGCTACCCAATACAAATGCCTTGAAGAGAAGTAGGTGTCTGATCCAGCAGCTAAGATTAAGCACCAACCATGATATAGTGGGTTAACCTTCCATCTGTGTACCAGTATCCCATATGGTCATCAGTAAGAGTTCTGGCTGCTCCACTTCCTCTCCAGCTCCTTGCTTACAGCCTTAAACAGCAGTGGAGGATGGCTCAAGTCCTTGGGAACCTACACCCGAAAGGGAGACCCAGAAGAAGCTTTTGGCTTCCGATTGGCCCAGCTCCAGCTGTTGCAGCCTCTGCAGAGCTAACCAGCAGATGGAAATTTCTCCCTCTCCCTCTATCTATCTATCTTTGCCTTTCAAATAACAAACAAATACATCTTTTTAAGAAATGTGGCATCTGTGAATAAGGAATTGAATTTTTAATTGTATTTCATTCCAATAAATTAGAATGTGCTGACTCGTGTCAATCCAGCATCAGTTACAGCATGTTGCACTAACTAGCAGGCTGAAATACACAACTGTGTGCTGACCTCAGAGATGGTGCCGAGAACCAAGCCGACCAGCCGCTGGACATGGAGACTGGCAGGGGCTGGGTACACGGCCACTGCTTCCTGACGGACCTGACAGGCTTCCAGGACTGACTGCAGGGGCCGTCGGCGGGAGGGCTGGTCTTCGCACATGCTCAGCAGGATGGAGTGCAAGGACTCACTCAGCTGCAGGGGCTGGAAGACAGGCAAAGCGGTGAGAAGAGGCAGCAGCACAGCCTGCAGAACCAGCTAAGGCTGACCCCAAGCTAGGCGTGCCCAGACACTCATGGAAAGGGATGTCTCCATTACCACAAGGCAGGTGCAAGCTCCTTCTAGAGATTTCTGAGACAGTTGCGAGTCTTCATCAAACCACTGAATGTTGAGTGCATGCATTGGGTGTGGCACATTGCTTAGTGACATGGAATACCCTTTAACCCTAACATATGCTTTAGATGCAAATGACAGTAAGTGCTAGGCTGGATGGATTTCCACATGTGCCAAGCACCCGGCTTATCCAAAGGGTCAGCTGCCGCTCACAGTGCCTTGGCAGCCTCTCACTGCTCCTGCTATTGTGGCTCGTTCCACGCACCACAGAATATGGTCGTATGACCTATGACCTTCCCCACTCATCAATCTTCAACCACGAGCACATTGTGCTCAGTCATGGCTGGTTAAATTGTAGGTACATATCAAGCCAAAGGAAACAAACACACATCACAAAAGCACTTTGCTCATACATTCCATCAGCCACGGGGAAGGTCTCAGTTGTGCTCAACCCATGATCCAGATCCAGTGTGCACAGTCATTTCTTGCCAGGAGCATCAGCTGTGAATACCTCCATTACACAGCTCCTGTACACGTACCTGTACATACCTCCTGTACACAGCTCCTGAGTTCTGTACTCACACAGGAAATCAGAGGCATCTGAGGGACTGGGACACCCAGCTCCTCGGGATACAGTCCCTGCCTTGGGGATCTCAACAGTCAGTTAGAAAGACAAAGACCTTAAAGGAAGACAAGGGCTTGGGCCTGGGCCAGCACTGGGCAAGGCAGCGACACAGAAGAAGTAAACAGCCACGGACTAATTTCCAGGAGCCAATCAGCAGGAGAGTGGAGGTGAGCCGTGTGTGGAAGGAGCAGTGTATGCAAAAGCACAGAAATGTGAATGAGCCATCAGCAGCAAGAAAGCAGGCTCTGGAGAGGATCATGGTGATGTGCTCACAGTTACTGGGAATTGCAGGATGGTGGGAACAGAGCAGTGGGGAAGGGGTAAGATGCTGACTGGGATGCCCCTGCATTCCACATCACAGTGCCTGGCCTTGAATCTGCACGCTGCTCCCAGCACTAACCAAGAACACCCCGGGAAAAGAAGGCGGTCTGTGATATGTGGCAATGCCTAGCTCCACAGATGCGGTCTCTGCCCCAAAGAAAGCCGCTAACTTAGGCAGAGCCAGAGCCTGGCAAGGCTTGGAGGACTTGGTTTACAGACCTGGCTTGGCGGAACTTGGAATCCCGCTGACCAATAGAGAGTCATTCCTAAGGAATACACGTGCACCTGTCCAAGAGGAAACGCCATGATTAGATGCCAATTGTCTCTGCTGCTCTGTGGTCCTGCATACAAAATACAGCTCAACTTCCACTGGCAAAGGCACTGCTGCCTGGCTAGCCAGACAACACCTGCAACCCTTGAGCCAATGCACTTCCCAGCAGGAGCCATGACGTTTGCTTTCAGAAAAGAGATGTACAACTTTGGTCAAAAACAAAAACAACTTGCATCACTGACCTATGTGATTTGTCCCATGTCATCCTGTCCCCACATCCCTGCCTTGTACACAAACGTGATAGATGGGATCATAGCAATAATAGGGTGACCATGAGAAGAATAACAAGCCAGCAGCTAAAGAGAGTAAAATGGAAAACACACAGCCCAGATGAGAGGCCTTGATGAACCTGCTGAGCAATCCCCATGCTTCTTGCTGAATCACTAGGAGCTAAATCTGTGGCTCTGGTGTTTGTATCTTGATAAAACAACAAGATTAAATGTCATTCTGCTGTTACTCTGGGGCCCTGTTACTACTGACAAGATATATTCCCTGCCCCCAGGAAATGGCCTTTGGGAAAACGAAGTGATGAAACATCAACTTGCAAAAAAACACAGGACTAGGCCCGGCACAGTGGCCTAGCGGCTAAAGTCTTTGCCTTGCACACACAGAGATCCCATATGGGCGCCGGTTCTAATCCCAGCGGCTCACTTCCCATCCAGCTCCCTGCTTGTGGCCTGGGAAAGCAGTCAAGGACGGCCCAAAGCCTTTGAACCCTGCATCTGCGTAGAAGACCTGGAAGAAGCTCCTGGCTTCAGATCGGCTCAGCACTGGCTATTGTAGCCACTTGGGGAGCAAATCAGTAGACAGAAGATCTTCCTCTCTGTCTCCATATATCTGCCTTTCCAATAAAAAATGAATAAATCTTAAAACACACACACACACACACATCTACCTGAGCAGCCCAGTGGATTTAGTACAAATGGAGTTTGTTCTTCACATCGGAAGGTCAAGGTCATCTGTGTCACTTGGCTTTCATCGTCATCTGAAGTCACACCCGATGCCAGTCCCTGTCCTTCTGGTGCATGTGGCTAAGCACCTCACAAGAAAATGCATGAGCTGCACTCCCATTTGCAAAGGGACAACCCTGACAGCAGGTGCAACAACAGCCCCCGAGCACCAGCAGAGTGCCAGCCACCCCTGGGAACTGAAGGCTTTGTCTACACATGTCCTAGGGCGATACCTATCCCACAGTGACAACAGGCTCCACTCCAGATCCTAAATACAGCCCACCAGTAGATTCAACCTGGGGAAAGATAGTGAGAAGGTTTTGGAAAGCAGCATCTTCAGAAGGAAAGAATCTGTGCTAGATTGGTGATGTCTGCCATGAGCATGGGAGGGGGTGACTTGTAGCTAGGACCCTGCCCTCACCTGCTACCTCCACCTGAGTGTGAGATCCCAAGGGTAGGAGGAGATGCCTCTATGTCCCGGGTTGCCAAGCATTTACCCTTTGTAGGAACTGGGCTAAGCTGGATGCAGTGGACAGCCTTGTGATGAATGGAAGAGAATGGAGAGGAATAGAACCGAGTGTCAGGGAGGCTAAGAGATGCAATAACATGGCACCCTGCCTGCTGGCCTACTGAACAGCTGGTGTGGCTGGTTTCCTCTCGCTTGGGCACTTGCCTCATGTCAAGCTCACAGCCTGAACACCAAGGTACTGGCAAGAAGAGTTGCTTTGTAGACTCAAAACTTAGCCATTCCCCCCTGGTTGGCCCTCTCCTGGCCAAGTTTGCCCTGGGCTTCCTGGCTCAGCCTTTGTAACAACGCTTGATTCGGCCTCAGTTCTTAACTCAGTCTGGTCCTGCCCCTTGGAACCCTCCCTCTCCCCTCTGTATGGAGGAAAACATGCAAGAGGGAGGAGCGTGTCTTTCTGCAGCTCGAAGATGCCCCAGGCTCATGCCAGGCACTCAAGGGAAGGCCGGGCAGCAGGGTCACACCTGCTCCTGATCAGTGAGTGCTGGAACAATGAGGGAGGGAGCCAGGAACACTCAAGCAGTTGCCTGAGTTCCAGTCCTGGGAAGCACAGCCTGAGGCAGACACTTCAGCAGCAGCACAGTTTGGAAAACAGGACAGGTGGGATGGGCAAGGCCAAGGTGCACAGCAAGAAGTGGGGCAGACTTGGCTTCCTGGCACTCAGGACCAGGCGGAAGCTTCCAGCTCCAGTACACCTTAAACCCGTCCAGCAGCAGAAGGGGAGACAGGAGGTATTCTCTTGGTCTTCTCCCAGCTCTTCTTGACCACAGGGAACATGCCACCCTGGGGTGCCACATGGTGTTGATAGGCTCCTTGATACCCACTTAAAAACGCCAGACCCCAGGGCTCAGTGAGCAGCATCTTAACTGAGACCAAAATGGAAGCGGCAACCCAGTGAGATGCAGACTCAAACCCAGAGACCCAAACCGAGGGAGATGTAAAGGGACCTCATCTGCAGATGTCCAATGAGGCCCAAGCAGGATTCTGGCCACTTAGATGAGGACATGAGGACCTGCAGTGTGAAGATGCTGGCAGATGGGGGGACAGGGCAGGGGCTCCCATGGACCCTGCCAAAGCCAGCCTGGAAGCCTCCATGGCCTCATTCTCAGCTTCTGTTCTGAGAGGCGGGAACAGGCCGAGTTAAGACTGAGGCTGAGTCCAGGCGGACTCCCACGGGGAGCAGTATTGGCGGAGCTGCATGTATCCCATGAAATGACAGGAAGAAGGCGTGCAAGTCATGCCCTGGACAGCAGTACGTCCCTCCCCATGGACCACGCCTGCAGCATGACACTCCCACCTCTGAACTGTGGTGAATGGAGAGTTGTGCTGATTGAAACTGCTTTGCTATTTAGAAGCAAAACATATTCTCTCTAGGAAAACCAAGAGTCTCCACTGATGCTGCCAGCCGGAAGCACTCCGCACACACCTTACTACACGCTGCCAGCGATCCCAAGGCGCCACACCATTTCCCATGCTTTTTCCAACTTTTTTTTTTCTGAACATGGGTAACAGCCCAAAGGGCTAAATTACATCTACATCGGCCGGTGGAGGAATGAAGGCTCAGAGAAAGTGACCCACGCTTGTCGCAGAACTGAAGCCCAAGAACAAAAGTCCTCAAATCTGCTCTGCATCGGTAGAGCAGCAGGTTGAGACGGTGGGTACGAGGGGCAGGGCACAGAGACGCGTGGTGGCCTTACCTGTGACATGTCGAGCGGCTCGTCACGCCTCGGCTCCCGCAGCAGCTCGGGGGCCTTGAAAGCAGCTGCCTCGATGTGAGACACGCGGTTCTGAAAAGCAATACTTCCGGCCGCCGAGAGCAGGGCCGACCAGGGGCACACGACATAGTCGGAGGTGTCTGAAACCAAGGCAGTGACAGCGGGCATTGACCAGGGGCTGCCCCCTGCAGGACCAGCCAGCAGCTTAGCCCTGGGTTCATGGGTGAACAAGAACCCAAGCGATGTACAGAAAAAAAGAAGCAGTCTAGTCCCTGTGCATGGCAGCGTGGGCTACAACACAGTGGCTGAGGTCTTTGGGGCCAGCACCTAAGGCAACGGGCCTTTGGGTACTGAGCAGCAGGTGGTGAGGAGAGCAGAAGTCTTGAGGTACCGGTACATACTCACCCCACCCTGCCCCACCCACACTCGCTGGAACACCCTGGAACGTGTGTGACCTCCTGTTTGTGTACCATACACTGCAGCTCCTAAATAGGTGCGCCCTCTGAGTTGACCCCAGAGTGTTTGTCGCCACTTCCCATCGTGGTTCTGGCAGCTCCAAATTCAGCATCCTTCAGTCCCCATCTCCTGAACCGAGTGCAATGTACAGCTTTCCCAAGAGAGGGCGCTGGAGCCAGGGGTTCTCTTTGCTATTCCCCAGGGAAGGGGCGGTGCAACTCTTAAGGACCCTCAGCCATGTCAAGGCTTGGCCTGACCACCTGTTCACTTCTTCATGACCCACTTTATTTATGACCCTGCCTGAAGGAGACTGCAGGATTCAGGCTTCCTCCACACACCAGCCTCACTCCTGGCCGCCACTGGTAATGGCTTGTTGAGTGCCTGGGCCACCTGCAGGCCCCTGCGGCCAGGAAAGCCAGAGAGCATCACCAGAATCATGAGCTGCAAGCCCAACTCTCCCAGAAGACGCAACCTCCAACCTGGAGGCAGGACCTCCCTGCCAAGTTTGTCCTTCACAGGGTACCTGCCCCTAATCCTGGGACACAAGGCAGAAATTTTTTTTACTATCTTAAAGTTACTTTTCTATGGCAGTTTAATGATTCTTGATGTTAACATCCCCTATCCAGACCACCACGTGGGATCGTGTCTCCTGACAGGGTACTAGGGCAGCAAGTGGCAGATGAGGGCAGCATCTGGACATTAGGCTCCCCAGGTGACTGTGCCCCTATGCCCCATGCCTGCATATGCCCAGATGACACAGATGTTGGCAAAGGCCCAGCAGGCTGCGCCTGGTGTCTCTCTTAAGCACCATGCCTGCCTGGAAACACTGCCACACCAAAGGAGGGGCATGGCTATTCTTTCAACCCTGCCACCTGGCATGGATCCAAGAGACAAGCCTGGCTTCCAGCACGACACCATGGCAGGATGCCATTTGCCTGATGTTCTAATATCTCAAATAAATCGCAAAGGGAAAAACAGCACCCAGAAGTGCATTCATTGCACAAGCTTCATAGTAACTCCCCCACCGAGCATAACCACCTTCTACCTTGGCAAAGGTCTTCCAGGAGCTGCTCAGCACCCAAGGACAGGAGGGACCAGATGTCATCCTCAGACAGTGCTTCACCCCTGACCTGTAGGACACTGGCCAGTGTCACAGAGGCCGGGTTCATCCCTGCAAAGAGACAGCATGGTAGGGCCCTTGCAAAGTGCAGCGTACCCCACTCTGGCCCTGGCACAGCTCAGCTACTCTGCCCTGTGTGTGGGCCTCCTGTTGGCAGCAAGCGCCGGATGTAAGGAACAGGTACACGGAAGCTAAAGCCAAGTCAGAGTGACCAAGTTGCTGACCAGTGAGTGAACAGGTCCATCAGTCAACCAGCTGCCAAATGAAACGTTAAGTGCATTAGTAAACAAGTGAACAGGTGAACCAAGGAACAAGGCTGCCACCTGGGAGCTGGGCACAAGCTGGGCAGTCAGCCACTTCCACCTGACGAGTGGCTGCTGCCTGCCTTTTCCCACTGCCTGCAAAATTGGGTTAGCAGCCGTTTTTATCTATACCACGCAAGTCGTGTCTTTCCTCTCTGGCTGCCCCCCACCCCACCCTCCGACACACACACACACAGACCTGGATCTGGAGCCGCTTTCAACAGCACCTGCCGGAGTACCAGTGGGAACCCTAGAATCACCTCTCTCTCTCTCTCTCTCTCTCTCTCTCTCTCTGCTGAGAAGCTCCTTTAAAACCAAACTGACATTTCCATGTCTGTCCCTCCCCCCTCCCCCCAAAGCCTCCACCCACTAATCTCCAGAGCAGGAAGGGACCAGGCAGGCTTCTCCTAATCCATTTACATCACTGCCTCCAGCAGTGCTAATCCAAGCTCTCTCCCCAGCCACCAGACTCCCTGCAGACACTTCCAGCCCTGCCTCCTCCAGCCTTAGGGCAAGAGGCTGCCTAAGCAAAAAGAGGCTGGCTCTCCCTCCCATTTCCACTGGGGCCACCCAGTACCACCTCCAGAACCTGGATCACTGAGCAGGATGAGGAGGGGACTGTGTTCCTTCTCCAGGCAGGAAAACGTTAGGTCAAGGCAGTAGGAAGTAGTGCCCAGCAAATTTTGTTTTGGGGCCCAGCACATTGGCTCAGTGGCTAAATTCTCACTTGGCACATTCCAGAATCTCATAGGGGCACTGGTTTGTGTCCCAGCTACTCCACTTCCCATTCAGCTCCCTGTTTGTGGTCTGGAAAAACAGTAGAGGATAGCCCAAAGCCTTGGGACCCTGTACCCACATGAGAGAACTAGAGGGGACTCCTGGCTTCAGATCAACTCAGCTTCGGCTATTGCAGCCATTTGGGGAGTGAACCAGCAGACAGAAGATCTTTCTGTCTCTCCTTTTCTCTTTAAATCTGCATTTCCAATAAAAATAAATAAATATTTTTAAAATAAGAAGACTTAGTTGTATAAGGTTTTTGTTTTTGTTTTTTTAAAGGGAGAGTTACAGAGAGACAGAGCAATCTTTCATCTCTTGGTTTACTCCTCAAATGGCTGCAATGGCCAGAGCTAAGCCAATCTAAGCTGAGAGCCGGGTCTCCCAGGTAGGTACAGGGGCCCAAGGGCCTGAACCATCTTTCATTGCTTTTCCAGGCCATTAGCAGGAAGTTGGATCAGGAGTGGAGCCGCCAGGACTTGAACCAGCACCCATGTGAGATGTGATGTTCGTCCCCTATCCTCTCCAACAGCCACTCTCCACCCTCCTTTCTTCTTCCTCCTGGGTTTTATACATTTTGCTTGGACCTGTGGACTGCTCACTGCCATTCTGCCACCACAAGGAAAGGCCATCTAATGCCAGGTTTCATAGGCACAGAAGGGAAAGTGTGCATCTCAGTTTTCTGAATCCCAAGACACAGTGTCAAGCCTGCTGGGGTTTTTCCAAGCACTCTAAGACTAGAAAAACCCATAAATAAAATACTGAATGTGTGGAGGTCTTCCGAACAAGTAAGACAAGAGAAAAAATGCAGGAAAAGAATGGCTAGATTAAAGCACCACTTCTGTACAGTAATTCAGTGATGGCCAGACAATGAACTCCGGATCTATTGTGGGAAGGAAAGGTGAAAACTGGGCAAAATTTCACTTTCTACAGGAATTCATTCCAAATGGATCATGGGTTTACTCCATAAAACTACAAATTTTTAAGGAAAATGAGAGAAAACATTGAGGATTCAAGGAGAGGCAACCAAAAACACTACCTGTAAAGATCCAACTGATACGCTGCCCCTCATCAAGACTGAACACGCTTGTTCAGAGAAAGACCTTGTTGGGGATGACAAGGTAAGCAATAGATTAGGAGAAAATGGTCAAATACTACATATCCAAGAATGTACACATGGAGAGGGGCTAGCATTGTGGAATTGCAGGTTAAGTGTCTGCCTTCAATGCTGACATCCATACGGTGCTGACTCCTGTCCAGGCTGCTCCACTTCCAATCCAGCTCCCTGCTGGTGGCTCTCCTGCTAGGAACAACAGAGGAAGACAGTCAAGTGGCTGGGCCCCTGCTACCTGCCAGGGAGACCTAGAGGGAAGCTCCTAGCTCCTGGCTTCAGCTTGACCTAGCCTTCACTATTGCAACCATCTGGGGAGTGGGCCGCAAACGAAGATCTCTTTTCTTCGCAATTCTGACTTTCAAATCGATAAATGTCTTTTTTTAAAAAAAAAAAAAAAGTATACGTGTGTAGAATATATTCTTTAAGACTTTCAAACCCTGTCACTAGGAGAATAAACAACTTGATTAGCAATGACAAAAGTAGACATGTCACCAGATACATGATAGAAATGACAGCTAAGTCCATGAAGAGACATAAAGCTTGACCGGACATCAGGCATATGCAAGTCAGACAACAGGACACAACACTGCACATCTCTCAGAACTGCTCAAATACCGTGTGTGCCAATGCCAAGTACTGGTGAGCGTGAGTGTAAACGGATCCTTCACCCACGGCTGATGGCAACGCGAAGTGACACAGCCGCCGTGGAAAATGGCTTGGCAGCTTCTGATACAACTGGATGTGTTATTATCATGTGATTCAGCAACAGAACATGAGGGCATTTATCCCAGAGAAAAAGCCCATCTATGAGTTTTCACTGGCACTTTTATTTTATCTAATTTTTTTTAAAACATAGAGTTATAGAGAGAGAAGGAGAAACAAACACAGAGAGGGAAATTTTCTACTGCTGGTTCACTCCCCAAATGGCCACAACAGCTGGGGTGAGCCAGACAGAGCCAAGAACCGGAAGCTCCATCTGAATCTCCTACATGCACGGTAGGAGCCCAAGCACTTGGGTCATCTTCCACTGCCTTCCCAGGCACATTAGCAGGCAGCTGGCTCAGAAGAGGAGCAGCCAGGATTCAAAACCTCATTCATACATGCGATGCCAGCATTACAGGTGGCTTCGGCCAATGTGCCACAATGCTGGCCCAGCAGCTTTGGTTAAAACCACCCAAAACTAGAGTCAGAATAACTATCCCAACTATGGACTATTAATCAGCAATAAAAGAGAACAAACTGTTGATACTAGGTTTCTGTGCCGAGCCCAGATACAGTTTACTTTAGTAATATGAAATACATTGAGGGCTCAAAGCAGTAGAGAAGTAGCCTAGCAGCTAAAGTCCTTATCTTGCACACACCAGGATCCCATTTGGGTGCCGGTTCTAATCCCAGCAGTCCTGCTTCCCATCCAGCTCCCTGCTTGCAGCCTGCGAAAGCAGTCTAGGACAGCCCAAAGCCTTGAGACCCTGCACCTGTGTGGGAACCCCAGAAGAGGCTCCTGGCTTCCAATCGGCACAGTTCCTGCCATTACAGCCACTTGGGGAGTAAATCATTGGATGGAAGGTCTTACACTTTGTCTCTCTTCCTCTCTGTATATCTGACTTTCCAATAAAAATAAATAAATCTTTTTTTAAAAAAAAACTGTATCTAAGAACCAAAAAAAAGTATGAGTATGCTGCCTCAACCTGTAGGAAGCAGCAATAGAGAGATGTATACTACGAGAACCTAACAGGAACCTAACAGTGGATGAACCGAAATGAACTCAGCTAATTGCCACAGAAAGAATTAGTCACCTTGGAAACAGGACATTGTGAAGAATTAAGACAAAAAATAATGAAACAAAACAATCAGAGACTTCTGGGATCATCAGGTTTACCAACATGCACATAACAGAAACTCCGGAAGTTAGCAGTGCAGTGCAGTACAGCGGGTGAAACCTCTGCCTGCTGTGCCAACAACTCCTGTGAGTGCTGGTTCCAGCCTCAGCTGCTGTGCTGCCAAAGCAGCTCCCTGTTCACAAGCCAAGGAGAACAGCAGAGGATGGCCCAGGCAGGTAGGTCCCTGACACGTATGTGGGAGAATCGGGCGCAATTCTAGACTTCTGCCAAGCCCCTGCCATTGCAGCAATTTGAGAAGTAAACCAAGAATGGACGATTCTCTCTCTCTCACCCTTTCAAATAGATAGTCAGAACATATTCATCTAGAAAAACAGGGATTCCAGCAAAGAAAAGCAACGAACCCTATCTGAAGAATTAGTGAACAAAACCCCCTCAAAATCCCAATGAGAAACACTAACCCACGCATCTAAGAGGCACAGCCAACTCCCTGTAAAATAAATCCAAAGATATCCACAACTTACCACCCTTAATCCACCTTTCACGGGAAGATTAATGGGAAGAAGTGATTCATCACAAATAAGCAGTAATCCTAAATAAACGTAGAAAGCGTTGAGTTTTCATCATAAACCACGAGGGTGAGTCGCTGGGTGACATATCTAAAGTTCTAAGGCAGGAATGGGGACGGACCACCTGTCCGGCATTCTGTTTCCAACAAAGCGATCCTTTCACAACCGGAAGAAAAAGTTAGACTTACGCTGTATGGAGTTATTCAGATATCCCACCCTGGACCCGGCGCCATTCCTTCTTCCTCACAGCTCACGGAATTCGCGCCAGTCTAGCCATCCACCAATCAGATGTAACCTGGCATTCCACCTGAGCATCCCACCCCCAATCATCCAGCCCCTTCCCCAGCCCCGCCCACTCACCAATCATCCCTAGGCATTCACCTGCAGTAGCCAATCCCCTGGGGTCTGACCTTGAACCCTCCCAATCCCCACCCCCCACACCGGGCAGACAAAAAGGCCCCCAGGCACAGCTCTGTCTCACTTCTTTGTTCTTTCCCTCTCTCTCCTTCTGTCTTCCTTCCCCACCTTCCCCTTCCCCTTTTATTGCCCCGCTGGAATAAATCTCCTAAGATACCTCGTTGCTTCTGGTGTTTTCAGCTCACGGTAATGAACCAGGTTGCAGGAATTAGCTGCGCATATAAAATATCGTAATATCCTAAGAACTAGAACTCTATCACTGTTTTAAATAACTAATATATGGGCCCGGCAGCGTGGCCTAGTGGCTCAAGTCCTCGCCTTGAACACACCGGGCCAGGATCCCATATGGGCACCGGTTCTGATCCCGGCAGCTGCACTTCCCATCCAGCTCCCTGCTTGTGGCCTGGGAAAGCAGTAGAGGACGGCCCAAAGCTTTGGGACCCTGCACCCGCGTGGGAGACCTGGAAGAGGCTCCCGGCTCCTGGCTTCGGATCGGCATAGCACTGTGCACCGCGCACCAAAGTCCATCGCTGTGGGACAGCGACACCTGCCCAGCTCACCCTTTTAACAAACGTCTACACTCACATTCAGGTCAAACTCACGTTCCCAGAACACGCCACTAGCTTTTGCATCTGCTGTGCTCTCTCTGCGATGCCTTGCCTCAGCCCCACCCTGCCAATCCCTTGCTTAGGCAACACTTCTCCCAAGAGCCTTGGCCATCTCCACTTCAGTTCTTACTGCAGTGGCAAGTTATCACAGAGGTGCTGGGGAAACCTACTGCCCAGGTTGGCACCAAGGGATGTCTAGTAAGTGCTTGTTGAATGAAGAAATGGATCAGTTTGATTCAACCACGGCCTATAGCAAATTATAGGACACAGCAGGGAAAACAGACATATCTCAGGCCGGAATTTAGCTGTTGGTTTAAAAAAAAAAATCAGCAACAATACGGTGGCTCAATGAGTTGATTTACCAAGTGTGATGCCAGCATCCCATAGGTTTGAGTCCCTGCTGCTCCACTTTCAACTCAGCTCTCTGCTAAGTGCCCGGGAAAGCAGTAGAGGACAACCCAAGTCTTTGAACCCCTGCCACCCACATGGGAGGCCCAGATGGAATTCCTGGCTCCTGGCTTCAGCCCTGGCTGTGGCCATCATGGAGCAGAAGTGACATAGCAAACAGAAGCTCTTTACATTTGCAATTAAAAAAAACAAAAGGTAAGGTTTAAATTTTGACAAATCAACTAAACTTTTTTCTTTTCTTTAAGCATGTATATGAAGCGATTCATACTTTATAGTTTCCATTGCTTCCTGGAAAGCAGCTAGACATGGCTTGAGACTCTATCTTCAACCATGGGTTTATATAAGCAATAACCAAAATACTCATTTCTGAAAAAAGTAATGACTGCTATCATTTATTGGCCTACCCTCAGGCTCCAAGTCTATGCTGAGGGCTTGACATCTGTCCACCCAAATTCCCTCAACAGTGCTATGTTGTGGTCTTTAGCGAGCTCAGCCTCAGCAAAGATAAACCATGCTCTTGATTTTGTACAGATGCTCAACAACTAAGTAGCGATTCCAACAAGAAGTATTCCGATTCTATAGCTCCTGCTTCCTGTTACTGTTAAAAGGACAAAAACAATACCCAGTAATACTCCAAATGATACTGCACGAAGTCACAGACACCAGGACTGGCTTGCGTGCTGAATCCTCCTGCCCGACACCCAGACCTGGCAGTGGATTTACCCTTGACTCAGTTTATAAGAGGAAAGTGAGTGACAGCAAGATGTACCTGTGTCCTTCGCCACAGGTGGCATCTTAAAGTCCCCAGGAGCCATCTAGACCTTCAAAGGAGGAGGGGAACAGTTTTCCAGGACAACCAAGGCTCTCTTGCACCTGCCTTTGTTTACTGTTTGTCACCAAGCACTCCCGCTGCCTGGGGACTGAATCAACAAGGCCTCTGCCCTGGCCTGCCCTGGCCTGCCCAGGCTCTGCTTCTCCGCCTGAGAGCAGACAGTTATCCAGGAGGGGGCTGGCAAGAGCAGGATTAGGAGCGGCTGGAGGGTGGCCCCTTGGGGGAACGATGTTGCAGACGCTCCTGTCTCTTTATCTGCGGATCCAATTAATTGTAAATCCCTGCCTGGAATGGGGAAAGCCAGCTAAATGCTCCTCCACGGTTGTTCCCAGTGGCAAGCTTCGGACCTGCGCCCAAGAAGATGGAGAATCGTCCACGATTGTCTTCAGGAACGTACTTGCCTGGAGGAAGGCTGGTGAAATAATGAAATAGGACTAGAGAGGAAGAGGAGTCCTTGAGGTCTCTTGGCTGTCAGAAAGGACCCCGCAGACACCGGGAACAGCAAGAAATAGATCAGAGCCCGGCCAAGGGAGCCGGCAAAGGCACAGATCTTTGGAGTCCCTGGGATCAACAGCAGGGTCAAAACTGAAAGGTTTTGAAGCATTTTTGCTTGGCCGAATGATAAACTCTGATGCAACCCAGTGCTGATAAGTGCTTGATAAGTGAGTGCCACCCTCCTATGCTGGCTGTGGGAATGCACAAACTTTCTATGGGGATGTAATTAAAGGTGGCAAGGCACATAGCCCTTTGCAAACCCACCTGCTAGGAAGCGACCCCATGGACATTTGCACAAAAGTTCACCCAAGCAGCTGGAAAAGGCTGCCCACTGCAGTGGAGGTTTTTTATTTTGTTTTTTTCAAAATGGGAAAAATGTTGAAAGCCACTAAAGCATCCATCAATAACGGCTCGATTTTTTTTTTTTTAATTGTGATTTCTACACAGTGGGAAAGCAGCTAGGCAGCTGGCCAAAGAAGGCAGGGTGTGTGTGTGTGTGTGTTGGTATTCAGCAATTGCCACGAAAACATTTTGAAACGCAAAGCTAAGGAAGAGTCCACTGTGGTCCCTTTTGAGGCAGATCAGATACTTTTTCTCTGGAAGGAATCATTAAGACATATGACAGTGGTTGGTTGGGCAGGGAGAGTTTTGAGCCTTATCAGTTGTTAATGTCTGTTTTGAGTTCTTTTTAATCTTCCCCTTCTACTTTTGTGTTACATTACTTCAAAGAAAAAAAAAAGTAGCAGGGCCTGATGTACAGGGAGTTAGGCTGTTGTTGGGATACCATAGTCCATATCACAGTGTTGGGACAAGTCGCAGCTATGCTCCACCTGGGATGCACTTCTTGCTAACGCACCTGTGAGGCAGCAGGTGCTGTCCCAAGGAGTTCCTACCACCCGTGTGGAAGAGCAAGACAGAGTTCCAGAGAGAGCAAAGGGGAAAAGAAAATTGATTTCCAAATCTCACCCCCAAAGCAAACCTTCCTGCATCCCAGCCCAATTACCGCATGAATGGTACTCGCTATCCATCACCCAACTGCCCCAGGGTGAGAAATTACAGTCAGCCACCACCCTCTGAGGGCTGCCCCCCTGTCCTGGCACCCACTGATGGATAGGATGGCCTAACCCAACTGGCCTGCATCCATTAAGGCTCTCACGGATGGGTGCTATAGCCTAGCCCAGCCTAGCCCAGCCTAGCCCTGGCCCAGATCTGGCTCTCGTGTGAACTGGTAGGTGCTGCAGCCTAGCCAGGCCTGTCCCACAATCGTTCTGGCTTGTTTTCATGATTTACCAGTGGGTGCTGGAACCTGGCCCAGTTTGGCCCAGCTCACACCCAACCCATACACATGCCGGTGGGTGCTGCTGTAGCCTTGCTCTGCCTGGTCTGTCCATAGCCCCAGATCTCACACTCACCACTGGGAGCCGCAAACCAGCAGGAGAGTCCCTAGAGTTTCCCTACCTGTCCTGTTCCTGGTCCCAGGTCTTGTACATGCTGGCAGGTGCTTCGACCCAGCCTGGCATGGTCCACCAGCAATCTCAGCTCTCACTGGCAGTGTTGTAGCCTAGCTCAGCTGAGCATGGCTCACACCCTATCCTAGAAATCCTTCTTCTTTCGCTCTAACTTTACATTCAGAGTTTGGGAGAAAGAGAGAGAGAGAGAAAAAGCAGGCAGTTAAGGGAATTAGTAAGAAGTGATGACTTTTTCTAATTGTTACTGCTTCTCTATTTCCCAAAATGCAGTTTAGCTATGTTTCTTCTATTTTACACACACATTCAAGTTACTTCAGAAGTACTTCAAAAAGTTTGTGAATATGGGATTAAAAGATAACCATTTTGATGCAAAAAGATGAAAACCAAGGATAGTTTTCATATTAAACATTTACCATGAACTTTTTGAAGGGTCCTTGCATGCATGCATTTTAGCATTTTTCATACCCAAATGAAGTTATTTTCAAACTAATTTGCTAGGCTGTCTTAAAGATATATATAGCCTTAAGGTATATATATGTGTGTGTATGTATGCATATATATGGGATATATGTGTGTATATATGCATATAGGATATATATGTGTATATATATGCATATGTATATGTTGCAGAATGAGAGAGATCACACTGGACCCAAGTGTAGGATGTTTGGAGGAGTCCTTATTGTCCAAGCTTGGTGACAGCAGCTCCCGCTACACTCCAGGAGCCACTGCACCAAGCAGCCAAAGTCAGGGTTTTTTTTTTTTAATTTATTATTATTATTATTTTATGATACAGTTGCATAGGCCTTGGGGTTTGCCCCACCCCTGCCTCAAGTCCCCACCTGCCGACTGAGTTCCCCTATATTATTACTATAGTATAGTTCTTCATGAACAGTCATATGTCCATCATTGCGGGCATGGGCAACGCAGAGTCCAGCATGCCGTTGTCAAGCTATAGTGAACAGTTTCATTGGGAGTCCATCTTTGATCTGGAAGTAGAGATGCATGCTACATTGTATCCTCACATCTGGATATGATAGTCTCCATCACAGTTACTACACATCCCCTTAAATGAAAAGCCATGATACAAAATCAGCAACAGGAAGAAAACCAGAAATTACAGTGCCATGAAGTTAAATAACATGCTACTGAATGACTAATATGTCACTGAAGAAATGAAAAAGACAATCAAGAATCTTCTTGTAGAAAATGATGCTACTGTAAGATCTATGAGTCATTAAAATAATTTAATGGAAAAGAAAATGTTTTGAAGAGGTGAAACTAAAAAAAAAAACCTCAAAATCCATGAGATACAGTTTCCACTGATCTTTGTTTTGAGACGTGTCTCTTGTCAGCAACAAATAGATGGGTTTTGTTTTTTAATCCAGTCTACTAATCTATGACATTTGATTGATGAGTTTAAGCCATTTACATTCACGGTTAATATGAAAGGGTGGTAATTCGGTCTTGTCATTTTAACAATGGGATGTTCATTGATTTAGTCTTCTGTTGTTATTTTACTGGGACATTCTTTGCGTTTGCCTTTGGTTTGGGTGGGTGCTATTCCTCTTCTCTGTCCAGAGAACAGCTTTAAGTATCCCTTGTCGGGCAGGTTTGGAAGAGGCGTATTATTTTAACTTTTTTTTGACTGTGGAAGAATATAATTTCATTTTCAAAGGCAAAGAAAAGCTTTGCTGGGTATGTTATCCTGGGCCAACTTTTTTTTTTTTTTTTTGCTTTTAGAATCTGGAATATGTCACTCCATTCTCTTACGGCCTGTAGGGTTTCCTGTGAGAGATCTCCTGTCAGTTTAATTGCTATTCCTTTATTTGTCAATTGATTTTTTTATGTGTACATTTAAGGTTCTTTTCCTTATGTTCAATTGAAGAGAGCTTGACTATCATGTGTCGTGGTGAAGCTCGCTTTTGGTCAAGCCTGTTGGGAGTTCTGTGCCCCTCCTAGATCTTGTTTCCCAATTATTTTTCTAGATTAGGGAAATTCTCTGTTATTATTTCATTAACTACACCTTTAATCCCAGCTTCTCTTTCTGCAGCTTCTGGGACTCCCATAACTCTTCTACTTGGCCTTTTAATAGTGTCTGTCAATTCTTGAGACGTTACCCAGTTTTCACAACTTAGGCTGCCCAGAAACAGGCTCCTTTCTCATGCTCCTGCATCTGCCCATTGCTCATGTGCCGGCGGGATTGTGACCTGCATTCTGTGTAGCTATTCTTTCCTTAAGAATGTTGCATCCTGAAAAGTTGTAGCTCTTCTTTCCATCATTTTTCAATTCTTAGCCACCTGTTTCCCTTTCCTACAAAACACCCCCTGCTGGGCAGACTGACCAACTGTGCCAATTTGGAGGATTTTGACAGAGGAAGCAATAAACATACCCTCAGAAATGAAATTTTACCTTTCGGGGAATCTGCTGTTAGGAACGGGATTAAGGAGCCGTTGAAAATTCTTTCCCTTTTCACCTTTTTTTTTTTTTTTTTAGGATTTATTTAATTTTATTGGAAAGGCAGATTTACAGAAAGAGAGATAGATCTTCCACCCACTGGTTCACTCTCTGAATGGCTGCAACGGCCAGAGCTGAGCTGATCCAAAGTGAGGAGTCAGGAGCTTCTTCTGCATCTCCCACACAGGTACAAGGTCCCAAGCATTTGGACCATCCTCGACTGCTTTCCCAGGCCACAAGCAGGGAGCTGGATGGGAAGTGGAGCTGCTGGGATTAGAACTGGCGCCCATATGGGATCCTAGCACATTCAAGGTGAGGACTTTAACTGCTATGTATCATGCCAGGCCTTCCATTTTATCTTTTTTTTTTTTTTTTTTTTTTTTTTTTTTTTTAAAGATTTATTTTTATTATTTTTTCATTGGAAAGGCAGATATACAGAGAGGAGAGACAGAGAGGAAGATCTTCCGTCCGATGATTCACTCCCCAAGTGAGCGCAACGGGCCGATACTATGCCGATCCGAAGCCAGGAGCCTCTTCCGGGTCTCCCACGCGGGTGCAGGCTCCCAAAGCCTTGGGCCATCCTCGACTGCTTTCCCAGGCCACAGGCAGGGAGCTGGAAGGGAAGCGGGGCTGCCGGGATTAGAACCGGCGCCCATATGGGATCCCGGGCGTGCAAGGCGAGGACCTTTAACCACTTGCGCCACCGCGCCGGGCCCTCCATTTTATCTTTAAAAGCAATTTTAAAAAAAGATTCATTTATTGGAAAGTTAGACTTAGAATAGGAGACACAGAGAGAAATATCTTCCATCCGCTAGTTCACTCCCCAAGTGGCCACAATGGCCAGAACTAAGCCAATCCAAAGCCATGAGTCAGGAGCTTCTTCTAGGTCTCCCTTGCAGGGTCCCAAGGCTTTAGGCCGTCCTCAACTGCTTTCCCAGGCTGCAAGCAGGGAGCTGGATGTGAAGTGACGCAGCCGGGACATAAGCTGGCGCCCATACGGGATCCTGGCATGTGCAAGGCAAGGACTTGAGTCACTAGGCTACAGTGCTAGGCCCCTTAAATATTTTTAAATCAAGATAAAATTACTGTGCATATTTATAGGACATAGTGTAATATCTCATCTTTTAAAGATTTATTTATTTGTGTGAAAGGTAGAATGTGTGTGTAAGAAAGTAAGAGAGAGAAAGAGACCCGTTCCATTTGTTGATGTACTGCCAAACAGCCTCAACAGTCAGAACTGGCCTAGACTACAAGCTAAGTGTCTGAAAGTCCATCCTGGTCTCCCATATCAGGGACTCGGGCCCAAGCACTTGGGTCATCTTTGCTGCTTTCCCAGAGCTGAACTGCAAGTGGAGCAACTGGGTCTCAGACCACTCTCAAACGGGATGGGACAGCTTAACCCTTTGAGCTACAATACTGGCCCCTTACAGTTGGTATTACTGATTACTCCTTTCTCTTCCTGTTTTTCTTCTACATTCCTGGCATTCCCTGGAAGACTCATCTTTCTCATCATGACTGTTCAACGCTGATGTCCCTCAAGCCTGGCTCTAGCTCCTCTTCTTTTCTCAATTACTACACTAACCTCTCTCCCCAGGGCCGAGGCTGACTCATGCATATCCAAGGCCTTAGGTCATCACTCTCGATGATTCATCTCTTATACAGCAATTTCCAGCTGTGTCTATCAACTTGGCATGGGGGCTGGCACGGTGGCACGGCAGGCTAATTTTCCACCTGCAACATCAGCATCCCATGTGATTACTGGTTGATACCCCAACTGCTCCACTTCTGATTCAGCTCTCTGCTAATGGCCTGGCAAAGCAGCAGAAGATGGCCCAATGCCTTGGGCCCCTGTGCCCACGTGGGAGACAGGGAGGAAGCTCTTGGCTTCTAGCTTTGGAAAGGCTCAGCTCTGGCCATTGTGGCCATTTGGGGAATGAATCAGCACACGGGAGATCTTGCCCTCTGTTTCTCCATGTCTCTCTCTCTGTAACTCTGATTTCCACATAACATTTAAAAATCTTTAAAAGAAAAAAAAATTAGTTCTTGTTTCTTTCAGGCATTCCAGTAACCTTCAGGTCCCTAGTAAATGGAATCTCATTATCTTTCTATCCCAAGTGATCCAACTCCTCGGAGACTCCTCAGCTGATAGATCAACATTGAAATCTCTTCTTGGCCAGCGTCAGAAGCCTGTGAGATGACCATGGTCTCCTCCTTCACTGCTCTCCAAGACCCATAGGCTTGTTCTAAGTGCTTCTCAGGCCACGTCACACACTGCATCTGTAACAATGGCCCTGGACCACGTCTCCACTGTTCGCTGTCCGGTTCACTCCTTTACTGTACATGGCCTTCTTCTAACAGGACTTTTTCTACATGTCATTCTGAACACGTCAAGGGCTTCTCACTGTGCTTTGAGCAAGATTTTCAGCACGGCCAGAATGGGCATACGGGGCTTGGTCCCTTTCTCAGCTTGCTATCTGTTATACTATCTCATAGCCTCTTCCTTGCTCTCCCCTTAAAGCCAGCCTTCCTTCAGGTTCCACAACTTGCCCTATTGTAACTCATCACAGGACACCTGGCACACCAAGTCACCTTTGTCAGAAATATTCTGCCTGATCACAGCTCAGGTGGCAAGTGGCTGCTTGGGGGCATTTTTCTTTACCTTATTGATTACCAAATCCAATTCAAAAGATTTAGGGACCTGGAGCAGTAGCTTAGTGGCTAAATCCTTGCCTTGCATGCACCAAGATCCTATATGGGCACTGGTTTGTGTCCTAGCTGCTCCACTTCCATCTAGCTCCCTATTTGTGGCCTGGGAAAGCAGTAGAGGATGGCCCAAAACCTTGGCACTCTACCTGTGTGGGAGACCCAGAAGAAGCTCCTGATTCCTGGCTTTGAATTGGCTCAACTTTGGCTGTTGTGGCCATTTGGGGTGTGAACCAGCAGATGGAAACTCTTTCTGTCTCTCCCTCTCTAACTTTCCAATAAAAATAAATAAATCTTTTTTTTAAGGATTTATTTGTTTTGAAAGAGTTATGGGGGTGGGGAGACGCAGCGTGTGCAAGAGAGAGAGAGACCTTCCATCCACTGGCTTGCTCTCCAAATGGCCACAGTGTCCAGGCTGAACACCTCAATCAGGAACTTCTTCCTGTTTCCCTGTGTGGGTGTCAGGGGTCCAAACGCTGGACCATCTTCTGCTGCATTCCCAGGCCACTAGCAGGGAGCCTGGTTGGATGTGGACCAGCCAGGAACTGAACCCACACCCACGCTGTGGGGATGTATGCAAGTGGTTGCTACACCACAACAGGAGCTCTATCTCTTGGTGTTTCAGTAAGTGGTCCCATCACGTTGCATTATAATGCAGTGGTAATCTCGCCTTTGTTTTCATGTTACAGTAATGAAGTCTGAAGGCTACCTGGCCTGGCAGAGTAGGGGCATGCAATTGAAAAGAATATTTCCTGGAGAAATACAGGCTGAGAGGGAAGGAATGAGTGGGGAGAAAAGGAACCAACGCATGACGGCTCACACATCCTTCAGACTCATTAAAACGGTGATATTAACAGGTCTGGGAAGATGGACCACCTGAATTTGCTTTTTAAAAAATTCGTTTATTTGCATGGCAGAGCAACCGAGAGAGGCAGGCACGTGTGCGCGCACACACGCCCAAACCCCCAAGAGACGAGAAGGAGAGAAAGAGATCTTTCGCCCGCTGATTGATTCCCCAAGCAGCAGCCAGAGCTGGACCAGGTTGACGCCAGGAGCCAGGAACTGCATCCTGGTTGGTCCCAGACACCAGCGGTAGGGGCTGTACCACTTGGGATTTCTGCGGCTGCCTTTCCAGGTGCCTTAGCAGGAAGCTGGGTTGGAAGCAGAGCACTCCAACATGAGATGATGGCGTCCCAAGCAGTGGCTTAATCCACTTGAATTCACTTTTGCAAAACAGCTGTTTTTCAAAAACGTTCTCATTATGAACATGCCTATTCCGTCTGAAAGCCATGGGGAAATATCCACAGTTGCGAAGAACCAAACTGCCCCTCATTGCAGTCTAATGACCAACAATGTGGTGTATTTTTCCCAGATTCTTTGCCCTGTAGGCACTGTATGTATATATGAGAAGGGATCATTCCGTGTGTGCACATTTGCTTCTTTGTCTTAGTGAGATACTGTTAATATTTCTCCAAGTTGGTCATAATTTCTTGAACAAATTCTTAAAACGTGTTCTACTGCATACAGAAGAGAAATTAGCCTTGCACCGATGAAAGTTAAGGACCTGTGTCGATTTATCACTTTTGGAGCTGCGGTGGTAAATCAGGTAAGGCAAGGGATGTGAGGATGGGGTGTGGGTGCGAGAAAACAGGAAGTGGCTTTTTCCAGCCCGCTAAAAGGACATTGACTTGCCCTGTGGAAGCAAATGCCCTGACTGCGGAGTACTGTAGGTCCAAGTGACCAGCTTCCGTGGCTCAGGCGTGTGCCCAGGTGGCAGCACTCGCTCGCCGGCCTAGAAGGGCCGAGGCGCACTTGTCCTGGCAGGCCCGAGGCGAGCAACCGCCCGGCGGTGGGTTCCGGCGCCGAGCAGCTGACGGCCGCGGGGCAGAGGAACAGAGCCAGGGCCACGCGCCGCCACGTGCTGGGCCCAGGCCCCGCCCCGAGCCCCGCCCCACCGGGGAGCCCCGCCCCATCTGGGAGCCCTGCCCCCGGAGGCCCCGCCTCCAGGCGACCTCCCCGAGACCTCTGAGCCCAGGCCCCGCCCGTCCTGAGCCCCGCCCTATCCAGAACCCCGCCCCTTAGGCAGCTCCGCCTGCAGGCGACTTCCCCGAGTCCTACGGGCTCAGGCCCCGCCCCGAGCCCCGACCTGAACCCCGCCCCACCATGTAGTCCCGCCCCTCCGGCGGCCCCGCCTCCAGGCGACCTCCCCGAGGGCTCCGGGCCGCCGGTCCCGCCCCTCCGGGAGCCCGGGCCATCTGGGAGCCCCGCCTACTGTGAGCTCCGCCCCTCTGGGAGTCCCACCTCCACGTGACCTCCCCGAGTCCTCCGGGCTCCGCCCCCGCAATCCGGGCCCCGGGGCGCCCCGCCCTCCCCCGGGCCGCTCCAAGGCGCGGGGGCGGAGCCCTGCGCGATGACGTGGGCGGGCGTGCGCGGTGACGGCCCGGCGCGTCCCTGTTCCTCGGCGGAGCGGCCGAGGCCGGACGACGCGGGCCCCGGGAGAGCGAAGCCGCGCGAGGTGCGCCGGGGGGCGGACAGAACGGCGGCGGCGAGCGGCGGGCTTCGGCGTGGCGCTTGGCTGCGCTGCCGGGTGAGTGCGGCGACCCCGCCGCCGTGTTTATGTTCCTGTGTCCTGGGCGGGAACAATAGCGGCCCTGGCGGCCCGGGGTGGGGGACGTGAGGGGCCCCGGCGGGTGCCTGCGCGTCCTCGCGCGCCCTGCGTCCCCGTCGGGAGGAGAAAGAATGGAGCGGGGTGTGTGGGGCTGGGTGGGCGGCAAGTTGGCAGGCACTCGGACGAGGACGCTGGGGGCCTGGGCGGCCGGCCCCGGGCACGGGGGCCGCCTCCTCCCACGCCCGCCCGGCGCCCACGGGGCTGGAGGGGGGGGATCGTGTGTTGTCTCTCGGCGAGGTTCCTTTGTGCTCACTCACGTCCCGGGCGAACGCGAAGCGGCAGCACCGAAAAACAAAAACCGTATAAATATATATATAACCTATGTATAAATAGAGGCTTGGGGGCTGGGGTGGGGAGCCCGGGCCCGTGGCTCGGGCGGCAGGGATCGGCTCTGCCCCGGGCTCCCGTGGTCAGTGTCTCGGGGGGTGCCCCTCGGTGGTGGTGACCCCCCCACCCAGCCAGCCACCCTCCCGGTCTCTTTGTCTGGCCCTCCTCGTATGTCCCCCATCCCCTCGGAGGGTTGATGAAACCAGGTCCGGCTTTTTTTTTTTTTTTTGGCGGTGGCGCGATAAGCGTTTTAGGTTTTATTTTCCTTTCTCCAAGTTGCCCATCCTCTGAGCCGGACTGGGAATGTTCTATATACCGTGTTGACGGCCACGGAGCGCGCGAGACAGTGTCCAGGGGTTGCTATTTTTAACTCCTGAAATCCGGTGGTCTTTGCGGCAGAATTCGGGTCTGTCAGCCCTTTGTGTCTTCAGATAAGCGCCTCGCAAGTACCTGCTTGGCAGGGAGGAACTCTGTCCCTTCGCTTCATTCATTCATTCATTCATTCATTGAGCAGCTGTTCATGAACTGTACCGGGAGAGGTCCTTTCGTGGAGGAGAGATGCCTTGGTTGGAATGCCATAGGTGCGCCTTTAAATAAGAGGACTGTATAAGTGATGTGTGGTTTACAGGCTGGGGTCATTTTACCCGTTTTCAGCAGTACACCTGAAAGTTTAAGCCTGATGTATGAGGAGATGGAGTTAGATTTGCTTTAAATATGCAATAACTCTTACTCTTTTATTAAAAAAAATGTTTTGTCACATCATGGGGCCTCGCAGTCCTTGACCATTCTACCTCAAGATCGCTGTGCCTAGGTCACGAGGTCACGTGGGAGCGGAGGTCGGTGACCTGAGTGAGCAGTGCAGTGCCGACGATTGAAGCGACTGAAGGTAGTCAGCTGAACTTCCTTGAGGGCAGCCCTGCCACATCTGTCTGTCTCTACTAGCCTGGAAAATATAGTGTTTAATAAAAAGACCGAAGAAAAGCGCCTTACAACTTAAGGTTGAAGAATCAGAACTTACACAGTGTTCCAAGTGTCCTGCAAATTCACTCCCACCCAGCCAAAGGATGGGTCTCCTGTACCAGGTTAGCAGCTACGGTGACTGTTGAGTCACTTGGGTGTCGCTTTTTGCCCTGGTGGCTTTAGGCCACCTTGATGGAATGGCTTGCAATGCTTCCTAAGCAAGGGGAGTGTCTCTGTAGTTGGTATGTGTGTGTTTGCTCACACTGGCAGCTATTTCAGTGCTGGTTCCTAAACAGTTGCATTTATCCTTTTGTATTATCTGAGAAGTTTTTGACTAAGTGGAAGAATAGAAAAAAAGGAAACATTTGTAAATGTTTGGTGGAAAGCATGTAGCATTGGGCCTGGTGTGATGACTCAATAGCTAAATGCTCTCCTTGCAAGCACTGGCATCCCATCCTGGTGCTGGTTTCTGTCCTGGCTGCTCCTCTTCCCATCCAGCTCCCCGCTTATGACCTGGGAAAGCAACAGGGAGTGATTCCAAGCCTTGGGACCCTGCATCAGCATGGGAGACCTGGAAGAGGCTCCTGGGTTTGGATCAGCGCAGCTCTGGCCATGGTGGCCTCTTGGGGAGTGAACCAGTGGATGGGTGACTTTTCTTGCTGTATCTTCTCTGTATAAAACTGATCTGGCTTTCCAATAAAAATAAATCTTTAAAACAGTACATAGCTTCTAATAGCCCTTTGGAAGCATCAATTATTAGGAATGCTTAACTCCTGGCTTACACTTCATGACCCATATGGGACTGAAGCTCAAAAAAAATACATGTTTATTCAAGTTACTGCTGTCTTCCATTCAATATTTTACCATTTGTTTTTTATATGAAATAATTTGAGGCGAACTTTCTGTCTGATGTCAGATAGAAGTAAAGAAATAAGAAAATGATCTTTTATTAAGATAAGGAATGAAACTCTTGAGGTACCAAGCTTGTGTTGCTTTGTCTGGTTGGTTGCATATCAGATTCTAGTAAGGCTTACTGGTGAAGTCCCTTGGTGGAGCTTACAATCAGGAATGCACAGTATAAGAGCAGTTTTATTTTCGTCTTAAAATATGGTGGGTTTTTTTTTTTTTTTTGCTTTTTAAAAAATATTTAGTTTACATGTCAAAATTAATCCTTTTTCAGTGCGCATCTCAGTATTTTCTCAGTGTGTTCACAATGTTTTATAGTGATCACCACTGTTTAATTCTGGAATATTGTTGCCTGCCCAGGACGAAACTCCATGCCTATTAGCAGCCACTTAGCATTTATATTTTTAAGGGATAAGATGATAGTGATTCTGTTAAGTAAAAAGACTCCTTCGGTGAGTTTGAACAGGGCACCCTCAGAGTGCCTTGGCAGAATAGTACGTTGTGTTAAAATTAATGCAGTTAGGATCTCAGGTATGCTCCTTACGTACGTTACGGAAATGACCTGGTGGTGATCTACAGTGTTTCATGACACAATTGGAATGATTTGTTATTCAGTGACCAGTCACAAGCTATCTGTGGCAATTAGGGTTCGTGTTGGTCTGCTTTGCCACAGGCCTGAGTTTTGACACATTTGAGTCATGTGCATGGTTGGGATGCTTTCCTGCACGTGTAGAAGGATAAAATAGTGTCTGGCATTAGGGCTCCAGCTCCCTAGAGGTCTCGGGTCAGGTCAGTGGTATGGGTAGTAGTGTGATTCATGTCACGTAAGCAAGACATTCTAATCATGTAACCTTAGATATGAATCATTTTCCTATTTCAGTGAGCTGCGATACTGTTGCCTTAGTCACAAACGCTTTACCTGAATATAGAGAAGCTTTGCATTGTTATGTTAATGGCGGCTGACTGGCACTTGCTATCAGAAATGAGTTGTGATTCAACAGAATTTACTACCTGAAGGTTGACAGGAGTATTGACAAGGAGTGTCTAGCAGTCAGATTAGGTTGATGGCTCGGTTCGTCAGCAGCAGCCTGGAGTGTTCAGAGGGCTGTGTGACCTTTTAGGTTCTACAACTGAGGCTGCCAGAATTCTCCTGCCCACCCCCCCAATAGAAGATTGTTCCCTAGTTAAGTGATTCTTCAGAAAACATAGGAAGAAGCTGGGATCCAAACTGCAAACAACCTAGCCTTCCAGTACTTGTCAGAAGCAGAAAGAAAAGCGTCGCTAAGGGCCTGGCACTACGGCCCAGTGGTTAAATAATCCTCACCTTGTAAGCCCAGGATCCCAGATGAACGCTGCTGGTTCTAATCCTGGCAGCCCCGCTTCCCATCCAGCTACCTGCTTGTGGCCTGGAAAAGCAGTCGAGGACAGCCCAAAGCTTGGGACCCTGCACCTACAAGAGAGACCTGGAAGAGGGAGCTGGATGGGAAGCAGGGCCGCTGGGATATGAACTGGAGCCCATATGGGATCCTAGCACGTGCAAGGCAACGACTCTAGCCACTAAGCTGTCTTGCCGGGTCCTACTGTTAGTTTTTTTTTTTTTTAAGATTTATTTATTTATTGGAAAGTCAGATATACAGAGAGGAGGAGAGACAGAGACATCTTCCGTCTGATGATACACTCCCCAAGGCTTTGGGCCGTGCTCAACTGCCTTCCCAGGCCACAAGCAGGGAGCTGGATGGGAAGTGGAGCTGCTGGGATTAGAACCGGCACCCATATGGGATCCCGGCGCGTTCAAGGTGAGGACTTGAGCCGCTAGGCCACGCCGCCAGGCCCTACTGTTAGGTTTTAATGGTACATCAGATTGGGCTAAAACTGGCCAATTCCTGAGGAGGTTAAGGTACCCATAACTTAGAGTGATGGCTGAAATTAACTAGAACCATTGTTGGGTTCTAGTCCCTGATCCCAAAAGTATGGTTAGTTCAGGTCATGTAGCATTTTTGGGCCTGTTTTGTTATCATAGGAGGGTGAGGTGTTTGTTTGTTTTTAATATTTATTTGAAAGGCAGAGATGGAAATTCCAAATGGCCGTCGTGGCCAGGGTTGGACCAGATTAAAGCTGAACGCTTTTTCCAGGTCTCCCACATGAGTGCGGTGGCCCAAGCACTTGGACCATTTTCTGGTGCTTTCCCAGGTGCATCAGCAGGAAACTGGTTAATAAGTGGAACAGCCAGGACTGAATCAGTGCCCAGATGGGAGGCCTGCACTGCAGACAGTGGCTTAAGCCATTAGTGCCACAGCGCGGACCCCAGGGCTGCAAGTTTTAGATGAAGAGCCTGGCACTAGTATAGGGCCTGCATGGCAGGTTTATGAATTCAGGACATTTTTAACTGTCATGATCACATTATTTTTAACTTTGAAAAAGTGTGAAATGTCAAGTAAATTGAAAACCCATTTGCTGTATGGTGTGCATGCTACAGAGTGTACCAGTTGTGTTTGCAGTCCTGGGAGCTGCATTTGCAGCTGGGTCATCTCATCGCATCTCCATTGACTGAGATGAGCTATGTTAATACTTGGGCCAGTAATCTTCCCTACCTTAACATTTGGAAAGCAGTTGTTGAAGAGAGTATTTGCCTTGTTCTCTGATACACAGTTGTTTATTTTTTACAACAGAGAAGCGCATAAATAAACGTAGGTTTATTTTCCAGATATCCCGAGGAAATGGAGAATCAGGAGCTGAAAATAGCTGTATTATAGAACATTTGGCCCTGTGAAGATCACAGATTGGTCAGAGATGTAATGACCACAGCCATTCACTACGCATTCTCTGGAGACCTCTGGCAAAGCGAGGGGGACTGTCCATTGGTAGCACCAGCAACATTGTCTTGTTTCCCTGAGTTTTCTGTGAAGTGTTTCTGTGGTTATAACGGTGCTTTTTTCTTTTGGGTTTTTCCTTGAGGACGGTGACTATGAGATAATAGTGGTTTTCCCTGGGCAGTATTTACTGAGAAGCCAGACATTTAGTGATGTGGCAGCTGGTAGTGATGCTTCCAGTGACCTGAGTGTAGTTTGATAGCAGATACAGATAAATATAAGTACACTACTTCCTTTTTTTTTTTTTTTTTCAAGATTTGTTTATTTCTATTGGAAAGTCAGATTTACAGAGAGAAGGAGAAACAGAAAGATTCTTCATCTGCTGGTTCATTCCCCAAGTGGCTACAGTGGCTGGAGCTGAGCTGAACCGAAGCTAAGAGCCAGGAACTTCTTCTGGGTCTCCCGTGCTGGTGCAGAGTTTCCAGGCTTTAGGCCAGCCTTTACTGATTTCCCAGGGCACGAGCAGGGCGCTGGATGGGAAGTGGGGCAGCCAGGGCACAAACCCAGCCCATATGGGATCCTGGGTGTGCAAGGTGAGAATTTAGCCACGAGGCTACCAATGCCATGCCCACCAAGTACACTTCTGTTATATCCTGAGGGAGCAAATACTGTTAGCTGTTTCATTGAGAATTGCCATGGGGCTTGTTCTGTATTATAGATTGCATTCACTCAGTATACTGCAGAAAGCAAGGTATTCTGTTTTTTGATTTCTGGTTAAAATTAAGAATGTAGTGTAGATTAGTCAAAGTCCAAATCATAAGAAAAAAAAAAAAGAAAACCTTATAGTTAACCTCAAATCCCTTTTGAAGTACAGGAAAGGAGTGAAGGAAGTAAGTATATGTAAAACAGATAGTAGAAAGGTACCATTCACATTAATTGGACTGCTCAAACCTTTTGTATTCAGGCTCTGAAGATGTAAGGCTGGGTCTGTGTTGGGTGTCTGTCTTTCCTAAAATGTTTATTTTTGTCTTTTGAAACAGACACAAGCATATGCACATATGTAAACATTTCTCACACACACACACACACACACGCACACACACATACTGACTGACTAATTGGTTGAGTTTCCATTCTCTGGTTTATTCCCCAAATGCCTGCATTAGTCAGGGCTAGGCTACACACTGAGGCCTGGAGCCCAGAACTGTATCCAGGTATCTCACATGGGTGGTAAGGGCCGAAGGGCTTGCACGTTCATTTTCTGCCTCCCAGGATGTATTATTAACAGGAAGCTGGATTGAAAGTTCAATAGCTAGGGGCCAGCATGGAGGCATATCAGGATAATCCTGCACCTCTTAGCACCAGCATCCCATGTGGGTACTGAATCTGTCCCTGCACTCCACTTCAGATCTGCCTTATCTGCTTATGGCTTGGGAAAGCAGCGGAGAATGCCCAAGGCCTTGGGACTCCACACCTGTTTGGGAAACTGAAAGAGGCTCCTGGCATCTGGCTTCAAGTCAACTCAGCTTTGGGCATTGTGGCCATTTGGGGCGTGAGCCAGCAGATGGAAGATTTCTCTCTATGTGTCTCTTCTTACTCTCAAATCTGCCTTCCCAATGAAAATAGATCTTGAAAAAAAAGAGAGAGAGAAGAGAGGGCAGTAGCTGGCAGTCCAGTGTAAGATGTGGATGCTCAAGAGAAGGTATTCATGCACCGAGCTGTGACACCTGCCTCTTGGAGTGCTTTGTGAGGTCTCTATGTAGAGAAGGGCTTTCCAGTTTCCTGGTGCTGAAAGGTCCAGCGCTCAGCACTCAGCCTAGTTCTGGGGCTACTAGGAAGGAAAAACAGCCACACACCTGTTTTGCTTGGCAGGAGACACGCAATATCAAAAACAATGGGAAATTGCTCTTTCTCAAACCCCGTGGCTGGATAGCAGCTCAGGGTTTCCTGACTTGCCCTGGAGAGCCTTGCCTCCGTCTGACTCCCCATCTGGTCTCCCAAAGGCGAGATGAAGGAAGGCTGCCGACATTGTGGGTTTCCTGGTGGCTAGACTGGTCTGGCGATCTGATTTTTATTTTGACAAACTAGTGGGTCATTCATTTTAATTCAGAAATCCTAAGATTTTTTTTCTTAAGTGAAAAGCCTGCCTGGCAAATAAGGTTAAGCTTCCTGTGAATCGATCCAAAGATAGTTTGTGTATACAAACATAATATGGATATGTGATCCCTTGTCCAAAAGCCTTGGTCCAGATGTATTTCAAACTTAAGGTTTCCTTTTTTAGAGTGGTTGAAACACAATACCCTCTGCTCCATCTGCCATGATCCGGAAGCTCTAGTTGGAGGGGTCAGCATCTCACCATCAGATGTGAATATTGCTCTGTGTGTTGAAGCACAGATGTTGCTATCAGTTGGATGAATAAAGACAAATACAGTGCAAATTCTTGTTATGTTTTGTCTTAAAGAAGATGGCAGTTAGTATAAAAATGTGATTTTTCATGGCTTTGTGGATTTATGCCAGTGAAGGGTCATGTGTTTAAACAAACAGTACCAGGTGCTTCGGACAATCTGTGGAAAAACAATTAAAACATAAATATATTTTGATGAAGCTTTTTTTAAAAAAAGATTTTATTTATTTTTGTTGGAAAGTCAAATATACAGAGAGGAGGAGAGAAAGAGAGGAAGATCTTCAGTCCACTGATTGACTTCCTAAGTGGCCACAGTAGCCAGAGCTGAGCCGATTCGAAGCTAGGTGCTTCTGCGTCTCCCACGTGGGTGCAGGATCCCTAGACCTTGTGCCATCCTCAACTGCTTTCCCAGGCCACAAGCAGAGAGCTGGATGGGAAGCAGGGCCGCCGGGATACAAACTGGCACCCATATAGGATCCAGGAGTGTGCAAGGCAAAGACTTTAGCCACTGGGTTACTGTGCCGAGCTTGGTGTAGCTTTTTTTTAAGATTTTACATATTTGATAGACAGGTTTAGAGAGAGGCAGAGATCATCTGACTGTGCTGATTCACTCCCCAGATGGCCACAACAGCCATTCAGAAGCTAGCAGCCAGGAGTTTCTTCCACGACTCCCACAGGGGTGGTGGGCACCCCAAGTGCTTGGGCCAGGTGTATATAGCAGGAAGCTGATACAGAAGTGCAGCAGGCAGGCCCTGAACCAGCGTCCATGCTGCATTGTATCTTCGTAGTATACTTGCTTCTATTGTACAGTTCCTCTGGCTGAATATATATATATACATGTTTGCTTATTATTGATTTTGTATTTTGCATGATGTTTGCCTTATATGAGAGAGAGCTTATGATATTTGTCCTTTTGGAATTGGCTTACTTCACTGAGCATAATGTTCCCTAGTTGGGACCTTTTTGTTGCAAATGGTAGAATTTCATTCTTTTTTTTTTAATGACTGAGTAGTATTCCATAGAGTTAATCTATGCAGTTTTCTTTTTTATAATTGTCATAAACCACAATTTATTTTATTGTCATAAAAGTATTGTGATACAATCATGTGGTAAACCATCATTGCAATATCACAGACATGCCATAGTGATCACATAAATCCAATTGATTTCAGAAGCCAACCATTGTGCCATCATATTCAGTTTTGATGGGATAAATCGTTGTATTACCATAAAAATATTTTGATGACATAATGAGTTGATCTGATATCATAAGCCTACCATTGTGATGTCATAATGAAATGTAAAATCATACAATCCTTTGTGAGTTCACACATCTACAGTGATGAGGTGATGATTGATTTTGCGTTTATAAATGACAACTGTACAGTTACAAAAGCATGGTGCTGATATAGTCAATTGGATTGTGTAAACCACGATACAGGAAGCACGATTGTAGAATTCTGATGTCATAGTCAACTGTAAAAGTGTAGAACCAGTTATGACTGATCATGATGATGTAAAGTCCTCCATCGAGCTGTCACAATAACCTATTTTGTCATAACCTATAGATTGTTCTGTCATAATCAGTTTGATGTTGTAAGCCAACAACTGTGATGCCATGAGATTTTTTTTATTATTATTTTTTTATTATTAATTTCTTTCATGATACAGTTCCAAAGGCTCTGGGATTTCCCCTGCTCCCCTCCCCCAACTGATTTCTCCTGTCTTATTGCAATAATATGGTTTTTAAGAAGGCAGTCGGAAGTCCATTTTCTGCTGTTTAAGTGTGTCCTGACATTGCAGTTGTGGAGAATGGCATATTTATGTATTTATCCATGCGTTTTTTCAACAGGCATTGGGATTGCTTCCGTGTCTTTGCTATTATAGATTGTGCTGCTGCATATATAATAGGCTTACAGGCCACTTTCTCATATGCAGATTTCATTTCCTTTGGGTATATTTCCAAAAGTGGGATAGCTGGGTCATGTGGTAGATGAATTTTCAGTTCCCTTAGCACTCTCCATACTGACTTACATATTAGTGCACTAGTCTGCACTCCCACCAGCAGTGAAGGAGGGTACCTTTCTGCCCACATTCACACCATCAGGTGTTGTTTGTGGAGTTCTGGATGTAGGCCAGTCTCACTGGAGTTAGGTGGAACCTCAGTGTGATTTTTATATTTATTTCCCCAATAGCTAGGGGGCCTGAACATTTTTTTTTCCCCATAGGTCTATTAGCCATTTGAATTTGTTCTTTTGAAAAATGTTCATTTCCTTTACCCATTTCTTCACCAGGTTGTTTGTTTTGCTGTTGTTTCGTGTTTTTCTTGCACTGAAATGATCTTTTGATTTTGCTTTCCATGGAAAATTTGGGTTACCTTATGTAATATAGACCCTTCTTTTTTTGCTTTTTGAACTATAGCTTAGATTATTATTATTATTTTTTTTGTATCATTCTTCTCTACATGAATTGTATGCTGACTTTTTAAAATAACTTTGTGGTATCCAGTCTGTTAAGACTGCTATGTCAGAATATTCCTGTTTGGCTTAAAAAGCAGGAATTTGTCACCTTTCTAGACTGAGAAGTTGCAGAGGGTGCTGACCAGGTTGTTCGCCTGCTGACCAGGTTGTTCGCCTGCTGAGGACTCTCTGGGCTGGCTGCCTTGCTGTGTCCTCATGCATCTGCATCGCCCCCTGATTCCTTCCCCTTTAGGGAGACTAACCCACTGTGAGGACCCTACCCTCGTGACCTCGTTGGGAGTAGTTACCTCCTAAGTACCATCGTGTTGGATTCTTAAGGTTACACATTTGGGAGATAAAAACATTTATTCCAAAACCCCAGTATACAGGTATTCCATTTAGTCCGCTAGCTCCTTTTTACATGTACATTTCATGGGAGTTCTTTGTTTTGTCTTTTGCTGTCAGAAGCCAGGGTGTGGTAGATTATCATTTGCATTCAGCATTTCATACCAGTACAGAAATGCATAGAATCAGTTTCCAGAGGTGGAATTCATAGGTATGCATTTGTAACTTTGGTGTATTTTGTTGACGTGCAGCTTGTGTAGGCTATCCAATTTCCTGTTTTTCCTCTTTTTTTCATCTTTTAAGGCCTGCTTGCATTTTCTTCTCAACTGTCCTTATCCTTGCCTGTGCTTCTGTCAGATTGTTGCTCATTTTTTACAGTATACATTCATTTTTTTACATTGTAGGATTTTTTACAGTAGCTCCATATTGGGTTTTTTGGGGAGGGGGGATACTTATTTTCCTACTTTCTGTTTGCCTTTCTAGAACAGGAAATTACAACTTTTTTTTTTGCTAAATGTAGCCTGTCCAGTCACCCAACATCATTTATTAGATAATCTTGTTGATTTAAAAATGCCCCCATTAACATTTACTGAATTTCCATTTGCAGTTGGTACCATTTGTGTTGCATTGACCTATTTGCCCATTTGAAAATCACTTCATTCTGTTTTAATTGATGTAGTTTATACAGTTTTCTTGTAGATCTAATTGTCTTCTTTTTTGGAATGTTTTTCCTTATTTATATCTGATTTTATATGAACTTTTAGAAGGCACACCTATAAGACAGGGTGGAGGGCCTGTCTGGGTAGAATCTTTTGTTACTCTTTTACAGTAACAGAGGAGACTTTCAGCCTCTGATCAGTTTCGACAACCCCTCCTGCTTCTTTTTAAGTGACTTCTACACTAGTCTCAATTTGATTGAGACAAGTAGAAAGAAATTATCCTTTGTATCGCCACAGTTGCTACAGGTAGTGAAGTTGTTGAAAGCACTGTTAAAAAATAGTTTTCATGTATCCTTGGTTGTTACCTAATATCCTTGTTCTTTCTTTAAAGATTGATTTATTTGGTGGTGAGGGGGAGAGAGAATATATACAGAGTGAGATCCTCCATCTGTCAGTTCCCTCCCCAAATGGCCACAGTACAAGGGTTCAGCAAGCCGGAAGCCACAGGTCTCCTACATGAGTGCAGGGGTCCAACCACCTGCCTTCTCAGGAGCAGAGGTGGGGATGGATTTTAAGTGGAACAGTAGCAGCTTGGACACAAACTGGCACCTATATGGGATGCCTGCATCAAAGGCAATGGCTCAACCTGGTATGTCACAGTGTCAGCCCCTAATTCCATTTTTGGTGACAGGATACTATCCAGGGCATCAATTGCCATGCCTCCCTAAAGCATTTAACTGTGAATTAGTTTTTTTGATATTCCTACTGTTTGATGCTCTTGAGAATTTTGAGTGTTACCTTTCAGGTATTTTATAGGCTGCCACTTTGTTGAAATCTGTGTGGTTTAATAGAAAGGGGATCACAGAGGCTGATGTGGTGGCTTAGCAAGCTAATCCTCCATCTGTGGTGCTGGTGTGAAGTCCTAGCTGCTTCACTTCCTGTCCAGCTCCCTGCTCATGGCCAGGGAAATCAGTGGAGGATGGTCCAAGGCCTTGTGCCCCTGCACCCCCACATATATGCATAGCAGTGTATCAACTCTTACTCTGCAGCCTGAGGACAGCAGCTGGCAGCTTGAGGCATGTGAATTCTTTATTTCTGCTTACAGTCATTTCGGCTTCAGACAAAAACAGTTTGTTTCTTGCCTCTCGGTTGTATGCTGTTTGCTTTCTTTTGTTGAGTTATACTATTTAGGACTCTCAGCGTGATGCTGAGTAGATTGGAAGGGGTTTCCCCTTAGAATCTAAGCTAGGAAGCATTGCCTCTGTTTCCCTTTGCTGCAGAAGACTGTAAAAAATTAAATTAATTTCTCCTGTAAATGTTTGCTAGAATTCATCAGCAAAACCACTTGGACTTGATATGTTCTGTTTTGGAAGGTTAATAATGATTCAGTTTCTTGAATAGAGTTCTATTTAGATTACCAATTTTGTGAAATTTTGTGATTTTGTGATTTTTGTGATAAATTTTGTGATTATATCTTTCATGGAATTGGCCCATGTCACTTTAGGTATCAAATTTGTGTTTAGTTCTTCACAGTATTCCTTTTGTTTGTCATACTTTTTTTTTTTTAAGATTCATTTATGTGAAAGGCTGGGTCACAGAGAGAGCTTCCCTCTGCTGGTTTGCTCCCCACAAATCTGCAAAGGCCAGCTAGGCACAGCCAGGAGCCAGAAACTTCAGCCACGTCTCCCACACGGGTGCTGGGGACTCAGGTACTTGGGTCACCATCTGCTGCTTCCCCAGGTGCGTTAATAAGGAACAGGGTTGGACCTGTAGCAGCCAGGACTTGAACCAGCACCCAGATGGGCTGCTGGCTTTGCAGGCAGTGCCACAACATTGCATTTGGCCTCCTTCATCGTACTTGTAATACAACTTCAGTAATCATGGCTTTACTATATTTTTTTTTAACGTTACTAATTAATAGGTTAATCTGGCTTAGGGTTTATCAAATTTGTGTTTTCAAAAAGTCAGCTGTTGTTTTTGGTTTTATCAATTTTTCTGATTTCAGTTTGACTGATTTCTGCTCCAGATTTGTGTGTGTGTGTGTGTGGTAAGTTTTCTCTCTGTTTCTTTCAGGTGTCATTAGATTGTGCCTCTGATGCCCAAACATGGCCCATAGGAATTTTCTCGAGGTGATTGCTCAGTCATTTTGGTCTGACCTGGTTCTGGCAGATAAATGGCCTGTGTCTCACCTGTGTTACCCAGGACCAGCAGTCCCTTAGAAAGCTGCCTTCATTCTTGATTTTACGTAATTGCTGATTTCTGCCATTGAATCTCTGCACTAATTTACCACGTTGGAGAAGCATTTTGCTTTTTAGGGGAGAATGGTCTGCAAGAGTAGCTGGTTTCCTGTCCCTGCTAGTGTTTGGTGTCATTTTTTACTTATCAGAACATTTTCCTGTTCAGTTTATGTGGCAAAAGACCCTTTAATTACATCTGTCCAAATCCTTAGGGAGCCCCTGAAAGTGATTGGTATCCAAATAGTTTAGACTTAGGCTTTGTTAAAAACTAGGTGCTTTTCAACACTGCCTACTTAAGCAGTTCCAGAGTTGAGTATGCAGTATTCTAATTTTCTTCATTTGTTTTTCTGCATTTCTACAGTTACATCATTTATTTATTTTTGAAGATTTATTTTAAAATTTTTAGTGGAAAGTCAGATCTACAGAGAGGAGAGACAAAGATTTTCTGTCCACTGGTTCATATTCCAAGTGGCTGCAACAGCTGCAGCTGAGCCGATCCTCCAGGTTTCTCATGTTGGTGCAGGGGCCCATGGACTTGGGCCATCCTGTACTGCTTCCCAGGCCACAAGCAGGGAGCTGGATGGGAAGTGGAGCACCTGGGACACGAACACATGCCCATATGGAGCATGCAAGCTGAGGATTCAGCCACCAGGCCATCGTGCTGGGCTCTCATCATTTATTTTAAAGTGTTCGGACTGTAACTTTCAGTTTTTCTGTTTCTTAGTTAATACTGTGGGCCAGCATTTTACAAGTAATAGTACGTTTAATACTCCTAAAAACCTCTTGATAGATAGTGCCATTCTCTGCTCTCTTCCATTTTATGGATGGGGAAACTGGCAGGGTAGAGTTAAGTTGCTTGCCTAGGCTGTTGGTCAGATTCTGAATGCAGACTGAGCACCCCACTGCAGCTATATGCTGCCCCTCCACTGTACTGGGTAAGGGAGAATGCTGTTTGTGATTCTCCCTTTCCCTGCTTGTTCATTAGTCTCCTGTATTACCGTAATGCCTTGTGTGGTGTTATAGATACCACCTATTCAAGCAGTAGACTTGAAATCCCCAACTAAAGAATTCAGTGCCTTGTATTTCACTGCTTTTAGGTGTCCCTTTGCTGAAATTTTCTTTGACCAAGTGACGGATATTTCTGTGAATGATGATATTGTCCAAAAGATAGCTCTTTTTAAAAGTATACTGATTCCTTTTATAGTGTGCAATTTTTAAAAATTTATTTCTTTTAGAAAGCCAGGTTTAGAGAGAGGAGGAGAGACAGAGAAAGATCTTCAATCCACTGATTCACTTCCCAAGTGGTCACAGAGACCAGAGCTGAGCTGATCCAAAGCCAGAAGCCAGGAGTCTCCCTTGGGTCCACCATGCCGTCCTCAGCTGCTTTCCCAGGTCACAAGTAGAGAGCTGGATGGGAAGTGGAGCAGCCAGGACATGAACTGGCACATGGGATCCTGGCATATACAAAGTGAGCACTTTGGCCACTAGTCTATTATGCCATCCCTAGAGTATGCATTTTGAAATATTTTGTGACATACAAGATTGAATGAAAGTAAAGGAAAACACTTTATAAAGTGTTAAATGTTCGGTTTATTGGTATATGTTGTTACTGTTGGCAGTATAGAAGGGTAGTCATTTATGGGAAGAACAGATTTCACTGAAAATTTTGACCCAACACATTGGACTAATTGGTTAATCCTCCCTGTAAGTACCAGGATTCCAGATGGGCACCATTTCACGTACTGCTCCACTTCCCATCCATCTCCCTGCTTGTGGCCTGGGAAAGCAGTAAAAGACGGTACGGAGCCTTGGGACCCTGCACCTGCGTGGGAGACCTGGAAGGGGATCCTTGCTGCTTGCCTTTGAGGTTGACTCAGCTGACTGTTCCACGTGGTCACTTGGAGAGTGAACCAGCAGATGAAATATCTTTTTGTCTCTTCTCTTTGTAAATCTGCCTTTTCAATAAAAATAAATCTTAAAAAGGGAAAAAATTCTAGATTTTTGATCAGAATTTTAACTCAAGTTTTTTGGAAAAGTTAGCATGGGCCCACTATCCTGTGAGTATTTCCTCGTTTATTTTTGTCCTGTTTTCTGCCTGAAGTTCCCTGTGTTAAGCACATGGCCTTTTGAAAAATATATTTAGTGCTGATGAGAGGAAAAAACCAGCAGGAAATATTTTTTAAAAGCTAAAAGCAAACGCATATAAAATATTGATGCAAAGAATAAATAGGTCAGATGCACCCATAATCCAGCTGGTAATAGTTTGGTGCAATTTTTTAATGTACTTTGTGTGTGAAAGTTAGTATCTTTATATTCCTGGTTGCACACTTAGAAATGTAGTTAAGGATTTCACCAGTTGTCCTAGAGTGCTTTAGGGAGTGGGGTCATTGTGTCCGGTCGCAGCACACTGAGCACACTGATCTTGCGGAGGAGTGATGACTGGTCTGGCTTGATTCCGCGCAAGGCCTAGCATCCTTAGCACAGGGGCGGGGAGTCTGTTTGCCTTCCTTCAGGGTTACAGCTCTCATCTCTCCATTGTCCCCTGTCTGACAGCAGTTTCCTATTTTTTTTGTCTACTTCCTAGCTGTTACTGTAAGAGGGTAAATGTAATCTCAGATAATCTACCATGCCAGAAGCAAATCAATTTTTATTTTGGAGGTTCTCTTAAGTATAATCATTTTTGTAAAAAACGGAACTTTATGTAATGTATAAAGGATAATACAAGGCAACCAGTTTTTTTTGTTTGTTTTGTTTTTCTTAAGAAAAATCTAAGTAGCTGTACCTCTGGATTAAAATACATTAGCAGCCTTGGATTATTTTTGTTGTTGTTAACTTGGCAAATACTGTTTTGTGCTTCCTGTGTGCTAGGCACTCTGTTTAAGATGCAAACATTCCCTTCCCTTTTTAGAGTTTACAGACTAGTAAAGGAGAGAATTAATTTTAAATGTAACTGAGCAAGGAAGAACATATTAAAGTGTTGAGGGACGCCTGGTTCAGATTCGTGCTGGAGGAAGTTGTCCTGACGAGGCGGCAGGCTGAGCTCCAGTTTAGACTTGAAGGGTCAGCAGCTCAGTGATAAGGAGAAGCAGTGGGGGCGGAGAGCACCCGTGGGCGCTGGGTTGGGGCGCCTGGTGCAGAGGCCCTCAGGAAAGAGCTTTGCATGTTCTGCGGACTTGGGGAAGGTGGACGGTCGGGGGCGCTGTACAGGGTAGATTTCTGCGACGAGTGACGGAACAAGTGCCAGAAGTTGTTATTCAGAACTTTATAAGAAATTTCCTTAATTAAATTGAGAAATTATTGTGAAGGCAGTGGAACTTACTGAATGAGGAATGAATTAATGTTCAGGTTTTAAATGTGAAATTTGTTTTGTATGTAGAGATTTTTGATAGAGTATAAAGAATGAATTAGTTCATAGAAAATTTGTTAGGAAACTATTACAGTGGTCTAGGTAGGAGAAGAGGGTAGCTTAAAATATGATAATGTGGAAAAGATTTTTAGAAGGAAAATGGTGAAATTAATCTGTTGGTTTGTGAGTGTGGATGAGAAGGGGGTGTCAAGAATGGCTCGTGGGAGCTGGTGTGGAAAGCCAAATAGGAACAGGAAGGAGGACTGGCTTGATTCTGAAATATGCTCAATTTGAAGAACCTTTTTCTTTTTAAAGATTTAATTTTATTGGAAATTTGGATATACAGAGAGGAGGAGAAAGAGGAAGTCTGTCCACTGATTGACTCTCCAAGTGGCCGCAACAGCCAGAGCTGGGCCTATCGGAAGCCAGGAGCTTCTTCCGGGTCTCCCATGCGGGTGCCTTTGTATTGTTGGAAGGAAATGTTGTGGAGTTTTGTTTGAGATCAGAGTTGGAAATACACAGAAGCCTTGGTATGTTGAGGCGATGATTAGGGTATAGGTGACATTAACCAGAACAAAGAAGTTGTAGCTTTAGCAGAATTATGCCTGTGTCCAGGTAGAGTGTATAGTGAAAGAATACCATAAAGTGATTTCAGCACATCTGAGACAGCAAGTTATTTAGAAACTTGCTGTGTTTATTTTGTATGGCTGCCTTAATAAATCACCAGAGTTATGGTCATGATGACCAAAAAGTCTTAATGAGTGTAGCTGGGGCTGAGGCCAGTGTGTCCTGAGGGCTGTACTCCTTCCTGAGGCCCAGGAATCTATCCCTGCTTCTCCTGGCACGGAGCTGGCAGTACTCCTGATGTGCGGCTGCTCCACTCCACTCACTGCCTCTGTGATCCTAATACCTCTTCCTTTGCTTTGTGAGTGATCTCCATCTGCCCCAGTGATAGTATAGGGATGACCTCCGATGTCAAAACAGTACCACATACCCAAGATGTACCCAAGGATGGGGATCTAACTGTCTTTGGGGGAAGCTTTTCAACCTGCTGCTCCTCCCTGGTGAAAATGCTTCATTTGGGTCAGTAGTTTCAGGTGCTTCCGAAAGATCATTAGACATGTGTTGGAGAAATGTCCCATTGATAGCTCCACAGAGTCCTGTTGGGTCTTTCTTGAACCCAGTACACACATACGACAAGCTGCAGAGTTTGTCGCATGAGGCGAGTCAAAACTGTCAGTTGAAACTTGGACTTAGCCAGGTGAGCCAGGTGTCCTAGCCCCTGGAACTAGAGCTCATCTTGCCAAAGAAATGGATGTACAACAGTGCCCCTTCTTGCTGTTACACAAAAGTTCTTTGTCAATCAGCTCTTACAGCCCGCTGCCCTTTGTGTGGCTTTGTTGTACCTACTGGCCAGATAGGTGCTAGGGGGTGATCAGAACAGATAAGATTTTGGTAGGTAAATCATCTGAGACTTTTAAAAAATTGTTAGTGATTTTTTTTGAAAGGCACAAGGAGAAAAGAGTGAGACTTTTCCAGCTGTTGGTTTACTTTTCCAGCTTTTGGGGTGGGCTAGGCCAAGGGAAGAGCCAAGAATTCATCCCTGGTCTCCAGGAGTGAGAGGGTCCCGGTGCTTGAACCTTCATCTGCTGTCCCGCAGGCTCATTCACAGGAATCAGAGTCGAGAGCAGAGTTAGAACTCCAGCCCAGGTACTGCGATGTGGACTGTGGACATCCCAAGTGCTAGACACCCACCCTGCAAGACAACTTCTTTTATTTCTCCTGTGAAGAGAAGGGAATAGTAAGGATTTAAGTTCGAAGAAAATTGACAAAATTATAAATGAGTTTGTAGAGAACAGAAAGTAATTGTAACAGAAAAGGGCATTCATTTTACATGTTGATGTTGATCATGATATGATAATTGTGTTAAGCATCTTGTGTTACTTCTGTTTACACTAGCAGCAGGAAGGTTTGGAGAAAGCAGATGACTCTCTCTGGGGTTGGTATATTGTGATTCTGGACTCAGGGGATACAGTTTTTAATAGGGTTGTGTAAGAACTCAGAAAGAGAAAAGTAGATGGGGGAAAGTTAGAAAGTTAAGATACACCAAATGGTGTTCAGTGGATGGTGGTAAAGCACGCTACCAGGAGAAAAGACTGTTTTGAGTGGTTTGCTCAAGCTGTGTTATCTACTGAGGGGTTCAGTTTTAGATGATAACTTGGCTCAGATGGTGTGCCCAGGGATGGGCTAGGGCTGTGCGGAGGGATAGGTTATTATAAATGAACATGTCAGAGATGTTAGGAGTGTATCACTCAGGATGAGAGCAGATTTAGAGTAAGGGCAGAGTTGTCATCGGAAGTGGAAGTCCTCAGTCAGTGAGGGGTGACCAGAGGCTGGAGGATGCAGCAGAGCAGCACAGAGGGCTGGATGTGAGACCCGACAGAGGAGAGTCCCGGAAAGAAAGGGGAGTTACTGAGCACTCGTTCCAGGAACTAGAATGCTGGAGTAGGGTTCAGTTGCTTCCTAAGGCAGGCACTATGCATTTAGATTTTGGGTTTGTGCTATGACTAAGAAAAGCAGTAGAGAACGAAGAGCCAGAAGTAGGAGCCAGAAAGTATAAGGGAAAATATGTTGCTGACTTATCAGTTGCAAACTTTGCCTGTTTGGTTTGTAGTTCTTTGAATCTTAGATTTATTACTCCTTGTGCATTTCTTGATGCTGGTGCTGTGGGGTAGCAAGTAATGCTGCCATCTGCAGTACTGGCATCCTATATGGACACCAGTTTGCGTCCTGGATGTTCAATTTCCAATCTGACTGCCTGCTACTGGCCTGGTAAAGCAGCACAATTACCTGCGTGCTGGTCCCTGCATCCATGTGGGAGATGTGGAAGAAAATCTGGGCTCCTGGCCTTGGAGCAGCCCATGTCTGCTCACAGGGGGAGCGGGCCAGTGGATGGGAAATCTCTGTCTTCTCTGTCTGTAACTCTGCTGTTAAACTAAATAAATAAATCTTAAAAAAAATCCATTTATCAAAAATGACATTTGTGAAATGCAAGTGTAAATAGTTGATAGGATAGACCAGTATCAGAGTAAAGAAAAATCTTGTAATATTTTGACTCTAAATACAGATCCCTTGTGTGACCCAGAAACAAGGATCAGGGCTCGTCAGCATTTCCTAAAAACTCTTAACCTGAATTTCAAAGTCTTGTTCTTAATTTGTTTCTCCATGAAGTTTTTTGAAATACTCTCATATAGTTGTCATCTTTGAGAATTGTTGTAATTGAGTATGGTCTGGGATAACAGATTGGCTTTTTCTATATGCACAGATTTTTGTGAGCTGCTTTTCAGTGTACAGGTTCTGGTGCTATTTATAGCTCCCTGTTGTCTTTATTCCTGAAGAGCTAACCCTATTTCAGACTTGCCAGATGGGCCATCTGTTGTTTCCCACTAGTCATTAGTTTTTCATCTTGTATTTAACCAGAGCTGTTCTTCTCATTCCTGCCCTGGGAAGCTTCGCATCAGGCCACTGTACGGAAGCTGATTGAATAACTTGGTGGTGGCTGTACTCAGGACACATTTCTAAACTTGCAAGCTGTTTGCCTGCTGGGATCTCATTGATAAACTCTCTTACCCCGTAATGCTGTAAGATTAACCATCTTAATAAAATATTTAAAAACATTTTTATAAGCAAGGTGATATGCTTAAATATCTTGAGAAACTTCAAAAATCTACTAAAAATTTCTACCTTTCAACTATCTATAGTCTATAGGGAGAATGTATTTCTAAAGTCATATGGTTATAGTGACTGACTATGAGGTGGTGTGACTGCACATGTCTCATTCTGTCTTGCTCTCTGCCTCTTGAAATGCAAATAGAGTTTTTTTAAAAGGAGATGATTATGTATTTTTGCAAAGAATTTGTTTATTTTGCTTGAAAGTTAGGAAAGAATAAAGATCTTCATCCACTAGATCACTTTCCAAATGGCCACAATAGCCAGACCTGGGCTAGTCTGAAGCCGGGAGCCAGAAACTTCCTCCTTGTCTTCCATGCAGGTGCAGCATTCCAAGGCCTAGAGCCATTTATCCACTGCTTTCCCAGGCCATCAGCAGGGTGCTGGATGGGACATGAAGCAGTCAGGACTTGAACCAATGCCCATATGGGTTCCTGGCACCACGGGAAGAGGGTTAGTGTGCTGCATCAGTGCACCAACCTGATTTGTATTTTTTTTTTTAAGATTTTAATTTATTTTCATTGCAAAGTCACAATTCCAGAGAGGAGGAGACACAGAGAGAAAGATCTTTCATCTGCTGGTTTACTCACCAAGTAGCCACAATGGCTAGGGGTGAGCCAGTCCTAAGTCAGGAACCTAGAGTCTCTTCCGGGTCTCTCACATGGGCACAGGTTCAAGGCTTTGGACTGTCCTTGACTGCTTTCCCAGGCCACAAGCAGGGAGCTGGATGGGAAAGCCAGGATTAGAACCAGCGCCCATATGGGATCCCCACCTATGCAAGGTGAGGACTCTAGTCACCAGGCCAGCGCACTGGGCCCTAGATGGTTATTTTTCAAAAATATATTTACTACTTAAAGTCTCTGCAAAAATTTCTGCAAGTTAGGCAAAAATTACATGAGAAATCAAGGGACAACTAGAGCAGTTAAAATTTTGATAGTCAGGAAAACAAAGGAGAAATCACTTAAGACAGTATTGGCAGATAAAGAGAGACCTGTTTGACAGTGGAACTGACTACAAACTCAAATAGCTCCACTCAAGTAAGGCTAGCCACTTAATTTATTATTATTACTATTATTATCATCATCATCATACTACAGTTCCATAGACCCTGGGATTTCCCTGACTCCATCCCCAAGTTCCCTTTCCCCTCCCCCCAGCCCCCACTGAGTTCTCCTGTATTGTTACTATAGTGTAGGTCTTCATAAACAGTCATATGTCCGTCATTGCAGGCATGGACAGTGACAGAGTCCAGCATCCTGTTGTCAAGATACAGTTAACAGTTTCATTGGGAGTCCATCTTTGAGCTGGAAGTAGAGATGCATGCTACATTGTATCCTCACATGTGGACATGACAGTCTCCATTACGCAGTTACTATACATCCCTTTAAATGAAAAGCTACAAAACAGAATCAACAGAAAGAAAAGAAAAAATTATAACAACACCATGAAGTTAAATAACATGCTACTGAATGACTGATATGTCACTGAAAAATGAAAATCAAGGACCTTGAAGAAAATGATGCTATTGTAAGATCTATGAGTCAGTGAAGAATTTAATGAAAAAGTGTTTTGAAGAGATGAAATGAAATAAAAAAAACATGCAAATCAATGAGATATAGTTTCCACTGACCTTTGTTGTTGAGATGTGTCTCCTGTAGGCAACAAAAAGATGGGTTTTGTTTTTTTAATCCAGTATACTAATCTATGATGCTTTCACAATCACGGTTAATATGAACGGGTGGTAATTCGGTCCTGTCATTTTAGCAATGAGATGTTCATTGATTTAGTCTTCTGTTGTTATTTTACTGGGATATTCTTTGCGTTTGCCTTTGGTTTGGGTGGGTGCTATTCCTCTTCTCTGTCCAGAGAACATCTTTAAGCATCATTCGTAGGGCAGGTTTGGAAGAGGCGTATTTTAACTTTTCTTGTCTATGGAAGTTTTATTTCATTTTCAAAGACAAAGGAAAATTTTGCTGGGTATGTTATCCTGGGCCAACTTTTTTTTTTTTTGCTTTTAGAATCTGGAATATGTCACTCCGTTCTCTTCTGGCCTCTAGAGTTTCTTGTGAGAGATCTCCTGTGATTTTAATTGACATTCCTTTATATGTCAGTTGATTTTTTTTTCACATGCACATCTAGGGATCTTTTCCTTATGTTTGATTGAAGAGAGCTTGACTATCACGTGTCGTGGTGAAGATCGCTTTTGGTCAAGCCTGTTGGGAGTTCTGTGCCCCTCCTGGATGTTGTTTCCCAATTCTTTTTTTAGATTGGGGAAATTTTAATATTTCATTAACTACACCTTTAATCCCAGCTTCTCTTTCTGCACCTTCTGGGACTCCCGTAACTCTTATATTTGGCCTTGTGATAGTGTCTCTTAACTCTTGAATACTTTGGTTTAGTTTGACCCAGCCCTGCCCCCAGCTTGGAGGACTTGTTCTATCAAAGGCAGCTGGGCAGGGTCTCCCCAGGTTAGTCTTCAGTAGGTATGCGGTATGTGCAGTTCCACTGTCTCTGTAAAATCTGCCTTGCACCTAAAAATAAATAAATCTTTGCAAAAAAATCATTTTTCCTTGTTGTTGAATTTTCAGAATTTTTAGTATTCTGAATATAAGACCTTTGTCCAAAGAAAGGGCTTTGTCAGATATAAATGCAACAAAAACAAGTATTTTCTCCTATTGTGTAGATTTTACAGTTTGTTGATCATTTCCTTTGATGTACAACAGTTTAAAGTTCACCTTTTGTTGTTGTTGTTTTGCTCTTTTATACGATTATTTTATTTGAACGTTAGAGTTCGAGGGATCAATCTGCTGTTTTACTCCCCAAATGACTGCAACAGCCAGAGGTGAGCTGGTCTGAATCCAGGAGCCAGGAGATTCTTCCAGGTTTCCCACTTGGGTGCAGGGACCCAAGGTGTTGGGCCGTCCTCTTCTGCTTTCCCAGGACATTGGCAGGGAGCTGGAAGGGAAGTGGAGCAGCCAGGACTCTAACTGGCAGCTGTGTGGGACGCCAGTACCACAGGCAGAGGACTACCCTGAGAGACAACTGTGCCAACCCCAGTTCATCTGTATCTTTGTTTTGTGGTATCTCATCTAAAAGAAAGAGTACCAAATCAGGGGCAGGCTTTTCAGGGGCAGTTGGATTGTCTTAGCACTCGTGCTAGCAGTCTGCTGACAGTTGATGTGTGTGAGTTTATTTGTGGACTTCCGGTGTGTCTTCCGTTGATCGGCGTGTCTTTCCTTAAGCCAGTGCCTTGCAGTTTTGCTTGCTTTGTGCAGTAAGCTTTGGAACCAGAAAGTGTGAGACCTTCAGCCTCATCTTTCATGAAGACAACATTTTGTTTCACTGATGTTGTCCACCTCTTCATTATAATTGATTTATTTCGATTCCTCCTTTTTACTGTATTAATTCGTTTTATTGCTCCTTTGCTAACTTAACATTTAACATATTAATTTTTCCCTTAACTGGCTTACACAAATTTAATTTAATCGCAGCTGGTGCTTTCATAATTTTTTTCTTAATAATTTACTGCTTCAATTCAGACGTAGTTTTTGTCATTTTAAAGATGTTTCACATGGTTTTATAAACATTGATCATTCCTTGCAGCTATCTGCTTTTGTGGCCAGGATTTCCTGATAAAGTCACGGAGCTTGTCCTGTCAGATGTCAGGATATATTAGAAGATGGAAGGAATGACGGCATCATGGATAGAAGGCAGCCAGAAGAAGGGACAGGGTGCCCTTCCTTGCCCCCGCCCCAGCTGCTGCAGGCCGCCTAGTCAGGTGCTGGGATACTGCAGTACTAAATAGGATATCTTCTTCTCGGTGCAAAAATCAATTGTAGGGCCCGGCGGCGTGGCATAGCGGCTAAAGTCCTCGCCTTGAAAGCCTGGATCCCATATGGCCGCCGGTTCTAATCCTGGGGCGGAAGTGGGTAGCAGCTCCACTTACCATCCAGCTCCCTGCTTGTGGCCTGGAAGAGCAGTTGAGGACAGCCCAATGCCTTGGGACCCTGCACCCGTGTGGGAGACCCAGAAGAGGTTCCTGGTTTCTGGCTTCAGATCTGCATAGTACTTGGGGAGTGAATCATCGGACAGAAGATCTTCCTCTCTGTCTCTCGTCCTCTCTGTATATCAGACTTTGTAATAAAAATAAAAATAAATCTTTTTTAAAAAATCAATTGTAACTTGAATGTTTAAGATCTTTGTGTAACAGCAGCAATAAACCTTCACAAAGGTAAAATACGCGTGTATTCGCCATGATTTGGTGAGGAAGATTAATACACAGAAGGAGGATCGGATGGGCCATGTTGTTTCAAAATATCAGTCAGAAAGCTTCCTGGAGGGTGTGATACAGCAACGCGCTTGAAGCCAGAGGAAGGTAAAGGTCCACACTGCTCCTGGTGGAATGCAGTTCACTCAGCAGAAAGTCTGATGCAGGGAAACAGGTTGTTCCAGAAGCTCGCAGTCTGAGGGGTAGGAAGGGACAGCTGTCACCTGTGCTTTATCCACTGTGCCAGTTAGCCAGAGTGCTTCTTAAAGGAGGCATGGGGAGTTGCTGGAGTGGATATATTGGGCTCAGTTGAGTGTCAGGCCAGTTTCCAAGGTTGGCCTGAAATGGGCGGAGCTGTGTTCCTTTACAAAGCTTGACTCTGCTGTGGCTGGTCAGGTGGTGCTACTGGCTTTGGCATCGGGCTTGGCGGCTCCAGATTCCTTCCTTGTCTGAGGTCTTGTGATTCTGGCTGTTTCCTTATAGTCAGTTCTTGGAATTCTTAAGCAACATTATTTGTTGAGCTTAACACACACTTGGTTGGTTACAAGATCAGCAAAGAAAATGTGTTCACTCTAGCTATGATTGCAGCATTTGCAGCATAGCTTAGGAGGGCCTAATTTGGCAAATGAGCTGTATCAAAGTACTTCCAAAAAAAGAAAACTGAAACAAAAACGGAAAGGATGCTCCATTCTAATAGTATTTAGAGAAGCACAAATCAAAACAAAATGAAATGTTATTAGTTTGCATTAAAAATTTCAGTTGGGCCCAGTGTAGTAGCCTAACAGCTAAAGTCTTTACCTTGCACTCACTGAGATCCCATATGGGCACTGGTTCTAATCTCGGCGGCCCCACTTCCCATCCAGCTCTCTGCTTATGGCCTGGGAGAGCAGTTGAGGACGGCCCAAGGCCTTGGGACCCTGAAACTGCGTGGGAGACCTGGAGGAGGCTCCGAGCTCCTGGCTTTAGATTGGCTCAGCTCTGGCCGCTGCGGCTACTTGGGGAGTGAATCAGCAGATAAAAGATCTTCCTCTCTGTCTCTCCTCCTCTTTGTATATCAGACTTTCCAATAAAAATAATTTTTTTTCTGACAGAAAGTTTATTTGCGAAGGGAAGGGGAAGCACCTCCTGAGAGAAGCCGGGAGGTGGGGTGCCTCTCGAAAGGGGGAGGGAGAGACACCCTCATTATTATTATTATTATTTTTAATAAAAATAAATCTTTAAAAAAAGTTCTGAGAGTTGGTGCTACAGTTACAAATGGGTCCCCTTGGGGAACTAATTTTGTATTACCTGGTTAACTGTGTGTATGTTTATCCTTTGATCAGCTCCTAGATACCATAGGAAGTAGAGCAGCTAACTTCAGAGTGCCAGCACATGTGTGGGAGGCAGCTACCTTCCATAGAGCCCCAGGGCGGAAACAACCTGGAGAGCCCTGTGCAGCAGGGGGACCGGGGCTCCAGTCAGACAGTGGGCTCCACGCCACAGGGACAGTTTGTGATATAGCAGCTCCAGATCAAGCCCAGTAAGCCAACCGCAGAAGGGTGTATGTGCTGATTTCCTTTATATGGAGTTCACGAAGAGGAAAACCTGAATAGAATGACTGGGATCAGTGCCTGGTTTATGAAATGACAAAAGCATGCATGGGGATGGTTTCTCGAACTTTAGAGCAGGTGGCTTCCTCTGTAGATGAGGGGGTACTAAAGTGTTTTGTTTTTAAGATTTAATTTTTTTTTAATGGAAAGGTTTTTTTAAAAGATTTATTTGTTTATTGGAAAGTCAGATATACAGAGAGGAGGAGACACAGAGAGGAAGATCTTCTGTCCAATGATTCACTCCCCAAGTGAACGCAACGGCCGGTGCTGCGCCGATCTGAAGCCAGGAGCCAGGAACTTCTTCCGGATCTCCCACGTGGGTGCAGGGTCCCAAAGCTTTGGGCCGTCTTCGACTGCTCTCCCAGGCCACAAGCAGGGAGTTGGATGGGAAGCGGGGCTGCTGGGATTAGAACTGGCGCCCTTATGGGATCCTGGGGCGTTCAAGGGGAGGACTTGAGCCACTAGGCCACGCTGCCGGGCGCTGGAAAGGTTTATATGGAGACGAAGAGACAGTAAGGGAGAGGTCTTCAGTCTGCTGGTTCACTCCCCAAATGGCTGTGATAGCCAAGGTAGAGCTGATGCAAAACCAGGAGCTTCTGGGTCTCCCCTGTGGAATACAGAGTCCCAAGGTGTTCAGTTGTTCTCGACTGCTTTCCCAAGCCACAAGCAGGGAGCTGGATGGAAGTGGAGCAGCTGGGATACAAACCTGTGTCCATATGGAATGATGGCATTTAGAGTTGGAGGCTTAGCTGGTTGAGCTATCGTGACAGCCTCCTTTCTGTTCTTAACATGCTTTTTCCGTTATACATGTTACAAGATGAATTCTGTTTTCATTTCATTAAGATTTATTTGTTTGAAAGGCCCAGTGATAAAGGGAGACAGGGAGATTTTCCATATTCTGCTTTACACTCAGCTGACCCCAGCAGCTCAGAGCAAGAACCAGGGACTGCATCTAGATGGTTCAGCTGACTGACAGGCCCCATTGCTTGAACCCTCATCATTAGGGAGCTGGATGGGAGGCAGAGCAGCTGCACGCCACAGCCAGCACCCTGACATGGGGTACCAGCATTGCGGTCACCAGCTGAACTGGCTGTGCCACAACACCGGCTTGTTTCTGCAGCAGTTCAGCTGTAACTCTGCAAGAACGGGTGTTTGTTGTTGTTGTTTGTTTGTTTTTAAGAGTTTTATTTATTTTTATTGGAAAGTCAGTTATACAGAGGAGGAGAGACAGAAGGGAAGATCTTTCGTTCACTGATTTCACTCCCCATGTGGCTGCAATGCCCAGAGTTGAACTGATCCGAAGCCAGGAGCCAGCAGCCTCCTCTGAGTCTCCCGCATGGGTGCAGAATCCCAAGGCTTTGGGCCATTTTCAACAGCCTTCCCAGGCCACAAGCAGGGAGCTGGATGGGAAGCTGGGCTGCTGGGATTAGAACCAGCTCCCAAATGGGATCCCTGTACACGCAAGGCAAGGACTTTAGCTTCTAGGCTATCATGCCAGGCTCTGCCTCCCCCACCACCCCCCCTTTTTAGCTAAAGAAAAAAAACTAAGTAATCAGAATGGGTTTTAAAAAGAAGGACCTAGATCGGTCAGTATTATGGGGACGTTGTCATGACAGCCAATTCATGCTGCCTGGGAGCCTTCCCCCCCCACGCCCCCCCAGCCCTGTAGAGGCCCCCGCCACCTGGTTGCCGTAACAGTCCTGAAACGGAGGTTTCATCTTGCTGCTTTCTGTTGTTGCCCGAAAATCTCTCTGTTCTGGGTTGGTTTCCTGTAGTTTGTGACACCACTTCATCTATCCTACACTGTTCTCGCTGTGCTGGTGGGTCCAGCTCCCTTCTGTTCTCCTGTCCTCCAGCCTCATGCTGCTTGGCCCCCACGACCAGAAGCCAGTGAACACAGACTCCCTCTGCTTCATGTACCTTTCTCTCCTAGGTTGCAGTTTCCTTGTTGCTTTATTTATAGAGCAGTGCTTACACTTCCTAAGAGCAGGGCGTGGTCGGCCCACTCCAGCCTCCCTTTCAGGTTGTAGGCCAGTAGAACTTTTTTGTCCCTCTGTGCTGCAATAGTTGGGTCGGTCTTTCTTTCTTTCTTTTCTTTCATTTTTATTTGAAAGGCAATTTTAGAGAGAGCATGCCCGCCCGCACTTTGAACTGCTGGTTCATTCTCCAGATGGCCCTAACTGCTGGAACTGAGCCAATCTGAAGTCAGAAGCCGGAAGCCAGGAGCTTCTTTCTGGGTCTCCCAGGTGGGTGCAGGGTCCCAAGATTTTGGGCTGTTCTCTACTGCCTTCCTAAGCCGTAAGCAGGGAGTGGAGCAGCTGTAACTAGAATCAGCACCCATACCATACCAGCACCTCAAGGTGAAGGATTAGCCTGTTAAGCCGCTGTGCTGGCCCCGCAAAGTGGTTGGACTTGGACTTCTTTAGTTCTCTACATTTTCTTTCTCACCTTCGTGGCTATTGCTATGTGCTGCTTTCTGCTCCTTCCTTCTCTCCCTTCTCCTATTAAAAACAAAACACACACCCACTCAGGTGTAGATCTTAGCTAAGGTCTGTTTGTAACCTGCCACCATCTTTGTTCTTACCACATTGTATGTAAAATGAAATGTATATGCCAAGTTTTCTGTTTGGGTTCATGTGCCCTTACCCTTCCTGGCACCCATCTGGCTTCTTCTTCACTGCCTGTATACCAGGTGGGTAGTTGTCCAGTGGTTTTTTTCTGGTGTTTCGCTGGAGTCCTTGACCTGGCATCGCCTGAGGCCTTGGGGGCGGGCGGAGACACAGGGCGAGAGGAGCACTGGGCTTCCTTGCAGGTGCAGCTTCTTGCTCCTGACCTTGGACCCTGCACCCATGTGGAGACCTAGGAAGAGGTCTGACCTGCTGGTTCAGCCTGGCCCAGCCCTGGCTATTGCGGGCATTTGGAGAGTGAACCAGAAGTTGGAAGAGCTGTGTCTCTTTCAAATAAAATAAAAATATGTAAAAGCAAAAACGTGAAGGTCTCAGGTGGCTCTTCATATTGTGTAGTGCCGTAAATCCATCCATCCTGCCTTGCTTTCTCCCTGAAGGTGGGCCAGGCTGTTCAGCTTTGCTCGGGGGTGGAAGGTCTGTCCTTGGTCCTCTCCTCCCACTGTTCTTGCCCTTGACTCTCATCCACACCCCCTCCTGCCCCTCCCTAATCCGCGACTCCCGGGAAGAAAGAAAGTTTTCTCTGTGCCTTGGTCTCGGGGATTATTTTTCAGTCGTGTAGAACACGCAGTTTCTTTATGTGAATTAATGGGGAAGAGCACAAATCAAGAACACTTTCTGTTACCCTTTTAAAATTTTATTGAAGGTAGTGTGTCTAAAAGCATTTTTAATTAAGAGCTCTTACTATTCATTCATTCCAGAACCAAAAGTTTTTGAATTAGAGAAATATGTGGGACCAGCATCATGGCTTAATAGCCTAATCCTTCTCTTTGAAGCACTGGCTTCCCATACAGGCTCTGGTTTGTGTCCCAGATTTGCCCTTCCTGCTCTAGCTTGCTGCTTATGGCCTGGGAAAGCATGAAAGATAGTTCAGATCCTTGGGCCCCTGGCACCCACGTGGCAGACGATATCAAGCCATTATCTGCTAGCTTCTGCCTTGTCTAACTCTGGCTTTTGCAGCCACTGGGCGAGTGAACCAGTGGATGGAAGAGTCTCTGTCTGTCTCTCCTTCTCTTTAACTCTGCCTTTCAAATAAATAAGTAATAAAACAAATGACTTAAGGAAGTTTTAATCTTTAGTTTTCATGTTTAGCTTTCTGGTAAGTCCTAATTCTACTCAGATATATCGCTACTTTATCCCTCATCTTTCCCCGACGCCTACTACTTAATTCTCTGCCACATTTTATGGGTTGTAACTTAGCACTCCCAGAAACATGTTCTGTTCATGGAAGAGAATTGGAACCTAAGGCATTTTTCTTAGTGTTACATGTCTTCTCTCATCCACTAGATGGCGCCTGGATACTGCTTTGTCATTTTGGTGACCCTTGCCGGCTCTGCCTGGGAATTCCTTTCTGAATTCGGCCTGCTTTTCCGTTATCTGGATGGGCCCTATCTGGATCTGTTGCTCTAGTGCATTACATGTTTGTGATGGTAGACTTTCTCATGCTTTCTGGTGGTGTGTGCACATCTGGAAAGGAGCTGAAGAGTTTTTCCTAATCAGAAGTAAAGACAATTAAGTGTTTGGAGAGTTTTTTTTTCCCTCCCCATTTCCAAGAACTCTTTGGTATATACTTGAAAAGCAACTTGAGTTTAGTTGCCAACAGTATGTATATAGGTTCCCTCAAACTAAGCAGTAACTCATCCTTTTCCTCTGGCATTTAGTCATTTGAGACTTTTTCCAGGATGTGCTGGGCCTTAGGCATGTTTTAGGACTATTTATTTTAGTTCAGTAGTAATAAGAGTATGTAGTGTTTATGTGCTTGAGACTGTGCTAGACAGTAGGTGAAGCACCTGGATAAACAAACATGAGGTGCTAGTGGGGAAATTTCCTACTGTGTTAACTTTTTTCCCTTAAGTTCTAAGTCAGATAATAATTAGAATGAAATGATTGACGTGGTTATACTTTGTAACCAATGAGGAGAGTTTTATTTCTTTTATACTCTTATCCTTACACAAACTTTTAAAAAATAATTCAGAAATATTTTATATTTGGTTGTTTTGAGTTAAGCACAATGGAAAAGGAACTAGAATTGATGACTACTTGTCACATGCCAATTTCTTTTCTTTTCTTTTTTTAAGGAATTATTTTATTTGAAAGACAAAGTGACAGATGGAGCCAGAAAACTACCACTTCCTGATTCATTCCCCAGGGAGGGGCCACTAGGGCCTCTGCGTCGGGCTGAAGTGAGGGTTCTGGGAGTCTCCCTCCTGGTGACAGGTCCCGAGCCCCCGGCCCAGCGTGTGCTGCCTCCCAGGAGTGTTAGCGGGGGCACAGGCCATGACTGACACCCGCCGCGGGCTGCTGACACCCTGAGGGTCAGCTTAACCTGCTGCGCCCAGGGCTGCTTCCCAAAGAGGGGTTTTTGTAGGTATGAAATGTTTATTTTACCATTTTATGATACAGTTCCATAGGCTCTGGGATTTCCCTTGACCCTTCTCCAGACTCCTCCCCCAATTGATTTCCCTTAAATTATTATAATAATATAGTCCTTCATAATCAGTCATATGTCTGTCATTCTGCTATTTAAGTGTGTTCTGACATTGTAGGCATGGACAATGACAGAGAGTCAGGCATCCTGTTGGGAAGACATATTTGACAGTTTCATTGCGAGTCCAATGGAGATGCATACTGCATTGTATCCTCACATCTGGATATGATAGTCTCCATTACAGTTACTATACATCCCCTTAATTGGAAGCCATAAAACAAAATGAGCAACAGGAAGAAGAAATAGAAAATTAACATGATGTTAAATAATGTGTTACTGAATGACCAATGTATTGCTGAAGAAATGAAAAAGAAAATCAAAAACCTTCTTGAAAAAAATGATACTAATGTGTGACCTACAAGTCAGTGAGAAAATAAGAGAAAAAATTTTTTGAGTGAATTAAAATTAAAACATCAAAATCCCTGAGATGTAGTGTAAACAGCATTGAAAGGGCTGTTGACCTTGTACTTTGCGTGAGGGTTGCCTTATATCAGAGGGAACATATATTTGTCCTTCTGGATTGACTTGTGCCACTGAGCATGATGGTCTCTAGTTGGGACCATTTGGTTGCAAATGGTAGAATTTCATTCTTTTTAATGGCTGAGTAGTATTCCACGGAGTAGATGTGCCACAGTTTCTTTAGCCATTCCTCTTGTAACGGCATCTGGGTTGTTTCCATATCCTTGCTATTGCAAGGATTGTGCTGCTGTAAATATAGGATTAATTTCGTAATTTATCAGTGGGTATATACTCACACACCATAATGGTTTGGAAAACATTGGTATACAAGATTGAAAAGTAAAGTTTTTTTCTTCTTATAGTATTAAGTTTATTGTAAAGCAGTTTGCATATTTGGAAAGCTCTAATGCAGTTTAATAGCGGGCTTTTTAAAAAAGCCCAACAACAGTTTTCTATCCCCCCGCCCAAAAAAAAAACCCTACCTTCTTACTTAAATTCTCCCCACTACATAATCACCAAATGTTTTATTTTTGCTTTCTAGACTTGAAAATTTAGCTGAGTGATTTGAAGGTGTTGAACTAAGAACTGAGGTTACAGTTAGGCAAAAGAAAAGTCAATATATGGACACCTCAGTTCAGTTTCTTCATTTCTGTTAAATTGCTATACATGTTTTATCTTGTATAACCAAGAAACTTTACAATTCTTGATTGACAAAACATAGAACACTACATGAATGTTGAATGTGGTGAGAAATGTGGGGAGAAAATCAATGAAAGATGCCATTGTCTGGCCTTGCATAATGGCTCATGTTTGAGCACTTGGAAACAGCAGGAAAGGACATTTCATGTAAAGGGAACACAGGCATGAAGGCAGAACAGTTTGCTTTGTTCAAGAAATAAAAGTGGTACAATTGGGTGAACTTTGGTCTAGTTTTGGAGGTACAGACAGACATTTCTTTCAGTCATGGGTTGACTTCACAGGTTGTGATCATAGGATATATTTGGATGGGATGAGCACAGGTGGAGAAATTAGTTTAAAAAATTATTAAAATAGAGATAAAACGGCTTGAAGTAAAACAGTATCTACAGAAATAGAAAAGGTGACCTGCCAAGATTTTGGTGTAAAATTGATGTGACTATATTAATTTATTGAGAAGTGCCTGCGTATCTACTGTGCAGTTTTTGGAACACAGCTGTGAGTGAAGCGTGTGCTGCTTGCTCCCCCAGGTTTTAGTCCAGTGGATGCTCGTATGGGTAATAGCTTTGTGGGCCTGGAGGACAAGCAGTGTGCTCTGGGAGCCAGGGCACTGATGAGTAAGCTTCACCAGGGAAGGTAGGCTGCAGATGAAACAAATCCTCCATTGGCTGAAAGGTGAGAGATTGTGATACTTAAAGAAATTATTCATTAATGTATTTGAAAGGCACTGTTGCTGAGACAGGGGAGAGAGATTGGTCTTCCATCAGTGGTTCACCCCCAAATGGCCCTGCAGGCTGGAGCTGGGCCAGTCTTAAGCCAGGAGTGTCTCTGAGTCTTCCTGCTGGGTACAGGGATCCAAACGCTTGGGCCATCCTGCACTGCTTTCTCAGCGCATCAGCAGGGGCCTGGATTCCAGCCAGTGCCTGTATGGGATGCTAGTGCTACAAGTGGCAGCTTTTCCCACTATGCTGTGATGCTGCCAGCCCCAAGACTGTGGTATTTTTAAAGCACTGCATTGTAGTTAGATTCTGGGATTAGGGAGGGAAGAATCTAATAAGAGATGGGGGCCAAATGACTGAGAGCCCTGGAATGCTATTGGAGGATTCTGCCTTAAGAACAGAAGAAACTGTGGTTTGATTCTAAGCAAGGCAGACTCTAGATCAAATTTACGAGTTGTAGGAAGTGCAAGCTGGACCACGCAAGGGCTGACAAGCAGTCATGGCTGTCATGCTCCCAGGTTCTCTCACAGTACATGGCGGCTGCTTTTCTCTTTCACATCTGCTTCGTTGTTCTTTCTATGTATACTGGTTTCTTTGCTTCTCAAGTTAGAAAGGTAATGCTCCGAGTTTCTCTCCTGCTCGCAGTTCCCTGGAGAGAGTTTAATTGGTTCCTTAAGTCAACTGTGAACTCTTGGTCTGATTAACTGGGGCTGATGGACAGGGTCATTTAACTCCAGCAGACTGCTTAGAAGCCCACCTTTCTCTGCCATTGAGGTGGGTCAGTAAGTTATGCACTGGGCAGATTCTCGGGGAGGAGGCAACTCCAGAGGATCCCTCTGCACTGAGGATCGGGGACCAGGGAACCAGGCGGGGAGCCACTTCAGATGCAGTAATTCGAGCAGTCGATAACATTAGCGTGAGTTCGCATGCTAGGAAGAAAACAGATTTGTGGTAGCTTGAAGCTTGCGTCTCCAGAGTTTTTGAAAGCTTGAAGGCAGGAGGATGAAGCTTCCAGACCAGCTCTGTTTCTGATTTGAGCCCTGAGTGAGCGGTGACCATCCCTGAGGTGGCAAGAACACAGGGAAGTCAATTGCATGGCAGTGGGGAGGGCTGGAGATACGCTGCTGCACAGGGCAGGGCTGGCGGCAGCTTGGTGGCATCTGAGTGGAGGTGTCCTCTAGAGCAGGGAGGAGCTCTCTGGCAGGTAAATGTTATGACAGTTGACGCTGTAAGAGGGGTCACATTGCTGTGGGAACCTGGAACAAGAGGCCAAGACAGTCCTGAAGAGAACCTCATGGGAGGGCGAGTTTCAGGGGTGGGTAGGCTGGGCTTACAAGAGAGACTCAGAACGGAGGAGGTCAGGAAAAATGAGAGTGGTTTTAGAAATCTGAGAGAGTGCTGGAGGCAGGACACTGGGCAGGCGCGGGTACTCCTGAGCAGAATGAGACAGGGAGCAGGTTGATGACCTTGGTGAGTGCATCTAATGGGATTAGTGAAAACAGAATTGTTGACTGGGGAGCTGAAGAGATCCAGACACAAACAGGATGTGAGCGGTATGGTGGTGACAGGAAGGAAGCGGAGCAGCCAGCAGCTCAGCCGGCTCTGAGAGCAGGAAGCAGGCTGGTTAGGAAGGGTGTGTGTGTATTTTGAAAACAGCAGGGTCTTGATTGTACTTGAGTGCTAGGAGGAAGAATGTCATCAGTTCGTCAAGATCAGGGCAGTGGGATGGCGTCAGCCCCGTGGGCGCCACTTCATGTTCTAGCTGCCTCACTGCTGATCCAGGGCCCTGCAGTGCTCCTGGGACAACAGCAGAAGATGGCACAAGTGCTGGGGCTCCTGCCTCCACGAGGCCCAGCCCTGGCCGTTGCTGCCACCTGCGGAGTGAACGTGCCCGTGGAACAGCTTTCCCTGTCTTGCCCTCATCCTCTCCCTGTTACTCTGCCTTTTGAATGAATAAATAGACCAACATATGTATTTTTAAAAGACTGTGTGTGAGGAAGCTGACTTAATGAATGGAAGTTGGTATTTCCTCACTTCTTTTCTTTAGGAAGTGGCTGGAATCATCCATTCAGGAGTAGAGAATTGCAAACACCAAAAAACGATTTGGTCTGGCCCTGCCAAGGCAACCCCGTGCAGGAGTTGAAATTCAATAAATCTGTAGCAGGTTCATTTTAAAGTTAATGTTACATGGCCCATAAATGATGATAGACACATGCAGATGGTCCTTGGGCAAAAGTGGTTCCCCACCTCTAAACTGCAAATAAGGTGGGGTTGAAGATTGAAAAGCAGGGGGGAACAATTTGAAATAGGTATTTTAGAAATTAGAGAAAATAGGAGATGAGGAAATGGTAGGACTTTTTCACTGGCTTAGGTTGCAGGCGTAGAACTTAAAAAAGCAGCACCCGTGTGCACCGTTCTGTTCTTCTGTGTGGTAAGCTGCTCACAGCCTCAGAAGGAAGACAACAGTAGTTTAGCCCATGCCGTTCTGTTTCAGGTTGGCATGTCAGGATCGCGTGGGGCAAGGATGTTGGCATGGTAATGAACTGTGGAATGTAAGATGAAGAAGTAACGCAAGAAAGGGTGCAGGGAGAGAAGAAAGTGCTAGCGAAGGCCTGGGGTCCTTGAGTGCAAAGAGTGAGTGAGACCAACTCGGTGTGAGAGACAGTCTAAATAAAACCTGTGTGAAGCCGGAGAATGCTGACCAAGTCACTTCTCAAGGTGTGCGGCAGAATGACGCTGCCGTGAAAGGCAGCAGGGCTAGCTAGTGAGAAGAGCAAGTTTGTAGGAAAGGAAACTTGGACTTTCACTGCTTTGAGTTTATGTATCTGTGGAGCATTCATATTAAGATCTTCAAGAGACGTGAAAATATAGGAGAGAGGCTAGGGCTAGAAGCAGAATTGGTAGCTTTGCATTGACTCCCTGATTTTCCCAAGCGATGTAAAGTGATGAGGTCATGTCAGGTACGTCTGAGGAGTGGAAGGAGGGCAGCAGAGGAGGGCTGTTGGCAGGGTTGAACAGTTGTGAAAAGACGAAAGAGAGTGGGGCTGGCACAGTGGTATAGCATGCTAATCCTCTGCCTGCAAGCACTTTATTATTTATATGCATAGGTAAATATTAAATAAAATTTCTGTATGGCAGATTTAAATACCTGCCTTTAGTTCTTTCTCTTTCTCCTCAGAAAGAGAAAGGGTGGTTCACTAACTGCATACGCAAGTTTAAAGATAGCGTGGCTGTTCAGTATCCAGATGGCAGTGTGTGCGTGAGTGTTGGACATTTGGGTACACTAATAAGCCTAAGTGTATTCATTGGTACTGTGACCCTGTGAAATTTGTATTTATTCTTGTTTGCGGTTCCTAGTGTGTAACTCCTAAAAGGCTTGGTGTTTGCAGAGCAGTTAAGTGTCTTTCTGCATGCTGATAAGCTGACCGATGGCACAGCTGCTGGGTAGCCTTCGAATGGTTGGTGGGGGGACCATCTGACTAGTGGTGAAAGGGCTGGAACCTTTAGTCCAGGGAGTAGGGGACACCTAAAGACTCACCTGACAGCCTGACGGACAGTGACCTGTTCTGTCGTGCCTGCGTGATGCAGTTGCTGCATGGCGTGTGTGCTGGAGCTCCCATACAGACACGAAAGGACTGGCTTCAGGAACTGCCAGGTAGCTGGCCACATGCAGACTCCTGCAGGGCGGAACTGGAAAGGGGGAGCGTGGAAACTTTCCCCGCATCTTGACCCTCATATCGCTTCCATCTGGCATGTTCATCTGATTGTTTATAATGTCCTTTATGATTATTGGGTGAATGTTTGCCTGAGTTGTGTGAGCTACCCTGAGTAAACACGGGGTGGTAAAGTGGGACATCCTACTGACAGCTAGTCAGTGCAAAGCACAGGCGCACAGAACCTGAGCTGCGCCTGGCCTCTGTGGAGCGGACCAGCTGAGGGGACAGAGCCCGCAGAGCAAGGACTGCTGCTTTCTCCCGGCAGTGGAGAAGGAATGAATGTGTTGGGCAGCGGGCTGTGTCTGCTGAACACTGCTGCAGACTGAGCTGGCCGTGGGCTCCGCACGTCGTGGCGAGCAGAGCTCATGGAAGTACTGTGTGGTGCAGGAGTGAACTTGGTGAGACAGCTGGCTTTTCCTGCTTCCTCAACTGTACCTGAAGGGGCGTTCAGTAACTTCAAACTACAACACAGTGACGTGCCCTAAGGGTTTAAAAAGATCCATGAGTGAACATGCCAAGAGAATGCATGGAGCAAGTGACAAAGGCAGAGGCCTACAGAAACACAGCACCCTAGAAACACTCAGCATGAAAACAAATGGTCTTAGTAACATTCAGGGCCCAAGTAATAAGTGCTATGATTGTCCAGGGCCTTGCCTGGTAGCAGTGGTTAAGGTCCTCGCCTTGCACACCCGGGATCCCATACGGGCGCCGGTTCTAATCCCAGCAGCCCCGCTTCCCATCCAGCTCCCTGCTTGTGGCCTGGGAAAGCAGTCAAGGAAGGCCTAAAGCCTTGGGACCCTGCACCCGTGTGGGAGACCCAAAAGAGGCTCCCGGCTCCTGGCTTCAGATAGGCTCAGTCCCAACTGCTGTAACCACTTGGGGAATGAATCATTGGACGGAAGATCTTCCTCTCTGTCTCTCTCCCTCTCTGTATATCTGACTTTACAATAAAAAATAAATGAAAAAATTTTTAAAAATTGACTATTACATTGTATCAAACATAGCCAGAACAAGGCTACTAATTTGTTTTATAAGCATAAACATTATTTTTAAAGACGTGCTGCCAAAAACCCACTATTCCAACCCTTACTGTCGCCTTCATCTCGCACTGACCCTCTAGAGAGCCACTCAGAAGTCCCCAATCCAGCTGCCTGTTGGGTCATTCTTTGAACCTCTCTCCAATGTTTTGTTTTGTTTTGTTTTGATTTGTTTTGTTTTTAATTTATTTATCTGAAAGATTTTACAGTTGTGGGGATGAGAGAGAGGTAGGTCGGTCTTCTGTTTGCTGGTTCACTCCTCAAATGACCACAGTGGCCGGGGTCGAGCCGGTCTAGAGCCAGAAGCTTCCTCCAGATTTTCTACATGGGTGCAGGAGCCCCAAGGACTGGGGCTGTCTTCGGCCCCCTTCCCGGGCCATAAGGGAGGGCTGTAGTCAAGTGGGGTAGCCGGAACTGAAACTGACGCCCATATGGGATGCCAGTGCCGGCCCCCTTTTATTTATTTTAGTTTCTGGTCTTTGTTTTTTGCTGCTCCATTGGTGGTAAGGAAAGATTTTTGATGGGTCAGGCTTTATCCTGAGGGGACAGCTTGAAAAGATCTAGAGCATAAATTGAAGCTTTTTGTGTGGTTGGTATAAAGTCATAGCTGGATAATTAAGCTTTCCATTAATTTTGCAAGTCTTTAACTTAGCTTTGTTGTATTTGGTTATCATAGTCAAATGGAAATGCTGCTTTTCTCCGTCTTGCCAAGCTTTCAGATTCTGAAACAACGTAATTTACTCTAATTAAAATTTTTTTTCTCTGCCTGGGAACAGATGCAGTTAATTATTGAAAGCTGTTTGTTGTAAAACAGTTTTCTTCTAGCATCTACCTATCAGTTTTTGAATGTTCTAATCATAATTATATTGCTGGCAAGATAAAATTGCAGTAAATATATATGGAATGAGCACGAATGATTCTTTGTAGTTTACATCTGGGATATTTCTCATTAACTATTTCTAGTTTGTGGCTTTAGGGGGTGTCTGGTGGTGATTGAATGTGGTTAACATTCTCCTAACAGTTTGAGAAACTTACTAGTGAAAAACTACAAAAAGTTGTTTTTAGAACATGTCAGGCACTTGAATCTTGCTTTAAGAGTCTGAGTTATTTTGTATGGCCAAATTTTATTTATTTGTCTAAAGTTAGTTTTTGCGTGGGTGATGATTTAAACTAACATGTAGTAAATTTTACACATATGAATTGCTTTATCTCTTTTCCCGGCTGGAACTGGGCCCGAGTTGAGAGCAGCATAAGGGTTCCAGATCTGGCATGTGGCTGTCTTCCTTCGTCCCCCTTGTCGCAGCTTAGTTACAGGCGGCCAGGTCCCAGTGTGCTGCAGGTCTGTCTGTCTGAACTACAGGCCCTGGGGGGAACCAGCTGCTCGCTGCTGCGCGGTGCACAGACCCCAGCGTAACACCTGGCGCAGGGATTCTAGTGGATGCTCAGCAACTGAGAGTGAGCCGGCCAGCCTCTGTGACTCCTGTCTTGTGTTGGTCACAGCTGCCCACCTAACTGTGGGTCCTCTGCTCTTCATGGGCTGCCCACCATGATTCTGTTCAGACTGCTGTTGCTGGGCCCCTCTGTTGTGAGTAAAGAGAGGCCCTTCTTTGCCGTGGTTCTTGGAGCTGAAAGGGAAATACACACCTTTTTAAACCCCCTTTGGTTTCCAGCAAGATAAGAAAATTAACCATAGGGTTCAAAAAGTTTGTTGAAAGTATGTATTAAAAGTATCTATGAGTCCAGTTTTTTTTTTTGCACCAAGATGTTTATTTAATTTCATTGAGCTTTCCATATTTTTTGAAGTTCTGGTATGCTGAGTGTTCCTTCTCCCTTTTGAGGCTTGTTTTTGCCTCCCCTGCTTCTCGCCCTTGCAGCCCTTGCAGCCCTTGCAGCCCTTGCAGCCCTTGCAGCCTCTGCGTGTGCTTCACATCCGGAAGTTGCTGTTTCAGAGGTCAGGCTGTCCACAGAGACAGTACTTCGGCCTCTGCCGCTTGTCAGGCAGGAAGGAGGCTTGCTAACCAGCTTAGGGACCTGCTCTTGCACTAGACACTGTGACTGTTAATTACTAAGGAATCAAGTTTGCTCAGTCTGTCGCAGCTGTTAAGGTTTCAGTACTCTAGCACTTTCATGTTCACTCAAAAGGATAGATTTTAATTTTAAACTGTGGATATCTTTTAAAACATTATTTGCAATAATCTGCTTTCAGTTTTTAAGTGAATTAAGAGTGTTTTAATAAAGCCATTGACTTCTGGTTTGGGGAAGCTGTTTATGCTAATAAGTTTTTAAAAATGATTATTTAAGTATGACTTGCTAACCAATGTTAAGTTTTTTTTTTCTTTTTCACTGTTTTTAGTGATCTTTTAACATGATCTTAGCAGCCTGTGTTAACTACCCAAACAGAGGATAAGGACTTCGATGATCAGACAAGCTCATATTGTTAACCATGTCTTCTTCTGTTTTGCAGCTTCTTGGTGGACATTTGGATGAAGCCATTACATTAATTGCTTGCCATCATGAGCAGAAGCAAGCGTGACAACAATTTTTATAGTGTAGAGATTGGGGATTCTACATTCACTGTCCTGAAGAGGTATCAGAATCTAAAACCAATAGGTTCGGGAGCTCAAGGAATAGTTTGGTAAGTTTTCACTTGTAAAATTAGGCCTTAGTCCTCTTTTGATGCCTTGGTAATTCAAACCTTGGTAAATAAACTTGCCTCAGAGCATTAAGTTAAAATGATAAAAATTGAGTGAAAGCTATAAACATGGCAACTTATTTTTATTTTTTATAAGCCATAAATATAAGCCAGGACTAACCATCCCTAAGTGTAAACTGTGATTAAATTCTTGGTCATAGGACATATAGAGACAGATAAATGTATCAAGAAAGGATAAGTGGCATGCTTGTTAATTCCATAATACATCTATTCCCATAACTGTGCAAGAAGTCTCACTTCATCATCACTTTCATGCTATAATGAAGCGGAAATTTCAGAAATCTTAATATACCCTAGGTAATAACAGAGCTAATATCCTCTCTCCAAATATGTTTCAAAACTTAAGTGTACCTTAAATTTATTTTATAAGCTAATTTGTACAAGAGGCCCAGGCTTTGTATAATTCTTTTGAAGGTGAAATGTAGACCACTCCTGGGGAGACTTCTAATGGTTCTAAGACATTAGGTTAGAAAATAGGTTAGTCTTTGGGATAATTAAAGCCACACTGAAGCATAATAATATCTTTTTAAAAATATACTTATTTATTTTTATTGGGAAGGAAGATTTATAGAGAGAAGGAGATAGAAAAAGATCTTCTGTTGGTTCACTCCTCAGGTGTCTGCAACAGCTAGGGTGGGACCAAGCTGATCTGAATCAAAGAGCGTCTTCTGGGTCTCCTACTCAGGTGAGGGTCCCAAGGATTTGGGATGTCCTCTACTGCTTTCCCAGAGCACAAGCAGGGAGCTGGATGGGAAGTAGCGCGACCTGGACATGAACCAGGGCCCACATGGGATCCTCGCACATGCCAGGGGAGGATTTAGCCACTAGACTACTGCACTGGGCCCATATTAAAGTTTTAGGGTCTGCTTTAAAAATCATGAGTGTTTAGGATTTAGCACATCTGCCAGGCCTCAAAGATTCTTGTGCATTTGCACCAAGAAATATGCATAGCGCTGTTCTTTGCAGCACTGTTTCTTTATGATAGCAAAAATGGAAGCAGCATCAGGCCTATCAACAGAAGAAAAATTTGATTTGGTAGGGATCTAATATGTGTGGAAATAGAACATAATATTTAAAATGAGCTTTAGTTGTGTTTATCAGCAAAGGCTAATCTCAGAAATGTTCAGTTAGGTTTAAAAACAAGCTGTTGATTTTATTTGTACAAACACACGCATATGTGCACATTGTTATACCATTTGTATGTAATATAAAATGTGCCAAACAATGCAACATATTTGTGGATATACACGTATGAGGAAAGGTCAAGGTAGGCACCCAAACAAGAGTGGGGGTATTGCTTACCTCTGGCAGAAAAAAATGCAAGTTGACTTTTTAAAATTTGTTTGGTAATTCATATTAGGGTAAAATGTTTAGATCTGTAAGTTTTGTATAACAAACACTGGTATTACTTCTTTTGTATTCTTGAAACAGTATTAAAAACTAAAAAGTGGCAGAGATTTTATGAGCTGTTGGCTGACTGTGTACGGTTGTAACTAAATACGTTGAACCAACCTCAGGTTTGATTTTTGGAGACTTACTCTCTGATGGTCTCTTGGTTTAGATTTTACCTCCGTGATTTACCAACCTTGTGACTTGTGGCAAATTTTTGCTTCTAAGACTATTTTCTCACTTAACATACAAACTTCTAAGGTTATCTTATTTTAAAAATAATAGAGTTTTGAAATTTCAACAAAGAATCAAGATGGCAGAATTGGATAAGGACACGTTTAGACAGACAGAGAAACATTAGCTAGTGTGAAGCAGAGAGGGCACATTCCTGGAAATAGGAGAGGACAGAATGACAGCAGAGGGGCACCTGGAGACTGACAGACACAGTCTGGTGTGGTGTTGCAGTGACTGATACCCCAATGGCATTCATTAAGTGACAGCAGTGAATGGTGAATGACACCAGCAACAAGGTGGGAAGGGATGTTCACTGGGAGTCAGGAGATAAACCCAGACAAAGAATTGCCCATCCTGCTGATGTGTTTGATTTGACCAGGAGCAGAGACAGAGCAGCAGGTCCCAGACAGGTAGTATAGGAACAGGGTGGATTTCACAGCCTACTCTGCCCTCGAGAGCCGAATGGGATACCATTTTGTATAGAGAGGCAAAGGCTGTTGGATAGAACTGCACATGCACTGGGCTGTGAGTGAACTCATTTCTGACTCAGTGAACTGCAACAGCATGGCATTCTATAGATTCCACCCAAGATAGGCCCAAGTAGCCCTCAGACCTGAAAGCGCAGATCAAGAACTCTAGTTGTGGTGCCATTTTGTACAATGTGGAAAAACTTTAAGACTGCAGAGACAACATTGAGCTGCACATGCACTGAACTGGATGCAGACTCACTGAGCTCAGTGCATTGCACTGGTCCCACAGGAAAATAACGCCGACTTTGGCATTATTTAGGTTGAAATAGGTCCGTGTGGCCGTCAGATCTAACAGCCAAACAGGCTCTGGCAAGATCAGCACCACCAACAATCTAGTATCTCCCTTATCCTGGGACCTGCTCTAACAAGAAGTGGGAGAAAGGTTGTATAGACAATGGTGCAGCCTCAGCACAATAGCACAGAAGCTGGGGCAATGCAGCTTGTAGTATAGGAACAGGTAATCTAACATAAGAGACCTTGGTGGAAATCTAACATAAGAACCCAGACCTGGAAGTCGCTGGAAGGAGTGGCACGAGTGATGCAAGCAAAGAGCCGTGTGCCAACCCCAGTAAGTAAAATCGAATTGCAGACCTGTGGGTGACACAGCTTAGAAACCTGTTGTTCTAAAGAGAAGAATCTGGTAACCAGAAGCACAATGACCAAGAGCAAAAGGAGAGACAAAAGCACAATGAATGTTACTGAAGACTCACCTGAAAATGAAGCAAATGCCTTTGCCAACCTCAAAGTCAGCAGAAGAATACATCAAGATAACGGGAGATACGAAATTCAAAACATTTGTTATAAAGCTTCTTATCAACACATAGAACAGGAGTTAAATAAATTTAAGGAACTTGTCACACAGGAAATGAATCAAATGAAAGCTGACATATCAGAAATGAAGAACACAGTGGAGTAGATTAAAAGCACAGTGGAGAGTTGCCAAAATAGAATGAAGCAAGCAGAAGAAAGAATCTCAGAATTGAAAGACATTTCCTGTCACCAGGAGGAAACAAAGAAAAGCTGGGAGCAGAGCTGGGTCAAGCTAAAACAAATTATTCAAGAATTTAAAGACACTATTAAGAGGTCTAATATAAACGTTGTGGCAGTCCCAGAAGGTGCAGAAAGAAAAGCTGGGATTAAAGGTGTAGTTAATGAAATAATAAGGGAAATTTTCCCCAATCTAGAGAATTGGGAAACAAGATCTAGGAGGGGCACAGAACTCCCAACAGGCTTGACCAAAAGCGATCTTCACCACGACACGTGATAGTCAAGCTCTCTTCAATCAAACATAAGGAAAAGATCCCTAGATGTGCATGTGAAAAAAAATCAATTGACAAATAAAGGAATGTCAATTAAAATCACAGGAGATCTCTGACAAGACACTCTAGAGGCCAGAAGAGAATGGAGTGACATATTCCAGATTCTAAAAGCAAAAAAAGTTGGCCCAGGATAACATACCCAGCAAAGCTTTCCTATGTCTTTGAAAATGAAATAAAGGGGCCCGGTGGTATGGCCTAGCGGCTAAAGTCCTCACCTTGAACGTGCCGGGATCCCATACAGGCGCCGGTTCTAATCCCGGCAGTTCCGCTTTCCATCCAGCTCCCTGCTTGTGGCCTGGGAAAGCAGTCCAGGACGGCCCAAGGCCTTGGGACTCTGTACCCATGTGGGATACCCGGAAGAAGTTCCTGAATCCTGGCTTCGGATCGGCATAGCATTGGTTGTTGTGCTCACTTGGGGAGTGAATCATCGGATAGAAGATCTTCCTCTCTGTCTTTCCTCTTCTCTGTATATCTGACTTTCCAATAAATAAATAAATCTTTTTTAAAAAATGAAATAAAATTCTTCCACAATCAAAAAAAGTTAAAAGAATATGCCTCTTCTAAACCTGCCCTATGAATGACGCTTAAAGCTGTTCTCTGGACAGAGAAGAGGAATAGCACCCACCCAAACCAAAGGCAAACGCAAAGAATGTCCCAGTAAAATAACAACAGAAGACTAAATCAGTGAACATCCCATTGTTAAAATGACAGGACCAAATTACCCCCCTTTCATATTAACTGTGAATGTAAATGGATTAGTCTCATCAATCAAGCATCATAGATTAGTAGATTGGATTTAAAAAAAACCACATATTTGTTGCCTGCAGAAGACACATCTCAAAACAAAAATCAGCAGAAACTATATCTCATGGATTTGCGTGTTTTTTTTAAAATTTCATTTCATTTCTTCAAAACACTTTCTTTTTCATTAAATTCTTCACTGACTCATAGGTCTTATAATAGCATCATTTTCTTCAAGGTCCTTGATTTTCATTTTTCAGTGACACATTAGTCATTCAGTAGCATGTTATTTAACTTCATGGTGATGTTCTAATTTTTCTTTTCTTCCTGTTGTTGATTCTGTTTTGTAGCTTTTCATTTAAGGGGATGTATAGTAACTGCGTAATGGAGACTGTCATATTCAGTGTCATGTTATTTAACTTCATGGCATTGTAAATTTCTATTTTTCTTCCTGTTGTTGATTTTGTATTGTGGCTTTTCATTTAGTGGATGTATAGTAACTGTGTAACGGAGACTATCATATGCAGATGTGAGCAGTATGCATCTCTATTTCCAGATCAAAAATGGACTTCCAATGAAACTGTTAACTGTATCTTGATGATAGGATGCTGAACTCTCTGCCATTGTCCATGTGTGCAATGATGGACACATGACTGTTTATGAAGACCTATTGTATAGTATATAGGGGAAGTCAGTGGAGGGGCGGGAGAGGGAACTTGGGGAGAGTGTAAGGGAAATCCCAGGGCCTATGGAACTGTATCATGAAATGATAATAATTTTAACATTTCGAAAAAGTGGAGTTTTAAAATACATGAATATTTCTGTCACCTTTTATCTTCATATTAGTGCACCTTGAAAAAAATTATTTAGAACATTGATTTGAAAGGGAGAGTGGCACAAAGGGGTGGTGGGAGGGGCAGAAAGAGACCTTCTACCAACTGGTCATTCCCCAAATGGTCACAACAGCCAGGGCTGGGCCAGGCTGGAGCCAGGAGCTGCATCCAGGTCTCACGTGGGTGCAGGGGCCCAAGCAGGTGCATCATCTGCTTCTGCTTTCCCTGGTGTGTTAGAGGGAGCTGGTTGGAAGGAAGGCATTCAGGACTGGACCCAGTGTTCTGATGGTAGATGCTTTTGCTTCAGGCACAATACTGGCTCCACGTTGTACATTTTGTAGCTATTTTTGAAAATTGCATTAGAAGGACTTTAATTCATTTTAATAAGCCCCTGTCCTAAGGAGTAAATATCTTCAAATTTTGCCTGAAGTAGTGATTTCTGTAAAAGTTTAGACAACTGTTAGGTAGACAACTATTTATACAAAAATTTTGAAACTGATTGTTATGTTACTCATACTATCAACTGAAGAAATCAAACTTTATTTGGGGCCTCTGAGCACTCAAGTAGTTATGAATTATGCAGATTTAAGAATTTGAAATCTGGTTTCCTTGTACATAAAATGGTGGAATCTGCTTGTATACCTTTGAACCTTCAGTGTTTAAAATATTTCTTATATTATGCAGATAAAGAATAAGCATGAATTGAATACGCAAAGATAAAATATCTAATTGTTGCATGATCCATATTTGCTCTCTTTTTTTAATTTGAGCAAGACATGTCTTAATGTGGCATTTTGAAATAAAGATTATTTATGTATTTTGATTTGTTTATGCGTTTGTGTATATGGCAGTAGTTTCCAGGGTATGGAATGTATAGATCTGTCCATTTATGCAGTATCAGTTGCTTGTTCTACACTATATTTGGTGTAAGATGAGAACATATCATTTATCAGTAACAACTGGTTTTACAAAGATTACATAAATAGGGACAGTTCTTTGTTGGTTCAGTGAAAAGCATGATTTCATGTCTTAATCTTCAGTTCTTGGCTTTGCTTTTAATTTTCTGGCTAACTTAAGCAAATTACTCAACTAGTGGTCCTGTGTTAGCACTGGCCAGTCTCAGTGATGGTGAACGTCTGTCAGTCATCAAATTCAGTAATTTAAAGACATTTTGCCTTATTTGTGCTGCATATTCTCTGACCTGTTTACATGTAGAACACCATTTGGTCATTGTTACAGGGTAGAAGAAGATAAGACTACTGAGTATGGTGTTCTATGCCCCAGTTATGAAGCAGTTTCAGAGATCATGAAATCTGCCATTCATGTTTATACCTTGACTTTTTTTTATAATAAATACCTTGACTTTTAGTTGCTACTCCAAAATACATTTTAAGGACTGCACATTTCATGAATTATAAAATATTTTATCCATACCTGTATATATACCGTCCTCTTTCTATATTCATTGTCTTATGTCCCAAGAATATAGGTCATGTGTTTAGATAGATAGTTTCAGTCAGCATTTTCAGTAGAGTTCATGACCATGTTTATGTTGCTTTTCCTCGATGTAAATGCAGGATGAAAGATTCATTTGTACTTTGCAGTGGATCTGAGTACTCAGTATTTGTGCTGTGGGTGCTCACTGCATGTTAGGTGGATCTGGAGGGACACAGAATAAACGAGCAGGGTTTGTCTTCGCGGTCTGTTAACGTCTTCAGGAATCATTGCTGTACATTGTTTCCGTGAGCTGTAACAGCACAGTGTCACATAGATAGGAAAGCAGTCTGTCTTGGGAGAAAATGAGGAATCTGCATGAAGTGTTTATTCAGTGTTTACAGATCTTAAGTTTGTTGTGTTTTGTTCCGGGTTTCCTATTACAGTGCAGCTTATGATGCCATTCTTGAAAGAAATGTTGCCATCAAGAAGCTGAGCCGGCCGTTTCAGAATCAAACCCATGCTAAGAGAGCCTACAGGGAGTTGGTTCTTATGAAGTGTGTTAATCACAAAAATGTAAGTGAACATTTTACATTACGTTCAGGTGATAGCAATATTATTTATGGCTATCAGAGACCATTTAAATAGCGAGACTTCAGATTATTCTTCTGGATTGAAACATTGCATAAAGGGTATTTAATATATCTACAATGTAGTTTTTTTTGTTAAATTTATTAAATGATATTAAAAGAAAGTTCTGAAATTTAGGTTGTGCAATTTTCTGACACTAATTTAAAGGAAGAGTTTTAAGGAGGTAAGTTTTAGAAATTATTTTATTGGAGCTGGATTCATCTAGTTTGTAGTTTTTTAAAGGTTTATTTATATATTTGGAAAGCAGAGTTAGAAAGAGAGAACTGTCTGCTGGTTCACTCTCCTAATGGGTGCGATGGTTGGAACTTGGCCTGCCTGAAGCCAGGAGCTAGGAGCTAGGAGCCTGTTCCAGATCTTCCTTGGGGGAACAGGGGTCTGAGGCCTTGGGCATTCCTTTAGCACTCAGATCCATTAGCAGGGAACTGGATAGGAAGTGGAGCAGCAGGTACTCGAACTGACATCCATGTGGGATGCCAGTGCCACAGGCGGTGGCTTTACCCATATGTCACAGCACCAACCCCTAGTTTGTTTTTCACTAGGCTGACATTTCAGAAATACTGTAGCCTTGTGAATGGAGATGGAATTGTTCCCCTTTTAGTTTGATATTGGGACTTTGTTTAATCATACTGAACGTGAAATTCAGTTCACTTTTTCTTGATGGCAATGCTCCCCCATCACTTTAGATGGAGAACAGTGCAGGTGAAGCAGCATGACAGATGTTTTTAAATATTTGAAGGGAATTGTAAAGACATTTCTAGATAAATTTTCTAGTGATTATAACGACTTAACATAGCATTTTTGTTCATTTTCAGGACAGGCTTTTTTTTTTACGCTTACATTTAAGTATGTGAATACCTTTGTAGTTATGTTAATGGAATGATTTCTGCAGATGTAGGGAAAATAACCTGAGAGTGAATTATGCCAGGGGCAGTTGTGTCAAGCATAAAACGAAAAGATTCTGGCGGGAGGCATTTATGGTGTTTGTCCCAAGTAAATTATAAAATATGGTTCTTTCTAACATTAGCCTCTGTGTAATGGTTACTGATGTTGACATGAAGCGGAAGAAATCCATAAAATTAACCTGTAGAGACTGAACCAGGGGAGGGTGAGCTTAAAGTGTTGTTTGGAAGTTAGAAATAAAGCGCAAACAATCATAAAGGGTTTAGAAGTTAGTTGTCACATAATAGTGGCTGCACGTCTCCGGGAGATTTCTATGAACTTTATTAAACTGGGAAGACTTTGGGGAAAAATAAACCTAAAGATGCAGTAAATTGTTCACAGTAAAGAGAATTCCAGAGAGGAAGAGTTGCACGCACATGGCCCAGAGACATGCAAATGTTAGTCAGTGTAGGAAGAATTTGTGGAGTCCATTCTTGTTCCAGGTAGGAGCCAGATACACTGCTTAGCAGCATTTTGCCAGTGCAGAGTCTCTTCTGCTTCCATAGCCGTGGATCCAGGGTCATGACCATTGCTGTGGTGGCATTGCTTGGTTTTTCCTAAGGGAGAGCTGTCCCTACCTCCCCAGCATGGTTGACTACAAATAAAAATGGTTACATGGATGAAGTGGAGCCTGTGGGTAACATAGCTGGCACAAGGCACGTAAGCAGTGCTCCTGACACTTGGAAGAGTGCTGGATGCTGAGAACATTTGTTCAGTGAATGAAAGAAACTGTGTGTGAGGAAACTAGGATAGGAATGTTTGTTACCTGAATTTTTTTCCTACTTAATGAGTGGATTTTTCCAGAGTAGATTGCCTTTTGAACAGTTCCACATCTGCCTGGGTCATCTCTTCGTTGGCCTAAACATCACCTGTTTTTCCTACCACCTTTAGCAGTGGTTTAGGGTTTCCTTTTTGAGCCTGGTGGCTTCTCTCAGGGCGCACATGGTCCTGTGTCAGATGGAGTCCTCTATCCGTAGCTGAGGCATGCTGCCTCCTCAGTTGTGGGCATTTGAATCCTGTTTGCAAATCTGTTTGACTCGCGTTGCCTAAGCAGGGGATTCCTTGTCATGGGACTGCTAACTGAGCATAGTTAAATAACCAGTTTCTAAATGACCAGGCTTTATTATTATCTTTTAATTTTGGAGAATTAATTTATGGCACTTATTTCCATCTGTTGACAAGGTTTTTTAAAGAGTGTTTTTTAGAATGGTTTTAGGTTCACAGAAACATTGATGGGCAGATAGAGTCCCCGTTATGCCGTGCTCCCCAGCACTCACAGGATCTCCCAGGCCGCCAGAGTGGCGCATTTGTTAGAACTGATCCTCACTGACGCATCATCATTCAGAGTCTGTGCTTGTGTTATGGTTTATTTTTGTGGTTTTTTTTTTTGTTGTTGTTGTTTTGTTTTGTTAAAGATCGATTCCATTTTCATTTGAAAGAGTTACAGAGAAAAGAGACACAGAAAGTGAGGTCTTCCACCCCGATACACACCCCGTGTTGCGTCAGTGGATGGAGCCAGAAGCTTCTTCCAGCTGTAGGGGCACCAGTGCTTTGAGCTGTTTTCTGCTGCTTTCCCAGGCCGTTCTCAAGGAGTTGGGCCCAAAGTGGAGCAGCTGTGCCTTGTGCCAGTTTCTGTGTGGGCTGCTGGTGTGAGCAGCCGCAGCCTCACCACATGTCGCAGCGCCCGCCGCTCATACTCTCACCTTCAGAGTGCTCTCTCTCCATCTCTTCCTTCCCCAGCTGTGTATGCTTTAGTGTGTAAAATATAAGGGGGGGGGCGGGTGTTGTGGTACAGCAAGTTAAACTGCCACCTGGGACACCGCATCCCGTTGCACAGTGCCTGGTTTGAACCCTGGCTAATCTGCCATCCTGCTTCTGATGTAGTTGCCTGCTAATTTGCATCTTGGAAAGCAACAGATGATGGCCAAAGTACCTGAGTGTCTGCCACTCTTGTGGGAGACCTGGATGGAATGAAGGGCTCTCTGCCTTTCTAATAAATAAGAGTAAATAGGTGGTTAAAAAAAAATAAGAGATTTAAAGATTTTAAACTAAGGGTGTTTTTGTTAAGAAAAAAATTTCATGTATTTGCAGTTGTGAAATGAGAATAATAGGCGGCAGTTTCTGATGCTTCTGTTTGCTTTTAACACAGATAATTGGCCTTTTGAATGTTTTCACACCACAGAAATCTCTAGAAGAATTCCAAGATGTGTAAGTGTGGCAATTACAGCTTTATTATGTTAGTACATATTCTTAGATTGTTGCTGTACTCCTTAGTTGTCATCTTTTTCCACCCATGAAGTTACATAGTCATGGAGCTCATGGATGCAAATCTTTGCCAAGTGATTCAGATGGAACTAGATCACGAAAGAATGTCCTACCTTCTCTATCAGATGCTGTGTGGAATCAAGCACCTTCACTCCGCTGGAATTATTCACCGGGTTAGTAGAAAAAGCTCTCATCGTTTGTTTGAATCATTGAGGTGAAAGTCATGTAGCAGAGTGAACTGTTTTAAAGTTTACAGATCAGCCTTGGTACATTTACAGTGCTCTGTGCTACCTATATCTGATTCTGTGCTATTTTCACCCCCTGGAAGAAAAGTTCACTTCCACTTTTTATTTGGAGAGTTTAATCCATCTGTCTGTTTGAGTAATTATTAGGAAGGAAAAGGTTATTTACTGTTTGTTTCCTAAATGTATTTAATTTTTCAGTTGCCTTATGCTTTCTTTTGTGTCCATTGATTTTTTTGGTAGTAGTGTACCATTTTTCTTCTCTCGTTTTCTTTCTCGGCAATTTTCTTAGCTGCGTAATCTTGGGGATTACATTTAACCTCAAAAACTTAGAGCAATCTGTTTTGACTTATTGTTGCCTTAGCTTCATATGCCGAAGTCTGCTTGGTAGTCTAGTCTGTCTTTCCCATTTTACATTATTGCTGTCACAGGTTATGTATTTGTAAACTATGTGCCAGTTGTAATTTATAATTAGTATTTCATGCATGTGAATTAATTCATATCAGAAAAAAATAGAAGCTAAAACCATAAAGTGTGGTAATAGTGGCCTTTGTAATTACCAGGTAGTTCATCTAGCAGTACCTTTACCTCATCGTCTGCTGCCCTTTCGTCTCTGCCCGAATCCCTGCTGTCGCCTTTGTGGGCGATTGTGCGAAAGTGGCCTCCTTTGCCTTTATCTCAGACTGTCCGAGTTTGTCCTTCACGTTTGAGGGATACGTTGGAGAGATTTCACCCTTTGGCGTAGCAGGGTTTTCCCCTAGCACTCTAAGTGTGTCATTCAATCACCCGTCAGCCTCTGTGTTGTCTGGTGAGAAATCATCTGTTAAATTTGGTGAAATCTCTTGTAACTAACAAGTTACTTCTCTCTGACTGCTTTTGAGGTTCTTTTATTTCTTGTGCTTTACTGATTCGATTATGTCTTAGTGTAGATGATCTTTGTGTGTATCCCGCTTAGAATTCTTTGAGCAAATTAAATGGGTGGATTTGTTTCTTTCATCAAATTTAGAAAATTGTAAGTCATTTTTCCCCCTCTCCTCCCCCTTTGCTTTTGCAGTTCTCCTTACCCAGGGTTAGTATGCCTGGCCGTGTGTAGGGTATTCTTTTGTAAGTTTAACGCTTTCTCTTAGGTAGCATTGAATTACTCATTTCCATTACAGTATTTTAAACAATGCCCTCTGTCTAGCCTAGGGTCCCACACAGAAAATATGGCTACTGTCTTCAAGACCCGGGCCCAGCCTGAAAGGGGGTGGGGAAAGGCTGTGTAAGATGGCACATCTATTCCTACTTTTTCCCCAGCCTTTTAGATAGTGATACCGTAATTGTTACATGTACAGTTCAGTGCTATCAAATACATCGCTAATGTTTTGAAACTGTCACCACCATCAATCCCCAGACCCCTTTTCATCTTGTAAAACTGAAATTCTTAGACCTCTGAAACAGAAGCTCCAACTACTCTCTCCCCCTAATTTCTGGGAACCATCTCATAGAAGTAGAGTCACACACAGTTTGCCTTTTTGTGGCTGACATACTAACTGAATGTGCACAGGTTTATGCATTTCGTAGTATGTATGTTAGAAATGATGCTAAACCATATTTTGTTTCCCCGTTTCTCTGACAGTGGATACTTGAGTGCCTTTCACGTTTTAGCTGTTGTGAATAGTCTGCTGTGGCAAGGGCTTATAAGTATATCCTGCTGTGTTTCCGGTCATAAAATCGAGTGATTACCAGAGTTGTGCTTCTTACCTGAGAGGACTTCTGAAAGCTCATGGAGGGAGGATGGAACGAATCCACTCTAGTAGAGTGGATCAAGACATCACTGTCTCGGGCACAGCACCATAGCATAGTGGTTAAAGTCCTCGCCTTGCACATACCAGAATCCCATATGGTCGCCAGTTCTAATCCCAGCAGCCCTGCTTCCCATCCAGCTCCCTGCTTGTGGCCTGGGAAAGCAGTTGAGGGAGGCCCAAATCGTTGGAACCCTGCCCCCATGTGGGAGACCTGGAGGAAGCTCCTGGCTCCTGGCTTCGGATCGGCGGGTTCCCACTGTTGCGCTCACTTGGGGAGTGAATCATTGGATGGAAGATCTTCCTCTCTGTCTCTCCTCCTCTCTGTAAATCTGACTTTCCAATAAAAAATAAATAAATCTTTAAAACAAAAAAATCACTGTCTCATATTAGAGAACCAGTTGGAGTTCTAGCTGTTCTGCTTCTGACCTAACTCCCTGCACATGTGTGTAGTAAAGCATTGGATGATAGTTGAAGTATTTGGGTCCCTGCCACCCACATGGGAAATCTGGCTCCAGGCTTTGGCCAGGTCAGTCTCCCACCGCTGGCCAGTGCAGTCATTTGAGGAGTAAATAAGCATTTGGACAATCCGTTCTCTCTTTTTCCTCCCTCAGTCCCCCCCTCCCCCGGCTCTGTCATTCTGTATTTCAGATAAGTACTTTTTTAAAAAAATTACTTATTTTTACTTGAAAGACAGATTTATAGATAGAGGGAGAGAAAGAGCTCTTTCATCCATGGATTTACTCCCCAAATGGCCAAACAGCCAGACCTGAGCTGATCCAAAGGCCTCTTCCAGGTCTCCCACGTGGGTGCAGGGACCCAAGGACTTGGGCCATCCTCCACTGCTTTCCCAGGCCACAAGCAGAGAGCTGGATGGAAGGTGGGGAAGCCAAGACACAAACTGGTGCCCATATGGATCCTGGCATCACAGTGCAGAGGATTAGCCAGCTATGCCACTACACCAGCCCCCTAATGGAGCTGTAAGCAGCGTAATGTGAATTTCTTTAAGTGGAAGAGTTATAGCTCTTTTATCTTTGTGATCCATTACTCAGAATCTGCTTGAGGTAGAGCTGATAAAGGTCTGGATTTTGTTTGCTTTGAAAATTATTTAGTTTTGGGCCCGGCGCGGTGGCGCAAGTGGTTAAAGGTCCTCGCCTTGCACGCCCGGGATCCCATATGGGCGCCGGTTCTAATCCCGGCAGCCCCGCTTCCCTTCCAGCTCCCTGCCTGTGGCCCGGGAAAGCAGTAGAGGACGGCCCAAAGCTTTGGGAACCTGCACCCGCGTGGGAGACCCGGAAGAGGCTCCTGGCTTCGGATCGGCGTAGTATCGGCCCGTTGCGCTCACTTGGGGAGTGAATCATCGGACGGAAGATCTTCCTCTCTGTCTCTCCTCTCTGTATATCCGCCTTTCCAATGAAAAAATAATAAAAAATAAATCTTTAAAAAAAAAAAAAAAAAGAAAATTATTTAGTTTTACTGATGTCAGATCTGTCAAATGCAAACTTTCCAATTTAATGAGAATACAGGCCAGGTAGACCAGAAAGAAAGGAACGGTAGATGACAGATGATAGTTGGCATCCAGTCTTAGGGCTGGTTTGGAGTGCACAGTTGGTGGCCTGTCTGCTGTGCTGGTCTGAGATGGTCCAGTTAGTAAAATAAGCTGACCTTTTGTCTTCCCGGGTTTCAGAGCAAGTCAGGTTGGGGGTGAGTTTCTGTATGGTCACTCAAAAACCCGCTTTGAATGCATAGCACTGCAGTGTTCCGATGGCTGCTGATCGCTACATCAGGGAGAGAAAGCTTAGGGTGGAGGGGGTGGGCGGCGAGTACACTGGCTTTGCTGCTCCTGAGCCTAGAAGCCACACACACTTCTGCTTGGGGTCCATCGGCAGAACCAGCTTCTAGAACTTGCCTGATTATGAGGGAGTTGAGAAATGGGGAGCAGCAGATGAGAACAGTTGGGAACATTGGGCTTTCAGACATTGCTGCCTTCTGTAGGCAGACATTCCACTCTGCATTCTGTACCTCATGAGGAGAGATGAGGCAGAGTCCTGTTTCATCAAGCCTTTAGTCCCGAGTAATGCATAGTAGAGACACATCAGGTCTGGACATTGCTGATTTTGATCCAGGAACATAGGAAATCGATTTTGGAGTGACCACAAATGGGCCACTCCATGCTGCTCTCACACGCCTTAGATCGGATGGTCGGTAGGATGGATCAGTGTAACCCCCACAGCTCCCATTTGAAACCTGAATCACGCGCTCAGTGATGAGTTGTGAGTGCTGTGCGATTGCATCGGCAGTCCCTGTGGGTCCTGTACCAGGCTGTGAGAGATGAAGGCTTGATGAGGCCCTCAGCCGTCTCTTGGAGAGGGTCCACTGCTGTGCCTCTGGGCTACCCATTCTCCTTGGATGCCTGTGGAGGCAGTTTTGGGAATGTGGACTGCTGGAGGGCTTCTCAATTTTCTCAGCCTCCTTCCGGTTTCTCAAAGACCCTCAACCTTGCCTTTGCTGATACTTTTGGCCAAATAATTCTTTGGAGGGCCTGCCCTGATCATTGTGAGGTATTCCTCAGCATTCTTGGCTTCTATCTCTTAAATGCCAGTAGCACGCCAGTCGCGATGACCAAAAATGCTTCCTGACAGTCCCTAATATTAAGAGGAAGGCAAAGTTGCTGCACATTGAGAACTGCTTTTTAAAGTATAGAATGTCACAAATGTAACTTTTTTGGTGGTATAGCTAGCTTTTCTCAGAAGCTTTAGAAGCAGCTTTATTAGCTTTATTAGACTTATTTTCTTTATTGGAAAGGTAGATCAGCTTTATGAAAAGGAGAAACAGAGATCTTTCGTCTGCTGGCTCACTCCCCAAATGGCTGCAGTGGCCATAGCTGAGCCAGTCTGAAGCCAGGAGCCTCTTCCAGCTCTCCCATGCAGGTGCAGGGTTCCAAGGCCTTGAGCCATCCTCGACTGCTTCGCAGGCCGTTAGCAGGGAGCTGAATAGGAAATGGAGCGGGACGTGAACTGATCCGTATAAGATCCCAGCACTTGCAAGGTGAGGATTTAGCCAGTGAGCCATTGCGCTGAGCCCTAGAGTTCCTTTCAGAGTACATTTGCTAACTTAGAGTCCCTCTAGTTTTGAACTTAATGAAGACCTTATTGTGAGTCTTAAGCTTTAAGTTTTAAGCTTGAGTCTTAGTCTGTTTTAACCTTTCAGGCCGAGAGTTTTATCAATTTCAAGGTTTTATAGATTTTTTTCATATTCTAGTGTCCAGAATTGCTGTATGAAAAAATATGCATAGAAAGAAAATCCCGTGTTAATCATGTTTTTTTTTTTTTTTTTAAAGATTTATTTTTATTATATTTTATTGGAAAGGCGGATATACAGAGAGGAGAGACAGAGAGGAAGATCTTCCGTCCGATGATTCACTCCCCAAGTGAGCCGCAACGGGCCGATACTATGCCGATCCGAAGCCAGGAGCCTCTTCCGGGTCTCCCACGCGGGTGCAGGGTCCCAAAGCTTTGGGCCGTCCTCGTCTGCTTACCCAGGCCACAGGCAGGGAGCTGGAAGGGAAGCGGGGCTGCCGGGATTAGAACCGGCGCCCATATGGGATCCCGGGCGTGCAAGGCGAGGACTTAACCACTTGCGCCACCGCGCCGGGCCCAATCATGGTTTTAAAACATTTATTGTGTGAAACAATGAAATGTGAGAGAATGTGAAGCTCACCAGACTGCAGGCGTGAATGTGGCAGACTTAGCGCAACTCTTGCAGAATATTGTGCTTTTCACAAGAAAGATAAATGTCTTTTTTTAAAAAAAGATTTATTTATTTATTGGAAAGTCAGATATACAGAGAGGAGGAGAGAAAGAGAGGAAGATCTTCCATCCGATGATTCACTCCGTAAGCGGCTGCAGCAGCTGGAACTGCGCCGATCTGAAGCCAGGAGCCTCTTCCAGCTCTCCCACGTGGGTGCAGGGTTCCAATGATTTGGGCCGTTCTCAACTGCTTTCCCAGGCCACAAGCAGGGAGCTGGATGGGAAGTGGAGCTGCCGGGATTAGAACCGGTGCCCATATGGGATCCTGGCACAGGCAAGGCGAGGACTTTAACCACTTGCGCCACGCTGCCAGGCCCAGGACAAATGTCTCTTTCTGAGATGCCACTTCACACGGGACAGACTTGAATTGGACCCATGGCATAGAGCAATATTTCAAGTTCGTAGAATAACAGTAGTGGAGGTTTTATCTTATTGTTACCAAGCTTACTGATATCTTTGTGTGTTTCTTTTGTAAAACCATGGAGTTACATATTTCTAAGCCCATTTATGAGTGCATCAGAATATGTTAAAAAGAAAAAAAAACAACCTAGGAAGGTACTTCAAGAATTCAGCAAAAAATGTAATTAAAAATGTTTGTTTTTGTGCAGAAAAAGTTTGCAACTTCTTTATAATATACATTTTCTGTGAACTTGAAGGCCCCCTCATATGTGCTGTGTGGGATGTAGACATAGAAATATTCTTTTTCTTTCAGCCTGGCTTTGTTTCCTGTTGTGGCAGGCATGTAACGTGTACTGCTCATCATTCCATGTAGTGCGTTGTATTCATGTGTGCACATACACCTGCTGGGTTTTTTGATTCTTGATGGAATTCCTAAGGGCTAATGGCAAAGTGTGTTGAATATGAGTGTCTAGGATACCGCCTGCCTGTGTAACGGGCATTGCACAGGATTACTTCTGGTTGGGGTTAGGTGAGAAATAGATCATGCTCACATTATTTAGGAGTGCCATTTGCAAGTGAATTATGGATTAGTGGCACTAAGATAGCAGTATCCTATTTCTACAAGCAGACAGAAGTTTTCTGAGCAGATTTTTATCATTTTAGATGGGAAGTGATGGATAGAAAGACTGATAAGGAACTATTTGGGCCCTTTAAATCTGCCAGTCTGAAAGGTCAGAGAACATTTGCAGGATTGAAGACATGGCCTGTTAGGGATTTGTAATAGCTATGTAAAACTTATTACTTTAAAATGAGATTGTAAAAATACATAATTTAGTATATAAATGAATAGAGATATTAACTTATGACTTCTCTTAATGGTTCTTACATAAGTTTCAAGAGATCTTTTCTTTGATGAAAGCGTTGTAGCTGTTACAATTTCTTGCAAATAAGACATCACTGATTTTTTTCTAATAACTGTACTCACAAATATAATACTCCTTAGAACTGATGTATTGGCTTTGCCGTTTCCTTAGGAGGCTTTGCATTACTGGTACCAGTTAGGAAAATGATTACTGTAAATTGTTTTATAAATGACAGGATAACTTACAATAATTATGAACCGAAAAGTCTTTGTGCAAAACTTAGTGATTGTTTTTTATTTTTGTTTCTTGAAGGACCTAAAGCCCAGTAATATAGTAGTGAAATCAGACTGCACTTTGAAAATTCTTGACTTTGGCCTGGCCAGGACTGCGGGAACAAGTTTCATGATGACTCCGTATGTGGTGACTCGCTACTACAGGGCGCCTGAGGTCATCCTAGGCATGGGCTACAAGGAAAACGGTCAGCAAGCTGTTTCTGTTGTAAATTTTCTTTTGATTTGGTTTCTTTTGTTCATCAGATGCTTATACTGAAATGCCTATAGTTAAATGTGTATCATTCTTTGAAACATGTATCAACAGTCTGAAAGCAAATACCAGTGTTGCAAATATTTGGAAAAATGTGAGGGCCCTGTTTATTTAAATGCAGACTCATACCATCAGTACTGCCATCGGAGCAAGGATTCATTGCCGTAGCTTCTGCAACAGACTCTGTGTCCTTTGCTTGCCTACAGCTTGGACCTGACTGTTGACTCCTGCATAGAGGAGGTGTGCAGTGTCCTGATGGCTTACTCTTGGCAGCAATCCCTGTGTACTAATGATGTGTGCCCACATTTCTAGTTGCCATATGGTCAAGGTTAATAGTAGTAGTAGCCTTAAGGAAATGGCAGCCTGTGTGCTTATATCCAGTTAGTGTATTACATACTAACCTTGGAATCAGAGTTTTGGAAAACTATTTGATACATATGTAGTGAATGTGGGCGGTTTTTATATATAGGGAAAGAAATTTCCTTGAGTCTAGGAGATAAGTAAGTCTGTGCAATTTTATTAAAATGATCGATAACTTTTAAATGTAATAACTTATCAAAAACACTCCCTAAAATCAGATCTAGACTTTTTTTTAAGGAAGAACAGCAATTCACTCACTAAAAAAAAGTACGAAGCCAATCTTTCTCTCTTTTTTTAAAGATTTATTTATTTATAAAGTCAGATTTACAGAGTGAAGGGGGAACAGAAAGTTCCCCCATTCACTGCTTCTTTCCTCCAAGTGACCACAACAGCCAGAGCTGAGCCAATCCCAAACCCAGGAGCCAAAAACTTCTCTGGGACCTCCCACGCGGGCACAGGGTCCCACGGCTTTGGGCCGTCCTTGCCTGCTTTCCCAGGCCACAAGCAGGGAGCTGGAAGGGAAGTGGAGCAGCTGGGATACAATCCGTCGCCCATATAGCATCCCAGCGCGGGCAAGGCCAGGACTTTAGCCGCTAGGCTACTGTGCCAGGCTCTGAGCCAATCTTTAAAATTGTTTTATCTTTCATAAAAGATACTATTGAATTTAGGAGTTTAGTTTAATTCTGTTTTCTAAGCTAATTAAAAATTGTTATTTCAGACATTTTCTACCAGTTCTTTTTATGTAAACTTGCTCTTTTATTTTCCCATTTTTTGCCTAATGTTTAGAGGTTTTATATATATATATTTTTTTTTTTTTTGAGAATTCAGGTGATTAATATGAAGCCTGCTTTTGCATTTGTTGTGAAACTATTGGTTATCTGTGTAATGTCAGTATCCCCTAGATGTGGTCTAGGGGTAGCTTCCCACTAAAGGATGTCAGAAGCAATTGACACACATTCCTCTCCCAGATAAGAAAACCAGAGATCGTATTAGTGCTGCTTCACCCCCCAACAAACTCATCATAGCCTTCTTTAGTCAGTAGAACTAAATGTCTACACTTCCTCCTGTCAGTGACATGTCGCAGCCACACTCAGCTGTTTCAGTAACCTTGTTTTATCTGTCTTTTTTGTAAGCTACCTCAATATTTTGGAGGAGTGTGCAATAAAAGGTCATATTTTAACTGTCAACAGACAAAGCAGTTTGTCCGTTTAAGGCTAGTTTTTTTGCATGAATCAGTCGCCTTAATGATTGTCATGGTCTTCATTGGCCCTTCTAATACCTTCTCTTGATCAGTTTTCAAGATTTTTTTTTTGGGTCCAGCGGCGTGGCCTAGCAGCTAAAGTCCTCGCCTTGAACGCACCGGGATCCCATGTGGCACCAGTTCTAATTCCAGCAGCTCCACTTCCCATCCAGCTCCCTGCCTGTGGCCTGGGAAAGCAGTTGAGGACGGCCCAAAGCCTTGGGACCCTGCACCCGTGTGGGAGACCTGGAGGAAGCTCCTGGCTCCTGGCTTTGGATCGGCATAGCATCATCCATTGCGCTCACTTGGGGAGTGAATCATTGGACGGAAGATCTTCCTCTCTGTCACTCCTCCTCTCTGTATATCTGACTTTCCAATAAATAAATAAAAATCTTTAAAAAAAAATCGATTTACCTTTAATGGAAAGGCAGATTTATAGAAAGAAGGAAAGACAGAAAGATCTCCCATATCTCCCATCTGCTAGTAGACGCCCCACATGACCTCAACAGTTGGAGCTGAGCCAAGCTAAAGCCAGGAGCCGGGATACCCCTTCAGGACTCCCACATGGATGCAGGGTCCCATCCTCCAGTGCTTTTCCAGGTTACAAGCAGGGAACTAGATGGAAGTAGAGCAGCTGGGACACAAACTGTTGCCCATGTGGGTTGCCAGCACTGGAGGTAGAGGATTAGCCAATTGAGCCGTCACCCCAGCCCTAAGATCTTTTTGTTTTCTAGATTTTAAATATGTTAATAAAAGTTACTAACATGGCTGTGTCCTGGCTATCAAAGTTTGCCATTGTCTTTAAAATATAATAGGAAAGACTTACTCTAATGGATTTTTGCTCAAGAAGAAAATCCCGGGGGAAAAAAATGTCATTCTCTGATTGACTGGTTTATGAATATTAATTTTTCCTTCAAACTTTTATCCTTGGTAGCTGAGTCATACTATACATATTAAAAGATTTATATACCTTTTAATAGAAAATTTTTGGGAAACTTTAGTCCCACAGGATAAGACTCCTCAGTGAACTGGCAATTTCATTCTAAGAATGTGTGAGGAAGTACAGATTTCTAATTGCCCGAGTCCTCCAGGATGGTAAGCGGTTTCTCCCTTGAACATCTATGCCTGCTGCTTCCCTCTTCAGCTCGCTAAGAATTCGGGCTTTCAAACTAAAACGCCCATTTCTAAGACTTATGTTTAAATTGTCACCATCCCACCAACCCCGTTAAACTAGAAGCATCTGCTCCTTTTTTATCAGGTATTTCAACCAACGATGTGCTGCATGTTTTACTACATAGATGGAGAGTCCCAAATTATGTTTCCATGAGAGTCTAGCAGACTGTTTAGCATTGAGAAGGACTCCGGGTCAGGCAGCTTGAGGGTCATGGTGTCTGCCCAGAGACTCAGTCCTGTGAAGGTGTCCTGCCGTAGACAGCCAAGGTGCAACTCCTTAAACCAAAGCAGCTTTAGGTGAGAAACATAGAGTTCACTGGCCTGACTAGGATTCCTTAGGAATTAGCTTCTTCGTTCTCTATGCACTGGTTTCTTTGGGATAGTCAAGTGAATATACCTTATTTTTGTGCTGCCAAGAAGAGAATTGTCTTTTAATTCAAAATAAATGTAGCGCTTCTTGTGTTCTCATTAAATAAACTTATGAAATCCAGTTGGAAATTTTCTGAAGACCTTGAGATAAACTACTTACTCATAGAGGCATTCCTTCTGTTAAGTATTTTAATCTGCTAAATTATTTCTGCTTATGCTTCTTTCTTTTATTTAACTTAAAGAGAGAGTATAATGCACAGTTTAACTTTAAAAACGCTGTATTTAATTTTTGTACTTTTACTACCTTATGTGCATTTTTATCTTTATGTATAAGGCTTGTGTTTGGTTCTGTTTGATAAATTCTTAATCACAAAATGTCAGGGTAATTTTTTGTGTGTGTAATTACTGTGCATATCTCTCACTTTAAAATTAGACGATGTAATTAAAAGGCCACTTTTTTTTTTCTTTTATGAACCAAAGGCTTTTGAAAAATATTTTGTTTTATATTATTCCATTAGCTAAAGATAAAATCATGTTTTTCTTTCTGTGGTGTGTTGCAGTTTGTATATAATGCAGTCATATTATGCTTCTTTGATTTTAATGACCTTTTGCTTTGCTTTTCCTTCTTTTGTGCTGCAAACATATAGTGGATTTATGGTCTGTGGGGTGCATTATGGGAGAAATGGTTTGCCACAAAATCCTCTTTCCAGGAAGGGACTGTATCCTTGTGCTGCTGCAGCATTCAGTTAGCTGCTCAACTTCCTGCTAACGGAAACGATGCACGACATTCATACATACCGTTGTTGTTGAAAAGACATAAAAAGTTTGTGGCTGTTATAGTTCCAAAACTTGCTGATAAGAAACTAAAGTATTTGTAGGCTGCATCTGGCAGTAGGACATACAGTCTCTGCTGGTAGTCAGAGCACATTCACTGTCACTCATTTTTATTTTATACTGCTTTCTATAGTTTGAAATTATACATGGTGTGTGTGATTTTCTTTAAATGTTTTATTTATTTTTTATTTTAACCAGGATCTTTATGTTAATGTCATTGCATTTTGTTTTCAGTTGACATTTGGTCAGTTGGGTGCATCATGGGAGAAATGATCAAAGGTGGTGTTTTGTTCCCAGGTACAGATCGTATCCTTATCTTTGGCCTAAAATGTAGTTTCTAAAGGTCAAAATGTATGACAGCTTGGTCAGGTATAATGCATTTGTCTCTCCCTAATATAAGTATTGTTAAATTACTCTTTCAAAATACCACCTGCTATTTGGCCTAAACTTTCCTTTCCCTCATTTTGTTTCACGTGTTAATACTGAAACCTGCTCAAGTATAATTATCCACAGTCACTTGCTGGCTTTGAGTTGATTTATTGAGCTAAATAAAAAAATCATGGCTTGCATTAAAATTTCTAATAGTTATACAGTTGAGTGAGTATAGACATACCTAAACATTGATACGAATTTTGGAATTATCTGTTGCTTCTGGCCATTTTTTTAAGTTTTGTCCTCCTTTTTGTTATGTGTGTTTCTGTGTGTGTCTGTGTGTGTTTTATTGTTGTATCATAGCTGAACATACTGAATCTTTCATTTGAGAATTTCAGCAATAATAGTTTCATATGGTGATGTTTGGATTCGGAGTCATGCTTTTTTGTCCATTGGGCAGCTTTTGATATTTACATTAAAAATGACAGCTATTACATTTTTGGTAACTGGTGGCAGAATTACTTAGAAGGCATGGCAAAGGCCACGGCAAGCTGCTGAGCAAGGAACGCGAGGGCTAGGAAGAAGGAAAACAGGGAGGCCCAGAGTTGACTGAAATGGTGAATCTGCGTTCATGTCCGCTAAGTAAAGAATGGTGGAGGAAAGTGCCACTTTTATCCAAGCCACAAGTTTTATTGCCACTAGTTATTTTCTCTTACTGTAGAAAACTTTAAAAAGCAGGTCAGATTATAGAAATGATTCTTAACTCTGTCGAAAGTACATTCAGACTTTCTGATAATTTTGAAGAAAATGCCAGTTGGTGAGTTAGAATTATGTACAGTTTACTTGTACTGTTCCAGTGCATGGTGACGCTCACTGATTCTGTGAGTTGCTTATAATTATGCTTACAGTTTGTCAGCTGAAGCCTCTATTTTTGTGGTAAAATCAGTATTTGTATACACGCATGCACACACACACACACAGTAAATAGACATACTCATTGACCATTTCTGTCCACCTACAGTCATTGTGTTTGGAAGGTGGCTGTGAGATAGAAAATTTATAACGGCCACATTCTTTCTGAAATGCTTTGATTTTCCATTTTCTTGATATGTTAATGAGTGTAACTAACATGTCAAACATTAGCTACAGAATATTTTTCTTAGCTACTTGATATTAGATATTGATCAGTGGAATAAAGTTATTGAACAGCTTGGAACACCGTGTCCTGAATTCATGAAGAAACTCCAGCCAACAGTAAGGACTTATGTTGAAAACAGACCTAAGTATGCCGGATATAGCTTTGAGAAACTCTTCCCTGATGTGCTTTTCCCAGCTGACTCGGAACACAACAAACTTAAAGGTACTTTTCACAAATGTGTAATCCCATTATGTGGGGTGTGTGTGTGTGTGTGTATTCCTGTTCCTATGGGACATAACCCAGGGTTGTCTGTGAATGTAGAATGAAGTGAAACTTTAGCTTTTTTATCTTTAACTTTCTAATTTTGAATCCTATGTATGAATGATTCGGTAGTAAAATCTGTTCTTTAAAATATAAACCTTTTCAAAAAAGATCACCTCAGGTTTCTGAAATGTGTTGATAAATTGCGAGGCCTTTATGAACACAGTGTGCAGTACCATCATTGTTTTTACAGCCAGTCAGGCAAGGGATTTGCTTTCTAAAATGCTGGTGATCGACGCGTCCAAGAGGATCTCGGTAGATGAAGCTCTGCAGCACCCGTACATCAACGTGTGGTATGATCCCTCGGAAGCAGAAGCCGTAAGTCCTTGCTTACTGTCTGAAGAAGAGGCTGCACTGTCAGAATTAAGTTACGCTTGGAGGAGACTTGTTAATTTGAAGTGTGTTACGGTGGTGTTTTCTGTTTTCACAAGAACAGTGCCTTAAACAAACGACTATATCGAAGCACCTCCTACACAAAATAGACTCACCTTGATATGTGATGAAAGGGGCAGGGGAGCTAGGATGTTGATTGCCCTGGGGGACATCTTGGCTTAGAAAAAAGTTTGCTTATGCAAAGCCTGCAAGAAGTCTATGATACAGTTGTATAACATTGTCGAGAACTGTTTTAGGAGATCAGCTGCTTCTCCTTGCGGGAAGTCTTGCGGTGTGTCTGTATAAGAAGGTTGTTGGTGATTGATCTGTGTAGGTCTTACCATGCGTTTTTACAAGCTTTCCACCTGATCATCTAAATAATTGCAGTGTATTGATTCCCAATCAAGTGTCTCAATTATTGTTGCCTTGTTTTCCAGCCACCACCAAAGATACCTGACAAGCAGTTAGATGAGAGGGAACACACAATCGAAGAGTGGAAAGGTAACCTTTATCGGATTCTGAGAAAACGGAAAGAGCTGCTGAATTTTTTAGGATGGTTTGTTCACTACATTAGGGAAATTACTGATTTTTGCATTATTCATAACTGATGTTTATTTGGTAATATAATACCTAATATTTTTATAAAGATGGAAGATACTTTCCCTTCTCTCCTTGACTTAATTGTTCAGCTTTCGTACCCCGAACACCAATACAGTCTCTCGGGTTTTTCCATAGACTGTAAATATGCAATTGCACTTGGAGTATTCCTTCCCTCCTCTCTTAGCATTTTTAAGTTGTAGATCGTTGTATGCTATGTATATTTTGCATACTTGCCTTATTTTAGTAATTCTGTTTTTTTTTTTTTAAGATTTATTATTATTATGTTGGAAAGACAGATATACAGAAAGGAGATAGAAGGATCTTCCATCTGCTTTTCACTCCTGAAGTAGCTGCAGTGGCCAGAGCTGAGCCTATCTGAAACCAGGAGCCAGGAACAACTTCTTGGTCTCCTGCGTGGGTGCAGGGTCCCAAGGGCTTGGGCCATCCTAAACTGCTTTCCCAGGCCACAAGGAGGGAGCTAAATGATAAAGTGGAGCAACTGGGATACACACTGGTGCCCATGTGGGATCCTTGCACATGCAAGGCGAGGATTTAGTTACTGGGTTATTGCACCTGGCCTGTAATTCTGTATCTTCAAGGTGTCTCTCTCTGAGTTCATGTGGCTGCCCTGTTTGTACTCTGATGTCACAGCTTCTGTGTCCAGCTGCCTTCTGAAGGGCATTCTATATGTCCAGCCATTGCTTTTACAGCAACTGTATGCTATTTTTGCACATATGAGAATATGTCTGTAAGAAACCTTTAAAGGAGATGTGCTGCGCCAAAGGATATTTTTGTTATTTCTAAGTTAGTTTCCACAAAAATCGTGGTTGTGTCATATAGCTAAGTATCTTTTGCTCTCCCTCTGATTTCAGCAGAATGCCAACAGATTAAGTAATTAGAAGTATAGTAACTTTGTTCTGTTTTATGGATGTAATTGCCTGTTGATGATACTTTGGCAGTCATGGAAATGTTAATCCAGGTGAATTTTAGATCCCCATTTACTGTGTTTATATTGTCATTTGGTGTTTCAGTGCTTTTGTAACTATGCACTTTTGGGTAAATCACCATTTGTAATTTGTCTTCAATAAGGGCAGTAGACCTGTTATTAAGACATGGCTATTGGGATACTGGGAAAGCAAAAGGGACTGGGGATTAGAAACCTGAATGGGTAGTGAATCTGTACATCTATTTTGGGAAAAAAGTATTTGGTTCTTCTTGAGAAAAAGCAGACACTTTTGTTTCCTGACGGGCCTTTGGGAGCTTCAGGGTTGACAAAGACAAGAGAACTGGGGAGAGCCTACTGTATTTGAATCTATGTAGGGATGTACCTCCGGGCCAGAATAGAATCCAAAGTTTAGCCTGATATTTTATGTTCCGTTACCTTTGTAACAGACATGGAATTTTATAGAATTATAACAGGAAACAGTACCGATTGTACTGCAGTGTTACTTATGAGTTGCAACCAGTTTCAGAGATAATAAGTGGTGGTAAATGATATTTTAAAATGAGGGAAATATAGTTTCATTTATCAAGGGTATATTTGGGGTTTTTTTATTACTTTAAAAATGTTTACCTTTATTCTGCGTCTTTTTCTTCCAACCCAAAGTATATTTCACTAGTTGTCTAGAAACTGCATTTTTCAAGATTTGCTTAACAGTTTTAGCTCCCAAGTAGGAAACACAATAATCTATTGTCAAAGATATTAACAACAGATTTTTTTCTAGTTAATATTTGTTTGATTCTTCTGTCTGAATCTCTGCTCATAAAGAGGTTCTGTTTTTTCTTTTTAAAAAGCTATTTTTTATGGAGTGCTTACCTTTTTTTGAATAGAAGTATCTATTTTCTTTCTTTTTTTAAGATTTATTTTGTTTTTATTACAAAGTCAGATATACAGAGAGGAGAGACAGAGAGGAAGATCTTCCATCCGATGATTCACTCCCCAACAGCCAGTGAGCGCAACAGCCAGTACTATGCCAATCCGAAGCCAGGAGCCAGGAGCTTCTTCCGGGTCTCCCACACGGGTGCAGGGTCCCAAGGCTTTGGGCTGTCCTTGACTGCTTTCCCAGGCCACAAGCAGGGAGCTGGATGGGAAGTGGAGCTGCTGGGATTAGAACCGGCACCCGTATGGGATCCCGGCGTGTTCAAGTTGAGGACTTTAGCTGCTAGGCCATGCCGCTGGGCCCAAAAGTATCTGTTTTCTTTTCTGTCAAGACTTTTCTGTTTTTTACTTTGAGCCTAAGATTGTAGTAGCAAGCAGATTTTAATTCATTCCCACAGTTACCATCCAAATCATACAGCAGAATATAGGGCAGGAGGCATACCCCCAGCGGACAGCGCCCCGTGTCTCCATGAGAACAGTCCTCATTGTGGCCTGCCTGCTCTTCACAAGCAACATGGAACCAACAAAAAAAAAAAAACCGCTTCAGATTTCTTGTTGTGCCGGACTATTTACTCAGACAGCTGAGCTGTTTTACCTACCTGTGCTTTTCCTCCATGAATATATTTATGTTCCATTCTGACAGGAGAAGCTTTCATACCATTTTTTAATTCTTTTTAAAAGATAGCCGGTTGAGCACCTACTATGTGCTTAAAGCAGAATGCCAGGTCTGAGGACCTAAAGTTGGGAACTGAGTAAGCTTTTGTGATGTAACTTGCTGGGTGATGTGCTGTAGTCAGGATGCTGGCAGAGTCAAAACAATAAAGCTTGTAGCATAGCTCTGTCTTTCAGCCAACTTAAGAAGCATTAAAGCAGATTTTGAGTTTCCTTTATGTAATTTGTAGTTGCAAATCTGAGGTTCTTGCTAACCCCTGTCACTCTTAGATGGCGACTTTACAGAGCCTCTGCCACTGGCAGGACACTGCTTGAAATACTCAGTGTATACAAAGAATGACTTAAAAGTTCCCGTGAGATTGGCTGTCAGACTGTAAAAAGTTCTTTTTTCTCTGTTTCTTTTTCAGAATTGATATACAAGGAAGTGATGGATTTGGAAGAAAGAACCAAGAACGGAGTTATACGAGGGCAGCCCTCTCCTTTAGGTTGGTTACAATATAAAATTGGCTGATTACCAAGGCCTGAAACTTATAGTCTAGCCTTATTTACTACCATTATTATTATTGTTCAAATATTCATAAATCTAAAGAATAAATTTAGCTGGTTACATTTGAAAGCATTGGGACAGACTGGAAGCTTTTTCCCCCTTGGAGCCACAGTTGGAGTGCAACAAGGTCATCCCCTGTGGGTTCTGGTTGCAGTCCCATTTGCTCCACTTTTGATCCAGCTCCCTGCTTACTGCTTCTCGGAAAGCAGTTCAAGGTGACCCAAATGCTTGGGGCCCTGCCCCTGCACCCACTGGGGAGACTGGGATGAAGCTCCTGGCTTCGGCCTGGCCATTGTAGCTGTTTGGGGAATGAACTGGTATATAGTAGTGTGTGTCTCTCTCTCTCCCTCCCTCCCTCTCTCTCTCCCTCTTCCCCTCCCTCCCTCCTTCCCCCCACCCCTTTTTCTCTCTCCTCTTCTCTCCTCTCCTCTTTCTTCTTTCAAATAAGTACAAGGTATAAGTAAATATTTTTTTAAGAAGTAATTTCACTAGTTCCCTTGATATCATTGTAACAGGTTTTTTTGTTTGTTTTGTTTTGTTTTAAGATGTATTTATTTAATTTGAAAGAGTTACTTTGAGCAAGAGCCAGAGCTTTTCCGAGTGCTGGTTCATTCCCCATGTGACCACAACAGCCGGTGCTGGGCCAGGCGACAGGACCTTCTGGGTCTCCCAAGAGGATGACGGGAGTCCAGATACTTGGGCCATTTTCTGCTGATTTTGCAGGCCATTAGCAGAGAGCTGGATCAGAAGTGGAGCAGCAGGGCCTGGCGGCGTGGCCTAGTGGCTAAAGTCCTCGCCTTGAACACGCCGGGATCCCATACGGGTGCCGGTTCTAATCCCAGCAGCTCCACTTCCCATCCAGCTCCCTGCTTGTGGTCTGGGAAAGCAGTCGAGGACAGCCCAAAGCCTTGGGACCCTGCACCCGTGTGGGAGACCCGGAAGAAGCTCCTGGCTCCTGGCTTCGGATTGGCATAGTACTGGCTGTTGCGCTCACTGGCTGTTGGGGAGTGAATCATCGGATGGAAGATCTTCCTCTCTGTCTCTCCTCTCTGTATATCTGACTTTGTAATAAAAATAAAATAAATCTTAAAAAAAAAAAAGAAGTGGAGCAGCAAAGACATAAACTGGCACCCACATGGGATGCTGGCATTGTAGATAGTTTCTATCCACTGTACCACATTGTCAGCCCCCTTTTAAAGGTGTTTTCCTTGGATTAAAAAAACTGACCTCTAAGATTTGGTATTGTCTTCGGCCATACCACCCTGAACGCGCCCGATCTTGTCTGATCTCGAAAGATTTGGTATACATAACACCAAGTTGCAGGTTTTCTTTCGTTTATATTTTTTAATTTGTTGGTCTGAACCAATTAGTGTTAAAAACATTATTGAAAATACTCATTTTCTAAGAAGAAAGCTGGTTTTCAGGATTTAAAAACATTTCCTCTTAAGCTGATCTTTTGAGTGTATGTGAAAGTATAAAAAATTGAGAGGCTGGCAGGTCATACATAGCAAGTATGTAACGGACCCTGGTGATGTATGTACTTCATCTCATTCATCTCTGCACTTCCAGGGTAGAAATTACTCACATTTTACAGACGAGGAAGTTAAAGTTCACAAAGTGGAACATAAAACCATAAATCTGTAGTAAGGTCTATAGAAAAACTATTACAGTAACTTCCAAGTGGGTGGTTGTTCCAGCGTCCCATGTATCTCTGAATTCTCTGGCTACAGGGCTTGGGACAGTTTAATGAAGAGGTGAAATTTGAGCTGAAGCCTGAAGGCTGAATGGCATTTCAAAAGATAGGTCTTCATCAAAAGAGGGGTGCCAACAAGGTGACTGACTGGAGGTGCCTGAGTGCTTGTACCCACACAGAAGGATCAAAGCAGAAACAGAGGGCTAGGGGATGATGTGGCAAGGACCTGTGGAACATGGCCATGCGGCTGTGACACTGATGAAAGCCTTGCCCCCGGTCCCCACGTGGCCCACGGGCGTGCTCACCTGCATAGACTTGTTATGGCATGCTCCCTACCTGTAGCCAGGTGGCAGTGTGTCAGGGCAGCTGGGAAACCCGTTCTACTTGAGAGAGCAGCCTCCTGGCTGTGGGGCTCTTCTGTAGATCTTACGTCACAGCATCATCCACAGCAGACATCAACATTCATTACACCAGAGAAGCCGCACAGGCACTCTGCTGCTGCATCTGCTTGGACTCGGAGTCACTGTTACCTGGTTGGCTGACATCCTAGGACACAACTCCAGGGAAAGTCCTTCAGTATCCAGGTGACCTTTGACACAGGTAATTAGCTTTGTGTGTCAATATAGGGACACAAGAAGCATGAAAAAGCAAGGTGCCATGATTCTAGCAACAGAACACAATAGCTGTAGCAGCAGGCCCCAAGGAAAAGGAAATCAATGAGTTACCTAATAATTGAAAGTAGGGTGAGCATTTGGTCAGCAGTTGGAAGTGCTGTTTACAACATGAACATCCTAGGTCATAGTGTCTGGAGTTGACATCAGTGTGTGCAGATCCTGAAGCAGCTCACTGGTGTCTACTTCAAGAAGCAGCAGCTGCGGAGGCCGCAGCACCAGGAGGCCGAGATCTTTGACACGGAGCAAGAGAGATACAGAATCAAAGCAGCAGCAAGGTAGATCAGAAACCTGTGAATTCAGGCCTGGTTCAGTAGTGTAGTGGTTAAAGTCCTCACCTTGAATGTGCCAGGATCCCATATGGACACTGGTTCTAATCCCGGCAGCCCCGCTTCCCATCCAGCTCCCTGCTTGTGGCCTGGGAAAGCAGAGGATGGCCCAAAGCCTTGGGACCTTGCCCCATGTGGGAGACCTGGAGGAAGCTCCTGGCTCCTGGCTTCGAATCGGCTCAGCTCCAGTCATTGAGGTCACTTGGGGAATGAATCATCGGATGGAAGATCTTCCTCTCTGTCTTTCCTCCTCTCTGCATGTCTGACTCTGCAATAGAATGAATGAATAAATGAATAAATAAATAGATAAATAAATACTTCTCTTTTTTTAAGTAGAAGAAAGCATTTTTTTATTGCTATCATTTTATGATAACAGTTCCATATTCCCTTATCCCCTCCCCAATTCCCCCTTCATTTGGTCAATGTGCATTGTATGCTTGTACAAGATTGTCTTGTTGTAACCCATTTTTTTGAAAGATTATTTACTATTGGAAAGTCAGGTTTACAGAGAGAAGGAGATACAGAAGAAAAGATTTTCCATCCCCAGGTTCACTCCCCAAGTGGCCACAGTGGCCGTAGCTGAGCCTGTCTGAAGCCAGGAGCCAGGAGCTTCTCTGGGGTCTCCCATGCGTGTGCAGGGTCCCAAGGCTTTGAGCCGTTCTCATTGCTTCCCCAGGCCACAAGCAGGGAGCTGGAAGGGAAGTGGAGCTGCCACGACATGAACCAGTGCCTATATGAAATTCCAGTGCATGCAAGGCTAGAACTCCAGCCACCAGGCCACCGTGCCGGGTCCATAACCCATACATTTGTAAAATTATTGTGCTCAACTTTTTGAAAAGACTTATTTTTGTTTGAAAGGCAAAATGATAAAAAGATGTTTGAACCCCCAGTTCACTCCTCCTTCAATGACTGCAGTGTCCAGGTTGTTCCAGGCCTACACCCAGTCCCTGAAATTCCATCAGGGTCACCCAGATGCATGGCAGAATCCCAAGTACTTGTAGCATCACCTACTGCTTTTCCAGGCGCATTAGTAGGGCGCCAGATTGGAAGCAGAGCAGCTGGGATTCAAACCGGTTCTCCTCTATGGGATTGTAGTGTTATAAACTATACCACAACAGCCCCAGGAAAGTACTTCTTAATTTAAAAAAATTTTTAAACCATTTTAATCTTTCTTACAACACTTACCATCTTGTTTATATGCAAAATATATTTTCAGATTGATTTTTTTGTAGTGTAAAGTTGGTTAAATGTTTTTGTAACGTTTGGTGTGACTTTTTACTATACATATATATATATTTTATTATTATTATTATTGACTACATTGCATTATGTGGCACAGTTTTATAGGCACTGGGATTCCCCCAAACCCTCCCCTCGTGGTAGATTCTTTCATCTTGTTGCATTACCACAGTTCAAATTTAGTTGAGACTCTTTCGTTGCAAGCATCTACCAAGCATAAAGTCCAGCATCTTATTGTCCAGATAAGTTAAATGGTTTCTTGGGGAGACAGTCTCTGGTCTGAAGGTAGAGCCGGCAGAGTATTATCCCAATCAGTTAAAAGCCCCGACATTACATCAGTAACAATTTATAATGTTATGGAATTAATTGACATGGTATTGACTAACCAATATGTTGAAAGAAAAAAAAATGCAAGTTCTGAACCACATCCTGTGACTTCTTCATTGACTTTTCAATTATTAGTTTATATACAACTGGGTTTTATACACCTTAAAATGGCTATGGATTACTATTCAGCTGTCTTGTGTCTATTTTAATTTTAGTATTTAGCAGTTTATAGAGTATATTTTACAGTTCATTTTGGCTGCTAAGTCAGGAATGCATTCTTTGAAATTATGGAACTTATTTCTGCATGGTGGAGGTTCACGTGAGATTTCAGAAGTCTGCTGTTTGGGGCAACTTTATATATTAGCATTCCATCCTGGTGAGTGGCATGTGACTAAGGGTCACATGTTAGTAAGTGTAATAATCCCATGAAGTAGGTTGAGCAGTTGTATTTGTTCCTAATTTGTAACTGGATAATTTGGGTCTTAGTACTTATGACAGTAAAATAAGTTAGTGCAAAAATCAAGACTTGATTTCTAGACATTTTCTGGATCTTCAGTAACACTTTGGAAACAGTAAATTAAGTTGTTCTAAAAATATTTAGCACTTGGGAGGCAAGCATTGTGCCACTTGAGGTACCTGCATCTCTTATCAAAGTGCTGGTCTAAGTCTGGCACCCCTATTTCCAGTGCAGCTGAGCTGCGCCCCACATGGGAGACCTGTATTGAATTCTGTTTTGGCTTGTCCTTGCCTAGCCCTTGCTTCTCAGACACTTAGGAAGTACATCTCAGACAGAATACTATTTGTTTCTTCATTTATTGTCTGTCTATCTGCATTTCAAGAAGAAAGTAAATATCTTAAAAATAACTCAGCTTGTGATTATCTACAGAAATGAGGAAGTCCTTTATAAAGTGTCAGTCATAGTGCTGTTTTCATTTAATCATAAAATGTTTACCTCTAGTTAGTGGTTGGTTTCCTATCCTTACTTTGGTTTGGCTAATATTGAAATGAGTGTTCCGGGAAGGACATGTTTGTCCCCCTGAGTTAAGCTGTCCCTTGGGATGCCCTCATCCCATCGTCGTCGTGCCTAGTTTGAGTGGTTTGCCTCTTGTGCTGCCTTCCTCTTTCCTGCTTGCATCTGAGCACAAGCTTTCAAGAGGCCCCTTGGATTAAGTGTTTTCTCGCTCACCATCAGACAGTAAAAGGAGAATTTCAAAACACTGAGATGCTGATTTGGGGGGAATGGTGTTTTCAGCTTGTTTGTAGTTTCACTGGCTGGTGAAGTTCAGCCTTAGAGATTCTGCTGGTATTGTTTGGATACCAGTTGTTTCATTCCGTAAGTGTGCGTTTGAGAGTCATGTATAACTTGATTTGCATTTGGAATTGTCCCTTACGCGGGTTAGAATATGAGTTGATTTTCACATAGTTCCTACCCCCAACACGCGAGACGGTCTTGCCTCCTCTTCTTCTTTAGGCTTATTTATTTTTATGGAAAGGCAAATTTATAAAAAGAAGAGACAGAAAGATCTTCCATTCATTCTTTCACTCCCCAGGTGACTGCCACAGCCAGAGCTGAGCTGATCTGAAGCTCCCAGGAGCTTCTTTTGGGTCTCCCACACGGGTGGCAGGGTCCCAACACTTTGGGCTGTCCTTGGCTGCTTTCCCAGGCCACAAGCAGGGAGCTAGAAGAAAAGTGACAGAACCAGGGTACAAACTGGTGCCCATATAGGATCCTGGCACGTGCAAAGTGAGGACTTTAGCCACTAGGCTACTGCACCGGCCCAGTCCCGTTGAAGTGATTCTCTGAGTAGGTCAAGTATTCCTATTAGTTTTTAAAATTTGAGAATTTCCTATTCAGTAATTCTTTGAGTAAATACGAAGGATTTCCATTTTTTAGCTATTTAGTGCCTCTCCATTGGTATGATTCCAAGATTTATTAGAAATGAGATAGCCTGAGTTGACCCAGCTAGGCTGCTTGGGTGACCTGGAGAAGTCACTTGACCTCAGGTTAGCAGTAACAGGTAACTGAGGTCCCCCCTGTTAAAGTGGTTTAATTCTTTGTTTTGACTTTTGCTTTAAAGCAAATGTATCAAAATATTGCTTGGACTTTTTGTCTTTAGTAAGAAATCAGCAATTTTTTAAAAGATTTGTTTATTTAGAAGGCAGAGAATCAGAAAAATGGAGTGACAAGGAGAGCTCTACCTTCTACTGGTTCACTCCCCGAATGACTGCAACTCCCCAATGCCAGGGCTGGTCTAGTTTATCACCAGGAGCCAGGATCTGGTCTCCCACATAAGCAGCAGGGACCCAGCTGCTGGAGCTGTCAGCCACTGCTTTCCCAGGAAGCTGGAACAGAGTAGAGCAGGTGGCACCCAAAGCCAAACTTCGATACAGGCTACTGGCATTACAGATGGTAGGTAGCTTTACCTGCTGGGCCACAAGGCCAGCCCTCTGAGACTTCTTAGCCTTGATTTCTTTCAGTGACATGATTCATTGAGATCTTTTTCAGCAACACACATACCGTTTTTCTTGTGTTGTGAGCATTATTCACACGCGTACTGAAGTCCATTCATGGGTCTTGCTATAGAATCCTTTTAAAAAATTCTGTTTTATTTATTTGAAAGGCAAAGGTAGAGAATAACAGAGATCTCTCGTGCGCTAGTTCACTCCTCATATGACCACAGTGTCCAGGGCTAGGGCCAAGCCAAAGCCGTAGGGACCTCGAGCTCCATGTAGGTCTCCCACATTTTTGGGCTTTCCCAGGCACATTAGCAGGGAGCTGGAAGGTCACAGCTGGGACGCAAGCTGATGCCCATGTGGGATGCTTGCAATGCTGGTGGTGACGTCTGTGTCATAGTGCTGGAGCCAGCTCTCATGCAGTGGAAGGAACATAGCTCAAAGTTCTAGAGTCCTGTCTGGATATTTACAGAATTCCCACCCCGTAACCCGTAGTGAATGTTTCTGAGTTTGTATTGTGTTCAGTATTACTTGTGGTGATGTTTAGTGAGTATTCTGAACCCACGGATGTGGTAACAGTGCCAGCACCTCAGGTTGCAACTCTCTCTGCAACTGATTTGCTGTTTTGTTTCTCATAGCACAGGTGCAGCAGTGACCAGTGGCTGTCAGCATCCATCGTCATCGTCGTCTGTCAACGATGTGTCTTCAATGTCAACAGACCCGACTTTGGCCTCAGATACAGACAGCAGTCTGGATGCCCCTGCCGGGCCTCTGGGCTGCTGCAGATGACTGCTTGGGCCTTGGGGGGTGGGGAGGGAGGGGCGTCGGCTAGTCATTCATAGAACTACTTTGAAAACAATTCAGTGGGCTTATTTTTGAGTGGTTTTTTTTTTTCCAAAAAAATGTAGAATTCATTTTGTAGTAAAGTAGTTTATTTTTTTTATTTCAAGTGATGTAATTTAAAATCTAAGTTGTTTCAAAACAGGAACAAAACTGTATTGTTATTTTTTGCTGTAATTAACTGTATAATGTAAACCTAATTATTTTATCATGGTTTAAATTTTTTGCATATTTGCTTTATCTTATGCTGCTGATTTTTTTTTTTACTGAATTTGTAAGATTTTGTTTATCAAAGCAATTATTATGTGGTGACTTGCCTATATCATGAATTATTTAAGATTTTTATAGTTTTTTTTTATTAGAATTTATTTCAGATGTTTTGTTCATGATACTATCCTTCAGGGTTATGTGCTTCTCAATGAAATAACCCCAGAGGAGTGAGGGAGAATAACCTGTAGCCAGTTCTATTCAGGAATAACTACTGTAAATGATGAACGTGTTGAGAGACCTCCAATATTTGCTACTTGCCAATCCTCACTGAGTCACAACAACTGGTAGGCAGCCCTACCAAAGTTTTGGCAAAAACCCTATGATCCAAATGGCAGAATAACCCAGAGCATGTCTTTGAAGGTGCCAGGTGTCTGCCACCACTACCTTACCTCCCTACCATACCCAGCCCAAGTCAAGAGAATATGATGTACTCTGCAAATCTGTGGCATGCTCGAAACTTATCACTTAAAATCAAGAGGATACTTCATGAATAATATATTTCAATGCAAATAAACAGATGGTTCACTTGTACAAGCTATGAGCCTGTTTTTGTATACACCGAGTTAGATCTCCTCAGGCTGCGGATTCCAGCAACGGTCTAGAGTCTAGTCTTTTGCTTTTCCTGCAGCCTCGGGCCCTTGGACCTTTCTGGTTTCCTGTGACATGAAGTGTCAGTTGAGCACCAGTTCTCATGGTGTTTCTAGCCATTTGGTTCTACCTGTAGCATAATCACATTTAAACAAGCTGTCAGGAGGTTCCAAAGCCTACTTTAGCTTTGCGTAGGTGATGTATCAAATGAGCAATATACCGTTCATCTGAAAATAGTAGCACACAGCCATATATAGGATAGCATTTTCCGAGGACTGTTTGTTCACACTGAGCAGAGCAGGCGTAAGTGGTGGTTCTTGTCTGAGTCTTTGGTTTTTTTATACCTGATTTTCACTGTAACACCCAGTGTGGATGTTGAGTAGTGTAAGAATGGTGCTGCTCCTGACAAGTGTATGTTAACTGTTTACATTTTATATCTGCAGAATTATTTCTCTATAACTGAATTTTTCTGAAGTAAAATGTCATTGACGTTTCATTATTTCTGAAATATTCTGTAATGGCCCCAGGCATCTTTTATTGTCTCTGGAACAAGAGGAATTTCCTGTGATGAGCAGGGAAGTGCATCCTGAAGTGGAACGGCAAGGTTCTAGGCAGAAAGCACATTGGAGTTCATGACCAACAGGAGCACGAACAGGTGCAAGCTCAGCATGCGGTGTCTGAAAGTTTCTTTGGTGTTTTATTTGTATATTTAGTACAGAATTCCTCCTGAGCAAGGTATTTTTAGGTCACTGTTAATGTGCAATATTTAAGATTAAAACACGCTAGCCTGTTATGTAGATGATTTGATGATTCAGCGTCATGACTTCTGCCTCACAAGCTTTTTCAGCAACCCCTTTTGTGCTCAGACAACACGGTGCAGTGATCTCATTAGGCACATTAGAATTTTGAGACTGGAACACCTCTTGAGTTACAGGAACACGGATTGGAGTCATGATTGTAGCAGAAATTTGAGCATGAGTGTATTCTTAATTTGACAGTTAGTTCACTTTATTTCATGTCAGATGGATAATGTCACTGTCGCACTTTAACAGCCCGTGTGCTTGGAGAAGATCCCCTTAGTTTGTGTTTCGGTGCCGGGAAGCCTTTTCTGTCCATGCAAGGGCAGGTGTTGGGACTGTGTCGTGTGTGGTAAATGCCAGCTCTCGCTTGCCAGCTACTGTGTTTCAGTGAAATTCAAAGAAAATGAAATCATAATCACTTAATGTAAGTTAAAATAGTTAAATTATATCCTAAAAAATTGCAAGGTTTGCTTATTGAATGTTGTATGTCCTAGCTTTTTAAAATTCCATTGTCTAAATACAGCTTTTCCTCCTAAATCCATGAAGTTGAATGAATATGCATTGATTTTTTTGATATTTTTTATTTTAGAATATTCAAAGCATGTTAAATTTTTTTTCAAAGGAAATGACAGCATTTCTGTCAAGCAGTACTTGTGTGTCAAACCATCTTTCTTAAAATTTCTGTTTTGGGTTTTAGACACTTAACGTACCCTAAAGTCATTTTGACCAAGATTCTATTCAACTTTGTAGGTTAAAAAAGAGACACTAGTGCTTTGTACGTGCGTCTGCCTGGTTGCTGGTCTTACCTTTCAGCGCACACGGACTGTTGGCTAAGCGAGGGTGTTGTTTGGATTGCTTCATTGTAAGATACACACGTAGAGCATCTCAACCCTTTCATGCTGTTGGCCAAAGGCTTTCCGCTTCGTTACACACCTGTGGCTGCTGAGTGTTCCTGCTCTTCGTGTTCACACTGGGTAAGAAGCTCTCACCTCTCGAGCGAGGAGGCTGCCACACAGCCCTGGTCACGGGGAAGCGGGCGTCAGCAGCAGACTTTCCTGTTAGCCCCTTTGTTGTGTCGTCGTGTGCTGATTCTGCTGTGTGGTCTAAGAAGGTGAAGAGGGCAGCAGTGTGATGGCGCGAGCAGCAGCAGGCCACTGCAGCGGGCTCGGGTGACAGTCTAGGCTTGGTTTGCCGCTCTTGGCCAGTAGCCACTAGACAAATGAAGACTTTAAACTGTTCGGTGTTGCCTAGGTGTTAAATTGCGCAACGTGTGGAGGTGAAAAGAGTGTTTGCAGCATTAGTGGTGTCGTTTGTGAGCTGTGTGTGTTAGTCACGCCCTAGCTGTGGAGAGGGTCCGTGGAACCCCGCGCCCCTGAGAAGCTTCTGGTCCCATGCGCGGCCGCCCTGTCCCGTGCAGCCCTCAGCACCGCTGCCTCCACTTCCTGTTCCGTTTGAGTCGCACACTGTGTTTCTACTACTCTCCCTTAGGCTTTTCCTGAGTCCAAGGAAACAAATTATTCCTTAATAGCAAGAAAGGTGAAGAGGTAAAGGGCATTGAAGCAGAAATGTGTAGGGGAGTAAGATTGGAGAACTCATCAGGAAGACAAAAGTCCTAATTAATTTCAAACTAACTGCTCTTGGTTAAGTGCTCTTAAAGGAGAGTCTAGTAAGAGTAACACTTTCTTTCCATTTCTGCTTTAGATTCTCTTTGTTACAGAAACTTGTGAGAAATCTTACCTGTGGATTAGTTTTGCACAATGTTCTAGTCTCAACAAAGACTTACAAATTAAACTCGGTTTTTATTGAACTACCTCACACTAATTTTCTATGCTTTCCCAAGGAAGTGGTCGCCCTCACCATTAGATCTTTACTGAGTGTGAGCTCTAAATGTGCGTGAGATTGCTCAGAGCCATCATTGATACACACCTGGTTAAGTGTGTAAGACTACATACCCTGCATGAGTAGGAGACACTCGCGTGTGTAACCTTTCACTGTGTATCTTGGAAAATTGTGTTCGCTGTGCTTGCTGACGCTATTATTGTCTGTTTTTGTAAGTAGAAACCTGCTCGTGATATCAGTCCATTCTTTACATTTTACAAAAGGAGTAAATCTTAGTAAATTTTACGAAGAAATAAATTACTTTTGTAGGCCCAATATTTGGTATATTTTTGAGAAGCTGTTAATCTTTTAGCTGAACGATGATGAAGTTAACTGAAGTAGCTGTCTACCTGGACTGTGCCATCTATTTTCTCACCCTGCTATATCCTGTGGCAAAGGTTTTCCACCCCGGAAGCCGGAGGAGGAGAACTGACATTGGCTTCCTCCCACTCCCCGTCTGTGCTGCCGCCGGCCTCGTCCCTCCCCTCCCCGTGCCCTGTGCCGCCCTCCCTCTAGCCAGCGCACAGTGGGGCACTCTGTAGGGAATGCTGAGGTCATTATTGTGGTTTTCAGTCGTTCATGCCCTGGTCATTGAACAGGCACCACTGGAATGTAAACAATGTTACCTAGTATGTCCATTGGTTATAATATTTTAAATAAAAAAGAAAAAAGTGGTATGAAAATGGTGAAATTAAGAGTTTTTTCATTGAAAAAATACATAAACTGGTGAGGTTTTGTTTTTATTTTTTTTTTTACATTGTTAACGTTTTCTGATGATCGGGAGAAAAGGGGTGTTAGTAGGGCAGGCGATTTTGCACACGTTATAAAGAGCCTCATCTATAGCCTTGATTTTCTGGTTGATCTAAGTCTTGTGTTTGTGGTATTAGCTGGAGAAATTATGTAAAAAAAACACTTTGTTTCAATGCGCATAACCAAATGGGAGAACAGGCATCATAGCTACTCAGAGACTATTTACAACTGGGGTCTCTTGCCGCTTCCTCTTTGCCCAGGTTGGGTGGGCTGCTCTGGGCCAGGGGTGCGGGCCATCCAGGGCCCTCTGTAGTGCCACTCCATGTTGCTCCACAACGTCCTCTGTGTCTCCCCCATACCTTCGCAAGGGAGAGGGCGGAGCTGGGGTGGCTGGTAAGGGGAGAGCACCCCCTCTTCCCTGCTTACAGCCACTTGATCAGCAAGTGCGGCTGCTGACCTGGGCTGTGTGAGAGCATTGTGTGAAGCCGGGCAGCAGCGGGTAGCATACTATTGAGCTCAGACTTTTCAAAGATTTTAAAATGTACCCAGTCATGATAAAAATTATTTGTTCTTGTTCATTTAGGTGCTGCTCTTTTTAGTACTTTTCCTTGAAAGTCCTTATATAACTGAAGACTGATTTAAAAGCTTTAATTATTACAGGTTACACACCAGTTTTTCTTTGGACTTCTTTGGAAACTGAAAGACACTTGAGGTGTGCTTTGTAAATGTCAGGTTTGTATCTAACATGTGTTTCATTTAATTTCATCAGTTAATGGGCTTGGATATAGTGGAGACCGTTGAAGCCGTGGGTGATGGGACAGAGTAAAAATGGGTGGTGGGCTACTAGTGTTGCGTTAGAGGGACAAGGCCTTTGCAGAAGGACCGTCAGAAGAGACTGGCGGGAGCAAGCAAGCAGGCTTTCACTGAGGAGCCATGTTCTGAGCCTTTCTGTGAGGAAAGGTATGTACAGGGTAGAGGGTAGGTACAGGTAGAGGGTAGGTACAGGTAGAGGGCAGAGGCAGCGCCTTTCAAAGCAAGGCCCTGGGCCTGGGCCTGGGCAGGGCAACCGGGCTGCGAGGTTGAGTGGAAGACGCATTGATGCTGTGGTCCCAGGAGCTCATGGGAGCCTGTGTGGAGAGCAGTGATGTGACAGACCCTGGTTTAAGGAGGACCACCCCCAGCTGGAGCCCATGGACTTTGCCTGGAGCCGAGGAGAAGGGTAAGTGGGAGCCACAGGGTCGGGGATGAGCGCGTGGTGGGCTTGGTACCAAGAGGATGCCACCAGGCACACTGCCTCAGGGTAATTCTTGGGGCTTGTGCCCGTGAGGCTGCTCGGGGAAGATGCTCCGTGTGTGTGCCAGCCCGCCTGCCACCGTCCCACGGAAAATGCATCCGTTGTGGTACCCTCACCACTTTGTCAGAGGGAGGGGAGCTGCCATTGGCTTGCTGTGCCCTCCCAGCTTGGGTCTGCGCCGTGGGCTTGCACAGCCCTTGCACCAGCCATCCCTATTGCTGGTGGGGAGGGATTAGAGATGTCATTGTTTGTAACACATGTGAGCCTCTAAGGACTCGGGCGTGTGGGGAGCCGTGGTTGACTGTGTAAGGCTTGAGTGGGTGCTGAAGCCAGCAGTGAAATGTGGCAGGAAATTCAAAGAATGAATCCTGAGGGTGCCTTTCAGAGAGGGGTGGGCAGATGGATCAGACCAAATTAAAGGGAAAAAAATCATTTGCCTTAAGACAGGCCTGGGAGCCAGGGGTGGCTGCCAGGGCCTGGACCTGGATTAGGCCAAGCTTGAGATGGAGAGCTGCGGGCAAGCCTCCACCTTCCTGGGTCTGGTAGCCTCGTCAGCCAATGTCCCAAGGGACATGTGTCTTTTTTATGAAAGGCATTGATGTGATTGCCGATTGTGGATTAAGGTACAGTGGAATAGTGAAGAGCAAGGGAGCCACGTCTGGGCTCACATCTGGAAACTCATTCTCGGACCTGGAGTCACTGCCAGCCCCAGAATGCCAGACTTCAGGTTGGCAAAACACTTCCGAATCAGGATCCAGTCTCTTGCTGAGATTTAGAGAAGTTAAATTGATCTTGGTTTGGTTGTGTTTCTTGAACTATTTTCATCATGTCTTGCCCATGCCAGCTGAACCGTCCCCATGGCAGGTGCCTTTTCATGCTGTTGCATCCGTGTGAGCCTGATGGAGTGGGGCCAGTTGTGTCTGAGTGCAGCTCCCAGCGCTGCTCTTAGGGCCAGCTTCCTGTTGGGGTGGACCTGGGAGGCAGCAGAGGGTGGCCCAAGGCCTTGGGTCTCTGTCACCCTCCTGGGAGGTCTGGATGGAGTTCTAGGCTCTTGGCTTAGGCTTGGCTAGCCCCAGCTGTTGTGGCCATTAGAGAAGCAAACCAGCAGATGGAAGACCCCTGTATTTCTGTTCGTTTCTGTTTCTCTCACTCCCAAGTTCTGTCTTTTAGATAAGTCTTTACTCCCTTAGGTGCAAGGGGAGACCATCCACTAAGATCTCCGTGATCACTGTCGTACCATGCACCCTCTGCATACACGCCACTCACTGGGAGCATTTATTGATGCCCTGCTGTGTACCAGAGATGTGACACAGCAGTGTGTGTGCCTCATTCTGGAATCCCCTGGATGAAGGGCCCATCTTGAAGCCACCCTCATGAAGTTAGCACCCAAAACCAGTAGGGTTGGCTGAGCCAGTGACTGCCCCTTGGCAGCACCATGGCCTTCATGCTGGTCAGGCAGCTGGGTGGGGTGGAGGCTGATGGAGCCTCAGAGTCAGCACGCTCGCCCCTTCTCTGCAAGGTCTCATGAACACAGTGAACACCAAGCACTCCGGACCCAGACATACCTGTCCTCCACGAGACATTGTGCTGCAGCACTTTTAAAAGACCTGACGGCTGTCCCTCTCCTCTCTTGGAATGGCAACTATGCCTTTAGACAGATACCCAGAAGACACTGTTAAGGCTCAAATATTACCCACCACCAGCCCAGCCCAAGCTGTACTAAAAAGAGATTTTGGCATCAGGAACTGCTTCCAACCCCCACACAAAGTGTGGCAAAAACCACATCTCTGACCCCTGCAGCCCCTCGCTTCCTGCTCCATCCCTCATCTCCAGCCACTCCTCTCTAGTGGCACATTTCACCTGGACACAGTAACAGCTGCCTGACCAGTCTCCTCACATTCACTTTTGCCCCCACCCCACACCCACAAAAGCCACCCACTGTCCAGCCAGGGGCCAGAGCCAATTTGAAGCTCTCCCTTAGTGTGGAGAGAGCGTTTCCTCCCCATCCCATGGTAGCCACACTCACAGCACTTTTCCTGTTGAGATCTGGTGAGCCTGCCTGGAAGCACTGTTGAGGAGGCCGCATGTGGAGGAACCTGGCTCATCTTGCTGCTTCATGGCCGTCTTACTCCAAAGGCCCAGAGCCCCATAGATGTCTTGACTTTGGGGCTCATCCCTTTACTGCCACCCAGCTCCTGTCTTCTCACCCTTCTCTGCTTCCCCATCTGCCTCATCCCTCCTGCAGCCTTCCCTTTGGCTGCACATGGCCTTCCCGTGTCACTGCCTTACTCAGAGGGTGCCTGTTTGTATCACAAAACCCAATCCAGCTGTTGCCCCCCCCGTCCAGCTGACCTGGACTGACGTTACAGCACTGCACTCCCTGAGCGATCCATGCCTTAAGCATCCGGCCAGCAGCTCTCTAGTGTGGACTCGTGGCCAGGAACGGGGCTCGGAGACCAACCTGCCTGGGTTGGAACCCCAACTCCGCCACTACCTTATGCCTGGCCAGAGCTGGAAATTTCTCTGCCTCCATGTCAACTGAAAAAGATAATATTATCACCAACACCCCTAAGGAGTAAATGAGAAGCAGGTCAGCTGCTTAGAATTCACACAAAGTTTGTGCCTTGACGTTACCTGAATTTTTAAAAAAGAAATTTTTGTTTCTACTTTAAAAAGTTAGGGAAAAACAGATCTTCCATCTTCTGGTTAACTCCCCAGATGGCCACAGCGGTCAGACCTGAGCCAGTCCAAAGCCAGGAGCTAGAAGCTTCTTCAAGGTGTCTCACATAGGTGCAGGATTCCAAGCACGGGGCCATCCTCCACTGCTTTCTCAAGCCACAAAATGAGAGCTAGATCTAAAGTGGAGCAGCAGGGACGCTAACTGCCACTGCACCTCTACCCACGATGCTGGCCGATAAGTGGGATTTTTTTTTTAAAAAGTCTTTGCTTTTATTGCAAAGTCAGATATATAGAGAGGATAAGAAAATCTTCCATCTAATGATTCACTCCCCAAGCGGCCGCAACAGCCGGAGCTGCGCCTGTCCGAAGCCAGGATCCAGGAGTTCTTCTAGGTCTCCCACGTGGGTGCAACGTCCCAAGGCTTTGGGCCATCCTTCATTGCTTTCCCAGGTAACAAGCAGGGAGCTGGATGGGAAACAGGGCTGCTGGAATTAGAATTGGTGCTCATATGGAATCCCAGCATGTTCAAGGCGAGGACTTAGCCACTAGGTCCCTGTGTCGGTGAACTAAGTCCTTGTCTGTTCATGTGCATAGTGAATTAGTTGTATTAATACATGATTTTGTCGTAGCAGCATAAACTTTTTAAGACCACGGGTCTAAGAACGGGTTTAGTACATCTCCCTGGGGAAGAGCAGATGCAGATGGAGCTTTTTGAGGCAGGGCAGAATGCCTGCCAGTCAGTGGTCCAGGGTGTGTCACAGAAGTCAGGAGGATGGACAGTGCCAGAGTGATGGGGACAGAAGTGAACTTAGCAATCATGTCCATTTTCATTTGCTGATCCTAGTTTGTCCAGCAGGGGGCGGCCATGCCTTGGGAGATGCCATTTCCCATCAAGGACTCTGCAGGAAGCGTTGCTGGCCTCAGGCTAAGACAAAGCTGACCCACTTCCTCGTCATCGCACAAAGCCCCCCTGTGCTCTTTGCCCCCCTTGGCAGCCGGTGGCATTTTCTCGGCACAGATGCGGATCTCCCACCCACCCTCTCGAAACTTGTCGCCCTACGTGGTGAGAGCGGGTGGAACTGATGACTAGCAGAAGTGTCTCTCAGTCTTTATTATATCCTTGAGAGGGAGGGTGGCATCCAGTGTCCTGACTGTGGCAGGGAGCAGCAGAGGCAGGTGGCGTTGCTGAGGACCTGGGCACCGCCATGGAGTTGCTGGCTGGGCTCACAGGGGCAAGGACTGAGCAGGAGGACAGTGGCAGTGACATTGTTGTGCCCGGAGGCCAGCCCCCCATCTCCCTATAACGCACAGCCACAGGACTCTGGCCTGGCACCATGCTCTGTGTGTGTGTAGTCAAGCGGGATGCTGGGAGGAACCTGGAGATTAGCAGGTAACAGTGGACGGGACAGGGTCAGCCTTTGCTCACTTGCACCCGGGGCCCAAAAGGAGTGCATCCTGTCACCCTGGCCCAGCTCTCCTGCGGAGACTCAGGGAGCTGGAGGAGGGGGAGTGGCCTTGAGCCAAAAAAGGACCTGTGTGAATCCAGCTGCAATGCCACCCACGCCAACATTCTTATATCCCACTTATGAAATTAACCTGCAGGGGGAGCCCTACACATGGACTAAAAACAGAGGGTTGAGTCACTGGCACAGGCGGGCAGCTTGGTTCTAATACTGGCTCCTTGGTCGTGTGTACCCTGGGAGGCAGGAAGGCAGCCCAAGTACTTGGACCCCAGCCACCTCCTTGGGAGCCCTAGGTGGTTAGGGTCCTCGCTCAGTAGTGTGCAAAATTCAGGGACTGGACCAGTGGAAGCTGTGTCTCCCTGGCTTTCAGTGAATTTTGACAATGGATAAATCACATGACATCATGCTTTCCCTTCAGAGCAAATTTAATAAAAGAAACTTGCTGGTGGCTACCTGCTTTCTGCGTGCCACCCCTGGGGGAGGGACCAAACAGTACTTGTGGCACAGCCCCCCTCTTGACATGTAGTAGGCCCTGCCTCGGATAAGCCCCCAGTCCCCAAGTCCTGCATGGAATGTAGGGGGTGGACCACGACTTTGGCTCCCTGCAGCCAGCTCGGAGTGGGTAGGGCTGCCGACAGGCGGCTTCCGAGCTGTGGATGTGCGCTCACTGTCCCTCCTGCTGCTTTGGGGCGTGGGTGCCAGGGGCGGCCACGGTCAGGCTGCCCAGGGTAGAGAAGAACTCCTCCATCTCGTGCTGCAGCAGCTGGTTGCGCCGCTCGGCATCCTCGCGGGCCCGCTCCGAGTTCCTCAGCTTGATCTCTAACATGCTATACCTTTTCTTCTCCTGGTCCAGCTCCTCCTCCAGGCGCGACATCTGCTTCCTCAAGTCAGCGCTGCCTTCTTCAATCCTGAAAGGTCAAGGTGACACACTGTCATATGTGGTTTGCTAGCTTCTCCAGGTTGGCCCTGCAGAATCTCTGGGCAGCAGCTATCACATGGGGTGCCTGCTGGAGCCCCTCTCTGGCACCCCAACTTGAGAACATGGTCCTGCCAAATAACAGGGGATCCTGCAGGCAGCACAGTGCAGGGGAACCTGGCTCAGTGGCTCCAGTCGCTGGCCATTCCACCCAGAAACCCACACAGCCCAGCTCAGATGCTCCCCCTTGGTGACACTTCCTGGGGCCCACAGTGCAGCTCCTACCTGTGCCCCTTGCCCAATAGCACATGCTCCACGGAAGTATCCACTGTGGAAAGGCTGACACATCCATCTGTCTGCCAGGCCAGATGCCAAGACCACCAGCTCCTTCCATCTCAGGGGACCCCACACATGGGCATTGAGGGCCCAGCGTGGCAGAATGCGAGCCCCAGGACGCCAGACCCAGACTGCACCGAGTCCAGGCAGCCTCTTCTGAAATCGGTCACCATGGACCAGGAGGCACATGGCACCCAGTCCAGAGGCATGGGGACCCACGGTAATGTCTGTCATCTGGACCTCGACCAGGCCTACAGGTATTCTTTTGGGAACCCAAAGGCGACTCCCTGGCAGGACACAGAGGAGGCAGAGCGGGGAGCAGGTCCCATTGTACCTGCTGGCCTCACCAGGGCTCCAGATGTACAGAGCAGAAGCTAACCCAACCTGCATGGGATGGGGCTAACCCCGACCTCCTCCTCAGCTCCAACCAGGGGACAGGGGAGCTGGGCCACCTGTTGCCAGCCTGCCGGTGAGGTCACTACCAGAACGGCAGCTGCCATCCATCTCCTCTGGCGCCACAGCTCCCACGAGCACCCAAGGCGCCTGAGCATTCTGGATATGTCAAGTGAACTCTCACCCACTAGGTGAGTTCATGTGTGGTTGGAGAGTGTGTTGGGGGGACGTCGAGGCCTTGGCCACTGGAGGCCGCTTCTCCCCTGGGCAGCCTCCAGGGAGGTGGGTAATGGGAGGGTCAGCTCCCCAGCCAGGGTTTTCCTATTCCCCGTGTGTTTTGTTTGCGAGTGCATCTGTAGCAGCCACCACATTCCCCCACATCTCTGTAGGGAATCTGCACAACCACCTCTGGCCCGGGCGTTCTCCGGGGGTCTGTCCCACCAGTGTATGCCTGGGGTCTACATTCTCTGCCCAGCTCAATCTGAGGTGGGCACTTCCAAGAGATTATGGAAAATGGAATTGAAAGAGACGTATTCAGTACAACAGGAAATCTGTGCTTTGCTTTTTCACCCCGTATTTTCTGAAGGTTTTGAGGACTCTTCAAAAGTCCTGGCTCAGAGAACACCTGCTGTGACCGAGCTCATGACAGGTACATCTGCCCTCCCAGTCCCTCTCCAATCTCAGCATACCCACACAGGGCACCTGTGCATTCCTGGCACCTGTGGAAACCCCAGACTCTGGCACTAGGGGGCAGGAGGAGGGATGCCTTCTGCCACTGTGCCTTCAGACGGGTAACAGAAGCCCCAAAAGCCCAGCGAAGGCCCTGTGAGTGGGTGGGGCCTGGGGTCCCAGCTCAGCCAGCTGATGGGGCCGAGATGCCTGGGTCTTCCATAGTGCAAGCCACGGCCTGCGGCCTTGGTTGGAAATCTCAGCCCCTCATGTGCGGGCCCAGTGCAGGGCCACAGGACTGTGTGTTGGGGCAGAGCCTGGGACCTAGCTCCCTGCTGACTGAAATCCACATTCGAGGGCACTTCAAGAAGAAAACAAGTGAAAGAGGATTCTGGTACAAAGACATTCGGCGATGCATGCGTGTGGTCCTCAACCAGGCCGTGAAAATATGTGATTTAACAAAACTGCGCATGGATCTCAAGAATTCTTTGCACCAAAATAAACTCTTAGAAAGAGAGAGAGAGAGAAAGAAAGGAAAAAACTTATGTGAGTGGAGTGACACAGCCTTGTGTGGCCATGAATGGAGTGGCACAGCCTTGTGTGGCCGTGGCCTGGGTGGCCAGTCCTGGCCTGCTGGGCACTGGCTCGCTGGGGACATGTGAGCTCAGCCAGTGGGTGGGAGTTCACACAACACGCCCAGAATGCCATGTGAAACAGAGCTAGCGACCTCCCTGGTGCCGGCGCACTCCTCCCATGCTCCCAAGGGCTAGGGCTGTGCCAGGCTGGAACAAGGAGGCAGGGGCGCTCTCTGCGTGGCACGGACCCCAGGACTTGCATCACGCTCTGCTGCGTCCTCACGTGTGCACCTGCAGGAACCAGTGACAAGCAGGGACTTGCACTGACAGGGGCTGTAGGCATCCCAAGAGGCACCTGGCTGCTGGGCTGGCACCTGCCAGCTCATGGAGCTTTCCCAGCAGCAGGGCCACACTCCAGCTTGCAGCACAATTAGACCAGGCCCTTCCATTACCTTTGCAGGCTGGTCTCATACTCTGTCTTCTGCCGGCACAGCTCCGCCCGGAGCTCCGACACCAGATCCTGGAGAGCCTGGCAGCGGCGGGCGTGCTCCTGGGAGGAGGGGCTGCCTGCATCACTCAGCTCACTGCTAGGGACCCTGCCCATGCCCACCTGACCCAAGTCCAGGGACCCGCGCTCATCACTGCTGCTAGGCAGCGAGGAGGGCTCGACGGCCCACTCAGTGTGCAAGGAGCTGCAGGTGGATGAGTCGCTGGCCCTGCAGGCTGTGCAGCTGCTGAGCGAGGCCTCACGGGAGGTTGAGGCGGTGGACCAATTAGTGCTGGCCAAGCTGGCAGTGCCGGGCTGGAGGCCGGAGGGCGCAGGCACGTTGTCATAGGTGGACAGTCTCTGCGCAGAGCCTGTGTCCTTGAGCCGGTCTCCCGAAGAGGCACGGCGGTGGCTGCGCAGAGAGGACAGCCCGTTCCGGAGCCAGTTCCCGCCCGAGGAGATGATGGGCACCTCCGGGGAACCCCCCTGCCGGAAGGAAGCCTTCCAACTGGGCAGAGTCTGCCCCCGGCCTGCCACGGATGTTCTAGAGAGGGCTGCGGCTGCAGGCCCATCCAGCGAGGAGGTCCTGTGTGCTGGCGGGCTTGGGCCGCCGGGCTCCCCATGGCTGTCCCTCGGGGCCTCCTCGGAGTCCCACCCCACCGTGCACTGCGAGCCTCCACGTGGCGACGCGGGCCCTGCCGGGGCCTTGGCGGCAAACAGCTGGCTGTGCTTGCGGATGAGGACAGTCATCAGGTGCTGGACCAGGGACGTGCCTGCCAGAGAGAGGGGCAGGCATCATGGGGAGAGCCACCAAAGTGCCAGGGAGGAGGGGGGTAGGGTGGTGGCAGCCTTTGGCCTTTACCCACCCAACCCAGCCACCAAGCCCAGGCATGGAGCCTGCAAAGCCAGAAGCCCGTGCCACACCCGCTGAGTCGGCTGGCCAGGCTCAGCAAAGGGAAGTGGGCCCTGTGCAAGCAGGGTGAGCAGGTGGCAGTCTGGAGCCAGAAACCAAAGCTTTCTTACCTGGCCCACATCACCCCCTGCCCACTCTGCAGGGCACAGGGATTGTGGGTCAGGGCCACAGGCAGGCACACACAGAACCTAGAGCCAGGGTCTCCCCCCCAAGACAGTCTCCAAACCTTGGGGCCCTGGCTCCTGTGGGGCTGGGAGGGGCCAGCAGCAGCGGTGGGCAGTGTAGGGGGCACCCTGGTATCTACCCGGTGTCCTTGCTGCCTTTTGGAAGCCACAGCCACAGATCAGGGTCGGAAAAGGCAGGTGGAATGCCCGAGTGGGCCAGGCCCTTCCCTCCCCTCCCACGCGAGGCAACTGGGAGTCCTGGAAAGACGTGTCTTTCTCAGGCCAAAAAGCCTAGGCAAAGAAGCCGGAGGTCAGCAAAGCAGGCTGGGCCTACCTGTGCCCTGGGGCCTTTGAGTAGACAGACAGGTGGGGACTTGGTTCTCTTAGGGAGAGGGGAAGCTGGCAAAAAGGCAGAGAGCCAAAGCACCGGGAGGCATACTGTGGCTGTGGCAGAAGCAGAGCAGGACCACCCGCCTCTGTCACGGTCATGCCCCATGTCCTGTGAGGCAGAGACCTCGCCATGGTAGCCCTCGGTTTGCCCAGGTAGCCCTCGCCCATGGTAGCCCTCGGTTTGAGATCGTGTGAGCCTGGGCCCTGGGTTTCCTGGCTCAGAGCTTTACTGACTGCCTCCCTGTGCCAGCACCCACACCTATGTGCATAGGACCCCTGGCCTTGCTGCTGCACGCTTGTGGGGCGCAGGCTGGGAGTGAGGCTGGTGGTACAACCCCTGGAGTAGAGGAATCTGCAGCTGTTACTGCTGGGTGGGTCATACTCTGCAATCTAGCACAGAAATTCCCCCGGGTCTGACACCCAGGACCCTAGAAAATCACTTAATTGTCAAAGTCCAGGAAAGACACTATATGAGTCCGAGAGCAGGGTTCGGCCCCACCTCTCCTGGGCAGACACCGCTGGCCCTTCTAACTGTCCCCCAGAGACCTGCGGGGTGTCACCAGCCCTGGGGAAAAGTTCCTGGGCCTCCTAGAGCTGCCCCCTGGGGCAGGGGAGGGCTTAGAGGCACCTGCCAAGCCCCTTGCGGCAACAGGGCCTGGCCTGGGCCCAGCGAGCCCACTCTTACCTTCCATGATGGTCACTGGGTCCTCCACCCGTGGCCGCAGGATGTTGGGTCCAAAGACAGTCGCCAGGTTCTGAACACTCATCTTGTTGACGTCAGAGTGGGCCTGCACTTCATCCAGAAACCTGCAGAGAAGCAGGGGAGCATGGGCAGTGCAGCTCCCACACCCGCCCCGCCACCCTAGGGTTTCCATGCAGCCCTGCCTGGTGAAAGCAGAGCTTCTCCTGGAGGGGACACAAAGTGGCCATCAGAGAAGCCAAGGCCACCAGGGAAGGAAAAGGATGCAGAGGCCGGCCCAGATCCTGAGGCCTGGGATGGTCGTGGCTAAGGGGAGACGGGGCAGCAAAGGTCCCTGGAGAGACAGAGGTGTGTCCCTTCTGGGGTGATCCCGCAGGGCCAGCTCCTACAGGACTGCCAGCTCCAAGCCAGAGGGGAGGCGTATGAGGGCGTGGCCTGTGCAGGGTAGGAAGCCCCACCCCCTCCATCCCCCTGCAGGGCGCTTACCTGCAGATGTATCTGAGCAGGTTGTAATTGGCCTGAGGAAGGTTGTTCACTTGTTTAGCCAGCTCCAGAGTCCCCTTGGGGAGAAGGATAAGTTAGGATTTCAAACCCCAGCAACTGGTAAAATGGGGTTTTGGGGAGAGAGAGCCCCCCTCGAGCTTCCTGCTAGGAGGAGGTGGCCTCCAGGGGCTGGGATGAGGGCTGAACATCTGCGGGGCCACGGAGGAATGTCCCTGGCTCAACTCACTTATCACGGCACAAATATTTGCCAGATAACACCCTTGGTCTCCTACACGGCCCTGCAGGGCCCCAGCACCTGCAGGACTCCGGGAGGAGGGGATACCAGGCCCCCTGCCTCTGCTCCCACTGTCCTGGGAGCTGTCTGTCTGGAATTCTTTCGGGAAGAAGGCAGGGCTGAAATGCAGAAAAGGTTTCCTTGATCCTGAGTCTCAGGGCAGCCGAGAATGGGCTGATTGCTCCACACAGGAGACAGCCGTGGACCAGGACCACCCACAGGGAGGCGGCCCCCGACAGCTGCTGCCTGCCACCTGCTCCTGGGTGTTTTGGGGTTTTGTTTTTTAGATTTATCTTTATCTCATGTGTTGGAGAAGCAGAGGGAGGGAGGAGGCAGGAGGGGGAACAAGAGGGACTCTTCCATCCACGAATTTACTCCCTAAATGACTGCGATGGCCAGGGCTGAATCAGGCAGAAGCCGAGAGCGCCATCTACGTCTCCTGGCTGCAGCATAACCCGCTATACTGCAACAATGGGTTCAGATGTGACCTGCTTGAGACAGGACATGCTCTGCCCAGAGACTGAGGCCTGGACAACGCATGGGGGATATTTACAAAAAACAGCTGCATGCTATGGCTGGATAGAATCCCTCCTACACAGGGTGGGGGGAAGGAGGGTGCTCCAGCACCCACCCAGGACAGCATGCCCCAGACCCCTTGTCCCCCCTAGCATGGGACACTCTGTCTCCTTCCTCCCTTCCCCCACCCTCATTTACACACACACACACACACACACACACACACACACACACACACAGGCTTCAGGTCAAGAGCCTCATGCTACAAACATCAGGAAAACAAGGAGTGTGTGGCCTGACTTAACGTGCCTTCTACCCGGCCAGCCCCCTCCCAGGCTGGGCCCCCGAGCCACTAACCTCCCCCTCATCCTTGGTGAGCAGCTGGGCGCAGCTGAGGAAGTCCTCGTACCTGGCGAAGGGGACCACGGGTTCAGGGAGCTCCCGGAGGTAGAGCTTCAGCAGGGAGGCCACCGTGTGCACGTCCGTGGTGCTGGGGGGACAGGGGCGGGGGGGGGGTGTGAGCTCCTACAGGCAGCCCACCATGTGTACATCCATGGTGCTTGGGGGTCGGGTGGGGAGGGGCCATGTGAGCTCCAGCAGCGACCAGCACACCCCTGCCCTTTGCTGGGTTCCTCTCCATCCTCAGAATCGTCTGTTCATCACCTCCTCGCCAGCTTCCTGCACGTCCGTTCCCACGCCTCAGCGCCCAGCTTCCCACCAGCTGACTCGGACTGGCCGTGGAGGGCAGTGGTCTGGCTCCTGCTCTCTCTGTCTCCCTGGGTCCTGCACATGCGCCCTGTACTTGCATCCCAAGCCTCAGGAAATCGCCTGCTCCTCACGGACTGTGGATCTAGAGCCTGGACCCAAGGCTGGCATGTGGCCTCGTGGTTAAGGCGCTGCTGCCGACGCTCCTATGCCCCACTCAAGTCCAGTGCAGCTTTCTGCTCGTGGGCACCAGTGCTGACTCAAGTAATTGGGTTCCTGCTATTCATGCGGGAGACCTGGACTGAGGTCCCCGTTGCAGCCCAGCCCAGCCTTGACTACTGCCATTTTGGAGATGGGGGTGAGAGTCCTCCTTCTCTGTGGTTCTTTGCATTTCAAGATTTACTGATCTGAAAGGCAGCGTGTTAGAAGAGGAAGAAACAGAGACCTCCATCCACTGGTTCACTCCCCACATAGCTGTAATGGCCAGGGCCGGGCCAGACCAAAGCAAGGAACTCCATCTTGGGCTCCCAAATGAGTGGGACGATGGCTTAAGCGCTCGGGCCCTCTTCCATGGCCCCAAGCGTATCAGCAGGGGACCGGATGGGAAGTGGAGCAGCTGGAACTGTAGTATGGAAACCAGTGCTCCAGTGTAGAAAGCCAGTATTGTGGGCGGCCTAGGCCATGGTGCCACAGGCTGGTCCCTCTTAGTTTATCAAATATGTAACATTTAAGTCTTGGAACTGTACTTCCGTCTCGGGAGACGCACAAAAAGTGAGGCCAGGACACTGTAGCTGGACCACTACGGACCCAGCCTGGCTGAATCTCACCCTGGCTCCCTGAAGCCCCTCACAGCCTCCTCAGGCCTGGGGGTGCTGGGACTGCCCTCCTCGGGGTCTCCTTCACTGCTGACACCTTGCACATGCACAATCCTTCTGGATGTCTGACCCAGGCCGGGTGCACCCAGGCTTCGATGACACCAGCTATGTGGGTGACAGCAGTGGGCACGCAGGGCCCCCAGATGTGCTGGGCCTCTGCAGAGCCAGGAGTATGGAGAGAGGTCGGCTCTCAGGGCCCCTCCTTGCTGCAGGGGTGGGGGAGGTACTGTAGCGTCAGGTATGGTAACCTCTCCCCCTGCCAGCTGCAGCTGTGCAGCTCAGCCATGCCCAGCCAGTCCTCCTTCCCTGGTCACTGTGGAGGCTGCTGACGGCTTCCACTAGGCACCTCTTCTTAACTCAGTCAAGAACTGCAAGCCCTCCACCTGCGCCAGCCTCACCATCTCTGCGCTCACAGGCCAGCCCAGCCCCTGCTGCCCATCCCTCACCCCCTCTTTGTGCTAGAGTCTATTTGCTATACCCGCCCCACCCCACACACATCCTCAAACTCTGCCCTCCTGCCCTTGGCCCCCAGCTGGAACCACCTGCCTCAAGGTCTTCCTGGGAGCCAGGGTGACACCTTGCTCTGGGCCTTCCCACAACTGCAGCGAGCTCTTGCTGGCAGGTGCTCCCGTGCCGGGGGGGCCCTGCCATCCCTTGTGTCCCGCTGGGATCCCTCCTTTCGGCCAGGGCCCAGGACTGGCTCCCAGAATACCTTCACAGTGCCTTAGCACTGTCGCCACTCCCTACCTCCACCCCGTAGTGCTCCCTCTGCAAAGGGTGGGCGCTGGGTGAAGGGGAGCCTGAGGGTCTAGCCGTGAGATCCTTGCACACACCCCAGCCACAAGGGCACGGGGCTAAGGGCAGCCTGGTGCAAGGAGTGGGCTGGAATGTCAGGGAGTGAAGGGGGTGGAGGGCTCTGGTTGGGTGGCTTGTTATAAGGGTGCAGCCTAGGACCTGGGGCTGGCTGGGTGGAACCTAAGGGGAAGAGGAGGGAGGTGAAGAGGGGGCTTTGTGCTTGGCCTCCTCAGCATCTGGCAGGCCAGGAGGGTGCCAAGCGGAAGTCTCCAGACTGGCCCGTGTGTGAGCTGGTGCGTAGGGATGGGAGAGAGCCTGGGACTGCCCCCCCCCCCCCATGACAGCTGCAGAATCAGAGAACACAGCACGGAGGTAGACAGGTGTGCAGGGCAGACAGGTAAGGCCTGATAGTGGTTCAGGAAGGAGCCCCTGAGAGGAGGTGGGGCAGAGCCTGTGGGAGGGGCAGAAGGAAGGTCAGGAATGCTGGACACAGCCCGGGTGGGGCTCCTGGGGCGCAGCGGCCAGCAGCAGCTTCTCAGCCTCTCTTCCTTTTGCAGGAGCCAGGATCAAGGCCCCTATGGAAAGGGGCTCAAGTGAACGTAAAGGACAAGCATCCATCCTGGGACGAGACCCAGGCCTGCCGGGTCGGACCTGCCGCACCTGCCCACCAGGCGCTGTCACCTCCACCCGCACCTCCCCAGGTACTCACCTATCAAAGAGCGGCTTCTGGCCACAGTCAAAGGAGTCCTGCAGGTCCCGCACCAGGTTGGCCTGGCCTGGCATGCGGAAGAGGCCCTCTTCTGAGAGCCCGCGCTCCCGGATGAAGTCCACGCATTGCTCCACCAGCAAGGGCGCCAGGCGGGGGCCATACTTGCGCTCGTGGTGGACCGTGTCCTCCAGGCGTTGTCCGAAGATCCCTGGGCACAAAAAGGGGCTGCCAGGCACGCCCACGGCCTCCCGAGCTCAGGGCCGGGTGGAGGGCGCTAGGGACCAGGGGTAGCAGCAGGTATGGTCAGGACAGAAGGCAGCTCTCTGGGTCCTTGGGGACAGGGAGCAGGAGGGAGCTGCTGGCCTGAGCTGACCCAGGGAACTGGCCCAAGCCCTCGGGCAGCATGCATGTTTTGCATTTTGTCCATTGTTTTCCCACTGCAAACAGGAAACTGCCCGCTGGCCACTAACAGTGGGCTGAGCAGGCAGACTGTAGCCGTCTGCCCCTACCACAGATTGCACAGCTCCCAGGACAAATCACAGGGCTCTACAAGTGTGGGGCACAGACCTAGGCCACAGCGTCAGCCACAGTCAGATGCAACCTCACCCCTCGCCAGAACGGCTAGTGCCAAGCAGAGAGACACAGCAGGGCTGGTGAGCACAGGAGACCTTGGGAGCCTCACGACAGGAGTGAGGGATGCAGAGCCTGCTCAATGCACACACGCACGCACGCACGCGCGCACGCACGCACACACACACACACACACACACACACACACACACACGGCCAGAGTTGTGGCGCAGTGGATCAAGCCTCCTCCTGCAATACCAGTATCCTATATCAATACAATAACTGCTGGAGTCCCAGCTGCTCCACTTCTGATCCAGCTTCATCAGCAAGTAATGGCCCACATGCTAGGACCCCTGCACCCATGCTAGGACCCACATAGAGTTCCGGGTCTTGGCTGCAGCCCAAGCCAGCCCTGACCATTGAGGCCATTTGGTGACTGCACCAGCAGATGGAAGACCTCCTTCTAACTCTGGCTTTCAGATAAATAGAACACATTTTTTTTAAAAAAAATTATAAATGCATTTTCTATTTTTCTACACCACCAAAATAACCGGATGTCATCTTTCTCTGTGGCTGATGCGGCCCATGACTGGACTATACGCCTTACAGTTGGCTGTGATGTTTAATGTAAGAAGACATTCTAACAATTGAAAAATGACAGGACATCATGGGAAGCAAAAGGCAGCAGATCCAGAGGGCACAAGGCACGACTCCACCTGTGTTGGAGCTGGGGGACCAGCAGGCACCGTGGGCCGGGGACACGGCTGCTGTGGCACCACATTGGAGTTAGGGAACCGGCAGGTGCCATGAGCCAGGGTCATGGCTGCCATGGCACCGCTGAAGGGCCCTCTAATGCTGGCAGTGCTGCTTCCAGCCTTGGCATCCTCCCCAGCCTGCTTACTTGACTTTGGTGGTTTATAGTAAGTGTACCTATAGTATAGTACCACTCACCCAGACTAACGGGCAAGGAGTAAAAAAATCAGGAGGGGGGAAATCCCAGCATTCCCTGTGGGTTAAAATAGATGTGAGAGAAGACAGAGGAACTTCTGACTAAGCACACTGATGCCAATGAAATACACCACCGGGCTATGAGGTTCCTGGCAACCCAGGCAAAGAGGGAAAGTGGTTTCAACTCACAGACACTGCATCCCATGGCAGGCTAATGACGGAAACGGATTCCTCCCAACCCCGAGCTCCAGGCCCCTGGCTCTATTCAAATCTACCAGCCACAGCCCTCCCTGGCAGCACAGCTGTGTGGCTGTGCCAGAGGCATAATACCCAACTCCATTCCATCCACGCATGGGATGGCACAGCAGCCAGGGGAGGGCTAGGAGGCACAGCCCCCAACCCCAACCCCAGTTCCATACTGTCCCGAGAGCCCATGTCCGGGTCCCTAACACGGAGCCCAACACATGGCAGGACTCTGTGAATGCCACTCCTTGTGCTACCCTGCCGTGCCTGAACACAAGTGGATACACCCAGGAGAGGAAGGCTCCTCCCTTCTAGAAAACCCGCCCATGGTGTGTGTGCCTGGTGGATGCCACCAATGTACACATGTGTATGATCACATGTGTACACATGTGTGCATGAAGGGAGCCTTGTGGGCAGGAGGCCAGGAAACTGCAGCCACAACAGGTAACCCCTACACAGCTGGATAATTTAGGGACCACCATCACCATCATCTTGACTTTGCAGGACAGCAAACTAAGATGCAGCGGGTGTCGGGGGGTGGGGTATAAAGACCGATGGCTGAGTCCAACCCAGCACGACGCAGGGTCAGGCTCAGCCCCAGGTAGACGGGTTCCAGGAGTATTCTGGGCCACCTATAGGAGGCCTCCCCCGCCCACCTCCTTGGATTTTCTCACCAGCAGTGCCTCTCTCTCCCCCTCCCAGCATAGCAGGAGCTGTGACACTGACCATGGTGAGGGACCCAGGTACCCATGGACCCAGGGCTCAATGCTGCCCCGCCCCCTTCTCCCCAGGAAAAACAGCCTGCTGTCTGCCGGGGCAGCCAGAGGAAAGCCAGACCAAGGCACCCCAGGCGTGACCCTTCCTGCGGGTCCAGGAGTGACCTGAGTTGGAGACCCTGCTTGCTCCCACTCCACTCAGGGCTCTGTTACGCCTGACATCTGGCCACACGTGCCCCCATGTGCTTGGATAGCTCATGTGGATTGATTGGTGTGGACGCTGTGCTCAGCCAGTGGAGCCACCACTGGGCATGCTCATATCCCATCCCGAGTGCCCAGTTCAAGGGCCAGTGACCCCACACACTTCTAACCCGACTCCCCGCCAATGCACTGGGGGGAAGGCAGCAAGAGAATGGCTTAGGTACTGGGGGCCCTGCAACCCCTGTGAGGGCTCTGGACAGTGTTTCTGCCTTCAGCTTGGCCCCGCCTCAGATGATGTGAGCATCTGGGAAGTGAACCCATGGATGCACAACTTTTGTCAGTCTGGCTTTGAGATAAATATTTTTTGGGCGGAAATCAAATCACTGTGGCATAGCATGTTAAGCCACTGCCTGTGACTGTTGTGCCAGTTCCATTTTCAATCCAGCTAATGCAAAAACGGACCCTGCCACCCACCTGCGAGACCTGGATGGGATTCCCGGGTTCCTGACCTCAGTCTGGCGTGGCCATGTGGGGAGTGACCATTGGATGGAAATGGTGCACTAAGTCCCCTCCTGTAGGTCTTGCCTGGGAACCCTCTGCTTCCTGTCCTTGTGCTTCAGACAGAATCTAAGCCTGGGAGGTGGGCAAGGCTCTTTTTACCGCCCTCCCTCCCGCCCCCTGCTCCATCCTGGCCTCTTCCAGCAGCCCCTGGGGTGTAGACCCCAGGCCAAGTGCACTTGTCCACACGGCCCCAGGTCCAAGGCAGTTCCTCCAACTCCAACCCCCAACACAGGGATGAGCAAGCCAGGGCCCTTGGTCCTTCCCAACAGAAGGGACTTGGAAGAGGAGGTAGGGGAGGGGACACAGCCAGGAACGATGCCTGGAGGGGTAGGAGTGAGGAGCCCTGGCAAGGCCGGCTGGCGCCACGTGAGCACTACTGCCTGGGCCGGCACCCCTCAGCATCTCCTCTGCATGGGGGAGGGGGCCAGACACAGGCAAGCGGGGCAGTGAGGTTCAAAGGCCACAGAGATGAGGAGGCTTGCCCTGGCTCCAGGGGTGGCCCCTGCTCCCAGCCCCCTAACCGCCCAGGCCTCCTTGCCCAGGGCGCCACCCACCCTCTGCCTTTGCCAGGCTCGCTCTCTCCAGCACAGCCTGGCAGGGCCTGGCCCTGCGTGCTCAACTCCCTCATCCCTCCTGGCACGTCTCAAGGGGAAGCTTTGCCAAGAACCCGTTCCAGGAGGGAAACCCAGCCAGCCAGCCAGTCAGCCAGCCTGCCAGCCAGCCGGCCGGCCAGCACCCAACGCTGTTTGCACGGCACCGGCTTGGCCACCCCCAGGAGACCAGGCAGGTTCTCCCACCTGCCCTGCTTGCCTTACTGGTGAACCTGCCAGGGCTGGGCAGGCCTCCCCTGACAGCTGCTGGCTCCCACGCCTCCTCTCCAGGGAATCCCGGGCTGGGTAGTGTTCTGGCTCATGTTCTGCGTGACTTGGGGCACACGGGCCCTTGCCCTGTCTGCCCTCACTCACACAGGCGTGCATCCCAGCCAGGCGCCACAGGGACCTGGCTTCCGCAGGCTGGCCTAGGGGAGAGCTGGGTGAGCCGGCTGCCCAGCAGGAGAGGGAGGAGGCGGGGTTCCCACTTGGAGCCTCTCTGACTAGCACTGGCTGCTACACTCTGGCCAGGGTCAGCAGGGGGGCTGTGGAGAATGGGGAGCAATCCTGGAATCCTGGAACTCTGCAGAGAGGAGGGGGCTTCGGTCACTGCAGGCTTCCTGCCCCCATTCCACCGGGGCTGTCAGTGAAGAGACCTCACGGTGGTTGGCTGTGCCTCCTGGGCTGCAAACTCAAAACCCACCTGTGCCTCCAAGAGAGGCTGATTTCTTCCTGGGGGAGTCCTGCGCTGTCCCCGGCACCCCCGCCTGCACATACCACCCGCTAACATAACCTCCTCCTGCCCCCGGAGTGGAGGTGGGAAGAAAGTCCCTGCAACTCTGCAAGTTTCCTCTTTCCCCCACATGGGGGGTTCGTGCTTGTAGGAGGACCCTCTCAGCAAGTCGAAGGAGGGAGTGGCGGACCTCAGCCTGCTCCATCCGGCACGCACAACGCCCCCCATAATTCCCTGTGAGACCAGGGCCAGCATTCCCGAGCCCTCCACTTTCCCCCACTTCCCACCAGAGACGCTGCTGTCCTCCCCCCTACAGGGGGGCGCTGGCACCCCGACCCGCCCCTACCTGGGGTGGCAGGCAAGCAGCAGGAGGGTAGGCGGCAGGGCGGCCGCAGGCAGGCGCGGCACCGGGAGAAGGCTTGCACGGCCGGCATCAGGCCCATGGCGCGCCCGGGCGCGGTGGCGCGGCGGCGGCTGGAATGCCCGGCACGCGCGCAGGTAGCGTCTTGCCCGCCGCCCGCCCGTCGCCCGCCCTCCGAGGCCAGCGCCGCCCCGGGGCCGGGACCCTGCAGTGACAGGGGGGCAGGGCGTGGGACAGACCCACCCCACCTCCCTCCCCTCCTGGGGGCACCGCACCAGAGGCCAACAAGCACAGGAGACCTGCTGCGCTCCAGCAGAGTACCCAGCGACTCCAGTACACCGGGTCCGCACCAAGATCCCCCAACTCAGCCCTTGGCCATGGTGGCAGGTGTGCCGGGCAGGGCAAGCAAGCAGGTTGGGTAACCCGGTCTGAGTCACTCAGCCGGCCGCCAGCCCGGGCGGCGTGGGGTATGGGGGTGTGCTGGGCTGCCCAGGGCCAGCCGCCTAGTGTCAGGGCCAGCGGTGTGTACTTGCTGTGGGGACACTCCCGCTCTGCACAGGACACAGACGAGGCTCACACATGTCCTGTGATTTGCCCAAGGTCAGACAGCTCCCAAGTGCACCACGTGGGCATTCTCTGCAGAGCTTCTGTTTTTCTCTGGAACCTCACACTTCCCCAGGGGAGTGAGGATGAGAACCCCGGGGCTGGACACACACCACGAGGGCAGGTGGACAGAAAAGCACAAGTTGGGGCTGGTGGGGCTGGTGCTGCAGCACAGCGAGCTATGCCGGTATCTGCTGTTGGAGTGCAAGTTCAAGTCCTGGCTGCTTGTTTCGACCCAGCAACGGGTGGGAAGGCAGGGGAGAACAGAAAGCCTGCGTTTTGCTACCCACGTGGGAGACTCTGATGAAGCTCCTGGCTCCAGCGTGGTCCAGCCCTGGCTGTTCATTTGGGAAAAGAGTGCAGTGGCCAGGACTGTCTCCCCGTGTCCCGCTTTCACAGAAATATTTTTAAAGAGGCTCTACCACACCAGCCATGGCAAGAGAGAGGACAGTAGTCTTGGGTTAGGGACTGTCTGTAATGGGGGTGCATCATGGGTCTTAGCAGGTGGTGGGAGGTGGCACCTGTATCAGGCTGGGCGTGTGGGCCGGACACGGTCACACTGAGGAAAGCCTGGCTGAGGATGAGGCAGGTAAGACACTCCCCACAGGTTCTGGAAACCTCTAGAGCCGTGCTCAGCTTGACAGCACGTTCACGACTGGAAGTGGATGCCAAGACAGTCAAGGCAGAGCTGGGGTCCAGCCACTGTGACTGCAATGAGCCCTCATTCCCCAGGCCCTGAACTCCCACACACTGCAGAATTTGTTTCCTGTGGGGTGTAACTGGCTAAATAACACCCCTCCCACAGGTGTCCGGGTCCTGATCCCCTATGAATTGACACCTGTGTGTGCACGTGACGAAGTTGAAGATGGAGGATGGGATAGTGGGTCACGGGGGTGGGACCAGCAGGGTCACAAGGGTCGCTCCTGAGAAGATGCAAGAGGGAGACTGACCCGCAAACTACAGAAGATGGTCACATCCAGGGGACCCTGGGGAAATGAGGTACAGCTCCTCCACCAGAACCCCAAGAGAACACATGAAGTGAACTCTCGGAAACCCCCAGCTCTGACTCCAGAACAGAGAGGGAGTAACTGCATGTTGTAAGCCTCTCAATCTGTGAAATCTGTTACAGCATTGGCCAGCGCTGTGGCACGGTGGTTAAGCCGCTGCCTATGAAACCAACCTTCCATATGAGCCCAGGTTTGAGTCTCAGCTGCTCCACTTCCAATCTAGCTTCCTGCTAATGTGCCTGGGAAGGCAGTGGAGGATGACCGGAGTCCCTGAGAGCCCTGCGTGCACACACAGGAGACCCAGAAGAAGCTCCTGGCTCCTGGTTCTGACCTGGCCTTTGTGGTCATTTGGGGAACATACCAGCAGAATGGAAGATCTCTTCTATTTTTTTTTTAAGAGCAGGGTCTGTGGGCTCCGAGAACAAGCAGCTCCCTGAGGGGCAGGCAGGACCTGCTCAGATGGGCAGGCGGGACGTACCTTGCACTTGTTCTCTGCTCTCTGAGGCTCCGTCCCTCTACTGTGTAGGTTCCTGAGTTACACCTGCTATGCTTTGGAGCAGCAGACCTACCAGCCCCAGGCTCCCTGGAGGCCCTGCCCAGTCCCCTTGGGGGTTGCTCCTTAGCCAGGAGGCCCGTTGGTGACAGGGACACAGGAGCAGGCCCAGGGACCTGAGATGCCCCTTCATTCTCCTCCTATGCCCCCGCTGAGCACCTGTCCTCCCCCACGAGCATGGGACAGGGGACTCTTCTGCTCAGGTGGCCCTCATCTCAGCTGTGAGTGCCATGGGAACACCTCTGCCTTCAGGTTCCACAACCCAACCCCTCCAGCAAGCCAGCTCAGAACAGGTGGGCTGAGAGATGGCTGGCCTTGCTCCTAGCCTCACTGTATGCTGCGAGGCACGCCGCAGGGCCTCCCTGCGCCCTCCAGAGCCCACAGAAGAAGTGCAGCCCAGGGCAAGCATGAACTCCATCCTTCCCTCTTCTGGAATCTACCAGTGATCCGTCAGGGGAAACACAGGATGTCCCAGGCTGAGCTCCAGCCTCAATGGGGCTGCAATAGGCCGTTGGCCGCCACTGGCCTCTGTGCCGAGTCAGCAGAGCCTGCTCACACCATCCCCTCCCAACAGGGCTGATCTCACCGGCCTGGGGGTGGGAGGTGGGGCCTGCCAGGGGCAGCCAGCCCAGCTCAGCACCCGCCCGCCCCTCTGGCCATAGGCAAGGGGACTCTGTGAACTGCACTCAGCACCAATTGAAGCCTGCCGGCACAGCACAGCCACTATGAGCTAGCAAACAAGCACGTAAAGGCTGACCTCAGGGTGAAGCAGCGAGGCGGTTAACACTTGGCGCCCTGGGCCTGGCAGCTCCTGTCGGGGAGGGGAGGAGGCCCTTGCTCCGGTGAGCACCTGGGGTGCGTGTGGGGAGCAGAACCCAGAAGCCTTTAGGAGAAAGGGTTCCTGGGGAGCCATGCGCAACTGCTGCACCTGGCAGATGCCAGACTGAACCTGGAAGAGCTTCTCCTCCCCCCAGGTACCTGAGCTGCTGTCCCGCCCTGCCAGCTCAACGACCAGAAGCCCAGCCCAGGTCAGTGATGCCCCTAACAGTCTCCCTTCTGGTGAGGGCTCTGTCTATCCGACGCTCCCCGCCGGGCTGCCCTGCAGAGCCAGACGCCCACTGTGGCTGCACCACCTGGCCAGCGGGGCCCAGGGCCAGGGACCCATCACTCTTCAACCCATGGTGCCTCCCAGGATGTCGCTCCAGCCAGCAAGGACCATGGACGGGCCTGCTCCGTGTCCCTCTAAGTTCTAGAGGCCCCTCAGGAGCCGCGAGAGTCGGAGGGCAGTCTCCAGAGGCCAAGGGGAGCCACGCAGCCAGGTAGAGGCCGGCTCAGGCAGTGCGGCCCCAGCCCCTCCTGGGTGCAGGGTGGTCCCTCTGGGTGGGACCACTTCTCCAGCAGCCCAGCTCTGAGTCTGTGGGGGCTGGAGGGAAATCGGTCCCACACTGCTGGCTCCAAAATGCCAAATCAGCCACGACTCCTGCATCCAGCTGCCCACCTGGCATCTCCACCAGCACAGGTCCAACATAAACGCCAGAAACAAGCCTCACAAGCCATCCTGTATGCCACACACACACCAGTTCCTCCTCCCTGGCTCATGAGCTTATCCGTGCAGTCAGCCAGACATCCTGAAGGTGACCTCACATCCACACCTAGGAGAACTCACTGCCCTGCCCTGCAGCTCCTCTGCCTGGGTCACTGCCAGCAGTGGTGTGGGGGACCCAACCTGACGGTCCCCGGCTCAGCACCCTGCAATGCCCCTCTCCCATCCTCCCACACGTCCATATGTCGACACACACATCACACATCCTGCTTCTGCAAGGGATCAGAGAGCACAGCCCCGGTCTGGCACATGGCCCAGGGCTCCCTCCTGGCTCTTCGGCCACTCGCTTTCAGCCCCGCCTTTGAGCCAGGATGTGCCACGCTGTGTCCATCCAAAAACCAAAAAGCAACAGTGAGGATGTGGAAGGAGCGCTGTGGGCGGGGTTCAAGAGGGATGCGGCCACCACCCAGACAGGGTTCACGGCGCCTCAGAAAGCCAAACACGGGTGCCCGGCGGCGTGGCCTAGCGGCTAAAGTCCTCGCCTTGAACACCCCGGGATCCCATATGGGCACCGGTTCTAATCTCGGCAGCTCCACTTCCCATCCAGCTCCCTGCTTGTGGCCTGGGAAAGCAATGGTGGACGGCCCGAGATTTTGGGACCCTGCACCATGTGGGAGACCCTGAAGATGCTCCTGGCTTCAGATCAGCTCAGCTCCAGCTGTTGCAGCTCACTTGGGGAGTGAATCATCGGACGGAAGATCTTCCTCTCTGTCTCTCCTCCTTTCTGTATATCTGACTTTCCAATAAATAAATAAATCTTAAAAAAAAAAAGAAAGCTAAACACGGGGTGGGCAGCGGGTGCAGTAGCCGATGATGCCATGTGCGGATGTCCACAGCCCACGCTGCAGCACCTCGGTTCAAGTCATGGCTCCACTTCCCACCCAGCTTCTGCTGATATACAGCTGGGAGGTACCCAGCTATCCACAGGGAGCCCTAGATGGAGTGTTGGGGTCCTGGATTCAGTCTGGCTCCATCCTTGCCATTGTGGGTTATTTTGGAGAAGCAGACCGATGGATGGAAGGTCTAGCTTTGACGCAGCAAAGTTGCTTCTGGCTGTGTGCTCCAAAGAATGAAAAATTGAGACACCCCAAACAGATCTGCTCAACAGCAGAGACAGCAGTGGATGCTTCAGTCGAGTGGGTAGGTAAGACCAGGGAGATGTACTAGTGCTTCAAAACAGAAGGGAGTTTAAACCTGGACCATCTTACGCCAGGCCCATGAGGACAGATCTCATCTGATGGCACTGCCAGCAGGTGCCTAGGGCAGTCCAGTCTAGAGACTGACAGTAGAACAGTTGTTTGGTAGCCGCCCAGGTGAGAGGGAGGTGGGGAGGGAGGGGTGGGGAACTGCTGCTGGGAGCAGGGACATAGCTTCCATTTGGGAAGATGAGAGAGCAAGCAGGCTGGAGACAGCGCTGGCAGCTGCACCTGTCAGTGAGTGGACTTAGTGTTCCGGGCTACAGGCTTAATGGGCACATTCTACAGGATGGATGTATGTGTGTATATATGTGTGCGTGTGTTTAACCACAATCAAAACACATATGGAGCTTTCAAGAATCACAGAAAAAGTGCATTATGGAAAAAAAAAAAAAACACCACCGCTATACATAGGGCTTAAAAGGCTTTTTGTCCCAAAAGTAAACCTGACTTGCAGCTCCACTTCTGTGAGCTGCCTCAAGTGCCCTCAGAGAAAGTGCATAAACAAGTTCAAAGACAGACCCGCCCTCCTTGCTGAGCTGACAGCTGTTTCGTGAGGGCACCCAGCTCTGCACCTCTGACAATCCACACTGGTCCCCCTAAGGGTGTTTCCCACCCAGCCCAGCAGCAGCCACCCCCACACTGATTGTGGAGAAGCAGGCCTGCAGAGAGCTTCTTCACGCTCGCTGGCCTCCGACAGCCACCGTTCTCCTTCGCTCTCCCCACTGGCTGCCCAGGAGCCGAGGGCACGCCTCCTCATGTGTCCAGTCACGGCTTCCTGAGTGAGTGCGCACTCTCTCAGCAGGGGTGGGGACCACTCACATATATTCAGCATCCCTGCCCAGTGCACAGTCGTCAAATGAAAAATCAAGCGTGCCGTGCGTTTCCTTGAGTTGCCTGCCTGTGACAGAACCAGACTGGCCATTCCCTTACATCCACCTTAGAGGGAGGGCTAGGCATGTCGCACCCACCATCCTCCATCTGAATTCCCCAGACAATGCTGCACAGATGGGGAGAGGCCTAAGCCATTAAAAAAAAAAAGACACAGAGAGAGCAGGCAGTGTGCCCCAGGATACTCAGCAAGCAGATGGCACAACCAGAGGGCAGTGTGGCCTCTGTTGACCCTGCTCCACCCACACGGTCACTGCACCTGGCTTTGCTAAGCACCTCGACCAGGCCATGCGTGCTGGGGATGCCGAGGTTGTCACCTAGCCCTTGCTAGGTGAGCTAGAGAGCTGGCAAAGTGGGGCTGTCAGGTACACCCTCCTGGTCCTGTCCTCCCTGAACTGGGCGCTAAGGTCCAGAGGCGACTGCACCTCAGTGAGATCTTGAAGTTCTGCCAAACTTGGGTACTTTTTCTCTTAAAAGATTTATTCTTATCTAAAAGGCAGGGAGAGAAGGAGACACAGAGATCTTCCATCCATTGGTTCATTTCCCAAATGGCCACAATAGCCAAAGCTGGGCCTGTCCGAAGCCAGGAGTCAGGAGTTGCAACTGGGTCTCCCACATGGGTGCAGGGGCGCAAGTACTTGGCCCATCCTCTACTTTGGAAAGAAGGGAAGGTGAGTGTCCCTCCCAGTCCTGCTTGTGATCTTGGGGGCGTGAAGCGGTCCCCCTCATTCATCCTCCACCCTCCCTGTCAGGTGTCCGTGGAGCTCTTTCCCAATGCCTATAAAAAGGGAAGCCGGGTCCCCTGCTATTCCTTTGGCACTGCTTTTTTGTAGCTTTTGCACAGCTACCCTTCTGGGTTTCAGCATGCTTCCCTCTGACTCAGCTGAGATGACCATGGAGTTTTAGCCTTCTATTCCGTCGATGCTTTACACCTGCCAAGTCGCAGGTGTCAGCTACCTCTTGCACTGCTGGCCCCAGGCTTGCGATACACTGTCACCGGGCTCCTTGTGCCACTCTGTCAGAGATCTCAGTACCAGGCCATCTTCTCTCTCCTGCACCAGCAATCTGAAGCAATGCTTTTTTTAAAATAAGAAAAAAAAAATACGCAGGCCTCCCTCTTGCTTCGCCTTCCCCTCCATCTGCTAGTACTGTTTCATTGCTCTTTTTCTCATCACAGCTTCTTCAAAGAGGTGGCCGTGCTCACACCCCATTTCCAAGCTATTGGCTTTGGTCAGGCAGGCTGTGCCCTGGCCCTCTGCCCAAGTCCCCAGCCACTGGACCCAGCTGGACGCCTGCTCCGGCTGTCCCAGGGGGCCCTCTCTCCTCTCTGCTCAGCTCAGGGACCTCATCCAGGATGTGCTGGGCTTCCTCCCTCTCCCCCACCCCCTAGTTCTTCTCAGCTCCCTCCCTGATGGCTCCTCCACTTCTCCCTGGCTTTTTGTTCTTTGATTGTCATTTGCTTGAAAGGCAGATCAGACAGACAGGTATCTCATCAACTGGTTCACTGACCAGGAGCCAGAAGCTCCCCCCAGATCTCTCGTGTGAGTGGCGGGGGGCCAAGCATTGGGGCTATCTTCCACTGCCTCCCAGGGAGCTGGATCAGAAGTGGGGGAACAGGGTCTTGAACGGATGCTCTGATATCTGATGCGGGCTTACAACACTTGCCCTGCTCCCTGATTTTTTACTAGCGAACTACCAGGGGCTGGACCTGCGCTTGCTAGATGGTGCCCGTCAAGGTTTCCAAAGCCCATATACACTGCTGGCCTCTCTGCAGCTCATCTCTCTCAGTCCCCACCTGGAGCTGGCTGCCGGCTTGACAGGTGCAGCTCAGCACCCTGCAGCACCCCGCAGCATCTCAACCTAAGCACCTGTCTTCCTTCCATACGGTCGTGTGGCTTGTGGTCTTGCCATCTCAGTAATGGCCAATCCATCGTTCTAGGTGCTAGGATCAACACCCCCCATCACACCCCGGGCACATCCCTGAACTTCTCCTATCCACCCTCCTGTCCCCGCCCCTGCCACCCAGCTCAGCAGAACTCTCCAAGACCTTAGCCCACCTGCTCTCAACAGGGCAGGCACGGGCTGCCTCTCTTCTGTTCCAAACCCTGGACCTCCCTACCTCCATCTCCCTTGCCCTGTACCCACTCTGCCCTGGGCATCCTGGCCTCACCAGTACCTGTCATTTACTCTCTGTTTCCTCTGCCCAGAGCCACCAAATGGACCCATGGCTTCCCCCCAAAACCCACACAGCTCCCGTGCCACTGCCTCCTCTACTAGAACTTGGCGCTATGAAACCAGGACCTGGCCCATCCTGCTCACCACTGTCTCCTCCCAGCCCATAGACTGGCAGGTCCAGGTGGGGCTGGCTCTGGACAGCACCCCCAGCTGGGCAGGTCTGTCCTGCAGCAGCCACGCTGCCCATGGGAGCCAAGACTGACCGGCTGAGCCAGGGACCCAGGCTGAAAGCGGCTTTGCCAGGTAAGCCTCAGGGGCTGATGGCGCCCCTGGCTGCCTTCCCCAAAGGGGCACCTGCCCAGGCATGCCAGGCGTGCCTCCCTCTGGGATTCCTGCTTCTCCGGAGTTGTGGGAATAAGGGAGAGAGGCGCCCTTGGGTATGTTGCCTGCTTCATGGTGGCACGTAGCACAGCAGAGACGTGGGTTAAAGGCTGGGGACTGGGGCAGGTCTGAGTGTGAGCCTGAGGGTCCACCTGTCCCCCATCCTGAGTGCAAGCCAGAGTGAGAACTATGTGGGCCAGAGATGCAGGCGGCTCGGGGCTGTCCCTGGACGGATCACCCCAGACACTAGATCAAGCCCAACCTTGGATGCTTTCTGTTCCCAACCCACAGCGGGTCAAGCACCCGACCTCTGGCGTTTCTCTTCCCTTCCTTAGGCGTTTTCTCCCTGTTGTTGATCATTTCGCCTGGTGAAATCTGCACACATCGGGAAGCGCTCAAAGCACGAATGTGCCGGTTGACATGTTGCTGCAATCCGCATACCTGTGTAACTACTACCCGAGCTGGCTGGGAGAACATTCCAGAGCCTTCTGGCCCTCCTCCACCCCATCCTCACTTCCCCCATGCTCTCCCACACCCCAATATCCAGCACGAAGTCTGAGGCATTCACCTCCTTGCATTTCCTTACATTTTGGCTGCCTAACCACGAGCTCATTCTGCCCTGTGTCTCATTGTCACATGCGGGGAATCACAAGCGTGGTTATTTTGGCTTGTTTGGCTTCTTTCCTTGCACACCATTTGTAAAGTTCTTGTGCTTGTTGTGGAGTGTGGCTGCCTGCACTGGGTGTCTGCTTGGGGGTGCTGAATTTGCCACCCTAAGAATGAACCACTAGCTGTTGACCCACTGCACCGTCTCTGGGTTAGGATCCGGGCCTGGCAGTCTCTGACTCACTGGTTTGCGGGAGCGTGCGGGACAATCACTGGAGGGTCGGATGTGTGGAGACACGGGGACCTGAGGCGGGTATTGTACACTAGCTAAATTTCTCCCTCCAACTCCAGAATCCCACAGGGGTCCTAGCTGCTTCACTTCCAGTCCGGCTCCCCGTAGATGGCTCAAGTCTATGCAATCCTGTCCCCCCATGGAGAATCCAAAAGCCACTGGCTCTTGGCCTCTGACCAGCCAAGCTCTGGCCATTGTGGCCATTTGGAGAGTGAACCAGCTGATGGAAGACCTCTGTCTCCCCCTTCTCTGTCTTTCCTCCTCACTGTAAGTGTGGTTTTCCAATAAAAATAAATAAATCTTGAGAAAGAGAACAGAACATAGGGGGACTGGGGCGAGTGTTGTGACCTAGCAAACTAAGCCTCTGCCTGCCATGATAGCATCCCACATGAGTGCTGGTTCGAGTCCTGGCTGGCTCCACTCCTAATCCAGCTCCCCGCTTATGATCTGGGAAAGCAGTGAAAGATGGCCCAAGTTCTGGGCCCTTGCACCTACACGGGAGACCAAGAAGCTTAGGCTGCTGGTTTGGCCTTGCCCAGCTCCAGCCATTGCAATCATTTGAGGAATGAACCAGTGGATAGAAGAATCTCTCTCTAATCTGCCTTTCAAGTAAAATTTTAAAAATAAAGAAATCAAAAAACAAGAAAGAAAATGCGAGGGGGACTTCAAACTGTTCGTGGAAACATGGAATGAACAGGCAGGTTCATTTTGGTCCCCAACATTTTTAAATGCACCCATAGTTTGTGATACTATATGCTTCCTCTGCCTTCCTCTGCAGTCCTTTCACGTACCCTTTTAAGCAACAGCTACATTTCTCAACATTCTCCAAAAACAGCAATGCTTTTGCAGCTTATTTAAAAAAAAAAAAATCCTGTGCCTGGCACAATAGCGTAGTGATTAAAGTCCTTGCCTTGAACACACCGGGATCCCATATGGCCGCCAGTTCTAATCCCAGCAGCTCCACTTCCCATCGAGCTCCCTGCTTGTGGCCTGGGAAAGCAGTCGAGGACGGCTCAAAGCCTTGGGACCCTGCACCCGTGTGGGAGACGTGGAAGAAGTTCCTGGCTTCGGATTGGCTCAGCTCCAGCCGTTGCAGCCACTGGGGAGTGAACCACTGGATGGAAGATCTTCCTCTCTGTCTCTCCTCCTCTCTGTATTTGACTTTCCAATAAAAATAAATAAATCTTATAAAAAAAATCCTCCTGTACCCCAGGATCACTAGGACACAAGTCCAGCTCGGTGGACATCAGCCTGACTGCTCTCGCTGGACCCAGTGGCACCACAGTGAGACTGCAAGCATTTCCGGGCAGGCCCTGGTCCTCCAAGGCCCTCACATCTGGTCTGTTAGCCCAACCTGCTGCTCTCCTGTGTGCCAGGGAGGTCACGGCTGCCCATGTGAGGCCCACTTAGGACACCCAGAAGAAACTCTTCTACCTGGAAGACTCGGTGGCCGTGGCCAGGCATGGGCAAGGGCAGAGCTGGGCCAAGGCGCAGTCGAAGGTGAGGATCTGCTCCTATCTGAGCATTTAGGGCCCTGCCAGCCCAACAGCTTTCCACCCTCCACCCCGCAGCATGCTGATCCCATTGTGCAAAGCTCTGTGCCCTGAGATGGGACACAGCTGGGAGCCACACTTCCCATCCAGCGCACCCCACAGGCAACACCTGGCTGCCACACCCTTCCCATTCCATGCCAGCCATTGTCCTGTTACCCCGGTCCCGAGATTGTCCCACTCTGCACCACCGCCCCAAACACATAGACACACACACCTTTTTCGTCAACCACGTCCCCACACAGCAGCCAAACCCAGCCAGGCCCCGCTGGCTGCTGCCGGGAGCGCCCCCTCCTGGCACTCCACAGCACTCACAGTGAACAAGGACAGCTCTCCGCTCAGGGCCTCCCACCGCCCCGTGCCCTGTCTACTCCCCCAGCTCCACAGACCTTCCCGATCTGCCTGCGTTCCCACGGCGCATGCCTACCCTGGGCCCTCTGCATCTGCCATGCCCTCAGCTTGTGTGCTCTTCCCAGCTTGCCCCCGACTGTGCGGGTCAGTGCAGCAGGCATGCCAGGCTAGCTGGCCAGCCTTTCTATAGCTACAGGTCCCTCGTCAGTCTTCCTCTCTCGTGTTTTGGTACATGCTCACTGGTGCACAATGCCTACTTTCACCTCCCACAGACAGCAGAGGTGAGCGGAAGTAAAGACCTGGCTCGCTGAACCCCTCTGGCCGAGTTAGAACCTGGTCTGGGTCAGACACTTAATGGAAAACGATTCCACATCACAGGGGGCAGTGAGTCCTCGGTATTCGCTACACTCAGGCCAGGCACGGGAAGTGAGTTTTGCGGGGAAGGGGGAGTCAGGCAGGGGCCACTGTGTGGCTGCAGCAAGGGCTGGCAGAGCAGACAGAAGCAGACATAGGCACCTGCCATGAGCCTGTCTCCCTTCTGGCTGGCCTTAGGCCGTTGTGCCCAAAAGCCACAAGACTCTTGCCAGGGCATGCCCAGTGCAGCAGTGGACAGATGAGCAGCTGGCGACCTTGAGGGCCAGCCTGTCGCACAAGGGGAAGTACCCAGAAAGCAAGTCCCAAGCAAGAGGGACCTCGCTTGGGCTGCAGGGTCGGCAGGGCTGTGATTACCTGGAGACAAGGGTTCTACAGGGTGGGCATGCGAGTTACGGGCAGTACCTCCGCCAAGTGGGGCCCAGATGACCCGGCGGATGGCCTGCACCCAGTCCTCCATGTCCCGCTGGGAGCTGGCCATGAGCAGCAGTGCCTCAGGGTTGGCCGGCACCTTCTCCCGCTCGCGGGCGCCACCTGCAAGACAGCGAGACACAGGCTTACCTGGGGGTCCCTGCACCAGACATGGGCTCCCACCCTCCCCTCTACCCCCTACACACATGTGTCGCCAGCATGCCAGACCCCTGATGCTAGTCAGCGTCCCGTCCAGTGCCAGCCCTAGACCCTGGTTCTGGTTCGTGGCCTGCCTTGTTAACACCTTTGGGACCCTCTTCCAGGTTTTTCTTTTCCTCCTTTAATCTTAGTGCTGTGTCAGAACAGAAACTCTAGAATGTGCCGGAGCACTGCTGGAGGAAAACGCTGCTCTGACTCCAGGTCGACCTCGGAGAAGGGCAGTGCCGGACAGCAACCTCGCTCTCTTGGGTCTCAGACTTGATCTTAGCCAAAAGGCCAAGAAGCGACATGTTGGGTTTTAAATCAGCTTCACCTGTCTGCAGTACGGTTTACTATCACCATGGGCTGTCCCAGTCCTCTTGCCACACGCACAATTTGACATCCAGAGAAGACACCCCAACGCCTACAGCAGCCTGGAACCTCAACCTAGGCCTCCCATGTAGGTAGCAGGGCCCTATTGCTGGAGCCATTACCTGCTGCCTCCCATGAGCAGGAACTTGGGAGCGGGAGCTAGGACTGAGCCCAGAGACGCCCACAGGGGACATGGCAGGTGGCTTACTCCTCCTTCCCCCTCCTTCCCTCATCTTATGTGCTTTGAACTTTGATACTTGCCTGCTCTGCCTGAAAGCGGGACTGGATCTTCTGCATTTATCAACATCCTAGTCTGGCCACCGAGCCAGGCCGGAGCTCAGTGCTCCCCGGTTCTCCTCCTGACTCCCTATCCACAGCCAGAATGGAAGCACTCAGATATCTTTCTCCATCTATGGCACCCCAAGGGGTTGTTCACATTCTCCTGTATAACTGAATGTATCTTTGGGGGTGTTCCTAAAACCATGCGCAATGAATGCCTAGGAATATTTAAGAACAATTCTGTCCTGGAGCTAGGCTGAAGTACAGAGCCAGGAATTCCACCCGGGTCTCTCACAAGAGTGGCAGGGCCCCCAAATATATGAGCCATCGGTTGCTGGAATGGAGGCAGAACAGCAACTCCAACTGAAGGAAGCCATTACAGGAGGTGGGTCTCCAAGGTGACAACCCAACTGCTTACGCTGAGCTCCCATCCCAACCCCCCGTTTCTGTTCTCAGTGGGCGAGTGCTGTGACCTGCCCCCAGCGTACTGCTGGGGAAGCACCCCGCCCGGACACAGCGTGTCTTTACAAGGTTTTATAACAAACCACTTTCTCATGGTGCTGTACAGTTTTCTTTGACCCGCGGGTTATTCAGAGAATGTTTCAAAATCTGAAGAATTTCCCCAGAAAACCTTCCTATTGCTGCTTTCCACTTTAATTCCACTGTGTCTAGAGAAGATGTGTTGAATGTCTTCATCCCTTTAAATGTACTAAAACTTGGTTGGACCCCACATATGCTCTTTTTTTTAAACATTTATTTATTTATTTTTAAATTTTTTGATGATGATTACATGGTTGATCGGGGTGGGAAGGATTGAGAAACAGGGAAAAATGGGTGAAATCATGGTTTCCAAATTTTCTATTTCTTCTTCTTCTTGTTTCAGGGGGAAGGGGAAAGATAAAGGGGGAACCACACCCAGCTTCCCAGATGTCCCATTACCCAGGGATGGGGAACCGCCACCTGATATCAACCCAGGTCCCAATGTGGTGCATGTTCTGAGGGTTCTACTCAAGTGGTTTGGACAGTTCTGAAATGCTGTTGATTTCAACGATGATCCAAGGAAAATGCAACCATCCCAATGTCCACTGGTTGACACAGTCAACCTCACGTCTCCATTTACCCAGACTTCCGCTGTTCTTGCTTGGCTGGGGTAGTTGTCCAATTTGCTCTGTTCTTATTCTTGCCGTGGTACCAAATGTGCTGCCATATTCTCCGTGTGCATCAGGGTCTGCATCCACTGCTCCACCTTTTTCATGGAGGAAAAAATAGTCTTCCTGGCGGGCCCAAGGTCCCAACTGAGCCTGGCGACCTGAGTCCCACCAAATCCCCCACCCCTAGGGCTCTTGAACCTGTCACCCACCTTATAGATGGGCACAGGGACCCAGGCCAGATCACCCGTGTCCCGCCAGATCCCACAATTCAAGGGCTCATGAAACCAGCATTCCCCTTGCGGCCACATATGCTCTTGACCTCAGTAGCCATTCTGTAGGCACTGGGAAAAATGGCCTCTGCCATGACTGGGTGACTTTTTCCAGTCTGTAGTGTCAGGAGGCTATATTCTTCTGACTCTGTGTGTGTTTATTTTAAAATATTTATTTATTTATATTGCAGAGAAGGAAAGGTAGAAAGATCTTCCATCTGCTGATTCACTCCCCAGGTGACCACAATGGCTGGAGCTGAGCTGATCTGAAGCCTAGGAGCCAGGAGCTTCTTCCGGGTCTCCCACATGGGTGCAGGGTCCCAAGGCTTTGGGCCATCCTCAACTACTTTCCCAGGCCACAAGCAGGGAGCTGGATGGGAAGTGGAGCAGCCAGGATTAGAACCGGTGCCCATATAGGATCCCAGTGTGTGCAAGGTGAGGACTTTAACTACTATGCTATCACGCTAAGCCCTGTTTGTTTTGTTTTGAAATCATCCAATTCTACCTCCTTAGATGGCCTACTAGGAAAAATCTGTGGTGGGGGGGGGCGGGAAATCCATGTGGTAGCTCAACAGGCTAATCCTCTGCCTGCAGAAGCTAATCCTATCCTATATGGGTGCCAGTTCTAGTCCCAGCTACTCCACTTCCAATCCAGCTCCTTACTTGTGGACTGGGAAAGCAATGAAGGATGTCTCAAGTCTTTGGGCCCTTGTACCCACGTGGGAGATCAGGCTCCTGGCTTCAGATCAGCTCAGCTCTGGCCATTGCAGTCATTCAGGGAATGAAGCAATAGATGGAAGATCTCTCTCTGTCTCTCCTCTCTGGAAATCTGGCTTTGCAATAAAAATATATCAATCTAAAAAAAAAAAAAGAAGAATATCCATTTCTTCTTTCCTAACTTTTTGTTTGTTTGTTGGTGGTTGTCATACATATTACTGTTAGACGCTGCTATCCATCCCAAAGGAGTTAGCATCCTTGGACAGACTGAATGGACAAGAAAACTGCATCTAGGGACTGGCACAGTAGCCTAGTGGCCAGGATCCCATATGGGTGCCGGTACTAATCCCATCTGCTCCACTTCCCTTCTAGCTCCCTGCTTGTGGCCTGAGAAAGCAATGGTGGATGGCCTGAGGTTTTGGGACCCTGCACCCACGTGAGAGACCCAAAGGAGGCTCCTGGCTTTGGATCAGCTCAGCTCTGGTTGTTGTGGCCACTTGGGGGGCGGGGTGAGTCAGCAGGTGGAGGATCTTTCTCTCTGTATCTCCTATCTGCCTTTCCAATGGAAATGAATACATGTTTAAAAAATAATAATGAAAAGAAAAGTGCACCTAGTAAGCCATGCAGTTGCAGGTGCCAGCTCCCAGGTGGTGGCTCTGCACTCCTGCTGGAAGGCCTTCCTCTGGTGTTTCTCACAGTGGGCAGTGGTTGGTGAGTCCCTCCAGCGTGTGCATTGCTCCGCCTTCCTTTTGGAAAGATATTCTTGCAGGGTAAAGACTTCAGGGTTTGGGGTCGGCGCTGTGGCAATGTAAGTCAAGCCTTTAACTGCAGCACCAGAATCCCATGTGAGTGACAGTTCAAGTCCCAACTGCTCTACTTCTGATCCACGTTCCTGCTAATGCCCTGAGGAGGCAGGAGAGAACGAGCCAGGGTACTTGAACCTCTGCACCTATGTGGGAGACCCAGAAGGAGCTCCTGCTTTGGTCTGGCCCAGCTCTGGCCATGTGGCCATGTGGGGAATGAGTCGGAGGATGGGAGATCTCTGTCTCTCTCCTTCTCTCTTTAACTCTGCATTTCAAATAAGAATAAATAAATCTTTAAAAATAACCTGCAGGTTGGACCTGCTTTTCTTCTGTTACTGCGGGGATGGAGCCCAGCAGCCCTCTCACTGACAACCGGCGGTCCTCATGGCTTTCCCATTCGGCCAGCATCTGCTCGGCCGCGTGTGTCTGAGTCCATGTCCGAGGACGATTCGCAGCACGGTTCTCCATCTTGACTGAGTGGCACCACAGATCTCGACTTCTCAGTTTTCACTAAATCTGGAACATGTGGGGTCACCGTTTCTTCAATTTATCTTTGCTTCCTCCTCTTGGCGAGGCCTGTGACTTACATTTTGCACACGTTGAGGTTACCCCACAAACTCTCAGTGGCTCTATTTCTGGCTAACTTCTCCTTTCCCTGTGTGTTTCATTTTGGGGTTGGAAGATCGTGGCCTCACAGTGACACCTAAGTCCCCAGAAATCCGGCGTGAGGTTGGGTTACCACGACAAAAGAGAATCCAGACAGCAGATGGAATCCGAGTTGGGAATTGGCTGCCTCTCACAGCGAGGGTCTCATGGCTGAACCAACAGCCTTACATGGTGTCTAAAGGAGAAGAGGAGGGGCCGGCCCTGGGCTGCCAGTCTGGGAGGCGGGGTATGTGGCACACAGTGGGAGATGGGCAGCGCCCCTGCTGTCTACGTGCCAGATGCTGGTGGTACCCTCTCCCTGCCTCCCATGTGAGATCCACCGAAACCGTCTCTGATCATGGCCAAATGGGGGCAGGGCAAAACTACTCCTTGTTAGAAAGCTCTGGTAAGGAACAACCAGAGCCTGCTGATTTAAGTGCATGCGCATGGTGCACCATGCCCAAATCCCACCCCCACCTCTGCCATCAGACTGGCTTCTTGCTGGATTCGCCATCTCGGTGCTGGGAGCTGGGAGCTGCACTGCTCCCCACTTCCAGATCCCCCACAACCTCCCCTCTCCATCAAGAGCAATTCCAGCTTCCAGCCATTCACACCGAAACCTGATCAGTGCTTGGCTCCATCTCACTCTAGTGCGTATCCATTTCTCACATTCAAAACTGGGTCACCCTTCTCCCCTCACTGCTCTGCCAGTGTGTACCAGGGTCTGGCATGGTCTGTGGGTTTCTTTTCCCACCCCCATTGGTCTGATCTCAAAAGGGTTGCGTACCAGCATCAGGTACAGGTGTCAGTTTATGTCCTGGTTGCTCTACTTTCCATCCAGCTCCTTGCTAGTATGCCTGGGAATGCAGCAGAGGATGGCCCAAGCGCTTGGGCCCTTGCACCCTTGTGAGACACCTGGAAGAAACTCCCGGCTACTGCCTTCATATTGGCTCAGCTGTGGCCATTGCGACCATTTGGGTAGTGAACCAGTGGATGAAAGATGTCTGTCTGTCTGTCTCTTGCTGTAATTCTGCCTTTCCAATAAAAATAATTCTTTTTTAAAGAGGGCAATGGCAATGATCTAATGAGTGTTCAAGTCAGCCAAGTTCACGCAGCAACCTCCCAGGAGGCCTTGCCGTCTCTTCTTGTGACCTCGTAACTCCCTGAGGTTCCCTGCGCCGCCCACTGTTCCTCAGACATGCTGGCCCTGTTTCCAGTGTTCTGTATTCGCTGCTGCCGGAACCAAGCTGCTCTCACAGGTGTCAAGACAGCTTTCCCCCTGATCTGTCCCAGGTCGTCCCTCAGATGCCAACTTCCTGTGGGATCACTGCCCCTTAGCCGCCCTATTTAAATGTCACCAGGATGCACTCCCTTCTCCCCTGTGTGCCCCACGTGCCCACCCAGCCACAATCAAACCCACTGAGTACTGCCTGTGTTCACCAGACACACAGATTCAGTCCACGCACTCTGCTTCATGCACACCCGCACACGGAGGCAGCCAATGGAGTCTGGCATGGAGAGGGCACACACAGACGCTGTGCCAGATGGAAGAGTCTTAGCAGCAGCAGCATGAGACGACGGGCACCAACTAAGTGCCTGCTACAACTAGTAAATAGATCAGCCCTGAATTGATGAGCCCACCTGGCTCAAAGGACCTTAAGGGTAGTGGGGATGCTGTCCCTTGCTGCTGAGGGAATGAGCCTGCATCCTGGTGGCGTTTAGAATCATGTCCAAGCTGTCACTGAACCTGGGTTGTGTGCACTAGGGACCCAGGACCATAGGGAAGCTGCCTCCCGCCCTGACTCCATACTGGACATGAGCTCACAGCTGCTCCAGGCCCCAAGTGGCAGTGTGCTTGTTGAGAGCCTAGCCTAGCCCCGCCCAGCCCCACCCAGCCAAACTTCCTGGGAACTGCTTCCTGGGAAAGCTGGCTTCCCTCTTCAGCCCAAGCTTAAGGACTTCCATCAGTGGTTAAACCCCTCTCTCCACAGATCAAAGGGCTCTGGGGGAACAGGGAGAGCTCTGAAGTGTGGCAGAGCCTGGCATGGGCCGGAGAAAAAGCTGGCTCTTAACTTTTCCCTATGAGAACTGTTATGGTAAGGAGAGGGGAGAAAAAGCCAATAGGAGCAAATAGTATGTCGATCGCCATTTCTGGGTAATCTGTGCTGTGGTGTTTAGGTGACAAGGTCATTGCCTTGGAGGAATTAGCCATGGGGGAGGTCATTTCTAGAAAACTATAGGGAGGCACCTCGGAACATCCAACACAGACACAGCCTGGGTTCTAGCAATCTTACTTCTAGAAGTCAGCCCAGAGGACCTAAAATCACTCGCATGCTCACTGTGACACCACACACAGGAACCAAGATACACAATCCACCAGTGTGTCCACGCACAGATGGATGCATTGAGAAGATGTGGACCCACACAGTGGAAAATCACTTGTCTGTTCACTGTGGCACCACACACAGGAGCCAAGATACACAAGCCACCCGTGTGTCCACGCACAGCTGGACGCATTGAGAAGGCGTGGAGCCCTGCACTGGACTCCGCCACAAAAGGAGAAACCATACTAGAGTGTATGCTGCGCCAAGGACAAACATGGGAGCCACGATATTAAGTGAAACAGACCAGGCACACGCAGATCAATCATGCAGGGTCATTTGTGCCAGATGGCCAAATAAAAAAATAAATCAAACAGACACAGAAGTGGAGAGTAGGAAGGTGGTCACTAGAGCTGTGGGTGTCAGAGGACCTGGGGAATGGGGAGACTGTGGGCCACAGGATACGTAGGTAGGAGGCACTGTGTGGAGCCACGACGCCTGCTCCAAGGAGGAAGAGTGTGAGACGTGCCCAGAAGAGGCATGTCACACACAGACAGGAAGCAGAATGACAGCAACAAGAAATGACAACAGATGCTCTGGGAGGTTTCCCGGGATATCAGCGCTCTGATTGTGGCCATGATGGCAACTGCACCATCCCAATTACACCAAGAACTACTGGGCTGGACTCCTGAATGGGTAGAACATACTACTGGCCAATTACACCTCAGCTAGGTCGTTATGTATGTAGAGGGTCCGGTGCTGTGGTACAGTAAGTTAAGCCACAGCCAGCAATGCCTCATGGGTGCCAGTTCAAATCCAAGCTCCTCTACTTCCAATCCAGCTCCCTGCTAATGCACCAGGGAAAGCAGTGGCTCGTGTGACCTTGGGTTCCTGTCTCCCTTTGGGGGAGATCAGGATGGAGTGCCAGGTGTCTGGCTTTGACCTGGTCCAGCCCAAGCCATTGCAGCCATCTGGGGAATGATAACAGATGATCTGACAGATGGAAGATTCCGTCCTCTTTCTGTCTTTCAAACAAATACATCTTTTCTTTATGAAGCATGAATATACAGCTAAAAACAGTTGCATCTTCATCGAAGAGAAGATTCAGATTTAAGTGAGCTTTCTCATGTGCCAGTGGCTGCCCTGGAACTCAAACCAGCCCAGCTAACTCCACGGCCCAGGACACAGCTGCCTTCCAGGTCTTCCAGATGGCCACACTAGGACATAGCCCACTGTCTGCTTGTGAAAGACACATAAACATGGCAGTGGCACCCAGTGTCCTTGCCACTGCCATCCCCCAGGCTCTCCAGGGCAGCAGGAACCCCAGGGAGAGACCATGTGCTGGGGACATGGACATCCAGTGTGGCACACACTACTGAGGGAAAGACCACATGAGCAGCACAGCCGAGTTTTGAGCATTTCAGTGCCCACCTTGCCAAAGAAACAGGTGCAACTATTTCAATGCTTCATCCCAACAGAGCCAAACTTCAATCATTCATTTCAACACATCATCAGTGAATGATCAGTGAGCTATTTCCAACATATTTGAGCCAAGCACATTTGGCACAATTCTGCCTGCCCAGCCACATGTCACATGCACACAGTTCCAAGGATGGCTAGATACAACTTTTCAACGGCATAGACTAGAGTGGTTGTGGTGGACATTTATTCTGCCCATCATCCTCTCAAAAGACAGGGCAGACTTGCACCGTCAGCCCTCTGGGGCCTGTTTCCCAATGCACCAGTCCTGGGCTAGAAGCCAGCCAGAGGGTACCCTCTCTGGCCCCGGGCCAGAAGCCATCCAGGGGCACCCTCTCCAGTTCCAGGCCAGAAGCCAGCTGGGAGTGCCCTGTCTGACTGGCACAGGCTGAACCAGCCTGCCGTCTCCTGGCTTCACTGGTTCTCCATTCTGGCTTGGAGCCACAGAACATCACCACTCACCCGAATGTCAGTCACCCTCCTCCCAGAGCCTGCGGGTGGCTCTGGTTGCCCACTCACCCCTGGGCACGTGTTTGCTCCTCTTGAGATGCCTGGCAAGGCAGAAGGGCATGGCGTGGGATGCTTGGGTATGCCGAGCACTGGGGCGCTCCGGACACAGTGGCGGCTGCCTGTGGCCTCTGGGTGTGAGCCTTTTCTGCCTCCTGGGGAACTTCTGCTTTTCACAGTGTCCAAGGCTGGGACTGTCCCGGGGTGGGGGGTGGGGAGAAAGGGACCTGCTGAAATCCCCCCACCTCCCGTAGGTACTTCCAGCAGCAGGGGTGGGAACAGCCTGGGAATCATCCCACAGCCCATAGCCCCAGAGGGCAAGTGCCCTGAGCTTGGCTGGCGACTCAGGTCCAACCTGTAGGGGTGACAGCCGTTGGAGTGATGAAAATGCCCAATTCAAATCTTGGCTACTCTGCTCCCCACCCAGCTTCCTGCTAATGTTCCTGGGAAAGCAGCAGCAGATGGCCCTCATGCCTGGATCCCTGCATCCGTGTGGAATACCTGGATGGAGTCCCTGGCTCCTGGCTCTGGCCTGGCCTGGCCCAGTCCTGGCTGTTATGGCCGTTCAGGGAGTGAACCAACTTACGAAGAGGCTTTCTCCATCTCTGAACCCTGTCTTTCAAATAAATAAAGCGTTAAAAATGAAAGTCCTGTTGTTTTCTTATCTGAGAGACAGAGAGAGTAAGCCATCAAGATGGGCAGAGTTGTCATGTTCTGCTTCACTCCCCAAACGCCAGGAGCCAGGAGCTCCACTCCTGAAGTCCTTACCTTTCTTTCCCAGGTCCGTGTTAGCAGGAAGCCGGAGTCAGAGCCGTGCATGTGGGTGTGTTGACCAGTAGCTTGACCACCAGGCTGAATCCTGGCCCCCTCAACCAGGATGTGAACTTGGCTGTTTTGGATTCTTTCTGTGACATGAGCTGCCACCCCTCAGGTGTCTTCCTCTCTATGGGGGACAAAGGAGCCGAAGTCAGCTCCCTTGCCCAGCCTGACCTCAGCACTGACACGGTGTCGGAAAGCCATCCATCTGGACACCCACCCATACACCTACACTTGCATTCACCCACCTATCCACTGCCTATCCACCAACCTGTCCATCTTCTTTGTCTATCCATTCACCCATCCCCAACACTTACAATTGCTCATCCTTCCATCCATTCATCTTATCCGTCCACTCTCCCATCCACATTTACATTCATCCATCCATTCATAGGCCAATCACCTGTTCGTCCATCCATAAGTACATGCATCCACCCACCCACACTTGTATTCCTCCGCCTGTCACTTGTCCCACCATCCACCTGTCCATCCACCCATCCTTTCAAAAGACAAAGCAACCAGCTCACAGCAAAGGGTATTTGCTTAATACTTTAAGAGTTCGCTGTTCATGAAAGAAAACCCAACCACAATGGGACCCTGGGCCTGGAAGTTCCTCTAGAATGAGGACTGTTCCTTTGGTCCCTAGCAGCCACCTGTGCTCCCTGACTCTCCCCCTGCAGCTCCTCGGCTCTCTCAGGTGCTCCGACTGCAGCTCTCCAGCTGTATACATGGTCAGCTTTGACTCCCTGACGCAGGTCTCCACTCGGACGTCAGTCAGAGACAAACCTCTCTGAGGTGAGAACCTCCATCAAGGAACCCACCCCCACCCTCACCCCCATCCCCGCCACACACTCCTGCCTGAGCATTCCCACACTACTGCACATCCCAGGAAAGCAGTGTGCTGGTTTGCTGGCGTCTTAGGCACGTGGGTGGCAGGAACTCAACTTCTCACAGTCACCACTGCCTCCCAGACTCAGCATTGGCGGGAAGCTGGCCTCGGGAGCCGCAGCTGGCCACTGGACTCAGGCACTCTAATATGGGACAGGGGCATCCCAGCTAGCATCTGTCTTTTCTTTTTTTATTTATTTATTATTTGAAAAGCAGATTTTTTTTTTTAAATCGCAAAGACAGACATACAGAGAGGAGGAGAGACAGAGAGGAAGATCTCCCGTCTGTTGATTCACTCCCCAAGTGACCAGGACTGCACTGATCTGAAGCCAGGATCCAGGAATTTCCTCCAGGTCTCCCATGCACATGTAGGGTCCCAAGGCTTTGGGCTGTTGTCGGCTGTTCTCCCAGGCCACAAGCAGGGAGCTGAATGGGAAGCAGAGCTGCCGGGATTAGAACCAGTGCCCACAGGGGGCCCCCGTGCTTTCAAGGCGAGGACTTCAGCTGCTAGGCCACCGCTCCAGGCAGGAAAAGCAGATTTTAAAGATTGAAGGAGAAACAGAAAGAAAGATCTTCTACCTGATGGTTCACTCCCCAAATAACTGCAGCAGCTGGAGCTGAGCTGATTGAAGCCAGGACCTAAGAGATTCTGGGTCTCCCACATGGATGCAGGGGGCCAAGGACTTAGGCCATGCTCCACTGCTTTCTCAGGTCATAAGAAGGCAGTTAAATAAGAAGTATAGCAGCTGGGACAGGAATCACACCCAGTTGAGTCATGGCACTGGTCCCCCAGTCAGCATCTTAACTTTTAGCACCTGCTCCTACAAGAGCCAGTGCTATGTGCTTACCATATGCTGGGCACCAGACGCTGGCACACTTAAGCTCAATATGGAGGGACAACAATGACACCCACTTTACTGACACACAAAGGGAGGTTGGCTCATTTCTCTGAGGTCATGTGACTACTCAAGGCCGAGTCAGGAGAAATCTCTTGCTAACTGGTTGAGAGTGGAGGATCCAGGCCCCTGGACAGGTAGGCTGCAGGAGAGGTGTCTGCGGCTCTACATTTGCATGGCAGCCTCGGAAGTGGCCTAATGGTCCTCACCTCCTGGGACTCCCAGCCTTGTACAGCCACCTCTTTGCTCATCCAGTTGCTCTCAGTGGAAGAACCGTGGCAAATGGTGACAGGACTCTGAGCACAGGCCACAGAGATGCGGGGGCTTCCTCCTGCAGCCCCTCTCACACGCTCACACTCACTGGCTCCAGGAGACGGAGGTCGGGACAGTGTGAAGTGTGAGCTGCCCTGCAGGGAGGTTCACATGGCAGGAGGGCAGACACGCCTTTGGACAACAGCCGGCCCAGGGCTATGGCTTAGGGCCAGCACCATGGCATACAGGCCAAGGCTCCACCCGTGGCACCTGCATCCCATATGGGTGCTAGTTCATGATCCGGATGCTCCACTTCCCATTCAGCTCCTTGCAGATGGCCTGGGAAAGTAGTGGAGGATTGTCCAAAGCCTTAGGCCTCTGCACCCAAGAGGGAAAATGGAAGAAGCTCCCGACTTCAGACTGGCCCAGCTCTGGCTGTTGTAGCTATCTGGGGAGTGAACCAGCAGATTGCAAGATTTCTCTCTCTGAAACTCTCACTTTCAAATAACTCTTTTAAAAAGGGGGTGGGGCATGGTGCCTGACCCCACCGGCTCCCCCTCACCCAGAGCCAGAGGACTGAATTCCCATCCTGTCTTCCTTCGATGGAGCCCTGGGAAGAGACCACAAGTGCAGCCAGCTCTTGGAAGAGCCTGAGAGGCCCTGGGGCGCAGGAGCCAGGGTCACAGTACTAAGTGTGGGAGCAATCTGCTTAGTGGGAAATCACAAAGTCAACCACAGGCAGAAGCATGGCCCATTCCGGGTGCTGGCTGGCCTAGCAGGTAGGCGGGAGCTGGCCAGGAGCCCTCACACTCTGTCCATCAACAATAGGTACAGTTCCTACTGTCTGCATAAATGCCAGCTCCCTCCCAAAGACAGAGAGAGAGAGAGAGAGAGAGACAGACAGACAGACATACACACACACACCACTGCATCCCTAGGGCTGCCTGTAGTCGATCTGGAGCTTGGTCCTGCTTTGGCCCTGGGGAGGAGAGTCTGGCTTTCCCAGGGTCCTTCCCCTGTGTTGGCCACAGCAGGCAGGATCGTGTAGGGCACCCTGCAGTGACCCCAAAGCCAGACCCCCCCCCCCACCACCACCTCCAGGGGCAGCACAAGCGGTGTGGGACCCCTGCCAGCCCCTGCCCTGCCAGCCAAGGCCCTGGTTAAGAGGTCTTTCATCTCTGGGCCAACTATGAAGGGTCCACACCAAGGTCCTCACTGGCCTGCCCTCCCCTGGAATCCCTGCAGCAGGTGCACTGGAAACCCCTGGAATGTACACATTAGTTCCAGGGACAGGTGGTGAACTGGGAAACAGAATGTGAGAGACTCCCAACGACCGCTTAGCACAGTCAGGGCTGTGGCAGACTCCACAGGCCACTCCAAGGCCACCGAGACCCACAGGGAAGTCCCTTAATGCCAGGAAGTACTCCATTGAGAGATCCTGTCTCATCCTGGGTGGAGGGATCCTGTCTTTGGTCACCAAGCAGAGACAATGAGACACGAAGGATGGAAGGGGCAGAAGGGGAGTGGGACATGTCCCCACCAGCACTGCTGGGTCCCAGTATTACTGAGCCCATAGCCACTTTGCCCTTGGGGTTGCTAGGTCGGGGAGAAGCCAGAGTGTGGCCTCGGCTGGCGGCTGGCCAGGTGAGCTGTCCAGTTTCCTGCAGCTGCCAGTGAGGGAAGTCTACAGTCAGGCTGGGTAAGCACCTCGAGGCAGTACTTTAAAGTCACTGCACCTGTTACATGGCCCCAGGGCAGCCAGGACGGGGGAGGTTTGGCACAGACTTGGTGTGCAAGGGGCCAGCTTGGAAGGGGCCAGCTTTGAAGCTCTACTCCATGTGGAGCAAGTGTCTTTGTTTAAGTAGGAGACAGCATCTCCATTAAGCAAGAGTAGGCAAATCCCCTCCCTTCCCCACCCTCCCTCCACGGGGGAGCCCATGGCCAAGGCTCCAGCTGGTGGTCAGGCTCTGGTCAGCTGCATTCTCACCAATGCCAAGGGCAACCCATAGGTGCATTCAAAAGGTCATGGTAAGCAAAATTAAAAAATAAACTCATTTTGCTGCAGAAACTCCTTAAATCCAATACTTTTTCAAAAGACACTTCCCGTCACCTTCAGAAAGGCTCCTCAGAGGGGCAGGTCTGCTGTGGATCAACTGTCACTTCACATTTGTCTGGCAACTGGTGTTGTGGTGTGGCAAGTTAAGCCTTCACCCTTGGTACCAACATCTCATATGGGCGCTGGTTCGAGTCCCCAGCTGCTCCATTTCCAATTCAGTTCCCTGTTATTGTGCCTGGAAAAGCAGCAGAAGACAGTCCAAGGGCTTTGGCCCCTGCAGAAGCAGCTCCTAGCTGCAGTTTGGCCCAGCTCTGGCCATTGCAACCATTCGGGGAGTCAATCAGCAGATGCAAAAGCTCTCTGTCTCTCCCTTTAAGTCCTCCTTTCAAAACAACAAACAAAAAAGCCTTTAAAAAACCACATTTTTTCCCCCTCTGGAAGCACCTGCTAGTATAACTTGACAAGAGAAACAACCACCCAGGCTGAGAACTGCAGAGCAGGGCAAGGTGGTCTCCTGGGAGTTGTTAGTCTTTTCAGATTACCTGTCAATATTTGTGCAAAAGTCAATGAACCGAAAAGCCACGACAGGTAATAAAACAATTTGGGGAGTTGGTAAGGTGGACCCAGGGCCGACATGCAGGTGCCACAGCCTTGCTCGGAGTCAGCAGGAGGAGAAATGCATGCTGGACACAGCAGTGGGAAAAGCCAATGTGAACACGGATTCGGTTGACAAGTGTAACACAAAACATGGTATGGAAGACGCTCTTTTTTTTTTAAACTAGGCAAGTTGATCGTAAAATGCATAAGTGAAATAACAACTTATGAAGTGAAGAAGTGAAGTCCAAGCAGCTCTTCTAACTATTAAAATGGGAATAGAGGTCCAGCAACTATAACTACAGATAAACTCAAAACACGGTTAACATGCTAATCCTCCATCCACAGTGCCAGCAAGCCAGAGGGACACAGGTTCATACCCTGGTTGTTCCTCTTCCCATCCAGCTCCCCGCTAATGGCCTGGGACAACAGTAGAGGATGGCCCACAGCCTTGAGACCCTGCACCTACGTGGGACACCCAGAAGAAGCTCCTGGTTCTTAGCTTTGGATTAGCTCACTTCTGCTAAACTGCGGCCATTTAAGGAGTGAGCCAGAGGGTGGAAGAGCTCCTTCTGTGTCTTTCCTCTGCAAATTTGCCTCTCAGGTAAAAATCAATCTTAAACATGTCATTAACAAAGAGTTTGAAACATATTGACGGAATTATTTCAGATGGTTGAATGCAAGATGGATTATTTTAACAGATGGGATAGAGTCAACTGGATAGCTACATAGAGAAAAATCGGATTTTTTAAAAAGGGCTTATCTATTTATTTATTTGAAAGGCAGAGCCACATACAAGAAGAGGGCATTACACCTTCCTTCTGTTGATTCATTCTCCAATGGCTGCAGCAGCCGGGTCTGGACCAAGCGAAGCCAGGAGCCAGGAAGAGCACTCCAATTTCTCATGTGGCTAGCAGAAACTCAAGACTCGGATCATCCTCCACTGCTTTCCAGGTGCACCGACAGGGAGCCGGACTGGTGGAAGCAAGGGAGCTTGAGGCTCAATCAGAGGGCAGTTTAACCTCCTGCGGCACAACGCTGGTCCCCCAGGTTGTTCTTGATAGCACACTGAACAACAAAATTAAAATTCACAATGCAAACAGACAGATGAATCAACCTACAGTACACTGTTCCAGGATGGCGGTGTGGGGCTGGCTGCAGGATTTCCTACTTACCAATTATTTCTGGACTTTTCTATGGACTAACTCCAGCCTTCAGGTGACTACAGCTAACGGAACTCCCAAAAGTGAAACTGCATTGGAGGGGCAGGACAGGAGAACAGAGTATACACTGGAAAGCTCTGCAGGCCTGGTTTCAGAGGACCAGGCAAAAAGACACGCGGACCTGGGCTGGCTAGAGGCAGCTCCTCTCTCAGGAGCCAGCGGAGGGGGCGGGGGTCTCCTGGGGCAGACCCTGGGGAAGGGCGGCCTGTCCCGCACTCAGAAGGGACGACTCCCTGGGAATGCACGTTTGGGTTTTCAGGGACTCTCAGTGTGATCTTGCCCCAGGCAGCACCCGTGGGAAAGTTGGGACCCTCATTTGCAGAAGTGAAAAAGACCCTAGAACCAGCTGGGGAATGCCCAGCGCCTGCCGCGCTAGCAGTGAGGGGAGGAGATGGGCCGCTTACAGAAGGTCAGTGGGGTCGTCTCCTCCCGCCAGGGGAGAGCTGGTACCCTGGCCTCTCCCATACTCAGTGCCTGTCCTAGTTCGCTGTATCCTTCCCTCCCAGGCCCCCCTCAGGGATGAGGGGTGTGAGGACTTGGAGTTTGCCATCTTCCCATCTCGCGTGCTGATCCAGACGTCTTGCCTGCCTCCCTGTCCTCCACCTGGATACCTGCTCGACTCCTACCCACTCCTCAACACAGCTTCAATATACCTGCTTCTCCTCCCTCATCTCTCCCAAACGCCCTACCTCCCACCATTTCCCTTGCACAAATATTGATGGAAGGTGGACCACGTGCCGAGCCAGCTCCGTGCCATGCAGCTGTGGCCACACAAAGCACTAGGGAGATTAACCTGGCCCCAGGGCAGCTGCTGTTACCATGACGACCAGGTCACCAGTGCCACACTGATAAGGTGTCAGCCTTCGCTAAGCCACCAGCTGCCTGCTTGCAGCTCTAAGGAAACAGCAGGCTGTTGGCTAGTCATCGGCCCCCATCGATCCCAGGATGAGCTTGAGCTAGCGGGAGGCGCTGAGGGGAGTAGGTAATCTGTCCAAGGCCAGGGGATTAGAGGCACCCAGGTCTCCCTCACATCTCTGGCACAGAAGGGAGTCCTGGGCTGCCTTTCTGAACATCAGGTTAGCTGGCACCACTGAGGATGAAACCCCCCTTTCCACCTCCACTCCCATGACCCTCTTCATCAGAGGGATGCTGGACAGAGCTGGCTTCAGTGTTGTGTCCTGCCCTGTGAAATATGTGTCAGGGCTGCCAGGCCTCGGGACAGAGAAAGAGCAGGTATCCAGGGCTCCAGTTCAACCCCTGGCGAAGGGTGAGCTGGGCCGGAGTGTCCCCTGCTCTCTCTCTGGAAGGCTAGACCTAAGCAAGCTGGGCCAGGTGGGCTGAAGGCATGGAGTGATGCTGCCTTTTGGATTCTACTATGCACCTGGCACCGTGCTGGGCACACAGGTGCAGGGGTGAGCAAGATGGGCAAGGCCCTACCCTTTGGGCACTCACCCCCAGAAGGAAAGGGACAAGGTGAGCCTGGGGAGGGTCGCTGTGGGGAGCCCGGTAAAGGCCAGGTGAGGGTGAGACAAGACAGGCTGGCTTTCAGCCATACCTGGAGGGGGCAAGAGAGAAGTACCAAGGCCTGCAGCTGGGCAGAGTCCTGGGGTTGTGTGTGAGGGGCACTGGAGGTGGATCAGGGATCCTGGCAAGTGTCCAGGGGAGGGGTGGAGGTCCTGAGGAGCCCCCAGGGGGCTTTGGGTCCTGCCTGACACCTCTGGATTAATCATGGACTCTATAGGACTCACATAGAGATCAGAGGGTGAAGGTGGAAAGGGTGGAAAGGGATGGGGGAGGGGCCTGGGCTGGCAGGCATCTGGGGAGGGGCCATCCCTAGTCCCCGCCCCTGCCTGCTTTGTCTGCAGGTAGGCTTCTGCCTTAGTGCTGCTTGGGGCCTGGATATGCTGCTTTTCAGTAATTAATTAATTAATTAATCAATCAATCATATGATTCTATTCCAAAGGCTCTGGGATTTCTCTTCCCCCCCCCCACTGATTTCCCCTATATTATTACAATAGTATAGTCCTTCAGGAAACAGTCAGAAGTCCATCACTGTAGGTACAGACAATGACAGAGAGTCCAGCATCCTATTGTCAAGATATAGTTAACAGTATCATTGGGAGTCCAGCTTTGATCTGGAAGTAGAGACGCATACTGCCTTGTATCTTCACATCTGGACATGACAGTCTCTATGGAGGGGAGCTCTCCCTGCCTTTCAAATAATAAATACTTTTTTTTAAAAAAAACAAATGGCTCGTGTGTGACTCACTCAGTGACTCCCCCATACATACCATCCCCCTCAGTCCTCACCTTTGGCCCTTTGCTTTGAAAAGCAGATATGGGGTCCCCTCACAACCCCCCACCTCAGCCAGAGGCCAGGGGAGCGGAAGTCAGCACTGAGCCTGAGGCCCAGAGTCCAGGAGGGTCCCTTAACCTGAGGGAGTCAAGCAGGTCCCCAGGTGGCCGCCATGGCCCCTCAGGCCAGGAGTTTGAGGGTCATTGCCCCAGGCTGCCTGGATAACAGCACATGCAGAAGTCAACCACAAATGCTTCCCATGTTCCACTCTGGAGGCTGGGGTCCTGGGCTGGGGTCCTGCCCAGAGCCGCCCCCCACCATGGACATGAAAATATTCAGGCCAAACCTAGTGGCCCCAGCAAGTAAAGCTGGGGGTGGAGAAAGGGGAATACGGCCTGTTTCAGAACTCTCTGGGTAAATGCGGATAGAGAGGGATCTCCTAGGGTCCAGAATTTTTGCCCTCCCAACTCCCAGAGACCACGTCTCTGCACTCCCAGCCCAGGGTGGAGAAGGAGTGGGCCAACAGGGGGCTGCCTGGAGGAGGTGGTCCCCAGATGCAGCCAAAGGCCTGCAAAGAAGTTTTGGTGGCTGGCAGGAAGAACTGAGTGAAGAAACTGAGTCCCAGGAGAAAAGAGGCTTGCCGAGGGCCCAGAGCTGCATGGTGCCAGGGGCTGTGGGCAACCAGCTAACCAGGCACACCCCCACCCAATCCTTCATGGCCCCAGCATCAGGCTGGGCATGCAGACTTTCTCTGAGCCACCAAGCCTGTCCTGGGAGACAGACAGATGTGGTATTTGGCCTAGAGCTCAGGGGGCTGCTGAGACACACATCCAGATAGGAGTGCCCAGGCTCGTGTCCTCATTCCAACTTCCTGCCAGCCCAGCTTCTACCTGCAAGGCAGCAGGTGCCAGCTCAAGCGGCTGGGTCCCCGCCACCCATGTAGGAAACCTGGCTTCCATCTGCCCCAGCTGCAACTACTGGGGCCATTTGAGAAATGAAAGTTTTCTCTCTGTCTCTGCTTCTCCAATAAGCAAATAAAGAACTTGGCTGGCACAGTGGCTTAATAGGCTAAGCCTTCGCCTATGGTGCTGAGATCCCACAAGAGTGCCAGCTCGGTTCATGTCCTGGCTACTCCACTTCCCATCCAGCTTCCTGCTTATGGACTGGGAAAGCAGTCGAAGACGGCCCAAAGCCTTGGACTCCTGCAGCCACGTGGGAGACCAAGAAGAAACCACTTGGAAAGTAAAGCAGCGAATGGGAGATCTCTCTCTTTCTCTCCTACTCTCTATAAAATCTGCCTTTCAAATAAAGATAAATAAATCCTTTAAAATTTTTTTAATTAAAAAAAAATAAACTTCCAGGCTGGCATCAGGGCATAGCATGTTAAGCCATTGCCTACAGCGCAGGGACCACACATGGGTACAGGTTCAAGTTTCCACTGCTCTGTCTCAGAGCCAGCTCCCTGCTGGGAAAGCAGCAGATGATATCCCCCACGTGCTTGGGGGTTCCTGCACCCACATGGGAGACCCAGATGAAGCTCCTGACTCCTGGACATGGCCTGGCCCAGTCCTGACCATGGAGGCCGCTAGGAGAGTGACACACCGGATAGAAGATTCTCTGTCTCTCTTCCTAACTACCTTTCAAATAAAGACAATAAATAAATCTTATTTAAAAAAAAAAAACACAAACTGTAGACAGACAGTTTGTATATACAAAATAAGACAAATTGAATTGGACACGCAAGAAATGGCCTTAGTTTCACACTGAGATGGGGAGGCGAAAGCAGCAGGTGAGCTGTTAAACTAAAAGAGGCAATAGCTGTTTTCCAGGAAATCTCAACTAACCTCCATGAAAACTACAAATATCCCTACCCCTGATTAGAAAGTGTCTTCCCTTTCAGTAAAGGACCCGGGTAATGTTAGTCACAGTTCAGAGACGTTCCCTGCCTCTCTGCAGTGTGATCTTTGCTTTCTCAATAAAATGCTTGCCGCTCACTCTTCCCTCCTCTCCAGCTCACTCCTGAATTCTGTCTCGAAGCAAAGGCGAGGACCTGGGTCCCAGACAGCACCCGCCATCTGACACCATCATGGATGTCCTCTGGCTAACACTCTTACCCTCCCGGGACCAGTGGTGGCAGTGGGCCCACCCACGGCAGAAATGAGGTCTTTAGCTAGCATCCTCCTCATGCCTTCTCATCTCAGCTCCTCCGAACATTAGACAACAGCCTGCGTTGTGATACAGCGAGTTAAGCCGCTGTCTATGACTGCTGGTATCCCATGGGAGTGCCACTGCATGCCCTGGCTGCTCCACTTCCAACCCAGCTCTCTGCTAATAAAGCCTTGGAAAAGCAGGGGAAGATGTCTCGAGTGCTTGGGCCCCTGCACCCACGTGGGAGACCTGGATGGAGTTCAAGGCTCCTGATTTCATTATGAACCAGATCTGGCCAATTGCAACCCCTTGCGGAATGAACCAGTGGATGGGAGATCTTTACCTTTGAAATGAATATATATTTCAAAAAGACCATACCCACATTATTTTCCCTAAACTGTCTCTTTCCTGGACACATCAGGCAGTCACCAGGATCTCACGCCGCTCCCTAGCACAACTCCAGGGGGCAGCAGCCATTCATGAGGTAAGTCTAAACACGGCCCCCTTCAAGGCAACCATTCTCACGTGAGCCTAAATGAATGGTCCCCTGCGGAGGCAAACATTGACCTTGTGGCTTACGAGAATGGTCTGGAGTTAACCTGCCAGATACTCTCACACCCCAGCCTAAAGATCACCTAGAGAACGGGTGGATTTCTCCATCATCTGCAGCAGGATGTTGTTCAGAGTCCCCCAGGAAAGAGGGCCTGGACTGAGAGCCCTGCCTCGTCCATCTCCCAGGGCTGCCCCACAGGTGAGCAGACCCTGAGCTTGCGTTTGTACCTGGGAGCTGGGGTTAGGCACAGACCTTGGTCCCAGAGCTCTCAGCCTCAGCCACTCTCACCTCCGGTCACCTCTGTGCAGACATACCACAGCTGTCGGGCTCAGGGTGCTGGCCTGTCCCTCCCAAGCACATAGGGGACTCAGCAACGCCTGGCCAAGCCACCAGCTCCCTCCTCTGGCCACCATCCCCACCCAAAGTCTAGGTGCTACTGAGCCCCACCCGTCCCGAAAAGGATGCTAAATACAGATGCCTGATGCCACCAGGTCCCCCAAACCCCCTGGTTTCCCTCCCTGAGCTTTACCCACTGGACTGAGGACCAGCACACGATTCTAACCGCCAGGCTTATGGAGGCCACCTGTTGCAATGTTGACACCTGGGTGGCCAGCACCGAGTCTAGGGGGCTCCCTTAGGGGATTTCCAGGTCTGGAGCAGGAAGTAACAACCAGCTGAATGTGTGTATCCCCTAAGCCAAGAAGCCCACTTGGGCATTACAAACACTCCCTGAAAACCACGGCACTGCTGACCAATAGGCACTTGGACGTGAACTCAACAGTGAGATCCAACCAGCCCTTTATGGCCGGGCCGGTCGCAGGGGCAGCTGTCCCTGGCCACGGCCCCCTTGTTCCTGGCTCTGCCTTCCTTATGCAGCCCCTTGACTAGAAGCCCCAGGGCACGCACACTGGAGAGGGAAGCAGTTAGAGCTGTATGGGTCCGCTGCCGATTCTCCTGTGGGCAGATTCAACTTCCCCTGTCCTTCATCCTCAACCCTTGGTGCCAAGGACGGGTACGTAGGTACCAGGGATGGGAAGCCACACAGGACAGGGAGCCTGCCACCAGCAGTCACACCCTCCAGAGGCCAGGGTTTGGCGAGCTCTCACTCCACCTTTGCACACATTTCTAACAGATACAGCTCACGGATAGCACAGTCCACAGCAGGGTTTGGTCCAGAGGATTGGGCGTCAGAAAGTGATGGTGCACAGCAAGCAGAGATGCAAGGAATGCCAGAACCCAAAGAGATGGACTCTGACTCACGGTATGCAAAGCACCAACCAGAAAACTCAGCTGAGGGCTGGCCTTGTAATTGCTGCCTGAGACTCCAGCATTCCAGGAAGCCAAGTTCGAGTACCTGCTGTTCCACTTCTGCTTCAGTTCCCTGCTAACGTATCTGGGAAAGCAGCAGAGGATGGCCCAGTTTGTAGGCACCTGCACCCACATGGGAGACCCAGAAGAAGCTCCAGGCTTCAGACCACCCAGCTCCGGTTACAAAGGCCAATCGGAGAGTAAATCCGTGGAGGGAAGAGCTCTTGTCTCCTCTCCGTAACTCTGCCTTTCGAATAGATAAATTCATCTTTGTAAACAAACTCATCTGCCAAGCTAGCATGCAAGTCTTCTTCCTCGTCCGGGCGCCTTTCCAACCAGACTGGGTCCCACAACACAGCAGCTCCTTCTAAGCATGGCAGGAAGTACTGAGGATGCCAGGGGGACAAGAGCCCACACGGGGCACTCCCAGCCTACTGCAGGGGCGTGTGCCAGCTAAAGAAACCACGGAAGCATTGCTCTTGGATCTCACTGTAAGATCAGGAAGAGAGGCCCTCCTGGGGCCAGGTCCACTCTGGAGGCGCTGGCATGAGGCCCAGGGCCGGGGCCTGAGAGGTCTCCTTCAGGCAGGTTGTGGCAAAGGCTGGAGGCCAAGGATGGGAAGCCACAGGACTCCCCAAACAGAGCAACACTCAGCCTGGGCTGTAGCCACACTATACCACACCTGCACAGGGTCCAAGAAGGCCCAGGCAGGCAGCTGGGAAAGGAGGCAGGGCCTCGAGGTTCAGGGGTGACTGTCAGATGTGTGACCTATTAGCATGTAAAAGATCCAATCGGGGCCCAGTGTAACAGCCTAGTGGCTAAAGTCCTCAACTTGCACGCACCAGGATCCTATATGGGCACTGGTTCTGATCCCGGTGGCCCTGCTTCCCATCCAGCTCCCTGCTTGTGGCCTGGGAAAGCAGTTGAGGATAGCCCAAGGCCTTGGGACCCTGCAGCCACAAGGGAGACTTAGAAGAGGCTCCTGGCTCCTATCTTCAGATGAGCAAAGCTCCAGCCATTGTGGCCAACTGGGGGAGTGAATCTGCAGACAGAGGATCTTCCTCTCTGTCTCTCCTCCTGTGTATCTGACTTTCCAATAAAATTCTCAAAAACAGAGATCCAATGGGCAGCACAGACCCTTGCTGCCACCCTCAGCTCGGCTCTTCGCAGGGACCACAACACCTGATACTAGCAGTGATGCCTAGTCTGCTCACGTCTCACAAGCAGGTGCCCCTGAGCCATGGCCTGCACATGCTGCCAAGGTGGGGAGGAGAAGTGCTCTCGGCAAAGCCACTGCCATCCTCCTAAGACGCACCTGTGAATACAGCGGGCCAGGCAGGCCAGAGCCTCTGCTCCCACATGCTGACCCCCGCAGACCCCTTGCTCTGTCGCTAAGCATGACCCAGGGAAGGTTGAGGTGAGGGCTGAGGACAGGATGAGGATGGAGACCCTGGCCTGGGGGTGGGAGCTGGTGGGAGGGTGATGGGCTGGCAAGTTCGGGTCCCCATTGCTGCACCTCCTATCCCCCCCGAGTCTCAGCTGGGAGCACACAGGACAGGGAGGGTACCCAGCATGCTGTCTGTGGGCCGGATCCTCCCCAGGGCAGAGGCCAAGAACGGGTGCGGGGCACAGCGGGGCTTTGTCCCTGGACTGCACCCGGCGACGGCTACGCAGACGGCCTATGAATGGCACCCTTGTGGTATTTTAAGAAGAGGCTACAAATAGCAGGAAGGCAGGATAGGCCTTGGAGCCAAGTTCATGAACGCTGCAGCACAACGGTGGCCTGGTCCCAGAGTGTGAACCAGGACAATGGGGCCTCACAGGAGGCAGGGCAGGATGTGCGGTGACCCCAGCCTCTTTCTCTCCCAAACTCTCCAGATACCCCCAACCCCAGCTCAATCCTTGCCGTGGCCTCTCATGACTCTCCTGGAATAGGGGCAACTCCCCAGCCCTTGGATAAATGGGAGGGGACCTATGGCTGCCTTGGCGATGCACCTGTTTCTCTGGCAGGCAGTGGAAGAAGAGGTACAGAAAGCAAGATCCCCTTGAATATTCATCAGAAATCACTTGACTGGGCAGCCAGAAAAACCTCCAGGAGGACCACCCCCACTCAGCTGTCTCAGAGGTGTGGGGAGGGGGTGATATCGACCCTACCTGGCAGCCCCCAAACTCATCCTGGCCTCAAATGTGTCTTGCACGCATATTCTCCAATGAGTTTCCAGCCGGCGCGGCCTGAGCCTGCCTTTATTGCCATTAGATTGGGGGAAGCCAGAGGCTGTGCAGTCAGAGGGCTAACCCACCTCGGCCCAGCCCTGGTCTGGGGCTCTTCTAGGGTTATGGTGGGGAGTGGGGAGGTGGGAAGGAGAGGCCCGGCCTGCTCCTCAGGTGGCAGGGAGACAAGGGAGAGAGGCGGATATCTGTGGATACGGCAGCCGGGCCTGGCTCGGCTCCAGTGGAAGGTGCCGAGATGTGCCAGAGGTCCCTGCATAGAGTGGCTGTGACAATGACAGGGACTCCCCTCCTGCACCGACAGAGGAAGCAGCAGTCTCCTAGTGGCACAGCCTGGCATCTCTGGGCCTTCCCAGAGTCTGCATGGAAACACCGTGGAGCCCCAAGGCCCTGCCGCTGCTAGGGGGCTCTGCTGGATCCCAAGGTAGGGGGCTCTGCTGAGCCAGCCAGGCACGCGGTGCATCCCAGGTAGTAGGGAGACCTGCAGGCTCCTGGAAGGCCAGGGAACGTGCCGGTGTCCTGACTGGCCTGGGGGTTTTCCAGCAGCTTCCAAGCTCCCTCAGAACTTGGTTCCGTGGGGGGAGGGTAGTGGGAGGGGTGGGGGGAATCCCAGTGCCTATAAAACTGTATCACATAATACAATGTTAACAACAATTTTTAAAAAAAGTAATTAAAAAAAAAAAAAAGAACTTGGTTCTGGTGAGCAGGCTGAACCTCCGCCGTGCGCAGGGGTCCCTAGGAGGCAGGGGTCTAAGGAGATGGGGCTGGGGTGGCTGGGGTGGCTGGGGAGTGGGTGCTGAGGACCCATGCAACCCCTGCAGCTCCTGCACAGCAGTGCCCATGCAGACCTCGAGTCACAGAGGTCTGAGCCAAGTCAGGGCAGGCACTCTGGCCACTGCTGATGCCAAGCCCCTGCAGGAGGAGGCAGCTCCAAGGACAGGTGTGCCCTGGCCCCAGGAGGGCCCTGGAGAGGGCAGGCTCCGTGCCCAACCCACTGACCCTCAGACAGGAAGATGGCCTGGCTGAAGCCACAAGTGAGGGGCTGAGGGTTAGCGGCCAAGCTTTGACCCCTTCCAACAAGGGGACACTGCCACTCAGTCCGTCAGCTTCCAGGCTCATGAGCACAGGGCACTGAGCGGCTCTTCTGGGCCCCCTCTGGAGCCAGGTAGCCTGGGAGGTCACCCCAGCTCCAAGTGGCCTTGGGCAGGAAACTCTGCTTCTTCATTTACTTACCTAAGGCAAAACAGAGGACAGAACCCACTACATGCTTATCCTGGGCACTAAATGACTTTTTTTTAAAGATTTACTTATTTTTATTGCAAAGTCAGATATACAGAGAGGAGAGACAGAGAGGAAAGATCTTCCATCTGATGATTCACTGCCCAAGTGATTGCAATGGCCAGAGCTGAGCTGACCTGAAGCCAGGAGCCAGGAGTTTCTTATGGGTCTCCCACATAGGTGCAGGGTCACAATACTTTGGGAAATCCCAAATAATTGGGACTGCTTTCCCAGGCCACAAGCAGGGAGCTGGATGGGAAGTGGGGCTGCTGGGAAGTGGCGCCCATATGGGATCCTGGGACATTCAAGGCGAGGACTTTAGCTGCTAGGCCACTGCACCGGGCCCCACTAAGACTTTTACCCAGGGCTTCACACCCAGGAAGGGTCACATGTGCTCTGCTTTCACACTTGATCTTAGCCCAAAGGCCAAGAACGACCTCTGTGTGCTTTTAAAACACCCTAGCCATCTCATTTTTCACAGTCTTACACTAAGCCCAGGCCGGATCATCATTCCCATTATCAGGTATTGTCTGTGTGTGAGCAGCCTCATGTGCTTAAGACTGTTGTGCTTGTTTGAAAGAGTGACAGGGAGAGGGAGAGGGAGAGAGATCTTCCACCTGCTCGTTTTCTCCCCCAAATACCCACCAAGAGTCACAACAAAACCAGGCAAAAGGCTGGAGTCAGGAACTCCGTCTGGGTCTCCCAGCAGGTGGCTGGCAGGAGCCCAAGGTCTGGGATCACCACCTGCTTGCCTCTTGGGCACGACGGACAGGACGCCGGACAGGAAGCGTGGAGTAGCCAGGACGCAGACCGAGGCTTAGGCACTCCGCACGGGCGTTGCAAAGCTCTCCATACAGTGGCCAACTCAATCCCTCCCTTACAACACAACCTGATGTGGCGGTAGGTATCTCAGTGTAGACAAAGCTGTTCTCTCGCTGGCTCAGAGACACAGTTTGTCCCCAAGGTTTTAGACAGCAGAGCCAGAATTCAAAGCCAGGTCCTGTCACACTCCCAAGTTAGTGGAGGCCCTAACATGTCACACTCCCTCCTGGAGTTCAGGCCCTAGGACACCCTACCCCACCTCCAAGTCAGCACTTGGCATCCGGCTAGCTAAGAGGGACCAGTCCCCACCAAGACAAAACCTGAATATTTGCTTACATGCCTGGATATGAATCATCTCAAAAAATCCCAAACCTACAGGGTCTTCCTATTTTGACCTTTTCTGTAATTCTCCGGAAAAGTCCCTTCTACGTGGCACTGACAATATCTGGCCTAGCTCTGAGCTCACTCTGCAAGGAAAACCTTGTTTCTGCACCCTTTATCACAGGTGGTCAGTAATAATTTAACAGTGGGGCAAAAGCAAATGAAGGAGCCCAGCGTGGTAGCCTAGAGGCTAAAGTCCTCGCCTTGCATGCACCAGGATCCCAAATGGATGCCGGTTCATGTCTCAGCTGCTTTACTTCTAATCCAGCTCCCTGCTTGTGGTCTGGGAAAGCAGCAGAGGATGGTCCAAAGCCTTGGGATCCTGCACCCATGTGGGAGACTCAGAAGAAGTTCCTGGCTCCTGGCTTCAGATCAGCTCAGCTCTGCCTGTTGCGGCCACTTGGGGAATGAATCGGTGGATGGAAGATCTTTCCACTGTCTCTCCTTCTTTCTGTAAATCTGCCTTTCCAGTAAAAATAAATAAATCCTTAAAAAAAAGAAGGAAAAAAAACAGCATTGAAGGAAGATTCAACAATACTGGAAATGACAGCTCTCAGTAGTGGAATTAGTAGACACGCAACATGGAATCCGAAAACTTGCACAGTGCAGATGGGGACCTAGACCTGACACGCGTGCCCGGGACTCCTTGCAGCGGCAGAGGACACCCATCTCAGGCACATGTGGGATATATTACAGCACAGAAGGAACACTGGACCATAGCGAGCCTTCAAAATGTTAAGGGCTGGTTAAAAACAAAGCATCAAAGTACGTTAACTGACGAAGGAGGAATGAAACTGGAATCGATTAAAAAAAGAAAAAAAAGGAAATTTGGGACATTCCCAAACGTGGAAATTAGCTCACTGCTAAATAACCAAAAAAAGAAACCACAACAGAAACTGACAAGAATAACTTGAGAACAAAAGTGGCAACGAAAACACAGCCGGGGAGCCGGGGAGGGACAAGGGAAGGCTGGGTCGGGCGGGAGCTCACGGGCCTGCATGGTTAAGGAATAACCCGCCACCAAGGAACCAAAGAGCAAACCAAACCACCTAAACCAAACGGACAGGGAAAGATTGTTACAGTTAGAGTAGAAATAAAGCGGAGCCAGGCAGCAGCGAACATCAACAAAAGTTTGGTTCTTTGAGAAGTTTGCATGTCACAAACTTTAGACCAAGAATAAAAAGAAAGGCCAGGTGCGGTACCCTAGCAGCTCAAGTTCTCGCCTTGCATGCATTGAGATCTCATAAGAGCACCAGTTCTAATCCCAGCGGCCCCTACTTCCCATCAATCCCCTACTTGTGCCCTGGGAAAGGAGTAGAGGATGGCCAAAGCCTTGGGACCCTGCACCTGCCTGAGGCACGCGGAAGAAGCCCCTGGCTACTGGCTTCGGATCGGCTCAGTTCTGGCTGTTGCGGCCACTTGGAATCAGCAGACAGAAGACCTTTCTCTCTGTCTCTGCTCCTCTCTGTATATCTGACTTTCCAATAAAAATAAAATAAAACCTTTAAAGGAAAAAAAAAAGAATAAATTAAGACTCAGGTGACTAAAATCAGGAGAAACTTCCAGAATGAAGACGATTCTCAGAGGGCACTGCCAGCAACTGAGTGCCAACGTTGGCCTTAGGGGCTCGAGGCGAAGCAGGTGAATTCCTAGGAAGACATCAATTACCAAAGCGGATTCAAAAATAGAAAATCAAAATAAACTGCTCACTAGTAAAAAGATCGAATTACGAACCATTCTTAAAAACAGGGGTACGGGGCCCGGCGCGATGGCGCAGTGGTTAAGGTCCTCTTGCCTTGCACGCTCAGGATCCCATATGGGCGCTGGTTCTAATCCCAGCAGCGCCACTTCCCATCCAGCTCCCTGCTTGTGGCCTGGGAAAGCAGTTGAGGATGGCCCAAAGCCTTGGGACTCTGCACCCGTGTGGGAGACCCGGAAGAAGTTCCTGGCTCCTGGCTTCGGATCGGCATAGCATCGGCCGTTGCGCTCACTTGGGGAGTGAATCATCGGACGGAAGATCTTCCTCTCTGTCTCTCCTCCTCTCTGTATATCTGACTTTCCAATAAATAAATAAATCTTAAAAAAAAAAAAAAAACGGTACGGGATCCGACGGCTTCATTTGGTAAGTTTTATAGAACGCTTACAGCGTTAATGCCAAATGGTCATCAAGTATTCCCAAAAAACACCAGCGATGGACAAAGTCCCAGGCCGCAGCTCACAGCCAGCACTGCTCTACCAGAAACCATCAGCCAACATTCCTTACCGATACAGGGAAAAGGTCACACAAAATCACCTGAGCGGATATAGTGTTTCTTCAGGCTCAGGCCATGCGAGTGTACTAGGCAGGCACAGAGAGGAAGGAAGCAGGGATGCTGGACCACAAAAGGCCACGTCTGTGTGAGGCGGTTTACCAGTTGCCTGGGGCTGCAGGACCAGCAAGACAGGGCAAAAGAATGCTGCCAGACCTGGGCATTCTCAGCCCATGCTCTAGAGGGACGAAATCTAATTACTAAGTGCAATTGTGCCCAATAAAGCTGAGAGAGTCTAGATGAATAGATGTCTGGGAGAGGAGCCCAGCAAAGCACCCAGATCTCCATGGGGTGTGCCAGTTACCTAAACATGTACGGGTCCCTTCCTTTAGCTGCTCCCCGAGCTGGTCCCAGGATCTCTGAAACCCTCCTGAGGTTTCCCAGACAAACCTGCACATCCACTTCTTGCCCCATCTCTCCGGAAGTGAGGACCTGGAAACTCTGAGAACCTGGCTACCTGCAGGGCCAAGGTCAGAGAGACCAGGCTTCCTTGGACCCATGCACTGGGCGCCCCGCCCCCCTGCCATCCCCATCCTGGGCCCAGCCAGCAGGGGTCTGTCTCCTTAGCTGTGTGCTGGTCAAACAGACCTGCTCATAAAGGCCCCTGACCCATCCTTGAGTCACACACACCTCCTGCCACCGATTTTTCACTTCCATACCTGACCCCTGTTAGCCCCACCCCTCATCCTCACCACCTGCTGAATTTGTCTCCAGACAGATGGGATAAGGCACTGTGCCTGGTGACAGGAGCCCAGAGTGGTGCCCAATATCCTCAGAGAACTCCGGGAGGTTCAAGCTGCCACTATGAACAGGTGTCACTGTCCCAGGAGCCACCGGACATCCGGATATGGGGGAGGGATGACCCAGGCGGTCACTGGCTGCTGCTAGAGAGCCCACCCAGTGGAAGAGTCCCTGTGGAAAGACCTATTAGGAAACTGCTGCAGAGCCCAGGGCCAGGGTGCTGGCATGGGACAGCAAGACTCGAGGATGCACAGAAACCTGACTCACGGGACATGGTAAGGGCAGACAGGAGGGAAAGGATGGCAGCGGGAGCTGGGACTGAGGCCGGGGAGCTCCGGTTGATCCCTAGCCAGGGGCCATCTACTAGGGCTGTTGAGCTTGCCAGACAGAGGGCTGAGGGCAGGGAACAGAAGCAAGCTGGGGGGGGGGGGCGGGTCAACTTGTGCAGGGACCCTGGACAGACTCAGTGACAGAACTGTCCCGAGAGCTGCAGCTCTCCGACAGTCTGGAAGCCCCTTCGCCACTTTATCTGCTGGGCCCACCCTAGGGAATCCTTGGTAGCCCCGTGTTAGCTGGCCCATGGTGCCCCAGCTGCCTGCGACCTGCACACCTCTTAGCCTGCAGTGTTGCTGGGCTGTGAGTCCCTTGGAGTCAAGTCTGTATCTTCTGAATGTCCCTGCTCCCAGAGCCCAGCATGGGGCTCGGCATGGTCTGGGGACCCAGCACAGGACCATCACTGAATTACTCTGGGCCAGTTTAGCGGCTGGGGAGACTTCACAAACCACGGAAACTTCCAGAAGGTAGGTTCAGAGGAGTTTCCACAGCAGAACCCTTAATGTGGGGGAAGCCACGCCTCTTCCCCTCTGAGAGAGTGGTAAGGGCTCATCCCTCCATCCATCTTTCACAGGCTCAGACAAGGTTCCCACGCAAGTCCACTGGCCCCTGAATCTTGGCCATTAGAGGCCCAACAACGGCGTGCCTAGCGGAGTCTATCCATCGGTAGGGAGCTGCTGATGACTGAGTAGGCCGGATTCGTCCACACATGCTGCCCCTGAGATGCACTGGGTGACAGGAATAGCTGGTCCAGTCAGCAGGGCCGTCCTGCTCTCTCTGCTGTCCACAGATCCTGTGCTAACATGGCACCTGGTCACAGAGGCACTGAAGCTGCCCATTGGGATGGCAGATCCAAACCAGCCATAGCACCCGAGGGAATAAGGTGAAGTGGACCCATGGGCTCAGAAGGTTCCAGGCACAGGCCGCTAGCCCCAGGGCTTAACTACCCTCAGCCTGGGAGCAGAGAGACCCAGGCTGTTTTAGGGGAGACCAGGCTAAGCCGCTGGGCCTCTTCTGTCATAATGCGGGCCTTGTATGTTTAGCAGAGGTGACACAGGTGGGATGCTGGTTTGGGCAGCAGACGTGGGAAGGGCCAGGGCGAACCTGTGGTGAGCAGTGCAGGTGACATGACAACATGATACAGGAATACATGGGCAGGGGTGGTGGCCTGGTGGGGGAGGAGCCATCAGGGGCAGATGGGAGGCAGAACTTGGACAGTATTTGCACATGGGCTTGTTGGTAGCAAAAAGGGGGCGGGGCAGGCAGGGAAAAAGAGGTCCAAAAGACCCAGATGGGACAAGGACAACCTCAAGCTTCCCAGAAGGCAGGCATGGGTGGGAGGCAGGCTCCAGCATCCCAAAGGCGGGCATGGGTGGGAGGCAGGTTTCAGCATCCCAGAAGGTAGGGATGGGTGGGAGCTGGGTTCCAGCACCCAGAAAGCGGGCAAGGGTGGGAGCTGGGCTCCAGCACCCAGAAAGCGGGCAAGGGTGGGAGGTGGGCTCTAGCATCCCAAAGGTGGGCATGGGTGGGAGGCAGGTTTCAGCACCCAGAAGGCAGGCAAGGGTGGGAGATGGGCTCTAGCACCCTAGACAGTGGACATGCATTGGAGGCGGGCTCACAGGTGCTCAAGAGCCAGGACCAAGCAGCTGGCCCCCAGCTCAGGTGGCCTCCTGCAGAGAAGAGGCCGATGAACAGACAGACAGAGCTGAGTGGGAGAAGGGTATTTCCAGGGTGCTGGAATGGGGGAGTGGGAGGGGCGGGGCCTGTGGAGCACACAGGGGAAAGAGACTGATGTTTAAAGACAGATTTATTTGCAAGGCAGAGCAACAGAGAGGGAGCTACAGAGGCAGCGATCCTGTGTCTGCTGGTTTACTCCCCCAAACAGCTGTGACAGCCCGGTGAAGTCCGGCCAAAGCCAGGAGCCAAGAAACTCCATCCTGGTCTCTCAAGTGGTGGCACGGGCCTGAGTACCACTGCTTCTACGCCTTCCAGGTGAATGAGCAAGGAACCGGATGGAACTTGAACTGGTACTCTAACACGGAATGCTGCTGTTACAAAGCAGCAGCTCAACCATGTGCCACAATGCTAGCCCCCATTTGGATTTTAAAAAGAAAAAAAAAAATTCTCATGACACAAGGCACTGCGGGGAGCAGGAAGGAGGGTGTGGGTGTCAGGGAGGGAGAAAAGAGGACATGGCAGTGGGGCAAGGTGAGAGATAGAGAGGGGTCCATGCCTGAGACCAGCTGTTGGGGTGCGGAGCCAGGAGACCCAGATGCCTTGGAGAGCCAAGTGGTAGCAAGTATGCCTCAGAGTCTTGGAGGCCCCACCAGTCTGCCCTTGCCCTCTTCCTGGCCTTGAACTAAGGCTGCCTCAACACTAAACTACAGGACAATGCTCTTCCCTCACAGCCCACTTTTGGGCAACACCACAAAGGCAGACAATGAAACACAGAGCTCCGAACACGGAACTATCTGCAAACATGGCCATGAATGATGCCATCAGACGGGGGGGTGGTCCCCACAGAGAACAGAGGTCCTGAGCTTTTTCATCGGGGAGGGGAGCGGGACCTCTTTCCTCGAACCCCTTCTGGCTGCTTCGGGAGCAGCTAGAACCCACCACTGCTGCCCTGGACCCGCACAGGATGCCCATAGCTTCGCCTTCCCCGACAAGGGGCCACTGCGCCCCAACCCTGGCCCACCACGCCTGCCTCTGGCTTCCCAGCCTAAGCATGAGAGCCAGGCTGTGGGCTGTGTAGACAGGATGACCCATGTGCTAACTCCTGATACATTTTCCCTCTCCACGAGATCACAGATGATGGGAGCTTTTCTACCCTACCAAGGCCAACACCGGGAAACAGGCTGTTGCAAAACGTATGAACCAGAAAACATCCGAGAATGGAATCAACAAGAAGAGTGGATGTGACGTTTTCTAAAGGCACACACACATTTCTAGTCTAGACAGACAGACGGTTCCATGGGAAGTGTGCACACGGGGCCCCTGGGAATAGCCACTGCGTGTCACAGCAGCTGTGACAACTTAGGGCTCAAGCCATTCTGAGCTTTGTCCAAAGACACATGAGTGCTTCCAAGCGCTCCTGGAAACATGGAGTTCAAAGGCAAGTTCATTTGGTTGCCTCCCCCCCGCCCCCCGTGAAATTCACACCCAATTTCCTTTTTTTTTTTTTTTAAATAAAGATTTTACTTTGGGGGCCCAGGGTGGTAACCTAGTGGCTAAAGTCCTCACCTTGCATGTGCCCCGGGATCCCATATGGGCCCCACTTTCCATTCAGGTGCTTGTGGCCTGGGAAAGCAGTCAAGGATGGCCCAAAGCCTTGGGACCCTGCACCTGCACAGGAGACCCAGAAGAGCTTCTGGCTCCTGGCTTCAGATCAGCTCAGCACCAGCCATTGGGGTCACTTGGGGAATGAATCATTGGACAGAAGGTCTTCCTCTCTGCCTCTCCTCCTCTCTGTATACCTGACTTTACAATAAAAAAAAAAAAATCTTAAAAAAAAAAAAGATTTTATTTTGGGGCCAGTAACGTGGAACACCCAGTTAAGCCTCCCATATGGATGCTGGTTTGAGACATGGCTGCCCCACTTCCGATCCAGCTCCCTGCTTGGGGCCTGGGAAAGCAACAGAGGATGGTACAAGTGTTTCAGCCCCTGTGCCAGTGCGGAAGACCCAGAATAAGCTCCTGGCTCCTGGCTTTGGATCAGTTCAGCTCTAGCTGTTGGCAGCCATTTGGGGAGTGAACCAGCAGACAGAAGGCCTATCTCCCCCTTTCTTTGCCTTTCCAATAAAATAAACAATTTTTTAAAGAAAGATGTATTATTATCATTTGAAAGAGTGCCACAGAAAGGAGTCCCAGAGAGAGCTTCCATCGCTGGTTCACTCCCAGCTAGGACTGGGTCAGGCTGAAGCCAGGAGCCCAGAGCTAGGTCTCCCATGTCAGGGACAGGGGTTCAAGCACTTGAGCCATCACCTGTTTCTTTCTCAAGCATATTATCAGTAGGCAGCTGCCCTGGGAGCAGAGCGCAGCGTAGGGATTCTGTGCTCTGCGATGGGATGCCGGCACCCTCGCAGGAACCAGCCCTGAGCCCAACCTTCCCCTAAGAGGCCTTGCCCATGAACTCTGGGAAGATTCCCCCCTTACCCACAGATTCCAAATCCCTTGTATCAAAACAGACTTGTCTCCTGACTCCCCATTTCCTGAAAGTTTCAAAGCACCCTCGTGTATGATGTGTGCTGCAGGTTTTAGAACTATTCCTTGCCCTCCAGCGGGCCTGGGGGTGGGGGGGGCGCGAGCAGCCAAGGTCTGCAATGAAACTCTCCCAAGTGTGACAGTCTCCTCCTCACTGCGCCGGCTGACCTTCCCCCAGGATGCCTGCCAACTGGATTCTCACACAGGCACAAGTCTGAGACGCCCCCATGACCGCCCCTCCCAGCCTAGCTCCAGAGCACCACCACTCGGCTCTCACCCCAGACCCAGTCAGCTTTCACTCAAGTTCATGTTCAAAGGCCAGAGATCCCATCCAGGCTTCCGGGCTGCCAGGTGAAAAGGCCAAGGAACACTCCCCAACCAGTATAGGTGCACCCAGTGTGGGGCCGGGGAGTCCACAGCACGCCAGGAGGGCTGGGGGGTGGGGCCCGGAGGGGAGGGAGGCGGTCCACAGCGTGCCAGGAGACTAAGCTTATGGGCTGGAGGACAGGTCCCTGGGCTCCTGGCCAAGACCTTGCAAAGATGCACTTGTGTTTCTGGGACAAAGGTTACACTCCCTGCCTTGTTTACAGCCCAGGGGGTGGTCAGCAAAGACCAAAGCCGCTTACCAGCAGGCCTGGCCTCCCCGCCCCATCCCTCCTCCTCCATCTATGAACTAGGGGGCGGAGAGGAGGGGGAGGGAGAGCCCCTCCCCCATCTCTGAAGCCCACTGGCACCCTGGCTACTGCAGCCACACGCTGCCTCTCAACCCTGGCAGCCAAGCATGAAACCCCCACGTGCGGGGCTTTCTCTCTTTAAAACGAACAGCGTGATGCTGAGAAAGTGAGAACCCTACAGCCCGTGATGATGGCTGCAGAGGCTGGGACACAGGTACCTCCTTCAAGCCAGAGGGTCCAGCACTTGTGGCTCAGCCTCATCGAGTGCCCAGGAGATACAGATGGCAAGCTTCCTGGAATCCTCTGGGAACCAAACCTGGGCCCGCGGGAATCCTTCCAGCTGCATGGCATAAGCGTATCCTTTCCTTATCTGCATCCAGTAGAGATTTGGGAGGTAAGGTACACCTGGGAAAGCCGGCCAGGCTTCCCAGACCCACCGGATCATGGCAATCACCGGCAACTCAAAGGTTTAGAAACCCCCAGGTCTCCAGAGCCTTCTCCCCCACCCCGAGCGGGTCAGCGTGGGGCCCGGAAGTCTGTGGAGTCAGAGGGGGCTCGGCGGCGGGCTAGGGGCGGGCGAGCACGGAGCGCGCACGCGGGGCCCCGGCTCTGCTGCGAGGTGCAGTGCGTCAGGGGTTAAAGCTACCCGGGCCCGGAGGAAGGCCGGACCTCAGGCAGTCGCCAACGTCCCCGGCCGCGGCGTGCTTCTGGGCTTTGGGCCCTCTCCAAGCCTACTGCATTCCATAGCAGCTCGGCTCGCAGGTCCCGCCGAGAGTTTTGGACAAGTCTGAGTCAGGCAGGGCGCGTCCGTCCAAGTTTGTGACAGAGGCGGGAGAGGAGAATGAATGGGGCCATTCCGGACGGTTAAGCCGTGGAGGCGGCGCGGGCAAGGGGCTCCTCCGCCCCGTCCCCCAGCCACCCCATCTTTCCTAGTCCGCTCCGGGGCCCAGCAGGGCGGACGCTCCCCTCGCCAGCTCCACGCGCGCCCGGAGTTCGGCGAGGACACCGCCCCCTCCAAAAGTTGGCAACGCAGCCAGAAACAGCCCACACACCTGAGCCCTTCGCAAGCTGTCGCGGGTGCAGCGACCCCGGGAACAAGTAGCGGGCAAGTCGGCGCGGTGCGGCTGGCAAACTCCCCCGCGGCGGCTGCAGGGCGCCGGGTGAGCGCGCCCCAGCCGCGGCGCACGTGCGCACCCCACAGTTTACCTTTGGGCGCGCGCAGGTGTCCCCGCCAGTCCTTGCAGCAGCACAGCCCCATGGCAGCCGCGCGCTTCGTGGCCGGCAGCCCGGGGTCCCCGCCGGCCGGGCAGTGCCCAGCCAGGCACGGGGCAGCCTCCGCTCTCCCGGACACTCACGCTCCACCGCGGCCTCCGGGCAGACCCTGCTAATCAATAGGAGAACGCGCAGATCGCGCCGCCTGCGCGCTTTGATCTCTGCGCGCCGGGGCGGCCCCGCGCCGGCTCCCTGCCCTCCCGGGCGCCCTCCCCGCGGCCCGTTACTCCCGGGGTGCCCGGCCGCGAGGCTGCCGGGGCGTCGCCAGGGGGCGCGGCGCGGGCCGCAGCTGCTTCCTCCTCGGTCCCCCCTCCTCCACCACCACCCAGGGTTGGAAGTTGGGGCGCTGAGGTGGTGGCCCCACTCGTTTCCAACGCTGCCCTGAGCCGCTCGGGAGCCAGGAAGAGAGGGTGTTAGTGGGGTTACTCCCAAACCCCGGTTGGGACCCTGGGGAGGGCGAATGACTTGTCGCCCACCTGGAAAGGATGTTATGTCTGATGTGGGCCAGTACGCCTTAAGGGCTGGGTAGTAGTCGGGCTCCCTGCCTCAGTTTCCCCATATGCACTGCATCCGGCTAGAATGAAGTGGCTCCTCCTGGGGGTTTCCCTGGACAGAAACAGCACAGCTGATGAGTGTTCCCAAAGGTTCTCGAAGTTGTGCGTGGTGAATGCCATCAAGTGTTGATGAGCAGCTGGGCAAAGGGGGACGGGTGGGGGAGGCGGTGTTGAGCACCGCAGCTCAGGAAGGCAGCAGGAGAGCTGATTTATAAAATCTGAACATGTTCCCCTCCCCCATCCAGTTCTTTGCTCTTCCCCCAGCAAGGCCTGCCCACTTTCCCAGGTGCACCTGTGTATAGATGGCTGTTCATCACCACCTTGCTTGTCCATCCAGAAGGGGGAGGATTTAATAGCAGGAATTCTCCTAAACAGTTCTGATAGAAAAGAGGGGAAGCTGGCTGAGTTTGTGGGGCCAGTGCAGGGCTGTTTGCTCTGTGCCCTGCTCTGTCCTGCCTGCAATGCTGGGGTCCCACATGTGCGCCGGTTAGAATCCCAGATGGTCTGTTCCCCATCCAGCTCCTTGCTCTTGCACCTGGGAAAGCACTAGAAGATGGCTCAAGTGCTTGGGGCCAGAGACTGACCCAGCTTGGACCCCTGTGGCTATTTGGAGGGTGAATAGCAGATGAAAGATCTCTCTCTCTCTGTGCCTCTACCTTCCATATAAAAATAGCTAAGTCTTAAATGTGATGGAAGGAAAGAGGAAAGTGGGTGTGACTCTGGCAGGGAGAGGGGTGTGTGAGAGAGTGGGTTGGTGCAGGTATCAGGAGATGCAGGCTTTCAGCACCCATATGGGTGTATTCTTGTCTAATTCTAGTGAGCAATCGAATGTCCAAATGTTTGGATGCGCCTGGCACACAGCAAGGGTCTTAACGCAAGGTTGTTTCCCAGGATCCATTCTCAGTCCCACACAGGACTGTGGGCACCTGCAATGACCTTATGATGACTTTAGCTTGACTGGGATTTTTTTTTAATAGATTCCATTATTTTAGAGTTATATTTATTTTGTTGAGAGACAGGGAGAGATCTTCCATCCACTGGCTCACACACACAGCCCCCACCTCAGATAGCTGTAATGGCCAGGCCTGGACCAGGCCAAAGCCAGGAGCTTCATCGGCATCTCCTGTGTGGGTGCAGGGGGCCCAAGCACTTGGGAGTTCCACTGCTTTCTGAGTCCCTAAGCAGGGAGCTGGATCCCAAGTGGAGCCTCCGGATCATGAACCAGCACTCATCCGGTGCCAGCCTTTTGTGGATTTTCTCCCTTGCTTCCCACCCACCTGTCATGGTTGAGCAGAGGTAGCATAGAGGGGACAGCAGCTGTGTGAAAGGTGAAGACTGCCTGGGGTTCCTTGGGGATAAGGCGTCAGAGAAGCCCAGCCGGGGTTCCCAGGAAAGGAGCATTCTTTCAGAGGGGAGATGAACAACAGCAGGGCGTCTGTTTGCCTCTTTCTCCTTTCAGTGTCCAGAAAGACTGGGGTGAGTCTGGCTGGGGAAGAGCCTAGGGTTGTCCAGCAGACCTGGCAAAGAAGACGCTTCCACTTCCTGATGGGTGGGCGGATGGATGACAGAAAAGAGTGGCCGGGAAAAGCTGCAGCAGCCGGCAGGAGCACCCTGGCAAGGCAGGGCTGAATGAGGCCCCAGGAATTCCAGGCTGGAGCAGAGAGTCTGCCGCAGCCAGCCCTCCCCCAGGGCGGGAGGAGGGGATGGGTGGTCCAACAGCCAAGTCCTACGTTTGCAAAGCAAGATTTCAAAGAAAACATCGGCGCGCGGCCGTTGTGGGCACTTGTTTATCTTTCGGAGAGGAAGTAGCCAGGCAGGATCGTTTCAAACGAGCCTATTATAGAAGGTCAGCGTTCCCACTGAAGCATTCGAATATATTTTGGGATCTTCCAGTGGCTTTAAATGTTGACTCCCAGGACGACAGACAAGTGGAAAGGCAAGAGCTTCCGGGGCGAGCCTGCCTGTGGTCAGGCACATTTTAATTCTGGGGGTGGGAGGGGAGGGATATGTTGGTTGTCCTCTTGGAGTGTGCCAGCTGTGGGTCTCATTCCCCAAGAGGAAGGAAGATGCTGGTGCCTAGGTGCTTCTGGGAGCTGGGCCACTTGCAAATGTTAGGACCTCGGTGAATCACAGGGCAGCCCTGTGGAGACATGTCATTGGGCTTCACTTAGAAAGCAAGAAATACGTCCGGGGACTTAAGGATCAGTAAGGTGGAAGCAGATGGGATGAGTGGACAGATGGATGAAGGAGCGAGTGGCCGTGTAGATGAGTGCGCAGGGCGTAGATGGAAGGATCCAGGGGTGGATGGAAGGATCCAGGGGTAGGTTGGAAGCCTGGGTGAGATGAGTGGGTAGATGAAAAGAAGGAAGTAAGTCCTCCACCTTCAAATGCTGGCATTCCATCTGAAAACCAATTCATGCCACAGCTGGTCCATTTGTGACCTAGGTCCTTTCTTGTGGCCTGAGAGGGCAGTGGAGAATGGCCTAAGTCCTTGGGCCCCTGCACCCACATGTGAGGCCCAGAAGGGGATCCTAGCTTCAGATCAGTTCAGCTCTGGCCATTGCAGCCACTGGGGGGGGGGAGGGGTGAACCAGCAGGTAGAAGAGCTTTCTGTCTCTCCTTCCCTCTGCAAATCTCTCTAATAAAAATAAAAGTCAACTTTTTTTTAAAGAAAGAAACAAGGAAGGATGATTGGATGGATGGCTGAACACACAGGTGCAAGGATGGGAGGATGGATGCTGCTTTGGGTAAATGGCTGTGAGAGGAAGGAACTAGGCAGGGAGGTGGGTAGGGTAACATGGGCTGGGAGATCTCCCTTTCAGTTCTGTCTCTAACTACCTCCTTGTGTGTCAGTCCAACGTGCCCACTTTCCCATGATGCACCTGCATCTTACCCAGGTCTGGGAAGGAAGAGATGCCATGATGAACACATGGAAGCTAAACTCCATGTGGAGATGCCTTGCAGCTCCCATAAAGCCTCACACACACACTAAGCCCCTCACAGATTCTGTCTCTAAAGTTGGGGCAGCCAGCTGTGCCCCATAGAAAGGGGCTGGCTGGCTGTGGGAATGGCCTTTTTTGGTCTCCTTCACTTTGGTCTCTTCTCTTGCCTTCTCCCAGGTACTGTCTCCTTTTGGGTGGCTTTCTGGCCCTCTCATGGGGAGCCTGATTCCTCCTGGGGTTACCTGCACTCACACCCATTCTGCCGCTTTAAATAAAGTTTGCCCTCATTGATACACGTTACTTATGCTTCTGCTTTGGATTCTTATCTCACTTGAGGGCAGGAACTTGGGAATAAAAATCCCCAAAACACTCCTATAATAACTGGATTGACAGATGGACAAATGATTATATATATATATATTCATTCATATATGGATGGATGGATGCATGCATGGGTATATGGAATGGTGGACTGATAGCTGGATAGTTGGACAAATGAGTGGATGGATGGGGTGGATGGGTGGTTGTATGGATAGATGGGTGGGTGGTTAATGGATGGATGAATGGGTGGGTGGGTGGATGGATAATGGGTGGATAGATGGATGCGTGGGTGGGTGGATGGTGGGTGGGTGGATGGATGGATGAATGGGTGGGTGGCTGGATGGTGGGTGGGTGGGTGCATGAATAATGGGTGGATAGATGGATGAATGGGTGGGTGGCTGGATGGTGGGTGGGTGGGTGGATGATGGGTGGATAGATGGATGCATGGGTGGGTGGGTGGATGGATGGTGGGTGGATAGATGGATGAATGGGTGGGTGGATGGTGGGTGGGTGGATGGATGGATGATGGGTGGATAGATGGATGCATGGGTGGGTGGGTGGATGGATGGTGGGTAGATAGATGGATGAATGGGTGGGTGGGTGGATGGATGGTGGGTGGATAGATGGATGAATGGGTGGGTGGGTGGACATGCAGATAAGCCAACTGATGTTGGGTGTGTCAGTAGGTAAAAAGATGAGTGAAAGGCAGGTGGTTGGATAAGTAGATGGTGCGAGGACTTCTCCAGTGTCCACAGCCCCTGCAAGAGTCTGGCTTGTGATCTCACGGCATGAGCTCAGCTCTGCGTAGCTCAGGCAAAAGGCACAAAGTGGAACCTTACCATCTTAGTCACCGGCTGGCCTAGGAGAGCTAGAGCTTCCTCCCTTCATTTATGACTCATCCGTGTACAGGCAACGAAAGATCACAACTGAACACCTGATAAGGCAATCCGGGGACTGAGTGCTAGGAGAGACCAGGAGGGTGTCCTGGGATCTGGATGCAGATGGAGACCCACCCTGCTGAGAGTGGACAGGGGACTTCTGCAGAGAATGGGTCTTAGAGATCAGACAAGGGCAGGGAGTCCAGCAACCTGCGGTAGGAGGTTGGTGTGGGACTGATGCTCCCATGGGCAGCAGCGCTACCCCCTTGAAAGGGCACCTTCCTTATTCTGGAGTAGGGATGAGCATGGCCTTTAGGATAGGAACAAGCCACAGGACAATAAGCACAAGCCAGGTGGGAGACGCAGGGCCCAGGCATCACAGATGAGAGGAGACACACAGCTAAGGCCTGGCAATGTGCTAGCAGGTGGCCTCAGCAAACAGACCTCTTGGTTCTCAGGATTTCCACTGGCTGAAGTGGCAGGAATAACCCTGGGGCCAGCTCTTGACATCAGTCCCTGAAATGCTGGCAGCTTGGGGACCATGTGATTATACTGAGCTTGTTGTGAAAAAGCTCCAGGTCAGCAAGCGCATGGAGGCGGGCTGCTTAGCAGAGTGGGTGTTCTAGGTGATGCTGAGACGAGAGGAACTGCACCTGCAGAGTCCAGCTTCATCTGCAGAATGGCGAGTGGAAAAGAAACCTGCACTGTGTTTTATTTTTTTGCTAGACCTTGGAAGTACTTCCTCGCACAATAGCAGATCACTGATACCTATGGATTAATGCACAGAATATGGACCAAGAACATGCCCCCCCACCACCTGAGAGGGAGACCCAGGTGCAGTTGCAGGCCCCTGGCTTCAGCCTCGCCTAGCCCTGGCTCTTGCGACCATTTGGGGGAATGAACCAGCTGACAGAAGTCATCTATCTCTCCCTCTTTGAAATAAATAAATCTTTTCAAAAATGAAAAGAAAAGAACCAGTCTCTGTGCGGTGTTGGTACGGTCAGGTGAGGGGACTACCTGGAACTCACCATCCTTGGCTTTTCAGAGCAACATGTGTCTCCTGCTATCCCTGGGGCCTGGAAGAGTGAGCTTGTTGAAGAGGGAAGCCATGGAGACAGCCTGTAGACGGTCTCTTGTTGGCACCAGCAGCCTGCAGGCATTATCTTGTTTTGGTTTGTTTGGCAACAGCCCCAGCAAGGTGGTGCTTCAGCATGCTTGTTTTCCAGGATGCACACCTGCACAGGTGATGTGCGGTAGTTGCTGATGGAGCTTGAACCTGTCTGATTGCCGCCTATTACCTCCTTTAAGACCCTCTGAGCAGTGGGGCTCCCCAGGACTCCCTCGCTTTCTCCCCCCCTCCTACTCTTGTTCATTCTAATCCTCACTCGGAAGGCAGAGCATGTGAGCGTGCACACACACACACACACACACATGCACACGCGAGACTCGCCAACATACTGCTGTAGCTAGAACGGACTTCACTACTGAACACAATTTTTTCATGAGAATCTGAGGTCCAGAAGGACCAGGTCCACCCCATCTCAAACACCACACACCGGGCACTGCGAGGTGACTTGGTGACAGATGGGGGGCTATTCCCCAGCCCACTCCAGAATTTACTCTGGAGCAGACACATCTACAGAGGTAAGCACAGAGACAGAGTGTTGCCCCTGGCCTCTCTCATCGTCTCTTGCAGCCTCCTGCACTTGAACCGCTGCAGTGCCGACTAGCTTTCACACATCACTGGCTAGATACCGGGTGAACCACATCAAGCAGGCCCTCCCTAGTACTTGTAGCATTGCAGAGTTCTTTTCCCTTTTTTAATGAAATGTCTCCCAGGTGCAGGCAATTGCCTAGCTTACCTTACACCTAGGCAAGTGCTACACTGCTGGGAGAAAAGGTGGTGGGCGTTCTGGGCCTGGTTACTGCTGAGTTTGTGTTAACTCTACCAGTATGCTAGCATTCGTTGCTTATTTTTTATTTAAAGAATTAAAAAGGAAAGGATATGTGGAGAAGGCAGGGAACCCTGGCTGAGGACATGCCACCCTGGCCCTGAAGTCGGGGTGCTGCAGATTGCCCAGGAAAGGGGTCTGGGAGTGTCTCGGAGTAGGAGTGACTGAAGTATGCCTGAGAGGGGAAGAATGACTTCTGGGAGCCCTCATGGACTGAACCACTGAACTCACAGGTAGGTGGGGTGGGGAGCTGAGACAGAGTGGTTTAGGGTGTGGAAACTAGGGGGCATGTGTGGGTGAGGCCAAGGAAACTCGTGCTGGACTGACTACTAGCACTGCCCACTAGTGCATTTATGTAAAAGCTAGGGCTGGGGTAAAATGCATGGTTGGGCTAGGCTGCAGTACCTTCTCGAGAGTATCAGAACAGGGGATAGGCCACATCAGGCTGGGCCAGAGTACCCACCAGGATGCAAGGGAACAGGATCTGGGGGTACTGTACTGTACTTTAGGGAAATTGTGGGCTCACCTCTGGGACTGCAGCACCTACCAGAATGTGAAAGACTGGATCTGGGGGCAAATTCTGTAGGGGAATTGTGGGCTTGCCTCTGTGGAACTGCAGCATGTACCAGTTTACATGGAGAACTGGGTGTGGTGGTGGGCTGAGTCAGGCTGGACCACAGAATTCACCTGTCAGAAAACTACTTGACACTCGTGGGAGCTGGGGATGGCAGGAGGCTGAGCTGCACCAGCTGCAGCATCTGATGGCACATGCAAAGGCCAGGACTGAGGGCAGACCATATTGAGCAGGGCTGTTACACCTGCTGGCATATGTGGGATCTGAGGCTGGGAGCAGGCCTGTAGGGGAACTTGGGAAACTTCCACACTAGGGTGCAGCTCCTGCTGGGGAGCACAAGACCCAAAGGTATAGGTACGCCAGGCCAGGCAAGTCTGCAGCATTCCTCAGTGTTTGCATGAGCTGGGTCTGGGGACAGGCCAGGATAGGCCAGGCCCTAGCACTCAATAGTACACACAAGTGTCAGGTTAGGGTGTGGGCCTGGCCTGGCTGGGCGAGGCTGCAAAGTCCATCAGCAAGAGCTCAGACTGTGGACAGGCAGTGCCAGGCTGTGTTGAAGCACCTGGCAGCATATTTAAGACCTTGCACTGGCCACAGGTCTGGTGGAGGAACCCTGGGAACTCTCCTGCTAGGCTGCAGCTCCCACTAGTGAGTGCAAGAGCCAGGGCCGTGGGTGGACTGGGCTGAGCCAGGCTGTAGCACCTGCTGTTGAATAGCAAGACCAGAGGTGGGCCATCTCAGGCTAGGCTTCAGCAGCCACGTGCAAACCCCATGGCTGGAAATGCGCAGGGCCGGGGAACCTCCAGGACCCCCCTGCTAGGCTGCTGCTTCCACAGGGAGTGTAACAGCTGGCAGTAGGGGCAGGCCAGGCTGGGCTAGGCCACAGCACCAGCTGGCAAGTGCCAGGACTGGGTGAAAATCATGTCTGGCTGGACCGCAATACCCGCTGGAAGGTGCAAAATTCAGGACTGGGAACCTTCTTGGCAAAGGAACTGTGGGCATTCCCCTGGTGTGTGGGCCAGGCTGGACAAGGTGGCAACCCCTTTGGCATACAAAAGAGCTGATTCTAGGGCAAGTCAGCTTGAGCTAAGCCCATAAGTGTGCACAAAAGCTGGATGGAATGCTGGCTGGGCCAAGATAGGCCACAGCAGAGGCTGGCATTTGCAAAAGCCAGGGCTGGGGGCAGGTCTGTTGAAGGTTAGTGGGGGCCACCCCAACTAGGCCATGGCACCTGCTAATATGTATGAAGACCAGATCTGTGACAGACTAGCTGGGCCGGGCTGTAGCACCCGTGGGGCTAGTAGAATGGAACACATCAGGCAGCCATATTCACCAGTATGTGCATTGGCAGGTGCAGTATGGTGCAGTATGGTGCAGTATGGTGCGTTGGTTGGACTGAGCCTGACCCAAGCTGGTGCACACAAGAGTCAAGTCTGAGGTCACCCCAGGGTGAGGGTTCTTGGGGGAGTCTCCATCTAGAATGCTGGACTCAGACCCAGACTGCAGGGAAAATTACAGGATGTGTGGTCCAACCTTGGAGTGCATGTATTGGGACTGAGGCTGCTTGGTTGCTAATGCCCGTGAAGTGGACAGCATGCCCAGATACAAACAGGACATGACAGCAGGCTCATCTAGGCCAACAGGGGATGATACCTGCCTTGTCAGATCATGGAAGGCAGAACAGGTTGAACAATTCTCCTGGCCAGAGGATGGCCCAAAGCCTTGGGATGACCCACATGGGAGACCCACAAGAAGCTCCTTGCTCCTGGCTTCAGATCAGCTCAACCCCAGCTGTTGTGGCTACTTGGGGAGTGAACCAGCAGATGGAAGAGCTTTCTCTCTCTCTCTCTCTCTCCTTTTTGTAAATTTACCTTTCTAACAAAAATAAATATTAAAGAAAAAAAAAAAAAAAGGATTGTGTGTGATCTATGTTTTCCCCACCAGGGCTGCCTGGCCGGAAATGAGCTCCAGGCCAGATAATGGGGCATGGCCAAGTCACAGACAGGTGGCCAGCCAGATCTGGTCTCCAGACTGCAGCACATGGACACGTCTCTAAAGCACCCTAGGGCAGTTGGGAAATTGCTTCTCTTTCATTTGAGAATCACTTGGCGCTTGGCTTAGAAAAACAGGAGATGAGAATTTGGCCCAAGAACCTCTGAACAGCAGCCTGGGTGGGCGGGGGCGGGCGGGGGGGCACACAGCTGTGACAAGTGTCTGGGCAGCTTCATCTTGCTGTCTGCAGGCACAGCCTGGTGCCTGGCAATGCCTACTCTTCCAGAAGGGGGGCTGGATGGGGGCAGGACCCCAGAGGTGCCTCCCTAGCCAGGTCCCCCAGTCCCGGGGGCCAAGGGGGCCTTCAGCTACAGTTGAAGGACGGGAATGTGTCTGCAGCCCCAAATTCCCACGGAGAAAGACAAGAGGGGAATCTTTGGAGAGGAATTCCTGGCTTGCATTTTTCTCGCTGTTTCTGTGGCCTGAAGCCATTGAACTTGGCTGGGCTGCCCAGAGAGGACTTTAGGGAGCCCTTTGTCCTCTCGCTGAAGACTCACCCACTGCTGCCCCCACCTGCTCTCTTAGAGTTGTTTTTTTTTTTTTTCTTCCCTCTCCTCCCCTCCCCCCAACCTCCGGGCTGCTTCCTCTATGCCCATATAAAGGCTGGGCCAAATTTGCTGGGGAGTGGGGAGGATTGATGAGGAGTGGGAGGGAGGCTCTTAGCTGCCCAAGGGAGAGTCACGAAGGGGCAGACAGGTTGTGGTAAGGTAATAACATATGCTGAGTACCTACTGTGTTAGTTCGCCACAGACCCCTGACTCTGCAGGAACCCCATTTTCCAGATGGGGAAAACTGAGGCACTGGACTGGTTTAAGTGACTTTCCTGGTGAACCACAACGAGCAAGTGGCAGAGGCTCTGTGGTTACAGCCAGCTTTGCTCTGCGCAGAGCGTGTGTAAGTGTGTTGGTTCCAGGGCTGCCGCGGCTGCGGCTGCGGCTGGAAAGCTGCAAGGTGGGACCCAGGTCGCCAAGCAAGTCTTTGCAGTGTGCCAGGTCCAGCATGGTGTCTGTCCTGTGTGAGGACGTTCCGCTGGCAGTGACAGCCCCAAGATGGGTGTGGCAGGCTCACTTCACAAATGAGAAGACGCTGTGTGTATCCAGGATCCCAGACGCTGAATGAGAAGGGGCAGGACAGGGAGGGGCGTGGGGAGGGATGCAGCCCTGGGCCCTCCGCAGCGTCCTTCTCTTGGCGGGAAGGGGCAGGGCGGTTCCCAAGGCCCACAGGAGCCTGTGAGGACACTGGTCACTCCTGCCTGCACCCACCGGCTAGTTTCTCATGTGGGACCTTGGTTCTGAAGCTGGGGCATGGCAATAGAGTCTGGTGACTGGTAGGGCTTGGGCGAGGTGCTGCTGAGGGACAGCCGGGCCCATCTGTCACTCAAAGCGCCTGCTATGCCACCCACTGCCTTGCTGCACACACCATCTGACAGGGAGATCAGCCGCTACCATCTCCATAAACCTTCCACTCTTGTACCAGGGATGTCGGCGTGCACCATGATGCTAACCAAACAGCTTGGCACATGTCCAGAGCCTGGTGGCGTTCCCTTTCTTAGCCGAGCCATAGGCATGGAGTTTGGGCACTGAAGGAGGCAGGCAGGCAGGCAGTGGGCAGTGCTGGCGTCCCCGTGCTCTCCTGCCACCTAGTGGTACAAGGAGACTGATGCATGACAGCCGATCTTTAATCCTTTTGCTTCCAGATGCCCGATGAGGCTGCTGAGCCAAAGCTGGCTGTGGCTGTGCATGCAAAACATTGACACGTGGTTGGGCAAGGTGCCCTCTCTGTTCCCTGGGGTTTGCTGTGGAAGCTGGGGTGGGGATGTTTTGCCTTCCAAGAGTAACTGGGCACGCTGCTCTGTGAGGTGGGGCCCTAAGGTGACCTGGTTGCTCCAGGACAATGGACATAGCATGGGCCCCTCCTAAGCTGATCTTTTTTTTTTTTAAAGATTTATTTTTATTATTATTATTTTTTTATTGGAAAGGCGGATATACAGAGAGGAGAGACAGAGAGGAAGAGCCTCCGTCCAATGATTCACTCCCCAAGTGAGCACAACGGCCTATACTATGCCGATCCGAAGCCAGGAGCCTCCTCCGGGTCTCCCACGCGGGCGCAGGGTCCCAAAGCCTTGGGCCGTTCTCCACTGCCTTCCCAGGCCACAGGCAGGGAGCTGGATGGGAAGGGGAGCGGGGCTGCCGGGATTAGAACCGGCGCTCATATGGGATCCCGGGCCTGCAAGGCGAGGACCTTAACCACTTGCGCCACCGCGCCGGGCCCTAAGCTGATCTTTTATATAAAAATTATTTTTCATTTTTAGGTGGAGTGTTTGTGACAGACACGGAGAGAAACTGCTTATCTGCTGTTTCATTCTACAGATGCCACTATGGCCAGATCCACCAGCGCCAGGAACCAGCAACTGTATTCTGGCTGCCCCTGAGAGTGGCAGGAACCAAGTGCTGGAGCCATCCTCTGCTGCTTCCCAAGCACATTAGCAGGACCCTAGACCAGAAGTGCATTGTGGCTGGAATTTGACCCGATCCAGGGCACTACGGGATGCTGGCTTTGCAAATGGCAGCTTAGCCTGTGGAGCCACAACGCCAGCCTGCCAAGCTGGCCTTGACGTGGCAGGAAAATGGCGGCCATAGAGAAGAGGAGAGGGTTGTTAGAGCTCTCCAGGTCCTCAGGCACATGATCCCTGTGCTTGCCATCTCCTCCTTTCCACTCTATCCCCCCATGCAAACACACACACACACACACACACACACATTTCCACTGATGAGCTGGTTGCACAAGGCAGACCCAGTTCTAACACCACACTACCCCTGTACCAGGCACTGAGCTCCAGGTGCACTCTCCAACCCCCAAGGCCTCAGCAGCTGCCAGCTTGCAGCCAGGCCACCCCCAGGCCAGCCAACGGACGGACGGCCAAGCTGAGCTCGGAATCCCAGGCCTGCACACTGGGGATGGCGGGGGTGGGGGGGTGGCGCTCCACCAGAACAGGCATGCTGCTGGGCACTGCCTGCTGGAGGAAGGGCCCCCAGCTCGGGAGACCCTAGCTCAGGTCTGGACCTAGGAGATGTCAAGCTATCTGCATATCACCCAGCCTGCATTCAATCTCTGCCTCCCCCTGGAACCTGGGGTTCTGTCTTCCCCAGTTGGTCTTTTGATTTCTCCCCTTCCCCCAGACTTCCTGGTCCATCAGCACCTGTCCTCCAGAAGCCCAAAAGATATACAATCTTCACCAAACCACACACACAAAATAATAATAATGAAAAATAATAGAACCCATCACCCAGGCCACAGAAGGTCCTGTCGCTGCATACTAATCCGGGGCCTCAGGGCAGCCGTGGCTGGCGGCAGCGGGCCCCCTAGTCTGGCATTTGCATATCCAAGGCAGCCACTTAAGTGGCCCTTCACAGGACAAAGACCAGCTTCTTTCCCTGGGAAAGCAGGACTCTGGCCTCCGCATTCCGTCTGCTCCAGCTTCAAAGGTGTGGTAGGGGTTGACGGGGTGGGAGAGTTGGAGGGGAAGGGAACTCGGTGGCCGGGGCATTCTCTGCTTCCCACAGTCACCTCGGGGATCTCCCCTCACTGCGCCCTCTGCTCTGAAGCCCCCTTCTCAGCACCGAGCCACGGGCACGACCCCCTCCTGTATGGCCAAGTTTCCTCTGTCCCTGCACCTGCCAGCTCTGCCCCTCCCAACAAGGAGTGGCAGGAAAAGCCTGGCTCTCCCGCACTGCTGGAATTCTTTCCTCAACCTGCTGTGAGGAACCAGGAAGGTCTCTTGGCTGCTGCGGGGGCACCTGCACCGGGCCAGGCTCTACTCTTTCCTTGGAAGGCCATGGCAACAGGCATCATCCAGCGAGGCTGGGGAGGTGAACCTCTGAGGCTGTCCGCAGGTCTGCACACAGCTCTCCCGTGGGCAGCCCAGGAAGAGGGATGCCGGCTGCTGAGTGCAGTACACAGCACGCCACCGACAGGGTTGCAAAGCAGGGAGCGGGTGCAGGAGACAGCCCTCCCCTTCTCCTGCCAGGTGATGAGAGTGGGCTGGGGAGACAGAGGGAGAGCCCACACTGGCCTGCCCCGGGGTCCTCCTGCCAAGGGCCAGGGGCGAGGCCAAGGTCTTTCTGAACTCCCTGGCAGTGCGCGTTTGCCGGCACTACCTGATTCCCATCCACTAGTGGCTTCCTACCGCGGAAACCCGAGGAACCCTTCGCCTCTCTCTAACTTCTGGAAGCTTCCACGCATCTTACCTTCCCTTGCTGGTGGATACACATCGTCCCAGGTTCCACCTGCGTTGCCTTCTCTGTGTGTGCGTCCTCTTCTAAGGCATGGGGTTTAGGGTCCACCCTAACCCAAACAGCGCCCCACCCTGAGGTTCCTGCTGAACTTGAACACTGGAGGGGGCAATCCAGCCCAGGACCACACCCTTGTTCCCCAGTCTAGCACTGTTGCCTCCAGCTTTCATTTGCAGGCTTACATGAGAACTGAAGTTGGATCGTGTGCACCTGTGGCCAGAAGGGGACTGCCTGTCTGCAAAGTGGCTTTCCCGAAGGACAATAGGGCTGCAGTGTGGCTCTGTAACAGGTGCACCCCTGGGGCTGGCACAGTGGTGTACCATGCTGAGCTGCCACTTGTGGCACCAGCATCCCATAGGGTCACTGATCCAAACCCTGATGGCTCCACTTCCCATCCAGCTTCCTGTTAACATGTCTGGGAAAGCAAAGGATGGCCCCAGGTCCTCGGGACCCTCAACCTGTGTGGGAGACCTTCAAGAAGCCCTTAGCTTCAGCCTGGCCCGGCTCTGGCTGTTGTGGCCATTTGGGGAGTGAACCAGTGTGGAGATGACCACCTTTAAAGGTCACTGCACATGACAAACAACGGGATGGGAGAAGACAATTACCCAGCAGCCACCGCTGCCTAGGCACTGTTGCCTTTGAAAGCTTAAAAATAATTTTTTAAATTTTGTTTTAGAAAGGCACATCAGATTTATGGAGAGACAGAAAGATCTTTCATCCACTGGTTCACTCCCCAAGTGTCTGCCACAGCCAGAGCAGTCAGAGAGCTGAGCTGAAGCCAGGAGCCAGGAGCCTCTTCCAAGTCTCCCACATGGGTACAGGATCCCAAGGCTTTGGGCTGTCATTGACTGCTCTCCCAGGCCATAAGCTGGATGAGAAGTGGAGCAGGCGGGACACCAACCAGGCCCATATGAGATCCCCATGCATGCCTGGAAGAAGCTCCTGGCTCCCAGCTTCAGATTAGCTCACCCACTTCCAGCGGGTGGAAGATCTTTTTCTCTGTCTCTCCTTCGCTCTGCAAATCTGACTGTTCAATAAAATAAATAAATCTTAAACAAACAAAAACAAACAGATCATGAGCCCAACCAAATCAATTTGTGGGCCAGAATCCCCCAGGACCCTTGGACACTGGAGCCTGTCCTGCCACCCTTCCCCTGGCCCCAACTAGGCACTTCTCATGCTTTTGAGTGGCTGCTTCCTGGGTCCCTGGCCTGATGCGCCAAGCCCTTGGTTGGGGAGAGCCAGCTCTGGTCACCGATGCTGCTCCCTCTTTCGGGAGCCCCTTGTCCACGCACCGGGAGCCTGGATGCTGTCTTGCTCCAAGGCAATCAAGATCTCCCATGCACAGCAATCATGGAGACCCCTGTGTCAGCATCTCCAGCGAGCTCCCAGGGTGGGAGGGGGGGGATTGTTGGGGTGGGTACCGTGGGTAGGAACTTTCTGGAAGCCTCTGTACGTGGGCGGGGTTTCCCAGAGGTGTCCAGGGTCATCCCACCCCCACCTGCTAAATCCCCAGCCACATTCCTCCCCGCATCCTCATTTATGGAGGGATTTAGTCTCGCTGAGATCAGGCGCAAAGAATTTTATCTGCATCTTTGTTCTGAGCTGTCCCCCCACCCCAGCTCGCCTCCTCCGGTAGCCACCTCCCTCTGTGTGCCTCTGGCTCTTGGTCGCTACGGCGGGGGTGGGGGGGCTGCCCGTCTTTCTGGCTGTGGGGCCCTGTGCCCACCCCTGTGTGATTGCTTGCTAAGAAGTGAGGTTGTGGCTAGACCATGTGTGGGAGGGACAGGGGGCGGTCCGAGGGTGTGTGTGTGTGTGTGTGTGTGTGTGAGAGAGAGAGAGAAGAGGGCAGGCGGGTGGCTGAGCCCCTCATGCAGGGGTCTGCAGAGCCAGGAAATGTGAAATAAACATTGCACACTCGCCACATTCTCAGTTGACAGCTCAGGGCATTTTTCAGGTGAACTTCTAAGAAACTTAAGGGTCTAGGCGGCAAGGAAGAAACGCACCAGGGAGTGTCTAAAAAGTTACAAAATTCACAAACAGGAAAACTGCACTTGTAAAGGGTAAACAAGTGGACCCTTGCTTTAAATGTCAGAGGCCTTTGACCTGAGAACTTCATAGAAGTTGCAGAAGAATGCCTGGAACACATTACCTGCAAAGGTCACTAACACTTTTTTTTTTTTTTAAGATTTGTTTTACTTTTTATTGGAAAATCAGATTTACAGAGAGGCGGAGAGACAGAGGGAAAGATTTTTCCATCTGCTGGTTCACTCCCCAAGTGCCTGCCACAGCTGGAGCTGAGTCAATCTGAAGCCAGGAGCCAGGAGCTTCTTCCTGGTTTCCCAAGTGGCTGCAGGGTCCCAAGGCTTTGGGCCGTCCTCGACCACTTTCCCAGGCCACAAGCAGGGAGCTGCATGGGAAGTGGAGCAGACGGGACACGAACCTGTGCCCATATGGGATCCTGGGTGTGCAAGAAGAGGATGCTGGGCCACTAGGCTACCGTGCTGGGCCCATTAGCACATTCTTTAACTAGTTAATTCTTGGATTGTGGCCTAAGAAACCAAGTTGTATTATCCCAACTCCCTCCGCCTGGATGCTCCGCTTCTGATCTAGCTCCTTGCTCAAAGGACTGGGAAAGCAGCAGAGGACGGCCCAGGTGCCTGGCACCCCTGCCACCCAGATGGAGTTTTAGGCTCTTGCCTTCGGTGTAGACCAGTCCCAGCGGCAATGTGGAGAGTGAACCAGTGGATGGAAGAGCTTTCTCTCAGTCACTCTGCTTCTCAAACAAATACATAAGAAGAGAAGTGGGGTGGAATTCAGAAGGCTTCCTGGAGTAACTGATCTTTGAACTTGGCTTTAAAGGAGACTTGGGCTGCCCCCTGTGGCTGAGTCCAGCTCGTCCCAGCAGCACCCTGGGTTTAGCCTCGGGGCCTCTACGCCAGGCCCCTGTCCCAGGTCTGTCCTCCTGTCCCTGTCAACTCCCGGTGCCTTGTGACCCGCCACCCCCTCTCGCCTTCTTGTTCTTCCCATTTATGCTCACCCCTTTCCCTGATGGAGGCATCTCAGCGTTCCTCTCCGCTTCCGACCACCAAAGCCCGAGGCTGACACACGGCCCTGGCACCTGACCCTGGCTGACCCTGCCAGCCAATTCAGATGCACCTCCATTCCACTGGACACCCCCGGTCCAGCACCGCAGCAAAGGGCTCGGGGTCCGCACCCCCAAGGGCTCCTCCTTCAGGCAATGTGCTTCTGGCTCAAGTCAGATGTACCCTCTGCCAGCGAGGGCCCTGGTCCCACTGAAGAGCCACAGTTGCCAGATACAACAGATCTACAACCAGTGGAGGACGGTCCAAAGCCTTGGGACCCTGCACTCGTGTGGGAGACCTGAATGGAGTTCCTGCCTCCTGGCTTTGCCCCTGACCCAGCCCTGGCTCTTGTGGCCTTTTCCGGAGTGAACCAATACATGGAAAGCCTCTCTTTCATTCATTCATTCATTCATTCATTCATTCATTCATTCATTCATTCAATAAGACCTGATCGTCCCCGATGAGAATATCTGAGTTTAAGTCCTGACCCCAGCTTTCTGCAGATGTGTGCTCAGGAGGCGGAAGTTATCCCACCGACATGGGAGACACGGCTGGAAATCTCTGTTTCTGCCTTTGGCCCAGCCCAGCCCTGGCTGTTGCGGTTTCTGCAGAGTGACTCGGCAGCCACAGTGCACGGGGTTAGGGAGCAGCGGAGGCGGCCACTGGTGGGACGCGGAAGGTGCCTTCTGACTGGCTGTGGGTTCACCTGACCGGGACCAGGGCCTGGGTCCGAGAATGGAGTCCCAGGGCGGCACGTCCCACAGCCTTCTGCAGAGGGAGCGCCCGGGGAAGGCGCCTTGTCTTTGTTTTATTCCCAGAGTGAATGTTGGGTACTGTGGCTGTGAGATCACTGGGGGAAAGCATGTGCCCCACATTGGAGTGGCTGGATTCAAGTTCAAACACCACTTCTTGTTTTCCTTTATGTATATTTACTCATTCACGCATCTACCTATTTGAAAGGCAGAGGAGAGAGATAAATACACTGACTCAAACGCCTGCTACAGCCAGGGCTGGGCCAGGCTGAAGTCCGGAACCAGAAACTCCATCTCCATCCCACAGGGTGGCGGCACTTCCGCCATGGTCCACCACCACCCAGGCACCTTAGCAGGAATGCTGGAGTCCGGGGGGAAGAGGCCAGTCCTGTGACAGAGGGCGCAGGCACTGCAAGTGGTGGCTGAGCTCACTGCACCACAATGCCTGCCCCCCCAGTTGTATTTCTGATTCCTGCTAGCCAGCACACTGGGAGGCAAAGGCAGTGGTGAAGCCTTCAGGAATCGAATACTCGACTGAGATCTGGACTCCTGGCCATCGTGTGGGCATTTGGAGGTGAACCAACACGATGCAACATTTGTCTTTAAAAAACGAGAGAGAATGAAATAGGGCGACTTCTAAAAATATAAAGTTTTTTTTAAAGATTAATTTTTTTTTTAATTGAAAAGTCAGATATACAGAGAAGAGGAGAGATAGAGAAGATCTTCCGTCCACAACGGCCGGAGCTGAGCTGATCTGACGCCAGGAGCCAGGAGCTTCCTCCGGATCTCCCACACAGGTGCAGGGTCTCAAGGCTTTGGGCCATCCTCGACTGCTTTCCCAGGCCACAAGCAGGGAGCTGGATGGAAAGCAGGTTTTCCGGGAACAGAACCGGGGCCCCTATGGGATCCTGGGCACATGCAAGGTGAGGATTTTAGCTGTTAGGCTATTGCTCTGGGCCCAAATATAATGTATTTTTAAGAATTCTTTTCTTGGGGCATAGTGGGTTGAGCTGTTGTTTGCAATCTGTCATCCCTTGAGGGTGCTGGTTCAAGTCCCGGCTTCTCTACTTTCCATCCAGCTCTCTGTTGACAGCTTGGGAGAAGCAGTGGAAGATGGCTTAAGTCCTTGGACCCCTGTACCCATTGGGGAGACCTGGAAGGATCTCCTGGCTCCTGACTCCTGACTCTGGAGCAGCCAGCTTTGGTCACTGTGGCCATTTGAGGAGTGAACCAGTGGACAGAAGCTCGCTCTCTCTCCCTCTGTCTCAACTCTGCCTTTCAAGCAAACAAATCTTTAAAAAAATTCCTGCCCCGACTTTCCACTGTCAGTGTGGCAACATCAGTGTTGCTCGGGACCCCTTAGAAATGCAGTTCTCAGGGCCACTGTGGTGGCACTGCTGGCTAATCTTCCCTGTGATGCAGGCATCGCATATGGCACCGGTTTGTGGCTGCTCCACTTCCCGCTCCTGGCCTGGCAAAGCAGCAGAAGATGGCTCAAACCTTGGATCCTGCACCTACGTGGGAGACCTGAGGGACATTTGCAACCACACACGTGGCTCGCACTCCGAGTCTCTCTGATGAGAGCCATTCTGCATCTGGGACTTGATTTGGGCTGAAGGGATCAGCTGCCGGCTCCTATTCAAAGACACCTGGTCCAAGGCCGCCGTGGGGAGTTCCCCACACTTGCTGCTGTGTTTGAGGGATGAGGGAAGAAGTGAGTTTCAGACAGGAGGGGCAGACAGGTCAAGCTGGGAGGCAGGAGTGACTCCTCCAGATCTCAGGAGTCATGGCCAGGGACACGGGGCAGTGGGTTGTGAATGTCTCAGCTGTTTTTTTTTACCCTGCTCATTTCCCAGCATGTGGCACTCCACAGAAAACGCTGGGGTCATGGGAGCTGAGTGAGGTCAGGCTGAGATGCAGGCTGGCTGGTACCAGGTGCTGAGATAGGCTCCTATCAGCATCTCTCCCTTCGGGCTGCGGCTAACGCCATTAGGGATGCTCTGGGCGTGTCGGACACATGCATCCACCGGCTTCTGCAGAGTAATCTGTCGGCCGGCGCCCTTTCAAGGTCACGCCTTGGCCAGGGCCGACAGCAGCACTCCTTTTATCTGTGTGAGCTACAGCTGGACAAGCTCAGGACACTGCAAGTTCAGTGCCCAAGGTTAGGATTGAAGATAATGGGAGATCCCAGCTCCCCCCGGGCTTGGCAACCTCGCTGCTTGCACCCGTCCACTCGCAGATCCCCTGTGCCCTGGCTACCCTGTGGCTCTTCTGCCCAACTTCCGCCCCTCCCTCCCTGCCCCCTGCCTTGGCTTCTGTCACCTGCCACTGGGGACTCTGAGAGGCATGCCCAGACATTAGAAAGACTTAGGGCTCTGGTCTGAGTTCTGCCGTCCACTCACTTGCGTCCCTTGGGTACCATTCAGCTGACAGCACATTGGTCAGTGGGGCCAACATCACTGAAGCATGTTGGCCAGGACTTCAGATGCCTTATTTTGCAGATGAGATTGGGCGCGTTCTGGGTGGTATGGCTGTAGACCAGATGCCTTATTTTTCAAACAGGTTATTCATCTCAGAGATAGAGGAACAGCAAGAGGGAGAGACAGAAAGATTGTAGGGGCGGGGGCACTCCCATCTGCTGACTCATTGTCCCAGATGCCTACATCAGCTAGAGCGAGCCAGGCTGCAGTCAAGAGCCAGGAACTCCACCTAGGTCTCCCGTGAGGGTGGCAGGCACCCAACGGAGCCACCACTACTGCCTTTCAGGGCCCACGTTAGCGGGAAGCTGGGATCCGGAGCTGCAGCTGGGACTACTGTCCAGGCATTCTGGGATGTGGGTGTCCTTGCCAGAAGCTCAACTGTTGGACCGGACACCTGCACTTTACTCTTTATTGATGATCAAACTCCCCACTAGACACAGCATCTCAGGGGAACCAGCCTGGGTTTCAGCTGGAGGTCAAAGCCAACCTTCTCCACTCCCTGCTCCCGGTTTGGAGGAAGGACTAAGCTAAGCTTGGCCAGTGGCTGGATTTCCACATTGTCCAGAAGTACCTGGGGTTCTGAGGCCCACAAGTTCAAGTTTGAAGGGTTGGGAGGAACAGGTCGGCCTGCCACCGCCATAGCCAAACGGAAGACTTCCCAAGCATGCAGCCTCGAGTCCCAGATCCCCCCACCTACCCCACGGCCTGACACCTGCAGGCCTAACCAGGCTGCCGACCTCAGAGCTTGAAGTGATGGCTGGCCCAAAGATGACTCCACCACTCACTGACAAGCTACTCTGCCTGGCAGTCTCCCAGGGGGCTCATCTGTGAAATGGGGAGCAAAGGTTAGCTCTAGATGTTCCCTGAGGGTAGACAAGGCAGTACTCAACTTGGAACCTTAGCAATAACATGTGTTCAGCCTACTGGCACCCATGTACTTACAAGTCTACCTCCGCTCCATGCACCTGATGGTCTGCCTCTGCTCCATGCACCTGCTGGTCTACCTCTGCTCCCATGTTCCTGCTGGTTTCCCTCTGCTCCCATGTTCCTGCTGGTCTACCTCTGCTCCATGCACCTGCTGGTCTACCTCTGTACTTATTCACCTGCTGGTTTCCCTCTGCTCTCATGCACCTGTTGGTTTCCTTCATCATAAAGAAATCACCTTAACTGTGTCTCTGAGCCTTCAGCTCCCAGGCATGGAGTCCCAAGCCCTGCTGTGAGCAGGTGAGGGCTCCTCTTTCCTGTGGTCAGAGGACAGGAAAAAAAGAAAAAAATGTGGTCCCTCCACTTGCACTCATTGGGGGCTGGCATTCTGTGTCCTGCCTTGCTTGACCGTGGAGTGTCTGTCTGTTGGGGTCGGAATGATGCTGCCTGGGTCAGCATCCCTGGTGGCATCACAAGGACCCTGGTGGCCCTGCGATGTGTCCTTCATGGGACACTGCCAGCAAACAGCGCTTCCCTCTTCCATCATGGAGGCAGGTGAGGAAGGGCAGCACAAACAGTGGGCGTCACCCCGCCCTCCTCTCAACACGGTCAGGATGATTGATATTCAAACACTGGCCAGTCTTCCCTGCCCCCTCCCCTCTCTCCCTCGCTCCCTCCTCTTCCCTCCCCGCCCCACTAAGGGTTCCAAGCCCTTTGCTTATCTCTGCACAAGAGGTCCCCTCCCCCTACAGCCTGCTTAGCCATCAGTGTGAGTGGCTTGGGAGGACGTGACTCCAACCACCTGTTCACAGATGACTGTGTGTCCCATCTCCCATACTGACTGTGGGGATAAGGAGGCACGGACCTCACAGCCTCAGGATACGGTAAGCAGCCTACAGTATGGATGTCCCACGCGTCCCAGTTCTCCGGTTCTCCGTGTCCTGTTCTGTGTCTGGGCATACACGGGCTCAGATGCCAGACTGGCAGATTTGGGGTTGTCTGTAGGGGAAGGTGGTGCAATAGGCATACCTCTCCACTAGGTGGCACCCACGGCAACATTTTTCCATCTTGCAAACTTCATTCCATTGAAGGATGCAAATAGACCGCGGCACAAAATGCATGACTTTGAGCATACACAGGTCCTTCTCGGAGTTCGGGTCCCTCGGGGTTTGTACTAGGTGTGTATGTCAGGGGCAGGTGTGAGGGAACCTTCTGCATGGTCTCCCCTGTGGGTGACAGGGAACCAGGCACTTGACCTATATTCTGCTCACTTTCCTAGAGTCAGCAGGGAGCTGGATCAGAAGTGAGCAGCCAGTTGGGACTGTTGCATTACCATCTGGGGTAATAGTGTCCCAGTTCAGGATACACTAGTGGTTACTGAGTAGCTCAGGAGAAGGCTCCTTTGGCCTCCTGTGACTGAATGCTTTTTTTAAAAAAATTTATTTTGTTTTTATTGGAAAGTCAGATATACAGAGAGGAGGAGAGACAGAGAGGAAGATCTTCTATCTGCTGATTCACTCCCCAAGTGGCCACAATCCCTGGAGCTGCACCGATCCGAAGCCAGTAGCCAAGACCTCCTCCAGGTCTCCCACACAGGTGCAGGGTCCCAAGGCTTTGGGCCGTCCTCAACTGCTTTCCCAGGCCACAAGCAGGGAGCTGGGTGGGAAGTGGGGCTGTCGGGATTAGAACTGGTGCGTGCAAGGCAAGGACTTTAACCGCTAGGTTACCACACCCGGCCCTCTGTGGTTTAAGGTAGGGATCCATCCAACTTTATTGTTAGTGTTATTATTTATTTTCTGCCTCAATTAGGCCTACAGCTGGGGTCAAAACCTGCTCTAATCGGAGGCCAGCGCTGTGGCATAGCAGGGTTTAGCCATTGCCTGCAACACTGGCATCTCATATGGGCACTATTTGAGTCCAGGCTGCTCTACTTCCTCTCCAGCTCGCTGCTCAGGCACCTGGGACAGAAGCAGAAGATGGCCCAAGTGCTTGGGGCCCTACATCCACAGGGGGCACCCGGGCAAAGCTTCCAGCTCCTGGCTATGGTCTGACCCAGCCCTGGCTGTTGTGGACAGCAGATGGAAGATCTGTCTCTCCTTTCTATCTCTTTGACTCTACGTTTCAAATAAATACAAATCTTAGGGGGAAAAAAGAAGAAGAAAGAGAAAAAGCAGACTGTAGTGAAAAGCCCATTGTCCTAAGGGCAAGGTCTGCCTCCCTATGCTGCCACCACCTCATGGGCCAGGAGGTGAGGGGAACTTCCCCAGCCACAGTGGAGCCAGGCGTGAGCCTCCAGTGCTTTGGCTGGGCTGGTAGGAAGCTTCCGGAATCCAGAGCCCCGGGAGGGACAGGGAGCTGGAGAGTGGGGCGAGGGCTTTGGGCAGCACGGTGCCCTGCCGGGTGTCCAGTGCTCTGTAGAGCTGACCACCGTCTGTCCAGCTCTCCTTGGGCAGCCCAGGCAGGTATTGGTCTCAGCCCCCAGGCCCTGGGGAGTAGCATGGGGGGCAAAAACCGACAGCCCTGGGGACCTGCAGGAAACTGGCGCTCAGCCAAGCCAAGGGGTGCTGTGCCTTTTCGGGGGGGAGAAGGGGTTTTCTTTCTTCCTGGAGCTCCCCAGCAGGTGGGGAAGATGCTAGAATCTGCATCAGTTCTTAGGGGGTGTGGCTCTGGCAGTCTGGCTCCAGGGTAGTACTTGCTATGGCTTGATTGTCCCTGTCACCCCCATGAGGAGGCATTCAGAAGTGGTTGGGTCTTGAGGGCTCTGCTTTCATAAGGTTAATGGGTTATGAGGGCAGGTCTGTCTCCTGGAGGTGCCCCTCTCGCCAGGTGAGCCCTGCAGGTCTGCACAGTCCCCTGGGCAAGCGGCCCACACCGCTGGGCACCCCTGAACCCGGGGCTAGGTTAGCGGCTGCATCTCCCCCATCCTCCAGAGGCACAGAAGGCATGGAGCATGCGCGGGATGACACCAGCCCCGACCCTGGGCACCACCCCCAGACCCAGGACCCGCAGTTTCTTTTCACCCCACCTTGCCTGTGCCCCAGCTCCCCTCTCCTGTACATCACAGGGTCCTATGGAACTCGTGGCCCTTTACTTCTTCTTTAAAAAAAATTTTTTTTACTTGTTTGAAAGGCAGAGAGGGAGGGAGGCAGAGAGAGATCTCTTTCAATCTCTGGTTCACTCCCCAAATGGTTATAATGGTCTAGGTTGGGCCAGACTGAAGCCAGGAGCTCCATCCGGGTCTCTCACACGGGTGTCAGGGACCCAGGTACTTGGGCCATCTTCTGTTGCCTTTCCAGGCACATTAGCAGGGAGCTGCACTGGAAGTGGAGCCAGCCCACAGCAGGCGTTGTGGCATAGTGGGTGGAGCCACCACCTGCCATGCCAGCACCCCATATGGGCACCAGCGCATGTCCTAGCTGATCTACTTCCGATTCACTTCTGATCTCTGCCACCCAGTTCTCGTCTCTTAGCTTTCTCTCTTTCTCTTTCTTTCTCTATCTTCCCCCACCCAACCTCCATCTCTCTTTCTTTCTCTCTTGGGCCTGGTGTGTTAGCCTAGTGGGTAAATCCTCACATTGCATGTGCCGGGATCCCATGGGTGCTGGTTCTAATCCTGGCTGCTCCACTTCCCTTCCAACTTCCTGCTTCTGGCTTGGGAAAGCAGTCGAGGACGGCTCAAGGCCTTGGGACCCTGCACCCACATGGGAGGCTGGGAAGAAGCTCCTGGCTCCTGGCTAAGGAGCTCAGCTCTGGCTGTTGCAGCCCCTTGAGGACTGAACCAGTGGATGGAAAATCTTTCCCTCTTTCCTTCTCTCTGTAAATCTGACTTTCCAATTAAAAAAAAATCTCTTTCTGTCTTTCTCTCTATGTAATGTGACTTTCAAATAAATGAATACATCTTTTTTTTTAAAAAAATGAAAAAGAAGTGGAGCAGCTGGACTTGAACCAGTGCTCATGTGGGATGCCAGCATCCCAGACAGCCTCTTAGTCCGCTGCTCCACAACACTGGCTCCTGGTCTGCATTCCTTCTTGCAAGGAGCCAAATGTCTATTTTCCACTCTGTACCAAGGGGTTGGCCTCTGCTGACCCGACTGTTTCCACGTTCAGATGAGGGTTTCCAGCACACAGCGGACATGAGGGAGCATCTGAATGAAATTGCAGGGACCTGATTTTCACATGAGGGGTCCCACAGTTGCAGAGGGCGTCCCCGCTTCATCTTCAGCCTGTGCCTTCTGCAATGTCCACTGAAACACAGGGCAAGGTGGACCTGCCCGCGCCCACGGCCTGGATTCACTCCCTCCTGCCCCCAGCAGGCAGCCTGGCTTGCTGGTCCCAGCCCGTGTTGAGCTGTTGCAGCAGTAATTAGCTGTCCATTCTGAGTGGACAGTCCTGACCACTGCTTCTCGGAGGGACCCAGCCTGCCCAGGCCCTGCCCGCTCACCCCTACACTCCTTTCCTTCCTTCCTTCCTTTCTTCCATCCACCAGCCTTTGTGGCTGTCCCCAAAGATCTTCCCTGTTGCCAGGGAGTTGGGCCTGTGTGCCAGGCAAACCGAAAATGCCAGCGACCCCTTCAGGGAGTAACTAGTTGCTGGCTGGCTGGCTGGCTGGTGGAAACTAGGGGGCTCTGGGTGCACCCTAAGGCCTCCCCATTCCTGGGTGACAACTGCCAAGGCCCAGGAGCCCCCAGTAGACTGAGCAGTCATGGGTGCCCACACCACAGTGCCCCTGGCTAGCACTCCTTGCTGGTAGGCTCCCTGCCCTGTGCCCTGTCCCATGCTTTCAGGGGAGCCAATAAACTGCCCGGATCCTGGCCCGGGCTCTGCTTCTGGGGGCAAGGAAGCTGAATCCCACCTGTCTGGCATGAGATGTGGGGCCTGGCTTCTCCTGGGTCAGGCTTTTTTTTTTCAACAAACTTTGCTTTGGAACTGCTAATGGGTTCCCAGTTCTTTGGGAGCAATGATACCCCATCTTTCCTTCCACCACATCCTCATGCTGTTTTGGGCACCATGACTGGCCTGTTTCAACACCCCGAGTCAGAATTGGCCATTGTCCTGGGGCTATGGAGCCCTTCCAGGTGGCGTTTCATAAGATGGCCACATTGACTCCCTTCCCGGTTTTGGCGTTGCTGTGGACGTTTTACAAAGATCCACATTCTCCTCTCAACCCAAAGTGGTTCCCCACCTCCCAGCTGGCCGCACCCATCCTTCGTGGGGGATGCAGGACAGTGACAGACCCCTCTCAGCCCCTTCCCCCTCCATCCCCTACCCAGCACCGTGAGCTCGGTCCTACCTGTGGGGCTGATCTCAAACAGGTGCTTGCCTGGATCTTCAGGGCCAGGAAGCAATTCGGTCACTTGGGTCCCTTGTAGGGAGATAAATCCCTGAAATGAGACAGACATAAGCACAGAGGAAGTGAGATGGCTGGGGCAGGGCTCCAGGGCTGGGGACCCCTGTGTGGTGGGGGAGTGAGATGGCTGGGTTCCAGGGCTCCAGGGCTGGGGACCCCTGTGGGGGTTGTGAGGTGGCTGGGGCAGGGCTCCAGGGCTGGGGACCCCTGGGAGGGAGTGAGGTGGCTGGGGCAGAGCTCTGGGGCTCCAGACCTCCAGAGTGCAGAAGGCCAGCTCCCCTGGTCAGTGAGTGTGTCTCCCTTAGAACCAGGGTAGATGAGACCTCTGCCCCACTCCCCAGGGCCTAGAGCACACAGGACACAAGGACACTCAAATGTCCTCTAGGAACCACGGCTGAATGTGCATGTAGCCCACGCAAACCTGCTGAACACTAGCAATCAGCCATCTCCAGGCTGCTGGCACTGCTGGATACAACGTAAAAGGTCAGCAAGTCCCACAGGAAACAGACAGGAAATACTGGCCGTGTCCCAAACACTGCAACACTTTCCCTAAATCACTGTGGTTGGCAGGTGGGTGGATCCTGAAGATTCACAATATACAGATACAGAACAACTGTATACATCACAACAGGTGACTACTGAATACATCAGAGCAGGCGGACTGTGACCACTGTATACATCAGAGCAGGCGGGCTGTGACCACTGTATACGTCAGAGCAGGCGGGCTGTGACCACTATATACATCACAGCAGGCAGGCTGTGACCACTGTATACCTCAGAGCAGGCGGACTGTGACCACTGTATACATCAGAGAAGGCGGGCTGTGACTACTGAATACATCAGAGCAGGCGGGCTGTGACCACTGTATACGTCAGAGCAGGCGGGCTGTGACCACTGTATACATCAGAGCAGGCGGGCTGTGACCACTGTATACATCAGAGCAGGCGGGCTGTGACCACTGTATACATCAGAGCAGGCGGGCTGTGACCACTGTATACATCACAGCAGGCGGGCTGTGACCACTGTATACATCAGAGAAGGCGGGCTGTGACCACTGTATACATCAGAGCAGGCGGGCTGTGACCACTGTATACATCAGAGAAGGCGGGCTGTGACTACTGAATACATCAGAGCAGGCGGGCTGTGACCACTGTATACGTCAGAGCAGGCGGGCTGTGACCACTGTATACATCACAGGTCTCCTGAGCACTTTTTCTAATCTGTGTACAGTGCTCTCCCATGTTAATTCCTGGAGCCTAATAACATCACCGCATATTTCCTCTCCCCTGTGGACATCTCCCAGCAATCTCATCATTTCCTGCACTCATGCTGCCCTACGTGCTGTGTGGGGTTTTTTGGCCCTCCCACATTTCCAGCCAATGGGATTCGGGGAGCACAAGGTCCTCGGCATGGCCAGTGTCAGAGGAACTGTCCCTGAGGGTGCTGTCTGCTCCACTAGCAGTCAGGGCCCTTGAGCCTGGGCTGCAGTAAATGCCCTGCTTTCTGCTTCTTTCTCTGAGCGCATCTTTTTGGTGTAGGTACCTTAGGTGGGTGCTCCTCCCACACCTGCTGCACAACAAGGCCCACCACAGGATGCCCGTTTTAAACTCCAGCTCAAAAGTCTGTGGTGTGGGCTCAGGTCCTGATTCAGCTACAGTTGCTTAACCTGGCAGCATCCCATTTTGTTGTACCAGAACAGCAGTATTTTGTGATGCTTTCATGAGCTCGGTAAGAAAAAGTGCTCAGAAGGCCAGTGTTGTGTCACAGTGGCTGAAGCTGCTCCCTGCCATGCTGGTATCCCACGGTTCATGTTCTAGCTGCTCCGCTTCCGATTCTGCTCCCTGCTGATGTACTAGGGAAGCATCAGAAATGGAGCAAGTGCTTGGGCACCTGCACCTATGTGGGAGACCCAGACGAAGCTTTTGGCTCCTGGCTTTGGCCAGGTGCAGCCCTGGCTGTTGTGGTCACTTGTAGTTGAGCCAGCGGATAGAAAATCTCTCTCTTTCTCTGTGTAACTGTCATTTTCAAATAAATAAGTCCTTTTTTTCATCTTTTTTTTTACAAAAAGGATTTAGTTATTTTTATTAGAGAGGCATATTTACAGAGACAGAGAGACGGAGAGAAAGATGTTCCGTCCACTGGTTCATTCCCCAAAAGGCTGCAATGTCCAGTGCTGAGTTAATCTGAAGCCAGGAGCTTCCTCTGCGTCTCCCATGTGAGTGCAGGGGTCCAAGGCTTTGCGCCATCCTCTGTTGCTTTCCTAGCAGGAAGCTGGATTGGAAGTGGAGCAGTTGGGACACAATTTGCAGACAAAGGATTAGCAAGTGGAGCCATTGTGTGGGCACCCAAGTAAATAATTTTACTTTTTTAAAGAATTAATCGTTGGGACATTGGGAGAGCAGGGACACAGTAGAGTTACACTTTCCACTTAGCACATCTCGGTGATGACTGCACATCAGGCCCCGACCTCCGCGCATGCGCCCACGTGTGTTCCCCCTCCTGTCTGCTCCAGGAGACACCTCCCACGGGCACAGGCAGGGCTCAGCCTTTGCCATGGCAGCAATGCCGGGTAGCATGTTTACCTTAGGGCGCTGGCTTTCCAGATCCGCCAGCCACGAGGCAGAACCAGCTGGTAATTATTGTAAGTGAATTAGCAGTTGTTTTCTAGCTGGGGAACTTGGAGTTCCCGGCAGTGAACTGGGCCTGCATCTCCTAGAGGTGGGGGTGAGTGGGTGAGAGGCACTCCTGGCTACGGGGATGAGGAGAAGTCTCTAATCACGGGTATTTGGCTTCCTCTCTGGTCTCCATGTCTGTTTTCCTTACAGCGGCAGTAATCACATTGATGGCGACATGGCTTTGGACTCTGGGTAAAAGGAAGGCAGCGCTGGCTCCTGCTGGCTCTCAGCCTTGTTGGATTTCATCCAGAGGCCACGTGGGGAACATGAAATAAAGCCCACGCAGGTGAGAGGTGAAGCAATTGGACCTGGGAGCCCAGAGCTAGCCAAGGGCCAGCGGGGATGAGGGCTCTGGAAATGGATGCTGGAGCCCTATTCTGCGCCCTGGGTTTGCCCACACAGGCAATGGCAGCCACCAGCTGACCCTGCGGGTCAGTCACCACCTTGGAGGCACCGCTCACCGCGCAGGTGAATTCCAGTGTGGCCCTCATCAGTGCAAAGGGTTCTCGAGTGCCTCGGATGCCTGGGTTCCTCCACCTACCGCAGGTCAAGATGGTGTCTTTGCTTCTGTGGACTCCACACTGGGGTGAGGGCTGAGCGTGGGGCAGCGACTGGTGTGTGTATACATTGGCTGTCCCATTCCTAGCATGACTCCGGCGAACACTGTGATGAAACTGGCAGTGTGAGATGGCCAGCTGGCTGAGATAATTGGGGCGGGTCTCACCCATGGATGTAGGCGTCTTCAACTGCCCCCTAGGGTAGCCACGCACACTGATGCAGAGTTCCAAGGCTGTGGGCCATTCTCTGCTGCTCTCCCAGACCACAAGCAGGGAGCTGGGTGGGAAGTGGAGCAACCGGGACACAAACCAGTACCTTTATGGGATCCTGGGCTTGCAGGGTCGGGATTAGCCAGTTGAGCCATTGCACTGGGTCCTCTCTCTCTTTTTCTTTCTCCCTCTCTCTGTCACCCTACCTTTCAAATAAATAAGATACACCTTTTTTAAAAATAAGCTTTTAAACCATGTAGTACTACTAAATGTTGTTCTATTGGCCAAGCTGTTTAATAATACAGTAGTCTTCCTTTATCCAAAGCTTTTGCTCTTTGCAATTTCAGTTTCCTGTGGAACCGTGGCTTGAAAATATGAAACGGAAAATTCCAGAAATAACGGTCCATCTGCTTTCCTTTGTATGCTTTATGAGCAGCATGATGAAAATCCCATGCATTCTGTCCTACCTGGGCTTCAACCAGCCCTTCACTCAGAGGAGCCATGCCGTGGGCACTCCCAGCCCATGTGCCCTTCCACGGCTGTCTCTATGACCACACTGGCAGGCATCACCTCACCACACAGTGCTTATGAACGGTCCCAGAAACCTTTATTTTAGTCATGATGTCCCCAAAATGCAAACTTTTAGCTGAAATCGTTCTGATTATTATAATTCTTACTGTGCCTACTTTACACATCAGACGTATGCATGCATAGGGGAAAAAAAATAAAGCATAGCAGATTAGATACAGGACTTGGGACTGGCTGGGACTTCAGGTGTCTGGAAACACATTCCCTGCAGATCAAGGGCGGGTATTGTAGTGATCACTCCCTCGTTCCTCTGGGTGGATATTAGTTAGGAGGTATAGGGCACAAGTGCTCAGACCACCGACTTGCCATACAGGCCCTTGGGGACATGGGCTGATGATGGGAGGGACGCCGTTCTGCTCTGATGGTCCAAGTACCAAGTAGGGTGCTGTGGGAGGTTTGGTTCTAGCCCCTAGCTGTGACCTATTGGAGTGGAGCCTGCCAAGAACCCTAGTAAAAGTACTCACTGTCAGGTCACCTTCTCTGGGCAGCGTCTGCAGCTGCCTGCACCAGGAGTGGCCCATGGCCTCGCTGGAAGGCCCAGGGTTCCCTGCGGTGGTGAGGGGTTGGAGTGTCAGGGGAGAAACCGCTGCACCTCACCGCTGTGCCCAGGCGTGGTAGCCGGTGGCTACAGCCAATGTTGCCATTGAGGCAGATGTGGCCGGAAGGTCGCCAGCCATCAGGGGCATGTGGCTTCAGACCTTCCTGCACCTGCGTGGACACTGCTGTGGATTCCAACCTCGCTGTTCACCCTGCCCTCAGCGTTTCCGAGCATGCCTGCCAGGCCTGGAACAATCTGTAGCTCCCTCAGAACTAGCTGCTCTGGGCAGGCGCTGTCTGGACCCTGCCCTCATGTCAGGAGGTGTTGATGTGGACACCCCACACCCCGTTCCCAAGGCTACAGCACCAGGCTGGAGGCTGCTCTTCCATGCCTGCCGTTGGTTTCCGGGCTGCACAATGTTTCCAGGCGCCTTCCCCCATCAGTGACTGTCCTAGCCTGGGGGGTCGCTGATCAAGGGGCAGAGAGCACTTAGAAATTCATGAAATGGAATGAAATGAAAAAGCAATTCAGAAGGCTGAGCATTTAGTCTGGTGGGTAAGATGGCTTTATCTCACATTTACACAGCTGGCTGTGATGCCGGCTCTGATTCTTGTGTCTAGCTTGCTGCCTACACAGACTGGGAGGCAGTGGCGCTGGCTCAAGTCACTGCCACCTGGCTGTCTGGTGGGAGCCCTGGAGGGAGTGCTTGGTTGCCAGCTTCGGTCCTGGCCCGGCCCCGGCCAATGCAGACATTTGGGATGTGAAGTTGTGAATGGCTCCTCCTCTCTCTCCAGTAAATAAAAAGTTAAAAAAATAATTGAAATCTATGCACTTTTTTTCCCATAGGCATTTTCCATGTATTTCCCCCATTTTTTTTTCATGGAGAGTGAAACATCATACTTTGTACCCCGTATGCCCAGCTCCTAGCACAGACTTTGGAAATGCCCTTGTTCCCCTGGAGAACAAGGTCCCTCTGGCTGGAGTGGCCTGGTTCGGTCGTTTTTATGAGAACCTGGCAAGGTACTGAGGGACACAGTGCCTGTGTGGGGGAGGCCACAGTGCTGTTGAGTTGAGAAACAGAAAGGCTGGGAGGTGTGAGGGTAGTTTGACAAACTGACCTGGCCTGGCCTGACTGTGCCCAGTGCACTTGCTGGGCACCTGCTCCAGTTGCTAAGGACGCACAAGCCATCTGCATCTTTTCCAAAGGCTGTGATCCATTCAGAAAATGTCCCCAGAATCGCTGGCGGCCCTGGCTGGGCAGCAGTCCCACAGCAGCCCATCAGAGCGGGCTCCATTATGCTGATAAACTGTCCTGCAGTATCCTACCAGTGCATTAAGGACCTAGAATGCCCAGAGCATCAAGAAAAGCAATTTATGCTTTTTCTCACAGTGAACAGAACTTGCTTCTTGGCTACCTCTGTGTCATCAGATTCATTTTTTCTGCCTAGTAATTGACAAAACTCTTCTAGCCATTACTGAAAATTATCTGGGCCTGACTGAAAGGAGGATTGATCTTTGCAAATGGGAAGACACGTGGGCCCTGAGAGCTAATATCTGCGCTGACTTCAACGAGCAGCCCCACACAGAAGCTCCTGACATTTGCGCAAATGACCAGAGATGACGCAGATAGCTCAGAAGTAGATTTCAAGTAATGCTCTCCTTGACAGAGCTCTGGGTGAGCGCCGAAGAACTCAGGGGGTGGAGGCAGTGCTGTGGTGCAGCCAATTAGGCCACCATTTGCAAGGCAGGCATCCTATAGCTGAGGCTCTGGTTTTCATCTCTGGCTGCTCCGTTTTCAACACAGTGCCCTGCTAATGCCCTGGGAAGGCAGCAGAGGATGGCCTCTGCTTGGGCCTCTGCCATTCACATGGGAGGTCCAGGGGGAGCTCCCGGGTCCTGTCTTTGAACTGAATGAGACCAGCCATTGAAGCTATTTGGGGAGTGAACCAGTAGGTGGAAGATCCTCTATCAGTCAGCCTTTTAAATAAATAAATGCATCTCAAAAGAGAACTATGGAGCATTTGTCACCTCACTTTATTCTCTCTGGAGGCGTCACCACTGTCACTTGCTGTCCTTTCCCACTGAAGTGCAGAAGAGCGCCCAGCACTTGTTGCTCTCAGAGGGTCCCAGGTAGGGCCCTTGCTTCCGCTCCCAGCTCCCTGGATTCAATCTTCTAACTTTGCTTCCTTCCACCTAATCTTTATAAAGTCCTCTCCATTCAAAAGCAAATGGTTTTTTTAAAGCTGAAGGGCAGGCTTTACAGCTCATCTTAGCAGTGCTCCATTCATCTGAATCTCAAAGCTCATGCCTTCCTTTGCTGTCAATTTGCCAGGTATGCTGTTGGCGTGTTAATGTCATTAAAAGCAAGGCAGAGAATGAAAAGATTATAAAATTGCATCCTGGGGCCACATTGATTTTGTTTTAGGGGGTCTTGGATGCTTGGTGCTGTGCCCCCAGCTGTAGGCAGCAGCCTAGGTTGCCTTGCACCTAGACAAGTGCCACACAGCTGGCAGGGCATCCTGGACCTGGTGAATAGCAAATTTGTGCTAACTATATCAGTGTGCCAGCATAGTTGCATTTTATTTCATTTCACTTCTTGCATTTTATTAAGATATGTGAGGGATTTTGGAGCCATGGATCCCCGGCCTGGCTCTGGCTGGCCTACACAAGTGCCATTTGGCACCAAGTACCCAGTGTGCTCCTGGGCATGGGGACTGTGGATTGAACAGGGAAAGGAGTAAAGGGATGTATGGGATGCAGGACTGTTGAGGAAATATGTTGCAGATGATGAATTATTTCTAAGGGACTTCCATCGACAAGGCTGACCGTGCAATGCATGTTAGAATTAGGCCTCCTTAGTAGTTCAGACAGAGCAGTGGACAGCATACCCAGATGCACATGGAGGATCCGGGCCTGCAGAGGCCATCTGGTACCATGGCAGAGAATGGAGAGCAGAACAAATTGCTCAACTACTCCAGCCTGGCGTTGACAGCAAATATGTGGGTGAATGGAGACTCTAAAATGGGCTATGTAAGCCAATTGACCTTGGAAGGATTTCTTGATCCTTGGATATGCGAGATCAGCATTGCAGAACTATCAAAACCACTTGAGCAGAACCCTTGGAGCATACTCCACATCAGGGACCCTGGGGTCCACATTGGGTGGGCGTTCCCCATCCTCGGGTACTGAGGCGGTTGGGGAAGCTGGGGTGCAGCTTCCCTCCTAATTTCCCTTCCCCCAGATACGGGAAGAAGAAAAAGAAACAGTGGAAACAATGGCCTCACTCCCTTTCCCCTAACCCTCGATACTTCCCACCCTAACCAACTATGTAAACATCATCAAAAATAAAAGGAAATAGTATTAGGAAAAAAAAGAGCGATGCCACTTGTGACGTTGGCATCACATATCAGAGCACGGATGTTCTGCGTCTTATCTGCTCTCTCCCTGAGGCAGCTGGGAAAGCAGTGGAGGCTGGCCTGAGCGCTTCAGCCCCTGCTTCCAACATGCGAGAGTAAGGATGAAGTTCCTGGCCCCACTCCAGCTGATCAGCCACTTGGGGATCACAGTCTCTCTCTTTCCCTCTCTCTCTCTCCCCACTGTGTGTCTCCGTGCCCATCTGTAGTCTTCCCAAGCATTCTGATAGCAGGACGATAGGTCCTCAGAACTGCCTGCACAGCTTCTGTCTCATCCTATTGGTCAGACTCAAGAGGAGGGGAGACAGACTCCACCTGTCAGGAGAAGGGGTGCGTGTAGAGAGGGGCAGCAGTGGACGGCCCCACCTTTGGAGAACTCCCAGCACGTACTGCTGGGAGAAGGAAAAATGAACACAGAGCACTGAGAACAGAGTCTGACACACAGGAGTTAGTTTTTATTTTTATCCAAGCTGTCACTCCAAGCCACGAGGGATGGTCAGTGCCAGTTGCCTGTATTTGACTCCCCAGATGGACTGGCCAAATATCTGTTGGGTCCAATTCCACACAGGTGTGACTATGCTTATGTATAAAAACACAACAAAACAAAGCACAACACAGGAAGAGCTGAGGTTCAAAGGATGAGATATCTGAATTATCTCAGGGCAGGTGCCTGGCAGGCCACCTGCGGGTCCTTCCACAGATGGGTACAGAGGGGGCTGAACCCCAGGCACTGTAATTCTTTCCTCTACGCTGCAGTCCTGCAGACCACCTACTGAGCATCAATTTTTCCACCTGTACAATGGAAATTAGTTGCACCTGTCCTTGGTAGGGAACTATGAGACTCAGAACATCATGGTTGTTTATTTAGCATGTATCTGCCAGGCTTCTGCGATGTGTCAGGCATTGTTTTAGATACTGACACACAGAGATAAACAAAACAGACAAAATCCCGACCCTGATGCGTTTACGTTCCAATGGAGGAAGGCAAACCCCAGGCACCTACACACACAGTCAAATATTTTCTCCCAAGGCTCTGACGTGGGGCACTCATGCATACAGTCTCATTATTTCTTCATTGAGTAACACGTGTTCCTAAGCATCCACAGTATGTCAGGCACCTTGCAAGGGGAAGGGATGAGAGAAGCGGGAAGACAGACAAGGGCCCCGCCTGGAGATGGTCACAGCCTAGCAAGGGACAGACATTTCAGTAAGGAAGCGGTCCAGAGAGCAATAGCAATGACAGAGTAATTGTAGCAACCGCCTCCAGCTGGTTTGAGAAACAGCTTACACAAGCACCCTACCCTCCAGGCGAAGGTAGGCTGTTGGGTGGGCAGCCCTGGGTGGCTGTGATCACAAGAGATAGCACCTCAGTCGCACACAGAGCTCTGCCCACTGAATGCCACCACAAGGGTTCACGGGCAGACAGGCAGCGACACCACAAACGGCTGCTCACTGCACAGAGGTCTGCCTCCTGGTACTTCCACAGGGGACCCTTCCGTTGTGGCCTGATGCCGGTCAACCCTCTACCCTCCTCCAAAAATGGGGAAGGCCCAGGCACCTCTGTCTCCAGTCCCAGGCACTTCTGTCTCTACATGACATGCACTTGGCTGTGTGTGTCTGAGGAACAGCAGCCCCAGGAGAATGCCATTGGTGGGACTGGAATCTATTCTGTGACCTTCCTTCCTTTTAAAGATGTCCGGTTTCTGCCTGTCCGTGTTAGAGTTCACTCCCACAAGTGCACCTGCTTTCCCAGCACTTTCCCCTCCTCCGATTCCCAAGCTTTCACTCTAAATGTTAAATCAGTTCTCCAGGACTTCTTACAGCCCGGTGTCCCGGGGAGGAAAACAAAAATAGCACTGAAACAACAGCAGCCTGGCCTGCCTCTCACAGAGCTGTTTACATCTTCTTTGCTATCACCTGCAGGTGCACCAGCCAGCGGGGGGAGGGGAGGAAAGGGGACCGGGACGGGTTCCTGCCCTCTGTGGCCAAGGACTCCATCTGCCCCCTTGCCCCAGCCCAGCGGGGGGCTTTCCTGGTCTCATCTGCTTGTTTATCCCATCCCCTGCTCCTGTTTCACTTCCCTGTAGGAGCTCTGATGACCTGGTCTTCAACAACCACGCCTCCTGCTGCCCTGAATAAGGACCCTTGGTGTCCAACCTGCAGGTCCCACTGCTGCCTAGCTCTGCACCTCAGGAACTAGCGCTCCTCCTCGGGTGTGGGCAGCCAGACACATGGTCCACCAGGCCTCCTGTGGCATCTTTGAGTTTTGCTCACACTCATACCCCTCTCCCTGGCACTTCCATGGTGCCCATGGAGCAGAAAGAGGCTCACCAGGACCTGTGCCACCTCTCTCCTAGCTACGCGAAGAATGCCTGATGGCTGTGGCTCGGTCACATTCTGGTTTTGACTTGATCTTTTACATTTAAAAACTAACCTAGGGCCCGGTGCGATGGCGCAGTGGTTAAGGTCCTTGCCTTGCACGCCCGGGATCCCATATGGGCGCCGGTTCTAATCCCGGCAGTCCCACTTCCCATCCAGCTCCCTGCCTGTGGCCCGGGAAAGCAGTCGAGGACGGCCCAAAGCTTTGGGACCCTGCATGCACGTGGGAGACCAGGAACAGGCTCCTGGCTTCAGATTGGCTCAGCTCCAGCCGTTGCGGCCACCCGGGGAGTGAATCATCAGAGGGAAGATTCTCCTCTCTGTATATCCGCCTTTCCAATAAAAATAAAATATATCTTCAAAAAAAAAAAACCGAAAAAGCAAAAAACAACAACAACAAAAAAACCAAATCTAGGTTCCAGCGCCATGACAGAGTAGGCTAAGCCTCTGCCTGTGACGCCAGCATTCCATATGGGGACCAGTTCCTGTCCTGGCAGCTCCACTTCCCTTTCGGCTCCCTGCCTGTGGCCTGGGAAAGCAGTGGAGAATGGCCCAAAGCCTTGGGACCCTGAAGAAGCTCCTGGCTCCTTAGGCTTAGGATCAGTTCAAAAGCAGCCATTGTGACTATGTGAACCAGTGAATGGAAGATGTTTCTCTCTGTCTCTCCCTACCTCTGTCCCTCTTTAACTCTGACTTTCAAGTAAAAATAAATACATCTTTCAAAACTAACCTAAAATATGGACTTAGGGCCCTGCGGAATGGCCTAGAGGCTAAAGTCCTCACCCTGAATGTGCCGGGATCCCATATGGGCACTGCTTCTAATCCCAGCAGCTCCATTTCCCTTTTGGCTCCCTGCCTGTGGCCTGGGAAAGCAGTCGAGGACGGCCCAAAGCCTTGGGACCCTGCACCCACATGGGAGGCCTGGAGGAAATTCCTGGCTCCTGGCTCCGGATTGGCATAGCACTAGCCGTTGCGCTCACTTGGGGAGTGAATCATCGGACAGAAGATCTTCCTCTCTGTCTCTCCTCTCTGTATATCTGCCTTTCCAATAAAAAAATTGAAACAAGAACCAAGACAAAAACAAAAACATGGACTCAAATGAGCACAGACTTAATTTCAGCACTGTGAGCAGTTTGAGCAACACCAAGCCTGTGTTGTCAGCTCCTTGGAGAAGTTAGGCTGATGCCTGCATGTGATTTCGGCAGTCAGACGGGCCTTCTTCACTACTACTGCCTCAATCTTTTTTATTTTTTTTTTTTAAGATTTACTTATTGTTATTGGAAAGTCAGATTTACAGAGAGAAGTAGAGACAGAGAGAAAGATCTTCCATTCGCTGGTTCATTCCGAAGCCAGGAGAATCCCCCAGGTCTCCCACGCAGGTGCAGGATCCCAAGGCTTTGGGCTGTCCTCGACTGCTTTCCCAGGCCACAGGCAGGGAGCTGGATGGGAAGTGGTGGAGCAGCTGGGAAACGAACAGGTACCTGTACAGGATCCCGGTGTGTGCAAGGCGAGCACTTCAGCCACTCAGGCTTACTGCGTCGGGCCTAGTGCCTCACTCTTTCTCCTTGCTTACGTGAGGATCTTTCTTTAAAAGTATTTGTTGATAAGTAGAATGTTTATGTCATGAATTTCTTGATTTTTAGAAAGGGTTATTTATTTACTTAAAAGAGCAGCAGAGATCATCTTCTGCTGTTTTCCCAGGGGTGTTAGCAGGGAGCTGGGTTGGAACTAGAGCAGCTGGGACTCAAGCAAGCACCCCAATATGGGATAGTGGTGTCACAGGTGGTGGTATAACGTGCTATGCTACAGCGTTGATCCTAATTCCTGATTCTATTTTACTCTCAAGTTTTTTAACCTGCTTAGGTTTTTTTTTTTTTTTTTTAAGATTAATTTATTTATTTGAAGAGTTACAGACAGTGAGGGAGATACATGAGAGAGTGATCTTCCATCTCCTGGTTCACTCCCCAGATTGCCTCAATGGCCAGAGCAGGTCCAAAGCCAGGAACCAGGAGTTTCATTTGGATCTACCATATTGACTACAGGGAACCACGTACTTGGACCATCTCCCGCTGCTTTCCCCAGGCCATCGGCAGCAGAGAGCTGGCTCACAAATAGAGCAGCTAGCTCCAGAACCGGCACCCATAGAGGAAGCTGGTTAAGCGGGGGCTTAACCCGCTGTACCATAACCAGCCCTTAACCAGCACCGTAACTACCAGGCCAAATGCCTGCCCCTCTACTGCTAATTGTTTCACAAATTTTCTTTTTTTCTTTTTCTTTCTTTTTTTTCTTCTTCTTCTTTTTAGAGACTCTTTCGTTTTTGTTGTAAAGGAAGATAATGAGAGACAGAAAGATCTTCCACCAGCTGAGTCACTCTCCAAGTGGCCGCAACGGCCAGAGCTGAGCCGATCCGAAACCAGGAGCCAGGAGCCACTTCGAGGGCTCCCACGTGGGTGCAGGGTCCCAAGGTTTTGGGCCATTCTCTGCTGCTTTCCCAGGTCACAAGCATGGAGCTGGATGGGAAGTAGAGGAGCCAGGACATGAATCAGTGCCCATATGGGATGCTGGTGTGTGCAAGGGGAGAATTTAGCAACCAGGCTACTGTGCTGGACCTGCTTTTTAAATTGTGAAGTGGTTATCTCTGCTTTGAGGTCCTCTTTGGTCCTCATTTGTTTTTTAAAGATTTATTTATTTTTTATTACAAAGTCAGATATACAGAGAGGAGGAGAGACAGAGAGGAAGATCTTCCATCCGATGATTCACTCCCCAAGTGAGCGCAATGGCAGGTGCTGTGCGGATCCGGAGCCAGGAGCCAGGAACTTCCTCCAGGCCTCCCATGTGGGTGCAGGGTCTCAAGGCCTTGGTCCATCCTCAACTGCTTTCCCAGGCCACAAGCAGGGAGCTGGATGGGAATTGGGGCTGCTGGGATCAGAACCGGCACCCATATGGGATCCCGGAATGTTCAAGGTAAGGACTTTAGCCTCTAGGCCACACCACCAGGCCCTAAGTCCTCATTTTCGAAAACATCCACTAGTCCTTCTCATCCCAGAACTTTTGACAAGTTCTGCTTTACAAAGTGGATGAATTACTGTGGTCTCCTTCACGCTGGCTGAGAAGTCAGCGTGGGGCCGGCTCGCGGCTGGCCTCCTGTGCCGCTGGTTCCCTGACTGCGGGAAGCTGTCTTCCCAACTGTGTGAGGGCGGTGTCCCCCACTTCTCCTTTCCCTCGAGGCCTGCGGGCGCCTCCAGAGCATCCATGCTGTCTCGTGGAGTTCTTGCGCGCGAGGAACCAGAGGCAGTGTATTGTTCTTTTCTTTTCTTGCCTTTTTTTTTTTAAGGTAGATTCATTTATTTGAATGGCAGAATTATGCAGAGAGAAAGGAAAGGAAACATCTTCCATTTGCTGGTTCACTCCCCAATGGCTGCAATGGCAGAGCTGAGCCGGTCGCAGGCTGGGGCTCTATGGGGCTCTCCCACCTGGGTGGGGACCAACCTCCGCTGCTTTCCCAGACACATCAGCAGGGTGCTGGAACGGAAGTTGAACTGGCTGGCACCCATGTGGTATGCTGGCACCAGAGGTGGAGCCTCTACCCCTCCGAGGTTTCTGTAACCCTTCACTGGACACTTGGGTTTGGGTTTGGTTTTCTCATTGTGTGGGAAGGTAGGAAGTGTGCGTGCCTGTAGCTCTCGCATTCTATCATTTAATGTTGTTTTATTATTACCAAGTTCCTTTGCTGCTTTCTCCTTTGGTGCTATTATCAGCGACCCTGACTGTATGCTTTTCATCTTTAAATAATTTTTTTTTTTTTAGGAGAAAACAAGGTTCCTTTGCTGCTTTGTTTTGCATTTATCACCAGCAGTCTGCGGGTTCCCGAGCAACCCAGGTCCTCAGCAGCTTTGTCACCCCTGTTATTATAGGCTGTATCTTTTCCTTCCCTTCTGATCTTTTGACTTTCAGCCCCGCTCTATTGGACACTGCCCCATCTGTTTCTTTCTGTTCACATGTACTTGTTTATCTTCATTGTGTGTTTCAGCCTTTCTGCCTTTAATTGATTCCTGTCTTTAATTGTATCTCTTCCTTTGAAAGACAGACACAGATCCGCTGGCCTTGGGCTCATTCCCCAAACGACTGCAAGAACCAGTGCTGGGCCAGGCTGAAGTGTGGAGCTCCAAACCCAATCCGAGTCTCCCCCATGCTGGCAGGGACCCCAGCCCTTGACCCCAGGGTGCTGCAGTAACAGGAAGCTGCAAATGGAGGGGGAACTTGAACCCAGACGCTATGATAAAACCCTGTGCATCCCAAAGTATTTTTTTTTAAAGATTTATCTGTTTTTATTGGAAACGTAGATTTACAGAGAGAAGGAGAGGCACACAGAGGAAGCTCTTCCATTTGCTGCCTCTCTCCCCAAGCGACTGCCACAGCCGGAGCTGAGCTCTCCAAAGCCAGGAGTCAGGATTCCTCTGGGTCTCCCATGCAGATGCAGGGTCCCTAGGCTTTGGGCCATCCTCTGCTGCTTTCCTAGGTCACAAGCAGGGAGCTGGATGGGAAGTGGAGCAGCTGGACTTGAACTGGCGTGCTGATGGAATAGGTGGAGGCTTAGTGTGCTATACCATGGCGCCAACCCCATTTCCCCGGTGGTGTTAGCCAACAAGCCAAACACCTGCCACTCCTTTGGTTTACATAAACTAACTTTAAGAAACAGGTATTCTAATCGCCAGAGTCTGCCTACTCTTGCCATCCTGTTGCCTGCCTATTTATCTTTCTCTCATCTTCCCCTCCCACTTTCTGTATTTAATCTGTTACATTTTTCATGTCGCAATTTGGAAATGACACTTTGCCTTGCTATCCCATCCTGTTTGCACATGAAGCAAGCCAAGAAACCCATAGGCAAAGGACTGAGAAAGCCAGACTCGAGTGAGTCCCCAGGCAGGGGGAAAGGAGATGGGCTGATGAGCAAGGCGTCCAGCACAGCTCTCAGGGCTCCAGCGGAGGCTCCGGGCACGATGGTGGCAAGACCCGGGATCCCCTTTAGGGAACCCAAAGGCTGTGTACGCTGGGAGCACTGGGGCCAGGGATCGGGCAGAGCTGTGGCTCAAGGGCAGACTTTCTCTGCCTTGTCTTTGCATCTGAGCTCACGCAAACCACCTGCTCTTTCTCCAACTGGACTGTCCCTCATGGCTTTGTTCCTTGTCTGATCATGACTCTGCTGTTTGAAGGAGGCGGTGGGGGAGAGGTGAAGGCTTTGGAGACAGCCACAGGGGTGGAGGACTGGAGGGAAGAGGGTGATTCAGGGTGAGGCAGGCCTTGCATTGCGAGCTCTGGGAGCACTGGGGAGGACGGGCTGACCTCTCCCTGACACTCCCATCAGCTGGGGCAGCCACCTGACAGGAAGGGCGCTTTGCCACTGCAGACAACGAGCAGGGCACAGGTTTCCAGGAACCAGATCCTGGGAATTAGTCCATTACATGTTGCTCATGCAATTACACAGAAATGCGTGGGGCTCTTTTGCGGCGGCATAGAGGGAGCCAGCTGAGACTGACTGCACCAACAGTTCCCCTTGAGAGCCGGACTCAGGCGAGGGGTTTCGGAAATTAGGCTTTGTTGGGGAGAGGGCTTTAGCCAGGGGAGTGAGAGTTATAATGTGCCATGAGGCTTTGGGAGTGCTAGCCAGGCCTGAGTGGCCACAGCAGCCCTGGGCAGAAGCTGGCACCTGCTGGGAGCAGCTGGCTACTTTCATAGACCCAATGTGCAGCCTGATGGTGAGTGTCCTGGTGCCTGGTCCATCCAGGTGGCTTACTCTGGGTACTAACGCCCCTACTTTATTGGCTGTTTCCACTAAAAGCTACTTGTGGCCTGGGAAGAGTGTTAAGGGAGGGAGACAAGTGTGCAGGTCAGGAAAGGGCAGGGGCAGAAGTGCCTTGTGGCACCAGCTGATGGGGTTGCCCATAGCAGATCACTCCCTCCATCACAGGTGCAGCCTGGGTGACCTCAGGATCATTAGAACCTGCCTTCATGCACTTGGCCAAGGATGGGCCGAACTCCAAAATGCTGGGGATCCCGGCAGCTTCTGGTCACAGTCATTGGGGTGACTGGCCACTGCAGCTGGCCAGGTAGGAAAACCGACGTACTGCGGAAGGGTCATGGCAGAGGTTTGGAGGGAAAATGGTGGTGCCCAGCCTAGAGGAGGACTCTAAGACAGGGCTATGGGGTGGGGGCAATGGCAGGTGGCGACATAGGGAGAGTAGGAGGGCTATGGGGCAACACGTGGCCTCAGATCTAAGTGCCCAGGTGCCGGGGTTTGTCCTCGGTTATGCCAATGTTCCCCAGTTGGGTCCTTCTGCAGGCAGCTCTAGGAAGCTGGAGTTGAGCAGCCATGCATACTTCCCATGGGTGTTTTGACGACTCCTCATGTTGTTTTCACTTTATAAACGAGAAGGTCTAAAGCCAGATAACGGTTCAGCGACTGCAAGGGACTGCACGGCCGGCGCTGCAGCCAACGCTGTGGTGTGGGACTTCCAGGTTCCCACTGGCTCCCCGCTGAGACCCTCTACAGCAAATCAGATGTTTTCTGCCATTTTCCATTCTCCAGGTCTCTCTCTGCGAGGCCAGACAGGCTCAGGGCCTCCCCCTTCTCCTGGACAGCTACCCTACCCTTGCCCCAGATCTTCCTTTGGGACTGCCTTCGCCTTTTGTTTGTGTTGCTGTTCATGTGAAAGCTGATTTTTCTAGTGCATTTTATGGTCTTAACCTGGATATATTTTGCTTTATTTATTTATTTGAGAAGAATAAAGAGAGATAGATGGAGGGAGAGAGAGGCCCCCAGCAGCTGATACACTCCCCAAATGCCTACAGTGGCTGGGGCTGGGCTGATCTGAAGCCAAAAGCTGAACACATCTCATTTCCCCTGTGGGTGGCAGGGGTCCAAGCACACTGGGGCCATCAGCTCTGCCTCCCCGTGCCTGCACCTGTGGGGCACTGGAGTCAGGAACCAGAGCTGCGGCTTGAGCTCAGGCAACGCAACCGGGATCTATGTCCTAACAGGTGTCTGATTTGCTAGGCCAAACATCTGTCTCACAAATAGATTTAATGAAGGCGAACTTGATGTCACTGCCATAAATGAAGGCCAGACATACTCTGCATCATCAGAAGTGACCTTTAGAATAAATACAGGAGCTATTAGGACCAGCATGGTGATAGAGTGGATTGGTCTTCCACCTGCTGCACCATTTTCCCATATGGGGGCAGTTCCAGTCCTGTTGCTTCACTTCCTATACAGTTTCCTGCTGCTAGTGTAGGAAAGCAGCAGGGAATGGCTCCAGACCTTGGGCCCCTGCACCTATGTGGGAGACCTGGAAGGAGCTCCTGGTTCGTGGCTTTGGACTAGCTCAGTTCTGCCCATTGCCACCATTAAGGGATTGAGCCAGCAACTGGCTTTCTCCTGCCCTGTCCCACCCTGTTCATTATTTTAAAGAGAGGAAAGTGACTGGCCACCCTCATTCTGCACAGCGGCTGTACTCTGGCTGACTCGGGGGAATGGAAAGTGGCAGAAAAGGGCCATTTCCTCACCTGAACTTGACATCAGCCCCAGGCCGGCTCCCAGGTGCCTCCTGGTGACCCCTACCCACCCTGGAGGCCCTCTCTCTGCCCCTACATCGTGAGGGCTACACATACCCCCACACCGAGGCACTGAGGCTCTTGACACTGAGTGAGGGAGGGGGCCTCACAGCTCCTTCCGACTTGGTGCCGTGCCAGGGCGTTCTGGGAGAGCGTCCTTTTTGGATTCCTCTCATGGTTCCCCCTGATGAGACATGGCCCCATCTCCACGTGCACGGAGGAACAAGGCCCTGCCTTCACGCGCACGAATTTACTTCCAGCAGCCCCACGGATGGCAAAACCCACGGCCATGCCAGCCCCATTACAGCACAGTGTAGCATCTGCGTGTAAGGCATGCATATATACCTTATACACTGGACCACCTCTACATGACTTATCAATGCCAGGGAGATAGTTGTTAATGTTGCATTGTTTGGGAGATGAGCAGTATTATACAGTAAAAAACAATGTATGTTCAATATTTGAAGCTATTTGTTTCTTTTAAAATGGTTTCCACCTGTGGTGAGCTGAGCCGGAGCATGCAGAGCCCATGGACAGGAAGTGTTCAGGGGCCCAGCTTGCTCAAGTCCACGCTCCTTGCGTGAGCAGCATGCAGTGCCCCAGGTCACGCATGTGCGCGGTCCAGACATGGCCAGGATGCACCTGTTGCTCTGAGTGAGTGGATGTGGTGCAGCCGGCAGGAGAGGGCAGGTGGTGGAAGCATGTGAGGGGTGTGCTGATGGGAGACAGGGTGCCAGGCACAGGGCTTTTGCAGGAGCGGGTCTCGCCGATGGGTCACATTACAACAGGAGTGGGTGCATGTGTGTCCTTCTTGAGAGCACACTCGTGACAGAAGCTGTGGGTGTGTGAAGCCAGCTGTGGGGCCAGGACCAGGGGTCCAAGCATCATCCCCATGGAGTCAGTGGGTCAGGCACTGGAGTGGGGAGTGATTCAGAAGGGAGGGTCTCTCTGTGCCTCCCCATCCTGGGAACAGGTTACCCAGAGTTACGGCCCCAGAATAACACCCTCCCCCACCTGTCAGGACCACGGAACATGTGCCTCTCACCTGAGGCTTGGTCTCATCTTTGTCCTTGTAGTAGAAAAGCTGGTCCCCACGCAGCACAAACCAGCGTTGCTGCCAGTTCTTCATGATACTTCTCTGCTTCTTCAGCCAGCCAGCCTTCAGCACGGGGCCCGGCTTGTGCGGGCAGGGTGGCCGCCCGGGGCTCCGGCTCTGCTCCCCCATCACCAGGCTTTTGGAGCGGGCTGCAAGCCAAGAAGACACACATTCACATGGTGAGAGAGAAGCTTGGCACATCTGTGGCCAGTCCCTGATGCTTAATACCCTGTCCTGGCATCCAGCTGCCCTGTTGCCTGGCCTGGGAGCCAAGGCCAGCAGCACTGAGCCTGCAGGGCCGACTTTCCCTTGGGTTCAATAGAGCATGTGCTGCAGCAATGCAGCAATGCAGCAGCAGCTTCCTGAGGTCTCCCTATGGCAGGTGTATGGCCTATGGCAGGTGCACGGCTTACGGCAGGTGTATGGCCTATGGCAGGTGCACGGCCTACAGCAGGTGCATGGCCTATGGCAGGTGCACAGCCTACAGCAGGTGCACAGCCTACAGCAGGTGTACGGCCTATGGCAGGTGCATGGTCTATGGCAGGTGTGTGTCCAACCATCTGCACACATGCCTCCACCCGCATTCAGGCATCCATCCATTCTTACCATCACTCACCCATGTATCCATCCACTCACTGTCCCATCCATTCATTCGACAACCCATTCATGTATGCACTCAGCCATTATTATTGAGTGCCTGTTCTGTGGCAGGGACTGTTCCAATAACTGGTGATACAGCCGTGAAATAAAAGCCACGCAGACACGTGCCTCCTCCTGGAGCTTGCATCTGAACAGGGCTCTTGTTATGTGGGCCCAAGGATATCTGGCCTCTCTCACAACCCCAGAGATCACCATCCTAATCGTTCAGGTGCCTGTCTCCCCACTGTGGCTCCTCCTCTCCTTCTTATCCAGGTTCCTCCACCAATCAGCTCTGACAGCACATCCCTCCCTACAATTAATCTCCAAATCAGATGTCGCCTTCCCTGCTTTCTCCTTCCTTTCTGTTCCCCTTACTGAGTCACTGCAGATACACTTACCCCTTGCTGGTCTGCCTTCTGACTCTTACCCTGTGTCTACCACAAGGAATCTCCAAAACACATATGCAGCTGCCAGTGTGCCTGGGAAGGAAGGGTTCTGTGGGGATGACTTTGTCTCCATGGACAGCACATGCTGTTGCCTCCACCTTCCACATGTGCAAACAGGCTGGCAGGGGCCGAGACAGCCATCTGAGACCCCACCACATAGCAGGTGGCTTACTGCTTTCCCCCAGCGTGGCGATAGTATTTCCTAGGCATGCAGCAGACCCCACCGCTGAGCTGGCAGTTCTGCATCCTTTCCTAACGCACCATCAGGCAACAGAACCATGCAGCTCCAGGCAGGTTTCTGGGAGAACACGAGTGCACACACACAAACGTGTGAATGTGGACATGCAAGTGTGTGCCTCATTGGCTGTCTGGGGACCCCATCCAGGTGGTCGGCCCCTGGAGAAGGGACCACCAAGGAGGTGTGGGGAGGGGAGCCTGCAGACTCAGGAGGAGCCTTGGAAGCCTGGGGTCCTCTCGGGGAAGGACGATGCTGTCAGTCCAGTGAGAAGAGGAAGGGATGGCAGACAGTGCGTCCCTGAGACCTGCTGGCCATGGTGTGCACAGAGTGAGGGACTGGGGGCAGGGCAGTGATGCATCCAGGAGGAACACACTGGGTGCTCCTTGTCTGAGATGTATCCACAAGGAAGTCAGAGATGGCCTTGAGTGTGACAGAGAGAGTGGAGCTTGAGAGAGGAAGCTGTGGGCCTGGGCGTGCATGCAGGAGGAGCTCAGCGAGTGTGCGTTGAATAATTACAATGGCAAGAAGAGTTGCTATACCCTGCGTGCTGACACCTGCGCAATGCCCCCACCCTGGTGCTGTGTGGGAATTACTTTGTTTTGCTCCTGACAAGTGATGCTACTTTCATCTTACAGATGTGCAAGTTGAGGTCTGCAGAAGTGGGGCCAGCTTCCAAGACCACGCTTCTGCAAGCAGGTGGTACTGGCAGGTGGTTCATGAGTGTGAGTTTACCTGAAGTTCAGGGCTGGTTCACTCAGCCTCATTAGAACACAGGCACCCAGGAGACCTCCCAGGGGCTTGAAAAGAGGGGGTGCTGGGAGGAGAACCCTGAGGCACGTGGCATAGGGGGCTTGAAGAGGAGCACCCAGAGGGATGGGAGAACAACCAGGATGACACCATTGTAGAAGATCCCAACGGGGTCAACCAAAGGGGATAATGCTTGCTAGGGGAAGGGATGCAGCGGTGGTCGTGGCACACTACAAGAGCTGCTTCATGGAGACAGAGCTGAGGTGAGCGGTGATGGTGGAATCAGTGCAGTCAGTGGACACAGAGAACTCTTCCTGGATAGGAAGGCCTTGGGAAGGGGACATGAGATGGAGGGGCGGCCCACCCCATATGAAGACCGAGAGACCCATGGGTGCTTAAACACTTCTGCCTGGTGGGAGTGGAAGAAAAGATTAGGTAGGGAGATGGATCGAAGAGAGAGCTTCCCAGAGACGCCAGCACTTGGAGCCTGAACTCAGCAGGTGGAGCAGCCGGGACAGCAAGACTCTGTTGTGGGCTGTGGCAGGAGGCAAGAAGGCCTGGGTGGGTGTGGGCAGGGATCCCACACCTCCCCATGCCCCAGGGAGCTGTCTGTACTGCAGCTTCCACCCCAATTCCCTCCATATTGTTGCCACCTGGACTGCACCTGGGTCAGAATGTGTGGCTGAACCAGGACAAGGCATCGTGAGCTTTGCCAGTCACCCGGTGTCAGCGGGGTCAGCTCTCGTTGCAGTCGCTCTGGTCCAGCCTTCCTGGAAAAGCTGGACAAGAAGGAGAATGTGGGCCTGGTGTGGTAGCCTAGAGGCTAAAGTCTTTGCGTTGCATGTGCTAGGATCCTATATGGGCACCAGTTTTAACCCCAGCGGCCCTGCTTCCCAAACAGCTCCCTGCTTGTGGCCTGGGAAAGCAGTAGAACTCAGCCCAAAGCCTTGGGACACTGCACCCACGTTGGAGATCCGGGGGAGGTTCCTGGCTCCAGGACCAGCGCAGCTCCAGCCGTTGTGGCCATTTGGGGAGTGAATCAGCAGACAGAAGATCTTCCTCTCTGTCTCTCCTCCTCTCTGTATAGATGACTTTCCAATAAATAAATCTTAAAGAAAAAGAGGGAGCATGCTTTCCTCCCTGGACCTGGAATGAGTGGACAGGGCTGGGGTGGGGCTGCGTGGCATGAATCATTTCACTCCCTCCAGTGGCTCAGAGGAGAGGAATGGCTGACGCCACCATCCTGGCATGGTTCAGCCAGGATTCAAAGCCAGGTCATGGTCTCTAGGGACACTGTGATTCTTCCCAGGGCAGAGCTGAGCCATGGTGGCCAGCTCCTGAGTGCTTCAGACCAGAGGCAAAGCAGGAGGAAACGTCTCAAAGGCCAGGTCTTCTGGGGACAGGATGACTTTGTCCCCCCCGGGGTTAAGGACTGAGTGGGATGGGACCACATGTCACTCAAACATAAGAGGTCCAAAGAGCGCGGGTGAAGGGCATTCAAGGACCAGGGATGGGCACAGGGGCTGTGCAGCCTAGGCATTGTCATGGCAACACCGGGGGTGGGGTTGCATCCCCAGTACTGTCTCCTTCCTTTTTCCATGGCAGTTGGGGGAGGCTCAGGGCTCTATCACCTGTCAGTGCTAGGAGGAAACAAAAGAGAAAAGGAGGGCGTGTTCAGAGGAGGACACGCGAGTGATCAGGAGAGGTGTGTAAGGGTGTGAGCTCGGAGACAGCTGTAGGGAGCTGTGCAACCTGTACCGAAGAGGCGGGAGGCTCAGGGGGTGCTTATAGGCCTGGTCATCACAGGTTATTGAGGTTGCGATTCATCAACAAGTCATTATAGGAGGAGGCAGCTGGACTGTACGTATTAAAATAAAAAACACGTGCATTCTATACTCCTTGCAATTCTGCTTCTCGCCTCTGTCCTCTGGAGACAGGCCCAAGCACACAGGACTTCACAGCCAAGGACCATCCATCTCAAGGTGAACTTGAATTCCAGTGATTGATACTGGAAATGCAATTCCCTCCTACCCTTTTTTTCTTTTTTAAATTAAAAATTAATTGACTTATTATAAAGGCAAATTTACAGAGAGTGAGAGAGAAACAGAGAGAGAGAAAGATCTTTCATCTGCTGGTTCATTCCCTCAAACGGGAGCTGGGCTGGTCTGAAGCCAGGAGCTTCGTCTGGGTCTTCCATGTGACTGCAGCTGTCTAAGTACCTGTGCCCTTCTCCCCTGCCTTTCCAGAGAACTGGATGAGAACTGGAGCAGCCAGGATTCAAGCCAGCATCACAGGGGATGCTGGTGCCACAGGTAGCAACTTTACACACACTGCCACAGCATTGGCCCTGCTGTCAAAGTTTTTTAAAAAGTGTGGTAGGGGCAGGTGGGGAACATGGATGTTGGTCCTTGTGGCTTAAGATGCTGGTTGGGACTCCCACATCTCAGCTGCCTGGGCTTGATTCCTGGTCCCAACTTCCTGTTAACGTGCACCCCATGAAGCAGAAGTGATGGCTTGGGTAGCTGGGTCTCTGCCGGCCACGTGGGAACTCCAACTGACTTCTCAGCTCGTTCCTCCTAGCCTCCACTCGTGCCCATTGGGGGTACTCCGGGAGTCAACCAGTGGCCAGGCCTTCTCTCTCTCTCTCTCAAATAAATAACACATAATTAAAAATAAAAATAAGCACGCAAAAAATGTAAAGGTCTAGCAGTGGGAAAAGAGCTGACTACGTTGCACTGCATCCCGTTACAGGAGTGGTATGGAAATGTACAAGAATGTAAATGACATTGAAGTTTGTGGGTTATGTAGGCGCATGGGACCCAGATGTATGTTGTATTTGGTTTTTTGTTTTCATATTTTGGAATACTGACCCATAGATAATGAAGTATTGTGGGGACAAGGCCTAAATTCAAACACGGAATCCAGATTTGTGTTTCACATCTATCTTATGCACAAGGCCTGAAGGCAGCTTTATTTGGTATTTTTAAATCGTTTTTGCACAACCAGCAAAGTTTCAAAGCATGGAATTTTCCACTTATGCTGGCATTGTGTTGGCAGGCACTCACAAAAAGTTTCAGACTTTGGAACAGTGCAGACTTCTTGATGAGCAATGCTCAACCTTGTAAGTGACCATGGCCAGCTCTCCTTGGAATCCAACCCCTTAGAAAGTGGCACCTTCATTCCCTGCCCTGCTCCCTTTTGGAACCCACTGCAGCCAGGCTCCCTCCCACCCCATCAACTTCTGTGCCACCCAAAACACCCTCATTGCTCCCTCTGAGGGCCAGGCGGGACCTCTCACTCCTTAAAGTACCCAGAGCCTGACCCCACTTACCCCTCCCTCTTTCTGGCTACTTCCTGCCCTTTTGCTACTGCAGTGGCTGCTGCAGTCTGGGTTTTTTCCCCTTCTCCATTTGAGTGCCTGAGGCAGGTCCCTTCTCATGACTGACACACCAGCAGTGCCCTGGGCAGCTCCAGCCTGGACTCGAGACCATGAGTCACGCTGCTGTTTAGACACCTCCAACATCGTAAGTCCAAAGCTGAACTCCAGGTCTTTCCCTGCCCTGGAGCCTGTTCCTCCCTCGGCGTCCCCTAGCTTGGCCAGGGAAGCTCTGTTCCTGGGTCATTCCGAGTCACCACTGCAGCCTCCCTGCTCTGCCATCCCCCAGTGAGGCCTCGTGCCCACAGGCCAGGTCAGGGAGAAGTTTCAAAGATGGCGGTAGACCAAGTTGCTACGTGTGAAGCCTGAAGCATGCCCAAGATCACGCATAGTAAAAGTCAGAGCCATCCCCACAGCCCCCAAGACTGGGGACCCATTCCTGGCCCCCCCTGGCCTCTAATGCTCCTGGCCACACCTGTGCCGGATGCCCAGCTCGGCAGCCGACACCTGCAAGGATTCTTCTCAGATCTTCTCTTTACTCAAACACCATCTCCCCCAGCACTGCCCTTCCTGACCACCTTTAAAAAAATACATATCCCTCTTCACTCATGCTATGTCCTCTTTCCTGCTGTAACCTTTATTTAAATGCTGTTACTACTGGAAGTGGAAGAAAGCAAGCTGCAGAACAATAAACAGAACAGTGCCTGATGCCGAGGGAAGACCAGCACAGCTCCAAGCCACAGTGAAGGTGGGGCGTTTTCATTGAATGCCAGCGTTGGCACAGTGTCAGGTCTGGGAAGGAGGCCTGGCCGAGCTGGAGCCGTGAATGCGGTCAGGAGACACAGCGTGGGGCTGAGACGTGGTTCATTTCACATGGGGAAGAAGTTCGTGCATGGCTTGCGGATGACAAGGAAGGTGTGGCTCGTGCGATGACGAAGAAGGGATTTTAAATGGACAATTTTTTGGAATGCAGCCGGACCCCTGGTCGATGTAAAATAGCAATGAAGGTGAGCACTCATGGAATGGATGTTCGTGATGGTTATCTGGGAGGACCATGCCAGGATCCCGGCCACTATCACAAGGAAGAAAGATGGCCACTGCCTGCAGGGGCCCCAGGTGAGGAATACAGCCAATCAGGACAGAAGGGAGCAAGCCCCCTCTGCGGGACCCCAGTTGGGGCGGGAGGGAAGGGGGTTGGCTGCAAGTAGCCACACCTGTTCTACTCTGCAGGCACACCTGGTTTAACTCCTGTCTGTCTCCTCAGTTCCTCTCATGCTGAGTGACCAGGCTGCTGGCACCCCCAGTGGATCTCTCACAGCCTTAGTGGGTTACTTACACCATCATTGGATCGCTCACGTCTCAGGGGGAGGTCTTTGAGATCACCACCAGATCACTCACACTCCCCACCAGATTTCTCAGATGTTCCAACAACACAGCAGCAGGAGCACCTGGCAGATGCTGGTTGGCACGCAGATATTATTCAGAGAATGCCGCCATGATACCGTCACAGGTGCGAAACAATAAGAGTTTGGCCCAAACTTTCCTAGATCCCTTTTCCCTCTGCTTGCTCCCCCACCTGTTCCTGCCAATCTTGGGTACTCTTTTCAGTGGCTTACCCTCAGGAACTGGTTTCTCAGCGTGCAGCCTGTTTGGGAAGCCTGCTCTCGGGCTGCTGGAGCCTGTCTGGGCAGTCCTGGGAGAACTGAGAGTACCAAGGAGGTTATCTTCTTAAGACAGCTCCTGACCAAAGACTCCTGAGTGTGTGGACTCGGAAACCCTGGAAACCTGCTTCGTGCTGAGTTAAGAGATGTGCTAAGGGGCAGGCACTGTGGTGCAGGAAGTTAAGCCACTATGCACACTGCCAGCATCCTGTATCAAGAAAAGTGGTTCGTCCCTGTACTTGTTAGTACATACAAGAATCTGGTCTGAGAACACCTCAGGCAAAGTTTCTTTGGGGTTATCTCCAATCGAAATGCTGGACTCAGAACCCTAACCAAGAAAAGAGAGAAGACAGAACAGGTCAATCAACCATCTCAGCTATAAGTTGGCAGCGAAATTCGGGGCAAACAGAGGCTCTATGATGGACTATGTCAATCAGTGGATTCTTCAGCGACCTCATAGTGCTTGGAGTGACAAGATTGGCAATGACTCCTAACTGGTGAACTATCAAAATCACTTGAGCAAGAACCTTGGAGCACACCCTACATCCGGGACCTGGGGAGGGTGGGAAATTGGGTGGCCCTTCTCCCTTAATATCCCCCTTTAAACATGAAGGAAACAATATGGAAATAATACTCTTACCCACTTTCTTATAGCCCTTGAAACTTTTTACCCTAATTAACTATGTAAAGATTGTCAAAAATATAATTAAAAAATTCTTTAATTAAAAAAATATGGAAAAAAAGTGGTTTGAGTCTTGGATGCTCTGCCTTCCTTCCAGCTCCCTGCTGATGCGCTTGGAAGCAGCACAAGAGGCACACACTGTTGAGCCTCTTCATCCACATGGGAGACCTGGATGGAGCTCCTGGTTCCTGGAGTCAGTCTGGCCCAGTCCCAGCCTTTGTGGCCATTTGTGGGAGTGAACTAGTGGATGGTTTTGCTCTTGCTTTTTCCAATTCTTCAACACTCTGACATTCAAATTTATAAATGAACCTTCAAACAAGATTCACTTCACACTTGGGGTGCTCATCTGCTCAGACCCTTCTGTGTGCAGCCATGTCCCAGACTTCCAGCTTTCTGCTCTCCTGCTCCCCACCTCTCATTGCCTTTCCTGCCCCATGGAAGGCACCCCTCTTTCATAAATTACTGTAGCTGAATCCTCCTCTGAGGGTCTACTTTGGAAACTCCCCACTGAATATAGACTGGATTGGGTGTATACCTGCCTGGGCAGCAGCTGTGGAGGACTTGCGTGGGTACATGTGAGATGTCCTGCAGCAGGGCCCACAGGGCTGGTCGTGCACCTGCAGCTATGCATGTGGACCAGTGAGCAGTGGAGACTACGGGAGCTGGAACACAATTGATTGACACAAGTCGATGGGGTTTGAAGGCTGGTCTGAGCGCACACAGTGATGCAGAGCTCAGCTGAATTGATGGCCAGGGAGAGCATCGAGGCCAAAAGATTGATGTGGAGCGGGGAGGTGAGGTAATGGACCGGGCCCTCTTGAGGGGCAGGGATGAGATGGCTTCAGTAAGTTAATGCAACGTACAGCCAGAGGCAGAGACCTCCAGCAGGGTCCACACGCTACTCTGGGAAAACTGCCCCGATTTGGCCCTGATTTATCACCTCTTGGCTCCCGAGTGCCTTTTATTTATTTATTGTTAAACTTGTTACTTAGGGTTTTGTTCTCTCAAGGTCCTCCCTAGGCGCCCCTCCTGGGGGCTCCAGACAGCTTGAGGGGCCCTCCTAATGGGTCTTGCTCCAGGACCTGCAGGGCTCCAGACAGGTTGGGGCACAGCCCTCTCTGCCCAACCCGGCCCCAGCCACCACCTGCATGAATGGGAACAGTGATGTTTAAAAGAGCAAGGAGGTAGCCCAGGAAGTTTGAAAATTGTTCATAGTAACTCTTTTCATCATTTAAAAAAAATCTAAATTCAAGATCACAGTCTTCCAAATTACTCCTCAGAGAAAAAATGCTTATCTATTTGAGAGCCAGAACAACAGAGGTAGAAAAAGAGAGGGAAAGAGAGAGAGAGAAATCTTCCATTTACTAACTCACTCCGCACATGCTCACAGCAGCCAGGACTCAACCAGAATGAAGCCAGAAGCTCAGAACTCCACTTGGGTGGAGCTTACACGAGGCTGTCTTCTCACTGGGCTAACTGCTCACTCCCTGACTCACCCTTGGAGCACCATCATGGTCACCTCTTAGGGCAGGAAAACCTTTTTGTGGGTTCCCATGCCTCTCTGGGCTGTCCTGACTGGCGGTCAAGTCTGGGGGTGGGGGCAGCGAGTCCCCAGCATGCAGTCCAGACCCTCTCAACAAGTGTTTCTTGAAATGAATGAAAGAACATGGGACAGAAACCCTCAAGTTCAAAGAAGAAGAAGAAAGATCAAACCCCAGTGGGGTGGACCTTGTGGCGTAGCAGGCTAAACCACAGCCTGGGGTACCTGCTTTCCACACGGCAGTGTTAATGTGCCTAGATAGACAGTACAGGTTGGCCCAAGGACCTGGGCCCTGCTTCTCAAGAGGGAGACTCGGATGGAGTTCTGGGCTTCTGTCTTGGCTGTTGTGGGGATTTTAGGGATGTGAACAGACAGAGGAAGAGGGAAAGACAACGACTGTCCCATCCATTGGCTCACTCCCCAAGTGGCTGCCATAGCCAGAGCTGCGTTGGTCCAAAGCCGGGAGCTACGAGCTTCCTTTGTGGGCACAGGGGTCCAAGGACCTGGACCATCCTCCGCTTCTTTCCTAGGTGTGTTAGCAAGGAGCTGGGTTGGAACTGGAGCAAGCCAGGACTCGAACTGGCGCCCATAGGGGATGCTGAAGCCACAGGTAAAGGCTTAGCCTTCTATGTCACAGCACCGACATAAATTTTAAGAAAGTAACTAAATAAAGTCTCAGAGGCCTCATGTTTCAGTATGCGGTGCAGGATCGATTTCCCTGCCCATGGCCTGTTTCCACACCACACGGTCACTAAGCTGAAGGGCTCCAGGTGACACCATGGTTGATGTCAGAGGACTGGCAAGAACACTCAGGAGGGGAGCCCCGCTTCTCTTCCCCATGCCATGCTGGCTGTGCAGAGGCCACGTGAGCCTAGAGAAGGGACACAGGGCTTGGAGTCTTAAGGTCCAGGATTCACTCACAAAATGAGTCAGACCCAGCCACTTCCCAGACTGCAGGGGACATGAACTGAATGATCTGAGGAGCTTTGTGAATGGTGGTTAGCACAGCTTCTTGGGGCAGTGGGCTGAGCCCCCGGGCAGCCTCTATTCTCTTCTTCTGGCCCTCCCTGCCTTTGCTGCTTTCTCTCCTGTTCAGGCTGGTAGGAGAGCTGATGCCATGCAAAGTCAAATATATGTTTCATGTTTGTGCCCACCTATTTTTGAGCCATTGGCGTGGCTCACCCCACTTCCACCCTGGTTAGGTCATCGTGCAGGCTGCAGATGACTTGGATAGAGTCAGGGATGGTCCCTGTGACTGGCAGGGTCAGGGAGATCAAGGCAGCTTCTCAGCACGGCTCTGATGCAGCTTGGGCCATTTTCAGACAGTAAGGTCATGGCCAGGGTTCCTGCTGCCCAGGGCTGCCAGGTCAGCCGGAGCTCCCCCAAGCTGCCATCTGGCAGCACCCTGTGTCCTGAGCAGCTAAGAAGTCTGTGAGCCTGGGGTCCTTGTGGATGTCGGCCTTCCTCCAGGGGGCAAGGGAGCTGGGTTCTCCCATTAGTGGCATGGGGTGGGGAGAAGGCTGGAGACCAAGATGTCCCTTTAGTGCTTCTTCTGTGGGCAGCTGGACAAGACTGGGGTAGCTGTTCTCAGACTGGGTTTTTCAGTCTCCCCAGTCCTTACAAACTGCTGGGGACACTAGCAGGTGCCTCTCCTGTCCCGGAGGCAGACTGTCTGGAAACAGTAACTCTGCTTGGATCTCCCCCTCACTTTCTGCAGGGAGGTGTTCCATGGAAAGCACTCCCACTATACAGGTGCAGATCTACTCTCCCTGATCTCAGGGTCACCTCCTGCCATGACCCTGTAGCCCCCTACCCACACTGTAGCTTGCCACATTGCTCCCCTGTGCTAATGCGGCATGTGCCCAGTTGTCCCCCATGGCATCACCTTGTCCCCCACTGCCTCCCAGTATGGCAGCCACCCTGGAAGCCCACGGCTTGGCTGCACCCAGGCCTCTGGACCACAGCATGAGGAACTTTCTCCGTTAGAAACTACTTTCCTCTCCACCTGCTGCCACCAGGTAACGTAAAAGCCTCACATGTGACGTCCAGAGCCTAAAGGTTGGATCCCAGCACCCTTACTCTCAGGTTGGGGAACATTTCCCTACGGACAAGTCCCCACAGACTCAGTTTCCCCTCTGAAAATCAGGGCCACAGCGATTTCTCTCTCAATGCTAAACTCTGAGGTGGTGCAACAGGGATTCAGGATGGAGGTTTGAACATGCCATCATGAAGCATAAGATGTGAGATCTGTTGGGGGGCAAGGGACGCAATGGATCAAGGAGCAGGGTCGTAAAGAGATGGATATAAGTCAGTTATATAGCCCTGGGGTAGACATGGGAACACTGGCCTGGTTGAACATATTAAAAACTAAAGGGACTTGAAGGCACTTTGCTGCTGAGTGCCCAGTATTGACCTGGAGGCCTGCCAGGCAGACACAGAGGCAGCAGAGGGCACAGTAACGGCCCCTCGTGAGCTGTTCCTTCTCTACAGTACGGCTAAGTCCAACACACAGCCGCAGTGGGCACTGCTATTGCTACCTGTGCTAATGGCGAGGGAGGAGGTGCGTACGTGGCACAGTGTTTAAGATGCTTGCTGAAGGGCCCAGGGTGGTAGCCTCGTGGCTAAAGTCATCGCCTTGAACGCGCCGGTAACCAGTGTGCTGGTTCTAATCCCGGAAGCCCCACTTCCCATCTAGCTCCCTGCCTGTGGCCTGGGAAAGCAGTCGAGGATGGCCCAAGACCTTGGGACCCTGCACCTGTGTGGGAGACCTGGAAGAAGCTCCTGGCTCCTGACTTTGGATCAGCTCAGCTCCAGACAGTGTGGTCAATTGGGGAGTGGATCATTGGACAGAAGATCTTCCTGTCTCTCCTCCTCTCTGTATATCTAACTTTCCAATTAAAAAAATGAAAACGTGCTTGTTGAGATGCCCACATCAGAGTTCCTGGGTTCGAGTCCTGACTCTGGATTCCTGTGAATGTGCACAGGGGAACACAGTAGCATCACGCTGCCCAGAACTGGGTGTAATTTGAAATCTGTATATTGTTTCTTTTTTTATTATTATTTTTCTATTCAATAATTTTGTGTTGCTGTTAACTGTGGCTGGAAATTATGAGCCAATAAAGATAATTAAAAACTACATATATGAGTGCAGAGTGGGTGGTTAGAAAAAAAACTATACATATGCACACTCATACCTATAAATACACACATGAATGTGTGTATATTCACACTCTCTGTCACACACATATCTATGTGACATATGTATTAGTCAGAGTTACAGAGAGATCGTCCAGCTGCTGGCTCACTCCCCAGGGGGCCACAATGGCTGGAGCTGGAGCAGTCCAAAGCTATGAGCTAGGAGCTTCTTCCAGGTCTTCCATGTGGGTGCAGGGTTCCAAAGCTTTGGGCCAACTTCTGCAGCTCATAAGTATTCTCAGGTCATAAGTAGAGAACTGAATTGGAGGTGGAACATCCAGCACATGAACTGGTGCCCATATGGGATGCTGGCACGGCAGGAGTGGTTTTACTTGTTATAATGCAAGCTTATTAAAAACAATTTAAAAATCCTAGGATAAACAATAGCAAAAGAAAAAAAAATATCCAATGACAATGTCCTTTGAGGCTGCTACTGTTCAAAGATCCCCAAATCAGAATTTTTAATTTTCTCCTATCAGGTTCCTGGAGCTTGTCTTGGGCCTGTTTTAGTTGTGAATAAACTTCTAGAAGGTACAGACAGGGCAGAGTTTGGTCTCTGCCTGGGATGTAGGCCTGGCCAAGGTGGACAATGTCCAGGACTGGCATCTTAGTCGTTGGGGAGGGTAGAAGCTATTTGCAGTGGTGTTAGGGCCTGATCTGGAAGTCAGGGGACATCTGAGTGACTCCCTGTGGCTCTCCTTCTCCTACCCAGTTCCCAGTCTAACCACCTCCAAGATTAACCTCCTTGGCATAATACCCTGAGCCCCTGTGCCAGCCCTTGCTCCTGCTTCTGGTGCTCAGGAAGAGCCAGATGCTGTTAACCCCTCATAAGGTCACTGTCTCTTTTAGGGAAAGCTTGGGCAGGAGGCAGCATAGGTTACCCAGGGTGTAGCTGGGGGAGCTGTGATGTTTAGAACTCAGCCATCAGGAGGAGGCCTGTGAGTTCCAGAAGCTTCTCTTGGGCCACCGAATACCCCAGTCTGGGCCTGTATGAGGTCAGGTGACTTCTGGGCTGCAGTGATCCTACAAGCCCTGGGGAAATCCCAGCAGTCCCCTCTCCTTTGACTTTCATCATCCACCCCCTGCAGGCAGCTGCTTTCCACCTCTGCAGCTCTCTCCTTTTGCATGGACCACCCGCATGGACCACCATGCCCGGTGTTATTCCCTTTGAAGCTCTATCTATGGATTCCTCATTAGGAAGGAAGATTCTGCCCCTTTCACTTCCCTGCTGCCAACACATTCTCCCAGAGTTATCTTTGCAGTGTGATCAATTAGTGTTCAGAATTTCCATTATTAATACCGTATAAGTGCTGCTCCCGCTTGAGCTGAACACTTTTTCCTTTTGTGCATTGTTTTTTTTTGTTTTGTTTTCTTGGAGTTCGTAAGTGCCTTGCTTTTCCATGTGCTTGATTTTCTAATAGGCATCAATAATTCAATCTTAAACATTCCACACCAGTTGTCTAACTCTAGGACTCAGGTGTTCAGACACAGTGCAACTCTTCTTAAAAATATCATCCCATCTTATTACTCCAAGAATCCAGGGGGCTGGCATTGTGGCACACTGCCCGCAATGCTGCTGGCTGTACTGGAGTACCAGTTTGAGTCCTAGCTGCTCTACTTCCAGTCAAGCTCCTACGAATGGGCCTGGGAAAGCAGTAGAAGATGGCCCAAGTCTTTAGGCCCCTGCCACTCACACAAGAGACCTGGATCGAGTCCCTGGTTCCTGGCTTCTATCTGGCTGAATCCCATAACGTTGCAGCCATTCACAGAGTGAAGCAGTGGATGGAAGATCTGTTTCCTGCTCTGTCACTCTGCCTCCCAAATAAACACATCTTTACAAATAAATAAATAAATAAATAAATAAGAAAAAAATTCATTTGTACTTAACATATCTATATTTTTTCTTGTCATTATTCCCCAAATAACACTGTATAACAACCATTTTACATGGTGTTCACATTGTATTACGTGTTATAAGTAATCTAGAAATGATCCAAAGTATATGGGGTGATGTGCATGGGTAAGATGCAAATAGCATGCTGTTTTGCTGAAAGGACTTGAACAAGTGTACACTGTGGAATCTATAGGGGGCCTAGACCAGTGTGCCACTGACACTGAAGGACAGCTGTGCTTCAGCCTAGATGTGAGTCCCTCCCCTGCCCTAACCTGCCCCCACCACCGTATTGGCCAGCATCTGCAATCCATCATACTTCCTGGTCCTTGATACTCCCTGATAACAAAGACAGCCCAGCCACACAGCTCTGCCCGTCAGTCTAATGATTTCCTCCTAAAGAGCCTCCTGGATCGGAAAATCAAATTTATTTTTGAAATATTCCAAACAAAGGCAGAAACCCTAAGAGAAAATGTTGAGTGGTGGTTGACATAAAAATGAAAATTATAGGTGCATTTTTTTTGGGGGGGAAGAATACCCTATAACATGAAAGTAAGATATTGGGGGACCGTGTAAGTTGGTCAAGGGAGTGGCTGGCTTTCCTCAGAACCTGGGCCAGCAAACGCCAACAACATGGTAGCCCCTCAGGTTACTATTGCTGCCACTACTGAACTATTCATTCATTCATTCATTCACTCATTCATTCATTCAAATGGGACTCTATGAGGGCACTTGAAGGAGCTCAAGGAAAATGGAATTAAGGGATGAATTTATTCTGGTGCAAAAATCCTTGAAACTCATGCATATGGGGCCCTCCAAAGTTTGTGGGAACAGATATTTTGGAAAAAAAAATCAACATGGATTTTCAAAAACATTTTTTTCCCCACAAAACCAAACTGGCTTTTAAATTCTGTTGTTTCAGCAACGTTTTGAAGTACCCTTCTAATGATGTGGACATGTAGAAACGGTCCCTGTCTCCTTGGAGCACACAGTCTAGGGCTGGCTACAGTCACCAAGTAATGCCACTGGGGGTGTCCGAGGACCAATGGAAGGAAGGAAGGAAGGAAGGAAGGCATGGAGTACAGGGCGGCCGCGACTGCTGACACCTGAGCTGAGGGCTGAGTGGGAGTGGCAGCGTGTGAAGAGGTGTGCGCATGCCTATGCAATGTGTATGCATAAGTGTATGTGAAAGCGTGTCTGAGTGTAAATGTGTGTGAGTATATGTGAGTGTGTATTTGAGTGTGAATGAGTATGAGTGTGTATATGTGCTTATATCAGTGTGTGGCTGTGAATGTATGGGCGTGTGTGTATGTGTGCATGATTGCGTGCAATTGTATGTGTGAGTGTGTGAGCATCTCTGTCTCGGTGTATGCGTGTGTATGTGTGCATAGTGTGTGCATATGTGCGTCTATGAATGCGTGTGAGTGTGTGAGTGTGACCCTCCAGAAGCAAACAGGTGTATAAAGGCTCTTGGAATGCAGAAGAAACAGGAAGACCTCATGGTTGAAGCTCGGAGAGTGGCAGGAAGTCAGAGTTTTGGCAGGAGCTGGGCTATGAGGCTCCTAGGCCAGCAAGGCTTTCAGATTTTAAGGTGAAGAACCATCTCCCTGAGTGGCTTGGGATTCAGGAGCTGGAGGCAGGTGTGCTGCTGGATCCACATGTGAGAAGGTGGCTGTGGCTCTGGCACAGAAACTGGTGGGCGCGGGGTGGGGCAGGCAGCATGACAAAGTCTGGGGACATCAGCAGAATCAAGAGCGCTTAGAGAGGCATCCTCGTGCCTGTGGAAAAGGTGAGAGCCATTGCAATGAGCCCTGACACTGGGCAGTGCTGGTGGGCACAGGAGTCAGACAAGATGGGGCGAGGCGTGCAGACCTCAAAAGAAAGAAGCCCTGTGAATGGAGAGCATCGGGATCAAGGACGGGATTGTGTTTTGTGTTATTTTTGTCTCGAAGGCAGAGTGACAACTGACACACACATACACAGAGTGGGTGGGTGGGGGCAGAGAGAAAGCAAGAGAGAGAGAGAGACACAGAGAGATAACAAATGCTGGCAATAGACCAAGATGAAGAAGTTGAAAGCAGAGCTGGGAACTTGGGCTCAGTGGCAGTAAGCCATCACCATCGCCTCCCAGGGTTTACAATAACAGGAAGCTGGAGCCAGAGTCGGAGACAGATGTCAGACCCAGGCACTCTGATGTGGCGCTTGGAATCAGCTGCTCTAGGATTCAGTTCTCACTGTAGCTGAAGTTGGGGATGAGTCAGATCCAGTTGTGATCCTTAGGAGAGCCTGCTCTGAAGCAGCCAGGTGCCTGGGCTGGTGATGTGATCAGAGGAGGCAGAGAATGCTCTCATGGGCACCAGGGCCCTGCCCAGGCTTCACAGCCCCTCCTCACCCTGCAAGACTACCTGCCCATTCCTGGCAAAAGAAACAGTTACAGAATACACAGGTGTGTGTGTCTCACACCTCTGTACATATGGCAATTTCATGGAGATTTCTCAAATGTATCCCATTCCAGGGAACTTGGCAGGTGCAGTAAGATGTCTCCTCTGTCTCCACCTGGCATGGATGTGAATATGGCTTGGTGCAGAAAGAGCTTGGCTGGCATCAAGGGCTGAGCAGGGTGGAGACAAACTCACTGGCTTCCAGACCTACCAGGTTACATTTCGCTAGATGGCATCTGAACAGCTCTGAGCAGACAAAAGCAGGCTGGAATCACTTCCAGGAGAAGGGGCCAGCTTGAACTGGTTCAAACTAGTAATAGGAGTGTACTTTCACATATCCACGGAAAAATGGAATTAAAAGATGCCTATTTTGGTGCAAAAATTTTGAAATCCCTGTGCAGTTTTTTTTCCATAAGCCTCATTTCCCATAATTTTGTTTTTAGAAGACCTACTGTAGAGTATGATTTGAGCCAGCCTACACCATTTTGCTGAAATCAGTTTGGAGCAATTGGGTGACGCTCTAAAATGTTGTGATACGCTGTCTGAATCACTGGCCTGTGTCAAGCTAGTTCAGGCACTCTCTTAACCATCTACTGTTAGATTCGCCGATCACCAGGGAAAGAATAAATAAGAAGAATTTAGATGGCCTTTATTTCAGGGAACCACGGTCACGGGCTTCCCTTCCCCGTGCAGCCGAAAGACAGACATGAAGAAGAGGAAGAAGAGCCCGGAAGAGACGTGAAGTGGCTCCCCTGACACGGGGGTCTCCTCGGCCCTCATTTGGTGGGGGATATGGATTTATGCCCCTCATTGGTGCAATGGTGGTTTCACAGCCTGAGAGGCCCGCCAGAAATCTGCTGTCTGTTCTGGGTTGGATTGGAAGTAAACTCCGCCCTCCTCCAGTAACCCTGGTAACCACCATCTACATCTTTGTGTGTGTGTGTGTGTCTCAGGATGTGTTGATAACATTTACCTATGAGAGAGGGACAGTCTATTTCTCACATGAACCCTCCCATGCGTGCCCACCCCTCTCTTCCTCTCGCCAGAAGCCTAGCAGGTACAGGCACCAATCACTTAAATGCCCAGAACTGTCACCCCAACAAACCTCCTTTCCCTGTAAGAATTCTGTGTAGGGGTGGGAAACCTTTTCTGTTGTTTTTGCTAAGGGCCGCGTCACTGGCCAGCCACATAAAGTTTTCAACTTAGAAAATGAGCCTGCTGTCAAAGTTGCCTGAATGATTTTGCTGAACTGATGTGGCCAGCCATTGCCCAGACAGCTGCACAGGCAGGAAACTGGTAGCCAGTTCTTCCCTGGAAGCTGTCTTGATTCCTGCTCTGCTGGAAGAGGACACCGGGATGGGAACCTTTGCTCACTCACCAGGGGCTGGCCTGGATGGAAACAGCCAAGAAGGTATCAGCCGGTGACACCCGGGAAAGGTGTCCGCTGTCAACCCCCGTATCCCCATCCCATAGAGAGGCTGCCGAGTCTACTGACTAGGTCTGGTTTTTGTTACCTGGCCTTCTCCATGGGATCCGGTACACCTGCGTGCTATAAAGCAGCCTGGAGGCGTGTCTGCGGTAGGCACAGCTCGTAGCAGGCCACACAGCATACTAGCTGTGCGAGTCTGCCTTTGTAGCCATGGCCAACTCTGAAAATGCCCACATACTCAGCCCAGTTCCTGAAACACCTGCATTGGGGATGAATGCGGATGGATCTTTCAGTCCCTATTTCTTCAAAGATACCCCCACCAAAGGAAAGTTAGCCTTTAATGGACCACGGGCCAATGTGCTGCCTCGGCCTGGTTCCGGCCTCTTCCTGCTCCCAGCTTCAGCCTGGCTGGTCCCATGTGCCACTGCTCCCGCCCCCACTCAGGGCACCTGTGTGTGGTGATCCGTCTCCCTGCCCCTGCCCAGGTCTGGACCCTGGCCTTCTTCCGTCCCTCCCCAGTCCCTCGCCATCCTGCCCTGACCTGCTCAGCTCCCTGTTAAGCTTCAGCTCACACCTCCAAAACCACTGACTTGACCTGCGTCGGGCAGTTCCAACTGTAATTCATGCTGCTAGCCTGTCTCTTGTCATGGTTTACGAGCGTACATATTTTTTTGTGGGTAACTGATCTTTTTATTAACGTCTGGGAAAACAGGGCTATCAACTTCATCTTGTTCTGCGACCAGACAGATGGTATCATCCAGTAGAGGGTTTTCACCATGGCACCTGGCGCTATAGTGACAGCTGAGGCTGGGGGACTGTCTGCCGGGGGCCTGCCCTGGGCACGGCAGCCTGTTCACCCACATGCCGGGCCTCTGCTCGCCGCATGCCACGAGCCCTTTCCAGTGAGAACAACCAGAAATATCTCAGACAGCATCAAATCACGCTGGGGGGCTGGGGAGTGTTCATCCCGTTTTTGAACCCCCTTCATTTAAATGCCTATGAACCTCTCAGCGGAAACACGCCTCTTCTTAGCAGAAATAAGGATGCAGAGTATAACAGGAGCTAGAAAGGTGACTGTAAATCTCCCTGCAACAGCTTAAAAAAAAAATCATCTTAATCATCTGTTGAATTTAACCTAATACATGCCAAAAGCGTATAATTGATACGCCAGTATTATGTATCAGATATTTTGTATCATTTTCTTTTCTTTCAGTTCTATATCAGTGAAATCTGATGTGCAATTTTTCTGTCTGAACTTAGCAGCATGCCAGTAGCCACACAGGCCAGCGTGCCAGCTGGTGACACAAGAGCCTGAGGGTGCAACTAGGTCTGGCCCGGCCCACCTCTGGGGTCACCACCAGACGGTGCCTCATTCTTTGTCAGAGCCATGCAGGGTCCTCCTTTGCCCACTGGGGACCCCAGGTTACAGTGGCCCCCAGGGCATACCACAGAGAGGTCCAAATGACTGGTGAATGCACTGGAAGGCAGGTCCCACCCGGCAGGAGGTGTGCCAAGCAGGCGGTTCCCACAGGAATCTGGAAGGTTCCAGCTGCAAACCCTGCTGAGCCACACACTGTTTCGCACCCCTCTCTCACGACCCCACCTCATTCGCAAGACTCACAAGAGAAGATATGGCCCTCCAAAACACCGACCACCTGAAAATGCACCTGCAATTTCCCCCCTGAGATCCACAGGCTGCTGGGAAAGGCCTCCTGGCTTTGGCCCCTGAGTGGCTGTCTAGGAAGATGCTGTGGTTAGCCCTGTGCAGCAGGCGGCGGAGATCTGGACCCATGCTGCTGGGACAAAGGCCGAGGCTCACAGTCCTGGCCTCTCCTCGCTGCTGCTTCCAGCTCTCTGAAACAGCTCCTGTATCTGGCCCCTCCTGGCCCTAGGCCCTGGGGTTTCCTGAGCCTTCTCCTGGCGCAAATGCCTGACGCCCTCCCCCGTCCCCCTCCCCCCCTCCAACCTGTCTGGGGAACCGCTCCCTGCACACCGCCCAAGATGCGGGAATAAGATCTAGGACCGACTGCCTCCTGGCGCCACGCCATTGCCCTCCTGCCCCAGCCCCAGCAAGGTCCGCATCCCGTGCTGGACATGGGGTTAATGTGGAAACAAAGTCGCCTCCGAGCTGCCACCTGATGGCCTGGAACAACCCCGAGCCTCTGGAAAACTTGCTGGGCGAGGCTAAGCCTGCGCTCTCCCCGCGGATGCCCCCCTCCTCCCATCGCCCCCCCCCGGCTATTAGCCAGCCACCGCCCTTTGGCGGTGCCCGGAGCCGCACACTGCCCCCTCCCCGCGACTCCCTGGGAAGGGCTCCCCAGTCACGAGGCTGCTCGCTCACCCTCCAGTGGGCGCTGGTCCCGGCACGCCAGCCCCAGGGAACACCCGGCGGCACAGCTCCGCTGCGCGCCCCAGCAAGTGAGCGAGAGCGCGCGCGCGGCTGCCAAGGGGGCACGTGCGAAGCCCGCCGAAACCCCGAAAAGTTGGACTTACCCCTCCGGGCCTGCCGGATCTTTGGGCTCAGCATGTTTCCGCAGCCGCCCGGCTGGGCCCGCGGTGCCAATCATGCTGTCATCCACTCGCCTTTTCTCTTCCTCTCGCCCAGGCGCCCCTCCTGAGCTCCCCCGCGCACGGCTCCTATCTTGGATCTGGACGGACAGCTTGCCTTGGACTACATACAGCCTCGATGCATTATTTATCCATCCCAGAATTAATTCCTATCTGAGCGGACCATTAAAGCCGCGGTCATCACTGCCGATCAATCACTGGGCCAGGGCGGGGCTGGCCGGCAGCCGCTCCGCCCAGCAAGGGGCGCACGCGGCGCGGTCCATTCTGCACAGAGCTGGGAGCCCTGGGGCGGGACTCGAGAGGGAGCAGTGCTGGCGGAGTACTCGGCGGGGCTTGGGTCGTATTCTGCGCGCGCTGGGCTTGTTTCGAAGCGTGCGAGCCGGCCTGGAGAGCTTTATGGGTCAGAGACACCTGGCCCTACGGCCTGCCAAGTCTCCAGTGGGAGAGCGCTCCTGGGGAGAAGGTGACGGAGACCCCCTGGGCTCAGCCGGATGCGACCTGCCTGTGAACTCTGAGGTGTTGAGATACAGGTGTCTTAGAAGGAGCCAGCAGGCTCTTCATCCTCAGGGGACAGGTCCAGTGGAAAATGTCCGTGAGGGATATTAACTATTCATGCCACCTTAGGAAGAAGATGCAGTAAGTGCTACTCTGAAGGCATTGCCTTTAGAAGGCTGCACACAGTAGGCCTTTAGAAGGCTGCACAAGGTAGGAGCTCAGAAACTATTCTGTCAATTAGAAAGTGAATTTCTGCTAACTACCCCATCTGTTCAATTAGTGTTAATTAATTAACATGATTCTCAGGGGGCGTAACCTGGGGCATTTTGAGGGTCCAGTATTAAGCCCTTTAACAACCACCCAACCTACAACGACTATCATGAGTTACAGAGACATACAGAGAGACGAGGTTTAACAGCTGCTGCTGGTTCACTCCCCAGAACGATTGGAATGAGTCTGAAGTCTGGAGCCAAAAGCTTCCTCTGGGTCTCCCACGTGGGTGACAGGAATCAAGCACTTGGGCCATCCTCCGCTGCTTTCCCAGGAACACCGGCAGGGAGCTGGATTGGAAGTGGAGCAGCCAGGACTCAGGTGCCCGTATGAGACCAGGGTGTGGCAGGCAGTGGCTTGATCAGCTACGCCCCTATAGGTGTCACTTGGGAAGCCTACTGTGTGTTGGGCACCTGAGGTTTCTGCTTTCTGGTCAGTATCTCACTGAATGGGTCAACTTCCAAGGCTGCTGCTATTGCAATGACTCTCCGGGTGGGACCAGAGGCACAGCACGGCTGAATCACCCCCCTCCGTTGCATGTCACCAGGTGTCAGGGCTGCCTCTAAGCCCAGGACCCTGTCTACAATTTCTTCAGATATTCTAGTTCTGACCGCTCCATGCTAACAGTCCTTGGTCCAGAGCTCTCGGCAAGCTCACACCTCCCGGCCGGTGATCAACCCGAGTGACCTCTTAGGCAACGAAGTCAGCCCCCTCCCCGGGGGGTGGGGCTGTTTGGGGCTGCATCCCATGGGGTCCTCTTGACTTGAGCAATAACCTCCCTGCTGTGAGTGGCCTCCGTCCAGCTCTTCACGGTCCTCAGAATGGTCCACAAGTGCTGGTTCCCAAATCAGTCCTGCTGGGGGTGGGGGAGGGGCCCTGGGAGAGGTCCTCAGCTCTGCCTGCAGTCGGGCAGGAGAGAGGAAGGGAGGATTGGGGGTGAGGGGCAAGGAGGACGACTCACCAGGATGTGGTGAGTTGCGTGGCCAGGGACACCAAGACAAAGCTTAGTCAGTACTCAGTCCCCTCCCTTGGGGCTCTTGGCTACCAGCCAAGGGGATGAATGGGTCCCATGATTTAACAGCCAAGTCCTGGCAGACCTTCCTCTCTGACCCATCTCTTAACTGCTGCTCCACAGGAGCCCTGGCTCCTGGATGCCCTGTCCATGTGCACTTCCTCTCTTCCCAGAATGGCCCTGCCCATTTGTCACGCAAAGAGCACTTTCCCCACTTTCGAGACTGCCCACTGCACCAGCGGAAAGGGTCACCAGCATGCCCCTCGCCCCTTCCGGGCCTGATTTGTGCCCCTTCTGGGGGACCCCTCCTGCACTGCCAGCCCTGCGCCCCAGGCTGTCGAAGGTCAGCTCTAAGAAACACCACCAAGGAATGTTCCTTTGGGGCCAGGTAGGGGCCCCGGGTCCGGCCGGGACAGAGATCCCGAGGACTGGGAGTTGGGTGAGCTGTGGGCAGTCTCACAGGCACACAGCAGGGCCACAGGGTGAGTCCCACGGCCGGCCGGGCTGGCATCTTGAGCAATCGAAGCACCATTGAGAAATGGGAGCGCTTTCTCCAGCGCTGGGTCTCAGCCTGGGTCGGCTCAGGCTTGTTTGTGTTAAGAAATCACCTCCGGGGCTCTTTTCCTGTGCAGCTGTTTCCCCGGACCACATGAAGTCACTCGGTCCCCTGGCCTGCTTGCTGAGGATCAGAGTTGGAACAGAACGAAACCACAGGCTCTGGGCTCAGACCCAGAAGTCAAGCTGGGGACAGACACGCAGAAGGTAATCCCGGGTTTGCATTGGGGCAGGGTGGGGGGCTGGGGTGGGCAACATGAGCTTTTCTCTCATGCCATGCTTCTAAGAGGCTGCTTGGGTCCTAGAAATCGATGAGCATATCCTGCATGGACTCTAATTAAAAAAAAAAAATAGCCAAGAAGGAGGATGGGAGGAACAGGTGAGCTGCTGAGACAGGTGGCTCCTGCCCCACTTCCCTGAAACACCCCCAGTGGTGGCCCTGGGTCTGCCTTTACCAGTGACCCGCTTCAGGTCATGCTGTATTCTCTAAGGCTGTTCTGGAGCCAGCTGGGGGAGAGGGGCACATGGATCCAGAAGGAATGCTGCAGGGCACACCTGCTGGTGAGACACTCACCCCTGGGGTGCCTTGGCGATGGGAACTCTGAGTTAACCACTTGGGCAGGTCATCAGGCATTGTGCAAGCTTAGGGACTAAGATACCTGCCTCCCATCATGGGTTGGACAGCTCCGGCTCCTGGCATCCCCCCACCCCCCAGCAGACCCTCCCAGGGCAGTAGTATGGTTCAGGAAGTTAGGACCCTGGAACCCCGCACCCCCTCTGTACCTCACTCCCTCCTCAGCTCAGCTCCAGCCACTGCAGGCAATAGGCCGCATGGGAGCAGTTCTCTCTCTTTCTCTCTTCTCCTTCCGGTTCTCTGCTTCTCAAAAAAAAATAATAATATTAAAAAATGAAAAGGTCCTCCGGGGATCCAGTGTGCAGCTGCTGCTTTGGGAGACCCTGGCACATTTCTGGGCTCAGAGCCTCCAGAGGCAGGCTTGGCTGCTGCCACCCAAGGAAGACTTCTCAGCGAGAGGCACACCTGCCAAGCCCTCTGCGGCTCAGAAAGAACCTCAGTTCCTGCCTTAGCGCATGTGAAGTGGGGAGACACCCCGACTTCAGAGTCCCAGCCTGTGCACTGCGCAAAGTTTCCAGGAGAGGGCGCAGGGGAACTGGATTTGGCTTCTTCCGGCAGAGCCAGGCTTCCTAATTTAGAGGGGGTGGATAGGGAACCTGCAGCCTGTTGCAGGGAGGTGAGCTTTTGCTCTAATTTGTACAACGCTACGGTGGAGACGGTAGAGCTTCATCTCTCTGTTAAGAAGCTGCAGGGAGGGCAGGAGCAAGCTTTTCTGCAGGTAAAGGGAAACACATTATCGACTACTTGGCTGTTGCGCTAGACCCACCTGCCTGCCTGCCGTGGTCAGTGTCCCCTGCTGGCCTATTGCTCCTGCTGCCAGCATGCCGCCACTGCCCAGGTCCCAAGTATGTCTCCCAAGATCTCCAGCAGTGCCCCCTCCCTCATTCCTCAGCTTCTCCTTCTGCAGCTCTCAGTAGCTGGTGGACTAGCCGGCTGCTGGCTTCAGAGCTGACTGATACATTTGCAAGGACTGTAAGCCAGTTGTTTAATGAAGACATCACTTGTCATATCGAGGCGGGGGGCAGGGCTGGCATTTGCGGTGTTGGGGTTCAGCTGCCGCTGCCTGCTGTAGGCCTCCTTCACTGGAGCAACCATCCAGCGTCCCGCCTTGGGAAGGCCATCCAACAGGCCCAAGAACCACCCACGAGGGAGACCCAGATGGAATTTCTGGGTCCTGGGTTTTGGCCTGATCCAGCCTCAGCTGTTGGAGTCATTTGGCGAGTGAATCTGTGAATCAACCTCTCTAACAAGTTAGGAAAAAAAAATTTTTTTTAAAGAAACATTAGCAACAACACAAGAAAAAGATGAGGTAGGCCATCTGATCTTATGGTTAAGCCCCTTGTTAACATATTAGCCTTAACAGGCTAATCCTCCACCTTCCAGCACCACCATCCCATATGGGCACAGGGTTGTGTCCTGGCTGCCCCACTTCCCATCCAGCTCCCTGCTTGTGGCCTGGGATAGCAGTCATGGATGGCCCAAAGCCTTGGGACCCTGCACCTGCATGGGAGACCTGGAAGAGGCTCCTGGCTTCAGATTGGCTCAGCTCTGGCCATTGAGGTCATTTGGGAAGTGAACTGGCACATGGAAGATCTTTCTCTCTGTCTTTTTATCTCTCTGCAAATCTGCCTTCCTAATATAAATACATAATTCTTTTTTTTAAAAAAAAATCGATGTCCCATATCCATGTGATTGGATTTGAGCCTTTTCCTGATAATTCACCCATTGCAAGACAGCAGTAATGTGGTCTGGTCTCTGATACTCAGGTGGAAAAGACCTGGGTTGAGTGCCTAGGATCCTGGTGACAGCTTTGGCCCAGCCCTGGTCAGTGCAGAGCCGAACTATGCAAGCTCTCTCTCTCTCTTCACCTCCCCCTTTCTCTCTCTCTCTCTCTCACACACAAATAATCATAATATAATAAAAATAAATGATATAAACTTACAATCAAGTCAATCATATTTGAAACGAAGGTGATAGGGCTAACACAGTGAACCCGGGTAGGCCACCACTTGCAATGCTGGCATGCCGTAACATAGCGCCAGTTGGAGTTCTGGCTGCTCTGCTTACTATCCAGCTCCCTGCCAACATGCCTGGAAAGCAACGGGAGATGGGCCAAGTACTTGCGCTCTTGTCATCTGTGTGGGAGACCAGGATGGAGTGCCAGGCTCCTGGCTTCATCCCGGCGCAGCCCCTTGTCACCACAGCCTTTGGGGGAACCAATCAGTGGATGGACGGTCCCTATTACTCTGCCTTCCAAATAGAACAAAACAGATCTTCAAAACATAAATAGATCAAACAAAAGCAACACCTATTCCAAACTCATCCTTCCCTAATCATTTCACTTCACCTTAGGCTCAAGATCACTGACCTCAGTTCCGGGATGTGGCCAACGTCACCTTTTGGGCTGTCACAGTCCGCCTGTTCCTGCCACATGTTGTGTGACGTCAACCTGATGGTTTGCAGCCGACCATGGTGGGAGTGTTGACACCAAGGAAATGGGAAATGCTGTGGGTCGGGGCTTCTGCATGCTTTCCTTTCTGGGAGCCGGCTGTTGGGCATCTGCCGGTCCTTCCCTACCTCATTCACACTGTCTGACTACGGTCACTGCTGACTCGGTGCTCCGGGCAGGAGTTCTCACTCTCCCCAACCCTTCCTTCCCCATCTTCCTGGAAGGTACCCCTCCACACACCCCCACCCCCGTCCCCGCCAAATGCCCCGCCTCTGTGTAGTTCATCGTGGTTTATCTTGGCCACTGTGCAAAAGCAGAAGTGACGTGGTCCCTTCTAGGTCTCCGGCCTCCGAGCCTCTCCTCCCCTTCTCTGGTGAACTGAGATGGGGCTGCCTTGGAAGCCCCCTGGAGAAGACAGGGGCGGTCCCTGCGGGTTCCCCTCCCTGTGAACCTGGACACGCGCACAGGGACCTAGAGGCAGCGGTCCCGGTGCTCTGCGCTTAGCGGTCACACGGTGCACTAGCTTTGTCCCCAGGGCAGGTGACTTTCCCTCCTGGACATGCTGGCACTCTCTCCCTGCCCCAGTGAGCAGGCCCCACTGCCTGCCTGCCGTCCCTGGCTTCAGTTCTGTTGTGTCTTTTCCCCTTGGCTCCTGACCTCCACCAAACACCCACTTCTTCCTTTATTTATTTGAAAACGAAAAAGAGAGAATGAAAGAAAGTGAGAGAGAGCAAGAAAGATCTCCTATCCTTTGGTTCACTCCCTCAATGACTGCAACAGCCAGACGGCCTATTGATTAAAGTCACGTATGTGGGTGGAAGGAATCCAGCCACGTGAGCCATCGCTGACGCCCCGCCAGCACCCCCGCCCCACTCCATGGGTATCAGCAGGAAGCAGGAAGTGAGAGCAGAACTGGGAAGAATCCAGACACTCAACATGGGACTCAGGCACCCCAAGATGGGTTAACCCCTGTGCCAAATACCAGCACGTTACCTCAGCTTTTCATTTCAACTATTTTTTTTAATGAGATATTTTCTCACTGAATAGCCTAGGCCCCCATCAGCAGTCTGGAACCCTGATTCCCACATCTGTGTGATCTTTACTGGGTTCCTGGGCGGAAGGACAAGGATGCAGAATCCAGAATTCAGCATTTGGAACCCACTTGGGCACAACCAGGTCAGAGCAAGAGGCTTTGCTTGGAAAGCCACGGGGGCATGACCTGTGTTCTCAGGGTGTGTGTGCCAGAGCCCTTTGGCGCTGGTCTGGAGGAGGGGTGGTCTGGCAACACCGAGCAGGCCTTAGATACCATAATCATGAGCTTTCATTCCAGCGTCCATCAGCCGACAGTCACAGCTGATGTGTGCGCTGAGCAAAGGAGTGCGTGGTGTCCCAGTCCACATCTGGGCATAGATGCTGAGAGTTTTATTAGACTAACACCTGAGCGGGAGGGGGGTGCTGGGGCACGCAGCCGAGCATCACAACACCACACAAGCCTACCAGTCCCCCTGCAGCCCTGGCAGCCCCACTGAAGGACCTGGCTTAGGGCGGCAAGGGGTCAGGCCTGGGTACTGCGGCCTTGCACAGCTCCTTGGCTGGGGGCCTGTCCAAGAGAGCATGACCTCAGCTGCCACCATGTTGCATAATTCTTGGCCAGAGAATGTTGTCCAGAGGAGCCTGACCTTGGCTGCCACCATCTTGCGCAGTCCCTGGCTGAGGTCCACCCAAGAAGAATGTGAAGTTGGCTGAGAAGCTGGGACTCACCCTAAAAGAGTGGACATCTGGAGGCGGCCCGCTGACCCGTGTTCCTGCCACTGGGCACCGTGTCCTTTGTTGGTGGGATCTGAAGTAGCTTGGGCTTCTAGCCTGGGTGCAGGACAGCCCTCTGATCTCACGCAGAATCTCTGCTCACCCAGGAACCTCTGCCCCACGCACGCAGCTATCTGGATTCTGCATGGAGTCACATGTGTCTGAGAAAAGGATCTGTTTAGTCTCAAAGCCTTGCAGTGGGTTTCTCAGTAGGGAAAGGCCCAGCGTGGGGCTCATGGTGGCACAGGCCCAGCGTGGGGCTCATGGTGGCACAGGCCCAGCGTGGGGCTCATGGTGGCACAGGCCCTGCGTGGGGCTCACTGGCACAGGCCCAGCATGGGGCTCACTGGCATAGGCCCTGCACGGGACTCATGGTGGCACAGGCCCAGTGTGGGGCTCATGGTGGCACAGGCCCTGCGTGGGGCTCACTGGCACAGGCCCAGCATGGGGCTCACTGGCATAGGCCCTGCACGGGACTCATGGTGGCACAGGCCCAGTGTGGGGCTCATGGTGGCACAGGCCCAGCGTGGGGCTCATGGTGGCACAGGCCCTGCGTGGGGCTCACTGGCACAGGCCCAGCGTGGGGCTCATGGTGGCACAGGCCCAGTGTGGGGCTCATGGTGGCACAGGCCCAGCGTGGGGCTCACTGGCACAGGCCCTGCGTGGGGCTCATGGTGGCACAGGCCCAGTGTGGGGCTCATGGTGGCACAGGCCCAGCGTGGGGCTCATGGTGGCACAGGCCCAGCGTGGGGCTCATGGTGGCACAGGCCCAGTGTGGGGCTCATGGTGGCACAGGCCCAGCGTGGGCTCAGGTGGCACAGGCCTGCGTGGGGCTCACTGGCACAGGCCCAGCGTGGGGCTCATGGTGGCACAGGCCCAGCGTGGGGCTCATGGTGGCACAGGCCCTGCGTGGGGCTCACTGGCACAGGCCCTGCGTGGGGCTCATGGTGGCACAGGCCCAGCGTGGGGCTCATGGTGGCACAGGCCCAGCATGGGACTCATGGTGGCACAGGCCCAGCATGGGACTCATGGTGGCACAGGCCAGCATGGACTCATGGTGGCACAGGCCCGCATGGACTCATGGTGGCACAGGCCCAGTGTGGGGCTCATGGTGGCACAGGCCCAGTGTGGGGCTCATGGTGGCACAGGCCCAGCATGGGACTCATGGTGGCACAGGCCCAGTGTGGGGCTCATGGTGGCACAGGCCCAGCATGGGACTCATGGTGGCACAGGCCCAGCGTGGGGCTCATGGTGGCACAGGCCCAGCGTGGGGCTCATGGTGGCACAGGCCCAGTGTGGGGCTCATGGTAGCATAGGCCCAGCGTGGGGCTCACTGGCACAGGCCCTGCATGGGGCTGCTGATGTGTTTCTGGGCCCTGGGAATGTGATGCACTGGGGTTCCAAGGGCTGTCCCCTTCCTCAAAAGCAGGGCTGGGGAGTAGGAGGGGAAGGGTGCATGCCAACATCCCATTGGCAACTCCTGCCCTCCCAGGGACCAACGAGGAAGTGGGTCTTCAGTGCCTTCCCTCCCTGCAACCTCCAGCAAGGAGCAGGATTTAGCAAGCGATAAATCACCGTTTTTGTTAATGTGCACAGTTGAGAAACAGGGCTTCTCCCTTGTGAGAACACCTGCTGGGTGTGGAAAAGCAGGCCGAGAACAGATGGAAAACATGCAAACTTCCCAGGCCCCCTCCCTCCACCAGGCACCTCCTCCCCAGGGTCAGTTCCTCCCCACTCTTCCCACCCGGGGGCCCAGCCCCTCCTGGAGCTGGTGTCTGCTGATCTCACTTCCTCTCCATATGCACCTGACACTCCCCTCCCTTCCCATCCTCCCAGCTTCTTCCTTTTCTCCAAGGTACCGCTCTCTACCTCCTCTGTCCAGCGTGATGGGACTGACCCCTCCCTATTCAGACGTGCTCCCTGTCTGCGTCTGGGGACGCTGTCAGGAACAATCTGCTCTGTCCCTCACAGGCACTCCGGTGCAGCCGTGTGACAGGGGCTCAGCATGTCACATGTCCCGGCCTGGGCTTCCAGTGTCTTGGATGGAAACGGGTTCTGTGGTTTGTGGCACGGACAACATCCCCAAGTACCGAAGGTGCCCTACAGCATGGGGAGGCATCCTAAATGTACTCTTCCTTCCAGAAAAAGTTCATTTTCCATTTGAGAGATAGAGTGGAGCAGATGGCGAAAGACACACACACACACATACACAGTGAGCTCTTTGCTTAATTCTCCAAACACCTCCAATGGTGGGGCTGATGCGGGCTGAAGCTAGGGGCCTGGAAACTCCATCTGGGTCCCCCACATGAACCATATCATACAGATACAGGGTCTGATCCGGAGGACGCTGCAGCCAGGATTAGAACCTGGGCCCGGATGTACAGTATCATCCCAACCAGAAGCATAGCTGCCAGACCCCTCTCCCACCCTTGCCTCTGGCTTTGAGGCGCTTAGAGCCGTTGTCATTCCTGCCCAACCCCCAGGCCTGATTCTCCCATTCCCAGAGGGCTCTGACACCTGCCACCAGTTCCCTTTGCCCACGTGTGCTGCTCTGGGAGCTTCTGGGTGATCTGCAGCCCACAGATTCCAACGGAGGTCCAGGTCACAGGTTTTCGCCTGAGCCCTCATGTTCCTCCCGGGATCTGCACCGATGGCATTGCCTCTCACCTGCCCGCCCTGCTGCCAGGGGTACGTTCTTCTCCATCTCCCTAGTCACCAGCCTAGTTACTGGGTATCATAGGCTGAAAGCTGCAGCCCGCCCGCCCCTCCAGTGCCTGGTGCCCCCAGGGGCTGTGGGACAGGTGTTGTGGCCCACAGGCTTGAGAGTCATCCCTGTCCACCCACACGGTGCCTCTGGGGGAGCCCTCCAACCTCTGGCACTTGCTCTCATCTTTCTAATCTTTATTTCATCCTCATGTTTTAACCATTGCATGGCTCGTGCACACGTAATACCTTCCTTCAACCCATCATCAGTGGCTTCTCCTGGGGCTGCCTTGCCCATCCCAGACACGCTTCTATTGGACCATTTCATATTCATCATTACAATACAGTCTGCATGGCCACTCCCACCACCATGGGGCAGAAACCATTTGCTTGATGGTCACAGATGAGCATTCATTTGTTACCCCCCAAAACCCAGATTAAAATGTAATCCATCCATTGGCACTGTGGCATAGCAAACTAGGCTTCCGCTTGCAGTACCACTATCCCATTTGGGCACCAGTTCAAGTCCTGCTTACTCTACTTCCAATCCAGCTCCCTGCTAATGGCCTGAGAAAACAGTAGAATTACTACTCAGCTTGCTTAGGTCCTTGCACCCATGTGGCAGACCCAGAAGAAACTCCTAGTTCCAGGCTTTGGATCCGCTCAGCTCCGTCTGATTGGGACCATTTGGGGAGTGAACCTTCTCTCTGTAACTCTGCCTTTCAAATAAAATTACAATCTTTTTTAAAAAGGTAGTTTTTTTTTGGTTTTTGTTTGTTTGTTTGTTTTTTTAAGAAGCATACTCCTGTCTGGAAACTGTTAAGACAATAGAAGCCTAATCTAATGAGGCATTTGGAGGTGGGGCTTTGGAGGTGGGGCTTTTTCCAGCACCTCCTGGATTCCACAGGTCTGTGGCTTTTGAAGGAGAGAGGAGACCTGAGCTAGGATGCTTGCTCTATTACATCACGGGAGGCCCTGAGCCGTGTGATGCTCCCACTAGACGGAAGAATTCTGCCCAATCTGAAAATTCCCAGCCCTCAACACCGTAAGCCGGACAAGTCTTCCATCCTTATGAACCGCCCAGCCTGCAGTATTCCTTGAGAGTGACAGGAAAACGGGCTGAGACGGCAGTCTACCAGGAACACGAAGTCCACGTGTCTCACACCAACCAGAGAATTTTGCGTGGATCACAGCACCTTACTGCATCAGCTCTCACTTTCTGGATCGTTAGTGGAGCCACAGGGTTGGCACTGACATCGAACCCAAGCTGCCAGCTGGTTCATTCTGCACAGAGAGATACCTGTTGTTCATGGGCCAGAGAGTAACCAGTGAGATGGGAGAGGAGGAGGCCCCAGATGGACCTTTAGCAAAAAGAGGCCTGACTGAGTGGTGGAGTTGAGCCTGAGCGAGCTTTCCGGGAGTTTCCTGGAGCCTCCAAGTGGGGATTAACTTCTTCCCAGTCATCCTGCATCCTGGGATCTCCTCCTTCTTGGCCTTGGCAGAGCCACGGCTGCATCCTGGGAAAGCGGATACATCCTTCCAGCTTTCCTTATTCCTCCCTAACTCCCCGCCCAGTTGCCCCAGTTTTCACGGGTTGGTGGGTCACTCCATCAGATGCTAATGAGTGGGGGAGACGGTGACGAGGAGGACATTGCTTACGGGATCTGAAAAATGGGAATGGCTCTTTTTTTTAAAAATTTTATTTTTTTAGGATTCACTTATTTTTAGTTGAAATACAGATTTTACAGAGAGAGGAGAAGAAGACAGACAGACAGACAGATGTTTCATCTGTTGGCTCATTCCCCAAATGACTGCTACAGCTGGAACTGGGCTGGTTTGAAGCCAGGAGCCAGGAGCTTCTTCTGTGTCTCCCATGTGGGTGCAGGAGCCCAAGCACCTGGGCCAACTTCTGCTGCTTTCCCGGGTCACTCTCAGGAAGCCGGATGGGAAGTAGAACAGTGAGATATGGGGTGCCAGCAGCATGGGCTGAGGTTTAACATGCCTCGCCATGGCGTCGGCCCTGGCTGATGATATTAACAAGAGTAGATTCATTGTCAAGTGGAACAGCATGTCAATCTGAGCAGACTGAAAATTGATGGGTGAATTCTAAGCCAGCCATGTCAGAGGCTACAAATTTCTCAGATCTCCTGATTTAAAAACAAAACATCAACAACAATAAAAAAAAAAAAAGCAAGCAAGCAAACCCACAGTGAAAACTGCCACACAGAATCTAGAAAACACATCTTAATGCAGATATCAGAGGAACGGTGTTGGTGAAGACAGCAGATGACGGAAATGTATAAAGTCAATTCCCCGTGAGGACAACAAACACATCGGCAGCACACTGCTTGGCTCCGGAAGGGAACCACGCTTCATCAGGCAAACCCCGCAGAAGTCTTCCTAAGAGCTGCGGGGCTGGCGTTTCTCCAAGCGTCTCTCCCACTCTCCAGCCCAACAGCCCGAGGGCTCAGGAAGCAAGAAGGAAAGCTGTGGCTGTTGTGCTTGGCTGCCTGGTGGACCCCTGCGGGCCCATCTCTGAGGCTTGCCTGGTGGCAGCGGAAGCCAAGTGCTACAGCAGATGCTTGGGGCGGAGGGCAGGGGGAGAGGGATGCTTGTTCAAAACATCTAGAGGAAAGTATCGTAGTCACTGCTGCCCCAGGGTCCCCAAAATGAACTAAATAAAATCATCCAAAGCCATAAAAATAAAGGTTAAGAAATGTGATTTTTTTATATTAAGGGTATATTGTATATATATATAGAGAGAGCATATATATTATATATTGTATATATATTATTATAACTATAGTATATCATATAATTATATATTATATATATAGTATATATATATATAAGATTTGTTTATTTTAATTGGAAAGGCAGATCTTAAAGAGGGAATGAAGAATAAGGAGAATATTTTCCGTATGTTGATTCACTCCCCAAATGGCTGCTACGGCCAGAGCTGGACTGGTCCAAAGCCAGGAGTTTCTTCTGGGTCGCCCATGCAGGTGCAGCATCCCAAGGACTTGGACCAACCTCCACTGCTTTTCCCAGAAGCAGGGAGCTGGATGGGAAGTGGAGCAGCTGGAACACACACCAGTGTTCCTATGGGATGCCAGTGCTTGGAGATGGAGGATTAGCCAGCTGAGCCAACACATCGGCCCCTGCGGCATATATTCCTGTACACACCAAGGATGCGTCCATCCTCCAGAAAAGGCCCAAGTTTCCACATTCAGTTGGTTTTTGGTATCTACTTTAACAGAATGTGGAAGCTGGGGCATAGTCCCGAGCTGTGGGACTGAGTCACGTGACAAAGACTTCATGAATTTTTTTTTTCAGAAAAGTCTCTGAACAGGTAAAGAGCAGACACTACAACAGGCTGTAACAATAATCCTGGACAAGAGAGAAAAATCCGATTTCTAGAGTTGAGGCAGTATAATACAACACGTCTGGTTTTTAATGAAACATTATTAAGCAGTAAACAGGGAAAAGCAACCAACAGAACAGCCTCTAGGGGGCGCTTGCATGCTGGACTTTCTAGATGAGATTTTAAATAAGCCGCTTGAAATATGTAAATATGTCTCATGAACTCAAGAAAACCGTGTCCCAAGAATCCAAGAGAATGGTGTCTGGTCAAATCTAGAACATCAGTAAACGGAGAGAAATGATAGAGGAACCAAACCAGAACGTAAGTGTTGTAAAATGCAGTAACTGAACTGAAAATGCCAGCACAGGAACTGAGAAACGGATTGGAGCTGGCAGAAGAAAGGGTTAGCAGCTCTGAAGAGCTAACTCAATATCCAGTTTAAGGAACAAAAAAACAAGATCATTTTAAAAAAGACTTTATTTTTATTTGAAAGTGTTGAAAGAGAGAAGGAGAGACAGAGAGGAACCCTCTGCCTGCTGTTCCACGTGGCAGCTCCGCTCTGTGGCCAGGAGCCAGGAGCCAGGGGCCAGAGGAGTGATATATTCAAAGTCCATTTTTGAAAGAAAAGCAAAAGAAAACTCAACCAAGAATTCAACAAACTACCCTTCAAAAACAAGGAAGCAATCAGAACACTTTAGATACAAATTGAAACAGCTAATTGCTCACAGATTTATCTTGTAAAATGTTACAGTGAAATCCTTCAGGTTAAAATGAAAGAACAAGGGCCTGGCCCAGTGGCCTAGTGGTTTAAGTCCTCGCCTTGCACGTGCCAGCATCCCATATGGGCACCCGTCTCCCATCCAGCTCCCTGCTTGTGGCCTGGGAAGGCAGTTAAGGACAGCCCAAGGCCTTGGGACCCTGCACTCCTATGGGAGACCCGGAAGAGCTCCTGGCTGCTGGCTTCGGATCGGCTCAGTTCCGGCTGATGCGCTCACTTGGGGAGTGAGTCATTGGATGGAAGATCTTCCTCTCTGTCTCTCCTCCTCTCTATACATCTGCCTTTCCAATAAAAATAAATAAATTTTTAAAAAAAATACAATTTAAAAGACAATTGGATCCAACAGTAAATATATGTTGAAAGACCCCCGATATACAGAGTGGCCATTGGTAATTAAGAACGTGTGGGGGAGCAGTGACACACAGCAAAGTTTTGGAGTGGTCAGTTGGCAAGGTGGTCTAGATGCTACTTGGGATGCCTCTATCAGAGTGCCCAGGGGTGAGTTCTCCACCCCGAATTCCAGCTTCCTGCTGATGCGTACGTTAGGAGCTGGACATGACTCGGGTAGCTGGGTCCCAGATACCCACAGAGCAGAAACAGCTTGCATTGGGTTCCTGGCTGCAGCCTGGCCCAGTGTTGGCTGGTGTGGGCTTTTAGGGGAGTGAGCCAGTGAATGGAAGATCTCTCTTTGTCTGCCTGCCTGCCTGCCTCAGTCTTGCTGCCTTTCAAACAAAATGAAAATAAAAGATGAAAAATTTGTATGGAGAATCGGTATCAAGCTGATAGGAATCTAAGCTAGATAGTTACAAAACAACCCAAAAATATACAGTAAAAGGAAAAACAAAAGGCAATAGTTGAGTCACACATATAAGGTATGTCACACTTAGGAAAACAAAGGCAGCGGTAAATTGTTCCATGTCAGTAATGACTTTACATGTGAAAGGATTTTAAAACATCCCGTGAAAAGGCAGGATCATGCAGGGTGGATTTGGGAAACCACGTGATCCACAGTCACTCCTCACACCTGCATTATGTCCCCAGTAAATCCATCGTATGTTGAAAAGGCAATGAAGACACGCGGCCTACCAAGCACACAGCTTTGCTTAGCCCACCTCACCCGTGCTTGGAACATTTACATCTGCCTGCAAGTGGGCAAATATAGAGCATAAAGCTCAGCTAAGCCTGGAGTCTCTTATGTCGTTTACTGGCAACTGTAGTAAAAGTGAAAAACAGATTCGCTGGGTGGGTTAGCTTTTGCATCATAATGAACTTGTAAAACTGTAAACCAAACCATTGCAAGTTGGGGACAATCTGTATGCAATGTAAGGAGACCTACTTTGGGTTTGAAAGACACTAATATAGTGCTAGTGAAGGGATAGGAGAAGATACTGCTTGATACAAGCAGTCTAGAGACTTAGAGTAACTAAATTAAAGCCAGGCAAAATAGACTTCAAAACAAAAATTGTTACAAGAGAGAAACTGCAATATGCAATGATTCCATCAGGATGAAATAACAACTGTAAGTATATATTTATCCAATATCAGAGCCCCCACGTCCACAAAGCAAAAACAAGTAGGGAAGCACAAGCTACGACCCTAAGGATCGGAAGCTTCAGCAAACCATTTTCAATAATGGAGTCTGTAGACAGAGGTCACCAGGAAACAGAGGATCCACGCAACAGTATACACCAACCAGACCTAACAGGAGTCGACAGCACACTCTGCAACAACAGTGCCCATGGACCACACTCCAGCTGGACCTAACAGACGTCGACAGAGCACTCAGCAACAGTGGTCAAGGACCACACTCCAGCTGGACCTAACAGACATCGACAGAGCACTCCCAACAGTGCCCGAGGACCACACTCCAGCTGGACCTAACAGACATCGACGGAGCACTCAGCAACAGGGCCCGAGGAACACACTCCAGCTGGACCTAACAGACATCGACGGAGCACTCAGCAACAGGGCCCGAGGACCACACTCCAGCTGGACCTAACAGGCGACGATGGAGCACCCTGCTATCATGCCCGCGGAGGACACTCCAGACCGACTATGTGCCAGGCGGTGAACCAGTCCAGGAGAGAGACCTCAGGGATTTCTGCTCTCATCACTTAGAAGGCAATGGCATACCTCTCTAGCTCAAGCAATTAGTCAAATGAATGGCTCACATTGGTGAGGACCAAGTACAATTTCTATCCACAGATGACATGATCTCATATGTAAAAAAGTTAAAAGACTCCATGAAAAAGACCACTGGAGCTAGCAAATCAAGAACGAAGCAACTAGTTTGATGGGGTACAAGATCAATATACCAAAATCAATGGTTGTTTTATAATGAGCCATCTGAAAATGGTTTCTGAAAACAATTGCATTTTCTCCACAGCATATGAGTAATATATGTGAGAACAAACCTTATAAAATGACAAAATGTATATTCTGAAATACATTGTTTAAATAAATTAAAGAGCATCTGAATAAACAGAAAAAACACCTGTAGCCTATAGGGGAGACCTGGACTGACTGGCTTCTGGCTTTGGTTTTAGCCCTGGTCAATGTGGACATCTGAAGAATGAAGTAGATGGTGGGAATTCTCTCTCTCTCGGTCCTACCTCTATGCTTCCAACACAAATTTAAATTGATAATTTAAAAATGAATGGAAAATTTGGGAAGGCAACAGAATAGGATCTCTGGAGGTAAAATAAATACAATGATTGAACATTAATGCACTTGAAGATAAACGGGTGGGCTCAGCGTGGCAGCCTAGCGGCTAAAGTCCTTGCCTTGAACGCGCCCCAGGATCCCATATGGGCTCTGGTTCTAATCCCAACAGCCCTGTTTCCCATCCAGTTCCCTGTTTGTAGCCTGGGAAAGCAGTCGAGGACAGCCCAAAGCCTTGGGACCCTGCACCCACGTGGGAGACCCGGAGGAAGCTCTTGGCTGCTGGCTTCGGATCTGCTTAGCACCGGCCATTGCAGCCACTTGGGGAGTGAATCAGTGGATGGAAGTTCTTCCTCTCTATCTCTCTGTATATCTCATTTTCCAGTAAAAATACATAAATCTTTAAATTGGCAAACTAGATACATCTGAATGAGAAGTTTGGAAGAATGCAGCAGAGAGAAACAAAGAGGAGAAAAATGTGAGATTTAGACATTTATTGAAAAGACCTAATAAAAATCTAATTTGTTTTACTAAAGGGGACAGCTAGAAGTAGTAAGACATCAAATAATTTCCCAGCATTGAGGGAAGACAACAATTTTCAAATGCAAGAGACCCAACCAATTCTTGGTGGAATTTAAACAAATCCCAACTAAGGCACGTTGCAGTTTAGCTGAAGACCACTACAGATGGAGAGATAGAAACAACCAGAAGGCAAGAACAGAGAAGAGGACACATGGGGAAAATTCTACAAAGGATCCTATTTCTATGAACAACCCCCTTTTAAACAGCAACATTTAACATCAAACAGAGGAACCCTAACTTCAAAGGGAGGAGAGAAAATAGGTCCACCTGGATGCTTTCTAGACATGAAACAAAGACTTCAGACAAGAACTGTGAGGCCTGAGGACCACGGCCAACACACTTTCCAATACTGCAAGGAAGGAAGGAAGATGGCCTGGCAGAGAGTGCCGACTGAAGAGGAATCTCGAGACATCCATGGTGCCAGGCGAGGAGACAGCTCCCAGGCACGCCCGTCCTGATTCCCAGAGTCTGTGACCATGTCGCCTTTGCAGATGAGATGACGTCAGCCACATCTGTCCCTCTGTATCTGAAGGATGCTGGGTCTCCAGAGACAGAGTCTGGAGCTAGGTTAGAAGTGGAGCAGCCAAGACTTCAGCTGGCACCCACAGGGCATGCTGGTGTCACAGGGAGTGGCTTATTCCATCGTGCCCCAACTCTGGCCTTTTGACTCACGTCTGAGCCCTGCTACAGGGGGTTACCACAGTCTCTAAGAGCCCAGGAAGTCACCAAGCCAGTGCCCTAAAATGCTGATGGGACCCTGGCCAGGCTGTAGCACCTGGAGGTGTGTGGGTTCAGAAGGGGTCAGATGCAGGCCGTGAGGATAAATATGAGCGTGATTTATTCCTTCCTTCGAAACAAAACTGCCACATCTCTCAGTCTTCCACCCTTCAGAGTATGCAGCAGTAAGCCATTCACATATGTTTTGTTGGAATATGAACCGGATGCGGGGAATTCAGTGTGTAACTGAAGAATTGCTACAATTTGAATTATGTAGAAAGTTGAGGATCTAATATGAGATTATAGTATGAAACCCACAATATTTCAAAAATCTGAAAATGTGGGATGCCTATATGACATCCAAGTAAGAAAATCCCACTCCAAGAAACTTTGCTTCATGCACAAAATTATTCAAAATTTTGTACAGAATTGGGCCCGGCGCGGTGGCGCAGTGGTTAAGGTCCTCGCCTTGCACACCCGGGATCCCATATGGGCGCCGGTTCTAATCCCGGCAGCCCCACTTCCCTTCCAGCTCCCAGCCTGCGGCCCAGGAAAGCAGTCGAGGACGGCCCAAAGCCTTGGGACCCTGCACCCACGTGGGAGACCCGGAAGAGGCTCCTGGCTTCGGCTCGGCATAGCATCGGCCGTTGCGCTCACTTGAGGAGTGAGTCATTGGACGGAAGATCTTCCTCTCTGTCTCTCCTCTCTGTATATCTGCCTTTCCAATAAAAAAAATAATAAAAATAAATCTTTTAAAAAAAATTTTGTACAGAATTATCCCTAGGCTGACTACCTAAAAGACATGAATGAGTTGCTTATTTTCAGATTTGGTTCTATTCCTAAGATATCTCGTTATAGCTAAGTAAATATCCCCCAGGACATCCTGTCCTGCATGCTGCAGCTAAGTCCCCCGTCTCAGGGGAGGCCCCACAGCTGTGACCACAGTGGGCCCATGGAGTAGCAGCCTCAGAGCAGTTGCAGGTTTGGATGCTGACCTAAAGGTGACACTCCGCTTTAAAGGTCTGTCCACAGGCAAAAGATGGCTCCTTTCTCTACACCCTACTCACCTCCCTCCTCCAACCTCCTCCTTCTCCAGCACTGCCTTTGGGCTTGTTCCTCTTCCCACCCCAGAATCCAGCTCACATCCTGCAGGGCACCTGAGTCCCCCGGCTAAGATGACTGTCGGGGAGGCTGAGGTTCGAGCTGGAGGGTTGGACTGCTCTGGGATGGGAACGACCAAGGCCCCAATCCACATGAAAGGGCCAACCTGGCAGTGCAGTGAGTTAAGCCACTGCCTAGGACTGACATCCGTATGTGAGCGAGTTCAGGCTGCTCTACTTCCAAGCCAGCTCCCTGCTAATGCACCTGGGAAGGGAGCAGAGGATGGCCCAATGACTTGGGCCCCCCTGGAGTTCCTGGTTCCAGCTTCAGCTTGGCCCAGCCTGGCTACTGGGGACATTTGAGGCATGAAGCAGCAAATGGAAGATCTCTCTCTCTCTCTCTCTCTCTCTCTCTCTCTCTCTCTGCTGCACCACACAGTGGAAGCTGTGGGAATGCAGAGTGAGATCTGGCCATGGCTCCTGTTCTATCACTCTTAACCCCGGTAACGGTTGGCCAACTCCTTAAACATTTCAGACCGCTTCTCCATGCATCAAACTTGAGATAATAATTCCTGACTGACCCATTCCAGCCGGGCAACGACTGGAAGGTTGGGATGGGAAAATTCTTGGCACACTGCTATACACCACACAAGGTCAAGGGGAAGAAGTCAGTGCATGGGATAGGTACTCCATGGCTCACCATGAGCAGGAACTGGCTGGCTCTACCAGTCTCCTGCCACCCTGCTAACTCTGGGAGGAGCCTGCCTGGCTCCTTCCTTCCCCAGGTCTGTGGCCTGAGGAAGCTATATTCTCATGGCTTGAATGCAATTGTATGTTTTCACTGACCAACATAATTCCTGAATTGTACTGCTGGTCACAACGGGCTGCTCCGGGGCCCTTTCAGTGGGCTTTGAGTCATGCGATCTGGGCAACACTCCTGTGCCTCCTCCACACTGCTGCTCTGTGTCCACTTTGCATGTGTCACCAGGCAGGCTCTAGGCGGGGACGAGATGGGGCATGAAGGGCAGGGCTCCCCGGGAGGGCTCTAAGCGTGGACGGGATGGGGCATGAAGGGCAGGGGGTAACTTTAAAGTATATGAGCATGACACATTATCCTCAGCAAATTACAGGCGTGTTGCTTCCTTTACCAAGGTTCTTGAACAGGCCAGAGGAGCCACCAGGCCAGAGTTTTTTAGAATCTGTAACAACAGTGAGTGATGGGAGGCCCTATGGGGACAGGGGCTGTGCTGACCCTCTGTCAGCAGGTGGGCTTTTCCACACCCATCAGGCGCACGCAGCTCCTTAAAAGAGGTGGCTCCTCACAGAGTGTGCCTCCATGACTCGTGCCAGGGGCCACCCCTGCTGACATGGCCCAGTCACCTCTGGGGACGGTCTAGCTCTTGCCTCACCTTCCTGACAGGGGCTTGTCATTTCCCTGCGTTCAGCCTGTCTGCCCTGGACAGCTCAGGGCTGGCCTTGGATGTGGGTGCTGCTCTCTGCTGCCCCCAGCTGGTCAATCTGTGCTTGCCAGGGCAGCCTGAGCTCTGCATGGGAATCAGGAGGTGGGGTGGCATGTGGTGGCTCTGCAGGCTGTGGTCTTTGAGAGAAAACAGTAACCTCCGTATGGTTCTGTCACTCCAGCAGCCTTGCTCACAAGCCACTGAGCGAATGATGGGCAGTGGGGACTTGGAGCAGCTGTGGAGAGAGGCTGTAGTATGAGAGCTCTCTAAGCAACACCCGGTGGAAGTAAGACAGACCACCATGCCCTGAGGTCACCTAGGTCATCGAGGGACACCTCGATGCCTGCATAACCCTTTCAGGTAAAGCAGTGACCCAGAGCCTTGCATTGTGGCATAGTGGGTTAAGCCACTGCCTATGATGCCCACATTCCGTATGAGAAAGCCAGTTCGTGTCTGCTTGCCCCATTCCAATCCAGCTCCCTGCTAATGCACCCGGGAAAGCAGTGGGTGATGGCCTGTCCCCTGCATAGGAGACATGGGCGGAGTTCCAGGTTCTTGTCACCTGCCTCCTGGTCTGGGCTGGCCACTGTGGTCCAGCAGATGGAAGGTCTCCCTCTGTGTCAATCTGCTTTTCAAATAAAGCAAATACTCAAAAAAAAGAAAGCCCTTTTAAAAGGGGTTGTGGGGGGAAGCAAACTGGCATCATCCTGCAGCTCCTCCGGGGACAGTCTGGGGGTGGACACGGAAGCCATGTCCGTGTCCACGGGGAGGCTATTCTCGGGTCACTGAGTCACACGTGCTCTTAAGAGGAAGTCAAATCAGTCCGCACATGCCACTTCCTGAGGTTCCCGGTGGCCACGGCGCAGATGAAACACAACTTCATCTTGGGGCATGTGGGTGCAGTTCCTCTTCTGGAACAGGCCTCTGCGGTCACTTCTGGCTTGCAACCCCAGCTCAGCCTGGGAGGAGCGTGGCTGGCCGGCTGGAGCCAGCATGAATCAGTGAACGTGTCTCCGGCTTCTTTTTTCTCTCCCTAGCCTGGACACAGGAACACTGCGAGGAAACACGCTCTGGATATCATTATTTGTCAACTCTGACTTTCCACATTTCAAGCCTCATTGTCAGAGTTCAAGTTCCCCCTGCCTCTGAACAGCCCATGGCACTTCCCCTCCTTGAGTCTCTTTTCCCTTTGTAAAGGTGGGAACTGGGCTAGGTAGCTTCCTGGGGGACCTCACTAGGCCCACAAGGCTATGACTGGGTCAGCAGGAATAATTACATGGAGCCAATGGTGTAGGGAACAGGTGGCTTGGAGGATGCAATGTCATCAAGTTCAACCCCAAGTGCAGCTTTAGCTTCCCTGAAAGCAATCACGGATCTGCCCATCGATGCCCAGGTGACCGAGCTCAGGGAAGGGGGCGGCATCTTGTGGCTGGGCTGGTGGTGGTGGTGCTGTGCCTCCTTCGGGCTCTAGTGGCAGAGGACATCCGGAAGGAGTCTCGCCAGGGGGACCCAGGAAGTTACAGAAGGTACGTGGCATTTGTGGCTCCTGAGGGATGAATTTACATCTTCTAACCTGCCTTTGGCAGCTCCGTGAACTTGGTCTGGTCAGTGGCCTGGGCTTTCTCATTTCTTTCCTTTTTTTTAGTGTATAGATTTTATTTTGATACTTTTTACATATTTGATTAGGACGCCAAGGGTCAAGGGCTTTAGGAAAGTGGGTGAGACCACTGTTTTGACATTCTTTTTTTCTTCCTGTATCTCAGGGAAGGGGAGAGGCCACACCCAGCCTCACAACCATCCCAGGGTCTCCATTGTGGGGCATGCTCTGAGGGTCCTGCTCAAGTGTTTTCGATAGTTCAACAGTTCTGTATTGTTGCCAATCTTGCCACTCCATTAATGATGAAATCTCTCCAGAGTCCACTGGCTGACATAGTCCACCTTAGAGTCTCCATTTGTCCAGGTATTCGCTGCCAACTCTTGGCAGGGGTAGTTCATTGATTCATTTTGTCCTCCATCCTCTATAATGGTACCAGGTGTCCTCTGCAGGCTCCAAAGTACTGCCATATGCTCCATGTGCATCTGGATATACTGTCCACTGCTCTGTCTAAGCCACTAAGGCACAGCTCTGTCACAGGCATTCCACGGTCAGACCATGGAAGCTGCAATTTACCCCATGGTTGGGGTTCTGAGCCCAGCAGTTCAGTTGGGGGGGATCCCCAAAGAAACTTCATCTAAATGATCCCAGATCTGACTCTTGTATGTGCTTGCCAGTTCAGGGTCTGGCACAGTCTGTCGCCCAAATTGGCCCACACGCACGCTGTTAGTTGCAATTCCTGGGTCAGTTGTCTCCAGCTCTGTCTTCTACACAAACGAGTGGGTGTTGCAGTCCAACCTGATCCTGCCCACTGCACACTCAGCCCCCACACGAACCAGTGGGATCTGAAGCCTACTTGCAGCGACCCACAATAACCCCCACCAGGCCTGCCTCCTGCCCTGGTTCCAGTATGTACAGTAGACTGGTCCAGTCTGTCCCACATCTCATTCAGCTCTCATATGTGTCAATGGGCATTGAAGCCTAGTTCAACCCAACCAGCCCCACTATCCAGCTCACACATGTGCTGGCGGGTGCCACTCTCTGACTAGCCATGCCTGTTCCAGTCCTGGTTCTCATGCTCACCAGTCGGAGTGGCAACCCAAGAGGGAGGTGCCCACTGTTTCCCTACTGGGCTCACTCCCACTCCTTGATCTTGCACTCTCCAAACAGTACTGCAATTTAGCTCAACAGAATTTTCCCCTATGCCAGCATCTGCTAGTTGGTGCTGTGGCAAAGCCCAACCAACCCTCACCCATTCTGGCTTATGCATATACCAGTAGGTACAGTCCGCCCAACCTGGCTTGTCCCCCATTCAGCTTACATGTAGGCCAACAGGTATTGTAGCCCTGCCCAATCTGGTCTGTCCCCAGTCCTAGTTCTCATGCCCCCCAGTGGGAATAGTGGCCCAGAAGCGGATCTCCCTGCAGTCCCCCATCCCCCCACGGATTCACCTGGGTCTCACGTGTGCTATGGCCCAGTCTGGCATGACCTGCCTCAGCTCGGCATTTGCCAGTGGATGCTGGAGCCTGGCCTGGACTGGCTTGCTCCCAGTTCCAGCTCATACCGATGGGGACTACAGCCTAGCCAGCCCAGCCAGCCCCCAGTCCTGGCCCTAGTGTGAACTGGCTGCTATTACACACCATTCTGGCTCTTGGATTGCCAGATGGTGATATGAACTGGCCTAGTCTGGCTTGCCCCAGACCTGAGCCAAAGGTAAGCCCATGGGTACCATAACCTGGACTGGGCTGCTCCCTTTCTTGGTTCTTGCACTCATCTGCAGGGACTGTGGTCCCAATAGAGGAATTGCCAAGCTCCTCCATCAGAACCTCTCCCAATACCAGATCTCACACACACTGGTGGGGCCATGGGCTAGCCCTACTTAGTCCACCTCCTGTCCTAGCTGGAACAGTGGCCTTTCCTGACCGGTTCTCATCCATTCTGGTTCTTGTTGTTGGGTGCTACACCCCAGCCAATCTTGGTCCATACTCAGACACAACTCACGCATGGTTCAGCAGGGGCAGAGATCTAGCCTAGCCCATCCTACACCCATCTTGGTCCTCATGAGCTCCAGTGGGTGCTGGAGTCTAGCCCAGTCTTGCACACCCCAGATCCCATCCACATCTGTGCTGAGGGAGACTGCATTCATATCCAGACCAGACCACACCCCCCACTTGCCCCTACTCTCATCAGTGGGACCCACAACCCAGCCAAGGTGTCCCCTTAGCTCTCCAACCAGGCCTGATCCCAGCCACTGATCTCACGCGTACCAGTGGTTGCTCTGACCCAGCTTGACATAGCCCCTCCTCTGTCTTTGCCTTTTCCTTCAGATGCGGCACGCAGCCAACCCCAAGTTCCTACTTTCGCTGACGGGTGTTGCAACCTGGCCCTGCTCAGTCTGCTCTCATCCTTGGCTTATGCAAACCAGTTGGTGTGGCAGCCTAGCCCGGCATGACTTGCACGCCATCATGGTTTCTGCACTTGCTAGTGGGTTATGGTTTGCTTAGCTGAGCCCAGTCCGTCCCCCTCCAAAAACAACTCACACACTTGCTGACAGATGGAATTACCCTGTCCAGCCTGCCCAACACCCAGGCCTGGACCACATGCTCATCAGTGGGAGCTATGACCCACTAGGGGAATTTCCCAGATTCCCCTGTTCGGGCCACTCCCAGACCCAGATCTCACGCATGCCAGTGGGTGCTTAGCCCTTATCCAACATGGCCTGCTGCATCCATCCCAGCCTTTGTATGAGCTGGTGCGGCCTGGCCTGCACCACACCTTGTTTTAGGGTGCTCAGCCTGGACCTGCCCTGCTTGTCCTGCAGCCGCAATACCAGTGAGCACTGGTGAGTTCCACGGTCACAGCTAGCTCAGCCCATCACCATTCTAACTCTCAAGCTAACCAGTGAGACTTGTAGTTCCATAGGGTTGGGCCCACATATCCCCCAGAGAATCCACCCCCAGACCTGATTCTCTTGCATGCTGTTGATGTCATGGTCCAGTCTAATGTGACCCACCCCCTGATCCAATAGTCACTGTCAGGTACTGGGATCCAGCCCTGCCATACAGGCCCCCAGCCATAGCTTGCATGTGTGCTGGTGTGTGGTGGTCAGCCGTGTTCCATGCTAACAAGCCCAATCCAGGACTTCCATGTCGGCTGGTGCATCGCTCTGACCCAAAAATATCTTCAGGTCTCTTCCCTCCAAGTCACCAGGTCTCAGTCCCCTCGCTTCCCTGCTAGTACAGTGGCCCTGTCATTGGGTGTCCCTCAAGATTCATTCTTCACCCACAGATACTGTGGCCTTATCCATGGATGTCCCTAGGCAGTAATTCCACACCCCCAAGACCCCAGAGCTCTCAGCAGGCAGAGCATGGTCACTGTGGACACAGGAGATTCTCGGACCTCACCTAAGACCCTTCCCCTGCCTAGCAGCAGTGGATGGGGAGCTGGGATCCCCAGCAGGAAGCCCGGCCCGGCACAGGTACCTCCAGCCACAGCCACGTGGCTGGGAGACCTGGACACCCGTGGTGCTGCTCAGACTTACCTGGACTCTGCCCTGGCTTCCTGGTTTCTAAAACAAGGACACCCCTGGCCTCCCAGGACTGTGAGGTCATAGAGGAAGTCACCAGTAATGAACTATTTTTTCTATTGCTTTCCTCCACAGCAGGGGGGAAATAGTTGTGATATTAAAAGCACTTTTGGGAACAGGTGGGTTCTTAGAAGTGCCTTGGTTCAACCTGCTCTGGCTTGGATATGACTACGAACCCCTTGTCTGTCTGAGAGGCTGGGTGCAGCCAAGGGAGATGGGGCAGGAAGGCAAGGTGGGCTGGGTTGGAATCCAGGTCTGTGTTTCTGCAGGACTTGCAATCTAAGCATTATGTAAACCTGCCTCGTGTGCTCTAGGCTGCCACTCAGAAGCTGGCTTCAAAGATGCACAGCTGACATTTGCAAGGGCTCAAGCTAAGGACCAAATCTTCCAGAACGGTCAGTCAATTTCCTCGTTCATTTTGAAGTGGGTCCTGGCTTTCTTTTCAAGACATAGATGCCAGCAGGAGGTAGACCAGATGGGGCAGAGCCTCCTCCCAGCACCCACTCTCACTCCTTTGCTCTGGCTGGGGCCAAACTTGGGGAAGGGAAGATCTGAGCTTGCCTCATCTCCAGGGCTCGAAGGGAGCTGTGTTTTCTGCATGCTCAGCCTCCCCAGTACTGCGCATGTCTGTGTGCGCATGGGACACAACCCTGCGACACGGAGACTCCCCCAAGGCTTAGCTCAAGACAGGAAATCTAGCCCGATAGACGTCTGAGCAAACACATCTGCTGATTCTCATAGATTCACAGGAGGCCACGGCTCTGAACTGGATGCTGACAGACCAGGCTAAACATCAAAATGGGATGGAGGGGTCAGAGGGAGCGGTGTGGTGGCTCAACAGCCTAATCTTCCACCTGCAAATGACGGCATATCATAAAGGTACTGGCTCATGTCCCAGTTGCTTCATTTCCTATCCAGCTCCCTGCCTGTGGCCTGGGAAAGCAGTCGAGGTCCTTGGAATCCTGCACCTGTGTGGGACACCCAGAAGAAGCTCCTGGCTCCTGACTTCAGTTCCAGCAGTTGTGGCTACTTGGGGAGTGAACCAGTAGATTGAAGATCTTTCTCTCTCTGTCTTTTCTTCTCTGTAAATCTCCCTTTCAAATGAAAATAAATGAATCTTTAAAAAAAAATAATCAAAACGGGATGAACACACTGGACCTCTCTATCTGCAGGCTGAAGATAAGCTGCTCCCTGACCTCCTCAACGTCAAGACTACTGAATGTCAGTGACAGTCCCCCAGCAGGCCGCTTACCACTGCAGGATCATGAAATCCATCTGCTCTCGCTCTTTTTTAAAGATTTATTTATTTTTATTGCAACATCAGATTTACTGAGAAAAGGAGAGACAGAGAGAAAGATCTTCCATCTGCTGGTTCACTACTCAAACGGCCACAATGGCTGGAGCTGAGCTAATCCGAAGCCAGGAGCCAGGAGCTTCATCCAGTTCTCCCATGTGGCTGCAGGGTCCCAAGGCTTTGGGCCGTCCTCTACTGCTTTCCCAGGCCACAGGCAGGGAGCTGGATGGGAAGCGGGGCCATCTGGATATGAGCCGGTGCCCATATATGATCCCGGCAGATGCAAGGCGAGGACTTTAGTTGCTAGGCTACCGTGCTGGGCCCTGCTGTCACTTTTTAAAGAAAGACAACCCCAGGCAGGAACCCGATGTTGACCAACTGTTACTTTTCTCTTCCTCCTTTTTTCTATCCTCACCTTACAAGGAAAGCCACGTTGAAATGACTAGTCCGGTTTCTGTTTCTGCTTTTTTTCCCCTTAATTCCCTGAACTGTTTAGCCACAAAACCAGTCTCCTAGGCTCAACTCATCGGAACGCTCATTCTATGTTATGGAACAAGATGCTGTCCAGTTTTAGAACCACAAAGAAAGCCAGGCAGGATCTTGAAACTGTTTTTCATTTTGTCCTTCGATGCTTTTTTTGAGAGACGCATTACAAGCAAACGAAACAAAAACAACCAAATTCCCAAACTGTTCACCCCATCTGCATCTATACGAGACAAGGAACCCCTCGGTCCCATTTTCATCCCTGCGAAGGGGGGTGGGGAGGCCCCTTGCACCTGCCAGTCCCCTCTCAGACAGGCGATGGGGGAGCCTGACTCAGAGACCCAAAGCAAGAACAGCGCTTCCTGCTCAGCTCCCTGTGTTTAAAAAGAGAATTCGCTACTTAATGGAAAGGCAGTTATAGAGAAGGAAAGAGAGAGACTTCCAACTGGGTCAGGCCGAAGCCAGGAGCCAGGAGCTTCTTCCAGGTCTCTCATATTGGTGCAGGGGCCCAATTACTTTTCCCAGGTATGTGAGGCAGGGAGCTGGATCAGAAATAAAACAAATGGGCCCAGTGCAGCAGCCTAGTGGCTAAAATCCTTGCCTTGCATTCTCTGAGATCCCATATGGGCGCCACTTCCTATCCCAGCTGTTCCAGTTCCCATCCAGCTCCCTGCTTACGTATGGCCTGGGAAAGCAGTAGAAAACAGCCAGAATCCGTGGAAACCTGCACCCACTTGGAAGACCCAGAAGAAGCTCCTGGCTCCTGGCTTCGGATTAGCTCAGCTCCAGCCATTGTGGCCATCTGAGTAGTGAACCAGTAGACGGAAGATCTTTCTCTCTGTTTCTCCTTCACTCTGTAAATGTGACTTTTTAAGAAAAATGAATAAATCTTTAAAAAAAAAAAGTGGAGCAACTGGCACTGAACCAGCACCACGGGAAGTTTAGCCAGTTCTCCGTTTTATCCTTCACCCTCTCCCATCCCTAAATTGGATCCAGTGATTGCAAGACATTCACCCCCATTCCAGGAGCCTACTGTGGGGAAGACACAGAGTTTTGGGTTTGAATCCTGGACTCTCAGAAGGGGCTGGCGTTGTGTCACAGTGGGCTAAGCTGCATCCTGAGACTCCTACATCCCCTAATCCCACATGCTAGAACCTATTTGAGTCCTGGTTGCCAATGAGCCTGCGAAGTCAACGAAAGATGGCCCAAGTGCTTGGGCTCATGCCACCCATGTGGGGAAACCGAGGCTTCTGGCTTCCACTTGGACCAGGCCTGGCTGTTGCGGCCACTTGCAGAGTGAGCCAGTGGATGGACGCTCTGTCTCTTCCTCATTTCCTGTCACTCTGGCTTTCACGTAAACAAATAAATCTTAACAACAACAACCCTCTTCTCAAGATCTCATCAGGACTACTGATACTGCTCAGGCTCAGAAAATTATGCCCCAGAGGGGTCCCTTGGTGGCACCTTCTGAACTCATGGTGAAGAATCTGCTTGAAAGTGAAGACAGGATCCCGGGGCATGGGGCAGGGGGAGGGGATCCAAAGGAAGTGGGCCAATGACTACACCTGGTAGATTTGGGCTGATATCTGGCCTCTGTCTTCTTGGGGCAGATGAATCAAGCTTTAGGGATCTTGGGGGTGCCTGGCCAGCCACGTCTGTATTCAAGATGACCCTGCCTTCCCAGCTGTGTACCTGCACAGCCTCAGGAGCATCCCCAACAGGTCCAGGAGCACACAGTGCAGGGGCCAGAGCTCACCCTTAGTGCAGTGGGCACAACCGCAACCCTAGCAGTTGCCATCTGATGAGCAGGCCTGGGGATTCTGGGTCACTTGTTGGTAGGGGAGCAGGGGTTCCCAGGGAGAGTTGGTTACTTACTTCCTCTTTTGAGAAGATAGTGAGGCTCAGAGGGTGGGAGAACATGTGCTGCGTCAGCGGCTGGCATGGCGGCACCCTCCTGCTGGCTCAAGCAACTCAGATGGGCCCTGTGCATGGCCGTGCCTGGATGCAGGCACATGCGTCCACCATGTGGCACCAGAGCAAAGAACTGAATGTGTTCTGTGGGCTCCATCTCTTTGCTGCTGAGGCCCAGGAGTTGCTTTCAAAGCACTGGGTTCCTCCTGGCCAGTCTACCCAGTACCATTGAAGGAGCAGGTCCTTGTGGAACTCACTGAGCTGTGGCCTCAGCAATCTATGGCCAAAGTGCGTGCACAGCCACAATGATTTCAGCACAAAACACATTTGCAGCCCTGCCTATTGCCCATTGCCCATTGCCACAAGGCAGCCTTGTGGGATCACCTTTGGGGTGTGTGTATAGGATGGGGGACAATGGTTTCTCACAGTGAGGACACAGGTCCCACTTTCCCATCCCTCCCCCAAGAGACGTACATAACTTTTGACTGACCACGGTGACAAAGGAAGGGTCACCTTCCTTATTTGTAAGGCACACCCCGACCTGAGTGTCCATCCCTGGGAGATTATGTCATAGAGACTGATGTGTCCGTGGCATTGTCCATGACAGCCACAGTGCAGAGATCCCCTGCCATGACCTCTGACTTGCAGCTGCTGCCACGAGGCCCTCACCTCCACTGCGCTGCCAACGTCCTCCTGTAGGATCCCTTCTCTGTCCCGTGACCCTCCTCTGTGGAATATACAGCCTGGCCTTCCTGCATTGATTCAGGGCACTCTCGGAGCTGACAGTGGCGCTGGCCAAGGCAGTCAGGCCTGCACCAAACTCCCATCCCTCTCTCTCTGCCCAGGCCTGCCTCCTGCCCTGGCCATGGGCATCCATCTCGATAAATGGCTCCAGGTTGATCTTCCTGATAGTCTATGTTCCAGCGGATGCAGTCTCCATCACAGAAAGGCCAGTAGGCTCCTGCTGACTGATGGAAGGTGGACATCATCTGGCTTTAGAGGTGGCTGACAAATGATACACACGTTACAATTGCATATGTGGGCCTGGCACAATGGCTCCATTGGCTAGTCTTCCATGTCCAAGCATCAGGATCCCATATGAGCACCCACTCATGTTCTGGCTGCTCAAGTTCCCGCCCAGCTCCCTGCTTGTGGCCTGGGAAAGCAGTAGAAGATGGTCCAAAGCCTTGGGACACTGCACCTGCATGGGTGACCTGGAATAAGCCCCTGGCTCCTGGCTTCAGTTTGGCTCAGCTCCAGCCATTGTGGCAAGTTGGGGAGTGAAGCAGCTGATGAAAGATCTTCCTCTCTGTTTCTCTTTCTCATCGTACATCTATCTTTCCAATAATAATAAATAAAGCTTAAAAAACAAAACACAATTGTGTTTCTGTTATGCAGAAAACAATAGAGATGCAGAGTGGGTGCTTTGTATGGTGGCTAAAATGCCAGGTGAGACACCCATATGCTCTATCAGAGGCTGGGGTTTGAGTCCCAGCACCACTGAACGCGTAACCAGAATGACAGTGGTGTTTGTGCAGGTAACTGAGTCCCTGCCACTCACGGGCAGGTCTGGCCTGAGCTGCTGGCACCTGCAGCTGGCCTGGTCCATGGGCAGGTCTGGCCTGAGCTGCTGGCACCTGCAGCTGGCCTGGTCCATGGGCAGGTCTAGCCTGAGCTGCTGGCACCTGCAGCTGGCCTGGTCCATGGGCAGGTCTATCCTGAGTTGCTGGCTCCTGAAGCTGGCCTGGTCCAATCCTGGCTGTTTTAGACAACTGTGATGTGAACCAGTGGATGAAAGATTTGTCTCTTTTCTTCTATCTTTGCATCTCTCTCTGCCTTTCAGATAAGATAAATACATCAAAATAAAAATTAGAGCACTTCAACAATGGCAGGCAAAAATGGAATTACAAATATGTTGATTTTATGGGCATAAAAACCTTTGAAATTCATGTATTTTTTTTATAACACATATTTTGCTTGATGTTTGGGCGAATGCCTTGTGGGCGTGGATTTTAACATCTATTCACACCAAAGCAAAGTCATCTTTCTCATTCCAATCTCCAAGTGTGAGTCCAAGGTCTTGCAATGTAACAGCTGTTTTCTCCTCAGACAAGGCAGAAGAGTTTGAGCCATTTTAATCCTGTTTAATTCTCCATCCAGGTCTCCCACATGGGTGGCAGGGGTGCAAGTTTATAGATCCTCTTCCGCTGTTTTCCTAGGCACATCAGCAGGGAGCTGGATTGGAAGTAGAGCAGCCAGAGCTCAAACCGGTGCTCATGTGGGGTGCTGCCACAGGTAGCAGCTTAACCCACTGTGCTACAACACTAGCACTCGAGAACATATATTTTATTCACATTATAGTCTATGTCTTAGCGCTCCAGTAAACAGAGTTCAACAATTAGCAAGTAGGAAGATGACAGCCCAGCAGGAAAGGGCTGTGGACAATGGTCAGGTGACAGGGCGATTGATGTCTTCAACTTCACTGAGAGAGCCCTGGTGGTCTGCTCCCGTGTGTGGACCACAAGAAGGCCTCTGTCCCCACAGAGCTGGGGAGCCTCAGCCAGCCTGCAGCGGGGGGCCGGACGGTGCTGCGGTCTGCCCCTTTCACAACCAGTCTCGGGGTGAGGTCACTCGTCCCAGATGCACAGGAAAACGAATCATGGGCGGAAGCTGCTGCTCTCAGGAGGGAAAGCTGTTGACTCAGCCGGTTCTGGCTCTGTGGCCACGGCCTGGCCCGGTCCTAGCAGGCAGGTCTGGCTGAGCGACCGTCCGTCCAGAAGCTTGCCGAAGTGTCTGCACAGCTACTTCTTTGGCACGGACTCTTCAGTTATTTGTAAGGATTCAGGGATTTCTTTGGAAAGCAAAGTGGTAGAAACAGGGAGATCTTCTATCCACTTATTTATTCCCCGCAATGGCCACCACAGCTGGGATGGGGACCAGCTGCGGCCGGGGCTGGGAACTCCATCTGGGCCTCCCATGCTGACGGTAAGTGACCCAAGCACTTAACCTATCACTGCTGCCTCCCAGGTCAAATGAAAAACAAAAAAAGTTTATTTACTTTACTTATTTTAAAGGATATCAACACTTAGAGAGGGAAGAGAGAGAAAGAGAGATCTTATTCCCCAAATGCTCCAACAGGCAGGACTGGCCCAGGCTACATTGAAACTCTACACGGGCACAGGACTCCAAACAACTGGGTCATCTTTTGCTGTTTTCCTGGGCACGTGAGCAGGGAGCTGGATCAGAAGTGGAGCAGCCTGGATTTGAACCTGTACTTTGAAAATGGGATGCTATTGTTGCAGGTGAGGGCTTAACTCCCTTTCTCATGACATATCTGCTCCACGTATAGACTCTCCACTGTCCCTCAGGGCTGGCAGCTCAGAGCCCAGGAAAGCAAGAGTACTGAACTGCATGCCTCCAAACTCGCCCTGCCCAGGCCCTCGGCCCCCGTCGCTCAGAGTGTGGCTGTGCCTGGAGACATAGTCCTTTCATGATGCTTATCCCAGTATCCCAAGTGACCCATGTCCTCCAAGGAGAGCAGGACCTTCCCACCCCCCCCGCCCACTCACAGAGGGACCAACCCCGTGAAGCTACACGGAGAAGGAAGCCAGGGACAGGGGCCTTGGCAGGCCAGTCCCCACCTGACATCCTATCCCCACCAGGAAGCACGAGGAAGCAGAGCTTGGGGCGACAGTGCAGGCTCACTGGGGCCCTGTCCTCCTTCCTCCTCGCTGGATGAGAGCAGCCCTGCAGCCACCGTTAGCCCTCAGCAGGTCTCAGAGCACAGGCTTCTGGGGGAGCCCCATGCAGCCAAGCCCCATGTCTCGTGTCTAGGCCCATCTCTTGTCTGCACTCCACCTCTGCCGTGAGGCCTTTCCTGGGCCCCAGTTCTGCATCCTCTGTGCACTCATTTCTTCTCATGCATGTTCTTCCATCTGCCTTCCCAGACACCGGGCCTTAACTTGCCCCCTTCTGCCTTTACCTGCCACATCTGGCCACCAAACCCTGTGAATTCTACCTTCTTATGTTCAGACCTCCCCGCCACTGTTATGGCCTCGCTTCTACCTGGCCCTCTCCTGGGACTTCCAATGGCCTCCTGCCCTACAGTCTCCCTGCTCTGGCCTCTCCCTGCTCTGCCCATCCACTACTGCTAGGGGCCCGGAACAGCCTCCAACCTTCCACAGGCTTCCAGTAATAGAAGGTGGTTTTGTGATGGGTTTTGTCATGCACCTTGTGTGTTTGTATTAGATTGGCCACAAGGGAATTCTCGGGAGATCTGGCAGGGGAGGGAAGGGCAGTTAAACCAGAATAGAACTGCTGAGATTGAAGAACCCAAGCTTTCACCTTAAGAAGCCAGAAAAACCAGAATCCAAATCTAAAGCCAGCAGAACGGGAAGTGCTTGGAGCCCTGCCACTCATGGGAGATGTAAATGGCTCCTGTCACTGGCTTGGCCCAGTCCTGGCTGTTGCAGCTTGTTGGGGAGTGAACCAGTGGATGGAAGATCTTTCTCACTCTCTTCTCTCTCTCTCTCTCTCTCTCTCTCTCTCTCTCTCCCCTCTCTAAATTGCCTTTCAAATAAAATACCAACAAATCTTTTAAAAATTACAATGGTAAGTCTATTGAACATCAACGAATCATGTACTGAGAAAGGGTAAATTGTATCCAATGTGACTTAAACATCAATATGATAATGACTAGTGCTATGAAGAAAAATAGGAGGCATTTAGCCTCATGGATAGGATGGCCACAGCCCATACCAACTGCAGCTCCTGGCTCCTGCTGCCTTGCCCATGCAGACCCCAGGAGGGGACAGTGATGCTGCCAGGAACGGGGCTCCCTGCCATCCTCACGGGAGACCACGACTGCATTCTCTGGCTGTTGTGGCCGTCTGAGGAATGAACCAGTGGATGGAAGGTCTCTTGCTCGCTGTAATTCTTTCAAAGAAGCTGCAGGCATGTGGTAGTGCAGTTCCCTGATGCTGGTGAGTGGCTGAGCCAGTGACAGGTGTGAGCGGAGTGTGATACGCACTGCTTCCAGGCTTTCGGGAGACCCTGAATTGCTGAATTTAGGGCTCTCTCATCTGCTGGTTGTTGAGTCACACCCATTGCAGGCTCCTTCCCCTGACCTATCTCCTAGGTGCCCTCCCCAGGGACTACCTGTCCCACAGCCACCCAGCATTGGTGGCACTCCACCCTTTCTCTGATGCCACCAGATGGTGCGGGGACACATGGGGAGGTGAGGGTTGGATTAGAAGTCAGAAACGGGGAGTTCATGAACCAGGTGGCTGTGTGTGGGGAGATGGGGCAAAGGCTTGGCGGGGAGGCTGCCCAGAGCTGAGTGGCACTGGGACCCAGTGAGGGGAGGTCACAGCCGGAGATGATGGGCTGGGCTGGGGCGGCAGTAGGGAGAGACATGGGACTCCACAGGACACCTCCAGCAAGTGACAGATGTTACTGAGAAGAGACAGCAGGGCCAAGGGCAGACAGTGAAACCTACAGGCAAGAGCTGAGCTCACACCCCACTGCAGAGACACAGCCCAACTTTTTCAATGTGACATCCACCTGCCTTTCCTCTCTTTCTACCTCTTCCCTCCTAACAGTTCTGTCCAAGAGTCACTATGTCTTACTTCCCTGCTCAGGTTCCCCCAAGGTCCCCTGGCCTCCTGACATCAGGGAGCATTCCCTGGAGGGAGACCAGGGTGAACCAACTCGCAGAGGTGCTGAGGCAAGAGGTGGGGCATGCTGGAGGGATGCTCCTTGCACACCGGCCCCTGGCCTTGGTCCTGACCTTGGCTGTGGCCAGGGAGCTGGGGCCTGGTAGGCATTGTGGGACTCATTCCCTTCGTTTTGGATCCACAGGCTGGGTAGGGCAGGGGGTCTCTGATCTTTGTCACCATCACGATTCAGACATGCAATGGTTCCTGCTGCTGGGGGAGCACTCAGGATGGGGAGAAGCCACCAGTGCAGGTGGCAGGGAGTGGTGGTGGGCGGGGGAGGAAAACCAGGCAGACGAGCAAGCAGAACATTGGGAAGCTGGGGAGAAAAGGGGTCTCGGTTGCTCTGAACTTACAGGACAGTCTCATCTATGAGTGTTGGAGCCATGGCTGGTGACCCTTGCTCGGTACGGATTCTAGCACCAGGCCCAGCACATGAGACTGCACTGAGTGGCCTGTGGCATCCTACAGAAAGGAACGCTCTAGCAGGTTCTTAACATGGGAAAGTTCTGAGCCAAAAGGGAGGGCAACAGCGCCATCTGATCCCCAAGAGCCTTCCCTCTGCGCCAGATTCCCAAAAAGTTCAGCTAAGAGCAGACTCGAGGCGTGGGCATTCCTCGACGACCTGTGTTTGGACACTTGCTCCCTGCCCCCAAAGTCTTGGTGAATGGATTAGAGGTGGCGTCTGAAGGAGACGCTTTGGGAAGTGACCGGATCACATCGCGCAGTCAGGGTGGCGCTCTCAGGACCAGCCCACAGGTGGCTGGATAGGGAGACCACAGTCACGGAGGAGCAGCTCAGGCCAGCTCTCCGCTTCATGGCTCCCAGTGAGTGCCTTGCTCTCTTCACTTCTGGCTGCTGCCATCTTCCTGCTTCACCAGATGCATGCCTACATCTGAGGCCCACTAGACTGTGAACCTCCAAAACCATGGGCTCCAACACACCGCCCTCCTTCGCAGGCAGCAGCAGCAGAAGGATGACTGGTCCACCCAATAGCCTCAGGCAGAAGCGGGCTTATGCAACCTGAGACCAGTGATGGGGAAGGGAAGCCTGAAGGCCTCACCCCTGGACAGGCCAACTCCTCCATTTTCTGAGATGTTCTGGGCATTGCTAGTCCATTCTTATCATGGTGTCAAAAGGTAGACAGACATGGTGGAGTGGGTTAAGCTGCTGCTTGAAAGACCAGCGTCTTATGCAAGTACAAGCGTTAGTCCCGGCCGCTTCATTTCCCATCCAACTCCCTGCTAAGGCTCTTGGAAAAGCAGGGGAGGATGGCCCAAGTGCTTGGACCCCTGCACTTATGTGGGAGACCTGGATGGAATTCCAGGCTGCTGGGTTAGGCCTGGCTGAATCCTAGATGTTGAGATCATTTGGGGAGTGAACCAGTGGATGAAAGATGTCTTCGTCTAACTTTGTCTTTCAAATAAATAAAACACATTTTAAAAAGCAGTCAACAAGTTTGAGATTAGCTCATCATGTACAACTTAACGGAATTGACCAAGCATTCTGGAGTGTGTGACATCACAGATGAACCTTGCCAAAAACATCCCATTTGCATGATGCCCCGATTAGGACAGAGACAGAGCACAGATGGGTGGAGACATGGGTATGGGTGAGGAAAGTACTTCGTGAGCTGACAGATGTGGTTGCACATCCCTGTGAACGTACGAATTCCCTGTGCCTCTTTCACTTCAACATGGTCCTTTTATGTCACCCGCATCACACCTTCATCCAAACACCGATTCAATCTAGTTCTTAGAATTCAGCCATCTGGTGCCAGACTTCCTTGGTCCTTGCCTGCAAAGAGTTGTGCCTTCCACCTCTTCAGTTGTTTCACGGCAGCTGGAACCTTCCACAAAAGCAAGGACGCTGCCTTTCTCATTGGCTGCTGCTGCATCCCAGCTCAGAGAAAATACCCGTGATTTTAAACCCCAAAACAGAGCCTACTCAGCCAGCACCTGCACAGCTAGCCCAGACAACTCACATCTGCAACGCTAATCCAGCCATCAGCACCTGCACAGCCCCATCCAGCTGACATCTGGACAGCTAGCCCAATGAGCCAGCACCTGCACAACTGACCCAGACAGCTGACACCTGCACAGCTGGCCCAGCCATCAGCACCTGCACAGCCAGCTGATCCAGCTGACATCTGGACAGCCAGCCCAGTGAGCCGGCACCTGCACAACTGACCCAGGCAACTCACACCTGCATACCTGCATAACTAGCCCAGCCAACGGACACCTGCACAGCTGGCCCAGCCAGCCTCACCTGCCTGTGGCCCACACAGATAGCCATTGCCCTTTATCCAAGTTTCATCCCAGGCCCTTTTCCTTGCAGCTGCTGACATCCAGAGCTACCCCAGGCTGTAGAGCTGCTCCCGAGGAGACTGGTCCAACTTCCCCTGTGGTCTGTGGGAGACAGGATATCCTCCCAAACTCCCCAGTCCGCTCAGAGGTGCCCACCATGCCTCCCAGTCCCCTCAGAGAAGCCCCCTGGCTCTCAACCATCATGCTGTGCTGAAAAAGCACTGTGAGCAAGCAGCCCGCCATGGGGGCTGCTGGCCCACTGCAAAGGTCAGTAGCCCATGAGCTGAGAGAGCAGGACTGAGACCCCAGACACCACAAAGGGCTCTCAGCCCACACAACGCCAAGTGGCTTCTCTGGTGGCCTTGGGTGAGCCCCTCCTCCCATCGCTAGCCCTGAAGTGAGGAGTCAGGAGCAGAGGTGAGCCCTCCCCCACACCGAGCAGGACGCAATTCTTACTGAAGTATCTGGCTGCAAAGGTCCTCCTGCGGCTGGCAGCGGTGGGCAGCATCCTGGAGCAGGCGGCAGGCGGCACGGATCACTTCCGCAGCCTTTACGTACAGAGCCGGCCTCAGCCTCAGCTCACGCACCTGCTCCTGTTTTCCAGTCCTGGGCGATCCGCATCTACAGAAAAGAAGCAGCATTCGCAGGTGCTTCATTTGACACTCGTTGGGACTGCAAACTGGAGGACGCAGCGGTTCCTGTGAGGCAATGGACCCAGCCACCCCTGAACGGCCTGGCCCAGAGGAGGAGGAGCGAGGTCCCAGGCCCCTGGGTTTCAGTTCCTCAAATCTGTGAAATGGGAACAATCACGCCGTCTCTCAGAGCTGGCAGAGGACTGGGGAGGCAGTGCAGAAGTAGAAGCTTCAGAAATAACCCCTTCCTCACCCGCCCCCACTACCTGTCATGGCAGACTGCATTTCTTCAGTTCAGCTGGGAGCCTGGAACAGGCATGCAAACATGGCAGAGACTGCAAAAGTGCATGGCACTCCTGCTATTGGGGGCGGAGGATGTGGGCTCCACCCTCAGACCAGAAAGCGTGGCTTCCTCATCTCAGCTCCGGCGACTGGCTGAGGGGAACTCAGCTCCAACTTGGCGCCATTCCCATCCACAGCCATCGACCAGGACACTGGGTCCTGAGTCAGCCCAGGCTGCTGGGGCATCCCTGGGGAGGGCTCACACACATCCTCCGAAGGCAGAGGAGCAGCCCCAGGGAGGGTGCGCTCCAGAACATTCTTCCTGGCTCCCTGCTGGTCTCTTGGCTCTGTTGCCCTGAGCTAGTACAGAGTTTGTGAGACAGGCACAGCCAGCACTCTTCCTAACCCTGGGCTCTGGGGATGGCTAGGGCTGTCCCTGCACGGAGTAAGGGGTAGGGGGTGCGAGGGGAGGACCTGGGGCTGCATCAGCTCATGCCTTGGGGGAGCTCCTGGACAGCACACAGGAGGCAAGGCCGGGCTTCTGGGGGTGGGGAATGGTCCAGGACAGCTGCATGTGAGGTCCCTGGGCAAGGGCTGGAGGGAAGACGGCTCAGGAACAAGGGACAGCCGCGAGCCAGACAAGCAGCAGCCATCTGTGGAGTGGACCAGGGTGGAGGATCTGGCTCTGATTCTGCTATCTGTAACTGCCTTTCTAATAAAAATAGACACATCTCTAAAAATAAAATAAAATAAAATAAGAAAAAGGATATGGGGCCCAGCGCAGTAGTCTAGTGGCTAAAGTCCTCGCCTTGCATATGCTGGGATCCCATATGGGTGCTGGTTCATGTCCTGACATGGCAGCCCCACTTCCCATCCAGCTTGTGGCCTGGGAAAGCAGTGGAGGATGGCCCAATGCCTTGGGACCCTGCACCTGCGTGGGAGAAGCTCCTGGCTCCTGGACCAGAAGAAGCTCCTGGCTCCTGGCTTCAGATCGGCTCAGCTCCAGCCATTGTAGTCATATTGGGGAGTGAACCAGAGGATGGAAAATCTTCCTCTCTGTCTCTCCTTCTCTCTGTAAATCTGCCTTTCCAATAAAACCAAGTAAATCTTAAAAAAAAAAAAAAAAAAGAATAAAGGGATTTACTGGCTCCTTAAGGAAAACAAAGCCCCCTTTTATATGAGAAATAGAGAGAGAGAGATCTTCCATCTGCTCGTTCACTCCCTAGATGCCGCCAGGAGCCAGGACTGGGCCCAAGAGCGACTGCAAATTCTATCTGGGTCTTCCTTCAGGGTGGCAGGAACCCAAACCCAAATGCTGAAGCCACCACAAACGTGTCGCCATGGCACCTCAGCACAGGAAGCTGGAATTGGGAGGGGTCACCCTGATTTGGGGTGCAGGTGTGCCAACTGACGGCTGGCCCTCCAGGATGTCCTGGGGTGGGCTTCAGGCATGGCTGGATGCAGCAGCTTGATCCTATGGGCTTCTTCTCTGAGTCTCCAGGTCTGTTTCTGGGGCGTCCACTTCAGATCCAATCAAATGCCCTTCTCCAAAATGCCGACAGGGGCTTCAGGAGCCGATAGGTCTCTCTTCCTGCTGCCCTGCCCTAGCCTCAGGGCCACCTACCCAATCCCAAGCTATGAGGTGCTCTGGTTGGCCACAGCCGCTGGCTGTCATCCCATGGGGGCTGGGAACGGGCGGATGGAGGGGGCTGCATGGGATGGCATAAGAGAGCGCCAGGGAACACACCGTCCAGGGTGAGAGGCCTTGGGCTCAAGAAGAAGGGTCCTTTTGGGTTGGGAGCACGGGGAGCCTGCTCTCCAGGGGTGGCCCGGCTGCTGAGACGCCAGGAGGACCGCAGCGCTCCTCAGCCAGTCAGCAAACCAGCCAGCACACGAATGGGGGGGACCCTCAGGGCCACCGTGAGTGAGGGGGCCTGGGCCGGCCATGGGTGCGCCCAGGGGCTCCCCCTCGGCCGCCCGTGCGGAGGGCAGGGTCGCGGGGAGCGGCCTGTGCGTGCTCACCGGCCTGGGGCGCCTTCCTCCGCGCCTTCCTCGACCTCCTGTCCTGTCCTCGCCCGCCATGCCACAGGGGGACTGGGCCCAGGGGGACTGGGCCGGCCATGGGTGCGCCCCCTCGGCCGCCCGCGCGGAGGGCAGGGTCGCGGGGAGCGGCCTGTGCGTGCTCACCGGCCTGGGGCGCCTTCCTCCGCGCCTTCCTCGGCCTCCCGGCCTCCTGTCCTGTCCCTGCCCACCATGCCACAGGCGCGGGGGCTGAGCATCGTCGGGGCCTCCGGGCGGCGGCTCCTCAGGCGCTCCGGGCCGGGCGGCCTGTTCCGGGAAGGGCCGGGCGGGACGCTGCCGGCGTTGGCGCGGGCGCAGTGCGTCCCCTGCCGGGCATCCGCGACGCTCCCGCAGCTGCACCTGCCGCCTCCCTCCCTCCCGCGCAGCCTCGGGGTGCCCAAGCCTGGGCGCGCCCCACCCTCCCCTGGGCCACGTGCTGTGGAGCTCCCGGGGGGGGGGGCTTTCTGGCCCGTCTCTTTTGTGTCTTTTTGGGGTGCCCAGGAAGCCCGAGCCTCGGAAGCAGCCCTCGAGGTTAGGAGGGTTCTGAACCACTTCCCAAGTCTCCTCCTCTGCCACCCCACCCCAGGTCTCCCCACTTCACAGATGTGGCAAACTGAGGCCAGAAAGCTTCAGGGGTTTTTTTCCCCCCATGGCTTCGGGGTGGCAGCACTGCCATTGGATAAGCAGGACACAGGAAGGAAGCAGAGGGCAGCCCTCGCTAACCTGGCCTCCCCGTGGGGCCTAGCTGAGGGAGACAGCCCCCTTCTCTCTGCCTAGACCCTCCTCGCACTCACCTGAGCTCGGCACGGCCACTGCACTCTGCTTGCTGCTGAGCGAGGGAGCCGTAGTTGCCCCAGGACTGGCAGGCAGCCTGGGAGAGCATGACTGGGCATCTGGGCAGTGATGTCACGGGCCCTGATCACTGGGGTGACCTGCTGCCTGCCTGCCACCCCTTACAGGCCCCCAGGAGTAGGGCAGGTGGTGATGGAGAGTGAAGCTGTTGGGGGGGGGTTGGGAGGAGAAGGTGGCACACGGTCCACTCCTGGGGGTGGTGTTGGGACAGGGCTCAGGAGACCCAGGAGGAGAGGTGGGGGTGGGTGGGGCTGCCCTTGGTCCCCACTGTCCCACCGCCACTGGGACTGTGCTGGAAACTGAGTTCCAGGCCTCCAGGAGGGGTCACTGGCCAGAAATGAGCCTTATCCATATGCTCAGGCCACCCCAGGGGTTCACAGAGCCATCTGGACGTGGGGAGGTAGGCATGCAGGGAGCTATCCCGTCTCAGCCCCAGACCTTCTTCCATCACCGGCAGCGTTAGGTGAGCATCAGGCCTCAGACCCAGCTCCCAGCACCTTGGGGAGGGGGGGAGGGATAAGCATGCATTATTATCCACTCACATGACGGGTGCCGGCCCCCAGTTGTGCCTGCCATGCTTAGTGAATGTGGGGCAGCAGCCAGATGGTAGCCAAGCCCTGCATGCCTCCTGGGGGGCCTCCCAGGTGTCTAGGTAAGGAACCCACAACCCTGTCCAGGACCTGGAAACTGGCCCCCAGCTGTTTGCATGAAATAAGCAGCCCAAGTTGGAGCTGGGGAAGGGGGGAAGCCAAGATGGCCACCAGGGTTCCTGGGCTGGATCTGGCCAGCAAGTCGTTGAGCCTCAGCAGCCACACTGATTTAGAGGGAGGGTGTTTTTTTATTTAGTGCATAGCAAAGTCCTTTTGTTTTCGTAGTGATTACAAGCATGGGCAAGGTAGAAACTGTTTTACATGTCAATTCTTGGATGCACGGGTTGTTTCCATGTTCTTTTTTTGAGAAATACTTCTTACTACAGGGAGTAGAATATTTGAATGAATCCCTGTGGGGATGAACAATCCCGGCTGTAGTTGGCAGTCGTAGCCACTAGATGGCGCGCCGAGCACACGGCTGCGGGGTTGGGTTCTGGCTTGGGGTCCCAGCAGGCCCTGGCTGGGGAGCGGCATGGGGTCGCGCGGGCGCGTGCAGAGGGGTTCTGTTCGCTTCACAAGACGTAGGGAGGTTGCCTGGGTTAGCATCTACTTCTCTGCGGTTCAGGGCTGGGCCCGAGGGGAGGCCTGCAGATGCACCTTTGAAGCTGACCTCGCAGCCTGCTAGGATTGGCTGAGCCAGGACCCAGCGCCCACCTGCATGCTGACTTGTCTGACAGGAGCCCCTCAGGACCTCAGTGGTCAGGGCAGGTCCAGTGTCACAGGCACATGCTGGGGGCAGGGAATGGCGGACAGTCCAGGCTCTGCTCCACTCCCAAACCCGTGTGTGCCAGGTGGATCTGGGTAGAGAGAGGGCATGCAGGAACCACACGCAGAGGAGGAGGGAGACGCGGGAAAGCGTCCTATAGACACAAGATTCTAGCAGCAGCCGCATTTGCTAAGACGAAGGAAAAAGAAAAAGCAGGTGGCATTAGCTAATTGCACATTTTAGTTAACAATATATGCGAAGTGCTACTATTTCAACGTGTAATCAGCATGATCATTTACTGTAACATTGTGACTTTAGGCCAGCTGCTCTTTGAAAGCTGGAGTGTGCTTGCAGCTGAGGCACATGGCTGTTCAGATGGGGGTTCGGGAGGACCCTGTGTCTGGGTGAACCCAAACTGAAGCATCAAGGGAGGAAATCCCCAGATCCCACATGTGAGCAGATCAGGCTGTGCGTCAAGTTTGCAATTCTCTTGATAGTAATTAAATGGAATTAAACATTTCCTGGCTGTCTTGATCCTATTTTTACTCAAGGAGCAGAGGGACAGAGCGAGGTCTGTAACCAGTTTATTCCCCCAAACACCTGCAGGGGTCAGCACTGGGCTGAGGCTGAAGCTGGGAGCCAGGAACTCCAGCCGGGTCTCCGTGTAGTTGACCTGACCCCAACCCTTGGAGTGGTTCCCTGCTATTCTCCCCCTGTTCCACCTTGCCAGGCCAGGGTTTGCATAAGCAGGAAGCAAGAGCTGGGAGGTGAAGAAGGCAGCCCTGTGGGTCCAAAGTGGGTCATGAGCAGCTTAACCACGGAATGCAAGCCCTGCCTTACTTGATCCAATTTAAATATTCAACAGCCACATGTTGCCGGTGACCCCATTTCACCAGACAAGCAGCGGCAAACGGTCCAAAGTTGAATATTCCCACGAAGATTTTTAAGAATAACAAGGAAAAGTGTAGAGGCAGAATGTGCAACATTCAAACCAGTAGTCAAGAATAAAAGACAAAAAAAAAAAAAAAGAGAGAGAGAGAGAAATCAATCCTCTACAAGAGAGGAAAATGCATAAAAGAAAAAACCATGGTGAGTACACAAAAGAAGGTAAGATAAATATAGTAGCCATTGTAAGTGAACAGGTGTAGATTTCTCTTTTAAAAATGCGATGACAGGGCCCGGCGCGGTGGCGCAGTGGTTAAGGTCCTCACCTTGCATGCCCAGGATCCCATATGGGTGCCGGTTCTATCCCAGCAGCCCCGCTTCCCATCCAGCTCCCTGCCTGTGGCCCAGGAAAGCAGTCGAGGACGGCCCAAGGCTTTGGGACCCTGCACCCACGTGGGAGACCCGGAAGAGGCTCCTGGCTTCAGATCAGCATAGCATCGGCCGTTGCGCTCACTTGGGGAGTGAATCATCGGATGGAAGATCTTCCTCTCTGTCTCTCCTCTCTGTATATCCGCCTTTCCAATAAACAAAATAATAAAAAATAAATCTTTAAAAAAATGCGATGACAGATGTTTCCAGAAACACAGCAAAAACAAGAACATGGAAAGAAAACAAAAATATGGAAAACGAGCAGAGAAAGGGATCGTTAAGCAACCAGTAAAAGGGCAGCAGCATTGGCGTGAGACCAGTTAGACTAAGGAAAAAGACTTGACTGGGGTTTGTGGTTTGTCCTTACACAATGATAAGCCATTCACAGAGATGTAAAAGTCTTTTTTTTTTTTTTTAAAGATTTATTGTTTATTTGAAAGACAGAGTTACAGAAGGAGAAAAAGAGAGACACATACACAGAGAGAAAGAAAGAACTTCTATCCTTTGGCCACTTCCAAAATGACAGCAACGGCCAGCGCTGGGTCAGGCTGGAATCAGGTGCAGGAACTTGCTCCAGGTCTCCCATGTGGGTGCAGAAGCCCACACACTCCGACCATCTTCCACTGCTTCCCCGGGTGTATTTGCAGAGAGCTGGATCAAAAGTAGAGCAGCCGGGACTCGAACTAGCACCCAAATAGGATGTTGGTGTCACAGCTACTTCACAGAACAAAAGTCTGGAATCTGTAGATGCCTAAACGACATAACCCGAAAGGAAGGCGAGCAAACACAGCCCTGTGACGTAATTTGAGAAAGCCGGTCTCCTACAAATATTAGGACATGCAGCCACGACAAGGGACTTGTGGAAAGGGATGTTCAGCATTGCGGAATATTTATAGAACTTCATGAATTTCGACAGACACTAAAGAATCCATATCAGCATTATCCAACCTCAGTGCATTAAAACGAGACATCAAGAAAACACAGCCAAAAGAAAAGGCCACACACTCTTTTTTAAAAGGTTTATATCATTTTTTTCAAAGAAGAGGAAAGAACTATTTATTTACACTTGAAATTCAGAGCCTACCTTCCCCAACACACACACACACAATCTTCCACTTGCTGGTTCATTCCCCAAAGGACACAGTGGCCATGAAGCCAGGAGCTTCTTCCAGGTCTCCCACATGGGTGCAGGGGCTCAAGGCCCTGGTCTAGTGTTTTGGCTGAATGCGGTAAGCCACGTAGAATCTTGGTTTCCCAGATAGTCACTGGTTCAAGTCCTAGCTGTTCCACTTCTGACTTAGCTCTCTGCCAAGGCACCAGGGGAAGCAGCAGAAGTTGGCCAAATGCCTGTGTCCCTGTCACCTGCATGGGAGATCTGGATGGAGTTCCTGGCTCCTGGCTTCAGCGTCTGAAATCTAACATAGCCACCACCCTGCCCCTTGGCTGTCCCGAGCTGGCTTTTCCTCTCCCAGTCTGTCATTGTTACTCTTCTTGGCAGAAATGCAGGTGGAACGACCTGCAGTTGGCTCTTGGCGCCTACAGGGGGCAGTGCCTGGGGCACTGAGAGCACCTCCAGGTAGCCGGACCAGAGCCACTGTGCTGCTCTGACTCCAATCTCCCCAGCACGTGTGTGTGTGTGTGTGTGTGTGTGTGTGTGTGTGTGTGTGTGTGTGTGAGGGGGTGTTAACAGCATGCCCTGCGTGTACAAGAGAAACTGGGCTCTTTCTGAGTTCTTTCTGTATTAACTGAGCGGACCATGGCATGGTCCTGACTCCCATAATGGGTGCACCCCACGGCTGAGAGGGAGGGTCAGCTCCACCCCAACACAGGTGGAATGGCTTTATTTGTCATGCCACCACCAGCCCCCGGCCCAGTTCAACAGTCTGCAGTGCAGACAGGCTGCGGGCCCCGCCCTGGGACGTGCTGCCAAAAAACGCGGCAGATGCACGTTGCAAGGTTCTCAACAAACTGTGGGGTCTTAGATCAAGGCCTTGGCAGGTGAAGGCTCCCTGGCCTGGGCTCCATCTCTGCCTCCAAGACGGTCCCGTGTGTTCCCGAAGGAGGAGACTGCTGTATATTCACACAGGGGAAGGCAAGAGGATTGCAAGTGAGGATGGAGCCGGCTCCCTCCAGCTCTCGTACTTGTATGTTTCATTTTACTTTGTTTTTATTTTATGTTATTTGGAGGGATTGGGAAGGAGACAGAAGCACTTCCATCTGCTGGTTCACTTCCCAGATGCCCACAGCTGCGGGGCCCAGCCGGGAGCCGAACACTGAGTGAGCACTCTATGGCACGCGGCTACCTTAACCGCTGGACCTCACCCCTCAGTTCTTGGACAAGATGCTGGTGCTGATGCAAGAGGTGGAGCCCTTGTGGCCCAAAGCCCTAGCCAGGCCCCGCATCCTAATTGGTGTCAGGGACGTCAGTCATGCCAGCAGTGCTGGCATCCCATCCGAATATTGATTCAAGTCCTGCTGCTCCACTTGCGATCCAGACCCCTACTAACGTGGGTGGGAAAGCACTGGAAGATGGCCTAAAGCCTTGGGACCCCGCACCCACAGGAGAGACCCAGAGAAGCTCCTGGCTTTAGACGAGCACAACTCCAGCCATTGTGGCCATTCAGGAAGGGAACCAGAGGATAGCTCTCTCTGTAATACTGTCTTGCAAATAAATAAAACAAACCTATATTTGTGCTATTACTTTGTTGCATTTAAAAAAATTTTTTAAAAGATTTTTATTCTTAATTTTTATTGAAAAGTTAGATATACAGAGGAGGAGAGACAGAGAGGAAGATCTTCCATCCTCTGGTTCACTCCCTAATGTGACTACAACAGCCAGAGCTGCCAATTCACTTCCACATGGCTGCAGGGTCCCAAGGCTTTGGGCCGTCCTCGACTGCTTTCTCAGGCCACAAGCAGGGAGCTGGATGGGAAGTGGGACTGCTGGGATTAGAACTGGCATCCACATGGGATCCTGGCATGTTCAAGGTGAGGACTTTAGCCACTAGGCCACCGCACTGGGCCTGCCGGCTCCTCTTCTAATTCAATGTCCTGCTAGGGCACACCCTGGGAAGCAGAGATGATGGCTCAGGAGCTTGGGGTCCTGGCACCAGTGTGAAAGACCTAGAATAAGTGTCTGACTCAGCCCTGTTGCTGGAGACATTCGTGGAGTAAACCAGTAGATGGAGCATCTCTCTCCTCTCTGTTTTTCCAACGAAGAAGAAGATGATAAATCCATGCATATGAGGAGCAAGTCAAAAAGCTCACGGAAAACATATATTATGAAAAGACTGCTCATTGATTTCAACTTTTTTTGCACGAAAAAATAAATTTACCTTATAAGCATTTATCTATCCATTTATTTGTTTAGTTATTTCTGTACATTTCAAAGCTGGAGATTGACAGAGCCATTAGCTACTGGTTCACTCTGCAGATACCTACAACAGGCAGGGCTGGGTCAGGCTGAAGCCAGGAGCCTGGGACTTCTTCTGGGTCTCCCACACGGGTGACAGAGATGAAAGTGCTTAGACCATCACCTGCTGCTCCCCCAGCCTCCCTCCTTCCCTCTCTCCTCCAGAGTGTGCATGAGCCAGATGGAATCCTAACTGCTGTGCCCCCAACTTATTTTATTTAAAGACTTGTTTTTATTGAAAAGATAGATACACAGAGAGGAGGAGATACAGAGAGAAAGATCTTCTGTCCATTGATTCACTCCCAAAGTGGCCCAACAGCTAGAGCTGAGCTGATCAGAAGCCAGGAACCAGGAGCTTTCCCTGGGTCTCCCAGGGGGTTGCAGGGTCCCAAGGCTTTGGGCCATCCTCCACTGCTTTCCCAGGCCACAAGCAGGGAGCTGGATGGGAAGTGGGGCAGCCAGGACATGAACCAGCGCCCACATGGGATTCTGGTGCATGCAAGGCGAGGATTTAGCCACTAGGACATCACAAAAGGCCCTAAATTTATTTTTAATTCCCCTTTCTGCAAACCTTTAGGTTCCCTCTTACTGCACCTGTGGCACTGTGTTTGAACTAGGAGACAAGCAGTGGTTGCCTGCCTCCATGGAAGCATGAGCTCCAGTTACAGAGCACAGTCCTGCCGTCCAAGACGAAGGACTGGGAGAATTTGCTAGATGTTTCCCACACACTTCTGCCTTCAGTTCCTCTCAAGTTCCTGCCTTCGGTCCTGGGCTCCAGGATACGGGGCAGTACCCAGGCAGCAAGTGGCACATGTAGAACCTACAGCCTGAGCTAGAATCTGCAAAGAGAGCCCACCTTTCCCTCCAGCATGACACCTGCCCACCTTGGTCTTCTGAGACAGGGTGCTGGGACTGCCAACTTCAGGGGCTTCTCCCTCACAAGAGCAGCTCGGACCACCTGCAGGGACCTCCGTTACTCCTGGGCCAGGGGGCTGCTTGGATAGGTAAACCTCGGGCCCAAGGCCTCCCCAAGAAAGCAATAGCAAAGCTTTGAACTCACGCTACTTCTGCACCATCTGAAACTCACAGTCCCCTTGAAAAAAAAAAAAGTATTTTTTATTCTGTTGAAATATTGGATGTGGGGCCAGCCACATGTATAGTAGGTGAAGCCTTTACTCATTTTGCCAGCATGCCATGTGGGCACCGGTTGCAGTCCCAGCTGCTCACCTTTCAAACCAGCTTCCTGCAGATGTTCCCGGGAAGGTCACGGAAGTCCGTAGGCTCCTGCACTTACATGGAAGACGCAGATGAAGCTCCTGGCTCCCAGCTTCAGACCAGCCCAGTTCTGACCACTGTGGCCATTTGGGGAGTGAACTAGCAGATTGAAGATCTCTTTCTCTCTCTCCCTCTCTCCACCCTCTCTCTTTCCTTCTTTCTCGTCCTAGCACCAAGCTGTTGTCTGCTTCTTCATGGAATTAAGAATAGCATCTGAAATGGTGTCCAAATGACTCCATAATATTATGTTTTTCAAGTTTCCTAAAACCGGGGCCTGAGTTGTGGTGCAATGGGTTAAGCTGATTTTTATGACACTCGCACCTCACATCGGAGTGCTGATTTGAGTCCCAGCTGCTCCAGGTCCAATCCAGCTCCCTGCTAGTGGCCCGAGAAGGAGGCATAGGTTGGCTCAGGTACTCTGGGTCCTGCCGCCAAGTGTGAGCCCTGCATGGAGTTCCAGATTCCTGGTTTTGGCTTCGGCCAGTCCTGGCAGCTGCAGCCATTGGGGTTGAACCAGCAGATGGAAGATATTTTCTCTCTCTGTCACTCTCTCTCTGTGTCTCTCTGTTCAACCTAGCCTTTCAAATAAATAAATCTTTAAAAACATGTCACAAAACTGTTATTTCTGCCTAAAGACTAGCGCCTGCATTTGTGTCTCCACGTTACACTGTCCCTCTAAAAAAGAGGGAGGCTGATCTCCAACAAGCTGTCTCCACATCGGGTAATTTTTTTAGGACAGTTACAGGAGGGTCAAAGATGCTTCCAAGCATGGAATTTTCTGCTGGGCGAGTCTGGGAGGTGATGCGTCCCCTCCACCCTGTGTTTCGTGCGGTTATACCCCGTGCGTCATCCTCTTTCCGGAAGTACAGGAGGATGCTTGCGCAGGGGACCGAGCCCAGCGATAATGAGACTGCCTGTAAGTGTTCCCTCAAAACTTGAAGTGAACCTGTGGCTGAGGTTGCAGAGTTCAAGTGCGCTCTCGGGGCTGGTGCCCCGGCGGATGTGGGCAAAAAGCAGAAGTGGTCTCGCTTCGCTGCCCCTTCCCCTCACTGCCCCTTCCCCTCCTTCAGAATCAGCCAGCCCCTGCAGAGGCAACCGGGGCTGGCAGCTTCCTGGGCAAGCCCCTCTTTGGGTGAGTGGGTGGCTCAAAGTGGTCTGAGCCACGTGTGGTGTTGGGAGTGGACTGTGGCTGTCACAACCAGGGCTGGACCAGGCTAGGAGCCTGGAACTCTATCCCAGTGGGTGGCCGGGTCCTCAGCACATGGGCCATTCTCTGCTGCTTTCCCAGGTGCATTAGCAGGAAGCTGTATTGGAAGTGGAGTTGCTGGGATTTGAACCAGAGTTCATACGACACAGCAGGCAGTGGTTTAACTAGCTGTCCCACAATGCTAGTCCATACATTTATTTATTTTCCACGAACTTTCTGAGGTCATATCTAAGTTGATTATGAATCTTACTGATATGATGGCTGTGTGAGGCACACTTTCCAAATAATAATAAAATGTAGACCCCTATGCTAAAACTGTCATGAGACTCAATGGGCTCTTAGAGAATTGCTTTCTTTAATTTCTGCTAAACTTTTGTAGGTGTGGCCAGCTTAAGGTCTCAACTGACAAATGCAGTCTCCCCACCCCCAGCCCTTCCCCCCTGCCATCTACAAAGCCGTCTCCAGTGTCTTCATAGTCACGAAGTCTGATGTGGAGTGTGTGGTTAAGCGAGTCCTTAATCTCACACAGATTATGTTCATGAAACCAAAGCAACTTTGAGCTTTAGCATTATGCTCTATGTGTCAGGCATCACTCCTTAGTCAAGTGTGAGCAATTACTGTCTTTCAAATACTAAAGCAAAATACTCTCCATCTTCGATGCTGTTTCCCACGTAAGGACCAGAGTAACACCACAGTTTAAGTTTAATCTACATTTTAAACATTGTCTCTATGGCAACCAACGAAACCATAAAGGCAGCACTTGTTTGTACCAAGTTTCAATTTCCATGGTGTGAATTCTCTCTCCATGGATAAATTTAAAAGAATTTAAAAGGGAGATAGAGATAGAAAAGGGATTGAGGAGAGAGAAAAAGAGAGAGAGAGACACACACAATCTGTTGCTTCATTCTCCAAAAGTTGACACTGGGAGCTGGGAACCTGACATGAAGCCAACTCCCTGAGTTATTTCGTTCCTTCTCTGGGCTGCCAGAGTGGAAAGAGCCAGGCAGGTGCCAGAGCTGGTATCAAATCCTAATTATTTTTTCACCAAATTTAACTTATCTTTCAGTTTCATAAACTTTTTAAGTTCCTTCAAAAATTCAATTTTTTTTCTGCTTTATATTAACCAAGTAGATGCTCAGTTTGATAAGTTGTGTCCTAGAAATCATGGTATCATCAATGCTATTTATGCTCTAGGTTTTAGAGTTGATTCACAGACAAGGCAAATGTGACACTTCCTGCTGGCTGACACAAATATTTTAGCCCACACATATAAATATAACGAGATACACAGACACGAAGAGGAAAAGGGAAGAACCAGTGTCTAACTTTCTTAGCAGTCAGTGTCTTAATTTGATGCCATAAATTCTTCAAAGCCATAGAAGTTACTGGAGTGGACACTTCACCTGCAAGCTCCGGGTTCCTATATGGGTGCCATTTCAGTGTACCAGCTGCTCTACTTCCAGCCTAGCTCTCCACTAAAGCACCTGGGAAAACAGTAGAGGATGGCCCAAGTACTTGGGCCCCTGCACCCATGTGGGAGACTCAGAAGAAACTCCTAACTCCTGGCTTTGGATTGGCTCAGCTCTGGCCGTTGCAGCCATTTGGGGAGTGAGTCAGCAGATAGAAGATCTTTCTGTCTCTTCTCTGAAAATCTGCCTTTCAGATAAAAATAAATACATCTTTTTTTTTAAAAAAAGAAGTTACTAGAAAGGTGTTGAAAACACTAGGACCAGGTTTGAAGACTAGAATAAGAACATAATGATAAACTAGAAAGGAGAGAAGACAGGTTACCATGCTAATTTTTTTTTTAACTTTTCTTGCCTGGAGGTCAAAGGTATTGTTTAAGGAAAGTAAACCCTAAGGGAATTTAGGTAAAGTTGAAATGGTATCCACCAGAGGCGCTAAACACAATCCCTCTTAGCGGATGGTTTGAGTAGGTGGAAAATGTGGTCCAAAGAGCAACTGGTGTTCGTATTGATGGTTGTTGGTCATGAGCAGGGATGGTGCAGAAACATCCCAACCAAACCACGGCAACAGTGAATAGAGCGACACTTGTTCCCCCAAGCCTGGGTGCAGCGTGATTGGCCCTTCCATGAATGCAAGCATCCCGGGAGGGGTGATGTCACTGCATTCCTCTCTCCAATAGCTGTGGCTTCCAGCTACCCCCAACCCTACCCCACTCTCCCCGCTCTGTCCTTTACCTGTCAACACTATCAATATTCCCAATGTGCTCAGCAGTGCCCCTTGCCATGCGGTGCATACCTATGCTGTAATCCTTGTCTCCCCAACTTGTGCATTCACAAGGGTGAAGGCTTAGTGAGGCTACAGCTTGCAACATCTGGAGTTCCCAGATCCTCCTTTTGTGCAGGAAGGACTGGAGCAGTCAAATCAGTGTCGCCCACATCGCCCCTCTCCCACCCTGCCCCTAGAAATGGGATGCTTCCTGCAGCCCAGGTGGCAATGCTGAGGGTCTCGGTCTCCTTTGGAAAGCAGGTGCTGCAGCACTGAACAGGTGGGCCACCTTCCCCAGGGACCCCAGGGTGCAGGGCTGGGACCAGGAAGGCATTTTCTTTTCTCTCCTGTGTGTCCCTGGAGGCCTCTGGTGATACGCTGAGAAGTCACTGAAGTATCCCCAAGCAGAGGGGCCCCGAGGGATCAGAGGACAGGGCCCTGACCTGCCAGTCTTTTGACACTTCTGTTCTCTTCCCTCTGGAATCAGACCCCTTGGCAACAGCTGCGATTGTCTTTCACCTTCAGGCACAGGTGAGTCACACGCTCAGATCCTCATTCCAATGTTTCTCTCCTGTCCCACTCCCAGTGTGTGTGGTGGCTCTGCCAGCCTTGTGGTGCTCTGGGGAAGGGGACAGCCAAGTTCCGGTTGCCCTCCAGGAGCCACACCTGAGTAGGGGACCCTCAGGAGGTCATAGTGCTGTCAGCAAGGCAGCCACCGAAGCATGGCCCTGGTCCCAACCCCATCTTGGGGCTCCCTGCCTCTATTCCCATGGAAGCCATGGTCCAGAGTGGGCTATGCACAGCACAGAGCCCCAGTTATACCACTCCGGTTAGAGGGGGCCGAGGGAGGTTGTGCCTTGGGACACAGCCTAGCCTGTGCCAGCTGGCATGTCCAGGAACGAAAGTGGCTGCCCCAAGCTGCTTCCAGGGGAGATACTAACCTCACTCACTCAGGCTTCTGTTCTCACCACCCACCCTGCCACCCCTGCCTTCCCAGGGTCCCCAGAAAGCACTGCCACTAACCCGTCACCCTCTGCCAGAACCAGGGTGGTCACTGGCCACTCAACACACCCCTTAGCTGACTGCCAATGGATGGCTGCAAGGCAGCCTCTGTTAGGACACAAACATCAGGCTGGGACCCAGGACTGTGGGGACCACTGAACACACACAGCTCCTCCAAGTCCTCACTCCTCCTTCACAGGGCAGCTGTGATGTGCCGGGCCTCAGGGATTGTTCTAACTGGTGGGTGGGCTGGCCTGCACGGAACTAGGGTGGCTTTGCTGCCATTTTTGTTGACTTCCACTTGCGCCATGTTGAGTCGGCCCAGGGCTTCACTGATCCAGGTCTACACTGCAGGAAAACAAGAGTGTCCTCCTCTGGGGGCCTGGACTCCAGGAGTTTCTCAATGCAAGTGAATAGGGCAAGGAGACTGACGGGGGTTAAGCAGCAAGGGGGTGGGGGACATGAGAACTCACCCTCTGCTCTCACTTTGGCCGAAAGGCTGGCAGGAGAGTAGGGCAGGATGCCTCTCACTCCTGTCTGGCAGTGCACAGAAGTCTCCTGCCAGGAAACTGGCTCCCCCGTTCTGTTTGGGCACTGCTTCCAGAAGATGCAGGAGCCACCAGCCCAAAGGCCACTGCCTGCAGGTGCCCTGTGGCTGTCCTGGGGTGCTGCTTGCCCTGGCTCTGAGCCAGGCCCTCAGTCTGCACACCCCAGGTCCTGGGGTGCCACCCCTTTCTTTCTCTTCCTGCTGAGTCATCTCCTTCTTGGGCCCATGTCTCCTCCATTTCTCTGTGGTGAGAAAGGAAGTAGCTGACTGTCCTTGGGGCTTGGTTGAGGGTCGTCACGTCCTTTTTGCCAATAACAAGGGATATTCCTGGGCCCTCCTTGGCGATGAGAGGCCTGGCCCTAACACATGTTGGCCTCTCCTTGGGAAGACACCAAGCAGCCTTCCATTAGATGCATGTTGGAGGGGCCTCGGCACCTCTTTGCTGTGGCAGACATCCTTCTGCTGCCATCTCAATGTGACTCCACAGGGCCCCCTGGAAGTTGTAGGGGGCAACCCCAGTGCACCAGATGCCCCTCTCCTTACCTCTTCCTGGCAGCTGACTGCTGTGGTGAGCACCGTGTGATGCTGTTGTTCCATTGTGGGTGTATGGGAGATCGCCCCTGGATTTCTGCCTGCCTAACCCATGTGGGAGGCCCTAGGCATTGTGAGGCACATTGTGCCCTTGGTTAACAGACCCCAACATGGCCTGTTCACTGGGCATGCAACAAGAGCGATGGGCTGCACCCCAGTCTCTCTTCCCTACTCTGCTAGGACTTCCTTGGTAAACAACTCTAGGAAGCCAAATGTTGCACTTATCCTGCTTTTCAGCAGGTAACAAGTCTGCCCTGAGATGTAATTTCCTGTGCTTCCTGACCTCTAACTTCATTGGAGGGTCCGGAGAGATAGACATATGTGTTAGCCAGTCGCAATGCTGTTGGCTGAAAGTACTGTTGGGACCACCCTTCGACCTGCTCCCTTCTCCTATATAAGCTTGTGACTTCCCTCACATGGACATCCTTTACCCCCAAGATGGGTGAAACCTAGGTTCAACTGGCCTTGGAATTTTGGAGTTTTATTTATTTTAATTTTTTGAAAGGCATGGAAAGAGAGAGAGATCTTCTATCCATTGATTCACACCCCCCCCCCTTCCCAAATTGTTACAACAGCCAGGGTTGTGCCAGACTAAAACCTGGAGCCTGGAATTCCGTCTGCGTCTCCTTTATGGCTGGCAGGAGCCCTGGCACTCCAGCTCTCGTTTGCTGCCTCTTAGGGTGTATGGCAGTGGGAAGCTGGGATTCAGACTTTGGGTCTCAATCTGATAAGGAATGTGGGCATCCAAGCAGTTGCCTAAACCATTGCTGCCACAGTGCTGGCCTTTGGGTTGTGTTTAGCAGCGCGAAAAGGACCTAATTTTTATTTTTTGTAAATTTATGATGACCTGATCATCGCAATACCACTTAGTAACAATCCTCATCTATTAAGTGATGACTGGGGAAGAAAACATGGTATATACCACCATGGAATGCTACTCAGCTACTAGAAGAATGAAATCCTGTCTTTTTCTTTTGCAACGAGATGGAAACAACTGGACTCCACTATGCTTAGGGAACTAAGCCTGGCTCAGAAAGACAAATATTGTATATTGTCTCTGCTCTGTGGTAACTAATATAGCAGACAGAAAATGTGTGGGAATGTAGCAGTCACTTTTGGGTAGGATTGTCATTTTTAGTTCTTACTGTATCTTAAATTATTTCTTTTTGTTTGAATGATAGATATACAGAGAAAAGGTGAGATAGAAAGACCTTCCGTCCACTAGTTCACTTCCCAAGTGGCCACAATGGCCAGAGCTGAGCTGATTTGAAGCCAGGAGCTTCTTCCAAGTCTGACACACAAGTGTAGGGGCCTAAGGCTTTGCTTAGCTCTTATTTACATTCCATTGGAACCATGGTTTTTGTACTTCTCAATTGTTGAATGTCATGATTAGTGGTGAATTAAGCCTGTGAATGAAGAGTGGATTAAAATTATGTCTGTACAAAGTTGATGCAGAGAGGGGGCGGGAGCAGGGGAGCGAGGGAACTGGGGTCACGTCCTTGGGACTGTACCCATGCAGCCCACACAATCTGCTCTCTTTATATTCATATAGCAACTAAAACGGGAAAACCAGACCCTCTTTCCCCATCAATGTGAGACTTGCTCTTAGTGCCTACCAAATTTGCATATGTCATTGAGGCTATTTCTGGATTTTCTATTCTCTGTCATTTTCAAGGTGACACATTTTCCAAGATAGATTTAGAGGAAATCTTAGTATCTGATAAACCTGGGCCTCCCTTCCTGCTCTGTTTGTTTCTTTCATTTTTTTTTTTAAGTAGCAAGCATGCTAAACACATTTAACCAAAAGCAGTTATGGGGAGAATACTTATCTTCATCTCCAAGAAACTTTTTGCTGTGAAGAAAAATCCTAAACATCTATTATGTAAACATAATGGAATAAGGAACAGACATCTGCCCATCCTCCAACTTCTACCTTGATTAATAGTTCACAATTTTTGCTTTCTTTGTATTCCCCCCATTAATGCTTTTTATTTTTAAAATAGCTATTATTATTTTTTTTTATTGGAAAGTCAGATATACAGAGAGGAGGAGAGACAGACAGGAAGATCTTCCATCTGATGATTCACTCCCCAAGTGGCCACAATGGCCGGAGCTGAGCCAATCCAAAGTCGAGAGTTGGGAGTTTCTTCTGAGTCTCCCACTTGGGTGCAGGGGCCCAAGGCTTTGGGCCGTCCTCAACTGCTTTTTCCAGGCCACAAGCAGGAAGCTGAATGGGAAGCGGGAACCTGTGTCCATATGGGATATTGGAGCGTGCAAGGTGAAGACTTTAGCTGCTAAACTCCTAAGCCAGGCCCTTATGTTTTTTGTTTTTTTTTTGTTTGTTTGTTTGTTTTAATTTAACATCTCATGCAGATTGCAATGCACGCAGGGCAAATGCAGTGGCTCAACTGGCTATTCCTTGGCTTTGTGAGTGCCAGCATTGCATATGGGCACCAGTTCATGTCCCGGCTGCTCCACTTCCCATTCAGTTCCCTGTTTATGACCTGGGAAAGCAGTAGAGGATCACCCAGAGCCTTGGGACCCTGCACCCACATGTGAGACCTGGAAGAAACTCCTGGCTCTGAATTGGCTCAGCTGTGGCCATTGCAGCCATTTAGGGAGCGAACCAGCAGATGGAAGATCTTTCTGTTTCTCTTATTCTACATATATCTGCCTTTCCCTTAAAAATAGAAAAAAAAATTAAAAAGTAATAAATCTTTTTTTAAAGAAAAGAAATGCACCAGTATTATTTGTACAAATTCTATCTCTGTGACCCGCATTCCTGTAAAGATACTAAATGGTTTTTTCTTCACCTTTTATTTATACTTTGAAGAAAATCACTGCTTCAGTTTTTTTCACCAAAGATTTTTTTTTTTTAAAGATTCATGTTATTTTTTTTGAAAGACAAAGTGACGCAGAGTCATCTTCCATCCACAGGTTCACTCCCCAGCCACAACAGATGCGGCTAGGTGAGGCTGAATTCAGCAGCCTGGAATCCCTCCCAGGATCTTTCATGTGGTTGGCGGGGGCTCAAGCACATGGGCCATCCTCTGCTGCCTTCCCAGGGGCATTAGCAGGAAGCTGGATCAGAAGAAGTGGAGCAGCTGGGACTGCAGATGGTATCCGTGCTACAACTCTGGCCCCTTCACAAAAATCTTCCTGGAATGTTCACAGATGTGGTGTCCCAGCATGCATTATTTTCTGTGTAGTGCTTTCCACTCAAGCAGGCTTGTGAGACACATCCATGTTAGGGAGAGTACTGACAGTGTGTTCTTTTGACTGCTGAGTTGAATATACCTGATTTGCTCATACAGCGGGCACTGACGGATACCTGAGCTGCTACTGGTCATCACTTCTGGGAATACAGCTGCTGGGGCATGCTCATGCCACGTGTGTGTGTGTGTGTGTGTGTGTGTGTGTGTGTGTGTGTGTGCTGTGATTCCACTTGGGAGGAAATACACACTCACTTGCTGAGAAACTGCTCAAGTGTTGACAAAGGCAGCTGTGTCACTGCACATTTCTACAGCGATGTCTGGTGTGCCAGGCACTCCTCAGCTTCACCGTCATTTAACGTTGATCACCTCTTGCATGTCCAGCTTTTGGAGTGGGTATGCTGAGATGTCTCCTCCAGGGCCCAGCCTATGGCTTAGTCCCGGCAAATCACTCGACTGATGGAAGTGGTTAGAGTGGTAGCTTAGGGTTCTTGTTTCCCAACTGTTCATTTATTTACTGCCATCTTCTGTGAAGTCAGTGGCAGAGAGAAAGAGAGAGAGAGATTCCTTAAGAACTTTAACATGCTAACATCCAGGTCTGAGTCTAGGAATCCAAAAATTCAGTGGTGTAAGTTCCAGCCCAGCCCGAGTACCAGCTCGGTCAGCTAAGCAGCCAGAATTCCCTCTCAGGCATTCTTTGGTTTCATTCAGGTCTTTGACTGCTGGCATGTGGCCCATGTCCACGAGGGAGGGCCATCTTGGCAGCTGATCAAGCATCCTTCCCAGGAAGAGGCCGTCCTCATGTGAGGGCCAGCAGAGGCAGGATTCTTGGACCGTTGGATTCCATTGTGGTGATGGGGGCAGTTTTACTGCACTTGAGAGTTAAGTAGGGAAGGAGAGATTAAAAGTGTGAGTGTAGGAGAAGCCCAGGGAGAGAGAAAGCCTGGGAGACATTTGCAGTAGAATATGTGCAGTGAGGGCGGAGACATCTCCTTCATTCTTTCCTGTGAAACCGTGAATGGTGGCTACCACGTACTGGCTGCCCACTGGGAGCCTAGGGTGAGAGCAGATTAGACACAGGGACATCCCTTAGAGGCAAGAAGGGAGGTCAGCATGTGACAGGCTCCACACACCGAGACTGCCTGCAGGCGATGTGGGACATCTGCCTGGAAGGGAGGCATAACAAGTGCCCCTGGAGGACACATGTATGCCCTGGCAGTGGCCCATGTGGTCAGAGCCACGATAGTGCCTGTATCTATCCTTGGTGGTCTGGCCTTCTGCTCACCACAGCACACAACTTGGTCATCCTCCCACCACTGCATGCCGTAATGGCATGCATGATAACACAATGGGAATTGGAAAGGGACTAACCACGGATTCTCATTTGTATCTTGGAAGACAGTTGGAGCTTTTCAGACTACTGTATGCCCTGTTTCTTGCCAGCATCCTGCTGTGCTGGGCCTTGCAAGCAACCCTCCCCTTCCCTTCTCCCAGACAGGTGCAACGAGTAATGAGGATCCAGAGGGGATGTTGGTACCAGTGATCCCTACTGGGGAACGGGAATGACACCAGCCCAGGCAATTGGCTCAGATCTCAGGCTGGACAGAACTCCCATTTTGGCTGCTGGCTATTGCCAAATTTGTCTGGTGAATATTGAGGTCATTTTCATCTTTCAACCCTCAGTCATTCTTCCAATGGTGTTGCCTGGTATTCATAGTTCCAGGCGGTTTTGTGAGAGTCAGGCAGATGAGGAGCTAATGGGAGTGTGAAGGATCATGCCAGCTCTTGTCCTTGCTCACAGCCTGGCAGTGACAGTGTATGAGTTTGGAAGTGCTAGCTGGTGCTGGTCTGGATGATGTGACGGACAGGATGGGGAAGGCCTCAACCTGACATAAGCAAAGGAATAAAAATGTGGATACAGTTCAGAGAACTAAATTGTGTTGTCTGCATCTAGTGTTACTCCATAGTGGCCACCTGACCCACAAGACTCTGGATTGGAGACTTGGGCTAGTTTGGGGGAGGGTGGAAGAAAGAATTCAAGTGGGAAGCTCAGAGCTTGGTGGGCAGGCGATGTGGAGGCATACAGTACAGAAGCATCCCTGGTGAGAGCAACTACTGGTCTCCTTTATCAGAGACCAGGCGCCATGCACCAGTGGTCACATGACAGAGGGGAGTGAGTGGCGGCCACAGACGTCACCTCTGTGCCACTGGGCAGTACTTTCCCTTTTTGTCCTCGGGGCCCCACCCAGCACCAGTGGACCGCTGAGCATCCAACCTCAAGGGACTCATAGCACCCGAGTCACTCTGCACTGGGCTCACACGGCCACGCTGTTGGCTGGGGTTGAGCAGAGTCAGGCATCTTCCGACTCCCCACTTCTGCTTTCTCCAGGAAACAAGCAGCAGGCCCCGGAGCAAGTGATTCATACTGAAACGGCGTTGCTGAAGGCGAACTATGCCACTGCCAGCCCACTCCGCCTCCCTGGAGCCCCGGGGGGCCGCCAAGTGCAGCCGGAGATGAGGGTGTCCGTGCCATCTGACCTCAGCGGGCTCTGACTGCCACCTGGCCAGGTAGGCTTGCTGCTCTCAGGCGAGCTGGGCCATGCAGGGGTGGGAGTGGAGGGGCTCTTGTGTCAGTGTGAGGCCTACCAGCTCTGCCATCCCGGAAACTGATGAGAAAGGGAGCTCCTGTGAGCCCCAGGACCTGGTCCCTCTCTGTGGATGTGGTACAGGAGGTGAGCTGAGCAGCCGGAAGTGTGTGTCATGTCAGTGGCCTCTGATGAAGCCCTGTGGCCGTTGCTGTTGACCTGCACCGTGCTGGGCTCCGGCACTGCTCCTTCTCTGATCACTGGTCAAGGCCTTGCACGGAGTTCCACTGAGAAAGGTGATGCAGAGGTCTCTGCCAGGGATGCATGCTATCTGAGATGCAGAGAGGTCACTGACTGTGAGGGTCCTCCCTCCAGCAGACCCCCCACCCTTGCCAACCTGGGCAGTCCTCCAGGAGTGCAGAGTGGTGGCAGGGTTGGGAGGACACACCAGGCTGACTGGTGGGACCGCCGGGCCTGCCCCTTCTCTGGCGTCACTCAGCTGGGGAGTCTGTTAAGTAGGCGACTCCTGGGCCCCACTTCCCTTCTCGGAATCCTCACTTCAGCTTCCAGACGTGGAGACTGAGTAACTGGGCCTGCCTGGCTCACTGAGGAGGTGCTTACTTCTTCTCCCCTCAATCGCTATGGAACCTTCTAGAATGCCCAAGCAATGCTTTGTCTTAATCTGTTGAAGTGCCTGGAAGAACTGATGTGATAACTATGGGTTCATACTTCATTCTGCCTGTTTGTGTATGTGTGTGTGTGTGTGTGTTGATGGGGAAGGCGTATATTGTTGTATTGTTTTGATTTTATTAGGATTCTTTGTGAGGCAGTGGACTTAAGTTACTTTGTAGATATTCAGCTTGAAGTCACTTCCCAGCCAGGTGCTGGCTGGATGAGGCCTTAGGGATCATTGGAGTAGGGTCCTTGGGGCACAGGACCATGGGCTGAATTGGGCTGGGAGGCCAGAGAAGGCTTCTGTCTTTTGAGAAGAGGCCTAAGGGAGGGAAGGCCTGGCGTTTCTGTGGGTATCTGAGGAGGGTACCTGGGTGGGGTGGGGGATGCTGGTGTGGCCATCTTGAGTGAAGGACATGGTTGGGGGAAGGTCAGGGGCCTCTCTGTCTGCTTGTGCTGGAGGATGAGGGCTGTGCTCTTGGGGACTTGGACATCCAGTGTGCCAGGCAGAAAGAGCAACAACACCGTACACCCATGCGGTCACACCTTCACTCTGCTTTTGAGCATCATTCTCGTCTCCTGCGTCCTCAGCACTCTTGTCCACCAGTCTCCTACAGAGGCAGCTCCTGTTGCAAACAGAGGTTTGTTTCTGATTCCACCCCGAGTCTCTAAACTGCTGGATGTGGACTGCTGAGTCTTCCGCATTTGTAACCTCCACAAACAAGGAATTAAATACGCTTAACAACTCAGAGGCTTAAAAGCTTCTTCAATGGTTGCAGGTGTCTGACAGACCGTTGTCTGTTGTGTAATATTCTGCTCCACATTCAGTTTATTTTCCTGAGTGACTATTGATTAGAATGGGGGTTGTTTCTAGTTTTGCCCATTGAAAGAAAGGTTGATAGAATTATTTTCTAAAAGAATTATTATATATTTTTTTAATTTTTGGAGAGAGAGAATGAATATCTTCCAATAACTGGCTCAGCCCTAAAGCTAGTAACCAGGCACTTCATCCAGGTATCTCATGTGGGTGGCAAGCATTTGGGCCATCTTATGTCTCTTTCCTGGGCACATCAGCAGGGCGCTGAATGGGAAGCAGAGCAACCAGGACACGAACTGGTGCACATATGGGACGTTGATATTGCTGGTGGTAGCTTTACGTGCTGTATCACAATATTAGCTTTGGAACTATTCTTGTATAATAGATGCTCATTGTCTATATTTCCATTTGTCTATACATTACACGGTCAACTGTAATCTGAAAATATTATATGGAAGATTCCAGAAATACAAGATTCAAACTTGTAAAAATTGGTTCCGTTACAGTGCATCATTTTCACGGTTCTGTTGTATTATTAATTTTGCCACACTTCTTCCTGTGCCTAATTTGTAAAAGTTTGTCATGGGTGTGTAGAGAGAAGGTTAATTATGGAGTGTATCTGCTTCAGTAGGCTCAGGTTCCTCTGGGGTTCTCGGAACATATTCCCTGATGACAAGTCAGGACGGATGTGCTGTGTGGATGGGTGAGAATTCCTCTAGAGGATAGGTTCTAGGCACAGGGCAGGTGGATCACAAGGAATGTGCATCTTTAGGCTTGCAAAATCGATGCTACCTTTGACTAACTGATCAGCCATGTGCCAAGCTTTCTCTTCACCAAGGCCTAATACTGTGTCAGATGGTTTATTTTTTTGCCTGTTGAGTGGAAATGAAAAGCACTCACTTGTGTTTCAGAGTTGTAGTTCCCAAATTCAGGTTGGGCGTTTCTTAGTGTCTACCTGGATCCCCTTTCCTGTTTCTATCTTTTGCTCACTTCTCTGTAGGGAGTTCTTTCCTTTCTGATACGGATCTGCCGCCGTTCCATAACTAATCTGGTTGTCCATCTTTCCCTCTGATGTTTACTGCAAATAGTTTCCACAGGTTTGGGTCTAATAGCTTCTGTTAATAACTGAACTGGTTAATTCCAAATTAGTTTAACTTCTCCGTCTATTTCTGTATGCATTATCTAAGAAATGTGCCTTCTCTATAAGGTCATGTGTTATTCTTTCATATTATATGAAGTGGTGAAAATTTTGCTTCTCATCTTTAAGATTTGAGTCTGCCAGGAGGTGGTTTTTCTGTATGGTATGAAGTACCAGGTGGTAGTTTTCTTGCCTTGGATAGTTAAAACTCGGTCTCACTATTAAAGAGCACTCTTTACCCACTGAGCTATACTAGCACTGTGATATAAGTCTGTGGCTTGCCTTCTCATTAATCTAAATCTTCTTTAAAGTGTTTAAAATGTTACACATCTCTTCCTAAGAAGGGGTATTTCTGCTACGATTTATTTCTAAATGGTTTGTACTTTGTATTATCACTAAAATGTGTGTGTTTATGTTTTCGTTCTTCTAATATGTGCTTAATTTTGGGAAGATTCATTATGGCTTTCTGATTGGAATAGATTGTGGAGGAGCAAGAGAAAAAAAAAAAGCAACACAGTCGGTCATGATGCTTTGGAAGTAGTCCAGGGTAGAGGTGGTTGTTTGCTTCGGAATGACAATGATGCAGCAGACCAAGCTGCCACCCACAATGTGGGCATCTCCCACTGCAATACCAGTTTGAGTCCTGGCTGCTCTGCTTCTGGCTCCCTGTTATTGCAATCTGGAGGCAACAGGCTACAGGCCCAACTACTTGAATCCCTGCCACCTATGTGGGAGACCAGGATGGAATTCCTGGCTCCTGGCTTCCACCTGGCCCAGACCTGTGTGTTGTAACCATATGAGGAGTGAATCAGTGGATGGAAGGTCTTTATAAAAATGATAGTGGCAGTGGTAATAAGAGCTGGTGAAGTGCTCAAATCCTAGATTTGCTTTTTGAGGGTGGGCCTTGACTATGATTTCAGAGTAGGGCACATCGCAGATGGCCCCAGAGTGGTAAGAAGGATGCAATCAGCTTTTACTGAGCTAGCACCAAGGGCTGCGGGTGCAGATCTGGCAGGTGGTGCTTGTTCAGGAATACGGATCTGCACACATAAAAGTGGTCAAGCTTCTCAGACAGTAAGTAGAGACACAGTCTTGGAATCCTCCCAGCTCCACGGTTGCAACCTTCATGGTAGAAAAGCAAGTTTAGATGACTGGGATGCTGTAAAAGGGATGTTTTCTCAGAGTTCGCCCAAAAGCACTGAAGTCTGTCGCCTGTTTTATGAATAGCTTTCACTGGCTCTCGCCTTCCCATGCAGCACACCGACACACCGGTAAAAGCACACCGGAAGGAGGAATGACATCTCCAGGCAGCATTCCCAAACCCTGCCCTGGCTGATGGTCCTCCCCATAGCTACCGCACATGTCAGGTTCAGACATCTAGACTGAGGCTGTGTGATACCGAAGCCGCTGGTCACGCTGAAGATGTGGCCAGCATGAAGCCAGATGCAGAGACAAAACCATGCACCAGACTTCCTTGATGTTACAAAAAAAGGCCTATGCTGTCTCATGGAAAGTTGAGAAGAGATTTCATATTGGAACAATTTCATGTTGGTTCTAGGCTGTGCCGAGGAGAATAAATGCTATGGGTGCTCATGTTCGTTATATACAATGGTGAATTTTTTGCATCAACCCTACACACATCTCCCCTTGTACTTACATCACCTCTAGATTACTGGCTGCATTATAAGTGCTATGTAAACTTTTTAGGCAATAATGACAAGTGTGGGGGAAATGTAGATTTTCCAGATAGTTTCAACTCATCGTTGGTTGCATCTGTGGGTTGGGAACCTACGGATATAGGAAGATGAGTGGCACTACATTAAGTTTAATTTAAAGATTAATGTTGGCCTAGTTACTTTTACTTTTGTAATGTGGCTAATTCAGACACACACCTGTGGCTTGAACTTGCGGCTGGCTGTATTTTTCTATTGGCAACACCCACAGAGAAGTGATTCTTTTTGTTCTGGGGCCAGAGGCTTTTTTTTTTTTTTTTTGGGAAACAAGCTTCAAAAGGATGGGAAGTGAGGGAAGTGAGAAACTGCTGGTCTCATATAACTCCAAGGAGAAAGCAAGTGTGAGGGCAGAAAATGACCAGGTCCTCGATGGGACACTTGTCTTTGCAATCACATTTTAGCCTCATGTTGTGATCAATCCCATTATTCCAATTTTACAGAGAATGGAGGTTTGGAGAGACAAAGTCCTCTACCCTTAAGACGAAGGTTTGGATGTGAACCTAGCTCCTGGTTCCATTGGGCTTTTTAGAATTTGTGTTACTATTGTTGTGGTTTTAAAGATTTATTTTTATTTTTGTTTGAAAGGCAGAGTTACAGAAAGGAGAGACAGTGAGCTCTTCCATCCACTGGCTCATTCTCCAAAGGGCCACCATGGTCGAGGCTAGGCCCATCTAAAGGCAGGTGTTTCTTCCGGGTTTTCCATGTGTCTGTAGGGACCCAAGTTCTTGGACCATCTTTGACCTCATTCTCAGGCCATAAGCAGGGAGCTGGATAGAAAGTAAGGTAGGCAGCACTGAAACCAGTGTATATAGAGGATATTGATGCCATAGGTAGAGGCATAGCCTATTACACTACGATGCTGACTCCTATTCTATTATTATTACTTTAAAAAATATTTAATTATTTTTTGAAAGGCAGAGCTAGAGAGAGAGGGAGAAACACATATTGTACCTGCTAGTTCATTCTCCAAAGAGCTGCAATGGCTAGAGCTGGGCTGATCTGAAGCCAGGAACTTCCTCTGGGTCTCCCACATCAGTACCAAGACTCAAGCACTTGAGCCACCCTCTGCTGCTTTCCCAGGCCTTTAGCAGGGAGATGGATGGGAAGTGGAACAGCCTGGTCTCCAACTGTCACCCATATGGGATATGCGTGCCTCAGGCAGCTGCTTCACTGGCTGTACTGCAGTACCAACCCTGGGCTTATTATTTTTTAAAAAATGATCATTTGTTTGAAAAGCAGTTACAGAGAGAGACAGAGGGAGAGACAGAGAGAAATTTTCCTCCTGCTGGTTCACTCTCCAAATGGCCACAATGGCCAGGGCTGGGCTAGGCAGAAGCCAGGAGCTTGCAATTCTGTCTGGGTCTCCCACGTGGATGGCAGGGTCACTGGAACTTGAGTCATTTGCTGCTGCTTGCCCAAATGCATTAGCAAGGATGCTGATGGAAAGTGGAGCAGATAGGACTCGAACCGATGCTCATATGAGATGCTGACACCACAGTGGTGGCTTAACCCCCTGCACAAGGCTGATCCCTCCCTTGGGTTCTAAAGCAGGTGCACTGTGAATGAGCTCAGCCATGGAACGGTTGCAGAAACAGCACTCAGGTGCTCTGCAAGCAACCTTGGGCAGAAGTGTGCCAACTGCTCTTTGGCCAAATGACAAGTCCCTCTTCTGGGAAGTGCCCAAGAAACAGCCGCCGTGGGCAGAGGTCCTCTCTGCAACACCCCTTCACAGCAGGGGAGACACAAAGCACCCAGTGCCCTGGAGAGAGGGGGTCACCTCCAGGAGTCACGCCAAGCACATGTTAGTGGTCATCACCTCTGCCAGGTTAACAGAGAGCACAGCATATCATATCACATATGTTTATCACATCATGACCTGTAGTGGATGCAGACAAACTTCCTTGTCTGTTACAAGGAAAATTCGATTGGCTGCGGAGATAATATGTGGGAATGATCAAGAGAAATCCTTTTGTGAACTTTGTGTCTTCAGTATAAATAATGTTGTCCAGAGAATACCTGATGCATCAATTCAGAAATAATAATTAAATTGAAATTAAATCATTTAAAAAGTTGACTCAGGAGCACTTCAGTATCAACTTTAAATATATAAAGTTGATCTATTTGTAGCCAAGTGGGTAAAACCCTGTCTATAGCACTGGCGCCTGAGTCCCAGCTACTCTATTGATCCAGCTCCCTGCTAATACACCAGGGAAAGCAACAGAAGAAGCACAAATGCTTGGTTCCCTGCACTCCCTGAGGACCACCTGCAAGAGTCTCCTGGCTTTGGACTCTCCCAGCTCTGGGTTTGGGCCGTTTGGGGAATGGACCAGTGGATGGAAAATTTTTTTTCTTGCTTCCTGCCTGTCTCTAGCTCTTACTCTAATTCTGCCTTTCAAATAAATACAATGCATATTTAAGAAGATTAAGAAATAGCTTAAGGTGAGTAAAGACGGCAGCACAGTAAGAAACTGCCTGAGGCCAGTGGAAACACACAGGGCTGTGGAAACACAAGTGAAGTGTGTGTGTGTGTGTGTGGGGTGGGGGGGTGGATTTGGGTGGGTGTGCTTTTCCTGGCTTGGCTAAGGCTGGACCCAACTGGCAAAGGAGAGAGTGGCCCCAGGTGCCAAGGGCAGTAGGGAGGTCACTCATGCCCACAGGCAAGGCCCAAGGCCCCGGTAGCTGGGTATCCCCTGGAAAGTTTTTGAATGTGGGGAAGGTGCGAACCGCAGGGGTGGGCTGCTTGGCCTGCGCAGCTGCAGGTGGCTTGGTGTATGCTCAGCAGCCACTGTGCGGGCTTGGGTCACGGGGCAGTGCTTGAGGACTGCGGAGGGCGGAGGGCTCCCTAGGGCTGGGGAAGAAGAGTGAGCCAGTGTCCTGCATGGAGAGTGGGCGGACCTGACAAAGCAAGGCTCTTGTTGCAGTCTTTCAGTCTTTCTCACACCTGCTGGCCTCCTGGCTGGCACCAGTTGTATCGGGTTGCACTTGCCGAAGGCCTTGTAGAGGGTGCTTATCCCTGCCTTGGAGTCGAGAGGAGAGAGGGCATACCACCCTCCCCAGCCCCCACAACCACCCCGGGGAAATAAATTCTTCCCTTGGCACATTTTGGGGTGCCTGAATCCTCTCATATATAATGTGATGTGTCTGCTGCCTCACATTGTAATGATAATAATTTGTAACTGATACGAGATACAGAGACAAGAAATGGGAAATAGGAGAATAGTGGATATGGCAGCCTCTTATGCCATGGTGTTGGTCCCTTTTCTAGTAATGTTACTTAAAAAAAAAATACGTGTTTGTTTGAAAGAGCTAGAAAGAGAGGGAGGGAGGGAAAAATAGATCTCTTATCTGCTGGTTCGTCCTGGGTGCTGTGGATGATGGAGGCGTTGGGACCCACTCGGTGGAGCCTTCACTTGCAGCTGGGTCCTGGCACTCCCAGGCTTCCCTTTGGTCGAGGAAAGCTTGCTGCAGCCCTACTGAAGTCTGAAAGCCTAGGCTGTGCCACAGCTCCAGGAGTGGCTGTGTTTAGGGCACAGAAGGGCCTGGGCATGGCCTGAGTGGCCCCTGGGGAGGGTCAAGGTGGTATCTGGTGCCCAGGTGCCAGCCCTGAGCTGTGTGGTGAGAAGCAAGAGGAGGGTGAATGTGACGTTTCTGTGTGGAAATGAGGCAAGGGATGTGGTTGGGTCGCGTCATCGGCGCCATGTGTTTGGGGATGAAGATGAAGAGCTGTGGAGATCCTTAGAGCAAGTCAGCAGGTGGGAGAGTCAAGGGGAGGCAGGGAGTGCGGAGGGAGCAGGATGCCGAAGACGTTGGCCCTCTTGGGGCTGCCAGGAGACAGCCTGGAGCCAGCAGGCAAGGGAGGCCCTATGTTACCCTCCTCGTGCTTTGTTTTGTCTTTGGTGTCATTTTGCAGATTTTTCTATATTGGATTAAATTTTTAGCTCTGTTAGTACATTTTCATCCCTCTATAAGCATTCTTTCTTAAGTTTCCAGAGAAATCAAGTTGGCCATTGGTTCCCATGTTGGCGAGGTCCATGGTTAGGGCTCTTGCTGCAGGTGCCGTGTTCAGCTCATGTCTTGACAGCTGCACTGTAGCTGAACTGTGAGAGTCTGGCCTGGGGAACTGCTCCCTGGCTGTCATGGGCAATGTGGAAGTTGGTACACATACCGAAATACAAAAGCACTCCCTTCCGCTGCACACCAGGAGGAGTTCCTGTATTCTGTTGTTGCTGCAAAAAGCCACTGAGGTGTGTGCTGGCCAGGCGCACGGCCTGGTTTGGGGTCAGAAGAAGGAAGTGCGGAGGGCTGTGGTGGGCTTTGCTGACCTGTCTGTTTCCTGCACACTGGGATGCCCAGCTTAGTCTTCAGGGGCCTCGGTGGGGAGGATTCTTGAACTTCCGCAAACAATCTTGAGTGGCGCCTTCTCCTCTTGAGTCAGATCAAACAGGATGTAAGGCCAGGTGGCTCATCTGGGACTGCAGGCACAACCCCGCCCTTGGGCTTGCTCTGAGGTGGGGACACTTGCCCCCTTTTCCTAGAATGGGAAAGGACTTTCCTGGCAGAGGAGGGGAGCGAGGCAACCTGGGAGAGACTTGCCAGGGGACTGTGTGTTGGAGGGGGAGGTTTTAGGGGCAGCCACACTTGGGTTTCCAGGAGCTGTATGCTCCCACTTCGTGCCAGGATTCCTCATCTGAAAATGGCTTCCATCATGCGTGTGTGCCTTACAGAGTCCTTGTGTGGACCAAGCAGAAGGTGTAGGTGCAGGTGCTGCCATTCAGTGAGGCTCAGCTGCAATACACCATGAGCCATGCACACACACACCCCTCCAACCAACTGGTTCATTTTCTAATTGCTTGCAACAACTGGGTCTAGGTCCAGCACCTGGAACCAGGAGCTGGAAACACCATCTAGGTTTCCTGAAGAGTGGCCGGGAACCTGATAACTTGAGCCAGCAGTGTTGCCCCCCAGGCTGTGTGTTATAGCCGAGAGTTGCAGGCAGGGGCTAGAGGTGGGTGTGGAACCCAGGCATGTCTGTCTTGGGTGTCCGGGTTTTCACAGTATCGTGGAGTGCTACAGAGGGAGGCTCAGCTTAGGAATGGCTTCTCTGGAAGGGCAGGTTATAAGAGAAGGGCTTCATCGTATGCCAGCTCCACACCCTGCCCGCAGACTGACCATCCAGCCCGACAAAGGCAGGTCAAAGGGAAGTTCCCAAGGGCTCAGCGCCCCGGAGTGTCTGCAGGAAGCCACAGGCACTATCACCTCGCTGGGGCTTGTATCCGTGGCTTCCTGCTCATTATGGGCTGTGCTCAGAGGCCTCCTCTAACTGGCAGGAGCCCCAGTGCTCTGGCCACACTGCAGTCCATGTGTCCTGCAGGCTGCTGCCTTCTCCTGCTTTTGTCCCAAGTCTCAGTCATGTTCCCGCTCCCACAATGCCACTGTCAGCTGTCACCGTTTCCCTTCTGGGCCTTCCTGCTGTGTGTATGTGTGTGTGTGTGTGTGTGTGTGTGTGTGACTGCAGACTTGGGGTTCAGGAGAGGTTTCTCTTTGCTCCAAGGACTCTCACCTTGATTGCTGCTCAGAGTCACTGGAACCGTGTGACCCCACCCTCAGAGGAGAAGGGGGTGGCATGACAGTCCCTGTGCCGTGGGCTGCTGGGAAAATGGGCTCAGTGTAATGCTTGGAGCCTCCTGGCTTTGGATCCGGTGCATACCGAATAGTGGACAGGTGCATAGCGAGTGGTCAGCAGGTGCTGCTACTGTTATGATTTTGTTGTAGCCATTATATTGCACAAATGGTAGCTTCTTTTAATATGTCTTTATTTATGTGTAAGTCAGGATCAAATAAATTGTGGAAACATGCACACAATATAAATGTACCCCTTAACTGTTTTTTTTTTTTAAGATTCATTTATTTTTTATTGCAAAGTCAGATATACAGAGAGGAGGAGAGACAGAGAGGAAGATCTTCCGTCCAATGATTCGCTCCCGACTGCAACGGCCGGTGCTGCACCGATCTGAAGCTGGGAAGCAGGAGCTCTTCCGGGTCTCCCACGCGGGTGCAGGGACCCAAAGCTTTGAGCCGTCCTCGACTGCTTTCCCAGGCCACAAGCAGGGAGCTGGATGGGAAGTGGAACTGCCAGGATTAGAACCTGCGCCCATATGGGATCCCGGGGCGTTCAAGGCGAGGACTTTAGCTGCTAGGCCACGCCGCTGGGCCCCCCTTAACTTTTTTTTTTTTTTTTTTTTACCTTGTACAACCATCACCATTACCCATTTCCAGGGGTTTTCTTCTCAGACTGGTAGCGTGTCTCCCAGAGTAGCCTGCCCCCAGTGTAGCATGTCCTCCAGCACGGACTGTCCCCCAGAGTAGTGTGTCCCTTAACGCAGCATGTCCCCCAGCATAGCCTGTCCCTCCTGCTATCTTGGATCCCAGCGCGCTCCATTGAATAAAGTATACTTTATTTGTTGAGGACATAGGTGTGTCCTCACATCTTATTTCCATGGTTACTTTAAGGACAATGCTGTTGTCCATCCGAGGATGATTTTTTATTTTTAAAAAGGATTTTTTTTTAACTTAAAAGACATAGTTACACACACACAGAGAGAGAGAGAGAGAGAGAGAGAGAGAGATATCTTTCATCTACTGGTTTACTCTCCAAAAGGCTGGAATGGTTAAAGCTGAGTTGATCCAAAGACATTGCAGCCAGGCACTTCTTCTGGGTCTTCCCCGTAGGTGTAGGAGCCCATTGGGCTGTCCTTTGCTGCTTTCCCAGGTGCATTAGCAGGGAGCTGGATCAGAAGTGGAACAGCCAAGTCTCAAACCAGCCATTATGGGATGCTGGTATCTCAGGTGGAGGGCTACCTTGCTCTACCAGCCACCAGTCTTCCCTTCCTGCCTCCCAGAGCTTCTAAATGAATCACCTGGGGCATGAGATGTGAACAAAGCATCCACACCACCGTTGCCTCCCAGCCTACTTTCAGTTTAGTTTTAACTTGCAAGTTCTCCTTACTCCTGTGAGGCATTGGGAAGGAGGAAGTGAAGCCCAACCCCACCCTACAGGTGGAACACAGAGAGCAATCCAGAGAGCTCCGATTGGAAGCCAGGTCTTTGCCATGCTGGGCTGAGGGAGCAGGGGTCTTGCTGTGCCTGTGCAGGGAGGGAAACCGTGGTTAACCCTGAAAAGGAAGATAGAGCTCTTTTAGGCATGTGTTCCTGCTCCTGCTCTCCACATCTAGCTCCTGATGTGGCTGACAAATAGGCCAGTCTCCTCACTGGGACTGTACAGTCCCAGGGCGGGAGGAGTCATGGATCGCGATGAGGAAGGCAGACTGGATTCTCATCTTCAATGACCAAAGCAATCCTTGGTTCCCAAGGTGCCCGCTCCTCTGCAGACAAATGCACCAGGTGCCAGGTGTTCCCCCTCAGGGGTCTCCACACGCCTTCCCCCCCCCCCCAGCAGTGTGTCCCTCCTGCCATCATGGCTCATCATCTTGCCCCACCCCCCCAAACCCCGCACTTCCACTTGTCTACACACCACTTACTCACTCACTCACTCCTCGGCAGGTGTGTGAAAGTGTCATCAGTGGGCTCAGCTGCAAGTCACAGGGGACCAGGAGCTTCCTGGGGCTCTGGGAGCCCCTTTCAGCGTAAGGGACAGTACACTGATGTCCTGGGTGGGTGGTGATGAGGAAGAACTCCCAGGATGCTTCTGGTCTCTGCTGCATGGGGTGAGTGAGGGGAAGGGGACTGACACCCAGAGAGCTGGGGCTTGGCTCACTCCCAGCCCCCTCGGGCTCCTGCAGAGAGATCATTCACCTCCTGTTTGTGGCACTGTACTCTCACCATGCAACGCACAGCCTCATGGCCTAGCGGGGGCCTCCTTAGCCTTCAGCGACTCACTGTCCTGTGTCCCTGATGTCCTCAATGTGTAAAGGACACAGTGGCACTGACATCACCAGGGCCACGTAGGAGGACAGGCCATGTCCCAGAGAAGGGCAGAATCTCAGTGACGCTGCCACACTGGCCATGCTGGACCTGGACCCCTGTCCATGACTCCCACTCTGACCCCTCTTGCCTGATTGGTCCTCCTGGCTTTCTGGATGGGCTGGTATAGGCAAGTCAGGATTCTAGTCCAGCTGGTGGGGGATGTGGAGGAACCATGATGACACTGGGCTGGAATGTCACATGCCTGAGACTGACCCAAACAGGGAAGTGGCACTGGCAGGCCGAAGTGTCCTAGAGATCCTGGGTACCCTGTACAGACACACACACTGTGCCTTGTGTTTGCCATCTGCCCTTGGTCCAGAGCAAGCCCTTCTTTGAGCATGAGGCCAGGCAGAAAAGCCTTGGCTGTCCACAGGCCTGAGTAGCCTCTGCTCCCGCCCCTGCCTGGCCGGGGGCCCATAGGCAGGTCCTGTCTCTGATGGGGACCAAAGTTGACAGCGCTGCCATTGCCTGATGGTAGGAGTACATGTGATTGCCCATGCCAGGGAGGCCTTGGTAAGTGCCTGGGGGTGGGCTCTTCACTGGTTCTGAGTGCGTGACCTTCCAGGGTGCACCACTGGGCACTCTGGTCTGTGCTCAGCAGCCACCACATTGCGTGGATTAGAGTTAAAACCGCATAGAGCTGAGGTACCAAAAGTGCATTTGTTTAAATTGCTGGTGCGTGTGTGTGTGTGTGAGAGAGAGAGAGAGAGAAAATGCTATCTTTTTTTTTCTGGGGGGATAGGTAAAATTTTTAAAAAATGTTTCTAGTTTAGATTAGTTTAAAAAAGTAAAAATAACGAAGTGGTACAAGCAGTACTGCCATAGCCGACACTCAGCTTCCTCTATTATTAACCATCTCAGACTGGTATGATGTATTTGTCAACATTAGTGAAACACACCCAGCTTCCCTATTGGTTTTAAAAGATTTGTTTATTTTGAAAGTCAGAATTACAGAGAGAGAGGAGACACAGAGATCTTCAATTCAGCGTTTCACTCCTCTGATGGCCACAGCAGCCAGAGCTGGGCCAGGTGGAATGGAGGTGCTTCGTTTGTATCTCCTGCACGGGCTTCAGGGATCCAAGCACTTGGGCCATCCTCTGCTGTTTTCCTGGGCACTCTAACAGGGAGCTGGATCAGAAGTGGAGCATCTGGGACAAGAACAGGTGTCCACTTGCAATGTTAGTGTGACAGGCAGCAGCTTAACTTGCTATGTCACCATGCTGGCGCCACTGTTGGCAATTTGTAAACCCGATGAGGGACAGGCTTCTTGGAATGTACTCTTGCAAAGCAATGAGGTTTAAAAAAAATAAGAATAAGTTGAGGCTAGGAAGATGGTTCTTGGAAGAGGGACATGGCTAAGAGGTACCTGGAGAGCTGCTCACGCTCACTGGTTACTTAGAGAAACACACACTAAAATCACCTGGAGGTGATGTGTGTGCCTTATGTCAGTCCAGTTGGTGATTGTTAAATGCTGGATGATGCTTTGGAGGGCTGGCGAGGAAGGGCTTTGGAGTTTGTTAGAACAAGTGCTCTGGAAGCATCTTATCCAGTGTTACTCAGCTGAAGTGAGCGGGCAAACATGCCTGACTCAGTTCTGGAGCTCCTTGGGCACATCCCTCGGCAGTCACGTGCAGTGTGGAGACTGGCCCAGGAACGTCCAGCACTGTAAGCAAGGCAGGGCTTGGCATGCAGGAAACCAATGACCATCTAGCCAGATGTCCCTTGAAGCAATGGGTAGCAGTCAGAGGAAATGGGAGACCCCCCCCCCCCAGGGAGCCCTGTGTTAAGTTGGAAGCTGTGATGTGGAGTGAAATGGGAGCTGCAAAGGGATGCTGATGACACGGAGCCATGTATGTAATCAACAGCCACAGGAGGTCCCAGGCTAGTGGAACATGACCTGCCTAGCAGGTGCACCGGCAAGCTGGGGAAGAAGGCAAAAAAGTCAGGAGCAGAGGTCCTGAGAGCGAATGGCCAAGGGGCAAGGCCAGGGAAGACCCCATTCAGATCAGGACAGAGACCAGTCTTTCTTCGAGGGTCAACCCAAAAACAGCAACTCCACTACTAGCCCCTAGCCAACCACCCAGCAAATGCAAAGTATTAATGAGATGTTTGACTCAGTAGTATTAGGAGTGACTTTCAATCAAACAGACAAAAGCTGTAACATCACCAGTCACTTTTCTGGGTAGGCACACTTTTTACATTCTTGAAGCTATTTTATTCTTTCCCAACATTCTGCAATAAGCTTTTATAGTAGGATAATGCTTGCTGATGAACACTGCCCTTCCAGGAGTGCCTGAATCCTCACTGTGAGATGGCATTGGCAGGCCTTCAGCATCCCCACCTTCCACTGACACTTCGTGAGTGTGTCCAAGCGTGTGTATTCGTGTCATCAGCATCATGTCATACTCCTGACCACGATTTTCACAAGTTTCACAACCACAATTGCATCGTGACTCTGCTCAGCCTACACCACCCCCAGCCCTGTTCTCAGCCTCAGGGGCCATTGATCTGCCTGCTGGTCGTGCTGACGTTCAGCTGGTTTATTTCTGAGGTTGGCCTAAATAGGTTTCTTAAATGGTGGGCTGCAGTGTCTCCATTTTTTTTTTTACTTGGCGTGTTGCACTATTTCTGCGTTTCTGTTTTTATGGCTGTGTAGTATTCCGTTGTATGTATTTAAAAAGCAAGTGATTTCCAAAAATGAATCTGAGACAAGGATGCAGGTGCAGTGGAAGAACTGCCAGAGACATGCAACTGTGTGCGCAGACAGGGTAGGAAAGTTTCAGGGAAGGGGGTGTTATCCTTGTCAGGTGACTGGGGCTAACTCCCATTCCCGCTGTGGTCGGCACTGCTGCAGCTCAGGGCACCAAGGAGGGCACCTGTGCGCTTCTCCATCTGCTCTTTCTTGTGGTCCTTGGAGGCCGGCCCGACTCCAGCACACACTCCCATGAGACCACCCTGAGTCTGGGGAGGGCAGTGTGCAGGGAGCTGAGCCAGTCTGATCTTACCCTGGAGTTTACTCCACCTCAGACAGCCCACAGAACAAACCTGTATGGAGTTTGTCAATGCTAGCTGAATCATGAAGTCGAGCACACAGATACTGGTGTTCTCTGGGTATTTTCATCGGGGGGGGGGGCGAAGGAGGGGTGGCTTTCTTACATGCCACCTGCTGCCTCCAGGTTTCTGGCTCGCAACAATTGCTCCTGAGTGCAGTCAGGGAGGGGAATTCCTGTCACCTATTGGGGAGGAGACTTCGGGTGCCATTTTGAGGACAAAGTCCCTTGAAAGTATGGTGTGGCCCAGATAATGTGGATAATAACGAATCTCTCTCCTTTTAGACTCCAGGAAGAAGGAAGTTGTAATTGGAGGTGGCCACCTGCTTCTACAAATACTCAGAAAATGTCCCTTTTATTAACTCAGACTTCAGAAAAAGAAGTGGTTTTAAGTCATGCAAAAAAAAAAAAGTTTTTTTACAAAAAAAAAAGTTTTTTTGGCACAGGCTTGCAATTCAACTTGACGTTTGGCTGTCTGTATGCCTTTGGCCCTGTTGATTCTCCTTTCTTTTTTAATTTGGTAGAAATTGATTATTTTTATTGGAAAGATAGATTTACAGAGAGAAGCAGAGATAGGAAAAAAGAGCTTCCATCCACTGGTTTACTTCCAAAATGTCCAAAATGGCTGGAGCTGGGCTAATCTGAAGCCAGGAGCCAGGAGCTTCTTCTGGGTCTCCCAATGCGGGTGCTGTGTCCCAAGAACTTTAGCCATTTCCCACTGTTTTTCCAGTCCACCAGCAAGGAGTTGGATCAGAAGTGGAACAGCCAGGAATAGAACTGGTGACCATATGGGATGCTAGAACTGCAGGTGGAGGGTTAGCTTGCTGAGCCATCATGCTGGCAACCAATTCTTTTCTTATAGGGAGAATAGCAGACTCTTCATGAAGAGCTCAGCACAGTGCCTGGGACAGCCTGTGAATTCCTATCAATCACATCTAAATCTGAAACTGTTCAAAAAAAACAAAAAAAGGGCCTTCCTTATTTTTGTCAGTTTCAGCTTTTTAGAGGAGCCCTCTGCAATAGGAACTAGACTGAGTGAATATGGCCCTCCCACCCCTCCCCCGGTCTCCCTGCCAGAGTCACCAGGAAGTGATGTGACAGGCGTTGTCATTTTTGTCTGTTTGTTCCCAGTTCAGACCTGCTTGCCCAAGGCATGGAGGGAAAAGAACTTCTGGAGGCTGAGGACAGAGCGGACAGCCCAAGTTCCAGAAATGAAGACCAGCCTGAGGCCTCACGTGGAGGGCAGGTCCTTGGCCCGGCTGCCCTCTGGGACCTGCTGGAAAAGAAGTTTCTGGAATACCAGCAGTTGACTTACAGGAGCCCCGAGGAACGCCGGGAGAGCCTGCTGAGTCTTCTTCCCCTGTTCCTAAAGGTCAGAATTATGTTACAAAATTTCGGATATTATTCGACAAATAGTGATTGTGCATCCTTATGTGGTACAGTGTGTTGTATCTTTAATTTTTTTTTTTCTTTATTTGAAGGATGGGAGGAAGGAGAGTGAGAGAGGTTTCCTAACCAAATACCCTGAACAGTCAGGGCTGGGGCATTCTGAAGCCAGAATCTAGGAACTCCGTCTCGTGTAGGCAGCCGACACCAAGCACCTGAGCTGTCACTTGGTGTCTCCTACGATGCTCATTAGAAGGAATGTGGATCAGAAGTGGAGCCAGGCCTGGGACCCAGGTCCTGCAATAAGGGAGACAAATGCCCCCAGTGGCATCTCAGCCGTTATTGTGCTCAATACCTGTCCACCATATACTAATATGTACATGTACCTGATGCATATATGTACATCATATGTGATGTATGTAACATATATGATCAAATCACAACATGTATTCAACATCAACATATCAAACATCCTTTCTTTGCGGTGACTGTATTCAAATTCTTCTAATGATACAAGTACCTCAGGAAGTTTGCAGAAATGGAATTAAAAGATGAATTTGTCAGTACAAAAAATTTTAAATTTATGCATTTTTCATAATATGCATTTCTGTGAACTTTTCAAAAAGATGTCGAATAGCTAAATGTCAAATTTTGAGCTTCAAAATAATTGTCTTCTATTTTCAAAAAGATTTACTTGAAAAAAGAGGAATAGAGAGAGAGAGGCTTCCCATTTGCTGGTTCACTGGCTCACCCCTTAAGTGGCTGGAATGGCCCTGGACAGGTGGAAGTCAGGAGCCAGGAATGCCATCTGGGTCTCCCACATGGCGGACAGATGCTCAGACACTTAAGCCATCTTCTTTCGCTTTCCCAGACATTAGCAGGGAGTTGGGTTGGAATGGGAACAGCTGGGACTCAAACCAAAACTGTGACATGGGATACTGGTTGTAGGCGCACCGCAAGCCCAGTCCCAAGATACTTAGATGGTAATTCCACTTCCCACCAACTTTCTGAAGTACCTTGTGTTTTGAAATGCTTGCTACTGATGGTTAGTTAGAGTCATTGCATGTTATCATTTTGAGCCTGGAGGAGGTGACACTGTTTTCTGGGGGACCACCAGACACTGAGGATGGAAGGTTTGCTGGCCTCTGCTTGGTTGCACAGAGGCAGCTTGTTACAGGCGACTGCAGCCGAACACCTCGGATGGGCTGGGTGATACACAGAGGACACTCACTTCTTGAGGTATGGAGCCTGGGACGGCCAGATCTGAGTTGTGGTGAGGGCTCCCATTCCGGCCTCTGGGCAGCATCTTCTTTCTGCAATTGCATGTGGTAGGAAGGGAAGGGATCTCTCTCCGGCTCTTATTGGACGGGACAAAGCTCATTCCCACGGATAAAATCAGATCACTTGCCCAGGCTCTGGTCTCCTAGTCCCATCACCATAAGGATCAGGATTTCAACAGAGGCATCGGCTGGTGGAGAGGGTGGGGCAGGATGGCCATTCAACCTCTGGCAATAGTACTATGCCATTTGCGGGCCAGCGGCAGGAAGGGGCATGGCTTGGCGAGGACAGAGGGTTCCTCAGTGTTTCTGTCTCTACCACACAACCCAATCCCGGGGTGGGAACCAGATGAGAGGCCGGTCCCTCTGGGAACAAGGAAAGGAAGATGTATTTTGCCGATGAGTCTCAGGAGTGGCTGGTGACCTCCCACTCCAAGGCCAAGGCCAAAGCCTAACCGAACCAGGACACCTTGCACCCCACTGGGTCTAACTAGCGGGGGACACCATGGACACACTCCCGTCCCCAGTCCTGCAGCCAGTGCCAGCTTGGGAACAAGAGATTTCCTTTGTTTTCTGGGAATAAAGCTTTGTCTGTGAGCTCTGCCTGATGTTTATGTTCAAAGTTTTGTTGTAGAGTTGAAAGTGTCTTTTTTTTTATGAGGCCTAGTTTTTGTTTGAACTTTTTAAACATGTATTTGGGCATTTCAAGATACATTTCAGATTTGAAAGTGGAGGAGGACAGGTGGAGACTCTGTCGGGTCATCCGTAAGACACCCAGTTTTTACTTTTCATGAAACTTACGCCTTTCACCAGAGAAGCTTAAAAAGTTTCCAAAGATGATGCGAGGTTTTCTCAGGATCTTATTTATAGGAGGCATTGCATACCTTAGCATCACTTTCTGTTTAAAAAAATCCTAAGGAACTTTCTGCTTGCTAGTTGATGGTTTTCTTCCATGTTTAGGCTCACCATCCATCACTTTTAAAAGACAGGGTGTGGGGAACATACGGGAAATGTAAAGCCAGACTGGGAGGGAAGGCTCACCTGCCCTGATGAAGGGTTCATGTTAGCTCACATCTACTAACCCCGCATGCTAGGGTGGGTGGGTAGGTCAGGGTGGGCCAGAGCTCCCAGATCCACTGTGTTTCTGAAGAAGACAGTGAGAGCAGCCGTGCTATGGCTGCAGTGTGTCTCCCGAGACTCCTGGTGACATTTGATCATGGTGATGGTGTTGCAAAAGGTGGGGTCATGAATAAATGCCCTGACTTGCATCTCTCTCTCTTTTGCACCTGGCTGGGCAGCCCTCAGCTCAGAGGATAAGACTCTACTCCCAGGAGCTAGGCCTTGTTTCTCCATTTCTCCTTATTACTGAGTTAGGAATTCATTCCAGTGTTGGGCACACACACTCTAAGTTCTTCGAAGCTGTTTCAGGGTGGTGAGGAACCCAGACAGAGAGTGGTTCTGCCATCATAGGGAGGGGGTGCTATTTGAGGCAGAAGATGCTGAATGCCACATAGAATGTATTTCTTTGGAGCTTCAGGAGTCAAAAATGAACAAGTAGGAATGATCATGTTTTTAAACTGGAAAGTTTGCACATGAACATCAGGTTGCCAGTTTCTCTTGAAAACAATGATAACCACATGGATACTGACAGTAGAAGGAGTGAGGCAACCCTGTTAGAAAAAAGATGTTCTTTGACTCCCAGCTGACAGAGTCTGCCACTCCCTCAAAACGCTCACCTGACCCATGTTCCTCACTGATGGTCTCTCACTCAATGGGGCCATGCAAGCTTGCAGCCTCATGGGGGGCGATTCCTATCACAATGGACTCTCCAAAGGGTCTTTGGTTCCCAGAATCAAGTCCAGTTATTGGAGGTATAGCAGCCCTGCTTCTGAATATAGGAGCTTTTATTCCTCTTTATTTGAAAGGCAGATTTTAAACACAAACACACACACAAAGAAAGGAGAGACAGAGAGATGTTCCATCCGCTGATTCACTCCCCAAATGGCTAAATTGGCCAGAGTTGGACTGGTCTGAACCTGGGAGCCAGGAGCTTCCTCTGGGTCTCTCATGTGGGTATGGGGGCAAAAGGACGTGAGCCATCCACCTCTGCTTTCCCAGGCCATAAGCAGGGAGCTGTATCAGAATTGCAGCGACCAGCACTTGAACCAGCATCCATGGGGGATGCTGGCACAGCAGGCAGAGTCTTATCCCATTACACCATGGTACCAGCCCTAAACATGTCCATCAGAGCCTTGTTCCCACTGTGCATCCTTGGATCAGGACTGCATGTGGTAGAGCCACAAGTTCTTGATCTGTAAGGGGGAAGCAGTGACACTCTTGCCGGAAAACTTCAAAGGTGAGATAAGATTGTAAAGCCCTGCAGGTGAAAAGCCAGTGTGTTTCTCCTTACACAGCCAGGAGCCTCCAGGACTCCGGCAGCACCTGAGCCTGAATGCGTACGGTTGCACCACCTTGATTCTGATGCCCCACACTGCTGACATAAGATTTTTCTCTGGCTCCCTGGAGCCCACCTCTGACAACCCCTGTAGAGGCAGAATATTGCAGGCTTCTTATCATTTTCTTAATATCTATAGTCTTTTATTAAGTCCCGTGGGCTTACATACTTGTTGTTTCCATTATGTTATGGCTAATGAAACCCAGCCAGAGCCCTGAACCTTCTGAATTAAGGGTTGGTAGTAGAAGGTGGGGGATTTTTCTCAGACATGGTGCAGATAAAGGTCGAATGTAGAAAGTTGAAAATAGATGTGGTGGAGATGAAGACTGAATATTCATCGGCACATAGACCCTGTGTTAAAAAGTCAAGGTTGTAGTCATGCTTCTGAATTCTGTACTCGTAGAGTAAGATCCTTCAAAATTGTCTTAGAAATAGCAGAGCCTAAATCATTAGGCTATTTCTTGTAAACTTCAGTTATTAACGTCAAAGTGTTGGTTGTCATGGAAACCTCACCCCACCTGGGCTCCTCTGAAAACGTCCTGAATCACTTTGCTTGACGGAGTCTGACTCTATATCGGATAGCTTTTACGTTGAGTCCAAGGAAAATTAAGACGATCCGGAATATTCTTTGTTCTAAGGCAGTGTACATGCAGGTAGTTTGGATTTCTGTTTCTGCTTGGGAAACGCTTTGTCCCTGGGGCTGTGGGTTCTTGTCTGGCTGTTCCAGCACCTTTAACACCAAGGCTCAGGGTGGGATTGGTGACCGACGTGTGGTGGAGGAGAAAGTGAAGATCATTGGTCAGGGCACCACACAGTCATCGTGTGATGCCTCTGATGCTCTTGGACCTGCTGCCTTGCATCTCTCCCAGAGCACTTTGATTTTTGTTAGTTTCACGGGGAGATTAAGACAGAGAGGAGAGAGAGAGAGATTTCGTTTGGGCAGAGTTTTATTAGTCGGGGAGAGAGTCTGAGGGATTGTTCCTTGGTGGGAGGTAGTCCGGGGCCACTTCCACATGGGTAGGATGGCCCCAGGAGGGATGTGGCCACCCAGGTGATACAGCACTCATTCTTTATGCATCTTAGGTGGGAGGAAGGGAGACGGTAACACTCTCGGGTTGCACATGCAAGTGACCCGTGTAGCATTACTCGTTGTGGTGGGCTGAGACAAAGCCCGAGTGGTTCCTGCAGGCTGGTCCAGACATTCCTGGGGCGATAAGGCCTGGATGAACCCTCACCGACTTACTCTCACTCAGGCCTCAGGCCAGGATCCTGCTCTACCCAACCCAACAGTTTTTTTTTCCCTCCTAACATGCCTGGGATATGAACTTTCTCCTTCTCTCTGGCATGGTATAGGTTAACAGTTGGGCAAGCACAGAAATGAGCTTGGTTCATTCTATAGAAAATTGCTGCCCACCTCCCCCAACCTGTGGAGCTGCAGAATGACTGTGGATTATTCAATTGACTCATGTCTCATGGAACCTCCAGGGCCTGAGACCTCAGAGGGACCTGCCCTGAGGAGTGGTGAGTCAGAAACGAAACAGCTCTCCGCTTCAGAGAGCTCATTGCTCCTGTTGTTGGTCTGGGAAGCATCCCCGGACAGGGCACGCTAAGCTGTGTCCCTGCCTTAGGTAGGGCCAGAGTTATCCAGCTTAGCCTGTTTTCCCCTAACTCTATCCTCTAGCTCACCTGTGCTGAGTGGTGAGCAAGGTGTGTACTGATGGTCCCTAGCTTATATTGTGGCTTGAGGTATGATCTTTCAACTTTAGAATGATGTGAAAGCCAGATGCGTCCACTAGAAATTCAGTTTCATATTTGGAAATCTTTTCCCAGGTCAATGGTATGTGTTGTAATCCTTCCTTGGGAAGCTGGGTAGCAGCACTGAGCACAGCGCCCAGCACTCAAGTCCATGGTCACGAGGGGAAAGCCCTGACACTCTGCAGGGTGCCAGGGGGCTCCGCTGGGACTGCCCTTCTGTTAGATGTTTCCAGCGCATGTTTGACATATGCTATTTTCAACTCAGGATGGGTTTATGGATACTGTGCTGTAAGCCAAGGGAAATCTGTATCAAAATTGAGGCTGAGAGGTGAAATGGGATCCCAAATGCAGTCAGCCAGGAACAGAGCTGAGACTTGAAGCCAAGTGCCCTGACACCCAGGTAACAGTGCTGATGAGACCTAGGTAATATTTACCAAGCTGGAGCCAGCTAATGAGGCATTTTGTTGATTGTGTACAAGTCCTCATAAGAACCCTGTGAAATAGTTGCTATTTTTATCCCAGCTCTTAAATGAGGAAAAGAGAAGTTTAGAAACATTACATAACTTGGTCAGGGTCAACCAGTCGTTGAAGAAGCACACACTCTAACCAGGATAGCCTTCCCCATATCTTTGTTGGCAACCACCGGGATTTCTTGCCCCGTGTTGTAGGCTGCAGGATGCAGCATGTCTGGCTGCCCTCTCCCTAACATGGCTTTGCTTAGGCAGGACCTAGCTTTGCCCTGGGACGTACAGAGAAGGTCACCCCCTGCACACCTGATGTTTGGATGCTGTAGGCAGGGACGAGGTTTTATTGTGTGGAGCAGGACATGGCACAGGGCCAGGGACTTCTGTGAGGTGCAGGACAGTGTTTCCCAGGAAGATTCCAGAGTCTGCCCTCCTCTGCCTATATCTCACCCCCAAAGAACAAGAAACTCTCGTAAACACAGGCATGCTCAGGACTTGGATTTAGTTTGCTTTGGTGGAAAGGAAACATCTCAACCCTTTCTACTGCCTAAAGATAGTCGTTTCTTTTAAATATTTAATTTATTTAAAAGGCTCAGTGAGGGGGAGGAAGAGAGAGAGAGAGAGAACCCAAATGATTCTGACAGCCAGGGCTGGGCTAAGCCAGTGCCGGGGATCAGGACCTCCGTCTGTCTAGATCTCCCACGTGGGTGGCAAGGACCCATATCCTTTGCCATCTTCTGCTGCCTTCAAGTGCACTAGCACAGAGCGGGATCACAGGCGGATGAGCCAGGACTCAGAACTGGCACTTTCCGATGGGATGAGGGTGGCTCCAGCAACAACTTAACCCGCAATACCTATGAGGTGTTCTTTAATGCCAGAGGCAGGGACAACTGGAATTGTAGAAATAGCTGCTAAAGAATGTTCTTAGATATGTTCTTTGAGAAAAAAACAGGAAGGAATATAGAGTATTAGTTGACTGTCTGGGGCAGACAACCAGGGGGTGAGGCCATCTTTTAGAGAAGCCATCCATCTATGCGGGTGATGGGTTGTAGACATTGTGGCTTGGTTCCCCTTCCTCCTTTGAAGAGGTGGGGTCTAGGTGCTGTTCTTGGGAGTCCGCCGAAGCTTAGCTAACAGAATTGGGCAGAAGTGACTCTCCTGGTCACCCTGAACACTCACTCTGAAACCCAGACTGTCATGTTGTAAGGGAGCCCACACAAGCCTGTGAGACCCTGTAGCTGCAGGTGCAGCTTGCTCACAGCCAGCTCCAACTGGGCTGTCCTAGAAGTTGCAATTGTTAGATTTTTGCTACTTTGACTAAGGTAACTGAGAAGAGCTGCTTAGGAAAGGGGTTTTGTTTCAGTTTAAGATTTGGACATTCGTAATCTAAGGTTGGGCAGCCCCAACAACCTGGCATCTAATGACAAAATGTGTACAGAGGGGTGATCTTTTGATGAAAGAGGGAGGAGACAGACAGACAGAGAGAGGGAGAGAAATAGAGAGAGGGTTTGAGAGACAGAGACAGAGAAACTCAGGGAGCATGGTCTCCTTAAAGAACCAATCCTCTTCTGAGAAATGCCTTCCAAGGGACTCCAAAATTTGATCAAGTCTCCTCCCTTATTCTACCCTCATCAATTTGATGTTCATCCATTGACCGTGAATTTAAGACTTTGGGATTTAAAGATCTGCATGAGTGTAGGAAGCCAAATCCTTTTCAGACCAGAAGAGGAGTGGTTCTCTTTGTCTTCCTTAGCTAGTGGGGCAGAGTTGAAATAAGCATGAAACTGGTAGTTCTTAGAGGTGGTGTGTGTGTGTGTGTACACTGGCATGCATGCCTGCATATGTATTGTCAGGCTGAGTCCACAGCTAATTCTGTAGGGATTATGTCATTGAGTATGGCCCTTTATTCCAGGAAAAACCACGTGTGGGAGCTAGGTGACAACTAAAGCCGCGAGCCACTGAATCTCAAACAAGGATGTCCAAGCCTTGTGATACGGCTTCAGAAAGTTATCAGGAACTTGGAATGAAAAGATCAACTTATTTGGGGGCAAAAGCCTTGGAGAGCTATGCGGTTATTTCATCATGTGTGTTTTCCAGGGATGTTCGAAGACCGTTTGGAATTTCAAGGATGCTGTCCAGAGTGTGGACAATGGACTGTGAGGGTCAACTGCTCTCCTTGCTTGCTCCCAACTCGACCCCACCCTGCAGTGGTTGCTGTAGCCACAATTTTGAGGAACATTTTTTTTTGTTGTTTTTGCCAAGTTCAGAGCACTGCTCTTTTGTTTAATTCACCAGGTAACACTTGATCTCATTTCCAGACTGGGTTCCCCAACTCTGTGGAAATACCACGATCCTGCTGGCAAGCCAAGCAGGTCCTCTTTGTTATCCAGAGAGATCTTGTTTCCTATCTCCTCCAAGAGCAGTTGTCATTCTTGATTTTCTTTCGGAGACCCCAGCATCATTTTCTTGCTTTTCCTTTTGTGTGAGGGGACAGCTACCAGGAATGGTGGTGCAGCTTGTCTAATATTAGTAAAGAAAAGTTTTTTTTTTTTAAAAAACATATATAAGTATTGAGCAATATTCTCCCAGCACGCAAGTCCCAGTTTGGATGGGAAAATATAAAGGCCTCTTGGAAGCTGTCTTAACTCTTGGAGATCTCCATGGTACCATTTCGTGAATGATTGGCTCTGGGCCATCAAGGGTACCCTAGTGGCCTGAAGGAGGCAATGCAGCCTCAAGCAGTGGCTGTCCCTGCCCTAGGAAGGAGTGGAGCCTTGGGATGTGTGGCTCCAAGTACAATTACTGCTCAACTCACAGCGGCCCCATTTGCTTTATTGTGGAGTGCCTCGTGGAATCCCTCTGCTCCAGGGACAATATGCTTGCTTCTGAGTCAACTGCTGGCAAATTGGTCTTCCTGGGGTTTGCCAGGGCAGGGGAGAGGCACCAGCATTTGTCAGAGAGACATTGTAGCAGAGTTCTGGGGCCCAAGGGAGGGAAATCATTTGCCCACAGAAATTCCCAGGCAGCAGGAATAGCCTTCTGTGGCCAGGGATTAAAGTGTGGGAGGAACATCTGGTCCTGAGGTGGTAGCTGGGAATGTTGTAACTGTGTTGGCAGAGGTGGCTGGAGACGGACAGGAGTGGTAATCAAGCAGCAAGGTTTGGTGAGGGGTGTGTCCCTGAGAAGGAATGGGCATCTCACCAGACTGAGAGGGAGAAGGTATCCAGACTGGGGCAAGCCAGGTGCCCAGGTCTAGTGGAGAGAAGACACTGGGCAGGCCTGACAGGCATCTCAGCAAAAGAACTGAGAACCAGTGTGCATCTCGACTGTGAGGTGGAGGGGAAGGGACTGAGGTGTCCTTTCTTCCACTCTTTTCTGTGGACCAAGGATTTGCTGTTTCTGGAGAGTGGTGAGGGCTTGTGGTGAGAACCTGTACGAGCACTGAAGGTCCGTGCTTGAGCCAGGACTGGGTCCAAGACCTGCACACAGGCGTGCCCATCAGGACTGTGTGCTGCAGGTTTCCTGACTGTTTTAGTCACTTGTCAAATATTTGTTGAAGACTTACTATGCTCCATGGGGTTTACTAATAATTTACCATCTTGATGATTTTTGCCAAGGTAAAAATACCCTGCTTCTTAACTTTTAACTTACGAAAGAAAGGGTCAGCTGTATCCAGTAAGAACTATTTTTTAAAGAATTATTTATTTTTATTGGAAAGACAGATATACACAGAGAAAGTACAACAGAAGGAAAGGTCTCTCATCCATTAGTTTACTCCCTGAATGGCTGCAACAGCTGGAGCTGAGCCAATCTGAGGCCAACAGCCAGGAGGCGGAAGCCTCCTCCGGATCTCCCATGAAGGTGCAGGGTCCCAAGGCTTTGGGCTGTTTTCTCTGCTTTCTCAGGCCACAAGCAGGGAGCTGGATGGGAAGTGGAGCAGCAAGCACACAAAGCAACACCCATATGGGATGCCAGCACTTGAAGGATTAGCCTGCTGAGCCATGGTGCCAGCCCCAAGAAATACAGTTTTCAGATAAACCAAAACCCGCCAGGTTCACATAGCAGAAGCCAATTCCTCCCCCTTCCAGTGGCAAGTTGGATTTGGGTCCCTCTTTCCTGGTCTGGATGTGAACATGTGTTAGACACAGACACACGCACTGGCAATATGGAATATGCTTGCACAGGTTTTAAGAGATTCATCCTCCAGGAGACTGTTCCAGCTGGCTCCTTCCGTTCAGCTCTTTCCTTCTGTTTCAGAGGTCCACTCTGTCCATGAAACCCAGAGGCCCGTGGTCACCCAGGTTTTCCCCTTTTGTCAGCCTTTTCATCTCTGACACCACAGAACGTATGAAATACCTGATGGAGCTTTCGTCTTGCATCTTCTGGCTCATTTGCTGTGTATCCTGTATAAACATCCACGGTTTCCTTGGTTCCTTGTTCTGTAGATCAATGGCTTGTCTTTTCTCTTACCCGTTCATAGGGGTCTGAATCCTGATCCTCATCTGTGGCTTGCTACTGCCCATTGCTGGTGTCTTTCAGTAAAGAGTGGACTTGAAAAGCTTTTGCTTCTTCTCATGGTGTCACAGCCAGAAAACACCATACACGTTGGGATTTTGATGCTCTCTCCCCTTTTCTAGATAGATGAATTTAGCTTAAAAAAAAAAAAAAAGAAGTGCAGGAAAGCCTTTGGGCAGGAGCTTAGCCACATGTGGTTGGGTGAGTGGGTGTTGAGTGGGTGGTGGCCCAGCACAATGGCAGCTTATGGGGGCTCCTGAGAACTAGCAGTGTGCAGAGCAGTTTTCCTCTCTGGCGGTCACTGGAGTGGTGGGCTAAGGGTAGCCATGCCTCTCTGACCTGGGTCTGGGTTAGGCGAACTTGACCTGTTCGCCCATCAGTAGGGGAAAGGACACCTGCCCAGTGACGCCAGTGAGATGCAGACATATACAAGATTTCTATGGTAACTGAGAGAGAATTCTGAAAGAGGTGTGCATTCCAGGTTGAATTTGAAAAGCCTTGTGTTCTACCAGGTTGCATCCTAAGAAAGTGGAGGAAAATGATGAGCAGGTGTGGTAGAAATAGAGAAGGGACAGATAAGGAAATATTGAAGAAAATTGAAAGAGAAGACATTGAAATAGCATCCCGGACTAGGGAAGTCTTTTTTTTTTTTTTGGAAGCCAGAAAGCAAAAGGATAGACACTTGGTCTGGCCTGAAGTTCAGATATCTCTTGGTGAATTCAAATGCAGTGGATTGAAAGACAAAATGATGGTGCTCGCTTCAGCAGCACGCATACCAAAATCGGCATGATACAGAAAGATAAACTGACAACATTCAAAACAGCTTCACCTATGTCATAGATCAAAAGGTTAACTTTTTAAAAATCTACATGTAGAGATTGTCTTTTTTTTTTTAATAACTAAGAAAATAAGGATGTTTCTAACAGGTGAATAAACTGAGAAGAAAGACCTGTTGTTTGAGAAGCATGAAAGTGCTACCCACTCGACGATCAGCCCACTGCCATGGAGTTGAGGTGTCGTTTTTCCTCTCTGAGAGTTTTCATGAAACATGTGAGAGCAGGACCTGCTCACTGCCGGCTGGCTTGGAAAGGAACTGGCTCTCTGCCACGTTGCCCACAGAGTCTAGCGTGTTGCCCTTGACCGGGGGGGTGTATGATCACACAACCCAAAGCATGAAGGAAACAAAGTGCATTCTTTAGGTAGCATATCCCTCTCCGAATTTATCAGTAAGACATAACCGAGCAAGTGAAATGAAGGTGTTTTTTGCCAGCTCTGAGAACTGTATGAGAAACGAGGCAGTGAGATAAAGGGGTTGATTTTGGAGTTAAGGAGAGGAGGAAAAGGTGGGAGGAGATGGAGGGAGGGCCTGCTTGGAACTTCCGTGAGGACACTGGGGGGATCATTGACCAATGCAAGGTGGAGCAGGCCTGGGGAAGGGGTGGGGTCGGGTACTGTGTGCTCAACCTCCCAGAACAGCAGGAAACTCCTGAATGTGGAGGCGTTGGTGTGAGGACAATGGCTGGGCTGTGAGAGCAGGGCTCCTTTGGGTGCCTCTGGGCTTGGGTGCACAAGGAGGCAACAGAGGCGTTCTCATGTCCTGCTGGCATCACTCATGACTCTGGCCTCTGTGTGCTTGCTCTGCAGGCCTGGGAACACTCAGTGGGCATCATCTGCTTCCCCAGTCTCCAAAGGCTGGCAGAAGACGTCTCCGACCAGCTTGCCCAGGAGATACAGAACGCCCTGGCTGGGAAGCCTGCAGGTAAGGGAGCTCACAGGGAGGAAGCGGCTGCGTGGGCCCCCCACCCCCAAGTCTCTCTGAGCCCCGCTCTGCTTTCTCCTGGAGTTCAGATCCAGCATGCCAAACAGCATGGTCCCCACTCTGCCTCTGAGAGCCTGAGGGCCGAGGCAGAGGCAGGGGAGGAGGCCAGGGCTGGAGAACACTGCTGCTCCTAAGTCACACACAAGTCCAGATGTACGTGCGGATACACACGCACTGCACACACAGACACTGCACACTCACAGATGTGCACTGCACACTTACAGTTATGAAGACACAGAAACTACCCTCACACTTACGTATGCAAAACAGACACACTGCACACACTGCACACATCAAGCTACGAACAGAGTCCACCGACTCTGCAGACACACAAAACTCACAGACACACCATCAGGTCTGGGATCTCTGGGCAGGAGAACTAGCATCAGAGGCACCTGCTGCTCAGTGGCCTGCGGGCTAGCACCCAGATCTTGCTACTAAACAGGCAGGTTGGTACCACCCAGGCTACCCTTCAAGGGGCCGGAGGACAAAATGTTTGGCTCTGATTCAGGTGGACTTGGTGGGGTTGGGTGTGCGCGGGCAGGAGGAGCCTGCTGCTGATGCTTTGGCACCTGCCATGGGGACCGAGGGAAGATGGGCTCACTCCTGACAGGTGACACTATTTTCTTCCCAGAACAGGCACGGGTTGCTGCTGGGCAGCTGCTGCGATGGAAGGATGACGTAGGGCAGGATGGGTACCTGCTGCTGAAGTCAGCATATGTGCTCACGGGGACAGACTCGGTGAGTTCTGGGGCCGCTGCCAGCCCTCGCCCATGGGCAGGGGGAAGTCCCCAGTGTCTTTCTTTTCCTGAACCTGATGGGGTGCCTTGTCTCCCCAAGGCTCCGCTTCTGCCGCACGTCATGTACGTCAGAACAGAATGGCACTTAGCGCCAGGGTCAGGGAGCCAGACAGGGCAGTGCTGTCCCCAGGGAAGGGGTGGCATGTGGCTAGATCTGGAGCTGTGATGGCAGCACGGCCTGCAACTTGCCGCTTGGGCAGGAGTGGAGCCTGGGTTCAGAAGCCAGTTGAAGGGAGGACCTCTGGACCTTCCTACCATGTGGACTGCCTGAACTATGGTCAGACACACAGCCTGCAGCCCTGAGCCAAGGCCTGCCTGTCCCCTGGGGATGACCCCTTCCAGGACCCATGGTGACAAATGATCCCCCAGGGGCTTATTTTCCAACAACAGAGCAGCCATAGGGAGGGTGGGGAGGGTGTCTGTGCAGTAACCAGGGAGAGCTGTGCTGAGGAGGTCATGGCCAAGCCAGATGAAGACAGCAAGATGTCTTGGAACTGGAAAACCTCTAGGGGGAAGGTCAAACCCAGCCTCCTGCCTTGTATTCCCAGTTCTTCCTTTTTCTCTACCCGCGTGCTTGCTATGGGGGCCAACTGGATGGGAGGTGGCATGGACAGCATCCTGCATTGAGCCAACACGTTTTCCTGTCTGTTTTATACACACGTGCTTATATTCACGCGCATACACACACACACACACACACACAGGTCACAGCCACAGTCACCTGGGTGAAGCTGTTGGAACAACTGCCCCAGAACTGCCCCAGAGCTGCTCCACCAGGCTGGGGTCCATGCTCTAGGCCTTTCTCTGACACCTGGGTGTTACTGGCCACCTGCTGGATGAGATTGGGATCTGAATCTGAGGATGGAGAGGGCAGTGCTGAAAGCTTTGTTGCTGCTGCCCCAGACACACACTGCCTGCCTCCCTTGCTCATCTGGGGTTCTTCCTGAGCTGCTCTCTTCCCAACTTCTCCCTCCCTTGCTGCCCTAACTCACTGAGAGTTAACAGTTACCAAACACACCTGGGCGACCCTTGCGTGAACCGGATCTTCACAGGCACCGTGGCCATGTCTGTTGAGTGTGTACACCTCACGCTCGAGAACGCGGAGCCAGAGGAGACAGGAAGGGACTTGTCCATTGAATGTGACCTCCCCCAGCCCCTGCCACCTGTCGTCCCGGGTTACAGGGTGTGTTCCTCCCTTGCAGGAGTCCCTGGGCAGAGTGGCTGAGTCTGGGCTTCCAGCCCTGCTGCTGCGCTGTCTTTACCTCTTCTTCGTCTTTCCTCTGGAAAAGGAGGAGTCTTCTGATGGTGACGTGCAAGTCCAGAGGATGTTTGTGCAGGTGAGTGACAGCAGAAGGAGGGGGAGGAGAAGGGAGGGGCTGTGTGGGACCAGTGACAGATTATCTGAGCCACAAGTCAGAGAGTGTGGACTAGGTGGAGGGGCCGGAGAGATTGGGGAGTGGGATTCTCAAGTAAGGCGCCAGGTTACTTCTGATCGGTGGATAACCGGAAAGGCACACATTTCGCCAGCTGTGAGGAAGGGGAATCTGGAAATGAAGCAGGGTCCAAGATGGGATGTTGGAATCATTCCTCACATCCTGTCTCTCATTTCCCCCCTGGCCAACGGTACAGGGGCTGTGGGCTTTTACTCTGTGTATGCAGGACCTAAGGGAGGGTCTCAAACCTGGCAGATGCTGGTGAGCCCTCGGTGACCTCCCAAGCACAACTGGCCATCGTCTTCACGCACTCATCAATGTCCACTTCAGACTAATTCTGAAGCTGAATCATCATTTCCACATGATCTGGAAGATTCCATTGAGGCAGGCTCTGCCCTGAGCTGCTTTCTTGAGCCCTAGCAGCCTTTTAGCATCTATAAGTGAATTCCAAGTGGTGACCTGGAGACTGCCCTGAGCTCGTCTTTACCACATGACTTGAACCGAGGGCAGCTCCGCCTTCAAGGCCCTTGGGACAGAGTGTGCCTGTTCCTCTAAGGGCCCTCCCTACTCAATCCTACAAGGAGTGTTTACACAAGCTCCTTCAGTGCAGAGCTCCATGCGCACCGCTGGGTACTGCTGCAATTGAAATAGCTCAATTCCTAGAGGTGACAGAGGAGGGAAGCATCCCAAAAATACAACACATAATTACCATTTTTTAAAGGCTTGATTTATTTGAAAGGCAGCTATCCACTGGATCACTCTGCAGATGCCTGCATTGGCCATGGTATGACCATGGTGTGGCCAGGAGCCAGGAACTCCATCTGATTTCCTTTTCTTTTCTTTAGATTTTATTTATTTCTTATTGGAAAGGCAGATTTACAGAGAGAAGGAAAGACAGAGGGAAAGACCTTCCATCCGCTGGTTCACTCCCTAAGCAGCTGCCACATCTGGAGCTGAGCCAATCTGAAGCCAGGAGCCAGGAGCTTCTTCCGGGTTTCCCTTGTAGGGGCCAGGGTTCCAAGGCTTTGGGCTGTCCTCTACTGCTTTCTCAGGTCACAAGCAGGGAACTGGATGGGAAGCAGGGCCATGAATCGGGACATGAACCGGTGCCCATATGGGATCCTGGTGCATGTAAAGTGCGGATTTAGCCACTAGACCATCGTGCCAGGGCCTTCTCCATCTGATCTCCTGCACAGACAGGAAGGACCCAAGCACTTGAGCCATCATCGACTGCCTTCCTCCTGGAAGCATTAGCAGGAAGCCGAGTCAGAAGCAGAGCAGCTGGGACTTCTATTAGCACTCTGATTTGGGATGTAGGCATCCCACATGGTGGCCTCCCTTGCTGCACTGCCACGCTTGCCCCCGATTTTTAAAGTGAGGTGAGCAGATAGTGTGACATGCGCTAGGAAATGATCCTGAGGAAACACGGGTCATGCCCTGAGGACTTGCATCGAACAGAGCTGCGGGTCTACAGGGCTCAGAGAAGGTGGCAGTGAGTGGGGAGCAGAAGGGACAGGAGCAGAGCAGTAGTCATCCAGGCCCAGCACTTGGTCACGTGACCACACCATCCTGCAAGGGAGCCTGGGAGTGGGAGCTGTAACCCCGGCACACAGCTGCCAGCTTTGGCAGTTGGCCAGAAGGGTCTGAAGCAAGGAGAGAGCTCACGACATTCACCCAACTGGAAGCAGGTCCCGTTGGAAGCCCAGGACCCCAAGGCAAGGCTCACCCATGCCAGACCCCCTCAACACAGGCAAGGGTATTTGGTTTTTATCCTAAGTGCACAAGAAGCTATGGGAAGCTCTTTTACTAGCATGGGGAGATCCTGGGCTGACAGGACCAGGGAATCCAGTTAGGAAAACCCTCAGAGAACTTGTGGTTTGGGTACCAGCCCAGAATTCCGGGACTGCTCCTTTTACGTAGTGCATAAAATGACTCTGTGCCTTCCTGATTGGTGGCATTTTCTGTGGTTCCACATAAAGCCACACCAAGGCTGTGTTCCTGGGATTCAGAAAGGGTCACAGTTACTTGTCTGGTGATTATGCAGGCTGGTCCTCGGCTGCCACCAACTCCTTAGTGGCTCGGTTGGCACGGGGGTGTCCCATCTACTTCATCGCTCCCTGCTGACCCCCTTCACCAGGGCTCCCGAGGAGGAGGGATCACTCACTCCTTGCAGGACCAATCTCCCTGACCAGCTGTTCTCTCTCCAGATGCTGCTGAACATCTGCGGCGACCCCCGGGGCTTGGAGGGGCTGGTCTCAGGCAGCGAGCTGCAGTCTCTGCTGATCGCCACCACCTGCCTTCGGGAGCACAGCTGCTGCTTCTGGAAAGAGCCCACCTTCTGCGTGCTGAGGGCCATCTCCCAGGCCCAGAACCTTAGCATCATCCAGCACCTCAAGGGTAGGCCATGGGGCCATGCCCAGGAGGCCCGGAGTCAAGGCCAAAGGCCTCTTTTCTATAGCACTTTATCTCTGAGCCTCTGTGCATTTCAGGAACCAAGGGAATGATCATGAACAGCTGGGTCCAGCACAGGACCCTGTGTGGGCAGCAGGGAACCCCTTTTGTGAATGCTGTACTGGAGGGAGAGACGGGAAAAAAGGGGAACCATTTCCTGTGCCACATCTATTAAAGGGCCACTGGGCACATGTTTTTTTGGGTACAGATTAATGCCCTCATCCGGGTGTGCCCTCCAGCTCTTGCCCTCACAGCTGAGTGGCCTTAGGTGTTTCCTGCCTGAGTGCCTCGGTGCTCTCGCCTGGGCATAAGAGCCCTTTGCTGCCGTCCTTGGCCCGTGGCGATTCTGCAATGAGTCAAGCATACACACTGCATCTGACATCCACCTGCTCAGTCAGCAGTCCACCCTGGGGGACACACAGTCCACCCCTTGTGACAACCCCACCAGAGGGTGTCTTTTGGGGACATTTAGGTGGACTGATGGTCTGAGCCCATCACTATGACAGGTTCAGCGCGCCTGCCCCGGGGTCTGCTTCCCATCCTGACTGTAATTACAGTCCCAACGACGTCGCAAGTGCCAGGGCCGGGGTCAGGCTGTGCCCAAGTCTTTCCCAGCAAGTGAAGGGCTGGGAAGGAGAGGTTGTAGGCATGGGCCCTGGATGTGATCTTGGTCTCAGCTTGCCTAAGGCCACAGTTAGATCAGAAATATCCCCTAACTCCCCCCAGTGGGGAACTTGTTGGGAGGACAGTTGGGAGGGCAGCAGGGCTAGCTCAGCGCATCCTGGTCAGATCAGCAATTCTGGGGCTGCCTGGCCAGGGGTCAGGTGCGCAGACATCAACCTGCTGAGAGGCTGGGAGCTCATTAGGCCAGGAGCCTGCCCAATCCACTATAGCGCTGCGGCCCATGATCCAGTAGACCAAGTTATGCATTCATTCTCATTCGTGCCTCCATGTGCAGTTTAATGCGGAGGTGGGCGTGGGGGAGGTGGGGTACCCCAAAGCTGACATTTCAGAACTCAGCACGGCTGTGCCTCCCCCGCAGCCACAGACTGCGTCCGGCTCTCGCTGCAGAACCTCTCGCGCCTAGTGGACACCCTCCCAGCGCCAGAGGCCAGCGAGGCTGTCAGCCTGATCCTGGGCTTCGTGAAGGACGCCTACCCTGTCTCCTCGGCTCTGCTGCTGGAGTTCGAGAACGCCGAGGGCTACCCCCTGCTGCTTAAAGTGCTATTGCGGTAAGGGGCGGGGCCTGGCGGGTGGGGTGAGGTCTGTAAGGGGCGGGGACTGATGGGTGGGGAGGAGTCAGTAAAAGGCAGGGCCTGGTGGGGTGGGGAGGAGTCTGAGGGGCGGGGCCTGACTGTGGGCGGAGTCCGTGGGAGGCTGGCTGGGTGGGGAGGAGGGGTACAGGAGCTGCCTGGGTCCCTGGGTGCTGGGCGTTGCTCAGAAGGAAGATGGGCGCTGTGGTGTCTGCAAGTCTTGCATAGAGGAAGCTCTCGAGAGCGTGGCGAGAGACCTTGTGTTTGCTGGTGTCTTGGTACCGTGGCCAGATACTCGAGAAAGCTCACGTCCTGAAGACAAGAGCTTTGTTCCCCTTGCAGCCCCATTGCTTTGTCCCTGGCAAGAATGGGGGAGCTTGGAGAGTGGGTAGAGGGAGAACTCTGACAGTCGGGAAGCAGACAGAGCAGCCGGCCTGACTCAGGCTTTAGTTGTAACCTTACAACCCACTGCCTCACCAATGCCACCTATGAGGAACCTGCTCCAGGTAACTTCAGGGCATCCCACTGGGCCCCCTCTTTGTCTCATTAACTTTTTTAAAAATAGATTTTATTTATTTTAAAGGCAGAGTTAGGGATTAGAGAGAGAGAGATATCTTCAATGCACCTGTTCACTCTCCAACTGGTTGCAATGGCTGGAGAGGGTCTGAAACCAGGAGCCAGAATTTTCATCTGGGTCTGCACATGGGTGCAGGGGCTCAAGCACTGGGGCCATCTTCTGCTGCTTTGCAAGGTACCAGGGAGCTGGATTAGAAACAGAGAACCCGGGGATTGAACTGGCGTCCGTATGAGATGCAGGCATCCCAGGCACTGGCCTCACTCACTATGCTGAAGCACCAACCCTGGTCTTATCAACTTAGGATTTCAGGATTTAAACAGGTGTATTGAGAGCCAAATCTTCCTCAAACCACAGCAGACTCCTTATTGCTGTCCAGTGTGTGGGGACCCCTGCCTTGGCGAATGAAGGGGCGATCCTCACCACAGCAAACCCACAGTGTGGAATGTGCCCCCTGTGTGCCCGTTGGCTGGGTTCCTCCAGTCAGGATCCACACGCCAGCTTTGGAGAGTTTCCTGGAGCTGCTGCAAGCTGTGTCGCCCACATCCTTACAGACATGGAAGCATCTGGGGCTCCATAAGCCCTGCTTCTTCCCAACCGGGCTGCTCTTGATCTTGACCAATGGGAGCTGCTTGGGTGACTCCGCCCCTCAGTGCTGCCTCTGAGTCCTGAGAGCCAGGTGCCCCAGAGGCACTCACCCTGTAATGTTCTCAGACCAGCTTCCTGTCCCTCCCGGTCTCCCACAGCCTCTACCCTACTGGCGTTTAAAAAAATATATTTATTTATTTTTATTGGAAAGTTAGATATACAGAGAGGAGAGACAGAGAGGAAGATCTTCCATCTGATGATTCACTCCTTAAATGGCTGCAATAGGCGGAGCTGAGCCAATCTGAGGCCAGGAGCTAGGAGCTTCTTCTGGGTCTCCGACGCAGGAGCAGGGTCCCAAGGCCTTGGACCATCCTGGACTGCTTTCGCAGGCCACAAGCAGGGAGCTGGATGGGAAGCGGGGCCGTAAACTGGGACATGAACCGGTGCCCATATGGGATCCTGGGGCGTGCAAGGCGAAGATTTTAGCCGCTAGGTTACTGTGCCAGGCTCCCTAATGACATTTTTTGGGACCAACTCCCAATTGGGCTCCTTTTCTCTCAGACAGTAGAAAGCTTAAACAAAGACGCCATTGGCTGAGTCTGGTTTCCTACACTCCGCCTACTTTTTCATCCTCACTTTGGATCTAGGGACTGGAGTGGTCTGGGGGTAGATACCCAGGAAATACCCTGATGGCGGCCGATGAAAGCAGTGTGCTCCAGGGAGTGGCAGGAAGGACCTGTTTGCAGTCCCCACTCACTCATGTAATTCTGAAGCAGCAGAACTGGTGGTACGGAGTGCACCGTATAAAAGACCATCGAGGCCAATTTAGAATTTGGGGAATCTTTATTAGCCAACTGGCGACTGCCCCCACTCAGAACAGGTCTGAGGGAGACAGCCCTAATGTGTCAGGGCAGTGAGATTTTAAAAGAAAAAAAAACCCACGTCCTGGTAGCCTTGACCCTGGTTGGCAAGCAAGGGTATAGAAGCTACAATAAGCAGGTGAGTGCCAAGATGAGCAATTCTGTCGTTATAATAACAGTTTAACTTCTTGGAAATTGGTTCCACTTTTCATGGGGCTCAGTTCCCAGCACCTGGTTCTTCCCTAGGGGAGGAGGGTCAGTCTAACCCAACTGGTGACTGCAGAATACACTCACTCTGTAAATTTTCACCCTGTCACTCTGGGAGGGGCTTGAGGGGCCCTGTTGCAACAGGAAGCAAGGCAGATCCTCTACTGTGAGCAGCTGAAAGCTAAGCAACCTCAATGTCAAGTGCACGAACGGGCCTAGAAGCACCCGTGCTCTCCCGCCCTCCCGTGCTGCTTCTCTCTGAGAATACAAAGTGCCTCCTTTGGGCGGTATCCTTGCTGTGCTGGAGCCTGAGACGGGTACATTTTTTGATGTGTTAGGGGGAAGATAGGGGGAGTCCAGCCATGGAAAGCAGACTTCCTGGAGCAGGTGCTGCAGCTAGTCACAAACGCCTCCCTCCCTCTCCCCACCACCTTTCCCATTAGGACAATTCCTAAAATAGTCAGTGCCCGCCCGAAACCCTGAATTGCCCAAGGCTGGCCCGAGGCTGTGATCTGCAAAAGCAGTGGTGTTTAGCTAGGGCCCTCGGCCCTTGCCCTGTTGGTGCTGACATGTCTTGCCCCTGGGGTCTTTCCTACCGTGGCAGAGCTGCACTGTTTGTGCAGAGCTGCAGAGAGCCAGCCTCACCTGTCCCCACAGGTATGACAGGCAGGCACCAGGCGATGCGGACCCCCACCTGGAGGAGCTCGTGGGTCTGGTGGTGTGGCTGACGACCTGCGGGAGGTCGGAGCTCAAGGTGTTTGACAGCGTCACTTACCCGCAACTCGAAGGCTTCAAGTTCAATCACGAGGAGTCAGGTGGGTGCTACTATGTCTCTGAAAGAGCGGGAGGCTACAGAGGCTACAGGGGCCATCCTGTAGTTGTGCACCTGCCAATGCTGCCGAGAGTCTGATTCTGGTGTCATCTTGGCGGACAAACCCTGTGGCTCTTACGGGCTCCCTTGCACGTTTTTTCTCAGATGTGACTACGAGGGGGTTTGGTTCCTGCAGAACAGAGAAGAAACATTGCTTTAATAAGGCAAAGGCTCCCACATAACAGAAGAGGCCTTTGGCACCACCCCCACCTGTGTTGTGACTTTAACTTGGTCCCATTTGCTTGCATAATGGGGATCTGGAGCAGTCACTCGGCAGTCAGGGTCTGTGACATCTCAGTACCTGGGGATAGTGATGGATTGGTTGATGGACTGAAACAGTAGGCACGATGCTCTGGGCACACGGCAGGCTCTCTGCCCCATGCTGAGGTGCCCCTGTGAACCGACCAGGGGTCTGTCACACGTGCACTGAGCCATAGTCTGCTGCAGAAGTGGATGGCAAATGCTTCAGACTATGATATGAGGTGGGGCAGTCAGGAAACCCTGTGCCGTGGGGCTGGCTGCAGGGTCTTTTAAGGACCCGGTGACACTGTGCCTAGTTCTAGCTTTATTCACACTCTCTATGAAGTCACTTAACTGATCAAGAATTGACACTTTTCTTAGGGTCTTAAAAAAACATTCATTTCTTCTTCTTTTTTGTTTTGTTTTGAAAGGCAAATTTACAGAGAGTCAAAGAGAGGCAGAGAGATCTTGTTTGTGCTGGCTCACTCCCCACAAGGCCACAATGGCCGGAGCTGGGCTGGTCTGAAGCCAGGACCCTGGAGTTTCTTTAGGGCCTTTCATGTGGGTGCAGGAGCCCCAGGGTTTGGGCCATCTTTTGCTAATTTCTCAGGCACATTAGCAGGGAACTGGATTGGATGTGGAACTGACTCCACTTGAACTGGCTCCCTTATGGGATGCGACGCTGAAGGTGGAAGTTGAACCTACCATGCCACAATGCTGACTCCCCACCACCATTTTTTTTTTTTTAAATTTTTGAGAAGCAGAGAGACAAATAGTTTCCATCCACTGGTCCACTCCCCAGTGGATGCCAAAGCTGGGAGCCAGGGTCTCAATCCTGGTCTCCTGCAGGGGTGACAAGAGCCTTGAGTCCTTGCTGTTTCCTCCTGGGGGTCCTGGAGGGAATTCTGAGGGCTCAAGCTGGATTGTGCAGGTGGAGGGAAGGGGGTCGGGTGCTCTCTCCAGCATAGGTAGCCTGGAGAAGACCCAGTGGCCCAGCGGAGGGAAACAGCTGGGCAAATTAAGCAGTAAAGGTGCTGTGAAGGTGACAGAGAGGTGGCAGAGCTGTAGGGACCATGTGCAGAGTACAAGGGCGTGGGGCACTCAGGGCAGGGGTGAGGTTGGGGCAGGTGAGAGGGTAGGAGCAGGGAGCTTGCTGAGCAAGTGGCTGTCTCCTGGGCGACAGAGAATGGGACTTAACCTGTGAGCTGGAGGGAGGGCCTGGGAAGGTTCTGGAAAGAGGATTTATTTCCCAGTTTGTCAAGGAATGAAGCTGACTTGGCCTGGTCCTCTTCAACTGCATTTGATTTGAACCAATGGAGTCTGACTCTGCTAGCCCTGAGTTGTCCGAGGGAAACACGAAGCAAGCCATGCAATGTACTTTCAAAAATTATTTATTTTTATTTAAAAGGTAGATTTTACAGAGAGAGGAGAGATAAGAGAGGGATATTCCATCTGTTGGCTCCCCAAATGGCTGCAATGGCCAGAAGTGAGCTGATCTGAAGCTGGGGAACAGGAGCTTCTTCATGATCTCCCACCCAAACGCTTGGGTCATCCTCCCTTGCCTTTTCAGGCCATAAGCAGAGAGCTGGATTGAAAATGGAGCAACCAGGACATGAATTGGCACCCGTATGGGATGCCAGCCCCACAGGTAGAGGATTAGCTGGCTATGCCACTGTACAGTCCCAAACAATGCACTTTTAAATAGTAAGAAAACACAGGTTAAACTTATTTCGGGGCATGCATTTTTATTTCACTTAATCTATTCCAAATATTACCATCTCTACTTGTGGTCCATAGAAACGACCATTAGTAAGGTCTGATTCATCCTTTCCCCATTCATCCACTCGCAGCGTAGCTCAATCCACAGCTGCCACAGCTGGAGAACCGTGTCTCAGATGATGTGTTCCAGCTTGCCTCACAACCAGTGTGGGCTGGCTTTCCTGCATTTCAGATAGATAATGTGCGTGTGGGAGCAGGAAAATGGGACTCTCAATGACACACATCTCAATGAGAACCCAAGCTCCTGTTGCTAGATGTGGGCGGAGACGTGATTGTTCTTGTGTCCATCTTCAGGGGTGACCGTTAAGAATCTCCAGGCCTTCCAAGTCCTGCAGAATGTGTTCCACAAAGCCAGTGACTCTGTCCTCTGTATGCAAGTTCTGTCGGCCATCAGGACCATGTGGGCCTGGAACTCCCGCAACTTCTTTCTGCTGGAGTGGACGCTGCAGCCCATCTCGCAGTTTGTGGAGATCGTGCCCCAGAAACCAGCTCCGGTGCAAGTGCAGTTCTTCCAGCTGCTGGAGGCCTTGGTGTTTGAGCTACACTACGTGCCGCACGAGATCCTGCGGAAGGTGCAGCGTCTGATCAAGGAGAGCCCCGTGCCGTCCTGTACCCTCGTGGCCCTACAGAGTGTTCTCCGGATTGCGGGCAGGGATTTGCTCTTCACTGACATCTTCCGCGACTCGGGGCTCCTGGGCCTGTTGCTGGCGCAGCTGCGGAAGCAAGCCAAGATCATGAGGAAGTCAGGTGCAGGGCTGGTGCCCCCAGAGGCAGGTGGATGGGCGGTGGGGGGGGCCGGTGTTAGTCCTACCTGGTCGGTGTGCCAAGCTGGCTGTCCTCTCCCATGTCACAGGGTGCCGGAGTCAGGGGATGGTTTATCAGTGTTCTTGGGACACCCGACACACGAGGGGCAGTAGCCTTCCATTGTTCCCCTTGAAGAGCCCGGTGCAGCGTTGCATAGGCTTCCAGGGCTAACAGCCTGATGGACCCTTAGCACTCAGCATCTCCTACCCTGGACACTGTCTGGGTAGGTAGATGCTGACAGCAGGGGCTGCTGGGTCTTCAGGGATGCAGAGGGAAGCAGGAATACAGAGAGGCTGAGGATCCTGGGAACCCGACAGGTTCTGCTGGGAGTGAGCAGGTTTGGCTTTGTCCTCTGTGCCATTGAGCAAGTGGTTTCCTGTTGGGACAAGGGATACTCTGACTTTGCTGGCCAGGCTCTTTCTCTGTGTCTGGGTCCTATCTTTATGGGCCCTGTAACCCCTGGGCAATCAATGCTTCCTTGTCCCTGCCTCAACCCTTGCTCACTAGGATCTTGTCCAGGTCATGGACAGAGGCCCAGGAGTGGGGCTGCCTCATGGTCTCACCATGCCCCACCCTGCTTTCTTCCCTGCATGGTGCTTGTGCTATCTTGCGGATACAAAGGAAGATGTGAAAAGCTTCCCCTTCTCCTGACATCCTCTGCTTAGTCTGGCGCAGGACGTTGGGATGCTGGAAGCTGACCTCTCACCTCTCCCTACCTTTCTCTCCTTTTTTCGGTGTTCCCCATCCCCTCTATAGTCACCGATAAGAGCTAAGGACTGTAACCTTGACCTGCTTTGAGAATTCAGCCTTCAACGAAGGTCTGTGTCCTGGGCCTCTCAAAGAGGCAGACTGTGTAGGACAGACTGCCTTGGCTGGGGTTCTGGCTATGTTAGCTACAAGCTGAGCATTTCTGGGCAGGGGACCTCAGGTCTAGGGTAGGCCTGATTCCTGCTGTATGGAGCGAGGCTCATCATGTCTACATAATAAATGTTGGGAGACTGAAATGAGATGCTGAAAACACCTGCTCCTGGGCCTGGTGTGCAAGTTTGTCCCTACGGGGCTGCAGCTCTGGTGTTCCTACATGGCAGACTGAGAGACCCTACAGGGGGAACATGGGCCCAACGTGCTCCCCAGGGTGCTTGCCCTAGGGCCAGAGCTGCCCCAGGGGGCCTGGTACTGCTAGGTGCCTCTGCCCACCACTCAGCAGTGTCTTGCCTTTCCATGCTGTTGCCCTCTTTGCCTTCCTTGCTTGGCCCACGGAGAATTCTGTGCACTGCCTCCTCGACTACTGTCTCTGTGTTAGCTGGGGATGCTTTATCAGCTGCCCAACATCCACTTTGTTTCTCAGTCCTTTGAGCTGTTTGTGAGTGACTGCACCCAGGCTTCCTCCGTGCTTTCTGTTGTTAAATGTATCTTCTTGTTTCTTAGAGGCTTCATCCTCTAGTTAATAAACTCCACTTCTGTTCATTCCCCAAGCACACATTAGGCTTCTGATTTGTGTCAAGCATTTTCCTGGCACTGGGGAATCTGTTCAGAAGGCCTGGTTTTGTGCTCATGGGCCCAGTGAGCCTCCTCTTTACCCATAATCTCACTCTTAAAGATTTATTTAACTTTCAAAGTAGAGTTTTACACACACACACACACACACACACACACACACACACACACACACACACACAGATTCCCATTTGCTGGTTTCACTCCCCAAATGACCACACACCAGGCTGGAGCCAGGAGCCAGCAGCTTCTTCTGGGTCTCCTACATGGATGCAGGGGTGTAAGTACTTGGGCCATCTTCTGCTGCTTTTTCAGGTGCATTAGCAGGGCACTGGAGCATAAATGGAACGGCCAGAACTTGAACTAGTGCCCATATGGGATGTCATAGGCCACAGCTTAATTTACTGCACTACGATGCCAGCCATACCCCTAGAATCCTTTGAATCTCTCCACAGCTCTGGTGTGAGCTGGCGGTCCTCCCTCCCAAGTGTGAATGTCCCACTGGGAAAATGAAGCAGGGGGAACTCCATGTATCATTTCTCATTTATGGCAATGCTTCTCAAAGAATTATTCCCAGGCCAACCCAACAGTGTCCCCTGTATCTTGTTGGAAATGCAAGATATAGGATCTCCCCCAAGACATACGAAGGCAGAAGCTCTGGGATGGGGATCTGGATTTGAAAAACCCATCAGCCAGCAGCTGCTGCTGGGCTCATACTGGAGAAACCACAGCTGCGGGCACATGGTAGAGTTCTCTCACGACCTGGGATGGTGCATTGTCTCATGGTGGAAGCATTGAACTCACGTCTCCCCAAGAACCTAGACAACCTCCCCCGAGCCACAGGTTTAGGAGTCAGCCCACGACACTTCATGTTTGTTGTTGGTTCTTCAACATGGCAGGAAACAGAGAGTCCAGTCTTGGCATTCAGGATCCGGAACGAGAACTCACTTGTGTGATGCTGAACGTTGTGGTCGCACTTCTGAAAGGCTCTGTTCGGAACGCAGGTAAGGAGGCTCCAGTTTTGTCTTGCCTTTGCTTAGAAAGATATGGGCTCTTTCCTGGGGACCCGGAAGGCTGCTGCAAGGTTGGCTGCAAGGGATAGCCAGTACCACGCAGGGGCTAAGCTCCATTTGTTGGTGGATGCTCAGAGAACACCAGGACCTTGGTAGACACCTGAGGTGGTGCTGGTTACTTCGTCGTTGTCTTCTTTTTCTTCCTCTTTTTTTTTTAAATTGTAGATTTATTTTTTTATTGGAAAGTCAGCTATACAGAGAGGAGGAGAGAGGAGTATCTTCTGTTTGTTGATTTACGCCCCATGCGGCCACAATGGCTGGAGCCGAGACGATTCGAAGCCAGGATCCCAAAGTCTCTTCGGTCTTCCATGCAGGTGCAGGGTCCCAAAGCTTTGAGCCGTGCTCGACTGCTTTCCCAGGCCACAAGCAGGGAGCTGGATGGGAAGCAGGGCTGCCAGAACATGAACTGGCGCCCATGTGAGATCCCAGCACATGCAAGGCCAGGACTTTAGCCACTAGACTACTGCGCTGGGCCCAGTGCTGTTTACCTCTAAGACTGTTGAATCCAGTCAGAGAGCCAAGAGGCTATGCTCCAGCTAGTGTTGTCCAAATGCGTGAGACCAGATGGTCCCCTTCTGGTGTTTTCTAGCAAAATCTGTAGAGATCCCATTGCAATGACCATAATCCTTTCAGAAATTTAGATCCTAAGCAAAAGACATAGCAGAGCCAGCTAGTCATTTATAAGAAATGTAATTTGATGTACAGCCAGACCGCGCTGTCCTCAGAAGCTCCTTCCAGACAAAATGTTTCAATTTCCTGGGTCATGTGACTGTAAGGTTTTTAAAGAATTATGCATTATATATATACACACACACACATGTATCTGTGTATTATGTAGCAAACTTATCAGCAAAGCCATAGGGGTGGGCATGGGGATTTGGCCATCTTTATCTGAAGTTTCATAGATGAATTCTATCAAATGTCAAAGGTTGATCATTTCATGCTTGCAAAAGGAGCATGTCTACTTGTTTTCTGTAAGAATTGTGACAGGGGTTTGCAGGAAAAGCAAGGGAGAGGTAGATCTAGTCAAAACTTGACTGTACATGCGTCTTGAGAATATTTCTATTATCTTCTATGGAGAGATCTGTGTCAAAAGACTTAGTTTAAACAGGATTCTCAACTGAACTGTTTTTTTTTATTTTCCTCATCTCATTTAACCAAGGGTGAGGCTTACAGAGAACTTTAAGAAAAAGCTTTCCTTGAGATTAAAACTAAGGTGCTGAATCCCCCTCCCAGGACCCCTGCCCTTGCTCTGGCCCCACACTGTCCATCTGTCCCACAGTTGTCCTAAAGGACCATGGCATGGTGCCCTTCATCAAGATCTTCCTGGACGATGAGAGCTACCGGGCGGCTTCGCTCAGCATCTTGGAACAGCTGTCAGTCATCAACGCCGAGGAGTACATGAGCATCATCGTGGGTGCCCTGTGCTCATCCACTCAAGGGGAGCTGCAGCTGAAACTGGACCTGCTCAAGGTGAAGCCCAAGCCTCCTCTGGGATTGGCTTTCCCTTGGATAGGAACCAAGCATCCCACACTTGTCACCTGATTGGCCACTGCGTTGGATAACGACAGATCCTATCCCCCAATAGCTGGTCATGTTGGGGATTTCTTTCTGGTTTTTAGTTCATTCAATGATCTGAGATTGTCCCTGGGGACAGCTGTCACCTGGGCGTCTTACTCAGCCAGCAGATCAGAGGAGAGAGGCCAGGAGGAACTGCACAAGGCATTGTTTAAGTCCAGAACTGGCACGTACTAACTTCTACAGAACCCTGAATCTGAGCTACTTGTATGCAAGGAGTGATGGGAAATGCAGCCCTTCACTAGGCAGCTAGTTGACTTAATCAGGGTCTTTTGGGCATCTCGCAGTGGCTGGGTTTGATGCAGCAGAGCAAGACACAGCTTTTGGCGCTGGGAGCCCATAGACTTATGCTAATAGTGCGAACCAGGGTCTACTGTGGGAGTAGAAAACTAGGAGAGATTGTTGCTTTCTTTCCTGCTGGAGGGAGGCTCACAGAGGGGAGAATGGGAGAGCCAGAGAAGGAAACCAAGGGTGCTCAGATCTGTGGGACCACTGGGTGCAGAAGAACAAGTGAGATTAGGCTGTAGCATGTGAGTGACGGAGAAAAGTATATACTTCTGCAGGATTGTGAGTAATCATCAAAAGCCCTCAAAATACTCGACCGAATATAATGAATATCATCCCTCTCGTTCGCTCTGCCCTACATCAGTCACACTTTTAGAGATTCTCTGTACTTTGTGTTACACCATTTGAAGAAAGAGTGGCAGAAGGCCAACATCTTCCCGCAGGGAGCTTACTCTGGGACTTCTTGTGTGCAAAACGACTTGACTGCCCACAGCATATTTTTGTGGCATTGGCAAATCCCACGTATTGATGAGTTAGTGAAGCTCCAGGGCTGGCATGGTGTGTTATCAGGCTAATACTCTGCCTGCGGTGCCAGCATCCCATACAGTCACCCATTCAAGTCTGGGCTGCTCCACTTCTGATCCAGCTTCCTGCTAACATGCTTGGAAAAGCAGAGGAGGAAGGTCGAAGTCCTTGGACTCTTGTGCCCATGTGGGAGACATGGTGGAAACTCCTGACTCCTGGCTTCAGATCAGCCCAACTCTGACCATCGTGACCATTTAGGATGTAAACCAGTGGATGGAAGAATGTCTTTGTGTCTGTTTCTCCCCACCCTCTCTGTAACTCTGACTTGTGAGTAAAGTAAATAAATTTTTGCATAAGTAAAATTCCTCTGACTCCCCAGATTACATAACTATCAACCTAACTCACTTATTTGTCAATATCTCTGTTCAAATTGGTTTATACTATTTTTTTCTTTCTTTCATTTCTAAAAGATTATTTGTTTGAAAGGCAGAGTTACAGAGAGAAGAGAGAGAGAGATTCTTTCATCAACTGGTGCAATTCTTAGAGCTGAACGAGTTTTTTTAAGATTTATTTATTTTTATTACAAAGTCAGATATACAGAGAGAAGGAGAAACAGAGAGGAAGATCTTCTGTCCAATGATTCACTCCCCAAGTGACCACAATGGCCAGTGCTGTGCCGATCCGGAGCCAGGAGCCAGGAACGTCTTCCAGGTCTCCCACATGGGTGCAGGGTCCTAAGGCTTTGGGCCGTCCTCGACTGCTTTCCCAGGCCACAAGCAGGGAGCTGGATGGGAAGTGGAGCTTCCGGGATTAGAACCAGCACCCATATGGGATCCTAGCGTGTTCAAGGCGAGGACTTTAGCTGCTAGGCTACTGCGCCAGGCCCGAGCTGAATGAGTTTGAAGTTAGGATCCATGAAGCTTCTTCTCGGTCTTGCATGTGGGTTCAGCGGGGCAAGGATGTTTGCCATTTTCTGCTAATTTCCCAGGCCATTAGCTGGATCAAAAGTGGAGCAGCAGGTCTTGACATGGGATACTGGCATTGCAGTTAGTGGCTGAAACCAACTGGCCACAACACTGTCCCTGTTGTGGTTCAGTCTTCAAATAAAACACAGGTACTTCAAAAGTTAGTAGAAAGTAGAATGGACATAAGTTTATTTTGGTGCAAAAAAAAAAAAAAAAGAAAAGAAAAGAAATCTAGATTTACTTTTGCTATAACAAACTTCTGGTCTTAACAGATGAGTGTCCATAGAGATTTGTTGACTAACCTAGCATCCTACAGCCGGTAAGTGGCAAGGTGGAATTTCACTTGACCACGGCAGCTAAAAATCGAATGGTCTTTGCCACGTTCCCTGTAGCATCCCATATGTCTCCATTCAGTTTGATTTGTGCGTTTTGATCGGAGCAGGAATGCAGCACCGTGGTTATCAAGAATTGGGATTTTCAGGGGACCAGGAGCTGTTTCTGGCGTTGCCATGGTGAACATCAGAGAGACCCCAGAGAGGAAAGCTTTGCTTCGTGGGGAGGGAAGAAGCATTTTTGTGTTCAATATTGAGAAGAGTGTTCTGTGCTCCTGGAAAGTTGGTCTTGTTGACTCTGGAGCCCAGAGGCATTTTATTGGAGTGTCAGCCCTGGGGTAATAGGATTGTGCCTCCAGAATTAGCAGCGGAAGGCCATTATGGTGTTTTACAGATTCAATATCATTTCAGAGCCACACAATCAAGAGATCCCGTAAGGACGAATACTTGGAGAGCTTATTTAACAAAGTCATAGCTAGCTCCCATGGGCCATCTTCTCCCTGGATGCCAAGTCACAGCTGGGCAATGGAGAGGTCTGGGGGGTGGGCAGGCGGCTGCCACTGTCCCGTGGGAAGGGACGGTTGCCGCTGACTTACAGGAGGAATTGCAAATGCTGGCTGGGATCTGATGCCTGTGAGATCCCTTTAGCCCCCTTGGCTCTTTGGCAACAAAGATGTAAGACAAGCTGTTTCCGGCCGCATCTCTCATTTTAGATGTTCAGAGCTGCTCCTGCCTGCAGGTTTTGTGTTGACAAAATGGGTCCAATGTAGGAAGAGGGGGACACGTGGGAGTGAGGCAAGAAGAAATGGAGTCCCCCCGATCCCTGATAAAGGGTAACCATCCCAAATGATTGGCAGCCAGCACCCAGGGGTCTAGTTAACTGGATCACACTGTGGAGTCCCAGTGTCCCGTCCCCGTGCCAGCCACCTCTGGGGGAGACCAGCCAAGAACAGTCATTTCCCAAATCCAGTGGCACTTCCCCCCAACAACACAAAAGCGTATGAGACTTCACCTGCTAATTCTGGCAAATGATAACTGAGTTAAGGACTAATGTAAGCAAATGAATTTCCTCTCTGTGGCCAGGGGGACCGTGATTGGGTTATGCACAAATTCAGATTGATTTGCTAATATACATTTAGCTGTTCAACTCTAAGTTTAATCGTATTACCTCACCGGTCTTCCAGCATGACACATGGAAAATTATGAGGAATAACAAATAATAGAATGTGAAATAAATCCTGTTAGTTGTAACGTAGTTAGCGCTTTGCTGCAGGCATCCATTTTATAGATCCAAGCTAGAGGAATACTAACTCCGAGACGATGACATGCTAACTGAGTTAAGGACGAGCAAATGTGCTTAACGCTGACCTTTCTTGAAATGTGTCAACCCTAGCCTGATTACTTTGACTTCGGCTGATTGAATTTACTCCCTTCCGTGGACTCGAAGGCCTCGGTGATGCATTAGCAGGCAAAGTTGAATGACAGTAATGGAGACCCTCCTCCTAGGCTCTGGGTTCCTGACAAATCGCTTCCCGAAGTCGCCAAGTATTTATTTTCCTTTATGATAGAAATGTTTCTCTTTAGTTGCTATGAAATTAAGCCTTTGTAATTGGGTTTTGCACTCTTTACTTTATGACTCTGCAAATATGAGATTAACCCCATCCTAAGAAATAATAGAAGCAGTCTACGTTCTAATGAGATTACCCCCATTTTAGATAATGACTCTGAATTTAATAAATCAAACAAAGCAACAATTAAGGACAGCCATTCCCCCGCTCCTCCCCCGCCCCACAGGAGAAAAATGGCCGGCAAGGGATTACAAGTGGTGGACCCTCTGAGAGACGGGCCACAGTGAAGGCTGCTGCTGCTGGATTGCTTCTTTTCCTAACACAGGCCCCTAACTCTCCTAGAATGACAGCGTGGTTTTGCGCAGTGTCTGGCAGCAAGTTGGATAGTTAGATCCTAAAGCAAAGAGGAGGTTCAAGTTCATCGAGAGCTCAGACCATTGCTTACAGTCTCGTTATGTTTGGTTTTCCTGCCACTCCTGTTTCAGTATTTGTCTGGTCATGCGCCCCATCATTCACCCAACAGTTTTCATTCATTGCTTCCCCTCCACCTTCAACAAAGCTCGAAGGGCTTTTAGCCGCTAAACACAGGCACATGCATGGAGATGGCTTAACGTCCGCAAGCTCAAGATTTCCACAAGTGTTTGTGATTGTCTCATTTTTTGTCCTGTACATCCCATGATCAGGGGCAAGGTCAGGTTGAACAGGTGGGACGCCTGCGGGGCCCCTCACTGGCACGGAACCTTGTGTGTGATCAGTGGGGAGGAAGTGGCTGGAAGCGCCCACACCCATGTTGGGATCAGAATGTGTTTGTGGGGAGTAAGTTGCTCCATGAGGCTGCCACACCTTCACTGAGCCTGCCCCGCTTCTCTTGGCTGCAGGCAGGGTGAGGGGCCAGGTGGCCACAGGAGGCAGGCTTTGCTTAGTCTACACCACGAGCTTTCACACTTGTGGAGGGCCAACATTCTGGGAGAAACGTGCGCCAGCCATGGCCTTGCTTGTCATCTGCAAACATCGCTCTCTCCTGGACACTGAGAAGCTTCCAGACATTGTCAGGTCACATCCTTACCCAGGAGAAGAGCGTAGTGTCATTGGTAATTTTCAAAAATGTATTTCAGGGGCCAGTGTGGTTGTTCAACAGGCTAATCCTCCACCTGCAAGTGACAACATCCCACATGGGTGCTAGTTCTAGTCCTGGCTGGTCTAGTTCTAATGCAGCCCCCTGCTTATAGCCTGGGAAAGCATCAGAGGATGGCTCAGAGCCTTGGGACCTGGAAGAAACTCCTGGCTTCTATTCAGCTCAGCTGTAGCTATAGCAGCCATTTGGGGGCTGAACCAGTGCATGAGAGCTTTTTCTTTCTGTTTCTCCTTCTCACTGAGGATCTGCATTTCAAATAAAAATAAATAAATCTTTTAAGACATGTATTTGAGAGGCAGAGATACACACGGGGAGAAAGAAAAGAAGAGGCAGAGAGAGACATGGCTATCTCCCAGCCACTGGTTCGCTCCCCAGATGCCTGCAGGCTGAGGCTAGGCCGGGAGGAATCTCCATCTGTGCCCTCCCTGTAGGTGGAAGGGGCCCATTTGTCTGGGCCGTTCTGCTGCCTCGCAGAGTCTGCCTGGGCGGGAACCTAGAGTCGGGAGCCTAACTGGAAACTGAATTTAGGTGGACAGCATCTATAGATAGGATCCAGACATCTTAACTACTAGGCCAAATGCCTGGCCCTACTTAATTTTTAACAACTGGGAAAAGATCAGTTTGAAGGATTTAGGTTGATCTATTTTAAACACATCTGAGGTCTTGTGTAGTTACTACAGTCTTTGCTGTTTGTTTGAACAATTTCTCCCCAGATGGTAGATGGGGCCATGGGAGTCTTTTTATAGCTCTGTGGCCACCTGAACTAGGTGACATTCACAGTTCACAATGATCCTGTGTTCTGCCTCCATTGTGCCGCTCATGGCTTACCAAGCAGCATGGGGTTCTTTTAAGACTGATTGGTTTGAAACGCAGAGCAACAGAGAGACAGAAGGAGCGACAGATACAAAGACCTTCCATCCACTGCTTCATTTCCCCCCAGTGACTGCAACAGCCTGGCCTGAGCCAGGCTTCATGTAGCCAGAATCCAGGCACTCCATCTGGGTCTCCCACATGGGTGGCAGGAGCCCAGCACTTGGGCCATCCCCTGCTGCCTTCCCAGGAGCATTTGCAGAGGGCTGGATCAGAGGTGGAGCAGTCGGGACTGGAACTGACATTCCCATGTATGATGCCCATGTTGTATGCAGTAAGTTAACCTGCACCACAACCCCGGCCCCAGTTTGTTTTGGTTTTTGGGGTTTTTTTTGTAGAGGACTCCAAAGTCAGAGAACAAAATCCAGAACAGATACCCACTATTTCTTTCAACTAATCACTGGTTTTAAAAGTAAGGGTGCATGCGTTTTGCAGTTGAGGCTGAAGAGTGGCCTTTCTCTCCCAAAGCCTGGGGCTTCCTGTTGACTAGTTAGCCTGCACCTTTAGCAAGTGCCTATTCACTTTTTCTGTGAGTGCTTTGCAATCCAGTCCTTCTCCTCCTTTTCAGAACACATTGCCAGCTTTGTGTGGTTAGCACCATTGGTGATTTCTCTTCGCCCCACAAGCTGTCACTGTCTCACACCAGGTTTTAAATAGATACACTGTATTTTCTCTTTTCCTTTAATAAGTGCACTCATGTTTGCCCAGAGAGGAAGATGAGCAGTAACAAACTGGTGCTATGTGAATTTCACAGTGCATCCGCCACTCACAGTTGGGAGTCTGTTGCTAAGCCCAGGTGTGTTCCACGGCTGCTCATGCTGAGCTTCCTGAGCTTGTGGAACTCCAGGACAACTGGGACAGTTTTCAAGTCACTGCCCTCGAGTGTGAGGAGAGTCGTGATTTAGGGAGCTGGAGAGGGCAGTGTGAGCACTCATTCCAGAGAGGAGGAGAGGGAGTGAGACAGGGATCAGAGAAGGCTTTCTGGAGTAAGACAGTCAAGTGACCCCTAGGATGGCCATTTGAAGGCTGGCACTGTGGGCAACCTAGCTATAAAGCTAAGATGACCAGTACGGGCCTTCCACCCTTCGTGAAGCTCTTGGCCAAGTACAGGGCGTGATGTGTGGGGTGCTCGGGCAAGTTCACTGGCCACCTTGAGTTGATTTTTATTTTTTTCTGTTGGATTTTTCAGTCTTTGCTCCGGATCCTGGAGACCCCCAAGGGTCGCGCTGCCTTCAGAGTCTCCAGCGGGTTTAACGGGCTGCTGTCTCTGCTCTCCGACTTAGAGGGCTCCCTTCAGGAGCCCCCGCTGCAGACATGGGGGGCTGTGTCTCCCCGGCAGACACTGGAGTTGGTGTTGCATACCCTGTGTGCCGTGTCTGCAGCCCTGCACCTGGACCCTGTCAACAGCGACTTCTTCAGGAGAAACAGCCTCTTTGAGAAGCTGGCCGAGGACCTCTGCTTGCTGGGCTGCTTCGGGGCTCCAGAGGAAGAGGGGGTCCCTCGGCATTCCCGGGGTGACACTGTCAAGGCCAGACCATTTGCAGATTTTCTGAGTGCTGCCTTTTCGCCAGAATGGGGGGGGGGGGGGATATTAAAAAAAAAAAAAAAAAAATAATAATATATAACAAAAAAAAAAAAAAAACCAAAATATATATATAAATAAATATATTGGGGGGGGGGGGGGGGTTTTTTTGGGGTTTTTTTTTTTTTTTTTTTTTTTTGGGTTGGGGGTTTTTTTTTTTTTTTTTTTTTTTTTTTTTTGGGGGGGGGGGGGGGGGTTTTGGTTGTATGGGGTGTTTTTTAAATAAAAGAAATAAAAGATTAGGAAAGAATTGAAGAGGATGGAGTATATGATGATATATAATAAGAGATTAAGGTTTAGAGTTAGGATTTAATTATGTGTTGTTTAAAGGGTAAAAATAGGATTAGGATTGAATGGGTATTTAATGGTATGGATGTGAGGGAGGAATGAGGATGGGTTAATATAGAATTTAGATGAAAATTTGAGGTATAAAATTTAAAATGAAGATATAATGAAGTGGGAGTAATTGAGATTAGAGGAAAATTGTGGATGGTGTGATTTTCTTAGCTTTAAGTGCACTTGCCTATCTGAGAGCTGGCAGAAAATTCAGTCTGATCAATGCAGTTGGAGAATGTTTGCAGGCTACTCAGAACCAAGGGCACAAATCAACTGATAAATTTGCTTTCTATTCTGGTGCCTTCTATGCTCCCGGGAGCCTGCAGCAGACCTTCCTGGGTGTGGGTGGGTGGGTGGGGGGCGGGATTTTGCCTTCTGGGGTCTTGTCTCTTCCCCAGGACCAAGTCAGGCTTGGGAATTAAGCGTCTGACAGTCCACCAGTGGGACTGTGTTCTTTCCTGCTGACTCCACTCCCCCTAACAAAGGCACCTGCTGCTCTGACTTCGGAAGCCACACCCTTTAGTGGGGGCAGACTTAGGAAATAACCTTTTCCTTTCACTTGTGTAACACAGAAGTAACGGCACAGTCATGCCCCCAAAGGCCTGTAGTGGGGTGTGAAGGGGCAACAACAGGACACGGCAGTCATCACCGTGGTCTGTTTTCATTCCTCCAATGCAGAAATGGCAAAAGACTCATATTCCAATGTGTGTCATGTCTGTTCTTATCCAGCGAGAGTTCTCACTGCTAGAATTTCTGTGCTGGAGACTGACAGTGGAAGGCATGGACCTTCAACCTCCACATCTGAAGAGGGCGTTTCAGTTTGCTTCACTTGTAAATCTGAGTAATTCATAGGTTTCCTGAACTTGCAATCCTGCACAAGTCAACTCTTTCTTGATCTATATGTTGCTGAGTTAGATGAGCTGTTTCTATTGTTTAATTAAAAAGAAAAACATTTATTCACTTGAGAGGCAAAGTTACAGAGAGAAAGGGGAGAGTGAGCAAGTGAGAGAGATCTTCCATCTGCCGGTTCAGTCTTCAAACGGCCATAATCCTATTAGAGTGGGGCCAATCTGAAGCCAGGAGCATCCTCTGGATCTGCCATGGGATGCAGAGACCCAAGTACCTGGACTGTTCTTCACTACTTTACCAGGAGCTGGGAGCCAGAAAGTGGGGCAACAGGGACATGAACGGGCACTCATATAGGGTCCTGGTGCCACAGTGGCTGCTTTACAGCTATGCCACAACACCAGTTCCAGTGAGCTTTTTAAAAATAGTCTGTTTGTTTGTTTATTTATTTATTTATTGTCATCTTATGATACAGTTCCATAGGTTCCTGGTATTTCCCTTATCCCAACCCCAATTCCTCCAACCCCCCCACACACACCTAGTTGTTCTACATCATTACTAACGTATAATTCTTCATACACAATCATATGTCCATCATTGTGGGCATGGACAATGGCAGAGAGTCCAGCATCCTATTGTCAAGATATAGTAAACAGTTTCATTGTAAGTCCATCTTAGTCTGGAAGCAGAAATGCATACTACATTGTATCCTCACATCTAGATATGTTAGTCTCCATCTCAAATGAAAAGTCATAATACAAAATCAAAAATAGAAAGTTACAATGCCCAAAAGTTAAATAACATGTTACTAGATATGACAGTCTTCATTACACAGCTACTATACATCCCCTTAAATGAAAAGCCACAAAACAAAATCAATACCAGGAAGAAAAAAGAAATTAACAACACCATGAAGTTAAACAACACGCTACTAAATGATTAACGTGTAGCTGAAGAAATGAAAATTAAGAACCTTCTTGCAGAAAATGATGCTACTGTATGATCTATGAGTCATTGAAGAATTTAATCATAAGAAAGTGTTTTGAAGAGATGAAACATACAGATAACATCGAAACCCATGCGATATAGTTTCCACTGATTTTTGTTGGTGAACTGTGTCTCTTCTAAACAACAAATAGATGGGCTTTGTTTTTTAATCCAGTCTACTAATTCTATGACGTTTGATTGAGCTTAAGCCATTTGCATTTAGGGTTAATGTATATGGGAGGTACTTTGGTCCTGTCATTTTAAGAATTGGTTGTTCAATGGTTTAGTCTTCTGTTATCGTTTTACTGGGATGTTCTTTCCATTTGCCTTTGGTTTTGTTTGGTGCTATTCCTTTTCTTTGTCAAGAGAACATCTTGAAGTATCATGTGTAGAGCAGGTTTGAAAGAGGCAAATTCTTTTAACTTTTCTTTACTGTGGAAGAATTTTATTTCATTTTCAAAGACAAAAGAAAACTTTGCTGGATATGTTATCTAAAGCCGGCAATTTTTTTTTTCTTTTAGAATCTGGAATATGTCACTCCGTTCTCTTCTAGCCTGTAGAGTTTCCTTTGAGGGATCTCCTGTGCGTTTAATTGGCATTCCTTTAACTATCAATTGATTTTTTTCACATGCACATTTCAAGATCTTTTTCTTATGTTCGATTGAAGAGAGCTAAATGATCATGTGTCTTGGTGAAGATCGCTTTTGATCAGGCCTGTAGGGAGTTCTGTGCCCCTCCTGGATCTTGTTTCCCAATTCTTTCTCTAGATTAGGGAAATTTTCCTTTATTATTTCATTAAATATATTTGTAAAACCAGTTTCTCTTTCTGCACCTTCTGGGACTCCCATAACTCTTATATTTAGCCTCTTAATAGTGTCTTTCAATTCTTGAATACTTTTTTTGGCCTGACTCACCTCTGCTTTTAGCTTTTTGTTTGCTTCTCCCTGATGGCAGGAAATACCTTCCAATTCTGAGATTCTTTCTTCTGCTTGCTTCATTCTATTTTGGAGACTCTCAACTATATTTTTAATTTGCGCTACTGTTTTTTTTTGACAAATTATAAGATTTTATATTTTGCTGATTGAATATGATATTGGGAGAATCACATCATTTTCATTTATTCATATCATATTATTATAGAATTTTTTTTTTTGGAAAGGCGGATATACAGAGAGCAGAGACAGAGAGGAAGATCTTCCATCTGATGGTTCACTCCCCAGGCGGCCGCAACGGCTGGAGCTGAACCAATCCGAAGCCAGGAGCCTCTTCCGGGTCTCCCATGCGGGTGCAGAGTCCCAAGGTTTTGGGCCGTCCTCAACTGCTTTCCCAGGCCACAGGCTGGGAGCTGGATGGGAAGCGGGGCTGCCGGGATTAGAACCAGCGCCCATATGGGATCCTGGTGCGTGCAAGACAAGGACCTTAACCACTGTGCCATCGTGCCAGGCCCAACGCTACTGTGTTCTTAATTTCGGATACATCAGCCTTGATTTGCTTTATTGCTGCTATTGCTTGTGTAAAATATTCCTTAAATTCTTTGAGCTCTTGTATGTGCTTCTCGTTGTTGATTAGAAGCTTGAAAATGAGTTTTATGAATTCTGTGTGCCCTATTTTCTCGATGTCTTCCTCAATTAACTCTGATGTTGGCATAGGGTTTTGCTCCTTTGCAGGGGAGTTTTCAGTAATATTCATTGTGCCTCTGTCTCTTCTTTTGCTCTTGGTCATTGTACTTCTGGTTAGCAGAGTCTTCTCCTTGGGGCAGGTTTCTAAGCTGTGTTACCTACAGGTCTGCAGTTCGATTTTACTTACTGCAGTTGGCACACAACTCTTTGCTTGTAGCCACTTGTGCCACTCCCTCCAGCAAGTTCCAGTTCTGGGTTTTTTTTTTTTTTTAAAGATTTATTTGTTTTTATTACAAAGTCAGATATACAGAGAGGAGGAAAGACAGAGATAGAAGATCTTCCGTCCAATGATTCACTCCTCAAGTGACTGCAACGGCTGGTGCTGTGCCTGTGCCGAACCGGAGCCAGGAGCCAGGAACGTCTTCCAGGTCTCCCATGCAGGTGCAGGGTCCCAAGGCTTTGGGCCGTCCTCGACTGCTTTCCCAGGCCACAAGCAGGGAACTGGATGGGAAGTGGAGCTGCCGGGATTAGAACCGGTGCCCATATGGGATCCTGGGGCGCGTTTAAGACGAGGACTTTAGCCCCTAGGCCATGCCGCCGGGCCCCTAGGTCTGGGTTCTTATGTTAGATTTGCACTGTGGTCTCCACAGCCAGCTCCTGGCTCACCACTTTCCACCTCCTGTGATACTGTGCTGAGGCTGCACCATTGTCTCTGCAACCTTTCTCCCACTTCCAGTTGGAGCAGGTCCCAAGATTAGGGAGACACCACGTGTCATATATACCTAGTTTGTTGGTGGTGCTGATCTTGCCGGAACCTGTTGGCCGTTAGGTCTGGGTGCCACACGGACCTATTTTGACCTGTACAATGTCACAGTCGGTATTATTTTCCTGTGGGAGCATTTCAATCCACAAAACTCGGTGAGTTCTCGCGAGCTCAGCACATGCGCAGTTCACTGTTGTCCCGGCAGTCCTAAAGCATTTGCCACAGTCCGCAAAACGGCGCCTGACGTACCAGCGCTACAGTTCTTGATCTGCTGGCCGTCAGGTCTGAGCGCTACCCGGACCTGCCCCGGGTGGAACCTTTAGAATGCCACGTTGCTGCAGTTCACTGCGTCAGAAATGAGTTCACTCCCAGCTCAGTGTATGCTCAGTCCTTTCCCTTGCCCTTTCCTCCTTACGCAAAATGGGGCCCAACTCGGCTCTAGGGGGCTGACTGGGCTGTGAAATCCACCCTGTTCTCGCACTGTCCGTCTGGGATCTGCTGCTCTGTCTCTGCTCCTGGTCAAATCAAACGGACCAGCAGGATGGACAGTTCCCCGTCTGGGTTCACCTCCCAAGCTCCCAGTGAAAGTCCCTTCCCACCTGGTTGCTGGTGAACTTCTGGCTGCTGGTGGAGTTCAGATCGCCGTTAGCTGAATGCCGCTGGAATATTGGTCACTGCGACACCACACCGCTGTGCCCGCTGCTTTCCTGTGTCTGTCAGTCTCCAGGTACCCCTCTGCTGTTGTTCTGTCCTCTCCTATTTCCTGGAATGTGTCCTCTGTCCTTCATCCTGATTAAATATTTCTCCATCCGTTTAAATGTGTCCTTACCCTATTTTGCCATCTTGATTCTCCCTACCCAGTGAGTTTTTTTTTTTTTTAAAGAGGGATTTTTGAAGGTGTGTTTATCGGAGAACCTTTCACGTTCTTTGCTGGACTGTAAATTTATGTCCTTCTCATCATGCAAATTGGTAGAGTTCCTCATTTGTTCTCCAGAAGAGTTTATGTAAAGATGGTGTGTCTTTTTTAGTCACGTCGTAGGAACGTGCCAATAAGACCCCAGGAGTTCTGGCGTGTTCTTGGAGATTTAGTGTCCTGAGTCTAAATTTCTGTTTATTCTTGCTGAGCTGCTTTTTCAATCAGTTTATTTTCTCATCTAACTTTTAATGTCAGTGGCGGAAGCTGCTCGGGACACCTCTGATTCTTTTCTGTTCGTCGTGCAGCTGTCACCACCTCCTTTCCCCAACACTGAGCCACTCACTTCTCTCTCTCCTTTTAGTATTTTTGCTGGTGAATTGTTTGCCCCTTCAATGTGTCCTACAGGCCAAACTCTGTTCCTGATCTTCTACTTAATTTTCTTTTTATTTTGTCCTCTTAACTTGATAGTTTTTTTGGGGAAAAAAAAAATTTGTTGAATGGCAGAGTGTCAGAGAGAGAGAGAGAGCGAGCTTTAGTCTGCTGATCTTTCCCCAAATGGCTGCTCAACAGGCAGAGCTGGGCCAGCCTGAGCCTAGAAGCAAGCAGTTGTGTCCTGGTCTCTGATATGGGTGTCAGGAACCCGAGTCCGTGATCCGTCACCCACTGCCTCCCAGGTGCGTTAGCAGGCAGAGTAGCAGGGACTGAAACCAGCCCACTGATAATGAGTCGTGGGTGTCCCAACTGGCAGGCCAATGTGCTGCACCACAGCACTGGTCCTAGGAACTGATACTAACCTGGACAATCAGGAGATCAATTTCCAGTCTCCTTTTGTAAAATAGGAACCTCTCAGTTCCCTATTGGTTTCACTTCCCGTTTTATTTATAGTAAATATTTTTTTTTTCTGTATGCATTTGGACTTTTTAATGCTGGGGGTTTCTGGCCATCTTTTTGTTCCTGACTTCTAACTTTCCTGGGAGAGGAGAAATGGGCTATAGGATTCTCGCTCTGTGCAGCCAGTTGAGGTGGAGTTCATGGTCTCAAGGTGGGAATCTTTGATCCATTTCCCATGCGTGGTTGGAAAAGAGGGCATTCTAGTCATGACTAGGTTTGATATCCTGTCTGTGTCCATTACATTAAATTTACCCATGATTTCATTCAAATTTCTCACATCGGGAATTTTTTTTTCAATCTGCTCAACATAGCATGTATTGGGAAAGATACATCAAGAATCTCTCGCCATCGAGGTGGGAATGTCCACTTCTCCGTCTTTATTGATGTGCCAGGCCGGAAGCATCCTGCGTATTTCGTGTTGTTACATCATCTTATAAAGTTACCATGTCGTCGTTGTACGGAACCAGTTTTCTCTGTAGTAGTACAGTTTGCCTTAAGTCTATTTTTGCAGTCAAGGATAAGATTGCTTTGGCATTCCGGGTACGCCTAGGTTATTCTGCCTCACTCTCCGCCGGTCTTTTAATTTTAACCCTTGAGTTTCTGGATGCTTTAGATCTTCCTCTTAGAATGGCAGAGAACTGTTTTTGTTTCATTTTGTTTACAAATCCAATGGGACATCTCCTGTCATCTAACTGGGGAGTGTGATTTGTTTATATCGTTACACTTACCAGTAATTTACAATGATTGCCACTTTGCATATTTCCCTTTTGCCTTTTTAAGCCATTTTTTTTTAGATCTTCAACTATTTGACTGTAATTTTCCTCCAATATAATGTAACTGAGTGTCTCAATGACTAGCTTTTTAATGATTACTCTAAAATAATTTAACTTGCACCTTAGTGATGTTTAAGCAATATCTGTACATGCTTTCCAATCAATATTGGAAAGGCCTTAGGATTTTTAAATGTGATTTAATGCAATACTTTAATAATTAGAATCCTAATTAAGTATAAGTCATTAGATGCAATTTCTATACTGATTTAGTAATCAAATACAATTATCTCTTTACAACATATAATTACTTTTTTTTTCAAAAGATATTCTTATTTATTTCTTTGAAAAGTAGAGTTAGACGAAGAAGGAGAGATCTTTATCTGCTAGTTCACTTCCTATAGGGCTCCAAATGCCAGGGCTGGACCAGGCCGCCACCAAGAGCTGAGAACTCCATGTGGGTCTCCTGTGTGGCTGGTAGGGACCTAAACATGTGGACTGTCTGTCATCCGTTCCTTTCCCAGGAGCATAAACAGGGAGCTGGATTGGAAGTGAAGCAGCCAGGACAAGCATTGGTGTTCCTATGGGAGCATCTTCACCCGCTGCACCCCAGCGCTGGCCCCATATTGTGTTGCACAGTATTGTAACAGTGTGGCACTTGTTCTAGTCTCTGCTCTGTTGACCCGCGTGTCTAGCCGTACTCCACACCTTGATTGCTATGTCATGTGATAGGTCATCCCAGAAGCTAACCTCAGTCCTCCAAATGTCTTCCTTCTCAGTTTTACTTGGGCAACTTCTGTTCCCGTATCATTGTATATCCCAGTATCGTATCATATACATGTCAACTTGCCTGTACCTTCAAAATGTCCTGCTGGGATTTTTGATTATAATTAAAGAATGAATACGAGTTGAAGAGAACCGAAAACTTAACTCTGTTGAATAGCCCAGCCCGTAGACACTGCGTTTCTCTGTATCTTCAGCCTTTGATTTCCTTCACCAGTCTAGAGTATTCAGCAGAAGCAGACGCTCACACTTGCTTAGATTTAAACTTACATTTTTAAGTATTTCAATTTTTTAGCACTATTCCAAATGATATTAAAGCTTATTTTCTTATTTCACTTGCAATTTATTTCATTTTTCATAAGTAGGCTCCATGTGCTGTGAAGTTGCTGAAGTTAAGTATTCTAGGAGTTGTTTTGTTTTGTTTTAAATACATATGTAGACAGTGACATCACCTGTGAATGGGGATGACGTTATTGCTCCTTTCCAACCTGCAGGGTCCCGTATGATGTTGAAAAGGATTGGAGAGGAGTAGATCCCCTTTTCCTTCTTAATTCTAGGAGAATGTTTCCAGTCTTTCTCCATCGAATAAATAACATCTATGTTGCTGTTGTTGACACCTATTAGCAGACTGTGCAAGATTATTTTAATGGGGCCCGGTGCGATAGCGTAGTGGTTAAAGTTCTCACCATGCACGCCCGGGTTCCCATATGGGCGCTGGTTATAATCCTGGCAGCTCCACTTCCCATCCAGCTCCCTGCTTGTGGCCTGGGAAAGCAGTCGAGGGCGGCCCAAAGCTTTGGAACCCTGCATCTGCATGGGAGACCTGAAAGAAGCTCCTGGCTCCTGGCTTCGGATTGGCTCAGCTCTAACCGTTGGGGAGTGAATCATTGGATGCAAGATCTTCTATCTCTGTCTCTCCTCTTCTCTGTATATCTGGCTTTCCAATAAAAATAAATAAATCTTTATTTTAAAAAAGATTATTTTTAATGTACCAAGATTTTTTTTTTAATCACATTAAATCTTTCAAGTGCTTTTTCTGTATTACATTATGTGATCACATGATTTCCTTCTTGAGTTTCTCGGTATTACGGGCTGCCCTGACCAGTCTTTTTGAATATCGAATGTGCAATGTATGTGATAAGCCCAGTTGGTCACAATGCCTTCTTTATTTCATGATTAGATTTGCTTTGCAAATCATTTGCTGAGGATTTTTGCGCCAAGGATTTTTGTCCTGATGAAGGACATTGGTGTGTGGTTTTCCGGTGCCATCTCTCTGCCTTTGCCATCAAGCTGACTCTGGCTTCATCAGATGATTGGGGAAGCATTCCTTTTCTCTTACATTTTGTGCAAGTCGTGTACTCTCGGCCTGATTCGTCTGAGCAGTGTGTGGTAGAATTCAGCATTCAAGATACCGGACTCAGAGTCTTGTTTGCGGCAAGGTTTCTAACTCTAAGATTCACTTCTTGCAATCGCTATAAATTATTCAGACTATTCATTTCCTTTTGCTTGGGTTTGGACTGTTCGTGGCTTTGAAAGGATTAGTCCGTTTCATCTGAGTTTTCGAATTGTGGGCCCGAATCGTTTGCCGGATTTTCTTGTTGTTGTGATGTCTGCGGGGTCTGTGGCATGATCACTTTGGTCGCTGACCTGGCTAGCTCCTGTCCTCGCTCCTTTTGCTTTGCTAATAACTTAGCTAGTGATTTTTCAATGTTTAAAAGGCTTTCAAAGAGCCAGACTTCCATTATTTTCTCTCTCTCTCTTTTCCAGTTTTTAATTACATTGATTTGGGGGGCTATGTTTATTATTGCATTTCTTCTGCTTGATTTGTGTTTGTTTTTCTCTTTTGATAAAAACATCCGAAGATGGAATCTTCCATCGTTGCCTTTTTGTCTCTCATAATGTGTAAGCAGTTGGTTCTATAAACTTCCCTCTCAATGCTGCGTTAGCAACTTCTTATAAGCATCCCTATGTATATCCTTGTAAGTTCAAGACACTTATTTATTTATTTTTCTTTTTAAAAGATGTATTCATTTGAAAGAGTTTACACAGGGAGAGAGAGACAGAGGGGGAGACTGAGATCTTCTGTCCTCTGATTCACTCACCACATGACAGCTGAGGCTGGGCCAGTCCCTAGCTAGGAACTCGAAGCCAGGAGCTTCTTTCAGGTCTCTCCCATAGGTGCAGGGGTCCAAGAACTTGGAGCACCTTCTGTTTTCCTCCTAGCATAGCAGGGAGTTGGATGAGAAATAGAGCAGCAGGGTTGGGAACCATATAGAATGCCTGCATTGCCGGTGGTAGCTTAACCCGCAGTGCCACAATGCTGGCTCCCTACATTGATTCTTAAAATGTTCTCTTTGACTCATAATGTGTTTAGAAATATGTCTAACTTCCATGCACTTGGAGGCTTCAGAGCTTATCATGCTATTATTCCGCTTTAGTTCGTAGTTTGTGTGATTTTATTTATTTTGAAGTGTTCTCACATTTGGTTCTCGACTCAGGGCATAGCCTGTCGCGATGAGTGTTCTGTGAGAATTCCTCCAAGAGCATACAGAGTCTCAGTCTTTGGGTAGAGCTTTTGATGATGGTCATGACTATTCAGCTCTTCCCTTGGATGGGTTTCTTGTTGTTCTTTTTCCATCGGACACTGTGAAAGAGAACTGAAGTCCTGAAGTACAGTTGGGGATTGGGCCATTGCCCCTTTCAGTCCAGCAAGTTTTTCTTTTTGAGTTTTGATGCTCAGTGACATGTGTATGGGGTTTTGGTTATTATGCCTCTGTTGACCACTGCTTCATGCCATCTGTTTATTCCTTGGAATTATCCTGTTCAGAAGCGTGCTGTCTCTGATATTAGTAAAAGAATCTTTCTTTGGATTAATGCTAGCTTCCTTTCGATTAGTCCTAGCATGGTATACATTTTACGCTTAACCAATCTATCTGATTATATTTAATTGATGGCATGGATCTTTGTTTTTTTTTTTTTATTTTTCTATTCCAAAGGCATCTGTTTAATAATCATTTCATGAAATTATTGATGTAGTTACATTTAGATAATACTATCATTTCATTATTTGCATTCTCGTTTTGGTTCCCCTGTTGGTTTTTGTCTGCCTTTCTGTGGGGATTTTAAAGTATGTTGTAGCATTTAATTTGGGTTTATTTACTGAACTTTCCACTTATACTTTTTTTGGCTACTTTATTTTAATACTTGCAAAAAAGATTGCAATATCTATACTTGACTTTTAACAGACTTACAATTAATATTTTACTACTTCAGATGGATTCTACAAGTCTGGCAAATCCCTGTATCCTCCCCTATGCTGTCCTGTGTGTAAGACGTCTAATACAATTTGGTTGTCAACCATTATACAAATGTTTAAGAACTTAAAAGGAGAACACGCTGTATAATATTTATTTCAGTACTGATTGCTCCTAATGTTCTTTCTCCAGCCCAAGTAGCAAATTGCCTTTTGCTATTTTTTCCTGCGATCTGAACAATAAAAAGTATCATTTTTACAACAAATTTGTCAATAGGAGATGATCCTTTTTCCTTCATCTAGAATTGTGCTTATTTTGCATTTATTCCTGAAAGATATTTTTTTTTCTGAATATGACATTTTTTAAAAGAAAATTACTCGTTTATTTGAAAGTCAGAGTTAGAGAGATCTTTCATCTATTGGTTCATTCCTTAGATGGGTGCAATGACCTGCACTACTGGGCCAGGCTGAAGCCAGGAGCTTCATCCAGGTCTCCCACACGAGTAGCAAAGGCTACTTGGACCATCTGCTGCTGCTTTTCTCAGGACATTAGCCGGGAGTTGGATTGTAAGTGAAGTGGCAATACAGGAATCCTTGTCCATGTGGGCTGCCGACATTACAGGCTATGATTTTACCTGCTAAACGACCAAGCCGCCCAGGGACCCAGTTCTTCATGTTTCTTTACAGCACTTAAAGTCTGTTGTGTTCCTCTGCCTTCAGCTTTCTCAAGAAAAGACCCACACTCACCTGGATTGTTGCCCTTCTATGCGACGTGTTGCTTTCTGTGGCTGCCTTCACAAGGTGTTGTCATCAGGGCTCAACTGTTGATTAATTGCGGATTAACTTCTTTGTTTATTTCGTTTGGATTTTATCTTGAATCTTTAAGCTTGTGTGTTTCTCTTAATTTGAAGAAAGGATGACTGAAAATTTTCAAAACTTTTTTTTTTTTTCTTCTCAACCGAACTTTTGCAAAGACATCCGTTGTTCGTGGATTGGAACAATCAGTGTCATGGAAACGTCCACAATGCTAAAAGTGGTTTGTGATTTCAGTGAAAACCCTATGAAATTGCTGAGGATGTGTTTCACACAGCTAGAAAAGAACACTGCTAAAATGTGTGTGTGTGTAACGGTGAAAGACCCTTAGTAACCACAGCGATACTGAGCAAAAGGAACAAAGCAAGCACTGTCACACTACTGTATTTTAAAAGATAATACTGGGGTATTTGTTGTGGAGCCATTGTTACGGCCCTGCTTAGGATGCCCTGTTTCATGTCAGTGCGCCCCTTCAGGTCCCAGCCTCTCTGATTCTCATCTAGCCTCCTGTTCATGTGCCTAGGAGGGCAGTAGGTGATGACCCAGAGCTGAGTGCCTGCCATCCATATGGTAGACATAGATGGTGTTTTGAGCTTCTGGCTTGGGCCAAAACAACACTGGCTTCCCAGCTTCCCCAAACATTTTGGGAATAAAGAATGAACTAGCATATGGGAAAGCATTCTGTCACTCTCTGTCATTCTGTCCCTATCTCCCGGTCTCTGTCACTCTGTCATTTAAATCGATTGCTAAATAAACCTTTAAAAGGATATTAGAACGTTACAGTAATCAAAACAGTATGGCACTATCAAACTCTCCCTCCACTTCCTATGAAACTCCAGTGTCAGGAACCTTAGTTCTTTAGCTATTGTGACACATGTATGAAGCTTTGTTCATTTAAAAAGATTTTTCCTCCTTGTGATTTAGATTGGGCAATTCCTGCTGATCTATTTTCAAATCCATGGGGCTCTTTCTCCTATCTCTGGTTGTTTTCATTCGATGAGTCTTTTAAAAACGATTTTTTTTTAGTTCCCAAATTTGCATTCTATTCTTTGTTGTTGGATTCTTTCTTTCTTGGAGTTTTTTTTTTCTTTTTAATTTTTTTTACTATTAACAAACGTAAAGCATTTTTGTCTATTAAGTCCATGTCCGGTGTCATTTTCGCAAGGGCATCTGTTGGCTGTCTTTCCCTCGTGTGAGATGATGGTGTTTCCATGGTTTGTTTTATGTTGAGCCATGTCAGGTTGTATCCTGGAGATCTGGGATGTTCAAAGGAACGCTGGCTCTTGGCAGCACCATAGGGGGTGTATCACTTATTTGGTTCTAGCAGATACAGCTGGGTTTAGACCGCATATTTCTGCCCCCTTCTGTGTGCTGTGTTCCAGTGCTAGTTCAGCTTTCAGAGGTTTTGCCTCCTTCAGAAGCCAGTCCTGAATGGTGGTTTGCCCAAGTTAGGGTTCAAAATCCACTCATCCACAGTTAGAACTGAGCTCAGTGGTGACTCACCACCTGGTGGCCATACGCTCTTCGGCCTCTTTTTCTTCATTCTCTTCCTGGTCCACCCTGGATCCCAGCAGTCACTCCCCTCCTTGTCTCTGGGCCTTTAGGGGAGAGAAAAAAGAGCGGAGATGAGTGAGATTTCACCTGTGCTCTGAGGAGGTTTCTTGTGCCTGGCTGCCACTGCTGTTGCCACTGCTGAAGGAATCACCCAGATGAACTGCGAAGGGAGGGAACGGAGACCAGGGCGCTCCTGTCTGCTGAGCATCAACGAGGAGCCAGGCATTGCACCTTGGTGCAAAGAGGTGGTGTTTCACACCTGTAGGAAGAAAGGGTGGCATGGCTGATGTCTCTGGCCATTTGGAGAAAACCAAGCTCAGATGGTGCCCTTCAGGGTCATCAAGGTGCTTCATGATCTATCCTGCAAAGAAAGATCCAGAAAGTTCTGCGAAAAGAGGGAAGAGATGTGCAAGGCGTATGTTGAAGTCCCACTTTCCTTGTCTCTGCAGGACCGAGGAAGGTGAGACTGTGATCATGCACCCTGGGATGGTGTGTGTTATGGTGGGACTGCTGCCTCGGCTGTACCATGAAGACCACCCAGAGGTACCTCTCGACAAATTTGTCTCTGTCCTGTGACCTATCCCAGTGGCCCCGAATGTCTTCTGTTCTGTTGCCCTCAGTATTCTGTGCTAATGGGGCCATCCTTCAGTAGGTTTTGGGTCCTGGATTGGGTGGTCACCACCTTTCCCGGGCCATGCAAGGCAGGTAACTTCTGTTAACTAAAGAATTTCCAGAAACAACAGCAGGACAAAACAAACAAATAAACAAACAACTCCCCCCCCCCAAAAAAAAAACAACAACAAAAAAACCAACCTATGGAGATAAAAAAAAAAAGCAGCACTTAAACCTTCATGAGTCTCAGGTGCTTAAACACAGCACTGGGCACTGGGATGGGGGACTGGAGGACATTTGCCACCTGTATGTTTGTCAGTCCCCAGGGTGCCCACTGAGGCCTTGGGCCTGTGCTCCTTGTAGGAAATGAATACAGGCTAGTGCAACGGGCAAAATAGGAATTGTCCACAGAGGATGCACTTGGTGTAAGGGTGGAGGTGGGGGGAAGGGGAGTGGCTACATAAAGTAAAGATCCTCAAAAATAGATGCAGTTACCAAAAGTGATGAGGGAGAGTAAGGAGGAAGCAAGGTGGTGAGGGAGCCAATGGGAGGGAAGTAAGAGGGGACAGGCCTGACCCAGTCTAAATGGGTGTGATGGGGTGGAGACCAGGGAGGCTGCCTCTTAGCTGGTGATGTTTAAGCAGAGCCTTGGAAGACAAACCAAGAGGGGAGCAGCTTACTACAGGCAGTGAGTGCAGGGCAAAGAAGGGAGCTGAGCAGGCAGTGTGGGATGAAGTTTCCCAAGGGTGCCAAAATACCTCTCTCAAGGGAGTGGGAATGATACACACAGGTATGTCTGTGCTGACAAGGTGTCCCAGGCTTGTTTGGTGGAGAACAGCAAGTAGGAGGGGCTTTGCCTGCGGACAGGTGCCACCGGAGGAAGCCGTCTGGGGAGGAGCTGGGCGCGGGGAACGTCTAAAGGGAGGGGCTGAGTGACCTCCTCAGAGATGGATGCACACTGCCAGGATGACAAGGGCTCACGCAGCAGCAAGGCACAGGGTCAGCGGTGAGTCTAGGTCCGTCCAAGCAGAACACATGTTCCAGAAGTTCAGACAAGGACACTGGAGTTGATGAAGACCTGGAAAATGTGCTACAGTGGGGTCAGATATCAGAGCAGCTGGGTTCTGTTGCCAGCTTTGCTGCTGGCTCCAGCTCCCTGCTCATGCTGACTCTTGGAGGCAGTCAGGATCCCCCCAGTCACTGGATTCCTGCCACACACCTGGGAGGCTTGGGCTGAGTCCTCAGCTCCCAGCCCCAGCTATTGCAGTTATTGGAGAGATGAACCAGCAGAAGGAAGCTCTAGCCCTTCACAAATGAATACATTTTTTTTTTTTTAAGAAAGGAAAAGGGACCACTTTAGATTTATTAGTGTCTCTTCACAGCAGTTTGGTCTTTTAGTCAGTGAGTTGTCCAAAACCTGGGAGCTTGCCTTCTTTGCCTGGGTATTCAAGACAAGGTTTGCTGGGGTAGAGCGTTAACTTGTGCCCACTGCAGTTATCTCTGCCGAGAGAAGAAGACTCTCACATTTCCACACTGGCTCTTGGAAGTGCAGGTGCTTGAGGTTCAGGAATGTTCTGCGATTGCCCCAGGACCTGGACCCAGTTGTGTCTGATGTAGGACCATCACAAACTCTGCCAGGAGCCGTCACCTGGTGAGGACATCTGGCTTGCTTGCCTGCACTTAACAGAATGCAGCCAAGGTCTTTGCAGTGGTAATGACCACACCAGTGGCTTAGACAGTTCTCTTGGGCAAATAGTGGCTGAGCAATGCCTTCAGCACAAATCCACCGCAACAGGGACACCTGAAGTGACACAGAGCAGGCAGTGAGTTTTACTCACTCATAATGCAGGTGCGATCTCCGCAAGATGAGCCTGGGTTTTGGATAAAACTCGTGAGCTGCCACCTTTCTGTGTGGGGGAACTTCCACTCTTCACTCATTCCATGAGGGTAGTTGGACAAATTAAGTATGCAAATGAGAATTCCATTTGGCACCATACTTTTTCCATATTCAAGTCATCATATGTAATTGAGAAAGAGTCTGAGTCTTCCTTGGTGTCTGCGCAATGTGCAAATGAAACATACTGGTGTGATTCCGCAGATGCTAAATCAGCAGCTATTAAACGTCGGATAATTACAGTAATTGATTTCTGAACAGGGGGTTGAGGGAATCCTTGTAAGCCCGAATAGAACAGTAAATCGAATGAGAAATGAGACCACACAGGAAAATGCCGAGGCAGAAATGACTGCAGGCTTTTTGCAGGTGTGAGTGTAGCAAAGGAATGGGAATTTCAGTAGATGGCAGTGTTACTAAAAGATACAAAGTGAGTCGCTGTCATTCCTAGATCTGCTAGCCAGTTCCTCACACTCCATGATTGCCTACACAGTTTACATAACTCACATGCTGTTCCTCCCAAGGCATAGGTGTCATCTTAGGGACCACGGCTTTAGTAAACCTCTGAGTGTGTCCTTTTCTGGTTTCTTACCCACTGTGGTTGGACTCGGTTTGATCCAGTCACACCTCGATGGGGAGGCTGTGTTTCTCCCTTTTAAGATGATGCAAGCCCTGGGAGCTGCTTTTGGAAGCAGAAAATCTAGCTTACCTTCAACCTCTGGTGCCAGAGGCAGAATTAAAAGCTGGTGGTAGGGTTTTTCCTGAGTTCAAGGCAAAAAAATGGAGTCTAGCTCAGTTTTCTTGGAGCTGAGTTGGTACCAGAAAGAAATAACTTCTTGCAAAGAAAGATAGCTTTCTGGTCCACTGAAGAGCCATGAGGGACTTTCGACAGGGATGTAGATGTGGGTTGGACCTCCCACTTGCATTAGGAGGGATGTCCAAGCCCCAATGCCTCTACCCTTCCTCCGGGGCTGGGGCCCCTGTCAGAGCTTAGCAGGGAGGTAGTCATGTGTGCACATGACAGCCCTAACCCACAGTATGGGAGAACCAGAGCTGGAATGCAGGCCATGCGAGATCAGCAAGAGGGATGTGTTTGCATTTGTTACTAACTGCAAAACACCTGTCGGGTACCTCTGAGGAGTCACAGTGGCACAAGAGCTGGGAGTCAGGGTTTCCTCCAACAAGGCAGGCTAGGGGCAGGAAATGCAGTGAATGGGTGGCACTGGGGAAGTCAGCCAAAGCACGTTGTGAAGGGCCTTGAAAGTCAGACTCCCCTGTGTTTTTTTGTCTTGCTTCCCATCCTCCTCAATGCCACCCTCATTGTCAGAGATACATCTGTTGAGTTCAGGCTCTGTGGTCAAAACCTCAGCTGTTCCAGAGTCCTGGGAGAGTTGTCTGACCTCTCTGATCCTGTGCTGCTTCTGTGGGCTGTGGGGATGACAATGCTGCCTCTTCATGGTTGCGGGGAACCGGGTGCTTCGTGCGGTATGCAGAACGCAGTGACGTGAGAAGCTGGTGGGACTGCTGTGGTTTGGTTGCCAGAAACCCTATGGGCATTTTATCACTTCTTGACAAAAATTTTGCGAGGTAAATTTCAATCTTTGTGTTTAGCAAAAGGAGATTTGAAACTCGAAGCAATCCAGTGACAGAATTAATAACCTTGCCAACTGATGGCCTTGCCACTATATATGCCTGACCTCCTGCCACTCTGTTAGGCACCCTTTCCTGCAGGAAAGTGGCAGGTGTAGGAGGTTATGGGGAACCATGACAAGACACTGGGGAGACCACTGTGCATCCTCCATCTGCACCTCAGGTCATTGTCAGTGCGTTCCAGAGACCAGGAGGCTGCTCTGAGGGTTCTGCTGCCATGGAAACGTCCTGCACAGTCTGATGGGATGGAGAGAAGATTGGGTTCAGGGCTGTGTGTGTCTGTCAACCCATCAGTGCCCCCATTTGGAAAATCTGGTGTCATTTTCTGGAATGAGCCTGGGTTTCAGACGCAGCAGACTCATCGTATGGGTTTCAAGTAACTAAAATATTGACAGTGTTAATAGCCCTGGGGAGCTTTGAACTAGGGCAGGCCATTTGGAAAGAGCTATTTCCTCCACCAGACACTGGGAAAGTAGGATTCTTGCTTTGTTAAACCCATTAGATATGTTGAATTAGACATGTGTTGAGTTTCTTTGTTTCCTATGCTCTTTCTCACTGAGTCGTACCCCTTGAATATATTCCCGTTGTTCTAGTGTTGTAGGGGTAGGGGAGGGCTGAGGTGAGGCTGATAAGATGGTAGCTGTAGATCAATGATATAGATAATTGATAAATGATACAGAGGTGATGGATAAACTATAGAAGATATAGATATATGTTACATACATAGACTGATAGACGGATGGAAATCAGTGACAGTGTGGCATTTAGCATGACAGAAACCTGGGCGCAATGCTGGGCTGGGAATCAGAAAAGCATGTTTGGATGAAGGGCTGTGTGACTCATCTCTGAGTAATGAGTAGGAGCTCAGCAAAGCAGCGGGTTTGGAATGAACATTTCCCACTTGGAGCATCGGTCAGGAGGGGCAGGCTGCACTCAGCCAAGTGGGAAAGCGTCCTTGTGCCTGGAGAGCCATGGGGCACAAGGGGAGGGTGGGAAACCAGGCTTTCTATGTGCGACCTTCAGCTTCCAGGGAGCATGGACTGTTGCTGTGGGCCTCACTTGTCAAGGAAGCAGACTGGAAGCAGGCACTGCCCGCTCACACACACACACACACACACACACACACACACACACACACACCTTGGTCTTGGTTACAAGCCAAGTCCTTTGGCTGTGGTTCTGCTCATTGGGTGGCAGCTGAGTTTTCTCTTTACAGCACAGACTCCTGGACCCACCAGGCCATGGCAGCAGCACAGATGCGTGTTTCAGGGTGTGGGACTGTGGCACCATGGGGAGTTCACGGCCACATGGAAAGAGAGCTAATTCTAAGAAAGCGTTGGCCAAGCCACAGTCACTTGCCACACACTGAATCTGTCTCTGCTCTGTCCAAACCATTAAAATAAAGAACATTACAGCTAGATGAAGAACACACGACTCATTGCAATCCCAGCACATGCTGGTGACTTCAGAGGCAGGGCAGCAGATGCTGCACATCTGATGGTCTTCCCATTGATGTCCGGATGTGCGGCTAAAGGGACAAGGGCTACTGGGGCGGATGTACTTCGTCCTCAGCCTCTTTGGCGGTTCCCACTGGGCCCAGCTCACTTTGTGCTCTGGGACCATATTCCTGTGCATCAGAAGAGAAGGTGGGAAAAGAGAAAAAGAATCAACACCTCGGGTGAGACGAGGACAAACTTGAAGTCTCACCTGCCGAGTGCAGTTGGACAGAGATGCCCACTGTGTCGTGCAACACGGGTGGCTCCATGATCCCTCGCCTCGCGGGTGCAGCCTGCCCGCCAGCAGGGTGACCTCGTGCTCTTACAGAGTCCTAATTGAACCACTCTCCCCTTTCCTGCCTCGCCAGTCATCTGCGTGATGAAAATCAATCCATCTGCAGGGGGCAGAGACCAGACTGGTTTCCTGCCATTGCTCATATTTTCACTAAAACCCCATTTTACTGGAACCAACATTGAAAAAAAAAATCCCAGCACATTTTATTCAAAACAAGGCAATATTGGTATCGACAGAGTCGCAGTGATAATGAGGGCGATCAATTTTCCCTCCTCCATTACGGGGTATCGAGCAATTTTGGAGTAAACTTGTGGCATCATTAGGCAAGATCAGCATTTCTCTCTTTTGCAAACTTTTTTTCCTTTTTCTTTATTTTCTTTGGCATATTTAGAGTCTTAAGTATTCCTGTTCTAGTTGGGGAAAGAGAAAACAAAAATAAAACAACAAAACAGCAAAAAGAAACCAGGAGTCCCCCAATTAGCACGGGAAGTGCTGGTAATGAAAGCTTGGAGGCTGTAGATGTGACACTTTGATTCATGCTGGTAGGACATGGTGATGATATTTCGGTAAGGTAGGGACTATCTTGGGAGAGGGACAGTTGGAGGTGAGACAATTGATGACCCTTATCTGTTTCAAGGAAAGTGGAGCAGAGGGTGGAGCTGGGGCTGGTGTGCCGAGGGACAGTATGAGCCACAGGGACCCCTGGTCCCCAGTATGAGTGGCGGAAGTGGACAGCTTGGTGACTGCTGCTGTTAGCACTAGGTGTTTCCATTCTCCTGGGTCTGCTTGTGTCCATCCACAGAGCTCAGGCTCCCGGGGGGCGGATCACCTTCTCCAGACAGTAAGTCCTGTCCCCCGAGTCGGTGACAACCAGGGAGCCAGCCTGTTGGCTAAGCAGCAAGAGTGACCCCTGGCAGAAGAACCTTGCCAGCCAAATCACTCCAGTGACATTTTATGCTGGCCAAATTTCAGTACTGAGTCATACTGAAGTCAGAAGCCAGGAGCTGCTTCTAGGTTTTCCATGTGGATGCAAAAGCTCAAGGCCTTGGAGTACCTTCCTCTACTTTCCTGGATGCAGTGGTGGAGAACTGGATTGGAAGAGCTGGGCATGGAATTGGTGCCTTGATGGGATGCAGGTGTCCTAGGTAGCAGCTACACCTGATATGCCATGGTACTGGCTTCTTATTTCATTATTATTGCTTTTAATAGAAGCTAATACTTTTTTTAAAAAAAAAAATGGAAAGTCAGATATACAAAGAGGAGGAGAGACAGAGATGGAGATCTTTCGTCTGATGACTCATTCCCCAAGCAACCGCATGGGAGCCTCTCCCCCCCCCCCCCAGGGCTTCCACAGGAATGCAGAGTCCCATGGCCCTGGGCCATCCTTGATTGCTTTCCCAGGCCACAGACAGGGAGCTGGATGAGAAGCAGGGCACCGGGATTAGAACTGGTGCCCATCCATATGGGACCCTAGCACATGGAAGGTGAGGTACAGCCACCATCCAGTGTCAACTGTCCCCAAACCAGTACTGCACCTACAGAAGCAGATCTCATCTTTTTTTTAAAAGATGTATTTTTATTATGTTTTTATTGGAAAGGCGGATATACAGAGAGGAGAGACAGAGAGGAAGATCTTCTGTCCGATGATTCACTCCCCAAGTGAGCACAACGGCTGATGCTATGACGATCTGAAGCCAGGAGCCTCTTCTGGGTCTCCCACGCGGGTGCAGGGTCCCAAAGCTCTGGGCCATCCTCGACTGCTTTCCCGGTTCACAGGCAGGGAGCTGGATGGGAAGCGGGGCTGCTGGGGTAGAACCGGCACCCATTTGGGATCCCGGGCGTGCAAGGCGAGGACCTTAACGACTTGCGCCACTGCGCTGGGTCCCATCTTTTTTTTTTTTTAAATTGATTGTTTATTAATGTGTGAGATGAAGAGACAGGGAGAGAGCCTTACATAGATAGAACTGATAAAAATAGGTGATCGAGAGTGAGAGATAATGAAAAAGCTTCCATGCAACGGTTCAGTATTCAAATGCCAGGGCTGGGTTTGACTGGAGCTTTGGGTCCAGAACTCATCCAGTCCTCTCATGTGGACTGCTGTATTCTAGGATCTGCCTTAGCAGGAAGCTAGAATTAGGAGCATGGTGGCAAGGTCTGTCACAGACCTCGGGCACCTTAACCACCAGGCTAAACCAGCCTGACTCTCCCCATCTTCAGAGAATGGCCCCAAGCCTGGGTTTTTAAGCAGGATGAATCAAGCATGATGCATCCGAGGGGTAAACCAGCTGGTCCCCATCTGTTGGCCTCTGCAACAGATGACCCTGGCAGCTCCTCCCCTGTATGGGCCTGATGGAATCCCAGGGGTGGGAATCCCTGCTGTGATTGCAGAGGGCTCCCAAAGGGACCCCTGCCATGAATGGCATGCAGCAGGCATGGGATGGGAGTGGACAGGTTCCTGGTACACATCAGGAGCCCACGAAAGTCAGATCTGGCCTCAGGGCTCACTGCTTGCTCTGGTCACCTCTCAGCTCTCGGAAGAGATCCAGTGTTCCCTGGCGAGCCACCTGCAGTCCCTGGTGAAATTCGAGAAGAACCGCCAGATCATGTGCGAGGCAGGCATGCTCAGGGTACTTATGACCTCCTGCCGTGGGGTACTGGCCTCCGGCAGTGGATCCCTGCATTCACACCTCATCCGGATTTTTGAAAAGCTTGCTTCCCAGGCCATCGAGCCAGATGTGCTAAGGTACCGAGTGCTGTGGACAGACCACCGTTGAACCCTGTGCATAGCTGGGGAGAGGGGTGGTCACCTCAGTGGGCTGTGGAGTCTACAGGGACAGGTGTCCTGATGTCCCATCCTCACTTGTCTGGCTCTAAGTGCTGGAAGTCCATGGACCAGAAGTGCCAGTGACCACAACACCAAGGCAGCCCCAGCCTCTGGGGTGGGTGGCATGAGAAAAGGGGCTTGTGGCTCCCTAGATGAGGAGAGAAGGGCCGAAAGCATGGCTGCAAGAGCCAGCGGTAGAGAGGGAGGCTATGGCTGCAGGGGACTGGACACTGGCAGCTGCAGGGCCTCCCAGCAGGGAGGGGATGGAACTTGGACCACCATCTTCTGCAGAACACCAACAGGGAGGGAGGGCACGCTGGGAGTGGCAGGTGTAGAAGATAGAGGATGGAAAGGCTGCAGCTGGGAGGACAGGAGTCTCTTGAGGACCCTCCTCTGCCTAGAGGGGCACACAGCAGCTGCAACTCACCCTGCTGATTGCCCAGGAACCGGCGCAGAGGCCATGGGCATTGGGACAATGATAAAGTGTGTGTGGCACAGGACAAACTTGAGATGCCTGGACTTGGGGGCTCTCTGGCCAGGCGGCAGAAATTCAGACAGGCCTCACAGGTGATGCGTGGAGGTGTCAGGGAGCCCTGGATGGTGAGGGGAGTGGGCAGGGTGGAACTTTTAAGGAACTTCTGCGAGGAAGACTGTCTTCTTCACCTGTTCCCTTCTGCATTCCCCTCGTCAGACAGTTCCTAGGACTCGGCATTCACCCAGCTTCTGCAACCACCATGAAGATGTCCAGTGCATGTCCTGGACTCCAAGGACCTCCTGACCACTCAGGTGAGGACAAAGGAGAGACCGGGGAATAGGATCCCTGGGGTTGGATTGTCAACCACAGGGAAGGGGCTGGCAGATGTGGAAGTGGTGCTGTCTGCTGTGCACAGGGCAGATTGGATTAGAGCGGTGAGGGCAGGCACAAGGGCAGGCCTGAAAGGAGACTCATCCATGAAGACAGGTGGTGGTGAGAACACGCTTAGCCCCTCTGGGCCTGAGATCCTGAATCAATGCTAGGGCTTCCTTCACGGGTCAGCGGGACTGGGCTCCACACAGCTCACAGCTCAGGGTTGTTAGGCTGTCAAGAGCCCAAGCAATAGGCAATGTCCAGGGTCAGGCCTGGTGCCTGCAAGGATGCTGGTCGAGGGAACAACTGGGAGGAGAGAGTACTGTGGAGGTACTGAGTGAATGGGAGATTGCACAGGCTGTTAAGGTAGGAAGAAGGCTCTGCTAAAAAGCGGGGGTGGAGAATCGGGGAGCCAGAGGTGGGAGCTACAGGCTACTGTAAGGTGGGTTCCTAGGCTAAGGCAGGATCCTGGTGAGTGAGTGGCTGTGATGGGAGCAGGCTGGCGGCAGGAGCAGGGCATAGTGTGATGGAGAGAGGAGCACCCTGGGTGGAAAGGGACTTATTTTTTTAATGGGAAGGTTATTGTCACCATTCAGTGCCATGCAAGCCTGCAGAAGGACCAGGCTGGGGTCCAAGGACTCCCTAGTTCAGTGCCATGCAAGTCTGCAGAAGGACCAGGCTGGGGTCCCAGAACCCCCTAGTTCAGTGATGTGCAAGTCTGCAGAAGGACCAGGTTGGGATGCTGGGACTCCTTAGTTGAGAGTTAGGAGGCAAGTGTGACTTTACAGGGTCCTGCACCCATAACCAGAAGAGGGGTGGAAGGACTTTGAAGAAAGATGCCCATCTTCTCTTTTCAGGGGCACAGACTGCGGCGCCGGGAGGGACCGAGGGTCCTGTAGAAGCCGTAGCTGCTGCTGGCTGGGGCCCTGGAGTGGCTCAGACCCTCAGGCCCTGGAGGACAGCCCAGACCGGGAGCACTGCCCTGCAGACGTCCCTGAGCCTCATCTCCATGACCTCCCCACGCAACCTGCAGCCTCAGAGGGCGGCCCTGGCACCATCGTTTGTGGAATTCGACATGTCCGTGGAGGGCCATGGGTACGCCGGCTTTCACATATTGGGGGGAGGGGAGAAACTACTTCGTTTCCCAGTGCCTCCAGCAAAAATGACAACACGGGGACAAAACTGTCGCTCCTGTCAGGGCTCAGCAATGGGTTGAGGAAGATGTCTGGGTTCTGGACACTCTTCTAGCCAGTGACTCCCCACTGCCAACACCCCCAAATGTGGAGAGCCAGCTGCCCAGGCTTCCCTCCCTCCTCTCCTGCCTCCTGTGAGCCTTCTTCCCCTTCTGGCATCCCACCAGCACCTGACTGCCTTTTACCCCTCGGGCCTTATGGAAGGCCAGGGAGCAGAGATGTTCCAGACCAGAGCAGCTGTGCCAGTGGGGAGCTGGCCTGGCACTGTGGTGACCTGAACTGTTTTTTTCTGTTTCCAGGTGCTTGTTCATTCCTACTCTGTCTACAGTTATGGGAACCAGCACCGAGTATGCCATCTCTGGAGGGATTGGAACAGGTGAGGCATGCAAGACAGCTTAGCTGCCCACCTGCCCCAGCAGTCCATCCTCGGGTAGCGTACCCTGACAGGTCCACCACGTGTTTCAGGAAAGTGCGAGTACCCAGACACAGGTCACTCTTGGGCTGCTAAGCTGGGGCTTGTCTCCCTCAGAAGCAGTGGCCTGTTCATCGTGTGTCCCAAGGGGTCGGCCCATGGCTGGGGGCTCAGTTAGCACTGATGGATCTAACAGCAGACTTGGTCCCTGAACCTGGGTTTGACTCAAGTTATTGGTGACTGGTATAGGTGGAAAGGGACATGCACCCCCTCAACACACACACACACACACACCCTTATAGCACTCTCTAGCTCTCTAGAGAAAAGAGTGAGTTTCATGCTGATAGCCTCAAGAACCACTCATCCTTAACAGGTGCCCCCTGTGGGGACACAGGAAGGGCTTGGTATGCTTTGCACTGGGCTGTGCCTGTTTGAACTGAAGCCTGCTGAGGATAACAGTGCCAGTGCCCAGTGCTGTCTGATCCCAACACTCCCTATGAAGACAACTGGGCTCCGGGTTTCCTTGGGAGGCTGGGTGCTAAGTCCCTCTGACCTTCCTGGCCTACTTGCCATGTCCATGTGACAGCAGCTGTGATGCTGGCCGTGCAGCAAGGGCAGTGTCCCTACCAGGGTCCACACTGCTGCCTGATGGAACCCTTTCCTCTCCACCAAAGTCCAGCCAAGTAGACAGGCCATCCTCTGCCCCATAGAGCCCGAGTGGGGCCCCAGTGTGATCCGTCTCACAAATGCTGACACTCCCTCTGCCCCTCTGGTGAGGCAGCGGGGAGAACCAGGGAGAGCAGAACTGGCGAGGTGAGGTCAGACACAGTCTGGCTCCCAGCAGGTGCGGCGGCCCAGCTGAGGCAGAACTTCAGTGGGGTCTGGGCAGGACCAAGACCACAGGTGTGCTGTGTCACTTCCCTCTCTCTGCAGGTGCTGCCAGAGCATTCCCGCCTCCCGGGGGCCTGACCTTCTCCTGCTGGTTCCTGATCAGCCGGCAGGGTGCAGCTGCTGAGGGCCACCCACTGCGCTTCCTGACCCTGGTGCGCCACCTGGCCAGGACCGAGCAGCCCTTCGTCTGCTTCTCCATCAGTCTGTGCCCAGAAGACCTGTCCTTGGTTGTGTCCACAGAAGAGAAGGCGTTCCAGCCCTTGGGTAATGTGCTGGGAACCCAAGCTGGCCCTGCCCACCTCAGGGGAAATGGAGCTGTATTAGAAGCTCTAGACAGAGGTCTGGGGGACTCAAATGTACTCCTTTGCTTTGGGAATTGCACACTTGGTGAAAGATCTAAGCAGTATTGTGGCTTGGGCTCTGGGGCCATGACTGGCAGGTGGACAAGGCCTTTGCCCTTGGCCTGGCTTCGGATGTTATGCTCAGAAACCTTCCAGGAGTTTCATCTCTGCCTTTCTGGAGTGGCCAGGCACAGGCCTCAGGGTGCTGCCTCCTGGGGACCAGGCTCTGTCATTTTCTGAGTGAGATTCTGGGAGAACAAATAGCATTTAACCAGAGCTGCACTGGTCCCAGATATGTCCCTGGAGCTCAGCCTCAACCCCCGAGAGTTGGCCAGCGCTTGGCAGGGCACCCAGGAGCCCAGTCCTGCCTTAGCAGTGTTGATGGCAAGGTTTGGCTCCACCCATGTTCTCCAAGCTCATCTGCCTGAATTGGCCATGCCCATCATTTCTGGGTTATCTGCTGCTGCTCCTTCTGCATGTCCCAGAGTGTCACTGTTTCTTAGCAAGGCATCTGGGAGGATTGCAGGATGACTGCCATCTGTGACCCAGGTCGTGGCCTGCAAACGAGCATCACCACCAAGCAATCCAGTGTCCAGGTGACCCTGGGGTCTGACTCCTGACCCTGCCTGTACCACCTGGTGCACAGTTACCTGACATGGCTGTACCTCAGGATGGCAAAATGAGAACAGTGGCAGTATCCCACAAGGATGTGGCAACAGTTCAGTGCATTGATTCTTGTGACAATGCTGCTGCTGTGTCTGGCATCAAGTCAGATGAGGGCTGAGGAGGACTGGTTTGTGGCCCATGCTGGCTGACCAGGACACCTACGGGTCCTGTGACTCTACTGGGCCACGGTAACAGGTGACAGCCGAGGTGAGGTTTTGCATTCCTGTTCTCTTCCAGATGTCATGGAACCTGAAGATGACGCTGAGCCCTGTGCAGGACGGCAGCTTCAGGTCCGGTGTGGCCAGCTGCTGGCCTGCGGTCAGTGGCATCACCTGGCTGTGGTCGTCACCAAGGAAATGAAGAGGAATTGTACTGTCTCCACCTACCTCGATGGACAGCTCACAGGCTCAGCCAAGGTGAGGTGGTTCCTGGCATCACACCTGTGTGTGCTTCCCAGCCCTCCCATCTGGAGGGGTCCTGGATCCTGGTTTTCTTTGGGCAGCAGCATTGGTCTCTAATGACCTCTTGTTCTTTCCCTTAAAGTTCAGGGTACTGGGCTGAACCTAGGCACAAGAAGGACATATTTAGAAAAAGTTCACACAAGCAGGGCAGAAGGCAGATATGGGACAGGCAGAATAGTCTGGGGAAAAAAACAAAGACCAGAAAGAACAAAGTAAAACTTCTCAGAGTTTAAGTTCCAGGATGAGTGGAGCTAACACAGCCAAAACTTAAGCCAGGTTGGGTGGCCAAAAATTTGGTTTTCTTTTATTTCATTTGATGGGTAGGGTGAAAAATCCTTCTGAAATGATGCAAAATGAAATATGTACTTACATATATATATTCATATAGACAGTGATTGCCTAGTCAGAAAACGATCTGGACACACATTGCAATGATTGGAAGACGGAAGAAAGCACGAACATTGCCAACACGCCCACGGCCTTATCAGAGTTAGGGTTTTTCAGCTTTTTATGATTAACGGAAATAGTCACAACCTCCCTGCAGAGGAAGTTTTGTCTGCCTATTAATTCACTTAGCATCTCATTGTTTAAAAAAACCTATATTCAGTGGGCTCTGACCTCATTGTTTTAACATTTGTGTTACTCCATATTTTTTTCTTCTTATTAGAAATTGTATCCAGGTTGTTGTGCGCTAACATTTACTTGTAAGAAATACTAGGAATGCTGTGTCCTCTTTCATCAAGTTTCCTCCAGTGACTGCATCTTGCAAAAGTCGAGAACAGTGCCACAGTCCAGATGTGGACACTGCCATCATTTGTCGACTTATTCAGATAACCCCAGTTGTATGTGTGTGTGTGTGTGTGTGTGGTGTGGTGTGTACTTAGTTCTACATAGAAGCATTTTAAAAAAAATTGTCGGTCCGTGTTTGAGGACAAAGATGGACTTTTGTGTCTCAATATTTCTTATCAAATTTGACTCCAGACATACAATTTGCTTTATTCCCACTAGCATTTTATATGTTTTTTTTTTTTTTGCTGCCTACTATTCAGAGTCATCTTTTACATTTTTTACATTTTATTTTTTGAGCCGCTGATGCAGAGCAACTCATGGGTTCACTGGGCGTGGACTTGATTAGCCCTGAGGCTCAGCACCACTCAGCCTCTGACTGGTTTTCTTTTAACAGATGCTGTACATCCAGGCCTTCCCAGGGCCTTTCGTTTCCATGGACCCATCCTCATTCGTCGATGTGTATGGTTATATCTCTACGCCTCAGCTCTGGAGGCAGAAGTCCTCGCTAGTCTGGAGGCTTGGCCCTACCTATCTGTTTGAAGAAGCCATCTCAATAGGAACCCTGGAAGATATTATCAGACTGGGCCCACGGTACTGCGGGAACTTCCAAGCCGTGCACACCCAAGGTTTGGAGTGTCTTGATTTATCATATCCCGACTGATATTAGTTCCAATGTGGATATCCCGTTGTTTATAGCATCTTTATAAAGAAGCAGCTCGGCACAGGTCAGTCATTAGGAAAGACCCCTGCCATCAGCTCATCATGCATTGACAACCCGATGGAGAATGTCACAGCAAAGGAAATGACAATATCCTTTCCATCTTCCCTCCAAGCCACCTAATGGGTCAGGCCGTCAGCAAGAGGGAGAAGAGAAGAAGATAAATAAGTTACATTCCTCTTAATGAAGCAGCTTTTTAACTAAAGTACACTGTTGTCTTCAATTATTAAACAGGCAGACAAAACCTCCACCTCTTCCCTATTGATTGCCGGCTGTTACAGCAGGGAGGCAGGCTCTCTGGACTCCCTCATAGGCAGGGGGTCAGCTCCCCACTGGGAAGCAGGATAAATGCATCTGTACGTGGGGGTTTGATGTGTGGTCAGCAAGCATCGGGCATGGCTCAGGGCGCCTGTTTCCAAGCCCAGGCCTTCTTTGAATTCCCATTTCCTCTTGCAGGGTTGGGCCTGCAGGCAAAGTTCTCCCAGACCCTGAGCCAGTGCCACACTTCCTCACCCACGACACGGCTCTGGGGCCCTGTGTGTTCCTCCCGAGCCATACGTTCCTCAACCCCTACACAGCTCTTGACAATCTGGGTCCTTTCAGCCCAGCTGACTTGCCTTTGATAGGGCAGCTTCCTTGTCACTTAGCCTCTTTGTTTTAGAGAGATAAGGAGTCTGTATAACTGATCATTAAAAAAAAAAAAAAGCTTTATTGACTCAATTGAAAAGCAGAGTTAGAGAGAGAAGGTAAGAGAGATATCCCAAGGTTGATAGATGGACTCCCCAAATGGCCAGGGTTGAGCCAGACCAAAGCCAAGAGCCAAAAGCCAGAAACTCCATTTGGGATTCTGCATTGAGTGACAGGGGTCCACACACTTGGGCCATCTTCTGCTACTTTCCCAGGAGCATTAGCAGAAAGCTGGATTGGAAGTGGAACAACCAGGACTTGAACCAGTGATCCTATGGGATGCTAGTATTGTGGTCCATGGTTTAACTTGTTCTACCTCAATGTGGGCCCTGATAAGCTGATTTAAACTCTGATCATTTTGCATATGGAATGTCTTTATTTGATAGTTGGGCCAGTCTTGGCATATCTCCCCGAGAGCTTTCCTTAAGCATCAGGGAAGCATGGGTGGAGTAAATGCAAGCTATGCCGCATATGGCATACAGCACTGCAGGTGCCTCCTTGCTTCATCCTCTGAGGGCGCATGCTGTTCCCTGCAAAGGGAGACCAGCTCTGATTCAAGGTGTATTGTTTCAGGAGAGGACCTAGACGGAGAGGCCGTTCCTCTGGTTGCAGAGGAAAGGATTTCCTTTGGACTGCATGTCGCCAGCTCCTCCACCACCAGCATAGTGGACATCAGAAGTACCTACAATGAGGTGGACAGCCGCCTGATCGCCAAGGAGGTGCGGCTGCCTGCTGTCCATGCTGCCGTGTGCTGGCACTTCGGTCTTTTGGCTTGCCTCAGTCTTCATGCTCCTGTGTAGATGGACACACACACATGCATGCTTCCCAGTTGGTGTAGCACAATGTCCTATGCCTCTACAGTTCATAAACATCCCCCAAGACTAAAACTTTCTTATTTTTTAATCGTTGCTCAGTAAAGAAGGCAGGTGCTTTTCACGGTAATGCAAAAAGCGTCAGAGGGTTTTTGTTTTGTTTTATTTCTGTAAAGATATATTTATTTATTTGAAAAGTCAGTGTTGCAAAGGGGGAGAGAAAGAGAGAGAGAGAGCCAACACCCATATGGGATGCCAGTATTGTAAGTGATGGCTTCGCGTGCTATGCCACAATGCCAGCTCTGGTGGGAGGTTTTAGATCTCTCTGTGACATAGAGAAGATGGTTGAATTTCCCTCTGCCTGGGTATTCATGATCCAGTCACACTGCAAAGTATTCTTTGAGTTGTTGTGATCTTTGGAATGATTTATCTTACCTGTTTGAAAGGCAGAGTTAAAGTGAAGGAAAGACAGAGAGATCTTCCATCCATTGGCTTCATCCACATGGCTACAATGGCCAGGACTGGGTCAGGCTGCCATGGGAAGCCAGAAATTCCATGTGGGTCTCCCATGTGGGTAGCAAGGCCCCAAGCGCTTGGGCCATCCTCCACTGCCTTCCCAGGCGCATTAGCAGGAAGCTTGATTGGAAATGGAGCAGTTGGGATTCAAACTGGTGTTCCCCTGGATGTCGGTATCACAGGCACAGCCTGATTTGCTCTGTCACCATGCTGTCCACCCTTGTTATTATTATTATTATTACTATTATTTGACAAATGCTTGAAAGACAGCATCACTTATCTATGAGGATGCCGTTAGCATGCCAGCTTCCTGACTCTGCTGTGAAGATCCTGCTTGCTCAGTGAAGGATTTGGGGCTGACTCGGGCACATTCTCTTCACCCTCCTGGGCACAAGCCACCTTCTTACGGAGCTTAGGAGGTGTGGGCCTGGTTGGGTCAGGTTCTAAGCTATGGCTTGCTGCTGGAGGATCCTAGGATCCGGACACCCTGTCCCCCTGAAGGCAGTGGCAGCCATGTTGCACAGCCTGGCCAACGCTCGCTTTGGACAACATCACCCTCCTTTAGCAGCATTGCTTCATCTCGAAGTATCTGTGGGAACTTCCTGTGCTCACTGACCTGCCCCGTGAACTACACAAACTCCTTCACTGAAACTGTGCAGTGGGCGGCACATGTCTTGGAGGTGGCACGTGGGCACCGGGGACTCTCCCGTCACAGGGTTTCTGGACACTGATTGTTGCTCATTTCTCCAGATGAACACTTCAGCCCGTGACCATGCCACACCCGTCTTCTTGATGAGAAACTGTGCTGGCCACCTCCCGGGTTGTCTTCGAACCATTGGTGCCGTGGTTGTGGGCCAGTTAGGTGGGTCAGGCCACAAAACTTTACTCTTGGGGTATATAGGGCACAAAGGGTTGGTAGACCTTCCTGATTCTGGCGGCAAGCAGGAGGGCAGCGTGCTGGGGGTGGGCACGGGGAGCACCAGGGTTGGGAGCTAAGGCAGATGGAGAGTTGGTATGGACAGTGAACGCAGCCCCTGGCCATGGTGGCTTCTTTCTGGGCAGCACAGGTGCTTGTGAGCCAAGGCAGTGATTGATTGAATGAAAGCTGCTGGTGGCCAGCAGCAAGGCAGTGAGCCTGTGTGAAAGAGCCAGTCCAGGAGGACCAGTGAGGCCACCAAGTGTCAGAGGTCCCCAGAACCATCCAGAAGCTGAGGTTTCGGGTAGCATCTGGTCACTCTGTATTCGAGACAAAGGGAGGTGGCTTCATTCCCCTACTGATGACCCCAGCAACGCCCAGCATGGGGTTCTTGCTGCCCATGACTTTCACAGGCCCCTCCCCTTGTAACCAACCCTTCCCAGGGCACAGGACGTGCTTGGCTGTAGGTGACCATTGGCACAGGCAGCTTGCCCCTTCTTGTACATAGCTGGTGGCCTCCTGTTGCAAGCAGGCCATAATGTCCTGACAGGTGTGCCCACTATGCCCGCAGGGGTCAGGGTGTTCCACTGCAGTCCTGCCGCCAGCAGCTTGGACTTCATCGGTGGGCCTGCCATCTTCCTGGGCCTCATCTCCTTGGCGACAGATGACCATACCATGTACGCAGCTGTGAAGGTCCTGCACTCGGTCCTCACCAGCAATGCCATGTGTGACCGTCTGATGCAACATATCTGCGGGTACCAGGTAATGCCGCCTTCTTGCCCAAGCCTGGGACAGGTCACTCCCCAGGAACTAGAGCAGCTGCATTTGCCCTGTGACCTTCCACAGGGTGACTTCTGTAGAATGGAAGGCTGAAAGGGTCCCCAAACTCCCCCACTGCCGGGGGACCCCAGAGGAGGGCCAGGACCAGCCAGTTCTGAGGGCTTCGTTTTGGATGGGGAGCTCACTTGTTTGAGTTCTGGAACTTTCTGTGTTGAATTCCAGATTCCTTTCTGGTCTCCTGCTTTCCTCTGCATGATAATCTCTGCTAAGAGGCTAGGCCACAGGGCCAGATTGCTTCACTTGAAATCCTGCTTTTTTTCCTGACTTGCTGTCTCAGTTTAGCCACCTGTAAGTTACAAGCTGTCAGGCCTCTGGCCCCGGTAGGTTACAATGAGGATTAGATAGTTTTGTGTAAATAAAGACTTGCAGTTGGGTTTGAATAAGTGGTTGGAAATAGCCTCTTGTTAACTCTATCACTGTTATTATTATTGTGATTCTCATTTGATTTGGAAGGCAGAGGAAAAAAGGGATCTTACATCCACTGGGCCATTGGCCCAATGCCTGCAACAGCTGGCGCTGGACCAGGCTGGAGTAAGGAGCCTGGAACTCGGGTGTATCTCCCTTGGGTGGCAAGTATTTGAGCCTTGTAAAGGCCAAAGTAGTCTGCCTGAGTGTGCGACTTTTCTTGGGCAGTTTTCATTCCTAACCTTGTCTTGGTAGAAGAGGGGGCAGAATTAACAACAACAACAACAACAAAATGCAGGTAGAGGAACAGCCAGAAAAGAGAGCATATCCGCTGACCTCAAGCAAGTCTTCCTTAGGAAACACACTGGGCCCTGGGAGCCCCCCGGGAGAGGGAACTGCGCTCTGAGAATCAGCTCGAGGTGGATGAGGACAGTTGGACGGCCTAACTAAAACAAACTTATAAAAGTATTTAAGAGGAATCTGGCACAATGGCTCAGTGGTTAAATCCTTGCCTTGCAAGTGCCAGGATCCCAAATGGGTGTTGGTTTGTGTTCTGGCTGCTCTACTTCCCATCCAGCTCCCTGCTTGTGGCCTGGGAAAGCAGTAGAGAACAGCCCAAGACCTTGGGACCCCGCACCCATGTGGTAGACCCGGAAGAAGCTCCTAGTTCCTGGCTTCGGATTGACTCAGTTCTTCCTAATACGACCACCTGGGGAGTGAACCAGAGGATGGAAGATCTCTCTATATCTCCTTCTCTCTGCAAGCCTGCCTTTCCAATAAAAGTAAATAAATCTTAAAAAAAAAAAGTATTTAAGAGGCAGAGAGAGAAGAGAACTGCTGCTGATTTGCTTGTTCACTCCTCAAGCACCTGCTGGGCCAGGTTAAAGCTGGGACTCAGAAACTTAATTCAGGTCTTCTATGTGGATGTTGGGGACCCAAGTACTAGCACCCTCAGTGCTGCCTCCTGCTAGGGTGTGAACTAGCAGGAAGCTGGGGTCAGGAGTCAGATGTGGGACCTGAATCCAGGTAGTCTGACATGGGACACGGGCATCTTTGTTGTCTTAATCAGCATCTTCTCTACTAGGTCAGATGGCCACTTTGTGGGCAGCCTGATTTTGATGTGACGCCAGTTAACACACAGACTTGACACTTGGTAGGAGGTGTCACCCCAGCCTCCAAGATGGGTTTGGGCCATGGAGCCAAGTGCTAGGATCCCAGGGTCCCTGTCTGGGAATGCATCCATGCAACAGCCATCACTGGTGTCTCAGGTCTGGGCTGAAAGAATGACGGTGTGAGTAGCTCCGTCTCAGTGGGAACTTTCTGATCCTTCAGTAACGCTGATAGTTGGGGGTCACATTAAAGGCCTCAAGGACTACCGCAAGAAAGAGCAGTGGGGGACACAGGAGAGGCTGTGAGAAGCAGAAGCTCCAAGGGAGAGGTTGGGTCACACGGCCGTGTGGGGTGGGTGCCAGCAGAGGGGCAGGCTCGGAAGCTGGTGTTTTTCCTCTGAGAACGTAGAAAGGAAGGATGGTGGTGACCTCAGAGAGCAGGAGGTCCCCAGGCCACGCTGGACCAAAGGTGCTGGTGGCATGGGGCAGATGTGGGAGGAAGAGTGTGATTGTAAGGATGTCGCTCTGTGTTCTTGACATCTCAGATCCTGGCGTTTCTCCTGCGGAAGAAGACCTCTCTCCTCAACCACCGAATTTTCCAGCTGATCCTCGCAGTCACGGGCACCGCGGAGCTGGGCTTCAAGTCTTCCGCCATCACCAACTTTGGTGTCTTCCAGAACATTATCTGCAATTTCGAGGTAGACTGAGAATGGGCCTTGTTAGCTCTTCGAGTATGTGTGTGCGTGTGTGTGTGTGTGTTGAGAGAGAGAGAGAGAAATAATCTAGTAGTTCCACTTTGTCAACAGACATGAAGAAAGTGGTTGGGAAAAGCACAGGTGCTTTAGGGGACCAGGCACCTTAGTTTATAATCAAATCCTGCCACCTTTTTTTTTTTTTTGCTGTGTGGCTTTAGACAACTCTTTCCACCTTTCTGATCCTCACTCTTATACTTGGAACACAGATGATCACCTTGTCCTCACAGACTGTTGTGGAAGTTAACCAGAGTTCCAGGCAGGAATTTGAAAGTGCAGAGTACCTAATGTGTTTGAAGGCTTATTTATTTATGTATCTGCTTATGTAATAAGGCCGAGTGACAGAAAGAGAGAGAGAGAAAGAGATTGTCTTCTGCTGGTCCACTCCCCAGATGGCCACCACAAGGGCCAAAGGAAGACAGGAACCAAGGGCTTCACCTGGATCTCCCATGCACATGGACCATCATCTGCTGCCTTCCCAGGAGTGTGAGCGCAAGCTGGAGCAGAAACTCCAGAAGAATAGCTGCGATTCCAACCAGCACTTGCATCTAGGGTGCCGGCATTGCAATGTGGTGGTTTAGCTCACTATGGCACAAGCCAAGCCCCCATAGAAGGGTTTATAACATGCATTCCATTTCCTTTGGGTGGTCCCTGGCTTCTCCAGGCCATCCTTTCACAGGGTGACTTGAGAGCTACCCGCTAGCATGCCGGAGGGTCAGCGAGGAGTTTCACAAGGAATTGCTCTGAACATATGAGCCCATATTACACACAACAGCCTCACCTCCTGAGTGCTCACTGGGGATAGGGAGACTCCCAGAACCCATAGCCAGATGAGCCAGGTGCCAAGGGCAGGCAGGAACAGGACCCCTGAAGAGTGGCAGTGAGAGAACAGTCAGTTCAGGCCTGGTGGCCGTGAATTCTGGGGCCAAGGCTAGAGGCAGTCCTTGGGCACAGAGCCTTTCAGTGACGGGGCGTAACTTGCAGTCACGCTCAGTTGGACAGGAGCCATGGGGTTTCAGAACAAGTGGCTTAGTGCTTTGTGCTGGCTGAAAGGACAGGAAGGGAAGACCAGCTGGAGGGGTTCAGCTGCACGGTCCATGCTTCGGCCTGGAGGTGTTGAGATCTGTGGATGTATTTTTAAAACAGTTTATTTCCTAAACATTAAGTGTGAGCTTATAGAATATACTCCCTTTTCTCCCTGAGTCTGCAGCTGCTCAAGTTCTTTACGTAAAGCAGGAGTATTGGCCTACAACCTACACGCCTGCTCTGGTGTGTCTGACGTCATTTCTACGCCCTTCCTTACCCGATGCAACGTGACTTGTTATTAGAGGAAAGAATGCTGAGAAAAATCAGTGTCCGGTACAGAAACAGCAGTTGTCAATCACATTGAGTAGTACATGTATTTTCAAGGACAACATTTCCAGTCTGTAGTTGGTCAAGTTCACAGCCTCAGAGGTGAAGGATAAGGGGGAGGGAACTGACTCTAGATTAAGAGACGTGCAAGAGAAGCCTCCTATTTCAAGCTACTGTGGGATTTAGATGTACCTGTCTTCTAGTACTTTCTCTCTATGTTTAGCACATACCTAGGTTCATGCTCTAGAAACTATTTAAGGACCTTTCCTCCTCAAACCACAAACACATCTATAAGACTTTTCCTTGCAAACACGTACCAGCGTCGTTCTGAGGCCGCAATAGCATTCTCTCGTTTAATTTTTCCTGCCGTATTCACGTTGCCTCCATTACTAAATGTTTAAAGGATTCCTGTATTTTGTTGCTGTGAATGCTGTTAGAAATGGTCCTTCCGTGTCTGTGTTGTCCTCACTTTCAAAACATTTCTTTAGAGTAAATGATCACAGTTGATTGATGGGGATGGAACCATTGCAGTTTTTCAAGTGCTGACAAGTTTTGCCAGACTGCTGTTATCTAAGGAAGTTGACTGAAAAATATTGTTAGAATTTCTTTGAGGCCTTTTCCTCCAGTGGCAAGAAGCCTAACTCAGAAAGATCGACCATAGGATTGTTGTAGAAATCCAGGTTGGGTTTGGAGAAATGCTAGAGGATTGATGAACAGGGCCAATGAAGAAATCTCAAGTGTATCAATTTTTTTTAAAATTTTATTTTTACATTTGAAAGGTAGAGTTACAGAGAGAGGGATACACACACACATACACACACACACATAGATCTTCCAACTGCTGGTTCATTCCTCATATGACAAGACCAACCAGGAATGGGCCAAGCTAAAACCAGGAGTCAGGGGCTTCATCTGGGCCTCCCATGCGGGTGCAGGGGCCCATGCATTTGGACCATTCTTTACTGTTTTCTCAGGTACATTAGCAGGGAGCTGGATGCAAAGTGGAGCTGCTAAGATTCAGAGGGGCGCCAAGATGAGATGTGAGAGTAAAAGGTGGTAGCTTAACCTGTGAGCCATGTTGGCAGCCCCAGGACTCCTAAATTTAAATTATTGATTGGCAAGGGTAAGGCTACATATTCAAACACCATTGGGTTGCTGCTGCAGGGACTAAGAAGGAAACGTGTACTCACCAGTGGGCATACTAGAAAGAAGGACCTGTTTCACATACAGAGCTCCTTGATCAAAAGGTTAGAATGAGTCAACAAAAACAACACTGAAAAAAAGAAGGAAGAGAAGTTAAAGGGGGGAATGCTAATCAATAAAATAGAGAAGAGAAAAAAAATCATCATGAACAATTGTTGGTTCTCATAAAATAGATACACTTTTGTTAAGATTGACCGAGTGAGAGAAGGCAAAAATGCATAAATTAAGAAACTAATATTGGGAAGGAAAGGGAAGAAACGCTGCTGATGCTAGGAAGCTAGAACATGTCACTCGTTTGAATAATCTTCCTGGACATCTGTTTCCAAATCTGACTCAAAAAGAACTTTAAAAAAGTTCAAAGGATCTCATAACCACCTAATACATTGTACTAGATCCCACAGTCCTGGGTGGCATTATGGCCCAGGGGGTTCAACTGCTGTGTGGGGTGCTCACAGCACATATCAGAGTGTTCTAGATGGAGTCCAACTCCAATTCCATTCCAGCTTCCTGCTCATGTGCCTGAGAGGTGGCAGAAAATGGTTAAAGTGCTTGGATTCCTGCCATGTGCATGGGAGACCCAGATGGAGCTCCTGGCACCTGACTATGACCCTGGTCCAGACAGAGTTGTTGTGGGTATTTGGGGAGTGAACCGTTAGGTGGAATCTCTCTCTCTCTCCCTCTCCCCCTCCTCCATTTTCTTACCACTCTCTTTTTTTTGTTTTTAGATTTATTTTTATTAGAAAGTCAGATACATAGAGAGGAGAGACAGAGAGGAAGATCTTCCATCCACTGATTCACTTCCCAAGCGGCCACAATGGCTGGAACTGCGCTGATCCGAAGCCAAGAGCCAGGAGCCTCTTCTGGGTCTCCCACATAGGCCATCCTCGACTGCTTTCCCAGGCCACAAGCAGGGAGCTGGATGGGAAGTGGACCCATGGGACAATAACTGGTCCATATGGGATCCTGGTGCATGTTAGATGAGAACTTTAGTTGCAAGGCTACCATGCTGAGCCCCTAGATTTTGGTTTCTTAAAGAAGGTAGAGACCAGCTTTTGGAGAGACCAGCTTATTTCTGAGAAGGAGGAGATCGCAGAATGGCGTAGGGGGAAGCAATATTTGATACATCGTCCTTGTGGTATTCTCATCCGACCCAGGCATCTCAGTGCGGCCCTTAGCACAAGGTTACATGGCACAGATCGTAGCCCAAAGTCTTCAATTTTCCTGTTTCCTTACTTTTCAATATTTGATATTATGTAATTTCTAGAGGTAATTTCCAATGTTCTGGAAGGAAACGGGAGTGGGCAGCTGGATACGTTTGCAGGAATAGTCAGGGGGTTCCCATTACTGGGGTTGATAGGTTTGGGCCTGACTTTCTCAGTCCTCTCCACTCACAGCACTAGACCTGCAGTAGTTTGCTGAAGGACCCACTGCATAGTGACTACTCCAAGCAGGCAGGGCTCACGGAGTTCTCTGTTGGGGTGCCATGCTTGGCTTCCCCAACCTCTCCTGGAGCCACATTAGCCCATGCCAGGTGTCCCTAAGAGCAGCTGGCCCATCTCTACGTGTTCCTTTATGCAGTGACAATGCCATCAATCTGCTGCTAACAGAAGGGCAATGCACTTACTTCACTTGGGCTGATTTTGTCTTCCTTATGCAGTCCCTGCCATGTGGCGTGTGTGCTGCTGGGCTCTGGGGTTTGTAGAGGGATGAACCTGGCCTTCATGGGCCTCTTGATAAGTTTGGTTTCAAGTGAGGGTGATTTGGGGCCTCAGGGATCACACTGTAGGAGAAGCCTTGGGGGACCCACAGTACAGGCTAGAGCATCAGCTGCCGGGTCAGATGCACCTGCTTTGAGTATCTCTTCCAACTAGGAAAAGTAACCTGTTCCCTCTGGCCTCACTCCACAAAATGCAGGTAGTGACTGTGGGTCTCTGTATGCCTCTTGTTGTATCTGTTCAAAGTGCAAGCTGTTTTTACAACCAGGTGAATGCACTTCCATAACTTTGTTTTCAAATCTTCTACATTCTGTGTTGTCAACATTGGGGCCAGCATGATGGCTCTACTGGTTAATCCTATACGTGCTAGTGCCAGCATTCTATGTGGGTGCTGGTTCTTGTCCCAGCTGCTCCCCTTCTCATTCAGCTCCCTCTTATGGCCTGGGAAAGTAGCAGAGAATGGTCCAATGGAACCTTACTTAACCCAAGTGGGAGACCAGGAAGAAGCTCCTGGCTCCTGGCTTTAGATCAGCTCAGCTCCAGTCATTGCAACTATTTGGGAAATGAACCAGCAGATAGAAGGTCTTTCCTCCTTCTCTCTGTAAATCTTCCTTTCCAGTAAAAACAAATCTCTGTCTCTCTTTGAAGAGTTGTCGCTATTTAGAGAGGAAAAGAATTGACACTCTCAGAAGTGGCCATAAAGCACAAAGGCCCAACATCGACCCTGCCCCAGTGCCCTGGTTTGGCTCTCAATTTTGTTGACTCTGAATGGAAACACGTTGAGTGATCAGTGCCACCCCCAGAATTCAGTGTGTCTCACATCACCTGTTTGTGGCATGCAGGAGAAGGTGAGATGGACTGGATACAGGTTTTATAATTGAGGGCACTGAGAAAGAATTGCAAGCACAGCAGGGTCAAGGCATAGGTGAGAGAGAATAAAATCCGGAAGATGAGACTTGGCTTCTGTGTCTGGCCCTAGCATGTGCTGGTGGCAAATGGGACCTGTTTCTCAAATGGTCTGCCTTCTCTCATCTGTGAAGTGGGAACACTGGCATTTGCATGGTAAGTGCAGACATCCCACTGTAGAATGTGGATGCATAGGCCATGATGTGCCTAGGGCTGGACAGATTCGGGAGTCAGAGAATGCAGATCCTTGGTTGCCGTCTAGACCCACAGTGAAGTGCCAGGCAGCAGGTGAGGGACGGAACACGCCTAGCCTTTCTTTACGGGGAGGTGATGTCTACATCCTAGGTGTAAGGAGAACAAGCCGATTTCAGAGCTGGCAAGTCACGTGGGTGGTTCCAGGCTGGAGGGTAATGTGTGGCGCACTTGACCGGCTCACACAGCCTGCAGCCTTTCTTCCTGTGCGCACTGATACTTTTTTGCTGTCTTCCAGCTCTGGATGAACACCACCGACAACCTGGAGCTTGCCCTCTTTTCCCATCTTGCGGAGATTCTGCAATCACCGAGGTAGGCTGTGTAACAGCAGCTCCAGGCCTAGCGCCAAAGTCTTCCTATCAAGGGTAGGGACTGTAGTCTCCCCCAGCTCCCAGAACCCTGGGTCCACAGGATGGCAGAGCAGCAGTGCATTCCTTTGCTGAGGCCCCCTGCACGGTGCTAGTCTGCAAAGCCCCGGCACCTGCTCTCTCTCAATGCAATACCATCAAAGGCAGACCTGCCCAGTGTGCATGAGCCGTGGGAAAGGATGCGCTCCCGTTAGTTGGTACTCTGTTACCTGTCCTGGCCAATGCTTCTTTTCAGCAGGTGTTTCTCCAGGCAGCTCAGACACATGCTCACTTTGCATGGTCACTGCACAGTCCTAATCACAGAATTTGAGTCTCACCTGGCCAGCTTGTGTCCTTTGGCCAAGCCAAGAGCATGTGCTGGTGGCAAATGGGATCTACCTCCAGAGTGGGTAGAAGGCAGTTAGAGAAAGGTAATTCCCAGAGCAAACCAGCGGCTTGGATCAGAATAAAGGGAGAAGGGAGACAGAATAGAGTAGCCGAGGTTATCACTCCATCTGTTAGCCTGGGGAGTGTCAACTGCAGGTATATTCAGTACACAAAGGGACTTGAAAGAGTTCCTGGCAGATGGCTTTAAAAGATGTCTATTTTGGGGGGTGGAAAAATTTGAAATCTACACATGTGGGGGTTCCGTAATCAGTACACAGGAGCTGCATTTTAGGTGCCCGAATTTCAACATTTTTATGCTAAACACATATATCCTTTTTTAAAAAAATAAAAATTTGTTCATTTACTTCTTTTTAAACTTGTCTGTCTGATTATTTGAAAGACAGAATTACAAAGAGCGGGGAGAGAGATCTTCCATCTCTCCCCAATTGGCTGCAATGGCGAGACCTGGGATAGGCTAAAGTCAGGGTCCAGGAGCTCCCTCTAGGTTTCCCATGTGCATGGCAGGGACCCAAGCACTTGCCATCCTCTGCGGATTTCCCAGGCGTGCTAACAGGGAGCTGGAGCAGAAAACAGAGCAGCCGGGACTTGGAGCAGTAGCTACACACGGGATACCAGCTTTGCAAGTGGTAACTGCACCTGTTGCATCCCAAAGCTGGCCCGTAAATTCATCTTCTCATTTCATTCATTGGCCACAGCTTTTTTTTTTTTTTTTTCCGAACCTTTCTCTGTGTAAACACCTTCTCATTCAGGCCCTTCTTACTGAATAGCTAATGTGGACACTCCACAGCCCATGTTTAGTGCTGGAAATCCAAGGAGAGACAGGCAGGGTGCTGAGAGGAAAGGACACTGTGCGCTTGAACCCGAGAAGCCTCAAGGACAGCCGGAAGCCCCCAACCCTCTCCGTCATGATCCACCCGCCACCCCCTCCCACACTCCCGCTTTCTGCCTCCTGTGTGGGTACCTGTTGTTTTATACCAAATGGACATTTACTTTGGGAGCAGTTTTCTCTGCTGGGGGGAGTCAGGGACTGGAATTTACTGGAAATCAGAGCTGTAATTACCCTAAAGTGGAGGTTAGGAGTCCTTGGGCCCTGTCTCTCCCCCTCTTTGACTATCAGCAGCATCTGTCTCCACTTTGTGGTTTGGGGTGGGCAGGAAGATCACACACACAGACAGGCCCCTGCGCCCTGCCTGTGGGGAAGCACTCCTGGGTCCCGGGCGTGTCTGCTGTCTTTGTTGTGTGTTTCCTGAGGCATTAGTCCTCCCTGGGGCTCCAAATGCAACAGTCAATAACCCAGCTTTGTCTTTGAAGGTGGTTTCCAGGGTGGGGCAGACTGAAAGGTGGGGTGGGGAGTGGAAGAAACTGCCAGCTGTGCCAGCCAACTCTTGTCTGAAGGGCATCTGACAGTGTCTTGACCAGTTGCCAAGAAGGCCAGTGGACAAGCTCAGCTTGGAAAGGCTTTTGGACAGAAACATAGCAGATTTGGTTCATTTCAATAGAAGCTTTTATATATATATATAATATAAATAAATATTATATATATTAGATATATATTATTATATAATTATATAGGTTAGATATATATAATTATATAATATATATTAGATATATTATATATTTATACATAATAAATATATATTATATATATATTTAATTAACGTTTTCCTGGGCTTGCCAGGGAAGGACCCAAGAATGCTGAAGCTGCCCACCAGGCACGGCTCATACCCAAGCTTGTCTTCCTCTTCAATGAGCCGAACCTCAGCCCCTGCAGGATCCCCAAGGTCATTGCCATCCTGGGCTCTCAGCTGAGGAGCTACTTCAGCATCCAAGACGTGCTCAGGTACTTCACCCCGCTTCACTTCTGACCACATTCCACCCAGCCAGCATCACTTGAAGCCTTCTGGAAACTTCTTTCTGCTAGGGTGGAAACCTCAGGAGAAGTGGGTTTGCTGGTTGGTAGGTGTCTCCACTAAGGCCAAGTGTTTATTGCCCCCTGGTGCCCAGACACCCTTCCTGCGCCCCGGAATTTCTGGGCAGCAGGTGACATTCTGTCTGTCCCCTCCCCCTGAAGGCTTCCCAAAGGGCAGTCTCAACTGGCAGCACCCCTAACCTTTTCTTCCCTCATCTCTTCTACACACTGATCTGCCAGAGCTAGTTTCTCTAATGGTTCCTGGAAGTCTCTAGAAACCCTGCATTTGGAAATATGCTGACTCCTGGTTGACTCTCACTGGGGGGCTTCACCGTGGGAGAGGTCTGGGAGCAGGCCCCCAGCTGAATGCCTCTCTCTCTCTCTCTCTCTCTCTCTCTCTCTCTCTCTCTCTCGGTTAAAGGATCGGCCTGTTTGTTATCTACACCCTCAAGCCATCATCCGTGAATGAGAGGCAGAGCTGCGTGGACAGAGCCTGGGACCCTTCCGTGCCTGGTGAGCCCACCTGTTACTGGAGAGATAGAGATGCACTTTGTGCAGAAGGAGGAAGAGAAAAGCAGGTGGGGCTGAGGTACAGGCAGGGAAGACACCCCAGCTGAGCAGTGCTTACCAAGCTGTGGGTCACACACCAGACCCAACTGGGTATTCCTGAGCCAAGACCTGGGATGGTTTTGAGGCCTCTGGGATGAAGCCAGTTTCCCAGCGGAGAGCACACGCAGGTGGGATCCACTCTTTGTGCTTTGGCTCTTGCCTTTCCACGTGAGCTGAGAAGCGCTGGGAGGCCCCTGTGTGCCACGGCGTGCCCTTCACCCATGTGCTGCCTGTGTGGCTCCGCCCAGCACTGTCCTCCCTGCTACTAGCCTCACTCAAGCAGATCAAGTCACTTCTTCCACGATTCTAATCTTCCTCCCCGTCAGCACCCGAGCCAATTGTCCCGATCTGTGACTCAGATCTTTGAGTTACCTGCTTTCCCCACCATGCACAGAGCAGCAGCTCTGCCTCTCGGCACAGTCCCTCCATCAGGTCAGGGTCAGGGCGTGACAAGCACGACTCTGTCTTGGGCCCTGCATGGCTTACCAAGCTGTGGGTCGCAAACCAAAGCAACTGGTCTGAGACAGGAGCCCTCAGCCACATGGAACCACTCCTATGTCACATTTAATTAACTTGGAATTCAATGCTAGTAAAACATCTAATTCCTCCCACTGGTCACTCTAAGCACTCGGTAGGTACCTGGGACAGGGGTCATCAAAATAGCAGTCTGACCATCAACCAAGCGTCCTCTTGGTCAGCATTGCTCAATGGGGGATCTGTTGTATTGTTTTGTATCCTTAGATTGATCCTCAAAGGTGTAGGTCCCTAGTCTCAAGTTTTAGAAAGATTTATTTTATTTGAAGGACACACTTCCAGAGAGAGGAGAGACAGAGAAAGAGAGATTTTCCATTTCACTCCACAAATGGTAACAATGATTGGAGCCGGGCAGATCTGAAGCCAAGAGTTTCTTTCAGATGTCCCAATTGGTGCAGGGGCCCAAGGATTTGACCTCTTCTGTTTTCCCAGATTATTAGCAGGGAGCTGGGACAGAAGTTGAGCAGCTGGGTCATGAAACAGCACCCAAATGGGATGCCAGCGCTGTGAGTGGCGGCTTAGTGGGCTATGCTACGGTGCCAGCCCCCCACTGTTCCCATTTCTTTTCAGATGAGAAAACATAGTCTCAATGAGATTAGGATTTTAGTCCTGACTCCGCTTCTCCAAGCTGCCTCATCCATTCTTTGCCTGCAACATGGCTTACATGCTCTGAATTGATTTTCTAAACACTGGGAGCCTAAGCCATGGGTTCCTGGGCAATGGGCCAGCAGTGAGCTAGTTTCACCAACCTGCCTTCTCATATGGACTTTGCTCTGATGCTGGGACCTAACCAAATGTGGTAAAGCATTGCATATGTCTTTTGCCACTGGATCTGCACAAGGGGAGTTCAAAATGCACACGGAAAACAGAACCAGGAGACCAGTTCATATTGGTGCCTCCCAGCCCCCTGCCCAAAGACACTCATTTATGTAAAGAAAGTTTATGTGAAAAAATGCACATTTTGTAAAAGCTGCATGAATCTCAGAATTGTGGCACTTCCATATAACTTTAATTTCCCTTTCTATGAGCTTGTTGAAATACCCTCATGCAGTTCTGTTATGAGTCAAGTTCAAGGTCATGTAGACCTAAGCAAGGCCTAGGCTGGAAGCCATGTAGAAGCAGGAACCAAGACAAACAAGGCTGCTGTCTTGGTTGCTCTGCTCCCAGGGACCCATACTATACCAGCCCCATAGTAGGTGCTTCTGAAATGTTACTGCCTATGAACATCAAACACAGACCTTCTACTTGGAGATACTCTTGCCTATATCGTTCTTGGCATCTTTTTTCTTTCGGGGATGAGCACATAAATGACCCTTGCAGTTGAAGAGGATTTGCAGAGCATGTCCTAGGATTCTTGCTGAGCCTCGTACTGAAGTCTGGAATCGAATGTCGCCATTTTGAATCCCATCTGTGTCCCAGTCCCTGGGTGAACTCTTCCTTTTGTTATGACGATCGCTTACAGCAACAAAATGTTATGCCTCTCTCCATCCATTTTTTCTTTCAAATTTGAATTTTTCTTGTAGCTGGAAGCCAAACATCTGGAAAGACAATCTGGCTGAGGAACCAGTTGTTGGAGATGCTGCTCAGTGTAATATCATCCCCCCTACTACATCTGTCTTCAGAGTAAGTAGCTCCAGGAAGAGCGATTTGGCGTAAGGACTGCCTCAAACAGGGTACAGTATGAGAACCTTCTCTTAATGAAAAGTTCAGCTACCCGAGTCTGTTTGCTACCATGCGTCTCCTGCATTTATGGAAAGGAAAATGACTTTCTTTTCTTTCCACTCAATAAACCAGACCTTGCCCTGAGATATTCTGATGCAAATGTGAACTGGGCCTGAGTAGCAGGGCACCGTTCTGGCACCATCACAGTGGACTCCTTAGTCCCCATGCTGTAGTGTAACTGTTACTGTTTTGGCAGCTGCAACAAAGACAGATTTTGATGCTCTGCACTTGGCAGATGACAGAGTAGAGAAATAGTTAGCCTAGGGAACAGCTCTAAAGGAAAAAGACTTGCCAACTCATTCTGCTAGTTACTGTTGGTGAACATGGTTACTTTTCAAGTTAGCCAAGGAGGTGGGGTATGAATCTTTCTTTGTTTAACTTTGAAAATTAACTCTGAGTATAAAGCAGATTCTGTATAGCCTGTTCCCTACAGCATGTCTGGTTTATATCCAACTGGAAGTCAAGGTTCAATAGCATTTGTGGAGCACCTGCTGTATGCCACAGTCCTCTTGGCTCCCAAGATGCACCAGTGGGTGAGACAGCCCAGCTCCTTGGTGTTGCTGAGTTTACGTTTTTATGTGTTTGGGTGAAGCAGCCTCATAGAGTGTTCATGAGGTTTCCAGTCAGTGAGTCTTGACATTCCTAGAAACAAACCTGGCAGAGCTGGAAGGCCCCCTTGGAGATGACTTGGCCCTGCCCCTTCTTGTCTCATCTGTTTGAGAGGAAACAGTATTGTGTTCAAGCACCCGTCCAGGCCTCAAAATCTTTGATGTTCAAATCCTAGATGTAGGATTTGAACCTACTCAATTCATATTTAATTCTCTTCATCCATAAGACAATAAAATAAGTAGCTTCTATAGATGGCTGCCGGAAGGATGAGCTTATATGAGTATATAACCTAGCCCTGAAAATGGTGCTTTGGTTACTTCAAATCCTCTATAAACTAGTTCCTATCATTACTGCTACCATCAACACCACCACCACCATCATCATTATCATCACCACAATCAATATTACCACCAATATCATCATCACCACTACCACCATCACCACCAACATTGTCACCATCATCACCACGACCATCATCACCATCACCTCCACCACCAACACCACCATCATTATCACCAACATCACCATCATTACCATCATTTCCCCTGAGAGTAATGACGACAGCATGTCAGGAGCTCCCACCAAGGTCATCCAGTTAGTAAACGCCAGAGGCGGGGCTTGAAAAGAGGACAGTCCCTCCACAGCTCGGGCAGCACTTGTTCCAGGGGACATCATCCTGACTACGAGCTGCAGATGAGGACATTGCCCAGCACAGCTGGCCCTCCCCTGGCTCCCAACAGTCCAAACCCTTTGCTGAGCCATCATCTCATTGAATCAGTAACCTGTCTTTCTGCCCTCCATCTCCTTCACCCCTTCCACAAATCTGCAGTCTCTTTAGAAGGGATAGTTTGTCATATTTTGTTGTTGTTGTTACCTAGGTGGATAAAGATGCATAAATATGGGACTATCCATCTTAGATGAATTTTGACTAGTGTCTTTTTTGAAGGAGGTGAACAAGCAGTATGATTGTACTAAGGGCAATCGAATCAGGTGGAAGGCTATACCTACGTTATGTAAAGTAGGATGAAAGTGAAGTTGAATTCCGAACGTTGGGGACACTTTTATCCACAATTTCCTCCTGGCTTTGAAAAGCTGTAGTCCACTTAAGCCGCAGCCATTTGTGGACAGTTCTTCCACTGTGCAGCCATCTTGCCCTTGTTTCACTTCACTGTTCTTTTAGAAGGCAATGTGAAGGTTGCTAAGTGACAGCCAAATGCTGCCCTTACTTGGCTGTTCCCAGGTGGCGTTTCTAGACAGGTCTCTTGCTCGCTCGTGGGTGGAGAGCTAATCTGTCGCTGTGGTTGCCTCCCCTTAGGTTGAAGGAAGAGACGTTCCTGAGCCTGGGGCCTGACTGGTTCCTGCTGCTCCTGCAGGGCCACCTGCACCCCAGCACCACGGTGCTGGCCCTGAAGCTACTGCTACACTTCCTGTCCAGCCCCGCTCTTCGTGGGAGGTTTAAGGACGGCCTGCCCATGGGCTGCTGGGTGGAACGCAGCTCCGAGGGTGTGCATGTCATGATGGGTGAGCATACTGACATTGTCAGGAAACCGGGAGACACTCTGATTCCATGCCGGAGACAGGAACAAGCCAGCCCTGACACCTGCAGCCTGTTACCCTGACAGCACCTTGACCCTTGACTCCAAGTACTCCCCTGACTTCCATGGCAGGATCTCACTTTCCATTAGTGTTCCCTTCCTCAAAGGCTCTTTACCGTGGTCTCTTGGGCACTTGCCACACCGCTTCCTCATCCAGGCAGGCCTTCCGCCAGTGGGTGTGAATTCCTCCTTTAGCTCTTGGTTTGATACCACTTCCCCTAGGAGGGGAAGAATCCTGCCTGAATGAGGACCCTTCTGTTAGGCGCTCTGTGTCCTGGTTATTTTTCCCTCTGAGTACATATTTGAGCATTCGCTGGCTTAATGGCTGCTGCACCCTCACCCCCCTTATTCCAGTGTAAACTTTGTGAAGGCCTGGAATTCTGTTTTGTGGAAACTCGACATCCTCAGAGCCCAATGCATAGCTGCCGTCTTGCTTCGTGATTGGTAGATATTTAGTGAGCACCTGTTAATGAATGAATGAATGAATGAATAAGTGAATAAGCTCCTACCAGGAACAGGGAAAGGAACTTTGGAGCCCTTCATTGTGCGCTACTCCCCTGGGAACATGCACTTCTAGTTAAGGTTTCTATGGCACAGGCAGGTGACAGGGCCTCCCCACCGTATCCTGTGCCCCATTGGCCAGAAGCAGAAACCAATGTTGTCCATTGTGCCTCCTCTACCCAACAGACAACCTGAAGAGCCACCCTCCGCCGTCCGACCAGCCCCCCTGCCTGCTCCCTGGGTTCCGCGCCTTGAGTGACTTCCTGGAGCACCACGTGCACATCCCAGAAGTCCACCTCATCATGTGTGCCTTCTTCCTGCAGATGCCAGTGGCAGAGCTGACAGACGCACCCCAGGTAACTTCGCTGATCCTGTCCTAACCAGCTGCCTTCTCTCTCAGTCCCACCCCGCCCTGCCCTGTCAGCACCCATGGCCTCTGCCTCCCCTCATAGTTCCTGGCAGGTATCTCTTCCAAGATTTTCTCCTTTTGGGGGATTTCAGCGTGGGGGCAGCACTGCCTTGGTGCCAGCACCAGCACCCTCACGTCCTGGGAGCCCCCCTCTTCCACCTGCTCTCCCTACTGTTGCTGGGAAACGCTGGTCCCCGAGTATCCCCGCTTCTGCCCAGGATGGCCTCGTGCTGAAGTTTGCACTCTGCTTCCATCCCAAGTCTGTTGCACTGCTCCCGCTTACAACTAGAGAGCGCCCCTAATGGACACGCTGCAGCACTCCTGGTCACTTCCCTGTCCTTCCTTGGCCAAATCTCTCCAAAGAGAGGGCTGCTCCCTGTGCTCCCCACTGTGCCATCTGTACCCTCTCACTCCTTTGCCCCAATTACAAGTCTTTGTGACCTTCTATTCCAGTAGGATCTGCTTGCAAACCACAATCAGCATCAAGTTCCTTCACCACTGGGTGCCCGACTTGTCTCTCCAGCCCAGCTCCCATCTCACTTGACCTTCACGCTATCACTTTTCTGGATCCCCTCTCCCCTAAGACCAGCACCCTCCCAGCCCAACCCGAGGCCTGACTTTCTGCTATCAGTCGCCTAGTACCAAGCTCCGATGGCACCTCCTGCTTAGCTCTGTTAGACAAGGGGAACCATTTCCTCCTTCGGCCTCAGTCTAGCTTTACTGTGCACAGCACCCACAGGTTGGCATGTTTGCCTGCCTCTTTATGTACCAAGCACCCAAAGCAACAGACCTCCACCTTTGCATATGCCTTCCCAAACACCTGCTCGAGAACGGACTTGGGAATTGCTTCTTGGTTTTGAGTTCGACTGACCTGCGTTGCAGGCTTGCAGAGAGGAGACTAAAAATGACACCTCTCTTGCGTATCATTTTCCCACAGATCTCTACCTCGATACACACATATAGCACTGTAGGTCACATTTCAAAGTTCTGGAGATAGTCTGCTATGGTCACTGGGAGGCTGCACTGTTAGTTCTCTTTTAGGGATGTTTTTCAGGAAGAAAACACCTGTAATGCCAGCTAAGTATCAGGACCTGTGAGAGAGGATTTAGGTATTTTCTGAAAAAAAGATTTCGTTTTCTTTGAATGGTAGATTCATAGAAAGAGAGGAAGAGACACAGAGAGATATCTTTCATCTGCTGGTCCACTCCCCAAATGGCCACAACAGTCAGAGATGAGTCAATGTAAAACTAGGAGTCTGGAGTTTCTGCTGGGGGGTCTCCTACATAGGTGCAGAGGTCCAAGACTTTGGGCCATCTTCCACTGTTTACCCAAAAGGCCATTAGCAGGGAGCTGGATAGGGAAGGGAGCAGCCAGGACTTGCACTGGCACCCTTACAGGTTGTTGGCACTGCAGGCAGGGCTTTTATGTGCTTTACGTCACTTGATATTCAAATAGTTCCCAGGGCTCATAATGTAATTTTCATTGCGCAGAGGAGGCTGAGCTGCCAGGAGGCAGAAGAGCTGGCTTGAACCCAAATAATGTCAGGGCAGAGTCAGGGGCCTTGGTTCCAAGCCCCAGTGCTCAGGACTCCTTCTGCTGGCTTTCTGAAAACTTCTTCCCAAGTCTTATATGATCTCATTCGCCCAGGTGGCCTGTACAGCTCAGCAAGATGATGCCTGCTTGTGATGTCAAGGCCGAAAGAAACAACCTCCCATGATCTATTTGTGGGTCTACAGCACCTGCTTAGAGCTGTGTGTTTCCTTTATGCACCCCCACTGCTCTGGACTTTTCAGACGACCTGAACCCCTCAAAAGTTGTGATTATTTTTCACTTTTCCCTCGGGGCAATGCAACACACCAGCAGCAAAGCCGGTCCCCTCCCTGCCCAGCTGCAGGTCCCCTCATGGCCCCTGCCTCTTCCTCCAGGATGACCTCGATGCCATGCTTCAGTGGCTCCTGCAGAAACACCAGCAAGAGGATGTGCTCCGGGCCGGTCTGTGCATAGAGGGCGCACTGCTGCTCCTGCAGATGCTCAAGGTTACCATGAGCCAGGTGAGACCCCATCCTCCTGGCCCCCCTCCTGTGCAGGGGAGGTTCCGATGAGAAGGCCAGTTCGGAAGGATCACCTTGACTTTGTCCAGGGGCTTCTTGTCCCTTCCCTACCTTCCCCGCCCCCACGCTGCACAGGGGAGGTTCTGATAGGATGGCTAGTTCGGAAGGGTCATCTTGACTTTGTCCAGTGGCTTCCCAGCAATACCATTGTGTGAGTCTGTTGGCAGTGGCTGTAACAGTGGAAGTCTGTTTGACTTATGGGACTAGAAAGTCCCAAAGTGTGACGCTGGCATCTACTCAGCATTGGAGGGTCTGCTGGCTGTATGATAGCATGGAAGAGGAGGCACCGCATGGGGACACGGAGCAGGCTGCCAGCTCAGGTGCTTCTTCATCTCTCTGGAAAGCCGCTGGTGCCATCTTGGGGATTTTGCCCACATGTGCTCCCCTTTGTGTTATGAGCTGTCTCCACCTCCATACACATATGAATGTGGGAATGAAGAGGGCTTGAAGAGAACTTAAGTCAAGCCAGAGCATGCAGTAATTAGCAAGAGGAAGATAGAAGAGGCAAGGTAGGCTCCCAGTGATGACTTAGGTGTGTGGCAGCAGTGCCAGCCTAGTGAGGATTATGGCTACTGCCAAGGAGACACCTGCTTTCCTTCTGTTTTCCTTACTGGGACATTCATTGGCATCAGTCACAGGGGGCTTCTCCACTCTTTTGAGGAGCTACCTCCACCTGTACCACGACAGGTGGGTCTTGCCCATGAGTGGCTTGCCTGAGAGAACACAGGTGACATGGTGAGGCCTCTGGATCAGCACCTGGATAGGCTGGGGCCAGGTCTAGTCCTGAGAACAAAATTTCTTCCCCTGACCCCACACTGCTTGTGCTGGGGTGCCCAGCCTCTCACAGTGTGTGCTCTCAGCCTTCAACAGGTGCAGGAGATGGCGCTTGGAAGCAGGCCTTCCCGACCAGCATCCTGCAGTTCCTCAGCCTCGTGCACCGCTCCTACCCCCAGGACCCGGCATGGCGGGCCCCCGAGTTCCTGCAGACCTTGGCCACTGTCACCTTCCCCCCAGGAACCCTAAAGGTAGGATGTGCCGCAGCCTTGGGGAGGGCAGGGGGGCCAGCGTGGGTGTGAGGAGAAGGTATAGGGCCTTGTATGCTGCAGGGGTTAGAGAAGGAGCTTGGGCAAGGCTGCAGGGGTTTTCATCCGAGTGCTGAGGGAGGAGGAGGGGAGGGCCGAGTGGGAGATGATGGTGTAGAAGGAAGGGTGGAGAGGCAGGTGTGCAGCCCATATGGGTGGGACAGGAAGCAGAGATGTGGAGAGGGACCTTGTCATGTGTGCTGCAATTCAGGGACCATGGGCAAAGGAACAAAGCTGGAAGGCAGCCATTGTGTGTGTGTGTGTGTGTGTGTGTGTGTGTGTGTGTGTGTGTGTGTGAGTGAGAGAGAGAGAGAGAGAGAGAGAGAGAGAGAGAGAGAATGCACAGGGTCAGGCATGGAGTAGTTGCCCTGTAAATGAATCAGTGGGCATGCTCTCCTAGCCAACCTCCCCACAAGCTGCCTGCATGGTGAGAGCCTCCAATTTCTGAACTCCTGGGACACATGCATCCTGAGTCATGGTGCTTTAGGTAACCCAAAGATGTCCCCTAAGCCCAAGGGGGGGTGAGAGTGTGGACTGTGCCACCCTTCCCATGGTTAGCAAGGGGCATAGCCACAAACTGCCCTTCATACCTGTGCCCTCTGCACATGCAGACTCCACCAACCCCCGATGGGAAAACCGCACCTGCACTAAACTGACACAGGATTTGTCCTTGCATATACACATATATCAGATTTATTTATTTATTAGAAAGGGTTACACAGAGAGAGGAAGAGATGTGGAGAGATCTTCCATTCGCTCAAATGGCCACAACAACCAGGACTGGGCCAGGCCAAAGCTGAGACCAGGAGCTTCTTTGAGTCTCCCATGTGGGCTCAGGAGCCCCAGCACCTGGGCCATTTTCTGCTGCTTTCCCAGGTGCATTAGCAGGGAGCTGGATCGGAAGTGGAGCAGCCAGAGCCATGTTGGATGCTGGCATTATAGATGATGGTTTAGCAGCCATGCTCTGTTCTTATCACTATTTCCTAAATAACACAGTGTCACAAGTCCTTACATTGCACTTACCTTGTACTAAGTGCTGTGAATAGTCTAGAATGACCTAGTGCATGTGCGACCAGGTTAGTCAGGGTCTGTACAAACACCATGTCATTTCACAGTAAGACTTGAATATCTGCAGATTTTGGTACCTGTTGGGGCTTCTGCAGTCGAACCCTTCCATAAATACTGAGAGGGATGACTGTGATCAACCCTAAGAAAAAGGACCAATGTAAAGACTTGGATATTTGCAAAATAGAGAAAAATGATTTTGAACCATTTTGGTGGGTTAGTAGCAACTCAGGTGACTTCCCAGGAAAGTCAGAATAAGTAAAGCATCACTTAAGAGCAGAAGAAGGCTGCCAGCTGCATGCAGCAGTTCTGGGTGGTAGGAGCTGCAGGCAGGCTGGGCCCTGGGCCAGGTGGGGATGGGAAAGGCAATCCTATAGACCATGCTCACCGTTCCCCTAGCAGGTCTTCTGTGGGGGGCTAGGGCCCTGCAGTGCATGCGTGCTTGGACATTCGACCCAAATGCCCACCTCAGCCCACATGCCCAGAGGCCAGGCGTGGCACCTGTTGAATTAAAGCCCAGTGCCGCTGCCCACAGCCGTGGTACATGCTCAAACCCACACCTCTCTCTCCCACGGTGGTTCCAGGTTTCTACTCACAGCAAGGCTCTGCCCCTAGCTCACCTCCAGAGCCAGCAAGAGCCCCATCGTGGGCTCCTAACTCCCAGTCCAGGGGCTCTCCTCTTTCTCCACTCCTTCTGACTTCTTTCCAGCTCCAGGCTAGAAAATTTGATGGGCCCCATGCACGCCAAAGGCCAGGAGCCAAAACTTGGGTTTGCTGTGTATTTGCCTGGCATCTTCCCAGTTAAGGCCGTGAGGAGCTAATTAATGCAGCTGCCACCTCCCTCGGAGCTATTAAATGCGCTTTATGGCTTAATTAAGAATGGCTGCATTAATTTTATGAATGAGCAAAGGGAGGTGCTGATGGTTGAACGTGCACGAACAGCTTCCCGGCTGGGGATCAGAGGTCCTGGTTGCTGTGTGTCCTTGGGTGTGTCATTCAGCCACTGCTCCGTGTCACCCTCCGCCCTCCCCCACACACACTGGATATGTCTGGGGTGATGGCCCCTGTCTCAGAGAGAACCAACATCCTTCTTAATCAATGCAGGAAGTCGTTACCAAAGCGCTTGGAGGGTTTGAGGAAGGGACACGCCTTTGTTCTGCCATTGGGAGTGACAATACTCTGTGGACATCAGGCGGGTCTACTCAGAAGGCCAAGGTGGGGCCTGCCCTGCAAGGTGGAAACCAGCTCCCAGGTGCAGCCCCCGCCTGGTCCACCAAGTGGTGTTTGCAGTTCCCGTGTGAGACCTTACGTTGTGGCCAGTGAGGTATGCAGGTTTGATGTGACCTCGCTGACCCTCTCTGGGCGTCACAGGCCTCTCTAACTCAGCGACACGGGCTCCTGTGACCAATATGGGGCTATCTCGGCCTCTCAGATCACAGCAGCCACCTTTATAAGTCGGCAGGCCTCCTGGCAAGCCGTCCTCCTCCAGCAAGCATCCATTTCCCGTGCACCTGTGAAAGGGTACAGCGGTCATCCTCTGCATGGACGTTGAAAGAGAACGGTGCAGAGAGCTGTGGGAGGAGCAGGTGCACAGCTCAGCATCTTCTTGTCTTTCAGGGAGCCATAGCTGAGGCCCCCTGGAGTGCCAGCAGTCCCGGGGCCACAGCTGATGGTGATAGTGCTGCAGAGGGTCCCCAGGTTCCAGCCAAGTCCCATCCCAGCCGGAGGCAGCTGAGGGAGTTCCTGCAACTCCTGCTGAGGGAGGCGCTGCTCGGAGCTCCCAGTCCCAAACAGTGGCTGCCGCTAGAGGTGCTCCTGGAGGTAAGCCAGGGGTGCTGGTGTGCTGTGGGAGTGGACCCTGGGAGGGCACAGTCAAACAAGAGAAGGGAAGGTCCAGGGAACCTGAAATGCTGGCTGGCAAGTGGTGGAGACTGTCTCCTGGGACCTCAAGTGTGCATGGGTACCAGGTAGAGTCTGGGTACTGCATACAGTCCATGGTGGGTCAGCAGTTACATAAGGATCGACTAGGAGGGTGCTCTGAACAGATGCCAGAAGGGAGAAAGAGGGACAGGGGAAGGTTGCCCAGAGTGGTCTCAGCTGGAGTCCACTCCCACAGCAAGGGCTTCTGGGTCATCCACATCCCTGTGGGCTACCCACAGGAAGGCAGGTGCCAGGTGACCATTGCTGTGGGCTCCCCAGGGAACAAGAGGGTGGCTGTGAGCTGCCAGCTGACCACATGCATGGCAGCTGCCGAGTCAGTCCTCCGGTCAGGTAGTGGGAAGCAGGGGCCAGCGAGGAAAGGGGTCCAAAGACCATGCTGCTGCTGCTGTCTCAGTGCCCAACTCCACTGCCAGGCTTCTCCTGAAAACATGAGCAGCTACCAGAAGCGAGACTTCCAGTGCGAGGTTCTGCTCTCCACCATGGAGATATTCCACTTGATGAGTATGGACAACGCGCCAGCGCTCAGAGGTGAGTGTACCCCACTGCGCAGTAGCCGACAGCCAAGCAAGACTGCTGCACACCTGTCGGCTGTGGCCCTCGGCAGTGGGATGCTGCCCTCCCCCCTCCTCTGCCCCACTACACTCATGTGCAATAAGAACTCACTGAGCCTGGCCCAGATGCTCTGGGAGGGCATGGGGCAGCAGCTCCCTTGGCACACACCCCTGTGGTTGTGGGGCCACTCAGAGACAGGAAGTCTCTTGTGGCTGGAAATGGGCCTTTCTCCAGCTCCAGTCGAAACGTGACCTTTCCGCATAGGGGAACCTAGACTGCTGAAAGCACCTGCTCAGCACCGATGCCTGGGCAGAGAACACGTGCACAGCAAATGTTTCTAATACAGAGGAACCCAGAGGAGGATAGCCACTCAGAGTTGAACACAAAGACTCCCTTCACCAGACTTCATTACAGGGGTGGGCGTTTGGCTTAGCAGTTAGGGTGCTGGTTGGGTTGCCTGCATCCCACATTGAAGTATTGGGGTTCAATGTCTGCCTAGAGCTCCTGACTACAACTTCCTGCTAATGGAGCCCCTGGGAGGCAGCAGAAGACAGCTCAAGTCATTGAGTTCTTTTCGTTCATATGGGAGATGTGGATTAAGTTTCTGGCTCCTGGCTTCAGCCTGGTCCAGCACTAGTTGTTGCAGGCATTTGGGGAGTGAACCAACAGATGTGAACAGCAGTCTCTCTCCCTATTCCAGTCTCTCTCTCTCTCTCTCTCTCTCTCTCTCTCTCTCTCTCTCTCTCCAAGCCTCTTGAATACATGAAAAATAAATAAGTGATCCTAAACCATGGTTCCAGGGCAGCTGTGCCCCTTTGACGAGGTGAAATAAAATCCTTCCTGTTGTATCTGAGCCAGGGGGACCATCCTCCTTTCTCCTTCCTCCTCCTTCTTGGTGATGTGAAAACACAGATCTTGCTGTCTTTGCTGGAATGGGGAGCATCTGCCACATGGGAGAGTCACAGAGCAGGTGCATTCGGGCTTGGCAGTTTCACTTCTAGCGTTGGCTGCTAGATGGGGGCAGGTGCACAGGCCAGAAAAGAGACCTGTGGATGAGTAGGGTTGTTGCAGGGCTTAGGTTGGGTTTCACACATGTGCACACGCAAACACAGCTGAGCACAGGTAAACAAGGACAGATCATGGACACTCTGACTTTATTCTCCACCCAACGTGACAGTGGGAACTTGGATCACCACCATGCCTTTCTGTCCATCTCAAGACATTAAATATTCCCTCCTCCTCATCCCAGACTGCCACCACCTGGTGTATTCAAGACCAGTTTAGTTTGAATTGTTGTACGTTCACTGGGCACCTGCTAAGCCCAAGGCTCCATCAGTGGGATGCATAGATATAAACAACGTGGTTGGTTGCTAAGAGGGGCTTGGAGATTGGAGTGACATGAGTCTGTCTCCCCATCTCACTCACCCCAGGCAATAAAGAGCCTCAGCTGAGCACTGAAGCTACCGCAGCTCCCTCCCTCGCAAACATCTCCTACTTCACCCAGAAGCTGGTGGAGAAGCTGTACAATGGGATGTTCTCTGCAGACCCCAGGCACATCCTTCTCTTCATCACGGAGCACATCATGGTGGTAAGAGACCTCCCTCCGCTCAACAGAGCCTGTGTTCCACACGCTTGCAGCTGTTGTCCACGACTCTGGCTGTACCTGCACCCCTCGCTGACGAAGACTTTTAGGGGCTCAGGCACAGCTGGAGGCACTGCCCAGGGCACCCTTGGCAACTATTGCCCACCCTAGAGGGCTCTCCCCCAGGCCTGGTGAGGTCCTTCCCAGTGCCCTGGAGCCTCCTCCTCCCACCCCTTTGCACTTGCCTGGAACCCTATACCCTCCCAGCCTCCACTGCCTCTCCTCGGAGCTTTATTGTGATGGCTGGTTTGCCCTGGATGAGAAACAAGAGTCACCACGATCTTTGTCTCCCATTTGTTTCATTTTCTTCTCTGCAACCCTCCTCCACCTGCTGTGTCTGTGCCTCCTAGAGGTTGAGTCAGGAGTCTATTTTGATTTCATAGCTTTATTGTCATATCCTCACCCCCTCTCTTTTTCTCTTTTGTCCTTTTCCCTCTCTCCCCAAATAGGTCCACATGCATACCCAACAGGCCAAAGCTTGCCTAGAGATCCATTCTCTTTTTTTTTTTTTTAAGATTTATTCTTATTGGAAAGGCAGATTTACAGAGAAAGAAAGACAGAAATATCTTCCACCAAATGGCCACAATAGACACAGTTGAGTCAATCTGAAGCCAGCAGCAGGAGCTTCTTCTGGTCTCCCATGTGGCTGCAGATTCCCAAGGCATTGGGTTAGCCTCTACTGTTTTCCCAGGCCATAAGCAAGAAGCTGAATTGGAAGAAGAACAACTGGGACATGAACCAGAGCCCATATGGGATGCTGGCACTTAGAGGTGGAGGATTAGCCAGTTGTCCAAGGCACCAGTCTGGAGATCCACTCTTGAAATTTAGACATGGGCATGCATGTGAGTACACACACACACACACACACACACACACACACACAGAACCTCAGCAGCCTGGAGATGAAAGGGACCCTGTTGCCTTCTAGAGATCTTTCCTGACAGCCTGCATGTGACCTTGGCTTGAACTCTCCCCATGACAAGGAGTGCACTGGGACATAAGCCTGGATCTACCTACAGCAAGCCCTGAAAGCAGCCCTTGCATCAGAGCCAAGGACACTACCCGCTTCCCTCTACTCACCTGGGAGAACAGCCCCGCTCTGCCCTCAGGCTGGGCTCGCCACGGTGTGGCAAGAGATGGTGTGGTGCTGCACTTGTGCAGGTCTAGGCGCGTTATCAGAGGCTCCTTAGGAAAGACCTCTGGAGGAGAGATTGGCGTTGGTCAGCTCCCAGGAGGAGAGAATCAGCTCTTTGTGAAGCTGCACGGAGAAATGCTGGGAAGCTCTGAGGTCCCTGTGTTTGAAACTGACTCAGAGCTAACTCCAGCACCAGGCCCAGGGGGAAGGCATGCCAGCCCCCCTGCCCCCAGGGCCCTCAGCATCCCTAGCCCCACCATCCTCCGCTCCTGCTTCTGCCTCCCAGAACATGTAACCTGAGTCTGGAAGATGCCACCCGTGTGATGAGGGGAGCACAAGGGTGGATAAGAATGTGGTCCCCAGCCCCCAGCAGGCTGGCCAAGCTGAACTTTCTCACCAGGAACACCTGCCTTGCTCATGATGCTCTGACTTATACACCTGCAAGTCACAAAGGGCCCTTCTTCTAGAGTAAGAGACGGGGCGTGATGTGTGTTTAATGACTCGTTTCCACTGATGCCAAACAGCATCCTGGGCCGGTCCATGTGAAAGGCACAAATGAGCATGTGGTACCTCTCCTTCTCAGACCTTTCTGGTCTCAGATCCACGGAGCCCAGGCCCTATAGAGTGCAGAAGGGCTAGGGTTCAGGTGTCCATGTGGGCTAACCCCCGGCAAATCATCTACTCAGCCTTTTATCCCTAAAGTGCGGTGGCCTGGGGGTCTACCGTACAGTGTCCACAGAATCTTTACATGATAGGTACATGAGGCAATCACTGCAGATCTGTGAAAAAAATTAGCACAATACCTCAGATGTCATACACACACCAGATGTTTCTCTTGCAAAGCCTGTTTTTAGACTTGACTTTAGACTTGTTTTTATTTTTTTTTTAAAGATTTATTTTTATTATTTTTTCATTGGAAAGGCGGATATACAGAGAGGAGAGACAGAGAGGAAGATCTTCCGTCCGATGATTCACTCCCCAAGTGAGCGCAACGGGCCGATACTATGCCGATCCGAAGCCAGGAGCCTCTTCCGGGTCTCCCACGCGGGTGCAGGTTCCCAAAGCTTTGGGCCGTCCTCGACTGCTTTCCCAGGCCACAAGCAGGGAGCTGGAAGGGAAGCGGGGCTGCCGGGATTAGAACCGGCGCCCATATGGGATCCCGGGCGTGCAAGGCGAGGACCTTTAACCACTTGCGCCACCGCGCCGGGCCCTAGACTTGTTTTTAGACTAGTAGTGTGTTCTCATCTACAGAATACCCACAATATACCCAGCATTTCAAACTCTGCTGCTCAAGTTCAGTTTTCATTATATGATAGGGGTGAACTCCTAATTACTTTCCACACAAGTGACTACTTGGAATCAAAATTGCCTTGGTGGATTATTCACTTAAAGCCAAGAGGCACAGTGGGTTAAGCCACCACCTGCGGCAACGGCAATCCATAGGAACACCAGTTCATAGGACAGCTAATCCATTTGCTATCCAGCTTCATACACCATGTGCCTAGAAGGCAGTAGAGGATGGCCCAAGTGCTTGGGTCCTTGCCAACCCACATGGGAGACCTAGGTGAGATTCCAGGCTCCTGGCTTCAACCTGGTGCTGCTCTGGACACTGTGGCCATCTGGGGACTAGACCAGCACATGAAAGATCTCTTTCTCTGTCTAACTCTGCCTTTCAAAAAAAGAAATAAATCTTTCTTGTTTGTGTTTCCTTCATTCCTACCTCCCTCCCTCATTTCCTTCCTTCCTTCCTTCCTTCCTTCCTTCCTTCCTTCCTTCCTTCCTTCCTTCCTTCCTTTCTTCCTTCCTTCCCTTGCTTCCTTCCTCTCTTTTCTTCCTTTAGTTTTTTAAAGCTCAGAAGTGAAGGAACTATTCTCACTTGAGTTTCAGATCATGCCATTTTCCAGTTGTTCCATTTTTGTGGTGAACTGAGTCAAGTATCCAACACGTGCAGAACGATCACAGCTGTGTGTTGCCTCTGTCTCGGCACAGGTCATCGAGAACGCCTCGACCCAACGGGACACTATCGTCAGCACTTTGTACAGCAGTCTGAATAGAGTCATTCTGTACTGCCTGTCCAGGCCCCAGCAGTCCCTCTCCGAATGCCTGGACCTTCTCAGCATCCTGACCTTTCTGCAGGAACACTGGGACACGATCTTTGCCACCTACAATTCCAACACCAGCTTTCTTCTGTGTCTCATGCATTGTCTCTTGTTGCTCCATGCAAGAAGGTGAGAGCTGCCCGTTTGCCTCTGTGTTGGCCAGAGCTTGGAGCAGGAGGGAGGCAACAGGCAGGAGGCCTGAGTGGGGCTGATACGAACAATGTAGTGCTTTGACTGGCCTGGCCACTGACATCATGGACAGTGTTGGTGATGTGCTGTTTCCTGTGACTGAGCAGCTAGAGTCATTGTGGAATAACAGTGAAGCCACTTCTTACAATGCTGAGGTTGCAAGACATTTCAGCGATTTAATTTGTGAAGCTGAAGATGCCAAGATTAGATGTTTCATTTGCTTTTTGATACAGTCTGATTTCAAAAGCACAAACTTGATAAAAGTACTATTACAATAAAAAAATACAGAAGTACCTCAAAAAGTTTTGAAAGAGTTGAAAAATGAGTGGATAAATTTATCTTGATGCTAAAAAAAATCCATGCACAAGAAAAAAATTTGAAAAAGTTAAAAACTGAATAGGTAAGTTTACTTTAGTACTAAAAAAAATTGAAATCCATGCACAAGATCTTCAAAATCTTTGTGAAAAATGTATGTTATTAAAAAAGCTTTGCATGGGTTTGAAAAATATTTTTTGCACCAAAATAAATGTATTTTAAATTACATTTTCCACTGATACTTGGCAATAGCTCATGTGGTACAATGTTGTATTGTGTGAGCCAGGAATATTCTTTGTTTACAGAAAAAAAATTCATGCTGTTTATGCTATAAATTATCATCCCTGAACACACTCGCCTAAGCAACATGAATAGAAACCTATTTAAATAAAACCCGTTTTCAGGAGGTCCCAGTTTTGATAAAGGCAATATTTTTCTTTGCCTATTTTATTTGCTGGCTCTTCCCTGCACAGGAAACTATATGAATAGGCTAAACATTCCTTATCCAAAATGCTCAGAGCCAAATGGGTTGCAAGTTGTGATTTTTTTTTCTGATTTAAGAATGCATAATGAGATGCTGGAGGATAGGGACCAAGTTTGAAGGTGAAATCCATTCGCTTTGTATGCATCTTATAGCCCCAAGGTGATTATGTACAGTGTTCTTTGTGAGTCTGTGCTTTGAATGCGACATATGACAGGTGACAGGTGTGGGATTTTCCACCATGACATCATGTCAGTCCCCTAAACAAGTTGGAGCAGTTTTGGATTTTGGCGGTCTGGCCTGTGTCCTGAGCATCTTGCTACCCATGGAACATTATCTCCAAGGAACTGAGCCAAAGTAAATGGAGAGGAAGAAAGGCTGATGGGATGCCATACTTTGAGCTTGTCTTTTTTTCTTGATTACGTTTACTCCATACTAAGTACAACCTTGGGTACCTGGTCTTGCAGGGTTGTCCATTGAACATCAGCAGACCCTGAAGTCGGCTTCTCTGAACTCCCCCAGAAGCACTGGGGAAGGCTGCCAGCCCAGAAAGACTTGTCCCGTTATTTCTCTCAGATAAAACAACCACCTCTTCCATGTATGATTACCTTTAGAAGCATTTCCCTCTCTTTTCCATAGTTGAAGTCTCAAAATTGAAAACGAGGCAAAATACCAGTTGGTTGGTTTTCTTGAAATGACACCCATGGTTTAGCAAAATGGTCTCCAATAACCAAAGGTGACTATTCTAGAAATTTCCAGAATGGACTTTTTCACTGGCTGGTCACTTTTCAATTCCATGTTTGTCATCTTAGGTCCAGTCTCCATACAATGGCCAAGTGTCTATTCTGCTTATAGGGCCAAAGAGAGGCCCCCTAAAATGGGTTTAGACACATATTAATATGAGTGGGATCCCCCAGAGCACCCTCCTGGGAAAAGCTTGGTACCTAATGTCTTGGCTGAAATTAAGATGCAGAGCCTGTGTCCAAGCATCAGCAACAACTTCACGACAGTGACAACAGTAACCCAGCCCAGGGCCCTTGACTGTGCAATTGCATCGAGCATGCCCAGAGAGCCAGCTCTGGCCCCATGCAAGGCAAAGTGGAATCAGTGACAAACAAAAGTGGAGTTCCCAGCTTTAGGAGCACTTGAAATGAAATGACTAAGATCTGTATTTGGCTTACTGTATATGTAAGAACCCAGCTAGCTATACCCGAGTGCCTGGGTTTGAGTCCCGTGCCCTTCCTGATTCCAGGATACCTGTTACTACTGCAGATGACGGGTGTTCAGTTAGCTTGGTCTCTGCCACCCACGTGGGAAACCCGAATTGAGTTCTCAGCTTCAGGCATGGGTTCTGGCCTCGTCCTGGTCATTACAAGCCTTTTTGGGAGTGATCCAGAAAATGGACGCGCTCTCTCCTCTCTCTCTCTCTCTCTCTCTCTCTCTCTCTCTCTCTTTTTCCCCTTCCCTTCCTCTCAATTAAAAAGAAATGACCATTTTTTTAAAAAATAAGATTTATTCGGTTATTGGAGAAGTGGATTTATAGAGAGATGGGTGGGGGGAGAGCGGAAGAGAGAGAGAAAAGAAAGAGATTCCATTTGGTTCACTCTCTAAATTGCCATATTGACCAGAGCTAGGCCAGGCTGAACCAGGAGCCTGGAACCCCATCTGGGTATCTCACACGGGTACGGTGGGGCATTTTGCACTGCCATCCCAGGTACATTAGCAGAGATATGGATGGGAAGTGAAATAGCTGGGAGTCAAATTGGTGCCCATGTGAGATCCCAGCATTGCAGGTGGTGGCTTGTCTTGCTGCACCACAACACTGGCTCCAAAAATGATCACTTCTGCTGGTGGGTGTCCAGGAATGGCCTCCAGGGGTGTGCTGACAGCACGGAGCAGGAATTTATACACAGCGCTGCCCTGAAAGAGAAGATGTTTGTCTTACTCTCTGTGCGATATCTTCATTGTACGATATCTTCATTGGAAGTGATTGTAAAACTTAAACTTGGTTGGGCAAGTTGTTCCATATTGTTCTACATTGGATGCAGAGGTTGGTTAATGATAATAAAGATGCACAGAATTCCCCTCAAAGAAACTGGAGTTATAGTGGAAAATCTCTTGCCTACTAGTTATCCAGAAGGATTTGGATTGGAGCCCAAACCGAGAATGACTCCTTATCATCAAGTCTTCCTTTCCTCAAGTGAAGAAGTGAAAGAAAAAGGAGGGGAAGACTTCCCGAGCCTGAATGATGGTATGTTGATTTTGTTGTTTGGCGTAGGGGTACGTAGGGGTGGGGAAGGAGTGCTGGTGGAAAGTGGTACCTAATAGGGATGCATAATTAAGCTTAACCCTTCTCAAGGTAAGAAATAAAAAACTGCCAAGGAAAGTTTCAAAGGCCAGACAGGATCCAGAAAATTCCAGAGTGAGGTAATAGTACAGCAAGTTAATCTGATAGGAAGCAACTGTGGAGTCATCATTGTATGTGGAGGGATGGAAAGACAGATAAATGGGTCAATGGACAGGTGGTGGTTGATTGACGAGTGATGGGTGGACAGATGTATGGATGGATAAACAGAAAGCTCAGGAGGGTCTCAATTAGACTGGGAGCTTGACCCACTTATGAAACCCCTGGGCACTTCACTGTAAGTTGAAGCTTGTGCGCCATGCCACCTGATACAAACCCTTACCTGGCCAGCTCTCAGCTGTGTTCCTCAGTAGATACACAAACTCAGGACTTTTGGCTTAATGAAGTTTATCCTTTGTGTTTTTTTAAACATTATTATTTTAATTAGTTCTTAACAGACTCAGTTCAGTTCCCAAGTGCAATGCCAAGAATATAACGACATTCCCATCTTCCCTCCCTCCTGTCCTTCTTTCCTTCCTGCCCTCATTCCCGCTTGTTTAGTTTTTGAGATACTTTGTCTTAAATTTACGTTATAGTAAATAGGCTTAATGTTTTACCAGGTAAGAAATTTGATAAAAACCAGAAAAGATTTCAGTTTAAGGGGAAAATAAACAACTGATATAAACATTGATGAAATGGAGAAACAATCATTGCAGTCATGTACGGTAAATTTTAAAGTAATCCTAGATCATTAAAAGTACAGTAGGGTAACATTCTTGACCCTTGATTTGATAAAGGTGTAAAATAGCTTCACAAACCAATACTGTTCACATCGTATTTTCACCAATACTGGTATACACAGGCATTTCCTTCTTTTTCTTTCTTTTTTTTTTCTGTTGTTCTTTTTTATTTTTTTTTCTTGTTTTTAAAAATGTTTAGCTCCCACAGATCAGGAAGAAGATGCCGTGTTGATCTTTCTGGGTCTGGTTTATTTCATGTAACATGATGTCCTCCAATGGCATCTGCTTTGATGTAGATGATAAAAATTCATTCTTTCTTATATCTGAGTAATATCCCATTATGTATAAATACCACATTTTCTTTATCCATCCATCTGATGATGGACAGCTTGGTTGATTCTCAGTTATGGCTGTTTGAACAGTGCTGCTATAAACAGGGTGGTGCGGGCATCTCTGATACAATGAGTTCAAGTCTTTTGGGTTTATGGGGTTGCGGGATTGTAGGACATTCAGAATCTTCGCTGTTGTGGGAGAGCCAGTTGAATCTCCTCGGAAAGGCCCGGGAGCAGTTGATGTGGAGATGGATAGACAGGAAACTTCCTGGTCCCACAGGTTTACATAAAGGACATGCTATAGGAGCAAACTGCACTGGGGGACTGCCCCTTGCTGTTGAAATGCAAATGGCTCCAGCCCCCCCCTTCCTGGATGCATACTTGACAAACTTCCTTTAAAAGTCTGATGCTGTTAATAAACTTTGGCTGTTGACCATCAGTCAGTAGTCCAATGTGTTATTTTTGGCTCTGTGCACCAAGTCCATCGCTGCAGGACAGCGACACGTGATCATGTGGCAGGTCACCATAGTTGTCCACAGTGGCTATGCTAATTGACATAATTGACTTAAACAGTGTTTAAGTATTCCCCTTTCCCCACAGCCTCCCCAGCATTTGTTATTCCTTGGATTTTAGCCATTCTGACAGGGGTGAGGTACTGTCTTATTGTGGTTTTAATCTGCATTTATTTGGAGTTTATTCTTGGAGTTACTAATCTCAAATCAAGTTAAAGGCATCAACAATTAGCAACAAACATATCCATACATTTCTCAGGCAGTCCCACAGGAGGAACTGTGCTGCACTGGCTTCAGTGGCTCGTATCTTGAAATTGAGAGATTGTGGCTTCTTTTGGTCTAGGAGACAGAACTCCTGTAGGTCTGCTCCTGGGAGAGCCAGACTAGACAGTGTCCATCCCCCTAGGGAGAGGAAAATGCTCCGGAGCCTGATCCCGGAGCAGATCCCAAAGTGATCTGAGATCAGAGGAAACTGAGTTCACAGATTATTAGACACATGGGCTGCAGCAGGCAGAGTTGACTTTGATGGTCTGTGTTCCATATGTGAGCAAACCCAGGGCAGTGAGGTGGGGGATGATCCGGAGCAATGTGCAGGGGAGTGCTAGGACAGGACTTGGGTCTTGAGCCCCTGGGGGCCGTCTGGAGTGTGGTGGATCTTTTCCCCGAGAGGCTGTTATGGAAGGCAATGTTGGAAGACACTGTTTGGGAGAACTTACACCTGCTTACACTGTCACCTGATAGAATTGAGGGGCCTCCTCATCTTCCATGAGTCCCAGGCCACCACGGTGAGGCTGGCTGGAGGTGGGGGAAGATCAGTGGAAGTATTGCTGCCAGTCCTGTGACCGACACTTGGAAAGCTGGAATGGCGTTCATGGCACTCAGAGGAAGGAGGCAGGGCAGGGGTGGGGAAGCTGCCATGGTGCGTCATCTCCCAGCTCCATCTGCGGGAGGCCCTCAAGCTGTCCTAATTGTACCATTTGTTTTCTCTGCTAGTCCAGCAAAACATCCAGAAGGTGGTGCAGACTCTCTGGCAGCAGCTCGTGGCCCAGAGGCGGCAAGCCCTGGAGGATGCCTGCAAGATAGATCTGTCCGTGCAGCCCGGTGAGAGCCAAGTGAAGATGGAAGAGATCACCCCGCTGTGGGAGGAGACGATGCAGAAGGCCTGGCAGCATTACTTAGGTGTGTTCTCTGCCCCAGCCATCAGGAGCTCCTGTGACCTGCGGGGCCAGACGTCCCCGAGGTGCCCCTCAGGGCCCAGAGCCTTTTTCCACTCGACCTTCCAAGTGGCATTGACCTCCCTGACCTCATGTGCCCATCCTTATGCTGAACCAGTGTTGCAAGGCACCTTAGATGAGAGGAAGGATATAGGTGCCAATCAACCATGTAGATGAGAGGAATTCTAGTAATTTCTTAGACAGGAGATATGACTCATGGGCCATGAAGCCTGGGATTCTCTAAGACCCCTTGGTCTGCCCAAAGATGTCCAGGCCCCCAACATCTGAATCCATGACACACCGTGAGGAGCCTTGGCAATATGTCCAGCTCCACAGGCTCTTCCAGGACCATCCCATACCCACATCTGCTTCCCTTTCCTTGATCTTCTGCAGGATTACACCTGACCTGAGCTTAGGAGTTTGGGATTCTCTGTCCTGCCTTGATCCTCACCTCTCGTGAGGGTCCTAATATCCCACCTCCACCCTCCAAACACTAACGTGCTTTGCACACTATCAGTTCCATGTCTGATATCATTTGACATGGCTGCCAGAATACGTTTTAACTTGGTTTGTCCAGAAGTTTCTGCTCTCTAAGTACGATTCTTGTGATTGCTTTAAGTCTCTCAGCTATTTCCATGCGTCCACATCAACTTACCTTTTCATGTTATGCATATGTAGTAAAATATAGAAATTAAATGGATCTTAAAGCTTATATGATAGTCTCTTTGCTAATAAAAATGTATATTTAACATTTCTTATATTCCAGGTCCTTTAAACACATATTCTCATTCAGTCTTTTTAAAAGTTTTTTTTTTATTTATTTGAAACTCAAAGTTATATACAGAGATCTTACATCCGCTGATGTACTCCCCAAATGGCTGCAAAGACTGAGACTAGGCCAGGTCAAAGCCAGGAACCAGGAGTTTCTTCCAGATCTCCCACATAGGTGCAGGGATCCAAGGACTTGGGACATCTACTGTGTTTTCAGGCTGCGTTTTCAGGGAGTTGGATGGGAAATGGAGCAACATGGACTTCAATCAGCACCCTCATGGGATGCTGGCTTTTCAGGCAGCTGATTTACCAACTGTGCCACAGCACTGTCCCACTCTCATTTAATCTTAAGGGCAACCCAGTGAGTTAGCTGTAATTATCCCAGTTTTACAGGGTGAGAAAACAGACTAAATCGCCAAAGACCTAACCGTGAGCCATAAGCCATGGAGCCAGTAGCTTAAGTCCTGCCTGGAGACCACAGAGCCTATCCCAAGTTTCCCAGGCAAGAAGAGGACCCAAAAATGCACCATTAGCTCAGAGTCCAGGCTGTTCCCCTCACTGACGGCAGGCAGGCTGTGTTCACATGGTGGCCTTCGGAGGGCCGAGACAGCTGTACAAACACAGGTTACCTTCCTGCCAGCTGCACCTCTAACTTCCTTTTGCCTTCTGCCCCCAGCGTCGGAGAAGAAGTCCCTGACAGGTCGCTCGAATGCCTCCCATCACAGTAAAGTTGCTTCTTGGAGTGAGAGCCTATCTTCAGCCATGAGACTGGTGCCCGGGCGGCAGGCCAAGGACCCTGAGTGCAAGGCAGAGGTGAGCCTAGATCTCGATTCTTCAGAGAAACACCAGGCATTAGCTTCCTGGCCCGTGCTCATGCCTTCCACCTGCTGCCTGTCACTGCACAGGCTCCACGATCCTCTGAGTGCTTACCGCTGTGTGAGCATGTGACTCCAGTGGAGGAGGCCAGAGGGGAGTAAGGTCCTGGTTTGGCTTTGATTTCAGTGCTCATGGACTCCCTTTTCATGCCAGGCACAGGTGTTTCTCACTCTTCTTTGGGGTGAGGTGTGTTCAGGGGGCATTGTCTCATTACTCAGCAGGTACTGTGAGAGAACGCATTTGCTGGCTCCATTTTCAGGGGCTGCAACAGTGGGACCTCTTGTCTGTGTGGAATGAGCCACTGGGGTTTTTCTATTCATTTCTCAAAAGCTAAATCATCCCATCACTCAGTGGTGCCTACAGTGCCCCTTGGTGATTCCAGATGCTGCTAAAGGGATTTGGTACCCGATTGGAGGGTGGTGTATTTCTTCTCTGTGTCTGCAGCCTTAGCTGGGATCATCGGAAGCTGGGATCCTTTCATTTCTAGTGGTTACTGCTGGGTTTGGTCCAAGACCTTAGCTGTAGCTGCTGGCTGGAAGTGGGAGGTGTGGACTCTCCACATGCACTGGGCTTCCTTATAGTATGGTGGCAGGGTTTGTTACTGCTGATGTTGAGAGAGAGAAAAAGAGAGAGAGGGAGAGAGAGGGAACATGCAACAGTCACATCACTTTTTTGTGACCAAGTCTCAGAAGTCAGCCGATGTCACTGTGGCTGAGGCAGGCACCAGGTCCTGCTCAAGGTCAAGGGAAGGGAAGCAGATAGGGGTGTGGGATGGTTCTGGAAGACCCTTTGGAGCTAGACATGCTGCCAGGGCTCCTGATGGAAAACATGGTGTGTCATGGACTCCTATGATGGAGCCTGGGAATCTTCAGGTAACCAAGGGACCTTAGAGTCGGGAGATCCTCAGGAGATTGGGTGAGCTTCCAGCAGTCTTGGTCTCCGTTTTCCCACAATGAGACAAAATCATGGAGGGACCTGGCAAGGGGCTCCCTGGGGAGACGGTGAGGATACAGACGGGCACATTGCACCATTACAGGGCAGAGCCAGGAATCAGGAGCTCCCCCTCCTGAGAATCCACTGTCCACTGTGGTCAGAGACTGATGAGCAGGCACTGTCCCAGCTGAGGGGAGCTGCCTGTGTCATCAGGAGTCCAGGCTCGTGGAAGGAGAACCTCTAAGCAGAAGGGGCAGGTCAGCAGAAAGCCAGACCGGGCCGGCTGGGTCCCTGAGCCAGGAATGGAGCGCACAACCCACCTTTCATTCACCCGCAGGCTCAGTGCACGGGCATGGCAAGTACACGGCTCGATTAGGTGTGCTGACAGATGCACCAACTGGATGAAAGGATGAGTGACTGAGTGAGAAACGCAGTAAGATTCATGACAGCTGCATCAGAAGGTAGTAGTAGAAAGATCATTTCTAGCACACTTTTGTTTTTGTTTTTTGTTGGCAATTCGAGAAACAGAGAGAGAGAATGGTTTTCTCATCTATTGGTATATTTCCCAAATGACTATAATCATCAGAACTGGGCCAGCTGTAGCCAGGAACCAGGAACTCCATTCGGGTCTCCCAAAGGTGGCAGAATCCTAACTCCTTGAGTCCTCGTGCTTCCAAAAATCATACTCAGAGGAAGGTAGAGTTAGGAATCAGAACTGTGTAACTCGTACCCCAGGTACTTGGTGTGGGACACGTTCATCTTAACCACGAGTCTAAACATTGCCTCCAGCTCTGTCTTCTAGAGGTGCAAATGGAATCTAAAACAATTCTCAGGCTTGGCAGTCAGTGACTGTCTGAGTGAAGACCACTGCCCATCTCTACATCCTGGGAAGGAGTCCTAGGGCTGTGTGTTCTGTTCACACCACCCCAGTGGAAGCCCTGGGGAGCTGTAACACTTCAGGAGTAGAAGATTATGTGTAAGCGCCTCCTTTCCCCAAGAACTCTCTCCACTAAGGGGTCACTCCCCAGATGGCAGCATAGATTGGCAGCCCACCTTGTGCCCTGGTGCCTGCTGTTGATCAGTGCCACGTGTCTAGCTCCTCTTCTGCACCCCAGCACTTGTATTCCTGGACCGAGTTCACCTTCTACCCTAGGAGTGCGGGTGAGCCTGGCTGGGCAACTGGGGAAGGTCTGGAGAAGGTGCTGAGTGAAGTCATTCTTGCAATGGGAGTTCTTACAGCCATCCATGGCGCCTCCTCCAAGTCCCCCATCTCCTTCCTTCCTGCCCCAGACCATTGCCATTGGCGCCAGTCAGCTGTGGGCAAGCCCCGAGGAGCTCAGTGGAGACTCAGCTTGTGTGGAAGAAGCTCAGGATGACCAAAGGGGTGGGGACATGTGAGTGATGCATGCGCTTCAACCCCTGCGAGGTCTGAAGGGAAACTCTCCAGATTCATCCTTGCCTTGGGTGAAGGCCACATCGTCTCCATCAACTCCATAAGTCCCATTCACTCCGCAAGACTTCACTTGCTCTGTCCCCTGCTCTACCCATGAGGCTGTCGCAGAGGACACAACTGGTGTGCTCTCAGCCTTCATAGATCTATAGTGGTTTTTTATTTCATATTTATTTATCTTTACTGGAAAGGCAGATTTACAGAGAGAAAGATCTTCCATCTGCTGGTTCACTCCCCTCGTGGCCACAATTGCTGGAGTTGGGCTCATCTGAAGCCAAGAGCTTCTTATGGATTTCCAATGTGAGTGCAGGGTTCCAAGCCCTTGGACCATCCTCTGCTGCCTTCAGGCAGGGAGTTTGATGGGAAGTGGAACAGCCCGGACACAAACTGGCATCCATACTGGACCCTGGAGCTTAGAAGTGGAGGATTAGCCAACTGAGCCATTGCACTGAGTTCATACAAGTCTTTATTCTAAGGGGCAAAGACAGAGTGAATTGATGCATGAATTTATCAATTTTGGAGGTGCTGATTGCAATGAGAAAAAAACCAGAGCAGAATCATAAGGGGAGAGATTGTGAGAGAGAAGCTAGGATACTTGCCACACTGTTCCTGGCAAGGAGCATGGGGGCCAAGGACCGAACTGAGGAAGAGGACGAGTCTTGTGTTGCTACAGAGTGGCCAGGCAGAGGCACCCTTGGGTGACAACACTGAAGCCTACAGGAGCGGGGTGTCTTCCAGCCACATTGGTGGGTGTGACTAGAGGGAGAAGAACGGGGTGCCCAGAGCCTCACCACTTGCCAGCAGCCTCGGGGAGTGTGTCCCTGAACTCTGGACACTGGGAAGGGCAAGTTGTGTGTCCAGCAGTGCACGGCTGGCAGCAATGTGACGGCTCATTAGGTTTTTCTCTTGGGTTAGATACTCAGAAGCTCAGAGAGATTTGCAAAGCCCACCCTCTGTAACCTCACACAATTCATGACATAAACTGCCATGTCTCACACACATACATGTGTGTATGTGCGCGCACACACACACACGCACACATGAATATTTACACACACACACACAAACATTCCCTCACCCTCTCCTTTCTCTTCAACCCGATTCATTGGTCCTTTCTGCGGCTTAACATATCTTGAGGGTTTTGAAAGAAAAAAACACTACAGTTGTCTTAAAAGTTATCTTGTATTTCCCATGGATTTACTTTCTTTGAATAAAATAGATATCTATCCATTTGAGAGGGATAGCAAGAGAGACAGAGAAAGCTCCTATGCAGTGGTTTGCTCCTTAGATACCCACAATGGCCAGTTCTGGGTTGGTGCCAGAAAACTGAGCTGGGAACTCAATCTGGGTCTTCCACGTGGGTGGTGGGAATGCGGCTACCTGAGCTGTCACCATTGCCTCCCAAGGTCAGCACTAACAGGAAACTGGAGCCAGGAGTAACAGCCAGATCTGGAAGCAACTCAGCCATACCAATGTGGGCGTGGGCACCCCAGGTGACATCTTAAGTGCTGGGTTAGATGCCCACTGAAAGACATGTTCATTTTCGAACCAAGAAGACTGTGTTTTCATTTTTTAAATAACACCTTTGCTTAGCGGCATTCTTTCTGGGTAGCTCATTCTAGGTCGGGCACAACGCCAGCAACATACAAGTGGGCTCTCAGAGAACAGGTGTGGGTGTGCCCAGGGCACTTCGTTGCCCCTCCTTGTGCTGAGATGGAGCCCGCCAGCCTTCAGACCCCACATGTAATGCTCATCTCAGCGAAGATGCCTTTGTCGCTGACAGAAGGCACGGCGTCTCAGGTACATATGCACACTGTGATGTCATAGAATAAGAGCATCGCCTATTTGCCCTGGGGTCTGTTTAATTATTTTTAAAAATTAATTTTGATTATTACAGCTGATTACACCTCAGTGAGCAATGTAATTGATATTTTCTAATGCATCCCCAGGAACATTTTGTACAACATGCTTTTTGTTGTTGAAGGTTAAAGACTCCGTTATTGGTTTTTCCCTAAATATGCCCACATCATTAGTCCCTCCAGTGAGGAGGTCGCCATCTGGAAAAAGCAGCATGGAGACATTATTCAGGCACAAGTGCATGAAATTGGGGTTTCTGCATCTTCTGTCTCCGTTCTTCAAAGAGGAGGCTCGTAATTAAAGGAGTTGAAACATTACTCATTCGGTGTTATTCCTTATCATGTCAGTGGCTGACAGCTCCATAGCACTGATAAATTGTGCCTGGGAGTCGGACACCCAACCAAGGCCTCAGAATTCCTTTTCCTTGTCCTCACGTCCAATAGGAAGGGTTTCTTCTTGGCAGGTGAGCTGAACCTGGAAACGAGGCCGATCTGGTGGATGGAATGTCCTCTCCTTTGGCCGTTGATCTACTCGTGGTCCCTTCTAGGGTCATATTGTGAAGTGACCGCCTCTAGAATGATGAGGGCTCTAGGGTTGGACTTGCTTGAGACCACCAAAAGCCCTCTTGGGGTGTTCAGGAGGCTATCATAGCTCCCCTCTCTCTGTAAGGAGCAGTATAGATGACATACTCTGTCTGGTCATTTCCTCTCCACTGCAGTGGCCACTGCCTCGCAGGCCTGCTTGTTCTTGTTTCAAAATCATTCAGGCAATGGACATTCATTCCAACAGTTAAGATGCATCCATAGTGGAGGGTGTGCAGTCAAGTCCCAGCTGCACCCTGATTGCAACTTCCTGCTGTTGTAGATTCTGGAAGGCAGCAGGTGATGGTCCAAGTGGGTAGGCCCCTGTCATCTCCATGGGAGACTGGGACTGAGCTTCTGGTTCATGGCTGTAGCATGGCCCACCCCTGGATCTTGCATGTATTTGGGGAGAAAACCAGAAGGTGGGAGATTTCTCTCTGTCTCTTGGTTTTTCAAATGAAGTAAATACATGAGCTAAGTGATGTAATATCAACAACCAGTGTTGGTTTCTTAGTGTTGGCAGACATAGTCTTAGCAATGCATGATGTTAACCTGCTGGGAAACCATGTGTGAGGCAGGAACTTTTTGGTATTTTTATAACTCTGCTGCACGTTTTGAATTATTTCCAGATATAAGGTTGATCTGAGCTGTTTAATTCTTACACATAAACAACTAATTCTAGTCCAGGAAGCTGGGGGTTGTGTAAGTAGGAGACATGGAGGAAGTGATGTCTGGAGCTGAGGGTAAGGGGAAGGCTGAGCAGGGGGCTCAGGCAGGGAGAAGAATGGAGCCCTGTAGGTACAAGGTAGGCACCAGAGTGGATGGGTGGAGGTCAGATCATGGGGCACCCTGAGCTGTGCTGGGGGGCAGTGGCACCTTGCTGTTCTTACAGCTTAGATGACAACTGAAGGCCTCTGGGGAGGGACCTGGCTGGGGGGATTGTAGCACGGTTCAGGTGGGAGATGATGGTTGTGCAGCAGGAGGAGCGGTTACAAAGGCATATTCTAGAACATCCTGTTTTTCTGGTGTTAAAGACCAGCAAGTACAGAGTTACTTGCTTTGGGATGAACGGATACTCAAGCTATGTGATTCAGTTGTTTCTGTTGGACTTTGCAGAGAATGGAGAGGGACAAGAGCCAGAGAAAGAGAATCAGGGGTACAGAGTCACTTCCAGTCCATACAAGGGGTGGATGCAGATTCTGGACCAGTGTAGCATCAGGCACAGTGTGAGCTGGGTTTCATCCCATCTCCCTTGTAGGGCCAACAGTGCATGTGTGGAGATGGTGGGAGAGCCACAGGTCAGCCTCCGAGCAAAGCCTGGGGTGCCTGGGAAGGGGAGCCACTCTCACAAAGGAAGGCCAGTACTGGCGTCTGCCTTTTCCCACAGCTCTCAGCTGTGGCTGGGTGCACCTGTAGCTGCTGCGTCCAGCGCCATGGATCAAGAAGCTGGAGTAGCTCATAGAAGACAGTGAAGGCTGGGTGAGGATTGGTGGAGGGATGTGAGGACCGGGTGAGGATTGGTGGAGGGATGTGAGGGCCGGGTGAGGATTCGTGGAGGGATGTGAGGGCCGGGTGAGGATTGGTGGAGGGATGTGAGGGTCGGGTGAGGATTAGCGGAGGGATGTGAGAGCCGGATGAGGATTGGTAGAGGGATGTGAGAGCTGGGTGAGGATTGGTGGAGGGATGTGAGGGTTGGGTGAGGATTAGTGGAGGGATGTGAGAACCGGGTGAGGATTGGTGGAGGGATGTGAGGGTCTGGTGAGGATTGGCGGAGGGATGTGAGAACCGGGTGAGGATTGGTGGAGGGATGTGAGAGCCGGGTGAGGATTGGTGGAGGGATGTGAGAGCCGGGTGAGGATTGGTGGAGGGAGAAGTGAGGGCCGGGTGAGGATTGGTGGAGGGATGTGAGAGCCGGGTGAGGATTGGTGGAGGGAGAAGTGAGGGCCGAGGGAGGATTGGCAGAGGTGGTCAAGAGGTCATCAGAAGCCTGAGGGTGACACTAGAGCTGCTGACACAGCATGAGCCACTTTGTGGAGGAACATGTGTGTTGTGCCTCAAGGTCCTCTTGGGATCCTCTGGAGGCTGCCCTTCCCACCCAGACACACCAGCAGCCCCCGCCGTGGAAGGCCTGGAAGACCTCAGAGGCAGGGCAGAGTGTGGGCACACTGACTGCGGATCTGCCATAAAGTGCTTCTCTGACCATGTGCCGGATTCAGTGTCCCCATGAATGCCCCATCCCCGGCACTCCTGACCCCAGCAGAGGCTGAGATGCTGAGCAAGTCCAGCAACTTGGCAGTAGTTCTGTCCTGGGCAGCCAGGCAGGGGTCCCTGGCAAGGGACTCAACATACACAGTCAGCCACTCAGTGCTCTGCACCCATCTCTTTCAAATACTGCTGTGGGGATTTCCAAAACCCACCAAGAAGGAAGTAAGGGAATGAATCCCTACACAGCTGTCCCTCCTTTTACTCCAACAACATTCACCTCCTGGCCAAGCCTGTATTCTATCACCATCCATTCACCCAACCACCACCCCATGCTACAGTCAAATCATTTGAAAGTGATAGACATCCATATCTCTTTCTGCATGCTTAGTTTCTCTTTGAAGAAGCCACAGAGTCCAAATAAACACTACAGAGGAGAAAGCTGGCATGCAGGACTCGAAGGCTTCCAGTCACTACGGGAACCATTGGCCAGTTCCTAGTCAGCGTGTGTCCAGCTGAAGAGGGGCTGGCAGGCTTGCTGAGGCCGCATGTACGGACACAGCTCATTCTGGATGACTCCTGAATGTGCCTGCTCCTGTGAGCTGAGAGTTAGGGATCTCTGAGATGTTCTCTTGGCACCAAATCAGGGGTGGCTCAGAGGTTGCGAGCATATTTAAAATATTTATCTTTATTGGAAAGGCAGATTTACAGAGAGGAGACACAGAGAGAAAGATCTGCCTTTGGCTCAATCCCTAAACAGCCAGAACTCCCGGAGCTGAGCAGATCCAAGCTAGGAGCCAGGAGCTTTTTCGGGTCTCCCTTGGTGGTACAGGGTCCCAAGGCTTTAGGTTATCTACTGCCTTCCCAGGCCGTAAGCAGGGAGCTGGAAAGTTGAGCAGCTGGGACATGAACCGGTGCTCATATGGTATCCTGACGCATGCAAGGCAAGGATTTAGCCACAAAGCCATCATGCCAGGCCCTCTCAGAAACTTTTCACTTGGACTTGATATCAATGCAACATAGTGCCTGTGGGCGAAAGAGAGAGAGTTGCCCCAGGAGATGGATGTAGCGTTAAGAGAGGTGTCTGGTAACATGGAGGGGAATTAGGGCATTTGAGGACCCCTAAAACTGAAGGGACTGAAGGTGTTAAACCCTGGGGGGGGTGTCTAACGGTTAGGACCCCGAGAGTCGCCACCCGAGAGCTCAAGAACCAGGTCAGAGGCTGCAAGAAGCAAGAGGATTTTATTGACGTTCGCGAATGGGCCCCTACTCCAACAGGGAGAGAAGCCCTGAATTCCGGGGGTACAGGTATTTTATAGGCACACTCTACAAGCTTAACATACTTTTGTGGCAGGCCTTAAGTTTTATGGCCCATTCTATTGCTTACCCAGACCCCTTTTCCGCAGCCCCAGCCTGTTACAGTTTTATGGCCCTGTTCTGACATCGACCCAGGATTATCTGGGCCCATTTCTCAGGTTAAGGAATTCACTTGTCAGGAAACAGAAACCGAAACCCAGACCCCCTTCCTACAGCCCGGGCCTGGTACTGCCTTCTTCTTGTCTCTTATCTCATCTTGCCAAGCACATATAGAAGCCATGAGAGCATTAACTCTTTCTTTCTCTCTTTCAAAGGGACCTGGGAGAGATGAGGCTTGGTGATGCCAGCTTGCTGGCAGGAGCAGGACGGGGGGAAAGATCTTCCTGGGTGCAAGACCCAAGAGAAGAGAAGGTTGGAGAGGGGACAAAGCATGGGCAACCTGAGACAGGAGAAGGGTGACTCAGAAAACCTGCCAAGATAGGCTTGCATTTATTCATTTATTTTAAAAGATTTCTTCTTCTCCTCCTCCTCCTCCTTCTTCTTCTTTTTCTTCTATTGGAAAGGTAGATTTACAAAGACAAGGAGAGACAGAAGGATCTTCCCTTTGCTGGTTCACGAGCAGAGCCAATCTAAAGCCAGGAGTTTCTTTCAGGTCTGCTATGCAGGTGCAGAATCCCAAGGCTTTGAGCCATCCTCTGCTGCTTTCCCAGGCCACAAACAGGGAGCTGGATGGGAAGCGGGGCAGCCAGGACACAAACTGGCGCCCATATGGATCCTGGCAAGTGCAAGGTGAGGATTTAACCAGTAGGCCACCACAGCAGGCCCCAAGATGGGCTTTTTGGAAAGCTCTATTGTGTTTGGGCATGGGAGAAGTGTTGTGAACAGGTCTTTTGTAAGAGGAGTCAGATCATTCAGAAGCAAACAAAAGTATGATTGTAAAAAAAGATAACTTTGGAAAGTTGCTCCACTCGTGGGTGCTGTTGCTGACACCTGCTAAGCAGGCCCTGGCCTTCTGAGCCGTGGGTGCTGAATCTGAGCACTCGTTCTCTCTGGCACTTTGCCTGGCAGGAGCAGTCCTCCACACAAGGCCTCTCTCCCCTGGCCTCAGAGCTCTCCACCATTATGCTGGGCAGGGGCAGTTAGCCAATGGACAGTGTTTCCATGTAGGTTGTGGCCATAGTTGAAGGCAAAGGAGAAAAAACCAATGTGGCTCAATGTTCTGTTTGTAAGCTTTGAAAGTTATCTCTTTCACTTCAACTGAAAGGCCTATTAGCTTGTATCACAGCCCCCGGCCTTGCAGACAGCATTGAGGGTGATGGAGGTGGGGACAAGCCACTGTGTGCAAAGGCAGTTGCTCTGGGCTGCCAAGTGGAACCCTCCTCTCATTTCTTCTTTTCCATGAGTTAAACACACGCACATGCATAGCAGCTCACACACGGATACACACATGCCACACACTTGCAGACATACATGTTACATACACATGCATACACTCACGTGTACCGTTCTACAAACCCACCCATCACATCAGTGGGGAGAGAACGAAGAGGCTTTTGCTGGAACTCCATCTCAGAGTTGAACGGGGTGATAGCTCCTTGCATCAGGTTCTGGAGGCCGGAGGACAGGGGGGAAAGCAGCAACACAGCAGCATCAACAGCTCAGCCTCAGTGTGTGGGATAAGGAAGGGGAGCCAGCCGCTAGCGGGGTGAGGGAAGACCGTGGCCTTCCTTTTTCCATCCTAAAGACTTAAACACCTCTCATCTATCACCTTCCCTGTTTACATGGGGTTTGAAAAACAGATGCAAATGAACAAAGCAAACACGGGTACCTTAAATGATGTTTCTTTACCAAGTGCATCATTTGTGAGTCATCTTTATCTTCATAATAGAAGGATAATTAACATCACTAATTATCTAATTAAGTTCATTAAGCATCCACCAACAGTGCACCGTGAAGTTGACATTATGTTCTACTGTCAACAAACGCTTTTGATTTCTTAGGAAGTAATTAAAATGTAAATTAGCATGCGATTATATGCACAGGGGAAGTTTCGAATCAGATATTCATTTCAAAACTGCTTAGAGCAAAGTAGTTTGGTTTTTTTTTTTCCTTTCTTCAATAAAAGCCATCATTCTGCTTTGAGTGGCACGTTCATTGCGGTTGTCAGTCTGCCCGTTCTTGCTTGAGTCACTGCAAGGTGTTGGTGCGAGATGACACCGATGGCTTAGGTGACACATTTGCTCCTATGCGGCGCGTTGTTTTCATGTGGCCATCATATTTAAGATGTTTAGTTTTCCATCTTCTAAATTTACAAGTGTCACAACTGATAGGTTTTTCAAGAAAAAAAAAGTGTCCCTAATTCACATCTTAAATTCTCTAGGTAAGATTACTTGTAAAAGGCATTTTAGACCTCTTTTTTTTTTTCTCTTTTTGAAAGCAAAACTATTTATGCGAGAAGCAAAGGAACACAGAGAAACAGACAGGAAGCTCCCCTCCATTATTTTATTCCCCAAATGATTGAAGCTAGGAGCCAGGAATGCAGGCTGGGCCACCCCTATGGGTGGGTTAAGAACTCAAGGATGTGAGCTGATCCCCTGGCCAGGACTGGGACCTGGCCTCTGCAAAGACCGGGTCTACAAGGTGACTGGCTGCTGTACCCGACTGCACAGCAAGCCGTGAGCCAAGCCGTAATCTGTACCCGCACTGCCTTATCTGCCCACCCAGAGGGGCTCCTTTTGTGAATTAATACAAGGGACAAGAGCTAGCAGGCAGGACTCTGACCTGGTCAAGGGACCCTGCCGGTCCCCGTGACCTGTTGTTCAGCAGGTGCGTCCTGTCTAGTCCATGCGCTGAGGACTCCTTCCAGACAAATGCCCAGTTCCTTGGGCAGATTTTCCCCTGAGCCTAGAAAGCAAAAGTCTCCCGTTCTCCTCGTACTCAGGGACTGTTCTCTTTCTTTTTCCTTCGACCTGACCTAGTTTTACCATTAAATCGGGCAGATTGTGTTTTTAAGATCTTATTGATTGCTTTGTTTAAAAGACAAAGTTAACAGAGAAGAACGATAAGATAGGTGTGGGAGGGATCTTCCGTCTGCTGATTCATTCCCAGGCACAGCTGCCAGGACCCGACGAGGCCAAAGCCAGGAGCCAGGAACTCGCTCCAAGTGCCCCACATGGATAGCAGGGACCCGAGTACTTGAGCCATCTTCCATTGGTTTCCCAGGAGCATCAGCAGGGGCCTGGATTGGAAGCAGAGCATCTGGACGAAACTCTAATTGGTGCTCTGATATGATGTGCCAGCGTTGTAAACCACAGCTTAACCCCCTGTACCACCATGCCAGACCAGCGTTGACTTTCCTCTGTGATGGTGGTGGCTTGAGGTGCAAGGAGGCAGCCCAGCTCACAGTATCTGGAGATGTACACACCCTGGCTCAAATGCAAACTTGGCAATACATGACCTTACCAGAAGAGTAAGTCACGCCTCTTTCAGCCACACACAAGCCCTGTGTTTAAGGAGCCCTTACAATCAGGTTGTTGTTCTGCCTAGTTCAATGTCATTCAGAAGAGAATCATGGCAGGTGGGTTTTAGGGAAAGCGTGTACATCAGGATGATGTACCTTAAAACAGGTTGAAGTTGATGTAGGAAGTGGATTCTGGCCCAAACTATTTTAGAAACTGAACGTAGTCCTCTGCTTTAAAGAATGCAGGCTTTTGTTGTAAAAACTTCACTGTGCATGTTGGGTTTCTTAGCGCAAAGCAAACCTGCTGCCTGAACCTGGAGTTTGGTTGTTGGAGGGGGCTTTCCTCCTGCCCTGCCACGCCCCCCCAAACCAGAAAATGCTTTCAGTCTCTAGAAACGGTGACTGATGGGGGGTGGGTTGAAACCATGGCTCGTTTTTTTTTTTTTTTTTCCTGCTGCTTTCTCTAAATTTAAAATTTAAACATATTCATTTGTCCCAAAATGCTTTCACGTTCCGAAAGACAGAAGTGTCCCAAACTACCTAAGTGATCCAACGGCAGATGGTGGTGGAGCCGAGGCTCCGTCTGGGGCCTTCCTGAAGCGTTGCTGCCATTCACAACCCGCTAGGCGCCCCCCGCTCACAGCCCCGCCGCCCAGGCGCCTGCCGCGGGAGCCGCAGCCGCGTCCTCGCCCAGGGACCCATCTATTATGAGAAACCATTTTGGTTAATTAAAAAAGTCTTTCCAAGTCTCAGAACAGGAAGTTCTGAAATTTTCCTTCTCTTTGTTGGCGTTGATGAAAAATTTGCCTCATTGGCCTGGAAAGAAGGGAGGGAAGATGGAATGAAGGGAAGAGAGAGGAGGCAACAGAAAGAACATCCGGGTCCAGTCCTGGGGTGCTAATTTGTCCCCCGATATACCTGGGAATGGGGAAGGTATAAGTATAAGGTATAAGTCCTTGAGGAAAATGAACAGTGCAGCTGAACCAGGTGTGAGTCATACCAACCCCTGCGCCATCGTCTTCCGTAGCCAGCATCTACTGCACGTGTTCAGGTGACAGTTGAGTAGAACAGACGTGACGTCTGCTCTCTGCAAGCCAACACCCACAGAGGAGACCCTGTTGTATAGTGTGCAAGAGTGTGAAGGAAGTGGAGCTCGGCTAGACATTGACCTGTGAGTGCCATAGGTAGGAATGACCCAGCAGGCTTCTCGGAGGCAGTGGCCATAAGCTGAGAGCAGGAAGCCACTGTCGTCCATCTGGAGGACAAGGACCCAAGGCCAGAGGTGGGAGCGAGCTGGTGTAGTGAGCACAGAAAGAAGCCCAGCTGATGGACAGGGCATAGGGGAGAGTGAGCCAAGAGGAAGTGGGCATGAACCAGTCACCCAACATGGTACCAGCTTCTGCACAGCACCAGGAAGTACAGAGTCTGTCCCTGACTCCATCTGCTCCTGCCACCCCACCTCGCCAATGCTCTCACCCGCTAAACACCTGCTCCTGCTCTGAGCTGTTCATCCTTCTCCAGCCCTCACACGTCCATTGATTCCCCAGGGCATCCCCAGGCCTTGGTCAGAGGTTAAGCCTTGGGGGATCCAGATACAGTTCTTGATTTGTGGAGTTCTCCTTTGAAATACTAATAGGTAACAACAGGTGCAAGAGTGAGTGAGGGAAAAAGAGAGAGAGGGAGGGAGAGAGAGAGAGCCTAAGTCAGGAGGAACTTGTGACGCATAGGAGGAGGAGCGAGAAAGATGTGGGGCGGGGGCAGATTGGCAGCAAATGAGGCAATGGCGGTCACCCACCTGGGGGACAGCTGCTAGCTTGTTGCAACCATAGCCTCCCAGGCAGCTTCTATTAACTCGATGTCATGTATTTCTATTCTAAGTCACTCCCAGAGCATTGACAGTGGCTTTGAGCTGAGAATGCATGTAATAGCATAAAGGAATGAGACCAGAAGACCAATAATGATAGAAGAAGGCCAACTCCTGGGACATGAAGGTCATGAATTTCTCTAAGGACAGACACCCACAGGGTGGGCAGCTTGCTGGCCTGCTGCTGTGGAGCAGGCCTGGGAAGTAAAAAAAAAAAAAAAAAAAAAAAAAAAGCTCACATATCAATTCCGCATACACCTGCTGTTTTGACCAAGGGGCAGATCCCGGATAAGCGAAGCGATGGGTCCTGCCTTGCTTCCCTGTCCAGCCCCCTGTGAGCTCTCAGAGATTTGTTCCGAGGATGTCATGTCTCCGATCCAAAGCCACCGTGGATTCTCATGCTGTCCAAAATGGACTTGGGACATGTTACCATGGAACAAGAAACCGTGTGTGCATACAGATGACCCTGGCTGCTTTTCAGACCCGAGGGCCATCCCAGGGCCACAGTCAGAGCAAACTGGGAATCACTATCAAGAAGGAGCTAGCTCTGCCTATTGCTCACTCACAGTGGTCACAGACACAAGGGACTAGCCTAAACGAGAGAGAAAACCTAGCAATAACCAAGTGTCCTGTGGGCCTCATGCAACAGGAGGTGCACCAGCCAACAAGCACCCACATGGGCCCTGAGAGCACCAGGGTGAGCAGGTGTGTGCAGCCCTCTGCATGGCAGGCATGGGGTCAGCTGCCCGCCCCTCCCAGAAAGTTCCTGCTGTGGGTTCCAGGTTGCACATCATAAGACTGTCCTCAGAGGCAGGCCAACAAGTATGTCTCTGGAGACTGGAAGAGGTAGGGTGGCCCTGGTGGAGGCAGCATTGATGCTGTCCTTAAAGAGGGGAATCCTTCCCATAAGCTGGAATCCCAGGTACAGTCTGTACAGAACACCTGTAGGGAGTCTGGGTGCCTCAGTGCTAGTTGGTATTTGTAGTGAACACACCTGCATTTGTCTTCCTGGGCTGCCCCAGTTAATGTGCCACACACCCATCGGGGAGCTCCCCTCCACTGCCAAGCATGGTCCCCGAGTCTTAAAGGCTGCAAGTCTCCATGCCAGGAGTCAGCTAGTCACCCCTGAAGCCTCTCTCCTTGGTCTGTAGGTGGCTGCCTTTCCCCTGTGTCTTCCCGGGACCCAGTGTGTGTGTGTGTGTGTGTGTGTGTGTGTGTGTGCATCCTATTATCCTATATGTGCGTTAGGTTCCACCCCAGTGACCTCATTTGACCACAGTCCCCTCCTGGCAGGCCTGGCTGCCTGTGATGGTCACATTCTGGGGACCTGGGGCAGGTGATTTGTGAGCCTGCATTTTCAGGGTGGTCATTTCATTCATGATCACATGTCTGGGCGAAGCTCTGTCTATGGTTTGCAAGTCCCTGTGGTAGATGCCCATGTCCATCTCCCCTCTAGCCTGTGTCTCTCACCCAGGCCTGACACCCTTAAAGGGTGGCAAGGAGGGGGCAATCTGTAGCTTCAAAGGCTTCATCCTTTGCCACATCAGGGCTGTTTGCTTTTTTTTTTTTTTCAGTAGTCATTCTCCACGTACTCATGACGATTAAATTTAATAAAACCATCACAGTTCAAAAAAGACAAATTGGAAACCACCGTTCATCTTAGAAATTAATATGTGAGTGAATTTAACAAGAGATGAATTGCACTGTGGTGGTCGGGTCCCTCCTCACCCACTCTGGGCCCCAGTTGTTTGTCATTATGGCTGGAAATATGATTATTACCCTGGCATTGCTTGACATTTATTAAGGATCCAGGCACAGTGTCTCCCCAGCAGAGAAAAAAAGTGCAATTATCTGGGCACTCAGAGAGAAAAGACCATTTCCTGGCCTGAGTCAGCCAAATAAATGGCCCCTGAAGACCCCCGGACCACAGCCAGGGCTTGACGCAGACTCAGGCTGTTGTGTTGGCTGGAGCGTGGTGTGTCCTCTGCTGCCACACCACAGGCGAGCTCAGCCATCTTGGACATGATTTGCGAGCAAACCAAAGGCATTGTGTGTCATTTTTCTCCTTAATGGCTTCCACCATTTAACCAAAACTGGGTCTGTAGGAAGAAGGCATCTGTCTGTAAATGCAGGGATAGCAGCCTTTTGCACCTAGTGGATGCTTAGTATCAAGCATCTACCAAGCACAAAAAGAGGTACTTAACCTCTTTAAGTACAGTAGCTCTTCCATGTCCCTGCTGCAAATGCCATCCCCCTACCAGCAGTGTCACCTCCCACCTGCCAGTTACTGGCAAGATTTTAGAAGTCACTTTCATAATCTTCCAATCGTGTCGTGTTATGTCAGCACCATGAGCTCTCTCTGCTGGTTCCATCCCACTTGGGGTGTGACTTGTGTGTGTGTGTGTGTTTATCCAACCCTCCCTGTCCCACTAGTTGCTCAGTAGCCATCCTGGGTGTCATGTTAACGGTTGTGGTGTCACAGGACTTTTAATTCAAACAACCAGCATTTTGTCCACAACAGCACCTAAGGTCAGGACTAGCCAGCAGGTGATTCAGACTTGCCCAAGAGAAGCCTTGAGATGCTTCTTTGATGGAAAAGGTGCTTGTTCTCCACTTCCTAAGCAAAGAAAACCCTCACCCGTGAAAGCTACCAAGCTGCATTCTAAGATCAAGGCTTCCCCCCCCTTGAAGGGGAAGGGAGTGTATGCTGCTCTTGTTGCTGCACCCCCAAACTGAAAAAGCCACCGCCAGCAAGCAGGGTTTGGTGCTGTCTGCTGCTGCATCTACGCCCTGGGGGGTCTTGGGACGTACTTCCCACAGGTAACATGGCTGCTGTAAGGTGTGTACTCCCTGGATGCTTTTACAACCCAGGTAAAGCTGCATTTCAGCTGTGGTTACACGTGGCAGGGGAGTGAGTGCTGGAACTCCCAGCTCCGACCTGTTTACAGATCTCAGACTGCTGCCCATGGCCCCGCGGGATCTCCTTAACCCTGAGCCAGGGGCTTGGTCTGCTTCAGGCAGGAACTGCAGAGAGCTGGGAGGGCCTGTTTAGCTCCCCAAACTCTTGCCGCTGCTTCCCTATCTTGGGCTCTGTGCAAGTCAGATCCTTGGAGATCTGACTGCGAGGTGGCCCCTGGCAACCTTAGTCTTCTAGCATAGGAGCCCAGAGGAGGCTGAGGAAGAGCATAGTAGATTTTTCAAGCATTTCTTTCTTTGTAAGTCCGAGTGACAGAGAGAGGGAGATACAGAGACAACATCTGCTAACTGGTTTGTTCTCCAAATAGTTACAGTGACCCAGGGTTGGTGGAGACTGAATCAGGAAACAGGAAATCCACCTGATTCCCTGCGGGTCAGAAGCCTGCCCTGCTGGCACAGCTCACCCCTGCCTCCATGAATAGGGATCTAATCAAGGGTAGCGTGCTGCTGCCCTTGGCCAGAGAGAGCCAAAGCTGAAGGAAGTTAAACAGGCCGGTCACCTGCTTTCCTTTAAGCACCTGTGGATAGCGTATGCATAAAAGCTTCATTATAAAGCAGACTGTCCACAGTGCAGCCATATATTAATACATGGTTAAGTTTTAAAATGTGAATTACCCATAAGGAGCACTAACTACTCTTTGGGGTTCTGTGAATTCTGCACCAGCTTTCTGGCCCATCAGTTGGGCAGCTTTATCCATCCGGTTGGAATTCTGTGATCTCTTTGGTAAGTACTGGAAGAAGTGACTGGCATGTGCAGTTTAGTGTGTGTGTGGGCAGGTGAAGATGCTCAGAAGTTATTGTGGCTTTTTGTTTTCTTTTTTTAAAAAAAAATATTTATTTTTGTTGCAAAGTCAGATATACAGAGAGGAGGAGAGACAGAGAAGATCTTCTATTTGATGATTCATTACCCAAGTGGCCACAATGGCCAGAGCTGAGTTGATCTGAAGCCGGAAGTCTCTTCCAGGTCTCCCATCTGGGTGCAGGGTCCCAAGGCTTTGGGCCGTCCCGAGAATCACATTCAATCCAGGGCGCTGTTTGCCACTGATGAGTCCATGAAATGGGGGTCTCCTTGAGCAAGCAACCACTCCCTCTCCCTGCTCAGGTGCACAGAGGGGCCTAGGGACAAGATCTGGAAGAATCCCCATCACATTTGAAGAAAGACACATTTGATTTTAGAATAGTTTTCATAATCATATTCATATTAGAAGGCAGCAGAGAGTCTGGTCATAGCAGGTTCCTAAGGAAGAGAGAACTGGAAATATTTGGCAAGCAGCCCTAAGGTCTAGCCCATAGTCTCTTCTAGGCCAATACAGACAGAAGTAGTTGTTGCTACTGTTAGCCTGTTTGCCAACCTCCTCTTAAAAGCCTCAAAGTAGAACCTGGCATGATGGCTCAGTGGCTACATCCTCACCTTGCATATACCGAGATTCCATATGGGCGCTGGTTCGTGTTCCGGCTGCCCCACTTCCAATCCAGCTCCCTGCTTGTGACCTACAGAAGCAGTGGAGGACAGCCCAAAGCCTTGGAACCCTGCATCCACGTGGGAGACTTGGAAAAAGTTCCTGGCTTTAGCTCAGCTCAGCTCTGGCCATTGCAGCTGCTTGAGGAGTGAATCAGACAGAAGATCTTTCTTTGTCCTCTCTGTAAATCTGCCTTTCTAATTAAAAAAAATAAATATTTTAAAAGAGAGAGAGAGAGAGAAAAGCTTCAAACAGCAGAAACCCAGGCCTGTCTCATTATATCTCTTCAAACCCTAGTTGTGCAGGTTGTAGGACAGGCATCTGGCCAGGCTGAATGGTAGACTTGGTGGCACTATTAAAGCCACCCACCTGAGTCCAGGACAGTGTGCACCCAAAGCGATGTCCGGGGCAGCTTGGGCTGTGACAGGCCTTCACCAGAGCAGCATTAGTGGAAACTGCAGCAGCACTCCATCCTGGGGAACAGCCTCACTCCATACGCAGATATTTAAATTGTTTCCTCAGGAAGCAGCGACTAGCTGTGCAAAAGATAAGCCGAGGGATTAGAAGAACTAATGCAGTAGTCCCGTGCATCCATGCGGCACACACAGAGGCTGGGTGTCCTCACGCGGGGTGCAGCCGCAGCCCTGCTGTGCACGAGGCTACACTGCAGAGGCCCCAGCCCTTGGCTGTTGTCTTGGCGCCAAGTCGCCAAGCCAGATCTGAGCCTCTGCCTCCAGATAGCGGGCTTGCGCCTCTCTGCGAGCCCACACAACTATGATTATAGGACTAACAATGCTTCAAATAAACAAGCGTAATGACGGTCTTCACTGGAGACCACAGGGGCTTCCTACGGGACAGCTTAGCAAGGGAGTGTCCCCAGCAGCTGGCTGGCCCTGGGGGGGTGCCCAGAGTAAAGGTGGGCACTGGAGTCCGTTGCGGCCAGGTGACTTCAGATTCCCGCGCTGCAGGGGGAATGCACTGCCATTTGCCAGGCCCAGAACAAACCTGTGTCCTGAAAGACAAAGCTTCTCTAAGGAGGCGAGATCTGCTTTCCATCTCACAGAAATGGCCTTTGTTCTACTTAGAAGATTCTCAACTCTCTTAACGCCCTGACAGTTGCCAAGCCAAGGCTATTTAGTTCCAATAAAGTGATGCACAGCTCTGTTTGGAGTCTGTCCCTGCTCTACAGGCCACTGGTTACGGCTGCCCGGGCAGATGGGCTGCTGCCCTTGAACTGACCCAAATCCTCTTCCTCTTGTCTCTGTCTCCTGAGTGAGACAACTCTCACGGTTGTGAATGGACTCCGAGGCCAGGGCCCAAGGGCTCCCTGCTCAGCACTGCAGGGACATCTGCTGTCATAAGGTGCATGAGAAAGGGACATGAGGCGACAGTTCAAGGACTCCTCTTCCAATTGTGCCACTTGCTGTGTTGAGGTGGTCACTTCTTACTTGGCCTCAATAGCTTCTTCTGTAGAATCGGTGTGATGATAGCATGGCTTTGCCGTAAGACTAAATGTTTTAGTGTGAGACGTAGGAACTCATTTGTCATTGTCAGTGGAGTTCTGGGGAACATGACGGTGAGTGGGACGTGGTGTTGAGAGAGCAGGATAGGGGATGACACCCACGTGGCAGACCTGCAGATGCACTTTTAACCAGCTTCCCTTGCCAGTCTCCCTAACACTGGCCATCATGAGCAAGGCTCCCGCTCAGTCCTCAAGGGAAGGAGCTTGTCTGCTACCCATGCCCGGATGTGGAGGCAGCAGGTGTGAACTTCCCCTGACCACAGTACGCCTCTTCCAAGCATGTACACATTTGCACTCGCATGCCTGGCCGTAGCCCTGGCCTTCCCCACTACCTGGGTCAACCTCATGCTGAACTTCTGATTTCTTTCTTTCTTCTAAAAAATTATTTATTTTTATTGGAAAAGCAGATTTACAGAGAGAAGGAGAGACAGGAAGAAAAGTCTTCCATCCACTGGCTTACTTGCCAAATGATTGCAATGTTTGATGCTGAGCCAATGCGAAGCCAGGAGCCAGGAGCCTCCTCCAGGTTGCTTACATGGGTGTGGGGTCCCAAAGCTTTAGGCCATCCTCTGCTGCTTTTCCAGGCAGGGAACTGGATGGGAAGTAGAGCAACCAGAACATGAACTGATGCCTGTATGGTATGCTGGCGCTTGAAGGGAAGGTTAGTTTATTGAGCCATGGTGCCAGCCCTGGCCTCATCTTACCCAACTCTTCCCATGTATTCCATAGGCTGACATTGCCCTGGATTTCCATCACATTACTGCCTGGGTTGCTTCAAACCTCTGTGACCATGATCCTCTGGGTCTAGACTTTTTTTTTGTCTGACCTCCAAGTTTCTGTGCTTGATTTTCTGTGCCTATTTTCCTCAAGACCTTGGGTCTCTCACCTGAATTGACACTGCAATTTCCAGTTTTTGGGTAGCATGCTAATTTGTCCTTCCTTTCTCTCTCCCCCTCTTTAACAATCTCTGTTTTTCCTCGTTTGTCTAAAGTTAATTCACTCAGTGAAGCAAACTAGAAATCTTGCAGCTCTTGCCCACTCGTATTGTCACTTTCCATGGTCCTTGAATCAGACTCTTCTATGCTCCTAGGTCTGCCTTATGTGTTCTGGCCTGCCCTGTCCTGAGACATCTTCCTACCTCCAGTCTTGCATGTGTTAGGTTCTTCTTCCAAATTGTTGCCAGAGTGAGCTTGTACAAACCAACTCCATCAAGTCACAGTGGGCTCCTGTGTCAAGCCTCTCATTCAAGAGTCAGTAAAACACTATCTCACCCCAGGAACCTTCTCTGGACACTAGTCCGTGCTAAGGTCTGTGACACTGTGAATGACACGTCCATCTCAATGTCCACCATGCCAATTCATTGCCATCTATCATTACCCTCTATTGTTGAAACGCCAGAAAACCACAAGCGGGGTTCATCTTGTACTCCAGTGCTTGGAAAACAGGAGCAATGAAAGTCCGCTGCAGGTCACGTTCTAGAGTAAGTCTGAAGCCAGAAACAGAGTGTTAGAGCTGAGCTGTAAGCAACCCTAGGCCATAGCTTATAGATCGGGTATTTATTTGAAGAGTGGGGATGGTTTGTAATTGAACACAGGCAGCATTTCCTCTGAGTATTAATTTGCAAGAGACCATCTGGATCACTTAAAAAGAAAGAAAGAGCCTCTCTGTTTCCAATGCCATATGCCCCAATTCCCTCTTCGGATGGCTGGCCCTTTGTAGCTTCCAAAACACTTTCACATTGCTGTCCATACTAACCCCGTCACATTTATGCAGAACCAACAACGGAGGCACTGGGAACCTCCTTTCGTAGTGGACAAAGGGAATTTCAGAGAGATGAAGTGCTTTGCCTGTGACACATGGCTGATAAGGCCAAAGAACCCAGGAGGGCCGACTTGTCTGCTTTCCCTTCCCCCAACTCTGCTTCTGCAACACCCAGAACGAACCATGTGAGAAAAACATGTAGTTCTCATATGGTAGCGTCAAAGTCAGCATGCCTGCAAGTCCCGGCTCTGGGCCCACTGCAGCCCCTGGGGCCAGCCAGACAAGGCCCATCCCTCTTCCACCCTTCCCTCATCGCACATCTGCGGCGGGAAGGCAGCTGCTTTGTGGCCAAGGGCACCCCCAAGAGTTCTCCACTCCTGCTGCGCATCTCCACGGCAGCATATTAAACACAAGCCTGGGTTTTTTCCTTGGATGTGGAATTAGCCAAGTTTTTCAGCATTTTATGTCACTTGCGATACTCATAATGATCCTTTACTTATAAATGTGTATAAACAATATAACAGCAATATTAAAGAAACTTTTGCAAACAAAAAAAGAGAGAGAAAAGAATAATCTTATTCCCATTACTCCAAAAACAGTAATTGGATTTTAAAAATTATATTGTTTTCATATTTTTCAGTCTTTCCCAATAACATCTTTTTTTTTAAAAAAAAATGAGGCATAGTGCACATAAGAAAAAGTTTTAAAATCACAAATAGGCAGTTTCAAGGATTTTTTTTTAAAGAGTTATTTGGAAGGCAGAACAGCAGAAAGAAAGACAGAGACCTTCCAGTCACTGGTTCAGTTCCCAAGCAATTGCAGCAGGTAGGGCTGGGCCAAGCTGAAACTGGGAGTCAGGAATTCCATCCCGGCCTCCCATGTGGGTGCAGGGGCTCAAGCACTTGGGCTGCTTTCCCAGGTTCATTAACTGGGAGCTGGATCACAAACAGAGCGGCCAGGACTCAAATCCGTGCCCTAATACGGGGGCACCAGCATGGCACGTGGCAGCTTAACCCTCTGTGTCACAGCTGCAGGCACCAGATGGAAGAATTTTAGCCAAGTGAGCATAAAATCACCACCCAGACAAAAAACAAGCAAAGAAAACAAAAAACACAAAGCACACGAAAGGTGCTAACATCTAACTCCAGCCCCACCTTCCCCTCGAATAGCCATTCCCATGGTATCTAACACACTAGCTGTTCCACATCTCAAGCTGCATAGAAGTGAAATTACGTGGCTGCTGTTTTGCTTCATTCCTACCTGTGTTTGTAGGATTGGTTCATGTGGCTTTAGGGAATTCATCCATTTTCACCTCAGTGGAGCCAACAGTTCTTAAAATATTTTGGCCTCAGGACCCCTCAGCCTTCTTAAGAATGGTCAAGAGCTCCAAAGAGCTTTGGTTTATGCAGCGTGCATCTACTGATATATCTTGTGGCAGAAATTCATGGGGTTTTTAAATGTGTGCATTCATTCATTTAAAAATCACAGTCACACACCCAGTATGTGTAAACATAAATGATGTTTTAAAATTAGGTGTTTGCAGAGAGAGAGATGGACAGAATGAGAACTCCCATGTACCAGCTCTCTCCCAAAATGCTCCTGCTGAGCCAGAGCCGAGGCTGGGAGCCAGTACTGCGACCTAGTTCTAACAATCCGAGTGGCAGTGCCCCAGCTACTTACACCAGCACTGCTGTTCCTGTTTCTGTATTAGTGCAAATTGTGGACAAGGAGCTAGAGCCGCAAATCAGATCTGGGTGTTCCAGTGTGAGACTCGGGGGTCTTAGCCCCTGCGCCAGACACCCCTCCCCCTAAGTAGCTATCTTAATGAATAACTATATATTTTCCCAAAAATCTGAAGAGTGATGCTGTTTTTTATTTTCTACTAAATCTACTTTCTATGGGATTTTGTAAAAAACTGTTGAGTTCTCATAGCTACTTCTTTGTTCACACCATTGAAACACTTGTTTTTCTAGTTGAAACATGAAGAAAATCTGGTGTTTCATTAGTATCTAGTTAGAAAGAAGAGGAACATTTTGGTAGTTTTTTTCCAGGATGTTATATTCTTCTCCGATACAACAAAACTTAACAAGTAGTGATTTCTTAAATAATATTTGAGATATCCTTCAATGACATTTTTACTGTTAATAATAGAATGATTTGTCTTTTAGTTTGATATTTCAACTCATATATAATTCTGTAAGAGGCATTGAAATGTGCATGTAATGTGTATTAGAAGTATTGATTTCCTAGTGATGCATATTTCCTGATGATTGACATATTTCATTGTGCACTATGGAAAAAAAAAATCATGCCCATACTGCCACCAATTTCATCAGAAAACTTGATGCAATTGATAGTCGATAAGCTATCAGACAAAATAGGTTTCCTAAAAGTCTAATATTTGCTTGAGAACTTAAGTTACATCTTTAGCAATAAACCCCAGCAACTGCTTTATTTGAAAGAGAAGATGCACTTTGCTCCCTTTCAAGAAAATGCCTGTCAACAACACAAGTGTGTTTAAATACTGTTTTGTGCACCTGTCTTTCTCTCAAATTCGGATGATGCTCTGTGACAGAGGAGTTCACTCCGCTTACAAGTCCACAAGGGCTGTTGCATAAGATAGTTTTTGGCATGTACCAGTGCTCAATGCAGACTTTCTGTTTTACCACACAGACTAAGGAAGCATTTTGAGGGATTGAGAAGGAATAAAACCAGTATCTTGACTGCTTTTTAAAAAACATCCTGCATAAGGATTGCCTCCCCCTGTGAGTACCTGAGGTGAGCTTCACCTACAAGGACGGTCACACGGGCAGCATCAATGCCTTGAGTTAGATCGAGCTACTGGTTTGTACATATCACAATGGGGGGGGTATAAAAATTTTCTAGTATTTTGTAGTTAAAGCTGGCTTTTGATGCTTTCTGAAACAGTTTCAGAAATCCAAGTGATTCATGGATCACACTTTGAGAATCATTACTATAGAACATTCAGTATCTAAAGAAGAGAGAGGAGTTAAAAAGTTTGTAGAACAACCAATTGAGGCATACATTGAGTTTGGAGCCAAAAATGTTTGCAATCCATGCATACAAGGAGTCTTCAAAAATACATATTATTAAAAAAAATCATGAATTTCAAATTCTTTGTACCAATATAAGCGTTATCATTAACTCCATTCTCCAGGAACTTTTTGAAGTGCTGTTATATATCACAGTTTATTGATTCAGTCTACTATCCAAAAACCATGAATATTAGAGACACTAGGATCTGTTAATCCCTGTAATGGCTACTTCATTACAGATCCTTTTTAGTGAAATGTCTATCACATGCTTTGCCCTTTTTCTAGTTGGTGGTTTCTTTTCTTTTTCTTGCTTGCTTTCTTTCTCTCTCTCTCTCTCTCTCTTTCTTTCTTTGCTAAGTCATATACACTCTCATACTCTACCTGCCCGTCCTTTCTTAGAGATGTAACTTGCAAATCAGTTTTCCCAGACAGTGGTAGATGATCATGACATCTTTACTTGGGCTTTTGTGAAGAATCATGCAATCCAGCTGCCCAGGATTCCCTTTTACTGGTGGGACTTTTCATTTACCTTCCTCTGGATCCCGAAGATGGTTTCCTTTAATATTTCTAGTTTCATGTTTCACATTTAAGTTCATGTTCCATTTTGAATTATTTCTGTGTAAGATAGGAGACTTAAGTCTATTTTTGGAGGTGTGGACATCCGACAGTTAGTCCAAGCATCACTGGTAGAAAAGCTACCATTAAACAGATTTTTTTTTCAGCTTTGCCAAACATCAGTTGTGTATATGTGTATGGATCTGTTTCTGAACTATTTTGTTCCATTGACCCATGTGTCTATTTCTGAGTAGTGCACATTCGTGTTTACCGTAATATAACTCCTGAAATAAAAACAATGATTACTTTCACTTTACTCTTACTTTTCAAAATTCGATTTTCCATTTGCTTATGTTTTCCATTTAATATAAATTTTAAAAAAGAATCTTGTGACTTGGTGACATTTTGATAGGTTTTTGACATTCTCTGTCCAAGATTGGCTGGATTCTAATGACTCAGCCTCCTACGGTGAGGGCACTTCTTGTTGGTGGTTTCTCGAGGTGGCACAGGGCTCCAGCTGGCAAGAGCAGGGAGGTTGTTTACTTGTTGGTCCCTACTGGTGTTTCTTCTCTTTGTCTCTGAAACAGGCTTTGGAATTCAATCATGGAAGTACCACCTTGGTAACTGAACCTTACTTTAATCAGCTCCCAATGACCTGACTTCTGAATGTCATTGTTAGATTAAGGATCCACCATCTTAATATGATTACCCTAAGACTTTGGGGATTGAACTCCTAATTTTGGAAGAATACATATTCAAGCCACAGCAATCCATATATTGGTCTTGGGTGCAATGCCATCTTTTCCATGTTGAGTCTTTTAATTCATGAGCACCATGCACCTGTTGCTTTGCTTAGATCTTTGCAGTGTTCAGCTTGCAAATCTCCTAAGGGTTCTGTGAGGGACACATACCAGCATTTCATTATTTTTGAGAAACTGAAACAAGTTTTCAGCATCATGCATTAGTGGCTACTATTTTGAATTATAATTGATACACAGATAATGATCTGTCCTTTGGTATTGAAAGTTTGGGGTAAATATTCGGAGTTACAGTTTTTGTGTTGGTCTCCTCTTGTTTTGGAAATCCAAAACAAACTATGGAAACCACCACAAAAAGCACAGTTTCCTTTCACTCTTTCCTTTCTTTTTCTTGCTTTGCTGTCCTAGCCTTGCTGTACTGTCCAGCACTGCGTTGGATGTGAACACAGTCTTAGTCTCTCATCCTAGCTGCTCTTTCTCAAGCAGAGTAATATTCTCACCTATTTGTAATTTACTGAAAGTTTTTTTTTTATCACAAATATAGGTTGAATGATAGGATGAAATATAGGTTGAATGATAGGATGAAATATAGGTTGAAAGTCTACTCCCTAGCAATTGATTCATTTTTTTCTTTAACCTTTTCATTCGGTAGGTTCTATTTATTACTTGAGTGAATAAACACAAGTAGCTCCATTTTCTAATATAAGAATTTGACATTTATGTTCATGAAAGATAGCTTTTGTGCTTTTGAAAAAACAGCATGATACTGCAAACTTCAATAATTATTTTGGAAGTGGTTGCTTCTTGTCTGTTTTCTGAAAGAGAGTTTGTAAAATTCTCAAGTGAAACTGATCAGGGCAAGGAGATTTATTCTGGGGAGTTTCAAATTTAATTTATAAACCATTATAAGGTCATTCCAGCCATCTAGTTCATATTCAGTGAGTTGTGGTAGGTTGTGAACGGCAAAGCATTTGTCTGTTCATCTAAACTGCCTTAGTTTGCCTTTGGATGCCTTGGGGATAGACCTTGATTCCTACTTGATTTTAACCATCTGTTTCTTTGATTTTCATATCATTGTCAGTGTTTCTACAGTTTCGTAAAGACTATACCAGTTCTTCTTTGCTTCGATGGTTTTCTTTGATTCTCTCATTTTAATTAAATTGATTTCTGCTCTTAATGACCTCCTTCTTTCTGCTGGATTGGAGATTCGGGGTTTTATTTATTTATTTTTTATTTCCCTCCTTTTATATTTCTACTTTATTGAGCAGGGACTTGGGTTATTGATCTGGGGCTTTGTCTGAGTCAGCTCTGGGCCCTGTAACAGAACACCACAGACAGGGTCACTGAACCAGCAGGCATTTGCTGCTTTTGCCTCTGCGCAGCTACCTCAGTGTCTGTGCACATTTGAGAATTCCTTAATGTTTAGGAAAAATCTGGTAGGGTTTGGGTCCATATTATTTTGAATCTTTAAATCAATTTGGGAGAAATTCACAAATTCATACTCTTCCTATCTTTAAGCATGGCATGTCTCCCTATTACTAGGTCTTCATTTTTTAATGGTGTTTTGATATTTGTAGAAAACTTAAGGGTTGTGTTAAATTATTTCTAAATATTTGATATTCAGTACTGTATAATATATCATGCTCAACTTAAATTTTTAATATTTATTTATTTTTATTGGAAAGGCAGATATACAGAAAGGAGAGACAGAGAGAAAGATCCGTCCACTGATTCACTCCGCAAATGGCCGCAATGGCTGGAGCTGAGCCGATCCAAAGCCAGGAGCCAGGAGCCACGCGGGTGTAGGCTCCCAAGGCGTTGGATTGTCTTTGACTGCTTTCCCAGGCCACAAGCAGGGAGCTGCATGGGAAGCGGGGCTGCTGGGATTATAAATAGTGCCCATATGGGATCCCGGGCGCGTGCAAGGCGAGCACTTTTTGGCCACTTAGGCTACTGTGCCAGGCCCTTAGCTTACATTTTTAAACTTATTGTTAACATATAGCATGTAAATGTGTTTGTATTCAGGAGATCTTGCTAGGGTTTCTTTTAGGTTATAATTTAACCATGGCTTTGGACGGGGGGGGGCTTTGTTTGTGTATGATAGTATTCACTACAACTGATTTTACTTTTATTTCTCCTGCTTCAAATCTCCTTCCATTCTCTTCTTTTCCTTATTCTGAAACATTAGAATAGTGGAAGGACATGGTGCTGGGCACTCGCTTCTGATACCAGGGCAAAAATCAGTGTAAAGTTTGCATCCGGCTTGTAGAGACGCCTTTTATCTGATTAAAGACATTGTCTCCAGCTCACTCAAGGTTTTCCTAAATGAACATTGCGTTTTATGAAAACCCTCTTCTGCATCATTCAAGGAGACCCTAAGCTGCCTCTCTCTCTCTCTCTCTCTCTCTCTCTCTCTCTCTGAGTAAAAGGTGGAGCACTTTGGGTGATTTCCAAGTACTCATACATTCTTGGTCAGAACTCCATGTTGGGATACACTGCACTTTCCAAGAATTCCTGAACCCAACTTGCTCTGCTTGGAAGTTTTCCCCTCTAGTCCTTGTCCCCATTTATGTTCAGTTTTGAAATTTTATTTGTAGGAAGAGTTTAATTGGTAGAGGTAGATTTTTAAAGAAGGATTTCTTTATTCGCTTATTTGAAAGGCAGAGTGATGACAAGAAGCGGGGTGGGGCAGGTCTTTCATCTGCTGGTTCACCCTTCCACATCCACCCACCCTTCTCCCAGAGGCTGGTGATAATTAAGGCTGAGCAAGGCCAAGGTTAGGAGCTTGGATTCAATCTGGATCGTCTTGTGGTAGAGACCCACACGTTTGCTTTCCAGGGAACTTGATCAGGGAGCTGGATTGGAAGGAGAGCAGCCAGGACTAGTCCTCCAAGAGGGCATGCTGGCATCATAAGCAGATGCTAATCCACTGCTGGTCTCCTAGTTTGTTTTTCTTTTTATGACTTATTTTCATTTCAATTTGACAAATTGAGAAATAGCAGGAAAGGGACAGAGGCAGAGATCTCTCATCGGCTGGTCCACACCCTGGTGGCGACATGCAGGCATGCAAGACCCTTTCTGCATTTTTAATGTAGCTCTAATCATCCTTATTTGTAATATTTCCCACACTTTTATCTCATCAAGTTTTAGCAAGGATTTTTCTTAAAATTCTCTCATTTTTTGTCAGTCCTATCTATAGAGTTTTACATTTCAAATAAAGTTCCTTGTCTAGATTTAATTTTTCTTGTTTTAAAATTTTATTATTATTATTATTATTTTCCTGATACAGTTTTGTAGGTATAGGATTTCCCGTCATTTTCTCTATATTGTCACAGTAGTATATTTCCTTAGTAATAATTACAAAATTAACCTTCTGCTATATAAGTGTTTCATGGCATTGTAGATATGGGCAGAGGTAGAACATCTAGTACCATACTGTCAAGGTATTTTTAACTATTTCATTGGGAATCCTCCTTTTATTTAGAGTAGAAACACATAATGCAACATATTTTCACTTCCCCCATTATACAGTTCATCTGTGAGAATAATGTATATACACTTGATTACCTGTATATGTATTTCTCTCATATTCTGCATGAAGGTTATCATATATCAGAGAAGATATGATATTCATTCTGTTGGGACTGGTTTATTCCACTGCATGTAATGGTCTCTACTTGGAACCTTTTTGTTGCAAATAGTAGGATTTTATTCTTTTTATGGCTGCGTAGTATTCCACAAACTAGATGTAACACAGTTTCTTCATCCAGTCATCTGGTGTCGCTGTCCCGCAGCGACGGACTTGGTGCACGGAGCCGATAATAACACGCGTGGACCCTGACTGATGGTCAAAGCCGAAGTTTATTAGGGGCATCAGACTTTATACTCTGAGAGTCCATCTGGGGTAGGGGAGAAAGTATCGAGCTCATAAACAAAACCATCAACTGTTTTCGCACTCTAGATTGGAATTCCTATTGTCTTTACATCGCGCTAGGTGTTCTCATTTGCATGCTGTTTACTCGACCCGTGGGAACTATCTCCCAACAGGTATGCAAAGATAGCCATTTGGTTGTTTCCATGCAAATACTGCCCAATGAATGCAAACCTGTGCTCGCTGGCCTTCCAGGCTCACAATGTCCTCCTACAATCTGGTGCTGGGCATCTGGGTTGTTTCCATGTCTTCACTACTGTGAATTGTGCTGTTGTAAATATAGAGTGGTAGGTTGTTTCCTTGTATGCAGATTCCATCTCATTTAGATCTATTTCATGAGGTGGGATAACTGGGTCATCTGGCAGGTCAGTTCTCAGCTGTCTGAGCATGCTCCCTACTGACTTCCATAGGAGCTGCACTCGCCTACAGTCGCACCGACAGTGGAGTAGGGTACCTTTCCCCTCCACGTCTTCACCAGCAGTTATTGCTCATTGGTTTCTGTGTGTAGACCATTCTCATTGAAGACTTAAAATTGGGTCCATCTTGATAGAGTTCACGTCTCTGGGAAATTCTCTGCACTGTGCTTTTGGGGGCTGTACTCCTTGCACTATTTGGGGGCCTGTGTCACTCTGACTCCTGGAAACAAGTAGACGTGCTTTTGTTGTTTATTTGTCCTTCCATGGGTGTCTCAGGTGATTTCTGCTTGACTGTTCGACGATCCGTATGAAACCCTTGACTAGGGGCTGCAGAGGGCATCCTCGCTGTCCGGAGGGGATGCTTTTTGTCCTTCCGTGGACAGTTGCAGGATATAGATCACAGCCTTTCCATCAGGAGTTGAGCTCCTGATCAGGCTGGTCCGCTGCTGATATTGCTTTAATAGGAAACATCTGAGCTTGTTTCTCTCCACTGCCCAATTCTAGCATCTTGATCCCGTGTTTCCTGAGATGCCTTGGTAGGCCTGAACTCCAAGCTCTTTCTTCTCGGTCACTGGAGTTGGCTAGATCATCTCTCCATCTTTTCTGCTGCTCAGTCGCTGCCTTCTGATCAGCTTCTTGTGCAAATGTTTCAAGGCAGGGGATCAGCACACAGTTCTTTGGACTGTGAGTTTGTTTCTCTCCAGGATCTCGGTTAGTCTGAGTGCTCTTGGCAGATCATTTGGAATCCAGATTTTTGTAGTCATTCTTGGGAGGGACATGGACCTGATTAAGCCAGCTCATCATGGGTGGAAGTAGAAGTTCACCATGACCTGTACTTTGAGGGTGTTAGCACGTGAGTGGGTCTAACATAGGGAGGTCTTCCTTTGTGTGTTGGGACTGATCCAACCAGTATATTTTGGAACCACTATTTCTGCCTGGCAGTTGGTCAGGATCTAGAAGCTTTGATGAAAGATGACGACTGTCATTCGTCCGTGACTTGTCTGCTGTCTTTTCCAGGATTTTGTGTCATGCATAGAGAACTACAGAAGACAAGGACAGGAGCTCTATGCATCTTTATACAAAGATCACGTACAGGTAAGAAACAATGCGCCTGCAAAATAACCATTGATGTAAGTAACATTATCTGCATTGGAATCTACCTTGCGCCTGAACAAAGGAACTGGGAAAGTCTTTGAAATGAGATGTAGATGATACTTGTAGGTGTGTGGCCCAAGACAGTCCTTGCTCATCAGTGACTCAGTTACTTCTGGCATGGCCTGTGCCATGGACTTAGGACTCGGAGAATCAGTGCTGGGAGCCCAGAGTGCCCTGGATTCTGGTAGGTGCTGTCAGCACAATAGCGAACATATATATAGGTATGGGTCTTACATTCAGACAGGTTCCCTGCAAAGACAAAACAGAGCTTACATAACTTCACGAGGAAGTAGATGACCATAAAACGTAATGGCCACTAGACCAGGACAGATTAGAACAGAGACGGCACCAGGGGGCCAAGGAGGCAGCCTTTGGAGCTGAGGTCTGATGAGGGAGGATTAAGAGTTGAAAAAATCTGGGAATGAGTGATCCTTGTAGCCTACAAGTGAGCATGTGTGCAGGTGCTGGGGACAGGATGTCTTCAGTTGACTGGAAGTAGTGCCAGGAAGGAGCTGGGCTGGAAGGGAGCAAGAAAAAGACAAAGCAGGAGACAGAGTAGATGGGGCTGGTGCTGTGTTGGCACTTCTGCCTTTGATCCCAAGTCTGATGAGTTGCCACTGAGAAGGACTGGGTGTTTAAAGCATCTCCCCATGGCTGGTATTTCCTACAGTCCAGGCAACAGATTCTCAAGTCCATCAGAACCGGACATGAATGCCAGGGCTGCCCTCTCCCTGTATTCTGGACTTCTGGGTCCCCACCTTTGAGCCAAGGCAACGCTTCCTAGCAGTGAAGACAGAAGAGCCAGTGTGAGGCACCTTTCCTGGAGCAACACAGAACAGGTGCAATCCAGGTGTGGTGCTGATATATCAAGGAGAGATTTTGTAGTTGACAGAACTGTTCCTCAACTGTCAAAGCAATTATGGCTTCTTCATTGTATTGTTCTCTGACCCGCTGGTCCGTTCCCAAGCCTGTGAGAAGCACAAAAAATCAGAGATGCTGCTGATGCTACTCAGGCTCAGAGGTACTTAGAAGAGGGAACCCCCAGAACCCAAAAGAAAACAGAGTGATGAGGCTGGCACTGCGATGTTCCCCGTAGGAAGGGAGGGACCATTTGTGTGTCTTCAGTGAGGCAAGGAGGCAGGAGGGATGATATGGTGCCCAAGTTGTTCATCAGCTGAGTTCAAGGCACCTGCTCCAGTTCCCTCCATGCAGGCTCCTCTGGAGGTCTGTAACATATCCCCAGGATCAGGAGTTCCTGAGATGTGCAGTCTGCACTGCCCCAATCTACAATCTAAAACAGCTTCGCAGGTGCCCTTGGCCACCGTGTAAGGGATTAGCACGCCTGCCTGCTGGAGTGTGTCACAACACAAGCTGGTCATGCAAAGATTCTTAGTTTGGATAAAGGGTTCACCCCAGGTGCTGGTTCTACTTCTGCAAATCCAACTGCACAGTGCAAGGGAGCAGGATGCCTTGCTGGAAGACCTGGGTGTTGCCTGGGTCTCATAGATGGACACCTGTACCAATGCCGACATCACAAGGAGCCCCTGCTGTTAGCTGGTGCTAGTGATGTGGCCAGTAGATCCAGTGACCGTAAGATAAATTATTAAAGATTATATCCTCATCCGACTCGTACCAGGTCATGGCAGAGGATGGTGTTGATCTGAACTTGTGACTCAGGTTTAGTCAAGGACATGACCTTTTTCCGGTCCTAGGATTGGAAGAGCCTGGGAGATCTGGTGCAGGATGAGAGAGACCAGCTCTGTGGTACCCACTCTGTTTCTGTTGAACCTGTTAAAACGCAGGTTCGCGTTTTGAGGCACAGGATCTCGGCATGGGCTCCAAGGCCAGCAGGGAAGGATCCAGCCACAGGGAACAACATTACACCAGTCAGGTTCATGATCAATAGAAGGGCCTGACTCAGGTCCAGGGTGCACTTGAGGAAGCTGGGCAGAGCTTTGCCATCAATCGAGGTGTTTTTGAGAAAGATCAGTGTTTTTTGAGGCCGATCCATGAGGACGTTGTTCAAGTGTTTAAATATTTAAGACAGAATGGGTGATTTCAAAGAAGGCAGACAGTAGTTCCTGTCTGATGAAGATAATGGGGTCTGGAGCATTCACCCCTCATTTTCAAGAGGGAGTGCATTTTCCCTCCACTTCCAGGAAAGTCAAGTCCGAACAGCACACATACACCAGGCTTGCAAAATCCGCCCCAATTTTCCAAGGACAGTTTCTCCTGGTGCACCCAAGGAGACCCTCCCCAGAGGGGGTCCCTGTCCATGGGGCAGGTGGGGGGACATCCACGGAAAGCCACATGAACCTTCGCCAACTTGACCCTTTACCCGGAACCAAGAAGTCATTGGAGGTGTCACAGAGCAAAAGGCCTGACATGAGTGAGTCTCCCAGCAGGGACGCCCAGCATTGTATCCACAGCAGGTCAGGCAGTCTGGTTCCTAACCCACCAGATCTCTCTTCACTCCTGTAGTCCTGGCCAAAAGTGCTGTCTGCCGCAACCTGCTCAGAACCCTTCTCCGCCCCATCTTTGCTTTATCCACAGCCTGTTCATCCCATGCTCTGGTTCCAGAGGCTTCTGCCCAATTAGACACATAGACCCTCCTGTCCTTTGTCCTTCATTTTTGAAAGGTAGAGAGACAGAGACAGATGAAGAGATCCGCTCTCCACGAGCTCACTACGCTCCCCCTCCCCCAATGCTAGCACCTGCTGGGATGTGGCCACGCAAAAACAAGAGCCAGGAACTCCATCCGGGTCTGCCCAGTGGGTGACAGGGACCCAAAGACTTTGAGTCACCCCCTTGCTGCCTGCTTAGGTGTGCAGTAACAGAAGGCTGGACTTGGAAGCAGGGCAAGGCCTTGAACTCTGGCACCGTGGTGTGGGACATGGTTATCCCAAGTTGCAGCGGCTGTCCTTTGTGGTTTTGAGTGGAACAGGGACCCTACACTACACAGACCCATGGTTTCCTAGAACTACCTGTGCATCTCAGGGAAACTTCCTCTCCTTGCCTCTCAAACAGTAGAAATTTTAAGTTAAAAAAAAAAATTGAGATAATCCACCAGTGAATGGCAAAGACTGTCCCCATTCCCTATCTGTGTTTTTGTGGCAATGCCACTGACAAGTTCTGAAAGGCCATCCGGAAGAGCCCAGATCCTTGGAGCCCAGCCCTGCTGGCCTTGGAAGTCCCGCCTGCAGGTGGAGGATTCCAGCTTTCCAGTTGACTTGGAGGCAAAATCCAATCTTGACCACCTGCTGGCCTTGGAAGAACCCCGATTTTTTTCTCTGAAGACTGATGGTCTCTTGGGGGTGCTGAGAAGTGCTGGCTTGTGGGAAGCGGCAATGGGGTCAACATGGGCTCATGCCCAGACACAGGTCTCCTTTCTAGTTCAGTCTGTGAGCCCTACGTTTATCATCATTAGCGATGTCACCTTTCTACCTTCTGAAACATTTAGGGCTAAAACTATGAACTAAATAACTGCCAAAATTCACCAGGTTAGACAAAGTGAATCAGGACATATCTTTGAAAGTTTATGGGCAAAAGCTTCAGTGTGGCCTGCAAGCGGAGTTTAGGGCAAGGATCTGCTTTCCAGAAGATTCCAGGTCTCTCCAGCTGAAGACCTCACCCATCCACCGCAAGGGTTTCCTAGACACTAGGTTGGATGTTTGAGCATCTGTGAACATTCCAGAATCCTTGAACAATCCAGAATCGTTAAGACATCAGGATGGAGATGGCCTGCAGGCACCTGCCAAGCCAGGTCTGTCATTTGATAGTTAGAGAATGTGAGGTCAGGAGACAGGGATGATAAACAGAAGCCAACCAGCTGTTGGCAGGGCTGCTAATTCCCTGTCTGCCCCCAGTGCAGGTGGCTGGGCCAGGTGCACTCAGCTAGAGTTTTGAAGAAAAGGAGCTGGGTGAAATTGCAGGTTCATTTAGAGAGCAAATGATGAGCTTCGAACCTTCCCAACCTGTAACCACCCACATGGCAACTGGAGTCCTATGACCCTGGAGGCCTGCACTTTTTCCCACTCCTAAGCAGGACTCATTTGATGATCTCCAAGCTGCAAAAAAAAAAAGCCTCCTCCTGCTGCTGGCATGAGGGAATCGTCTGGGCTGTGTCCACTCCACACCCAGAGAGTGCCCAGGCTCTGCCTCTTACCCCGTGCAGGTGAGGGAGCAAGGCCTATGAAGGGAATGTCCAGGAGTGACTCTATGTTTCCGTTCCCCAGAGGTGGCAGTGTGACAACATCAAGGCCGCCAAGGCCTGGGCCCGGATCCAGGAACAACTCTTTGGGGAGCTGGGCTTGTGGGGTCAGGCGACAGAAAGCCTCGCCTGCTCCCGCTGGGAACTGGACTGGAGAGAAGGACCAGCTCGTATGAGGAAGCGCATCAGAAGCTTGTCTCCGTGGGAGGGTCCAAGTCTTGGAAGACAGCAGGTAGGAGCCGGAGGCATGAATAGCAATGGTGTGAGGTGGAACTGCATGGGAATGTGACTTCGGAGCTTCCCCATTATGGCCTTCCTCAAGTGTGTGTGCAGCTAAATGCAGGAGGATCCCATTATTTATTTCTGATGCCAATCAGCAGAAGGAGTTGCTAACCTTTCCAGGAACATCACAGAAGGGCTCTGGTTAACTGTAACCTGAATGTGTGGCTAGACATACAAGTGAATGAAAGGTTGTACAGTTTATGTAAACACTGCTGCCCTGCAATCCACAAAAGCCCCAGCGAGTGGTGTAACCTGGGAGGGTGGGAGGCAGTGTTTGAAAAGAGCCAGATGACAAGCCCTGTCGGTTTGTGCCAAGTTCTCACACTGCCACTGGCCTTCTTGCATGGGCAAATGCCGTGGCACCCAGCTACTCCTGCCGGCTCAAAGCCAGGAACTCAGTCTAGACAACATGCCAGCTGTCTTGGCTGCCAGACCGTGTGACAGTGTCCTGTAATGAGGCTTGAACGATGTCATCAAACTCACTTCTTTTGTTTTGGGTTCATTTAGTTGTGGGTCTAGATTCAAAATATATTGGAAGGAAGAATGTTGGGCACTCACGGCTGCATTCATCCCACTTGCAACCGCTTCTAAAGCCTAATGAAAAAATGACATTTGGTTTGTTCAGTAGACCCTTGCATGTTTTCCACATTGGCAGTAAACATGACAGGCATACAGTATTGGAGGAGGGAAAGCAGATAGCCGCTCGCTGTGCCGGAGACACAGCCAAACCCGCGCTCTGCTCTCCCAGGCTGTCTAGCTCCTGAACTTTTGCCCATGGCCCGTGCAGGTGGCCCCCAGACAGATGTGCGATTGACTCTAATCCCATCTTGGCGGCATCTGTGGTAATTACCGTCAGTCCTCCTTAATGGAAGCTTGTGGGTTTTCTCCCCTTTGACTCGGGAACATTCGTACTTGCATTTTCTTGTACTCCTATAGGAGCTAGCCTTCCCTTCCCTTGCACCGGGGTCTTGGGTGGTCTGAGGAGTTGCACGTGCACCTGTCAAGTTTGTGAACCTGCAGGACTGGGGGTGTGGACATGCGTGTCACATCTGGGATTTAATGTCTCTTTTCTCTGATCGTCTTTCAGGGGAGCCTTATGAAAAAGGACAGCATTTCTCAAACGCACGCTGGAAACCACGGTATTTAGTGGATCTATTTTCCCTTTAATAATTAAGCCAATGATTCATTGTGATTCTTGTGGCATTAAGTGTATTAAACTCAGGCTTTGGAAGAGTCAGATGCTGCAAGGCTAAAGCAGACAGAGTGAGTCCCCCCCCGTTACTGGGCTCCCAAGAGTGCAGGGTGGCCTCTTCCAGACCCAGATTCCGGTGCGGGGAGAGTTTTGCACCCAGATAGGGGCAATCGGAGTTCTTTCTTTGTCAATTTGCTAGCTCAGGGAGACCGTGCAAAGTACTCAACTGCATGTTACACAGTGAGTGAGTCCAGCACACAGAAGGACAATAAACTGACCTCGAATAAAAAGAGATGGAAAGGGTCTTTGGCGCCTTTTACACAGAGCTCCCCGCTTTCTGAAAAGGACAGAACTGTCATCACTTTCATCTTCCAGATTTAAGGGAAATGGTGAGGGGCTCATATTTGGTACCAGTGCTTCCTGTTTGTTTGAGCTAATTTTTGAAAACAAAAAAAAAAATTCAAGGGTTATTTTCAAAGGACATTGTGGCATGAATATATCCCAATTCATGCATACACACACACACACACACACACACACACACACACACAATCTTCCAAACTGTGTGTGTTCCCCAAAGACTCCGACTTCCAGTTGGAGCCCATCCTACTCCAAGAGTTCTGTTGTCCCTCAGTTGCAGCCAGAGCTGTCTCCCCTGCGTGACCACATCAGTCCCTCGGCACAAGCGGTGGGCGCTCTGGCTAAGTGACCCCTGTGTCCACTTCAGTTCTGGAGCCTTGCAGTTCCTCTCAGTGAGTGAGGGACAGGCATGGCCTTGCTCGTGATGTCCAGCGGCTCAGGTCAAGCCCTGTGTCCCTCTGTTGCCACCACAGATGAACTGACCCCACAGGAGCCTGAGAGCGAGCCACATGAGGAAGCCGTGGACTGCACCCAGCTGACCTTCTTCCCCGCCTTACACGAGAGCCTGCATTCGGAAGACTTCCTGGAGCTGTGTCGGGAAAGACAAGTTATCTTGCAAGAGCTTGCTGCTGGAGAAAAGGTACTGCAAACCGTGGTGGCTGCTCTGTGAGGCATCAGACGGGAGAGCCAAGCTCCTTCCCCCACACGCTATAGGAATCGGCAAAAGGAACTGACCCCTCCAGTCGCAGGCACAGGGAGAAGGGGGTGCAAATGCAAACAGCCAGGAGGAGGAGGAGGGGGCGAGGTGGGGCTGGCAGCATTGCAGGGACTTCACACACCTGGCAGCTCTGCAGGCTGGTCTGGCCCAGGTGGGTGAGAGTGAGTCTCAACTGCACTGTCAGTCAACTGAGACCTACTGGTGAGCAGTGGGCACTTCCGAGAGCCTGGGCTGGGTGTGCACAGGGCTAAGAGGGAAACCTGACTTCAAGGCCAACCTGGGTGTTCCTGCTACCGACTGCGTCAGACTCAGTGCTGTGTCCAGTGGCTACAGGCACAGCCTGAGCAGCTCTGGGCCCTGGCCCGTTGTAGCCTGCAGTTGCCCTTGACACTTGTCCTGGGTCCAGCCAAGGTCCACTGGGGAGAACTCCCCTAATCCTGAGACAGCATGGAACATGGAGGAGGCTGCTCTTCCCTCTGGTGACTTTTACTTAAGCTTTAGCCTGTCCCAGCCTCTGTCCCCACGCAGCAGGGAGCTGTCAGAAATGCAACACAACAGCAGGGTTCCCCAGCCCCTGAAAGCAGCAGTGTGTGAGGCCCAGCAGGAGGTGATGAGGCAGGATGGAGCAGGAGCTGTCCTGACTCTGCTTAGTGCCTGGCATCTTGAACCTGCCAGGAGGGAGCCACTCTCTCCCTGGAACCTCAAGGGATTGGGCTAGTGAAAAGGCAAAGTGTGTTTTTGCAGCACAGGTTGGGTTGTGAAAAGGGCCAAGGCTTGCTGAACCAGTTTCAGCAGACAGGTCTGCCTCCTGGACAAGCAGATCAGGTGCCCCAGGGAGGGACCTTGGGCAGAACCAGGTACTGCCCTGGCTCCTTGCTAGCGCTGCCTGCACCACATACACAGACCAGTCGCTCAGGGGAAATCACACAACCATTCCTGGGCCCTGTAAAGGTCTAACTCCTCTCCTTGCCAGATTAGATGCTCCTGCTCTGATGGCCTTTGAGAGACACACAGCCCAGGAGACCACAAGACATAATTTCCTTCCAGGTCTCAGGGTGGTCTGTCTCTGGTGAAGGCCTGTGGAGCTACCGGTATCTCCCGCTCACTTACGTGTGTATACACACACACACACCACACACACACACACACACACATCCCTAGGGAGGCAGAAGCTGGCAGTGCTGGAGCACCAGCGAAAGCATCACTTAATCCACTGATTTCCGGAAAGCACAGGCTGTGATTGCCTCAGGCGCTACCTGGGATGGTAATTATTCAATCACTCTGCACCGTGTGTGTGTGTGTGTGTGTGTGTGTGTGTGTGTGTGTGTGTGTGTGTGTGTGTGTGTGTGTGTGTGTGTGTGTGTGTGTGACTGCTGAGTGACTGCCAGAACTCAGCGCATTTCTCCACATGCAATTCAGTGTGACACGAGGAGAGCTTGGTACCATGCAGGCTCATTGCTGGCCCGTGTCAGTCTCTGAGTGGCTAGGGACAGTCTGTAGGAACCTTCTGTGTAGCTTCCAGATCCAGACCAGGGAGTAATGTGATGGAGCCTTTTTATTTATTTATTTATTTATTTATTTATTTATTTTGCTGTTATTCCTTTAGATGACATGAAAACTCAGGTGTCTGATTTTTCTTCCCTCTTACACACTTATCTTGAGATGTAAGTTTGACCCTGGAAGAAATGACTGGCTAGGAGGGAACAGATCCCACTGTGGACGGCAGAGAGCTGTGTCTCCCCCACCAGTTTTTTCCTGGACATTTTCACTGAGGCTGTTTGCACCAAAAACAAAGGCAGGCAGGGAGAGCAGCCTGTCTGAGCCGTAACCTCTTTTCTGGAGGACTCACCACCGCACTGTGACACACAGACCTGCAAGTGTCATTTCTGCCCAAGACCATCTGGACCTTCCTTGAGTGCACACTCAGCCAGTGCGTCAGTGGAGTTCACTTCCATGCGTTCAAACCGCAGCCAGGCAAAAATGTTTGAAACAGAGGTGCACCTGCACTGAACATGTTCAGACTTTCATTCCCATCATTCCCTTCATGAGATCCTAAATATTACAGTGCAACGGCTGTGGTCACCATGGTTTTTTTTTTTAAGATTTATTTTATTTTTATTGGAAAGGCGGATATACAGAGAGGAGAGACAGAGAGGAAGGTCTTCCGTCCGATGATTCACTCCCCAAGTGAGCGCAACGGCCGATGCTATGCTGATCCGAAGCCAGGAGCCTCTTCCGGATATCCCACGCAGGTGCAGGGTCCCAAGGCTTTGGGCTGTCCTCGACTGCTTTCCCAGGCTACAGGCAGGGAGCTGGATGGGAAGTGGAGCTGCCGGGATTAGAACCGGCGCCCATATGAGATCCCGGGCGTGCAAGGTGAGGACCTTAACCACTTGCGCCATCACGCCGGGCCCAGTTACCATGTTTAAATGTGTTGAGGATGGCAAGTGACGTGGGGACAGTCCGACATATATGGGAGGATGTAATTGCCTTGCAGACTTACTTTGTCACATCAAGGAATTAAGTATCCTTGCCTTGTGCTGTTGTCCGGACTCCTGGCACCAATCCCACAAGGACACCTGGGGGTGAATGCCCTGTGTACATGAGGACATTCCTGAGCAGGCCTTGAAACTTCTCTGGGCTGGCCTCCCTTCCCTGGGACATGCACACACAAGCACACCCACACATGCACACACGCGCAATACACACCACGTACCCCTGAGTCTGATTCTGACCTCCAGCACTCTATAATCTCCAAGTGATTCAAGACTCGCCTTGGCATGTCCATGTTGTGCTCAACACTGGGCTCTCCCCTCTTTTTGGTAATTTTCTTAGATAGGTATTTTCCAAAGTTTATTTATTTGACAGGCAGACATAAAGCAAGAGCAAGGGGGTTCCCATACTTTGGTTGACAGGGCCCACAGTGGTCAGGACTGGACCAAACAAAAGCCAGAGACTTAGTTCAGGCACCCCATAGGGATGCAGCTACATTTGCCATCACAGCTGCCTCCTGGGATCTGCCCTTGCAGGAAGCTGGGGTCAGGGGCCCGAGATGGGTGGTGGACCCAGGCACGCCCATGTATGATGCAGGCATCTTCAACAGTGTGTCAGTCACTGGTACAGACAGCCACCTCTGTTCCCAGCCTCAGCATCAACTCTTCTCTTTGCCACCCCTCCATCCAGTGTGGTACCCCACCTGTGCTGCCTGAACCCCTGGACCTCTGCCTTGTATGTTGTGCTGGGAGAGTGGTATCTCTCTTTCTTCTCCCAGTTAGGCAATGAACAGTTAGGAATGTCTTATTTCCATCTTTACTGATGGCTTGTGGGACACATGATACATATTGGATGTAAATGAATGAATGAACAGGTGCGTATAGCAATGTGCTTCCATCACCTGGAACCTTATTTTCTCAGCTAAAGGCCCCATGTCAGTTTCTGTGTCTGGGCCTTGGCTGAGCTGCATCAGAATTTCCTGAGCTGCTCCCCAAAATGCAGATTCCAGGGCCCCCTCTGAGCGTGTTGGATCAAAACAGCTGAGGGAACATGATTTTTTTTTTTCCAAACTACCCAGATGATCCTCATATATGCTGTGTCTTGAGTAATTGTCCGAGACCCTCAGGTCCAAGTTTCTGAGTATTTCCAACTGGCTGGAAAGGTGCTCCAATCTCCATCAGATTGTGAGTGAACACACCTCACGGCAGGCACTGTGAGCTAGCTGAACCGTCTTCAGAAAAGGCACCACGTCTGGTCTTCAGTTGGTGCAGCTGAGCAAGGGCAGAGACATGACCGTTTGCAATGAACGCCCTGTCTGTATGTGCGCAGACAGGCGGCAGGGGGCGTCCCTGCTCCTTGTCTCAACCCGTGAGGCTGCAGCTGGGGAAAGAAACCGTGCATTCCACTCCGTGCACTTTTGCCAAACGTGGATGAGAACATGGCATTGTTCTGGTAGCTGTTCCCTTTGATGACGCTAAGTGATTGCCCTACCTAACACATGGCCAACGTAGAAGACATAGAGACCAGGGTTCATGTGTAGCCAACATAGATGCGGTTTTTATCACTCCTCTGTTTCTGAATACTTAACTTTCAGCACATTAGAATTGATTGGAAAGATTTTTTAAAACGCACAGAAAAAAAAGTGCAGAATTTTTTTTGGCGGGGGGGGTCATGATTTCCTAGCCAATACAGCATACATATATTTATATGGCCTTTGCATTGTTTTCATGCGTTCTAAGTAATCTAGAGAAAATTTACACTTGATCTTAGCCCAGAGGCTGAAAAAGCGGTCAGGGATCATTTAAAGTATGAGAGGATGTGTGTAGTTTAGAACGGAAGTTCTATTCCAGTGGACAGTAAGGACTTGGGCACCCACGGATTCTGGGCATCCTTGGGGTGGGGAGGGGCATCCTAGAACCAATCCCACATGGATACCGAGGGAAGACTGTCCTTATTCCACAGGCCGAGAGCAAGAGAAGGGATTGAGACCACAGGCGAGCAGGAGAGTGCAAAGGGGGCAGACAGTGAGTGTGGGCACAGCTAGGAGTGTGAGCACCAGCTAGGCAAACTCATCACGCACAATCGTGACCAAGTACACGCATGAGCAGTTCTGCAGCAGCGTCCGCTCATCCCCAGTTTTGCCTCTAACCCACGTGTTCCAGAACACCTGTTGGCAATGGAATCAAACGATAAGTTTATCTTAAAAACAATAGCAACAACATTAGGACCCATGCAGTTTTCCACAATATACTTTCCGTAAGCTATCATAGAAATCAGGAGTAGCACTCAGCTGCAGACTAGCTGTGCTAAAGAGGACCCCCGATAGCGTGTTCTTGACCTTCTCCCCAGGTGCCCCCTGGGGCCGGGCTTCAGGAAAATGTCCCAGCAAATCATTGCCCCACCAGCTTTAGCTCCAGAGACTTTGGGAGTTTCCAGTCTGTTGGTCATCACGCACAGGGTAAGATGTGGCCCTCTGCTGTTACCCACCTACCAGGAGCCACGATCTCTTGTCTCTTGTCTCTTATTTTTTTAAAAAAAATTCTACTCGAGAAGCACAAAATTTTCCCCCTCCTGGAAAAGCGATCGGTCGGCTCGTGGCCCCAGAGCTGTCTCCATGGTGAGCTCACTGAGGCAGAGGCCCTCTGGGCGTGCCTTTAAATGGAAGAGCAGGTAATAGCTTCTTTCTCCAGTTTTTAAAACACCGTTTCTTTCCCAGCAGAATCAGTGCTCCAGCTATCAACTCCAGCTCTTGGCAGATGTTTTTCTTGTGGCTGGCTTGATTCTGGTTCTCATCTGAGAACCCTTGAAGGTCAACAAGCCACTGGATCAAGAGTGTGAGCTCTGAGACCCACCGTGGGTTGGGATGGGGACCTGGTGTTGGAGGGTGGGATTGAGGAAGAGGCTTCAGAGCCCGTGGGGTGGGGCTAGTCAGCAGCTGCACATCTCACCATGAACTTGACGGTGCAGTTTTCTCTGTACAAAGGTACAGTCGGAGACAAATTTAAATGGTCTGACATATCCCTCTGACAGCGGATGGGGGTGTAAATGGGAGCCACCTGTAGAGGGCAGTGTGTGGCCAGAGTGATCAGCAACTACAACATGCACACCTTTGGTTGGAATGTTTCCTGCAGTGTTCTGGATGCCGTATGTGCAGGGCTGGTTACTGCGGCGTGGAGTGTAATGACCAAGCATGTGAAACACCCCCAGAGTCAAGAGCAGGCTGGGCAGGTAGACCGTACATCTAGGCCGAAATCTACAACTATCAGAGAGTCATTCTAGGAGCAGTTCCCACCACTCTCCATCTTCTTGCTTGCATCCACCTGCTTCTCTCCCTCCCCACACTGGCCACCCCATCCAAGACCACCACCCTTTCACAGACCTCTATAGCATGACACCCTCCTTCCCTCATTTTGACTCTTTGCCATCTATTCGAGTAGCAGTCAGCATTGTATTTCAGAAGTGAGCCTCTCTGTGGTTTTTATTGTAGCCAAGGGGACGGGTGGAGGGGAGCCAGTGATCTCCCTGAGGTATCTCATGTCCCCCGTGCTCAGGGCACTCTTGCCTTCCAGCTTCTGCTTGGCTGTAAGGCCTCTATTCTGCTTCTGATCCTTGGCTTGGAACCTAACCTTGCCTTCCCCTCAACTATCTTCTTCAGACTTTCCCTTGGGAGACTCATCTCTGTCCCTCAAGTCTCAGGTTCCGTGAAAGTGTCTGTCCTTTCCAAGGTTCTGTGCCTTGTCAGCGTCCCCTGCTTTTTCCCTCTTTGCGTATAATGCCTTGGTTTGTGCATTGATATGTATGTTTGTTATCCATATCTTCCCATTGGATTTTAAGCCTTGTGGGGGTAGGGTACTTGTTTATCTTGTCCACCTTGTACCCCCAAAGCCTTGCCCTGAGCCTGGCATAGAATCCATCTCCATTTGAACGAATGGCTGAGAGCAGTCCACAATGGACTCAATGGCTCAGAAATTGGCTAGTGTAAAATAGGGGTTCCTGTGGCAGCCTCAGAGACGAGTGCTGAGGCTCTAGGCTGGTTCTTCCTTTCTAGACTATGGCTCAGCCCTGGTTTATGTTGGCTTGAGTCTATGTTGGTACAAGACTTTCAGCAAATGTCAGGTGTTCAAGTGTCACCACATTTGTTCCCATAGGTGAGCAGGGGAACTCAACTTGAATCTCAGGCTAAATATCCTCATCCCTTTTGAGTTACTGAAGCAAAAAAAAAAAAAAAAAAAAAATCCCTGGCACTGGACAACACATAAAGAAAAGAGGTTGAGTTATCTAGCTCACAATGTGGGTAAAGTCTTAGCAACTTGAAGCAGAATCTGGCTTATGGCAGGGGCCTGCAGCGGATCAGTCCCATGGTGTGCATGTGGTGCGTGTGTGTGTGTGTATGTGTGTGTGTGTAATAGAGAAAGAGAGAGAGAATCATGTGACAAGATGCAAGTGGGCGAGCCAACAAAACTATCCTTGTGTTGTTACAATCCATGCTGTGATCCCTGAGCCAGTCCTGCAGGAAGGGAACCCACTCCTTTTTAAAAAAGCATTTCACCATCTGAAGTGCTTGACCATCTCTCCTGAGCCCCATCTCCCACCACCACCTACCTGCCATTACATGGGAGAGCTAAGCCTCACCGAAAGTTCTGGAGAAGATAAGCCACATTCGAGCTGTTGCTCTAGGTGTTGGTCTCTGCTTCAATTCTTATTTCCTGGAATCTCTCATTTTTTCTTCCAGAAGTATTAGTTCTGCCTGGTATAACTGGAATGAGCACAGAATTACTCTGAGGCAAAGCCAGCCTTGTCCTTATTCTTGGTATCTTCACATTCCCTAACCATCAATTCTGTGTAAGGATCACCTGGTCCTTATATAACATACAGAGCTCTGGACCACACTGAAGTGGCCCAGCTTCCCAGAAAGCCAGCTGTGAGGCAGGGATGCACACGTGAGGAGTTTGTGGGCATGGGGGTCTTAGAGATAGGTAGCTGGAAGGGTGCATCTCTAAAGATGTCTTGACAATAGCCTCAGTGGACTTCCAGGCATCTAGGCCTGGAAGGTTCTTCAGAGCTACCTTGCTCTGAGATAAGGGCCTAAGCCTTATTTCCATATTGACTGTACTTGGTTTCCAGCTGCTACCGAGACAGGCATATAGCTTGGGCCGATTATTCTCTTCAGCACAGAAAACAGCTGGAGAAGGCACATTTCAGTCCAAGTGGGCAATATTGGAGCCTCCCCTGCTCACGCTTGCCCTGCACTTGTTGTGTTGGACAGGTCTGGCTACAAGTCCTGGCTTAGCCACTCGCCAGCTGGTGCTGGACAAACTCCTTCTCTGTCCCTGAGGTTCTGAGTGAATACTGCTCATTGTTCACTGTAGGGTGGCCTCTCTGTAGGGTGGAACTCTGCTTATGGTGGGAGTAACTTCATAGACTGAATACAGCACCCCCTAGCACCCTCCTGGCTTGGTGCAGTCAGTGGTGGCCTGCAGTAGACTGAGTAACTCATAGAATCCTGGGTACAGAAATGCCACATCAGCTGGAAAGAATGGCCCAGCTCAGGAGCAAGCAGCACTGGCACTGTCACAGGGCATTGTCTTCACCTCCATGGGCCCGGTAGGTGGCCTATCCCTGCCTCCCTATCTTCGGTGAGAACCAAGGGCACACTTCCTGGTGCACACAGCCTGACTCTGGCACTCTCCCCTTGCAGGTGAGCCAGAAGTTCTCCCTGGTGATCGTGCAGGGCCACCTGGTCTCCGAAGGAGTCTTGCTCTTTGGCCACCAGCACTTCTACATCTGCGAGAACTTCACCCTGTCTCCCACGGGCGATGTCTACTGCACCCGCCACTGCCTATCCAAGTGAGTGCTCTGCTGCTCCCAGTAGACTCTTCCTGAACCCTGGTTCCCCTCGCAGGCAAACCCTATGTGTCCCTCCCCTGCACCAGGTCCTTCCTCAAGGGTTGGGGGTACAACAGAACCAAGAGCTGAAGCAGAAAAACCTGCCCTCACAGGCCACCCGTGAATGTGACTCCCAAAGGTGATGTCAGGAGTGGCTGGCAGTGGAGAACTGGCCCTGTTTGTTTCCTTGGACCATTGGAACAGTACAGTTCAGTGCCATCAGCTTACCCCTCTGAACTCCCTGCACTTTGTGAGGCCAAGCGAGTGCAGTTGGCAGCCTGAGAGGGTTTTTGCACAAAGAGTTTCCAGCAAGATCTAGACCGTATGAGAATTCTTAGGCATCCACCGGCGGTGAGATGACCTAGTAGAATTGCTTGCATTGGGGGCTGCAGGAACTACCCGAGGAAGCAGGAAAAGGCAGGGTCTCCAAAGATAGGTAAAATTTAGATCAACATTTTCAATACCAGAGGTCTTTGGCAGTAAGCTCCAGGGTTCTTGTTTAGGATCAAGTGCGTGTGATCTCTTTGAGCTCTAGCCACTGTCACGGATCAGTGCCCTTGCGTTTATAACTGGCCGACCATGTTTGTACTGTGGCCTGAAGTTCAGTTGTGAAGCTGTGTGTTTTCATTCCGTTGTTGGCTCTTGAAGACTTTCAGACACGCTTGTCTTTAGGAAGAAGCAGGCTTGCCTTGTCTGGTAAGCCCCAAGGTTCCCAATACAATAAGAGAAATGAGCTGGGCCCGGCATTGTGGCCTAGCAGCTAAAGTCCTCACCTTGAACGCACCGGGATCCATATGGGCACTGGTTCTAATCCCAGCAGCTCCACTTCCCATCCAGCTCCCTGTTTGTGGCCTGGGAAAGCAGTCGAGGATGGCCCAAAACCTTGGGACCCTACACCCGTGTGGGATACCTGGAAGAAGTTCCTGGATCCTGGCTTCGGATCAGCATAGCATCGGCCATTGCGCTCACTTGGGGAGTGAATCATCGGATGGAAGATCTTCCTCTCTGTCTCCCCTCCTGTCTGTATATCTGACTTTCCAATAAAGCTTGTAGGAACATAAAACCCTGGGCCCTGCTACCATTGGGGTTTTAGTTCCGTGGGTCTGTGTAGTACCTGATAGTTTTCAGAATTTATTTATTTAGTTAATTGGATTTGATTCTAAAGGTGAAAAAACACTAGAGACAGACAGCCAAGATTGGAAGACAACGCCTCTCTACTGGTTCATTCCCCACAAATACCCACAGCAACCAGGGCTGGCCAAGGCCGAAGCTGAAAACCAGGAGTTCAATCCAAGTCCCCTATGTGAGTGACAGGGACCCCAATACGTAAGCTGCTCCCTGCTGCCTCCTAGGCACTCCTAAGCAAGAAGCTGAAACGGAGAGCAGAACTCTGACCTAAACTCAGACCCTCTGATGCGTGTGTCCCAAAGATCAGCTTAACCATCGCACCAGACACCTGCCCCAAGTGCCTAAGATTTAAAAAAAAATATTCTGTTTTATTTACTTATTTATTTACTTACTCACTTATTTGAATGACAGAGTTACAAAGTAGGGAAGAAAGAGCTAGAGAAGGAGGGCAGGGGAGAAAAGGGGGAAGGAAGAAAAAGAGAATCTGTTGGTTTACTCTCCCAATGGCCTCAATGTCTATGGCTAAACTAAGCTGAAACTAAGAACCGGGCTTCATTCAGGGACCCAAGCACTTGGGTCATCTGTTGCTTTTTTTTCTTTTTAAAGACTGATATATTTTCATTGGAAAGGCATATTCATGGAAAGAAGGAGAGACAGAGATTTTCCATGTGCTAGTTTACTCCCCAAGTGGCCACAATGGTCTGAACCAATCCAAAGCCAAGAGCCAGGAGCTTCTTCTGGATCTCCTATGTGGGTACAGGGTCCCAAGGCTTTGGGCCATCCTCCTCTCTTTCCCAAGCCACAAGCAAGAAGCTGGATTGGAAATGGAACAGTCAGGACATGAACCAGTGCACATATAGGATCCCAGTGCTTGAAGGTGCAGGATTAGCCAATTGAGCCATCATGCTGGGCCCATCCTTCTGTCTATTAGATGCATTTTCAGGAAACTGGATCAAAAGTGGAACAACTGGGACTGGAATGGGCACTCATATTGCTACACATAAGCTGCAGCTTAACCCATTGCACCACCACACTGTCCCTCCTCCCCACCGCAAGTGCCTGAGATTTTAGTAAGTTCCAAGTTCATGCTGATTCTGCTACTGGTATGGGACCACACTTCAAAAGCCACCGTTTTAAACTATTAACAAGGAATCCATGTCTTCCCTGGTGATAAATGAGAACTCTATCTCCCAGCTGTCCTAGCATTCCCAGCTTAGGTCAGAATGCAAGGATTGAAGGAATGTACAAGAGGAGATCTCAGTCCATCCTCCTGTGATGTAAATTCGCTTTAGAACGCTGGCATTTTTCTCTCCACTAATTTCCATCTTTTATTCATACTGCATGTTCACCGATCGCTGCGAGTCCTCTCCCTTTCCCAGGCAGAAGGAGCATAATTAATACTTGGCACACGCATCCCATCTTATTGCTCATGTTTTATTGATACCGATCGATATCGACGATGGGTCCACAGACTCGCCTTCCTGGGAGCGGATGAAAGCTTTCCACTCTATCTATACACATGATGTGCCCACGTGATGGCCGGCATCCTCCACTGCTTCACTCTACACCTCCAGCTTAGCTTCAGAGGGCTAGATAGCATCTTATTGATTGGGCAAATTGTATTTACGAGGTACAGCCAATCATGACCACATTGACTGTATTGGTATTTTGAGTGGAAGTCCAGTGGTGGGATTGTGTGCAAATTTTGGATTCAGAGTGACAACAGAGGCTTCCAAGGTCTGGGAGTGGGCTCTTTTGAAATTCAAGTTGAAGTAGAGTGAGAATGAGTTACCCACTTGGGAATCGCATGGATACTTTTAGTCATGATACCTCCGAGGAGTATTGGTTAGACAGTGCTTTCTCTCGCGGGGGAGAAGGGGGCTCGCGTATCACACCAAGACACTGGCACACCCCAGGATGCAGTTCTCCAGGCAGGCTCTTAGATCATGACGGATCAATGGGGACTAGGTCTTATTTTGACCATGGAGACTGAGGAAGACACATAAATAAGTCTGTTAAAAATAAAGTGAAGTCAACCCTGAAATGTTGCGCTAAAAGACTGCCATCAAATTGAGTACAGTTGAGCATTAGACCTTGAAAGAAGCTCCCTGATGTGCCATAAAAAAAATTCCAGATAAAACCAAAGAACACTGCCAATCCCCTTTCAGTGGACGTGTGTCCTTGGGAACTTCCCTCGGAAACAAGGTAGCCTTCTGAGGTTGGCTTGTGAGCTTCCTGGGGGGACTCCTGGAAAATGGGGTGGAGGCTCTATTCATTTCCTGACAGCTATCCCAATCTGGGTGGCTTCAACAAACCCTGAAACATACTGCTTTGCAATCCTGGATGCCAGAAACATGACAAGAGGGGAGGGACACACCTCTCCTGGATGTCCCAGGGCAGGCTTATCCCTCACCTCTTCCAGTCTCTGGTGTTTGTGGAGTGCCTGGTGATCCTCGCCTTGGAATTAGCACGTGGTACTCCCGCCATGTGGCGAACTCTTCCTGTGCTCCTATCTCTCTGTCCAGCCCCTCCTTTCATATATGAAAGCCCCATCATGCTGGATTTGGGGCTCCCCTGGTGACTTCATCTTGGCCTGAACCCTATTTCTAAAGGCAGTCATGTTCTGGGGTGGCATCAGTCCCAGCATCAGCATCTCCACCTGCAGGTGCCGTTCCACCCATGACACGAGGTCAAGCCTACAAGGTCCAGTGCGTAGTTCCTTTGCTGGGGACCCAAGCCATCCATCTGAGCCTCTGTCCTAAGTTATTAAAACAAGGAACTTCTTCCACATCAGTGTTACATTCAACAAACATTTATCCAAAAGTCTGTCTTGTCTCGGGCCCCAGGTTGGTCTCCATGGACACAGAACAGACAGGAAGTTTTGGGCACAATGTGGTTAATGGGTTTATTATCTAGTGAATGACTTCAGGATGACTCTGGAGCAGTTCAATTGTAGCACGAATCAAAGCAGATTTCCATCTTGAAATCCCATGGCATTAGCGGCCAGGTCGACCAAGGTCACAACTATGTTTTATTTAGCTTGCTTGCTGTGGTCTCTCCAGTCAGAACCTTCCAAGTTACTCTCTGACCGACCCTTCTGGATGATCTCCCCGTAGCCTCTCAGCTATCCTACAGCACACCTGTGAACAACATCCTCAGGACTGTGGCAACAGCCCTGCCTCAAAGACAGAGCAGATCGGGCTACCCCTTGCCACTCACTAACTCTGGCTGGTCCTGCTGAGCACCTGAGCTTGTGTTGCCCCAGACACCTGCAGCTGTGTGAGTGGGCTGCTTAACACAGCCTACATCAGGGGGCCAGTGAGCTTGTATGGTCATGTTCCCCTTGGAGGACTGGGGTCCACCTGAGGATTCCTGCTCCTCTGTGGAGATGAGTCCCACAGGCAGGAGCAAGGGGAACTTTCCTCCCAAAGGTGCAGCCACCTGTGTGTCCGAGCCCTAGGTTGCTGTATCAGTGAGCACAGATAGAAAGGAGCTAGAGAGAGGAAGGCTGGGAAAACCAGAGGGCCTTGCTGCCTTGGGGGAGAAAGAAGGTCCTGTGGCTAGACCAAGGGGCTAAGAGTCGGAAGATCGCGGTTGGGGTCTCCCGTCTGGAACGCAGCAGGAGCAGCTGTAACGATGAAGGGAACCTGATGAGGACCAACTAGAGCAGCAGACAGATAGGGAAGAGGGCTCAGCATGCCAGGAGCGTGTGGCAGTCATCCAGCCAGCAGCTCCAGAGGGCGGGAGGCAGACGCCAGTGGTGGCCTATGCCTTGGAAATCTGTAGGGCAGAGAAACAGAGGAGACACTGACTGCGGTCCCCCATACCTCCAAGCAGGGGGTGAGGTGGGGGGCAGGGAGAGGAGTAGGGATGTGTGTGTGTTGGAGCACAGAGAAGTTGCTCTCTGCTGCTCCCACCAGTCCCTTGCTTCATTGCTTGACCTGAGCCAAGGGGAAGAAATAGAATGTTCACGAAGGCCTCACAGGGCTCAGCCACCTCTGTGCCACGGCATTGGGCTGGCAATGTCTTGGGGCCCAGGTGCTGCACAGAGAGGCTCCGCGCCTAGCCCAACAACCCTGGCTGCTGCTTTTTCTGCCTGTCCCTGTGCCCTGTGCTCCTGCACAGGATCAGGCCTCCACCATTGGTCTCTCAGGAAAGGGAGGCAAGAGCCACCAGCCCCAGGCTTGGTACCTGTGGCTTACAGCCCTAACTGCTCAGCCCTCGGTACCCAGGAGCCTTCTTCCACCCCTGCACCCTGTGTCCACACTTTGCTGAAGCCTGTACTGCCATCTCGCCTTCCTTAGTGGGTGTGTGTGAACAGTCCCCAGTGCCAGAGCCAAGGGAACCAGTGTGCTCAGCCAGGGCTTATCGGAGGGTGGAGGTGGGCCCAGTAGGCAGCAGGGACCGTGGTGCTTCTTAATATGTCCCCCTAAAACTCAGACGCTGGGAAGGGGTAGCAGCCCATCTCACGTCCAAACACGTCCACCCTGTGTCCTGTCTCCTTTTCAGCATCAGCGACCCCTTCATTTTCAACATGTGCAGCAAAGACAGGTGCTCTGAGCAATACTCATGCCAGTGTCACAGCTACGGTGACCTGCGGGAGCTCCGGCTGGCGCGCTTCCTCCTGCAGGTGAGTCCCCAGTTGGGACAGATGGTCCTGGGTCCCTCCAAGACACAGCCCTGGGAGCCCTGCTTCAGCCCAGTGCCCCCCTGGCGGTGAGGTCAGGGAGGATACAAGGAACCTGCCAAGTTTCTGTTGGTCTCTGAAGGCTGCCGCACTTTCCTGTCTGGGTGGTGGGCTTCTGGACCCTTCGCCCTGTGCCTCTCTGTGTGATTTAGGATTCAGCCTTTTGGCTCTCCCCCAGAGCATTGTCAGAGGAACACGGGGCAGGCCAGCTCTGTGGTTCGTGACCTGGACTTGCCTGCCTGCCTCTGACCATGTGGTACAGGCTGGGACCCCTCCCCCGACTGTCACCTGGTCTCCTGTCTTGGCTCCAAGGCCAAGTGGCTCAGGAACCTCCTGGCTGTCCCCAATCAGGGTTCCCTGAGGCTTCCTCCCTACCCCCACCCCTACCTTGCTGCCTACAGGGCTTTCCCAGTGGTTTCTGAACTCTGCCCAGATGCTCAGCGCGCCATGCAGATAAATCAAAGAGGAGGAAGCCCTCTGTGGCACCCCGCAGACCTCAGACCCAGCTGGCCTCATCAGCTGGCCTCAGCCTGAGCTAAGCCGCATCCTGTCCCTTGGGCTGTTGGAGGAGGTGGAGGGGAGGGGCCAGGATCAATGCAGGGTCTGGATTAGGTTCCCCGGTTCCCCAAGGGGCAGTACCGGATCCGGAGAATCCCAGTAAGGGCACCCTCCATTTGAGTATTTCCTCTGCATGTGGCTTGATGCAGGGGAGAACATTCCAGAAGGCCCTGCCGACCTGGCCGCAGCCCCCCACTGCTCCTGTCCAGGTCCTTGATGAGCCCTCTTTCTCCTGCCTGTGCTTGGTTCCCACATTGCTTGACTGTGAGCACCATTACAAGGAGATTCAGCTCTATGGGGAGTGCATGGAAGACGCAGCCCACTCAGAGGTGGCTCCAGGCAGAGTGGGCTGAGCCTGGGCTGTTTTCTGCTCTTGACCTGGCCACTTCAGCTCCCTCAAGCAGCCCTCCAGTCTTTCTGGTCCCCCAGTGAACAGGAGGTCACTGCTCTTCCTTCCTCACATGTAGGGTGTATGTTGGGGTGCATGGTAGGGCTGCTGTGTTCACCTTACAGGTGAGGCGTGGTGGCTGACTGTGTGTTTCTCTGTCCCCAGTCAAGCTGGTCACTTCCAGATGTCTGGCGTGCACGATGATGGTGGCCAGAAATGGAAGTGCCCATGGGCAGGGGGGCCGAGTGGAGCAAGAGTAGCCCAAGAGGTGGGGCTACTTCTACAATGAGGCCAGTCCTGGATTCCCCCCAGGAGCTGCCTGGCCCTCATGGTCTCCAGGGCCACAGGATCTGCACCCCTTCTACATATGTTTCTGATTATAGGGGGGATGCAGGGCTCTTATACCCACCAGAAAGGCAGCGGGGGAGGGGGCGGTGTAATACTGTCCCAAACACCTTCCTTCCACCTGTCAGGGAACAGGAAGTGGTTCTTATGGAATAGAGTGCCCAGCTCCAAGTCCTACCCACATCTCCCCATCCACCTGCCCCTCCACACTCAGGCCCCAGCCCTCCCTGCCCTTCCTCCTCCAGTCCTGGACTCACTCTCCCTGCCCAGTGCCTGAGCTTTAGCCTCCATGTGGACCCCAACAACCTTCCTTCCAAGTCTGCTATTGATATAGCTTGGAATGGAAAGGAGGAAGGGGAGAGGAAAATCTGAAACTTCAAACATGAACCCATGGCCAATATCGCAACCAGGGGAGGTGAAGCATTGTCTGTAACACCAGAGTTCCCTGCAAATGCTGGTTCAAATCCTGGCTGCTCCGCTTCTGCTCCAGCTCCCTGCTAACGGGCCTGGAAAAGCAGTGCAATAAGATCCTTTTAGGCCTTCATAAAGCCCCCTAACAGCACTGCCCCGTCAGCATGGTCACACCAGATAACTGCAAGACGCTGACCAGGTCAGCAGCCACATGCCAGCTTAGGAAACCCAGTCCGTGATCCAGAAATAAAAAGCTTCTGAGGCTGTCCCTGGCACCTTCTCCCTTGATCTGCTCCTTATTCTTTCCGGGGTGTAGGGTAGGGGGTGCAGCTTGCATTTCCTGCTTTTAGCCCCAGAACTGGAGCCACAGTCAAGTCCCCTACCTATTCAGCCAAGTGTCGGCTGCCTCATCTGACCACCATTGGAGTCTTCTACCCGACCCAGGGGGTCACAGTCACCAGGCAGGGCTGCCTGCCAGATAGCCCACCCTACCCCGAGGGACACCGCCAACCCACTAAAGAAGACGTCTCTCCACAGGACATTGCCCTGGAGATCTTTTTTCAAAATGGATATTCCAAGTTTCTCGTCTTCTACAATGGTGACCGGAGTAAAGCCTTCAAAAGGTGAGGGAACGGTGACCCTCCCGAATCAGTGGTGGTGACCAAGCTCTGTTCCTCCGAAGGTGCTTCTAAGCCCACAGCAAGCAGGAACTGGGTCAGGCAAGAGGAAGGACTGCCTAGCCCAGCCCTCCCAACCCAGCGGCCAACTCCTGGGGTGCTGCACAGGCGAGTGGGACAGCAGCCTGCCCTACATCCTGGAAAACCAGACTCACCACATGGTTGAAGACAGTAATGACCGAACAGAGGGGAACCGTGCAGATGCAACATATTTAAGAAACATGTTCCATGGGCCTTCTAGAACTTTCTGGCTTGTTTTTCCAATTTTCCGAGTAGCTCTTTTTTTCCTTTTTTAGGGGTGAGGAGGAGCTTAGTCTTTCTGTTTGATTTTGGCTGCCAACTGTCATTGCTCCAGTTTCATATTTCATGGGCGAAAAACTCTGCACAGCCGTTCTCCAACTTGGGTAGAGTTCATCTTGTTTTCCTGAAACAGTGAATGTCTCTTCCCAAGTGAATTTTTACCAGTCCCAAGGCAGCATCTAAATTGTGAATATTCATGGTGATTTGTTTTTTTTAATCTTGATTAAATCTTAGGATAGATTTTCTAAGTCCCTAGCTATGAACCAAGCACACAGAAGCTGTATGAAGGCAGTGGGGGGAGGTTCTAGAATACTTTGGAACAGAATGGAAGCTTGGTGATGACTTGGTGGGAATCATGTTTTGCATACTGAGACCCCAACTTTGCCAATGAAGGGGTCCTGACTAGTGACTGGCACCAGGGCCAGTTGCTGCCTCCAGGGGATAGGGCCAGAGTGGAGGAGAGCTGTGACCACCAGGAGCTGTCTGTGCAGCCTGGGGCATCGTTAGCACAGATAAATGATCGCCCAGTGAAGTTCCTCCACAGGTTGCTGTTGAACTGCTCCTAGAGGTCAAATTTACACCAGGCCCAGTCAGCAGCTATGCAGTCCCAAACACAACTCATTTCCCCATTATGGCTTCTGTGTTTCCAAGCTTGTTGCAAGCAAGCTGGACATCTTCCGCATCCATAGGCCAGGTTAACTCCACAGTCTTGCTCCCTCCCTGCTCAAGGAGGCTTGAGGCATCCCCGAGGGAGTGGCATACCTGAATGCATGCAGTGGTCCTCGAAGTTGACAATGAACTCATCAGGTGTGCCTGAGTGCCTGTTGTTGTGTTGTCCTCACTGTTCCCATCAAGGCTCAAAGGTGTGATGCCGGAGGACACTGGGTGGGCACCCTCGCTTATAGACAATCTGCGGCCAGGCTGGTGCCCAGAGGGCCAGGAAGGACACAGCCCCTGGGCTGGCTCTCATAGTGCCTGGCGTCTCTGCTGATGGTGGGAGAGTCTCAACCCTGCTGACAGAGGCGTTCTTCTCTTTCTGTTTAAGCTTCTGCTCTTTTCAACCGAGCCTGAAGGGAAAAGGTGTCATGGAGGACCCACTCAACCTAAGGTAATATCTGGGCCAGCCCTGCTCCCAGGCACAGGGCTGGCCTCGCTGGTGTGTGTGTTTGTTGTTGACTTGGTTCTAATCCAAAGAAGCCAGGCCAAGAGCACCCCTATTTTCCTGACATCTCCCTTCTATGCTCCTCCCCGTACGTCTTCCCTCGTGCTCCCGAGATTAAACAGACTTGAAGTCTCACAAACACTCTGTGTCTGTTTGAGGTTACACAGCAGAATGTAGTCCTATACCAGTGGTGGTGAGCGTAGGTGGTTCATACAGGTGTTAACAACCCAGGAACAGCACCCCATGGGTCAAGTCTACAGGTGCAGGACTCTGAGCCATTCATTCCATATCTTTGCTTCCTACAAGGAAGCATTTTGGAATGTTCGGAGGCTAAACTAAACACAGCTCAAGCTTCCCTAATCCAAAAACCCAGAACGCTTTAAAGTCCAATACTCCTTCAGCATTGACATGACACCACAAGCAGAAAATCCCACATTGGACCTAGTGTGACAGGTTACAGTAGGTGTGCAGTACAGTAAAATGTTGTGTGAACATTTTTATCTTGGGCTAACTGTATAAGGTGTTTCTGAAGCAGAAATGAGGTTAGTATGGGACTTGGGGTGCTGTCTGCAAGATGTCTCATGGTATAGAGGCAAATATTCTGAAGTCTGAAACAATCCAGTATCTGAAAACCTTCTGGTCCCAGGTATTTGGGATAAAGGTGATCAACCTGGCGCTGCTGGTGTGAGTCCCATGGTGACTGGTGAACCTGGGAGACACAGCATCTTCACTGGGTCACCTTTACCTGCACCTGCATCTTAGAATCAGCAAGCGCTTCTGTATCAACTAGGGTGAAAATGATAGAGAAGAATACAGTTGCTTTTTTTCTCCCTGAAGAGTGTAGGAATAGGGCAAGAGGGAGGGGCATTCCTAGGAATGATATCCAAGACAGTTGCTGAGTTTTTGTTCCCCCTGGAAAAGAAGGATTGATACTCGAAATATTTGTAAATATACAACAGGTCCCACCAGTTCACTTAAAATTGGTCTTGGATATCTTGTTACATGTGGTGTCTGCTGCTTGGCAGAATAACAAGTAAAATAGCAAAACCACAAAAACAGTAACAAATGCAAACTCAAACCGGCTCCTGTCCATCCCTGAGTTTATCTTCTTACAAGGACAGACATAAAACAGTAAGAGTGAACTAGAAAACGCAATAGATCACACTAAGTATAAGGGCAAAGTGGATAGAAATAAATACAGGTGTCTTAGAGGGAGTGAGAGTCGTGCCCTTATGAAGAAAAAACACCGGAGCAGAAGTAACAGGTAATTCTACGTCAGCCTGGGAGAAGGCGCGGGGACTCCTAGTAATGGTGCTGGATTTCACTCTGATACATGGGTGGCAGTGTTGTGCGGTTTCATGCAGAGAACAGTGTGGCCTTACTTATATCAAACAGGAGTGTTCTGATGGTTGTGCCCAGAGCAGAGGCTATAAAGTCAAAGGCAAGAAGCTGAAGTTTGATTAGGAAGCCTTTGCCACGTCAAGTTGAGAGATGATGATGGTGATTTGAGTCAAAGAGACAATGGCAAAGATGGCGTGAAGTAGTAAGATTCTGAGTACATACTGAAGGTTCATCTGATGGGATCTGTGAAGAATCAAGTGTCAGAGAGGGAGAGGGAACTTTAGGATAAGATGAAGGACTTTGGTATTGGCCGATGGAGACAACCATTAGAGGAGCGGCTGGAGGGCTGTGGTCACTGTTCGAAGTCCAGTTTCAGGTGTGTGAATAGTGGGAGGCTCTTGGATGTATGAATTTGGAATTCAAGGGTGAGGTTTCAGTATGTTTAAAATAGCTTGCAAAGCAGTGAGAGTGGACGAGATCACCAGGAGGATGTGTGCACGCGAAGAGAAGCCAGCAGAGGAGGTGGGAAAGAAAGAGGTAACCCTTTCAGAAAGATAGCAAAAAGTGCGTTACGGGAAACATTCAGGAAGCTAGGCTGACTGTTTCAAAGTAAGAGAAGGGTCCAGGGTTTTCGGTAGGCCCCCAGTAGAGGCTTCCCTTTGTGTCAGCATTAGCCCTTCGCTTGACAGTCTGTGGGATACTCTGAAGCTGCGCTGCCGTCCAGACCAGAGGACACAACGCAGAAAGTCTGGGCAGCAGTGGGATGCTGGAGATGGAGTGGCTGTTTGCCCACTCTAGTGGGGCCAGTCCAGTAGTCCCACAACAGCCGGGCCCAAACTGTGTCTATCAGCTGGATGTAAGCTCTAGTGAGCTGACAGCATTTGTTGCGCATAAGCCTAATTGCCCTTGATCGGCTCTCTCTGCACCTGTTCAAGCTCTACTCCTCCAGATCTGCCCAGCACAATGGCACTGCTGTTCCTGCAGCTGCCAGTTGTCACTCACCCAGGGGTTCTACCAGAAGCCTCTGTCCTGATTACCCTAGCACAATTTTTTTTCATGCCCATCACAGATCCAATCAAATGCATTCACTCCAAGATCAGGGATAGGAGCAGGCGGTGGGTAGCCTGCCCTGCATGTGGAGGCGAGGCCAGTCCCACATGCCCTGCATGTGGAGGGATATGGCTCAAGGTTCTGTGTCACAAGAATGGAGAACACTGAGGTGCCCACCAGAGCAGGTGACCATCCACTGCCTCATGCAAAGAAGACTCCTAAGGACTGCCACTGACATGGGCTGCTCTCCTCTCAACCCACCTGGAATAATGCTGCATCACTGTGACGTAAATCATGTCATGGAGCCCTCCACAGGTCACCCTCTTCTTAATGTTGTCCCTTGGCTACCTTTTCAGCTGTGTCTGTGACTGTGGGTGGCATCCTGTTTCCTCCTAGTCTGTCGTCTCCTGGGTCTTCCTCCACACTGGAAAGCTTTTGTAGTTTTATTCTAGGTGGAAAGAGGAGGGACACAGAAGGAAGAAAAGAAAGGGCACAGAACATGGGAGCAGACCCCTTGCTGTGTGGCCACTAGGGCGGGACATCCTGGCATGACAACTCTCTATGGAGGAATAGATTCAGAAGCTACCCCTCACACACCAGCAGCTTGGTGCTGCCCCTACACACCCTATTTGGAAGGGGCAGTTGGGAAGTATTTGGTTTTATTTCCATGGTGATTATTTCTGTCGAATCACTGAGACACCGGAGCAGGACATCCCAGGCCTTTTCTATGTCATGGCTGGCACAGTCCCATTACAACTCCAAGCATGGAGACCCTTTAGCAGACTACCATCCCATGGGTCTTAGCTTGATCATGGCTGCTCTGCCTATGATCCAGCTCCCTGCTAATGTGCTCAAGAAAGCAATGGAAGATGACTCAAGTATCTGGGTCCTTGCCACTCATGTGGAGACTCGGATGAAGCTGCTGGATCCTGGATAAAACTTGGGAGCATTCCAGGGAATGAACCAACAGACAGAATAGGTCTCTAAGTCCAGCTTTCAAATAACAATAAAACAATGTTTTAAAAAGGAAAGAATACCTTCAGATCCACCCTTGAATAGCACGATGAGCAACCTGCTGTTTACTGTGAACCTGCTGGTTCCCACCCTGCCACCTCCAGGAACCTGCAGTACTCACAGGGAAGCTGTGTGCTTTCCTCTGGTTGGAGTGTCCTGCTTGGGAGTCCATAGGGACCAGCTCAGCACTGGTCATTTTAGACATGCTCAGCACCCATAGACTAAAGCACATCTTTCCCCCGAAGTGCCTAAAAGTGACGGACATCTGAGGGATCGCAGCCTGAGTGTGGAAGAGCCTCCCTTTAAGCCGGCCATAGCACCTTCTCGATTAGCATAGCATCTGTTGATTGTTGTGTGCAGGCTCTGAAGCCGTTTGAATTTTAATTTTTATGAAAAACACTAACAGATTCACAAGAAGTTGTGATGCAGAGAGCCCCACTGCCCCAGCCCAGGATGCTTTACTCTTCATTTTAAAACTAGGACGTTGACATGGGTCTGTGTGTGGATCCGTGTATCCATCACCAGAATCCAAGCACTTGGTTATCACCACAATGACACCTTGCACACACTCACTCTCACGTGCGCACTCCCTACCTTCCCCCACCATCCTTTACTCCTGGGGACCATGGGTCCAATTTTCATCTCCAACACTTGTGATGTAGAGAATGTTCTATGCATCAGGTGTCATGCAGGGAGGCCCAGGCGTTTGCTGAGTAGTAGTCTATGCTGTGACTGTTCCAGAGTTAACTGTCTGTGCACTGAGGGATACTAACTTATTTCCAGTTTGGGACCACAAATTTGATTTGATCATTGCAGTGTGGGGGTAGGCTTATACCGTTCTATTCTTAGTTTTTGTTGAAGCTGTTACTCATCTGTCTGTTTGCTTTTTCCTCCATACTCATGTGTGGCTGAAATATCTGTGCGAATCACACTTTGATTTGGCCGATCTTTGGATCTGCTTCTCAGTGTAAAGTTGGGTTATCAACTTTAGTTGCCTGAGGTATGTATCATGGCAGGCATGCCACTTTTCAAGGGCTCCTGCTGGTGAGATGACACCCATGTGAGTGTGACAGGTAGAGACCGCAAGTCTTTTCAGCCTTAAAGTTGGCTGAGAAGTCTAATTGTCTAGCATGTTTTGTACACAGAATAGATTGGCATTTTCCGAAAAGTTTCCTCTCTATGCATTTTACACACCACAGCAAAAATGTTTTTAAAGGCATTTTTTTTTTCACACACAGATGACCTGAAAATGAAGAGAGAGTTGAGAGGGATTTCAGAAGCAAGTGAGGGAAGCAGCCACCAGTGGGGTGGGAGTGAGGTAGTGTCTTCTGCTCTTCAGAGTTGCACAACCGTTGGCAGGTCAGGCTTCCGTTATGGCCATGAACTACTCTAGGATGTTGACGGTAACCTGGGGAATGGAGACACACAAGAAGCTGAGGCATTTGCTCCAGGCCACCAAGGCAGCATGAGTAGAGCTCAAAGCACCAGGGCCATCAGGGTCATACCCCACTTGCGGAAATAGTCATGGGTAGGCAGTGTTCTTTCTATGTGAAGATAAAGAAAGCCCCTGTCTTTCCTCGCTCACAAATAGGTTCTGGCAACTTCCAGAAGCCAAGGCTAACAGAGTGTCTACTAGAGCATATGCTGGGGCCAGGCAAAGCCGACGGCCACTGCGGCTCTCAACCTTGAACTGCAGCTCACTAACAATGGCTTTGTTAGATGCGGCTGTGAGCAAAGCCGGGCTGGCACACAGATGGCACCCTGCCTGTCCACCAGCTCATCAACAACAGAGCTAGGAGAAGGGACTGGGGTCGAGAGCATGCGTAGTGAGAAGTGGGCTATGAAAGTGAGGGCAAGGGGGCATGGAAGCAGTCTATGACGAGTGTGCCTTTCTTGGCTTCTCTTCATTGCTGGTCCTTTTGAATCCTAGAAGGGAAAACTAAATATAAAGGAAGTGTCTCAAGCCTGGGAAACAGGAGCAGGCAGGAGCCAGATGGGCAGCAGGGCGCTCTGGCTGGACTGCAGGTGCCATTGGTCTCTGTCCCTGGGACCCGGAGACACAGTGACCACCCAACTGCTTGTGTCCCATAGGGACGTGTCCCAGGCTCCTGAGACCTGGCCACCACGAGTCGTCATGCACATCCCAGCACAACTGTCCTTCCTGCTGTTTGCATCAGGGCTTCTGATCAAAGGGCAGGACACGGCGACCATTTCTCGGATATAGGGGGACATTCAAGGTGTTTCAAAAGTTCGTGGAAGATGAAACTAAAATACGCTTACTATGTTGTCACAAATTTTGAAACCCCATGTATCACACTTACACCATTTTTCCAAAGAACTTGGAAAAAACACTTCATTTAAATGTGTGAAGCCTTTTATAAATTATAGGAAGATAACATTATCAAAAACTTGTTTCTAAAATAAAATACCCTTTAACACATTATTTCCCCAAATGCAGCTCTGCACAAGGAATTGATCCAAACCATGTTAGGACATTTAGTCACGCAGGCTGTGATGACAAAGCTATTTGCATTGGTGAACAATTGGAAGCAGTGTAAAGACTTACACTGTAACTTATAGATACTCGTATCTGTCAGAGCCAGCGTCCTGAAGATGCGCTAAATTATGCTTATCAGGATCACATGCCAACAGCATGTTCAAAGAAAGACAGAAATGGCATGACTGCCATTGTTGTAGCCATCTCTAAACATAGAAACAGACCTGCGTTGTGGGACAGCGGGTTAAGCTGCTGCTTGCCATGCTCACGTCCCATGTCAGAGCACTAGTTCCAGTCCTGACTGCTGCACTGCCGATATAGTCCCCTGTCAATGATCCTGGGATGATAGTACTTGTTCCCCTGCCACCCACATGGGGGACTGGGTGAAACTGGGCTCCAGGCTTCAACCTATGTGGCCATAAAGGGAGTGAACTAGCAGGTGGAAGAATTTCTCTCTCTCTCGCTCTCTCTGCTTTTCAAATCAGTCAATAAAATCCTTTTTTTAAAAAAATAAACATATAAACAGAAAACCAACCAGGAAGGAACTTTGCCAAGGTTAAAGTCGGCTAACACTCCAGGATGTTTGTTAGTTAAACTGTTGTATATAAAACTAGACTGTGGCTTGGCTATTTTTACAATAGAAAGCGTTTGATAAAGGTGGGGGGGAAAAACAAGGAGTGACAATTTTGAATCTAAATCCTTTGCAATTGTAGAGATACAGTAAGGGTTGACAGAGCCAGGTGTGCTGAAAGAAGCAGTGAGCAGTGAGCAGGTGGTGTGTCTGCTGTGGTTCATGATATCAGAAGGAACAGGCTAATTCCTTTAAACCAATATGTGTATGTGCTGCTTCGCATTAACCAAAGCAGCCACGTTTGCCACCGACACAGAAAGTTCTGGAAAGATGCCCCTCTCCTCAAGGTCTTCATTGATGTTTTTCTTTCTGCTCGCTTGAAGGTATGCATGAGAGGGACACAGCTAGCCGTGAGGCTCTGGGCTCTGGTGGGGACTGCGTCTCCTGCTGTCCCCTATGCCAGGGGGCCCCTGGGCATGCGTCGGCCCTGTCAGAGGTGCTATTTTGGCCTTGAGCTGTGCCCAGCTCTTGTTCTTGGAGAGAGCTGGCTTCCCCTCAGGACTTGATCTGGGTGTGGCTGGTTTGGGATGGACCCTCACAGTTAGGTGTGGCATCATTAGGGAGTGTCACAGACAGGGGAACCAAAACTGAGTCAGGGCCCGGCATGACGTCTCAATTAGCACATCCTCCCCCTTCAAGTGCCAGCATCCATATGGGTGCTGGTTCATGTTCTGGCTGCTTCACTTCCCATGTAGCTTCTTGCTTGTGGCCTGGGAAAGCAGCAGAGGATGGCCCAAAGCCTTGGGACCCTGCACCCATGTGGGAGACCTAGAGGAAGTCCTGGCTTCTGGCTTCGGATCATCTCAGCTCTGGCCACTGCAGTCATTTGAGGAGTGAACCAGCAGATGGAAGATCTTTCTCTGTGTCTCTCCTTCTCTCTGTAAATCTGTCTTTCCAATAAAAATAAACAACTCTTTGAAAAAAAGAGAGAAATCCAGTCAGCGGGCCATGAGATGGCAGGTAGGAATCTGCACCTGTGCAGGCCCAGAACCTTCTGCTGTCCTTTAGGCCAGACCAGCTCTCCACACCCCGTGACCCTCATCTCCTAAGCTCCTCAGGTGGCAGTCACATGTCCCATCTTCCCAGCTGACCTCTCTTCCAGCTTGCATGAGGCCAGTCAAGCTCTGCCCAGTTGACCCAGGGCCTATACCTGATGTGGTGCCTAGTAAAGTATCGACTTCTTGAATGCGTCAACCCAAGGCTGCTCTCCTCCATTCCTTCTTCCCACTAGGGTTTGGAAAAGCTCTGGGTGTGTTAGGCTGGGCATGCATCTTCATTCATTCACAGTTACTCTAGGGCCTGCAGGTTCAGTTTAGAAAGCTCCAAGAGCAAATGATACAAGCACAGAGAAAAACGGTACAATTTGGGGCCCAAGATCTTGTCTATACTCATGGCAAGGCCTGTCATTTCCTGTCGAGTGGCTTCTTCCCCTACCCAAGACCACGTGCTTGCTGCTCTCCTGCCAGCTGCTGACCTCGGAAAACCCTGAGCTCCCAGTGTCTTTGTAGAACAAGAGCCTTATCTGGGGGCTGAGGCTGGGTCCTTGCGTGCCAGCACAGATGCAAGTAACAGTTCCTCGGGCCCCAGGCTACTGCAGGTGGGTGCTGGGGCAGAAATTAGACAGTCATTTCCTGATCTCCGGGCCTTCACCTGTGTGAGTGTGAGTGTGCAGAGAAATGTGCGTACCAGCAAGGGACCAAAGCCATGAAATTAACAGAATCACAAGGCAAGAAGATAGGAAAAGGCGTTTTATGGGCTTGCCTGGAGAAATATTGTTGTGGCAAACATGCAGCCCACAGCCCTTTCCCCTCCCTCTCCCTCCCCTCCTGCCTCAGTGGCAGGGTCCCAGGTCACCTCCAGTCTTCCTGGGACTCCTTGGCCAAAGAGTTGGGTGAAACCAAACTGGAAAAGATGGCCTTCCTCGGGGTGGACGTGGCCATGTTCTTGATTTTGTTGAGCTTGTCGCGGGCCAGTTGGCATTTTCTCAGGCAGTTGGCACACAGGTCCTTTTCCTCTACTAGGAATAAGCCATCCAGCCTTTTGATGGCATCCGTGAAGATGTCTGATTCCTCCGTCTTGGGGAAGGGGTTCCTCTTCGTGTTGAGCTTCTTCAGCTTGGGGAGTTTGGAGATGCTGGCGGGGATGGAGCTCAGCAGGTTGTCGTGCAGGCCGACCTCGTGGAGCTCCTTGAGGGCTCCCAGTGTGGTGGGCACACTGTCCAGGTGGTTGAGGCCCAAGTTCATGGTGCGGATGTTCTTGAGCTGGTTGAGCTCCACAGGCAGGCCGTTGGTGGTGAGCCTGTTGTTACTGACGTTGAGATAGAGCAGGGTGGTCATCTGGCCGATGGACTCAGGGAGCTTGTCGATGTAGTTGCTGTGCAGGTCCAGCCAGCGCAGGTTCTGGAACTTGGAGATGGAGTCTGGGATCTTGCGGATCAGGTTGCGGCTAAGATCGAGTTCGTCCACTTCGTTGAGCCGCAAGATGCACTTGGGAAAGGTGGTGAGTCCCATCTTGCTTAGGTCCAGGCGCTTCCTCCCATCCAACGTGACTTTGATGCAGTTCTTGGCCACATTGAGGGTGATCTTCTTGCCCTTGGGGCTTTTCACGCCCTTCGCCATGTCCTTTCAGTGAGTGAGCGTGCTTGCAGGTGGACAGGGCACTGCTCTTCAGGATGTGTGCTCAGCCCTCTGAGGAAGAACTCACATGAAACTTCTGGGGAACAACAACAACAAAAAAAGAGTTTAAACACATGGTTAGGAAATGACATGAGATCTGTGCCCAACTCAGATCTTAGTGCTTTGCTCTGCAAGAGGTTTCATAAGTCAGAAAAGGGATACTAGAGAGGATCAGGCCAGGGGCAGCTGAAACATGGCCAAAGATTGCCAGTCCTTGGTAAGTGAGAGGAGGGATTTGACCTAAAAAATGACGGATGTCTCTGTAGCAGTACCATTCCCTGATGAATGGATTCCGTCTGTTGCATTAATGTGGACTTTCACACATGCCCCATCCCCACTACCACCTCCCTCTCTGCTAGGGTCATCTGTGTGACCCTAGCATATCTGCCTCCCCCTGGACCCACACATAAACCTAGTGTTGGAGTTCTCACCCAAGGGAAGGCCTGATGGGTTCTCATACAACACAAGGCTGGGTTTGAGGAAACAAGATGGTGTTAAGAATGCCTCGTCAGAGCCCACTTCACCGTGGGGAGCCCGAGGAGCTAACTAGTAGTCAGGCCTTGGCTACTACAGCACGAGGGCAACAGAGACATTTGTTCAGCCCAGGAGGGCCAAGCTGGGCCACCACTGTGCTTGGCAGCCTTCTTGTCAACTCTGTAAGTATGGCAGGAACCAAGTGGAGTCTGGACAACCTCAGTGAAGTAACTGCATTTCTCCTTTCTCCCCATGTCCTCCACTTCCTCTCTTGCATCCTTCACCTTGAACTCCAACTGCAGACCTGTCTGCATGTGCAGAAGGGTTGATAGTCGCGATTGCTCCCACATGGAGAAGGGGGCAGACACAACCTCAACACTATTGGCTTAGGAATCCAGCTTGGCTATACACATTTCCCTTAAATTCTGCGTCATGCCTTTCCGAGTATATATGCTGCTGATAGAATTTTAGAATTCAGTGAAGGCAGGCCAAGCTCACCCAGCATGAGTGACATGGACCCTGGGAGGAAAAGGTGCTTCGGGGAGATGGGGGAATCCAGTCAATTATGTCCAGTTTAGCTCACTTCCAACAAGTTGAAAAGAAGCCCCCTTCCTGACTGTAGATGGCAAGGAAGCTGTGTGGAGCAGTTTAATATCCAGGAATCCTTCTCATTCTCCTGTTGCCTGGCGCCTGCCCATCACCCTCAAGGCAAAAGTTAGGGGGCTGCCTGGGTTGATGTACCTCACCCCTACTCCAGTGAGTCTGGATTCTCAGACAGCCCTGGGTTAAAGGCAGCACAAGGCAACCCCCACCACCACCCAATCTCTGGTCTTCCCCACCTTGGACCCTTGCTCTCAGCTACACAGGAGAGTGTGTTAGGCAGGTCTGGGTCCATCCTGATCCCTTAAATCACTGAGCACCACCAGAAGGAATGTCTCTTCTGCCACTCAGCTCTTCAGAAGTAGTCTCCCCCATCTTCATTTGCCCACTGAGAAGGAGGGGAAAGACTAGCACAGGAGTGTGAAACAGCTGGTCAACCAGACTGGTTGCTTGCCCTGCCGTTCTCCATTGCTAGAAGTCCTGCCATGCCAGGATGGGACCAGCACCCACAGGCGAAGCTGGCAGCCATGGAAAAAGGAAACATCAACAGATCAGTAGAAACAAGCAGACTTCAACAGGATTATGGAAAGCAGAATGAGTGCATCAATGTATTCAGATGCAAATCTTTGCAAATTCCACGTAAAAAATAAGTCTTCAAAAAGTTAAAATGTGTATTATGAAAAAAAACCCGCCATGCATGGGTTTCCGAGTATTTTGCACCAAAACAGATTTCTCATTGACAGTCCATTTGACACCCATTTTTTTTTTAAGATTTATTTATTTTTATTGGAAAGGCAGATATACAGAGAAGAGGAGAGACAGAGAAGATCATCTTCCGTCCGATGATTCACTCCCCAGGTGACCACAATGGCCGGTGCTGCACAGATCCAACGCCGGGAGCCAGGAACTTCCTCCGGGTCTCCTGGGGGTGCAGGGTCCCAAGGCTCTGGACTGTCCTCGACTGCTTTCCCCAGGCCACAAACAGGGAACTGGATGGGAAGTGGAGTTGCCGGAATTAGAACCAACACCCATATTGGATCCCGGTGCATTTAAGGCGGGATCCCAGCGCATTTAAGGCGAGGACTTTAGCTGCTAGGCCACTGCACCAGCCTGGCTACCCAATGTTTTGCAGTTGCCTCCGAGAAGGTGATCTGGTTTGGGTGCGGCTGAGTGTCTTCCCATGCTTCATTTGTCCATATGTAATCACCGTGAGAGGGTGGGAGTTTAATCTGGCCATGACGTTGGAGATGGGGCTACAGGAAAGTGATCAGGACTGGTGCTGAGGCCACAGCGGTGGCGCCCCATAACTGAACTCCAGGAGCATTGTAGTAGTGATAGAGAGGCCGGGCACCCACATCCCTGCCTCATGCCATGTGATACCATGTGCTACCTCGGAGCTCTGCCAGCAAGATAGCCCTCGCCATACGTGTGCCATCGAGCCTCCAGAATTATGAACTTTTTCTTCTTAAGTAGCTTACCTCATGCCCTTCATCATAGGTCAAGAAGCTGACTAATGTGGATGAGTGGATGGACAACAAATGTCATTTCACATGAACGATCTAGAATCCTAACTCAGAATTTTCTAAATGTGTTGTGCCTTTTTGTCTTCTATTGTTTGTTGTTCTACTTTGGGGGGAAAACAAAGTGGACCAATTGGTTTGACTTTAATTTCTAATTAATTTTTTATCTCATCATTATGAATCAAACAGCATGGTAGGACACCCCGTGGATATCTAAATTAAAAATGTAATGGCAGTCTATATTTTAATGCCGCCAAAATCTTTGCAAGCATATCCTATTGTACCATCCTTGGTGTCACTGACTCCTGCAGTTGATCTGGCACGTCACTCATGGGTCTTTGACCACATTTTTCAGACTGATTTTGTGTCTGTTTATCTGCTATCTCCGAAAATCTTGTTTATTTTTTATTTATTTAGAAGGCACACACAGAGAGAAGGAGGGAAATCTTCCACCCATTGGCTCACTCTCCAAATGGCCTCCATAGTTAGGGCTGGGGCCAGACCAAAGCGAGGAGCCTGTGGTCCCATCCCGGTCTCCCACATGGATGGTAAGAATTCAGGTACTTGAGCCATGACTCACCGCTTCTCGGGTGCAGGTACTGGCAGGGAAGCAGAGTAGCCAGGATGTAGATGTCCGTCCCCGGTGGCAGTTTAACTTGCTGTGCCATAACACCCACCCTGATTGCCCAACAATTATCCTCTTTTTACTGAACATTGACACAAGATAGATACATGATAAAACTGATAATTACCCCTGTCTCATAGCTAGTGGTTGAGATTAACATCATGGAAGTGAACATCATGCCATGACTTTTGCTCCTCTCTCTCTCTCTCTCTCTCTCTCTCTCGTGTGTGTATGTGTATAAGTCATTGAGAAGCAGAAGAACTGAGGCAGAGAGAAACTGAGTTAACGTGCCCACTAAAGACCTAGGCCCAACCGAGGCTAAAGCTAGGAGCCAGAGCCTTGGGATGAACTCTGCTCTCTGCTGTTTGCCAGGGTCAGTAGGAGTGGGAATCTGGAGTGAGAGCCAGGAATCGAACCCAGGTCCTCTGATACAGAATGCAGACATCCTAACCAAGCACATGACCCTGGGCCACCTCTTCAAAGGACATGATCAAATGGCTGAAAGATTCATTCATTCAAAATATAGATGCTCCCTAAGTTACAATGGGGTTATTGTGAATCCAAAATGTAGGAGGTCCACCTCACCTACAGGGCGCTCTAGCTGAGCCACACAGCACGCTACAGATGTTTCTGTTTTTGATGGTGGGGCTGATGGATGGAGCTGTGCTGGCTGCTGCCAGTGTCCTGAGAGGGTGATCAGAGTGCAAAACCTCTATGCCCAGAACTGCATGCCCGAATGTAAAATCCTAGGATATCACCTGTAATCATAATTGCACTGTGGACTTGTCCCTGCTGCCAGCTCTCACATATGTTAGCCTAGCTCACCTCACTGTAGCTTCTCCTGTGGCTTTCCTGTCATTCCCCATGCCCTCGATCCCTCCCCACCACTGGGATGCATACTCTAAAGCCACAACCAGGCTTTGTCCTCATGGGTGAAAGCATGTGGCTGGTGGACACATGCAGGTCTCCGTGGGTCCGTTCTGGGCAGTGGGAGAGTCTGCAGTCTGTGGTCCAGCCACTGAAATCGGTGCTCATTGTCCATTCAGGTGTGGTCTGCTCTGGGCAAAAGGATGTCCAGCACTTGTTCTTGGCTGGGAGCTGGCTGCTGTGCTGCATGGTGTAGGGGTCTTACTGGGTTTTTTTTTTATAGTATAGATGCATTAGAAAGCAGTTCTTTCTCCCCTATGTACTCCCAGCCATGCTACCCTGGGCTGTCGCTTCCCAGAAGCAGAAGGACAGACTCCTGGAAAGCAGACCGAGGAGAAGCAGAGATGACTCTGCACTTAGCCGTAGTTCTCCCAGACTCTTAGCAGAGCTGATGGGCAGACGGTGGGTCAGAGGGAGACACAGACAGCAGGGGCTGGAGTCTTACAGGTGGGGATTTTCTAGCATCAATTTTGGAAGTGTGTCTGAGTGTCCAGAGTCCCTCACCATGATTCACTTGGGTGGCATGTGCCAAGGTCTCCTCTGGCTACCTGGTGCAGGACCCTTGTGTAGCTGGTGTCCACAGCAACTATGCAGAAATCACTAAGACACAGAGCAGGGCCCAGCGTGATAGCCTAGCGGTTAAAGTCCTCGCCCTGAATGTGCTGGTTCTAATCCTGCTTCCCATCCAGCTCCCTGCCTGTGGCCTGGGGAATGCAGTCAAAGACGGGCCCAAAGCCTTGGGACCCTGCACCCCCTGGGAGACACGGAGGAAGCTCCTGGCTCCTGGCTCCTGGCTTTGGATTGGCTCAGCTCCAGCCATTGCGGTCGCTTCGGGAGTGAATCAGTGGATGGAAGAGCTTCCTCTCTGTCTTTCCTCCTCTGTGTATATCTGCCTTTCCAATAAAAATAAATAATTCTTAAAAAAAAATGACACAGAGCAGCCAGTGGACTTCCCTCATGTCCAACAGGCAACCAAGAGCCAAGGTCAAGCCTGGATATGCGCAACCCCTACACTCCCGTGTGGTCTTTGCCCTCCCCACTGTTGCCTCTCCCTTCTGCCTCTATAGGAAACACTGCTTCCTGGGAGGGAACAGCTCTGCCCACTCCCTAGGACTCTAAGGAAAAGGGATCATTCCAGAATCCCAGCACTCCCAGGCTGAAAGCCACACTCAGATCTACAACAGAATTTAAGGCCACCCCTGCCGGGTCCCCAAGAGGAGGCATTCCCATTGTGTCCCTCAGGGGTCATGGAGTCCCTGTAGCCAGCATGACCATGTAGCCAGAATGGACCCCATGAGCATTCACAGGCAGGCTGCTGAAGGTGGCATGGCTTGCCTGTCACCTGCTTCAGGACGTGAGGTTGTGGGTCAATGTGCTTGTAGGGACCAGCATCCGGAGCACTTGTTTTCACAGATAAGTACACATGCGGAGTCTTCAGAGAATGTTCACCACCTTTTAATTCTGTTTTTCCAAGGACTTTTTGAAACCCCCTATAGATATCTAAATATATGTGAGCATATGAATTTTAATGGTATTGTAATAGAGTTAGTTAATGGAGTCATTTAACTGTAAGAGCTTGGCGAGGGACAATGAAAGAGGGAAGAACAGTTTAAAGGGCACACATAAGTGTCCCCAAGCTGGTTGATGTAATGGTCCCCACGTGGGCGGTGAAGGGGACAGGGCTGCGTGGCTCTTCAACCTCTGCAGTGTCTGTGGTTCAACACAGGGATGGTCTCACCACAGTGGGGTGTGAGCCGAGAGAGCACCGACACGCCTGTGGACACCATGTGTGTGCCTCCAGCGTGGTGCTGGGACGTTGGCCACTTAGTCACAGCCAAGGACCCAGCGACCATTCAGTTCTCAGGGACTGTGTAGTTGGCCAGAATTTTGCTTGTCCTTTGTGAGTTTATATCACTCTCCCAAACACAGGCTGTCTCCATGGTGAGGGAGGGAAGGGGTCCAAAGGAGAGGGAGGGAGGAGTCGCTCCCGGCCCTGACGCTGGCCAGCCCTCACTGGTGCCTTACACACTTGTCATCCCACAGCCACACCTTCCTAGGAAGAAGCAGCTTTGGCTTCCGGTCCACGGTGCGGGGTGCTACAGGGGTGGGCAAGAGATAACGGAAGAGTCTGTCCACGTTCTCCAACTGCATTATTCTGGAACTTCAGGGAAACGTGGGCATCCTCGCTCCCATGGCTATAAGACAGGGGAGGGCGTGTCTATATGGAAGTGGTCAAGTTCACTTCCTTTGGCGACTATGTGGTTAATTTGATCAAACTGGTTTCTAAGGGTCTTGTTGGGGTACTATGTATTTGTAGCACTATCTACCCTAATATTAGTTACTTCTCCTTAGCTTCCTGTGCTGCTTTGGGAAACTGTTATCTGTCAAACCGCCCCACTTGCCCCTGGTGGATAATGAGAATTCAGCTTTTATGTGGAGCAAAAGTTCCCAGGGGGTTACATGGCCCAATAACGAAAGATGATGATTTCTTATTGGCCTACGAGCGTCTATTTGGTAATTCCAAGTGTACTCTGTTTTAATTGGATTTGTTAAAGGAACAAGAGGGAATAGATGCCTTACAGTTAAAATAAAATATGAAGATTATTAGTTGAACAGACTGGAAATGCCTGGTTGTCACCCACATGCATTCGAAACACACAAAAGCATAGGGAGTCCGTGGCACACCTCTAAACCCCAAGAGGGGAGTATCAATGTCAGCCAGCAGGATTTCAGCTTATCAGAGGCAAGCATTCTGTCACTGGCTTCTCATAGGCCTGTCCCCATGAGGGAATGACCCAGGACAGTGGCAGAGCTCAGGAGCTCAGGGCCCTTGGACCTCAGAGGGTAGACTCTTGGTTCCTCATTCACCATGTGAGTGACCCCTTAAGTGGTCTTTGGCTCCCGCTGCTATTGTGGGATCCTAAAGCCAGCTGCTTCCCAAGGGTCAGGTGGGAGCAAGTGTGGGAGGGTCTTGGAGGCCTTGACTGTGACCTGTGTGTGAGTTGGATGGAGGAAGCCCCCACTACTGTGGGCGGAATAGCATAGCTGATCGCACTGAAGCTGCGAGTTCAGGATTGCACTTGTACGGCAGCCCATTCAGACTTTGCTGTCCAAATATTCTCCACCAAGGTGCATGCTTTGGGTTGCTTTATCCTGGGACACAAGGGGCTGCATAGGTCCGCAGTATCATGCTGGGGAGAAGGGAGGCAGGTTCTCTCAGTGTGGCCTGCCGTGTGTGTGTGTGTGTGTGTGTGTGTGTGTGCACTCCTCCCTTGCTGAGAGCTTGCTGAGTGCACATAGTGCAGGATCCTGCATGGCACCTGCACCTGCTGTAGGCCAGCTTCTGCCTCTGCAGAAGGCTTTGCTGGCAGTCTAACCTCCTGTGGGCAGGGAGGTATGTGACTGCCTTGAACGACAGCCTGAGGACAAACTCGTGAGGGCAGGGCTGAGCTTCCCTGACTGTTCTTAATTGGTTTATGATCAGCAGTATTTGGTAGGTCTCTAAAACGAACAACCTGCTTATGGGGGATTGAGGGGGATGAGGAGGATGAATAGAACATCAGAAAGTCTAACAGCAGGGGTGGAGGGAGCTAAGAAGTGAGAGAACCAAGGTCGACAGACAGTTGGAGGGGAAAGTCTAGGGAGATGTGCCGTGGCAACCCAGAGACGGGCCCTTGGAGAAGACGGCTGGCAAGCAGAGAATGGGTGGCTGCGTGTCCCGCAATGCAGCCATGCCCCATGCCAGAACCACTCCAATTCCTACCCAAGCCAGGAGGAAGTCTAATTCTGTAGCTGGCATCAACCAAGGGGGCTATGCCGAGTGGTTCCCAGATAGGGCCTGGAATCTCCTAAGATCCCATGTCCAGTCCACTAGGTTGCACGGGTCAGGCACCTAGGGGAAATGGAATTGGCCTCGGACATGGGAAGGACTCAACCTCTGTTGGGTGCTCTCTGGAGGGTTGGGACTATGCCGGTGGCTCTTGTGCTTTGTCTACACTGCCTGCCCTTGGGTCCTCGCCTGCTGCCCTGCACCATGATCCTCTGACTTCTGTGAATGACCCTGATTCTGGATGTATGAATCCTCCCGCCTCCCTGGCATTTCTACAGGGATGACGACAGAAGGCACACTCTCAGCCTGTCACAAGCCCGGCTCCTGATCAGCTTTGTCTGCCTCCCGTGATCACTTGCAGCACCTCTGGTCTCTTACATTCCCCACCTGGTACTTCAGGATGACCCCACTGACTTGTACACTCTAAATTGCCAGGAGCCCACCCTGTCTCACCTCCTGCCCGGGCAGAGTGGTGGCCATTGGTCACCGGCCTCTGGCTCTTGGCTGCTTTTTGTCCCTGTATGGTCCAACCTTCCTACTGCAGCCTGCTGTTCCCACTAAGTCCCCTCGAGTCACTCCATGGAGCAAAGCCTTCCAGCACATCCCGTGCCACCCAAGTCCCCTCTGTGGTCTCTCTGAAGGGCGCCCCCTGCCCCTGTGCTAACCAGCCACGAGGGCCTGACCACTCCTCACTGAAGCCTTTGCTCTACTGTCCCAGTCTTCAGGAAGGTTCTTCCCTTAGATATATATCACTTAACAGACTTAGCAGCTTTGGAGGCACCCAACCTTTTCAATTTGGCTCTATTGATCACCAGTTAAGGATGCAAACTGGGAACTGGTGTGGCACGATTGACTAAGCTACTGCAATACTAACATCCCATATGAGCACCAGGTTTTTTGTTTGTTTGTTTTTTGAGTTTTAAAAAAAATGTTTATTTATTTCACTTGAAAGAGTAAAGAGAAAAAGATGGTAGTGGCTCCACGCGCCAACCAGGAAGCCCCGATGTGCCCAGTCCTCCTGATGCTGGTGCGGTCGGTCTGTGCTAGCTCGCACAGGAACGTTCATCCTGGTCTGAGCAAGCCTCATGCCATGGCTCATCCCTCCCCAGGAAGAAGGCACCAGACGGAGCCATCAGACTCCGCTTCAGGGCCAAGCTCAAGCTGCTTGACGCGAGCCGAACCCAGAAGCCAGAAGTGGGCCAGGAGTTGACAGCGGGTGGTCCTTATGGCCCTGCCCCTCTGAAAGGAGGTGTGGCTCAGACTATGCACTTTGTTGTTGTTCTAGAAGAACCTGGAAACATTACCTAGCCCCACCACCATGCTGAAGGCAGGGGGAGAGAACAGATAGTGCTAAGGCAGTGGAGGACCCCAAGAGGATGCAGATACACCACACACCAACACCGCCAGCCCTGGACCATTGCAGGTGTTCAGATGCCTTAAATGGGGGATAGAGGGTGTCCCCACATCTCCCTTCCTTCCAGGAAGCTGAGAATAAACCCACAAGGCACAGAAGCCACTGCAACTCAGAGACCTGTCACAGTTCCATCCCTGCTAAGTGTGTCACTGTGCACACATTCCGTAGCCTGTCTGAGCTCAGGAGCTGTGTTCTGTACGTGGCACTAAACGTTCCAGAGAGCCTTCGGTCCCAAGATCCAGGATCCTCTGCAAAGTGCTAAGACCACAGAGCTTCCCCCACAGCGCAAGTCGCTTCCTGCCTTCTTACTCCACATATGAGTGTGTCACCCTTGTTCCCACCACCACGTCAGCGCAGCACTGTACAGGCGTGAAAAATCACCCTTGACTTTTCATCTGTCTGGCATGGGACTTAGCCACCCGTTAGTGGCTGCCAGCATCCAGGATAATTTGCAGAAGCCATTTAGCATTGGATTTCTCATAACACAGAAACCACACCTTCTCTTCTGCACTTGACAGAAACTGGGTGTAATCTGTTGAACTTACTTTAGGAAACTGCGCTCGCCCATGAACAAGCCGTCACAGTTCAGTTCATTTAGAGGGATTGACTAATAATTGCAACACTGGTTTCCACATGGAAGCAGCAAACGAGCCTCGGGAGACCGCAGCTTGGGAGACTCAAGCAGGACCCCAGGAGCAGCCCCCCCCCGCCGCCCCAATCATCACACTTCTGTTTCCAAGCTTGCCCAGGGCTCTAGGCCCTCTAGACTAGTCGGCTATGTCCCCAGCAGGCTTCCCTTCCCCACAGGAACTCAGAGCAAGCTTTCTCCTGTACTAAATAATGCATCGGCAGGTGTCTGGAGTTTGTAAATAGAACACACCAGAATAGGCATCGCCAAAACTGCTTACTCAGAGCAGGGCTGAAAAACAGATCTTTGTGCAGGACCAGTCGTTGGGCAAAGCGAAAGCTGAAAGAGAGATGCAGGGCTGCCAGCAGAGCTGCCACTTACCCTGGCTGTCCCAGTTCTCCTGCTGCTCCGCTGTGCAACTCTGTCGCCAGGCAACAGGCCCTGGGCACTTGGAGTTCATTAGCATATTCTTGAGGTCAGTTTACAAAGGGGAGGGACAGAAGCTGGGAGCCTGGGGTTGCCAGGATGCCTGGCGGAGCCTCCTGGAAACCCCAGGTTCTTGCAGGTGCTTTGCCTCCCAACAAGGCTGCTCACCATGGCAACCGTGGGCTAGCAGGGACAGCAGAAGGAAAAGCCGTTCCCCCCATTGAGACACCCCCTGCTGTGGTGTCCTTTGTCCCAAACTTCCTTCTTTGGGGACATACTTTCTTTATATTTCAGTTCTTGGCTGTTTATGCAAATTCAATTATTTCTTGCTATTCTGTTTTTTTATTTCAGGGTATTAATGCAGAATAACCATAATTGCTTCAAAACTCCTGCAAGTTTCTTAATCCTTTTCCCCCCTCAGTGGAGAGCATACTGTTCAACACTGGAGTTTCTAAATTTTACTTTGAACATGCAGGTTTTTGCCATGTTGTTTTGAGCTTGGCAGTAACACGAACGCAATTACAAATGATGTATGTGTGCAATTCTGGTCTTTTGTGGATTTTTTTTCTTTAAAATCAATTTACAGAAATGGAGGAAATCAGCCAAACATATTAAGTTTTAAGCTATTGTATAGACAATGAAAGATTGTAGGAAAACAAAACATGTATATATAGAACTAAAAAATAAAAACAATCTCTCCACCCAGATATTAGAAAACGAAGAATACAATTAGCAAATAATATAGTTTAGAAGACAGATTAACTTTAAGCAATAAAACTTTCAGAAAATACAGAAGAAGGGCCCAGCACAGTAGCCTAGCGGCTAAAGTCCTTGCCTTGCACATGCAGGGATCCCATATGGGCACCAGTTCTAATCCCAGCAGGCCCGCTTCCCATCCAGCTCCCTGCTTGTGGCCTAGGAAAGCAGGAGAGGACAGCCCAAAGCCTTGGGACCCTGCACCTGTGCATGGGAGATCCGGAAGAGGCTCTGGGATCCTGGCTTCGGGATCGGCGCAGCTCAGGCTATTGCAGCCACTTATAGAGTGAATCAACAGACAGAGGATCTTCCTCTCTGTCTCTCCTCCTCTCTGTATATCTAACTTTCCAATAAAAGTAAAATAAATCTCTAAAAAAATGCAAAAGAAAAATGTTAAATAATAAATCACTAAATAAGAGATAGCTTTAACAGTAAAATTCGGAATATGTGAATATATTTGTATTTAATAAGAACGAATTTAATGCTAATATTAACCCATAAGGTGATATCTGAATGTAATTTATGATTTTCATCCAAAAATAAGGTGTTTCATTTAATTTAGTTGATAGACTTAAATGAATTAACAAATAAAAACACAAAATTTACAATTACCCCAAATTCAAGGGAACATATAACAACACAGACATCACAAAACATACATTAATGAAAAGATAGTTTAAGATTTTTAAAGAAGAAAACATGTAGAGATAGACACGTTTGTAAATGTAGGTGTGTAGATGCTTGTAAAATTAGGACCACTCTTCATTGCAGCACTGGGCCAAAACTCGATACTGCTTAAGCTTCCAGACTAGCCCTTCCATGGCATCATGCCCTGGCATAGTTAAGATGGCAACAACTTGGAAAATCTGCTGCTGTTCATTTTGCAGCCTGAATATCCCTAAGCACATACATACGCTGATTTCTCGCTGTGACAGAACTTGAATGCAGTGGGGACCAAGATCTCTGCTTTCCTTGGTCTGCAGAGGCAGGGCTGGCCCTTGGTGAAGTCTCATGCCACCAGATGATGGGAACAGCCTAGTGTGCCAGGCATGCTGAGGCACCTGCTGTGTGCTAACCCTGAGGGGCTGGGAGTACCAGCAGCATGTCTCCCACTTCCCTGCTCTCCACACCACTTCCTCAACCCATGCCTTCCCCCCCACACCCGACCTCAACGTGGAGACACTGGCTCCCTCACTGGGTCTTTGTGAGCACTGGGCAATAAGCTAAAATTTTCTGCAGGGCATAATGGTTTAGATAACGATCAAGTGTTAGTGTGTCTAGAACTGTGTGCAAGACCCCTACCTGCGAGGGAAAGGGAGACAGCTAGGAGATTACAATTGAGTCAGCACTCCACCAACCCGGGAAAGCTGAGGTCTGAAAGAATATACCTGCTCCCCAAAGATTAGAGTCCAGCACAACCCAAACTGGCCTCTCTGTGTCTCCAGTACCAGTCTCTCGGCTTCTTACTGCACATCCAGCAACATCCAGTCCATGCTTTGCCGACCAGGGATCCTCACCCAAACAAAGCTAATGTCTGAAAACAGTTGTCCAGCCCCAACAGGTGACCCCAGACTCATCAGCTGACAGGTGTCAGCAGTGTGCCAGGATGAAGGGTCTCCAGAGCCAGCCTCTCAGCTGCTCACCACCAATCCTCAGCACCCTGGCCTCCCAACTGCTTTGCAAGTAGGTGCTGTGGCACCAGAGCCTTTTTTGGAGGGCAGGGGTTTGAAGTGTGTCTGATTTGGCACAGGAGTCCGGGTGAACCTGTGGGCATATCCTCTGTTGATGGCTTGGACTAGGCCTGGTGTCCAGATCCTGGAGGTGAAAGGGATGGGGTGGGCCAAGATCCTAAGAAAGGGTGCAGCTTCCCAACAGAGGAGTCCCTTGGCAGAGACCCTTTGGTCTGCAAGCTAGCCTAGCATCTGTAACAGCCCAACTGCAGACCACTCTGCCAGCCCCTCTTGGGAGCCCGGGGCCTCTAAGGGATTTGCCTGTGCTCCCTCCTCACTGCTGTGCATCCTGGCCTTAAGGCAGGAAAGAGCTGTTTGCTAGGTGGAGGCAGGATTTCGATCCGGGGCTCCTAGGAGAGCTCTACAAACCCACAGGCTACCTTTGGCATCTTGTTTCATCCAAGACATACACAACTGTGAATGACGTGATGTATGCTCCATCCTTTGAGACACGCTCAGAACACACGCTCAGGCATTCATGACATTCCCCTAGACCATTTCAAGGGTTCTAAAGCCACTTTCAACACAGATGATATCAAACGGGTTGAAGAAAGAGAACTCACGCGTGGTTAGGTGGCCCGGCCCAGTCAGTGATGATGGCTTTTTCTGATGGGCCAACGGTGGTGGATCTTCCTCGGAGGTCATGCCGAGGGGATGAGAATGGGCTGGGAAGAGCCTGCCTTCCTCATTCCACCCCTGGCAACATCACAGATGAGCACAGGCAAAATTCTAGAACCTTACTGATGGAGGCTAGCAAAGGCTGTCTCTCGTTTTGTGGATCCTCAAGGGGGCACTTTGCTTTTGTGTCCCACTCTCCTTTCTCAACTTTTAGAACAAAGAGCACACTTAGAAAGCTGTTGGGTGCCAACTCCATGTGCTCCAGGCCATGGGAGACTCCACATATGTCTTCTCCACAGGGGCTGCGACCCTCATGGTCCCTTTTGGCCTGTGCTCTCACTGAAAGCCTGCAGAGCTGGGGCAGCTCCAATGACTCCTCTACTAGGAAGGAAAAACTAAAATCGCAGCCTTGAAATTTCTTCCTGTATGGAGGGATGGGGACCCTAGGGACATGGGGCTGTCACAGCTGCAATGACAGGGCGCTTGGACAACACGGCCCACCTTAACTGAGGCTGGGGCTTGCGGTCTTCTGGGGCTCTGTGCACAGGAAGCAGATGGCACATGGAGCCAGGGCCTCCCATGGAACTATGTAGAGGGTTTGGAGAGAAGCGAGATGTGGTTTGGTTGGTTGCAGTAGCTTGAGGGAGTATTGGTCCTGGGAGTAGAAGGAGGATCTTGTGCAGACAGAATACAGGGCTAGGATGGAAGCACAGGGCAGCTGGTAGGCTAAGGACCCAGGCGCTATGGAAGAGGGTGGCATTTCCCATGGTGGGGGCCCCCTCCCCTCAAGTATCCTGGCCTCATCCGTCGCTGCCCCTTGAAACTTTCCCTTAGCAGGCAACAGTGTTTTGATAGGTCTGATAAGCTAGTTGTTGAAGTATGCATCAGCACAGCCTTGTAAGAGAATGATTTGGCTCATATGAAGCAAAATTGAAAATGATCAGAGATTTTATCCCAGGAATCCGAGTGAGAAATCTATCTCATGAACACTCTTTATGTCCAAAGATGGTTGAGTAACAGCCTTTGGGAGAATAAAGCCCATCGGAGGCAGGTCAGTCATGATAACCCACCTGTCAGTACACCGTGGCTGAGAGCTGCGGAGCCAAACACGGACCGAACAGCCAGAGCTAGCCTCCATGGATGCTGATAAGCAAGGGGGCAGAGAAAACTCTGCCTGGGATGTAATCCCATATGTGATCGGCTAAACAAAAGCCATAGAAGCAGATAGGCATGAGCTGAATGTTTCTAGAAGATTCTAGAAACTGTGACCAGGATATTTCTTGAGAAGGGAAATACTTTGGAGACATGAGGATGCTCCAAAAAGCTGATGAAAAGTGAATTAAAGGTTAAGTTTAGAGGCCAGAGCATTGGTTCAGAGCATTGGCTAATTCTTTGCCTCCAAGCATGGCATTCCACGTGGACACTGGTTTGTGTCCTGGCTGCTTCATTTTCCCATCCAGCTCCCTGCATGAGGCCTGGGAAATCAGCAGAGGATGACCCAAAGCCTCAGGACCCTGCACCTGCATGGGAGACCCACAAAAAGCTCCTGGCTTTGGATCGGCTCAGCTCCAGCCTTTGTGGCCATTGGAGGAGTGAACCAGCAAAGAGCAAGATCTTCCTCTCTGTCTCTCTTTCTGTCTATAAATCTGAATTTCTAATAAAAATAATTTTTAAGAGATAAGTTTTCTACATGAAACAGTTTTTGAAAACGGTGCCTACAAAGGGGGTCTTCAAAAAGTTCATGAAAGATGGTGTATAATAAAAACAATTACAATGGGTTTCAAATTATTTTGCACCACAATAAACTCATCTTTCAATTTTTCATGAAGTTTTTGTAAAGGTTTACTTATGTATGCATTTGAAAGGCAGTGTTACAGAGAGCAAGCGAGAGAGAGAGAGAGTGAGAGAAAGCAATCTCCCACCTCTGGTTCACTCCCTAAATGGTTGCAACAGACAGGACTGGGCCAGACCAATAACTCCATCTGCGGCTCCCACAAAGATTTGGGGGCCAAAAGGCCTTGGATCATCTTCAGCCGCTTTCCCAAGCACATTACAAAGCAGCTGGGTGGGAAGGGAGCAGCGGGGACTCGAATAGGCTCCCATACAGGATGCTGGCATCACAAGTAGCAGCTTAACCTGCGATGCCAGAACACCAGCCCCTTTGTGAAATTTTTGAAGTGGCATTGCACTTCACAGGTGATGGGGTTGGGGAGGGGATGCAACACAAAAGGCAAAGTCATGGTCCCCAGACCCACTGGGCTTGGCTCCAGGACTTCTGCCCAGGCTGCCCCAAAGGGAGCGTCTACTCAGGGATCCTGAACAGGGACAGTGAGTACAAAACCCTGACCTTGAGTGAGACTGGGTCAGGGCAAGAAGGACATGGGCCATGACCCTGGTTCACAGCACCACTGAGTGCTCTAGGGAACTTCACACTCTCCTGAATGCCCTGACCTCACAGAAAGCCTGCTGTGTCCCCCTTCTTGTCCATGCCACAGGCATGCCGGTCGCCATCACGGTTTTCTGTCCCACAGGAAACACTCCGGGTTCGACAGGACCATGCTGCAGAGGTGGCAGGTACGATGGCTGTCCTGGAAGGGACCCCCTGGGAATGCAGAAGGGCTGGGGTCCTGGGGTAGAGGGAGGGAGTGTGGAGAGTCATCTGGAAGGAAGCTTTTTCTGTTTAACTGAGCAAAATAGCTCATCTCTTTCCCCGACTGGAACTCGTGACTGACAGTTGTTTTTGCACTGGGGTCAGAGCTGGTGTGTGTGTGTGTGTGTGTGCGCACGCACTGGGGGTGACTCCACGTACATGCATGCTTCCTATGCATGAAGATAAGCACACATGTTCTCTCACATACATGCGTGCACACCTTGCCTCTCTCAGACATACATGTTCTCTCTCACATGCATGAATACACTCTGACATGCACATGCATGCACCATACACATAATTTTTCTTTTTTTACAAACATGCACACACATACACCCAGACACACATGCATGCGCACTCAGATACATGAGTTCATCCACACTGTCTCACACATATGTTCTCTCACACACATTCACTTTCGTACTCTCTCATGCATGCGTTCACTGCTTCACACACACATGCCCACACATATGCTCTCACCCACACATGTGCACACACACACACACACAAAGTGCAGGGGCATCACCACTAGTGGTCTAGCCCAAATGAGTGTGACCTTAGCCCAGGGCTCCATTAACGGAGCCAGTGCTGGATCATGGGACAGTGAGCAAGTCATTCTTGTTCATTCCTGTTCACGGCCCCTCCCGCGGGACAGGATGAGGCGAGGAGAGGATGAGACCCAAAGCATGTGGGCCTACCTACCCCACCAACACTCAAGATGGCAGCCGTATTGTGTTGCACCTGCTTGTTCACTGGGTGACTGGTGAATTCTGCCCACATCCAGTCCCTGACACCACCTATGACTGCTCATTCAACCAGAGAGCCTCCTAGCATGAGTGTTTCCCTCCCTTCCCCTGCCACCAGGAGCCAGGGGCAGACCCCAAAGCCACAGGGGAAAGAAGAGCATATAGCCCAATGGCCAGGCCTCTCTAGCCATGACAGATCCAGCAGCCGCCAGTTCATGTGCCATGCCTGTACGGCCATGTCCTTCATTTTCATAGCACTGCATTAACTTATAAGTGCTTCGATGTGGGCTTTGGGTTGCTGGACTGGGTTTCTTCATCTTCCTGGACCCCTCTTGGCTCCCCGATACAACTGTTAATGTTCATATGGGAGCTGGGGAGTGTACCTTCCTAAGCTGCTACTGGCTCATGCACAAGGTGTGCAGGAAACCACTCAGACTCCAGTACCTGCACATGCTCACCAACAGAGGGGGCGGGTGACAGACCTGTTCGCTTCATGCTGCCTCTGTTCCTTTTGTAGAAACGGGAGATCAGCAATTTTGAGTACCTCATGTACCTCAACACCCTGGCCGGAAGGACCTATAATGACTACATGCAGTACCCAGTGTTCCCCTGGGTCCTGGCTGATTACAGCTCTGAGGTAAGGCATCCCCTTGGGAGCTCCATGGGGTTCACTCAGTCGGCCCGTGCAGCCTCTTCTCAGGGGGTTTGCTGTCCTAAAGCCATGTCACCAGGTCTTGGCAACCTGGGTTTGTGTCCCATTGGCACCTGCGCATTGGTCCACATGACCAACCCCAATTACTCCTGCAAGCTCAGAGGGCTTCCCATGCCCGCACCCCAAGGTGGACAAATGTAATCATCCGTTGAACTAGCTGTGGACCCACACAGGATAGGAAGGGGTGTGAGCGGCTATCAGAAATGAAGTGGACCATGGAGTTCATTGCCAAAATCAGCACAGGTCTGCCCATGCAAGGGGACACACCTGAGCCATGCTGCAGGGCCCTGACGTCATGCCAAGGCTCTGATCATCTACAGGGGAACATTGAGTTGCATGTCAAGGACAGAAAGTGCATGGGTCCCTACTTCATACCAGCCTGGTCAGAACTGCCTGGGGTGGCCTGTTGACATACCCCAAGGAAGAGACTCCCTCAGTCTTCTGGCCACCCTCTGTGAGTGCTCCCCAAGATCCAGGCCTTTCCCTGGCAAAGCACACTCAGTCCCAGCCTTTAACTCCTACCTTGGTAGGTGGCAGGGGTTACCAATCTGGCATGGTGAACTCAAACACTGTATTTTTTTAAAATTTAGATTATTTACCACTATCTGGAAATTGGGAAATTTTGCCTTAAAAAGAAATACTCTAGATTTCCAATAATCTTTGGAAAATCATGAGAGCCTGGCTGCAGTGAGCCGTCCTGGCCTGACAGACGGGCTGTGGCTGGAGCTGGGGCAGTGGGGCATATGTAAAGAAACAGAAACCTCTCTGGTGGTAGAGAGATGCGTGTCTCAGGCAACCTCGGCTGCCCTGCTACGCTAACACACTGCAGCCTCTCCGGGACTCCAGACCCTGGAACTGAAGTTCAAGACCAAGGGCAAGGACATTTCTTCCCTGCTGTCATGGTCACAGAAGGAAGAGACCTCTCCTCAAAAAAAGAAAGGGTCCTGTCATGTCCATCCCCAAATGGATGGCTTCTGGCACCCTCTAAGGCCAGTTGGATGCTAAACAGAGCCCCTGGACCATGGGAGTGAATTTCTCCAATGGGGGCAGCAGCCAAATGCATGATGGCCAAATCAGATTCTTTTTCCAAAGTCTCTTTTCTGAAACAGGTAGTCATGTTCTGACTTGGGTCAGCTTGGAACAGGTTCAGCGTGAACTCAATCTTCCCCTCCTCTCATTCTTCATCTCTCCCCTATTAAGTCTCTGTGGGTCACTGGCTCCAGGGCCATAAAACCTCAGCAAGCCAGCTAATGACCAGAGCCGGGTCAGACCAAATGGCAATAAACCAATAAAGAGAACCATAAAACTAAGGAGCGTGGCTCCTGGGTGGTGGAGGGGTGGCGGGGGAGGGCTATTGGAAGGGGGCAGGGATTCACTCCCATTGCACATCTGCCTTCCAGACGTTGAACTTGACAAATCCCAAGACTTTCCGGGATCTTTCAAAGCCCATGGGAGCTCAGACGAAGGAAAGGAAGCTGAAATTCATCCAGAGGTTTAAAGAAGTTGAGAAGACAGAAGGTGGGCAAGATTGCAGTGTGTGTGTGTGTGTGTGTGTGCTGTGATGTCCGTCTGAGTGCCTTACAATGATCATTGATGACAGTTGGGATGGTGAGTGATCCTACACACAGATGACTGGCCCAGAAGTTAGCATCCCCGCTGCGTCTAAGACCACCTTGGCCAGCCCAAGCCAACCTTTCTGGGTGAGGGGCTAGAACACACAAGATTGTGCACAAACCACGCATGGCTTTCAGATGATTTTGCATCACAGCAAACTTAACTCTCATTCCGTTTTTCCATGCCATTTCTGAAGACCCCCTTACACGGTGAGCCAATACACAGAGAAGGAAATTGTAACTCAGAAAATGTGAGCGACTTGTTGAGTAGCTAGGCCTGTGAATGACAGAGCCCACCGCTGTCTGCCTCGGAACCCAGGCTTCAGACTGTCCAGCTGCACCACCCTCTGATTGCCTCCATGGGCAGCTCAGGCTCCTAAACATCAACCCAGGCAGCTTTCTCAAATGTTCTTCCTGCAGCTGTGCCCCCTGCACCAGCACAGGTGGGGCAGCCACCCTCAGATGGGTCCTTTCTTTGCAGGGGACATGATGGTCCAGTGTCACTACTGCACTCACTACTCCTCAGCCATCATTGTCGCCTCCTACCTCGTGAGGATGCCACCCTTCACCCAAGCTTTCTGCTCTCTGCAGGTGAGTGTTCCCCCTACCATGTGGAGACACACACACATATGGCCCTCTTGAGGCTATCCATGAATCTGAGTGGCCAGGCAAGAGTGGTTGCAGGTGGGTTAAATCAGGACCTTAGGTGGCACCAAGGAAGCTGCAGCACTGTGGATTCCATGTACCTAGCCTCCTCTTGAAGTTAAGGGTGGGATTCCTGACTCGGGTGGAGCAGGGGTGGGGGGGAATCTCAAGCCTGCCTTTGACGGATGGGGTCACCTGCCTCAGACGCCTCCAGTCTCCCATTCACTCGTGCCATGTGACTCTTCTGGCACACTGTGACTGGCCGTGGCCCTCGCACCCAGCAGCAGCATCCAGCCTTTCCTGACAACAAGGATGAATTCCAGTTCTCAGCAGAAGGAGCTCAAGGGCTGCTTCTGTGGAAGGAATGTGCCTGGCTTCCTTCAGGTGTCCTCAGTGTCCTCGGGCTTCCTTCAGCATGTTCTGGCATCTTCTAGAACGCAGGCTCTTTCTTCCCAGTCTCAGAGTCCTTATGGGTAAAGCAGGGGTGGTGAGTGAGGTAGTCACCTTAGAGAACCTTTTCGTGATAGTGCCAGCTTCCAGCAGTCACTAAATTAACTACTGTGTGCCTGGATTGTGCCACGTACCCTGCGGGAAACTATTTTCAACCTTTTCGACTGTTTTATTGTAAGGACCTGTCCAGAACATCAGTCGTATCCTTGTAGTCATTTTCAAGTCATGGCTCATGGCATACAACAAGAGTCCCAGCGGTGTCCTGTCCCCAGGCATCTGTACACCTAGCCATGCTTCAGCTCTCCCTATCACTCCTCCCTCAGCACCAGCCAGCAGTCACCATTCTACCCTCTGTTACTGCAAATTTTTAAAGAAAGTAAGGGAGTCAGTTTCCTCAAAAGGAGGTTCTCTCTCTTTTTCTTTTTCTTTTTGGAAAGGCAGAGAAATATGGGAGAGAGAAAAAAAAAAAAAGAGGTCTTCCGTCCACTGGCCCACTCCCCAAATGGCCACAATGGCCACAGCAAAGCTAATCCAAAGATAGGAGCCAGGAACTTTTTTCTGGCTCTGCAACTTGAGTGCAGGAGTGCAAGGACTTGGACCATCCTCCGCTACTTTCGCAGGCCATAAGGAGACAGCTGGATGGAAAGTGAAGCAGCCGAGACTTGAACCGGTGCCTGTAGGGGATGTCAGCACTGCAGGTGGCAGATTAGCTTCATAAGCTATGGCACTGGTCCCTTTCACCAGTATACTCAGTGTTAGTGCAAACACCTGCCTCTGTCTGTGAATTTCACTTACACTGAGACTTGTAGAGATGGAGTCATTTGATGTTTATCCTTTTTGTGACTTGGCGTCGTAGATGCGCCTAGGTTGACCCATGTCAGGATTCCCTGAAGCTGAATGCTCTTCTGCTCCCTCTGTTACTTTGCTTCTCTGTGTACTCATCACGGGTGCTTGGGTTGCTTCCGCCTTTGCTGCGCCTGAATAATGCTGCTGCTGTGAATCCTGTTGTATGCTGTCCATTCACCCTGATCTCCTGGGGCTCTCACAGGCTTGCTGAATCTCTCAGAGGTGCCCTGGGTTCCAGCCCAGGGGAACCCCTGGGCCAAGGTGAGGTCTATATAGATCACTCAGGGGGAGACAGTGTTCAGGAAAAAAAAGAGGGGGGCACATGCTATGTTCAAGGTCATGTCTTCAGTAGAATGGGGCAGGTCCCGCTACACAGTGGTACACATGGGCCACACAGATGCAGTGGGACCTGTAGACAGTGTGTGGGAAGTATGACCCTCTCCCACGCAGGCCTACCTCATGCACCCAGAGCAGGGTGACTACCAGGAACTGTGTGTGGGGGAGGCAGTCTGCTGGGCCAGTAGAAAGCAACCGTTGGGTTCTTGAAATTACTTCATTTAATGTACTCTACAGAGAGCTGTGGGGGGCATGGAGGTGCCAACGATGGCTAAGAACCACAGAACAGCACACTCTGATCCCTGGCATGAGCCAGCTGGTCTTGGGGTGCACTCCTCCATCACTGCTGTGTGTGGGCTTGCTTTTCGGTCCCTGCTATGACAGTGACACATTCTTACAAGCCACACAGTATGAGATATGTACAAGGGTCCTTCCAAAAGTTTGCAGAAAATCTATATTTGGTAAAAGCATGAGTGGGTTTTAAAGCATGCAGCACTGAAATATAAGTTCTGTGAGGATTTAGGGACCCTAGGATGTGAGCTCTGAGCAGGTGCCACGTGCCAACCGTGTGCTCTGTTAGCCCCACTCCTGCCTGCAGGGCAAGGGGACTGCTGTCCTGAGCTCACAGCCCCAGAAGGTTCAAAGTCTTGGGCATCTTCCTGCCTTGAGTCAGATCCAAGAGCACCCAGGAAGTTGAATCGCTGGGAGGCCATGCCCCTGCAGGGGTTGAGGCCCATTAACCTTTCTCTGCTCCGTTAGGAACACCAGTTGCTCTTGGGCCTGAGACCAGCCCCAGCCTGGTTGGGACCCAGCAAGGACACAGCGGCAGTGGTGGCTGCTGCTGCTGCATTTAATAAGCCATGGAAATAAAGTGCTGTGTTAATTAAGTCACAGCCCGTGTGCAGTCAGCTGTTCCCAGCGGTGGGGAAGGGTTTCTGGAACCACCTGAGGCGAGATGGCAGGATTTTGTGCAAGACAGATGCCAACTGTAGATAGAACTGGGAACCCTAGGGTAGTCCTCAACCTATTTTGGCTGCATGCCTGGGAGCTCATGGAAGGGTGCCAAGGCAGTCCGGCAGGGCAGGTCCACCTGGATGCAACTGCCTGCTCAGCTGGACTTGCTGAGCCTCAGCCTGATGGCAACAGCCCTTGGTGGCGGGCAAAACCTGAACTGACTTCCAGGTCTCCAACACAGACTCAGTGAGGAATCTGAAGAAAGCCGTGTGTAATGGAACCACACTGTCCTGCTTTCAGAACTTTCTGATTGGGGGTGCTGGATCACAGAGCCTCTCTTTCCCCTGTCTTGTATAATGACTCTAACTGATGGGCCGCTGTGTGTGGTTCTCTATTCAACTCCACTCTGTTGATGAGCAACAGACAGAGCAAGCCTCTTTCTTTTTTAAAAAAATCTATTTGAAAGTCAGAATTACAGAGTGAGGGAGAGACAGGCAAAGAGAAAGGGGAGCAGCTTGGAACCTGCCCACCTGTTGGACAGGAACCCACCATCCTGAGCCACCGTTGTTGTGTATTCCAAAGTCTGCTCTGACAGGAAGCCAGAGAAGGGACCCAAATCCTGGGACTGTGGCACGGGACGAGGGCAGGTCAACCCCCAGGCCACATGCCCACCTGCAGGGTGCAGAATCCCTAATAGGGCAGCATCAAAGTGGACCCTGGCTCCCTGAGAAGTACTTCATTTCCTCCAATTTCTAGACTTCATTTTGGTGCTTCCTTTCATTTGCCTTGAGCTTGTATCTTCTGTAGGTGCAGTCAGCCTGGCTGTGGTTCTTTCTGTCTTTCTGTTTTCTGGTAGTTTGCTCCCCAAATGCCCAGAAAGAGCTGAGCTGATCCAAAGTCAGGGACCACACAGGTGCAGGGTCCCAAGGCTTTGGACCACCTTCACCTGCTTTTCCAGGCCACACGCAGGGAGCTGGATGGGAAGTGGAGCAGCCGGGACATGAACCAGCACCCATATGGGATCTTGATGCTTAAAGGAGAGGATTGACCGTGGAGCCATTGCACCGGGCCAAATCATGCATCTTTGATGCTCCCTTCTCAAGCTCACTTCCCTTTATTTTCTCCTTCTTTCTTTCCTTCCTTCTTTCCTTCCCTGAGAATCCAGCCCTAACTGCAGCTCATTGCTGGCATCCACCAGAGTTCATGTCAACCCACCGATTTACAACACAAACAGACAAAAGTACTCCACTCTTCCTTCTAGGGCCTTTGGTGTTTCCTTTTGTATTGCAAAAGTGAGAAAACCCATTAATTTGGAAGCAAATGTATGCAAATACATTTATTAATCCAGGAAATAGGAAAATCAGTTATTGCTTCCTTTATAAATAATACAAGCTTAAGTTTTAAAGATATTACTTTTGCTAAAATGCATTAGACAGCTGTGAAAAAAATATCATTTCTCTTTCCGGTAATATCTTTAACCAGATTTGTAGCACTAACAATATTTCATATGTATATATTATTTTTATTTAATACAGGTAATCTTTTTTATTACCAAATCATACTGTTTCTCCGGAGATTACCATCAGCATTCATAAAAGCTACACGAGGAAAACAGGGGGACGAGGCGACATCGCTGTGCTGCAGACGGCAGCCCGCAGCAGCAGATTAAATGCACATGGCGCAGGCTGAATTTTAATGAGTGATTTGTTTGTTGCAGATTCCTTTAGACCTCCCCTCACTTGATCTTTGGTTCCACTTTGAACCTGATGGTGGACGTCCATCCCCTAAGTTCGGCCAAGAGCAAAGTGACCTCCAGTAAAAAAAAGCTCCATGTACTCTGTCTGGTTGAAACCCATTAAGAAACTGGAGCCTCTGGGTAACCGGATTGCCGAGCAATTACCCGTGGGGTGTCATTGGGTCCTCCCAACCAATGCATGTCCACTGGAAAGCCCATGTGGGGCCTGCATGATATGTCCTTCCCTCCCTGGCTTTCACAGGGTGGAAGGCCCTGGATTGAGTTCGCACTCAGGTCCAAGGATTTCTCCTCAGGAAATTGGCCAGGGGCAAAAGCATACACTTTGGAGTTGTGTCCATGGGTTTGATCCAGTTCTACCATGTATTGCTTTGACAAGGTTAGAACAATCAGTGTGCTTTGAGAGTCTCAGTTTTCCAGTCTGCATTCCAACACCAGTGCATCTACGTGAGAGGCCATGTAGATCTCTGTGAAGCACCTGGACACGGAACAGACAGGCCCAGACGGCTCCTGACTCTTCCTCAGCCTTTGGCGACTGCACCTGCGCCAAGGTGGCTTTATATAGCTCAATACCGCCTGGAAAGCGAAGGGAGCTGGTAAGGGCGGAAGACTCTGGCTTTTGCTCTCTGAGCTGCATGTGTCTGCTGCAGAAGTCAGCCAGAGAGAAAACAAGTTCTGTTAGACCAGGCCTGACCTGGAGGGACGCATGGACAAAATGACGGGGTCCCTGTGGGGAGCATGTGCCTTGGCCCAGATTCACGGGCTCCCTCCTGCAGGCCTTCTGCCCACAGAAACTTCATCCCTCCAACCAAGACTTGGTCCAAACCCTGTCCCCCACCTGTGCTCCCTTTTAACCGCCCACAGCCACCCACAGTGAAAAGGATTGGATCTGCTCAGATTCGCTGGTTCAGGTGGGAGTAAGAGCAGGGCAGTATCTGTGGAAAGAATTTGCCTTGAGATTTACCTGGCCCAACCGCAGCTGCTAAGCTTGGCCTACATCAGCCCACCTACTACAAGGACCTTGGTACCCTGTTTCCTGTCTGTGGCCCTCGCCCCAGGGACAATCCCCCTGGAGCCTTGAGCGAGGATTCCTTTAGCTCTTGCTGCCTCATCACAAGCAAACTGCCAGCTCAGAGCTGGCTCTGCGGCCCCAGAAATGACCTGACTCGTCCGAACTCAGATTTCCCTGATAGGAAACAAGGATCTGCATTGGCCACTAGGGATCTTCCCTTAGCCTTCCTTGAAGCACAGGTGCAGGATCCCAGAGGAAGTTGAATGGATGAATGAACGCGTGGAGCACCTGATGGATAATGACTGTGTGTGTGTTGGGTGGGGGCGGCAAGTACAAGCAACACAGGGACCTGTAGATAGAACTCTGGACCCTGAGGCCCAGCCCACACTGTGGTGCCTGGCCAGCGGCTCCAGGCACGCAGCAGGTCATGCCCTTCTCCCCACAGGGCGGAAGCTTCGATGTGGCAGACAGGATGTTCCACAGCATGAAGAACGCGTGGGAGTCAGCCTCCAAGGAGAACATGAGTGACGTGAGGGAGCTGACCCCGGAGTTCTTCTACCTGCCCGAGTTCTTAACCAACTGCAACGCAGTGGAGTTCGGTGAGTGGCGTGGCTCAGGAGGCCGGATGGGCTCTGGGTCCTGGTGACTGACGTGATCAGTATCTTTGCTGGGGCTCCCCGTCAGGCCTGGGGCCACCATTGGTGGAAGCACCCCAGTGGGGATGGACACTGTGCCTCCTGCTAGAGGCAGGAGCCCTTACTGGAAGTCCAGGTCTGGCACTTCCCTGCTGTGGAATGATCTTAGATGAGCCCTTACCCATCCTGCACAGTCAGTTAACCTGGGCCCTGGGAAGGGGCAGGCTGCTGGCTGGTGGTGGCTGTTTCCCTTCTTGCACTTTGGACACCCTGGTCCACATTGAACCTGGCCTCGAGGAGGAAGCAAAGATTCAGGAGGTTCTGCTAGGGCAGAGCCCCTGGCTCCTGCATGCAGCTCGGGAGCCTCCACTGCAGACATGTGTAAGGCCAGAGCAGGGTGGTCTGCAGCGGGGGCTGTGTGGGCATGGGGAGGCCAGGTAGGGGGTGGGGGTGGCAAGCCATGGAGCCAGGAGGCACCTGCTGTGCACATGGCACTCACGGGCCATCACCAACATGCACCTCGAACCCCACAGCTCCCCTCCCTCAGAATTCCCCTGCTTCTTGCAGGCATCCCATGTTTGTCTCAGCCAGGCCAGGTACATCCCCAGGGGTAGGGGAGCTCAGCACAGGTGGGAAGTACTCACTGCTGAGCAGGGTTCAGAATCCCCGCTTGCCTGCAGTCACGCCCCAGAGGGGTGAGGGCCCAAAGAACCCGGAGGACCAGCTGCCACCCAGCAGAGTGAGGCCAGGATGGGACTGAGGCAGGAACTGCGGGAACCAGAGGAGGTGCAGCTGGACAGCCTGCAGTCAGCACCAGCCAGAGACCAGCTCTGCCTGGGAAATGCAGCCCAGTTCTCCAAGAAAGGCATGATGGCTTGGTTGTAGGAATGGCCACAGGTGTCATTGGAGGATAAGTGCTTAGTGAGCCCCTGCCGTGGACAAATGAGTCTGGGGACTTGGTGCACTTGACAAGATTAGGTAGGAAGTTGGTCTGAAAGGGACTAGGGGACCTCTCTCTGTAGAGAGGAGGAGAGACAGAGAGGAAGATCTTCCATCCTCTGGTTTACTCCCCAGTGTGATTGCAACAGCCAGAGCTGCACCAGTCTGAAGCCAGGAGCCTGGAGCCTCTTCTGGGTCTCCCACACGGGTGTAGGATCCCAAGGCTTTGGGTCATCCTCGACTGCTCTTCCCAGGCCACAAGCAGAGAGTTGGATGGAAAATGGGGCTTCCAGGATTAGAACTGGGGCCGGGCCCATATGGAATCCCGGTGCATGCAAGGCGAGGACTTTAGTCACTTGGCTACCACACCAGGCTCTATATATCTTCTCTCTGTAAATCTGCTTTTCCAATAAAAATAAATAAATCTTTTCTTAAAAATCACTGTGTGACCCCAAGAATCTAGGAGGACCTCGTAGAGGAGACGAAGTTTGGGGACCAAGGAGAAGGGGATGGCAGGCAGGTCAGACAGGAAAAGGTGAGCTTTGTATGGGGCACAGCTCCCACCTAGCCCCCAGCCCTGGAGAGTAGTAGCCTCAGTTTTACATCCTGTGGTGTGGGCTCCCGTTTAACTCCCTACTGCCTCTCCTCCCACTCAGGCTGCATGCAGGATGGGACCGCGCTAGGGGACGTGCACCTGCCCCCCTGGGCAGACGGGGACCCCCGCAAGTTCATCAGCATGCACAGGCGGGTGAGTCTCTCCCGCCCTGCCCTCCTCTGCTGGGCTCTCTGCCTCCACGGAGACTGCTGATCCCAGGGGATTGGGGAAGAGGGACCTCTCCAAGTGTCTGAAGGACCTGGAGGAGGGACTGGGGTCTGCCCTTGGGGTTTGACAGGCAAAGGTCTTGGTTCTGGGTGCTGGCAATGAATGACTCCACCCAGCTCTATATTGTACCGTGTATTGTGGGCAGCTGGCAAGAAGTGACTGCAGACTCCACTTGAATGTCAGCTAGAAAAAATCAAGGAGGGTCCATAGCTGCCCAGTTCAAGGGGTTTGGAGGCCTCAGGAAGCTCCCAGTGGTCCAGGAATTCTCCAACACTGAGAGAGACTCTGGGTGTCTGATATGGGTAGAGGCCCAAAGCACCTGTTCTGGGTGATTCAGTAAGATTCCCACACCCAGTTATCTATGATCTTTTGGTTCTTGAGCCAGGTGGAGTGAGATAGGTTCAGGGAGACCTCACACCCTGATCCCAGCAGCTTAATTCAAGCATCACGCATAAGCCTGTTGCGGGGGACAGAGCAGGGTGATTCCACCTAACAAGGAGCTAAGAGACAGGTACCAGACAGCTCTGCCCCAGACACAACTAAATACTCACACTAGACCTGTGGGGGAGGACAGTCCCTGTCTATTCTGCAGGTGCTGAAACTGAGGAACTGAGGTGGTAAGAGGGGTGGGAGTGGCCATGCTGGGGGCCAGTCCCAGCCAGGGCATGCCCCTCCCTCTGCTGCCGCCTTCCCCGAGTCACAGCAGTCTCCGTGTCCCATGTCGATTCTTGGCATTTCCTGTCAATCACCAAGCTCCATGTTTAGCCTGCTTTCCTTTCAGCTGTCTCTGCGAGCCTCTGGACCACGCACAGGCATCCCGACCTGCGTGTGGTTGTTTTCATGAGCTGGAGGAGGGGCAGGGGTCAGATAGGGTTCACCACCTTGGGGAACTAACTCTTGGGACCCACTTTGTCCTTGGCCATCAGCTGTGTCTCCTGTGAGGAACCAGCACCCGAGATGTGCCCAAGCTCTCCAAGGCCCTCATGTTCCCACGTCCCTCCGGGTTTTGGGTTCCAGGCCCTGGAAAGCGACTTCGTCAGCGCCAACCTCCACCACTGGATAGACCTTATCTTTGGATATAAGCAGCAGGGTCCGGCTGCCGTGGAGGCCGTGAACACCTTTCACCCCTATTTCTACGGTGACAGAGTGGACATTGGTGCCCTCCGGGACCCCTTGATCAGAAGCACAATTCTGGGGTTCGTCAGCAACTTTGGGCAGGTGCCCAAGCAGGTACGGCATGCCACGGCAACGCATCTGGCTTTTCTCCAAAATGTGAGCTTGGGGGACGGCAAGGGGGGTACTGAGGAGAGAGATGGCACTCTTGTGGGTGTGCTGTCACCATCAGGGATTAGCCTGCGGTGACATCCCCAGTGCCCATGGAGACGATGAGGACGTCCTGTAACGGTGAAGACCATGCTCACCTGGGATGCCATGATATCAACACGTGTGCCTGACGTGTGTCTGCTGCACGGGGATGCTATAAGTGAAGGAATGAAGACATGCGAGAGGGGGTGGCTCAAAGAGTGGCACCCAGTCCAAAAGGAGGCAGCCCCATCACTTGGGCATCTGATTGGGGTGGCAGATGGCAACGACAGTGTGTGAAAGCCGAGAAGCAGAGAATGATCCATCCCAGCATGGATGTTGCACTTGACTGCCTAGGCTCTACCCAGCTCCCTGAGGGTAGATACAGACCTCTTCTCCCTAGGCTGAGAGAGAGAGAGAGAGAGACAGAGAGAGAGAGAAGCCGTATCCCACTTGCCTTTTATAACCACCATAACCCAAGGCTCACCTCCCAAACCTCGTCAGTGGACTGAGTTTCACACTCTTAGTAGCATCAGTGTGAGTTCAGCAGCCATGGGCTATTCAAATCACAGCAGATGAGGCTTAGAAATTAGATAGCCCAGCCACAGCAGTCTATAGAAAGGAAACAAGCTCAGGAAAGGAGTTTAGTTGCCCAGTGGTGGCTCCAAGGAGTAGCCACAGAGCTGGATTCGGATTTGCTTAGTGATAGGCCACTTAAGAGATCTGTAAACGCTATCTAGGTCATCATCAGAATGAGAGTTCCCAGGTGGCGCCAGTCTGAAGACAACCTTGAGGTGCCCCTGAGTTGTCCATGGTTCCTGGCAGGAACTCTGCCTACAGGGACCCAGCCTAGGGACACTGGCAGAGATTCTTGGTGAGAAACAATATGCATTTGCAAGTGCTCATGGGAAAACCCATCACTGTGATCTCCCTTGGGATTTGTCACCCATCCTGCTGTGCTGGACAGGTTAGCATCTGAGCAGGGCTGTAACAAGGAACCCTCCCCAGAATAGCTGTCCATCAGACCTGAGCCAACCCTGCCCCCTGCTCCTGCACGCATCCAGAGCCCACTCACATTTGAGCCACCTGTTGCGGACCACCCCAGGGTACTGCTGTCTGGCAGCCCTGGGATGTGCAGATACAGCCTTGGGGATATGGAGAGGAGCTGGTCACAGCCAGGGCTCTGGCCCAGGGGCCGGCTCTCTGCCATGTGGCTCAGCCTTGGGCTTTGTCCCGTTCTGTGCGACCCTGGGCCCTGGGGACGTTTAGATGGCAGAGATCTGAAGGGAACAGTAAGAGCAAGAGAAGCCATCGATGGGGTTCACCTGCGCTCTTTGGACCATTAGAATGAAAGCATGTGAGCAAATCTGTGTTAATGCTTTTTGAAGGTTTATCAACAGGCAAAGGGAGACACACGACCCAGGGAGAGAAAGGGGCCCACTCCGACCTCAGGAACCAGGACCTCCTCAGTAAGGAGTCTTTGTCCAAGCAGGCAGATTTGACAGCCAGAAGTGCAATCCCTACAGCTAGAGAACATAGCTGCCCCAGGTTCTCAAGCCCCTTACCTGCCACAGCCGAGTGCTGGAGCACTGTATGGGTGCCGCTGGGGTGTGTGGGAGGTGTCCCCCTGCCCCCTGGTGACCCATGTGCTGTGTGCTGGCCCCTTTGCCTCTCCAGCTCTTCACAAAACCACACCCAGCCCGGAGCGCCGCAGGAAAGCCGTCACCCACGAAGGATGTGGTTGCCACCCCTGTGGGCCTGGCTGGCCACCCACAGCCCCTGTTCTACAACCTGCAGGCACTGCGGCCCTCCCAGGTCACAGTCAAAGGTGATTCCCGGGCCCCTGCGCGGCTTGACATCCCCTGCTCCAGGGTGGAACATCAGTGACCCACGGGGGGCTGTGGGAGGTCCAGGGGTGCAGATCTACCCGAGATATTGAGGTCTGACTTCGAGTGGCTTTGTGTCAAATCACAGCAGGAACTGGGGGAGGCCTTGATTTCTGGAAGCATCCAGGCCCTTTGCTTCTGACCCACATCTCTGTTATGTCTCTCTCTCTCTCTGTCTTACACACACACACACACACACACACACACAATTGAGGGCTTTTGCATTCTCAGTGCATCAGACAATCCTGCAGAGCTATGAGTGACAGCGTGTGTGAATGGGAAAGGTGGCCCGGAGGGCAGTGAGCCCGGAGCTCCTGCTTCCTCAGGATGCTCAGGGAGAGGGCAGCCCTCCCAGGTCACCCACCACAGGCCAGGGTTGGGGCAAAAGGCCAGCCCCACAATGCATGCAGGCAAAGGTGACAGCCTCAGCAATGACCCCTCTTCATTTCCGGCCTTGCACTGTGTAGGGCAGTCCAGGCAAAGTCTCCACTTTACAGGGATCACCAACAACTTGCCCAGGGCACCCAGGCTTGGAACACTGCCTGAGCTTGTGTTCTGGCCAGGGTCCGATGGCTTCCAGAGTCAAGCTGGAGGAGGCCAGGAGCCCGGCGTGGTGCGTGCCCTGGGGACCCCAGATGGCTGCCTTAGCCTCTCCTCCTCTGGCATCACCCCTGAAGTCCACGTGTGGTCATGTCACACAGGAGAGAGGGACCCAGACAGTGACCTTGCATATGGCGCCTAGCATGGGTGTTGCACCTGCTGCCTAGGCTCCGCCCACTCACTGGGGGGTAGATATGTACCTCTTCTCCCTAGGCTCAGAGTCCCCCAAAGGGGCCATCGGCCACATCGTGCCCACCGAGAAGACTGTCCTGGCTGTGGAGAGGAACAAAGTGCTGCTGCCCCCGCTCTGGAACCGGACCCTCAGCTGGGGCTTTGACGACTATAGCTGCTGCCTGGGGAGCTACGGCTCCGACAAGGTGAGCACGGTGGGCTCCACCGTGTACCTGCTGGGGGAGGGAGGGGCTGGGCCCTGTGACTCTGAAAGTCTGCACCTGACTTCTAACCCACACTCCGAGGTGCTCAGCTTTTGCCGGCTGGTGGTGTGTTCCCGGAGTCCTCTGGACTGGTGCTGGACCTGGGTGCATGGGAGTCAGGGGTTCAGGCTCAAGGAACACAGCTGTCTGCTTCCTGACTCCCGCAGGTCCCCCTCAAGCCATCCAATGTCTGCCTTGACCCTGCCCACCTCACCCTGCTGCAGCCAATGAATGTCTAGCTCTTCCCTCACCTTGTCCCCCACACTTCATGGAGGAGCCATGGAAGCTGACCCCAGATGTCCCCCTTCCCTAAGAACTGTCCCGATCGCCTCACCTTAACCCCGGCTGAGTAGCTGCTCCCTGGTGTTCATGGGTGTGTGTCTGTGCTTGCCCACCTGTCTCCCACCCCCCACTCATCTGCTGGAGAAGCCGGTGGTGGCCTGGCTTTTGTCACCAATGCCTGGCAACTAAACATCTGATATTTTCAGCCACAAGGCGCCCAGACTCACCACTCACCAGTGTCCACACTCATCGCTCTGTGTAGTGTAGGGCTCCTGGCTCCTGCTGCCCTGCACTAGCGCACACCTGACTCTCTCTCTCCCTCTCCCCCCCCCCGCACTCTCTCTTGTTCTCTTTCCCTCCTTCCCTCCCACAGACCCTGATGACCTTTGAGAACCTGGCCGTCTGGGGCCGCTGTCTGTGTGCCCTCTGCCCGGCCCCCACGACGATTGTCACCTCTGGGACCAGCGCTGTGGTGTGCGTATGGGAGCTCAGCATGGTCAAAGGGCGTCCCAGAGGCCTGCGGCTCAGACAGGTAGGAACCCCACACAGGTACGATGGCACTGCAGGCTGCCAGGTACCTTGGGTGGGAATCCGTGCCTCGGGCAAGTGCAGGGCCTCACACAGAGAGGTGGTGCCTGAATAGAATAAAACAAAGGGGAGTGGCCACCACTCCCTGTCACTCATTCCTATGAGTGGAGCTGATGAGCACAAAGACCTACACAGAAACCTCAAGACGCCAGGCCAGGGAGATTAGTCGCTGGCACTACATACTGCCAAGTTAGCACCTGCTGGGAGCTGGCCCTGGTACCAAGCACAGGAGCAGGGTTCGCTGCCTTATACCTTCTCAGCAGCCTCATGAACCAGGTACCAGCCTCCCCACCACTGTCATGTTGGAAAACTCCCAAGGTGCAAGCAAGTAGCTTGTCCAAGGTAATAGGACCCCAAGACGAAAAAGCGCTTCGAAAGCCAAGTGGTTATGGTGGGAGAGAATGGAGCCACAGGCCAACAGCTCATTCTGGTCCTCATCGTAGGGGTCTTTGTTGGGGTGTGGGGAAGGGGTACCATCTGTCAGTGATCATGTCACCCCTTAATGGCACCCAGGCTTCTGGGCCCTGATTTGCAATCCTACAAAGCAGGCACTGCCCTCCCACTCTGAGCTGGGGAGACAGGTTCAGAACTAAGTGTGCCCATGGGTCCTCATGTCCTGCTTTCCAGGCTGCACACGAGCTGGAAGCTGGAGCTGGCCTTCAGCTGCAGCCTGGGAGGGGGCTGTCCTCAGTGACAGCGTGCCCACTGCACCTGGTGATTTATTGGCCTTATAGAGAAACATCATTCTAAGGACACACACAGGTACCTTGAGAGGGCATCTTAAGCTTTTGATTCAAGTTCCCCCTGCCTTCCCAAACTGTGGGCTGGCTGCTGCCTGGTGATCCTGCAGCTCCGGGGCCTGTAGGCAGGTCACCAACCTCTCCAGTGCGGGCAGTGCCATGCACACAGGCTCTCCCTGTGAGGAACAGGGACAACATGACCCAGTCTACTCCAAGGGCAGAAGGACACACAGGGAGACAGTGAGAGCAACCGCTAGTGCGGGGGCACTCTAAATGCCAGGGCTGAAGCCCACAGACAGGAGCACCCATGTGGCTGGCCTGAATCCAGCTGCTCAGGTTATCAGCGCTGTCTGCCAGGGGCTGCTTGAGTAGGAAGCTAGAGTCAGGAGTCCAGCCCAGACACTCCAGTGTGATCTGTGGATGCCACAGTCGCTTCCGAGTCACTTCCTTTTTGATGGTGCTGTGACCTTTCCTCCTTCCCAGTACAGTACAGGGCATGTGAGCTTCAGCATTCCATTTAGCATGATGGCTCACATGCTTGGGTATACATGGGGGAAAGTCCCCGATTCAGCAGGTTGAGGGTTGCGTCCAAGAATTTGCCTTTCTACAGAGCTCTTGATGCCGTGGGTCTGGCCAGTGTGTTTTGCCAGCTAGCACCCCGACTTGGTGGCAGTGCTGTGCGTTGCTTCAGGATGCCAAACCAATGCAGGAGAGTTCCCTAGCACGGGCAGCCTGCCGCTCTCAGGCTGGGCTGTGGTGGAAGGATGGCAGCCAGCTTCTCCCCAGCTGGAAGAGTGACGAATCCCAGAAGCCTGGCATGGACGTGGACACACACCCAGCACACACATGGACTTCGGGGTCCCTGATTCGCTCTGCATCTCTACCTTTTCACTAGGACCCAGCAGTGAACAGCAGTGCAGGGGATACCCCAACCCTCCAGGCACCTGGGGGTGTGTGTGTCTGTGTCACATACCCCACAGCTCTGCTTTCCACCCCCAGGCCTTGTACGGACACACACAGGCTGTCACTTGCCTGGCGGCCTCGGTCACCTTCAGCCTCCTGGTGAGCGGCTCCCAGGACCGTACCTGCATCCTGTGGGACCTGGACCACCTCACTTACATAACCCGCCTGCCTGCACACCGGGAGGGCATCTCGGCCATCGCCGTCAGCGACGTGTCGGTGAGGCTGGGTTCCTCGATGACTGCGTCTGCAGTGTGTCCATTACCTGCGACAGAACAGATGTGACACCAGGGGAGCTGGGCCCCAACCCAGAAGGTCTCTGGAGAAGCAAGGGGGGGGACGCGTCTCTCTTCTTGAGAGACATTGCACACATTTCTGTGTTGCTTCAAGATTTATTTATTTTATTTGAAAGGCTGAGTTACAGACCGAGGAGGAAAAGAAAGAAAAATCTTCCATGCAGTGGTTCACTCCCCAAATGGCTGCAACTGCCAGAGCTGGTCCAGGTTGCAACAAGGAGCCAAGAGCTTCTTCTTCTTGGTCGCCCATGTGGGCTCAGGAGCCTAAGTACTTGGGCCATCTTCCACTGCTTTCCCAGGGAGCTGGATTGGAAGTGGAGTAGCCAGGACACAAACTGGCACCCATGTGGGATGCTGGCACTGTCGATGAACGGAGCATAACACCAATGCAGCACCAGTTTCAGAACCATTTGCTGTCACTTTACCTTGCCTTTGACCCAGTGACATCCAACACTTGGTGGAGGCAGCTGTGGGCCCTGTGTTCAGCGCCCACCATGGCCTCCAGCGGCAGCCAGTACAGGACCATGGCGAGGGATCTGGAAGAAGCCCATAGGCTGAGCAGACCTGCGTCTGCCGGGGAAAGCAGAGACAAAACACAACCCCAGCTTGAAAGCTGTGACAGATCTAGGGGTTTCCTGGGAGGAGGTGGGCATCGTAGGGGGTCTCGGGACCCCATGAGGGCGGGTGGAGGCTGAGCAGATGGACAGGGCAGAGATGCCAGCTCAGAGGAAGGTGCTCTTACTCCACAGGGCACCGTCGTCTCCTGTGCAGGAGCCCACCTGTCCTTGTGGAATGTCAATGGACAGCCCCTGGCCAGCATCACCACGGCCTGGGGCCCAGAAGGGACCATTACCTGCTGCTGCGTGATGGAGGGGCCGACCTGGGACACGAGCCACGTTGTCATCACAGGAAGCCAAGACGGCGTGGTCCGGGTAGGTGGGTCTCGGGCAGAGTGAGGACACCCCACCCTGCTGCAGCTCTGCAAGCTGCCTTGGACATGCTGCCCACAGGCCAGAGGAAACAAACACCATGACACACACACAGCATACGTATTCACGTTAGCACACACCTGTCATATATACACACCATCACAATGCATTATACTCACGTGTGACACAGTGTATTGTATGTAAATGCCATCACACGTGTTACACACATGCTTTCATATATGTCATTGTGTGCATGCTAGCACGTGTTACATATGCACGCTCCCAAATATATATCATACTGTGTAATGTGCACATGCAACAAAACATGCGTAATGTATAGAAGCTATCCCACGTGCGTTATGTGCACATATTCATGCTTATCGTGCACGGGCTATCACATATGTGTAGTATATACATGCATGCCATCCAACACACATGCCGTGCCCTCACCACCCACCCACACGTGCCCTCACCACCCACTCATCCATCCACGCACTCACCATCCATCTGTCCTTGCATCTTCTACCGATGTACCAGTCACAACACTCACTGACACCCTCCGTCTCAACCTCGCCCCCCTCACGTGGCTGAAGCGATGTATTAGGCCTTTATTTCTCAACCAAGACACTCATCTTCTTGACGAGGAAGTTAGCAGTACCTGATGCAGCACTGTGTCTCAGCCTCCACTGGGACGATCCCCGCATGCCCTGGGGTCTCCAAGGAGGGCGTTGCTGGCACCAAAAGAAATATCAATTTGAAAGGGTCAGGCAGAAAGAACGAGGTGAGGGTGGTTTTTGACAGGAAACATGAAAAAATGAGGGGGAGCAATTGTTTAAAGACTCACTCAACAAACGGCCTCCCGAAGTTCCCAGGATAGGAAGGGAACCGCCACTCAAGGCTACAAGGTCCTCATGGACATGCCCATTCCATTTATGAAGGCTCAAACCCAGCCTTGCCCTCCATGGCCGTCTACACTCGAGGTCTCAGCATTGCTCCAGAGGGTGTGACAATGGCTCCGAAAGTGGGTGGAGCCCGTGCTGGGCCCAGCAGAAGGAGGGCTATCTTTCCAACAGAGAAATGACCTGCTGATCCACTGTGGTCACTGGCCTCCTGAGAGAGCCCAGCGCTAGGCCAGGCCAAGGCCGGAGCCCATGGAAGCATCTGAGTACACTCTAGGCCTAGTCCGTTTTAGGAGCTAGCAAGTGTAGACTTAGCAAGTGATAAGTCCCATGTGGCCAGCCTATGGGCAATGCATGTATGTGAACTTGGGGCACAATGGGGGGGGAGGGCAGCGATCAGCTGCTGAGTAGAGTGGGTGGCCCCCAGGGACAGTGATAAATTAGTTACAGGAGAGCTTGTTGGGGGTGTTGGAGGAAGGCCCTGAGAAACGCAGGGATGGGAGAGAACTCATCCGCTCTGCTGTGCCTTCTCCGGGCAGGGCTCTGGCGCTGGAATCACCTCCCTCCCGCCCTCCCGCCGATGCCTGAACCCCAGAAGGCAGAGGAAGGGGCCCCCAGGTCTGAAAACATTCTCTCCCTTTGTGTTCCACAGATCTGGAAGACTGAAGATGTGAAACTGCCTCTCCCAGGGCGGACAGCGGCCGAGGAGCCCCTCACTCAGCCCCCAAGCCCGAGAGGTACCTGCTGGCTGGGGAGGCACTTATCCAACCTTAGGATGCCCCCTCTCCTGGCCGCCTGCCCCCCCCCCCCGGGGCTGCCTGCAGGCCTAGGGGAAGCCTCTGGCACTGCCAGCTGCTGTCCTGTGTGGGGGTGACAGAGGTGGTTGACTGCCCCCTTCTGGTGGGGTGTGATACATTTTTTTAGTCCTGTCCCGTCAGCCTTGTAACATTCAGGGCTGCTTCCTGGACACACTCGCCACGATGTGATGCTTGCCCTGGTCTCTGGACTTCCAGGACAGACACAGCTTGGCTGGGCTTGGATTCAGTACTTTCTCTGAGCAGCCCGACCATTCACAGGCAAGGGGCAAGGAGAGGCCACTCCCCTCCCCCCGAACAAGGAAGTGGTCCCATGGTATCCCACTGACCACAGGCAATCCACCCAACTGCCCCCATGATCACCCAGAGTACGGACCATCTACATCAGCACTTCCCAGAGGCCAACTAGAGGAGGGGGTGCCAGTTACTGGAAGGTGGAGAGGGGAGTCGTCAGCCAGTCAGGAGACCCCTGTCTCCCGAGCCCCAACGTGTCCCAAAGAAAGAGAACCACGGCTCCCTACAAAACTCCTTGGGTTTATGGCTGATGAACTGTGAAGGAAGGAAACGTTGCCCACTATTGCCATGGCCACTGTTTCCATGACAACTGTTGTCGTGGTGACTGTCCCAGAAAGTGGACCAGGAGGAGACTCCACCGTCCCCTGGTTTCCCATGGTGAGCTGATACAGCCTTTACACATCACGAAACTGCTAGGCACAGGAAGGTTCACTAAACTCACCTGAAGTTATGCAGCAAGTGTGACTTCTTCCTTCCTCCTGCCACAATCTGGACAGAGCGGCTGTCACGGCAGATGCTGTCACGTCCTCACCACCACCACAAAGCACACAGGCACAAACCTCACCATCAACACCCAGCCCTAGTGCCTCCTCCGGTGCTGTGGCCTCCTCCGGTGCTGTGGCCTCCTCTGGTGCCATGGCCTCCGGTGCTGTGGCCTTCCCTCTCTGCCCAGTCCTCCTTGAAGCGCACGGCCCAGAACTGAGCCATCTGTCCCAAATCCGACAGGCCGACAAGGCAGCAGGAATTCTACCCCATCCCCACTGCCCAGACCCATGGTCTGAGGGCTGCCTCCTTGCTGAAGATAGCTCATTCTGGATTTTTTTTCAAAAAGCGTTATTTATTCGTATTGGAAAAGCAGATTTTGCAGAAAGACAAATCCCCAAGTGGCTGTAACGGCCACAGCTCAGTTGGTCTGAAGCCAGGAGCTTCTTCCGGGTCTCCCGCATGGGTACAAGGTCCCAAGGCCTTCAACCTTCCTCTATTGCCTTGTCAGGCCACAAGCAGGGAGTTGGATGGGAAGTGGAGCAGCTGGGGCACGAACCTGCAGCACCTATATGGGATCCCAACTCTTGAAGGGGGAGGATTAGCCAATTCAGTTACTGCAACAGGTCTGACAGTTCATTCCATAAATGTGGCTTGCCCATCTTTCACTCACTGAGTCATCCCGCCACCGATCCTCCTGCCAGGCAAGCATGTGGCACCTGCTGAGACCTGCCGCGTCCTGGAGGCTCTGTCAGCAGGAATCTTTCCTTTTCCCTAGCAACCAAGCCAGAGCAATGTTCTCGCACGAAGACAAGGCTGGCCAAGGGCCCCTGGGCCAGGAATCTCCAGACCCTCGGCCCATCCTGTGAGAATAGAGAACATTGCAGCCTGAGGAGCTTCTAGGGGGAACAGGAGCCACTGCCTTAGGACAGAGCTGGCGCAGGTTCTGTTTCCCCCAGCCCACCCCAAAGGGGTCCTGGGTGCACCTGTAGAAAGCGGCACTCCATTCTCAAACCAGTGAGCCCAACCAGCTAGCAGTGTCAGCTCCAGCCGTGGCTACCAGTTGGATGTCTAATGAAGGACCTTGGGCCGTGGGTGGGTGACCCATGGAGGGACAGATGAACCAAAGCTGTTTCACAGCCACTTCTGGACTTGCCTGGAAGTCCACAGGTGTCCATTCAGCATCCAGAAGAATTACAGAAGGGCTGGTTTGTGCAAGCTCTGCCACTGCTGGTGGTGTGGGCAACTGGTTCCAGTCCTGGCTGCTCCACTTCTAGATCTGGCTCCCTGCTAATACAGCAGAGGATGGACCAAGTGATTGGGCCCCTGCGCCCGGTGGGAGACCCGGGAGAGGCACCGTCTCCTGACGGCCCCATGCAGATCATGGTTCCCTCTTCTCAGTTTGCCAAGAGTTTCCTCTCTCCGACTGCAACAGGTGAGGGCCATTCCGGGACTTAGCACGATGGGGTTAGAGCCGCAGGAGACCCTGCCGTGCTTGTCTTTCCCTCACTGCCATCTGCGCCACTCTGAGGTCAGCAACACAATACCGCAGTGACGAGCCAGGACTGTTATGCCATGCAGAGCAGCACTGGATGAGACAGCACCACAGCATGGACATCTTAAAAAAAAAAAAAAAGGTTGAGCCATAGTTGTGAGATGGTTGGCAGATCTGCGTACAAACCACATCCCCACGTGGCCCCCTAAAAGGGAACACGTTGCTGTTATCATGTTGCCTAGAACTGTTTGGCGGGAAGGGGCTGACACTGAACTTGACTGCCTGCCTATTTGCATGTGTGCGGGTCACTGCATGCCTCCAGCGTCTTAAGGATCTGTCTCGAAGCAGCCCTTCCCTCCCCCAACTTGTGCCCCTCCATAGCTTCCTGGGCATGTGGGCACACTCGGTAGCTGCTGGCAGCTCCATTTCTGTCCCAAGTTCAGCCACATGGCCTCACTCAAAGGGGACACTTCCCCCCCACCCTTCCCGCAGAAGGAATTCTCCACTGTCCCCAAACACAGCCGTGACACTGAGAGGCAGTCACCATCATCAAGTTCTATTTTTTGAAAGAAAAAAAAAAAGTTCTCGGCATTTAATTATTGGTTGTGGCGTGAAAGGATTTGGATAAGTTGATAATGCCGACTTGATGTGATTTCGTTATTTATTATTTTTTTTTACTAGGCAATTACGGGCTGCATTAGGTCCTGGCAGCAAGGTATTGTGGGGGCAGCTTATTAAGCATAAAGCCAGTAAACACTGATGAACAATTCTGCTGAACTCGGCATGCAATTTAGAAAGCAATAATACACAAATCCAATTTGGTACACAATGGATACCGTGGCACGTCAGCACATGTAACTATCACAGCCTGCAAATTAAATTGGGACGGCCCTTTTTTGCAACAGCACGGGCCAAGATTAAATATATTTCCGCCTCAATTTAACAAGTTGCTGACCACAAATATAAATACAGTGCGTTTGTGTGTGTGTGCAACTCCGTGTGAGAATGCACATGTGTGTAGTGTGTGCGTGTGTGATGGTTCTCTTGCATGCTTCCCTACAGGCCGCAAGTGGGAGAAGAACCTTGCCCTGAGCCGAGAGCTGGACGTCAGTGTGGCCCTAACAGGCAAGCCCAGTAAGAACAGCCCGGCTGTGACAGCTCTGGCTGTGTCCAGGTGAGCCCTGCGCACTTCCTCCAGGTCTCCAACAGAGGGCGTTTGCACACCTCCCCAAGGCATTCTGGGCTCTTTCCTGTGATAGCCCTGTCAATTAGCGTTTGGGGTACACAGAGCTCCCTGCATGGCAGAGGGTGCCACCTGGGAGAGGACTCTAAGCCCACATCTCAGAGCCCAATGTAGGATCTGACACTTGACACATGTAAATTGGCCATGTTGTTGGGGACTCTAAGGGGAGGCCACCTGGGTTAGCCGTACCACTGTGCATGCTTGGGGACCCAGCTGCTTTTTGCCCTGCCCAGCCACCAGGGGCATTTTCCTTGCTGCTGCTGGTGGAGACCGCAGTGTTCTGAGGGTGGCTAGCTGAGGGCACCCTACCAAGACCCAGGGCCATGGGTCATTCTGCTGCAGGTCTCCTGGGCAAGAGGGCTACCCCAAGATGCTTGGGAGGCTGGGGCTGGCTCCCTATGCATTGCTGGCTTGGCTTGGGGTTTCAACAGCCCATGGCTCAAAAGCCTGCCAGCTCCTAGGGTCCAGACCATCTCCCAGTATCCCACTATCTGGCTCTCGCTTCAGGAGGCCACAAGGCTTCAGCAGGCCCCACAGAGCCCTGGCCCAAGGCCCCACATTTGCAATTCCCTGAGTACTGGCTGGGACACACAACTTTCTAATATGCTTGTCTTTCTCTTTCTCTCCTCCCAAGAAACCAGACCAAACTCCTAGTGGGCGACGAGAAGGGAAGGCTCTTCTGCTGGTCGGCGGAAGGCTAGGACGAGGGAGGCGGCCGTGGCCCAGGCGGGGCAGAAGGGGCACAGGTGGGCAGGGCCTGGGCAGCTGTGTCGTGCCCCTGCCTCCTGCTGTGGCTCCCACCCCATGGCTCCCTTCCAGGCCAGGGGCTTCTGTGGGTCAGAGCTGTGCACCCCCATGCTCTTCCCAGGGCCCCTTGGAATTCTCTGGGAAGCAGCAAGCGGCACCCTGGAAGCTATGGCTTGCAGGCACCAAGCCGTATGTGCACTTGCACGTAACCCGCCCGACCGAGGGCTCATCGCACTGGAGGTGCAAACAGAGCTGCCTCCTGAGAGCCTGTGGGAAGACGGCACTGTACGCGGTGGATTAAAGTGACAATGACCCCAGTGCACAGCGTTCTGCATGTTGAACTCGCCGCCGCCCATGTCCATTCAGATCCCTGCCTCAGCTTTAGGACACTGGGCTGACCACAGGGACACAGCTCCCTTCCTAGCGTTCCTCTTCCCGCGGTCTCGGCCTGCAGTGCCAGGGCTGAGGGTCAGCGGTGACTGCTTAGGAGAGCAGCCTCTGTGGCCGCGCTGGCTGCAGGTGGAGCCTGGCAGGCTAGCCAGCGCCTCCCACATTTGCTGCCCGCAGTGACATTGAGTCCCAGGCTGCACTCGGGTTTGACCCATCTTCCCCAGAGCTCTTCGCTTCCAGGAAGCCTAAGACCCCACTCCACGTGCTGGCTCTGAGCTGGCCCAGAAGGACTATATTATTGTAAAATACAGAGGATGATGGGGGCGGGGCAGAAAAGGGAGGGGGAACGGGAAGCCCTATACCTGCAAACTGTAAAATGGAAAATGAGAATAAATAATAAGAATAAGAAATGCACAGCCTGGGACAATCTGAATGGAGTCCTAAAAAGATGAGTAAAGCAAGTTGTCCTGGTGGCCCGTGCCCCGTAGTGCCTGGCTCATTCTACGCACAGAGCACACCCCGCCCCCAGAGGCCCCCTCCCCACCCTCCTCACACACCCCGCCCCCAGAGGCCCCCTCCCCACCCTCCTCACACACCCCGCCCCCAGAGGCCACCCCCCCACCCTGCCCAGACCACCCAAAGAGGAAATTCACCTTCTTTCACAGAAGCTGGCTCAGGTACTGGAGCTGAGGCACAGAGAGTAAAGCACACAGCTGGGATGCCAGCACCGCCTGTCACTGCCAGTCCGAGCTCCTGAGCCACCTCCTTGCCCATGTGCCAGGTCACCCACACAGGAGTCCTCCTGGCTCGAGGCTTGGTCCAGGCACAGCTGGTGCAGCCATGTGGGCAGTGACCCAGCAGATGGAAGACCTCTCCTGTCTCTCTCTCTCTGACTCTGACTTACAAACCAATCTTTTTTTTTTTTTTAAGTTCTTTCTTTTATGTGAAGAGTGGAGAGACATTGATGGAGAGAGATCTCCTGTCTGCGTGTTCACTCCTCGGATGCCCAGACTGACACCATCAACCAGAAAGTCCGCCAGGTCTCCCAGGGGTGCACTTTAGCAGGAAGCTGGGTATAAGGGGCGGAGCTGGGACTCAAACCCCATTTTGGAAGCCGATCTTACAAATGGGCTCTTAACTGAGGCACCAAATGCCCTCCCCTGCTGCTTCATTTACCATCAAGTAAAATAGGGACAAACCACTATCGCTGACCGCTTGCAGAATGCCGACGTTTGGCTTCTAGCCACCCACCCACCAGGTCATTGGAGCCACGTGCCCCTGCCTGCCTACAGCCCTCAGGGGCGGCACAGCTCTGCCCCTGGGTGACAGGAGGCCCTACTTCCCCAGGGAGCCCCCGAGCTGCAGCAGGTGCACACTTATAAAGGACATTAACCCAGAAACATCCCAGGGTGGACATGAAGCCCCAAGCTGCTGGCCCCCAGGCCGGTTTGCCCGGGGCAAAGAAGCTGCGCTTGGGCGTGTTTGATCCCTTGCCGGAAGTGTGGGTGGGTTGTGACGCTCCACTTGCCAAACTCTGGAGCAGCCAGTGATGGGGGCTGAGGACGGGGTGGAGGGGCCCTTAGCCTTCCGCTGTCATCCCCCGGTGTCACAGCAGGTGGCACTGGGAGAGACCTTGTATCCTTCCATAGGACGTTTTTCTTCTTCTTAATCTTTTCTAAAGATTTATTTAGTTCACTTAGAAGAGTTACAAAGAGGAGAGACACAGGGAGAGACATCTTCCATCTGCTGATTCCGAATGGTCACAATGCCCAAAGCTTGGAGCCAGGAGTTTCTACTGGGTCTCTCACATGGGTGCAGGACCCAAAATCTTGGGCCATCCTCTACTGCTTGCCCAGGCCATAAGCAGGGAGCTGAATGGGAAGTGGAACAGCTGAGACTCAAACCAGTGCCCAAATGGGATGCCGGCGTCACAAGTGGAAGATTAGCTTACTTTGCCACCATGCCTGCCCTGAATGTGTGTGTGTGTGTGTGTGTACCACCAAGCAGTTTTGCATGCCTCTCTGCTAGGGGCCTCAGAAGCTTGTTCTCTGACCCTCTCCATCTGTGCCCCTGTGCCATAGGTTCCAGAGAGAGCAGCCCTGGATGCCAACCATGCCAGCAACAGACACACACACACACACCTGCCCCCCAGTGAGGGCAGCGAGCCAGGAGCCGCACGTCCCGGGAGCCTGTCCTGGAACCTGCAGAGAACTGCAGGATTGGATTTGAGCACATTAAAATGCAGCCAGGCAGGGCACGTTCGGAGAGGTACAGACTCTTCATATGAAAATCCTGATGCAATTTGTTTAGCATAAAATCAAATCTCTCTGAAGCCAAATCAGTTTTCGCCTTACTAAGTTCCGGTGGCACAGAGCACACGCCCAGCCAAGGTGTGGGGGCACGCGGACACACACAGCCTGCCTACAATGGCAAGGTGTCGTTCACGGGATGGGCCATGTTAAAGTGCCCCACTGCCCCGCGGCAGGCTGAGCCACCAGGAGGACTTCCATAGTCCTCTCCTGCCCTGAGCTGGCGGTCTGAGCCGAGAGCGCTAGCTGGCTCCCACACCGTTTACTGCAGCAACTCCTTTGTTCGAGACCTGTCATTTATTTGACTTTTACTACCACAAGCTGCAATTCTGCCCCGATGCAGAAGGGGAGGGTGCAGCCCGCCTTGGGTGGGTCGCGCTCCGAAGCCTCGCAAGCTCAGCCCAGACTGGAGGCTCTGGCGGCCTCTCGTTGAGGTCATCCTTTCGCTCACCATTGTCCAAGGACCCGCTGAGTAGCGGTCCCACACTAGGCTGGCACCCTGACAGAGGGAAGCTGGCTTCCCACACAGGTGCCTGACCTGCGACTTCTGACCATCTGTGCTTATGTGGGTCCCCCTGACTCTGCTTCAGTACGTCTGTCTGTGGTTGTGTGGGTCCCCCAGACTCTGCATCAGTATGACTGCCTATAGTTGTGTGGGTCTCCCAACCCTCCGTCGCTACAGTTTTATGTTCAGAGAAATGTGAGTTGGGAGAAAAGAAGGTGAGTACGGAGTTTCCTAAAAACCCATAGACAGAAGTACGCCATGATCTGGCGGTCCCACTGCGGCACGAGCAGCAGAAGGAACGGAAATCCTTTCCTGCCCGTGAGCCCTGCCATGCTGCTCAATGGCCAGCCAAGGTCTCCATGGAGAAGTGAGTGGGCCAAGAGGGCAGTCCACCTTCACCGTGGAGTGCTGCTCGGCCGTAAAGACAACAGAATCCCGGCATCTGCAGCCCCGTGGGTGGGCCTGCAGCAGCACTGAGTAAACTCCCCTCTGAGCTCCCACATCCCAACTCCCAGGACCCCCTCCCCAGCCCTCACAGTGCTCGGACACTGACACTAAAATCCCAGTGCCATTTGGGATCGCCACAGAAACAAACAGGAGCTGCTTCCAAACAAGGAGGACCAAAGGGCTGCAAGGTCTGAGAACTCTACTGAAAAATAAAAATCACACACACACAAAACATTGCTGAAGGAAATTAAAGACCTGAACGAACGGAGCTACGGAGGGTAGCGATCGAGTGAAGGACTGCACATCGTTAGGGATCTGGTTCTTCCAAAATTGAGGTACAAACACGTGGGCCATCCTCCACTACTCCCCAGGAGTAGGAGCCCAGAGCTGGGCTAGACATGGAGTGATTGGGACACAAACCAGCACTCTGACAGGGAAGGGGTGCCTGCCACACATCAGGTTAAGCCACACTGTCCCAACACTGGCCCTGAGCCAGCATGCAAGGGTGAGCAAGAAAGGCAGGTGGACAAAGACACAGAGAGCCAGGAGCACAGGGCGAAGGCCAGTGTCCTGAGAGATGGGCATCGGGGCACACAGCAGAAAGGCAACAGGGAATGCCCTGCCTAGCAGGACCAGCCCCATTCGGATATCTCATGGAGGCAACCCGAATACATGAATGAATGAGTGAATGAATGAATGAATGAATGAAGGCCTTAGAAAAGCAACAAGGCCTCTTGGCATGAGCATAAGACCAGGTCAGTGTGCACAAGCACCACTGTGGTGGAGTCAGCCTGACACCCCATTGCCCCACCCCGCTCCTGCCACATGTGCCACCAGCAGATTCCAGTGTTAATTGCAGACAGATGAGCAGGCAGGTGCAAAGCAGGGAAGAAGATGATCAAAACAAGCAATGGATTAGAGGCAGGAGGTTGCACACCCGTCCCAGGCAGGGTCCCTCTTGGGACAAGGCCGAGGGACAGTGTGCTCTTCCAGCCTTAGCATAGCCCCACCAGCCTGGAGAACTCTGAGCCCTGGATATTGGCTGTGGCTCTGGCATCCAACAGACTGGCTCTCACCTCATTATGACGTTCCCAACTTGCAGCCAGTCTAGAGCTGAGGGTTTCCTTCCCGTCATTGATCTCCCAAGCCTTGAGCCTGGCCTATTCCCCTGCCTTCCTTTACATCCAGACATTCAACTTGCGTTTGCTGCAGGACTGCAATGCCTTGGTATTGGCCAAAGCTCTGGAATCGCAGGGGTGAATGACAATCTAACAAGCAGAAACTGCTGCCACATTTACTGGCCATTGCATCTGGTGCAAGGGCCCTAGCACCCCATACCTGGCATCCCCAGGGTTGAGGGTGTGGCAGGGGAGGCCCATGTCCCAGCTCTTTGCCCCATCTGCCTGGGAGTCAGGTCAACCCCACATGCTTTGTCACTCCAGCACAAGGGGGGGGGGTAGGGTTGCACCTGGCAATCCAGAAAGTGGAATGAGCAAGCTAGGGAACCCAGGCCTCGCATGGGGAACCCTGCGGACGAGAGCACAGATGGCGAGCTGCACAATTTCCTGTACAACATGTAATTAGGTTAGATCAGAAAGTGCCTAGTCTAAGTGCTATCAATGTCCAGGGTGAGCTGTTGCAAAAGTGCCGAGCGCTTTGACATCCGAGAGCGCCGAGTAATTGAGGTACTGGGAGAAAATTGCTTCTGGTCTTTCCAAAGGTCATTACCGTCTTTGGTGAGCAAGGCGAGGACTATTTTCCACTCTAGTGAGCCGTCCCTCCCGACACAATTAGTACTGCTTCAGCAGAGGCTAGCTGGTGACTCCCGCCCAGCAGCCCCCCGCGCGAGGCCCCAGGTAACCACAAAGACACGCATGGCGATGCACGGGGGGGATCTCAGCCACCTAGAGTCCACCAGCATTGCTGACTATGCCCCAGGCCCTGAGGTGCCTGGCTTGGCTGGACTGCCTGGTCTCACCCTCAAAGAAAGTTGTCCAGGACACTGTCATGGTGAAGAAAGGCTTAGACCTTGGGTTGAGCGTGATGGCTCAGTGGCTAAATCCCCACCTTGCAAACTCCAGGATCCCATATGGGCACTGGATCATGTCCCAGCTGCTCCACTTCCTATCCAGCATCCTGCTGGTAGCTTGGGAAAGCAACAGAGGATGGCCCAAGGTTTTAGACCACTGCACCTGTGTGACAGACCCAGAAGCTCTGGGCTCCCGACTTTGGATCGGCTCAGCTCTGGCCATTGTGACCACCTGAGGAGTGAATCAGCAGTTGGGGAGATCTTTCTGTCTCTCCTTCTCTCTAAAGTATCAGTCTAATAAAAATAAATAAATCTCAAAAGAAAGAGACAAGGAAGGAAGGGAGGAACCAGAAGTCCAACACTGGCCACAGACAAAGGGGCAGGTGCAGGCAGTGGGGCCGGGAGGGGACATGAGAAGCTGCCCCCGGCCCTTAGGGATGGATGAGACCTCCGCACCATTGCACTTGTGGGGGTGAGGGGTTGGCCATGTTTTTTTTTCCCCCCTGCATATGCTTTCTGGAGCACTCCAAGCACAGCCCACAGTGAGGAGACTCGCAAGGGGTAGTTACTGGGCGTGCCGTCAAGGAGAGGCCCTGATGATGAAATGACTCCTAGAGGTGTCTGCACGCCCATGCTCATGGCAGCTTTACCACAGCCACAAAGTGGAGGCAATGCCAGTGTCTGATGACAAACAAGTGACACCACAGACTGTGGCGTTTGTATCCAATGAACAGCGTCCAATCTCACAAAGGGAAGAGTTCCCAGGGCTGGCATTAGGACAAGCGGGGGCTAAACCACCCTCTGCGATTCCAACAGACCAGTACTGGCGCAAATTCCACCTGCTCCACTTCCACTCCAGCTCCCTGCTGATGCAGCTGGGGAAAGCAGCGGAGGATGGCCTAAGTGCTTGGGCCCCTACACCCATGTGGGAGACCCAGATGAAGCTCCTGGCTCCTGGCTTTGGATCAGCGCAGCTCTGGTCATTGCAGCCATTTAGAGGTGAACCAGCAGGTGGGAGAACTCGCTCTCATTCCAGAATGGTTGGTATGCAATGCATGCATGCATGGAACAAAACATCATATAGTATCCTATAGATATATATGGATTATATGTCTGTTAATTTTGCTTAAACAACACATTTGTTTTTAATTAAAAATTTAAAAATGAAGGTTTAGGACGTCAGTTTGGGTCCGTGCATGTTTTTTTCATAACGTGCAATTGCTGTGAACATCGCGAACGGCCGTCCTCCTCCTGTCTGTTTTTGTTGTTGTTGTTGTTCAGTGGGGAGCTGTGCAGACAATAAAACCTCGCATCTCCAGAGGAGGTTGAGGACAGCTTCCCCCAGGACCCAGGCTCCCAGCTGTGGTTTGCATCTGAGGTCTTTTAGATGCTGCTGGTGAATTCCAGGGCCCTGTGGTGGTCCTGAAGTGCCCCCCGCTCAGTGGATGTCTCCATTTCCTTCTCGGCTACCGAGGAGGGGGCGTCTGCTGACCAAGATGTGGACACGCCAGGCTTCCCTGGCTGGCAGACCTGGCCACTGCAGATGGCATGGTGGTGGCGGTGGTGACCACAGCATGCCGCCGCCCTTGAATACATGTGTTATTTCTGGCTGGGTCTGGGTGGAAACTGGCTGAGGGAACCACGGGCAGGATAAATACAGCAGCATCTTTGTGCTGAACTGTGGAAGCCCTGGGCCATGTGGCTTGGGACAGAAGATTTGAGTGCCGTTAGGGAAAAACTAAATCCAGAAGATACACACACACACACACACACACACACACACACACACACACACACACGTATTGTGTGTGTTCTGAAAGTTTTCCAAGCAGCTACAGGTTGAGAAGCCAGCCAGGCTGGTGGGCTAGCGGACCTGTGCTATCCAGGCCAGCAGGCCAGCGGAGTTCCCTGTCCCCAGGGGATAACAAGCCATCCACTCTTTGCCCTGTTGCTCAAGATAGACCATGATGGAGATGGGAGCAGGTGCCAGGGAGCCAGGGACTGTCCTGGGCCACTACGGGAGCTGACCCTAGCCCCAGGCAAGCTGCCACGGTATTCGTGGGTCCTAGGATATCAACAGGGAGATTTCTTTCCAAGTCCACAAATGAGAACAAGCTGGGAAACAGCCAGCCCCACCCCAGCCTCCGCACTCCCAGCCTGGGCCTATGGGAGCAGCACCCACAGGTTCCCAAGTTCATGCCTGTCCCTGGAGCATCCCACCCCACTATGCTGTCATCCGATGCCCTGGAGGCAAACTCAGGCCACACAGGAGAGAGATTCTTTAAATCCTGCTCATCTTGGGAGAATCCTCTGCAGACACAGAGCCTCATCTGAGCATCTCATCCTTAGCTGGAGAGAGAGGTAGGGCTTATGCGTGACTTGTGCATGGTGTACAGGCAGAGAGGGAGAGGGACAGAAAGATGAGGCAGTAAGAGGAAGAAAGCTGTTTGGACCAAAGTTAGGTCACGATGAGAAAGAGTGGGGGATGGTCCGGAAGGCAGGGGAGATGGAACTGTGAGGGAGGCAGAAGGGGAAGAGGAGGCAGCAAGGTAGTAAGGCCTGCAGTTCTCAGCATGGCCACTGAGAGGCGCTGCTAACCATGATCACCCTGGTTGCTGGCCAGAATGGCCTATGGGCAGCAGGGCAAGTGCCAGGAGACTGTATCTTGTGCACTCAGGCAGCCCGAGGCCTGGATGAATAACACCCTGACATCTCTCACAAGGTGCAGGTTGTCTGTGGTCCAGCTGCCATGGCCAGGAGCTGATGCTCAGCCATCTAGAATAAGCCCAGTGGGCAATAACTTGCATGAATTTCCGATTCAAAAGAAAAGAACAAGTAAAAGTTTCTTCTGTTTGATCTGAGAGGGTAGAGAGAGAGAAAGGGAGAGAGATTCCATCCACTGGTTCATTCTTCAAATGACCTGGTCTGGGCCAGGAGCCTGGAACTCCATCCTGGTAACTACATGGATGGCAGGGTCCTAGCATCACTGCTTTCCCAGGTGCACTAGCAGGTGCATTGTTCAGAATCAGAGCAAGCCGACATCAAACCAGCACTCCAACAAGGGATGCTGAAGTCATGAGTCATGACCTTTACTGGTTTCTCCATGATGGAGCAAGACCCAGGTCCCTAGGACTCTTGGCCACCCTTCCAGGAGGCTGAGCAGGGCTCTGAGACCAGGGTGCGGCAGCACAGCCACATCAGCAGCCTGTAGCAGGGAGGTCTCTCTGCACACGGATGAAGGCGTGTTAAGACGGAGGAGGGCTGATTGGGGTGCGTGTGCCAGTCCGGCTGAGAGACTGCAGAAGGTGTGAGTGGAACGAGCAGAACAGGGCCTGATGACGTGGGGACACGCACAGGAGTCCTTTCGCATCTGCGGTTTCACATTCCACAACTGCAGTTACTCTAAGTCAACCATCACAGTCAGAAAATATGAATAGAAAATTCCTAAAATAAACAGGATGAGTTTTAAATCAGGTGTCATTTTGAGCAGTGTGATCCCATCTCCTAGTGGTCCCCTACATCTGCCCAGTCCCAAGTCACTCCTTTGTCCAGTGTATTGAAACAGTGTATCTGCCACCCGTCCTGGGGCAGCTGAGAGAGAAGAGAGTTCACATTTGCATCACGTTTATTACATGCTATTACTGTAATTTATTCTGTATTTACTGTTGGCTAGCATTAATTTCTTTTTATAAAAGATTGTTTTATTTGGGAGAACTGGTTGTTGGCTCACACTCTGGCTCTGGCTGGGTCAGGCTCGAGCCTGCAGCCAGAAGCACCATCTGGGTCGCCCACGTGTTTGCAGGGGCCCTAGAATGTTCCTAGGGTGCATTATCAGGGAGCTGGATCTTAAGTGGAGCAGCCAGGACTCACACCACTCAAACAGGATGCCAGTGCTGCAGGTGGTGGCTTAACGTGCTGCTCCATCATGCTAGCCTGTGGTTACTGTTCATTTCTTATTGTGTCTTATTTCTAAATTAAATGTGACCCTAAGTAAGCACCCTAGAAGAACCGAGTGTGTATGGGTCTGTTCTCGCCCTTTCTGTGGGTCTTGGTAGATATTATCTGGGCAGGAGATCCAAAAGCTTTCTTGCACCAACCAGCGGAGCTGGGTGGAACAGCTCAGGCTTAGAGAGCCTGCCCGGCATAGTGCCTGGCTCCTGGCAGATTGCCAGTGAGTCCTGGTTTCCTTTAGGGGACAAATGATGGAACACAGCCAGGCTGCCTGGGGCTTCTGCAGGAACACGAGGTATTCCTGATGCCCTCGGTGTTGGCTGGTCTCTCGGAGTGGCCTGGGGATGCTGAGGAGGGAGGCCTCCTGAGTGCGGGGACAGTAGGGAGCTCAGACAAGGGGGCAGAGGGAGTTGTGGGTGCGGGTTCCCACAGCCACAAGGAGGTAAGGCCTGTGAGCGTGGGTGCAGGGAGCGAGAGGATTCGGTAGAGGAAGGAAGGTGACACGGTGGCCCAGGATGTACAGCCAGGAGAGTCGTGGAGGGAGGATTCAGGAGAGGAGCAGTGGCCTGGATTACAGGTGCAGGAGAGAGTGATGAGTCTCTGCAACAGGAAACACACACACCCAGCAGCCACACTGGGAGATCTGGTGCAAGCTGAGGTCAGGAGAGGAGGGACTGGGCAGCCAGCCCAGGGCCAGAGGTCAGAGGGAAGCAGCTGGGAGCTGGGCACACAGCCAGGGAAGGGGTGCCCAGCCAGGGAGGGGGTCGGCCACGTTAAGAGATGCTGGCACTTGGAGAGAGAGGTTGAAATGCAGGATGTGGAACCTTCCCCTACCACCACCAAGGACCAAGAGACAGAACAAGGGGCAATGGAAGAAGGAGGCAGTGGAGGCGGGGAGGGGAGATATACAGGGCATGGATGCAGCCTCGGGCACTTGGAACTGGGCACTGCTGCTACCACCAGGGAAGCCACATGCAGCTGTGGAAGGAGAGGCAAGGGAGGACCCTCAAGCAAGGGAACCACCAAGCAGCCCCGACCTAGAGCTGGACCCTGCAGGAGGCCTGGGTTCGCCCAGTCAGCCAACCCAAGTGAGGGTGAGGACAAGAGGGCTTCCTGGGCCCAGACGAGGGATAGGGTTAACATGCATGGAGGAGCTGGGCTGTGGGAGGCAGGAGTCCACAGCCCAAGCTCCAATCAGCTGGTTCTTACTGTATCCTAAGCTTCTCCAACTTCATTGAGATGCTTTCTTGGGTCCCTTGCAGTTAGGTCGCAGTGGGCATACCTCTCTAGGCTGATCCCAGGGGGCTCCCAGATGCCAAAATATCAGACCATCATACACAGCCCTGATGTCTGCATGGGAACGGCTGGGTGCTGGCAGCTGCCTTGAGCTCCATCTCATGGTGTACCCACGCAGGAAGCAATCCCACCCAGCTGCGACCACCCCCGCCTCCACCCTGGGCAGTGGAAGAGCCCTAGTAAAGGAGATCCCATTGTGATTTCTGGTCTCCGCCCACCCAGACCATCTCTCCCATTCGCTGAGAACAGACGCTAATAATAAAGTTGCATGTGCCAGAGCAAGGTGCATTTAAGCCGAAGCAGTGAACACCTCTCACGCTCTTTGAAACGGCAGCGTGCACCGTTTACACGTTTCACCATCAGGCACTAAATTGGCGTGGAGCAGACTGAGCTGTCTGTACAGGAAAGCAGGCACCAAGCCATCCGACATGGCTGTGTTCACCCCTGCCTCCAACCCCCAGCCCTCCCTGCACAGTCCTTAAGTCTTGGCCACCCTATGAAAAGAGACTGGGAAGATTAAAACAGTACACACTGAGCAGACAATAGACCCAGGTCAGGACCAAAGTCAGTTAGCCCGGTGCCTTCGGGGAACCATCGCTCCTGCCCAGAGAAGCAAATGTGCAATTAATTCAGGACAAACTAAAATCTAACTTCCATTTGACGTGATCTCCATAAGTTCACACTTCTGGGCCTTCCGCCCCCAGAAGGCGCCCAGCCATGGATTTTTCTTGGCCTTTTGCCTTTATTTTCAATCCCTCCCTTCTCTTCCCTTCTCTTTCCTCCTGATGCTACGCCTGCAACCCCCCACTCTCCTCTGGGCTCCTCGTCTGCTCTGGCCCCACCTGCATGGGAGCCCCCTAACTCCCAGACCCATCCACTTTCCCTCTGAGTGGAGCCAAGTTGGCCAAGAGCTGGGCTAGACTGCGGTCTCACTCAGGACACACTGAGCTGGGGTGCCGTGGAAACCCAGGAAGCCACCTGAGGGCTGCAGGAGGAGCCGGAGGACAGACACTCAACGAGGAAGGTAGGACAGCCTTGACTGTCCTAGTGCTGCCCTGCCAGCGCTCCTGCTCCACTGACAGGTGCGCACTGAGACAGGCAAGGCACATGGCCCACCCAGCCAGTCAGAAGATGGTGGGACCTGGGGTGGTGGGGCATGGCTTCTGCCCCTGGGCATCTTGCCCACGGGAAGGACTGCCTAGGAGACACCGCACATCCACAATGCTCCCCGCCTCCCTCCCACAGAGCCTCATTTCCAACAGATTGCCTCCCCTAAGAACTTGATGGGGCGTGAGAAGCCCTAAGTCTTACTCCAGATCTCTTGAGCCGTTCTAACAAGATGGTGTCCCTCGGGATGCCTTTTCGGCAGGTGGAGATGGACAGAAGCCCCCCCCACTTTACTGTGGCTCCACTCAGAGCTGGGGAGAAAGAGGCTTAGTTTGTAGCAATGGTTGGTGGGTTGGACTTGGCCAGCTGCCAGCTGTTAAACACAGGGACCGAGGTCATTGCCGTGTATATACTCTGCATGCTTCCTGAAGTTCAGAGGGTGGGTTGGTGGAATCTATTTCCCCTTCTATTGCCTCCTCTCTTCCTGCCTCCACCATCACATGCTCCCTCCCTCTTGGCACCCCCCAAAGCTGCCCCAGCCCATGTGGCCCTTGGTGCAAGTTGGGAAATTGCACCCCCACCAGGAGCCCAGCCCCAAGATGCTATAAAGCCATCTTCTGGGACCCTGCCATGATAAAATGAGCAAATGCGATGAGAGTGATGTGGACATGTGCTAACAAGATAGGCTCTGGTCCCGAAAGGGAAGGCAGGTGGCTGCTCCCCAGTGATCCCCTGCACAGTGACAAGGGCTGCCTATCACCTCCAGGGGAGGGAGGGAGGGAGGAAAGGAGATGCGCTCTGGGCAGAAGAGCAGGATTCTGCTTTGTAAAGGCAGCCCCGTGTCTGCTTCCAACACATCCTCATCTGCTTGCAATTTGGACTTTTCTCAATAAACCACAAGTGAGGTCTTGGAAAGTGTTCCAGTGACACTCTTACTTGCATTTAAAAAAAAAATACTTATTTTACTTATCTGAAAGGCAGACTTGTGAGTTTAAGGGGAGAAGGGAGACAGACAAAGAGAGGGAGGTCTTTCATCTGCTGGTTCACTCCCCACTTGGCTACAACAGCCAAAGCAGTGCCAGGCCAAGGCCAGTAGCCAGGAGCCAGGAGCTTCACCCAGGTCTCCCGCATGGGTGTAGGGATCTGAGCACTTGGGCCATCCTCCACTGTTTTCCCAGGTGCATTAGCAAAGTATTGGATTGGAAGTAGAGCAGTCAGGACTCGAACCGGTGCCCATGTGGAAGGAGAACAGTGTATTAACTTGCTATGTCTTAATTGCTATGCCACAATGCAGGCCCCCAAATATTTGCATTGTAAAGTAGCAAGAGGTTTTTAAAAACTGTGGAAAATGTGTATCCTGAGAAAACTAGGCAAGATTTTTTAAAAGTTCTGCATCAAAATAAAGGTACCTTTTCATTCCATTTTTTTTTTCCCCTATGAATTTTCTGAAATCCTCCTTTCCGTGACAAGAGCTTTCACCAGCATAGGACCTTGCATTCCAAAACTGCAGAGGGGGTTCGAGCAGAACTGCCCATTCCAAGCACACGTGCAGCAAACCTGGCACCCGTTATCACGCCATTTCACCCCCAAGTGTGAGCCATCAAGTCACACCTGAGGCTCTCAGGAGAAGAAAATCAAGGTGGCACAGCCACAGAGACCCAACTCACGCCCTCACTGTGTTGAAAATAGATAATTTATCATACATACATTGCCCGTGCCCCAGCCAAAGGGTTTCCATAGTGTGCAGAAAATAGCTACCCAGAGCACACCCCACATTCAACATGTCCTGAATTCCAGAGCGGCCTCCCCGCAGCGTGCAGCTCCTGATGACCACCCAGCTCCACCGGCAGGTGCACACTGAGACGTGCAAGGCACATGGCCAGAATGGGGTGTCTCCAGCATGACCATGGCTTTTCTGTACACCCCTGCCCCAAGGAAGCCTGGAGGAAGACACCTTTCTAAGTTGTGGGGGTCCGAGGAAGGGGTTGATGGGGGCTTGGCACACTGTGGGGGGTAGGGGTGGCCCCTTGCTGCAGTGGGTCCCTCTTGTGGCCCCTTCGGAACAGGCAGGGTTGGGGGACGGGACCAAGGCATTCTTCGGGAGTTCATTCCCCTGTCTGTGCAGGCCAGCCCTGCTGAAGGCGTGGGAGTCCACAAGGCCGGGAAGCTTGACATTGACCCAATAGTTCTCAACACCAGGAACCCAGGGTAACAGGAGAACTTGGGATTTGGCTCAGAAGAAAATGTCCGGGGGTAGAGGCATGTTCTCAGGGTTAGGGTCCCCCCAGCCCCTGCCGAGCCTCAAGGCTCGGATCCAGAAACTTCCTGCCCTGCGAAGATCCATCAAAGGCTGGGACCCCTTTGGTGCTTCTGGGGCGGGGGAGGGCAGTCCGGGACCTCTTCTTCGAAGGCATCTGAAAAGGCCAAGGGGGAAGGGGCTCCCCACCCCACCTCGCCTCCAGAAGGTTCAAGTGAAAAGAACCAAAGAAAACGACTTCACTGCCAAGGTCTCGTGAACAGCTGGCTGGCACTGCCAAGGTCTCGTGAACAGCTGGCTGGCGCAGGTGCCCAGAGGAGTGGCAGCCGTGTTACAGCTTGTTCTCCTCGAAGAGGATCTGGGCGTAGACAGTGCTGCTGGGGGCGCCCTTGGCCGTCTGGTGGGGCTTGATGAGCTCCAGCTCGGCGTAGGTCAAGGTCTCCTCGGCGATCTTGGGCTGAGAAAGAACAAAGCAGGGTTTTGGTTGGTGACATGCAGTTCTGTGTTACCTCCATCCACGCAGCTGGCACCCGGCTGCCTTCTACTTCAGTGAATTCATGAACACGAAGTCAGACAGGCAGAGAGAGGGAAGCAGAGAGAAAGAGAGAGCTTCCTGCCGCAGTAGAACAGCCATTCTAGGCCAGGCTGAAGCCAAGAGCGTGGAACCCAAGCTCGCACGGGGGCGGCAAAGATGACGTGAGCCACCAGGTTGCCTCCTGGGAACCTCATGTGCAGGAAGCTGGGGTCGGGGCGGAGCCGAGATTCATATCCAGGCACCTGATAGGGAATTGGGGGATCCCACGCCAGGGTCCTAGCCACCGCACAAGATGCCTACATGCCCCTGCCCCACAGCATTTTGGAGATGCTTAAAAGGAAACAGGTGGAGCAAAGGAATTAAGGGATATAGGAAAACCCATCAATGTAGTTAATAAGAGATATACTGAACACTGCTAGGCAAAGAGAAACCATGACTCAAGTTCTTTCCTTTTTTCTCTCTCTCTTCCTTCCCCCATCCTTCTTTTCTTTTCTTCCCTTCTTCCTTCCTTCTTTCCTTCCTTTCTTTTCTTTCTTTCAGATTTATTTAAAGATAGCATGCTAGAGAAAGGGAGAAATGAAGGGAGAGAGAAAGAGAGACTGATCCTCCATCCATTGGATCACTACTTAAATGATTGCAACAGCAGGCCTGGTGCAAAAGCCTAGCTGCTAGAGAGTCCTTGCCCTGAACGCGCTGGGATTCCACATGGGCACTGCTTCCAATCTCGGTGGCCCTACTTCCCATCCAGCTCCCTGCTTGTGGCCTGTAAAGCAGTTCAGAATGGCCCAACGCCTTGGGACCCTGCACCCACATGGGGGACTTAGAGGAGGCTCCAGGCTCCTGGCTTCGGATCGGCTCAGCTCTGCCCGTTACGGCCGTTGGGGAGTGAACCAGCAGGTGGAAGATCTTCCTCTCTGTCTCTCCTCCATTCCTGGTCTGCCACAGGGGTGGGGGAACCATGAACTTTCCTAGGTGCACAAGGAGTCAGCTGGAGTGGAGCAGCCGGGATGCCCACCAGTGCTCTGGTACGGATGCCAGCATTGCGGGGTGGCAGCTTCGCCCACTGCACCACAGGGTCGGCTCTGTCAGGGTTCATCCTCAGGTTGATGGAGAACATTAACCCAAAATGATTCAATATTAGGCTACTGCAAACCATCTCTGATCAAATTGAAAACACAAAGGTGGAGGCAAAAACGAACTCCAAAAAGTGAGTATCCAAACCAGAACACTCCCCAACTCGTACAAAACCAAAGTTTCAAACCATTAAAAAAAAGAAGAAGAAGAAGAAGAAGAAGCACCGTGGCATTGATGTGGTGGCAGAGTAGGCTAGTCATCCTCCTGTGGAGCAAACATTCCATATGGGCACCGGTTCTAATTCCAGCAGCTCCACTTCCCACCCAGCTCCCTGCTTGTGGCCTGGGAAAGCAGTGAAAGATGGCTCAAAAGCCTTGGGACCCTGCACCCGTGTGGGAGATCTGGAAGAAGCTCCTGACTCACGGCTTCGGATCAGCTCAGCTCCAGCCACTGTGGCCATTTGTGGAATAAATCACCTGACGGAAGACCTCTCTCTCTCTCTCTCTCTCTCTCTCTCTCTCTCTGCCTCTCATCTTCCCTAAAATTTGCACTTCAAATAAAAATAAATAAAATCTTAAAAGCAAAAAGCACTGCTTGGAAAAACATCATGGCCTTAAATACGGACACTAGCAGGAAACAGACTGAGCATCCAAAACAAGCAAAAACAACAACGAAATAAATACAACCAGGCTGCCTGACTAAGAAAACAGGACAAGGGAAAGACAAGTCTGGTGTTCGGGAGACACCCAAGCAGGAATAAAACGACAAAAGGGAAACCCGGACACAGCAGCCACCCACTTCCGTAGGAAACGAGCAAAGGGGGACATGGCAGATGGAGCGCATTGCTCAAAACAGAGGACAACTCCGATCCACTTGCTAAAAAGATTCTTAGAATTCACGGGGAGTGACCCAGAGAGACGCAGATGACAGACATGCCCTTCAGGAAACCTCAAAGCACCATGACCTTCAGGAAGAGCATGCCCGGTCAGGGAGTGCTCGCCCCCGCAGCCAGGCCGGCAGCGCTCCGGGAGCAGCTCTGTTCCTTCCAGCAACGTAACTCCAGCAACGTAACCGAGCTGTGTCCCCTGTGGGTGCAATTCCCGTGGTCCAGCTCCACGGATGCTTCCATAGGAGTCCTAAATCCAGGATGGAGAGAGCGGATTCCGACACCGGATTCCTCACCTGGAAGTAGGACCTTCCAGGCATGCTGGGGTCTTGACCACACCTTCAGGTGGGCGGCACGAGCGTTGCCCACCCATCTCTAACTGGCTAGGATTCACCAATGGGGAATATGTTACCTGTAGGTTCCTGCCCAACAAGGAGGGGTCAGGGAAGGCTTAAAACCCTAAGATCCTTCCAAGACCCCTTTCGTGTCTCTCCCTCCCCCTTTCGTGAGGTACCCCAACTCCTGGCTTTCTCCTGAGAGGTGTTTTCCCCTTTTCTTTTCCTCCACTCACCTGGTCCCTTGCAAATGAACTACTCTGTCTGCAACAGATTCCCGGCTTTTTATTTCTATGATAAGCTGAGGGGAGAAGCCACCGGGCTTTTCTGGTAACAGGAGACTCAGACATGCGCACCAGATCATCACCAGGAGACACTTCACATCTATTGGTGCAGCAGGAACGAAACGTTTTTAGAGTCAGAGAATGCATAAGTCATTTTCTTTTGGGAACACAATTTTTTTTTTCTAGAAAAATCTATTGGTAGGGGCCAGTTGGCTTAATTGGCTGATTCACCAGGTCCAAGTGCAGGGATCCCACATGGGCACCAGTTCATGTCCTGGCTGCTCCACTTCCCATCCAGCTCCCTGCTTGTGGCCTGGAAAAGCAGCAGAGGACGGCTCAAAACCCTGGGACCTGTGTGAGAGACTTGGAAGAAGATCCTGGCTTCAGATCAGCTCAGCTCCAGCTGGTTGTAGCCACTTGGGGAGTGAACCAGCAGCAGATGGAAGATCTTTCTCTTTGTCTCTCCTTTCTCTGTGTAAAAATCTGCCTTTCCAAAATAATAATAATAATAATAATAATAATAATAATAATAATGAAGAAATCTTTAAGAAGAGAAAAACCTATTTATAGAATTCACCCAACTAAGAGATTATGCAAAAAGCCTTAAGAATATCTTACATGTGTTGGAAAAGAATGTAACATAATTAAGAAGCCATTTTAAGGGACAGAATTATGAGTCAGCTGGTTAAGCTGCTCCACTTCTGATCCAGCTCCCTGTTACGGTGCCTGGAAAGCGCTTGGGCCCCTGCACCTGCGTGGGACACCAGCATGGATTGCCTGGCCCCTGGTTTTGGCCCCTTGCAGCCCTAGTTGTTGCCACTGGAGTGAATCAGTGGATGGAAGGTCTTTCTTATTCTCTGTTTCTCCCTCTTTCCCCATAATTCTAGCTTTCAAGCAAATAAATATTTCCAAAACCATTTTTGTCAAAGGCAGATTTTTGAATAAAGAGATGCATTTTCTCAACATGATTAAAGAACATTATTAAAGTATAACTCAGGATCCAACTGCAGATATATTAAAAATATATAATCTGAAATTAAATTCTGGCATTGGCAGATAAGCAGATGTGTACCAAAAGGACTTTTGAGAAAGATCAGAATTAACCTAAATATTGTTTCTCCATAAATAATATTGGGATAGACAGCCAGTGGAGAGAAAGATGGATCATTTGCTTATAACATTGAAGCAAGGAAATTCAAAGGAGTTAAAATGTTTACTATGGAAAATAAACCCAGAAAAGCACCAGGAAGATATGCAGGAGTTAGATAATTGTCTCAGAGTATGGGAGGCATTTTATTTTATTATTATTTTTTAAAATTTGAAAGTCAGAGTTACAGAGAGATCTTTCATCTGCTGTTTCACTTCTCCAAATGGCTGCAATGGCCAGAGCTGGGCTGATCTGAAGCCAGGACCCAGCAGCTCTCGTCCCCCAAGCACTTGTGCCATCCTCCGCTGCTTTCTCAGGCTCAGCAGCAGGGAGCTGGATCAGAAGTGGATCCAGCTGAGATAGAAACCAGTGTCTATAGGGGATGCTGGTACTACGCTGCAACCCAGTACTGGTCCCTAAGAGAGGTATTTGAAAGAATGACAAAACCCATTGGCAACCGAGGAAAGAGGTGAGCACTTTCACGCTACAAAAATGTACATGGCAAAATTAGTCTGTAAGTCTGGCTGCAGGACAATGAAAACCGCAGCGGAAATGCTTGCAGTTCACATCCAAAGACCTTGTGTGTCAGCAGAGATGCCGGCCGCTGCCTCCCAACCATCAGTGCACTACAGCAAAGCACCACACGGCAGAACGTACCAGAAACACACAGGACACCCCACACACGTGCCTCTGACAAGGACGTTAGGAGACCTAGCCTCGCCCACAAAAAGAAATAATAAGAGACGTGGGGTTTCTTAACCATCACATTGTGACACACAGAAAATAAAAGGACAGACATTGATTTCATTGAATTTTCAGAGGTGGGCATATTTCTGAGATAAGTAAAGCCCTAGAAATACTGAAACGGACGTCAGGGGGAGACTGGGCCATTCGTGTGGGATCCTGGATGCAAAGATGACGGAAGTTTCTGTGTGTTTCATGATTCACCATCATTTATGTAAACACATGTGACTTACATGTGTTTTACATACTTTCGCAACCCCTCAGGGCCCTGGGAACCCATCAGTGCCCTCAAGGGAAGTCAGCAGGCTGGCTGCAGAGTGCCTCACCCTTCACTGCATGGCTGGGCTGGCACCTGGTGCACTGTGCAGCAGGCAGGTGCACTTCCCTGTGCGCTAACGCACTCAGGTTCACACTTTTCTTTTTTTTTAAAGGTTTATTTTTATTTATTTATTTTTTTATTGAAAAGGCGGATATGCAGAGAGGAGAGACAGAGAGGAAGATCTTCCGTCCGATGATTCACTCCCTAAGTGAGCGCAACGGCTGATGCTATGCCGATCCGAAGCGGGTGCAGGGTCCCAAAGCCTTGGGCCGTCCTGAACTGCTTTCCCAGGCCACAGGCAGGGAGCTGGATGGGAAGCAGGGCTGCAGGGATTAGAACCAGCGCCCATATGGGATCCCAGGCGTGCAAGGCGAGGACCTTAACCACTGCACCACCGCACCGGGCCCCGTTCACACTTTTCAAAACGCAAGCTGGCCATTCTTAAAGCATTCTCACTTACAATGCAGGTTACCTTCAGGGTCTTTGGTTGTTGCTTGTAGATTTTGCAGCTGTTGTTTTTGATGTTTGCCTTTTTCTACTTTTTTTTTAAAAAACTGTGTGTCCCTGTCTTGATCATTTCATGGAAATTCTCGACACGCGCGAAGCACTAACACTTGGCCCAAGTTCCTTGACAAGAGTGCAAAAGCCAAAGGCCTGTAATGTTTTGAGAGCAAGAAGCATAAAGACAGACTGAAAAGCAGACGGAAAAATCCTCAAAACCCAGCCTTCTGGCAGGCCACTTGCATCAACTTTGCAGCCCTTTTCCAAGCGCAAGGTTAAGGTTCTTCATGAGGCTGGCGCTATCTGCTTGTGCTCGGACCCACACGTCTCTCATTCGCTACCCACTCTCAGCATCCGACACAGAGCCCCTGTACGCTCTTGCCTTTAGGTTTCATTGCATTTCACATTATAATGATTCCATTTAGAAATGCCATGTGTCCTCAAAAAGGCACTCAAAACCCAACTCATGTAAATTTTAGAGCCAGGATTTATAAAATCACATTGTCCAGGTGCTTTATTGTGTTATCGCGAAATTGCATTGTTTGCTAGTGTAGATTATCTGTTTATTCTTAAGTTATTTCATTACATGTGGATATGAAAAATAACACTAGCTTTCTCAATACAGGTCACCAGGCTGGCTTGGCGGATGTGTTGTTTTCATACATTTTTATGATGTTCCTATAGTAAACATAATTTCATCAAGCCAAAGCACACTAAATAAATAATTGCATCTGGAAAAGCAATAAAAACAAATAAAATTAGTACTTTCATAAGTGGGAAAGGTACTTCAATTACCGCTACAAGCAACAGCCCACGATAAAAATGTGTAGAACCATTTCCCTTATGCATATTTCTGGAATGTAATAATTTGATTGAAGATATGAGGCAGCACACGGGAGGCCTCGAATTGTGACGTGGCTACAGGTTCCAAGAGGAGACACGGAACGTCAGCTCTTGGCATCTTTAAAAAAAAAACAAAACAACAACAACCATTGTTTTCCTGGCAGGTGCACTTGGCCGGCACTGTCAACCATGCGCCTAATTACATCCTCCAGCTTGTTTAACTGGAAATAAATTCCTAATAGCCAATAAAAGGGGGCAAGTGTCTACTCCCTCCCTGCCATGCTCCCTTCTCGCACTGGCATCTCGCTGGAAGTCTTGGGTGCATGGGAAAAGCAGGGGAGAGGGGCTGTTGGCCCCATCGGCAGGACCTGTTCGAAGAACTGGGCACAAAGCAGAACCCACAGTAGATAATGGCAATGGAGCAGAGCCAGGTGAGGGCCCTGCTGACCACTGCAAGGGACAAAAGCCAGGTCGGGGAGCTGCTGCAGAGGCCACCTGTTTTTCGGGTGATGCAACTTCACTGCAATCCAGAGTGGACAAACCTCGCTTGGAGCTTAGCTAAAACAAAGTCACCCTGGCGCCCAGGGCCGTTCAGGCACATGGGAAGCAGGAAGTGCTCCCTGCGGAGGAATCTAGAAGCATCCTGGTAATTCCTAATGTGTTGCTGGCCCCAACAAGGTCTCTTCCTCAGCAAGGCCCCATCTTACTCTTCTTTCCTTAAAGATTCATTTATTTATTGGAAAGGCAGAGGGAGAGACCTTTCAGCCGCTTGCTCACTTCCCAGATGGATGTAACAGCCAGGACTGGGCCAGTGAAGCCATTAGCCTGGAACTCCGTGTAGGTCTCCCACGTGTGTTGTGGAAGGCCTAGGCACTTGGGCCATCTTTAACTGCTTCCCCACTTCATCAGCAGGGAGCTGGTTTGAAGGCAGAGCAATCGGGACTCAAACCAGAGCTCATATGAGATCACAACATCACAGATGGAAGCTTAACCCACTGCACCACAGTAGTGGTCCTCCCATCCTACTATTGAGGGTGCAAGGGTAGTCAGGTCAGTACAGGTCAAACACATGGTAGTCAAAGTGGGGATCAAGGAGAAGAAGGGGAAAGAAAGTTCCCCCGGGGGAAGGGGTGAACTGCTAGAGAGAAGGGCATCAGTGCATTTTCTGTCAACACCAGAGGAGGCAACAACGCCTCCCCAGGGCAGGACAGAGACCAAGGAAGGTCCAAGGCATTTACCCTGGAGTTAGTGGGGAGAGAGACCAGAGTGAAGAGGTTCTAGGACTTTCTCATAGAGCAGTCATCCCCTACCATGACATGGCCTTGACCCGGGACTAAGAGTGCTCTGGCACTTGGACCAGGAAGGGCAAGGCAGGGCTCTTGGCCACAGTGCAAGACGGAAGCCAGTGGAGGCAGCACAGAGGCCGGGAGTGGCTGGCTCCATCTGAGGGGTGAGCACCTGCTGTAGGAGGGCTCTGCTGCCCCGCTACCCCACTCTGACCAAGGGAGGAGAGAAGGGAAAGGTCTCTGAACCCCAGCCAGGCACAGGACCCTGGGTCCCAGCAGCTCCCCAGGTGGCTAGAATTAAGGCTACCCTCAGCTCTGCCAAGATGTGTAAGAGGTACAGGGATATGGTTGTAGAGGTGGTATCTGTGACGTGTCAGTGCCTTTGGAAACACATAATTTGAGTGAGATAAGAAAGAAGGAAGGTGGCCCAGCGGTGTGGCCTAGCAGCTAAAGTCCTCGCCTTGAACGCCCGGGATCCCATATGGGCGCTGGTTCTAATCCCGGCAGCTCCACTTCCCATCCAGCTCCCTGCCTGTGGCCTGGGAAAGCAGTCGAGGACGGCCCAAAGCTTTGGGACCCTGTGCCCCTGTGGGAGATCCGGAAGAAGTTCCTGGTTCCCGGCTTCGGATCAGCATAGCATCAGCCATTGCGCTCACTTGGGGAGTGAATCATCGGACGGAAGATCTTCCTCTCTGTCTCTCCTCCTGTCTGTATATCTGACTTTCCAATAAATAAATAAATCTTAAAAAAAAGAAACAAAAAGAGAGAAGGAAGAAGGAAAGAACGCAAGGAGAGGGAGGGGAAGAGAGAGAGAGAGAGGAAGGAAGGAAGAAAGGAAGGAAGGAAGGAAGGAAAGAAAGAAGGAAGGAAGGAAAGAAGGAAGGAAAGGGAGGGAGGAAGAAAGATGTATTTCCATCTGCTGGTTCACTCCCAGATGCCTGCATGACCAGGCCAAAGCTTTGGGACCCAGGAAGTCCATCCAGGTGCCCCACGTGGGTGAGAGGTATTCAGTCAGCTCAGCAAGGCAGCTGGAGTCAGAAAGCCAAACCAGAGGCGGAAGTCAGGAAGTCTGATGGGACACCGTGGGCAGCTCAACCTGTAGGCCAAACGCCCACAGCAAGGGCACCTTTTGAGACCTACATAATGATGTCATAGGTAGTGGCAGAGGCCCTGTCTCAGGCCTGCAGATGCTACTCCAAACGCCAACATGTTTCAAGGTCAAGGATGCAAATGAGGTCTGGCAGAGCTCTCAGCCCTGCCTGCCGTCCTCAAGGCAGGACAAAGTGTACAGCCAACAGCAGAGCTTGGGGGTAGGATGGGGGTGCTCAGGACAGGAGCCGGGACAAGATCACCCCAGGACCTTCCCGACCTGCTGGTGGCAAAACCCTCAGGGAAGGCTCTTGGTGATTCTGTGTCTTCTGCAGCTGCCACAGGCTCACAGCAGCCCCTAGGATCTGCTCTGGGTCTCCTTCCTCGGTACCCCAGGTAGGACCAGAACAAATGATTCCCAGGGTCTTATTAAACAGCCCATGGGTTGGATTTCCTCCCTCCCTGTGCTAGGTCAAATATTTGCCTCCCCATCCCCACCCCTACCCCTTGGACTCGAAGTTGAGCTTCTGTAGGTGGCTGATGAGCCTGGTTAGAATTTTCACATAGCCCCACTTCCCATCTGAGAACAATTAGGAAAGAGTGACCACAGACCGGCTTTCAAATGCGGGTGGGCCTTACACCTGCACTCCAAGAGCCTTGCGAGGCTTAGAGCTGCAGATGCCCCATCATCCTGCATCCTTGTCTTCTGCCAAGGGTGACACATCACAACCCAAGAGGCTTCCAGGCTGGATCTGCCACCAAGAACCCACGCCTTCCCTCCCCCAACTCCTGCGTATGATGATTATGGAAACTGTCAACAAGGAAGGAGTAACCAACACCAAGGAATTCAGAGGTGGGACACACCGGGGACTTTGAGCTCCCTGTGGGCTGCTGGGGCACATTCTGAGTACGCGCCCACGACTGGATCTGAAAGTTAACATTTCTGCCGGAAGAGCGAGATTTAACCTCCCCTTACACAGACACCTGCAAAGCAACGCACTCTCCCGGAGACGGCAGCCGGATGCACAAGTTGAATTAAGTGGCAGCAGTGAAGGGGAAAAAAAAATGCAATTGCCGCTACTGCAAGTTCTCCAATGCCAAACGTTCAATTGAGTAATAGCATTATCGTAGCAGCAGATCAATGCCCGGGACATGGGATGTTTCGACTACATCACCTTGGAGTCAAAAAAAAAAAAAAAAAAGTGACTGCACTTGTGTAGTTGCAGTATCAGGAATCTATTGGCTCAAGGGGGAATTGTGAATTCTCAGGGGTGCAAACCCCCACTCTGTTCAAGATAAGTGCTCATGTTTTATTCAACAGAGGAGTAACTGGTAAAACAAACTCCCCTCGTAACAGCTACTGCACCTGCAACCCTGAGCCACTGAGGCTGTTGGCAAGGCGCTGTTCAACAGCAGGCCCTCGGTGAGTCACCAGGAATGCAAAGGTCACCATGGTTCTTCACTGGTCCTACTTAGAAGCAACCTGGGCCTGGGATATGAACTCGACTTCAATTTTGAGCTCCATGGATTGGCCAGCTGGTCTTCTAATTTTATGTGAGCTGATTATGAAACGAAAAAATGTAGAGTTCTCTGATGCAGGAACTGAAACACCCAAGAACACGACTAGGGGTGGCTGTGGTGAAGTGAGTTGGGGGGTGGTGGCCAAGCATGAGAGCTTCTGAGACCAGAACTCGGCCAATGTCAACTGGTCATGATCTCACCAACAGGGTGAGATCTGGATTCAAAGCCAGGGGCCCCTGCCAGGATCCACATCCCCCAGGGCTGTAGGCACTTCTCACAAGTGTATAGTCAAGTCCATGACGATGGAGCCCTACCACCGCCTCTACGGAAGGAGGCTTGAGATCCCAATGGGGCAAGGAGTGAAGTTGGTCATTGGCAACAAGGCGTTTGTAACAGGGGTTTGTGACAGGTCCACGCTACGCAGTGGGCAGCATGAGCTCTGACTAAGAAGGAGGAGGAAGACAGCAGCAGACTCCATCTTCCTGACTTTTCCCCGACCTGGTCTGGAGAACACGAAGCCTCAGAATGCTCCAGGCAAAAGGCAAAGAGAATGGCTCCCACCAATGGTAATGGAGGGAAGGAAAAAGGATGCTTTCATGTGACCACAGTCTCCCCTGCCTCCAACACAGGAGCAGGTGTAATCCTGTCTGGCATTGGATGGGGGTGACAAGACTGCAGGCTCTGCTCTGGCCAGGCTGAATGTTCAGCAGCAACAGATCCCTGGTTGGAAGTATCTGCCAGGCAGGTGGAAGCATGAAGCTGAGTGCTGGCTAGGGTAGAAGGGAAGTCCCACCAGAGCTTCTTGACATTACCATGGAGGGCACTGGTCTGCTGGAACCTCTGGCCCGAGTCCTATCTTGTAGCGGTATCCTCACCTATGGCGAGGCTAGAATTCAGTTGTGCACAAGACCCAGACTGTCACTCATGCCTGAGGCGTGCCTTAGAGATCTGAATGGGGCTCCACAGACAAACGGAACCGTACACTCTCAAAGGCGCAAAACACGCCACTTGTTCCTTGTGTTTGAGCCGTCTGTATACCCAGGGACTGCACCTGCTCTCATCCTAATCCCCCCCCCAAGCCTCCATACGGCTATCAGTGACTACTAACATGGCAACAGAGGGTTTAGAAAGGATCTGGAACTCAGGAGAGAGATCCTTGGATGGAGCTGAAAACGTCACTGTCCCATCCAGGTTTGCTGGCCTGGGTTGGGTGGAATGAACTCCTGAGAAATCCCAAACAGAGCAAATACGCATCACACCTCTGAGTTCCAAATTCAAAGGACCCTTAACAGAGTGCATCTTGAGAACGGTCTCGTGCTAACTGCACTGAGAACAGAGGTGACCACCTCCAGAAGGTGTCACCCCATTGACACATGCAGAAATGAAGGCAAGGATGCGCACACAAGGTCGGCTGGTGCCCGAGCCGAGCCTCCACCAAAAGCTGTGACTGTGTCCAACTTGCTCCCTGTTGCATCCAGGGGGTGTGGGAAGATGTGGGCCATCGGGTTCTCCAGGAAACAAAGCTCCAACGTGCATCACCACACGTGACCTCCTGTCACCACACTGACCTCCAACTCCACTCCTTGGATGCTGCTGGGCGTAACCTCCACCCCTAAGATATGCCCGATTCGGGTAAGATTTGGCACATAGGATACACTATTCGTGTTCCCACAACTGAATAGGATAATATAGAAGAAAATCATTCAGCCACTGCCATTGGAAAAAGTCATATCCCTGGCGTAAGGAAGGTGGGACTGGGGGAGGCATCTCTCCCCCTTCCCGCCCCCCTGCCTGCAACAAGCAGAATTCTTTATCACTGCCTGTCTTCTCCAGAGGTTCCAGGAAGACATTTCACAGAGAAGTAGGACTTTCTTTTTCTACTGCTTGGAGCCAGAAAAAACTTGTAGAGCTTCCAGCTTTATAGTTTAGAATACAAAGATATAGCCATCAGCACATATAGTAGGATTAATAGGTAGGTAGCCAGACAGATGGATGATAAATAGAAATGGCTGACAGATATAGACAGATGATAAATAGATATTCTATGTGGGAGAGAAGCTGAGGAAATGGTCACTTTTCCTCTATTTATAAAAAAGCTTTATTTATGTTTATTTGAAAGATTTTACAGGAAGAGGAGAATCAAAGAGAGAATATCTTTCATCTGCTGGTTCATGCTCCAAATGGCCACAATGGTTGGAGCTGAGCCGATCCCAAACCAGGAGCCAGGAGCCTCCTCCAGGTTTCCCACATGGGTATAGGATCCCAAGGAGCTGGGCCATCCTTGGTTGCTTTCCCAGGCCATAAGCAGAGACCTGACTAGCAAGTGGAGCAGCCAGGATATGAACCTGCGCCTCTATGGAATGCCAGCGCTGCACGAGACAGCCTTCTACACAATCATGTCGGTCCTGGAAATGGCCACTTTCATCTTTTGTGAGACAATCAGGTGGAAAAAAAAATAGTTCTGGAAGTCAGATAAGACCCATCAAAATTGAGAATGAGATTATGCTTCTGCATAATAACCCCATTTGCAAAATTCTGTCCTGTGCAAATACATTAAAGAAGTGATGGGTAAATCCTGAAGAACTGGAGCAATTAAATAGATGTGAGCTGGAAGCCGATTGGAGTCATGATGCCACTGAGATCCTGCGCCTCGGACACAAGAATGGGGCAGATCTCTACTTACTAATGTAGGAGGATGTGTCTAATTCACTGCTAAGGAGAAAACAGTTCAATACGTTAACACTGCATGAAGAACCAACCACTGCAATATAGCCATGGAACCTGACATACAGAAACGGAGCCAACAGAATGCATTACCATGAGCTCCAATGAGTGTGGGTCAGCTGTATGTGATAAACTAGATTGGGCATATGTTTTAGAAAAAGTGTTTAGAAGAAGATGCGCCACATTCCTAGCAGGGACCTCCTCAGAGAAATGAGAGGCCAAGGAAGAAAGTTCCCTACGGTTGCATTACCAAATTGTCAGCTTACTCCTGTGTTTGTCCACACACTCCCTTTCTAGTCTCGTCATGTTTCCACCTGTGCAGTGAGAGCAGTACAGAATATACACTGAGAGTCGGCAGGTGCCTTTGGCAAGAGGTGATGAGCCCAGAGTACTGTGGAAAAACAACAGGAACCTGAGGCCACATGACTTGTTTGGGTGAATTGTACCACCTCAGAGTTGTAAGATTTATCATGCTGTGACTCCCCTACCTCATCTGTGAGATTCAGATAACAAGGGTTGTCCCGTGTGTCTGCACGTGGGATGGTCACATTGTCATCATCACCACCACCATTATATCACCCCCATCACATCATCATCATCACCGTCACCACCATAATCCATCATCATCACCACCACCATCACCATAATCCACCACCATCACCACCAACATCACCATAATCCACGACCCCATAACCAACATAACCCACCATCACCACTACCATCACCACCACCCCTTTTATCATATCATAATCAACACTGTTGCCAGCATCACCACCACCGTCACCATCACCATAATCCACCACCATCATTAACATAATCCACCATCACCACCACCACCATCACCATAATCCACCCTAACCCAACATCACCACCACTGCTGTCACCACCCTGAGCACCATCACGGTGGTGTCAGGTCACAGAGGGTGCATATAGGACCCGAGCCAAGCCTGAAGACCACATGTAGAGCAGTGTGGCAGACACGAGCAGCTGAGCTGACGACTTCCTCAGCGTCCACTTGCACTCTCACCCTCCTCCACGGATCCAGTCGGACTGCTTTCTGCTTGTTGATGATGACCTGCCGGAAACTATCCCAGCAACTCGGAATGGAATCTGGCCAGGGGATACACATGCCCTTAAACACTTTGTATGCTGTGAACTCAGCGTTTCCCACAGACGTTTCTTCCTATCTGCCTGGTATTTTGAACACCTCGCTTGACGGCAGAAATAGGTGGATGCTTTTTTTTCCCCTTGCCTTCCAAAAATGGCACTTCATTTCCAGGATTCTTCATTTCAGATCAAGAAAGTCTTTAAATAACAACCCTGAGGCACTCTGTGCTCAAAACTGAAGTTTAAAATGAGAGAGGCTTAAAAAAAAAATCAAATGTGAACAGAAATGAGATTGTTTCATGAGATGAGATTACAAAAATAAAACAGAGTGAAAAGTTAAAAAAAAAAAAGAAAACCACAATTTCCCAGAAGTGCCATGATCTCAGAAATAAAGTGCCCAATTAAGGGCAGCAAATCAGCTGAGCTGAGCTGGAAAACAAGCCCCCGCTCTGAGGAGGGGCCGTGGGCAGCAGGCACTCACTCCTACGGGCACCAGGGACAGACCTTGCCACCTACACCTAGGGACCTCTGGATGGAGGGTGGGCTATTCCACAAGGAGGGGTCACTTACAGGCCTGGGCCATCCCCTAGCTCCCATGCATCTCTCCAACCATCTATTTGCCTTTTTCAGTCAATTCCAACATGGGACCTATGGATGCTCAAGCACTGGGCGGGTGATGGGTAATGACTAGACGAAGCAGTGGAAAAACGCCACAAGTGAATGGATGATGTAGGGCACAGAAGAGGGATGCACACTTTCAGTCCCAGGGGGTCAAGGCCACGGTCACCTCCTTTCTCCAGGCACCTCCTGGAGCAGGAGGCGGCCGACAGCACCTACAGCACAGAGGGGGCTCCTGTACGCGTGCTGCGCCCGCATCGCGCCAGCCTCTCTCCCCTTTCCCTCAGTCCCTCATCAACCACATCAGAGGCTCCAGCAACTCTTGGTGGGCCCGGCCACCAGGTAGCAGAGGGACCAGGCTGTGAAGGGTGCCTGCTGCAGGCCTCAAAGGCACCCAAGTTCAGAGCAGCCTCATTTGCCCTGTGGGGACGGCCTGGGGGAGACCACATCCGGCTGGCAGAGACCGTGTAAGCCTGTGGCTCCTGCCTGCCTGTCTCCCCTCCTTCGGAAGTCTTGCCATTCCTGCTTCCCTCCAGCCGACAGACATAACTCGCGGTGACAATAATGACTTGTACATGTGTACCGAGGGGAGCATAGAATTTTTATCTCTGGAAAAAAAATGGCACTAACATGTAAACTGCAAGCGAAGTTTGTGTGCTTTTCCCATGGCTTTGATTTGGGGGCAATATATTGTACATGTGGTGGTGGGTTCCCCCCCCCCCTTCTTTTTAATTTTAAATCGAGATGATGAACGTATTTTACGCAGGTTAATATATCCTTTTCATGTAAAATTTAACTGAAACCAGTTCTGGCACATTAACGACAACAAGAGAAATTCTCTGGCTTATTATAAACATCCTTCAAGAAACCTAAAATGTGTGTCCTCTGGAAGTAATTTTGCTGGGATCTGGCTTATTATGAGATTCCTCTTGGAATTCTATCACTGGCACCGAAGGGGCCACCGAGCCCATTCCTGCCACCGATCGCAGCCCAGCTCTCCGGCCCTTGGGGTTGCCTTCTCAATGGAGACGACAAAGCCACAAAGGAAAAAGGGACTTCTTGTTGGCCACCAGGCTCGGGGGTTCTCTCCCTGTGGAGAGCCTAATCTGACTCCTCTGGTTTCCGAACAAGCAACAGAGAAGCAAGTCGTGACACTGGAACTAACCACTTCCTTTCTGCAACCCTTCAAGCTCTGAGCTTGCTGGTTATGGGAGAGGAAACAGCAGAGTTTAAAAATTTGGGGGATTCCGGGGCAAGTAAGTCTCTGGGACCCGTTGTGACACCCAGTGAGTGCCAACTGGAGCCCCACCTGCTCCACCTCTCATCTAGCTTCTTCTTAATGCACCTGGGAAAGCGGTGGAAGAAGGTTCAAGTGCTTGGGTCCCTGCACCCACGTGGGAGATGCAGATGGAGCTGCAGGCTCCTGGCTGGCTCCAACCTTGACCATCTCAGCCACCTGGGGAAATAGACCAGCAGACGAAATATTCTCTCCATCTACCTCTCTGTAACTCTGCCTTTCCAATCAATAAATAAAATAATTTTTAAAAGTTTCTAGAAAACTGAAGGGTCAATTTGGGAAGAGGACACGCATGGTTTCTGTGCGGCAGAAATTGAAGTCATATGGGTAAGCAACTGAAGCCTGGTGTAGAACAGGAAGTCTGGTGTAGAACAGGCAGTATGACAACCCAGGTGAGTCAGGTGCAGTAGGAGCCCCGCAGAGACGACACGGGGCCTGTGGAACTGGAAGGAAGTGGCCACGTGAGTTAGCCAGGGCATCGGGGTGGAGGAAAGGGGCATGCGTTGGCATCCTGAGCCATCACACAGGTTCCAAGGGTCGGTGGACAGGGGTGAGGAACAACACACCTGAATGATGGGGATGTGGACTGAGTAGAATATTCTGCGACAGCAGCTGGAAGGGAAGGTGACGAGTGCCATGGTGTTTCTCTGGTGTCTGTGTCTAGTTAACAATCAGATGAGCTGCTCTGGGGACTGACTGTGGAAGATCCTGTTAAGCCACCACCTGTGATACTGGCACCGCACATGGGCACCAGTTCACGCCCGGGCTTCTCCACTTCCAATCCAGCTCCCTGCTAGTGACCTGGCAAGCAGTATTGGATGTTTGGGCCCCTACAACCATATAGGAGACCCATATGAAGCGCCTGGCTCCTGGCTTCAGCCTATCTTCAGATGTTGTGGCCATTTGGGGAGGGAAACAGCAGATGGAAGGCCTCTCTCTCTCTCTCTCTAACTCGTTCAAATAAAACACAATTTTAAAGAAGAAGAGCCGGTCTGGAGTTGGCATGAACCTCCAGAAGGTGGCATAGCTAACCTGTGAGAGTATTGGCTCTCTCAGTCAACATTCTAGGGGGATGGAGAAGCAGCCGCCAGAGGGGACAGCAGTCAGTGGTGGAGAAGGGATTGAGAGTGACTCTGGGTGATCCAGGATTACCCACAGCACAAGACTTAGACAACAGTGAGGCAGGAAGCAGCAACACCAGAGCCTCTCCACACTACTTTAGAAAACAGCACTTTTTCGGCATCAAGCAAGACAACTTGGACACCTGGGGGCAGGAGGCCTCCAAAGGGAGTGAATGAGGGGCCACGGGCTAGAACTATAAACCAGCTCTGCGGGAGGACGAGGCAGACGGCAGGTGCAGGTGGCAAGTGCCTGGGGCCAGGAGGTTGAGGGGCTGGCGGCCACCCACAGGAAGCTGTGCTTCTTCCAGAAGTCAAGGTGAGGGTGATGGAGAGAGTAGGATGGCATGGGTGGAGTTGTGCTTGAGAAAAAAAAATCCCTAAGCAGCAAAGCAGAAGATGAAAGGACAGAACGGCTATGAGACCCGCACTGGGACCCAAGCAGCCAGGACGCTCGTACTGGGCCTCATGGTTCTATATCCCCAGCGTGTGGCTCACAGCAGCCCATAGGATGAGCAAGGAGTGGCTTGGTCCTTCCAGCTACCCAGGGGAATCTGCAAGAGGGGTGAGGCTCTCAGGTGTCCTGGGGCAGGTGTATCAGCCGGCTGAGGTCAGCACTGCCCACCCCCTCTCCAGCCCCCATCAGTTCATGTTGGGGATGTTGAAGACTCTTCCACTCTGGCCACACTGATATTTCCTGCATCCACCTGGCAGACACCCATCTCCTGCTGCTTCCCCCCTCAGCCTCCCAGTCAGTCACTGGCTGACAGTAAGGCAACAAAAGTATCAAAACAAATCAATCACGGGTTCCTGGCAAGTGTGTGCTCGTGGATGAGCTGCAGCGCCACCCACAGAGCCACGAGTGTATCAAATAATAGCTCTTGGCCAACTTGATGGCTCATTACTAATCCCGCCCTTATAAGCACCGGGATACCATTCGGCACCAGTTTGTGTCAATCCAGTTCCCCTGCTTGTGGCCTGGGAAAGAAGCAGAGGATGGCCCAAATCCTTGGGACCCTGCCCCCGTGCGAGAGACCCAGAAGTTGTTTCTGGCTCCTGGCTCAGCTCCAGCCATTGTGGTCATTTGGGAAATAAACCAGCAAATGGAAGATCTTTCTCTAACTCCCCTTCTCTCTGTTTAAAAACAAAAAAGTCTGCCTTTCCAATAAAAAATAAATAAATCTCTATGTATTGCTCCCAGGTGTTTTTCTAAGTGACTCACTAAGTCCTGTGCGAGTCAACAGGTAGCTACTGACTTCAACTACCACCAAGATGTATTGATCAAAGACATCAATAGCTACCAAACTGAGACTGAGGTCAACGCCAGCCTCCCGGGGCAGTACATCTCGAGGGTCACCCAAACCTGGAGACGGCAGGCCTGCTATTTCTGTCTCTGGATCGGCTGCTTAGCCCAAGGCCCAGGTGACGCCAGCTCTTTCCACGACTGTGTGATCGCTACAGGTGCAAAGTGGTGCACACACACATGGACTCCTTCCTGGCGACTCTGTGATAAAAAGTTTAAACTCTCAAATGATCAAAAATGATCAAAGGCTCTTTCGGTGGTTAAACAGCTGCTATGGGGACGGCTTCCATAAAATGTTGAAAAATGCTTTTGAAACACACATGACCACCCTGTAATTCGAAGGGAAGATTAAGAATTTCCTGAGTCTCCAGCCAAAGAAGCAGGCCAGCCCAAACAAACACTGACAAAGAGTCAACAACACAAGCATGCGAGCAGTTATTTTGAAAACACAGTGGAATCTAATCTTTCCATAAGTAACAACAATAAAAAAAAAATGCTTAAGACAGCAATCTGGACCTAAGCGAGGGTACAACCAGATTTTGTTTATGTTTAATGCATAAAGGAGAGACAGGGGCCACCAGACCGTGAACCAGGGAAAGCTCTCGATGCTATACCATAGAGATGGGAAGCACTCAGGCAATGCCCTTAAAACTGAGGATCAAGGAGGCTGGAACTGTTGCACAGCAAGGAAAGCTACCGCCTGTGGTGCTGGTTGGTATCCCACAGGGGCGCCATTTGGGGGTCCCAGCTGCTCTACTTCCTACCTGGCTCTGTGCTAATGTACCTAAGAAAGGCAGTGGATGATGGATCCGTGCTTGGATGCCTGCACCCACATGGGAGACCCAGAGAGGGTGCCTGGCTTCTGACTCGACACTGGCTCAGCTCCAGCCTTTGTGGCCATTTGGCTGGGGAACCAGCAGGTGGACGATCTCTCTCTGCCATTTAGTCAGTGAAGCAGTGGGTAGATGATCTCTCTCTCTCTCTCTCTCTCAACTTTTTCAAATAAATAAATGCATCCTGAAAAAGTAAGAAACACTTGAGAGGAATCCTGTGACAAGTCAGACCATGCAGGCCTGCTGGGGTCTTGGCCACACCTTCAGGTGGGCGGCACCAGATTGCCCATTCATTTCCCAACTGGTTAAGAGACCACCAATGGGGAACATCTTACCTGTAGGTTCCCGCCCAACAAGGAGGGGTCAGGGAATGCTTAAAATCCCAAGACCCTTCCTCAAACCTTTGGTGGCTCTCCCCAGAGGCACCCCACCTCCTGGCTTTCTCTCCAGAGGTGCTTCCCCTTCCCTCTCCCTGCCCTGCTCACCTGATCCCTTCCCAAATAAACTTTTCTGTCTGCAACAGATTCCTGGCTTTTTATTTCTATACTAAGCTGAGGAGAGAACAACAAGGAAGTAAGATGACATGCAGAAGCACTTTGCTGACAAACACCCATGGGACTTCAGTACACGACCCTTGCAGGCCACACACATTTTATCACAGTCATGACAGTTCTGCTCTCTCTCTCTCTCTCTCTTTCTCACACACACGGCTGAAAATTACCAGCAACAAACTAAATAACAGTATGATTGAAAATGAACAAAAACTTAAGTGTCCAGGCATTCAGATCCATATATGAAGAAAATAATAAACAAACCAGGAAACAGGAACTGTTCTCATCCACTGAAGAATCCAAACAACAAATGTAGCAAGTTTATGGGGGAAAAAAAAAGAGGAAATGAACATTAGTAAACAACTCTAAGCAAAAATCCACTAATAAATGCGAACTTATTGGGCAAAACCTCAAGGGAAAGTAGAGTGTGTTCTCAGGGCTTTAGCACACTTCCCCAAGAGTACCTGTTGCCATGCAGGTAACTCGCCTCACTCTGAGTGTGCACTGGGACACAGAGGACTGGCTTGTAACTGGTAGAGAAAGCAAAAGGGAGGAAGCCCAAGCTTACGGTGAAGCGACTGGACAATGGGGCCTTCACGGTGCAAGTGTGACGAACGCCAGTGTCATGAAGACACAATGACATCATGTGTCCCCAATATGATGTCTGACAAGGGGACTGCACCCCTTTATTCTGAGACAGAGGGATTCTCCATCTGCTAATTCACTCCCTAAATGCCTCTAACGGCTGGGGCTGGCCCGAGGCTGGAGCCTGTAGCAGGGATGTCAGCCAGGTCTCTACAGAGGGGACAGAGATGCGAGCACTTCAGCCAGCACCTGCTGCCTCCCAGGTGCGCAGAAGCAGGAAGCCAGATCCGAAGCAGAGCAGCTAGGACTCAATGCCAGTAGTCCCAACGTGCGGGCATCCCACACAGCCTCCTAACTTGCCGTGCCTCAGCATCCCATTTCTGATCATCAGCCAGGCCTAGAGGAACCCACACTGGGGGAGCATTCAAACCAACAAGCAGTCGCTACTCTTCCAAGACAGAAGACCTGTCGCAGCTTGGAGGAAAGGAAAGAGGGTGACAACTCATGCAAGGTGACATCCCGCAGTGGATTCTGGAACAGACAGGGAACATGTGGGAAACTGCCAGGATGCCACTGTAGTCTGGGGTGTGGGTCACAGCAAGGCACAGAAATTGCTTCCTTAGTTCCAATAAACACACCACAGTTATGTAACGTGTCAAGGCAGATGACACAGAAGGTACAGAGGAACTCTGCACGACAACTCTTGTGAACCTAGAAATATTTTCTGAAAGGTTCTTCGGGGACATTTACAAAGTAAAGTTGCACAGACAGGTCTGTATTTCATTTCCTACATAGCTGAGTATGCCCAGGTTCCTTCTCTTTGGACAAAAGTATTCATAACGGAAGAAAAAAATAAGATTCCATTACAGCTTTGCAAAAGTCGCTCTGGGAACTAGCCTGGAGAGAAGCAGATTTCACGTCTGACCCAGGGAGAGAGACCACACAGGCCTTGCCCTTCAGGTGGCCCAAAGATTCCCCAGGGCTTCTGGAACATCTGGGGTCACTCCAGGGTCCTGTTGGGCCCTTGGGGTGTGCAAAGCCTCATGGAGTGGGGTACTCACCAGCGCGACTTTCCTCTGTGGCTTCAGCAGCTTCGGCTTGTGGAAGGTGGTGGCGATTGGAGCTGAGGAAGAAGGGCAAGGGTTTACACCGGCTTCGCGCAGACTCGAAGCTCCATTCCCAGCCCCAGGGAAGAACTCTGCTTTCTGAGCTGGGAACTGTCAGGGGACCCTCAGTGTGTGTGTGTGTGCGCAGGGGTGAGGGGCTCCTGGCTCTTTTGCCCTCATCTCCCCCTCAACAAGGTGAACAGAACAGCTCTGCCAAGAGGTCAGGTGTGCTCGGAGAAGCGTGAGGCTGGGGTCGTCCCTGGGAAACAGGTTTTGGGGAAGTGTCTCCCTATCCCCCTTCAACAGAGCAGGAAATCTCCCGACGTCTTTCAACTTTTTGAGATTTGGATCAGGCATTGAAGTCCAGTGCTACGACCCAGCTCTCAGAGACCGACTTTCCTCTCCTGCAGGATAGAGTACACTGGACTCTGGGACCAACAAGATAGTGAAGCAGTAGGGTGCCTGGCCCAGAGCAGGTGCTGCTCGTCTCCCTGGCCTCCCCCAGATGGCTGTGCTATCCAGCTCCTCTCTGTGTGGTCAGCTTTCATGCCAGGGTTCAGCAGGTGCCTAGGAGACACCCTGGGAAATCCCATGGAGGGATAAAACATACCCTATGACTCAATGGCTCACTTTGCATAACCATATCGAGCTCAAATTTGTTATGGTATATATCAGTGAACCAGGGATTTAGGGATCTATGTACCTATAGGCACTGGTGGTCCCCCTGAGACTTGTAAGCCTCTCTCTGCACCCCCAAAGTACTTTGCATCCCAGCCTGCATCACTCTAAATCATAACCAAATGACAGACTAATTCACCTTACTCCCTTGAACCAACATGCATTGCACCGCCATTCCGGCTGACATCGTTAAAGAAATCAGAGTGTCCCTCGCCCCGAGCTAGACCTCCTAGGTGCTGACACGCCCTTGCCCCACCTCACCAGGCGTGCAGCAACAGGCTCAAGGGGAAAATAGAACGGGAAATGCTCCAGGCATTCTCATGCTTCCTGCTGAAGCTGTGCTGGGCCCAAGGCGCCAAACACACCCCATCCCATCTAAGAACAGGCGGTCCAGCAGCAGCGGTGTCCTCAGATGCATCGTTGTGTTCCCTACAGCCTCATCGCATCCCCAGCCCACCCCCGCCTTGGTCCCGATGGTTTCCAGGTGGGCACCGGCTCATCCGCCTCCTACCTTTGGCAGGGACTGCAGGTGGAACGTCAGCCTTCTCCTTGCGCCTCTTGCCCTTCTTGGGCTGCAGTGGGGCCAAGCTGGTTACACTGGTGACCGTCTCCCCTGAGCTGGGAAAGAAAAAGTTCCCAGTGAAGCCAAAAGCAGGTTTGCTGCAAGAAGCCCAGAGAATCAGATCCATAGACTTCCAGTGTTCCTGAGTGTCCATGGACAGAAGGGCTGTCTCATAGGTCTCCGTGCGTCCTTAAGTCTGGTACCGCCCTTCAGCCAAACACAGTGAGGTGGGCTAGATGTACAGTGGGATGCTTTCAAGTTCAATAGTAGCGCCTGGGAAGACCCAGTCCTGGCTTGTTAAGTTGCTTAGGGATGAATGAGCGGACGGCAGACACCTGACTTGTCTGTGTCTCAGTAGAGCACCAAAAATACCACGGAGATTCCTTGCCTGGGATGTTTATACTCCATAAACCCTCCCCGCAACACACACATAAATAAAACACCTGCTGAACCCCCTTGGAAAGTGCCAGGATCCCCGACTGCTGGGGCAGAATGTCTGTTTCCTGGCACCTGTTCCAGCTGAGCAGGTGTGGTTGCCAAGAGGAGTCTTCTGGCAGCCTACGAGACTTCGGAGCCAGTTGCAGAATCACCCAAGGGGCAAACAGGCAACTTCACCCATTAAGGAAAGTCATGGCCAGGCAAGCATACACCAGTTCCTCATAGCCTAACTGCACTTCCAAGCACTCTTCACCCAGAAGTGTTGCCAGCTCGTGGGCAAAACTCTCCTCATGGAAAATGACCCAGCAGCAGCTATCAACAATTACAGAGCTTAGTGGTTAAGATGTCCACATTCCAGGTCTGGTGTGGTAGCCTAGTGGCTAAAAGTCCTCAGTTTGAACGCGCTGGGATCCTATATGGGCGCTGGTTCTAATCCCAGCAGCTCCACTTCCCATCCAGCTCCCTGCTTGTGATCTGGGAAAGCAGTCGAGGATGGCCCAAAGCCTTGGGACCCTGCGCCCCTGTGGGAGACCCAGAAGAAGTTCCTGGCTCCTGGCTTCAGATCGGCATAGCATCAGCCATTGCGCTCACTTGGGGAGTGAATCATCGGACAGAAGATCTTCCTCTCTGTCTCTCCTCCTCTCTGTATATCTGACTTTCCAATAAATAAATAAATAAATCTTTTTTTAAAAATGGAAAATAAATTGTTATTTTTAATTCTACTTTCCACAATTTTCTGAAGTGTCCTGCTACGTCCTGAAAGAACGATTACAATTATCTTAGAATTAGTATTGGTGTATACTAAGGCTCGTTGCCAGATGCTGAAATAAGCCCTGGAAATATCGATAAGAATTTTTAAATATTAGGGCTGGTGTTGTGGCACAGTGAGCTAAGTTTCCACCTGCAATGCCAACATCTTATATAAGAGGGCTGCTTCAAGTACCTGTTGCTCTGCTTCCAACTCGGCTCCCTGCTAACATGCCTGGGAAGGCAGCAGTAGGTGGCCCAGGCACGGGAGTCCCTGCCAGCCATGGGAAAGAAGCTGAATGGAATTCCTGGCTCCTGGCTTCAACCAGCCGAGCCCTGGCCATTGTGTTCATTTGAGGAGCCAAGCAGTAAGTGGGTGATCTCTCTCTCTCTGCCTTTCAAATGAGTAAATAAGTCTTTTTAAAATTTATTTTTATTTGAAAAGCAGATTTACAGAGAGACACTGAGAGTTCTTCCACCTGTTGGTTCACTCCCTAAGTGGTTGCAATAGCCAGAGCTGGGCCGATCTGAAACCAGGAGTCAGGAGCTTCTCCCTGGGTCTCCCATACAGGTGCAGGGGCCCAAGCACTTGGGTCATTGTCTACTGCTTTTCCAGGCACATCGGCAAGAAGACAGATTGCAAGTGGAGCAACCAGGACTTGACCTGGCACCCATATGGTTGAGACTTAACCTACTGCACCTCAGCGCCGGCCTACAGTCTTTCTTCCATTTCTTTTTTAAGTGATTTAAAAAAATAAGATTTGGCATTGTGGCACAGCAAGTTAAGCTGCTGCTTGCAATGCTGGCATCCCACATCAGAGGGACAGTTCCAAGTCCCGGCTCAACCACTTCTGCTCCAGCTCCCTCAGAACACGCCTGGGAAGACACGAGAAAGTGACTTAAGTGCTTGGGTCCCTTGCCATCCAGGCGGCAAAACTGGTGTTCTTCCCAGAGCACCTGAAACATGCAGTTCCAGGTTCATGGCTGTGGTCTAGAAAAGCTCAGGCCACTGAGCTGACCTGGGGAATTAACCCAGGAATGGAAGCTTGACAGAGACAGAGGGGGAGAGAGAGAGAGAGAGAGAGACAGAGCTCACTGTGCCTTTCAGATAAATAAACCTTCTAAAAACATCAAGTCCTATAAGATGGGGAGTGCTGGGAAACAAAGCAGATGGAACCAAGACAGGAAAAAAATGACTGCTGGATATGCTTGCAACGAAATGCAAATAAATGTATACATAACTTGAATCAGAGGCAAGCTCTACTAACAAGAGTGCTAGAGATTTAAAAAGACATATATAAACACTGACTCCCACAGTGCGGGAAAATGTCCCAGAATCCAGCCTCCACTGAGCTCCCCCAAAGAGCTGTGTGTTTGATTGGGAACACAACTTGCAGGCGATCACAGCTTTAGAGTGGGAGCGCTTGGCCAGTGGTGCCAGTTCACACGGAGCCAGGAGGAATGCGAGTTTGCAAAACACTGACAACGAAGAGCAAACCAGATCAGAGGCTCCAGGCCACCTCCACAACCCGACCACATGGTACAGCCTTGCTCTGTAGTTTTTTCTGACTCTTGTACTGTTTATTTTTCTGGCTTTTTTTTTTTCCTCCCCCTGTTATAAAATAATTCAGCTTCTTCGCATTTTAAAACACTACTTACTTACAGGCATGGAGAGGAAAGGAAGTAAGTTTATTACAACCAAAACACAAATGTGGGAAATGTTTTCCACATTCTTCTCTGCCTCTCCCTGTCTCTCTGGAACTCTGCTTTTCAAATAAATCAATAAATCTGTTCAAAGGAAAGAGAGAGAGAGAGAGATCTTTCATCTGCTGGTTCACTCACCAGGTTGGCCAAGGTTGGGGAGTCAGGCTAAAGTTAGAAGCCTGGAAATCCATCCAGGTCTCCCCCGTGGGTGCAGGGTTGGGTCATCCTCCACTGCTCTCCCAGGCACAGCAGCAGGGAGCTGGACTGGAAGTGGAGCAGCCAGGACACAAATCGGTATCTTTATAAGAAGCCAGCACTGTTGGAGACAGCTTTCCCAGCTACGGCACCAGCTCCTGGGATTCATCCTAAGAGATACGGGCACTCTATGGGTCAGAACCATGTAAAGGACCCATGCTCACCAGCAGAGCATCACTCAGCAGTGTCGCTGCCCACAAAAGCACCTGTGCCCTGCATTCCAGGGCTCCGTCTCCTAAGTCTTGGTAACCACTCATCTTGCCGCTATCTCCACAGTGTCGTGGCATGGGAATCAGATGGCAGATGGCTTTGTCTGCTTGGGACCCCCAGTTCAAGGTTTCTCCCCATCTTTTCATGACTTGGTTGCTGTTCGCCTTCCAGTGCCTCCTGATTCGACTCCATTTTCTGGCTGGGCTCCCATCTGTCCTTCCATCTCCTCCAAGACACCTGGGTAGCTTCCCAGTTCAGGCAACTACGGGTACACATCTGCATGCCAGTTTGAGGGCAGATGGAAGTTTTTGACTCTTCCTTGCTTTGTAGGCACTGTCATACTGGAGTCCAACTTCACATCCTTCTTTTGGCTTCATCCGCATGTCATACCATTCCATTCTTACACTATTCCACTGAGAAGATAAATCTTCCTTTACCTAGGCATTTCCCAACATCTAAACATCTCATTTCATTCCTAGTTTGATATATACATAAAATTGCTAAAAAAATAGCTTTGTGCATTATGGGTTTTTCTTTGTTTTTGTTTTTTGTTTTTTAAAGATCTGGTTATTTTACTTGAAAATCAATTACAGAGAGAGAAAGAGGGAGAGACAGAGAGATCTTCCATCTGCTGGTTCACTCCCCAAATGGCTTCAAAGGCCACAGCTGAGCTGATCCAAAACCAGGAGCCAAGATCTTCTGCTGGGTCTCTCCCACTTGGATAAAGGTGCCCAAGCACTTGAGGCATTCTTCACTTCCTTCCCGCTGTGCGCCAGCGGAGAGCTTTAAATAGGAAGTGGAGCAGCCACGACTTAAACTTGAACATCCATATGGGATGCTGGTACTGCAGTTGGAGAATTGTGTGTTAAGCCACCATGAAGGGGCTCCCCCTTTTCTTTACTCAAATCCGTTTTTTTTTAATCGTGTGTTAATTCCTCTAGAAGATAACTTATTTTCCTTTTCATTTAATTTATCTGAGAGGCGCAGAGAGAGAGAGAGAGAGAGAGAGAGAGAGAGAGTAGGGCTGTTCATCCACTAGTTCACTCCGAGCCAATGCTTGCAATGGCCACCAGCCAGGAGCTGTAGCCAAACCTCCCCTGCAGGTGGCAGAAAATCAAGGACTTGAACCAGCACCATGGTCTCCTGGGGTCCACGTTAACAGGAAGCTGGAGCCAAGAGTGGAGCTGGCAATCAGGGACTCTGACGCAGGATGTGGGTGTTCCAAGGTAGGGCAGGCCAGACACTAGCGCCTGCTGAAATACATTCACATTTTCCTGCCTAAGGCTGCCCCTGACCTTGGTCTCCCTCCCAGACTGCACCCCCTCTCCTGCAGAATCAAATGCCATTTCCACTTCCTCTGCCCGTTTCCCCGCCCCAGGATTCCATTCTTAGGCTCTTGGATATAAACACAACGTTTTGGAAGATCATGTCTGTGAATTCCTGCCATCAGGCCCAGGGCTGTCACTAAACCAGAGAAAAGATCCACTTTGTCATCACCCATTCTCCTTCCAAACCAGCAAGCTGCACTCAACTGCATTTAGTCCTAATTTACGGGTCAAAATAATGAGGCCTCATGTAGACACTGAGTCATCATGATGGCTTACGACGGAACCATTGCTCACCTAGAGTTCCCATTTTCCCCCTGAGCCAGCAGGGTCCACCATATGATTAACTGAGAAGCAAAGTGACTCTCTGCTCCTGGGCTGGGTCTTGCCCTGATGCAGTAATGAGGGTTGCTGGGGCCAAATGATTCAAGACAGAAAACAAGCCCGGAAATGCCCTCCCAAGGAGAGGTCTGCATGGTCGGGGACGAGCTCCACTGCTGGGGAGCAGGGCTACTTTTCTGGCTCTGAGAAGGGTGGAGCAGGATGGACAAGACTCCCACCCGACCGCCTCCCCCAAGTGCAGCTGAATTGAGTGAATGGCATAGACTGCCCTAAAGCCTCTCCCACGTCGACTTAGGGGACTTCAGACAGACTGCTCAGCCTCCACCTTCCAATCCCTACAATGGGACACCAACTCTTGCTGTCTCCTTCACCTGGCTATTACTATAAGGGTTTCATGAGAACCTGTGCCTTAGTTGGGGCACGAAATGGCTCAACAGCGACTGGCCCTTGTCTCCAACAGATGCACGCGGAGTGAGCATTTCAGGACACCATGCCAGCAGGATGCTGCTGCTGCGTGGGGAATCTCACAGTGCTCATGTTTTAGCCCTGAAAGGACACTAGGATCAAAAGTTATTTCTGCCTGGGTTTGTACTGTATGTCCTCTCCCGGATGCCATTCCACAGTTACAGTACCGGTCGGATCCAGCAGCCAATGAGAAGAGAGAGGCCACACCCCCGGATACCAGGCCGAGCAGGCGAACTGGATCTTGTGCAGCATTGAATGAATTATTATCACCTGTGTCTTGCAGAAACCAATGACCCACTATCTTTGCTATGCATGTGTCTACCTTGTATGTCCTTCTCCCATACAAGGAAGAGCTTATATCAATCGTTCCTGCCATGTCCAGACAAGCAAAGAAAATCTCCAGGAGTTCAAGGTGCCTCCCAAGTTCACCAGCTGACTAAGGACACAGGATTTGATCCAGGTCATCCTGTCTCGTGGCTTGAAGTAAACAAGCATTCTGGACCCAACTGGAACAGTGGAGAAAAAGAAAACTGGGCCAGGACGTGGGTGAGCCAAGTAAGATTCACAATGACTGCTGTCAGCATAAGCCACACCCCTTACAAGGTGACATGCACATTCCACTTGCATTTGAAAGCTGTGTTAAGTTAGAGCAGCAGCTCTAACACCTGCCCTGCTGGGAGGAGGAAGGATGCCCACCTTCAAGTGCTGAGGTCGTTAGGGTCCAAAACAGCTGTAGTTGATGCCCAAGGACAAGGCCTATCCCGGCTTGATAGTGAGCAGAGCGGGGTGGGCTGTTTTAGTAAATGGCCAATGCCATAAGCACCGGAATGCATGGAGAAGCCCCGTGTGGCCATTCTGGGTCTCCCCCTCAGGGATGGGACCACTGGGAAATGGGAGGGAACAGGAAGACAACACCATCTAAATGGAGCTGACTGCACCACAAAACGCCATTGTCATGGTAACCAGACCTGCACAACTCAATGCGGCATCCAAGCACGGTGAACCCCAGCAGTTAGAGCATCCTCACCTCTTCCTCTAATGCCCTTTGGCTATTAAGAGGCCATCGCGATGCTGGCCTCTTTCTGGAACTGGCTGGCTATGGCTGTCCATGTGAGAGCATGGGGGCCTTCCTGATCCATGGACCAGGGCACTGCACAGCAGCTATTTCCTATTTTCCAGGCAGCCACTTCTGAAAGACACAGCCGAACACCACTCTGAAGTCGGAGCGGTGGCACTCCAAGCTGGAACATGAGCTGCCCTTGAGCCCTGCTCCCGAAGCTGTCTGCTGCCTGCTCCAAAGGGACTCATTGTGCTCCGAACTGGGACAGCCGAGGGCGGCAGAGGCTTCTGTCAGATCAAAGCTCCCAGCTCACAAAGCCCTCAGCCAGTGGCACTGAGCAGCCGTGTTGGCTCTGGCCCTGTGGAACCCTTCCAGGCTTCCCATGCTCTGCTTTGAACGGTGCCACGTCGGTTGACCCATTTCGCTCCCAGCAACGTCTGTGTCCTTTCTCCCTGCTGCGTATCTCAGTTCTGACAAGAAGCAGGCCTGCAGAAGCAGCCCTCGGTTCCCCAACGCACCTTGATGGTCCAATATTTCACACAGTACGCCTGACATCCCACAGCGCTAGACCCAGTATCAACAAGTGTAGGCTCTTAAAGGGAGAGTGCTGTTCACTGTGGTTAGGGTGGTAGGTCGCTATCACTTTAAAGTTCTATATGTAAGAATATTAGCAAATATAAGGCACGGCATGATGGCTCAATGGCTTTGCCTTGCACATGCTGGGATCCAACGTGGGTGTCTGGATGCTTTACTTCCCATCCAGCTCCCTGCTTGTGGCCTGGGAAAGCAGTAGAGGACGGCCCAAAGCCTTGGGACCCTGCACCTGCATGGGAGACCCAACACTTCTTCCTGGCTTCAAAATGGCTCAACTCTGGCTATTGTGGCCACTTAGGGAGTGAACCAGCAGATAGAATCTTTGTCTCTTCTTCTTCTGTGTAAATCTGCCTTTCCAATAATAAATAAGTAAGTCTTTTAAAATATATATATATATTAGCAAATACAGGTAACCCTTCTCCAGGGCCAACTGCCATGGGCAAAGGCTGAAAACTCGAGCAAACAAGAAAAATTTCCCGACACTGCACCCTAGGCTTTGCTCCAGGGCTTTCCCAGCTGCTGAGAGCTGCAAGGCAATGAGGCCACATGCCAGGGCTCACTGGGTGCACTCAGTGACCTCCTGCAAATGACTATGAGGCATGCATGACAAGCGCACAGGATTGTGTGTGTCATGGATATCCCCCGTGATGGTCCTGTTTTGTATTCTTCCCGTTGTTACTGCCATGGTGTCTCCACTCTGAAGCCTTGACTCAGGAGCAAGGCTAGGTGAGCCACAGCAGGTGTACCTGACCCCTTTGGGGGTTCCCCACGGCTGAATCTTTGCTGCTTCTGCCCCTGTGCTCTATGTGCCTGTATATTTTGAACAGCATCAAAATAAAACCTGTTCTTTGGTCCCAGCACAAGGGCTCAGTCGCTGAAACCTCACTTCGCAGGTATAACGTTCCCATTTGGGTGTCAGTTTATGTCCCAGCTGCTCCACTTTCAGTCCAGGAGAGCAGCAGAGTTCAAGGTTTGGGGCCTCTGCACCCACGTGGGAGACCTGAAAGAAGCTCCTGGCTTCAGATTGACTCAGCTCTAGCCAATGCAGCCATTTGGAGAGTGAGCCAGCAGATGGAAGATCTTTCGCTCTGTCTTTCCTTTATCTCCTTCTCTCTGTAAATCTGCCTTTCCAATACAAATAAATAAAAATCTTAAGAGAAAGAGAGAGAGAAAGGCTGCTCCTTTGCCATTTCTTTGTCCAGGCATCTGCTATTCACAGCCTCTCCGTGACCTTTGATAATAAAGTTTGCTTGGGTCAACCAAGCAGTTTGTTGTCAGCGTCCCATTCAGGACCAGGCTGCAGTTGCTGATGGGGGAACCTTGGCTTTGAAAAGTCCACCCCTGGTCCGAGTGCTCCGTCCAGGGTTGAACACTAACAGGGAGGGCAGAGTTTCCTGGTTAAGAACGAATATGAACCCACCTGGAAGCTGTAGATGAATGCATGCGAGACCCTTCAGCAACAGAGGGCAGGAAGCCAAGGCCATGGGTACCCCCTAGGACAGCTGTCCCAAGGCCGTGCACTGTAGCAAGTCTTGCAGATGCGCCCACCAAGTGCCTTCCAGGGCAAGGCCACCTGAGCTGCTTTCCCTGTTAACCTGGAATCCAAAGGTGCAAACCTGATGGCAGATGGGCCATTTATCTAAGAGCTGACAGTTTTATCCACATCCTTCCTCGGAGTAGACGGATTGGTCTTGCAGGGTTTTTATGAGGGTTAGGAGTTAAGTCCCATAAAATGTGAGCTGTATCAGGACACAGCCTGCAATGAACAATGAGGAACTGGTCCTCGCTTCTGCCATCTCAGGCTTAGTCCTGGGCTTAGAATGCAGCAGATAAGCGAAGCCTGGTTATTGTTATCAATAGAACGATGGCTACCTTGGTGTCAGGCCTTCTCTGGCCTTCCTGCTGCACCTGCACAGCCTCTCATCCTCCAGCCCAATGAGCTATGTTCTCTCCAGCCCTGCCCAGCTCCATTCACCTGCGCCCTCTAGCTCCTCCTTCACACAGGACCCCGAGGGGGCTTTCCTTATCACCACAGAGCCCTGGGTTGGAGTCAGGAGTGTCCTCTTGGTGCCAATGAGAGCTGGGTGGGTGTCCATAGCCTGGGAGCTGCCACTGTTGTACTTCTGTGGGTCTCCCATGAGATGGGGACCTCAAGGGCACAGGCTGTGTGACAGTTCATCTTTGCTCCATGGGCTTCACAACAGCCCAGGACAGAAGAGCTCTTCCCTGAGTACTGATGGTATCATGGCAGAAACACATGCAGGGAGCTCAAAGCACCTTCAACAGACTGACTCACTGATCTCCCCACTGATGCTATGTGCTAGGTCTACTGCTGTTTTCATTTCTCAGAGGTTGAAAGCCTGGCCAAGGACGCACGGCCATCAGGGCGAGAGCCCAGACTGCAATCAGTGGAGTCCAGCTTTCACAAAAGCTCTTCTATGATTCAATGCTATAAAAACGAAGTCAGCAGTGCTCTAATCTGGAAGCACACACCTTTAGAGTGTCTTTGAAACCAGATTTCTGCCTTCACCTGAGATCCTGGACAAATCACTTATAATTCTATCCCATGCGATCCTTGACAAGGTGCATTTTTAAATGTTTACAAAAGACTAAATGGTGTTCACACAAAACTTACAAATGACAGTACACCTGCTCCTGCTATTTATCCAACGAAGAATCCTCGTGACACTTCATAGGTGAGCAGATGCATGCATCACAACCCACAGCCAAGTGCTGCAGGTGCTACAGGCCCAGGTAACAGGGTGTCTACTCCAACTTCTTTTGCTGGCAAGCACTTCCTTGTCTTTTTTATTTTAAGATTCATATATTTGACTTGAAAGAGTGATAGAGAGAGAGAGAGAGAGAGAGAGAGAGAGAGAGAGATCCTCCATCTGCTCATCTGCTCCCCAAATGGCCACAACAGCCAGAGCTGGGCTGATCTGAAACCAGGAGCTTCTTCCTGGCTTCCCACACGGGTGCAGGAGTCCAACGCCTTGGGCCATCCGCCGCTGCTTTTCCAGGCTTACCTTGGAGCTGAATCGGAAGCAGAGCAGCCAGGACTGGAACCAGTGCCCATATGGGACGCTGGCACCACATGTGGAGGATTAGCTTGCTATGTCACCATGCCAGCCCCCAACTATTCATTGTCTTACACCTGGTAGATGGATTGTCTTGCCCATTCCCCCATCTTCCCTCTTGTCACCCTGACCTGCACCTGAATCTATGGAGCAGGTATCCCAGCCCCCACCTGAAGGGATTTCATTTTAAACTTGGTTTTCTGGAGTTCGGGGCAGCCAATTCCCACTTGCACTGGGGGCATATCCGGGGCTATTCTGCCTGGCGGGGGAGCATTTAAAATCCCCCGGACACCTGAGGTGCTCAATCAGACCCTGCTCCCTGCTCGAGGACATCTGTGTCCCCAGAACTGTCGGCCGTGGGAACAGAGAGGTTTCCTAATCCTGAAGGTCGCAGCTGCCCCTCCCAGCAGTCAGAACTTCCGACTCCAGGGATAACACACATGTGTGATGAGTCTATGTGCCTTCCACTTGAACTTCTCTCAGCCAAGTCACAGAGTTCCCCAGAGCCTCCAGGTCCTGTCCTGTGCCTCGGACAGGGACCCTGTCTCCGTGACCGCAGTCCCAGCATGAGGGAGCCTTCCCAGCCTGTGAGTTTCTGTTGCTGACAGCTGGCCAGGCCCAATGCTTTCTGCCAAGGAACACGGCCAGAGGACAGAGGAAGTGGCCAGAGGACAGAAAAGGACATTGGTCCTGATTATAATGTGACAGGCACAGGCAGAACTCCCCCTGGAGGAAAAGGCAGGGCACAAGCCAGGCTAAAGGCCTAGGGTGAAGGCCAGAACTGCCCAGGTCACCAGCCAGGCACAGGGGCAAGGGATCAGGGCTGCCCCCAAGTTGAGCAGAACAAGGATTCCACCCGAAAGATGAATGCCAAATTGGCCTGGTGTTCCCCACCTGGTTTATAGTCATGAAGCTGGGTCCCAGCCAGGTTCTGGGATGCAGAGTGAGCAGACAGGTTGTCCCAGCTGCTAATCTGTGGGTTCCTCAAAGGCAAGCTGCCCACAGGAAGAGCTATAACTCAGGCACCCCACCGCCCCCACTGCTAGCACCTGGCATGGCTGGTAGAGAAGCAAAGGCAGCACTATTTGAATGGAATTCTGCAGCCACCCTTGATCTTGAGTATCCCAGGGTCACAAGAGACCAAATTCTAGTGCCCACCAGTCCTTGCTGTACCTGCACTAGCTCGGAATGCATGCAATTGGAAGAGAAGGCCCAGGAAGGGCAAAACGTGGGGCTCAAGCCACCACCCCAATATAACCTGCCCCAGTGAGGCCCATGGCACACACCACAGAATGTACTCATCACAGCGTGTAACTCGAGAGATCTCAGGACACTTATAGCGTCATGCAATCATCAAAGGTAAGTTCAGAAATTTCTGTCATCAAAACATCGCCTCCTGCCTGTCTAATTCCACTCCCACTCTCAGCCCCAGGCACTGGTCTCCCATCTTGTTTCTACAAGTTGAACTTCCCTGGGAATTCCATAAAAACGCGAGTGCACTCTGCATAAGTGACCAGCCCTGGCTGCGTCCCCTCGGCGTGCTCTTGAGGGTCACCCGCGGTGTGACACGCGCCCCACACCTGGCCCCACAGGATTACCACGCAGTGACTGAAGGGGTTCAGATTCCCTGGGAACCCCTTCGTAGCAGGCAGCCAGCTTTGCAGGCACACACACAGCAGGCCTCCTCCAACATGCAGGATGAGCTCTGTCCCCGGGGATACCAGAGAGCAGAATTCGAAAACACACAGGTGGATGCAGAACACACATTTTTAAGGCTCATCTGTGGACTAACACACAGACCTCTAAGCGAAAATACAAACTTCCCCCATTTCTAAGTAATATCTAAAGAAACTTAGGAAGAGTTCGTGGTAAGAAAAAAAAATAATAAAAGGAACAAAATATTCCTACCTGTTCTGAGGGCATTTCACCAAATAGTGTCTCCCTGCAAAGAGAAACAGAACAGCATTTGGTCAATTCATGCCCCCTGGAGATCCAAGCACAGCTACGCCAGGGATCACGAAGGCGCCGAGGACCCGAGGGAGGTGTGAGCAGGGGCGTCGTGCCTTCCTAACTCACATGCTTGTGTTGTGTGTTCCTTCTTGTTCTCTGGGGGAGGCCATCGGAGCCAACGCCCAGACGCCCTGGGGATTTGCTGCAGTATCAGCGCTCAGTCTGGACAGGCATGGAGCTGTAAGCCCTAGCCTTCCCAGTGGCAGGTGGTGCTAAGTCGGGTTCTGCTCTGTATATTCATAGAGTTGTGGGGTTTCTTAGCCCTGAGCTTGGCTTGAGTTACAAAGAAAGTCCTCTGGGGTCAGCTGGGACAACCTGGATCTGCTTAGGAGCTGCTCATTGTAAAATGGGGTTTGCAGGTTCTGGTTAAAGCGAAGAGCCCAAAGAGGCTCTTGCGGAGGGTCTTGGAGAAAGACCTGCTTCTTTGTCAAGAAGGATGCTTTGGTTTGGGTGTGAGACTCAGTGTCACCCCCAGCACCAAAGCTCCTTAAGTGAGAAGAGGGTGCCACAGACCCAGCTGGAGGTGCTTGGGGGGTCATTGGAATTGCACCCTCCAAAGCAAACTGTGGGAGCCCCGTCTTCCCATCTCTCCTTCTCTCTGCTCTAATTTGAGCCACAGCAACCCACGCTGGCACACACTCCCTCCATTTGCCACCTTCACCAGAGGCAGGCCCAATGTGGAGGCCCGGGCTTAGACACGAACTCCCAAAGCTGTGAGCTAAAGAAACCCTTTCTCTTTGTAAAGCTAGCAGTCTCAGACAGCAGTGAGACAAGGTTGACCACAAAAGCCTTCTCGAGGAACACCCAATGGTTCTGAGTGGAAAGGAAAGAGAACGTCTAGACACTTGGTCCAACAAGTGCTCAACCTGAGCCCCCGAGATGACTTCTGCCAGACCAGAATGGAAGGTGACACAACACAGAGGGGTCCTGGAGGTGTGGTCCACTGGGGCCATGGGCATAGCCATCAGCAGCACATCCCCGGGGTGACCTGTAACACAGGTGACCAACCGATGCTGGTTCCAGACAGTTCCGGAATGAGGCGCTCTCAGTCTCAAAGGCCACTGGAGAGGTTGATTGGGTTCAGTCTGCTCTGAATCCTATACTCAGCCCATTTCCTGAGCTTCTAGTGCCTACTCCATCATTTACAGAAGCACTGATAGGAGGGACAACCATGGTCAACACCTAGTGAACGCTTCCGAGGGGCCGCTGGCGTTGCTCGAAGTGATGACTATAGGGCTAGTGGTCTTCCGTCTGGGTTCTGCAGACCTCTGGGTACTCAGAAAGGGCCGTCAGTGTTAGCCAGTGCATTGAGAACCCAGCACTGGTTCATCCTCAGCCTACGTCTCTTCTCTCCCAAGATCCCACTTTTTTTGGAACAGGCCTCTGGTGTGGCTGTTTTCCTGGCACTCCTGACTTTTACCACTCCCCCTTCCGACTTTGCATTTGTAAAAACCAAGGCAAACCTCTCACCCCTGGTAAGTCACATCTCCTGCAGGGGCGGTTTCCACATTTCACTTCTCAGAGGGACTAAAAGCATGACACGGAGTGAGCGGGTCAACTAGAAGAGCAGTAGGAGCCCTTTGTGACCGTGAATCCTATCGTGACTTCTGACAGAACATTCAGAAGCAACTGAAACAAAAAATGCGGCATACGAACAGTTGATTTTTTTTCATGTGGAAGGAGGTATTTAGGTCTAGCGCCCGTGAACCAAACAGGAATAGAATTGACGGTAAATTGTATCTGTAAGTAAACACAGGCAAGGGAACCTAAAGAAAAAATTAAAATCCATTCCAATTAAAGTACATTTCAATAGCATTTTATTCCTGATTATTAATTATTTATCCGCATCTGTGATATCTTTATTTCACTTTGATTAATCTCATGTTCATTTTCAAAGGATCACTAATTGTGCAAGATTGATAATTCAATCTGGAAAAGTGTGTTAACACCTAGAGATTCATGGAACAAGGTAATGAAAAAGTTATTAACTTAAACCTGTATACACTTATTTTACAGAGAATAATATAATAATCAATAAGGAACTTTCAAATGTGCTAAAAGGGGAATAAAATTTTGCAGAGGAAGTGAACTGAAGATAGAGGTTCCGGGAGAACAGAGAACAACATAGGATTTCTAACACTAACGCTTATTGGTAGGGTCTGTGGTTTTTTTTCACTCATCAAGTTGTTTTGTTTTTGTTTATAGATTTCATCATTTATTTGAAAGGCAGAGTGCCGGGGGAGAGAGAGAGAGATTTGTCTCAGCCGGGTCCCTTCCCAAATGGCCACCCAGGCCAGGGTTAATGCAGGCTAATGCTCGGATTGGCAGTCAGGGACCATCTTCCACTGCTTTTCCACGAATACTAACAGGAAGCTGGGTCAGAGATCCAGTAGCTGGGACTCGCAGGCGGCAACTGAACCCAGTGCGCCGTGACACCAGCCCCACTCATGGAAGCTTTAAAGAATAATTAAGGTCAAGACACTTCGAGGTAAAACAGAGACCGATATTAAGATATCAAAATGAAAAGCTCTAAAAACTGATATTTGGATGGGGAAAAGTTCAGTGGCTAATAACCACCACCAAAAACCCAATCAAGAACACACAGTTTTTAATTGCGGGCAAGAGCGCAAGCCAAGATGTTTCAGTCCCACCATAACTTTGCACTCTCATCTCCCCCAATAACCTTGTCACACCTCCTACCTTGTGACCTGTGTCCCCCCCCCCAGTCCCTTAGGTCCACATCCCAGCCCCCAGAGCCTTAAAATGGGACTGCATTCGGAGTAAGGGCTTTTGATTAGCAGGTGGAATGCAGCCAAGAGGGCAGCCCTAATCCCACATACCAGTGTCCTTTATAAGAGGAAATCAGGACAGACACACCTGCAGAGGTTTGACCATGGGGAACACGGGGGTGGGGGGGGGAATGGCATCTGCAGGGTCAAGGTCAGAATCCGCCCAAGAAACCAACCCTCGACCTTGGACCTGGCGCCTCTGTTGCCTGGCTCCGCTGTTGTTCCTGTGGCCCGCTGTTGTGATGTGTCTTTATGGCGACCCTAGCAACTAACCATAGGGAGCCTCAAGCTCAGGGATTCCAGAGCCCCCTGACAAAACTCACACAGCAGCTGGGCAGCTGGAGTTCTAGCTCCTGCAGGTGGAGAAACCAAATCCCACAGGGTAAAGGATCAGGCCTAAGCTGGAGCCTTGCAAAGCTGGCCAGGAGCTGACGTGTGCTAGGGAACATGTGGTCCAGGCAATGAGGGGCAGGAGGGACATGCGAAGGGGCTTCCCACGGTGGATCAAAGCCCAGACAGGATAGGCAGTACTGGGTACAGAAGATTCCCTGCTGCCTGCACCTGCCCACAGCCCTGATGTCATAGCCTGATATGTGCAGGGACAGCTTGCAGGACCCTGAGCCACCTTGGCAGGGCAAGAACCCAGGCCTCCAGGCTCTGGGAAATAAACCAGAGATGGTATCCTCCACACCCAGGAGCCAAGCACACCGGCACGCATTCAGGAGCCTGCAGCAGATGTGGGAGGCAGCCCTAGGAAAGCACCAAGCGAGAAAAGAAACCAAGTGAGGTGGTGACCGGAGCCAGCCCCCCTAGCACCAGCACCTTGCACCTGAATGTGTGGGTTTCCCACAAGGCGGCCAGGTCTGTCAGGGAACATGGAAGAGTCTCAAAGGAAGGTCCATCTTCCTCGCCTCTCCTGGTAGGACAATGCAAGGCCTGTGCCACTCCTGCCCTTTTTCCTCCCAGCCCTCAGTCCCCAGCTAAGCTCCTAGAGATGTGGCATGTCCAGCCCACAGAGGCGGTGTCCCTCCTTCCGGACATGCCCAGTCACCACTGCCAGACACCGAGTTGGGCGATTTGGGGTGGCAATCTCTATGCACCTCCATTTCCCACACCCTGGGGCTGCAGGACCTCCAAGGCATTCTGACCTTGCCGCGACCCTGACCCCTCATGCCTTGCACAGCTTCGTGGCAGGACCTGGCAATACTGCTGCAAATGCAGAGACTTGTGCACTCATGGCAAGGACACGGGCTGTCCCAGCACTGGGTGTGCATGTTGCCAGTCTGGAGCATTTGCAGAGCAAATGGGTCACTTGCTCTCGCTGCCTCCCGGGGCCGCAGCATGGCCAGAGGCCCTGCAGTCCGTTCCCAGCCAGCCCCTTCCTACACACAGCCCGGTGCTCTCCCACATGAGGCTCAGGAGCTCAGCACGGACAAGCTCTGCCAGCCAAGGCTGTTACCAGGAGGGGTCTCCTCCTCAAAGTGCCCAGGCAAGACACTGAGCAGGAAAACCAAGTCTCCTTTCTTGTTCCCTTGGCACCAAGAGCCACTGGATGGCCTCATTCATCTGGCCAAGAGTCCGAAATGTGGAGCTGCCTGTCTGTTGCCGGTGTGTTGTCCCACACTGTCTGCGAAACCCAAGGTCACCATCAATCCCTTGGGAGGTGATGGGTCCAAAAAGACAATGGTTAAAAGAAGCAACTCAGGCTGGCGTGATAGCTCAACTGGCTATTCCTCCCATTGCAACCGCTGGCAACCCATATTGGTGGTGTGGTCTGTGTCCTGGCTGCCTCACTTCCAATCCAGCTCCCTGTTTATGGTCTGGGAAAGCAGTCAAGAACAACCCAAAGCCTTGGGATCCTGCACCCATGGCAGAGACCTGGCAGGAGCTCCTGACTCCTGGCTTCGGATTAGCTTGGCTCTGGCTGTTGCGGCCACTTGGGGAACAAACCAGCAGATGGAAGATCTTTCTGCCTCTCCTGCTCTCTGCAAGTCTGCCTTTCCAATAAAAATGAATAAATCTTAAGATAAAAAATAAGTGGCAACTCACACCAGATTTCCAAGCCTTAAATCCAAGAAAGGGAGTGGCATGGTATAGCATGTATCTCATTCATAATCTTTTTAAGATTTATGTATTTATTTACTTCTTAAAGAGTCAGAGTTAGAGAAGTAGAGAGAGAGAAAGAGAGGCAGAGAGAGGAATCTTCCAACTGCTGGTTCACTCCCAGAACTCCCAGAAGCCAGAGGCCTCAACAGGGTCTCCCATGTGGGTGGTTGGAGCCCAAGCTCTTAGACCATCGACTGCTGTTTTCCAGCCCATGAGCAAGAAGCTGGATTGGAAGTGGAGCATCTGGGACATGGGCCCAGCACCCAAATGGGGTTCTTGCACCACAGACAGTGGCTTAACTTGATGCGCCACAATGGGGATGATGAGCCTAATGCTTGGGTCCCTGCCACCCACATGGAAGAGTCAGATGAAGTTCTGGGTTTGTGGCTTCCACTTGCCCCAGGCTTGGATGCTACAGGCATCTGGAGAGTGAGTCAGAGGATGGAAAGTCTCTCCCTGCCTGTCACTCTGGCTTTCAAATAAACACAAATATTTGAAGGAAAGACTGTCATTTAAAAGCCCAGATGAAGAGACTGGGCGAGTGCTAGAGCCAGCACACAGCCGCAAGTCTGGAGTAATGTGCTAAGAGGCCAACTGTGTGTGAGGAGGCCCTAGGAGAGCCCTGCGCCCAGGCCTGATTCAGGTTGGAAGGGTCCGGGACAGGGTATGACACACAGCAAGGACACAGAGAACACACTTCACGTGGCCAGTCACACATGGACACCATAATCTCAAGCTCACATGAGCATGGAGCAGCCCTGGCTGGGGAAGGCAGAGCCACAGAAGGCCGGGGATAGCAGTGGCTGGCCAGTGGCTGTCTGGCTTCCTGGGTCCACTCTGGGCCTATACGGGCTCACTTGCTGCTGCCAGGCACAGACCAGCAGGCTCTGGGCTCACTGCTGGCTGTGAGTGTGAGCCGGATGGTGGGGTACAGCCAGCTTCCCCATGTGTGGCCAGGATATGCAGGGCCCAACAAGCACGCATACACAGGAAACCTAAAAACCATGGCAGCAGGATTCTGTGAAAGCCCAGGCTCTCTTCCAAGCATGCACACACAATTCCTTTGCATCACCTCTTTAAATCCAGATGACATCAGTTTGTTAGAGAGCAATGCATTGAGTGCAAGGATATGCTGTATGTGAGTCAGAAGGGTGTTGGTATTTAAATATTTCTTTATAATCTCACTGGAAAGGAAGAAGGGCGCGGGGGAAAAAGCACTTATCATTCAATTCACTCTCCAGATGCCTGCCAACTGCTTGCTAAAGCCAAGCTAGGCCAACGCCAGGAGCCAGGAACTCAGTCCAGGTCTCCTATGTGGGTGTCAAGGGCCCAAGCACTTGAGCCATTACCTGCTGTTTCCTAGCAGGGCACACATTTCAGGGAGCTGGGTTTATGGCTCTTCACACACACACACGCACACACACACTCCCATCTTCAGCCTAGATTTCAACATCAATCTCAAAGACTCTACGGAGTCCAGACACCCCAGCAACGGGGGAGACTCTCACGTCTGATCATGTCATCAATTGTTTTCATGTTATGTCTCCCACCAAACCTGTTAGTGTTCAACGGATTTGGTGGGTACAAATCTTATCTATGGGTTGTTTCGCAGAGCACAGCAGTTCTAGCAGTCTTTTCAGACTCCGAGGCTGTGCCACCCCAGAGGTGACCACTCAGCAGCAGCAGCAGCAGGGGCATCACCAAGAGCTGGTTGGAGGAGACATGGAGCTCTCAGCCCTGGCCCAGATGGTCTGCATTCAAGTCTGCCTTGGAGTAGGTTCACAGTCCTCTGTCCTTGGGACCCATTGCACAGGCTGGCTTGGAGCAGGTACCCAGTGAACCGTCTGTCCTGAAGGCGTGGGTCGTGACAATGCGCTGGTTCAGCGGGCGAGCAGACACTCCACTCCCCTTATACACACAGTCCTCTATCCTTGGCCTTCACGGCAAGGCTGGCTGGCTCCCCAGGCTTCGTCGGACAGAACTTGCCCTGCTAAGGATTATAAGACCTGCCCGTGGTAACCGAAGCCCAGGCGCCTGTAACTGTCGGAGCTGGGCAGAGCCATTCCACAAATGCCTCGGGATGGAAAAGGGAAGTGGCTCTGGCAAGCTTGGCCTCCAGGGGCTGAGAACATGGGCTACTTGGGATTGGATGGGGCCCAGCCTGCCCACACTGCCTCCCACCAGTCCCAGCTTGGGACTTTAATCAAGGTCCCATCACATGTGTACTCTATCACACAAGTCACATGGACTGTCAGCCTAAATTACTTGACACTGAATGGGGAGGAGAGGTAGCAAGTAATGCCCAATTGGGCCATAACAATTGCTCAGACAAATCTCTCAATAGCTGGGAGCTGTTGTGATGCCTGGAGCCCACAGAGGAGGGGGACCCAGCAGCTGGGAGCTCCTTCCCTGTAATATCTCCGTGGGCTCCAGCCTGTCCTTTCTGACCTTGTATATTTTCCCTGACCTTGCCTTGGGCCTCATGGGGCCTCCAGTCCCCATCAGAACCTCTCCACTGGCCACGGGCCCAAGCAGCTCGGAAACTGCCTGCGTGGCTCCCAGGCAGAGCGCTGGGAGACAACCCCACATGTCTACCATTTGCTGAGCATCCGCCGTGAGCCAAGCTCCAAGCGGAGTGACTCACCAGCACCGTCCAGGCCTTCCGCAGCATCCTCTCGGGGAACAGGCCTGCCTGGGCCTGCGCCATGCTCATGTGCAACAAGTCAGCAAGGGCTCAGAGCGGAAGTCACCGGGGAGCCCTGGAGGCAGGCCCCGGGGAAGTACTGATGAGCTCAGCAAATCCAGATGTGGCTGGCACGGAGACACACAGCACAGTTCAGGCTGCAGATCGGAACTTTGGCCCAACCTCCACTGCTAAGGAGCTGGGGCTGTTCTCAGCCTCCCCATCCCCTCTGCCCTTGTCTACGCTGTGTGGGCCCTGGCGACTGTCCTCTGCACCTGCCGGTTCTCCTCCCTCCTGCTTCCGGTTGGCCACAACCTGTACTGAACAGAATGCATGACCCCAGCTCCCTCCCCACTGCCTCCAGGGTTGTCCCTGCCTGAGTCTCTCCTCCAAGGGCCACATCCCACAGCCATGGTGCTCTCTAGGGAATGCCTCCTCCACGGTTCTTGAGGCCTGGGGTGGAGACAGCTTCCCATGGATCCCCCTCTCTGCTGCACCACCCCCACTTCTGCAGACAGTCCCTTGTGTAAGCAGAGTTCCCTGTTTGAGGTCCCCCACAAGCAACGCTGCTGGAATTGAACACTTTCTCAGCGTTAGGACCTTGGGCCAACAGCAATAGTTACTCTGGCTAATTATAACCACATGTCATCCCCAGTGCGGGGACCCTATCTGCAGGCCGCAATGTGCTAAGGAGTTTGAACATCTCTGTTTCCTGTGTCTAAATCTTCCCAGCCATCCCAGCTAGGAGACATATACTGCCTCCCCCATGCCTTGGATGAGGCCAGCTTTGGACGAGGTCAGTGAGGCCCAGAGGGCTGGTCGACAGCCAGTCAACAAGGGGGAGCAGCCATCAGAACTAGTGGGGCCGTGTGTAGGGGGGTGGTCTGATTCCAGAGCCTGGATCTTACTAGTCAGATCACTTCCAGGAGGGACAGCACCCCCATTTGCTTGGGAACCGCTGTGCTTGTGAAAACAGGGTACTCAGGAGGAAGCAGGGAGCATATGTAAGATGAGATGAGAAGTATTATCACCCCCAAGAAAGCAAGCTCCAGGAGCTGGGGACAAGGGACACAGAGACATCGACAGGGGACAGAGAAGGACACAGGCTGGGAAGCTTTCTGGGGTCCGCCGGGGCAGCAGGTGGACATCACAGCACAGCACAAGCTGTCCAAAGACGGGGTGTCAAGCCCTGGTCTAAGCAGAGAAACCCTAGTTCAGAAGGGTCCAGTCCCACAGGGCACAGCCTTAATCAAGTCCACGCTCAGGGCATGGCACAGGTCTGGCCAGGGAGAGGGCAAGCTGAGGACACCTCTGAAACCAAGAAGGGAGGAATGTGGACAAAGGAGAAATTAAATGATGTCATGGTTTGTTCTAAGCAGCACCCGGCAGAAATTCATCTTCTGCCTCACTGGACCGGCAGGTCTCCGGGAAGGGATCTCTGATTCCCAGCCCAGCTCGGTGGCCGTCACCCCTGCCCCTCTCCCTGCCTCCACCGCAGCCAGGATGCGCTCTGGGACCCACGTGACGCAGGTCCGTGCTTACCTCTGGATTTCCTCTTGCTGAACACGGACTGGCAGAGGATGACAAGGGTGAAGAGCAGGACGCTGAGGATGCCCACGCAGCACACGAGGACGGCGTACATGTAGAGATCTGGAAGGCAGGCACATGGCGGGAGGGAGCGTCACCACCCAGCAGCCACAACCTGGGAACCCCAGCAGCCGTGCCACCCAGTAGCACGCAGGTGTTTGTCCTGGCTGTGGAGATGCCAGAGTCCCACACAACAGTATGTGGGTGCAGTTCTCAGCTCTGCTTCCAGCTAGTGCAGACCCCACCTCAAAATCTAGGGTACCCGCCACTCACAGGGGAGACTTGAGCCGTTTCTGACCGTCACTTCTAGCCCAAGTCCCCTGCCCTCCTGACCACTGTGGGCATTTGGGGGGTGAACTAGTGCATATCTCTCTCTCTCTCTCTCCTTCTGAAAGAAAAATGTTGCTAATAAAGAGCTAAGTATCTCAATACTACAGCAATCAAGGTAATGTGGCATTGGTAATAGAACACAGCTCCACGAACAGACCCACACACAGATGCTCAACAGATTTCTTAGGAGAGCTTCTTCAATATAAAGTGGGACAGGGGCAGGCACCTGGCGCACCTGCTGAGACACCAACGTGGGTATCTTGCTCCATCGCATAACAGTGCTATGGTGAGAGCTTCCGATCCATTCCTCTGGCGGCCCTGGGAGACACCAGGTGATGTTTCTGCTAACTGGGTTTATGTCGCCCCCTGTAGGAGACCTAGATTAAGCTTCTGGCTCAGCTTTGGTCTCATCCAGCTGTGACTGTCCCAAGCATTTGGGGAATGAAAATAGCAGACAGAACCCTCACCCCATTGCCTTGCAAATAAATTCATCAATGAAAATTAAAAACAAATAAATGGAGCTGAAACAACCAGATTTCTACTGGCAAAAAATTAAACTTTGAAATAAATACAATATGAAAATCTACATGAAGTGAACCCTAAGTCTAAATGCAAAAAAAAAAAAAAAAATGCAAACTAGAAAATTTTCAGAAAAGAGATATGAGAAAAATCTTTGGAATTTAAGATGAGGCAAAGATTTGTGAGATGGCTCCAGTCTCACCCTCTATAGTAAAACTTGGTAACTCTTATATCATCTAAAACAAAACCATGGGAACTGTTTGAAGAGAGTTGAAAGTTAAGCTATAGACCATGGAACAAGTTTGCAAACCACATGTACAAAAAAAACCAAAAAACAAAAAACAAAAAAACACCAGCATGTCAATTACAGAGAACCTTCAAAATTCAGCAGTGAAAAATAAGCAAAGTACACAAAGACATCACAACCAAGCGAGCACGGGGGTCAAGGTTCAACTTCCCTGGCCATGAAAGAAACATGAAATTAAATCATGACGAAGTGCCCCACACACCCACACACCTTTCAGAATGCTGAAACCCAAAACTGTAGTAACACCAAGCGCTGCCAAAACGCAGAAACCCCAGTGATTCAGCCAGGGCCGAGGGGAAGGGCCCAGGCCACAGTCTGAGGCACAACCAGCCACCCGCTTCGGAGAAGACCTTGAACCTGCGATTGCTGCTCAACCGGGCAGCTGCACTTGGGGCTCTCGGCCCAAAGAAACGGCGACACGTTTCATGCCCAAACACTCAGATGTGAGCAACGGCCTTGTTCACCGTCAGATCCATACTGAGAACAGCCCAAACGTCTTTCAGTGGACGAACGGTTCCACTGAAGGAGAAAAGCAGGCTTGCTTGAAGGGCTCACTGAAAAAAGGGCTTGTAGATCACATACGGGACAGCCGGCACGGTGGACATGGGGAGATCAGTTTGTTCTGAGTCAAGAGGGAGAAGCCAGTCCTGCTGGATGCTAGGATAAAATGTTGACTAAACAGAAAAGTGCCGGAACTGTGTCATAAAGTTTTGACAGCCTGAGGTTAACAGCTGAGTCTTCGCTCCTCTATCCCTCTGCTTGCTTGCTCCTGCACCCTATAAAAGCAGATGACAAGATAAATTTGGGGCTGTCATTGGCAAGAGCAGATGCCCTCTGGAGTATTACAAGTACTTCAACTGGGGCCCTGCATGGTGGCCTAGCAGCTAAAGTCCATGCCTTAAACACACCAGGATCCCATATGGGTGCCAGTTCTAATCCCGGCAGCCCCATTTGCCATCCAGCTTCCTGCTTGTGACCTGGGAAAGCAGTCAAGGATGATCCAAAGCCTTGGGACCCTGCATCCGCGTGGGAGGCCCAGAAGAGGCTCTGGGCTTCAGATCGGTGTAGCTCTGGCCATTGTGGCCGCTTGGGGAGTGAATCATCGGACAGAAGATCTTCCTCTCTGTCTCTCCTCCTCTCTGTATATCTGACTTTGCAATAAAAATAAATAAATCTTAGAAAAAAAAAAAAGTACTACAGGTGACTGTGGAATCTCTGGTGGTCTTAGTTCCATAACCAAACCAAGGCTACTGCCCTCCCACTGTGGAGGAGGACACCACAGTGAAGACAGTACAAAAAAGCGAAAAGCAAAAAGCATCCCAAACCAGCGACCTACAGCACAATGTCATTTATGTGACACAGACAAAGCTGTGTAACAAGGAAGTCACAGAAAAAAAGACCAGAGGGGAGGGTGCCGGAAGCCGAGGTGGGCGAGCCACAGGGATTCCCGGTGGGACTGGTGTGCCTTGCAAGCACCTTGACCCTAACTGCCCCCACAATTCTGTGAGAGGCTGTCGTTGAGAAAAAAAGAAAAAGAAAGAAAAACTCAAACCTTTCCATTGGGTCTCTCTGCAAGGATTTCCTAAAAGTGGACGCTGATCTACCACAGCCACAGAGAATTGTTCTGTCTCCTATGTATTTCTTCAATTTCTACCCATCTGGTCAATAAAAGGCCGGAAATGGAAAAGGGGAAGCCGGAATTATTTCCACGGCTCTGAAGCAAAATGCTGCAGTATCTGCATGGGGCTGATGACTCGTCCGGGACAATTCTTTGTTGACTTAGCCTCTCTTCAGCCAACAGACATTCATCGTGAGTCAGGTGCAGTGTGTTCTTAAGTACAGGAAACATAGAAACGAGCACGCGAGGGGGGGGAGCTACTCCCCAAGAACCAAGAGGGTTGCATAGTAACTGCAAGGAGCGGAAGGCTTGTCCCAAATCAAGAACACACAGGCAGCGGAGACTCAGCCCAGACTGGGGAGGTGAGCAGCAGCTTCCAAGAGCATTAAAACAGCACAGAAGGCAACCATGAGTGGAGAAAAAAAAAAAAAGAGAGAGAAAATTAAAAAAAAAAAAACCACCACTTTCAGCCATCCCATCTTCCTGCGATCATTTATGCTGTAAGAGATCTTTTTTTAAAAAAGCTAGGGATGGATTCCAAACGCTGCCAGCCTGCATCTGAATTTTATCCCCTCTCCCCTTTGTACACAGGCATTATTGTTGTGGCTTGAGTAGGGTCAGTCCTTGCCACGCTCATGGTGAACTGTGACTGCCGTGCTGGGCACAGGGGCCTTTCATAGCTAGCAAAGGCAATCAGGGAAGCCTGTGATTATCTGTGCTCTCCTGGGCCTGGCGTGGTCACCACAACCACTGGCTGTGACACAGCAAAGGCTGGCCCCCTCTACAGGGGCCCACGGACCCTTCACTTCCCTACCTTGCTATGAGAAACACGAGGCCCTGGATGGGATTCAGCCATCCAACGGTGGCCTTCACCTCTCTAGCACCGTGAACCAAGTAACTCCTCTCCTTCAGGAATACCCCAGTCCCCAGCCATTGGCGAGAGAAAGTGGACTCGAACACGTGCACTTCCAACAGGCAGATGGTGCCTTGCTTTTTAATTTACTGCTCATTTCAGCTGATGAGTCTGAACCATCTTGAAGAAGATGATCTCAGTTTATCATCATCAGACACCATCCATCACAGAATAACGGGCTGCTGCTGACCACTCGAGGGGTTCCACCTGCGCTCCGTGATGAAGGGCTACAGGATGAACATACAGAGACCTGGTGCTTAATGCATCTCCCACGTGACATTCTCAAGATTCAGCCCCTGGAAGTCGGATTGCTGGGTCAACAGGAATGCACCTTCGTCAAGCCCTTGGGAGGCACCTAGACAGTTAAGTGCTGAAATTGAGACAGCACAGGCTGCTGGGGTGGTGGGCAGCTGCCTTCCATGGAGAGACCGACGAGGCAGGGCTGGCTCTTGATCCCTTGGGGAGGGCAGGAGGAGGAAATGCAGCAGACACTCAGGGTCTTTCACTGCTGACTTTCTCCCTCCCTGCTACCCCCTACATCCTAGGCCCCCGGGAGACCCAGCGCAGTCTCCATCCTTGGGTCTGTGAGGTTCTTGTGTGCTTCCATGATCAGTCATTTTTTTTCTTTAAAGATTTATTTATTTTTATTTGAAAATCAGGTAAACAGAGAGGAGGATCTTCTGTCTGATGATTCACTCCCCAAGTGGCCACAATGGCCAGAGCTGAGCCAATCCGAAGCCAGGAGCCAGGAGCTCTTCTGGGTCTCCCATGTGGGTGCAGGGTCCCAAGGCTTTGGGCCATCCTTGACTGCTTTCCCAGGCCACAAGCAGGGAGCTGGATGGGGAGTGCAGCTGCCAGGATTAGAACCGGCGCCCATATGGGAGGTTGGTGCGTGCAAGGCAAGGACTTTAGCCACTAGGCTACCATGCCGGGTCCGGTCATTATTTCTGCCGACATTACCTTGAGTAGGTTTCTGTTCCTAGCAACTTGGAAGTCTGAACTTTTCAAACACACTTGGCCCTCTGTACCCTTAGCCTTCACACTCACTGACCGAACCGACCCTGGATCCAAGAAGACTGCATCTGTAGCAAAGATGTACAGACCTTTCTTGCCATTATTCCCCAAATAAGGCAACATAGCCATTATAAAATCTTGACATTGTAATAGGCATGATAAGATGTCTAGAAACAGCTGGAAATATACAGGAGAATTGCATAGGCTACTGGTGAAAGCTGATAGGAGAGACATAAACATCTCGGATTTAGGAATCCATGAAGAAGGTTGTGGAACCGTGCCCAAGGGGCACTACTTACACTAACACTGCGGGAAGTGGAATAGGTGATTGGGAAAGGCAGAGGGCTTGCTACAAGGCTAGCCAGGGCAGGGGCAACCAGAGCGGGTTCTAGAAGCCAACAGTGAAAACATTCTAAGGAGGGGTCCTCAAGAGTTCAAGTGCTGTTGGATAACACATCCTGTGAGTCCCTAGGGAAGGGCCCGGGGGATCCCAGAGGGAAGCCCTGACCGGGGCCAAGGAGGCAGAAGCCAGGCTAGAGACACAGACACCCCGGCCATCTCTGGAGACACCTGCCTCCCCAAGGGACAGGCTGGATCAAGTCCCTTATGACAGGCTGGTCAGACGCAGGACACAGCATGAAATCCAGCAACCAATGGAACTCGAAGATCCTGGGCATGACACACCATGACAAACCATGGGACCTCGCAGAGTCACCAGCAGGATTTACAGTAGGGATACCATGCCAGGGGTTCAGCCGGGGAGCACGGCAAACACCTACTAGTCCCACGTCCATGTGCAGCTGAGCCAAGCACCCTGAGGACATGTGCAGTCACTTCTCACATGCACTGAGGCTCAACCACACTGTCACATGGTTGGGCAGACAGACCACAGGGCCAGTGGATACAATATCCGCCTTAAGGGGATCCTGGGAATATGGGTCCCTGAAGCAAGTGGCAGGCCCATCTGGCTTCAAAGCCTCCTTAGAGTCTCTGACCCTGGAGGCAGACAGAGCAGCCTGGTCCATGGCTCACCTTTCCTTCTACTCTCTGTCCTTGGTCTGGACCCACAGCACCAGGGAGGCATGGGGTAGCAGGTGACAATGGCCAGAGGCACCCACAGCAGCAGGCAGTGGGCATCAAGGGCCCACACTGCCCTGGTGGGAAGCGAAGGTACACCCAGAAGTCCCAGTGATGGTTTTGCAGCCTCCTCAAAGTGGTACAAGGGGAGCGCTCCCAGGACAGCTGTGGCTGCAGATTCCTTAAACATCTGGCAGGTCCCACAGGCCTGACTGCCCAGCCAAGCATGCAGACCATGGAGCCAGGCAGCCAACAGGCACCAGTGTCCTTGCATGAGAAAGGCTCACAAACAACTCAGTCTCTCTCTGCTGGCCAGGAAGCTATACATGACATTTTGATTTTTTTTTCCCCCTTCTGTTCCACGCTACCGGAAGTCAACCAGGTGGGGGTAATGCTGTGGCAGAACACATTAAGGCACCATCTATGGAGTGCACAACTCATGGGTGCCAGTTCCAATCCTGGCTGCTGCACTTCCCATCCAGCTCGCTGCTAATGTGCCTGGGGAAGCAGCAAGGATGGTCCAAGTGCTTGGCCCCAGATGGAGCTACAGGCTATGCGATTCCACCTGGCCCATCCCTTACCATTGGAGCCATGTGGGGAATGAAGCAGCAGATGGTCTCTACCCGGATTCCTCTACTCCCTCTGTAACTTTACTTTCCAGATAAATAATTAAATCCTCATTCTTTCTTTAATAACAACCAGTCTGCTGCTTCCAAACACGGACACCATGACACACATAGAAGCAGGGTCACGGTCACAAGGCTCTGGGCCAGAATGAGGTCCAGTGGTGTTATCCTCGACTTCTTTAAATGTCCATGTAAAAAAATAAACAAACAAAAAAATCAAAGGGCCCAGCCTGGCAGCCTGGTAGCCCAGTGGCTAAAGTTCTTGCCTTGCATGCACCAGGATCCATATGGGTTCATGTCCTGGTTGTTCCACTTCCCATCCAGCTCCTTAATGTGGCCTGGGAAAGCAGTCAAGGATAATGCAAAGTCTTGGGATGCTACACCAGCATGGGAGACCCGGAAGAAGTTGCTGGCTCCTGGCTTTGGATCAGTTCAGCTCCAGCCATTGTAGCCACTTGGCAAGTGGATGGAAGATCTTTCTCTCTATATCTCCTTCACTCTATAAATCTGAGTTTTCAATAAAAATAGCTTAAAAAAAATCTAAACTGTGAATGTCGGCCCTGAAGCTTATGACTCAGACCAGGCCAAGCAACATTCATCTGAAGGCCAAAGCCAAAGTTGGCCTGGATTTAACAAATGCATTTAACCAAATCTGAAAAAGAAAAAATAATTTAAGGATTTATTTATTTTTACTGCAAAGTCAGATATACAGAGGGGATGAGAGACAGAGAGGAAGATCCTCCATCCGATGAGTCGCTCCCCAAGTGACCACGACAGTCAGAGATGAGCCGATCCGAAGCCAGGAGCCAGGAACTTCCTCTGGGTCTCCCATACGGGTGCAGCGTCCCAAGGGCCGTCCTTGACTGCTTTCCCAGGCCACAAGCAGGGAGCTGGATGGGAAGTGGGATGTCCGGGATTAGAATCGACGCCCATATATGATCCCGGCACGTGCAAGGCAAGGACTTTAGCTGTTAGGCCACCACGCTGGGGCCCCTGAAATAAGTTTTCAATGTACCATACAAGAACTGTGAAAATCGTGCTGGATTCTCTGCATTCCCTTACAATTTATTGTCTTCCTTTTTTCAAAGATTCTGTTTTATTTATTTGAAAAGCCGAGTGTCACAGAGAAAAAGAGATTTTTTTTTTTCATCTGCTTGTTCACTTGGCTCAGCCAGTAGCCTGGAACTCCCACTCTCCTAAACAGTTGGTAGAGACCCAAGCAAATGGGTCATCTTCTGCTGCTTTCCCAAGCACCTGAGCAGGGAGTTGGATCCAAAGCAGAGTGGGACTCGAACCAACGCTCTGATAGGGAAGGCCAAAGTCACCAGCTGAGACTGAACCCATGGCACAATGCTGGCCCCTCTGTAAGGACAGCTTTCTCTTCTGCCCTTGGCCTTCCCAAGACACCACGGCCACTTGCAGACTGAGCTACAAGCCACCATGCAGAGAAAGGCCATGCCTCCCTCAAGCAGATGGCAGCTGGGAGGCTGCAGTGGTGGCACATGGCAGGTGGATGCGGGGACAGTGGGACTGCGTCAGCATCATCCCACACAGTGTGATCAAGCCCAGGATAAGCAGGGAGCACCTGCCTGCTGGCGGCCCAGTGTGGGTGTTCAGGAATGCTTTTCAAACCCAGTACCTCCAGAAGCCCGGAAGCCCAGCGTCCCCACACCAAGGTCAAGATCAGTTCTTACATTTCCAGGGAAAATGCAAGAGCTCAGGAAATCATAGTGTGTGAGGACGGCAGGAGGGTGGCAGGGGAGGGAGAGAGAAGAAAAGGAAAAAGCAAACCAATAAACAGAAAAGCTCTACTGTGCTTGCATCTACCATATTTTAATGTAGTCTGAAAGTCTGTCTTGCTTAGGGCCAAATACTTAAATGATAGCCTCATGGGAGTTTAACTCACTCTAGCATCGCATCAAGAGCATCTCAATCAATGGCCGTGTGTGTGTGTGTGTGTGTGTGTGTGTGTGTGTGTGTGTGTGTTGGGCATACAGCCAGGACTTAGCTGAGTCTCAAACTCAACCCACTAGGCTTGCTGCCCTTACTGCAGCTGTCCAGGCCAGGAACAAAAGGGCAAAAGGCCCGGGGCCGTGCGCCAGAGACTTTGTCAAGAGCTAGGTTAAAAAAGCAAAACTCACAGCCACTGCCACTTTTTTCCTATCACGGGAATAAAGGAGAACTCAGCTGCTGGGAGCATGCGTAGTTACAGAGCCAGAAGGCAGTGTGTTCTCACCACGGCGGGAGCTGACTCCCTTGGCCAGGCACACACCACGTGCTGGACCCTGGAGCCCAGGGAGGGACTCGGGCCAGTGGGAGGCTGACTTTCTCAGCCATGCCTGCATTCCACACCACCGAGATGCTGTGGCGGGAGCCCACGTGGACAGGGAGCGGTCACGTCACACGTGAGGAAGCCCCAAGGCTGAGCCATGCATGACAGGACTCAATGCTTTTCCCGGTGAGAGCTGCCTTCATCCTGAGGGTCTCCCTCGAAGCCCCAGCCCTGCCCACTCCCTTCCAGGGACACTGGGTTCCCAGAACTCAGTGCCCATGATGCAGCCCACGTGGGTCAGAAGCACACTGAGACCCTGATTCTGCCTTAATGGTCAGAATCTCAGGGGTGCTGCCCGGCAGGTCCCCAGGAGGGTCAGGCAAAGGGTGAGGAGGAGGGCTCCTGCTTTCACAGCCTTTGAGCCCCAGGTGTGAGGCTCAGGCAGGGTTCCCAGATGTTACACAATAGCAATGAGGAAGGGACACTGTAACTGCTTTTTCTCCTCTTTTACTGCAAAGGGGCAAAGTGCTCTCCATCTCTCTGCCACAGGCAGGCGTTCCCTGCACGAGACATCAAGGGAGGGAACTGTGGGTTATCTTACTAGGTTGGGGTCCCTAAGTGCGCACACACACAAAAAAACACACACAAATACATACACACAGACGCACACACATATACACAACAGACACACACAAGGTTGAGATGCCAGTTAAGACACCTGCCTACAATCCCCATCAAAGCGCCTGAGTTTGAGTCCTGGCTCTGTTCCCAAGTCCAGCTTCCTGCTAATGTGCAGCCTCCCAGGAGCCAGGCCAAGTAAGTGGGTCCCTGCCAGGCTGGCTTAACGTTGGCCCTTGTAGGCATTTGAGGAACAAACCAATCAACAGGAACGCACTCTCTCCGTTACTCTTACTCTCTCTATCTGTCTCATTCTGCCTCTCAAATAAACAAGTCTTTAAAATTATATCTGCTTTGGGGCAGGCGTTGTAGACAGCAATTTAAGCCAACAATGTAGACATCCCACGTGGGCGTGCCGATTTAAGGCTCAGCTACCCCACTTATCCAGCTCCCTGCTAATGTCTCTAGGATTCAACAGGCCATAGCACAAGTCCTCAGGCCCCTGTCACCCTCATCGGAGCCCTGGGTGGCGCTCGTGGCTCCTGACTTCTGTCTGCCCAGTCCCAGCTGTTGCAGGCCCTCGGGGGCAGTGAACCAGCAGATGGAAGACCTCTGTCTCGCCCTCTCTTTTTATCATTCTGCCTTTCAAGTAAATCCATCAAGGATGCCTTCCCTAAAGCCCGACCTGAACAAGCAACAGCATCACCTGGAGTCCTTGTTAACAACACCCACATCCCTGGACACCATCCCCACAGTTGTGGGTCCCTGGGAGCCATGGCAGGGTCCAACCATGGGTATATGTGACGAGCATCCTGGAATGTTCTTGCTGCTGCTGAGCCCAGACCACAACTGGTCCTTAGCGTGGATGCTCCCTGCAATCCCCCTAAGGAGTTTTATTAATAAGTTTCCTCCAGGGCAGCATCTCCAGGGATAGAACTCAGGGATCACGGATTTTGAAACTCTCCATGGCCTTTGAACACAGGAGGCGAGACACTCGCTTGAGATTTCTAATTAAATCCACAATCTCAAACCTCCAAACTCCGACTTGAAAGACCATGTGGTCACAGTAGACTCCGTTAGCATTTTGACATCCCTGGAAGGAACCCTCCCTCACCCCAGTTTGGGAGTGGATGACTCCGCGAGGAAATGACACTGAAATTGTGCAGACGGTGCCCCGATCCTCTGCTCCATCAGGATCTGTGGCCTCCCAGCAATGAGGACCCACCTTCCTCTCACGTGGACGAAGGTAAGCCAAGAGAAGAGTGTGATGCTACAGCAAAACCGACAAGTTCGGGCCCTTCTAGCCATCTCCCCTGCCCCCCTTGCGGTGATATAAAAGCGAGCTGGCTCTCACCAGCGAGGAACATGCAAGGTTTACCTTCAAAAACTGCCCAGGTCTCTTTCTTGGGTTCCAAGGACGAATCTTCTGAGGCCTTGAGGGAAATCACTGGAAGACAAAGCAGGGAGCCTATCAGACAGGGTAGTTCAGGGCCCTGGCCCATCCATGCGGGGACCCCAAGGAACATCACCCGGTGCTGATGGTCCTTCCACTGGGGCCGGGCTGGGGGTGATGTTGCATCACACCTCGCAGCTGAGAGGGCAGAGCACAGGAGCAGCGAAGTCAGCTGCCCAAGTAGGAAAGCCAGCACAAGGGGCAGGTGTGTGGCGCAACAGTCCAGATGCTGGTTAGAATGCCCACCTCTTGTGGCAGAGGGCTGATGTCGGAGTCCTGGCTCCAATCCTAACTCAGATTCCAGCATCCCACCAACACACACCCCGGAAAGCAACAGATGGTGACTCAAGCAGTGGGGTCCCTGCACCTATGTGGGCCACCTCCATGGAGTTTCTAGCTGGTCCCTTTTTTTTCTTTTTTAAAATTTGTTTATTTTTATTAGAAAGATTTACGGATAGAATGAGAGATAGAAAGATCTTCCATCTACTGATTCACTCCCCAAGTGGTTGAAAAGGCCAGAGATGAGCTGATCAGAAGCCAGGAGCCAGGAACTTCCTGCAGGTCTCCCACACGGGTGCAGGGTCCCAAGGCCTTGGGCCATCCTCTATTGCTTTCCCAGGCCACAAGCAGGGAGCTGGAAGAGAAGTGGAGCAGCCGGGATATGAACCAGCGCCCATATAGGATCCCAGTGCATGCAAGGCAAGGACTTATAGCCACTAGACTACTGTGCGGGTCCTACAGCTGCCTTTTGAAAAAGTACTATTATGTTAGTTGAAAGCTAGAGTTACATAGAGAGGGAGAGACCCAGAGAGAAAGAGAGATCTTCTATATAATGGTTCACTCCCCAAATGGCCCCAGTGGCCAGAGCTGAGCTGGTCCGAAGTTGGGAGCCAGGGGCTTCTTCCCTATCTCCCACATGAATGCAGGGGCCCCAGAACTTCAGGTCACCCACCACTGGTTTCCCAGTTCATAAGCAATGAACTGGATCAGAATCAGAGCAGCTGGGACTCGAATCAGTGTCCATATGCAATGGCTGCACCAAGGGCCTGAATAAACCACAGTGCTGGCCCCTTGCCGGCTCTCACTGGCCCAGCTCCAGCTGTTGTAGACATTTTGGGAGTGAATAAGATGGAAGTAACATCTCTCTCTCTCTCACTTTCACTCTCCCTGTCTGGTATTTCCTAAATACATAAACTTTTAGAACCAAATGAAAGCTGGTAAATGCTGAGACGTGGAGGTGTCTGCAGTTCTCTGCTGACTCGTGTCCGGGGCCCGAATGTGCTGCTCTGCGCTAGGCAGTCTCAGAGCAAGCACACCTGATTCTGACACCATTCTGTCTTCCTGCAGTTGCTGGTCATCCCTGGATCCTCAGCACCTGCTGTCAGCAGCTAAGGAGACAGGACTGAGTTACGCAGCTGCAGCGTAAGGAGTCTGGAATCACAGCAGGGTCCCAAGCAGAAGGAACAGCATTGTAACAATTGCAACAAACGCAGCATGTCAGGGACTGAGAACTTCCTGAGCTCATGGGAGCATCCTGTCTGTGTCACCATTGACCCAAGAGGGCTCGTGTGACCTAGGAATGGAATCTGCTGCTTTATTTTTGATGCATCTAAATGTTAACAGCCACACACGTTCAGAGTTCACCATGCTAAAGAGTTCTAGAATAAGACTTCCGGTCTTGCATTTTGGATTTTTTTTTTTTTTTTCTGAAGATAGCTGGGAGATTGAATCGGTACCACAGGCAAGGAATATGGCACAGGCTGTCCAGGGTTTTAGTTCTATTTATGTCTCCTCCCACGAACTTTTGTATTATAATGATTACTGTTTTGGATTTCAATAAGCCCCACTCTGGTAGGTTCTCACTTTCACGGCCTGCATTTCTCTATTCTAAATGATTCATTTAGAGTCATTTCCTTCGTGCATCCAGAATTTCTAGAGAATTTCTCCAACCTGCCATCTAATTTGCTGACCACCTTCATAACAGCCTTACTGACATTCGCACCCGCACTGATCACACACTTAGGTCTTCCATTTGTGGTTTTTTTCACTTTTGATTTTGCCTTCAAGTTCTCCTAATTGAAGGCCAGGCTCTGCGTGCGGAGAAGCAGACAGCTTCTAGATGGAATCTTAGTTTCCTGGTAGGAAATTACAGAGCCGGCAAAATAATCATTTTAAGCTAATCAGAGTTGCAGTCATTGAAATGGTGGGTTTAGTTGGGAGCGCATCTAGCCCAGTGCTGGCTTTCTCTAACTCTCAGGGCTTGATGGAGTCCCCCCTCCCTCCGCCCCCGACACAGATTCTGAGATATTTACCGTGGTCCTTCCCATTTTCAGCTCACTGTTAGAAATGCCAAACGTGGGCCCAGCGTGGTAGCCTAGTGGCTAAAGTCGTTTGCATGTGCCAGGATCCCATAAGGGCGCCAGTTCCTATCCCAGCTGCTCCACTTCCCATCCAGCTCCCTGCTTGTGGCCTGGGAAAGCAGCTGAGGACAGCCCACAGCTTTGGGACCCTGCACCCACGTGGGAGACACAGAAAAGGCTCCTGGTTCCTGGCTTCTGATCAGCTTAGCTCTGGCCATTTCAGCCCCTAGGGGAGTGAACCAACGGACGAAGGATCTTCCTTCCTTGTCTCCCGTTCTCTGTATAAAATCCAACTTTCCAATAAAAATGAGTGAATAAACCTTTAAAAAAGAAAGAAAGAAATGCCTAAATGTCACTTGCCTCTTAAAGGACCTGGCTGTCATTTGGTAAACAGCTTCTCCCGAGTGGCGCTGTGTGAGTGGGGCGAATCACCGCAAGTTAAGAATGTCTGACAGGGCCCGGCGCGGTGGCGCAGTGGTTAAGGTCCTCGCCTTGCACGCCCGGGATCCCATATGGGCGCCGGTTCTAATCCCGGCAGCCCCGCTTCCCTTCCAGCTCCCTGCCTGTGGCCCGGGAAAGCAATCGAGGACGGCCCAAAGCCTTGGGACCCTGCACCCGCGTGGGAGACCTGGAAGAGGCTCCTGGCTTTGGATCGGCATAGCATCGGCCCGTTGCGCTCACTTGGGGAGTGAATCATTGGACGGAAGATCTTCCTCTCTGTCTCTCCTCTCTGTATATCTGCCTTTCCAATAAAAATAATAAAAATAAATTAAAAAAAAAAGAATGTCTGACACCCAGGCTCACGCCACTGCTTTCCTCTGCCACCTGCCTGCCTCGCATGGCCAACTAGGACATCATATAAACATATGTATGGATATATGTATGTATGAACATGTGGACATATGTATAGCTGATCACAATTTCAGATCCCACTGTGTAATTAACATCAACGTGTTCATGAAGATAGCTGGGTGCAGGAAGCAGAAATGCGTCTAGATTTTTCCACCAGCTTTCCTCGTTATCCCCAGAGAAGACTTCAGTCTGCCATTCCCATTCTAACCAAGACACTTTTTTTTTCTTAAAAGCACAATGCCATTTTTCAGATGTCTTGATTTCTTTTTTCAATTCTTGTATTTGAAAGGCAGATTTACAGAAGGAGAAAGAGGCAGAGACAGAGAGAGAGAGAGAGAGAGAGAGAGATCTTCTGTCTTCTCATTCATTCCCCAAATGGCCACAATGGAGGGAGTTGGGCAGGTCTGACACCAGAAGCTTCTTCCCGGGTCTCCCATAGGGGGGTTCAGGGGCCCAAGCACCTGACTCATCTTCCTCTGTTGTCCCACACACAATAGCAGGGAGCTGGATCAGAAGTGGAGCAGCCAGCACGTGAACCAGCGATCATCTGGGATGCCGGCACTGCAAGTGGAGACTTAACCCACTACCCTACATACCCCTCCTCCACCCCAGCCGAGAGACACTTTCAAATCCTAGCCACACCCTTTGCCTCCCAGTCATTCAGGACATTGCTAGGAAGCTGACCTGTGTCCCTTCTGGACTGTGCCACAGAGACACTGCCATCTGGACCCCACAGAGACACATGGGACCCTCCACGTGACTTAGAGACTCGTCAGAAATCATCCCGCCCAGCCTGCTCCACCGGCTGCGTCAGCCCCAGCGAACGCACTGACAGCCCGCCCAAGTTCCCGCACTCCTAGAAATTCAGAAAAAGAGCACATGGTTGATGTGAACCTTGGGTCTTTCAATTGGATTTCGAGATGAGACCACTGTGCTGAAGACAGGCACAACGGACAAAGATGAGAGTTGGCCCAGAGGAAGAGGAGGGGACAGATGGGGCTGGGTGGTGCTTCAGGCCCCGCCCCACCTACTACCATCCTCACATACTGTGAGCTACACAGCCCGAGCTTGCTCACCTCTCCCCTGCATTACCCAGATGGATTTTCACAGCTCCAACGGCAAGAGCTACAGCTTGGTGGAGCTCCAGGTCCCAAGAGGAGCCAGGAGGGGCCCAGCATGGTAGCCTAGTGGTTAAAGTCCTTGCCTTGTACACGCCAGGATCCCATAAGTGCACCAGTTCGTATCCCAACTGTTACACTTCCCATCCTACTTCCTGCTTGTGGCCTAGGAAAGCAGTGGAAAGTGGCTCAAAGCCTTGGAACCCTGCACCCATGTGGGAGTCCCAGAAGAAGCTCCAGGCTCCTTGCTTCAGATCAGCTCAGCTCTGGTCCTTGCAGCTACTTGGGGAGTGACCCAGCAGATGGAAGATAGTTCTCTCTGTTTCTCCTCTCTCTGTAAGTCTGACTTTCTAATAGAAATAAATAAATCTTTAAAAAGCAAAAAATAAATAAATAAATAAAAGAGGAGCCAGCCATGTGTCGTTTCTGATCCTTGCCTGTTCCAAGCCAAGAGGGAACGGCTGTTTCACTTCCCCTCCCCACCAGATGGAGGCGCTGTATGGGAAAGTGCTGCAGCTTTGCTATGGGGGCTTGATGAGTCACTCCATTATCACCCTTCTCTGGGCCTGGGAGTAAGACCAATCTTCACGTGGCCCCTGCGTGGGCTTAGAAATGTTCCCAAGGTTTTGCCCCAGCTATCTTGTTTCAGTCCATAATCCCATGCTATCTCCAACCACAAGGGATACATTATTGCAGGGGGGGATCTGAGTCAGCAGACTAGAAAAACAGAACTGCTGCACGCAGCCAGGCCAGCAGCAAGGACCGTGTGCTGACAGTCAGTGGCTCTGCCCACTGCATTACTGCACTTCGTCTGTGCATCTGCCCCCATGGCACAGCAGCACGCAGTTGTGCGGAAGCTTTTGCCAGACCAAAGAAAAATGAGTCTCAGATAACTCTTGGCTTTTTAGACAGGAACCACTCCATGTATCCACTTGCAACTGGAATGGCTACCCCTTGTAGTTCACCCAGACTCCCAGGAGATGCGGAAGAGGGTAAGAGCAGCTTTCCCCCAGCAAATGCAACAGGCGCAGGGAGTTGGAAGCCCTGCCAGCCCCACCCACCCACCATAACCCAGCCAGGACTGCAGGAATTACCAACACCTGAGCACAGTCAACCTTGACCCTCACAGGTGTCCTGCAGGACCATGAAGGGAGATGGGGATTTCTCTGCCCCTACCTGCTGACTGCCCCTCTCTCACCATCCTGATGCAGTTGAACCTCGGAACGTGGCTCCCCTGTGGGGTGAGAGGAACGTGGCTCCCGTTTGGGGGCCAGCCGCACGGGGGCAGACTCTATGTGTTCCTCTGGAAGGCCGGGGCACCCCAGCTGCTGGGAGCCAGGCTCCTGCTGCTCCTCAGGGGACCCCACTATGACCCCCCTCACACACACTCAACCCTTCCATCCCTGCTGAGGGCAGAGCAACCGGGGCAGAGTGAGGAGAGGAGGGCATGGGTGCTAGGACCCCCATCTCCTCCCCCTAAGGGTTACAAGGCCTCCGATATAGAGCCTGCGGGTAGAAAGAAGGTAGAGAGACAGGTAAGCCAAGAGATTGAAAAAGTAGAGGAGCCCAATTGCTGCCAGTGCCAAGCCACCTTTCTCCACACAGCTGGGTCAGAAACTCGGGGGTCCTTGGGTTTCATTCTGCCTCGTGCTTTTGGGTCACACAGTTTGTGGCTCCCAAGGAGAAAATAGTGAATGTTCAGAACCTAAATCATCCCCCAACCAGTTGGCCATTATTTCCCTGGTACCTCCCCCAAACTCCAGGGGGAGAATGGGGCTGGCCTTCCCGGGAGCTCCAGCTGGGCCCCAGGAGAGCAGCACTGGTCGCTCCCCCATACAGGACAAGTCCACACGGCACTGCCTTCCTGGGGAGACCTGGCTGGAAGTGGCCACAGGAGCCAACAGTAAGGAAGAACGCGACCTGGGAGGGACCAGGCAAAGCCATGGGATCAGCCTGAGGCTGGAGGAAGCCAGTTGGGGAGAAGCTAACCTTGGTCACATCCTCTGATGGGACCTTTCCCAGCTGGGTTGCAACCCAAGAGCCATGGCTACACTTGGACACCGATCCCTGAGGAGGCTGTGCCTCACGCTTTGTGACTTCCCACTCAGAGCCCGTGACAAGGTCCTCTGGACTTGGAGGCTGAGCTGAGGCTGCTCCACCAGGGAGAGGGGCTGACACCCTTTATCTGGAAGACTCAGAGAGGCCCTGGGAGGACTCGGTGTCCCCTGAAATTCCCTCTCTCCCCTGGGCACCATCCCTGCCTCCACCTCCTTGAACGCAGCTCCAACAACTTTGGTCACAAGCAAAGTGCAGTACAGTGACATTTCTGACCTAGACAGGCTTCCAGAAAGTAGGATTTGATGGGCAGGGAGAGCTCAGAAAAGTAAGGAGGCAACCAGAAGCAGGGGAAAAGACGCAGGAGAGGTGGGGGACACATCTCCACCTGTTGGTTCCGGCTGTCGCTCAGGACCTCCAGGGCCCTGCCATCACCCAGTGCCCCGTGGCCAAGATCGGTAAACACTCTGGCTTGCAAGAACGTCGACTCCCCTCTAGAGACTCCAAGATTGCCTGCCTGCCACTCACTGAAACAGGAACACCCAGCAAGGGCAGATGAGAAGCAAGTCCAAGTTGATCAGCTTGTGGGGAAGCAGATCCTGAGCCCCCCGGCCAAAGAAGCATCCAGAAGAGAAAACAGTACCAAGTCCCTTTTGGCTCAACCCTGGACCAACAAACAGAGCAAGGTAAAACCCGACCCCATCGCAAACATGCTCCACAGGGGGAATAAATGGCGTGGTTTCACCTGGGGAGATGTGATGTGCAAGAACATAGCTTTCAGGCGAATGAATGAATGAATGGATGAAATGGACACACTGGTGGGTCTCCCAAAGAGAAAGCGGGGCCAGGACCATAACATTGTCACATTCTGGAGGGCTGGGCAGAGGGGGCATGGGCAGTGTTCCCATGGTGTGCAAGCAGCATTCCCTCCCCCAGGACCTCAGAGGTCAGCAGTCTGTACCAGCCAGCCAGGCCAGTGAGGCCAACTTCTCCCCAAGCATCCTGGCCTGGGAGCTGCATGTTCCGTGTCAGGATTTATCGCAGCACAGACTCCGAGTTTGCTGTGGATGGCCACAAAGGATCCTCACACCGAGGGCCCTCAGGTTGAAAGCCAAGGGGCAGAAAAGGAGGCAGTCTTACGTTGGCAGGTGGACCTGCTCATTTACAGCTGGAGTAGGAAGCCGATTCCCCTCTTTGCCCCTCCCCACCCTACCCCATCCTGGGCTACAGTTTCCCCAGGCAACAATGTTGCACCAATCACAATGAAGTGAGCAAAAGAAATGTTACACCTGAATCTCCCTTCAAAAGTCAGGGTGCTGGAGTTACTGCCCCCTCTTGTACGACAAGAGAGGGATGGCTCCCAATGAGGGACTGCTGAAAAGGCAGGCGACCATGTGCCCACTCTTTGTGATGGGGTCAGTGTGTGCCCAGAGGAGGCCATTGCAGCCGCAGAGACCCAGCAGCCTCCCCTGCCTCTACCCTCCAAGGTTGCCTGCAACTTCCTTTCTCCCTCTCCAGTCCCAAGATCCAGGCCAGAGGCAGTGTCCCTGGGAGTGTGGACGAAGCCATCTGCGCCCGTAGGACTCCTGGGTGACAGGCACGAACCAGCCACTGGGAGACAGCCAGGCCCCAGCTTGGACCCCTTTCCCCCACTCTCCCCTACAGCCTTCAGTCTACAGCAAGTGCTTGAAATCAGAGCATACACAAAACCAAACAGCAAACTGCAGGTCAGGGGAACTAGCTCCAGAAGACACGCATCCCCAGACACGGGCTAGGCAATATCACTCCAGAGAGCATCCGACACACACTGCCGCCTCCACTCCCTGCGGGGGCTCTCGGGGACCTCTCGTCCAGCCCATGTGTGTACAGGCAGATGAGCGCGCAGGGGGAAAAAGAATCTGGCTTCATACCACTGCCCACTGTGCACTCCATCACCAGCAAACGTGTACCCAGCTCCACGGAGCTATTTGTGAGCTCCCACTCTGGCACCTGCATGTGTGTGCCCAGGCTGTCTTCCATCCTGACACGGCAGGGCCCATAACTGTCTCCTAAAGCTCTCCTGTGCCCTAAGTGTCCTCCCCCAGGATGGTCCTTTCACCCTCTTGTTGGTTATCTGGGTAACCTCTGTGACATCTACACACACTTCCTCTTCCAAATGAAAACCCTTTAGCCCCTTGAAAGTAGAGATCCAACCTCTTCCACCCTCACAGGTACGTGGAAATGACAGATTCACAGGGCAGCGCTCCAGGGTTGGCACTGTGGCCCTGGGGGTTAAGCCACCACCTGTGACCCCACATAAACGCTGGTTCCAGCCCTAGCTGTCCTGTTTCCAATCGCTTTCCCTGCCGTTGCACCTGGAAAAGCCTGAGTGCCCGGGCTTCCTGCCACACACGTGGGAGGTTGGATGGAGGTACAGGCTCCGGTTTTCCACCTGGCCCAGCCCGTGTCTGTTGTGGCCATTTGAGGAAGTAAATCAATCAATGGAAGATCTCCTTCCACCTGCCTCTCACTTCCCCTCTCTCTCCATAACTCTTTCAAATAAGTAAATACATCTTTAAAAAAAAAAAAATTGGACCCCATACATGTTTGTGATTTCCAGTGTTTAATCCCCTAAATGCTTCCAAGCGCATGGCAGTTGGAATGAGGGTTGGCACAATGAGAAACAGTTTTCGACGGTGTTTCAATTACACTCCAGTTGTCAATTTGTTCCCTTTGAGTATCTGAACCTGTTGACACTTTAAACACCGTGATGTGGGCTTGCTTAATTAAGCAGCAGCACTAAATGTTCAGTAAATCTCATTCCTAATTATCTGTTCCCCGTCTCCAGAGAAAAAGGAATGACTTAGTTAATTTCTTCCGCTGAAACCTCAAGTATCCTTTCCCTGCGGTAGCAATTTCGGGTCTGATGATGAAACTCCTCTCCCACTTCAGGCCGACAGAGTCAGCGGATCAATTATAATTTCCACTTGACTCCCACACACTTTTAGGGGGAAAGGGAGTCTGCACGTAGTTTTGCCACTCACCCCCCATAAACCTGACCGATGTAATCTGCAATACCAACTGGCTTGGTAAAAGTTTTCACTATTTGGTTAAGAATGAAATACCAATTGGAGTCACAGGAGAAGCTTTTCAAATCGCCTCCATTATTAAACATCTCACTGGGGATGAAGACAGCTCCATCATTAAGTATGGAGACACCCTGGAGCTCAGAGTGTGAGAGTTTCCAAGACTGCTTTGCAGACGCAGTAGCAAAGGAAGGAAGGTTCATTTCTAGAAGAAGAAGAAGAGGGGCGGAGGATGGAAGCCACAGCTTGTCCATGCTCCCAGGTGAGGCTGCGCACACTGGCACACCTCAAAGGCACAAGCAACCCAGGGTGTAGGGCCTGAATCCAACATGGGCTCTCCTTGGAAACACCGCTGCCTGCACTTGAAGCAGCCAGCTGGCCGAGCGGCTGGGCCAGTCCCCGACGTCCTCAGAGGCCATGCCAGGGCTGGGCATCCCTTGACTGCTCAGCAGCATGGAGAAGGCAGAGAGTGCAGGCTCCTGAGGCTGGGAGAAAGCAGAGGCGCCAAAGGAAGGGGATGGAGTTCCTAAAAAGAGCAAGAGACAGGACACCAGGAGTTTGACAGATAAACTGAATGCCTAATAATACACCATGACCCAGACAAACAGCATGCGGAGAACAGAGTGTCAGCTTGGGTCACCAAGTTCAAGTCTAGTGAACTTCTTCAGAAATCTGAAATTCACTCAAAAAAGTTTTGGATTTCAGGTTTCATACACACACACACATGAGTGCATATATATATATATATATATATATATATATATATAGAGATATATAGAGAGAGAGAGAGAGAGAGAGAGGAAACCCCATTATTCCCAGGATTCCAGACATGGTATCCTCTACTGTGTTCTGTTTCCCTTCCATCACACACTCCAGACCCCGAAGTGAGATCCTTGTCTTGTTTCAGAGGAGGCCTTGCAACTGAATCTGAAAAGGTCAAGAGAAACTTTTCTCCACACCCAGAAGCATCATTTATAATTTTAGAGTCAGGTTGTTTTTTTTTTTTAAGATTTATTTATCTTTATTGGAAAGGCGGATAGACAGAGAGGAGAAGAGACAGAGAGGAAGATCTTCCATCCGGTGGCTCACTAACCAAGTGGCTGCAACGGATGGAGCTGAGCCAGTCCGAAGCCAGTAACTTCTTCCAGGTCTCCCACGTGGGTGCAGGGTCCCAAAGCTTTGGGCCGTCCTCTACTGCTTTCCCAGGCCACAGGAAGGGAGCTGGATGGGAAGTGGGGCTGTCAGGATTAAAACCGGCACCCACATGGGATCCCGGTGCATTCAAGGCAAGGACTTTAACCTCTACACTATGGCACCGGGTCCCAGTCAGTTTTTCTAACTACGGATGTCGATCATGTGGCAAAGCAAAACTGCAACCCAAGAGCACTGGGCATTTCTGCACCCTGGGCTATGCTGCCTGCCAGGCAGGAAACTCATTGCCATTCAAAAAGCCTTAGACACCTCCAACACAAACAAGCCACCTCCTTAGAGAGAGAAGGAGAAACTGAGTAGTCTCCCCTTCCTCTGTACATCCCCCCATCTGTCTGCCCAGATGCCCTTCATGTCTGTCTAGCTCGGCCGCTTCCCCACAGCACTGAGCACATTTCACCAACAAAGATCAGCGGAAACTGTATCTCATGGATTTTGATTTTGTTGTTGTTAATTTCATCTCTTCAAAACACTTTCTTCTGATTAAATTCCTCAGTGACTGATGGGTCGTACAGTAGCATCACTTTCTTCAAGAAGGTTCTTGGTTTTCTTTTTCATTTCTTCAACGACACATTAGTCATTCAGTAGCATGTGATTTAACTTCATGGTGGTGTTAATTTCTTTTTTTTCTTCCTGTTGTTGATTTTGTATCATGGCTTTTCATTTAAGGGGATGTATAGTAACTGTGTGATGGAGACTATCATATCCAGATATGAGGATACAATACAGTATGCATCTCTACTTCCAGACCAAAGATGGACTCTCAACGAAACTGTTAACTATATCTTGACAATAGGATGCTGGACTCTCTGCCACTGTCCATGTCCACAATGATGGACATATGACTGTGTATGAAGAACTATACTATAGTAATGATATAGTGGAACTCAGTGAGAGGGGAGGGAGTTGGGGAGGGGGTAAGGGAAATCCCAGGGCCTACGGAACTGTATCATCAAATGATAATAATAAAAAAGTAAAAGTTAAGTAAATAAATAAATCTTAAAAAAAAAAAAAAAAAAACAAAGAGTAAGCTCCAGGTCCCTAGAGATTAAGAAGGGGAAGATACAGGGACACTAGAAGGAGGTTGGGTAATGAGTGGGACCGACAGTCCTATAGTAGAAAGTTCTACTCCACAGTAGGAGGCCTCAGCTGACAACGCATTCCGTCATGTTCTGGGAAGGAACTAGAAGAGAGGCATTCAGAGGTTCCTCCTAAAGAAAACGGGTGAAGCGTCCATGAGATGAAACACAGCAAGCAAGAAATCATCACTCCTACACCCAGCTTCTCAATGATCACCAGAGAATTTACCAGCAGGTTAAGCGAGCACATTAACAGAACATAAAGTCTGTTAGGGGCCGGCACGGTGCCACAGCCAATGAAGTCTCTGCTTACAATTCTGACATCCAGATCAGGGCATGGGTTTGAATCCCAGCTAGTCCATTAATGGCCTGGAAAAGCAGCAGATGGTGGCCCAAGGATTCGGGTCCCTGCCCCCCAATCCACCACGGAAGATGCAGATGAAATTCCAGGAGCCTGGCTTTGCCCTGTCCCAGGCCCGGCCATGTGGCCACTTAGGGGAAGAACCAGGGAATAGAAGTTCTCTTGCTGAGAGAGCTTTGTCATTCTGCTTTTCAAATAAATAACTGTCTTTTTTCCAAATAATAAAGTTTGTTAACATTCTTTTAAAAAAGAAGAAGAAATAATAAACATTTGGAAAACACTTTGACAGCTTGGGGAAGAGATACTCTCCAAGGTTAGGTACAACACAGAGCGGCTCTGTGCAGTTTGCTAGATGTAAATTATACCTCAATTAAAAAAAAATGACTACTGGAAAAAGAAATATCTTAAAGGAAAAAAAAACTGATGACAGATATATCCTGAAAATGTGAAATATCACATCCCCTAAGTGGCCACATGGCCGGCCCTGGGACAGGTACATGTATTCAGGCAGTTAAACCAGCATCTCGTTTCAGTGCTGGTTCAAGCCCCGGCTGCTCCACTTCAAATCCAGATGCCTGCTACTGCACCTGGGAAAGTAGTGGAAGATGCTCTGGGACTTGGCGTCCCGCCACTCACACGGGCAACCTGCACAGCCTTCTAGACTCTTGACTTGAGCCTGGCCCTGGCCCAGTCATTGCAGACACCTGGAGAGTGAACCAGATGAATGGAAAGTTCTAACTCTGCTTTTCAAATAAATGAATAAGAATGAACGATCAGAGACACACACACGTATGTGCATATAAAGACAGCAGCTCAGCTATAAGCAATTACAGATAGGTACTTTACAAAGGAAATTCTTTAAAGCCAATAGACACGTCAAGCCATGCTGAATTTCACTAATCACGATGCTGAATTTCACTAATCATGATGAAACACAAAACAAACTGTCCCCTGTTGTATTGCACATAATGACCAAAATTAAAACAACAATGAGATATTTTTGCCATGACTGTGACAACTGCTGGGAAAGATGACTAATATTGATAGTCCGTGAGATTTCAGGGAAACAGACACTGTCATGCAGCACTGCTAGGGGTAGGAATCTGCAAGGCCTTCTTAGCCATCAAATGTTGGCACTGTCTGGCAGAAAATGAAACAGGTGCAGCCTTAGACCCTGCAATCCCATGGCAGACACTTTGAAATGTGCACCGCAGCACCGTGTGTGTGTGTGTGTGTGTGTGTGAGAGAGAGAGAGAGAGAGACAGAGAGACAGAGAGACAGAGAGACAGAGAGAGAAAGAAGAAGTCCTCTCAGTGGCCATCGCTGGACAACGACCAGATGAGATCTGGTCTTTTCTCACGACACAAACTTAGTCACTAAGAGCATATAGAATCACCAACAACCAGTCCCAACAATGCAAGTGCTGCTATTCTAAAGGTGAGCCTGAAAAAAAAAAAAATAAAGGTGAGCCTGCATACCCACAGAACAGGGACTCCAACAACCCAAACCTGGGCCCGGCGCGGTGGCGCAAGTGGTTAAAGGTCCTCGCCTTGCACGCCCGGGATCACATATGGGCGCCGGTTCTAATCCCGGCAGCCCCTCTTCCCTTCCAGCTCCCTGCCTGTGGCCTGGGAAAGCAGTCGAGGATGGCCCAAAGCTTTGGAAACCTGCACCCACGTGGGAGACCCAGAAGAGGCTCCTGGCTTCGGATCGGCATAGTATCGGCCCGTTGCGCTCACTTGGGGAGTGAATCATCGGATGGAAGATCTTCCTCTCTGTCTCTCCTCTCTGTATATCCGCCTTTCCAATAAAAAAAATAATAAAAATAAATAAATCTTAAAAAAAAAAAACAACCCAAACCAAAGCCTGGACAATGAGTACCCCTGAGGGTGCAAGTAGGGCTGAGGACACTGGGTTGGGGAAGAGGCAGAGTGCCACACCTCAGTATTTGAGTGATGTGACATCATCTGTCATAAACTACACTGGCTTAGGAAGCCAGTAGAGAGATGACTATGGGCACAGTGCAGGCTGGGAGGGCTCTCCACAGGGTGGTACCCTGAGAGCAGGTGGGATGAAGAACACAGGTAGACATGCATGATTGGAAGAGGCCAAGGGAAAGGGAAGCAAGGTCTCTCGGCAGGATGAGTGCACCCACGTCATGCCAGCCTCGTCAAGGCCAATAACAGCAAGAGGTACTGACACTCCCTGACAAACAGCAGGTGGTCCACTCCCCACAGTGTTAGCTGAGGACCAATGGTGTGCCAGGCTCTCACCATCATCACCATCACCACCCTCCTCCCGAGCGGCAACAAAGGATCGCACCAGTCAGGGTTCCCCCAGAGAAATGGCACCCACACAGGTGCCATCTGGACAACCCTGAACCCAGTCACATTAACATCATAAAATTAAGCCATGAACCAACCCACGGGAAGAGGCATTGCTAATGCCAGTGGGAATAGCCACACAGAGCAATTCACATCACTTCATCTCAATCTTGGTTCTAGGACTGTGCGCTTGGGGCAGGACTGTGCATGGAGATTTGGCTGGGCAAGGATTTAGAGCAGCTTCAGTCCCCAGAACAGTGAGCGGGGAGCTATGTTGTGACAGTCCACATCAGAGAGCACAAACTCTCCAGGGAATATTATTAACCTATGCTACAGACCCACATAAACAGGAAACATGAGTACCTCTACTGAGCCGCATCAGAGAAGCCGGCCCCAGAACAGAGTGGAGAATAACACTGAGATTAGAATTTATGTGTGTATATGCATAAAAGAACTACGAGGGCTTTGCTCTGAAATGTGAAGCTCCGCCTGGGTGAAAACAGAGTAGCTTGTTTCTATTTTCTTCTTTAAATGTTTCCAGAATTTTTCCATCTTTTTTTATGATGAAACCCTGGGGGATGGGGTTAGGGGTGGGGGTTTGCAATAAGCAACGAGTCAACACATGGGGAAGCAGCGAAAACAAGAAGCAACAAGCTAGTGGCAGACACTGTGCCAGCAGCCATGCCTGATACATCAGCAAGAGCCCACCCTTTCCCGGCAACCATGATGGGAGGTGAGAGCAGAGGCTGCCTTCTGCGCTGCCAACACTGCAGGAAGAGGCACCAGCTTGAGACCATGATGGCAGCCAGCGGGCGGGGGCACCTTTAGAAAGGAAATTTCCTGGGGTGCCTTGAGAAGTGAACAGAAGGGAGGAGAGCAGAGGCCGCCTGTTAGCCTGTAGGCGGCCAGCAGCACGGCTCCACAGGTTGGGCTGCCTCTCAGGACACGTGGATGCTGGGGCCCTCCCCTGATGCTGCTTCTGATCCAGCTTCCTGCAACTGCACTTCGCGGGCGACAGTAGGTGATGGTCCAAATGCTGGGGCATTCCTGGATCTTGGCTTTGGCTTGGCCCTGTTGTAGCCACTGAGGCCGTCAGGGGAATAATCCAGCAGATGGAACGTCTCTCTCTCTCTCTCTCTGACTTGCTCCCTACCCCCATATCACTATGTGCGTCAAGTAAATAAAAACTTGAAAAAGATAAAAAAGAAAAATAACAAGAAGAAGCCACAGAAGGGGGCAAATGTTACAGCTCAGAGCATGCCTCCTTAACGTTCCATCCCAGAGCTACTGGCCCCCGGAACTCTGCCTCGCCAGCACCTGCTTTGGTCAGGTGACAGCCATTAGCTGAGATGGAGATTCAGAAAAGCAAGCACCCAGTAGAGGAGCACTGCACAAGCAGGCTCTGGGACATCAGAGCCACAGGCCTGTCCCCAGCCCTGCCCAGGAAGGACACACAGTGGACATAACCCAAGCTAAATACCCCAATCCTATTTCAGGCCACTGGCTTAGCATCTGCTTTCCTTAATCCCATCCCCCCTTGAAGTAGCCCACTAAAGTTGACGTCGAACATTCTAGAAGCTATGGCATGGCTTCCCAAGGTTTTGATTCTGCCATCGGCAAATTACAGTCTTTCCCAGAGGCTAAGGCAGAAAAGCCCCAGGGAGGGAGGCAGCTGTGTTGTGGGGTGAGTACTACTTCCACTTCCGGGTGAGAGGTTGGGGGGTGCAGGGCGTTGATGGGACTGAGCTAGATGAAAGAGGGAGATGAAAGGTATGGCATGGGAAGATGGGGGGAGGGTGGCAGGAGAGAAACAGAAGGGACAGGAATGAAAGGAAATAAAGAGAAGATGGAGGTACGTGTAAGTGAAAGGCAGGTGGCACTTCCTTGGGCTGTGGTGTCTGATGGATTTTTTCGGTTGTGTTTTCTGAGCCGAAATGTGTGTTATATTCATACCGGAAGTCATTGATTTTCTTGAACTCATCTGCTTACAGAGAAGAACCAGGATGAATTCTGCTTCCTATGCCATTTCACACTTTACAATAAACCAACCCCAAACAGCAGGAAAGGGGGGCTACGTCAAGTTCTACTCAAGGTTGATTATTTCACCTTATTCACTGAAGACATCAATGGCACCTGAGTTGCACGTCACCCAGCCCCTTTCCGTTACGCTGCCTCTGTCATAAATCAAGCTTCTGCTTCTTATGAGGAATCATCAGCTGGAATACGTGGTCCTTGTGACCCTCTGCCAGTTTAAATTCAAGTTCAGAGCAGTCCCAAGAGGATACAGTTTTAGGACACAGCACAAAGTCTCAGGCAAACTGAGAGGTGACAAAAAAAAAATTAAATAAATGTATCACATTCCAGGATGGCATGGGATGGCTAAGATATTCCAAAATTGTAGCCCACACCTCCTATCTGTGTCAGGGAGGGGAGGGCCCTTGCCCGCTTCCGGAGGAGTTTCTCAAAGATCCATGGCCTGAGCTCGGGTCAGCTCCACCGGGCAGCAGCTCAGAGTCACCAGTTCCTCTGTTCTCAGGCTGGCAGCGGCTCCCCCTCCCCCAGGTCCTCCCCCCAGGAGCTTCTCCTCGGCTGGAGCCAGCACCACCACCACCCAAAGCCACCCAGGCTGCACAGCAGGCCTCCCCTCTCCCATCCCGGCCAACGCCAGTTCCTCTGAGCCCTTAGGAAGACTTCAATCTCGACCCCTGAAGACTAGAACACACACTCTCGGGGTCTCTCACAGCTCACGGCTGCACACCTAACAGGAGCCTACTCCCTCCTCACAGTGGCGGCCTGTGGAGACAGGGCTGGTGCACACAGCTTGCTGACCGCTCCAGCACTGGCTACAAACAGACCTGGGCCTCCCGACCACGCGGGAGAGTAGGATCCCAAGGTCAGCAGGTGCCTTGGCCGAGGGTGAGGGGTTCCCCGTGGACCCGATGCCCTCCCTGTGCTTTTTGTGGCTGTTGCGCATCCTTGGTGCCACTCAGCCCTTTAGTGCTATACCCCTCTGCACAAAGTCAAGTTCAATTCACACTGTGCTCTTCTCTCTAGGGCAGTAGTTACCAGACCATTCCTACGAGGGAGCTGATTTTATTGAGTACTCTCTCTCTCTCTCTCTCTTTCTCTCTCTCTCTCTTTCTTAATTTCAGAAAGGGGGGGAGGGGAAGAAAGATAGATAGAAAAAGAGAGAGACAGAGAGAACAAGCTCCAATTCACTGCTTTACTCCCAAATGCCCACAACACTTGGGGTCGGGCCAGGCCAAAGATGAAAAAGCTGGGCCCCAGTCCAGCTCTCTCCATGTGGATGGGTGGCAGGGACCCAATACTTTGAGCCATTATTACTACCTCCCAGATGCCCATGAGTGGGAAACCGGGCCCTGGGATGGAGCCAGGACTTCGAGTACCCCAACTGGCAGCTCTAAGCACGAGGCCAGATGGCTGTCCCGTGTTTATCTTGAGTGCACTCCTTCAGACACAGAAAAGATCTTGCCCTGAGGATGGAGTGGAGGGCCCGGCAGCCACCACTCATTTTCTGTCCTGGCTTCCGTATCTACCACACACACACATCAGCCCCCTTGTCCAGCTCAGTGCCTCCTCTCGGCTGGACTCCTGTGGCTGGGGTCCACCTAGGCCAAGAATGTGGGTGCACCACATTCAGCCCAGTAGGTGCACCTGCCTAGAAAGCAGAGAAGAAGCCACCAAGCGGCTCCCACATCTCCACCAGCACCCTCCCTAGAGACACGCACCGCACTCTCACCTCTCATCTCTGTCGCCGAGGAGCCATTGGACCAGGCTGTCCACTTATTCCTGTGCTTGCTGATCTCCTGTACTTTGCAGGCATAGTGGCCCTGATCGGCTGGCCGGAGGGTGAGGACAGACAGCCGGTAGAGTGAGCCTCGCTTCTCCTCCAGCAGGCGCAGCCGCTGGCGGTGGGCACTGCGGCTGAAGTTGCCATAGTACTGTACCACCCGCAGTTTGGTCATCTTCACCATCAAGGCTTCCTGCGAGTCGGCACGCGCAAAGAACCAGCGCACGGCCAGCAGGCTGTCCTTGCGCCTCTTCTGCGAGACGTGGCAAAGCAGAGTGGCATTCTCTCCCTCCAGGTAGTCCACCACGGGTCCAGGGGACACGGTGACATTGAGGGCTCCGCAGACCTCTGTGGAGGAAAGCAGAGAAGTGGGTAGTGAGGAAGCAGCTGTGGTCTTAAAACCAAGGGGATACCCATGTTCTCCCAGTACAATTGCAACAATCAAGGATGAACCAGCCCCCAAACTTCGGTAGCCCCGCACCTGGTCCCACTACTTTCTGTACTCTGGTTTTGTAGACTCAACCCAGGAGCTGCCAGCCACTGCCAGCCGCAGCTCTGGTCCCTGAGCTGGTCTTTGAAGGAGCCAGATGTCTCCTACAGGTGCTATCCAGTATGCAAATGCCATTGTCACAGCATGGAGTGGTGGGACCAGTAAGAGGCCACTAGGTCATGGGGGTGACATCTTCACAGATGCATTAAGGCCACTGACACACGAGTGAGTTAGAAAAGGAGACATTTTTTCTCTCTCTCTCTCAGTGAAAAAGCCCTCGACAGAACCCTGCCTTCAACTTGGAAGTTGACAGCCTCCACTAATGCATTGCTCAGTCCTCGGAATTCTAAAATAACAGAAAAACCATGATGGGGTCACCTACCACACAGACCGAGCGAACTCAGGGAGACCAAGGGTCTTTCTCCAGGAGGCGCTCTGTGTGCTGCGTGTAGCTCACAGGTAAGCAGGGCCCAAGGAAGGATGTTCCCTCATCCCAGGGCATTGGGACTTTTTCCTGTCCAATCAGGATGATACTTACACCAGGAGCCACACCTGTGCTGCCCAGTGGACGGCTCCGGGACATATCACTATCAACACATCAGCTTAGGTGTCCCCAGCACCAGTGCAAACTACAATTTCAGACTTAGATGTCACCTTCTTCCTTTTTAAAATTTATTATTATTGTTTTTTTTTATTTAAAAGGCAGAGTCACAGAGAGAGAAGAGACACACACAGAGAATCTTCCATTTGCTGGTTCACTCTCAAGATGCTCGTAACAGCTGGAGCCGCCCTGGTTTGACGTCTCCCTTGGATCTCCTTCATGGACGCAGGGGTCCAAGGACTTGGTCCGTTCTCCACTGTCCTCCCAGGCACATTAGCAGGAGCTGAATCGGAAGCAGAGAACCGGCACTCGGGTCACTGGTGCTTCAGGAAGAGGCATAGCCTGCTATGCCATGGTGCAGCCCCGGAGCTCACCTTCTTCTTCTTTTTATTTTTTTTTTTTTTAAGATTTATTTATTGGAAAGTCAGATATACAGAGAGGAGGAGAGACAGAGAGGAAGATCTTCCGTCCGATGATCCACTCCCCAAGTGAGCGCAACGGCCGATGCTATGCCAATCCAAAGCCAGGAGCCGGGTGCAGGGTCCCAAGGCTCTGAGCCGTCCTCGACTGCTTTCCCAGGCCACAAGCAGGGAGCTGGATGGGAAGTGGAGCTGCCAGGATTAGAACCAGCGCCCATATGTGATCCCAGCGCGTTCAAGGCGAGGATCTTAGCGGCTAGGCCATGCTGCTGGGCCCCGGAGCTCACCTTGTAATCACAGACTCTGTCCAGCAGGAAACAAGGAGCCAGAAGGAAGAAGAAACTGAGAAAGAGCTAAGCAGCTGCCAAAGAGGCCGTGAGTCCCAAGGCACAAGGTGCCCTACAAACGCTTGACTTCCTCACAAAGACGCAGGAAGTAAGCCGTCATCATGTAGGAGGGCGCTTCAAGCAATGGGATTCACAGAAAAGTGGGATTTCGAATATTGGTTTGTTCTTGTGCCAAGAAGTTTTTGAGAGCCATTCATAGGTTTTCTGTAACACACATTTTCCTCATGAATTCTCATCAAATAAGCTCCTACTTCTAAATTTCGTTCTCCCAAGAACTTTCTGAAGTGCCCACGAGTGGTCTCTTCTGGTGAAATCCATCAACTCAACACATAGAGATAACATGAGGGGCTACGCTCTCTCCTTACTCAGCTCTCGGAAGCCAGGCACTGGCCCCAGAATATTCTGGAATAATCCAAGAGCCTTAATCGCAGCCAGAAAATGTCTGCTCTCCAGATCCAAGACAGGTAACACTCACGAGTTCCCAGACACTGAGACACAGGAATATTTGGCACTTTACAAAAAAAAAAAAAAAAAACCCAAAGATGAAGGCTAGAAGAGAGTGGTAAATGCTGAGTCAGATTCTGCTTACAATCAGGTAGGAAGGAGGGCTCCCTGGCTACAGCAATGAGTGGCAAAGCCAGTCCAGGGAGACACCTGGAAAATACAAGGGCACCTCAAAAAGATCACGAGGGGTGAGAGAGGGACAGCACGGTGGCACAACAGGCTGATCCTCTGTCATACAGTGCCAGCAGTCCATATGAGCACCGGTTCATGTCCTGTCTGCTCTACTTCCCATCCAGCTCCCTGCTTGTGGCCTGGGAAAGCAGTCGAGGACGGCCTAAGATCTTGGGACCCTGCACCCGTGTGGGAGATCCAGAAGATGTTCCTGGCTCCTGGCTTTTGATCAGCTGAACTCTGGCCATTGCAGCCATTTGTGAAGTGAACCAGCAGACAGAAGATTTTTCTCTGTGTCTCTCTCTCTCTCACTGTAAAATTCTCTTTTTCATAAAAATAAATAAATCTAAAAAAGATAATGGGGGATGGGATTAAAAGGTAACTTCGTTTGATGCAAAAATTATTTTGAAAGCCCTATGTAGGCTTTTATTTGTGATGCTCCCTTTTCATGAAGTTTTTAAAGCACCCTTGAATTTTTAAATGGATTTAGAGAATCTGCACTGAAATGAGTGTCTTTCCATTCTATTTTCCACAAACCTTTTTTGAAGTCACCTCCTGCAGATCAGTACCAAACCATGAAGGGTCTCACGCTTTCACAATCCCTTAGTGGGTCAGAAGTCACTCAGCAGCCAGGATGAAGAACCAGCAGTGGGGACAACTGGCCTCAGGCCCTCCTGCCCCTGTCCCGCCCCCAGCAGGTGCCTATTCAATCAGCCAGCATTCCTGGCACTAAGGCCTCCCAGTGGGAACTCCCTGCCTGGTCAGCAGCCAGGCAGGCAGCTGACCCAGCTGTTCCCACAGCCTGGGATGAGCTGGCAGCCAGTTCCAAGAGTAAAGCCCACCCCTGCTCTGCTTCTCCCCCACCCTTCCAGGCACCCCCTTGGAGTCCAGGAGAGCCACACCAGGTTTAAGCTTTGTTGTCACTTCCCTTACATTTTAATAACTTAAAACACACACACACACACACACACACACACACACACACACACACACACACACAGTGTGTGCGGGAGAAAGTTTCATTCTGTACCAGATCATAGAAATTAGGTAACTGGATCTTCAACTCCCCAAGGCAAGGGTAAAAGGCTCTAACCCCTTTGTGTGAGCCTAGATAGTATGACAGAAAGATCTAACAAGCTTAATCACACAGAACACACACTAATCACTGGCAGATGCAGAGGGGAGGGCCCAGCAGTGGGCAGGTGCAGGGGAGGGAAGGACCAGAGAGAGACACAAGGTCCTGGCCTTGCCCGAGAGGCAGAAATGGTCACAGCCGAGATCCCCGGGCCCTGACCTGCACCAGGGATGTGCTAGTGTGCCCGCCTCCCTCCCACTTCCTCTCTGCCTGAAGAACAGCCCCACTCCTGTTCGAGCCCCCAAAGTCAGAAGGCAGGCCACGTGTCAGCAGTGATCAGCGGGGAAAGCTTGTCCTGTTACAGCAGCATCTGCACCCATGGCAATCTCTGAGAAAAACACAGAGGTCTTAGAGCTCCAGGCCAAACCAAGACACTGCCAACCAACTGAGGCTAGGGGCAGATCCGTCCATGTGACACCCAGGGCACAGTGCCCGGTGCAGGTGCTAACATGGGTAGGTGGAGACCTCCACACCAAGCCCTCCCTGGCTGATGCACCTTGAATAAGCTTCCTCCATTTACTCTTGCACTTCAGGTTTAAGGCCCAGAGAGGCGAAGCAGCTTGGCCAAACCCACACAGCACACAGCCAAGCTGGAATCCTGGCCTAGGCATCTCAGAGTTATCAGATGTTCTTTCCTGTAAAGCAACAGGGGGACAGCGACCACCAAGGTCCCACTCCATCACAACTGGGGGAGGTAGTTCAGTAGTTAGGAGCCTGAATTTCTAGACATGATAAGTCTGCCAGATCCACAGGAGTCCGGTTATACGGGAGGCTTAAGACAGCACGAGACAGGCTTGTGGCTAGGGTCCCCCAAAGCAGGAGCTGTTAGCCCTAGCACAACCAGGGAAGAATAAAAAGCACAAAATTATGCCTCTAAAACCTCATGAACACAAGAAAATGTCCTGGCCCTTGGAAGGAAGGGGGCCGAGAATCAAGACGGCGGAATAGGGTAAGGACACGTTTAATCAGACGGAGAAACATTTAATCAGGATGAAGCAGAGAGGACATATTTCAGGAAATAGGAAAGAACAGAACAACAGCAGAGGGGTACCTGGAGACTGACAGACACGGGAAAGCAGCGGGCACAGCAGTGTGGTGTTGCAGTGAATGATATTCCAGCATGGCTCCACCAGCAGCGGAACTCCACCAGCAACCAGGTGGGAAGGGACTTTCAATGGGAACCTGGGAGGTGAACCCAGACAAAGTACTGTCCGTCCTGCTGGTCCCTTTGATTTGACCAAGAGCAGAGACAGAGCAGCAGGTCCCAGGCAGGCAGTTCGAGAACAGTGTGAATTTCATAGCCCAGTCAGCCCCCTAGAGCCGAGTTGGGCCCCATTTTGCATAAGGAGGAAAGGGCAAGGGAAAGGACTGAGCATGCTCTGAGCAGGGAGTGAGCTCATTTCTGACTCGGTGAACTGCAACGACGTGGCATTCTACGGGTTCCATCCGGGGCAGGTCTGGGTAGCCCTAAGACCTGATGGCCAGCAGATCAAGAACTGTTGTGGTAGCACGCCAGGCGCCATTTTGCGCACTGTGGCAATAGCTTTGGGACTGCAGGTGACAACAGAGAACTGCGCATGTGCTGAGCTCGCGAGAGCTTGCTGAGGTCCCGCAGGAAAATAATACCGACTGTGACATTGTACCACTCAAAATAGGTCCGTGTGGCACCCAGACCTAGCGTCCAACAAGTTCCAACAAGATCAGCGTCACCAACAACCTAACTAGATAGTACACCTGGTGTCTCTTTAATCCTGGAAACCACTCCAACCAGAAGAGGGAGAAAGGTTGCAGAGATAACAGTGCAGCCTCAGCACAGTATCCACAGTAGGTGGAGAGTGGTGAGCCAAGAGCTGGGGCTGTGGAGACCATGGTGGAAATCTGACATAAGAACCCAGACCTGGAACTCGCTGGAGGTTGTGGCACAAGTGGCTGCAAGCAAAAAGTTGTGTGCCAACTGCAATAAGTAAAATCGCATTGTAGACCTGTGGGTGACACAGCTTAGAAACCTGCCCCAAGAAGAAGACTCTGCTAACCAGAAGTACAATGACCAAGAGCAAAAGGAAGGAAGGGGGCCAAGGAGCCCGAGGGAGGAAGCACCTCCCTGGAACCTCTGCCAGCCTTCTGGGTGTTGTTACTCTATCAGGCTGAACAACCTGTTAGCCACGCCTCCCAGGAAGGGCTGGCATCGCAGCACAGCTAGCCAAGCCGCCACCGTCACCTACAGCACGGGCCTGTCAGAGCCCCAGCTCCTCCACTTCCAACCCAACTTCCTTCTCCTGCGCCTGGGAAGGTGGCAGACGGTGGCCCAGATCCCTGTCACACCTGTCCCTGGGCTTGGTCCAGGCCTGGTTATTGCAGCCACGTAGGGAAGGAACGGGGGGAGGAGGTGGGCTGGAAGATCGCTCTGCCACCCCCAGTCTGCAAGGCCCTTTGCTTTTCAAATGCAGTATTTCGAATTTTTAAACAAATAAGCAAGCCTCTCATCATTCCCCAGCCAAGACAGTGACAACGGAAACACAGCATGTCCCAAGACACTGAGTCCTGACTCCCTGGGAACAGGGCAGCCCTGGGAGGCGGGCCCGGAGAAGGAGTCATGCCAGCTCCCTGACTTCCTAGCAGGGCTACCCTCAGCAGAGAACCCGGCACCCTTCCCAAATTCACACAAAACACAGCTGGTCAGACCCAGCTCTTCCGTTTTCCAAGTCTGGAGACTTTAGCTGAGTCCAGTCACAGGCCTAGGCCTCGGTTTTATCACCTATGGAATGGGCATAACAGTAGCACCTTCGTCTGGGAGTGAATGGCAAAATGAACCGAGTTGTCGCTTTGGGGAGTACTGGGAGGAATGAACAGCTGCTCCTGTCGTTTAAGACAGTGAAGTAGTGTGGGATTCCACCACAGGAAGCACATACAGGGCACAGTCAGATACGGTGAACTCCCAACGCAGTTAATGTTGAACCACGGGGCGCTGGAAACCCAGAGAAGTTCAGCAACTTTTTACAGGTGGCCGCAGAGCAAACCAGGGACACGGGCAGAAAGGCTGCTCCCCAGGCAGTGGGCTTGTGGGATAGGGACCTGCGTCTTCCAGCACCCGGACACCGAGTCTCACCAGGCCCGGTCACTTCATGGGTCCCCAACAAGTGTCACCGGGGACCCCACGACCGGTCTGCGCAGAGCGGCCAGTTCTGCGCCGCCCAGGCCTGCACTTGGAGGGGACTGAGGCTGTGAGATGCAGCCTCTGCTGCGTGCGCGCACCAGCCCCGGGCCAGGAGTGTGGCGGCCGGCTGGGCCCCCGGAGGGCATGGGCGGAAAGTTGGGAAGGCGCCGCCGTGCCTGCCGCGCCCGCGCCGCCAGCAGCAGTCCCGCGATGCGCCGAACACAAGGACAGCGCAGCCCGGAGCCCCAGGCGCCCGGGCTGGAAGGGGACGACCCGAGGCGGCAGGGCCTTCCCGCAGCGGCCGCAGCCCTCTAGTCACCAAACGTGCGTCCCGCCCGTGCGCCCAGCTCCACCGCGCTTACCCGGGGCCGGAGCCCGCGCCAGCAGCACGGCCGCCAGCGCCAGCAGCCGCATCTCCCCGCCGCCCGGCGCTGTGACGCGGGAGGCGCCACCACCGCTGCTGCCGCCGCCGTCGCCGCCGCCGGGTCTGGCCGCTACCAGCCCGCCCCCTGCCCCGCCCGCCTCCGGCCGGCCCGCCCCTCGGGCAGCCAGCCACCGCTGGGGCCAGCCGCACTCCAAGTTCCTTGGGTGCCTCCTTCCTCCATGCCCATTTCTCAGATGAGCAAACTGAGGTTCTGAGAGGGGGAAGCGAGCGCTCTTGACTTGGGGGAGCAAAGAGCTGCAGTGAGGACCAAGGAATGCCTCCTCTGACCTGGGTTTAATTCGCTGCAGGTTGACTTCCTGTATGCACTCTTCAGGCAAGAACGATTGGGGGGTAGATATGGGGGACGGATTGGGGAAACCACCCTGTTTCCTCAGCCCTAAATTTGGGGTGTCCATACCACATGCAAGTTCAAAACTTGTGCAGACCAGGAATATAAGGACCACGCTCGGCAAGCCAGGCACCCAGTCCTTCCCCTATGCTACTCATCTTCACCTGCCTCGGCTTCCCCTATTTCTGCAAATGGGGAGGAGGACCTATCCCTCCAGGGGTGTTTTAGGGGACCCAGGCAGACACTAAGCATCCCACACCAGACCATCAACCACCCTGCTGCCATGGTTGCAAGAGACTAGGGTCCCAAAGCAGGGACAAGCAGAGTGCCCGGGTTCACCTCGCAGCTCCCCTCCTGCCATTGGTTTTCTGCTGCTAACAGAATAAGTATATTCTTGGGGGTCACCTACAAGACTGGGCTCTTCCTCCTTCCCTGTGCTTGAGTTATGGGAATCTGGGTGTGACAGCAAATGCTAACCAGGGAGCACCCGGGATAAGAAAAACAGCACCCTTGGAAGGGGGTGGCGGATTTCCAAGCATTGATGTCTCAGCCTGTGCGTGCACACGAACATGACGGGGTTTGAACATTTCCTCCTCCATGTAGCTCACGTGCACTTTCCAACCCAAGAGGTTCCTTACGAACCTGCTTGAATTGCCACCAGCAAAAGGGAGTGACTGGAGCAGCCATTGGCTCAGAGAGACTGTGGGGGGGGGGGGAGGAAGGGAAGTAAGGGATGATGGTTGAAGATGGTGAAGCCAGCCAATCAGAAGGGAACACCCGGAGCTGCCCTGGAGGCGGAATTGGCAGGAAAACCTACTGGGAGAGGTCGGGAGGTCCCCCCCCAAATGCCTGGGGAAAGAGATGCAGAGTGCAGTGTTTCTCCCCAAAAGGTGTGGAAAGAGAAAGTCAAAACTGACAGCTCATCTATAAAGAAGCAGTCTCCCTGGAGCAACGCTGTGGCAAGCAGGTGAAGCCACCATCTACAATGCCAAGATTCTGCATCAGAGCACCAGTTCAAGTCAACGCTGCTCCAGTTCCAATGCAACTCCCTGCTCATATATAAATAAGCCATCATTTGTAACAAGTTAAATAACAATGAAGTTGCAGCCAAGGAGCCTGCAAGCTAGCTGAATAAGATAACTTACATCGCAGGAAACCAAACATGGCTCCAGATTCCTAGATGGCTCCAGATACAAGGGGGTTGGAATAGGAAGGGAAAGCTAAAAACTGGACAGGTTATTCACATAACTGACCACAAAGAAAAAGTGCCCTGAACCTGATCACGGCACCCAAAGCTAGGAATCTCAGGCCATGCCTCTGCTCTCAGCAAAGATGCTAGACTCAGGAACCGTACAAGTTAGGTAAAAGACATATCAATCAAGCGTAATCAGTGACCCTGGATCAGACCTGGACTCACTGGCCACACCTGAACGTGGGTAGGCTCTACTGAACACTCAGTGTTCAGCTTCCTGGGCATGGTTACGGAGGGACTTTCCTGGGTACTTCTTCTTAGAAGATTTATAAGGCATACAGATGGTAACAGCCAGAAAGTCTATAAACTACTGTTCATTGGCTCAGGAGGAAAAACAAGAGAGAGAGACAGAGAGAAAGAGAGAGAGAGACAGAGACAGAGACAGAGAGAGAGAGAGAGAGAGAGAACAGCAAGTGTGGCCGTGTTCCGATGTGTGTAAAAAGAAAGGGAGTGATAACCACACTGAGAAGAACTGATGAAGCTGGGTTAGAACAAACAGAGTGTATGTTAGTATTCTAGCAACTTCTGCTAAGTTTTGGTGTTTAAATATGTAGAGACAGTGTTTAGGAATATTATTTGAAGACAGTATTGTGTGTTGTCCTAGCATCATGTGAGTACGGATAGAAAGTTTCCATTTGTCATCTCTTCCAAGGGTACTGTTGGTTATGACACGCTGCCTCCCCATCTCAGGGATGGTCCAGGGAACTCGAGTTGTGCTCTTCCGTAGACTGAGCAGGAGACTTGGGTCAGGGAAGCTCCTCCCGTGGATCCTGATAATCTGGAAATTCTGGATCAGAAGACATTGAAGGGTTGAAGACACAAACGTTCTGGGGATTCGAGCAGGTGCACGATGATTCTGGCAAAAACAACGGGTCCTTGGGGTGAGGACCCCAACTCTGCAACCTTCCTCCTGCCAGACCTGTGCTCATGAGATCCCAACACGCCCAGAAAGAGCCCAAGTCCCTTCGAGGCCCCAACTCACTGAGCCAGGCTCTCAGCTGTCACATGAAATGAACATGTTGAGTTTTGTTGCCATTGTCATTCAGTGTTTGATACATGCATTCTGTTTTATGGTGGTGAAACAACTATATACTTGGATGTTTGATTCGACACTGTTTAAATTATTTACAAGAATGAAAGTCAACACAGGTTCTGAAGACACCTTGGGCCAGGGTAGCCCTCACATGTGGCAAACCCTGCCAGGGGGCAGTGGGTCATTTGCACCCTCTTCTTCCATGATGGACAGCCCCTTGGTCTCACAGTCTCTAGCAGGTGCAGCAGCCCAACAGCAGAGCATCGACCAGCCCTTGTGGTGTGTGGCATCATTGGCTAGCCTGCTGCCATGGGGTCCTTGCGCTCTGCCCTGAACCAGATATCAGCAGGGACCAGCACAGAGGAGTAAGGACCCCATGAGTGCTCACACACACTCATTCACTTACCCCCACTTGTGTACACATGGGATCTGGCTTCCTGCTACTCTGGCTACGAGTTGCACACGTGGCATTGCCCTGGACCTCTCAGTCTTTGCCAGGGCTCAGCATACCTTGGGCCCCATTCATTTCCCAGCAGGACATTGCAATGAGTCTCACAGTGGGGTCTACCATGCACTCACTCCAAATCCCATAGCACTCACATCCACAAATCTGAGGTTACAGGACCTTAAACGTGCCTACCCTCCTGATGCCTCCCTGGGCAGGCCTTCCTGCTCCTTGGAATCTAACCTGCCAGCTCAGCCTGCCAGAACAAAGTGCCACCAACCTGTCAGCTGTCATAATAAAGAGGCACTGTTCAGTAAGGTCAAGATGCCAATCGTCCCATCTTGATGGACAGAATTTGGCTTGTCCTGGGCCTCCCCCCTTAGCTTGGAGATGGCTCTGTGTGTGTGTGTGTGTGTGTGTGTGTGTTCCTTTAATATCAGTCACTCCACAATAAATCCATCCGTGTCTCCTCGCTTTCTCTTAACGGTGTTCTTGAAGACACCATCTCCACATTTGGTCACAGTCTGGAATACGCGGTTTTGGAAAGTTCACAGTTCAGCCTGTACCAGCAGCTGCTTCTGAACAGCGCTGAGATTGGGGACTGCCCTGGGGAAAGGGCTCAGGATGCTACCATCTTTGAGGGTGGGGGACTCCACAGCTTTGGGACCCACCGCTACTGCTTCTCTGCTTCACCCCGTCTCCCTCATCCAGTGTGCCTACCCCTCTCTCCCTCCCCGCCTTCCCCCATGCCATCTTGTTCTCTTTCCCACGTTCATTATTTTTGTTCCTCTCAGCCAGGAGTTCCCAGCCTGATTTTCTCTCCCAGGACCTTCCTCTTTCAAAGTCTGCAAGAGCCTTCACAGCATTGTTCTGTCATTTAACTGCCTGGTATCAGCTGGGTTCTCAACTGATAAAAAGTGCCTTTAAAATGAAAGCAAATTTCATTCTTGAGGAATAGGAGCTAGCAAACCAGGATGCTATTGTGGCAGCCGTTAGTGCACAAGCGAAGATGAGGAAGACCTCCAACGTGACTTCCAACAGAGCGAATGTTAGGTTGAATGTCTTACGGCCTTTCTAACCTAGGAACTGTGCGAACTACTGGAAAAAAAATTCAACAAGCGTCAATTTGAAATAGTTACTTGGACATTTCATTGTATTTGGGAGAAAGATCTTCCATCCACTGGTTCACTTTGCCAATCCAAAGTCAGGAGCCTCCTCCAGGTCTCCTACATGGGTACAGGGTCCCAAGGCCTTGGGCCATCCTCTACCGCTTTCCCAGGCCACAGGCAGGGAGCTGGATGAGAAATGGAGCAGCTGGGATATGGGATCCTAGCAGTTGCAAGGCAAGGATTTAGCCACTAGGTCTCTGCGCCAGGCCCTCCTTGAATATTTTTAATCTAGTAAATGGAATAGTTTCCATGTTATTTCCTAACTAGTTATATCTAACACACAAGGAAGTTTTTATGTTCTTTATCTCAATGTTTCCATTTGTTTTTAATCACTTCAGTCAACTCATTTGAACTTTCAAAATTATATTGTCCTCTTCTGAAATGTTTAATTTTCTGTCCATTATGGATAACATCTGTTTGACGTCTCATGTATAGGCTGTTAACTTCCAAAATAATGTCAAATGAAAATTGTATGACAAGGTTACCTAATTTAAACAGGAGCAGCTGTGAATAGTTTATTCTTCAGATTGAGATAGTCGGTATCACTTATTTTTCATTTCTAAGGAATGTATAAATTTGGTTGTGACAATAACATTACTAAGTATTCCTTTTTTTAAATTGGAAATTCAGATATACAGAGAAGATGTTCTATCTATGATTCACTCCCCAAGTGGCTGTAACAGCCAGAGCTGTGCCAATGTGAAGCCAAAGCCAGGAGCCTCTTCCAGGTCTCCCATGCGGGTGCAGTGTCCCAAGGCTTTGGGCCATGCTTGACTGCTTTCCCAGGCCAAGAGCAGGGAGCTGGATGGGAAGCAGGGCCTCCGGGATTAGAACTGGCACCCACATAGGATCTTGGCAAGTGTAAGACAAAAACTTCAGCCACTGGGCTACTGTGCCAGGCCCTAAGTATTTGTTAAATTGAGGTATAATTTGCACACCCTAAAATCCTAAAATTTGTAGTTTCGGTGGTTTGTAATATATTCACTAAGTGATGTAACCATTGCCGCCATCTACTTCTGGAATGTTTATCCACCCCATCCACTAACACTTAGTTCCCTTCCTAACCTACCATTCTATGTTTTGCCTTTATAAAAGAAAGCTTCATGGACATTTGCATAATGGAAACATGCATAATACGGCCCATGAGGGTCCAGCTTCTTTGACTTCCCATAACATTTTCAAGGTTCATTCTTGTATAACTGAATCAATACTTCAGTCCTTTTATGGTTAAATAATATCCCATTGTAGGAACAGACCATATTTGTTTATGCCCATCACTTGGTGGACATGAAGTTTGTGCGGACATCTTTGTGTTGTTTTTTTCAAATGCTCATTTGCAAGCTTTTAGACTGACATGTGTCAGTGACAGAATCTGAGCTTGTGTTTCCTTCAACAACTGTGTATCTTTGGCTCTTAGATTTAGATCCTTCCCGTTTAAAGTTCATTTCTATATATGGTGTGAGGTAGTGATCCAGGGAGCCTCTTTCCAATCCAGCTGCCCCAGCACCACTTGCCAGAAAGATTTTTCTTTCCCCGCATTGAATGATCATGATGCCCTTGTGAGAAATCAACTACCATAAACTTAGGAGGAGTTTATTTCTGATGCCATATTTTCTAATATCAAATGAGATCATCATGTTTCCTTCAATATGAAGTGTTGCAAAATTTAATTAAACATATGTTTGTTTTTACTTGAAAGGCAGGAGAGAGATTTTCCATCTGGTGGTTCACTCCCTACATGGCCATAGTAGCCGAAGCTTTGCTTGTCTGAAGCTGGGAACATAGATCTTCTTCCAGTCCCCCCACATTGACGGCAGAGACCCAAAGTCTTGGATATCTTCTGCTGATTTCCCAGGCACATTATCAGAGAGCTAGATTGGAAGTGAAGCATCCAGGACACGAATCAGTGCCCATTTAGGATGCCAGCGCCACATGCACTGACCCCAAGATTCCATCATCCTGAACTGTCTTTACTCGTGAGTGATCCACACCCAGTCGGGGTGAGTGTGTATGTTTCTAGTCTGGATGAGCTGTTATTCTGGATTCATCGGTGGTATTGATTTTAAAATCACCTTTGGCAGGCTCTGTTAGCAGGTTTATGGCAGGTTCATAAAATGAGTTCCATCTTTGGCTATGTATGGGTCTAGAAAGTAGAGGGTATTTGTGAACATGCAATCTAGGACATCTGGGGTCCCTGGGCCCTATGGAAGGATTCCCCTTCTCACTCAGATGCTACTCATGTCTGTGGAGCTTCCAGGGCAATGCAGAGAGATCAATTTAATCACGAATGAACACAGAACTGTTATGTTGCAGAAACAAGTCAATTACAAAAATTGCAACCCCTACCTCCTCCACATCCATTATCAGCTGAGCTTCCCAGCAGAGAGAACGCATCCGATAGGATGGACAACACCCAGTTAGCTGCATAGATGACCACACGTCCATCTTCATCCCAGATACCCATCTTGCTAGTTTCTATTCTTTCCGACCAGCTCTGTTCTGCTGGTTTCTATCTGAAACTGCCTGCTCACAAGGAACGTACTGGTGCCCCAGCCAATCTTCTCCTTCTCCAACTTGCCCTTATTTGAAAATGGCACCAATATGCACAGGCACCAGGGAACAAAAGCCCTAGCGGTCCATGGACATCTTGTTCTTCCTCACCTTTGTCTCACACCAGTCATGCAGGAGGGCTTCCCTTCAGCACCTGCTATGCCAGCCTGCTTGTCCCAGCAATACTCCAATACTCACCCTCATCCATCCCCGGCCTGTTGGACAGAGCAATCTTTCACAAATACAGATCTCCCTTAGAGACCCTCTGAGGAGTGTCCATTTGCCACAGCCTTGAAGATGCCGTGCAGAAAGCCCTGTATGGTGGGGTGCACACATTCAAGCCCCAGCTTTGCTCCCAATTCCAGCTGCCTGCTATTCTACACCCTGGGTGGCAGCAGGGGATGGCTCGATGACTTGGGAGCCTGGGATTCAGTACCTGGCTCCTGGCTTCAGCCAGGTCCTAGCTGTCACAGTCAGTTGAGGAGAAATTTCTCTTTTTCTCTGCCTTCCAAATAAGATTAATGTGTCGAGCACCCCTTGTGATTGTTCAGGAAGAACAAGCCCAGGCTGTGACGTCTGGACTCGGGAGTTTCCACCCCACCACCATGTGACCCCAGTGCCCCTCCATGCACAGGGCACATAGACCTGTTGTCTCCAAGATCCATTTCTCTCATCCGCTCAGCCCTCCCCCTCCTGCTGGGCCTCTCAGCTGTCCCCACCACCACCACCTTCCTCCTTGTGTTATGGGTCTCTTCCACTACAGAATCCTCTCAGCCAGTACAGAAGTGGGCTCTCTCCCATCTCTGCTTCCTTCATCAGTGTCCTGGGGCCCCACTGCAATCTCTCTTGCTCTCTTGAACCCATCTTGCCAGCCAACATGCTCCATGCTTGTCTCTGGCATGTCACCTGGTGTCCCCTATGGACTGCCTGACCTTGGTTCTGCTCAGCTGTTGAGTCTGTTCCATCAGAGCCATCAGCAGCCCCCATACACCCAAGGAAATGACCCCACGTTATCTTCAGCTTCCTCCAGGTCCTCTTAGCATTTAGCACCGCACACCAGCCCTGAAAGCCATCTGCCCCAACTTTGGTTAGCTTTGGAGAAAAGCCCTACAAAATTTCTCCCACTCCATTTCTTATATCCCAGCCCACACTCTGGCCAACCCTGGCTGCGATCCCTGTTGGTTTTATCCATGCACTGCAGTGGTTTTAACATGATACCATCCATGTGCCATTAATGGCATCGTTTTCCAATCCAGACTTGTGCCCTGAGTTCCAAACCATTAACCCCTTTCCCCTCAGCCTCTATGCATGGACAGAGTGCTAACTAGCTCCTAGCATCTTCTCCTAGCACCTAGGTCTGAGTGTCCACAGGCACACACACATGCATATGCACACACGATGGCCATACGTGTTCATGCACATGTGCACGGTCGTACACACACACGTCCACACGTCTGGTCTCCAGTCAGCTCCAGGGGCAGCCGGCCCTCAGGTGCTCCCTTCAGAACCTGGGACTCCATCTTGAGACATCTGTCTCCCGCCCTACCCAGAAAGCTCCCTGTCCCCAGGTGTCTGTGCTCAAGTGTACAGCGCTTTCCTCTGGGGTCTCTCAGTTACCACTGGTTTGCATTTGAGTTATTCAGGTTTAATCCCAATAATATAAGACATAGAATTGGGGCATATGACGGATTCCTAATAGTGAAAAAAAAAATAGGGCCGAAACTTCCCTGGTTCAAGTGTGGGCCTACTTGATCCATCGGCAAAAAATAGAAATCCCTGTGGTCACGTGCTCGGCGTGGGGAGAGGCTCTCAGATCTTGCACCCACCCCGGGAAGCACCTGAAGCCCTCTCCTTCGCATTCAGCCTTTGAGGTGGACTCTGAGCCAAGCGCTGTGACCTTGAGAAGGGTGCCCGACCTCCCATCTTGCTCCTCCAGTCTCCACTCTTCTTCTCCCGTGCTGCCTGCTGACTGCCCCCCAGGCGCTGGTCCTGCCGGTTGGGGAAGGAAAGAGCGGTCCCAGGCTGTGGAGGTGAGGACAAGGTTGGGCTCTGCTTGCTGCTGCTACTGCTGCGCCTCCTGGCCCTGGGGGCGGGACGACTCACTCTTGTCAGAAGGATTCTGTTCCTCCTCTTCCTCCTCTTCCTCCTCCTCCAGCTGCTCATCTTGGGCTTGGTCCCGGGCCCGCCTCCTCTCCAGCATTTCTTCATAGAAGATCTGGCAGCTGAAGCCCTCGCGGATGCCGAACTGAGCGTGCGCCAGCAGCTCCTCCAGCGAGGGGAAGACGCGGCAGCAGGCCACGCAGCGCAGGCCATAGTTGGTGGTGACCAGCCAGTCGGGGGGCCGCAGCTCCTGCAGGCAGCACTCCAGCGGCTGCAGCTGCTCCGTGTCGTCTTCGTCGCCCTCGGCCGGATCCGGGCTGCGGCTGTCTTGGCAGGCCTCCAGGTCCCAGTACAGGTCCGTGTTGGACGCCATCTCGAAGGACGACCCTTTCTTCCTCTGCCTCTTGATGAACTCAGCTTCGTGGATGCGGGGCTTCCTGTTGACCGGCTGGAAGCCTTCCTCTGTCTCCCAGGCCACGGCCACTCCTCGCACGGTCTGCACGTGTGTGTAGAGGGCGCACACGCTCTGCGGCGGGGCGTCCTCATCGCCACACAGGCAGGAGCAACAGGACTGGTACTGCGAGTAGGAGTGGTACTCCGAGGATGACTGTGAGGACGACGGAGAGCTACTCCAGCCCAGCAGCCTGCGGGGCCTGGCCAAGAAGCAGGTGTCCTCATTGAGGGGGTTGGCGGGCACCAGCCGCGGGGAGAGTTTGTCCTTCTTCAGGATCTCTGAGAAACACAAGGACAAGCTTGTTAGCAACCCCCAAGGGTTCATGTCTACGGCCTCTTTTCAGAAGCTGCAGGCTCCAGGACTGCTGGCTCGGGGGAGCACGGAGCAGGTGCCCTTGTAATTCCCCTGCTTCTGTTTCCCCTAAAGTGCGGATGAAAAGGAAGTTCACCTCCTAGGGTGATGCTGAGGAGGGACCGGTCCACCAAGGCTTGGATAAACCCCAAGGTTGGCGGCTCACCCCCGGGATGCCATGCTATCAATGAATTAACTGCTGATGCGCAGCAAGGTGGAGGAGTCTCCAGCGCATTGTACTGCATTTAGAAGGCCAAGGGGGATAAGCCAGCACTTCAAAGGACTTCTAGGAAAGGTGATGCTACCGGGACAAAATGGAGCAGGTGGCCAGGAAGCAGGGACGATGGGGTGGGGTGGGACAGGGAGAGGGCCCAAGGGAACTTTAGGGGTCATAGCCTAAACCTTGCTTATGGGGGAGGTCACCTAAAGCTTCACACACAGGACTCTCCAACTGGGAAATATTCCTCTAAAAATGTCATTACTTACATGACCATTTGAAAGCAAGAGGAACAGCAGTTAAACCAAAGGGAGTCCCTTTTTAAAAAATGTATTTGTTTTTTATTAGATAAGGAGAAACAGAGAGAAATCTTCCACCTGCTGGTTCACTTCCCAAAAGGCTACAATGGCCGGAGTTGAGCCAATCCCAAACTGGGAGTCAGGAGCTCCTTCTAGGTCTCCCCCATGGGTGATAGGGCACTTGAGCCATCTTCTGCAGCTTTCCCACAAATCTTAACAGGGAGCTGAACCGGAAGTGGAGCAGCCAAGACTTGAACTTGAACTGGCATCCACCTGAACTTGAAATGATGTGCTGGCTCTGCAGATGGAGACTCCACCCGCTATGCCACAATAACAACTCCACCCCATTCAACATAAATCAATTTTTATATCGCTGCCTTAATACCAAGATGGACACATGGATTCTACTAGGTTCTGGTAGACACTGAAATAAACAGAGTGATAACCATTTAGCAAGCCCATCTGCTCATCTCCTGGAGACATGGCACAGGTCCTCCCCACAGACTGGGTCACACCCCTCCTCCCAGAAGTATCAATGGCCACAGCCTCCCTCCACACCCACCCTTCTTCAGTAGCATAGGGGAACCACCAGGTCCCCTCCTCCCCACTCTCTCCCTCCCGACAAGCACACCTGGCTGTCCTAAACCCTCCGTTTCGTTGGCCCCACCTGACCAACACAATTCCCCGCTGTCTTCCGTGGACTCAGGTGTGGGCAGGCTAAGCGTGGCTCCATCCGTTGGTGACTGCTCTCCCCTGAGGTCCGAAAAGTGACGTTGCATGACTTGAGAGCAGAGCCTGGGGTCTGCTTGCTACAGCTGTTGGCTGAGCGTTGGCTTGAGCTGTGCTGACCCATTCAGAGGACCTCAGCCCACGTGGCTGGCCACTGGGCTCTTGTGGGGGCAGTCACCAGGATGCTGGCTGTGTTTTGTGACCTCATCAATGACACTGTGACCCACAGCAGGCACAGAGACCTGGCCTGGGTGGCCAGAGACACTCCGCCCTCCCTTGTATGATACCATTTTCCCTTGCAACCTGTCTGTCTTGTGCATTCTCGGGGGCGCCACACATATACACCCAGCCCAGACACAGAACAGGTATACACACGTAACAATATAAACACACACAGGGAAACAGGTACATGCACGGTCACTCAGATGCGAGCTCGCTGGGTCATGCATGAACACGCTTGGCAGCATAAACATATGTGCACGTTTACACACTGCCACATACATCAGCACTGGAGACTCGCATTCACTTCACCGTCCACACATCTGCTTGTGCGCCAGCTCACGCCGGTTCCACAGACCCACGGGTGCACTCACAGCCATCATGTGCCGTCAACCTGAGCCTGCTTCCCTTCCACCCCCATGACCATTTCCAAGTCCCCACTCCAGCCTCGTCGTATCAGCTGTTTGGTCCTTGTACGTCCCATCCTCCCCTCCAATACACCTCTGCTCTGGCCTGGACCCATCAATGAGCACCCAGAAAATAAATGCCAATGAAACAGGTGCTTGGTGCTCCCTGGGACTTGGGATCAAGTCCCAACTCCACTCCCAATGCCAGCTCCCTGCTGATGAGCACATTGGGAGGTACCAGCCGGTGCCTTAACTACTTAGACTCTGCCAGGCACTTGGGAGACCCAGACAGAGTTCCAAGAATCCTGGTATCAGCCTGGATCCACCCTGGCTGTTGCAGGCACATGGGAAGGAAGCTGTCTATTGGTCTATATCTCTCCATCACAATGCAAATACATAGAAACAAAAATAACTGTTGAAGCAGTACAGAAATAATGAACGTGTATGCATTGTGCTGACAAGGGAGTCACCTCTCTCTCTTGCCAAGCTGTCTGTCTACACCTCAGGTCTCTGCAGCTCCCAGGGGGCTGTTTTTCTCGCCAGAATGCTGAATCTCCTCTTCTCCACCTGCACAACCACTCACTCCCCAGCCAGTTCAGCCGGGTGCACCTGCCACTTCCCATCTCCTTCCGCACCGGAACGTCGTGGCTGGTGGCACACACAACCGGTCATTCCACTCCCGGTCCAGCTTTCTGCTAGTGCACGTGGGAAGGCAGCAGAGGATCACCCAAAGTGTTTGGGCCTCCCATAGATATGTGACAGACAAGGATGGGACCCCTGGCTTCTGGCTTCAGCCTGGCCCAGCCCTAGCTGTTGGAGTCATTTGGAATGTAACAGCAGATAAAAGATGCTCTCTCTCTCTCTTTCTGTCTCTCTCTGCTCCCCACCTACTTCCTTTCTCCCTTACCCTGTCTAATTTTCTGCCTTCCATATAAATAAATAAATAATTTTAAAAGATAACAATACAGAAAATAATTTAGATTCATGGACCGCAGGCAGTTCAGAAACAGATGACTTTGGGCCCGGTGCAATGGCCTAATGGTTAAAGTCCTCACTTCGTATGCACCCAGAACCCATGTGGGTGCCAGTTTGTGCCCTGGATGCTCCATTTCCCATCCAGCTCCCCACTTGTGGCCTGGGAAAACAGTCGAGGATGACCCAAGGTCTTGGGACCATGTATCTGTGTGGGAGACCCAGAGAAGGCTCCTGGCTCCTGGCTTCAGATCAGCTCAGCTCAGCCCCAGGCACTGTGGTTACTTGGGAAGTGAGCCAGCAGACGGAAGATCTTTCTCTCCATCTCTCCTTCTCTCTGTCAGTCTGCCTTTCCAATAAAAATAAGTCTTCTTAAAAAAAAGCTTCAAAGAATGTGAAAACGTTAAAAAACAAAAAACAAAAAAAAAAAGGAAAAAGAAGTAGATGAACTTGTGTTTTAGAATTCTTCACTTGATCTTAGCGAAAAGGCCGAGAAGCGAAATGTTTTAGAATTCTTAAAGGAGCCAGAACAGTAGAGAGAGAGCGGGGGAGACAAGACTTGGTTAACAGGTAAGACGGGAGCATTTTATCCACTATTATAGAAAAAAAAAGTCAACGTTGGCCCACTCATCCGAAACATCCATGAATATCTTCACAAAAGAGGCTATGTTCCAATTCAAAGGGCATCAGAAGGCAAATAGCATTGAGAGCTGTAGCGTGGCTTTCCTTGACTTCAACAAAAGTCTTCACGAGCATGGAGGGCCTTAATCATTTTCTTCCCTCTGTCCCCCTAAAGAAAATCTCACTGTATCCGATTCTGCTTCCCTGCTTCCTCGTGAAACGGAACATGAACACGAGGAAAGGAACGGAAGCGGGAAGCTCTGGGAGCAGCGGCACAGCCGGCTAACACACATTTGAGAAAGATGTTCTTTCAATTGGATCAGGGGAAAACTAAAACCAAAAACCCTCCACAGAGAGCTCCTGGCTGCCCACCTAGACGCTAGACACGAGTTAAAAGGATTTAATGCCAAGTGTTGATGAAGAATAGAATAATCTGTCTTCTTTTTCATCCAAGAGACAGATAAAGGGGGGAAAAAAGTTTTTATCTGCTGGTTCGCTCCTCAAACAGCCAGCCAGGGCTGGGTCCAGCTGAAGCCCAGAGCCACAAAGTCGGTCCAGGTATTGCAGGTGAATGGCAGGGGACAAACTGCCTGAGCCATCACCAGGGTCATGGCTAACACCGTCACGGTCACTCCTCTGTCCCCCTCTATAAGCCTTAGAGCTTCCTCAACGTCCACCCTGGCCCAGAAATACTCATTGGAAAATTTCAGAAATAGACAATCCATCCACTGATGTATTTATTTCATCTGCTGCTTAATTCCTTATCTATCTGTAACAGACAGGGCTGGGACAGCCACCAGGACCTCAACCCAAGTCTCCCAACTGCCTGAGCCATCACCCGCTGCCTCCCAGGCTGTTGCCTGAGCAGGCAGCTGGAGTCAGGAACACTCCAACCCCGAGCGGTCATCCCAAGCAGCATCCTACTTCCTGGGTCAAACACCCAGCCGGACATGTAGGTTTCAAATGGCACACTGTCAGGAGCAGTTTGCTGAAATTTCAGGCCAGCTGACTTCATGACCTCATCCCTTTGCCCTTGCCTTATACACCACTCATCCAGGAGTCACTGGGCAGCTGTCTCAGTTCCCGTATTGCCTGCTCCCGTAGCACAGGGGGCACGTGCTCAAGTCACCCTCATTTTCCCTAAGAATTGCCCCCAAGGTGTAGTTGTCATGCTGGCCTGTTCACTACACTGCACTGTTCTAATTCTTCCATCTTATGATTGATTGTTAATCTCTGTTTTAAGATTTATTTGCAAGACAGAGTTGTGAGAGAGTGAGGGAGAGCGAGAGATCTTCCATCTTCTGGTTTACTCCTTAAATGGGTGCAGTAATCCAGGCTGGGCCACACCAAGGCCAGGAGCCTCACCCAGGTCTCCCGTGTGGGTGCAGGGAACCAAGGAATTGACTCATCTTCTGCTGCTTTCCCAGGCACATTAGCAGGGAGCTAGAATGGAAGTGGAGCAGCTGGGACTTGTACTGAGGAATGCTGGAATTGCATGAAGTGACTTCATCCACTGTGCCACAACACCAGTCTTTCTTGTTCATCTCTTACCTCGCCTCTTAGCACATTTTTAAATTACTATAGCAAAAAATCCCAGAGGCAAGATAGCCTGATAAAGAAAAGGCTTCTTTAAGCTCCTGGCTTTGAAGGTTGAACGGAGATGGCACATCAGCTTAGGTGGCCAGCATGGTGGCATAGCAAGCTAATCCTCAGCCTATAGCACCAGCATCCCATAAGGACACCGATTCCTATCCTGGCTGCTCCACTTCCCATCCAGCTTCCTGCTTATGGCCTGGGAAAACAGCGGAGGATGGCTCAAGACCTTGGCCCCTTGCACCAATGCAGGAGACCTGGAAGAAGTTCCTGGCTCTGTACCAGCTCCAGCCACTGTGGCCACTTGGGGAATGAACCAGCAGATAGAAGACGTCTCTCTCTGACTCTCTGTGAAATCGGCCATACAGATAAGAATAAATAAATCCTAAAAGATCTGGATGTCAGAGTGGGATCTCACAAGCCCCACCCCCTCGAGTGAGCCCCACCCCTTAAAGGCACAAGCACTCAGATGTAAGCCGCAGCAGTGCCCTGGTTACAGATAAAACCTCACTGGGGGGTGTGTAAGCACCCAGAAAAAAAAAAAAAAAACACTGGATGGAACGATAAATGCTCCCTGTGACTTTGGCAATCCACGGAGCTTTGGCTCCAGTCTTTTTCCAGTGTGTGTGTGTGGGGGGGGTGGTCCCCAGGACACAATTGAGGGGCCAGTGACTGGGTTCTACCTGCCAGCACAGGGGGCTGAGAGCACACCCTTCTCCCAGGACTCCTGGGGAAGCTGGCTCCCCGCCCTACCCTCCACCACCAGCATCCATGTCCCATTTCTTCTATCAGGAATATCCAGGGACAGCAACCCCGGAACACTGGCTCCCGTGGAGAGATCACTTCAGCATCTAGATGGGGCTTAGCCTCGTAGTCTCTGAGTAGACCACTCCCCAAGTCCTGTGCCCTTAGGGAGGTACAGAATTTCAGGGTGGGGGGCTTCTGTCTCAAGCAGGGGGACAGGGCTGCTTTGCAGGGAGGCCCAGACCTAGGTCCTAGACTCTGCCAATGCAGAGTGACTGTCCTTGTCCTGTCCCCCTCCTGTGCCCTTGGGGCTGCTAGCCTCCACAGGAAGAGGCTCCAGACTGATCTTCAGCGCAGACCACCCATGCAGGACTCCAGCCCAGCCTCCCTGCAGTTTTCCAGCTGGTTCCTCCAGCTTCGCCAGGAAACTCCAACTTTCCCCCGACTGGACCACCGCCAGCAGGGTGGCTGTGCGAAACCCCAAAAGAGCTAGCGCAGCACTTTCTCGCAGCTCCGAGTGCTGGGCAACCCACTGCACACATCACACATGAGCCCTAAACTACCCCCTCCCTCTCTCTTGTACTCCCTCCCCTGCCCCAGAGGGCTTGGCGGCTTTTCCTTCTGGAAACCTCTCTTCCCAGTGGCCTCTGTTTTGCTCAGCTGGGAAGGCTTGGGGGGGGGGGGGCGGGACAGAGCAGCCGCGGCCGGGAAGCTAAGTGGCCCGTTGGCTTCCTGTGCACATGGGCACCCACCTGCCTAGCCCAGGTGCCTGCCCCCACGCAGGTGCATCGTGACATTAGTGTGGCTGAACCACTGCATAAAGGCTTTCACAAGGGTTTTGCTCCTCCCTGGACACTGAATGTGGGGTTCCTTGAGCGACCCTACTGCTCGAGGGCAACTCTAGCACCCAGTGCTGGAGTGCGGGCTGCTCCACTTCCGATCCAGCCCGCTGCCTATGGCCTGGAAAAGCAGCGGAAGACAGCCCAAAGTCCTGGGCCCCAGCATCCAGAGGAGTGGGAGAGAAACCAGATTGAGTGGGGGTTCTTCCCACCGAAGATCAAGCCCCTGGAATCAAGGAAGACCCCGACCCTTGCGCTCGACCTGCGGAGGAGGCGCCAGGAGTCATTAGGACTAAGGGGGCATTATCTTTTAAATAGAAGCTGCTGCTTCTATTTAAGAAGGGGGTGATTCAGAAGATGCCAGAAGGGGAGACGCAGCCGCAGAGGAACGAGTGGGAGGAGCCGCACCCTGCCCGGCCCACCGCAGGGAAGGGAGTGGGGCTTTGTTTGCCTTCAGCCCTAATCATAGGCTTCAGTTTCCGCACGGTCTGCTTGGCGCTGTCTGGGGCTTTTGACCTCCGCCTGAAGGCGACCACACAAAACGCCCAGGCCTCCCATGTCCTCAGGGAGCTGGGAGCATTGGGCCCGCGGGCATGCCAAGCCCCTGTCCGAACCTGCCTCTCTCCTGCTCTGCTCAGCTCTGGCTGGCAGCTTCCAACACAACTTCCTGGGAGGGTGATGTCAGTCAGGAGGAGGGACAGCCAGCTGGACACCAAATATGCGAGCCGGCTGTTCCCAGATCCCGGCTGTTGGCCCACGTCCCTGTTGGTGTTCATAGCGGACAGGGCTGACTCTTCCCTCGCTCCCTCTAACCTCCCGTTCAGCCTAGCCCTAGACCACCCTGGTCTAGGCTCAGGCCACAGTCAGTGACTTGTACAACCGGTCCCTTCCTTGGCAGCCTAGCCGCGGGCTCTGATTTGGAGGATGATATCCTGGGACAGCCGGAGGCCACCTCTATTACCAAGTGAGCTGTGCTCCAGTCGCCTACAGCCTAAGCTTAGACATCCGGAGGGTGAGGGGGACGACGGGAGGTGCTTGTGACCGAAAAATAGCACAGGCATCCACAAGTGACCCCTGTGCAGAGCTGGGACCTTCTGTTCTTATCCCGACCATTGGATTGGCTATTGCAACAACTGGAGCAAGAACTGGCTTCCGCCCAGCCCACCCAGCCCTCCCAGCCTGTCCTTCAGAGGGAGTGAAGATGCAGCTGCCTGACCTAGGGTCATGGGGTCCCCCAGGGAGCCAGCCTACAGTCCCTGCCTGAGCACATCCCAAGGGTCTTGAGCAGATCCCATGCTCCCTAGCAAGGATGTAGCAGGGACAGGGCTCAGTGTGTGAAATGGTTCATTCAGCCACCCCTATGGCTGCCAGCTGTGTTCCTTGCGGTGTAGCAGGACTGGCCAGATACAAGCCTTTAGCACCCCATCTGTCCCCAAGTGCCAGACCCAGCTGAAAGACCTGGGTTTCCCGTCATCCCTCCAAGAACCCTCATAATGTTAGGAGGGATTTATGGGAGAGAAGGACTCCAGTGGGGGGGGGGGGAAGAACTTGGATCTTGACACCCGCCAGTGCAACAGGATGGGGGGCAGAGGTGGTCACAGCCGTGCAACCACCCCCCACACATACCTGCATCCCACAGCGCTGGACACCCTATGTGCTCCTCTAGCAAAAAGCCCACAGGCCGGATCCTTGATAAACAAGGAAGCCGAGTGAGCTTGTAATTCGGCTGGCTACATGGTCCCACTATTCCTGTGAAACCTGGTTTCTTGCTAAGTGCCCACCCCGCCCGTGTGCTGAGTGTAAGCTTGCCTTTTATCTGCACACGGGTCAGTTCTCTCCTCCATCCCCTCTAAGACCTGACCACCTGTCCCCAGACCTCCTGACTCAAAGATCCACCACCTCTCAACCCCACTACACTAGGGATCCAGCCTCTAGCCCAAGAACTTCTGGGAGATACACTCCATCCAACCTGTTAGGAAATAAATGCAGAAGAGAGGTAGGGTAGGAATTACCAGCCAGAGTGAGCATGGGACACAGTATAATAGTCTAGTGGCTAAATACTCGCCTTGTATCTGCCACGGTTCCCATACGGGCTCTTCATGTCTACGATGCTCCAGTTCCCTTCCAGCTCCTTGCTTGTGACCTGGGAAAGCAGTGGAGGATGCCCCAAGGCCTTGGCACCCTGCACCCGTGTGGGAGACCCAGAGAGGCTCCTGGCTTCAGATCAGATCATTGCAGCCACTTGGGGAGTGAACCAGTGGGCGGAACATCTTCCTCTTTGTCTCACCTTCTCTCTGTATATCTGTCTTTCCAATATACATAAGTAAATAAATCTTAATTGAAACAAAGAAAGAGTGAGCATGGATGCAGGGCCCAGTCTTTCAGCAGTGGGGTTCCTGGGGAGATTATAATTTGGAGTCTTGGGAAAGGAAGAATGCCAAGAAAGTGGGGAAGCAGATAAAGACCAGGTCAAGCTGTCCTTGGGCATTCCAACTTAGTAGGTCTTGCTTCCTGGGGACAAGGGATGCAGGGGTGGGTGGGGACGGGGGTGAGGGGGCACAGGTTGGACACATCCTTTGAAGTTCAGCGTCAGCATCCCTAGTAGAAGGTTCTGTACCTGCTATCCCTAAGGCATAAGGCTGAACACAAACCCTAGCACCTACTGTGTCAGGAGCTGTGCAGACCCCACTCCGTCTGTCAGAAATCCTGCAAAGTCAGGGAGATTGGGTGGGACCGGACTGGAAGTATCGCCTATTAAGACAAGACCATACGTATTCGGCTATTACGTAAACTCCAAGCTACCATTTAACAAGGAGTCTCCGTAAACTTGAAGGTGATGCTGAGAATGTACTATTATAACACTACATACATCAGGTGATTTAGATAGCTCAAATTCATAGTTCAGGGTGTCGTACAGTCAAATCCCACTGAACAGGCCAAAGACATACTTTTAAAAACATGTACTATTAATTTGCCTTAGTGAATAGCCCATATTTGAGCCACAAACTGAAAGTTCATTCTGGACCAACTACAGGACACGAACATCATTGTTACAATCACAAGTCCTGCTGCTGGCTTCACCCCTCACCCTCCACAGGTGGTCACACTGATGGCCAGAAAGCACAGGGAAGATCATTCGCAGGCAAGAGCAAGCGGCAGTGGGGGGGGGGTGGTCTCGGGACCCCCAAGAGATGAGGTTCTGGGCACAGGAGCAGCAGGAGCTGGCTGCGTGGCCTGCAGGTGCCTCCACGGACTGACCGCACATGCCCAATACTGCACCTGCACAGCCCAACGCTGGACGGGCTCTCAAGTGTAACGGGCAAACTTTCCGGATTAAAATAGCTCTGAGTACCAATGCAGCCTCAACAGTTGCACAAAGTGGATGTTCAGGGAACCATTGCCCTGTGTCCGTGGCCAATCATTTGTATTTCTGGTGGGTTCATAGCCAGCAGGGGCATCCTGCAGTACGCTGGGACTTAGCTTGGCCTGGCTGATGAGAACCACTTGTTAAATCTTTCAACTGCAAAGCCAGTTGGTTAAACATAGTTGTTATTGGAGTCAAAATCCTATAAACTTACAATTAAGGAAATTATATTAAGTGCAAAGACAGTAGATACTCAAAAACTCTCCTCTCTCTAATGGTTATACTACATTTTACCCTCCACCCCAAGTGGCAACTTGAAAGAAGGATTAGCGGGCGTTTTTACACCACAGTACTTAGCAAAAGGCTGAAATCAGCTCCTTCCTCATCTAGCATGATGATAAATACTTCTTTGGATGCAAGTCGAGAAGCATTTGTCATCCCAATGGTTCTAGAAGGTTCCATACCAGCTCTGGGGGCAGGTCCCAATAACCTGGAGCCCCAGACTCCAGTCAGGGAGCAGGATTGGGGTCACTGTCCGCACACAGCTGGGGTGAGGAGCTGAAACTGCCTCCTGTGCACACAGGGTTAAACCTCACAGGCGAGGAGCAGGCCGCGTGGGAAAGATATGACATTTGTTTGCAAGGGAACATAAACAAGGACAAATGAAGACAGTGAGATGTGGCATGCAGAGAGCGCCTGATCAAAGCCAGCTGGGGAATCGCGGGCTGCAGGGGCGGGCTTGGCCAGTGGGCTGGGGGATGGGGATGACCCGCAGAAGGAAGTGTGGCAAGGATAGGAAGTTGGCCCGCGGGAGCTGGGGGCTTCACTGGAGACCTGAGTTCGGCTAGCCGCCCCAGCTGCTGGGAGGAGGGCTTGTCTCATGTGTCTTCTCCACTCCACAATTGCAGCACAGGAAAGAACTGGTGTTCATTTGCCAGCAAACCCGTGCCAAATGCTGAGCAGAGAGTTTTATTCCATTGTGGAATTCGCGTGATAGTCCTGCAGAAGGTCGGCGTGGGAAGAGGGCAGGAGGGGTCTCCCGCTCCCCACCACCTCTACGTGATCCGCAGTGTGCCCGTCTGGAGCAAGGGCTCAATTGGCTAATGCCTTGTAAGCATGATGGGCGTTCTATGTGAGCTCTGGCTTGTATCCAGGCTGCTTCGCTTCCCATCCAGCTTGCTGCATGGCCTGGGAAATGCAGATAGAGGATGGCCCAAACCCTTGTGGGAGACCCAGAAGAAGCTCCTGGCTCCTGGCTTTGGGATCAGCTCAGCTCCAGCCATTAGAGCCACTTGCGGAGAGAACAAGCAGATGAAAGGCCTTTCTGTCTCTCCTTCTCTCACTAAATTTCCCTTTCCAAGAAGAAAAAATAAATCTTAAAAAAACAACGGAAAAAAAAAAGGAAAAAGGAAAAAGGATCCACAGTGAGGACTCCTGGGGTCAAGTCACTTCCTGTCTAGAAGGTTTCTCTGCCAGAGGGCAGATCCCTCCCTCCCTCCCCTGCCTCCCCCATCCCAGTTGTCTTTGAAACAATTAGCCCTCTGGGTCCTGTGGCTCCCCAGGAATTTGGTTTTTGCTTGTTCCTTTGGGTAGATACAAAAGGCTGTGTCTGGGGTCAGTGCCTGCCATGCACCCCATCCCCGCCCCGAAATGCTTGTGCTGCTCTAAGACTCATCCCATACATGTTGAGCCCATGCAAAATCATCCCGGACGTATGTCCAGGTGTCCTGGCCCCTCCTGCTCCTTTCGCCTCTCTGCTAGGCACGGGCGGGCTCAGCATGACACTGATACCCACGGCTGGGCTGGCAGCATCCCGATCCATGACCTCACCCAGGTGTCTAGGATTCCTTCAGCTAAGCTCAGATTCCCCAAGCTACCCCTTCTACCTGTCTTGGTACCACAGTCCTTTCTGCCCATGTTGTCGTTCCTACTTGGGGGACTCAGCTTGGCCAAGGCCACCAGCAGAGCAGCCGCGCTTGGGTCTCTCCAAGAGCATCTTGGTCTCCTCAGAGTCTGTGGCCAGAGAGGACAGAACATGCCTCCATGCCAACGTTGGGGACAGAAATCTTGCAGACCAGGCTCCCCAGGAATCTCATTGTTCAGTCCCACACCCTGGCCATGCCATAGGCAAGTTGTGTTTTTAAGGAATAAAATCCCATTTCCTGTCAGCTATAAGAATACACACGAGATTTCTCATTAAATATTGCATGTGGCTTATAGTTAAACACAAACGAAATTTTTGTAATTAAAAAAATACCGAGCAAAGGGGCTGGTGTGGTGGCTCACAGGCTAATCCTCCACCTTGCAATGTCAGCATCTCAGAGGAGCACTGGTTCTAGTCCTGGCTGCTCCACTTCCAATCCAGTTGTCTGCTTATGGACTGGGAAGGCAGGAGACAGCTCAAGCCCTTAGGCCCCTGCACCCATTTGGGAGACCTGGAAGAAACTCCTGGTTCCTGGCTTTGATGGGGCTCAGCACCTGCCATTGCAGCCATTTGGGGAATATACCATCAGGTAGATCTCTCCTCTCTCTCTCTCTCTCTGTTTCTTCTCTGTAAATCTTTCAAATGAATAAATAAATCTTAAAATACTAAAGATGATTTCCATCAATTGAAAAACTGGCAAAATGTCTAAAAGCCAAACACAGCGGTGAGAGTGTGGGCTAGTGTGTACTGATGGTGGCGAGTGAGTTGGCAGTGATGTGTCAATGCAGATTCAAGCAGTAAGTTTTAATCCCCTCACCCCCACCCCCCTCCCCCGTGATCATTAGCTTATCCAGATTTTCAGCTCTTTGGCTGTTGTTGAACCACAGATGTTCATGTCACACTTTGAGGATACCATCCATTCACTCCTGATTGCAGAACATATTTCTACACAAGTCTTCTTTATACTTGCTCTGATTTATACTGTAGGTCCGGAGCACTAAACACTTAAGTATGCACCTGCTTTCTGTGGGGCACTGTGCTTTGAGCTGTGAGGTGTAATGGAACCCAGTAATTCAACTCTGTGTCTGCAGGAAGCCAGTCTTCCCAGGGGAAGGAGGAGCCACACATGGACCAAAGCAAAAGTGTATCACAGTGACCAAGAGAAGGAATTCCTGGCAGGAAGGCGGGAAGGCAGGCAAGGAACAGACCTGGGTACTTTTTAATTCCCCTAATTCCTCATGACTCTGTTGTACCATCCATTCCTCTCTGTTCGTCTTGGAGTCCCCGGTTGCTGATCTCAGCCCCTGGGTTGGCCCAGGGCCGTTGGCATCCATTTGCTCTTGTTAGGAGTGACGTGCTTCCAGTGCCTTGGAATGAATGCCTGGTGGGTTCTGTAGGCACATGCAGCAACTCTGCATCCTGTTACAGTCCTCTGCAGAGTGCTGCTGAGGTCTTAGATGTTTTGCCTTTTTTTTGAGATTCTGCCTTGGTGGCTTTGGCATCTGACTTTGTGCCTGTCTCTATTCATCAATGCACTAATTTGTGAACTGAGCATCCCAGCTCACAGTCAAAGCCATGTGCATCTCCCCGCCCCCTGCCACCACCACAAGAGCTTCACACCGTAAAACGCCCAGGCAACCCCAATTCCACAGCCCCAATCAACTCCTCTAACTCCCACGGACCAAGCCAGTGCCTCGTTCCAGAGACCACACAGCTAGAGAAGTCGCAGACCAGAGCTCCATGACGTTAGTCAAACTGCCCGCCACCCTGCCTTCCCCAAGAAAACACGGCAAAGGCTCTGGGCCAGGCTCTCCACTTGCTCTTTCTGCCTCCGGACCCAAACTGGCATTTCCTCCCTGTAGTGGTGAATGGTGTGTTTCATCCCTGCTTCTTGGGGAAAACGTGTTGTCCCCCAGTGAGCTGTATGAGCTAACACCTGAGCACGTCATCAGGCTGCTAAGCGGGGGAACTTTCCAAATCTATACAGTCCTTCCTGGCAGTTTTACTGAGTGGCTCTATTTCGGTGTTGTATCTGATCTTGAGGTATGATCCCTCATCCTGGTTTCAATGGGAAGCTATCCAGTACTTTAGCTGTCTCCAAAACCCACCAGGTTTGAAAGTAGACAGACTGATTTAAAAAAAAAAAATTGATTCACATGGTTTGATTCTATCCATGCTTGCACTGACACACAATGTTCACCTATGTGTGTGAGGCGGGACAGCCTGCTTCACACAAAGCCTGCTCACTGAAATACAAAGATTACCTCCCAACACACACACACACACACACACACACACACACACACACACACACACACACACACACCATGAGAAGCATCCAACCAAGGGAATCCAGATAAGTTTCCTCATTACAGCAAGCCCTGATTTGGCAGAACTGGAACTTCAGCCCTGGGGACTCTCTGCTCAGTTCCCACGTGGCCGCCAGCTGCTCTTCTCCACTGGGCTTGGGGCACGTCACCTGGTGCATGCCTGGCTTATGAGATAGCCATATCGCAGGGGAATTTTAAAGCAGATTTCTGCATCCTTCATTTCCAATGATTTGGCTTGATTTTGTTTCAGTGTTGCTACTTCCTGTGTGATATACTTCTTAAATTCCTTGAACTCCTGTATGTGCCTCTCATTGTTGATAAGAAGCTGTATCCCCCATTTTCTCGATGTCTTCCTCAGTGAACTCTGAGGTTGGCAAAGACTTTTGCTCTTTTGCAGGGGAGTCTTCAGTAATCTTGGTTGCGCTTCTGTCTCTTCTTTTGCTCTTGGTCATTGTACTTCTGGTTAGCAGATTCTTCTCCTTGGAGAAGATTTCTAAGCCGTGTTACCCCCAGGTGTACAATTCAATTTTACTTATTGTATTTGGTACCCGGTTTTTTGTTTGCAGTCACTTGTGCCACTCCCTCTAGCGAGTTTCAGATCTGGGCTCTTGTGTTAGAGTTTTCACTCCAGTCTCCGTAGCCCCAGCTCCTGGCTCACTGCTCTCTACCTCCCGTGATCCTGCGCTGAGGCTGCACTGTTGTCTGTACAACCTTTCTCCCACTTTACTGTGTGTCTAGAAAAATCAGGCCTGCAGGTGTTAACATAATTGAAATGAACCAAGCATCCACAGGTGATGAGGAGGGTTGCAGGTGCCTGCCCTCCAACTGGGAACAGCCCTTCCTTCTTGACCATCAACCGCACGGACTCCCAGGCTAAAGAAACTTGGCTAAGGCCTGACAGAGGAGCAGGAGCAGCCAAGGCGACCAGCTGTCCATAGTTTAGGGCAGCTAAGATGGGCTCTGTCCGTCACACAGCGTGAAGGTGTTGGTTGGAGACCAAACAACATCCCGCTTTGCTGTGAGTCCCCTGGCAACAGGAATAAAACGCCCCAGGGAGGACCCATCAGAGCTGGTCCTCGGACGAGGCTGCCATTGCTGCTAATTTTCAGCTCTGAGAGAGAGAAGAGCAGCCAGAACCACACTGCGAAGTCTCCTTTGCTTTTGGCCCAAGGAAACAAGAGGGCAGCTTGAACTTGCCCAGGGAGCTGGCGGTAGCTCTCAGAGCCTGTGCCGTGCGCAGTGTGGGCAGAGAGCCTCTGTCACTTCGGTGAGGGTATCAGCAGTGTGCAGTCTGCCCTTGTTGGCCAAGGGCGGGGAGCACACACTCTCTTGTCGCCACAGCGGCTTCCTCGAACTCACAGGACAGTCATGCGCTGTTAATAACAGCAGCCTGTTTGGCACATGTAGGAGGCAGCCCCTGGCTCAGCGCCTGTGTGTGCAGTAGCAGAGGTTGGTGGACACTGGGCATTGTAGGACAGCACGGACGTGTTATCCTTAATGTAAAAGAAATGTGTCTTGCCCATTATAGTTCTCAACTAAAGATAATGCAAAGAAGGAATGCCTGAGTGTACCAGTTTTTTGCTGCCAACTCATTCTTTTGTCCAACTTTCTACCTTTGTCCAGCACATTGGTAGGGCTTATATACTACGTAGTTGCCATGCAATTGTTGCTATTTTAAAATGTATGTGAGTAATGTTGGATATATTCTCATGCAATCTTGTGTGTAACTCTTATACATTTTCCTGTCTGAATGTGATTTTAGTTTTTGCATATTGAACTCCTTATTTAGCGAAGCCATTAAGCCTTTGTGTAGATTTAAGATCTGCTGTCTTAAAACAAATAGGTAAGGCCCGGCGCGATAGTGTAGTGGTTAAAATCCTCGCCTCGCACAGGCCAGGATCCCATATGGACATTGGTTCTAATCCTGGTGGCTCCACTTCCCATCCAGCTCCCTGCTTGGGGCCTGGGAAAGCAGTGGAGGATGGCCCAAAGCCTTGGGATCCTGCACCTGTGTGGGAGACCCTGAAGAGCTCCTGGCTCCTGGCTTCGGATTGGCTCAGCTCCAGCTGTTGCGGCCTCTTGGGGAGTAAACCATCAGATGGAAGATCTTCCTCTCTGTCTTGTCCTCTCTATCTATCTGCCTTTCCAATAAAAGTAAATAAATCTTAAAAAAAAAAAGCCCAAATATTATGTTAAAAAACATGTATCTTCAGGAGAAGGATATCAGATTCCAGGCCAGGGTCAGTCCTCAAAATCCCCAACCGAGACTCTTCAAAACTGCCAAGGCGATCGAGCCACAAGGAAAGTCCGAGAAGCCATCACGGCCAAGGGCACTGTAAGGAGACATGACAGCTATGTGTCTGGTGAACTCCCGGGCAGGGTCACAAATCAAAAAGAAGGACCTCAGGAAAGCATCAAGAAAACTCAAATAATATATGGGCTTCAGTCACTTCAGATGTGTCAATACTGGCTCAGGCACCGTGAACACTGTACCACCCAGTATAAGGTGTTTATAATAAGATTGCACCATCTCCCAACTCTTAGGCAAATCTAAAACTTGGAGAATCAAAGCCTGATTTTTAAACTATACAAAGAAATTGACTTCTGAGAATAAGAATCTCACCTTCTCTGAACTTTGGTATGGGGTCAAGGTTGACCCTAAGCAAGTGCAAATATTAACTTACACACCCCCTGAGTGTGGGCAGCAGGTCAGTGTGCCAAGTGCCCTGTCCACAGGATTCCACAGAGCTCCCATGCTGATCTGATGCTGTAGATATGACCTCTAAGCCACTGTGCGACTAAGGCCAACAGGCCTGGCTCAATAGCTTGTCCAAGCAGCCATAGGCCGAGGGGTCCACATCGTCTACCATAGCTCTGAGGACCATCCAGAGAGGAACACAGGAATGAGAAAGTCAGGAGCCAGCAGGTACCCCAAGACAGGGAATGTGGTGACAAAAGAGGCTCTGTACACATGGCCTGTGTCTCTCTCACACACACACACACACACACACACACACACACACACACACACACACACTCTACTACTGCTATCACTTCAAGCCTGCAATGATGACAGATGACCTCATGGGAAAGGATCTGTGAGCAGGCTGTGCCCTGAACAGTCTGTCCCATTTTTGCTTCCTGTCCGTGACCCCTAGCCCACTGCCTCCAGCTCTCCTCCCAGTTCTGTCTGCCTACTCCAGCCACAGATCCTGCAGGCTACAGATCTTGTACCCGGTCTAGAGCCATCTTGCCAACTTGCATCTTTTTTCCCCCCCAATATGCAGCTTGGAACTGGGACTGAGGGCTCAAGGTCCTGGGGTGACTCTCCTAGGCACGCTATCCCTGCCTCCCCTAGAGTCAGTGTAGGGGGGACCAGGAAAGCAGTCCTCCCTTGCTTGTCAGAGTCAGCAGCTCCCAAATCGGGCTGGGTATCCCTCCCTCTCCCCACCCAGACCTGATCCTCAGGGAATCCTGGCTGGCCTCCACAGGGCTCATCGAGTTCGATGCTCCAGCCTGGCCGTCATCCACCAACAGCCTGTGCTTTATTTCAAAATCGCACCTGCTCTGTTCTAAACCTTTGTCCACCTCCCCACTCTTGCCAGACTCTGATGATAAGAAAGAATATCCTTCATGAACTCCTTCCATCTCTGTGTATTTCCTGGAATTGTACAAAGGATGCCTTTTCAGCGCACTTACAGGAATGTATACTCACACACCCATGCATTTATTTCATTTTTATGTAGAGAAGCTAGCATTTCTATTTTTGTTGATTGGTTTTAAGAGACAGCCAGAGATATCTTCTGTCGACTGGTTCACTCCTCCAAATATGTGTAACAGCCAGGAATGGGCCAGGCTTACAGCCAGGAGCTGGACATGCAATATGAACCTTCCAGTTGGGTAGCAGGAACCCAACGACTTGAATCACCCTTTATTGCTTTTTGGGGGTCTGCATCAGCAGAAGCCGGGTATCAAAGCCAGCAACTCCAATAAGGGATGCCCACATCTCACCAGGTATCTTAACCACCAGGCCAAATGCCTGTCCTTGATTTTTATGTGCAGGCCTTAAGATTCAACGTAAGCATATTTGTACCTTATAGGTATGTACACGGATATCCCTATAGGTGATTTTTACTACACTGACTTGGCCAGATAACTTTCTCCCATCTCACCTGCTGACCCTCCAGTCCATCCTCTGGGAGGCCCCAGAGCATTAAGGACACAGTTAGACCCTGGCTCACTGCTGCCATCTAGAGCCCGCTTGCTCCACTGAGGGCTGGCTCCCCTGCCTGGTCTGTCACAGTCATTGGTCTCCTTCCCCTTGGCCGTGCGGTTCTGTATTCTTGGGATTGCATTGGCGTTGGGGGATCCCAAGGCCTTACTGGGCTGGATAGGCAGGTTTTATACCAGCCCCTGGCTTCTGTTAGCACTCTCCAAGACCACATATGGATGCAACCACTTTGCAACGATCTCCAAGACATTGTAGTTGCGTCATCAGCCCAGCGACTTGCTATGTGCTTGTTTCCAGAGTTCTGTGCGTTGGAGCCACCTTCCCCCGAAGCTGCCCTCTTGGAGGGGATTATCAACAGGGGCTTCACAGTTTCCAGAAGGAAGTCCCTGAGCTGATGTCTGGGGTGAAAGCCAGGTGGACCTCACTTCCAAGGACCCCCAGCCTAACTGGCCTCCTGGGTGGCATGAGTCTTCAGGACTGGAGAAGGGGCTGGCCTGCAGAGGACTTCTCTTTGCACAGAGCACCTCGTGTGGGGCTCCGCCCAGAGACCACGTGTGCAAAGGGGATTGGGTCAGGGAGAGGAGTCCTGGTTCCGTGCTACGTGAGAACCCCCTGCAGGACAACAATGCCAGGAGCTCTCACCTTCGGTGCCCAAGTGTGTCTGCTGCTCACACATCGGATGTCTTAATTAAAACGCTGCTACAAGAAGCAAATCAATTAACAAATTCCTTCTAAGAAGGTTTATTCCATCGTAGGTGGGGAAAATTGCTTCTGAGAATCGTGCTCCCGCTTCCGTTACCGTTAACAAAAGCTGCTAATGAACACTGCTGTTATCAAGTCAGATAAAGGACACCGTGGGAAATCCAGAGGGGTTACAAGAATGCAACGCATCGTTTTGAAACACAGCTCGACTTTCAGCACACACCAGGAGGGAGAACCCATTCAAAGCTGCACCTGACATCTGCATGCTTCGTGGTGTACCCACCCCCAAAAGTGCAGGGCCCAAAACAGAAGGCAGAGGAGTGTTTTGGGGGGGCTGGATCACAGGACCTTAGATGGGCAGCAATTCACAGAATGGCGTGAGCTTGCAAGCCCCTTGCCTGTCATGTCTTGCCTGTGTTAAGCGCATACCCACAGTGATAATGACCACAGCATGATTGTGTCAAGATAACAGCGAGTGCTTGCATTTCCCCGGCTCTCTACAAGGCCTTGCAGCTGCTCACCCCGTTCCCCCTTGAAGACCTGCAGAGATGCAGACCTGACCTGTGGCTCTCACAGCCTCTTCCTCTTGCTGCCTTCTCCGTGGTCCTCTCTTTAAGAAAGTCAGCTTTCGTTGATGGCACTGGAAACTGGCCTCTGTATCTGCCCTTGGTGTTGCATTCTTCCAGCAGCTCTGAAAGTGAAGCGAAGTTCTAGAAAATGCTGAGTGATTGCTGACGGAATGTGGTGCCAAGCCAATCAGGTGGGTGGTTGCTTTTATTTCACTCTTTTTGAGAGAGAGAGAGAGAAAGAAAGAGAGAAAGAGCAAGCAAGCACTTCTAGCCCATAGTTCACTCCCCAAGTGCCCACACAGCTGGGGCTTGGCCAAGGCCAAAGCTGTGAGCCGGGAACTCAATCCAGGTCTCCCACTTGGGTGGCAAAACCTTAACTGTTTAAGCCATCATCATTGTCTCCCAGGTCTCTCTGTGTGCAGGCAGTGGGACTCAGGATCCAGAGCCAGGAATTGAACTCAGAGACTGCAATGTGGGATGCAGGCATGATAGCAGCCAGGTGGATTCAATGCCGCCGACATTGACAGGGTACTGGTGCAGCAGCATGAGCCGCTCCAGCCCTAGAGGGCGGGGTGTCAGGCTGAGAGGAAATTGCCCTCCACGTTTTTCTAGTGTTGGCTAAAGTGCTCACACTTCCCCGACAGCTGTTTGCTGAAGACCGGGGCAGCACTTCCCTTCAGCAGAGTCCTCTCCTTCTCATCCATTATTTGCACCCCAGCCCCTGTATGGAGTCCACACAACAGGCCACTCCCAACCTTGGCTGCTTGAATTCACAACATCTGAAGATGGTGACCACGAGCAGGTGTCAAGATCGCAGTATCCTTTCCGACAGTTGCTTGCTCACAACTCAATCACTTGTGCATTTCTGGAAAGGGAAAGAATCACCTGGAAGTCTTAACAGACAGGGCGACCATGCACTGACACATCGCTACGGGTACTTGGGCTGGTGTCCCACAACTAAGCGACACAAAGAAATTCACCGACAGATCCCAGTCAGGCAGGGTGCTTCCTGGGGCTTCCTGCTAGCCACTGAACCCCAAATCTTCATCCACTTGAATGACACAAAGGGAAGCAGTTGGTCCTTGAGGGTGATGGGCACACAGGGAGGAGGGCAGGGTAGAAGGGTCCCTTTTTGTAGTTGGAAAAGTTTGCACAGATTGGGCAACCGCACAGGGACCAAGACAGATGACGTGTGAGGGGGTAAGTCAACCATGCATGTTACAGAGAAAAGACTGTAACATGCTTCATGCCCGGGCTTTGACACGAGGAAGGAGCAGCATGGACACATTTTTAAAAGAGGAAACCCAGAAGAAAAGGCCGAAACCAGACCCCTACATGCAGACCGGAAGTTGGGGAAAGAGTGGCCATTTTCAGCACAGGGCCTCCCCAACAGTGGCGGACACGAGACCATGTTCGTTCACATGGATACCACAGCAACATGGCAGCATCATGTGTGGGTACGATCGGGTGCTTTGTCAACTCACAATGGAGGCTGTAGAATTGTTCTTGCCATTCCTGGAGTACAGTCAGCCAGGAGCCCCAGCTGTCTGCCATCTCCCCAGGATAGACAGGAAGCAACAGCTGAGAGATGGGACAAGAGAAGCGTCCACGAGAAAAGCTGAGGCCAGCTGGTCTCAGGGAAAGTGAGTTCTGAACACCATCTGAATATGGCGGCTGCGACGTTTACATCTTTTGCCACATCTTGCAAAAATTACCTAGATTGGCAAGGACACGTGGAAGAGGAGAAAAACAAACCAAAACAAATAGCAAGGGTGCCTATGTACGCTGGTTAACCTAGGACAACACCAGGATACATTAACGCCTGCTAATGCAGAAAAGACTTCTGACCAAATTCAGCACTCTTTGTTTGAAATGCCCTGTAGAGGGGCCCGATGTTATGGCTCAATTGGTTAATCCTCCACCTTGTAAGCGCCGCTATCCTATCTAGGTGCTGATTTGTGTCCCAGCTGCTCCACTTCCCATCCAGGTAACTGCTTGTGGCCTGGGAAAGCAGTAGAAGATGGCCCAAAGCCTCGGGACCCTGTACCCACGTGGGAGACCTGAAGAAACTCCTGGCTCCTGGCTTTGGAGTAAACCAGCTTCAGCTGGAGAGTGAACCAGTGGATGGAAGACCTCTCTGTCTGCCTTTCAAAAAAATTTAAGAGTGATGATAAACTGAATAAGGACCAAAGAAATGAGATCCCTATAAGAGTAAAAGTTGGAAATTCTCCTCAAATCTACAAAAAATAAGCTTGTAAAAAAAAAAAAGTCCTGTCTTCTTGGAAGACCACTTAGCATCACAAAGATGCCGATCGTCTTTGATTTCCTATGTGAATGTAAGGCAGCTTATACAAATACCACATTTGTTTCCATGGAAAGATTCTGAGGTCGGTGCTGAAACGCATACGGAAGAATAGATATGCACAAACAGTTGGGCGAGAAGAGCAGGAATGCAGCCCCAGAGAGGAAGCTCAGTGTGGGTGTGCGGGCCGGGGCACCTGTCCCCAGAGGCTAGAGCACGGAACCCACACGCGGACACTCACAGGCAGCCCACAGACACTCCAGCCACGCATGAAACATGAAATCACACAAGCACTAGAAAAATCTATATACAGGCATGCTTGGTTACATATATACACACATCTAAATATATAAACACGCATATATACATACAAATACATAAACGTTCTTAATTTTATATATAAAAAAAGTGTTAATATGCAAGAGAAGTTGTTATTCAGGGACCAGCATGGCAGGCTAATCCTCCCAACTCCAAGTACCAGGATCCCATATGGGCACCGGTTTGTGTCCCAGCTGCTCTACTTCCCATCCAGCTCCCTGCTTATGGTTTGGGAAAGCAGAGGAGGACGGCTCAGGTCTTTGGGCCCCTGCCCCCATGTGGGAGACCTGGAAGAAGCTGCTGGCTCCTAGCTTCAGTTGGCCAGCCCTATTATTATTATTTTTATTCCTGCAGAAGAACCCAGCTAAGAGATGCAGAACGAATGCTAGGATTAGGAACTCAGTATTTTGTAACCACCAATGGAAATACATGATTTCAGCAGTGATGGCAAATGGCTGTAGAAGCACCGGGTGAGAAATCGCTGCGGCTCGGGCTAGTGCCACGGTTCCCCAGGGCCAGCCCTTGAATTATTTGCTAATTTAAAAGTGGTGGGCATGGAGGAGAATGTTTGAATCTCTACAAAATAAAGAGCTGACAGCAGCATCCTTCAGCAAGCCACCAAATAAAATGGCTCCATCAGTGAGCAGGCCTGGCCAATTATGTCTCAGGATACAATGAAAGAAAAGGCACCTGCTGCCTTTTCTTTCACCACTGCGTCAGCCAATCAGGCAGATCCAGAGCACGGAACGGGCTGGCTCAGATGCTTCAGCTCTGACCACAAGGACAGAGGGGCTTTACCTCAGAGGGACGGGACGTAACTGTGAGACCTACACTGGTTTACAAGGCCATCGGCCTCCCAAAACTAGACAGGGAGAAAGTAAAGGAGACCAGAGCCCAGTGTAGTCTGGGAGAAGGACGCACACACACACACACACACACACACACACACACACACACACACACTACAGCGCTGCTCCCACATTCCTGTGGATTTGCCAAGTTTTCCCAAAGGAAAGAAAGAAGGCAGGAAGGAGACTGCCTGAGCCTGGGTAGGGAAGGCATGGGGGATCTTCATGGCTTGGCCGGAGGGCTGCTGCCCTGGATCCAGGGTGGGCTAAGGGACTCAAGAGCTACGGAGTGTGGACGGTGGTGCTGTGATTGCCACCAACCGTCTTTCCTAGGAATGCAGTTGATCCAGCTGTGGGGTCCAAGACGCCATCTGCCTCAACAGCCCCAGCTGTGCAGACCAGCTTTGCCCACTCTGAGCCACCAAAGCCGTTGACAAGCAGCTAGTCTGAAGACATACAGAAATGCTGGGCTTCTTCTATTTCTTCTTTTTTTTTTTTAATTTTTTTTAATCAAATGGATCACAATGCCTAAGGGTCAGATCAGCCATTGGAAAAAAAATCTGAGTAAACAAACAAACAAATTGAACTCTCCTTCGGTTAAAACCCTGTTTCCCCCGCCCCCCATAATCCCTGTAAATCCAGCCACAGTTCTCTTAGTGGCCCTGGCACAGGTTCTGGTTAGCCAAGGTTTAGCAATCCCTGCTGTCCCGCACTGCCAGGGTGAGGAGGGGAGCATGTCAAAGAACCCTGGCTATGCAGGGCAGCCACTGCCTCCCCTCCTTTTGCTACAAGTGAGCCCACGCACCCCCCTCACTCCTGGAACAGCTAAGGTTCAGCCCGTGGGACAGCAGGGCGCTCATGGAGCCCATCTCGGAGGGGACGACCAGCACACGCTGAGCACACTCCGGGAGAGTGGCGGCTCACACTTAGCCTGACTTCCTCTCCACTTCATCTGGTGCTAGTTTTGGAAACTTGAACTTCTCATAAGGGTCCCCTATTTGTACAGGGTCTCTGGCAGGACATCTCCTGAGAGCAGCTGTTGGCACCTTGGGTGGGTGCCTTTTCCCATCCAGCCCTGGCACTCACCTCTCTCCCCCATCCTTCACATCTTTTCCCTTCCTCTCTTCAGCTGCCTGTCTTCTGCAGCTCTTCCCATCCCTGCTCGAAACTCTTCAAAGTGGAAGAGCCAACCCAGCCACGTGACCTGTATAATGCACATGGCCCCTTAAAGCCTTGAGGTTTCCAAACAGTCCAGGAGCATCCATATTTGGCCATCTCTGACTCAGCAGAGCCTTCCAGCAGGTCTCAGTTTGTGTCCCTGTCTCCCTCCATACCTGGGCTCTTTTCTGCCTATGCCTACAATGGAAAAAAAAAAAAAAGAGGTCCCTCCATCATCCCTGCCTGGACTTTGTCCATGGTTGATCAGATGTTTCAGGAGAGGATTATTTGGATTCTTGGAAACTACCCAATAGAACCGAGTCTGCCCCCACTCTGCTCTCCACACACTCACATAAAGCATTTGCACCTGCCACATAGCCTACCTGTTCGATGAATGGTTCTGCAATTTCCCATGCTTTCCTACAGGCTCCAGGGCTCCCTCCGCCTGTGTCAGTGTTTGCACCAGCTTGCACACACATCCCAGACCCAGGCTCACCCACACTCAGACACCTCCAGTTTCCCAGCTGGCGAAGCTCCTCTCTGCACCCGCAAGGCACAAGTTCCTGCCACAGCCCTCCTGGGACATGGCCTCTGCATGCAGCCGCTGCCTGTGACCCGCCTGTAGGCCGAGAGAACCTGTCCTTGCTCTTCGGCTCCTCGCCCACATCCTCACACCCACTCATTCATTGACTCCCCTCTCCCCATCATGAGTAGCTGCCCTGACCCTGGCTAACTGAGACAAGAAGAAAGATTCAGCCCCCAAGGAGTTAAGATTGTTAAGGGTGGCAGGGGTCGTGGGGAGCACTCAGAAATGAAGTTGATGCATCAGTTACTAACGCCAAAGAGCAAAATGGACTAGGAAGAAAACAAATGCTGGTAAGGAGATGAGCATGATGGCTGGTGGGGGGCGGGTGGGACAGGCCAAGGGACATGAAATGGCGGCTTGGAAACTGTGATGTGAAGGAAACGAGGTGCAAGGCTTGCAGCCAACTGGGCAAAGAGCATTCCACAGGCTTGAAAACAGCAGGTGCAGCAAGTTGGTGGCAGGCTGCCCATGCAGAATAGCCTGGGGCAGACCGGGTGCAGCCTCACAAATGGGTTGTGGCCGGAGCTTTGGGTCCTGCACCGAAAGGCTCAAGATGGGAGAGGATCCAACCCAGGGTCCGCAGAGGCAGGCTCCAACCCTTGATGACCGTAACCTACAACTCTCACTCTTGTGACACCTGCTGACAGCACGAGGAAGGGGGAAGAGGGAGGGCAGGGCCGAGAGGTGTGTTCAAATCCCCTGGAAAGGGGAAGGCCCCAGAGGACAGACAACAGAGTCAATGGCAAAGACAGAGGGAAGACGCACCCCCTTTTACAAACCAGGCTGCAGCAACCTTACCTCGTGGATCTCCTCTTCTTCCATGCGGCCGGGTCTGAACAGAAAGAGCAGGGTGTTAGGAAGGAGGGCATGTGGCATGTGATCATGCTGGTGCCCACCCCTTGCCCTGGCAAGACAAGTGGGAGAGGGCTAGAGCCACCCACCTCGGGCATTGCTCTGCCCCCTTCCTTTGGAGCTTCCAGGTCTCACCCCTGAGCCTACTTATTAACCCCAAACATGAGCAGGGCTGGGTGCTCGCTAGTGACCTCTGGCATCCTCCAGCTGTACCCCCACTTCCTGATGCCCTCGAGACAGCAGGGTCTAGCAGTCATGCGCTCAGAGACCTGTATTTGTGCCTATGCCAAGTGTGAAGGGAGGAATTCCCGTGCGTAGTGGAGCCTCCACATGCATCGGGGCCCTTGCGTTGCTTCTCAGACTCCAGCTCACTGGCCTTGAACTTGTGAGTTCGCTCTCTCTGCAGCCAGTGCTGTGAGGTTTGCCCAGTGGGGCTACCCAGCACACAACTAGGCTCCACTCATCCCCAGTCGGTGGCCCTTGGAGGCCCATACCACTGCTGCCCACGGGTGCACTTCTGGCATCCGAGGAGTCACTCTCCAACAGTTGCTTCCTGATGACACAGATCTTCAGGGCCAGGAAGGCAGCTGAGATGGCCACACCCACGGCGGTCCCAATGATGGCGTACTTGAAGTCTGTAATAGGAAATGGAGTTGAACACCTGACTTCAACAAGGCCCCACCCCTTCCCCGTGCAAGTCTCCTACAGCTCCTTTTATGCAACCCAAGTCACACATGGGGGTCTTATGTCCTCCACTGCCACCTGCCGAGGGCGACTCTCCTGGGAACTCTGTGTGCTCCCAGCCCTTTGTCCGCACCCTGTCCTTGTCCTTCTAGAATGCCAAACTTGGTGCCCTGAGGCATGGGAACTCTACCCAGAAAGGATCCGACCTCTCCAGGCCTAGATGATGAGTGACCCACTTCTCCAGCATCCCTTTAGTAAGCTGTTTATCGTGCATTTGTCCATGGCCTGCTTATTGGTGAGTCCCAAGGCAAAGACAGAAGTCTCTGTCTCATCTTGGAGGAGCTGGTCTGCAGCCATATGGGAAAAAAAAAAAATGGACAAAGAGCACACCCTGACACCCCCCAGGAATTCAGGACTGGGTTGATGTGGGAGTCCTGGGGGAACGGGACCTTCTCGGAGGAGGGAACAGGAGCTGTAATAACCAATACACTTAGACCATCTCCTGCTGCCTCCCCAGGTGCGTTAGGAGGCAGCTGGCTCAGAAGTGGAGCAGCTGAGACTCGAACTGGCACCCCTATGGGATGGCAGCATTACAGGTGGCAGCTTTACCCACTGGTGAGATAAGCCCCAGATGAGGAGGAACTGGTACTGCAGGAGGCTGGAGGCATAGACAAGAGGCATGGGAGCACTGCAGTGCCTGCTAAGCAGGGCCTCCCAGCTGCAGTATAGGTCCCATGGGTGCTGGAGCTGTCCAGCTGGGCCCAGAGACCAGGAAAGGATGGCTCTGGTGCCTCATGTTCCCGTTGAGAACACCCTGTTTTCAGGATACAGTTGGGAGCCACTCAGGCAGGGCTGGAGGTGAGTATGGCCCTCAGGGTACCTGCATCAAACCCTACCTCCCCGCCACACTCTCCCCCTCCCCCTCCAACCACATACACCTGCCTGTGCAGTCACCTACCAATTTCAGTTCCCGCGGACTTGCCTGCTGCCAGCACTTGAGCACTTCCGACATCTACAAAGACACGATGCCCAGGATCTGGTAAGATGCGTACATGCCGGGCCCAGTCTGGGAGCTTCCTCATTTGATCTTTTATGATTTCTTGGCATCAGTTAGGCTACTGCAGGCAGGGGGAAAGGATCCGGAGGTGGGGATGGGCACGGACAAGAGCCAGATTCCAGCTGGGGCTGACCCCCAGGACTGAGTCATGTGCTACATTCTCGCCTTGCCCTAAACCCTTTCTGCAGCTCTCTGCATCATCAGGTGGAGACGGGGGTTGGGGTGGCGAGGACCAGGGACCAGGACTAGGACAGCACATGTATCAGTTGGGCCAGACCTCACCCCCAGAGTCAGCTGCCCCATTCATATGCGGGCATCTTGCTTGGTTCCCATCAGGGCTCCGGCCCCTCACTGACCAGGGCTCTGCACGTGGAGTTCACCGAGATGAAACCGGAAGAGAGGAAGGAGGGAGAGGGAGAGAGAGAGAGAGACCCACACGCAAACAACTGGTATAAGGGAGGAGAAAGAAAGAGGAGGAAGGCTCCCTTCCTCCCCCCGCCCCAGCAAGAGACCCCTGATTCTGGCCCACCTCACCCCCTGCTGTCCTTCCCCATCAATCTAGCCCTCCACGAATGCTCTCCCAGGCTCTCAGCTCAGCCTGCCCCTCCCTGTTGCCACAGTCCATGGCAGGGGCTGTGGGCTCCTGGGAGGTGGCCCCTCCAGGCTGTGTCCCTCTGAGGCCCTGCCTGCTCTGGGACCCACCCTGTATTTAGCACTGTTATGAGATCTGTTGTCCAGGAGACAAACCTGAGCCCACCACCAAGCAGGCAGGGCAGCAGGCAATTTCCCTGCAATCCGGCTGATGGCCACTCGGGGGCAGCCTTTCCCCTCCTCGGGGAGGGAAGTCCACAGTGCTCCAAGGTCTGAGCTCTGGTCAGGATCATGGCCATGACCACAGCTCAGGCGCCCCTGGCTGAGAACCCATCCCCAGCAGAGCGACTCTGTTCACCCTGCCTCCACCTCCTCATGGGGGTCCACGAGTCCCTGGTGGGCTGTAGACATTCCCTGGGGGGCAGGGATGCTCTGCAAAGTCGGAGCCGATGGTTGGCCCTAGCAGGTCTCAGCATGGCCGAAGGACTGCGGGTTTCAGCATGGCCAGAGGAATCCAGCGTGCCCACGTCACTCACCCTGTATTCTGATGGGCATGAGACCCTTGTGCTGGATGAGGCAACAGCAGCCACCACCTCACTGGGCTTTGTGGGCTGAGATTCTCTCGTGCAAAAAGGAACACACACTTGGGATGAGTGTGAAGTGGCTGCGCAGGGACCCACAGCCTCGCCGAGGCCATCATCGGCCTGGGGCTTAGCCTAGTCCTGGGGACTCTCCAAGCTGACTCAGGAGCTAGAGAGAACCTTCACTGCTGGCCAGGGCCGAGAGCAAGGGGCCTACCTCTCGCTGGGGCTGTGGATGTTCCAGAGGTTTCCACGGCCTCCACGGCCTCCACTCGGCCAGATCGAGCCCCGACCACAGAAGCTGGCGACAGGCAATAGGGCACTCATAATTGGTGCTTTCTCTCCAGGCCCTGTTTGGACCTGGTGCTGCCAGGGAAAGAACCTCCTGCAAGAAGGAGTGGCCTGTTGGAAGCCAAGGAAGGTGGCAACACTGTTTCTTATGAACCCAGGGGATTTGAAGCGAGCTGAGCTTTCAACACTTTCAGCACAGCCTCACTCCTCTGTGTCTGTTGGAATGCAACCGACAGAGAGCCTACCGAGCTCCCTATGAAGTCCACCTGTTGGCTCAGCCCTTGTGGGTGGGGGTAGGGGGCTGGCACTCTTGGCCACCCATCCTTATTTGGGCAGAATCAGGACGTGTGGCTCCCAGTTGTGGCCCAGTAGGCGTGCATGTGCTCAGATGTTGTTCTATAAGTATCCAAGCTAAAAATAGGCCCGAGGCCACCATAAGTGCTTATCAATGGCAGGAGGCCTGGCCGCATTCAGCGCAGAACTCGGCAACGCTGCAGAGTGGCTCTGAGCTCGAGTCTCGCAGACTCCAGTGCTGTTGGCTGGAGGAAGGGGCTTTGCCAGCCGTTCCCATCTTGGGTCGTGAGCATTAGTGAACCAAGTCCCAGGGGACACCCCAGGGAACCTCGAACCTGCGTCGTCCTCCACATGGAAACCCACAGGAGGTGACGAGAGGCAAGACTCAAAGCAGGGACCTCAGAAGCAGCGTAGCGCGGGGCCTGGGGCTGCCCACTGACCTGCAGACCCCGGGGCTCAGCCAGCAGGAGGGCATCTGAACAGGTATCTGTGGCATGGGGGACAGCCCTGCCATGGCTTGCTTTTCCTCTTCCTGGAGAAGTACCTCTGTGTGCCTCCACGGACTGACACCAGGATGCCAGTGGGAACCTCATTGTTCCATTAACATATTTCTTCTTCCTGTCCGCAGTGATTGGTGGAGAGGCTTGGAGAGATGGGGTTTGGGAGGAGGGAGTGAGTGCTTCAATTCTGGCCATTAAGACTCAGTCCTGGGACTTGAGGGACGGCTGAGAGTCTGAGGGGACTTGTTGCAACCAAGACTTATAAAGGTGGGCTTTGGGCTCCTGAATCCAGCGGTGCCTGCAGCACCCTCTCTCTTGCTCCTGGTGAGAAAGCGGCTTCATTCTCTCCCTCTTGCCTGAGCTAAGCAGCTGTCGTCAGCCCTCGGGGAAATCCCAGTGGCTCAGGTGACAGGTGCTGGCATCAGGTGGGTGAGGCAGGAACAGGTGCCCAGGAGTCAGGCTGCAAATGAGGAGCTATGCAGCACAGCCTCGAATACCCCAGACTGGGATCTACAAATCAAGCAATGCTGTGTTCCCCTGGGCCTTTGCACATGCTGTTCTTGTCCATGCAGATCCTATGGCAAGTACTTCCTCATCCTTCCAGACTCAGCACAAAAGTCATCTCCCCTGGGAGTCCCTCCTGCCCTCTGCCAGACCAGGATCACCCTAGCCATGTGGTCCTCCTTGGGAGACATCAGTTGTTCAGGATGACCCAGGAGACGCCTCGGGGCTTGGAGATGCAGGGGAAAGGTGGAAGAAGAGCATCCGGAATAGGCAGAGTCATTGCCTGTGAGAGCTCCTCGTGCAAACAGGAGGCGGGGAGCGGCAAGATCAAGTTCATAGCACTGAGTCATAGGAAGCTCAGGAGCCAAGTCAAGCTGAGCCACAGAGGAACAAACCCAGGGATAGCGCTGCACAGCGAGACCTGGCTGGCCTCTCTCTGCCTTCCCCAGCAGGCCCACAGCATGCAGTCCCAATGCAGCCCCCCGGCCTGTGAAAGGCCAAGAAAGAAAATGGGACACTCTGTTAACTCAATCTGAATAAGGGAGTGCAAGACCCTGAGGCATAGCGGGGACTCCCTGGAGCTCCTGGCTTCTGGCAGATTATCCTGAGCCTCTCGCAGTGTCAGCCGCCCTCAAGGTCAGGGTGGAAACCAAGGGTGTTCGTTCCCAACTGGGGCTGCTATGGGTGCTGGCAGAGCCTGTGCAGAGCTCAAAAGCAGGACCGCTCTCTGGGTGCTGAGCTGCCAGCCCTCCCTGGGGCTGCAAGGAGCTGAACTGAAGCAAATCCACCCCAGCTGTGGACTTCCAGACCTTGGGAACTCATTGCTCCTTCTTGGGAGAGGGAGTGTGGAGAAAAAAAAAAAAAATGAACACTTGAGTGAAGGATGTCATCCACAGCACGCCCCCTACTGGCAAGGAAAGTCCACAGACCCCGCTGACCAGGAGGGCTAAAGCTGGGTAATGGGAGCGTGAGGTCTTCTTTCCAGCGCAAAGCTTCTTTTGCGGGACAGGGAATCAGAATTAAATTGCAAGCAAAGGAACCAGAGGGAGCCCATGGATAGGGGGCAGAGGGGAGGGAGGCAGCGATGCGGTAGACAGGAAAAGGCACACGCAAAAAGCCAGGAGGCCTGTTGAGGCGAGGGGTGGGGAATGAGGAAACCAAGGCTCATCAGGGTCGGGGGCACCCAGGGAACAGTGCAAGACGCATCCAGCATGGTGACAGGCAAACAGGCCAGGCCAGCCAAGCAGAGAGTCCCAAGACCCGCCCTTGGCATGGCAGCCAAGCCTGGCCGGCCCACAGTTCCTCGGGGTTGGAAGGATCTGCTTTGATTCTCAATCTATCTGCTTACGGGTGCCACTGCACTCCCTTCACTCCCAGGTCACCTTGGGCACAATCGGAGGCCTTCAGGGCTCTGAAGAGGCAGTGAGGGGCACTGACACACAGCTAGGTCATGGCCACCCCGGACAGGAACTGGAAAGCAGGAGGCCACAGAAGGCCAAGGAGAGGCTGGTGGAGCTTGTGGGGGTCCCCCTGGGTGACGGCCTCTGGCTTCCAGAAATAGAAGCATAATTAAGAGGAGAGCAATAATGATGGGGGAAGGGAGAGGAGGAGGTGACCAGACGGTAGCCAAGCTTGTGCCCACTTTGTTTTCCTGAGCAATCTTTGCTAATTAATTCTTAAAGATTCACACACTGGGATTAAAACACTCAGCTCACAGAAGCCAAACTGATCAATAGCTCTTCAGGCTAATGGAGGGGGCTGGAGGCTGGGAGCCAGCTTGGGCCCCCGGGGTGGCACCAGGGCAGGGGCTCTGAGCCTTGGGAGCTTTTCCAAAGGCGGCAAGTGGGAGGGTGGGGGGGGGGTGTGCTTCCCAGCGGTCCTAGGTGCATCGGGACCTGCATGTGTCAAGGAGCAAGAGACACAAGGGTGCTGGTCTTGGGGTTATTTTGCAGGGAGCAGGGTGGAAGGGCTGTCCAGGGAGGGCTGGATGTGAAATTAGATGCTGGAAGGAAAGGAGAGTCTGAAACATCCCTGTGGCCCCACCTGGTGGCTGGGAGGGTAGGACATTGAAGGACAAAGGTTTCCATTCTGCTACCCATTGCTCATGGGCAGGTGGCCTTGGGCCTGGTATGGTCCATCTCCTAGCTCGGCAATGCCTGCCCCCCACCCGCAGTAGGCACAGCGCAAGGCACAGCTGGAGACCACCTTCTCCAAGCAAGTCGGCCCCTCGCAGGGGCAATGGGGAGCCTCTGGGAGACACGGGGAGCAGAGAACAGCAGCAAGTGATGCCGAGCGAGGAACGTTCAGGTCACAGAGAGGTGGAGCCTCCATTGCTTCCAGTCCTGCTTGGAGGCCAGACCTCCCGCAGCCCGAGAGACACCCCCCACCCCCCCGGGCCATGTCCACCAGTGCTCAGACCAAGCAGATATATTTTCAAGGGTGTATCTCAGACCCTGCCTTGGCAGGGAGCAGGGGAGAGCTAGGAGCAGTGCAGAATAACTAATGAATGATGGTAAAGTATCGTGCAAGAGGAAAGCGTTGCATAACCGCTAAGTGGTGGGGTTATTATTATTCATGCAATATTCATACACGGCTCTTCAATCTCTGTGAAGCTTTGCTCCGGGATCTCAGGGGACCCGGCTGAGGGGCTCGAGGCGGGGAGAGGGAAGGAACGTGTTCCCAGGGAGCAGGGCGGGGCTGGGGGATGGCAGCTGGTCTGACCATGCGTCTGCAGAGGACACAGCAACACCACCACGCCTCCCCAGAGTCCCTGAGCTGATCCAGAAGCCAGCTGTTTCTGTTTGTCCTAGGGCACCTGCTGTCTGCATAACCCAGGACACACTGCATGCTCCACAAAGACTGGGGTTTCAGAACTAAGGTCAATATTTTCATCCTACAAACAAACTTACCTTTTTATTCTATTTTCTACCCCATGGCTCTGCATCCATCCCCCTGGGGACCCTGTAGTCCCCACACCAAGGGTTTCCTTATAGAGTGGCAGGCTCAGTCCTAAACACTGCCCACCCATCCCCAACTACCCCTGCCCAGGGGTGCTGAGATCTTGTGGTGGACAGAGCAGGAGAGAGCCAGGTCTGGCCCAGGCCACCTTCAGGCCCTGCATCCTCCAAGGCTGGGGCTGGGGCTTGGCCCAGGAGTATGCCCCACCCCTTGCATTGCCCCAAGTCGTCACTTTGCTTTCTAGTAGAAACACCAAGCTGAGGAAAGAAGCATCTCTGATGACCGAAGTAAAATCACGGTCTATGAGTGAGCCCTGGGTGCAGCAGTTGAAATGCTGTTTGGGACACCCGTACCCCATCTTGAGTGCCTGGGCTGGGGTTCTGGCTGCATCCCCAAATTCAGCATCCTGCTGTGGAGTGTGCAAGGAGATGCCGACTCAAGTTGCTGGGTCCTTGCTCTGACCCCATCCAGCTCCTTGCTGCTACTTGACCAGAGAAGGCAGTTGAGGATGGCTCAAGCACTTGGACCCCTGCCACTCGCATGGGTGATACAGATGGAGCTGCAGGTTCCTGGCTTTGGTTTGGCCCAGCCCCACCTCCAGCTGTTGTGGGAGCAAGCCAACAAATGGATTTCAGTCTATCTCTGTTCCCTCCCCAGGTCTCCAGTGGCTACCAGTCTGTGACTACCCTGCTGTGGTCTTTGCTTGCAGCAGCAGAGGCCCAGGTCAGAGGATGCTGAGCCCATTTGTGATCTTTCTGGAACTTTCCAAATGTCTTTGCATTTGGAGATATGTGGGCATGTGGGACCTGGAGCCAGGATCCTGGCCAGGGCCTCCCTTGTGGTGGATGGTGACCCTCTTCTGGAATGAGACTCAAATGGTGAAGAATGAGACCTGGGGCTGGAGCCTGGGTCAGTCCAGCGCTGAGCCAAGCATCTCAATGGGAGCCCTTGTGGCTGACTTATTGGGGTTCATCTGCAGCATGCCTAGCACCCCATAATCAATTCAGGGGCCCTCTGTGAATCTCTCTGGAGGCTCCCATGGCTCCACTGAGCTGGCCAAGGTTGCTGCCACACACATGCTATGTCCAGTATGGTCAGGTGGTGGAGCTGAGCACAGGCTGGCCAGCAGCTACAAGGGAACCACCCACACAGTCACACACGCAGCCAGAATCTGCTTCCTCTGGGAAAGTGGACACAAGGAGTGTGTCACAGCCTGGAGCCTTCTCCTGGGTCATCTCCCTAGCCCCAGCCAGCTGGGACATAACCACAGGGCCCTTTCTCCAAGGTTGATCAGACCCTGCAGGAGATCCACTGTCCTCTTTGGGGGTCCCACGCCCTCCTCCTCCAAGATCCCACATCCATAGGTCAGCCTCATCTTGCACACACACACACCCTGCTCTCTATGCTACCTTCACCCCAGCCCCAGCAGGGAACGGGAGCATCTTCATGACCCTGGAGGGGGATACAGGTGACATGCAAGGAGTCTCCAGACTGGACAAGGACACAGGGGGTATTCTGTGGAGCTGGGGAGCAGGAGCCAAGATGGAGCCCGTGACAGAACAGAGAGCACCTGGTGACACAGTAGATGCTTTGGTCCCCATTGCAAAAGGGTTTTGGGCAGACAGCAGCATCATCAGAACGCATTCAGTATGACTCCTCCAGGACAGCCCTGTTTGCGTCTGTGGGGCATCTCCTCCTTTTCCCTTTGTACTTTCTTCATCTTATTTAACACTCAGCATTGCAGGCAGCCTCCCTCTATATCACCTCCTCAAGCAGAACTTGACTCATTTATCTTCCTGTCCCAGCAGAGTTTAGGGGGAAATTCCATATTTGCTGGATCAAGACCAAAGCTCAGCATGTGCATTCGTCATGGTGCTCTGGGGCAACCTGTGGGTCCCAGGCACTTCACCCCATCCTCAGTACAATGGCCCTTAGACTACCTGGCCGGAGAGTTTGCCCAGCATGGTGATCAATGCATCTGGGTTCATGGCAGAGGGTCCCAGCTGCTCGTCTCGCGTAAGTGAGAGATTGGGTATGGTACAGCTTGGGAACTGGTGGAAGTTGGCTGATCTGTGGGACAAATGGGCTTGACTTCAGGACCAGACACTGCCCCCCATGCTTCTCCCGGGGCAGGCTCTTTTCCTTAGGTGTCTGAGGGATATTTGTAGCTCAGGCTTTCTCACCTCTGGGAGCAATACCCCAACTCAACTCATAGCAGACTTCCATTCCTGGCAAGACGGAACTGTCTTACTTGTCCTTGTTCCTCTCATGAAACAAAACAAAAGCTCCTAGCTAATAGAGTCACGGTGGAAAGTAAATATAAGAGGCAGATGTTGTGACACACTAAGTTACACTGCCACGTGTAAAAGCCACCACATCCCAGAATGCTCTTTTGATTGCCAGCTACTCAGCTTCTGAGCCAGCTTCCCGCTAACGCACCTGGGAAAACAGTAGATGATGGCTCAGGTGCTCGGAGCCCTGCCATTCATGGGGGTGGAGGAGCCAAATGACCCAGATATTAGAGTTATTAGACAGAGATGTTGAAGCAGCTAATGTGAACAGTGCTTCAGTGAGCAATGATGAAGATACTGGACAATCAGAAAAATGTCAGCAAAGATAAAAAAAAAAAGTCTAAGTAAAGTAACAGAAGCAAGGAAAAGCTTGGAAGTGAAAAGTGCTATAACTAAGAGGAAAACTTAATTGATGCACCCAAAAGCAAAATGGTGGAACAAAGAAAAACAAATTGAAGGCAAAATAAATAAATAAATAAATAAATAAATAAATAAATAAATAAAAATGGTCCAAACTGAATAACTGAGAGAAAATAGAATTTCCAAGAGAATAGTAATTCCAGAACCCTGTGGAATTACAAGAGACAATGCAATACTTTGAGTTGCAGAAGAGATGAAAGAACACGCAACAGAAAATAGAATTTTTCTGAATGTCTGAAAAATTTCCAACTTGAACCGAAGGTCCGAATTTACATATTCAGAAAACTGATCCAACCCTAAAGCAGATCAGCTCAGATGAATCTACACCCGTACGCATCCTCTTCAAACTCCTGAGAATCACAGCACATTTACCATCCCCGTCCTGTGGAGCACAGGCCCACCTAAGGCAGCAGGTGACGGCTCAAGTGCTTGCGTCTTTGCATCCACAGGGCAGACCCAGATGGAGTTCTTGAACTTGGCATTGGTCCGATTCAGCTTCAGCCTTTGCAGCCATTGGGGAGTGAATCCATGGATGAAATAAAAGTCTTTTTGTGTGTATCTGTCCCATCTCTCTCTCTCTCTCTGTCTCTTTCTCTGTCTCATTCCTCCTTCTGTAGCTTTGCTTTTCAAATTAATATTTCAGAAAAAGAAAACTGCTAAGTGCAATGGAATTTGACATCATATACTTAAATACTTAGTTTCGGCTTATATATACCTATGAAACTGTCATATGCAAAAAGGCCACAGCATTGGAGAGAGATAAAAAATATCCTAATTTCCAAAAATATCTGCGAAATTCACAGGAAATGCAACATGTTAAAGATATCCATCTTCCCCACTTGATCTCTATATTTAACTTAAAACCCAGTGGGAGTTTCTTTGTTGACAGGCAGGAGATTATCCTAACATTTATATGGAAAGAAGAAGAGATGAGTACAGCTTAAGAGTTTTTTTTTTTTTTAAAAGACTAAACAGGAAAGGACACTTTACCGTCTCAAAACAGCCACAGGAACCCAGGCTGCATGTTATCAGCCGAGGGACTAGATACACATCATTAGAAAAGAAACGAGAATCCAGCGCCAGCGCAATAGCGTAGCTGGCTAATCCTCCACCTATAAACACCAGCGTCCCATACAGTCACTGGTTCGCTTCCTGGCGGCCCCAGTTCCAATCCAGCTCCCTGCTTATGGCCTGGGAAAGTAGTGGAGGATGGCCTAAGTCCTTGAGCTCCCCATGTGGGGGACCCGGAAGAGGCTTCTGGCTCCTGATCAACTTTGTTCTCAGGGTTGCGCCCATCTGGAATGGAAGGCCTCTGTGTTCTCTGTAAACTGCTGTTTGAATAAAAATAAACAAATCTTTTTTAAAAAAAAGACCCACAAAAACAAAAACAAATGAGAACCCCAAAGTGGCTCCACAGAGCATGATCACGGGATTCTTAAAAAGGAAGCAGTATCAGTTGAATAAAGGCTGGCCAGTTTGTTTGTTTGCTGTTGCCGTCAATAACAGTGCCAGAGCCAGTGGCTCCCTACGGGATCTGGGCAGGGTGGGGGAAATGTAGAACTGAATGCATGTCTTAAACCCAAATAAACTCAATCTGAGCCTGGACTCCAGGCTTAAACCACAAATCCATAGGAATTTTAGGAGAAGACTCTTAGGGAGTTAGGGCTTGCGACAGCTGTGACATGGTTTTAAGAAAAATGATGCAGGAAAGAAAAAAAAAAAACAGTAAACTCTTCTTTATTAAAAGAAAACATTTTGGGCCTGTGGGAAATCCTGTGCCCAGGAGGAAAGTGCCCAAGACCAGGAGCAGCTATTTGTAGCTGGTGTATTTCAGACCAGGCGCTGTGCTAGACCTGCTGCAGCTCCATCAGGGAGTGGGTGTAACTGAAGCAATAACCCCCGGCCCTGTCCAGCAGTTTCTCCCACCTGTCCAAGGTCCCAACGTGTGACTTGCCCAGAGAGCCTGGGACACCAGTCCTGCTTTGTGTTCATTACAGCACAGTGGTGCAGCTGGTTAATTCTCTACCCTGTAGTGCTGGCATCCCAAATGGGTACCTGTTCTAATCACGGCTGCTCCACTTCCCATCCAGCTCTTTACTTGTGTCCTGGCAAAGTAGTAGAGGACAGCCTATGTCATTAGGACCCTGTACCCACATAGGAGGCTCAGAAGAATGTCCTGGCTCCTGGCTTCAGATCAGCTCAGCTCCAGCCATGGCGACCATCTGGGGAGTGAACCCCAGTGGAAAGAAATCCTTCTACCTCTATGTCTCCTTTTGTCTGTAAAATCTGCCTTTCTAATAAAAATAATAAATCCTTCGAAAATTTTTGGGGTTGCCTTCTTAAGTAGCAGAAGAAAAACAATGTGAGAGCACCTCAGAAAGTTCACGAAAGAAAAAGTGAAAAGACCAGCTCATTTTGGTGCAAACGCATTCCGATTCGTGTGGCGTGCGGGCCTCAGAAAGTCCACACACACACACAAAACACCAGAGATCACAAACAACAAGCAGACACGCCTTCCAGATGTTTTTTTTTTCCCCAAAATGAGCTTGTCCTTTGACTGCGCTGTCCACGGACCTTTGGAAGCACGCTCGTGCGCCCCACTGCTCGTACACAGAGAGAAAGAGACTTTCTCACTGCCGTCGTTCCAGTACCGCAAGGTGTAAGAGCATCGTCTTGGCAGGGACTTGGAGCAGGGGGGAGCTGTCAGGAAAGATTTTTACAAAGATCTCGGGGACGGAGAGCCAAGGAATAAAGTGATGACTTTGACTTGTAAGATAAAAACGAATTTAATTCTCTTTACCCAGGCCTCTGCCATCTTTTCATTATAAATTGAGGGAGGGGGGTTCGCTGCTCTCTTCCATAACTCTGGCGCCTTCTGTGAAGAATGTTTTAGGCGGTGGAATGTAATTAAAGTGATATTGTATTTCTTTTATTATCGTGATTATAATAATACATAGATTTCAATGGATGCTCTCCAACAGCATTAAAGCGGAGACAGATGGCTGAGACTCGGGTTGAAATGAGAGTCTGTAGGAATATTTTATACGGCAGACTTTTTTTTTTTTTTTCCTTCCTGACGGAAGAGGCATACCTCTCTGGAAATTTCCAGAAATGTTCCATTTTTAAGCAAAATTGAAACATTGATGGGTTGGCAATGACATAGCCAACAAATTCTTTGGGATGATAAGAGGCACATAGTCTGACAGGTAGTTTTAAGTTTTGCTTCATCGTTGTTAAGAGGCCGTCAGACTTTCTCGCACGTTCCGGAGGCGAGTTCCTGAGGAAGACAGCCACGAGGCAGCTGTCAGACAGACAACCTGGTCATTGGGCGAACCCCTAGTCCAGGGTGGTTTTGTGTGGCAAAGGGAGCCGTAAAACAGGAAGTTACAGACAGGAAGTCACAAGACAAAGGCTTGGCAGGTGTTTCAGATTACAGAGGTGGCAATTTGGTAAGGAACCCCGTGCCAGACCTGCCCTAGACCGGGCTGTGTCCTGGAGGCACAGCGAAGACCGGGGAACATGACATGGGGGTCTACCGAAGGTACCAGAAGGTCCTCAGTAAAGATTCTAAAAATCACTTGGTTATTGCTGAATTTCCCCTAGGTGATAACTATACTACAATCATCTGAAGAAAATAATCTTTCTTTTAAAAAAGATTTATTTATTTTTATTGGAAAGGCGGATATGCAGAGGGGAGGAGAGAGAGGAAGATTTTCCATCCGATGGTTCACTCCCCAAGCAGCCGCAACAGCTGGAGCTGAGCCAATCCGAAGCCAGGAGCCTGGAGCTTTTTCCAGGTCTCCCACGCGGGTGCAGCATCCCAAGGCTTTGGGCCGTCCTCGACTGCTTTCCCAGGCCACAGGCAGGGAGCTGGAAGGGAAGCAGGGCTGCTGGGATTAGAATCGGCACTCATATGGGATCTCAGCGCGTTCAAGGTGAGGACTTTAACCACTACGCTATCATGCCGGGTCCTGAAGAAAACAATCTTAAAACAGAAGATGAGATATGCACACTGAGGGCCAGCATCATGGTACAAAGGGTTAAGCCAGTGCCTGCGAGGCTAGGATCTCAGATCTGCATGCCAATGCCCGCAGCTCTGCTTCCCGGGCCCAGCTCAGGCCTCCGGGAAAGCAGCGAAGGATGCTTTCCGCGTGCTTGCACCCTCGTCACCTGTGTAGGAGACCAGATGGCGTTGCTGGCTCCTGGTTTTGGTCTGGCCCATCTCCGTGGCTATCGTCCGCATTTGCAAAGTGACCACCAGTTGGAAGATCTCTATCATTCTGCCTTTCAAGTAAATAAATAAATACATCCTTGAAAAAAAAAAAGATTAAAATTAGATTCTTTTTCGAGGCCACACACAAAACTACATTTCAAACTCAATTCAACCATTTTCAAGTTAAAAAAAAAAAATAAACTGTTTCTTAGACACAGCAGGAGAACCAAATATACCAAAAAGAAAAGTCAGATCACATTTGCCGATGTATCGGACTTGTAGCAAACGAAAGACAGAAAGACAAAGATGAAAGATAAATGGCATCCTGAGACAGGATGTTTTAACACTCAGACACATAATTAATGCTCAGAAAACAGGCACTAAAGATCAATAATCAAATTAAATTTAGGAAAGTGACCAGTGAAGGGAAATTTATCAGAAACTGGCTAATATTGGGAAATTGGCATGGGATTAGAAGCACACGACCTGGAAACTTCCAGGGGGTGCCTTGCACCCTTTCAATAAGCAAAAATTGAGACACATGACAGTTATATATAAAAAAAAGGCTTACTGAGCATGGAGGGACACAGATGGAGCCACACCCTGGTGCTGAGCCAATTTAGCAATGTCAAGGAATCTCAGAAAGTTTGTTGAAAAGGGGAATTAAAAATCAGTTTACTTTTGGGCCCGGCGTGGTGGCACAAGTGGTTAAGGTCCTCGCCTTGCATGCCCGGGATCCCATATGGACGCCGGTTCTATCCCGGCAGCCCCGCTTCCCTTCCAGCTCCCTGCCTGTGACCCGGGAAAGCAGTCGAGGACAGACCAAAGCCTTCGGACCCTGCACCTGCGTGGGAGACCCGGGAGAGGCTCCTGGCTTCGGACCGGCATAGCATTGGCCGTTGCGCTCACTTGGGAAGTGAATCATCGGACGGAAGATCTTCCTCTCTGTCTCTCCTGTCTGTATATCTGCCTTTCCAATAAAAAAATAATAAAAATAAATCTTTAAAAAAAATCAGTTGACTTTTGATGCAAGCAAAAAAAAGAAAAATTTGGAATCCACCCAGTCTGAGGAGCTTCAAAGGGTTCATGAAAAATGTACAATTTGGGAACCTGTGCCTGTCTTTTAAAACCTTCTCCTACCAAAGTCAGCATCTTGGAACTCCACGTTTCTGGGGACTTTGGGAAGTTCCATTCATATACAGGAAAAGGAGAACTACACAGAGCCGCCTGGCACAGCCTCTGCCTTCTAGGGCATGAGCTAACAGAGCAGCCAGCGTGAGTGCTGCGGGCAGGAGCAGGTGTAGGATGGCTCATCCCACACAGGCAGGCAGGTCTGAGGCGAGAACAGCCCCATCAGCCGGGCAGGGCAGGCTCCAACAGGTAAATGACGGTGTTTCTTTAGCAATCCCTAAGTGATTAAGAGACGCGATGGGTCAAAGGGAGAGGCGCTCTGGTGGGTTCGTTCATGCCAGTCAGAGATAGAGCAGACCCCAAACCAGGGGCTGCCTGCCTTCCTGGGGAGACAAGACAGGGGCAGCAAACACCTCTGTGGCCGGCATGGCATCTCCCTGGTGGGTACAGCCATCAAGCTTCTGATCGTCAAATAAGAGAATATTCACATTTTAATCTTCGTCGGTTCGGAGTGTGAGAGCCAAGAATGTGAGAGCCAAGAACGTCACACTAGGTGTTTCAAGTATGTGTTTATAGCATTTCAATATCTCCCTGTGACTGTTCTCCGTTGTGGGGAACCAGAGGCCCTGGATCTGGGTCACCTGTTCATGCCTGTGAGCCTTGGAAGCCTCAGGGCTGTCCCCATGTCCCCTCCAGCTTCTCCAGCAGTTCCCACACCCTCTGTGGGAGACCGTGCTGGTCTCCCTACCTCCCAGGCAGTCTGCTCAATTCCTAACATGCATTGCACCAGCTAGTTAAAGGAAAGATACACTCTGCATTAACTTACTTTCAACAGGTTTCCATACTATTATGTGTGTGTGTGTGTGTGTGTGTCTGTGTACAGAAATTTATGTATTGGGATTATCATTCTATGATGATTATTAAAATCCCAATGTGGAGACAGTGGAAGATGCCCCATTAACCTATCTGTTACCAAGAGTAGAGGATGCCAGGAGCTGTTGAATGGGTTTCCTGCCAGGCCATCTTTTGATGGGCAGACAGCTAGATATACAACCACAGCTAGCATATGGCCACTTTCTGTTCCTGCCACTTCCTGGAAAGCAGTGTTCTTCATCAATGTATACTGCGGTGTGTGTGAAATGTTAGGTTTTTTTCCCCTGTGGCTGTAGCTGCACTAACACCTTATAAAGTATGGGGGTGAATGAGCTTCCCTCTGTTAGTTCCTTGAGGTGGGGTTTCTGTGTATGGTGTCCAACTACCCCCCTGAGAAGACTGGCTCCAGAATAGTCCCCCAAAACCCAGCAATGATGGGGCACCACATGTGTCAGACTCCACATCAAGTGCTACGAAGGCACCAACAGGTAGAATTTTCTCACCAGCATCTGGACTAAGTCCATCTGTGACCCCCGACCGGCAGATGGAAACACTGAGTTCAGAGTGGGTGAGAATGTGGTTCGCGTCCTCCAGATCAGTGGAGGGCAAGGATTGGCAATAGAGACAATAGACCTAGCTCTCACACAGAGCCACTCCGCCGCCGAGCTGGCTATGCCCTTGGCCAAGGAAGCAAATGTGAACACAGACAATGGCATCCACGGCTTATGAGGACGCATGAGCCAACATCAGTTTTAGCAGAGTCATCTGCACCTCAGAAACGATTGAGCCACTTGAGAAGTTGCTATTTCTTTTACTGGTTGCAAACTGGAACACTTTGTAGATTTAATGTTCATAATGCTTCGTGAACTACCTGTACATAAAATGAACACATTTGAGATCTATGCTGTGGCATAGCTGGTTAAGCCATAACTAATGATGCCAGCAACCAACTCGGGTGCCAGTGTGAGTCCTGGTTGCTCTGATTCCAATTCAGCTCCCTGCTCATGGCCTGGGAAAAGCAGCGGAGAAGAGCCCAAGTCCTTGGACTTGTACACCTATGTGGGAGACCTGGAAGAAACTCCTAGCTTCTGGCTTCAACCTGGCCCAACCCTGATCTTTGCAGTTATATGGGGAGTAAATTAGTGTATGAAGAATCTCTCTCTTTCTATCTCCCCCCACCCTATAACTCTGTCTTTCAAGCAAATAGAATAAATCTTTAAAAAGAAAAACCAAAATGTGCACATGTGGCATTGGGGTTCAACTTACTTGCTTTTTCTGCTCCACTGGCACATATGTCTAATTGGCCCCAGCAGCCAGAGCAGAGCCACTGAGAAGCCGAGAGCCAAGAGCTTCACCTGTGTCTCCCCACATGGGTGACAAGGACCCATCTCCTTCTTTTCCCAGGCGCATTAGCAGGGAGCTGGATGGGCAACAGAGCAGCGGGTACTTGAACCAACACCCATATGAGATGCCAGCATGGCAAGTGGTGGTTTAACTCACTGTGTCGCAATGCTGGACCCTCTCAACAAGATTAAAAACAGAAGCTGGGGATGGAATGGCACTTATCTTCTGCCACTTGCCTGGGCAGGCTCGCCTTGTATCTGCTACCCTGCCTTCTCTCTGTCACTGCTTGCTGGGCTCTGCCCTCCCCTCCTGGCCACTTGCAGCAGCTCAATTCCATGTGTATACTGATGGGAGTCAACCTCATGGCAAGCTCCCCGAAACAAAGGTTTCCGTTATTCCCCAACAGCCTTCCTGCCTGCCAGAGTAACTTTGCCTGTATCCATGGTACAGGCTGTTAACCCCACTGTGGTCCACACTGCTTTCCTTAGAGGGTTGGCCCAGGGCAAGCCATGCGAAGGTGCTGCTGTGTGTGGTTGGGGCATATCTGTTACCTTATTCAGTTGCTTTCGAAAGAGCTTTTGCAAAGTGCCTTATCAGCATCTCCATTTCGGTTTACCCAGGGCTTCATACCTCTCCCTGAGCCTTGTTCTCTACAAAGGGGAGGAGGGTTTGCAGCTGGGCTTCCATAGGCGCCAAAGAATGTAGAGGCATTGGCGAGGCAATGTGTCCAATACGCATTTCCACAAACTTTTTGAAGACCCTCTCATAGGCATGAGATTCAAAACTTTTTGCACCCAACTAATCCTTGAATTCCATGTGCCCATGAACTGAAGGTAGCTGTGTATCTCTCGGTTTCTTTGTCTCCCATCCACCTCTCTGACCTCTGCTTTCTGCTGGCCCTGGCTCTGCCTCCTTCCTTCAATGCCGTAGCCTGGAGCTGATGGAAAAAAAGGGGGAGCGGGCATCTTAGGGCCACACTATACATGGCGCAAGCACCCTGATTATCCCTTACCAGTGCAGTGACCATCCCAAGGCGATATGTCCTCATTCTATATCCCTGACCATCCACTGGTACCCAGAAGACGGATACCCAGAGAATTCAGGACACTGACGTTCTAGATATTTCTAGATCCCAAGCCCGAAGCTCGTTCTGACCATCAGCCCAACTGACATGAAACAAGCCAGAGCACTGCTCACTACTGATCCTAGCAAGAGAAGTCAATCGCCCTGTGCCTTTTGTAAGGACGAGCCTCTCTGAGCTGAGGGTCCCCCCAGGTTTCTGCCCCAGCCCAGAGAACAGCCACCCTGTGCCCCCACTTACCCAGGAGGAAGAGGAGGGTCGTGAGCATCGGACTCCCTGTGCCCATGCTGCTGCTTTGTTCCTGGCTCTGGGCAGGGCAGACAGAGGAAGCTGTGGGCCCCCAGGCTCGGGGCACAGGAGCCAGCCTGCCCCACGTGACCAGGAGGAAGGAAGCCACAGCCTGGAGCTGCTAGTTCCCTTCAGCTTTCTGTCAGGGTAGGGCCTGGGCCAAGTGCTGGAAGGGAGCTGATGTGGCCTCGGGGCCCAACCTGCAGGTGTCTCCTGTCCCCAGAGCATAGAGACCCAAGCATGCTTGGTGTGTGAATGCTGTGGGTGTGTCTCAGAGGAGAGGGCGGTGCAGGTGCGGCCCAATCCGGCCTTCCTAAATGAGCTCCAGCCCCTCCCTGGAGCAGAAGTTGAGAGAGAGTAACCCCCCACCCAGCTCATTGTCCCACCCTGTCACTGTTCCTGTGCCATGCACCCCTCCTTGTCCTAGGGCGGCAGGGACCTGCTCTCTCTCTCAGAGTAACGTTTTCAATGCCCCCAATGAAGCACATAGGAATTATCAAAGAAATCACTAGAATTGCAACAGCTACCAGAATAGCTTTGTGAAACAAACTTGTGGCATAGACGTATCAGGGGACTTGCAAAGAATTCATGGGGAAAATGGACTTCAAAAATATGCTGCTTTTGGTGCAGAAAAAAAAATTTTAATGCATGCATGGTTTTTTGCTGTTGTTCATGTTTTTACCTAATGCACATTTTCCATGACTCTTGTTTGGGTGCATGGATTTGGATCATTTTTGGTGTAAAAGAAACTCACCTTTGGGTTCCATTTTCCGAGAGTGTTTTTGAAGCGGTTTCACGAACATGCCTTTTAGCAAGATCTGGACATGGTGACAAAGGTAAACATGAGGTAGGGATAGCCGAAGGAGCTGGAATGATTCTTACTTCTAAAAAAAAAAAAGCCACCGTGAGTTTGCTGCACTCTGCACTTTGCCAGGAGGAAATGCTGAGTTTCCGGTAGAGAAAGCAGAGACAAGGTTGTTTTCCCATCCAAGTCAAACGTTGGGAGGAACGTTAGTTATCCACTGGCTTGGCTGCTAGACTCAGAGCCTTGTGTGATGCTGAGTTTCTCCCCTGGGACAAGTCATAGCACTCACTTGTCAAGCCACCAACCTGACAAAATCCAAACCAAGTCAGCGGCAAGTCTTGTGGCCCGTTCCACGGAGTGCGTGGAAAGTGAACCCTTTCCACCCCTGACCCTGGCAGCCAACACTCAGAGCCCTTCTCCTGGTGCCTGGTTCTCTCTTGAGCTCCATCCCAACTCTCTGAGTGCATCATCAACACAGCAGGCCCTCACCCTGGCAGACATTGAACCACAGGAGGTGTGTGGCACGCCCAGGATCCAGGTGGGTGCTGGGCTTTGAACCCAGGCCCTTGGCTAGTGGCCTGTGCCCCTCATATTTTGGGGCCCTCTGCCCACTGGCGAGACCCCACTCCACCTCCTCCCCTCTAGTCATAGCATGGTATCAGTCACGTAAGTTCAGCAGAGATCCAAAAATACTCAGTAGGAAATCCCAGAAACAAGGAACATGTTTGTTCTTTCTGGGGCCTGTTCTGAGCAGTATCATAAGACTGATTCTCTGTTCCACTCGCCCAGCACCCACAGGAATGTGAATCACACTTTGGTCCAGTGTATCTGCTTTGTATGCCCTGCCTGCCCGTGAGCGGGTCAACACACTGCCTGTCAAGGTACCAGTGCTCAAGGACCACACTCCACTGGTCACGCTGTCATCACCGCCCAAGTCCAGAAAACCTTTGCTGAAATGGAGAAGGAGTAAATGCAGGGGCTCAGGGGACCCCTCCTCCCAAAACCCCACAAGATGCCGGACACTGAGCTCAGGCACTTGAGTATGTCTTCCCAGCATGGCCTGGTGCCCTAGGTGCCCAGTTCTTACCCCGATGCAGTTGTGCAGATGGCTTCCGCCATAGGGGGAGTCTCTGAGCCCAGTACCTTGTAGATTCAAGGAAAAGCATGGTGGGTCAGTGCTTGCTGCCCACCTGTCCAACAGTGTGGCCTTGGGCCTCGGTTAGCAGAACCAACAAGGTGAAAGTGGGCCATGTGTGCATGTAGGGGCAGCCTTGGGGGAATTCTATCCCTAAATATCATCTAGCGTTAACACAAAGACTTACATACATGCTGCTGTCTTAACATTATTTCTGACTTAGAAAAGAGGCACCAATGCCTTCACATACATATACCTAAACTACTTTCCCCATCTCCGTGTGGCCAATCTCCCTTGGCTTGCTAATCCGAGAATAATATTGTGATGCTCAATTTCCTCAAATGTGGCCAGGTCATGATAAAAATGTAAGCCCACCAAGGAATCAATGAACATTCTATTATTAACATAATCAATCTGCACATAATGAAGACTCCAAAACCCCAAAGCATTTCCATTCTCAATTTTTCTCTGGCGAGAGCTGATAAACAGTTCACCCATTGGCATCACTGGGGAAGCCATGGACCAAATCCGTGCTTGAAGCCCAGCAGACAAGGCTCAGGAAACTCGGGCAGCATTTACTGTGGGCCTGGTACGAAGGGATTTCAGAGGACAGAGTGAATTCCTTGTGCCAGAGACCTGATCTCATCAAAACGGAAGCATCTGAAGGCAACAGTGAGTGTGAAGGAGACCATAAGGTGGCCATTCAGTACAGTGGCCGACACGCCCCTTGGGATGCCCATGTCCCGTGCTGGATCACCTTGTCAGAATCCTACGTCCTGCACCTGTGAGCCGGCTTGCTGCCATTGTCCACCCTGAGAGGGGTATGGACCTCATGGGAGACCTGGATTAAGCTCCAGGGTCTTGGTTTCAGCTTGGCTCAGCCCTGCCTATTGTGGACACTTAGGAATGAATAAACAGCAGGTAAAACAAAATTCCTCTCTCTCTCTCTCTCCCCACTGCTCTTTCAACTGGAATAGAAGTAAATCAATAGAAAAAAAAATTTTAATAGATGATGAAACCAGGGACTGGCATTGGGTACAGCGGATTAAGTCACTGCGTGACGTTGGCATGCCAGATAAGCGCTGGTTTGAGCCCCGGCTGCTTTGTTTCTAATGGTGCCCCCAGGTAAAGTGCCAAGGAAATCAAAGGAAGGTGGCTCAGGTCCTCCGGCCTTTGCCACTCATGGGGAAGACCAGATGGAGACCCAGCATTTCAGCTTCACTCCAGACAAGCCCTGGCCGTTGTGGCCATTTGGAGGGAGATGAAGGGCTTGCGGGGTGTTGAGAGTACATGGGGACTTGATACCGGGACTTTTTTGTTTGTTTTTTGGTAAAAAAAATTATTCCCGCTGCATGCTCCCCATGCGGGCCTTCTCTGCGTGTGTAGTGATCTTCAATTAAAAAAAATGAGAAGACAGAAATGGGAATAGCTCACTAAGTATAAACCCGAAACAGTACTGGATTTGGGAAAATGTCCCAGGATGTTGTTGAACAAACATACAGTTTACAAAGACACTGGTAAAAGTTGAAAACAAAAAGATAGCAAATACCAAAAAAAAAAATAGGGCAGCAAGTTTAATATGAATTCAAACCCAATGTAAAGAGTGAATCACGTGAAGAGGGGAAGGTAGTTTTTTAAAAATAAAGCGAGAGGAAGTGGGCATTTAGCTTAGTGGGAAAGAGGCCCCTTTCACACAACAGGGTGTCTGGGTTAGGCTCTTGGCTCCACCTTGCAGGCGGTGCGGATGATGGGGAGGAGCAAGGAACTGGGTTCCAGCCACTGACACCTGGGCTGAACCCCGGGCTCCTGGCTTTAGCCTCAGCCCAGCCCTGGCTATTACAAGTATGTGGGAAGGGAAGCAGCAGGTGAGAGCTCTCTTTCTCTCTCTGCCTCTTAAACACATAAACAATTCTTTTTAAAAATGACTTAATTTTATTAGAAAGATTTTTACAGAGAGAGAAGGAAAGATAGACAGAAGATCTTCCATCTGCTGGTTCAGTCCCTGAAAGGCCACCGGGACCAGAGCTGAGTTGATCCAAAGCTGGGAGCCAGGGGCTTCTTCCCTGTGTGTCCCATACAGGTGCAGGATCTCAAGGCTTTGGTCCATCCCCCCTTCACCCTTCCAGGCCACAAGCAGGGAACTGAGTCAGAAGTGGAGCAGTCGGGATCTGAACCGGAGCCCGTATTCCATGCCAGTGCCACAGATCGGAGGATTAGCTTGCTGTGCCGTCATGCCAGCCCTGACACAAATACTTCAAAAAACAAAACAAAACAAAAAACAGAAGAAGAAATGCAACTGGCATGCACATGTAGGCACCCAAAAATATAGTCTCAAAATATGTAAAGCAACAACTGAGAAAACAGGAAGGAATGAACAGTTATAGCTTGCAGAATGTCGTACAACTATTTCTGAAATGGAAAGATCCAGAAGATAAAAATAAGCAGGAAGTGAACAACTTTAACAACAATATAAATAGGGTCAGGCTAATATATCTGTATGCAACAAGGAAAGAATTCAAATGCTATGACGCACCATTTCCTCAGGCTTTTCATTTCACGTCTTCCCAGGACCATGACTCACTGCAAGTGGGCTGGGAAGTGCTGGGTTTCATCCATGCACCTCACTTACCAGGAGCAGATAGTCGGAACTAAACTAAAGGGAGCAGCAAGTGTCCAAGAGACACTTGGATATTTACAAGGCGGATGCAATGACGCTCTAGTGACACCTACCAAGAGGGAAAGGAGGAAAGACACTTAAGTAAACAAGGCGTTATGACAAAGACAAGATTGTTTTTGCATGTTTTTTTTTTTAAACCGACTTTAGAAAGTTCTACATCAGCAGCTGGTATTGTAGCACAGGGGTTTTCAGCCACGGCTTGTGACATGAGCATCCCATATCAAACCACAGGTTCAACTGCTGGTTGCTTCACTTCCAATCCAGCTTCCTGCTAATGTGCCTGGGAAGGCAGCACAGGATGACCAAGTACTTAGATACCTACCATCCAGTGGGAGACCTTGGATAGAGAACCTGGCTCCAGGCTCTGGCCTGGCACGGACCAGGCTGCCGTAGCTATCTGGGGAGTGATCCAGCCTCTTTCTATATATCTCTGTATCTTCCTCTCCTACTGTCACTCTGCCTTTCAAATAAATTAACTCATTTAAAAAAAAAAGACTTATTTATTTTTTTAAATCAGAAAGACTAGTCAGATTTATGGAGAGAAGGAGAGACAAAAGATCTTTCATCTGTTGGTTCACTCCCCAAGTGGCTGCCATAGTACAGGATTAGCCAATTGAACCTTAGCAACAGGGCCCAATTAACTCTTTTTTTTTTTAAAGATTTATTTTTAATTATTTTTTTATTGGAAAGGTGGATATACAAAGAGGAGAGACAGAGAGGAAGATCTTCCGTCCGATGATTCACTCCCCAAGTGAGCGCAACGGCTGATGCTATGCCGATCCGAAGCCAGGAGCCTCTTCCGGGTCTCCCACGCGGGTGCAGGGTCCCAAAGCTTTGGGCCGTCCTCGACTGCCTTCCTGGGCCACAGGCAGGGAGCTGGGAGGGAAGCGGGGCTGCTGGGATTAGAACCGGCGCCCATATGGGATCCCTGGGGTGCAAGGCGAGGACCTTAACCACTTGTGCCACCGCGCCGGGCCCCCCAATTAACTCTTTAAAAAAAAAACAACTGTGCCAATAAAATTTGTCAAAGAAATATACAAAATTTGATAAAAATATAAAATGTTAAAGTTAGGAAAAGAAGAAATACACAATTAAAAAGTACAATAGCCATCAAAAAGTAAAAAAGATAATGAAAAACATTTTTCCTTTGAAAAGTCCATATTTGTATGGTCTTATCAGTTAGTTCTGCCTGGGGCTGGCACCAAGACGAGACGTGCTGATCTTGCCAGCTGGGTGCCAGTTCATGTCCTGGCTGCTCCAGTTCCTATCCTGCGCTCTGCTTGTGGCCTGGGAACACGGTGGAAGATGGCCCAAGCCCTTAGGCCCCTGAACCTATGTCAGAGACCTGGAGGAGGGCCCTGGCTCCTGGCTTCTGACCGGCTCAGTTCCAGCCATTGTGGCCATTCAGAGAGTGAACCAGCAGGTGGAAGATCTCCCTCTGTGTCTCTCTTTCTCTCTGTAACTCAGCCTTTCAAATAAAAATGAAACAACAAATCTTTTTTAAAAAATTAAGTTAGATCTACCAAATGTTACAGGAATAATTCTTGAAGAACTATTATAATTTAAAATAAAATGGACTGAAACTTATAGCATTCATTTTAATGAAGTTTATATCAGATAAGGGAAATGTAACAAAAAAAATCATGTATAAATGTACACACATAACACCTATGTAAAATATTTAAAATACATTGCACTACTTCTTTCTAAAACAACAAGCTGTATTGAATGTAGTTAGTTCAGGATATTCAAGGATGGTGTGAAATCAGAAAGTCCTTTGAATAATTCGCTATATTTGTGGATCAAAGGAGAAAAGTGTATGATTATTTGCATACACAGAGAAATGTGCAAGTTCTCTACACGTTTCTGGTTTTTAAAAATGAAAATGTTTGGGCCTGGCGGCATGGCTGAGCAGCTAAAGTCCTCGCCTTGAACGCGCTGGGATCCCATATGGGCGCCGGTTCTAATCCCAGCAGCTCCACTTCCCATCCAGCTCCCTGCCTGTGGCCTGGGAAAGCAGTCGAGGACGGCCCAAAGCCTTGGGACCCTGCACCCATGTGGGAGACCCGGAAGAAGTTACTGGGTCCTGGCTTCAGATCGGCATAGCATCGGCCGTTGCGCTCACTTGGAGAGTGAATCATCGGACGGAAGATCTTCTTCTCTGTCTCTCCTCCTCTCTGTATATATGACTTTCCAATAAAAAAGAAAATGTATATATATATAAAATACATTAAAAAAAGAAAAAGTTCTTGATATTGAAAAAGAGGAAACCAAATTGTCTTTACTTCCAGATTAAATGATTACATCACTGAAATCTCAACAGAATTAATATACAATTAAGAAAATTAATAAGGAAGCTAAGCCAGAAACAGAAGCACAAAGCAATAGCTTTGTTTTATAGCAGTAAGAACAAACTAAAAAACATATTCAAATATTAAGCTATGATTCACAGTAACATCAAGTGCATAGGATCTAGAAGTGTACTTAATGCAGAATGCACAAATCATTTCTGAAGATACGAAACTCCCTGGTTCTTGCATTCAGAAAAATTTGAACAAAAGCAAAGAACCCTATGATCTAGGAGATGTGTGAGATGGGCTTCTATGGAGGGATTTGGGTTAGTGCAATGTAGACACAGTTGTTTACTTACTCACTTATTGTGTTTCAGAAGTGGGGAGACAGAGAAAGGTCTTACCCGTTGATTAACTCTTCAAATACCTGCGGTGACACAGGCTGGCTCTGTGCCAGGCTGAGGCCAGGAACCCGGAACTCAGCTCGGGTCCCTCAAGCGGGTGGTAGGAATTCAAGTAACTTGAGCCATCATCGACTGTGGCTTTCTTGCAGCTGGAGTTAGGAATCGAACCCAGGTACTGAGTATGTGTTGCAGGCTTTCCCGACGGTGTCTACATTGCACTAACCCAAATCCCTCCACATCGGAAGACGATTCCACAGATGACAGCCAACAGATGCTGCTTGTCAGTCCCTAGGGAGCTTGTCTGTGCCTAATTCACCCTCTGTCGCAGGAGGCAGCCCGTCCCCGCTCACCCGCAGCCGGGAGGGTCACCAAGCAGGTTCTGAATTCCGGCTCCTCAAGCTAGTCACGGCTTTGCTCATTGCTCTGGGATGCCGAGTTGGCTCTGCGAGAAAAACTCCAGGCTCCTGCTTGGATTTGCATGGAGATCTTATTCTCCATGATGCCGTGTTACCACCAACAGTCTCCCTCCCTCCCCTTCCCCTCTCTCTATGCTTCTCTCTCATTGCTTTCACTCCCTTTCTCTCTCTCTCATCTTCCAACAAATATTTTAAACCTACATCTTGTCTAGCTTTTCCAATCATTCATCCTGGAAAGAATTGCAAGTGTAACAGCCCCAACACCTGTTGCACACTCCTAGAGGCCCAGATCCCCACAGCCCAGTGTGTCACCGCGTCTTACAATGCATGTAACTATGGTGACACTCTGAGTTCTTCGTGGAAATTAAAGACTTCAGGTGGATGGACTCCAGGAAACGGCTCATCAACTGAGCAACACTCAGAGAGTGAGAGTCTGCAGAGAAGCACTGCTGAATGTTAGGTCAAATAGAAGGCAGGCCACTGTCTCTAAGTCGTCTTCTCCCGGGAAGTCCTTCTCCAACCTACAGAAAAAGGAGAGAAGGGTTCGGCTTGGAATGCATTTCCCACCTCCATGCTTCAGCCGAAGCTCCGTGTGTACAACGCCCACATCCTAGACACCTGCCCTGGCAGGAGCCCAACCCGTACCCATCCCTCCCAGATGTCCTAGCACGAGGCGATCCCAGCCCACTCGTTTCCCCCCCGCCTCGCCTGAGCTTCCTTCCCATCCATCCGTTACAGCTCAGGATATATAAACATTTAATTAATTCAGCTTTACCTCCAACCTGTAGAGGATGGGAGAAGTGTCAGATTTATATGGTGGAGAAATAACAAGCGTTTGCCCAGGAGACTCTGTCCCAGTGAAAGAGGGTAAGTGTAATTTTCAGTCATGAGTAATTGTACGTAATAGAATCCTAAATGATTTTTCTCCTGTAATTTCATTAGAGTTTAGAAATTTAATTAGATTTTGAATCACTCTGAAATAAAGTAGCAAAACACTGAGCGAAGGAGAGCCGTGGTTATTTTGTCCTTGGAGGCCACATTCTTGGTCTCAAATTGGCACGTCTTCATTAGGAGGAAGTTTGCAAAACTTCGCGATGCATTATTTTCTTTCGGAATGGACTTGGAATAGGTCTTCGGAGAGCATTAGGGGAGTACACAGTTATTACGCACACTCTTCTTGAGGTTTAAGATCATCTGCCTTGCATATACTTAATAAAAATATGTCTCTGAAGTTGTTTAAGAAACTGTGGAGATAGGGAAGGCGCTCCTTGCATGCCCGGCGCTGTTCCCAGATTATTAGCAACTACCTGTACATGATGGGGCAGCGCGGAGCTGTTTGCTTCACTTTAATGATTATGTAAGGTTTATGGTTATTTTTATTGCCGCAACATATGAACTGTCATGGTGGCTGTAATTAGAGGCAAGCTAACGTGTTACTGTTGCGGTCTGCTGGGGCTGGGGAGAAAAGACTCTTTTGACTTTGCCTCCGGGTGAGAGAGTTGGCAAAAACAAAAGAGCGAATCAAATTCAACCAGCACTTTTTACCCCAGGATAGGTTATTATGACGGGGGGGGGCGGGGGGAAGCACGAAAAGAACGTTTGAATTTGAGGCCAACAGCTTTGCACCTGGCAGAGTGGGAAGAGCACAATTTGTCCCCTGAAAGGTATCCATTTGGCTACTTCTGCAAAGGACCCTGGTTCCCAAAGAGCCACTCCAGTGGCACTGTTGACAGTGGACGTGCTCCAAGGGGGTTCCATGTGTTTCTGCGATGAGGACATGATGGCTGCCTCTACGCAGACATCAGCTCTGTGTCCCAGGCTGTGGCCGAGACCCTCGGGTCTCGGAAGACCCTCGGAAGACAAAAAGGGACTCAGGGTTACCTGGGGGAGTCAGGGCCTGAGTCCCCAGTGATACAGATGGAGGCAGCAGGAGAGAGATGGGCCGGAGTATTCTACCACCTGGCCGCTCTGAGCAAGTGGTTAGGAAGCTGAAGGCACAGTTACAACCTCGGGGGAGCTGAGGGTTCTGTGGCTTGAAGCGACAGCCTGTGTTGGGCGTGAAGCAAGGGGAGAGGGTTTCTGCAGAAAGGAAAATGTGGCAGGTGCTCCAGATGCCCCGGGCTGGGAGAATGGGAAGCTGGGCATGGAAGGAGCTAAGCCACTGCTATGGCCGCAGGTCTAGCCCGCAAACCATGGCACAGGGCTCCTGGTCTGCCCCATACCAACCATGGCGCCCATCAGCAGCCTTCTGTTTTCATTGCACACACGGCCACGCCTGGGGCTCAGCAACTGTCAAGTAAAGAGTGAATGAATGAATAAATCAGAAAATAGCAGAGAGAAGCCAAAGCTCATAGGTAGCTAATCAATAGGTTGGTTTGTTTATTTATTTATTTATTCATTTATTTATTTATATTGGAAAGGCAAATCTATAGAGAAAAGAAAAGGCACAGAAAGAAAAATCTTTCACCTGCTGGTTCACTCCACAAATGGCTATAACAGCCAGGAGCCAGGAGCTTCTTCTGGGTCACCCATGTAGGTGCAGGGTCCCAAGGCTTTGGGCCATCCTTTGCTGCTTTTCCAGGCCACAAACAGGGAGTTGGGTGAGAAGTGGAGCAGCCAGGAAATGAACTGCCACCCATATGGGAGCCTGGCTCCTGTAAGGGGAAGATTAACCAATTGAACCATTGTGTCAGGCCCTAATCAGTAGCTTTTAACGGAAGTTTTCTAAGTTGGCACAGACTTTTTTTTTTGAAGATGTATTTATTTTGAAAGAGTTACAAAAAGAGAAGGAGGGGAGGATAGAGAGACCTTCCATCTGCTGGTTCACTCCCCCCAGATGACTGCAAAAGCCAGGACTGAACCAGCAGGAAACCAGGAGTCAGGAGCGTCTTCTGGGTCTCCAATGTGGGTGACAGGGGATCCAAGAACTTGGGCCATCTTTTGCTACTTTCCAGGCACATTAGCAAGGAGCTAGATCAGAAGTGGAGCAGACAGGAAATGAATCAAGCAGCACCCATATGGGATGGGCCAGTGTTGCTGGTAGCAGCTTTACCCTCTTTGCCAGAACACTGGCCGCTGGGGACAGGCCTGACATGCCAGCTGCACTTCTAGGGTTGTGGCAGGTGGTGTGGGGTGGCAAAATCTTCCCTAAGGCAAAGCCTCAAATGCAGAAAGGAACCCCTAGGGAGAAGTTTATAACACACACACACACACACACACACACACACACACACACACACACGTTGGGATCCAACGCAAATAGCAAAGTAATTCTTTCTTTGAAAAATGTTTTATTTATTACTTGAAAATCAAGAGTTCTAAAGATAGAGACAGATCTTCTATCCACTGATGTACTCTCCAAATGGCCACAATGACCAGAGCTTGGGCCAGCCCAAAGCCAGGAATTTCCTCTGACCTGCATGTCTGCAGGGTGCCACGGCTTTGGACCATGCTCTGCTGCTTTCCCAGGCCACTAGGAGGGAGCTGGACCAGATCTGGAGCAGCCAGGACACAAAACCAGAACCCATTCAGGATACTGGCATCAAAGGCAGGAAGCTTAACCTATTGCACCACTGCGCTGCTCCAGTAGCAAAATAATTCTTACGAAGCAATAACACAGAGAAGCCCAGTTAAGAGTGTACCAAATGTCTCGCACAGCAAGGTTGCAGAACTGCACGAGGGCAAAAAGATGCTATTGAGCTAGAGGAGCATAACAGTAATGGCTGTGCCTGGGTCACAGTCAGCGCCTCCTCTTCCTCCAGACTCGCCCGTGCTCCCCAAACTTTTATCCCTGCAACAGCAGTGAGGCCTTTTCCAGGGGAGCCGTCTCAGTCCCGACCCGGAGCTGCCACCTGCAGGTTGTGTAACCCTGGCCCTGGGGAAGAGGCATTCCCGCAGGAACTATCTTTGGTTCAACTTTGGGTAACTTCTGCCTCCCTGACAGCTACTGGAAGCCACACAGCTGCACTCAGCTCGGCGACATCTTTGTCCCTGGTTTTTGAAATCGCATTCCATTTTGCTTCTGGCTAAGTCACCAGGGCTCCATTTGCATCCAGTTCTTGCCTGGGGTCCCTTTGGGGACAATTCTCTTTCGTGTGTTTGCATCTTTCCGCTGGAACTGAGTCCTTGCTGCACATCGTGCTCTGAGCAGCGATGAAGAGCTTGCTCTCTCCAGGGTCCTTCGTCACCTGTCACCTGCCACGTGCGGCCTGTGTGGTTCCGGTTTGGCTTGTCCTCAGAGGCTGGTCTCTCATCAGGTACCTGAGCTCTGAGCCATGGGGCCTCCCTACCTCGGAGAGGCCAGGAGATGGGAGCAGTGCGTGTCTGGGAGCTGGAACACACAGAATGAGTTTGTGTGTGCTTAATTAAAGGAGGGTGGGTGGTGAGGGAGGTGAGGATGCTAAGGGCGGTTGCAGAGCTCAGAATCCAAACCAAAGCAGCAGAAAGCAAGCCGGGCTTGTAGGAAGGAAGAAATGGGCCATGCCGATATCGCTGTGGCCATGAGACTGAGCCAGCCCAAGAAGGGGGGCCTGTACGATGCATAGTTAGGGGCCTCACCCAGGAGCCCTGGCCTCCTTCCGGTCTCTGTTGCCACTGACACACATGGTCACCCAAGACCGGTTACACCAGCTCCCAAGAGGCCTTCCTATCTTCCTCTGTGCCATCAGCAAGATACCAAGAATGTCTGCCCCACCCTGCGTGAGCTGACGCCCACCAGGGCACGAGCCGTAGGTGCCGTAGGTGCCGTGCTGGGAGCATTAGCTGCTCCATTCAGTGTGGGGATCTGACACCACTTTCTCCAGAACTCAGCCGCTCCCTCCCTGGCTCCCCACCGCCTCTGAAATAACGAATGTGAGTATTTCTGTCCTTCTAGGCCCTCCTGGCCCCAAATTCCCCTGGAATTGACCCACACGTGTCCTTCTACCTTCCCCAGGTTGGCAGCTCCTACTCCACGCTAGGGCTTATTTATCCTGCCTTCTGATGCCTGCACAGGGTAAAATTAGGGGGTCCATAGACCCATCCCCCTACACCAGAACTGGTTGCAGACAGCAGAATGCCCTTAGCCTTGGCAACTTTGTACCCTGGCCTTGCCTCCCCCTGGCTCCCAATTGCAGTCATTGTGCCACATGAGGCTGGTAGCTGGCTCTCACAGACACCCTCACCAGCTCTGGTGCTGCTCCCTCAGGGCACCAGAAGGGCAGGGTACCCTCTCCTCTGCGTACGGGCCTGCTGCCTGCTCAGGCAGTACCCAGGAGCCAGGGTCCCAGCCAGGCCACACTCCCAGGACTAAGCCTGAGCCCTCCCAGCCTGCAGGAATCAACATTCTAGAAAACCCCATCTCTCAGCACCTGCCTCCCGCACAGAAACAGAGGGAATTCTCCATCCTCGGGCACTTCACACTGCCCCAGTGTGTCCCAGCATACTCCATGTGTCCCAGCAGCCACTGTCCCACGTGTTGAGCCAGGATCTGCACCCCATCCAGCGACCCCCCTTTCCAGGTCAGCCAACCTGGAGCTCAGAGCCACATGACCCCCTAATCATGCTCGGAAGGATTCACAAATCATTTTAGGGAGTTTGGATCAGGGAATCTCAGGGCCTTTGTGCTTGGCCCCTGTGGCTGAAGCAGGGTGTCTGGGTGCTGCTCGGACCCTTGGCTGGCTGGCTGCCACTGGCCCAGCTGCGATGGCTGAAGGCTAAAGGGAGGTTTTGTCCCGGCCCTGTCACCACAGCCCTCTGAAGAGAAAGATCCAGGTTTCCCCAGCACTGCACCTGTCTCTCCTCCCTCAGCAGAAAACTCACGGAGGAAATGCTTTGCCTGTGCGCTAGATTGGAAACGTTGCACATTGGTCACACCCTTAGCTGCTAACAGGATGGCTCCTCCCTGGCAGGGTTGGTGCCAGTGCCCCCTGAGGGAACAGCGAGACGGCAAAGATAGGCATGCATGCTAGAAGTCATCACGGGCCTAAGGAAGGACCTAGGACCTATCCTCAAGGCCTCCATACAGTTCTCACGGAAGAAAAATCTCTCCTCTGCGCAGACCCTCAGTGACAGGGAGTACACCACCAAAAAAGGGTAGTACTGGGGGCCCCACTCCCACAGCAATGCCCCTGACCACCCGTGCACCTGCTGGAGCCTGAAGCCATTTTCTTGGCATCTGGATCTTGTGCAGGTAGGAACTTGACCTTGCCTTTCTCCCTGGATCATATTTGCTTTAGGGGCATTGGCGGATGCAGAGGGGACAGATCCACGCGGCCGCATCACTGTCTCGGCACTCCCTGCTCTCTCTTCTTCGGAGGCAGCAGACAGCCGGTCTCTCTGCCAGGTTAGTGAAAGTCCATCATCTCAGGCATCTCAGACAATTAAAGTTGCCTGGGCCAGCAGGTGCTAGGCGTGGCTTCATACGTCCTTCCTGGCAATCAATGTTCCCCATTAGGAAGGAAACTGAGCACTGTGTAAGAGAAACCACGCCCTACAGTGGTTTCATCGGCACAAGCTCTTTTTCAGAATAAAGAGCCTTATATAAAAGGTAAAGTTATCCAGACATTTCTCTGTCTAAATGGCTTACAACCTGGATCTGATTTAATTGCTTTTGGCCAAAAGCCCAGGGTGGGATTTGAACTAAAAAAGATGAGATAAGCTGGGATCTTCATGCCTTCCAGGTTACGGAGAGCAAATGATTTCTGGAGCCCAACTAGAAAGATATTCCACATCTCAAAGGCTGCTCACGAAACGAATCACCACAGCTAGTGTTGTGGGGTGGCGGGCAAAGCTGCCACCTGCAGGGCTCACATACCATGTGGACACTGGTTCGAGACCCTGCTGCTCTACTTTTGATCCAGCTCCTGTTAATATACCTGGGGAAGCAGCAGAGGATGGCCCAGGTGATGGGGACCTCGCATCACACAGGAAATCTAGAAGAAATTCCTGGCTACCAGATGGAGCTGGGCCAGTCCTGGCTTTTACAAGAGCAGCTGCACAAAGCGGCTAAGGACAAACCCTTGGTAGTTTTGACATGTCCCACCTCTCTGCACCTTCAGAGCCATGTCTTCCAGCAGCCTGGTATCCGCTGTGCCACCGTCCCTCAAGTGCATTCTCAGAGTTGTCACCCATGGGCCCATCGATCCTACCATGCAACCTGTGCTCATGGGAGTCTTTCTGGGAAAGCAGACACATCCTGTTCATGCAGGAAGAACCCTCAAGTTCACTGACCTGGGTGCGTGAGGACCCACCCTCAGGCCACCTGACCACAGCTGGGCACCGCCAGGCATCCCTCCTCCTCACACCCTGTGTCTGAGCCGCTTCCTCTGCTCCTCTTCCTAGGGGGTCACATCTGTTTAGTCTCCCCAAGTGATTACAGAAAAGAACTCAAATCCAGAGAGCCAGATCTGGACAAGCGGGTCAGCAAGAGGTCACAGGTAAAAGGCAACCAGGTTCAGGCCACGTTTCCTGCGGCTTTCATTTTTTTCCATCCTTTTTAGCTTTTTGCTTTTGTTTGTTTATTTATTTATTTTTCTTTGAGGGGGATTTTCCGCCCCCCAAACTCCCACCCCCGACAGATTTTGCCCATGTTGCTGCAATAGTATAGTGCTTCATAAGGAGTCATAATTCCATCAGTCTCTTATTTAAGTGTGCCCCGACATTACTGGTACAGACGATGTCAGACAGTCTGGCATCCCATTGTCCACACATTTACAACAATTTCATTGGGAGTTCGTCTTTTGTTTGGAAGCAGGAATGCATGTTGCATTGTACCCCCACATCTGGATGTGGTAGACCCCCATACCCCATCACTATGCATTTGCATAAGTGAGAAGCCATGAGACAAGGTCAACAACTGGTATGAATTAGAGCAACAGCCACAACAACAACAACAAATTACGGCACCACGAAAAAACACGCCACTGAGTAACCAACACATGGGTGACAAAAAGGAAACACGGAAGTCTCTTGGGTCCTGTGGCTTTCTTGAAATTGCTTCATCTCTGCTGAACTTCCTGTTCTCACAGCCCAAGGCCTTAATACAGCTGCATGAGCAACATGTGTGGGTCCTGGGTCTGCCCTGCACTCACCCACCTGTCTCCCAGGACACTCCTGGCTGCCGTTTCTGCACACTGCCCTTTGTCTCCATGTGCAGCCTGGACTCCACCCTCCGTTCATTTTCTCTCCCATATCCTTGTAAGCTCACAGAAGAGACAGCCCAGTCTGCGACCACTTTTTTAAAGACATATTTATTTTTATCTGAAAGGCAGATCTACATAGAGAAGGAAAGACAGAGAGATCTATAAATCACTGGTTTGCTGCCTACACAGGTGCAATGGCTGAAGCTGAGCTGATCCAAAGATAGGAGTCAGGAACCGAGAACTTCTGGGTCTTTCATGCAGGTGCACGGGCCCAAGGACTTGTACCATTTTCTGCTGCTTTCCGAGGCTATACACAGGGAGCTGAATCAGAGGTGGAGCAGCCAGGGTTAGAACTGGCTGCCATATAAGATACTGGCACTTACAGGCAGAGGATTAGCCTGTTGAGCTACCATGCAGCTCCACAACATACTTTTAAGATAGTTATCAACTGGGCCCTGCGTGGTAGCCTAGCAGCTAAAGTCTTTGCCTTGCATGTGCCGAGATCCCATGTGGGCATCGGTTCTAATCCCGGCGGCCCCGCTTTCCCATTCCATTAACCTTTGGAATGAAGGGTTTGGGCACTAAAATACTCATTTTCAAATAATAGAAGTGGGAAAAAGAGATGTGTACACATGTGGTCAGCCTGCTGTATCTGCTGGTCGCGCATCCCATGGACTGAGCCAAACTCAAAAGGAAAAAAATGCAGGAAAAAAAAAAAAACCTTCAGTCTTCTGCTCGTCATTAAGCCCTGAACATCACAGTGTAACTACCATGGTCATAACGTCTACACTGGACTAAGAATTCTAAGTCATCAGGAGGGGCTGACAGACTTTACAAGTGCGTGTTTAAGTGGTCTGCAAAGCCCATGAGGGACTTGAGTGTCTGTGGACTCCAGTGCCCAGCAAAAGGACATTTGCATATCTAGAAAAAGAGGCAGAAGGACAGGCATTTGGCCTAGTGATTAAAATGCTGCCCGGGATGTCCCCATCCCATGGCCAAGTGCCTGAGTTCGAGACCTGCTTCTGGGATTGCCATTGTGGTTGGCAGTTTAAGTCACCATCTGTAATGCCAGCATCCTTTATGAATGCTGGTTGACTCCGAACTGCTCCGCTTCTGATGCAACTACCTGCCAGTGTGCTTGGGAAAGTAGCAGTAGATGGCTCATATCCTTGGACTCACGCACCCCTGTGAGAGACCCAGATGCAATTTCAGGCTCCTGGCTTTGACTTGACGCACCCTAGCCATCACAGCCATGCGGGGACTGAGCCAACACAGGCAAGGGTCTCTCTCTCTCTCTCTCCTTTCACATAAATGAATCATGTTTTAAAAATGCAGTGCTGGCTTTATTCCCAATTCTAACCTCCCGCTGGTGGGCACCCTAGGAGGCAACAGGTGACAGTTCAACAAACTGAGTCCCTGGCTCCCACATAGGAGACCCGGGCAGAGTTCCCTGCTCCTGACTTTGGCCCTCAGCCAGTCTCAACTATCACAGGCATTTAGACTCTCTCTCATCAATAAAATAAATTTACCATAAATAAATAAATAAAAAGAGACAAAGAGCAGGCACACTGGGGAGAGAGACACCATTGTGGAAGCAGTGAGGACGCACAGAGTACCAACAAAAACCGCAAGCCAGTGAGGGAGGAGCCGAGTTCAGGGCATGCAGGAGCAGCGATGCTGGTCCCAGTGAGTGGAGGCCAGTGTCACTGTGCGTTCCACATAGAATCGCCAGGAGAGAGAGTGATGGGTTTGGAGGTGGCCATGTTCTGCTTAGCATGGGCCTATAGCCTCTGCACCTGTAAGCCACTGAAGCATAGTCCCCCCCACCCCCGCTTCCAAAAAAGATCCAGGCCTCAACAGCCATCAGGGGCCCTGAGGGTGTTAGAGGAAAAATCAGGTGAGGTTGCACAGTGCAGCAGGTGCATTGGGAGAGAGGGAAGGCAGCTGCAGTTCTCATGGGCCCACACCATCCGGATCCTCCTCGACCCATGCTGGGCAGAGGCAGGGATGTTGGACCAGGACCTGTGGGGGTATGCCAACGCAGCCACACACCTGCAGGCACACTAGGTACAGATACTTAGCTCAGCGCACTGGCTCTGAGCATCTCTCTCTCTCTCTCTCTCTCTCTCTCTCTCTCTCTCTCTCTCTCCACTCACCCCAACCCCCCACCCCCCACAGAGTAAAAGCCTCAGGGCTGGGGCAGAAGCAGCTGGCCTATCACTGAAAGGGTAGGGGATACGGGGGCCCTGATGCTCCAGCAATGCCAGCAGTATGGGGTGCCTGGAGCCAGCACCTGCTGGGATCACTGCACCTGCTCAGGCATTAGCAGGGAGACAAGCATTTGGGCTCTGAAGAATGGGCTGGGAGCAAGGATGCCGAAGTGCAAGATGCAGAAGCAGGGTGTGCAGCCTTGAGCGACCAGAAGGCTGAGATGCCATGCAGGAGTGATGGCATTGGCCTCCGCGGGTCACCTACAGACCCACTCCTGACCCCCACAACCCCAATCTGTCTCTGAGGAACCTCCTTTCCAGAGTCAGGAAGATCCAGGTAGTATGGAGGGAAGGAAGAGGAGCCCCTTGGGCTCCAGGAGCAGAACCATTTGGTGTAAAATCCTCATAAAAGCAGCCCCACTCATTTCCTATACTGCAGCGTGTTTCCTAAAGTGCCATCCCAGAAGGCAACCTGGGGAGAGGGAGAGAGAAGCAACCACGCCCCCACACCCCCACTCCTCACCCCCAATAGCCTTCGTTCGAGCATCTAAACGAAGTGTGATTACAAACACGCCCAGCACATTTTCCAGAAATGCACCTGCTTTCCGGCACACTCACGCAGATAACTCCCGATGCACGCCAAACAGAATGGCTCAGAAAATGATCCGTTCAAGCTTGAAAGTAATTGCCACTTATTTTGTTTGTAAAGCCGGGCTCTGCCGGTGACATCAGAGCAGACTTCACTGCATCCTGTTCCGACGCTTGCTAATATTTGCCCTGATCGCCCGCGCACACATAAGTGGGGATTTCTCCTGAGACGGCCCAGATATTGCAGCTGTAATGGGACCTAATAGAGGCAAGCCCATTGCCCTGCCGAGGGAGTGTAATGATGCGCTCTCCTGTTCCCCCTCCTTATAGATTTCACGAATGGAGAGGCACACTCAAAGCCATTAGGCTTTCTCCAGAAACGTGGGGGTAAAAATAAAACTGGCCAAGTGCAGGCTCTGCTGTCATCCATTCCAAAGGTGACGACATCTCTCTCTAGGGCACGCGTTGCCTCTCCCAAGGTTTCCTGGTAAGTGGCTGATGCCACCGGCTGCTGGCAGGGGGCAGGGCTGTTGGAAGGAGCCATAGCCCCACCAAGATAGGAGTCTGTTGAGGAGCCAGCCTTGTGCCACCCCTCATCCCAAGCCTGGATGGCTGGTGAGGGCCTGGGCAGGGGCAGCCTCCTCCAGCTTGTGCCCACTCCTGTTCTTGTCTGTGGGCATGCCTGTTGGGTACACCCCTACCTGAACAACCAGACAAACCCCCAAAGAAGAGCTTGTTCCATCTCCCACCCACAGCTCTGCCTCTCCAACCTGCTGAGACTTTGGGTGCCTGGAGACAAGACAGAATGAGAAGACATGGAGAACAGGACTGGGATTCCAAGCAGGAAAAGCTGGGATGGCAGAAGACCCAACAGTGATGGCACCAAGAGAGAACGTGGGGCGCTCTCACCCACCCCAAGCCTGACACACCAGGGGAGAAGTCATGTTGCCTGCAGAACAGCAAGTTGCAAGAGCCACAGAGGACCTAGGCCCCAGGTGGGTGGCCAGGCTCTGGGCTCCACACTTCCCCTCCCCCTGGAGAAACCAGGGGCTATGAGCCACTGGGGAGTGGACAGAGCCAGAGGAGGTGCACTGGCAGACAGAAAGGTGTGGGGGCAAGAGGGGGGACTGGAGGCCCAGGCCCTCCAGGGCACCCTCCTTCCAGCTAAGAGCACACCCCCACATCAGTCTTCTTCTAACATCTGAACTTGACCTCTCCCCTTCCTGCCCTCTGCTTCTGCTGGAGAAGTTTACCAGTTCAGGAGGCCCAGCCCCAGCCAAAGGCCAACCCTCTCCTGGTTTCTCCTCTTCCTCCTCCTCTCTCTCTCCATCAAATTAATGGCTCTGGTGAGTCACTCCATCTGCACCTGCCAGTAAGCAGTAGCTATCCCTTTATGATTTCATAATAGGTGTGGAAGAGTCAGATGGAGACTCAGACCAACCATGACCTGTTGCCCAGAGCTGAGAGCCAGCAGAGAATAGCCAAGCAGGTGTCACCAGAACAAAGACTCAGAGCTAGGAAGATGTGCCGTTGACTTGGGAAAGCCCGCACGGGCTCCGGCCACATGTCCCAGATAGGACAGTGGGGAGTAGGGCAGAAAGGGAAGAGGAGTGGAGGAGGAGCAAGGCTGGAGAGGGTCCCCTTCGTCTCACCAAGCATCCCACACCTAAAAGAGGACAGAAGTGTAACTGCTTGGGAGGCCAAGGACTGGGCAAGGCACAGCCAACCATGCTCATTTTTGGACAAATTTTGGTTTTATTTCTTTTGCTTGTCACTTTCACTGCCTGTGAGAAAGTATCTGCTCTTCTGTTAGTTTTTAGAAACCAAAGGGACAGGAGCTTGGCCCAGCATAAGCCCTAGTCAGAACGCCCGCATCCCCTGTCCTAGTGCCTGGATTCAAGTCTCAGCTCCCCCTCTGCGTTGCAGCTTTCTGCTCATGCAGACAGAGAGAGCAGCAGTGAGAACTCTAGTAGCTGAGTCTTTCCACCCCTGTGGAAGACCCAGATTGAGTTCTGGGCTCCCAACTTCAGCCCCAATGAGCAGCCATTGAGGGACACTTGAGGGGAGAATCAACAAATCCAAGAGCTAGCTCTCTCTTTCTCTCTATCCCCTTCTCTCTCTCTCTCCCAAATGAAAGAAATAATTGGACTTTTAAAAATAAAAATAAAATAGGGCAATACAAAGGAAAACCTCCAACAGCCCGCAGGTCAAACTCTGTGCTAACCCACAGGAGTCATTGGGCAAACTCCTTCCCCATCTGTGTCTGTGCTTACACACCATTTGCTTCAATTGCGTAGTTACTAGGTTAACTCGTTTCTTTTGAATTAATTCATTTCTTATGAATGACATGACATTAAAATACTTCAAGCTAAAATTAAGGCCATTGAGCATCACCTTCACCCCACGGCAATTGTATTATGAATTCTGTGTTGTTTCTGATTAATTTTTACAGCTGTAGAGACAAGTACACACACACACACCTGTAGAAAATAAATCAAATAATATGGCATACTTTTATTTTAATGAGAGCCATGCAAATGGGTTTTTCTTGGGGCCAGTCATGTGATTCAGTGGGTTAGACTACTATCTGTCACACCAGTATCCCATATGGACACCAGTTCTACTCCCAGCTGCCCCACTTCCAATTCCGTTCCCTGCTAATTGTCCTGGGAAAGCAACAGAAGATGGCCCAAGCATTTGGACCCATGTTGTAACAACATGGGAAACTGCGGTAGAGCTGCTGGTGCCAGGCTTTGGCCTGGCCCAGGCCTGGTTATTGTGGTCATTTAGGGAGTGAACCAGTAGACAGAAAAATTCCCTCTTCCTAGTCTCTGTAATTCTTTCAATTAAATAAAATCAACATTCAAAGATGAGTTTTTCCTCTAGCTTGATTTTTTTCCACTGTGTATTTTTATGCAGTCAATGCTTTCACCTGCTGTGTTGTGCATTTAGGTTCACAAGCATTTACACTGAATTCACCCCTCCTGCATAATTAGCTTTAGCATGTTATGGTTGAACATATCAAATGTTGCTGTCACCAATATCCCATACATCCCTCCTGGCTTCCAGCTTCACTTTTAGTGGCCAAAGCCACTATCCCAAAAAAGGATATAATACAATGGAGCTGGATCCTAATGGGGAGCTGTGGAGAGCGGGGTCCAGGTACCCACAATCCCAAAGTAGACTGTGGGTGTGCAGGTATCCATGCATTCTCAGAAGGACCTGGTCTAGTGACCCTCTGGAAACAAAATTAAGCTCTATTCACGTGCCATTAGCCTCCCACTTAACTCCCAGTATTGGTACAAATTTTTCACTCTGATGGAGTTCTGTTTGGGGGTATAAGTAAATTGTAACATTGCAATAGGCATGGAGAGGAGCAGGTGCCCAGCACATCCCACATCAGCACAACTGGGTTCACCTCCTAGCTCCTGCCAGGGCAGACTCTGGGAGCCAAGGCACCCAAGGAGGGAGACCAGGCATTTCTAGCCCCAAGCACCAGCGCCAGCCCAGCCACATCATGGTGTGTCCATCCATAGAAGAGGAAGCAAACCAGAAGACTAGAGCTCTCTCTCTCTCTCTCTCTTTCTCTCCTCTCTCTCTCTCTTTTCCTCTCAAATACTTTTATTGAAGAGTGGAAAATTAGCAAATCACAGTTTTGTCATCTCAGGACCATGAATGCTGATGGTGGCCACCAGTGGCTACAGCCAGCCGGGACCTGTGTGATAACGGAATCTGACGTCCCTGGCCACACCAAGCCAACATCCTTCATGGTGCAGCCACCACACACAGTGGCTTCTTATGTAATGCTGCAATAGGAAGAACACAGCACCACGTAGGAGGGGCCTTCCCAAAGTCACACAGGACAAAACTGGACCTAAAAGCGAGCGCACATCTATGCCCGACAGGTGGTTAAAGGAAATCTGGGAGTTAAAGAGGCGCATTAGACAACTTCTTCTGGATAAAGCCAGACAAATCTACAGTGTGGGAAATCCTAAAAAAATGCACAATTTAGTTCTTTGACAACGTGAATGATGATGGAGGCCATTGGTTTAACAGACTTCTTGTCAAAACAAAGATAGGAAGTTTGGCATCCTAATTAGAATAAGCCCACTATAAAAGAACCACCATCACAACAGGACACTGTGTGGACAACCAGGGGAAAATGAACACATTGATTGTTGGTTTGAGGATCTGCTTGTTGAGATGCCCTCACCTCATATTAGTGTCTGGGTTCCAGCTTCAGCTCCACTCTTGTTTCTGGCTTCCTGCTAAGATGCACCCTGAGAGCCAGCCAGGGGTGGCTCAGGTGAGTCCCTGCCACTAACATGGAAAACCAGGATGGTGATCCTGGATCCTAACTGCAGCCGATCCCAGTCCCTGGTATTGTGGATGTTAGGGAAGTGAGCTAGAAAATAAGAAATTTCTCTCACTCATTCACTTGTTTGCTCTCAAATAAATTAAACAAATAGGGACTGGCATTGTGGCATAGTGAGCTAAGCTGCTGCTTGCAATGCTGGTATCCCATGTCCGAACACCAGCTGGAGGCCTGGCTATTTCTGATAATGTACCTAGGAAGGCAGCAGAATAGGAACCAAGCAAGAGTCCAAGCATTCCCACCATCCAGAGGGTCTCCCCTACCCCCATCCACCTCTCTTTCGCTCTCCCTTTCAAATAGATAAAGAAGTCTTTTAATAACAAATAAATCATAAAATATTGTTGCTAGCCAGTGTGCTGATTATGCCTAAATCCTAATCTCCTAACACAGCTTCTGGGAAAAAAGAGATAGAGAATCACAAAGAACAGGTAAAATTGTGTAAACCCACCCTTCTTACATAATTAAAAGACAGGGAGTGCCTGAACTCCAAATGACTCGATTGAGCAAGGAAACAAATCCAGTATGGGCAATGTGGAGCAGATATTCCACAAGTCCTTCTGCAAAAAGACTCCCAAAAGGCCAGAGAAAATTGAATTTAAAAATCAGTAGATTTTGGTGTGAAGTTTTTGAAACTCTTGTATATGAGAGGTTTGCAACAGATTATGGGGAAAAAAACAGCACCAGGCGTGGATCAAAAGTTTTCCAGTGAAACAAATTTGCATACCAGTGTGGACAAGAAGGAGCATACTTTGCATGTCTTAGTCTCTAAATATCATCTCTGCTAAAAGTCAGCTCTCCCTGGTAAAATAGCGGAAGCCAGGATTGGGGCATTGGAACACAGAACGTACTAGATGAGCCGGGGTCACGTGCTCATTAGGTGCAAAAAAGCTCTTTCTTCAGGGAGAAAGCAAATCAACAACACAGGTGAAAGATTTAAGAAGTCACTTGGCAATCGCTGTCGTGACAATCTCATTCAAGCAGGAGCCATAAGCTTGGGATGCTTAAAAGCAAGGAGATAAAATTTGAGGAGTGAGAAGATAATTACCAACTCGAAGTTACTCCTCCCCGAGTATTCACGCATTTCAAAGAGGAAAAAAGTAATCTCACAGTTTCTGTGCCCAGCGGTGGCTTCAGTCATTGTAGGGATTGGGGGAGTGAATCAGCAGATAGGAGAGTTTCCTTCCTGTCTGTCTCACATACATAAGGAATTATTAAAAATATTTAAAAATTAATGGAATCACACTCTTCCAATGGTTGAACAAGATGGGCTGTGAATCACGTATCCCCAGCAAAGCTATCTGAACAAGGGGTAGAGCTGGACTCTGATAACAAGGCAAAATATTGGTGTTATACACGCAAACATCTGAAAGTCAGCAAACCACCTCCACTGGCTTTCTCCCACAAGTTACTACACAGGAAAATGTTTGCTTCATCTTCACTGTTTTCTGCCCCAAACTTTGTGACTAACAACGAGCTTTAGGGACAAGAACAAATGGTCAAGCGCTGGGAGCAGAGTTCTCCTTCGGAGTTCATAAATTCAAGGTAACGCACTCACTCTAGCTGGGACAGCTGACTTAACGTGTCATCTTGGCTGCGCCCAGCATCATTCTGGCTGTTTCTGTGAGCATGCTTTGGATGAGACATTTAAATCGCTAAGGCAGGTTTCTTTCCACAACATGAGTGGCCCCATCCACTCCGCTGCAGGGCTGAACAGAGTGGAAACACCTCTGACAGCAAGAAACCTCTACCTATTAACAGCCTCCAGATTTGACCCACACCGGGGCTGGCATGATGATGTAGCTGATCTTTCCTCCCCTAGCAACACCAGCATCTCAAATGATCACCGGGTCGTGGTCCAGCTGCTCCACTTCTGATCCAGCTCTCTGCTTACAGCCTGGGAAAACAGCCAAGCTTGACCCAAGGCCTTGAGCCCCTGAACTCATGTGAAAGCTTGGGAAGAAGCTCCTGGCTCCTGGATTCAGTTCAGCTCAGCTCTGGCTCTTGTGACTGTCTGGGGAGTGAACCAGTGGATGGAAGATCTCCCTTTCTCTGTCTCTGCTTCTCTCTGTAGATTTTTCAAATAAAAATAACCAAATCTTTTTTTAAAAAAAAAATTGACCCACATCAGCCCACCTCTCTCCATATACATACATGTATGCAAATACATAGGTCTCCACATATACATACTTAACTACATGTATGAACACATTTTCCATGATCTTGAAATGTATACGTGTATATATATATGTGCGTGTATGTGTTCAAAATATACCCACATACATATTTCAGAATGTTGCTCATGGAAAATGAAATGAAAAGATGTTTACTTCGGTATAAGAAAAACGTGTGCATATGAAAAAAGAAGACTCCTCAGATACACGGAGAGCAAAAGTTTCCCACCAAAGTGAACTGATCTTTTGGGTCCATGTTCCCACAGAGTCTCTCCTAAGGAGCCCCAGGTTCCGTATGTGTTGTGTGCACATGTGTAGAGATAAGCAGGTTCATGTCGCCTCACAGCAGGGTAAATCCGGAGAAGGCCATCGCTGTTGATAGTATCCTTTCTTGCCCAAGAGACAATGATGGTAGTCGGGAGCTGTGGGAGGCTGTTGCCATTGTCGCAAGGTCTGCTGCTTCGTGGTAAACTTTACCAGGTTCAAAGGAGTGCACTCTAAAATAAGGCTAAAGGTAGAACAAGGTGACCCAGGTCTGTAACTGTGTGTTGTCTTCTGATGCAGCTAGCAGAGCAAGAGGATTCACATCAGCATGGTCACACACACGCAGAAAGAAGCTGTGAACATCACAGTGGACGTCAGGATGAAGGTCACAGCGGACGTCACATGGGACGTGGGAAGGCACAGGCGCCTTGCTTCCCCATTAGCAGCTGATAGGATGATAACTACAGTTGCAGCCCATTGCTGAACGAAACATCCTCTCCTTGTGCGGCACGTGACTCTACCCACATGCGTCACATCACAATGAGTTGTTTCAACAATACTGACTAATGCATCACAGCTGACCACAGCCCACCTCAATCCCCATTAACATCTGTCTGGTTGGAACCTTCACGGCAGGCAATCACAGCTGGGAGGAAAGAGACTCTTGTCATTAGCCTCCAGGAAAGGTTCCTCTCCTCACTCCCAGGTCAGGAGACAGGGACTTCAAGGCATTTAGCAAGCCCTGTGGTCACACCAGATCGCACGTTACTCAGCCCTATGTGTTTAGCCTTAGTGTCTATTCATGGCATCCCACTGCTACCACATCAAGGGGCGCACCCACAGTGTGGAAGATGCTCTCTCTCTCTCTCTCTCTCTCTCTCTCTCTCTCTCTCTCTCTGTAAGTCTTGGCTCTCAAGACTATCATTCTCCTAGCGACTACTATCTCTTAATTTGAAAAGCCAGAGCTGGTGACGACATGGTGTTCTAGCCTTCCACCGGCAGCCCCGCCATCAATTGCCAAAATAGCTCACGAAGGCAGGTCTTGGGAGCAGAACCCCCGCAGCTACCAAAGACTCCCTCCACTGGCCTTCCTGCTTTGTAGAGACCACGAGGGGCAAAACTACATTTCCCAGGCTCCTTTGCAGCTAGAGTTCCACAAGTGACCTAACATCACACACAGCCTACTTAAAGCCTTGCAAAATGCAGGGAACAAACAAGAGGCCCTGGCAGCACAACGGGACATAATATCTTCCAGAAAGCATGACCACAGAAGCAACTGGCGCTTCTCCACAGCTGAGGAGGGATTTTTGAGTGCCCTGGTGCCACAGGCGGCAGGCATTTTGCAAGAACAGCTCTGTGTATGCTCGGGCAATTTTCCTGGCTGTGCGGCAGCCAAGTTCCTTCCCTGGTTCCCCAGGAGGCCTTGTGAGCGAACGAAGATGACTTTAAAATCCCCTTTCTGACTGAACTAACGAGTGTGGGTTTCGTCACCTGCTAGTAAAAGCTCTCTCCAGCACAGGTGGGAAGCCTAGGGCAGGATGACTTCCTGGAGATGAAAATGCTTCGGAAACATCACGATCCCCTTGGACCATGTTCTTTGAAAACCAGCCAAGTGAATGCGCAAGCATCTCACTGAAACTGTGAGAAAAAGATAGAAGGGATGGTAAGTGGAAATTAATTCTCAACTTCCGACGCTTACCAACGTATGTTTAAGAGGCCAGTGCTTTGTCTTACATTGTAGGCTGCTTTTCTTTCATCGATTCAAAGACAAAAAAATAAATAGATAAATGTTCCCTGGATTCATACCTGACCTCAGTCTTCAACCCGATTTTTCCCCGCAAACCCTCTCATCGGTGGGTTCCCCAATGACCAGCGTTCGAGCCAATCACAGTTAGGCACACATTCCCACACATGCTTTGTCAGGGTGCCACATCCAGCAGCGGATTCAGTGTGGCCCGCTCAGTGCAGCTGTCACCTTGAGCAACAACGAGGGACATGGGCCAGAGACGTAAAAGTTCTTTCCAGCCTCTGTAGGCACTAACTCCATAGTTTCTAAGGCAGGAAAGTCTTGTTCCCTCAACCAGACTGCAAGCATCCAGCTGAGCAGGTCCCCCTTCTGCACTGCTCCAGGAGTCACATGCGCATTGCCTGCTCGCCAACATCTGGGTGAGGTCCAGGAGGCATACCTGAGTCCTGTGGGCGGCAGGAGGTTAGGGTTAGGGTTACCTCTGACATTAGTAGATGGAAGAGCACTTCCAAAAGTTTACAAAACGGAACTAAAAGATAAAGTTTGGTCCAAAATCTGAAGTCAGCTTAGTTTTTTTTCATAATATGCCTAAACTTTTGCAAGATCCCCTTATTTGTATGGATGTCAGAATCTGTTTGCATTTGCTTATTTCTTCCAGTTTCCTACGAACGTGAGCGCACCCTGTGCTTTGGGAGACGATGGCCAAGCGTCCGTTGGCAGCAGGCACTTGCAACAACTCTTCTCGATCTTGGTGTCCAGGGTCACCTGCCACTGCAGCTGCGTGGTAGCCGAGGACCCAGACCTACCCTTGACCCTGCTGGCAGCACAACGGTGGGTGTGAGGGCTGTGGGAAGGCCATCCTCAAAATGGAGACTCGTGTGATGCAAACCCCCCCACCGGAAGTGATGACTCATGCTTGGTGGGCCCCCTGAAAGTGATGACTCATGCCTGCTGGTGAAGGACTAGGGCCCGAAACAGCCCACCTACAGGGCTTTCCTGAGTACCCGGGGTTGAGCTCCACAGACCCAGACGTGCTCAAAGGAAATGTGCTCCGAGCTTCTTGGAGCTGAGAGAGATCAAGAACTGAACAGACTCTGGTCTCGGAGTCTTGGCAGTGCATTCTCTCTGGAACCCCAACCCCCAGAAGCACTCAACCCTCACCCCGGCTGGCAGGGCTCTGCACGGGCTGTGCCCAGTGTCCCTGCCCTAGTGGCTAAAGTGGATGGGAAGTGGGACCACCGGGACTAGAACCGGTGCCAGTTTGGGATCCCGGCACGTTCAAGGTGAGGACTTTTGCCATGAGGGCAAGATGCTCTCGCCATTTTCTCCTTTTTTCCAACCACTGTGGCCTTCTCTCAGCTTCTCGAGCATTCTGGAACCTTCTTTTCTTCCAGACATTTGCACACACCTTCTCTCCCTCCCTCCACAGCATGCTTCACCCTCAACATTGCCTGGTCACCTTTCTGTCATTCTTTAGTTTTCCACTTGACAGAGAACTCAGCTACTAAAACTGCACGTTTCGTAACAGGTGCTAACCAAACATTTGTTGACTTTTTAAATTTTTGTTTTTATTGTCAAGTCAGATATATAGAGAGGAGAAACAGAGAGGAAGATCTTCCATCCGATGATTCATTCCCCAAGCAGCCGCAATGTCTGGAGCTGAGCCAATCCTATGCCAGGAACCCAGATCGTCTTCTGGGTCTCCCACGCAGATGCGTGGTCCCAAGGCTTTGGGCCGTCCTTGACTGCTTTCCCAGACCACAGGCAGGGAGCTAGATGGGAAGTGGGGCCACTGGGACTAGAACCAGTGCCAGTATGGGATCCCGGAGCATTCAAGGTGAGGACTTTAACAACCAGGCTATTGCATTGGGCCCATTTGTTGACTTTTTAAAGAAATCTTTTAAAAGATTTATTTATTTTTTATTAGAAAGGCAGATTTTCCAGAGAGAAGGCAAGACAGAAAGTTCTTCTATCTGCCAGTTCACTTCCCAAATAACCATAATATCTGGAGCTGAGCCAATCTGAAGCCAGGAGCCAAGAGCTTCTTCCAGGTTTTCCACAAGGGTGCAGGGTCCCAAAACTTTGACTTATCACCCACAGCTTTTCCAGGCCACAAGCAGCGAGCTGGCTGGGGAGTAGAGCAACCATGACTTGAACTGGTACCCATATAGGATCTCAGTGTTTGCAACGCAAGGCTTTGGCCCCTGAAGCATTGCGCTGGGCCCTACAGAAATATTTCATTTGCTTATTTGAAAAGCAGGGAGAGAGTGAACAAACATCCACCCATGGTCTCACTCCTCAAAGGGCCACAAGCCAAAGGAGCCTGGAACCCCATCTGAGTTCCTAAGGGATGCAGGGGCCCTCAGGACTTGGGACGTCTTCTTCTGTCCTCCCAGCTCATTAACTAGATGGGAAGTGGAGCAGCCAGGACACGAATCAACACCCGTATGACCCACATGGCACGCCACAACATCAGCCCCGAGATTTTTACCAAATGTAAAGCAAGAATGATACTGAAGCACACTCTAGATTTGAGTCGGTGTGACTTGCTAACCTCGAGGGTATTCTGGCAGTCTCCACCTCTCCCTCTCCTTTCCTTTTTGCCTGCACACTCCCAAGCTGCAGGCAGTGTGTCCTTTTCCCGTGGGCTTCTCAACTCCGAAGTTTTCCTTCAGAGGAGCGCATCCTACGGACTTGTGGGACCTTTGAAGGTGAAGTCCTTGCTTATCCTGGCACTCAGCTCTGATCGCGTGCTAAGTTCTGTCTGCATAATACTTCTGATCCTCCTGGCAGCCCTATCGCTTTTCCCATCCCTGATGGAGAAGCAGGGACTAGAGCGTCGCTCACGTTAAGGAATCTGCTTCGGATCACGAGTCTAACGGGTTGCACAACCAGGTGTTGACTCTGAAGCCGGCCCTCAATCCCTCACGCCCCGGAAGGTTGTAAAACCAGGTTGTTCCTGAAGAGTGTCACGGAGTTCATGAATTAGAGGAAAATTCTGTACAAGGTGCCTTACCGGAGGCATCGGATAGGCTGGTGGCAAGAGACGAAATCTACAGCAAGTTCCAGAGCGCAAGGCTGAACCAGCGATCGCAGCCTGCCCAAGAGGTGACCCTAGCCCTGCACCATCCACGCGGCTTGGGTAAAGCTGGGCACGGCCACTGGGCTTCTCCTGACCTCAGCAACCTCATTTTCAGGCCGGAGGACATGGCAAGCGAAGTCCGCTGACAGCTCCGGAGTGCTGGGAGAATTAACTAATAAATGATTGGGAAGCGCTCGGCAATGTAAAGTGCTATATAAATGCTTAATAGTAACAACCTCATTGTCAGGCTTCCAGGCCTGCCTCTGAGCCCTGTGGTCCCTGCATAATGATGCTGAACCCTATAAAGTGCTTGACAAATAGTAAATAATTCATGCTCAGGGCACCCCAGGGAAGGGAGAGAGTACTCCTCTTACTTTACAGGAGTTCCCATCCACGGGCGGCTGGGGCTGCTCAGCCGGGAGCCCTTGCCAAGCCAACCTGGAATCTTCTGGGTGGGGCCAGGCTGGGCCCAGCTGCTCAGGGCTGGCAGGAGACCTGTTTCCCCTTGGGCTCTGAGCAGGCATTCGGACCTGAAGGCAGTGGCCTGGAAGAATATAGTTGCCTGCTTGCTGTCAAGGTCGTTGGCCCTTGCGTAGACTGGGGGGGGTCCCAAGGACAGAGAAGGGCAGTCTATAACGAGTGAGGGAGGACGTGGGAGTCAGTCACCCCTTGCAAGGCCCAGGGATTGTCCTCCAAGTCAAGTATTGTGCCAAGTGTGCCAGGCTTACAGCACAGGCCCTTCTCACTCAGGGCTATAGCCTGACCTTGGCCAGGGAGGGAGTCAAGGCCATGGGTCACAGGAGAAGGCAGACACACCCTACTCAGAAAAGCTAATGCACAGTTTCCTGTCTGGGGGTCTGAGAACAGATGGGGTGTCCAGTACAGGGGTGATTAGACCATGAGAAGTAGGGATTAGAACATTCCAGATCCTGGAGTGGGCAGAGGGGAGCTGAACTAAGCAATCCTGGAAACTGGGAGTCTTGATCTCAGACTCAATTCATATAGTCTACTCCTTATAAGATCCAGAAAGATCTAGAACCTGGCCTGAGTTTGGCCTCTTGTTCCCAAGAATGAGGCCCACCATCTTCCCAAAAAGCAAGGAGACACCTACAGGCTGAGTTTCCCTGTGTGTAAAATGCTCTTGCCTGAAAGAGGACCCAAAGGCTCATAAGAGGTACACAGGACGCTGAGCTTCTCCAAAGGGGGGCCCAGCATCAATGGCAGATGCCACCAACCAGCCTCCCTCCTGGCTCACTGGACCTGGCCACGTGGTTCAGTCTCATTCTGGACAATGAAGCAAGAGCAGCCATTGCTGTTGCTCTGCCACCTGCCCCTGTGGAGGACAGGTACTCTGATGTGCCAATGAGTTCCTGAGGCCTGTGTTCACAGGGTCAGCTGAGGCCCCGGCGCTGGCCAGAGCACCCATGCCTCATGTCCCAGGGTCAGCGGAGGTATCTGGCATGGGCAGCAGCCAACAATCCCAAGGCCTCCTCTCATGGTCGTTAACAACCTTGGGGCGGGTGATATTTTTATGGTTTTTTCCTAAAGGGTGCCATGGGAAGGCGGCCAACATCGTGTCTCTCAGCTCATTCTTGTTCTCTCTGTGTCAAATGCACACACACCCACACACACTCTCATGTTCCCTCCCGGGACAGGAGGAGGGAACGGAGGGTCTAAGGAGCTAGCTGGGCTTGGTTGGCTAGTCCTGCTGAGTCTCCTACACCAAGTCCTGTGTGGAACACAAAGATGCATCAGGAACAACTGGGCCTGCTCTCCTGTTGAGCCAGCAGAGGCCAAACAAAGCAGCACCACTGAACAGCATCACTTCAGATCATGTGAACGCCAAGGGGGAACATGGAGTGCACCTGTTCATTGGGGACCACTCCCTGTTCATTTCTGGGCGTGTGTGTGACGAGTGTCTTGCAGGCATGCACTCTAGGAGGTGAACGGGGAAATGAAATTAGAAGATCCGTTAAAAAGCAATAATAATAATAATAATTAAAATCCATGCACAAGCAGGGTCTTCAAAAAGTCTGCGGGAGCGAGGTAAACTGCCCTTTGCACCCCATTTTGCCACAGAGTCCTCCTATGGGTTAGAAGCTGTGCTGAGGGGGTATGGCCAGACTTTTACAGTACAAAGACTGTGGCCTCACTGCATCATCGATGAAGAAAATGAAAGCTCGTCACGAGCACAGAAAGTTGGCAGGAAAAAAACACCCAGCAAAGCACAAAAACAAACCAAATAAAATAAACAAAGAGCCCTAAGCGGAAGAGACGGAGGGAAACACCACAAATAACAGCTGAAACCAACACGGGCAGCAAATGGGGCAGGCAGGAGAGGTCCCGCACCGAGAGTCGGCGAGGGCTGAGCCCTCCTTCTGCTGGCTGCTTCTGGGTTGATGTGCAGCTGGAGGCAGAGGCCGACAGAGGAAAGGAGGGACACACAGATGCATAGAATCCCGAAAACTGAGGTACGACAAAGACAAGCCATTCCAAGCAGTGTACTGCAATCTCACCTTGAAATCAGCTCCGACAAGTTCAAGTGGACAGGTACCACTGATCTATGTCAGAGTAGAGGGGAAAAGCAAACAATTAAAATTGGCTTTAGAAAATTAGTTAGAAAACCTGGATGGGAAAAAATAATTTATTGCCCGGAAATAGTTTTCTTAATTCTTCGAAATGATTTTTTTTTAAAGATTTATTTATTTTTATTGCAAAGTCAGATACACAGAGAGGAGGAGAGACAGAGAGGAAGATCTTTGGTCCGTTGATTCACTCCCCAAGTGGCCGCAATGGTTGGAGCTATGCCAATCCAGGAACCGGCGGCCTCTTCTGGTCTCACATGTGGGTGCAGGGTCCCAAGGCTTTGGGCCGTCCTTGACTGCTTTCCCAGGCCACAAGCAAGGAGCCGGATGGGAAGTGGGGCCACCAGGATTAGAACCACCACTCATATGAAATTACAGCGCGTTCAAGGCAAGGACTTTAGCCACTAGGCTACCACGCTAGGCACTGAAATGATTTATTTTTTATTTTTTTATTTGAGGCCCTGAAATGATTTTTTGCCAGCCCCCAGGGTCAACAAAGTAAACCACATTTCAAAACTTGACCACCACAGCCTAGGAAGTCCCTGAGGGTCTATTTCAAGTTCAAGAGTGAATGTGAAAGCAAAGAACCAGAGCCATCTTCCTGCTCATGCCACCCGCAAAGCAACGGAAGATGGGCTGTCTGCTGGGAGTCACATTCGGCTGGCACCATCTCCAAATTCTGCACCGCTTTGAAACAAAGGGAGCCACTGTTTCCTTACACCCTGGGCTCGGCACATTGGGGAGCCGATCCTGGTGGGAATCCTAGCTGTTAGATGCTGTGGCGCACTCGTATTAACCTGAAGACTTGCTACCCCAGCATCCCATGCAGGAGCATTGAGTCAAATCCAGACAGCTCTGCTTCCCATCCAGCTCCCTGCTGACGTGCCTGGGAAAGCAGTGGGCCCCTGGCACTCATGTGGGGGACCCTGAGGGTATTTTCAGGCCCTGGTTTTAGCATGGCCCAGTCCTGCCCATTGGGACCATGTGAAGAGTAAACACAGCAAATGGAAGAGTCTCTCTCTCTCTCTCTCTCTCTCTCTCTCTCTCTTCTTCTCTATCACTCTGGTTTTCATAACAAATTTTTAAAAAATCCTAGGGATTTTTTTTTTTCCCTTTCTGTCTCTCCTTCTCTCTGTAAGTCTGTGTTTCCAATATAAATAGATAAATAAATAAATTTTTAAAATCCAGTAATATACCCATGAGATGGATCATCCAATCACAACATTAACATACATTTGACGAGACTGGATGCAAAGATTACTTTCCTATGAATCTAAAATTTAACTGACAGATTCCAGAATAATAAAAGACAATTTTCTTAAAGATTTTTTTAAATTTAAAAGGCAGAGGAGAGAGGAAAATCTTGTATCCGTTGATTTACCCCCCAACTGGCCACAAAGGCCAGAGCTGCACCAATCCGAAGCCAGGAGCCAGGAGTGTCTTCCAAGTCTCCCACATGGGTGCAGGGTCCCAAGGCTTTGGGTCATCCCTGACTGCTTTCCCAGGCTACAAGCAGGGAGCTGGATGAGAAGCGGGGCTGCCGGGATTAGAACCAGTGCCCATATGTGATCCCAGTACATGCAAGGCGAGGACTTTAGCAGCTAGGCCACCATGCTGGGCCCAATAAAAGACAATTTTAAGCACAAATAACACTTAGCTCATTAATATACAGCTTCATTATGTTTGAAATGAGGTGTGAGTGAGGAGAGCCACCATCTACAGTCCTGGGGAGCATGCACTGGGGGTCCTGCTGGGGCAGGGAAGTGTGTGGAGGGGAACGTGGGGAGATACCGGCAGAGCAGGCACAATGTCATGCTATTTACAGGCAAAATGATTCGAAGCCAAAAAGCCTCCAGCAGATCCATCAAAAGCTGTTTAAATCAACAAGATTGCTGAGTGCAAGAGAAATAAACATAAATCAAAAATATTGCTAAACACCAGCAGTAATAGCTAAAACGGCATCCTCACAGACTGTTCATTGATAAAGATCTATTTTTAATTTTTATTTAAAAGGCAGAGTTGCAGAGAGAAGGCAAGATGGAGAAACATCTTCCACCCACTAGTTGACTCCCCGCATGGTTACAAAGATTCAGAGCTGAGCCGATCCGAAGCAAGGAGCCATGACCTTCCTCGGGTTTTCCTCGTGGGTGCAGGGACCCAAGGACCTGAGTCCTCCTCCTCCTCTGCTTTTCCGGACCTTAAGCAGGAATCTGGGAAGTGCAAGTGGAGCAACTAGGATATGAAATGGCATCGGTATGCGATGTCAGCGCCACAGGCTGAGGCTTAGCCTACTATGCTGTGGCTTCAGCCCCAACTTCTCCGTAGATTTTTAAAGCACACAGCCACCACCAGAAACAACTACTACTGTCCACATGTGCCATCAACGTGAAAAAGTCACCGAAGTTTTCTGAAATACACCCAGTTGCACTGCAAAGGGAAAAAAGGCCATTGCATGGCTGTCAGCGATTTCCATCAATGGGCACGAATGAATGGGTGCCCTTTGCTCTGCAATTGATTCATGCAATACTATCCGTTGGCCAATGAAATTTTTTTTTAAATGAAACAGTGTTCACAAGGTAATTCTAAACTTTAGAAAATAAACAAGCGCAAGAGACTGGAAGCACTCTGTCTTAAAAGCAGAGGCGATTACCCTGCCAAACATGAAAGCACGCCCACAAGTTCCAAGAATGAAGTATTTTATTGGCAGAAGAATTTGCACATAGATCAATGGAACAGACTAAATAGATGCAGAAAGAAACCTCAGCTGCACAAAGAGCCCAGATTCACCGTCAGATGACACTTTTATTTGTAAAGGGAGATTTAGGAAAAAGTACACCTACACTATGCCTGCCTGGTATTGGCATGCCACATTTGAAAATACAAGGCCGGGACCAGCAGGAAAGGCGTCATTTCAACAAACACAAAGAAGGTTTTGTTTTTTTTTTTTTTTATCATTTCAAGAACTCTTACCAACATAAAAAAGACTCAAGACACTAGAGCTGGTACTGTGACCTAATGGATGAATCTGCCCCCTGGGACACCAAGCATCCCCTATGGACATGGGTCCAAATGCAGGCTGCTCCACATCCCATTCAGCCCCCTGCTAATGTGCCTGGGAACACAGCAGGAGATGGCCCACATTCTTGGGTTCCTGCACCCAGGTGGGAGTCCTAAGAAGAAGTTCCTGGCTCTTGACTTTAGCTTCACCCAAGCCCAGCCACTGAAGCCATTTGGGGAGTGAACCAGTGGATGAAAAACATCTCTCTCTCTCTCTGCCTCTCTCTTTCCCTGTGATGCTGTCATTCCAATCAATAAACATTGAAAAATGTTTTTCAAGAATCAAGACGCCAATAAAATGGCACGCTAAATGTGATGGCAAATGGCCAATAGGCAGCAACATAGAAGAAAGGGTCCCGCTGCACTGGTAGTCGACGGGATAGGAATTGAAAGACCGGGGTGCTGCCTCGCGCATAGGGAACCTGTAGCGGAGAAGAGAAAGCACTTGACATTGACTTTTAACCGTGAGACAGTTCAGCGCAGCTCTGGCGGTTGCGTAAATTGGGGAAAACACCTGCAAGCAATGGGACACTGCATTAGGAGCCTAACTAGCACGTCTCTGGGGGCAAACATCTGACCCGGAGGCTGACACCGGGTAAGACATCCGCACCAGTGTCTGTGTTTGATTCCTGGCTTCAGTTCCCGCGTCCAGAATCCTGCCAACACAGACCCTGTGAGGAAGCGGGGGATGGCTCAAGCTCAAGCTGGGGTCCCTGCCTTTCACGAAGGACATCCGCAAGGAGTTTCTGGTTCCTGGCTTCAGCCTGGCCCAGCCTTCATTGGTCTTGGCATTCGGAGGAGTAAAAGAGTGGGTGGATGAGAAATCTCTCTCCAGCTCGCTCTGCCATTGCACCTTTCAAATAAAGCTTTTTAGAAATCATAGCAGTGCTGGTGGCCAACACGATCGCATATCAGGATAATCCTCTGCCTACAGTGCTGGCATCCCCTGCAGGTGCTGGCTCAAGTCCTGGCTGCTCCGTTTCCAATCCAGCTCCCTGATGCCAGCCTGGAAAGGCAGCCCGGGATGAGCAGGGTACTCGGAGCCCTGCAGCTATGTGAGAGATCCAGAAGAAGCCCCTTGCTCCCAGCTTCAGTCAGCCCAGCCCTAGGCATGACGACCATTTAGGGAGTAAACCAGCAGATGGAAGATCTCTCGCTGTCTCTCCCTCTCTCTCTCTCTCCATTGCTTCTCCAATTAAAATAAATAAATCTCGGGGGAAAAAATCAGAGTAGTGTTGAAACATGTGAGTGCAGAAACAATCAACACAGAATTATTTTTTAGCCCCCAAATAGTTTTCAAAAGATTTCTTTCTTTTCATTGGAAAGGCAGATTTACAGAGGAGAGACAGACAAGGCTCTTCTGCCCATTGCTTCACTCCCCAAGTGGTCACAAGAGCTGGAGCTGAGCCAATCAGAAGCCAAAGCTTCTTCCGGGTCTCCCACATGGGTGCAAGGTCCCAAGGCCCTGGGTCATCCTCCTCTGCTTTCCCAGGCCACAAGCAGGGAGCTGACCAGTAGCAGAGCATCCAGGAGATGAACCATCACCCATATGGGATGCCACACTTGAAGGTGGAAGATCAGCCAGTGGAGCCATTGCGTCAGCCCCTAGCCCCCAAATATTGTATTATTTTTTAAAGATTTATTTATTTTTATTGCAAAATCAGAAATACGGAGAAGGGGAAAGAGGAGCAGAGAGAGAGAGAAAGATCTTCTGTCTGGTGATTCACTCTCCAAGTGGTCACAATGGCCGGTGCTGAGCTGATCTGAAGCCAGGAGCCAGGAGCCTCTTCAAGTCTCCCATGCAGGTGCAGGGTCCCAAGGCTTTGAGCCATATTTGACTGCTTTCCCAGGCCACAAGCAAGGAGCTGAATGGGAAGTGGGGCTGCCGGGATTAGAACCAGCATCCATATGGGATCCCAGCACATGCAAGGCAAGGATTTTAACATCTAGGCTACTGTGCCGGGCCCCAAATATTGTACTTTTCATGACTTAAAAATGTTTTTCACAGCGGTTGTTTAGACACCTTTTGTTGAGACCATTGAGATTTATTCAAGTCCAAGATCTTGCACAGAGAGACTCGCGTACCCTTCTCCTGTACTCCTGTACCCAGTTGGTCATACGTAAGACACCTAATATAGCTGTATTAAAGTCTCAGGAGCAGGAAGTGGACAAGGATGCAACGTTCCTGCTATCTGGATTTCTCCTGCTTTACTGTTAGGTGTGGTGTATCTGTGATTCAGCACCACTTTCTATGTATTAGATTGGGGGATCACCACAGCAAAGATACCCCCAAGGGTCCTTTGTGTGTGTGTGTGTAGTTCTAAATGTTTTTTTTTTTTTTCTTGAAAGAGTTACAGAGAGAAAGGCAAGGGGCCAGCAGGGGGTGGGGGAATAGGGAGAGAGAGAGCTTCCATCCTTGATTCAATCCCCAAATGGCCACAACAGCCAGAGCTGGGCTCTTCTGAAGCTGGGAGCCAGGAGCTCCTTCTGGGTCTTCCAAGGCCTTAGACCTTCTTCCACTGTGTCCTCAGGCCTTTAGCAGGGAGCTGGATCAGTAGTGGAACAGTGGGGACACAAACTGGGATCCACAGAGGACGCCAGCACTGGGGAGTGCCCTTAATGTCCTGGAGATCACACTTCCCTGAGCGGCAGGAGCCATGGCTGACCCTCCAGTCCCATACACGTGTTTGCTGGCACCCTCTGGTACCTGTGGGTGAACAGGTTTAAGCTTGAAGTGGAAGAGAAGAGAGATTTAAATACATCCTCCAGCTGACTGCCTTCAGCTACAGGAGGAATTAGCCACCATGAATTACGACGGTGATAACTGCCTAATACATAACACGGACCATGTAGACAAAGTGTGCAATTAAATGATGACAATTTTCATAAACTCTTAAGACATCAGCCCAGGATATGGAGCAGGGTCAATCGCTCAGTCAGATCAGGCCTGCCCTCACTGCGCTTGCCCACGGCCCAGGCCCTTGACCTTGCTGGGCCTGCAGCCTCATCAGCAGAACCAGGGACTTGAGCGAGACGTTGGCCAGAGCCTTAGGGCTCGTGGATCTCATTGCTCCACATGCTGGTGGAAACGGGGTGTGAGGATCATCTTGGCCAACCCAGGACAGTCTTCCTCACACTGTGAGCCTTGCAGATACACAGTGCTTTGCCTACTCTGTTTGGAACAAGCTCCTGATGGCCAAGGAATGTAGCAGCTCATCCTGACTCTTTCCAGGGCCTAACTCATGGGTGACTAAGAATAAACAGACATGACTGTGGCTGGAGGCGACCGGCTGTATTCCCTGTACCTGCAGGCACTGGTCCCCAGGGAGCTGAGGAGAGCACAACATTGGCACAGCTGTCACCTGTTCACGGTAGCTGGAAAGGGCTGGATTTGAATACAAGACACACATGTTAAAGATGTACCTATTTGGGCCTGGCGCGGTGGCGCAAGTGGTTAAGGTCCTTGCCTTGAACGCCCGGGATCCCATATGGGCACCGGTTCTAATCCTGGCAGCCCTGCTTCCCTTCCAGCTCCCTGCCTGTAGCCCGGGAAAGCAGTCGAGGACGGCCCAAACCTTTGGGACCCTGCACCCGCGTGGGAGACCTGGAAGAGGCTCCTGGCTTCGGATCGGCATAGCATCAGCCGTTGCGCTCACTTGGGGAATGAATCATCGGACGCAAGATCGTTCTTCTCTGTCTCTCCTGTCTGTATATCTGCCTTTCCAATAAAAAAAATAATAAAAATAAATTTAAAAAAAAAGATGTATTTATTCATTTGAAAATCAGACAGAGAGAGAGAGAGATCTTCCATCTGTTGGTTCACTCCCCTGATGGCTGCAATGGCTAGCGCTAAGCTGGTCCAAAGCCAAGAGCCAGGGCCCCAAGCACTTGGGCCATCCTCTGCTGCTTTCACGGTCACACTAGCAGGGAACTGGATCGGAAATGGAGCCAACGCTCATGTGGGATGCTGGTGCCACAGATAGCGGCTTTACTCACACTGAAGAGGTAAGCCTGTTTTCCTCCTGTGTCTGATGATCAGATTTACTTGTTTGTTTTGCTTTTGCCTAAAATGAAGGGCTGGGCTGGTGTCATCAGGCTCTTGGCTAAAGCTGCCAAACCATTGTGTGAACTCAAGAGTCTTCCCTGTGTTCAGGTGTCAGGACCAGCCCAGTCCCTCCCTTGAAAATAATGACAGTTGTCCACCCCAATGATGGCCTGGGTTGCCATTCAGGGAAGGGACTTGATAGAGAGAAAGCCCAGCCATCTTCTTTGAAAAGTGAGTGTAACCTTCTCTGGGTACCAGACAGCTACCGCAGATGCTTCTCCTCCTCCTGCCCCACCTCCGTCGTTGACTGGACCTTGACAAGGTCTGAGATCCTGGGAGCTGGAGCCTGCCTTCCAGTTCCAGCTGCACTTCTCATGTCATACTCCTGAGTTGCGCTGTTTCCTCCATGTGAAATGGGAACACGCTAGGGACATGAACCAAGGCCCACCACAATCCCACTGCAGGCTGGGAGCTGTGCTGGTGTCCGGGGAGATGACGTGGAACCTGTGATAAGATGGGAGCTGTGCTGGTGTCCAGGGAGATGACGTGGAACCCGTGATGTGGCTCCTGTGATGAGATGCCCAGAGGTTCGAGAAGGAGAACTTGCTAGCAAACCACATTGGCAAGGAACCTCTTGCTGTCATTCTCTTTGGAAGACTCACCCGTCAGTAATCACCTGGTCTGAGCATCTGTCCTCCCAAGCAAGTTTATGTCCAATAGCTGACCAAAACCAGAAGATAGAAGAATTGTCCATCTTGACATGATGGTGCAGCCGAGGCTTGCAACACCAGCATCCTGTAGAGGAGCCCTGGTTTGAGTCCCAGCTGCTCTGCTTTCAATCCCACACCCCGTTAATGTGCCTGGGAAAGCGTTTGGAGACAGTCCAGATGCATGGGAGACCCAGATCCAGGTTCCTGACTTCCTGCTGGTTCAGCCCAGGTGATTTCAGCCATTTGGGGAGTGAATCAATGGATAGAAGACCTCTTTCTCTCAGCCTTTCACACAAATAAAACAGATCTTTAAAAGGGCAAGAATGACCATCTCCACGTACCCCAGGACACCTCTGTAGGGCCACACTAGCCTTCAACAGCCCCATCCCCAATGGGTAGAATCATACCTTCCTATTCTCATGCCATTCCTGCTCCAACCCCTCCCTGTCTTGAGGCTGGGTCTTGGTATCCTCCAGAATCAACAAGCCACCTGCTAATCTCTACCTCAGTCCTGGCTTCCCGGGAAAACTCAGCCCAGAACCCAACAGCCTTTCCACTCCCAACCCGCTGCCTGACCGAAGAGAGAACAAGTGAAGGCATGGAAAGGAATAGATTAACTCACATGTGCTCTGGGGCATGGTGTTTCTGGATGCTGTGTCAGGAGGGGAGGGAGAGTTGCTCCACAGCTTTCGTGTCTAGAGTAAGTTGAGAGGCCTGCAAAAAAAAAAATCTCTGTGCAGGCCCAACATGATTGCTCAGTGGCTAAATCCTCCCCTTGCATGAAACTAAGATCCTGTAAGGGCACCAGTTCATGTCCCAGCTGCTCCATTTCCCATCCAGCCCCTTGCTTGTGGCCTCAGAAAGCAGTAGAGGATGGACCAAAGCCTTAAGACCTTGCAGCCATGTGGGAGACCAGAAGTGGTTGCAGCCACTTGGGGAGTGAACCAGTGCACAGATCTCTCGTCTCTCGTTCTTTCTGTAAATCTGCCATTCCAATGAAAAAGAAAGAAATCTTAAAAAGAAAGAAGACTTGCCCACTGCTCTTCCCTCTCCACCTCTCCTTGACAGTCTACAAGGGGTGTTCAATCCAGACAGAGAGAGGGCTGGAGGGGAACACAGGTCCCCAAAGACAACCTCCTGGCTCACATCTGCCACGCACACACCTGCTATCAGTGTGAGCTCCACTCCAGAGGCCGGGGCAGAGGGGACAGAGCTGCCATGTGACCCCTGCCTCCCCAGGCCTCGCTGACAACTGTCCAAGTCCCCTTGCTGTCACCAACTCTCTTGCAGCAGCAGAACGCTCAGCTCCAAGCCACTAATGAACTGCTTCTAGCCCCAGGTTTAATTAGTTCTCATTGCAATATTAATGATCCCAACAAACCATTTCAACTTTCCTGTGGCACAGCTGGAATTCTTTTATTTGGCGTCCGGTCCCTTTATAAGAAAATCCCGCACGCACCCTCCTCCCCACTCGCCCCACAAGAGGGAATAAGACCACATGCTTACTTTGCTTAGTGCTTTGGCCAGCCCAGGGACAGAAGCTTTAATGATTTTGAAGCTGGGGGCACTAAACACATCACATCGAAGAGAACTCCAGGATTTTAATTACAGTGACTAATATACATACCCATCCTTAAATCTCCAAGGTGCCATCGGGTCACAGGCATGGACATTACTGTGAAGCTGCAAATTGGCACAAGGTATGCTATTCGTCAGTGCTAGGCCTTCGGACCCGGAGCTATCACCCAGGATCCAGAATTCAATGCTTGGGCACCTCGGACAGTGAAGCCAAAGGCAGGGCTGTTTTCATTCGTGACGATGAACGCTGGGGAGCCACAGCTCTCGGGCCAGGTCTGTCTGTGCTGAAGGAGGTTCAGCCATGTGGCAGAGCCGTGAGGCACTTCCTGGGTGGATTCCACCTGCTTGTGCTCAAGGGAAGACAGAAGCAACGGCAAAGTCACATGGGACGGACCCAGACTACACCTGCTTCCAGAATTCTCCACTCTGGCCTCTTGGCAAGGGATCCAGGTTTACTGGAAGAATCTTGGTCACAGAACAAAGGGCAGCTGCTGGCTGATGCCTACTAGGAACTGAGTTTGGGTCCCTAAGGGATCCATCCGCACCTCCCCTCCAGCAGCCTGGGCTCACAGCCCAGGGATACACCGTGAACTAGAGCTCCAAAGCAGCAGCCCACAGTGGCCACACAGTCCTCAGAGTCCAAGTTCACAGTGGGCAGGTCCTGCCAGCTACCAGGAAAGGGCATCAGGAATGGGGAGTGGAGGGGGTGGGCAACCTGGCCACTCAGGTAGGGACAAGGAAAGGAGCCCATCATGGAAGGTCGCACAAAGGAGGAGAGAAAAATCCCTGCAAAGTTGGCTAAGGAAGAAGGAACTTGCACTTGCTGTTCACAGCACGTTCAGAAACACAGGCATGGTTTCGTTAGTGAGAAATCCATGCCCCCCAGTCATCTAACCGATGTCCCCATCTCTGGCATGGCTGGACCGTGTTGGTTAAGACACATCCCTTTCCTGCTCACGATCGATTGAGACCCACCGGTGACAGCACCAGAGGACTCTGGGCCCCACTGGGTCACTACCCAGGTCTTCGAAAGTGTTTGAGCGCTCTTGGTGAGTTCCCAATAGCAAGGGAGAGAGCAGAAAAGGGTGAGTGGGCTTATGCACAACTATACCTATGAAATATTGATGAGTATGAGTCAATGTCATGGTGAAGCCGGTTTAGTTGCCACCTGCAGTGCTGGCATCCCACAGAATCACCAGTTTAAGTCCCAGTTGTTCTGATCCAGCTCCCTGTTAAGCTGCATGGGAAAGCAGCAGCAGCAGATGACCCAGGTCCCACGTAGGAGAACCGGTTGGAATTCCAGGCTCCTGGCTCTGGTCTGGTCCAGTCCCAGGCATTACTGCCTTCCAGAGTAGAAACCAGTGAATGGAAAATCTTTCTCCTTCCCTCCCTCTCTCTGTAACTCTGCCTTCCAAATAAATCAATACATCTTGAAAACAATGGATGTGTGCTGGAGATCTCAATGGCACTCATCTCTCCATCCATTTGCTCATCTATCTCTGCATCCATCCATCCATCCAGCTCCATCCATCCACCATCCCCCTCCTCCCTTCTACCCATACATCTATGCATCCATTCACCCACATATCCATCCGCTCGCCTGTACATTGGCCCATCCATTTATCAATCCATCCATCCATCTTCCCTCCTTTCTTCCTTCTACCCATAAACCTACACATCCACCCACCAATCTCTCCATTTTTTCACCCATGCACCCATCCATCTCCATCTTTCCCCCTTACTTCCTTCTCTCATACATCTATCCAGCCACTGACCCATCCACCCATCCATCTCATCCACCCATTCCTTTATTTGCCAGGCCTTTGCTGCACTCTTGGAGTGCCCACAGCACTAGGCCTAGGCAGTCACTGATGCCAATGGCATATCTTATCCTTGAGCAGTTCAGTCTCTTAAAGGATGGGGCTGCCACATGCAGTGCCCTGACCAGGGGATGCCCTTCCTTGTCCTCCCAGCGCACACACCCAGCTCTCCCAGAGGCTCTGCCATACATTTCTGGCATGCAAGGTGAACAGAACAAATAAACACAGAAAGCCCCGGGAGGGGGCACTGCCAGCAGGAAGGAGAGCAAGGGGTGGATCTCCTGGGGCAGAGGAGCAAGAACGTGCAAGCTAGACTTGGTCAAGAGGTGGGCAGGTTCCAGCTTGCTTGTACCAAGCTCAAGGCAGTCACTGCTGAAGCTCCTGCTATATGCTGGCCACCACACCGGGCCCTGGAATCACAGCCGAACTGTGGAGATGGGGAATACAATGGCCTGGTTCTCTCAAAGGCCCACCCAGCCCAAGCAGGTCACCTGTGTGCTTCCCCTCCCCCAACCAAAGCTCCAGGCTCCAGGTCCCATACCCAGGTCATGCGCACACTCAGCAGAGATCGGGATCGGGCGACAGCTGACCAAGCTGCATGAGTGTCATTGTGGCCCATGACCAAGCTACAAATAACGGCATGTCACCAAGGCAGCGAGGTTGACGACTGTCTGTGTGTGAGCCCGCCCACTCCAGCTGCCTTGCCTAGCTCCACCCAATCCATGGACAAGCCACCGATCTAGCTAATGGCTGGGCAGCTGACCCTCAAGCTGGATGAGGGGACACACAGCCTGGACCACTTGTTCCCCATGAAAGAGTCGCCTTCAGACTCAGTGTGGCCAGGAGAGGAAGGATGGCAGTGCCCTGGGCAGTGGAGGAGCTGCTGGGCCTCCTGTCGCTCCCTCCCTCTGCTGCACCCATCCTGTTCCCTCAGGCCGTCTGGTCAGATCCACCTGCCAACAGCCATCTCAATAAACTTCATTCATGGCCAAGTTGCAATAGGCTCCCCACCCCATGGGGTTAGGGGGTGGGGAAGTGTCTACCTCAATCCCTGGGACCTGAGGAATAGGACCTTATTTGGATAATAACAATAACAACAACAACAACAACAACAATAATAATAATACGGATCTTCCCAGAGTACCCTGAATCCAAGGACAGGTGTCCTTCTAAAAGGGAATGGCAGAGGGATGGCTGGGACAGACCAGGGAATGAGGGATCTTGTGACCTTGGGGACAGAGGCTGATGTGGCCGGGGGAGGAAATAAGCGGGCTCCTCCCCCAGTCCCTTCAGAAATATTGGGTGTGGGGAGTTGCTGCTGACACCTTGACCCTGCACTGTGGCCTCTGGCACAGCGTACCGACAGCGCAGAACCCAGTGTGTAGCACCCACAGGGGCACAACCAGGTGCCCTGATGTGAGGCCGGCAGTTGCTATTTGCAGCAGAATGCGTGATCTCATGCCTCAGGCCCACAAGCCAGGCCAGGCGGGTCCTGCTCTGCCCTTGGCCGGAAAGGGAATCCTGAGCTTGCATCTGCCGTGTGGGTGTGGAGCGTTGGGCAGGAGCAAGATGAGAAATGGGCCTATTTATAAACGGACGGAGCCAGAGGGCAGGACCCTCCTCCCTCCCCCCCGCCGGGGTCAGACGAGGGCTCAGCCAAGGTCAGAAGCCAGGAGGAGGAGAGGAAAGTGGGGGTGGAGCAGGAGTGTGCCGCCAACCGAGGGCCTCTGTCTGAGCCTGCTGGCTATGGCCATGTGGACAACGGCCCTTCCTGAACAGGAATGTCCAGCTGATTTCCAAATCGGATCTGGTGTCCCGGGCGGGCGGGCGGAGGGCAGGCCCGGTTGAGTGGGAGCAGGTTCCTTCCCACTGCCTCACTGCTGCTCCCAGTTAGGAGGGCAGAATGCTCCAGGGCACAGCGGGCACCCCCCATGCAGCAGCCCATGGTCCACCTGCCATCTCCACCCTCCCACCCCCCCCCCCCCGTTACCCCCGGCTGCAGGGTGTCCAGGGTGCAGGAGGCTGTGCACACTGCCAGAGATGTGGGTGGGCAGGACCCGTGTGGGAACAGCTGCCCCAGAGGAAATCACGGCAGCCAGGCTTCCCTCTGTGGCTCCTTCCCACGGGTCTGGCAGAGCACAGGGGCCTGGAGCCGCCAGCCAGCCCTGGCCCAGACACCTGGGAGGTACCCTTGGGTCATTTGCAAAAGGTGCCAGCCTCTGAGTTCTATTGCACCTGCAAGCACTTGTCCACTGCTAGAGCCCTAACAGAATGGAGATCAAGTTCAAGAGGGACCAGCTCAAACCCTAGCTCCTTTCTGAGCTGTGTGGTCCGATAAAAATCACCCAAGCTGTCAGAACTCCTTTCCTGTCTGTAAGATGCAAATAACAGGGCCTTAAGGCCAAGCTGCACAAGAGGTTAGACAACACTGGGGAGGACATGGCGTGATGGCTTAGTGGGTAAATCCTTGTTTGCATCTACTGGGATCCCAAACGGGCACCAGTTCTAATCCTGGCAGCTCCACTTCCCATCCAGCTCCCTGCTTGTGGCCTGAGAAAGCAGTTGAGGATGACCCAAAGCCTTGGGACCCTACACCCGTATGGGAGACCTGGAAGAAGCTCCTGTTTCCTGGCCTCAGGTTGGCTTGCCCATGCCCATTGCATCCGTTTAAGGGAGTAGACATAAGACCCTTCTTTCTGTAGACCTGCCTTTGCAATGAAAATAAGTAAATCATAAAAGAAGGAAGGAAGGAAGGAAGGAAGGAAGGAAGGAAGGAAGGAAGGAAGGAAGGAAGGAAGGAAGGAAGGAAGGAAGGAAAAAAAGAAAGGGAAAGAGCAAAGTATGGAGAAAATACAGTTTCTTCTTCTTTCCAATACATGTATTATAGTCGGGCCAGTGTCATGGCAGAGTGGGCTAATCCTCTACCTGAGGCACCAGCATCCCATATAGGTGCTGGTCCTTGTCCTGGCTGCTCTACTTCCAATCCAGCTCCCTGCCTGTAGCCTGGGAAAGCAACGGAAGATGACTCAAATCATCCACGTGGGAGACTCAGAGAAGAATCTGGCTCCTGGCTTTGGATTGGCTCAGCTCTGGTCATTATGGCATTTGGGGAAAGGAACCAGTAAATGGAAGATCTCTCTCTATTTCTCTCTCTCACTCGCTCACTTGCTCACTCACTCTGTGTGAGTGTGTGTGTGTGTGTGTCCTCTCTGAAACTCTTCCTTTCAAGCAAAAACAAAATAAATTAAATAAATTTAAAAAAAAAAAACTAAAAGGACCATAATGACAGCCAAGTCTCAGGGTGACTATAGGGTGATGGCAGGTCACCAGTACCTGCCGTGGTCAGACGCTCAGTTAGTGGCAGGCTTCTGCTCCTCCTGCCACTCCTGCCCCAGCCCTGCACAGACGCAGCAACACAGCTCAGGTCCTAGAGACCCGAGTCCCTGGCCGCTGCATTGGCCGGAGGACCTCACCCCCGGGAGGAGGGGGAGGGCAGCAGGTGCCAGCTCGGCCTCTCCAAGATCTACGGCAAGGGACAGTGCTTCTCTTCCTCAGGCTGTCCCACTGAGCAGTGCTGAACCTGGTCCTCCTCCTGAGCCCCTAGCACTCACATGCACACTCAAACACACAAGTAAGCACGCATATGTATGCACACACGTATGCGTTTGTACAACACACTGGCCTTCCTGATTCTCTGGAGTTTGCAGGTGTGAGTCCAGCCTCTCGGCCTCTGCCCGCAAGCCCTGTGGAGTCTCTCTGAGGGCCCCTCCCTGCTGCTTCCAGTCAGTCCCGCACCCCCACACCATTCCCACAGCCTCTAAGGGCTGCCATGGACTCTGCTCCGGCCCCGCTCCGGGGAGTGTCCTAGGCACCCAGCAAGACACCCTGAGCTATAGAGGCCCTTGCTGGGCTGCACATTGATACCCACCCCAACATGGTTGGGTCTGTCGTGCAAGCCACACACTGCAGGAACAGACCCAACCCTGTGAGAGTCCAAGACTACCACTACGGGGCTGAATGAGAGACAGGCACCTGCTCCAGCACCTGCTGCCCCAGCATCCTGAGCCCACAGCTCACCCTTCCTGTGCCCAGCACTGACAGACTGCAGGCTCCACGCCCAATACTCACACGCACACACGCATGCACCCAAGCACATGTGTGTGTACATGTATACTCAGGTGATTCCACACACTCCCATATGCACACTCACACTCAGCCCTGCTCACACACACACTCCTCTGTGTGCACACAAACGGACACCCACACGAAATGCATTCACTCTGGGGCTGACGTAATGGTTCAATAGCTCATCACCACCTATTGGCATCCCAGCAGGCCCAGTTTGTGTTCCGGCTGCTCCGCTTCTGATCCAGCTCTCTGCTTATGGCCTGAGAAAGCAGCAGAGGATTGTCCAAATCCTTGGGCCCCTGCATCCATGTTGTAGACTCAGAAGAAGCTCCTGGCTTCAAATGGATTCAGTCCCAGCCATAGTGCACCCATAGTGGCCGTTTGAGGAGTAAACTAATGGATGGAAGACACCCCTCTCCTAAATCTAGCTTTCAAGTAAAAAAAAACAAAATTAAATAATGCATTCATTCACATACTACCTCACACGTATGCACACTTCCACATGTCTCCACTATGGGTAGGGAAGGCACAGGGAGGCCCTGCCACCTGAGTGCCCAAGCTGGGAAGAGCAAGATGCTCCACCTGTGTGCTGGAGGCCTGCCGAGCTCCCTACCACACATGTAGTGTATCACTCAGCTGAACCCTTTCTGCAACTAGGCTTGTGCAAGGGCTCCTGGAAAACACTGGGCAAACCAAGCCCCATGTGGTTTCAGTGCTGGAGATGGCCTGGCCTGCCCTACCCGCCAGAGCCCAGGCCCAGGAGGGAGCAGCCCCAGGTCAGCCTGAGGTCCCTGAGGCTCTCATGATCCTGCCAGTCAGCAGTGCCATGCACTCCGCCATCACCTGTGCTCACCTGCATCCCTCCATCACTTTTGCACAACTGCACTCCTTCATCACCTGTGCACACCTGCATCCTTCCATCACTTGTGCACACCTGCACCCCGCCATCATCTGTGCTCACCTGCATCCCTCCATCACTTGTGCACACCTGCTCTGCTTTATCACCTGTACTCCTCAATATCCATGCACACAGGTCCTTTAATGCCATTGACTAGAAGCCAAACCCCCAGGGCCCAGAACCCAGGCCCTGACAGCAAGGGGTGTCCACAGTGTTAAATGGGATGAATCAGCTGGCCAAAACCCCTCGGGTCATCCCTGGGAAATCCCACCAACTGTTCATTGGCCCTGTAGGACAGTGGCCAGGGAAACATAGCCTTTGGCAAGGAAACTCTTGGGTTGCACCATAGCTGTGGGCCTTCTGGAAGTTCCCAGCGTCCCTGACCCCTGGACAAGGCCAGGAGCTTGGGGAAGGAGCTGGGGACCACAGGACTTGGTGAGCATCGGGCAGCTCTGGGCAGGCTCTCCATGGTCAGTAAGTGAGGAAAGTCTAGAAATAGGCACAGCAGGACTGGGAGCGGAGATTGGGGTCCCCATCAAACCATGGACACCTGGGGCTTAGGGAGGTAGCAGGGAGCCCAGGGGGCTCATAGCTGTTAGAGAAGGAATGTCAGTGTGCCCACAGATTCAAGATCAAATCCAGGGCTTTTCCAGCAAGGTAAGAGACAGGTGGCCAAGCAGGCTCCACTTCTGCTGGTGGGAAAAACCTGCCAGTGAAGTCCACAGGGCCAGCATCCAAGGTAGCCAGACCTGGGAGAGAGAGATAGGAGAGAGCCAGGATCCTTCTCCAGGGAGTTTGCTGAAACCAAAGTGTGCGTGTGTGTGTGTGTGGCGGGGGGGGGGGGGGGGGGACGGGGGGAGGGGGCGGAACAACCCCCAGGTATAGGTGCATTAACTATGCTCAGACAAATTGCATACTCTTGGGTCAACTCCTGGAGCAGGTCCCACTTCTTAAAGTATCCTGCTACCCTGCCTGTTTCGAACTCCATAGTGCACCCCAAAACATTGCAGCCCTGTCCTAGTCCCCAGAGCCTGTGAGTGGGAAAGGATTATTTGCAGGTGAGATGACATTAAGAGTTTTGGAATGAGCAGGTTGTACATAGATTCCTTCAGCCAGGGGACAGTGGATCTTTAAAAAGCCAGAGAGAGAGAGAGAGAGAGAGAGAGAGAGAGAAGGCCCTGTAAAGATCAGACAGAATTCAGAGTGAGGAGACCATAAGCCAAGGAATGCTGGGACACCTGTGGACTTCTGGCAATGTAAGGGGTAATGTTGTTATTATGATGTCATGTTGGAAAACAGAGCATCGGACTGTAAAACTGTCCACAAACCTGGAGGGGTCAGTGTTGTGGCTCAGTGAGTTAAGCCACCACGTACAACACCAGCATCCTATATATCAGAGTGCTTCTCGGAAAAGGCACCTGTGGATGCAATGGGAGCTGGATGCTGTTTGCGACCCCAGGCCCAGCCCTGGCTGTTGCAGCCATTTGGGAATAAAACCAGCAAACGTATGATCTCTCTCTCTCTCTCTCTCTCTCTCTCTCTCTCTCTCTCTCTTTTTCTCTCTCTCTTTCTCTCTCATTCCCCCGTCTGTCTTCCTCTCACTGGCACTCTGCATCTCAACCAGTCTTAAAAAATTCTACATTTTAAAGATTTAATACAGGCTATGCCTGGATAAGATGATACTATAGTCTTTCTTTGCTGTGATTTTTTTGTTTTTCCCATTTTTCCTAATGAGAATATACAAGGATGCTTCAACAAGCTCCCCAAAACAAAATTCAAAGCTGAGTTCAGTGCAAAAGTTTGTATAATCCATATGCACAAGAAGTGTTCAAAGTTCATGGAAGATGCATATTACGGAAAAGCTATTTGTGGATGCCAAAAACACTTGTTGCACCAACTTGGGATTCCACTTTCCCGTGAGCCCTTGGAGACACCTGTTAGTTTTATGACGGGGCGGAAGCTGTCCTAAAACATGATCATTCCTGCACACGTCACGTGAGCAGAGTTGTTGGCCGCTCGCTCTCTTTTCACCTGTTATCTCATGAGACCCTTGGTTGTGGTTTGTCCATGACCTTGGCTGGAAGTGAGACAGCCTCAGCTTACCTGTGAAGGCAGGTAACCAGTGTGACCACAGAGCCAGCCTGAGAGCCAGCCTGGGTGGACACAGGAGGAAAGCCACATGTCCTCCCACCCCCACCCCGAGCAGATAGGGGCTGCACCTGCAGTCACCACCGTCCCCCGTCCCGACCATGCCCCCAGGGCCCAGCCACATCCTTCAAGGCTAGCGAAAGTCTCAGGTGCCCTGTACACAGGTGCTCTGTACACAGAGCCAGACCCTGGGGTGCCAGATTCCCAATCTTTGAGAAGAATGAAGAATAAATCATTTCGCCTAACTGTTGTTACCTGGCCTCGGGAAGTGATGCATCGCCGTCTTTTAAAGGAAAATTAAGCCTTTAATTCCACGGCATGTGTAATAAAATGGCACTTCAGTTCTGTGCGCTGAATATATGGCCCATCGCCTCCTAATTTACTATTTCCATGCTGCCTGGAATGTTCTGAAGTTATTAATGTGGCAATATATTCAGGCACGAAACCCGGCCTTCAAAAGCCATGGAAGTACTCAATTAACACAATAGATGGCCATGCGGGAGCCGAAGGGGGTAAGAGCAAGGAGCGGTGCCCCTGGGAGCTGGGCGCACAGAGAGCCTTGCACTCGAGCAAGTGCCCACGTCCGTTGGAGCCTGAGTTTCCTCTTCTGGGAGGCAGATATTGTGGAATCTCCCTCAAGTGTGCAAGGTGCTTGGCTCAAAGGAAGCACCTGCCTGCCTTGCTAGGATCCATGGTCTTTCTCTTTCTCCCCTCCCTCTCTCCCTGCCAAGAACACAGCCAAGTGCCATCCTCCTAATTCTGACACCCTCACCATTCACAGAGGCATGGCAGGTGTGTACCCTCTCTCTTGCACACACAGATGCCCGGGCACACAGGAACCCCTCATTCCCAGGCTTTGGGGAACAAACTTGGCCAAACAGTTGAGGCTGGCCTGATGAGCAGGCCAATGGACGCCAGGACAATGGCACACTGTGGCGTGGGTGACAGCAGCCTAGGGGATTCTGGTCTCACATCCATCCCCTTGGGGCACTCCACTCCTCTCCTGCCCCTTGTGACATTACCATGCAGCCACGTGGCCAGTGTCAGCAGCTGACTTCACTAGCTCTCCCTGGGAGGCGGTGAAGGAAGAGACCTTGCACAGATGCTTCCAAATGGGGCTGCTCCCCTCACTGCAGAAACATCTCCCTAGAGCTCAAAGGTCCCCTGCCATGGCTGGACTGGACACTCGAGACACTCGAATCACACACTCATTTATTGAGACATTCCAAAAATGCAGAGATCAATGGAGTCTATCCCGGACAGCCCCTTCTCTGCCTTCCTTGAGCCTAAAGTGACTGGTACCTGCTGCTTCCCATCCAGTAGACAGAGGTGGCATCTTTTCTTAATTTTTTTTAAAGATTTATTTATTTATTTTGAAAGGCAGAGTTATAGAAAGAGACACACACACGGAGAGAAAGGGAGAGAGAGAGAACCATCATCCCTCTGGTTCACTCTCCAGATGACCACAGCAGCCAGTGCTGGATCGCCCATGTGGTTGGCAGGGATCCAAGCACTCGGGCCACCTGCTACCTTCCCAGAGGCATTAGCAGCAAGCTGGATCAGAAGTGGAGCAGCTGGGACACCAGCCAGCAAGCATTTGGAATCCTGGCATCGCAGACAGCAGCGATACCTACCACCCCACAACGTGAGGCCCAAGAGAAGGCTTTTAAATGTGCAGCCAACTGGCACCTGGTGAGAGCCCTGACTGGCATCCTGCAGGGCTGAGCCCACTGCAGACTCTGCACTCTGCCCTCGTAGAACTCTGTGCTCCCCTTGCCCTTCTCTCCAGTGCCCAGGGCACGACCCTCGAAAACAGGAGCTTGTCTGTCTCAGCCACTGCTGAACCACCATGGCCAAACTCATGCTAATTGCTCCTGCAGAACATGAAGGATTTTAACCCATGCAAGAGAGCTGCACCCAGATAACACGACAGAGAGAGCAAGTCGTGAGAAGACGCATCACTTGGACTCAGCCCATTTTCGCCCCTCCACCTAACATGAGAGGCTAGTGGTGCTGGGAGGGGTCTGAAGCCAGCCTGTGGGTGCCCAGGTTAACATTCGGTTGCACAGGCTGTGGACTGTGCCAATCCACAGGTAATGGCAGAACAAAGTATGCCTGGAGTCATTAGACGGGGCAGCCAAGCACCCCAAGTGCACAGAGATCTCAGATGTGGCCTTTGGCTGCACTGGGCTATGCACCTGCAGGGCAGGACCAAGCCTTGTGGCCAACTGCGCACATGGGAATTCCACCCCCTGCATGAGCGAGCTGCACCTGCTGGTTTCCTCTCCTCCCATCACCTTGGAAACGACCAAGCTACAAGGACTCCTTCCTGTGCAGGAAGCCGCTGGCAACTCAAGCAAGCTCGGCGGCTGCCCAAGGTCCCACGGCTGCCGGTGGTGAAAGAGCCACTTAACCCCCAGGTCCCACTGACGGGGGCAGTGGCACTGCCCCCAGGCAGCGGGGAGAAGGAGTCAGAGGCTTGGCATCGTCATCCTCGTTGGCACCGTCACGGCTCATCTCCCCACACGACACCTGCCAGCCCACCCAGCCGACAGTGTGCAACCTGCCCTTGATTGTAATCTCACCCACCTCGACTGTACCTGATTGTTGGTGTCAAGCCACGGGCTAATGCTAAATCGGTGGTGACCCCGGGGGCCGTGCCATTGACAGCCGTGATGACAGCCTAGGCGGGACAGCAGCTATAATTAGCCACACGCTTGGCCTCAGACACTAGCCACCAAGAGCTGAACACAGCCCGCTTCGGGGGCAGGGTGGAAGGTGGTGTAAATTTTCTTTCCCTTGCCTTTCCCTTTTCCAGGCCACCCACCTTGCACTAGTCACACAGTTGGCACTTCCTGGACACATCTTTGTTGCTAATATGGGGAAGGGTTTGTAATCTGTTGAGTGCTTTCGGCCTGAGTGGGAAAGCCAGGCTAGCAATGTGGTTAGGGGGCGTGATAGCCGGGTTTAGGCAGCTCCATTGGCAGCATGAGGAATTGAGCCCCCACGGAGTTAAGAAACGCAACAGGCCGTGATTCATGCTGCTGGTGTTCCTTCTGCAATCCTGGGTGGGCAGGGTGTTTGTTGAGGACACTCGGGCTGGCCAGCAGAATGGGGGGTGACTCCCAGATGAGGGCGTTCCCACCTGACATCCCAGAACAGACACCATCACTCTTCTCCATCTACCCGATGCTGCAGGTGTTTGCTGATTTGTTCCCATGCTGAAGATAAAGAAACCCACAACCACCACCCAGGCAGGTGATCTGCCCAAAGTCTCATCTGGATGCAGGCAACATCTGCATAATGGAGACAGCATTATGTCCCACCTCAGGGGTTGCCCAGTGTGAGAAAAAATGGCAGGTGGGCCACATCCTGGCCGTGCAATGACCCTGCTCTTGGGGCTGGGCGTCACGAAAGGGGCCAAGCCTGCTCGCGCCCGGCATCGCTGACAGGACTTTGGGCACCTGATGAAAACTTGAAGCTTGATTCTCCTGAGCCACGCCTGGTTCATGAGCTTACTGCCAAGTCTGAGTGACGGGAGGCACCAGGGTGCACCTTGGTGGCTTCCTTCCCCAGCTCTGACCAGGGTCCCCCTGTGTCTCGTGCTGTGGCCAGGCCTCTGGTGGGGAAAGGACGCAGCCTGGAGCCCAGCAGGAAATGGGCTGCGAAGAGCCTGTCCTCCGCAGGCAGCACTGCCTTCCACGAGGAGCCACGGGGCTCGCGTCCAGCCAGGGCTGCTCCCTGAGGTCTCGCCGTACAGGGAGTGAGCCAAGAGCCCACTCCTGTCGCTAGATGCTGCTCCCTGTCCTGCAGGATGGCCTGGCCCGTCCCCAGGCTCTGGGAGACTCCAGGGCTTGGGCTAAGCAGCAGGCTCACCTATCCAGTAGGAGGAGCCACTGCGGAGGGCTGCGGTGGAGCAAACGGGCAGGGCCTTGCCGGCTCCTGGCCACCTCCGGGAGCAGGGCGCGCAGGGGAGTTGAGTCTCCTGCAGTAGTCCCATAGCTGTTAACACCTCCTAAGGCAGCAGTTCCCCGAGAACAGTGAGTCCTGCCTAGGAGCACCTTCAACTTGGCGTCTTCCAAATACCACCAAAACCTCATGCTACTGTGTATTAAGACATAGAGAAGCATTGCGAATGAAGACACAACATGTCCCCATTGCAGAGTTCAGTCAAGGACCGGTGCTGGGGCACATCACTGTCCCCTGTCAGAGTTCCGGTAGAGTCCTGACTGCTCCACTTCCGATCCAGCTGCCTGCTGAAGTAACTAGGAAACCAGAAAGAAAAGACCCAAGTACTCAGGCCCCGGCACCCACACAGAGGCCCAGATGGAGCTCCCAGCACCTAGCTCCGACCTGGGTCAGATATGGTGATTTGTGGCCGCTTGGGGAGTGAATCAGCAGGTGAAGCTCTCGGTCTCTCTCTCTGTCTCTCTCTCTCCTCTTTTTCTCCTCTCTCACTCTTTCTCCTCTCTCTTGCACTCTGCCTTTCAGACAGATGAAACAAATCTTTTCAAGAATATGTAAAGTTTGGTGACAACAGAAACTTACAAAATGTGTGGAATCATCTAGATGCTGTGAGTGTGGCTGTGTGAAACACAAGGTGGACGAGAAATTAAAAACAGGTGAATAAATGACCCAGCATGCAAATGATTCCCAGGACTACCCGTGGAGTTTTTAATCTTTTATGAATGGCTTTTCTGGAGCAGTCTTGGACCAGTCATGCCTGGCCCCGCCTCGCCCCTTAGCAGCGACAGGTGGTGGGGGCCTTTGTCTACCCTGGCATTCTCTATCAAGAGAAAAATGCGTCACATTAGGAAGTTAAGTAGAAAGGAAGGAAGGGAGGAACTCAAGAACCCTCACTCCGGTTGAGAACACACACACACACACACGAATACATGGATACACACATGCACAAATACGGACATACACATGCAAACATACATGCACAGACACACACACATACAACCAGCCCCACTGCATCCCCCAGAGTCGAGGCAGGCTCCGTGGGACGTCTCTCAGCCCACACTCCCCCGACCCCTGCACCCTAAGCAAGGTCCAGTCTTGACCCGAAGCCCTTCTCCCTCTGCAAGGTCAGCCAGCCTCCGATAGGTGATGGGCAGAACAGGGTCTGTAGTGCCAGCCTCCAGCCAGCAGGGGGCAGAGGTCAAGCCAGGTGGGGCTGCCTGACTCGGTTTCTCAAGGACTTGGGATGCTGAGGACTCCGGGATGGGGAGAAGCAACCTGTAGGTCCCACTCGGCTGCTGTTTGGAACTGTAAGTTCAGAGGTGAGCTTTTCTGGGCAGTACCAGTGTCACTCACATACATGGTGCTAAGAGGCACCTGCTGAGCCTCCAGGGCTCCATCCGGACCCAGCTATGCAGTAGAGGAGGGAGACGGGGGGCTGCAGATTGCGTTGCACCCCTGAGGAGCCCTGAGTCAGACCCCTTCCCTGAGGCCTGGGGTCCCCCCAGAGACACAACACAGAAGGGAGCTGTTCTCCCCAGGCCTGCCACAATGCCGCTCTGTGAGCTCACTGGGGATCCTGGTACGGACAGTGGACTCTGCAGTCCAAAATATGAGACTTCTAGAAAAGCATTGATGAAGGGCAGAGCCCCATGACAGGAAGAGTTAGACAAGAGAGAGACCTGCCCACCCCACCCCACCCCTAAAAAGGCCACAACAGCTGGGGACGGGCCAGGGCCAGTTTGAAGCCAGGAGCCAGGAACTTCCTCCAGGTTTCTCAGGTGGGTAGCAGGGGCCCAAGCACTTGGGTCATCTTCCCATGGCCCTCCCAGGTGCATCAGCAGGGAGCTGGATCCAGAAGTGGAACAGCTGGGGCTTGTGAAATGCTGACTCCATAATCAGAGGTTTAGCCTACTGCACCACAACCCTGGCCCCCCAACATATAAGACACGATAGAGGATATATTTCATTTACTCCACTCTGCATCTACAAAGAATTCAGGGTAAGATGTTCTAAAAAAAAATCTCCCCAGAAAGTAAAAAATCAGTCTCTTATCTTTTTGATAAGCTGACAACGTAGTGTGACCACACCTCTCTCTCTCTCTCTCACACACACACACACCCCTGTACACACTTTCATCTTTCACCAACACACCAAAGCAACTGCCCTGAGGGGTTGACGCTCTGGGGTAACAAGTAAAGCAGCTACCTGACATGCAGGCATCCCACATGTGTAACTGTCCAAGTCCCAGCTGCTCCACTTCCCATCCAGCTTCCTGCTAAAAGCAGCTGAGAATGGCACAAGTGGTTAGGCCTCTGAGCCCATGTGGGAGACCCAAAGAAGCTCCTGGCTCCTGGATTTGGATGAGCCCAGCTCAGGTCACTGCAGCCATTTAGGGAGTGAACCAGTAGACTGAAGATCTCTCTCTCTCTCTCTCTCTCTCTCTCTCTCTCTCTCTCAACTCTGCCTTTCAAATGAATGAATAAATCTTTAAAAAAAAAAAAAAAAGACTGCCTTGAAAAGCACACTATGAGAACTTGGGACCAGTCCTAGTAACTCAGCGGGGGAAAAAGAGGGGGAAATGAGCTCCCCAAATGAAAAGACACCAGCTCTGCCTGTGCACTCAAAATAGATGAAAAGCTGGGCTGCTCCGGGCCGGGAGGTGGAGGGAGACTGGAAGGGGAAGGGAGAGAGGGAGGGGCAGAGGGGCGTGGCACCCAGAGCACCTGCTGGAGGCCAAGATGCAGGCGCTAGAGCCATCTGCCCAGACCTGCACCAGGAGGGCCCTTCCACACAGTGGCACCTCAGCTGCCGGAGCCGACAGACCTGGCTTTTCCTGACTGCGTAAGCGTACCCAGTTGGCATCCTTACACCCACTTTGTAGATAAGACAACTGAGACAGGAGGTGGGTGTGTGACTTGCCCACACCCATGTCGCTAGCTGGAATGCAGAGCCAGACGCCACCTCCCTGCCCTTTTCTGCCTGCCTTCTGGTCTCCTATCGTCGCAGAGAGCAGTGCAGGCTGGAAGGGGACAAGCCCTGTCAGCTGACATTCCTCAGGGGGTATGGGAAGCATTTCCTGAGGTCACAGCTCTGCTTAAAGTCTCTCTCTCTCTCTCTCTCCCTCTCTCAAGCCCCAGACTGCTGGAGGTATTCTCCCCAGCCCTGGCTGACCCTATGTTTTGTCAGCCATCCTTACTATTAAAATAGTCCACCAAGGGTGTGGCCTGAGTTCAGCGGCTGTATCTTGCTCCATTCTCTTGCCCGGTGAACGGTGAGCGCCACTTCCACAGATGACCTTTGCGCCGCTGACACCGTGAGGCTCTGCCTGCCTGGCCCTGTGATGCAACCCGTGGTGGTGGAGACTTTCTTCAGAGGAATGGCAGATTCTAGAGTCAGGAGTGCCTGACCGGGAGCGCTGTGGCCTGAGCTAAGGAACTGTCACCTGTTTCCAAGCCAGATATACACCTTGGCTTGGGCAACAGCCACATGTCTGTGACCAAGAGTTGGTGGGAAACAAAATTAGAAGTTTATTTGAGGCAAAAACCAAATAGAAATCCACCCAAAATTATTGTGTGATACACAGTTCCCAAGAAACTATTAAAACCATCTCAGATCATACACCCTTTTAAAAAAAAAAAAAATCACGGGCCTGGCACAGTGGTGCAAGTGGTTAAGGTCCTCGCCTTGCACGCCCGGGATCCCATATGGGCGCCGGTTCTAATCCCGGCAGCCCCGCTTCCCTTCCAGCTCCCTGCCTGTGGCCTGGGAAAGCAGACAAGGACGGCCCAAAGCTTTGGGACCCTGCACCCGCGTGGGAGACCCGGAAGAGGCTCCTGGCTTCGGACTGGCATAGTATCAGCCCGTTGCGCTCACTTGGGGAGTGAATCATCGGACGGAAGATCTTCCTCTCCGTCTCTCCTCTCTGTATATCCGCCTTTCCAATCAAAAAAAAAATAAAAATAAATTTTTTAAAAAAAATCACAATAAACATCTTTAAATACCACCCCCATGAACTTTTTAAAGTCCCTTTAGGTTGCATGGGTCCCATTATTTACAAAAAAATAATGATAAAAATGATTGATTTTACTTATTTGAGAGGCACATACAAAGAAAGAGGAAGGAAGACACAGAAAGATTTTCCATCTGCTGGCCATTCCCTAAGTGGCTGCAATAGCTGGAATCGGGCAGGTCCAAAGCCAGGAGCTTCTTCCAGGTCTCACACCCGGGGGCACGTAAGTGTAAGGTCCCAAGGACTGGCACCATCCTGTGCTGCTCTTCCCAGCCACCAGCAGGGAGCAGGATTGAAAGTGGAGCAGCCGGGCCTGGCACAGTGGTTAAGGTCCTCGCCTTGCATGCCTGGGATCCCATATGGGTGCTAGTTCTAATCCCGGCAGCCCAGCTTCCCATCCAGCTCCCTGCCTGTGGCCTGGTAAAGCAGTGGAGGACGGCCCAAAGCTTTGGGACCCTGCAGCCGCATGGGATACCCAGAAAAAGTTCCTGGCTCCTGGCTTCGGATCGGCATAGCATCGGCCATTGCGCTCACTTGGGGAGTGAATCATTGGACGAAAGATCTTCCTCTCTGTCTCTCCTCTCTGTATATCCGCCTTTCCAATAAAAATAAAATAAAATAATAATAATAAAAAGAAAGTGGAGCAGCCGGGACTTGAACTGATGCCTATATGGGATGCCAACACAGCAGGCAGTGGCTTAACTCATTATGCCACAGTGCTAGCCCCTGGCTCCCATTCTTGGCTCTGCCTGCCTCCAGCAGTCCAGTCAAGCAGGCAGCAGGAGCCTCCGACACCCAGTCTGGAGCCGCATGTGTAACTGCCGTATTGAGATCACTGTTCACAGGAGGATCTCCCCCAACACACAGCCTCACAGGGCTCCCTGAGCCCACCAGAGGCTCCGACATAGAGGTGAGAACAGGCGTTTCTAGCAAGCTCCAAGCTGCCGATGACACAGGCCCTGGCAGAGCAGTAGGCTGAGAGTGTGAGGAGCCCCAGCACGCTGAACAGCATCCTTTTGTTGACGTGGGACGTGGATCTGCTGTTCCCTACGTCCTTGCCTCACTCCTTTGAGATGTGCATCAACACCTGTTTAAAAATGCCAACAAGCAGGGGCCAGCACCTTGGTGTCCCAGGCTGAGCCTCCGTCTCTTTGCTGGTATCCCATGCAGGCACCAGTTTGCGTCTCAGCAGCTCCACTTCCCATCCAGCTTCCTGCTTGTGGCCTGGAAAAGCAGCAAAGGATGGCCCAAAGCCTTGGGACCCTGCACCCTGCATGGGAGATCCGGAAGAAGCTCCTGGCTCCTGGCTTTGGATTGACTCATTTCTAGCTGTCGTGACCTCTTAGGGAGTGAATCAGTGGATGGAAGATATCTCTCTCTCTCTCTCTCTCTGTAAAACTGCCTTGCAAATAAAAATAAATAAATTCTGGAAGAAGAAAAGGGAGGAAGAAAGGATCCAGAACTGCAGAGGTGGGACACGCTACCTGCGTGGTTTAATGGGCCACAGGTGGTCACGGTGCGGGACTACACCGCGTGCTCAGCCCTGCAAGGGCCGAGAGCTGGCTGGGGGCGGGGGGAAGGAGGGAGGCAGCTCCACCCCCAGCTCACAGGCACTGCTAGGATTCTGCCCTTATCCACCTGCATGTTCTTCCCGCGTGCACAGAGCAGGAGAAGAGCAGGTGCAAGACAGGTGTTTGCGCTTCCCATGTGAGAACTGGCACTTAAAGTGACATGCCATTGAATCATATCCGATGCTTTCTTGAAAAGCCATTTTTGCAAAAGATGCTCAACACCACTCATCGTTAGGGAAATGCAAATGAGAAGTCCCAAGGGATCCCACCTGACACCTGTCTGAATAGCTACGAGCAACAGCAAAAATCACAATTGTTGAGAATGCAAAGTAGGCTGTTGGTGGGAGTGTAAGATTGAGCAGCTGCTGTGGGGAATAGTTTCCCAAACCATTAAATGAACAGCTAGCACATCCCATATGGACACCGGGTCATGTCCCAGTTGCTCCACTTCCCATCCAGCTCCCTGCTTGTGGCCTGGGAAAGCAGCAGAGGATGGTCCAAAGCCTTGGGACCCTACCTCCTTGTGAAAGACCCAGAAGAAGCTCTTGGCTCTGGACCAGCTCAGCTCTGGCCTTTGTGGCCGTTTAAGGAGTGAACCAGTGAATGGAAGCTCTCTCCATCTCTGTAAATCTGCCTGTCAAATAAAAACAAATTGATATTAAAAAAAAAAACAGTGATGATGGTGAACTTTATGTCAAGTGCATTGGATCATAATGGGAAAAGGCATTACGACAGGAAAGAGAAGACAGCGTTCTGTGGCAATGACACTAACGTTGTTTTCAGGTAAAGCAGAATTTATCTGCACCCCACGCTGGAGGGTGGGCTGGCGTGCCTCTGCCAGTTCCCAGGGCCTCTGTGGTGGGCACCTGAGAACCCCGGAGATAATCCAGTCCCTCTTCAGACTCAGAAATCACCTGCCAGGGAACCCCCTGGGTCCAGGCAGTGCTCAGAGGGTGCCCTGCATCACCCACACTTGCGGCTGCATTTCTCTCACTCACCCCTCAGCACCTGGTTCATCCCCTTCTTTATGCCAACAAGAGCTGGGCCCTGAGAAGAGGCAGAGGGAGCAGCGTGCTGGCTCCAGCTCCCATCAGGTCCTCCTGGGGAGAGATGGCCAAGCCATGGGCAGGAAGGGAGGAAAACAACAAAAGACAGAGATGAGGTGTGTTGACTCCCACAGGCTGGGGTCGGGAGCCACTGGTCATGGCCCTGCACAGCCAGGCACTGTAAGGTGATTTGGGGAGCCCCCTCCCCGGCAAGGCCAAGCTCCCCTCTACTGCTCCCAGTAGGGGTCCAGCCAGGATTTTGGCCTGGGACATATAGACATCCCGTGTCTCATCCTGGGGCTGAGCCCCAAGAACAGACCTTGGGTCCCTCCTCCTGGGGCAGCTTCTGGGGGGACAGCCCATGTGCATTCCTGTCTCTTTCTAGATGGGTCATCTTCTCTTCACTCTGATAGGGTGCTGAGACTAAACGAGGCACCAATCCCCCGAACAGCTGCAACCAGGGGGGCTCGAAGATGACATCCATTAAACTCCACCTCCAGCCCTACCCACTGTGCCCTTCCCCTTTTCCCTCCCTACCACCGCACTGCCACCACCACCATCATGGATCCCTCTGAAAGATGCCAAGAGTTCTGGAGAAGAAAGACTCGTTTTACATAGATCCGTGGCTGCCTTAGTGCAGGCGCTTAATAAATATTCAATCATAACCATCTTAATTACTGGATTACATCACGTCTGTCTTGGGGTCGCATATAAATAAATAATGCCACAGTAATAATGAAGCTCTTATAGAGGGGTCTGAAGTCCCCACCACTGCACCAGCAATTCCAATACATTTGGGTGGAGTTCATATTTCATGAACGTGTTATCTGCTCGCAGCCAAGTAGGTGCTTCTGTAGATGCCATCTCTTTGGAATTCAAAGGACCAGATCCCTGCCTCGTTTCTGTCTTACGTCCTCCTGGGGCTTAACTCAATGTAGCACCCACATCCCCGCTGGGCACCGTCAAAACAAGGCTGCGGGGTCACAGGCTCCACTCGTGGACCGGATCCAGGTGTGAAGGTGGGAAGCAGGTTAGCCCAGAGCTATGAAGGTATACATCTGCCAGCCTCGCAGGTTCTGTAAGCAGGTATGGGTAGCAGTGCATAGCAGGTGCCCAGCAACAGGTGCAGGCCCTCGCTCAAGGGATCACCCTGTTCGGCTGTGCTCCAGCCCCTGCTCCCCAGGACAAAAGTCACTCCTATCAGAGGCAGATAGATGGCTGTCCCCGCGAATGCTGTGAACCCGATCCAAATTACTTTAGACTAGCACCCACCTGTGGCTCATGGGGTCACATTTGGCCCTGAGCTTTGTTGGAGCCGAGAGTCAAGGGCACATGGGCGGAGCCAGTGCCAGGTCCCAGGCCTGGAGTGTGAGCCAGGGTGTTGTCCCACTCCAGCCTGGCTCTGGCTCTTAACCCTCTTACTGGCCTTGCTCTCATAGCTCCTGCCAGTCTCCAAAGCCTTGCTCCCTCACCCAAGAAGTGGAGGACAGTGTGGCTGCCAGGGCTGAGCTGGAAACAGGTGCACAACACTGCAAAGGGAAGCTCTCTGCCAACCTGACTGCCCATGCTCTGTGGGACACCATCAGAAGACACTCTGTGAAGGTGCCAACAGTTCCCTTCCCAAATGTCAGGCTCTGGAAGGCTCTGGAAGGTTCTGGAAGGCTCTGGAAGGCTCTGGAAGCAGAGCCAGCCCTGACCAGTGAGGGATTGAGCATCAGATATGTAACCTGCAGTGGAGAAGGTGGTCTGCAGAGTCATCACTTGAGAGTGCCCATCTGCCCAGGTTGGCAGGTACCTGCGCCAGGCCAGGTCCCCCTGAGGTTACAGACACCTCTCCCTCCCCTTCTTTGCTGTTCAAACATTCATCTCAGGTCCAGAAAGATTAAATGGAATACTTCAGAAATAAACAGCTCATACCTTCTCCATTGCACCTGTTCTGAGTGAGGCAGTGAAGTCCTGCTCTGTCCCACCAAGGACCTGGGTCATCCCTCTGCCCTGTGGATCCCTGATGCATACACTGCCCACCTGGGAGTCACCCAGCAGCCGTCCCAGGCGTTGGATAGCCTGTCGAGTTATCACTGTGCCTTGTTCTCAAAGAACCCTGGTTTTACTGGATCCAGCGTCTGTTCCTTCTTACAACTTGTTCTGGTTGCCCTCCCTCAATGTGTCTGATTTATAAACTTCATCACAGACATGCATGTGTGGGAAAGAGGTCATGTGTGTGAGGACGGGGCTTGGCACCACCTGAAGTTGGGGGCATGCCTGAGGCCTTGGAAGGTACTGCCTGTGGGAAGGGAGGTTGGCACCTGCTGTGTCAGTTTCTGGGTTCTAAGCCTGGATGGGAGACACGGGAAGCACTGGCTCTGGTGGACTTGAGGCATGGCACATGGGGTGGCATGGATTTCAAGTCTTGCCACTGCAGCTCAGACCTAGCAAGATGCACAGCCAGGCAGCCATCCATGGCCGGGAGCAAGCGTGCCTCCTGCCAGAGAAAACCATGTCCGGAAAAGAGATCCCTTTGTCCCAGACGGGGTCACCAGGCACAACCTTGGTCACTGGGGAGTGACCAGAACCAGCCCTTTGGAAGGAGCCACTCTGGCTTTTTTGGAGGAATGCAGTCCTGCCCCACCATCCCTCCCTCCACCTCAGGGAGCCATGTGAGGGTTGGGGGAGACATGCAAAATCTCCCTTGTCACCCTGCTGCAAGTCACCCAGGGGGAAAATGCACTTTTTTTTATTTTTTTTTTTTAGGAAAAACCAACACCCAGAAACAGATGCTTTGAAAAGATCATGGTCCATGAAATTTAAAGGAATTTATCTTAGTATGAAAAGAAATGCTACAATACATGCATTTTCATGAACTTTTAGAGAACCCCGATACATTCTGTTTGTCAGCCATGGCCCCCCGGTGGCTGCGTTTCTCCTGTTACCCAACTCTTGCCCATACAGTACTTGAGACTTCTTACGCATAAACACTGTCGGCTTTTTTTCTTTATTCAGACACACACAACGTACTCTCATACCTGAATTCCATTTCTATTTGGTCACCCAACCGTTCACCATATATATTTCCTTCCCTTCCTGCTTTCAGTTTTTCCTCTGGAAGGTCAGCCTTGGGCAAGTGGCCTCTGCACACTCCGTGGTTTCTGGTGGTTTCTGGTGCTTGCCAATGTTTGTAGAAACATCGGCCTCCCTTAAGCGGCTTTAGATCAAATAACCCTAAGTGAGGTTACCAGACAGACTGGAGTCTGTGAGCCGGGCCAGTTGGGTCCAGGTGGCACCTCCTGGGCCACGTGACCAGAGGGACTGTCTCAGCTCTCCCTCTGCCTCCTCGGGGCCTGGCTGCATTCTCTGCCTCCCACCGTCCCACCTGCTCCCTCTGACTCTCTCTTTTCAAAGTGTGGCCACGGCAGGTAAATGTCTACAGAAGCTCAGAAGATACTGTGCCAGGCGCCCAACTTCAAAATCCTTTGCTTGCTCTGATCCCCAGCCTGTTCCCCTCCATACCACATTAGCTGGTGATCCGACCCAGGTTTCCTGGTAGTTCGGTGTAGGTCGGCCTCTGTGCAGAAGCCAATGGAGTGGTACTATCATGCCTACAAAAGCTACAAGAATCTCTCTGTATCATCCAATGCCTGGCCCCAGTTGTCCCACCCATGTTGGCTGTCCCTCAGTCCCTAGTGATGGGAGGGTACTGTGTGTTCATCTCCTGTCCTCTAGAGGTGTCCCCAGTCTCTTACAGGCCAATCACAGTGTCCCTCCTCTTCCGATGGAAGCCACACTGCTCCCCATAAACACGCACCGGCAGCCCGTGGTGGCCAACATCTTGAGTCACGGCTTCATCCAGGGCTTGAAAAATTATAGGGGCCTGACATCATGGCAGGGTGGGTTAAGGATTGCCTGCCACACCTGTGTCCCATTCTGGGGCTCCAGCGCAAGTCCTGGCTGCTCCACTTCCAATCCAGCTCCCTGCCAGTGCCCCTGAGAAGGCAGAAGAGGAAGGCCCAAGTGCTCGGCCCCTGCCACTCATGTGGGAGACAGGGCTGGAGCTCCTGGCTCCTTGCTTCCACCTGGCTCAGCCCTGAATATTGCTACCATTTAGAAAGTAAACCAGTGGATGGTGGATGGATGGAAGATTTTCCTTCGCATTCACTCTGTGTGTATGTGTGTGTATCTCTCTCTCAAAAAAAAAAAAAAGCAAGCAGAAGATAATTAACTTCTGGGTCCAACACCCATCACAGTGTTATGTGAATTACAGACAAGACTCTCTATCCCCTCGCCACTTTAACCCTCAGGCCAGGCATGGAGCAAGCACCAGCAGGGACCCAGAGTTGGTCGGGACCCAGCATTCTGAAGGACTGGCCTTCCCACCCAGGCCCCTCAGCAGAGGAACAGCCCAGCAGAGCCCAAACCCCAGAAGTACCACCCCCATCTCTACCCCCATCTCTGCCCCAGGGGATGCGCCACCTTCCTGTCAACCCCGAGGACACACTTGCTCAGCACCAGCACCCTGACACAGAATCCCCATGATTCCCATAACAAACCAGTAGCTAAGGAGGTGCCGGGGCTGGCCCTCTGCGGCTTTGCCAGGTGGGTAGAAGGAGGCCACGTCCTGGGCTTTAAGCCAGCAGATTGGTTTACTGGGCAGGAGGCAGGGGAGTAAGGGAGGGAGTGGACAGGGAGATGAACTCCGCAGGCTCAGGCTTATTTCCTCTTGCAGGGACGTAGCATTCAGAGCATCTCTCTGGCAGGTACTTGGAAATGTGGGGTCTCCATCCCGTGCCCTTCGCCAGCCCCCTGAGGCAGGTGTCAGAATCTGAGGACAGAATGAAAAGGTTCTAGGACTGGGAGTCTACAGGATGAGGGTTTCTATGCCGTACAGCAACGTAGGGCTCAGCCACAGCACCCTGCATCCGCTTCCTGCCCAGCATGTCCCTTCATCCTCATCACTATAAAGCCAGGACAGGTACCTATCCCGTGAGGGCATCTGTGGAAACCCTAACCCTACAGAATGCCACCAGAGGGTCCAGCTTTGTGGCTCCACAGGTTAAACTACAAAAGCGCCAGTTCCAGTCCTAGCTGCTTCACTTCTTCACCAGCTCCCTGCTAATGGCCTGGGAAAGCAACAGCGGATGGTACACACGCTTGGGCCCCTGCCAGAGACCTGAATGAAGAATTGGAGTGAGTTTTCTCCCTCCTGGCTGGCTTCTTGAACGTTTGTAACAGATACGGAGTTTGAGCAGATTCAGTTTACTGCGGAGTTAAGTTAGCCATCGCCAGTGGCCCTATTCAGCTTCACCAAAGGCTGACACAATTCCAGCTGTGTTTCCAGGGTCCAGGCTAGAGTCACCGCCCCGTGAAGCCACTACGAGGCTGGGACACATTGCAGCACGCCGTCTGAGGACAGTTCTATTTATGCATTTGCAGGATGTACACACAGGTCTTATTTTTCTAGGCTGTGAGGGCGCACTCTGGCTCACATAGCATCCAGCAGTCTACATTTAGACTTGTGTCTTCACTCACATTCTTTCCACGCGCCTCACGGCTCCCGCACTGGGAGACAGTGGTCACTTCGGCCTGGCCTAGCCTCAGGCACTCTGCCACCGCCGAGCCATGTAGACCCCGACACTTTAGAGTGAGCTGGGGCTGTGGTGGCTGGCTGAGCTGTCTGTCAGGTGGGGTGGCCATGCCAGAGTGCCCACCATAACTGGCAGAGACATGAGAATCCATGGCATCTGGCAGCCGGAAGTGTTTTCTGGGGGGGGAATCAGCTCCTGCAGCCATCAGCTGGGTTCAGGCTGGGCTGTGCCCAACTTCAGGCCACACTCTGAGGGTCTCATTGAGTGACCTGTGTTTGCCACAACCCTTCCTCCTGCTGACGTCATGGACACAGCTGCCGGCCACCACCCAGCCCCCGTGAATGTTCTCCTGGCCACACTCCAAGCAAACACTACCAACGTTTGCCACGAAGTCGCACCATCTGCAGGGCCCTAAAGAAGATGTGAAGGCATGGTCTTCACCTGTGACAAACAGGAAGTAAGCAGGAGGAGATGGGAGGGCCCAGGGCAGAGAAATCGGGGTCCCCCCACTCCCTGCTCCAGGATACAACTCATGTTACTCTGGTGGGACTCAGGCACTTGCCAGTGTAATAGTTCCTAACATCTGGAACAAAATGATTTGCATCGAATACAGATTACCTATGACCTGGCTACCAATGTATTCCTAGGTGCATGAAGGGGAGGGAAATTAACATATCCAACGCAACACTTCTTAGGTGTTGCTGCGTTTGCTTGTTTGTTTCCAGAAAGCTCTTTCCAGAACACAGGTAAGCTTGTTTAAGTCTTTTATAAAGGAAAATGATAGGCAAATACTCATCTCAATGATAAATGGCATTTAGTTTTTTAATGCATAAAGCTCATGGAAGATGAATATTAGACAAAAAAAAAACATGCATGGGTTTCAAAAATGTTTGCACCAAAGATAGACTCATCCTTAGCTCTGTTAGTCAACAAGCGTGTCCCAGTCCCCTGGTAAGCAAATGACTAACAGCGGTGACACTGCGACATTCAAGCGTGTGTGTGTGTGTGTGTGTGTGTGTGTGTGTGTGTGTGTGTGTGTGTGACGCTCACTGTGATCTAGTGTCACAGTGTCACAGGCATCCTGGCCACCATGGAGAGGGGTGGACAGAGGCTCAGGGAGGTGAAGCAATCTGGCTGATGACAAACATCTGGGAGATGAGGGAGCCGTGGCGTCCAACCCTGCGCCCTGTTTTTAAGGTTGTTCACATCTCAAACTCATGTCTTCCATCTACCAACTTGGCTGGTGTTGACTTGGACCAAGCAGAGGACAGGAACACTCAGGGGGTTCCATTGGACACCCTCCCTTGAAGCTTCCCTGAGAGCAGAGCAACGAGCAAGTGTCTGAACAGCCGAGGCCGCAGGCAGGTCTTGAGGCTCTCTGAGGGCAGGGTCTGGGTATACCTGCTGGCTGGAATCTGACACACACATCAGTGCATAAGGCGATGAGGAGCTATTCTGACTTGTTTGGGGACCAAAAAGAATGCACAGATCAGGTCCTGATGACCTAAGGTCAGCAAGAGGTTCAAGGCCAGAACTGGTGCCAGGTACCTTGAGCTGAGAAGGAAGCTGTTACCCTTAAAGAACCCATGGCATGGGGGAGGGGCTGTGTGCAAATGGATCCATAGGCGGACACAGCAGACTTCCAGGGGCCTGGGGGCACTGAGAGAAGCTGAGCATCCTGCAGGGACAGGTCATCTCCCTTACCCACCCCTGCCCTGCCCTGTTCAGGCCACAGGAGGGGATGGCGTGGGGGGTGACAGCTGAGAAAAGCTCTTAAGAAGAAAAACAAAAAGAAAGGAAACTTGTATAAGGTCCTGGTGGGGAGGGGTCTCAGGCAGGGCCAGCTCAGGATCTGCAGGCAGTTTGCATAGCAGGTGACCCCAAGGACAGAAAACAGACACCGAAGGTGCCAGAAGGACCTCCAACCCACTGCCTGTCCCACTGGCACTGGTGCCTGCCTGTAGCCACTCCCTTTGCCCCTATACCTCTGAACCCCAGCCCTCTGCTCCTCCCCACCCCGCCTGCAGCTGGGCACCTTATTTTTCACCAAAAAGCACAGGGCTCCTTACTCGAGGAATGCGGTGATGAAATGGGCTATTTCTGCCACAGGACATCAGCAAGCAACCCGGGTGCACTGGCTCCACGACACCCTGCGCCTGAGCAAACGTGTTCGCTTTGTGCCTCTCGGGACAGACGCTCGTGATCCCAACCTGGGGGTCTTTTTGTTGGGATCTGGGTGCCAGAAGAGGTTTCGTGATCCTGGTGGATGACTGCCGCCGTGCCACCACCGTGGGGAGGGCCCAGCGAATTGGCCAGCAATTTCTCACTGCCCAAGTTATCTATTACCCGTGGCTGATCTGCATGTAAAAATAGCCGCTGAGGCTGTTTGTTTTAATCTGACTGTTACTTGACACCACGCGGGTGTTCCAGGCCTGACTGTTTGCCTCTCTTCCCCACCAAGTACACCATTTGGTTTCCCCCCGGCTGGGTTGCTATTTAGGTATAAGCGGCACGGACTTCCAGGCTGCCTGGCCGGCTTCAAGACACTGATTTTCCTGGGGTGGGCGCTGGGGTCTTAGATCCACTATCTCCTCATCTCTGGTGCAGCTGGGTTCCAAGGGGGAAGACAAGAAGTTTGGGGCTGGTGCTGCTGCTACTGCTGGAAGATCCTCTTTCTCTCTCTCTACCGGGAAGGCCTGAAGCCCCAGTGAGCCAGCGAGCCAGCCGGGGACAGCAGAGTGCGGAAGGTACAGTGCCAATTTTTTGGAGCTGCTTGAGGCTTGTGGGCTCCATCCGGGAGGGACCAGGGAGGGAGCACCATGTATGGCAGCAGCGTGCAGTGTGGATGGGAGACAAGGTGCGTGGCAGGTGCCGGAATTTGCATAGGAGAGTCTATCCTTCCATGTGCTCTGCCTTCCACATGGCTCGGGAGACCAATTCCTGGAGATGTTGCCTAGGCCCTGTATTGCCCAAGGGGGTGACCCGATCGCTCTAGGCTTTAAGGCTTTGGAGGTGGAAACCATGACTTTCTCGTCTTTCCCTGGCGCTGGGCAGGCGGGCGGGACCCACATCAGCTGCGTGAGGGTATGAGACAAGGAGGCAGCCTGAGCGCTCTGGAAGTATATGTGTCCTGGACACAAAGCCCACTACCCACTGCCTGGCCTTCCTGTGCCCAAAGGGTGCGAGAGGGGGACCTCAGACTCCCCCAGGGTGGGTTTGGCCCAATCTGAAAATCAGTTCTTTCTGGTTAGCGCAAGCAGACAGCTGATCCCTGAGGAGGATGATTCTGAATATGCATGGAATGCTAGTTAGTTCCTAGGAAAGATTTTCCTGAGGACTTTGGGATACCACCCCCCTGTATACAAGTATAGCAACCCTGAGGCACAAACTCAACACACTTGTATGTGACACGAGGTCTGGGGGCCAGCCTGGATCAGTCTCTCTGACAACAAGGCTTGCTAAACTCCAGCCAGCAGGCTGGACACCTGTTTTTGTAAATAAAGTTTTATTGGCACATAGCCCCACTTGTTCATTTGCATATTACCTCTCAACCAGCTCTAACAGCAGCAGAGACCTCGGAGCCCACAACGTTGACATCCCTCACCATGGGGTCCGAGTGAGATGGGACAGCTTGGCAGGTGCACAGAGAGAAAGAGCAAAAGCAGCAGCTGTCATTGAGATGCCCAGGAAAGGGACCCTTGAGGAGCTTCCCGCCCCAGGCCCATGCTCCTTGTTCTGTTGGCATAGGAAGTATTTGGTTTGGGTCGTGCAGGGCTGGGAGTTAGCTGTGTGTGGAGTCACCAGACGCGTGGTGTGTCGTGTGGTGTGTCGTGTGGCCCCAGCTGAGCTGGGCCAATTGCGCTTATCATGATGGTTTATAAATAGCCCCCATGGGGTGACCCCAGTGTGACCTATGTCCATCCCTTGTTCCAGGGGTGCCTGTGCTTTTGGTTACCAGAGGCTCATTGGCATGACACAGATTGCGCGAGCTGGGGAAGAAGGAGGACAGGTGGGATGGGGCCGTGTCCTGGATCCCCTGCAACCTGAAAGAGGGAACCGTGTGGTGGAAAGGGACTCAGGAGGCTGGAGGTGGCCTTGTGCCCCTTGCTGGATGGGAGGCGGGCTACTCGCTGTGGGTGTCCTTGCCGCTGCCCCTCTAAGGGACCCGGAGCCCCTCATTGCCCAGAGGAAGCCCCAGCTCTTGAGAAAGCCTTATCCATCCAGACTTGGACAGAAATCTCAGTAAATGAAATCCTGCCTGTGGCATTCGCGGCTCACGCCTTCCTCATGGGCTCTGGGTGCTGCCTCCTGCCGCTGCCTTACCCGAGCGGGGCTGAGGCTTTACGGCCCAGCCCTGACGGAGGAGGACTCGGGGCTGACTTTTCCAACTGGGCCCACAGAGGCTGGAAGTCGTCTCGGCTTCTTTTCCCTTTTGAGAGCATCAACCCTGCAGCACCAGGTCCCCTGTCACTTCTGTCTCGGGTTTCATCCACTGAATGAGCTGCAGGATTCCAGCTCTTAGCTTTGATTTGGGTTCCAAAGGTGGCATGAGGCAAGGACTGGGTGGTGGGGATTGAGGAAGGGGTTCTGGAGTCATTCAAGACCCAGACATGAAGCAGGCCAGGGAGCCCATCTGCATCAGCACAAATTTATTATTATTATTATTATTATTATTATTATTATTATTATTATTATTATAGAAAGTAAGGGATTTCTTCCGTTCATTGATTCACTCCCCAAGTGACTGCAATGGCTGAAACTGAGCCTATCCTATGCCAGGAACCCAGGTCTCTGACACAGGTGCAGGGTCCCAAGGCTTTGGGCCATCCTCCACTGCTTTCCCAGGCCATAAGCAGGAAACTGAGTGGGAAACAGGGTCAGCAGGATTAGAAATGGCACCCATATGGGATCCAGATGCGTGTAAGGCAAGGACTTTAGCCACTGGGTTACTGTGCCAGGCCCATCAGCCCAACTTTTAAGACATCACATCGATCTGAAATATTCTCTGCAGGTGGCTGCACATGTATGCCACCAGGACTACGTAGATCGTCGTGGCTCCTGATGTCCAGAGCTGCCTCCCAGAGGAGCAAGGAGTGGGGAGGCCAGGGGTTTCATCCAGCTCCTTCCCCTGAGCTCAGCTGGGCCCCGTGACGGGTGGGCTTGAGCTCTGCACGGCCATAGGACTGGGCTGAGAGCAGGAGCTTCCACTGGAAGCTAGGCAGAGGGTGAGCGGAGCTGCTAACGGCTGACCCAGCTCCCTCTGCGTCCCCATCCAGCCTGCAGGAAGCTAGCTTCCGACCAGTATTGCCAAGACCACCTGCAAGGGTGGGGTCTCATGGCAGCTGCTCACCAGCCAATGCAGCATCACCACCAGCTTGTCCCTTTCCCCTTGTTCTGGCTAAAGGGGCCAGATCAAGCGTGAAGGTCAAGGGTCAGAGTTCAGATCCACCTGAAGTGGACTCCGCCATCCAGGAACCATCTCTTGTCCCCAGTTTGTCCAAGCATGTCAGCCATGCCAGTCACAGGCTGTGTTTGTTCCTTGTGCACTTCTGAATGAGTGTATTCTCAATGTCACCGTCATAGCCAGTCTCTGATCTTGCCTGCTCTGATGTGGCTAAGACCCAGAGTGCTGAAGAGTCTTGCCTGGAGTGCCCCGGGAAGGACTCTGATCTGAATTTTCAAAGCCAACTTTGTGTCCTGGCTGCCTCCCCATGCCCAGAGCTCATGTCCGCATCCAATAGATTCTCCCAAACGTAAACCAGATACTCACCAAGCAGGCAAAGTCCCTTGAAAACGCAGGTGCATCTCGTTAAAACGGGAGCAGTAACAGCTCTCCTCTCAAGACGGGTGTGAGGTCCCAGGCACACGTGGCCGACAGGCAGGAATTGCTTGCTCTTCCCTGGTGATGCTTTACACCAGCTTGGGTCTGTGCCTTCCAGAGGACAACAAAGAGCAAGCCAGAAGCCTCGGGGTTCAGCCAACGCATGCCCCTCCTTCGCTGGAGAGCAACTGCTGCCATGCAGCCCCACCCCATAGCTACCACTGGGCATAGGCACATGACAACCTACCCTGTAGAAGGACTGTGGATCTGGCCAGCTTCCAGGGTCTCAAAGGGGAAGCCCCTCTGGGGGGGGGACTAGATGCTCCCAGCCACCAAGACAGCAACAAACACATAGGGCTGCTGGCCAGGACCATCCCCACCCCACCCCTCTGACTGCCACTAAGGCAAAGCAGAGGGGCCAAACCTTGGGATGGCATTTCTTGAACTTGTATCTCACGTCTCCAGGGTGAGGGCAGGAGTCTACACTGTATCCGAGCACCAAGACTTTTGCCCATGGGAGAGGCAGGTTTGGTACTGTGCCCTATGCACACTCCGGCCATGAGCACACACAAGGCACTGAGGGACACTAAGCGATGAGGGCTCCACCTGGCACAGGAGCCAAAGCAAGCAGGGGGCTGGGGAACAGTGATATCTCGTGGGGTTCTGACACTCCCATGTCAATGTGGGGCTCCACCTCCTTTCTCCCTTTGTGTCAAAGAGGCCAAAGCATTCTAGGGACTCAAGGGACCGCAACCCTGGGCCTACCAAGCTCAGATGGCAGTGGTGGCAATGGCAATGGCATATCACTGGGTGATAAGCACTTTATCTTCACGAGGACCCCAACATGCAAGTCCAGGCATCAGCCCGATTCACAGATGAACAAACCAAGGTGCTAGAAGGTGTTCATCACGCATCGAGGGCAGGACCCAGCTGGGTCGTCAAGAGTCCAAGGCCAAGAATTTCTGGCCTCCACCTCTGCCCTTCCCACTGGATGATGCTAGGGATCAGAAATGAGAGAAACTGGCACACAGCAGCAACCCCCCTCTGCTCCGACTCTACTGAAAGATCCCAGACACCTGCAGCCCTCCACGTCCACACGTGGCAGGAAGTGGCAGACTCCCTCTATGTGTTGCTCCCTCTTCTGAGGCTCCATCTACCTTGCCCCATCTCCTTCCAAGGCCTTGTGGGGGATCAGTCTCAACAACCAGAACCCCAGCCAGCCCTCAGAGCTGGCACCTGCATTCACCGAGTTCTTCCTCTGTGCCTTCTGGTCCTGGCTTTCATTCACCCTCACCTGCATTTCTCGCAGCTTCTAGTGTGGATGCTGGAGGACAGGGGTCCATCAGAGGCAGCCCTGGGCAGGGAGGCGGCAGGCTCACTGGCCCACGGTGGACCCTCCTGCTCCCTCCTCCACCCCCCTCTGCCGAAGCTCTCACCCTGTAGCTTCCTACAGACTTTGAACTGAGCCCTAACGTCTTCCAGCCCCTGGGCCCCTGGGCCCCTGGGCCCCTTCAATGTGCTCGCTGCCTGTTTGGAACAGTCCCTCGAAAAGGGTAACATTTCTGCTTCACTGGCAAAGAGCACAAATGCAGCTGCTCAGGCCCAGGCACAGGACAGGGCCAGGTGGCCCAGGAGGCTGGAACTTCTCAACATTAAGAGGGAATGAGAGGCCACCTCCTACTTCCCCAAGCCCAGGCAGGGCTGCCTGCTCCAGGCATGGCCTTGGGCTCAGCAACAACTGGGCCCTGGCAGCTGGATAGAAATGCAGAGGCAACCTTTGCCAGTGAGGAAGCGGGGAGCTCCTGGTGGGTAAGGGCACTGCCTCAGACCTGGTCAAGCAAGTAAACTTGCTTTACCCTTCTTTATCCTGGCAAGAGCAGACCCTAGCTCTAACCTAGGCTGGAAAGAGACGTGTTTAGGTTGTAAATTTTAGAAGGATAATTTAGGTGTCCACATCACAATGCCTGTTCTTGTCATGAGAAAATCTGCCATGAAGCTGGACTTGGGTCAGCCCCCTGTGACCACGGCCCAACCCCCACAGGGAGGAAATTGTCCTCCTTCCCTCCCCCTGGCCCAACCTCCCCACCCATTGCGAAGTCCCCACTGCGAAATCCCCAGTGTCACTCTGGGCCAGAGCCTCTTCCTCTCAACTCAGACACACAGCAACACCCAAGCAATAAACACAAGGGATAAGGCAGGTTCTGCGGGAGCCAGGTCTGGGGGCAAGTCCTCTGTGATGAGAAGCGAAGGGAAGGAGAGGAGAAGGAGGGAGGCCGTTCTGTCTTCTGCAGCTGGGGAGAGTGCCCTGTTATAAGCCCTACCTAATGGGGTGGGACAATGGGTTCCAGAGAATACAGTCCAAAGCAGGAACAAAACGTGCAAGGAGGCCCTGGACAGCCCTGTGGATGTGCCATCCAGCTCCGTGGCTACAGTCCACATGTGTGCAGAGGCCTCTGCCACATCTCCATCAGTCCCCAGGAGATTCCACCTTGAACCTGCTCTCTCTCTCTCTCTCTCTTTCTCTCTCCGCCAAACCTGACACGTTTCAGGGGCTCCACTCCTCATATTTTCCCTTCCTCCAGGAGTCATCCCTGCCATGGGCTCCATCTGGACCAGATTCCAAGGAGCCCATGGCAGAGTGTGGCAGCAGTCTTGGCTCCTGGGCATTTTCCTTCGTGCCCTGCTGCAAGTGTATTTCTCCCTGTGCTTGGCAAGAAAGACCTGCTGGAGGGTGGCTGGTAGAAGGATAAGCTAGAAACCCACCTGTTGCCCAGATGGCCTGGCATGTTATGAGCAGGGCTGCACATAGAGCCTCCTGGTCCAGGAATGTCTCCTCCCGATGAGTCAGGGACTCTGAGCATCCAACAAGGCCTGCTCTGGGGACCCACACCACGGCAGATCCTCTCTCCAGCGTGAGGAGCACACTTGGTTCTTACCACCCCCATGTTACAGAGGTAGTTGCTAAGGAGCAAGCCAGGACTGGGACCCAGGGCAGATTTCCAGTTCTCTCTGCTGCCCCAAACTGCCAACGGATGCCTCTGTAATGTTGTTTCCCACTGTTTCTAGAGAATCCAGAGCAAGATGTTCTGGGAGACATGTACAAACGGTGCCAACAGCACCCAAGTGGATCTAGAAGCATGTGCCAGATACCAGGCATATGGTCATTTCCTGCTCACTCTCGCACTTGCTCTCTTTCTCTCTTTTTAAATTGGAAAGGCAGATTTATAGAAGGAGAGACAAAGAAAAACATCTCCCATCTGCTGATTCATTCCCCGAATGGCTGCAACAGCCAGATCTGAGCCAATCTGAAGCCAGGAGTCAGGAACTTCTTCTGGGTCTCCCACACGGGTGCAGGGTCCCAAGGCTTTGGACCATCTTCCACTGCTTTTCCAGGCCACAGGCAGGGAGCTGGAAGGGAATTGGAGCATCCAGGACATGAACTGGTATCCATATGGGATTCCGGCGGTTGCGAGGTAAGGATTTAGTCACTAATCCACCGCTCTGGGCTTGCTCATATCACACTCTAGTGCGTGGATGGTAGAGGAGGGTTGCCCCTGGAGGATTTGGGCTGGGATATACTCCTGGAACACCTCCCTCAAGTGTCCAACGTTAGCTCTGTTTTATAGAGGAAAAGGCTGAGGTTCCCAGACTTGATGTCATTTTTGGGGAGCTAACAAATAAAATTAGATTCCACACCAGGGTCTGCACCCAGATGCCAGGTAAGACCCAGCATGCAGCCCTGCCTTTCATTGCCACTGCTAGGGATCCCCACATGCCCTGCTGCCTTAACCTGCAGCAGAAGGATTAGGGGACAGGAAGCGGAGCCCATGGGGTCTAGCAACATCCTGGGTATAGCAACCCAAGCTAAGACCCTCCTTTTTACATGAAACGCAGGACACACCCACAAGACCATTCCCTCTAAGACTGATGGTGGGGGGCAAAGGGGCTGGCGACTGCATAGAGAGATCATGAGCTTTGGCCAAGGCCCACCAGCAAGCCATAGATCCTGAGCAAGGTGCTCCAGCACACAGCGGCAGAGCAGCCACCAAGCTGCCCAAGGCACAGCATGGCATGGGGCCTCAGTGCCATGCACAGCTGCTGACAATGCACTGCTCCTTCAGGCACGCCCACTGCCCAACCCAAGAAGGATAGCAGGAGGAAGCCCTTCCAATCTGCTAAGGGCCTTCTGGGTGTGATAAAACTAACCCCTGTCATCTCCTGTCTTCCTGCTTCCTTCCCTGAGATGTGAAAATGCCATTCAATTAAAGTAATTAATCTACCCGAAGGCCTGGGGCTCAGAACCCACACTGCAAGCAAGTGGTCAACCCCAGTGGCTTCCTGGGTAAAGACCCACAGGAAAGAGGAGGAGGAGGCCGCCATAGGCAGCTTGGCACAGAATCAGCTCCTCTAGTCACAGCCCCTCGAGCCTCCAAAGAGGGACCCCGTGTTTGCCAGTTGAATCCACATTTCCTCTCCTATGGCTGCCTCAATGGCCCTGGACTGCAGAGATCCTTAGGAGGTGCCAGGAACATGAACTAAAAACATCCCACTCTCCAATTGCATCCTCAACTCTCTCCTGAGCTGGAGGAAGCCCAGGCACCCAGCCCACTGGAGGCTGAGCCCGGGCCAGGAGAGCCAGGCAGGTCTCGGCTTTAGACACGTGCGGTGTGGCCCCGTGCAAGACTTACCCTCTCTGTGCCTTTTCTTTCTCTGCTGAGGAGTGGTGACTACGAGGCCTCCTCTGCTCACCCCGAAGCTACCGTGGGACACCAACCCTTGCTTGGCCGAAGCTAGTATGTGTCGTGACCCGCCTAGTGACGTGTGCACAGCAAGCAACCACAACTGTCACCATGTCACTGCAGGTTTGACTCACCCACTGCAGATTTACAGTGAGAGACAGGTGGAAAAAGAAAAATCTCCCATCCACTGGTTCACTCCCCAAATGGCTGCAATGTCTGGAGTTGGACCATTCTGAAGCTTCTTCCAGGATTCCCATATGGGTACAGGAACCCAAGCACTTGGGCTACCCTCTGCTGCTTTCCCAGGAGCACTAGCAGGGAGCCAGACTAGAAGTGGAGCACCCAGGACTCCAACTAGTGCCTATATGGGCACAGAAGAACGTGCAACCTATTATGGCCTGTATTTTTTGATCTGCTCATTCTGGTGGCCTGTCCATACCAGAATCACAGCTGTGCTCTCTGTGCCAGGCCCTGAGCCCAGAACCACCCAGGCCTCATCCCAAGCCCAGATCTGTCCCTCATCAGCTAGGAGACACAGGATAACTCCCTTCACCTCCATGAGGCTCCCTTGTCTCACAACAGTCCTAGTGGTAAGGCACAGGTGATGGTGGGCCCCCAGCCTGGTGGTCCCAGGGCCACCAGGAGGCCTTCTGCAGAACATCACTCCAGACAGGAGCTGTGGATGGAGCTTCTGGGTTAGGACATGACAGGTTAGGGCCCACACATTGGGGCCCCCACCTCTGTTTTTCTCCTACCCCCCAGCCACTTTCTATGCTTTTTACCTGGACCGGGCTGAGCCTCAGAGTCAGGAGATAGATGGAGAGAACAGGAGACAACAGAGTCCCCCACTCCCAGCTCTGCACACTGCCCAGGGGCAGCAAACCTCTGTCTTCCCATCCCTGGTGCCCAGAAGTACACACAGCAACAGCAGCTGAAAGTGCGTGCCAGGGACTGCCAGGCAGTGGGCACCGCAATGGGCAGAGATGCACAGGCCTTGCTCCACTAGTCTGAAAGTCTACATGGAGAGACAGATCCAGAGCAGGAAAGATGATTTCAAGCAGCGCAAGTGAGCAAGGTGGGAGAGGGTTCTACAGGGAGCAGGAGGACAGTGGCAGGAAGTGGCCACCAGGGGACAGAGAGGGAGACATTTCAGGCAGAAAGACCGCCAGCCAGCCAGTCCAGGACAGATGGGGTTCAGCGTACCACAAGCCTGGAGAGAGAAGGGAGCTGGGTCAAGGTGGGAGGGAGGGCAGAGGTCAAGGTTCAGCAGAACCCCTCCCCTTGCCAGGGCTTTGAGATAATGCAATTCAGAGGCATTGCATAGGGCACGGGAGACAGAGCATGACCTCTGCGGTCCAGGACCACAGAAGCTCAACAGCCAGTCACGGTTGCAACATGCAGAGGAGCATCATGTGAGGAAATATTTGGGAAGAGTTGGACGTTAATAGCAACTTTGCCAAAGATCGTTAGTGCTCATCGGAGACGGGGCTCAGCCGTGGCAAGGCATGCTCAGGGTGAGCGTGTTTGGTGTAGTTGGTCTGCCTGCTTTTCCCTCCTTCCTTGAGAAAGAGACAGAAAGATAGGTCCTATCTGCTGGTTTGCTCCTCAAATGCCTGCAGTGCAGGCCAAAGGCAAATGCCAGGAACATGCATTGCTTGAGCCCTCACTGCTCCTTGTGCACATTAGCAGGAAGCAGGAACTGGAGCGGCCAAGTGAAGGACTGAATCCAGGCACTCAGAGTGGGAGGCTAACATCTTTTTAAGATTTGTTTATTTTGATTGGAAAAGCAGATTTACAGAAAGAAGCAGAGACACAGAGAGAGAGAGAGATCCTCCATCTGCTGATTCACTCCCCTATTACAATGGCTATTACTAAGCTCATCCAAAGCCAGGAGCCAAGAGCTTCTTCAGGATCTCCCCTAGGTCCCAAGGCTTAGAGTCATCCTGCATTGCTTCCCCAAGCCAAAAGCAGAGACCTGGATGGGAAGTGGAGCAACTAGGACATGAACCGGCACCTATATGGGATGCTGCCACTAAAAGGTGGAGGATAGCCAATTGAGCCAGCCCACAAAACTAGCATCCTCTCTGCTAGGCTAAATCCTGCTCTTTAACAAAATCTGATTCCAAAGGACAACGCTGAAATGACACACCCTCCAGGGTAATTCTCAGCCTTCAGGGTAATTCTCCCAGCCTCGGGGAAATAGGGACATATACACACACTCAAGTAACACTTTGTTTACCCCGTGCACACATTGCTGTCAAAGCGCCATCAGCTCCTTGCTCCTCCGCGGTGGCTGAACTGGAAAACCCAATGCGCTGAGTCCCTCCCAGAACTCCTATTTCCCAGGTGCTCAGGTGTCCTGAAGAACCTACTCAACCCCACGTTTCCCCGCTACACACACACACTGGAAGGATGGAAAGTCAGAACCCCATTGGGGTCTATGGTGCTGTTGTCCTGCAGCATAGGGCAGAGCTCACCAACCCATCTGCTAACACCCAGAGTTTAGATCACACATTCACAATACGGCCAGGATGGAACCCCGGCTCAGGCACTCAGCAAACCAGTGCTGGAGAGTTCCCAAGCCATGCCTTCACCATCAACTTGGAGCACTGAAGGTACTTAGGAACAGGGAGACGTCGAAGTCCTGGCTTCACATGCTAAACCGCAATCACCGCGGAGCCCAAAGTCACTTCCACAGGATGTGCCATCACGCCAAGAAGTGGCCTTGACTCCCCACCAAGCCAGAGAGACTCACCTGCACCCTTGCTTCCAACTTGTACCGTAGACCAAGTTCACCTTTTTTTGGAGAACTTGGAATCCAAAATAAATAAGTAAATAAACAAACACTTGATTTAGATGTACTAATTTGAGTTTTCTGATAACTCTGCTGAACCATAATTGATTTTCAATAGTATGAGGGGAGGCAGCTTTCAAAACCTGTGGGAAATGGACTTAAAAGATGAATCGGCTTTAATGCCAAAACAATCAGGAAACCAGGATATGTTCATGGGGGGGGGGCGGGGTGCCCCCCAGTGGCATAGCACACTGATCCTCCTCCTACTGTGCTGGCTTTCCATATGGGCACCTGTTCAGGTCCCAGCTGTTCCACTTCCCATTCACTTCCCATCCATTTCCCATCCAACCCCCTGCTTGTGGCCTGGAAAAGCGACAGAGGATGACCCAAGGCCTTGGGACCTTGCACTCTCATGGGGGACCTGAAAGGAACTCCCGGATCCTGGCTTCAGACAGGCTCAGTTTTGGCCATTTGGGGAGTAAATCGGAGCACAGAAGGTCTTTCTCTCTGCGTCTCTCCTCCTCTATGAATGTGCCTCTCAAAGAAAGCGTTTGCAGAAATGGTGTGTTTCGAAAACATCACGCATGGATCTGAAAATATTTGCACCCAGACGAATGTCTCGCTTTTCATTCTGGTTTTTCCTTGGGCTTTTTAAGGTGTCCTCATTTAAGCCCTCCTGGGCAGAGCCACAGTGTGACTAACATCACAGTGATGGTAGAAGAATCAGCTGGTTTATTTGACCAGCATCTCGTGCTGGGCACAAATCGATATGGAAGACAAAGGGCTGGAGCCCACCCAGGCTAAAAGGAGAGACAAACAACAAAACACCCATGGAAATTTCATGTTGCTGCTGAGAAGTGCCACAGCGGAGGGGGGAGGGGTACAGAGGCCACCCAAATGGCTTTAGGACACTGCCTTGCTGAAGGGATATACGAACTGGGCTCTGAAGCATCTGTAGGAATTAGCCAGAGAAAGGAGTCTGTGGTGGGAATGAAAAGAGAGGTCCCTTGCAAAGGACTGGCTGTCAGTTTCAGTAACTGGGGAGCCCCCGGGTGTTCTTAATGATAAGCGGATGTGAGCAGATCTGAAGCTCCAAAGCTGCTTCTGGCTTCCCAGCCAGGACTAACACCATCCAGGGAGCCGTTCTGCCTCCAGCTCCTCCTCGCCCTGACTCATCCCCAAAGTGACAGACTCTTCCAAGCAACAAGTTGGTCAGGAAGCCAGGCCACAGTCATGGTTTTGAAAACCGCCCTTGGAAGCAGAGGTGGCGATCCCCTGAATTAGCATGACCCTGACTGGCCTCAGCTTCAAGCGCCCAGAAAAGGCGAGTGTGGGTTTGATCGGAGGCACCGAGGGGGTGAATCTCAAAAGCAGGAGCCCAGTCTGAACGCCGATCAAGACTGCAAGTTGCTCCAAGAAAAACACGCTGTGGTGAAGGACCTAAGGCATGGGATCTACCAGGCTGCGCATCCGCAAGCAGTTGCATGGGGCTCCTGAGACAGGGAACCGTCAAGGTCAAAAGCACCATACCGGATGTCTCAGCTGACTAACTCTTCCAATACATTGACCATCAGTTGTTGCTTTCTTTTGAAGATATTTTTTATTTATTGGAAAAACACTTTTACAGAGAGAAGGAGAAACAGAAAAATCATTCATCCACTGGTTCACTACCCAAATGGCTGCAACAGGCTGCAACAGTCAGAGCTGAGCCTGCTGACCTGAAGCCAGGAGCCAGAAGCTTCTTCTGGGTTTCCCCAATGGGTGTAGGGTCCCAAGGCTTGGGTCATCCTCCACTGCTTTCCCGGGCCACAGGCAGGGAGCTGGATGGGAAGTGAAGCAAGCAGCACTCTCAGTAGCATCCATATGGGATAACAGTACTTGCAGGCGAAAGATCAGCCTGTTGAGCCCTGTGTCACCCTCATTGTAAAAAGAAAAAGAAAGGGAGAGAGAGAGAAAAAGGAAGGAAGGAAGGAAGGAGGGAAGGAAGGAAGGAAGGAAGGAAGGAAGGAAGGAAGGAAGGAAGGAAGGAAGGAAGGAGAAAACTGGATGCAGAGCAGGTGTGACTATGGACTTACAAGGATGATGGGACAGAAACCAGGGAAGAGCGACCACATCTGTAACCATGGAGACAGAGAACCATGTCTAAGGGCAGGAAAATGAAATTCATGGGACACTGACATGTGGCCCAGGGCAGCCTGGAGGAGGAAGAGGAGGGAGGGGGAGAGGGGGGATGGCTCCAGAGGTAGACAGAACTGGCTCGTGCAAGTCCACAGGCTCTGCCTTCAACATGGGAGACACGAGCAGAGAGCCATACTGTGGGCAGCTAGAAATGGGGCTGCAGCTAGACATGTCATCCAGGCGTGGGTGCTGGCAGAGACCCCGGTACTGGGTCAGGCCACTACGTCAAGACTGTGGAACTAGCAGAGAAGAGGCCTGGGGGCTTGGAGTGGAGGCAATCCGACAGTCTAGGAGAGGAAGCTAGCAGCCAACATGCAGGAAGACACAGCACAACAGATGGGTCCTCTCAAGGAGACACTGGGCACCAGCCTTGATCACAGCCTAGATGTCAAGGCAGATTGGAACACGAAACACCCTTAGGCAATCCTTCCAAATCGAGGGTCAAGAGGACACAGGAGGTAGGGAGCCATGAGTAACATAAAGCTGCTTTTCACGGCCAGAGACATTGAACGGTGTTTATCATGCAGTGTTGGGAAGCATCTTCCACGCATGCGTGAAACCAGGTCCCTACCCCTTATTAAGGCCACACTCCCTGCTGGTGAGCACTCCCTTTTTGGCCTGAAGAGGGTTCTGGGAGACAGGCAGATCGGCTGCCTTGCAACCACTCTTTCCACATTGGCTTTGGGAAACTCACCCCTAATGCAACATCAGTGAGCTCCTGGGGCTACCAGGGAGGACAGAGCACAAACCAGAGAGAAGAGCCCCCCAAAACATGCATGAAGCCATTGCCTCCAGGTCACTCCACCCCTGAGTCTCCCTCCACATGCGACGCGGTCCTCAGGCTCCTGTGCAAGCTGTTCAGCTACAGGCGGCAGGTACCCTGGGTTCCCTGCTGGGTGGTAAGGACAAGAAACTCTGAATGTTTTCCATGACCTAGGCCCTTTATACTCAAGGCCAAGGGTCTTATTTCTTTTAAATATATATATTCCTTTTTATTGGAAAGGCATATTTAGGTAGATCTTTCATCTACTGGATCACTCTCCAAATGGCTACAATGGCCAGAGCTGAGCCACTGTGAAGCCAGGAGCTCCTTTTTCTTTTTTAACATTTATTTTATTCGTTTTGATGGAAAGTCAGATATACAGAGAGGATGCAACAGCCGGTGCTGTGCCAATCCAAAGCCAGGAACCCGGAGCCTCCTGCAGGCCTCTCACACAGGTGCAGGGTCCCAAGGCTCTGGGCCGTCCTTGACTGCTTCCCCAGGCCACAAGCAGGAAGCTGGATGGAAAATGGGGTTGCCGGGATTAGAACCAGCACTCATATGGGATCCCAGTACATGCAATGAGAGGAATTAAGCTGCTAGACTACTGCACTGGACACGAAGCCAGGAGTTTCTTTCAGGTCTCCCATGTGGGTGTAGGGACCATCCTCCATCTCCCTTGGCAGGCCATAAGCAGAGAGCATTTGGGACTCCAACCAGTGCCCATAAAGGATGCTGGTACTACAGGTGGAGTATTGAACTGCTATGCCACCATGCTGGGCTCTCTCTCTCTCCCTGCCCCACCTACCTTTTGCACAAAACTGTCTTAATCGTGTTCCATCTCCCAGAAGAAAGAAAACCAAGATCAGGAAGAACTCGACATAGAACATGGCTGCAAGCAGTCCCTGAGCTTCTGCGATCATGCGAAGGAGGGGAAACCACCACCACCGCTTCCTGAAGCATATGGACTAGCACGCACGCGCTGTGGCAGTTCCACCTCACGCCATAGAAAAGACAAGCTCAGCCTGCTGCAGGGACCAGGAGGAGGCCCAACTGAACCAGCCCAGGGAGTCGGGGACGGGCCCTCGCCGTATGGCTAACGACGCAAAGCACCTCGGGAGGACTCTCTGAAGAAATACGCTCCCCAAATTTGAGTTACTATGATTATTAATATTATTAATAAACTGCCTTGGACTAGATTAATATCCAGGCGCCACAAGCCAGGAGGTCTTCCGAAAGCCCCACTGGTGTGCAGGGAACATTTGCATGGTGGATGTGTTTTAATGAGTTTCCACTTCTTGCCCAGCACTCCCAGCATCCTCCGGGGAAGCTTTTTGGTTCTTTTAGCTGTCAAAACAGAGGCTCAAGCTTCCTGCCAGGCGGCTGCGGAACACGGCACCACCGTGTGCTGAGTGGACTTGAGTTTGACCATTCCGGCTCTCTTTCTTGCAAAGCCTCAGTTAGTGATCCTGTGTAGGAGAAGGCCTGTGGCCATCTTTTACCAGCATAACTGGACAGATTCTTTTCAAAATCCCAAAGATTCCTGAAGATTCCATGGGCCACAGACTAGTGAATGACTATCAGAGGGAAGAAAAATAGCCTTTAGGTTGATTTTTCTTTTTTTTTTTTTTTTTTTTATGGAAAAGCAGATTTACACAGAGAAGGGAAAACAGAGAGGAAGATCTTTTGACTGCCAGCTCACTCCCCCAAATGACCACAACAGCTAGAACTAAGCCGATCTGAGGCCAGGAGCCTTGGGCCATGCTCTGTTGCTTTCCCAGGCCACAAGCAGGCAGCCAGATTGGAAGTGGAGCAGTCAGGATACAAACTTGTGCCCATATGGGATCCCAGCATTTGCAGAGGGGAGAATTAGCCAATTGAATCATCATGCCAGGCGCTTGATTGATTTTTTTCACCCAAACACCCAAATTTCTGTGTGTTTAGACTTTCATTTAGTTCAAGTTCAAATTTTCAAAGAAAAACAAACTGAAAGGTAGCTGTGTCATGGTTTCCCCGGCATGTAGTTATTTGGTCTGACGCACATCCCCAGGCCATCAGGGTCCACTGACGTTCTTTGTCCTCTCATCTCCAGATGAGCAGTGATGCAACCCAACACAAGCATGCAAAGAAGTTTGAAAACTGCAAATCTTAAAGCCCAGCCAGGCGGGGACCTGCAGCCCCTGCTTCTCTAACAGGTATGTATCATGCCAATATTCCTTTCCACTCCATTTCCCGTTCTCCTTTGCCATAGAAACCATTTCAAGATGCTCTAGGCACACTCATCCATGTTGCTTTTGCTGCCTGCGATCTAGCTGTCTCCTGCCATGGCCTCCAGCTGATGAGACGAGGGACAGGGAGCAAGCTGATGGATTTAAAGTCTACTGATGTCAATGTGAAACACACCTGGAAAAGCAATGTCTAGGGCTTGATCAAAACTGGGTACCACTGGCCAATCCAGCAGACACGTTCTATTCCCCATCATAGGCCCACGACCCACCCTGACAGGCCCCCAGGCAGAGCTGTCCCATTCACATTCTGTACTTCTTTCTCTCGCAGAGAAAAACACACCCTCCTACCACCACCTGGTACCTGCACAGGGAGGCGCTCTGAATCTGCAGGCTGAGGACTGTACCTGACCCCTGCCAGAAGCACTGCCCACACAGGAGCCCAACGGTGGATGGAAAAACGATCTCCCCAGGGCTGACAGATGATGCAGGGAAACAAGAAGTGCACCGATGGGTTCAGCGACTCTTCTAGCATCGGCAGCGTGCTGGACGATGCCGACAGGGAGGTGAGCAGCCTCACAGACCGGGCTTTCCGGAGCCTGTGCCTCTCGGAGGGCGCACCCTTCCAGGATTCCGAGCTCGGCCTATCCCCAGATTCCACCTGCCAGGTGCTGGGCACAGTGAGCCACACCCATCGCAAAAGTGGTCTCTGGAGCCAGCTGCCGGCACAAGGCACAGAGCATGCAGGCTGGGCAGCCACCTTCCAACAGCTACCCAAGTACGTTCAGGGTGAGGAAAGATACCATAAAAGCAGCCCCCCACTCACCCCGGCCCAGAGAAGACTAGAGGTGCCAGTTGCAGGCCTAAGGAACAGCGCCAAGCCCGGCTCCAAGGTCTCGACTCTCATCAAATCCTTCGACAGGCCTGAGAGCCAGCGTGGCGACAGCCGGCCTCCTCCCAGCAAGCCCCCTGTTCTAAAAACCACCCCCAAATTCGCCCCTCTCCCAGACAGCGGTGTCAACTTCTGCTTCGATTCTGCCTTCCTGACTGTCAGAAGGGTGCCCGCCGAGGCATCCAGCACCCATCCGAGCAGCCACCAACCCAGCAGGCAGCTCGGAGACGGGGAGACCCCAGAAAACACTGACGTGGCCTGTCCTGGCTCCAGCAGCTTCCTCCCTAGCCCAGACACTGCAGCCGCCTCATCGCGGTTCCCCTCCCCACCCCACAAGCCAGTCAAGGGGGAGCCTGGAAGGGCTCCAGAGTGGGCACCTAAAGGGACCTTCCTGCACAGCGAAAACAGTGCCTTTGAGTCGTGGAACGCTCACCAACCCAGGCTGCTGGAGAGAAAGGAAGCCACTGAGCCCACCCCTGAAATCAGAGCCCCCGCGTGCCACCAGGACACCCCCGTTCTGCTCAGGGAGCCCCAGCCCCCAGAGCACCAAGTGTCCCCCTGCCCAGTCCGAGTCAGCAGCAGTCAGGAAGACAGCAGACTAGCCACGGGAGCTCTGCCAGCCTCAGGACCCTGGGGGCTCCGGACTCCAGGATCACAGGTGTTCCCGATGGAGGGAGAAACTTTGGGCTCGCAGCCCGACCCCCAGGTGAAATCTACCCAGCCTCCATGGAGAAAGCCAAAGGCGGGCAAGGGAGGCAAGGCAGGTCTGCAGGAGGGGCCGGAAAGAAAGCAGCAGAGCATCAGGAGTGGGGGGCTGCCCCTGTACCCCAAGCACAGCCCCCAAGGGCAGTTTCCTGAACCTGAGGCTGCCGACACCTCCGGAGACCCCAATCAGCACTGTGACCCTCCATTCAACATCAGTAAGCTCCTGACCCCCATTATCCCCACCAAACATGTCCTGGACTCCTCGGCCAGCCAGCCACCAGACACGAGCCCCTCCCCGCCAGGCCAGCTCAATGGCTACCAAGAGAAGGAGCCAGATGAGCAGCCAGCACGGGACAGCTACAAGTCCAAGGCACCCAGCCTGCTGTTCAACCTCAAAGACATGCGGAAACGTGTCAAGAGCACCTACAGCCCCTCGCCCCTCCTGAAAGGGCTGGATGAGCAGAGCAGGAGCAAAGCTGACGACGGCCAGGGTGAAGCCCTGAGCAATGGGCTGCTCATCCCTAACGGCTTGGAGGAGGGCCTGGCCGATGCTCCCTCTGCAGCGCCCCCCGGCGCCCAGAAAGATTCCCCAGTCCAGCCCGGTGAGGCCTCCTCCACAGGCAGCTATGCAACCTTGGGCTTGCCTCTTGCTCCTGCCAAAGCTCCATTCTGTGCCAACAGGGAGAGGAGCAGCGATGACAAGTCAGAGACGGGTCCCACCAGCTCCAGCTTCCATCCAGACGCTAGGGAACGCCACCCCAGGAAACACCTATCCCTGAAGCTCTGTGACACACAGGTTGAAGCTGCCATGGCAGAGCGAAAGGAGCCGCAGCAGCAGCAGCTGGAGAACGGGCTCCCAAGATCCATCTCCCAGGACACAGAGTCCGAGAGAGAGCTGGGGCTTCCCAATACCCCGTTGACGCCAAAATTCTCCCCGGGGCCCCTGTCACCTGAGGAAGAGGATGTGTTCTATAGTGACAGCCAGTCTGATTTTGTGCCAGGCCTCAAAGGCAAGGCCAAATTGAGCACCAGCTCTTCAGAGCAATCCTTTGCTTCTTTTGACGACCAGCAGAAAACATGGTTTGTCGCTGAGAGCCAGCGGGATGATAGAATGGATAATGATGCTGAAGGCAGGAGAGGAGGTGATGGTGAGGAAGAGAAGCGGAATGCGGAAGGCAGCAGGGATGGGAAGGAATGCAGGGAAGAAGGCCGCCAGGAGGAAGTGACCTGGAGAGGAGACAAGAGCAGCAAGGCATCCATGGGGGAAGAGAATTTCAGGGGCTCTGGCACGGAGGTAGTTAGGGACACAGGCCTGGCACACGCCAAAGGCCCCGCCCCTTCGCCACTGTCTGCAGCCAACAGGCACGTCCTGTTTGCCATCAAGGACAACACGCTCAGGGCCACCCCGGTCATCAGGCCAGTAATGCTGCCTCTTTTGAGGACTATGTCCTCTGAGGACTCCCCGAGCAGCAACCACAAAGGGGAAGACTCACCCCGGCCAGGACGGGCTGGGGATGCTGGACTCCGGACCCCTGAAGGCCAAGAAGGGATCGGCAACTGCTGCACCCCCACTGCCTCCCAGGATCTGGGGGACGTGAGCCAGATGCCCAGGGTGACCAGGAGAGAGCCCTCCCAGAGGGAACCACCAGAAGATCTGCCGGCTCTATCATTGGTGGGAGAGCGGGATGGGAAGAAGCCAGCCCCAGATGCCACCCACAGGGCCCCCAGGAGCCAGAGCAGTTCCACAGAGGCACAAAGGGCAGCCAGGTCATGGGACATTCCCACCATCACCCTACCAGAGGGTGACCTGGGAGATCAGCTGCCACCCCCACCACCCCCTCTGCCACCGGACACCTGCTGGGAGGAGCAGATACAAAGTTTCCAGAATCGCTTTTTGGCCACACCCAGAGGTGGGAGAAGACAGATTCCTGGGGAGGCAACCGTGGGGGTGATCTCCCCCAACCCCAGCTCCTTGGGGGATAGCAGTGCATACTCCCCCGCTGCCAGTAGCATTTGGGACGATGCTTCCCAAGCTCCCAGCGAGCTGGGGCTGCTGTTTCAGGAACCCTCGGGAGCCAGTCCCTGGGCCAGCCCCGGCCCTGCCAGGGTCACCCGGCGCGAGGACCTGACGCACGCCCTGGCATGGGAAGCGACAGGATCCGATCCACAATTCGAGGCACCCTCCGAAGACCTGCGGACTCTGTCACCTCCTCCAAGAGGCGAGTGGCTGGACACGGCGACCCGCAGCGCCTCGGGCGCACCTGAGAGACCTGAGCCGCCTGCACAGTCCCTGCTGCCACCACCACCGCCGCCAGAGAGGGCGACCGGTAGGCCCCCGGCAGTCCCACCCAAGACCGAGAAGGCCCTGCGGCGCGCCAAGAAGCTGGCCAGCAAGCGGCGGAAGGCCGACCTGGCACAGGAGAAACCGGTAGAACGAGGGGATGCGGAGGACTGGGCACGCACCGAGCCAAGACCGCCTTCCCCTGGAGACAGGCCCCGACCCCGGTTCCCAGCGCTGCGCTCCCTACCGCCCCCCGCGCACCGCCACTCCGTGTCCGGCTTCCCGGAACCCGTGGGGAAATGGCGTGGGGGTAACCAGGTCCCCACGCCCTTGCCCCCGTTCTCCGCCACCCAGAAGGTCCTGCAGGACCCCCAGTCAGGAGAGTACTTCGTCTTCGACCTGCCGCTGCAGATGAAGATCAAGACTTTCTATGACCCTGAGACGGGCAAGTACGTCAAGGTCTCCATCCCGACCTCCGACGGGGGCTCTCCTGAGCCGCCGCCCGCAGACGCCAGGGCGGCCCCCTACATCTTGTACCCGGGCTGCCGGCCCGTGCCCGTGACCGCCCTGATGCCACTGCGCTGCTCCTCCCAGCTGGCAGCTCCCACCTTCCTCCGCCAGGGCCCACGCGCCCGACCCCAGAGCACGGACAAAGACGAGGAGCGCGCTGGGTTGCAGCCTAGCGCTGGGTCCCAGGAGGAGTCCGCTCTGCGTGCGCCACCCGCGCAGGGCTTCCAGGGGCTGCCCAGGAACCCAGAAGGGGCAGGCGCGGAAGCTCCAGACCTGGGCATCATCTCCACCGACGATCTAGAGGACTTCGCCACCGAAGGCGTTTCTTGAGGGTCATGGCCCACCCCCCAGGCCCCGCCCCACTCCCCACCAGAGCTTAAGCCCCACTCCCCCAGAGCAGTGTATGAGGCGTGCACACACGCACATCCGCAGAACACCCAGACAGCCGCACACACTCAACCATTTCGTGCTTCCCCCGGGCCCACCAGCAGGTGCTGGTCCTCTGAGGGAGGGGCCTGCTTACATAGTCTGCTCCTTCTATGCCCCCTCCTTTAGGCAGCCCTCTCACTGTCTCTTCCTCTGGCCCTGTCACCAGGGTGGGTGGGGCGCCTGGCAGCTGCCTTCCAAAGATGCTTGAGCTGCTACTACAGCCAAGCTGTCCCTGGTCAGGGTCAGGGAGGCGTGCTGGGTGAAACCCTGAGAAATGCTGAACCTTGCTGTGGGCCGGAAAAACACCCCTCACCAAGCAGACCCCCTGCCTGGGCTGCACACCCTCCGCCCACCACCCACTCTCCACCCCAAGGGTCAGCACAGCCCAGGAGTTCTGGGCTCCGGGGCCCAGCTGGCTTAAGGATCTGGCCCAAGGCATGTCCCAGACATGAAGCACACACGATGGGTTTTCTTTGCTGGGAGCCCAACTCTCACAAAATGAAACAAGGTTGCAGGTGCGGTTCTGGCCCTGGCCTCCTGTCATTCTTCTGGGAGCACAGGGGGTGGCATTGGGGGCTGGATCTCTGCCCTCCAGGCCTCACCCAGAAGCCATGGCTCTCTGACTGTTCCTTGCCTCCAGCACCCAGGGTAACCCGTGGAGCCCTGCTGAGCCCCTCTACACCTGTCCCCACCCGCTAGAGCCAGGCCCGCTATGGTTATTACCAGGCAAACAGAGATGGAGGAAGACCCTCAAGAATGGCCCAGGGAAACTGAGGCCGCCACCCTGCCCCCCCTACCTGGCTCCTCCAGTGGAGTCACAGGTCCCTGCTCCCTGCCTGCCAGGTAGAGAAAGAATCTGAACAAGTAGAAAGAGCAGAGCATGGCAGCACCCTTGAGAGCAGGTGCCCAGAGCAGCCAGCTGTGCTGGGCAGAGTCGGGCTGGCCCCTAGGGGTTCCCTATTCCCTCCCCCACCCCACCCAACCCTAACACACACTAATTTCTGCTAGAGTCTCTTAGTTTTTTGCCCTGAGAAAGATGATGGGGAAAAAAAAAAAAACACCTAGCCCCTCATTTAGAAACAGCAGCTGCTGGGAGTGTTGTTGCCAGAGTGAGAGGGGAGCACGCAAAGTGTCTCTCACCTGTTATGTTGGCTAGTTCAGCCCACGTCCAGTGTCACCAAGTCACACAATCACACACATTCATGGACTTTGGGCATATTCCAGATTGCAGCTCGGAGTCAGGGAGGCTCACGGCAAACACAGCTACACTTAAACTTCATTATGAAAATGCTCCACAAACCCCCCCTCCCAACAGCAGCCCCATCCCAATAGTCTAGATTGAGAAGCCTTGCTGGGTCAGCCACTTGACCAACCAGGAGAGCAGGTAGGCCACTGTTCTGGACAGTTGCTGGTGGTGAGTATCACCAGGGAGGCAGATGATGACAAGAGAGACATATCCTGAGGCACCACCCCCAAATCAAGGTGCTCCCCACTATTTTCCTCTGCCTGGAGTATGAAAAAGGATGTTAGAGAACATTGCCTGGCAAACCAAGAGTCCTCTCAAGTCAGTAATAACCATGGCTGCAGCCACCCTGTCCCCAAAGGAACACTCTTCCTCCGGAGTTGTGTTCAGGCGAGGGAGTCGGTGTCTGTCCCAGACCCACAATTGATAGGGCTGCGGGTAGGACCAGAGCCCAAAGGATAAGCACTTGGCCAGCAGTCCTCATGACTGGGCTTGGACAGATGGCAACGTCCACCCTGGAAAGGGGAGGTGGGCGGAGGACTCCATCCCAGGAGTTCCAGCTCCCTGTGGGTCAGCCCGATGGAAGTGCTCGCTCACGGCCAAGTTGCCCTGGCTCCCAGGGGCAGAGGCCTTCCAGGGGACAGAATCGAAACTCACTAGAGACACTACAAGGGGAGAAGTGAGGACAACTTAGGGGACAGGAATGGCTCCTCTCTCATTCTGTCTGCCTTAAAAAAAAAAAAAAAAAGGCAGAATTACAGAGAAAGAGAAAAGAGGCAGGGAAGAGAGAGATTTTTTCCATCCCCTGGCTCAGTGCACGAATGACTACAGCAACTGAACCTGGGTGGGTTGAAGCCAGGCGCTTCTTCCAGGTCTCCCACGTGAGTGCAAGGACCCAGTTACTTGGGCCATCCTCGACTGCTTTCCCAAGCCACAAGCAGGGAGCTGGATGGGAAGCAGAGCAGCCAGGACATGAGCCAGAGCTCACATGGGACCTGGCACTACAGGTAACACCTTAATCTACTGTGCCACAGCACCGCCTCCCTGCCCGAAACTAGTCCGTACCTAGAAGAGGTCGTTTGCATTTCCTTCCTTCTTCCTTTTATTTTTTCCTCTCTTCCCTCTTTCCTCCTTCCCTTTCTTCCCTTCCCATTTCCCTTCCTTCTCTCCTCTCTTCCTTCTTTACATTTTTTTCCCCTCTTGCCTTACTTCCTCCAACTCTTGTTTTACAAGCACTTGCACCATACTGGGTACTTTGATAAGACCCAGTCTCAGCACCCCTGACATAAGACCTAGCAGAGGAGAGAACATTTCCTGGGTTGCTCTGAGCAGCAACCTTCCCCAGTAGGAAGGAAAGGGTGCCTCCTCTGAGGGAAGAGGCCTGACTTGACAGCAAGTGAAACATCCACTTAGGAGGCAACCAGGATCCTCCCAGCGCTCGGAGGCTTTGAGTACCGGGGACCTCAATCAGATGCTAACCGGTGCACGTTACCATATGAGAGTCCACTGACGGTCAATGGCTCCTTTACACGTCAAGGTAGAATGAAGCCAGGTGTAGCCGCCCTCCCAGGACAGACCCTTTGGTAATATGTCCTTCTCTCTGGACACCCCTGGACTGATACTTCTCTGAGTTGCTCAGAAAAGCCACCATGCCCACCATTGTGCTACAGGACATTTGGTGGGGATTGCAGATGTCTCCTGCAGTGTAAGGCACTGAGGGACGTGTGTGTGTGTGTTTAATGAATTAGGGCTCTCTCTCTCTCCATGTCTCCCCAGGAGGGGGCATAAATGGGGAGAATTAAGGGAACAAGCAAAGATCCTGGGGCTGTTAGGCCCAAACCTGACCCAGAGTCCCCCTTGTCCGTCCTGTGCTGAGCTGGGAGCCTGGATTCAATGCTCACAGCATACTTCCACAGGTAGCCCCACTGGCTTCAGCTTGCTGTGCCCCAAGGAAAGCCACTGGGATGGGATGTGACAGCCAGTGGTCACGTCTCCACTCAGCGCTGACCCATCTGGAACCTGCCGAGCTTCCTCTCCCAGTCCCTCTCCAGCTCCAGGTGGCCCCTCTCTAACTGTGGTCCACAGCCTGGCTGCCTCCTCCCTCATCAATGGGGAGTTGGCAAGAAGCCTCAATCTACATGGTCGCACTGTGCGCTCTTGGCCTCCGCTTACCTGGAGAGATTTGCAGTGGGCAGGAGGGCATCTTGGAGGGCTCCCCGGCTTCCCGGCTCCAGAGCACATTCCAGAGTGCTTCCCTGTCTGGGATGGGGGCAGAGAGGAGAGCAGAGCCACAGGAAGCGAGGTTTTACACAGCACAGCCGCTCGGGGAGTAGTGAGCTCCCCATGGGTGGAAGCATGAGCACTGATGGAGACGAGACACCCGAGACAGGAGTGGGTGTTACAAAAGATCAAGGTGCATCCTCGCAAAGAAACCTTGCAGGCGGCCCACAGTGCTCCCACGGACCCCTGGTAGGGATGGAAATCTAAATGGGGTACCCCATGGGAGACCCTTTATGTGTGAAAGAGGAACTGTGCAGCGAAGATAAAACTGTGAAATCAGACACATTGTCTGCGCTGGGCCTCCTGCATCATTCAGATAGAAAGGGTCGCGAGGTCAGAAGTCAGAGGTCATGCCTGGGATTGCACGGGGCGGGTGGTGGGGAAAAGGAAGAAAGGCCCTGATGACACAGCCTGTCCTGGGTCACTTTGCCTGGCCCGCTGCTTCTTGTTACCAAGTTTGGCTCGGGCAGGAGGGCACAGCCTGCAGTGCCACAGAAGGGAAGAGAAGAGAGGGGCTCCTAGGAGGCACCTGTGCATGAAGGAGCTAAGCTGGTCCACGCCCCAAGCAGGAAGGCTCGTGTGTGTGTGTGTGTGTGTGTGTGTGTGTGTGTGTGTGTGTGCGCGCGAGTAATTGGTGCTGCTATCACAGGATGCTCAAGCTGGGTACTTTACAAATTCAGGAAGCCCATCTGGTTCACACACCTGTCTGGGGGGCACTCCCGTCTGGGGGGCACTCCTGTCTGGGTCACAGGGTGGTAGAGAAGTAGAATGGAAGCTGATTGCATGGTGGGGCAGAGAGGGCAGGAGGGACCCCTGTGCCAAGCGAGCGAGCGAGCGATCCAGGAAGTGCTAGGCTGGCTCATGGGGACACACCCACTCCTGAAGGCAGGCCCCCTCCATGGAACCAGAGCCCCCAGGACCACTCACCTTTTCTGGGGCCTACCACCACCACCCCAGGAGCCGTGTGGCGACACTTCCACCCATGGGATGGCCCCATTGGTCATGGCGGGCACGGCGTTTCATTGCTAAGTATTTCCCCTCAACCTTGGCCACCCTGTTGTCATTTCTTCAGGTCCTCCCCCAGGCCCCAACCCCATCCTTCCCTCCTGGCCCTGCCCATGCAGTGACATGGCCAGCACCTGCCCTCCCAGATGCACTCCTTCATCTTCCTGCTGATTGGGAAGCCCAGGGGTAATGGCTCCTCCATTACCAACCCCTTTCACAACCCCAATGACCTGATGACTTTCTCTCTCTCTCTCTTTCTCTCTCTCTCTCTCACTTTTACCTGCACATTCCTCTTCACTAACCAGAGTGGAGGTGCCACCAAGCCCAGCCAGGAGGTCATGCAATGGTCAACTCTACCGACTCCTAACAAAGTTGTTGTCGATAGCAACGGTGTCCATCTCTGCTCACTACTTCTCGCACCTGTGACTGGTCCACTGCACAGAGTTGGGACCACAGTGGGACCATCAGAGGTGGACAGGAGCAGACAACCAGCTTGGGACCCGTGGTAGTACACAAGAGAAGGCTGGGCAGGGAGGGGGTGAGGGAGAAAAGGGGCGGACTGGGAAAACAGAAGGCCCTGGTTTGTCTGTTGCTGAAGAGACGAAACTCCCAAACCCAGGGTCTCCAGCATCACTATTGCTTCTCGCAGCTTCACTTTACCGCCCTCCCTTGCCAACTTTCTACAAGCTGGAAGGGGACCCTAGTTTTGTAGCCTTCCATTTATTGCATGACCTGAGCCCACAGCCTTCCTTGTCCACTTCCTGTGCATCCTAGGGTACCTTACCTCGGGCACAGCTTCCAGGAGCCTGTTCCCTGATGCTCGTTGGCTATGCCCTTCCCACATGCCATGGACATGGACAGTAGGCTCTCTTTTGCCTGTCCACATGCTTGCTACAGTCCCAGGGCTGACTCATTGCCAGGCACAAGGCAAGCCATCAGAAAGCATCATTGAACCCACTGGAGATCTCACCCTCACGTTGCGTTGAAGCCAGCTAAGAGAGCAACCCGTGCCATTTGGGCTGTGTTTCCGTACTTTTTCCCAACTGTCTGCTTGCACAAATGAATCTCAGTCCCAGGTTCTCTGCTCCCCTGACCCCTGCATGGTGGCAGCCTGGAGGCAGGCTGTGCAGCACAAATGGGGTCCCAAGAACAGATGTCTTGCAAGGCAGTTAACTAATGTTCCTTGATGAGCATCCCTACACTTGCCAGCAAAAGGAGGCCAAAGCTCCCACAACCACATCCAACATTCTGATTAGAACCCAATTACCGCTTGCCTGGGCGAGAATGCTATGAGGAGGACATTAGGCAAATTGTGTTAGGTGGGATGCAGTACCGTGAGCACCTTGGGACACTGTCACAGTGGCCTGCTGGCTTCTGAAGGGTCCGTCCCGTCTGGTGGCCCAGTGGGAAAGCCAGGTGCGTGCTAAAGTCACATGAGAAAAGTCATCAAGGATGCAGCGTTCCTCAGAGCCAGAGTGGATTCGAAGTTATTCTCCCCGCTCTTCCCGTGTCTCCCTCAATCAATGTGTCTGTCAGGTTTTAGCTCCATAGACATGGAAATGCATATTATCACAAAATGGTCCCAGCGAACAAATAGCATCACTACCTGAATATAACACACATCTAAGTATAAATCTGTAACATGGGTCTATCACCAAGCACAGAGGAACATCGGAACGTTCTAGAGTAACCAGATGTTGGATATTTTCATATCTCAACCCACTTGCATAAGAGTTGTTGAGAGCAGTGATTCTGAAGGCTCTTTTGTCAGTCCAGTTGAAAGCTGGGAGCTGTTTCCCATGTTCTAGAATGTTCTAGAGGATTCCTTTGAGCTATGCTCTGGAGACTCCAAAACCTTGGAACACATTGGCAGCAGCTATGTGCACTCATTAAAGGAACAGTGACCACGCTATTTTCTTATATTATGCTGCCTTGGCCTCACTCGGGCCCATTAGAAGTGACAGATGCACCCTTATTGCTTTAAAAACTTGCCAGCCAATTCACACTCCGTGGTCTGCTCACCCACTGGCTCTCTCTTACAGTGACACCATGAACCTATAAAACAAAATGAATAAATAGCCACAGACATCATCTCAGATCTAAAACATTGCCACTTCAGAGCCTAGCTGTCATTTGAACACCTAAAGTGAGACAGGGGCAGGCGTGTTTGGCCTAGCACTGAAGATGCCACAGGTCATATCATGGTGCCTGGATTCCACTCCTCACTTCACACCTGATGTCAGCTCCATGCTAATTCACACCCTGGGAGGCAGCAGAACATGGCTTACCCAGGATGGGGAGGTGCTCAAAGAACTGGACTGAGTCCCTGGCTCCCAGCTTCAGCCTGACCCATCCCCCAGCTCCTGATGGTTTGTAAGGCATTCAGCAGCCCTGGGCCATTCCAGCCTTTGAGCCAGAGCCACCTGCCACGCCTCTCCTGAATTCCTAAGCTGCAGACCCGTGAAAGGAAGTGCTGTCTTCAGCGGCTCACCCCAAGAGAACTTGAACAATGGAACTTTCCAGCAGGTCTCCCCCAGTGGGGTCCTGACAAGCCGTTTACAGAAGAGCAGCCATCAGTGTTATGGCACTAAAGCCTGTGATTTAGTGCACGCCCCAGGAGGAAGGAGGAAGAGGTCTGGAAGGGACCCCTTGAGGCCAGCTCCTGGACTAAACACGATGAGCTCAGCTGCCCCTGCCCCCTGCGAGGATGGCTGGGCAGTTCCCCTCACCCCACCCCAAGCCAGGCTCCACCCACAGAAATGCACTGGTCCCACAAAGCCAGCTCTCCATGCATCTTTCCTCATCAGAAAGAAGCCCTGGGGCAGTACAGACCCCAACAAGGATAGGGACCATGCTCGGACCCTGGCTTGGGCCAGGAAGGCTCGGGATGGCTCCTGGAAGCATAGCTGCCCCAGAGGACCACTACCAGCCAATGTCAGGTGCACCTGCCATAGGAAGGTCTGTTTCTGGGACTAGGCTAGGGCCGGCTGGCAGCAGTGGCAGGTCTGGTAATGGGGATGGCCCAGGTTGCATGGGATGGGGGCCTGGGATGAGGCAATAGCAACAGGTTGCCCACAACCCAGGTCTGTTCCAGGAACATATCCCCAATGTGACACAAGCCTGCTAAGAAGTCTGACACCTAGAGAAAGGGCTGTAGGGGCAAACAGAGGGACCGGGTCTCAAGGAAAGCAATGTCACAGCCAGAGAAGAGATGTCCAAGGGATGATGACGTGTATGTGGGAGTAGCAAGACATTGCAAAGGGGGCATGTGTGCCTACTAGAGTACAGGTGGGTAAAGAGAAGGGGAAGAGTTTAAAGGCAAAAAGAGGGGGTGTTCACAGAAGCAGCTTGGGGGGAGTCCATCCGTCTCAGAGACGAGACATAGGAGTGGTGGCAGCCCATTAGTGCAAGTGCCATAGTGAACAAGCCTTCTGTCTGAAACATCACTCTTCACAGTCCCAAGAATGCTACAGCTAAGTGCAGTGCAATGGCTTAAGCCACAGCTCAGGATGTCAGCATCCAACATGGAGCAGGGGTTCAAGTCCTGGCTAGTCCATGCTGCTCATCCAACTTCCTGTTAGCACACCTGGGAAGGCAGCCGCAGACAATGGCCAAGTCCCTTGGCACCCAAGTGAGAGACCCAGATGGAGTTCCAGATTCTTGCCTTTGGCTTGGCCTAGCACTGAAGGTTGTAGATAATTTGGGAGTGACCCAGCAAAAGGAAGATTCTCTCTCTGCCTTTCAAATAAATCCATCAATAAAACTTTAAAGAAAACAAGGATCTCTGTACATATATGCCTGCAAGACCTACACACTCCGCCAATCCTTGCTTTGCATGCACCAGGATCCCATATGGGCACCTGTTCGTGTCCTGGCTATTCCACTTCCCAGCCAGCTCACTGCTTGTGGCCTAGGAAAGCAGTAGAGGACAGCCCAAAGCCTTGGGACCCTGCACCCACATGGGAGACCCGGAAGAGGTTCCTGACTCCTGGCTTTGAGATCCGCTCAATTCCAGCCACTGTGGCCACTTGGGGAGTGAGCCAACAGATGGAAGATATTTCTCTCTCCTCTCTGTAAATCTGCAATTTCAAAAAATAAATAAAACTTTAAAAAAAAAGGCCTACACACCACAGCAAGCTTCTAGAAGAAGAGAAAATCTGTTTGGGAGCTTTAGAAGGTCTTGTGGAAGCCATTCTCTCTCCCGTCTTCATAGCCTCTCGGCTCTGATTGTCTAAGTCCCAGCAGAACGCCTTAGTCTAGGCATCATCAACTTGCATTGTTTGAATTTCCCCTAAGAGAGGACAAACGGAAGCTGCTCAGGCCACCACCACCCCTCCTCCAGGATTGGGAGGTGCTGTCAGGCCCCTGGAGGTGGGGGTGGGAGGAGGGGACGAGAGATCTTGGTGGGCAGCGGTGGGGGATGCCCCAGCCTTGCTCTGCTCCCACAGTCCCTTCCGCCCCTGAGTGAACAGAGATGAATTGTCCCCAAAGAGAGAGAATAATTGCGATGATAAAACAGCTAGGTAAGGAAGGGAGGTGCAAGGATAGATCTGCAGGGCAGAAGGTCCCCCAGGCCAAGGCGACCTGAGAGCAGAAGACCCATGCACAGCCAGACCTCTCTACCAGGCATGTGGGGCTGAGTCCGCAATGAAAGCCAAGGGCACACCAGCCTCCCCCTTGCCCGTGGAGTCTCCCAGCCTTGACCCGGAGCTCCAACAGCTAAGACCACCCCAAGGGGCGAGTTGCTGGCTGGTGCTCAATCCCAGGCCCCCTTCTGCAGCCCTAGGCTGGGCCCTGCCATTCCTGCGGCGTGCCCGGCTCCCACACCCCCTTGCTAAGGGACTGCCAGTGTCATCACTGCTGCACGCTGAGCAGTGAAGACTTCCACCACACCATCACATACTGATCTGTGGTCAGGTGAGGGCAGAGGTACATGGCAGCGCTACACTCGATATAGGCCATGATAGCCACTCCCCAGAAGCCCTGCTCCAGCTCCATGCCTGGGACCCCCACCCTGCTCACAGGAGGGGGCCTCATGTCTGCAGCCACCACCCTGGGATTCCAAAGACAACAATCAAAGACAAAGATAACCAAAGCGACATCAGGGCCAATGCCATGAGTAGTAGGCTAAGCTTCTGTTGGTGGTGCCAGCATAGCATATGGGCACAGGTTCAAGTCCTGGCTGCTCCACTTCCCATCCAGCTCCCTGTTTGTGATGTGTGAAAGCAGTAGAGGATGGCCCAAAACCTTGGACCCTGTACCTGCATGGGAGACCAGGAAGAAGCTCTTGGCTTCTGGCTTCGGGCTGGCTCAGTTTTGGCCATTGTGACTATTTGAAGAATGAACCAGTGAATGGGAAAATCTGTCTCTCTTTCTCTGTGTAATTTTCTTTCAAACAAAAATAAAATAATTCTTTAAAAAATAAAATACATAAACAAATATGATTTTTAAAAAGGCAACATCCGTCCAGCACCCTTAGCCTGGGTCTCCAATTCTTCTCTCTTTCTTTCACCCTTTCCATTTGGGATAGCATTGTCTATTTAAAAATATATATATTTATTCAGAAGACAGACAGAGAGTGAGGGAGACTGATCTTTCTTCTGCTGTTTCATTCCTCAAATGGCTACAACGGCTAGAGCTGAGCAAACCAAAACCAGGGGCCAGGAATCCTATGTGGGTGTCCCCCATGGGTCCCAGGGACAGCCGTGTTGCCAGTGGTGGACCCACGGTGCCACGGCACTGTGCCTGACCTTGACTCTTGGCATCAATGCCACAGCTTCCCCCACAGGCGTGTTTTACCAGCACCCCTCAGGTTGGGCATCCGGACACCAGCCTGTGGGCAGCCATTTTAAGCTGCCTTCGTGTCAACACACAGCACTGGCCTCGGTGTCATAAAAGAGAAAAGAGGACGGGGCACTGCTAACTAGAACTAAGACAGGGAAAAAACGAGCAGCCTCGCTCTCACTGCTGTCTCCCCGGCCCCTCTAACCCTGAGCGTTCATCTGTGTAAGGATTACCTCGATGTTCTGCAACACTTACAAGTACATCAACACTTGCATATATAAACACACGTTCATAAAAGGAATGGATTGGAAATGAACTACAAGAGAATATTCCAGAAGCGTAACTTTACCGCTGATAAGGAATCCCTGCCCCTATCCCAGAAATGTGTGTGTGTGTTTAAAAAGAAAAACTCAAAGACCAACCATGTCATAAAATGCCACTATCAGAAGGGTTTTATAGATTGAGCAAAACTTGGCTTTCTAAGCTCATGTAGCAGTCTGAATTTTGTTTTCATTAAAAGGCAGTTTCGGGCCCGGCGTGGTGGCGCAAGTGGTTAAAGATCCTCGCCTTGCACGCCCGGGATCCCATATGGGCGCTGGTTCTAATCCCGGCAGCCCCGCTTCCTTTCCAGCTCCCTGCCTGTGGCCTGGGAAAGCAGTCGAGGACTGCCCAGAACTTTGGGAACCTGCACCCGCGTGGGAGACCCGGAAGAGGCTCCTGGCTTCGGATCGGCATAGTATCGGGGCCCGTTGCGCTCACTTGGGGAGTGAATCATCGGACGGAGGATCTTCCTCTCTGTCTCTCCTCTCTGTATATCCGCCTTTCCAATGAAAAAATAATAAAAATAAATCTTAAAAAAAAAAAGGCAGTCTCACAGAGAGAGGAGAGACAGAGAGAGAGAGATCTTCTGTCCACTGATTCACTCCTCAAATGAACGCAACAGCCAGAGATGCACTATTTCAAAGCCAGGAGCCTGGAGCTTCTTCCGGGTCTCCCACTTGGGTGTTGGAGTTCATGGACTTGAGCCATCCTTCGATGCTTTCCTAGGCCATGAGCAGGGAGCTGGATGGGAAGCAGAACTGCCAGAACATGCACTGGTTCCCATATGGGATGCTGGCACCCTAGGCCAAGGCTTAAGCTGCTATGGCATAGCATCAGCCAGAGAAGTCTGAGTTCTAAAGTAATCGTGTTTAGGGTTGGATGGAGTGAGGGTGGAGATCTGAGTTAATCGCAGTGTGGGAGAGGCGGGTGTGGGGCGGGTCTGTAGACCACCACAGAGTTGGTTTTCTCCTAGCTTGTCTCTCTGCCTCCCAGCTCTACGCCCACTCCACTCCGGCCCGCCAGCAGCAGGTGCCAGGCTCACGAGGCTGCCTGGTGCTCAGATAAGTTTGTGCGTTCCCAAGGAGCTCTTGACATCATTTTAGTGACAATAGTACCCAGGACCAGGGATGAATCTGTACATTTTGAGGGTACTATATATGGGTCTCAAATTTTCTGGTACCGACATAAATTTGTCTTTTAATTCCATCTTTCCAAGAATGTCCTGAAGTATCCTTGTATGCATCCATCCTCTGGATGTGGGCAGGAGAACCCAACAACAGCTTATGGTGTAGCACATTAGACCAAACACCCGTGACGCCGGCATCCCATATCGGTTAGCCAGCTCACGGTCCCAGTTTTTCTGCTTCCAATCCAGCTCCTTGCTAATGGCAAGGCAGCAAAGACCCGAGTATTTCACCCATGCCGCCCACATGGGAGACCCGGATGAAGCTTCTGGCTCCTAGCTTCAGCCAGGCCCAGCACTGGCTGTTTCAGACATTTGGGGAATGAACCAACAGCTAAAATTTCTCTCACACACACTCTTTCTCTATAGCGCCCTCTGTCTTTGCCTCCCTCCCTTCCTCCCTCCTTCTCTCCCTCTCTTTGTATCTTGATCTGCCTTTCAAATAAAATAAATAAAACTTTTCTGAAAAGTACATTTTAAAAAGAGCCCCATGGGGCCAGTGCAGTGGCATAATAGGCTAAGCCTCCACCTGTTGATGGCTGCATCCCTTCTGGGCACCAGTTCCAGTCCCAGCTGCTCCGCTTCCTACGTAGCTCCCTGCTTATGACCTGGTAAACCAATGAAGGATGGCTCAAGGCCTGGGACCTCTGTGCCCACATGGGAGACCCAGAAGAAGCTCTTGGCTCCTGGTTTCAGGTCGGCTCAGCTCTGCCCATTGTGTGTACCTCTGCCTTTCAAGTAAATCAATTATTTAAAATTTTCCGAGGTCTCATGAATGCCATAGATAGCCTGAAAGAACTGCACGTAGGATTTGTTTGTTGTTAAGTCACTTGGAAGAGGAGATGTTGTGGAGCGGTAGGTTAAGCCACCGCCTGCAAAGCCTACATCCCATATTGGAACACAGGTTCGAGTCCTGGCTCCTCTGCTTCTCATCCAGCTCCCTGCTGATGAACCTGGGAAAGCAGCAAGTGATGCCCAAGTCCCTGGCCCCCTGCAGTCACATGGGTACCCACACGGACTTCCAGGAGTCTGGCCTCAGCCTGGCCCAGGCCTGCTTGCTACTGGCAGTGGGCAGTGACCCAGCAAAGAGATCTCTCTCTCTCTCTCTCTGTATAAGGAAAATTTAAAAATACTGATTGTTTTAAAGAATAAATTACTTCAGAAGCTTTTAAACTATCCAATAAATTTAACAGAAATTTTTAAGATTAAATTGTTTTCTTCTTTTAAATTTAATTTGAAATTTAATTTTTAAATTTTATTTGAAAAGCAAAGTTAGAGAGAGAGATTCGTCCACCTGCTAGTTCATTCCCCACGTTACTACTACAACAGGCAGGCCAAAGCCAGGAGCTTCATCAGGGTCTCCCTTGTGGGTGCAGGGAACCAAACTCTCAGGCCATCTCCTGCTGCTTTCCCAGGCGCACGGACAGGGAGCTGGACCAGCAGTGGAACAGCCGGGACTAAGACCAACACTCAGAGGAGATGTCAGCACTACATGTAGTTGCTTAACTAACTATGCTACAACAGTGCCCGCTCCCCTCCCCAAACCAATGTATCCAATACTTGGGAAATAAGTGACAATCTGTAACTCCTGGGGAAAGAGCCACTTTTTGTGTGAGGTGGCACTAGACTGGTAGCGACAGGACTGTCCTGTTGGCCCTGGTGCCCTTGGATGAAAACAAAGCCACAGCACATCCGGAGTCCCAGGTCAAGCCTGACCTGACACCCCTCTCACCTTCAGGGTTGCCCCTTTGTGCACTGTGTCGGAAGACCCTCACCATTGCCAGGATGTTAAACCCCGGGTGGGGTGGGGCAACGGTCACGGACCCCGGGAGTCGCCGCCCGAGAGCCCAAGAACCAGGTCAGAGGCTGCAAGAAGCAAGAGGACTTTATTGACATTCGCGAACGGACCCCTACTCCAACAGGGGAGAGAACCCCGAACTCCGGGACTACAGGCATCTTATAGGCACATACTACAAGCTTAGCATATTTTTGTGACAGATCTTAAGTTTTATGGCCTTACTCTGACTCCGACCCAGGACTTTCTGGGCCCATTTCTCAGGATAAGGAACTTGCTTGTCAGGAAACAGAAACCCAGACCCCCTTCCAGCAGCCCAGGCCTGTCCCGGCCTTCCTCTTGTTTTTTATCTTATCTTGCCAAGCAACATATAGAAGCAACAAAAGCATTAACCCTTGCTTTCTCTTTCAAGGATAGTGCCCAGCCCCGCTGCAACAGGAACAGGCTCTGAGTTACTCGCCATCTCCATGCCTGTGGCCCCATCATAGAGATGAAGAAAGTGAGGCATGGGGATAGCAAGGGGCTGCCCGAGGCCCCCCAGCCAACAGGTGGGGCAGGATCCTGAATTCGAAGCTGCTGAGGCCCCCAGCTAGGCTCCCTCCTCACACCCCCACCAGCAGGTGGGCTTCTGGCAACGGGCACAGCAGGGCATGCCAGTGGGGACAGGGACACAGATACCCAGGAGTGCGGGCTGCCAAGCAACTATGCCCCAGGCCAGGGCTGCTCTGTACTCCCCGGCAATGAAGTGCTCCACTTAGGAGCGGCTCCCTCCCGGCTACAGGGCCATTAGCTCGCAGACTCCTGGAAAAGCCATTTGGCCAGCGCTGACAGATGTGGCCATTACACAGTCACTTAGCCCAGCCCGCCCCCACCCCCACCCCAAGCTGGTGCAGACCTGGGGAAGGAAGAGGCCTGCAGGCAAAGCCCTGGGGAGGGGCCGCGAGATGCACTTCCTGGCTGCTGTCTCTTCTCTGCCCTGAAGCTGCAGTGTTGCCAGGCTGGGCTGAGTGGCTGCGGCAGAGGCAGCCCCAGACAAGGCCGTGTGTGTGTGTGTGTGTGTGTGTGTGTGTGTGTGTGTGTGTGTGTGTGTCCATGACCTCGCCCTCCGAGAGCCGCCCATAGACTGCCTTCACATGCAGTATGTAATCCCCACCGCAGCCTTCAGCGTGAAAAAGCAGGAATTCAGAGAAAGAAATGAGACACAGAGACACAGAACAACTTTCCCAAGGTCACACAGCTCACAGCCTCTGCTTTTCAGATCTGTGGTTCTGATTCTGCCTCTGCCCCAGGGCTGCAGGGGAAGCTCAGGAGGGTCTTGGTGAGGGGAGGAAGAGGGTCAAGGGCAGCTCCTCCCTGCAGCTGTTCCCTCCCCTCTGTAGCTCCCACTCCACTGCAGCAGCCAAGCAGCTCGGTGCCAAGCTCGGGCAATTTCCTCCTGCGCCCCCGCCTCCTCCTGTTCTTTGGGCCCTTGGCTCAGAGTGGACAAACACCCTCCCAGCGCCTGGCCCAGGCAAGCTTGGCAAGCATCAACAGCTGGCAAGCTCCTCTCCCCGCCAGCTGCGGCAGTATCGCCTGCTGTGGTTACTGCAGCATCCAGCTGTGGCAGGCCAGGGTCTCCTCGCTCACTCCTCCCCTCCTCTCCCCCTGCTGTGGCCAGTGGAGAAGGGAGGGGGGGCCTTCCCCAGGCCTGGAGCCAACCCCCCCACCCCAAGCCCCAATGCAGGCAATTCAGAGAATAGGGTTGGTGCAAAGAGACACAGCTCTAAGGGTAATGGCCCAGAGCACACGGTCAGGCACGGCCAGGCTTGGGGAAGGAACAGATGAGCTCAGCAGGATTATCCCGAGGAATTCTGAGGCTTGAGTGCAGATGTGTGAGAGATAGCGAGAGAGAGCCTCGTGCTACCAGCCAGGGCTCCCCTCTGCCTAGATGATGTTCTGCTCTGTGCCGCAGAGGCTCAAAAAAGAGCTAGCAGAAAAATCACATCTGGAGGGAGCAGACTGTTCTCCAAAGATGCCCTTGTTGGGGCCCAGCTGTTCCAAGTCTGTACTTGGCGGCCAGGAGGAGACCCCGGCTCCCAGTGTCCTGCCCCACAGGAACCTAGGTGTGACCTGGACACACTGTGACTGACTTGAACAAGAACGGGCAACTGAGGAAGGCATAGGGCATCCCTGGGTGACCCATTGCCGCCCCTCTCTCCCCGAGGTCCCATTTGCTGTCATAGGAGCTGTTGTGGGTGGTACTGGACCATATGTCCCCTGCCCCCTGTGTCCAGGGGGGCAGCCCTTAAGAGTCCGTCTTGAAGAGACACAGACAGGGTCTCCTTGGGTCTGACTTGCCCCAGTGTGTGTGAGAGGGGACTTCTTCCTGCCTTTGTTGTCACCCAGCCCCAACGCCCCTGCCCAGTCCGTAGCCTCCACATGCAACTCTAAGAGAACAATATTCCCTCCCGCCTTCCGCTCCCCCGGGGGCAGGGCTGGGCCTGGGAAAGTCAGACACGGCCACACCTGATTGGATAGAGATGCTTTTCCAGCCCAGGCTGCACCACTCACGTTCATCCTTCTGCTACCAAGCAGGACCTGGCTCGGGACAAACTGTGGCCTGAGCCAGGCAGAGGTAAGGATGAATACAGCAGTTGGAGGGAAAGACTGAGGGTTCCCCCAAGGGGTAGCAGGAACGGCAGAGGGCCCCAGCAGCCTCCTGGTTCTCCAGCCTGGGCCATCCAGCACCTGCTTTTGTGATGATTAAGTCACTTTAGGGAATGGTTCTGTGACTTTCAGGCTTGCAACTCCACCAGCCTGCTCCTGCCCCAGTCCCCCCCGCCCATGCCCCACACCAGCCTCAGGCATACCCCCAGATTCTCAGGGTGCCTTCTTCCTCTGGGGGGCCTCAACACACGCCTCCCCTCTGGAAGTCCACCTGAGCTGCCCAGGCAGAGGCAGGGGGATCCTGGCTGCCGCTAGCTGGATGGGAGGTTCGCTTTCCACCTGAAAAGCTTCAGCAAGGCTTTGCTGTGTACATGGTGATAGGACCACAGTCAGCCTTCAAATGGATGACTCTTTCTCCCGGCTGGGCACAACTTGGTTGGTGCCATTCTTCCTCCATCCTGACCCCCCTCGGGTGTTTTCATAAGGGAGAACAGAAAACAGAGAGATCACGAGACTCACCCAGCATCACACAGCGCTGGGAGCCTGAACCAGCAGACCCCACCCTGTCAGACTCTGAACTTGTAAAAGCTGCTCTCTTGGCTGGCAAAGCCAGAAAATGGAGAAAAAAAGAGTGTCTGTGACATGGGCCAGCTGAGTCTCAGATGCTGCCCAATCTTCTCCTGCAAGGGCTGAGACACACGTCTGAAGATCAGGATGCTGGCTCAGGGGCAGACAGCTGAGGACAGGCTGCCCCTCCCTCTGCCCCCTGCCAGGCTGGACACAGGGGAGGGATGGGCTGAAGGGAGTCTGTCACCCAGGACAGGGCCCCTGGACAGAAAGCAACTACCCCACCCTCTGCCATGACCACCCACCACCAATCCTCATGAGCCCTCCTTGCCCCGTGGAGCCCAGTTCTTATCACCAGTTCTTGAGCACTCACCCCTCCTCGCCCAGGGCTGGCTGGGAGGATGAATGCTCCCTCTCCCTGGCATAGCGCCCAGCCATGCCCAGCCTTGGTTGAGGAGGGTGCTGGGATTCCACGGGGCAGCCTTTGGAAGGCCCCAGGCAAGGACCGACACAGGCAGAGGCTAAGGAAGACATCCCCAGCCAGTGGCGAAGATGGGCTCTGGGCATTGCCAACACCGCAGCAGGTACCAGGTGCCGTGGGGACCAGAGTTCATGCATACCTCGAAGCCCACGCCCAACACCCTCTGGGACTCCTCCTCCCCGGGGACACAGGGCTGTGAGGGACGCATCCTACCTGACAGGTTTCTCGCCTCCTTTCCCATACCCTGCAGTACATTAAGGAATGTTCTGGAGAGTACTTCAACTACCAAATGAATAATAATAATCCATCAAGCCCCAGGGCCTGCAGCCAGGCTGCGTTTTTAAGACTCACACTCTTGGACTTTTGCAGAATGTGGGGCCCCCGGCGACAGCTGCCTCAAGGAGCAAGGCCAGCCAGGATGAGCCCGAAGGAGAGGTCAGCCGCTCCCAGGCCAGCCTCCTGCAAGGAAAACCCTGGCCTGCCCCATGGCTCCCTTCTCCATACTCACATCTGCTACAAGGGCTCTGCGCCAAGGCCTCCACGCCAGCCTTCTAGAAGCTTCCAAAAGGTTCGCATTGGCAGGACTTTGTGGGCCACCGTGGAGGGGCGGAGAGTGCAGACTCTGCCCAAATAGTCAGAGGAACAAAAAGAGCCGAGCTGCTGGGGAGTTCTTGCACCCTCTAAATTTATTTGGGAATTGAAATAGACAGACAACATCATGCACCAGTCACTTTTCGCCTTTTGTACAACAAAACTGCAGTACTCGCTGTCCCACCACAGGACCCCTGCTGGCTTTTTTTTTTTTTCCTTCCTTTCTTTCAGTAACATCAGGCCGACTTTTCGATGTGATCCAGTTCTGCAGAGTCATTGGACTGTCGCGTCATGAATTATTAAATCAGTGCTTCGTGGTAATACATAATTTCTTATCAATTATTCATGCTAATGTGTGTGTAGTTTACTTAATTGTGTTATTGACGATCAAAAGTAATTTCCTGAGAGTCCTCAAGGACACAAAATTTAATCAGCGTAACTACTTTTCAGATGCAATGCCGTTAAGTATTCTTAATTTGCCCAACAGTTCACTTATTTATGTACCTTTCTGGAGGAAATACGAGTTTAATCAAACAATTAGATTGAAGAGTTAGTGTACAGCAAGGCCAGGGCGCGCAGCGTCCAACCCAACAGTCGTAATTACGGGGAAACAGAAGCAACTTTGCCACTTTTTTGGCAACTCGGTCCATCTCGGTACTCAACAAGCAAAAAATACAGCAGGAAGAAGGATCCGGGCTCTTTCTTAAAGGAGACGCTGTGCTGGATCGATGCGTGGCAGTCAGCATGAAGGAGGCACAACACGCTCAGGAGGATTAGCTGGGGGTGGGCGCGGCAGGGGAGGCTGCAGAGGAGGCGGGCGTCTGTTACAAGTAGACCCTTCCAATGGTGACAAACAGAGCCCACCATCACCCAAGCTGCAGACGCCACCAGCCCAAGCCACCCAAGACGGCCACCCACCTGTTGGGGGGACTCATGGGCGCCTCTGCCAGGCGGGAATCCTACTATTGCACATTTCCCCCTTGGAGCTTTGTCAAGGTCACATGGGATCGTCAAGGTCACCGTTCACACAGGGGAAACACCTCACAGAAGCAGAAGCTTGGCCATCTGCCATTAACTACCTTCCCCATGGTCCATCTGCGCAGACACGGCTCCTGGCCCATTTTCTCTCCCTTTCTTTTTCTTCATCTTAGTTTAAAAAAAAAATCAACTCCACCAAGAGCCCCTGTCAATGAGCCAGGGATGGGAGGAGCCAGAGTTCATCCAAATGCATCCTTCTCCCAGGGGACCACTGGAGGGTTTTCTTCCCCTCCGCTCGTCCACAGAGCTGCTTTCCCAGTGATCCACTTCCTGCCCACCCGCAGGTCTGTACCGGAGAGAGGCATGGCCTGCAGGTGGGACCTTGAGCTCCGCACGGGAGCCCACACTCTCCCTGGGCCCACAGCGTTCAGGGGCAGTCCCCAGTTCACAGAGCTGATGGCCCTGTCTGACAGCCCCTGACCAGTGAGCTCTCCGACGGACAGAGCAACCCTGTGCACACCCCTGGGTCAAACCTTCCTCTCCTGTGTCTTCTCACCATGCAGCCCAGCCCACAACCCAAGATGTTCAGCCAGAGAAAGGATCTGGGGGGTGGGGCGGGTAGCAAGCTGGCATTGCACGTTGGGATTCTACCAGTCACTGAGTCAAAATCCAGGGACGGTCCAGCCCCGCCCCGGTCACCATCGCTCCAGGGTCATGGTTCTTGCAATGGACAAGACCTTCCCAAGGTGACCCAGGAGGGGACAGGAAGGGTAGAAGTTGGATCAGCAGTTCTCTTCTCTTGCAGGTGTCTGGATGGAAGCCGCAGGGCCCTCAGCACACTTGTCATTCAGCAAGCCAGAGCAGCTCAGTGCCTGCCCCTGGCTGAACTCCAGCCCCGCGCCCCCGGTCCACGCAAGCGTTTCCTCGAGGGAGGATGGGTCAGCTTTCCACAGGGGCTGAGGCTGGGAGGGGCAGGGGGCGGGTGCGCTGGGGTCACCGTGTTCAGGCACGCTGCACCCTCATAGGCTCTTCTCTCCCTCGCTCTGTTCCTTCCTGGGAAGGCTCTTGTCCTGGGCGCCGTCAGGGGGTGCAGGCTTGGCGGCGGGGCCGGGGCTGCTGCTGCTGTTGCTGCCGCCGCTGCTGCTACTGCTGCTGCTGCTGCTGCTGCTGGCGGGCGGCAGAAGGTTGGCCGACTGCAGGACAGCTTCCGAGTGCTCCCGGGCCTTCATGCGCAGGGCGGCCACACTGGCCGTGCGGTTGCTCTGACAGCCATAGGTGGGGAGGAAGGAGAGCCCCATGGGGTCGGGCACGCAGCAGGAGCACAGCGGGCCCCCTAGAAGAGGGAAAGCAACACATGGGGCGTCACAGTCCGTCACAGTCCACTGTGTCCCTTAGGGCTAGGGGGAGGGGCGGGGAGGGGAAGATGGAGGTCTGAAGCCCAGACAGGTTGTTTGTAGTTGGTTCCAAACATAAAAGGACAAGTATTCGGGATCCCAAAGGCACACACAGCTCCAGGGACCCAGCTGATGGCCCCGAGCGTCCTAACAGCATCACAGAGACCCAGCCAGCCCTGCTCTCCCATCAACCAGCTGTGTGGCCCGAGGCTAGTATCTTGCCTTCTCTGGGCCTTGGAAAAGAGGGTAGAATATAGCACCTGCTTCACAGGATCATTAGAATCCTACAAAATTATCCCAAAAACTGCATGCCAAGGCACCCCGGAAGCCCCAGAGGGGCCCCGTGGGGGAGGTTTTTAGTGTTCACCTGGAAGTCTGACACAACCCTCCCCAAGATCATATCCCCACCTTTTAAGAATAGCCTGCCTGTGCGAAAATGCATTTTGCAAGCACCACTCAAAATGCCCTGAGCAAGAGGAAATGAGAAGGGTGACATTGAGGACGACTCCAAGGCTACCAAAGCTATGCCAAGGCTGCCAGGCACAGAAGCCCATCCATAAGAGAGAGCAGCGTGGGGCTCAGGCCTGTGTGGGCACAGCTGGAGACAGGCTGTGTCCACCGGTTAAGGCTGGCGCTTGCCTGGGAGCCCCAAAGGAGGAGTTGAATGCCCAGTCACTAACTGGCAGGGTGAGGGATGGCTGCCTGCAGCATGCAGAGGAAGCAATGCCCCCTCCCCTGCAGCCACAGCCTGTACCTGCTAGGCCACAGCTGCAGTAGCCCCCTAAGAAAGACTTGACGCTCAAAAGCTAGATATAGAAGTTTAAAAAAAAAAAAAAAAGAAGAAGAAGTTACAGGGCAGTGTTGTGGCATAGCACATTAAGCTGCCACTTGCAACGCTGGAAGTCCACAGTAGAACATGGGTTCTAATACAGGCAACTTTGCTTCCAGTCCAGCTCCCTGCTAATGTGTCTGGCAGGGCTCAAGTGCCTGGGCCCTGCTCGAACTCTCTCTCCTTCTCTTTCTCTGTCACTCTGCCTCTCAAATAAACAAAGTGACTCCTAAGAAAATGAGACTATTTCATGCAATTTATTGAATGTTATATTGAAAACAAAAAACACAATGGTTTGCACCATTGTAAGATTTTTAAAAATTAAGTTGGGATCAGCACCCTGACACAGTAGGCTAAGTCTCTGCCTGCAACACTGGCATTCCATGTGCCAGTTTGTGTCCTGGTTGCTCCACTCATCATCCAGCTCCCTGCCTGTGGCCTGGGATAGCAATGGAAGATGGCCCAAAGCCTTGGGACCCTCATTCACTTGGGAGACCCAGAAGAAGTCTGGCTTCGGATTGACTCAACTCCAACCATTGGGGCCATGTAGGGAGTGAACCAGTGGACAGAAAATTTCTCTCTGTCTGTCTCCTTTTCTCTGTGACTCTGTCTTTCAAACAAAAATAGAATAAAGCTTGTTTTTAAAAAAAATCATTAGATTTTTTTTTTTTTAGATTTTTTTTAGATACGCCAGCACTGTGGCGTATCATATTAAGCCTCCATCTGCAATGACGCATCCATATTGGCACTTGTTTGAGTCCCAGCTACTCCACTTCCAATTCAGCTCCCTGCTTATGGCCTAAGAAAGCAGTGGAAGATAATCTAAATCTTTGGGCCCCTGTACCCACATGGGAGACCTGGAAGAAGCTCCTGACTGGCTCCTGGCTTTGCCTTGGCCCAGGTCCTGCCCCTGTGGCCATTTGGGGAATGAACTAGCAGATGGAAATTCTGTCTATGTGTAAGCCTGCCTTTCAAATAAATAAACAAATAAGCCTTCCTTAAAAATTAAAGATTAGGTTCAGAAACAGTCCACGCGATCCCATTTTAGCATTTGTACAGATGCTGTGTTGGCACCTAGCCTCCAAACTGCACCCCACACGTGACGTGGAGATGTTCACCTGCAAGGGGATGGCCTCGACAGGTGAAACCTTTGGGGTGATTAGGCCATGAGGGTTTAGCCCTTGTCAAAGAGTCCCTGGGAGGTGCTTGGTCTGCTTGCTGGTTTGGGAACACAGCAAGAAGACGCAATCTGGAAGCCAGGAAGGATCCCTCTCTGCCTGCAGCACCAAGAGAAATAAATTCCCATTGCGCTCGGTGATGGCGGCCTGAGCAGAATGAGATGAGACACCCCGTTATACAGGCAACAGGTGCACACAGTGCCCAGAGGGAAGTGGTTCCTCCAGTGAGAAAGCCCCAAGGATGCTCACACGGGTAATGTTTGCAATAACCTAAGCATATCCTCCCCTAGACTTAAAGATGGATTGATTGACTGGAAAGGTAGAGAAACAGAGAGAGAGAAAGATAAAGACCTCCCATCCATCGACTCACTCCCAAAATGGCTGTTACAACCTGGGCTGGGCCAGGTCAAAGCCAGGAGCCAGTAACTCCAACCAGGTCACCCACAGGAGTGATGGAACCCATGTTCTCGAACCACTACCTGCTACATCCCAAGTGCATCCGCAGGAAGATGGAATGGAAGAAGAGATGGGACTTGATTCCAAGCACTTCTGATGCAGGATGTAAATGCCCCAGAGCAGTGAATTGAACCCTTTGTGCTATAGCACTTGCCCCAAACTCATCCTTATTTCATTTTCCACAAACTTTTTGGAATTCCTTTGCATACATTTATGGATTTGTTGGTAACTATAAAATACTCATAAATTTAAATTTCAGTGAAAATCATTTACTTATAAATAAGTGATAGAATCTATGTTCACTGGAGAGAGATATAATTAATAAACAGGATAGAAAAATGTCCCAATACCAAAATACCTATTGTTAAAGTTAGAAATGCTTTTTAAAAATTATATTGTATTGTATTGCCTGGTTTTTTGTTTGTTTGTTTGTTTGTTTTGTTTTTCCCTGAATGGACTGGGTTTTACATTCCTGTTAAAACCCTGTTAACCCCTCATGGCATATTAGGTTAAGCTTCTGCCTGAAGCACCAGCATCCCTTATGAGTGCTGGTTCGATTCCCGGCTACTCTGCTTCCCATCCAGCTGTCTGCTTATGGTCTGAGAAAGCAGTAGAGGACGGCCCATATGCTTGGACACCTGCACACACATGCAGACCCAGAAGAAGTTCTTGGCTCCAGGCTTCTGATTGGCTCAGCTCTGGTCATTATGGCCATTGCCGGGGGGCGGGGGGGAGATGAACCAACAAACGGAAGATTCATTGTCTCTCTCTCTCTCTAACTCATCTTTCAAATAAAAATAATTTTTATAAAATATCCCTCTTGTGGCTGATGATTTGTTGTCACCTCTCATTCAGGCAATGGGGCAGTGGTGCCCCGTTAGAACAGAGTCCCACTGAGGGGTCAAGGCTCTGCCATCCACTCCAAGGGGGTCGCAAACAGCAAACAATGGAGAAGGGCATGCATTGGGAAATACCCACCACCACCACCACCACCGAGGCACTGCGGTCCACCTTCTGCCCCGCCTGGGCTTGGAAGTCCCCAAGTCCCTTGCCCCCGGCGGCTCTGACACACACTTTAGCCTCAGACCCCCGGAGAGACCCTGTTGCCCCCAACGTGTGCCATGACCAACATCAAAGAAAGAGCCACTTGCTCCTTAAACACCGCGGGAGACTTGCTTGGTTTGGAAAACTCACTGCCTCCTGGACGCTAAATTAAAACACACAATTAGATTTCCATTAAGGTCCAGCAAATCCTGCCGAATTGATCCACTCGGCCTCCGTCCCGATATGACATCATGCTGTAAAGGCTTGGCCCGAACATAAATACTTAATGTAATAAATACAGTCTGAAATAGTTGATCGCCCAGGCCGTTTAATTGATCTACTACAGAAGCGGACAGGAAAGACGAAGCTCGCCCCGTGCAGTCTGTGCCAGCAGCACATTTTCCTTGCAAAGTTATATACCAATGCCGAGGCTGAGGGCAGGCGGGGCCCTCCCACGCTGTGGCCCTGTTGAAAGATTCAAAAACGTTGAACAAGGAGATGAAAACCTGGATCTCCAAACGCTGGCCCACATGCCAGAGTTCATTTCTTGGCATTCCAGAATTGAGTCAGTGAAATTAAATAAATACCCAAGGACAATTGCAGAAAATATTTATCATGAGGGAAAAAAGTATTTCTATATATATAAATATATATATATATTGCTCCAAAATTCTTGCATTTCAATTCCGTTTTCCCAGGAGATTTTTAAAGTAGCTTGGAATTATGTGAATCTTCCTGCCGGTTCCCTACTGTTGACCAGGAGGCTTTGGGTGGCATCGCTGTGCACGCTGGACTAGCTAACGTATTTTTAATTGCAGAGGTTGGGTAGTCGCGGATCATCACATGTACGTGGGTACATGCACAGCTGTTGCATCGCCCGCTGCCAGCACAGAGCTGCTGGCTATTTTGCTCCTCTCTGATGAGGTTTTGTGATCTTTCCGTCATGACTTGGGTTTGGTTTAGCACCTACTGCATTCCCCAAATTTGCAGTTAACATAGTTCCTGTACCACCAACTCCATGCCTCTGACCCCAGAGAAGAGACAAAGGAAAAAGGATTCAGTTTGCCTCCTGGAGACAGTTCACTTCCTCAAAAGTGCCATCTCCCAGTGTGGCAGTGTGCCACTGCCTGTGACCCTGACATCCCTAGGTAAGAGCATCAATACGAGTCCTGGCTGTTCAGCTTCTCACTCAGCTCCCTGCTGATGCACCTGGGACAGCAGTGGAAAAAAGGGCCCAAGTGCTTAGGCCCCTGCACCCACATGGGAGACCAGGATGGAGTTCCAGGCTCCTGGCTTCAGTTTAGACCAGCCCCAACCACTGTAGCTATTTGGGACTAAACTAGTAAATGAAAGATTCTCTCTCTCTTCTCTCCTCCAATCCCTTCAAATAAATAGATATTGCAAAAATTAAAGCACCATCTTCCAAGCTCAGAGCATCCCAGCATCCCACGGGAAGACAAACCATGGTCATGACCAGTTGCCCAATCTAACACCAACGCCCCTGGTGACTTTGGCAGGCAATCACTTCTAAATCCCAGCCTTGCTCTAACTCCACGTAGCACTCACTCATAGGCTTGCCATCTCCAAGCTGGCTTATCTGCTCAGCAAACACTGACCCCACAGTAGCCACCTCCTCTCACCGTCCCTGCCAGCACCTTGCACCATAACATGGTCTCAGGGCCTTGGCCAATGCACGTCTTTTTCTGCCTGCATGTTCCAGCGAGGCCAAACAGATAATGCCACAGCCTTCAGGTCCCAAGACAGCAGCATAGCCACCGGATGCATGTTCCAGGCAGTCAGCTGCCCACCAGCACCACCCTCCCACTCCACAGCATCCAGAGGCCTGCACCAGGCGGCTGTTTCCCCCGATGCCTCTGGCCCCAACCCGAAGCCTCCTCCTGGTCAGCTCCCTGCACTCCAGGGCCCCATTGATTAGCAGGAAGGGCAAACCCATCAGCACCCATAGGAAATGGCTTCTGGAAAGTGGGTTGCAGTTTCTCTAGCCACAGGCTGACAGCAGGTGCCTGTCAAAGGAACAGGATCAATACGGAGTGGGGGGAGATGATGGAGTGGGGGTGCACCTCTGCCTGACTTATCCTGCCTCTGACAGGTGTGCTGTGTGACTTGGGGCTGTCCCATCTCATCCCCCGCTGTCCTGGAAAGGCAGCAGTGACATACACTCCGCGGAGACTCCTTGCAACTCCAAAGCACCAGGCTCTCCATCTCTTCCCAGCATTAGCTGGATATGAGGAGGCTGGGGCCAGCCCAACCGACCCTTCCTGGCAGCAAGGGTCACACTCTGCCGTTTCAGGTCTTCCTGCTCCCCAGACACCTGCATGCTCAGAAATAAGCCAGGAGACCCCCGAAAGGGCTACACTGCTTTTCTGGAGCCCCTGTGTGCACCACCATCTGCCCTAGTCCTCAGCTACTGTGCTCTGGAGTCAGAGGGCTTGCGGAGTAAATGCCTGCGGGAAGTGGGAGCCTACCCCAACCAGAAAGCCAAACATGAGCTCCACGCAGACCCCAAACGGGCCTATTGTCCTCACCCCCCTGGTCCTAACAAGAAACGTCACCACCAATCAGATACACGTGGGTGTGCTGGGTACAGCCACATGCCTGCCAGCTGCGAGCACAGCCAGCAAGGGGACCAAGGGGACCAAAGGGACCAAGGGGACCTTGCTTTCACAGGTGCATGGAGAGCCTGGCACCTGCCCAAAGGTGAACGGTAGCTCCTGGGTGTCCTCCACAACCAAGCCAAATACCCAAAATAGCCCCTGGAAAGCTGCTCTCACACCCTTGGGGGCAGGGGCAGAAAGAGAGAGAGAGAGAGCCCCTCCCTCCCAAGGGGGGAAGGGAAAGAGAGAGAATCCCTCCCTGCCACGCTGGCCTACCCTGCTTGCCTCAGTGACAGCACATGACTGGCCAAGCTCTTGGTGGCCCTGTCTGTCCCCAGTCACCCCAGCCCCTGCCCTCTGGCTCCCACCTGCTTGCTTGCCCACAGGACATTTATGGCTGATGCTCAGCTCCAGTAGCTGCAGCCACAGAGGCTGAGTGGGACCTGGAGGGAGAGCAGAGAAGCCCTAGGAGAGGATGGCAGGTGGCCTGCACGGCCAAGCCAGGGCCAGTGCCCTCTGGGGGGTCAGCAGGAAGCCCTGCTCCCAGACCCAGCGCTGTTCAACCATCTCCTCCACTTCTTGATCCAAACTTGCATTCCCTGCACACTAGGGCAGAGACAGGAGCCTGGTGAGGACTAGAAGTGACCCAAGGATGGCCTGCCTCCACACAGGCAAGCCGGGTCAAGACCACATGCCCTGACGCCCGTCACACCTCCTGTGGCGGTCAGGCTCCAAAGAGTGACGGGTGAGTCACGCGGAGGCAGTGGCTCGGTGCCCATCCTGGAAGTGAAGGAACCTTACAAGGGATCCCCGACTTCTACACCAGGAGGACCCAACCACCACCTGACCCCACCCCAAGTCAGTCACAGGAGAGACCGTGCAGGGCAGGGCCCCCTGCACGCGAGGGATGCCCCTTTGGCGTGCACCAGGCCCAGCTTGCCATCTGAGCGCCTCCTCACGCGAAGGCCTGAACAGAACAGGAGCAGGATTGCCCAGAATCCTCAGAATCAGGAAGTGATTCTTGCTCTTTATTATGCACTGGTCTCCGATATCCATGAGGGGTTGGTTCCAGGACCCTTGACGGATACCAAAACCTGGTGTTCAAATCCCCTCTACAGCATAGCAGAAAATTTCCTTGGAACAGACTCTCACACACATACCCTAGGTCATCTCCAGATTACAAATGAAAACTTATCCTATCCAGCTCTCGATTAGCTTCGGCTAATGTGCCAGGCTCCTGCCAGCCATGTGGGAGACTGGGATGGAGTTCCAGACTCCTGCTTTCACCCAGGCCCAGCTTCAGCCATTGCCTCCATTGGAGGAGTGAGCCAGCAAACAGAAGATATTTCTCTCTATCTCTCTCTCTGTCACTCTGCCTTTCAAACACTTAAATAACTTTAAATAACTTCTAAAATATTTAAAATTTTAAAATATTGGATCAGCCTTGCAATGGCAGAGAGTCTCAGCAAACCCAATCCAGTGACATAAGAAAGGAATGGCATGGTACAATTAAGTCGGGTTAACTACAGAAGTGTGCAATTGCTTTAGCGTTACAAATGCCAATCACGACAACTCACCCTATTAATACACTGAGAGATTTACACAGTCATCTCAGCAGCTGCACGTGTCTGGTGAAACCCAACATCCTTTCGGTCACGACTTTCTAAATTAACCATTAACACCCAGAAAATAAGAAAAAGAACAAAATATCTTTACTTGATCCAAGTTATCTCTCTTTTTTTTTTTTTTTTAATAAAGTCAGATATACAGAGAGGAGGAGAGACAGAGAGGAAGATCTTCCGTCCGATGATTCACTCCCCAAGTGAGCGCAACGGCCGGTGCTGCGCTGATCCTAAACCAGGAGCCAGGAACTTCCTCCAGGTTTCCCACGCGGGTGCAGGGTCCCAAGGCTTTAGGCTGAACTTGACTGCTTTCCCAGGCCACAGGCAGGGAGCTGGATGGGAAGCTGGGCTGCCGGGATTAGAACCGGCGTCCCTATGGGATCCTGGCACATTCAAGGCGAGGACTTTAGCCACTAGGCCACCACGTTGGGCCCAATAAAGGTTATCTTTTAAAAAAAAGTTTAAGGCAGCAAATAAGAAGGGAAAACCCTGTGCGTTTCCTTATGGATTGAAGAATAAGGAGGCAGGCACTGTGGTGCAGCAAGTCCCAGCTGCTCTGCTGCCTCAGCTCCCTCCTAGTACACCTGAGACTGCAGCAGATCATGCCCATGGACTTGGGCTCCTTGCAGCCAAACAGAAGCCAAGATGGAGTTCCAGACTCCTGGCTTCAGCCTGGCCCAGCCCTGCCTCCGCCATGCCATTTAGGAAGCAAATCAGCACATGGAAGATTCTCTCTCTCTCTTTCTCTCTCTCTCTCTCTCTCTGTCACTCCCCACTCCCCACTACTTAGCCTTTCAAATGAATAAAAACTTTCTGGGAAAACAAAATCAGGCAGAAGAGTTCACAAGCTGTATGATGTCATCCCTGTGAAATGCCCACAATATCAACAACAATAGGCAGATGATGGATGGAGAAAACAGGACACCTGGCCTCCCTAGGAGAAACCCAGGGTGAACATCAGGGGCGCAGGAGTCCCTGCCAGTGGGCACAGGGTGGCACAAACACCCCAAAAGCCATCACCATGATTTCCATGCAATGCAGTGAAGGCATGAAATCTCCAGAATGAGCATTTTAATGGGAGAGTCATATGGCTTGTGAATTAGACCTCAGTGAAGTAGCATTAAAGAAACCAAACAGAGCAGGGCCCGGCACAACGGCTCCTTAGCTAATCTTCCACATCCAAGCACGCCATCCCATATAGGCTCTAGTTCAAGTTCCAGCTGCTCCATTTCCCGTCCAGCTCATCACTGCTTGTGGCCTAGGAAAGCAGCAGAGATGACCCAAGGCCTTGAGACCCTGCACCTGTATGGGAGAGTCAGAGGAAGATCCTGACTCTTGGCTTAGAATTGGCTCAGCTTCAGCCGTCTCTCTGGTTGTGCCCCATTTGAACCAGCAGATGGAAGATAGCTCTCTCTCTCTCCCCTTCTCTCTCCATAAATCTGCCTTTCTGATCAAAATAAATAAATCTTTAAAAAGAAAGAAAAGAAACCAAACTCCGTAAGGATACCGATGTCTAGCCAACAGAGGTTCTTGCTGGCATACTCAGATGAGAGAAGCAAGCAAAGGCCTTAGATTGGGAAGGGAGAGACACATTGGTGTTGCACACTGATTAGCCCAAGCACACGGACTACAATAGAAGACCCATGACCAATCTAATTATAGGAGAAATCCCATAGACAGAATGCTTGGGTACAGCTGGGTACCAAAACAGGTGCCTCAAGTCACTCTATGAACATCTTATTCCATAGTAAAAGCAACATACGATCCCCTTTTAAAAAAAAAAAAATCACTGATTTGGGTCCAGCACTGTGGCATGGTGGATTAAACTATCACCTGCACTCATGCCAGTCCTGGCTGTTCTACTTGCCATCCAGCTCCATGCTAACGCGCCTAGCAAAGCAACAGAGGATGGCCCAAGCGGCAACGGGGGGTCTTGGCTCTGAATCGGCCCGTGCACCAACGTTATTGGTCAGCCACAGTCCCGTCCTGATTGTGTCCTTGGTGGATTCCCTGCAACCTAAAAGCCCAAGACCAGAAAGGTTAACCTAAGGAAGGTCTTGCCCTCAGGAGGGACCTAGCTGGACCCTCTTGGCATTACCTGTTCCTTCCCCTCGCTGCTGCTCCTGACTCAAAGAGCAGGAGCTCCCTGCAAAGCTGCCTCCTAAGCTTGTCCTTCAGCCATGCAGGCGAAGCCAGGTTTCCAGCGGCGGCCAGTCTGCCCCCAGCCCAAGGAGCTGCTCCTCCCCGTCCAGGCCCTCCCTTCTCCAGGGAGGTTGGGGGAGTGGAGATGTGGAGTGGAGAGCTTACTCAGACCTCGCCCCTCGCGGTCTTCTTGCCTCCAGGCCACCTCACCCAGAGCAGGTTGCCCACTCCCTTCAGGGAGCAGTCAGTCGGGAAGTGACCGCCCAGCAGGCTGCGGTGCCCCACCCTGTGACCGCCGCTGCCACGCCCTCCCCTGGCAGGTGTAATTACTTTCCACCTCTGGCCCAGCTCTGTGACTCACAGGTCACAAGCAGCCCCGGAAAGTGCACCAGGGTGAGAGTTGCAGCCTGTCCCCCCCTTGCCTCCTCCAGTATGGGCACCTTCCCCACCCCGGCCGCGCCCGCAGGGCCCGTGGCCAGCATCTCCCCGGAACAAGCCCCAGTGCCTCCCTGGCCATTAATACACTCTCTGCACTAATGAATGGTGGACAGGAGGCTGCCCATTAAGGTAGTACAGAACTCTGGGTGTGACCAGGGCTTGCACTCTGAGCATGCATTATTGTAATGCAAATCCTCCCTAGGAGGAGGGGGAGGTCGGGCTAGGCTGAATTCCCACCATCGCTAAATAATGCTCCTGCTGGCTGTGGGTGAAGCCTGCCCGCCGCCCTGGGTGGATCCCCTTCCAGCCAGCCCAGGGTAAAAAGCGCACCGCTCCGTGCAGCCCCAGGATGCAGTGACCCTTGCATAAAACAAGGGCTACTTGGTTGCTTGCTAATTAAAGGAGAAAATGGCCCAAGTGCCTAGCCATCAGCTCACTGCCTCTGTCCCCAGTGGGCAGTGGCCTGGCCTGAGCCAGCTAGCCAGTAGCCACCCTCCCTGATGGAGGTGGCCAGATGCTTGCTGTTCCAGGGACCTGTTTGGTTTGTGTGGAGGCTGACCCACCACATCTACACCTGTGCCTGTTTCCCTGGCTGGCCTCCCCGGAGGGGCCATGACCTCCTGCCCATCCCCACCCAACTCCTTCCCCAAAGGCCTGGCTGGCCACAGAGCAGAATGCGCCAGCACAGATGAGCAAGCAAGGAGCCCTGGGCAAGGTTCTACCCTCACCCTCCTGGCCTGAGGTAAGCCCCCTCACCCCCAGCCAAGCTACAGTGGGCACAATGGAGATTCCCCAGAGACCCTGGCCACCTGCAGCCTGACCACGATTTCACCAGCCTGAAGCCACTCTCTGAAGCCCAGGCCCCAGCAGGTGCTTCCATGGGCAGCGTTCCATTTCTTAGACAACCATCCTTTGGAGGTTCCTATAGCTGACTTTTCAAGCTGTGTGCAGAACACCGGCCACCCTCATCTCTCTTCTGGGCTACTCTGTCCCCTCAACAATCAAAAACAAAACAAAACAAAACGGGGTGGGAGAAAGGAGGATTAAAAAAAAAAAAACAGGATCTGGACGCTCCACAGGCTATTTCAGATGTGTACCTTAAATGGAAAGTTCTAGACCACAGCCACTGAGCTGTCAGAGTCCAGGCTGCCACCGCAATCCCACCAGAAGCGACTCTTGGCTCTCACAGGGCCCCAGGAGCCCAGTTTTAGGAGAGGGGTAAAAGAGTACCCCTCTATTTTCAGCATTCTTGATCCACTCTAGCTTCCCCTTCTCCTCCTTGCACTGTACTTTCTGGGGTGGTGGGGAGGGAGCTGAGATCCAGGACAATCAAGCCCCCTACCCACAGACCCCCACATCCACGGAGCCACCTGACCACAGATGGAAAGGCTCTGGAAAACTGTACCTGGGTCAGCATTGTGGAACAGTATGTTAAGCCACCACCTGCAACTCGCAAGAGTACCAGCTAACATGCCAGCTGCTCCGCTTCTCACCCAGCTCCCTGCTAATACGCTTAGGAAGGCAGTGGAGGACAGCCCAAGCTCCTGCACCAATGCGGGAGACTCAGATGTGGTTCCTGGCTCCTAGTTCAATCTCGCTCTACCTTAATGGCTGTGTAGGAAGTGAACCAGTAAATGCAAGATCTTCTCTCTCTCTCTCTCTGTAACTCTGCTTTTCAAATCAATAGATCCCATTTTAAAATGCTGCTTCAATAATTGTATCTGCACTGGATATATTACAACGCATTTTTTTCCTTATCATTTTTTCCTAAGCGTAGTTTAACAGTAACTTCTGTAAAAAATATATGAAATTGATGTAGGTTACAAGTAATCCAAAGATGACTTAAAGTACATGAGGACTTCAAGAAGTTCATGGAAAAATGGAATAAATGCTACGCTTGCTTTGGTGCAAAAGCGATGTAGAAATCCCCATGGAGTTTTTTTCTGGGATGCGTTTTCCCTGTTCCTTTGAAAGGTTTTTCCTACAGGAAGATGTGTAGAAGTTACAGGTACAAACCAGGCCGCCTACAGGAGGGCCTCGAGCAAGTGCAGAGTTCTGTGTCCTCAGAGAATCCTGGAACCAACTCCCGCTCCCAGCCCCGGATACCGCAGGCAGATAAGGTACCAAGAGTTGCAAAGCTGAAGAAATTCCAGGCAAAAAAGCATCCAACAAGCCACTTTAAAGAGCCTCGGAGATTCCCAGACTCATAAACACTCCAGGGGCCAGTGGCTAGGACACCCCACTTCTGAAAATCCGTGGGTTTGTAACAACACAGATTTGTAATGCTCTCTAGACAGTTAGTTCTAAGGTCCCAGCTGGGGAGCTCTGTGGAATTCATCTTGCATTAGGACCTTGGACTCTCCCACCCCTACCCTTGCTTTACCCCATGGGTTGGCCAGGTGCTGGTGCAGTGTGGGAAACCTTGGCGTGCATTTTTCATTATAGGGAAGTCACACCAAGATGGTGGCTAAGGCAGGTGCAGAAGGCTGGGCCACAGCCCAGGGCCCCGGACATAGAGCCAGGACTCTGGAAAGCCCCGACTCACTCCTCCCTAGGGATTAGACTGAGCCTGGGAGAGAAAGGACAGTCTGACCCCAAACCACTTAACACACATTCAACAGAACAGCACAGCATTGACCCCCGGGGTGTTTAGAAGCTGACTTGGCAGCTGATACGCCCCTGGAACCAGGGACAGGGGCAGAGCCTGCAGAGTCATGAGGCAGTTCCCTGGGACATCAAGAGGCCTCGCCATAATGTGGTCAGATGTTTTTAGAAGACAAAGAGGCCACCCCCACGTCAGTCATGAATCATCTCCCAGCCATCTCAGGGACACTCACCACGGTGCCATGGGGAGTACCCTCCTCCTGGGAGGCCAGCTGTGCCATCCCGAGAATGCAATCGAACCAGGATGCCAGATCACCTAGCTGTGCACACAGGAACAGGACAGCTCCTCACCCTCTCTGCAGCAACACTCAGCTGGCCAGAGGCAAAACAGCCAAGGAGGCCTGGGTGTCACCATGAGCCCAGGGAGGTGAACCTGCTGGGGCCTGCAGAGGAGGTGCAGACACAAGAAGAGACGGACCACAGACAATGCCCTCAGCCGGCCAGCAGGGAAGCACCCAGCTGGTGCCACCACATGTGGGCCAGCAAGGTCCAGATACTCATGGGAACTGTTAGGGCGGGGTGTGTAGACCTCCCTGAGAATGCCTCCGCTGAAGTCCCAACCCTCAAGGTGACAGAACTAGGAGGTGGCAGGGGACGAGAAGGCCTATCTGCAACCCACCATGCCCAGACCTTGACCCCAGACTTCCCAGCTCCTAGAATATGGAGAATAAATTCCTGTCATTTCTGAGGCACCTAGACTGTGGCATTTAGCTAGAACCACCCAGAATACTCATCCTCTCTTGGAAAATCAGCCATTCTGGCAACCTCTCAGCCACATTGGGCTGTTCTAACCAATGCTTCACCTTGAGTGCTCAGTGCCCCCTGGCGCATTGCTTCCTATCACAGAAAAAGGGGCTTTGCTGTGTGCCCACACTCTCCAAATGAAGAACCAACAGAAGCACTGAGAGACCAGGACAAGCTAGGGCTCTCAACAATGCTGGCTGCACACACGCGCAGCGTTCACCTTCCTCCAGCCCCCTCCCCACCCTTGCTTTGTGACACCTGAGCATGCCTCAGCATCCCTAACTGTGTCTCACCAGGTCTGGAGGCAGGTGCCAGCTGCCCCAGACATGGTCTTTCCAACACACACAGACGCTCCCAATCTCAGGAGCATTCCAAACGCCCCTGGCAAAGGCGGCCAGCAAGGTCCCAGGGGTCACCAACTCTGCCCGAAGGAGCCAAGGAAGCACAGCCATGGGGCCGTGGGACACTTGCATGACTACATGCTCCTGCTTGGGCCAGCTGGTCGCATCCAGCCCCAGCCCCTCCCACTAGCCTCTGTCCGTGGTCCTGGTTGGTGCCCAGCTGGGAGATTCTCTTCCTCTCCCCTCCACCTTATCCAAACCCTACCTTGCAGTCTGCCCTTCAAGTTTCCCCTTCGGCCACTGGGCCTCCTCTTGGCTTGCCAGAAACACTCAAATGGGCTGCCATGTGCCAGAGTAACACCTGCACACAAGATGTTTACTCACCAAAGCAGTGTGGGAGGGGAAGAGCCCTGGGTGATGGAAAGATGCAGGGCTCGCTTCTTGGCAGAGCCCAAGTCCCCCCACCTGGAATCTCCTTTGTGACTTCGTGGCATTTAGCCGTCCCACATCTCTCTGCGGTGGAGTTTTCAAAATGCTTGGAAAGCAATTTTGATTTCTTTTTCAGATGTTGGAATGTTTGCATTCACATGAACACAACAGCTTGCGGGGAGAGACTCCAGTCTGCCTAGTCCTCACAGATAAGTACCCGGCTGCGATCTTCATAGCAAGCTCAGTGTTGCTGTGTGGACCTTCCCACTGGTGGCAACGGGCAGGTGCCCAGCGTCCTAGACTTTGGGGCAGTGTAGATTTCGGGTCTTCAGTGCCTGAGCAATATGGTGTGTCCTGGGACTGTGCCCCATGGCTGCCCTGCTCACTGGGGGCATGATGTGGCTCCCCCAGACAAGCCACTTCCCCTCCCCACCTGTGGCACACAGGGCACCAGCAATGTCCTTTTCTGCTTCCCAGAGACTCCCTAGGGAGACTGTTCCATCTCCCTTCCAATTCAGAAACCAAATTCACAGGGAAGATAGCTATTGTGTCTGTGGGTGCACCTGCGCTGACCCATCTTCTAATAAGGGAACCCCCTTGAGGCCAGGGAGACGACAAGCTGCACAGGACAGACAGCAGACACCTCCTCGGAGGCCTCTCTCCCACTCTCTGTTATAAGGAAAAAGTCTAGAGTTTGCTCTGTACTCCCACTTTCCAACCTTCCTTCCATGTAGCACACTGGTCCCTAAGGGGATGCCCTGGCCCTCCCCTAGACACACTCTAAGGTCCAGCCAGCCCTATTCTAGCCAGTACAACTGCCAAATACATTTGGGACTAGGTAGGGGGAGACATCAACTAGACCGCTGTACCCAAGTAAGGTGCCCAGACACCCCCAGGGGACAGCCCCTTGGGGCTCATCTCTCTAGCGTTTGAGACACATCCTTGACGGTTTCCATCCTTTCAAGCCCCCACAGCCATTCTGACAGCACACTGCATTGGGAGCCCCCAGAAAGGCACAAGGGAGAGACAGCTGCACCCAGTAGGAGCATCCTCAGACACACACAGGGCCTGGTGCAGGAGCTGTGTGACAGCACTCCCAGGACTGTCACCAGGCAAGCAGCCATCTGCAGCTGCGATCCTGGGCTGGGTCCACATCAAAGGCACAAAGAGGGTAGGGTTTGTGATGCACAGGAGCGGAAGATGACCCCACCCCAACTGCCCTAGGAAACCCTGACCCACCCCCACACACACACCACCACCACACCCATTGCTGCAGCCCCTGGCCAAAGGAGGCCACTCACCCTTCAGGGAGGCCACGTGTGACAAGGCTTGGGCATATGTAGCCGTGTTCAGGAGGGTCCCTGGCAGGCAGGAAGGGAAGAAGGGGCCTGTAGGGCCCACCGTCCGGCCCAGGCTGGCAAAGAGAAAAGAACTCATGGAGGCCCCACCCAGCCTGCCACAAAGCCTGGGATGCCCCATTCTCTACCCCCGAGGCCTGCAGCCCAGTCGGGCAGCCCTCACCTCTGCTGGGCCTCCAGGGCCTCCTTCTTGCTGCGGGCCTGAGGGTCGCCGGGGGGTGGGGAGTTGATGTTTCTCACCGGTGGCTGCGGCTGCACCTCAGCCATGGGCTCCTTGGCACCCGGTTCCTGGTCCGAGGCGCCCCTCTCTGTCTTCCTCCATTTGGCCCTTCGGTTCTGGAACCAGACCTGAGTCCCCAAAGCAGAAAGTAGAACATCAGGCAAGTGGAGGGAGCCAAAGTCACAAGTCCCAGAAAACTCCTGCTGAGCCGAACAGCTCTATAGGGCATGCTACTTGAACTCGAACTCCACACAAACAGATGAGAGGACTTCGCAGCCAGAATCAGCAGGTGCTGCCCATCAGCAGAGTAGAAGTGCCGTGGACACTACCTATGCGGCCTTACCAAGTGGTCAGTGTCAAGGCCACTTGTATGATGGCCCTGGTCTTCCAGCAGACTCAACCTTAGCACCTGCCTAAGCTTCACCTCTCCCCTTGCCCCACCTGTGGTCCAACCCCCATCCCCCCCAAGCGAGAGGCAATGATTCTAGGGTCAGCCCTGGTAATGAACTCAGGACCTCCAGATACCCACTGCCATTCTGTTGTCACCAAAACAGCAAGTCCAGAGCTCACTTGCCTGGGTCACCTCTCTGAAGCCCAGCTGGGATGTCCACGCCCACCCCAAGTGGTTAGGAAGCTGGCATACCAAGCACACAGTGCCTGGCACTCAACCACTCATTGGCCAGCGCACACCGACTGGAGTGGTCATCTCCGACCTCCCCACATTCGAACGAAGCCTCAGTCCACCTAGATCCGAGGACCTGCTTAGAGGCTAATGGCAGAGTCTGCAGCCTCAGAGAGCCGTGCCATGCACCTGCAGAAGGGCAACCCTGGGGAAGCCAGGCAGCCCAGGTTCAAAGTGCCTTGCCAACTCAGGGCAATCCAACCTCCTGGGAGGGAAGCCCTGCAACAATGAAAAGCATTGGTCAGGCTCTCCTTCCTGTCCTACTGGGCCCCTTCTCTCGCCCTCCTCCAGGGCCACCAGCACCAGCGGTTCAGGAGACAGCCCAGACCTTGGGGTTGGACCCTCTGGCAGCCTACCCCATCCCTTCATTTTCCTTCTCCTTTAACTGGACTTCTCTCTTTCCTTTTTTTTTTTTTTTAATCTGGTTGACTTTTAATTGCACATATCAGCCACCATTGAATAATGATTTTATCTATATTCTAAATTTAGGGCAGTTAAACGCAAAGCAAAATGCAGACACTTTCTTGCGTCTTAATTGAATGAAGGTCACAGCTATAACAACACTTAATTGAGCTATTTTTCATTATCATATTTTAATGACTTTGCACTGACAGTCGGCCGGCTTCCGAGGAAAGAGCGTGATGGAGTCGTTTATTTCCCTATTTAGTCATTGTTTGACAACATCAGCTTCGATTAAGACCCGGCTTTCTAGAACATTAATCATATTTGAATGAGCAAGGGGTAGAAATGTAAACACATCTCCCTTCCCCTTCCCTTCCCTTCTCCATCACATCACCCCCCCGAGCCTGGAGCCCCTGCATACACACACACACACACACACACACACACACACACATGCACGCACGCAAGCACAGTGGCTCGCACAACAAGCCCGCCACAGCCATTGTCTGCCGGCATAATAGTCAACAAGAACCGCGACAACAATTCCCCAGCTTTAATTGTCACCACCCCTATCTTACCCTTGCACCTTTCAGGGTGAAGTTATGATCCTCCACTTCTGAATGCTCAATAATTGTGTCATTTATCTCAATTTGCAGTTCAATCTTTAGGCAGCTATTGGCAAGCCGGCATTAAAAAAAAAAAAAAAAAAAGAATAGAAAAGAAAGAAACGAAAAAGAAAAGGTAGCCGGTACCCTGGCCAGGGGAGATTTTCATTTCCAAATAATAATCAGTTTAATTTGCCCGCCTATGACCAATGATTCATGTTCAGATTTAATAATCAGGATCACATAATCTGATTATGGGGCAAATAATTTGTTTACAACCCCCAATTTACTGCTCAGAATTCCATTATCTCTCTTCAGCCATTGGTTTTTAAGAGATACTAACATGACCCAGGGGAGCCCAAAGCAAACTATTATATTTCCTACAATTAGATCTTTGCATAGGCTTAACCCCAAGCCCCTGCATAAAGAAGAGCAGAACCAGCATGGAGGAAACCCCATAAATAACATGAATATATAATTGTGCTTCAAGAATGGTTCGCCCCACGGCGCGTGTGTTCCTCTCAAGCTCAGGCACATCTGCCCCGCTCGGCGGGTCGGCGCATTTAGACACCGTTGCTGGGAGGCTCCAGCAAAGAAAGCCGCCTGCTTGGAGGCGGCCACGCGAGCCAGGCTCCTCGGCTCCGCGGCAGCCCGTCAGCCCTTCCGCAGCCGCTGATGCTGATGCTGCTGCTGCTGCTGCGGAAAGATGTTCCAATTGCACCTGCTCTTCCTCTCATTCACTTTGCTGAAAGGATGAGCAAGGAAGGATCGCGTGGGCTTGATGCAATTTCTGGAAAGCAGTTCGCAGCCTGCTTCCCAGCTAAAGACTCAGATCTCTGCAATTGACCAGCCTTACCCCAGGGCGGTCAAAGCTGCTTGGAGAATAAGAATCACAGCTTTTTTTTTTTTTTTCCTTCCAAAGCAAGGAAATGGATGTGCATTGATGTAATTTAGTACCTTAGAGACGCGGACAAATTAGTGTAGGACATTATCACTAGTTAATTATGAATGACCGATTAATCAACCTAATCTAATATTCCACATTATGTTGATGTTATTAAAGTGCATCATGAAAATGACAGATAGTCTTCATTTGCGTTCTTTGGCCAAATGTGCACTCTGCAGTCACGATGTCAAAAAGGAAAAAAAATAAAAAGTTTGCCAGTTTTAATATTAGAGAGTTAAATCATGAAAAAGAAGGCTTACCTGCACGCGGGCTTCGGTGAGGTTGATCTTCATGGCCAGCTCTTCGCGCGTGAAGACGTCAGGGTAGTGTGTCTGAGCAAAGACCGCCTCAAGAGCTTCCAGCTGGTGAAAGAGGGGAAAGAACTCTGTTTAGCAGAGGGGACGGGAGCGGCTGCAGCGAGGTGAGGGGTGTAAGGGTGCGTGCGTGCGTCCCATCTGCCATGGGGAGGCAGCTGTTGAAACAACAGGCTCTTTGAAGAGATCCCACGGCCAAGGCTTCAGCCACAGACAGCAAGGGAGCTAAGACTTGTGCACAAATTTCGCACCAACAGCGGGGCCACCATACACATAGGCACGTCAAATATTTGTGAAGGGAGACAACCGGAGGACGAGCGGGAACAGTTTGCACAGTGTTCAACACGGGCTGAGAGGAAAGAAGTTACTGGTGGGAGCATCCCCCTGTTGTTCCTACAGAAGGAGGGGCGTGCGGGGGGGGGGGGGGGGTTGCTCAACTTCCTGACTGCTCCAGGCAGCTCCAGGAGTAGGGCAGGGCACAACGGGCATATGTTCAGCGAAACGGCCCAGTTCCTCGAAATGCCACCTCTAGGTTCCAGAGGCCACCCTTCCCTCCCAAGGACAAGGCCTGCAGCACCAGCCAACCTCCTGACCCCCGTGTCCTGCTATCTAAGGATGTGGAAATGCACTCCCTCCCACTGCAGATTATCATCCTGGGGTGAATGGGAGAGGCTACTTGGGGTATCCAGGCAAAGGTGGTCGTCTGGGCTCCACCCCCACCCCAACAGATTCTCCCAGATGGTTCCAGAAAAGAGAGATATACTGGTTGAAAGACAAAGAAGAGGTGCTACACACTGGTGTGTGTGTGTGTGTGTGTGTGTAGGAGGCCAGGTGCAGCAAGGAGCTGATTCCCAGGCAGAGGATGGGGCTGGACTGGGAGTGGGAGGAGGTACCTGCTGCAGCGTGAACGTTGTCCGGTTCCGCCGCTGCTTCCTCCGTAGGAACCCATCGTCAAAATCCCCCGGCGAGTGGCTGCCAAAGGGCGCAGTGCCTGCTGGGGTAAACTGGATCAGTGGAGCCGAGAACCCCTGCACGCTCCCCACCCCAGCCCTCAGTGCACCCTTACAACAGCAACCCAGACTCCTCTGAGGACACCAGCCTGCCCCTTCCAGGCAGTCCATCGCCCCATACAGCATCCTATCCATAACTGCTGGAGAGCAGTGAAGGGGGGGGGACCCCTTCTATCCTTCTTGTAGAAGGCAAGAGGACAACCTTAATCCCTGAGATGTTCAAGGCCATGGGGAGTGGGGCGGGGGGAGGGCTGGCTTGCTATGGAGCATACCTCTGCCCCCTACACCCCAGCCCACCACACCTTGGCCTCCTCCCCAACCCCAACCCGCTTTCTCAGCTTCTGAAGGCTCCATGTCTGCTCAACCGTCAGTCTCCCACCCCTTGTCTATACAAGAAGCAAGGGTGAGAAGCTGGCGGCGGGCATAGGGGCAGACAGACGGCACCCCCAAGAGCTTCCCCCAGCACTGCAGACAGTGCGAGGAGGTAGGAAGTTTATAAATGAATATGCTGGTCACAGCTCATCAGCGCCATAGCAGAGCCGTTCTGAAATGTCAGTTAATAGCAACTTTGCAGCCAGAGCTGCTGTCCCTTCATGCCAAGCACACCCAGGCAGGGGACCACTCTCGGATGGCACCTGTCCTCTGGCCTGACCTTTAACACACACGGCTCCCACTTCCTGGAACAGGAAAGCATTGTCCTTCCCAAGCAGCCTCCAAAACTCGCTACGAAGCCAGAACAGAATTTGGCCCCAAACGTGCATTCAGCTCATTTTCCAAATGTGCACTATTTACTTGATAGTCCACAATGGCTTCTTAGGAAAATAAATGAGCTCACTCCCATTAAGCAGCGAGCGCGTTACCTGCCATGGGCCCCATGCTTGGGAACCCTGCCCCATGGGCAGTGGGCACTCTTGGGCCTTCCTGCCAGGACCGTGTCCCAGGCCCAGAGACACATGGTGCTTGGGGCTTCTTCAAACTCTGTCTACTACCCAGAGTCCTCCCAGCTACGGGTTACCCCAGGGCCCTATCCTTTGCCGCAACATTCCTGTTCCTACTGAAAGCTTTCCTCTCGCTCCATCTTCCTGTCCAAATAGCATTCTACTGCAGAACCCACTTGGGAATCTTTCTCTCCAGCTCTTTGCAAATTTTCAGAGGGATGATCCCAGAGTAATCTTATTCCCATTATTTTGCAAAAAAAAAAAAAAGCCAGAGAGTCTCCTTTTGAAGCAAAAATAAAACAAAAATAAATGAATAAATAAATAAGTCGCATAAAGATACCCAGGACAAATTTTAAGATGTAATCAAATGTACCAGCTTAGTCACCACCTGATTGGTACAGATTGGTTTCATCTGATTAGAAGGTAATTTACCAATATCCACCAACAATGTGAGCGCACACATAGGCCACTGATCTATGACTACATTCATGAAATGTGCTAACGTAAGGATGAAAAAAATCTGAAAACCATCAAATTCTTTCCCATGCCACTTATTCAAGATCTTCAACTATGAAAATAATTACGCATGAACTTTTCACGCATTTGCACTAAAATAAATTGGTTTTTTGGATTCTGCTTTCCCACGACCTCTGTGAAGTGCCCACGTGTAATGGAATACTACACAGCTGTTGAGAAGAAATCCGCCAATCTGTTTCTAGAAAGATCTCTGAGCGACACCAGGAAGTCCCCAAAGAACACACAGCACCATAAGGTTTAGCCTAAAAAGACAACATGTAAATGACAGCAAACACGTTTCTTTTTTTTTTTTTTCTTGAGGGATTTTCAAGAAACCAACAACGGCAGGTGGATTTAGAAAAGGAGGCAGAAAGGGACTTTTGCCTTTCTTTGCGTAGGTTGCCGTTCTAACTGAACTTCTCAGGCAGGTGCATATGAGACTTGAACTTCATATCAACAAAAGCATCCAACTCAGCCACACCCTGCTTTCTCCAAGAATAGAAATTAAAAGTTCCAAGCTGAGAGATGGCGCCTCTCTCCATGGCGCCAACTGCCTCCGCCCCACCACACCAGGACTAAACAGAACGCTTGCTTGTGTGGATGTGACTAAAAAAAAAAAGAAAGAAAGAAAAGAGAGAGCCACCCAAGGGATCAGTGGGACGTGAAGCTCTTCTCCAAGCGCCTGGTCCTTTCAGCACCCAGGTGAGAGGCACATAACGTGCAGGGGGCAGAGCTGAGGGTGCTGGGCAGCTCTCAAAGGGAGAGCTGAGTCCCTATAGGCTGGGTCAGGATGGATCACAAGTCCCTTTACTACGTGCCCTGCAGGCGGTCAAGCCCTTTCCCCTGAATTCAGCAGAAAGTTGGCCACTTGCTCCACTCCCCAACGCCAGCTCTGACCAACAGCTTGGCGGATGCTTCCAAAACATGGAGCGCCAGCAGGTGTACCTCGCTGTCCTTCGAAGTCCATCCAGCCTGGGTCTTCATGAGCAAAGGAGATGAAACACAGAGGAATGTGTGGCCTTTTGCCCCTAGGAATGCTCACCGAGGCGGCTCCGAGTACCAGGGCAGGTCCGCTTCTCAGGTAACCTTCTGCCTCCCAAGGATCTCATGGCCTGTCGCCCTACCCCAGGCCCCGCTGCATTTCACCTCCCAAATCCTCCTGCTGTTCAGTGAGAATCCAGCATTGACTTGCTAGAAGCCCCACTGACACTGCTTGTCCTAAGGAAGGCCTCAGTTCACCTTGAGCGTGGACAGGAGTGCACCTCCTTGGAGAAGCCACCCTGGGGTCCCGCAGGTCCACAGAGGCTCAAGCTGCGCCCTTTCCAACACTTCTCCCTCCCCCCAAGCCGCAAAGAGCAGGGATCCGGCAGATAATTTCATCCAAGGCCAGGAGACTTTGAAAAATAAGAACCTTGGCCTTGGTGGGAGGCGGGGGGGGAGGGGGAGGTGGAGTGGGGGAGAGAAGGGTAATTGGATTTGGGATTCAAAATCCCACTGATGGGAGCCAGGCCAGGGCAGCGTGGGGACAAGAGAGGGGACCCCAAGTAGGCTCCAGAGGTGATCAAGGAACTCCAGACCCGCGCTGAGCTTCCCTAAACTGAGGGCCAGGTCCCTGAGAGGAAGCCGCCCAGATCTGGTCTTTCCTGGCCAGCTCGCCTTGGCTTTCCGGGATGTTGGCAAAACACCGTGAAAGATTGATGTGGCCCCCTGGGCGGGGGAGCCCCGATTAGAAGCGTGACACGAGCATCTGCCGATCCCCTTGACAGGCATAGCCCGCGGGCCTCCCCGGCCTGGGCGGGGAGGGAGGTGGGAGGCAGGTGGCGATGGGGGCGACGGGGGGCGCAGGCTGGAGCGGAGTTTCCGAAGGGGGGGCCTGGCAGCCCCAAACTCACTGCCAGGAGGCTGCGACCCTCCAGGAGTTGAGCCCTCACCCCCCCATCAGCCCCGCGGGGGCGGCGGCGCTCCGGCCTCGCACGAGCTGTCCGGGCCCCAGCGCTTACTCACCCTCCAGCTGGGGCGGGCAGTGGAAATAGAACATCGCCGACAGTCGGGTGGGCTGGACGGCGGCCGGAGATCCTCGGACAGGCTTGCTGCAAGGCAAACAAGGATAGGAGCCGAAGTGCCACTCTTCTGGGCCCTGGCGCAGCCCTGGGGCGCACCGGCCAGGGTCTGCTCCCAACACCTCCCGACCTACTTGCCGGACAGGAAAAGAATCTGAGGGCGCCCACCAGTCACAAGGCAGCGCCCCCCCCCCCTCCAGGGGCAGCCCTTGCTTGGGGTGGGGCCACTCCCTGGCCAACTGTGCCCGAATCTCTCACCCATAGCCCCAAGGCTGCGCGCGCTGGTCCCGGCTCTCCAGGAGTCCCCCCCGGCCGAGAGCCTTGCGCTCGGCCACAGAGGGCGAGCGCGCACGCGGTGGGCTCTAGCGGGGAAGGCTGCAGAGCCCCCCGACCCGGCGACCCGGCTGGAGCGGGGAACCCTACGAGTGAAGGCGTCCGGAGCCGGGCGTACCTCGGCCGGCTCGGGCCGCCAGGCTGGAGCGAGAGCGCTCTCCGCGGGCTGCACGCGGGGCTGGGCTGCCGGCGGCGGGCGGGCGGGGCGCGGCGGGCGCCCGCAGGACCGGAGAAGTGGGTCGGCCAGTAGCCAGATGTCTTGCTGTCTGTCTACGGCGCGCGCCGCCGCTCAGCACTTGCCTTTATAATCTCACGCGTAATTGGCCTTAATCTGATTATTTCCAGCGCTGTCTACAGCGAGTAACTTGGATAGGTCTACAGGGCCTTACAAATGGCCCACGTGGTGTTAAAAAAAAAAAAATCTGTCATTTCTCAGCAAACATCGGGAATGTTGCTCCTTTTTTGTTTGAAAAGAGGCTCCGAACAAACAACCAAAAGCGGCACCCCGGGGGAGGCGAGGGAAGAGGGAAGCCATTCTTTTCTGAACTCCCGGCCCCAGCCCCAGCCCGGAACCACTGCCCTCACTCCCCCACCCCACCCCCCAGCCTCGAACCTGTCGTCCTGGGAGCGCTTGGCTTGGTCTCACGCTGGGTGGGAGCAGCCGCTCGGCCACTCCGGGGCTGCCAAGTGACAAAGCGCCGCTAATTGTCGCTGCCGGATGGGTTCGGGGGGCGACTGTGCGCGCGGCTTCTCTTTCCCAGCGATCGTACAGAAGGAAAGTTTGATTTTGTTCTCAGCAAGGGGTCCCTAAATTTATGTTCAATGCTCGATGTAAATGATATGCGGTGGGACCCTCCGCAATTACTTTTAAAACGCATCGGAGGCAGACGCTCGGCGGAGAGAGACCGCCCTTCTCTCTGCCTGGGTGAAAATTAAACTCTAAAGTACCGGGCTGAAATTTTCAAGTCAGGGGCGCGGGATTGGATCAAGTCACATAAACTGGGGAAAAAAAAGCAAGTCTAATGGCGCATAATTGGTTCTGTAATAGCATTACACCAGGATAATAGCCCGTTACGGCCCTTGCACTATTAAGTGCTTCCCTGGCGGAAAGCCTTTATGATATTAAAGGGGGAATATAATGATATTTTGGTTATTAAATGCGTGTAATTAATTTATGCACCACTGAAAATAAAGTTGGTATTATGACCCACTCAAGATGCCTCGCAGAAGGCAAGTCAGACAACTGTTGATAAGTTTTTGCTGTCTGGGTTCCGTCTAGACTGCTTGCTCGTTTTATTTCGGGACGATGGCTTCTTGGGCAGACTGCACAGATTGAATATTTTATAAACGCTCTGATGCCGCGTGCGGGAGCCTTGGCGAGGCAATGGGTCGGGTCTCCGCCCCGGCCCCCGGGATGCAGCCCCGATCTTAAAGACGCAGCACTTGGCGAACAAAAGGCCTGGCGGGCCGCCGCTCGCCTCCGCGCTGCCCCACGCGAGGAAGCGCGCCTCGGGGGCCGAGGAGCGTGGAGCCGGAGGCCGGCGCGTCGCCCAGGGCCACCGGTTCGCCACTGGACGCTTCGCAAAAACCCGCCGAGAGGAAGACGCTGCTAAGCCGCTCCAGCTTGCGGCGACCCAGGGTCGGTTTCACGCCAGCTCCCCGGCGCGGAGAGTCGGCCCCGCCGCAAGGAAGGAACCGCCGCAAACTCAGGCTGGGTTCAGAGCCGAAAAGACCGCCTTGGCGCCAGCTCCGCGGGTGCCAGCTTGGGCCCCAGGGAGGGGCACGTCCGCAGGTGCAGGGGGCTGGGTGCCGTGGCCTGCGGGGCAACTGCGGACGCGGTTTCCACATAGTGCAGAAAAGGGCTGGATCCCTTTCCCAAGACCCTTGCCCAGAGGTGGCCCGCGACAGTTGCCCCTGTCGCTGTCTCCCACAGAGGACGCCTGCTCTCTGGAGCCCTGTCCGAATCCCTAAGCCCACCCTACTTTGCGACCCTGGGTCTGCCCAAAACCCGCTGAATCTCCCTCTCCGGCAATGCGCTCTGCGCGCCCCGGCACCCGAGCAATCGCCAAGCGAGGCTAGGAAGGCGTCCCGGACGTGTCCAGCAGATGCTTCGGTTGCACAGGCAGGCCGGAGTCTGTCTTGGGCACCGCCTGGGCCCCAGAAACCGAAGAGGGCCAAGCCTCAGCGTTAGCTCCCCGTGCTTTGATTTCAACCGAAGCCAATTCCAATTCAGATCCGGAGAGATTCAGGCGAGCACATGGGCTAGTCCTGAGTCAGCGAGCAGCGCGCGCCCATCCCGGGCAGGACCCTGGACAGCGGCGCTGCTTCCTGCCCCCGCCCAGGGGGAGAAGCAAGCGCCCTGCGAGTCTCTCGGGGTGCCCAGCGACGGGACGCGCCCGGCCTGGCCTGGTCCTGAGATCTCGGGGGACCGAGCCTGAGTCTTTCTCCGCCCGAATCTGCCAAAGTTAAACTCAAGACGCGCGCTCAGGACGCGCGGCTCCTAACCCCGCCGCCCCTGGCCACCTGCCCTCGGCCTCTCCAAGCTTCTCTAAGACCCGAGCCTGGCCGCTTCCCCGACCCTGCAACCAGCCGAGCTCCGGGAAAACACCCACCTCGTACGGGGCTGGCAGCCAGCTGGGGACCCCCCGGCGTCGCCTCGTCCGATGCCGGGCTCCTTCCAGTTTAGCAACACACGGCGAATCAACAGCCTAACAACCACGGCAACAAAAAAACTGCCGCGAACTTGGATGAGGAGTCCTCTTTTCCCTCGATTCTTCCAACACTCGGGCCTGGAGAACGACTAATAAGGTCTCTGCCACGGTCCCCTACTTCTTCCCGCCCCCTCCCCAAACAGGGCGTTATAACGAAAAGGTTATTTTTCCTTCATTCTTGTGCATCCGGGAGTGGGGGGAAATATTTTCCAATTAACCGAATTCACCGATGGGTCCCGCCTGGACACGCTGATAATTTACAACCTAAAAGTGTACTTTCTTTATCTAAAGACCAAGGTGACTGCTTTTAATTTTCTCTAACCTCTTTACACTTGATGTTCACCAGACTCATAATGTTAATTGGCTTCATATACGGATCATCAGTTTAATGAAGAAATAAATCCTGTGTTGCTTTATGTTTTAACAGTGATTGCTTTAATGAGGAATGTGACGTGTTCAAAATCCAAGCTGCAGGAGACGTTAGAGAGAGACTTCTATGAGGAGGCCAATGCTTATTTAAAGTTAAGACGGCGGGGTCATATTTCAGGCTCCCTACCCCCACCTAGGGTTCCTTCCAGCCTAGGCAAGCAGGCGATCCTGTGGCCCTCAAGCTTCGTTTTCTCCGTGTTCTCTCCCGGTGACTGCATAGGGTGCTTAACCTTAGCACCTGCCCTCACTGGCAGGGAGAGTTCCAAGAGGGAGGGAGGAGTCCAGCTTCCAAGGTTGTCCTTATTTGAAGAGAGCGAGCTACCTGAGACCTGGGTGCAGGTGTTTGCCAAACATCTCCCCCAGTTCACCGGTCAGCGGCGGAGATACAAGGCGTGCCTCAGAACCATGGACAGCTCCGGGCAGGCTCAGTGGGCTGCCAGTGACCCCTTGACGTGTGCAGGGGCGGAGCCAGGCTCCTGTTCAGGTGACGGAAACTTCCTTCTCCATCGCACTTAATAGCAGTGTGAGTCCGCCGGCTCTGATGGGTGTTTGATTTTTCCTAATTTGACGCTGTGTTTATGAAAACATCTCAGCAACACAGACAGCAGCAAGACCAGGCTGGAAAGGCGACATGCGAGCCCTTGATCGTTTCCAGTTGAATCATGAGTCATTTTTAATTGGATCCTGAAAAGAAACCCAAATCCTTCAGATAAAAGAGAGAACAACAACAACAAAAAAAAAAAAACCCACCAACGCCGAACTTTAAGGCTCTGGCTTGAGGTCTCAAACACCACCTGTACTGCCTTTTTCTTACCATTCCCCATGCCTGAAGAGCATCGAGGGAAGCTGTGGAGATCTTTTTGAGCCCAAACACATGAACATATACAGGATGTGACATCTGAATCGTGCTTATCCCTTTTACGAGTTTCCACTCCAGAAACTTCCCATCACGTAACTGTGAGATAAAGCAGATAAAGATCGTTCAGCTTCGGAGAAAGAGGAGGGGAAAATCCACATAGAATTTCTTAAGTTTTGCTTTGGAAGCATCGAGATCACCTACCCTGGTGCTGGTGACACGGACATCTGAAAGCAAGAGCAAAAAAGGCTCTCTCATGAGATCCCCAGTGGCCACCCGGTTTGCACGCATTGGACAATGCAACAGGTGCACACCGGGTGAGAACAGCCATACCTTCTTCCACCTGTCAGCGAATCTATTGTCATTTTGTAGTTTTGGAAATTACCAAGAAAGTCTGGGTTAGCAAGACTCGACAGAAAAAAAAATGTGAAAAAAAAATAGCAGCTAATTGAAATTCCACATGAACAGGGGACTTATGAACAGAAAATATATATATCCAACAAGGGATAAATATGCATTTTATTATCTTGGAAATTCCCTATAATTCACGGGTTTTACCGTCGTGTGAAAGTGACAGCAGCTACTTGGAGGCAAGTCGGGCTGCCAGGGCTTCCGTTGCTCCTGTCCGGACGCCCCAGGACAGAGTAGATTCCCGTGGGGTTCCAGCAGCCACTCAGCTCTGTCAGCCCCTGACCTTACTGCTTATACTGGAGGGCAACTCCAGGTCAGCCACCTGCAGGGTCTGTGCATCCCCGGGCTCTGGCCAAGCTGCTACACGGAAGCAAGGCCACGTACCCTTGCAGGATATTTGGGACAATAATGCCTATGAAGGATGCTGGTGGGAGGGCAGAATGGCAGGGCAAGGCCAGAGAAACTGGAGGTGTGTTGCTCTAAGGGAAGCCAGATACCAGCGGGCATTTCTCCAAACTCACAGAATGCATACCCCACCTCCCGATAGGGCGGGTGCACTCATCGCTGTCATCAATGTCCTGGGGAGTGAGGGACACAGGGAGTAGGAGGGGACACTTCCTGAACAGGAGCAGAGGGTGTGCGAAGTCAGGTCCCAGTTCTTCTATGCACAGAAAACAAGCTCTATTGCAAAGTAATCAAACTCAGAGACAATGTAGAGCACATGACAGGCACTCGGTCAACACCAGCCATGCCTGTCCTGTCATCTTCATGCTCTTACTATTCCCCCTGGGTTACCACAAGGGGCCCCCACGCTGGCAGACCTGCTCTCTACCCCTGAGCTACCTGAGTGCTTCCAGATGGCACCCAACCCTGCAGGCCAGCTGCCCTCCTGGACACTGAACCCATACTATCACAGGGATGTCTCCCCCCGAACCTCGTCCACCCTAATGCCGTGCTGCCGCCGTACCTTCTTCTGTTCTTCTCCATGCCCCTCCTTTTTTTTTCTTAAGATTTATTTCATTTTTATTAGAAAATCAGACAAACAGAGAGGGGGAGAGACAGAGAGGAAGATTTTGCATCCATTAATTCACTCCCCAAGTGACCACAACAGCGGAGCTGAGCCAATCCAAAACCATGAGCCTTCTCCAGGTCTCCCACACGGGTGCAGGGTCCCAAGGCTTTGGGCCATCCTCTACTGCTTTCTCAGGGCACAGGCAGGGAGCTGGATGGGAAGCAGGGCTGCCAGGATACAAACTGGCGCCCATATGTTATACGGCGCGTGCAAGGTGAGGACTTTAGTTGCTAGGCTACCACACCAGGCCCCTGTTCTTCACTCTTAATTGTCCAACTCCTCATGCTTTACTCGGCACACTGACCAAAGTTCCTGGAGGCAGGTGGACACTGTGGTAGAGTAGGTTGGCAAGCCGTCTGGGACATCCACATCTCAGATCGGAGGCCTGGCCTCGGGTATCACCTCTGCTTCCAAGTCCATCTCCTGCTAATGTGCACCCTGGGAGACAGAAAATGATGATGGCTCAAGTACTTGGGACCCTGCCATTCCCACGGAACACTGCAATGAAATCTTTGGATTCTGGCTGCAGCTTGACCCAGCCTGACTGTGTGCAAACAAAAGAAGTCTCTCTCTCTCTATCTTTCTCTCTCTCTCTCTTTCCCTCTCAAATTTAAACAAAAAAGTTGATAGGGTCAGGACTGTGGCATTGTGAATCCAACTCCCACCTGGAAGGCCACAGCCCACACTGGGACACCGTAGTTTTAATCCATATTTTTGCTAATTCCGATGAGACCCAGATGGAACTCCTGGCTCCTGGTATTAACCTAGCACTGGCTTTTGCAAGCATTTGGAAAATGAATAGCGATGAACTCTTTCTTTCCGTCGCTCTCTCTTATCTGTGTGTTCTGTCATTCTGCCTTTTACATAATTACATAAAGCTCTTTTAATAAAAAATTTTTGGAAAGTGGAATTAAAAGTAAGTTTATTTTGATGCAAAAAATAATAATAAAATAAAAGGAATTCTGGGCCCAATGCAATGGCTCAGAGGCTAAATCCTCATTTTGTAAGCACCTGGATTCCATATGGGCACTGGTTCGTGTCCCACCTGCTCCACTTTCCATTCAGCTCCCTGCCTGTGGCCAATGAAGGCAGTGGAAGATGGCCCAGAGCCTTGGGACCTGCATTCAAGTGTGGGAGACCCAGAAGAAGCTCCTGGCTCCTGGCTTCAGATTGGCTCAGCTCCAGCCATTGTGGCCACTTGGGGAGTGAACCAGCAGGTGGGAGATCTTTCTCTCTCTCTCTCTCCTTGTCTTTGTAAATCTGACTTTCCAATAAAAATAAAGAGATCTTTTTTTTTTTAAATTTGAAAATTCATGCATAGTTTTTTCACAGTGCACATTTTCAATGAAAGCTTTGGAGATTGCCCACCACCCCCCACCCCCGCCAAAGTTTCAATCCTTTGGGCACCAAGATGAAGTTGTCTTTCAATTCCATTCTTCCATGACATTTTTAAACATGCCCTCATATTCAGCTAAAAAACTGAACCAAGGGAATTCACGATGCTTGAATTAGTCAAAGGGCACAGGAATGTGTCTAGACATCTAAGCCCTTGGACTTGGCGTGGGCGTTCTGCCCAGCTACAGGCCTCACCACTCCACACTGTTTCCCCCAGGCCACCGCACACGCGTGTGACTCCTCCAGCTCCTTCCAGTTCCCCACTCCATATGTCCCTAACACCAGCTTTGTTGAGTTGACCATGAGTTCCACAATGACAGTGACTTCTTTGTGTTTGGGTGGTTGAGGAGTGTGATGAGGGGAACATGTTGAGGAGCATTTAGCTAGCAACTACTGTAGACTGGGGTTAGGGGACCCAAGCCTGAGCTCACAGCCTCAGGCCTCAGCCCCAGGAGCTCCTGGCCCAGGAAAGGAGCCAGGTGATGGGGAAGGAGAGGGGAGGGGAAGCAGGGAAGCTTCTGTCTACCTCCCTGGCACCCCCTGGGATCCCCAGCTGGGGAGGTTTCACCCTTGGGTACCCTCTCGCAGCATCAGATGGAGGAGGGCCCAGAATACACTCTCCATCCCCAGCGTGTGCCTGGCGGTTCACCTGCCCAGCCCCCCGCTTGCCAGCTCTGGCCTCGGTGGCTGACCCCCACAGCAGTCCATCTGGGCTGCATCCTTCGGAGGTCAGCTCCTGACATCCCAGCTTTGGGGGGGTGCTGCTTCCGGAAGGCACTCCCGAGCCACCGAGTTGCAATCAGCCCATGTCCTGAGCCCCCAGTCCCGGGTCTCACGTACTGTTGCCACCACGAATGGCTAGTAATAGAACTCAATCATCCCGAGGAAACCTCAAATCCGATCCAGACAAAAAGTAGACCTGCTCTGCCTCCATTCTAAATGATCTCAGCAGTAGACCTGGCTCTCAAGGTTGGCGCTTTCAGAACCCTCTTCTCTCGGGTTCACAGAAAGAGGAGCTGAGTGAGAAGAATGGCCTCCCCCTTGCAGCGGGCATCAGAAGCAGGCCTGGCCCTTAGGTCCTGCAAGCCCCAGCCTGGGACTCCGGGCTGTGCCCCTAAAATCAGATGCATTTGCCCTACAAGGAAATCCTCAGCGATGGCCCGTGCCACGGGTTCAACAGATGCACAGCGCAGATGACTTGCAGGAATGGGAAAACGTTTGCGATGTGAGTGACCAGTAAGCACAACACAAGCCTTTCAAATCAACTGCAGTGTGTGTGTGTGTGTGTGTGTGTGTGAGAGAGAGAGAGAGAGAGAGAGAGAGAGAGAGAGAGGACAATGGGGGCACATCACTGGGAGACAAGGGGGCAAATCAGACTTCTTAGACCCACACGCGACAGTGCCCACATTTCAGTGCCTGGCGCTCTCTCCACTGCAGTCAGCAGCTTCTCCCTGCCCTTCCTCTTTCTTTCTTTCCCCTCTCCTTCTCTTCTTCCTCTTCTTTCTCCTCCTCCTTCCTCTGCTCTTCCTGCTTCTCTCCCTGCTTCTCTGTAGGTCTTTCATAATTGACCTTCCTTTGACCCTCTTGCAAATCTGGACCTGCAGAGCTTGCTCTCTTGCCACCTGACCAGCCAATGCCTGTCCACACACAGGTGCCGCCTTGCCAGGATGTCCCACTCCCTTACCTGCACTGCCCACTCCATCTATTCCACCCTGGGGACGTGAGGCCCCACCACCTGGCCTTCTGAGGCCAGGCCAGGTACGGCACCTCGGGGCACATCCCGGCGGCAGCAGGGGGCCTGCCTCCTGACCTACAGGTGGCTTGGGCCAAGGCAAATGGCTCCTGGTGCACATGCTGAGCTCAACAGGAAGCTCTGATTGCAGGAGACTGGAGGGTATGAACAAGGCTAGTCCAGCCATTGCTGCTCCTCAGGCGTAAACAGGGAAGGGCAATGCTCGGACCAGCACACCACAATGCCTTCTTTCCCAGTTCACTTGGCAGGGCAAGCTGGGGAACACAGAGTTGGGGTCAGGCACCTGTCAGGTGCTGTACCTGCAAACAAATCCTGAGGGTCTCAGGTGGTCGCTGGAGTCTCTCTGAGCCTTTGCAGCAAAGCCTGCCAACGTCAGCCAATGACAGCAGGGTTCTCAGGGAGCTGCCTGGCCACCAAAACCATCTCAACTGTCCTCCTAGGGTTCCCCCAGCTCCCAGCCACCTACAGCAGAGACCTGGGGGGCGGGGGTGGGCGAGGGAATCCAGTCACTATAAAGTCAGCAGCTTAGAAAGGCTGCTGTGACAGGCAGGCCCTGCCCCGTCCCTCCCCAGCCCCACCCACCAGCCTCCTCCACCCCAGTGCTGCCTGCCGTGGGAAGGTGTCCTGCAGGCCAGTCCAGCTCTGCTTCCTCCTCCCCCTCCTTCCCTCCCTCTTTCCCTTTCTCTGCAACACAACCACACCCATGCACAACTCCACCTCTCCAGGTGAGACCTGTCTCAACTGCCTCCCCTCTCCCAAAACCACCTGCTATGGCTCTAGCCTCGCGCTCCATCTTGGACCATCCTCTGCTGCTTTTTCAGTCCTTTAGCAGGGAACTGGCTCAGAAGTGGAGCAGCTGGGAGTCTGGGAACTGGCACCCATACGGGGAATCCCAGTGCACACAACGCCAAGGACTTTAGCCACTGCGCTATCGCGCCGGGCCCATATGAGGATTTTACAGGGAAAGAGGAATGGGACCATAGCTGCAGCCGGCTTGGTGAGATTGGTTTTCCAGCTGACAGCTCGTCACAAGAATCTTCCCATGGAATGGAAGAAACATCCCTCCGCAGTGTTCCTGGCAGTGCCAGGAGCGCCAAAGGTGCATGCGCAGCTGGAAGACAGCACTGTGGTCTAGAGGTGCCCGTGTTAAAGGCGCAGTCCCAGAGTCATAAACTAACAGAGTGGAAAGGTAACTCCAGTGCCAGGTGTCACTGTGTGGTGGTGGGGGGGGGGTGTCCTTTGGGAGATGACTGGGTAGGGCTGGGAGGTCAGGGCAGAGTCCCCCTGGCTGGGTGACAATGGCTTCGTCAGAAGAGACTGAGACACAGCGTCCCCTCTTGCCACACCGAGCCTGCCTTGCCTCGGATTCCCCGTAAGCACCAACCATAGGGCTGCCGACCCCGGATGACGGATCTCCAAAGCCGCGAGCTGCCGTAGGGCCTGCTCCTCCCTCGGGCGCGCGGCTCGCTGTTCTCAGTAGGGCAACAAAGAGCCAATGGCTCCCACGGTGGCTTCCACGGGCACAGCTCAGCGCACTCTGGCACGGGTGTCTGTGACCTGGCAGCTCTGCCTTGGGGCTGGATGGCAGGATCCCCTTGACCCTGGCTCCTGCACCATCCACTGGGGATGCAGCCCCTTATCAACAAGGCCAGAGTCAAGGACAAGTTGTCGCACTTCTCCTTGGAGGACACGCTCTTCCGAGGCCTGGAAGTTACCCCAATCCCCCTGCCCACCTCCCATCCACCATGGTTGAGGACAGCTCCAGGTAAGCCCTACCGGATCGATTACAAGAAGGAAGTGAATGGAGTGGGGGGACAACTGCTCATGCTTTGTTTGGGGAACCCTTGGGGCACACTTCTGTTTTCTTTTTTTTTTTTTAGATTTATTTATTTTTATTACAAAGTCAGATATACAGAGAGAAGAGACAGAGAGAAAGATCTTCCATCCAATGATACACTCCCCAAGTGACCGCAATGGCTGGTGCTGTGCTGATCCAAAGCCAGGAGCCTCCTCCGGGTCTCCCATATGGGTGCAGGGTCCCAAAGCTTTGGGCCGTCCTCGACTGCTTTCCCGGGCCACAAGCAGAGAGCTGGATGGGAAGTGGAGCTGCCGGGATTAGAACCGGCACCCATATGGGATCCCGGCGCGTTCAAGGCGAGGACTTTAGCCTCTAGGCCACTGTGCCGGGCCCCCACTTCTGTTTTCTTAAGATACGTTTTCAGAAGAGAAAGTATTGTGCCAAAGATCAAGCAGGGGTGGGTACTGTGGCACAGCAGTTTAAGCCGCCACCTGCGGCACCAACATCCCCAAATGAGCACTGCTACCAGCCCCGGCTGTTCCACTTGTGATCCAACTCCCTGACACTGCATCTGGAAAGGAAGCCGAAGATGGCCCAGGTGCCGGGCCCCGTCACCCACATGCAGTCCAGCTGGAGTTCCCGGCTCCTGGCTTGGATCGGGCCCAGCTCCAGCCTTTGTGGCCATTTGGGGAGTGGACCAGAGAGTAAAAGAGTCTCTTTTTCCCTCCCTCTCTCACTTTTCTTCTCTCTCTCTCTTCCCATGTCTCTATATAACTCTAGCTTTCAAATAAAATAAATATTTTTTAAAAGGCTAGGCATACTTAGTCATTGCCTAGAACTGCTCACACTCTCCCACGTGGCTTCGAGAGCCCTCTGACCAGAACCCAAGGACGCGTTTTCCCTGTTAGCTTCATTTCCACCACTAGCTGCTTCTGGCACCCCAAGTTCGGGGGGCGGCAATTAGAGTGCAGTGGGCACAGCCACCCTGAAAACCTCCTTCCTGATGTGGCTCCCATGGGCCCCTAAGTCAGCCGCCTCCACCGGGAGCCAGGCAGGGGGCATGGACAGGCTAGGTGAAACTGATGAGGGTCCAGTGGCCAGGGATCCGATGGAAGCCCCATGAACACATGGACAGAGGCTGGCGGAGGGCAGAGGTCAAGGCCACGGGGACTCTGGGACCGCGGACAGGAGGCAGGTCCTGGGAGCATCAGGCACAAAACTGGGGAGGAAATAATTCAACAAGTGACATAAAGGACAGGACCCCAGGCCACTGGCCAACTCCTCCCCTCCTCAGGTAGGGTCATCCACCTGTATGTAACACAAGGGGGCCGGGGTCTCCAAGCTCCTTGCCCCCACTCTCTCTGTGAAGCCAGCTGGCGCTTCCTGCAGGGCACCAGCAGGCAGGGCTCCCTGACCACAGCCTCACCAGACAGCACCGTCAGTTGAGTTCAGAGTGCCAACGAGGGTCTCCAAGAGGGCATCAACCCATCCTGGGAAGCAGAGAAGTTCACCCCAGTTTTAGACTGCGGTGGGTACCCCCACGCTCCGGGGACAGCTTCTTAGTAGGCGACCATCTTCCTAAAGTTGCCGGGACCCAGCCGGACTAGACCCAACCCCAAGGCGCTCAGCCAGAGCCAGTGACGGCCACCAGGTGGCACCAACGTGCAGCGCAAGTCAGTCCTTTCCAGCTGCGCGACTGCTGACAGTGGAAGAATCAGCTGGGTGTCCGCTGGGGTGGCAGGGCGACTTGGAACGGGGGCAGCTGTCCACCAGCTGCCTGGACAGGTGAAGAAGAGGACTCCGGATGTGAAGTTGGAGCTATGCCCTGGGCCAGCCAGCACTTGCCGCTCCAAACTCAAGAACTTGTCTGCCCAGGTACACGCATTGCTGCAGGATCCCTCACCAATCGAGGGCCTAAGTGGCACCAGGGGTCCTTGTGGGGTCCTCACAGTGTGCACCTCACGTGGGCCCAAGAGAAAAACCCCTTCCTCCACCCAGCTGACACCGCAGCCTGGCCAGCCATCATCACCAGCAGCTTACCTTGGCTCTTCTCAAAAGCTACCCTCCTTTGGATGGTCCAGAGAAGACAGCCCAGCCCAGCCCAGCCCAGCCCTGCCCTGCCCAGCCCTGCCCTGCCCAGCCCAGCCCAGCCCAGCCCAGCCCTGCCCAGCCCAGCCCAGCCCTGCCCTGCCCAGCCCAGCCCTGCCCTGCCCTGCCCAGCCCTGCCCAGCCCAGCCCAGCCCTGCCCAGCCTCACGACTTCCTTCAGGGCCATTGCTTCCTCCTGGAGCTTCTACCTCCCTACCAGCTTGCAGCTGCAAAGCACGTGAGGCAGAGGGCATCACCCAGCCAGGCCTGCCCTCTGCCAGGAGAGGCCCTCACCCCACGCAGCAAGGCCCGCCAGCCTCAACTCTGCTGCAACCTCATGGCCCTACGTCAGGGATAAACGCATTCAGGAACTTTGGTTAGCGTTTTTTTTTTTTTTTGCTGGTTCCCTGCTGGCCACGAGGAAGCAACAGGCCACCGTCCCAGCTGCTGGCCCCGGGGACCGGTTCCCTCCTGGGCCCTTCAGTGAAAGCCTGCCACCTGCCAGCAGGATGCCCGTCTGCTGGCGGGTGGTCAGCAGGTCCTGGCGGGCCAGAGAGGAGGCAGCACACGGCCCCCACACTCTGAGAGGCTGCGGGGACTTTCTCGAGCATTCGGAGCATCTAAGAAGCCACGGAGGAAAGGGAGTTTGTTTCATCTTTCATGCTTGCTCTTTCTTTTTATTAAGATTGTTTAAAAAAAAAATTTTTTTAATTGGAAAGTCAGATATACAGACAGGAGAGGGGGGAAGATCTTCCATCCGATGGTTCACTCCCCCAGTGGCAGTGATGGCTGGAGTTGAGCCAATCCAAAACCAGGAGCCAGGAGCTTCTTCCAGGCCTCCCACACAGCTGCAGGGTCCCAAGGCTTTGGGCCGTCCTCAACTGCTTTCCCAGGCCACAAGCAGGGAGTTGGATCAGAAGTGGAATAGCCAGGATACAAACTAGCACCCATCTGGGATCCCGGTGCTTGTAAGGTGAGAACTTCAACCACTAGGCTACTGCATTGGGCCCTTTTTAAGGCGTTTGAAAACAGTTTGCCCTACATGTTTGCACTGGTTTGTGTTGCACCGTACCTATTTGGGGCTTTCCCCCTCCCACTGGGGAGACAAAGGGAACCATTCTCGTCTATGCCTGGTTTCCCATCAGAGGCTTCGTGGGGGTTCTCCCTATGACTTAGGCATCTCCACCTGTTGACTACCCTCGTGGCTTGGTATCTCCCACAGCCCCTGGTCTGCACAAGCTCCCCACAACAGGAGCGTCGGGGTTGCAGGAGCTGGGGAAGGGGGTGCTCGCTGATGCCCACTCCCGCCCCACCCAGGCGGACGGCAGTCTGGCCCACCTCGCCCCACTCAGCCGGCTCCCTCCCACCCGCCTGTGACCGGCAGACAGCTGGAGAGCTGGCTTTCTTTCCGCCTCGCCCTGAGGCTGCTGGCTCGCACCCCAGGCTCCTCATCCACCTGTTTCAGCTGCACCTGTTGGGGAAAAGCACACGCTCTGGTCTCGTCATCACGCCCTAACCGGTACGGCCTGGCAGCCACGCCTGTGGCATTCAGATTTGGTAAGTGGTAAAAAGAGGGATGAAAGAGCAGGGGAAGGTGTGTGGGGGTTCCGGCCCCATTTTTTTTTTTTTTTAAGATTTATTTCAGGGCCCGGCGCGGTGGCGCAAGTGGTTAAGGTCCTCGCCTAGCATGCCCAGGATCCCATATGGGCACCGGTTCTAATCCCGGCAGCCCCGCTTCCCTTCCAGCTCCCTGCCTGTGGCCCGGGAAAGCAGTCGAGGACGGCCCAAAGCTTTGGGACCCTGCACCCGCGTGGGAGACCCGGAAGAGGCTCCTGGCTTCGGATCGGCATAGCATCGGCCCGTTGTGCTCACTTGGGGAGTGAATCATCGGACGGAAGATCTTCCTCTCTGTCTCTCCTCTCTGTGTATCCGCCTTTCCAATAAAAAAAAAATAAAAATAAATCTTTAAAAACAAATAAATAAAAAATAAAAATCCTTTTTAAAAAAAAGATTTATTTTATTTCTATTACAAGGTCAGATAGGAGAGACAGAGAGGAAGCGGAGCTGCCAGGATTAAGCCGGCAACTATATGGGTTCCTGGTGCACTCAAGGCAAGGACCTTAGCCACTAGGCCATGCCGCCGGGCCCAAGCCCCATTTCCAGAAGGGACTGGAGCTTTCTCAGAAACTCCGGAAGCTGGTCATGGAGCTTGTGTCTCAGGGGTGGCCGCACACAGGAAGTCCAGCAGAACCTCAAGCCCGTGGTGTGGTCATTACAGACCGGAAAACACTTGGCAGCTATTCACGGCTGCAGGTGCGGGCCCCTTCCTGCATGGCTGTTCCTCCGAGGAGGGTTTGACAGGCAGACCTAGGGGAGCTGGGAAACCTGCGGGAGGGCCAAGGCTGCCCCCCAACCCCCGTGAGTCCCCTCGTGGTACACGGGCACACCCAGCCACTCCCAGGGCCCTGGAGCGCCCAGGCAGGAGAGCCTTCTCTCTGAGGTCTCCCCAGGGCTGACTTGGACACGTAGACTCTTTGAGGGGATCTGGGGACGAGCAGGTGACTGTCAGGCCTAGTTACAGCCTGGGGTCTTCGCTACAAAGTGGACCCTGAGCTCCCACCAGGCCCGCCCGGCTGAGCCCCAGGCCATCTCGGTGGTGACGGGGACGTCTGGGTCCTCAGAGTCGAGGTGTCCGTGGGGGACCAAGGCACGGCCTCAGGATACTGAGAAGCTACAGTCCTGTGACTTTGCACTTCGACTCGGGAATAAAGTATGCCTCTTCACGGCAGAAAGCCTGACCCTGAAAACAGAAAATAAAAACTCTATGTACACTCAGTAATCCTGCAAACCAGAGTTGATTTTTTTTTTAAAGATCTTCCTTTTTTTTTTTTTTAAAGATTTATTTATTTTCATTGGAAAGGCAATTATACAGAGAGAAGGAAAGATAGAAAGGAAGATCTTTCATCCGATGCTTCACTCCCCAAGTGACCGCAATGGCTGAGGCTGAGCCAATCCGAAGCCAGGAGCCAGGAGCTTCTTCCTGGTCTCCCACACAGGTGCAGGGTCCCAATGTTTTGCTTTCCCAGGTCACAAGCAGGGAGCAGATGGGAAGTGGAGCTGCTGGGATTAGAACCGGCGCCCATATGGGATCCCAACATGAGCAAGGCGAGGACTTCAGCTGCTAGGCTACCACACTGGGCTCCAGAGTTGATTTTAATGATTTTTTTTTTTCCTGTTTTCTGACACAAACTGTTGTTCACTGAAAAGGGATCCTATTAGGAAGACTTCCTTCGACAACAGTGTTGCTGAACATCTGTGAATGGCTTGCAGTGTCTCCTCCACTTGGATAGAAGGAAGGAGGTGTAAGGGCTTAGAATAACCGCTTGATTTTGCTTCTGTATATTGCTTTCTGCTGAGCAGGAGTAGAGCCATGTTGGAATAAATATAGAAAAGTTATTTCGTGAAGCAAGTAAAAGTTTCAGTTTCCCAGACATGAGCAAGGCAGCTGCAGGAATAAAAGAGATAAGGTAGCAAGGCCAGTGCAGCAAGGCCAACACAAGAATATAGTGGATAAGGAAGGGAGGCACAACAGTCTGAGAAAATGCAGACTGTTATGCCAAGCCAAGGGAGCCCTGGCGCTGTCTAATCTTAAAGTAAAATGCTAGCTGTTATGCGAAGTTTGCGGTTTTGTCCTTTAAAAAGGTGCTTTAACCTGCTTGGGGCGCACAGAGTCCTGGATGCCTCCAGAGACTCTGTTGCCCATTCGCGAATGTTCAATAAAATCCTCATGCTTATTGCAGCCTCTGCGTTTGACTTGTTTTGCCAATGACAGTGTGACTCCCCTCCACGGGGTTGGACTCTCCCTGAGTCTAACAGAGGGAACGCTGGGTGGGGATGGATGGAGGGCCGATGGATGGATGGTACTTGCGCAGGTGGATGGATGGATGGAGGAAGGATGAGTGGATGGATTGATAACCATCAACTCACAAGTACTTCTCTACAAATGGACAATTAGGTCCATTTACAGTTTTAAGTATGTGGTTTCTCATTAATGAAATACTGCAGTGCTGGCTGGCAGAGGTCTCTTTGTCACGTTGTTTTACTTTAAGCAAGACTCAGATGATGGAGGAAGCTGCCTTCCCCGGACCGGGTGCACCCTGGCAGCCCATGGCAAGGCGGGCCTCCTGCTCTATTTCAAGAGATGCTGGCACGCGGCAAGGTTGTCGAGAAGCGGGGTGGAGGTCCAACACCTTCTCTCGTCCCGTCTCCACACCGCCTAAGCAGCACAATGCCACCAGTGTCCTGGCCTCCAGCTGGGCACAGTCCCAGCTCTGCCGCTGGGGGACCTGCCTCCCACAGCTTCATGAGCTCTGTGGCTGACCACTCTGCAAGGCCGATGGAGCCCACCAGCGGGCAGTCAGCCAGCCAGTCCTGAGAGCTCCCAGGCGAGGGTACTGGACCAGAATTCTGAGAGGGGCAGGGGGGGCAGGAGGAGGAGGACAGATGGAAAATTCTTCCTCCTGCTTCAGGAAACTACATGCGGCCTCGGGAGAGCTGACAGCCAAACCTGAGAGGGGCCCACATGGTCCCCAGCTGTGCCGACTGCCGGAAGGAACAGAACTCACACCGACGACCCTCATGCCAGTCCTCATCCTGCCCCCAACCCCGCCAGGACCCAACCCACCAGGACTACCTCCAGGATGCATAAAGCTAGGCTTCGGAAGAATAGTGCCTTGCCCAACATCAAGTGATGTGAAGATGTCAGGACAGCCCTGAGAGGTGGTGCCCCAGGCTCCCAACCCCTGCCACCACCCACCCAGGCAAGTGCATGCCAGGCTGGGCACTTCCCTGGCGGCCGTCCACCTCGTGTCATCGATCCCCTGCTGTTCCTGGAAGTAGGGGAGACTAGCTGGGGATGTCGGGGTCCCCTTGAAGCAGGAAAGGAAGGAGGGGGAGGAGGTACGACTGGAGGTGTTGGTCAGGAAGTCCCAACTGTGCCAGCCGACATTCCCAGGTCTCTGGAGAAAGGGCAGTTTAGGGCAGACACTCCTGGTCCCAAGGAAGCTGCAGGGCTGTGCTGCAGGGACCAGAGGGTGACAACCCACACCTTGGGCCTCTGACATCATGGTGGCCCTTCCCAGTCGGGTGCCTGGCCCCATTCCACACTGTCAACCCTAGAACTCAGAGGCTGGACAAGCACCTGGGGGTTGGGGTGAAAGGCTCTGAGGCCTGACCCCCACCTTTGGGACAGGTTCCTCCACCCCCCACGGCCCTGCCCAGGATGAGCTAGTCAATGGGCCAAGGCAACCGTAGCCTCGGGATGCCCTAGAGAGACGGTGGAGATGAGCGTGGGGTTGGGCCCACTCCCGAGCCAGGCTTGGGCACTGAGTCTCGTGCCCCCTCAGAAACGGGAAGCCTGGAAAGACCCTGAGAAGGGACACCTTCTGGGCTAGCGGGGAGCCTGCAGCCCAGGCCTTCCTCCCAGGCCTGCTCTCCATCTCCATCTAAGATCCTGTGGTACAGTGGATGTAGCGGCTATCTGATACAGGTGCTCCACTCCCAATGCAGCTCTCCACTAGCGCTCCCAGCAAAGCAGAGGAAGTGGGAGACCCAGATGGAGCTGCTGGCTCGTCTGGCCCAGCCCTGGCTCTGGCAGCCATCTGGGGTGTGAATTAGCAGATGTCTCTTTATAAATAAACAGGCTTTTTAAAAACACCTTTTTTTGGGCCCTGCGCGGTGGCGCAAGTGGTTAAAGGTCCTCGCCTTGCACGCCCGGGATCCCATATGGGCGCCGGTTCTAATCCCGGCAGCCCCGCTTCCCATCCAGCTCCCTGCCTGTGGCCTGGGAGAGCAGTCGAGGACGGCCCAAAGCTTTGGGACCCTGTACCCGCGTGGGAGACCAGGAAGAGGCTCCTGGCTTCAGATCGGCATAGTATCGGCCCGTTGTGCTCACTTGGGGAGTGAACCATCGGACGGAAGATCTTCCTCTCTGTCTCTCCTCTCTGTATATCCGCCTTTCCAATAAAAAAATAATAAAAATAAATCTTAAAAAAAAAACCACCTTTTTTTCCCCTTAAAAATAATTTATTTCTGTAAGATTGACAGCAATATCCTTTCTATCATATCTTGGTCTAACCAGATAAAGATTTGTCAATTACATTAATAATTACAAAGCAGTAGTTCTTAGGGCCTGGCGCAATTGCTCAGTGGCTAAATCCTCGTCTTTCAAGGGCTGGGATCCCATATGGATGCTCCACTTCCCATCCAGCTCCCTGCCTGTGGCCTGGGAAAGCAGTCGAGGACGGCCCAAAGCCTTGGGACCCTGCACCTGTGTGGGAGACCCGGAAGATGCTCCTGGCTCCTAGCTTCGGTTCAGCTTCCAGCTGTTATGGCCATTTGGGGAGTGAACCAGTAAATGAAAGATCCATCTCTCCTTCTCTCTGCAAATCTGCTTTTTCAATAAAAACAAATCTTACCAAAAAGAAAAAAAGTAGTTCATGGTATATATTTTTTATTGTTTTTCTGTTGCTTCTTGATTATTCCCTTCTTTCTCCAGTTTGTTTTTTTTTCTAGTGACGTAAGGTATAAGGTAGGACTGTCACAGATCACTGTATCTACTGGAGTGGCAGGAAGACGGTACCCATTAGCTGGCTCACTCCCCAAATGCCCACAAAGTCCACAGCTGGCCTGAGCCAAGTCAGCGACTCAATGCCAGTCTCTCCCGGGGGGAGAGGGTGTTTGCAGGACCCCCACCCCGAAACATCAATGCAGCCTCCCAGGGTATGCACAGGAAGGAAACGGAGTCGGGACCGGGAGCTGGAAGTTGGTCCCAGGCCCTGGGATCCGGGACACAGGCATCTGGCCGTCTGTTTCAGCACCAGGCGGGACATCCATCCCTGCCCCCGACGTCAGCACTGACACCCAGCTGCAGGTGTTGCCCGAGAGCACCTGCAGCTACAGCCCGCAAGTTTCGACACGCCTCATGTTTTCTTTGTATGTCCTGGTTTCCCTTGTTCTCATCTTTGACACACTGACTGTGTGGTGTCCTCCCATTTCTCAAATCATTCCATTTTCCAATCTCTTAACTTTGTCGTGCAACTGGTCCCGCAGAACACACTGTGTATGACTCCCGTTGAGTTTGACAGCCTCGCTCAACCTGGAGAATGTTCCATGGATGAGAGCGTACACGCTGTACCTCCTGAGTGAGGGGCTCTACCTTCACTGTCATCTTCTACTTACTTCCACACCTGACTGGGTTCTGAAGCCCCCTGTTGTCAACTTCTCCATTCCTGCCTGTTTATGGGCTGTTACTAAATGCATGTGTATTAACTGCTATCATCCTGATGAAATGACCCCTTTATCACTATAAAAGGGTACTCTGTGACTAGTAATTTAAAAATTTTTACTTGAAAGAGTCACAGAAAGGAGAGAGGGGTCTTCCAATGCTGGTTCACTCCCCAAGCAGCCACAATGGAGCTGAGCCGATCTGAAGTCAGGAGCCAGGAGCTTCTTCCTGCTCTCCCACATGGGTGCAGGGTCCCAAGGCTTTGGGCCGTCCTCGACTGCTTTCCCAGGCCACAGGCAGGGAGCTGGATGGGGAGCAGCAGGTCTTACAATGGCACCCCCACAGGAGGTGGGTGTCACAGGTGGTGACTTTCCCTGCTCTGCCACGCCAGCTAAGTTCAGTGCATTTTTCATCTGCGGCTTTTTGCATTTGTACTGTGATACATCTGAGAAGGCTTGCAGTTCCTCGAGCTTGCTATTTGTTTTCTCGTGACTGGGCAGTTTCCCTCCCTTCCTTCATGTACCCCCATCACACGCACACTTCACAGCACTTTCGGGGTGCACTTGGTGACGTCTCATTTCTCTGAGGTTTTTGCTCCTTTTCCTTGATTCTTCTAACTCTGCCATTTGGACAGCAAAATCTCCCGGCAGGCAAGCTGGCTGAGTGGGTCTTCTGTTTGTTCAGAATCCCTCGAGTCCCTCCAGCTCGTGTTCAATTTGTTGTACTTCTTAGCTTTATTATGTGAAGCTGGCAGGGATGGGATGGATCGGGACCTGTTCCACCTCCCCTCCGCATCTCCCTCGACCTGTCGGGGGCCCTGGTGCAGTCAGGTGCCATATGTCAGTCAGGTGCCCCAGTGCATTCGGGAGCCCCGGTGTAGCCAGGTGCCCCGGTGTAGTCAGGTGCCCCGGTGTAGTCAGGTGCCCCAGTGCAGTCGGGAGCCCTGGTGTAGCCAGGTGCCCTGGTGTAGTCAGGTGCCCTGGTGTAGCCAGGTGCCCTGGTGTAGTCAGGTGCCCCGGTGTAGTCAGGTGCCCTGGTGTAGTCAGGTGCCCCGGTGTAGTCAGGTGCCCTGGTGTAGTCAGGTGCCCTGCAGTAGTCAGGTGCCCCAGTGCAGTCGGGAGCCCTGGTGTAGCCAGGTGCCCCGGTGTAGTCAGGTGCCCTGGTGTAGTCAGGTGCCCCAGTGTAGTCAGGTGCCCTGGGAGTTTGTCTCTCACTTTTGTGAGGACAGTGGGTGGCAGCTCAGGTATCCCATGTTCTGGCTGTTCTTGCCCAGACTATGTAGATAGTCTTAAGACAAGTGTCACTCCTTGGCTGGGTGCATGCAGGACAGACTGGAGACTGTAGGTGTGTGCGAGTGGCAGGTCTGGCACTGCAATTGTCACTGCCGATAGTTGACCTGGACTCGAAGTAACACTGGGCCCTTTCGCGCTGCCACTCCAGAAGTCTAAAACACATTTCAGTGCCAGACATTTTAACAATGTCTTTTATAGCACATGAAGAGGTGCTAAAAGACAAACACTCTTTATTCCCATTCATAGCTGCAGGAAATGCATTTGCTAAGATTCAGCCCTGCACTCTGGACTGGAACCAGCACCTCCTTCAGCCCAGAAAACCCTGCTACAAACAACAGGACGTGTATTTTCACACAGAGCTTTCAACTTTATCTTCAAGGCCAGGAGCAAGGCGGAGAGGTCAGCTGCTGTAAGTTAAATTCATCATCATACTGGAAACATACAAAGTGTTAAGGATGGGGCTAGAAAATCTGCAGCTGTCACTACCTCCAGCAGACACAGCTGTTACACACGGAACGATTCAGACAATTAGAATTAGGGTTGCTAAGTACAAGAACAGTATGTAAAAATCAACTTATAAACTAGAAACTGTAATTAAAAGGATGCAATTTACATAACCACAAGAACTGGAAGGCAGTCAGGAACACCTCTGAGATAACAGGGTAATCTTTTTATAAAATCTAGGCCGTAAGAGAATTATGTCCATAAATATGTAATAAATAAATGGAATGGTACAACTTATTTAGGCGAAAACTCTATCAAGTAATCCAGCTAACATGTATATTTATTACAATTGCGGAAATAAAATCTAAATGGGATGAGCTTATTACAAAATGTCTATGGATTCAAGATCCCAAAAATCACCAAGGGGTTTGTGGAGGATGAAGGACACGACTCTGCCATTTGGAACACACGATTATGAGCAAGTACCTGACCGAGTCAGGCAACAGGACAGCACCCACAGACACGCCCCCGAGTGCCCCAACAGGACAGCACCCACAGACACGCCCCTGAGTGCCCCAACAGGACAGCACCCACAGACACATCCCCGGGTGCCCCAACAGGACAGCACCCCACCCAGACACGCCCCTGAGTGCCCCAACAGGACAGCACCCACAGACACATCCCCTGAGTGCCCCAACAGGACAGCACCCCACCCAGACACGCCCCTGAGTGCCCCAACAGGACAGCACCCACAGACACGCCCCTGAGTGCCCCAACAGGACAGCACCCCACCCAGACACGCCCCTGAGTGCCCCAACAGACATCTTACCCATCAGGGGGAAGGGATTCATTATCTCTTTAACGGGCTAGAAAAATGAGCTACCACAGGGAATTGAAAGGGAGATTGATGAAAATGTATTCACAACTGTAGGCTAGGGAAGGAGGTTCTTAATTAAGAAAATGAAAACACAGAAATACTGAACGTTAAGAAGTATTTTTTTGGATGGTCAATAACATACACGAAGCAGACAGACACATGGATGTTCTAATTCCTTGGCTTTTTATGCAGAAAGAAAAGCATCCTGATCTAAACATCTTGTAAGACTTGTAAACATCTTGTAAGAACAAGCCCAGGATGGAATGTGCGGGGCTTTTAGGGCGGGCCCTGTCCTGCCATCTGAGAAGGCAAGCGACCAACTTCAGTGAAATGACGCCGTGAAGGCAGACACTGCATGCAGGGCCCCGGCCAAGCTTCCCACCCTCGGATGAAAGCACCTGCAATGCCACTCCAAAGCGCACCAGCCGTTTCTGTGGAGCCTCAAACAACCGAGGCTGTCATTCAGAGCGCACCCAAAATGCCTAGGGCGACAGCACTGAAGCAAGGCAAAAGAGGCAGGGGACGTGCCAAGCACAGGGCAAAGTGCAAGACACGCACACCTGTCCCCCCAACAAGCTCGCCGAGGCTGATCTGAAGCCTGGCCTCTCAGGATGCTGGGGGAAAAACAGCCTTCATCAAAACCCCTCTGCCTTCTGTTCAGGAAACAACCCAGACTGAGAACTAATCCATGGGCACGGCCGGCAAGCATGAACAAGCAAGGCCAGGAAACATGCAAATGTTTAATGAGCAGTCGGGGAAATGCAAGGTAAAGCAACGTAGTTTTAAAACGTTTTGGGGCGGCACTGCGGCCCAGCATGTCAGGCCCCACCTGCAGTGCCAGCATGTTATCTGGGTGCTGGTTCCAGTCCGACTGCTCCCCTTCAGATCCAGCTCCCTGCTAACGCACCTGGGAAAGCAGTGAAGGCGGCCCAAGTGACTGGGCCCTGCACCCACGTGAGACCCCGATGGAGTTCCAAGCTCCTGGCCTCAGCCTGGCCCAGCCCTGAATAGCAGCCATTTGGGGAGGGAAGTGGCCGATGGAAGATCTCCTCTCTGACTCTCCCTCTTTCTCTAGAACTCTGAATTTCAAATAAATACATACAATAAATATTTTAAAATACATATGATTTGATTTCCACTTAACACAAAGACTCCCATCGCCCCACCGATTCACTCCCCCGGCCCCCGAGCTGGGAACTCACTCTTGGTCTCCCACACGGATGGCAGGGACCCCAATGCTTGAGCCATCAGCACTGCAGTCAACGGCCGTGGGGGTCCCCTAACCTGGGTGTTCCAATGTGGCACATGGGCACCCTAACAGGCAGCTTAACTTAACCTAATGGGCCAAGCGTGCACCAGGACAGGTTAAACAAGAAAAAAAAAAAAAAGAAAGAAAGAAGACCTGCTGAGAATAATGGCACCTGCTGACGGCAAAGGTGTAGAGAGATGGGTCTTCCTCTGGAAGGGTCAACTGAAGCAGCAATCTCACTACATCCATTAAATTCAAAACCTACATCGTTTTCCATCCATTGCTTCCACGAAGCCAGAGCTGGACTCAGAGGAACGAAAAGCCGCCTTGCATTAACATGAGTTTGCAAAGTGACAAGGATGGTTATAACCACACTAGCACACAGTGCACGCACCTGGCCGCTGCCGGACACTCCCAGCTACAGGAGCTCTCACAGTCAGTGAATTACTCCACTCTCGAGTCACAAGGAAAGGAAAGCAGAAGCAAGGCAGGGTTGGGGTGAGCAGTCCCCCTGTCCCGCCTCACCTCCAGAATGAGGCCCACACATCCCAGGCAGCGAGCGGGTAGAACCCCAATTTCTTCTTTGGGGGCCTCACCTGGGAGTTTTCCTGAGATCCCACTGCCTGCAATTAGTCACACAGAACAGGCACTTGGCACCTAGACAGCTGCACGAGGGACACCTGGGTCCGAGGTTGGAGTGCCTGGTTTGAGGGCCCCTCTTGCTACCCATTCCAGCACCCCATTAACAAAAACCCTGGTAATCCGAGGTGGTGGCCCCAGGCCTTGGGTCTCAGCCACCCACGCAAGGGAGCCAAATGGAGCTCCAGCTCCTGGCTCTGGCCGGGCCCAGGCCCCTGCTAAAGTAGGCACGCGGGCAGTGCCCCAAGGCATCAGAAACCTGTCTGACTTCCAAATAAATAGTAAGTATTTTTTTAAGAAAACTATTCAAGATCATATAATGCAGTCATGTGGCCACAGAGAACCATCAAGGGGGCAGACAAGCTCAGTGCTGAGCCGAGCTTTGCCCTGTGTCCAGGTGTGAGTCCCAACCTGAGGGCGAAGTGTGTGCCGCCTGTGTGCATGACCGTGGGGTGAACGGCCTGCAGGATGACCCACTGCGGGCAACCCTATGCTCACACGGGAGCGGGGCTGGTGTGGGGGCGGGAAGGCAGACCGCCGTGCTCGCGCTGTTCCAACATTGCACCAACTGAGGAACGCAAGCGGCTGGACACAACCCATGTTAACGTGACCTGCCAAACACAGCACATGTGTTCGTGCTAAATATGCAAAACCTTCGCAAGTTGCAAATACTAGACTTCACGTGAATGAATAAATTACTCTGTGTATTGATTTAAAAAACATCCCATTCTGGGTAGTCTCTCTGAGTTCCTGCACTCCAAGCGCTCGGCGCCACCCACACGGGCGGCTGTCATGCTGAGCCCAGACCCCAGCTGGGGCCAGGCAGGGCAGAGCGGGGCAAGCACTGGTTCCGTGACCCCAGCTCTCTCTGTGTTCTAACAGTTTCCCGACCTCACAATCACTCAGGAATGCCCAAACACAGCATCCCAGGGGCCTGAACAACGACTTGACCCTAAGAAGACGAGGGTATGACAGAGATAAACACAGGGTTCCCAGAAACAAGGCACCCCTGATTTCTGACTCCCATCTGAGCCAAGTGTTCAACTCACGACTTTCTAACCTGTTTAAAAATGCCTTTTATGGGGCTGGTGTGATGGTTCAATCGGCTAATCCTCCACCTGAAAGTGCCAGCATCCCATGTGGGCACCGATTAATGTCCCAGCTGCTCCACTTCCCATCCAACTTCCTGATAAGGTACCCAGGAAAGCAGCAGAGGATGGTCCAAGGCCTTGAGACCCTGCACCCACACGCAAGACCCAGAAGAAGCTCCTTCCTCTGTAAATCTTTCCAACGAAAATATATAAACCTTTTAAAAAAATTGCCTTTTATGACGTCCCTGCAAAGTGAAGGAAATGGTATCTTCTTCCCCCAAGAAGCAAGAATCAACTAAAAAATGAAGCCAGGAACAGGAAAAAAAAAAAAGAGAGAGAGAGAGAGACAGAACATCCTAGGGGGACGCTTGGCCCACCTAGGCCATCTGTGGCTATGGAAGGGCGGGACCCCTGGACCAAACCCCAGAGCAGAGGGGGCAACATGCGCGCATCCTCCCCAAGCCCAGGCGGCCCAGGTCAGGCACATACATGACCTGGGTACCGCCGCCCGCTGCAAACGTGAGCAAGGCAAATGGAGATGGCACGGGGCAGGGCAAGCAAGCCCTGCCATGACTGCTGAGGGCAACCGGCAGGGATACAAGGAGAGTCGGGAAACACAACTTCAAGGCAAAACGAGAAAGTCAGCCCCAAAAAGGGAATGAATGAGAAAGACCAGGCTGAGAAAAGCATCAAGGGTGGGCCGGGCTCCCAGAACTGCCAACGCCTGAACAGCAGTCAGAAACGGGGAGACGTAGCTGGGAAGCACGTGGGAAGGAGTGACAGGCGGGAGGGGGCAGCTGTGAGCCGGCAGGCACCAACCCCAGGTGCTCTCAGACAAGGCGATCGGCTGACACGGCCGGGGCTCCAAGGACCGGAGGAGGCCTGCGGTCAGCGGCAGGGCTCAAGAGGCCTGCTGTGCTGGGCACCAGCACTGCTTCAGATTTCTGACTTCTGCAAACCTGTCTGTCAGGAAACCCACGTATGCTATACACACCTTTACACAGTGTGACAATTTCACACAAGCCTGTGTTGGGCTATGATCTGTCACCTGAGGCCAGGTGTGGTACCCTGTCACCTCACTGCTCTGAAGCCTGGGCTCCTGGAGCACCGTGCATTTGCGGGTTTGGGAGCAGGCTGCTCAGTCCATGTCTGGTCACGGACCAGAGGGGACGCCTGTGCATCCCTGTGCATCCCAGTGTGGTATTTTATATGAACACTTCTGGTTTTGCTTTTTTTGTTTCTGTAACACATTTTTCCCACCTAAAATCAATGGTCCCTGTAATGGAACAGACTGCTTCTGCTCAGAGTGAACAGACTACTTCTGCTGGGCCCTCTCAGTAATGGCAGTTTTGCCCAAGTAAACACCCTTACTGCCAAGCTACATTTGTGCCTGACTGATAAAAACGCCTGTCAATCTAACAGACCCTTACGAGGCAGACTGCATACATGCGACCTGAAAGGGAACAAAAGCGACCTGGAGTGGCGAGTGACATGATCGTCCAGTTCGGAAAGCTGTGCACCACGATGCTGCTGCCAGCCGATCCTGGCGAGCCGATTTATTGCGCAGGCCCAGCTGAGGGGAAGACATGTGTTAGCACCACGGAATGAATCCTTGAGGCTCCAGCACGCATGTCTATGACACGTACTCCCTGACAGCAGTGCCCCAGGAGCTACCGCTGGGTCCCTGATTCTCTCACGCACTTTGCAATGCTGGCAACACGCGTGCAGGCACCTTCTCGGGCTGCTGGCCAGAGCCAGCCAGGCGGGCAGGCATCTTCTTCCTTGGAGCTGGGACTGTGAGGTAGACACACCGTTCTGGGTTAACGTGACTGGCCGTACCACCAGCCCAGCGGGCTGGCGGCCTGGGCGGGGAGGCTGCTCAGCAGTACTGGGGCTTGAGCTTCCAAATGCCCTCGCCTCCCGGCGTTCGGTGGAAAGTGCAGAGATTCCTCAGCAGTTCCCGGAAGACACAGGACTGCGACGCCGACAGCCTGGATTCAAACTCCCGCAGGATCTCCTGAGTGCTGGCCTGGCCGTCCACGCGGGCCTGGAAGGCCACGAAGTTCCTCACCTCCACCAGCAGCTCATCGTGCTCCGTGGCGCTGGGGGCCAGGGCGGCAGCACCCGGGACGTGCCTGTCCTCGCTCTCCAGCCGCTCCGGCACGATCAGGTGGTTTCTCGCTCGCATCTTGGCCAACAGTGAAGATGAGGAAGGCACAACGGAGGAGGACTCGGCTTCCTCTCCATGTCCGCTGAAGTGTCCAGAGCCTCGGTCCTTCCCCTCCTGCGCTGTGACAGCATCCTGGGGAAAGAAGGCCACTGCGTGAGCACATGCTCTGCAGTCCCGCCCCACGAACCTGAAGGGCCACTCAGAGACTGCGTGCCGGGTGGTCGGGCTAATGGGGAAGGTGAGAGTCAACCCCCAGCTGAGGGCCATTTCTGCATGAGTGAGTAAGAGGAAAGGGAAGCTGGCTGCCCCCCTGGCCCCACTGAGAGGCAAGGGGCTCCCTGCAGGGCTCCGGGGAAGCCCTGGGCTGCCAGCACCTGCCCCTGCTCCCACATGGAGGCCCGTGGTCCCTGCTGGGTGAGGAGCAGAAGCAGAGCCCTCCTCCGTCTCCTCTCGCCCCTCTTCCTTCCACCTCAGGCGAGCTTCTTCAGCTCACCACGATCCCCTACAGCACGGCAGTCAGAGGAGCTCATCCTGCCTGACGTGTTGACACTGCTCTCAAATGAGAGGCTGCAGCGGGGACCGTGGTGTATTACAGTTAAGCCATATCAGAAAGACCAAAGAGGGCTGACCAGTGCACAGGGCAGGGAGGGGGGCTCGTGGCCCTGGCAGCCATGAGTCACAGCCAATGTTCATGCTGGGCTCAGTGCCTTTCCTCCAGGAGGCTGGCCCTCGACTAGGCCTAGAAGGCTGTAGGGCCTTGGACACCCGGCCCTGTACTTATGAGCCAAGGGCGGCAGGTACCTGTTGGGGATCTTGGGGTGAGACCCCATCTTTCAGAAAGTATGGCTGTGCCCGCATGATTGTTCTCTTCACAGCCAAAAAGAGGTGCCGCTTCCCCACCACTCAGCCAAACTGCTCCCACGCATGAGCAGCACCCTGGCTCCCGTTACCTGGCATTTCTCCGTGGCGCGCTGCACAGGTAGGTGAGAATTCCTCTTCTGCCCGAACCTGCTCCTGCAGAAGGAGACAAAACACACGTGTCCTTCATCATTGACAGGGCTTTCTGAGACCAGGAGGGCAAAACGCCCACTTTGCGCCCAGCCGGGGACAGGTGCCTCTCTGCAGCTTCTGCCCCACCCCATGCACACATGCCTCCTGAAGCCCGCGTCAGATGCACATCCTCACGCAGCACCCGCTGGGAACCACCCTCCAACTGCAGAGGGCCTGTGAGTTAGCACAGGGTCACCCATAGCCATCTTACTCTGGCTAAGCCATTATTATTACTATTTTAAGATTTATTTATTTTATTGGAAAGGCAGATGTACGGAGAGGAGGAGAGACAGATCTTCCATCCGATGATCTACTCCCCAAATGGCCGCAATGGCTGGTGCTGTGCCGAGCTGAAGCCAGGAGCCAGGAACTTCTTTCCAGGTCTCCCACATGGGTGCAGGGAGGGTCCCAAGGCTTTGGGCCGTCCTCAACTGCTTTCCCAGGCCACAAGCAGGGAGCTGGATGGGAAGCAGGGCTGCCGGGATTAGAACTGGTGCCCATATGGGATTCCAGCATGTTCAAGATAAGGACCTTAACCATTATGCCATCGTGCCGGGCCCCTGGCTAAGCCATTATTACACATCTCTGCTTCTTGTACTGCCATTTCTCATTCAAAATCTGTCACTTCCTCCCAAGAAAGCCAGCCTTGAAAAGTTGGGGAAGCGAGCGGGGAAGAAGGTACAGCTACAAAGCCCTGATGAGTTCGAACCCCTAACCCAGCGCGGCCTGGCCGACCTCTACCTTGGCCATCTGGCCAGCTGGTGAGCAGGGCAGCGTTGGTCTCTTACCTTACTCCTGCCGGTGCCCCCGACGCTCCCCTGTGGCCAGTCCAGGTGGGAACCCCTGACCCGGCACCCAGACACCGCTGCCGGGAGAGCCTCAGGGCTTTCAGAGCGTCCTGGGCCACCCGGTTGGCTTCGGCCTCCACCAGCACGTAGTCGGGGCTGGCCCCATCCATGATGGCATCGTGCCTCATGACACTGTGTACACCCACTGGCAAGGAGGGAGACAAAGGGGCACATCTCAGTGCATGCGCAGAACACACTCCCTTCTCAGCAGACAGGAACACCCGTGGCAGTGGCTGGGAGCACCCGGAGGCTCATGGACGCAAGCCCCAGGTGGGCACGGCCCACTCACCCTTCCCGGGCGATACCCTCAACCAGCACGCCAACCCAACCTTTACCCTTCCAGCCTCCCTCTGACCAAGCGGGGACACAAAAACCCACAGGAAACTCTCTAAAGACAGAAAAAGTATCAGCCAAACTAGAATTTCTAGAAGGTAATCATCAAAAGAACAATAAAAATCACCTCATGCAATGAGCAGCACAAGGGTCCCAGCCTTGCATTTGTCTATCAACACAAATGAATGAATGAAAATACATGGACTACATTTCTAAGCAAAAAAACAACAACAACAACAACACTTACCTACCTAAAGAAAACAGCTGAGAAAAAACCCTACCAAAATACAATGTAGGCAAAGTGCAAGGCAGCACGGAACAAAGTGTAAAAGCTGGAGAGCAGGCCGGGAGTCAGTGAGCCAAGAGCCTAGTGCGCTGAGAAAAATCATAAAAAGATAGCCTGCCAGGATCAGCCTAGTGGACAAAAAAAAAAGCTACAAATGACCTCAAAACAAAACCCTGCTGCTGAGGTGAGTGTGGTCATCTTTGTTCCCGAAAGTTCTGCACAAGCAAGAACCCAGGCTGTCCATCTGCTTCTCGTGGCCGGCCTCGGCCCTGCCCGTCAGGTGCCCGCTGGACCACCTGGATCACAGCGTGTCTTACTTTTCTGTACACTTCCTGTGTCTGGGGTTTTTACAGTTGTTGGATGTGCAGGCTGTGACACCAAAGGGAGATGCGAGTCGGGCTCAGCGGCCTCTGTGTTGCGAAGGCTCAGCGAAGCACTCAGGGAGACAAGGCGGGCTGGAGCTGACGCGTGAGGGTGCGAGTGAGGAGAGCCCAGTGCGGACCTCCCCGCATCCCCTGCGGACCGCAGCTGGATGCCACACCGGCCGGCACCTGAGTCAGGAGTCATCACGGCCCCAGACTCTGCACCCTAGACGAATCCTGCAAGCCTACGTGTAACCTTAAAGCAAACGCCAGCAAGTGCAAGACCTAGCAGCGTTCTCTGTGTGATCCCAGCTCACTTCCTGAAGCCTGAACTCTTCCCATGGGACAAATCGACAGCCCTATCCGACCAGGCTAAAGGGAAGCCTTGGCAGGAATGGGACACAGCAGTCCCTCCCTGACTCCAGCCTGGGAAGCAACAGGTGACACCCGTGTGAGCTCCTGGCTCCCAGGCACTGGGCAGTGAACCGGCACACGGCAGGTCCCTCTGTCCGTCCACCTCTGGCTCACCTGCTCGCTGGGGCGGTGCTTGAGCCGTGCAGGTATTCTGCGCTCCAGGACCCTGACTGCCTCGACTTCCCCTCTCACAGCAGCTGTCAGCTCTACTACCTGCCAAGCACGCTGAACGGCCAAGCACGCGGAACAAGCAGAGAGCACTCCCTACCTGAAGCAGCTCACAACCTCCTACTAGTGGGCTCGGTCAAGTACTACAGACTGCCAAGCTTCCGGGGGCCTCAGGGAGCGGGGTACAGACATTGTCAATGGCAGCGCGGCCAGGCCAGCAGGCTACCTGACTTCCTGAAGAGCTTCTCCAGCACGTAGTCGTCGGTGCTGCGGTGCGCGGCCTCATCCGTGTTGCCGCCGTCCTGCTGGCGGTAGCGCCTCTGCTTCACCAGGTGGGAGATCCGAGTGCCCTCGAACTTGGCGTCCCGGTGGGGCCTGTGGCTCTTCACCTTCGGCTTTGGGGTCTCGGGTTGCTCGGGGGTCTCCTCTGCTGCCCCAGTCTGATGCTTGGTTTTTGACTTGTGCTTAGAGAAAACAGCTTCTGGTCGCTCGTTCTCCCAGAGCAGCTCGGCCTGAGAGCCTCCGGTTTTGGAGGACAGGTCCGGCTTGGTGTCGCCACTCCCCTCGGCACACAGCCCGGGGGAGGTCTGGCTGCTTCCCAGTGCATCCTGATGTTTCCCCCTGCCGCTGCCCACCTCAGAGTCCTCTGGTCCAGGCGCCACAAGCCCCTCTTCTGCCATCCTGCCACCACTGGGTGTTATGCTGGCACTGGTGTGTGGGTCATCTTTTGCAGACCCGCCTTCATCAGAAGCCACAGTGTGCACTTCTGCCCCAGCCCCTGCAGGCTTCCCCGCGGGCAATGCAGCACCATCTGGCAATGGACTGGGCCGCGGGAACGTTCTGCATTTGGGGGCATCCTGGTCTGTCCCCAAGGCTGGCCGACTCTTGCGTTTTAAGGGGCGCCTGGGGGTCTGCACGTCTGAACCGGTTCCTGCCGAGGGGGAAGCAGAGAGAATGTCACGAGCAGGAGCGCCTTCCCGGGGGACCGGGGCTTCCCATGAGCTGACGCAGTACCTGCGAAGATGGCGCTCGTCTCGGTGCTCTGGGCCGCGTCGGGACTGCTCAGGGTGAACAGCTCATACAGGTCGTTGGACTTGAAGAACCGCCTTTGCTTCGGGTCCTTCAGCACTCTGTTCGTCAGAAACTGCTTGAAGATTTGCCTGAGATGACAGAAACAAAGCTGGCCACCCTCAAATTCTGATTAGCTCTCCCTCAAAACCAGTCCTCAAGCCACAGCCGAGACAGATAACTACAACTGCACAGGTGGCTAAATGACGGCTCCAACAGTTAGCCTTGGAAGATAACAACCGAGGGAGCCCTGAAGACTTCAGCGGGACCCCACAGAGCACAGAACCCAAACCAGAAACAGCCGCTTGCTGCTTGCACCGACAGCTCTGCCATCCTCCAACACATCTTCTCAGATGCAGCCCCGTGACCCAGGGCCCCATGGAGCTGCACCCCCTCTCCCCACTCGGGACCCACCTGCAGGCTCTGCCTCCTTCTGACCCGCCTGCCTGGCGACCCCTGCAGGGCCCCACCATCATCCCTCTGGACCCTCTGGACTGAGCAGCACCGGGCCCTCCCAGTTGTGCATCTTCAGGCCAAGCATGCCTCTGAGGGAACGCACTCCTCTCACAAGATACTCGCCATCTGCAGCCCATTTGGCACAGACCCTTAAGAACCTGGAGACCATGGTCAGTATGGTGGCTCAACAGGCTAATCCCCCATCGGTAAGTGCTGGCATTCCTTATGGACACCAATTCATGTCCCAGCTGTTCCACTTCCCACCCAGCTCCTTGCTTATGGCCTGGGAAAGCAGTGAAGGTTCACCCAGAGTCCTTGTGCCCCTGCACCTGTGTGGGAGACTCAGAAAGGCTCCTGGCTTTAGCAGTGGGATCAGGGAGGTCCCACCCCCAGAAGAGCTGGGCACAGCCCAAGACCAAGTCTTTGTAGGGGGAGAGGAGAGGCTGCAATGCCTGGACTCAGCAGTCCCCCTGCCCCAGAGCCCAGCATGTCCTACAGAACGACAGGCAAAGGCGCCTCTCTGCCCGCAGCCATGGGCCACCAGACGACCACACCTATGCGCAATGTGCATACGCCAGGCCCAGGCCCTGGCTGTCCCATCTCACAACCAGAGCAGGCAGGAACACTTCCCTCAGACGAGAACTAACACAAAGATTACATATAGGCAGTTCTCAAAGTACAAAACGGCGCAGAAAATATCAGGCCTGAAGGGATGTTTGAAAATCAACAAGAACCCATCCACACTTGCTTTAGTGGAGAACAAAATACACAAGAACAACCAAAGCTTGTATCTGCCAAGTGACAGCAACCACTATGTGAGATGCGGACTGTTTAGACCGCGCTTAGACAAGCCCTCTCGCCCCGCGGGCACTGACCGGTGGTAGATCTTCTCCTCGATGGTGCCAGCGGTCAGCAGCCGGTACACCGTCACCTGCTTCTTCTGGCCTATTCTCCACGCGCGCTCCCGGGCCTACAGCAGAGACAGCACAGTGAGGGAGAACTCTGCTGTGATGCCAAAATTGAGAATGATAATGACACCTATTCATATGACGACCAGGACTATCAAGGCCAACACACAGTCAGGTGGCAAAGATGAAATGAGACACCTAGAGGTCTTCAAGCCTGAACTGAACACAGCACACCGAGGGCTCACTGCTCGGCTCCAGTCTGCTGCCGGCAAGGGCAGACGGCAACCACACCACAGCCCCACCTGCCCATCTGGGGCTGACCATCACTCAAGCCTGCCACAGCCCCGCACTCCAAATGTGCTCTTCAGCACCATGGAAACCAGACCTGCGTGTCGGTGCTCGGGTTCCAGTCTGGGTCGTAGATGATGACTCTGTTGGCTCCAGTCAGGTTGACTCCCAGCCCACCCACGCGCGTCGTCAGAAGAAACACAAATATGGATGCATCCTAGAGGCAAAACACACAACACAGCTCTGCACCTCTGTCCCACACTGGCCCCCACACTGCCCAAGGGGTGATATGACCGTCAGAGCTGCTAGGAACCTATTGGCAATATTTAAAATAGAGAGGTATCAAACCTTTGCTTAACAAACTCCCATACCCCGACACACGCACACGCACCCCCTGATCTCAATGTGCACATCAGCCAAGCCAAGCAGCCTGTTTCCCCGCAGGCAGCCCCCACCACATGACCCTGCTGTTCCGTGCGCATATTACCTCATTGAACTGGGTAATCAAGGGCTGTCTCGATGCCACAGTCGTGGTACCATCCATCTTGAGATAGGAGTACTTCCGGGCTCTGAGGAAGGCCTCGAGGATGTGCAACATCTACATGGGGGCGGGCAGGAGTTGGCCCATGAGCGCACTACTCATGAGGGCCTCCCAGCCCAGAGCAAACAGCACAGCTTCCCCAGCAGGCCGCATGGAACCCTAACTCCCAGAGGACCACTGGTGGTATTTCTTCATGGCTAAGTCTTACAGCTGTTAGAAACGGCCTGAGCTCAGGCCCAAACTCATCTATCTGCACACCAGATTTCAAACAGGCCAAACACCTGTAGACATCATTGCTTAGATAGAAGCAAAACTCGTGAGAAGATGGCAGGCTGCCACCCCTGTGCCCCAGCTCTGGAGCAAACGAGCCTGACTCTGACCCAAGGGCCAGCCCACTTGCTCACCTGTCTCGACTGGGAGAACAGCAACACTCGCTGGCCCTGCTTGTGCCAGATTTTCAGCAATGACTCGACAACGATCATCTTCCCAGAGCGTTTCCAGTACCCGAACTGCTCTTCCTCAAGTCCGTCATCCGGGAGACTACTGCAGTTCTTGGGGCCCCCCGAGAAGAGGTCAGGGTGGTTGCAGATTTTGCGGAGGGCGATGAGTCCAGAGAAGATCTAGGGTGCACAAGAAGGCCTGCGCTCAGACTGCAAATGTGAATGCGATCCCGGGAGGCAGGTAAGGCACCTGCTTGGTGTGCGACAGAGGAACTCCCTATCAGCTGCTTAAGTTTCCTTTAAAGTTGGAGCCACAATTAGCTTGGACACATCTTCTTTCCCTGCTACAACAAAAAGATCTGGGTGGACTGAGTTTAATCGGCAGGCTCACGGTCAGTTGTTAACTCATGTTTAAATCAGAAACACCAAGGCAAATTAAGTTTGGGAAAGCTGTTACCAGCTGCACTTCAAGCTTACATTCCTGCATCTCCCCAGGAGATCTGCAGTTCCCTGCACAAGCCAGAGGGGGAGGCTCCACTTCCCAGGCCTCACTGTCACTTCAGAGAACACCTCTGCATGAGAATCGCACAGATGGGAGGGTACAGGACAGTGCAAGCAACAGCAGGCGTGGGAGACCTGCAAGGCCCCACCACCACCCTGCACTAGCCAGGCTCGGCCTGGCAGGACGGCGTTAAACAAACTGTAGGAAGGGGCTCTTCCTCAGCCTGCAGGGTGCACCTGAAATCCAGCCCAATGATATAAAAACATATCAGAAAGCGGAAATCACAAAGATAACAATCAAAGGGCACAGTAGTTTATTTAAAATAAATAAATAAGGGCAGTCAAGCAAGTAATAGATCTAAACCAATCAGGAATGTCATCAAAAGTCCCCAAAGAGGGCCCAGTGTGATGGCTCAGTGGTTAAATCCTCACCTTGTACGCACAAACATGCCATATGGGCACCAGTTTGTGTCCCAGCTGCTCCGCTTCCCATCCAGCTCCCTGCTTGTGGCCTAGGAAAGCAGTCAAGGACGGCCCAAAGCCTTGGGACTCTGCACCCATTTGGCAGACCCAGAAAAAGTTCCTGACTCCTGGTTTTGGATCAGCTCAGCTCCAGCCTCTGCAACCACTTGGGGAGTGAACCAGCAGACAGAAGATCTCACTCTCTGTCTCACCTTCACTCTGTAAATCTGCCTTTCCAATAAAAACAAATAAATCTTAAAATAAGAAAAAAGTCCCTAAGGAGTCCTCTCTCTCTCACTCCCCCACCTGCAGCTGTGCTGCCCGGAACAGTGGCTCCCGGCCACCTGCGGCTCTGAGCACAAGAAGTGTGCTGGGGCCCAACAGACAGGAGCTGCAGCTAGAAAACACACTCCCAACCTCCACAACTTAGGACAAACACAAGGAAAGCATCTCACTAGTCACTTTGCAATTCTGAATACACAGTAAGATATTTTAGTTAATTAGGACTCATAAAATGTATGCTCAATAATCATCTCCCTAATGTTTCTTCTCCCTTTGACGCTGCTGTGAGACAAGTAGAATCGCCAGTCCGGCGTGTCTTCCAGCCAGCCACCCTGGGGGCCAGAGGGAGGGAAGGCACATTTAGGAGTGGAGAGGTCTAACTCTCCCTGGGACCACAAGTAAGCTGGAAGCTGAGGTGGCTCACGCACCCCAATGGGGTGAGTGCAGGCAGCCAGGTCACCTGCATTCATCCCTCATCTTCCTCTAAGTGCGGGTTCCGGCTGGTGTGTGTGTCCGAGCACAGTGTTACCCATATGTGCCTCCAAAAGGACAGAGTGGAGCCACACGCACAGAGGTGTGGACAAGCAGCATGTACCTGCTACAGGAGGGTCCAACACGCAAATGGACTCCTGAGTCCATCAGGCAGCAACAGCTGTGCCGAGTGAGAGCAAGGCAGGCCAGACCCCAGCCCTAGGACTCTGCCACTCCAATCACCAGGACACAACTCAAAGGATCCTGACGCGTTTAGACTCCATGTTGAGCACAATCCCACCACGGACCTTGCTAAGCAGACAGGGCTCATTTCACGCTGTGTAACGCCCACAGCTAGACTGTCGTTACTTCCAGAACAGTGTACAGAGACGATGCTGCTTCGGGGGCCTGCTCCTTGCAGTGGTCTGGGTCTGCCCGCCTCCCTCTCGCCTGAGACCGCCCCTTCCTGCATGTATCACCGCAGCAGATCCTACTGTCCAGAGCTGGCCTCCACCAAAACCCAGACACAAGCACACAGTGTCACACATCAGGCCAGGGGGAGCACGCTCAGATATAACCTGGGTCCTCTTACTCCTGTCAAGGCTTCCGATTCAGCGAAGGGTCTCACTGTGATGCCTTCATAGGGGTCACAGAGAACTCTTGGCCTGGGACACAAAGCAGTGGGACAGGTCTGCATGGCGCCAAACACTGTCACAGTCACATGAGGTCTCTGAAGGGCTCTCCTGAGAAGATACTGTCCAGGGCTCGCCACAGGTGGGGGCACAAGGCTTGGGGGACACAGAGAGAGCACGAGCAGCCTCCTCTCCCCTTGTGGACAGCGAGAACTGGAGGGTAGAAGCTGAGCCAGAGGCACGTCGGGTTCCCAATCCACAGGGGTTCACAGATGCTCAGGGGACCCCAGACTCCTTGGGAAGCTGATGAGACCTAGGAACTCTCAGATGAATAAACACGGCCTCACTGCCAGGAAAGCCCAGCCAGGTACCCCACACCCATCCATGCACCAGATAAGACACTCGAGAGTAGCAGAACCCCGCATCCCTTTGGCCCTGCGTCTGGGTTTCAGCTCCACAGCACATGGCTTTGCAACCTTCCCCCGGTCACCCAACTCAGCACCTTAACTTCTTCAACCTGTAAGCTGTGTCTCACACCTCCTATGTGGGACCACACGTGAATGAGCCGTGACGACTTTTCCCGAAGAGCCTGGAACATTCCAGAAATGCATTTCCCTCCCACTTTCCCAGGTCCTCTGGCTTCTGTTCCTTCACTAACCTGCATCTCTCCATTAAGGATGTCATACACTTCTTTGGAATCAATAAAATTCTGGTAGACTTTATGTTGCTCGTCTGTGAGACGGCAAAATAAGACCTATATGGGGGAGAAAAAGTATACTTTTAAAAATAAAAGAAGAAAATAAAACATCAACTGAATTTGCTATCCCAAGAGCACAGCATTTGTAGCTTTGGTAAGGTACTGGTCACTGGAACAATGGCAGAGCACAAGCCACGCTGCAGAAGAGCACAGCCCAGCCTCACACCAGCCCCTCTGTCCCTTAGTCCATCCACACCTCGGGGCATCCCAGTGCCCACCAGGACGGGAAGTCTGGCTTCCTGCTCACAGCAAGTGCAGTGGCTGGATGCAAAGACCATGCCCACCCACCCCAGCACTGGCGTGCTCATCCAGGTCCAAACCTGAGAAGCTCCATTTGGAATTCTCTTTCCAAGTTGCTTGGCATGGGTCCCAAGCTTATCAGATCCACCTCCAACCACAGCTCTCCTTTTCCAGGCCAGTGGGGATGACGACCCCGCAGCACAGGCTGGCCAATGTCCCGACTCCCAACCCCTTTCTGCCTCCACTGGAGCACATGGCTTTGACTGTGTCTTCCCTGGCAGTCGCTTTCTCACAGGAGTCCTTGCAGGCACCCCATGGCTCTTTCTGCGTCTACCAGCAGGTGCTGGGCAGAAGGGACAGTCTCTTACCCAGATTAAGATGCCATAGCAGGACGGAAAGGAGAAGGATGGCCCTCTCAATGCCTCAGCCTCAGGGCCTGGGCCCTTGGCTCTGGATCCCCATCCCCAGGTCAGCAGGGCCTCCTGACCTGCCCTCCAGCCAGCAATCCCCCGCCCTCCTCACTGCTCCCCTCCCCGGCCCAGGCTTCTAGCCTCAGCCATGCTGGTTTCCCTGCTGGTTTTTGGTGGACTGAAGCACTGTCCTGTCGGTCCTCTGGCACACACTTCCTCCTGGCCACACTGTTCATTCTGCACCTTCTGGACCCTTCTGAGAGGCCCACTTCCCGGAGTTCCTGCCCTTGGTACTCCCCAACCCTCTGACCTGTTCCCAGGGTTCCCAGCACCTAGTGTCACCTGACATCTGCTGAACTCATCTCATCCGGGATTCTCTCTCCCTTCAAGGAACGCTGAGTGTTGGGAGCACAAACATGCTAGGTTCCAAACTCAGAACCACAGTACAGCAGGCTCTGAGTGCAATGTGCGCAGGCAGACGGGGCTGAGGGAGACGCGGCCCTGGGCCTTACACACCTGTTCATTTTTGTCTGGCAAAGAAAGGCTCATCTTGACATCTGACTTCATCCTCCGCAGCAGGTACGGGTTGATGGTGTCTCGTAAGACGCAGGCGCACTTGTAAGCAGTTTTCACCTTTAATCAGAGAAAGGAGCGAGCGGATCACTCCAATGATTCCAAGTGACCAGTGTGCTATAAAATTGTTTGGAAATGGTTTGGGAAAACAACAAAATGGTCCTATGCACTTCAGGAGGGGTGTCTCTCATCACAATACCATCAGTTAAAACAACCCATCTTATTAACAACCAAAGGAACAGGCAGGAACTCGTGCCTCCTCCTTCTCTGCTGATTACGCTCACACAGGTAAACCCTAAGGCACACTCTTCATCACCCTCTAGGGGGCAAACTGCCTTCCCACGGGTCACTGTTGATAATCCTGTATCCTCCAAGGCTACGACTAAGATCAAAGCGAAAGGGAAGGCGTGCTGGAGTGCTGCCCTGAGAGCCCAGCAGGTGACCTGCAGGGATGAGGCCGCTGGAGACGGCAGAGTGCCTGTGGCAGCTCTGGGACCCCAGAGCCCGCAAGGGAGCAGGGCGGCCTGGTGGTCACGCCCATGGCGGGCAGTAACTGCACGCAGGGAAACAGTGTCCAACGGTCCTGGCCACCACTGTCTCTGCCAATCAGAGGAACAGATGAACAAGTCCATCAACTACTGACAGATCAAAGAGAAATAGCCCAGAGACTTAATCATTTAACTACTTGTCATTTCATGGAAAAAGAAAATTTCAACTGTAATTTAAATATAAGAAAGTTAACTTCAAAAAGAAAAAAGAAAGTTAACTTCAAAATGAATAATAAGAGACTTACCATAAGACACACAGAAAAATTCAAGTTAAAAAAAATGACACATCAAAAATAAAACTAAGATGAAATGTACATATACGTCATTTTATGAGCAAGCTATGTATGGACTTCCAGACAAAAAGTTTTGCCCAGATGCTGAAGCCGTTTGACAGCAAGAAGTGGACACCTCCCTCTCCTCCCCTGTGCACAGAGGAGAAAACAAAACAAAACAAAAAAACTGAAGCATCTGTCCCACCCACCTTCCTCCATACCCAAACCTCCTCACCCTAGGCAGGGGCCCACCTGGGCTTGCATCCCTGTCAACTACGTAAATAACATCACATAGAAAATTAAAAATGTCTGCACCAAAAGAACTTACCTATTTTAAAAACAGGGGGAAAAAAATAGCAAGAGATCTCCCCCATCTGCTGGTTCCTTCCCCCAAAGGAGCACAAGGCTGGGGCTGGGAAGGCTGGAGCCCAGAGCTAGGAACACAGTCCAGGTGCGTCTCAGCCGGCTCACCCGACTTCTTCCAACTGCAGAGCCGTGCTCTCAGGCGAGCTGCAAAGCACTGGGTCTGTAACTTCACTGTGAAGTGAGGGTGACCAGACTGAGACACAGACCCTCCTCTGGGTGGTGACGCTCTCCCCTCACCCTCCTTGGCTTTGTGGGTCACTGGCTCAGTCACCTCTTCTCCTAGAAGCAGACAGTGTGTGCCGCCCTTGTCACCCTGCTCTGGGACCCCATTTATTTATCACATTGCCTCTACCCTCCTTCTGAGGGAACTGGAAACTTCTGGTTCCAGCTCCTCCTGCCAAGCTAAAAACCCATGAGCACCTGCAGACAAGCCATGATCCCAGCATCCAACAGCACACGGCTGAGCAAATACAACCACCTCTCCCCAGAACCTCACTATCCTTACAGGCAAAAATAAGGATGGCAGCCTACCCTCCCCACCCCTGCCCCATCCTTAATATTCCACAGCCAACTGCGGTGCAGACGTCCAATGAGAAACTCCAGAAACAACTCATAAGTCTTCAACTGCATGCCATGCTGAGGAGTGTGACTAAATCCCACCAGTGCTCTTGGCCCAGTGTGTCCGAGTTGCTCACTGTCTCCATTGCTGGGTGGCCAGGGATGACATTACAGAGTTGGCACACAGGACACTGTGCTCCACTGTTTCTGGCATGCACCAGGGGTCCTGGAACACAGCCTCTGCTACTCGGGGAGGACCTGCTCCCTCACTGGGTGGGGTCCTGGAAGGGCACAGTCCCAGCCCGTCTGTGTTAGAAGCTGTGAGATGAGGGCTTGTAGCCAGGCTCATTGTGAGGATTTGTACTTCCAGCTCATCAGAAAGGTCCTTGCAGAGGTTCACTGAGGCGCCCCATGCTGCTGGACATGAGGAAGCTGTGTGGCCATGGGGGCCTTGGTGCATTTACAGGTTTCCCAGCACGTCTTCACAAGGGACTTCCTGACTCCAGAGATGTGCTCATGCTACGGTTTAGCAATCTGGTGCTGTTGGTCTACCAAGTAAAACCTCTGGCTGTCATGTCTGCACCCATTCTGGATGCCACTTTGAGTCCCAGCTGCTCCACTTCTGATCCAGCTCCCTGCTAATGTGCCTGGGAAAGCAGCAGAGGATGGCCCAAGTCCTTGGGCCCCTGTACTCATGTGAGAGACCTAAAATAAGCTCCTGGCTTCAGATCAGCCCGGTTCCAGCCACTGCGGCCATTTGGGGCAGTGATGTGAGATGAGAAAGATGTCTCTCTCTCTCTCTCCTAACACTTTCTTTCAAATAAATTTTAAAAGTTAATTTTAAAACACCTGTCCCAAAACCTAAGCCATCAGAGCCAGCATCACTGACAGTGGGCAAGTAGGCCTATGACAGCCTCACAGGAGAAGTTGGGGTCATGAAAGGCCAAAGAAGGGTCAGAGGCAAAACTCTGGGGGTCCAGAAGCTTCTAGAACCGCTGGCAGGGCATCCGTGACTAGACATTCGGTAACAGAATCCCACCAACGTTCCATGTCCCCTGACTCTGAGGTTTACAGCGCTCACTTTTCGGGATGTGCTCAGAAGACAAGAGGAATCCATGTACATTGAACCCGTGTCATCAGGGAGGGAGGAGGCGGCAAGTGCAGAAACAATATTGGCAAAATGCTCTGAGGTGGCGGATCTGCGGGCAGCGCCAGGGAGCTTTCAGCGAGTCTGTGCAACTTTCAGTTTGGTTTATAATCATCTCCAGCTGGAAAGCTTTGTATTTGGGGGGTTCCCCAAACCACCCCCCCTCAAAAAAAAGAAAGAAACAAACAAAGTGTAACTGAAGGACTGCGGGGACTTAGAGGAACAGAGCCTGACAAAAGTTAATTAAGTCACTCTGGGCAGCCTCTGCAGAGGCCTCTGTGGTCACCAGAGCTTCCTCGTGTCCACAGCACTGGGGACACGTCCACAAACCTCTGCAAGGGCCTCTGCGGTGAGCAGGGAGCAGCATCCCTGCAGTGGGCCTGGATGCCCAGGGAAGATGACAATTCTGTGCAACCTGAGGCCGAGTGAAACTGCGACACCATCTCCACTACAGACGTCAACGCGGACACTGGCATGTAAACACAGGCCTCACCGAGTGGGATGCGGGCGACACCGTGGCTTCCAGAACACTCAAGGCTCAGTGTCTGTGCTGGACAGCCATGACGTAAATGCTGAAGCTGGAGCTGTTAGATTTACCCTGATGGAAAACCCCGGAACTGTTTTATGTGGCATCTGAAACCTCTTATCATTTCCAATATAATAAGCAAGTGTTCTGGCTATTTTTGGTTTTCAATTCGACAAGCACTGAATTGTAGCTATTAGAATAAAATTTCTGAACTAGAAAAAATAGTGACAATGAAAATATACATTTACTCTGGAGCCAGCAGTGTGGTGCAGCACGCTAGGCTGCTGCTTACAACGTCAGCATTGTGAGGAGTGGCTCAAGCACTGGCCCTGAAGACCAACAGGACCCCCACCATTTTAGACCCAGCATGGCTTTCCTTAGGCTTCAGTTTCCTAAAAGTTTTATTTCTGTAAGTTTTGCACTCTTTGGTTCTGCACCCAATTTTGTTTCCGCCACTTTGCCACAACCCTACTGTCCACCAATCCCATCTGCTGTAGCCTTGTGGCACTGAACCTGACGGCCCTATCCACCAATCCCTTGAGGCCCCGAGTCCCTGGCCCCCACCCACCCACCAACCATGTCTACCAATCCACACCAGTCCCATGCTGCCAACATCCGCCCCTATGCTATAAAAACACTCCCTTCATTCTTCTCTCTGCTTCTGCCTCTCCGTGCAGCCTTCTCTCTCCACTCGAATTAAGACCTGCTGTATGATCCGCTGCGTTGGGCGCTTGGGTTTGTGGTGATATTTCCTAATAAGCATCCTATGTGGCACTGTTCCACTTCTAACTCAGCTCGTTGCCACTGTTCCTGGAAAGGCCATGGAGGACGGGGCCCCTGCCACCCACGTGGGAGATCCTGATGGAGTTCCTGGCCCCTGGCTTCAGCCTGGCCTAGTCCCAGCCATGTGAACATCTGGGGAGTGAACCAGAGGACAGAAGAGTGTCTCTTCCCCCTCTGTCACTCTGCCTTTCAAGGAAATCAATCTCCTCATGAATAAAATTTGAAAATCATTCAGTCAAGACTAAAAGGTATGAAACGTTGTTTTGGTTTTTGAACAATTTTCTGAGGCTGAGGCTTTTCCTATTTAAATACAAGTTACTGCAAAGCACGTGGAGTGTGGGGTGGCATCTCTTCAGGTGGGAGGCTTTATTTCTGGCTGGGCCATGACCCACATGAAGGGGGGGGTGGCAAACACAGAAACCCTGCCTCCCCCAAGGCTGGCGGCTGCCCCAAAAGGCCTCACACCGCCCACACCCGAGCTGTCCTCTGAAGGTCCTGACTATGACAAACCCATTCAGCCTGCTGCCTGGAGCTAGGGCTCAGAGGCCGGCTGCACTGAGCTCCCCCACCCCACACACTCCCTTCACTGCACCTAGGACCTGTACACCCTGCTGGTTCTCCCTGAAATGCCATCTGGTCCCCTCCTTGTCCTCAAGCCAGGCCAAGGCCCTCAGTGCTCTCAGACTTAGTGCTCCATCCCCCCTGCCGTACCCACCTCCCCCGTAAGTGCCCTGCAACCCAGAGTCCCAACATTCTTCCCAGAAGCCCTTGCAGCCCCTGCCCTCCTGGGGCACCACTGTCTCACTGTCCATGTCCCCAGCTGTCACACAGGCATCTTTGGCTCAGCACCACCCATACCCATGGAACATGGCTGCACCCACATCACTGACCTCACTCTGGTGGCCCTTGTCCTAGAATCAGGCTGAGGGCCACCTCTGGGCCCCACCTCGTGCCCGTTTCCCTAAGCATCTCCCTTATTCTGCCCAGGCACAGCACTAGCAGCCCAGGGTGCAGTATGGTACATGATGCCCTCTCCTGGTCACATGACCCCTCTAACTTCTCATCAGACAGAAACATCCCCGGAACAAGCAAGGCCAAAGCTGCCCTCTTCACCTCAGGCAAGGTGAGGTTTCACTCTGGGGCTTTCCTCTGAGTAAAATGTGCTGTTTAAAATCTTCCGTGGGAATGTCTGAATCATCAAGCCAGAGGGATCCATATGGCTGGCCCTCTAAAAGAGCCAGCCAGCATCTTCTCCGTCTGGAATACCCCCAGGCCTCACGTTACCTGCACTGGGGAGGCATTGGAGTAGCCCCCCATGGTGATGGGCACTGAGAACTGCTCCATGAACACGGGCAGGGTGCCCAGCTTCCCGGGGAAGATGAAGTCGAAGAGGGACCACAGCTCCCGGAGGTTGTTCTGCATTGGCGAGCCGGACAGGATGATGCGGTGTGGGGTGCGGAACTGTTGGGTGAGATGAACAGCTCCTTACTGAAGCCACCCTTCCACCCCCCATCCCCCACAGCATCACCAGACAATGCCCATGATGGCCCGCTTGGAGTCACAGACATCGTGGGCAATGACAGGCTTCTCCCTGTGCACAGGTGACTCCCGGGGTCAGGGAGTCTGCTCACTGTGTAGGCTGGCACTAGGGATTAGAGATGCACTGGCACCATTCTAACAATTGGTCCTTACCAGAAGGGATGGGAACCACCATGACTCACAGCAGGAATAAAAGAACTTGCTGCATTAAGGAAAACATGTATTATAAATTCCTCACACAAAGGCCAAGGAAAACACTCAACTGAGATGTCTTACTAAAAGCTGACTGCTCATTCCCAAATAAAAATTCTAGCATCTGCCTAGAAACCTTTGTTACTGAAGTCATACCTGCTTGCAGGCAAGGGTGACAGCGGCGTTTGGATTCCGGATTTTGTGTCCCTCATCCAAGATCACATAGTGCCAGTTGTGCCTGCTAATATCATCTTGCATCAGTCGGATGTAGGAGTAAGAGGTGATCAGAATCCCATGACAGTGAGCAATATCTCGAACTAGTTTCTCCTAAAATTGTGAACCAGGAAAGTTAGCTTTAAATAAGAAATGAGACTAAATGAGCATGACTTAAAATGAAGCCCTTATCGGTGTGATGCAATCAAAAATCACTTTACAAGAAGACAAACAGAAAATGTGTAAGCCTAATTATACATGATCAACACTGGACATGCACTTAAAATTTCATTCAAGGGTAAGGTAGCAAACACCTAACAGTATGATCACTACTTAGGGTGAGGAGGCCGGGGCTTAAAGAGAGAGAGAGAGATTAGAGACTAGCAGAAAAAGTCAGCCCCTACAATGCTGAAATGCTAAATGGGCAATGATTTGAGTCCTGCTGCTCCACTTTCCACCAACTCCCTGCTAATGTACCCGGTAAAGCAATGAAAGATGGCCCAAATGCTAGGGTCCCTGTCACCCATGCAGGATACCTGGAGAGAATTCCTAGCTCCTGGCTTTGACCCTGGCCCAGCTTTGTCTCTTGTGGCCGTTTGGGAGTTGAACCAGTAGATGGAAGATCTTTCTCTCTCTCTGAAACTCTGCCTCAAATAAATCTGTTTTTTAAAGTGATAAAAAGCTGTATTGTGTAAGCAATTAGTCCACTTTTTTTTTTTTCTAAAAACATTGCTTACGTCTATCCTTGTTAGGCTTAAAATCACAACAAGAATGAGAATAAGGAGAACAGCCAAGGCAGAAGGAAGAGATCTGCCCTCCAAGGAAGCCAGCCATCCTGCTCCAAGCACACTGCCCAGGACAGGGCAGCAGACACAGCTGAGCTCTTCAAGGAAACGTAACCAGAAAGGTGGCGGGGGGGAATCAGCAATACAAATATCAGACCAAGGAAACAGGTGGAAAGAGAGAGAATTTAATTGAAGGAGGTCAACACACTAAAGAAGAGCAATGAACCCACAAAGCAAAGAACTTGATGGCACAGGAAGCTCTCCCAGAGGGAATGGAAGACTAAAAAGCCTGAGGACACCTGGGAGTAGAAGTCCTCCGTCTGGTCACCAGCTACCAGCACAGCGTGCGACTACACAAACAACTCTTTGTTTACAAACACTAGGGTCCCAACCAGCAAGCAAGTGAACTCAAGCAACTGAAAAAAGGAAATGAAAGCAGTAATAAGATAATAATAATAATAATAAAGTAGCACAAAGAAAAAAAAAAACAGCAAACATTACCGAAAAGACAAACCCAATAAACCAGCTCATGCAGACTCAGCCCTGGTTCAGCCTCAGCTTCTGGGCCTGAGAACAGACCAAGGAGCATCACCCCTGGTGCAGGGAAGGCAGACGGGCTACCAACCCCACACACCCCAGACCCAGGGGACCTTATAATTAGAAAATCACCAAAATTCACCAAAGAAATAGAAGATGAACGGAATAGACCATCACTGCAGACTCTGAAGAGAGAGCTTATGCTCTTCCCACCAAAAGTCCAAGAGGCCCAGAGTAGGAAGAAAGCCTGGTACTGAAACTGTCCCAGAATACAGACCGTTCTCAGGCTAACACAACCCTATTTCCAAAACGGACAGCACTGCCCACTTCCCCCTGTGCCTGCACGCCTCCTAACTAGGGAGACATTACTTCACAGATAAAATCTACCAACTCATGAATCGAGCAAGGCTTTCACAGGACACAATGGCTAGGTGTTCGGAAGCCCACTAACACAACCAATGTGGTCATGGTCCTCTCACACAGTTCTCTCAAATCCAATGGTTTCCAAAACGGTAATTTTATTAATATCATTGTTAAGAACTGGGACTAAAACATTCCTTAATTCAATAGGGTCTAAAGAAAAGTAGAGCAAAGGCTAGGAAACTATTGAAGGAGCAAAATAGGGAAATGTCAATTTTTTTAAAAGATTTGTTTATTTATTGGAAAGTCAGATATACAAGAGAGGAGGAGAGACAGAGAGGAAGATCTTCCGTCCGATGATTCACTCCCCAAGTGAGCGCAACGGCCGGTGCTATGCCGATCTGAAGCCAGGAGCCAGGAACTTCTTCTGGGTCTCCCACACGGGTGCAGGGTCCCAACTGCTTTCCCAGGCCACAAGCAGGGAGCTGGATGGGAAGTGGGGCTGCCGGGATTAGAACCACCGCCCATATGAGATCCCGGTGCGTTCAAGGTGAAGACTTTAGCCGTTAGGCCACACCGCCGGGCTCGGCAAATGCCATTTCTGAGGTCACGATATACTAGCCATGTGATCAAGCACCTTGTGTCTAAGAAAGGGTCAACAGGTGACAGCTGAGTTTTAACACCCAGTTCCCATTCACAAAGCTCAGGACCTGCACAATAACACCTGTGTGCTGAAGGCCACACCTGGTTTAACCATCCCCCAACTCCCAACCTCGTGACCAACGTAGGGTGCACAGCCGTACAGATATTTGACAGGTGCTCTCAGGGCTCACTTCCACCCCCTCGTCCCCAGCCCCTGCTCAGCTGCTGGGACCCAGAGAAGGCAAGGTCTAAAGAAATGAAGTGCTGGTTTTGTAGTGCAGTGGCTTAGGCCACTACGTGCAATGCTGGAATTTCATATGAGCTCAAAATCCTGGCAGCTTCCTTTCCTTTTATTTATTTTTATTGGAAAGGCAGATTTACAGAGAGAGGAAACAGAAAGCAAGAAAGCAAGATCTTCCATCCGCTGGTTCACTCCTCAAATATCCACAAAGGCCAGAGCTGAGCCAACCCGGAGCCAATCTGAAGCCGGGAGCCAGGAATTTCTTCCGGGTCTCCCATGTGGGTGCAGGGTTTCAAGCTTTGGGCCGTCCTCGACTGCTTTCCCAGACAGCAAGCAGGGAGCTGGATGGGAAGTGGAGCTGTTGGGACACAAACTGGCACCTATGTGGGATCCTGGTGCTTGCAAAGTGAGGATTTGCTGGGCCCACAGTTGCTCCACTTCCAATGCAGCCCTGCTACAGGCCCTGGAAAAAAGCAGTGGCAGCCAGTCCAAGGACTGGGCCCCTGTCACCACCTGGGAGACAGCTCAAGTTTTTGGCTTCTGGCGGCAGGCTGCAGCCTGGCTCAGCCATGACCACCGCAGCCACTTGGGGAGTGAACCAACGGTCCGAAGAGCTTCCTCTTGCTCCCTCTCTCTGTAACCCTTTCAAATAAAACAAATAAATCCTGGAGAAACGAAACAAAACAAAAAAGTAAGAATTAATATATATTTTTTTTTAATGGAGGAAAAAAATCCACAAAGCATACATTGCAACGTTCCCATACCCTCTACTTGGGCAGTGGGTAAGAACGCACGGGGGACTATCTGTGGTCACCTGATTCAGTCTCAGAACTCCAGAAGTGCCCAGATCAGAGTTTGAATAACAGTGGCTTGCTGAATATTATGGACGTCTCTATCCAAACACTTAAGACAAATCATCTCGGGTGGTTTCAAATTAAAAGCTTGTAAAATATGTAACCTCGCCTAGTTTTTGCAATTAATAGGGTGCATCTGCAATTAGCCTGCCTTACTGAAGGCAGTGCTGTTGTCATTACAAGATGTCGGAGAGTGCTGCTGTGATTACGGAGGCTCAGGAGACCAATCCCTCCTAGAGGGCAAACAGTGGACGGGCAGAAAAACAACAGTCATAAATCACGCTGTCAGCCACGGGAGAGCCGCGTGCAGCACAGGCGCATGAAGGCCATTCACGGCAACGCGGCACAGCAGCTTCCGGGGCCAGCATCGGCTGCACCTGCAATTAATTAAAATTTCCTTCAAGCTAAATCTTTAATAAACAAGGATTTGTGCTGACACTGAAGAAAAACCGGGGGCTCCAGCAACAGACTTTTACAACACACCTCGCGGAGCAAGCCTAGCAGCTACCGCGTTTGGTGTCAGGTGTACCCATGGCTCCGTATCACGTGCCCGGTGCTGCAGTGCTATGGTCCTGTGCACATGGACTAGGTCCGAGCTACTGAGGACGCATGAGGCGCCCTGTGGCCCCTTGCCATTGTCATTAGTCATGTCACTTGCCTCCTTTCTACGCTTCTGCAAAACCATGACTTTTCCCTGTCTTCTTTCAGAAAACTGGCCTTCTAAAGCACATGGGGTCCACCTCACAAACCCTGCGTGCCCCCAGTGTAAACACTCCAGTTCACTGCTTCCATCTGTGCAGGCGCAAAGAGGTCTAGGTGAAGGCCGTGACCTCGTCTGATACAGCAGGCATGAGCCTTCTTCCTGAATATACGCTGAGCTCCTCTCAATCTGCAAGAGGAAGAGGCATGCGGTTTCTTTCTTTTCTTTTCTCATTTTAAGATTTATTTATTGGAAAGAGAAAAAGGGAGAAACTCAGAAAGATAGCTTCCATCCAGAAGCTTCCATCTGATCTCCCACAAGGGCAGCTAGGGTCCAAGCACCCAGGCCATCAGCAGTGAACTGGACCCAAAGCGGAGCAGCCAGGACATAAACTGTTACCCACCTGGGATGCCAGTGTCACAGGTAGCAGCTTTATGTGCTATATCCCTTTCTTGGTTTATAACAGCTATTAAGAACTACTTGGTCAAATGTTACATACAATGACTATAATCTCTAAGTGTAAACCTAGTTATTCAATTAACCCTCACAAAATTACCAGGAAATACCTATTTGGCGGGTAAACAACGGGGCTCAGTGAAACCAAGTGGCCTGCCTAATGTCCCATACAGCTATAAACAGCATACCAGGACTCCCCACTCTGATACAGTAACTATGAAACCTGGGCTCTCCGGTCTGGTGCGATGGCCCAGTAGCTAAAGTCATTGCCTTGCATCCACCAGGATCCCATATGGGCACCGATTTGTGTCCCTGATGCTCCACCTGCCATCTAACTCCCTGCTTGGTGGTCTGGGAAAGCAGCTGAGGACGGCCCAAAGCCTTGGGACCCTGCACCTGCATGGGAGACCCGGAAGAGGCTCCTGACTCCTAGCTCTTTGGAACAGTTCAGCTCCAGCCATTGCGGCCACTTGGGAAGTGGGCCAGGGGGTGGAAGACCTTCCTTTGTCTCTCCTCTCTCTGTAAATCTGCCTTTTCAATCAAAAAACTAAATCTTAGAAAAAAAAAAAGAAGAAAGAAAACCACACTGGCCCCTCAGTGCTCTGTGCCACTGCTGCTTATCCACTCTTACGTCTCCGAAGAGCCGGGACTGATCAAAACAAGGCAAAACTCTGAGTTCTCCAAAAATCTTCCTGAGAATGACTACCCACATAGCAAATAAACGAATAAAAAGTACAATGAGAACTGCGACAACTGCCACAGACGAGAAGCGACTTCTCATTACACAGCTGCCCACACACTGGGCACGAAGGGAATGCAACCGCCTTACTAACTGAATGAGCTTTACTTCAAGGTACTGCAGACGGCACCTCCCGCTGTGAGCCAGGGGTACGCATCACTACTGACCGCTCCCCCATCCTCACGTACACTCTATTTCCCCCAGAAAACAGCTGGCCTTCACAAACACCATCTACCTGCTGAGCACCACCATCCTGACATCTGGAAGGTAGTGGTGGTGACTGTCGTCTGGAACATTAACAGTGACCAACTCACACAGAGAAAATCTTAGGTTTCCATTCAATACACTTTAAACTGACCATTACAGGAGATTCAGAGGCCTGCGAGATTATTTATCAAATGAGACTGGCTCAAACTAATTTACATATGCTTATTTCTTTTTCCTGTATTACTGCTGGGTGTGCACTCGGTCTCCCATTCAAGTACTAACCAGGCCCGACCCTGCTTAGCTTCCGAGATCAGACGAGATCGGGCGCGTTCAGGGTGGTATGGCCGTAGACTGGGTGTGCACTCGGAAAACGCTAATTACGCCGACCAAGACACAACTGATGAAAACAACAGGGCGAAAGCAGGGAAGCAATGAGGGGAAGAATGAGGTGTGCTCAATTTCGGGGACTGTTAGGTTTTCTTAGATCTGACCTCCAAATAAGAAAGCTTTATTACTTAGTTATATCAGCTATGACAGGGCATTACGAACATAATGTACTTGAATGAGCAAAATAATTAGTATTACTCTTAACTATTTCACTATTTATCATGAGAAAGGCAGATTTACAGAGAAAAGGAGAGACAGAGAAAGGTCTTCCATCCACTTAGTCCTCAAATGGCCATCATGGCCAGAGCTGAGCCAATCCAAAATCAGGAGCCAGGAGCTTCATCCAGTTCTCCCATGTGGGTGCAGGGTCCCAAGGCTTTGGGTCGTCCTTGACTGGTTTCCCAGGCCACAAGCAGGGAGCTGGATGGGAAGTGGAGCAGCTGGGACTTGAACTGGCGCCTTTTTGAAGTCCTGGCACTTGTGATTAGCCAATTAAGCTTTCACATCGGTCCTACTCTTGACCATTTCTGAGGGGAATTTTGTTCTCCTCTTTTCGCCCAGTACTCAATATTGCTATGCCAGAAAGCCGAGTTACATCGAGCCAGAATGTCCCCTTGCATCTGGACAGGGAAATCTCAGCCAGTTAGACATCAACACGGTATTTGAAATATGAATTAAGAAATGCAGAATCTTGGGCCCGGCGCAGTGGCGCAGTGGTTAAGGTCCTCGCCTTGCACGCCCGGGATCCCATATGGGCGCCGGTTCTATCCCGGCAGCCCCGCTTCCCTTCCAGCTCCCTGCCTGTGGCCCGGGAGAGCAGTCGAGGACAGCCCAAAGCCTTGGGACCCTGCACCCGCGTGGGAGACCGGGAAGAAGTTCCTGGATCCTGGCTTCGGATCGGCATAGCATCGGCCGTTGTGCTCACTTGGGGAGTGAATCATCGGATGGAAGATCTTCCTCTCTGTCTCTCCTATCTGTATATCCGCCTTTCCAATAAAAAAATAATAAAAATAAATCTTTAAAAAAAGAAATGCAGAATCTAACACACACACGGGGCCGAGGTCAAGAGCAACACAGAAAAGGCAGAGCAGGGCACCGGATGCGACTCAGGGGTTTGAGTCTTAATGCCACCAATAAGGACTGCTCCAAGATCTACTATCAGATTCTCAAATGTGTCATCACCACAAATAATTAACAGATCCCAGCATTAATCTTTGGTTGGTTATTCTAAGGCAACAGCATGGCTTGAAAGACAAAAAAGGACATTTCCAGGGCATGGAAGAGCTTTCGCTGGCCTTTTGAATAAATAAAAAGTACAACTTTCACCTTTTTGCCTAACAGCTTTCATTGTCAGAGATACAAGACATTTTACAATGGAACAGAAGGGACATCAAGATACGGAACAGAATGCTGAAATGAATCCAGTAGTTCTGAATAGCCAGAATCCTGTAGTAACAAACTGTGAGAAAGATACAGAGCAGGCAATTCCCCAGGGGCCTATTCAGGAACACAAGACTTCAAAGACAGTTAACCTCCCTCACACAAGCTTCAAGTTCACGTCCTTGAAAATAAGACCACCGACAAGAACGGTTGTCAGCAAGGTTGTGCAGCGCGGGACTGGCTGGATGCACGGCCACCCCAGAAGGTGGGTTCCCCACAAGCACAGCGGAGCGTCTGCTCTTGAAGATTTTGCTGGAACCTAAGGCTCTCCAAAGGTACACTGAGCTGTCAAGCCTGTCTCTGTCCGTCAGCAATGCATCTGGGCTCCATGAAGGCCCCAGGGACCGAGGGTGTGCAGGGGAGTGCAGCACCAGGGGGTGCGGGACACACACGCACTCACTAGACAGAAGGCAGGAACATCGGCTCATCTACCACAGGATTCTGCACCCTAAAGCACTAAGGGATAGACATATTATTAGACGATGGGAAAGAACAAAGGAAATGGGTGGCATGGTACGTGTACAAACCAAAGTCTCACCAGAAAATCAGTCCAGGCTATTAGTCTCATGTTGCCAAATACAACTTCTCTAAAATGCAAATGTTGGCGCTGGTGTTGTGGTGGAGCGCATTAAGCTGCTGCCTGCAACAGCAGCAACCCAGATGAGCACTGGTTCCAGTCCTGGCTGCTCCATTTCCAATCTAGCTCCCCGCTGATGCGCAGGGAGAGTAGGGGAAGATGTCCCATGTGCTGGGCTCCTGCGTCCAATGAGAAACTTGGAAGAAGCTCCAGACTTGTGGCTTCAGCCCAAGTACAGACAGCTCAGACCAGTGCAGCCATTTGGGGAATGAAACAGCATATGAAAGGTCCCTCTCTGTCTCCCTCCTTCTACTTATCAAATATATTAATATTTTTTTTAAAAAAAATAAAATCTGTTTCTTCATTGGTTGGCTTAACTAGTTAGTGTCCAGTTCCCTATGGGCAACGTTGGCTGGTTTGAACAAAAACCGTTAGTAAAAGCCGATTTCCATCTCCCCTTACCTGAGTTACCAAATCATTGGACATTCCCAATCCACTTCCATGCAAATGCCTGCTCTGCCAGAATCATGGGACACAAGGGAACTTGCAGCAAACGAGGTGTGGGCAAATTACAGGTTCTGGCACTGGGGTTCCTGAGTACGCAGCCTGGGAAGGAACGTTCCACTGCTCCCATAGGGGCAGTGATTCCTGGGGTGCAGAACAGCTCACTCAGGAGTTCATAGGACTCCAGAAAAGAACCCCAGAACTGGGGCTAGCACTGTGGCACCATGGATTAGGTACCACCTGTAACACGAGCAGGTGATTCAAATCCTGGCCATTTCACTTCCTATCCAGCATCCTGCCAATGTATCTGGGAAGGCAGCACTGGTTGCCCAAGTGCTCGGGCTGCTCTACCACAGGGAGCTTATCCCAAGTGCTCAGGTAGCTCTACCCGCATGGGACAGCGGCGCACAGCCTCAGCCACTGTAACCACTTGGGAAGTGAAGATCTAGCTCTCTCCTCCTCCCCCCCTTTTTCTGTAACTCTCTCACAAATTAAAAAACAAACAAACAAAAAACTTTAAAAATTTAGGGGCTAGCACATCGCTGCAGCAGGTTAATCCACTGCCCTGTGGTGCCAGCGTACCATATAGGTACTAATTCCTATCCCAGCTGCTCCACCTCTTTTCCAGCTCCTTTCTTACATCTGGGAAAACAACAGAAGACAGCTCAAGTCCTTGGCTCCTGCACCCATGTGGGAGACCCAGGAGGAGCCCCATTCAGATGAGATCAATTGAGCTCTAGCTGTTGCAGCCACTTGGGGAGGGAATCAGCGGATGAGAGTCCTCTCTCTCCCCCTGTCTCTGTAAAATCTGCTTTTCAAATAAAAATAAATATTTACAAATCAGTGAAGCACCTGCCACAAATGATCTCCTCTTGTCAGTAACATAACCTGCCAGCTTCCAGCTGTGCGCTCGGCAGGTGCCTGTGGGGCTGCTGGGCTATGATGCTCCAGGCTGGCCCTAGCCCACAGCCCACAGTGTGGATGCCAAGACAGACTGGGGAGGAAAAATGAGTAACACAACGCACCCCTGCCACCCACAGAAGCAGGCTGAATCATGGGGCTGTCAACAAAACTACAGCCTTCAGACGTGACGATGTGGGACTCGGAGAGCCAGAGCCACTTAGCTAAAGGGTGGCCTGCAGACTGTGACTCCGTTCATCAAAAGCAGGCTTCACAGCCTGCTGCCTGCTGGACTTGCCAGCAGACCCGCTGTGGGCTGACTCCGACCAGAAACGCGTGGGGCCAGGTGCTCTGCATTCAGGCATCACGGATATCTTTGTAGATAACTCACATTTAGGAACTAAAATGGTCTTGGAGAGGGGACCCAGGTCCAAGTACCACACTCATCTCTATCCCACGCATACCATGACCTCACACGGCCTGGCTCTGACATGCAGCCCATGCCCCTTTCCGGGACCCGAGGCAAGGTGTTTCCTGAACCATGTCACCGTTGAGAGAAAGTGATGGATCTGAGAGCACGACACCTTTCCAATCTTGGGCTGAGGGATGCTCGGCCTGTGTGTGACTGTGTAGCCACTTTCTGGGCTTGAAGCCACGGACACCTACGAACATCTTGCCCATGCCATAGGCCTGTGATGCCACCCATGCCAAAGGTGTCCCACTGGACCGCAACACAGCACAGGCTGTTACAGAGTCACGCCTGCATTTGCCATTGGTTTTGAAAACACAGAACTCTACTTTAAGTCAATAATATTAGTTTTAAATGAATAAACGAAGCACAGGAATGTAATTTGATAATCAGAGATCCAGAAAAGAATCAAGCGTGTGAAATGGAGGGTTTCAAAGCTGGCAGAATCAGGTCAGCACTGGGTCACAGCATTACCTTTTTGTGGGTGTAGGAGCCCGTTTCATGCAGAATCGCCACTCGGAACGGAGGCCACCATGTGTGGAACTCCTTCACCCACTGATGCATCACTGTCGTCGGGCACACGATGAGTGCTGGACCCAGCCCCTCAAACCTGCACAGGGGGGCCAGGGAGGAAACAGCCAGAGGTCAGCACGCCGCAAAACCCTGAGAACTCAAAGCAGACACTGAGCTCTACGGAAGTTCACTGGCATGTTATTCAAAGAGAAGGCAAGTAAGAAATCTCTAGGATCCCACTTCTTAGAGTAGGTGCAGGTAGTAAAGAAAAAACTGGGGCCAGTGTGGAGGCAAAAGACTAATCTTTCACTGTAGCACTGGCATCCCATATGGGTACAAGTCCGTATCCTGGCTGCTCCACTTCTGATGCAGCTCTCTGCTTATGGCCTCGGAATTCAGTGGCGAATGGCCACAGTGCTTGGGCCCCTGCACCCGCATGGGAGACCTGGAAGAGAAGCTCCTGGCTCTCAGCTTTGTATTAGTCCAGTTCTGGCTGCAGCGACCACGTGGAGGAGTGAACCAACAGATGGAAGCTCTCTCTCTGTAACTCTTTTAAGTAAAAAATAATAATAATAATAAATCTTATAAAAGGGAGCAGGGGAGGTAAGGACAGTATGGTGGTACAACAAGTTAATCCTCCATTTTGCAGTGCCAGCATCCAATACAGGTACCAGTTCTAGCCCAGGCTGCTCTACTTCCCATCCAGTTGCCTGCTCATGGCCTGGGAAAACAGCAGCGCATGCGGGCAACCCAGAGGAAGCTCCTGGCTCCTGGCTTCAGATCAGCTATGGTCTGGCTGTTGTGGGCATTTGGGGAGTGAACCAGGAGATGGAAGACCTCTCTCTGTCTCTCCTCTCTGTAAATTTGCCTTTCAAATAACAAATCTTTTAAAAAAGATTATTAAAAGAATAAAAGTATTAAAAGACAGCATCTATAGTTAAGTATAAGAAAATCACATTAGTATAAGAAAATGCTGTCATGTCCCTCCTTAGTGCTCAATGACATTACCACACAGGGTACCTTAACTTATGTGACCATATTGTATTTCCCATTTACTTGCAGCTTTGTAGTTTATCCAACTCCATGAGTTTTCCATCTTCACAGTCTTGGGAAGCATGAAGGGCAGAAACACCAGGGCACTTCAAAGGTTTACAGGAAAACAGAACTAAAAGATGACTTTAGCAGTGGGTGTCTAGCTCCAGTTCTGATGTGGCCCGAGATGCCCGTGGCCTGCCCCAGAGCACCTGCACCTAAAAGCTAGCTCTGTCCTCACTCTAGCTTCCTGCTCACACAGACCCTGGGAGGCACCAGTGATGGCTCAAAGGACTAGATCTGCCCGCCATCTACGTGGGGCCCTGGATTCAGGTCCCAGCTGTGACTAGCCCAGTCCTAGTGACAGCGGGCACTCAGGGAGTGAATTAAAGCATGAAAGTGGAATTGTAGAGTGAACCAGCAGAAGGAAGCTGTTTCTCTGTCTCTCTCCCTGGGGGAGAGGTAGGAAGCTATTTAAATAAAAAACGAAGTTGATTTTGGTACATGAATTTTGTAATCCATAATTTTTTTCATAATCCTCATTGGTCTCATGGGTTCTGACAGCTGGTGTGCCCAGCAGGGTGTGGCTGCCAGAGACATCAGCTTACAGTAGCACAGCACTGCACCTCTGCTGCCTGCCTCCAGCTGTCTTGCCAACATCCCCCACCCCTGCACTGGGGCCAGCACGCCCAACCTGCACTGCAGCTCCTCCAAACGACAGGCCCCTTGGACCTCTCCACCTCTGCCCTGTCCTCCCTGCCCCAATGTATCTGCTTGTCTGAGAGGCAGAAGCACAGGAACCAGTCTTCTGATCCCTGGCTCATTCCCAAAGTGCTTGCCCCATCCGGGCCTAGACCAGGCCAAAGACAGGAGCCCAGAACACCCTCTGAGACGGGTCTCCCACAGGGGTGGGCAGGAAAGTACAGGGCCATGACCTGCTGCCTCCCAGAATGGGCATTAGCATCAAGCTGGAATCAGAAGCGGAGATGGGGACTTGACCCTAAGCATGCCAGTCTGGGCTAAGGGCATGCACCCGGCTTCTCAAGGGAGGACCAGGTGCCCGGGCTGCCCTTCTCCTGGCCCAGGCAGCTCCCTGTCGGCGCTAAGGGAATGCATGCAGCCCCAAGAAGCAAGTGACTGCATACACTTAGGCACCTGCTGCAGACACTCCACGACCAGGGCAGGACATTTGCTTCCACAACAGTGCTCCTTCCTAAAAGGAGGCAATGCTCTCGCTCATTTACAGCCTCCACAGGGAGTATGAGCAAGAAAGATCATCAACATGCACTTAGCAGGGATTAGGAAACGACCAATCAAACACTGCCTAAAATATTTAAAAGCCAATGCCCATTCAGATACAACTCTACAGCGCACTGCTTTTTTCCTTTCATGTTCCACAGCACACTTCTTTTCCTTTTATCCTGTGCTTTGGGCAAGTCGCTGCACTAAACACTCTCTCTCTCTCTCTCTCTCTCTCTCAAAGTTAGCATTTTCCCCTGGCCCGGCGTCTAGGTGGCATCCATAAGCTTTCTCATTTCTGCCACTCGCCTTGTACTGGAAGAAGCAGGAGTTTCCATACTAAGCTGAAATCTGGGAGCAGGCCTGGCTTGTACCTGGGCCCGAGGGGACAGCCACATCCATTAACAGTGGCATCAGCTGGACGCCCTCTCCCTGCCCCAAGAAGGGCGTAAGACCATTGAAATGTACTGGGGGGAGCGGGGCCAGGGCCCATCACCAAGCTCACAGCAGCTCCTTTCATCTTGCCTGGTCATTGATCACTTAAGGACAAGCCAATAAACAGCTCTGCACTCAACCATTTCCATCTGCAGGACGGAAATCGGCTATCAGGCCCTACAACAGACAAGAACTACTAAATCCAAAAGCTGCCCTTCAGAATGCATTTCTTTTCTTGGAGTATTTGTTCTTAACTGAAAGTTAACTAACAGATCATCCCAAACTGGGAGGTATTGCTGAGTTTGGAAGGAAACTAACACTATTTATTATCTACCGTAAAACTTAGGGAGCTTAACACTGCAACACCGACAGCTAAGTAAAGGGCAAGGACCTATGTCCCCTCCGAGGCCGGCGTGCAGTCACCAAGGAGATTGTGAATCATCATGTGTAGTGTGCATTCCTCCTTTTAAAAACAAAACCCCGTCAGATTAGGAGAGCATCTGACCTAGCAGTTAAACTGCAACCCACAGAGGCTGCTCAGCTCCGGGTCAGTGTGGATTCCAGCAGGCAGCAGGTGGTCCCTGTCACCCACGCGCAAGACCTCCATGTAGTTCCTGGCTCCTAGTCTCAGCCTGGCCCAAGCACAGCTGTTACCGGCATTTGCGGAGAATATCAGCGGGTAGGAGATCTGTCTCTCTTTCTCAAATAGAATAGCTAAACCGATTTTTAGAAACGAGTGAGCTTCTTTTTCAGCACAGGTGTATGGCATCACAAAGTCTCACACTGTTTCAGGTTGGGGAGCCTTCACACTGCGGCACTGAGCCCATCCTACATTGCAGCTCCAGTTCTGCAGCGTGCGGTTCAGAGGAAACGGAGGTGGGCAGAAAAGCAACACCAGCTGAAGCAAATCTCATCCGACTGCAGATGCCGTTTGTTTAGAACATGAACATGAAGCAAAACTTCAAGTTCACCTCATTTCAAGGGGGAGACATTACAAAATATGCAGGCAAAAGCTGCCGACTTGTTCCAGCACAGGGACAAGCGGAAGTGGGGGTGGGGCACCCACATTCTGGGGAGCACCTCCATCCGTGTGGAGCTCAGCGGCTCGCCTGATCCATTTCCGCCTTCTGGGAAGCCACCTCCACTGATACTGTTTTAATGAAGCCGATTTGGGCTTGAATCCAATATGCTCCCACACTCCTTCATTATGGAGAGGAGATGAGCATCGACAGTTAATTGATTACAGCTGATGCTGGTTATGAGCCCCCGTTTGGTTCTGAGCAGGATGGCACCACTCAGGAGAGCGGGATTTCATCTTCACATGCAACGACACTGCGGGAACTGACATCCGCTTTCCCAAGCCCGCGATGGAGCCAAGCCCACACAAGGAGTTTCCCAACAGCAGCAAGCACAGGGAAGGGAAGAAGGGAAGGAAAGGAAGAAGCAAGGGGAAGTTAAAAAAAGCCACAACCGAGAGTCAGGGAGTTGTTAACCAAGAGCCTATTCAGCAGAGCAAAGGTCTTCCTGCTTTCAATGCTAAACCAATGTCAGACTCTGACAGGAAAACACTACACGCCAACTTCCCACTCTGTCATGGTCGCGGGCTAGCATGCCTTTTCCAGGCCAAACACGATACAGATTCTCTGTCACAACAGGGGCAACGCAACGTTCACTGCTGCAAACAGCTCCTGACAATTGTACAAATGCAGCTGGAACTTCAAAGATCTTCCAGACACTCAAGCATTCCTGACAGAAGCATCAATCTTCTCAATTCCTTAAGAACAGGAAAGGAAGACGAGGTGTTGCAGGGCAGACTGAGAACACTGTGCTGGCCTTGGCAGCCAGCTACGATGGGCGCAGCAGGCTATGATGGGTGCAGCAGGGTACAGCGGGCTACGATGGGTGCAGCAGGGTGCAGCAGGCTCTGATGGGTGCAGCAGGCTCTGATGGGTGCAGTGGGCTATGATGGGCGCAGCGGGCTATGATGGGTGCAGCAGGTACAAGGTATTCCTTGGGAGGGCGGGCAGGTAACTCCCTGTCTTAGGAAGCTACCCCACACAGTGCACAGTGAGTGCCTGAAGGGGCTAGGCCCGAACCCCCACCGCTCACCAGCAAGGCCCACCAAAGCGCAAGCAGCTCGTGGGTGACCTCGGTTCAGGGTGAAACACCCCACAGCATTTACTGAGCCATGGTGTTTTTCAACAACACCAATTTCTATCAAGCTAATTTACAGCATAACATACAGATTCACTAGTACCGTGCCCCCAAATACTGAACAGACTCAACGCCTACCCTTCCCCAATGATAACGCCTTACCAGTTCATTTCAATTTATAAAAGAGTGGAGACAAACATCTCCTCAGGGCCAGGCATCAGTTCCAGACAGTTCTTTGGGCTTTGGCCTTGGGGGTCAGAGCCAAGTCAGAAAGGTCGCAAGGGGGCAGAGTGCATACTTCAGCCCAAACACAAATGCTGCCACACACCCTCACGACACACGAAACTCAAGGCCCCAACTTTCCCCACTGCCAGACTTGCTGCGACTCACTCTAATGCTCACCTGGTCCTCGGCCAAAACAAACATTTTACTGTAAAACTTAATAAATGGAACCAAAGGTAATACATCTGCTTTAAGATTCCATATTGTGTAAACTATTGATATTAACATAATTGAGTTTGTAAACAATCCGTCTGTGGATGCTAACCTTAGACATTGTATTGACCCAGAGTAACTGGTGGGGCTCATCTGCGGAACGAAGCATCATCGATGCCTGGAATTCATTACAAGTGTTACATGTTTAATTTCTCCTGCCCTACAGCTCCATTGTCTCGTAAAATTTTTCCTTTGATGTCCCCCACTAAAAGAATTAAAGGAATATTGTAATTGAAATGTCATCAATAATTCACAAGGCCCTCCTCCACAGCAATACATCTGATGAAATATTCATCGGGCCCCACAGACTGACAGTCTGCAGAGGAGCACTTGCCTGTAATTGGAACCGCGAGTCCTGATCTTGCTGTAGCTCAGACTTGCCAAGAAGGCAATTATCTGGATGGTCTTGCCCAATCCCATCTCGTCTCCCAGAATTCCTCCTGCCTGCTGGCAGTGCAATTCCCACAGCCACCGAACACCTGTCTGCTGGTACCTACGACAACAAACATCCACAAGAAAAGAGAACATGGCAAATGGTGGATGGTACAGACCGTAACACAAAGTGCTCATGAATTAGTCATGCGGCTGGTTCTCGTACCAGTTAGAGAACACGCCGGATGTGTGTTTTACATGAGGAGTGTATTTATAAGGTCATGCATTTTTGATCACCTGGGCATAAAATCACAAAAATTTTTTTTTCTTTACAGAATGTTAACACATTTCTAATTAAACTGACAGATGGGGCAATCAGGAACTATTTCAAGTCTTTTTCAATTCAACATTAGAGAAAGCTTGGAATACAAGTATAAACTTAGTCTCCTGCATTCATTCTCTTTCCGGGGGAAAAAAAATCTCCAATGCTTTAAGTATCTGAAATTCTATTAATTTTTCTATTCCCCCCAAAAAAAGAGAGAGAGGCAGACAGACAGCAATTTTTTTTTCTCCCCAACCTGAACAGTAGGATCAGTTACAGCTCACCCAGGAAGTCACTGTATCTTTTGACCAGAAAAACTCAACTTGACGTAAGTCTGAACAAGAGGCCTGCTCACAGAACGGGTACGTAACAGATGACTCTGTCACGTCACTGGCAAACACCAAGACAAACAGCTGCAAGTTTCAACAACACAAACTTTAAAATATTGTACAGCAGAAACTGACTCAGGGATCTCACCAGATCAGAGCTATTAAACTTTTAAGTAAGGATTACAAATCAAAGAGAAATAAAACATCCTTCCCCAAAATATAAGTTAGTTTCTTTTCTTCCCCCATGAAGGGCACTGAAAAAGGAAAAAAAAAAAAAAAGAGGAAGGGAAGCTGAATGGCAAAACGGAAAAGAAAACATTACATTTTTGAAGCAAAAGAAACAAGTAACATCATGGAATGGCGTGAAGATGCTCGGGTTAAAAACTGAGAGAAAACAAACAAAAACAGTTAAGTTTAAAAAACAAACTAAAAATACTTTTTTTCCCCAAAGAAAACATTAAAGCAAATGAGCTATCTACTTAAGAGAGAGATAATTTTGTTGTATTGCCCAAAGACTGACTCTGGCATGTCTCCCTGTGTAATCCTTTCAGTCTGCGCTGCCTTCACTTCCTCTCTCCTCGGCAGCCACGTCACGGGCACGTGCTCACCAGGACGCTGTGAACCAACTCTACAAGCTGCACTTGAGGAGGCCAGTCCCGGGGTGCAGCAGTTAAAGTCCCCGGCTGGACAAGCGCACCCAACACTGCAGTGCCTGGTTTGAGTCCCAGCTACAGCTGATGGCTCAAGGACTGGGGCCCCTGCCACCCATGTGGAACACCAGGATAGATTTCAAGTTTCCCAGTTTCCACCTGACTTAGGGCTGACTGTTGAGGACATCTGAGAAGTAAACCAGCAGGCGGAAGATCGTCTGCTATTCTGTCTCGCTCCTGTTCTGCTATACTGCCATTCAAATAAATAAAATATAAATAAGCTTTTAAAAAAGAAGTCTGACCAGGGCTGGTGCAATGGCTCAATCGACTAACCCTCCACCTACAAGCACCGGAATTCCCTACGGGCACTGGTTCATGACCCAGCTGCTCCACTTTCCTATCCAGCTCCCTGGTTGTGACCTGGGAAAGCAGCAGAGGAGGATGGTCCAAGTCTTTAGACCCATACACCTGCGTGGTAGATCCAGAAGAAGCTCCTGGCTTCAGATGAGCTCATCTCTAGCCGTTGTGGTCATCTGAGGAATGAGCCAACAGATGAAAGATCTTTCTGTCGATCTGCCTCTCCAGTGAAAGAAGTAGTCTGACTTTAGCTACTGCCATCATTACTTTTCATTTAAGAAAAACTCTGCAGAATTTGACTACTTATTAAGATTGGTGGGGCCAGAGTTGTGGCACAGCAAGTAAAGCCACTGCCTGCAATGCTGATATCCCATCTGGGTGCAGGCTTGAGTCCCAGCTTCTTTATGTCTGATCCAGCTCCCTGCTAATGCACCTGGGAAAGCAGTGAAGATGGCCCAAGTACATGAGCCCCTGCCACCCACGTGTGAGACTAGATTAAGTGCCTGGTTCCTGGTGTTGGCCTGGCTTAGTCCTGGTCACTATAGCCACCTGTGCAATGAACCAGCAGATGGTAGCTCTCGCCCTCTCACTGTAATTCTTCACCAAAAAATAAATAAACAAATAAATAAAAGGGGGGGCCGGAGGACCAGCATGCTAGCCAGGTGGCTAAATCCTTGCCTTGCATGGGCCAGTATTCCATATGGGCACCAGTTCTAATCTCAGCATTCCCGTTTCCCTTCCAGCTCCCTGCCTGTGGCCTGGGAAGGCAGTCGAGGACGGACCAAAGCCTTGGGACCCTGCACCCACGTGGGAGACCTGGAAGAAGTTCCTGGCTCCTGATTGGCTCAGCTTTGACCATCGCAGCCACTAGGGGAGTGAACCAACAGATGGAAGATCTTTGTTTCTCCTTTCTCTGTAAATCTTTCCAATAAAAATAAATAAATCTTCAAAAAAATTTTTTTTAACTTTAAAAACAGATTGGCTATTATGATATGCACACCTTGGAGAGGAGGACTAGAACTCAAAACACAACCAAGTCTCTAGGGATGTTAAACCATTTGATTTGGGAAGGACAAGTTCCACAGAACTGTGGCGCATCATCAGAGGACAATGGCTGCCACGTGGCTACCCGCCAGCTCTGGCTGCAGCCTCCCAGCCTGCCCACAAGGACAATGTCATCACCACATTATAGAATTAGGAAGCAAAGCCTCGGAAATGGGAAAGTCGTTTGCTAGCTGAAGTGAGCAAACAGGAAGTGCAATCCAGAACTGTGACTGCACAGAGGCTCCGTTCTGGAAATACCCCAGAGCAGCAGCTCTCAGCCAGGGGCAAGCTGGCTCTGGAGAACTTGCGGCAATGCCCAGAGGTATTTTTGCTGCAAGTGGGAAAAGGGTACCAGAGATCTGGTAGGCAGAGAGAAGATAGAGATGGTGCCCCAACCATATCCAGCCCCAGTCATCCGAAGCGCCAAGGCAGAGAGACCCCGACCCAGAAACACAGTTTCAGGCTCCTGAACTGGCTGCACTGAAATGACCTCAGCTTTTGAAAAGGCCCCATTCTAGATCTCCCTCCCCAAATGCCAATTCCAGATGGAGAGCCGCCCTGTAGGAGCAGCGCCTTCTAGTGGCCGTCCTGAGCCTCACAGCACCCCCTGACTGGGAGGAATCTGCACAGAAGAGTGGGGGTCCCAGGAGGCCGTCTGGGTCCTGTGACCCAACAGAGGCAGCGCCCCGGGTGTTGCCCCTTGTATTAATCTCACTTTCTGGGGCTTTTACACAGCACAGGATTCTGGGTTTACCAGAAGGGAATGAGTACTAAAAATATTTTTTAAACAAAAGTCATGGAAAAAACATCTGCTAAGCAACCTTGTGGGTCCTCAAAGAGAAGTAGGGGTATCGTACAAAGATGTCAAAGGATGGCTCTTTCCTTCCACCCCCAATACATTCAAAAACACCTGTCAGGGCCCAGCGTCCCACATCCTAGTGCCTGTGCAAGTCCTGGCTACTCTACTTCTAGGCCAGCTGCCTGCTAATATCCCTGGAAAGGCGACAGACAATGGGGCAAGTGCCTGGGCCCTGCACCCACGCGGGATGTCAGGATGCTGTTCCTGGCTCCTGGCTTTAGCTAGCCCAGAGCTGCCTGCTGTAGCCATCTGGGAGAATGAACCAGGACACAGCACATCACATGCTCCTGCAGGGGCCACAACCCTCCTCTTCTCACTAATATTAAGAAATGCAAGAAGGAAAGAAAGGAGGGAAGGATGCAAGGAGGGAGGAAGAAAAAGGAGAAGCCAAGTGAAGTGAGCACCAGGCACCCGGCTGGACTGCTGGGCTGGGAGTGCAGCGCCAGCCGTTGGGTTCCAGTCCTATCAACGACCTTGGCTGTATTCCCCTTACTGCTCTGACAGTAAACACTGAGAAACAAGCATACAATTCAGAGGAAACACGCTACAGAGCCAACTGGAACGACTCAGGAGAAAGTCAAAAAGAGTTTCCTAAACTGCAGTGCCAGTGCAGGAAGGGCAAGCCTCCGCCCTGGCACTCCCGGGAGACATTGCAGCCGGGCACCATCCTGCTGGCCAGAGACGGTGCTTACCAGCACGGCTGGGAATACGGGGCAAAGGCCCGCCGGCCGTCAGCCCGCTGAGACATCCCAGACAAATGCATTCGCTGGGCAAACTTTCAAACCCGAAATGTAAAAGTTAAACATTATCTCGCAGAAAATAGCACTTAAATGGGTAATTGTATCTTCTGAATCCCTAGTGTACAACTATCTGCCCTGTTAATTCAATTCCACAGAGTGCAGCAAACTCAGTCAAAATATAGCCACGGTTTAAAGTGAAGTTGGCACGCCGGGAACTCGCTCACGGAGGTTCTGCCGAGGCCCCTGCTCTTCACAGAGGGGGAAACGAAAGCAACAGAAGCTTTAGAATATTCATAAAACATTTAAGATCCTGTTTTGGTAAAAATAAAAATGTTGACAAAATACTTTCTGGGAATGTGCCATTAAGCCTAGTTAAAGGAAAAGAAAACATATTCATTGTAACTACTATGGGGTTAAAAGCCAGGAACACCGAACTCTATTGGTTATTAACTGCCAAATTCCTCTGCTAGAAAATGTCATGTTTAAACCAAAAAAACGCACCCCGAGCTGCCCTCCGGCATGTGCCAGCCCAGGCACACAGCACACTGGCACAAAGACCTGCCTCTGTCCACTCCATCTGGGTATCCCTTCTGTTGGTCCAACACTGACACTGTGCTGGCCTTTTCTTTATCAGCAATCACTTGAGAAATGAAAAGAGTTGCCAACAAATGTTGTCTTTCTTTACCTTTCCACAATTAATTTTCATTTGGGAGAAGCAACAAACCAAAAGCCACCTCTCCAGACTATCAATGTTTTCCTACATAAAGGACTAGTGAGGTTTGGACTTGAATTTCCTTGGTCTTTCCTCTGGTTGGTTACGGCAACTGAACCATGCCATGCCGTGCCACAGCTTCAGGCTGCAGCTCTTGGCTCGGAGGCATCAAACAGCCGGCCCCTCCTCTGCACCACACCCCTTGGAGAGAAAACACACAAACCGCACCGTCAGCTCTTGGGGCGGAAATAGAAAGGGCAGGCTATTCTGAAGCAGACAGCTTCGGGGCTACTAGACGGCAAACTTGCTACAAAAAGGACACAGAAAGACGTTATCTAAGAGTTTCATTTCCCAAAGGCATCTAGGAGGTCTGAGGAGTGCTGGTCGTAAACCCCAGGCGGGGTAAGAATGAAAACACTCCTGCGGGCTCACTCACAGCCCAGGACCCAGGCAGCACCCAGGGCCACCCCACGAGGGAAGGCGGAGCCAGCCTCAGGCACGACCGCCCCCTCCAGGTGCTGCTCTGGTCTCCTCTCTCAACACCCACATAAAACACAGAGGTATATCCGGTCAGCTCCAAGGGATCACACCCTCAGGTGCCATGCAAGACACTAAGAAAAGAAGTCCTACAGCTTAGATCCTGCTAGAAGGAAACAAAACACTGACGTCCACAACAGCTCTGGATTAGCCTGGCTGAGGAATGAGGAATTACTGAGCACAAAGCCAACAGCACGGATGGCTCTGAGCCACGTCGGTGGTGGTCTGCTGAGACCCGCTGCACCGACCCACAGCTTACAGATGGCCCACCACGCCCCTCAGTCAACGCGTGAGCATCTAGTTTTAATGTGCAGCATGTGGCCAAAACGCCATCTGATGGTGCCTCTAGCTGCCCTCGCTTTGGCAAGGACCTGCACCAGGGGCTCCTTGCTAACTACCATGAACCCCCATACAACAGGTTGGGAACAGACAGACGAGAGAGCCGGGACAGGGCACGCACTTGAACAGCTTCTTGAACAGAAAGCCCGGCACGCGGAAGCCCTCGTCAAACTCGGCGTCGCTCTCCTCGGAGTCGGCCTCGGCCTGCGCACGCTCCTTTCTGTCCCGCAGCCTCAGTTTGTTCCACCTCCTGCCAGGAAAGACAAAAATCACAGCTCAGTTCTCAGCGTCTCCAAGCTGATTGAAACAGAGAGTTCTAAATCACCCACAGGGAAAAATAATAATAATAATAATAAAACCAAACCCAAACAGGCGAGTCGGGATGGTGCCGGGAATGCCCACTGCCAGCGGTGCCCAGAGCGCTGCTATTCAAGGACGAGGAACGATGCTCCTTTCCTGCCTTGGCACTTGAAATCTTACCTCAATGATTACAGCTGCTCTAGAAACAGCTCCGTAAGGTTTCATTTCATCATCAAAAACCACCTGCTTCTCTCCTGCAGTCCCTGAGGGCAAACTCCTCTCCCTGAGACATGAACCGAGTCTACAGAAGACCCGGTGAGGGTCTCAGCAGAACAGAGCGCCTCCAAACGGCAACACCGCACAAGGAAAAATGGGTCCCAGCCCAAGACCTTCAACGGAAAGCAAGCGTTCAGGGAAGAGCTCAGTCAGATTCATTCAACTGGGAGGAGAACCAACAATATAAAAGTGCCGAGAGCTAACCACTCAGAAAACACAAGAGTTGTCCGAATAAGGACTGCGATTGCTTGTGTCCTGTGAAGGCTTATATTTCAGAGGCACAGCACCATGTTCAAGTGGCAGGAGAAATGTCAATGACCTGGGGAAAACAAGAAGAAACTTCACAAAATTCAACAGTTTTCAAGGACACGGACTCGCAGAATTGAAGGCAGGCTGTCCGCAGCCCGCACACGGCTGAGCCCGAGTCTGAAGCCGCAGCGGCAGCAGATTCAAGCAGTAGACAGGCAGCTGTCTTTTAACCCGCAAGTTCCCAGGAGGCGAAAGACAGCAGCAACATACCAGAAAACCAAGCCCGCTCATCTGCCTCTGACCGTGTGAGTGTACCTGACAGTGGAAGGTGAGGAGGGCACCGGTCACAGCAGGGCGGCTCTGTCCCCAAGCCAGCCCAGGCTCACAGTGGAGGGGCAGGGCCAGCCCACCCATCCAGGGCTGCTACCAACACGAAACCAACTCCCTCCCTCCCAAATAAAGTCTTACCTGGCCAAAACGACCACAAAGCACCCCCCCACCAGACACAGGCCTGGGACCCAGTGTCAATCCCGCACAGGCCAGTTCCCAGGTGAGCAGGTGGTTCGCTGTGGGCACTCAGACACCAGCAGTGGAACCTCGGGCACACGTGGCGATTCCTGCTGCTCGTTCTCTGAGATCTCTGACGGGACCATCTTTGCTATCTGAATTCATACAGCCAGAACCGAGAACCGAGCATGGGGACTGCAAAGGATCATCACATTTCCAGCAGGAAACCGGGAAGAAGCTCATCGGCTAGCGCGGCCACTGAGAAAGATTTTATTTCGCAATTTTTCAAAGACAGTTTGGCCCAAGAGAAACGCCGCCACCCAAAGAGGCTGACTTTTCCTAGTGTGGTGTGGCAAGGCCCTTGCGAGAGGGTCACAGGCTGCGCTCCATCCACGCGGCACCGTGTCCTTCTGTGGGATCCGCACAGCCTTGGGCAGCTCACCACCCTGCATCGGCAGGCTCCCTCCACCGCCCGCCCTGGCTCCTCAGACACACAGGAAACCACAGAAGCCACGCAGACAGGATGCCCTCCCAGCGCCTTCCCTCACACACAAAGAGGAAAAGCGGCCGGACGTGTTCAGTCCGCTAACAAACGACTGAGGGCGGTGGGCAAAAATCATTATTGCCTCTGCGTATTTGCATCATGGTGAAAATAAACCGCCCCAGGAGAATAGGACACACAAATTAAAGACAGCAAACGCCAGGGCTGAAACCACACACACTGGGGGCTCCCTCCAAGAGAGTCCCCTGCTGGGCTGCACGACTTCCCCGTGCGGCTAGGAGCTACCGCTAAGCAGCGCCCACTGAGGCGGGGCTCGCTGCAGGAACACAGCAGGTGCCGCAGAGGGTGGAAAGAGGCTCAAATGGCCTCCACACGGGGAGGCCAAGGCCTGGCCCACCTGGACACTGCCCAGGGCCTCGTGGGTGCTCCTGCTCAGGTGAAGGGGCAGGCCAGAGCTTGGCAGGCCGGGTGGTCTGCCTGGCCAGCAGGTGTGCTGGGATCTCTGGGCCCAACACACAAAGCTCAGCCAGCCCCCCATACCCGTCTCCCATTATGCACACACACACACCTGGGCATGGACTGGCTAGAATTGAGTCCCGCTGGCACTCGTGGACTCTGTAACCCCCACAGGGCCTATTTCTTGGGCTGGGGAAGAGATTCAGTGTGAGGCCCAGGGTAAAAACGGGTTTGCAGCACCACACCAGGCAACGCAGTGCTGCCCTCACCCAGACCCTCCCGATCACCGCTGTGCCTACTCACAGAGGAGGGAGCACCCCCCGTGTGTAGTTCGGTACCACAGCAGTGAGACGGTGTGCTGCCCAGGTACACCAAGCCCACCTGCACGGAGGCCAACAGAGTTCAGCAAACGGAGCCTTAGGGAACTCCTTGGACAGATGGACCCCAGGCGAGGAGACGCCTGCCCTGTAGACACAACCTTAACTTGAAAATGCCATCACATAGGGCCACCCCATGGTACAGCATGGCAAACCTCCTCCACCTGGGACCCCAGCATCCATTCTGGGTGCCAGTTCAAGTCCTGGCTGTTCCACTTCTGATCCAGTTCCCTGGTATTGGCTTCTGCACACATACGGGAGACATGGAAAGAGTTCCAGGCTCCTGGCTTCAGACTGGTGCACCCCTAGCCACTGCAGCCATTAGGGAAGTAGGCGAGCGGATGGAAAATGTCTCTAGCTCTGCCTCTCAAATAAATAAAAAATAAACCTAAAAAAAAAAAAAATGCTGTCACGCTATGGAACAGCAGACTGTCAGAAGTGTAGTGTCTCTCCTAGGACAGAATCACATTTGGAAACATTTAAAACTGGCGGGCGGGTTGGGGGACAGGCAGGGCCCTACGTGTGCGAAGTTCAGATCTGGGACTAAACGAGCTGAAATCTTAAACACCAGAAATGGTTCTGGAATGCTAAGATTCTTTTCTTTCCCACACAGACGAGTTAGCTGAGAAAAAGCAGAGGGGGCAGTAAATCAACCCATCTTCACCTCTTTCAGACGAGGAATCACTTCCCCACCTTCTCCATCCTCTCGTTTACAAGCACCATGCACGCGACAGTCACAGCTGCAGCCACATAAACGGAGCGGGCCTGGTGTTCCTGGCAGGCACTGCCTCCCCGAGCCCGCGCCGACTCCACGGGCAGCCGCCAGGAATAAGCATTAACTTGTCACTCCAACCAGAGGCAGGCGGGGAGAGCTCTCCCTGGCCGCCTGAGCCAGGGCAGCAGGCTCTGGGGTGGGGTGGGGGGCAGCCAGAGGCCACACTGTCCTGGCGTGAGCTGCCAGGTGCCATCGACGGGACCCTGAGACCCCACCTGAGAACGTGCCGCTGCTGTTACGTTTCCCCTAGAGCTGCCAGCATGCCGAGGAGGCTGCCAACACACAGCCCAGAAGCACAGCCAGCTGCCACAGTGACATCTCTGTGTGGTGCTGTCCCCAGGAGACACACCTCTGCACGCCTGGCCGGCCCCTGGCTCTGCCCTGTCTTCTGAGTGTCCCCTCCAGGCCTTGTGGCATCTGGGCATGGCTGGGTCTTCACCGCAGCACCCACCCATGAGCACTCATAAAATTCATATCTACTTCCACAGCACACACTAAAGCGCCCAGGTCAGGACAAACTGTCTTAGCGGCATTTACAGTCCCTGGGCCAGACAAGTGCCTGCCTCAAGCTAAACGAAGGACGGACGGAAGGAAGGAAGGAAAGAAGCACAAAACTTGGCCAGAAATGATGATGGCATAAAAGATCAAAAGATCTTCCCCAAGTGGGCTCCTGACACGCCCTGCTCCATCTCTGGGCCGGCACGACCCAGCTGCACTTTCTCCTACTGGTGGGCCTCGGCCACTACCCCAGCCCCGTCTGCTGATTAAACACGGTCAGGGGCACACAGAGGGAGTGACCCACAGCATGGCTGGGGTCATGTACAGCAGGCTAGGCTTCCGCCTGGCTGGGCAGCGACGACCCTGACCACGACCACGGTTACCTCGGCCCGATCTTGGCTTAGGTAACAAACGCAGCGGCTGCCAGCTTTGGCCATGTGTGCTGTGCACCGGGACCTGGTCTGTCCCAGCGGCTGCCTCCAGGCTGGAGCCCAGCAGCACATCCAGAGGTGAGGGCACTGTGGGCCAAGGCGCTCCTGGCCCTCAACTGGAAAGAGGCCATCTGACCTTCAGAGGACACCTTATACGCTGTGTGTTCATCTCCTGGTGTGCAGAGCCAGAAACTGGCGAGAGGCTTACAAGGACTGAATGGGGCAGCCAGTGTACAATACGCCTCGGAGAGCACAGACGTATCAGCTGCTGTTTTTAATGAAGAAGGTCAAATGGAGGCATCTCAGTTAACTACGGGTCTAAAGCAGAACAGATGTGAGTTCACCTCCAGTGCTGGGCACTCGGGAGTTAAGCTCAGCCCCCAAGAAACACTAGAGGTTGGGCTGTTAACATGGAGCACTCTGGGCCTGACATCCTAGCTACTAGGATGACAAGGGGTCTGGAAATCTGTGCCATCCACCTTAGACGGAGCCGTAAGGAGCTGCGGGGTGGTCCTGACCCATCTGTCCTGAGGACCAGGCAGCAGGCTGGGCCGGTCTGAGGGTCCCTGCACAGCTGTCTGGTGCCCCCTAGTGTGTGAAAGGAGAACTACCACCAAGGGGGCTCCAGGTCCAGGGAGTGATTTGGTTAGGCGCTCCTTTACCAACTGCACTGGGAACTATTTCCTGCCATCAGCTCCTCCTCGTGGTTCTCACAGGCCTCCCCAGCCTCTGACGGGCCGGGCCGGCTGCAAGCTCTGCTCGAGCCATCCTAGTGAACGAACTGGTGAACAACCAGAGGCCTGGTGTGGGAGAACCCACGCCCTGCCTGCGGGATCTCACCCACTTCTCCACCCAGCTGCTCTGACTCTGGGGCGTCTGAGTGTCTCGCCCCGCCATCACAGGATACTGGCTCGCTCAGTGGCCTTGGTTGGGTCTGAACAAGCCTCGTTTGAGGCTGCACATGAAAATGCATATTCAAATCTGAGTAAAAACTACTGCCAGTTGTTGAGGTACTCTGGGTGCAACGCACCACTTTAAGTATTGAGTTCAATCAATCCTTATAACCCAATTGGCAGATATATATATATATATATACACACACATATGTAAAGTTTAAGGAAGACATTGGGTCTGGTGCCATGGCATAGCAAGCTAAACTCCACCTGAGTCACTGTAGGTCACTACTTCCGGTCCCCGCTGTTCCACTTCCCATCCAGCTCCCTGTCTGTGGCCTGGGAAAGCGGCAGAGGACGGGCCAAGTGTTTGGGTCCCTGCACCCCGTGGGAGACCCAGAAGAAGCTCCCAGCGCCCGGCTTCAGACCAGCTCAGTTCCAGTGGTTGCAGTCATTTGGGGAGTGAAACAGTGGATGGAAGGCAAGATCTTTCTCTCTGTCTCTCCTTCTCTCCATAAATCTACCTTTCCAATAAAAATAAGTAAATCTTAAAAAACATAAAAACAACGGGGGGAGGTGCTAGAGAGTGGGGAAAAATGAAGACAGCCGCCAAGGGAGTTAGCAGCGGAGCCGCAAGCCCAGAGCTAAGCATCAGCTCTAACCAACACGGTCTCTCCACAGAACATCTCCGAGGGGCGGCCACGGCCTCGCGTGAAGATGCCTGCAGCAGTCCCAGCTCCGCTCCTGGTCCCACTTCTGCTAACGCACACCACTGTGAGGCACAGACACGCAGGCTCCTGGGAGACACAGATGGGGTCAGTCTGGCCCAGCCCTGCCCCTGCAGCCAGCTGCAGGAAGGAACTAGCGACTGCCAGGCGTTTGCGCTCTCTCACTCGAATCCTTGCTCCCTAAATTCCCCAGAGCCTCTATTCTCTGGGACTAGCTGAAGGGTCGCTAAGAATCACCTCTCCACTGTGCGAACACTGCCAGAGAACACACCCAAGCTTGAAACTGTGCACTGCTGGGCCTGGCGCAATAGCATAGTCCTTAAAGTCCTTGCCTTGAAAGCACCAGGATCCCATATGGGCGCCGGTTCTAATCCTGGCAGCTCCACTTCCTATCCAGCTCCCTGCCTGTGGCCCGGGAAAGCAGTCAAGGACGGCCCAAAGCCTTGGGACCCTGTACCCGCGTGGGGGACCCCGAAGAGGCTCCTGGCTTCAGATCGGCTCAGCTCCAGCCGTTGCAGCTGCTTGGGGAGTGAACCATGGGATGGAAGATCTTCCTCTCTGTCTCTCCTCCTCTCTGTATATCTGCCTTTCCAATAAAAATAAATAAATATTAAAAGAAAGAAAGAAACAAACAAACAGTGGCCTGGCATGGAACGCCGCCAGCACTCTGGTTTCAGGAGGGAAGGAACGCCCCCTCCTGCATAAGGAGGTGCCCCCCGTGGGGTCCGGGAACGTTTCAGAGCAACTGGTAAATCGACTCAGTGCTCCCTCCTGACTGCAGATAACCAGGCTGAGCAACCACACAGAAACCCACCGTGCCAACCCGCAGCAGGACATGGTCAACCTGGGGGGGGGGGAACCCAAGGGACAGACACCCTCCCGCAGAGCCTCAGGGAAGCCACTCTGGAAGTGCCAGAAACCCAAGGCTGCCCCCGCTGAGGGCCAGACCTCAGTCAAGTCCAGGAGTCCACGAGCAGTCGGTCTTTTAGTGTTTCGTACGGTCTGTGTCCCTGTGGCACCACTGGTTCCGTATTCCCCGCAGCGGGGAACCCCTTGCTGAGCCCATCTGATCTGCTACGCCGAGGTACTCGACCCTTGACTGCTTCTCTGCCTTTTTATGGTCTGTCTGGGTGGCCTTAATTGGCACAGCCGAGCCGAGGAAAGACCCTGGGTTAGGAGTGCAGACTTCGCCGAGTAAATGAAGACGGACGCCGACGTTCACGCACAAGGCTGGAGCGGGAGGTGTGTGCACGGCGCGGGGCTGCACTGGTCCCCACTGTGCCTCAGCATGGCACTGGTGGAAAGTCAATGCAGCGTGTGTGCGTGTGTGTGTGTGTGTGTGTGTGTGTGTGTGTGTGAACCACCGCCCAGGGAGTAACTTCCTTTCCTCTGTAAAGCAGATTCCCACAAGAAGGAACATCACCTTGCTCCCCAGGAAAGCAGGAGACTCCCAACCACGCACTGAGCTGTCTGGGCTAAATCTTGAAATGGCTCCTGAATTCCTTGAGATCAAGCTGTTTGGGCTTTACAACCAGGTGCCAGGTGCCAGCCAAGCAGGCTGAGCATGTGACCCGGCAGCACAGGGCAGGCGGCAGCAGCCCTGGCTCTTAGCCAAAAAGGGGGTGGGCACGAGGCAGGGGGCTGGGGGGAGGGAGGTTCTGGATGTCAGCTGGGACAGGTGCCCAGGCTAAACGGGCTGACCGAGCTGCCCCCTCGGACGGCTACCACGGGTGACCACTTCTCCCCCACGGCTCAGCCTCCTCTCTCCTACGGGATGTAAGGAACCAAGAGATGGCCTGATGGCTCATTGGGCTAATCCTCCCCTTGCAAGTGCTGGGATCCCATATGAACACCAGCTGCTCCACTTCCCATCCAGCTCCCTGCTTGTGGCCTGGGAAAACAGCAGAGGACAGCCTGTACCTGAGTGGGAGACCCAGAAGAGGCTCCTGGCTCCTAGTTTCAGATCAGCTCAGCTCTGGTCTTTGCAGCCATTTGGGGAGTGAACCAGCATATAGATCTTTTTCTCTTTCCTTCTGCCTGTAAATCTGCCTTTCTAATAAAAATAAATCTTAAAAAAAAGACTGCCTTTCTTAGGAAAAAAAAGCAACCAGTGTCCCGGCTGTCCCCCTCAGTCACAGCTGCCACCAAGCTCCTTCCTTCCAGACCCCACGTCTCACCGATCCTCCCCCTGGGGCTGGACTCCCACCCCAAGTCTACACAGCAAACCCCCAAACCAGGGTCCAGCTGGCCGGGCCTTGGAGCCCCACGTACAAGGAACAAGGTGACCACTACTGGCATTCAACTGATTTACACAATGAGCCTCATCCTTCCTAACTCAAAGTCGGGGAAAGGCACATAAAAAACATTTAGCAACAAAACATACTCAAAACCAATTACATCAGGGACACCGCTGTAGCACAGTGGCTGAGGTGTTCCATGTGGCCACTGGCTGGTGCCCCACCTGCCCCACTTCCTAGCCAGCACCCTAATGACCTGGGAGAGCAGAAGACGGTCCACGTGCTTGGGAGACCCGGAAGAAGTTCCTATTTCCTTGTTTCATCCTGGCCCAGTCCCGGCAGGTGCAGCCTTTTGGAAGATGAACCAAAGGATGGAGGGAAGACCTCTCTCTCCTGTCTCTCCCTCTCTAACTCTTTCAAATTAATCAATCAATCTTAAACAGAAGCATTACATCTAAAGATTCTGCAGGTTCAGATCACACTTCCTACCCCATCCTGCCTATTCTGCTCAGGCCTCCTGCACTGGCGCAGGCCGTCAGGGCGCTCCGGGTGCAGACAGCAGGTGCTGGCTCTTGGCACCACCTTGTGGTCACACCTGCTACTGCACCCTCCACAGCCCCCAGCCGGCCCCACCAGGAGGGAAGGCAGGTCCTCAGACTCAGGGGCTTCAGGGCCACGGTGGGCGGCAATCTCAAAGGCTCAACTCAGAGGGCAGCCTGCCAGAATTACAGCACCGTCAAGACATGCAACGCAGAGTCAAAGCCTGGAATGACAAGGGGGAAAGCAGAACAGGAAGCAGAGGGGCTGTTTAACCTAGTGGTTAGGGCTCTGTTTCCCCCCCCCAGCCAGCTCTGCTCCCACCTACAGCCTCCTACTAACCCTGACTCGGGAAGGCAGTGAGGACAGCCCAGGTACTCGGGTCCCTTCCACCCACACAGAAAACCTGGGTCAAGTTCCCAGCTTGAGCATGGCCCAGCCCCAGCCACTGAGGACGTGTGGGCAGTGAACCGGCAGATGGGAGCACTCTACTAACGAAAGTTAACTAATTAAAGTTTTTAAAAACCAGTTTTTCCCACCTTGGTTCTCGTATCTGCCTTCACAATGCAACCCAGGACATGGTGGGCACCGCCAGCTCAGTCAGTTCCAGGCTGGCAGCCGGGCAGACGAGCTGCTGGGGCCTGCCCGAGCCTGCGACTGTGCCCCTGAGCCAGGGCAGGCAGGGCTGGGATCGGCCACGCTGACGAAGGCTGGGCTGGGAGACAGCAGGCTGGCAGTGAGAGGGAGGGCAGCCCCTCATGGACCCAGTCCACACCCGCAGCCTGACCCAGGCAGTGTGCGACCATCAGCGGGGGACGGGGGCAGCGAGAGCCCTCTTCTGCTGACGGTCAGCGGGCATCCCACCTGCTTGCCTCTCTGCTGACCCAACCATTGTGCCGATGTCCAGGCATGCCCCGTGGCCTTGCCAACAACGAGGGACCATTGGGCAGAGTCCCCACCTGCAGCACCAGCCCTGCCTGGTGAGAGCCCCGCAGGCCTGGTTACATCCTGCCCGTGCCCACCAGATGCCCAGTGTGCCACAGGCCCTGGCACACACCCACGTGAGCCTACAGCGGCGTCCCGGCTCGAGAAGGCGCCCGGCAGCGGGAGCCTGGAGTGCACACCAGGAGCTGCCCTTGTACTTCAAGGGTGGAGACGAGTGACAACAGCAGGGGGGTCAGTGTGTGAAGTTCTGAGTCAGCCTAGCCTGGGCACACAGCCCAAGAGCTGCTCCCAGAGTCTGCTTTCTGTTTCACGCATGACACAGCCCTAACTGATACCTGGGTGACCAGCAGTCCTCCTGGTCTACTGGCCGGTGCCGTGGACTGGTGGGATGGGCCACTATCTGCAGCATCACCACCTCGGACCCGGCTGCTCCAATTCCGAGCCAGCCTCCTGCTGCCCCTGGGCCTGGGAAGACAGCACAAGATGGCCCACGTGCCTGGAGACTGGGCTGGAGCTCCTGGCTCCCGGCTGCAGCCCGGGCCAGCCCTGGACGGGGAGATCACGGACACAGTGACCCAGCAGGTGAGCTCAGTTCTCTCCAACTGCCATTCAAATAAAAAAGCAGGTCTCATGCTGCCTAGGGGGGAGACCACCACACATCCCCCAATCTACAGAGCATCTACGGAGACGCAACGCAAACATATCAATGCGGGTGTCTGCGGCTTAATAGCCTTAATAACCGGAGCTATAAAATTTTAAGAGCTATCGTATTTTGGTGGCAATTAGAGTTATTGGCATTTCAGAAATTCATCTGAGGTTTTACTGTAACTTTTGCAAAACACTGGCTTACGATATGGCTTTGGAGATAATAAATTGCTTACAATCGTAACATTATTAAGTTACTGCCACGAAATTAAACTCAACCCGTATTTAAAATTCAATCAAAATAAACTGTTCTTGATCAAAACAATGATATGCTTAAAACATATTTAATATCGACCCAAGTTAATGGGAAGAATATAGATTGCTGAGTTAGTACTTTTGTTAATTCTGCATGGTGTTGAAGACACAGCCTGCTCCCTGCCTTGATGAAAGGCTGATCCTCCACCTGCAAAGCCAGCATCCCACACAGGCACCAGGTCTAGTCCTGGCTGCTCCACGCCAAGCCAGCTCCCTGCTAATGGCTGGACAAGCAGCAGAAGACAGCCCAAGTGCTTGAGACCCTGCATCCACATGGAAGACCCAGAAGTTCCTGGCTTCAAACCAATGATCCACCCCCCATGATTCACAATGGCCGGTGCTGCACGGATCCGAAGCCAGGAGCCAAGAGCTTCTTCTGAGTCTCCCATGCAGGTGCAGGGTCTCAAGGCTCTGGGCCGTCCCCATCTGCTTTCCCAGGCCACAAGCAGGGAGCTGGATGGGAAGTGGGGCTACCAAGATTAGAACCAGCGCCCATATGGGATCCCAGTGTGTGGAAGGCAAGGACTTTAGCCACTAGGCCACTGCGCCAGGGCCAAAATAAATAAATTTTTAAAATATAGATCGAGCAACGTTTCTCATGTAACCTAGAGCTACAATGAGAAACTACCCAGAGAAGCCACAGCTGTGCAGGACTGCACAACGCATAACAATGAGCGCCAACAGCTCTAAAGACCCGGAAGGATGTCCCAGCTCCACGGAAACCTATTTATTAATCTGCTGATCTGAGAAGTCCAGAGGAGCACACTCTCATCTCCCAGCCCAGACGGCCGCAGTGCAGGGCCCCCCCCGGGCTCACACACGCCACAGGCCCGCAGTGCAGGGCCCCCCAGGGCTCACACACGCCACAGGCCCGCAGTGCAGGGCCCCCCCAGGGCTCACACACGCCACAGGCCCGCAGTGCAGGACCCCCCCAAGGCTCACACACGCCACAGGCCCGCAATGCAGGGCTCCCCCTGGGCTCACACACGCCACAGGCCCGCAGTGCAGGGCCCCCCCCAGGGCTCACACACGCCACAGGCCCGCAGTGCAGGCCCCCCCCAGGGCTCACACACGCCACAGGCCCGCAGTGCAGGGCCCCCCCCGGGCTCACACACGCCACAGGCCCGCAGTGCAGGGCCCCCCCCGGGCTCACACACGCCACAGGCCCGCAGTGCAGGCCCCTCCCTCAGGGTTCCCACATGCCACATGCCCACAGCGCAGGGCCCACCCAAGGCTCCTGCACACCATACGCCCGCCATGCAGGGCCCACCCAGTGCTCCCACACAGTGCCAGGAGTCACTCCCACTGCCTGCCAGGGTCTGCCACAGCAGGAAGCTGGAGTCAGGAGCCGGAGCTGGAACTCCAACTCCAGGTACTCTCAAGTAGGGAGGGACACAGTTTTTTTTTCCCCTTTCTCTGTGTACGTACATATATTATATATTACATATACGCTATATAAGGCAGAGTTACAAATGGGCGGGGGGAGAGACAGAGATCTTGCATCCACTGGCCCACTCCCCAGGGTGGGGTGAATTCGCAGCCAGCAGCCTGGGACCCTATATCTGGATCTCCCACGTGGGTGCAGGGGCCCAGCACAGGCCACACCCTCCACCACTTTCCCAGGCACATCAGCAGAGCTGGCTCAGAAGCAGAGCAGTGGGACTCCCTGCAGCTCCCAAGAAATGCCAGCCCCACGCCGGCACCAGAGCCTCCAGGATGACCGCTCACCCTCCAGAGCATATTCTGGAAGAACGCCACCGCCATCTACTATAAAGAGGACTCGGGGTGCGTGCGGCAGTCTGGACACAGTGAAGGGCAGTTCTACCTAACCAAAGAAACAGCATCGGGGCGGCCTTCACTCACACAGCCCACCAGGGCTCCCCACACTTGGACGAAAGGCCAAACTGCTGAGGGCCAGGCAAGAGCCACGCACTCCGGATATGCAAGCCACAGACGGCCTTTCCCTCCAACTGGGCGGCCGTGTGAGGACACACGAGGGTGCCCAGAGCTGCCGGGATGGTGAGGACAGGCCGGCGGGGCTATGTACGGACAAACAGCACCAACCTTAGCATGCCTGCCTCCTCCCGCCCGCCATGCAGCACCTACCGAGAAAGCCCAGGGGACAAAGGCCAAGGCCATCTGCAGCGTGGAAGACAATGAGGCAGAGGGAAGTGCGCCAGGCATGGCAGTTGTGCCCGGGCACAGTGTGAGGCTCGGCTATGTACGTTCGTGTCTTCTCAGGGTCAGGACGTGGAAAGCCAGCCCGCTCCTTCAGCAGCCAAAGTGAGCTGTTACCACTTTCTTTTGCAGGAAAGTCCTCTGTAATTATCCTGCTCCCAGTGTAGCCACCACAGCCAGCTCAAGCTCACCCTCGGCCCGGCTCTAGCCCCAGCCCTGCTGTCACCTATGACTTGCATCCCTGTCTGAAGACAAAGACCCAGACAGGGAGGGGGAACCTTTCTTTTGCCAAGGGCCACCTGCACATTTAGAATATCATTCTTTAAAATCAACTGCCAGACTACCCTGCTACAGACCTGGAAGTTTCTGAGTTCCACCTGCAGCTGCCTTGGGGCCAAAAGACTCGGCAGCCAGATATGTGCCTCCTGGCCATCCCCCCTAGAAACACCAGTGCTTGCGGGTACACAGCAGGGGCTCCCGGCTGCTACACCACTCTGTGTTCCTGAAACCACCGCCTGAGTCAGAGGCAGCACCAAGTCCACTTGTTCCCCAGCCCCCGGGGCTCACCTTAACCGCTGCCGGTAGTAATTTTCGTCGCCGTCGTCACGGCACCTCGCCACCTTGCGTCCTCTCCCTGGGCCGGCTGCTGGGGCATCCACATCCTCCTCGGAGCTGGGGAAGAAGTCCTCGTCCACCTGCTGGGCTGCGGCTTTCTTCTGCCGCCTCCGGCCCTGGGGCGGGGGCTTCAGCTCATAGTCAGTGCCATCTCCAGACAGGTCCACCCCTGCCGCCTCCTCGTCCTCCTCGTCCTCCTCCTCCTCCTCGGTGGGGAAGTACTCGGACTCCTCTCCTTCTGAGTGGCCGGCTGTTCGGGGCTGCCCCTCGGGCTCCAGCGGCTTCCTCCGCGGGCGCGGCACCACCTTGCCCTGGAACTGCGCGGCCCGCTTCTGCAGCTTTCTCATGTGCTTCTGCAGGCGCCTGTCGGCCTTGGACAGCGTCTGGCTCCCCGGCTTGGGCTTCCCTTCGCTGGCCGCCGGGCCCGTGGCCGCAGTCACGGGGGTCGGGGCCTGCCGGGCTGCCCGTTTGCCCCGTGCTCGCTTCCTCCTCTCAAAGGACAGCTTGGCTTGCTCAGCCAGGTACTTCTCAAAGCCTGATGCCTCGTCGAGCATGAGCTTCCGGGGCTGCTTCTCCGGCTTCGGCTGGATCTGGGTGCCAAACGGCGTCATCTGGCCGGTGCGGATGAGCTCCTCCCAGGCGCTCTCCTGCGCAGGCATGAGCATGCTGCCCAGGCTGGACGGCCCTGGCTCTGAGAGAGAAAAGAACCAGCACTCAGCCCCACAGGTGGCTTCACGCAGCCCACGCACACAGCAGCCACCTGCAGTGGCCTCAAAGCAAGTCATGTGTGGTCTGTACACTAAGCTGTCTTACACATGCGGAACACAGTTCATTCCTGCATTGATCGGGTCAAGTTTCACACACTCCCGTTCACATGGCTGACTTGCTGGTGACTCTCCCGGGAAGCAGCACACCTAAACAAACCTAGGCCTCCACAGACAGACTCGGGCCCACGAGCATTAGTTATCAATGAGGCTGGCTGGGTTTCCGTGCCGCCTGAGTGCTGGAACCAGGATTCTGGTGGGCTAAGATCCCAGAGATACACCCCCCGACAAACAGACCCAGGGACCGACAGGTGCCTACAGAAAGAGCACATGTGTGCCCGACCCAGAGGAGAGGGCGCTGCTCAGGACAGCCTTGTCCCACCCTGGCATGCCCGAGATGGACACCGCACTCTGGTGTCTGGCTAAGGCACAATGCTGGGAGATAGCAGATACGGCTCAAGCAGCTGGGACCCTGACACACGCAGGAGAGGCACACCTGGACTGACACCCTGGCAAGCCCAGGCCACTGCATGCAATGTGGGGAGTGAACCAGCATACAGAAGCTCTTTCTCAAATAAAATAAATGTAAAAAGCTGTTAGCTGTGCCCTGTCCAAAACAGAAGTCACCAGTCACTCGTGGCTACTGAAATCCAACTAAGACCGCAGTTCCACCACAGCCTTTGCTGGGCAGACAGGGGCCTCTCTCACCATCGGCCTGTCTGCTGGACAGCACTGTGGTGGATGACAGCTGTGGGACAGGCCACGACAAGCAAACACAGCAGCAGAACCCAGGCACCACCAACCCAGAACACCGAAGACCTCAGGCTGCACAGGAAGGAATCCCCAGTTCTCAAGCCTATGTCCACATGCCTTGCAGGCCAGTGAGACCAGTCCTGGCCCGCACAAACTTGTGCCATAATAAAAGTCCTTGTAGAGGCCAAGTATAGAGCTCAGGTCCACTGCGGTGCAAAGGGGCATGTCTGCCGGCATCCGGTCACTGGCTGCCTGGCCCAGGCTCCACCTGGCCAAGTCCTAGTGCTCTGTAGGAGGGAATGGAAACAGCCACGCTTCCAGCTCCATGTGCCACTGCTCAGCACTGCACCTGGGGAGTCCCGCTTATTGCAGAACGTCACGGCAGTGTGTCAGTTAAGCACGTGATGGCAAAGTACCATGCAGCTCTCCCATCAAGGAACACTGTTAATGAGCATCCATGGGGTGTCTGGGCTCTGGACACGGGCACCGATGCTGCTGTTAACCTCCCTGGCCTTTGCAAACGTGTGGGCGATTCTGCAGTGTGCTACGCTTTAGCATACACCACCCATCAACTCCCTGAGCTCAAGTTCCACCCACAGGGTTCAGGAGGCTTCCCCATCCCCCACCCCCTTTGAGCTGTGCTACCACTTGCACTGCCCACTGACTGACAGCACTGCTGAATGCGGGTCACATGGGACCCACCCTGGGGAACAGGTCCAAGCCATCCCTCCTGGAAATGGCCTCTTGCCAGCAGGAGCAGGCTGGTGACTACACAGGCAAGCAGCCAGAAGGGCCAGCCACCAGCAGGGCAAGCCTGGCCCCTTGGCACTCCCACTCTGTCAAGCAGCAGCGCGGAGCGTGTCACAGGAGCCCCGGGGTGTGGTGGCCTCGCCGGGGCATTCGCAGCCACCTGCAGCACCGTGGTGAGCCCACAGCAACTTCCGCCGTGTCATCACAGGCTGGCGTGCTTTCCGCTGCAGCAACACGGCATGGCTGATGAGGCCTTTCACCAGGTTTACTGACCTGGACAGCCTCTTTGGTGTAGAAAATGTTCAAGCCTTTTACCCCTCTTTCTTAGTCTGCCTGCTTCAAAAAATAAAACAGAAAAGAAAAGCAAAAATGACTTCCAGGAGGTCTTAATGTTCCAGACCCAAGCCCTTCTTGCTTCACACAAGTGCAGTCAGCCCCTCAGTACTCCTGGGCCCCACACATGAGAAGGTTCTGCCAGCTGCAGACCCTAGGAACTATGGGACAAACTGCTCCTGTCTGCAACAGGTGAACAGGCACTGCCACCACTTACGTCACGGTTACACTGTATCGGGTACTGTGTGGAGACCATGGGAAGGCTGGGAGGACGCACACAGCTTCTGTGTGAACACCCTGCTTCGCTGCTGACTTGGGATGTGAGTCAGAGCAGCTCCCCTCAGACACCCAGGTGGGCAGTGCTGCAAACGCGCCCCGCTCTGCTGCCTGCCCCTTCACTGCCTGGGCAAACACAAGGCCTCCATGTAAACACAGTGTACTCGGCACACCCTTCCCTGCACAGTGTCCGCCCTGCCATGCGCACTCAGCTCCCTGGGAGTGCATTTCCGCATAAAGGAGCCGGGTCAAGACTTACCACTTCCTCAGAACACGTGCTTCCCCACGCGTGGCCTGCCTCTTCCATCATCATTCAGGGGACCACATGCAGGTGCCTCTGTTGGCCAGACCCTCTGTAAGGACCATCCACCTACTTACCCGTCCCCATGCCAATAGCACACCATCTAATTGTGACAGATTTACAACAGGTCTCCAGCTCGAGTTCTCCTTTGTGACTGCCTTGGCTACTCTTGGCCCAGCGCCTCCCGATACCAACCCCGAAATCTGTCCTAGGGTTGCACGGACACTACAACTGGACAAGTCTTCACAGCAGTGCAGCTCCAACCCGCGGCCCTTGCCTGAGACGACACAGATGTTTATCTCCAGGTCATTCTGAGCATGTAGAAAATGCTGCTGAAAACTCCGTGCTTCCTCAGGGTGGAGCTCCAGGTGTTTGGTTTTATCGTAGCTTGCATCTTTATTAATTTTTGTTGTTCTTGGCATAAGGAAACATGGCAGATGTTCGACATACGTCACACTCAATGACCTTGCTAAGTACACATGCAATTCCAACAGACGGTTCACTGAGTCTTCGGGATTCTGTACATAAACAATCACGTGTTCTATGGATAATGAGGATTTTCTTTCTTCTTTTTTGTCCTGTGCTTTCACTTTCTGCCCAGTACAACAGCGAACGAGCAAGAGAAGAAGGGGCATGCCAGTTTCCTCCCAGATCACGGTCAACACGGAAGTCCCACCCTGTCTGAAACCGGTCACCACCCGCCTCCTCCCAGGAAGAAACTGCCCACTGATCCTCACGCCTGCGTTACAGACTGGATCGTCACGGCAAGGCCAGGGTGTGGGAGGGAAGCACGGGGGCAGACGTGGAGGGCCAACACACACACACACACACACACACAGACGCCTGGTGCACGGGTTCAAGCCCAGGTCCAGAGCTGGCAACATGGCCCTGGGTCCCCACAGGCATCCTGCTGTGCCGCCTTCCCAGCAGGGGCAGGAAGGACAAGCAGTAGGAGACCCAGTGCCTCTGGGGCAACTGGTGCCTAGATAACGCGGAGCAGGAGCCAGAGTTGAACAAAAGGGCAAGGCAGAGTTCTGCAGTGTCACAGCCGCCTGATCTGCAGGGAGTGGATGACATGTAGGGAGAAGGGAAACAAGACTATGACTCGGCAAGATATCCTGAAAACTCTCAGCACTTACGATAAGGGAGAAAACGTGGCAAACGTAACCGGTGCGAGGACTGAACAAGAGAGACTTCAGCCTCTGGTTCACTCCCCAGATGCCCCCAACAGCCAGGGCTGTGCCACGCCAAGTCAGGAGCCAAGTACTCCATCCGGCTTTCCCCTGTGAGGAGCAGGGAACTACATGCTTGCGCCATCACCTGCTTGCTTCCAGGCCCATCAGCAGGCAGCTGGACCGAGAAGCAGAGCAGCCTGCACCCTGTGCGATGGCCTAACCAGTTCACCGCGATGCCTTCCCTGAGACTGGACTAAAAAGGCACATCTTTCTAATAGTCTTCTATTACTTCAATTAATTTTTCATAATAATCTTTTTGTCTCATTGAATAAGTTTCTGGAGCTAGAGGCAAGCATTTTCTTGAAGGGCTAAAACGCTAAGAAGTCTCAATATTTATTAGAAGTAGTAAGTGATCAGCAGTAATTTCGCTCTCTCCACACACACCCACATACACACCCACATGCACACCCACACATACCCACATACACGCCCACATGCACACCCACATACACACCCACACACACCCACATACCACAGAGAGTTCCAGAGCTCACACAGTTCCCCAGAAAGGTTCTCCAAAGGATAACCATTTCAGACAGGAATATCAGTGAAGACACTGCCCTGGTATAACTTAAGTGAAGACATAACGTCTAAAACAATGGACAGAGGCTTGGAAAGCCTGCCCAACACACTCCTTAAAAGCAAGCCAGGGCCAAGTCCATGAACGTCGAGGGGCAAGGCTGGGCTTCCAAGATGGGACACAATCAAGGTGCTGGCGGCCTCTACCACATCAGCTGCCTAGGAGCGTGTCTCATCCCCCCGCCGCCCCCTCGAGCAGCTGGAATGGTAAGTGTGCCCCTGCAGCCTCCTGCACACGGGGCTCCAGCCTGCACTCTGCAACCACATCCCTAGTCTGCAGCTGCAGACACCGAGCACAGCTCCCTGAACCCTGTCCTCACATGAAGGCAAAGCAAACCCAGGCCCAGGGCTGACCCCCCACTCTGCCTCACCTGCATCTTCCTCCTCCTCCAGCCTGGTGTGATCCAGCTCAACTCTGACCTCGGCGCCTCCTAGGATGGCCTGCAGGCGCTTTTGTTTGGCCGTGATCTTCTTCAGTTGTTGCTCCTGAAGCAGTAAAGCCAAACACAGAACAGTGTGAGGCAGTGCCTCGTTAAGCACCCGAAGACAGCGACACACGATCCAGAAACACCAATCAAAGGCCAAAGACATGTCACACAGGCACCCCCACATCGCTGCCACAGGGAGAGCCTGCCTGAGCGCCTGCAGCAAGCCAGGCCCCAGGCAGTTCCCTACCCCACCCCCACAGAAGCCATCCCGGGCCCCAAGTCCTGAAGAACAGGTACTCGACACGGACACATTGCGTGCACCACTCAGCTTCAGCGGCCAGTGTACCAGGTCAGCGGGCTGCGACAGACGATACAAAGGCTCATGCTGAGCAGCGGGAAAGTCAGCCCGGTGACAACCTGTCATGCGCGCGCAGTCCTTTATGGCATTTTGCCAAAGTACAAAACTTTAAAAAAGGATCGATACGATGGTTCAACAGGCTAATCCTCTGCCTTGCAGCATCAGCATCCCATATGGGTGACACTTCTAATCCCAGCTGCTCCACTTCTTCTTTTTAACATTTATTTATTTATTTTAATTGGAAAGGCAGATTTACAGAGAGGAAAGACAGGAAGACCTTCTGTCTTCTGGTTCACTCCCCAAATGGCCACAACGGCCAGAGCTGAGTCCATCCAAAGCTACAGCCAAGAGCTTCCTCTGGGTCTCCCATGTAGGTGCAGGGTCCCAGGGCTCTGGGCCATCCTCCACTGCCTTCCCAGGCCACAAGCAGGGAGCCGGCTGGGAAGTGGAGCAGCTAGGACACAAACTGGTGCACATATGGGATCGGCGTTTGGAGGTAGAAGATTAGTCAATCCTTGCACTGGGCCCCTGCTCCACTTCTGATCCAGCTCCCTGTTGACACACCGAGGCAAGCAGTGGAGGATGGTCCAAGCCCTTGGGCTCCAGCACCCACATGTGAGAACTGAATGAAGTTCCCGACTCTCAGCTTTTCATGAGCTAGGCTCTGGCCGTTGCGGCCACCTGAGGAAGGAGTGAATCAGCTGATAGAAGATCTTTCTCTCTGTCTCTCCTCTTTCTTTAAATCTTTCAAACAATAATAAACAAATCTTTAAAAAAAATAACGCTTTAAAAGAAAACCAGATTCTGCGTCCTCAACATCGTCCACCCCACACTGCTCTCTGCTCTTTTCCTGGACCCAACAGAACGGGATCTGTGACCGTCGCCAGGCCTGGTCTGTCTTTTCAAGATCAAGAACAGTCCAACACCAAAGATGGAGATGGGTGGGGGACGTGGAGATGCCAGAGGCAGCACTACTGAGCACAGAAGGAGCCCAGGTTCAAGCCCTGGCTGCTCCACTTCCATTCTACTTCCAGCTCATGTGCCTGGGAAGGCCTGTGGCAGACGTGAGCCACACGGATGACCCAAATGGAGTTCCTGGCTTCTGGCTTCAGCTTCTGAGCCCGACCACTACAGGGTTTAGAGTGAACCAACAGATGGAAGATTCTCTCTCCTACACAAAAACAAAGAAAGTTCACTGCAGGGCACTGAGGAGACCCCGACTACCTCAAGGGACCGTGAGCCTTGGGCTGCTCTTCCAGAGGCAGGAGGAGGAGACAGGGTGGGGAGGGAACAGCACAGCGGGTGGAGTGTGAGGGGAGGACCACCGGGACCACCCACGCACATGTCCCAAGCTGAGCTCACCTCCCAGGCGCAAGTGCTCCCTTCTGCGCACAACAACCCACTCCCTGTCAGCATGAGGACAAGTGGCCATCAGTACAGGTGGCCGAGCTGAGACCAGCAAAGTCAGCCCTCCCTGCCCGCAATGCATTTCCACAGCATGCAAAAAGCCCAAGATACCTTCTAAACCTCACACAGCTATGTATAAACTCCTTAAAAAAAAAAAGTCCGCAATTTCAAAAAACCAAGTTCCTAAATAAAAGGTCTTCCCCACCCTAAAGTTCTCCTACCACAAGCTGGGGAACCAGGCGTGGCTGGCACTGAACGTTAACACCCAGGGCAAGAGCAGAAGAGAACCAGGAGGAGGGCCCACCGAGGTGACCAAGTGGGAGGCCAGCACGCTACACAGCAACCAAAGCTAGGGAAGGCAAGCAGTGCCAGGGGGGAGGCAAGGCACACAGCAGGGAGCAGGTGAGCCAAGCCACGCGGGACCTCAGCCCAAGCAGCTGTGGGTGCCCGCACACTCACAGCTGTCAGCCAGGCGCGAGAGCACACACAGCTACACACAGCTCTGCCTGGCTTTTCAAGATTTATTTATTTGAAAGCCAGAGTGCTAGAGAGTCAGTCAGGCAGATCTTTCATCTGCTGGTTCATGCCTCAGTGGCCACAATGACCAGAGCTTGGTCCAGGCTCAAGCCAGGTGGCCCAGCTCCACCCGGGTCCCCCATTTGGGCAGCACGGACCCAGGTACTCCCGCCGTCTTCTGCTGCCTTCCCAGGCACATGAGCAGGAAACTGGACAAGGAGCAGAGCAGACGGGCATCGAACTCCGATACGGGATGCTGGCATGGCAAGCAGCCAACTAAAGCACTGTGCCACGACACTAGCCCCACAAGTGGATTCTAAGAATACCGAAGGACATGGGGTAAAAAGCACCAGCCGAAAGCCAAAATGTACAACAGACATAATGTACAACTTAAATATTCTCCACTATAATTACAAATACTTGCTTCTCATCTCACAAGTAATCTTCAGAACTCTTTCTAAAACAGGAACTGGGCCTACCTGATGACTTTTTCAAAGATGCAACATTCAGTGCATTATTTTGAATCACCTTATTATACTTCTGTCGCTTGACAGAATCTAGTTTCCTGCTGATGTCTTTGTTGGTGGCAGCTTGAGGGCTAAGCTGTTCGATAATTTTATTGATTTGCCTTAGGGATGTTGTGCAGGACCTGAAAAAAAAAAAAAAAACAAGACAAATGGTCTGTTTTCCACTCTGGCAACACTGTTACTACACAACCCGAAGAGATAAGTGATTTAAATACCACAATCCTTTTCCCCTTTATTAACTAAATGATCAAAGACAGACTGGAAACACTGCCCAGCTCACAAAGGGAACACGCAGGCTCCAAAGGCACCCCCGGGGGTGCTCTTTCCCTCTCTGATTTAGATCGGCTCACCCCAGGCATGAGCTGATTCACTCATTCCACAAGCCTTCAGCACCTTCTTACCTGAGACGCTGTGCTCCGGTAACCTGTGCTAAGCTTTCCTCTCATCTCAAAGCCCCAGTAAGGCAGCCTCTCAAAGCTCCGAAAAGTCCTGAACATCCTTGCGCATTTTCTTATCAAACTCAACCATGCATGACAAGTGTGGTCTATCTCACAACTGAAAGATTTGTTTACATTAAACTTTGCAGTATCACACCCCCCCACCACCAACAACACAACTTTAAATGACTCCGAAAGCAGACACCATGGAATTGCAGCTGCCAATCTCTGCACACCTGTGGATTTGCTGTTTGGCTCCTTCGTGCATTTCAGGATAAGCAATGGAAGTTACCAGCCGTCTAAGGCTCCACCTGCCACACCACTAGCCTCCCTCTGCCTGCTCTCTGCCACCTCCGTACACTGAAGGCACAAGGCCAAGACCTAACGTAAAAACTGTGTTAGGACCAGGAGCTGAAGTCATCGTCACTTGGGTCAAACTACCACTCGGCAAGAACATCTGCCCCTCCAGAGGACGAAAGAACAACACGCCAGGGAACTGTGTACAGAACATGCCGCCCCTGAGTCACCACAGTCACTGGCACCACAGCCACCTCAGCTGGGCAGCCACCTGCTTTCGCCTCTCCTCCCCAGGGCAGACTGGCAATGGCCAGGGCGCACGGTGGCTCTCCTGGGAGACACAGAGGAGGTCTCCACAGGAATTCATCTCTCTTTACACAATCAAGAGTGGGGCAGAAAGGAAGCACAGGAAGCTCCTTCTCAATGTTTCCAGAAACATAGAGCTGAACAGCTGAACTAGCAAGGCACTCAACACAGTCTGGGAACAGCACGGCTGAAGGCATGCATGGCGGAGAGCTTGCTCCCGGGATGACTGCAGAACCCCTGGCTGCAGGCGTGCTGGACCGAGGCTGCTCCGGGCTCCGGGAACAGCCTCTCTTCAGGGGACCCACATGCAACAGGCTGTGTGAGCTGCCCTGGGACCCCAACTGCTGAGCCCAGGGCTGCTGTGAGACAGGAAGGCAGAATGGGGCTGGGATGTGGAAGTGGGAGGCACTGGTCTCGATTTCCGGGCTCTCAGAGTTTCCCGGTAAGTCTCCCCATCGTGCCTGAACACAAACAGAAGCCAGCAGATGGGCAGCACTCACGCGAGGTCATCCAGGACGGAGCCGTACTCCTTCTCCGCATCGGCGAGCTGGGCCGCGTGGCTGGCCTTGTGGATGGCGCTGTCCACCTGTTGCAGCACGCCTTGCTCCAGCACATGCTGGTCGTAGACGTCCACCCCCAGGCCCTGCAGCTCCAGGGCCTGCGCGCTGGGCTCCACCGCCTGGATCTGATGTCTGTCGATGTGCAGCAGGGCCGGCCCTCTCCGTGCGGTGCTCGGCACGCTCCCCTCGGCAGAGGTGGAGGGGCCCTCTCTGGAGGAGCAGGAGGGCAGGCGTCCCTCCACACCCAAGTCCACCTCCGTCTCCCCGCTGTCCTTCTCCCGCACTGCTGCTCCTCCATCCTTCTGGACGTGGTCATTCTGTAGACAGTCCCGCTCCGGGGTCGGACTTGAGTGGGCGAGTCCCCCGTCTGACATCCCGTACAGACTCCCTGCAAGGCAAGATCACAACCATCACGAAAAGTCCTTTGGTTAAACAGAAGTGATGGCTCCCTGGTTCGGATACGCTCACGTTAAAGCACAATGAGTCTCGAAAGATCACGTGTAACTTTCCAATTGACATGAATTCAAGTTCCCAAGCATGCATTTCTTAAAAAGACACAAAGTACGCATACTCTTGGGTTCTGAGAATAAAGAAGATAAAAATGAGTCAAACGAAGAATGGGAGACATAGTTTCATCAACAAAGGGCATTAGGGCAACTGGCTCAGTCATGTCAAAAACCTGCATAGCGACCATGTGCCAACCCCACGAGAGCCCACACCTCGTGGTTGTCATCTTCCCAGTCGGCATCCTTCTGGTGGACTGCAATGTACTCAGTCGGCATGGGAAGGAGAACACTTGCACTTGAAGCCAAACCTAAAAACCTCTAAGCTGAACCATCTATGCAGCGAACGGGAGCCCTGAACCAACCCAACCTCAGACAGGGGCTGCCCAGCACCCCACGTTGCACGGAAGCACGGTCCAGACAGCAGCATGGAGAAGAACAGTATCGCGGCTCTCGAGGGCTGTCAAGAAGGGAAAGCTCAAGGCTGTCAGGGGCACCAGGACGAGGACCCTCCCTCCCCTGCTGACTGGGGAAAACCTGCAGCCAGCAATTCCACCCACAAGTACTTCCTGTGGTCATGCTAAAGGAAAAAACACTACAAAGCGAGAATGCATTCACGCTCGTGTTGTAAGCAGCACGTACCCGGATCTCTGCAGGACACACACACACAGACCTGCACAGAGCCACGAGAACCGTGCAAGGGCGAGGGGCGACAGAAGGGAGCAGGGAGCGCCCACCTTATTCCATGTGCCCGCAAACTGTGTAAAGGACAGGCTGTCCCATAATTGTCTATATAACCTATAACCACAGCATCTAGCAAATGCATTCATAAGCGTGATGACAGCCAAGAGACAGCCTTGCTCTGTATTTCACTGTGAATAAACACGGGTTTCTTTCAGAGCTGGAACTTGATTTCCATGGAAGGACCACAAGTGCTGTCCGTCATGGCATTTCTCAGTGAACAATCCTGGCTGCCAAGCTCTGGGTGCAGAGGGGACACGGACTGAGCACCAGTAAGCCCGGGGGGTCCACCCTCTTCTGCCGAACGTGATTGAGCAGCAGGGACAAGGACCAGGTGCTGTGTGAGCACAGAGTGGGGGCGCTGGGGAGCCCAGCAAACAGCACCACGCAAGAGCTGTGCTGTGCATCTGGCCCTGGCCGACACATAGGGGCTGCCCAGCACCCCACGCTGCACGGAAGCATGGTCCAGAGAGCAGCCTGGGGACGAACAAGTCCAGTCTGGCCATCTCCATCGCCAGTGAACTTGGCTGCCAAACAGCCTCAGGAAAGGAAGCAGGGAGGGGCGGCAGAGAGCTGCAGGTGCTGTGTGCAGCGGTGCGCTGCAGAAAGCAAATGTGAGCTTGGGGGAGGGACCCGCTGCAGAGTCAGCAGCTGGGACAGGGCCCAGGGACCACTGCGCAAGGGTCGGAGGGGCCTTCTGATGGGTTTCAGGACAAAATCTTCAGCTCACTGCTGACGTTTCCAGCTCTGAGCCTGTATACTAACTGAATCCAGCAATCCTGTTCCCACAGTTCTTAACTGTATTTAAGTAAAAAAAAAAAAAAAAAGTTAATCCAACCCAAATGATGAAGTCATAGTATTGATGTTCAAACACAAGGGGTTAAAAAAAAAATAGGGAAAACTGAGGGAGAAAGAGGGAAAAGTGAAAAAGGATGTTGTAGCTCAGGGCCCTGCACTATATAGCCTAGTGACTAAATCCGCGTCTTGTATGTGCCGAGATCCCATGTGGGTGCCGGTCTGTGTCCTGGCTGTTCCACTTCCCATCCAGCTCCCTGCTCGTGCCCTGGAAAAGCAGTGGAGAACGGCCCAAAAGCCCTGGGGCCCTGCGCCCAGAAGTGGGAGGCCAGGAGGGGTACTCCTGGCTTCAGATGGGCAACAGCTCCAGCTGCTGCGACCACAGAAAGGCTGCTGCAAGTTCAGGTAAGGACGTCAGGTTATCAGTCTAAGAAGCTCCAGGGAAGCAGTCATTCCGGGAGGGCTGAGCCCTTCACGCGCCTGAACATGCAGCCGTGCACAGAGGAGGCTGAGGAGGACCACGGAGGAAACGGCCCACCAGGGAGGAAGTGTAGCCTGCCGCGTGGTAGTGGGCAACCCCGGGAAAAGTATGGGACACAGGTCCTGCTGAAGAGGAAAAGGGGGCTGAGGAGCAACTGTGCCACGTCCAGGAGGCAGGAGCTGGGCAAGCTGGCCTCCCAAAGCCGCCGAGTGCCACTACCATCCGGAGCCAGACAACCTCTTCCCTCAGTGATATGCTGAAGTGGGAGAACAGAAGTTGGGGTTAAGGATGCTGAAGAGAGGAACAGTTCAGGAACTCACTCAGGGTCCAAGCTGGACATTCAAACATCCAGAAGTCAAAAAGGCAAAAGGGGACCAAAAATGGGGCAAAGAGGTGGGGACGCCGCTACTCTCAGCCTCTGGCCAGAAACCAAGTCTCTGGGTCGAGCTGGCCGTGGGAAGGCTCTCAGGGGAAAGTCCACCTAGAATCTCAGAAGGGAAAGTGCCCAAGCAACAAGGAGCGCTCATTACACCTGGCCACCTACCAGAATGTACCAGCTTAACTAGTTCCTGTCCCCCACAAAGCCTCCTGCGGAACCAGGGCCTTTTTGTTTGCTTAATAACTGTAGATATCAGGCCCGGCGCGGTGGCCTGGTGGCTAAAGTCCTTGCCTTGAACGCACCGGGATCCCATATGGGCACCGGTTCTAATCCCAGCAGCTCCACTTCCCATCCAGCTCCCTGCTTGTGGCCTGGGAAAGCAGTGGAGGACGGCCCAACGTTTTGGGACCCTGCACACACATGGGAGACACGGAAGAGGTTCCTGGTTCCTGGCTTCGGATCAGCGCAGCACCGGCCATTGTAGTCACTTGGAGAGTGAATCATCGGACGGAGAATCTTCCTCTCTGTCTCTCCTCCTCTCCGTGTATCTGACTTTGTAATAAAAATAAATAAATCTTAAAAAAAAAAAAAAAACACCATAGATGTCAATGCACAGAGCGGTGGGGCAGCGGTGAGCGCTCACAGGCCCGAGCCTGGGGACAGGCCAGCTAGCACCTGCAGGTGCCACCAGCTTGTACAGCCCTGGGGCCCGGGGCCTGAGGGTGTTGTGGAGAAAAACGAAAGACAGTGAGAAATGCTGAGTTTAAAATGCCCGCGACAACCCTATTCACTGTGCCAGATCTTAATGCATCACGAGGCGGAGTCAGCGGGGAGGGGGCGAAGAGGGGGTGCCTCTCCCTGCAATGCTGGGAATGAGAGGAGGGGGAGAGAGGGGTTGCGAGCTGCCACCTGGTTAATGGGGTCAGGGAAGGAGTGGCTGGAAAGCCCTAATTATGCACTTGCTTCCTGATGCCCTGTAGGGCAACGTGGTCAGCCCAAGGCAGGGGTGCGGCCAGCCTAACTCAATGGGGCCAGTGGAATGGGGAACCCCTTTTCCTACTGACCGCTGGCAACGAGGAGACCCAGAAGTGGGGGGCGAGCTGGCACCTCCTGGGGAACCCCTTTCCTACTGCCTGCTGGCAATGAGGGCACCCAGGAGTGGGGGGCGAGCTGGCACCTGGTTAATGGGGTCAGGGAAGGAGGTGATGCCAGAAGCTGGGGAACCCCTTTCCTACTGCCTGCTGGCAATGAGGGCACCCAGGAGTGGGGGGCGAGCTGGCACCTGCTTAATGGGGTCAGGGAAAGAAGTGATGCCAGAAGCTGGGGAACCCCTTTTCCTACTGACCGCTGGCAATGAGGGCACCCAGGAGTAGGGGGAGAGCTGGCACCTGCTTAATGAGGTCAGGGACGGAAGTGATGCCATGGTGAGCCCGGGGCGGCGGTGCGGCCGGCCTGACCCAGCGTCGGGCACGTCCTGCCTTGCCGAGCGACCCCCGCGACCGAGCCAGCGTTCCCCGACATCAGCCCCCTAGCCCACAGGGGGGCGCGCGCCGCCGCGTCACTTCCGGGCGCGCCGCCGGCCTCAGCAGCGGCCCCCGGCCTCGCAGCGCCATTTTCGGACCCCAGCCGGACGTTCAGCCCGGTGGCCGCTCACTCACCCACAGGCCGGCCGCGCGGCTGACCACTCCGGAAGCCGCCACGCACGCCCCGCTCGCCGGCAAGCCGGCGCGCCGCAACCCGCTTCTTAGAACAACCGGCCCCGGCAGGCGCATGCGTGCTGGGCGCGCCCCAGCCCCGCCCCCAGAGCTGCGCGAGGCCGACGGCGCATGCGCAGCGTGCCCGGGGCGTGTAGCAGCGCGGGCGAGGTCATGTGACACGTGGACACGTGGGACGACAGGGCCGTGACCCCCGACCTTCGGCCTGCTTTGGTCATCCAGCATGAAAACGTGGCGCTTTATAAAAGTGGAATGTTAGTCCTTTGGCCTGTTATCGAAGAGACTGTGCCTAAGGCAATTGGTACGTGGTTTAAAAAATAAAGATGGATCCAGCATAATAGCCTAGAGGCTAAAGTCCTCGCCTTGCACGCACCAACCTCCCATATGGGCGCCGGTTCTAATCCTGGCAGCTCCACTCCCCATCCAGCTCCCTGCTTGTGGCCTGGGAAAGCAGTCGAGGACGGCCCAGAGCCTTGAGACCCTGCATCGGCATGGGAGACCTGGAAGAGACTCCTGGCTCCTGGCTTCGGATCAGTGCAGCACCAGCCGTGTGGTCACTTGGGGAGTGAATCATCAGCTGAAGATCTTCCTGTCTGCCTCAACTCTGTGTATCTGACTTTGCAACAAAAATAAATCTTTTAAAAAGATATATGTAACGGTTTTGACTAGGAAGTAGAGACGTACACTGCATTGCATCTTCACATCTGGGTGGTATTCTCCATCACACAGTTACTTACATCTCTGTCAGTGAAAAGCCACAAAACAAAAACATGAACAACAGGAAGAAAAATGGGAAATTTACAACAACATGAAGTTGAAGTATTGAATGACCACTGTGTCACTGAAGAAATGAAAAAAAAAAGTCAAAAATCTTAAAGCAAAGAATGCTATTGTATGACCTATGATTCAGTGAAAAAAAAATAAGAAAAAATTTTTGAAGGAATGAAAAATAAAAATAAAAATATAAAAACCCAGGAGATGGAGCAAAAAACAGTATTGAAAAGGCTGTTGATATTTTTCATGAAGATTGCTTTATGTCAGAAAAAAATATATGTTTGTCCTTTTGGGATTGTCTTATTTCACTGAGCATGATGGTCTCTCGTTGGGACCATTTGGTTGCAAATGGTAGAATTTCATTCTTGTTCATGGCTGAGTAGTATTCCACGGAGTAGATGTACCACAGTTTCTTTACCCACTCCTCTTGTAGCAGCATCTGGGTCGTTCCCTTGGCTTTGCTATTGTAGACTGTGCTGCTGTAAACGTAGGCTGGCAGATCGCTTTCTCATCTGCAGACTTCATGTCATCTGATATATTCCCAGAAGTGGGATAGCTGGGTCATGCAGCGGGTCAATTTTCAGTTCTCTTGGCAGTCTTGAACTGACTGGCATGGCGTTTGTACTAGCCTGAATTCTCGCCAGCAGTGGGTACCTTCTCCTCCCATTCACACCAGCAGGTGTTGTTAGTGGAGTTCTGAATGTAGGTTAGTCTCATTGGAATTAAGTGTGGTGTTGTTTGTTTGTTTTTTGTTTTTAGGTGTGGTTTTCAGGTTTTCATTTGTATTTCCCTGATAGCCAGGGAACCTGAGCATTTTTTCATATGTCTATTGGCCATTTGAATTTACTATGGTTTTTTTTTTTTCTCTTCTTAAGGATTTATTTGTTTTTATTAGAAAGACAGATTGATTCTTTCCCAAGCAGCCTCAATGGCTGGAGCTGAACCAATCTAAAGCCAGGAGCCTGGATCCTCTTCCAGATCTCCCACGCAGTGCAAGGTCCCAAGGCTTTGGGCTGCCCTCAACTGCTTTCGCAGGCCACAAGCAGGGAGCTGGATGGGAAGTGAAACATCTAGGATAGGGCCCAGCACGATAGCATAGTGGTTAAAATCCTTGCCTTACACGCCCGGGATCCCATATGGGCGCCAGTTCTAATCCCAGCAGCTTCACTTCCCATCCAGCTCCCTGCTTGTGACCTGGGAAAGCAGTGGAGGATGGCCCAAAGCCTTGGGACCCTGCACCTCTGTGGGAAACCAGGAAGAGGCTTCTGACTCCTGGCTTCAGATCAGCTCAGGTTCAGCCATTGTGGCTGCTTGGGGAGTGAACCATCGAATGGAAGATTTTCCTTTCTGTTTCTCCTCCTCTCTGTACATCAGCCATTCCAATAAAAAATAAATAAATAAATCTTTTTAAAAGAAAAAAGAAACATCTGGGATATGAACCAGGGTCCATATAGGATCCTGGTGTATGCAAAACAAGGATTTAGCCGCTAGGTACTGCACCAGGCCCACACCAGCGAATGTGAAAGTGAGAAAGTGAGAAAATGGCCAGAGCTGAGTTGATCTGAAGCGAGGAGCCAGGAGCTTCGTCCAGTTTCCCACGCAGGTGCGGGTCCCAAGGCTTAAGTGACTCTGCCTCCTGCCACCCACACAGGAGCCCTGGATGCTCCTGCCTTCAGCCTGTGTTCTCCCTGGCCAATGCAGCCATCTGGGGAGCGAACCAATGGTTTGAAAATTTCTCTGTCCCGGTAACACTTTCAGATAAAATAAAATGAATCATTATAAAAAAAAAAAATCATCTCCGAGACCATCCTAGACCGGCCAGCCAGAGCTGAACCTTTAGTTTAGCCAGAAATTCCTAGCTGACTCAAACTTGTGTGGCTAACAAATATTGGTCATTATTGAGGCGTGTTTGGGAAGTTCCTGTTCAGCGGCAAGCAACAGCTAGCTGATCAGTGACACGGAAAGCTGTCAAGGCCAGGGTCAAGACCAAGCATGTGAAAGACAGCCAGATACTTTCATTCTAGGCCCAGGGTTCAGGAGAAGACCTACCATTGACACACAGGTATTGGGCGGGGTGGGGGGAGGTGTTTCTGGGAAGTCCCCATGCTGTCACACGTGCAGGTGTAGACTTGCAGGTCTCCAAAGATGTCACCGACCTCAGGCAAAGGAGATGCAGCAACAAGCCAGCAAACAGAGAGCCTCTCTCTGCTGTTCCTACTCACAGCGAGCGGTCCACGCGTGGGCACACACACCAGACCATCAAATGGACAAGGAAGAGGAGGAGAGAGAGGACCTGGGGCAGAGAGCACAGGCCACGTGGCCGTCCCCCCATCTCCCAGGCAGGGATCGCGTCACCCAGGGAAGCTGGAGGTTGGCCTGGGAGGGCCAAGAACTTTCACGCCATGTCAGAGCACCGGACAGACTTAGCAGGTGGGATCTAGGTTAGCATCTGGGGGAGGGGAGTCCTGGTTTTCTGTCCTCCCTACTTTTCTGGAAAAGATCTAAAAAGGTGAAATTGGTGGTAGTGGTTCTGGAAAGGGGAGAGGAGTCACATTTGTGCATTACCAGATTCAGGCTGCTGGGTTTGGTCTGTTACAATCTCTGCTTCAAGTTTTCCCCTCTTGCACGTGCCTGGTGGTCACCCAGTAGCGGGATAAAGGTTTGAGTCCTGGCTCATGTCCCACCCTTCAAGTTGTCAGTCTGCTGATAGCCAATGAGTCCTCCATAGTTTAACTCAAACTCCAGAATTTAAAAAAATATATGTTTATTTATTTAAAAAAGAGGGAGGCATCTTCCTTCCACTGGGTCAGTCTTTATGTAGCTACAACAGTCAGGGTTAGCCCAGTCATTCAGACCTTGCATCCAGATTTCTCATGTGGGTAGCAGGGGCCCAAGCACATGGGCCATCTTCTGCTGCCCTCCCATGCACATTAGCAGGAAGCTGGATTGGAAGTGGGGCAGCCAAGACTTGAACCAGCATTCTTATATGGTACTCCAGCAACCCATATGTTGGCTTAACCCACAATGCCACAATGCCCCCCTCCGAGTTCCAGCATGTATTTAAGCTTTCTCATATCCACCCCTCAGGCTGTCTGGAGACTTCCTGGCTGCCTGTTCAGTACTTTACAGAACAATCCAGACTGGTAACTAACTGGTGCCATGTCCTTGTCGCTCACTAATTGAGGACCTTCGTCTCTTGGCCCTCTGGGGACCCAGAGTGATGTGTGTGGTCTCATGTCCAGCCCTGTTCCCTCTCCCATGACTTCAGATAAAGAAATGCAGTCACAGGCCCAGCATGATGACTCAATTGGCTAATCCTCCCCTTACAAGCACCAGGATCCCATATGGATACCAGTTGATACCCCAGCTGCTCCACTTCCCATCCAGCTCCCTGCTTGTGACCTGGGAAATCAGAGGAGGACGGCCCAAAGCCTTGGGACCCTGCACCCACGTGGGAGACCTGGAAGAAGCTCCTGACTCCTGGCTTCAGATTGGCCCAGCACTGGCCATTGTGAATACTTGGGGATTGAATCAGCAGATGGAACATTTTTCTCTGTTTCTCCTTCTCTCTGTAAAGCTGCCTTTCTAATAAAAATAAATATTTTTTTAAAGGAAAGAAATATCATCATTGCATGCACTAGTCCTTGGCGCCCCTGAGCTCAGTGTCCCACAGTTGCACACAGCAGCCAGGTTCCAAACCGTTGCCTCCTTCTACCCGGCAGGAAATCCTGCCCACTGCCCCCACCTCGCTTCTGTGAGGGTCACGCTTAAAGACACCCACCAACCCCCTCGCAGCCCTTTGCAAGATGAGTGTGCTGTGTGCTGCCAGGCTGTTAATCAGTTTGTGGCAGCACAAATAAAATCAGAGCGTCTAATTAAAACTAATGAACAAGCGAGCGGAGACCAGTCCGGCCGCCTGGCTCTCCAAGGCTCCAAGCCGCAGATAATGAAAGTGTCACCCCGCGAGTGATGCGTTTCAGCAGAAGTGTGAGGGCAGCAGAAACGCGTGCACGCCCGGAGCTCCCGCTCCACCCGGGCACAATTTGCAAGTTCCCGGAGCCCAGTGTGGGTGCTCCTGGTGCTTCTGATTAACGACTCCCGCAGGAAGTCGGCCAGTTCTCTGGGCAGTCCCTCAGGCTGGGGTTCTTCTGCGAGGAGGAAGGGTGCGTTTTCTTCTTAAGGTTTTGGCGAAGCCCGGGCCGGAGGAAGTCGTCAACCAGGGCTCTACTGCCGCATCATCCCATGGCAGAAGGCCAAAGAACGAGAGAGACCAAACTGGTTTTGCACAAACCCACTCCATCCATGAAAGTAGGGCCCTAGTGACCTAAACACCGCAAAAGGTCCCACTTGCAGGCTATTAGTGTGGCATAGTGGGTTAAGCCATCCCCTGCAACGCCAGCACCCAATATGGCTTCTGGTTCATTTCCCGGCTTCTCCATTTCCACTTCAGCTCCCTGTTAATGCGCATATGAAAGCAGCAGAAGACGGTCTAAGTCCTTGGGCCCCTACATCCATGTGGGGGACCCAGAAGAATCTCCTGGCTCCTGGCTTCCACCAAACATAGCATTGGCCACTGTTGTGGCCATTTGGGGAGTGAAGCAATGAATGGCAGAGCTTTTTTCCCTCTCTCTCCCTCCACCTCTCTGTAACTTTCAAGTAAATAAAATATAAATCCTTGGGCCCAGCATGGTAGCCTAGCCATTAAAGTCCTCACCTTGAGCACCCAAGATTCCCTACGGGCGTTGGTTCTAATCCCACCACCCCAATTCCCATCCAGCTCCCTGCCTGTGACCTGGGAAAGCAGTGGAGGGCGACCCAAAGCTTTGGCACCCTGCGCCCACGTGGGAGACCCAGAGGAGGCTCCGGGCTCCTAGGTTCGGTTTGGTTCAGCTCTGTCCATTGGCAATTTGGGGAGTGAATCAGTGGATGGAAGATCTTCCTCTCTGACTCTCCTCCTCTCTGTATATCTGACTTTCCAATAAAAATAAATAAATCTTTAAAAATACACACACACACACACACATCGTTTAACATAAATAATGACTACTGTGTGGCCAGTGTTGTGGCATAGTGGTGTAAAGCACTGGCATCCTATGTGGGCACCATTTCATGTCCCAGCTGCTGTAGATCAGAAAAACGCCCATGAAGCCGGGCCCAGCACATACCCCATGTAAGAGCAAGGCACGCTGTACAGTGTGGATCTCTTCTCTCTGTGATCATGGAGGATCATGGTGCTGCTGACGCGCCATCCTGGAGAGGCCCTGACCACATGCCACCAGATCAAAATGTAAACTAGGAAGTAGGGGAGCCATTGAGTGCACTCTGCCCTCTCACCGTGGGCCAGTGGAGAGACTCAACGCCAAGCATGCCTGTTTGTGCAACTCTCAGGACCGGGGCTGGCACAGAGCTGTGCGCCAGTGGCGGCTGTTAGAATCGTTGGTGTTGGTGCTAAACAGCGATTCCTAGGCTCCTGCAGAGCACCGCAATGGGAACTTCCAAGGTGAACTGGACACCGGCCTCCCTCGCAGCGTCCTGGGGACCTGGTGCCCGCCGAGAGGAGGTCTCCAGAATCCAGATCCAGGGAGCACATATCCGACTCCACGTCTCCTGGGGAAGTGCTCCCTCTGCCACCTCCCTTCGATGGCCCCGATCATGCCAGCCTGGCCTGCCTTGCTCAGCAGACTAACGGCTACTGTGTTGCGTGGGTAACACATTGTTCCAAAGTGAGGCTCGGGGCTGGCACTGGGTCACGGCAGGTTAAGCCAACACCTGCACTCCCAGCACACGAGCGTGGATTTGTGTGCCAGATGCCGTGCTTTCCAGGCTCCTGGCCTTGGGGAATCAGCAAGTGGAAGCCCTCTCTCTCCTCCTCCCTGTCATTCTGCCTCTCAAATAACTAAATCAGTTTTATGATTTATGCCACCCAGGACCTGTGGCATTTTCCTGACAGCGATGTGTTCCACATAGGAGAAACACAGAAGTGACACCGGCAGGGGTAGGGGGCGACAGTGCAGAACTCAGCAAATGGTCCTGGACACCAGGCCCAGCTCGACAGAAGAGTGTTCCCTGACAATGAACATCACAGGCTCACAGCTTCTGTCCCCAAATTGAAGTTCCTCATCACGGATGACAGCTGGGGGGTCGGGGCCCGAGTGGTACACGCCGACTCCTGACGGATACAGGCCTCGAGCAAGATCACTGGGCTCAGCAAGTTTCCGAAGCAGATGCAATTTGGAAGTTCCCCGCAGGTCTCACGAATGCAAGCTAGAGCCTTTGGCACAGATGATCGGAAATGAAAGCCAAAGTTTCATCAAAGCCAAGGTGTAGGAGCAACATATTGGTCCCTTGGCGTCATTTGAAGAAAATTAATGTGTGGGGAGGGAGGGGGGCAAAGAGACGGGGAGCGTGCGGTATGCAGCACGCCCTGGAGATTTGCCCGCGGTTTTATTCCTGCTATAGCAGAAATGAACACTCCCAGCAACCCTTCCGGGAGACGCAAGACATGTGCTTAAGTGAGATTAATCAGCCCAGCCCGTGTCCACCTAATGAGTCATCTTTGACATGACAAAGAACACGAGCTGTTGGCCCGGCAGTTCTGCGCCCGGGCGCATGAAGCAACTCTGGGGCTGCCCAGGTGTTCCGCTGTGGGCTGCCCCTGAGCCTGCGAGGTTCAACCACAGCTGTGTGCTGGGTGACACTGACCACACCCCCACCCCCGATGTCTCTCGAGAGGCCTGGGGGCGGGGAAAGCAGAGAGGAACTCCTGTGCTCTTGCCCCTCAAGAACCCTCCTTTCTAGCCCAACAATGTTCCCGTGGGCCACCGCTCCGAGGCCCTTTCCCATCATGCTGTCATCAAATCCCCTCGCCATTCTTGATTGTTGATAACTCTCCCCACTCTACAGATGAACACACTGAGGTCCCAAGGTACACAGTAGGCACTGGGCGAAGTTGAGCTGGCAAATTCGGGGCTCCGGCTTATGCCCCCCACCCCCGGGCAGACTTACAAGGGACAAGGCCTGTGGAAATTCAGGGGCTTGGAAGCCATGTATGTGTTGGGGCAGCTTCCTTCTGCCCACCATGTCATCCATTTTTTTTAAAAAAAAAAAGATTGATTTATGTTTATTGGAAAGTCAGATACACAGAGAGCAGGAGAAACAGAGAGGAAGATCTTCCGTCCACTCCTCAAATGGCCACAATTGCCAGAGCTGAGCTGATCCTAAGCCAGGAGTCAGGAGCTTCTTCTGGGTCTCCCACGCGAGTGCAGGGGCCCAAGGCTTTGGGCCATCCTCACTGCTTTGCCAGACCACAAGCAGGGAGCTGGACAGGAAGCAGGGCCAATGTGACACTAACTGGCACCCATATGGGATCGTGAGCCTGCCAGGTGAGGACTTTAGCCACTAGGCTACCATGCTGGGCCCACACCATCCATTCTTACCTTCTGTTGTCATCAGATTCTGCCGGTCCACCCTCAGCGGGAAGCCTCCTGCTCTGCCAATCTGCCTTCCATCTGCATTGTCCCCACACTCCCAGGACCTCCCTGGAATCTCCTGTTCCCACCCCCGGCTTCCTTCCCCTTGTGTCCTTGGCGGGCTGAGGGCTGGGATGCTCTTCTCTAAGAGCATGGTCTGGTTTGCTTGGTGTCCCTACCCCAGCCACCCTCAACCACTGAAATACCATCCCAGACCCCACCTGACCGCCCCGGCAGAGCAGCTCCACCCCCTGGCAGAGAGCAGAAGGGAGAAGGACCCAGCTTCTTCACCATGCCCTTCCCAGGACCTTCCTAGTCCCGGAAGCTGTCTCTAAATGCCCCAACGTGGACACACCCATCCCCTATTAACTGAGTCCATCCACCTGATGAACAGTTCCTCCTGGAACACCAACTGGGTCCCTCAGCTGTCCACAGCCAAGTTCACTGGGAACAGTGTCCTTGGGTGGGCAACCACACCAACCTACCAGGACCAGCACCCAACCAGCACCCAGGACACCCCAGCCCTCGGCACAGCCGACTTGCCTGGCTCTTTCCATGAAACTCACCTTTTGGGTCTAATGTCCAGGGCCTTGAATCACCTGACTCCCCTCCTCATGGTGGCCACTGAGGGTGTGAAAGGGACAAACGAGCTGGTACACTCAGCTTGCTGTCCTAGCTCTGTCCCTGCTCTTCCGCCAGGCGAGCGAGTTACTGTCTCTCAGTTTGGGTCTCTTCCTCTTGCATCCATTCTGCAGATACTTCCCAGGCCTCCTGTGCACCTGCTCTGCTCTGGGTCCTAGGTTTCTGTTACCCACGATGGTGAGTGCTTCGATGGTGAGTACCAGAAGATACACGTTAGGCACGCCAAGGATGCACATCATGGAGACGGCTACAGAAGCATCCATCTCTGTTGGGTGCGTTTGGCCTAGTGATGAACAAGTTGGTTTAAGCCTCCACTGTGATGCTGGCATCCCGTGTGAGCGCGTTTGTATCCTGGCTGCTTCACTTCCAACCTGCTCTCTGATAATGGTCTGGAAAAGCAGAGGAGGATGGAATTCCTGGCTCCTGGCTTTGCCTGTCCCAGCCCCAGCTGTAGTGACCATTTAGGGAACGAATCAGTGATGGAAGATGTCTCTGTCTGTCTGTCTTTCTTTGTAACTCTGTCTTTCAAATAAACAAATCTTTAATAGGTTGATGAGGACAGAGATCAAGAAGAGGACGAAGAAGAGGAAGAGGTTGGAGTTATTTGAGAACCCACTCGGAGTTTGCCACTCGGAGTGCCTGGATTCAGTGTTAGCTCTGGCCCCCGATCCCAGCTTCCTGCTAAAACAGACCCTGGAAACAGGAGTGATGGTTCAAGTACTTGGACCCCTGCTACCCACGGGGAGACCTGATGGATCCTCAGCGCTTCCATTTCTGCCCCAGTTCCACCTGTTGCAGGCATCTGGGGAGTAAACCAGCAGAAAGAAACCTTTCTCTCTGCCTCCAACATAAATAATTTCTTTCAGTTCTGTGACTGTCTGCCTCCAGGACCTGTTGTTCTCATGAGGCTCCCTACGTGCCACTGTTCAGATCACCGGCGATTCATTTATTTGTAGCGATTTAGAATTGACTTCTGTAAAAGTGTATTGACAAGGGACTGGCATGATTGCTCAATGGCTAATCCTCAGCCTTCAAGCACCAACATCCCATATGGATGCCAGTTCATGTCCTGGCTGCTCTTCTTCCCATCCAGCTCCCTGCCTGTGGCCTGGGAAAGCAGTCAAGGATGGAAAGCAGTCTCCTGCACCTGCTTGGGAGACCCGGAAGAAGCTCCTGGCTACTAGCTTCGGATGGACTCAGCTCCAGCTGTTGTAGCCATTTGGGGAATGAACCCATAAATGGAAGATCTTTCTGTCTCTCTTTCTCTCTGTATATTTGCCATTCCAACAAAAATAAATAAATCTTTTTTTTAATGTATTGACAAATACTAAATGTTGTCATTGCGTTTTGAACGTAATATAACACAGAACATCCTGTGTTAAATATTGATCTCTCACATCTGAGCTGGACTTAGATACTAAGTATTTTATACTTGTAGGAAAGAACTTGAAAAGTGTGTTTTTTAAACGTGTGTGATATGTATTACTCTTCATCAAAGCGCTAGTCATGAAATTTAAAACATTGGGCTAAAAGTAGTTATTTTTCTAGAATATTCTAAATTGAAAGCATGACAATTTAGATTAACCTTCAGATTATCAGGACATGATAGATACAGAGATAGAGAACCTAAGAATGTCTTAACACATTTACGAGTTTGGCTTACAGCTATGACAGCAATACCTCTGCTTTTAGAAATCAAATACAATATCATAAGCAAATATAGAAGGTATTTGGGGTCAAGTTACTTCCTAATCAAATAATATAACCCATCGATCTAGGGTTAGAGTTGGTTAGGGTTACAAGCATTCAGAAACATTTACATTTTGTCATTGGAGACATGTTGTGGGTCACCAGGCACGTGGCAGAAGAGGGCACTTATCCGGACAATAAGATGCTGGACTCTATGCTTGGTATATGCTTACAATGAAGGAATCTCAACTGAACTTGAACTGTGGTTACACAACAAGGTGGAGGAATCCACCATGGGGGGAGGATAGTGGGAGGGGTTGGGGGAATCCCAGCACCTATAAAACTGTATCACATAATACAATGTTATTAATAATAATAAAGAAGAGTGTCACCCGCATGGTGTCCAGATGACAGTCACTGAGCAGCAGGGGTCCTGTGCGATGGCCCAGATGGATCGAATGGGAAAGCAAAAGGCCAGGAAGGCGTGGGAAGTTCGTGCAGGGCATGCCTGGCCCCAGGATGGCCACCAAGGAGGTTCCGATAAAAAGCAGAAGACGGCTGTAAACCACACAAGACCCCAGAACCACACACCACCGAGGGGGTCCTGGTTGTGCATCTATGGAACAAAACAGGTTGCCTCCCAAGCAGATGGGGTCATCAGGGACGGTGGAGCAAATTTGTGGCAATTTATAAAAGAGCCCCCATTATTTTTTTGGAAGATGAAACGGAGGCCAGCATTGTGGGACAGCGAGTTTTTGCATCGCTATGTCCCATGTTTCTGGCGTGAGTCCCGGCTGCTCCACTTCCAGCCCAGCTCTCTGCTAGCACACGTGGGGAAGCAGTTGAAGGTGGCCTGTGTGCTTGGACAGCTGCTACTCCCCTGGGAGACCGGGATGGAGTTCCAATGCTTTGTTTTTCCAACAAATAATTAAAAAGAAGACCGAGTAGCCGGCTGTTCACACCTGCTGAGGCTGATCCAACGATACTTCAGAAGAAAGTACAGCAAGGCCCACCACACAAAATAGCCCACCACTTCCGACTGCACAGAGACCTGGCCCTTGCTGTTTCCTTAGCTAGCCCCAGACGGGGCACACAGCGCCTTCCACCCACTCTCACGCACATCCCAGCTCTGATTCAGTGGGGTCAGCTTTGGCTCCAGCAGCCACTCCCGTGGGCTCCACTCTCTCCCTTGCCTTGGGTAGGTGGCAGCAGCTCAGCTGGGGCATGTTGTGTTTTGGCCATTTTGTCATTCACTCATTTATACACCAGTGCATGAGCCACCCAGTCAGTCACCTGCACCCAGCTGGTCAAGATAACCAGCTCAGTTCTGGTCCCCAGGGTTAAAGTTGCAAAGTCCAAATACAGAATCCAGGCCACAGGAAACTAGAGCTTTCTGCAGAGCTACCCCTCGAATGCACACCACGTCCCCAGCGTGCAGAGCTCGCTCCCTTGTCAATGTCCCCAGTGGTGTGACACAGCTGTCCCAGCTGATGAGCCTGTACTGACACAACATGGTCACCTGCGGTCCACACTTGACCTAGGCTCATGGCATCGAACATTCACAGGGTTTTCAAATGGGTACAGAAAATGAGCAATACAAAGACATTACCTGCAATTGAAAGATCTCTCTCTCTCTCTCTCTCTCCTTCTCTCAAACAATGCCTTTCAAATCAATAAACAAATCGTTAAAAGAGAGGGAAAAAACTGCACGTGACTTTCCAAACTTTTTGCACACAATTAAACTTAATGCTTTAATTCCGCTTCTCCTTAGCCATCCTTGACCATGTGAAGTCCCCTTGTATGATGGCGTGCACCTGCCATGACAGCTTCATACAGAGGAATTCCAAGGTCCTAAAAATCCCCTGTACTCGGCCAGTTCAGTTCCGAGCACCCCACCCCTCACCGCCACATTACTCTCCCAGAATGTCGCAGCAGGCAATCTTGTCAGACCAGCCCCTTAGTAACAAACCAGTCATTTAGCAACCAGCATTCAAGGTTCCACTGGATGGTTCATTCCTGTTCCGTGCTGAGCAATTCCACCTTGTCTGCTGCATAAGGCTTATTATTCTCCCACCGATTGGGGGACCCATATGCACAAAAAGTGAAGGTCAGCCCTCCCTCACATAAATCCAAAATTGAAATAGAGAGAGATGAAGGAGCTATACTTAAAAGCCAGAAGTTGAAAATCTCCAAAGAAAACCCAGAGTTACCTCCTCATGACTTTGGATTGACCTTGGTTTCTGAGGACACCAACAGTGCAAGCAGCACGAGCCAAAAAGAGAAAGGGTGCTTTTATCAAATTAAAATTTTGTGGTTCAAAAGACACTAGGAAGAAAAAAATAACCCACAGAAGTTTGTATTCCTTTTTTTTTGTTTTCATTTTATTTAAAAGGCAGAGAGAGAGAGAGAGAGAGAGAGAATCTTCCATCTATTAGCATACGCCCCAAATGCCTGCGACAGGCAGGTCTGGCCAGGCTGAAGCCAGGAGCCAGAACTCCGTCCAGAGCCTCCCATGGTGGTGAAGGGACCCAAGCTCTTCCCAGGCACATCAGCAGGGAGCTGGATGGGAAGTAGAGAAGCTGGGGTTTGAAACAGACCCTGGACATGGGCCGCGGGCATCCTGGGTGGTGATGACCCACTGCCCCAAATGCCTGCCCGCCCGCAGCTTTTCTCCTGGCCTCCCTGGTGTCCTTTGTTAGAGTCCCTCTCTGGTGGCCTCCTGTGAGCCCCAAGCACTCACTGTTTCACCATCTCCTCTAGGGCAGGTCTGCTAGTGACAAACTCCGGATCCTTGAGCTTGCTGGAAACGCCTCAGTTTCTCTTCGACAAGAGAAAAGCAGAGAAGGAAAAGAAAAACACTCCTTGCAGGCACGATCCTTCCCCACTGACCTTGCTTGCCATCCCGCTCCTGTCCACCTTAAGGTAGCAGTCAGCACGCAACCAGCTGGCTACACCCTCAAGGAGACCCCAGAGAACAGAGGCTGTTACAGCATGCCCTACCGTCTTCAGAAAACTTTACAGCTTTTGCACCCAGTCCCTGGATGGGGTGAGGCACAGGGGTCTGTATTTTCCTGAGCCCTGACTTTCCCGCTGCCCCACCCAGGGTTGTAGGTCAGCCTGCCACGAATCCCCAGCAGTGCCCATTGCTTTTCCCCCAGGGGTGGCCCAGGCAGGCAAAAAAAACCCAGACTGGGATAGTCTTCTAGAAAACTACAAGGTCTTGTAGAAAAAGATCCCACCTTGGGAGCTGGGATTGGCGTCTGGCAGGCTGCCGAGGGCCAGGAAGGTGTAACCAGGGTGAGTGTATCTACCTCCATGGCCATGGTTCCCTCCGGCAGGCAGCCTGCATCCTTCTGACTCAGCCTTTCTGTGTCAGTAAACCCTGCCCTGCTCTGCGGAATTTGGACCAAGCTGAGCCTGACAATTTCCCATCATCATTCGTGCTTACATCATGCTGTCAGTTCTTTCTGTAAAGATTTCTATTGTTTATTTGAAAGGCAGAATTATACACACAAAGACAAAAAGAGATCTTTCACCTGCTAGTTCACTTACTTTCCAAATGGTCGCAACAGCTGGGGCCTAGCTGGGCCAACGGTAGGACCTTAGAGCTTCATCTGAAATGTCCGTATGGGTCCAGGGGCCTAAGGACACGGGCCATCCTCTGCTGCTTTCCCAGGCACATTTGCAGGGAGCTGGATGGGAAGTGGAATAGCCAGGACTCGAACCAGTGCCTGTATGAGATGTTGATGGCGCGGGCGGTGGCTTAGCCCGGCGCACCATGATACTAGCTTCTGCAGGATATTTAAAGGAATGCTACCACAAACTACCTTTATGCTCTTTCACTTCTTCCTCTAAACCTGTCCCGCAGACATTTGGTTTCAAGCCTGAAGGGAGATGGCAAAAGCTCCTAGAACTTCAGCAGTTACACTCAGAGAGGAAGCTAAAACAGCCACCTCGTTAAGGTGTCCCGGCCACAGCAGCTGCAGCGTCCTTCACCTAATTCCAGCGTGACGCTCTTTGTCCTGTCCCACGGCACGCGAGGGCATCCGGGACACGAGGTGGCCTGGGTAACAGGTCACCTATACCACCGCACCTGGCCCCACATCCCCACTGTGCTGCACCTGGGACCCTGCCATCTGCCATGTCAGCGCTGGGGGCGAGATCTCTAGGGGTGAGGACGGGGTCCTGGAGTTCTGTCCCCAAGAATGGAATCCTCAATCCCTGCATTTCGGGTCATCATGGTTTTGCTGTCACAGGAAGCTCTCTCTGCCCCTCTGCAGACAGGAATTAGTATCTCCTCCTGGGGTGGCGGGGATGGGCTGCGCAAGCTCAGGGGTGGGCCCCTGCTAGAGACAGCCCTGAGTGTCAGAGTGCCCCAAGGATCTAGGGGAGCAGTCTTGGAAACCGGGAAGGGCGCTCCCCTTCCCGCTGACTGCAGCCCAGGCTGGGCAAGGACACCACTTCCCCTACAAAGCCAGGGCAGCACATTTAAACTGCTTCCTTCCAGGAGCAGGCTTTCGGCACAGTAACTTAGAGGCTCAGGGGGTTAAGCTACCACCTGCAACATCGGCATCCCATATGGACACCGGTTCAAGTCCCAGCTGCTCCATGTGCAATCCAGCCTCCCGCTAACGCAGCTAGGAGGACCGTGGAAGATGGCCCACGTGTTTGGGCCCCTACACTCAGGTGAGAAACCCAGATGGCGCCAGGCTCCTGCTTTGGACCTGGCCCAGATCCAGACTTTGTGACCATTTGGGGAATGAAATAGAACATGGAAGCGCTCTCTCTCTCTTTCTGTGTGTGTGTGTGTGTGTGTGTGATTGCCTTTCAAATAAACAAATGCCACTGGGTTGTCTGCAATCCTCGTCAGACTGCCTGAGTTCAAGGTTGGCCTCCACTTCCGGCGTTCCAGTTAACTCAGACCCTGAGAAGCAGCAGGTGGCAGTTCCAGCCACTGGCTCCCAGCCTCTCACCTAGCAGATCTTCCTTTCAAATACAAATAAATCATTAAATATTGAAAAAAAAAAAACCACGATTCCAGATCAGTAGCAACAGCAGCACTGAAAAATTTGTCAGAAATTCAACTGGGCCAAGTTGGAAATTCCGACAGTGGGCGAAGCCGTCCATGGATGATTCTGACGCATGCGCAAGCCTGGGGCCTCTGACCCAAGACCCTGGAGCACTGCCACCAAGGTGCGCTTGCCATAGCAGAGTTCTAACGAACCTCTAGAAACTCCGAGGCAAACAGCCTGAGATGCAAACAGGGCACCTGGACCCTTCAAAGCTCCTCTGGGGTCCGGTATGTTAGCCTAGTGCTCAAAATCCTCACCTTGCATCTGCCAGGATCCCATTTGGCCACTGGTTTGTATCCCAGCTGCTCCACTTCCCATCCAGCTCCCTGTTTGTGGCCTGGGAAAGCAGTAGAGGATTGCCCAAAGCCTTGGGATCCTGCACTTGCATGGGAGACCTGGAAGAAGTTCCTGGCTCCTGGCTTCAGAACAGCTCAGCTCCAGCTGCTGTGGCCATTTGGGGAATGAACCAGCAGATAGAAGACCTTTTTCTCTGCATCTCCTTCTCTTTGTAAATCTGATTTTCCAGTAAAAATAAATAAGTTCAAAAAAACCCGAAAAAACAAACAAAAAAAAACACCTGCCATGGTGACTTGGAGGTAGAGAGAGCAACACAGAGCTGCCATGTGCTGATTCGCTTCCACAAAGCCCTGCAGCAGCCAGGACTGGGCCGGGGCTGCAGCTAGGAGCCAGGAGCTGAATCCAGGCCGCCCCCGTGGGCAACAGCAGCCCCATCACATGAGCCATCGCCACTGCCTCCAAGGAACGGTCTGCGCCAGCCGCAGGCTGGACTCAGTTGCTGGAGGGAGAAGTGGAGTAGTCAGGATTCGAACCAGTGCCCCTGTGAGATGCTGGCATCGCAGGCAGCGGCTGAGCCAACTGCACCACAGTGCCGACCCTGCCACTTATTTTAAGGAATGTCACCAGAAACTACATTTACATTCCTTTGCATCTACTTCTAAACCAGCTCTGTAGAAATTTATTTGCAAGCCCATATGGCGTGTGGTCCTCTTAATGGTGTATTTTTTTTAAAAAAAAATCTTTATTTTTGATCTATTTATTTGAAGAGTAGAGTTAGAGAAAGAAGCCTTCCACCCATGATTTACTTCCCAACTGGCTGCCATGGCTTGAGGCTAGACAGGTCTGAAGTCAGGAGCCAGGAGCTTCCTCTGAGTCTCCCACGTGGGTGCAGGACCCAAGCACTTGGACCATCCTCTGCTGTTTTCCCAGGTGTGTTAGCATGAAGCTAGATGGGAATGGAGCAGCCAGGACTCGAACCGGGCCCCATATGGAATGCCGGCACTTGGAGGTGGAAGATCAGCGTGCTGAGCCACCACACCAGCCCCACAAACTCTGGTCTTAAAACCACATACTCACCGGTGTCCTTGTAGAATAACCTCAGCCTGTTTAGAGCAGAACTCCCTAATAGTGTAGCTCAGAACTGTGGGGAGGGGTCCCCCTGTTCTGCCCTGGCACTTCCCTTATTTCCTCTCATACCCTACCAGCAGGCCAGCCTTCCCCACCCCAGCTCCTGGAACTCCGGTGCTAGCTCAGCTCTACCTGATACCCAACTGGAGGAAAGGAGCACTGGTTCTAGAAGTAGAATGTTCCAGAACCAGGTGTTCATGGCTGCGGAGCTCAGCTGGCATCTCCTGGTGCTTGTGGGAGCCCATGGGTCTAGCAAGCCAAGCTGCAAGCTGTTGGGAAGCAGAGAGAAGACGTCTCTCTCTCTCTCCCTCTCTCTCTCTCTCTTTCTCTCTCTCTCTCTGCTATGCCCCACCTGGCCTCTCCCCCTTAGAGACTCAGCCTCCTGACTGAGAGACCACCACAACACCCCGGAGAGCACGCAGACCCCAGACACAGGAGAAAAACATGGTGATCAAGAGTGAAGGTTCTAGAACCAATCTTCCTCTCCCACCTGTGTCTCTCAGGGGATCCCCAAGACTCACGGGTTGAGACCTCAGGAGGCCCCTGAACCGAGGGGTGTCTGTGGGGACCGTGAACCTCCTGGAGCACAGCCTCTGCTGCGAGTGAATGACAGGCCGCGGAATCCTGTGTTAACTTGGCTAGACCTGTGGCTGGGGCGCCAGGCCAGACATCGGGGAGTTTGTGGCTTTAACGTGGCTTCCTCTCGCCTAACCGAGCCAAGGTTTCTGAAGAACTAAAATCCTCAGCGAAGAGAGGGAAGTTGGCCTGGAGACTGGCCTGGGGAGGTGGGCATCCGGCCTGGCGAGGAGGTCACCAGTGGGGTGTCTGGGTTATGGTGTCTAGGTCCAGGTCTGCACCCCAGCTTCCTGCTAATCTGGACCCCGAGAGGCAACACTGATGGCCCAAGTCCACTGGGCTGCGGTCACCCACGAGGGAGTCCTCCCCACCCCCCAGTTTCTGTCGGGGCCAGGCCTGGACACGGTAGACATCTGAGGAGTGAAGCAGCGAATGGGGGTGCTCTCTCTCTCCCCCCGATATATTTTTCAAGTGATCTGAAGGTTCATTAAAAAGAGAAGGCAGAGATCGCACCGTCGCATAGTATGTCAAGCCGCTGGCTGTGATGACGGAATCCTATGTGAGCACCGACCTGTGTCCCAGCAACTCGTCCCATCCAGCTCCCTGTTGATGAGTTTGGCAAAATGATCCAAAGCCTTGGGCGCTTGCGCTCACACAGGAGGCCCTGATAAAGTTCCTGGCTCCTGGCTTCAGCCTGGCCCAGCCCTATCTGTTGCAGGCATTTAGGAAGTGAATCCGTGGATGGAAGAGCTCTCTGTCTGCCTAGTAAGCAAAAAAAGAAATCCTAAAAAGCAAGCAACAAGCAGCAGTTTATAACCCTGCGGTGGCGCACGGGAAAGCCAGACAGTTCACTCTGCCCCTCCAACTCACTGACATTTCGTCAAACTGCCCTCGTGGCTGCTGTGAGGGGTGGGGAGTGGAAGGTATACCAGAAATAACCAAACACAAATATAATCTATAAAAGTGACAGATGCAATGGTAGTTGATCCTGCACGGGTGGACGCCCCCACGACAGCCCCCAAACAAAGTCAACGCGGAGAGAAGCAACAGGGCCACTCTGAGTTCTCGCCTCTCATCCGTTTATTTGAGAGACAGGGAGGGGAAGAGAGAGAATGAATCTTCAACCCGTTGTTGGTTCACTCCCCAGATGCCCACAACACAGAGTCCAGACAAAGTGGTTGGCAAGGGTACGACTCCCCGAGCTAACTTCACCTGCTGCAGGGAGCGGGGACGGGGGCACCATAGGGCATGGGACCTCAACCAGCAGCCTAACTGCTACGCCAAACAGCTGTTCTCACAGGAAGCTTTGAAGCCCGCAAAGAAACATCACATCCGCACTGGGACACTTACAAGAAAACGCTTTTAGTCCCAGTACTTTCCATCCAGATGCAAACCGCAAGAGCATGTCCTTCTCAAGAGTGACCAGACGGGGGCGGCAAAGACCAGCGGTGGACCGGCCTGACTCTGCTTTCCCACCTGACCAGTTCAGCAGGATCTGCCGGGAGATGAAGACGTGTTAGCCCTGGAGCCACCAAACCAGAAGCTGCTACAGGTCAGGGACCCAGCGATCTCTGCAGCCGGCAAGCTCTCTGGGGTGTAACTATCTTGGCCACACCCCTGCAGCCGGGCCCAGGGGCCAGCTTTCTCTAAAAGCAGGTGTTACGGTTAGGGGGGTCAATATGTGTTTATCTGGCCCAATGCCTTCTGCCAAGCCACCAAACTTCTTACTTTCGAACTTACCAAAAGAGCTGCAGCCAGCTCCATGTCAGACTGAGGGGTCCACCTCTCTGGACCTTGCCTGCCCCTTACTCGGGGATGGGTGGGACCAGGGGCCTGTGTCTGCTAGCCTGTCTCCCAGCGTTCCTCCTGGCCTGAGCAAGGCAACCCGGGCCCTGCCCCCTTTGCCTGCCCTGAAGCTTCCCTGCAGGCAAGAACTCCTCTTGGGGCAGGGCGGGAGGGTGGTGGCAATAGCTCAGTGGCTAAATCCTCACCCTGCAAGTGCCAGGATCCCATATGGGCGCCGGTTCTAATCCCAGCAGCTCCCCTTCCCATCCAGCTCCCTGCTTGTGGCTTGGGAAAGCAGTAGAGGATGGCCCAAAGCCTTGGGCCCCTGCACCCATGTGGGAGACCTGGGAGAAGTTCCTGGCTCCTGGCTTCGGATCATTTCAGCTCCAACTGGTTGCAGCCACTTGGGAAGTGAACCAAGAGATGGCAGGTGTTTCTTCTCTTTCTTTCACTTCCTTTCTGTCTGTAAATCTATCTTTCCCATAAAAATAGATTTAAAAAAAATGTTTTTAAATGAAAACTATTTGAGGGAAGCGACGCATGCCAGCCACTAAGCACACAGCCTCACCAAGGAGGGAGGCAGCGGCCATGTGCCTCCCTGGAATCAAGTCCCTGGATTCAGATCGCCCTGAATCTGCCTGCTTGGCCTATGTGCGAGGCCACGGGCACCTGGCACACCGTGTCTCTGGGGGAACGCACAGAGAATGGTTTTGGGAGCCCCCTGACAATATTCCAGCTGATATTTCAACTTGGCCCGACCACCGGGCGTGCAGCGAGAGCGGTGGGCTGCACCCCAGTCTCTCTTCTCTGTCCTTGGACGAGCTGTGTGGGGACTTTCTTGATAAGCAGCTCTAAGAAGTCAAATGCCATGCACAGCCACACGTGGTGAATGTGATCTGAGGCATGCCTTCAAGCCGACACGTTGCACGCGACTCGCAGCCCACCTGCTTGTAACCTGAGGCTGCCAGCTGTGTGTTGTACATGACCTGTGACTTGACTGGAGGGTCCAGACAGACAGACATGCCTTCTAGTGTCATGGTTGGGTGGGAGGGGCTAGCGGGAGACGCCCCTCTGCCTTCCCCTTTCTCAGTCTATATAAGCTTGTGCTTGCATTACAATAAACGGACATGTTTGATCAGACTGTCTCCAGAGGTTCTTGTGTCTAAAGGACACCATCGCCTCACCCCCTCGGTGGTTTTGGGCGCCTGCTGGTGGGTCACCTCTGAGAACTGGTCCCACGGGCAAAGGGTGGGCTCTGACATTCACCCAGATGCAGCCCACCCAGCAAGCCCCATCTCTGCCAGCTTTCAGGCATGTGAGGGCCAGCGCCCATGGCCAGTGATCTCTGCAGGGTGGCACGAAGGGGACAGCTCAAGTCCCAGCGAGCAAGGGTGAGCAAGGGGGCCCTGGACCAGCTCCACTTAGTAGAAACCCTGGGGAAGCTTAGGGGAGGTGGGGAAGGCCAAGGACCAGGGGGCCAGAGGGCAAACTGACAGGTTCTCAGTCCAAACCTCCTGCCCCGTCCTCCCTTCTGAGCTGCCCTTTCCGTGTCTGGGGGCTGACCCCCTCCCTCCAGGTTGCCCTCCCCCACTCCCTTTACCATCAACACCAGCTACCCTCGGGGCCCTATCAGAGGGGACACGTGCTCAGGCTTAGGTCACGTCACCTGAACCCTAGCAGAAGTCTGGAACTCCCCAACGCTCACACAGTGAGTGGGCGCAGGGCTGGTGCAGAGAGGATACAAGAGCAACAAGGACCCAGACAGGAAGGACCCCAGTTGTTGTGTGTGTCCCCTCCCTTCCACTGAGCCCTGGGGTCTCAAATGCCCCCCTCAACCTCCCACTGATGGGCAACTCTGTACCTGCCTTCTCCATGAGCCTCCAGGACAACAGGCACCCGAGGAACCCCAGCCTTGAATTCTGCCACATGTTCCAAGGGACCAAGCAGGAGCCAACAGGATTAAGGGGGACCAGGAACGGCTCATGAACAGGAGCAGGCAGCCGAGGAGGGAGGGCGAGGAGGGTTCCCTCCAGGCTCAGGGAGAACCTGTGCAAAGTGCCTGAGGTGGAGCGGGGCCATCCCCATTGAGCACCCGGGCACAGGTAGGTATTCAACCCAGGCAGCCTGGTTCCCTGCCGGCTCTGTTGGGTCTGCTAAGGTGATGACCTAGAATGATGTACATATCACAGCGGTGTGGGTAAAAGATGCACCCTGTTGCCAGCTCTTGGGCCAAGAACCCACAGCAAGGGCTCCTCTTGGGAGACTTGTCATCCTGCACCCCAACCTCAGGATCCCTCATCCTGCTCCCTCTCCCGAGCCCCCCAGGCTCACTGCCATGCCCCCATCTTCCACCTGTGTGACACCACAGGAGAACGTGTGTGTCACAGCTCAGGGTGTGCCTCGCTCCCTCACCCCCAAACCCGGGACAGGAAACCATCTGTTTCTTCCCACGTTCTTTTACAAACACCATTAGCCCAGCCCCTGCCTCTCGCAAACCCTCCTGTAGGTCCACCAGCTGGAGGGTGCTTTGGGCTGGCATCAAGGCCCTGTCCAGGGTCCTCCATGTACAGCATAGCCTGGGCCTCACCCCATTGAATGCCACCTGGGCAAGGGGCTGAGTGGGCTGGGGCAAGGCTTGCCTTGCCACCCTCCCTCACCAGGGGCCTACGGGCCTCCATGCAGAACAAACACCTTCCCAGCCGGTTGGCTCAACACTCGGGGTCAGAAGAGTTTGTGCAAGGTCCTGCAGTGTGATTCAAGAGCTTGTGGTTAGACACTGGGGCACCTTCCTTCTCCAACAGCCCCTAAAGAAGGCACTCTTGGATCCCACTGCCAGGCCTGGGCACATGCTAGGGATGATCAGGAACCACGTATGGGAGGCATCAGCCATCTCAGACGCTGTGGACAGCAACATGACCTGGAAGGTCCCGTGCCTCCCAGTGCCATCCTGGGGCTCCCGCACTCTGCCAGTGGCTCCTACTAAGTCCCAGCCTGTCCCGGCGTTGAGCCCGGAGCCCAGAGCAGAGATGAGGAGACAGGCCCTGGCCACAGGCGAGCATACTTGCCAGGGCGGATGCTGCCCCTGCCATGGGGGCATGGTCACTAGGAACTGTAGTTCCACAGCCATAGCAAGCTCACGATGGCTCCCATCCGATGTGTTTCCCAGCCCCTGCAGCCTTGAATAACCACAAAAGCCACATTTTGGCGGGCGGGGGAGTGTTGGTGGGCAGGGGCTGGACGGCCAGGCTTGGGTGCCTGGCCCTGGCTGGGGAAGGTGCCTGGAGCCACAACGGCGTGCCCAGATTCGAGTCCTGCCTGGAATCCTGACTCCAGCTTCTCACCAGTGCAGACCCCAGGGGGCACAGGGGCTGACTCAGTACCCGGGGTCCTGTCACCCAGCGGGGAGACGGGCTTAAGCTCCCGGGTTCTAGCTTTGGGCCTTAGCCATGTGGGCAGCTGGGGAGCGAATCAGCAATGCAAGAGCCCCTCTCTCTGTCTCTCCGTGTGTGTCTCTCTCGCTCTCAGGCTAAATGTCCATGGACAGACTGAATGCTGCACATTCCCAAGAGCTTTTCGAAGCCACATACACAAAATAGGAGAAAATTATATCCCTGACTCAGCCTGAGGCAACGAGAGGTTGTGAGAGACTGCAAGTCGCCAACCATTCGTTGGTTGTAAAAGAGCTGAACTGAGCACAAGTGTCGCAGACAGAGGCGCACACCTCGGGTCAGTGGGTCAGCCTGCTGCCTGACCGTGCGTGTGTGTGTGTGTGTGTGTGTGTGTGTGTGTGTGTGTGTGTGTGTATGAGTAAGGAGGTAGGGTATATGGAGGCTGTGCACAAGTATGTAGGTAGGTGTGCATGCATGTGTGCAAATGAGTCTGTCAGGAGTAGTGAGGGGGTGTGGAAGGAGGTGGTGTGGGGTGCGGCTGTGTGTTTGGGTGGAGGTGAGAGGGTGTGGGGTGTATGGGGTGTGTGTGCGTTCACATGGTGTGGTGTGTTCCTATGGGATGTGTTGGCATATGTAGCCCCAACCCCTCTAGGCATTTGCTACCTGACGCCCCCTGGTGTTCCTGCAGGGGTGAGCAGGCGTCAGTGCAGCGCCCCGCCCCCCAGTGCCTCGTGAGGATGGAGGAGTGTGCGCGTTGGGGGGAGAGGGTTGCACAATGCCCGAGCACTCCTGTGCTGGGGGAGGGAGACCCATGGCGGTAGCAGGGCTGGGACCACAGGACCCCGGGGTCGCAGGCAGGCAGCCTGCAAGCATGTGAGAATGCCAGGAGCTTCAGGATGGCGGGGGAATAGGAGTCACCCACCACTGAGGGTCTTGGAGCCACGCTAAGCTGGTGGACCTGACCCCCTAGAAACAGGCTAGTACCAGTCCAGAGCTGGGGATCTGCAGTCAGGCAGAGTGGAGGCCAGGAAGTCTGCAAGCTGACACATCCTCCGTGCTAGGAGCTGGGTGTAGCTCTAGGCGTAGAGAACAGAGCTGACCCCACAGACAAAGATGTGAAGTCCACAGCAGGACCCCAAAGCACAGAAGCCACATGGCCAAGTGGGCAAACAAGAGAGTGGGTTCCACAGTCGCTCCCTTGGCACATGACCCCAGTGGGCTGCACCCCCGTGACCAGAGGACATGCTGGGGCCCCCGCAGAGACTCACCTCACAGGGCCTTACAGACGGAAGCTAATCATGGTAAAAGCCTTCCACTGAGCTGGCTCAGGGCCTGGGCTGGCAGAGTGACAGTTCCCGGCCTCTGCCTCCCTCCCCGTTTCCCGGAACACCAAGGCAGTGTTGGGAGCTGGGCTGACTGCAGCCACCCAGGTTCTCAGATACTGCAAAACAAAACTTGGGCTGTCCACTAGATGGCGTCGTCTCCTTACAGGCCACTGGCCCCCACCTGTCAGCAGGTGTCAAGATGCTTCAAGAATGATACAGAGTCCCTTGCCTCATAACCAACACACAGGCTACCTGGTGTGGTGCCCGCCTGTCCTTCAGAGCTGCTGCTTCTTTTCCCAGATAGCTCACTGGTTTTTCTCAGAGCCACGGGCAGGATCCCGGGAACAGACGGCAGACGGGCCCTTCATGCCAGTCCCCACCCTCCACTGGCCTCTTCCAGCTCCCTTGATCCAAATTGCATGATCCAAGTCTGGAAAGTGAAGTGGCCCTTGCGTGTCCCCTCCCAGAAGCTTTGGATTCCAGGCAGGAAGGCTGGCAGCTGCTGCCTTCTTGGGTCTCGCAGCAAAGTCAATCTGTGACTCCTCAATGCCTGTCCGTCGAGAGAGACAATTCCTGTTATCCCAGGACATTCCTGGGTCAGGGAATTGGGAAGACTTCATGTTAGATGCCCCTCTGTCAATTCCAGCTCAGCTAAATTTGTTTGGGACAAGACAAGTTTCTTCCAGGTCTCCCATGTGGGCGCAGGGGGCCAGGAGCATTCAGCTGAATCAGAAGTGGACCTACTGGAGCTCAAACCTAGATCCATACAGAATGCTGCTGCTGCAGGCAGCAGCTCAGCCTGATGCACCGCAGCACTGGTCTGATCCTGACTCTTTTTGAAACAAGTGTCTCCTATTCCATGGTTGCCCAGTCATGGTGCTCAGTGCTGCACAGTGAGGGCAAATCGGCACCCAAGATCCTCCTCCATTCTTGAGGCGCATGCGCAGTGACGCAGAGTGACCCAGACAGTAACAGCCCACGACACAAGGAAGAAAGAGATCTGTGTGTCTGAGGGAAGGGGAGGAATCCTGGTTGGATTTGCTCAGGGTGCAGCCTGGAGATGGTGTAACTGCGAGCAGTGCCACACCAGACGCTCGAAGGTGATACTGATGTTTGGAGGAGCTAAGCAATTCTGCACAAGGCCAGAGACTGAGAAACTTGCAAAGGAAAGGCAGCTCCGAGAGGTGTTTGAAAAGACAGACCCTCTGGGCCTGCTGCGATAGCATAGTGGTTAAAGTCTTCGCCTTGCACATGCTAGGATCCCATATGGGCGCCGGTTCTAGCCTTGGCAGCTCCACTTCCCATCCAGCTCCCTGCTTGTGGTGTGGGAAAACAGTCGAGGATGGCCCAAAGCCTTGGGACCCTGCACTTGCATGGGAGACCTGGAAGAGCTCCTGACTCCTGGCTTCAGATTGGCTCAGCTCCAGCCGTTGCGGCCATTTGGGAAGTGAACCATGGGATGGAAGACCTTCCTCTCTGTCTCTCCTTCTCTCTGTATATCTGCCTTTCCAATAAAAATAAATAAATCTTAAAAGAAAAGAAAAGAAAAGACAGGCCCTCTTAGAACTGAAACACTCAAGGACACAAGTCAGGAGTCAAATCGAGGCATGACACAGAGGCCACAGCGGGAAGTGGATTACACCGTGCCTTGTGTGTCAAGCTGAGCAGTCTGGATTAACTGTCACTGCTGACAGGGCTCTGAAGGGTTTGAAGTGACGCAGCAGCTCCTATCCATCCTAATTTGCCCTGCCCAGTAAGGCTGGGCATACAGTCCCATAGGGTATAGTAGCAACGACTTTCAGCACCATAGACAGAGCCAGGGCGGTTGCGTTCCATTTCAAAATGTTGAGAGCTGCTACAACTCAGAAAGAAAAAGGTAAACAATTTAACACAGAGGAGAGAGAGAGAGAGAGAGAGAGAGAGAGGCAACTCACAAAAACAGAAACTACAAAAAGCCAAAAAACCATAGCAAAAGGCACCCAGCCAGCCAAACAAATTGATTATTGAAAGGATCATGACAACCATTTGTCTCCCAGAAGATGGACGGAAAAGGAGGAGGGCAAAACGGATGCAAGTGAGTGCTAACACATGTGGGGGTGCTGTGCAGTGCATCCACTGCTCGGGGGGGACACTTCCATTCATCCACTGAAGTGGGCGAGCTGGATACGTGCAAAATGAACCGATGGCTGGGGCTGACCCACCAACCCCCGTTATTGGTGCATCCTTTGGGGAAGCGCTTCCAATGCAAGCCCAGAGAAACTCATCAACACAGAAACAGCGAAAAATCAGCAATCACCCAGGTGTCCACCAAGAACTGAAGACATGTGCAGTAGCTACAATCAGCATGTCACAATGAGTTGAAAAGAAAGGGATGCACAATGCCATCCGGACAACAATATCTCTGTTAAATCGGACATGTCTGGGAGCCGGCATTGTGGCACAGTGCGTTGGGCTGCTGCTCGAGACACCTGCGTACGGTAGCAGAGGACTGGTTCGATTCCTGGCTCCTCCACTTCTGTTCCTACTTCCTGCTCTTGCATTCTGGCCTAAGCACTGGGACCCCTGCACTTGAGACACATGAGAGAAGACACCAACGGAGTTCCTGGCTCCTGGCTTCAGTCTGGCCCAGGCCTGCTTCTTGCAGGGATTTAGGGACTCTCTCTTTCTCTGCCATTGAGGTAGATGAATATATATCCGGTGCAATAGCCTAGTGGCTAAAGTCCTCATCTTGCATATGCCAGGATCCCAGATGGGCACTGATTCGAATCCCGGCTAGTCCACTTCCCTTCCAGTACCCTGCTTGTGGCCCGGGAAGGCAGTAGGATGATCCAAAGCCTTGGGCCCCTGCACCCGCATGGGAGACACAGAAGAGCTCCTGGCTGCTGGTTTTAGCATGGCTCAGCTGTAGATTGAGGAGTGAATCGGGGGATAAAGATCTTGCTGTAGATCTGCTATGACAATAAAAATAAATAAATCTTTTCTTAAAAAAAAACCTTTAAAACATAACAACTGATTTACTTAAACATAATGGTGCTTATGTTAAATTGCATATCAGCTTGTGTTTGTGAAGGCACTTTGGCGATTCTCTGCAGGAGGTCAGGGTGTGATTCAGCAGGCTAAACTGCCGCCACGATGCCCATACTGGAATGCCAGGTCATGTCCCAGATGGATGCCCTTCCGATCCAGCACCCTGCTTATGAGCCGGGGAAAACAGCAGCAGGCGGCCCAAGTGCCTGGGGCCCTGCATGCAGGTGGGAGACCAGGATGGGATGCTGGGCTTCTGGCCTTTGCCCATTTGGAGAGGGAACCAGCAGCTGGAAGAATGACCTTCTCTCTCTCTCTCTCTCTCTCTCTCTCTCTCTCTCTCTCTCTCTCTCTCTCGCTCTGACTTTGAAACAAATAAACTAATCACTTTTTTAAGTTCTGGAAAAGGGGATTAGAGGATTAGTTCATTTTGGTGCAAAAGATAATTGTACATCCCTGAATAGTTTTCCCGTGACACCCATGTTCACGATGTCTGTGCAGGCTTCCCCGTTACGCATGGCTTTCCAAAGTTTTTGCACCAAAACGGCTTATATTTTAACTCCGTTGTTCGCATGCCTCTTCAAGTGCTCTAGGTATGTCTGGAAAAGAGTTTCTAAAAGGTTGGAAAATACACATGAAAATAGTAATGATGGCAGGGGAGACCAACTCTTCACGGTGCTCTGATGGGCCAATGTCTTCCTAACATGATTACTTTCTGTTTTAAATAGATGTAGAATTGGATCTCAAAATCAGATGCCCCAGTATCCATGCCAAGGGGCCCTGGTCAGCATGAGACAGGAAACACAATAAAGCAAAAATAAAACATTGTGCCTTCCAGGCCCATGTGGGCAGGCATAGAAAATCCACCAGGATTTGGCGGGGGGGCAGGTGCTGGGGGTCACAGCATTTCAGGGAGGCAGAGGGCTGAGGGCAATGGAAGAAGGCCCGGCAGTGAGCCAGCCAGATGCTGGTTCAAGGGTGTGGCTGGAGGAGCCCCTGGGACCTGGTAGGAGAGGTCAGGGAGGGAAGAAGCAGGTTGCCCTGCGGTCTGTGAGAAGCCTGGAGTTTGGTGGCACTTCATGGAGGCGTGCACAGCTGGCCAGGCTGGGAAGCATGGGACAAGACTCCTCTTGTCCTGCTGTGGAGAGAGATGCTGACTCCGGGCTAGGAGGCAGCAGCAATAAAGCTGCCTTATTGCACAAGGAGGGAAGCCACGGTAGCAGCAGGAAGCCGAGGCTTGGCTTGCACCAGTTTTTACCACAAATCCTGGGGGAGTCAGAGGGATTGAGAGTGGGTTGGAAATCCCCATTCCAGGATCTGTGGAAAGGAACAACTCCAGGACCTGCCCATAATGGATCCCTGACTGCAGCCTAGCTCTGCTGTGCGCACAGAGAGCCTGGGCCACCCAGGACGGGCTGGCCAAGGGCGGCCAGGCAGGCACGTAGCCCTTTGGCTTCCGGCCAGGGGACTCACAGCTTTCCCGGAAAGACTGGGACGACCGCTCTGTTCTTTTTGCATCTGAGAATATGCGGCTGGGGAAACCTAAATTAATTAAGTGGTGCTGAGGCCCTGAGGCCCTCCGGAAACAGTGCGGGGGGTGGGGGGAATGGTCGAAGCCTGAGCTCACTGCACCCCCCGCCCCCTCCCCCTGCTCCCCACCCAGTGCTGGAATCCACAGAGGCTCCTGGGCTGGCTGGGATCTAACGCTGCACTTCAGTGCTTCCAGAGAGACAAAGAAATCATAAATCAGGAGCAGGAACCCCACCCACGCACCAAGCAACGCGCTCGCTCACTCGGTTCACATTGCTGGCATCAGACATGTCGCCAAAGCAGCAAATGGCAGAGCCCCAAAAATGATGTGACCCCCCCACGACCGACTGTCTGGGCAGTGAAGCCAGGCTGACCCAGTGTCTCCCTATTAAGCAGCAGCTGTTTCCTCAGGACCCACCCAAGATCACACACACATACTAAGCCAGGCACTGTGCACAGCAAGTCTGCCACACCTGCCTCGGCCTCCGCGCTCTCCAACAAACTCCCCCACGCCCCTCCAACGCCAGTCCAGTAGATTCTGTTCCATCAGACCAAGGCCAGGGTTGCCAGCCAGAAATCACCAAACTTTGAGGTCACACACAACAATGAATCCATAGCAAATGCAAAAGCTCTGACTCAGCCCCAGAACTCAAGCTAAGGTCTTCCAAGTCAGTCTTTCCCTTGTGCCCTGGGGGACCGATAGCTGGATGCCGAGCTACAGCATCTGTGTTCGAATCTCTCTCCACCACCTGTTAGCTCTGTCTGCGGATGGTTGGTGAGCTCATTTCAATGAGTTAGGATTTGCAAGGTGCTCACAGCAGGGTCTGGCACACAGTAAGTAGTTTTGTGTGTTTCTCTAACAAATTCCTTCTTTTACTGGTTGAGCATGCATTAAGCAGCAAATGCATACTCTGTAGCAACAATGCTGGATCTAATCGAGAAAGCAATGGAGAGAAAATGCTTTCCATTTGCTCCTATGGAACCGGGTGGGAAGTTCCCTTCTTCCGGTAAGATAGGGAGAAGCCCCTCCCCCCAAAGGAATTTATCAAGAAATCAGGTAAAGAGGGAGATGCCAGAAGCGCAAGATAGACGGGACCAGCCCTTGCAGGAGGTGGATGACAAGCATCGCCCGGGCCAGTACCCTGGACAGCTCCCGCCTACACAGGTCGGAATGCAGGGATACAGGATGCTCTCCAGCCCTCCTATGCCTCTCTGAGGCTCTAGCATTTTGCTGAAAGGGTCCTTGGCCCCCTGGTGTCCCCTGCACTCTGGTCCTTAAGGCTGATGGAACAAGGGGGTTGCCTCATGATCCGGAAGTTTGGAGGTGGCAGAGTCTACCATGCCTGGTCCTGCTTCTCATCTCGCGTGTGACCCAAAGGTGGTCACCTTGCAGGGACACAAGCAGGCAGCGTGAGTGCCAGGATACAGGCTCTCCAGCCGAGGGGGAGAGCCAGGCTCTGCCGTGGGACCCCGCCACCAACAGCCTGGGCTAAGATGTGGCCCACAGCATCCTCGCTGCACCAGTTCTGAGGCATGAGCAGAAAATCGCACGTGCTCCGTCCCTGGTGCAGGGAAAATCATAATGAATGTGTCTGCTTCCTGCCTCACAGGAACAGAGTGCTGGAGGGGGCCTGAATTCAAGCACAGCCCGGGACCGCGTGGATCCCACGGGGCTGGGAAAAGGGGGTTGCCTCCAGGAAGCCCAGGGAGGCTAGTTTCCCGTCTTGTGATTCCGGCTCCTACCTTAAACCCTTTCCTTTTGCTTTTTTTTTCCGTTTGGCCTTAGACAGGGCAGGCAACACTGGCATAAACAATCATTTGTCTGTGGGCTGGAAGGCTGCCTGTCCCTTGGGAAGTCTCATAATTGCCAAGTCAAAGACCCCAAGGTCTCACACTCTGATGCCTGCAGAACTAGGCAGGTGGGAGGTTTGCAGGGAAGGACAGGGGGGCCGCTGGGGCAAGCTCAGAACGGTCATGCACCAAATAAAACTTCCAAGTTCTCTTACCTCCAGTGAGCCCCTACCCCCACCCCTGGCCACAATCCCTCCTGTCCAAACTTGGGTGTCTGTCTCCCCACCTCTTAGGAGACAGACCCAGACAGGGGCTCAGCCAAGGTCTCCTCAGGCCAGGCCTCAGTGCCATGGAACTCTCTCAGACAGAGGGCCCTACAGAGCAGGGTCAGCCAGTGGACGCCTCTCCTTGCCCCAGGTGGCGTGGCGAGAGGAGAGCTTAGGCAATCACAGCTGGCAGGGCCACCGTCTCAGGTCTGACGCTGTGTCTCCAACGCTTCAGGACAGAGTCATCTTAGGGTCGGCTGCCAACTTTCCAACACCCTCCACATGCTCCGACAGCCCCAGACGGGCCTAGCTTCATAGCACCCACCTTAACCTGCAGGGTCAGCAGCATAGCCAGGACACCCCGACTTCGGGGGGTGGGATGGGGCTGGGGCTTCTTGTTCCTGCTCCTCACATAGACCCTCTACACAAGTGACATGAGGGGGAATGGCAACTTTCCAACAGAACAATGACAGTGGCGAGTTGGCACACTGCTTCCAGTGTGTGCCAGGCAGGTACTTGCATGGCAGTTACCACCCATGAACCCCTTTTAGAAATAAAACAACTGAGGAACCCAGACACCAAGTCATTTCCAGAGGTGGGGTGCTATGACAAGCAGGTGGCAGAGGTGAGAGCCACCGGAGCTCCCATAAAGCTCCTGTTCTTCTGCCCGGGGCCCTGGGGTCTCCTACCGGGTTGGGAGTGCATGAGGCACAAACGGCCACATGCATTTTATTTGGTCTGTTTTTAGACCAGAAGGGGTGGGGAGAGAGAGAGAGAGAGAGAGAGAAAAAAAAAAAAAAAGCAAACCAGAACCTCAACAACGCAAGCCCCGCGGGGCCACCCTCTTTCCAGCCAGCATCGGGACTAGAACACCAGCTCCAGGGGCCATCGGCGGCCAAAGCCCTTCGGGGGGGGGGGGGGGGGGGGGGGACGCAGGTGCAGCGTGGCGCAGCGCAGTGTACAGCGGGGACTGACCAGGTCAGGTGGGGGCTGAAAAGAAGAGGCCTCCGGCTGCGGGCCTCTGGCACGGTGAGCCTAGCTTGCTGTTCCCTGCCTGGACGGGGGTAGGGTGGGCGCGGCGCCCCGATCCCGCAGCTCCCGGAGGGACCCAGACCACGTCATTCCTGAGCCCAGACAGCCCATCCCCAGAGATGCAGAAAGGAGGTTGGAAAAGTGGGTGGAGGCGCAGAGAAGCTGAGGGAGGGTCTGAGAGTTCAGTGGAGAAGGGGAGACGTGGAGGGGCGAGGTGGACCCGCAAGGTTCCTGGGCCCGGACTAATCCTGGGGCTTCCAGAGTAAGGACCAGGCCACCTCTCCCAGCTCGGTCCTCACATGCTCCTAGTGGGGAATTTTTAAATTTGTTTTTATGCTGTGACAATTTGCCCAAGGACCGGTATGTCCCAGCCTCCCCTCCCTTCCTGGGGAGGGGGAGGGGGGTGATTTATGTGGGGGCGGGGCCAGAGGAAAGCTTGGGGAGGGGGTCTGTGCCCCGGAGTCCCTCGGCTCGCGCGGCTCGCCCCGTGCCAGCTGCGAGGACAGATGGACGCGGACGCGGCTCACCTCGGGGGCTCCCTGCCCGCTGCGCACCGACTCAGGCCGAGGCGGAAATCCAGAGTCCCCGGCTCCCACCCCCTCTCCGAGAGGGATGGGGGCGGCGGGGAACCTGCTGGTCCGTCCCGCTGCCCCGCGGGGACTTAGCCAGGAGCAGGGGCGCGAGGGCCGGCGCCTTGTGCGGCGCGCCCACCCCGCTATCCCCCACCCCAGGGGCTGTCCCTTCCGAGAGTTTCCCGCACCAAGACCCCCTAACTGGGGCTCCCAACCCTGGAACGCGGGGACCCCTACCCGGCCGCGCCCCGCCCCCGGCCCCCGCCCCGCCGACGTCGTATTAGCATGAGCGACGCAAGTGGCCGGGGCATCACTTGGGGGCCGGGACTCACCGCGTCACAGCCCCGAGTGGAAGCGAAGGAGGAGAAAAAAAAAGAAAGAAAAGGAGGCGGCGGCTGAGGAGGCGAGAGCGGCCGCGCGGGGCGGGGAGGTGAGCGCGGCGGCAGCGGTGGCGATGCCCCTCGGCCGGCGCGCGCGGCCTCACAGCGCGGCGGGGGCAGCTCCGGGTGCGCCCCGTGCGCAACGCGGCCAGTCTCCGGCCGCAGCCTCGCAGCGCACCCGCCCCTGAGCACGGCGGCGGCGGCGGCGGGTCCCTCGGGCCGGCCAAGGGCGCGGCAGCGGCGGCGCCTCGCGGGACGGAGCCCTTGTCTTTCCCGGGGCACGGGGCCATGCGCCGTGCAGCCACCTGAGGCACAGGGTGCTCTGCGCGGCGAGGACCGCGCTTCCCAGCCCATCCACCCTCCACCAAGTCCCGCGCTCTCCTTTCTGCACTGCGGGGGGACGTCGGCGCCCTCACCTGCTGGAGAAGCGTCCGCAAGAAGAGCCTCGTGGGGGGTAGGGGGCATGGAGTCCGCGGCGCCCGCGGGCCAGGCCCGGGCTGCGGCCAGCAAGCTGTCCCAGGCGGTGGGCGCTGTGCTGCAGGAGCCCCGGCGGCAGCGGCGCCTGGTGCTGGTCATCGTGTGTGTGGCGCTGCTGCTGGACAATATGTTGTACATGGTCATCGTGCCCATCGTGCCGGACTACATCGCCTCCATGCGTGGCGGCCACCACGACCCCACGCCGACCACCGAGGCCTGGGCGCCCACTTCGCCACCGACGCCGACACCAGCCCCAGACAACACCAGCGCCAACGCCTCGGCGGCCCCGACGGCTGCGCCGCGGCCGGCTGTGTCGGGCCTGCTGCGGCCGCGCTACCCGGCGGAGAGCGAAGACGTGAAGATCGGGCTGCTGTTCGCCTCCAAGGCCATCCTGCAGCTGCTGGTGAACCCCCTCAGCGGGCCCTTCATCGACCGCATGAGCTACGACGTGCCGCTGCTCATCGGCCTGGGAGTCATGTTCGCATCCACCGTGCTGTTCGCCTTCGCCGAGGACTACGGCACGCTGTTTGCCGCGCGCAGCCTGCAGGGCCTGGGCTCCGCTTTCGCCGACACGTCGGGCATCGCCATGATCGCCGACAAGTACCCCGAGGAGCCCGAGCGGAGCCGCGCGCTGGGTGTGGCGCTCGCCTTCATCAGCTTCGGCAGCCTGGTGGCGCCGCCCTTCGGCGGCATCCTCTACGAGTTCGCGGGCAAGCGGGTGCCCTTCCTGGTGCTGGCCGCCGTCTCGTTGCTCGACGCGCTGCTGCTCCTGGCCGTGGCCAAGCCCTTCTCGGCGGCTGCGCGGGCGCGCGCCAACCTGCCGGTGGGCACACCTATCCACCGCCTCATGCTGGACCCTTACATCGCCGTGGTGGCCGGGGCGCTCACCACCTGCAACATCCCCCTCGCCTTCCTGGAGCCCACCATCGCCACATGGATGCAGCATACCATGGCCGCGTCCGAGTGGCAGATGGGCCTGGTCTGGCTGCCGGCCTTCGTGCCGCACGTGCTCGGCGTCTACCTCACCGTGCGCCTGGCGGCGCGCTACCCGCACCTGCAGTGGCTCTACGGGGCGCTCGGGCTGGCGGTGATCGGCGCCAGCTCCTGCCTCGTGCCCGTCTGCGTCTCCTTCGCGCCGCTGGTGGTCTCGCTCTGCGGCCTCTGCTTTGGCATCGCGCTGGTGGATACGGCGCTGCTGCCCACGCTCGCCTTCCTCGTGGACGTGCGCCACGTCTCCGTCTACGGCAGCGTCTACGCCATCGCCGACATCTCCTACTCCGTGGCCTACGCGCTCGGGCCCATTGTGGCGGGCCACATCGTACACTCGCTGGGCTTCGAGCAGCTCAGCCTGGGCATGGGCCTGGCCAACCTGCTCTATGCGCCGGTGCTGCTGCTGCTGCGCAACGTAGGCCTCCTGACGCGCTCGCGCTCCGAGCGCGACGTGTTGCTGGACGAGCCGCCACAGGGCCTCTACGACGCCGTGCGCCTGCGGGAGCGCTCTGCACCCGACCCGGACGGCGAGCTAGGCGGCCCGCCCGACCCTTCGGACGCGTGCGAGGACGACTACGACTACTACTACACTCGCAGCTAGCCGTCTCCGCTCCTGCTTCGGGCCGCCCCGCCCCCACCCTCGGGGTTAGGGCAGGTGGAGGGGGAGGAGGGGAGTGGGCAGAGGAAGGGGAGGGAGAGCAATTGCCCCGGGAGCGCACTGGCCAGCTCAAACTCAGGGCCCGCCTCCTGTAACCAGGACCCCCGCCTCACCCGCTCTGCCGCGCCCCTGCCAGAACCTCCTCCTAGTGACCCGTTCAGTGGCCCCTCTCCTTGGTCCGACAGGGCGTGGGGCACCGAGGCAGGGGAACGTCAGCGGCTGCGCTCCAGGCCGAGGGGGCGGGAGGAGACCTGCGGGCCGCCACCTCGGGCCCCTACCCCCTCACCGTTCGCCGTGTAAAGAGCGCGGTACGTCTGTCTCTCCCTCACTCTTCTCCCTGTGCCAAACACAGCCTGCGCTGCGCCGCCGGTGCCTCTGGTCCGAATTAATAAACCTTATCTGTCTGAAGAGCTCGAGTCTCTTTACTGGTGGGGTGGGCACCTGAACACAGGGCCCCATCTCCTCGGACAGAGTGGTAAGTGAGTCGGCCTCACCAAGCCTCCCCATTCCCGACCCTGAACGCGTGGGAAGCCTGTAGCTCCTTTGCAACCAGGACAAGGACTCCTATTGGCCGTCACCCCTCCAGAACCCGCGCTCCGCTCAGCTGGAAACCGGGCCTCTGTGGGCTGGCGCCCAGTACAGCGCCCTAAGGGGTGACGCCTGGGGGTGCCCAGGACCTGCCGGGGCTGGGAGCGCCGGGCCCCGCCCTCGGAGGGCACGCCCCGTGCCGGCCACCAAGGCTTCCCTTCCCACCTGTATCTCGCCCCGTCCGGTCGGCCTTCAAGGAGGCAACCGGAGGCCAAGCCATTGCGGGTAAAGGAAAAAGAAACACACCAGCCGGGCTTTGCGGCCCGCAAAACGGCATCCGCGGTGTGTTTGTGTGCGCGCGCGAGCGTTGGAGAACCGGGCGCTTCCCCAGGAAGTGGGGAGGCCACAGGTGGCCGCTGCGCTTCCTCGCAGCAGGTCCGGGTGCTGAAGGGAGAGGACCGGAGTGTGCGAGCTGGGGCCAGCCACCGCGGCCCATCCCGAATGGAAGCAGCTACCCGGGGTTGTTAGAAGTTTTCCAGCCCGTTCTAGGGAGTTCCGGTCCTGGGAGCTCCAGGCTGGCGCTGAGGGCATCTCCCTCCACCACTACCACCAAGGTCCAGAATCCATGGAGCGGTCTTTGGGGGGGGGGGGCGGCGCCTGTGCCAGCATTGCCAAAGTAAGCGTGTCTGCCCTGGTGTGTGTGTGTGTGTGTGTGTGTGTGTGTGTGTGTGTGTGTGTGTGTGTGTGATTCCCCCTCTGTGTGTGCATCTGAGTGAGGCCTGTCCTTGTGGGTACTTCTTTGGGGGCTTTCTATTTAGGAGGCCAGGTCTGTCTTTCCCCTGGGTCGGGTTTCCAAGCACTCCCCCCCCATCTGTCCTCAGGAGAGACCCTTCCATCTTCACCTCCCATCCCCCAGCGCCAGCTTGGATGGGACTGTGACAAAGAGGGACAGAGACCCTGGAGTAATCACCAAGCAGGCCTTATATTTTTTTATTATTAGTATTAATATTATAAGATGGTACAGGAGAGTGTGGGTCTGGCCTGCTCAGACTGCCTCTGACCCAATCCTCCCCAGGACTGCTGCGTGAGCAAACGCTGGCTGGCGGGCGGGCGGGCATCTTGGTGCTGGGGGAGCGCGGGCGTGGGACGGGCTGGGCAGGGGGCAGCGGGCTGGGGTGGAGCCGCGTTCCCGGTGCCCTTCTCAGGATTGTGCTACCCCTGCGCGAGCTGCTCCGGGAAGCCGTCCGGACAGGTTCCGGGGACCGGGCGGTGGGAGGGGGTGGGGGGACAGAAGACAGAGAGCGGAAGGGAGCCGGGGAGGGTTCGGGAAGGAGGAGGGACGCTAGCAAAGAGGGGAGGCGCGTCGGGCTCACCAGCAGACAGTCTGGCGGCCGCGGGGACCCGGCGACGTCGGAGGCTCCAGCGGGGACCCAGGCGGCGGCCCCGGTCCGCGCAACCGACGCGCCCCTCCCACCCCGCCCATACTTACTGGCGACACCGGCCCCCGCCACCCCCACCCTACGTCCGCAGTCCTGTTTGGTGCTGTGCAGCGGCGACCAAGGCGGTGGTGCCCGGGAGAGCAGGTGAGAAGGGCCGGGCGTGCAGGCGGGGCACGGAGCTCCGGGAACGGAGGACCGCGGGTGGACACGCTGTGCCGTCATCGCAGCCCTGGCTTCAGAGGCCCTGGGACTCGCCTGGTCCTCCGAGTCCGGTACCGCGGTGACCGTCGGGGGAGGTGAGGGGGAGAGGAACGGCTAGGAGGCTGCGGAATGGTGCTGCCCGGGAGCTTGGACTTGGAGAGTGCTTGGAGCCTCTGGGTTGCTGCGCCTCTGAGCTTCCCGTGGCCGGCCAGGCACCACCGGCTGAGGGCTGAGGTCTGTGCTAGCCGCGCACAGGAGGAGGGTCCGCGGCCCCTGGAGGTGATGCTGCGCGTGCGCCTGCCGACTCAGCTGTTCGCGCAGAGGGAGTGGGCGGTGGGGCGCGGCCAGGTGATGCCCGATCAGACTGGACTGGGCATTGGGGGCTCTGTTCTGGAGACCCGTACCCCAGGCAGTCTATAGGAGGCCAGGAGGGCGGCTGCTTGGATTACACGCACAAGACAGACAAACGTCAAGGAGGACAGGGAACTGGCAGGGCAGAACCACCGCAAACTATCATACTAGGGTCAGCCTGGAAACCTGAGTTTGCGGGAGGTGGGGTGGGGGGACGGCAGGAGACTGGGCAGCCAGAAGAGACACTGGCCTGACTTTGTCCAGGTGCCCTCTCCTAGGGGCTGCTGGGCTCAGCTGGGCTCAGCTGTAGTCCTGGGCAACCCCTGATGCACCTGCTCAGGTTCTGTGATGGGGAGTTGTGTCCCAGGGACACGACTCGAGAGTGAATTGAGGGGTTTTGAGTACTTGGCACCTTGAGATCCATTACTGGAGGTCAGAAAGATAAGAGCAGGTGATACCTTGCATTGTAATCTGGGAAAGGGGAAGGGTGTGAAGCTGTTTAAGTTCCGGGGCTCTTCATGGGGAATATGGACACGCCCAGCCTGCTAGGCAGGGAGATGCTGCTAAGTTCTTTCCACCTGCAGAACTGAGACATCTGGCTAGGAGGTACAGAAATAGGAAAGTGTGTCACGGGCCAAAGTCAGACCTGTTAGTAGCACCAACCGACTGGGATCACCCTGTCCCTGCCTGCCAGGATTTTACCACCTCTGCCCCGTGCCACAGACACGCACTGCCTCCTGCCCTGGCTGTGCTTCTCCTCCTTTGCCCCCTGCACTAGGCAGAACTGCTGTTGGTGGTATGAGAGGCTAAACACGAGGAGCTGTGGGTTCTTGGCGGGGGGAATGGTGGGTGCGTTTGGTGGAAGTCGTGCAGGTGTGCCTCTGCAGGCTGAGGTTTGGGGCACCTCAGGATGCTCCCCACCACCTTCAAAACCGGCCTTGAGCAGTGGGCATTTAGGCAGTTAGGATGCCAGGTAGGGACACCCGTGTCTCAGAGCACCTGAATTCAAGTCCCAGCTCTGCTGCTGATCCCACTAATGGGCACCTGGGATCAGCAGCAATGGCTCAAGCCGTTAGGTTCTGGACACTCCTGCAGCAAGAGACGTGGATTGAGTGGGTCCCTGTTTCAGACATTGGGGATGTGTGGGGAAGGAATTGGCAGGTGGAAGTTTTCCTGTGTGTGTGTCCCCCTCTTTTAATAACAAAGACAAGAGAAAAACTGGTCTTACTCTTCTTGGTCTGTACTTTCCAAACCTGCTTTTATTGCTTCTATCCAGGCTCCTAGGAGCCCAGGCTCCCAGCCCCTTGTACCACCTCCCTCTGGTCTGGGAGCCACCAGACCAGAAACCAGCTAATTCACAGCTCATCCAGCAAACCCTGGAGGCCGCCCCCACCTCACTGTGCCCAGAGCACCTGCTCGAGCAGAGAGCCTTCAAGGGCATTGGACCCATTCAATACACGCATCCATTCATGCACCACGTGTCCCTCCTCTTCAGCTAGCTAGCCATCATCTACCCGCGGCATGCCAGCCCCAGAGATCACGCACTGGTCTGGATTCGACTCAGCCCAGTGCCAAGCAGTTGTGTCCCAGGCATGAACAAAGCGAGAGGATTGCAGGTGGCCCCTCCTACATTTGGAGGGGAGGCAAGCCCAGCCCTGCTCATCCCTTCGCTGCTGCCCTGGGGTCATGTTCCAGGTGGAGGCTCCCTCCAAACCCTCTCCTCTATGGGGGCTCAGAGAGAATAGTCATGCTCGAGGGGGCCAGGTCTGGGGTGTGCAGGGGGGGTGGAGGTGGGCACTGAGATAAGATCCAGGCTTGAGAGTGAGACCTCAATATGCTACAAGTGGTCTCTAGCCTCCTCGTGGGGCTGGGGTGGGGATCCTGTTGTGGGAAAGGAGAGTTTGTGGCAGACCACTGTGATTCACGCCTTGATGCCCTCACTTCTCTCTTCCCAGGTCTCCCCTTTGCTTGCCCAGCCCAGGAGTCCCCAAGATGCCCATCCTGGACAAAGTGTCCCAGAAGGTGGCTACGAAAATGGCCAGCAGTGAGGAGGAGCCTGTGAGTGATGCTCGGAGTCCTTCCCCCCCCCCCACCCCCTTCTAGGCCCTGCCTGGAGCCCAGAAGGCCTGGGAGCTGGGTGGGAGTGGCCTCAGGGCAAGCAGCGGCTTGCTACAATCAGACTTCCTAATCCCTGAGTCCGGACCCGGAATCACCTGTCCTCCTAGAAAAGCCTCATCCCACCCCAGTGGAGCTGTCTGTGGGAGAGGCTGCATGCCCTTCTCGCAGCCCCAGCTGCTGTTGCCACTAGCTCAGCCCAGGAGCCCTGGCCACCACCTGCTTCACTGGCCTGAGCCATACCCCCTCCCACCCGGCCTTTGTTGTTGCCCCTGTTGGCTTTTCCCCCCTCCCCCCCCCCCCAGCCTTGGTCTGGTCCCATCGGAATTTTCTTTGATGGCTCTGATCAGAACTTTCTGGTTTCTCCCCTTCGAGGCTGCCAATGACAGTGCCCCAACATATGCAGCTCATCCAAGTCTGTACTGTTGTCTGCGGCTCATGGCGTACTCCCTGCCCCAGCTGAACTGCAGTGGAAATTGTGTCCAGCCCAAACTGGCCAAGAAAGCCTGTATCTATAGGCTCCAGAGTCCAGAAGGGCCTGAGAAGGAGCCCAGCGAGGCTCAGATGCTCATGCTCGGCTTTCCTGTTTCATCTCCGAGTCCCACCCACCCACTGCGCTGACGCCAAAGCCCAGAGCAGCACGGTCACTACTCCTGGCCGAGCTCCAGCCTCACGCACAAGCAGGCCCTCTTGGCCAGATCACCAGCTGGGCTGGGCTTTCTGCTCTTCTTTCCTCCTCCTCTCCCCATTCTCCCCGCTCTCCCCCTGCAACCTATACCCGAGACCACAAGAGCAAGAGAAACAGAAGTGACTGTGATGGGGATGGGCAGCCCTGAGGTGCTGCCCAGACCTGTGCTGGCATTGCTCCCTGGGGCAGGAGCAACCTCTAGCAGGCACCGACACCCCACCCTCTGCCAGAGCAGTGAGCGCCAGAAACAGGATCAGACAGGTGGATGGCTGTCACCTACTCCGTCAACGCACATTCATGTCATCAGCCTCTCCCTGGGCAGGACAGGGCGAAGCAGAGCGGGGGCGGGTGGGGGGCACAACCCTGCAGGACCCTTCAGTCCACAGCACACCAGGGCAGGGAGGGGCATCAGAGAAGAAACCCTTCCCTTCACCCTTGCCCCCTGGAAGGTGGCCTGCTAGCCATCAACCTAAGCAATACTGTTAAAAATGCTGCTTGCCTGAAACCAGCAGCTGAGAGAGGGAGAAGAGAAGGGACGGGGCAGAGAGAGTGACAGCTGAAGAGGAGCAGGGCAAGGGGTCTGAGTCCTCCATCTGCCACCTGACTTTTTAGATGGCCTTCCATGGCTTTGCATGTCCTCACCTGTGAATGGACCAGCATTTCCTGCCCTGGCTGAGTCACAAAGGCGAAGAGTCACCTGAGACCCTAGGTGATTCCGCTAAGCTAGAGGAAGAGGGGGGTGTCCTCTCTCCCAGGCAGACAGTAGAGGTGAGGTGGGGCAGTGGAGAGGTCCTGTCCGGATTCCGGCTACACGTGGGGGTCCGGAAGATGGCAGGTTTCCTGGGACAACAGTGTCACCCCCGATGCTTCCTTTTGTAAAGTGGTCGCTAACATGGGATAGGTATACCTTGTAATGGGGTACATGTGTGCAGCATAAACTGAGCAAATTGGGCAGTGGTCTTTCCATTTTGTCTCTTTGCATTTGGGGTCTTTGGGGTGCTCCCTCTGACTCTTCATGTGTTCCATAAACATATTTGTCTACATATCATGTGACTTACTGTTACTACTCCAGCCTGACTCTGCTTTGGCACCTGTCACTCAGCCTCCCTTTATCTGCATCCTTTCCAATCTCCAGTAATCGCTGTTGTAAGTTCAGGGGGAGGAAGTCCCCATATGTGAGACAGGGAAGGTGTCACGTTAGTCCGGCGTCCTCTCCTCGCTCTAGCCGGCTCCATCCACTTTGCTGCTGATGTCAGGGTTTCATTCTTTTTGTGAAGGCTGCAGTCTAATCCACAGTGCCCATATGTCACCTTTGCCGTGCCCACTTGTCCTTCCGTGAACACCTGAGCTGGCTCCGTATCTCGGCTGCTGCCGCAGGCCACACATCTGTGTGATGTGTTGATTGTGTTTGCTCTGGATCTCTCCCTCGGCCTGGGTGGGCAGGGTGAGCTGATAGACCCGACTTTTTGTTTTCAGTTCCGGGATGGCTGGACTGATTTGCATTCCCACTGGCAACAGTGACAAGTTTCCTTCCCTCCTCGCCCTATACCTTCATTACCTTCTGGCTCTTCATCCCTCACCCTCCACAGGGCTGCTTAGCATTCACATTTCCCCATGGCCAGCAGCAGGGAGCATCTTTACACATGCATGTTGGCCATTTCTATTTCTTCCTTCTAGAACGGTCTCTTAGACTCCTTTGCCTGTCTCTCCCCCCACCCCCTTCAAGGCTTGTTTTTATTTGAAAGGTAGATTTACAGAGAGTAGGAGATGTGCTTGCTTCGGCAGCACATAGAGCAGGAGAGGTAGGGAGAATCCTTCCTCTGATGGTTCACTCCACAACAGCTGGAGCTTAGCTGCTCTAATCCAAAACAGGGGCCAGGAGCTCCCGGCGGGTCCACCACATGGCCGCAGGAGCCCAAGGACTTGAGCCATCCTCCACCATTTTTCTAGGTCATAAGCGGGGCACTGGGTGAGAATGGAGCAGCTGAGACATGAACCAGCGCCCATATAGGATGCTTATGCTGCAGGTAGAGGGTTAGCTGGCTCTGCCCTGTGCCCGTTTCTTAAGAGATCTGTTTGGCTTTTGTTGAGTTTCTGGCTAGGAATCGTTTGTCAGATGAATGGTTGCAAATATTTTCTCCCATGTCCTAAGGTTTTATAATGCATCTAACTGGGGCCAATTGCTTCTCCCACTTAGTTCTCTCTGTATCCCTCTAGCTAGGAGTTGTTATTTATAGGCCACCAATGAGGAACTAGCCTTGGAGAAGTTCAGCGGTAAAAACTTCCCCTGCACCTCCACCACCCCAGCCCCAGTCCCCACATGAAACACCATCCTTTTGCCTGCTTTCCCACCTGGGAAGAATTTCCCAGCTAGCTCAGGGCGGGTGCAATGGTCCCAGGAAATGTCCTGTGGGATTCCGGTCATTACGGCAGCACTGAGCCATGGTTCCCAGCCCATATCTTCTCTTCCTCCAGGCCTCCCTGGGAAATTAGTTAGTCCCTTTCAGATCAATTGGATCCTAGATGCCCAGCTGGGAACCGTTGGAAATGAAGAATGGTTGGCAGAGAGCAGCATCGGTGGCAGGCAGAACTGCTGCATCTTAGAGCCACCCTATATGGTTGATCACTTAAGCACCTTCACCTCCCTTAGCTCTGTGCTCCTCTGAGGCCATCACCTCCACTTTGCAGGAGGAGAGACCGAGGCAAACAGGGCGGGCATACCTTGTTCAAGGTCACGCAGCTGGACCGGAGCATGACCCCAGAGCTTTTGGAAGGCAACAGTAGGGTCTTTGTGGTTGTGCTTCCCTGGGGTGGCCAGGTCCAGGTAGGGGTGGAGGGGGTTGAGGGGAGAGGGACAGGACAGAGGCAGCAAGCATTTCCTAAATGCACCATCCAGTTGAGCAGAGCCTTAGAAACTGGCCTCAGGATAGGGAAGCAGAATGGAGGACATGGGTGGGACACATGCACGGAGGGGCACAGCCAGTGCCTGGGAACCCTGTCTTCCAGGAGCTGCCCAAGCTGCCAGTGCCCCCTCTGCAGCAGACACTGGCTACCTACCTGAAGTGCATGCAGCACCTGGTGCCCCAGGAGCAGTTCCAGAAGAGCCAGGCCATCGTACAGCGGTTCGGGGCCCCTGGTGGCCTGGGCGAGACCCTGCAGCAAAAACTCCTGGAGCGGCAGCAGAAGACAGACAACTGGGTACGGGCTAATGATAGTGGGGGAAGAGGGGGAGACTTGGTGGAAGGGGGGCTGCACAGGGACCCATATGCGGGGCAAGAGGCAGATAGAGGGAGGGATTTGGGTGAAGGGCAGGGGCCAGGAGTTGAGCATCAAATCCCACAGGACGGGAACTTTGGTGTGGAAGAACAGGTGCGAGGAGACAGGGCTTAGCAGGTGTGTGCTGAAGGAATAAATGCAAGCATGGATGAATGAATGATCCAGCACTTTCCAGATGGTATCGCACCCAGTCCTGGAACTGCCAGTGGATGCTACGGCAAAGTCCAACCAACCTGCACTTGACTGAACTCGTGCATGTGCTACTGGATGCGGTAGCCCAGCCTAGCTCTCCTGCAAACCTAGCTCATATATAGGCTGACAGGTGTCTCGATTGTCCCTCGGAGTGACCAGGATGGGACTGTGTACTACCACAGGTCGAATGCACCTGCTTGGGTGGGTGAGTGGGGGTGATGAGATAAAAGTGCCCCCTCCTGACCTCCTTGCAGGTGTCTGAGTACTGGCTTCATGACATGTATCTCAACAACCGCCTGGCTCTGCCTGTCAACTCCAGCCCAGCTGTCATCTTTGCCCGGCAGCACTTCTACGACACCAATGACCAGCTCAGGTGCGGCCACAGCTTGGGGACCTGCCCAGGTAGGGCATGGGGTCCAAGCACCCACAGGGGTGTGCTTCCTGGGGTTCCAGTGCCCCAAGGGACAGCTGCCAGCCAGGTTTAACTGTAGGTGCCCTTGAGGCCTCCTAGGAAGATGCTCCTTGGGGGCAGGGGCATGGCCACTCATGGAGGTCCCCATGGCAGTGCCGACCTGGCTGAGGCCCCTGGCGGCTGGGACACACGTTCCAGGACTGTTCGAGCGGCGGCGGCTGCCCTCCAGAGCCTTCTTCTAAACAGTCTCCGGTGGGGCTGGAAATGGTCCCTGCCTGGCAGGCGTGGCCGCCAGCAGAGCCTCTGCCATCTGCTGCAATTTCAGAGCTCACTGAGCCGCTGGAAGGGCCTCCAGCAGGCTGACGCCACCGGCGACCATGGCTGTGACAGGCAAGGCTGGCGAAGGACCGTCTCCCTGCCCTCGGGGACTCTAACGTGCTCTCTGTGGCTTAGGACTAAATGGGGCAGCTTGCAAGGAGGTGTCAGAGGGAGCAGGGCAGGCAGGTCCTGGGGGCTTAAGGAAACAACAAACCCCTACCTATTCAACCTCATGGGGCAGGACTCAACCATGCTAGTGAGACCCCCCAACACATACACACTCTATCACAGCCACCCCCAATCTCAACGCCAGCCTGCTGAGCTGCTGCCAGCTGGGGGGGAGCGTGGACAGGCAAATAATATCTGCCAATCAGCCCTCTAAATGCATCCAAGGAGGCATTTTCTTTGCTGTGTAATTAGGCCAGGCATCATCATCCACGGGTGGTTAAACCAACGCCTAGGTCCCTGGCACTGCTGCCTGTTCCCCTCACTCACCTACCTCCTGCCCCACCCACCCCACCCCAGCACTGGCTTCACTCTTCATCACCACCAAGGGCATCCAGTGACTGGCTTCTCCGGGGGGCGGGGGGGGGGGGGAGACTAGCACTCCAGGGCATCCTAGCCCCATGGTCTTAACTTCCCAGGAAGAAGTCAGCAGCCAGGCCTGTGGTAGCTGCTCCATGCCCTCCCCTGGCAGCCGGCTCACCCTCTAGGTGGTTCTAATCTTCCCTTCTTGTTCCTGGAGAGCACCTATTCCCGTGTTGTTTTGTTTTGTTTTAAACCACAGGCTTGTGTTGGATTCTGACTTGAGGGTGAGATAACAGGTGCCACATGGGATTGAGGCATTGAGGCATTCCTGGGCGTGTGGTGGTGGCAGCTGGGGAGAGGGGCAGCTAGGAAGGAAGGAAGAAGGGAGGAAGACAGGACACTGGGCGTGGGGGGCGGGCAGGGCTCAGCCTCCTCTCTCTCTGCAGGTTCGCAGCCAGCCTCATCTCTGGGGTGCTCAGTTACAAGGCCCTGCTGGACAGGTAGGACGGGCCCCCGACTGGGTTCAGGGAGTGAGGGAATGTTGTGCTCCAGCATGGTCAGCGAACGCGTCTCTCCTTTCCTGCTACACCGGAACAGAGAGAACTCTGGGAGTGGGGAACCTTGCCTTTTGCCAGCTCTGGCTGCCTTGGTCTCTGCAAACCCTCTCACTCCCTGTAAACCTCATGTGCTCCCAGGCAGAGTGGATTCCTTTGTTGGGAGTTCAGAGGCCATGGGGAAAAGGGGTGGGGTCAGCTCTGTCCCTCGGGGATCTCCCACGCTCAGTAACCAGGGGTGCCCTGAGCGATGGAGAGAGCTGCACAAACGCAGTGGGGCAGCATGGATTTTCAGGAGGAATGGACAGATAGTGGATGGGGGAGAGATGGATGGATGTGGGTGGTGAGTGGGTAGGTAATGGATCAGAGTAGATGGATGGATGGTGTATGGATGAATGAATGAGTGGAAGAGTAATGGTTGGGTGGATGAGTGGATGGGTGAATGAATGGGTTGGGTCCATGGATGGTGAGTAGATGGATGGAACGTGGGTGTGTGAAGAGGTAAGTGGAGAGGTGGATAGATGAAGAGATGGGTGGGAGGGCAGGTGAGAGTGGATAGTAGTGAATGAATGGGTGGATGGATAGATGGGATGGGTGAGTGAACAGGAAGCAGAGAGGTTGGAAGAATAGGCACACAACATGCTGACACCACAGTGCAAAGAGCTGCCTTGAACTTGACCACAGTGCACATTGCTGCCTTGAACTTGAGACTTTTAGAAGTGATATAGCAAGAAAAGAGTTTTCTAAACAGAACAGAGTGTAGGGGTGGGGTGCAGAGCACAAGTGGAGGCCAAGTAACCATGACACCTGGGAAAAATGGTGAGATCCAATGCCACACAGGTGTGAAGTGGATTGGCAGAGATGTGAACCAATGCTAGGACTCTCCACAGGCTGTGGAAGACCTGAATTCTGTAATTGACACCATGGGGGCAGTTCTAGGTATGTGCCTCAGTTTACCTGACCAAGTCCCAATCAACAGAACCAGTTCCAACGGCCTCTCTGCATGGCCACCCGCTTTCCTCCACTGTCACCTGCAGCCACTCCATCCCCACGGACTGTGCCAAGGGCCAGTTGTCTGGACAGCCCCTCTGTATGAAGCAGTACTACGGGCTCTTCTCTTCCTATCGGCTCCCCGGCCACACCCAGGATACCCTGGTGGCCCAGAAGAGCAGTGTCATGCCAGAACCCGAGCATGTCATCGTGGCCTGCCGTGATCAGGTAAGCCTCCCTTGTCACTACTGCCGTCTCTGGTCTCCAGGAGTGAGAGATGTGTCCCTGCTTACCTCAAGGAGCTCAGCCCACACTCCTAAGGTACACTGGCAGCTGGGGCAGTGTGGCCCCAATGTGGCGTCAGCTACTCCCGGGAGGTGCCATGTGCTCCTGTCAGTGAACTTTAAAAACAAGGAGAATCAGCAGTTAGTTAGAATGTGCTGCCTTGGGCCCAGTCCTAGCTGCCGAGCTCCTTGCAATGCACGTACTGTGCCCCCTCTTCCCAGGGACCCTGCACCGGCCCATCCATTTGCTTGCCTGCAGTGTCCCTGGCGGTGACATCCTTGGAGACCACACAGAGAGATGACCAGAGTGCCAGCCAGGCACATGTATGTGCCAGACCTTGCTTACCTTGACCCTGACTCTACCTGGGTGGGGGGAGGGGGTCAGCTCCTCCATTTGACAGATGAGGAAGTGGGGTGCTAAGTGGTCTGTCTGGAAGTGGGAAGGACTCCCAGGTCTGGCTTGTGCCCAAGGCCCCCTTTGTGCCCAGCATGTAACTCAGGGCTTTTTACCTGGTGCCCCAGAGCTAGTATGAGCTCCCAAGGCTTGAGGGACAAGGTGAGTACAAGGGTTCCTGAATACTCTTACCCACAGAGATGTCCTCACAAAGGCTGCATGCTGACCAAAAGAGCATGGGTTTTGTTTTGGTTTTTGTGCTGCTTGGTTCTTCCGGTTTTGTTTTGTTTTTCGGGTGGAAGGCCATGTTTCCTGCTGTCTGTGCAACTCTTCCAGCAGAGTTCCTCCCCCCACCGAGGCTTGTCTGATAGTTGAATTCATCCTGGGGCTCAGTCAGGATCTCCCTGCTGGGAGTGTCTGGGTTCCACGCTCACAACCCTCCCCCCGCCAACAGCCCACCTGTCTCTGGCTAGCTATGAGGAGAAAACACAGAACTTTCTGGGTTTTCGTTCCAAGGACAAACCCGCCCCTCCTAACCCCAGTCTTGAAGTCATAGAATGACAACATCCCATGGGTCTCCACACGTGTGCGCGCACGTGGACACAGAGATCCTTGTCGCAGCCGCCTGCCCACCTTCATCAGTCCCTAGTTGGTGACTGGCTTGTTCCCCTCCAGCTCCCAGTGCGTTTGAGTGTTTGAGATCCATCCCTAGGTAGCTGGAGCGCTCTGGTTCCTTCTGACACGTGTGTCCACCCTACAAGGACACTAGGCTTTGGCCATCCCCCTTCTGAGATTGGTGAGGCTCCTCCCCTGGTTGGCCTGCTGCCCACACCCTCACCCACTCTGCGGTGCGCATATGCATGCTACTTTGAGCCGTGGGCCAAACCATGCATTTGTAAAAGCTGTTGCTGAATCACAGACCTTCCCCAGCTAGTTTTTGCTTTTTAAGATTGATTTGTTTTTATTGGAAAGTCAAATTTACAGAGAGAAGGAGAGACGGAGGAAGATCTTCTGTCTGCTAGTTCACTCCCCAAGGGGCCTCAACGGCTGAAACTGAGCCGATCTGATGCCAGGAGCTTCTTGCAGGTCTCCTACATGGGTGCGGGGTCTCAAGGCTTTGGGCTATTCCTGCGGGGTCTCAAGGCTTTGGGCTGTCCTTGACTGCTTTCCCAGGCCGCAAAAGCAGGGAGCTGGATGGCAAATGGAGCAGCTGGAATTAGAACCAGCACCCATATGCGATCCTGGCACGTGCAAGGCGAGGACTTTAGCTGCTAAGCTACCATGCTGGGCCCTTCCTCAGCTAGTTTTGATCAGCCCAATCTCCCCAGCCCTCTCGACCCCAACAAATGGCATAGCTTGTTGGGCATGGGGAAAGCAGGAACCACCCAAGCAAGCATTTGGCTGCATTTGACATAGCCCTTATGGCTGTCATCAGCATTGTGTTGGTGACCCCAGCGGGGATGACCCAGAGTCGAGCCCCTTCCCCACACTGCCCCACCCCAGGAGCATCCCCTGGTCCTGCCCACCGGCGAGTGACGCATCCGACCTGTCTGTCCCACAGTTCTTCGTCTTGGATGTTGTCATAAATTTCCGCCGTCTCAGTGAGGGGGATCTGTTCACTCAGTTGAGAAAGATAGTCAAGCTGGCTTCCGGCGAGGACCAGCGCCTGCCTCCCATCGGCCTGCTGACGACAGACGGGAGGAGCGAGTGGGCCGCAGCCAGGACAGCCCTCGTGAAAGGTCAGCGGCTGGACCCAGTGCTCCATGCTCATCTCATGCCCGCCGGGGGCCGGGCGCCATGACTCCATTCCCATGGGCCATAATGCGGGGAGCACAAGTGCTAGGACCAGATGACGAGGTACCTGTGAGCTGACCGCCGCTCTTGTCTCTCGTTGTTCCACTGCTGGTATCCTAGCTTTTTCTGGGTGAGACTGGCTAGCGCTGAGTAGACTTGGGGTGCAGCGACTTGGAGGGGAGGAGTGGACTGCAGCTGAGCAGAGGTGTCTCACAGGTTGTCTGGGTCACTGGAGAACAGCCAGGTGCATCCCCAGGAGGGTGGCTGGTCATGTCTGTTACTTGATCACTTTTTTTTCAAGCTGTCCCTGTAGTTAGGAATGTCACTGTGTATTCCCTTAGCAAAGGCACGGATCTTTTCAACGGGGAATGTATGTATCACTGGCAGCAGCTCAAATGGCTGTGCCACAACACCAGGCTCCAAACCGGGATTTTGAAAGGCTTGGGTGGAAGACGTAAGAATGGGGCAAAGTCCTGTGCCATGAGCGGGTGGGACAACCTGGAAGATTGGAGGGTGGTGTCTAGGCAGGGGGACTGACCGGATAAAGCTGGGGTCACTCAGCCGGGATACAGCTCCCCTGTCTCAGGGACCCAGGGTTCTAGAAGGAGCTGCTGGCTCCTTGCGCTGAGCAGAGTTCAGCCCAGCTGCCTCAACCTCAGGCATCCAAGAGCTGCCTCCTGCAGACTGTCTCGGTGGCCGGTTGGCTTGTCTTGCTTGGTGTGGCTCATCTCTTGGCTGGATGTCTCCCTCCACCCATTTCCAGTGCCCGGAAGGCTGGGTGTCTCCTCTGTATGGCTGAATCTCTGTGCTGTGCCATTGTAGTGGAAGGCCAGTTAGGTTTGTTAAATGAAAGAATTAAAGGGTAACTCACAACACATGGTCCCGGCTTTGCTTCCTGCTTACTTGTTAATTATTCTGTCGTCTAATTATTGGGCACCTGCTGGATGCTTGGTCCTAAACAGAAGGTTGTGAGGGGACCACAGGGAGTGATGAGAGCTGACTACTCCAGCGAACTTGACCGCCACAATGGGACATTAATAACTCACCATTAGAAAGAGAGTCAGCTTACTCCATCCCCCCGGAGATCGTGGAGAAATCAGACCCTCAGGGGGGAAGAGACAGGCGTCAAAATAATCGCCTCTGCTTCCAGCTTGGTCTCCACTTTATTAGCCGGCCAGGGCCCAGTGACTCCCACCAGGACTGACCAGGATTGCCTGAAGGTCTAAACGCTTGGGCTGCGCTAATCGGAATTAATTTGCTAATGGCGCTTGATCTGGCTTTCTGAATGGAAGCGCCACACAAAGGCGGGTGCCATGCACCTGCCGGTGAGCAATCACATTAATCCAATTAACGCTGAGTGCCTGTGTCGCCTGCTGGCTGGCACCCATCCTTTCCAGATGCCTTCCTCACTGGAGTAGCCCTTATCATGGAGGGGGAGCACTTAGGGAGCAATTTCGGGACAGCCAGAGACAGTGACAGTGTGAAAGGTGGTTAAGCGTGAAGGCTGGGTAACGGGATGTATCTAGCTGGATCGCAAGCACTCAGGAAAGCAGAGAGGTGAGGGAGAGGCTTGGGTTGTTTTCTGCATGAGCCTGTGGGTGCACAGCAGTCCCCTTGGCAGGGTGGGTGCGGGATGGAGTCATGAGAATGGAGCTGTCAGGCTAGATGTATGTGTCTGCTTCTGGAAGGAGAGGTCAGAACAGCGATATAAATTTGAGAGCCATCAGCACCTAAATGACATTAAAAGGCACAGGCCTGAATGAGATCATCAAGATACAGAAGGACAGGGCGGGCCGTAAGGATCAGGGGAGAAAGTCTAGCAGCTTGGGTGGGGGGCGGGGGGGGGGAAGCACAGAAGGAAGACCACCAGGAGACACCCCCAGCCCCCCAAGATTCTGAGAGGAAGCAGCGATCAGCCAGCTGTGTGCCATGCCGCTGAGAGCTTGCGAGGAGGAGACGTGGAAACTGGCAACCTTAACATTGTCGGTGAGCTTGGCAAGGGCCAGGCTGGAGCCATAGGCAGAGCGATGACTGGATGCTGATGGAGATGGGCCAGCATCTCATGGCATAGTTAGTGAGTGGAACCTGCAAGTATAGATGAGTCTCTCTCTCTCTCTTTTTTTTTTAATATTTATTTATATGTTTGAAAGGCAGAATGACAGAGAGGTAGATACACACAGGGGGTAGGGGAAAAGAGAGCAAGAAAAAAAGAGAGATCTTCCATCCATCATCTCACTCCCCCCAGTGGCCTCTATCGGGCTGAGTCAAGCTGAAGTCAGGAGCCTGGGACTCCTTGTACATCTCCCATGTGGGTGCAGGGGCCCCAACGCTTAGCCCATACTCTGCTGCTTTCCCAGGTGCATTAGCAGGGAGTGGTATCAGAAGTGGAGTAGTCAGGGACTCCAGCCAGTGCCCTGAGGTGGCTGCAGGCATTACAAAGGGGAAGCTAAACCCACTGCACAACAATGCCAGCCCCTCACCGTCTCTTTGCAAATACAGTAGTTTTAAAAGAAGCAGAAACACAGAGGAGTTACCAGGCAAGCCAAGGTTCAGCAGACATGTTCTGAATAGAATCAGGAGAGGCAAGGGTGTGGTTGTGGGTGCCCAAGTGTATGTGGAAGGAGTCTGGCAAGTGGAATGACAGGAGAAAGCAGAAAAGTGGGGGTTGGGATTCTTGCACGGGCCGGTAGGAGGGCAAAGCCTCAGAAGCAGAGAACCTAAACTGGTCCAGGGAAAACAGCATGACAGGCTGGGTAAGGAGAAGTGTTGGTGGGCTCAGCCTCTGTAACACAGCCCTGCAGGGCCCACGGCCTCAACCGGAGCAGTTCAGGCTGAAAGGCAGGCGAGGGGAAGGGCTGGGAGGGTCAGGGGCTGTGAGCTCCCAGGGGTCCTCACTTGGTCTTCCTTCTGTGCCCAGCTGAGCCCTGACCATGGATCACTGTCAGACAGGTCCTACCGTCAGCTCCCTTGACCCACCAGCCCTGTCTCTGAATACAGCCAGATACGGTGGCCTGTGATGAGCTGTGCGTCGGGACGGGGGGTGGTGTGTGTAGAACTTCAGCAGGTGCAGCCCAGGCCACTCAGGAGGGGAGTGAGTGGCAGACAGAGGATAGGAGGTAGGGGTGGGGGAGACGACAAGTGGTTGGGAACAGAGTCTGTGAACCCAAAGTCCAGGGGGTGGGGATGCTTGGCTCAGAGAGAGCAGCAGGGCCGGGAACCAGCAGGTGTTGGATCTGCTCCGGGGAACAAAGATGAGGCTGTCCGAGGGAACTGAGAGAAGATGTGGGTGGGTTCCAGTTACCGGCTGGGGCAGGGATGATGAGGAAGCAGAGGATGCAGGAAGAGCCCCAGATCGCAGTGGCAAGGATGGCAGCCTTGGGGAATGGAGTCTGGCAGCCCTGGCCGCAAAGGCAGGTGGCGAGGAGGGGTTGTTTGCCCAGAAGCAGGAGAGGAGACCCGGCCCTGGGGAATGTGAGATGGTTACAGACAGGAGAGCTCCTTGGTGAGATGAGGAGATGAGCAGAAAGCTGTGTGCAGAATGGGTGAGCCACGTGGTAAAACTGGCAGGTGCAATAAAAGGCCGAGAAAGGATGCAAAAAGAGGGATAGGGTCCTATGTCCACCAAGGGAATGCACACAGCGGGGGAGCTGCACAGGGAAGGTCAGCACCGGCCCCTCCCTGCTCTGGGTGTGGCCATTGGAACTGGGTTTCCCTGCAGCCCACAGCAGGGTCCTGATGAACTTTGTGCTGTGGGCCAAACTGTGTCAAGGGCATCTCCAGACCCCAGCCCTCTTAGCTAAAGCCATGAGGCTTCCCCCTCTGTCCATGGAATCTGGCTCTTATAGGAGCACAGGCAGCCCATGAGCTCAGGCCAGGAGCCCTCCTGGGGGCCCAGGTGCAGGACACACAGGCTTCCACTAAAGAAGTCTTTCAGACAGATTCCCCCATCCCTCTTGCCCAGACATGGAGGCTGCCCCAGCGCCCCATCTGGCCTCTCTCATCGTGGCCCAGGAGGGTTTCCACCGTCCCAAGAAGAACTTGATGCTACAGGTAGGTGGGCTAAGGTCAGAGTGACTCAGCCCTGGCTGCAGCCCCGGGGTGACTGCTGACGTCAGAGTTGTCTAGAGCATTCCTTCAGATGGAAAGCAAAGCAGGTTCCTGGGCCCCAGTGATTTTCCAGTAGGGTAAGAGCGGGGCGCAGCCATCTATTTTTAAGTGTTGTGGCGTTTGCAAGCACACAGCCCAGACTAGAACCCACATGGGTGTCGGTGTCTGCCATGCACCAAGCTGTCCTTCCTGACCCCGTTGTTGTCCTGGTGTCTTCCTGAAGCCAGGCCAGTGGCGGGGCTGGGGTGGGGGGTCACCTGTCTGGGCGGAGGGGAGGAAGCAGCATCTCCGCTGGTCTGCAGCCCTTACCCTCACCAGCGAGGAGTCGAGGAGTCGCTGGTGAAGCCAGGGCGTGCGCCTCCCCACAGGGAGCTGCTCAAGACAGCCATGGGGGCCTCAGCATGTCTCTCCCCACCCGGCCACAAAGCTGTGGCCTCCCTGAACCCAGAAGGAGCCAACCCCGTAATCCTGGTCTGGAAATTTAATTAGACATTCGGCCTGAGTCTGGAAGACTACAGAGCTTGTCAATTTGTAGGAAAAAATGATGGCCGGCCTGGAGCGGCCCCCCAAGCCCGCACTGGCTTTCCTGGGCGCTGCATGGAGATCCTGTGAACAGACCTTGGAGGCAGATGTTCTGCGCTCACACAGCCCCGCCAATATGCATCCCCAGCAGCCAATTAGAGCTGGGCCACTGCTCCCGAGGAGGGACTGGACAGAAGGCAGCTGTGGCTCACGGAAGGCCGTGGTCATGGTTTACAAGGACCGTTCAGGATGGGAGCGTTGGGCTGTTTAAGTAATTGTCATCCAGAGCTGGGCAGGTCTGCTGATGTTAAAACCAATTACGCATTAGCACTAACAGTCTCTCTGATTTAATTGGCCCAGAAGTCCTCGGTGTGCTCTTCGAGGCCGTTTGCCAGTTTCCTTCTCCAGGGAGGGACTGGAAGCCATTGCCTCCCTCCCACACTGGAAGCATGAAGGCCTCTGTGGGCCACAGTGTCCAGACTGGACAGGCAGGTGGTTCAGGGCAAGAGGCTTTGCCTTGGCCTGTCCCTACTCCCATTCCCCCACCCCAATCTCAGGGCTGTCTGGGCTCTGGGGTGGGGATGGCAGCCGCCCTGTGGGGAGAGGATGAGGGGCCGGGCTGTGAACAGATGGCTGGCTGCCTGCTGCATGGAGGGTGTTGGCCAAATGGTAGCTCTTATTTGATTTGGGGAAACACTCTGGGGATGCTTTGCCCAAGGTCCACAGCGTGCCTGGAAATAGCCGGTGAACTTGGAGATGGGTAGCTGCCGTGTGCATGGACAGTGCCCTCGCAGTCAGGGAAAGCAAGCCCCTTGGATATTCAGGCTGCTTGAATTCCGTGGGTGGGATCCTGACCCTGGGTGCCCTTTTGCTCACCTGTGCTGTTCTACATTCCCTGGGCTCTGTGTGCAAACACACCAGGCACCTGTCTCCTTCCATCTCTTCTGGTCCCAGTCTCCCTGGCCCTTCACTTGCCATGTCAGGCACAGCACTACCATGTTGAGGGTACCAGGCCAATGGCAGGTGTTTCTCTACCTGCTGTCCTGCTCCTCATTCTGGGAAGGAACATTCTGGATAGTCCCAGCACTTGTGGGAACCCAGGAAGAAGAGCATTTATTGGATTTCTTGGTTCTTGAGGGTTTTTTGTTGCTACTGTTTGCTTTTTTTTTTTTTTTTAACTAGATTAAGCTTATTGGGAAGTCAATTTGAATCCTTTGTATGGGTGACAGGGCCCCTGCTACTTGGCCATCACTGCTACTCCTAGGGTCTACACTAGCAGGAAGCTGGAATTGGGAACTGGAATTAGGACTGAAACCCAGGTACTCTGATGGGGGACAGGGTTGTCCCAAACACCAGTTCCTGATTGACTTTTAAATTCCAAACCATCTGAACCTCCTTGAAATAGGCCCCACTTGGTCATGTTCTTTATATCCATATATATATATCTGCTAATACATTGTTCAGTATTTTCACACCCGTATTCTAGGGGAATATTGATTGTAGCTGCTTTAAAAAAAAATAAGGTTTATTTATTTCTCTGTTCAAAAGGCAAATACATTGTAACAGCTAGACCTGAACCAGGCCAAAGCCAGGAGCCAGGAAATCACCCCTGATCTCCCACATCAGTAACCAGAAACCCAGTACCTGGGCCATCCTCTGCTGTCTCCCCAGGCACGTTGGCAGGGCGCTGCATCCTGGAGCAGCCAGGACTCAAACCAGCCTGCTAGCGTGGGATGCAGTGTCACAAGTGCCAGCTTAATCCACCATGGCACCGTACCAGCCCTGTGTGGGTTAATGTTGGTTCCCCGCAGCGCGTTCGTCTTGTTTGGCTCATCGTGGATTTGTCAACTCCGTTAGGAGGTGTTGTGCCCTCTTACATTTTCTGCAATAAAATGTTCTTCATTCAATGTTCCGTGAAATCCTTCATTGAAATGTGGGCCTGGAGATTTCTGGGGAAGCTGTAAACTTGCAAATTCAACTTCCTTCATAGTTAGAGGACTATTTGAATAGTCTAGTTCATGTTCAGTTTGTGTGGTAGCTAATAATTTGTAAGGATTGGCCCGTTTCATTTCAGTTGCCAGTGTTCTGTGTGTCGAGCTGATCACAAAGCTCTCTCTCTCTCTCTCTTTTCTGTTCCGTGTGTCTGCAGGGTCCACAATGACATAGTCTGCTTCGTTGCTAGTGTTGTTCGTTGTGTCCTCTTTCACTCACTTGCTCTCTCTCTCTCTCTCTCTCTCTCTCTTTCTTTCTCTCATTAGTCTTTCCACAGACTTGTCTCTTAAAAGCACGGGCTTCCTTCTCATGGATTGTCTTTTTTTGTCCTGTTTTTGGTTTTTGTTAGTCTGAGCTTTTTATTCTGTCCTCTCTCCTGCTTGGCTTTATCCTGTTGTTTATTTTTCTACATTGATGTTCTGAGATCTTCCTTCTTGTAAACAGTTAGTGCCATCAATCTCCCGCTCATCAGAACCACGGCTGGATCTCACAGACTTTGAGGTCATCTACTTTAGTCTTCAGCCACGTCAGTGTATTTTTTAAAATGTGTCTTAAGAATTCTGCTGTGACCTATGGGTTATTTATTTTTTTTTTCAAAGATTTATTTTTATTATTTTTTCATTGGAAAGGCGGATATACAGAGAGAGGAGAGACAGAGAGGAAGATCTTCCGTCCGATGATTCACTCCCCAAGTGAGCGCAACGGGCCGATACTATGCCAATCCAAAGCCAGGAGCCTCTTCCGGGTCTCCCACGCGGGTGCAGGTTCCCAAACCAGGCCACAGGGAGGGAGCTGGAAGGGAAGCGGGGCTGCCGGGATTAGAACCGGCGCCCATATGGGATCCCGGGCGTGCAAGGCGAGGACTTAGCCACTTGCGCCACCGCGCCGGGCCCAACCTATGGGTTATTTAAAAGTGTGTTCTTTAATTTCCAGAAGTTTGGAAATGTCCCTGTCATTTTTCTGTTACTGATTTCTATTTTGATCCCAGTGTTGTCTGGAAATACATTTTGTGTCATTTCAATTATTTCAAACTTTTTTTAAAAGATTTATTTATTTTTATTGGGAAGATTTACAGAGAGAAGGAGAGACAGAGAAAGATCTTCCATCCATTGGTTCACTCCTTACATGGCAACAACAGCTGGAACTGAGCCAATCTGAAGCCAAAACCCAGGAGCTTCTTCCAGGTCTCCCACGCAGGTGCAGGGTCCCAAGGCTTTGGGCCATCCGCTACTGCTTTTCCAGGCCACGAGCAGGGAGCTGGATGGGAAGTGGAGCAGCTGGCACATGAACCCGCACCTGTGTGGAATACTGGCGCTCTAGACTTAGATTGCTACTCCACCATGCTGGTCCCTCAATTATTTTAAATTAGTTGAGGGTGTCCCGGCTGCTCCATTTTCTATCCAGCTCCCTGCTTGTGGCATGGGAAGGCAGCAAAGGATGGCCCAAAGCCTTGGGACCCTGCACCCATGCAGGAGACCTGGAAGAGGTTGCTGGCTCCTGGCTTTGAATCAGCTTAGCTCTGGCCGTTGTGGCCATTTGGGGAGAAAACCAGAGGATGGAAGATCTTTCTCTATGTCTCTCCTGTCTGTAAATCTGCCTTTCCAACTTGAAAGTCAGTGATGGAGAGAGAGGGAGGGAGAGAGAGAGAGAGAGAGAGAATCTTTCATCCATTGGTTCACTCCTGAAATGGCCACAGTGGTCAGAATTGAACCAGTACAAAGCCAGGTGCCAGGAGCTTTGTCTGGGTCTTCCCAGTGGGTGCAGATGCACAAGGCCTTGGGCCATTCTCCGCTGCTTTCCCAGGCCATTTTCAGGGATTTGGATCAGAGATGGATCAGCTGGAACTAAAACCAATGCCCAATGGGATGCCTATGCCACAGGTGGAAGATTAGCCTTATATATCACTATGTCAGCCCTATATGAGCATTTTTTAAAAGAACCCTATTTGTATTTATGTCAACCTGTTACCATTATCTGTATGTCTTGTAGTAATTTCTATAGATCTTGCCTCACATAAAAATAGCTTACCGCATTCCACTAACTGTTGAAATTTTACAAGTTCTAATGAAGTATAGAAAACTTATCACCTGCTGCTTGTGTTTGTTCTCTGCCATTTGTGATATAATTCCTTTAAATATTTCCTTTTATATACATTTAAAGCTACATCAAGGAGTGCTTTGCTTAACACTGGGCATGATGGAGGAAACTCCAAGGGAGAATAAAAATTCAGATTTTAATTTTTTCCATTGTTCTTTCTTCATTAATGTTCCAAGGGTCATCTTTTCATTATTTTCTTGTTTCTGGAAATTTCCTTTAGATACTTGCTATGGTTTGAGTATTTCCCAAAAACCCAATGTGTTGGAAATTTGGTCTCCAGTGTGGTGGTATGGGAAGTGGTGGCCTCTTGTAGAGGTTGGTACTCCAGTCCTTGGCTGAGAAGGGGAGTGTGTGCTGGGATTCCTCAGCAGTCATGGAAGTGCAATTCAGGGCCGACCAGACCCTGGGAGACCCTCTGGCTGCTTGCTTGGAAATGTCATCTCTTGCCTCCTCCCTTGCGCCTACCACCTGCTTAGAGGTCCTCACAAGAGCTTGTGTGATGCTTTCAGGACTTCTGCTTCTAAAACTGTGAACTGCCCAGCCCTCTTTTCTTTGTAAAGTAGCCTGTGTTGGGTGTTGCATTATAGTGTCAGAAAAAAAAGATGCATACCCCATTCTTTGCAGGTCAGTTTGCTAGGAGTACAAGCTGTTAGGTTTTATTCCTCATATGGGAATGTTTTGCTGTCCCTCCTTTGTTTCTGAAAGATATTTCTCCAAACAAAGGATACTGGTTGACAGTTCTCTCATTTCTGTCATGAAAGGTGTTTGCTACTTCTTCCAGCTCCACTGGTTTCTCATGAGAAACACGCTGACACTCAAATTGCTTTTCCCTTGGAGATGACATGCCTGCTGTCTCTCGCTGCTTTCGAGGCGTTTTTAACAAAGTTTTACTATGATATGTCTTGGTGTGTATTTCTTTGAACTTCTCCTGCGTGGAATTAACTCAGTTCCTTCAGAAAATAATAATAAGTGTTGCCTGTATGGAATGCCAGCATCAGCAGCTGGAAGATTAGCCAGTTAGGCCACTGTGCCAGCTCCAACTCAGTTTCTTGATCCTTTACATCATTTGCCAAATTCAGGGAGTTCTTAGACATTTCAGTTCTTGGTTACTCTGCTTTCTTCCTGGCAAGTTGACGCTATGAGTGTGTTAGCTCTTTTGTCTCTCAGGTCCGTGAAATTGGTTCATTTTTTTCCTCCAGGTTTTTCTTTTCTTTTTTTTTTTTTTTCCTGTGCTGTTCAAATTAGCTCATTTCCGTCTTCAAGTCTGTGGATTCTTCTCTAGGCCCCCTAAATTTCTCTGCTGAGTCCATCGCTAAGTCTTTCATATCGGTTAGAGTATTTCTTAGTTCCCGCACTTCTATTTGTTCGTTTGGCACAGAATTTGTTTCTTTGCTGAGAACTTTCCACATTATTGTTTCAAGCATGCTAATCCTTTATGATGATCCATTTGCAAATATCTATTACCTTTTTTGAACATTTCTTGCATCTCACTGTTGGTGAGTATTGGCTATCTTTTCCCCTTCCAGTTGGGATTTTCCTAGTTATAGATATGATGAATGATTTCCTATGGAAACCACATATGAGATTGGCTCCTGGTAACAACTTCCTCTGCTCCTGCTGTAACAGGCAAAGGGCTGGAGCTGCTTTGGGAAAACCAGAGGAAGGTCAAGTCCAGGTTTTTCGTGTGGCTTCCATGGACACTCTGGGGAAGGGTACTTCTTAACACTGCAGGGTGGAGGGGAGTGGCCCAAGGCCCTGTAAGGTCCCTGTGGATGCTCCACTGGGGTGGGTTGGCGGCCGGGGGCTGCTTTGTCACTCACTGGAGACAGAGGTCTTAGCCTCTGCCTGAAAACCTGACTTCTCTGTTTCTCCCAAAGTGGAGATGTCTCCCAGCAGACCGAAGGTTTGCTGCCAGTGTGGAATGGGGCACACAGGGATATGGGCAGTGCGACCCAGCTTTTCCTGTGTTATTCAGCTGAACTGGATGAGCTGCTCTCTACAGCTTTGTATCTTGTGCCCCTCTCCCAGAGAGAAAGAGCAGGCTCCTGTAAGAGTTGTTTATTTATATCTACACCCATCTTGAGGTTTTATCTTTTCATTTATTTTGCTTCTAACTCAGTTAGAGAAAGAGAGATCCTCCATCCTCTGGATCACTCCCAAAATAGCTGCAATGGCCAGAATTGAGCCAATCCAAAGCCAAGAACCAGGAGCTTCTTCTGGATCTCTCGTGTGGGTGCGGTTCTCAAGAATCTGAGCCATTCTTTGCTACTTTCCCAGGCCATACCAGAGAGATGGATTGGAGTAACCAGGACTCGAACTGGTTGCCTATATGGGATGCCGGTGCTGCAGGTGGAGGATTAGTCTAGTCTGCCACTGCATTCGCCCTTCCATTTGAGATTTTAAGTTGCTGGCACCTTCTGTTCCCAATCTGGATTGTGTTAAATTTTAAAAGTGCCAAGTGCATTAATTTCCTTAGGCTGCCAATAATATGAAATATCCCAGACTAGGCAGCTGACAGATGAGTCACTTGCTTCCCACAGCTCTGGGATGGTAGTCCCCGAGGTACGCGGGTACTGGCAGCACTGGGTTCTCAGAGGCCTTTGTCCTTGGTGGGAGGCCTGCTGCCTTCTCGTTCCACCTCCCAAGGCCTTTTCTCAAGGCACACACACTCTTGCTGTGTCTTCACATTAAGACACTGGTCCTGGGGCCAGCACCATGGCTCAACAGGCTAATCCTCTGCCTGCAGCACCAGCATTCCACACAAGCACTGGTTCAAGTCCCAGCCACCCCCCCTCCTCTGATTCAGCTTCCTGATTATGGTCTGGGAAAACAGCAGAAGATGGCTCAAGTCTTTGGGCCCCTACACCTACACGGGAGACCTGGAACAAGCTTCTGGTTCTTGGTTCAGATCAGCTCAGCTCTAACCACTGCAGCCATTGGGGGAGTAAGAGGGAAATGAGAGTGTGTCTGTATGTGTGTGTGCATGTGGGTCTCTCTGAATCTGTATGTGTGTGTCTGCATGTAGTATGAATAGTCACGCGTGTCTATGTGTCTGTGCACGTGTGTACAAGTGTAACTCTCTGTGTCAGATTTGTATGTGTGGGCATATCCGTATGCGTGTTTATGTCTCCAGGTGTCATGTATGTGTATTTATGTGTATATGTGTCTGTGTATGCATGTGTGTGTGAGTGTAGGTATGTGTGTGTCTATGTTTGTGTCTGTGTAGGTCTCTGTATGTATATGTGTAGGCATGTGTACGTATAAGTGTGGGCATGCATGTATGTGTATGCGTCTGTATGTGTGTTTGTGTCTGTGTAGGTCCATGTTTGTGAGTGCATATATTTGTGTGTATGTATGCGTTTCAGTGTATATGTGTGTAGTTGTATGTATGTACATGGGCATGTTTGCATGTATGTGTGTCTGTATATGCGTGTGCATGTGTGTGTCATGCTCAGGTGTGCGTGTCAGGGAGCAGCAGCTGTAAGTTCTGCAGCTCTCAAAGGCAGAACCGCTGGGAGTCTGTCTCGGCTTGCCTAAGCCACGAGCTGTTAGATTCTAGCCTGGTCTAGCGGTCCCCTTGGGGCTACTCCGCACAGCCTGGTGGCCCCACCACAAAGCTCTCAAGGCCCGGGGCTGGCATTGGAGCGAGCCCCTCCAAGCGCTCAGCTCCCTGCTTCTCCCTGTGGTGCAGGGGCTCCTTAAGGAAGATGGATTGGCCGCATTAAGTGCACCTCGGTGCACTGGCTGAAGACGCTGCAAGACAAACGGCTCCTGCCGTGCGCCCCCCCCGGCACCCCCGCCCTGCATTCCCATTACCTCGGGGCCAGCATCACAGTGGCTGAGTTTGGGTGCAGTTCATTTTCTGCCTTACACGTTGAACTTGTCAGCAATGGCCCCATCGGTGCTGATGCTCCAGGAGTTCATTTGCAAGGCCACCTGGCCCAGCAGCGCTGCTCTCCTGCTCCCATCTCACGCTGGCTAATGAGCCAGGACCTGACTCCTGTCGGGTCCTGCGGAGTTGCTGCCCGCCCCTCCACCCGAACAGCCTGCCTGTGATGACCAGGCCTCAGCCCCTCCTCAGGGTCCCTGCTCTGCTGCCCAGAGGTCGACAAGGCACTGATGCCCGCGCAGTTGTCCTTTTTTGCTGTCACTCTCACATTGCCCATCTGGGAAGGAGTGGACCAAGCTGTCAGTCTCCTGCCCGTGGTTGGGTCAGGCCACTGCCAGCCCACTGTGGGCGTGGGGGAGCTGTGGCCCATGCCCTGCAGATGCTGAGCCAGGGCTGTCAACACTCACCAAGGTGCGGTAGCCTTGGCATCCACGTCCCACAGGAGGGTCTCAGGGATTCACTGACCTCCATAGGGAGTTCCCTAGCTGCTTAGGGAAGCAAGCATTCCAGCCATGGCACCTGTGCTCCAGGCTGCCAGCTAGGGGAGTAGGCAGAGAGGGGCAAAGAGTAAATGCTAGTTACCTTGAAAGACATTTCCCGGAAGCTAGTCATAGAGAGCTAGAGATCTTACTGATAGACAGGAAGCAGCTGGTAACCCCCCTGGTCTGAGGGCTCCGGGAACTATAGCTCCAGCTGCTGGGACACATGCCCGGCTGCCAGCCAGAGGCTCAGAGAAGGAGGAGTAGGGGGCCCTGTGCATGCTGCCCGCAGGTGCCATACTCAGTGCTCTCCTCTGCCCCTGTGCCCAGCCCCGGGCTCAGGCTCACATCAGGACTGCTTGACATTCATGGGCATCGCAAACCCAGGTGGCAAACTTTGGTTTCAATGCTGGTGATCTTTTTTATTTCAAGATTAATTTATTGATTTGAAAGGCAGAGTTACAGAGAGAGAGAGAGAGAGAGAGAGATCTTCCATCCATAGGTTCACTCCCCAGATGGCCACAATGGCCAACATTGAACCAGTACAAAGCCAGGAATTTCGTCTGGGTCTTCCAAGTGAGTGGCAGGGACCCAAGCACTCAGGTCATCTTCTGCTGGTTTCCCAGGTATGTTAGCAGGGAGCTAGATTGGAAGTGGAACAGCCAGGATGCAAACTGGTATCTATATGATATGCTGGAGTTGGAGGCAGAGGTATTACTTGCTGTGCCACACACCAGCCCCATGGTGGTGATCGTTAAACCACAAGGCAGGTTATCCAGCTCTACACCCAGCTGCACATGGCAGAACGGGAATTAGGAGAAGGGAGCAGACAGCTGCAGCAGCCATGGCCATGACCAGGTGCTGCCGAGCACACCGGCCCAGCTGCCCTTTGCCCGGTGGAGGGAGCTGTCCGAGGCAGCCTGGCTGGCCTGGCCCTGCTGTCCAGGAGTGCAGGGATCAAGTTGACAGGGTCTCACAAGTTGCTGTCCCTGTCTAAATTGCTGCAGTGCAGTGGGGGTGCCTGGCCTTGGGGCATGTGTGGGCTGTGACACCCTAGCCTGTAGGAGAAATCCAGGATGCCATGGGTTGCCAGGGACTCACAGGAGAAGCAAATTGGTGATGAGGGTTGTGGTTCCCGGTGGGAGGGGGCGTGGGAGACGTGTCTCCTGCACAACATGGAGACTTTAGGCCTCTCTGTTTCCATGTGTCCCACACACGGCCTGAAGGAATCTTTCCGAGCTCATCCAGATGCAGGTTCAAGGGGAGCAGCCTGTTGCTTCCATGACAGCTGTGCCTCTGACCCCAAACCCAGCTGTGCTGTAGGTTGGTTTCCATATGCAACTGGCTCGTTTTCCAATATCAGCGACAGAGTTCAGTGTATGAAGAGTCTGGGTTCAGAGCACACATACGTGCACATGCCCAGATGGGGCTCATGTGCCAGAGTGGAGGGTGCTGTTGAGTAGAGGCATGGGGACTCTCCTGGCAATGGCTGGACTGGAAGTCTAAGCATCCTCTTTGGACAGGGCCAGCAGGCTGCACACCTAGGGATAGAACTGGCTGTAGTGAAAGGGAATGAGGTGGGGGCAGGGCAGAGACCACTTGGGGTAAAAGAGAGGCTGAGCCCGTCTGACTAGGAGGCCAGGGCCGGTGGCTCAAGATCTTTCTCTCCTCCATGCGCGTGCACTGGGACCAGGGCTGCCTGGTAGGGGCCAGGGGCTCAGGCTGTGCTTGCCTGTCCCTCAGACTCCACCAACCGGGACTCGTTGGACATGATTGAGCGCAGCATCTGCCTCGTGTGTTTGGATGCGCCAAGCGGCGGGGACCTCAGTGACACCAGCCGGGCGTTGCAACTGCTTCACGGCGGAGGCTGCAGCAAGAATGGAGCCAACCGCTGGTATGACAAGTCCCTGCAGGTGAGCAGTCCCGCTGTGTAGTTGGCCAGAGTGTAGCCACGCCCCAGCGCGGCACCAAGCTGAGAGCTAGCACGGATGGTGTTGGGAGCCAGCACACCTATGCAGGGAGCCCAGCCCAGACTCTTCATAAGAGCGTGTGGGCCAAGACCTGATCAGAGTCCCCTGAGGCTTCCCTGCAGCCTGTGCCAGGAGCTGGGATTGAGTCCCATGTTGAAGAGCAGCAGGTGCATGTTGGGGCATGAGCCTGTCAGGTGCAGCACTCAGTGACCCAAGGCCTAGTGCCATCCCTGAGGGGAGGGAGCATCGCCAGAGAGGAAACAAATTTGCATATTTCCATCTACACGACATCTACCTAGAGACAGAACACTTAGTAGGCTTGGAGGAAGACATTCCTGGTCGTCAGGAGTGACACCAAAGTCAGGCCCCATTCCTCCGTCCTCTCTTCCTCCCTCTGCCCACACCCTGAGCCCACTCACGTTAATAGGTGAAGCCTTTATGGCCATGTCAAACAGCGTGGGAGCCACCACCCTCCTTGGTATGGGCTTGGTCCACTCTGCCAGCTTCGCTGCACAACTCCTGTGTTTTCTCGTGCCCTGTCCAACCCTTTGCCTGTGGTCCCCATCTTCTTGCTTTGCTTGTGGGTTGTATTTCTTCTGGGCTGACTGCAGCAGCCTCCCCCATGGTACTGGGCTGCTCAATGTGGGGATAAAATGGTACACTGGGTTCTCGGGACCTGGAACTTAGCTAAGGGAGACATCTTCATTTTCATTTTTCTAAGGATTTTAAAAAAAAAAGTTTATTCACTTTTACCTGAAAGGAAGATTCAAGAGAGAAGAGCGAGGCAGAAAGAAAGATCTTCCATCCACTGGCTCACTCCCCAAATGGTCCAGTGGCTAGAGCTGAACTGATCCAAAGGCAGGAGCTTGTTCCTGGTCTCCCATGTGGGTGCAAATCCTTGGGCTATCTTCTCCTGCTTTCCCAGGCCAGATGTAGGCCATAAGTAGAGCTGGGTGGGAAATGGAGCAGCTGGGACATGAACCAGCACCCATATGGGATCCTAGCACTTGCAGGCAGAGGATTAGTCAGTTTAGCCACCACCCCTAAGAATTAATTTTATTTACTTGAAAGAGAGAGAAAATCTTCCATCTGCCGATCCCCTCCTGATAAAATACAAATAGCCAGGGCTAGCCCAGGCTGAAGTCAGGAACCTGAAGCTCCTTCCAGGTTTCCCGTGTGAGTGCAGCAGCCGAAGCACTAGGTCATTTTTTGCTGCTTTTCCAGCACATGAGCAGAGAGCTGGATCAGAAGTGGAGCAGATGAGGCTAGAACCGGTGTTCTGAGATGGGATACCCACATCACAGGTGACAATTTAATCCACTGTGTCACCATGCTGGTCCTTAGCAGCAGTTTTTATTTTATTTATTTAAGATGTATTTCTGTCTTTTATTGGAAAGGCAGAGAAGAGACAGAGAGGAAGATCTTCTGTCTGCTGATTCACTCCCAAGTGGCTGCAATGGCCAGAGCTGAACTGATCCAAAGCCAGGAGCCAGGAGCTTCTGCTGGGTCTCCCATGTGGGCGTAGGATCCCAAGGCTTTGGCCCGTCCTCTCTTGCTTTCCCAGGCCACAGGCAGGGAGCTGGATGGGAAGTGAAGCCATCAGGACACGAACTAGCACCCCTATGGGATCCCGGCACATGCAAGGAGAGGACTCTAGCCACTAGGCTGCCACGCCAGGCCCTGTTTTATTATTATTTTTTAATGTTATTATTTTTAATATTGGTTACATAGTTGAGAGGGACACATGCCCCTGTGGGCCTCTGATTAGGGTGGGAAGGGGCAGGTATGGAGAAAGATAGGTGCTTGACACATGTTTGAGTTTTTTTTTTTTTTACTCCTCTGTCTGTAAGGGAAGAGGGGGAGGGGGTGCTCCTCGCTGTCAAACTACATCAGCACCAAGGGATGGGGGACGGTCCTTTGATGACACCCCAGAGACCTCCATTTGGGAAAGAGTGTTCTGAGCGTGTTATTTGAATGGCTTCAATAGCCCCAAGGCATTGTCAGTTTTGTTGCTCCAGGGTTGACAAAATCCTTCCAAGGTCTACTGGCTGACCAGGTCCACCTTAGTGTATCCACAGACGCAGGAACATGTCAGCAACAGTTTTTTAAAGACACCATTCTCCTCTTGCCTTGGAGTGACAGGGACAGAAGGACATGGACGTGGCAGTGGGTGGGCATCCCCCTTCCATCCCCGCAGTGGTTTGGCCACAGATAAGAGTGGCTGTCCCAGCTGCGTGGCTGTCCCAGCTGCGTGCCAGCCACATCCCAGCTAGGTCCCTGACTCAGCCCCACCCACCCTGGGCTGCAGGGCGCCTTTACTGTCTTGGGATTGTCACATGGCCAGGCCACAGCGGCTGTGCCCAGGGCTCTGTTTCCAGTGGCAGAAATGGGGGCATGTGTGTTCAGGGTCACTGTGTGTCAGGGTCCCTGGAGCCAGCTCCCTCAGGGTCCCGCTCACCTCCCTCCTCCCGCGGCAGTTTGTGGTGGGCCGAGACGGCACATGCGGCGTGGTGTGTGAACACTCCCCGTTTGACGGCATCGTCCTGGTACAGTGCACGGAGCACCTGCTGGCACACATGTGAGTCTGAGGGGCAGGGCACAGGCCCACAGGAGCTGGGGATCATCTTGCTGCGGGCCGGGTGAGGGGCAGGAAACTCAAGGGGGTCCTTGGGGAGCAGGGCTGGGAAAGGTGGGGAGGTGGGGAGAGGCATGTCCCTGAGCATAGAACCATTGAGGGTGGGTTGGGGGGGGGGGGAAGGCAGGGCATGGAATTATCCAGAACATCTGCTTCCATTTAGGCAGGGAAGCCTAGAGCCAGACAAGATCATTGGTCCTGAGTCTGGACTGGCTAGCACACAGGGGGGTCTCTTTATCACCCCTTTTCCACTCCCAGACCTATGCCTCCTCCTGGCTGGCCCTAACTGAAGGCTCCCGTGCCCCCTGCCTCTGCTCACAGTTTGGCTCATCTCATGCTAGGATGTCTCGCTCTCTCTGCCCCCCTCTCCCCTCACACTCCAAGTTCAAGTTCTTGCATGAACCACTTTGAAATCCTAGAACCCAGCCTTTGTAAACACCACCTGCAGCGAGTTAGGCAAGATGCCAGCGAGGTAACAGCATCAAACGGGAAAGAAGGTACCTTTAGATGGTGGAGTTGGGAATGACTGATGGAATCCTAGCTCAGCTGCTTCACTAGCTGCCGTGACCTCCCTAGGGGGTTTCCCCATGGCATGCGGGGTCCAGCGGGTCTTTCACCATGATGGTCCATGGTGATTGCACACAGCAGCAGCCATGGCAATGACCGCACAGGCAAAGCTGCTGGCAGCCAGGACCCTGGGCACTGACCCCCTGTGCACCTGCAGGATGCAGAGCGGCAAGAAGCTGGTGCGCGCAGACTCAGTCAGTGAGCTCCCGGCCCCCAGGAGGCTGCGGTGGAAGTGCTCCCCGGAAATCCAAGGCCACTTGGCCTCCTCAGCGGAGAAGCTTCAACAGTAAGAAAAAAAAAAAGTGACTGACCAGCCAAAGATCCCAGCCTGCCCCTGGCCGGGTGGCACCACACCCCACTGCCCCTGGAAACCACCTCGCCCAAGTGTCCGTCATTTGCATCAGATGCAAACGGGCAGCTCTGTTTTTTCCCCTGTAGGTCTCACCTGACTGAAGGGCCGGGGAGGTCATTCCTGCTCTGGAAAGCAATGAGCAGGTGCTTTGAATGAGTCATTTGAATACGAGCCACTTCAATTTGCTTGAATTTATACTGCAACTGGGGGTTGGGGGACGTCCCCCTACCAGGGGAGGTAGGGCATCAGGTCCAAATGGGACCCAGGCAGGCAGACTGAAAACAGGTTCACAGCCCACTGGGTAGGCCAGGGACAGCGGGAGACACTAATGGGCTGGCCATCGAGTCTAGACCATGAGTCATTCCTTCATAACTGAGCATGAATGCATTTATCCATTCATTCACTCAGTCACTTATTAGCGGTGTGCAGCTCCAGAGTCCCTGGGGGCTGGAGGCCTGAAGGAATGTGCCACTGGAGGCCTGCCCTCTGCTTCTCTACCACATCCTACGTGACAGAATGGGAGAAGTGTCCCAGTGAGACAGCATGCTGCAGACGACCAGCAGCTCAGCTGTGCCAGGACAGTGAGGGAGGACCCTGAAGCACGGGCAGGAGTTCGTGGTGCAGACAGATGGTGAAGCAGCGTATGGCAGGGCTGGAGACCAGCTATGTGGGAGCATGATCAAGATTGGGCATTTGCTGTGGCCAGAGCCTGCCCTGGAGCACAAAGAACACCTGTAGGCTTGGGGCAGCCTGGCAGGAGGCAGTGAGGCTGGGACATGAGAGTGGACAATCCTAGGCAGGGTGATAGAGTTCCAGGAGAGAGAGGATATGTGAGGGGACATGGGATTGCTCTGCTCATCTCCGTGTCACGCACAGCCAGTGGCCGGACAATGGACCTTGCTGGGCATCGCTCTGGTGGTCAGAGTGGACCCCAAGGTCATGATAGAGGAACAGAGCGGTCTCCTCGGCCTCCCCTCGGGGATCCCTCCCATGACAAAGGCCCCGGCTTGGTTGCAGTTGGGAGGTGAGATGGCTGTGCAGCCCTTGGATGAGTTGCCCTCGCTGGGGTGATGGTGACAAACCACCCGGCCCCAGGAACAAGTCTTGGTGGAAAGATGATATAGGTACCTGTTGAGTGACAAACTCAGTTATGGTGGCCAGGGTGACCAAGGCTCCCCTGGGGATTCCCAACACACCTCCCCACGGGGGTCAGACAATGGCCTCTTGCGTGGGCAAGTGGGATCCCAGGATTTTCTCTGTGGGTTGAATAGCCAGGCCACTTCCCATCTTCTCACCTCCTCGCTGGGCTGGCCTCCCCAGGTCGCTCACAGCAGCCAGATTCTCGGATGCCCGCTCCGCTTTCCTGGGACACATACTGCATGTTGCTGACCATCTCAGGGTATCCCCAGAAGGGCGATGTCTTTCCCCAGAACACCGGGTCCTGGAGGCGTGTGTATGCTGCCACACAAACAGAAGCGTCTCTTGCACCCCTCCCACAGAATAGTCAAGAACCTCGACTTCGCTGTGTACAAGTTCGAGGGCTATGGGAAGACGTTCATCAAGAAGCAGAAGTGCAGCCCTGATGCCTTCATCCAGGTGGCCCTCCAGCTGGCCTTCTACAGGTGAGCCATCTCTGTCATTTAGACATCTCTAAGGTAGCTAGCTTGGTGTGAAGGGGGAAGGGGTGGAGGAGAGGGCAGGCAGGACTGAAGGCAAGGGATGGTGGCCAACTGACCTTTGATAAGGAGCTAAAAACAAACCAAAAAAAGCAACAAAATACGAGCTGAATCTCCCTGGAGACAGGGCTGGATCCTGTGGTACCAGCTCCTGAAGCCAAGGACGTGGGCAGTCATGTTTCTCTTCACAGCTTCGAGGCCAGGCTGAGCTCTTTGTGTGTCTGTGTGCATGCATGGGCTCCCAGCATCCTCACACCCTTGGGGAAGGGATCACAGAGGCCCTGCCATCCATTGAGACCGCGCCTGAGGCTGCAGGGGCCTGCCCATGACCATGACCAAGCATCCAGGCCAGGTGTCCACCTGGGAACCTTCCAGGCCAATTGCTGCACCCGTGCAGCTGTGAGCAGGTGCCAGCCCAGCACCACCCAGGGAGTGCTGGACTTGGCAAGGAGTGGGTGTGGCCAGAGCCCCCAGCCTCCCTGCACAGCCAGAAGAGTGTCTACTGTCCCAGGGACAGCCTTCTAGTGCCTGAACAGTAACAACTAACTGTTTTTTTTTTTTAAGTTGATGATATTTTTTTCCAATTATTGCTTTAAGATTTATGTACTCTTATTGGAAAGACAGATGTACAGAGAGGCAAGACAGAGAGAAAGATCTTCCATCTGCTGATTCACACTCTTCAAGTGGCCATAATAGCTGGAGCCAGGAGCTTCTTCCAGGTCTCCCATGTGGGTGCAGGGTACCAAGGCATTGGGCCATCCTCGACTGCTTTCCCAGGCAACAAGCAAGGAGCTGGAAGGGAAGTGGAATACTGGGACACAAACCAGATCCCATATGGGATTCTGGCACACGTAAGGCAAGGATTTACCCACTAGGCCATCATGCCAGGCCCTAATTATTTTTTTAATTCTACATTTCATGGGCACATGAAATTAAGTGTCTAATGATTACATAGCTTTAATCAGCATTTCTGTTTCCCATTTTCTTAATAAAGCTTTGGATATGCTTAATAAAGATACATAAACAATTGTCTTTTTTTAAAGAAAAAAAAAAGTTTATTTGAGAGGCTAGCAGAATGGCGTGGCAGGCTGTTTCCACCTGTGGTGCTAGCATCTTTTGTGGGAACCAGTTTGACTCCTGGCTGCTCCACTTCCTTTCTTCTTTTTTTTCAAAGATCTATTTATTTTTATTGGAAAGTCAGATATACAGAGAGGAGGAGAAAGAGGAAGATCTTCTGTCCCTTGATTAACTCCCCAAGTGGCCGCAATGTCTGGAGTTTTGCCGATCTGAAGCTGGGAGCCTCTTCCAGGTCTCCCATCTGGGTGCAGGGTCCCAAGGCTTTGGGCCATCCTCGACTGCTTTCCCCGGCCATAAGCAGGGAGCTGGATGGTAAGTGGAGCAGCTGGGATTAGAACCAGCGCCTATATGAGATCCTGGCGTGTGCAAGGCGAGAACCTTAGCCACTAGGCTACGGCACCAGACTCTGCTCCACTTCCCTGCATATGGCCTGGGAAAGCAATAAAGGCTGGTCCAAGTCCTTGGACCTCTGCACCAGAAAGACCAGGTAAAAGCTCCTGGCTCCTGGCTTCAGATAGACTCAGTTCTAGTCATTAAGGCTATTTGGGGAGTAAAACAGTGAGTAGAAGATTTCTCTTTCTCCTTCTTTTGGTAACTCTGCCTTTCAAATAAAAACAAATCCTAAAAAAAAATCAACTTAGTTGAAAGGAAGATAAACAGAGAGAGGAGAGAGAGCGAAAGGTACCTTGCACATGCTAGCTCAATCCCCAAACGGCCACAACAGCCGTGTCTGGACCAGGCTGAAGCCAGGAGCTTGAAACTCCATGCGAGTCTCCTGCTTGGGTAGCAGGGACCCGAGCAGTTCATCCATCATCTGCTGCAAGGAACTAGATCCCAAGTGGAGCCGCTGGGCCTCGAACCAGCCCTCCCACGTGGGAAGCCAGCAATGCCAGTGGTGACAACCTCCTATGTCATCGTGCTGGCCACATAAACATTTCGTCTGCTCCTGGACTCAGCCGAAGCCACCTAAAACTGGGACCTCTTGGTCCATTTTCTATAGCCATAACAGAATACCGCGAAAAGGGCATTTGGCTTTAAACGCCTGGCAAGGTGATGTACAATGACTGGAAGTTGACGGGGCTCTAGACGTGAGAAGCTGGCAAGTCCAGCATGGAGGGATAACATCTGGCCAGAGCCTTCCTGCTGCTGCCTCACAGGGAGGCCCCAAGCAGGCACCAGGAGGGACAGGGGCCAACCTCACCCTGACTCTAGGAGCCTGCCCCCAGAGCTCACAGGGGGCAGAGACACACCTCCCCAGCCCGCAGCCTTGGACTGAAGCTCTGGCTGGAGCCCTGGGATTGCTCAGCTGCCAGCTGGGCAAGGGACAGCATCTGCACCCAGGTTCAGTGCAGCAGCGTCTGCGTCTGGGGCCCCGCAGGGAGGCGGAAAAGGAGTTCCCTGCCAGAGTGCTGGGCAGAAGGACAGGTGTGCACACCAAGTTGAGTCACCCACTCACACATCAAGCCCTGTGCCCAGCCACACCCGGATCCAGGCCTCCCCCTGCAGGAGGACCACCTGGCATGGAAAGGGGTTGCCCAGACAGACCTGAGGCACAGGGCTGTGGTTGGCTGGGTGATTCTGGGCCGCCTCTCACCCTCTCTGGACCCTGTGCTTTTCTTGCCATCCCAACCCCAATGCCAGGAACTTCTACCAGCTGGCAAACAGTGGGGGTGGGGAAGAGAGAGGACATAAGAGAGGGGGCTGAGCCAGGCCCAGTTCACCCACATCAGCCCGTCCTGGCTGGTAGGGTACAGCCGTAGTTCCCTGCACTGCCCTTGGGAGGGAAGGTGCAGGGTACACTCCCACTGCTGAAAAACAGGGTCTCCTCCCCGGGTACAAGTGATTAATTGTACAATTATTCCGTTTTGTGCTCTTCATCAGACGCACCCATCAGATCTCAGAAAATTCAAGGTTTCCCAACAGATGGGGAATAGATCTGTATTTTTCAAAGCAACCAGCCACCATGTCTTTAAGTCAGCAGAGCATCGGAGCTGTAGGCGCAGGCGAACCTTGGCCAGCATTTATCTCTGGGAACCCTCCACCATGCCTATTAACCATTAGCATGAAATACGACGGCCACGGAGAGTTGGGCTATGCACATGCAGCCCTCTGGGCCCATTATTCTTTCCGCATCGATGACGCTCGGTGGAGAATGAATGGCCGCTTGCCACTCATCCGTTTTCTCGCGCAGACTCCACGGGAGACTGGTGCCCACCTACGAGAGTGCGTCCATCCGCCGCTTCCGCGAGGGCCGCGTGGACAACATCCGATCGGCCACCGCGGAGGCCCTGGCGTTTGTGAGAGCCGTGGTGGACCACAAGGCTGACATTCCGGTGAGTCGGACTCTGAGCCTCTGGGAGCACCATGGCGAGGGCACCAAGCAGCCTCTCCCTCAAGTGCCACCTCTCTGTTGATGGACAGGATCAGGAGAAGCTGCAGCTGCTGAGAGACGCCATCCGCGCCCAGACGGAGTACACCGTCATGGTGAGTGGGGGTCCCACAGCCCGCCAGAGCCGGGCCACACCTCGGGACCCTGGACCTGGCGAGGTCACACCCCCTCTCAGAGCCACCGTGAGGAATTTGGGCCGCACGTCCATGTCTTCCTGTTTTGTTTTGTTTTGTTTTGTTTTGCAAACATGTGGACAGCATTTGATACCCTTTGCAATAACGTCGTGGTAATAGTATAGCAACTAAAAGGAGGAGGGGGTCGGATTTCAGAAAGCTTGGAGGACATATCCAGGGGTTAATGTGTCAGGTGAAGATGCCCGGGGCCTGCATGGGAGTGCCTGGGTTTTGGTCCCAGCTCATGATCCCAATTCTAGCTTCCTACTAAGATAGACATTGTTGAGAGGGCCCAGTGAGGGCTCCCAGGCCACCAGCTGGGTTGGTTTCCTAGCTCCTGGCTTTGGCCCTGCCCAGTCCTGGCTGTGTATGGCTCTGGGGAGTGACTCAGTAGACAGGAGCTCTCCTTGTCTCTCTCTTTTTACTTTTTCTTTTTGTGGAAGATTTATTTATTTTTATTGGAAAGGCAGATTTTATAGAGAAAAGGAGGGATGGAAAGATCTTCCCTCTGCTGGTTCATTCCCCAAGTGGCTGCAACATCTGAAGACAGGAGCTTCTTCCAGGTTTCCCATGCAGGTGCAGGATCCCAAGCTTTGGGCCATCTTTTTTGGGGGGGGGGATTTATTTTATTTTTAAATTGGAAAGTTGCATATACATACAGGAGAGAGAGAGAAGTTCTTCTGTTTATTGATTCACTCTCCAAGCGACCCCAACCACCAGAGCTGTGCCGATCCGAAGCCAGGAGCTTCTTCGTGGTCTCCCACCTGGGTGTAGGATCCCAAGGCTTTGGGCTGTCCTAGACTGCTTTCCCAGGCCACAAGCAGGGAACTGGATGGGAAGTGGAGCTGCCAGGATTAGAACCAGCGCCCGTAGGGAATCCCGGTGTGTTCAACATGGGGACTTTGGCCGCTAGGTCATGGCACTGGGTCCAGTGCCACAAACTTTTTAAAGACCCCTTCCATCTGGGTAGCCATTTGTTCAACAGTAGAGGCCCAAGGTGAGGGGGCGGGGCTCAGGGCTGGCCAGCGCAGTTGCACCCTGTACACTTGCCTGGTTGTGGTTGTGATGAACTGTACCTGGGGCTCCATCATCTGGTAGTCAAAACAGACTACCTATGGAGAAGGAGGTCTCAGCTGAGAATTCATAATTAAATCCAACTTGTCAAAGGAATGTTTCCCTGGTTTAGAGAAATCATTCCTTTTCTGGCACTGCGGAGCCCTCATTTGCATACAAACAATGGAGAAGGAGCCCCCGCTGGGGCCGGAGATCAATATATTATCTGCAAGTCTTTTCCATCTTTGAAAGATCGAATAAAGTAGGAGAAGGGATGGAGTGAATTCCACTGTCTCTACAGGAAAGCAGGTGCAGTGCCTGCCTGGGTGTTAGAACTGGCTGGTGTCAACCTCCTCCTCATTCGGTTGCTACACCCCCAACTCTTCTGAAGAGTCCAGTGGTTGCTCTCTTGGGGAAAAGGAAGCAGCCTCTCACTAGTCACTGCTTGCTGAGTGGCTTGTTTTCTTGCTCTATGTCTGGCAAGGCCCTGGGAGTTGCATAATGACACACACACATGGTGTACCTACGTCATCCTTGGAGGATCCACTGTAGTCCCAAGGAGAAGGCCCTTGTATGAAAACAGCCCCCTGGAGAGCACAGGGCAGCTGGCTGCGTTCCCCTGTCAGGAAGACTGCCTGGAGGAAGCGGCACTGTGAGCCTGAAGGATGGAGGGACACTTAGCATTTGCAGGGACAGGGGAGTGGGAGATGTGGCTTATCTTGTTATAACACCCACCCTTGGCAGTGACTGGAGGGACAGGCCAAGAGGCCAGCAGGAAGCTGGATGACATTGATGAGGGGAGCGGAGAGGCTGTGCCCGGGGCCTGACATAACGCAAGGGTGGGGACTTCAGGGCTAAGCACAAGGGTTAGCTGTCATTCACTCTGGCTCCGTGGAGTGGGGCAGAGGGAAAAGAATGGAGGTGACAGCAGAATTGTAGGACAGATGGTACCAGCTGCCTCCAGCGCTCAGGGAGGTCATCTCAGGGACCAGCGGATGGCTCAGGCACTGGGGGCATCCGTTGAGAGCCAGGGTACCCGTGGGGCTGCGAAGATGAGGGCTGCTGGAGTCAGTTTGTACCACTGTCACAGCACACCTGCAGCTGAGCAGCTCTGGTGGCTGGGAAGGTGGCAGTGGGGCCGGGCTTGGAGGCATTGCATGGCAAGGGCTACCTGGTCCCACATTGTCCTGCAGCTGGAGGGAAGGCTGTGTTCTAACTGAGCAGCAGCGATGGGTAGAAGGTGGGAGGGCTGGGGCCAGATGCTTTGCGAAGGGCCTTATCTCATTTACCAGGGAGCTGTTCTTACAACTCTTAAGGGACATGCTCCCAATATTCTCACATTGCCTAGTTTATTCCTTTTGTAATTTATTTTGCATTTACTTGAAAAGCATATAATCAGCGCCCTGGCCCCACTGCCAGCCACTCCACTCAACCCCAGTGCCTTCCAACACTGGTGTTGCAGGCAGCAGCCGAATCTACTGCCCTACAGCACCAGGCCCTCATCTCCTGTTCTTTGTCCCCAATGGCTCAGGCCATCACAGGGATGGCCATTGATAACCACCTGCTGGCACTACGAGAGCTGGCCCGCGACCTGTGCAAGGAGCCGCCAGAGATGTTCACAGACGAGACCTATCTGATGAGCAACCGGTTTGTCCTGTCCACCAGTCAGGTACGGCCCCCGCCTGCACGCAGTTCCCACAGAGGCCTCAGGGGAGCCTTGCTCAGAGCACCTACTTGCCACCTTCGATGAGGGCATAATCTCACCCCGGCCCAGGTCGAGACAGGCCGATGGGAACACACCCAGTGCAGCACTGTAACCATCACACCTGCCCTAGCTTTCAATCACCACACTAATGGTAGTGATCTACAGACCCCCAACTGGCCTGAGACAGGAGCTCCAAACTGGTCCCGGGCTTGACTCTAGCAGGCCATGCCCAATTTCTCCCTGGCCCCAGCAGAGGGTGGGCTGCCAACCAGGCACCTGCTAGCCAGCACTGCAGTCCGGGCCTGGCTGGGACCAAAGCATTACAGACAGAACAAAATCCATTAGAGAAGCAGCCACTTAGCAGGGGACAAACCCCTGCCATCGCCAATTGACTACAGCCGCTGCACAGACCGCAGCCGCATGTGGGTGATGGAGGGGCTGATACTGCTGTGCCAGAGGCTAAAAGCCCACTCAGTAATCTGATTTTGTCCTACCGGTCGACTGGCCAGGAGCTTACAGACACGAAGCAGCAAGGGCAGAATGCCAGCATCAACTCTTCAGGAAGCCAGCCGTGGGCAAAACGTGTTTCGGAATGGGCGGTTGGCCTTCGGCTCTTGCAAGGCAAATTGATCTGACAGGGCTGTGACTCAATTAGCAAGACGGATGGTTGGTTCCACAGCCACAGACAGACCAGGGCCCCTCCCCAAACGGTGAAACCACAGTGCTGGGGAACCTGCGAGCTAAAGGGCCACTCCACCCTGCACCTGTCCAGTATTGATTGGGAGGCGTGGGATTTTTTTTTTTTTTTAACCTGTGATGGTGGCAGCTCTTGTGTTCCAAAGTAGCACTTGTAACTCCCGTGCCTTCAGAAGCCGCCTCTCCTGGCTTGTGATCCGGATCACAGCATCTCGGCGCTGTCCATTGCAAACATATCAGGCGCATTAGTAAAATTCCACCGCCAGCAACCTTTGCAACACACGGCCCTGGGTGATCGTGCCTGGCTAATCCGTGGAATGCAGCCAGGCGGCGCTGACGGTAATTAAGGACCTGAGGGGAACCAACAAGTCAGTTCTTCAACTTCACAAATTACCTTCCGGGGTGAACCCAACCCCTCTGTTGCTGGCCACCCGGGGTGCCATTTAGTAAATGAGTCCATTTCTTCCTCCTGGAATGATACCCCGGGGGAAGCCTCAGCCCAGGACCCAGCAGCCTGGTCACCCTGGGAACTGGCGGCTCCGGCCGAAAAGCGAAAAGGGGCCTGCTCCCACACAACCACTGTCCCCAGTTTTGCTTTTAGGAACCTGCTTGTGTCCATGCATGCAGGAGCAGCGGCTGATCTGGAGAATGCAGCCAGAGCCCCAGCAGCTGGAGCAGGGCGAAGCAAACTTCATGTGGAACCCTGTGCTATACCAATGCCCTGCCTTCCCACACAGGTTCACAGGTGGTGTCCCCAAACAAGCAGCTGCTGATCTGTCCTCTCCTGCAGGTGCCCACCACCATGGAGATGTTCTGTTGTTACGGTCCTGTGGTCCCCAATGGTTACGGGGCCTGCTACAACCCACAGGCCGAAGCCATCCTCTTCTGCATCTCCAGCTTCCACAGCTGCAAGGAGACATCCTCTTCGGAGTTTGCCAAAGCCATGGAGGCAAGCCTGGCCGACATGAGAAACCTCTGCAGTGCACCACAGCCTGCCCCAGGCCAGCCACCTGCAACCAAGGAAGAAGGCCCAAGACCACGGTCAGGGCCACTGACCTTGACGTCCAATCACCATTAGGTTGCCTGTCCCCAAGCCCAGCCTCTCCAAAAGCTTACAGTGGTCCCTCACCCTAGCTTTCTGCAGCACCCCCAGGCTCCTCAGGACCCAGCCCTAGAGCACACAGAAGCCTTCCATGGGGCTGGCATGTTACCCAACAATGGCCCCCCCATTATGCATGAGAATCATCAATATTTATCATGGTGCCTGCCACTCTGGGCACTGGCTCAGAGGCAGCCCGAGTGAGGCAGGGAGCTCCCTCCGTGGTCCTCTCATTTCCTCCCCTTCTCCTCCCCCACAGCGGGCCCCAGCGTGTCCAGTGAGAGGATGAGTCACCCCACTGCAGGCAAGGCACCTCAGTGAATCACAGGGTGACCACATAGCTTCCCCTGAAGCAACCCACTGCCCTTGCACACACCTTCCACAGGCCAAGTTCACTGATGGTGATATGGGCTATCAAACATTTTGTTCCTTTGGCTTCCCGGGGCAATCTTATATATAGCTATTCCAAAAGGGGGTGGAGGCTTTTCACAGTATTTCACCTGTGACTCCACAGGAGTCCTGGCAGCTAGCTGTCTGCTTCTCAAGTGACATCAAGGTCATCAAAGGGACAGGTGCAGATACAGGATGGAGTGGACCATGCCCCTAGAGTCCTTCCATTTGCATTTCTCTGCCCTTTTCCCACTGCCCTGCCCCCTGACCATGCTCTAATAAGGTGGAGGAAAAAGAGGACTGCCTAGGAGTTCGTCTTACTGTTGCCTGCTTTGTTTTGTGTATTTCCAAGAGTGAGATTTTACAGAAATTCATGGCAATGTTCATTTCAGAATTTGAGGGCGGTTGCCCAAGCAGGACAGCCTGACCATTTGGTTGTTTTATTTAAGGGCCCCAAGGACAGAAGGGGACAGGAAGCAGGCCGGGGAGGAGGGACTGGCCCTGTGTAGCCCCAGCTCCTGCTAACGAGGGACAGAGAGGCTGAGATGCCCTGAGTGGCTATGATAGGCAAGGCAGTGTGGGGGAAGGCAGAATAGGAAAACTGCATGAGTCATGTCCCCGCCCCCCGCCAGTGCCCTCCACTGCTCTGGGCGGAAGGACGGGGGAGTTTTGGGAAGACCACCTCTTCCTAAGCTACTGGGCTCTGCAGCATTCGGAGCACTCCACTCTGGCTCTGCCACATTGCCAAGGCACAAGGGGACACCTCTCAGAGGAAGGGGCTGGGAGCTGGTCTTCCGCCTCCAAGGGCAGGGGGTACCCTGCATCTTTATGCCAAGGCAAAACTGAGCCATTGCCATGGGCATCCCCAGAGACACCCTGGTAAAGGAGGCTGCTCCCTGTGTCCCCAAAGAGAAGGACATTGGGATGGTCACTGGGAACGGGGATGCATGGTAGAATATGTGCGGCCATCTTCTAATACTGCTGAATTGCCAAAATCTATACAATTAATTGTTGAGTTCTATTTTTATAAAATAGTTCTAGATTTATGGCCATATGTATATGTGTATTTATAGCCCTTTAATTTTAATTTATAGTTTTGTGCTGTAAAGAGATGTCTGTTATGATTAAGGAACTCTATATTGAAAAAAAGCTATGTGTAAATTATTTAAAGAGTGGAAGTGTATAGCCAATAAAAACAAAGCTGAGGAAGAAGATGTCGACCATTGTTTCTATGCAGAAGTGCGCTACCATGCAAAGCTGTACTTTCTGGGAACTGAAGCCATAATTTATAGGCCTACATCTGGGTCCCACCAGCAGCAATGGTCCATGAGGTGGGCAGTGGCAATAGTTAAGATACCCTTTGGGACCGCCCTGTCCCATATCAGGGGGCCTGACTTTGGAGACCACTTCACTTCCTATCCAGCTCCTTGTTAATGCACACCCTAGGAGGTAAAGGACATAACTAAGCCGGGTCCCACCCTCCAGCATGGGTGACCTTGGTTGACTTCCATCCAGGATTCCAGCTCCAGCTTGGCCCAGCCCTGGCTGCTGCAGGAAATGGATGGAAGATGGACGATATCCCTCCACTCTGCCCTACATACACACCATCTTTCTCTCATTAAACATAAATATATACAAACTTCAAACAGACACAGAGGCCAGGAGAGAAATGGAAAGGGGGGAGCCGAGTCTCTTTCTGTGTACAGCAGGCCACCACGAAGGTGGGAGCAAGGGCAGGGGTGTTTCATGGGTGTTGGGGATCTGAGTGGCAGAACCCTGGGTGCAGAGATGGGCATCTCTACTGAGCCTGCACCAACAGGTGTAGGCGCCAGAGTGTGGCAACATTGCCCCTTCCAGGGATGTGGTGAGATGACATGCAATGGCTCTTGTTGGAAAATGGAGAAAAGGAGACATTGAAAACCTAGTCTTTTGCTGCAAGGGCACAAGTTCCCTGGCCGCACTCAGTCAGCAGATCCATTCCAAGCTAGGGTGAACTCTGTGGAACTGCTGCCTCGGAGCTGAGGCACCTGCTATCTACCAGAAGCCCAAATGCTCTCTCACCAGAGCCTAAGAACAGAAATGTGAGATGATGCCCAGGAATGCCCCAGGAGGGGTGAAGGGAACAGGCACCAGGGGTAAGGGTGTGCATTGATTTGCCACGTAAGTCCCAGGCAAGGGGGCTGTAAAACCTCCAAGAGCAGAGCAGGAGTTCCCCCAACACACACATCATTGGGCAGCCCTACAAAGATAGGGAAGAGTCCCTCTGGTGACTAGCAGTTTCCCAAATCACCCCTGAACCATTCTCCTTGGAGACAGTGAGACACCACTGCTAACCTTCCTGATTCGTGTTCCCTTTACATCCACAGGACAGACACACCACCATCCCTGGGAAAAGCCAAGATGCAAAAGGACTTGCCTAGCATCCTTGCTCCTCCTTTACCTCCAGGCCCAGCTCCTCCTTCTCCCCACCATCTGCTTCCTCTAGAAGTTCTTGGCTTGGTTCTGTCCCTTCCTAGCTCCACAGAACCCAGGCTTCTTGTAAAGAGCAGGCTGGGTTGGGGGGCAGAAGGCCCTCCGCCACCCACAGAAGCAGATGCACCAAAAGGGAGAGTCTGTTAAATAGAGACTCAAGTTCCAAAGAAAGACCAGAATGACCAGAGCATGGCAGTAGGCAGGAGACACAGGTGTACCAGACCACACCCAGACCAGCAGCCTTAATTAGGTTCTCCTAAGAATATTCCCGAATTGAAGAAACATTGTAGTGGGCTTTCAAGGGACCCCTCTCCTCTTGTCCAGAAGGAAAGAACAAGAAGGAGGAGGAGAAGAAGAAGGAGAAATAAAATGTTGGATGCTTGTAAGCCAGGGTTTCTCCAGACAAAGGCAGGGCTAGAGGTGGCTTTCAAATACCAACATGTACCTAGGGAACAACATACACTGCCAAGAAATATTACATCATGTCCCTCATTAGATCCCCTGTATTCAACCTCTGACTTCAACTGTTGATGCCAACTTCCTCCAACGTCAGGCCTCTGAGAGCCGGCAGTGGTGGCTAGGACATTGGGTTCCTGCCACCCACACGGGAGACCCGGCTGGCGTTGAGGTCCTGGCTTTGCAGGCATTTGTGGAGCAGACCTGCACACGGGAGCTTGGTCTGGGGTCTCTCTGTTTCTCGGCCTCATCAATGAATCAATGAAAGAAATGTTAAACAACGAAATGGCATTTACTCATGAGCCACTTGAACAATAACAATAATGGGATCACTCTAATCATTAAAATGCATTCAATAAAACTCACCATTCATTCATAATTTAATTTTTAAACTCCTCGTCATAAAACAGAATTAGAAAAGAACAGGCTTTACTCTGAGCAAGAGCATCGGCATAAATCCTACAACACGCACCCTCCCAAACAGGGCAGTGTCGGGACTGTCCCTCCGGTGTCAGGATATAGGAAAGATGACATGCATTCTCACCACTTCCATCCGTCACTGCAATAGAGTTCTTCCCAGTACAGGACGAAGACAAATGAAGGAGGGACTTAATAAAGAAGATGAGACTGTCACGGCTTACAGACAAAGTGATGGTTTAGGAAGAAAAACCCCAAAGAATCTGCAAACAAATTCACAGAAATAATAAATAAGGTCGCAGCAGCAGCTTACACAGGATCAATATGGGAGTCAATTACAGTTTATACAGCAGCCATAAACAGCAAAGTCACAATTCAAAAGGCACCACTTCAAGAGCACCAAGGAATACAGCTAATAAGACCAAACCATATGCAAGTTAAGCTATATTGAGAGACGCTGGTGAACAAAACAGGGGTATTCCAAGTTCACAAACAGGGGAACCTCAGAAATACCTCAGTCATTCTAGCGAAACTCTCAACAAGGGGATGTGTGGGTCAGGCTAGCTCATGATACACTTCAATGGCAAAATAATGGACTTGTGACTGTTGTTGTATTAATATAGGGGAAAGCAGTGTGTGCTATGGGAGTAAATAAATAACAAAAAAAGTAAATAAATAACAAAAGAGTATACTAGCTCATTCAGGCTAAGCCTCCAGTAGAAGTCATTTTCAAATTCTGGTATGCACGCTTATTGAAAGATCTTTCTTGAACAGCATGAAAAAGCTCACTGGTCCGAGGTCAAGGAGAGGTTGAGAGTAGCATGCATGGGAGGAGGGGAAGGGGGGTTCGCCCCAAGACTCTCTGTGACCTTGAACAGGAAGCTTAGAGGGTGAGCTACCATCGCTTAGTCTTTGCAGAGTTTGGGGTGTCCTGGAGTCCAGCACCTCTAAAGGGAATTGTTGTCTGCTCCAAATAACCTAGATAGTAAGGGAACAAAATCAACTTTTGTACCCCTGCCTGGCTGGGTAAGGCTACTTGGCACTTGTGAGCATCGGTTTTGTAAACACCCAACGCGCCAGGTTGCAGCCCCAGGGTATGCACCCGACCCCCTTGCTGGAGATGCTGCTCCGGCCCAGGGCAGGGTGGGTGTGCTGGGGGCGGGACCTCAAAACTTGCCTCAGCTCCGCCCCGTCCTCGGTCCCGCCCCCCGAGAGGGGGCCACGCCCACTCCGCAGCCCACAGGGAGAATGGTTGCCTAGCAGCAGCGTGTGTTGCAACTTAGACCGGGAGGCGGCAGAGTGCGAGCGATGCCCAAGAAAGCGGTGGTCACCATACGCTACGGACCCTACAGCGCGGTGGGCCTGGCCGTGGAGCACCGCACTTTCCGCCTGGAGGGCCTGCAAGGTGGGTCCCTGCCGCGCGCGCCCCGCTCTTCCTTCCTCAGCTGCTCGAGGCGCATCTCCCGGTCCCTGGAACTCGGAAGTAAGAGTGGAAGCAAGGAGTCGCCATCGTGATGTACCGGGTTAAAGTCACCGCCTGCAGTGCCGGCACCCCCACGCACGCTGGTTTGAGTCCTGGCTGCTCCATTTCCAGTCGCCCTCCCTGCTAACGGCCTGGGAAAGCAGTAGAGGATGGCTCGTGTGCTCCGGACTCTGGACACAAGTGGGAGACCCAGAAGAAGATGCTGACTTCTGGCTACGATCATTCCAGCTATTTTTTTTTAAAGATTTATTTTTATTATTATTATTTTTTTATTGGAAAGGCAGATATACAGAGAGGAGAGACAGAGAGGAAGATCTTCTGCCCGACGATTCACTCCCCAAGTGAGCGCAACAGCCGATACTATGCCGATCCGAAGCCAGGAGCCTCTTCTGGGTCTCCCACGCGGGTGCAGGGTCCCAAAGCTTTGGGCCGTCCTCTGTTGCTTTTCCGGGCCACAGGCAGGGAGCTGGAAGGGAAGTGGGGCTGCCAGGGATAGAACCGGCGTCCATATGGGATCCCGGGCGTGCAAGGCGAGGACCTTAATCACTGCGCCACCGCGCCGGGCCCCATTCCAGCTATTTTGGGAGAGAACCAACAGATGGAAGAGTCTCTCAATAAAACAATAAAGAAGGAAGTGTGTGCCACCTGCTTTCACACAGATTGACAGGAAGAATGACATAAACCGACTTGAGGACCACTGAGCCGAGCATCACAGGTCCCAAAGCTGGAAGGGGACTGTGCTGAGCACTTTTGCTCCTCGGCAAACCTGTTATGTCAGGCCCTCTGGTGGATACTGGAGGACACAGTGTGAAACTGTGATGTGTATCCTCCAAGCGATCTTCTGAATAACAGGTGTGCCCAGCTCTCAGGGAGCAGCAAGATCATGACTAGCAGGGCTTATGGCTGGCCACCCTAGAGGGTGGAGGCCTGGAAAAGCCCAGCTGAGGAAACTGGTTTGGAGTTGAGCTTTACAGAATGAGGTCCAGGCAGGCAAGAAGGTCCCAGAGGGACTCCTGTCTGAAGGCGTGGACGGGAGGCGGGGACCAGCAAGGTGGCGGGAGGCCAGATCCTGCAGGTGCACACAGAAGCTTTACTTCTCAAGTGGCTTCCCTGAAGACGGGGCGAGGCCCACCCAGTGGTTGTTGGGGCCATCCAGAGTTAAGTAGGGAGCAGCTCGGACCAGGGCTGCATCCAAGGGTAAGCTGTGGGTGGCAAGTAGCTTGACATGGTGCTGGTGGAGGCGCTTGTTACTCCGTGGAGAACACCAGAGCTGGAGCACAACGGGGAGGAGCAAGTCCCATCTGGGGTATATTCAGCTTTCCCGGCCTCTCTCCTGTCCCGATCCTGCTTGAGTGGAGGCAGCAGTGCAGGTAAGGACGGAGGAGGCCTGAGTCCCTGTCTCAGAGAGAAAATGTACTGAAAGTGAAGAGAGCCCAGGACTGCACCTTGACGGATGTCACCACACCAGGGTCTTCTTTTTAAAGATTTTAAAACTTTTATTGGAACAGCAGATTTACAGAGAGAAGGAGAGACAGAGGGAGAGATCTTCTGTCTTGCTGCTTTACTCCTCAAGTAGCTGCGACAGCCGGTGCTGAGCTAATCCAGAGCTGGAAGCTAGGAGACTCTTCCGGGTCTCCCACATGGGTGCAGGGTCCCAAAGCTTTGAGCCACCCTCCACTGCTTTCCCAGGCCACAAGCAGGGAAGTGGGGGCAACCAGGACACAAACCGTCACCCATATGGGATCCCAGCACTTGCAGGGTGAAGATTTAGCCACTGAGCCATCGCGCCAGGCCCCGTTGTCTTCCAGACAAAATGCTATAGGAATTGAGGCCAGAAACCTCACCTTTGACCCAGTAGTCCCAGAAGACTTCCTGGAGGAGGTAGAATTTCATCGGCAGAGAGAACTGCTTTCTCTCACACAATAGCTGGTTGCAAAATATCCATGGCAAGTGGCTCAGTGTTATCCATCGGCCCAGGGATGTGGTCTCAGGATTCCAAAGAGGGCTGGGGAACAGTGTGAAGGCCGGAGGTCTGATCAGAGTCCCATGGGGCCATTATCTGGGGAAGCTTTGTCTTGCCTTCACCTGGTGGCTGGGGGTGGGGGAAGGAAGGGCTGTCGTTTTTTCTTTTCTTTTTTTAGATTTCTTTTCGGAAGGCAGGAAAGTGGGCCAAGTATGCCTTCCTTGGTCATTGGGAACATGCATTCACAAGACCATTGTCATGTTTGGGCCAAGTTGAGCTCAGCTTCTCCTTCCTGGCTTGCCATGATGAACCCTCCTGCAAAGGTGCTGCACCATTGTCCTTCACCCCTTCCATCAGATACCAAAACAATCGGGCCTCTTGGTCCTAGACTTCAACGGCCCAAACTATGGCGCCAGCACCATGACATGATAGGCTAAGCTGCCACCTGCATTGCTGGCATCCCATATAGGTGCTGGCTTGAGTTCCAGCTACTCCACTTCCGATGCAGCTCCCCACTAGTGTGCCTGGGAAAGCAATGGAAGCTGACCCGAGTGCTTGAACCCCCCCTGCACCCACGTGGAAGGCCCGGATGAAGTTGCTGGCTCCTGCTTTGGACCAGCCCAGCTACATCTGTTTCAGCCATTCTGGAGAGTTAATGAATCGCTCTTTGGGGCCTAGCGTAAGGGCTCAGTGACCTCACCTTCCGTGTCAGGATCCCATATGGGCACCAGTTCTTGTTGCAGCGGCTCCATTTCTCATTCCATAAGCTCCCTGCTTGTGGCCTTGGAGAGCAGTCGAGCATGGCCCAAAGTCCTGGGACCCTGCACCCACGTGGGAGACCAGGCAGAAGCTCCTGGCTTCAGATCATCTTAGCTCTGGCCATTGAGGCTACACTAAACCATCACACCGAACCCTCGAATGAGAAAAAAAAAAATTTTTTTTTTCTTTGTTAAAGACTGATTCTCTCCTACAATCTTCCTTTTCTTTGTATAAAGTCAATTGTAATGTCCCCTCTGTCATTTGTTATTCCAGATATTGAGTCTTGATTTGATTGATTTTTCTCTATTGTTCTTCCTTATTCTGTTTTGCTTATTTCATCTTTGTTATTTCTTTTCTTCTGATAACTTTGGGTTGTTCGCTCTTTTTCCTCCCAGTTCCTTATGCCACAGTTAGGTTCTTGACTCAAGCTCTTTTTCAAGATAATCATTTACACTTTGTAACTTTTGCACCCATTCTGCTCTCACTACATCCCGAAGTTTCTATAGGTTATAATTTTTGTCACTCAACACAGGTATTTTCCAGGTAAATTCCTTGTGATTTATCCTGTAATTCATTGGTTTAAGAGTTTGTGCCGTTTTATTTGGAATCACAAGTACTTGTAGGTTTCCTAGCTTTCCTTTTGGATTTCTGGGTCAAACTTTCCCTTGTTCTTTATGATTATGTGATTGAAATCTGGCCTTTCAAATATTCTCATATGTTTCCTCCTGAAATTAGATTATTCTCCTCCCCCAGTTTGCAACAGTGTGGTAACAGTGTTTTGACTAACATTTGGTTGGAAACAAAACACAAAGCCCTTACCCACGTTTTTGTGCCTTTGTTCTGTGTCGATGCCCTGAATCGACTCGCGGCCGAGCTGTCTGCTCCCACCTCTGCTTCCTGCCGCCATGCAGCCATTGCACCTTCACGGTTTTTTCCAACCCACATTCTGCTCAGGGCACGCACTTGACTTTCTAATATCCTCAACACACGTGAGCACTTTTTAACGTTCTCATTTTCGAAAGAAACCTCACTTCAACTTCCCTCTCGGGTTTTATGACGTCTATTGCATGTTTCATTGTAATCTTTTGCCCAGACAGCTGTGGGAATTCTGTGTGTCTCACAATGTTCCTTTGCCTTGCCCCCAGCCTTTTCCACCCTGGGTGAGTGCCAGGGGAAGCTAACAAAGCATCTTGTGTCAGTCCTTTGCAAGAACTTGAACAAGGTTTGCCCTGTTCCCAGGAATCCAGAACCAGGACCCTGTAATGAGAAGACAGGCTGGTCCCACATCACGGGGGAAGAGTGGCCAGGGCCGGTCTTGGTGCCACACAGCTTTCCTACTGGTTTAAAGCCACTTTGTTCCTGGTGCAACTGACTATTTGGTTGCTGTAGGTTTTTGACTACTTTCTAGAGTTTCACCAGTGTTAGTTTTGAGAGTTTCTTGGTTTTTTTGTTTTTGTTTATTTGTTTGTTTGTTTTCCTCTATGTTTCCTTGCTATTTTGTTGATGTCAGCAGATACCTTTGTTGTGGTCTTTTACCAGCGCCACACACGGCATGGTTTGGTGTGTGTTCAGTGTGAGCATTGACACACCAGCAGTTGTCTCAGAGCAGAATGCACATGTAATCACTCATAATCATATACAACTTACAAGTATTAGGGGCAGAAACTCCTCCATCATATTTGTCCACAGACCTGGCCAGCGGCAGCTGCCACCTGTCCCTGAACCCAAATCCCCTGCTTGCATCCCAGATCTGCCTGTCAGGAGGGGCGCGATGGGAGCAGAAACGGAAGTATTGACCTGGTTTTGAATTGGGCCCATTTGTTGGCATTGTGGTCAAAGTCACTTCACGTTAATGAGCTTTGGTTTGCTTCTTGGTGGGAGTCTGCTGAGAACATCCTTGTAGAAGACCTGTATCACACCTCCATGTTGTGAGGACTTGAGCGCTCATCCAGTGACTCCTGAGAGGGCTGTTGGAAAGGGGAGTAGGCAGGGGGCAAGTTGCAGCACCTGCAGGTCTGGTTGCAGAATGTGTGCGATTCTAGAGTCGGATCTGTTTTGTCCTTAAAAGTGAGGGCGTGAGGGAGGGTGGCGAATAATGAGATCGGATCTGTGCTTTCAGAGATCGGTTTTGAAGGACAAGATGTGGGGAAGAGGAGTGAGTGGAAACAACCCCCTGGGTTGGTTAGAAACAACGCTCTGGAGCCTGGATGGGAGCGGGAGGGGCGCTCTGAGTCAGGAGGCGCAATGACAGCTTTGAGTGACATCTGCATGCTGGCGACTTCCTGTCTGGCCAGGACCTCCTGTCACCATTCACACGCGAAGTAGGCATCTCACACTTAGAGTGCCCCCAAATCCCCAAACCCAACGCACCAGCAGCTGACCCGCCAACTTCCCTCCAACCCCAGGTGGGCACAACAATTCTCTCCTTCCACTTCCTGGGGCCCAGAGCCCTCTTCCTCCTCCACTCTGTCCTTGGTATGTCTGTCACTCAACCCTCCTTGCCCTTTCTTATCATCCCACCCAGCCTCTGGCCTCACCACCTGACTCACTCCCTTGCCTCCTGGGGGCACAGGTGATTAGGATCTGCCCCCTCACTTGGGTTGAATTGGAACCCACTGGGTTCCCGGCCCAGTCTCGGCCACTGCAGGCATTGGGGAGTGAACCAGTGGGAAGGCATTCAGGCTTGCTTGCCCTCGCTCGCTCTTTCCTCTTAAGTAATTGTTTTTCAAGCTTTGCTTGTTTATTTAAAAGGCAAAGAGACAGAGAGGGGGGTGGTATTTTCCATTCTTTGGTTCATTTCCTAAGTGGTCAGGACCAATCCAAAGCTAGGAGCCAGGAACTCCGTCTGTATCTCCCACAGAGTTGGCAGAGACCCAAGCACTCAGGCTGCCTTCCCAGATACACTACCGTGGAGTTGGATCAAAAGTGCTACGGGATGGGATGCCTGCGTTGGACGTGGTGGCTTAATCCGCTGTGCCCCAATGCCAATCCGTGAAACAATATTTTGAACAGCAGTGGGAGGGTCCACAGAGCCAAGAGTGCGGGCATGCCCTCTCCGCAGTGGGGAGGAGGACAGAGTGTTTTCTTCAAAAAATCCAGGGGAGCATTGTTTTTTTCTTTTGTAGTGGAAGATGACTTGATGATGGAAGGTGCCAGCAGGTGGCTGAGTTGAAAAAATGAGCTTTGTAGATGCATGAATGAGCTTTCGCCCAAAACTGGCAGCCAACATTCACTGCAGGCCTGGGAGTGCTGGGGGTGCTCACGGCAACAAAGCAGGGATCTTCTGCTCCTGGTGTCTTGTCCCAGCCCCTAACACAAGGGCTGTGGCGCAGAGGACTAAGCCACCGCCTGCAGTCCCAGCTTCTCCACTTCCAATCCTGCTCCCTGCTAATGAGCCCGAAAAAGCAGCAGAAGATGATTCTAGTGCTTGAACCCCTACACCCATGTGGGAGCCCTGGTGGGGTTCCTAGATCCTGGCTTCAGCCCTAGCCCTGGACAGCGTAGTCGTGTGGAGAGTGAACCAGCAGATAGAAGAGCTCTTTTTCCCTGTCTTTCTCACTGTGCTTGCTGTAGTATCTTTCAGATTATATATAACCCTTGAACAAAAGGCCCACGGCAACATCACTGGGTGCAGATTCTCCTCCATAACAATCTACATCTGTATAGGGTGTGTATCTTGGAAAATCCTGGCCCTTTGATCCTATCCCAAAGCCCTGTTTGTTATGGAAATGTACCTGATCTTGGTTGAACACACTTTAAGCAACTGAAATTTCTTATTTTTTCCGTATTACTCATGCATTGTAATAGCTTAGTTTCACACACACACACACAATCTCCCTACTACAGACTGGTGATCATGAAATTATGCTTGGCAGAAAATTCTAAGTACTTTTCTTGGCCATGGCTACTCCTTGCCTGTTGTGTTCTTTCTCTTTTTAAAAGTTGTATGAATTTTACTTGAAAGAGTTACAGGGAACGGGGAAAGAGAGAGATGGCAGTGGGGGAGGTAGGTCTTCCATCCACTGGTTCACTCCCCAAATGGATATGATAGCCAAAGCTGAGCCAGTCCAAAGCTGGGAGCCTGGAAATTCTGGATCTGGTCTCCCACGTGGATGCAGGTGCCCGAGGCCTTGGGCCATCCTCTGCTGCTTTCCCAGGGAGCTGGATCAGAAATGGAGCATGTGGGGCTAGAATCAGCACCTTATGGGATGCTGGCACTGTAGTGGGAGGATTAGCCTGATGCACCATGGCACAGGGCCCCTCCTGGTCTAATTTTAAACCTGCCAAGGACCTACTCAAAGAGATCAGAAGGAAGGCACCCTTAGAGCGCCAAGACGCCCAGTGCAGGTGCACTTCATTCCCAAATCGCATGCATTAGTTGATGAGCATCCTGGTTAACAGTCACAGCCTTGCACCTGTGCTGGGGCAGACAGGCCTAAGTCTACCTGCACCTGCAGCCCTGCAGTCAACGCACAGATGGCCCTCAGCTTGGCCAGCGCCGGCAGAAGGGGGGGCCTTTCCTGTGTCCCGGATTTAGCTGGATCCCTCTGGAAGACCAAGGTTACCACTTCAAAGGGGTGGGCACTCGGCGGGTGGCCGCGGAGCTCCTGATTGCTTCCTTGTTGGAGCTCAGCCCTGCCTCTGCGCAGACTGCTTCAGGAAGGACAGCAGCTGACCTTTCTTTGAATAGACAAAACCACAGCAGTTCCTAGCGGGGCAACGGGCCTTCTATGGGGAGAGGTGGCATTTGGAGGAGCGGCAGGAATCCTGGGGACCCTCGATGTTTGCTCTCTACAGCCAGCTGTGGCCGTGGACAGACAAGGTCTGGATGTCCCCGGGCTGAAGATCCATGCTGACCAGGAGGTGGCTTTCTGCTCTGATGGACAGCAGGCTCAGGCCCCTTGGGGCACAACACAGAAGAAGAAGCGGTGCCAAGCATCTGAGCTTGCTTGGTCATAAGCTGTGTTAGCTCCAGGGTTCTGGTGCTGATGTGGCAATGAGGCACGTCTCACTGCCCTAGAGGGCAGAGATGAAGTGGACCCCTCCATAGTCAGCACCCCCAACACCACAGGATTGGTCATTAAACTCTGATTTTCATTTATTCATTTATTTTGAAAGAGGTATTTATTGGAAAAGTGCAAGAGCAGAGAAAGAGGGAGAGACAATGACAGAGAGATCTTCCACCCGCTGCTTCATTCCCCAGATGGCCACAGTGACTGGGGCTGGGCCGAGCCAGGAGCCTCAGACACCTCTAGGTGTCCCACATAGGCAGGGGGCCTAAGCACCTGAGCCATCTGCTGCTGCTTTCCCAGACTCATTATTGGGGAACTAGATGGGAAGTGTTGGAGCTGGGACCTAAATCAGCATTCCTATATGAGATGTAAGCAATGCAGATGGCAGCTTACCTCGCTATGCCACAAATGCCAGCCCCTGCCCTGGGATCAGCTACACCAGGCCATGGAAAGCTGTTCTTGGTTAAGATGCCAGTGTCTACCTTGGAGTGCCTGGGTGGGATCCCTGGCTCTGGGTCCTGATTCCAGCTCCCTGCTAACACGCATCCTCGGAGAGAAAGCAGACATGGCTCTGAGCGGTGCGTGGTACGTGCTGGCTCCAGGCGTCAGCCCCTACCACGTGGGCAGGCATCTGGGGAAACTTCTAGCAAAAGGGAACGTGCTCTCTCTGTTTCTCTCTCTCATCTCACTTTTTGCGCCTATCTCTCAAATAAATACATTTCAGAAAACTTTTCGAAGACAGATACTGTCCTTGTCAGACGTACAGCTCTCGCCCCGTAGGGCCCTATAGGGGCTCTCTTCACTTCTACAGCCAGTCTCTGTGCCTCATTCTTTCCAGAAGGTTCCTTGGGTGCTGACAGGGGAGCGTGACAGCAGCAAGCATGCCTCCCACCTTCATCTCCCGGCCCCCTCCCTCATTCAAAGCAGGAGTGTGGGAGCGGCAGGGAGAAGAAGCGGTTTTGTTGCTGGCTGGCCTGCTGTCAGATAGAAGTCCACTCCCAGGAGAGTCTTCATTTACGCAGGCCATCGTCCAAGCTGAGGGCCTGCCTCGGGGACCTTTAAGAACGGCCACAGCGAAGCTCATGAACATAAATAACCAAGGAAAAGACAGGGCCTTCCCCAGAGTGCTGGAGCGAGGCATTAGCTGCTGTGGGTCGCTGGGGCCGCCCCGCGGGTGCTTACAGACCGCTGTCTTGCTAATGGGGACCTCACAGAGTCTCCCTGAAGCTTCCTTCCAAAGGGGGAAAGAAAATCACACAATTAGAATGTGTGCATTGGGGCCCCAGGCTCTGGAGCTGATGGAAGGATTAAGGAGTGGCCACGCCAGGCAGTTTTTGGAAACAGCCGTTGTCTCTGTAATCAGGTGCAATTAGCTGGTGGCACTTGTCAACTGATGCTCAGGGGTGTGCGTGTGGGGGTGTGTGTGGCTGATTGGAACCCTCAGCTTAAGAAAAAGCCTCCCCCCAACCCCGATTTATTTTCCCATCTCAGCTGTTGGCGGAAATTGCTGGGCTCTTCAAAAAGGTTTAATCAGGGCCCAGTGTGACTTACCTGGGGCTCTGGAGATAAGCACCAGGCCACCTGCACCGAGTCCGGGAAGTGTGCTCAAGTGACCCAGGTCTGGTAGAATGTTTGTACTCCAGAGCAGTGGTTTTTTCCTTTACCAATCACACAGTGGTTTGACCCCAAAAGGCAGGCTTGCCATCAGCTAGGGCAAAAAAAAAAAAAAAAAAAAAAAAAAAAGAAAAGAAAAAAATGTAAAGCTTATTTTTATTTGAAAGGCAGATTTTACAGAAAGAGAAGGAAAGACACTGAAAGATCTTCTATCCACTGGTTCTGTTGTGGTCTTAGGCAGTGAGTTCAAGGCCAAGAGCTTGAAAGCTGGACTACCCCCCACCTACCTGGTCCTTTCTGCTCACCTGTGACACTCACCCGGAACCTGAGAGAGGGCGGCATTGCACTGTTGTGTAGCCACTCCCCCGGCAAGCTCATGCTAGGGAGCCGCTCACTCTCTGTTGGTCACGTGCTTCAATCATTCTTGGCCTTCCAGGTACCGGCTTGCTCTCTGGCTTCCGGTGGACAGACTCCCAGGACAGGCAGCGCCTGAGCATGGTCCCTGTATGTCTGTATTCCTCACCCTCTGCCCACTGCTTGGGCAAGTCAGTGAAGATGCAAACGCTAAGATGCTTTGTATTTTTACTCTGTGTACTTTCAAGAGTCCCAGGAGAGGTGAGGTCTAGCAGTAATAAAATATGAACAAAGAAGCCAGGGAAAGGTGAATGTCTGCAGCTTTGTGTCCAAGGTGCTCACTGCCCATCCCTAAGGATAGTTTATATTGCTGGGGAGGCTGGGACATAGGTCTTCAATTTAACGGATGGACTTCAGGGTAATGACCATTGGTTCCTCTTATGATTTCAATACAGACTGGATTGCCACGTGGACTTGTCATTTGCTCATTTCTACTGGACCCTGCCATCACCAAACTACGTTAGTAAAGACTCCTTAATACATCCTGGACGTATCTGGCCTGAGCTCTCTAGCACCCTGCACCAATTCACTCCCTAAATAGCCACAAATGGCCGGGACTGAGCTGATCCAAAAGCCAGAAGCCAGGAGCTTCTTTGCAATCTCCCATGCGGGTGCAGGGGCCCAAGGACTTGAACCATTCTCCTCTGCTTTCTCAAACAGTGATCAGGACACTGGATCAGAAGTGGGACAGCCAGGATTCCAAGCAGCACCTATATGGGATACAGATAGAGGTTTTGCCTACTGCCCCATGGAACCAGCCCCATGGATATTTTCTTACATAGGAGATCTAAGAGTACGAAAAAATTGGCATGGAATTCAAAATATTGTTGCACCAGGATAAGTTACCTTTGAGTTTCATTTTTCCATATTAATTTTGAACAGATATTTCAATATGTATCAAATATATTAGATTCTTGGTTTCTATTACAAGTATTTTTCTTGCTATGAAACAGTTCATAGGGACCTGCATAGTGGCATAGCAAGTAAAGCTTCCACTTGCAGGGCTGAAATCCCAGATACGTGCTGGTTCCCATCCCAGCTGCTCCACTTTCAACCTGGAAGAAGTTCCTGGCTCCCAGCTTCACCTTGGCAATAGCAGCCTCTGGGGAGTGAACCAGCAGATGAAAGATATCTCTCTGTGTCTCTCCCTCTCTGTGTAACTTTAACTTTCAAACAAATAAATATTTGAAATAACAATGAAGTTCAGTAGAAGCCAGCATTTGGCACAAAGATTCGGACACCACTTAGGGTGTCCGTATGCCTTAGCAGGGTGTCTGGTTCAAGTCCCATTTGCTCCACTTGCGATCCACAGCTCCTGCTAACGCCCACTCCGGGAAGCAGCAAGCAGTGGCCCACATTGCTGGTGGGCCCTGCCAGCCACAGGAGAAACTAGGATGGAGGCTTGTGGCTTTGGCCTGACCCAGCCCTGACTGTGGCAGACATTAAGGGAGTGAAGCAGCAGATGAAATAGGTGTCTGTCTCTTTGCCTTTCAAATAGCAGGAAAATAAATATAATTGTAAAAAAAAAAAAAAGTTGACAATCTTGGGCCCAGAGTGATGCTAAATCCTTGCCTTGCATGCGCCAGGATCCCATGTGGATGCTGCTTTGTGTCCCAGCTGCTCCACTTCCCATCCAGCTCCCTGCTTGTGGCCTGGGAAAGCAGTCGAGGACGGCCCAAAGCCTTGGGACCTTGCACCCGTGTGGGAGATCCACAAGAAGCTCCTGGTTCCTGGCTTCAGATCAGCACAGCTCCAGCCGTTGTAGCCACTTTGGGGAGTAAACCAGCAGACAGAAGATCTTTCTCCTGTATCTTTTCTCCATCAATCTGATCTGCCTTTCCAGTAAAAATAAATGTTTTTTTTTTTAAAGATTCACAACCTTAGACATTTTCCAGTTAAAATGTTATCTTGCACATACAATGCTGTTTCTCCTTAGAAACTGTTCTTTGCAGCAAACTGAGGGCTGCACGCTTCCACCCGCGAGGTCGTAAGTCACCCAGTCCCCTCCGGAAACCCTTACCACTGAACACCATCTCCTGAGAGATAACCCCTTCTGGAGAGCCCAGCTGCAGTCTGTGCCCCACAGCTCACCTAACCCCTGCCCCATATTTTGCAGTCGTTTTGAAGAAAGATGGACACCAGCTTATCCTGGAGAAGATGGACGACTGGAACCTGGTGGAGCTGGTGGTGAACGGGGAAGTGGTGTTCCATTGCAACATCGAAGACCTGGAGTTCGGTAAGCCCGGTGGGCACCGGCCTCTGGCAAGCTCCCCACCCCAAGGTCTCACAGTGGGCCTGAGGGGAGGAATCTGGATTTTAGATCGGGTTGCTTCTCAAATTATAGATTGGCATCCCGAAGCCCCATGCTCACTCAGGGGTGCAGAAGAAAGGGATGCCCAAAACCACAAGCAGAAAACTGCCTGCTGCTCCGGCATCCTCCAGAAGCGGGGAGGGGGAAGGGAAGCGAGGCCAGGGAAGCCTTGGACTTGAAAGCATGGGGATGGAATGAAACAGGAAAGTTTGTTGCTGAAGAACGTGTGCTTCCAACTGTTTGCTCTCCTAAGTTGTGCTTTGTTCCCTTCACTGATCATCTCCACCTGCAAAGATAATTAGTGTCTACAAGCCTGCTGTGCGTGGCATTCTCAGCTTGGCCCAGGAGAGCCCCTGGCTCAGCAGGCTGGCAGCTGGCGGCCTCACTGGTGCTCTGAAGAAATGCTTCGGCAACCCATCAAGACTCATTTGTGTGTGTGTGTGTGTGTGTGTGTGTGTGTGTGTGTGTGTGTGTGTGTGTGTGTGTGTGTGTGTGTGTGTGTGTTTGCATGTTGGTAGCCTCTGAAAACATGCCTCTGTATGTCCCTGAGACATCATCCAACTGAAGAGCTGGCTCAAGACAACTCTGTTTCCCCAGGAGGTGACGGGAAACTGGACACCCTGTGCGAAGAGGCGAGGATAGCGGTGCTGAATGCCTACTGATCTCATGGACTTGGGGCCTGCCGGCAGCAGTGGCCCTGGTGGGGCACGGGCTCCGGACCGTGCTGGCTAGCAGAAGGCAGCATCAGTCCGCCCTCAGCATGTGCTGCATTGGGTGTGCCCGGGAACCTGCACACATAATAAAACTGCATCCTGTGCAGCATCTCCCCATCGTGACCCACAGGGAGAGCCGCCAATATCAGGTGCACGTTGAGCTGTAGGAAATAATAAATGCAATCTAATAACAAGGCACTCTCCCTTCCTAATAACACATCGTTGCCAGAAGCAGGTATGATTCCTTGCTGTAGTCGGCAGAGAGCCAGGAACGGGTACAAATTAAAGAGGGGATGGAGTGGGGGTGGGAGGAGTGGATGGGGTGGGAATTGAGGCCTTAAACAGTCTGAACCAAGCATTGATGTTGGAATTTGGAATTCTAGCCGTTCCTACAGATTCTGTATTGCTCCTGATGCAAGAAGACTATAAAGGTGCTAGTGAAGGTAGCTCAGGGGTGGGCATTTGGCATGGAGGGGAAGGCACTGCTGGAGACACCCACATCTCCTATCGGGGGCCGGGCCTCGAGTGCCAGCCCTGCTCCTGAACCCAGCTTCCTGCTGCGGTGCACCCCAGGAGGTCGTGCTGGTGACTTGGGGCACTCAGGCCCTATACCCTGGGCTGACTTCCTTGCTCCTGGTCTCAGACTCCCTGTCAACTACTGTGCTTCTGATTCAGTTGCCTGCTGGTGCACGCTGGGAGGAAGCAGGTCATGGTTCCCTACCTGGGTTCCTGTTGTCCTTAAGGGAGATGGGCATGAATGGGGGGGAGCTCCTGGCTTCAAGCTGGCCCATGCTTAGCTATTGGGGGCACTTGGGAAAAATTATCTGTCTTTCAAGAAGAGGAAAACAAATAAACATCCACACAGCCAGATTGTCTGCCTTCTGCTGTGTGTGCCAGACCAATGTGATGTTTGCAGGAAGGCCTGGAAGAGTCCTGGACAGAAGCATGCGGTGGTGCTGGTGTCCCTTAGGAGGAGGCTGCAGGCCCCTAAAGAGGGGTTGAGCCTGGCCGGCGCCGTGGTATTACAGGGTAACCCACTATCCCATATGTGCACCAGTTCTAGTCTGGCTGCTCCACTTCCAATCCAGCTCCCTATTAATGGACTGGGAAAACAGTGCAAGAAGATGGCCCAAGTCCTTGAATCCTCTGTATCCATGCAGGAGATCTGGAAGAAGCTCCTGGTTTCAGATTGGCTCAACTCTGTTGAGGCCATTGAACAGTGAATGAGCAGGTAGAGGAAGATCTTGTCGTTTCTCTGTCTTTCCTTCTCTCTGTAAGTCTGCTTTTCACATAATTAAATAAATAAACACATGAAGGGCTGGGGCAGGCGCTGGGCAAGCCTGGCAATTAAGGTAGTTTACATGCATAAGCCACCATGCCATGTTGGAGAGCCTCATGTGCAGTGCCCACCAGCTCTGCCTCCCAGTTTCCCCATCGGCGTAGACTCCAGCAGGCAGCGACGATGGCACCCGTCATTGGGCTTCTTCCCACTCCCACAGGACTGAGTTGCCAGCTCCTAGATTCAGCTCGGCACAGCCACAGCTATAGGCGTTTAGAGTGTAAGCCAGCAGAAAGGAGCTCCCTGGCTCTGGGTGGAGGAAGGGGAAAGAGGAACCGAACTTGCAGAGCTTTCAGAGACCCCCTTCCCTCGCTTGCAGCTTCACCCCAGCCAGGGAGCCATCCCTCCCAAGGCCCCAGAGAGCCTCCGAGCCACTGGGCCTCCTGATTGCCAAAGGAGGGCTAACCAAGAGCACTTTTCTTGTCTGTGATGAGATCAGAGATACGGTTGGCTCGGTTGGCTCGGTTGGCTCGGGGGCGACCAAGCGCTTGCAGCTCCCTGTAACTAGTTGACTGGTTCTCCACTGAGTTAGAACACTCCGGAACAGTCTCCCCCTGCTGCCAGGTTACCTGCAGCTTCAGCATTCTTGATTGTTTCCCTTCTTGTCAAAGACCCACTGGGATTAGTGCCATGGCATACCAAGTTAAGCCTCTGCCTGTGGCGCTAGCATCCCATTGGACACTAGTTCCTGTATCAGTTGCTCTCCTTCAATCCAGCTCCCTGGCCAGGGAGAGCAGCAGGGGATGACCCAAGTGCTTGGGCCCTGGAAACCCAGAAGAAGCTCCTGGCTGCAGACAGGCCCAGCTCTACCCATTATGATCATTTGGGGAGTGAACCAGCTGATGGAAGATATCTTTCTCTGGCCCTCTTTTCTCTGTAACTCTGCGTTTAAGTAATTTTATTTGTTTGTTTGTTTGCTTGCTTGCTCGCTTGCTTTTTAAATAAATTTATTTTGGGATTCAGTGTGATGGCTAATGACTAAATCCTTACCTTGTAAGTGCCAGGATTCCATATGGGCACTGGATCATGTCCTGGCTGCTCCACTTCCCATCCAGTTCCCTGCTTGTGACCTGGGAAAGCAGTAGAGAACTGCCTAAAGCCTTGGAACCCTGTACTCATTTGGGAGACCCAGAAGAAGCTCTTGGCTCCTGGCTTTGGATTGGCTCAGCTTCAGCCATTGCAGCCATTCGGGGAGTGAACCAATGGGCAGAAGATCCTTCTAACTCTGCCTTTTCAATAAAGTAAGTAAAATAGATTAGCTTTACAAAGAGAAGGAGAGACAGAAAGAAAGCTCTTTTATCTGCTGGTTCACTCCCCAGATGGCTGCAATGGCTGAAGCTGAGCTGATCCAAAGCCAGGAGCCTCTTCTGGGTCTCCCTCATGGGTGCAGGGGCCCAAGAACTAGAGCCATCCTCTACTGCTTTGCCAGGCCACACACAGCTGGTTCGAAAGTGGAGTAGCCGGGACATGAACCAGTGCCCATATGGGATGGCTAGGGCTATGGGTGGACGATTAGCCCACCCCAGAGGTAAATAAACCCTTAAAAAAAAATAAAAAACAGCTTAAGTTAACTGAAGATGTGGCATTTTGCATTTGTTTCCATATCTTTTATATTTAAATATAGCATATTATAAAGATATATAATATAAAATTTTATAAAATACATATTTCCCATACATATATTCACCTACAGGGGAAATGCATTTTTGAAAGAGTGGAACAATTGAAATAATGACAAAGTATAGTGTAAATAGCACTCAATAAAATTTCCATCTGGCGAGCCTTTTATTTCTGAGTATTCATAAAGACACATACACAGAAATTGACATCTCCCACGTGAGACCCCCTCATCTGGACAAAGACCCCCCTTATCTGGACGCAACTTGGCATCGTCCTTCCACGGTTTATGTTGCGCCTGTGAGCCAACCCTTGCTGGCCGGGTGCCGTTTCTTGAATCTGGAGGTGTCCCCTCCTTCAGTACTGATACCTGCTTGCACAGTCAAACTCTTGTCTTCTGGGACTAAGAATTGCAAGCTTTCCCCTCTCCCCCAGCCCTGTGGCCTTGGGCTGGCAGACCTGGTACCAGGTACTCCACCTGAGCATCCCTCTGCTCACCTCCTCCCTGCCTCCAGGGCATTTCTGGTGGATTCAGAGCAGTTGCCCCACCACCCAGCAGCTGCCTACCCTCTCCCGGGCCAGGGTGGAGGACAGAAAACAAGATGGCACCTGGTTCGAAGTCCAGCGGGAGTGAGAAGGGCTCCTGGGAGGTGAAGTCTGTGCCTATTTTCTGCAGAGGTGGGTCACAGTTGCAGCCAGTGTTACTGGGACAATGCCCAGACCAGGATTACCACTGGATGGGAAGACGGAAGAGCTGAGCGGATGGGGTTGCAGGAGGGAGCCTCCGGGCTAGTTATTTCTCTCATACTGTACATGTTTTCAGTCATAGGATTGAGCTTTGGTTTATCTGAGTAAAGAGTATAAAGGGTAGTTTAAAAAAAAAAAAAACAGGGAAAGTAAAAGCAGGTGTGGCCTGCTGCGGCCACCTGTGACCTCACACCCTATATCAGCACTGGTCCAGGTCCCTGCTGCTCTACTTTGAATCCAGCTCCCCGCTAATGCTCCTGGGAAGGCAGCAGAAGGCGGCCCCGAGGACTGGAGGCCTCTGCCACCGTATGGGAGACCTGGATGGAGCTCTAGGCTCCTGGCTTTGGCTCAGTCTCTGTATCGTTCTGCCTTTCCAAATTAATTTAAAAATAATTGTTAGGCTGGAAATGTGTTTAAGTAGAACTATTAGAAATTAAAATCAAGGTTTTGGCATAGAGTCGTGTCTGTGTGACTGTCCCCTGCCATTGATTAAGTGCTCTCAGCGTCGCCTCCCTCCGACTTCATCTTGGGCAGCAGAGAACTCCCCGCGGTGACCTGCGGGCCAAAGTGCTTTTTAGTGCTTTTAAAGCAAGGCTAATTAAGTCATGGTAATTAAAAGTTTTATAAGATGCCAAAGCGACGTCATTGTTGCTGGAATATGTAAAGATGGCATCTTTTAGAAAAAAAAAAAACCACAAGTGTGGCTCTGTCGGTTTTGAAAATTCAATTCAGAATCTCCACCTTGCTCGTGTCATTTTCAGGTTTTGGGTGAAGAGACTTTCAGGGGCTTCCTGCGGTGCTGATTGGGGTCTCAATACATGTGCTCCCCTAGTGGGTTTGTCCATGAGAACCATGATGAAGGCTCCTGGGGACCAACACGGTCACGTTAGGAGAGAACTGCATCCGAAGTTGGTTCCCAGGTCAGGGGAAGCAACCAGAGCCCTATAAAAACTGGATGAGATGTATGGGAGGGGTCCTTGTCAAGACTGCTGCGGGGTCCGGCATGGTAGCCTAGCGGCTAAAGTCCTCACCTTGCTTGCGCCGGGATCCCATATGGGCACCGGTTCTAATCCTGGCAGCTCCACTTCCCATCCAGCTCCCTGCTTGGGGCCTGGGAAAGGGCTTTTTCACCTGCATGGGAGAGCTGGAGGAAGTTCCCAGCTCCTAGCTTAGGATCAGCACAGCAACGGCCGTTGTGGTCACTTGGGGAGTGAACTATCGGACGGAAGATCTTCCTCTCTGTCTCCCTTCCTCTCTGTACAACTGCTATTCTGATAAGACAAAAAGTAATTCAAGTCCCGAGCCCCGCCTGGTCACCTGTCCTGCGAGCTGGGCTGCCCAGGAATGGATCACAATTGGCCACGTTTGAGGAAGCTGTGCTTCTGTGGCCGGAAGTGAGAATGGAGCAGCATGTTCTCAAGAAGAGCATGGTAGAGCTTTTCCTAGAATGAGAGGCACAGGTACCGAGTAGTCGGAAACTAGGGTGGTCTCCCTCCTGCCAAACTCACCCAGAAGGCTGTCCCATGGGCATCCTGTACCCGGTCCCTACCCTGTGCTCAGTCCCTGCTTCCGTTTCTCCAATGGCATCCCCCATGGTAATTCAAGTTACAGTCCGCGGCCGCCTCGATCAGTTCGGAAGCTTGGGGGCAGCCAAGATGACACCACCATCTACTCCTTTTTTATTTGTTAAAGATTTATGTATTTATTTGAAAGGCTGAATTATATAGAGAAAAAAAAAAAAGATTGGTCTTCTATCTGCTGGTTCACTGCCAAAATGACCACAAAGGCCAGAGCTGGCTGGTTCAAGGTCAAGAGCCAGAACCTTTTTCTGGGTCTCCCACACGGGTAGCAAAGGCCTAAGGACTTCAGCCCTTCTTCCTCTGCTCTCCCAGGTTCATGAGCAGGAAGTTGAATCAGAAGCGGAGAAGCCGGGACTCAAACCAGCACCCATAGGGATTGCCGGCACCACAGGCAGAGGTTGTATCCACTATGCCACAATGCCAGCCCTCCACCTACTCACGTCCCTACTGAAGTAGTGCTGCCCTGCAGTCTCCTCCACGGTACAGCACAGTGTCTCCACGACATGAATCTCCTCTCTACCCTGTCTCTTCACCCCCTTATCTGTTCCCCCGTCCCTGCATGTAACATCTAGGATCCCATCATCACATAAGGCCTAGACATACACACACAATGGTTTTTTTTTTAATTTATTTATTTTTACTGGAAACACATATTTATAGAAAGATCTTCCATCTGCTGGTTCACTCTCCAAGTGGCCGCAACAGCCACAGCTGAACTGACCTGAAGCCCCAGAGACGGCACAACCTGTGTCATCCTGTCAACCTCTGCCAATGTGGGGGTCCACCTCTGAGGGCAGAGGTAGGGGACAGGGTGGGGGGCTTCCACCCCACTCCTCAATGCAAGGGTTTTGAGGGTTGTTTTCCCTCCCCCAGAACACCAGCTCCCACTGTAGTTGCACACTTGTTGGCCAGCCTGCTGTATGAGTGGAGCCAATAAACAGCTATAAAAGAAAGTTTGACTTGTTCTCATCACAAAAACATGACGGTTGTCGGAGGGGCTGCGGAAGCTAGCTGCCCTGATGGGATCATTGCACAGTGGATACACAGGAGCACCCACAAGCTCATGGAGGATGGAATCAAAAGATGAGACTCATTCTGGCACAAGGCTGTGTCCAGCTCCACACACGGTTTTTGCCTTGATACCCATTTTCCATGAGCTTTTTGAAGTCCATCCAGCACGAGTACAGAGCGCTGCACTGTGCCCCTGAAATGTGTACCATCAGAGGCCAGCGTTGTGGCACAGTGGGTAAAGCTATGTGCGATGCCTACATCCCCTGTGGGAGTGCTGATTCCAGCCCCACCTGTTCTGCTTCTGATCCAGCTCGCTGCTAAGGCTCCTGGGAGGCAGCAGGGGAGGGGTCCGGGGTTGGGGCTCTGCCTCCCACATGGAGACTCGGATGGAGTTCTTGGCTCCAGGCTTCAGCCTAGCCCAGATGTGGCTGTTAACGAGCATTTCGGGAGAGAACCAACAAACTGAAGAGCTCTCTCTTTTCTCCTTCCTTCCCTCCCTTCTTCTCTGGTACTATACCATCCTAAATAACAAACACAGAAATCTTAACATGCACACCAATAATGAGGGGCCAGCATCGTAGAGCAGCATGTTAAGCAGCCACCTGCACAGCAGGTTCCAAGTCAGAGCGGTGACTCAAACTCCAGCTTCTTGTCCGGCTTCCTGCCGATGTGCCTGGGAGGCAGCCGAGGATGGTCCAGGTCCTTGAGCCCCTGTCATGCGCATGGAAGACCTAGATGGAGTCCCTGATCCTGGCTTCAGCCTGATCCAGCTGTAGCCATGGTAACCATTTGGGGTGTGAAAGCAGTGACTAGAAGATCTATTTGTTTTCTCTGTCGCTCTCTTCTCCATCACTCTACCTTACAAATACACAAAATGAATTTTTAAGAATATGTATGATAGTTAGGTACCAATTAAAAGCAAAAAAAAAAAATTCTCATGGAGAGAGACATCGATTTGGGCCCCCTGTGCCTTTCTTCTGGGAGGTCCAGCACAGTCCTTCCCTCCTCCTCCTCACTGTTCCCCAGGAGAAGCAAGCTGGGTGGGTTCGCTTCTTCCCCAGAGGGGAGACCCATGGGCAAGGATCCTCTGCTCTGGAGCCCATACCTGCTCCATGCCAACAGCAGGCACCTCAGGCTGGGAGTTCAGGGAGTTCAAGGAGTGGGCCCTGTCAGGGTCTGAGCTCAAGCCCAGGGCTGCGGGAGGCAGGCTGAGGCAGCTCAGTAGCTCTGACCAGCCCAAGTCGCTGTACCAGGGAAAGGGTGCTTTCTCAGGAGGCAGGGCAGTGGGGAGAAGGTGTCGGGACAAGTCAGGACTTCTAGCTGAGGAGTGGCTGTGCGAAGAGCCATGGTGCTGATGATGCGTTTGGGACAATAGAGGCCTGTGTTCCAGAAAGTTCTTCTCCTTGTCAAGGGGAATGGCTGCTATTCTCCAGACGGTACAGGGAAACAGGCAAGACAGCGAGTCCCACTTCATGTCCTGGTATTGACAGCAATTTCTGAAACCAGGGCGGAAGCAGAAATACAGTTTCCATCTAAGCAGGGAAAGGGGAAGCTCCCTGTGGATGGTGAGAAGAGGTTGGTGCGAACATTTTCAGGGAGAGCTTTCCAGCTCAGATCTTGTGATGGAAGCCCAAGCCTGTTGCTGCACGACCAGCGTCTGCAGCAAGGGCTTCTGTTCTGTTCTGTTTGCTGCCATCATGCTGGTGACGAGCTGCAGGCTGGAGCCAGCCTGGCTTGGCTGGCATGCCCACATGGAAGGAAAGAGTTTGAGGGGGTGCTCACAGGGGAGCAGGCACGATATTGGAGGCAAAAGACAAGTGGGCATGGCATATAAGGCATCCATCCCTCCTGCGACTTTTCTGTGGACAAGGAGGGAGAAACGCAGAGGGAGCTGAGATGGAAAAGACCTCAGGGTGTGCCTGGGGGGGTGGAGGCAGATTTTGCACAGCAGCCGGGAAGAGAGGTGACAAACAGCCTGTGGGAGAGGATAATCCATCACATTGTCTACTCCAGCCTCCACTATGCTGAATTTCCCTGCATATTCAGAGGCTACCTGCTCCTCCTTTTCTGCAGAAAACCTAATGAACCCCACTGGGACTGTGGTGACCCACTTGGCCGGGTATCCACCAGCACCATGGACAGAGCTCTACGGCCCCAGGACATTTGCTGGAGTCCCAGCTCCTTCCCGCAGACACACAAGTTACGCTTCCGGGAGACCCTCAGGATGCACAGGAAACCGACCCTGAGGAAGCTCCGTGGTTGCAAGTGTGCTGCTTGGACTGTAGTTCCCGCGGCAGTGGGCAGCCTCGGACTGTCCGGCCTGAGGGGGAGCAAGCACCTGAAGACACTCGCTCTAAGAAGGGGCTGCAGTCCTGGGCAAACACCCTGAGTGGTGTTACCACTCATGCTTGTCTTGCTCATCTGCCTCTTCTGAGGAATGTTAGTGCCTTGCTCTGTTCACTCCAGCTCTGCTGCTGGAGTCTCCAGCTGGCTGCAACAGAGTCCTCAAGCACTCACTCGCAGCCACCGTGCCGTGAAGCCCCTGTGTGGGGACAGCCTGCTCAGTAGCCACGTCATGTCGAGCCTCTGCACCTCAGCAAGTGGCCCTCAAGTGTATTCACGAGAACTGAGGTCAAGGAGGTGGGCAGGGGACGTGGGGGGCGTGGGGGTTGGGAGGAACCCTGGTGCTTTGTAAGCAGAAGGAGAAAAACAGGAGCAAATATACCCAGCCTGATGTGGCTCCTCTCCTTTTCTCCTTGTCTCCTCCCTTCCCCTAAATACAGGAAGGAAAGAGAGAGAATGTGGAAATGGTGATCTCATCAAATTTCCTAAACCATGGACCCTCATCACCCCAATCAATATGTAAAAATCATCAAAATAAAAATAATTAGTAATTTAATATATATATTTTATATATATATACCCACCCCCACCAACCACGCCTCGCCGTGAGTCTGCCATCCGTGGGCCTTCTCAGCCTGGCATTGTGAGCTCGAAAGAACCTTGTCCTGGGAATTCTTTCTGTTGGTGTTGTTACTGACATCAGAAGGTCTACCAGCTTGGCGGTTGCCTGTCTAAGCCTCGCATCCCTTTAGCATCTCCGCAGAACATTCAGTCCTAGAAGGGATCGGAAGTGGTTTCATGGAAGCAACCACAGAAATTTTGTCATGGTGCTGACATGGTGCTTAGCATGTTAAACCACCACGTGTGACACTGGCACCACATATCAGAGTGCCTGGTTCGAATCCCTGCTGCTCCGTTTCTGATCCAGCTCCCCGCTAATGCCCTCAAGAAAGCAGCAGGCCTTGGTGGTTGCGCCTTGGGACACTGCCCTGCTGTTCTCACCCCAGCCTCCCCCGGCCTCCAGGACTCTGGCCCTTCCCCCTCCACCAGAGCAGTTGTGTGGAATGGGGCAAGGCTGCCAGACAGAATGTGGAGGGAAGGGGTAGGCATGACATGGAGAAGGGCTCATCTGCTGTACCCCAAGAACCCTCTTTCCCCAACCTGTCCACCACCAGCCACATATTTAGGCCTGGGGGCGAGGTTAGGGGGGGGAAGAATTGGAGCCTGTCCCAGCTCGCAGCCCACCACAGGGTGTCCCCCGAGCTGAGGTAGGAGGCCTTCCTTTCTCAGCCGCAGGTCAGGGTTCCATGGGTAGAGGCTTGGTCCTGGTGCAGACCAAGAGCAGGTCTCCTAGCCACCATACTGGGCTGTGGCCTTGCGGTCTTCGCCATCTGGTCTACTCTGCCTACCACTTGCCTGCCACTTTTCTGGGCCATCTGAATTATGCACAGTACTGATCAATAGAGAACTTTTGGATTAAAAAAAAAAGACCTGCATTTGACATGGGAGTACCTGAGTTCAACCCCAGCTGGGCTGGACTCCCACTGCCTGCTGGTACCCTGGGGAGGCAGTGCTGAGGGCTCAGGTTGGGCTCTGTTCTCAGCATCAGCCCTGACTGTCGTACGCATGCGTGAAGGGATCCAGAAATCTCTCTGCCTTGTCAATAAATCAAACTTTGAAAGACAGAAGAATGCACAGGCGGCAGAGTGACACGACGGAAGACTTGGCCTGAGCAGAAATGAGAACCGAAGACAGCAAGACAAGATCTTCGGAGCGGAGGAGAAAGCACCGCCAGAAGGTGCTTTAGTACAGAAGCAAGTAGGAGTGTGAGCAGCGTCCTTCACACTTAAGACTAGGAGTTTACCACCTGCAGATTCTCGCTAAAGCAAAGGCTTGGTACAGGGCTACCATCTGTCTTAATGAGGTCTGATGTGCTTCACAGCCATAGCTCCCTGGAAGTCAAGAGGCAGGGAACGCTGGATCCAGCCCTGCAGGAAAGCTCCGGGTGGGTCAGGAGGCAGTGAGGGGGCGCCGGGGAGAAGAGCCTCTCCTGACTTTCATGGGACCATGGGCAGGCTCAGAACTGCCCGGTGGGCAGGGTCCTGGGTAGTGCCAGGGTAATGAGGGGAGGGGCTGGGGTGTGTGCGCTTCTGCTGGGCTCATTTGCATATGAATAGATGTTACTTTTAAATGATTTATTTCTTTGAAAAGCAGAGTGACAGAGAGGAAGACAAAAAGAGACATATTTCATCTGCTGGTTCTCTCCCCAAAATGGTCACAATAAGACCAAGGCTGGGCCCAATCGAAGCCAGGAACCAGAGGCTTCTTGTGGGACTCCGACGTGGGTACAAGGACCCATGCACTTGGGCCATCTTCTGCTATTTTCCCAACTAGTGCTCGGATGGGATGCGAGTGCCTCAGGCAGAGGCTTAGCTTGCTACACCACAGCACAAGCCCCTCCATAAAGAATTTAAAGCTCCGTTATCTCTGTCCCACTGTCTTGGGGACATGTGCATGGCACTCAAAGGAAGGGCTTGGGGAAGGAGCAAATGAACAAATGATTTGAAGCAAGCAATGGCTCCCCTACTGCGGCATCATGAGGGGGGCGACACCAACAGGCCCAAGAGGGAAGAAGTGAGCTGGTGGGCCCAGCATGGGAGCCCTGGAGCTAAAATCCTCATCTTGCACGTGCTAGGATCCCATATGGGCACCAGTTCTAATCCCAGGGGTCCCACTTCCCATCCAGTTCTTTGCTTGTGGCCTGGGAGAGCAGTCGAGGACGGCCCAAAAGCTGGGGATCCTACACAAGTGTGGGAGACCCACAAGAGGCTCCTGGCTCCTGACTGGCTCAGCTCCGCCGTTGTGGTCACTTGGGGAGTGAATCAGTAGATGGAAGATCTTCCTCTCTGTCTTTCCTCCTCTCTGTATATCCAACTTTCCAATATAAATGAATAAATTAAAAATAAAAGTCAGCAGGCTCACAGTACACAGCCTGAACCCTGTGGTAGCGGCGACCTCACCTGCCCCCTCCCCACGCGCTGTGCTCTCTCAGACCCAGAACCCCTGCCCCGCATCCCCCAATCCCATGAAAACCAAGACAGCCGGTCTCTCACAGGCACTCTTTATTTGTTTGGTTGTCTACTTTGGTACGTGTGAGCTGTGGGTGTGGCTCAGACAAATGCGGATAGCTCACAGGCCACGCGTGGGACCTGCCCAGCTTTGTGTCCACCTGTGCCTTCCCGCAGCCTTGGCTATTTCTACGAGCGTAGCAGACAGCTCTCTGGTATCAACAGAGAAGCAGGGACGGGGGTGGTGGCCTCCACACCTTCCGGGCGGTGGGACGGGGGCGTTCCTAAAGGCCATCTTGAGACACAAACAATAGAGAAACCACACACACACACAAAAAAAAAATTCCAGAAAGATCTGGGCAGCTGGGAGAACATTCTGGATGTATGTGCCATCAGGGGTGGGGAACTCCTTGGCTGCCAAGTGCCATCTGGATTTTCTAACACCATCCATGGACCATGCCAAATGACCATCTTACAAATGAGCCAGCCATGGATGTCCCGAGCTCTGAGCACCACCTGCTGTGGCCTCGGCTGGGCCAGATCCAGCAACCTCACTCACATGGCCTACAGGCTGACGCTCCCCAACCCAGAGGGTCTATCTGCTCCCTCGGCCTTCCCAGCCCTGAGAGTCTGAAATAGCCACGGCGGCCAAGGCGGGCCTGACGCTGCAGCCGGCAGCAGCTACGCTGTGGCCTGGAATGCTGTGTGAGCGTGGCCCACCTGGGGTGCTCAGTAGTGGCCTCTCTTCCTGGGCAGGAGCTCCCCCCCTCACCCCCCACCCTGATGTTGAGCCAGGCCTCAGCCAGCCCTAAAACGTCTTGCCCTCAAAGGCCTGGAGATTGAAGGCGGTGTCCAAAAACTTCTGCAGCGACACCAGGTGTGTGTTTCTGTTTCCAGTAGCTGGGGCAGCGGCTGGGCCACGGCCGACGTACCTGCAGGACAAACAGCCGAATGGCCTCATTGCCCACTCTTGTGCCTCAGACAAGTGGATGCAGCTGCAGGACCTACCTGCCTGCCTGCCTGCCTGCCTGCCTGCCTGCCTGGGTTCACCAGGCCAGAGGCCAGGGAGGAAGTTCCTCCCCCCGCCCCCGTTGACAATGGACTTGCCCAGGACAACAAGTGGGGCTAGAACCAAAGGCTGGGGGCAGCAAGGCAGCTCTGGCTGCTCAGAGCCCCTCCTGTCCCTCCCCCACCTTCCCAAGGTCAGCGACTATGGCTGCCAAGCACCTACTATGTGCTGGGCACCCACTATGCGCCAGGCACCTCACAGAGCCGTGACTGAGAACAGCTCTCACTCATTGTCCTGTGTCCAGGGATGAGGAGCCTGAGGCCTGATGTGGATGGGGGAGCCTGCAGACAGGGCACGCAGGTGCACTGGCCTCCGTGGTTAACTCCCTGCTTACTGCCCTGGCCAGCCCTGTTGCCCTACTCCTGTTGGGCCTGTAAAAGTGATGGTCACCTCCACCGGGCAGGACCGTCTAGACATGGACAGGTCCAAGCTCAGACTCCATGACTAACAACCAGTGGGGAATGTGAGGGCCCAGACAGTAGAAAATGGCGACACTAAGGCTTGATCTCTCACAGCAGCCCAACCACAGCCAGCCAGAGCCAGGAGGCGTCCTGGCAGCCACAAGCAGGCCTGGCCGAGGCAAGGGGAGGCGGTGCGTACCATATGGGCCGGTCACGGCCAAGCAGGGTCATGAAGCGCGGGCTGATGTAGTCGTAGTAGCCCATGTTCTTGTGCTCCTCCTGGCACCACACCAGCTCCGCGCCTGGGTACCTGTCGGCCTCCTGCTTGATCAGATCAAAGGGGAACGGGGAGATCTGCGGGAGCAAAGCAGGAATAAATTGGAGCAGGGAGGGGGTTGGGGTGGAGGATCAGCATTTCTAGCAACCCCAGGACACAGGGCCCAGAGCCTGCCTGCACTCTTGCTGGTCCCCCATTGGCCTGCCCCGGCCCCCAACATGCCGTCCAGGATCAGTCAGGGCTGGGGACAATGTCCCTTAGACTTTACGTCACCCTGATCGTGAGAGCCCCAGCAGTGCACCTGCTCCAGGCGCGTGAGGGCCACCTGCTCCTCCAGGCCCCGGCTGCTGCGTTCCTTGACCAGGTCGTAGTACACCTTTCCTGTGCAGAAGATGAGCCGCCGCACCTGCCCAGGAGCCCGCGCTGCAGCCCCACCTTCAGGAATCACCCGCTGGAAGCAGGTCCCTGGGGGGGCGGGAGCAGGCAGGGATGGTGTGACACGGCACAGAGGGGGCACTGGTACCATCTGCCCACTAGGTCCCCACAACAAGCATTCCAAGGTTCCTCCTGGCCACCAGGTCCCCATCCAATGCCAGGTGCAGGCCGTGGCTATAGCCTGGCACCTCTTGAGGCTGAGACGTCACAGGGAGGGAAGGGGAATGGGCTGGCAGAGGGACCATGTGAAGACACCACCGTTGGCTGAGAATCTGCCCTGTCAGCTGCGTCCCCGAGCAGCTGTGTCAGGAGGCTGTGGCACACCCGTCACCCCTGTGGCCTTAGCCCACGTCTCTGCGCCCTGCCGTGTTTTCCATTCTTGAGCTCACACCAGCTCCAGGGCACCAGGCTGAGCCAGTCGCAAAGCGCACCAAGAAGCTGCTGTAGCATCCTGCACTCCCAGGCAATGACTCGGGCACCAAGGGCACCAGGCTGCCAGGCCCCGGGAGGACCAGAGCCCAGGCACCCCAGAGCCCAGGCACCCCCGGAGCTGGGAACACCAGGTCCCCCAAACCACACATGTAGGGACACAGAGATGACCGATAGCCAATACCGCCTGAAACAGGCAGCCCTCTGTCAGCCTCCCTCCTCTGAGCTCCCCGGGCCGAGCCAGGCCAGCCCTGTGTGAGCGAGCCTCGGGTGGGAGGGGGCCGACATGGTCCCTGGGAAGCCGTGGAGTCAGCTCAAGTGACCTGAGCTGGTGTGTGCACCAACTATGGCTGGGGAGACCTAGAGGTGAGGGGTGATGAAAAGAGGACCACTGGGCAACACACAGGCCACCTCCTGGTACCGGGCCCCCACGATGGCAGGGGCCTGACATGTACCTGACACCATCTGGTCGAAGCTGGATTTGGCCTCGGGGTGTCTCAGCAGAGACTTGGGCGTAAAGATGATGAGCTGGAAGGGAAAGGAAATACGGGCCAATGGTTGGCTGTCCCTGCCTGGCCAGAGCTTCCGCACGGCGGTGCTGGGGTGGCCCGGGACTGGGGCTGGCAGCTCACGGGCTTGCGGAAGGGCAGCAGGATCTGCCGGCGCAGTATGTGGAAGTAGCTGGCCGGCGTGGAGCAGTTGGCCACGATCCAGTTGCAGTCATACAGCTGGCTCACCTCAAAGTCCTCGCTGAACACCTATAGAGGGGCAGGGCAGGGGGTACAGGCAGGTGCATCCCACACCCCAGACAGAGCCTATGGGGTTAGGGGGCCATCCAGGGGTGGCACTGATGAGGTAGGACAGACCCGTGGGGCTGGGAGGGGGTGGCCTGGGAACGGCACTCACCGGATAGGCATCGGAGTCATCGTTGCTCATCTGCAGGAACCTCTCAGGCCTTGCGGACGAGTGCTCTGGGCCCTGAAAGCCAACGGTGCATGCCCCAGCTGGCCCCGCACAGGGCGCCCACCACGGCCAGGACAGGAACCCCAGGGCTCAGCCCCAGTTCAACATTTGAATGGACAGCTTCTTGGGGGAGCCTGACCTACACCCTCATCTGTGGTGGCCCCGTGGCTGGACCAGCCAGCTCTGCCCATCCCCTCCACTGCCCAGCGGGAGGCGGCCCCTGGGTGATGCCTCTGCTGCCTGCCTGCCTGCCTGCCCTCCTGGGGAAGCCCCCACCCTGCAGACCTTTTCTCTGCCCCATGAGTGGCTGCACAGGCTGCTCATGCCAGAGGGGGAGCCCAGGGACAGTACAGCCCACCCTCCAAGGTCAGCTGCTGGTTGGGTGACATTGGACAAGCCACACCCCCTCTCCGTGTCTCAGGCTTTTCATCCCGGAGGTAGGAATAGGGCCTCCAGGCTGTGCCCAGACCAGGAACAGCCCTTCTCCATGCTACCACTGCCATGTGCCCAGGGTCCACTCCCACCCCCCTAGCGCCCTGCAGCGCTCATCATGGCAACTCTGCAGGCTGCTGGCAGGACAACCACCGTGCACCCTGGGTGCCCCGCGCCAGACCCCTCACCATGCCTTCCATGCCGTGAGGAAGCAGCAGCACGATGCCGTTGTGCCGCACCCACTTGGCCTGGCCAGTGCTGATGAACTGGTCGATGATGCACTGTGCTGTATTGTGGAAGTCGCCAAACTGAGCCTCCCAGAGCACCAGGGCGTTGGGGCTGGCCATGGCATAGCCCAGTTCAAAGCCTGAACAGAAGACACCAGGCCAGAGCTTGCTGCACGCTGTCACCAAGTGGCAGCAACTCCAGTCCCATACTGTCCCCCTGTGGCATGTCCAACAGGTCAGGAAAAAGTCCCTTAGGGAGTCTCTTGGGACTCAAAGGCTGGGACATCCCTTCCTGGAGCTGATGACAGGCCCAGAGATGCCACACCCTGGGCCCTGATGTCACACATGGTCAAGTTCATCCTTATCAACACCAGCAGCCCAGGTTGAAGACACCCTGGGGTGGCAGGGGGGACCACCTGCCAGGAGGGCAAGCTCCAGCCCCAGGCCCACACAGCTCCACAGGCATGGCGCATGAGGCTCTGGTTGCTCCCCAGGACAGGTGGAGTGTGCTGGATATCCCAGGGGGCATAGTCAGGTGTCCAGGGCCCAGGGAGGGGGCCTCAGCACCCAGAAGACAAGGTGGGGCTAGGGAATATAAAAGGCTGTGACAGCCACAGGCGAGGACAGAAGCATCTCCTGTGTGGCCGCAGAGAGGGACAGCCCAACCCCTGCCCAAGGGGACATCCCCATACCCTCAGGTAGCCCCCTCCCCCTGCCAAGGCCCTGACGCAGACAGCCCACATCAGGGTTGGCTCACGGGCACAGTGCTGACCCACCCAGAACTCCGTATTCCGAGAGTGAGCTGTTGCACACGGTGTAGGGGGCCTGGTCAGGCCACAGGTGATTCATGGGGACACATGTCCTGCGGTCCACTTCCTGGTCATGGAGCACATGGTGCCGATGGCTTGGGGAGACAGGGAGGGTGAAAGGAGAGTGGCCAGGCCCGCCAGTGTCCATCCCCTGCAGTGGGAGGCTGGCCAGCCTGTCACAGCCCTGTGAAATCTATGAAATCTCCCAGGGCTGGCAATACCAAGAAAGCCCTGGCCAGCCTGAGCCATCTGGTCTACCCACCCTTCCTGCAAGCCGGCTGTGGCTGCCCCAGAGTGCTGGGGGCCTCTGGACTAACGCTGGCAAACTGTGGTACTTCATCTGCCTGCCCTCCAGTGCTGGACAGAGTGGGAAATGCTGCAGGACACACCCTGAGCTGCTGGACACTCTGCCCTGATGCCCACATCTGCCCTCCTAAACTCTAAGGAGGGAGTTGCTGGCATGGTAAGGGAACCCCCGGGCTGGACCCCAAGCTCTAGCATGGATGGATGTCCAGTTTAAGTTGGGCCTGTAGCTAGAACCAGGCCAACAGACATGAGAAACAGGGACCCAAGGAAAATATACAGCCAACCCCAGGGACCATGTCACTATGGCTTGCTACCAAGTTCTATAATATGCAGGCCCCCAAGCAAGGGAAAACGTGATTTGGATCCATGCTGGTACCCAGCAGGACCCAAAACCTCCCTGTCAACACCATCTCGGGCAGGCTGGCCCGAGTCGGTTCACCAGGGCCCCCAGGGACGACAGGTGGTTAAATTAGCCGCTGCCTGGGGCACAGGCTCAGCCCCGTCACCAGCCCCACCAAAGTCCTATGACCACAAGGTCTGGGCCCAGGGCTCCCGAGTGCCTTGGCCTTGAGCCCTCCTGGAGTACCCACTTGGCGTCGGCCGTGCTCACTCTGGGAGTCTCGCATGCCTCACCTGAACGTGCCCCGCTCCACGTCCTGCCCACTGAGCCGCACGTGGATGCCCTCCTTGAGCAGGGAGCCAAAGGCCATGTACTCTGCCAGTGCCCAGTCGGCCGTGCGCTTCCTGACCATGTCTGCCCGGCCACGCAGGATACGAGAGAGGCCTATGAGATGGGCAAAGAGGGAATGGCTGGTAATTGGCTGGGGACCACTGAGCTGGGTATGCAAAGCAGGCCTGGTGCAACAGGCCCCCAGCTGAGCAGGTCCACCCCAGCCTCCTTCAGAGCAGCGGCTCAGAGGCCAGCACTCCCCAGAAAGCATTTGCCTTCAGCCAGCCTCAAGGGGTCATGAGTGGGGTCAGAATCCCCCCTGGAATCACCCCTTCACACACACACACACACACCCTCCCCTGCCCACTTTCCAGGAGAGAAGACTGAGGCTCCTAAAGAGAAGTCATTTCCTTAGGCTACTCAAGGGCCTGCACCTGAACCCAGGCACCCAGGTCCCACAAGCATGCCGCTGCACCAATCTCCTGGGACACACATACCCAGACACCCTTAGCAGGTGCCACAGGGCGCCCCAGCCACTGCATCAGCTCCTGGGCTTTCCACACTGTAGCGCACAGCTGGAGGTGTCATGTGCAACCCCCTCATAGCCACCCAGGCTTGTCCAGGGGTGGTGAGGTTATTCTGGAAGTTGGGTTCCCGGCACCCCTGGGGAGAGTGTGGCACCTCCAAGCACACCTGGAAAGCTCTTAGCACGGATACCCCTCCAGGCGTACACACAGTGCTCCGGGCACCCAGGTGAGCCCAGGCTGTGGCATGGAGCAGAGTCAGAGGGGCCATGCGGATAGCCTCACCCGTGTGGATGGTGAAGTCCTCCAGGGGCACGGAGCTGGCCACACTGCCGATGTGGGTGAGCACGTCCTCGGGCACACCTGTGGCTGGGCACGTCATGCTCTTGGGCTCGCCATCCACGTTGAAGAATCCTGTGTGGGAACAGCAGGGGCTCTGCTGGCCAGCACCAAGAGCCTGCAGCCTCCTTAGTCCACAGCCGCCAACCCTCAGCTGACCCCGAGCCCGTCCTCAACGTGCCCTGTTCGCCGCCACTCCCACCAAGCGCAGCTCCTACACTTGCCAACACCTTCCCACAGCCCTGGGTCCCAGCTGGCCAGCCCTGCCCCCTAGTCTACCTGCCCCCACTCGCAGCATCTGCCCTGAGTGCTCTCCTGGGCCCCACCCTCTGCAGGGAGCAGCTGACTAAGGGTGGGTGTGGCTGCCAGCCCCGCCCCCCCCGTGCGGGCAGGGATTCTGGGGTACAGCCTCGGGTTGTGGGGCAGCACCTGGGCCTCGGGCTGCCAGGACTGCAGTCACTGGGACCACTTCAGTAGACTCACCGGGCCAGGGGGAGTCCAGCCAGTGTTTGATGTGCAGGATCTTCTTATCCTTGGACCTGCCGTAGGCCTCCTCACAGATGCGGTCATACTTGGCGATTTCTTCCTGAGTGCAGGAGGGAGGGATGGGACAGAGGTGGTAGCAATGCCCTGGGCAGTTGGAGACTCAAGCCACCTGACTTGAGCACCTTATCCCTCCTCCTCATGTAAACCTCTGGAAGAAAACCAACTCAGGGCTGCCTCCTCCAGGAAGCCCTCCTGGGCTTCCGATGGAGGCTGGGCTTCCCCTAAGTTCCTAGCATGCCTGACATCGGCTTTGGGTTTGTGTTCACTTTAACAGCTAGGGTTCTTGGACACAAGGATTCTACTGGACAACTTCTTTAAGCCCCCACCCCATCCCCCAGTGCTCAGCACTCAAAGGCCCGCCCCCAGCACCCACCTCAAACTCCTGCAGGGTGACGGTGCCCTCAGCAATGAGCTTGTCGGCATACTTCTTTAGCACGGGCACCTGCTTGTGAATCTGCTTGTACATGAGCGGCTGAGTGAACATGGGCTCGTCCATCTCGTTGTGCCCACGCCGGCGGTAGCACACCTGCAGGGCAGCCGAGAGCTTACTGGCACGGGAAACAGGGTGGCCATCAAGCTGGGACACCCCCTGGATCCCACTACCCACAACCACAGGGCACACATCCCATGTGCAGGCTCTAGGGGAAGCTGGACCTGCCACCTTTTCGCCCCAGAAGCCACAGAGCTGGCCACGGCAGCCCTCACACCCACCAGGTCCACGACGACGTCTTTGTTGAAGGTGTTCCTCCACTCGGCTGCCACACCGCACACATAGATCACGGCCTCCGGGTCGTCAGCGTTCACGTGGAAGATGGGTGCGTTGACCACACGGGCCACATCAGTGGGGTACGGGGAGGAGCGGGCCATCCGGGGGTCAGTGGTAAAGCCAATCTGTGGGGGGGGGTGATCACAGCTGGCCATGACTCAGGGTCCCTCACGTACCGCTGGCCTCCCAGGTGGGCAGGTCCAGAAAGGCGGTAGGGATGCGGAGGTCTTTAGGGCCTCGGGATCCTGGAAGGGGGAGCCTGGGAGGCACACAGTGAGACATAGCAGCAACTCTTGCGGAGCTGTCCCACAGACCCCGGTCCCCAGCAGTCCCCCTTATGCACTGGTGGCAATGGACACAGTCCTGCAAGCGACCACCAGTGGGACCTTCAACACCCAAAGCCTCAGGATTCCGCTCCCCAGGGTGTTCCTAAGGAACACTAGCAGCCTCGAAGTGACAGCCTGGGTGTGATCTGTGGTCCAGACCTGCTTGGCTGAGGGGTGCCCAGGAAGCACCCAGCCTCCTGCTAGGCACTGGCGACACATGGATCCCTTTGACACTACAAATCCTGCACAGCCCCACAGGATCATCCTCCTGTGTCTGTGGCTGGGGCTGCGGCAGGCATGACGACATGAGAACTTGCTAAAGCCTACGTCCTCCACGTGAACAGGGTAGGATTTAGAGGGTCCCCCCACAGCCTCCTGTCCACCTTCAGTCATCTCATGATTACAGCAGAAGTGCCACTGTGCGGCTCTGACACTGTCCTTGTTGGGAGTGCGTGTGCGGGGGATGGGGGAAGAGCAGGCTTGTCAGCTTACGCACCTGCGGCTGGCTGACTCTGCAGGTGCAGAAGTCAGAGGTGCGAACCCAGTGGCTAGGGTGGTGAGGAGGGTGCCAATAACCATCATGGCTCCCCACCAAGAGATGGGATGGGGCAGAGATACCCCGACTGAGGTCACACACCAGTGAGCATGTGGCTGAGCGACAGGCAGGAACCAGGGCAGCCTCCCTCTGCCAGCCTGGCGTGTGTGACCCCCGCTGGTCCTTACCTGGTTGTTGACCACCATGTGCACGGTGCCATTGGTGGTGTACGAGGGCAGGTCGCTCAGGTGGAAGGTCTCATAGACCACACCTTGGCCAGCAAAGGCAGCATCTCCATGGACCAGGATGGACATGACCTGTAAGACGCAGTGGGAGCCAGGAGCGGCGCCTGCGCCCCAGCCCATAGCCATGGGGACTCAGGGTCTGGGCCAGTCTTCCTTGAGGGAGCCCCAACCCCCAGTGCCCACCTGCCCCTCATGGTCCATGGGAGCTCACCTTTCTGCCCTGGGCATCCCCACGGTAAAACTGCTCGGCCTTGGTCTTGCCCTGCACCACGGGATCCACAGCTTCCAAGTGGGAGGGGTTGGCCACAAGGGACAGAGCAATGTTCCTGTTGGTGACGCGGTTGATCCTCTCATGGTACATGCCCAGGTGGTATTTGACATCTCCAGAGCCCTGAGGGTCAGGGTTAAGCTGGGTCGTGAGGAGCGTACCCCGCCCACCCTGGCTCACACAGGTGGATGCAGCGATGGACACCCAAGCCCACGGCCTGCAAGCTGCCTGGCTCCCGTTCGCTGGGAGAGCTGTGATGTCCCTGGTCCTCCTCTTCCTCCCTGACCCCCAGGCAGAGGAAGGAAGGCGGCTTTCCTATGGGCCTCAGCTCAGACCAGCTGCTGCCACTCATAATCCCCCTTTAATTAAAAGAAAATAGATTTTAAAAAAAAAGACTAACCTTCTGGTCAGGTTCTCCAGTTTGCACACACATCACCTCGGATTCCTCAGATATTCTGAGATAGGAGCTTTTACACCCATTTTACAGAAGAGCAACCAAAGGCGCCGAGAAGGTGCCAAGGGAAAGGAACCAGGTTGCAGAGATTCTGGGCTGGGGGCCTAACATGCCAGGCAGAGCCTGGGCAGCCATGGAATGGCTCTCATTTCAACCAGCTGAGCCACTGTTCTGGGGGCTGGGGCTGTAGGCACAAGGTCCCTGTCCTCACGTTGATGGCAGGCTGGAGGAGGCTGGCATAAGACAGCAGGGAGGGAGGCAGGGGGAGGCATAAGAGGCAGGAACAGACCTGTAGCCAGAGGGTCGGGAGAACCACCCAAAGCGGTGCTAGGCAGAACTCTGAACAAGATGGAGGGCAGAGGAGAGGGCACAGCAGAGTGGGCTGAGGGCCTGGCCCAGGGAGGTAGCACAGTGAGTATGTCTGTGCTCTGGGGCAGGGCTGCCAGGAGTTCCTCAACTGACTGGCAGCTGTCAATCAGACGAGCACGGGAGCCCTCCCGACCTCCCATGGCTGTCCTGGGCACATAAACAAAGGGACCTTTGCAGGTTGGCAGACTTCTGACACTGAGGCATGTCCATGGAGGCTGAACCAAGGAACTGCTGCCCTATACATCTCAGGCCTCAGTTTCCCCAGGTGGAAATAGGAAGGCTGACCCAGATGATCCTAGGGTCCTCCCAGCCAGTGCAGACAGCAGGACTTGCTCCCAAGAACTTCATGAAAACATCCCAGCCCCTCTCCCTCTCTCCCCTGCATATGCCCATCTCAAGGTAGGCCCCAGCCCTGCTCCTCCCCAGGCTACCCCCCAACCAGATCCAGCAGCCTCCGGGGGTGGCCAGGTCCAGTGTGCACCACCCACCTCATCGGCCGCCTCCAGCTTGGGGTCAAACTGGCAGAAGATCTGCTCCAGGTCCTTGCGGATCACATTGGCCAACACGTTCAGCCTGCCCCTGGAGCCAGATGGGCTACACTCGCACCTGACCGAGGCTGCTTGCCCCCAACTCCCCAGGACCCTGCACACCTGAGTCCATTAGAATCTGCATAGTAGGTGGGTGGGTGGATGGCTGTGGATCCCTCCAGCCACTGCCCAGCAGCCCTAGGCCCACACAGACTCCTGGCCCAACCTCCAGTCCCACAACGGAAGCACAGTCCCCCCCACCCACTCTGCCAAGGGGGCCTCCCCCACTCACCCTTGTGGACAAAGTCTCCAGTCCCAGGGTGTCCTCCCCAAAGATAGGAGCATAGCGGCCCTGTTCCCAGAACCCTCCTCTGGTTGAGCACCTGCCCAGCAAAGTCTTGAAGCTGACCCACTCACGCATACCACCCCTGCCTGCCAACACTTAGTAGCAGCCAACACCTGAAGCTGCCATGGGCCACAGGACCAACTCAGCCTCGCCCTCTGGCCAGGTGCCAGGTCCTTCCAGCACAGAGCCAGTGACAGACAAACCCTGTGCTCCTGGCCGGCCAACCACAGGGTAAGGATGTCCTCGGGTTGACATGGCCCTAGGCTGGTCCAACTGCACAGAGCTCCCTGGTCTCAGGCAAGGCCTGGGGTTTTGTCCCACAGGCTGCTCTGAGCAGCCTCAAGAGGCCTATTCAGCAGCCCTGGGCCACCAGGAGGTCCACCTGCCAGGCTGGATTCCCCAGAGCCCAGAGACCCACGTTCAAAGACAAGCCCCCACTGCTGGGGACACCTTCTGGGTCTTCATCAAGATCAAAGGAAATAGGCCATCAGTTTGCAGCATGGACAGGAGAACCTGGGTTCACTTCCATTCCTACGTCCAAGGGGAGTCCATCCAGAACCACCTGCCCGGCTCTGTCTTCCCTGTGACAGGTCCCTCCATATCCCCTGATCCAGGGGATCCTTGAGAAGCATCCTGCATCCCATTATGAAATCCTCGAGACAGCAATGAGCTCAAACGGGATCCTTAGAGCATCTGTTTAGTCCTGACCCCATGTGGCTCTGGCCCAAGAACATGGCTCTTTCTGGGACAGCCTGGCCAGGCCCAGGGACTCTTCAAACTTCCTGAACTGCTTGCCTCTAACCCCCAGGTCTTGCCAACACCCTGTGCTCTCCTGTCCATCTCGTCCCTTCCACTTCAGTCCCCTGGGCCTGGAGAGGGTTGGATAAGGCTGAGGGGTACACCTGTGTGGCATCCCCAGGATGACGTTCTCGATGCCCATCTCGCTAGATTTGTCAATGATGGTCTTGAGTGCTGGGATCATGACCTCACAGCCCTCCAGGCCAAAGCGCTTCTCCGATGACCATTTCCGGGCCAAGAAGTCTTCAAATCTGAAAAAGTAAGGGATGGAGAGGGATGGGGTTGGGGCTCAGGGGCTTGGAGCTGGATGCTCTGGGACACAGAAAGCAACAGAGCACACATAGCCTGCACAGCCCAAGACCATCCCAGACACCATGCATGAGCCAGTCGCACCTTGCAGGGGGCACAGGATGAGGCGGGGATCCTCCCAGCTCAACTAAAGAATTGCTACCCACCGACCAAAAACCACACCCTCCTCCTCACAGCAATATCTCTCCAACAGGTCCTCTTCCTCTAGCCCACTGCCCACCTCACCATGCTCCACAGACCTTCTTCCCAGCTCAACTCCAGCCCATGCCATGCTGCTGGGGAGGCCACCTGGCACCCAGAGAGCTGGGCAGGAACCCCTGCCATCCTGGGTAGGTCCAGTGTCAGGGACACCCCGTGAGTGGAGCCAGGGCCAGCTTTTGTGTCCAAGCATATCCACAGCCACAACCTATCCTACTGTCCCCCGACTGTCACACTTTCCTAGAGTTCCATTCCTGCCCACTTGCCTAGCTATGTCCTGGGCTGGCTCCTGGTCAAATTGCCTTTGTAGCTGGTCCCAGTGCTCCCCTCGAGGGCCTCCCCACGGCCAGGGACAAGGTCCAGCCAGTCCTTGCCAAGGCCTGACCTCATGGAGCGCACGAGCCGGGCCAGCAGGGTCCGCTTCTCCTCGTTGGAGAATTGCATCACCCCCGGCGTCTCGAACTTCTGCCGGATCCACTGGCACTGCTCCACATCGTTGATGAACATGAACTCCAGGCCAATGTGCTGACAGTAGGTGCTCTGGGGTGAACAATGAGTGACAGGGGGACACTCCACAATGGTCCTGCCTCCTCCAGAGAGCTCTGTCAGGTGTGGCCCCGACACCCACACGCCTACCCGGACTCACCTCCAGGCGCCGAATGATCTCCCGCAGGGACAGGGTGCTCTCAGAGCCACCAATGAAGGTGGTGGTGGGTAGCTGGAACTCCTTATCGAGGTCAGCCTCCCGCAGGTCGTAGAAAGCTGGGGAACGGGAAGGGCAAGGGGGAGGCCCAGCAATCATTGCTGCCCCTTCGAGAGTCCCTTACGCCCCCTCCCTGCAGGTGCAGCCTGGAAGCTCCAGGACCCCATGTCTTGGGAAATGGGAAGTCATCAGATGCTACTTGATGGAAGAAATGGGATGGAGCAGGGTACACCCACCAAGTGAGTCAGTAGGTGGCTAAAGATGGGATGGAGCCACATGTTCCCTATGGCGCCAAGCGCTCGGCTGTCACCAGAGCCCAGGTGCCACGCACAGGTGTGATAACCACAGCAAGAGGTAAGTCCACCTCTCACCCAACTTATCGATGGTTGTGATCAAGTCTGAAGGCACAAAGGAGTCCAGGTCTGCGTCCAGAATGCCCAGGGGGTCCAGCTGAGCCACGTGATGGCCCCGAATCTAGGAGGAGGGAGAAAGTCAGGGCAGAGCTGGGATCCAATTCAACACACAGGAACCAGGTCTGGGATGGGGCCACAACATCAACCAATTCATTAGGGCTGGGACTGGGCTGACTGGCTGGGCTGGGCCAGGCTGCAGCATCCACCAGTGTGAGCTGAAACTGAGGGAGGATCAGGCTGAGACAGGTTACAGCACCCAATGGCAAAGCCCAAGTGAGGCAGGCCATACCAGACTGGGCCACAGCACCCACAAGCACACATGAGACTTGTTGGCCTGTAGGTGAACAGGGTTGGAGGGACAGCCAGGTTGGGCTAATTGACTGTCCCCATTGGTGTACACATGAACCAGAATTAAATGCAGGCTGGTTTGGCTTTGCTGCAGCATCAGCTAGCAGGTACTGAGACTGGGAGCAAATCCTGTCAAGCTAGACTGCAGAACCACCTAGAGAGTGCAAGATCTGGGACTGGGAGCGAGTCCAGTAGGGAAACTGCAGGCACCTTGCTCATGGGTTGCAGCTCCCATTGGTGAACACGACCCTGGCTAGACAGGCAGTGGCACCTGCCGGCATGAGTGCGGGCTACATAGTGGGGTCGGTTGGGTTGAGCTAGGCTCTAAAGCCTACTGATGTACATAAGAGCTGAATGAGATATGGGACAGACTGGATCAGTCTGCTGCACATACTGGCAAGCACAGGAACCAGGGCTGGAAGCAAGCTTGGTGGGGGTTATTGGGGGCTACTCCAACTAGGCTGCAGTTGCAGGTGTCTGGGGAGCAAATGGGCAATTAAAAGGCATCACCAGCCCATCACCTTTGAAGTAAATGAAAATAGGTAAAAATGTTAAAAATTCATCATCAGGGCCCACATTGTGGCACTGCCTGATCTGCCAGCATCCCGTATCAGGGTTCTAATCAGAGTCCTGGATGCTCCACTTTTGACCCAGCTTCCTGATAACGTGCTGGGAAGGCAGCTCCTGATGGTCTGAGTGCTTGGGTTCCTGCACCCACATGGGAGATTCAGAGTCCTTGGCTCCTGGCTTCAGCTTGGCCCAGAGCTGGCCTGAGAGGCCATTTGGGGAATGGGCAGGGGATAAAGGAGTTCTTCCTCTGTGTGTCTCTCTCCTTCCCTCCTTCTCTCCTCTCTCTCCCTCACTCTGCCATCCTTTTAAATACATTCGTCTTTTAAAAAAAAATCCTCAGTCGTGGAAGAGGTTTGCTCACAGAGGCACAGATTTCAAAGTCTGGGTCACCAAAAGTTTAAATCCTTTTAGACAAACTTCTTCAAGTCCTCTTACACAAATAAATACGGAAGAAGTTCATTAGAAGAAGTGATCGTAAGAAAACCATAAGATAAGAAAAACTACCCTATGAGAAAGAGGCTAATACAGGAGCTCAGACTTGGAAGAATTTACCCGACTTAGGGGCTGACACTGTGGCACAGCAGGGAAAGCCACTGCCTATAAAGCTGGCATCCCACGTGGGAGCCGGCTCATGTCCTGGCTGCTCCACTTCGGATCCAGCTCCTTGCTAATGTACCTGGGAAAGCAGAGGAAGATGTCCCAAGTGCTTGGGCCCCTGCAGCTACCTGATGAGTAAACCAGTAGAAGGAAGATCAGAATCTCTCTCCAACTCTGCCTTTCTAATCAATAAATAAATCTACCAACCAATCAAAAAAAGAAGAAGAACGTATCTTACTTAGAAGATTTGACTTCAGAACCTTGTCAATGTGGTACATCGCTGAAGACAAGATTAGATTTTAAAAACTGAAAGTGGAATGAAACAAATAAGCATGTACATCCATTTGATGATGTACTATATTGATGATGTAACTATATAGAGAGGAGCTAATCCCATTGACTAATGGAATATTCCCTAAAGATAAACAGAAGTGCAAGAAACATTCAAACTCTGGTCCCAGACCACTAAGTAGTGGGAGATCTTAAATCATGAACTCCAAGGTGGAAACATGCTCTTGTGCGGCAGTTCTGGGAACTCTGCTTCTGGCACCTTTAACCGAAATGGTGCCAAGAGGATGGGGCCAAGGACAGACCCGAATGTAGCAGACACATCAGAACACACACACACACACACACACACACACACACACACACACACACACACACACACACACACACACGAGAGGATCTCCCTGACCACTGAACCAACAGTGGTCAATGTGCCCTGCTCCCTGGAGACTGGGGGGGGGCGGGCAGGCAGAGGCATGCAGGGCAGAGGGGGGTGGTGTCTGAAGTGATACAGGAAAATCCAAAATGAGCTTGGAGTACTTGGGAGTAGCCCCAGGGAGGGAGTGGGGGGCTGGCAAGGAGGCCAGCTTGAGGCAATAATATTGATAACATCTGCAACAGACTGAAGCTTAGCAAATAGGTTTAAGTTCAGGCATTCATAGGAAAGAAAGGTGGGAGACAGGGAGGGAGTAATAGAGGGGGAGGGAGGTGTGGGGAGAGGAAGGGGGGAGGAAGGGTGGGGGAGGGAGAAAGGAAAGAGGGGAAGGAGGAGGGAAGACAGGCTCTCACTGGTCATCTTTGAAGGATGCTGGGGAATCATCTCATGATTTTGAACAGCAATCAATGCAAGGAAACCCCAAGCCCTAACCCACTGCCTGTGCAATGTGTGCCTTCGATCAGCAGCTGACAAAGTTCAACCCGTCAGAAGCGTTACGAGTAATAATCCAAGAAGCAAAGATGGGAAGACCCTGCGGGAAGCTCATGGGACTGGAATTAAAACAGATTTACCGTAGTGCAGAAAGCTTCTGAGGCCCATGCATACCTTGTTCATGGTATGCATTTTTCATGAGCTTTCTCCAGATTCCTTGTGTGCATGGATTTTTTAAAAAAAAAACTGCCCTTCCCCACAAAAAAAAAAAATCTCAAATTCCATTCTCTCTGAACTTGTAAAGTCCCCACACAGAATGGGAGTACAAGCTGGATAGCCCTACTAGGATAATTCAAAAATTCAAAATGCTCCATCAGCTGATACACTGAGTGCCAAGAGGATGCTGAGAACCGAAAATTCCACTGGTGACCTCAGCTGACAGTTGCAGTGAAAAGATGCACACATTCAAAATAGCGCATAAAATCATCTCCAGGCTACGTGTATACGGTGCATATGAAACATAAATGCATTCCTTGTTACACTTGGAACATACCCCCCAAATCTCATTCTATACATACAGATGGCCCCAAAACTGAAAAACCCCAAATTCTAAACACCTGTGGTCCCAGTCATTCTGGATCAGACATACAACCTGCATCATCAGGCTTGCATCTCCCTAATAAATGAACAGATCTGGGGGATAATTACCCAGGGCTGCAAACGATCAGAGTGGCCCTCACCATCACCACCGACTGGGAAGCTAGTTGGGAAAACATGGAAAACCAAACGTGTTTCACACACAAAACCTAGCTACCAAACTGCAGGCATCACTGGGAACACCGGGACAGGTCCAACAACAATCACTGGGGTGTCATCAGCAAAAATCCAGACTTAGAGAAATGTTACAGGATAAACCACATGGTTTCTTGCACAGAAATTGACAAAGAATGCAACCTAGGGCCATAGTCCACAGGGAACAAAACTTAAGAGCCACATCAGCTCACTGCACTCTGCGTTTATTCGGAGCTGGCTTCAAACAAGCTCTGGAAAGAAATCCTGCCTAGAAGACAAACACGGAGTACGATGACAACCGAGGCTCGCAGCCGTTATTTCTGGATGGCACCGGATGCTACTGCAGCACATTTTTCTCATTGCTAGAAATACATAGGGAAATGGCCGATGAATGAAAAAGCTGGGAAAGCTGGGATTGGCTTCAAGCAATCTGGCTGTGGGCAGGAATTGAGAGGGAAGAAGAGACAGAGGAAGTGAAGATGGGCCATGTGCTGACAGGTGTGGGAGCTCACTACACCCTTCTGGAACCTTCTTTGTGTTTACAAAATGTCCCTAATACGGTGGGTTTTCTGGACAATGCACACAGGACTCCAATCAGATCGTCATGCTCCCTACCGGCCTAGAAGGGCCCCCAGTCCTCCCTGGGAGCCCCCAGGTCAGGCCCAGGTGCCCGCGCTGCCAGCCACACGAGGGTCCTCCACCCTGGGTAGATCTGCAATAAGCCAGAGCAACCTGCTTGAACCCCAAAAGCGCTCTGCTGGGCAACTCCAGAAAGCAACTGCAGAGCCAAAAGCTGTGCACGGTCAAGGCCCTGGGGCAGCAGGCTGGCTGGCACCTTAGAGTTAACACACAGTTTAACGAGGATATTTCTTGTTCATGTTCAAAGGTTCTGGTTAGATCACCCTCTGCCTCGTGCAGCCAGCCAAGAAAGGCACAGTCACTGTGCAGTATCCCTTCTCCAAATGCTCAGACTCAGAAGCCTTGGAAGAATTTTTTTTTCCTTCAGATTTTGAAATATTTGCACGCACTTAACGTGCTTATCTTGGGGACAAGACCCAAGACGAAACACAAAATTCCTTCGTTTCCTACACAAGGGGCGATTCCTTTGTCTCATAGGTAAGGGACCTCCGAAAGGCTCATGGTCAATGCATGCTCATTTTAATCCACCTCTCTACAAGCACTCTAGACAGCTGTTCTCGAAAGGATGCAACTTCATCCAGTGTGTCTGACATGCCAGTGTTTGATTGTTACCTGTCCTGGGGAAATCGGGCCTGGGGATTTCAATTTGAGGCATCAGTTCTGTGCTCAAAGACTTTCCCAACTCCAGAGCTGACTTCATTAATTGTCAAACACAATTAGTTCCCATTTCTGGGTTGGGGGTGCAGCTCAGTGTTATCTGCTCATGGTGGCAGGTCCCCAGGCCACGGAGAGGGCCTCCCCCTGCCCCCTCACCTGGCCTCTTCCACAGTGTCCCGGCCTCATTTCCATTCGCTCCTGCTTCTCGCTCTCCAACCCTGCAGTGACTTGCTCCTCCCTCCCACAGGGTCCCCACCTAGGCCTCCCAGATCCCCAGCATCCTGCCCGCAGGTCAAGTTTCCCTGACGAAATGTCTTCTGCCACCAGTTCCCAGAGAGATCCTGACACGATTACACTTGCTAAGGCAAGAGGGCTCAGAGCAGCCCTCCAGCTGCTCCTGTTCGCTCAAGGTCCAGGACAGGACTCCCCGACAGCCCGGGCCTGGAGCGTACATCAATGATGGGAGTGCCTCCACCTCCAGGCACAGCAACTGCCCTTTCATTCCGTAAGCACCAACTAAGCACCCACTGTATGCCAGCCCCTGTGCTCTTGGAATGCTCAGGCTGAATTCAGGAGAAAATAAACATTCCCAAGGTGAGTCAACTCAAGTCTCATCCAGCATCAAGCAAAGCTGTGTCCTCGATGTAGGAACCTGGGGATTGGTGTGTGCATGAAGAAAAACACTCCAGGAGACAGCCCGCAGGCACAGTCAGCACACACACACACCAGCTACCCAGGGGGCTGTACTCCAAATGGCAACACAACAAGGGCTTCCAGAAGGGCTCCTTGGGGACAGCCTTCCCAGACCAGCCTCTGGCCATGCCCCACCTGCACTCACCTGGTAGGCCCGGATGAGGGACTGCACAGCCAGGTGGTCCTCCACCAACTTGCTGGTCTTGGTGCGGCCTGAGACGAAGGGTTTGCTCTCAGAGGTGACAGATGGGGCCCAAGCCTGCACGGGGCCAGAAGAGGCTTCCTCACTGGCTCTCCGGAAAAAGCTGTCCCAAGACTGAGCAAGATAGAATCAAGAGGGCAACTGGGTAAGAGGCCTGGGAAGAGCCATAGTGGCTGGGGTCGGGTACCCCGGAGAAAAGGGAGCCGGGCTGGCACCCATGCAGAGCCCAGCTCCCCCTGGGACTCTGCCTACATGGTGGAAGGAAGGGAGGTGTGATGGGGGCTGAATGGACTGCAGATATGACATCCTCACAGCATGGGGTGGCAGAAGGCCTCTGTGCAAGGCAGCCTCAGCAGCTTTTCAAAGAGATTCATCATTTATTTGTAAGGCAGAGCCAGAGAGAGAGAGAGAGAGAGAGAGAGAGAGATCTTCCACCCACTGGTTCACTCCCCAACTGGCCCCAATGGCCATGGCTGGGCCAGGCCAAAGCCAGAGGCCTGGAGCTTCTTCCAGGTCTCCCACATGGATGCAGGGACCCAAACACTTCAGCCATCCTGTACCACTTTCCCTGGAGCATCAGCGGGGAGCCGGATCAGAAATGGAGCAGTAGGACCAGAACCAGCGCCCATTTGGGATGCCTGCCCCGCAGGCAGTGGCTTTAATTGCTGCACCACAGCACAGGCCCCAAGTACCAGCATTTTCATTGTAAGTATCTTTGGAGTCAGCAGTTCCACTGGGAGTCATTCATTCTACAGGTATGCAGATACAAATGAGCCTGCTTCTGCTTACAGTGGGGTGTTTCAAAACGTCATGGAAAAACGGAGTCAGGAATTTATTTTGGTATTCCCAAAATTTGAAATCTGCACCGAACGGCTGTTCAAAAAGCTTACAGAAAGTACATAATACAAAAACACAATGTGTGGATTCTAAAATTTTTGCACTAGAATAAATTCATTTTTAAATTCCACTTTCCCCGAACTCTTTGAAGATTTTTGTGCTATAAAATGACAGCACAAAAGCAATTAGCAAGAAACCGATGAAACAAGTCAATATTTAAGTCATACAGCCTTAAAGACCTAAAACTGTGTCTGTTACTGTGGTTATCAATTTCCCAGACTTATTAAGAACACAGAAGACGCGTGTCCTGACGCTCTCTGTGCAGGTACAAACAGCAGAAGCAGCCGGCCTGTGCCACAGCAGGCAGACACTGTCTGTAGTATCAGCAGCCCCTGTGAGAGCCGGTTCAAGCCCTGGCTGCTCCACTTCCCATCCAGCTCCCTGTTAATGCACGTGGACACGCAATGGATGAGGGCCCGTGTACTTGGGCCTGTGCAGACACATGGCAGACCAAAGTGGAGTTCCGGGCTCCTGGCTTTGGCCTGCCTCGGCCTCGGCTATTGCAGTTACTTGGGAAGGAATGAATGAGTGGATGGAAGAGTGTACGTACCCTCTCTCTCTCTGTAACTCCACTTTCCAAACAAATCCTTCATAAATAAAAATAAAAAGCAGAAGCACAGGAGCTTCTGTGTGCTTTCCTTCACACATTCCCATCCTTGAGGACAATCAGTTGGTACAGCCCTACAGACAGCAACGTGACAACAGCATGCACGCACACACACACACGTGGTGTCTAGTCCATGAGTTAAGACGCCACATCCTGCATCCACATCAGAGGGTCCAGGTCCCGGTCCAGGTCCGGGTCCCAGCTCCACTTGCAATCCCAGCTTCCTGCTAACGCATATCCCAGGAGGCTGCAATGATAGCTCAAACACATGAGTTCACACCATTTACCTGGTGACCAGGGCTGGTACTGACTCCTGGTTTCAGCCCTGCCCGGCCAGCTGTTGCAGCCATTTGGTGTGGGTGTGCGGGTAAAGCTCTCTCAAATTAAAAATACATCAAAAATCAAAGATTCTTGGGCCCACACAACAGCCTAATGGCTAAATCCTTGCCTTACATGCTCCAGGATCCCATATGAGCACTGGTTCATGATCCAGCTGCCCCACTTCCCATCCAGCTCCCTGCTTGTGGCCTGGGAAAGCAGCAACAGAGAATGACTCAAGGCCTTGGGACCCTGCACCCATGTGGGAGACCCGGAAGAAGCTCCTGGATCCTGGCTTTGGATTGGCTTAGCTGCAGCCATTGTGGTCACTTGGCGAGTGAACCAGTGAACAGAAGATATTTCTGTCTCTCCTTCTCTCTGTAAATCTGATTATTAAATAAAAATAAATTAACCCTAAAAACAGACTCTCAGCCCCAATCAGGGCCTGAAACAATGCAGGCGTCAGTTAACGAGGACAAGAAGGCATGCTCCCGCCACGGAAAAAGAACAGCAGGGCTCCTAATGGATTCCCACGGAAAGACCTCAGAGCTCTTTCTGCAGAAAGCAAAGGCGCCCAAGCTCCCTGCTGCTTCCCTGGAAAGGAGGGCCAATCCAGGAAGCTGTCCCTAAAGGCCTCAGCAGCGATGCAGGAGGAACCAAGAGTAAATCAACAGACGCAAGATGGGTTGGGAGGCAGCCTCGTGGCCACACAGCCCCGCCACCTTTGGTCCTGGGTCACGTGACCGTACTACTTTCCTCTGCAGAGCGTGGGGGAAGGGAAGAGGAGGCAGCCACCCATTCCGCCTTCCACCTTGCCACCAGATGTCACTGATCAGCAGTAGGCATCTATTTTATCATATGGGTACTTTCAGAAACACGTATGTTCCTGATGACATACTTGTACAGGGGCCACTTAAGAGTCAGCAGAGTCTAACAGAGGGGCAGGAATACCAGGCAGGGGCAGGGATGATGGGCAGGGGCAAGGAGATATACAGGGCAGTATAAAGTTCTCAAGCACGACCCCGCCCGCCCCCTGGCACCACAGGCTCAACAACAGGAACCCAACGGGCTGCCCCATCCCCAGGGGGACAGCCCCTTTCCAGGGACTACGTGCCCGGCCAGCATGGCAGACAGGCAGGCTCCCCACCACCTCCCCCCAGGCCCCAGTCAGCCAGGTTCGGGTACCAACCTTGTGGACACTCTCGGGGTTTTCCAACCAGGCGAAGTACATCTCTTCCATGTAACTGGAGCCACCTCCACTTCTGCTGCCTGGGAAGGGGGCTGGGGGTCCCGAGGACCTGCCACGGCAGCTCAGCACCTGGACAGGAGGTGCAGCCAAGAGCCTGGCAGCCAGGGCCCCCAGCTTGGTCGACAGCAGCCTCAGTTGACTCATTCTGAACACAAGAAATGAGATGATTAAGCCATGGACCAGGACAGAAGGAGACTCATTCATTCATTCGACACCTGATGGTCCTGCTGGATGAGTAGCCCTGGGCAAGGCACTAATGAGACAGAGGGAGTGGAGCACCAGGCTTTCCTGGGGTCACAACCAGTGGCACAGTCCCCTCGATAAATGCCAGCCACAGAGCCCAAGCACCTCGTAACCCCAGCCCACACTCCCTCTGCTAGTTATCCAAGGCCTGGTGGAGACCCACGTACCACCCAGGCCCTGCCCAAGCAGTGGTCAGCTCAGGCCTCGCCGGGACTCACCTGCCCCAAAAGATCACAGGTTACAGGCAGCAACCCCAAGAAGGGCTAGGCTCGCAGCCCAGCACACTGGTGCTCAGACAGGGAGGCTAACGGGCTAAACGAGCCTTGCACTGTCAGGAAAAGGCAGAGTAAGGGGTCACGTGACCCCAAGCACCCCAGGGACCCCCTCTGACTTCAGTCCTGGCCCACTCCTAGGTGCAAACAGGAAGCCAGTGTCCACAGAGTGAAGGCACAGAGTGAAGGCAGCACAGTGGTGGCTACTCTGGTCCCAGACGCCTGCTCAGCATCACCCCCAGGACGAATGCCACTTGGGGCTCCTTGCAGTGTGGGGATACACACATCTCCTCCTCCCAGCCCCAGAACTCTTATGGAGAAAACTCTCTATGCAGCAGGTCTGCAATGCTGGGGCTTCCTCCGCTGACTCTCCAGGCCTGGAGAACCCAGGGCTCATTGTGCAGGAAGTCTGGGGACTTTGAACAGTCCCCAGAGGCCCCTGCTACCTGCACTTGCCAGCTAGTTCAAGTCAAGGGAGACAGACCCGAGGGCCTGCCCCGCCTAGAGCTCCCTCGGCCCCTCTTGACACACACACATGAACCCCCTGCTTTGCCACAGCCCAGCCCCTGCCAGGACATGGAGCACCTCCCCCTGAGCAATGACCTATCCAGGGAGCAGGGTGCAGCCCAGCACCATGTCCTGAGGAACCTGCTGTTCCCTGGCATGGCTCAGTAATCCATGAGAAAAACAACCACCCATTTTTGTCGCTCCCTAGGCCTGGCCCTGTGCCAGCAGCCCTGGCAAAGTCTGTCTAGTCAATGGGTTACTTCCCCCAGCCCTCCACCCCACCCTGCCTCCAGGATAGCCTGGAGAGACCTTCCACAGGGGTGGAGGTGGGAGAGGAGCCCAAAATGAAGCAAGGCACCACAGCTTGGGCAACCTGCCATCTCCCTGCCTCCCTCCCCACCCCCGCCCTGCACACTCACCTGAGGCAAGGGACGGGGTGAGCTCCTCAATGGAGAGAGGTTCAGCCCTGCAGGGCACTCAGCAGCGAGTCTACACACGGTGGAGTTAAAAATGCAAAGACACGTCCCACTGGGCCTAATGGAACAATGAGCCTCAACTGTCTCAAACCTTTCCACCTGCCAGGCCCTTGCTCCCTGCTGCTTCCCTGGGCCACCTGGGCTGGCTGCCCTGACAGCAGCAGGCTTAAGTTCTGATCAAACCCCATCCTCCACCTCCTCTGATCACACGGGAGACCTGAGCAGAATCAGGGCTAAATTACACAAGTGTGGTTAACCAGGCCTGGTGCGAACAGGGTTCCCGGAGGGCATCGGAAGCCCCCCAGCAACGATGAAGGAAGTCTGATACATGCCCCGGCTAAGGACATGAAACACTGAGCCCACCCATGGTGAGAATAAAAATAATGCACATTGCCAAGGGGTCCCGGGACAGACACTGCTCCATTCCACACCCCATACATGAACCCCATCCTACCCCCAGCAGCTGTGGAGTCTCCAGGGCCTACACCCATCTCTATCAACAACCCCTCTCTACCCTGCAGGGAAGGCCCAGCCAGGAGGACGTTAGGATCCATCTAGCCTGGCCCAGATCACAAACAATGGCCCCCCCAACACTGTACAGTCTACCGCAGCCACTGTAGTGGCCTTCAGGTGGCCTGGCAGGAAGGGCTCGGCCTCCCTGCCCCCTCCAATTGCCCAATTCCATCCAGGTCTGCATATGCACGCAGGAGGACTCAGTTCTTAGCACCAGAGCCCTCAGGCAGCCTGAGGAGGCCCTGTTCACACAAAGGCAACTTGGAAGGAATTGGGAGTTCGAGGCACTCCTTTTAGGGACAAAGTCACGCAGCAATGCGAACCCAGAGCAGACACCCTGGACACCAAGCTCCTGTTATGCACGCACAGCTCTGTGTGCAGCAAGGGGCACAGGGCCTGGATGAAGGTCTGCGCCCACCGCAGCTCTCCAGAAGGGCACTCAACAGAGGCAGGAGAGAGGGGAAGGTGCCTCCCCCAGAGCCCAAGACCAGGGACAAGGCAGAGCCTGGACCCTCACTGCTGTTGTCTGAGAGAGGCCCGGATGGCCCCAGAGGGCAAGCAGGGGTGTGCCTGTCCCCTCCGCAGGGACACAGGGCCCAGCCAAAGCCAACACCCAGGAAGGACCAAAGGTACACGGACCAGTTCCAAGGTCCGCTGGACAAGCGTGGAAGGCGGGGGGAGGGGTGCAGCTCAGAGGACGATAGGGCCCTGGTAAGAGGGGTGGGGGGACTAGAGAGACACGAGCGGGTGCCCCCTCCTGCCATGACAACTCAGCCTTCAGTTCCCACGGCAGTGAGCCATCAGTGAGGGCCCCACGCCCACGGCGTCCTGAGACGCGGCCCTTGCCTGCGGCTCCACACCTGTGCGCCTCCCGCAGTGCCCGGGTCCAACCTCCACAGGTCAAGACCCCGCGCCAAGTCCCTCCTCTGACCCCCAAGACCCGGCATTCGCCGGCTCGGGCGCGCCCCCACAGCGGGGGTCTCCGGGGAGCCCGCAGCCGGCCAAGGCCGGAGCCAAGGTCACGCTCCTTCCCCCGCTGCCTCCCCGCACCCATCGCCTCCAGCCCTTGGCGAAGGCCCCCCACTCCGGACAGGGGAGAGCGGCGCCTAGGGACCCTGCCAAGCAGACACGCGGGCCGCTGGACGCGGGGCCCGGGCAGGGGCAGGCCGCCGCGCTCACCGGGCGGGGGTCGCCGCGGTCCGGAGGCTGCAGGTCAGGGGGCCGCGAGCCGCGCGCCGCGCCGATCCCCGGTCACGTGCGCGCCGCCCCGTGAGCGCGCACCCCTCGAGCGCGCGCCCGGCAGGGGCCCGGAGCGCCGTGACGTCGGCGCCGCCGATGCCCCGCCCCTGGCCGGCGCTGGCCGCGGTGCTGACTGCCCAGACGGAGCGGAGCCCCCCTGGACCCGAGCCGTGGCCCTCCAGCTGCGGCGATTGTGCTGGCTAGGAAGCAGGTTGTGTGTCGGGGTCCTGGTCTGTAAAATCGGGATGCTGTTAGGATTGCAGGTTGCACTTTCTCGGGGGAGTTTGAGATCTTGCATTGCAGAATCGGATAACACATTGCAGCCATGTATTCTCCCTGTGGAGGTGGCTTGCCCTGCCCTCAAGTCCGGTTCCCACAGTCCACCCCACCTGAAAACTTCTCTGGGTCATAAATATACCATGGAACCGAACTGCTGGGACCGTGTAGGATTGCAGTAGGAGTAACTTGACTTAAGCAGTCAAGTGTGGCACATTCTATATTCTAGTAAAGGTGCGAGAGGATGTTTCAGCCCTTCTGTCTCACCCAGCACTTGGCAGTGTCTGCCTTCCACTTCTCGCCAGCATAACAGATGTGATGCCCCGTTATTTTTATATATGTGTGCTTATTGATTCGAGAGGCAGACACAAACATAGAAGGTGTCTGCCTCCCACTGGTTCACTCCCCCACAAGGGCACCAAGGCCAGACCTGACTCAACCCAAAGCTGGGAGCTAGCAGCTCAGTCCAGCTCTCCAATGGAAGGCGGCAGGGACCCAACTGCTTTAGCCATCGTCTGCTGCCTCCTATGGTGGGCGTTACCAGAAAGCCAGGCTCAGGAGTGGGATCCCCTGGGACTAGAACCGTGACACCCAAACACTGTGCCCCATCTAATCTGCCCTTTTCTGGTGGTGGAAGATTTCAACCCAACATTCTCTGTGAGCCCATAGGCTGCCTGCTGTTGTCTGCAGTTTCTCTATGGGGGTTGTTCTCAGTTTTTCAGTCATGCCTGCTGAGAGTTCAAATCACCACCAACCCTCCCACCCCTCACCCTGGGTTATGGCACCAGCCCTTCTCTGCCTTCGCTGCTTTCACTCTGGCATCGCTGGGTTCTGGTGTCAACACTGCAGCCAGATGTTCTCTCCAATACTTGAGGTTTCCCGGCTTACATAATGAAGATAAACAGACAACCAAAAGAAACAGTGTCTTACTATTTGTGGTCATGAAAAAGACATGCCCACTACACATGTACATTTCCCAGATTCCAGTAAGTACCAGCCACATTAATATGGTTGCCTGTGGGAGGAAGTGGTTGGGGGTTGGGGCTACGAGGTAATCAGTTACCCAGACCAAAGTTGGTAGGGTTCCAGGAGCAAAAGAATGGAACTAACTCCACTGTTTCTACCTGAGGTCCCCAAAACGTTTATCCGGAAGCTTCCTGTTTTAGGGAATACTGGGTTTGCTCAGCATTTACCACAAGGTGCAGCTCTTAGCACTTCCCCCCCCCCCAATAAATATTGGTTAAGCAATTGAGTGAATCTAGATGGATTCTTGACTTGGGGAGAGTCTGTTTGTTGGGTGTGGAGAACAGGGCTGATTGGGAATTCGTTGGTTACCATCCTGTTTAAGCAAAAAATCAGGTGAAGGTGAAAACTACATGCAAAGAGGCTGCCCGCACCAGAGGAAGCCAAGGGATGCATCTCAGAGAGACACAGCCCCTCTCGGCTTTCTTGGCATCCCAGCTCCAGGAAGAGAGGAGCCAACAATCAACTCTTCAACTCTACCTGAAGTGGGGTACAGGAATCCCGATCAGCCCACCCCCCGGCCGCACGGGGATTGAAAAGGCAAGGCAGGTGTCTCACAGGGTGCTGCTGATACGGCAGAAATGCTGTGAGTCGGGGAGGAATAGTCCAACAAACCCGCAGAAGACCCCTAGCATGGCCACTGCCAGGATACCCTAAGGGCGCCCCCCCCCCCCGGGCTTGTGGTCTCAGGCTCCATGCCTCACGTTAAGGGATTGAGACATGTTGGAATTCAGAAAACAAAAATCAAAGTGAAGAATCAAAATGGCAGAATGGGATAAGGGCACGTTTAAACAGATGGAAAAACATTAGCCAGTGTGAAGCAGAGAGGGCACATTCCAGGAAATAGCAGAGGACAGAACAACAGCGGAGGGACACCTGGAGACTGACAGACACAGGAAAGCAAACCGAATGTTGTGGCGTTGTAGTGACTGATACCCCGGCGGCATTCAGCAAATGGCGATCTGAACTCCTCTGGCAGCCAGAACTCCACCAGCAACAAGGTGGGAAGCATTCACTGGGAGCTCAGGAGGTGAACCCAAAGAACTGCCTGTCCTGCTGCTCTGTTCGATTTGACCAGGAGCTGAAACAGGCCCCAGACAGGCAGTGCAGGAACAGGGTAGATTTCACAGCCCAGTATGTCCCCTAGAACCGAATCAGGCACCATTTTGTGTAGGGAGACAAATGCTATGGGACAGGACTCAGCATGCACTGAGCAGGGGGTGAACTCATTTCTGGCTCAATAAATTACAGCATGGCATCCTACAGGTTCCACCCAACATAGCTCTGAGTAGCCCTCAGACGTGACAGTCAGCAGATCCAGAACTCTAGTAGTGGCACGCCAGGTGGCATTTTGTGCAGTATGGGAAAACTGTAAGACTCCAGGGACAACAGTGAGCGAGCTGTGCACGCGCTAAGCTGGGACCAAACTCACAGAACTCAGTACATTGTACTGGTCCCACAGAGAAAATAACACCGATTTTGGCATCATACAGGCCAAAATAGGTCTGTGTGGCCCTCAGATCTAATGGCCAACAGGTTCTGGCAAGATCAGCACCAACAACTTAATTATATAGGACACCTGGTGTCTCCCTAATCCTGGGAACCGCTCAAACCAGAAGGGGGAGGAAGAATGTATAGAAAACGGTGCAGCCTCAGCACAGTATCACAGGAGGTGGAGACTGATGAGCCAGGAGCTGGGGCTGTGGAGACCACGGTGGAAATCTAACATAAGAACCCAGACCTGGAACTCACTGGAAGGAGTGGCACAAGTGGCTACAAATAAAGAGCTATGTAGCAACCACAACAAGTAAAATCGAACTGTAGACCTGTGGGTGACACAGCTTAGAAACCTGCCCCAAGGAGAAGACTCTGCTAACCAAGTACAATGACCAAGAGCAAAAGAAAAGACAAAGACACAATGAATATTACTGAAGACTCCCCTGCGAAAGAGCAAAAATCTTTGCCAACCTCAGAGTTCACTGAGGAAGACATCGAGAAAATGGGACACAGAATTCAAAACACTTGTTTTAAAGTTTTTTTTTTTTTTTATCAACAAGAAGCATCTAATACAGGAGTTAAAACAATTGAAGGGACTTGTCACACAGGAAACGAATCAAATGAAAGCTGCTGCAAGAACCAGCATCCCATATGGGCGCCAGTTTGTGTCCTGGCTGCTCCACTTCCCATCCAGCTGCCTGTTTGAGGCCTCGGAAAGCAGTAGAGGACGGCCCAAAGTCTTGGGACCCTGTACCCACATGGGAGACCTGGAAGAAGCTCCTGGCTCCTGGCTTGGGATTGGCTCAACTCCGGCCATTGCAGCCATTTGGGGAGTAAACAAACAAGCAAATAGAAGATCTTTCTCTCTCTCTTTCTGTACATCTGCCTTTCCAATAATAATTAAATAAATCTTTAAAAAAAAAAACCCTCAAATAAAAGGGCCCAGTGAGGTAGCCTAGTGGCTAAAGTCCTCATCTTGCACGTACCAGGATCCCAAATGGGCACTGATTCTAACCCCAGTGGCCCTGCTTCCTATCCAGCTCCTCCTCCTTTCTGTATATCTGACTTTCTAATAAAAATAAATAAAATATTTTTTAATCAAATAAAAATAAGTCTTTGACAAAAAAAATTTAAAGCTCTCAGGCGCAGTGTCTCCCTAAGCTGTCCTGCCGTGTCTCACCCTGCCTTCTCCCCTAAGCCAGTGCTGAGCGAAACTAGAATTCCACTTCCGCAAGGTTGGTCCTAGCACACTGGCTTTTCTTCAAAACCTTCGCCCTTCACTCCCTCACCCTGCTGCCTTCCTCTCTGGAAGTCAGCCATAAAGAAATTCTGTCATTTCAGAGGGGCCCTGCCCCAGCCTTGGAGCGAGGAGTGGCTGGTGGCAAGAGCAGACAGCCTTGCCTTCATTTCTGCGCTCGGCCGGGGCTCAGACCCCTGTGCACCTGCCCGTGCTTCCTGGACATCAGCACACAAATGGGCACTCCTTCTGGCGTCTCCTCTGAGTCATGGACACCAGGATCGAAATGGACTGGCTGAGTTTTTCTCTTGTTCGCTGGTCTTCTGTCACAGCAGTGTTAGCCAGGGCTCTTATGAGCTAGAATACACCTATTCTTTTTTCTCTCCCTTATTCCGCAGGCCAGGAGGAGCAGCATATATTTCAAGCTGTGAATGACATGGTCAGATGGGAAATCTTTCTCAGGGGGCTGGCATTGTGGTACATCAGGTAAGCCCACTACCTGAGATGTTGGTATCCCATTTTGAGGGCTGGTTCAATTCCCAGCTGCTCCACTTCTAAGTCAACTCCCTGGGAAAACTGGTATAGCATGGCCCAAGTGTGTGGGCCGCTGCCCCTCACATGGGAGACCCTGATGAAGCTGCTGGCTCTTGGTTTCAGCCTGCCCAGCCATGGCCAGTATAAATGGCCATTTGGGGAGTGAACCAGTGGATGCTGTACTCAGCCTTTCAAAGTTAATAAAGAAATCTTAAAAAATAATAATAATAAGGAAAGAGCACTTTCTCTGGCAAGTAGAGGGAAGTTGTAGAGGTAAAAGTGGAGAATCAGTTCCCCAGGGGGAGAGACTCAGCGATGGAGTTGGGGCACAGGTATGAGAGGCACACCTGAGTTGGCTTCCGGGAGTTTCCTGGCAGAGTGTTTATGCATGATGGGCACAGGGTGGAACATCCCAGTGAACTCAGTGGGTGATGCAGGCTGGGAGAAACAGCAGACAGGTTCACGAGTCGCAGCCACAGATATACCACTCGAAAAAGAGAGAAGGGGCTGGGGAACTCAACTGGCTAATCCTCTGTCGGTACACGCTGACATCCCATATGGGTACTGGTTCCTGTCCCAGCTGCTCTACTTCCCATTCAGCTCTCAGCTTAAGGCTTGGGAAAGCAGCAGAGGACAGTCCAAAGCTTTGGGACCCTGCGCACATGTGAGAAACCCAGAGAAAGTTCCAGCTGTTACGGCCACTTGGGGAGTGAACCAGTGGATGGAAAATCTTCCTCTCTGTCTCTCCTTCTCTCTTTAAATCTGCCCTTTGAACAAAAATAAACAAATCTTTTTTTAAAAAAAAAAAAAAAAAGAACGATAGAGACACGGAGCAGCAGGCAGGAGCAAGCCCTGACAAGTTAGGAGCTGCAGAGTCACCAGAGGTGGCAGAGAACCCCACGGGGAGGGAAGCTGAATCACTCTCTCCAGGGCTGTGCCAGGCTGAGGTCACGGAGTCCGGAGTCGGCTGGCTGCCAGGCCTGCCAGCTGAATTGGTGCTCTGCTAATTACATTGATTAAAGTAAACATTTGGGGCAATCAAGGCTCCCGGAGGGTGCCTGCTCCTCCAAGCTCTGGAGAGGACCTGAAGCAGTGGGTGTGGGCTGTGCAAGGATGCTGGAAGCCAGCCTTTCTGTCTTCCAAACTTGTGTCTGTGTGTGGGACGGGAAGCACACGTTCTTACTGATCGATTCTGCTTGTGAACAACTTAAGCGATAAAAGTGCTCATGGAAATGCAGGTGATGGAAAATTGTGCATGAACTTCAAGGTGTCGTTGCCCAAAACGAACTTATGGAGCAAAATGTGAAAATTCACCCTGCCTCCCCCCACCTTCCCCAACCTCACTGTCTCTTATCCAGGGGTCACAGCTGGCCAGTGTGGTGATCACCAGAAAAGACTTATTTATTCTCATTGGAAAGGCAGATTTACAGAGGAGAGAAGAAGAGACAAAAAGATCTTCCATCTGCTGGTTATCTCCCTGAATGGCTGCAATGGCTGGAGTTGAGCCAACTCAAAGCCAGGATCTAGGAGCTTCCTCTGGGTCTCCCACATGAATACAGGGTCCCAAGGCTTTGGGCCATCCCCTACTGCTAAGTGGAACAGCTAGGACATAAACCAGCGTCCACATGGGATACCAGTGCTGCAAGGTGGAGGATTAGCCAGTTGAGCCATTGAGCCTGCCTCTGTGATGAGACCTTTACAAGACTGCTGATGAATTTGCTCATGCGTGATGATGCATATACACTCTTAAAAAGCATGATACACACATGGACGGACACATTCCCTGGCTTCCCCTTTTCCCTTTGGATGATCTGTATGATCTCAGTATGTGTAAGATTGTGCCTTGTTTATGGGCATGCTGTATTCATGGAAGGGATATATACTAATTATAGTTCCTCTTTCTTCCCCTTGGGTGATTTTAAAAAAATATATATTTATTCTGGTTATTGCGGGTCGCTCCAACTAGGCTGCAGCTCCCACTGGGTTATGCGAGGGCTGAGTATGTGCTGGGCAGCACCAGGCTGGACTGCAACACCCATTGGTTCAAGTGGAAGTCGGGTGTGAAACAGAACCAACCCAGTGATTGCAACCACCAGCTGATCGGGGTGGTGGACGGTGCTGGGCCCTGTACTTGCTAGTATATACCAGAATCTGGTTTGAGAATACCTCAGACAAGATTTCTTTGGAGATCTCCCCAATCAAAATGCTGGACTCAGAACCCTAACCAAGAAAAGAGAGAAGACAGAACAGGTCAACCAACCATCTCAGCTATATCTTGGCAGCGAAATACGGGTCAAACAGAGACTCTATGATGGACTATGTCAATTAGCGGATTCTTCAAAGACCTCACAGTGCTTGTAGTGTCAAGATTGGCAGCGATTCATAACTGTTGAAATATCAAAACCACCTGAGCAAGAACCTTAGAGCATACCCTACATCCGGGACCTGGGGAGGGTGGGAAATTGGGTGGCCCTTCTCCCTTAATACCCCGCCCCCCTTTAAACATGAAGGAAACAATATGGAAAAAATAAGTCCTACCCACTTTCCTGTAGCTCTTGAACCTTTTTACCCTAATTAACTATGTAAAGATTGTCAACAAAATTTTTTAAAATATATATATATATATATATATTTATTCCGAGAAATTCCCCCTAAGTATAGCCTTTGGCCTGGGTACAGGTGTTCTAATGACACCGATTGCTGCAGTAAGATGGATACTGAATGAAAACATACCCGTGTTTTGGGATTTGACGTGGACAGCGTCCCACTGCGCTGTAGGTTCCCACTTCCTCGGAACAGTGTCCGTCCTTACCATTTGTACTGAGAGGGCAAAATGAACCTCCCTGTTGTCATTTGTATAAGACTGATAATTAGATGGCAACCCATATGCATGATTCGTCTAATGAGCTGCTTGCCATTGTTTATCGTTACTTAGACGCAGAGGGAGAGACTAAGAGAGGTCTCCCATCTGGCTCAAACTCCAAATGTACACCGCAGTCCAAACTGGGGCTGGGAACTGCATCCGGGTCTCCCATGTGGGTTAACAATGATCGAGGTACTGGAACCATCACAGTTGCCTTCCCTGAAAGCCAGAACTGAACCCAGGCATCGCAAGCTGGGCTGCAGGTGCCCCAGCTCATGTCCTCAATGCTAGTCTGGATGCCTGTCCTAATAGGTACCATTTTATGTGTCCATTTTTAAAAAGTAGATAACCGAAGTTGCAAGTCCACATGGTGCGTATTTGGCACAATATTTTTGAAAAGTTCTTCTTATGGTCTTTGTTCATTTTTCTGTTGAGTTGTTCACATTTTTCTTTCTTTTTTTTTTTTTTAAGATTTATTTTTATTGCAAAGTCAGACAAACAGGGAGAAGGAGAGACAGAGGGGAAGACCTTCTGTCCAATGGCTCACTCCCCAAGTGGCGCAACGGCCAGTACTTGCCAATCTGAAGCCAGGAGCCAGGAGCTCTTCTAGGTCTCCCACATGGTTGCAGGGTCCCAAGGCTCTAGGCCGTCCTCTACCGCTTTCCCAGGCCACTGGCAGGAAGCTGGGTGGGAAGCGGGGCCACCGGGATTAGGACCAGTGCCCATATGGGATCCCCGTGCATTCATGGCGAGGAGTTTAGCTGCTACGCTATGACGCTGGGCCCATTCACATTTTTCTTACCTGTTCAGAGAAATCGTTTTTATGTCCTGGATGATAATATTTTGGGGTGGGCATTTAGCCCAGCTCACAGGACAGGGCTTCCACTCTCAGACGGCAGCAGATCACTGTTCCATAGCAGGAGGGGGGCAGGTAACAGTAATAACACAAGATCTTGTAAGACTTACTTCTTTTCATTTGGAAGGCAGATTTACAGAGGAAAGGACGGACAGGGGGATGTTCCCTCCACTGGCTCACTCCCCAAATGACTGCAATGGCCACAGCTGAGCCGATCTGAAACCATGAGCCAAGCGCTTCCTCCGGGTTTCCAACATGAGTACAGAAGCTCCAAGGCTTTTGGCCATCCTCTACTGCTTTCCCAGGATACTAGCAGGGAGCTGGATCAAGAACGGAGCTGCCAGGACACAAACTGGTAGCCGTATTGGATGCCAGGAACCTCAGGCAGAGGCTTAACTTGCTACACCATGGCGTCAGCCCAAAATAAGGTCTTTAAGGAAGAAATTAAGTATAAATGAGATCTTCAGGGTGGTCTAAAATAAGAGGCAGATGTCTCCTGATAGGAAGGGCAGAGTGGCACCTAGACACAAACAGGGAGGAGTTGGCTCCTGCCAGCCCAGGAGAGACCTCTGCAGGAACCAAGCCCACAGGCTGGGCCAGTTATCCAGGCTTATCCTACTAGCTCTTGCTCAAGGGTGTAGGAACTTGGGTTGTTTATAGTCCAGTGATGCTCCGTAATGGGTGGGGGTTCAGGGATGTGGTCTGATACACCCCTAAAGTCTGGCTATGGGGTAGTGGGAGGCACTTTATGGTCCAGAAGCAGTGGGCCAGGGATGCCCTACCACTGGCAACGCAAGGCCTCTTCTACCAGCAGCACTGGGCTTGGGCGATGAACCCCTGCTGACAGCCGCAGCAGCACATGGCATGCCTTCACGGTTGCAAATCCTGCCAGGATCGGTGGAGCCTCAAAGCCCCCAGGCAGTTCACGGCCAGGCTGTGCGAATGAGAGAAACCAGGTTCAGGTTCCTGACCTCGCAAGCCCTCCGGCTGATGTGCCTGCAAGCATCCGAGGGAATTCCATGGGGCTGGGCCTCTGAGCCCAGGAGAAGCTCCGAAGTGTGCGGAGGCCAACCGCGGGCAGAAGCAGTGGCCGTCCGGCGGTGCAGCACGCGAGGCGCTTCCTGGAGAGTGGGTCCAGTGGAGGAAAGGGGTTGGGCCACGAGCCCAGACCTGCAAGCAGGTGCGCGGATCAGCGGGGCGAGGACACAGCGGCAGTCCCAGCCTCAAGCTCCTGGACTCCCAGGGATCTCCCGGACAGGCCGGCTTCTCGAGCCTCCTGCTTTCCCGGGCGACCAGGGGACGGGACATGCGGCAGCTGAGACCCCTCCCCGCTGCCTGGCCCAGCTGAGCGCGCCCCCCCGGGGAGTCCCCAACGTGTGCCCGGCAAGGAGGAGGTGGTGGCCAGGAGGGTGCCTGGGAGGCCTGGCGCGCTGCCCGCCCTCCCCCGGGGGTGCAACTAGGCTGGGGGTCCCAGGCGGCTCTATTAAAGTCGTGGGGCTGGGAGATTCTGGTGAAAGCAAAGCAGGCCGTTCCCTACCCGCTCCCAGGCAAGGCCAGGCAGCCTGACCCAGACTCCTGGCATCCTGGGAACACTGGCAACAGGTCTATGTACCAGGTGGGAGGAGGCCAGCCGGCCAGCCAAGTAGTGGGCACCGGCCTTGGGGACAGACCAGGCTGTAGTGGTCACAGTGGAGTCAATCAGTCTGCGTGAGGTGGCACTGCACAGCCAGCCTCAAGCTGGTGTCGTTCATGGGGAAGATTGCCTACTCTAGCACAAGAAAAGCCCAAAAGGCCCTCCAAGGCTCAATGGTCTAGAGAAATGCCTGGGGCGGAGTAGGCACGACTTTGAGTGAGGTCAGTGGCGAGCCCTATCGATCAGCCAGAAAGAGAACAGGAGAGGAGGTGGGCTGGGCCGAGCACAGGTCGTTCCGGGAAAGCAGCCATCCTAACATTGTATCCAACCGACCAGAGCCAGAACGAAGACGTGAAGCTGCAAATTGCGAATGCACCACTTGGTTTCTGTATTTTTTTTTTTTTTTTTTTGCAGCTTTCTGCATCTTAAAGGTAGTTTGGAAACAAAAAACTGGCTTCTTGATTGCTCCCTCTTCAACTCTTTTCTGAACAAGCTTTAGGCAGCTAGAAGCGAGATGCTGACCTTATACTTGACCTCCTAGGAAGCCAGGCGGATGTGAGGGCTCAGGTCAGCTCATGGCTCCTGTGTAGTGTGGAGGCTGTGGGCTAGGTTGGGGGGCCTTGGGCAAGCCAGTGCCTCTGTGGACAGGGTTCAGATGTGTTCTACCAGGAGGAAACGAGCTACCCAAATACAGAGCCGAAATATTGCTTCTTCTCCTTCTCTTTCCCTTTCCTCCTCCTCATTATTGTCTTATGTATGAAAATCATATCCACAGTCAGGCAGAGCTTCCACCCCTTGGATCACTCCCTCGCTTCCCACCTCCAGGGCAGGCCAAGGCTGAAATGGGGAGCCAAGGGGCACAGTCCAGGTCTTCTCCCACATGGGGGCCTGGAAACGACCCATCATCACCCACCCTTCCAAGGTCTGTAGTAGCGGGAAGCCGGAGCGAGCCAACTGGGGAGTGAACCAGTAGATGGAAGATATTTCTGTTTCTCCTTCTCTCTATAAACCTGTATTTTCAATAAAAATAAAATAAATCTTTAAAGAAAGAATAGATGTGTTCACTCTAAGATTTGGGCATAGACAAAATAGGGATGAACACGGTATGGTTTATGTGTGTGTGGTGGAATGCCTTGAGTCAGGAAAGCTGACTCCTGCACACCACAACCTGGATAACATTCAAAAGTGTGTCCAGTGCAAAAAGCTGGATGCCAAGATCATTTTTGTAAAAAGTGCTGGCTGGCTGGGGAGAGGTGGGGGAGAATGAAAAGTGAGTGAGATAAGCTGCCTTCTGTTTAAATTTTTTTTTTAAATTTTACGTTCAAGAGTTGCAGAAAGAGGCAGAGAGGGAGAGAGAGAGAGAGAGAGAGAGAGAGAGAGAGAGATCTTCCATCTGCTGGTTCACTTCCCAAATGGCCTCAATGGCTAACGTGGGCTGATCCAAAGGTGGGAGCCAGGAGCTTCTTCCAGGTCATTTCAAGTAACCGCAGGGACCCCAGGACTTGGGCTGTCCTCTACTACTTTCCCTGGTGCATCGGCAGGCAGCTAGATGGGAAGTGGAGTGGCCAGAACTTGTACTGGCAAAGGATTAGTGTGCTGTGCCACAGTGCCAACCCTGAGTTATCTTCTTGGGGTAATGGAAATATTTTAAAATCACAGCCCTGTGAAGGCAGTGCAAATCGCTTAGACCCGCACCTAAACCAGGTGAATTTCCTGGCATGGTAACTAGACATCTTTCCTTTCTTTCCCTTCTTTTCTCTTTCTAACCTCATTCTTTTGTGCAATTCAGGCTGAGGAGAGCAGTTGAAAAACAAATGTTGAGCCAGCATCTAAGTTGCCAATACTCAGGCCAGTCCACTGTTCACTTCTGGTTCCCCAAAGCCTCTTCTCTTTAAGGAGGCGCTGTGACTGACTACAAACACCACGCATGTTGGCAAAGCCTTATTGAAAGATTTTTAATTGTTAGAGCAGTTGTGGGTAATTTATCCAACAATTGAGCAGGTTGTATGGAATCTGCCTACTCCCTCTTCCTCACAGTTTGATAACTGATGAGCTAGCTTGGAAACATTCTTACTAACTAAATCCACAGACAAAGGGGCCACGGCCCAGTCCTCCCAGCTCCCCACCCTAGACCCCCAACAACCACTGATGCTTTTCCTCTCTTGCTTCGCCTATTTCTATCGTTTAAGCACATGCTAGACTTTTCAGATTGGTTTCTTGCGCTTAGCAATATGCATTCCAGTGCCAGTTCCACGGCTGCAGAACTGCTTCCTGTCACAGCACTGAATAATACAGCAAGGGGTGTGTCTGTTTATGCATCCATTCGTCTCCTGGACAGCCTTGCTTCCAGATTGTGGCAAAGGTAAACAAAGCTGCTACAAGTATCTGCGTGCAGGCTTCTGTGTGGACATGTTTTACATTTATTTGCATAAATACTAAGGAGAGTGAATGCTGGATCAGATGGTAAGAGGCTTAGGTTTGTGTGAAACTGTCAAACCGCTTTCCAAAGTGTCTGCACCATTTTGCATTAACTGCTAGTAATGAATGATATGCTTTCAATATTTGGTGTGTGTGTTTTTTTTTTTAAGATTTATTTATTTTTATTGCAAAGTCAGACATACAGAGAGGAGGAGAGACAGAGAGGAAGATCTTCCATCTGATGATTCACTCCTTCACTCCCCAAGTCACCGAAACGGTCCGTGCTGTGCCAATCTGAAGCTGGGAGCCAGGAGCTTCCTTCCAGGTTTCCCACGCGGGTATAGGGTTGTAAGGCTTTGGGCTGTCCTCGACTGCTTTTGCAGGCCACAAAGCGGGGAGCTGGATGGGAAGTGGGGCTACCAGGCTTAGAACTGGTGCCCATATGAGATCCTGGCGTGTGCAAGCCGAGGACTTTAGCCTCTAGGCCACCACGCTGGGTCCAATATTGGTGTTTTTTGTGTTCTGGATATGGGTCATTCTCCCTCTCTCTTTTTAAGATACAATTATTTATTTGAAAGAGTTACAGAGAGCGAGAGCCCATCTTCTGGTTCACTCCCCAAATGCCAATAGCTAGGACTGGGGCCGGGCCAGGCGGCAGCAGAGATATAGGAGCTCAGTCCTGATCTGCCATGGTGGGTGAGAAGAAATCAACTACTTGGCTTCTTTGGCTGTGCATTAGCAGGAAGCTGGAGTCAGGGGTGCATTGAGAACTTGAACCTAGGCATTCCCAAGTAGCTTTTCTTTCCCTTCCCCCCTAAATATCTATTGGAAACACAGAATAACAAAGAGAGAGAGAGAAAAAAAAAACCCTTCCATCTGCTGGTTCGCTTTCCAAATGCCCACAGCTACCAGGGTTGGGCCAGGCTGAATCCAGGATCCTGGAACTCCAACTGGGTCAGCTAAGCGGGTAGCAGACCTGCAATCACCTGGACCAACTTCTGCCTTCCTAGACACATTAGCAGGGAGCTGGACTGGAAGCGGAGCAGCTGGTGTCTAGTCAGTGCTTCTGTATGAGATGCCAGCCCTACAGGCAGCAGCGTCTATACCTCCCTGCTGGCTGCCCTGTTCTCCTTTCACAGACTTATCTGTCACTTGTATGTGACCTTTCGTAAGATGTATATTTAGGTCCCTTGCCCATTTTGATGTCAGGTCGTTTATTTTTTCACCCCCTTCAGTTTTAGTGTTCTTTGTGTAGAGGCCAGCATTTTAGCATAATGAGTTAAACTGTACCTGCTTAACTTTTCGTGATGAATTTGTCGTTCAACTTCTAACCCAGCTCCCTGCTAACGTGCTTGGGAAAGCACTGAAGATGGGCCACACACTTGCACGCATGTGAGAGACCCGGATGAAACTGCTGGCTTTGGCCTGTCCTAGCCTGGGTCCTTGTGGTCATTTGGGGAATTGAATCATCAGACAGAAAATCTCCCATACATATATATATATATATGTAGTAAATAAAATTTATATATATTTATAATTTATATAATAATACTATATATAACTATATATAATCTTATATATTTAAATCTGTCTTTCAAATAAAGATTTAAAAAATCTTAAAAAAAAAAAGTTCCCAGCTCCTGGAACTAGCCCTGAATTGAGAGCACTTGGGAAATGAGCCAGTGGATGGAATCTCTCTCTTTCTCTCTCTCTCCTACCCCCAACTCAAAAATAAAATTTTAAACAGTCTAAAGATGTATTATGCACTGACCAAGTGAAGTACTCATGGCTGTTCCCACACTGAAAAATCAATAGGTTAGTGAAACAAACTAACATGATCACACCAATAGCATTTGACAATATCCAACTGCCACTTGATTTTTGAAAGGAAAACTCCGTAAACTAGGAATAGAACTTGCTCACCTTGACAAAGCACATTTACAGAAGAACCCTACGGTGGACATCATCCTGCATGGTAGGAAACTCTGAACAGGGCAGGCTACGTACGTACTTTCACCATGCCTCATGGACATATTAGAAGTTCATTACACAGATTGCTCATAAAACATATGATCATTGGGCCCAGCACCGTAGCCTAGCAGCTAAAGTCCTTGCCTTGCACATGCCAGGATCCCATATGGGCGCCAGTTCTAATCCTGGCAGCCCCACTTCTCATCCAGCTCCCTGCTTGTGGCCTGCAAAAGCATTAGAAAATGAACCAAACCCTTGGGACCCTGCACCCGCATGGCAGACCCAGAAGAGGCTCCTGGCTCCTGGCTTTAGATGGGCTCAGCTCCGGCCATTGTAGCCACTTGGGAATGAATCAATGGATGGAAGGAAGATCTTCCTTCTTTCTCCTCGTCTCTGCATATCCTTTCCAATAAGAATAAATCTATATAAAGAAAGATATGATAATCTATCTAAAAAACCAGGAATAATTTATCAGAAAGTTAGAACTAACACGCTATAGGTCACAATGACACGGGCTGGTTGAGGCCAAAGCCAGGAGCCAAGAGCGTTATCCAGGTCTCCATTTTGACAAACTGGGATTGTTTTTGGGTTTCTTCTTTGTATAGCCTTTCCTATGGTTGCTCCAGTAATATACTGTCTCCAGCGTGGGTGCAGGGCCATCCTCTCCTGCTTTCCCAGGCCATAAGCTGGGAGCTGGATGCAAAGTGGAGCAGCTGGGACACGAACCAGTGCCCTTATGAAATGCTGGCATTTGAAGGTGGAGGATTAAACCAATGGAGCCATTGTGCTGACCCCAAAATCTGTCCTTCCAATGAAAGTAAATGAATCTTAGACACACACTCACACAGAGCAGTCCGCAGTGCCTCCATTTACCATGTTGTGTGAATAACTTTTTAAACCCTTTTCTCTCCCACATTTTAAATCTCCTCTACATAGGGAAAAACAAGGCCGTCATATGTTTGTGTCAATAAACCGAGTTCAGTAACTTGAAGTGCAATGGAGCTGATTGCATTTATCTCTACTTCTGCTTTGTTTTTCCTTGCTGATATTCCTTCTTTCATCATTTCCTTTGTTTCAAGAACTCATAGGGCAGGTCTGCCGGCAATAAATTCTCTTGGTTTTTTCTTTCTCTGAGAGTATTGATTCCCCATTCTCTCTGAAGTGTATTTTTGCAGGGTGCAGCAGTCAGAGTTGACAGTTTCTGTGCTGCTTCCTTCGTGAAGTCGGATGCTGTCTGCTGCTGTTTGAGTTGCGTGTGTCCTTTAATCTGTCATTTTTTTTTTCTCACCCTTCCCAAGACTTCGTTTTTTTCCCCCTGCAGTTTCCAGAATTTTGACGATGTAATAATAATTTTTAGGTTTCATTCTGTTTGAAATTCACTCAGCTTCTTTAATCTGTGGGTTTACATCTTCTACCAAATTAAAAAAAAAAAAAGATTTTCTTAAGCAATTTTCAATCTCCTTCTAGGAACCCAATCACATGTTTTTTTAGTTTTATCTATTTTATTTCAAAGACAGAGTAACACATGGGGAGGGGGAGGGAGGGAGGGGAAAGAGAGAAAGAGAGGGAGGGAGAGAGAAACAGAGAGACAGAGAATGACTCTTCTATCTTGTGGCTCACTTGCAGGTGCTGCCAGCAGCTGGAGCTGGGCAGGTTGACAGCAGGAGCCTGCAGCTCCTTCCTTCCATGTGGGTGGCAGAGACCCAGGTCGCTCAGTTACCACCTGCTGCCTCCCAGACTGCGCATCAAGTCAGGAAAGCACATGCAGCCAGCCCATCTTGTTATGCCATTTGTTTCTACAACCTTCTCCAGAGCAAGTCGGGGGGCAGGAAGTTCAGCACTGGCGGACTGACCCCGGTATTGAGATTTTGTGCAAGCTTCCAAACTAATAGCTCAAACATGCAATGGATTTCTGTGGGCTAGGAAACAGAGTGGTAAGGAGAGAACGTTACCAGCGTAACCTCACCCGCAGTGCCAACACACGGAGTTGAGGGCTGGGGAGTGTCTCCCCTGAGCAGAGAGTTCTGTGACACGGCTGGAGGAAGTGCTCACAGGATCCACAGCCCCTGGAACCTTCAGAGCATCTGCTTCTGCTGCGGATCTGAGCTCTCTGGAGGCAAGACTGAATTAGCAAGAGGAGACAGGCAACAGGAAGCGAGACCTCAGGAAGCTGGTAAGGGAGAGAAATGATACAGCATGAATTCTCTTTGGAAGCTCCTCAGGGCATGGGGCTGTAGCTACCTGCCTCACATACATATCGGCAAATCCACTTGCAAAAACTTCCCCCAAGTCCCTAAGATACATTCTAAATGTTTTATAATGAGCAATCATGCCAAGTCTCAAATAAGTAGCATTAAGAGGGCAGGGGCTCTGTGGCACAACACGCTAGGCCGTTCTTTGTTGAACTTGCCAGGATTCTGGTTTGAGTTTCAAATGCTCCAACTTCAGACCCAGAGGGAGATGATCCAAGTACTTGGGGCCCTGCCACACAATATGGGAGACTCACAGGAAACTCCAGGCTCTTGGCATCTGCATGACCTAGTTCTAGCCATTGTTGGGGAATCAACCCGCAGATGGAAAATCTCTGCATGCCAATTAAATAAATATTTAAAAAATTATGGTGGGGCCAGCACAGTGGCCTAACACTGTGGCACTGTGGCCTGTGGCACTGGTATCCAAGCAGGAGCTGGCTCGTCTCCTGGCTGCTCCACTTGTGATCCTGGGGAAGCAGTGGAAGATGGCTCAAGTCTTTGGGCCCCTATACCCATGTTGGGAGACCTGGAAAAAACTCCTGGCTTGTGGCTTTTGATCAGGCCGGCTTCAGTTGTTGTGGCCATTTGGGGAGAGACACAGGAGTTAGAACATCTCTCTCTCCTCTGTAAATCTACCTTTCAAGCAAAAATAATCTTTTTTTTAAAAAGGAGGCTTCATTTTCTTTTGGGGGGGGGAAAAGTGACAGGTCAAATTTATATTCTCATAAAAATCATTTATGAGGCCAGCATTGTGGTAAAGTGGGTAAAGACACTGCCTGCAATGATGGCTTCACATAGGAGCACCTGTTCAGGTCCCAGACTCTAGTTCAGATCCAGCTCTCTGCCAATACACCTGGGAAAGCAGCGGAGGATGACCCAAGTGCTTGGGATCCTCACCCACATGGAAGATCTGGTTATAGTACCTGTTGAGTGCAACCCTGCTTCTTGTGGTCATTTGGACAGTGTACCAGTAGATGAAGATGCTCTCCCCCTGTAACTGGCTTTCAAACAAAAACATTTTTAAGAAAACATTTATTTAATTTTTTTGTAAAGTCAGATATATAGAAAGGAGGATAGACAGAGAGGAAGATCTTCCGTGTTTTGATTCACTTCCAAAGAGGCCACAATGGCCAGAGCTGCGCTAATCTGAAGCCAGGAGCCAGGAGACTTTTCTGGGTCTCCCACGTGGGTGCAGGGTCCCAAGGCAACAGCTTACACTGTCCACACATTATGCCACCTTATTTTTCATTGACCATATCTACAACCGTAACTCCTGCAACTCCCCATCTCACTTTTTTTTTTTGTTACATTATTTTTTATTGATTACACTGCATTATGTGACACTGTCTCACAGGCTCTGGGATTCCCCCAACCCCTCCCCAGACCCTCCCCCCATGGTGGATTCCTCCACCTTGTTGCAGCATTACAGTTCAAGTTCAGTTAAGATTCTTTCATTGCAAGCATAGAGTCCAGCATCTTATTGTCCAGATAAATTCAACAGTTTCTTGGGGAGACCATCTCTGGTCTGAAAGCAGAGCTGGCAGAATATCATCCCGATCCATTAAAAGCCACAACATAACATCAACATCAATTTACAACATTATGCAATTAATTGACATGGTATTGAGTAACAAATATGTTAAAAAATGCAAGTTCTTAACTGTATCCTCTACTTCATTGCCATTTCAATTTTGGTTTATTCAGAGAACCGGCTGCTATACACTTTAAAATGGCTATAGGGTACTATTCAGCTGTCTTGTGACTATTTTCATTTTAGCATTCAGCAGTTTATAGTGTTGAAGCTTAATTTTGCTGAATGTGGCAGATTTTGGGATAGTCTAAACTGGCTTATAACAAGGCATATGTCAACAGCTGAAGTGCAGAACAGGGGTTGGGACATTGGCTCAACTGGCTCATCAACTGCCTGCAAATGCTGGCATTCCAAATGGGCACCGTTTTGAGTCCTGACTGCTCTACTTGCTATTCAGCTCTAATGCTTGCAGCCTGGGAAAGTAGTAGAGGATGGCCCATGTACTTGGGACTCTGCACCCACTTGGGAGACTCCAGAGAAACCCCTGACTCCTGGCTTTAGTTTAGCTCAACTCCAGCTGTTGTGGTCATTTAGGGGAATGAGCCAGTGGAGGGGAGAACTTTCTCTCCACCGCTCCTTCTCTCTATAAATCTAACAAAAACACAGCTAAATAGAATTTTAAAACCCCCTACAAACATGATAAACCTCTTGATTCCCATATTCAAAATCATCTTGACACATTAACCCTGTATGTGAAATAAATAGAAACAGAACCAGTTATCCAACGCAGATCCAATTTTGCGGCTTGTTAAGCAGCACCCCTGTGGAAGGCTCGGGGGTTCCACGTGCGTCCAGGTGAGGGGTGGCTGAGGCTAGGGTGGCCCTGGGGCAGGTGACGGCAGCGGGTCCGGGTGCAATAGCAATTTCTTCTGGTAAGCCTGACATTGGAAGGGACTCCTTTTCCCTCATCTCCCAACAAAGGCGGCACATGCCCTCCCTCAAGACCAGGGTCCGGGTGCTGTCCACAGGTCAAGTACAGGCTCTCTTACTTTCACCACTTTAAAACGGATCTACTAGGCTCAGCTCTCCATTGCATCAAAAAGAAAATAAAAGCCATGAACTTGCAGCCTCAGGGATCGGACAAGAGGGAAGAAAACAGGTGAGACTCTGTAATTACTGCCTTGGTGAAGTTTTGTTGAAATCAACCCAAGTGGCTCTCGGGCTCAGTTCCGGTCTATGCTCGGAGTGGCGAGGCTTCATTGTGGCCTCCGGAGCAGCATGCAGAGGGCAGTGCCTGGCGTGCCAATCCCGGACTGTGGTTCCATCTCCCTTTCGGGGACTCGTTTGTGGAGACCCACCCCAATGTCACCTTCACTTGGCAAGACCATTCTATCAGGGTTAACTGAAGGCAGATCCTTGATTAATTAGTCACTCCTGGTGAAGAATAAATCATTACAAGTTCAGTTTGCCTAATCCCCAAATCTTAAATCCAAAACACTCCCAAGCCCGAACCTTTCAGTGGGAAATTCTACAATTAGTCCAATCACAGGTGTCCTGCTCCCGGCTGTGTGTACAAGGTGTACATGAATGCAAATGAGTTCGGGGTTTAGACTTGGGTTCCTTCTCCACGATGTCTCATTATTATGTATGTTGAAGCACTCCACATCTGAAAAAAGGCCCACATTGGAACCACTCTTGGCCGCATGTGTTTTGGGTAAGGGACACTCAACCTGTGTCAGGAATGGGGTGAACAAGACTGCCAGGCCCTTTGCGCCAATGAAGTAGGTCTCCTTTCAGAACGTACCCATGGGTCTAGCTGGCTTTCTACCACCTGAGCCCTGGCCTCCATAAAGTGGCCAGCATAGCACCTAATATACAGGGACACTCCGTGAATACGTCCCAGTCAACTTACCAGTTATTTGTTGAGTACCAATGCTGCGCCAGACCCCATGTCTGGTGCTTTTTATGTTTCATTTTCCAGTAGGTGTTACGGGCTCATTTAAAAACAACAACAACAAAACATTTATTGTATTTGGCATGGTGGCAAAGAGAGACGTTCTATCTGGAGGTTCACTCCCCAGACGACGACAGCTGGGTCGTGCTCCAGCCGAGAGACTAGAGCTCCTGGGTCTCATGTGGTGGGTGCGGTCCAAGCGCTTGGGTCATGTTTCACGTTTTTCCCAGGCACATGAGCAGGGAGCTAGTTCAGAAGCAGGGCAGCTCGCTGGCAGCTTAGTTTACTGTACCACATACTGTTCTCTATTAGCCCACTTTCTAGTTGAGTTAACCGAGGCTCAGGCATTCAGTTTATTCAGACAATAAAATGTAGTTAGCAGGAGCTGGTGTTCTGGTCCAGTGGATAAAGTTGCTACTCAAGATGCTGGCATTCCACCGAAGCATTGCTTTGAGTCAAAAGACTGCTTCACTTCTGATCCAGCTTCCTGCTACTATTCCTGGGAAAGCAGTGGAAGATGGCCCAAGTGCTGGGCCTCTGACATCTACTTGGAAGATCTGATGGAATTCTAGGCTCCTGGTTTTGACCTGGCCAATCATTTTGGGAATCAAACAGTAGGTGGAAGATACATCTCTGCCCCCACCGCTCAACTCTGCTGTTCAAATAAATAATCTTTATATGTTAAAAAGAAAGGTAGCCAGGAGTGTGTGGGACAAAAATGTTGAACCATATTTCTGTATATTAAAGAAAGGAGTGCCCAACATGAAATAAAACAATAAACCCAGATGAAAGAGAATAAAAGGCTCTATTACATACCTCAGAATGCAGACACAAGGGTTAATTAGATGTTTGATTTTATTTATTTATTTTTGCAGAAGGCATTTAGGGATAATGTATTGAGTCCTCTGCATATTCTTCCTCCTCAAGCTTTCTCCATGTCCCAGAACACACTGGGACAAAGAATAAGTTGGGCTTACTCTGGGAAACCCAGCAAGGAGCCCGGGAGGCGATGTGGGCAGCCCTCGGCAGCCCTGGGAGCTGAGCTCCGGCTTCTGTGTTCTGCAGTAGCAGGGACAGCAGCCTATCAACCTGGATGTTGTGATTTCTCCATCACCCAAGTCAATCTACTTCGTTCATGAAACATTTTAATGATCTGTTTCCTTAGGTTAAGAGAGGGAGAGCATGAGGATGGCAAAAACAAAACTCAAAAAAAAAACCCAAGCAAAACAGGTGGGAAAAAAATGGCAAAGAAATACAACTGTGAATGCTTAACCAAAACATGGAATGGGCTGGGGAGGAGTATGATCTCGCTGTTGGCAGTAACAACGCCGGGCTCCTCTGACTGTGGAAGATGATCAGAAATCTTTGCCTGGTGACAGGTGGCTGCCTTCAGGGCCAGGTCTTCCCACAAGCAAGAGGGAAGGGCCCTGGTAGAGGACCCCTTGGTCCTGCCCGCGGGAATGCAGCCCACTTGCTGGCTCATCTGCACGGTCTGCTCTCCAGCCGGGGTTCCGAGAAGGCTGGCTGCAGACCAGGACTTGGGTGTGGTGCAGGATTGCTTCGGGAACTAAATCCTACTTTGAAGGCAGGAGCGCCCTTGGCTTTCCACTTCAAAAAGCGAAGAAGCGTTTTCATCTGATGCTGCTGCAGGCTTCCGAAGCACATGACTGCAGACACAGGAGGTTAAGCAGAGCCGCTCATAAAGCCTCGGCCTCGCCACCGGCCACTCCTGCACCCAGGCTTTACCTGCTCACACGCAAGCACGCTCTTAACGGCAGCCACGCTTATGAGTGTATATAGAACCTGGCTGGTCTGGGAGGTTGCCACGAATGACTTAATGAAACGTATCAGCCATCTAGCCTTTGAACGCCAGAGAAACTTCCGGAAGTATCAATCAGCCTGGAGTCTCCGGGTCCCAAACTTTGGTTCTAAGGATATGCCTTCAGCACCGCAGAACGAACAATGATCCTAACTTAAAAATGAACGGAATCTCAAGAAACACAGAAATTGTCTTGAATCTGATTTCTTTACACTAAGGAAAAGTCCTCTTTTATTTCGCATTTCCTTTTATCTTGTTCGGTCTTCAAAACTAGTATCAATACAATTGATCAGGAGAAAAAGGACTGACAAATCATTACAGAAAAAAGTCTCCAAAGAACCATTTGTTGATATTACTTTGTCATAAATAAGGAACTATTGCAACCTAGTTCTGTATTAGTATGCAACATGTACGAAAAACAAACAAACAAAAAACCCAACTAACCCCATCCTTAATTTTTGAAATTCAAAAAAATGCCAAGTATAACAGAAGCTGGGGGTGAAAGGCTTGTGGGGGGCTCTCCCGCAAACCCAGGTAAAGACTCCCAGATTTGTGACTTCTTTCCTGGCACACGTGGTATCTGCTGCTTGTGAAATCTGTGAGCTCACAGAGGCAGGAAGATGGAGACCTGACAGGCTGCGAACAACCCTTGGTGCTACTTCACCAGAAATGTGATTGGTTTCAAAAAAAAAAAGGGAGATTTAGAGAATGAAGACTGAGATAGGAGAAAACTGGAAAGAAAACATAGCTAGGCCCAGATTAGCCAGCAAGGAGGTCGCTTAGATAGACAAGCCGACCACCGCATACCCGTGGAGGGGAAATCATGTCCTTGACTACAAATGCAGATTATGTACACATTTATATTGTCTTCAGTTCTTCCACCGCACCTGACGAGTCCAACAGAGAGCCTCTGGACAGAGGCGGGAGGTCCTGTTTATTGGCTGGTCAGGTCGCTGGCCTTGGCCCGGTCGGGGGTCTCTGTGCAGGACTCAGCTGCGTGGTATATGAAGGGGTACAGCTTGACGTGTGGCCCAGGCGTCGAGCAGTTCCTGCACTCTTCATTGTAATAGCGGAGCAGCAGCTGGTACACTTCTCCTGGAGAGTGAGGCCAGGGCGAGGCCATATTACTGTTTGCAGGTGGGAAAAAGCTTCACTCTGAATCTTCCTAGCATAAGATTAGATTTGGCTTTTGAAAACACAGCCCGGATCTCAGATTATGCCTGGAGGGCTTCCTAACACAAGCCCAAAAGTCCTTAAAAAATGTGGTTTCAGGAACTACTGATAGGCTCATGACTACTGCCAGGTACTGACTTGGGGATCTCATGGCCACCTAACTTGACACTCAACTCCTGAGTGGCCACACTGGACAGGCACGCCCATCTGCTGACTCGACAGGGAGACCTCTCGGTCTTCCCCCTCTTTTTGCTTAAAACAGGCACTAACTCCAGCTTCTGGGGCCTGACTTTAGAAAGATGACATACTCAGGATCTCAGATGGAGCTGCCAGAGGCAGCAGTTGCAAATGCTGTGCTGGGAAGGTCTGTCCTCCCCCCTCCAAGTCGCTGTCCCCAGAGCTATCCATTCTGGGTTCAGCAAGTGCTCCTTTTGGATGCTGCGCTATCGATCTCCATAGCAAGTGTCAAGCCCAGCTGCTACTTACCAACAGTCAGCTTCCTCTCGGTAAGGAAAGTGTGCATGCTGTAAATGTCTCTCATCAATTCCGAGTCCCCAAAGGTGAAATAAACCACGTCTCGCTCGGCGGCAGCAGCTGCCAGGATCTGTATTAAGGCTGTGGTAAAGAGGAAAAAACCAGACACTTTCAGCATACCTCCCATCCTCATACCTTTGGCTGCTTCGACCAGCCAAGTCTCAGAAGGTGTGCAGAGATTTCATTACAAATTAAACACTATAAAGTCTAATGCATATACACATGGTGGCCACAAGCACACTGCCCCTGGTGACACGTATGTGTGTCCCTTGAGACAGCCTCAGCTGACAGCAAAGGTGCCACAGGTGCACAGGAAAGCCAGGTCCCACCACTGCCATAGTGGTCCTGGAATCCAGGTCATTGGGAAATGTGCTGTCTCCAGGTCATCTTTATCTGACACCTAAGACAACACATCAGATAGGGACCAGGATTATCTTCCCTGGAGTAAGGGACCAGGTGCATCTGAACCACTAGGTGCATTAAGGAATAGCACTTTCTCCCCACCCCACCCCACGCTCCCCCCCCCCCCTTAAAAATTATTTTCCCTTGCTAGGCTGCTGCTTCCTCGGGTGAGTGTTGAGAGTTGGGGCTAGGGTTAGGCTGGGTTAGGCTGCCGCATCCTCTGGCATACCTGAGAACCAAAATGGGTTTGGGCCAGCCAGGCTAGGTCACAGCACTGAGGCAAGTGTCAGCAGGACTGGAAGAGTCATGTCAACCTTGACTGCAGTATCCCCTGGGAGGTGCAAGATCAGGGGCTGGAGCAGGCCTGGTCGAGGATCTGTGGGCATTCCCTTGCTAGACTGTACCTATTGCTGGTGAGCGTGGGAACCAGGGCCCAGGGTGGGGCAGGCTGGAGAACATATCAGCACCTGTCAGTACACATGAGGGCTGGGTCTAGGGATGGGACAGGCTAGGCTGCAGTAGAGGTTGGCACGGGCAAAAACTGGGGCTGTGGGAGGACCTGGTGGGGGTTACTGGGGGTTGCCTTGACAAGGCTGTGGTACCCGATAATATATATGAGGGTTGTCTGTGGTGGGCCGGCAGGGCTGGGCTGCAGCACCTGTTGGTTCACATTAAGTACGAGACTGGAGGTGGAACTGATCAGGCAGCTGTATCTACTGATATGTGCACTGAGTGGTACAGGTGACAGACTGAACCTGACTCCACACTGGCTGGCACATACAATATGCAAGTCTGGGGTCACCCCAGACTTCTTGAGGGATTCCTGAATCAGAATGCTGGACTCAGATCCCAGCCACATAGAAAATCACAATGTGTGTGGTCCGACTTAGCAGTGTATGTATTGGGACTGGTCCTCCTCAGTTGCTGATGCCTGTGCAGTGGACAGTGTGCCCAGACTCACACAGGAGTTGTGATGGCCAGCTCTACTAGGCCAGCAGGGGAGTTGACACTGATTTTTACTGTCTCATCAGAGGATAGAAATCAGAACCGGTTGGACCACTCTCCTGTTCAAGCTTTGCAACATGTTCCTGCATCTGTGGATGCATTAACGTGGACTTTGTCAAACAACAGACCTTGAAAATATCTTCTTAAGCCTGGAGCTAAGAAACCAACAGCTTCTCAGTAACACCCTTGAAACATTTTTCCTCACATCTGGGTCTCTAAGGCATCATCAACTGACCCTCCCCCATCCTGGGTGCTAATGTAGTTTGACAGTTAAGGAGTGGCTCCCCTCCCCTCGCCTGCGGACAAGGAAAAAAAATTGTCCCATCCACCTCTCTCTATACCTGAATCATAAGCCCATATGGGTGTGCATACCTTTCAATTATATAAACAATATTAAAAGGAAAATAAAAAGTTACACAATAAATAAAAATGACTTCATTGAAAGAGATCTCTTATTGGCTGATTTCCTTCCTAAATGCCCATGACAGTCAGAGCTGAGCCAGAAGCCAGGAGTCTGTGAGTCAAACTGGTTCTTCCACTTGGGTGCTAGGGACCCAGTTACCTGAGCCATCACCTGTTGCCTCTAAGGGTGGAATCCAAACCCAGGCTTAGGACGTGGGGGAACCAAGTAGCATCTTAACAACATCAAACATCACCCCAAGATTCTTCTTCCTAGTCCAGTGTTTTTGGAGCTTGGGAATGGCCAGGGACCTAGAATGTGGAAATGTACCAGACTTTTCTCTTTTCCCAACTACTTCTCAAATACAGTGAAAAGCAAGAAGGAAAAAAAAAGAAAAAGGAAATGGTGTCTCCAAGACGGATGTTATCTAGTCATGGGACTTCCACACTGCTGCTGGGAACACTGCTCCATAACAGAATCCCCGTGAACAGACAAGGTGCATTTGAGGCTCAAGCCAATGCACTAATGCGATATTTCCACACACTGCTATTCATCTGCAACTGACATTTTGTGTTTGCTTGCTTGTTTGAACTATTTTCTTATGTGATTGGCGGTCTTCCGTGTCCTAGGCTTTCCTGGGAGGTCCTCACAATCTCCTAAGCCCCACATCAATCTCAAAGTGGGATCGTGTGTGTGCGCCCCTCCTGCGCTCTCTGCAGCAGGAGCCAGTGTCTCTGTAGCAACTCTGCTGGGCTGAGCTGATACGACAGACTCAGCATCTCCAGGAATCAGAGCTCACAACGTGCCAGGCCTGAAGCTGTTTTCCAAAACTCAAGGTCCTTTATAATCTTACTCTCAACACATAACTTATGGAACAAAACAGAACAGTCACATCAGATGTTCTTTTGCCAGCTGTGTATGTCTTACTTTCTAAAAGGGAAAATGGGTGTCAAAGCCAGAAGCCAGGAGTTTCTTCTTGGTCTCCAGGTGGGTGCAGGGTTCCAAAGACTTGGGCCATCCAAGAAGTAAAGTGTTTACAAATGAGATGCAGGCAAAACTGGTGGGAGCAAGGTTGAAGGAGCTCCCTTGCCCCCACACCAAACCAGTGTAAACAGGAAGCTCTGAGTCCATCTGATCACACAGAGATAAACAGAGGAGAGTAGGTCAGGCTGCAGGAAGCTTTAGAAATGGCAACCTTCTCTTTGCAACTCCCACGGTCAAGACTGGGTCAGGTAAGAATCACTGAGAGGGTCAGTCTGGGCAGAATGCTGTCCTACAAGTGCCTTCCAGCAGATGGCTTATCAGTTGACAGCAACTCCACAGCGGAGAAATGAGGTAACATTAGATGATGGCAAAGCAGGCCAGCACTATGTCAGACGGCCTTCAGGTGCTTCAGGACAGGACCACGAGCGTGGTGTCCTGAGAACGCACAGACTGCATCCGGAAGAAGCAGCCAACAAGGTCAAAGAACACGTATTCTCCCAGTGTGCCAATGTCTTACGTGAAAGGCTGTGCAAATGGCCTGCTTGCAACAGGGGCTGAAGGACAGGACACGTCAGCACAGCACCGGGCTCTGGATCCTGAGCCCGGCGGGACAAAGGCCGAGAAAGGGCTTCACCAGGTCATCGCGCACAGTGGGAAAGAGTTGATACCAATACAGATGACACTTATGAATTACAGAAAAGAATTTTCTTCTCCCCTAGGAAACACACACTGAAGTACTTAGGAAGAAGGGCAAACATTTGTAACTAATAGTTAAGAAAAAATAACTGTCTGTGTATACACAAAAATACATCTACATAAGTAAAGTTTCTTATTTTTTTGTAATTCTTAAGATTTTAAAAATAACATAGGAAAGAAAAATCATTTGAATTAAACTAGTAAAATTTGACATGGTTGAGTGTTTCTCTAATTTGAAGAATTTATGACATTACATGTGTGATTCTAAAATATATCAAAGTATGTCCTAATTTCTAAACTAGTATTTATTAGGTATCTACAACACGGGAGGTGCTACGACTAGGTCTCATTAATTTCAAGATTGTTGAAAGTAATTAATGTTAAAATAGAGATAAATTTTAATTAAAATTGCTCAACCAATTTATGCTCACGTTAAAGCTTCAGTACCCGCAATTTTAAAAGGTTCCTCATTAACCGAAACTATGTATAAAAATGGAAACTAATGAATTGTCACCTTCCTCTTCTCAGAGGCATCACTTCTTCCCTTTCAGCGAAGATGGAAATTTCACTTTAAAAAAAGTGAAACCTACTGAAACGAAGAGAGATCCAAAGAAAGCGGCTTTTAAATTCTATCTGCCTTGGGTTATTGGTCTCTGGGAAAATACATTTTAATAAAAACACACAGGATTGACTTCCTTACAGGATTCATTCATTTTTCAAATGTTCCACAGGCCATTTTATCACTGCGGACAGGCAATGAGAGCCAACCTGGCAGAACCACTCGCAAAGACGTTGCACAAGAGGACAGAAAGCCAGCTTGCAGGGCGCTCTTGACTCCGTACCCCTTTGTGTTTGCCTGCCGACTGGCCAGGGCCAGCCGACAGAAGGCCCGCCTGCAGTCCTCATGCTCTATGAATTGAGCCAGTCAAGAATTCTCTCGGTCCCGTCTTCTTTTGCAGCTGTACAATGAAGGCGCTGAACACATAAGGATCTTTTCAAACTTTAGAACCCCCAAATCACTGTCACCACCTCTCAGTAGCAGATGTAAGACTATTAAGCAAACACACAGCGAGACAAACTGCTGTCGACCTTGTGTAAGCCAGTAATCGCTGGCGAATGCCCTCTGACACAGCACTGCTCTTAGAGCTCCTGCCTAGGACACGCTCAAGAACTGCAAATCCAGAGGATTCTGTCTCGCGCTACCCCAAAAGTCAGAGAATAAATCACAAACCTAATAGGATGTGTGGACTGCTTCCAAGTATGATATAAAAGCATCAAATTCTAACTTCAAGCACAACTAGATGCCAAAGTAATCACTTAAATTGACCTGCAGGGAGCTTGATTTTAATTTTCTTTTTGGCATCAATGTTAAGCTATGGAGCAAATAGGTATGGACATTTAAAAAAAAAAAAAAAAGAATTCATGGTGTCCTGTTGCGACAAATGAACCCAACAGAAAGTGGGTCAGATGACAGATAGTCCTCCCACAGGGTGGTCTGAGGCCCCCACAGCATGAAATATTGGTAATCACTGCTAACATGGAGCTCTCCCAGCCTCCCGGGAGGGCTGTTTGCATCTCAATAGCCCAGCAAAGGATTCCAATCCTAAACTCCTAGGCCTAGTTTCACTGAATACCTACTATTTAACACCACGGTAAAATTGAAAAATAATAATTTGAGCCGCTTCAAGGCAGGGACAGCTTGATAAGAAATAAGGAGAGTTCCCATTCATTCACAGTGCTCTCCAAGGGCCAGCACTGTGGAGGAGCATGTTAAGCTGCTGTTTGCATCTGTGGCATCCCATATGGGGGCCAGTTCAAGTCCTGCCTGATCCATTTCTGGTCCAGCTCCCTACTACGAGCAGTGTTTCTGGGAGGGCAGTGGAAGATGGTCCACTTTGGGTCCCTGCCACCCATGAGGGAGACTGGATGCAGTTCCCAGTTGCTGGCTTTGGCTGGGCCCAGCACTGGCTGGTGCTGCCGTCAAAGGAGTTAACCAGCGGACAGAATACATCTCTGTAACTATGCCTTTTAAAAAATAATTTTTTTTGGAAGCAATTTCCCGTGAGATCCTACTGGGGAGCTCAGAAAAAGGGACTAGGCCAAAAGCCCCTCTGGCTTCCCACAGTCCTTTCTTCCCTGATTCCGTCTGTACCCTTGGTCATTGGGTACCTAGGGCTAAAAGCTGTTAATAAGTGTCTGAAGAATAAATTAATACATGAAAAATACTTATTAGCTGCCTTAGCAATGCACATATAAATTTCTTCAAAATTAAATCAGTATAAACTGCAAAACTCTGGAATAATTAGGCAAGAAGCACATTAAAGAATACTTAACTCTATTTCTGGTAAGAGGAAATGCAAGTGTAGGGACTCTCAAATACGCATGTTTCCCTTGTCTGAACCTTTTTTAAAAAATTGTCACAATGGGCCAGGCACAGTAGCTTAGTGGCTAAAGTCCTTGCCTTGCATGTGCCCGGATCCCGTGTGGGCGCCAGTTCATGTCCTGACAACTCTATTTCCCATCTGGCTCCCTGCTTGTGGCCTGGTAGGGCGGTAGAAGACAGCACAAAGCCTTGGGACCCTACACCCATTTGGGAGACCCAGGTGGCGGGGGCATGGGGAGGGGCTTCCTGGCTCCTGGCTTCAGATTGGCTCAGCTCTGACTGTTGTAGCCACTTGTGGAATGAACCAGCGGATGGAATATCTTTCTCTCTGTCTCTCCTTCTCTTTGTGGAGCTCATTTTCCAATAAAAATAAATCTTTAAAAAAAAACCCTCCAAAAAATCTTGTTACAAAATCAATATATGCACATCATAGAAAAACACAGGTTAAAAAGAAAGTAAACAAGGTGAATATCACCCACTTAGCGACAACCATTATCTACACAGAAACAGAAAACCTCAAATTTATTTGTTTAACACTTCATAAATGCAATTTACCTTTTATTTAAAACAAGGTATTTATATATCAGAGCTGGCATGATAGTTTAACTGGCTAATCCTCTACCTTGTAGCACCAACATTCTATATGGACGCTGGTTTGTGTCCTGGCTGTTCCACTTCCCATCCAACTCCCAGCTTGTGGCCTGGGAAAGCAGTAGAAGACGGCCCAAATCCTTGGGACCCTGCACCCATGTGGGAGACCCGGAGGAGGCTCGAAGCTCCTGGCTTCGGATTGGCTTAGCTCCAGCTACTGTGAACACTTGGAGAATGAACCAGCAGATGTAAGATCTTTCTATCTCCTCTCTGTAAATCTGCCTTTATAAACATATCTTTAAAAATAGTTTAAAAAATATACTTATTTATTTGAAAGGCAGTGTGTATGTCTGAGAGAGAGAAAAAGAGAAAGATCTTTCATTTTGGGGCCTAGCGTGGTAGCTTAGTGGCTAAAATCCTCGCCTTGCATGTGCTGGAATCCCATATGAGTGCTGGTTCTAATTCTGGCAGACCTGCTTCCCATCCAGCACCCTGCTTGATCCCTAGGAAAGCAGTCGAGGACAGCCCAAAGCCTTGGGACTCTATACCTGCGTGGGAGACCTGGAAGTGGCTCCTGGCTTCAGATCCGCTCAGCTTTGGCTGTTGCGGTCACTTGGGGAGTGAACTATCAGACGGAAGATCTTTCTCTGTCTCCCCTCCTCTCTGTATATCTGACTTTGCAATGAAAATAAATAAATCTTTAAAAAAAAAACCCTTCCATTTATTGTTTCACCCCCAAATGGCTGCAATCAGAATCCAGGAATTCCATCCTTGTGCCCCACATGGGTGTCACAGGCTCACATAGGTGAGCGATCATCCACTGCTTTCCCAGGGACCTTAACGGGTAGCTGGCTTCAAACTGCAGCAGCTAGGACTCAAATCAGCACTCTGACATGGGATGCCAGTGTTGCAGGCAGCAACTTGTTGGTGCCATAATGCCAGCCCTGTAATTTAACTCTTACAACTCACATGGCATATCTGTATTTTCCTTTGATTTGACAATACACCAAAAATGTCTTTCCACGTCAGCAGATGAATTGCCATCATTGCTCTTAGATTGTGGCTGCATAATATTTCAGTGGGCAGATGAACTAACGCTTTTCAAACACTGGTTTCAGTAAACAATCACCCTAGAAAGACATTGTGATTCCTTCTAATTTCCTAATGATTATTCAAGTAAATTAAGGAGGAGTTAACACGGTTATTCCACAGCTGAACTCTCAGTAACAGAAAATGAACCACACAATGGAGATCTCCGGATTCTGTACTTGCTGGTCACTGCAGCACAGCCAGCCACAGTCCGAGAGAAAGGCAAAGAAATGAACACATTTCCAAAGCCCCCTGGACTGTCCAGCGCAATGGCCGCGGTTCATGGCAGACCTGGGCTCTCGACTGATGACATGAGTCTGGGCATTCATTTTACTTCAGAGAAAAACAACAGCAACAAAATGTCTGTCATAAGATCAATAAGCCCAGAAGGAGAAATAGCTTTCCTCAAGCAAATTCAGAATGAGGAAGAATTTCACAAAGTAAAAACGGAAATTCTGTCTTTGTAAGCTTTAAAAACATGGGAAAAAAATGTGGCTGAAGGTGTCTGGAATGGGAGAACAGAGATGATTTTTCTAAGTACAGCCCAAATATTTGAACACATCAACTCAGAGCATCAAAAGCCCAATAGGTTGAAATAAATGAAAAGAACTGAGAAAAATGGCTATAATGCATGACAGTTGTTAATGTTTCTTAATATACAGTTATAATAATAACTAAGAAAAACGTAAATCCCAAAGAGATAAATGGGTCGAGGGCATGGAAAAGCAATTCACAAAGTAAACCAAAAACATCAGTAAGCACATGAAGACTGTTGAACCTCAGGTCTACCTCTGGGAAGGCACTGGCACTTGCCTGCATCCCTTGTTAGAGTACCTGGGATTGAGTCCCTCCTCCTGGCTCAAGTGTCGGGGCCTTGTCACCCACACGGAAGAGCAAGGCTGAGTTCCTGGTTCCTGCTCTAGCCCGGACTCAGTCACTGCGTCCATTTGGGGAGCGAGTCAGCCAGATGGGGACTTGCTCGCTTTCTCTATTATAAAATGTATTACTTAATATGCTAATAGTAGATTTCCTGGTGTTGAAAAGTATCCATGAGATTACAGGCTTTTTAAAAGGAAGTTGGAAAATGCATATGAGCTCTTGAATATCAAACATTTTGTTACACAGAGCTGTGTGAAAGGACAGCTCCCAAAAGGTTCGTGGTGAATTAATTCTGCTAATACTATAATTCATGGCATTTTTCTGAACTTAAAAAAATGTCATTTTAATAGAAATAACAACAAAAAGCATGTTATTATTGGCAGAGTGGTTACAATGATGACCGTCGTGATTGTTCTATTCCCAAAGAGATGGAGTTTAGATCTAGTTTGGTCTAGCAGGGCCAGCTGACTGCTTTGTGTTGGCTTTTATCGTTACCTTGAGAACTGGGATACAGCTAACAGAGTCTGTGTAGCGTCTGTCCTGGGTTTCTAGCCAGACCTTCAAAAGCCCTTTGCTATTTTGCTATCCCACAAGGTCATTCCGAGGGCCAGGCCTCCAAGCTCCAGTGAGGAGGAGGAGCGAAGCTAGTCCAATTCCACGGCCAATGACCTAATGAGGCCCCGACAAAATTTCTGAACCCCAATGATCAGCACGGCTTCCTGGTGGCCACAAGGACGTGTCAGGTGAGGGAGGTGCCCTGACTGGGGAGGGCACTAAAGCTTTGCATGTCTCTGCAGGTCTCACCCAGACAGTATCGTGTATAATAAAATGACAAGGGGAAGGAGTTACTTCTGAGTGCTCTGGGTCACTCTAGGGAATTATCAAGCCTTAGGGGAGTTCTGGCAATTTCCTGGATGGTAGCCAGCTGGTCAGAAGTGGGGACAGCAACTGTCCCTACTGAGAGGGCTCTGAGCCACCTCCAGAGAGCTAGTGACTGAGCACACTGCGTGGTGTGGGGCCTGCTTTCAGGAAATGCAGCAGAAATCATCCTGATGACAACAGTACAATATTACTTTCAGTAATATATGCTTCTGAAAGTAACAAAGCAAAACAAAAACACAAAAGTTACAGTCTGATAAAAGCCAATAGCTCGTTGACTGGGTTTTGTGATTTTTCTACCACAAGCAATAAAATACAAGAAATATTTATCCTTCCTGGGGACCCAAATCTGGGCCACTGACACCGCCACCCCAAGCTAAAGTCCCATGGTGCCGGGTACCCCTGTGACAGCACTTGCTACTATGGTGCCATGCTGCAACTGCGACGCTTATCCATAGGCTGTTCCACAAAGTCCAAAGCAGGGGGCACATTTTGTTTTTAATGTTTGCATTCAGAACATACCACACTGTTTAGAACATTGTTCAGTGTTTGGTAGGTGACTGAATGAGACACATTGACCTGTGTGCAAAAATCACTCCAGCAGTGAAAGGTGAGTGAGTGGATGTTTTTAGTTTGAAACTTCAGTCAACTTGGTCACTTCCCTCTGCAGATCTCTTTATATTCAACCAACCAGTGTGTCTGATAGCTCAAATAGACAAGCAACCTTAGAGGAGATAGTCAAGTGAAACTAAGTACTCCTTTCACCACAGTTTGAAAAAAAGAAGAGTGGCAAATGGTGTTTTCTTTTTTTTTTCCATTTGCTTGGTGGTCTCGTACCAAGACAGAACCCTGGAAACCCGGTCTGAAGGACGGACTGATTTTCCCCTGGTCCGAGTGCGCTCATCCTTCTTGGGTTTACGCACCTTTCAATCGAGCATCACCCCCAAAGGCACCACAGCCCCAGTTTCCCGTGGCCACTGCAGCAAGATTCTCGGAAGCGACGCCAGGACGCAGAAATCCACAGTAGGCCTGCAGGAGGAAAGCAGCAACAGAGCACATGAATGAGCGGACGCCACGGGGGCTCCTGCCTGACGGCCTGGGGTCAGCTTCCACTGGCACTCTGCTTTCAAAGCACAGGGAAAAACAAAGCAGGGGAAAAGCCTGGGATTCCATAAGGAGGACAGTTAGACACAGTTAGATTCTAATATTTATTTGTTTTGACGCCGGGCAAGTCAAATCCCTTAAGCCAGTGCAAGTCTTGGTTTCCTTACTGGATTCGAGCAAACAGAAATAAAAAACACCAGAGGTATTCCAAGACTTGATGAGTCCTAATGGTAAAGTTATCAGGGACTGAAACTGCCAGAGAAGACACTAGGCAGGACTTTGCTTTGTAGGGACTTGGCTAACATGTTACTATCACACTTCCCCAGCGCCCTCTGAGGTGAGAGGTCTATATCAGAAACAGTGATTAACTTTTCAACTTCTGGTCTTTTACGTGCTTAGCAGAGAAAGCTATTGTCCATAAAAGGGATTCCTGCACTTTTTTTTTTTAATAAAATATTTGCTTATTATTTTGAAAGAGTTACAATAAGGAGGGAAAAGAAGAGAGAGAAAGAGAGAGATGTCCCATCCGCTGGTTCACTCCTCAGATGGCTCCAATGGCCAGTGCTGCATTAGGCAGAGGCCAAGAGCTTCGTTTGGGTCTCCCACAAGGGTGGCAGGGGCCCCAGCACTTGTGTGATTCCTCATGGCTTTCTCAGGGTAGCAGCAGGGAACTGGACAGCAGGCAGAGCAGCCAAGACACAAACTGGGGTCTATATGGGATGCTGGCATCATAGGTGATGGCTACACTACCATGCCACAACACTGACCCTGGGATTCCTGCATTCGAAGATCCCATAATGATCTTTCAGATTCCTTTTAGTCCTAAAATTCTTGCTTCCTAGCTTTGTTATTTTAAGCTTAAACACATATAAGAACAAAAATGTGCCAGAAACCCGAGGAACATACAATCTACCCTGACGATGTTGGTTAAGTTTTAATTAAACAAAAGATTCATTTTACACACAAGAAGGCTAGGCTAAGGTTTAGGTTCCAGAGTTTCTGATTTCCATTTTGTTGTTGTTGTTGTTGTTGTTGTCAGCCTAGTGGGTCTTTCTGTCTCCTAAAGCTTTTTAGTTTTCTGAGTCTATCAGACTATATTAAGAGGTTTAATAAAAAAAGCAAAGCAATGCTCCCCTAGCTTCTCTCAAATACCAAGCAAAGGCTAAAATATAGCCTATGTACAACAGTAAATACAATTAAAAGAATGATCTGTGACAAATATTCCCAGAGAAAAGCCAAGGATGAAGAAAGATGCTTCTATGAAACCCACACATAGAAATACAGTAAATTGTTCTCTGAAGCTTCCACAAAGGCATAAAAATTTATTTTATACACTGTCTGGATGGATTAACAAGGCTGTTCCTTCCACCCCCTCCTAGGCCGTAAATCTGACAGATATTAATTACAAGCTGCTGCCGGACCATTATTCAATACTGTGGTACCGACACAGAACTCCCCAGATCACCTGCATAATCAGATGCATGGAGCTTCAGAAAATCTCTCTCAGGCCAAGAGTATTAGAGTGCCAGGGAGCTCCTTTTTCTTTCTTTCTTTCTTTTTTAAAGAGTTTGGGTCTTAAATGAGCAAGGGGAGAACAAAGCCTGTCTGAAGAAACCTACTTTGCCTCTTGGTTTGTCCTCGATGCTTGCCAGCACGACTGGACCACAGCAGTGCCTGTTTGATGCTGTCAGAAGGGTGCTGGTGTCTCCCTCACAGCTACCTCTAAATAACAGGGCTGGGTGGATGTGAAGCAGCAAACACGGTCTACTGAAACCAAGGCCTAACAATGGAGAATTCAACATCTAAACTGAGGCAAAAATCTAAGATATAATTATGAACTCATTTTCTTAAATACTGACTGCAACAAAGAGAAATAAACCATGACACTAATCTGCATTTGGTGATTTGAACGGGTAATAGCAAAGGAAAAGTTTGGTGGGGAAGGAGCTGGGGTAATGTTTCTGGTGCTGTGGCCTAGCTCACCAGCTGAGCTGCCAGCTTCCTGCACTGGCATGCCAGTTTGCGCCCTGGATACTCCTGCTTTTGAGCCAGCTTATCGCTGCTGCATTGGGAAGGAAGCAGAGAAATTTCCAAGTCCTTGGGTTGCTGCCATCCAAGTGGGAGAACAGGATAGAGTTCTGGGCTCCTGGCTTCTACCTGGGCCCAGCCTGGCTGTTGTGGCCATCCGGAGAGTGGAGCAGTGGATAGAATCTCTCTCTCTGTCTCTCCCTCTCTGTAGCTTTGATTTTTAAGTAAATTGTAATATAAACAAATAGATAAATAAAATAGGGGTAGATATTACGGTGACAGTGTCTGTGATAGCAGCATCACACAGGGAGCTGTTTTGTGTCCTAGCTGCTCCAAGTCCAACCTAACTCCCTGTTAATGGCCTGGGAACGTGGCAGCTGATAGCCCAAGAGCCTGGGCACCCAGCCAGCCATGTTGGGGATCCAGAAGAAGCTCCTGGCTCCTGGCTTCAGCCTGGCCTCCCACTGGCCTTTGTGGTCAGCTGTGGAGTGAACCAGTGGATGACAGTTCTCTCCCAATTTTTAAACAACTCTTTCAAAATAAATAAATAAATCTTCATAAAAAGAAAATTAGAGGTAGAAATTAAATGACACAAACTTACATAATGATTAAGAAATAACTGGTCATAATGACAAAATACAACGTCATTCTACTAAAACCAAGCACTTTGTTTACTTTTTCTGTTTTAAAGATTAAAAAGATGATTAGAAAGGCAAAGCAATGAACAGAGAGAGAGAGACATGAATACAGAAAAATCTTCCATCCACTGGTTCACTCCTTGAACGGCCACAACAGCCAGGATCGGCGCAGGCTGACGCTGGGCGCCTGGAAAGCCATCTGGGTCTCCCGAACGGGGGTGAGTTCTTGGACTATCTTCCACTGCCTTCCCAGGGGCACTAGCACCAGAGTTGCCAAGGCCTCACTCCACAAGGAGAGGCGCTGGTGTTTCCAAGAGCTTCCTGCTGGCAAATGCCATTCTTTTGGCCCAGGCAAGAGCCGGAGTACCCGAGGAGATGGAACAGGGTGACAACAGTGGAAGAAACCAGCTTGAACTTGGGCCCATCCTGACCTGGGTTTCAGTCATGACGAAGTGATGGCTTTTACCAAAAAATTAAAAAAGAAACATTCATGCCTCAGGATAATAAGGAGAAAATACCAATGACTTCCCCAATTCATGTCAGAACCTGATGAAAAGGGAAGATAAAAGTAACTTTGGAGTCAAGTGCTAAAGAAGCAAGAGGAAAAGACTAGAATCTAGAGTTAAAAACTAGAAACTGGGGTATGTGCCACGGTATAGATGAAACTGCCATCTGCAGTGCTGACTCCATTTGGATGCTGCTTCACTTCTGTCTCAGCTCCCTGCTAATGTGAAAAGCAGCTGAGGATGGCCCAAGTGTGTGCATCCCTGCCACCCAGGTGGGAGACCTGGGAGAATCTCCTGGATAGGCCCAGCTCTGGTCATGGTAGCCATCTGGGAAGTGAACCAATGGATGGAAGACTTTTCTCTCTTTGTAACTCTGCTTTTCAAATAAAATAATCTTAAACCAAAATCAATCAATCAATCAAACAAAAAAACAAAACAAAAACTAAGAGATCAGCCAGAAAGTGGTGAAAATACAAATGTGGAATAGAAACAAAGCAGAAAGAGACCAAAGGCGACAGGTTTAACAGTCTAGAGGCTCTGAACTGCACCCAGGACAGAGATGATAATCAGGACACGGTCTGGCACATGTTCACTTGGGGGAGAAATTCTGGCTTCAGCATCCATTTTAGCACGCCCAAAGCAGACAGCTAATGTCCTTCACTATGTTGTAAATACATTAATTACCCTGCTTGCTGGATTCATAATTTTAGAGACTACTGTTCATGAGGTCAATCTATCACATATTAATTAAAGTTAACATAGTTGATTTGATACTGATTTCCTGAGTTTTTTCCCCCCTAGCATGATGTAAAACATAAAGATCCTTAATCTTGGGGCTGGGTGCGCAAATGGGACCCTCAACTCCACCGGCCACTTCTAGCAGGTGGTGGAAGGGACACAGCCCAGCCTGGCTGCTTAAAGGCAGCAGGAGCCAGCTTGGCTTGGGCTGGGGCAGACTATGCTGGGAAAGGGTCTAGCCCCCACTGGCATGCGAAGGATCTGAGTCTGGGAGTGGGCTGAGTGAGGGAACGTGGGAAACTTCCCTAGTGGGTCATAGCTATTGCTGTTGAGTATGTGGTCTAGGCCTGTAGCTACCTGGGCAAAGTAGCTCCAACTGTTGGCAAATGTGTGGGTTGGTTTTGGAAGGGGGTGGACCTGGCAGGGCTGAGCAAACCTTAGCTTACCAGCAAGTGCAAAAACTAGGCTGGAGCACAGGTCATGCCAGGCTAGGCTGTCACACCTACTAGTTTGCCTGAGTCAGAGATGAGAGCAGACTGAACAGGGCCAGGATCCAACACCTGCCAGCCAGAACTGGGATTGGGGGCAGGCTGGATCAGGCCAGGTTCCAGCATCCAAAGGCAAAGGCCAAGACAGAGGAGGGACTATGCCAAGCTGGATCACAGCAACCACTGGCACACGTAAGATCTATGGCTGGGAACAGGTCGACGACGCCCTGGTTGGGCCGTGGTTTCCACTGGTGAGTGTGAGGGCTGGAATCAGAGCTGCTATCTGGTCAGGACATGGCTGCAGTGTCACTCGGCACAAGTGTGGACTGGATTTGGGATGCGCCAGACTGGGCTAAACTCTAGCACTCACTGGTACTCGTAAGAACCAGGCTAGGTGTACAACGGGCTGGCTGGGCTAGGTCTCTGTCCCTGCTGAGCCATGTGTGAACTGTCTCTGGGTGTGGACCAGGCTTGGCTGAGCTGTAACAGCTAATAGTAAAAACCGGACATGGTAAAGGTCAGTCAGAAAATGTCATTGTTCCTGCTAGGAACAGGAAGTGGACTAAGTAGGGCTGGCCTATGGACCTACTGATGGGTGCAAGACCTTGGCTGGTTAGACTGGGCTAGGCTGTAGCCCTCACCAGCATGAGCTGGAAATGGGGGTAGGCCAGGCCCAACTAGGCCACTGACAAATGCTGAGGTGAGGCGGACCATACCAGATTGGGCTGAAACACCTAACCTGCACACGTGAGACTTAGGGGAGTGTAGGCGAACCTGATTGTTGGGGGAGGCTGCAACACCTATTGGCCTGAATGTGAGTTGGATTAGGGGAAAGCCAGGCTGGGTTGATAGTTTTTACTGGTGCATACACAAGCCAGAGTGGGTGTGGGAGGGTTGGGCTTTGCTTCAGCATTAGCTGGCAGAGGCTGCCATGAGGAGCAAATTCTGTCAAGTTAAACTGCAGAACCTCCTGGAGAGTGCAAGGTCCAGGAGTAGGCCCATTAGGGAAACAGTGGGCACCTCCCTCTTGGGTTGGCACTCTGACCTGCGAGCATGAGAACCCGGAGTGGGGCAGGCATGACTAGAAACAGAGTAGCACCTGCTGGCAGGTGTGTGGGCTGGATAGTGAGACTGGTTGGTCTGAACTGGGCTTCAGTACCTATTGACATGTATGAGAGTTGAACAGGATGTGGGACAGACTGGACCGGTCTGCTGTACATACTGGCAAGCATGGGAACCAGTGCAAGGGGTGGGCCAAGTGGGACTTATTGTGGGTCACTCTGATTGGGCTGCAGTTCCCACTGGTTTGTGTGAGGGCTGAGTGTATCGTGGACAGGATTGGGCTGGGTTCCAACACTCACTGATTTGTGTAGAAGACACAACAATTGCACGTGTATAAGCCGACTGGGGTGACGGAAGGGGCCAAACAATGTATTGGCAAGCACACACAAAAATCAGTTCTGGGATCACTTCAGACGAAGTTTCTTTGGGGTCCCCCCAACTGAACTGCTGGACTCAGAACTCCAACCACGGAGAGAATTGCAGGTTCCATGGTCTGACCATAGAGTGCATGTGTCAGAGCTGGGCCTCCTCAGTGGCTCAGCTGGAGCAGTAGACATCACTTCCAGGTCACATGCAGGATTATGGCAGTATATTGGAGCCTGCAGAGGACATCTGGTACCATACCAGAGGATGAAGGACAGCACTCATTGATCAACTACCCCAGCAGTGAATATCTGGGCAAATGGAGACTCTAAGTGGATTCTGGAGAGATTTCATTGGGCTTGGAGTGATGAAATAAGCAACAATTCAGAACTTTTGAATGATCAAAACCTCTTGAGCAGGACCCTCAGAACATGCCCCACAACGGGGACCCTGGGATGGCATTGGGTGGCTGATTCTCCATTCCATAGAATGGAGGTGTTAGGAGGCTGGGCGTGGCTTCTTCCCTTCCCCCAGATATAGGAAGGAAAAAATAAAATGTGGAAACAATGGTCTTATCCATTTTCCCACAGCCCATGACCCTTTATCACCCTCATCAACTATATCAACTATAAAAATCATCAAAAATAAAAACAATTTTCTAAAAAAAAAACCCCTAATCTTTCATAAGAGAACAAAATAATATAATCAAAGAATCATAATACCCTTGGACTTAGAAAGTAATAACATTTCTATATATTTCCTGAAAAGAAACAGCAACTATAAAAAGGTACAGATTCTTCTGTTATATATAACAGAGAAAAACTTGGGATTATCTAACTGTTCAAAAATAGGACAGTATGCCAGTCTACTTGAGGGCTGGGGATGGGCTAGTCTAGGCTAGGTTGTAGAACCTGCTGGTGAACACCAAAACTGGGGGCAGGCCATCTTAGACTAGGCCACAGCATCTGCTGCCACACGCAAGACTTGGGTTTGGGAGCAGGACTGGAAGGGGAACTTTGGAGGCTCTCTTGCTGGGCTATTGCTTTCATTGGTGAGTGAGAGAGCTGGGACTGAGGGCAGGCCAGGCTCAGCTAGGCTGCTATACATACTGGCAAGTGCTGAGATGGGTGTGAACCACGTAGGGCTGGACTGCAGTACCCCCAGCAGGTGAAAGGCCTGGGGTTGAGAGCTGGCCTGCAAGGGGAACTATGGGTACTTCACTGCTGACCTGAAGCTTCTGCTGGTGAGCCAGGATAGGGAAGGGCCAGGCTGGTCAAGGCAGTAGCACCCACTGATATACATGTGGGGTTGAGCTGAGCTAAGCTGCAGCACCAGTGGTATGCATGAGAGCAGGATGGGATGTGGGCTGGTCCAGGCTAGGTTACAGCACATGCAGGCACACACAAAACCAGGGCTGGGAGTTGGCCTGGTGCGTTATTAAATGTTGACTCAACTAGGCTATGTTACCTACTGGTGTGTGTGTGAAGACTGAGCCTCCTTAGTAATAACACCTGCATCCAAGGTGGCTACATCCACTGGCTCACTCCCTAACCCTACGACAGTGAAGGGTAGGCTGAGCCAAGGTCAGGAGTCCAGGGCACAATCTGGGTCTCCTACTCGAGTTGTGAGGGCTCAGGGAGCTCAGTCATCACTCACCGCCTTCTAGAGCGTGCGATGACAGGAGGCTGGGATGAAAAGCAGACTCCAACCAGTGCACTTCAGTATAGGATTAAGGTGTCCCCACTTAATCCTACACTGTCCAAACATCTGCCCTAGCAATGGTACGTTCTGACTTCATGTTCGTGAGAAGTGATGCGTACTTCCAGAAGATCATAAATGAATGAATGGGTACTGAACTTAAAAAAAGTACTGAGTGGTGGACAATAATAAAAATATCAACACACAATTTGATAAGAGAAAAAAGTCAGCCACAACAATTCACTTTGTCTAATATCTGTTCCAGAAAGCTCCACAAACCACATCCATCACTTAGCTTGGCCTAAACAAGGCGAACGTGGTGAAACAAAGCTTCCCACAGGTGACCTCTTCCTCCCTTTCAGAGAGCTATTTGCCACCTTTACAAGTCAGAGCCATAAATCTCCCCAAAAAGGTAATTCTCTAGCATGTTTCCCAGCTGATCTCGCACGGGATAAAACACGGGCCTCACAGTGTCAGCTCAAGTGACACAGATTTATTTACGTTTATTGGAAAGGAAGGATTTACACAGAGAAGGAGACAGAGACAGAAAGATCTTCTCTCCATCGATTTACTCCCCAAGTGGCCACAATGGGCACAGGTGGGCCGATCCGAAGCCAGGGTCCAGGGGCTTCCTCAGGGTCTCCCACGTGGGTAGAGTCCCAAGACCTCGGGCCGTCCTCTACTGCTTTCCAGGGCCACAAGCAGGGAGGTGGATGGGAAGTAAAGCAGTCAGGACATGAACTGGCACCCATACAGGATCCTGGCATATGCAAGGCGAGGATTTAGCACTAGGCTACCGTGCCGGGCCCAGATCCCTTCCTTTTAAAACCACCCTGTGCTCGGGACACCATGAGGATCCAGTAACAGCGACAGAGCCTGGCTGGAGCAACCTCATCCAGAGGTAACAGCACTCTGAGGGATTGCTTTTTTATTAAGATATGGTGAGTAGGGCCCGGAGTGATAGCGTAGTGGATAGGGTCCTCGCTTTGCATGCACCGGGATTCCATGTGGTCACCTGCTCTGGTCTTGACGGTCCCTGCTTCCCATCCAGCTTCCTGCTTGTGGCCTAAGAAAGCAGTTGAGGATGGCCCAAGGCCTTGGGACCCTGCACCTGCGGGAGAGACCTGGAAAACGTTCCTGGCTCTTGGCTTCGGATCAGCACAGCACCGGCCATTGCGCTCACTTGGGGAGTGAATCATCAGACAAAAGATATTCCTTTCTGTCTCTCCTCCTCTCTGTATATTTGCCTTTCCAATAAAAATAAATAAGTCTTAAAAAAAAAAAAAAGATACGGCGAATAACCACTGCAGGTAGCAGGCATGCACTAGATTCCTTCGGCAAAAACTAATTGTTGCTTCATTGAGGAAATGTTAGTTTTTCTATTCCTCCCTACTGTCTTATTGGCAGGTAAAAACAGAAAATCTCTGAACTAGTCCAAGCCTCTCTCAGGCGATCTGACACAGTCTCTGCTCCAGACCTCACATAACAGAGTATAAAACAGCAGATTCAGTATTGTCTCCACATACGTGCCCTGTGTGGTGTAAGCCAGGGCAATCTGGGGTCAAGCTGCGGCGTGCTCACTGCACATCTGTGTGAACCAAGGAGTCCCTGAACTTCCCAAGGCTCTGGCCATCACAGATGTGGCGAAGATAAGAAAAGTTATCTTTCCTTGAACGGTTAGAATTAAATCAGAAAGTACATTTAAAGTGCCTGGCATACAGTAAGCAGTCAGGAGCTTCATCCAGGTCACCCCCAATGGGCCCCTGGGCCATCTTCCACTGCTTTTCTCAGGCCATCAGCAAGGTGCCTGATTGGAAGCAGAGTGGCCAGGACACAAACTGGCGACCATATGGGATGCTGAATCATTTAACAAATTATTTTTGAGATACTCATTAGGCTGGCAGTGTGCCCAGCATTCACTGACCTAAAAGCAATAAAGCTCTTCCTGTTGCCAAGTTGTTTACAGATGTATTCTTTTTGTATAAAGCTCATCTCATAAGCTAGATTTTAGAAGTAAATTTTCAATGTTGGCTGTACTTACAACTAACTTGAATCATTTGTATCTTTAAAATATATGAAGGCAGGTAAACTGGAGGTTAGTGATAAAACAGGTAATGCAGAAGCATCAACTGGCTATTGAGAATTTTTAAGACGTACTTATGTCCCAAGAGTGCCACAAGAACAAGATGCAGGTGGGAATACAGTTTATCCCCAAGGGGAACCTTTCCATCTGTGTCAATATACTGTGACACTGTGGTCAGATACATTTTGGTTTCATTTTCCTCTTTGTGTTTCTCTCCAAATCATCTACTACTTACATAAACGTCTTCTAGTTTTAGTGATCCTGTGACAAATTCACATATACATGTCTAAGGAACGCCTGATAAAAATCAAAAATAAATCTTGTTTTACTTGCTATGCCAAGCACGAACAGATCATGGGCTCAGAAACCGGCTTGAGAGAGAGTCCGGAGCAGGGAGAGCAGGCTCTCATACGCACCTGTGCTCTTTGGCACACGTGATCTGCTCTGACTTGGGCAGGACAGAAATTTAGAACTACTAATGTTCCAAAGACTAGCTTTTTTCCGGAGGGTCTTTTTGAAGAGTTACTTTTTTTTTTTCACTCTTCAAATTCTCAGAAAAACCAGGGCTGGGCAAGGGTGAATCCCAGAGCCAGGAAGTCTACCCCATGTGGGTGGGTGACAGGGACCCACCCACTCTTTAGCTCTCGATCCTCTTTCACTTTCCAGGGCGCACAACAGCAGGAAGCTGCTTTAGAAGTGGACGTGGAACTCAATCCCAGATACTCCAATAGGAGATGCATGTGTCCCAAGAGGTAGCTTAACCCCATTACAATGTCTACCCCAGGAATTATTTAAGAAAAAAAAAAAAAGTCTGTTACAAGTTCAACTTTGGGAAGTAGTGCATTATTCTTCAATTTTTTTTTTACCATATCCATTCAAGAATTCTAAACATTGAAATAAACTAATAGATTATATATAGAAAACATCTTCAACAACAAATTAGATTCTCAAATGGAACAGGATGTAAGCTTATTTATCTGATTATACTCAAATTATCTACTGGTTTGTTAGTAAGAGCCTTCCTGGATTATTTGGTTGTTTATACGCTGCCTGCTATCATTACCAGAAGTCTTTATGTAGGGACTGGCAACACTGCTGCTCATTATCTTAATCTCATAACCAATCCTACTTGGAGGAGTCAGGTGATGCTTTTCAGAACTGGATCGGGCAGCCTGGCTCTGAGGGCAACCTAAGGAACTACACAACACTTCAGCTTTTTTGGTAAGGCTCCCAGTGTGGAGAGCAGAAATGAATGTATGATGAGTTATTTACGATCCCTAATAAACAGGAGTGAAAGTCTGAACAGCTGGTATGGCTCCTTATATCTCTGTGATGGAATAAAAAAGCAAAGGATTAAAGCAGTACTAAGCATTACACATCTAATGTGAATCTGAGCCATAATGAAACAAAAATTCACATGACACTTTTGCTTTATCTGCTTTAACCCTGTTAGGGCACCTTGTAGATAGAATGTCACCAAGCAGGTCTGCAAAAAAAATAAATAAATAAAGTCAGGACTCATTTGTTTCTCTACAGTTTCAGGATGAAAATGTTCCCAAACAGCTAAGAGTACTTGATGAGCTAAATGCACGTGTAGGATTTAGCATCAGACAATAGCCTATCTGGCAACCTCGGCCAGTAATCAAACAATTACAGCCTGGAAAGTACAGCTTGTGCTAGCTAACACAGCCATTAGGTCAGGAGAGCTGTGGGCAGAGACATCCTGACACTGCAAGAATTACCAGAAAGCATTAATTTCAGCATTAATAAAATGGCAGTAAATAGATGACAGCTGCCAGATGAACTAAGAAATAAGGTTACTGGCCTTGTTAAGCTCACGTCTCATTTTCTCAGGCACAAACTGATCGAGGTAGCGTCTGAAGTGAAGCGCGTCGATGGCCACGATCTCAGTGTAGCGCCGCTGCCAGTCATCCCTGGGACGGGACAGAACAGGAAGGAACAGGAATAGCAAGCAGTCACTCAAACGAAACCTAGTAGGGTCAGCTGCTGAGACTGGGACGGCGCTGATGTGCTAGGAACAAACCCATCAACCGGGTCTACAGCTACAGCAGGGTGGAAAATCATTTTATTGCTAGGTTCAAGGCACAGACACTGTGTGCACTGTCAGGCAATAAACAGTGAGATGATAAATTATCAAGAGACAACACAGCATGACATATTGTAAACAGGCACATCATTTACAATGAATCTCAGAGGATAACGGATTTGGGGGGGGGGCAAACAAAGGGAATTTAGTTCTTTGTTTTCCTTTCACATTAAGATGTGGTGCCTTTCTATGTCAACACAAGCTCATTCCTTTGCTTTGAAGGAGCTGCTCTAAATCACAGGTTTTATAACATCACCAGATATTGGCCAGGAAATAATCCTAAGAAGTGTTAGAAGAAATGTACAATAATTCAATTGCTGACCCTGAGAAAACTTTGTAAAAAAGACAAAGACATCAGAGCATTGCTTGTGGAGGTAAGAAGGGCTAGCTGACATAATTTTAGAAACATGTAAAATCCCAAATATTTCATCTCTTTATAAATTTGACATATTGCTATGCTAAACAACTTTTCACACTGAAGAATAAGAACAGAAACCATCAGGTTAGTCCAGCAATCATTAATCAGGAACAGACATCCCATACTGGAAAGTGCTTGCTGCACCCACACATTTTAAACAAAACAAAGGGAAAGAAACCCGAGGCTGTCCTTGAGAGAAGATAAAGTTCATGGAATGGCTGCAGAAGTATCCGCTGTCCAACTCCATGGCTTTCTTATTATCAAAACTGAAACTTGCCCACAAGCATCAAGAGGCACAAAGAAATACATCTGGGAAATTGATACCAACCTAGTGAGGAAGCAAGGATGTCAAAATGTGAAAACCCATTTCCTGAAGGAGGGAGACAGCAGCACGGCACAGTGCTGGTTCTGCTGCGCCAGTGGTCTGTGGCACCAGACTGACTGTCCCAACATAGCTTTCTCTGTGTCTACTCAGACAAGTTCAGGGTAATGAAATCAGCTGGTCACAGGCTGTAAGCTCTACTTAACACATACTCAGAATCAGCAGGGCTTGGAAACTGACCAGCACTGCTTCCAGTCGACAGCTTAGACACACAACGGCACAGAATTCTGCCATCCTTGCTTTTGGCTTTTCATCTTCTCTGTTCTTCCATTTGGTATAGAGAAATCGTATTAATGTTCTAAATGCCAATGAGCTTGTGAGGCTAAGACTAAAAATAAACTTCAAATTGCAGATATGAGAGTGGTGGGGGAGAGCATGAATGGATGAGAGCGAAGCCCATGTTTGCTGAGTTTTAGCTTCGAGACACTGAAGTGTGAAACACTCACCGTTCACTCCCGTCCTCATGGCTCCGGGCCCAACGGTATGTTTCAGCGTAGCCTGTGTATTCACTGTACTGTTCAGTACCTTCAAAAAAAAAAAAAAAAAGAAGGGTCATTACTAACTTCAGCCTCAGCAGGGAAAAGTCCTGCTTAAGACCAGCACAAGGCAAAGACTGCCTCTCCATCACGTGTGCTCAGCCTGTCCTCAAAGTCCTGGGCAAGGCAATAGACAAGAAAAGAAATAGCAGGTATAGAATGTAAGAATCATTAAGACTTCCTACTATCAGATATCATAACTGTGTACATAGCAAGTCCTAAAAAAATGACAGTATGAGTAAAAAAAAAATCACAAATCAACTTAGTAAGCTAAAAAGTAGATTGGGGCTGGCATGGTGGCATAATAGGTTAATCTCTGCCTGCAGCGCTGGCATCACAAATGGGTGCTGTTCCACTTCCAATGCAGCTACCTGCCTGTGGTTTGGGAAAGCACTGAAGGATTGCCCAAGTCCTTGGAAGACTCCAAGACAACTCCTGGTCCCTGGCTTTAGACTGCCCCAGCTCTGGCCATGGCAGCCTTCTGGGGAGTGAAACAGGGACACAAGAGCTCTCTCTGCCTTTCCCATCTCTATCTGTAATTCTGACTTTCAAGTAAAGTAATATATATATATATATATTTTAAAAAGTGTGTTAGTATACTAGCTGCAAACAATGGGAAAAATCAAAACTTTTCAAGAATCCATTAATCATGTCAAAAATGTGAAATACCTATGAGCAAATGTAGCCAAGATCAGTCGATATTACTGAGAATAACTTGTAAAGACTTAAATAATGGAGAGACATACTGTGCTTTTGTAATAACAGAACACTCAATGTTGTTATACTGTGAATTTCTGATTTTTAGATTTTAATCCTAACGATAATCACAGCAGATAATTTGAAAAATTGGAATCGAGGGCTGGTGGGATGGCTGAATGCCTAAATCCTCACGTTCCTTATAAGCACCAGAATCCTATAAGGGTGCGGGTTTGTGTCCAATCCAGGTCCCTGCTCTTAGAGGATTGTCCAAGTCCTTGGGTCCCTACACCCATGTGGGAGACCTGGAAGAAACTCCTGGCTTCAGAGAGGCTCAGCTCTGGCTGTTGCAGCCATTTGGGGAGTACATCAGTGGATGTAAGATCTTTCTCTCTGTCTCTCCTCTCTGTAAACCTGATCCACGTTCCAAAAAAACCAAATAAGTCTTACAAAAAAATTGTCATCCAGATGGTGACTTTAAAATTCATATGGAAAGACAACCTATAAAGCATAAAACAAATTTTGAAATAGGGCAAATTGGAGGACTCAACAGCCCCAACACATACTTGATTTTCCAGAAAAGTACTATTAAGAATCCATGGGGGAAACAATATTATTGCTGGAATAAGCAGGTATTCATAGGAAAAAAAAAAAAACCTATAAATCTCTACTGTGAGTCATCGTATCAGTAGCATTATGAGTAACAATTATTTTGAGATGGATTGCGGACATAAACAACGTAAGAATTCAGAACAAAAGACAAAATAGCTTTATCACATTGGGAGCAGGGAAAATGTCATAGACTGGATAAAGAAAGTGATGACCACAAAATTACAACAATAAATCCTAAACAAAAACAAGAGTAGGTCAAAATCACAACATTTTAGGTCAGTGTGAACCATCTTCAGGCAAGACTGGAAGAAAAATAACACTGGACACTATAACACTGGAAAGAATAACACTGGGAGATAAACAACGACCTCATAAAAGAACTGCATTTAAAGTATTTGAAGAACGCTCACAATAAAAACAATACAATTTAGAAAAGTGGGTATGACTTGAACATAAATTTCACACAGGAAGCTTCGCAATTGGCTAACAATCATGACATCAGAGAAATGCAAATTAAAGCCAGCATATCACTAAAGAACCAAAAGAATGCATGCATGGAGTTTTGGTAATACATTTCCATGAACTCCTTGGGAGCTGGCCAGGCTGGACCTCTCAGATGGACTGAAGCTGCTGACCATAGGATGCATTTCTATTCCTTCACCTCAGCTCTGCTCCTAAGGTCTTGCAACAGATCACAGCAGGAACTCGCGGATTTACGCTCAGAGTCTCTGTTATCTAATGTGAGGACCTGAAACAGTGGCACCCAGTGTGTGCGACCGAGGAACTGGACGCTACTCAAGTTAGGCAAGCTGACACATAAAAAAAGCTCATCACCAGCCTAAAAACACAGAAACAATCAGAATAGTCATCAATAGGAAATTAGCAAAACATGTACCATGGTCATCCAAAGGAATTGGATCATCCAAAAGAATGGTGTTGCTGATCCACCCAAAACACAGGCGAATCTCCCACTAGGCTGGGCAAAAGCAGCAAGTCACAGAAGAATCCACACTACAGAAATGTTCTGCTAATGAAGAAACCGGAAGGACCTCACCTATACTGAGACATTACAAGTACTATTTAGAGCACTCAGTAGGATTCCTACCAAAAAGCATCACCTGAATTTAATTAGGAAACACTGGGGAACCCAGATGAGGACAAGCCACAGGTAACTGGGTTGCATACTTTGTAAGTAACAGACAGGATGAAAAGATTTCAAAGTAAGGCTGAAAATGGTTGTGGCTTAAAGGACACCTGATTGCAACTGTAAGAGCCTGGATGGCTGAAGACTGCCGGAAACCAAGCTGGAGAGGAATATACTGCAATGACTGATGGAATTAGAATGCAGACTAGGGTGAGGTGACAACAATATATCCATGACAAATGTTCTGATTTGGGTAAATATTTTGGGACGGCCATGGGACTTCTAACACACTCTCCCAACAGTTTAGGAAAAGAAAATGGAAAGACTGAGGAAGCCAATGAGCCCAAAAGGTAAACTGGTGAATGGGCAAAGGCAATATGGAAAGCCCATGTTAGTTTTTCAATTTTTCTCTAAATCTAAAATTTATTACACACACACACATACATGGTACATATCCAAATACATACAAAGATACTTTAAAGAGCTCAAGGAAAATGGAATTCAAAGATTTGTTTTGGCACATTTTTTTTCCATTCACGCAGTTTTAGTATGCACATCAGGAACATTCCAAAGACTCCTCATATAACATATAAAGCTGTAAAAACTCTTAAAAGTTTATATATATGATTAAAACGTCCATTTAAAATTCAGTGTTTTCCATACTGGCAAACCAGGGTAGGGGGCAGGCCTGGTGGGGGTTATTGTGGGTCGCTCCAACTAGGCTGCAGCTCCCACTGGGTTAGCGAGGGCCGAGTATGTGCTGGGCAGCACCAGGCTGGACTGCAACACTCATTGGTTCCACTGGAAGTCAGGAGTGAAAACAGAACCAACCCAGCAATTGCAACCACCAGCTGATCGGGGCGGTAGACGGTGCCAGGCCCTATACTTGCTAGCACATACAAGAATCAGGTCTGAGAACACCTCAGACAGTTTCTTTGGAGATCTCCCCAATCAAAATGCTGGACTCAGAACCCTAACCAAGAAAAGAGAGAAGACAGAACAGGTCAACCAACCATCTCAGCTATATCTTGGCAGCGAAATACGAGGCAAACAGAGACTCTATGATGGACTATGTCAATCAGTGGAATCCTCAAGGACCTCGTAGTGCTTGCAGTGTCAAGATTGGCAGTGATTCATAACTGTTGAAATATCAAAACCACTTGAGCAAGAACCTCAGAGCATACCCTACATCCGGGACCTGGGGAGGGTGGGAAATTGGGTGTCCCTTCTCCCTTAATACCCTCCTTTAAACATGAAGGAAACAATATGGAAAAAAATAAAATAAAATTCAGTGTTTTCATTTTATTATTTTGTATGCTCATCTTTCAAAATAATCTATCTTTAATTCCCGTAGAATTTTGGGAAGACACTCATGCCATTATCAAGAAAAGTGAGATCCAGATGCCACTGTTTCTCGTGGGAAGCCCTCCTGGACACTCAGTGGAGCGGCTTGGTCACTGCTCTGTGCTTCCGGGTGTTTTACACACAGTGTCACTAGAGCTCTCCCTAGTCTACAGAATCTGAAACTCAACTGTATATATCCTCAAGCAACAATAATCAAAGACAGGTTTTTTTTTTTAATGTTACAATAACTAAAAACTACAAGTACTTAGGAGTACACCTGACAAAAACATGAAGAAGCATGCCATGAAAATTATAAAATAGTAATGAGAAAAAGAATCTAACCAATCTTTTAAAGCTGATATTTTTAAAAGCAAATGTAATCTGGCTCCCTCTCTAGACCGTAAATTGCTTAAGGACCAGAATTAGAGGTTAATTAGACTCTCCTGCAAAGGAGCAAAAGCCTTTGCCAAACTCAGAGTTAACTGAGGAATACATCAAGACACTATAAAAAGGCCAAATATGAGTCATAGGAGTCCCAGAAGGAGCAGATTAAAAGAAGCTGGGATTAAAGGTGTATTCAATGAAATAATAAGGGAAACTTTTCCTAATCTAGAGAAAGAATTGGGAAACTACATCCAAGAGGGGCACAGAACTCCCAACAGGGTTGACCAAAAGCGATCTTCACCACGACACATGATAATCAAGCTCTCTTCAATTAAACATAAGGAAAAGATCCTTAAATGTTTATGTGAAAAAAAAAAAAAATCAATGGACATATGGAGGAATGGTAATCAGACTCCCAGAAGACCTCTCCCAGGAAACTCTACAGGCCAGAAGAGAATAGAGAGACATAGTCCAGGTTCTAAAGGCAAAAAAATTGTCAGCCCAGGATGACGAACCCAGCAAAGCTTTATCATATCTTTGACAATGAGATAAAATTCTTCCACAGTAAAAAAGAATATGCCTCTTCCAAACCTGCCCTACAAAGGACCCTTAAAGATGTTCTCTTGATAGAGAAGAGGAATAGTACCTATCAAAATCAAAGGCAAATGTGAAGAACATCCCAGCAAAGTAACAACAGAAGACTAAATCAATGAACAACCCATTGCTAAAATGAAAGGACCAAATTGCCACCCATTCATATTAACCTTGAATCTAAATGGTTTAAACTCAACAATTAAACATCATAGATCAGAATGAATTAAAAAAAAAAAAAACATCTTTTTGTTATCTACAGGAGACATAGGAGACATATCTCACCAAAGATCCGCAGAAACTATATCATGGATTTTGATGTTTTTTAAAAAAAAAAATTTAGTTTCATCTCTTCAAAACTTGCTTTTTTATTAAATTCTTCACTGACTCACAGATCATACGGTAGCATCATTTTATTTAAGAAGGTTCTTGATTTTCTTTTTCATTTCTTCAGTGACACAGTAGTCATGTTATTTAACTATAATTTTGTAAACTTCTTCGTTTCTTCTTGTTGTTGATTTTGCTTTGTGGCTTTTCACTTTCGGGGAGCATAGTAACTGTGTAATATCATGACTATCATATGACTATGACTATCATATCCAGATGTGAGGATACAATGCAGTATGCATCTCTACCTTCCAGACAAAGATGGATTCCAATGAAACTGTTAACTATATCTTGACAACAGGATGCTGGACTCTCCGCCACTGTCCATGCCCGCGATGATGGATATTTGACTGTCTGAAGAACTACACTATAGTAATGATATGGGGGAACTAAAAAAGGGGGAGGGAATTTAGGGAGAGGGTAAGGGAAGTCCCAGGGCCTATGGAACTGTATCATAAAATAATAACAATAAAAAAAAGAAGAAGAAGACAAATATCTGTTCTGTCTTTGGAAAAAACAAAAGTTGAAAATGTGCAATATCAGTGACCCTGTTTGTGTACCAACTTAGGATGGCTTCACTTTTTCCGGAGAACAAGGTCAGATTTATTTCCTTAAGAGTATAAGAAATCTAATAGACATATACAAATACTCTTGCTTTTAACAAATGGAATGCCACCTCTCTTTTTCTAAGCAGTCACCTTTCAAAACTTGACCGACTGCCTTGAAATTTATTAAAGAGCCATGATGAAAATGTAAAGCTTTCCAAACATAGACTTTCATTTAAGGAAAAAACAAGAATTCAATTAAAATCTTACCAGGAGTTCATGACAGCCTTACTTTTGTTGTTGTTGCTGTTACATTTAGTAGTTATTAATACTCTTATTTTCTGTTACAGAAATTAATATTTGTAAAAACATTAGGAGATCTTAAAGAAAAAAATCCTATTTACTAATGGATTATGTCCTTGCAAACCTGTACAGGTCACATATGACACTTTGGTTAGCATCACTTATTTATATATTTTTTCATTTATTAAAAAAAAAATTAGAAGGAGATACAAAGACTTTCCTTCTGCTGATTACTCTCCAAGTGGCCACAACAACCAGAGCTGAGGTGATCCAGGAGTTTCTTCCAGGTTTCCCACATGAGTGCAGGGTCCCAAGGCTTTGGGCCGTCCTCCACTGCTTTCCCAGGCCACAAGCAGGGAGTTACATGGGAAGTGGAGCAGCAGGGACATGAACTGGCACGCATATGGGACCCTGGTGGATGCAAGGCGAGGATTTAGCCAGTAGGCCACTTTGCTCTGTAAGGTTTGTGCCAAAGCATCTACTCTTTGAGTTCACCACAAAAAGACTGAATAATTCTCAAGAGCACCTGGTAACTGTGGGTGTGCAAGTTATTTGCTAATGTTGTAAAGAAACACATGAGATGGAGAGATGGAGAAAGAGAGAGAGAGAGAATCCTTTTCCCTTCCACACTTGCTGGGAGGTCTTAGCTCATGGCTGCCCCAGGGAGGATGACCACAGTAAGCACACGGATAACACTGTTAGTATCATCAAAGTATTTGCCTGTTTGCATGACCTGTTCCATATTCATTTAAAAGTCTGATACCGACCAGATGTCCCACAATGATGATAAATTTAATTTACTTCCAATTTCTCAAACTCTTCTACAGATTCAGGCAGCACAGTCCCAGTCATTAGCTCACGGAGCCAGGCTGCATCACTGAAGCAATGGAATTGATCAAGCAGATAGATTGCAGGCCATGGTTAAGAGGCTCCTAAGAAGGGGATGGCAGAAATCCAGGCTTCAAATAGATGATGAAATGGCCATTTCCATTAAGGGAGCTTCACATCACAGATATTAATTAGGAGGCACCATAATAAAGTTAAGTGGATGTGGGAGAAAATGCTGAGTTAAAAGTCACCCCAAATGTCCTCAGCCTGAGGTAATTCCAGATCTGAAAGTGAGTCAAGGATCTGCAATTTTCTACTTGCTTCACAACAGCCACGGCTGCAGCCACAGGTGCGTCAGACAACAGGCGCAGCGCTGCAATGGTCCTTGTTCAAAATGGGGATAAACTAAAAGGTATTGGTTTTCTTTTACTATCACCAGCGGAAATAGCATCTTTTACTTAGAGTAACATGAATCGCAGTTGACGTGAGACTTACTTCTTTCCTAGTATAAAAAAAATAAGGCAAACTTTGTGTTTCAATGATTCTTAACAAGCTTTTTTTTTAATTTTCACACTTATAAATTCCTGTTAAAAACTGATGAGAAATTTGTCTTAAGTCTCTAGGTCCAACACAGCAGAAGTGCTCAAAATCAAAGATCCTTTAAAATATGATTTGCTATATCTACTTGGGTAAGGGTTTAACCACATCCCAGGCCATCACACCAACATAAAACAGGATGAGACCAATGTCCAAACTATTTAGTTACTGGAATTCCTTGCATGTTCACTTTCCCCAGTACCTCCCAAGTGACTCCTTCCTGGTGCATACGTGACAACAAACATAGACAGATGGCCAAGATGTGAGCTGACGCAGTGTGAAGAAGGGGTTTATTTTCCCATTTTGATCACAATCTTGGAATTCCAGGTGAAATATTTCCCATCATGGTTCAAGCATGTGGCGGGGGCCCAACTGCCGAGAAACTCCTTCGCACCACCAGGTTTTATTTTTTGCCTGACTTCACAGAAACGGCAGTATTAGAGGGAGAAGGATTATCACAGCACGTATAAAGGATGAGACGGGCTCATCGAGTGTACTTTTATCAATGGTGCTTACAAAAAATGAGGATACCTGCAACATGAGTGGAGTTAAAAAAAGCCTTGGAAACTCCTCCTCCTGGAGGAGTGACTTGTCTGCAGTAATCTAGGGAGTGTCTGTTCAAGGAAAAGCAGCTGAATCTTGGTAAGAAATACCAAGATTTATCTACTGTGGTGTTTTAATCTGCCCTAATTCTAGGCAGTCTAAAAAGAACTCCAGCTGTCGGTTCCCTGGTGAGAGCCAGCAGCCGGCCTGCTGCGTACCACGGGGCACACAGACGTTCTGCTCTCAGAGAACACTCGCTCTCTGTCATCTGGCAGTCCCAGGGAAGACCTCACAGAGAGCTGTCTTTTTCTGGTCAGACTTGTAGCATGTCCAGTGTCTGAAAAACCTAATCCCCAAGGGTGCTCGATGACAACAATTAATCAAATGATTAGAGAGAGAGAATGTTTCATCTTTTGGTTCATTTCCCAGGTGGCCATAACGGCCAGGGCTGCATCAGGGCAAACCCAGAAGCCAGGATTTTCTTGCAGATCACTCACATGGGTGGCAGGAACCAAACACCTGGGCCATCTTCTGCTGCTTTTCCAGGATGTTACCAGGGATCTGGATTGGAACTAGAGCAGTGAGCATACCAACTGGTGCCTATATGTGATGCTGGCATCACTGGCAGCTACTTTATCTACTATACTACAATGTGGACCCAACAGGCAATTTTTATCACTGAGGGTACGTACCCAAGGTGGTAGACAAGAGGCTGGGGAGAACAGCCGGGCCAATTGAAATACTTCAAAGGAAAAGCTGAGGGATGAGGTGTGCCTAAGGAGTTTTGCAAAATTCTAACTATTCCCGGGAATCTAGGAGGCCACATAAATGCCCAGATGTGCAAAACGCACATGAAAAACATCCTCAACTGCCTTGGCTGCCTGACCCGGGAGCTCTGTGAGGTAGGAATTAAGAGCCAAGGTAGTGGAAGGTGAACGCCAACTGGCAGAGAGAGCTCTTCAGCCAAGACTGAACACTTACTGCTTTCAGACCCTTAAGGATAGCTGTACAATCATCCTAAGCCTAGGACCTGAGCGGAGACCATCGTGACCATATGAGAAAGAATGTAGACTTTCAACAATTACTTTCGCAATGTCATTAAACAACAAACAGCAGCGACTTCTGCCACCAGGAAAACCCAACTTCTGGAGTTGCCACAGAGTATTGTTAAAAATACCTAGTTCTCAACAACAACAACAACAAATGATATGGAAAGAATGAGAAATTACAGCTCAGACTCAGAAAAAAACCACTCAATGGTGACTGTCCCTGTGAAGCCCAGATATTGGGTTCCTTAGACAAAGACTTTGTATCAGCTACTTTAAATATGTCTAAAAGCAAGAGAATGACACTTTTCAAATAGAGTCTCAACAGACACAGACCCAGACAGACACTCTGGAGGTGAAGAATGCAGTAACTGAAATGTAAAATTCACTGGAGGGATTCAAAGGAGATGAGAATAAAGAATCGGTGTCCTTGGAGCTAGGTCAACTGAGACACCAATAGCTTCGGGGACAGGGGGAGGGGGGCCATCAAGTATAACAAGGAGAGCAAAGAGGGGGGGTAGGAAAAAAAACCTCAAGAAAGAATGGCTCCAACCAAACTGCATGATACACATTAGTCTAAAAATCCCAGAAGCCCAATGAATTCCAAATAAGATAAAACCAAAGGCATCCACATCTGGATATATCGCAATCACTCTGCTGGAAAGACACAGTGAGAAACTAACATAAAAAGCAAAACTCAGATTTTCTCTGTTGCCTACAAATGTAACTGAGCTAAAGGTCGTGGCTTCAAGTTCAGATTTTGGAGTCTTCTGTTATATACATCTCTGAATGTAACCTAATTAAACTCTTGTTTTATGCAACTCATAATTTTGGGGAATTAAATGACAAGCTAATTTCTTTACCTCAGGTCAGTGGTTCGTCTTTAGTGTCCAAGGCAGCAATAGGTTTCAAGTTGAAATAAGAAATCCATGTTTGCTGTGGCAGAGCGGGTTAAGTCACTGCCTGTAGGGTTGGCACCGTATATGGGTCCTGGCTGCCCCACTTCCAACTCCCTGCTAACATAGCTGGGAAAGCAGTGGAGGATGGCATGAGTGTTGGGGCTCCTACATACATGGGGGAGACCTGAAAGAAATCTGGCCCCTGGATTTGGCTTGGTCCAGCCCTGGCCATTGGGGCCATTGGGGCCATTGGGGAAGGAACTAGAAGATACAACACCTCACTCAATTAGTCTCTCTTTCTACACCCCTCCCCCACACTTCCCTACCCCGCCAACTCCCTCTGTAATTCTGCCTTTCAAATAAGTGAAATACTTAAAAGTACCAGCGGCTAATGACATATTATATGGGAATGGTTTTTAGGTACTCAAATAAGGTGCTCATCTTACATGTAGTGGCTGATTAAGAGTTTCTTAAGAGCTACAAAGTGAACTGTTTTGTAGTTCATTCACAACCATTACCACCACCAAAAATCAAAAAAAGCCCCTATGACACAATGTTTTAGACTAAAGAAACTCATTTTAGTTTCTTTAAAGCAATATTTTAAAATTTCTTTCACAGATCTTTTTCCATTGTTAATGTAAAGAAATCTAGGTGAGGCACTAATAAAATGACACTTATTTGAGAATTAGAAGTTAGGGTAAACATAAGGTCACGCCTTTATTCCTCCCCCAGTAAAGGGCACTGTTGGACTGGTGGGCCTAAAGCTGTACCGATGCTTTCCATAGGTACATAATGTCTTCACACACAACTAAAACAAACTACTTCTAAAAAAATAGTTCAAAAAATTTTAATTTGAGAGGTGGAGGACAGGGAGCAACTACAGAAGAGAGTAAGCGGGGGGAGAAGGAAGGAGGGAGAGAAATGGGGGGGGGGAAGCCAGAGAGAGGGAGAAAGCAAGAGAGAGAGAGAGCACGCAGTGTGACTCATTCCCCAATTGCCTGCAATGGCTGCAGCCACAGTGGGAGCTGGGGACTCAGCCCAGGGCTCCCACTGGATCAGTCACCTACAGCCTCTGGCAGGGTGCATGTCAGTAAGAAGCTGCAATCAGAAGCAGAGTCAGAACTCGAAGCCAGGCACCCTGAGACATGGGATGTGGGTGTCCCATCAGTGGCTTAACCACACACAAAAAGGAAAAGGTGCACCTAAAACATCTTGCTCAGGATCAGGAAAGTGAAGACCGTGAAATTCTAAAAAAGCAAGCATAAGTTAATGAATAAAAATAAGGGGACTCATCCCAAGGAAGGGGCAAAGCTAGATGTTGACCCAGTGGTCTCTAGTCTGCATGACAGTATTCAACATGGGGAAAGCAGCCCCACTGACCAGACTTCCCAAAACTAACCTGTGATAATAAGACATTCATTGTGATCCAGCACCTCAGTGAAGAGCCGTGAAACAATCAACTCAGGATTGATTAAAAAGCGGATTTCTTCTTGCACAAGTCCTGCACTGGTTACACCACCTCCAACAAAACGATTTGCAAAATCCACCTATGTGGGAAAATGTGGCATGTTAAGTGATGGTCTAAAATACCTGCATACACGACAAAGAAGCACATGCCCACTAAACTCTGATCTTCTTTTTCTTGCTATGAAAATCAAGCCCCAAATTAGCCATCTTCCCAAGGGGAGCAGATGACTGCTGCTTGTAATCAGGCCATCGCAGTCCACACAACATCTCCGTCTATTTCTAAGGATACTAGCCACAGAAGGAATTCACAGAATGGAGCTGTTGGGCCATATCTGTATCATTTAGACTCACATGTGTGCAAACCTGGTGCCCCAAGGGCCACAAATCCAAGAGAGAGCTTTGTTGTCAAGTCTTCAAAGTCATTTCCTCACACTGATCAATTTTTTCTTTACATATGTACATGACTTCACTACAGTTACGCCTTTCTTCCACAATACAGCAAACACTGAACACCAAAAAGATTAGTAACTGACTACTCTCGAATAATCTTTCCTTTGTGAATGACTGAAGGGATGGGACTTTTGTCCTAAATTATACTCAGATCCCATACTCCAAACCACCTGAACATTGAAAATATATATATATATGTATATAAGTCAAAAAAAGGGCGGGGAAAGAAGCTCCAGTATGACGATACAACTAAACTAATATTTCTAATTTAGTCTGAAATGCTACGTTAAGTTTTATGTAGAGTACTACAATGGAATCTCCCAGCTTCTACTGAGCTGCATGATCCTCAAGAGAAAGCAGACCCCATCTGGCAGCGTTACTTCAGTCTATCCTTACTAAGCAGGCCAGTCATGCCAACTGTGCTAAGCCCTATGGGTCACTATGTGAGAAACAACGCCTATCCTTAGGTAACTCTGAGATATGAAATTACACACACACACACACAAAACAGAACCTATCAAGCATTATAAAAGAGGCTGACACATTTTCAAATTTCTGTAGAAAGTAAGATTTCTTAAAACTTGTTTGTGTCCTCTAGAGCAACTTACATTAAATGATAATGTGGAGCCTATTTTGCAAAAAAAAAAAAAAAAAGAATAGAATGTAAGTTTTGACGTGTAAAAATACGTGTGAAAAGACAGAAATTAACAGAAGGCAAAGCAGTCTTCTCACAGGTAGCAGAGTTCAGGAAATGCTGAAACACACAACCGACAAGTTCCTTCAGACACTCGCGTGTTTCGTTTTCTAGTCTTGAAGCGCTAAAACTAATGGTCAAACCAGAGCCACTATGTAGAAAAATAACCGTGGTGACACAAATTTGTAGATACTTTCCTACTATGTGGGAGGTCATTAGACACTGCTAGACTGAACAAATATTGACTGAGTGGTATGCTAGGGACACATACAATTCCAAGATGAACAAACAAGATTTGGGTGACTCCTGGCCCCATAGCATTTGTAATGATAGATGCATAAGCACAACAAGAACCGATTAGCATGTATTTGCATTTCTTACAGAGTACAATGAAGCAGAACTGGACCACAGAAGGAGCATGAGGAGTTTCATGAGAAGACAAGGCACTATGTAACCCCACAGTCAGTACATTAAATATCCGTACCATTGCTTATCCTTTGTCTAACAGATCAAAAACATTTAGACCTGAAAGGTGTGCTAAACACTAAACACAGGGTCTCTAAAAGCAAGAGGTCTTTTAGAAAAATCAAAATTTCTACTACATAAAAAAAAGTTCTTATAAAGGTGAGAAATCTTTCTGCCTACGGAAAAAAGGATGAGTGATTCTTTATTTTTAGCCTCTCATTATCTGAGTCTCATTCTTTAAAGGTACTTGTTTGGATTACTCAGTGTCTGAATTTTATCCTGATGCAAAGAGAGAGATGTTAACACTCCGCAGAGAGATTCTGTTGTTGTTGCCATTTGGCATAATACAATTTACATACTACACAAGGAGCTCTGTAGCAGTGCAACACAATATTCCCCCATCTCCTGGGGAGATGTGGCATGGGCAGGGAGAACAATTAATAGTGCTACAGGCCTTTCTAGCACTCTTTTAATCTACCGAAGTCTCACATTTCATAATATATTCTAGGCAAGTTGGGAGAACCTCGACCTTGACTACAGTTAGATAATTCTCTGTCAAGGCATACGGAAACAAAAGGTCAGCCTGCCTACTGTGCTAACCAGTTTTGTTTAGTTCCTGTGTATTATGTGTATTAAGATGCCTTCAGCTTAGCCAAGACTTTAATGTGGGCAAAAAACTTCACCGAAAAGGAAATGTGTATATGTGTATGTGGGCAGGGGGGCAGGCGGGGGGAATGTGACATCGATTTGAAACAGTTTGAAGCAGACTTAATTTGCCTAAATAGAAGAAAAAGTATAGAATTAAACACAAAGTAAACAGGACAAATGTTAATTCAATTATTCTAAGTATTTGTGTTTATGAACTCTAGCAGTAATTGGAAAAAATTGATTTAAGATAAAACAGCTTGTCTCTGAATATCTTAATTACAAATATGTTCAAAATAATGTCATTCTAAAAAGAATGTGTTTTATTACTTAGGACACACATATACAATAATTAGCCACACACAAATCAATCCAGTGACATAATAGTGTTATTCACACAAATTGGTCCATGTTTAGGCACCTGCTTCCTTTACCTTCTGCCATAATACAGTGTTAAAGATCTAAGGGGAGAAATTTGCTATTCCAAGTATACACCGATATGATGTGCAGTTTCTTTCAAAGAAAACTAAATTTAAAATGCTCTCATAGGGCCCGGCGTGGTGGCGCAAGTGGTTAAGTCCTCGCCTTGAACGCCCGGGATACCATATGGGCGCCGGTTCTAGTCCCGGCAGCCCCGCTTCCCTTCCAGCTCCCTGCCTGTGGCCCGGGAAAGCAGTCGAGGACGGCCCAAAGCCTTGGACCTTGCACTCGCGTGGAAGAGGCTCCTGGCTTCGGACCGGCATAGCATCGGCCGTTGCGCTCACTTGGGGAGTGAATCATCGGACGGAAGATCTTCCTCTCTGTCTCTCCTCTCTGTATATCCGCCTTTCCAATGAAAAATAATAAAAATAAATCTTTGAAAATGCTCTCATAAATGGGATAAAAACACAAAATAGCAACATTTTGTCCTTGATTAGTGAATCTTTAAAGTCACTAAAAAGCAAAAGGAAAACATGGGCTCAGATGAGGTGCAAAGGGTATCTTTAACTCACTTTCCAGAGCCCCTTTCTAAGCATGAACCTAGTTAACAGATTAGTAAGCGAGACCCAGGACGAACAGGCTCACCTGTTTTTCAAGAGACTGACATTAGTAACCACCGCTAGCTTCTGTGCCCACAACTGCCACAAATGGCAAAGAGGCCGTTAGGGTCAATCTGTCTGAGACATCTGCTTCCTAAATTCAAACAAGGCTGCCGGTGGCAAAGGGACCGGCAGAAGTTCAGCGTCTCAAGCTGGTCCTAGTTTGGGCTAAGCAAAATCCTCGACAGACAGGAACGAAACTGTCTGGTGACAGCCTATCAAGACCATACCCTGGTAATGTCTTCCACTGTCAACGTGCGATCATTGTCTGAACTGAGAGGACCGAGGGGGCCCGGATGTGATGACTTCCTGTCAAAGGCTTTTGAAAGAGGCGCACAGAACACAGAGGAGGCTGCCAAGTAACGACATTGCCCAGCCTGTCAAAGTGACCTGTTTGGTGTTCCTCTCCATTCTGCACCATGCTTCTTTGCATTCAATCAGTTTCAGGAGACAAACAAGCAGCTTCTCAACTTCCCTTTGCTGTCAGGAGCCTGACAAGCAAGTCCCGTGCAGCGGCCCGCCTACCTGCAGCATGCCCTGCCCGTTCCCTTCGATCGTGCCCTCGTGAGTGACATGCAGTCGTGTCAGGGGTTTCTCGCATCTATGACGCAAACACATGGACACACTTTTTAATGATGGGCAATTCACTTTGGAAAAATCTGAAAATATAGATCAGTAAGTAAAACAAAGCTGAAGTCACCCTAAAATATAAAAAAAAATTAAGATCTGGGCCCGGCGTGGTGGCGCAGTGGTTAAGGTTCTCGCCTTGCACACCTGGGATCCCATATGGGCACTGGTTCTAGTCCCGGCGGCCCCGCTTCCCTTCCAGCTCCCTGCCTGTGGCCTGGGAAAGCAGTCGAGGATGGCCCAAAGCTTTGGGACCCTGCACCTGCGTGGGAGACCCGGAAGAGGCTCCTGGCTTCGGATCGACATAGCATCGGCCGTTGCGCTCACTTGGGGAGTGAGTCATTGGACGGAAGATCTTCCTCTCTGTCTCTCCTCTCTGTATATCTGGCCTTTCCAATAAAAATAAAATAAATCTTAAAAGAAAAAATTAAGATCTGTTAGTTTTATTCTTGTGCCAGAGTTGGTAACCCAACAAAATAAATACAGACAGCAAGAAATCAGGATTCTCAGATGGGCTCTTTGCTTGAAAGTTAGAATTACAGAGAGATCGATCTTCCACTCCCCAGAAGGCTGCAACAGCCACAGCTAGGTCAGGTTGATGCTGGGAGCCAGGAGCTTCATCTGGGCCTCCCAGGTGGATTGCAGAGACCCAAACACTTGGGCCATCTTCTGCTGCTTCTCCAGGCCATTAGCAGGAGGCTAGACTGGAAGTGGAGCGCCTGGGAGACAAACCCATATGTGCCCATATGTGATGCTAGCCTTGTAGGTTTTTTTACCCACTATGCTAAAGGCTGGCCTCATAGATGGACTTCTATTTCCATTGGTTTGGTAACTGTGTGTGTGTGTGTGTGTGATCATCTTGATGAAAACACATGTCACAGAATTCTGCTCCATGCACTATTTATATTAATAATGATGAACCTAGTAACTGTAAGTCAATCAAAAGACAGAATTTTTTTCTTTCCTAAACAATGCTCATTGAGGGGCCCGGTGGCGTGGCCTAGTGGCTAAAGTCCTCGCCTTGAACGCCCCAGGATCCCATATGGGCACTGGTTCCAATTTTGGCAGCCTTGCTGCCCATCCAGCTCTCTGCTTGTGGCCTGGGAAAGCAGTCGAGGACAGCCCAAAGCCTTGGGACCCTGCATCCGTGTGGGAGACCGGGAAGAAGTTCCTGGATCCTGGCTTTGGAGCGGCACAGCACTGGCTGTTGCACTCACTTGGGGAGTGAATCATCAGAAGGAAGATCTTTCTCTCTCTCTCTCCGCCTCTATGTATTTCTGCCTTTCCAATAAAAATAAAATAAATCTTTTAAACCAAATTACAGCAAAATATAAGTGATTTAAACTTGCAACTGTTAAAGAATGCTAACAATTTGAGTCGGAAAGATTATTTTTTAAAAGTAATTTAAGGGGCTGGCAATGAGGCCCAAGGCATAGCCTGTCAAGCCACTGCCTTTGAGGACAGCACTCCACACAGGCACTCGTTCAAATTTCAGCTGCGCTATTTCTAATCCCGCTCCTCACCAACGTGCCTGGGGAAGCAGTGGGAGATAGTCCAAGTAGCTGAGCCTCTCTGTAGTATGTGGGAGACTTGGAAGAAGTTCCTAGCTCCTGGTTTTGGTCTGGCCCAGCCCCGGCTATTGGGGCCACTTGGGGAGTGAACCAGCAGATGGAAGACCTCTCTCTAAGTAACTTTGCTTTTCAAATAAATAAATACATTTTTTAAAAAAAGAATGATAAAAAGTAAGCTGGGGAAGCACTGGTTGTTTACTTCCTTGTTTCAAGGAGTCCAAACACATTTCTAGCGTTACTGCAGTCCGAAAGCTCAGGAACTTAGAAAATAATAATAAATTTTGTTCTGAGAGCTTTATTTGTATTAGTTTATTTAACCCTCAGAAGAGCCATATTGTTATCTCCTTTAATAGGAAGAAAAGCACAGAAGCATTCAAGTAACCTAACCAAGACCAGAAGACAAAGCAGTCACGATTTGAGCTCAGATGCGCTAATTCAACATTCTAAATTCTCAACCAGGATGCTGTAATTATTAGAAAAGTTATTTTCTAATAATTATTTTCCTATAGAAAGAGGGTCCATTTCTTGAGATCCTCCTTTCCTAACCATTTTATTCAGTGAAAAGATTAAAGAATTATGACACATAATTCTTTGGGCTACTTATAGTCAAGAAACCAAACCAGATATTCCATCTTTTGTCAACCATTCTCCAAGACTGAAGCTGGCATCATTATCAAGTTGTTAGAAACTGTTTCTTTTTTTTTTGGTGTGTTTTACACATGCAACTTCTTAGCAGGTCTTCCCTTCTGCTCCCAGCAAATCCCTGCCTGGGTATTTGCTGGCCAGGGTAATGGACTTGCTGGTACCCACAGAGCTAATGGCAAGATGCCAGAAACTCGGGAGTCGAGGAAAGCCTCCAACACCCTCATGCCCATGCAGCCTCTCACACCAACACTTTCATTTCTGTACCTGCCTTTAAGTACAGGCATGTTGGTTCTGCAGAGTCTGGGAGAGCAGATTTTAATGGATTCAAACTCAGAAAGCAGTCGAAACAAAAAAAGAGAACAATGAAATATGATAGAGAAGACATCAAGTTAAATGCTGCTTATCAAAGAGGACAATGTTAGCATTTCTTGGGGGTAGTTACTGGCACAGCAGCTTTGCTGATCTGTGCAAATAAGCTTGGCTCTTTCCTCCCACGTGGTGGTACACAGACAGGCCGCCTTTTACACAAGAGCCAAACTAGCATCAGATGTGGAGTAGAAATCCAGAGGCTGAGTTGAACTCAACTCCTCCAAATAATCTATACAATTAACAGAAGAGGGCAGATCTGGCCAGACGACCCTTAGGGCTGGGCATCCTATATGAAGAGAGACTAACAAATGAAAGTGTGTCAAGAGCAGCTTTAAAAGCCGGGAAACGGTTAACCCTCATAAGGACTTGTGCAGTTTTGGAAGGGACAGCAGGTCAAACAAGCATTTTTAAGATACAGGAAGGAAGGTCGAATGAGAAAGAAGACTGGAAACTGGAAGGACGGACCAGGAATGAGGAGGAGAAGGGATTCTTTAGAAGACAAGATATTTAAGCAAACGAAAGTGAGTCTTTCATCACTGAAGCTTCCCAGTCTCCCTCTGTCACAGGTACTATAACAATGATTGACATATGACTTCCTGGGGCCCCTTTCATCTCTAATGCGTCATGATTTCAAAACACTATACCTGTTCTCTTCCTTTTTAGACAATATCTCTTTATATTTCAGTTGAATATAAACCAAACCAAACCAAACCAAACCAAAAAACTCCTATTACTCTTTTCTTCTAGAAAGAAAAGCCATAAAATACAAATATTAATGGGAATAAGGAAGCACACTTAAATTTTAGGGTTCATTTAATACTAGTGTCTGAATAAATAAAATAATTCTAAATAGGACTTTGCTTAGATGAAAAATCTAAAGCAAAATGATGAAAGTCAGGGCTGAGGGCAGATTTAATTTTACAACTGCATTTTTCCTGAGAAGAAACTTGTTGGCATGGAGGCAATGAGACCTTGGAAACCATCGTTCCCAGATAGAGCCCTAAGTCCAAGGGTCTAGGAAGTCTTCTCATATCATTACCTTTCCCAGTCTGGAAAATCTTCAAGACTCTGTCTTGTGAAGGTTACCAACCCAGTAGGTTCTACAAAACAAAAGAAGAAAATCACACCCAAGTTTCAATTTTGAAGGGATTATGTACACATGTAGGGACACACGCACGCACACACACACACACAGTAAAAGAAGGAGTCTAACTTGTTGTAAAACTGTAAAGTCCATGTCCCCTGTTGAAATAGAGTTGTCCTTCAGTATCTACAGGCGGCTGGTCACAGGACAAGCCCCCCTCTACCAGGATCAAAATCTGAAATGTTCACATTTGTCACATAAAATGATGCACTGTTTGCATGTAAGACACTCTCAATCTTCCTGTATAGATTAAGTCAGCTCCAGATAACTTATACTCAATACAATGTAAATGCTATCTACGTACTTGTAGTACTGTATTCTTTAGAGAATTTTTCCCCCAAATATTTTTGATCTAAAATTGGTTCGGTCCACATATGCATTAACCCATGAACACAGAGGGCTGAATATTTGATAGACACTGGTTTTAACTGATACTAACATATTAAAAGTTCTTTTGCCCACAGTAAATAAAACTATACAAATAATAGTAGGATTTCAGTGTTGGTACTTTTTGATACAGTTTTTAAAACTGAAAATAATTCATTTAAAAAAAGCATTAATCAGATGTATAATTGATGTAACTTAAACGCAATAAAGACAAAATGGAATTCCAGCTTGTAAACTCCTTTTCAGAGAAAAGCTTTCCACATTTAAAGACTGGGAAACAGACATAAATAACACCTTAAGAAAAGCAAAACGCCTAAGATTTAAAAAGGGAATCGAAAGCATGTCTTTTGGAGTTAGAACAGCTAAGTCTCTGGCTTAGATAATAAATAATTGTTCTATTTATAAATAGCACCTTAGCTGAAGGAAGAAATAGGGATTCTTAGGACTTTAGAAAGATATCTTTTTGAAGAAGTAACAGAATTTAAAGGATTAAGATGAAATATTATCAATACAATAGTGTTACAGGGTCGGACATGTTCTTTGGTTAGACTTAGTTTTTATTTTTCTTTCTCTTTCTTTCTTTGTTTAGTGTCGGTGGCGAGAGCAACAAACAAGTCAGCTGGCCGGAAGTAATCTGCCCGATTCAAGTCAAAGAACAAACTCAAAGGGCCATACCATTTCTGCTTTCTTCAGTGGTGAGAGAGAAAGGCTCGTAGGCACAGAGAGAGCTGTCAGGGACTGTTAGTGATGGTGCCCTACAGCCCAGTGTCGGCTCAGCAATCACCTCACTCCTACAGACAACTCTGCATCTCATTTGCGCTCAATCATAAGTCAGTAACAACTCAAGGATCATGAGTTGTTGCTTTAGGAATGGAATATTTTGCCAATATGAGTGTGGAAATATTGTTAGATCTCCACCTTTAAGATGAATGGAAATCACATTCAAATTTCACAAGAAAGAACTCAAACATTTCAAACACCAGAGGTGCGACTCTTAACAGGAAGCCAGTTGTCTGTTGTCTGTCATCATTTTGCAACTTAGCAGACAAGAGCATCACATATCACTCATACATTAAAAAGATGGCGAGAGAAATTCATACCCATGGTGTGCAGTCAAGAAAAACACTGAGCAACACAGGTTTTTAGCTAGAATGATTAGCGATGCTTCAAGAGCCTGCCTGTTAGCTTCTTCCAGAAAAAGGCAACTTCCACCTCAGACAATTTTGGCAACCAAATACTTCCCTTGACAAAAGCATAATACATACCCCCACAGGGCCAATCATATTTCCTCCCTTTTAAAAGAGTGGGCCAATGTTTAAACATCTCATCTAAGAGACTTCATCTGATTTAATTCAGAGGGTTTTTCAAAGCCTGGCAGTCTCAGCAACCTCATTACAGCCACAAGCATGAAATGCGGATGTCCTGATGGAATTACATCCTACCAGTTCCACAGAGCAGGTCTGTCACATATTAAGCTTCTGAAACCGTACATCTTCTATACATGTAATGGAGTTGTCCTGCCCGGTCTAGTGTCAAGTCCAGTTTTCCCAGAGAAATGTGCACCTGCCTCTGCCGTCCACGTTCTGAGTTACCAGCCCTGCTGCAGGCCTCTGCAGGCCGCACGGTCTGGCTCCAGACTTCACACTTGGGGCTGGTGCCTCGAATTCTCAGCCACGTCCTCCCCACACTCAGTGTCAAGGGGGAGGCTGACAAGGCTCTTTACTGTCCTTGTCTTGCAAAGCCAGGTTAAGTTTTTTTCTTTACGCTTAGCCTCTGAGTACAGATTTCTGGGTCCTTTTGTGTATTTTATCTTTCTCGTAGGTGTGCCGTGTGCTGGCACTTCTAACTACCTCTGACGTCCCAGAATTGATGGAAGAGATTTAAATAGATTACTATAAATCTTTTTATTCCACCTTTCTATTTCCTCCTTAAGTCATTAGCTGTACATCCTGAAAAGCTAGAGCAATGCTTCACTATGCATCTACAAAGGACAAAGTTACCATGGACAGCAAAACAAGCCAGGCAATCAAGCATTTAACTATCATTTCTTCAATCTTTTAAAAAATGCTTATGACAGCTTTTATATGTCTAGTTGAAAGAAAACTTTTAGTATTTTTTCCTCAAAGTATCTGAAATCCTAAAACTTAGTGAACATCAAGTTAGCTTTCAGAGAAGACATACATAACTTGATTCCCAGGATTAAAAGAATAAACTCTGAATTATTTCATCATAACAAATCTCTTCAGGTGTAGACAGAAAAAACTATTCCTTTTGCTATCCTGAGTGGTGCTGTATTATTCTCCTTTATATCTCACTCAGTATACAGTGTCATAAGACTGAAATTGAAAAGGCTGAGATAAATAATCCTCTATCAAAGAAGTATATGCCCTTTCCCCCAAATACTAAAATACTGACAAATGATTTCATTCCACAATTTTCAACAATGTCCAACAACACAGAATATGAAGGACAATGTAATGCAAGATTGAAAGAAGGAAATTTGAAAAATGACCTTAAAATGATACCAAGGCATGTTTTAAGTGCAATCCCAAAAGCTGGATGAAATCAACTGGAAAGAACCCACCTCTTGTGACCTGACCTACCTAGGGTGGAAGGAGACCTCTGAAGTGCTCCCGTTTTCTTTATACTCAATTCTGGATAAAGACTAACCAATGCTACCAGCTGACATGCCTGTTTCTTATCTATAAATGCCCCGTGAGGTAACTGTCGTTGGCACTTTATCTAGCAGGTGAGAAAACTGAAGTTTACACGTAGGTATTAAGAGAGGCTAGACTGTGTGCACTGGTCCAATGGCCCGGTGGCTAAACCCTTGCCTTGCATGTGCCAGGATCCCATATGGGCACTGGCTCATCCCACCCAGCTCCCTGCTTATGGCCTGGGAAAGCAGTGGAAGACGGTCCAGAACCCTGGGACCCTGCACCTATGTGGGAGACCTGAAAGAAGCTCCAAGCTTTAGATGGGCTCAGCTCCAGCTATCATTGCCAGTTGGGGAGTGAACCAGCAGATGGAGGATCTTTCTCTTTGCCAATCTGCCTTTACAATTAACAATAAATAAATCTTAAAAAAAAAAAAAAAGAATAAGCAGCAGCTTGACCATGGCCATCCAGCTCCTAAGACAGCAATAGCTCCAGCCATCCATTTTCAGGTCATCACCAGCATGTCGGGTAATCATCAGTGCCGGCCCAGGGCAAGGGAGGCTACATTATGGAGAAACACGGCAGGTTAGCCCAAAGTAGTGTCAATAGCAGCACTGTACAGCTCTCTAAGAACTCTACAGAGGGCTTGGGGAAGGAGGAATAAATAGAAAAATCAGGAATTAGTTGACCTAAGCAAAAACATTTCAACTAGTTCTTCAAATAAAGAGCAGCTACAATGTATTCCTGGTTCACATTTTTTTTTTTTTAAATATTGGTTTTACTCATGGAAATGTCTGAATACATATATTATAGATTTCGGGCCCAGCGTGGTAGCCTAGTGGTTAAAATCCTTGCCTTGATACGGGCACTGGTTCTAATCCCGGCAGCCCTGCTTACGATTCAGCTTCCTGCTTGTGGCCTGGAAAAGCAGTCTAGGATGGCCCAAGGTTTTGGGACCCTGCACCCATGTGGGAGAACCGGAGGAAGCTCCTGGCTTTGGATTGGCTCAGCTCCAGCCATCACAGCCGCTTGGGGCCATTGCATGGAGGATCTTCCTCTCTGTCTCTCCTCCTCTCTGTATATCTGACTTTCCAATTAAATCCTAAGAACAAAAAAGATTGCAAAGGATGAGAGTCTAATGACCCCCCACATGCATTCACAACACATCAGCACTATTTCATTCAATGTAGACTTGCCACAAGTTGTACTTGAAACACCAAATGCCTTTCCCTTGATTTGAAATAGCCATGTCAGCATAAAAATCATAGCAAGAATGAAAGGAATTTACTTTTCTCTGTGACTCTTCTAAAGTAGCAGAAGAGTGTTTTAAGCTTCTCTGGCTTCCTTGGTGAGCGTCCTTCAAACAACCTGAAAGAGACCAAAACCACAAGAGGGTGGGGGACAATTCAAATGGCTTCAATGACTTACACAACACTAAGTCTAGATTGCTACCAAGTAATACAAAGGAGTAATTTTTCCAGAATTAAATTCTGTACAGATTACTGGGAAACTGTATTGGATTCAAATGGCCTCTGGGCAAGTACTGAAACCAACTCCACCAGGTTTCCTGGAGCCGGTCAGTCAGGGGGCACCCTCTCCATACCCACTCATGCATTGTGCTTCGGTACTCATCACCCTCCAGGGAGAAGGCAGCCACTCAGAGGCGACCCTCTCTACACACACCCACCCACCTACCCATTCACTGTGCTTCGGTACCCATCACCCTCCAGGGAGAAGGCAGCCACTCAGAGGCGACCCTCTCTACACACACCCACCCACCTACCCATTCACTGTGCTTCGGCACCCATCACCCTCCAGGGAGAAGGTAACGTTAGTACCCCCAAGTCCAGTAGGGTCAGTCAGTTCATGCACAGCCACGTTCCCAGTGGCAGATACTATCCATAATTTATAACATTACTAGGCAATTATGTAATCAACAAAACTGGAATCTCAGAAAAAAAAAAAATCCACGCTGTGTGTCTGTGGTAGAGTGAGGGTGGGGACAGTGCCCTAGGCAGCTCTGACAAGAGAGTGGGGCCAAGCAATCCTGGGAAATTGGGCAAATCCATTTGCCTTCTCAAAATTCCTATGCTGAATCCTCCATTTGGCTGAATTAGGAAGAGGACCTAGAAGAAAAAGAGGTCTTGGATAAGGTGGGGTCCTAACGGTACAAGATTAGTTAGCTTGTTTGTTTTTAAGATTTATTCCCTTGAAGGGGAGTTTCACAGAAAGAATGAGAATGAGATCTTCCACTCATGGCTTCACTCCTTGAATGGCCACAATGACCAGGCTAGGCTAGGAAACTTCACTCAGTTTCCCGGCACAGCAGCCAGGAGTCCAGGCACTTGGTACGTCTTTCAGTACTCTTTCAGGCACATGAGCAGAAAGCTGGATTAGAAGCAGACCAACCGGGCCTGGCGTGGTGGCGCAGTGGTTAAAGGTCCTCGCCTAGCACACCCGGGATCCCATATGGACGCCGGTTCTAATCCCGGCAGCCCTGCTTCCCTTCCAGCTCCCTGCCTGTGGCCCCGGAAAGCAGTCGAGGACAGCCCAAAGCTTTGGGACCCTGCACCTGTGTGGGAGACCCAGAAGAGGCTTCTGGCTTCGGATGCATAGCATCGGCCATTGTGCTCACTTGGGGAGCAAATCATTGGATAGAAGATCTTCCTCTCTGTCTCTCTCCTCTGTATATCCGCCTTTCCAATAAATCTTAAAAAAAAAAAAAAAAAAAAAGAAGCAGACCAACCAGGAAGAGGAAGAGACACCAGAGGTCCCTCTGTGCCTTGACAGGACACACTACTAAGACAGGAAGAGGATGCTCAGCTGGAACCAAATGGGCCAGCGTCATGACTGTGACTTCCAGCATGCAGAGCTATGAGGAAAACACATTTGTGTTGTTTAAGCCACCCACACTAACACAGATCCTTTGGGTGGTAAACAGTACAGCTCATGTCATCTAGTTTCCAGCAATGTAGACTTGCACTACTTACTTTGAAATGATGGTCTATTGTTATTGGGAACAAATAATTCAATTTATCCTAAGGGAAGAAAAAGCAGGGCTTTGGAAACCTGTGACCCGAGTAACACACTAAAACACTTCTAACACAAAAGCATGCTTTATTTAACAGTCATACAAAGATGCAGGGGCTACAAATGGAAGAGTATTCGTTCATCTGCCTCTAGTCATGTTTGCTGACTTTAAAACCAGAAACCCTCCAAGTCACGGTCTACTTTAATAAGTACCAAAATGGGTAACATTTTTCACCATTAGAAGAACAAGCCTTTGAAACTATGTAGGAAAGCTAATTCCATGCGAAGAGCCTATTGAGTCACGGAAATGAATTAGAAAAAAGAGAGGAAATGCGGATTTTCAAATGACTCTGTTTTCAATGATCTGAAATCTGTACTCAGAGTCAACTTCAGAAAAAAACATTTTATATGAATATTTATTTTCTAAAAAGACCAATAATGCTGGATATTATTTTAACCTAATCTAATCTTTAAAAAACAGTTGAAAAATAGATGCGTAAAATTTTTATTCAATTACAGAGAGTATGCTTCTAAAAATATTTAGGTTTTTTTCCCCCTAAAGATTTATTTTATTTATTTGAAAGACAGAGTAAGAGAGGGAGGGAGGGACGGAGGGAGGGAGAGAGAGAGAGAGAGAAAAAGAAAAGGAGAGACACAGAGATCTCTCATGGGTGGCTCACTCCCTGAGCTAGGCCAGGCCGAAGCAAGGAGCCAGGAGCTTCATTAAGGTTTCCCACGCGGGTGACAGGAGCCCAGGCATCTGGGTGATGCTCTGCTGCTTTCCCACGTACATTAACAGGGAGCTGGACTGAAAGAGCAGCAGCTGGGGCACAAAGCAGCGCCCGTATGGGATGCTGTCATCACAGGTGGCAGCTTTACCTGCTATGGATGCCGGCCCTTCTGAAATATCTAACAGATACTTAATACAAATAAAAATATACTTAACATATACATCGTTACAATCCAGGGCTCCACGAAGGTGCATGACTTGGCTTAGTTTTTTCTGCAATATGCCAACCAGAATGATCTGTTTAAATCCAATGGTAGTTGAGGTCAAAACCAATAAACATGATTTACTATGAATACCACGGGCTGTGTTACAAAACTCTCTTTCAGGTGCACTACTCAGTCAAGGGAAGCGGCAGCATGTACAAGCCAGCATTGCTTTCTTCTGGAGATAAACTGATATACCACACACTTCAACTGTACTAGTGTGGGGTGAGAGGAAACGGCTGCCGTTCTTACAGACTAAATCCCCACAGCAGAAAAGCAAAAAACCAAAGCGAAGCAAAACAAACAAACAAACAAAAAAACAGTAAAGAAACAGCATCACCAGCTTCCGACTGTGGTCAGCAGCTTGCACAGTTGCATAAAAGCTCACCTATTTCACAGCCCTGATGACAGGTGATTACTCTGGGAACCTCGTGCGCCTGCAGATTTATTACCCTGGCGCTCCTACAGACGTTCCTGGGAGAGTCAGGATCGCTCACTACCAATGAGCACCAACCAGGCTTTATGTTTTACGCCCCAAATCAAAGGAATGAAGCAGCATGTCCATGCTCCAAGCCTAACCCCACACCACTGTGTAACTAAATATACTTCATCTTCCTGTATGCCGACAGGAGGAGGGACACAGTCTAGGGAGATGAAGCAAATTAAAAACAAACAAAAAACCAAATCTTAGACATTTGTTAGACTTGGCTGTTGTGAAGTTTCAAATGATATGAACAGCCATCTGAATAGAATGGATTATCTTGGTATGGAAGAATGGAAATAGCAGAAACACAGATGCACAGCAAGGACTAGTCATCAGAAACAACCTGTGGGACAGAGTTTTGGAGTGCAGAAAGAAGATCAAGGGACTGCGGATGGACAGGAAGCAGAGGAAGAGAGGCTGGCAGAGGTCAGGATCCCAGGCGCGAGAGGACGCCACCACCTTTGCTATCCTTGGACTCTCAAAGTCCTAGGGCTAAGGGCCAGGCTCACCAAGGCCTCAAGGCTCCTCTGAGTGGTAATAAAGAAGGGGTGGGTGGGGGCGGGGCAAGGCTTCGGCTCAGTGGTCAAGCTGCTGCATGCCAGGCTGAGTTTCAGCTCTGCCTGGATTCCAGCTTCTGGCTAACGCACAGCCTGGGGGAGCACCGAGGGCTGCAGGATACCCGGCCTGTGCTCCCTGCCACAGCCTTGGACCAGCCCTGGGCTCCAGCTGTTGCGTGTGTGGGCTTTCCTGGTTAGCAAACACTGAACGGGTACTCTGTCTGCCTTTCAAATAAGTAACAAAAATAAATGACAATAAAAAGGAACAGGGTTCAAGACAGAGAGAGGGAATAAGAGACAAATATATGGGGATAGAGACTCAGCAGGGAGACTTCACAATAACCAAGCATTTTAAAAACTTTTCATTTTTAACACTTGTCAAATTTAGATTTTTCAGGTTCTGAGCAGGTATATTTAAAAATCTATTTCCAGGTAGCACGTGAATTCGTGCATAAATTAATTACAACCCCTTTACAGGTAAGGAAGATAATTTGGATTTACATGAACACACTTAAAATCAAACTGAAAATGCCAGTCAGGCAACCTTATTTTGCTCTAAACAAAACTGTTTGCATCTTCAAAGGAAAAAGTCAATCAAGGGTCAGATATCTATTAACTGATGCTTTTCTTCCCATAGTTATAAAGAGAAGCCTAGTTTAATAAAATCTTTCCGTGAATGGAATACTGATAACATTACTGGGACTGGATTCTACACACACACACAGATACATTCCCTCCCTCCCTCCCTTTCTCTCTGTCATGCAATTTCAAGTTAAGTATTCATCCCATTAGTATATAGTGAAGCAGGCCCCAAATGCTACAACCTCTAAACAGAAGCAAGGAATAATGCAGAACCCAGCCAGAAGTTGTTGCTGGCTCTTCCGCGAGGCACTCAGCCATATGGCCCCAGCAGCATTTTCAATCTAGGGAAGAGGCAGATGTAAAAGGCTCCTGGGCTGACCACTGCTGAGACCCACAATTTATCTCTGACCATCTAGTTTCCATGCAATCTCAGAAGCATCAATGCTAATCACATTGGAGCCTTTATATGGATGCTTAGGCCCTGAAAGGCAAGCAGGGGAAAAGGTCAGGGGTATTTAACATAACTAAACAGGTCTGGAAGAACAGAACAATAAATAAAAAAGGAAGACTTATTCAATTTATTGACGTCAGCCTCCCACCACATACTCTCAGCATTTTTCTTATTCAATCAACTAGCTCACCATACCTCATTTGAAATTAAGTACACTTACATACACAGCTCCCAACTGCCAGATATTATAATCATAAACAAAGCTACGCAAAAAAGGAAGCACAACAAATGCTATAAAGTCGGCTCATCAAAGGGCTCATTCCATGAGGTATCTGAGCTCTGAGGAGCCACAAGGAAGAGGAGGACTCTGAGCTGTTCTCCGTTTCTTTCTGGGTTTGAGCAAAAGACAGTGCTCAAGTCCCAGTGGGGGGGGGGGGGAGTCAGGGACCCTCCTAACCCTCTTTAGCACACAAGGGTCTTTATTCAGAAGCATCCGGGGACAACCACAGCGAGTGGACATCACCCAGTCAGTGCTGTACTTGGAATTGCTTGTGTGTCTCAGGCACTTTAAAAACATACAAAGGCATTATGGAGCTCATGGAAAATGTGCATGACAACAATAACAAAAAAAAGAATATTTCAAAATTTTTATCACCACGAGCTGGCATTGTGGTGTAGCTCATAAAGCATCCATCTGCAACACCAGCATCTCATCTGAGCACTGGTTCCCATCCCAGCTGCTCCACTTCTGATCCAGCTCCCTGCTAATGGCTTGGGAAAAGCAGTGGAAATGAACTTATCTTTTTTATTTTTTTAAACAATTATTTACTTTTCTTGGAAAGTATGATATACAGAGAGAAAAATCTTCCATCTGCTGGTTCATTCTCCATGTGGCCGCAACGGCTGGAGCTGAGATTCTTCCGAGTCTCCCATGCAGGTGCAGGATCACAAGGCTTTGGGCCGTCCTTGACTGCTTTCCCAGGCCACAAGTAGGGAGCTGGATGGGAAGTGGAGCAGCCGGGATTAGAACCGGCGCCCATGTGGGATCCCGGCAGATGCAAGGCGAGGACTTTAGCCACTAGGCTACCGTGCTGGGACAAATGAACTTACCTTTTTTTTTAAAAGATTCATTTTATTATTTTTTTGGAAAGTCAGATATACAAAGAGGAGAGACAGAGAGGAAGATCTTTTGTCTGATGATTCACTCTCCAAGTGGCTGCAATGGTTGGAGCTGGGCTGAAGCCAGGAGCCAGGAGCCTGGAGCTTCTTCCAGGTCTCTCACGCAGGTGCAGAATCCCAAGGTTTTTTGGGCCATCCTTAACTGCTTTCCCAGGCCACAAACAGGGAGCTGGATGGGAAGTAGGGCTGCCGGGTTAGAACTGTGCCTATATGGGATCCCAATGCGTGCAAGGCGACCACTTTAGCTGATAGACTACTGTGGTGGGCCCATGAACTTATCTTTTAATCCAATTTTCCTAACCTTTCTGAAATTTCCCCATAAACCCATCATCACAGCAGGCATCCTGTGAGGACTCCCAATCAAAAATGGAGGCTATCAAAGGCTTACCTGCTTTACTTCATTTCAATGTGCTCCTATTCAAAAAGAATATCCACCAACCCAGAGGCTACTTTCAAATCCAGCGGATCAACACCAACTCTTAAGCTGGTGGGAATGGCAAGCTTAAATCCTTCATTGGTCTCTCTGGACTGACTTACAACTTTGGTCCACTTAAGTAAATCAAGAATTATACTTTTCTTCATTCCCTTTATTTAAAAAACAAAGTATTCATTTGAAAGAGTTAGGGCCAGACTGAGAGACAAGATCCTAGTTTCAACCTGGCCCATCCTGGCTGTTGTGGGTCTTCGGGGAATTAAGCAGTGGGTGGGAGATCCCTGTCTGTCAATGTCTATTTTTGCTTTCAAATAAAAATAAACAAGTGAAAAAACCTAAAGAATTTAGTAGTGACTTGCAAATGGCAAGTGCTTACTAACTACTGGCCACTGTTTAGGAGATATGCTCTTATGTGAAAACAATTTCAGGGCCCGAATTCAGGGGCTAATGTTGTTAAGCTGCCATTTGTTACACCAACTCTGTGCTTCTGATCCAGTTTCCAGCTAACAAAGGTACAAGGCAGCACACGGTGGTCCAAGTGTTTGGGTGCCTGCTCCTAGTGGGGCGATCCATAAAGTTCTGGGTCTCTGGCTTCACCCGTGCTCAGACCCAGCTGCTCCCTGTACCTGAGGAATCAATCAGGGAATGGAAGGAAGATTTCTCCCGCTGAACTTTTTTTTTTTTTTTTTAAGTTTTATTCATGTGTTTGAAAGGTGGAGACACAGAGAGACCTTTCTTTCACTGGTTCATTCCCTAAATGGTCCCAATGGCTGGGCCGGCCTGAAGCCAAGAGCCCAGAGCTTCATCATAGTCTCCCATGTGGGTGACAGGAGCCCAGCCACTTGGATCTTCTGCTGCTGCTTTCCAGGCACACTGGCAGGGAGACAGACTGGAAGTAGAGCAGCTGGAACTCGAACTAGTGCCCATAAAGGATGCCAACATTGCAGGTAGTGGTTTTAGCCTCTGTGTCACAACATCAGCCCCCAGTAATGAATTCCTCATGGGTAAGAGCATATGTCTGGAATTTGCTTTCAAATATTCTAGCCAGGCACAACATTGAGGTGCTGCTTGTGACACCAGAATTTCATGCTGGAGTGCTTGATCAAGTTCCAGCTGCTATTAATCCAGTTCCTTGCACCCACACCTGGGAAGGCAGTGAAAGACGGCCCAGATACTTGGGGGCTTCTGCTACCACCCCTGGGAGATGCAGTTGGACTTCTGGCTTTGGCCTGGACCAGCCCTGACCATTGTGGCCATTTGGGGAAACCAGCAGATTTAAATTCTGCCTCTCCCTGTTATTTTGTCTTTCAAATAAATAATTTTTTTTTTAAATTGCAGTTACCCCTAAAAAAGGCAGGGTGGTTAGTTAAGTGGGAAAAACAATACAGTAACAATAAAACATTGGCAAGGACTGAAGTTGAGGATTAAAAAATGGTCACCACACTGTTGATTTGTATGTATTAAAACATGTTGTAAGAAAAATAATTTTTAGAAAAGTGACATAATCCTAACAAAGATGATACACTGCTGTTAATGGAAAAAAACCTAACTTGTCAAATTATACACTTAATGCCACACAGCCAGTTTTCTGAGGCATGACATCAGAGTCTATTTTAAGGGTCATCATGATAGAGGCACTAGCCAATCACTTATGCCAAAGAAACAAACCTGCATGTGGTCCTTGAGACACTGAACTCTGAAGCATCAATTAGAGCTGCTGCTTACCAAGATCAGCCACCTACTGGGACTGCCTTCAGAATTTTGGTTTTAGGAGTGTTATAAACCATACCATTCTGACAGCTTCTAGAATGATCAAAATTTTATTCCAAATAAACAGAAAGACTAATTACTGTTTGGACAATTCCACTACCCACACAGCTTCATGTAAATAGACAATTATGTATATATTATTTAAATTGACTTTCATTGGAAAGCAGATTTACAGAGAGGAGAGAAAGAAAGATTTTCCATCTGTCAGTTCATCCCCCAAGCAGCCTCAATGGCTGGAGCTGAACCATCTGAAGCCAGTAGCCAGGAGCCAGGAATTTTCTCTGGATCTCTCACACAGGCAAAGGGTCCCAAGGCTTTGGGCTATGCTGCACTGCTTTCTCAGGCCACAAGCAGGGAAGTGGATGGGAAGTGGAGCAGCTGAGACATGAACCAGCATCCACATGGAATCCGGGCACTTGCAAGGTGAGAATCTAGCCATTAGGTCATCCCTGACGATTGTATTTTTAGAAAATAAAGTTTTGATTTTTGTACAAAAATACAAAATTTGACCATTTTCTTTCTATATTAAAAATTGAAATGTGCACAAGTTTTGTAGTCTTCAACTAGTGGGTACCGGTGAACCTATTTTTACAGTAGAAAATGTTTTCTACTAAGCCAAAAAATTATTTCGTAAGGATGTTCTCTACCCAATGGTAATTCAATCCCGAAGAACTAGGTAAGTCAAAGATGAAAACTGTTTACTCTTAAAATCAAAGCATCTCGGTGTTTGGCCGTGGGGCTGGGGCAACAGGAGCCTCCTGCTGCTAAGCGGGACCCCAGTGTGCCTATTTGGCACCAGGCTCTTCCTGCTGGCCACCCAGCGGCAAGCTCTGGAGTCTTTAGGGTATGTAATTGTTGCCTAGGGACAGCCATGGATCAGGCCAGTGTGAGTGTAGGCGAGGGATGAATCCAGGGTGATTTCCAGCGATTGATTCATGGAACTTTCTGACAAGCATGGGGACTGAGACCTGATGGTTTGGAGGGGAGAGTCCATAAGATCTATTTGGGCCAGACTCATTCACCAGCCCACATGGGAATCCCGAGACAGGCTGTTAATGTAGAGCATCATTGACTGCCATACACCAGTCCACACAAAAGCTATGGCTGGGGGCCAGTCTGGCAGGGATAGGTATCAGTACCAGACTGATTGGTGGAACAGGGGACAGGTCACACTTGACAGGGTCAAGCCACTAACCAGCATGAGAGAGAACCAGGTCCAAGGGTAGATTCTGTGGGGGAAGTGTGGATCCAACCCTGTGGAAATACAAGTATCGCTGGTTAGCTCACAATTTGGGGTGGTGATGGGATAGGTGCGACCATGGAACCTGCCATCACTGATGGGTAAAAGAACTGACAACTCTGGGCAGGTCATGGCAGCAGCACCTGAATGTGCATTTTGGAACAGGATGTGGGGTAGGCCGAGCTGCAACTGGAAGGGGGTGGACTGGGCAGGGCCGAGCAAACCTTAACTCACAAGGAAGAACAGAAATCAGGATGAAGCATACGTCATGCAGAGCTATGCTCTTACACCAACTGGCCTGCATGAGCCAGGGATACTGTGCCACAGCATTGAAGGCAAAAGCTGAGACAGGTAAGTGGCTAAGGCAACTGCATCAGAGCAACCACTGTCATGCTCATAATCTAGGGTAAGGAATAGACCTGAGTGGGGAGCAGTGAAATTACACCCCAGCTGGGTTGAGGTTCCCCCTGGTGAGAGCAGGGGTTGGAGTGGGGGCTGCGATCTGGTCTGGATATAGCTGCAACCTCCCTTGTCACAAGTGTGAACTGGGGCTGGGCGCACCTAACTGGGCTACACTCCAGCACCATCTGGGGCTCTGGAGACCCTGGGTAGACGTAGGATGGACTAAGCTAGGTCTCTGCCCTACTGAACCATGTATGAGCAGTGTTGGGGTATGGATGAGCTTTGGCTGGACTGAAACATCCAATAGTAAGAACCAGAATGGATTGAAGGCCAGCACAGAAAGGCCACTGTTCTTGCCAGGACAGGAGGTGGACTAAGTAGGGCTGGCCCATGGACCCACTGGTACACGCAAGATCTGGCACTGGGAGAGGTTCTGATGGAGGAGCCTGGGCAACTCTTCTGGCAGGACATAGTCCCTGCAGGTGAGCGCAAGAACCATGATAGGGAGCAACCCAGACCAGCAAGAGAAAGATACCCTTTCCCCCCGACGTGCATTTAGCATAGGTTGGGGGCAGAATCAGTTCAATCATCCCTGGCGAATCCGAGCACCGGAACAGAGTAAGGGTCGGCCCAGATTTGGTCGCAACACATACCAGTGCACATTACAGAATGCCAAGGTGGGATGACCCAAACCAGATGTGCCTGCAGCACCCAAGCTGCACACATGAGAATCAGGGAGGGAGGGGGCAGAGCCAGCAGGGGGAGTGTGGGCTCCCCTGCTGGACAACCACTCCCACTGGAGGACGTCAGTTGGGATGGGGGTAGACTAGACCAGCGGGGCACAACACCTGTAGGCCTCATGTGAGCTAGATCAGGAAAAAGCCAGGCTCGGCTGACTGTTCTGACTGGTGAAAGCATGAATTAGAGTGGGTGAGGGTTGGTGTGCTGCAACATAAGCTGGCAATGGCTGGCACTGGAGGCTAAATCTGTCAAGCTAAACTCCAGAACCACCTGGAGAGTGCATGGGAGTAGAAAGGGAGTGGCCTAGTAGGAAATAGTGCCTACGTCCCTCTTGGGTCACCACTCCCACTGGAGAGCATGAAAACCAGGACAGGGGTTGGGATGGCTAGACAGAAAGGCACCTGCCAATATGGGTGTGGGCTGGGTAGTAGGGCTGGTTGGGTTGAACTAGGCTTCAATGCCTACTGGCATGTATGAAAGCTGAATGGGATGTGGGACAGACTGAACAAGTCTGTAGTACATAGTGGCAAGCATGGGAACCAGGGTAGGGGGCAGGCCTGGTGGGGGTTTTGGGAGTCGCTCTGAACAGACTTCCTACTGGTTTCTGGGAGGGCTGAGTATGAAGTGGGCAGGATCAGGCTAGACTGCAACCACCACTGGTTCGTGTGGAAGACAGGGTTCGAAATAGAACTGACCCAGCAATTGCAACCACCAGCATGTGCATAAGCTGATTGGGATGACGGACTCTGCCGGACCTTATACTGGTAAGCACACACAAGAATCAGGTCTGGGATCACTTCAGACGAAGTTTCTTTGGGGATCCCTCTAACTGAACTGCTGATCTCAGAACCTCAAGCATGAAGAGACTATGTCAGCAATTCAGAACTGTTGAACTACCAAAACTGCATGAGCAGGGCTCGTGGAGCATGCCCCACATCGGGGACCTGGGATGGGTGGGAGGCTGGGTAGGGCTTCTCCCCTTTCTTTCTCCCCTTACCCCAGATGCAGAAAAAAAAAATGCTATTAGTGTGGAAACAATGGTCTTACCCACTTTCCTGTAACCCTTGACCCTTTGTGCCCTAGTCAACTATGTAAGATTATCAAAATAAAAATACATATTTAAAAAAAAAAGCATCTCTTCATTCCTAAGAATAAGGTGAATAAAATATATTTTGGCAAGTAAGGCAGCAGACTGAGAACAGAGTTTAAGTTAGTCTTACCACTCCACTACTTTTGTAAAATTTATGTCCCTTTGTTAAGGATTTACTGAAGTCCTACAACACAAGAGACTTCATGAAAACAGCAAAGGACATGACAGAGAAGATTCCCTAAATAAAGAAGCAACTGCGACAAAGCAGGTTGGTGGAACAACAGGAAGAAAACAGGAAACAAAGGCCCACGGGGCATCAAGCACTCCAATCAGCTCCAACTGGCCCTTCCCCACCACTACACTACGAAAGTACTGACTCTCCTGGCGACAGCCACACTACAGTCAAATAGGATCCGGTGTGCCACTGGCCAGTTCCCCTTTCAGAGCTTTTGGGTGGCCTAGCAGATACAGCACAGTCTGACCCTAATCTACGTCTGCAGCCTCCCCCCAGCGGCCACACTGGTGCCGAGTCCCTGACATGCAAAGTCCTTCTCACCCACAATGCCTCTGCAGGTGTCAGTCCTGCCTAGAACACAATCACTTCTCCTTTCCTCCTTGGCAGAAACTGCTACAGTCTTTCATACTTAGTTCAAACATGATTTTGACAAGAAAAATTCCTTTATTAAAGTAATAAAGTATGTCCTGGGACCAAGTGCGATGGTTCAGTGACTAAATCCTCGCCTTGCATGTTCTGGGATCTCACATAGGCATTGGTCTGTGTCCCAGCTGCTCATTTCCCTTCTAGCTCTCTGCTTGTGACCTGGGAAAGCAGTGGAAGGTGGCCCAAACCCTTGGGACCCTACATCCAATTGGGAGACCCAGAAGAAGCTTCTGGGTCCTGGCTCTGGATCAGCTCTGGCTGTTACATCCAATTGGGGGAGTGAATCAGCGGATGTAAAGATTTTTCTCTCTTTCTCTCTGTAAATCTGTGTATCTGTAAAAATAAATAAATCTTAAGAAAAAAGCTGGGAATGTTTTGTGATTTCACAGAAAAAGTCCCTCCAAAATAGTGGGGCTTGTCAAAGACACAAGGGAGCCAGACTAAAGGAGCCCAGTGGTCGAAGCTACAACAAAGTAGTAGCAAAATAATCAGTGTCTTGCATTTTAACTTGTATAATAAAGTATATCCATGGCTTCAATTTAATAATAGGAAAATTAGAGCAGAGGGACAGTCTTTCCTGACAGTTCTAACTAATAAACTGAGAAGAAAGAAAGAGAAGAATCAATGCCCAAGGCTGGGTGGGCTGTGGTGGACCAAAGCCAGGAGACGGGAACTCAGTCTGAGTCTCCCGTTTGGGTAGCACGGAGGGGAGCACCAGGCATCACCTGCCACCTCTCAGGTGTGCGTTAGCAGGAAGCTGGAAGCAGAAGCAGGACTGCAGTTCAAACCCAAGCACTGGGCATGTAGGCATTTTGTGTGTGTGTGTGTGTGCGCACACTAAAGATTTATTTGTTTTTATTGGAAAGGCAGATACACAGAGAGAGCAGATACAGAGACAAAGACCTTCCATCTGTTGCTTCACTCCTCAAGCGGTCACTACAGCCAGAGCTGAGCCGATCCAATGCCAAGAGCCAGGAGCTTCTCAGGGTCTCCCATGCGGATGCAGGCTCCCAAGGTTTTGGGCTGTCCTCAACTGCTTTCCCAGGCCACAGGCAGGGATCAGGATGGGAAGTGGAGCAGCTGGGATTAGAACCGGTGCCCATATGAGACCCTGGTGCATTCAAGGCGAGGACTTTAGCCATTAGGCTACTGTGTGGACCCAGGATGTCAGCATCTTAAACACCTGTTAATGGTGATCTCTATGTAGCATTTTAACAAGAAAGATGGCATGATGTTGGGCAGAAGTCCCAGCAGACAATACACCAACCAGCAGTCAGCCCCCTGGTAGGACACACTTGAGAGGCACAGCCCGTGTCTATGCCATCTCTGCCAAAATTGTAGGACTTATTTCAATGGTAAAAGTACATCAGGCAAACCCAAATTGAGAACATTTTATAAAATAACTGAGTAATAATCTTCAAAAGAGCTCGAGTCATGCAAGAAAAGCACACAACAACAACTACAAAAAAAAAAAAAAAGCTTTTGTTTTGGTTTTAAAGAAACAACAGCAGCAAGTCAATTGGAAGGCAGGAGTTTGGTACAGTGCTTAAGACACTGGCTGGGTTGGCTGCATCCCACACTGAGCTGTTTAGGTCCAAGGCACTGGGTTTACTCCTAAATCCAGCTTCTTGCTATCGGGCGCTCAGGGAGTAAGCAAGAACTGCTTCAAGCGCTCGGATCCCTGCTACCCACATGGGAGACTTGGGCTGAATTCTGCATCTTGGCTTTGGCTTTGCCCAGCTCTGGCTGTTGCAGGAATCTGAAGAGTGAATCACTGAATGAATAATTTCTCTCAAATAACTAGTTACTTAAAAAAAAAATAAAACCATCAAGTAAGTGATTTTACTACACCAATCTGTGAAGCCCAAAGCACTGTCGAACACAATGCCTTTTGTTTGCTCCATGACTCCAACTTGTACTGAGAACTGGTTCTCACGGATGCACCTGCAGAGGCCGGAGATGGCTGAGGGGAGGAAGTGGAGCAGGGGATTACACAGAACACACTGGAAGAGCGGAACACACACTCTAAGCAATTCCTAACATTTGGCAAAAGAAAAAAAAAGTTCACATTCTACTCAAGGATTCCATAAAAATCACTCTAAAGTGAAGAAAAAAGTAAATAGAGAGGGGGAAAGAGAGTGGGAGTGGAAGGGAGGGGAGAAATGACATTTGCCAAGGAGATTCCTTGACAATACAGCTGTTTGTGCAGATGACAGAGAGGGTGCTCATTTGGGAAAAGGGCTGAAACATGAAACTCCAACACCTTCACAACGTGTTAGTCTCATCAAACAATCCGAGCATCCCTTTATCTTCCTTTCAAAAACAATACCACCCTGATAAATTAGTCATGTCTTCAAAGAGTCAAAGTCACTTATCACTTTTCATCTTCAGTACATTTATCAAGTCTCATAGGACAACTTCACTTACAAGCATGATTTCAGCTTATTATAAGGAATGTGGGGCACACCAGATACTCCTGTAAACAAAGCAAACGAGGCTGATGGAATCTGGCGCCCTCCGGGGAGGACGACGGACAGGACGGGGTACCGGAGCCAGGCCGACCTTAATGAAAGCCTCCCCTCTCGAACTTCCTGGCTCCTAAGTCCCAAGCAAGTTCTTTGACCTCTATGAACTCTACTTATGTTACCTGCAAAGTAGTACAAACAATACTTAACTCACCAAACTGCAAAAATATTAATTTTAACGACATAAAATGCTTGGCTTGTGGCAAATCACTAAAGAAAACAAACAAAAACTAGCTCCTTTCTACCCTTCTGTATTTTCACTGTTCAAAACGTGTTCTCTTAAAGACATACCGATTGAAGTTAATGTCTGGATAGCTAGAATATTCTGATTTCATCTTAGCATTTCGCCGTGGAAAAGTGCAGAAGAAAGCATTAGCTAAAAGACTGGCAATCTGTTCCTGTGACATTGTGATGGAATGATTCATCTTCTGCTTCAGGAGTGGTATTGGCTGAGAGAGGAAACAAAAAATACAGACGAGAAGAGCAATAATTAGTTTAGCAATTTCCAAAGCAGAGGAACCAAATTGCATTTGCTAAATTAAGGCAGGAATAATTTCAGGCCACTCTTGAATCCTTAAATCAGCAATGCTGTTAGAGTCAAGGGCTGTTTATCAGGGATGATTGAAAAAATGTACTTGTTTGACAAACTGCAGATTGCTAATCAATGATAGTGAAGAGAGCATAAAACATTACTTATTTGTGAAAAACAAGATTGCTTTAGCAAGTAAATAAAAACACGTTACCCCTGAAATGAAAAATTCTAAGAAAAGATGAAACAACACAATACTGGGTTTAGCTATTATTATTTGTACTAAATTTCATCCTTCCTTATATTAAAAATTGTTGGAAAGAACAAGTTTTCCATCTTAGTCCCTAATAAAATGATCTACAGAATGTAATTCTATAAGTCTTTTCCTTTTCTATTCTGAATCACACAAACTCTTCATGAGACCCAAATCTTATTTTATTATAGTAATTAATGGAATATGTGAAAACTATAACATGTTAAAAGACTGGTGATTCCTACATAATCAAACATTACAAATCCAAGAAGATATACAAGACATTTCTCCTGCATATCTTTTTATGTCTCAAATGTCTTCTGGATGCTCTAAACTCAAATTCACTGAGCCAAGCATTGTATTTAGTGAGTTTTATTCCATTCCAATTGGTTAAAATATGTTTTATTGACCTTCTGGTACACCTAAAGACCAACCAATAGTTTACTTATTAGTGGATTAAGCTTCAAAATGCTCCATATCATGCTGAAGATGCTTTTGCGCTCCCTAAAATCCGGACCTAAGAGCCCTGTGTGTCTACACTGATGTCAGAAAGGCTGCCTAGAGACCTGCCCTCTCAGGCCAGGATAAACATCCCAACGGCCAAGGGCAAGGTTGGGAAAGACAAGTCCAACCTCAGTGCTGCAACAATGAACTTGTTCAGAGTAACAAGAAACGCACCTCGCTTCTAAAGGAAAAATTCACCAGGAAAAAAGATAAGGAAAAACATAAAAGGCAAAGAGTTTCTTTTTCCAATGGTTTCCCCTCCTCCACCCGCCTTCAGGCCTTAGCAATCACCAATTCCAAGAAAGAGGAAATAGTGCATATTGATCTCCGATTTTCATCTTAAACATTTATTTATGAGCCAGCCATGACAGGGTGCCAATGGCTTAAAGCAAACTATTACTTGATTCTGGTGAGGAGTGAGCTCTTAACGCCCATTTTTAACACGCAAACATTTCTTGTCCCCCGCATAAACAGTGTAATTTTAAATAGTGTAAATGCTTTCTGCTCTTTTGCTAAGGCGTAATTTTTGAAAAAATTGTATTTTGAGGAAAATGGAGGGTGTTCATTATACTGCAGAGTGCTGAGCCGGAAAAACTGACAGTGGTAACTGTGATCCAACGTATGCGACCTATTACCAAGCAACTCGCAAACTTCTGACCTACAGAAACTGTGCGGGCATAGTAGAGTGAGTGCGTTCCGGCAGCTGCCTGCAACACACGATATCCAGTCACAGACTTCGCTTCTGATCCAGTTCCATGTGAGTGTGCCTGGGAAGGCAGTGGAAGATGGCCCAAACGTCTGGGTTCCTGCTACGCGTGGGGAGACTGGGCGTCCAACTCCAGTCTGGTCGAACCCAAGCTCTGGGAGCCATCTGGGGAGTGAACTAGTCAAAGAAAAATCTTCCTCTTGATTCTCTAACTCTGCTTTCACATAAATAAATACATCTTAAAACAATTTTTTTTTTGCTTTAATTTGTTACATATATGGACACAGTTAAGTCATTCCACATGAAATGAAATGCTAGATGCTCTTATTTTTAAAGGTAAAGAATGTACGTTGAACTCATTTGAGATGTATTACTTTGTGAAAGATAAGGAAGCAGTGAGTGGTAACTAAGCCATTTTGAAAATAAAATATTCTAACTCCATTAATATGTTTTGAAATAACAATTACTTTTAAATCAGAATGTTTACACAAAAAGGAAAAAAAGTGTGAGCATTCAAATATCAACAGTGTAAACTGAAGCTCAGAAATTGAATGCTGCATTTTTAATGTTCTTTGGCAGCGTTTTCTTTAGCCTCTAACCTTTTCCATTATATAGCTAAATTACCATACTTGGCAAAATTTGCTCTCACTCCCTCTCTGACCCTGGCCGCAAGAGTTGGAAGAAAATTCAACTGTGAGTCTGCAGTGAGCTGCAGAGGAAGCTTACACACACCGACCTGGGTGCAGATATCTGGCAGACACAGGGCCATTTTGACCATGTCTGGTAGAATGGACTGACACAGATGCTGCGCTTCTGCTTCTTCCAGTACCTGCAAACCGAGAAAACACGTCACGTGCATAATGACCAACAAACAACACTCGGTTTGCAATACAATCATGTTTCTGCTTGTCCTGGATCCCCACAATAAGGTACATTGGCAGCACTACCCCAGGTTTGAAGTACATCAACTAGATGCATCTATACATTTTGAACTTCATGCCCAAAGGTATTAAAATTCACCTCAGTGCTCTACAGAGATTAGGCAACCCAAATAGCAAGGTTCTTTTGTGTTAACACAATTAAATCAAACTGTTACAAGGGCGTACCATACATTCTGCTATCGGTTATGTATCAACCCAACAGGTTCTGGGGACTACCAAGGACCTGTCCAGTAACAACAGCCTCTCAGTTAACGAAGTCACCTTCAGAGCACCTGCTTCCGAGTCTACTGTGTCAAATCAGACCTAGTAGACAGGAAATCGGGTTTTAGGACCCTACCAATATTCCCCATCCAGGCATCCTTGGGAAGTTAAAATTCACAACTCTCAAAATCTGAAACACAACAAAGGGGACATTCATGGTCCACTGCTTTTCTTCTATTTCCCGTAATGATAAGGCTTTAACATATCACCCTGGGCCTTTGACTCCAACTCCTCTCTAAACATCTAAAGGAACACCTGTGATTTAGATACTACATAAAACAGCATGTGTGTGTGTGTGTGTGTGTGTGTGTGTGAATAATCTTGTTATCTCAGTCACACTGTAACCAGAAGAGGTCTCAGCTGTAACCCGGTACAACCTTGCCGGTACAACAGTGAGAAGTAAACTGAGGCCAGGACATTTCCAGATCACCTGGGATGAGAAGGCCGACTACCCACTAAGTGTCGGTCGCCACTCCCCAGGCCTCCCCGCTTCCCTCTGCACCCCCTTGCTCGGAAGGGATGAACGAACCAAACGCCTGCAGATTTTGACTGTCATCAATTCGTTATCTGCAGCTCCACACGCATGTCTGTAACTAGAGAAAGCCACATAGGTCACTCCTTTTCGTTTCAGTTTGGAGGTAAACTTGAATGTGAAGAGTTCTCTTTAAATACAAGCTATGAAATCTAACTTACGCTCACCTGCCTTTTAAAATGAAGACAATGGGAAAAGTGATACTCAGAGAGATATTCGCAGCCAGGGAGTCCGGGATTTATTGAAACGTAAAGTATGTGGAAGATTAAGAGAATGCAAGAGTATTAATTCTGGGGAAAATAAAAAGTTGTATCGGAGGAGAAGCACTCACAGCCCGGATATGATGCTCATATCCCTAATGAAAACACAATACTGACACAACTGAAATATGACGACGACGGTGGGGAATGGGAAGATAGAATCAAGGGTGTTTATGTGTGTGTGGGGATGCTTCCTCTTTATAAGGAGTCTCCGTAAAAACAGATCATGGGCCAGTGTGGTAGAACAGGGGCTAAAGTCCTCACCTTGCACGCCTGGGATCACTTAAGGGTGCCGGTTCGTGTCCCAGCTGCTCCACTTCCCTTCCAGCTCCCTGTCTGTGGCCTGGGAAAACAAAGCCTTGGGACTCTGCACCTGTGGGGGGCCTCGAGGAGGCTCGGGCTCCTGGCTCCGGATCAGCTCAGCTCTGGCCATTGCGGCCACTTGGGGAGTGATCCAGCGGACAGAAGACTTTTCTGTCTCTCCTTCACTCTGTGTCTCTGCCTTTCCAATAAAAATAGATAATTCTTTTTTAAAAAAATCACACTCATATAAAGCATTCTATTTTGTAGATCCATATTGAAGACTTTCATAAAATTCAAAATTTACAAAATATGTAATATTTAAGATATCCAAAACTTTCCTATAATGCAGCATTTTGTTTTCAAAAACTTCTTTTTGAAAAAATTACAGGCTCACAGGACACTGCAAAAATCAAAGAGGTACAGTATGCCTTTCCACTCAATTTCTCTCAATACAGTTTACATAACTGTAAAATACTATTGGCTTCAGGTAGTGATACAAAGGACACCTTTCTATGCCATCTTTTTAAAAAGTATTTATTTCTTTTCATTGGAAAGGCAGATATACAGAGAAGAAAAAAGCATCCAACGGTTCACTTCCCAAGCGGCCGCACCAGAGCTAAGCTGATCCGAAGCCAGGAAGCAGGAGCTTCTTCCAGATCTCCCACATGGGTGCAGGGTCCCAAGACTTTGGGCTATCCTTGGCTGCTTTTCCAAACCACAAGAACGGAGCTAAATAGGAAATGGAGCTGCCAGAATTAGAATCGGGCCCTTATGGGATCCCAGTGTGTGCAAGGTAAGGACTTTAGCTGCTAGGCTACCGTGCTGGGCCCCTTTCTATGCCATCTTATCCCATTTTCATTTGTACAATACCCACCAAGGTAAGCACTGTTCCACGACAAGATCTCCCATTACACGCGTGTGAATATTCACAGCCACCCTCCTTCCTACACCGTTCCTCAGCCCCTAGTAGTCACTAACCTGTTATCCTCTATAATTTTAACTTTCTCTATAAAAGGAACCATAAAGTGCGCCTGTCAGTGCCCTGAATTCGTTTATGTTTTAATTTGAAATGCAGACTTTTACAGAAGGAGAGATAACGAGGAGCCCTTCTATTTGCTGGTTCACTCTCCAAACGGCAGCAATGACAGGTGCCAAGCCAAAACGAAACCAGGAGCCAGCAGCTTTTTCCTGGTCTTGAGTTCAGGAGCCCAAGGACTTGAAGTCATCCTCAGCTGCTTTCCCAGGTCATGATCAGGGAGCTGGGTCCGTGTGAAAGCAGCCAGGACGCACACTGGAGCCCATACGGGACGCCAGTGCTGCAGGCGGAGTATCAACCTGTTATGCCATGGCCCCGGCACCTCAAACTGATTTTTTAAAAAAATGTGGTATATTGTCATTGAGTCCAATTCAAGGTACTCCACACACCGATGGCTCATTCCTCTTCGTTAGTAAGCAGTCTTCCGTGTAATGAACATACTCAGTTTTAGCAATCCACTTACTGAGGGGCAACTGGTTGCTTTTGTTTTTGGCAATTGCTAAGACCACATTTTATTCTCAATCTACCTTAAACCTCTAAAATGACTTCTTGTACAACTACAGCCAAGTAACTTGGAAACATCCACCCTAAGAACCTTTTTTGTTAGCAATTCTGTGAACACACAGAGACACACACCATACACATGCCAGCACACAGGAAAGCAGTCCTAGGATCTAATCTCTTGGTACCGAAGAAATCTGGACTTGCTGCGGGTGTGGCTTAGCGGCTGCTCCAGGCACTCTAGGAAGCGGAGCCGACCGCCCTTTACTGCTGCCCACAGCTGCCAGTTCCGCTGAAGTGTGGAGACGCTGCTTTGCTGGGTCCCTTTCCTGTTTCTATTCACAGGAAGATGCCTTCAGTGTGTCCTCCCCACTCATGAGGACCGCGCTGGACAGTGCCTTCCAATTCCTGAAGACTTAAAGCAGGTGATCTCATGGAAAGGTGAAAACGCCATCACACTTACCATACCACTCTTTGTTCTTTAAGTTCCAAGATCCCTGCTTTTATTATGTTATTCATTTATTTTGCCGGAAGCAATTTTTTTTAGGATAGGTTTTTGGGGATGACAGACTTTCACTGCTCTTCGTTCGTCTGAGAACAGCGTGGTTTTCCCTGCATTCTTGGTTACTACTCTCCCTGAATACAGACTTCCGGGGTGATGGTTCTTTCGGCCCCCATGCTTCCTGAGGGGTAACCTACTGCTCTTAGCCTGGATCTGCCCCTACAGACAACACACCATTTCACTGCTGCTTTCAAGAGCTTTTCTTTGCTTTGAAATATTTATTTACTTCTTTGAGTTAGGAGGGGTGGGTAAACAGATATGTGGTGGGTGAAGGGAGAGGAAGAGAGAAGATGGGGGTGGGGAAGACTTTCCACTATCCAATTCACTCCCCATTCAGCCTCAACAGCAAGCAACGTGCCACGGCGATGCCAGGAGCCTCGTCCAGGTCTCCTGCCGCGGGTTTGCCTTCAGCATTAAGAAGCATAGATTCCTTTAGTTTATCTTATTTGACTTCACTCAGCCTCTTAAATCTGCCAATGTACATCTTTTACCAAACTTTGGAAGTGTCCAGCCACGCCTTCAAGTGTTTTGCTGCTGTTGTGGGTCCAGCTGGTTTTTTTCCTATCCTGGTATTCCAGTGACATGAATAATAAATCTTTTATCATGATCTCACAGATCTCTAAATCATTTTTGTAAGTGATTTTCTTTCTGTTGTTCAGATTAAATGTCATTATCTTTTTCAGTTTTACCAATTATTTTCTGTTCTCATTCTCCATTGAAAACATTCACTGAATTCTTAAAGAAAAATAAGGTATTATACATATTTTTTTCAGTTCTAAAACGTGCTTGGTTACCTAAAGCCTCTACTTCTTTGCTAATACTTTTTTTGTTTCATTTAATTCAATCATGTTTGTAATTGTCCATGGAAATCTTTTTGTGGTGGCTACTTGGAAATGTCACCTAATTCTAACATGCACGCTCTCTCATCTCAGTAGAGATTTTCTCTACTTTGTGCATACTGAGATCTCAGATGGCATCTGAACCTTCTCTGGGGTGGACACAGTGGCCTCGGGGCAAGGGCATGGTTACCATGGGTCAGGAGTCAAAGTGCAGGGGCCCAGGCAGCCTTTACTGGCCTGGTGGAGAAGGGGGGCGATCAGAGCAGGCTCCCCACCAGGCCTCTGCTGATGCTCCCCTGCTATCATGCCCTTCCCAGGGTCCCACAACCCCTAGCTGATCACTCCTCTCCGCCCCATCCCCAGGACTCTTGTGACTGTATTGTCCACGCTGCCAAGTGACTTTTGGGGCAAGGGAAAAGTACCTATCTGGACACTTTGAGTCAAAAGACACTTCCCGTGCAGTGTCTTCACAGACTGACAGCTTGTTCTCCTCCGGGCCTCTGTCCTGACAGATGAGCAGCTGCTGCTACCCTCCTGCGGACGAGCTTCACAGCATCACTTATTTCTCTGATAAAGCGTTACTGCCTCGCAACTAGCCACACTCCAGACCTAAGTCTGGAAACAAACAACAACAACAAGAACAACAACGTCACTTGGAAAACAAGCAACTCAACTACAACGAGTTAGGACGCATAATCCAAAAAGATGACATGACCTAATTAATACCTTCTCATATATTAGTACCGTCACAAAACACTTGGATTTTATATAAAAGCTTACTTATCTGTACAACTTGTTAATCTGTGGAGTTCAAACTGGAATGCAAGGGAGAAATTTTTTAAGATGTAAATCCTTTAGGCACTTAAAAAAAGCAAGCGCTCTTTAAAAATTTCTGTAGCAATTGTTAAAAAAAAAAAAAACAAAAACAAGGACTGCTTACCATGATTGTAAGATAAACATTAGGCTCTGGGATTCCCCCTTCCCCTCCCCGGTGGATTCCTCCACCTTGTTGCTGTATTACATCTCAAATTCAGTCAAGATTCTTTCATTGCAAGCGTATACCAAGCATAGAGTCCAGCATCTTATTGTCCAGGTAAATTCAACGGTTTCTTGGGAATCCTAGAGCCTATGAAACTGTGTCACATAATGCAATGTAATTAATAATTTTAAAAAATATATATATATTAAAAAAGAGTAAGATAAACATTAACCGGGCAAAAAGGAAGCCTACCAATAAAGGCCTGACCCCTTCTGGATAGTGTAGACAATTACACGCATCAAGTGCTTTCCTCCCTGTGTGCCTGGGTACGCACTCAGGTACGTCATTGTTTGATTCTAGCAACACTAACTGTTTATGTATACGTTTAATGCAGCATCGACATAGTAAAGTTATTGTTCCTATTTACTCTTTTAAGGTTATAGCTCAGACCGGGTATTCTGGCAAAGTAGATCAAGCAGCTGCCTGCAATGCCAGCATTCCATATGGACAATAGTTCAAATCCTGGCTGATCTACTTCCAATTCAGCTTCGGACTGCAGTGGAGATTGTCTCGGGTGTTTGAGCTGCTGCATCGCACGAGAGACCCAGAAGAAGCTTGTGGTTCCTGGCTTTGATTGGGCCCAGCTCTGGCCATTGAGGCCAATTGGGAAGCCAACCACTGCATAGGAGAATCTTTCCCTCTCATCCTGATACTACTTTTAACATAATAAACAAACAAACAAACAAATAAATCTTCCAAAAAAAATGTGCAGGTTCCTGACACCATCCCAGCCAAGGGGACCAAAGCAGGTCAGCATGATTCTCAGGAAACTGCATTTGGAAAAAATAAAGATATAGGTCTGCAGTTGATTCAGTTGGATGGTGACAAATATTTGAATGCCTACTACATTCAACACGTGCTAAAAGACGACAGAATAGGAAATGATAACATATGTGGCCAGTGGCTTCGCGAAGCTCAACCAAAAATTCTAAGCTGTCTTTCCAACCCTAATGTGTCAGCTCTAAGCTTAAATGACAGTAGTAGGTGCAACCTCACCACAGCAACCGAAGCAAGCCTTTCTCCTTCGGTAGGAACACAGGAACCAAACCTGCCAAGTCTGATCTAAGTATCTACACAAGCATGACTAGAAAGGAGATTTAAACTATTTTATCTCAATGACAACAAAGTCAGTTTCTATGTTGCTATTAGTCCTTTCAAGTATCATTTCTTATGTAAAGTAATCCACTTGCATTGCAGAAAATTCACATAATCAAAAGAAAGTAAGACGAACCTGTAAACTCACTGCCAAGGCACCCACAGGGCCGGACTTTTGGCCTAGTGGACAAGACACCTAGTGTTAGCGAGTGGTCCATTTTCTAGTTAATGAGGGCCGCAGTGGGCAGTCCTGACGGCTCCTGTGAATCGGTTTGCTGTCACCCACATGGCAGCCCTGTACTGAAACCCCGGCTCTCAGCAAGCACGTAGGGGACGATGCAGCCAACGGGAGCTCTCTCCCTGTCAGCGCCGACGGCCCTTGCCCCAGTCCACGCACTCAAGCATTCACTGCTAACGTTTTGGGATATAACCTTTTAGGTGACTATCCATTTTAAACTTGGCGTCTTGATTCAACTTAGCACAGTGGACACTTTCCCACATAAACAAATATTCTCACAAAAGCAAATGTAAACTCTATATCACCAACTACTTATTTACATAAAAAGTTTAACTTTCATTTCATTTGAAGACAGAGTTTGTTCCCCATCTACTGGTTGACTCTCCCAAACCTTCCAACAACCAGGCCTGGGGCAGGCTGAAGCTAGGAGTCCAAGATTCAAACTCCCAAGTGGTGGGAAGGGAAGCCGCTGCTTGAGCCACCATCATCTGCTATATATTAGACAGAAGCTGTAGGGCAGTCATTAACTGGATAAACTGCTGCCTGCAATGCTGGCATCCCAATGGGTGCCAGTTTAGGGTTCTGGCTGCTCCACTTCCAAACCAGCTCCTTGTTAATACGCTTGGGGAACCGCAGAAGACAGCCCGGTGCTTGGGTCCCTGTTCCGGGCTTCATCCTGCCCAAGCCCCAGCAGCTGTGGCCACTTGGAGAGCTAATCAGTGAATCTTTTTTTTTTTTTTTAAAGATTTATTTTTATTATTTTTTCATTGGAAAGGCGGATACACAGAGAGGAGAGACAGAGAGGAAGATCTTCCGTCCGATGATTCACTCCCCAAGTGAGCGCAACGGGCCGATACTATGCCGATCCGAAGCCAGGAGCCTCTTCCTGGTCTCCCACAGGGTACAGGTTCCCAAAGCTTTGGGCTGTCCTCGACTGCTTTCCCAGGCCACAGGCAGGGAGCTGGAAGGGAAGCAGGGCTGCCGGGATTAGAACCGGCGCCCATATGGGATCCCGGGCGTGCTAGGCGAGGACCTTTAACCACTTGCGCCACCGCGCCGGGCCCTAATCAGTGAATCTTTATTGCCCTCTCTGTAACTCTGCCTTTCAAATAAATAAACTTAAAAAAAAAAAAGGAGAAAAATAAGAAGAAAAAGGAAGCTGTAACATACTTGGAGTAACCCGGAATCAATCCAGGTACTTGGATATGAGATGTGGGAGTCCTGACCTTAAGTGTTATGCCCACTGCCCACTGTAGTTATTTTAAAAACATGTTTTTTACTCTGTTTTTTGCTAACTGAAGAGAGACAGAGAGCAGGCTCCCAGCCACTGGTTCCCTCACTAAAGGCCGGCAATGCCCAGTGCTGCCAGAATGAAGCCGACAGCTGAGAACTCAGCTCTGCTCTCCCACTGAGTGGCAGGAATCTCATTACTGGAACCCATACTGCGGTCTCTCAGCATCACCTAGGCAGGAAGCTGTGACCGGGCGCAAGCATCGAGACTTGAATGCAGGCATTCCTCACACCGGATGTGGCCACCTCAACTGGTGTTTTGGACTGCTAGGCCAAACACCTATCCCATTTTTCACCATTTTTAATAAATATTACTCTACTTATTACAATGCCATAACTTCTTTAATTCTAAAATTTTCCACCACTATAATTACCTCTGACTCATTTCCCTGTCCACACGCCTTGCGGCAGGCACTGACCCTAGCAGGTGAGAGTGCCCCGTTCCACGTTGGAGTACCTAGGCCAGATCCCAGGCTCGTGTTCCTCTGGGTCTCACTGAGGCCGAAGCTGGGAGGAGTGGAGGTGCTGATTCAAGCGTGTGGCTTCTTGCCATGGACATGAGATGGAGACCGCACTCCGCGCTCCTGGTTCTGGTCTCGGCCCTCCTCCAGCTCCTGTGGGCCAGATGGGAGTTCTGTCTCTTTCTTCCTTTCTCTTTTGTCTCTTTTTTCAAACTAGCATCTTTCATGAGGCTTTGATATATAGGCTGTAAAAGTGCCTTTCAGAAAGGCTCGGTCCTTTTATATTCTTACTGGGGCCGTGTAGGAAAGTCTGTGACTCCAGCTCTCTCACACTGCATGTTTTCTTGTTATTTTTGCAATCTGATGGGCTAAAATGACATTTATCATTTCTCTTCATTTTGGTTACTAATACTGTTAAACTTTTTATCCTCATGTATACAAGTCCCTCTTTAAGAAGCATCTTGACTTTCATTAATTTTTAACATGTGAGTGTATTTTTGCCTTGAATACCAGAAATTCAGACACAATTAAAACTTTCCTTGATCATAAACTCCTAATTTCAAACTGCTTCTGAGACGTAAACAAATGTATGTCTCCTTCCCAAACTAAGGGCTTAGTTATACACGCACATAAATATTTAGCTTTTTAAGATACTGTTATTTTTCAGCAACCTGCTTTTTCCTTAACAGTTCTTTCAAGGAATAGAAGTAGAATGTAAGTGCTATATTACTCTACAACACAGATACAGAACAATTTTTGTAAAGACTTCTCACTAGCAGTAATTCTATCATCTGACATGAACAAGCACTGGAGCCATCTTCGCTGCTCCTCCGGGTGTAGCAGCAGGGAGTTGGTGTGGAGTGGGAAAGCCAGTATTTTCATTTCTTTTAACAGAGCTGATGAGTGATACAAAAGGCATATTTTTGGTTATCCAAAAAGCCCCCAGATTGCTTTCCCATACAGGAGTATCACTTTAAAATCTCAAAAAAGTCTGTAAATTTCCATGGCTCTTTCTACCTATATTTGGACTTTTTAACTTTATCCTTTCTAATGCCTTGTACTAAAAAGTATCTTAGTCTAGTTTTAACTGGTATTTCTCTAATGACAAATAATAATCACCTTTAATGTGCTTACTGGTCATGTGCAAACTTTCCTATGTGGAACATTCCTACAATTGTTTGCTGATTTTCAACATGGTTGTATGTGTATTTTTTATGTACTCAAACATAACTACTTTGTCACATAACATTTGGCAAATATTTTCCTTTTCCATTTTGCCTATTCATCTTTGTAGTGATGTAAGTACTTATGATTTTTTCTATAGAGTTACTATATGTTCTGTATACTAAGACATCTAATTTTTTTTCTTTAAAAATATTCATTTATTTTGTTGGAAAGGCAGATATACAGAGAAGAGGAGAGACAGAGAGGAAGATCTGTCCGATTGTTCACTTCCCAAGTGGCTGCAATGGCCAGAGCTGAGCCAATCTGAAGCCAGGAGCCAGGAGCCTCCTTCAGGTCTCCCATGTGGGTATAGGGTCCCAAGGCTTTGGGCCGTCCTCGACTGCTTTCCCAGGCCACAAGCAGGGAACTGGATGGGAAGCACAGCTGCCGGGATTAGAACCAGTGCCCATATGGGATCCTGGCGTGTTCAAAGCGAGGACTTTAGCCTCTAGGCCATCATGTCGGTCCCCCGCCAAAATATTTTTTTAAATTTATTTTCAGCGGCATAGTGCTAGGTTTCCACCTGTAACCGTTATGGGACCCTGTGTGCCTGGGAAAGCAGTGTTGGATGGCCAAAGTCCTTGGGCTGCTGCATCCACGTGGCAGGCTGGAAGAAGCTTCAGGCTCCTGCCTTCCATCCACCCCAACTGTGACCACTGCGGCCACCTGGGGAGTGAATCAGATGGAAGACGTCTCTGTAACCGTCTTTCAAGTAAAAAATAAACCTTTTTGGGGCCCAGCGCGGTGGCGCAAGTGGTTAAAGTCCTCGCCTTGCACGCCCGGGATCCCATATGGGTGCCGGTTCTATCCCGGCAGCCCCGCTTCCCATCCAGCTCCCTGCCTGTGGCCCGGGAAAGCAGTCAAGGACGGCCCAAAGCCTTGGGACCCTGCACCTGCGCGGGAGACCCAGAAGAGGCTCCTGTCTTTGGATCGGCATAGCATCGGCCGTTGCGCTCACTTGGGGAGTGAATCATTGGACGGAAGATCTTCCTCTCTGTCTCTCCTCTCTGTATATCTGCCCTTCCAATAAAAAAAAATAATAATAAAAATAAATCTTTAAAAAAAAATAAACCTTTTTAAAAAATTATTTTCATTTCACTTGAAAGGCAGAGAGATAGTGGAACAGAATAATATTTTCCATGTGCTGTGTCACTCCCCAAATGCCTGCATGAGTCAGGAATCAGAGAAGCCAAGGAGGGGCCCAAACATTTGGCCATCTCCTGTGTACATCAGCAGGAAGCAAAGGAGCCGGGACTTGAGCTAGCTAAATACCCTTATTCATTTTAGCAATTGTTTCCGGAATCACCCAATTTTTTCCTACATAAGCAAATATGACAACTACAGATAGGCACAGTTTTACTTCTTCCTTTCAGATTTCATATTTAACTTCTGAGTATACTGCTACAAACAGTACAGGGGGCAGGTGCCTTTATTCTCCTCCAGTCCTTGTGGGATATACACGGTATTTTATATTCCAGTACAATTTCAGCCAGGGTTTTATTGCAGCTACCCTCTGGCAGGCTGAGAAATTCCCTTCTAGTGCTAGCTTGGTAACAATTCTGGATTGTGAATGGGTGCCAAGTTCCAGCAACTTCTATTCTGCACCTATTGAAACAATCGTATGGCTTTTCAAATATGAAACTAATCTTGCATTTCTGGGCTAAGTCTCACTTGATGATGTTGTATTGGTTAATACATATTTACATATTGTTGGGCCCCACTGTCTGATGTTGTATAACAGTCTATCATACAGCAGCAACAGAAGCAGGTTGACTTTATAAATGTCTTGGGTATCATGCCCATCCATCCATCTTCTCAGAGTTTCCATAAAACTCGTGTTATGCCTTTTAAAAAACATTTAAAATGGTTGATCAATTAAAAAAAAATCTGGGCCCACAAAAGGAAGCATCTTTGATTGGGCATATTTCACTGACAATACTTGTAAGTTGTGCAGTTAAAACATTCTCCTCGCCTTTGTTATGCTTGTTTTTACTATCTTGGATAAATCTCCAAAACGTGGATTCTTTCCCAGTTGTGGCTTTATCTACCTGTCACTTATGTGCACTTACTGCGCTACCTGCAGCTCGGTCCTGTACACCACTTCTCGGGAACACTCAGGCTACTGGATGGAGGAGCTCTGCCCGCTGCTCAGGCGGAATGCAGCCTGCTTCCAGGCTCATCACACGCGTTCTGATGACCAATCACAACCTCTTTGAACCTGTTTTCTCACCCATAAAATGAAAATTTCTGTCTTGATGTGGTCAAAATTAGAACTGTTTTAATAAAGAAGAGTTGTTGTTACTATGCTGCTGTGGCATGATCTTCACCCTCTGCCTTCTATTTTATTGCCATTAATCCACTAATTATGCTTCAAGTCTAGGCTCACATCTCGCTTGAAGCTTTCCTTAATGTAACTAATTGTTCCTTCCTTTCTGCGGCCAGGTAAGTAGGCCTTACTGGAGCACCTCCCACAGTCTCTAGCTCTCTCTTCTTCAACAGCCTTACAATCACCATTACACAGGTTTCTCTTCTATCATTTGTGAAACACTGTTCATGCATGAACTGAGTTTTAAACATTTTCTGTACCTAGTACCCAGCACAGTGCTGTATTCATTAGTATTTGAACAGTAAAGAGATGGTGAACATTTTAAATGACATTTTATCCTGAAAACATGGCTGCAAAATAGAACAGGTAAGGGCATCTTGAGAAACTGCAGCTTGAAGAATGGAGAGCAACTTTCCCACGTTCATCAGCTTGGTGGCTGACACCAGGACTGGATGCCAGGTTCTGAAGGATAGTCATCTTACCTATTTAAAAAAAAAAATTCATTGACTTCTTGAAGAGACGTTGAGAGTGAGACTGAGACAAAGGGACCCACTTATGGGTCCGCTTCCCAATTATCTGTAATGGTTCAGCCTAGGGGCCACGGCTGAGAGCTGGGAACCCCCATCTAGGTTTCCCACCTTCATGGTAGAGCTCAACGAAGCTGTCCCTGTTACCTCCCACAGTCCACATTAGCAGGAAGCTGGGGTCAGGAGAAGCAGGGAAACATCCAAACTAGGTGGACATCTTAATAGTTAACAAAAGGCCAACCCAAGGAAGAGTATTTTGGAAAGGAGACACCAGCCAAGAAACTGGAAGGCTGCAGTTCCAGGTCCAGATCTGTACTTACTTTCTGTAGTCACACTGAAAAACCCCTATGTTCTTTATTTCCTCATCCGCAACAAGGATCATTCCACTATAACCCTGTTTAACTTACAGGCACAAAAGCTCAGATAACAGTGTTTTATGAATTCTAAAGCTCCATATACAATAGCACAGTACTAGGAGCTAATGGGCCAGTAATTCACGGCCTCCCCTTCGTCACCCCCACGGTAATTAACCGCCAAGTGCTCGGGATGGATCCAGCAGGTCCTTACACACTCGCTACCTCTTAATCACTACCCAGCTACTTTTCCTCAGCCCCCCAACCAGTCTCACTAGATTACTACAATAACCTAACTGCCACCCTGCTGCTAGTTCACCTCCAGTTTCTGCTCAAGTACAAGGGTGGTGGGTCCCTCCTCCACCGGAAAGCTTTCAGTGGCTTTTTGCTCCATTCTCAATACAGTACGAACTCCTTGAACTCAAAGGCAGGCTATCTCGCACTGGATACTTAGCTTAAGCGAGCAGAATGCCTTCGATGCACGTCACGTGATAGCCAACTCAACAGTTCTCTCTTCTACGACACCTACCTGTGCTTCCACACTGTGACCTATCCAATGGACAAACCTTCCCTCCACAGACAGCCCTGACGCTGGCCTACCCTTTCAATACCCTGCTCAAAGAACAGTTCGGCTTAACATCTATTCAAACTTCCTCTTAAACTGGAAGTTAACTCTTCCTCTTGTAAATCATCAGCACTTCCCCTCCCCCCCAAACAAGACTTACTGCTTTACACTGGAGTTATTAGGGACAGGCTTTCTAGCCCTTACTAGAAGATGTGTGATTGAGACACCATGTCTAGAATATTGACGTTCATATGTAACTGTATAACATAAACAGTTCTTAAATTGATTGGCACTTTCTAACAGAGGTAACTGATTTTTCAAAGCCTGTCTTCCTCCTCTCCATTGTCTTCCAGAATTTCTATAGCTTAGCAAAGATCACCATTCCTTGAAAAGGTTAATTAAACTATATATAGACTCGGCTTTTTATGCTACACCGTAAGCTTACTGCAGCTTCCTCTAAGCTTTTCTAAGTTGGAGAGATAGGTTCATTTTTAAAAGTCAAAAGAAATAATATGATGAAGGTCTTTCAGATTCACCTATTGTTCAAGCATGTTTTACGGTACAAAAGAATTAGAGGGGGAAAAAAAGGAAAGTTACAAAACGAGCCATAAATTACGTAAGAATAAAAATCAACTAGAGAAAATGAATGTTTATAACATTTCTCTGGGCATGAGGCAGGTTGACACTCTGAACAGAAGAGTATGACAGCTTACAAGAAAACAGACTCCCTCATTCCCCTTAATTTCTGAAGGCTCATGAAAGCCTGACAGGCCGGCCACGGGGTGATCTCTCACGTGTATCACCCATGACAATCATGACTTCAATAGAAATGTTCTTCAAATTTTAATAACATCCAGCTGGCTTTCAGGAAATAACCAATCGGATATATATATATATATATATATATATATTATATATATATATATATATATATTTGTATTTTAAGAAGGCATATTTCACATATTAACAGGAAAGTAATCCGTGGGCTTAAATAAGCCTGTTTAAAAATTTTATTTCATGGCATCAAAGGCAGCACTAAATGCATGTGGTGACAAAGGGGAAGGAGCCGTCCAAGAGCAAATGCTCCAGGGCCCACAGTGGTGACCCGGGCAGAGGACAGGCTCAAAGTCACCCACCCCGTTCCTTTCCACTTCTGCCGCCTGCTTTTGGTTTTTCTTCAAACAGCTATGAAGAGCTTTTTCCCCATGAAGTTTCAAAGTGCTATGACTCAAATGGAGGAAATGCCTAAAAAACTCCCACTTCGTATAAGCATTTCAAATGATCGGTTCTAAAGGAAGATACGTGACGGTCTTGAAGGTACGTGTCCTCTAACTTAGCCTGGACACAGTCTGCAGTAGTCCTGTACCAGTCGGGCATTTACTGTGCACTGGTTCAATCTTCCACAAGCACTGTTGTTTCCGCCCCATCAGTGGCTGATGCCAGGGGTGAAGGAGGACGCCACAGATGAGCTGTCACCCCAGGAGGCAAGCAGCTGGGCCTGAGAGCCACAGGCTTGGCTGCACGGGGTGACAACTTCACCACCATGTACTCCTAATTCTAAATAATTAACAACTCGCTTGGGAACACAAAACAGTTTCGGGAGGACGTCATCATCTAGTTGTGAAGCAAGCTATGTTTCTAATAAAAAACAGTCACACTATTTCATATGTAAATGTCATTAAATCAAATACGCAGAATAGAGCTGCCTAGTTTGTGAAACAAGAAGGAACCTTCAGCCAGTATTCACAATCGCTATCTTTTTCATGCTAATAATAAAATGCACAGGACACTATTACATCAGAAGGGATAAAATACCAAAGCAAAGCTTCGTTACCCTCTGTCTGAGAATCTGCTTCTCAATACCGTTAAAGCAAATAATTATTCCTAAAGAAACAATCCCCACACTGGCACAGGATGCTCTGATGGGTCTTTCCCATCTCTCACTTCTATTACTGTAACACGACACAGCCGTACCCATCAATCACTCCTGCAAGTGCCACCAAACCACAGTGCCATTACACACAAGCTGACAGATATTTTCAATACCGTGTAGGCACACCTGTATCCATCTCCTGGAGACAGGCCATCAAGTGCAACACAACAAGACTTCAGAGAAACAGCTAATGGTAATGTATATGCTTTCTAGTTTTAGAAGCAAAATGGATCTATTTCTCCAACAAACAAAGGTGAGCATGGACTGCAACTGGCTACCTTACTTTTATTCTTTGAAATAACAAGGCTTGTTGAGCTATGAGAAGTACTTTGAGATTTTTTTTCTTTTGATTTTAAAGAGAGGTTCAATGATAGCTTATCATGCTCACATGAACAGTAAAAAGAATTTGTCACACAAATCAAGTAATGTGCATACCGCATTTGACAGCATTTAATTAATGCTTTCCTTAAATTATCTGCGATGAATTAATAATAACTACAATAACTGAAAGCTTCATCCTTATATGCTGAAACAAACCTAATTTCCCAAAGGGTTCGAGGGAAATCCCTGGCAGCAGGTTCTCTGGAGGAAAAAATAAAAATACAAATGCACTAGTATTAAACACTAACAAATTAAAATGCATTTTAAAGACTTCCTTTTGAAATAATTTTGGTTTCAGAGACCAGGTAGGACTGGAAAGCATGCGAGGACTGGAATGGCATTCAACTATGCTAAATAAAACAGATGAAAAGCTCAGGCTCAGTTTATCATCTGGGACATTCATTCTTTCTGAGAATTAAAGAGGTAAGTGGGCCCCCTGCAGCCAGGAGTTGCTAAGCTTGGGAATCCAAGGGTGAACAGTTCAATAGGTCTCTTCTACTTAACTTCTATGTTGCTGCTGAGTGCAAACACACAGGAGTACTGAACACTCAGTTTGTCTGGGACACCGGATTCAGCTGTGAGGAATAAACTCCAGGGTGAATCATGCAAGGAATCTGCTTTCTAGAAAGTTACACTTTCGTATGGAAAAGGATGCTACATACCAACGAAAGGACTATGTGCCTCACCTTTTCTTTCAGTTGGCAATTCCAGGTGGTCAACTGCCAGCTTGTACAAAAAACTCCTCAAGATCCACACTTCTGGGCATGGTGGCGTGGCCTAGTAGCTAAAGTCCTCACCTTGAACGTGCAGGGATCCCTATGGGCGCCGGTTCTAATCCCGGCAGCTCCACTTCCCTTCCAGCTCCCTACTTGTGGCCTGGGAAAGCAGTCGAGGACAGCCCAAAGCCTTGGGACCTGCACCTGTGTAGGAGACCCAGAAGAAGTTCCTGGCTCCTGGCTTCGGAATGGCATAGCATCGGCCGTTGCGCTCACGTGGAGAGTGAATCATTGGACGGAAGATCTTCCTCTCTGTCTCTCCTCCTCTCTGTATATCTGACTTTCCAATAAATAAATAAATAAATCTTTAAAAAAAAAGATCCACACTTCTGCGTACTGGACTCATCTCTGCCTATACTTAGCCACGTTCAAGAAATACTGACTGACCATAGCCACATCTGGGACAATGAGATGCCTGGGTGAAGTCCTTCAGGCTGACGGACACAGTACTCAGGAGACAGAGCACATCTGTGCAGAAAGGGCAAGGATGAACCCAGGTACCCCCCTGAGAGCACACAGAGGAGCTTCTGGCTGAGGAGGCAGAAGAGTAGCCAGGGAAAACAAAGCCTGCGAGGAGGAGGGGGGTGGATTAAGAGCAAGCAAGTGACATGACGGAGAATCACAGGCAATTCAGAGTCATCAGAACACCAGGTCTGGAGGATAAACATGGCATCAAATGCATGCCAGAGCGATGGGCAGGGGTAAGGTCATGGGATGCCGTAAATATTCCCCACTGGAGCTCAGAGCAGATGAGGTGTCACAGAAGGTTCTAAGATGTTTCAGAGGGTGCAGCGTGGGTGAGCAGCTTGTGAAGGATGGGCTGGAAGGAACCTGCACTGTGCAGCAGGGGTCAACGGGACGAGCCCGAGTCATAACGATGGTATGGGTGAGACCGTGGCACCAGAAACAGGGACATGACTCAGGCGTGGTCAGGAGGTAACTTTAGAGTACTCTACTGCAGAGGGAAGGAAGGGCCAACTAGCAGGAAGTGGAGACTAACTCAGAATAAGGCAGCTAAGCCTGAGGGAATGAATGGATGAGACCCACTCACAGAGCACGCAGTAAGAATGATCTCATGGGGCTGGCAGCTGTGGCACGGGGGTCAAACCTCCATCTGCTATATACTGAATGCTCATTGGCTCCAGATCTGGCTCCTCCGTTTCTCATCCAGCTCCCTGCCAATGCACCTGGGCAAGCACTGCAACATGACCCGAGTGTTGGGGCCCATACACCTCGGTGGGAGAGGCAGAGGAAGCACCTGGCTTCAGCCTGGTCTAGCCCTGACTGATGTGTTCATTTGGGAAGATGGAAGTCTGCTCACTGCTTCTCTTCTTCTCTCCATATTCCACTTTTCAAATAAATTTCAAAAAGACCTTTAAAAAGAATGGACACAGCACAAGTGTAAAGGATTTACTGGGTATCCAATAAGTCCATCAAGCTTTTTTTTTTTAAGATTTTTTTTTTTTTTTATTGGAAAGGCAGATATACAGAGAGGAGAGACAGAGAGGAAGATCTTCCGTCCAATGATTCACTCCCTAAGTGAGCGCAACGGCCGATACTATGCCGATCCAAAGCCAGGAGCCTCTTCCAGGTCTCCCACGCGGGTGCAGGGTCCCAAAGCCTTTGGGCCGTCCTCGACTGCTTTCCCGGGCCACAGGCAGGGAGCTGGAAGGGAAGCGGGGCTGCCGGGATAGAACCGGCACCCATATGGGATCCCAGGCATGCAAAGCGAGGACCTTAACCACTGCGCCACCGTGCTGGGTCCAGTCCATCAAGCTTTCATAAGCTGACACAAACAACTAATGACAAAGACCTAAGGGTCGCCATCAGTAAGTGGAATTTAAAGCTCTTGGGTACTAAGGGATATAACAAAGAAAATCACAAACTATACAGGCAGAAATATGGAGGATGATGAAAAAGTCCATTACGGGACGTCAGGGGATAATGATGTGTCAATGTGGGTTAACCAGTTTTAACAAATATACCACTCTGGTAGGGGGTACTGATACTGAAGGTGGCTATGGGTGTGTGGGGCACAGAGGGTATAGCAGAAATGTTTGTAACTTGGGTTCTTTTTGCTATGAACCAAGAACTCTTCTAAGGAATAGAATCTTCCCAAAAAGTCACTTATGAAAGTGACTGGCTTGGTGAACCCTGCAAGCCAACCAGGTGTTAGCCAGGATCAGAGAAAAGAGGGCTGAGGTCAGACAGGCCACAGACAAACATGTATCCTAGCGTACAATTTTGTTTGAAACAGTTGAGGAGTGAAATAAGGGTAGCTCTTCCTGTGAGTTAACAAGAATGAAGAACGCTAAATGAAGGAAGTGAAAGAATTTCTATTTTAAATAACCTGACTGTTCTGCTCCCGACTTAGCTTCCCAAGGCACCTGGGAGAGCAGTGGGACATGGCCCATGTTGCTTGTGTCCCCGCTGCCTAAGGCGAGGTCTGACAGGCGCTCCTGGCAATGGCATCAAGACCTGAGCCCCTGCCACCACAAAGGAGGCCTCGCCTGAGTTCCTAGCACCTGGCTTCACATGCCTCAGCCGTGGTTGATGCAGCATTTGGAAAGTGAACCAGAGAACAGAAGACCTCCATTTTGTCTGTTTCCAAAAAATAAAAATAAATATTCAAAAAAAATCAAGATTTATATATAAAAACAGAAAAAAATAAAAGAAAAAAAAAGACTATAAAAAATGTGGTCTTCGTGGCTTCAGTCCTCAGGCACCAAGTGCCTAGCCCTCCAGAGGATTTGCCTAAGAGCCTTTTCTTTCTTCTTTTGAAATTCAAAGCTTTGAACTTGGCAGACCTCTGCAAGCTTTCAACTTTTCCTACCCATTTCCCTCCGACCTAATGCCTGGGCAGTACATCTAAACCGATCTAGCCTCTTCGCTGGGTACTATGTCAAGGACCAACTGTGACAACTCACATCTCAACCCACAAATGAAAAAATTACATGCCATTTAGTTACCTCAACTCTGTGAGCCTCGATTTTTGGTTTTTCATTTCTATAAGGGATATATTAATATTCTCTCCCTACTGGAGTGGATCTGAGAATGAAATGAAAGTATGCTTCTTACACTGTAAGGTACACAATAAAACTCGCAATAATAAGCAGCACCGCAGATAACCAAACAGGATGTTCCAGCGAACACAGAGCAGACATCCACGAGGGGAATCTTGCAGCAGAGCTGTGGTGGCTTGGCACCTAAGTGGCAGGCACAGAGGAAAGGAAGGAGCCTACCCCAGGAAGGAGGCTGCCCATGGCTGCTGCCCCCAGTGGGCTGCGACAGTCAGCACTTTCAGGCCTCACTCTCCAGTTCAGGATCCCACTTGCTTAGCCTGGAGCTGGGCTTCTCAGGGCTGAGGCAGATGAGACCCAAGCAAGCATGACCTCAATTCACACACTTCACTGTGGAGTTCACCTGAAAATAATCTTTATTTCTCTGTTGGAAATGTTCTTATGCAGAAGGTATATTTTTATGGTGTTTTCCATGTAACTAAACCACACGTATGGCAACAGGGTGTAATGCCATTAAGCTGACAAAACTCAATACAACACACTGTAAAGCATGATGATGTAGCCAGCTTGCAGTCTGACAGCCTTAAGTTGTTTCATCACCACTTGTCAGCAATGAGCAATGTGGCAGTAACTCAGGGTTAACTGCTGTGTCTTGCCAGTACCAATCCTAAGAGAAAGCTCCACTGACTGGCCGAGTCCTTGGACAGCCATGGTTCTTCCTACAGAAGATGGGGATGGACCATGGCACCATACCACAATGTAAAAATGAAATGCATCCCCTCATATCTGCCCCCAATCCCGAAGCCACCCTGAGGCTAGTAAGAGACACAAATACAGGGAAATTAAAACATGGAGTTACTACCACTGCTCACATAGAGATGCCTGCATAATGAAATCAACCATTTTAAAGATCTAGTTTCTCTCGATATTTGAAACAAATGAATAAATAGAAGCGTATAGCTATAGGTCTGAATGTACTGGCTTTATTTCATTATTAGAACATAGGATGAATGAACTCTGCTGAACAGATTTCTACTTTTCAGATTCAATGACTTCGAACAACTTTGACCTCTCATAAATAAATATAATCCAGGCAGTGCTTCATAAACACAAACAACTAAGTTCGCCAGTGACCTCATGCATGGAGGGTTCAACTAGTTGCAATGAAGCTTTCACAGTAACTCAGCAAGTGTACTATGGCAAGCAGCCTCCTCATGGCAGCCATCTGTCCTACCAGGAAGGCGCTATTTAAAAGGAATCCTTAATATGCAAAAGAACATATTAATCAAATCACGGGGGAAGTTCACATATTTCATACAAATCTACAAGTAACAATTCAACTGCTTTAATATTTTAGTGACTCTCATTAGCTCCCTTTGGCTCCCACCGTTCTCATGAACTAGGCGGAGCTGTAAAGGCAGGCAGCCTTTATTGATTCCAGGGACTATGACTCACCAAGGGAAGGAGTCCAGAAAGGCTAAATTTCCACTGGACTCACGATCAGAGGTTCGAAGGCTAGAGAGATAAAGACATTAGACGTAATCCTGTGAATCATTCGAAGCCGCTTTCATTTGATTAGGGATTTGCTACAGGCTCTTTATGTCAAGTCTAACAAGGACACTCTTGAATTTTTTAGGCTTGGAAGAAAGATCCGGAAAATGGATTATCTCTGAAGAATTCTAAAGCAGATGCTGAGGAGTAATGTGCTTCTATACATTGTGGAACTTCTTTCTACGCTAGCAAAATTCAAAAGGCATGAAGGCCCCAATCCTTACCAGTGACTAGAGAAAGAATCCATCCTACTTCGAAACAGTAGTCTCAGGACACTATTACTATTTCAGCTCAGTTTTCCCCAAATTGTTCTAAAGAACACTGACATTCATAAAAACGTTTTTAGAAATTTCAGGGGGCCTAAAGGGAGCTATGAGGCATGGAGAGAGAGAAAAAAAAATTTTTTTTTTGTTTTTGTGTTGTATGCTATTTACAAATGGCTGATCTAATACCTTGATTTTTGTCTAGTATTCCCAACTTATTACATTTTAACTTTTTCTAACATAATACAGATGTAAATCAAAACTTAATTTCTTTTAGCAATTACTCTCCGTGAGATGACTTCTTCAGTAATTTAATAGAAGTTGTTGTTGTTGAGTTTCAACTGATGTGTTGTCACTACGTCTTGATTTTGAAAGATTTTCATGTCACATCAATTCAAAAATGTTGTTAGGTGAGCCCAGGTGTAATATAGTACATGTCTCAATTCTGGAGACAATGAATTATGTTGGACCTGTTTCTAAATTTAAAACTCTGAAGAAAAGGATGGCCTGGATATAATAATTTTCTTTACATAACATGCATCCTTCAGGAGTCAGTATGATTGCCACTTACTTTTTAAGTAGCACATAAAGAAAAATGCAAATTCGGTAACAGATGTGCACACTAGTCAGTACCGAAGGAGGTCCCACACAGCTGCTCTCAGAACCGCCAGGACACCAGGACACAATATTTGAACAACGACAGCAGAAGGTGGCGCACAATGTCCAAGTAATAATGAAGACTCTTTTGCATGTATGATTTGATGCAAAGACCGCATTCTGTACTTTTTAAGATATTAGTGGTATCCAAAGAATATTTCCCAAGCCTCATCACAGCAACAAACCTTTCTACAGATCAGTTTTTTTTTTTCATTTTTGTTTTTAAACATCCTCTAATTTCTATGCTCCCAATTCTTACTCTCACTTTTAGCAAACACCAACGGAAAACCCAGAAACAAACCAAGAAACCCCATCACCGCATAATTAAGGGCAGCCTTGGATAAAGCAATATAAGGAAGAAATGAGAGCCTTTTATTCAATTCTATCTTTTCCACTCTACAAACAAAAGCAAACATGATGAATTACTATAATCCTTAGATTTCCTTTTCACAACCAAAGACTTTGCTATAAAATGTGCTTCATAATTTAATGGTCAAACTAATTAACACTTTACTTGCAGTGTGAAACTTACATTAAAAATATGTAAAACATGTATGTGTGACGACATGTGTTGTTGGAGTAGAACCCCCGGTTACACTGGCCGTCCAGGCCCAGCAGCAGAAGCCAGCAGCACCCCGACAGCAGGAACCCCTCCACACACCGCTTCCGTGCCCTTCCTCAGCCACTGGGCATAACACCCCATGTGCACGACACAGCCTCAGACACCAAAGATGAACCAAAATAGTGTCACAGGCATCATGAAATCAACGTATTTCAAATTCCTCTAAGATGCATTACTAGAGAACCTTTACCAACACTCACACAGGACCTTGAGTTAAACTTCCCTGTGACAAATGCCAGAAGTAACTACATGGATTTATCTAAAACATAAATTATTGAAGGGCTTCAATTTAATTCTGTGGAACACTACACAGGAGGGCCATAAAACACAGATTGTTTGTGCCTAGCAGTTCTCACAGCTGCCAGTAAGTAAGACCAATATTAGCACTCAAGATGCAGAAAAACATTAAATGGCTAGTTCAACTCAGTAACATCTGAGTATCTGACTATAAATTATAAATGAACAGATTGACCTTGTGATCTTTGCACGGTTCTGACCAAACAACAAAGCCAGCAATATTCCCCTCTTCTGCTCCAACAGAGGATACACACAGAGCAAATTTCGAAGAATCCTGGCTCTCTTGCTTTTTTAACTAGGTACCAGTGAATGACAACAGGGAATCACGCTGCGTCTTGATATTAACTTATCCTATTATTCTAAGGTAGTCTGGATTACAAAATCTATTACACAAAAAATTAATCAAAGATCGACCTTAAGGAAGTAAAGAACAACAGCTTAAAAAAAAAGTGAATTTATGTTGACAGTGGTGTTCCACTTGAACTGTGTGTTTCTTTTGCAAAGCAGGATACTCAGGAGTTCACTTACAATTTAATAACAAAGACTGTATAATACAGCAAAAAAAAAAAACCACTTAAAATAGACTATAGATTATGTCAAGTAATAACTAAAAATTACAGCCAAAGACTTGAAGAAGAAAACAAGAAATTAATATTTGGCTACAGCTGTCAGGACACCTTGGATGCCTTGCACCATCAGCACCCTGAAGCGCGCCTTCATGCCCATGACCTACACTAGCCATGTGCAAACTTGCCCTCTATTAGCCATCCAGGCCTGCTTCTGAGCAAGCATACCAGACAAGGCAAGCAAGGCCCTGCTTGGGTATTTACAGTAACAAGACATGGAAAACTACTTTTCTTCATACACAGTAACAGAGGGGTCATAACCAACGGATATTTTAAAATCAAATGTTATAAGTAAAAAAAGATTCAATCGGCTTCATCAAGTTTTCACTGCATCAGAAACTATATCTCTGTAAGAATGGGGGGGATATTTTCATACCCCAAATCCTTCATGGGGATAAGGCTTCCACTTTGTAGTTCACGGCTGTTTTTTCAACTTGTGAGAGTCAAAAACTCAAAAAGATAAGCCTGAAATTACTGACATAACCTTGACATGCATAACTGTGCTAGCATGAATGTAAAAATTACCCTTCATGGGCCCAGCGCGATACTCTAACGGCCAAAATCTTCACCTTGCATCTACCAGAATCACATCTGGGCACCACTTTGTATTTCAACTGTTCCATTTCCCATTCAGTTCCCTGCTTGTAGCCTGGGAAAGCAGTGGAGGACGGCCCAAAGCCTTGGGACCCTGCACCTGTGTGGAAGACCCAGAAGAAGTTTCTGGCTCCTGGTTTCAGATTGGCTGAGTTCTGGCCACTGAGGCCACTAGGGGAGTGAACAGTGGACAGAAGATCATCCTCTCTGTATCTCATTCTCTCTGTATATCTGCCTTTCATTTAAAAAAACAATAATAAATCTTTAAAAAATTACCCTTCATATCCAGTTAGCTTTGCAGACATTAATGAATCGTAAAATTCACACTACAATGCCAACGTTCCTAAGTAGCCAAAGGAAACTCCTAAAAGAACAGGCTCTTGGTGGCCTCACATTTCTTGAATTGGAACTTACTACAACTACAATAATAAAAACTGGCTGGAAAAAGGGCATAATGGCAAAAAAAAAAAAAAAAAAAAAAAAAAAAAGACCAAGAAACGGAATTCAGAGGCCAGAAATAAACTTCACATTTATCATTAATTTAGTTTTTGAACAGGTGTCAAGACAATTCAATAAAGATAGTGTGTTCTTTTCAACAAATGTTACCAGGATAACTGGTGAGCCACATGTGAAAGAATTAACTGAATCACAATTCCACAAAGTTGATACGAAACCCATATTCAAAGACAGACAGCACGATACAGTGGGCCAAGCTGTTGCTTGGAACACTAACATCTCATATCAGATTCCATTTTCAGCCCTGACTCTGCTTCCTATCCAGCTTCCTGCTAATGCACCTGGGAGGATCGGGGCCCAAGTGCCTGGATTCCTGCCACCATGTGGAAGACCTGGAGGGAGTTCCTGGCTCCTGGTTTCAGCTTGGCTCTGCTGTGGTTGTTGCAGCCATCTTAGGAATGAAGCAGCAGATGGAAGATCTCCTTGCCTTTCAGATAAACATTTTTTTAAACTTTTAAAAATGGGCATTCATATCGATTAAAACCGGACCCCTAATTCACTCTATTTACAAAAATTAATGCAAAATGAGTCTATGAGCTAAATGCATAAGTCTGAGAGTTAAACCTCTTAAAACTTTCAGAATATAAAAATAATGAAACTGGAATAACTTCCTACATATGGCAGCCAAGTGAGCAAAATACAAAGAAAAAAAATGAAAATAAGATTTTATCCATAAAAAACATTTTCTGTTTAAAAGGACATAAGAAAATGAAAAGACAACCGGCAAATAGGAGAAAATACTAAAAATAGGTGTAGTTATATAGATTTCATACTGCTCCTATCAGAATTTATAGAATTTGGCAATTTCACCTCTAGGTATACACTTCAGAAATAGTGACACTAATGTCCACAGCAACATTTTAACAGCCACACACACAGCAGGGCACCCAGGAGTCCACCAACTGAATCCAGAGGGGAGATACTCATATAAAAGCTGTCTCTTCCTCTTTCTCTGTCACTCTACCTTCTACATGATGAATTTTAGTCATTGCTATTTAAAGAACTAATTTCCCTTAACTATTTCTCCTTTATACTCCTAACCACCTAAGCTCTACATTCTGTACAACATTTGTTCAATGATACTCGTCTGTTTTTTTAATGCCCCAGCTGGCTGTGCTAAAGCACATCTACTCCGTTATAGTCCGTTGTGGACCTGGGTAGGGTCCCCAGCTTTCTTAGGATGAGTCTTTCAACCAATTCTGACTTTGTGTGGCACAGTCTTACGTTATTAAATAGGGACACAATGAAAAGAACACGGAATTTGGAGTCTAATACTCCTTTTTGTACCTGCTAATTATCATTGGTTACTTGCTTTGGTGCAGAAAATGAACTGAGCTCAACTCTAGATTTAATATCTAAACTTAACGTATATACAATGTTGAAAACATTATTTAACCTCTCAAAACCTAATCGTATTTTCTTTTCTAAATTAAGTGTTACTTATACTTTACAATTGAGGTTTAAATATAGTAAAACATTCCTTTTGAAATGCATATGTATGTTCCCAATAAATATAATTTCCCTTGTTCTTATTTTCCTTAGACATGACTGGAACAATTTTATTTTAGGTTTGTGAAAAATGTAGTATTATAGAGAGGACATACCCAGGGCAGAGATGACCCTAAACTCTAAGGCACCGTAAATGTACGATTTATATCATGATGAACTCTGCATCTTATTACTCAAAATTATGCAGATTCTGAGAAACAATGTCATTTAAATAAAGAAAATTCTTCTGTCTTAGCTGGTAGCAGGATAGTTGCTACAAAATTACTTAACCATGACCATGGAAAAGTGAAGTAAGGTGATACCTTATTTTCATGAACAAAAATACTAAATTTCTTTTTAAAAAAAAATTTTTTAAAGATTTATTTTATTATTATTTTTATTGGAAAGGCAGATATACAGAGAGGAGGAGAGACAGAGAAGATCTTCCGTCTGATGATTCACTCCCCAAGTGACCACAACGGCCGGAGCTGAGCCAATCCAACGCCAGGAGTCAGGAGCTCTACTAGGTCTCCCACGTGGGTGCAGAGTCCCAAGGCCTTGGGCTGTCCTTGACTGCTTTTCCAGTCCACAGGCAGGGAGCTGGATGGGAAGTGGGGTTGCCAGGATTAGAACCGGCACCCATATGGGATCCCAGTGCATTCAAGGTGAGGACTTTAGGCAGTAGGCCACCGCACTGAGCCCCTAAATAGTAAATTTCAACAGTAAAGGAAGGGGGGTCATATTTGTCGGTTGTTATGGAAACAGTGGGGAGCAGGGTGAGGGGCAGGTGTGTAGAGAAATCAGACAATGACGGCACACTGCACTTCTGAGAAGTACGCTGGTCTGCCTAGCTTTCCCAGTTGGAACGGCCAGTCTCCTTGGCGGAGCAAACTACGTCCCGACCACAGGGCCTCTAGTACCATGCCTTATTTACACACAGCAAGCGCTCTGTCAGTGTTGATGGACTTGGTCTCAACATACTGGTTTTTGGGGTTATCAAGGTCAAAAGATTATTATCTAGAAGTAACAGGTCAAATTAATAAAAATTGGCATTTTTCTGAATACTATCCTCACTCTCCATTTCAAAAATTACACTGCTACTATTATAAATAAATGAAGCAAGCGTAATTTGGATGACTCGAAATAATACTACAAGTGCAAAGAATCAAGTTGCAGATAATTTTTATACCACTGGTCCACATAAGAGCCAGGTCTGGGGGGAGGGCTAAGCTGGGCCGGGCTTTAGCAGTCACGAATGAGAGCTGGAATGAGTGTAGGCCGGTCAGGCAAGGCTGCAGTCCCCTCTGGTGAATGCCAGGGCTAGAGGTGGGCCATGTCAGGTGGGGCTGAGCACCCACCAGCATGCACAAGATCTAGGGCTGCAAGTTGGTGTGAAAGCAGAACCTGAGTAACTTCCAACAGGCTGTAGTTCCCACTGGTGAGCATGAGAGCCAAGGCTAGAGACAGCCCCGGCCAAGCTGGCCTACAGTTTCTGTTCGCATGTGAGCCAGGCTCTGGAAGTGGGTCCGGTGGGCCACTCCACAGCACTCACTGGCAGGTGTGACAGGCAGGATGGGGCGTAGGCTGGGCTGTAACACCCACTAGTTCATGTGAGGGCCGGGACTGGAGGCTGACCATGCTGGCCAGACTACAACCTCCTCTGGCAAATGCTGAGATGAAGCAGGCCATGCCAGACTGGGCTGCAGCACCCACCAGCATGCACAAGATCCATGGCTGTTGGTAGGAGAATTTTAGGGACTCCCTGCTAGGCCTCTGCTCCCACTGGTGAGCATGAGAACTGGGACTGGGGGAGCTAAAGTCCTTGCCTTGCACACGCTGAGTTCCCATATGGGTGCCGGTTCTAATCCTGCTGACCCTGCTTCCCATCCAACTCCCTGCTTGTGGCCTGGGAAAGCAGTCAAGGTCAGGCCAAAGCCTTGGGACCCTGCACCTGCATGGGAGACCGCAAAGAAGTTCCTGGCTCCTGACTTTGGATCGGATTGGCTCAGCTCTGGCTGTTGGGGTTGCTTGGGGAGTGAATCAAAGGATGGAAGACCTTCCTCTCTGTATATCCAATTTTCCAATTAAAAAAATAAAAATAAATCTTCAAAAAACAAACAAACAAAAAAAGAACTGGGACTGCGGGCAGGCCCGGCTGGGTAGGGCAGCAACATCTATCAGGCAACATGGGAACTGGTTCTGGGGCAGGGCAGGGCTAGGCCACGGTATTACATCCACTGGCACACACAGGAGCCAAAGGAGTGCCGCCAGCTAGGTTCCCCGCAGCATCTGCTGACAAGTACTGGGACCAGGTACAAGTCATGTCAGGCTGGACCTCAGCACGCTCAGGCAAGCCCAAGAACCTGGACTGGGAGCCTAATAGGAGACCTGTAGATGCTTTTCTGCTGGGCTACAGCTTACCCTGTAAGCCTGAGAGCCAAGGGGGCGGGTGGGGTAGGGTCAAACTGAGCAGGACTAGATTCCTGCACATGTTAGCAGACACAGGAACCTGAACTACAGGGGACCTTACAAGGGCTACTGGGGCTTGTTGCAACTAGGCTGCGGTTCCTGCCGGTGTGCTAAAGGCTAGGTTTGTGATGGGTTACGTTGGACTAGGCTGGAGACAGAACCAGCCAGGCAGCTGCATCCACTTGTCCGTGCGCTGGCTGGTGCAGGTGACAGCAGAACATGACCCGGCTCCAGCTGATGCACACAGAAGTCTGACGTCACCCAGACTTTTTAGGGAACTCCCCAGCTGGATTGCTGGACTCTCAGCCACAAGGAAAACTCACCAACTATGTGGTCTGACCTTGGAATGTATGTATCAGGACTGGGCCTCTTCAGTTGCTGATGCCTGTGCTATAGACGGCATGTCCAGACGCATACAGGGGACACTACAGGCAGCTCATCTGGGCCAGTGGAGAATACGGAGTGTCTCATCAGCGGATGGAAAGCAGCACAGGTTGGACAACTCCCCTGGCCAAGATTTGCAGCAAGCGTCTGGGTCTGTGGATGACTCGTTCAGTCTGAGGTAGACTTGTTCAGTCAGCAGACCTTAGAAAAGATTTTCTCAATGCTGGCACAATGACACGGATGACCTCTCAGAACTATCAGAACCACTGGTGCAGCACTGTGAGAACAGTCTTCCCCACACTGGGGTCTGTGCGGCACCATCAGAGGGCACTGTCCCCTAGCCCCGGTGCTGATGCAGTTCTACAGCAGGTCACAGGAGGGGGAGAAAGGAAACGTGCATCCCACCCACCTTCCTCCTGCCCCCAGTCGGAGACCCACACAGGTGTGCATCCTTCTCAACTAGGTAAACGATATTAAAGATAAAACGGAATTCAGTTAAAAAAAAAAAAAAGAGTTCTGTAGCTGATTTTGGTGGTGGAGTGGTGGTAGTTACACGAAGTCTCAGCAATGCAGGGATTAATTAATTATATTCAAACACAAACGATTTCAAATATAACTAGTGAAATCTAAAGATGGGTGAACTGGACCCGCCTGCATATTTCTTTGCAATTTCTTATAAGCACCTCAAAATACAATGCTAAAAAAACACGCTACTGGTTTTTCAAAATAAATGATGCCCACTCTGCTATCGGGTCTATGTAAACTGTGTTCTTCTCATTGCTAGAGGAACAATAACTCACTATAATTCCCCATGGAAAACGATGCGCAGTATACAGATGCAGAACCACCGAGGTCTGGTGCCTTTGGACCTAGCCACCAAGTTTCTGCAAATAAAGTACAGAACACGCACACAGAGACATCATCGCACCGTTACTAATTATAACTAATTATAACTGATTATAAGTCACTAAATACACCATCTAGGCGTATTTAATGCTGAAAACGGTACAACACAACAGACAGCAAACAGGAGACTAAAGCAAAATTCAGTATTAACTCATACCTACCTCAAACATGTACACAAAATAATGGAAAATTAAGATATTCAATTAATATGGCAGAATTTTGGTGTATTCCTCAAACCTTCTCATGTATTATATTATTACATAAAGAAATATGTATAACTTTACCTTATCCCAGAAATCAACCAAAGCTGTAAAGTCCCATTTCTTAGAATATGCCACGTTGTATTTCAGAATAGCATCCTATGGAAAAAGCAGAAACACCACCAACCTCACGATACAGCTCAATGAATTATCTGTGAACAGCCCCAATGGCATGAACTACTTCCAGTACATTTCTTTACGCAGGACAAGCTCCCTCCTACCATTAGATACTCCTTATCAGTAGCTGAGGACAAATTTATCATCCATTTAAGAAACATGAGATTAGAAAAGTCAAGTAATAGGGAAAAACACAATTACCCTCAGGCATATATGCCAAATGCAAGTGACATACTCCAACGGGCAAAATGGGATGTTGGGGATAAAAAATAAACTCAGATACCATACCAGTTTGCAATTCCTTCAAGGGTCACATCCAGATATACAATACATTCACAGTGTTAATAATATCACAGGGTATGACGGGGTGGGAGGGGGAAGGAGTTTAAAATCAATCATAGGATAAGAGGTAATAATGAAAAATAAAATTCAGAAATGCTGACCTTAAGCATTCCACTCTTACCTATTTTTACAAGCTACATATACATTTATCTTCTTTTAGCAATTCACACAAATTGCATAATTATCTGAAATGAAAAGTAAAGGCATTGCGCCATCTACTGGTGTACTTAAAGACTGACTTATTTCAGAGTTAATGAGAGTGAGAACTAAGGAGATTTTTCTTCTATCTGCTGGTTTATTCCCCCAAAGGCTGCAATGCTTAGGACCAGGCCAGGCCAAAACCAGGAAGTTCACCTGGGCCTCCCACACGGGTGCAGAGCCCAAGCACATGGGCCAGCTCCAGCTGCCTTTCCCAGGCCATTAGCAGAAAATTGATTCGTGTGAACTGGCATCCTTAGTGAGTGCATGGCAGGCATGGCTTTTCCTATTAACCACAAGGCTGCCCTTGGTATAACCCTGGTTTCCAGGGTTGGGTAAACACCAGACAACCAGCAGCTGTACAAAAACAAAACAAAACAAACTACTGATAACTACATTTTAGCCCATGCTTAATACCAATTTTTAATGCTTTATAACATGCATAATTCATAAATACATGGAATTAATAACCAACTGATTAATACCTATCCAAATTTTTTAAACTGCAGGCATGTACAGATCAAAAAAAAAAAACATTCTGTTAAAGCATTGCAACAATTCTCCAAACATCCTGAGGAAGGTTTAACAAATTCAGTATTTTGGAGCCAGCACAGTGGCACAGTAGACTAACCCTCCGCCTTGCAGTGCCAACATTACATATTCCTGTCCTAACTGCTGCACAACTGATCCAGCCCTCTCCTTACTGGGAAGGCAGTGGAGGATGGCTCAGGTCCTTGGGACTCTGCGCCCACACGGGAGACCCAGAAGAAGCTCCTGGCTGTGGATTGGCTCGGCTCTGGCCGCTGCGGCCACTCGGGGAGTGAACCAGCAGATAAAGAACTTCTCTCTGTATCTCTCCTTCTCTATCCATCTTTCAATCAATCAATAAATAAATAAACAAACAAGCAAATAAAGTATTTTACCAAAGAGCTTCCTGAAAAATACTGCACTGCACACCAACACCAAAACACCCAGGTTTAAAATAAATCCACAAGTATATTTATCTGAAATTAGCGGAAGTGCAACCCGTGCAACACTGGCACCCCATACAGGAGTGCAGGTTCAAGTCTCAGCTACTCCAGCCAGTCCCTCCTCCTGCCAAGAATGCACCCCAGCAGGGCATGGGAAAACGGCCCACGTGTTAGGTCCCCTGCCATTCCTGTGGGAGTTCCTGGCCCCTGACTTTGCCCTGATCTGCCCCTAATCATTACTGGGATTTTGCCTTTTAAAGAAATAAATCTGTAAAATAAAATAAGAGCATAATTTAAGAAAAAAAAAAAAAGCTTTTTCATTCTCTCACAAGCAATAAAATGTCGCAATAATTCAAAACTTCTGAGGCCAGTGTCTGGCATAGTGAGTCAAGCTGCCACCTGTAGTGTCGGCATTCCATGTGGGTACCAGTTTGAGTCCCAGCTGCTCCACTTCTGATACAGCTACCTGCTTACGGACTGGGGAAGCAGGGCAGGATGGCTCGAGTGCACCCACGTGGGAGATCCGGAAGAAGCCCCTGGCTCCTGACTTCAGACCTGCCGAGTTCTGGCCACTGCAGCCATTCGGGAAGTGAACAAGCGGATGAAAGGCTTTCCGCGTCTCCCTCTCTCTATGACTTTCAAGTTAAAAGAAAAACGGTATGCTTCTTTCAGCCTTGGTGACTTCTTTTTAGTTCATGAGTCACAATAAGCACAGAAAAATGTCCTCTGGGAAAACGATCACACACATTGTTTATAGAAATATCACTGTACAAATCAATTTTTGAGGCTACTGTTTCTTTTTGCTGTGATGTCTCTAATCCTTCAAGGTCTATAAATAGTAAAAAGAGGCCATTCTATTCAGAGGGATTTGATGTTTCCCCCTTTTACTCCCTCAGCATTCTTTTAGCAAAGGAAACAATTACCATCAGCAGAGAAAATCTCAATGGATTACTCTGCCCTGCACAATTTACCATAAGACAAACAAAGGAGGGAAATTCAGATGAAGGCAATGGTCCCTTTCCAGCTAATCCCGGGGCACTAAGGGACTGTTACAGAGGTGAGCAGACGCGGGAATTCAGAACACCATCAATTCTGTTGATGTTATGAAGAGGAAATAGGAAAATTCGGCCAAATAGCCCTTATGGAACGTAGCGCAGCATAATGCAGCGCTTCTCCGGGCAGTATCCTGGGGTAGCCTGCCTCTGCGTTTTGAGTTTAGATTTCAGTTTTTGCCAACAAAGGCCAAGTGACGACACAAATATTTCTGTGCAAGAAAGGGGAAACTGGTAACAAATTAAATGAATGTTCAACATGCTTGAAACTGAAAACCAAATCTGCTGAGACGGCTATTTATGTATACATGTACACATTTAATTAATATTAAAATAAGTAAATCCTGCTAGACCTTAAAATTTTTCTGTTGAAAAGGAGTCTGCTTGAAATAGTTCATTGCAAGATTGATAAATATTATCCCTGATGAATAATATTTTCAAAATATACTATGGATAACAAATCAATGCTTTTCATTTAAAGAAAAAACCAAGAATGTAATGAAATGTGCAGAAATCAGAGGAAAAACAATGATGCTATAAATAAATTATCTAAGCAAGAATGAGACCTATTTTCATAGAATATTCTGTCATTACATATATTTGCAGAAAAATGAAAAGCTTCCTTGGCCACAGCACTCTCCCCTCCCAAATATATAAATAAATTATGTTCACTGATAATCTAGATATAAGAAAACCATGTTTGCCATTACAGTTTTACATGAAATATTTAAAAATCAACAAATCACTCTCAAAATGCTATGAGTAATAAATTATCAGCATGAAAAAAATAGAATCTGTAATGTATGCTTTAATCATTAGGAAACTCAGATTCCTTTCGGCAAAAACTGCTGAAGGCGTAAATCTTTCCTTACTCTTTTAAAGGCATTTCAGAAACACACTCATTTAAATAAAAAATAAAAGAGAGGCTTGAACTGACAGAAATTGGATGGGGAGCCAAGGAAACACAGGTCTTATTTCTGGCTGTCCAAATGATTGCAGGTGGCTGCAGGCAACTCATTTGCAGCTCTCAATTTTTACACTGGAAACCAGGAACGTTCTCTTCTCTTCCCAGCTAAGAAATGTTCCCCGCGTCTCCTCTGGCATCTGCATGTGAGAGACAGGATGGTACAAGAACCCACCTTCAGGTTCTGAGGTCGTGAGAACTTGTTGAGAAGTGCAGTCTGAATGAGCTCCCATCGGCTCCCGGCTGTTCGCTCACCATTCTTTTGGGGAAATGAAAAACAGGTGAAGCAGTTAATTCTTTCGCATGCTAAAACTGCACGTCCATCAGGCGAGTACGACACCATCTTTCAGATCAGAAGGACATCAGTTTTGCTCTCACCTCGTCTTCTACAGGGTACAGGTTTTGTTCCGAACAAGGCATTTTAACATGCTTGTTATCCCATAAATCTTTATAATGTGTTGGAAACGGCTTAGGAACTTCTCCCGCTCGCAAAAGATCTACCTGAAATAAAGGAGAAACAGGGAAACTCTTAAGTACATGAAAACTAAGTAAACCCTCCGTGAACTCCCCACAGAGGCAGGCGCCAAAGCCAAGGCCACAGAATAAACACCAGCATACAGGCTGGGAAGCTCCAAGCTCCCTTTAATGTCCAGATCAGCACATCCTAAGCACCTGTCCTGCCTCAGGCCCTTCCAGCCCCATCATTCCTCGCTGAACTTCCCAACAGCTTCCTACCCCTTTCACTAACTCTGACTGCTTCCCAATGCATTCACTGCACACCCCTGCCCTCCCCCCCCAATAAAAACCTTAATCTCTGCTTTGGAGTAACATTACCTAAGCAGTCCCCGTCTTCAAATCCTATAACGCTTTCACTCTGATTCCACATATCATTCAGCTTTTTATATCCAAATACTATCTGTTCTAGATAAAACTTTGTCCTTAAACACAGAAAATTCACTTTCAGGCTTATATATAACTCACCCCCCCCCCAACCTTTTAAAATACCAGTCCTACCAATTACCACCTCCCTACACTCTTGATTAGGTTAATCCCCTACTCTCACCTTCACTTCTATGAAAACTTCAATCTTTCCAATCATTATCACACTAGCGCATGTATGCTTTCTATTCCCTCCCTTGGCGCTAAATCTCGAGAACAGGAACAGGGGCCAGGGTGTGGCACAGCTGCTAAGCGGCTAGGCTGCCACTTCGGACACCTGCAGTCCACACCGAAGCGCCCAGCCTCTCCACTTCAGCTCCTGCTTCCTGCTCAGAAAGTACCTGAGTGGAAGACCCAGCCGGAGTTCCAGGGTCCCGGCTTTGGCTTTGCCTACCCCTAGATACGGTGGGATTTGAAACTTAAAAATTTGGATTAACATTAAAAAAAAAATTGAAATTAACAGAAAAACTTGAAAAAAAAATTTTAAATAATCCAATAACTGCAGTTAGGATATTTGACAGAACTTGGAAAAGGTGTATACACAACCATGCATATAACTACTACAATATACAATATACAGTATATAAACGTCTAAGCAGGTCATTTAAACCATAAAAGTTCTGTGTTCCCTGCTCATATGCAAGAAATCCTAAGGTGCCTTGCTAGGCCTGAACTCTTCCACCCAATGTTTTCAAAGTCCAACCATGTAGTGCATATTGGCATCTCACTGTCATGAATCACAAACGCATAATCAAATCAATTATGATTTTAATTGTTCTATGCTATGGGTGAGAGGTTCTTAGTGTTACTAAGAACCTTTTCTATACAAATTTAATCACCTGGTAGGTTCAAGGAAGCCTTCCTGCAGGAAGTGGCCATTGCAGCAAACACTGAAGAATAAAAAGTTAACTAGGTAAAAGGGGGGAAAAAGGGGATAGTTTATGGACATGAAGAATGTCCGTGAGCTTTACAAACACGTATAGGAGCTACTTTTACAATCGTGTGCAAGTGACCAGTAAAACCCCAAGGGGGTATGTGGCACCCCCGCCAGGGCAACAGGAAAAGCAGGCTCTCAGAAAGTCTCAAGGAACTTCAACGAAGCTTACTGGCCACCCATGGGAGAAGACCAGCAAAGGAATGTAGTAAGACATGAAAGGAGAACAAAAAAACTAAGATTATAAGGTATTATGGAAGCTGAAGGATGAAAAAAATGCCGGGAAGAAAAGCTCTGATGTCTAACGTGGTCAGTCGTTATGATCTTATATCTCCATGTTGTGCCGCAAAAGATATTCCACGTCATCTGGGAAAGCATTTTTTTAGACCCAAAGGCCTTTGAGTTTTTAAAAAATTAGTTGTTATTGGGCCCGGCGTGGTGGTGCAAGTGGTTAAAGGTCCTCGCCTTGCACGCCGGGATCCCATATGGGCGCCGGTTCTAATCCCGGCAGCCCCGCTTCCCTTCCAGCTCCCTGCCTGTGGCCTGGGAAAGCAGTCGAGGACGGCCCAAAGCTTTGGGACCCTGCACCCGCGTGGGAGACCCAGAAGAGGCTCCTGGCTTCGGATCGGCATAGCATCGGCCGTTGCGCTCACTTGGGGAGTGAATCATCGGACGGAAGATCTTCCTCTCTGTCTCTCCTCTCTGTATATCCGCCTTTCCAATGAAAAAATAATAAAAATAAATCTTTAAAAAAAAAATTAGTTGTTATTAAAGTAATACTTCAATTGAAACTACTTAATGAATGATCAACCTTCCAAAATTGGATTATGGTAATGGTTACATCATTCAGTAAATGAAGTACATTGACTGGGGTATAAAAAATGAGTTAACATTATGAATATCAGAAAGAGTATTTTTTTAAAGAAGCACAAGAGATGGGAACATTACCGTTGAATGAATACACAACCTCCTGAATGAACTGAATGTTGCTGAAATGCACACTAGAAAATTTCAAACCACCCCCCCCCCACCTCTCTCCTTCTCCCACACACACAGCGAGTGGTCATCAAGCATTGTGGTTAAGATACCCACCTGCCCCACAGGAGTGCCTGGGGAGGTGGTGCTATGCCACGGCAGGTTAAGCCACTGTGTGGGACACCTGTGACCCCATCACGCTGCAGATGGGAGTCCTGGTTCCTGTGCTTGGGAGGCAGCAGATGAATGATGGCTCGAGTACCTGGCCCCCGCCACACACGTGGGAAACTCAGGTGGAGTCCCAAGGTCAAGGCCGTAGCCTGACTCAGCCCCAACTATCTTCAGGCACCAGGGGAATAAATGACAGGTGGGAAGCCCCTCTCTCTCTATTGCTCTTTCAAAACAATCACTATTTTTTTGTAAATGGAAAACAGTGCCTGAGCCTGATTCCTAGCTCTGGTTCTACAATCAAGCTGGTTCTGGATTTTTGCTAATGAGACCCCAAGAGGCAGCAGCGATGGCTTGTCACCGGGCTTCTGCGCCCCACAGGAGCAACCCGCACTGCCCTCTGCCTCCGGTTCCTGGCCGTGTTCCAGCACCGGCCACCAGGTGAACTTCGGCAATTCTCTGCCTCTCACTGCCCTGGGGGGTGGGGAGAAAGATGAGACTGACATCAGACACACAGAGATGCCAGTGAGGCAGTGACAACAGCAAACAGGCCAATCGAAGACTCTGTAAGTTGGCAAAAGAGAATTACTTAAGGACACCACACACACAACCTGGAGTTTCAGGGGGTGAAATAATGCCCAATTTCTTCTGGGAGCTCAAAAAATATGAGGCATCTTCAAACTTCAATTTTTCCTTTCATCACTAGCAAAAAGTAATATTTCTTACTGATTTGTTAGTTAAGAGCAAGCTGTTATTTATTTTACGTATGCAGCAAAGAGGTGAATTTCTACATCTCAATCTTCTCCCTATAGCAAACACAAGAACCCAGGACTTCCGGGCCTCTCTCTGCACAAGGAAGCGCTGGTACCCACCCGGACGGTTACTGTGTGGTTGGCAGACGGTCTCAAGGCAGGGAGCCGGAGCCCACACCAAGGCATCCTTCTCATTTCTTCTATAGGTGTTCCAAGCCACTTCTTATCTGGAGAGAGGTGAGGTGGAATGTATTTAGGGATCTTCCTCTCTGTTCTTTGGTGTTTGATTTCACATTGTTCTTTTCTAAGGTCAAGACAAATGTGTTCAGCCACAAGTTACTCACTGTTTCATTTCCCGGGCATACACAAGCACAAAACTTACCCAGGACATTATTGCTTAAAGTGCACCAATCCTCTCACTTCAATTGGTTTCATGCTTATAATCAAACATTAAAAAAAAAAAAAGCTTATGTTAAAACCAACAAATTATTTTCAGTAGTCTGTGGAAAGAATTTCTAAATATATATCGGTGGTCTTCTCAAAACAAAACAGAACTGAGTTCTGGTTCGCAGAATCTGCCACTTCTGTCTCCCCACAGCAGTGTTCAGCAAAGCACCTCCCATCACAAAAATGACCGAGTAGGCTTTAAGACTCCAGAGGAGAAAATAGCAAAAAATACAAGGGGTATGAAATGTGACAGAGATGCATGCAAGCCCCAGTGTTACCATCCACATTTGATTGATCTGTAATTGTAACCCAAATCGGTTTTCTCATATGTGATGAGAGTATAAAACCACCTGCCAACCTGCGGGTGCACGACGGAAAGTGAAACACACGACTGGTTAGAAAAGATGGTTCCAGCAAACAGCAGCCACTATCAAATGATTTTCATGTCCTAATAATTCCCCAAAATGCCAGAAACAAGTCCATGAAATTACAAATCTTATCTCCAGTTTTTATTTTACCTCTTTCTGATCTGTCTAGCGTTTGAACTTTGGTGGATAGATTTACATTCAGTATAAACAATTAGGAAGAATCGTGACTATTTCTTTGCTTCGCTGGAAACTCCATGTTTGCTATGAAAGCTGTTACACAGCAGGAGAGCTAGTTCTAGGGAAACCATTACCTTCGGTCCTCCGTTTTGGGCATTCTCATGAAGTGATCTGTGATCTTAGAATCCTTTTTCCCATGATGCTTGGAATTTCTGCATTCCACATTCAGGCTCGAGGTGTTTCCAACCTGCCTGGCGCTGAGGTCATTCAGCCCCATGCGGCTCTCTCCTCCTTCAAACTGGAAATGTAACTGAACTTCGCCTGCCTTAGCAGAGCCCCGCTTCCTAGACTCCGTGTCAGCGTGGCACCTGGACAGTTTATTGGCTGTTTGGGAGGAGTTAGCATCTTCTGACTCGTCAAAGCCCGGGCTGGTCTCTTCATCCGCGTCCGAGTCCTGACAGCTATTTTTGGAGTTGTCTACATCCATTGGTGACTCCGGCTCACTTTCCTTCTCACACGAAGGAGAATTTTCCAGGCTGCCTTCTCGTGCGCTTCGTTTGTTGTCATTCTTCAGTGTGGTACCAACATCTTCGGAGCCCGTGTCTGACAGCGGACTCTCCGGCAGCACGCTGCCATCCTCCTGCGGACAGCGAGCGCAGCCTTCCGCACAGTGGCAAGATGCGCTGCACTTCTGCTGCCTTCCGGCTTCTCTGGCCTGCTCGTGTGCAGTCCCCCGGGCGTTTGCAAGCTTCACGGGGGTCAAAAACTGCTGATGATCTTCTTGGTCCGTGTCGCTGGGACCATCAGTCTGGGGTGACTGGTCAGTGTTGGCGTTACTGAACTGCTCCGACGCCTCGGTGCCCGTGGGAGGCTCGCCTTCCGGAGGCGGCTCCCTGTGCCTCCCCTCGTGCTGCCACTTACACAGGGTCCCTGTCTGTTGCTGGTTCGGGTACTGCGTGCTTTTTCCAATGACTGGCTTCTCACGACTGAGCTGAGGCACGTTTCCTAATTTCTCTGAGTGCTCTTGGTAGAGGTTACCTTTTTCTACAGAGCTCATCATGGCTTCTATACTTGTATTGTTGTTTTCTTTCCTATGCAAGCTGTAAGAGAAAGGAGACAATCTGTGGTATGGGAGAAGCCATTCCCGTGACCACACCCCTGCAAGCCACGGCGATGGCGACCCTCCCTGTGGTTGCTGGAGCACACAGCAGCACACTGGCCCACCACTCTGTGTCTTTGCACAAGTCCCTGTGCTGCCCTTTCCCCAGCTGGACCCCTCCCGGTCACGACCCACACGGATTCTCTCAGCGACCACCACTGTTCCCTGCGCAGACCTTTCCTGCCGCACTTGTCACACTCAGCAGTAGCTGCACGCTCAGCGTCTGCCTCCAGCACCCCACTATCCGGTACACAAACACGGGCATGTTTCTCCTTCATCGCTGCATCTGAAGGATACAGGGGGGTCCCCGACACCCTGGCACACAGGAAATGCTAAAAACATCACCGACAAACTGAAAAGAATGAATGAACGTACATATAGAACGACAGGAGAGCAAAGCGGGAGAGCGAGAAAACACGAGGAGGTAAGATACAACGCCCTATGTAACAATTTTCCTGCTGGCATACCTCTCTGGTTCAGCTGTCTTGATTCCTTTGGTGTCCATCCAACTGGTAATAGGCTTCTGTTTTAAACCTGTAAAAAAAATATTTTCTTAATCAATGTGCATGAATCCATTCCTTCAAAGACACACACACACACACACACACACACACACACACACACACACACAGAGCATTGTTCTGTGACTAAACAAAAACCACTCCTTCTACCTTAGCAGTAAGAATTAAGATGGGTGGGGCCAGCACAGCAGCCTAGTGGCTAAAGTCCTCGCCTTGCATGTGTTAGGATACCACGTAGGCACTGGCTCTAATCACAGCACCCCATTTCCCTTCCAGCTCCCTGCTTGTGGCCTGGGAAGGCAGTTGAGGATGGCCCAAAGCCTTGGGACCCTGCACCTGTGTGGGAGACCCAAAAGAGACTCCAAGCTCCTGGCTTCGGATTGGCTCAGCTCTGGCCATTGCAACCACTTGGGGAGTAAATCAGCAGATGGAAGATCTTACACTCTATCTCTCCTCCTCTCTCTATATCTGACCTTCCAATAAAAATAAATGAATCTTAAAAAAATAAATAAATAAAAGGAATTGAGATGGGAACACAAATGCTAGTACTTACGGCACCTGGCAGAAAGTGACTGACCCTCAGAGGAGTTGCAGTCTTGCAGTGGCTAAGGGCCCAGGCTGCACCACAACAGCACCTGGATCCACAGCCCCGCTCTCCCATGGGCATCTCAGGTAGCCGAGCACACTTTCATATTGTACACGGGCATCACTTTGTGTCCAGGCCGCTCCATTTCTGATCCAGTTCCCTGCCTGCAACTTGGGAGGGGGATGGCCCAAAGCCTTGGGACCCTGAACCCACATGGGAGACCCGGAAGAAGCTCACGGCTTGGGATCGACTCAGATTCAGTCACTGTGGCCATTTGGGGAGTGAACCAGCAGCAGATGGCAGATCTTTCTCTCTTTATTTCTCTCTGTAAATCTGCCTTTCCAACAAAAATGAATAAAGTCTTTTTAAGCATTCAGCAGGCATTTAGCCTAAGGATGCCCATGCTGTAAATAGCAGAGTGCCCAGCTTGGGTTTCCAGCTTCCTGCCAGTGCAGACCCCGGGAGCAGCAGTGATGGCACAAGCATTTGGGCTGCTGCCAGCCACATGGGTGCCTACAGAATGCTTGGTGCTCAGCCTCAGGCCAAGGCCAGCCATAGTAGTTGGCGAGTGAGCCAATGGACGGGGGTGCTCTGATTAAACAATTCAACAAAAGCTGTGCAAGTTCATGGAACGGGACTCCAGACCTCAAGTGTAGGAGGCTCACAGCAAGAATAACCAAGTACCTGGAAGACAAGTCTAAGCACAAGGCAACAAGAGCCTCCTGGCAGAAACAGGTAACGAAGCTGCCAGTGCCCGATCCCCCAGCAAGAGATGACCCTAGAGCCAGCTGCCAAACCTGCGGAATCAGAATCCGCGCCTGAGCAGAGAGTGTCTCTAAACTTAACGTACTGGCTATGGATGAAATCTATCTAATACTTCAGAAAATACAATTTTAAACAGCCTCAACTGCTCTGTAAATTGCAGTAAATTGTGAAAAGACTTCACACACCTCACATCTCCTCAAGCTCCACATGAGCAAAACAAGTGCAGGCTTAAATTTTGAAAATCAACAGTTTATTGACGAGATAATATAATAACTAAAAATTCCAAATTTGAGATTTTATATCTAAATATTCAGGTGCAATATAATAGTGTTTTTAAACTAGTTTTTAATAACTAGGAAGCAATCATACGTAGTTCAAATTTCTTTTTTTAAACATTAGTGACTTTATCACTTCTGCAGCGAATCAGGCTTCAAAGAAAACAACAGCTCAGTCAGAGGGAGCAGGAGGACGAGCCATGCAGTTCTGAGGCTTTTCCCTACGGTTCCATCTGAAATCCTCCAAGATTCATAATCTTTCACATCATGGTGGTGTTCAAAAAGTTTCGGATTCCAAAGCATTTCAGAGTACACATTTTTGGATTAGGGATGCTCCACCAGTGAAGGCAATGCAAATATATTCCCAAATCTTCCAACCCCAAAGTGCGGAGAGTATCTGGTTTCCAGTATTTCAGACAATAGATGCCATTATCTGACAGTTCAGAAAGCTCCCCTACTCGCAGCCTAGCAATTAAACGCCCCTTCCTGAACCAGCACTCGTTCCGTGTCTGAGCGCAGTGGTCCACAAAACATAGCGCCGGCCATAACCGCGTGGCACCTACGGCCACCGCAGGTCACTTCACCACAGCCTCCGTGAGCCGCGTCCCAGTGAGGCTGAAGGGGAAGAGCGTCCTCTCCCGGGGCAGCCAGACACTGCAAACGTCCTTCTCTCTAGTATCGGACTTCAGATGCTGGTTCCTGAAGCCTAAGGGGTGAAGAGAGAAAAGGGAGACAGAAGGAATCCAAATTCCCCTTAATTACACGTTCTTCGGCCCTCTGGAGGGTCCCCCAAGGGAGCACTTTTTGTCTGTCCAATACCAGCAATTCTGGCTTCCACAGTTTTTTTTTTTAAAAAGATTTATTTTCACTGGAACGTCAGATACAAAGAGGAGGAGAGACAGAGAGGAAGCTCCTCCATCCAATGATTCACTCCCCATGCAGCCACAACGGCCGGAGCTGAGTCGATCCAAAGCCAGGAGCCAGGAGCTTCTTCTGGGTCTCCCATGCGGGTGCAGGGCCCCAAGGCTTTTTGGGCCGTCCTTGACTGCCTTCCCAGGCCATAAGCAGAGAACTAGCTATATAGGAAGCAGGGCTGCCAGGATTAGAACCAGCGCCTATTTGGGATCCCAGCGTATGCAAAGCAAGGCACTAGGCTACAGTGCTGGGCCCTTCCTGACGCCTTTTTCCCAGCACACCCAGAGGGCCGCCTGGGAGCTCTCCTCCCCCACACTCTGCAGTAAGCATAAAATGTCGCCTCTCAAGCTGCCTGGGAATTTCTTTAACTGGAAGTAATCACTGCAATCAGGTAGTGATAAATGATGGGGTCAAATAACGTGGGCAGAGATCCGTGACTCAGCCACTTACTAGCTGTTCAATTTCTTTGATTCTACATTCTCATCAAGGAAATAGGGAGCGTTAACAGGTACCTCCAGGGGTTATGTGGGGAAAAAAAAAAGTATTACCCAGCCTCACAAAGCAGATCCTCAACAAACAATACTCTCTCCCCACTCTGTGATCCACTGACATCGGCAGTTCTGCAGCTCTGCTGTGACTTCCGATTACTTACACCTGGTTCCCATCAGTAACCTGAGCATTTCAATGAGGTTATCCGGTTAGCAGGCACAGACACGGAAGTCAGTGACATTCTCCCAACCTCCTCCAATGGCCTCCCACAGCAACATCCTGGACCAAGCGCTCCCTGCCGGAAAACAAGCCGCATGCTGCGGTCTGCCTACAGGCACATGCGCACGTGTTAACCAACATAAGAAATGGGCACAGGAAGAAAAGACGATGCCAAATTATAAAATACTGAACGGGGTGGGCGTCTGACCAGGCAACGCAGACAGTCCACGGCCTGGGTTCCCACCTCTGACGATGTCAGCTTGCTGCTAACACAGAAGCAGCAGCTTCATGGGCCACACGTGAAGACCGGACTGCTGCTCTAGGTCCCTGGCTTCTACAGGCATTTGGGAAGTCAACCAACAGGTGAGAATTCTGCCTCCCTGCTTCTCTCTCTCTCGGACAAAAAAGGTATTTAATACCCACTGCCCAGCTCTCCTTCTCCCAGTGACTCCAAAATAATTTCCAAAAACATACTTATTAAGTAACAATTTTCCTGCCTCTTACTTCTCCCAAGATAAGGATATGCTGTATTTAAAATTTTAATTAGCAAGTTCCTAAAAAAAAAAAAAAACTACCAACTGTGGAATGGTTTTTAATACAAATTTAGATTTCAAACACTGGATGAAACCAGGTACATGGCAGACATTGCAGCAGGAACGGAATAGGACAATTCCAATCGGAATTTGGCTTTTCTGCCTGAAGGCCCCTTCTGCTCTGGCTCCTTGTGGGAAATCCACACCTGAAATCCATCCCTTAGACACATGACCTACTGAACAACTGTTTCCTCACCTGATATTCATTCACAGCCTTCACTTTATGAACTCCATTATTTATAAACTACAAACATTCATTTTTCTCAATGATATAACTCAACATAAGAATTTGTCATGTATAGCAAAGCAAGGTATTATTTCATGAAGCATGTTTCAGTTAGAAACACGGCATTTTTCAGGGGGTCCTTGTGACCCCGCCCCTGCGTGGTGGGTGCTGGATCCATGAGCCCCAGGGGCGAGGGGTCTGGTGAGGCCAGAGTCACAAGGCCCAGGTACTTGTGCCCACCTGCTCAGTGGGTGCATGGCCTGTGAACATCCGGGACAGGGGTGCTGTGGGGGCCCTAGTCATGCGGCCCAACTTAGGGCACGGCACCGGGGGAGACTCACTGGCCACCCAGGGACACGCTTGTGGAGATCCGATGCGTGGGCTTGCAGGGGTCTGGCACAGGTGGCCGCATGCAGGAGCCTGAGGTCTCCCATCCAGGATTGGTGGTCATGTGTCAGAGCTGGGCCTCCTCAGTGGAAAGGCCAGAGAAATGGACGGCTGGCCCAGAAGCTATGGCAGCCCACTGGGGGCCTGTACAGGACATCTGGTGCCATAGCAGAGGAAAGAAGGCAGAACAAACTGGACAACTACCCCCAGCCAAATGACAAGAGCAAATATCTGGGTGAATGGAGAGTCTAAGCTTGACTGTGTCAATCAATGGACATTTGAAGGGGTTCCTCACCCTCGGATCTGCAAGATCGACAGCATTTTAAAACCAGTGAAACCACCTGGGCAGAACCCTTGGAGCAGGCGCCACATCAGGGACCTTGGGCTGATGGGGGGGTGTGGCTGTTCCTCCTCACTGGGTCCTGGGGTGGCTGGGAGGCTGGGTGTGGCTTCTTCCCTCAGACACATGAAGACAGACCATTTGGAAACAATGATCCCACCCACTTCTTCCCGACCCTCCATCCTTCCCACCGTGACCATGTAAACATCACCTAAAATAACAATAAAAGTTTTTTTAAAACATGGCATATTTGCTGGTTGTACTCTCATACATGGTATCAAAAATTTTCTGCACCAAAACACACCTGTCTCTTAATTCCACTTTCCCACACACTCTGAAGTCCCCTGTACTTAGCTGGTGCGCCAAATAGAACTTACAATGCATATTACAGACACAGGTCCAAAAGTCAAAGACATCCTTTCTGAAAGAATTTTCCCACTAAGGAGTTTTTTGTTTGTTTTTTTAAAAAGCAGCTCTTCCATGAATCACAGAACAAAGCTCAGACCCCCTCCAGCAAGCCCTCTGGCTGGCCCAGAAACTGATCTGACATGTTATACCACGGAGCAATGCTTCCTTTCTGAATGTCCTCTGCTCTAGAGGACACGAGCCAAGCCACCCTGCGATGCTGGCATTCCTGCAGGTTCCTGTCATCACCTTGGCCGTCTTTCCACGCTGCCCGTGGAGGGTATCATGGTGCGTGTGTCACGAACTCCCCAATCTGCTTCTCCCGCACAGACATAAACCCTTAGGTGCCGACCCAAGGATCCCAGCGCACTCTGAACTCACGCACATCTCCCCATCCGTTCTGCCTGCGTCTGAGGCGGAGCACCTGGCTATCTCCTAACTGAACTCATTCCTTCCCAAGTCCTGCGTCTCTGGTTGTGTTCCCTTTCAACCCACCCTCCATTTCCCACGCCATCACACACAGGCACTATGAACTTTCTGATCGCGTCACTTCTCTACTGAAAACTCCCAACAGGTTGGGCATCCCCAGGCCCAACACTCAGACTCAAAAATGCTGCAAAGTCCAAAGCTCTCTGAACACCCAGCATGAAGCCGCAGGTGGGAAATTCCATATCTGACCCCAAGTGATGCCTTGCGGTCAAAACGCCGGCCTGGGTTGCCTTCCCCACTCCCTCCCTTCACCTGGCTCACTGCAATTCACTCCTTGGACCTCGGAACATTATTATTTTAAAATCCTCTCTACCACGTTAAGAAGCATCAGCTGTCATCTGTCAGAACATCCATCTCCCTTCTACTGTTCTGACCTGCACCCTTCTGTCCTGGCAGCTTTTTAAGGCAGGAAGGCAAAAGAGGCCACACACACACACACACACACACACACACACACACATCCTGGTTCCATCAACACAAACACACACACACACACACACACACACACACACACCCTGGTTCCATCAACACACACACACACACCCTGGTTCCATCAACACTGTGTCAGGGACAAGGCACCAACAGCTCCGTGGAGTCCAGAATGAGTCAAGCTGTTAACAGCCGCCTTCTTTTACAGCTAGACACTCAGGCGCACACCCAACTGGCACCCCTAAACTATTACAAAGTAATTACTCAAACGGAAGAAAGCAAACAGGTGGGCCGTCCAGTCCCGGGAAGAGAGATTGCATGGGAGTCTCCGATTGCATGGGAGGGTCCGCAGCCCCCGGGGTCCCGCACACAGGAGAACACGCACGCTGTTGTGGACGTCCCCCCTTCCACGTACCGAGCGAGGTGGCGCCGCCTCTGCGCGGTCCCGCCCGCCCCGGGACGCAGCCGGCCGAGGACGGTGGCCCCCCGACCCGCACGGGAGAGTCCTTGGGGTCCAGGACGCGCCTCTGCCTGCCGGGGAAGCTCCGGGCGTCCGAGGCAGCCGGCGGAGAACTTGCAGCCGTGTCCCAGCGGGGTCGTTTGGTGCAGGGCTCACAGCCGGGGCCCGCACTCATGCTGGGACCCGCAGCACACGGTCCCCGGGCCGGCCCAGGCTCGGGAGCCTCATTCAGGAACCGGGAGAGGGGCGGCCGGCGCCTGCCCGCACCATGCCCTGTCCGCCCGCCTGCCGGCCCTGCTCGTTCTCGAACACCCCACCTGGACGCGCCGCTCGCTCAATCGGCCTCTGCTCACTTTCCCACCACCGGAAAGCCGCCGTCGGGCGCCGCCGACTTCCGGAGCGCCACACTGCCGCAAAACGGAAGTGTGGCGCTTGGCAGGAGCCGGCGCCCGGAAGGTCAGCTTGGGAAGGAGGCCGTGGGGGTCGCGGCGCCGTCCTCTGTGTTCGCGAACACGAGGGGCTTCCGACCCGAGACCTCGGCGGGGAGCGGACGCCATGGAGGGCGGCGGAGGAAGCGGCAACAAGACCACGGGGGGCCTGGCCGGCTTTTTCGGAGCGGGCGGCGCGGGGTACTCGCACGCGGACCTGGCCGGCGTCCCGCGTGAGTTGTGGGGTCTGAGCGGCGCGTCGTGTCCAGCCCGGGGTTTTCTTTTTTTGGGGGGGGTGGAATGGGAGAGTCGGCGGCGGGCCGAGCGGGTGTGCGTGTGCCCTGGGACGGGGAAACGTCCACTTCCCCGGCCAGGCTGCCCGCCAAGGGACCCGAACCCGGACCCTGAGAGGACTCTTCATCCGTGGGTTTGCAGAGGGATCTGTCGGCTCTGCAAGTCCGCGTATGCAGGATTAGAAGCTCTGAAGTTAACTGCCTTCTCTCCGCTCTCTTCCCCTGCCTCCTCCAAGCCAGCCACACATAGCTGGTACCCCAAAGTAGCCAGGCAGGAACAAATGCATACGTAATGCATGTTAATGAAATAAGGAATTGGGGGGAGGCGGGAAACCATCTGGAGGCGCTGCGGAGGAAACCGAGACTTGCAACGGTGATTTTTTTTTTTTTAAGATTTATTTTATTTTAACGGAAAGTCAGGTATACAGAGAGGAAGATCTTCCATCCGTTGATTCACTCCTCAAGTGGCTGCAATGGCTGGAGCTGCGCTGATCCTAAGCCAGGAGCCAGGAGTCTTTTCCAGATCTCCCATGCGGGTGCAGGGTCCCAAGGCTTTGGGCCGTTCTTGACTGCTTTCCCGGACTACAGGCAGGGAGCTGGATGGGAGCAGGGCTGCCGGGAGTAGAACCAGTGCCCATATGGCATCCCAGCGTGTGCAAGGTGAGGACTTTAGCCACTGGGCTACTGTGCCAGCCCCAACGGTGGTTTTTAATAAGCCAGGAGAGGATTCTATGACAGGGGACAAGGTCAGGTCCAGAAGGTGGAGAACAGCCTGAAAGCCAAGAACTACTTATAACAACTGGATGGGTGAAACTTGAAAGAAAAGCTTTTACAAAAAAAGCAGCCTTCTTCCTCAGAGTCCCTCTGCTGCTTTCATAGGTCCCTTACGATCAGGGACAACAAAAATGACCTTGTGCTGTCCCCTAGGGTGCACCTGAAGCTATCTAGAAGGGTTTATTCAGAAAAGTTGGTCTCTCCCGTAGCAGAGTCTCCTTACATGTATGGCTTGGAAAGTGAATGGAGGCAGGACTGGCGCCATGGCATAGTAGGGTAGGCCTCTCCCTGTAGTGCGGGCGGCCCGTTGGTCCCGGCTGCTCCACTTCCCGTCCAGATCCCTGCTAACGGCCTGCAAGAGCAACAAAAGATGGTCCAAATCCTTGGGCCTCTGCCAGGCGTGTGGAAGACCCAGAGGAAGCTCCTGGTTCGGGACTGACCCAGCTCCAGCTGTTTGGACCGTTTAGGGAGTGACCCAGCAAATGCAAGATCCTCCTCTGTTTCTTCTCTGTATGCCTTTCAAATAAAAGGAAATAAATCTTTCAAAATAGAGAAAGTGAACGGAGCCGCCCGAGGATGCGCAGTGTTCTTTGAACCCAGATGGTGTGGCACCCACGTTCTGGAAGCAGGATTCCAGAAGGAGAACCGGATGTTGTGTTGTTTTGTTTTGTTTTTGCTCATCTGAAGCTTGCACGCTCGGAACGTGAGCTTAACGTCCGTAAAACAAAACAAAATAACCTGCGTGGAAAGTGGGGCTGTGAAGTAAGTGGTAATGACAACTTGGACCACCCGAGAGGGCAGTGTGCTGACCGGAACCCCTGACCGGCGGCCGGCAGGGATGTGACCTGAAGCACATCAGACTGCGGGTGTTTGTGCAGTAGCTGTTGGCCAGTGGCCTGCCAGGTCGCAGGCCATGAGAGCACAGGCAGCTGACGTGGCCTTGCTGGGCCCTGCCAAGGTGGTACCTGGCAAAAAGCAAAGCCCCCCAAGGCTGATCTCCTTCTAGGGAAATCATGTGAGTTCCCACGTAGATAGTGAATTGAAGGGGCGTGAGGAAGGGATCAGAAGGTTGCTTCTGTAAGCTGGAGTGGTTGGGCCAGGTGTGAGCGGCAGAGCTGTTGAGTAACGAAATTCCCAATGGAGCTGGAAAACAGAATGAGGGCTTCAGATTGATGGTAAGAGTTGGCGGGTGACGAGCAGCCGCTGGAGGTACACAAGATCCAGAGCCTAGATTAAAGATTTGGTGAAGTTGATCTTTGAAAGGTTTTGGTTTGCCGTTTTTTTAAAGTGAGTGAAATTTAAGTCTGGTCTTCTGAAAGTTTGCGTCTGCTTTTGAACTAACTCATTCCTGCGGTGACAGCCTGAGAATGTTCTGCCTTGCCACTTTAAGTCAGCTGTCAGCTTTAAACCCCGAGTGAGAGCACTTGAAATATTTATACACAGCTTTGTAGTCGGAACCCACACGCAGCCACTGGTCTTCACGTGGATTTGAGTGCTCGTTTTATTTTACTTTATTTTGCAGTCTGGATACTTGTCAGGCTTTCTTGTAGTTAAGTGAGAGAAACAGGATCTTTCTAATTGGTCCGGGCTGTGTCTCCCACTAATATGTTGATTGATGATGCATGTTGTTGCTGTATGGGATCTTGAGCCATAAGAACAAGCCCTGGGACCTGAAGTGATAGGACTAGATAAAATAGGAACATGTCCCCGCTGCAGTGAACTTGGGACAGTTGCCAGGCGTCTGTTACAACCTTGAGCCGAATTAAGTCAAAATAACTTTATTTTGTTTTCTTTCTAGTAACTGGTATGAACCCTCTGTCTCCTTATTTAAATGTGGACCCACGGTATCTTGTACAGGTAAGGTTGACATGTTCCTGGTTTGCCACCTGAGCTGTGTTTGAGCTGCCCAGAGGCACTAACTCTCTGGTCTTCAAGTGCCACATTTTGGTTTTGCTTTTTTTCCTCTCTCGTAAACCCTTGGACCCTAGCTTGCCGATTTGAGACCAGTTAACTTCAGAAGTTCTATAGTAAATTAATTAAAAACACTCAGATGAAAGTGTTGGCATAGGTAGTTATAAAGTTCGTTTTTACATCAAAGTTTCAAACAGAGCTGGTTGGATGCCTCAGGAAAGCAAGATTGAATAACATTTGAAGGTCAAGTAAGGTACCATGTCATATTAATGTATTGTAAAGCAGTAAAGGAAAGAATACAGGACGTAAAGTACACGCTTTTCTCTTAACTTTTTAATATTGTTGACACAGTTGAGGAGGATACACAACCATGTGGACCTCTGCTTAGCATGTGGGGAAGGTGGATGGGACAAATGTTTCCGTTTTTTTCTTCTTCTGCCTGTAGGGGAGAAGGGGAGGGGACCACTCCTTGCTGTCAAATTACATCGTCACCCCAGGATATGGGGTGCTCCCTTGATGATTCCTTAGAGACCCCATTGTGGAGAAGAGTATTCCAAGGATGGTTGAGGGATTTTGATAGTTGTGAAACGCTGCTGGTTTTGTTGCTCCAGGGTTGAGGAAATCTTCCCAAGTTCTGCTGGCTGATCAGGTGCCACCTCAGTGCATGCCACGCACCCAGGCATCTGCTACAAAGGTTGGTCCAGAGACTGGTCCAACCTGTCCAGCTTTCCATCCTCTGATGAAACACTCAGTGTTCTCTGCTGGCCTAGATGAGCTGGCTGTCCCTTGTATGTATCTGGGCATGCTGTCTACTACACGGACAACTGAGCAGAAGTGAGCAGCAGAGACATTGAATAACAGAATTCCGGATGCAGCTTGAAAACAGAACAGGGCTTCAGATTGATGGTAACATTCTCAGGCAATCAGCAACTGAGGGGGCCAGTCCCAATTGTGGTCAGACCACATATCTTGTGTTTTTCTCTGTGGCCAGGGTTTGAGTCCAGCCATCTAGATGAGAAGTGCCCAAGAAATCTCACCTGGGGTGACCTCAGTCTGGACTCTTGTGTACACCAGTAAGAGCAGGGTCAGATTTGCCCTGTCACCTGTACTAGCCAGCAGTACATACTGGTGGATGCATCTGCCTGGTCAGTTCTGTCCCCAGCGTCATCTCTTATGTAAGCTGATGGGTGTTGCCAGGGTAGTCAGGGCAAACCCCAATAGTCCGCACCAGGCCCAACCCCAGTTTTTGCATGTACTGGCTTGTTCTGCAGCCTAGCTCAGCCTGTCCCGTATCCCACCCAGCTCCCATGCACACCTGTGGGTGCTGCAGCTTAGCTCTGCCCACCCTCAGCCCTGGCTCTTGTGCCTACCACTGGGAGCTGTGGCCTCTCAGGGCAGTGTCCACAGTTTCCCTACCAAGTCTACTCCTTGCCAAGGGGTTATACAGGCTAATCTTTTTGTAAAATGTTTTTATTTTAGATGATGCTTACACAGTTGATCAGGATGGGAAGTATTGAGGGTCAGGGAAAAGGGGTGTGATCATTGTTTCTAAGTTTTCCATTTCTTTTCCCTGTATCTGGGGGGTCGGGAGGAGACCAGGGGAGAAGCCACATCCAGCCTCCCAACCACCCCAGCACCCAGGGATGGGGATGGAGAATGGCCACCCAGTATTGACCCAGGGTTCTGCCCAGGTGGTTTCGTTAGTTCTGAAATGTCTGTCTCACCTAGAGAACGCTTGCAATGTGTCCACTTTAGGGTCTCCATGCTCCCGGATATTGGCTGTCATCTTTGGGCAGAGGTAGTTGTCCAAACTGTTGTCTTCTCCTTCCTCTTATGCAGGCTAGTCATGCATGGTACACACCCAGTCCTGGCACTTACCAGCAGGTGTTTAGCCTGGCCCAGACATCCCCTCCATCTCTCCCTCACACAGGTCAGCAGGAAGGACATGATTCAACAGGTACAGAATGCATTAACACTGTCCAACACCCAAGCTAGAAATAGAAAAGAACTTTTTCAGCTTAGTAAATGGCGTCTACGAAATATCTTAAGCTAATGTATATGAAACTGAATACGTTCCTCCTAGGTTGACAAGTAAATCTGCCCTGCTCACTTCCGTATAACGTTGTCTAGCCAGGGCAATTTGGCAAGAGAATGAAATGGCGTACACATTGGAAAGGAAGAAGTCAAACTAGAAATGACATGATCTTGTCTGTAGCAACACACACACACACACACTAACATGTTAGAACTAATCTAATAAAAGAATTTATAAATTGGTTATTGGAGAAACAATTCTATTGCCAAAAGCATTGGAAACATCAAAATGTTTAGAAATAATCAGAAATGGGGTCAGCACATTGGCTCAGCTGGCTGATTGTCCACATCTGAGCACCAGCATCCCATGAGAGCACCGATTTCTGTCCTGGCTGCTCCACTTCCCGTCCAGCTCCCTGCTTGTTCTCCCTTGCTGACAGATGGGGAACAAATATTCTTTTCAGCACTTGTTGCTGGAGTAACCTGAGTCCGTATTCCAGAGAACAATGAGGTCACTTTCGGTGTGGCAGTTCAGGTGGTAATTGGGTGTTGGAAACCCATGTCAGCCTGAGTTTAGGTTCTAGCCCTGCCTCCAGACCCAGTTTCTTAGATTTTTTAGATCTGACACCAGAAACCCAACCGATCAGTTCAATCTGTAAATTTTTGTGCTTTGTACAACACCATCATAAGAGAAGAAGACTACTTCCCGTCCAGCTCCCTGCTCGTGGCCTGGGAAAGCAATAGGGAATGAGACTGCACCCGCATGGGAGACCCGGAAGAAGCTCCTGCATCCTGGTTTTGGTTTGCCTCAGCTCTGGCTGTTGTGGCCATTTGGCAAATGAAACAGTAGATGGGAGATCTTTGTCTCTTTGTAAAAAAAAAAAAAAAAAGTGCCTTTCCAATAAATAAGTCTTTAAATAAAAGTTGTTTTAAAAACCCAGTTATATAAAGATTGTCAAAAATAGATTAAAAAAAAAACCTAATTATAAAATGGGGGTGAAATCTGAATATAGTTCTTTATGAAGGTCAGTTTCCAATAGCTGTCAGCATTAATTTGAGAAATGCAAATTACAAAATTACAACGAAAAGCCAGTTCACATCTGCTAGTGACTAAAATCAGAAACCAGCCAGAACGATTCGCAAGGAAGTGGAAAAATTGGGCCTTCATACACATTGCTGCTGGGAGTGCAAAATGATATAGCTGCTTTGGAAATAGTCTAGCAGTTTCTCAGAACGTTAAAAATAGAGTTACTTTATGACCTGGCACTTACTTTAGGTAAGAGCGTATGCCTGAAGAATCGAAAGCATGACAAGTGACCCATGAATATTCCTAGTAGAATTATTCAGAATTGTTGAAAATGGAAACAAACCAGATGTCCATCAGCTAAGGAATGGATAAGCAAAATGTGTTCTGTTGCTGCAATGCAGTGATGTTTTGTAATGATACTTACTGCGGCATTTGATGACCACGGAGAACTTGCTGACCGACGGAAGCCAGTCAGAAACAGCCAGAGGCTGGACGATTCCATTTACATGATGTCCACAACAGGCAAATCCATTGACACAGCACGTGGGTCAGGAGCTGCCTCCGTCAGGCTGTGGGGAAAATTGGGTGATGGAACTGCCATGGGGTGGAATTCTTTGGGTGCTGAAAATGCTGTAAAACTGATTGTGCTTCGTTACACAGTTCTGAACATCCTGGAAACCATTGAATTGTTTAAATTTGTGAATTACATGGTATGTGAGTTGCACCAGTATCCATTTAAAATCTTCAGGAGAGTGGTGGAGCCTTTTGGTTCCAAGTCAAACCAGCACTAGCCACCTTTGTTGTTGGAGTTAAGTGCAGGTGGCAGCCAGGTGACGGTGGGGACCTAGCCTGCTTTCTGTCTGGATGTCGGTAGGGTAATTGTTCTCTCTTAGCTCTGGATGCATTGCTTTTTACTCGGGAAGACCCTCCTTAGGTGTCTACTTGTAACTTTGTAACTAATTTTGATTTTATGTGGGATCCAAGCTTGCAGATTGTGCCTCGAGCTCAATTACCGGTAGAGAGCCGTGGTGGCCCCACGTTGCTGGAGCTTGCATGCAGCAGCTCACAGTGATGGATTTGTGCCACCATTTTTATCTGGGCTCTGTTTGTGGTTTTAGCTTACTGCTGCCTTTATGTTCTCACTATTATATCCTCGCTGAAATATTCTTGAAAAACGTAAAGTTGGGGCCCGGCGCAGTGGCCTAGCGGCTAACATCCTCACCTGGAACTCACTGGGATCCCATATGGGTGCTGGTTCTACTCCCGGCAACTGCAATTTCCACCCAGCTCCCTGCTTGTGGCCTGGGAAGGCGGTTGAGGACGGCCCAAAGCCTTGGGACCCTGCACCCACCTGGGAGACTTGGAGGAAGTTCCTGGCTCCTGGCTTCAGATTGGCTCAGCACTGGTCGTTGCGGTCACTTGGGGGAGTGAGCCATCGGTCGGAAGATCTTCTCTGTTTCTCTGTGTATCTAACTTTGCAATGAAAATAAATAGATCTTTAAAAAAGAAGACGAACGTACAGTACTTTTCCTCCTGATTATCTGATATGGAGACATTTCTGCTGATGCACAGCCTGGGTGCGTGGTCCTTGGCATTAGCAAGCACTGCGCGTCGGGCACTCTGGTGGCCCTGGTCTCCAGGTGGTCAGCAGCGCTGGCTTCATGGCAGCCTACCAGTCTGTCTTCCCTAGAAGCAGTCCTCAGGCGTCGGCCTCATTTGTGTGTTATGTAATGTACATTTGATTCCATTTCTTTCTCTTCTTTAAAATTTTATTTATTTTTGTTGGAAAGTTTGATTAACACAGAGGAGGAGAGACAGAAAGATCTTCCATCTGCTGGTTCACTCCCCGAGTGGGTGCGATGGCCAGAGTTGAGCCAGTCTGAAGTCAGGAGCCAGGAGCTTGTTCCAGGTCTGCCATGCTGGTGCAGGGTCCCAAGGCTTTCGGCCGTCCTTAACTGCTTTCCCAGGTCACAAGCAGGGAGTTGGATGGGAAGTGGAGCAGCTGGGATGCGAACTGTTGCCCGTATGGAATCCCAGCACATGCAAGGTGAGGATTTAGCCACTAGGCTACCATGCCAGGCCCTGCTTCCATTTCCTGTGACTTCATTGTGCTTGATTCCGACTGAACAGTAATGTGCTACAGACATGTACCTGCTGTTGCTTGGTAACATTATAGTCATTTTAAATACTTCTTTATTTTTACTTTGTGATTCGTTTCTGGATTGAAGAATAATTATTTACCTTATTTGATTAAGCATACGTCTCCAGCAAGAACATTTGATATGACAGTTAGGATAATACTGCAGTGACTGCACTCTGCATCAGACTGCCTGGCTCTGGGTCTGCTGCGTTGGAGTCCAACTTCCTGCTGATGTACACTCTGAAAGGGAACAGGGAAGGGCTCCAGTACTTGGGTCCTTGACACTCTGGGAGACTCAGATTGCGTTTCAGGCACCCAGCCATGGCCTGGTCCAGCACTGGTTGCCGTGGGCACTGGGAAAGCAAACCTGCAGACAGAAGATCTTTTTCTCTCTATTATGTCTGCTTTTCCAATTAAAATGAAGTCATTCATGTAAAAGTCAAAACAAACCTGGGCAGGTGTGGTGACGTACTGGCTAAATCCTCACCTTGCATACAGGAACCCGTTTGTGTCCCGTGCTACATTTCCCATCCGGCTCCCTGCTTGTGGCCTGGGAAGGCAGTCAGGGACGGCCGAAAGGCTTGGGACCCTGCACCCGCGTGGGAGACCTGGAGGAAGTTCCTGGCTCCTGGGTTTGTACTACTTGTACCATTAAAGTAGAACTACTCACTTAATAATACTTCTTTGATAGTCTTAGAAAGCAGCAGAGTCTTTCCAATAAATGCATGCAAAAATATGGTCATAAATCTCTGGAAGCCCATCGGAAATCCTAGACTGAGTGCAATAAAATGATTGATCTTGAGGAAAATCCTTAGAAAGATCACATTCAATTCTTTGCCAAGATTTCTGTGCAAAAATGTAAGAAATTCTAAAGGACAGCACTTTTTGGTTTTGGAGAAAAAAAAATTAAAAAGCTGTATTTAACACAGTAAGGACCACTGAGAAGAAACACCTGCAGGTCTTGAGCCTTAGTGGGTACAGCCCTGACACTGGTGTCCTGTGGGTGTCCACGGGCTCGGCCAACACTGCCCCGTCAGTAAGCACATCTAGCTTCATTACACTGAAGTGATCTTCGGGTATTAATAAGCAAACACTGAATAGACTCCTTGCCATGTTGTATTATACATTTCTTTGTCAATTTGGGAGGCATTTTGAATTTTTCTAAAAAAAGATTCTTATATTTTTATTGGAAAGGCAGATGAGCAGAGAGGAGAAAGGATGGTCTTCCATCCACTGGTTTGCTCCCCAAGTGGCCCTCATTGGCCGGAGCTGAGCCAATCACCAGGAGCTCCCTGCGGGTGTGCCACTGGGGTGCAGGATCCCAAGGCTTGGGGCTATCCTATGCTGCTTTCCCAGGCCACAGGCAGGCAGCAGGAAGGGAACTGAATCAGACGGGACAGAAGACGGTGCCCATATGGGATCCTGGCACTTGCAAGGCGAGAATTTAGCCCCTGAACCATCTCACTGAGTCCTCTAACAGTTTCCAGTCGCCAGCTTTTACAGCTGTCCTTTTTAAACTCCTTAATGTTATTGCTTTACCATTATCATTTTGTAAGGCAGATTTCTTCCAGTCAAATTTACACTAGGGAAGGAGTCAAATATTTTCTTTATAAGTCAGAGGTTTGAACACGAAAATTCTCCCATACACTGGTTTGCCTTGTAAATGTCAGCAGCAGCTGGTCCTAAACCACACCAGGGTAGGAGCCCAGAGCTCAATGTTGGTCCTGCTCAAGTGGCAAGGACCCTGCCAGCCCTGGAGCTGTCAGCTGCTGCCCCGCGCTTGCACATCCACAGCAATGGGATGGAGCTCAACCCAGGTGTTCTGCCAGGAAGTGCGCAAGTCCCCAGAGGCCCCTTCACAGCTGATTCAATACCTCCCGCCCCCCAGGCCTGGAAACGAAATGTAAAATGAGAATTTTCTAGGGTATGTGTTGTGCTATTTCATCTCCTTTTGGTGTAGGCATTGCTTTTCTTGCAGGAGGTTTTGTTTATTTGTTTGTTTCAAGAAGTATCGTTGAGTTTTTGCTTTTTTGCAAAAAGGTTAAACAGGTGACGTGAGCGCTGAGGTCTGTCCTTGTGATTGCCCTTGCAGGATACGGATGAGTTTATTTTACCAACTGGCGCTAATAAGACCCGGGGCCGATTCGAGCTGGCCTTTTTCACCATTGGAGGATGTTGCATGACAGGTAGGTGTGAAGATTCTTTTGTTAAAGCAGTTGATGGAACTTAGATAGTAGTAGATTCAGAGGGTTTTTAAACTTTTTTTTTTATCATTTTCTAATAAAAGAATCAGAAGTGGCGTTGTTTCTGAATGTCAAGCTGTATAACGGGTGAATTGTTTGCTTTACCAGGGGCTGCGTTCGGGGCCGTGAACGGGCTTCGGCTAGGATTGAAGGAAACCCAGAACATGGCCTGGTCCAAGCCCAGAAACGTACAGTAAGTCGGTCACCTGATGTAGCCGTGCTGCAACAGCAGACTCCGCTTCGTTGGTTCGGTAGTGTTTAAATGAGAGGAAAAAAATCAGATCGGATTAACCCATCCTCAGTCCTTTCCCAGCTCGTTTAGCATGCTTTTCAAATTTCTTAAGACTAATAAATAATTTGTGCTGCTATGGGGCATGCAGAGAAAATGAGAAGCACCTGAGTGGTGGCTGGCTCTGCTGTCTTTCACCTTTACTAACCTCACTCTTTCTGAAGCGTAGTGCCACAAAATTAAATTCCTAGCATTTATGGGGTAGTTCCAAAAGGGTAAGACTGTTTTATGCTGGGTATGTAACAGACTGTAGGAAAGGGATAAGAACATTAAAAGGACTGGGAAGTGTCTGTAATGAGAAGTCAACGCGATCAATCCAGAAATGGAGTGCATAGTACGTATTTGGTGGCTCATAATTTAGTTGCTGGGATTCTAAACATACTGTTCAACCACCAGATGGCAGCAGTTGTCCCATAATTAGAACTGGCAAAGCTCTGGAAGACCTGTCAAGTTCCTATTTCTGTGCGTCTGTAGATTGTTATACGTACACGCCCAGCTACGGTGTTTTATTCTTATATGTGTCCCCTACATTTTGTGTGTGTGTGTGTGTGTGTGTGTGTGAGAGAGAGAGAGAGAGAGAGAGAGAGAGAGAGAGATGGGACATTTTGAATATGTTGACAAATAGGATGATACAATGAACACCTGTGAATCATGGCCAGTCCTTAACCATAACTCCAGCCATAACCAGTTAGATTCTAACTCCTTTTGGAAACATACTTAAGCATTTAATGGTGAATTTGGCAGCAGAAGATAGGCTGAGAAAGATAACCTGCCTTTCTTACGGCGGTAATAGTTAGATAATTGTTCTAACTCCCTTGCATGGGCACATAACATTGAATGATGGGAAGAAGGTGGAATTGAGAGCCAGCCACGTTCAGGTAGCTTTAGTGTCCTAGTTGCATTACTTACTGTTTCATGATTTGGGGTAAACTTTCTGTACTCCGTGCCTTAGCGTTCGGAACTGAGGGATGGTCTAGCGAGAAATAGGTAAGGGCTTCGCATATGGAAGCATGTAGGTGTGTTACCAAACCACATCCAAAAGCATTGTGCACCACCAGCAGTGCAATCATGAAAATAGCTTAAAACTAGTTCTAAAACAACATGTGGAACTTCAGGTAGTAGTTATCAGTGACTAGATAACATCACGGATCCACAGTGTTTTAGAGCCAGGACCTTGTGTTCCTGTAGAGCGTCACTGGAATGACTTCTTCCATGTCGGTTGTTTCCGGCAGGCGTCGGCTGTCCGGGCAGAACGTTCCTGCAACGGTGTTACAGTGCTGGGGGAAGGGCCTGTCCTCTTCAACCAGTTCTGCAGCGGGGGGCACTGGCGCCAGGCCGAGCTCTGCTTCCTTGAGCGTGAGCTTAGCATTCGCCTTTGGGCTGCTTAGTTCTAGCCTGGGAGCAGACAGTGCCTTCTCCACGTGTTTTATTTAGCTCTCTCCTTTTCTTTTCTTTTTTTTTTTTTTTTTAAGATTTATTTATTTTTATTGGAAAGTCAGATATACAGAGAGGAGGAGAGACAGAAAGATCTTCCGTCTGATGAGTCACTCCCCAAGTGAGCGCAACGGCTGATGCTATGACGATCCGAAGCCAGGAGCCAGGAACTTCTTGGTCTCCCACGCGGGTGCAGGGTCCCAAAGCTTTGGGCCGGCCTCGACTGCTCTCCCAGGCCACAGGCAGGGAGCTGGATGGGAAGTGGGGCTGCCAGGATTAGAACCGGCGCCCATATGGGATCCCGGTGCGTTCAAGGTGAGGACTTTAGCCGCTAGGCCACGCCACCAGGCCCTCTCTTCTTTTCTTTTAAGTCTTCTAAGTTTCTTTATAAAGTAAGGTCCAGGCTGTTACCTGAAGCTTTGCATATTCAGTATATATTTTAAATATTAAGAGAATTTTCCTCAGTCATCCCCCCACAGTGGTGAAAGATTCAACCTAGCTTCCCTGAAGTAATAGCCATCTTTGTTGAAATCTGAGGAGGTAGTAAAAATAAAACTGGAGAACACCCTTTTCAGTAGCTACTGTTTTATATTTATATATCAGGTTACTAGAGAAATAATGATTCTAAGTATGGATTCTTTGTCTTTCTTCTGCCATGGTAGGATCCTGAATATGGTGACAAGGCAAGGAGCACTCTGGGCTAACACTCTGGGGTCTCTGGGTGAGTAGAGAGCGCCTTCAACAATAAATTGTTATTACAAGCAGAGATTGCACAAGCTGTCATAAACAGTTTGATCAGCCAAAAACCTCTAGTCGCAGTATTTGAAACAATTGTGGGTTCTGTTTTGTTTTTTTAAGATTTACTTTTATTTAAAAGGCAGTTTTCGAGAGAGAGGGAGAAGCAGAGAGAGAGATGTCTTCATCTGCTGCTTCACTCCCCAAGTGGCTGCACTAGCCAGAGCTGGGCTGCTCAGGGACCAGGTCTCCCACATGTGTGCAGGGAACAAGGACTTGGGCCAGCCTCTGTTGCTTTCCCAGTCCCTAAGTAGGGAGCTGGACTGGAGGTGCAGCTGCCAGGACTAGCATCAGCATCCATATGGGATGCCAGCGCTCCAAGTGGAGCCACTCTGCCGGCCCCAAAACAGTTGTGTTCAAATCTACACTGATGAATAGTGCAGCCCCCTTAGGGAATAAGCATGAACTAGATGACAACCACAAAATCCATAAGTGCTAAGAGCTTTCTGATATCATCTCTGAAGCCTGCATACATTATTGCCCAGAAAGGAAACCAAATAAAACTATGTTTTCATTAAGTGGAATCCAGATATTTAGGTACAAGACAAGGGTTTGTATGTTAGGAAAGGTTCAAGGTCCTTTGTCATGGGGCGTGACGTGTTGATCCAGCCTTCCTGCTGTGTTTTCCTAGTAGCTTGTCAGCAGTCTGTCTGCTCCCTTGAGTAGATTCTGAGGTCCCAGTTGCCTGAGTTTTGATTGGTTCTTTGTAGATAATGAAAACATTTGTAGTTCTAGGCAAGGGGTGACTTAGTGTGCTTAGTCAGACGCAGATGCCTTTGATTCCGTATCATGTGCGAATGACTGGCTGTTCTAATTGCTGATCGCTTACAATAGACCTTTAGGGGCACTTACGCCCTGACATTTAAGGATGTCATAATTTGTTCATGTGGTTGAAAGTCCAAAAAATCTTTTCATTGTGGTGGATTAGCTAGGGCAATTTCAAGAGAGGTGACCCTCCATGTGACAGAGGCAGGACCCTCACCTGTCACGGGGTGTGGTAGTTGTAAATGTCAGATTTGCTTTTTGCCCTTTAGCCACTCCCCTATGTTTTCTTGTCTTCTCCCATCCCTCCCCTAGCCCCGTTCTCCTTTGTGCTTTTAATTGCTTCTATGCTTGAGTAGTCAGCGGGCCTGCCGTCCGTGGTAGCCGGAGATGGCTCACCGCCATGCATGTTCCCATGGGGATGTGACCAGTCCTAACGTCCTGCTCACAGGCACTCAGTTCTGCTTCTGTAGGTGAATAGAAATACCGCAGCAGGGGAGCTGTGAGGCTGAGCTTGAGGAAGTGCTGCGGGAGGGCCAAGGGTAGCTGTGATCTGGGGAAAGGGTAAAAAGGCCGGATGAGAATCTGTAAAGGCACTGCAGGCTAAGTGATGGCAGTTTTCATGTGTATGAGAATCAAACCTCCTCACAGTTTAAAAAACTGCTTTTGTGTAAAGAAATGTGAGTGTGCATGGAATCCAAAGTAGATGTGTCAGGAGTGACAAGTAGGTGAAAAGTTAAAAGTACTTCTGGAACTGCCCAGTGGTCCTTTGTCCAGAAAGAGCTGCTGCTCCGGGATCCTTGTAGACATCTCTGCCCGTCGGCCTTGCGCAGGCGCACGTGAGTTTGAGTGTGCGACACTGAGTCCAGCTCTTCCCGGCTTGTGACTTAAATCACCGTCTCACCTGCCATGGCGTGGGAAGCCCTCCCTGGCCCGGGACTGGTGTACATGCTCCTTACGCACATTCGTTGTCATGTTCTTACTGCTAGACAGTTACAGTGCTCATTCTCTATGTATCTGTGTTTGGATAAATGCGTTTAAATATAGTTGCCATACTGAGTTTACATGATATTTTTGTCACTGAGCTCTTGGTTTCCCCTTCAGCTTTGCTCTATAGTGCGTTTGGCGTTGTCATTGAGAAAACACGAGGGGCAGAAGACGACCTCAACACGGTAGCGGCCGGAACCATGACGGGCATGTTGTACAAATGCACAGGTAGGGGCTGCTGAGATACCTCCTCATACACTTGAAATGTGCTTTTTATCTGGGTTCACAAGCATGGAGTCCATTGACATGGTTGTGCAGCCAGTTCTCAGAAGTCTCATCTTGCGGAAAAGACACTTCACCCCCATGAACCAGCAGCTCCCCATAGCCCCGCCTCGCAGCCCTGAGCCCTGCTGCGGTGTCTGATTTGCGTGGAGACCTCGTATAGATGCAGTCATGCGGTGCTTGTCCTTCTGAGACGGGCTACCGCATTCGGCACGATGTCTTCAAGGTTCGCCTGTGTCGTAGCTCGGCTCAGAATTTCCTTCCGGAGGCTGAGTAGTCCACCACGTGTGAACACCACGGTGTGCCTGTCGGTGCTCTGTGGAGCGCTGCTTGAGCTGCTGCCGCTGTTGGACTCTTGTGCGTGATGCTGCTGTGAAGATGAGAACAGAAATACCTGCTGAAAACACTGTTTCCACTTTTGGATGCGTACCTAGTAGGACTGTTAGATCATAGGGCTCATTGCTGGTTTTTTACATTGGAAAAATGAGAGTGTCTTTGATATGCTTTTCGTTAATTTTCTTTATCTTGCATAGATTAAGGAACGGAAGAACTGGTTTTGTCTTAAGCAATCTAACTGGTGAGATCAGCATAGATAATTTATCACAAGACACACACACACACACACACGCGCGCCAGCATCCGTCCCCGTCACATTAGAGCATGCCCCTCCTGTGAGATGCCTGCTCTCTTGGCCGGCACGTTGACACCAGGCTTAGACAGTTCTCTTCTGTGGGTAAGTTTTGCTAGTTTAGAAGTAAACCTGTCCAGAAAATGCCTAATTCATGTTTTTGCTGATGTTAATGCATCTTTGCTCACTCTTCTTAATGTTATATATACAGTTTGATGAACTATCTTTTTAAAGATTTTTACGATTTATTTTTTGAAAGGCAGTGGTGGTGGGGCAGGTGGGAAGGAGGAGGGAAAGAAAGATCTTCCATGTGCTGGTTCACTACAAATCCAGGAGCCTGGAAGTCCATTCAGCTCTCCCACACTGGGTTCCGGGTCCCGGGCATGTAAGCAGGGATCTGAATTAGAAGTGGAACAGCTGGGACTGGAACCTGTGTTCATGCCAGTGTGGTGGTGGTGGGTGGAGACCCAGCTTGCTACACCACAATGCTGGCCCCTAAACCTAAAAGAATTTCATAATGCGAAAAGGTCTGCTCGACTCTCCTCAACTCTGAATCCCTATTTCCAATGGCAGCTTCCCTGATTAGCTTTTTAAAACAAACTTTTGAACATTCTTCTTTATGTGAGAGACAAAGCGCTGCCATCTTCTCCCAAACACCGCACTGGCCGTGAGCTGGGAACTTGGTCCCAGCAAGGTGGGCGGCGGGAACCCAGTAACTGGCAGCCGGGGCCAAGTTCCAGGCCCCCGCAGGGTGGCAGGAACCCAGTAACTGGCAGCCAGGGCCGGGCTCGGGCCCACTCTGCTGCGTCAGCCAAGTTTCTAAGTAACTCTTAGTGTTTGTCAATCTTTACTGTGATGGGCTTTTACAGGAAAACTGTGCGTGGTCCTGTAAGAATTCTACCAAATATGCTTTTGGGAGAAAATGGCTTGCTAGAGCGTCATCCTTTACCTGTTGTGTGTCACATGGGTTTTTAATTATTGGAAAAGCGGAGATGCTCGCAGTGGAAGCGAAGTCATCAAGAGGTTGTTTGGGCATGTGAAAGTTTACTTCTGAAGACGTGACACGGCAGGCAGCGCCTTTTAGTCGTAGCCCTAATGAAAACTGCCTTAATTTGAAGAACTGACTGTGTCTCCTTACTGACTGCTTTTGTAAGCTTTGTCTTAGTGGTATAAGCCAGGAGTTTGGGGGATTCTGGGGATGGCCTCTGTCTTGGTTTGTGAGACTTGCTTCCTAGAAATACATGATCAGGCCACCCTAAGGCTGATCAGCTGGCTGAGGTTGGCAAAACTGCAGCCGTTCTTGTTTTGCTATGACACTGGCCATGTTAAGGAGTTCTCATGTGCCAGAGGGAATTTTTTTAAGTCGAAATTTCGTATACCCCCTAAAATTGTGACATAGTGGCACCTGGCACAATGGCTCAGTGCCGGAATCCCATGTGGGCGTCAGTTCATTTCCCAGCTGCTCCACTTCCCATCCAGCTCCCTGCTTATGGCCTGGGAAAAGCAGTAAAGGGTATCCTAAAGCCTTGGGACCCTGCACCCATGTGGGAGACCTGGAGGAAGCTCCTGGCTCCTGACTTTCTAATAATAATAAATAAATTGGAAAGGAAATAAATTTGGAAAGGCAGATCCATGGAGGGAAGGAGAGACAAAGATCCTCTGTCCACTGGTTCGCTCCCCAAGTGGCTGCAGTGGCTGGAGCTGAGCCAGTCCTAAGCCAGGAGCCAGGAGCTTCCTCCAAGTCTCCCACAAGCAGAGTGCTAAGGCTTTGGGTTGTCCTCGTCTGCTTTCCCAGGCCACAAGCAGGGAGCTGGATGGGAAGTGGAGCAGCCGGGAAACGAACCAGCACCCATGTGGGACCCTGGTGGTTACACGGTGAGAATTTATCCACTAAGCCATTGTGCCAGGTCCCAATAAATTAAAAACCAAAAAAAAGGTAACATAATTTGTTAAAGAAGCAAAAGACCAGAACTAAAATCACATCATCAGAGTTCCTCCTGTAAGTGCACCTCGCTGTATTGTGACAGCTTTTTTTCCTAGTATATTTTTACTCATGAGTTTTGTTTCTACTTTTTAAAAAGCTCTATCTACTGGTGACACAGTCTGAACTCTTTCCTTTTCCTTTAAGTACTATTTTTAAACAATTATTTCTTTCATTTAAGAGGAAGTATTTTAGTTGTGTGTGGGTGTGTGTGTCACAAAGGCGCAGAGGCGTGGAGGGGAGGTGTGGATGGCAGCTGTCGGGAAGGCTCCGTGGCCTGGGCTTGGAGCAGGGTGCCAGGGAGGCAGTGCAGGTCTGCTGTGTGAGGGATGCGTGCGGGCTGTCAGGATCTACCTTGGCACGAAGCTGGAGACGGGCCTGGAACCCAGGCGCTCCAGGAGGAGTTGCAGAAGTCCTAGGGAGCAGCTGCCCCTTGGCAGTGGCCGGGGGCTCTTCTCAAATCGTTTCTTTTGAAAACATAGTTTTGTCCAACAAAACTCACCGAGTGCCATCCTTGTACTGTCAAAATTTTACATTTGTCTAACCCTAAATTGTTAGGTTTCTAACAAAAGTGGTATTGGCTGTAGTTGGGCTCCCCGGCAGCTGTTTCTGTGAGCACATGCCCAGATTTGCCCTGCAGGGATTCAGAGCTCTTAAACTTACATATCCGGCCCGCTTTTAGTGCAGAAGAAGCCTCTTGTTCTGGGAACAACTCGGAAGGTTGGGCTATGTAATCCTTTGAGACATCCTCCTGTGTCTATAGCACAAAAATGTTAATTGATATTTGTGACAAATTCCGTTCTGAAAAAATTACTCTTAATCATGCTGGCTAAGGAAAGCAGCCAGAATAAAGATACCTTTTAGCAGCGTGAGTATAGAATGTATGTAGTTGCTTAGCCATTTAAAGGGAACATGTGTCACCAGCTGTATGACCTTTGGAAAAAAAAAAAGTGTTGGTAAAATTGGACTTTATTAGTTTGCATAGTTGTGTTTGTAAGTGCTTACTCTTGTAGTTGCAATTCAGTGAATGGTGATTTATTTTCTTAGAACTTGCCCTGCACACAGTAGCATCATTTCACCCAAGAAGCTTTTGTGTTTTTTCATTTCTTCATCGATAACATTAGTTATTCAGTAGCATGTTGTTTACCTCCCTGGTGCTGTACATTTTTTGTTTTAACTTTATTGCTGTTGTTGACTTTGTTTCATGGCTTCTCATTTAAGGGAATGTATAGTGACAGCGTAATAGAGACTGGCATGTCCAGATGTGGAAGATACAGTGCAGTGTGCATCTCTACTTCCAAATCCAAGATGGACTCCCAGTGAAACTATTGGACATGTCTAGACAATAGGATGCTGGACTGTCTGCCATTGTCTGTACCAGCAATGTCAGGACACACCTGATGGACTTGTGACTGCTTATGAAGGACTATACTGTAGTAATATGGGGAAAATCAGTCAGTGGGGGTTGGAATTTGAGGACGTGGTAGGGAAATCCCAGACCCTATGGAATTGTACTATGAAATTCAAATTATTTATTTTTAAAATCTTGATCTTCACCCTGCTATTTTGTCCTAAATCTTTAAAATTAACTGGTCCAGTACCCCCAAGTTGTTAGCAGCTGGGTGTCCTGGGCGTCTGGATGCACAGAGCGTGGGATATGCCTAACTGCAACATGCTGCTCCCCCCAGAAGGAAGGGCATCCTCCCGGTGCTCTGCACAGACAGACCAGAGGACCTTGTGTGAAGTCAAAGGAGCCAGGCACACAAGGGCAAGCTGTGACTCAGGAGGTTCTTAGTCCTATTAATGGGAAATGTAGAATGGAGGCGGCCATGGGTCCCGGGTGCAGGATGGAGAGACGGGTGTGTGCTGGCGCTGGTGACTGTCGCACAGCCCTGCAGGTGTGCTTACTGCCTCTGAACCAGGCACGCGCAAATGGCTGGGACGAGCAGCTTTATGTTAACATGCGTTATACACAAAAACTGTTTTAAAAACAATTCAGTAGTCCCTTTCGAGAATGATGTTTTGTGGTGGGTGAGACCATGCCACCTCCTGCTGGCAGCTGAGGGCTAAGAGTGTATAACATTTTTTAATGGTTATTTTTAACACGATTACATAAGCACTTACATAAATCTTTGACCCTTAAAGCCTGACATACTCAGCCTAGGCCTTTGGAGAAAGATTTACTGCCCTCTGCTCTAACGACATTGTCATGTGGACGAGTTGAATGCCTTAGCTGTGCATCCCACAAACCTGGAACTTAAATATTCTAGGCCGTAATTCCCCGGCTTACCTTTTCTGAAGAGTTGTGTTAGGACCCAGCAGGGAGGCGGTCAACTGGAAACACAAGCCCCATGCTTGTTCGGCTTATCAAGGGTGACCATTGGTCTTATTTGGTTACTCTGTGTTCAGAGCAAGCATATTTGCTGATTAACTTCCTGTGCTTAGTTGGGCAGAAGTTGCTTGATTACAGAAAGCCTCAAACCAAGGTCCTGAAATCTTTTATTCGGTGGACAAGTTAGGAAAACATGGAATTAACGAGGAAGGTTAAAATCTGGCTGGTTTATGGAAAAAGGTGGCTGTGAGTCAGAATTAGTGAGTGATTGGTAAATGCATACCACCTGTGCTTGGGGTTGTCCTAGCGATAACCATTCTGTCTAGACTTTAGAAAGGTAATCTCATTGGTTCAAATTAAGGTTTTTGTTTGTTTGTTTTTTTTAGTCTTTATTTTATTTTTATTGGAAAGTTAGATATACAAAGAGGAGGAGAGACAGAGAGGAAGATCTTCCATCCTTTGATTCACTCCCCAAGTTGCCACAGGAGCTGAGCCAATCTGAAGCCGGGAGCCAGGAACCTCCTCCAGGTCTCTTATGTAGGTGCAGGGTCCCAAGGCTCTGTGCCGTGCTCGACTGCTTTCCCAGGCCACAAGCAGGGAGCTGGATGGGAAGCAGCACCCATAAGGGATCCCAGCGTGTATAAGGCGAGGACTTTAGCTGCTAGGCTGGTCCTATTGGGCCCTAGACTAAGTTTTTATCTGCTTAAATAGAAAGCTTTCTTGGGGATTAATAATTCATGAGGAACACATATTACATTATTGGTTTCCCAAAACTTCAAAGTATTATAGGGAACATTGTGATGATGTTGAGAAAAGATTCCCAGGGCTTATTTCATAGCCAAGAAGTGGCTTGGAAAATGGAATTTATGGGTAGGTTTGTTTGGGAGCAAAAAACCAAAAATTCTTTTGAGATCCACATATGTATGAGGACTCTTCAAAGAGATTTTAGAAAATGCCAAGTTATGAAGACACAGGGCCTGGTTTTAATTTTGTTGTTGGATTAACATGAATTGTTTAAATGCATTTTTCTGTGACCTTCTGAAGGACCTGGTCAGTGGGCCGGGTGGGGGCTGTGTTCTTGGACCCTGACAGGAGAGGTGGGCTTGTTGGTCCTGTCTGTCCGAGCCAGCCAGTAGGCCTGGGGGACCTAGGAGGGCTGGCCTGTGCTCCCGCCGTCTGCCCTCAGCCACAGCGATGAGGCATCTCGTGTTTATGTTGGTTAGGCGGAATTGAGTATCAAGTGTCAGCTCATTGCCTCGTAAATTTTATAGTTTATGGAGCCACAGCATTGCTGCCTCACAGTCCTTGGCATTCGCTGTCTCTGTGCCTTGGGGTGGTTTTCCCTCCCAGGGCTTGGTTTACAGGTGATCTTCCACAGCCTGGTTACTGGCTTGCTAGTGAGAGACTGAACGTGGACTTTCACACCCTGTGATGAGTGTCCGTGTGCCACACAGCAGAAAGCTGCTCAGAGAGGATGTCTGTAGTTTGGGTCTGTTCTGAAGAGATAAGGACAGAACTGACAGTGGAAGCATAGGAACCGGGGCGGGTCAGCTATCAGAAGTCTTCAGACTGGAAAGATTCATCTATCAGCTGAAGCCACGTGCTGGGACGCGAGTGCAGAGTGGTCAGTTCTGAAGTGCTGTAACTCGGCAGCATGGCTCCGTTCCAGAATTGGCCTCCGTAGGTAACCGGTGCCGTCCTAGGGCGCTCCAGCTTTGTCTTCCTTGTAAGTGAAGTCCCGGCTGCCTGAAGCTGTGGCATCTGCCTTGTCCGGGAGACTAACAGAGCATCTCTTTTGCCAAGCTACTTTGGAAATGCCCACTCCTGTGTGGAATGTTCACTTGGTTCCTCTTTACCATGTAAAACATACAAGACTGACATTTTACAGCTATAGACAGTTGGCCTTTTCTAGTTCTGAGAAATTTGTAGTTTCCTCTTCCTTGATAACTGCTTGAAAGCAGAAATATTTTTCTTCATTTGGAATGCTCACTGCTGATCTTTTTCTTCCACATGAAATAATCTTGTTGAAAACGGTTCAGATTCTTTTATTTTTTTCCAAGTATGGGTTGCGTAACTTCATTACGTGTGGAGACTGTCGGTACCTGGTCAGAGGCATCTTTACCATTGCATATCTGCACCGGTGTGTGTCCCAGCTGCTCCACCTCCCACCCAGCTCCCTGCTTGTAGACTGGGAAAGCAGACGAGGGCAGCCCAAAGCCTTAGGCCTCCACATCCATGTGGAAACCCCAAAGAAGCTCCTGGCTTTGGATTGGCCCAGCTCTGGCCATGGAAGCCATTTGGGGAGTGAAGCAGCAGATGGAAGGTCTTTCTGTCTCTCCTCCTCTTTGTAAAATCTGCCTTTCCAATATATTTCTAGAAATATATAATTTATAAATTATAAGTACATAAAAATATAATTTATACATATATTGGAAAGGCAGATTTACAGAGACACGAGATAAATCTTTTATCCATTGGTTCACTCCTCAAATGGCCACATCAGCCTTGGCTGGGTAAAGTCAAAACAAGGAGTTCATCCTGGTCCCCCTCATGAGTACAGGAACCCAAGGACTTGGGGTAGTCTCAGCTGCTTTGCCAGGCACATCAGCAGGGAGCTGGATCAAAAGTGGGGCAGGTAGGATTTGAACCAGTGCCCACATGGGATGTCAGCACAGGCGGTGGTGTAACTTGTTACTCTATAACACTGGCCCCAGGTTGTAACTGTGCTTCTTGAGTCTTCAGATATGTAGATGGCCTGTCTGGAGTTCAAGGCTATTAATTACAGCTTCCAAACAGGGTGTCACCTTGTCCTCAGCCTTGACTCTATTCATGGCACTGCACTGATGTAGTTCTAAACTATATAACTAGCAGGAAGTTACTCATCCAGTTGGAACTTTAATAACAATAATAATCAGGCCCGGTGTGGTGGCCTAGCGGCCAAAATTCTCACCTTGAAAGCCCCGGGATCCATATGGGCACTGGTTCTAGTCCCCGCAGCTGCCCTTCCCATCCAGCTCCCTGCTTGTAGCCTGGGAAAGCAGTCAAGGACGGCCCAAAGCTTTGGGACCCTGCACCCGTGTGGGAGATCTGGAGGAAGCTCCTGGCTCCTGGCTTGGGATCGGTGCAGCACCGGCCGTTGCGCTGACTTGGGGAGTGAATCACCAGACGGAAGATCTTTCTCTCTGTCTCTCCTCCTCTCTGTATATCTGACTTTGCAATGAAAAATAAATAAATCTTAAAAAAAAATTTATCAGATTTGTCAAACTGCTGTGGAGACAAGCTCAATTGAGAGTGATTAAGAAAATGATTAATGCTAGTCACCTTAGGCATAACAGTATAAAGCTAAAAGTGAAAAAGGTTATAATTGTTTTAATGTAAGATTATGTATTACACATGATCGCTCCTGTTTGGGTGAAAAGGTGTCCCTCTGTCATGTCTTCTGTCCATTTTAACAACCTTCCTGTACTCCTCCAAAGGAAGGGCGCTGTTTGATGGTGTTTCCCCTTCTCTCCAGGTGGTCTTCGAGGGGTCGCGCGAGGTGGTCTGGCAGGACTCACCCTTACCAGTCTCTATGCACTGTATAACAACTGGGAGCACATGAAAGGCTCCTTGCTCCAGCAGTCGCTCTGAGGACACGGCCAACTCCGAGGAGGACGCCTCAGTCATCAGTCTGGAGCTGTTTCGTCTTCTGCCTACAATTATTTTTAAAAAATTGGAGATTTTGACTTGCTGCAATCAAGATCATGGATGGCTGACCAAGACTGCCACGCCTCCTTGCCTTTAGTTGAAGCCAGAACCCTGCAGTGGGTGTGGCCAAGTGATGTTGGGTCTTTTCCTCCTTTGGAGAAGACGTTGCACCTAGCCTCTCTTCCCCTTCAGCTGGAAAACCACTTACTCCCACTATCCAGGTCCTGAGTGCTTGTAATGCCGTACCGTTTGTTCACTTGAGGGAGCCGAAACTCTTCCTAACGCCCTAGACCCCAATAGAGGGTGAAAACAGGACCAGAGGTAGCAGCTTCAACACTGGGTGTTTCCATTTTAAACCATGTATCTGACTGTAATGTAAAAGTTACTCTTGGTTTTTCTGCCCCTGCAGACTAAAACATTTTTTTTCTTTCTTTCTTGTGGTGAAATGAAGGGCTACTGGTGATCATCGCAGGTGGAGTGAGATTTCCCTCCAAAGGGGCTGACACTAAACCTCACCATGTTCCAGGTCAACCATTAAAGTAGTGGACTAGTCTGCCCAACAGTCATGCTGAAGCCTTTGTCCTTTGTGCGTTCGCTCATGTGGGGAACAAGCTGGACACCTTTCAGAGAGGCCTGGGAAGTAAGGACACGTTTTTAAGACTCAAATAAAAATAGTTTGAGCTCCAGTTGTTTCTTGGCCATATTCCTAACCAGAATATTCCACACGTATATGTAACAGTTTTACAGATTCACACAGCGAGGACAACAGTGGTGGTTATGCTTTTAATGGAGAAAAATGTATCAATGCCAAAGAATGTCTTATATACTCATTAGCTCAGTGATTAAAGTCATTACATTTGGTACAGTACAATGTGTTGGATTTCAAAGAAGAGACTACACATTTTTCTGCAACCTAAGGTATTGCAAAGGCTCAAGTTGTTTTTAATACTACCTATATTGTAAAATATCCGGGGGAAATTAACAAGAGTTTTTTTAGTTGCATGTGGTGAAACTGCACAGCAATGACACTGTTGGGATCATGACAATTTTCCTAGCATTATTTCCAATAACAGGCAAGTTAGGGGGCTAAGCTATCTCAGAGATTTTTACAATCTTGTAAATCCCATGTTTGCCCCAGAGAAACATTAAAGCATGTACATGATTTTAATGTTAAGAAAATATCAAATAGTTTTCATAAAGCTTCAGTAAACACCCCAAGGCACAAGTGTTGAAGTGGCCTGTTCACTACCATGTCACTGCACTGTGGTTTTGGAGGTACAGGAACGCTGTGCTTGTGGGCAGAGGGCATCGACTATCCCTGTGGAAAAGCACCAGGTCCCACGCTCAGCTTCCACTGACACAGGCTGCACCAGTTATCCGCAGGATAGTGAGTGGTTCAAGGACTGCATTTACGGCATATTTTGCCTTTCTGCTCTTAGTGCTGGAAGATTTTAAGCATGTTGGCCTGTAGAGTATTTTCAAAGAGTGAAGACTACCCTGAAACTGGTCCTGAACAAAGAGCCTTTCTGAAAGTGCTCCTTGGTACTTCAGGAACGGGTGGAGAAATGAATAAGGGACAAGCTGACTTTCTCAAGTGAAGAAGGATCATGTAGAGCTGATAATCTAGATTAAAATGTTTGGGCAAGATTATCAATACATATCTGGTAAAGCAAACACTACCGTATTGGCAGGGCTCACTGTACTGAGAAGAGTCATTACTCGGGCCATGGACAGAAGAAATCTCACAGCAGGAGAAACATCTTGGGGCAACCCACAGGGCAGACAAGTCACCAGCTGTAGGGCAGGGGCATCAACAGATTACAGAAACATCTCACTTTTAAATGACAGCGTTTTAATGTACTTCTAGTGATAACCCAGGCTAAGCAGCCAAGGAGGCTTGTGAGGACTGTCCACCAACGTGTGCTGCATTTCTCAGGCGGGGGTCGATTAACAACACTTCTGGAAGAAGGAACTTGGCCATCTCAGTGTCAACCAGTAGCCTTTTTCCGTTACATGGGAACTTGGAATTTTAGAACTTGTTTTTCTTCACTAGTTCAAAATCAGACAGGAAAAGAACTTAAGCTCACAGTTCAGACCCAGAAACAATGATTTGGCAAGCCACACTCAGCTCATGGATGCGTGATCATCTGAGAAAGAGCTCTTGACTGTAGTCCATTCACATCTACGGAAAGAAACCCACAAGTAACAAATCACTTCAGTGGAAGCAAAGCATGTTCTCATCTTGAAACTGCCACAAGAGATCTGAAAATTCTGACATCTCCAAAGGTCATTCTGAAGCCTTATGAGCAGCCCGCCATTCCCGCCTCCCCATATCTGCAGTGGATAAAGCATTTCACATGTAAGACAATTCCACTGTGACCAGCTGTAACACTGTAAATACACTCTTGGCATAAACCTACCTGTAGAGGAGTTCGATACAACCACTTCTCTTTATCAGCCTTAAGCTGCATACAGGCAAAGAGGTCACACACTGCCGGGAGGCCATAGCGCTCAGGAGTGAAGGGCCGCTCCTTCTGCAGAGGTGAAGTGAGTAAGACTTCCTGCAGGAAGACAAGACAGGTGTGCTGCCGCATGACGGCTGGGGGGCCCCAAGGCCGGCCCCACCCATCTTCCAACTACCGACTGGAAATATCGTCAATGTCAGCTGACACCAAAGGCAGCAGAAATTCCCCAAATCATTTCCTTAGTAAAAACAAGTTGCACTTCTCTTTCCTGCAGGATTGGGGGCTTGGCAAGTGCACTCATCATTTGTTCTGAATAATCTTACGAGTTTTCCTTTCAGTTGCCAACATGACATCAAAATAAATACCTCAGCCAGATTTAGCATTTAACCTATTTAAGGATATGGCCTATTTCTAAAACCCAGACTGTTATTTTGCTGTTGGCTCACCTTAACCTTCTTCCGAAGTAGCCACTTGTCCTCTTCAGAGGCTGGCTGGCTGAGCTTCGCTACCTTCTTTCCGGGCAACACCCAGTCAGCAGTGTTGAAGGGATACGGAGAAGTGGCTGTGGGGCTTTTTAGATTCTGTTTGCCAGGTCTGTCTTCCGTAGGAGGCACTTCCCCAGGAATTCCTTCTTTGCACACAGGACTCATGAGCCACTCTGACAAGGGACTGCTCCTGATGGCCTGGAAGGAACCAGCGATTCTGGAAGGGGCCAAGGCTTTTGGTGCACTAGTTTGTTCTGTTTCTCCTTTTCTGGAAGGACAGAGCCACATACTCAAGGAATCTTTATGCTGCTCAGGTGCAGACTTGGGTTTCACAGGCACTCCGTTTTTGTCTTTCCCTTCCTTCTTTAGAAGCCACTTACACAGAGCTTCCTTCTCACAATTCTCCTCACACACACACTGCGCAAAGCTGGCACAGGGCTCGTTAGCTTTGCACACCTCTTCTACCTTATAGGGGTCCTGACGGGTCTGGACCAGCCAATCCTCAGGAACGAGGCTAGGAGTAGATAGTGGCTTCTTGGCTTCCAAGTGGTCATTCAGGCACTTGAGACTGCCCAGGTTTTCGATCTCCACGCCTTTGGGCTGGTTGCCCCCACAGTTGGTGCAGGAGCCGGGCTTGGCGAGCCAGTCGCTCACGCTGTAGGGCTCCTGGAAGGCCTGGAACAGGAGCTTCAGCTGCTCACTGGCCTCACAGCTGCCATTGCCAGGCCTCAGTGGCGTCTGTGATTCCTGGGGAGTCACCAGCCAGTCAGACAGGTCCATCTCATCTGGAGCAAGCAGCTCTCTGTCATCCACCTTTCCAAGTTCACCAGAGAACGCACTGGTGGCAGGATGGTTGTTGCACTTTGGGGAACTTGGCTTTTCCGGAATTTCTTGCTGACTCCTGAGGAGCCAGTTTTCTAAGCCCTTCAGATTACCCCAGATGTTACTGAGGAAATGGCAGGCTCTGGCAGGCGTCTACACAAAAGAACACAGTGTCAGTGCAATCAGGTCTGCATTTACTGTGCCCAGTGTTTCTAGGTGTAAACCCAAGAGGCAATGGTGTTCTGTTTAAATACTACTGAAATATGCTACATTAAAAAAACTGTTCTCTGTAGTTTGTGGAAAACAGAGATGGAAGAGACAAGCTATAACTGAAGTATCTGCAGCCTCAGTGATAGTAAGACCAGTATCTACATGAGTAAATAGAAAATGGGCAAGCAATATATGACCAAGAAAGTCGTCACAGAATCTAACATGAAAGTGAACAATCGCCTTACTCGTCAAAGGAACCCAAAACAAAAACAAAGCTGGCACTTCGCATTAAAAAAATCAGAGGAAGAAAACCTTGCAGTTTTCAAGGTTTCAGGAAGCAGGAGACCTGAATTCCCTGCTAGTGGAAAGGCGACATGACCAACTTCCTGGAAAATCAAACTGGCAGTAAGTATTGATACTCTAAAAAGGTACACTGCACTGTCACCTTGGGTGCCGTGGGGAGGCATTCATTCCTAAGGGAACTCCTCAGGAATGCACATGAGTGATTAACTACCAGAGGCTCGTGAGAGCTTTGTCTATATCTAGAAATACAGATTGAAGTTATAGCAATGAAAAATATATGCTATGGCAGATTTTGTGGAATTAAAATATATTTTATACAAGATTTACAGAATTACTTTGTGAAAGTATACCAATGCATAAAAAATTAGCATTATAAACAAAAACATTTGTCTTGTGTTCATAATAGGATTGTGGGTTTTGTTTTTTAAATATGAAGTTATTTCCTAACTTTTAACTGTAAGGAAGAGATGTCCTTAGTGTAATTAAGTATGCGTCCATATGGCAACAAAAACCAACTACTGATTGGTAACTGACCCCACCTGCTACTGTGGGTACCACAGCCATAAAGAAAGCAGCAACAAACCTGACTGTTCTCCAGGGTCGGCTTTTGACTGAGCCAGTCCTGGAGGTTGGTGCTGGGTGCATAAGGAACTTGACAGCCATTAGCAGGTTTGCTTCCAAGGAGCCAGTCACTGAGAGGAACAGCTGGGGTGCAGGATGCGGCCTTCTGTTAATCACAGAAAAGGTTGCCTTAACAAGGAAATGTCACATGCCATATACAGTCTCCCAGAGAAACGGCAGACTCTGGGTTTGCCGTGGGGCGGGCAGGTGCCTGCCTTCCCTAGTGTAAAATAAGGAGTATAGCAGAGCTCCTGGACTCCAGGATTCTCAAATCACATCGCCTTTGGAAAGAAACTGAATTACAAAGACAGTCCCAAAGAGAGAGCAATACCAGTAAGTCAGATGACCTTAATGTCCTGACTGGTTATTAATGATTACCTATAGCTATAAAATAGTTTAATTTCTACTTGACATTCAATCTCAGGAAAGTATTCAATTACACTAACTCATTACCACTAGTTTTTTTTGTTTGTTTGTTTTAGTTTTTTGCAAATAAACTGTATAAAAAGGAAAAAGAGATTTACTTAAAACCCAAAGGAACCATAAGCCAGCAGAACCATAAGCCACCTTTACCTGCTCTGGTGATGGAATCCAGCCTCTCTTTTCCAGCAAGGGTCCAGTGTTTGCTGAACTAGCATGAGCCATCAGGTGTTCAGGAATTTGCTATCAAAGCAAGGCAATCTGGTCATGTTATTCATGCTTACACACATTCACAAATTCCATGTATTATTTTTCAATTTAAAATATTACAAGAGTTGCCACTTCACTACAATACTACTTACACTATGTGACCTACAAAGCAGTTATGAAATCTGAGTCCTCTATTTACTGTACATACATATAGATGTAGCTATATCACACCAGCAATGGAGATATTATTACTTTTCATGTGCCCCAGATGAGACCACGTCTGATTCTTTATTAAAGGTCACTCAAGCCATAATTTTGTAAGAAAAATGTCAAGAGCGTTTACAGAGAAACAGGATGAGTTACAAAGACCTTCAATGAGTCAATTCCCACACCCCAAAGGTAGCAGTCTAGTACGCTATCAGCTTTATCAGGAATGAAATTTCTGAGAGCTACCAAATGCATATCTTTTTAAATCAGGCCGCCTGTGGGAGACCACAGACCACAGGCACCCTGATGCATCTTAGAGGAGCATCACTCACCATGGTCTTGAGGGACCCGAAGGTGGTGATGGTCTGGCGCAGGGAACTGGTGTCGGCCTCAAAAAGCAGGACAGTCGAGTCTTCAGGCTTAAGGGTCAAACTGCCCAGTCTGGGGAAAAATAGTGTTTTTAAAAAGACTGATTTATTTCTTGAAAGTCAGAATTACTGTAAGAGGGAGAGACAAAGGGAGATTGCCCATCTGCTGACTGTCTCCCGAAAGGCCCACCGCAGCCACAGCCGGGCTGGCCATGTGGACACAGGGGCCCGAGGACCTGGACCCTCCTCTGCTGCCCTCCTAGGCCATTAGCAGGAACTCAAACTGGTGCTCATATGGGATGCTGGCACCACAGAAGGATAGCATGCTAAGCCATCATGCTGGCCTGCAGTAAACATAAATTTTAAGGAACATTTGTTCAACATCACAACAAAAGCCCAATTACGATTTTAAATGACTTCATTTCTCTAAGAACTTCAACTACTGATGACTGGAATGAGGCAACACCAAATATACATATACATGATGATTTCAAATAGAAAACAGAGAAGGGCAATGCATGCAGTACGCCACAAAGCTATCTTTTGACAAACCAAGATTAAGGAGTCTGAAACCAAGCTTTCCAAAAAAAAGGTCTTTACCTCTCCAGACACACGGAGACTTGATTGGCTAGATCTTTGCTTTGGGTGCACTCCAGCTGATGAATGAGACAGTTGAACTGGCCCAGTAACTGCAAGAAAAAAGGATACCATTTAGTCCCAAAGACAATAAAAGCAGCAGGTGGATCCCAGCTAAGCAAACTGTGCAATTGAACTTAGTTATCCAACTGCATGGCAAGGAAGACATCCTCCGGAAATCTAAAACCAGGCTCCAACCAGTCCCAGTGCCGCGGCCCTCACCCAGTAGAGCTGCTGGGCCTGCTGCTGGAGCGTCTCCTCCTTCAGCTGATGGATGAGGTCCACCTGCTCACACAGCCACACCTCTCGGCTGCGCAGACATTCCAGGTGGCGGCTGATGCTGCTGTGGATCTGCGCTTTGACCTAGGAAGAAGACGTGCACGTTAGCTCCTCCACCGACCTGAAGCCAAAGAACCAGCGGTGAGGGTCTTCCACGTCCGGGACCACCCAGCCTTTGATTGGTAGCAGCTACAGTACATCTTCCGGGGGGGGGACATGTGTACACTCAAAACTGCGTTAGAGGATCAAGATCTGACATGCCGAAGATGATTCAAGGATCCACCAAAGTCTTACTGGACCCCAATTTTAAAGAATCCCAGGCCCTAAAACCCTCCCTCGGAATCCTTTCGTCTTCAGAGAAAGTTAATTTTGAGCACTTTATTTTCAAGAGAAACTAGAAGGTTGTGTCTTCCAGGAGATGCTGAGCCCCTCAGCTTCCCATGTAATTTGACAACCTCTCGCTTTACAGGTTTATTGGGAAAGGACAGCCAGCCTCATCTGCTCCTAAGCCACACAATGAGCAGTCCACTTAGAGTAGCCTGAATGAGCAAACTGAGGTGACTACAGAATGGACAGTTTAAATACAACGATAAACCGCATGTTTCTGGAAGCATAAGCAATGATTCAAATGGGAGCTAAATAAAAAAAAAAAAAATTCCCAAGGAGAAAAATCAAAACTGCTGTAAATTATTTCATGAGAATATGAAACTACATATTTTAAAATCTCTATTTATTTCAAAGGCAGACAGACACATAGACACAGAGTTAAGACAGAAAGCTCCAAACTCCCTGCGGCCTCACCCCTCAGATGCCCACGGTGTGGCCAGGGCCAAAGCTGAGAGCCAGAAACTCAAGGCTGGAACCCAAGAGCCTGAGTCATCCCTGCTGCTCCCAGGCTGTGCGTTAGCAGGGAAGCTGGACCAGAAACGGATAACGCACACTGAACCCAGCACTCTGACATGAAGCACAGCTGTGCTCTTACCCAGCATCCTAATCGTGCCCTGAAAACACTTTAAATTTTGTTCTGTGTAATAAATGCAGTTCTGTTTCAAAGTCAAGTTATATTTAGTTTGCATACTTGCTGAAGAATGCTAATGGGATTAACAGGTTTCACTGCGGCCTGTTGCAAAAGTCATACAGGAGAGCAATGTCACCAGCGAGCTAAGACGATGAGGGCAGCTGGAAGAGCCCTCATTTACCTGTCAGGAAGAGGTGCATGCGCACTGCTCACTCCCTCCATTGCTCTGTGCTGATGACCATGCCCGGCACAGGGGCCACATGGAAGAACCATCAAAAATCCAGTGGTTACAACATCCACACAGCCACAGCAGAAAGCCAAGTCTCATATCTGGCTCCAGCTCCTGGCTCAAGCCTCCTGCTAATACACAGAATGGTTCAAAAAATTGGGTTCCTGCCACTGTTGGGGACACCTGGTCTGAGTTCCCTGATTCCAGTGTTGGCTTGGTTCAGTCTCAGCTGTTGGAAGCATTTCAGGAGTTTAAGCATCAGAGCTGAGCTCTAGGTATCTGCCTCTCTTAACTCTAAAATAAATGATTTTTAAAAGTGCACATTGAGGGCCCGGCGGTGTGGCCTAGTGGCTAAAGTCCTCGCCTTGAACGCGCCAGGATCCCATATGGGCACCAGTTCTAATCCCGGCAGCTCCACTTCCCATCCAGCTCCCTGCCTGTGGCCCGGGAAAGCAGTCGAGTATGACCCAAAGCTTTGGGACCATGCACCCGTGTGGGAGACCCGGAAGAAGCTCCTGGATCCTGGCTTCGGATCGGCATAGCATTAGCCGTTGCGCTCACTTGGGGAGTGAATCAAAGGATGGAAGATCTTCCTCTCTGTCTCTCCTCCTCTCTGTATATCTGACTTTCCAATAAGTAAAAAAAAAAAAAAAAAAGTGCACGTCGAAAAGAATTCTACAGAGTAGGGCTTTCAACTCTTCTAGGTCTTCCTTATCATCCCTTGGGATCAAAGGCACCTAGGTGCCGGATAGCTGACCAGGACTGAGTAGACCATGCAAGATATGGGGTGCAACTTTTTGGTTGGCGTGCGGCAGCTGAGCCCAGACAAAAGAAGAGACAAGCCCGTGTCATACCTCACGCAGGTTCTCTTTGATCTGCTGTTCAGCCCGGAGAACTTCTCCGATGGCAAGCTCCAAGTCCCTCCGTGCATCACTGCACCTCACAAGAGGTTCTCGATTACTCGAGCAGCCACTCTGGTCCTGTGCAGTATTCATTCTGCTCACAGTTCCTTTAAAAGAAACAAAATGGATAATAATAAGAATTCCAAGTAGTACAATAACTATGATCTAAAACCACCTTGCGAACGCTCCTAAGTAATCATCCCAACCAGTGGACATTACCAAGTGCAGAGACTACGTCCAACCCAAGACCCGACACACAGGATACTCCGTACTACTGTCCCTCCCTTCTCTCTGCCCATTCAGTGTTGCTGCCAGTGACACTCCACATGTAAACAAGTATTTCTGAAGGAGTGCACAGGTACCTTAACAGGGACACAGACTCTGAGAAGTGAAAAGACTGTGGAGCCTAAGTTTCTAAACCACCCAGGCCTTTGAGGCATGTGCTCCCTGGAAGGCTGCGATGGAGACCAACAGCTAGGAGACCACAGTTACTTCGAAAACAGGCTGTGAACTAACAATGTAATACACAGAGTTTACAACACCACTGATAACTGCCATTGCCTCCATTCACAGGAAAGATGAAATTTCTGATTTTCTGTTTTAGGAATTTTTGATTTTGTTTAAGTTGGAAGAACACAGGTATGATTTTCACAGCTAGAGAACGCTCACACGATTCCGATACAAAGGGGGCACTTAGAGAACTGGTCTGGGCAAATGCAGAGCATTCTCTCAAGTCTATCCGAGCTGAGAAAGTAGGAAAGGCAGTATGTGTTACAGGAAGATGTCGGCAAAGCAATGAAGGGAAGCTTGACAAGAGCGGCTGGGTGCGGAGTTTCATGTTTATTCTGAAGAAGCACTGACCACTGCAGCCTGCACAGTCACCACGCCCTTACGCCAAAGTGACTTCCCTCTGGACAGTAATACACAGACACAGTATCTCTGGACAGTAAGACGGCAAGACAGCATGCTATCTTTGTGGACAAAGGGATAATAAGCTAATCGAAATACAATACAACTGACCATAAATATTTCTGACATGGTAAAGTTTGTAGAGGTGTGTCCAGTTCTTCCTAACTACTCATTTTCCTTTAAGGAAGGCATAGAAGTCAGACATTAAATTTGGAGGTAACATGGTACAGTGACAGAAAGGGATCACAAAACAATTTCTACATAAGCTGTCAGTGTCTATAAAATGTAAATGTTTTGCATAAGAGAATGAAACATTTTTAATGGAAATCCTTAATTGAAGAGTAGGGAGCTAGCAGTGTGTGAGGCCTGAGGGCAAAGCAATGCACATGCTAATTTGAGTGCTCTAACCAAAGGGTCTGCTTGGCCAGGGGCCCAATCTGTTTATTACATTTCAAACTTATTTCTGAGTTGCAGGCTGGATAAGAGGGGACTTAGAAGGGGGAAAAAGGCCTCAAAACCACACTAATCCTCCCCAGGATGAAACTCTGCTGAGTTGAGATAAGAGACACTTTTAGGAGGACAAGATTACACTTCTCAAATACCCAGCCAGCAGTCAAACAGAGGATTCAGATTTGCTCAGAAAAGGATTTGCAGTAAACATCTTAGGCAATGCAGAAAAATGTCTTAATAGCCCTGAAACCAATGGCCACAGAAAAGCCAGCTGCTGGCTGAACAGGGCTGAAGGCCTCTGGGGACAGAGCGGACTCTGACCTGGTCACATCTTCAGGAGGAGCAGCTGTGTGCCCAGGTGAAAGCTGGACAGGCACAGGGTGTGTTTCTACAGCAGAAACAAAACAGGAAGCAACTCAACAGGCTTTCTTTTCACCATCTCAGCAAAAGAGCCAAATTCAGGAACTGACAAGCTCCTACAAGACAGTGGCAGACTCGGGAAACTGAAATTTCCCCCGGTTAGCTCTATGCCCTCAGAAGGACTATCAGAAGGAAGGGCTTTTGAACTGCAGCCGGTGCTGCCGTGAATCCTAAGAAAACCATTCTCAGGCTGTCACCATCTGTGTTGAACGCCACAATGCCTGCAGTTCAAAATGCAATCGACAAAATGGAAATGCAGCTTCAAAACATCAAGAAGCGCAGAGCTGTAGTGTGGGAGACAAACTCACAAGCATTCCCAGATCCCCAAAGCAGCCTTCACCATCCAATCCCAACAACTGCACACTGTTTAGGGGAGAACATGGCACGCACAGGGGCCTGCCCCTTTATCAGCTGTGGCCAGAAGGCAGGACAAGATTAAAGCTGCTCCACTTCTAACCTAGCTTTCTGCTAACGTGTCTGGGAAAACAGTGGAAGATGGATCAAGTGCTTGGGTTCCTCACCCAGCTCGGTTATCTGCAAGAAGCTCCTGGCTCCTGACTTCACTCTGGCCCAGCCCTTGGCCGCCGTACCCATTTCTGGTGTGAAGCAGCCAGCAGATGGAAGATCTTTCTCTTCCTCTGTGTAACACTCTTCCAAATTAAAAAATAATAAACAAATAAATAAATCAGAGAGCCAAAAAAAAAAAAAAAAAAAGAACCCAGCGTATTTGGATGCTCCTAATTCTGATTTCTTGGCTGGTCTAACAACATCTTTTCACCTTGATACGCAAGAGTGGCTCCAATTTGATGTGGCCTGGGCAGGACGCTGGTCTAAAACGATGACCTCTAGTAACTACTGGAGGGTAAGAAAAACAGCACATAAGCTAGGGAAAGGGGTTCCGAGCCGAAAAGGCCTGGACTGAGAGTCTGCCCAATTCACACCTGAGGACATTAACACCAGCTCGCAGAGTTAGGACGAAGAGGTGGTGCTTTGATAAGCACTTCCCCAGTCTCTCACTATAAAGCATAACCAAAATCAAACCGTTTTTAATGGAAAAAACTCAAGAGCCTAAACACGTACATAAATCTGATACACTTTTGCCAGTTTTCTTATCTGTAAGAAGGCTGAATCAGATTGTAACTGAAAAATATTTTTAACTTTTTTCTGCAATGGATTTGTTTTTTCACTTTTAGCTTTTTATGATACAGTTCCATAGGCTCAGGGGTTTTCCCTGCTCTCCTCCTACTTCCCCTTGCCCCACTGATTGCACCTATATTATTACAACAGTATAGTCCCTCATCAACAGTCACAAGGGTGCTATAAGTGTATTCTGACACTGCAGGTACAGCAGTGAGAGAGTTCAGATCTATGTAACAGTCTCACTGGGAGCAGAGATGCTTGATCCGGAAGCAGAGACGCAGACGGTGACGGATCTCGGAATGACAGTCTCCGCTCTGCAGCTCCTCTAGCTGAGCATCTGTACATGGCCTTGTGTTTTCAGGAAGGTTGCCTTATATCAGAGAGAACCTAACTAAAAGTTTCTAATCAATAATTAAAAAAAAAATACCGAAAGTGTCCTTTTGACTTCACATCTGTAATCCAAACTACTGCTTACCACCTTCCCATAAAGGGCTGTCCTAAATGTTTGCTTTTAGGAGCAAAGTTAACAATGTGTGGTAGCCTGGTGGCCAAAGTCCTCGCCTTGCGTGCACCGGAATCCCATATGGGCACTGATTTGTATCCCGGCTGTCCACTTCCCACCCAGCTCTCTGCTTGTGACCTGGAGAAGTAGTTGAGGATGGTGCAAGGTATTGGGACCCTGAACCCACATGGGAGACCAGAGAAAGCTCCTGGCTCCTGGCTTCAGATCACCTCAGCTGCAGCCATGGCAGCCACTTGGGGAGTGAACAAGCGGACACGGGAAATCTTACTGTCTCTTCTTCTCTCTGTACATCTGCCTTTCCAATAAAATAAAGATAAATATAAATAAAAATAATAAAATAATATGAATAAAATAATATAAATAAAATATAAATTAAATAATAAATAAAAATAAAATAAATACATCTTTTTAAAAAGTGCTTTATGAAGCTTGGCTGCCTCTAGGATCCCTGATCTGGATGGGGGTGGGGGCTTAAAGAAGGGAGAGAAACACACAACCCCAACATCCCAGGCTCCTTGAAGAGGAGCTCCATAAACAATAGCCACTGTAGACAATTACACACTGCAGCTTACAGATCCAGTTCCAAAGGTCCAAGATCATGTAACAGGAGTTGAGCAATTAACCCCAAATGAAGCTAAGTCATTATCATATGGTTTAACCAAAAAATTTCCAAAGAGCTGTGACCCTCTGTGACCCACACAAACTGTAATTTGAGGTTGGAAACAACCCCAGACATGTCTCAAGTGCATCAATGAAGCCACAAAGGCCCCCACAGTCTGTTGCTTCTGAAGGGCCAGGGCTGTAAAGGCTGACTGGGGTCTAGAACTAAGACTCCCAGGGTCCAGTCCTAGGTTGTCCACCCAAGACAAACTTGATCTTCCTTTTGTGTAGTAATAAACTGTTAACTGTCAGCAGAGTTTAAAATAACCTTCTAATAGAACTTCCCTTACCTGCTGCACTCCATGTTGGTACTTACAGCTACAATGTATCAGAGCCTTGGCCTAGGCTAACTCCAAGAAAAACAAACACTGGGTCTTGGGCTAGGTTCCCAGTAACACCATACTGCCCATTCCCAACGCCAAGCAGTCAGGGCAGAGCAGAGACCCTGGGCACCGGTCTAGCATTGGCATTACAGAAAGAAGCCTGGCACCGTCTCATCACTTGTAACCTCACCTTCTAGTCTCCCAGTCTCTGCCACCTGCCCCTTCTCCCCCATAGACCTCCAGTTTGTACTTATTTACATGGTATCCAAATTACTGGTCAAAGACCAAGGTCAGTACAATTGATCCATAGGATATATAAATGCTCAACACACTAAATTCAAAATAGTAACTGGCAGTTTGGTTTTCTTTGATGAGCTAACCCCCATTAGATGTTTATACAAACTGTTAGTAAAAGAAGCCATACATTATAGTAAGTTGCAATTTACCGTAATCCTTTTATTTCACACGGTGGGCTTTTTTTTTTTTTTTTTGACACTTAAAAAAAAAGAGCAAGTCTATTTCTGAAATTCTAATTCATTACTTCAAGGATTAATAGGTCTTTCCCTGACCCGGGCAACTTGAAATTCGTTTTCAAGACAAGCAGTTTACCAGATTCAGAATCTACTTCTGTAATGCTTTAAAAGCCAAAAATAAACGTAATGTCACAACATCCGATGGGGCCTGCGGCGCTGCGAGCAACGCCTTTCCCCAGTGACTGACAACCTACCGCAGAATCCTACCTCTTAGGGACAAACGCGGCCAAGCTTTCCCAGTTCTAAGCACGCCCGCCGCACACCCAGCGCAGCGGCCCAGCTCACCCAGCGGTTCCCCAGCTTCCCCAGGGTCCCTCCCGGCGCCGCCCAGCCCATCCGGCCCGGCACAGCCCCAGCACTCACGTCCGCACCTTGGCACCTCGGCACCCCGTACCGGTGCCCAGGCATCCGCAGGCGGCTTTAAGCCGAGGCTGATGAAAGGCCACGGGAGCGCGCGCGAGGCTCCGCCCCCAGGGCCGCCGGGCACGCCCACGTGCTGCGCCCCTAACAGGCACTTTGATCCTTGCTTTAGGATCCCCTGGCTAGTCACTACAGAGCAAGGAGAAGCCGCCGTCAGAAGGCCTGCGTTGTTACTGAATGTGCCTAGCCCTAGAGTACCGCTGTCAGAGACTGGGGCTTGGCCCTGGGCTTCTTCTAGGAGTTCTGACGTCCCCTCGCCTTTGTGACACAGCTCTCCCTGCACCCAACAACAGTGTGTCAATCTCACGCACAACCACAGGGGGGTCCTCTGTCCAGCACCCTGTGTCCCACGCCCTGGGGATGCTTCTCATGCAACACACCAGGACGGAGTCCCCCCGCCCCTCCAGAGACCACACAATTCTAGGCCCTGGGACTCTCCTGTGGACATGAGGCCTAAGTGTCACAGGAGGATGTATCATGCAACATGTACCCAGAGGATGGGCTGAGAGTTGTGTAACCACAGAAATAGACCTTCACCAACCCCAACCTGTGCCTTAGTTTCCTACCTGTAGAAAGCAGGTGATAAAGAACCCAACTCAGTAACAATGACACAACCTGATTCGCATACAGGACACCCTCTGCCGCCCACTGCCCTCATGGCTCCTCTGGTTTTCCACGACAATCCTCATTGCCTATGTATCTTTTCAGGCTTGATGGTGAAGGTTACACGGCAGGGGTAGGGGAAAGGAGGGAGAGACAGCAAAAGTGCTGGCTGATCCCACAACCGCCAACCAATACTCAGGCCTGGGCCAGGCTGAAACCAGGAGCTGGGAACTCAACCTGAGTCTCCCGCATGGGTGGCAAGGGCCTAAATACCAGAGCCATCAGCACCACATCATCAGGAAGATGGATGAGAAATGGAGGTAGGACATGGGAGTGCCCCAAGCAGCAGTTTAACACACTGTACCACAACACCCACCCCTCAGGCAATTTTAAAGGTTAAAAAAAAAACCCAAAAAACCAAAAAAACACTGTCTTGCTTTTTTGCAAACAGCAAGAGTAAAGCAAAGCCACAAGAGAAGCAGCAGAGGGGAATACAAAGAGCTATCTCTCTCCGTTGAGCACCCCTAAGATTTGGGGGGAACAATTTCCTGGGATCCCAATTCAGATATTCGCTATCAAAATAACAAAACACAAGTTTCCCTGATGCCAAATCCCTCCTTGGATTACTCCTGTGAAGACAGAAATGAACAACAGAATCCAACAGCGCACCAGCATTGTGGCACAGTGGGCTAAATCGCTGTCTGTTAAGTGCCGGCTGTTCCACCTCTGGACCAGCTCATTCTAAAGCACAAACAAAAGCAGTGAAGATGGCTCAGGGACCGGGCGCCTGTCATCCACGCGGGAGAGAAGGCTGGAGTCCCAGGCTCCTGGCTTCATTCCTGACCACTGCAGTCATTTAGAGAGTGAAGTAGCAGATGGAAGATTCTTTCTCATTCCTTCTTTCTGAAACCCTTTCAGATAAATGAATTAAAAAAAAAATAGCCCCCACACTTGGCCTTTTGGCTAAGATCAAGTGTAAAAAATAGGCCACACAGCATGAATGATGAAAACAAAAATGTAATGGTACTTTGTACTTTACCAATCACTAGAAGGAGAGAATTCTCAGTCTGTTACATAACTCATATAGAGCTTTCATCTAATCTATACATCCTTTCAAAGGGCCACAATGTAAATACAACAGAAACTTGCTGGCCAGCATTTCCTTGGCCCGTGGTCTCTACCCTCTCTCTGAGGTGCTGCCCTATGCCCCAGCGCACCAAAGGCCCCAGTTACGCTCCCACTTCAGCGCCACTCAGTCAGTTTCTGAGTCGCCTGTGTTTGTTCTCAAGTGACTTATGCCAGCATTACTTATCTTAACGATGGTAACTAATCAAACATGAAAAGATTCGAGGAAAAACCCTCACAAAAATCTATGCATGGGCCTGGCGCGATAGTGTAATGGTTAAGGTCCTCGCCTTGAATGCGCCGGGATGCCATATGGGTGCCAGTTCTAACCCCGGCGGCTCCACTTCCCATTCCAGCTCCCTGCTTGTAGCTTGGGAAAGCAGTAGAGGATGACGCAAAGCCTTGGGACCCTGCACCCATGTGGGAGACCAGGAAAGGAAGTTCTTGGCTCCTGGCTTCGGATCGGGGCAGCACCAGCCACTTGGGGAGTGATTCATCAGATGGAAGATCTTCCTCTCTGTACATCTGCCTTTCCAATTAAAAAAAAAAAAAAATCTGTGCACAAGGCCAGTGGTCACGCGTCTTTTACTCCCTTAAGCTTCATTATTTCTCATTGTGTCATTATAAAATAGGTTAAAGGGAAAAAATGTATAAAGCACTGCTGCTCCCTTCTGTTTCAAGAGTTGCTATGCTCTCTCAAAACAAGACACGTGCTCACCTAAAGGGACCTCCAGCGCCCCCTGCTCGCCCACAGGACAGAGTCCACCTCTTACTAAGAGTTTCCATTTCCTGACTGAAGCCTGCCTCCGCTGCCATCTCCCAGAGTGCCCCTCCCCGACCTGGGGGCCGGCTGCTCTGTGCATAGTCCAGTCAGATCCATCTTGTCGAGTCTGACTTCCGATGTTCTCTGCCTGCAATGCTGACCCCATCTCTTTCCATGCATTTTAATTTTTCTCAAATTTATTTCTATTGGACAGATTTACAGAGAAGGAGAGACAAAGAGAAAGACCTTCCATCAGCTGGTTCACTCCCCCAAATAGCTGCAACAGCCAGCTCTGAGCCGATCCAAAGCCAGGAGTCAAGAGCTTCTTCATGGTCGCAGGTGGGTGCAGGTTCCCAAAGACAGAAACCCTTACTTCTGTCAGCTGTGTGTTGCCCCACCGAACGGTACAATTGCGCATCCTGTTCCTAGAGCACTCCGGGCTCAGTCCTAGGCCTGCAGACGCGCCTCCCGTGCATACGCCTCGCCCTAATGAGCAGCAGCTTCAGCCTGTTGCAGAATCAAGGCAAGCCAACTCCAGGAGGACAAGTTCACCTAAAAACGGCTAAGCATGCAGGACGCCCTACTTATGTCCACACTCGATGTTGAAGCAACAAAGTTAGACACACACTGAAAACCATGCCGAAATCAAAGCCTTGGCCACCCATGTTAAACAGTCTAAGAAGTGACAGGAAGAGCAATAACACGCCCTGGACACCTACAGTTCCCTCACTGAGCCCAGTGCGTTCGGCCGGTGGGCTCCCGAGGACTCCCCGGAGGATTGCCTCTCACAGGCCTGAGGAGCGAATGGAGGCGCTCAATTCCCAGGGCTCAACAGTGCTTTAGCAAATTTGGCAAACACGCTCCCCATGCGTTCCCAGCGGGGACTGGGGGAGGGGCACCTGTTAGGGTCTTCACAGGATTTGGCTACCCAAACTCGGAAGCCTGCTTAAGAACCCAAGTTTCAGGCCCGGTGGCGTGGCCTAGTGGCTAAAGTCCTTGCCTTGAACGCGCCAGGATCCCATATGGGCTCCGGTTCTAATCCCGGCAGCTCCACTTCCCATCCAGCTCCCTGCTTGTGGCCTGGGAAAGCAGTCGAGGACGGCCCAAAGCCTTGGGACCCTGCACCCACATGGGAGACACAGAAGAGGTTCCTGGTTCCCGGTTCGGATCAGCGCAGCACCGGCTGTTGCGCTCACTTGGGGAGTGAATCATCAGATGGAAGATCTTCCTCTCTGTCTCTACTCCTCTCTGTATATCTGACTTCGTAATAAAAATAAATAAATCTTCAAAAAAAAAAAAGAACCCAAGTTTCATGTCACGGGTATCTGGATGAAAATGTCAGTAGATTAAAGGTGGAGCCTTGATCCACTGGAGGAACTGAAGGCCTCTGGGCAGGGAGAGGACTGGATGAACTCTGCTGGGCTGCAGCCCCACCCTCAAGTCAGGATGGCACCATTAGGGGCCGACCTCACCCGGGTGCACCAAGAGTGCGCTTCCTCATCTCTCAGCTTCCTGGCTGGCCTTGGTTTCCCCCAGGGCCAATGGAATCCTGGACTGTGAACCCCCAAACTGTAAGCTGACAGAGATCTTCTGACCTTCTGAGAGGCTCCTAGAAGTATTTAGGTTCAAGCAACAAAAAGCTGAGTGGCACTGCTCAGTTGCCGGTGACTCATGGCCACAAAGCACTTAGAATAGTTGCAGCACACAGTGAGAGCTGCACAGGTCTTGGTCATTTTGAGGGTTTATTACTCTGTGGTATTATGACAGTGTGATGCGTAGAAACCACTGATGGCTCCTTCCAGAAAACACACCGTTCAATAAATTCTACAGCCAGCTGACTAAGTGCCTACGACGTGAGGTTCTTTTTTTAGTCTTCGTAAATGTTAAAGGTATTGTCAGCACCAGTTTAAGGAAAAAAAAAAAAAAAAAAACTCCAGCTCAGGCTTGAAGAGATGAAATAGATTAACTAGTCACATGTTTCCAAGCTGAAATGCCAAGATTTAATCACAGTCAGAGTCAGAAGCTCCGGGCCACACCATGTGTGTCAAGACTTACTCGAGGTTCAAGGCTTCATGTCCTCATCCAGCAAGTTATGGGGTGTCTAAGCTCAGCACACTGACAGTCCCTGACCACGCAACGGCGACCTTGGCCGTCAGAGGGGCTACGATCTCAATGACTCACCAAGGACAGGGTGGACAGTAACCGATGACATGGAGGAAGGGACAGAGTTACCCATCACCCTCCCACGTGGCTCAAAGACGCCCCCCAAAGTGTTAACAGGCACCCCATGAAGGAAGGCACTGGGAAATGCTAAGAGGCACTCCTGGAAGGGACCAGGAGTGGCCATTCCACAGGAGAGCCACCTGCCTGCCCCAAGGGCATGCCCTACAGATTTAGCCATACATGGTCATAAAACGTTCAGTGCCCACATTTTTTTTTTCTCCCCAGCGACCCAAGGACAAAGAGGAGTGACGGAGGAAGGAGAAGCAGAATGTCAGGGTCGGAACAGCCACTGTGCTAGACTCTGGATCTCTCAGACTTCCACCACCAAATGTGCAAGCTAGCAGTCTTGGAAAGAGCAACGCCAGCAGCCTGCCCGGCGCCCTAAGGCAGAAAAGGGAAGCTCCGTCCGAGCCCAGCAGGTGGACAGATGCGGGCTGGGAGCCCCTCACAGCAGGCCGTGACGAGGGGCACCCCAGCCCTGTCCTTGGAGCTGCTCCGGGCCCCGCGCCACACTCCCGGGACCCAGAGCTGTTTATGTAACTCCGCTGGCTGCTGCCTCGGGGGCTGCAAGGAGCCCCGGCACACGCGGGCCCTGGGCCCTGGAGAAAACATTCCGGGAGTGAGCGAGCACGCCCTGCTTTCCGCCACATCACAAGCTTGGGCGTGAACACGCGTGTGCACACAGCCGGGAGGGGCCGGGCCCTCAGGGCCAGCTGGTTTGCAAGGAGGCCGGGCCGGGGAGGGAGGACAGGGCAGGGCAGGGGCCAGAGGACAGCCCAGGGCAGGCACGAGCGGAGAGCCGGGGATGGAGAGATGCCCGGACCGAGGACGCAGGGCAGCTCGGGCCGGGGACGGAGGAAAGCCCAAGGCAGGCACGAGCGGAGAGTCGGGGATGGAGGCCGGGCCGGGCCGGGCCGGGCCGGGGACAGAGGGATGCCCGGGCCGGTAGGGAGGCAGGACAGTCCCGGGTCGGGGTGGACGGAGGGCCTGGGAGAGGGAGGGCGGCCCGGGCCTGGCGAGCGGAGATCCGGGGACAGGGATGCCGGGGCCGGGGCGAGCGGAGATCCGGGGACAGGGATGCCGGGGCCGGGGCGAGCGGAGCCGGGGAGGCAGGATAGTCCCGGGTCGGGGTGGACCGAGGGCCTGGGAGAGGGAGGGCGGCCCGGGCCTGGCGAGCGGAGATCCGGGGACAGGGATGCCGGGGCCGGGGCGAGCGGAGCCGGGGAGGCAGGACAGGCCCGGGCCGGCGGGGAGGTGGACTGTGGGCCGGGGTCAGCCCCGGCCGGCCTGCCCGCGGCCCCCGCGCCTCCCGGCCTCCCGCGCCGGCCGCTCCCGGTCCTACCTGGTCCGACGGCCTCTCCCGCAGATCCGATCCAGGAACTCGGCTTGACCCGGCGTCTTCACACACACTAGCCCAGGCCGCAGACAGGCTTCTCGCGAGAACACCACCTTCCTCCCTCGCCGCTCGCCACTCTTCTGACACTCTCGCGAGAGCTCTCCGCCAGACGCCCTCGGCCGCCCCCTAGAGGGTCCGAGGCGCAAGTGCGCGCTCTTCGCCTGTCCTGGACGTCCTAGGAATCCTCCGTGAATATAAACATCGAGGTGTTTGGGGGTTTGCTTCTGAAAACAGATGCTGCTCTAAGCCACGATCTCAAGTGGTTCTGGAATGTCCTCACAGAATTTCGTATCCGGATACAAAATCAATATGGGAACACACGGGAGGAGGGCGGTTATTGTGTAATTCACTTGCTTGCGTTGAATTCCTACAGCCAGAAAACAGGGTGGAGTTTGCCGTTGGCTGGAGAAAGTTGTGCATGAGTAGTTGTGCAAGAGGCAGAAAGTGAATAACAAATGCAGATTCCACTCTGCGGGAAGCAGCCTCTAGGACAAGCTTCTCGCTCCCTGTTACTCGCACCCTGCCCCCTCTCTCCAGCTTACAGTATGACTGCACCACGATGGGATTTTTTTTCAAAAACTTTTAAACTTTCTTCAAAGATATTTATACATTGCAAAGGCAGAGTTGTTGAGAGAGACAGGGAGAGAGAAATCTTCCATCTGCTTGTTTCCTCCCCAAATGGCTGCAATGGCCAGGAGACAGGTCTGTCCAAACCTAGCAGCCAGGAATTTTGTCCAGGTCTCCCATGTGGGTGCAGGGGCTCAAGGATCTGAGCCATCCTCCACTGTTTTCCCAGGTGCTCTAAGGGAGTTGGTTCAAAATGGTGCAGCTGGTCTTGAACTGGCACCCATGTGGGACAGTGGTGCCACAAGCTGTGGTTTTGCCTACTGTGCCACAGCACGGACCCCCATGTTGGAATGTTGGTGTGTGTGTGCACCCAGATGTTAAAAAGGGGCTCCTTTTGTCTCAGTGAGACAGATGTGCTCATGCTCACTGCTGACTGCTTGCGCCTTTCCCAGCTCAGGAGAAAATCATAACAGGGTCTTTAAAAAGGAGGAATAGGTGTATTTATTTATTTGTAAGGCAGGATTACAGAGAGAGATGGAAAGACAAAAGAGATCTTCTACCCAGTGGTTCACTCCCCAGAACCTGGGCCAGGAATGCCATTTGGCTCTCCTACATGGGTTCACGGGTCCAAGCACTTTGAGCCATCTTCCTCCTCTGCTTTCCCAGGCACATTAACAAGGAGCTGGGTCAGAAGTGTAGAACCAGGCTGGACTGCAACACCCATTGATTCAAGTGGAAGTCGGGGCTGATAACCAACCCAGTGATTGCAACCACCAGCTGATGGGGGCGATGGCCTGTGCTGGGCCCTGTACTTGCTAGCACATGCAAGAATCTGGTCTGAGAACACCTCAAAGTTTCTTTGGAGATATCCCCAATTGAAATGCTGGACTCAGAACCCTAACCAAGAAAATAAAGGAGACAGAACAGGTCAATCAACCATCTCAGATATATGTTGGCAGCAAAATACTGGGCAAATGGAGACTGTATGATGGACTATGTCAATTAGTGGATTCTTCAAAGACCTCATGGTGCTTGGAGTAGCAAGACTGGAAGCGATTTATAACTGGTGAACTATCAAAACCACTTGAGCAAGAACCTCGGAACATGCCCTACATCTGGGACCTGAGGTGGTCTTCTCCCTTAATATCCCCCTTTAACCATGAAGGAAACAATATGGAAATAATAGTCTTATCCACCTTCCTATAACCCTTGAACCTTTTTACCCTAATTAATTATGTAAAGATTGTCAAAAATATAATTAAAAAAAAAAGAAAGAAAAAAAAGTGTAGCAGCTGGGACTCAAACCAGCACACCAAAATGCCAGCCCCTACAAGGGTGTCTCATGAGTCCCACCCGAGAGTGACTCCTACAAGTGAGTCAGGCAGCCTTAACAGAAAGCGGCAGGAGGCATAAGTGGGGATACAGGGGTTAGGGAGCTGAGAAGTCCGAGGGTGGACTGGCAAATGTAGATGCAGTGAGGGGGTGGGGAGCAGTGGGGAGGTGTCTGAGCAGCACTCAAAATTCCTATAAGGAAGTCCACCATCCCCAGACCAGTATGTCCACAGCCTGCGCTCTGGCCTGATGCCTCTTGCCTCCAGGGAAGGGTGTGGAAGGGGACTTCTGCATAACCCAAGGTAACCAGGGAGCCTTTGATTATCTGTGAATGACCAAAGCCACTGAGGGGCTCAGCTGGATGGCTCAACAGGTCCACAGCATGCTTAAACAAGATAAGGCCAGGGTCCGGGGGGCTGGGGGTGTGGTGGGGTAGAAAGCTCTTTATCAGCTGCCTATGGATTGCTGGACAGATGACCTGATGACCTGTCACATCCCTCCAGGCAGTGACTCTGGTAAGAGAAAGAGAGAGAGGAGTTTTAACTACCTGGCCTGGGCACCAGCCCAGACCCATTGGGTGAGCAAAAGTTCCCCAACACAGAATCCCCAAAGAGTGTGTATGTTGACACTGGTCATGTCATTGAGTGGTCTGCCAACTGTGATAGATCACTGATCATGGGGGCTGCCCCCTTATCACACCCCAGGAAGCCCTGGCCCTCTCCTTCCCTCCTGTGCTGCACCAGGGACACTGCTTCAGGCTGTCTTGCTCTGATCTGTCCTATCTTCTGGAGGACACATGTGGACACAGCTGGACAGGGGTTGGGGGTGGGGAGGCACAACAGAGGACATCCCTCCATGAAGCGGAAGGGAGGATTAACATGAACACCTCAAAAAAAAAAATAACGAAAAAAGAGGATCACCTTTCACCACAAAGGTGCATATGTGTTGTTCATTGCTCGTTGAATAGCAGGCTGCTGGCCACAGCCACAGCAGTAGCGCTGGCCCTGGGAGCAGGGGACACAGGACAACCCACAAGAGGCAGGAAAACACATGTAAGTTGGATTCACATCCATTTTTCCCTCTCCTTTTGCACTTGTGCATTGCATCAAGGCACACCCACAGTTCATACACAGAGCCAAACGATGCTTCCAAATTGTCCTTTACTGCTAAGTAGAGCTACACAACAAGGCTGTTAGCATGTGCCTCGCTGGACCCGCACGCCCTCCAGAAGTGCTTCACATGATCCAGGAGGTGACAGGACACTCATTTTCTGGGTTCTCCACCTCCACCACAGAGTAGCTGCAGTTCTCCTTGTGGAAGATCTCCTTGCACTTTGTGGTGTCAAAGCCAGTAGGGATTGCAACTCTGTCATGGAGACAAACCAAAGCCAATTAGAAGCTAAAAGATCCACCCCCCACCACCAAACACACCCACACTCACATATACACACCACCACCACCACCACTGCACTTGGACCAGGACCAGCTCTGCGAAGGAAGCAGGCCCACTGTAACTGCTTCTCCTCCCATTGTTCCCCCATGTTTGGCTGTCAGCACCCTTCTCCCTTCCTCTCCACCACCCCAGCTGTGGCCCCAGAGCACCTGCATCAGCTTGTTCCATGGAGTCACCCAGACCATCCCTGCTGCTAGTCATACATGTTGTGGCCTACAGGCACAGGACAGCCCTGAGAGACCCAGCCAGGGCCAGGCATGTGGCTCCAACCCAGCTCCCCTAAAGTCCCCATTCAGGAAGTGGTCAGGAGTGGGGGAAGGGGTAGCGCCATCCCAGGCCTGGCAGGCAGGAAGTTAGGAAATAAACCATCTGAAGCCACAGGAGCAAAGAGCCACTCTGGGCCAGGGTCCTGGGACCTAGGCCAAAGCTTAGGAAAACTGGGGACCACCTCGCTAGGAAAATTCACCCATGCATTCTGGGTGGTAAATAGCTATGCCTCATTTGCCCCCTGAAGCCCATGCCTCAACCCTGCATTTCACCTGCCTCTGCCCGGAGTGTGCATGGAAACAGCTATGCCCGGTTCCTTTAGGACAACGCTGCCTCCCAAGAAGTGACCCCCGACTCCTGTGTTAAAAGGTCACCCTTGTCAGTGTCACTCTTCTATCCCATCTGCCTGCTTCACAAGCCACCTAAACATGGGGCTCAGAACTGGAGAGGTTGGGGCGTTCAGCACCCGAGGTCCTGCAGGCTTGTCCTGCGAGTGGAAGCAAGCAACAGCACTGAGGTTCTGGTTTCATCCTTCCAGAGCTGGCATCTACATGACTCCTTGGAAGAGTCTGAGGAGCTGGAGAGTATTTATGCTAACATGTAGAGTGAAAAGCCCAGACAGCAAAATTCTAAAAGGGAAAAATAATGAGTAGAAAATAGGAAGGAAATGATGATAAGATGCTCATCATTATTGCCTTCAGGCAATAGGATTCTCATTTTATTCCTCTGATTCCTATACTTTGTGACAGTGCTGTAATTAATGTGTTTTAAATTAAAAACTTGGGAAATTATCATGGACATTTTTAATATTAAAAGTGGTCATTTGGGGGCCCATGTTGTGGCATACAGACATAAGCTGCCATCTGCAATGCCAGTATCCCAGGTGGGTGCCCACTGAAATACCCGCTGCTCTGCTTCTGATCCAGCTCCCTGCTAATGTGCCCGGGAAAGCAGCAGAGGATGGTCCAAGGGTGTGGGTTCCTGCACCTGTTTGAGCGGCCAACAAGAAGCTCCAGGCTCTTGGCTTTGACTCTGGCCTGGCCTGGCCTGGCCAGGCTTTTGCAGCCATTTGAAGAATGGACAAGTATATGAAGGACTCTCTCTCACTTTCTCTCTCTCTGTGTGATGCTACCTTTCAAATAAACAAGTCATTTTTTTTTCAAAGAATGCTTACTGATAGCCAAAACTGAATCAGATAAAATTTTTTTAAGTAAAAAAAAAAAAAAGGTTGTTTAATGGATGGAATGTAAATGTTGTGGTTGCCATGGAAAACAGATTTCTCCAAAAGTTAAAAAACAAAAAACATCATTCTACATGCCCCAGCATTTCTACCCACAGGCACGCACCCCAGAGGACTGAAAGCAGGCACTCAGCCAGTCTGGTAGAGTAGCATCGTCCACCACAGCCAAGAGCTGCAGCATTCCTCAGCTGATCAGCACAGGAGCGTGAGGAACAGGTACTAGCTACTCCAATCATCCAGGATGGTTTCCAAGTATCAAAAGGAAGCAATTCCTGATGAAGGCTGCAGCCTGGATGACCCCCACAAAACACGCAGGGAACAGTAAGCCACTCCCAGAAAGATGCACATTGTGTAATTCCATTTCTGTGAAAAATCTACAAGAGGTGAACTTACAGAGACAGCGGATTGGCAGTTCTCATGGGCCAGGGGAGGAAGAAGGTGCGATACTGCCCAATGGAAGGAGTATAGGGGAGGAGTCATTGAAAGGTTTCAGACATGGTGACGATGATTGAATAGATCTATGAATTAATTTCATAGCTCTGCATTATACATACTTTAAAGTGGTAAAAAAAAAAAAGGAGGGAGCAGTATTTTGAAATATATCTTTAGCACTAACTTTTCTTTAAATGTTTAAAAAATAGTGGTTTGTTGTCCAGGAGATGCTGATTTTTATCATTTTCAAAAGTTTATTTCTCCTCATCTATTTGAAAGGCAAAGTGGCACAGAGAGAAAGACAGAGATGTTCCATCTGCTTATTCACTCCCCAGATGCCCACACAGCCAGATCTGGGCCAGGGCAAGGCCAGGGCCCCGCATTCCACTGGGTGTCTCCCACAGGAATCCAAGTTCAAGGTTTGTTATCGGCTGCCTCCCAAGAGCACTGGAAGCGGAGCAGCTGGCATTAGAAATGGCACTCCCTCCCATGGGAAATGTGAGGGTCACAGCAACAGGGTCTGTCACCTGCTGAACCACAATGCTAGCCCTGGATGCTATTTTTTTTAAAGTAAGTTTTTAGGAGGACATGAGATTGTGTGGTTGTGCTGTCTGAGCAGGGACAAAGTGCGTGGCAGAGGGCATATTCCTGGATTTAACTTTTGCCTTAAACAAGACCTAGATGAAATAGCTCAGAGCAAATGAGAAGGGAGGACCATAAGGGGTGCTTCTTCCCAGCACTGCAGGCTGGCTGACCTTGGATATTAGCCCACACAGCTCACTCTCTCTGTGGCCAGGGAGCAGGGATGCTGGTTCCCAGGGGATCTCCCACCATCTGCCAGGGATGGTTTACCAGTCCTTCCCCTAGTCAGGCACAGGCTTTCTCCAAGCTTGGTTCAGATATGGAGCTACAAAAATCCAGATTCAGCCATGATGCACAGTGTTCCAGCTGCTGTCGGCAGGCAGGAAGTCTGCCAGCATCCCAGTTCCAAATTCCTCTTGTTCTGTTCTATACTTAGCACCAGCACCTACTTGATAAATGTGCCAAACTTTGCAGTTGTATAAACCTTAGGGAGACTCAGATGGTCAGGTTGAGGTCAAAAGCTCATTCCTCCGCTCACCGGAGTTGCCTTCAGACTCTCAGAGTCCCTGGTTACAATGCAGATTTCTCAGTCCCTCCCCTCACAGATTCTGATCAGAGGCTCTGGGGTGGGGCCCAGGGATCTGCATTCTACCCAGCCTCTTGGATGAGTCTGTGATCCGCAGGTGTGAGATACGCTGCTGTACACAAGTGCTTCTGTCAATGCCACTCACATTCTTGTGGAGAGTGATGTGAGCATCAGGTGAGGCTGTGAGGGTTGGGAGCAAGATGGCTGTAGGGAATTTGTGCTCCCCTCGACTACCACAGCAGGAAGCATTTGCAAGACCTTGGAGTTTGATGTGAACTCACAGCAAACCAATTTAGGGTTGATAGCACATGACAGACGCACTGCACCATCAGCCCTTACATCTCATATCTATCTCCCCCGCCTCTCCTTAGAGCCACTCTTCCTTCTTCAAGTGGCCAAGGCTGAGCTGATGACTGGGCCAACTTCTAGACCATTGGATGTGCTTTCATGTGTCCAGGAACCCAGCGGGATACAGAGATTCAAGGAGAAAGATACTAGAACTAGTGTTGTTCGTATAGCAAATCAAGCTAATGCCTGCAAAACTTAAATCCTATAGGAGTGCTGGTTGAAGTCCTGGCTACTTTATTTCCACTGTACCTGGGAAAGCAGTGGAAACTGGTCTGAGCAGTTGGGCATCTGCCGCCATTGTGGGAAACCCAGATGGAGATCCAGGTTCCTGGCTTTGCCCTTACCCAACCCTGGCTGTTGCGGTCATTTTAGGAGTGAACCAAGGATGGGAGATTCTCAATCTCTCTCTCTGAAGTTTGTAAATACATCAAGAGAAGAATAAATAGGACTGAAAACTAATTTCCATCCTTCCCTCTCCTCTCACTCCCCCTACATCAAGAGTAAATTCGAATGTGCATTGTGGCCATTGGATGATAATTATAAGACAACGTCAGGTCATTGGTTGTAACAACTGCACTGCTGTTGGAAGACATTGATAATGGGGAGACTGTGCCTGTGTGGGGAAAGAGGTGTATGGGAAATCTCTATACCCTGGCTTAGTTCTTCTGGAAATCTAAGACAGCGTTAAACATAAAACCTATTTAAAGCAAACAAAAACACTCCCCTCCCAATGATGGAGCTTTGAAAGAAGGAGCTGTCACATTCCTCCCCACCACCCATTTGAGACTCACGTGCTGCAGCACTGAATCTTGCTTTCGTCACAGATGCACCTGTCACAGTTTTCTGTCTTCCACGCCACGTTCAGCTGGTGTGTGACTCCATCGCTATCCCTGCATTCTAAAACATCACACACAGCATCCTCAGGGGAGTCCCCAAATCACTGGCAGTAGCAGGCCACACAAGGACAGGGAGGCCAGGCCCCTGTCATTTGACAATGGTATCCAGGAGACCTACTTCTGTCCTTCTCATGGCTACTGTGTAGTAGCAGCCATTGATTCTGTTTTGTTACAGAGCTTAAGCCTGTCCTGATTTTGTTTCAGAACAGATAGTGTGAGAGATAAGGCCCTCCTCTTCTAATCAGATTTCTACCATAACATGTGGTCACGGTGGGCCCAGATGTTCTCCTACTGGCTTCTCTCTAGATAAATAGCTCACAGCATCACAACCCCCCCTTGTTTTGCATGAGCGGTTTCTAGGTGAACCATGTGAAACATACTGGGTACTTCAAAACCATCCTCAGGGACAAGGCTGTGGCAAAGCCAGCTAACTGACCTACTTGGCATCCATATAGGCACTGCTTTGAGTCCTAGTTGCTCAACTTCTCATCCATTCTCTGCTCATATGTCTGGAGAAACTGTGAAAATGATCCAAGTACTTAGGCCCATCTTACCCAACAAAGGGGAACTCAGAGTTCTGGGTTCTTGGCTCCAGCTTGTCCCAGTCCTGGCCCTTATAGCCATTTGAAAAACAAACCAGCAGATGGAAGATATTCTCGCTCTCTTTCTCTCATTCTGTAACTCTGCCTTTCAAATAAAGAAGATAAATCTTAAAAGAAAAAAAAGCCTCTAACATCTGCAGGTAGGCAATTGGCCTAGTGATTAAAATAAAATTTAAAATTTTTAAATAAATAAAAACTCAAAATAAAACAAAAGTACTTATATGTGGGACCCACCTCAGAACAAGGAAATCCGAGACTGTGAGTCTGGAGCCCAGGCCATTCCATGGTTGAGAAGCTCCCTGAGAATTCCAGTGTTTGACCAAGTGGATGAACCACTGCTTTGTACTGGAAGGACCAGCAGCAGCATCACCTGGGATGGCATGAGATGTGCCTACTCCCTACTCCCATACCTGCCTCCAGACCCACTGAGTCATCCCATGCTGCTCTCAGTGCTCAATCAAGGAGCTTTGATTTGATCTTGAGACATTCAGAGCTCCCATCTGCTGCCCACTTGTTCACAACAGCCCTCATTTGGTCCAGTGCCAAAGTTGGAGGCCAAGAACTCAATCCAGTTCCCCTACTTGGGTTGCAGGGACCCAACGAATTGAGCCTCATCTGCAGCTCACGGGATGTGCATCTGCAGCAAGCTGGAATTGGGAGCAGAGCTGGGACTTGAACCCAGGCACTTGAATATGGAATGCAGGGGTCCCAAGCCACAGGGTAACTCATCCCCCAAGAAGGAGCCCAGACTTCAGTGATTCTAATTTAGCTGATCTTAGATGGGATGGAATCTGAGCACTGGCAAGTTTCCAAAGGAGAAGGAAGACAACTCTCACATAACTGGGTTTAAGGACAACGGTGAGTTAGAATCCTTCCTCTGGCTCCATTTGTGTCTTTACTCCAATCCTCCTTCTTACGTAGATTCAAAGATATCCAACCCTTGCCTACAGGTCGCATCTCCCAGGCTGCAGCTGACCTAGTTTATACTGGAGAGCTGGGACTCACCATTGGGGGAATCCTCCACTCTCCTGTCATACAAGAATAAATAGCACTGCGCGTTGCATAGTGTCATGAGGCTGGTGAAGACCACGAGGCTACGTAGCAGAGTGTCCTGGAACAGAAAGAGGGGTGAGGATGGAGAGTGGGTGAACCCAGAAGCACAGGGGTGGAGCTTTCACTCTCAGCTTACCTCGCACGCAAACGAGACCAGCACAAACCAGGAGTGTAAGCTATGGAAAGTGACACAGGTCAATGGCACCTGGAGTAATAATGCCCGGTGGCTATTTATCACAGGATTGGGGAAGCTTTTATGAAGAGGGCCTTTTCCTTCTTCTTTTAGCTTTGCAAGAATGATGGAGAAATGGAATTTCTGGCTTTCTAGGATCCATTGGGTCAGCTGGGGGACCACAGGAAAGACAGATGCAGCCCAGGCTGTGAGCAAGAAATCAGATGGAGTTTTTGTTTGTTTTGTTTTATTTTGTTTTTGTTTTTCTAGGTGGCAAAGGTATCTTTGGTGGTTATACACAAGTCGATCTAGGAGAAGGATCAAGCTATTCTTGTCATCCTTTTGAGATGAGCCACACAAACAAATAAACATTAAAGTGATAATTTCCAACAATCTCATAAAAAGGAAGATGGAGTGGGAGTACTTATTTTTTTTTTTTAAATTTGGGAGTTGGCACGGTGGCTCAACTGGCTAATCCTCTATCTGCAAGTGCTGGGATCCCACCCCACACAGGCAATCATTCTTGTCCCAGCTGCTCCACTTCCCGACCAGCTCCCTGCTGTGCCCTGGGAAAGCTGTCAAGGACAGCCCAAAGCCTTGAGACCCTGCACCCATGTGGGAGACTGGGAAGGAGCTCCTGGCTCCTGGCTTCAGATTGGCTCAGCTCTGACTGTTGCAGTCAATTATGGAGTGAACTAGTAGATGGAAGATCTTTCTGTCTCTGTAAATCTGACTTTCCAATGAAAATAATTTTTTGAAAGATTTATTTATTTACTATTTTTTTTAGAAAGTCAGATTTACAGAGACAGAAAGATCTTCCATCCACTGGTTCACTTCCCAATTGGTCACAATGGCTGGCACTGAGCTGTAGCCAGGAACCAGGAGCTTCTTCCAGGTCTCCCATGCAGGTGCAGGGTCCCAAGGCTTTGAGCTGTCCTCGACTGTTATCCCAGGCCACAAAGAAGAAGGAATCTGGATGGGAAGCAGAGCAACTCGGACATGAACCAGTGTCCATACAGGATTATGGCATATGCAAGGTAAGGATTTAGCTACTACACTACTGTGCCATGCCCTGAAAGTATTTTTAAAAATATTTATTGGAAAAGCAGAATGACAGGGAGAGACAGAAGGTGAAACAAAGATCCTCCATCTGTTGGGTCACTCCTCCAGTGGCCACAACATCTGGGGCTGGGACTCCATCCAGGTCTCCCTTGTAGGTGACAGAAGCCCAAGTACTTGAGCCATCTGCTGTTGCCTTCCTAAAGCATTACCAGGGAGTTGGGGTAGGAACAAATCAACCAGGACTCAAACCAGCACTCCATATTCGGTGCTGGCAGAGTAATCCACAGCTTAATCCTGTCCCGTATTGTTTTCTCCTGGCACTGGAATTATGTACTTTAACAGTTTTATATGTAATTATAACACACACACACACAAAATTTAAGTGCTTTTCTCCAGTTAAAAAGTAAGGAATGCAAAAAGAAGGTACTGACATGCGAAAAGAAGATTTACAAAAATGTGTACAGTCTGCCCACCAGAACCCCAAACCAACATCTTCACACATGCAAAAAAATACAGATGGGATATGTTAGACATTTATGCAGCAATAACATAGATTATGCCAAGCAATAAAAGGTACGCTTACCAAGATACCACAAACTTGTGTGGATTCGAAGCCACAGGATTTTTTTTTTTTCTTTTTTGCCTCTGAAAAAGCCTTAAAACCTGTGGCACTTACAGTTTGTTCGACTTTCTATTGAAAGATAAGCTATATACAACAGCGATTGGAAAGAATCAGGAAGTCAGTGCTATGGTGTAGCGGGAAATGCCACCGCCCTTGACGCTGGAATCCCATATGGGCAGTGGTTTGAATCCCAGCTGTTCCACTTCTGATCCAGCTCCGTGCAAATGGCCTTGGGAAAGCAGAATATGATGGCCCGAAGTTCGAATGTTTATCTTAAGACTGTAAAGTCTTCACAGAAAATGTAGGCAAATATTTATCTTACTCTCAGCATTAAAAAAAGAGGAAAAGCAGGTTTGAGCATGGAAAAGTTGCCAAAGCATCAAGAGAAATAAAAAATATATATATGGAGAACAGGATCATTTCAATTCTGTCATATATATATTCCCATGGAAAAAGGTATGCATCTCAGTATAGATGGTGTCATTTCATACCTGTGCCCATGGATGCAATGAACAAGCACGTGAAAAAGTTAGCTGACTGAGAACAAAACAAACGTCAGATGCAGATAAAAGAGAATCATAATGGGATGACGAGAATAGTGCATTAATTTAGAACACCCAGAGGGAAACAGGCACGTGTGGGAAGTGATGGCTACAAGAGTCGTGTTGGAACAAAAATTAAGGGTGAGATGCAACTTGAAAGCCTGCACCGACAGCCTTCAAAGCCTTCAGGACACCAGCAGCCTTCACTTTGCGTTTTCAAGATTTCATCTTAACAAGGCCATGCAGCAGTGGGAAAAGGAGACACGTATACACAATGGTTAAGAATGCAGGCCTGAGAAAAGCACCTGGCGAGCTGGAGAGGAGCGAGAGGAAGTCGAGGAAGTCGGTGGTGGCTGCAAACAGTTTGAGGGGTGTGGCTCCCCTAGGGAGCGGGGGATGTAGGGGCAGCAGTCAAACATGGTGTCTGATGGGACTACATGTTATCCAGGTGACAACGTCTCAGAAATGGGTCTGCTCCCCCATTCCACTTAGGTGGCCCGGAGATTGTCCTAGGTGGGTGCCAGATGACTTGAGCGACACCCATCAAAACTCCAGCTGCAATTCATTCCCCATGGAAAGGTATTAGCAGGCGGGACCTCTGATGAACAACTAGGTCCAGTTGGCATAAGCATTCATGAGTTCACAGACTACTACGTTATCTTAAGGGTGGGTCTAGAGGCTGGCTTCGAGGTGCAGCGGGTTAAGCTGCTCACTATTGACACACTGGCATCCCTTATAAGGGTGCTGGTTCAAGGCCCAGCCACTCTGCTTCTGACCCAAACCCTGCTAAACTCGCCTGGGTTCCTGACACCCACATGGGAAGCCCAGATAGAAGTTCTAGGCTTCTGGCTCCTGCCTGGCCCAGGCATGACTGTTGCAGTTATCTAGGGGGAGCAAAGCAGTGGATGGAAGATATCTTTCGGTCTCTCTCCCCTTTTCTCTGTCACTCTGTCTTTTCAAATAAATAGGAGTTGATGTTGTAGTGCAGAGGGTCAAGCCTCCACTTGAAATGCCAGCATTACACGTGGGCACCAGTTCGAGTACCAGTTGCTCCACTTTCCATCCAGTTCTTTGCTAATATGCCCGAGAAAGCAGAAAGATGGCTCAACTGGTTAGGCCCCTGTTCCCCATGAGGGAGAGCTGGATGGAATTCCAGGCTTCTAGCTTCAGACTGGCCCAGCAGCTTTGGGAATGGAGCAATGGATAGAAGATTCTTTCTCTCTCTTTCTCTCTCTCCAACTCTGCCTTTCAAGTAGGTAAATAAATCATACACACAGCACACACTCCTGTTCTCACTGAAGACCAATTACATCAGAGTATGGTTTATAAACCTGCCCCCAGGGCATCCTGCTTAGAGCTCGGTGCCAAGCCTCTACTAGACAGAGAGCCACGCCTGGTATCCCAAGCAGCTTGTAGCCTTTCCCTCACTCCTACCCTGGCTCAGCTTCTCTATAAAACAGTGCAACGGCAGGTCTGAAATTGCACTGAATAGTATAAGACATTCTCACAGACCCTAAGAACCAGAGAGAGGCATGTGAAATCTTGTTGGACTCCAGAGTTATTAGGAAGAAAAGCAACTCACATCTTAGGCAACAGAAAGCACGAATTCACCAAGATTTCCCAGAGTTCTGAGACTCTCTTCACACCCCGCATCTTCAATGTCAAGTCACGTAGCAAGGGTCATAACCAGGTCTGGTCATCATTAAATGCATTTAGTGGTTGCTGGTGCAAATGCAATTAAATAGAACATTTCCCCCCTTCCCGGCCTCTCTGTATGGACCCAGTCACCTACCATTGTGGTGCGCAGTGTCTGTACAGACAGGTACACCCAGCAAAAGTCAGATCCAGCTTTTATATGGGGCAGGATAATCCTTTGTGCAACATGATTCAGCAAAGCAACACACCTCAAGTGTTTACAGAAGGCTATCAATGTTCTCAGATGGTTTATGACTGATTCATAAATCAAGGCTCCACCCCAAGTGTTTACCCTTCTCTCTACCCCAACCACATTTCCCCTTGACCTGAGAGAGCAGGTCAGAGCAGGAGAGAGCTCTTCTGCATGGAGCCTTCCCTCTGTCCGGTAGCCAGCAAAGCACATGACACGTTCCGACTTGATTTTACAACATAGAGATGGAGGTTAGGGATGCCAGACCATGAAGCTGGGTATTGTGAAGAAGCCCCAGGGACCAGCCCAGCAGGCCCACCAGGCCTGCAGCAGCCGCCCCAATGTACTAAGTCATCCGGCATGGCGTGGGAGACCTCTGCTGAATGCACAGGTTTCTCTGGCCAAGCCACATGACTCCACCTACTGGAATTTCCTAAAGCTCTTGCTGAATCTTTAGCTTACTTCTCTTTCTCCTTCCTGTTCTTCTTCTAAGATTCATTATTGAAAAGCAGAGAGAGCGAGCAAGAGAGCGAGCTTCTATCTGCTGGTTCACTCCCCATACAGCCATACAGTTACCCGATGGGGCTGGGTCCAAGTGAAGCCAAGGAGCTTAAAGCTTTATCTGAGTATCCCACCTGGATGGCAAGGCCCAAGCACTTTCCCAGGTGCATTAGCAGGGAGTGGGGTCACAGGTGGGGAAGCTGGAACTCAAACTGGTGCCCATATGGGATGTGGGCAGAGCCAGCTGCCTCCCTGTGCATGGTACATTGACAGATGATAGGAAATGGATGGATGGCTAGATAGATGAGAAAAGAAAGGAAAAGTTGATGCTCAACTTTAACTGTATCTCAATGTTCACTTTATAAATAGAACTAGCCTAATTTTTCCATGTGCATGTACGTATGATGTATACATGTATTTGGTTGCACCCACCCCAACCAATCCAGGTTCACTGTAGGAAAAAAAAAACATATGGAAAGAGATAAAACAAAACAGTAACAACAAAAAGCCACAGGTGATTGGACCATCCAAGAGAGCTGCTGTAACTATGTTGCAGAATTTCTCTCAAGTTTCCTGGGTGTATCTGCACGGAGGAGAGGCCAAGGTCATGTGTACCTTCTTCACACATGGCATCTCCCCTGCACTGCCGTGCTGTCTGCTCTCCTCACTCAGAAATGCCTCCTGGGGACGCAGGGTTGACCTCACGGCTGAGAGGAAGGTTAAGAAGACCACACCCCACTTCGGAGAGTCGGAACTGCAGTCCCAGCTCCTGCTCCTGACTCAGCTTCCTGCCAATGCAGACCCTGGGAGGCAGCAGCGATGGCTCAAGTGCCTAGATTCCCACCACTCATGTGGGAGACTTAGATTGAGCTCTTGGATCCTAACCAGTCCTGGCTGTTGTACACATCTGGGGAGAGAGTCAAGGGTCTCTCTCCTGCTCTCTCTTTACCCACTAAAAATCTAAACTTTGGGGGATGGCATGTTGGCGTTACTAGTCTTCCACCTTCAGCAATGGAATCCTATGTGGGCACTGGTTCATCCCCCAACTGCTCCACTTCTGATCCAGCTCCCTGCTTACAACCTGGGAAAGCAGTAGAGGATGGCTCAATGCCTTGGGCTCCTGCATTCAAGTGGAGACATGGAGGAAGCTCCTGGCTTTTGGATTTAATAAGCTCAGCTCTAGCCAGCTCTTAGCTGTCTCCATTTGGGGAGTAAATCAATGAATGAAAGACTTATTCTCTCTCTGCCTCTCCTTATCTCTTAGTAAAATCTGCCTTTCAAATAAAAATAAATAAATCTTAAGTGTTGCATATATACCCTTGAGTATCAGTAATTTGGAATATGATCACCAGGTTTTCAAAATTTTTAAATTTCATTATAAAACAGAGAGAAAAAGAATTTTTCATCTACTGATCCAAGTCAGTGAAATAAATCTTAGTTTTTTTTAAATCGCATGATTCTATGAGACCATGTTGAACACTAGGGTTGCTGATTTTTGACCCAGATTAAGAACTATGAAAATTTAAATCCTTTAGGTAAAAATTTCCCCACATTTAACACTCATTTCCTTAAGACAAATTCATAGAGGCAAAATTTCTGGGTAAAAGAAAACATAATTTGTCATCTATTATTCTGATAGCTGGAAAATAATTTTTGTTATAGTGACTTTCCTTTCATCATTGGCAAGTTTTAGGCTGTTCCTTTTTTTTTTTTCTGTTTTGAACTGTCTGCATTTATTTTCTCCTTGGTTAGTCAAAATTCGTCCTAAAGATACTAGCTCTTAACTGCCACACAGGTTAAAATGCTTTCATCATTTTTCATAGCCAGGACACTGACTTTAGACTTTTGGGTTAATTTTAAGCTTCTGATATTTATTTATTTGAAAGACAAAGTGTGTGTGTGAGAGAGAAGAAACAGAAACAGGGAGAGAAAGAGAGCTCCCCAAATGACTGCAGTAGGTAGGGGCTGGGCCAGAAACTCCATTCAGGTCTCCCACGTAGGTAGGGACCCAAGAACATAAGCATCTTTTGCTGCTTTTCCAGGTGCATTAGGGAACAGGGTCCGATGTGGAGCAGGTGGAGGGTGAGCAAGTGCTCTGACAAGGGTTGCTAAGGCTGCAAGAGGCAGCTTAACCCACTGTATCATAACACTGGTCTCTGGCTTGGGTGTTGGAGGAGTATCGAATTTTCCCCACTCATGTTTCTACTTTTATAATGATGTGTTTTTGACAGGTAGATTTCAAGCCATTGGTACTTATTACATGGTTCCTGGCTTTGTTTAGGTGAGATTAGCTAGCTTGTTGAGTGTCATATTTTAAGACATTTTACTATTAAGTAAGCAATGAATACACATGATAAAACTTAGAGAGACTCCTTTCTTCCTGCCTTTCAATGTCTTAGATCACCTTTCTTTTTTTTAAAAAAAAGATTTTATTTTTTATTGAAAGGCGGATATAAAGAGAAGAGAGACAGAGAGGAAGATCTTCCGTCCGATGTTTCACTCCCCAAGTGAGCGCAATAGCCGATGCTATGCTGATCCGAAGCCAGGAGCCTCTTCCTGGTCTCCCATGCGGGTGCAGGGTCCCCAGGCTTTGGGCTGTCCTCGACTGCTTTACTGGGCCACAAGCAGGGAGCTGGATGGGAAGCAGGACTGCCAGGATTAGAACCGGTGCCCATATGGGATCCCAGGCGTGCAAGGTGAGGACCTTAACCACTGCGCCACCGCGCCGGGGTCAGATCACCTTTCTTGACCCCTGCAGTTACTAACCACTCTGGTGTCTATCTTTCTATGGATATCTATACATGCAATGCAGCAACTGAGAAGTTAGTGGAAAATGCACTTTATGGAAAAATTTGTACATAAATTACAGATTTATTTTTTGCACCACACTAACTTGTATTTTAAATCTATTTCCCATAAACTTAGAAAAAAAAGTATTTGACATGGGGAAAACAAGTAGAGAGGAACAGGAAAAGACAGAGAGCTTCTGTGTCCTGGTTTCTTCCCCAAAAGGTTGGTAATATGGACACTGGGCCAGGTGTTAGCCAGAAAGTGGGAACTCCACTGGGGTCTCACACACGGGTGGCAGGGGCCCAGGCCCTGGAGCCAGCACCTCTAACTCTCAGGTTCTGAGTTAGCCAGAAGTGGGGCAGCAGCCGGATGCTCAGATGTGCCACACGGTGTCAGCTCCATTGGTGAAATGCCAGCTCTTCCACAAACCCTACTGAGGATCGTCTTCTACATGCAAACGCTTGTGCTCTTGGGAAGGTGCTCCCTAACACCTTGCCCGCGATTCTGCACTTGCTGTTGTCTCTTTGTGCTCCATCCCAGCTGCCCTAGGCCTCCCTGATGTTCCCAGGAAGTCCGTCACACCCAGGTCATTTTCACTGCATGACCAAACCTCGCCTGAAGCACCTGCCAGCCTCGCTGCCTTGCTCCCCTAAGTTATCACTTCAGTGCCATCTTCTCAGTGGACCTTCCCTGAACGACCTGTGCACCCTCTCATCTGTGCACCTGCCCTCAGTTCCCTGCTTCTTATCCTTCCTACTTCGGTTTGCCTCAAGACACTACGCCTTGTTACCCTAGAGGCATAGTTTCCTACTTATTTATTCATTGCCTGATTTTTAGGGCCTGTGCAGTGGCATAGCAAGTGAATCCTCCACCTGCAGTGCCGGCATCCCACATGGGCACCAGTGCATGTCTTGGCTGCTTCACTTCTGATCCGGCTGGTCTGGGAAAGCAGAAGATGGTCCAAGTCTTCGGGCCCAGAAGCAGCTCCTGGCTCAGGGCTTTGGATCAATTCAATCCCACAACAAGTTGTGTACGTGTGTGGTGACACTGTTGTAAACACAATTACTGCACTTTTGGTTGCATAAGAGTACACAACATACAATTATGCACATTACATAATAGTTGATAATAAAATAAACATCTGGGGGCCTGGTATAGTTAGCCTAGCAGCTGAAGTTCTTGCCTTGAACACGCTGGGATCCCATATGGGTGCCAGTTCTAATTCTGGCCACCCCGCTTCCCATCCAGTTCCCTGCTTGTGGCCTGGGGAAGCAGCGGAGGACGGCCCAAGATCTTGGGACCCTGCATCTGTGAGGGAAACCTGGCTCCTGGCTTCGGACTGGCTCAACTCTGGCCATTGTGGTCACTTTGGGGAGTGAATCAGCAGATGGAAGATCTTTCTTCTCTGTCTCTCCTCCTCTCTGTATATCTGACTTTCCAACAAAAAAAAAATCAAATAAATCTTTAGAAACAAATAAACATCAGGGTTCCTGGCTTTAGGCACTTACTCTGCTACACTGACATCATTATTCTACAGTACACTCCTTCCACTTCTGGACTGCCAATGCATCTCTAGGAATGGAATCCCATGGCTGTCCTTGCGGAATGCATGTGTGAACGAGTGCCAACAGGTGCTTCGTACAGCCCGACGCCCAACACGGGATCTGGGAGTGGAGCCACAGCTGAGCTGCTGCTGAAGGAAACAACGAATGTCATCCCCCCTTCTCTCACTAACACCCCAACACACCAGGAGGCCTGCAGTGAGATGTGAAGTAAAGTATGTGGTGGCTAACCCAAAGGTGTGGGCTCATGTACTTTATTCACCAGGTTTCTCGTCTTGTTCACTGTCTGGATAGTTCATGAGTCTCCATAGAGCTGCTAGCCTGCTGCCTTGTGGAAGATTCGCTTGTCCCCATTTGCAAACATGGATACAGGGGAAGTCCCACCTTCTAATCCTAGCAGCTGGGATTGGCAGCCCTCACAGCTTTTCCTCTGAGACACACACACACACACACACACACGGGTTCTCAGCTCCACAGAGAGGATGCACAGAGAACATTCTCAGATAAGTGCTCTGTGTGACTAGCACAACATTATATGTGCCTAAGCAAGCCCTGTGCTCTCCACCTCGCCCCATACCCTGCACATCTTACTCGCAAAAGATCTTCCCAGGTGACCTAATCACCTTCCACTAGGCCCTGCCTTTTAAAGACCCACCACCCCGCCACAGTGTTAGATTAGGGACCAACATGTAAAACTGGGGAGAGGGGGAGTACATAAATTGTATCCAGGCCAAAGCCGTCGGGGTACTGGTGTGGTTGGGTTTGACACAGCACCATCATCTGATGTAGGAACTGATTCAGGTCCCAGCTGCCCCACTTCCTTTCCAGCTCCCTGCACATGCACCTGAGAAAGCAGCAGAGGATGGTATGAAAAATGTGGGGGCCACCATCTAGTGTAAAGGTTAACCGTCAGGTTTGGGAGGCACAGGAGCCCTCCTAGGGAAAGAAAAGCTACAAAGCAGCAGCTGGAGTTGACACCTTTACATGGAGATGGAGCAGGAGTAACCACTGTGAAAACTTAGAGGTGTTACATGGCCTGGGGCTAGGGGAGTTGGTTAAGCGTAGAGGTGGATAGAAGGCATCTATAATTTCATCATGTTTGCTCATACAAACTTCCTTGACATCAAAATCCCATACCTGTTGGTAAAAATGTTATTTTCCTGCTACTATACAGAGTACATCTTGCACGCAATATTACCTGTTTTAGAGAAAGAAAAGGCGAGGGGTCAACATTGTGGTACATCAAATTAAGCTACCACCTGTGATGCTGGCATCCCACATGAATGTTGGTTCAAGTCACAGCTGTTCCACTTCCTATCCAGCTTCTTGCAAATGCTCTTGTGAAGGCTGTGGAAGATGGCTCAAGTCCTTGTGCCCCTGCCACCCACACCGGGGACCAGGATGGAGCTCCTGGCTCCAGAAAGATGGCCAGCTGCTCAACCAGCCCCTCCAAATGCTCATCTAGTCTTGGATTTTGAACTCTGAGAACCATGAGCCAAGCTAAATGTCTCTTTCCTTTCAGAAACTCCAACCAAAAAGAGAAAAAGAGAAGTGGGGGCTTGGGGGCAGGCAGCGCAAGAGCTGAGCAAATACATCTGGGATGAAGCACAGAGAAGCCCACAAAGCCAGCCTTTGTCCCTGAGAATAAGGTGAGCCAGGGAGTCACCTGGAGGCCCAGAGGCTCCTTTTGTCAAGGGGATTAAAGGCTATTTGGTCAAGGATGAGGTGCCTCCCAGCTTAGAGCAGCTGCACAAAGAACCAGAAATACCTGCTCCTGACTTAGTGAGAGTGGCCCCAGATTTCACCCTTTACAAAAACCAGTTATGTATTTGACAGGCAACAGAGAGGCAGGCAGGGATAGAGAGATGGGTATATAGAGATATCTCCCACCCACTGGTTCATCCCCTAAATGACTGCAGCAGTTGGGGTTGGGCCAGATGGAAACCAGGAGCTGGATTTAGGGGTCCCACACAGGTGACAGAGGCCATTCTTCACTGCTTCCACAGGAGGATTGGAAATGGAGCATCAGGAACTGGAACTGGGGCTCTGATCTAGGGTGCCAGTGTCACAAGTGACAGCTGAACACTCTACTCCACCCATGCCAGCCTCCGAATTCTCCCTTGTGGAGCCAACACCTGCTGTCTTTCTGATGTAATGCCAGGACAATCAGGCTTTTCTTATTTGCAGTGATATGCAACTGCTCAACCACCATAGCCAATAGGGAAGCTGCTGGCAGTGTGCATGGGGGAGGCTGCTGGACCAGGTGTTGTCCCTCCAGCTGTGGCTGAGATCTGGAGGGATAGGCAAACTGGGCACTCAGGTGACCCCTGGGGGACCAGCATCAGCAGTCACAGGTCCACTTGCACATCTGAGCCAACACACAGCGATGTCACCACCATGCTTCTTGCTCCTTCTGGTGCCCCACAAACTATACATTGGTAAATCACCCAGTCTGGGTCCTTCAGGTGCAGCTGCAGAGAGCAGAGTTAAGGCATAGTGTTATTGCAGATGGAAGAACTTATTAGGGGTTTCCAGGGGACAAGATGGAGGCAGAATTTGGCTCTAGGGTTGCTGGCTCTGTGTCTCTCTTGGGGTTGACAGTTCTTCCCTCCCACACACCTGCTAGGAAGGTCTGAACTTGAGAAAGGAACCAAATACAGTGAGGCTGCTGCCATCTGAACAGGGCCTCCAGAGTGGAGGAAGCTCCCACCCAACTCCTTGCTCTTCTCTGTCCCTCCCTCAGGACCACTGCCATCAACAAACTCCAGCAGTGAAGTGTGTGTGTGTGTGTAGTGACAGAGATAGAAACTGATCCACTTACAAAAGCTTGGGAGGTGAGGAGATTCCTGCTCTGAGCTCCCCAGATGGAGTCAGCTCCCTCAGAAGGCCCGCAGTACATGGGGCAGCAGCACCTGGTCTGACCCTCCTTATGCCATTCAAGCTGACCCAGCTCTGCTCTCATTTCAGGGCCAGGTGATCCCACCACACGGAATCTGCCCCAAGAGGCCAGATCCCAACCCTAATGGTTACCCAGTCCAGAGGACCGCAACCATGCACTTGACAAGCAATTCTTTCATTGCCCATCGAGGGACTTAACACAGAATCTGTCACCTGCACAGACAAGGGGCCTGTGGGAATGTGACCTGCAAATAAGTTTTCTCCCAATTCCCTTGACATATATGTGACTCCCAGTCTGTTTCCCTCTGTCCCTATGCTGACGGAGAAATGTGTCTGAGAACTCTTCTCTTTAGGAGAGAGCTGGTTGAGTGCAGAAGCAAATGCCAGCCGACCCTGAACCCAGGTGTGGAAAATGCAGGGCCTGGTGGACAGCCGTACTCAGGCCAATCATCTCAAGGCTCCTGTCTTACTAAAAAGTAGAAGATCCGGATTCTTTGGGACTCTTCCCATCATCAGGTAATAGTTGTCAAAAATGTCTTTAAAAAATAAGATTTGCTTTACTTATTTAAAATGCAGACTTACTGAGAGGGACACACACACACACACACACACACACACACACACACACACACACACATCCTGCACTTGCTGGGTTACTTCTGAGCCACAGTGAAGCCAGGAGCACAGAACTTGGGTCAGCCCCTGCTACCTTCGCAGGTGCGTAAGCAGGGGAGATGGAACAGAAGTGGAGCAGCCCGACTTGCACACATTGCAGGTTGCGGCTTGACCCGTCACATCACATTACCAAACTCATGGCTTCTGAGTTAAGTAAGATACATTTGTAGGTTAAATCTTGCTTGAGGGGTTGTGATTTTGTGAGCTTGCTCTTTTGCAGTCTCTAAGGCCCTGTTCCCTGGTTCTTTATAAATCCCCGAACAGCATCATGCTCTCATTATCCTGAAGGTCCATTCCCAGGGAAACCAGAGTGAGGGGTGGTAAAAGGGAGGCAGGCTGGGCAGGGCAGTGAATATTGAGTCAGCTCCAGCTCTGCCACCTGTAAGGCTGGCATCTCCCATGAAATGCTTCTACTGAGTGAGTGTCTATGAAACACTTGCGTGCAGTGTTGAGAAGGCAGGTGCGTGGGTGGGGCAGAGGTATATGAATAGTGCCAGCCTCTTGCCCACTCTTGCCCACTCTTGCCCACTGGATCCTATGGGCCCAAATCCATCCCGCACTGCATGTAACTCCTGGGTTGCATCTACCGACCTTGTGAGACAGCCCCTGAGGAAGCCAAGCTCTCTGTGAGCAAACTGCCCAGGCCTGGCTTTCTCTTAGTGGGCTTAGCGGATGAAGCTCCAGGTGGCAACAGCAAATGTCTCGAGCTTGATGACCAGAGAAATGGAGGCAAGGCATTGGGAGCCTGGTCCCATCTGGGCTGCAAGGCACCTGCCTGGGAACAAAGACTGGTGACCCTGACATTGATGTGTGAGAGCCAGCCAAGAGGCCCAGGTCCTGACTAGTCTGGCCCACCGGCTGCAGCCATTGGGTGAATGCACTAGTGGAGCGGATGGATGGTCTCCATCACCCTGCCTCATGAATAAACAATCTGAACATTTCTTTGTTTGCTTTTTTTTCTTAATTGAAGAGGTACTATGACATTGAGACAGTCAATCTGACATCCAAATGGGTGCGCAGCTGACACATTCCGGAAGGTCCCAGGTTCATGGGGAGGGAAAGTGTGAGATTTCGCCATGCTACTAACAATAGCGTGCAAGTTGAAACTTTGAAATGTACATATCTAGAATTTACCACTCAATAGTTTCAGGTCTCAGTTGACCAAGGGTAACTGGAGCCAAGGAAAGCCAAACTGGAGCAGGTTGGGGGAGACAGCTGTGTTTACCCTTGGCCTTGTCCACTCGTATGGGAGCACCACCAACAGCTTTGGCCTGGCTTGCTCACCACCCCCCAGCCCTTAATGGGCTCCCAGCACAGAGCGCAGAGCAGATGCTCCACAACACTTTAATAGTTTCTTTCTTTTTAAAGATTTATTTTCTTTTTTATGGCCAGAGCAGAGCTGATCTGCTCTGGAGCTCCTTTCAGATCTCCCACATGGGTGTAGGGTACTGAAGCTTTGGGCCATCCTCTACTGCTTTCCCAGGCCACAAGCAGGGAGCTGGAAGGAAAGTGGAGCAGCCAAGACACGAACCAGCACCCAGTGGATGAAAGATAAGGATTTTAATCACTAGGCTATTCTGTCAGACCTGCTCCAGAGTGCTTTTAAATGAATGAATGGACATGAGCTACCTTCGGAGATGAAGAGCCAGAGCAGAGTGGTAAGGCCCGTGTTCATTCCCCACTTTCTCTGCCCCTCAGATGCTCATCTCATGCACCTAACACTTTCAGTAATGCTCCTGTGAGCTACTGGGAAGCAGGATGGGGATAAATCATTTCTTTCTTTTATAGGTTTCCATATTTTTAATCATGCCAAAGAGCAATCCTTTGAACACTGGGATCGAGGGCCTGCGATTTAATTGCTGGCTTCTCCACAGCGCTCTCACTTGTGGGAGGAACTGGTGGCCACAGTGAGGGACTTGGGGTTAACCTCGTGGCTGCTAATGAAGGGTACACTCATTGTAAGGGGGAAGCCAGGCTCCTCATCACAGGATCAGCTTTTGAGAGGGCTCTATACCTTCTCCTTTCTCAGACTTCATGGTTAACACCTGCAGCAGGAGCTCAGCACACAGTGATTTGTGAATGCTGGGGAAGGAAGCACTGGGGGCAGGGTGGATAGCAAGGGGGGCTGGCAGAAGGGATTCTTGTAACTTTCCTGGACTCTAGTGTTACCTTCTGGGGTGGGGATGGTGCTGCATGCGTGGCTGGCTGTGGAGCTAGGACAGTTCAGAACATACAATGTATCTATGTCTCCCTGAGCAAGAACAACAGACAGGAAGGCAGAGGGACAGAGAGGTCAGTGATACAGAGACTGATCTTAAATGTACCCTCCACTAATGCCTGCTTGCCTGAAGCAGCAACTGGGGGTGCACTGTTCCCTCCCCACCTCCTGTTCAGTGCAGGGCTCCTGGCTAGCCTGGCCTTATTATTATTTTTTTTTAGAAAGATTTATTTTGATAGGAAAGGCAGATTTTACAGAGAGGAGAAACAGAACAATCTTATGCCTGCTGGTTCATTCCCCAAATGGCCACAATAACCAGAGCTGAGCTGATCTAAAGCCATGTGCCAAGAGCCAGGAGCCTCTTCTGGGTGCCCCACATGGGTACAGGGCCCAAGGCTTTGAGCCATCCTCCACTGATTTCCCAGACTATAAGCAGGGAGCTGGATGGGAAGGGGAGCAACTGGGACACAAATCGGTGTCCATATGGGATGTCAGCATTTGCAGGCAGAGGATTATCAGTTGAACTGTCATGCTGGCCCCTGATCTGGTCGGCTTGGTCCTGATGATGCTGCTGCCCTCAGCCTCTAGTCCGTGTGAAAGTTGAAGCTGTGCTTCCCACCCAGTCTCTTCCCCATGGCAAATTGCTCCCGGGGTTGGAGATGATCAGCTCTCGGTGGATCTCCTGTCACATGCTGGATGCTCTCCATGCAGCGACTCTCCACAGTGTCCTGTATCAGCAGGCCTGTGAGCAGCATGCCAAGCACAGGAGAGAGATCCTGGTGCCTTTGCAGGGGTTCCTTTCCAGGTGGCTGGCTTGGTGGTCCCCACTCAGTGAGCAGGTCCTTGTTGGGGCACTTGCCTTCCTGCATAGTTCTGGAATATTTTTCTGGAACATTCTCTTAACCACCCATGGCATTTACACCTGTTCCCTGCTTTCCCCTGCCCTTGACACAATCTAGTTCCCCACTTGGGAATGAATGTCCTAGAAAGAGGAGCCACTGGTGCCCGGGGCTGTGGCGTAGGGGGAAATGCCACTGCCTGTAATGCTGGAATCCATATGGGCACTGATTGAATCCCACCTGTTCCAATGCACTCAGGAAAGCAGTGGAGGATGGCTCAAGTGTTTGGGCCCCTGGAAGAATTCCTGGCTTCAGATCAGTCTAGCTCTGGTCAGAACAACCAGTGTTGTTGGAGTGTGAATCAGCACATGGAAGATTTCTGTCTCTCCCTCTGCCTTTCAAGTAAGTCAATAAACCTTAAAAATATTAGCAAAAGGAGGAGCCATCACACCCTCTGTGATGGCTGTAAATGCTTGGGATCCTGGGTGAACTTCCTGGCTCCTGGCTTCAGCGAGGCCCAGCCCTGGTTATCGTGGGCATCTGGGAAGTGCACCAGCAGATGGGAGGCCTCTGTCTCTTTTGTTTGAAAATGAGGAACAACAAACACCAGACTCTCTCTCATCTTTGGTTGGTTTCTCTCTTTCTCTCCCTCTTTCTTTCATTTGGATGAGGCTCTGTAAGCACAAAAGGAGATGATGGCCACTTACAACTTGTAAGTGAAAAAATCAAGTCCCAGGAGGGATCTCCCTACCCACCTGAGGAGCCCGTTGTCATGACTCAGCCTCCATAGCCACCTTGCGGGCTCTGGGCCCTGATGACCTCAGCACCCCAACATCATGGCGGGAGGAAACAACTTGGAGGCACCCCCATGTCTAAGTGCTTGCTGTGTTCCTGTCTGCTTCTCAGGCAGCTGTGGGCTGTCCTGGCTGGGCTGCTTTAGGACTGACCGTGGCATGGCTGCCAGTTTCACAGCAGCCCTGACTGCGCCCCAGGGGGCAGGAACAGGACTAAGGGTAGGCTGCTGATTCAGACATCACCCTGGTCAGGCTCACTTGCTCCTTGTCTGGGGTGATGGGTGATGGGTGATGGGTGAGGAAGGAAGCTCTCCACTTCAGCTTCCGGGACCCCTGGGGGGCTGTGTAAAAAGGAGAGTCTTCAACTGAGCAAATGGAGACTCTAAGATGGACTATGTCAGCCAGTGGATTCTGGAGAGATTTCATCGTGCTTGGAATGGTGAGATTGGCAGCAGTTCACAACTGTTGACCTATCAAAACCACTTGAGCAAGACCCTCAGAGCATGCCACACGTCAGGGAACTGGGATTGGTGGGTAGCTGGGTGGGGCTTCTCCCTTTATCTCCCCCTTTACCCCAGATACAGAAAAAAATGTGGAAATAATAGTCTTACCCACTTTCCTGTAGCCCTTGAACAAAAAAGGAGAGTCCTCACGTGGGACCTCGGGCAAATACTTATAGGCCCCACTGATTTACTGCTTAGTGTATTCTATAGGTGCTTGTTTTGTTTCTACACAATTATTTATTTTCAACCTTTTACTTCTGTAAAAAGTGCAGGTACAACCCCAAGAGGACAGTCTCACTTGTCCCACTCCCTTGCTCCCCCTCAATCCTCTCCCTTGCTCCCTCCTCTTCATTAGTTTTGCATAAACATGATTCTTACCTGCTCTGTATTCACTGGCTTAGTTGACCACTAATCATGATATTCAACAAATGAAATGTGGGAAGACCACTGATTCACTGCAATATAAACATGGGTTAACACAGATAAGCCCATACCCAAGTGACCACTTTGTTCCTATTTATATTTTTTCCATTTTATTTTTAATTTTATGACACAATTCCATAGGCTGTGGGATTTCCCTTACCTTCTCCCCAAAGTCTGATTTCCCCCATGTTATTACAATAGCATCGTCCTTCATAAGCAGTCACAAGTCCATCATTCTGCATTTAGGTGTATCCTGATGTTGTGGGTGCACACAACGACAGAAAGACCAGCATCCTGTCGTCAAGATATATTTAACAGTTTCAATGGGAGTCCATCTTTGATTTGGAAGTGGAGATGCATATCACATTATAATTCCTATACTTTTTTTTTTTATTCTATAGTAGCTGCCATATATCAGAAAAAAACATGCAATAAAAACATGCAATATTTGCTGGTTTTTTTTCTTTTTTGAGACTCTTGCTTCACTAAGCATATGGTTTCTGGTTGTACCCATTTTGTACAGTTGTTTATTTTTGTTTTATTGGAAAGACAGAGATAGAGAGGAAACAAATGACCAAGAGCAGAGATGTTTCCTCTGCTGGTTTACGCTGCAAATGCTACCAACAGTCAGGGCTGGGCCAGGCTGGAGCCAGAAGCCCGGAACTCAGGCCAAGTCTCCTGGCAGCAGAAGATGGCTCAAGTGCTTCGGCCTCAGCTGCCCCCATCTGGGAGGTCTAGATGGGGCTACTGGCTCCTGGCTTCTGCCTGGTTAGCCCAGCCTGTTAGAGACATTTGGGGAGTGAGACAATAGTTAGAACATCACTCTTTATCTCTCTGTATGTATGTTCTTGTCTCTCTAGCTCTGTCTCTCTCCACTGCTGTGCTTTTCAAGCAAACAAATAAATTCCTTAAAATGAAAACCCAGAAGGAACACCTGGAAGAGGCTCCAGACTCTGGACCAGCTCAGCTCTGACCACTGCAGTCACTTGGGGGGTCATCTAGTGGGGGGAAGATCCTTCTCTCTTGTCTCTCCTTCTCTGTAAATTTGCCTTTCCTATTAAAGTAAATAAATATTTTTTAAAAGTCACATATCTTTCCCTTTGACACAAAGGGTGTCTCTGCTGGATGTATCCAACTTGACTCACCCAACAACAGCCTGTGTATCTGGACAGCTTGGAGAAACTTTCAACACCCATTGCCTTTAACAAGGGAGAAGGATGTGAAAGCAAACAGCAGGTGCACCCATAAAGCAAGCAAGTGCACCGCGAGGCAGGGAGTGTGCACAAGGGGCTGGTAACAGTGCAGACGAGATCACACGCTCCTTCACAAGTACTGGCAGCCTGAGGCAAAACCTCAAGTTCAGAAAGAGAGCTCGGGAGACAGACTCAGCCGCACTTGGCCAGCAGTGAGGAGTTACACGTACGGAAGCCTCCAGCATTTCCTTTACATTTCCTTCGTTGTTCCAACTCCATAGGCAATGAGAGCCTGTTCTGCTGATGGTCCTGCTGAAGGTCCTTGGAATGTGTCTAACCAGTGAGGAATTCCCTGTCCAGTTTTCCTGTCTCCAACAGCAGACTTCCCACATTCTGTTCCTGGTCACATGTGTTAAATCCAAGGACCCAGGGTCCCTTTCCTTGTCCTGCCTGGAGGCATGTCTCCAGCCTCGCTGTGCTAAGTGATGCCATCACAGTCACTAGCGAGGACTCTGCCCACTGAAGATGGAAACTGAGTAACTGTCCACGGCGCTCTGGCACAAGTGACAATGACATTGGCAACTTTCTCCATTCAGACACCAGCTCTCTTGCCTCATTTGTGAGCTTTGGCTGGAGGGGAAAGTTAATGAGCTGGCTTTTCTTTTTCCCTCCCCATTAACATCACACCACTCAGTCAACACCTCTACCATCTTCCATGCTACCTGGAGCCTCCTTTCCTGTGCATGAAACCCACAGGCACATCCCAGCACATGGTCTATCCTCTATGTCTTCTCAAATCATCTCAGCTTTGTCCCTCCTCGCCCCCTCTATTGCAATACCTATCCTACCTCCACCCTCCACAAAAAAAGATCATGAAGGATTTTCTCTTATCGTGTCTGTCTTAAATTCAAAAGGAAGAAGGATGAAGGTAAATATTGAGCTTGCCTGATAGCCCAACCTTGGCTCAGTGCATATTTAATCTGTCCTGTGCTTCTTGGAAAAGTAATTAAGATAGATAAATAATGATGACATTTAAAGCTGGTCAACCTCAAGTTCTGGGTTTTTCTCCTGCTAAATTGCCTGTCCCACAATGAAAACACATTGGCACATGTTAGCCAGGGAGGTGGGGAACCCTGGGCTTGTCTGGATCCTGGGCTTAGTGGTGGGTATGTTCTGCAGCTCTCAGGAGGAGGGGACTCCATATTTAGTCTTTTATTTCCAACCAGGCTTTCCTCGCTTGTGGCAGGAATGGCAAGAGAAGATGATAAATAGCACAGCCATCATCCACCCAGACTAGCCATCCATCCCACAGCAAGGACAAAGGAGAGCCACTGGGGAGAGTTCTGATGTGGGTTTTTGAGAGGGGGCGTGAGCCTTGCCAATCATCAGGGTGGGCCCTCCAGAAAAGGGGACAGGCAACAGAATCCTTGGAGAAGTAGAGGTATCTTTGAGCAGGGGTAGGGAAATGGTGCTCACTTCCTGCCATGCCCAGAAAATCAAGGAAGTGGCAAAGTTCCCATACCTCAGCGTATGGTGACAGCAGCGGGGGGGGGGGGGGGGAGGGTGGTGTGGGGGGATGCCACCACTGACCGCTGAGCTCCCAGGGGTGTCTGAGGACATCCAGCGGTGCCCCATGTGTCCAAGATGGCTTTGTCTAGGAGTTTTGCAGTGAGAACAGCACAGTGTGAGGAGGGTACTCACAGGAAAGTAGATATATTCATGCCCTCTGAGATTGACTGGCCATCTTGCCACCTGCCCAGGGGTCAGGAGCTGGATCAGAAGCAGAATAATCGGAGTGGTATCCCATGCTGCAGCTCCTCGCCTCCCCCCACCCCCAACAACACTATCCTCCAAATGTCTTAACACAGAAGAACAAGTCATTTTGCAATGGATGCCTAGTTCCTCAACTTGTAGGTGGTGGTCATGGTTACACCTTATTCTTCACCAATGATGGCAGCAGAAACAGGTCCCCAACCACAATGCCCAGGAAGGGCACTTTTCTTTTGTGTTGCTCCTGATGTTTCAAAGTGCCTACTTTAACAGATTCACAGGGAGAAACAGCAGGAACCAAGAGGTTTTTCTGTCTCCCATGTGGGTGTACAGGGGCCACCCTGGACTTGGGCTAACCTCCATTGATTTCCCAGTCCATAAGCAGGGAGCTGCATTGGAATTGGAGCAGCTGGGACTTGAACTGTTGCCCATAGGAGATAAAGGCACCACTGGCAGAGGGGTAGGTTGATATGCATAGCACTGGTGTCTGTCTTTATTATTGAAAAACGTATATTTGCTTAATTTAGACACCAACAGAGACAGGGATTTGATGACCAAGCTCTTCTCCCACCTCCTCAAAACTATCCAGGCCATGGAGGATCTGGAGCTGTGAGACTAAGGCCTGTGTGTGACACAGCAAGGCCAGCTGCTACCTGGGCCAGCTGCAATCCACATGAGACAGCCAGCATGAGTCCTGTTTTCTGCACTTCCAATCCAGCTCCTTAGTAATGAACGTGGGGAAGAAGGAGAAGCTGACCCAAGGACTTGACTCCCTGTCCCTACATAGGAGGCCCAGAAGGAGTTCTGATATCCTGACTTTTGGCTTGACCCAGCTCCAGCTATTGTGGCCATGTGGGAAGTAAACCACTGAATAGAGGATCACACATCTGTGTGTCTCTTTCTCTGTGTCACTTGGCCTTTTAAGCAGATGAAAATCAGTGACCAAGTGATGAAAACAGAGCCGCTGAGGAGCTGTTCTACATCAAAGGTCCCTGGCCCCTGCCTCTGACCATGGATTTCTGCATTGACTGAGAGGCAGCAATGATGGCTCAAGATGGGCGCCTGCCACCTGCATGGGGACCTGAACTTTGCTCCCAGCTGCTGGCTTCAGCTGGGGCATTGGAGGAGTCAACCTATGGTTAAGAGTCGCATCTCTGTCCCATTTTCTGCCTTTTGGTCTCGCAAATACATATTTTTTAAAAATAATAAAGATGGGGGCTGACACTGTGGCACAGCCAGTTGGGCCTCGGCCTATGGCACCAGCAATTTATACGGGTGCTAGTTTGAGTCCAGGCTGCCTCGCTTCTGATCCAGCTCCCTGTTTAATGACGCATGAAAGAAGGACAGTGGGTTGACCCAAGTCCTTGTGACAATGCGCCCAACTGGGGAACCCAGAAGCAGCTTTTGGCTCTTGTCTTTGGACTGCCCATTGTGGCCATTTGGAGAGTAAACCAATGGATGGAAAATCTTTTTCCCTGCCACTCCTTCTCTCTCTGCAACTGTCTCTCACATAAAAATAAATAGAAGTTTAAATAATAATAATAGTAACAGTTAAGGAAAGCTTCTGAACAAATGCAGTTTGATTCTGAACTTGAGCCTAGAATCTCAGGATGATGGGGGAAAGCTGAATGAAGATACAAGACTCCTGCTATCAAGGATGAGTTTTCTGATTCTGAGAAATGGACTGAAGTTACACTAAGTGAATCCTTGTTCTCAGGAATTCTATGCCAAAGTATTCACGGATAAAGGAACATGATGAGTCAGATTATTAATTAAAAGATGTTGTGTGTGTGTAGACAGGAACCAAGACTGAGTGAGAAGGGAGGAAGAGAATACGAATGGGTGTACAACTCACACAGGGCAGATATTGGTGAGTGCTGCATGAAGGAAATACAGGAGATGTTCCAGAAGTTTTAAGTGCAACATCAAATTAAAATCCAAAGGTCTTAAGGAGCCCTCTTACTAGCCACAGCCATGTGAAGAGATGACCAACGCGTGAGGCTTTGGAAATCCAGGTCATAGGAAAGACCTGTTCACACCTGCAAGAAGGCCACCCTGCAAACTCAGACAGCACCTATCGATGCGGCTGTGCAAAAACTGGACTTGAGTGGCCATTTCTTAAAATGGTCAAGCACGATGTTACCATCTATAGCAGCAGTTCCACTCCTAAATGTATACCCCAGGGAACCAAACCCAGGTCTCAAACACCTACCTATCAACTACCACAGTACCAGTATAGTGACACTGTTTATAATAAGCCAAAGGTAGAAGCTGGCCAGTTATCTGTGAACAGACTGGGAAAATGTAGCACGTTCATATGCTATGCTAGCCAGCCATGATAACATGTATTGAGGCATGCTATGACCTGAACACACTGTGGGGACAACACATTGTGATTCCATCGGAAGGCAATGTCCAGAACAGCAAAGGGTTTAAAGCCAGGAAGAAGGACAGTGGATCCTAGGGCTTGGAAGTGAAGCCAACTGCCAGATCATTAGTCATGGATGGAGCTGCTGAGAACATCCTAAAATGTGTCACAGTAGTAGTGGGACAACTGTGGGTATATAAAAAGTCAATGCATTGCACACTTTAGGTCAGCGAACTGTCTGGTGTGTGAATTCTATCTTCACAAAGCAGTTACTCAGGGTCAGTGTCCTGGTATAGCAGGCTAAGCCTTCATCTATGGTTCTGGCATCCCAAATGGGCACTGGTTCGAGTCCTGGCTGCTTCACTTCTGATTCAGGTCTCTGTTAATCTTCCTGGGAAAGAAGTAGAGAATGGCTCAAGTCCTTGAGTCCCTGCACCCATGTGGGAAGCCTTAGTGAAGCTCCTGGCTCTTGGCTTTGGCTGGTCCAGTTCTGGCCATGGTAGCTATTCAGGGGAGTGAAACAGCAGGTAGAAGACCTCTCTCTCCCCTACCTCTCTCTGTAACTCTTCCTTTCAAATAAAAATAAACAAATCTTTTTTTCAAAGCATTTCCTCAAAAAGCACTCTTTTGTTCTCTAAAGTATTTCCAGTCATTACAACAAATAGTAACTCCTGAGCTTGATGCTGGATTCAAAAGCAAGCAGATGGGATTATTGAGTCTTTGCTCTTGTGATGGAGGGAGCATGGACTAGGAGGTCAGGGGAGTCCCTCTTAGGAGAGGTGGACACACAGCCCTCTGGAGGAGCGAAGAGCTGAGACAAGAGCAGCGCTGAGCTGGGGACTAGCAGCCTTGATGACCGGAGTGACAGCTGCTGCCCTCTGAGGGCCTCGCACAACAGCTCCTCTTCATCCTCACAGCATCTATGTGAGGGACCCACCTGTTCCAATGGGAGGCAGAGGCCAAGCAGGGTTCCCCAACTCTCTGTTCCCCCTCCAAAGCCCCACAGGCTAACGGAGGTAGTTGGGAACAGAATTGTTTTGGAGATTTCTTGCCAATTCCCTTCTCCTGGAGGCCCTCCTCCCAGCCAGGTGAGGGACAAGAGCGGAGCTGACAGTCCAAGTGAGAAGAAGCCCTTCCTTGCTTTACCATTCTTATGCCCAGGCATGGCACTAGTGACATGGTCTGTATGGTCTTCCTCTACAAGTCAGGAAGGAGAGAGAACCATGCTAACCCCTCTGATGTTAGAATCCAAACTCAGAGGAGGGTTCTGATGTGTGGTGTGTTCAGTCAGTGAGTAGTGGGAATTAAAACGTGGCCCTTCAGGATGTGAGGAGGAATGGCGGAGACAGATTAGCAGAGACCTGAATCAGAAGTGAAGCAGCCAGGACTCGAACCAGTGCTCATTTGGGATGCCAGAATTGTAGATGAAGGCTTAGCCTGCTATACCAGGACACTGACCCAGGACACTGCAGATTAGGGGCAAGAGTGGTCAGATTCTTAGCCTTCAGACTTCAGCATGTGAAGGCTGTCTGGGAAGACATGGGTGGCCAGGATGCATGCCCAGAGAAGAAGGGATGTTTCTCTTTCCCTTCTGCCAGTTAACCCGGGTGAAGTGCTTCATCCCCAGAGGAGACTGTCCATGGGGCAGGAAGCAGAATCAGCCTGCCAAGCTCCCCTCACTCCCATTCCCAAGGAGAAGTGGAAGGTTCTCCTGAAAATGTCGAAAGAGTGAAGGGAGAAGATCGCTTAAGGGAAGACAAAGAGCAGCTCAAAAGGAGGAGGATTGAGAGTCCGCAGCGGATGGGAGAGAAATCTGGGGCTCTCAGAGCAAAGGGGAGCCTGGGCCTCTGTTTCTAGTGGTGCTACTTGTGGGTGGAAGCAACAGATGAACAGTATGCCCAGGAAATGAGACCAGAGGCCACCCAGCTGGGCTCCCAATGAATGATCAATTCCTGTCTTCACCTGCGCTCCAGGCCAGCAAGGGCACTGCAACAGGCTGAGCACACAGAGAAGTAACTGCCCAACATGCTCCCTTGCCTCCCTCCATTTCTGCTGCCGCCGCCACATCGTCAATCACTAGGGAAACACCATGATGGGACAGCAGGTGCACCCCCTTGGGGTAGTTGGCAGGGACACAATGTGCAAAGGAGAGTTCCTTTGGATAGCAGTCTGGCAGCTTCTCAAAAAATAAATAATCGAGAGTCACTGTGCAACCCGACCAACTGGAGAAAAAGACTGAGATCTTTTTAAGATTGTTCCTGGTGGGCCTGGTGTGATAACTTTGTAGCTAAATCCTGACCCTGCATGTGCCAGGATTCCATGTGGGCACCGGTTCATGTCCTGGCTCCTCAACTTCCCATCCAATTCTCTGCCTGTGGCCTGGGAGAACAGTAAAGGATGGCCCAAGGCCTTGGTACCCTGCACCAGCGTGGGAGACCTGGAGGAAGCTTCTGGCTCTTGGGTTCAGATTGTCTAACCTCTGGCTGTTGTGCCCAATTAGAGAGTGAACCAGCAGACAGAGGATCTTTCTCTGTTTCTCCTTCTCTCTGTAGATCTGATTTTCCAATAAGAATAAATAAATCTTAAAAATAAAAAAAAGAATATTCCTGGAATTGGCACAATGGCTCAACTGACTAATCCTCTCTCTGAAAGTGCCACCATTTCTTGGGCACCAGTTCATGTCCCAGCTGCTCTACTTTGCATCCAAATCCCTGCCTGTGGCCTGAGAAAGCAGTCAAAGATGGCCCAAAAAACCTTGATACACCGCACCCATGTGAAGAAGCTCCAGACTCCTGACTTCAGATCAGCTCAGTGTTGGCCACTGCAGCCATTACAGGAGTGAACTAATGGATGGGACATCTTTCTCTCCTTTCTATAAATCTGCTTTTCCAGTAAAACAAATATTTTAAAAAAAAAAAGAGAGAGAAGGAGTGTTTCTAGCACCATTGTTCATAACAGCCAAAAAGCGGAAACAACCCCAACATTCATCAATAATTTCTTTTTTTTTTTTTAATTTTTATAAGATTTTATTTTGACATTTTTTACACAGTTAATTAGGGTAAGAAGGTTCAAGGGCTACATGAAAGTGGATAATACTAGTATGTTTTCCATATTGTTACCTTCATGTTTAAAAGGGGTTATTTAAGGGAGAAGGCCCACCCAATTTCCCACCCTCCCCAGGTCCCAGATGTAGGGCATGCTCTGAGGTTCTTGCTCAAGTGGTTTTGATATTGCCACAGTCATGAATCGCTGTCAATCTTGCCACTCCAAGCACTATGAGATCTTTGAAAAATCAACTGATTGACATAGTCCATCATAGCTGAGATGGTTGGTTGACCTGTTCTGTCTTCTCTCTTTTCTTCGTTAGGGTTCTGAGTCCAGCATTTAGATTAGGAAGATCTCCAAAGAAACTTCTTGTATGTGCTAACAAGTACAGGGCCTGGCACCGTCCATCGCTCCAATCAGCTGGTGGTTGCAGTTGCTGGGTTGGTTCTGTTTTCACTCCCGACTTCCACTGGAACCAATGGGTGTTGCAGTCCAGCCTGGTTCTGCCCAGCACATACTTGGCCCTCACATAAACCAGCGGGAGCTGCAGCCTAGGTTGGAGCGACCCACAATAACCCCCACCAGGCCCACTCCCTACCCTGGTTTGCCAGTAAGTGTAGCAGTAATCCAGTCTGTCCCACACCCCATTCCACCCCAGCCGCTATCTTAGTTATCTTAGTTTTATGTCCTGTGAAAGTGGTAACCCAAGAGGGATGAGCCCACTATTTCCCTCCCAGGCCTCTCCCACTCCCAGATTCCAGTTGATGCTGCGTCTAAGCCCAAACAACCCTTGCCCACTTTAATTTTGCTTGCACCAGTAGGAATAATCCGCCAAGCCCGGCTTTTCCCTGATCTGGTCCGCATGAGGCGCACAGGTGTGGTAGCTCTGCCTAGTCTGGTCTGCCCCCATCCCAGCCCATGCTCTCCTGCGGAAGTAGCTGTCCTGCAAAGGAACCCTCCCTTATTCCCCTGCCGGCTCTGCCCACTTCCTTTCTTGTTCTCAGGCTGGTAGGGCGCTGCGGTCCCTTCCGGTACAGGCAACCTCACCTCGGCATTCCATAATGTGCACTAGTCTTTGTTGCGACCAACCCTAGGTCGACCCACACTGGTGCCTGGATTTGCCAGTGGATAATGTGGACAGATTCAGCCTGGTCTTGCCCCCACATCAGCCAATTGTATGCCAGTGGGTAGCTTTCCATGGCCTTTTCTGGGCTGTTTCCTATCATGTTTCTTGCGTTTACCTGCCAGGTCTGTGTCCTGCCAGAGGAGTTGCCCAGGCTCCTCCATCAGAACCTCTCCCAATGCCAGGTTTCACGCTTACCAGTGGGTCCATGAGCCAACCCTACTCAGTCCACCTCCTGTAATAACAGGAACTGTGGCTTTTCCTGTCTGGCCTTCCACCCAATCTGGTTCTTGCTGTTGGATGTTCCAGCCCAGCCATGGTTTGTCTATACCCACAAATGGCTCACACATGTCTCAGTAGGGGTTTGAGACCCTGCCTGGTCCATCCCACATCTGCCCTGGTCCTCCAGAACACCAGGGGGAGTCGGGGTCCGGCCCGGTTTGGTGCATCCAATCCCAGTCCACACTTGTGCCAAGGGAGACTACAACTGTTTCCAGATCAGAACGCAGCTCCCCTTCCAGGCCATGTGCCTCTTGGTGGGAACCTCAGCCCAGCTAGGGTTGTCCCCTTTGCTCCCCAACCGGGTCTGTTCCCAGCCATAGATCACTTGCCTGCCAATGGATGCTCTGACTCAGCTTGGCACAGCTCCTCACCTGTCCCGACCTCTGCCTTAGACCCTGTGGCTTAGCGTCCCTGGCTCCCACAGACCAGCAGGTACAAGAACCTAGCTCGGCAAGACCTCTGTGCCCTCCTGGTTTCTAGTTTTACTTGTGGGCTAAGGTTTGTTCAGTCGTGCCTAATCTACTCTGTTCCATTACCAGTTGACACATTGGCCAACTGTTGGAGCTACTTTTGCAGGACAGGCCCCAAGCCCTAGCTTCTGCATGACTGGTATTTGGTACTCAGAATTATTAGTGATTTAAAGTTTTGCTAAGGAAGAGTTACTGCCTGTTTCAGGTCCAAGAAGCACAATGGGTTCAAACTGGAGGGAATTAAGCAGCAACTCAAAGAACCAAATCCCCAGAGCTCCCCGGCCGGGCGGCCAGCTCAGCACATGGCGGCTGTCCGGGATCCAGGCATGAGACGCCCCGTCCTGAGACCCACCAGCTGCCAGGGGGCTGCTGGAGGTTTAAATAACCCAGGCCCAAGGTCGCGCCCCTCCCAAATCCCATTCACCGCCCCATGAGGGCGGCGGGTGGGTGCCGGGCCTGCCCAGTCCCAGAGGCCTTCCCCTCGGTCTACTCACCCCGAAGGAAGTGGCCCCCGGAACCAGCAGGCCCGGGGACAGCTCAGCACATGGCGGCTGTCCGGGATCCAGGCATGAGACGCCCCGTCCTGAGACCCACCAGCTGCCAGGGGGCTGCTGGAGGTTTAAATAACCCAGGCCCAAGGTCGCGCCCCTCCCAAATCCCATTCACCGCCCCATGAGGGCGGCGGGTGGGTGCCGGGCCTGCCCAGTCCCAGAGGCCTCCCCCTCGGTCTACTCACCCCGAAGGAAGTGGCCCCCGGAACCAGCAGGCCCGGGGACAGCTCAGCACATGGCGGCTGTCCGGGATCCAGGCATGAGACGCCCCGTCCTGAGACCCACCCCATCAATAATTTCATGGTTAAACAAGATGTGACAAATCCACACAGTGCAATATTATTTAGCAAAGAACAGAACAAAAAAATATGGAAATTATAGTCTTACCCACTTTCCTATAGCCCTTGAACCTTTTACCCTAATTAACTATGTAAAGATTGTCAAAAATATAATAAAAAGAAAAAAAACAATCAAAATTATACTACCAGGAGCTAGTGTTAGGGTTAGTGGTTAAGATGCTGGTTAAGACACCTGTGTCTGCGGCCAGTACTGTGGTATAACCAGTAAAGCCACGCCTGTATCCCATATTGGACACTGGTTAGAGTCCTAGCAACTCCACTTCCAACCCAGCCACCTGCTAAATTGCCTGGGAAAGCAGCAGAGAATGGTCCACGTGTTTGAGCCCCTACATTCATTTGGAAGACCCAAAAGAAGCTCCTGGTCTCAGACCAGCCCAGCTCCAGCTGTTGTGACCATTTGGGGAATTAAACAGCTGATAGAGGATCTCTCTCTCTCTCTCTCTGTTTCTCTCTCTTATTCTGTGTTTCAAATAAATAATGAAATCTTGGGCCTAGCATGGTAGCCTAGCAGCTAAATTCCTCACAGTGCAGGTGCCAGGATAAGAGCACCACTTCCAATCCTGGCAACTCCACTTCCCATCCAGCTCCCTGCTTGTGGCCTGGGAAAGCAGTCGAGTACAGCCCAAAGCCTTGGGACCCTATACCTGCATGGGTGACCTGGAAGCAGCTCCTGGCTCCTGGCTTAGGATCAGCACAGCTCCGGCCATTGCAGCCACCTGGGGAATGAATCATCAGATGGAAGATCTTCCTCTCTATCTCTCCTCCTCTCTGAATATCTGGCCTTCCAATAAAAATAAAATGAATCTTGAAGAAAAATGAAAAAAAAATTTTTTAAAGGCACCATGCCCTTTATCAGGGTGGCTGGGTTAATACTTGATCTCAGTTCTTTTATTTTTTTAAAGATTTATTTTTATTATTTTTTCATTGGAAAGGCGGATATACAGAGAGGAGAGACAGAGAGGAAGATCTTCCATCCGATGATTCACTCCCCAAGTGAGCGCAACGGGCCGATACTATGCCGATCCGAAGCCAGGAGCCTCTTCCAGGTCTCCCACGCGGGTGCAGGGTCCCAAAGCTTTGGGCCGTCCTCGACTGCTTTCCCAGGCCACAGGCAGGGAGCTGGAAGGGAAGCGGGGCTGCCGGGATTAGAACCGGCGCCCATATGGGATCCTGGGCGTGTAAGGCGAGGACTTAACCACTTGCGCCACCGCGCCGGGCCCGATCTCAGTTCTTTTAAATCAAAGATTTATTTATTTGAAAGGCAGTTACAGAGAGGGAGGGAGACACACAGAGACCCAGCTCCAGCTTTTGACTCCGGTTCCTTCCCACTAATGTGGACCTCGGGAGGCAGCTGTGACTAGAGAGCAGTGGCAGCAGCAACAAGAATCTTTCATCAAGCAGGACCAGAGGATAGGGAGCATGTACAATGAATTGTTCAAAGATGCTACAAAAAACACTTTATCACACTCCTTTTTTTCACAAGTATGTCTATTGCCAAACTTTTTGAAAATACATGCATGCTTTTTATGTGAAGTGCTTGAAGTATCCTTATATATTTTATACTTTCAAAATTGCAAACAAAACTTGGGAGGCAAAAAGAGTACTGGTATCCATTTGGTCAGTTGGATTTCCTATTAGTCTGTCAGATGGAGGACACTTAGCAAAAACCCAGACAGGAAGAGTTAGGTCCCGGATCGCTGGAGAGCATGTTTTAAAACGTGGATGCTGATGCACGGCAGGTTAAGTAAGCCTCCAGCTTTGGTGCCAGCATCCCATGCGGATGCTGGTTTGAGTTCAGGTTGCTCCACTTCTGATCCTGCTTCCCACTAACGCACCTGGGAAAGCAGCAGAGCATGGCCCACGTCCTCAGGTCCTCTTCTGCCATGTAGCGGACCTCGTGGAAGCTCCTGGTTCCTGGCTTTGGTCAGCCCAGCTCCAGCCATTGTGACCATTTGGGGAGTGAACCAATGGATGGAAAATTTCTTCTCTCTTTCTCTCTATTGCTCTCATGCTGCCTTCCAAATAAAAACTTAAGAATAAATCTTTAGGAAAAAAAAACTGTCAATGCTGAAGTGGAGCTGATATAAGCTGCAGGTGTTCACTGTCCTGTATTTGTCTTTGAGCTTTAGTTTTCAGCGGGCATATCATGTTTATGATGGGAAACGTCAATAAACCACCTGTTTTGTTGACCCTTGGCACTTGGTCCTCCCTAGAGTTTAAACTCACAAAGCTCCTTCACTGCATTCTCGCACCTTTTCCACACTGCCTTGTGTACTGGGACCTTAGAGCATGCTCTGGTTCAGAGCTCAGATAAATAACCACAGCTGTGGCTTCCCACCTTGTTCATTCAGGATATCTGTTTTGCATGTAGTCAGAATCTAAGAAAAGGCATGTGGATTTAAATGACATTTTTGTGTATTTATCCATTTGAAAGAAAGAGAAAGAGAGAGAAAAAGAAAGAGAGAGAGAGAGAGATCTTCTATTTGCTGATTTACTATTTGCTGTGAAAGCTGGGCTAGACCAAAGCCAGGAACCTAATCCTGGTTTCCCATGTGGTTGCAGCAGCTCAAGCCCTTGGGTCATCCTCTACTGTTTGCTCCAGTGTCTTAACAGGAAGCTGGTTCACAAATGGAGCAGCTGGGACTCAAACTGGTGCCCGTTTAGGATGCTGGCGCTGCAAATCGCAGCTTCATCCTTTGTGCCACAGCACTAGCCCCATTAAGTGACATTGTAAAGAAAGTGTTTACTTAAAGGTTCCAACATTCAGAGCCCCCGAACAAATGATTTAGAGCTAACAGGAAAGTGCCAGAAAGCAGGAAATAGCAAGTACCCACAAATGGAGAGAGGTGTCAGGAAGAAAATATCACATAATCTACTTATTTATACTCTCTTTGTATTAGTCTTAGCTGCTTAACTGGGTGGTGAGCTGGAAGGAGCTTGGCCAAGGGAATTGTGGGCATGGCATGAAGATGAGGGTGGACACATTCTCTTGAGAACCTTTGTGAGCATTCAACCCTGCGTTACCAGGAAGCCATGGGCATCAGCAGACCAGGGGTGTGCCCCAAGACTGTGAGAACCTACTGTTCCTTCTTTGCCACCCAAACACTAAGGCAGTGGTAGAAGCAGGTGTCCTGTGAGCAGGAAGGACCAGTGTCATCAGGGCCATTCTTGGTGGGGAGTGTTGTATGTCTGAGCATCTACTCCAGGCATCCAAGTACGTTATCATAGCATCCTGGGCATGGACCTGTAGGTCAAGCATCCTATTCCCCTTGTTAGGGATGGAGACACAAATTCTCTGTCTCTTAATTTTTATTCAAAAGGTATAGAGACGGAGAAACAGAGAGATGTTCTATGTGCTGGTTCATTCCCCAAATAGTTGCTATGGCTGGGGGTTGGCCAGGATGCAGGCAGAAGTTAGGGGTTTCTCCTGGGTATCCCACTTGAGGGCAGGGACCCCAGCACTTGGGTCATCGTCCTTTGCTTTCCCAGGCCATAAGGAGGGAGTTGACTTGGATGTGGAAACTGCTGGGACTCAAACTGGCGCCCATTATGGGATGCTGGTGCCACGGATGGAGGCTTGGGCTGCAGTGCCACTGTTCTGGCTCCCACAAACTCTCAATGAGATTAAATAACTGGTTGAAAGCTCTGTTATGGGTGAGGGACAGATGGTCACTGAGTTCTACTGTCCACAAGCAAGCAACGAGATCAACATGGTCAGGCAGATTCGTCCAGGACATACATCGACTACACTGGGCATATGGATAGAAGTGTAAAAGGGACCACCTGCTTGAACATTCTGGTACCTCACTCCTATTTTATACAGTGAAACCCCAAGGAGCAGGACCAGAAGGCATGGGTACATTTGTTGACCATGCTGTGTGCCTCCCAGACAATATCAGGCCTATCCTTGGGCTGAAGCTAGGCTCCCGTCAGCCACTGGAGAGGAGCCCAGCTCTTGCGGGAGGCCCTGCTTGGACAACACCAGGTTTCTATGAGAGGGTCTTCTGCAGTGACAGGTCTTCAAATGGATTGTCACGCACCTTCAGCCCAGACCTGGGGGATTTCTGGGAGGGTTAGCTTCTCGTCTCTTTGAGTGGCTGGTACACAGAGAGGCCTGGTCTATGACCAAGGGTGCCAATCTGAGCCAACAGCTCAGTCTCTACCTGACATCAGTGGAGACCAGTAGCACCTTCTAGCTCAGAATGTGACTGAGCCAAGGACCTGGTGTTAGAGAAACAAGAGCCTGTGAGCCGGCCAAGTTTTCTAGGGGTGCAAATTATCCTTCTTTGTGTTCTCCTGGCTTCAGATCGGCTCAGTTCTGGCTATTGCAGCCACTTGGGGAGTGAACCAGAGAGTGGAGGATCTTTCTCTCTGTATCTCCTTCTCTCTGTAGACTTTTCAATAAAAATAAATACATCTTTTTAAAAAATGAAGCTAGGGCTGGGTGCAATGGCTCAATCCACAACTTGCAAGTGCTGGGATTCCTTATAGGCACCAGTTTGTGTCCCAGTTGCTGTACTTCCTATCTGGCTCCTTGTTTGTGGCATAGGGAAATCAGCAGAGGATGGCCCAAAGCCTTGGGACTCTGCACTCACGTGGTAGACCCAAAAGAAGCTCCTGGCCTCTGACTTCAGATGAACTCAACTACAGCCATTGTGGCCACTTGAGGGGTGAATCAGAAGATGGAAGATCTTTCTGCCTCTCCCTCTTTACAAATCTGCCCTTCCAATAAAATTATTTCAAGAAAGAAACTAAAATCAAAAAGGAGGAAAGGCCCTGACATGATGGCTCAGTGGTTGAGTCCTTACCTTGCACACACCAGGATCCTATATGGTACTGGTTTGTGTCCTGGCTGCTCCACTTTCCACCCAAATCCCAGTTTGTGGCCTGGGAAAGCAGTAGAGTATTGCCCAATGCCTTTGGGCCCTTCACCCATGTGGGATACCCAGAGGAAGCTCCTGGCCTCTGGCTTTGGATCAACTCAGCTCTGGCCATTGCGACCACTTGGGAAGTGACTCACTGGATAGAAGTTCTAGAAGTTCTTTCTCTCTGTCTTTACTTCTCTCTGTATACATGCCTTTGCAATAAAAATAAATAAATCTTCAGAAAAAAATTAAAATTAAATTTAAAAAAAAATCCAACATTTCTGAGATTTCTCTCTTAGACCTGTGGTTCAGAGACTGATGGTTGCCATGGGTAACAGTTTGGTGGCACAAACTGATTTGGAGTTTCCCTGGTTCATTCAGCTCTTTGTGGGTGAAGAAGGTGGGTTAGGGACTAGTGTTGTGGCACAACAGGTTGAGTGGCTGCCCAGGACATTCTCATCTACTCAAGTGCCTGGACCAAGTCCTAGCTGCTCTGCTTCCAATCCTGCTTCCTGCCAAAGCACAGAGGAAGCCACAGAGGATGGGCTAGGGAGTCAAGTGTCTGTCACCTATGTGGGAGAATAGGTGAGGGTGTTCCTGGCTCCCAGTTCCTGGCCTAGGTCTGACTGAGGCCTAGCTACTGCACAGAATTGGGGGAAATGAACCAGCAGTGGGGTTTTTCTATTCGCTCTCTCTTTGCCTCTCAAATGAAATTGGCAAAAGTTGAACCAACAAAAACAAAAACAAAGAATACACAGTTAAGACTGAAGAATCATCCTGGATGGAAAGGGCTCTGGAGATCTGGTAGTCAAGTGCATTGAAGTATCTGGTAGGCTGCACCAGCAGGAAAAAGGACATTAAGGAATGACTCAAGGGGCTAGTAAAGTGTAGTAATAGATTAAGTCAACATTCCATGTGTGCTCCTGTTTTCCTCCACTCTGATCCAGCTCCCTGTTAATGGGCTGGGCAATCAGCACAGGGTGGTGCAAGTACTCAAGCCCTCGCAGTCACATGGGCATCCCCATGAGGCTCCTGGTTCCCGATTTTGAACCTACACAGCTCCAGTCTTTGAGGCCATTTAGGAAATGAACCAGTGGCTAGAAGACCTCTTTCTCTGCCTCTCCTTCTCTCCCTGTAAAACTTCTTTTCACATAAAAGTAAATAAATACTTAAAAACAAACACACACACACATATGTATTAAAGGGGCAACTCATGACTTGGTCTGCAAATAGCTCAGCTCCCTGCTGTCCCATGGAGAGGGTGACTCTAGTAAGTGATCATGGCAAGAGGTACAAGTGTGCCCTGGGTGTGAGCTCCTGGCACCTGTGTTGGCTGCTGCCCTGTTTGCCTAACTGACTTTCTCGTGCCCCTTACACTGTTTCCTGTGCCTCCCAGGCCAACTCACTAGTTAAAAATCCTTGTCTCAGGTCTGCTCCCAGGGGAGACAAAACTAGAACAATTCCTTCTATATTATCTGAGGCATAGAAATAAAATAAATGTGTGCTCCTGCAGTGGTTAACCTTGAGTCAAGGGGCCTCCTGGGATGCTGGCAATGACCTGCTTCTTGGTCTGAGTACTGGATGTAAGTCGTATTCCAGCCACAAAAGTTTTTCAAGTTGTACAGTTATAGTGGGTATATGTTTGTATTGGCATAAGCCAATGAAAAGTCTTTAAAATTTTTGTTCTCTCTGTAAATATGCCTTCCAAATAATTAAAAAAGAGAGAAAGAGAATTCTGTTGGGTATAGGCACTATGGGCAGTGGATTCAGCTGGCTTGTGGGAGACCCACTTCCTGTATTGCAGTGAGCACCTGGGACTGAGTCCTGCTTCCTTGGTTTCCTGTTCTGCTGATGCTAGTGGAAGGCAGCGGGTGATGGTTCAGGCATGTGAGTCTCTGCCACTTCCATGGGTGACAGGGATGGAGCTCCAGGCTTTGGTCTGGCCCAGTCTCGGCTGCTGTAGGTATTGAAAGGCTGATCCAGGAAATGAAAAGTCTGTCCCTCTCCCTCCTTCTCTGTCATACTAACTCTCAAATGACTTCAGCAACATATTTCTGTTGGCTTGGGGGGAGTTTCTGTTGGGTATTGTTTTCGTGATTTTACAGTGAAGCATCTGCTGGTTCACTCCACGCATGGCTGCGATGGTCAGGCCTCAATGGGCCAGGCCAACAGCAGGAGACAGAAACTCCCTCTGGGTCTCCCACATGACTGGCAGAGACCTGATCCCTTGGGCCATCTGCTGCTGTCTTCTCAGGTGCATGACCAGGTAGCCAGATGGGATGCAGAGAAGCCAGGATTCCCATGAACCAGTGCTTATATGAGATGCCACCCACCCCTGGCAAAAGCTCATCTTCATTAGAATTCATAATAAAACAAACACAAGAGTTAGGGTTAGAGTTCAGTAAAATAGAAAGTCATTTTTAAAATAAGATTTTCTGATCAAATGCCCAAAAAGACAAACTCCAATGAGGTAAAAAGTTGGGCCTTAGTGGCAGAGAAAATGCTGAGAGGGGAGAGATGAAGGTGGCACAGCAGGCACAGAAGCAGGCAGAGAGCAAAGCAAGCTGGGGGCACCAGGAGAGACTGCACATGGAGGTGTGGTAATACCAACAGGCAGGATTACCCAACTCCTCGCCAGAGCTCAGAAGCACAGTGTTTGTGAAATAAACCAGGAGACTCTAAGTTCCTTATCTCAGGTTCCATAAAGAACATCTGTTAAGGAAACTTACAGGTCAGCCTTAGTAGACGCAGGGAAGTTCCCTTCTCTGCAGCATCCGGTTTCCATCTTGTGGCCTTTTAGGGTATTGGACACAAAGCTCTCAAGAGGGCTCTGGGAGTGCGGTTCCTGTTGGCCTCTCTCCCAGAGTCTGAAGGTTAAACCTAGGCTTAGTTGTGAGGGTCCCCATTCCTGCCATGCACCACGTAAGGAGAGTCCCCAGGAGATGCTGGAATGGACTTGATTTTCATCTGAGGCTAGACTGAACAGCATTCACGTCACTATTACCATAAAACTAGTTCAGCCATTCCTAATGGTAGAGGAAGGGAGAGAGGGAAGAAGGAAAGAAGGGAGACAGAGAGGGTAGAAAGATATATATAGAGAAAGACATTTTGAGACAGAGACACAGAGAGAGGGAGATCTTTTATCTGCTGGTTCACTCTCCAGATGGCCACAATGGCCAGGACTGAGCCAGGCCAGGACAGGAGCTTTATTCACACCTCCTACTTGGGTGTGAGGGCCCACACAATTGAGCCATGTTTTGTTGTTTTCCCAGGCTTACTATCAGGGGGCTGGATTGAAAGTACAGACTGGGACATGAACCAACCTCTGTAAAGGGTGCTCTCATTATAGGCAGTGTTAAGCCGCAATGCTAAACTGCAACACTGGCTGTTTGCTTAGAGATACTGACATTCTTTTTTAAAATTTAAAAGGTTCATTTTTCTTATTTCTTTGAAGGCAGGGAGGCAAAAACAAAAAAAGAGAACTGTGAGAACGATCTCCCACCTGCTGGCTTACTCCTTCAATGCCTGCAACAACAGGGCTGGATGACACAGAAGCCCAGGAGCTGGGGACTCCATCTAAGACTCCCACGTGGTCAGCAAGGACCCAACTACTTCAGCCATCACCACTTCCCCACCCCCAACCCCAGGGTCTATGCTGGCAAGAAGCTGGGAGCAAGAGCAGAGCTAAGATTTGAACCCAGTCACTCTGACATGAGATAAGGACATGCCACACAAGGTAGTCACTGCTGAGCCGACTGGCTGCCCCTCCACTTTTTAAAACTCTTTTCTTTTTGAATTTTGAATTATGTGGTACAATTTCGTATAGGCTGGGATTCCCTACCCGCAAACTCCCAACCCCCCATAGATTTTCCCCATTTTACTACATGTTCCTCCATTTTTTCTAAATGAACTTGATGTCAGATGCTGGAATGACTTGCTGTAAACCAGGCTGAGTTGTTCCCTGAAATGAAAGCAGTTACTGGGGTCTGTTACAGGACAGTTAAGTGCCATGTACGCACACATGCAGAAACGTGCGTGCAAGAACACCTGCCTGCACTCGCTCCCTGTCTGCATCGCTGCTCTCCTAAGCAAAGAACCAAAGCTGCGCTGAGATGTTTTTTCAAAAGTATGATGTGGAGATTTAAGATGGTGATGTCCTCTGTAATGTACCTTTATAAATGATAAAACAGATGCAGGCATTCAATTATGGACTCTGACATCTGACTTGATGGCATGAAGAAGAGTGTTGGAGAGCATGTAAGCCAGGTGGTGGCCCTAAATGACACAGATGATAGGGCACCATGGGAGGCACCAGGGCCCCTGACAGCCTAAGTTTGCACCTTAGATGCAGGAGGGCAGAATTCTATCTTGGAAAAAATTGGGTGCAGTGGAGATGTGCCATATGTCTGAGCAAGGTCGCTGCTGTGTAGGAGAAACAACCAACTAAACACATGGATGATCATACACAAAACATAGACCCAGTAGCACAAGTAACACCTAATAGCTTCAGTGGTATAAAGCCACATGAAGCCAGAGAATTTGGACTGGCATTGTGGTGTTGCAGGTTAAGCCACTGTACGTGAGGATGGCCTGCCATTTGGAAATGCTGGCTTGATTCCCAGCTGCTTGACACCATATCCATCTGCCTGCTATGTGCCTGAGAAAGCAGAGTAGGATGGCCTGGCCACTCATATGGGAGACCTTGATGGAGTTCCTGGCTCCAGGGTTTGGCTTGGCCCAGACTCGGCTATTGTAGTCATTCATGGAATGATACTGTGGATGCAAGATTTCTTTCTCTCTCTCTAACCTTCCCACTTTCTATCACTTATCCTTTGAAATAAATAAAATAAATTTTAAAAAGATAGGGCCGGGTGTTGTGGCATAGTAGGTAAAGCTGTTTTCTGCAAGGCTGGTGTCCCACATGGGTGCTGGGTCATGTCCTGACTTCATTTCAGATCCTGCTTCCTGTTAATGGCTTGAAAAAAGACTGGAAGACAGCCCAAGTGTTTCAGACCTTGCCATCCAAATGAGAGATCTGGACGAAAGTCTAGGCGCTTGGCTTCAACTTGGTACAGTCCACAGGCTGCTGCAGCCATGTAGGGAGTGAGCCAGTGGATAGAAGTACTCTCTTTGTCTCTACCTATCCCAATAAATAAATAAATAAATAATAAACAAATAGAAATACTTTAAAAAAAATCTCAAAAACTACAAAGAATTATGCCAAACAGAGATCTCAAAAGTTAAAGCACATGTAAACACATCACTCCACAGATAGGTTGGAAAACAGCCCTGAAGTGTGCATCATCCAGCAGGGTCCTAACCTGAGGGGGTCTGTAGAGTGAAGCAGTAAATGGTGATGAACATGTTGATAAGTGTGAAGACTGCATGACCTCATTCCAGCTTTCATCCGTGGGCATTCCAGAGGGCGAGAGCAGAAAGAATGGGAGAGAGAAGTCAGCATTTACCAGTGCTAAACATTTCCCAGAGAGAAGAAAACAGGTCTTCATCAAATGCCAAGACGAAAGGATCACCTGTTGTTGCACGTTTCATCAGCAGTGCTGGGGACAATGTGTTCCACAAGCTGCTGGAAGATGACTCATTTCACATTTCTACCTTCAGGCATGGTCACAGTTTAGCACAGATGGCTGAGAAGCAAGCAAAACGGTGACTCACTATTGACAACGAAAGGAAAATGTGTTTGCCTTGAGACCCCACTTTTCTCCATCTGATTGATAAATGTCTTTGATTTTGATAGTATCACATTTGTCATCAAATGAAAGAACAAGTGCCCTCATATCCCTCCAGAGATGGAGCTGATGAGCGGGTCAGTTTGTCTACTCAGAACACAACCCCTGCACTGTGTACAAGGAGGTATAGTCAAGCTGGTCCTGGAAGCATCGCCTGTGATGCAGAGATAATCAACCATCATCTGAATGTTCTTCAGTGGGAGGACGATTAAAAGCACCTGGTGGACTCATCCTATAGAACGCTCTGCAGAAGTTAAAGAGTAACAGTGGCCAGCACATAGCCCAGTGGATGAAATAGATGCCTGTAACTATCAGAAGACTTGAGTTTCATTTCTGGCTTTAGCGTATCTGCATGTGTGTGTCTCAACTAATTGTGATAGGGTGCAGCTGAATGATAGCTAGCACCCACAGCAGTGGGCAGACTCTCTGGGTTGGCAGTGTGTAAATGGCTGTGGAAGTTTCACTTGCTCTACATTTATCCTGCCTGTAGTGCACTACTTAAGTTAATTAACTCATGGAAACTTTGGGCTCCAGCCACTCCCTTCCTGCCTCCTGCCACTTAATTAATTGAACGTTTTGTACTTCTCTGGAAACTTTGTACTGCATGGCTTTCAAGCTTATTGGAGGATAAGAGCTTAAAACCTTTCTGTTGTCAGCGAACTCTGGGGTCACTTGAAAACCACCTGAATCATTGACACTCTAAAGTCACAGGACACGTGCCTCTGTAAGCAGCTGCACCTGCAGTGTAGTTAGAGCTGCTGTTGCCAAACTTGGCCAATAACTCTACATTTGTTTCCCTTACAACTCTACATTTGTGTTGGGCATCTCTCTTGCTTTTTACAATAACAAGTGGTGATTGGAACTCCTTTTTGGTAATAAGTAAAGACAAATTGCACTTGATGTTTTAAAATTTGCTTGATAAAAGATACAGAACTATGTGTATAAAATCATGTGACACAATCCAATATCTCTGCACATATGCAATTCCATTCATATCTATACATGTTCAGGCACATGATCACCTAGAGAAGGCTCCAGAAGTGCAAGCACTCCCTCCACCATGAGACTGCTGCTGAGGAGGGAGATGGGATGAGGAGTGCAGGAGAGGCATGCTCAGAGGGAGTGAGAGGGGAAGGGATGCTGGGGACTTAGTCTTATTTATAAAATAAGGCTGAGAAAGAATCATACTCCTTTCCCTCAGGCTGCATTGGCTTTGATACAAAGGGACAATTTGTTGATCTAATCTAGACAGCCCAGCTATTCCAGGAGCTGGCTGCAGAGACCCCCCCACAGTGCTTCAGCCCATAGTACTCACCAGACACCAGAATCTGAGGGGGTGAAGAGAGTGGGCCATGGCTGCACCATGCATTCACAGGGCCTAAGCAGGTTCCTAATGCACAGTTCAGAAGGTTGTATCTGCTGGGAAGTCCTTTTATGTGAGACTGGAAACATTATCTGCCAGATTAGGTTTCTGATAACCAGTGAACCCTCTTGCCCTTAACCCTTTCTTGAACTACTTGTGTTCTGAACAGAGGGACCTGAGTCTTCTATTATGTAATGGAGCAAAGACACAGGGTGAGGGTTGTGGGAGTACACCCAGGCAGGTGCTCCAGGACAAGCAAGAAGGGAAGCCTGCAGAAGGAAGATAGCCAGGGAATGGGGAGGGGAAGCGGTAATGAGAACCACTGAGGGCTTGCAACGTTACTGGGCACGTTGCCTGTAGCTGCAGGTGCAGGAGACACTCAGGGGGATATCTGCAGTCCTGACCCAGGGTCCCCAACATGGGGATCTCCTCAGAGCCAAAGCCCTAACAACAGTGACCACCTACATTTCAGAATGCAGAAAGCTGAGCTGGTAAAGGAATCTCCTGCAACCTCCTAGTCAAGCACGTGAGACTCAGTAAGAAAACAGAGAAAGGAGCCGGGCTGCTGATGAGTGATGAGCAGACTCTGTGGCACATCTTGTTCCTGAGGAAAGAGGCACACTGCCAGCCCACTTCTGCATGGGATCCTTCTCTTGCCTGCTTCTGGCAGTGGCCCCTCACCAGACTGCCTATCTCTGAGTGTGTTCAGCCTCCTGCAGCCCTACCAGACAGGCCCAGGCTGGAACCCAGGGACTTGGGGGGTGGAGGGCAATTCGCTGTCCCCAGAATTCAGTTTATACCCTAAATCTCTAGGCCAGGAGAGCTATGGTTTCATGATCCCTCTTAATATTCCAAAAATCACTGACTCCATAGGGCTAGGGAGGGAAGTCAGCAGTGGGGGTCCTGGACCTTAAGCAGGGGAAAGTGCAGAAAGCCACCCACACTCTTAGGTGGTATTTGTGGTCCTCCTCCACACAGTCATGGCTCTAGGGCTCAGAGAGTAAGATGAGGCCACTGGTTCCAGGGTCACCCAGGGGACTTAACAATGGGCATGACTGAGACCCACAGAGAGTGCTGGGGTCATTCCATGCTGGCCTGGCCTCAGGGGCTAGAGGAGGCCTGGCAGTTGGTGGCTGCATTACCCTGGTGCAGGCAAATGGCCAGTCACAGACCCCACTGCAGGGCACAGCCTAGCAGAGACCACCCCCAGTGTACAGGTGTTTTCATGCCACTAATTTTGGCTTCAGTGCCTACTCCCAGGTGTTCATTCTGGGTACAGCTGACCCCCACCTTGTAACTGTTCTGAACCCATGCATCGTGCACTGATGTGGTGATGAAAGCTGTTGTTTCAAAGGACAGGGGCTCTCGGCTATGACCATGATGTGGCATCATGAAATGGCTCCAGGGCTCTAGTCATGGCTGCCTGTGAGCCTACAATGATTTCGTGGCAACAGGTCCTTTTTGTTTTTTCATTTACTTAGTTTTATTGAAAAGGCAGAATTACAGAGAGAAGGAAAGACACACACACACACACACACACACACACACACACACACACACACACACACACAGAGTTCCTATATCTGTTGGTTCATTTCCCAGATGGCTGCAATGACTGGAGCTCTTGAAGAGGCCATGAGCCTCTCCCAGGTCTTCCAAAGGGGAACAGGGTGCCAAGAACTTGGACCATCCTCCACTGCTTTCCTCCACAGGCCATGAACAGAGATCTGGACTGGACACGGATGCTCCATTTCTGAGTCTCGCTGATTATGGCAGGAAAAAGCAAAGGAGGCTGCTCCAACATCCTGGGGCCCCTGCATCCACAGGGGAGACCTGGAAGAGGCTCTTGGTTCATAGCTCTGTAAAGACCCAGTGTCAGCTGCTGTGGCCATTTGGGGCATGAACTAAGAGCAGGAAGATTCTCAGTTTCTTCTTCTCCCTAAGTAACTCTGCCTTTAAAATAAAATCAATACACTTGGTGACTGTGGAACAAAATTAATACATAACATTGAAAAAAAACATGATTTTGGTATAAATTTTGTTATAAGAATTTTACTATAGGAACCTCACGTTTTCAACTTCATCAGTTTTCTTTCCTTTTTTGGTTGGTCCAAAATTAATGGAATCTCAACTGCTTAGTTCTGGTTAATCTGTCTGCCTAATTCCCTTAATACTCTTCAGGAGTATTACCATCTCAGTAATTTAATGGAATCTCAACTGCTTAGCTCTGGTTAATCTTTTGGTAATATGGACATTTTGATGATGTTTATCCTGCCATGGCAGTTCTCAGAGTCACTGTACTGCTGCCAGTCAGAGGCTCCACTGACTTAACGCTTCCTACATCAGCCATGTTCCTTTTGCAAAACTTGCATATTGAACAAAGGAATCTAGGAATTTTCTTTGGTCCAGACAAAACAAGGCTTAAATAAATGGTTTCATGGCCCATAGTGTCCACGTACCTCTTTAAACTAGGTCTAGATCCTGATCTTCTCCCTTAGCTGGATGACTTAATTTCTGAGAAGTTTTTATATTACCCTTTGATTGTTAAAACCCAGGTGGTTATTCTTATGTTCATTCACAACTTTGAACTTTCTTAGCCTTCTTGAAAATGGGTTTTAACAATAATCCCAGAGAAGGAGTAGAGCGGCAGGCATCAACAGAGAACCCCATTAACATCTGTGCAATGGACTAATCACTGGAGTTCTGCAGTTTTGTATTTTATCAAAATATTGTAGGGTTTTTCTTCCTTTCAATGATCATGCTATTCCCCAAAACTTTACCACTACATAATGGAGAGGAATCTTAAATACCTCAGAATTGAACTAAATATGTGGAAGACTTCTATGATAAAAACTATGAAACATTTAAAGAGGAAACAGAAGAAGACATTTAAAAACAGAGAAACATGTCTCTGGATCGGCAGGATAAACATCATCAAAATGTCCATATTACCAAAAGTAATTTACAGATTCAACACAATCCCAATCAAAATTCCAACAACATTCTTCTCAGAAATACAAAAGATGATACAAAAGTTCATCTGGAAACACAAGAGACCATGCATAGCCAAAGCTATCCTGAAGAATAAAAATCAAGCTAGAAGAATCACAATTCCAGAACTCAAGACATACTACAGAGTAGTGGTCATCAGAACAGTCTGCTACGAGTTCAGAAACAGAGAAGATCAATGGAACAGAACAGAAACACCAGAAGGAAGCTCACACATGTATAGACAACTAATCTTTGACAAGAAAACTGAAAACAATCCAAAAAGGACCTGGTCTTTTCAACAAATGCTATTGAGACAACTGGATAACAGCTTGCAGAATTAAGATACAAGACCCACATCTGTCACAATATACGAAAATCAGCTCTAATAGTTCAAGAAGCTAAATCGACACCCAGAAATGATCAAAGTATTAAAGGAAAACAGGAAACACACTCCAAGAAATAGGAACGGGGAAAGACTTCTTCGAAAGACTTCTTCGAAAAGACTTTTTCGAAAAGACTTCTTCTTACCAAAAGCAAAGGTAACCAAAGCTAAATGAACAAATGGGACATCAAAAAAGCTTCTGTACTGCAAAGGAAACAATGAATAAACTGAAGAAGCAATCAACAGAATAGAAAAAACATATTAACACTCTATCCAAGTGATATGCGACTAATATCCAGGATTTACAAAGAGCTTCAGAAACACAGGGAAAGAAAAACAAACCAAAACAAAAACTCCTGTAAAAAAAGCTCGGCAAAGGTAATGAGCAGACATATTTCAAGAGAAGATATTCAAAAGGCTAACAGACATAGGAAAAATGTTCAAGCTCCCTAACAGTCAGGGAGACACAATTGAAATCCACACTGAGGTGCCACCTATCTAACCCCAGGGAGAATGGCCTACATTCAGAACTCTAACAACACATGTCAGTGTGGATGTGGGGAGAAAGGTACCCTCCATCACTGTGGTGAAGTGCAGGCTAGTACAACCACTATGCAAATCAGCAAGGAGAATCCTCAGAGAATAGCAACTAAACCTCTTAATACAACCCAGTTATTCTGTACCTAAAAATATACACAAAAGAAACGAAAACTGCACATGAGAAAGGGATCGGTAATCCTCTCCTTCCAGCAGCACAAGCTACAATAGCAAAGACATGGAAACAATCCAGAATCCCATCCAAAGAGGAGTGGTGAAAGAAACTGTGGTACATCTACTCCAAGGAATCTTACTCAGCCATTAAAAAGAATGAAATTATACCATGCACAACTAGATGGTCCCTACTAGAGACCATTATGCTCAGTGAAACAAGTCAATCACAAAGGACAAATAGCATATGTTCTCTCTAATAGAAGGAAATCATCATATAAATTGAAATAGTTGGGGATGGAGTAACAGTACCATATCCAGATGTGAAGACACAATGCAACATGCATCCTTACTTCCAAATCAACGAGGGACTTTCAACAAAACTCTTAAATATATCTAGACAATGGGATGCTGGACTGTCTGATATCGTCTGTCTCAGCAATGTTGAGGTACACTTGAGTAACAGGGCAATGGATTTATAATTCCTTACCAAGGACTGTACTTTTGTGACAATATGGAGAAAATCAGTTGGGGAATGTGTGAATTATTGGGGGACAGAAATCAACGACTCTATGGAATTATAACATAAAATTCAAAATTAAAAAAAAATTTAAAAGAATAAATGTGATATAATAAAAACATCCTGGCATTAATCATAAAAATCCCATCAACAGGGCCCGGCGCGGTGGGACAAGTGGTTAAAGGTCCTCGCCTTGCATGCCCGGGATCCCATATGGGCGCCGGTTCTAATCCCGGCAGCCCCGCTTCCCTTCCAGCTCCCTGCCTGTGGCCTGGGAAAGCAGTCGAGGATGGCCCAAAGCTTTGGGACCCTGCACCCGTGTGGGAGACCCAGAAGAGGCTCCTGGCTTCGGATGGGCATAGTATCGACCGTTGCGCTCACTTGGGGAGTGAATCATTGGACGGAAGATCTTCCTCTCTGTCTCTCCTCTCTGTACATCCGCCTTTCCAATAAAAAAAAAATAATAATAATAAATAAATCTTTTTTTAAAAAAATCCCATCAACAGGAGCCTAAGAACACATCACCTCAAATCCCATTTTCTCTGGCTCTCCAAGGAATGATGCCTAGTCCAGATAATGTAACCAAACAACTCACGTTTTCAACGAACTGGGTGCCAAACAGTATATGGAAGGCAGTGTAGACATCATGCAGGCAACAGGCTGTGGCTTTGTTTTCCCAGATCAGCGCTTCCACCAGGGATGGTCTACTGGGAGAATTCCTGTAGACACTGCAGCAGCTGTTCCAAAGGCAAGCAAACGGCACATCAGTCATTATAGACACCTGTTCCCCTTCACAAAAGAAGTGGCTGTGTGTACCGGACAATTCCACTGATGGTGCCAAGACCTGGGACATGGCACAATACCAGGGCAGGTCAGTGGACGCTGCCCACCATTTCCCACAGGCCTCCTGCAGTCCTATATGCTGGGCATGCTACAGGACACATCATGGGTAAAATAACCCTGTTACCATTTATAGTGTTCATGTGACCCTTTAACTCACCAGTTTCAGCTTCCTGTCTCCTGCAGCCCTTCCCCCTCTCCCTGGAGCATGGAGGCCACTGGCCATGCCAAGCTCTCATGGGCACATGGGGTTTTGGGGCTCCCATGCTCCCTCCACCCTGAAATCATCCCTGGTCTTATCTCTCACGTACATGTGAGTCGCCAGGAACCAGCCTTGGCTACTATATGGTCCAGGATGGTCCAGCATGGGCCAAGGACTACAACTAGAGGAACTGCATAAGGGAGACCAGCACACCAAGAAGTGAAAATACAGTGCAGTACGCCTCTCTACTCCTGGATAAAAGATGGACTCCCATTGAAACTGTTAAACATGCCCTGACAACATGATGCTGGGGGAAGAAGGGAAAGGGGGACAGTAGGAGAAATCCATGAGCCTACGGAAATGTATCATGAAAAATGAACACTTAGAAAAAGGCTTGCAGTCAAGAATTCTACATCTAGCAAAACCACTCAAAAAACAAACAAAAGCATATGCTAAAATATTCTCAGATCAACAACAATGAGATGTTTTTCACAAATTTTCCTCAAGGAAGAGATTCACAGGAGCTCTTTAAGCTGAATTCGAAGGACAATAGGCAGTAACTTGAATTGACATAAAAATCAAGAACGCTGATAAAAAGGTATCAATGCTCTACGTTCTCTGTCTTCCCTCTGGTGAAAAGACACCTGCACAAATAGTATTTCTAAAAACCATGTTGAAGGGCTTTTAAATGCATAAATGCAATCTGTATGAAAATAACAGTATGGTGGGAGGCATCGGTGAAAATCTTGTGTTGAGGCAAAGTTTTTCAAGAAATTAAAAGTTACTAATCAATGGAGAATCAAGATAGCGCAATAGGGTAAGGACATGCTTAAACAGTTGGAGAAATATTAGCCAGTGTGAAGCAGAGAGGGCACATTCCAGGAAATTGGAGAGGACAGAACAACAGCAGAGGGTTATCTGGAAACTGACATCACAGGAAAGCAGCAAACACAATGGTGTGGTATTGCAGTGACCTATACCCCAGTGGCATTCAGCCTATGGTGATCTGAATTGCAGTGGCAGCCAGAACTCCACCAGCAACCAGGTGGGAAGGGACATTCACCAGGAACTCAGGTGAATCCAGACAAATGCCTGTCTTGCTGGTCTGTTTGATTTGACCACGAGCAAAGACAGCAGATCCCAGAGGGGCAGTGCAGGAACAGGGTGGATTTCACAACCTAGTCCACCCCCTAGAGCCCAACTGAGTGCCATCTTGTTGAAGGAGGCAAAGGCTATGGACAGGAATGTGCATGCAGTGAGCTGGAAGTGAACTCATTTCTGGATCAGCGAACTGCAACAATGTGGCATCCTAGAGGTTCCACCCAAGATAGGTCCGGGTAGCCTAGAGACCTGAGGACAAGCAGATTAAGAACTCTAGTAGAGGCACTTCAGGCGCCATTTCGTATGGTGGGTAAGGAATATAAGACTGCAGGGACAACAGTGAGCTGTGCATGCGCTTAGCTGTGAGCGAACTCACTGAGATCAGAAACAGAAACCAAAACTCAGAAAAAGAAACAAACAAAACAAACCAAAGCAATTAAACCATTACACTAGAAAATACCTATTTAATGCAAAACAAGGCAGGAATGGAGAAACAGAAGCACAAAGGCATAAGGCATGTGGAAAACAAAAACCAAAACGGAAGACACAAATTCTGTCAGTAACGACTTTTAGCATAAGCTGTTCTTAACTGTGAATTATGCTCCTATCCAAAGTCAAGTATTGAGAGAATGACTCTCTTAAACAGTCAACCAGCTGCGGACTACAGAACCCATATTTTAGATTCAAAGATAACACAGGTTGAAAGCAAATCAAGTGGAGGAATACCTACCATGCAAACAGTCATGAAAGGACAAGTAGATCAGCTTTACTAGCATCATTCAAAATGGGGTTTAAGATAAAATAAAGCAGGGTTCAGCATCAAGGCTCAACTTGCCATTGTTCCCCCTGCAAGTACCTCGTTCTCATATGGGCACCGGTTCATGTCCTGCCTGCTTCACTTGCCATCCAGCTCCCTGCTAGTGGCCTGGGAAAGTAGTCGAGGAAGGCCCAAAGTCTTGGGACTCTGCACAGGCATGTGAGAGACTGGGAAGACTCTCCTGGCTCCTGGCTTTGGATCGGTTCAGTTCTGGCTACACATACCTAGACATATACATATAATCCAAACATTATGTAAAAACATGCACACTTACACTAATAAACTTACACACACACTTATAATTACACATATACCTTTATAAGCACCTGTGTATATACTGAAGCACACATACATATATACACCCCCATGTCTTGCCCTGGTTCTCTTTCCCCACACCCATTTCCCCTTGACTCTCTCTTCCCCATCTCTCTCTCTCCCACTTCCGCCTCCCTCCTCTCCCTGTGCCCCTTTATCCATGTCTCCCTCTTTATCCATGCACCCTCACAGACCCACACCCCTTCTCCATTATCTGAACACATGAATACACAGATATATACCTATATAAACTCATACATGGCTAATTCATACACACATAATTACATAAATACCTTTACAATATATACCTATATATAAACACCTACTTTCACACATGTAATTACCTAAATATGTACCTTTATGCTATATACACACACACACATATATATATACACACACGTACATTCACACACACATATACAATACCCCGTTCCTTGCCCAGGTTCCCTGCCTTTCCACAACCGTGTCCCATTCTCTTTTCTTGTCTTACCCTTCCGCTTCTCCCTCCCTCCCCCTTTACCCTCCCTCCTCTCCCTGGCCCCCATGTTGCCTCTATAATTGAGCCCCCTCATACTCCCTGGCCCCTTCCCCATATCTAAACACATGAATACACAAATACAAATATAACCTCATACGTGTTACATTCATGTACAATTACATAAAATATACCTTGATAATATATACATATACATACCTACACTCACACACACATATACATGAGTACCCCATCCCTTGCCCTGGTTCTCTTTCCCCACCCTGTCTCCCCTTGTCTCTCCTTCCCCGTCTCCCTCTCTCCCCCTTCTTCCTCCCTCCTCTCCTGTCCCCCCATGTCCCCTCTATACCCGCGCCCCCTCACACAACCACGCCCCTTGCCCATATCTAAACACATGAACACACAAGCAAAAACTCACAATGCCTACATTCACACATATAAATACATAAATATATACCTTTAAAATGCACACATGTAGACACCTACATTCACACACACATATGAGTGACTATCTCATTCCTTGCCCTGGTTTCTTGCCTTTCCCCACCCCATCTCCCCTCGTCCTTCCTTTCCTGTGTGTGTCTCTCTCGCCCTCCCTATGCAACTCCATCTGCAGAAAAAAAATTATCTTAATCAATAAAAACAATGTTAGCATTTTTATTGGAAAAGCAGATTTACAGAGACAAGGACAGACAGAAAGAGAGGTTTTACCTTTACTGGTTCACTCCTCAAATGACCAGAATGGCCCCAGTTGAATCCATCCAAACCCAGGAGTTTCTTCTGCAGGGTCCCAAGGCTTTGGGCCTTCCTCTGCTGCTTTCCCAGGCCACAGGCAGGGAGCTGGGACTGAAATGGAAGAGCAGGAACTTGAACTGCCGCCCACATGTAGGATGCAGGTGCAAGGAAGCATCAGATTTAGTGCCCCCACCCCCTACCCTTCCAGATGGCCGGAGGCTGTGCAAGAGCCCCCACCCCAGCAGGGCCTCTCGGGAAGCCAGGAGTCTGGGGGCCCACCCTAGTCCCCGCCCCCCACCCTGCCTGGAGAAGGTGCCCCGACCCAGCAGGGAAAGATGACCTCGCCCTCAACCCTTCCAAATGACCTGGGGGCCCACTAGAGAGGCCACCGACCCAAGCCGAAAAAGGCGCCCCATCCCCTACCCCTGCCTCTGGGTGGAAAAGGCGCCCGACCTTCACTCGTCCAGGAGTCTGTGGCCCCGCACTAGGAGCCCCCCGACCCAGCAGGGAAAGATGACCTGGCCCCCAACCTGGCGCCCGGACCCCCACCCTTCCAGGAGTCTGGGGGCTCCCCTGAAACAGGCCGCGGAAGGGGCCCCCACACCCTACCCTTCTGAGGGGCCCCCAACCACGACCAGGGAAGGTGCTGCCAGATCCCGACCGGCCCAAGCTGCCAGGCGCCCGCCTGAGTGTCCCCCAACCCGGGCCTGGGAAGGCTCCTTCACCCCCGACCGTTCCAGGCGGCCAGGCCTTCCTAGCGGCCCCGACCAGTGCCTTGGATCTAGATTACCTTTTAAAAAAATTACTTTTATTAAAAACTTAGAGAGGAAGATCCTCTGTCATTGACTTACGGTTTAGAGCTCCTCAGTTCTGGAAGTCGGCCATTATTGATCACGCCGGGGTCACGTAGGTGACGTTCCACGTTGGCGACGGGGTCACGCACACGCTGGGGTCACGCACACGCTGGGGTCACTCTCAGGAGTCATTCGACACGAGGACTCCGAGGTGAGCGGACGCATGGAAGCCCAGGTAAGCTGCGGACCGGATAGTCAGTGTGAGGGGCCGGGCCGGGTTGCAGTCAGCGGTCCGGGTGGAAGGGCTCCCAGCCGGGGTGGAGGGGCATTTGCTGGGGTGGGAGGGTCGCAGGCCGGGGTGGAGGGGCTCCCTCTCGGGGTGCAGGGGCACCGGGGCAGAGTGGCACCGGGTCGGGGTGGAGGGTCAGTGGGCCGGAGAAGCACAAGGCTGGGGAGGAGGGTCCACGGCCAGGATGGAGGGGCAACGGGCCGGGATGGAGGGTCACCTGGCTGGGATGGAGGGGCACCTGGCTGGGCTGGAGGGTCACCTGGCTGGGATGGAGGGTCACCTGGCTGGGCCGGAGGGTCACCTGGCTAGGCTGGAGGGTCACCAGGCTGAGGCAGAGGTTCCCAGATGGGACAGAGGGCTCCCGCTCCCGACAGATGGAGTGGAGGTCACCGGACTAGAGTGGAGGCTTCCGGCTTGGACACGCTGGGAAGGACGGTCCTGGCTGGTGCAGTGTGGCTGACCTGGCCACTCCAGATCACCCATGTCCCCAGCCTCAGTTCCTTTTTTGTCGTTTTATCAGGTTGTTGTAGTAGTATTCTATGCTTTGCTCTTCTATGTTATGCTTGTGTTTATGCTTTTTGACTATGTTATGCATATGCCTATTCTGTGCTATGGTTATGGTTATGCTATGCTCACGGCTATACTTATGTCCATACTATGCTCATGGCTAGGCTGAGCTTATGGCTGTGCTATGCTATGCTTATGGCTATGCTGTGCTTATGGTTATGTATATGGCTAGCCTTATGGTTCTGCTATGCTTATGGCTATGCTGTACTATATCGATGGATATACTATGGTATGCTAATGGCTTTGTTATGCCATGGTATGCTATGCTTCTGGCTGTGCTATGCTGTGCAATCTACATGTTTATGCTTGTGGTTATGCTATACCATTATATGGTGTACTACGCTATGGTATCATATAATATGCTATGGTATATAATGCTATACTATGGTATGCTCTGCTCTGCTCTGCTATGCTATGGTACGGTATGGTTTGGTATGGTATGGTATGGTTTGGTATGCTATGCTGTGGTGTACTATTCTATGGTTTGGTATGCTGTGCTATGCTATGTGGTATATACTGTGCAATGCTGTATTCTATATGCAGTGCTTTGCTATGCTATGTTATGCTCCCAGTTTTCTCTCAAATGGAGGGCCGCATGGCAGGGGCACACTGTGTCGTGTGTACACTGTGGACATATGTAGAATTTGGTTATGTGAGCTCTTGGTCACATTTGTGCAGGACCAGCAACAACTGTAACTTGGTTCCTGAGCACTGGGATCCTGGGGGTGGGATGGACAATGCAGCCCCCTGGAAAGGAGGTGAGTATCCTGGTTTAGATGGTAGAAGTTGGGGAACCAGATTGAGGCTGAGGTGTTGGCCTGGGCAGGAGAGCTAGTTTGTGGTTGGACAGGCTGAACCCAGGGAACAACACAGTGTTGTTTCCCCAACAGGACCTTTCAGCAGGAAATGCCAGAGACATGCTGCAGGACCAGTTTGGCTGTAGAATTTTGCTTCCCAAGGGCTATAGGCTTTGAGCCCTGATGGATAACGCAGCCCTGTGGAATCCCAGGTGAGCTACGTGGCTGAGTTGGGGTGGAGGGGCCAGGGTGTAGCAGAGGGGCTGGACAGAGTCATGTGTGGTGCAGGGGTCCCATGGGCACCAGGGTCACACCTCAAGACCAGTGTGGCTGTTGGTGGTTGGTTCTCAGCACACAGAGTGGACTGTGTAGCCCTGGGGAACCCCTGCTGCAGAATGCCTTTGAGAAGGCCTAAGTGGAGGGGCCCTGGGCTGGAGCGAAGGGGTGGGGACAGGGCTGAGGGACTGGCATCATGTGGGTGCCTGGTTCATGGCCCAGGACCAGCTTGGCTGTCAGGTGTTGGTCTGTGGGACACAGAGGTCCTTGGGCAGGGACAGACTGCAGATTTGAAGAATTGCAGGTGAGCCCCTTGGCCAGTTTGGGGAAAATGGAGGGGTCTGTCAGGGGCTTAGGGGCTGTGTTAGGGGCCCAGGCCAGGTCACATGGGTACTGGGGTAATGTCTCCAACTGAGATTTTTGGGAATGTGGTTTGACAAAGGTGGTGTTCCTTGGGCCTGTCTGACAGGGCATGCAGCCACTTGTAATCCCAGGTGACCCGTGTGGCTAGAGTGGATAAAGTGGAGGGGTGCAGGGGCAGGGCCATAGGGGCCAGACTGATGTGGGATGCTGCTTTGTGTTGGGGTGGCTGGGCTGGGGCTGAAGTAGCCAGGCGCAGTCAGAGAAGCCATGCTGGGGCCAAAGGTCTGTACTCACAGAAGGAGTTGCAAAAAGGATAGAGTACCAAAAATGGGGTTCTGTATGTATTGGGGTCTCTGGGTGGCAGGGTCATGCCCAGGACCAGCTTGGGTGCTGGGACTTGGTTCCTGGGTCACTGTGCTCCTTGGGCCCAGATGGACTGTGAAACCCTGCAGTGTCAGGTAAGCTGCATGGTTGGGAAGATAGAAGTGGAGGGGCCCAGCTGGGGCAGAGCTGAGATGTTGGGGCATGAAGGGATGGAACAGCCACACAGGGGTTCGGATCATCAGGACGCTGAGGTCAAACCCCAGTTCTGGCTTGGCTACTGGCATGTGGTGTTTCGAACTCTGTGATCCTAGGTATGTGAAGTACCATACAGCCATGTGTACCCCCAGAGGAGCTGCATGACCAGAATGGCGAATATTGAGGGGCAATTTTGTGGTGCAGGGTCTGGGCCCAGGGTCATGCTCTAGGGCCAGTGTGGTTGTCCAGGTTCCGTTCCTGGAGCATGGAGGTCCTTAGGACCAAGTCAGCTGTCTAGCTCTCTGGAAGCCTCAATAAGCCGCACTTCTGGGACAGCAAAACTGGAAGGGTGCTTCGGTTGGGGTGCAGAGGCAGAACTGGGTTAGAGGGGCCTGGTTGGGGTGGTGTGTTCATGCATAGATGGAGGGGCCACAAAGGCCCGGACAGGTTGACCCCAGGTGGCTGTGATCTTTCCCCTAACTGGAACCACCAGGCAGGTGCGCAGTGAGGTCAGATGGGTGTAGGAGTTGTTTGAGTGCTGGGATCAAGTTCCAGGACCAGCTTGGCTGCCAGGACTCGGTTCCCAGAGTACTGTGGTACCTGGGGCCAGATGGATCATGCAGCCCTGTGTAACTCGGGGTGAGCCACATGGTATGGATGGTCAAAGTGAAGGGGGCTCTGCTGGGACAGAACATCCCTGCTGGGAAGGAGGAGTTGCTCTAGAGATGGAGGGACTAGATTGAGGCTGGCCAAGGTCATTCTCCAACAGGACATCCATCGAATGGAAGCATGCTGAGGTCATGTGGGCGCTGGAGTTCCATGTATGGACCAGCTTGGCTGCAGGAACTCATTGTACTGATGGCTTTGTTCTGTGGGACTGCACAAACCATAGAACACCTCCAAAGCCCATGTGTGTCTTGAGACTGGAGGCAAAATGGAGGGAGCCAGGCTGGTGTGGAGGGCCTGTGCCTGGATGGTGGGGCTAGGCTGCACTGGAAGGTCCCGGGTTGGTGAATGGCCTGACTAGGCCAGAGGAGCTGGACCTGGGGTGGAGGGGCTCATTGGGTCTGGACATGGAAGGCTTAGATGACCATGTCTTTTCTTGAACAGGATGTCCTGCTGAGCATCAGGAGCATGCCAGGTATTCTGTATGCAGTGGGGTAATGAGTATTGAGGCCAAAGCACCAGAGACATGCCCCAGGATGAGCTTGGCTGAAGGGCCTTCGGCCTGAAAGGACTGTGCAGACACACAGGACCCCAGGTGAGCCCAGAACGATGATCAAATTGGAGGGGGCTCGGCTGGGGTGGAGCATGTGGGCTTGGGCAGAAGGGCTGCTCTGAGGCTGAAGAGGCTGCACCCAGGTGTCCTCAGGTCTCTCTGAGCAGAACAGCTGTCAAAGAGAAGTGTGCCAGGGTCACCAGGGTGCCAGTGCCTTGTCCATGGACCAGCTTGGCTGCAGGGACTCACATTTATTATTTTATTCCCGGGATCTGGATTGACTATACAGTCTCATGGAACCCTCACCCCCAGGTGAGCTGTATGGTCAGGATGGCAAAAGTTAAGGAGCCAGGCTGGGGCTGGAGCATCTGGGCTGAGGTGGATGGGCCATAGGGGCTGTGCTTGGCAGGAGAAACTGCATTAGGGCTGGATATAGTTGACCCAGGTGGCCATGGTCTTTCCCTGCACAGGACGATGATGGAGCAGCAGGAACGCCCTGGTTTTCTGTGTGCTGGAGTCCCATGTCAGCATCATGCCTCAGCAGCAGCTTAGCCACTGGAACACAGTTGTTAGAGCACTGTAGTCCCTGGATCCAAGTAGAGGGTGCTGTCCCACAGAACCGCACCTGAGCTGTGTGCACAGATGATAAAAGTGGAGGGACACCATGCTGGATTGGAAGGGCTGGGATAGGGCTGGAGGTGCCATGCCAGGGCAGAGGCGCCTCGCTGGGACTGGGCAGGCTGGGCTCATGCTGCTGTTGCCCCCAGATTCAGTTCCACTTCTTTCATGCCAAGGAGCCGAGCAGGCACAGGTTTTGGATGCTCTGTGGGTTGGCTCTAGCCTAGATCTGCAAGAGCATCCGGCTGTGGTTATTGCCACTGGACTCAGGCATGTGATGGAGGACTGTGGAGGTTTGGAGGGAGAGGAAAAGAACCTCGAATCCCATGCCAAGGATAATTTGGCATGGGATTCAACCTTCAGGTGCCAAGTGTGGGGAGAGGAATGGTGGGATCCAGGAATTTGAGGTTGGTGGCTTAAAGGATCGTATAGAGAGCATTTATAAATGGTAGCAGGGATTCTGCAGCCTGCCCAGCATGTAACACTGTGAGAGTCCTTCAGGCACTCGTGGCCAACATCCACTGACCCTATCCTGGTATTGTCCAGTACCACTAGATCTTGGCGCCCTTGGGAGTAGCATCCAACAGATGTAGCATCCAACATCTTTCCTGTTGTGAGGGGAATAGACAGGAGTCTAATGACTGATGCAGTGTGTTCTTGTCTTTGAAACAGCTCCTGCATTTTCTCTGGAAATTTTCCAGCAGACCCTGTCTAGGACGTATGAACTCAAGATGCGCAAACAGGGTTATCTGGGAAGCCAAAGGCACAGACTGTCACCTACAGAATATCTTCAATGTCTTCCTTATGCTAACATGCAGCTCATCGAAAATGTGAGTTATTCTGTTACTTGCTTTGATTAGTCACCATTTTGTGGGGGAGCCAGAGATAATAGGCTTGGATGTGATGTGATGTGTTCTGCTCTCTGCTGTTGAAGTTTGTTTTTAGGATTAATGACTGGTTTTTGATCAATAGTACCTTGATTTTGTTCAAAGCATTTAAAAGAAATCTCATTGTAAGTTGTTCTCGTTGTCTCGTTTCCCCACCCCTCTTTGAGGTGGTCCGCAGTTGTACCACATTGTAGGGCACTCACACAAGCTGGGTGTGGCATTGTTCCAGGACATCTGTACCTGGTCTGACCCTCTGTTCACCAGAGTGTGGCCTCATCTGTTGGTTGGGTGCATGAGGTCACGATCAGTTATTTTGAAGGGCTCTGCTGTCTGCTTGCAGTGTTGTCAACTTCAGCTTGATGATGGTTTGGAACCTGTGAAGTAAAATGAACCATGGGCAGGTTGCTGAGCTTCAGTCCATGTGTGGTTTTATGTAAATATGCATTATGTTTGTGCTGGACACCAGGAATCCCTGAGTAAATTAGCCTATGGGAAAATAGGATGTGAGAGGTTTCTTTTGTACCCAGTGTTGGTATACAAGATGGTTTCCCAACATCCCCCACATTATTCTTCTATTTAAGATTGCTTGTTCTCCCCATGCCCATTTGAGCTATTTGGTGTTTTCATCCAGATGCTGTCATGTTGGGGATCTTATTCCTGAACTCTGTCCCATCATCTACTGGCATTGTGCCCCTGTGCAGGCATGTGTGGCTTCCCCTGAGGCCTTAGGGGTGCTTCTGTCATAAATGTCATATTGGCACAGAAGCCATAGATCCTATGAAGGGTGATGCCAGATTCATCTGGCTGCTGACATGTGATTTTTGGATATTATAAAGGGCTCAGAACCTCTTGCAGGAGTAGGATGAGAAAAATGTGATTCAGATCGCCCGTTCTGCCTTGTTTGGGTTTTGGGTATTGACCAGGTGAGAAGGTGGAACCATGAATTCTGTGGCCTCTTAGGTCTTGACCTTTCCCATAATGTGACATTACCAACTTTGACTTTACCCTCAGTCTCCCTTTTTTGCGCTTTGTTCCATTTTATTTTCTGTCCATCTTCATAGTGGTGACTTACCTACTGTCTGATGATGGTGGTGTGCATTGTTGATATAGCTGTTTGCGTGTGGAAATTTCTTCCTTCAGCTTTACCAGGAACATACTTGCTGATGGTTCACAGAATTGAGCCAAATTTACTGGCTTTGCAGTAACTCAAGCATAGGACTGACTGAGAATTCTGCTTTTTTGTGCATGAGCTTCAATTTCAGTTTTGTTTTGTTTTGATAAAATTGTGTGTGTCTTTGTATTTTTTCGTTGTGTTTGCTTTGTGGCAGAAAATGCACCCGATTGTAGATTAGTCTTCGTTAAAAAAAAGGAAAATCCACAGCCAGCCTGTGTGTTTTCCCTATAAGGAAGAGACATTAAAGGAGAATGAAGGACATGTGTGTGTGAGTGTTTGCGTTTAGGAGGGATGTTGTAGGATGCCAGAGTCAGCAGGCTGATGCTGACAGATGTCTGTCACCATTCTGTTTTAAGAAACCTTCCAGCACCTGGCATGGTGCCTCAATTGGCTAATCCTTCACTTTTACATGTCTACATCCATTGGTGTTGGCTTATGTCCTGAATGCTACAGTTCCCCTTCGTCTCCCTGCCTGTGGCCTGGGAAAGCAGTTGAGGATGGTGCAAAGTCTTGGAACACTGTGCTCGGAAGGCTCCTGGCTCCTGGCTCCTGGCTCCTGGCTCCTGGCTCCTGGCTTTGGATCAGTTGAACTCGGGTTTTGTGGCCATTTGCTGAGTTAACTAACGTATGGAAGATCTTTCCTTCTCCCTCTCTCTGGAATCTGGCTTTCCAAATATATGTATATATATATATATATATTTCCAATTACATTTTTCAACAACATATTTATAGTATGTGTAGCAACAGTATATATATACACTGTATATAGTATGTATTATATATCCAACTATATGCATGCATACTTATATGTTTATATAAGTGATGTGTATACCTATATATACACGTGAAATACATATATGGAGAGAGAGAGAGAGAAAAAGAAGGTGTGTGTAGCATTCAAGCCCCATGCAGGTTAACTCTGTATGTCTCATTAGCCAGAGGTTAATGACGGAGAAGCAGTCAAAAGTCAGAATCACATCCAGGTTCTGTTATGAAGCAGGTGATAGGGAATGGGTGATGAAAAGGACAATACTGTGGATTTGCTTGTGTTGTCCCAACTTTGTGGCTTGGCGAAAGTGATTGCTATGTGCTCATGTAGTAGTGCTTTTCTAAATGTGTTTCATTGATGCTATTAGGAGACATGAGGAGACGCTTTGTGTAAATCATTCACTTGAATAATTTACAGTAATTTAAACAGTCTTGCAGGTCGAAAAATTATAATTATAGAAAAATTAAAATGATATTGGTTCACTCCCCAAATGGCTGCAGTGGCTAAAGCTGAGCTGATCTGGAGCCAGGGGCTGAAAGCTGCTTTGGATCTCCCACGTGGGTGCCAGGGCCCAAGGACTTGGACTGTCCTTGACTGCTTTTCCAGGACACAAGCAGGGAGCTGGATGGGAAGTGGAGAAGCTGGGACATGAACTGGTGCCCATATAGGATCCTGACTCTTGCCAAGTGAGGATTTTTCCATTGAGCCACCATGCCAGACCCCCAAAGTAAATAATTTTTAAAAAATAAAATGACATTACTATAGTATCGATCTTCTGGAATTGTTAGAAGGTTTGCATGATATAGGACTTGTAAAGCTTCTAGGAGTGTGCTAGCCATTGTTTTATTGCTGTTATTATTATTGTTATTTATATCACTACTGATGTTGTTAATAATTGTAACAGTTGGTAATTGGATAATGAGGAAATTACGAAGATATCACACACATGACTAAAACGAAATCTACTGGCTTAGAGTGATGAAGTTTGCAGCTAAGGATAATGATTTATTGACAGTGAAAACTAGTGCTTTCTGCTTTCAGTGGGTTCCATAGATGCTAATAACAGTGATTGGAGTTCCTTCACCATCTGCTCTGTGCCAGATACCTTTGGGATTGCTGCAAATGTAGCATTTTGAATTCTGTTAACAAATCAAACAAGTGACCTTTCTGCTCTGTGGATGGAGAGACTCCACCTACTTAGAAACTTAGTCCTAGATAGCCTCAGTCAGTGCCACCCGACCCCCTGTCAGCCTGAGACCTGGGTTAAAGGCCCTGCTAGGCAAAGTCACTTCCTTGCCATGAGGTGCTCTTTCCTTCCTCCTCCTCTGCATCTGGAGGTCCAGTGTTCCGTCCCTGTCACCTGGTCCTAGAACCCCCAATTGCTCTTCCTGTTCTCTGCCAACACCCTAATTCCCAGCTTGTGCACATATACCAACTCTGCCGTAAGACTCTGCCAGCTGCCAAAACGTGTAACTTATGGTCACGGAGAGGCTAATGCCTTATTCCTTTTTGGGTCGTTCATTTGAGAATGGGATTGGTGACCTGAGGTTTTGTTACCACAATGGTTTACTTCAACTAATGCTGCTACTACTGCTACTACCACCACCATAACCACCATCCCCTGCTCCTTTCTGCCTCTCTTGCTAAGTAGACTTTATTTTTGAAGCAATTTTTTTTACTTCTTTTTTGAATTTTTATTTTAATTTTGGAATTTTATCATACAATTCTGTATAGTGTGGGATTCTCCTTTCCCCAGTTTCCAACCATGACTGATATTGCCCATATTGTCAAAGCAGTACATTTCTTTATAAGGAGTTAAAATCCATCAGTCTGCTATTTAAGTGTGCCCCAACACTGCTGATACAGACAATATCAGACACTCCAGCATCCCATTGTCTAGATATGTCCAACACTTTCATTGGGAGTCCATCTTTTATTTGGAAGTTGGGATGTATGTTGCATTGTGTCTTCACATCTGGATATGGTAGTCTCCATTACTCCATCACTGTACATTCCAGTTTGCATGACGGTTTCCTTATATTTGAGACAACATATGGTATTTGTCTTTTTGGGATTGATTTATCTCAGTGGTCTCTAGTTGGGACTATCTAGATGCAAAATGTATAATTTCATTCTTTTTAATGGCTGAATACTATTTCAAGGAGTGGATATACCATGCATTCTTGAACCACTCCTCTTTGGATTTAATGAGGAGGTCTTCCGCTTTGCCATCTTTGATTATGATTTATTCCCTTTCTTTCTCATTTTAGCACATTTCTGAAGAGTGTTTCTAGAGTTGGCTTAGTGTTGCTGTATTCTAGTTTCTCTTTACTATGGAAGTATTTAATTTCATTCTTGAATAAAAATGGGAGCTTCGCTGGGTACATTATTCTTGGTTGACAGTTGTTCTGCTGTAGGATTTGAAAAATGTTACTCCATTTTCTTCTCTTATGAGAAGTCAGCAGTGATTCTGATTGGTTTTCCTGTAAATATAGTCTTGTCTTGGTTATTTCAGCCTACTGTAGTTACCCATCTTTTTTCTTCCCCCATGGTCTTACAATAGTATAGTACTTCATAAGCAACGATTAGTCCATCATTATGTTATTTAATTGTACCCTGACATTGCTAGTACAGACTGGCAGAAAGTCCAGCCTCATTTTGTCACAATATCCACCAGCTTCAATGGGAGTCCATCTTTGATTTGGAAAGAGAGATGCATACTGCATTATATCTTCACAACTGGACATGGTAGTCTCTATTACACAGTTCTATACAATTGCTTAAATGAGAAGCTATGAAAGAAAATCAACAACAGGAATAAGGATAAAAATAAAAGATTTACAGCACCATGAAGTTAACTAACTTATTACTGAATAACCAGTGCATCGATGAAGACATGAAAAAGGAAACACAATAGCTTCCTGGAGAAGATGATGCTACTGTGTGATCCATGAGTCAGTGAAGATTTCCATAAGAGAAAAACTATTTTGAAGAAGTGAAAATAAACACAATATCAAAACCCATGGGTTGCAGCACAAACAATATTGAAGGGCTATTGATCTTATACTATTCATGAAGGTTGCCTTATATCACAGAGAACATATTGTATTTGTCCTTTTGGGGTTGACTTGTTTCACTGAGCATGATGGTCTCTAGTTGTGACCATTTGGCTGCAAATTGAATAAGTTCATTCATTGTAATGGCTGGGTGGTATTCCATGGATTAGATGTACCACATTTCTTTACCCACCTCTTTGGATGGGCATGTGGGTTGTTTCCATGTGTTTGCTATTGTAGCTTGTGCTGCTGGAAGTAGAGGATTACAGCTCCCCTTCTCTCATGCAGATTGCATTTCCTTTGGATATATTCCTAGGAGCGGTATAGCTAGTTCATAAGGCAAGTTTATTTGGAGTTCTCCAATCAATCTCCATCCATGTTGATTTCCATAGTGGTTGTACTAGTCTATATGCCCACCAGAAGTAAAGGAGTTTTTTAAGAGTGTAAGTCAGCCATTGTTACATATATTGATATGTTGATGATGATATGATAAGACATTGTGCAATCCTTGTGCATCTTGCAAAAGGAAAATCAGTGATTATTGATAGAAGTTATAAGCATTCTAGAGTTGACTGAATTAAATATAGTGGCAAAGTTTTGAGACAGTACATGGAAACAGAAAGGAAGACAAGCCTACAATCAGCGGTTGATAAAATACAAGACTGAAAAACCCCAGTGATTAATCCATTGCACAGTTTTTATGGGGTTCTCTGTTGATGCGCCTCTACTGCTCTGGGATTAATGTTAAATCCATTTTCAAGAAGGCCAAGAAAACTTAAAGTTGTGAATGAACATAAGAAAAACCACCTGGGTTTTAACAATGTAAAGGTAATATGAACACTTTTCAAAAATTAAATTATCCAACTAAGATCTGGAACTAGATCTAGTATAATGAGGTACATGGACACTATGTACCATGAGACAGGGTGACCAGTTACTTAAGCCTCGTTTTTTCTGGACCAAAGAAAATCCCTAGATTCCTTTGTTAGATATGCAAGTTTTGCAAAAGGCACATGGCTGATATAGGAAGTATTAAGTCAGTGGAACCTCTCACTGGCAGCACTACAGTGACTCTGAGAACTGCCATGCCAGTTCTGCATTGGACTAAGTTCACCTCAGCAGAAGTGTCAGAATCAAGAGTGACCAGCAGTGGACCTGGAGGTGGTATATCCAAGGAGTGGATGTGACCACTGAGGGACAATGTGGATTCCTCACAGAGGAACTTCATGAGGCAGAGAGACTTGCCGGAAAGCATTCCGAGGGCAGAGCAAATCCATACCCTCTGTGGAAATGGGGCTCAGCCTGGTCTCCTGCCTTGCAGAATTGTTGGTTCACGAGTGGATCAGTCACAGTGCAGAAGATGTTACCGAATGGCTGGTCACAGCTGTGTGAGGAGCAGACAGCCTTGTGATAAGAGAAGGAACTGGGATTCCATTGGCCTAGCATGCAGAAGGGGAAGCTGCAGTGTTGGCTGTCAGATACTCTGCAGAGGAAAAAATACAATTCAGTTATTTACTGATTCATGTGCCATGATTAGTGGCTTTGCCATGTAGCCACAAAAATGGAAAACACCACATTGTTAAAGAAATGGTAAGGTTATTTGGTCCAGGGATTACTGGCTAAAGTAGACTCATTGAATCTCATGAAATTCACGTTACCCATGTTTCAGCCCAATGAGAGGGTAATACTCCTGTAGAATCTTAACCAGAGCTAAGCAGACAGGGTTCCATTAATTACGGATCACACAATAAAGGAAAGAAAACTGATGAAATTGAAAGGATATGAGTTTCATGTAGAAAAACTCACACTAAAATAGCTTTTAAAAAAAGATTTATGTATTTAAATTACTGGAAAGACAGATATACAGAAAGGAGATAAGAGCAAGATCTTCCATCCCCACGTGGCCATAATGACCAGAGCTAAGCTGATCTGAAGCCACGAGCTACTTCCAGGTCTCCCATGTGGGATGTGGGTACAGGTTCCCGAGGCTTTTGGTCACCCTGTACTTTCCCAGACCACAAGCAAGGAGCTGGATGGGAAGTGAAGCAGCAGGAATACAAACCTCTGTCCATATGGGATCCCAGTGTATACAAGGTGAGGACTTAATTTCTAGGCTATCTGCCTGGCTACAAAATTACATGTATTTAAAAAAATGGTTTTTCTCTGTTGATTTTATTTGAAATGCAATGTGCGAGAGGGAGAGAGAGAGATCTTCCTTTTCCTAGTTTACTCCCTAAATGGCCGTAACAGCTGCAGCTGGATCTATGCAAAGCAGTGAGCCAGGAGCTTCTTCCAGGTCTCCCCTGTGGATGCAGGAGTCTGAGAACCGTGCCAGCCTCCACTGTTTCTTCAGGCTATTGTCAGGGAGAATCTGAAGTGGAGCATCTATGACTCAGAGTTGTATCCATATGGCATGTCAGCAGTGCAGCTGGAGGCTCATCCTGGTATGCCACCTTGCCACCCTGCCACCCTGACCGTGCCCCATGCCCCCACCCAATTTCATGTTCAGAAAGCACTGGAATCCCATGAAGTTAATCCACAGGAGAGAGAGACTACATCAGTTTCAGTGTGTGAGGAAGGCACCATCAGGCTGATTCTGTTCCCCATTCCCAGGTTTTGAGTGTATCCCCAATGGCACATACGGTGAAAGCTCCAGCCCTCCAGAATTGTGTCACAGCAGCCCCCAGGCCTGTGCACCCTGTTCCATGAAGAGGAGATTGGGCATGCACAGGATGTGGAGATGACAGTGGACAGGATGCTGTAGAAGTTGGGCGGAGTGGGGGAGGTGGCTCAGGCCAGTGGAGTCCTGCTGGCCGTAATGCAGGGGGTGACAGCTCAGCAGGTGCCTCAGTGAGAATCAAGAGTGCTTAGGTCAAAGAAAAGGGGAACCCACAGTGTCCTGGAGGCAGCCAAGCCCTTTTCCAGGGCCCAAAGTCCATGCCCTTACTCCACTTTTGGTTCCATAATGAAGCTCTTCCACTGGCTGCTGAGGCTGGGTGCTCTCCCTGGTTCCTCTTTGATAGGATCACAGGTACTGAAGACACTTGTGGTCATGGCTGGGATCCAGTGTGAGGGGCTGGAGGCAGCACGTGGAACTGTATGAGTTCTGCTTTGCTGGGGCCGGTTTTAGAGTAGAGGGGCTTCTGTAGGAAGATTTCTGTGTCCAGATCATTCTAACCGGAGTTAAGTGGAACCTCAGTGTGGTTTTTATTTGTAGTTCCCTACTTGCTAGGGAGCCTGAGTGTTTTTGTATGTGCATTAGCTGTTTGATTTTGTTCTGTGGGAAAATGCTCATTTCCTTGACCCATTTCTTCTTCTTTTTATTTTTAAAATGGCTTTTTTTTTAAAGAGTTGTTTTCATTTTAATTGGAAAGGCAGATTCACAGAGAGAAGAAAATAGCAGAGAAAGATCTTCCATCTGCTGGTTCACTCCCCAAGCACCACAGTGGCCATGGCTGTGCCAATCTGAAGCAAGGAGCCAGGAGCCTCCTCTTGTTCTCCCATATGGGTTTAGGGCTCCAACACTTTTAGGCCATCCTCTACTGATTTCCCAGGCCACATAGAGGGAGCTGCATGGGCATTAGAACCGTGGGGACATGAGCTGGTGCCTGCATGGGATGCTGGTGCATGCAAGGCAAGGGTTTCAATCACTGAGCCATCTTGCCACACCCTCCTTGGTCCATTTCTTTAAACGGTTGTTGGCTTTGCTGTTATCGTCTTTATAGCATTCTTTATAAATCCTGGATATTATTCTGCAAAGATTTTCTCACATTCTGCTGATTGCCTCTTTGCTTTGTTGATCTTTTTTCTTGCTGTAACGCACGTCTTAGTCCCATTAGTTTTTTATTTCACCGACCGTGTTTTGAGTAACTTTCCTAAGAAGTCTTTACCAGTGCCTGTGTCTTGTAGAGTGCTTCCTGTGTTGTCCTGTACTAATTTGATTGTTTCTGGCTGTAGATTTAGATCCTTGATCCATTTAGAGTTGATTTTTGTATAAAATGAGAGGTGGGAATCTTGTTTGCAATCAGTAATTGCAAAAACATGGAAGCAACCGAAATGCCCATCAGCAGAAGATTGGATAAGAAAGCTTTGGTTCATCTACTCCATGGAATACTACTCAGCTATTAAAAAAAACAAAATGCAATTCTTTGTGGCTAAATGGGCCCAACTGGAAACTATAATGCTAAGGGAAATGAGCGAATCCCAAAAGGTTAGATACCACATGTTTGCCCTGATTTAACTTGTAATTTTTGTTTGGTTGTTGGTTATTTTTATTTATTTTTTTTTTAACCTGTCATTGATACTTCATCTCTGTTTTATACAATTTAAAATGCCTGGTTGTATGACTAAGGTGTACTTCCTGTGGCATGCCTATTTAATTGGTTTTTTTTTTTATTGTTGCTTACATTATATTATATAGTACAGTTTTATAGGCGCTGGGGATCCCCCCCACCCCTCCCATACCCCTCCCCCCATGGTGGATTCCTCCACCTTGTTGCATAACCATAGTTCAAGTTCAGTTGAGATTCATTGCTTGCAAACACCTGCCTAGCATAAAGTTCAGCGTCTTATTGTCCAGATAAGTTCAGTGGCCTCTTGGGGAGACCTTCTATGGTCTGAAGATAGGTCTAACAGAGTAAAGATCCAGTCAGTTAAAAGCCCCAACAAGGCCTCAGTATCATTATACAACATTATGGAATTAATTGACATAGTATTGGGTAAACAATATGTTAAAAATAATGCAAGTTCCATTCTTCGAAACATCTGGGTTGAGACAGTATCAATGACAGGTTCAAAAAATAACAAACCACCAAACAAAAAATTACAGGTTAAATCAAGGCAAACATGTGGTATCTAATCTTTTGGGATTCGCTCATTTCCCTTAGCATTATAGTTTCCAGTTGTGCCCATTTAGCCACAAAGAACTGCATTTTGTTTTTTTTAATAGCTGAGTAGTATTCCATGGAGTAGATGAACCAAAGCTTTCTTATCCAATCTTCTGCTGATGGGCATTTCGGTTGCTTCCATGTTTTCGCAATTACTGATTGTGCTGCAATGAACATAGGGATGCATGTTGGTTTGTCGTAAAACAGGTGTTTTGGATATATTCCTAGGAGTGCTATTGCTGGGTCATATGGTATGCTGATTTTGAGTTGTTTGAGTGTTCTCCAGACTGATTTCCATAAAGGCTGTACCAATTTGCAGCTCCACCAGCAGTGGAGTAGGGTTCCCTTTTCCCCGCATCCTCGCCAGCAAGCGTCGTTGGTGTTCTTGTTTATGTGGGCCAATCTTACTGGTGTTAGGTGGTACCTCATCGATGTTTTAATTTGGATTTCCCTTATTGCTAGGGAGCTGGAACATTTTTTCATATGTTTGTTTGCCATTTGGACTTGTTCCTTTGTGAAATGTTTGCCCATTTCCCGTGCCCATTTCTTGAGTGGCTTGTTCGTTTTGGTTTTTTGGTTGTTTTGAAGTTCTTTGTATATCCTGGAAATTAGCCCCCTATCGCCTATATCGTGTGCAAAGATCTTCTCCCACTCTGTGGGTTGCTTTTTTACTTTGTTGATTGTTTCCCTTGCTGTACAGAAGCTTCTTAGTTTGATGAGGTCCCATTTGTTTATTCTGTTCTCAACTGCTATTGCTTTTGGTGTCCTTCTTAGAAAGTCGGTACCTACTCCTAGGTCTTGCAGGGTATTTCCTACATTTTCTTGCAAGAGTTTGAAGGTTTCTGGATGTAGGTTTAGGTCTTTTATCCATGTAGATTGGATCTTAGTGTATGGTGATAGATGTGGGTCTATCTTTTTGTTTCTACAGGCTATCAGCCAGTTGTCCCAACAACATTTACTAAAGAGTCCTTCCCACTTGCTTAAGCTGTCATTAGTCTTTTTGTCAAAGATTAATTGGCTGTATCTGTGTGGATTCCCTTTTGGTGCTTCTATTCTATTCCATTGATCTTCCTTTCTGTCTTTGTGCCAGTACCAGGCTGTTTTGATTACCACTGCTCTATAGTATGTCCAGAGGTCCGGGATTGTGATTCCCCCTGCTAATTTCTTATTTTTCAGGATGGTTCTAGCTATTCGTGGTTTTTTGTGTTTCCAGATGAACTGTTGAATCATTGTATCCAGTTCCGTGAAGAATGTTTTGGGCAATTTGATTGGAATTGCGTTGAAAATGTATATTGCTTGTGGTAGTATAGACATTTTAATGATATTGATTTTGCCTATCCAGGAGCACGGGATGTTATTCCATCTTTTGAGGTTTTGTTCAATTTCCTTTTTAAATAGTTTGTAGTTTTCTTCGAATAGGTCTCCTACACTTTTGGTTAGATTTATTCCCAAATACTTCATACTTCTCTCTGCTATTTTGAATGGTATCCTGTTGGTTAGATCTTCTTCCATCTTGGTGTTATTTGCGTACACTATGGCTGTTGATTTTCGTTCGTTAATTTTGTACCCCGCCACTCTGCCAAACTCTCGTATAAGTTCTAGCAGTTTCTGTATTGAGTCTCCTGGTTTTTCTATGTATAGGATTATGTCATCTGCATATAGTGAAAGCTTGACTTCTTCGTTTCCTATACGTATGCCTTTGATTTCTTTTTCTTGTCTTATGGCCTCTGCAAGTACCTCTAGGACTATGTTGAATAGCAGTGGTGATAGTGGGCACCCTTGTCTTGTTCCAGATCTCAGTGGGAAGGGTTCTAGCTTTTCTCCATTCAGTATGATACTGGCGTTGGGTTTTTCATAAATTGCTTTAATTATGTTGTGGATTTTCCCATCTATGCCTACTTTGGCTAGAGTTTTTAGCATGAAGAGGTGTTGGATTTTGTCGAAAGCTTTTTCTGCATCTATTGAAACTATTATGTGGTTCTTGTTTTGCAGTTTTTGGATATGGTTTATAACATTTATGGATTTCCGAATGTTGAACCATCCCTGCATTCCAGGGATGAATCCTACTTGATCCGGATGAATGATCTGTCTGATGATTTTTTGAATTCTATTGGCTAGGATTTTGTTGAGAATTTTAGCATCAATGTTCATCAGAGAAATAGGTCTGTAGTTTTCCTTCTCTGATGGTTCTCTATCCGGTTTTGGGATTAAGGTGATGTTGGCTTCATAGAATGAGTTTGGGAGGGTTGCTTCCTCCTCTATTGTTTTGAAGAGCTTGTAGAGGATTGGGGTTAGTTCTGTTCGGAATGTTTTGTAGAATTCTGTAGTGAAGCCGTCTGGGCCTGGGCTTTTTTTCGTTGGGAGATCCTTGATGACTGTTTCAATCTCTACCTCGGTTATGGGTTTATTTAATTCTGCAGTTGCCTCCGGACTGAGTTTTGGTAAATGGTGGGAGTCCAAGAACTTTTCTATTTCTTGGTGGTCCTCAAATTTGTGGGAGTACAGTTCTTTGTAGTAATTTCTAATTATTTTCTTAATGATTGCAGTGTCTGTTGTTATGTTGCCTTTTTCATCTTTAATGCTGTTGATTCTCACTTTCTCTTGTTTTTTTTTTGGTCAATCGGGCCAGTGGAGTGTCTATTTTGTTTATTTTCTCAAAAAACCAACTTTTTGATTTGTTGATTTTATGTATAGTTTTTTTGATTTCTATTTGGTTTATCTCCTCCCTTGTTTTGATGATTTCTTGTTTCCTATTGTGCGTGGGACTCTTCTGCTGCTGTTTTTCCAGATCCTGGAGGTGTGAGGTTAGTTCCTGTATTTGGCGTCTTTCTTGGGCCTTGACATGCGCTCCGATTGCGATGAATCTACCTCGTAGCACTGCTTTGGCGGTGTCCCACAAGTTTTGGAATGTTGTATCAGAGTTTTCATTGGTTTCCATGAATTTTTTGATCTCATCTTTAATTTCTTCTCTGACCCATTGTTCGTTTAATAGCATATTGTTCAATTTCCAAGAGTGCCTATACTTCCTGGGGAGTTTTGAGTTGTTGATTACCAGTTTCATCCCATGGTGGTCTGAGAGGGTACATGGTATGATACTAATGTTTTGGAAGTTGTTTAGATTCGCTTTATGTCCTATCATGTGGTCGATTCTGGAGAAGGTGCCATGCACCGCTGAGAAGAATGTATAGTCTGTGGCCTTAGGATAAAAAGTTCTATATATGTCTACTAAGTCCAGTTGTTCTATTGTTTGTGTGAGCTCTGTTGTTTCTTTGTTGAGTTTTTGTTTCGTAGACCGGTCCATTGTTGTTAGAGGTGTGTTGAGATCGCCTACAAGAATTGTGCGGGTGTCTATGTCTTCCCTTAAGTCTGTAAGTAATTGCTTTACGTAAGTAGGTGCATTAAGATTCGGTGCATAAACATTAATGATGGTGATTGCTTCTTGATGGATCATTCCTTTCACCAGTATAAAATGGCCTTCCCTGTCTCTTTTGATGTTAGTTAGAATGAAATCTATCTCGTCTGAAATTAGGATAGCTACCCCAGCTTTTTTTTCTCGTCTATTGGCGTGGAATATCTTTTTCCATCCCTTCACTTTCAGTTTCTTTGCATCCTTTCTGGTTAGATGCGTTTCTTGTAGGCAACAGATGGTTGGGTCTTGTTTGATGATCCATTCTATTAATCTCTGTCGTTTGATTGGTGAATTTAGACCATTTGTGTTGAGAGTTAAAATTGAGAGGTTGCAATTTTGCCCTGCCATGTGATTGTGTTGTGTGTGTGTTGTTGCCTATGTAATTGTCTTGTTTGTGCGGCCTTTAGTTTGGAGACCTTCTTATTTGCCAACTTTGTTTGTGATTTGCCTCCTTTTTGTCCGGGACTAGCGCATTTCTAAGGAGACTTTGCAGAGCTGGTTTTGTGTAGACATATTCTTCTAGTTTTTCTTTGCTATTGAAGTATCTGATTTCATTCTCATATACAAATGAGATCTTTGCTGGGTAGATTATTTTTGGTTGACAGTTGTTTTGTTTCAGGACTTGGAAGATCTTTGTCCATTCTCTCCTTGCTTGTAGGGTCTCTTCGGAGAAGTCAGCAGTGATTCTGATGGGTTTTCCCCTGTATGTGATCTTTTCTCTACTTCGTACTTGTCTCAGGATTCCTTCTTTGTCTTCATTGGAGTAGAACTTGAGCACCGTGTGTCTGGGTGAAGATCTCTTTGGATCATGTCTGTTGGGAGTTCTCTGTCCATCCTGTATGCGGGGTGGATTCGTGTTCCAAGTGTTTTGGAAGTTTTCCTGTATAATTTCATCGAGCACTGCTTGCATCCCAGATTCTCTTTCTACTCCCTCGGGGAGGCCGATGATCCGAATATTCAATTTTCTAAGGTAATCCTTCATCTCTTGCATCATTTTATTAGTTTTGCTGAGGTTTGTCTCCAGCTGTTTGATTCGCTGGGCACTTTCATTTTGTGTGTCTTCTGTTTCAGAGATCCTTTCCTCTGCCGCATTTATTCTGTTGATGAGGCTTTCAATCTTATTATCTTGGGCGTCCAGTTTGGTTTTGATTTGTTGTATTTCGGTGATTATGCGGTTCTGGTAGTCTTCCAGCTTTGTGTCCACGTCTCTGAGAAATTTTAGCATTATTTTCATCAATTCCTTTGCTGGTAACACTTCCATGTCTTCATCTCGTATCGTCGATATTGATAATGGCTTTTGGCCCTTGTTTGGTGGGGTGCTGGCTCTTTCATCTGGAGCACAACTCTTTCTGGTGGTTTTTCCCATTGCGTTGGTGTGTTCTGGTGAGGCAAATGGACCCGTGTGTTGAGGGGCTGTCAGGTGCTTTCCTGTAGAGATTGGAGCCTGCAGGCGTGGTGTTGCCGGGCGTGGTTATTTTCAAGGCACCGTTGGTGCGTTCTCAGGGCCCGGGGCTGTAGAGCACCACCTTGGGGGCCCAGTGGATTCCAGGCACACTCTGGGCACCTCTTCTACAGGTGTGACACCCCAGGGCGTGGAGGGATGGAGGCGCTCTCTGGGTGTGCCCCCTTCACGGGAATCCGCAGGGCGTAGAAGGTTTTATGTGCTTTCTCCCTGCGTTCTCCGTGTCAGGGACTGCAGGGTTTTTCAGAGCCCACCTGGTGCGTCTCCCACACACGGGACTGTGGGTGAGGCACTTTCCAGGCGTGGCTCTTGTGCAGTGAATCCACCACTCGTGGTGTGTGGGTGTTCAGAGCCCCTGCTCCCGTGTGGCTCCCCCACACAGGCCCTTAGCGGAGGAGTGACCCAGGCGCCCTGTTATAATGACTTCACGGCAGGTTCTCACCGTGTCAGTGTGATGCAGGAGTTTTCAGGGCTCTCCTGGTGGGTCGCCCACGCTCAGAACTGCAGGGTGGGAGGCGAGAAGTGAGCAGTTCACTCTATGGGAGTGGTACCTGCGTGTCAGGGACACACAGCGCTACACTTCCCAAATCTGAGCTCTCGTGACACCTGACACCTGCGCTGCGGAGGTGCTGCTGCTGCAGGCGGGGCGCCCAGCCCGCTCGGTGCGGCGCGCACTCACCAGTGCGCTCGGTGGTTTCGTGCACTCACCAGGCAGGATGTGGGGGACTCCAGACCCTCGCCAGCTGCCTCTGCGCACCGAGCCGCACTGGTCCCCTCAGCGCAGGAACTTCCGAGGCGCCTTCCCGCGGCCCCCCTCAGCCACCAACACAACACCACTGTGCGTAGTTCCACACAGACCCAACAGTTTCGGCCGCCTGCTCCGCCTTCTCAGAGGCTGGAATCTCAGCAGGGGGCGAGAAATGCGGAGGCTGCCACGTCAACCCCGAGCTCACCAAACGTCCGGCTGCTGCAGTCTGCCTCCACCGCTGCCGAAGGCCTCCCGCCAGCGACGATCCCCCTGATCTCCCTGCCTCCGAGCTGGCCGCGTCTCCCGTCAGGCCGTTTTCAAAAGTGACTCAGCAGGTCTAGAGTGGGATGTCGGTTTCTCTGACTTTGCCCTGCTCCGTTCTCGTTGTTCTTCCGAGTTGTGTGGATCTTTTTGGCTCCACACTGTCCCAGGGAGCTTCACGGACCTCTCCCTGCGGTTCCCTGCTGTTCCTCTTTGCTGCTTCTGTAGCGTTCTATCTTAATTGGTGTTTTTGACCTATTAGTCTTCAGTTTCACTCCATGATAGTGTAAGAAGATGCATGGTGTAATCTCAAATTTTTTTTTTTTAATTCGGTGAGGCTTGTTTTGTGGCCTATAATGTGGTCAATCCTATAGACAGTTCCACGTGCTGATAAAGATATTGTCATCTCTGTAGGATGAACGATGCTGTTGTTACCAAGTGAGTCCATTTATTGCATTGTGTTGGTGAGTTCTCTGGTTTCCTTGCTCAGTTTTTGTCGTTAACTCTGTCTTTGGATGTTAGTGTGGTATTAATGTCCCCAAGTATTATTTTATTGAAGTCTATTTCTCCCCTTAATTCCATTACTATTTCTTTCACGTCCAGGTGCCCTGGCATTTGGTGCATATACACTTCAGTTATTCTTTCGTCTCTCCCATGGGGTGTGTTAAGGGTTTACAATTTCTTTCTGACATATTGACTTTTTCATTTCTTACACTTCAGCTTCATTTCAAAACAGTATCTATATCTCCCAGCAGAATTTGTCATCCATGTCATGTATGGATTTCTTCAGCTCATGTATTTGCCTCTCTGTATTGTTCAATAAATATATGATCTTTCTTTTGAGTGCCTTTTTCGGACATTTCATACTTCTGTTTCTATTCACACTATAATTTTGAAATGTTTCTGTGTTTCCTTTGTGGAATCATACTGTCTCCCTTCTTTAATTTCTGTTACTGTTTCAGCAGTTGTGGAAACCCAGATTTTTCTGCTGTGAGGGCTTTTGTGTTTGAAATACACTTCTGTGGCTGGTGAGGTGACTCCTCGGGATATCCAGGAAGGTGTGCTGGGTTAGGACAGTGAGCACTATCTAGTGCTTCCCTCAACACCTGCTGTACCTCCAGAATCACTTCCACTCTTCTAGTCATCATTTTTCATAAGACATAATTTTAATCCACCTTGTTTTCACAGGTTTAATATCCCACAACCGAAACGTAGGAAGACCACAGTCCCATTGCAGTATAAACATGAAATAAAAGTAACAATAATTACAATATTGGTTAATACAGAAAGTGGATTTTGCAAATTCCACATAAACAACAAAGCAATCACGTTCCTATCACTTCCTTGATTACCCCCCAATAGGCCTGTCTTTTCTCTATCTTAAAAATATGCGCATAATTTTGTTTTTTGCTTTGTTTTGGTTTAACTTTTTTGTTTTTTTGATGTCGTTGCATACTTGATTAGTGTGCCAAGGATCAAGGGCTAGAGGAAAGTGGGTAAGACCATTGTTTCCACATTGTCTTTTTGCCTTCGTGTGTCTGGGGGAAGGGAGAAAATAAAGAGAGAAGCCACTCCCAGCTTCTCAACCATCCCAAAGTCCCCAGTATGGGGCATGCTCTGAGGGCACTGCTCAAATGGTTTTGATAGTTCAACAGTTCTGAATTGCTGTTGATATCACCACCCCAAACATGACAAAATCTGTCCAGAATCAGCTGGCTGACATAGTCCACCATAGAGTCTCCATTTGCCTAGATTTTTACTGCTAATACTTGGTGATTATTACTGCTAATAATTTGTCCTGTCCTCCATTCTCTGTTATGGTGCCAAGTGTCTTCTGTAGATTCTAATGTGCCATTGAATCCTCCACATGCAACTAGCTATTATGTCCACTATTTTGTCTAGGCATTTGAGGAGGTCCAGCTCTGACACAGGTACCCCATGGTAGGAAAATGAACCCTACAATTTTTCCATGGTTGGAGTTCTGAGTCCAGCAGTTCAGTTGAGGGATCCTCAAATAAACCTCTTCTGAGGTGATCCCAGACATGATTTGTGTGTGTGTTTGCCAGTACAGGGTCTAACAAAGCCTATTGCCCCAGTCAGCTTACGTGCACACTGGTGGTTTCAGTGAGTGGGTCAGTTCTGTCTCCAGCCCTGTCCTCTATGCAAATCAATAGATGTTGCAGCCCAGCCAGCTCCTACCCAGAATACACTTGGCCACATAAAGCAGTGGGAGCTGCAGCCTATTTGGGGCAACCCACAATGACCTCCAACATTCCCACCCTCTGACCTGGTTATTGTTCTTGCCAGTCTGTACAGCAGTCTGGTCCAATCTGTCCACATCTCGTTCAGCTCTCATGCATGTCAATGGGCACTGAAGCCTAATTTAACCCAACCAGTCCCACTGTCCAGCCCACAAACTTGCTGGTGGGTGAAACTCTGACTAGCCATGCCTGCCCCAGTCCTGGTTCTCATGCTCATCAGTTGGAGTGACAACCCAAAGGGAGATGCCCACTGTTTCCCTAATGTGCCCACTCCCACACCTGGATCTATTTCACAGGCTAAATTTAACCCTGATCATAAAATTCTATAGTAAAAATTATGCTTCAGTACAAAAAACAGCTAAATACAAAAATCAAAATAGACATGAGACAGCTGAATAGAGGCCGGGTGTATATAAATTAAAATTGAAATGTCAGTGAAGTAGTCACAGGATGTGGTTAAGAACTTGTATTTTCTAACATATCAGTCACTCAATACCATGTCAATTAACCCCATAATGTTGTAAACTGTGGTTGATGTTGTTATGGCTTTTAATTGGTCAGAATGATATTCTGCCAGCTCTGCTTTTAGATCAGAGATGGTCTCCCCAAGAAACTATTGAATTGATCTGGACAATAAGATGCTGGACTCTATGCATGCTTACAATGTAACAAGCATAACTGGATTTGAACTGTAATACTGCAATAAGGTGGAGTAATCCACCATGGGGGGATGGTACTGAGAGGGGAGAGGGGAACCTCAGAGCCTATGAAACAATGTTGTAAAATGAAATGCAATAAAAAAAAATACCATGGGAGAAAACAGTAGGGATGTTGGGAATGGAAGGGGGAATCCTCTGCCTATAGAACAATATCATAATTTTTTTGAAAATATAGCATTGATCTTTCAAAAAAATCTAAAATATGTAAAAATTTGACATAGTAAAAATGTTCAAAGACTGGGTCAGACCACATTTTGATAACATGAAACTATGAACAACCCATTACTAAGATGACAGAATCAAATTACAATCCATTCGTATTGACCCTGCCCATTCGTATTAACCCTGAATATAAATAGCTTAAACTCAAACATCATAGATCAGTATATTGGATTAAAAATATATATTTGTTGTCCACAAAAGACATATTTCACCAACAAATAACAGTGGAAATTATATCTCATGGATTTTGATTTTTTGTTAGTTTCATCTCTTAAACACACTTTCTTCTCATTAAATTCTTCAGTGGCTCGGGCCGGCTTCGTGGCCTAGCAGCTAAAGTCCTCGCCTTGAATGGATCATATAGTAGCATCATTTTCTTCAAGAAGGTTCTTGATTTTCTTTACGATTTTTCAGCGACACATTAGTCATTCGGTAGCATGTTATTTAACTTCATGGTATTTTAAATTTCTATTTTTCTTCCTATTGTTGATTTTGTATTGTGACTTTTCATTTAAGGGGATGTACAATAACTATGAAATGGAGACTAACATATCCAGATGTGAGGATACAATGTAGTATACATCTCTGCTTCTAGACCAAGATGGACTTATAGTGAAACTGTTTACTATATCTTGGCAATAGAATGCTGGACTCTCTGACGTTGTCAATGCCCGCAATAACGGACGTATGACAGTGTGTGAGGAAGTATACATTAGTGATGGTATAGAAGAACTCTCTGATGGGGGAGGGAAATGGGGTGGGGTTAAGAGAAATCCCAGGGCCTATGGAACTGTATCATAAAATAATAATAATAGCAAGAAGTAAAGTTTTTTTAAAAAAAAAGAATATAGGGCCCGGCGCAGTGGCGCAAGTGGTTAAGGTCCTCACCTTGCACAGCCGGGATCCCATATGGGCGCCGGTTCTATCCTGGCAGCCCCGCTTCCCTTCCAGCTCCCTGCCTGTGGCCCGGGAAAGCAGTCGAGGACGGCCCAAAGCTTTGGGACCCTGCACCCACATGGGGGACCCGGAAGAGTCTCCTGGCTTTGGATCGGCATAGCATCGGCCGTTGTGCTCACTTGGGGAGTGAATCATCGGACGGAAGATCTTCCTCTCTGTCTCTCCTCTCTGTATATCCGCCTTTCCAATAAAAGATAATAAAAATAAATCTTTTTTTAAAAAAGAATATAATGTATCAACAAAAAACTATACTATAGGCTAAAAATAACAATCAGTTCTCACTGCCTTTGTTGGCCATTTGCATTTAATCCTCTGAAACTTACCCACTCCAGTCCTTTCTTTCTCAGCTCATTTTTTGCTTTGTTGTTGTTGTTGAGTTTCTTGAGCTCTTTATAGATTCTGGATATTAATCCTTCTTGAGCTGCATACTTTGTTAATTTTTTTTCATTCTTTTGGTTATCTATTCATTTTGTTGGCAATCTCTATTGCAGTGCAGAAGCTTCCTTACTTGATGCAATACCAATTGCTTATTTTTGCTTTAATTGCCTGTTCTTCTGGGTTGTTTTATGAGAAGTTTTTGTCTCCGCCTATATCTTACAGAGATTCTTCTCTATTAATTTGATTGTATCTGGTCATTGGCTTATATCCTGGTACCCATGTGATCTGGCTCTGTCCTCTAGAATGACCCTTAAGCCTCTGACAGGCTGCTCCACTTTCCCTATATTGGTCAGTTCCTTGATTCTGCACAGTCTGTCCATGCCCAAAGACCTCTGTGTCCCACAAACCAACACCTGACAGCCAAGCTGGTCCTGGTGTGAACCAGGCACCCACATGATGACAGCCCCTCAGCTCTATCCCAACTCCTCCGCTCCAGCCCAGGGCCCCTCCACTTAGGTCTTCTCAAAGGCATGCTGCAGCAGGGGTTCCCCAGGGCTACACAGTCCACTCCGTGTGCTAGGAATCAACCACCAACAGCCACACTGGTCCTGAGGTGTGACCCTAGTGCCCATGGGACCCCAGCACCCACACGACCCTGTCCAGCCCCTCTGCTACACCCGGGCCCCTCCACCCTAACCCAGCCACATAGCTCACCTGGCATTTCACAGGGTTGTGCTGTCCCTCAGGACTCAAAGACTACTGTGCTTGGGAAGCGGAATTCTGGAGCCAAACTGTTCCTGAAGCTTGACTCTGGTGGACTCCTGCTGAAAGGTCCTGTTGGGTAAACAACCTGGTACCTGGATCCAGCCTGTCCAACCCCAAACTATCCCTCCTGCCCAGTCCAACACTACAGCCCCAGCCTGGTTCACCAACTTGGGCCATCTCAACTAGGCAACTCACCTCCTTTCCACGGGTTTCATCATCCCTCCCACCCTCAGGATCCCAGCACTCGGAAACTGAGTCCCAGCTGTTACTGATTCTGCATGTGCCCCTGGCACAAACATGACCCGGAACCTACGTGACCATGTTGTGCCTATGACCCCAGTGTATACATGACCCTGCGTGCCCCCAGAAAGTAGCCCTCCAATTCAGAGAAAGCTGGGAGCAGCCTGGATATGTGTCAACACCACCACCATCCCCCCCCCCACTGAAAAGAAAAAAACAGTGGAAAAGAAGCCGAGTCTAGGGTACAGGTGACTTGGCAGCCATTCCACGCCATTCCAGAGGCCACCACCCCCAAGCCAGTGACCTCCACCCCAGGAAGGAGCTCTGCATCCCAACCAGGAACCCTGTGCCCAAGTACGGCGACCCTCTGCCCCAGGCGGGAGCCCTCTGTCCCAGCCTAGTGACCCTGTGCCCCAGCCAGGAGCCCTCCACCATAGTCTGGTGGCCATCCGCCTCAGCCTGGGCCCTTCGCACTGACTATCCCAGTCACGTGGCTCACCTGGTTTCCATGCTACTTCACCGCTTGGAGTCCTGACGTCGACTGGTTCTGGAGAGTGACCCTGATGTCCACGTGACCCCGGTGTGTGCATGATGTCACAGCCCATGTAATAGTGTCATCTACGCAACCCCAGCATGCTCAGCAGTGGCCGCTCTACAGTTTGGCCAGAAGGGGAGAGCTGAGGTAAACTGAATAAATCACTAGACAGAAGATCTTCTTTTCTAGCTCTATCTTAATTTCCAATAAAAATAAAATAAATCTTGAAAAAAAAAAAAAGCTAATCCTGATCCCAGGCCTCCAGGAAGGGTAGTGGATGGGGGTGCCTTCACGCCCCGGGTCGGTGGCCTCTCTGGCGGGCCCCCAATTTCCTGGAGGGGTAAGAGTGGAGGTGCCTTCCCAGCCAGGATCAGGGGCCTCCTGTACATGTCCATGGCATCCTGGAAGGGTAATTGGTGGGGGCACTTCCCAGGCGCAACCCTGTGGAGCGCCTTCCCCTGGCCGGATCAGGCCCCTGGTTGTCTAGAAGGGTAAGGGTGAGGCGCCTTCTCAGGCCTGAGTCAGGTGGCTCCTTCCTGGGCCAGGATAATCGGCTACTCCAGGGACGGGGGCAGGCCTCGTGAAGGGGGGATCCCCAGCCCAGAGCAGAGGCTGTTCCAGCAGACCCTGGCCTATTGAAAGGATGGGGTATTGGGGTACTTTCCTTGGCCCTGGTCAGGGGACACCATTCCCTGCCCAGGTCGCGAGCCACTCTATCAGCCCTCTGGACACCTGGAGAATAGAGGGTGGGGGCGCTGTTCCTGGGCTGGGGGCACATTCTTTCTCTCTAGGGTGGGGGAAGCTTGGGCAGAACCCAGGCAGCCTGGAAGGGTAGGGTGTTGGTGCTCCTTCCCTGGCCCTGGTCTGGGGACGCCATCCCCTGCCTGGATCATAGGACACTCTGGTGGTCCCCTGGACTCCTGGAGGGTAGGGGGTGGGGGCGCCTTTCCTGGCATGGATCAGGGACCACTCAAGCATGCCTGGCTACCTGGAAGGATAGGTAGGGGGTGGAGGTGCCTTTCCTGGGCACCTCTGGAGGGACCCCATCCGATTGAATGGGTAGGGGGTGGGGGGACCTTCTCCAACCTGGTTGGGGGCTTCTCAGGCAGGCCCCTGGCCACCTGGAAGGGTAGGGGTGGAGGGTAGCTTCTTAGGCCCGTGTCCATGGTTGCCTTTCTCAGCATATAGTTCTTGGACTGCTAAGATGGGCCCCCTGCTGCCATTATGTTACTGGGTGGGTGTGCCTTCCCTGGTATGTGTCACAGGCCACTTGGGCTGAACCCTATCTGGATGGGTAGGGGGTGGGGGCACCTTCATGGCCTCGGTGAGGAGCCAGCCATTCGAGCGGACCCATGGCCCCCTGGAAGGGTAGGGTGTGTGGGCACTTTCCGTCTGCAGGGTCAGCGGCTGCTCCCTGGGGCCACGGGTGTCTTAGATGAGTAGGGGTTGGGGCAGTGGGTGCTTTCCTTGCCTGTGCCAGGAGCCTCTCTGATGGGCCCCCAGCCACCTGGATTTGTTGGGATGGGGTCCCCTGGGGACTGCCCTCAGCTGCCTTGACGGGTAGGGTCTGGGAACGCCTTCCTTAGACCAAGGTGGACTGTGCCTTCCCCACCTAGGTCTGGGGCCGCTCAGGCAGACAAAAAGCTGCCTGGATGAGTACAGGGTTGAGGCACCTTCCCTGGCCTAAGTTGGGGGTTGCTCATGTGGGTCCCCTGGAGCTTGGAAGGATAGAGTGAGGCACCTTCCATGGCCTGGGTAAGAGGAACTCAGGCAGGACCCATGCCACCTAGAAGGTAGGGAGTGGGGGTTCCTTCTCCTGCATGTGTAGGGGGCCGCTCAGGCAGGCCCCTGGTTGCTGGCATGGATAGGGGCTGAGGGGGTTTTCTCTGGCCTGGGTCCTTGGGTGCTTTCCCTGACCTGGATCTGGGGTTACTAGGACGGGCTTCTAGCCACTTGGATGGGTTGGGGGTGTGGGCACCTTCTTTGGTCTTGGTTGGGAGCTACTCAGGGGAGTCCCCGGTAGGTATGGATAGGTGTGCCTTCTCTGCCCAGGGTCAGGGGCCGCTCAGGCAGGCCCCCCTCAGGCAGGCCCCCTGCACCTGGATGGGTAGGGCTTAGGGATGCCTTCCCCAGCCTGGGTTGGTTTGCAGCTCAAGTAGACCCCAGGCCACCTGAATGGGTATGGGGATTAGGGCACCTTCTCCAGTCTGGGTCGGTGGCTGCCATTACTGGCCTGGGTTGAGGGCAGCTCAGGAGGGCCCCTGGTCATCATGATCAGTAGGGGTTGGGGTACCTTACCTGGGCTGGGTTGGGGCTGCTCAGGTGGGAGCTTGTAAGAATAGAGTGGGGAGTACCTTCTCTGGCCTGGTTCAGGGGCTACTCTGACGGGTCCCAGGTCCCCTGGAAGGGTTGGATATGTGGGTGCTTTCCACTGGCAGTGAAGGGGGTCCCCAGCACCTTAGATGGTTAGAGGTTTCTGGTGCTTTCTCCAGGCCAGCTCGGTTGATGCCTTCCTTGCCTTTGTTGGGGGCATCTCTGGCGGGCCCTTGGCCTCCTGGATGTGTAGGGGGTCGGTGTGCTTTCTTCAAACCACGTCTGTCTAGGACTTCCCTGCCTGGGCCAGGGGTAGCTAGGGAGGGCCCCTGGCCTCCTGGATGTGTGGGGGCATGGGGGTACCTTCCCCGGCTTGGATTGGGGGCTGCTCAGGGGAGCCCCTGGCTACCTAGTAGGTAGGGAGTAGGGGCACCTTCTCTGGCCAGAAAAGTGGGCCACTCGGGCAGGCTGTGGTCTCCTGGATCAATAGGGAGTAGGGGCTTCTTCTCTGGCCGGGATCCATGGGCACCTCCCCACCCTGTGTCATGGACAGCTCATTGGGACCCTGGCCACCTGGATGAGTATGGATGGGGGCGCCTTCTTCAGCCTGACTCATGGACTGCTTGGGCGGGCACCCTGCTGCCTATAAGATTAGGGGTTGTGTGAGACTTCTGAGGCCCTGTTCAGTTGGTGCTTTCCCTGGCCTGGCTCTGGGCAGCTGGAGTGGGCTCCTGCCTGCCGGAATGGGTGAGTGGTAAAGGTGCCTTCCTGGGCTTCAGTCTTGGGCCACTGGGGTAGTCCCCTGGCCACCAGATGAGTAGGGAGTTGGGGGGCGGTGCTTTCTCTGGCCCTGGTCATTGGGCACCTTGTCCTGCCTGGATTGGGAGCATCTTGGCCGGATCCCCCAGCTGACCAAATGTGTAGGGAGTGGCATGGCTTCTGTGGCCTCGTTTGGGGGCTGCTCAGGCAGGCCCCGGCCCCCTAAAAGGTTTGGGTATGTGGACACTTTCCATTGCAGGGGTGGCTCCAGGCTGGGCCTGTCTGAAGTCGCCTCCTGTCCAGGGGCAACTTGGGTGCCTGCTTGGGTCTTTATCTCTTGCCTATTGGCTGTGCCAAAGGGGTGTCTCAGTGCTGAGACTATCTGAAGTCACCTTGAGCCTGAGGGCAGCTTTGGGTACTGCTGGGGTCTTTAGCCCCCACACCCAGCAGTTGGCTCCAAGCTGGATCTACCTGAAGTGAACTCCAGCTTGGTGCTTCTTAGGAGCAGTGGGTGACTTTGGGGGCCTGCTGGGGTCTTTTAGCACCCACCCAGGTAGTGGGGCTGGCATAGCTGGTTTCAGGCTGGGCCTGCCGCAATTCACCTTGAGCCTGTGTGCTCTTCAGGAGTGACAGTTGACTTTGGAGGAATGCTAGGGTCTTTTAGCCCATACCCAGCTGGAGGTGCCAGCAGGGGTGGCTCCAGGCTGGGCCTGCCTGCAGTCACCTCAATCCCATGGGCCACTTGGGGGCCTGCTGCGATCTTTTAGCCACCACCAAGTTGATGGCGCCTGCAGGGGTGGCTCTAGGCAGGGCCTGCCTGAAGTCACCTTGACTTACAATCACTTTTGGAGCCTGTTGGCCTCTTTTAACCCCTTCCCAGCATGTGGTGCCTGCAGGGATAGCTCTAAACCAGGCCACGCTGAAGCCACCCCGAGCCCATGGGTGGCTTTGGGGGCCTTCTGAGTGCTTTTACTCATCCTAGCTTGGGGAGCCAGCATGGGTGACTCCAGGTGTGTTCTGGGATGTACGTCAACCTTTATAAAGCAGCTTGAATGCAGCCAAGCAGCTGTCGAGTAATAGGGTCCTCAAAGTCATCTGACGCCAGAACTGATGCCACAGATACCTCCGGCCTTCAGATTCCTGACTGCTTTGCAGATAACAATAATGTTCATATAAGATGTTATTTCCCCTCCCCCACCCCCCACCGCAAAAAAAAAAAAAATCAGTAAATAAGCCAACAAAACTGCCAGTGCGGCATGCAGAGTTCAGGGACAGAATGATCTGGGAGCAACACCAGCCAGACCTGTTTCTTTGACACATGAACTTGTGATTTTCTCTAGCAAGGGCCACATGGGGAAGGTACAGGTAGCCTTAGGCACGGGGCTCCTGCCCAGTCCAGGTCAGCCTCAAAGCTCCTGCCATATATTGGATGTGCATGGCTTCCCTACAGAACCTGCCTTGGCTCCCTGTGGGATGAACCCCCAGGAGCTGCACGTCAGTGGCCTTCCTGGAACGGACACTGTCATTCACCAAGTAGATTCTCGCACTTTTCCATCGCTTAGTCACATGGAGTCAGTGGTGTGCTTGACTTGCCGTGGCACAACTCCTGCCATTTGGGGAAGGAACCAACAGGTGGGAGATCTCTGTCTCTCCCACTCCCCTTTTCTTTCCCTGTACTTCTGCCTTTCAAATCCATAAAAAGAAATCTTTGAAAAATCATCCACATTAGCTCCAAGCTAGTGAGTGGTCTTTGTGACTGATCTTACTGGCCAACCAAGTGGGACCCGGTAACGTAGCTCTGGCTTCAAGTCATCCAGCCAAGACACAGTCACCACTGGGGGCCTACCAGCCTGTCTGCTTGCACTTGTGCTGCTTCCTTCTGGACAACTCGCCTGGGAAGCTTGTTTCCCCTCTCTTCCTTCATACCCCCCGCTTGCAGTCATGACATAGTGTCCCCCTCAGCTGCAGGGGCAAGTGGCAGAGTCTGGCTGCAACTTCACCCAATGTTCCTTGTCTGCCCCTTTCCCCTGTCTCTAGGGCATGATTCTGGTCCCTGTTCCTCAGAGCCCGGACTAGTCCTGCACATTGAGGCAGAGCCTGGGGAAGGAAAACAGGGTAGTGTTGTAATGGCAGCTTCAGCAGCCTAGTGTGTGGGGCTGTGCCGGCATGTCAGCCTGCATCCAAGGTCTCTGGGAAAGAATCCTGGTGGGATTTCCCCTCCACTATAGAAGTACAGCCTTGTAGGACTGGAGGTGGACACTGTGCATTGCCCAAGACTCACCTTGGAGTACTAAGAAAGCACTCACTTCTCAGGTGTTTGCCTCCCCCGATGGTTCTGACACTGGAGAACTTTCTGGATCCCTGACCTCTCCGTGCACAAAAATGGCAGTATGTTCCTTGGTCCTGTGAGAAGGCTGACTGTCAGGGAGATACGGAGTGGGGGATCTCACCGCACCCCTTGTTGGGTGAATTCAGCACAGCCCTTAAAGCTCTTGGAAAGTTCATTCATTCTTAGAGACTAAGTCCATACAACCAGGCTTCTGAGAAACAAAGCTTATCCCCTCTTCCACCTGCTCATTGTAAAGAAAGGGAAACTGCCAGGAAAGACCCAGAAAGTCCCCGGGGTGTTTACTTAGAAGGTTGATAGGAAAGTCCCTTCCACTGTCAAGGACTTTCTTACCTTTCTAGTCCCCTGCAAAAGATGTAGGAATGGATAGCTCTGCCACACTCTCCCTGGACTTAGCCCATGCAGGAAGCTGTGTATCTTGCAGAATGAGCCTGGACAATCAAATATTCAATGAGATTGTGACTTTGCACCTGCTACTCCAGATGTTACAGAGACCACCTTGCCCACGCTGGCATTTATGGGGCAGCTGTCCATCTGGTTCACATTTTCTCGCACATGTCAATCAGGAAACATGCTCTGAAGTTTTCTGTCACCTGGTGAGGACAGCAGCAGATGCCCAGCATCCTCCCTCGGGCTGTGTCCGCTCTCCAGCTGTCTAGCATGGTGTAGCCTACAGACACCTTGACCCTCTGAATATCCCACAGGCATCCTGCTGGCCCAAGCCACTGGGAGCAGGTGCTGGCTGGACGGTCAGAGGTTTTCATAAGACACAGGCAGGAAAGATCTACCACCCTCAAATTCGGTTACCATCCGGTGGGTAAAATTTCCAGCAGTCCAGGATTGTGGGCCATAGTCATGAAATATGCAGGCCCAGGCATTCTGATCCAGAAGGCTGCCATTCTGAAATATCAAAGCCCTACAAATATAATCCTGGGGAAAAAATCATAAAATATCCTTTTACAATATTTATTTACATTTTTTATTTGGCTTAATTGAGAAAAATAAAAGCACTATGGAATACTTAATAGGTCATGTACCAACCAAAGCAAGCATTAATAATATCTGTTTTTGTGAGAATTAACACCAAGGTATACTAATGACCACCACACAGGTATACCAATTGCAAGCAAGTACCATTAATTTAAAAATCAATGAAAAAATGCAAAGCTTAAATGCATATTACTGTGGTTGGTAAATGTGTGTACACAGCTTTAAATCCTTTTTTTCTTTATCTAAAAATTAGAGAGCAAGAGCAAGAGTGGAAACAAGAGAGAGAGAGACCAGGGCCCAGCACGGTGGCCTAGTAACTAAAGTCCTCACCTTGAAAGTGGCGGGATCCCATATGGGTACTGGTTCTAATTCTGGCTTCTCTGCTTCCTATCCAGCTCCCCTGCTTGTGCCGTGGGAAAGCAGTTGAGTACATTCCAAAGCCTTGGAATCCTGTACCAGCATGGGAGACCTGGAGGAAATTCCTCATTCCTGGCTTCAGATCAGCGCAGCACCAGCCGTTGTGGTCACTTGGGGAGTGAATCATCAGATGAAAGATCTTCCTTTCTATCTCTCCTGCTCTCTGTATATCTGACTTTCCAATCAAAATTAATAAATCTTTTTTAAAAACATAGAAAAAGAGAGCAAGACCTTACATGTGCTGGTTTGCCCAAAAGGCAGTGATGGCCAGGGCAGGACAAGGCTGATGCCAGGAGCAAGAAACCCCATGTAGATTTCCCAAATGAGTGGCAGGGGCCAACACTAAGGATTTCAGTCTTTATGGATTGGAATTGGAGAGTGGAAATTTTACGCTTTAAGGATTTTGATCTGCCCAGGTTTCTGTGGTATAAATTGTGTCATTCATGACTGTTTGGCAGCAGTCAGAAAATCCCCATGAATATGAAGGACACACTGCTGTGCCCCTCACCACCGGGAATAAGGAGCACGATGATAGGTGGTCCTGCTGTTATTGAGGCAGGAACAGCCCCAATCTGGGGCTCTGACTGCAACTTGCTGAATAATGCACAGGTGGTTTCAGCACAGAAGGTGGCTCTGTAGCAGGCGCTGGTGACAATGCAAAGACACATGGGTCCATGATGTTTAACTCGGCACATCCAAGGATGCCCAAGGAAACTTTGGCAGATAGAAATGCTGAATGAAGCCCCTGCTGGACCCTTGCAGGAAACTCACAACACAGACTCCTCAGGGTCTCTAGCAAGGCCACAACGTGGCCTGGAAATAACAACTGAGAAACAGTGACCATGCATGAGCACCTGAGCTGCTCTCCATAAAGTCTGCATCATCCAACACTGAGAGCAAAGTGTATGGCACTGCATCCCCCATGGCAGTCATGCAGCTGAGTTCAGGAGATCTGACTCAGGCCCTACAGCTCTCATTCCTCTTCATCCTTGGCTGCCTCCACTTGAACAGGTAGCTGCAAACGCCAGAGGGACGCCTGCAGAGACCCATTTGAAGACCCTCGCATACAGAGCTGCTAATCCTGTCCACCAGCTCAGCTTGACTTGGGGGACATGCGCTGTGGGGTCCTTTCATCTTAGCCATGTGGAGCCACATTACACAATCCTTGCTTCTTCACCCGTGTGGACTTTTTTATGCTTATTCCCAGAAATGTCCTTCTTAAAATCCGTCAGTTACCGGCCTTCCCTCATGTCCTATCCCCGAAGGTGTTTGCAACCAATCATTCCCTAAGCACAACCATCTCCAATCTGTGAGCACTTCACACCTGCTGACTGCATTCCAGCGTGTTGAGGCCAACAATGTATGATTTGCATGGTCACATTAGAACACTTCTGAAACTCTTCAAAAGTCACTAGGCTTTTGTGCCATCAGCCTAGGTCACTCATACTCTTCCCTGAATAAACCTCTTTCTAAAAACTGTTCAATAGATTGTATTTCCATTGGCAGTGAAGTGGCAACAAGTGGAGGGAGGGGTTTTGTTCACAAGTTGCTCTCAGTGCAAAAAACAATGTTGCTTATCATCACTTACAAGTTTACCGTAAGTTTCAGATTGTCTAATGATATATTTTGATGTTTTAATTTCATGCATCCTTTATTTGAATCTCTGAAAGCCAGTGAGTGGAGTGAGAGAGTCAAAAGCAGAAATCTAGGGGCCAGTGCTACAGTGCAGTGGGTTAACTCACCACCTGCAGCATTGGCAGCCCCTGTGGGAATCAGTTCAAGTTGCTGCTGTTCCACTTCTGAGCCAGTTCCCTGCCCATGTACCTAGGAAAGCAGCAGAAAAATGGCTCAAGTACTAGTGTCACTGCACCCATGTGGAAGACCCGGAAGAAGCTCCTTCCTCCTGCCTTTGGCCTGGCTCATCCATGACCTTTGCAGCTATTTGAGGAGTGAATCCATCAGGTGAAAAACTTCTCTTTACCTCTAACTCATCCATTTAAATAGATGAAAGTCTTACAAAAGAAAAAAATGGCAGAAACTTCTGAAATACAAGTGAGGTCTAGGAGAATGCTTACAGGAGTCACATAGGCCCTAGAATACTGGCCACATGGTTGCTTCCTTCTCTAAATTTCAACACACTAAAAATAATTAGAAACTATACTTTTATAAAGGGATAATAAATTGCATTTCATATCTGGTGCAGAAGGTCAAGATGGTCAGTAGCCACACTGGCAACCTCTGTTTCATCATCTATGCAGTGGAGCCACGATTAGATCAGGATCACACCATGCTGGTCAGGTGCAAAGGGAGAAGGGATTAATGCCATAGAGGAAGGGAATGGGAGAGAGACCCCAGGAGTCAGGGTCAGGAGGCAAGGTGATTCTGTAGCACCTGCTAGTTCCCAACCCTGAGCTATCAGTTGAAGAGCCAGTGATCACTGTGGTGGCTCGGGTGCTGGCAGGGCTGAACTGCTGCTGACAGTGACCACTGCAACCCCTGGGGCTAGCCATCCTGGCGATGAGCAATCCGGGAGCTGTGGGCCTGTTTCCCCTCCTGCCGACATGTGCTGGCCCTGTCCTTGTGGTCAGCAGCTGCCCAGTGTCACCAGCCTGTGGACTGATGGCTGGTGCCGGGGAAAGCCAGTGACTAGTCCTGAGCCCGTACTCAGTGTCCAGGACAGGGTTCTGGCTTCTGCTGTTCATGGTCAGGCCAGGCCAGCTTGAAGTCCAGGCAGGATGGACTCGGCTGGCCACTCCTCTCCCCTCCATCCCAGGACTGACTCCATGTGCTCAACATCTAAAGCACCAGGAAGGAGGGGCAGGAAGAGAGCAGGAGGAGACAGCTGAGGGTGGAGTGCTGGGATGGGGCCTGTGGGTAGAATGTGAGGTGGCACCAGGGAGTCCCCAGCTCTGAACGTTGCAACAGCGAGCACAAAGTTGGGGGACCTCAGTTGGAGCACAGGCGTGTGTGGGCTCCCTATGCTACACGTACACAAGTAAAGAGGCCTCTATAGCTTTTCTGGAATCACATCACAGAGAAGAAGTGAAGGGTGTGCAGCAGGGCCAGTTGTAATGAGACATGGAACCTTTATAGCAGGTGACAGAGGGCACTGGCACCCTGATGTTCATGGCGCCCCAGTTCTGCCCTCTTCTCCTGGGCCCCACAGAGGCTACAGGGCCAATCTCTGGAGGTATTTCATGAAGGCATGGCTTACACCCTGACCCTCCTGCCACATGAGACACCACTTGTGAGTGGCTGGCAGCATTCTATGATGTCACAGTCACTGAGAGGTGCACCCTCTGGGTAGTTAGGTGACAAGTGGCCAGTTGTCTGCTGACCACGGACCTGTACAGGTATTGGTGGTGAACCTAACAGACATATATATGTGAGAACGCAATGAGTTCTCGACGAAGGTGAGTGGAACTTGCTCTCTAGCTCTTATCACAGGTGGGGACAGCCAGTCCTGCTCTGAGAATCCAGAGATGTGGAGGAGTGGGAGTGGTGTTTCCTGGAGGGTGATGGCTGCCCACAGGGGGAGGAATCTTTCCTGGGAGGTAAGACCAGGACTACCTGACCTTCCCTCCATCCCCATACCCTGGGCAAGATCCCTCCTGTGGTCTGGCCACTACATGCCTGTCAGCCTGGGTGTAGGGCTGTCCCCCTTTGACAGGGAGATAGAGTTCAGGGTAGCAGTTCCCCTGTGGGCCCTTCAGTACTCAGCCATTTTTGTATGTGTGCTTTGTCTTGCAGATGCAATATGGATGCTGCGAGGTCCCCATGGGCCAAGGAGCGCGTGTCAATAATTATGAAATATGAAAGGGTACTGGCCAGGGTGCAGGGAGAAGTGTGGCCCTAACCCCACTGGGTGTGACTGTGACCCTGAGACCCAAGGGGACACAGAAGGGAGAGGGGTGTGCAACTCTCCTTGACTCTGAGCACCCCCGGCTCCTGACTTGTGTCCCCTTTGGCTGCAGGGTCCTCAAAAAACGCTTCAGGAAATGTTGCATGGAAATGAGGATGCAGATCGTGGTGGCCTTAAACCAGATAAATTTGGTTTTTTGTGGTGAGCTGTTTGCACCCCAGTTCATCTCTGGGCAGGGTTGGGCTTCAAGAACTCCTGCAGCTGTTTTCATGTAGCAGGTTCAAACAAGAGCTACAATACCAGCATTCCAGATGGGCACAGGTTCATGTCCCAGCTATTCCAATTGTGATCCAGCTCCCTGCTGATGGCAGTGGAAGATGACCAATTGCTTGGAATCCTACACTCATTTGGGAGAACCGAATTAAGTTCCTGGCCCCTGACCTTGTCCTGGTTCACCACGGATGGAAGTCAGTCTGTCAGTCTCTCACTCTCTATCTCCCTTTCTTCTTTTTCATGTATCCCAGGGGAGCATGTGCCTGATGACAGCACTGGGCCCCAGGGACAGAAAGCATCCCTGCCTGGCCCTGGGATGCCTGTACGCCCGGTCACCAAGGCCTACTAGGCATCTTCCAGCAGGGTGGCCACCTCCCCTGTCCCTTCTCAGTCCCTGGGCTGAGCTTCAGGCAGGAGGAGGGTGACACTGGTCCTTTCCTGGCCTTGCCTGGGAGAGGAACAGTGCTTGGTTTGGGACCCATTTAATGACTTTCTCTTTTACCTTTCAGTGAGAAACTTCCCAACAATGACACCATTGGAGAGAAGGTAGGACATTGACCTTGGCTTTGGGCTGTATGGGTGGTAGTACTGGCAGGCCTGTGGGTCCTGTGTCTGGGGATCCAGGGGTCCCCTAATGTGTCTGGGGACCCAGGGGTCTCAGTTGTGTATGGGCTGTGTTGTAATCAGAGGCAAGTCCCCCGGGGCTCCCCTAGCTACAAAGCCTGCATCCATGGCTTCCGTCTTTTCTGGCTCCTTGTGTTGGGTGCCCACAGGGCTCCTGTGATGTACCCAAGGGGGCCACACTTGGAAGCCAGCCCCTGGTTCACCCCTTCCTGTCTCTTCCCAGTATAAATTCCAGGCAGCCCGCAGACTGCAGAAATGGATTAAGATGATTAAAAACTATGCTAAATACTGCAGCAGCAAAAAGGTATTTGGGAGAGGAGGGCCGCTGGGGAACCTGGGACAGAGCTGGGCTGAGCAGCCCCCGTGGCTGTCAGGCACCGCCTGCCTCTCACAGGCCCAAGGCCACTGTTCTGTCTCAAAGGGGACATGGGTCCTCTGTACCTCTCATACACACACACACACACATTACTGACCTGGATGAAAATCCAGTGTCACCATTGCGCTGGATCCTGTTGCCCCACGGGCAGGAGTCAGCATAAAGCAGGGCCTGTGGGGCCAAGTCATTGTGAGTCATGATCCAGGAAGGGCTAGGTGGATCCACACAGCTCACAGCCTCCCCTGCGTGCCCCCTCACCCTGCATACTCCCCAAGGTGGGCCTGGGAAGGGGTCTCACCACAGCCCTTTTTTTTTTCCTGCAGTTTCATAGGAGAGTGTCCAAGGGCATCCCCGCCGAGGTGCGTGGGGAGGCTTGGTCTATGATCTTGGACATACAAAAGAGGAAGACCCAGAACCCAGGGCGATACGAGGTATGCCAGGGCCCTCAGCCTGAGGTGGCCCACCTTCTCAGGCCTGGCCAGGAGCCAGTGGCTCTCATGTGGTGGACAAGTGAAGCCCAGGCTGAGTGGCCCTTCAGGTGGGCCTAGGGTTCCCTTTCCCTAGCCTTCCTCTCTGGATCCTGCTTCAGTCTTCCTGCTCATCTCCATGGACTCTGCTGGGCCTGCCCACCTGCACATCTGCTGGAGGCACAGCCCTCCTCCTTGTTGGGCCACCCAGATGCTTGGCCACAGGAAGGCCCAGAGCAGGTGCAGGGTCCTGGTGAAGAGACTGCTTGGAATGAGAGCATGGTCACGTGTGCTAGGGGCCCTCAGCTGGTTCTGTCTGGACCCACAGGGGAGTGAGCTTCCTCAGGGAACTCTCCCCATGAGCCAGAAGAGCTGCTGTGGACGTGGGGTGCTTGAGTAGTTGTGGGCCTGTGGCTGGCACTGAGGCTGGTCTCTCCCCCTTGCCCCACTCTGCAGCAACTGAAAGAGAGGGCCAGGCTCTGCTCAGACCACGTTCAAGAGATCGACGTGGATATTTTGTGGACATTCCGAAATAATGTCATGTTTGAGCCACGGTTTGGACTACAGTAAGGCCTCTGGGCTGCAGGGGCCCTGGGGACAGGGAGGGGCAGGGGTCCCAGGGAACTCGGTACAAACCTAAAGCACGGGTCATTTACATCAGAAAAACCAATGGGTGCCTTGGCCTTCGTAATATTGGACAGTTTACTTTCCAAAAGACACTATGGAATTAAGTGAAAAGAGACAGAGATGATACTTGTAAAATATCTAAAATGAAGATCTGATTCATTTAATAGAGAGATCTTAAGCCTCAGTGATAAACAAGGCAAGCAAGAGCCTTTCTGCTGGATGTGGGCCCGGGCTAGGAGGGACACTCCAGGACAGCACACAGAATCCACCTGCCTAACATATACACACCTGCTTAGTGCTTAACCACCAGGCGGCACCAGTGCATGCTGTTGGAATGAGAGAAATGAACCCATTCTAACTGCTGAGCATGGGACAGGACAGTCACTCTGGGTCATTGCTGGGAGGAATGTGCAGGGGTTCCAGCACTCAGAACACACCACAAAGATAACACTCACCTTCCATGTGAACACACACGAGACATGCACACTTCCCCAGGATTCGAAAGCACAGTCTCCTCTCTCTCTTTTCTAGACAACAAGCTTTGTTTCAAGTCCTCTTAACTTACTCCTACTATGACCCCGTGAGTATTCTGGGAGAAGCTATCTGGTCTTGCTCCCTGGGGTGTCCACCCAGGTGGTCTCTGTCACAGTGAATCAAGGCCACACTGAGGGGGCCTCTGTCTTCCACAACTTGAGAGCAAGCGGTAGAGGCCAGGCTCCGTGAACCCAGCCTCAAGCCCTGGGTACAAAAGAGGTGCCATCCTACTGAACTGCTCTGCATATCTCAGGAGTAGACAGGGTTGGGGATGCTCCTCAGTACCAGCATTGCACAAGGGTGATAGGCAAGCTGTGTGACTGTGGTGTGGTCATCACAGTTGAGTCTGGGTCCTCCTGATGCCATTGCACCCATCAGGTGTGCGACAGGTGTCATTGGCCTAAATTCCACTCCACACAGTTCTATCACCTTGCAAACCCTCACAGAACATTCCCATGAGGGGAGTTGCTGCCAGACTCCTCAGGTGATAGCAGCGAGGTCTGGGCTTCCCCATCTTCCTGACCTCACCTGGACACCCTGCCTTGTGACTGTGGGAGTGATATCCAGACAGTCTGAGCCCTGGGCCTAGTGAGCCAAACCCTGGTGCTTCTCCCTCCTGTCTGAAATGATGCCCACTAGAGCACCCATAGGGGCTTCTGTACGGGTGGAGCCTGGATGCCAGCAGCAGCCTGCCACACCATAGTGTCTTGGGGGTAGGGTACATGTATCCTTGGCTCTGGTTTTCCCCAGGCACTGCCTGAGCCCAGGCCTTGTGGGATTCTCTCCCAGGACACTGGGATCTCATGTGTGCTCCAAATCTGGAGGTCACAACCCCCATGTAGCAGTAGCAGAGCTGGGCGTGAACCCTCAACATTCTCAGGAGAAGGTCCCATGGCACATGAGGACAGACAAGCTGTAGGGTGTCACACTGATGCGCATTTGTGCTTCTACAGGAGGTGGGCTATCGCAAGGGCCTAAGCCATCTAGCGGCATTGCTGCTAATGTGGATGAACGAGGAAGATTCCTTCTGGGCCCTAGTACAAATTATGGAAGATCAAAAATATGGGTTGAAAGGTTGGTGGGCGTAGAGTGGGTGTGGTGGGCCCAGGGCATGCAAATCCATTGATTGTCACACAGCCTAGTACGCCAGTGTCAGACTTTAGTCCCATTTCCCATCTCCCAAAGGCCCCAGGCTATGGCTTTGAACAGGTATCTCTTGGGTCCCAACTGGCCCTCCTGCCTCACACTTGTCCACCCAGACACTCACCCACTGACCCACACCAAGTAACCCCAGCAGGCAGCATCCGCTGATGGGTCACCCCTCTTCACTTCAGTATGGTCAAATGGTCCTGATGTACCTACACTGGCTGTGGCATTCCAGCTGTCAGCAGGAGCAGCCTGGCCTGGGCCCCACACAGTCCCACTGCTCCCACCTCCCCTGTGGCTCCTCTGCCCCAGCCAGGTGTCTTCTTTCCTGCCCTGTGATAGGATAGCCTCCCTCCCCTCTAGGTGCTCAGGAAGACCCCACCCTAGGCCAATGGCTTCTCCTGGGAGAGGCTCTGATTGGAGGGCTGGGGCCTGATCCTACTCAGATATCTACAAACCGGGGTCAGGGAAACTGGAAGACCTGCAGAAGCGTCTGCAACATATCATACACCAGGCACTCCCTGCTCTTGAAAAACACCTGGTGAGTAAAGCGCCTACTTGCCTGCTCTGGGGGGCTCTGCACACAGATGGGGGCCGTAGGGGGTGCCTGGGACCAGGGGAAGCCACATCACAAACAAGGCCTTTATTAATTGCTTGGGCCTGCAACAACGTGGGCATTTGGTTCACTTTCCAGCACATTGTCCCCTGAGCTGGCATAGATTTAACAGACTCTCTCCTGAAGGAAAGGGGCTGGAGGGGAGGTTCCCTTCAGGAGCCTGTGCTCATGCACCTGCTGCTGGGCTTCCTGCACCCTGGGGCCCTGCCAAGGGCTCAGGCCACGGGGAGTTCCAGGCCTGCTCCCCGCCCTCACCTCCCCCTCTCTGTTCCTCAGGAGGAGCAGGAAATATGCCTTAGAAGCATCACCAAGCACTGGTTTACACAATGCTTTCTAGAGATTGTAAGTGTCCTGGGGACCCTTTGCCCAAGGCAATTGATGCCCAGTGCCTGGCTGCCACAACCCCCTCCCCTCACTTTGTGTCCAGTTTCTGACAGCAGGGCTGAGTTCCTCCAGCCCAGCAGACACCAGGAGGCACCCTGCTGTGCACACAAGTCAGATTCTGCCCTGCAGGGGGCCGCCCAGGTAGAGGCTGAGGTTCCAGGGCAGCAGGGAAGGGAGAACATACATTGAGAGAAACCTGGAAAAGCCCAGCATCTTCCAGGAGGAGAGAGAAGGTGCTCGAGGCCTGGGCATCCACCCCAGTGTATAGCTGAGCTGCCCAGGCCTCACTCCTGGAAGGCTACCTGGGAGCCAGCCCACAGGAGTGCTGACCCCTCAAGCAGCTCACAGGCATGCTGGCATCTGCAGTGTGGTCTCCAAAGTGCACAGAGCAGTGTTGGTGGGCACCAGAGTACTGGGTGTGCTGGCCAGGCCTCTGCCCTCCTCTCCCTAGGCTGTGGGATCCTCAGTGGTCTCAGATGTGGCTGACAGACATGGCCAACTTGGCAATGAAATGAGACCCTCACACAGGATCCTATGGCTTCATGTAGGCAGCCTCCTGGGGTGTGTGGCTGTGCTGGGACATGGGCACTGCCCATCTTATAGCCCCTAGGGGGATCTGCTCAGCCCTGGATGGGTGAGGTCCTCTCACACCTGCTCTTCCTAGGTGCCATTTTCACTGGCAATTAGACTGTGGGACAACATTTTGCTGGAGGGACAACACATGCTTACCACGATGGCCTATGTGGCATTGAAGGTGCATCAGAGTAAGTTCTCATGGACTTGAAGAGGCCAGGGCATTGGGGGTAGAGGAGCCGGGGTCCCTTGCTAATGCACAGTGAGCAGGACGTGGGTGTTGATGAGGTGCTCTGATAGCCCAGGGTCCTTTGGGGGACTCTGAGTGCACCCAAGTCATCTCAACCTCAGCCCAGCACAGCCCATAGGGAGGCCTGGCCAAGGTCATTCCTCTGGAGTGTGGCACCTCCATGGTGGGATTGACACCCATTGGTGTCCAAGGTTCACCCAACCCCTGCACAGGCCAGAGACAGGGGTCAGAGAAGCCGTGGGTGCTAGGTCATCCATGTGGCCCCTCCCAGCATGACACCCTCCCTCATGCCTAGAGCGCCTGCTGTCAATGTCCGGGGATGACCTTCAGGAGTTCCTCCAGGAGACACTGAAGAAAACCTGGACCCTGGACGATGATGTTGTCATCAAGAAGCTGCAGGGCTGCAAGCGGGAGCTAGCCAAGCTAAAATGCCCCCTGCCTGCTGAAGGTGAGCCCAGAGCAGGTTTCAGGTAGCCCATTCTGCCTTGGGGGTGTCAGCAGTGGGAGGACCCAGGCCGTTGGCTCACTGCACCCTGGAGCCCAGATGCCCTGCTCTTCAGCCAGATGGCAGTGTCCCTTTCTGCCCTAGGGGCAGTCTTTCCCTCACTGGCCCCAACACAGGTGCAAAGCCTGATGCCCACAGCTGAACTCCCAGGATCCTCATAGGACAGAGGTGTGGCAGGACTCCCACCTGCATGTAGGATTGGCTACAGGGAAGTTTGGCTGTGGCCAACCCTGGGCCCTGAGGGTGAAAGCAGCCAGTCGCTCCATCTCTTGCAGTCACTGGAGAAGACCTGGAATGGGCCCAGGTCACCCTTTTGTGGGCATCAAATCCTACACAGAAGAGCAGCTCAGACCCAGAGGGAGGGACTGCAGGTCCCAGGGCAGAACCCAGAGTGCAGCTGAGGGCAATGGTGCCCTTGTCTCTGAGGGCACAGAGGGCAGCATCACCAGCATCACCATCCTGCTGTGTGTGGCGATTGGAGAGTCCCTGTGCTTGTCCACGGCTGCTGCTTCCATAGGTGGTCTGAGCCCAGGTCAGCCATGCGGCACAGAAAGGCTGCAGAGCAGGCCAGGCGCAGGCCCATGCAGGTACTGGTGAGGCCCAGCTGGTGCCGTGTCTATGTCCTCATGTGGCAGAGGCAGTGATGGTGAGTCTCCCAGCAGGGGAGTCTCCCAGAAGGGGCCATTGTTGTGTCCTTGAGGAACAGAGTCCCAGAGGCAGAGGACGCTGGGCATACCCAGGCACACTTTAAAGGAGAGCATCCCCTGTCACTGAGGGCCTTTGTGTGATCTCCTTGCTGTCCCGCAGTCCCAGCTCTGACCACCAACACCTGAGGGGTCAGTTCATTCTAGCCATTTAGGAGTTACACAGACAGTCACACTAAGCTGGTTCCATGTCAGGGTACAAGGAAGCCTGATGTATCAGGCAACAAGAACTCCACTGAGTCCTGAATGGATGGCAGGTCCCCCAAACAACAGAGAGTGGGGCAGGGTGCTCAGGGCCCTTACACCCCTGGGGAGCTGTCCAGCTGGGCCAGCGGTGTCCCTACACTGACTTAGGCCTGGCTGCACACACGTTTCCCTCTGAGCTCAGCAGCCTAAAGGGTGTGCTGAGCATCACACCAGGTGACAGGGACCCCGCTGATCAAGTTAGGGCAGTGCACCCTGCAGGCCACGTGTGGTGTCTGTGGTAAAGCAAAACTCGCCTGTTTTCCTCCCAGAAAAACCTGAAGCAGTTGGCAGCCCAACCAGGGGACGTGCCCGAATCTCACTGGAGAGCATCTTTCCATCTATGGCCCTGAGGAGAAAGAACAGGATTCAGGAGAGCAAGGGGCGTCACCCTGAACCTGCAGCTCCTTCATGCCAGGAGCCCCCTGGGGATTCAAGTAACCTAAAGAAAGATGCAGAGGAGGAGATGGGGAGTCTTGAGGAGAGCAATCCACAGTCACATGGCCAGGGGCGCCCTGAGGGTGCCTCGGTGCCTATACATGCCGCACACCTCCCAGGACCCCAGCACACCGTGCCAGATGCGCCAGGCCCACTCCGGCGCGGGCTCGTCAAAGTCAAAGTGCCCTTTCATGATGATAGTGATGAGGAGCCAGAAGAGGAAGGAAGCGTGGTGGAGGAGGAGGAACAGGTGGAGGAGGAGAAGGAGGATGTGGAGGAAGAGGATGTAGAGGAGGAGGATGTGGAGCACAACTTTGTGGAGGAAGAGAACTTTGTGGAAGAGGAGGAGCCTGTGGAGGAGGAAGAAGAGGAGGAAGAGGAGGATGAATTTATGGAGGATGAAGAGGAGTTGCAGGAGTTTGAGGAGTTGGAGGAGGAGTTGGAGGAGGAGGAGTTGGAGGAGGAGGAGGAGGCTGGTGTGCGCCCTCGCTTTCCGAGCTTGCTGTGCGCCATTGTGCCGCTTGAAACCATACATGAAGAGGACGAGGAGGAATATAATGAGGACGATGCCTCCCCAGGGCCCTCGACCCCAGCCCTGTCTGAGACCTCTTCCGCATCTTTGATTTGCTCTTGCCCCGCATCCCCACGGAGCCTGCAGGGGAGGGGATTGCTGTTCGGAAGACGCTGCCTGTCAAACCCCGAGCTGCCTACCAGAGGCACAGTCTGCGAGCGCCTTGACCTGGCCAGCCAGCAGGGCTCCTTGGCCCCCAGCCAGGCTGTCCCAGCCCCCTGGGCCAGCCCCATGAGGAGAGAGCAGCAGCTTGAGGGCATTGTTGCTGCTCAATCCACAGGGCAGCTGGATGTTGTTGGGCTCCTGAAGGAGGGTGCCAGCCCCCTATGTGCCCAGCCTAGGCTGACCAGAAGCCTGCCCTCTGTTTATTCTGAGGCCTCCATGTTGGACAAGGCTCCCCTCCGGAGCTCGTGTCCCCCTATCCTGACCTGTCACCATGAATCATATTAGGCTGTGCAGCCAGTTGGTTGCAAAGGAAAATGTAAAGGAGGAAGATATGGAGCACAACTTTGTGGGGGAAAAAAAGAACTTTGTGAAGAGGAGGAGGAAGTTATGGCAGAGGAGCCTGTGGAGGAGGAGGAAGAAGAGGAGGAGGAGGAAAAGGATTTACGGAGGAGCCTGTGGAGGAGGAGGAAGAAGAGGAGGAGGAGGAAAAGGATTTACGGAGGAGCCTGTGGAGGAGGAGGAGGAAGAGGAGGAGGAGGAAGAGGAGGAGGAGGAAAAAGGATTTACGGAGGAGCCTGTGGAGGAGGAGGAAGAAGAGGAGGAGGAGGAAAAGGATTTACGGAGGAGCCTGTGGAGGAGGAGGAGGAAGAGGAGGAGGAAAAAGGATTTATGGAGGAGCCTGTGGAGGAGGAAGAAGACGAAGAGGAGGTAAAAGGATTTACGGAGGAGCCTGTGGAGGAGGAGGAAGAAGAGGAGGAGGAGGAAAAGGATTTATGGAGGAGCCTGTGGAGGAGGAAGAAGACGAGGAGGAGGAAAAAGGATTTATGGAGGAGCCTGTGGAGGAGGAGGAAGAAAAGGAGGAGGAGGTAAAAGGATTTATGGAGGAGCCTGTGGAGGAGGAGGAAGAAGAGGAGGAGGAAAAAGGATTTACGGAGGAGCCTGTGGAGGAGGAGGAGGAGAACTTTGTGAAAGAGGAGGGGAGGATTCATGGAGGAGGAACCTGTAGAAGAGGAGGAGGAAGACTTCGTTGAGGAGGAGGAGTAGTTGTTGGAGATAGCACCCACTTCCCTGAGGAGGGAGATGTTTTGCTGGAGACCAGAATTCCTCTGGCTACCCACCACTCCACCATTAGGAGGAAACCTAGGACCTTTAATGATTTAATATTGATTGATTCTTTTAATTGTTTGTTCAAATATTGATAATAAATTGTTTGCTTTGAACATGTTTCCTTTGATATTGGGATCCTCCCTACCCCCCACGAACACAGCTGCTACACAGATTCCCTGAGTGTTGCAAAAGGCCCACAAGTTTACCCAGAGAACTCATGGTGGAGGTGAGCTGAGCAAGGCTGGACCACAGAACTCACAGACAGGAATCCACCTGACACTTGCAGGAGCTGAAGCTGGGAAGAGGGGAGGTGGAGCAGGCTGCAGCACCTGCTGGTACAGGCAAAGGCCAGGACTGAGGCCAGACCAAACCAAGGAACGACACTGATGCCCCCCCAAGCATGTGTGAGGTCAGGCTGGGAGCCCCCTGGCAGGAGAATTTGGGGGAACTTCCCTATTAGGCTGCATTCCTGCTGGAGAACGCAGGAGCCAGGGCTGGGGGTGGGTCACATGAGGCAGCTCTTCTTTACTCCTCAGTTTCTGTGGGGACAGGTTCTGGGGACAGACCAGGCTAGGACAGCCACAGAACTGATGGCATGCACAGGAAGTCAGGGCACAGTGTAGGGTGAGCCTGACTCTGCTAGGCTGCAACACCTGCCAGCGATAGCCGAGACTGCAGGTGGGCCACGCCAGGCCAGGTTGAAGCACACATCAGCACAAGCAGAACATGGGACTGGGAACAGGTCTGGTAGGGGTATTTTATTTACTCTCCTGCTGGGCTGCAGCTCCCACTGGTGAGTGCAAGAGTTGGGGATGTGGGCAGACCAGGCTGGGCAAGGCTGAAACACCATTTGTAATACAGCATACATGTGGACTAAGTCAGGGGCAAGCCAGAATGGGCTGGGCTCCAGCACCCACTCATACTTGCAAGAGCCAAGATGGATGTGGGACAGGCCAAGCTGCAGCATCCACTATATCACACGAACACAACGTCTGGGAGTTAGGAAGACTGGGCAAGGCTGTGGCACTCACTGGCAAAGGTCAGAATAGGTAGTGGCAGTTGTACTATGCCTTAGTATCTGCTGATGAGTGCTAGGACTGGGGGCTGGTCGTCCCATGTTGGGCCGCAGCACCCACTGGCATACATAAAATCCATAAGATCCATTGCTGGGAACAGGCCTGATAAGGACTTGAGGAACTCCCCTGCTAGGCTGCAGCTCCCATAATTGAATGCCAGATGCAGGGCTAGGGACAGGACATTCTAAGCTGACCACAGCACCCAGCATCCTATGTGTGAGGCTTGTCTGGGGGTGGGCCGAGCTGGGCCAGTCTACAGCACACACTGGCATGAGCAAGATCCACAATGGGGCTCAGGCCAGGCTGCCTCCTCTCCCTGTCCCAGTTGTCACCTCAATAACTGAGCCCCCCACACACACCCTCGCCCCTTCCCCATATCTAAACACATGAATACACAAATACAAATATAACCTCATACATGGCTCTATTCATACACAATCACATAAATACATACCTTTGTAATATATACATATACATACCTACACTCACACACATATACATGAGTGAGTACCCCATCCCTTGCCCTGGTTCCCTTTCCCCACCCTGTCTCCCCTTGTCTCTCCTTCCCCGTCTCCCTCTCTCCCCTTCTTCCTCCCTTCTCTCCTGTCCCCCCATGTCCCCTCTATACCCGCGCCCCCTCACACAACCACGCCCCTTGCCCATATCTAAACACATGAACACACAAGTAAAAACTCACAATGCCTACATTCACACATATAAATACATAAATATATACCTTTAAAATACAGACATGTAGACACCTACATTCACACACACATATAAGTGAATATCTCATTCCTTGCCCTGGTTTCTTGCCTCTCCCCACCCCATCTCCCCTCATCCCTCCCTTTCCTGTCTCTCTGTCTCGCCCTCCCTATGCAACTCCATCTGCAGAAAAAAAAATTATCTTAATCAATAAAAACATCTTTAACATTTTTATTGGAAAAGCAGATTTATAGAGACAAGGACAGACAGAAAGAGAGGTTTTACCTTTGCTGGTTCACTCCTCAAATGGCCAGAATGGCCCCAGTTGAATCCATCCAAACCCAGGAGTTTCTTCTGCAGGGTCCCAAGGCTTTGGGCCTTCCTCTGCTGCTTTCCCAGGCCACAGGCAGGGAGCTGGGTCTGAAATGGAACAGCAGGAACTTGAACTGCCGCCCACATGTAGGATGCAGGTACAAGGAAGCATCAGATTTAGTGCCCCCACCCCCTACCCTTCCAGATGGCCAGAGGCCATGCAAGAGCCCCCACCCCACCAGGGCCTCTCGGGAAGCCAGGAGACTGGGGGCCCGCCCTAGGCCCCCCTCGACCTGGCCTGGGGAAGGTGTCCCGACCCAGACGGGAACAATGACCTCACCCCAACCCTTCCAGGTGGCCGGGGGCCGCTAAAAGTGGCCAGCGATCTGGGTTGGAAAAAGCGCCCAGACGCCCCACCCCCAGGAGTCTGGGGGGAGGACCCCAGAAACGGGCCGCGGAAGGCGCCCCTACTCCTACCCTTACCAGCGGCCCGACCACAGCCAGGGAAGGCGCACCCCAACCCCGACCGGGGAACGCCCTCCCACCCCCTACCAGCCCAAGCGGCCAGGCGCCCACCCCAGTGTCCCCCGACCCGGGCCTGCGAAGGCTCCTCCACCCCCTCCCCTTCCAGGCGGCCGGGCCTTCCGAGCGGCCCCGACCAGTGCCTTGGATCTCCATTGCCTTTTTTTCTTTAAGATTTTAATTTTGTTAGAAATTTAGACAGAGACGAAGATTCTCTGTCACTGACTTACAGTTTAGCGCTCCTCAGTTTTTCCTTTCTGGCCGCACTGGAAGTCGGCCATTGCTGAACACGCTGGGGTCACGTAGGTGACGTTCCCGCGTTGACGACGGGGTCACACACACGCTGGGGTCACGCAAGCGTCAGGGTCACTCACAGTTCAGTCGACGCCCGGACTCCGAGGTGAGCAGATGCAAGGAAGCCCAGGTAAGCCGCGGATGGGATAGTCAGTGTGGAGGCCCGGCCGGGGTGGAGAGTCAGCGGGTCTGGGTGGAGGGGCTCCCGGCCCGGGTGGAGAGTTCGCGGGTAGGACAGAGGGGCACCGGGCGGGTTGAGCGGCACAGGGTCTGGGTGCAAGTTCACCGTGCTGGGGCGGAGGATCACCGTGCTGGGGCGGAGGGCTCCCGGCTGGGGCAGAGGGTCACCGGGCCGGGGTGGAGGGCTCGAGGCTAGGACAGAGGGGCGACGGGCCAGGGTGGAGGGGCACCTGACAGGAGTGAAAGATCACCGGGCCGGGGTGGAGGACTCGCAGCTAGGACAGAGGGGCACCGGGCCGGGGTGGAAGTTCACCTGACTGGGGTGGAGAATCACCGTGCTGGGGCGGAGGGTTACCGGGCTGGGGTGGAGGATCACCGGCCTGGGATAGTAAGTGCTAAGGGCCTGGGCTGGGATGGAGGGGCTCCAGGCCGGGGTGGAGGGTCACTGGGCTGGGTTAGTCAGCGCTGAGGGCCCGGGCCAGGGTGGACGGCTCGCAGCTAGGACAGGGGGTTAGCGGGCTGGGGTGGAGGGTACCGAGCTAGAGGGTGACCGGGCTGGGGTGGAGAGGCACCTGACCGGGCTGGGGCGGAGAGTCACTGGGCCGGGGTAGAGGGTCACTGGGCTGGGACGGGCAGTCACCTGGCTGGGATGAAGGGTCACCTGGCTTGGGTAGAGGGCTCCCAGCTGGACTGAGGGTCACCTAGCTGGGACTAAGGGTCACCAGGCTGAGGCACAGGGTTCCCGGATGGGACAGAGGGCTCCCGCTCCCGACAGATGGGGTGGAGGTCACCGGACTAGAGTGGAGGCTTCCGGCTTGGACAGGCTGGGAAGGACGGCCCTGGCTGGTGCAGTGTGATGACCCGGCCACTCCAGATCACCCATGTCCCCAGCCTCAGCTCCTTTTTCGTCATTTTTTTGAGGTGGTTGTTGTTGTTGTATGCTATACTTTGCTATTATATGTTATGCTTGTGTTTATGCTTATGGCTGAGCTATGCTTATGGCTATACTATGCTTGTAGTTATGGTATGCTTATGGCTTTATTATGCTTACGACTATGCTTGTGGCTGTGCTTTTGGCTAAGCCATGCTTATGGCTATGCTTTTGCCTAGGTTATTCTTTTGGCTATGCTATGGTTATGCTATGCTGTACTTTTGGTTATGCTATGCTATGCTTATGGCTATGTTATGCTTTATATTGTGCTTTTGGCTATGCTTATGGTCATGCTACGCTTATGGTTATTGTACGCTATGCTTACGGCTATACTATGCTGTGCTTATGGCTATACTATGCTTATGGCTATGCTTATGGCTGTGATATACTATGCTTATCGCTGTGCTATGCTTATGGCTATGCTGTGCTTATGGCTGTGATATACTATGCTTAGCGCTGTGCTATGCTTATGGCTATGCTGTGCTTATGGCTATGTTATGCTTAAGGCTATGCTATTCTATGCTGTGCTCTGTTATGCTATACTTAAAGCTATGCTGTGCTATGCTATGCTATCATATACTATGGTATGCTATGGTATGGTATGCTATGCTATGCTGTACTATGGTATGCTGTGGGGTGTTATGCTATGGTATGGTTTGGTATGGTATGGTGTGCTGTGCTATGATATTGTATGCTATGCTATATGCTGTATGGTATGAGCTGTGCTATGCTATATTCTATATACAGTGCTATACTCTGCTCCCAGTTTTCTCCCAAATAGAGGGCTGCATGGCAGGGGCACACTGTGTCGTGTGTACACTGTGGACATATGTAGGATTTGGTTATGTGAGCTCTTGGTCGCATTTGTGCAGGACCAGCAACAGCCGTAACTTGGTTCCTGAGCACTGGGGTCCTTGGGGTGGGACGGACAATGCAGTTTCATTTGATATTGGGATCCTCCCTACCGCCCACGAACACAGCTGCTACACAGATTCCCTGAGTGTTGCAAATGGCCCACAAGTTTACCCAGAGAACTCATGGTAGAGGTGAGCTGAGCAAGGCTGGACCACAGAACTCACAGACAGGAATCCACCTGACACTTGCAGGAGCTGAGGTTGGGAAGAGGGGAGGTGGAGCAGGCTGCAGCACCTGCTGGTACAGGCAAAGGCCAGGACTGAGGCCAGACCAAACCAAGGAACGACACTGACCTCCCCCCAGCCCCCCCAAGCATGTGTGAGGTCAGGCTGGGAGCCCCCTGGCAGGAGAATTTGGGGGAACTTCCCTATTAGGCTGCATTCCTGCTGGAGAGCGCAGGAGCCAGGGCTGGGGGTGGGTCACATGAGGCAGCTCTTCTTTACTCCTCAGTTTCTGTGGGGACAGGTTCTGGGGACAGACCAGGCTAGGACAGCCACAGAACTGATGGCATGCACAGGAAGTCAGGACACAGTGTAGGGTGAGCCTGACTCTGCTAGGCTGCAACACCTGCCAGCGATAGCCGAGACTGCAGGTGGGCCACGCCAGGCCAGGTTGAAGCACACATCAGCACAAGCAGAACATGGGACTGGGAACAGGTCTGGTAGGGGTATTTTATTTACTCTCCTGCTGGGCTGCAGCTCCCACTGGTGAGTGCAAGAGTTGGGGATGTGGGCAGACCAGGCTGGACAAGGCTGAAACACCATTTGTAATACAGCATACATGTGGGCTAAGTCAGGGGCAAGCCAGAATGGGCTGGGCTCCAGCACCCACTCGTACTTGTAAGAGCCAAGATGGATGTGGGACAGGCCAAGCTTCAGCATCCACTATATCACGTGAACACAATATCTGGGAGTTAGGAAGACTGGGCAAGGCTGTGGCATTCACTGGCAAAGGTCAGAATAGGTAGTGGCAGTTGTACTATGCCTTAGTATCTGCCAATGAGTGCTAGGACTGGGGACTGGCCGTCTCATGTTGGGCCGCAACATCCACTGGCATACATAAAATCCATAAGATCCATTGCTGGGAACAGGCCTGATAGGGACTTGAGGAACTCCTCTGCTAGGCTGCAGCTCCCATAATTGAATGCCAGATGCAGGGCTAGGGACAGGACATTCTAAGCTGACCACAGCACCCAGCATCCTATGTGTGAGCCTTGTCTGGGGGTGGGCTGAGCTGGGCCAGTCTACAGCACACACTGGCATGAGCAAGATCCACAATGGGGGCTCAGGCCAGGTTGCGTTGGACCACAACACGCACCAGTTCACATGAGGGCTTAAGTCGGAGGGAGTGGTCAGGTAGCTGCTGCACCCATCAGCAAGAGTTAGCACTGGGATCGGGCAGGTGGAGCCAGGCTGTAGCATCGGCTGGTAGTGCCAAGCTGGGCATGCCATCTCAGACTAGGACACAGTACCCACTGACATATGCAAGACCCAGCAGTAGGAGTGGGCCTGCTACGGGAATTTCAGTGACTCATTTGTGGGGCTGCTGCTTCCACTGCTGAGCATGAGAGCTGGGACTGGGGATGGGCTGGTCTGGAGACAGGCCAAGTTGAACTAAGATTCAACACCCATGACTGCACACGAGCCAGATGCATGCAGGACAGACTAGGTTAGGCTGCAGCACAAGCTGGCACACACAAGAACCGGGCTGGGGGCTGACCTGGTGGAGTTTATGGGGAGTCACCTTGACTAGGCCACAGCAACCACTGGTGTGTGTGAAGACCAGGCCTGTGGCTGACTGGCCTGGGCTAGGCTGCAGCACCCAGCAGTTCACATGAGATGGGGCTTGGGGCAGAACTGACCAGGCAGCTGCATCCTCTGATTTGTGTACTGGCTGCTGCAGGTGATGTCTGAACACGACCCTGTACACACAAGTCAAGTCTGAGGTCAACTCAGGTGAGGTTTCTTGGGGACTCCCCAACTAGATGGCTGGACTCCAACCCTGACGGCAGGGAAAATCATAATGTATGTGTCTGACCTTGGAGTGCATGTGTTGGAACTGGGCTTCCTCAGTTGCTGACATCTGTGCAGTTGACAGCAGGCCCACGTGCCCATGGGGAACATAACAGCCACCTCATCTAGGCCAGGAGAGGACACTGAGGGCCTCTGCAGAGGCTGGAAAGCAGGACCAGTCTCCTGAACAAGCTTTGCACCATGTGCCAGGGTCTGTGCATGCACTAAGGTGGGCTTTGTTAGCCAATAGACTGTGGGAAGATTTTCTCAACCCTGGAGTAACAAAGGCAACAATGTCTCAGAATTATCAGAACCACTCAAGTAACACCCTCACAACACTCAGAGTCCCAAAGTTCAATGCAAGGATGCTATTAAAGCAATTTTATCTTTTAAGATTGATTTATTATTGGGTTTTTTTTTTTTTGGAAAGTCAGTATACAGACAGGAGGAGAGACAGAGAGGAAATCTTCTGTCTGCTGAATCACTCCCCAAGTTGCTGCAATAAGCAGAGTTGAACTGGTCCAAAGCCAGGAGCCAGGGGCCTCTTCCCGGTCTCCCCATGTGGGTGCAGGGTCCCAAGGACTCAAACCATTCCCAAGTGCTTTTCCAGGCCACAGGCAGGGAGCTGGATGGGAAGTGGGGACACCGGGATTAGAACTGGTGCCCATATGGTATTCCAACATGTGCACGGTGAGGACCTTAGGCACTTGGCTACCACGCCGGGCCCAAGAATGTTATTTATTTTTAAATGACTTATTTATTTCTATAAAGTTAGAGGGAGGGAAGGAGGAAGTGAGAGGGAATCATTGTCTTTCTGCTGGTTCACTGTTAAACTTGCTGCAATGACCACAGCTGGGCTGCTCTGAAACTGGGAGCCTGGAGCTTCTACCCAATCTATGTGGGTGTAGGCCCCCAAGCATTTGGGCCATCCTCCCATGCTTTGCCAGGCCATTGGCATGGAGCTGGATTGAAACTGAAGCAGCCAGGACTTCAACTGGAGCCCATACGGGATGCCAGTACTGTAGGTAGAGGATTGGCTTGCTATGCCATGACGCCATCTCTAAAAGAATTTTAATTTACCTTAGAAGGCCTGCTGAAGGAAATATGGCTTTGTAATCTCCAGTGTTGGACTCCAAAACATTTTTTTTCTCAGAATTTCTAATTGTTCATGATATATTTGGACAAACTGCAACTCAGGGTTCATGAAGAATGTATAAATGTTTACTTGGCAACACAAAAGCAGTATGATGTGGCACATTTTAAGTAAAATAGATATCTTATAAAATTTTTTAGGAGCTCTGTGCAATAGTCTGTTATATAAATCCTCATCTTATATGAATCAGGATTTTATATCGGCAGCATTTCTAGTTCTGGCTGCTCCACTTCCCATCCAGCTCCATACATATGGTCTTGGAAAGCAGTAGAGGATGGCTCAAAGCCTTGGGATTCTGCACTTGTTCAAGAGACCCAGAGGAAGCTCCTGGCTTTGGGTCGGCTCAACTCTGGCCATTGCGGCCACTTGGGGAGTGAAGCTGTGGACAGAAGTTCTTTTTCTCTGTCTCCTTCTCTCTGAAAATCTAAGTTTCCAATAAAAATAAGTAAATCTTAAAAATCAGACATTATCAACCTCATTGATGGTTAAAGGTTCTTTTTCAAGCAACAGAAGTGAATGGGAAGAAAGAAAAGGCAGGGTGTGTGCACCAGTGCATGGGGTAAATGTATACTCAGAACTCACCCTTGTGGTGTTTGGAGGGGCTGTCAGGAGTTGCTCGAAAGGTATGGCTGAGCCCTGGAACTTCTAGCAAGCTCTGAGTAAAGATTTTGATTCTGAGCAGAGAGAGCCTGCAGTTCATAGTGATGGCCCAGGGGCCAGCATTGTTGCACAGTGGATGAAGCCATATGCTGTAATACTAGCGCTGCTTTGGATGGCAGCTGCTCCACTTCCATCCCACCTGCCTACTACTATGCCTGGGAAGGCAGCAGAACACAGCCCAAGTGCTCTGGCCCCTGCACCCACATGGAGACCAGAATGGAGTTCCAAGGTTCTGGCCCAGCTCCATTCACTGGGCACATTTTAAATACAATCCACTAATCTTTAAAAATGAGAAAGGATGGCCCACTTTTAGTCTCCTGGCATCCCACTAACAATGATGGCAGTGGCTTTCCAGGGACCTGCGTCCTTAAGATGGACGTGGGCACAGCGGCCACCTGTGTGGAGCTGGATGGGCTTCCGGCAGGTGGAATTCACGTCTCCAGCAGGAGGGAGCCCCCAGGCTCTCGTGCTCCCTCCAACTCTGGTCAGTGCAAGCAGGTCACTGGAGCGCCGATGATGACAACCTCCTGCCCCCATTCTTCATTATTAGGCTTTGATTTTATCTTTGATGCTTTTGTTGTTGAGAAGAATGTATGTCCATGAGGACCACTGATTAGAGTGGGTAGGGTCAAGGGGGAAGGTAGTTAGGACAAATGCTTCCAATTCTTTTTCCCTTTGTTTCCTGTAACTTAAGGAGAAGGGGAGGGGAAGGGAAGGAGTCATTCCCAAAATTAGCAACCAGAGATGGGGGATGACCACCTGATTTCATCTTAGAAACCCTGATGTGGAGAAGCATATCTGAAGGTATTGCTTGAGTGGTTTTGATAGTTCTGCAATGTTCTTGGTTTCACTGCTCCAGGGTTGAGAAAAATTTCCAAGGTGTATTGGCTGACAAAGTCCACCTTAATGCATTCATTTGTCCAGACACATGCTGCCAATACTTGGCCTGGAGACTGGTCCAACCTGTTCTGCTTTTCAGTTTCTGATGGCATTCAACATCCTCTGCAGACCTAAATGAGCTGGCTGCCATGTCCCTCATGTGCATCCAGGCATGCCATCCATTGCATAGGCATCAGCAACTGAGGAGGCTGAGTCCCAACACACGCATCTCAAGGTTGGACCACAAAATCCCTGTGGCCAGAGTTTTGAGCCCAGCTGTCCAGTTGGGGCTCCCACAAGAGACCATCTAGAGTGACTTCAAACCTTATTCTTGTGTGTGCTAGCTAGTGCACGGTCTGGTTCAGTCCATCACCCACATCACCCTATGCACACACTGGTGACTGTAGCTGATGGTCACTTCTGTTTCCAGCCCCATGTCTTAAGCAGCCCCCACAAAACCAGCCCTTATTTACACCAGTAGGAACTGCAGTCTACTTGGGGTGGTCTCCAATAACCCCACCAAGTCTGTGCCCATACCCTGTTCCTATATGTGCCACTATGTGCAGGAAACTAGTCCATTCCATCCCAAATCCCATCTGATCTCATACACGTCTCTGGGTGCTGTGGCTCAGCTCAGTCCACCCCAGACCACAACACAGCCCACACATATGCCAATGGATGCTGCCACATTGTCCGGCGTAGTCCATCCCCAACCATGGCACTCATGCTCACCAACAGGAACTACAAGCCCAGCACAGGAATGCCCACAGTTTCTCTACTGGGCCCACTCCTAGCCCTGAATCTTGCACTTTCCAGGCATATTGCTGTACAGCCGGACATGACTTGCATCCAGTCCTGTGGAAAACCCTGCCAATCTAAAATTCAAACTACTACTACTAATAATGACAGGGTAAAAAAAGAAAAAAGAAAACCCTGGCCAGCCTGCACTTATCTTGGCCCTTGCATGGTGGCCTAGCCTAGCCCTGCCCTTCCCCAAACCCAGCTCACATGCAGGCTGGTGGATGTTGTAGCCCTGCACTGGCTAATCCTGCCCTCTTCCAGTTCTCATGCTCACCAGTTGGAGTAGTGGCCCAGCAGGGGAGCCCCCACAACCCTACCAGCAGGTTCACTGCTAGCCCTGGCTCTTGTGTGTGCCAGCAGGTGCTGTTGCCCAGTCTGGCTTGACAGGTTTAGCCTTGGCTTTTGCTAGCACGTGCTGCAGCATGGCTCTGTCCAGCCTGCTCCTAGCCCCAGCTTATGATGGCAGGGTCCACAACCTTGTCAAACCCAGTCAATCCCCAGGTCTTTCCCTCACATGAACTGGTGGGTGTTGTGTTCCAAACCAGCCCAACCTGCACCTTGTCCTGGTCCTGGCTCTTGCACCTACTCGCAGGTGCTACAGACTTGCCCACACTTGCCCAACCCCCAGCCCCAGTTAACCTGAAGACCTGGCACATATGTATACTGATGGATATTGTGGTCCAGCCTGGCCTGGGATGGTCCTGAGCTTTGGCTCTTGCATGCACCAGCAGGAGCTGCAGCCTTACAGGGGAGTTCTGCAGGTTCCTCTATCACACCAGCTCACTTGATCTCATGTGTGCTGGTGCGATCCTGGGCCAGCCTGACATGGTCTGTCCCATCTGAGCACTTGTCAGTGGATGCTGCAGCCTGTCCTGTTCTGGCCTGCCCCCAGTCCCTGCTTTGGCTGGAGGGTTCTGTGGCCTAGCCGTGCCCAGCCTATCCCCATCTTAGCTCTCATGTGAATTAGCAGCTGAAGTAGCCTAGCCTGATGTGGTCCATAGCCAATCCTTGGTGCCAATGAGCAGTGCAGTCCTGCCTGGTTTTGCCCACCCCCATGCCAGCTCTCATGCTCACCAGTTAGAGCTGCAGCCCAGTACGGCAGTTCCTCAAGGTTCCCCACCAGGCTTGCTCCTAGACCCAGATCTCACATGTGTGTTGGCCGGTGCTAGTCCCTGCCTAGCATAGTCCACTCCTAGTCCCAGCCTTTGCATGTTCTGGTGGGTGCTGTGACCTGGGACAGTTTGACTTGCTTCTGTTCCTAGTTCTCATGTCAGTGACTTCCGTGGCCATGCCTAGCTGAACCCATCACCACCGCCAGCTCTTACACAAACCAGTGCACTCTACAGACCCACAGGATGACTTCAATATGCCCTACAGAATCTGACCCCAGAACCGGCTCTCAGGTCAAATGGCCACAGAATCCTGAGTGCAAGGTGACAGTTTCCTGTGTGTTCTAAACTTTCCTTATTGGTCTCTCTCTAATCTAATCTATGTAATATTTTAAAAGATTTATTTTATTTTTACTGCAAAATCAGACATACAGAGAGGAGAGACTAAGAGAAAGACCTTCCGTCCAATGATTCACTCCCCAAGTGACCACAACGGCCAGTACTGTGCCGATCTGAAGCCAGGAGTCAGGAGCTCCTCTAGGTCTCCCACGTGGGTGCAGGGTCCCAAGGTCTTGGGCTGTCCTCAACTGCCTTCCCAGGCCACAGGCAGGAAGCTGGATGGGAAGCAAGACCACCGACCAGAACCAGCAACCATATGGGATCCTGGTACATTCAAGGTGAGGACTTTAGCCACTAAGCCACCGTGCTGAGCCCTAATCTAATATTTTGGGGGGGGGGTGGCCCCTCCGGAGCAACCCTGATGGTCATTGCAAGAGAGGGTGGGGATCCAAAGTTGGAACTAAGTAAGGACCAGAGAAAGCTCTTCTACCGAGTCCTGAAGGGAGTTTACGGCTCTGTTTCTGAGGACTGCTCAGGGCTCCTGGGTGTTGTTCCGATGACATTAGATCCTGTGAGGAAGCAGCTGGGCTTCTTCCATCCCTTGTGGGAGATCTGAAAGGGAGTGGATGACCTCAGAGTTCTTGGCCTACGAGGGCACTCCTCCACTGCCCAGGTCTCTTCAGAAAGGCTCTGGATTCTGAGTGGCCATGGCAGTCCCCTACCCTGGTGGGATTCTGCCACCACCCCAGCACATACCCAGCAGACTTGGTGCCCTCTCCCTTGCTCCAGGAGGGGAGCAGGGCTCTGGAAGGTTCAGGAAGACAGGGAGAGCCAGGGGAGTCAGCAAGGGACACTGGCATCAGGACAGCCCAGGACAGAGCACAGACAGGACCAGTGTTTGTCCTGAGCAGGGCTCTCCAGGGTCTGGGAGCGTGGAGCCTAAACGCACGTGAGGAACCAGAGGGAGCTTGGCTGGAGCTGGATATGGGGACACAAAACAGGAGCAAGTATGTCCAAAACAAACAGTTTAATGCAGGGTCAGAACAGGGGGTAAAGGTCTGAGGTTAGGGGTGAAGGGCTTGCTGGCCAACGGGGCCTGGCACAGTACCCTGAGTGTGGTCTGTTCAGGGCACTCTAAGCAACCATAACACATGAATGGCATCAACGCATGAGTTGGCCGAGGGTGACACCCCTCAGGGAGAGGGAACAGAAGCCCCTGAAGGGAGCTCTGTGCAGCATGGAGGCCAAGATGGAGAAACCGGGCAGGCTGTGAGCCCACTCTTGCAGCAGCCTGGAGAACTGCAGCTGCCCCAGGAAGCGGGTGGCAAGGAGGCCCCTGGCAGGTGAGGGCACCCATGGCTGTGGTCCTGGCACAGCAATGACTCCAGCAGGTTCCAGGCTGGAACTGTCCTCATGGCAAGGTGGGCTGCCAGGAATGCTCTGCAGGTCTGTGGTCTTGAGCCCCACAGCTGGGGCTGCAGGTGAATGAATGAGAGCAGGTGCCAGCCTGACTAGGGCAGGTGTGGAAGGGGCTGCGAGGCCCTGCTGGTTGCCCAGCTCTGGGGGCGGGCACTCTGCACCTTTGGCAGGCACACTGAGACGAGAGGTGCTGGCCCAGGAGGACAGGCTTCTCCCTTTCCATGCACTCTTGGGGCCCAGGGAGATGCCGGGGGCTCCCACACACTCGGAGGTCACCCCAAAAGAGCCGGAGCCCCCACACTTGGTGTTTTCTTCTGCAGAGTTCTCAGCCTCCTCCTCTGGGCTGCTCTTCAAAATCATGTGCAGGGAGGAACTTTCTGGAAGATGAGGCCCTTCTGGGTGAGAAGTTATCCCCTCAAGCTGCTCCTGTCCGGTTTCTGGAGCCATGTTGGAACATCTTGGAGTCTTTGGGGGAAGCACCCGCTCCAGAGAAACACGTGGCAGCCCCAGGCACAGGCTGCAGCACTCGTCCGGCTTTGCTGCAAGGAAAAGACAGAGGTTTGCATCTAAACGGACACCATGAGGCCTGAGGGTGGGGTCCCTGGGGACCCTGTCACATGGGGTGACACTGAGGACACCGTCTAGGTTACTGACCCTAGAGGGAAAGGTGTGTGCAGCTGGGCCAGCACGGTGTCGGGGACACCTCTGACTCTGCTGGACAGACCCCCAGGGGTGCATGGCCCAACTGCCCTGCCTCTCAGTCTGAGCTCTGTGGACACCTGGCATCCCCTCAGGACCATGAGGTTGCTGCAACCTGAACCCCAGGCTGCCCCGTGCCCTGCCATGGGAATGGCTTAATTAGGGCACTGTGTCCCTCCTAAACGGCAGGGATGGCAGGGACCCCTCAGGTGCCAGAGGTAGGAGCTGGGACTTCAGGACAGATGAGGCCACAGGCAGGGCTCTTGGGGTCAGGACATGCGGCACACGAAAGATGGCAGGGCTGCCCTGAGGCTTCTGCCCTTGAGTCCCTGCCACCCAAGCACAGAGCACTGGCTCTTAGCTGGGACTCGCCATCAGTGCCTCTGTGCCCGAGGACATAGGAGGGCAGCTGCTTGGAGGAACAGCTGTGCCTCCCCAGGACCTGCTCAGGCCTGCGCCTGGGCCTGCCTCTGAAGCCTCCACACTTGGACAAACCCGTCTTTGTTCTGCATGCTGACCCAGGCTCAGGTCAGCTACAGCAGCAGCCATGGACAACCCAGGGACCCTTCCCACCACTGCACACAGGAGGATGATGCTCCAGGTCATGCTGTCCTCTGTGCCGTCAGAGACATGGGCACCAGGCTGGGCCTACAGCCCTGCACTCAGCTGCACTTTGGCTTTCGCATTGGGGCCCGTAGTTCCTGCTTCTGCAGTGGTAAAATGCAATGCCCACACATGGGGTCAGGGAACCTGGGCCTTCCAGGAGATCTCTGGTGGCAGCAGCACCAAGTGCCTGTATGCCTTGGCCCTTGCTGTACAGGGTCAGCCACAACCTCATCTCTCTCCATCCCTGCCCTCACCCCTGTCCATGAGGCTCTGGGTGTTCAGCTGTGGTTGTCAGGTTCTGTGTCTGCACAGGGTTAATCAGGGAAAGGCCACTGATCACGTGGTAGGGAGTAGAAGTCCCAGGAGGGCCCTGCTCCTGTGCTGCATGGGGATGCTCCAAGAAGGCTCTGGCCTCCATCCCCACAGTGAGTTCAGCTGACCACCGGGCCCCACAGCGACCTTCAGGAGAGCCCCACAGCCTGGCCCACAGGAGTGGGGTGCTGCAGAGATGGGATGGAAAAAGTCATCACCGCAACCCTCCCTCGACCCTGATGAGCATATCTGGAAGCTGCCTGAGGCCCAGGCAGGCCGTGTGCTCAGAAGCTTCTCAAGCAAAACTGAGCTGCAGGGGGAGACCAAGGGTGACACAGAAGAGGCAGAAGACCCTGGGGCCTGATTGCCAGGCGTGGGCACTCCCACTGTGGACACCCCCAAGGGAAAATCAGGACGAATTCCTGTGCTGGGCTCACCTTGGGGAGGCAGGAGACAGTGCAGCTTCTCCAGTTCATGCTTCGAGGCCTGAAGCTGTTTGATGAAAACATCATCGTCCAGGACCCAGGTCTGCTTCAGGGTCTCCTGGAGGAACTCCTGCAGGTGGTCCCGGGGCATCTTCAACAGGCGCTCTAGGCATGAGGGAGGGTGTTAGGCAGGGAGTAGCCACAGGGATGGCCCAGCAGCCACGGCTGCTCTGACCCCTGTCCCTGCCTGTGTAGGGGATGCATGCCAGCTAGGACACCCATGGGTGTCAAGGCAAGCATGGAGGGGATTAACCAGGGAAGAATGCCCTGTCCAGGCCTCCCTGTGGACTGTGCTGGGCTGGGGGATCCTCAGAGCCTACCCCAAGGTGCCCGAGAAGCAAGAGACCTCATCTTCCTGGCCTCATCCCTGCTCACTGGGGACGGGCACAAGGACCCAGTTCCTCATCCCCAGCACCCTGCCTTCTTGGGGCCCTGAGGACTTACTTCTATGAACCTTCAGCATCGTGTAGGCCATTGTGGTGAGCACATGCTCTCCTTCCAGGATGAGGACATCCCACATCCTCAGTGCCAGGGGGAATGGAGCCTGGGGGAGAGAGCAGGGTCTAAGCAGGGCCACAGTGGGGAGGGTGTGCAGGGCCTGGCAAGGGAGGGGTGGTCACAGGAGTCCCATGCTCTACCACAGGAACTCATCTCACTGTTGGGTGGGACCATGGCTGCTGCCCACTTCCCAGGTCACTGAGGGGCCAAGGCCAGAGAGGAGGGGTGAGACCCCATGAGCATGGCCAGGATCCAGGGCTCCAGCAAGAGCTCTGTGCCCTTGGGAGCTCAGGGGATGCAGGAGGCTCCACATCTGGGTGAGGGCCAGGGCTCAGCAGAGCCGAGCCCAGGCTACCCTGCAGGATTGAAGCAGCAGCAGCCCCGCTGCATCCTGGGGGACAGCCCAGGCCTAGGGGATCCCCTGCCTCCTCCTGCAGGCCTCTGGCCTTCAGCAGGATTCTCAGCATGTGTGCTCCAGGGACCTGTTCAAGCCTGCTATCCCCGAGCCTCAGACTCAGCCTGGCAAACCCTGCAGGGCAGGGCTGCCTAGTGGGCACAGCCATGGCCCTCTAGTGTCTGCTGGGGTTGTAGGAGCTCAGCCCTACTGTGGGGGTAGACTAGTTACTGGGGCAGGAATCTCTCTTGGTAACGGGTCTCTTGGGGTGCACTTACCACATCCAGAAAACACTGTGTGAACCAGTGTGCAGTGCAGTCCTTGAGGTTCAATCCCTGCTCCTCCTGAGGAAGAGGCATAGGGAGGTAAGGGTGGTAAGCAGGCCTGGAACTCCCCATGGCCTGGGCCCTTGGCAGGGCCCCAGGGTGCAGGAAGCCCAGCAGCAGGTGCATGTGTACAGGCTCCTGAAGGGAACCTCCCCTCCTGCCCCGCTCCTTCAGGTTCCCTTAAATCTATGCCACCTCAGGGGACAAGCTTTTGTGAGAAAGTGACCTTCCAAACCATAAACAGGCTGGGGACTGCTTTGTTCCCCCATCACTGTGAAGAGAGCTCCCGCTGGAGCCAAGGAGGCACTTTACTCACCAGGTGCTGTCCCAGACCAGGGAGGGTGCGGTGCACGACATCTTCCAGGTGGTTCTGCAGCATCTCCAGCTTTGGGAGTCCCGGTTTGTAGAGACCTGGGTAGGATCAGCCCCCAGCCCTCGGATCAGAGCCTCTTCCCAGGAGGGCTGCAGAGCCACAGGCAAGGGGCAGAGCCATCCTGAGCACCCAGGGGGTGGGGGAGACCCTAAAGGGCCAGGTGGGAAGACAGATGGCCAGGGCAGAGGAGCCCAGAATGTGGGTACGGGGGCCAGGAGGAATTTGGGGTGCATAGTAGGCTGTCTCTGCTGACTGCCAGGGTGTCCACAGCCACCCTGGGTCCATCATCATTATTCCAATACTTGCAAATGAGTAGGGGGTGACCCCATAGCGGATGCTGCTTCTGGAATTCCCTTGTGTGCCTCAGCGGGGTAGAAGTCTGAGTTCATACATGTGAGGCACAGAGGTCAGTGGAGACATGAGTCACATGGACAGACAGGACAGACTCACCTGCAGGTTCCCACAAGGGATGGTAGGGTCAAGGAAGCAGGATGAAGGGAGCGGGTATATGGCTCAGTACAGGAGACCTTGTCAGGCCTGGCTTCTCAGGAGTCCTAGGGAGATACGTCCCCCACACCCAGGAGCCAGTGAGGGACTAAGACCTCGTCACCTGGCTTTGTGACCACGAGTGGACTTGCATGCAGTGCACACACCATTCCCATGCACCTACCGTACAGTGAGTATTTCCTGTTTTCCATGAGCTGGACCAGAGCCCAAAATGCATCTTCCTCACTGAACCACATCAGCAATACAGCTGCTATGTGGCTGAGGCCCTGGCCATAGCCCCCCTCCTGCAAGAACCCAGAACACCATTGAGTACATGACTTTAATCACTGGAGCATATACCAGGTCTCACAGTCCCTGGAGAGAAACAGGCAGAGCAGGAGCTCAGGCAGAGCTGGGGAAAGACCAGAGGCAAGGACACAGGTGCATCCCCTAGACTTCAGAGTGAGGCAGGTGGCTCTGGGAATCCAAGCTCCACCCCCACGGAAGCCCCTGGAGCTCTGTGCTCTATGGGTGCCCTGGTGGGCACCATTTCAGACAGAAGGAAGAAGCACCAGGGTTTGCATGCCAGGACAGAGAATGGACACGTTATGGGTATATATCCAGGCTGGCTACATGCAAAGGCAGGGTGTAGGGGGCAGGTCAGGAGGACGGGGAGGGCCAGTCCTTGCTGGGTTGCCCAAGGTGTCTGGCAGCTGCTCCCCTCATGGGAAAGATCTGAGTAGAGGACTCTGGCTATGGCACTTGTGGAGAGGAATTGAGACCAGTGGCACAGGCCATGTGTTTAATGGGTGCAATAGCATCTAGAAGACCCAGCCTCGATAGCGATGACCACAGCGCAGTCACACAGCTTGCCCATCCTCCTGTGGAATGGTGGTACTCACAGGACTATCTCCAAGCCTGCCTGCTCCTGGGGTACATACAGCTGTCCGGGGGGGAAGGCACGCCCTTCTGTCCCCAGAACTGGAGACCACAGAGGCCATTAGCCTGGCTTCTGCATTTGATCTCTCAGTTGGGGCTGTCCCAACAAGCCAGCCCTGGCTCTCTGTGACAAGGGACACCCTGGGTGGACAGCCTGGGTATAGGACCTGGGGAGGTGATCCCAGAATACTCACGGGATTGTACATGGTGTAGGCCATTAGAACGTCAAACAAAGCCTTCTGCCTGCAAGAGAGAGGAGGCAGTGCTTCCTTCCCTGCTGAGGCTCTCAGTGCAGCCCTGCCTCCCTGACCCTGCCATTCCAGAGGGCCCAGGCCACTTCTCTGCCACAGAAGCAAGGATGCACTCAGGGCACCTGCCTTCTTGTTTCTCATTGCACTCTCTCTCTCTTTCCACAGTGTCTTTTTGCAAACAACAAGTGTTTGATGCAAATCAAGACACTGGATCCCTTTATTTGTATTTTAAATTAACTGCTCCGCAGTTTGTGCCCCACCCCAGGAACCCCATTTCCCCAGGACATTTACTCCTCCCTATCCCCTTGGAGCCACTCTAGCCCAGAGGCCTCACCTGGCTCCATAGCGTTCTTGGAACATTAGGTGACTTCGGAATGTCCCTTGCACAGCCCAGTTGATCTGGTGGAATTGCAGCGATTGCAGCCTGGACTGCTCCTTCATTGCCTGCAGGGCAAGGCCAAGGGCAGGAAGGAGCCTGAAGAGCAGGAAAATGCCCCCTGCCATGCAAGCACCCCATCCACAGCTGCTCTTCGGGTGATGGGGAGGGTCCTGCAGGAAGCTCATTGCCCTGGGCGTCTGGAGTCTAGGGAGGATCTGGACCGCCCATCTCACCTTAGCACACGTCACCCCCAGTGCCCAGCAGCCCTGCAGAGGGAACCCTCCAGGGGTCTGTACAGTGAGTGTCAGGCCAGGTGACTCTGCAAGGCCCCTCTGTGTTACTCCATGCCACCCGCCACACATCCCAGAAACTCTTACCCTCAGCGACCTTCAGGCCCCAGAGCCTCCTCATAGCAGCTCAGGTCCTGACTATCCTGTTTGTCCCAGCTTGGCCAGCCCTCAGTGCCACCCCTGCAAGTGGGGCCCGTCCCCATCAAGACATCATATATCGTCCTTGGCACTGAGCTTTTCCTGGGCAATGATTAGTCTTCAGGTTCAGGGCCAAGGGTAGCACAAAATCAAGACAAGGCAGGGCAGGGCTGGCAACAGCACTTGAGCCCTGCTCCCAGGGCGAGGCCAGACACAGGCAGGACCTGGTGACAGCACTGTCAGCTGAGGGCAGAGTCACGTTAACCCTTTGGGCGCCTCCCGCCACTAGCATCATGAACCCAGCCTCAGTACCTGCCCTGTGTCCAGCTGCCCAGGTAGGCCCAACAGGGAGAATGGCAGGGCCCCAGCAAGAAGCACACATGTCAAGGCTTATTTGGCTTTAGGGAAACTTGGAGGAGTCCCAGAGACAGCATCCAGAAAGATTAAGGCAGGAGGAGGCTCTGCACCCCAAAACAGGATCACCTACCATGGAATACCCAGTCTCCTGATCCAGCCTGAGTAGGTCAGGTGTATTGTGGGCTGAGTGCACAGTCATACCTTGTACTTCCCCACGTTCTGGGCTTTCTTCGTGTTCACATCAAGCATTAGCATCCAGACGTTTCCCCGCACCTGGCTGGGGATTCCTTTGTAGCATCTCCGGTGGAACTGCAGGAGAGAGGAGATCAGGTGAAGGGGTCATGGCTGCTCCGGGAAGGGCATGCAGGGGCAGGTGTCAGGAGGGGGAAGACTCTGTGCTGTGTCAGTAGGGGGAGGATCTGTCTGGAACTGGTGACCCACGGTGAGAGGAGGGACAGGGCTGAGGACCCAGGCTTGCTATGCCTGCTCCCTATGGAGCATGAGGAGGCATGTTGGACCGCATCTGGGATTTTCCCCAGTGGTGACACTGGGCTGTGTACCAGGAGAGCCACCTGCATGAACGGTCAAGGGGTGTAGGTGACCCGTGTCTACTCAGGACAGTTGCCCCAGGCATTTGAGAAGTAGGTGTCCAGTTCAGCAAAGGCTACCACCTATCCCTGCTCTGCTCAATCTCTTCCCCATGGACCCTCTCTTCACGGTACCTTCTTGCTGTCACAATATTTCTGATAATTCTTTAACATTTTGACCCACTTTTGGAGTCTCCGAGTTTCCATATGTTTCTGCTGCAAAAGGAGAGAGGAAGGATGGTGTGAGGTCAGCTGCTGACCCCTGTGGATGGCCCCTGGATGCCAATCCGGAGTCCTGGGATGACTCAAGGGAGGAGAAAGGAAAAGTGCAGACCCTGAGCCCCGAACTTGCTGCCTGGGGGAGCACCCAAGGCCTGGGTTCTGCAGCACAGCCTATCCTCAATGCTGAGTTCCTGAGCTACAGTCAAGACTGTCACCATCACACCATTGGGTCAAGGTGGCCATAGGCCAGGTTTCCCAGAGCTGCAACCAGTTCTGGGACAGGGGAGTTAGTGTCCCCACTCGGGCCTGTCATTTCTGCATGGGCAGGACCTCATGGCTTTCCCAATCACCACTGTCCACACCCACGGGCTCCCATTTTGCCCTCAGAAAACAGGCCCATGGCCAAGGCCTGCTTCTCACCTTAGTCTCCAGGATACTGGCCTGGGGCAGCATCTTCTCACTGGAAGGGAAAACAGGCAGATGTGAGGGAAGGCTCCATACAGACACTTCTACATCCACAGCAGGTTGGGGAAGAACCAGCATCCCCACCTCAGCCCAAGGGTCAGAGAAGGGAATGGAGGAGGCAGCCATCCTGACAGTGTATAACCAGGAGGGGCGTTGACCGTGAGCACAGAGCATTTCTGCTCAGGCACAGATCCTCACTGTCCAAGGCTACTCCATGTCCCAAGTCAGGCCCACATCCAGGAGTGCAGCAGGGCCCTCGGCAGCAGCTGGGCTGCCCTGGGATGAGGGCATGAAGGGTCTGGGTGCCCCCATCAGCCATCGCCAAGAAGTGATCTGAGGATTCAGCAAAACCTGCACCTGCCCTGCAGAAGTCAGTGCTGAGAGTGTGCACCTGCCCACGAACAGGACACCATCACATCCTTTCTGGGTGTGTCCCCTTGTTCACCTTCCTCCCCGGTGCACTGCTCACCCAAATGTCAGTCCCAGATGTCAACTAACAAATGTCGGCTGCCCTCTATGTCCTTCATCTGACAGCTGAGACCATGACCACCCACTCTGGATGCTTTTCCTCCAGATTCTGTCTTACCGAGCAGCCAGAACCCCCCTGCTTAATCCTGGTCCTGAGGTGAGCTACAAGGACACACCCTGAAGCAGCTCGAGGTTCTGCCCCTCCTGGTGACCTGAGCCTAGCACCCCAGCTACAGGGCTTCTGTTACCCTGGACAACTGGGTGAACAGCCTCAAACTAGGTCCTGTACCGCAGTCACCACTCTCCTCCAGCACAGCCAGAGCTCATCTGCAAGCCCCACCCTCCCCGTATGTGCTGTTGTATCCTGTGCTGCATGGAAGCCACAGCCCTGGCTGTCCCTCAGGCTTAAAACCTCAGCGGGACGTTAGCATGGCCACAAACACCTAGGATGAGTGTTTATCTGCCCGGTTTATATGCTGACGCTGGATGCTGCAGTGGAATGCAGATGCCCAGGCTATGGGCCCTGGGAACAGAGCTGGACCCTCAGACTGCCCACTGTCCTTAATGCAAACAGGTTTCTGAGTGCCCAGCTGCTGCCACATGCCCACTCGGTCCCTGCCTGAGCCCCGAGTCACTCGCTGGGTGTCTCTGATCTGCTCAAATGCTGACCAGAGCCTGCGCTGTGACTGCAGTGTGGGCCCAGGTAGGGCCCTGGGGACAGGTGTTCAGCCTCAAGGCAGGACACACTGAAATGGTTCCCTGGCTTGGAAGGAGCAGGGGTGCGAATGACTCACTGTAGAAATCCAAGCCTGTCTGGGAAGAGGTGGCCGCTGTCATCATCCTCTTCTTCAGGCTCAAATAGTGCCGCACCTCGGCGGCCCTGCAGCCAAGAGGGAACCAGGTGAGAAACCAGGGTGCTTAGAGCCCCTCAGAGCTGAACCACTCTCCTCTGTGCCCGTAGATGGACTGGGTCATGCACTCACAGCCAAGCACTTCAGGCAGGACCCACCTCCTCTGCCCAGCACCCTGACTGTACCTGCTCATATTTGGCGATTGTCGCTGCTCGCTCACGGTCCCATCGGGCCCTCACAGCGACCATGTCCAATCTGGAAGACAAATGTCCAAATGTGACCCAGCACTGGGGAGCTCATGGGGACTGCTGCCTCACCTCTGTCCCCATGATCACTGAGGGGACAGCCCCACACCCATACGTGCAGGCCCAAGTGGCGAGGACTCAGGATGATGACTTGGTCAGGGCATGCAGACAGAGGGAAGATGGGGCAGGGACAGCCACCCTCTAGCCCCATCTGCCAGAGGAGGGACACTTGTCCTCTGCATAGTGTCCAATTGTCCATAGGGAGAGTCACAACTCAGGTCAGGGGTCTCCCTGCCCCACTCCCACATCTCCAGAGATCTCAGAGCAGCGTCCTCTGTTCCAACCTGACATAAGTGCTGTCCATAGGATGGACTCTGGAGCCCATGTCCCACACAGACACACAGTCCAGTTATGAGAAGTGACAACTGTATACAAGCCCTACTCACAGGTCTCCACCGAGGGCTTAGGGCCATCACCCATGCAGACAGACAGCTGAGATCAGTGCAGTCCCCTGGGAGTGATGGTCCCATGCCAAAGCACACACAGAGCCCATGTCCCATTCACCTCCATCGCGAACCCATCTGCATCCTTCAGCTGTGCTCCAGCCTTCACTACCAACAGCAGTTCAGTAGCTCAGTTGATGCACTACTGGCCAGACTGCCTCATGTCCTGGTTTGAAATTCCCAGTGGCTGTGATGTCATGGCATTTTGCCAGCCAATCACGGGGCAGCATCTGGCATGCGGGCCAGGGTTCCAAGCCATGGGCTCATTAACTGCCACTAGAGATAAGCAAGTGGCCTCCACAGGGCCAGGCAAAGAGAGAAGGCTGTGGCTGGGGTCCCATGGACCCAGGGGTGCCAGTGCCCTGCACCACCTGCTGAGAGACCCCACATGCCAGAAACCTGCACCTCCTGCTCTTCTTCCCCCTCTGTCATTACATAACACTACAAGTGCCAAAGCATCTTCATATCCGCCTTTCCAATGAAAAAATAATAAAAATAATAAAAATAAATCTTTATTTAATGTTTTTTATTGGAAAAGCGATATACAGAAAGGAGAGACAGAGAGGAAGATCTTCCGTCCGATGATTCACTCCCCAAGTGAGCGCAACGGCCGATACTATGCCGATCCGAAGCCAGGAGCCTCTTCCAGGTCTCCCACGCGGGTGCAGGTTCCCAAAGCTTTGGGCCGTCCTCGACTGCTTTCCCAGGCCACAGGCAGTGAGCTGGATGGGAAGTGGGGCTGCTGGGACTAGAACCGGCACCCACACGGGATCCTGGGCGTGCAAGGAGAGGACCTTAACCACTGTGCCACCGCGCCGGGTCCTAAATAAAATCTTTAAAAGTATATATTGATAGTAAAACTTCTGCACTGCTTATTTAATCACATGTGAAAATTTGCCAGTACTTATCATTTTTGAATTTTGTCTTTTTAAAAAATTCTGCAACAAGCCAATATGATTTTAAATGATTTTGCAAACATTTTGAAAAGGTTTCTCTCTAAATACATTCTCACACATGTGAGTCAACAACTTGATTCACATTCAGAAATTAAGTGCAGCAGTACAAACCCCTTCCACAGCAACCTGACACGCCATGAGTTAATGTAGGAATCAGTGCTTGGTTGATTAAATGGATGATGAACATTCTCCAAAGCTTAATCTCCCAGGGCAAAAAGAGTTGTGTATCACCTTTAAACTAACTAAATGATTGGCTGTTTCCACATCTGAATGAGGCATATCAGCAGGTGCTGTGGCCTAGTCAGGGTGACCCCCAAGCCCTGACTTTTGTGCATGCCAGCCTCTGCTGCAGCCTAGTCAAGCCCAGCACACATCCCACCTGCCTCTCATGCACACCCAAGGTGCTGTGGCTTAGTTCACCCGCCAGCCCTCATGTATGACAACAGGTTCCACCACCTTGTCCAGCCTGACCCACCCCCAGCCCTGGTCTTTGTGCTCACCAGAGGTAGAACAGCCTAGTGGGCAGTGTTCACAGTTCCCCTGCCAGGCTTGTTCCCAGCCCCAGAGCTAGCACTTACTGGGGAGTACTGCAGTCCAGCCTGCCATGACTTGCACCCAGTCCAAGCACTTTCCACCTGGTGCTGTGGCTGAGCCTGGCTGGCCCACATCCATCCTGGCTCTTGAGGACATCAGGGGTGCTGCAGCCTATCCCAGCCTGGCCTGCTCACAGACTGGCTGGCCCCCAGGCCCAATTCTCACACTCAGCAGTGGATTTAGCAGCCCTGCAAGGGAGTCCCCAAAATTCCCCTACCAGGCCCACTCTCATCCCAGGTCTTGTGTGATCCAGCAGATGCTGCAGCCTAGTCTGAAACATCCAATCCCCAGTCTCAGCATTTGCCAACAGCCTGGCTCATCCCTGCCAGCCTCCAGTGGCAGCTCTCACGGCAGGTGCAGCAGCATGGCCCAGGCTGACCCACTCCCAGCTCTCATGTCAATTAGTAGGTGTTGAGGTCCAACCCAGCCTGGCCTGTACCCTGTCCTGGCTCTCACTCGTGTCAGTGTGTTCTCTGGACTGATCCTGCCCAGCATGCTCCAAGACCCAGCCCACATATGTGTCAACAGGTGGCACAGCCCAACCTGGTCTGGCCTGCTCCTAAGCCCAGGTATTGGTGTTCACTACCCAGAGCTGCAGCCTAGCAGGGGAGTTCCCCAAGTTTCCCTAACAGGCCTTCAAACTCATTAATTGGAAAACTAGCTCAAGAATTTAGTCTTCTTGTGGCTTTTCAGGTAGGTAGGGCTTAGGACCCTAACTCTGCCACATGAGACTCTACTTGTGAGTGGCTGGCAGCATCATGTGATGTCACAGTCACTGAGAGGTGCACCCTCTGGGTGGTTAGGCCAAAGTGACCAGTAGTCTGCTGACTGCCGACCTATTCAGGTATTGGTGGCTGAAGCAGGAGACAAATTTGGAGTACCAAATGGATTCTCAATTAAGGTGAGTGGGACTTACTCTCTGCCTGTGCTGTGGTATGGGGACAATCACTCCCAGGTGGGTGTCCCTGATCTCCCAATCCTGTGTCCATGGGTGACATCACTGAGCCTTCACTGCTATACTGTGCTGTGTGGCAGACGTGAATGTAGATGCAAAGTGTGAGACATGAAATCACGAGCAAGTATTCTGTTCAGCTGTGATGGAGGGGAGGGAAAGTACAGGGACAGAGATAAGCCTTATGGAGTTGCACCCACCTCGGTCAGTATATCATCACTGTCCCATGTTGGCACATGCGATGGATGTGTTTGGAGTCTCGTCATCTGTCCCTTATCTGTGGTTAGGAAGATAACATGTACAAGTAGGCAAAACAGGAATTGCTTAGCTATTTCTTAACTGATGAGACACCAGCAATGCCAAAGGTCTTCCTTGGTTCCCAACTGGGAAAGCATCCACCAGAGCAATGCTTCCCAGTGAAGCAACAGAGTGAGGGTCAGGGAGCCTGAACCCTCCAAGATTTCCTGAAATCCAGGGCACACCCTGGAGGAACCCCACCTCCAGGCTCCATCCTGTCAGGGGCTTTCATTTTCACTCTGAAAGCAGCCTTGAACTAGAAACATACCTGCTTCCCAGCTTTGTAGTTCTATTTCCCAGCTTTGTAGATCTATGCCAAGATGAGAAAACAAAACACCAAGCTTTCCCTGGGACCCTTAGATGGGAGCCCGCTTGGGGACAACTGTGTCACACACGCAGAGGAACATAGGGGGGACCCACATAGAAGTCAGCCAGGGTGGCAAGAGGAAGCCACATAACCCAGGGTGTGCAGGAGGAAGCTTCAGGCAGCCAGGCTAAGCCAGAGTCCAGGAGTCTGGGCCCAATGTGCTGGGGTGTCTGGCCTCTGTGGAGCCAATGATGACTGTGATGGTGCCTCCGGTGCTGGCAGGGCTGAGCTGCTGCTTACAGTGTCTGCTGCATCCCCCATAGCTGGCCATCCTGGCAGTGAGCACTCCAGGGCCTGCAGGCCTGAGGCCTCTCCTGCCCACATGTGCTGTACCTGTCCTTGTGCTCAGTACCTGGCCAGTGTCACCTACTTGTGGGTTGAGGACTGGCACTGGGCAGTCACAGCTGTTCATACCTGAGCCCCTACTCAGTGTCCAGGACCAGGCACTGGCTCCTGCTCTACATAGTCAAGCAAGGCTGGTTTGAGGTCCAAGCAAGCAATGCTCAGCTGGCTGCTCCTCTTCCCTCTATCCCAGCAGGAATCTCTGTGCACAACACCTAAACCATCAGGGAGGAGGGGAACAAAGTGCTGGAGTTGACAGTGCTGGGGGGCGGGTGGCAGTTATAGGACAAGAGGTGGATCTCTGTGGTTCCCCACATCTGGTCATTACAACAGGCATAGGGTGAGAGGACCTCAGTTGGAGCAGAGGCACGTGTGGGCTCCCTCTACTACCATATACTCAAGTAAAGATGCCTTCACAGCTGTTCTGGAATCAAGCTGTAGAGGAAGAGGTGAAAGAGGGGCAGGTCTAATGGGACATGGGACCTTTCCAGCAGGTGACAGGAGGCTTTGGCACCCTAGTTCCATAGCACCCCAGCCTCAGCTCTTCCCCTTCACCTGGCCCTGAAGAGGCCACAGGGCCAATCCCTGGTGGTAGTATATAAAGGTGGTACTTAGGACCCTGACCCTGCTGCCATATGAGACACCACTTGTGAGTGGCTGGCAGCATTCTATGATGTCACAGTCACTGAGAGGTGCACCCTCTGGGTGGTTAGGCCAAAGTGGACCAGTAGTCTGTTGACTGCCGACCTATTCAGGTATTGGTGGCTGAACAGGAGACATATTTGGAGTAGCAAATGGATTCTCAATTGAGGTGAGTGGGACTTATTCCCTTCCTGTGCTGTGGTATGGGGACAGTCACTCCCAGGTGGGTGTCCCTGATCTCCCAATCCTGTGTCAATGGGTGACACCACTGAGCCTTCAGGGCTGTTTCTGTGGGCAGGGTGTGTATACAGCCACCTCAGTCCTACACTGTAATATGCACTGAGTATGAATGTGGGTCTGTGTGTGGGTCTGGGTGGGACCACAATCACCTATTCTGCTCCACACTTCTCATCAGCTGGGGGTAGAGTGGGGGGCAGTGGGTCTGGCTTTGAGATCCCTAGGGATGCAGGAAGCCTGAGAGGGGCAGGGTGACTCCTGGGTATGGATGCCCAGCTAGAAGAGGAGTCTCATTCCTAGGAGGCCAGACAGAGGCTGTCCCTGCATCACCAACCCTCTGCCCTGTCCTCTGGGAACTGGCCATCAGGTGCCTTCTGCCTGGCTGCTGGGGTCCTCACCTCTGTCTATGGGACAAATCCTGGGACATGCATATCTGTAGATTCACCTGTGTTGCATCACACTTGATTGTGTATCTTACAGACATGACTGGGCCGTCCTGAAGACCCCGAGGGACAAGGAGCGTGCTCAGGTCATCGGTCTGTATGAAAAGGTACAGGCCAGGTGGCTGGAGGATGGGGGTGGGTCCCTTGCCTCATTCGCTATGCGTGTAATCACCGATCCTGGCATCCATTGGGACAGAAAGAGGGATGGCTCAGCTGTCCTTGACTTTGAGCACCCTTGGATTCTGACCTGGGTCCCCCCTCTTGACTGCAGGGACCCTGTCGAAGGCCCTTTTTTTATATTGGAGAAGAAAACTGCAGTGAAGACCTTGTGCCGGACAGGTTTGGGTTCCTGTGGTGAGTTGTTGGCACCCCAGCTCACGTCTGGGCATGGGTGGGAAACTCCTGCAGCTGGTGTTCTGGTATAAGGGGTTAAGTCATCACCTACGGTGCCAGCATCCCACATGGGCACCAGCTCATGTTTCAGCTGTTCTACTTCTACTTTCTGCTGGCTTGGGAAAGCAGAGGAAGACGGCCAAGTACTTAGGACCCTGCACACGTGTGGAGATCCAAATGAAGTTCCTGGCTCCTGGCTGTGTCCTGGCTCAGCCCTAGCTGTTCTGTTAGCTGGAGAGTGAGCCAACAGAAGGAAGATCTGTCTGTCTATCTATCTACCTATCTATCTCCCAATATCTCTCTTTCTGTTACTCTTTCAAATAATAAAAAAAAACTGTACAGTACCCCTATAAGGAAGCACATCTGTCCAGCAAGTGCCTGGGTCTCAGGGACCAGGTCAAAGTCCTGCTGAGGTCAGGCCTCTGAGCAGGGACAGCTGGGATATGGTCACAGGGCTCTGAACAGCCTGGGGCATCCAAAGTAGAGACCAGGATAGAAGTGTTTATAGCTGAGAGCCCTGGCTCTGGGTCTGTGCTGGGAGGAGAGCAGGGCTGGGGTGCAGGAGCCAGGCCCTGAGGCTGTGCCCACAGCTGTGCCGGACAGCAGAGAGGCCCAGAGAGGTAAGTGCAAGTGACCAGGATGGGCAGAGCCCGGGCTGTTTTTGGGCATGTCTTATCGGTCCAGGGAATTCTGGCTTCATGATCTGAGTGAAGCCAAGGATAAAGAAGGGTCCGAGTGGGGAGAGATGGCTAATGTCTCAGTCAATAGAGGACTGAGGTGGGGGCAGGCACTCCAGGTGGAGTGTGCACAGGGGAGAGGAGAGGAGATGGTCCCTGGGAGAGAGGAGGTGGTCCGATGTCCTGAGTCCAGGGTGCACACAGACTCAGCCCACTCCAGGGTGACTTTTGGGGATGGTTGAAGTGGGAACAGAGCCCATTGCCCTGGGCAACTTGTCCCTTCTTAGAACAGCATCCTCACAGCTTCTGCAGCCCAGAGTGTGGGCCTGATGACAGCACTGCACCCCCGGGGACACTGAGAGTCCCTGCCTGCCCTGGATCCCCTGAGCTCATGATCACCAAGAAATGCCTGGTGTCTGCCATCAGGACAGTCACCTTGCTTTTCACTTCTGTGTGCCCTGGGGTGAGACGATACAGCTGGTTCTTCCCTGGTCTGCTTAAGAGGTAGAAGTACCCACTCTGAGATCTGGCATCACAGCTCTGCTTCCCTCCCCTTTCTTTGCAGCGAGAAGTCACAGCCCCAGGGCAGTGCTCCGGGGACTAAGGTGAGAACCAGCTCTTGGCCATGGGCCCCACCTATGGCAAGCAGTACCAGACAGCATGTGCATGCAGGAGGTGGGAAGTGGGAGCCACAAGGTCCTGCACCCACAGTGTTACAGGCACCTACAGGGCTGTGAACTCACCTGTCCCAAAGCTGACTCCAGGTCTGGGGTCTCATATCTCTGGACCACTTCAAACTGTGCTTGTGACTGTCTGGGCTGTTGTGACTATCTTGACTGTAGCTCAGAGGTCTCTGCCTTGAGGACAGGGTGTGCTATAGTCAGAATCCAGGTCGCCTGTGCTTCTCTGATGCAACATCTGGGCCCAGGTCTGCAGCATCTTGGGCTCCTTCCGTGAGTCTGCACAGGGCTCCTGAGCTGCATCTAAGGGCGCAGTCAGTGCCAGCCCTGGGGCTCATGCCATCCTCTTTCCTTTTCCAGCAAAAACGCACCGAGTCTAGGAGACTTGGAAAGTGGGTGAAGATGTTAAAAAATTACACTAAATATCGTGGAAGTAAGAAGGTATTGTGGAGGGAGCACCTCTGGGGACTACACTGAGCAGAGCAGGGATGGGTGGTCCCCTTGGCTGGGCTGGACACTGCCTGCCTCTGGGAAAAATCAATCTCTTCCCCAAACATGGGTCATTTGCCCCACTTGTCCTTACAGATTACTGTCTGGCTAAACAATCCAGTGTCCTGCTGGGAATATCCCAGATGTGGGTCCTACGTGCTACCTCATGCTCTGTAGGGAGCAGACAGTGCATAGCAAGCCTGTGCCCTCAGCCCCTCCCCTCTTCTCTCTGTGGGTCATGAAGCTCAGGCAGCTCCTCCCTCTGCTGACTCAGCATAGAGTCCCTGGCTTCCCCGTCCTGACACCCCACCCTGCCCTCCCTCCCTAGAGTGGCCGTGGTGCCTCTCATTTGAGCCTCCTCTCTCCTGCAGTTCCACCAAAGAATTTTCAAAGGCATACCCAGCGAGGTGCGGGGGAAAGTTTGGATGATCATGCTGGATGCCGATGCGCAGAAGGCCCAGAATCCGGGGAAGTACATGGTATGGCTGCGACCTCATCCTGCAAGCAACATGCACTGCTCAGGCTTTATCAGGAGAGTGGGTGGGCAGTCCAGTATTAGGGTCCAGGGCCACCCCCTTCATCTGGACTTGATCATTCTGCAGCCTACTTCCAGGACCTCTAGACCCAAATAGGCCTGGACATCTGTGCTTCTGACCAGGTCCCTGCCCTTCTCCCTTTTGGGCATATCCTGGCTGCTTGACACAGCAGGTGCTGAGCAGTGGCTGAGTCCATGATGGGCAGGAAGATCCTGGAATGAGACCCTAAGCTTAGACAGAATCTTTGTTAACATACCCAACCCTCACCTGGACCTGCCTCCTCCTGGCCTTGCATTCCCCCAGCAATGCCCTCCCCCAACGTGGCTGGTGCTCTTGCCACATTCAGCACTCAGCTGCTTCTGGGAAATGCAGGAGTCAGAATTTCAGAGGGTTGGCAGAAACTGCTGACTGTCACCTTCTAGGATGCCATTAAGAAATAGAGCCTGATTGGCTTTGCCAACCCTGCCACCCCCTATGTACGTCATGAGTTTGTAGCTGCCCCTGAGAAATTAGTTGCCCAGTGTCAGGTCAAAGCCAAAAGTGGCTTCCAGTGTCTGGATGGAGATGGGCCCTGCTGGAGGGGGAAGCATTGAGGCTCATGAGGGTGTGACTGAGACCCCAGGGAGGGGAATCTGAGGCATGGTTGGGGCCCAGGCTGAGGCTGTTCCTAAGAAGTACCATGGGCAGGTAGGGGAGTTTACAGAGGGACCTTGGTGGAGCCCCTGGCCTGATGTTGACCACAGCGGTCCCCTCTGCAGGAACTAAAGGAGCAGGCCAGGCTGCAGTCCAAACACTTCCATGAAATCAACTCCGCGGTAGAGCGTACTTTCCGAAACCATCTGATGTTCCGAGACCGCTATGGAATAAAGTAAGGCCTCTAGGCTGCAGGGGCCCCAGGAGATGGGGAGGCCTAGGGGATAGGGTACAGAAATAGGGACCTCGGGAGACTGGGCATAGGCTTGACACACGGGTCATTTGTGAGAAGAATAAGAAGCAAGAAGGAAGAAAGAAGTCTTTTTAGTCCATGGACCTTTATTTATATTGTATACACTTTCCTAAGACACCATGAAAAAAGGAACACAAGGGAAGAGAATTTATTTTCACTCACATCTAGTAACATTATTACTTCCAGAATACACAAAGAACTCTTAATAACAAAAGCAATGGACAGGCCCTCAGCACCCCAGGGGCGCAGACTCAGGAAGACACTTCTAGAAAGCACAAATTATTCATTGCTTCAACATATGAACACATGCTGAATGCCTGAACCAACGTGGGCTGCCAGCGCATGCTGTTAGAAAGGGTGATACGGAAACAATGTGGACCATAGCTCCCAGGAAATATAGGATGCAGACCCAAGTCTGGGTCATTGCTGTGATGGGGCAGTGGTCTGGCACTCAACAGCACAGCAGGGCAGATTTTCACAAAGATAAGCACTCATGTGCCATGTGAACCCAGCCCACACATGCACACTTCCCCAACCATTGAGGAAACCACTGTAAGGATAATCCTTCACGCTGGCATCCATTGATGTGTCCACAATCATCAGACATGGAAGTAACCTGGGTGATGGTCAGCTGGAAATTGACAAGCATTCTGTCTTGCACCTGATTCAGAGAACAGGATTCAGTGAGCAGGAAAATGTGGGGCCCTGGGCTCACCTGAATGGATCTCAGGTACATTATGCTCAGAAAGGAGGCTGATCCTCAAAGCCTAGCCAAGCTGTGATCCACTCAGGGACACCTGAAAGAGTCCAGGTCCCAGAGGCAAGGACAGGGCAAGGGTGGCCCTGGCTGGTGGAATGTGGAGAGCTGGGCCAAAAGAGCCCATGGGAAACTGCTGGGTAGTGGAGCTGCTCCCTAAATGGCTGAGCTGGCTTGTGGGGTGATGACTCTCTGTGGCATGGAAAACCCTCATAGTGTATCTCAACAGAGATGCTCAGCTGTGCAAACTGAAAATCCATCACAAGGATAATAAAAGTGCACACACTAAACCCTGAAATGCCTTTGTGTTCTGGTGGGCAGCTCAGCCAGACAGCTCAGAACAAGCAGGTGCCGTGAGCATGGCCCTGGACAAGTGGTAGAAAGTTGACCTGGGCCCTCAGTGGACTGGCAGGGTAGGGCAGCAGAGCTGCACTGAGAGCCTCAGCAGGGAAAGAAGATTTGCTCATCCTCTCTCTTCCAGGCAGCAGGATTTGTTTGGAATTTTGATGGCCTACAGCATGTACAACCCTGTGAGTATTCTGGAATGCACTTCCCAGTTCCTGTTCCTGACATCTGTCCAGAATGCCCCTTGTCACAGATTGCCAAGGCTGGCTTGTTGGGTGGCTCTCTTCTGTGCAACTGAGACAGCAAGTGTAAAGGTCAGGCAAATGGTCTCCCTGGACTCAGTCTCAAGTTCTGAGAACAGAAGGGGTGCCTTCCTCTTGCACTGCTTTCTGCACTCAGGGAGCAGGCAGAGTGAAGCATGCTACTCTGAGTACCAGCATCCTACAGGAGGGATAGTGAGCTGTATGACTTTGCTGTGGTCTGTGACATTCTTTGATGCCATGGCACACACAAGATTCGTGGCAGGTGCCAGTGGGCTAAATTCCACTCCACACATTTCAATGTCCTTGCAAACCCACTCAGAGTTTTCCCATGAGGAGAGCAGAGCTGCCAGACTCCTCAGGCCACCCCAACAAGGTCTTGGCCTCCCCATTCTCCTGACTTACTCCCTGGCACCCTGCCTGGTGCCTATAGCAGTAGTATCCAGGCAGCCTGGATCCACACCCATGACTTGCCCATTCTCTGTTCTGGCCTTGGTAAGCCTGACCCTGGTGCTTCTTCCTCCTGTCTTAAATGGAACTCCAGGGGAAGTCATGGGGTGGAACTTGGATTCCTGCCCCACCATGAGATCCAGGGGGTACACACATGTCCTTGCCTCTGGCCTTCCTCTCGCATGCCCTGAGCTGAGGCCTTCCAGGGTTCTCTCCAGGAATATGGAAACCAGGCTCATGCTCCAATTCTTAAAGACCTGACCTCCAGGGGCAAGAGAGGTCCAGGAGCTCCATTCTCCATCTCCATATTCCCTTCAGTTGGTGATCAAGCCCTCCCATGGGGGTCACCGAACCCACATGAGACCATCCCAAGGAGGTCAGGAGGTCACTAAATGCTGTTGTGGGTTCTTGCAGGAGGTGGGCTATGGCCAGGGCCTGAGCCATATAGCCGCACTACTCTTGATGTGGCTCAGTGAGGAGGACGCGTTTTGGGCTCTGGTCCAACTCCTGGAGAACAAGAAATACATGATGTCTGGTAGGTTGACAGAGAAGTGTACTCACTGCATGCAAGTCCACATAGCCATGAATCCACATGAATGAGTCTTTGTCCCTCACTGGCTCCTGGGTGTGAAGGACAGACTCCCTTTGGAGGATTCCTTAAAAGCTGGGACTGCCACAGGACACCTATACTGAGCTATACACCCCATCCCTATCATCTAAGCCCTGCAACATTGTCCAGGCTGTCATGTGGGGGAGCGTATAGGTCAGTGTGTCCCATCTGTGTCCAAGTGACTCATGTTCCTACTGACCTTCGGGCTTCACGTGGATCTACACAGACTCCCACTGAGCCATATCCAGTGCTCAGGAGGCAGCATCCCCTGTGGATCACCCCGTCTTCCTCCTGCATGTTAGAATGGTCATCCTCTACCCAGACTAGCTACAGTGTTCCCAGTAGTCATTTGGGGGCAGCCTGGATTCGCTCCCACACAGTCTTGCACGCACCCACACTCTGTGGCACCTCTGCCCTGGCCATGTGTCTACCCACCTGTCCCTTGAGATTCCCACACACACCCCTGGGTGCTCAGAAAGGCCTCACCCCTTGCCTGTGGCTCTGCCGCCCTCCTGGGAAGAGGCTCTGATCCGAGGGCTGGGGGCTGATCCTACTCAGGTCTCTACAAACCGGGACTCCCAAAGCTGGAGATGCTGCAGAACCACCTGGGAGATGTCGTGCACCGCACCCTCCCTGCTCTCGAGCAGCACCTGGTGAGTAAAGTGCCTCCTTGGCTCCAGCTGGGCTCTCTTCACAGTGATGGGGGAACAAAGAGGTCTCCAGCCTTTTTTGATCAGGAAGACACTGTCCTGCCAAGGCTTCCCTTTGTTACTGGCTCTGCAGCAATGTGGGGTATGGTTTACTTTCCAGCACTTGATCCCCAGAGGTGACATAGATTTGAGGGAGATTCTCTAGGAGGAGAGGGGATGGAGGGACTTTCACTTCAGGAGCCTGTGCAGCTGTGAGGTGCAGATGCACCTGCTGCTGGGCTTCTGCTTCCTGGGGCCCTGCCAAGGGCTCAGGCCAGGGGGAGTTCCAGGCCTGCTCCTGGCCCTCAACTTCCTCTGCCTCTTCCTCAGGAGAAGCAGGGAGTGAGCCTCAAGGAATGCACTGTACCCTGGTTTACGCAGTGTTTTCTGGATGTGGTAAGTGTCCCTGGGGAACCCACTGCACAGGAAGTTCCTGCTCTAGCGCCTGGCTCTCCCACTCCCGTGTCAAGTTGTCCACAGCATGCCTGAGCTCCCCTAGCTCCAGCAGACACAGCAGGAACCCTCTGTACACCCAATGTACAGTGGGCTCAGATGTGGCTGACAGGGGCCCAACTACTGGTGAGATGAGATCCTCACATAGGAGCTATGGCTTCATGTAGGCAGCCTCCTGGGGTCTCTGCCTGTGCTGGGAACAGGGTCACTGCCTACCATGCAGTCCCCGGGGGCCCTGCTCAGGCCTGGATGGGTGAGGTCCTCTCATACCTGCTCTTTTAGGTGCCGTTCCCTCTGGCATTACAATTTTGGGACATCATAATACTGGAAGGGGCACACATTCTTACCACAGCAGCCTATATGATTTTGAAATTGAACCGAAGTAAGTACTCAGGGCCTGAAGATGCCAGGGTGCTGGGGGTGGAGTAGCCAGTGTACCATGTTGAACAGTGAATGGGGTTTTAGGTGGGGATGAGGAGGCCTGGCAAGCTCTGGGCCCCTTAGGAAGGTGTCTGAGAAGGGCCGCAGCCAGCACTTGTTAGAGCAGGGACAGGGGTTGGAGCAGCCATGGCTGCTGGACCATCCCCATGGCCCCTCCCAGCCTGACACCCTCCCTCCTGCCTAGAGCGCCTGCTGAAAATGCCCCGGGGCCACCTCCAAGAGTTCCTCCAGGAGAGCCTGAAGCAGGCCTGGGCCCAGGACAACAAATTCATAGCCAAGCAGCTGCAGGCCTCCAAGCATGAACTAGCCAAACTACGCTGCCTCCTGCCTCCTGAAGGTGGGCCCATTCTCCATGGGGCAAGAGAAGGGAAGGGATGTGTCAGCAGTGAGAGGACCCAGGCCTTCCAACTTCCAACCCATGCAGGACCTTTTACCTCTCCTGTATCACCTTGTTCTCCCCTGCTCCTCAGTTCTGCCTCCAAAGCTTTGAATCACAAGGCTTGGCTGAGCCTCGGGCAGCTTCCAGATGTGCTCTTGTGGGGAGGGGCAGCCTCCAGATGTGCGTCTGTTGGGGAGGTGGGCTGGGCTGTAGGTCTGGGTGTTCTGCTGATGTCACTGTTTGGGTAGAGGCCAGATCATGCCTGGAGCTTCAGTGCCCGGCTCGAGCAGCTGCCCTTGGCTCACTGCACCCAGGAGCCGAGCACACCTGCAACCCCCACTTTCCACCCAGATGACCAACATTCCTGACTGTCCTAGGGGTTGTGGCCAACCCTGGCTGGGCGTTTGATCCCCTCCAGCCACCTGAGGTCACCAGCAAGGCTCAGAAGACCCTTTTATGGGCATCCAATCTCACATGTGTGAGCAAGGCAGGGGCAGAGGCAAGGACTGTGGACCCAAGCAGAACCCAGAGTGCAGCTGAGTGTGGAGGTTCTAGGCCCAGCCTGGTGCCCATATGTCTGTGGGCACAGAGGGCAGCATGACCTGGAGCACCACCCTGCTGTATGTGGTGATGAGCAGGGCCCCTGCACAGTAGCTGCTGCTGTAGATGACCTGAGCCTGGGTCAGCCCTGCGGAACAGAGGTGGGTTAGTCCAGTTCTAGGAGTGGCAGAGGCAGGCCCATGTGCAGGCGTGTGCAGGAACTGGTGAAGCCCAGCTGTGCCTCCCAGCTGGTGCCTTGCATGTGTCCTCTTGGGGAGAGGTGGTCGTGACTGAATCTCCCATCAGGAAGTCCAGCGCTGTGTCCTCAGGTGGCAGAGGCCCAAGGGTGAAGGACACAGGGCATGTCCTGCCACCACTTTTCTGGAGAGCATCCCCTGTCCCCAAGGACCCTGCTGGTAACCTCATCTCTGCCCCCCAGTCTCAGCTCTTACCATCATCACCTGAGGGGTCAGTTTCATTCTAGCCCTCTAGGAGGGACACTAATGCTCAGTTCATCTGTTCTCATGTTGGGGCACAGGAGTGGGGGGTTAGGTGCCTGGAACATCACTGGGTCCTGAGTTGATACCATGTGTCCCCAGAGCTGAGGCAGGGAGGTCAGGGCCTGTGCTGCCCTGTGGGGCTATAGAGGAGGAGCCAGAGGTGTCCCTGACACTGCCCTGGCCCATGCTGCATACATCCTTCCCTCCTGAGTCAGCAGTTACAGGATGTCTTCAGTGTTATATAAAGTGGCAGGGATATTAGGAATCAGGTGCAGGCAGTGTACCCTGCAGCCACAGTGTGCCTGTGGAGAAGAAAACCTTGTCTGTTTTCCTTCCAGCAGTGCCTGGCGAGTCCTGCAGCGTGGGCCAGGGTTTGTCCCCTGATTCTCAAGAGCCTGCCCCTGTCCCCCCAACACCTCAGGACGGGGAGGCAGCTCAGGCCCCAGGGCCACTGTGCAAACAACCTGAGCCTTCGGCTTCACTCACTGAGACTCCCCCGGTGGAACAGAACACCTACCGCCTTGTCTGGGGGATAGATGAAGACGAGGAAAACTCTAACAAAGAGGACAGCTCGGAGTCCCTGGGCCAAGGGGCCCTAGTGCGTGCTTCAGGGTGTCCATATGTGATTAACCCTGCCGAGAACCCATGGAGCATGTGGAACAAGGGGAGGCCGCTCCAGTGTTGGAGTCTGCCCAATCTCCGGATGCCTGTCCAAGGCGAAGACTGCCCGCCTGCAGAGCTGGGCAACCAGGAGGGCTTTAGAGCCCGTTCCCTGCCTTTCATGGAGCCCCTGGGCTCAGGGCCCATGAAGATGATTCCAGCCTCAGACACAGGGCTGGAGATGGCTTCCCTGAATGGGAGCCTCCTGGAATATGATGATATTGATAAGCTGGAGTATCTGTGAGCCAGCGTAATTTAGGGAGGACAGCCCAGCCTGCCCTCCTTGGCTGGAGGCCTCCTTTTTGCCTCCTCCCTGTGGAATTTGTAACAGCTTAGAAGACGGGGTGAGCCCCCGCAGTGTCCACTAGAATGGACTAGAACCTGCCTTGTCTAAGCAAAAGGCGGCCTTTTCATTGTTTGAGATTTCCCTCAGGGACTCCTGTCCCTGCCCCCCACCCCAATAGCCCTCCCTTGCCTCTCCCTGAGCAGAGTGGGAAGATAAGTCAGCAAACAGAGCAGAGTCACTGCCTTGTGCCCACCTGCACCCTCCTAAAATCCTCAGAACTTTACCCTTTTCATTCTTAATTAAATAAATAGTTTGTTTGGAATGTGTCTTCCATTGTGTTCTTCCCAGAGCCCAGCTGCAGCAGTGTCCCCAGGTTCCTGGGGAGTGGCCAGAGGCTCCATAGCCCTCAACCCCAGATTGAGACCTGCTGACAGGTGTCTGCACCGCCCTGCTGGGGAAGAGCCTGTATGCATATGGATGCTCACCCCAGGCCAGGCTTGGAAGCCCGTGGTGCCCATAGCAGGAGCTTCCCCAGGAGAAGGGACTGGTGGAGGGGTGGGGGCAGCTGGGCCTTAAAAGGGCTCAGGTAATTAGAGAAGGCAGAGGGCTGGAGCGGGGATCCTGTCCTGGGGCTTCCATGGGAAAGGCCAGAGGAGTCCGCAGCCCAGGCTGGGCTTGTCTGAAAGAGGCCAGTGAGCTCAGGGGGTGCTCTCTGATGGCCTGTGCCACCCCTGTGGGGGATGCAGGGTTTGTGTGTGTGGCAGATGGAAGGAGGCTAGGGCTGTAGACCTCAGGTTGCCTGGCTTCCAACAGACAGGAGTGCATGTGGGTGATCACTACTGTCTTTGAGAATCAGCCAGCACCCCAAGGCTTGGTCTGTCCCAACAGCTGCAGGGCTCCCAAATGTGAGAACATCAAGAACACGTGAGACAAAAGTCACAGCAAATGATTTTTTAAAATTATATATTTTTATTGGAAAGGCAGATTACAGAGAGGAGAGACATAGATCTTCCAGCTGCTGGTTCACTCCCCAAATGTCCACAATGGTCAGAGCTGAGCCAATTCAAAGCCAGGAGACAGGAACTTCTTGCAGATCGCCCACATGGCTGATGAGATGTGCACACAGGCCAGTGAGGTGCCACGGCAGGTTAACTGCTGCCTGCATTGACAGCATCCCGTTTCTTCTGCTTCCATCTGACTCCCTGATAGCTCACCTGGGAAGACATCCAGGATGGGCTATGTCCTTGGGCCCCTGCCACCCTTGTGGGAGACCTGGATGGAGTTCCAGGCTCGCAGCTTTAGCTGTTTTTGCCATATGCATCTAGAGAAGAAAATGGAAGATCTCTCTCAGCCTCTCCTTCCCTGTCACACTTTTGAATAAATCTCTTCAAAAGTTGAGTACATTAAAAATGCTTACTGCAGTGCTTAATCCCTAAGGGACGCTATGCATTCCCCAATGCAAAGAATTTTTAGGGAGTTGGGGGTGGTGGCAGGTCGAGCTAGGCAAGACCATGGAATCCTCAGATTCCTGTGGATACTGATGGCTTGGGAGGGAGTTTTTCCTTATTATATAAATTTGATTCTGGATTTTGGATGATATTTAAATTGTTGACATGGGTAGAAAGGGTTGAGGACTAGGGGAAAGTGTAATAGCCTATCCCCAGCATGACCCACACTCCAGCCTGGTTCCTGCACATGCTAGTGGGCTAAGGTTGGCCTGGCCCTGCCTTTTCCACACCCTGCAGGACAACACACACACTTGGCAACGGGTGGAGCTACCCTGCCCATCCTGACCAACACCCAGGTCTGAATCACATGCTCACCAGAGGGAGCTAAGTCCCACCAGCGGAGATTCCCAAGGTGTTAAGATTTATACCAGAGAGAATCAAACAGTAAATGTATTATTCTACACAATTCTGATCAAATGCAAAAATGATTTTCAATGGGCCAAAAGAGCTGGATAATTATTCAACTCACAGAGGAATGTAAAAGGTCAAAAAGCGGGCCCGGCTCAGTAGCCTAGCAGCTAAGATTTTTGCCTTGAATGTGCCGGGATCCAATGGGGGTGCTGATTCTAATCCCAGCAGCCCCACTTCCCATGCAGCTCCCTGCTTTTGGCTTGGGAAGGCAGTTGAACATGGCCCAAAGGCTTGGGATCCTGTACCCGCCTGGGAGACTCAGAACCACTGGCCGTTGCGGTCACTTAAAGAGTGAATCATCGGACGGAAACCTTCCTCTGTGTCTCTCCTCCTCTCTATATATCTGACTTTGCAATAGAAATAAATAAATCTTTTTTTTTAAAAAAAAAAGGGCTAAAAACCTGAATCACTTTGAGTCTACTCTATTCAGATTCAGTAGAAGGCTGTAGTATTGAAGGCTAGGATGCTGGCTGACAGCGAAGTATCCCAACAAAGGACAGAAACCAGACAGACTCACGGTGGCACTGAAGCCTAATTCTATACACACACACACCACCACCACCATCACCACCACCACCTGTGGTAAGCAAAGAGAAATATTATGCAATAAAGGTGATCTGCATGGGGAAAAAAATATCCCTGCAAAACATCGTACGCACACCCCATGTTCACACATATCCACACAGATACACCTGCTCCTGAGGACAAGAATAAAATGGTGTCATAGAAAGCAGCTCCGGCCCAAAATGTCTATTATTTAAGAAAAAGAAACGGGGAGCAAGCATCTATAATGCAGACATGGCAAAAGCTTAAAATCAGTTCATACTAATGGGTTCATGTGGTTAACATACATTGTTTTTCTTCTTTTTTTTTTTTTAAAGATTTACTTATTTTTATTGGAAAGATTTTTCAAAGAGAGAAACAGAGAAAGATCTTTCATCTGCTAGTTCACTCCCATTCAGCTCCCTGCTTGTGGTCTGGGAAAGCACTTGAGGATGGCCCAGAGCCTTGGGACCCTGCACCTGTGTGAGAGACCCACAAATTCCTAGGTCCTGGCTTCTCACAGGTCCAGAACTGGTGATCATATGAGAGGTGAGACAACAGATGGAAGTTATTTGTTTCTTTCTATAAATATGCATGTCCAATTAAAATATAATAAATCTTTAAAAAATAAAAGAAACAACTTCGTGTTAGAGGTGTTACAGTGTGGTCGATACAGCTAATGCCCGCAATGCCATATGGGTGCTGGTTCAAGTCAGCTTCCCACTTCCGATCTAGCTCCTCTAAATGCCCCTGAGAAAAGCAGCAGAAAATGGCCCAAATGTTTGGTTCTTCATGCGCATGTGTAAGACCTAGATGAAGCTCCTGGCCAGTGCTGGCTGCTGCGATGAATGAACCAGCAGATGGAAAATTCTCTCTCCCTTTCTGTGTGACTATTGCAAATAAGTAAAAATCTTTAAGGAAAAGAACCCTTGACACTGAAGGATGGGTAAATGAAGCATGGCAGTCATACAACAGGATAAGAAAAGCAAAAATGAAGTCCCTGCCAAAATCTCATCATTGTATCACAATGCTTATAATTAATATAAAGAATGCATAATGCAGAAACACACACACAGTTGAGAAATGGCCGAACTTTTTACAAAAACACTAAATACAAATCCAGTAGAGTGTTCAGCGGCCAGTTAATGAGCATCTCATGTCAGCCATTTATTTAAGTGATCTAACATACCATGTAGGTTTTGTTTCTGCATTTGGAACTAATTGGCAGTGCTGATAATTTTGCTAGGGATTCAAAAGATGCAAAGAAAACTGAAAGTTAAACAGCTTGGATGAGTGGAATCCCCTAGAACATCCTTTGGGGCTTAGTATGGGGCGCATCAAAGTGTGCAAGCAACTGTGCTTTTCATAGTTTTACTAAGAATGCTGAGCATTTTCTGCTTCCTCACCCTTAAGAGGATGAGCCAGCTGTTACTGCCATTCGCCTGGTCCTCTGAGCAAGCGCTGACTTGGCCGTCCTTGCAGTCTTACCCACACTTCTCCTGAAGCATTGTTCTCAAGTTCAAGTCAAATCAGAGCATAAAAACTGCTTCTGGGTCAGCTCCTAAAGTGTGTTATAATGAAGAGCTTAAGCTTCAGTACATTTTAGCTTCATTCCTCCCATTTTTAGATGACTTGAAAGAAGTTAGTAACTGTGCAAGGTCAACTAGTGACTGAAGTGGAATTTTTGTTTCAAAATGAAATACATTTTTTTAAAGAAATTGAGGGCCCAGCGGCATGGCCTAGCGGCTAAAGTCCTCACCTTGAACGCGCTGGTATTCTATATGGGTGCCGGTTCTAATCCCGGCTGCTCCACTTCCCATCCAGCTCCCTGCCTGTGGCCTGGGAAAGCAGTCAAGGACAGGCCCAAAGCTTTGGGACCCTGCACCCACGTGGGAGACCCAGGAGAAGTTCCTGGCTTCTGGCTTCGGATTGGCATAGCATTGGCCATTGCGCTCACTTGGGGAGTGTATCATTGGATGGAAGATCTTCCTCTCTGTCTCTCCTCTCTGTATATCCGCCTTTCCAATAAATAAATAAATCTTAAAAAAAGAAAAGAAATTGAATATTTGTTTATTGGTTTTCCACGTGTTACTGAGTAGCTACGGTTTGTGGAACCACTGTGCTAGGTTCTAGGAAAGCTGTTCCAGTTGAATTGTTCAGAGCTCTTTCTGTCATTTCTCGCCGCTCCAGGATAGGCCACCTTGCAAGGTGTGTACGCTGGAGGAAAAGTTTGGAAACTGTGGGGTGCTGTGGGAGTGCAGAGTAAGTTTATTTGCAGCCTCTGCGAGTGGAGGTGTGTAGGCAGGAGTGACATTTAACCTGAGACCTGTTGATGCACAAAGACAGAACTGGCAGGGCTTGATGGCTTGCAGATGAAGGAGGCAGTGAGTCCCAGGTATGGGACAGGAGCAGGTGAGCAGATGGTCGAGTTATCTGTTGAGACAGAGGGCAGTGTAAGGGAAAGTTAATGCCTTCAGTTGCAGAGAGCTGGGACATGACCTGCTTTCCATCTGAATGCCATTCATATGGAATGCCCCCTCACGTGGGGCAGTTTGACCTGATACACCACAGCACTGCCCCTCTGGAGGGTTTTAATGCATGGGAGAGCTCTGCAGCATGGGCAGTAAAACGCGGGGAGAGGGGTCTTGGAAGAAAGATTTCTGTGTTTCCTATACAGGAGGAATGATGGGGGAAAGATGAGCTTATTGGGAGGAGAGATGGTAAGAGGGGAAGGCTTTGATTTGTTTATAGTTCTTCATTTTTAAAGATCTTTTTGTTTTTATTGGAAAGACAAATTTAGAGAGGAGAGACAGAGACAGTTTTCATCTGCTGGCTCACTCCCCTAATGCCACAATAGCTGCAGCTGAGTTGATCTGAAGCCAGGAGCCAGGAGCTTCTTCTAGGTCTCCTGCATGGGTTCAGGGGCCTAAGGCTTTGGGCTGTCCTCTACTGCTTTCTCAGGAGGGAGCTGAATGGGAAGTGAAGCACCAGGGACATAAACTGGTGCCCTTATGGGATCCTGGTGCTTTAGTCGGGGGGGGGATTTGCTAATTGAGCCATCACACTGAGCCATATTGTTTCACTTCTGATCCAGTTGCCTGCTATTGCACCTGGATGAACACTGGAGGCTGGACTGAGTGTTTGGGTCCTGCACACACATGGGGAGCTGAAAGCAGCTCTGGACTCCTCGCTTCAGCTGGTTCAGCCTTGGCGATGGCAGCTATTTGAACTTTGAACCAGAAGATATTTTTTTTCTCTCTTTCCTTCTAAGTCAGCCTTTCAAATAGTAAATGAAAAATTTTAAAGAAAAAAAAACCCTGGGAGACCAGAGGTTCTTATTTGGAGGGAATTCGGGATAACAGCAAAGCTAGAATGGAGGGGTGGAGTTTAAACCTAGTGTAAAAGCACTAAATAAATGCATCCTGTATTAAGTAGTTGGAGGATAGAAGGTTTCAGGAAGATTAGAAAGTAGCTAGATGGCGTAAGCCTTCACAGAGGACTTTTATAGTAAGATGGAGGAGTGACGGTTTTGTAGAATCCAAACTGAAAGGTCAGGTGGCAGCAGGGCGAGGAGGTGGCAGATGGGATGCCCTGGTCTCTCCTGTGGTGGCAGTGTGCCGTTGGATGGGCAGATGGGCAGGAAGTGCAGACACGGTATGAGTATGGATGGAGTACAGAGGTAGCTGATGAGCCGTGTTTACATTTCGGATCCTGAGCTGAAGAAACAGATGAATGTCCTGGTGGCTTAAATTCTGTGTTTTAGGTGAGTACGCCAAACATCTTGATGTTTTGACTTTGAAAATCCAAATGCAGTGGAGATACAAAGCAAAGGTTTTCAACACTTAGAGCAATAGAATGAAAGAAATACTAGAAATTTGAATTTAATAAAAACGTTTTATAATTGGCTCTAAGCTAGTAGACATCCAACGATTTCTCAAATGTTCTTCAGGTGGCTTAGTAAACTAGAAAAGTACCACGTGTGTGTTACTTTAAACAGTGAAAATTTGTTAAGATAATAGGCCCAGCTATGACTAGAGGGTTTCAAGTTCAAGTTTCCACTGTCGAAGACAAGCCAAAGGTCAAGTCTGCTGTCAGTAAGTCATCATTACCTGATAGAGGTTCTGTGGATGGACCGACTGTCTGGTGTGGAAGAGTTTATGAAACCCTCTGGGGCAAATACACGCCTTCAGGACCGGTTTGCTAAGTGGCTTGAGTGTGCTTGGTCCACAGAAATGTCACCACGCGCGTTAGCACCATTATAGCATCCACAGATCACCTGTTGGGCATCTCGTACTTGAGATGACTTTCCATTTTGCTTTCTGTGCACCAGGTGAGTAAGGACTGTAAGTCGGCCCCACTCCACGAGTGAGAACCGCACAGGTCCTCCCGGCCGTCGGCAGAGCCGCAGTCCAGACGGCGAGCATCCTCAGGTCCCAAGGCAGGCAAGAAGCGCAGCCTTTGTGTCTGCTTAGTACAGCCCAGGCCCCAAGTCCCAGACTGGCTGCACCACAAGATCCTCCAGGAGCTGAGCCAGTACCGGAACCAAACAGGATCGTCACCTCCAGCCCGAGGCCCGAGTGCCACCGCGAGGCGGACCCCGCATCGTCAGGATCCAGGCGTGACCTTCGCCCCTGCGACTGCACGGCTCAGCACAGCCAAGGACCCAAAATCCTGCTAGAAATCGGCCCGGCAGCTTCTTCCTGGCTGTCCGCCAGTCGGGTCACGTGAACGCGTCATCACGTGACGGTCAGGTCACGTGGGCCCCGCTCACGCCCAGGGGACGCACAGCAGCCCTGACTCCGTTTCCGGAGCGCTTTGGTCCTTGGATCTGACAGACCTCGCAGCGGGCCGGCCCCGGGATGGTAAGTGTAGGGGGACGGCGCTGTGGTTGGGGCCGCGCCGGGGCGGAAGGGCCGTGCCGGGCCGGGGTACGGGGCCCGCGCCCGGGTGGAGGGGCAGGTCCCGGCGGAGGCGCAGGGCCGGGCTGGAGCTGGACGTGCTGAGCTCCGGCACCGCCGCCGTTCCCCTCACCCCGGCTCAGCCGACCTTTTGGTCTTTCCCGCTGCAGACGAACCGGACGACTGCCGAGCAGGCCCAGACGCCGGCGTCGGAGGCCCCGTGGGAGCGGCCCTGGTCGGTGGAAGAGATCCGCAGGAGCAGCCAGAGCTGGTCGCTGGCGGCCGACGCGGGCGTGAGAGACGGGGTCGGGGCTGGGGGTTGGGGGATGGAAGGAGGACGGGAGCCCCGAAGGATTACAGCGTGGACAGCGGCCTCCAGGCTGCAGGGGCAGAGGGCAGGCTTGGTGGGAGTCAGGACAGGAGCCCCGAACTTTGACAGCTCGGACAGCAGCCTCCAGGCTGCAGGGGCAGGGGCCAGTCCTGGTGGGAGTCAGGAAGCTGAATCTGGTGGCTTAAAGGGGCCTGTGGAAGCATTTATACATGGTAACAGGGTTACCGTACCCAGCATATAGGACTGCCAGGAGTTGTGTAGGAACTGGTGGCCAGTAGCCGCTGACCCTGCCCTGGCATCCTCCGATGCGACCAGGTCTGGGTGCCACCCAGGAGTAGCGTCCAGTGGCTTCTTTACTGTTGTGATGGAGAACAGGTGTGTGCAGTAACTAATGCGTGTGCTTGCCTTTGAAACAGCTCCTGCAGTTTCTCCAGGAATTCTCCCAGCAGACCATCTCTAGGACGCATGAAATCAAGAAGCAGGTGGACGGGCTCATCCGGGAAACCAAAGCCACAGACTGTCGCCTGCACAACGTCTTCAATGACTTCCTTATGCTGTCTAACACCCAGTTCATCGAAAATGTAAGTGGTTTCGTTCCGTTGCCCTGGTTAGTCAGTGTTCTCTGGGGAGCAGGAGATGATGGGGTTTGCTGTGATGGGTTCTTAGGCTGCTTCCTAAATTTTGTTACAAGCAATGATGCATGGTAATTGAAATGCCTTTTTTAGCATGCATGCCTGGTTTTTCAGTAGCATTGCATTTATTTTGTTTAAAACCATTAAAACAATTCTTGTTTTGAAGTGAATTCGTATTCTAATGTCTCCATCCTGTTTTTGAGATGGTCAACTGTTGTACCAAATTACAGGGCACTGATACAAGCTGTGTGACATTCTGCCAGGACAGTGTGTACCTGGTCTGACTCTCTGGGCACTGGAGTGTGGCCTCATTTACTGGTTGGGTTCATTAGGTAACGAGGAATTATTTTAAAGTGCTCTGTTTGCTGTGTTGTCAACCTCAGCTTTATGATGGCTCAAACCTGTGATGCAAGTTTAACTGTGAACAGGTTACTGCTAGACACTAGAATCCCAGAGGAAATCAGTCAGAGACTGTACTTGAGTAAATCCTGCCGCTGGAGTTGCAAAGAGGGGAGTGGGGCTGGGGCTGCGTGCAGAGGGAGACCGCCCAGAGCTGACGGTGGAGAGAGGAAGCTTCGTTAGGCTGGTTTCTCATAGGCAGCCGACTGTCTGAATGGCAGCATTAGCCTGGGAGGAGGAGGATCTGAGGAGCATAGCTCCTGGAATTGTTGGATGTAAAGCAGGCCACGGAGAGGGGTTTAAACGTGAGAGTAAGAGAAGTCAGAATCTGACACGAGAAAACCCTGTAAGGCCTTGTGGGCTGTTGTGTAGCCTGCTTGAGGGGTTTCTTTCTTCTTGCTTTCTTCCATTTATTTACTTACCTACTTATTCACTTACTTACTTACCTGAACTGCCAGCCTTAGTTTTTCAAGGATGGCCATGTGTAAAATAAAGGTCGTAAGCCAGTCTTTAGTGATCTCTTGGAAAACTCAAAAGCTGGAAGGAGAATGCACCTGCTGTCATCTGTGGCTGAGGCTGAGCCCTGAGCGTGTCTCCTAGAGCAGCTGCTGTCGGGATGTTAGTGTCTGTCCCCGCTGTGCGCAGCCTGCCCGTGCCCATCAGGTTGAACTGGTGCCCTTTGAACTCCTCCAGCTGCCCTCACCTTGTGTCTGTCTTGCTGGGCAGGTGCTCAGCTCTTCTCTGCCGCCAGTGTTGTGGGCTGGACTGGGCTGGCAGTGAGTTTGGGAGATTTCTCTTGTGCCCAGTGTGTCTGTGAAAGCTTGGTGCCCATTGCTACTGAGTGACGCACCAGTGGGGAGACCTGGGGGACATCAGGAAACTTCTTTTTCTTCAGAGTCAAAATAGGGCCCTGCACAGTAGCCTAGCAGCTAATGTCCTCACCTTGAAAGCACCAGGACCCTATATGGGTGCTGGTTCTAAAATGGTGATCCAGCTCCCTGCCTGTGGCCTGGGAAAGCAGTTGAGAATGGCCCAAAGCCTTGGGACCCTGCACCCATTTGGGAGACCTAGAAGAAGCTCCTGGCTCCTGGCCTCGGACCTGCTCAGCATCGGTCACTGTGGCCAGTTGGGGAGTGAATCATCGGACGGAAAATCTTCCTCTCTGTCTCTCCTGCTCTCTGTATAACTGATTTTCTAATAATAATAATAAAATACAAAATTGATTTATTTGAAAGAGTTCCAGAGAGAGAGGGGGGTCTTCCATTTGCTAGTTCACTTCTCAGATCGATGCAACAGCTGGGTTGGGTCAGCTTGGAGCCAGGGTTTCATCTGGGTCTTCCACGTGGGTGCAGGGGCATAAGAACTAGGGTCATGTTCCTTGGCATCCACAGGCACCTAAGCAGGGAGCTAGATCAGAAATGGGGCAGCGGGGACCCCAGCTGGCACTGGGATGCCAGTGTTCCAGGCTGCGGCTCAACCTGTTATGTCATACCAACTCCAGTGAACCTCTTTTTTTTAAGTCACTGTCTGCAGGTCCTCTCAGGCTTGAGTTCTGGTCATGTGTATCTAGATTCTGAGTATTCCATGATCTAGTTTTTTGTGGCATTCTTTTAGTAACAGTTCATTGTTTTTGTCTAAGTCTGTGAATTCCCTGTTTCTACCCATCTCCATTTCCCAGTGTTAATTCCTTAGGTCTCTTCCCCTTTCTAGTGGGCAGGCATCCTCTGAACCTGCTGGATGCCCCTACAAAATTACGTGCTTCTCAGGCCTCCTGCAGTGACACGTGCCACGGATTGCTGTCCATTCTCAGCAGAACTTGATGTGAGAACAACTAGTGCTGACATCATGTACTGTGCTGGGTACGGTGCTCAAGACCCCCCCCTGGAGCCCTGCATCTCATATCCTGGTGGCTGGGCCTGAGCCCAGCTCTACTTCCCTTTATAGTCTCCTACTAACGCACACTCGGGGTGGGGCAGTAGTGGATTGAATCCCGAACCCTTGAGTCAGTGCCTTCCATATAGGAGACTTGTAGTGAGTTCTGGGCTCCTGGCTCCAGCCTGGGCCAGCCCAGTTGTTGGGAGGGCTTGGGGAGTGAATTCAGCAGGTGGAAAAGCTGTCCTCTGTATCCCTGCTTTTCAACTTAATAGAAACAATGAACTAAAAAGGAAAAAGAAAAAGATCTTAGAGTCTGATGATGTTTTTAACATTGGCCTGGCTTTTTACAAGTTATAATTGGGGGTAGGCAGTGGTGCCGTTGGGTTTCTAGAATATGATGCAGAGTTAGGTAGGTCTCTGGGTTTAAGTAATTAACCTGAAAATCAACCAGAAAGTTGTGAACTGTGTTACAAAGTTAGAGAAACCAGCTGGCGTTTCCAGGGCAAGATTAAAAGCCTCTCGTGGGGACTGGGAAGGAGAAAATACTAATTAACATGGGGCAGTGTTGTAATGGCTAATTGGAAGGTAACACACTTCTTAAAAGTTTCATTAGTCTGTTAATGTAGTGATTGCATCCTGAAATATCAAATGCCACAGTTAATGATTTCACAAGACCTCGGTAAGGGAGGATAAAAAGAAATCTTCCATTTTGTAAAATTTCTTTTGCCTAAATGTGGCTTAATTTCTCCTGTCGTTTTCCTGTTCGTTGGGGAAAGCCCGGAAATACTCAGCAACTGTGGAGATAGCTGTCCAGTTGTAGAGGGTCAGCGCGTTCAGGCTTGTGTGGGTTCAGCCTGGGCAGTTTGACAGTCGGTGGGGCTCATGTGCTGTGTGCTGGGCACATAAGGGGCATGGTTGTATATGCCTTCAGGGTGTCTCCGGAGTCTTTGGTCTTCCCTGGTTGGTTTCTTTGAGGTCACAGGTTGGAGTGTCCTCTGAGGTCATTCCTGAGGACAGGCAGAGGAAGGTAGGGCATGGCTAACTTGCCCAGGAAACTCCATCTTTGAGGTTAATGGTTTTGCTGTTGAACTTCTGAAGTAACTCTTTTAGTTACGTCTCCGAAAGGCTCAACATAAGATCTACCCGTTTCTTTGTTCTTGCCCTTGAAAACCACCAAAGTAACTTCTGATCTTTATAGAGCCCTGATGGGGAAAATAAGAAAAAAATAAAGCCATCTGACATGTTATCAACTAGGGGCGAACCTGTCAGACTTTGGGGACTGACTGAAGCTTTCTAAGTTTACTTCCCAGGGGCCATCATGGTTGAAAACATTAACTCTATGAAAAAACCACGTGAATCTCCCCTCCCCAGATTAACCAGCCATTGAACACTAGTGGATTTATTTCCAGCGTTTTGGTAAAGTTTGGCCATTTTTTGAGTGAGTGAGTGTGTGGGTGGGTGGGTGAGTGGGTGTAGGTGGAATCGGGCTTTGGTGCCACTGTGAGTCTGTTTGGTGTCTGCCTTTGTTGGGATACTCTGGTCTCTGCCAGCACCCTGGTCTTCAACACTACAGCCTTCCAGTGAGACTTCACAGGGCAGATTCAATGTTGATTAAGCTTTTTGGCCTTTTACTTTCCTCTGTGAGTTTGGAGATTATCCTGCTATTTTAGTCCATAGAAAATCACGTTAGAATTGCGTAGTATGATGCATTTGCTGTTTGTTGCCCTCTGGTATAAATCTTAACACCATGAGAATCCTGATTATTTCCTTGCGATGCTTTTTCTTGGAGCTAAATTTCAAGAAGCAGAATTCTTAGATTAGAGGATGTGAACATTTGGAAGTAATATTATTTAATTGATTATATTGGTGGATTTTTTTCTTTTTTTTTTGGATAGGTAGATAAAAGCTTAGGAAATGCTCCATTACTTAGCTGGTGACATTGACCAGCTGTATAGCAATTAAGATGTAAGCAACGATAGTTTTGTCTCTTTTTTGGGGGTGTGCCATTAGGAACAAAAAGGGCCAGGTCCAAGGAGATTTCTGTGTGCGTATGTTCAGCATAGCCTGAGCACCCCGACAACTGGGAATCCTGTGGCATTCAGCATGGGCAACAGTGAGGTTAGCTATGGCAGAGTAGAAATGGAGAAAGAATTGAGTTACATTGGCATACATTGACCTAGAACATGGCTTAGGAGAATGTTTGCTCAGTGGCAAAGTAGGGTAGAGAAGTCTGCATAGTGTGAGCATTTGCATTTAAAAGTGAGAAGGGAGAGGCACTGTGTGTGTGAGAGCCAGGGGAAGCAGAAGTGCCCACACTGGGAGAAGCAGAACTGTGTACACACACCCCCACCCAGGTCAGCCGATGAGACCAAGGAGTAGGTGGCTAGGGAGGGGGCTGTGTTAAGTATTCTCTTGGGCCTTTCTCCTGTTACCTGTATTGATGGAAAGTTTTAAAAGTTGAGATTCAAAGAATGTACCACGGTGGTTTCTAGTGTATGTGTCAGCATTTCTTAAAAGCTACTTATGGGTCAGGATTTTGAACCATGACTATCACTTCCTGCATATTTTGCTTACCCGTTTATACTGACTTTTTTTATAACAAATATATTGTTCTTGAGTATTTTAAACGAAAATGTTGGAGGGAAAGGAAATCACAGTGAATGCTGTGGAGCTGTGTTAAGGGGGAAGCAAGTGGTGCATGGCAAGCTGGAAGGGTCAGGCCGGTGTCTGGCCTTTAGCACTTCTCTGTTGGGTTTCACCTGCCTACTCTCCTGCTGTGAGAAGCTTAAAGCTCACCAGCTTTTCCAAAGTCCCAGAATGAGAACAAGCGTTCCCGAGCTCTGGGTACCTTCTTGATCAGTCACCCAAGTTGCCATTGGAAGCCTCATAGAGATGGGTGTGTCGCTGTTTGTACAGCTCTGGGCCCCCAGCCAGGCTGCTCGCTTGTATCTGCACTACGTAGTTTTAACTTCAGGTTAACTGACTGCTGGGCTTTGTTGTTCCTCTGTGACCCGCTGGGGGCAGGCTCCTCCCCTGTGCTTGTCCTGTCTTCCTGTGCATTGAGTTCTTATGTTGGGATTTATTTTAAATGATGTTCTAGCCTCTGAAAAATCTGTTTGCTTCCCTCTGCAGCGTGTGTACGATGAAGAAGTGGAGGAGCCGGTAGTCAAGGCTGAGACTGAAAAGGCAGAGCAGGTACGTGTATTAAATCCCTCCGCAGCTGAGTATCTGACACCGAAGGAAAAGGCATACAGGTTTATAATAAGACAGGGCTGTGGGAGGGCAGAGAGGGTGACATGGCAGCCATTGGTCCGACACGGTGATTACTCTTCTTATGTTAAGTAAATATGAAGTTTATGGAAAAGTGAAAAGAGAAAATATAATTTGTGGTATCCCAAGCTTCAAATCATAAATACATAAATGCATAATATTTATTTTTATGATATTTTTGACAACCCTGAACATGTGTGGATTTCATATTTTACCCCAGGATTTTACCTGTAAAAATACATATAAATAAGTGTATTCAACAGTGAGACAGGCACTTGGACAGAGTTCCCACTTGCATTCCCACTGGCTCCTCGAATGGCTGCACCAGCCAGGGATGGACCAGTCCAAAGCCGGGAGCCACGATCTCCATCCAGGTCTCCCGCTGGGTGGCAGACACTTGAGCAGTTGAGCCTGCACCTGCTGCCTCTCAGGGTGTGTGTTAGCAGAGAGCTGGGAATGGATGCAGAGCCGGGACTCAGCCCCAGGCCCTCTACTCTAGCGTACAGGTGTCTCAAGCAGCATCTTCAATTGACATGCTGAATGCCTCCCTGTCCCCAAGCATCTTTGTTTAACAGAGACAGAGTTCCTGAACTGTGGCAGCAGAATAGAGCTGAGGGCAGTACATTTTTTTTTTAGATGACCGGATGGTAAATATTACAGGATTTGTAGCTCACAAAGATCTCTCTTCTTTTCTTATTTATTCCCTCTTCCTTTTTTTTTTCTTACGAGGAATTTTTTTTTTTTTTTATGTGATACAGTTTTATAGGCACTGGGATTCCCCCCACTTCCCTCTTCCTTTTCATCTTCCTCTTCTTGTCCAATTCTTTGGAAAGGTAGACACCCTTCTTTCTCTGATAGCTATGCAAAGTCATGCCAGACACTTGCCTGTAGTTTGCTACCTTCTGGAATAGAACATTCTAGGGATGAATTCTTCAGAGACCTTTTCCCTGTGTCTTCATGAGTGCTTTGGTTCTTGCTGGGGTCCGTGTGATGGGTGTGGAAGACAGGAAGGTGTGAAGAGCATGGCTCCATTGCAGGCAAGGTTGCAAGGAACTTCCCGCTGTGTGGCAAGGCCCAGTGGATGTCTCTACAACACCTGAATGCAGCTCTGCCTCCCTTTGCATGGACACCGGACAACCCCGCTGAGTATTCTGTAATCTATTTAGGCATTGTCTGCCTCTGCGGAGTTACTGTTAAATATCAATAGGAACTTAGAAGCTAATGTTGCTGGTGCCGTTTTTAGCCAAAGAGCTATTATTGCTGTTAGGGCTGCGTCCTGTGGCAATATGCTAACCAAGGGTGCTAACTCCCCTTTTGATCCTATGCTAATGAAGGGAGTTCTATCTTCAGGTGTAGTGGGAATCTATTCTTTCCTTCTTTCTTTGATCTTTTAGGCCCCTTCCTTCCTTGACTATCTCAAGACCAATTGTGGTAGGAATGTGCTACTGACTGATATGCATCATCTGTTGAAAACCTTTTCCTAGCCAGGCGCCAGGTGCCAGATGAACAGCAACCTAGCCTTAGGTGAAACAAATGGCAGAGTTATCCTTAGAAACCCCCGCTTGAGCGTGACGTAAAAAGCCTGAGCCAGAGTTTGACTGATTTTGTATAAATAAAGCGGACAGTTTTGTGCGTAGTCCATTATGATGATGAAGAGTTACTAGTGGTCCGTCTCTTTCTTTCTCTCTTTCTTTGCGCCTCATCCATGCACCCTTCGCGAGTTCCGAACTCAGCTGGAGCTGGACTCCGGCAGGTTCTTATTGATACCAGATCAAAATGCTAGTCACATGAAAACTAGCATGGTCCACTGGGCAGCCTTGTGGGCACCACAGGATGTGCTGGCACAGAGAGCATGGGCTGTACCATTAGCACACACTGACTGAGATCTAAGCGCAGGGAACTGGTGGCTAGGAACCAGTTTTCCCAGGAGGTCGCATCCTTGAGGCCCCGGATTGTAGCGCGTTGTGGCTGCTGTGGATTTGGTCAGTGGATCTGGGGAGCTCATTAATGAGAGTAAGATGAGCTTCAGGTGTGAGACTGGTCGAATGAAGGAAGGAGTCAGGGCAGGGAGAGAGAACGCTGGCACTGAGGTCCGGGGCCAGGGATGTTCCTGCTGTATGTGTGATGTCGGTTTAAAGCATCCCAAATGGTGTCTCCACTGCTACGCTCAACACCCACCTTTTAGGCAACCATTTTTCAAAAGTTACAATATATTTTTTAAATCTTCATCCTTTTTTAAAAAAAAATTATTTACTTTTATTGGAAAGGCAGATAGATATACAGGGAGAAGGAGATACAGAGAGAAAGATCTGTCTGCTGGTTCACTCCCCAGATGACCACAATGTCCAGAACTGAGCCAGTCTGAAGCCGGGAGCCAGGAGTTTACTTTGGCTCACCCACATGGTGGCGGGGTCCCAAGGTTTTGTGGCATCCTCTGCTGCTTTCCCAGGCCACAAGCAGGGAGCTTGATGGGAAGTGGAGCCACCAGGATATGAACTGGCATCCATGTGGGATCCCAGTGCATGCAAAGTGAAAATTTAGTCACTAGGCTATCACTCCAGGCTCCAAATCTTATTGCCTTTTTTTTTTTTTTTTGAAAGGCAGAGTTACAGAAAGAAGATATAGACAGAGGGTGTGAGAGAGACAGAGAGGTCTTCCATCCACTGGCTCACTCCCTCAAATGACTCTAAACAGCCAGGAGTGGGTCAGGAAACCCGGAGATTCTGGGTCTCCCCTGTGGGTACAGGGACTCAAGCACTTGGGGCATCTCCTGCTTTCACAGGCCATTAACAAGGAGCTGGATTGGAAAACAGAACAGCCAGGACCCGAACCGGTGCCCATATGGGATGCCAGTGTCACAGGCATAGGCTTAATATGCTATGCCATAGCACTAGCTCCAACATTTTTATTTTATAATTATTCTGCAGGTCTATGAGTACTTCACTTAGCCAACTGTGGATTGAAAATGCTTAGAAAAAAAATCAGCAAGGCTAAGTCCTTGCCTTGAACACACCAGGATCCTTTATGGATGCTGGCTTGGGTCCCAGCTACTCCACTTCTCATCCAGCTCCCTGCTTGTGGCCTGGGGAAGCAGTCAAGGACAGCCCAAAGGCTTGGGACCCTGCACCCATGTGGGAGACCTGAAGAAACTCCTGGCTCTTGATTTTGGATTGGCTCAGCTCCAGCCTTTGCAGCCACTTGGGGAGTGAACCAGTGGACAAAAGATCTTTCTGTTTCTCCTTCTCTCTGTAAATCTGCTTTTCCAATAAAATAATTAAATATATATTTTTTAAAATCAGGTCTCGGTGGAACACATGCAGAGTTTGTTCTTGTCATGACTTCTTACACTCCGTAGTGTAGCAACTGGTTTGTAGATTTATATCCTGTTAGGTTAACCTAAGTGGTCTAGAGACAACTGAACATTGCTGGGAAGATATGGAACCAATTTCCTGTGAATCGCAAGAAAAAGAACAAGTTTTTTTCTGAATCTTAACTCTTAAAATGGTCCAAAGCACCATTTTTTTTTTTAATAAAGTTGTGTTTGTTTTCTTTGAAAGGCAGAGTAACAGAGGGAAAGAGACAGAGCTCTGCCAATCACTGGCTCACTCCCTAAAAGGCTGCCACAATTGGCAGAAGTCAGGAGCTGTAACAGGTCTCCCATGTGGGTGCTGGTGCCCAAGCGCTCAGACCTGGTTCTGCTGCTTTGCCAGGTGCATTAACATGACCTGGATAGGAAGTGGAGCATCCGGGACCTGAACCTGAATCCACATGGGATGCCAGCACTGTAGGCAGAAGTTTACCCACTACATCATAGTGGCAGTCCCTGAGGCACCATTATTATCCATGGAATATAGTCATGGTGAACCCACAGGTTGGCTCCTTTCTCCCTCCAGTGTCAGGGAAGTGTCATGCATTCACTGTTAGCGGAAGTTGTACAGTTATGCCGCAGTAGCTGAGGGGTGCTGGTCCCCGTGCTCCTGAGCATGCAGGATCTGTAGATGCTCCAGTCCCTCCTGGGAACCGCCGTGGAGTTAGTAGATGACTCAGAGTACCTAGTGCAGTGCAGGTGCTTCCTGAAGTGTTGTGACCCTGTGTTGTCCATGCCGCAGTGACTGGGAAAGGCGGTCTCCGCGTGCGCGGTACACATGCAGGTTTTTCTTAGCGATGTTTTCAGTCTGCAGTTGGTCACTTCTGTGCAGGCCCTGGTTGTAGAGAGCCTGTGTGTGTCCTTTGGATTTTGTAGATGATGAAACTGGAGTTCTGAGATCTCAGCCCATCTGCTGTGTGTCCAGAGAGTGGCCACCACTCAGCCTTACAGCAAAATCCATTCAGCACAACCCGACTTGGGTTATAGTTTCTAATTCAGAGTGTGAGGCTAAGCCTTGGTAACACGTACAGGATTTTGTTGCGATGGTAGCTAGGTATTGGAGATCAAGACTGAATGTGTGGTGTCTCCCTCTCCCCTCGGTAGGAAAAGACTCGGGAACAGAAGGAAATTGACCTGATTCCTAAAGTCCAAGAGGCTGTGAACTATGGGCTACAAGTCCTGGACAGTGCCTTCGAGCAACTGGACATCAAAGCTGGGAATTCTGACTCTGAGGAAGACGACGCTAACGAGCGGGTGGAGCTGATCCTTGAACCGAAGGTGCTGGCGACTCTGGGTTTGCTTGTCTGTCTGTCGTGGCATCTGTTATGTCTGGGCACATGATAGCAAGTGGAGAGAGTGTGTCTCTTGGCAGTCTGTGGTTGGCTGTCACAAAGACTGGCTGACACGCACCTTGGCCAAGCACAGTTGGTCTGAGACCGCCGAGTCAGGGACACAGAGTCACAGGGCCTGACTGCCACTCAGGGTGCAGGTGCAGTGGTACCAGGAGGAGGCATATCCACAAGCAAGTGTGGGAGGAAGAATTAACTCATTCCAGGGCAAGCGGGGAGAACTGGATTACTTTTAAATTTGACAAGTGTTGCTTATTTATTTGCTTACTTAATTTAAAAGGCATATTTACAGGCAGGAGAAACAAAGACAGAATTTACTCCATAAAATGTCTGCAGTGGCTGGAGCTGAGATGATCCAAAGCCAGGAGCCAGAAGCCAGGAGCCTCTTCTGGGTCTCCCACGTGGTTGCAGGGGCTCTAGTACCTGGCCCAAGCAGCTGGGCCATTCTCCACTGCCCAGGCCATTAGCAGGGAGCTGTATTGGAAATGGAACAGCTGGGACACAAACGAGTGCCTGTATGGGATGCTGGTGCTTGCAGGTGGCAAATTTGCTTGTTGAGCAGTTGCTTTGTCCCCGAAGTTTTATTATGTTTTAAAGTTTGTAAATGTTTGTGATAAATAACATGTTGTTTTGAAACATTGCATACACTGGAATAACTTAAGCTAACTTAGTTACTTAATACCTCTCCTGCTGATATTTCTGGTGATGAAGTCACTTCAAATCTGCTGGCTTAGTGATGGTCAAATGCATTCCTAGCTGTGGACTCCGCCTTGTGCCATAGGTCTACAATGAAGCTCTTCTTGTCCCTTTGACATTTCAGATCCTGTGACCTACCTCTGCCCAGGATCCCCTCCCCAGATCTCAGCATGAAGAGTTGGGTTTGCAGGGTGGGGAGGCTCCCGAGATGTGCAGATTATTTGGGAGCTCGCAGTTCCGTGTAGCTATGCTAGGATTGCAGAAGGGGTGGAAGGCTTCTGGGTTTGCATAGACAGCTGCTGTGAACCGTTCTAGAACAGGATCACCGTGAAGCTAGCAGCTGCTCCTCGTCCCTTTACCCCCACGTTAAAGGGGAGGTAGCAGGGACGAGTGCTGTGACCAACCAGCCATGCTCATTTCCTTTCTGGATTTCTGCTGCAAATGCTGCACAGGCTCTTGCTCTTTTCAGTTAATTAGGCACCAGGATGGGAGCTACTTTGTGACTCAGTTTCCCTTGGCCAACTTGGCGAAGACTGCACTTCCTCAGCAGTAATGATTTTCTTTTTAAATTTTTAATCTTGTCATATTTCTTGTTTGGAGTGATCGAATGGGATTTAAAAAAAAAAAAAGGCAAGTGCAAGTCTCTGGCTTTCCTCTGTGTAATCAGTGACTTCTTTTCCTGTTCCTGTTCGCAGGACCTGTATGTAGATCGACCTCTGCCTTACCTGATTGGCTCGAAGCTGTTCATGGAGCAGGAGGATGTGGGGCTGGGGGAGCTGTCCAGTGAAGGTGCTGATCATGGAGCAGGAGGGTGTGGGGCTGGGGGAGCTGTCCAGTGCTGTTCGCTGCCAATGCCTAGTCACTTTCAACTGTCACTTTCATCTGGTTAACTTACAGTGATGTCAGATGTTGCATAAAGATTGTAAGAATCATGCAAAAAGCTCCCATTTACATTATACCCAGAATTCCAAGTTGTTAATATGCTACTTTTATTTTGTCTTTTTCCACTGCTTGAGAGCTATTATGCCCTAATACTCCTCCATATTTGAGTGTTTTTTATTGGAAAGGCAGATACACAGAGAGGAGGAGATACAGAGAGAGGGATCTATCTGCTGATTCACTCCACAAGTGGCCACAGTGGCTGGTGCTGAGCCAATCTGAAGCCAAGAGACAAGAGCTTCTTCCAGGTCTCCCATGCAGGTGCAGGGTCTCAAGGCTTTGGGCTGTCCTCTGCTCCTTTCCCAGGCTGCAGGCAGGGAGCTGGATGGGAAATAGGCTTCCAGGATGTGAAATGGTGCCCATTTGGGACACAGCAGATTGAAGACGAGGATTTAGTCACTATTCAATCATGTTGTGCCCTGGTTTTTTGTTTTTTTGTTTTAAGATTTATTTTCTTTGAAAAGCTGAGTGACAGAAAAGAGAGACAGAAATCTTCCAATGACTGGTTCACTTTCCAAATGGCTTTAACGGCAGGTTTAGGCCAGGCTGAAGCCAGGCGCCAGGAACTCTTTCCACGTTCCCTGTGGGTAGCAGGGGACAAAGCACTTGAGCCATCTTGTCTGTTTTCCCAAGCACATAATTAGAAAGGTGGATTGGAAGTGGAACAGCCAGACCTGTACAGGCATTCCTCTGTGGGATGCTGGCATTGCAAGCAATACCTTAACTCGATAAGCCACAACACCAGCCCTATTTCTGTATTTTCTAAGAACCAGGGTATTTTTCTCTTATGTAAAATCAGAGTGTAGGTATCAAGATATGGAAAAATTTCTGGCCATCATACTATTGCATTGTATTTGGTCAGATTCAGCTGTTGCCAGTTGTCCTAACATGTCCTTTGTGGTCTCTGCAGTCAGGAACTCAGCCCCAGCCCACCCACAGTGTTTAGTTGGCAGATCTCTGTCAGTCACCTTTCACCTGATAGAACTTCTAAAACTTTCTCATTTTTCTTCACCTTGTCATTTTTGGACAGTACAGACCAGGGGTTTGCTTTTTTTGTTTGTTTGTTTTCTTGCAAGGAAGCATCTGGTGGGGAGCTAGCCATTCCTTGTTGCAATGATCCTTTGAGTTCCAATGAAGAAGTACCGGGGCTTTATGGGAGCTGCTGGTGCTGCCGCCTGGTGCTCTGCATCTTGTCAGGAAGCTGTGCTGTTAACCCTTACCTCTCCTCTTGACAGAAGGCTCTGTGGGCAGCGATCGTGGCAGTCTTGTGGACAGTGAGGAAGAGAAGGAAGAGGAGGTGAGAAGGCTGTGGCCTGGGCGGGTCAGGGTGAGCGAGAACCTGGTCAGCAGGCTGAGGATGTCCAGGCGTCGATGAAAGAGACTGAGCGTCCGTCTTCCCTCACCTAACAATCAGTCTGACACTTTGGACCTGAAGGCTTGCTGTGCTTCTAAGGAAAACCTGAGTTACCAACAGGCCTTTTTTTCCCTCTCTTAGGAGTCAGATGAAGAGTTTGCCAATCACAGTGACAATGACGCAAACCGGGTAAGGCTCCTGCGTTGAAGTGACTCTGCTTTAACCTTGGCATCAAAGCTCAGTGTGCAGCCAGGTCTGGGCCAGGCAGGAGCTGGGACCTGGGAACCCAATTCAGTTCTCTCCTGTGAGTGACAGGAAACCATTTCTTAAACCCTATCTCCTGACTCCCAGCATGTGCAGAATCGGGAGGGGTGCTGGAATTTGGTTCAGAGCTGGGACCTAACCCAGCCACACTGCAGTATTGAATGTGGGCCTTTCCAGCAGTTATTTTGTTTGAGGGACAGAGGCAGATCTTCCACTGGCTGCTTTATTGTTCAGATGCACACAGCAGCTCCAGCTTGGCACAGGCCAAAGGAGGGAGCTTGGAATTTAATCTGGATGTTAGCAGGGCCCCATGTACCATCACCCACTGCTGTCCTGGGGGTGCATTAGTGGGGAAGCTAGAATCGGGAGCCTAGCCAGGACTGGAATGCAGGCCCTGAGAAGTGATGTGCCCTTCCCAAGTACGGTCGTAACTGCTGCTTCCAGTACCCCCCCCGCTAGCATTCCTACCAGGGGTAAGACCATGCTTAGTCGTTATTTCTCTGGAGGTAGGCGTTGCTAGTATCCCATTATTTGCTTTTATGTTCTCTCTGTTCTTATGCTGTGTGTGGTCATCATCAGCATCAGCACAAGAAGAAGCTGTTGTCTTTTTGTAGTAGGCGGGTAGGGGTGGTGGTCAGTGTCGCCCTGCGGAGTTCTAACCTGACATCTTGCATGCACAGCACGCAGCGCAGCTGAGTGAGGAAGAAGAGGATGATGATGGCTGTGACCTGTTTGCTGACTCTGAGAAGGAGGACGATATGGAAGATGTTGCTGAGACCACCAAACCCGTAAGAAGGAGTAGTTGGTGTCACTTGGTGCGAGTTTAGAAGTGGTCCCTGAGGATTGCTCCCTGTATTGTCACTTGCATTTGTAGTCGTCTCATTCTGCGTGTTTACGTGATTTTAGTTTACGTGCTTGCAAATAGCGGTGAGCATCCCTAGCTGCCTTGCAGGGGGGGCCTGTTTGTTGTCCAGCTGTGATGGTTTCACAAGTCAGGTCCTTCCGAGTAGATTCAGCTCCGTGGTTTTGGTATACTTTGTTTTATTTTGTTTCTCTTTTTTATGGTCTGACTTATTCATTTGAAATGCAGAGTAATAGCAGGGGACAGATAAAAGAAAGAATATGGTGTCCACTGGTTCATTCCCAAATATCACAACAGCTAGGGCTGAGCCCGGCCGAAGCCAGGAGCCGGAAGCACCATCCATTCTTCCCACATGGGTTATAGGACCCAAGTACACGGGCCGTCATCTGCGGCCTTCCCAGGTGCCTTGGCAGGAAGTGAGAGCAGGGGCGGGGTAGTCGAGACCCGAACCAGCACTGAGATATGGGGTGCCCGTGTTGCCAGCCGTAGCCTAACCCCCTGTGCCAGGATGGAGGCTCTGTAATATTCCTCTCTCCTCAGCACCTCATCCTTGGTTTATGATTCAGGTTTTCAGGTATCAAGGTGAGATATTAAATAATAAGGAAATACAGTGTCGCCCCTCAGAGGGGTGTTTTGTGGATTGTGTTGTTTGATCTGAACAGCGTGTACACATTTAGGCCCCTGTGATGGAAGTATGACTTCTCCGTGTTAACAGTTGCTTTGTTGGGACGGGTCCAAAAGTAAAACCAAACCAGTTGCCTATTACAGAAAGTGATTGCATTGGTCTCTCTTGCCTGTAGAAAAGGCCCACGTCATTTGCTGATGAGCTGGCGGCACGAATCAAAGGGGAGGCTCCAGGCCGACCGGAAGAGGAGCAGACAGGTGAGCACCAGAACGGGGTCACCGGGTGTGCTGGGGGATGCGTAGGACCCTTGCTTCATCAGGACAGAGCTCCCTTTGTAATCCCTGGGACCCCAAAGACGCAATTGTGGCTTCTCTTCTGCTCCTTGGGCTCCTTGTGATAATGGTGCATGCGGGCGTGTCTGTGTAACCTTGTACCCACCTGAGTGGGGCACGGGGGGAGCCAGAGAACCCTAACCCCAGAGAAGAATCCCTGGCTTAGCATTTCCCCCCACACTGTGGGTTAGAGGAGCATGTGCTGTGTGCTGTGTCCTAGTCACAGAAAGGGGTAGACAGATGTCGGGAGCTTTTCTCACCATTTGCAGTAAATTAAAGAATACGTGTGGAGCTGGTAAGGGTGGACCACCTCTTTTTGAAACATATCCTTCAGTCCTTACCCACAGGAGGAGCGAACCCCCCCAGAAGACGTAGACTGAAAAGGATGAGGCTTTCCCTCCAGCTAGGAGGCCTCTGCTTTCTCTTCCACTTCGCTTTTCTGGGAGCTCATGGGCTGTTTACGTAATTCATAATGTGCTTCTGGATGAGTAGGGTCTCTCATTCACCCATTCAGAGCTTCTGAAAGTATGTTTGGGCATGCTAGGATTTGTGGTAGTGTAGATTAAAACCCCTTGTGAAGATCAGAATTTGTGATATTTCTAGTTATCTGTCCTAGAATTTTCTCTAAGTCTTGAAACTGAACTTTGTGGCATCTGTTTTCTGGAGGGAACAGGTCAGGCCCTTCTGCGTTCAGCATGCTGTTCCCTCCCCTGCCCTCCTCACTGTGCCCACCTGAAGTCTCTGTTCAGCTGGCCGCATCCTCGCCTAGATTCTTGGTTGCGGGCCTGGGTGGGATGTGGCAGCAGGTGAACCGAGTGAGTGCTTCAGGACAAGTATGCCCAGAGGCAGGGGCACAGCCTTGAGGATTCAGGCCGTCTGTTCCAGGCGTCCGCAGACCTGAGAGCCTGTGGAGGGAGAGCTTTGGGGCACTCTGCGGGGCGTGTATTTGCTGTCCAGCACTCCTTGTTCAGTGGGGGGGGGGGGGGGGGGTCTGTGAACTCTGGGCGTCTGAGTCCAAACCCACCGTTAACTCCGCGCACGTAATGTTGCTCTCTGTTAGATGAAGACGAGAATATGTTTGCACCTCCTAAGCTGACCGACGAAGACTTCTCGCCCTTCGCTTCCAGAGGGGGCCTGTTCAGCGGCGGGCAGGGACTGTTTGATGACGAGGACGATGAGGTAAGTCGGAGGGACTCAGCCGTGCTCCCCACACCTGGCTGTGGCATGTGTCCTCTGCCAGAGATGGGCTTTGTCGCTTTTAATGGGGGAGATGACTTTGTGTGGGAGTCGCTTCAGTCTGTTTTGAGACATTGAACAAATGCTTTTAGAAAATGTATTTCAAACGTGCCCACACGGTCAAGGCAGGACTGAAGCCGCATCTAGGAGTCACCTACCACGTGGGTGTCGGAATGGACAGTAAACATACTGGTCTCCCTTTTACACGTGCCTTTTTCTTAGACATCTTGAAATGCGCATGCGCTTCTCCCTCTCGCTGAAGCATTTTCCATCTTGCACCTTGTTGCAGAGCGACCTCTTCAAGGATGCCCCGCGGGATCGGCCAACCAGAACACCCGTACGAGAAGGTGCGCCGAGGCTGGGCCTGGCCGCCTCTGCCTCTTGGCAAGCAGAGCCCCCAGAACTGTGTCTTTGCTGTCAGGAGGGGGACCCCCGAAGTGCGTCTCAAGCTGTGCTCCTTCGTCTCACGGGAGCCTTGGTTCAGTTAAGCTGTGCGTGCTCAGTCATTCGTGTCTCAGGAAGAGCTGAGCCATCTGGAAACTCACGTCTCCCTTTCCCCTTGCTTCTTTCCCCTTTCTTTGTTTATCTGAGAGAGGGATAAGGCCGACCGGCTCACACCTGTGGGTTCACTCCCCAGGCTTCCACCATGGCTGAAGCCGAAGCCGAGAGCTGCGGACTCAGTCTTGGTTTCCCATGTGGGTGGCAGGGACCCCAGGACTTGAGGCATCGCCGCTGCCTCCCAGGGCCTGCATTAGCTGGAAGGAGCCGGAGCAGGACTGAAACCCAAGCACACCAGTATGTGACTCGGGCATCCTCGCTGCTCGGCCATCCACCTGCCCCTGTGGCCTTTTAAACTTTTTTCTGTTTATTTGAAAGGTAAAAGCGAGGCAGAGATAACCCCCCCATTCCCTGGTTCATTCTTCAAGTGCCTGTTGCAGTTGGGCTGAGGCAAAGCCGGTTGCTTGGAACAAAGTCCAGGTCTTCTCTGGGTAGTGGCCACCCGAGGGCCAGAGTCATTTCCACCTTCCTCCCAGAGTGTGTCAGCAGGCAGCTGTAATAAGATGCGCAGCTGGCACTTGGACCCAGGTTCCCTATGGTGTAGATGTCCCAAGTGGCTCCTGTGAGGTCCTCACCCCCAACTCAGTGACATTTGTAAGGAGTGTAAATTAAAACCCAGATGTGCAGATTCTGTGCCGCGAGGTTTGTACTAGCTCTCAGGACCTGGGGATATTTTTTTTTAAAGATGTATTTATTTTTATTGAAAGATGGATATACAGAGAGGAGGAGAGACAGAGAGGAAGATCTTCCATCCGATGATTCACTCCCCAAGTGAGCGCAACAATTAGAGCTGAGCCAATCTGAAGCCAGGAGCCAGGAGCTCCTCCGGGTCTCCCACGCGGGTGCAGTGTCCCAAAGGTTTGGACCGTCCTCGACTGCTTTCCCAGGCCACAAGCAGGGAGCTGGAAGGGAAACAGGGCTGCCAGGATTAGAACCGGCGACTATGTGATCCCGGCGCGTGCAAGGCGAGGACTTTAACCACTATGCTATCGCGCCGGGCCCGACTTGGGGATTTTTTTTAAGAAGCTCAGCAGCTCCCAGGTTGGGTATCAGCTCCGAGCCCTGTGAAGCCACGTCGCTTGGGGGCTCCCCAGTTCCTGGGCTCCATTTCCTGCCACCAGAGATGGTGACATGACAGGGCCACTTTCCATATTTTCTCCTACGGTTTTCCTTTATTTTTTTGTTTGCTCGCTCAAGTTCTTGTTACCAACCTCGGTGAGTCAAGCTGGGACTATCTGGGCAGCCTTCCCAGCTCTCCCATCCCCTACCACGACCCCATATCTGGGCATTCCTCCTGACCCTCCACTCCTCTACCACCACCCTGTGTCTGGGCAGCCCTCCCGGCTCCCTTCCGCTACCATCACCCTGTGTCTGGGCAGCCCTCCCGGCTCTCCCCTGTCACCATGACCCTGTGTCTGGGCAGCCCTCCCGGCTCTCCCCTGTCACCATGACCCTGTGTCTGGGCAGCCCTCCCGGCTCTCCCCTCCCCCAGCATGACCCTGTGTCTGGGCAGCCCTCCCGGCTCTCCCCTCCCCCAGCATGACCCTGTGTCTGGGCAGCCCTCCCGGCTCTCCCCTGTCACCATGTCCCTGTGTCTGGGCAGCCCTCCCGGCTCTCCCCTCCCCCAGCATGACCCTGTATCTGGGCAGCCCTCCCGGCTCTCCCCTCCCCCAGCATGACCCTGTATCTGGGCAGCCCTCCCGGCTCTCCCCTCCCCCAGCATGACCCTGTATCTGGGCAGCCCTCCCAGCTCTCCCCTCCCCCAGCATGACCCTGTATCTGGGCAACTCTCCCGGCTCTCCCCTGTCACCATGACCCTGTGTCTGGGCAGCCCTCCCAAATCTCCCCTCCCCTCCATGACCCAGCTCGTCCTCCAGGGAGCCACAGGATAACTTACTTGAGCCGAGTGCAGGGAGCCCTGATGTCAGGAAGGAGAGAACAGGGAGCCGGGCCGTGACTAGTGAGGAAGGACTTGTGTTAGCAGCAGTTCACTGCACACTCCCCGGGGAGTTGGGTTTAGCAAGGGAAGGTTTTCTGTGTATGCAGTGAGTACCTGTTCCTTTCTCATTCCAGAACCTTCATCCTCCAAACCTGCAAAGAAAATCCCAGCAGGAGGAGTCTCTGTGTTTTTAGGTAAAAGAACTATAGTTTTGTTCTGTTTTAGTTGATGGGCTTATTTATTTATTTATCTTGAAAGACATTTTGAGATGGAGAAACAGAGAAACCCTTTCCATCCGCTGGTCCACTCCCCAAATGGCTGCAATGGCTGGAGCTGGGCACAGTTAAAGCCAGGAGCCAGGAGCTTCTTCTTGTCATCCATGTGAGTGCAGGGCCTCTAGCAAATCCTCTGCTGCTTTACCTGACCATGAGCAGAGAGCTGGACTGGAAATGCTAACCAGTGGCTATACAAGGTGCTGGCGCTGCAGGAAATAGCTTTACCTGCGATGCCTCAGCCCCAGACCCTTGCACTGTCATTTTAAAATTTACCCTCCTCTCAGGACTGGCAGGAGATGAGGAGGGACCTGCCACAGGCCACGGCTTGTGACACAGCTTGGTGCCAGCTCCCATCATCTCAGACAGTGACTTGGGACTTCCTGTGTTTAGTGGCCAGGAGATTCTGCGTGAGAGACGTGTTCAGTGGTAACTGTACGAGGCATTTGGGTGCAGCCAGCATGTGTTGCTGATGAACGCCCAGTTCTCAGCAGGTGGCACCGCTCAGGCTGTGACAATCCCTGTCTCTGCAGCCACAGGGGACACCGATGTGTTTGGGGTCACCTCTGCACCCTCCCGGAAGGAGCCCCAGAAACCCGAGCAGCCCCCTCCCGGGAAGAGCCCCCACCTCCCAGCTCCAGCTGGACTCTTTGCAGCTGACGACGATGATGACAACGATGACCTTTTTGCAGCATCCCACAGCAAACCTTCCCTGTCAGGTACCCGGGCCGTGGGCCATGGCTGTTGCTGGGGGCTCAGTACAGGAGGGAGAGTGTTGACTGCAAAGCCCTGAGCTCCTGGCAGACACTAGCTCTGTGCTCAGCACCAGAGTGCCTCCTCGGGCACTGCTGTCTTCTATTGTTCTGTCTGCACTAAACATGGGGTGGTTAGGAGGCCTCGGTTCATAGACTCCCGTTTTCTGCTCCGGAAACATCCCGGTGTCATTACCCTCCATCCATATTTCACAGTCCATTGATGGGGACGGCCCTCTCGGAGCTGTTATCAGCATGAAACTCCTGATGCAGTGGGTCCAGCATGGGGTCCTGAGTGTCCACCCGCGTTTCTCACAAGTTCCCTGCTGGGCAGGGGTCACTAGTTGTGGGGAGGGGGTCACACTGCAGGTGGCCAGACCTGGATTCTATGGGAGTTTTTTTCCAGGAAGGAGGGTGGGGCAGAAGTGCACATGGATTTCAGCGACCTGAAGGAGGAGAGGTGATAAAAATACGGGCGCCAGGGCAGGGCGTGTTCAGCAGCACGCCGCCTGGGCTTGCTCTCCTTCGCCAGTGTCCGGCATAGAAAGGAGCAAAGCGGAAGTGTGCAGGCAGGTGGTAGCTTCATTCTTGAAGAGCACAGGCAGATGCATGCTAGACTCAGATCTAGGCCGGCTGAAACTGCGGAAGGAAGCAGTCACCTCCTGTGGCTACACAGGCTCCCGGGAGTGGTTCCCTTTGAGAACTGATCCAGATTCCCAGATAGATCATGGTGATTTTTCCCCCCAAGTCCCCGGGGACATTCCTAAAACAGCGACCTTCTTTGAGCAACACTCATGCCCCTCGTTCAGTGTGACAGCACCTATGGGAGTGAAACCAGCCTGATGCTCCCCAGGAGAGTGAGCTGGGTTTTTCCAATTACTGGAACCTTTTGTGAGGCTGTTAGAAAGGAAGTAGCTGCAGGTCAGCTCGGGCCCATTTCCCAGGTGCGGTAGGTGGAAAGTGGGAAGTGCAAATGGTAAGACAGGTTGTCCCAGGCGTGCTTATCACTGAAAGTGCAATTCGTGAACCATGAATGTTAACATGGGTCAGTCCTAGCGGGGAGCGGGAGGCCTATGCCTTCCTTGTTTGAGGGGACAGATGGAGTTACAGGGCTTTCAGTATGAGCTTTAATCTGCTTTTTTTGTAGTGTGTGTGAGGTTAGAGCCAGATCCAGCCTTTTGTGTTTCAGAAACCTGGGGTGGCTTACTTGACCTTTCTCCCCCCAGGAGTCTGTGCCCCTGTAAGCCAGCCCACACTGCTCTAAGCGCAGGGAACTGCTGCTTGAACAAGGGTGTTGGTCAGGGGCTCAAATTGCCCCAGGAGTCATGGGAGCTCTGTGGACTTGGTGGAGGGATTTTCCTTTGCCTTGCTCTGATTTTGTGCTGTGCTGTTTTCCCAAAGGCCAGGTCAGGTCCACCGCGGACATGTTTGACGACGAGGAGGGAGACCTGTTCAAAGAGAAGGCAGCTTTGCCAGGAGACACTGTGAACCAGACAGATGAAAAGAAAGCCAGGGCCCAAAAACAGGTGAAGCAGAGGGAGGAGGCCTGAGGGGGTTGACGGGGTGGGCCTCTTCCTTCCTCTGCATCCCTGGGGGAGGTGGGGCGGGGGAGCATGTTCTGTCCATTCACAGCGATGGTGGAAAACTTCGGAGTGAAAGAGAGTGCAGAGTGGGGGCGGGGCACAGGAGCCAGGAACTCCCAGGAAATTTCTAGATACTTTGTTTCTGAACCTTCCTTTGTTGGTATACATGTTTAACTGCTTGCAAGGAAGTTGCAGGCATCATGACATTTCACCCCTAACTATATCACTGAGCACTTTCTGAAAAGACTCTCCTGCAGCCGCCCCCTTCTTCAACAGCCCCATGATCAGGGTGATTCTATAGTAGAATCTGGAGTCTGGCCCATAAAGAGTTGGCCCCCAGAATGTCTTATAATACCCAACAGTGATACTGGTTTTAAATTATCTCCTGCATGCTCTGTATGCTGACTTTCTATCTTCAGATGTCACCTGTAGTATTTGTGTTTATGGCGAGCCAGTTGTTTTGCAGAACATATAATGTGGATTTTATCTGATTACATTCCTGTGACTATATTCAAGTTAAACTTTGTTTATTTCAAAATGCATTTACAAATTTTTGAGAAAAGCACAGTAACTGAGGTGGGGAGATGTTCTCTGGTTCGCTCCCCCAAATGGCCAAAACAACCTGTACTAGGCCAGGCTGAAGCCAGGAGCCAGGACTCCATCCCTGTCACTTGTGTGTGGCAGGATCCCAGATTCTGGTACTGTCCCCTGCCATCATTCCAAGTGTATTATCAGGGAGCTTAATGGAAGTAGCCAGGATGTAAAGTTGGGCACTCTGATATTGGAGTAGGTTGAATATGGGATGTAAGCTCACCAGTAGAATCTTACTGTGCTGCACCACAGCATCCGCCTGAAGGAATACAGGAATACAGGCCAGCCAGGTGTGTACTTCCTGCTCTGTCACCTCCTGAGGTACCTCAGGTGCACTGTCCTCATGAGGTGATGGATTCTGTTCCCTCGGCTTAAGTGGCCCACGACATGTCTCTGGACAGACTCTGTCACTAGCGACCTGGTGTCTGACATGTGGCCCTCCTCTCTGCCAGCCCCTGCTGGGTGGTCTTCACAACCCAGATGACTTTTTCTTGACTTTGTCCTGCTAGGGTTGTCCGAAGTTTGATTCTGTGTTTCTTGCCCCTTTCTTGGCTGCCTGCCTTCCCAGTGGGTTTTAATGCTGCTCTTGAACCAGGGGTTGTTTAGTTACTTACTGCCTCCTATGCCATATCCCCCCTTGAATATGTTTGGCTGATGTGCTCATGCTGGCCTGGGTTCAGCCAGTAGGCTATGTCCCGTGGCCTGCCTCCCCTTCCCCTGCCATCCTGCCCTGCTTGCCTGTGTTTCTACCACTGTTTCTCATTGTGTCCTACCCTGGCTGTGAAGCCTCAGCTTTCTCCTGTTGCCCCTGAGTGCAGCATTCGTGACTCCCACAGCAGCCTGACCTGTGTCTCTGGCACGCAGCCCGTCTGTGTCCGGTGTGAGGCAGCAGTCTCTGATAGATCACTTGTACCTTCTGCCTTCTTGGTTATTTTGTTTGTTTAAGATTTATTTATCATTATGTGAAAGTCAGAGTTACAACACAGAGAGTATCTTCCATCTGCTTGTTCATTGCCCAAATTGTACAACACTTGGAGCTAAGCCAGGCCAAACCAGTGTTAAATCTCTTTAGCATAACTACTCCCTTTGTATTCTTTCATTTTCTCTTCAAAAAGAAAACTCTCGCCATGTTGGCTCACTCTCCAAATGTCAGGCTGAAGCCAGAAACTGAATGCTGCATCTGGTGGTCTTTGACAGCGATTAGGGTAGGGGGCACCCAACTCTTTGCGTTGGAAGTTGGCATTGAAGTAAATTGTACATCCAGTGTCCAGTCGAGGATTTAGCATCCCGCTGTAGATTGTAACCCTTTCCTCCCGGTTCGCGCTCGCTCTGCGTTGGTTCTGTGTGAACTGCGTACACACCCGTGGTCGTTGCATCGTCTTTACAAGTACCCGTTCCTCAGACAACTCAGCATGCTTGGTGAGTGAGTGGTTGAGTCAGCCCTCATTCCAGTTGTCTTGTTTGCTAATTCTCACTGTTTCTTTTTGCCCCTGTGTCCCCAATGAAGGCAACCCTACCTTCCAACAAAAATCTCCAGGTTAAGTCGGAAACGAAGACCCACAAAGGTTTGTTTTCCGATGAGGAGGACTCTGAGGTAAGGAGCTGCTTCTTCTCTGGTTGGAGTCTGAGTGTGTGGACGCTGTATTAGAAACTTTGTCAGCCAGCTTTTTGTTTTTTGTTTTTTGTTTTTTTTCCTCAGTAAGGGGATTTGAGGGCTTCAGAAACTCATGAAAAATCAAATTAAAAATTAAGTTTAGTTTGGTGCACATAAGTTTGAAATCCCTATTTACAAGTAGAATATGTTCTAAGAATTATTTAGTGTTTTTTTTAGAACGGAATCTGTTGAGAACATACAAACCTTGGAAAGCAAAATGTGAGCCTCGCTGTACTCTCTGGGACTTGATTCCGTTACATCTCCCTGGGAAAATCACTCTGTCTGGGATGTTCCGGTTTGAAGAGGACTGATTGGTCCACAGGGCGATGGAGGCACCTGTGCTAAATGACACGGAGGCTGAGGTGCTGCTTCCTTTGACTCTCAGTCCTTAGTGGATTTGGTGCAGGCTGTGTGTGGCCCTGCCTTTCGGTGTGACAGGCAGCCTGGTGCCTCCTGGGCTCAGTGGTGCCAGCTCCCAGAAACTTCTTGGTATTTCAGATGTAGAGCCCTGTAGGACTCACTGCACACAAGCTTCTGAAGGGTCAGAGACAAGAGAATGGAATGTGGGCCTGGTAGATGTTTGTGTCATCACCAGGAAGCGTGGACATCAGGGTAGGCTGCTGAGGCTGGCCTGTTTGCCCACGGTCAGGATGGACACAGGTCACTCTTGGAAGCAGGTCATATCCTTGGTGTCATTTATGGCTTTTGCTCTGGTTTACTTTGACTTCCTTAATGCCACAGATCCCTTGGTTTTGCCAGTGTATCAGATACTTTAGGGATGCAGGAGGCCTGGGCTCCCTGTCGACTGTGCCCCCACAGACAAACCTGCAGACTGCATCGGGCACAGGTGAAAACTACCGCCTGTGGCACTTGCGTCAACCTGCCATCTGCAAGACCAGTTTCCCATATCAGATCATGGGTTCAGGTTCAGCTGCTCTGCTTCCTATCTAGCTCCACGTGGATGTGTCTGGGAAAGCAGCAGATGATGGCCAAGGTGCTTGGGTCTCTGCTACCATGTGGGAGACCAGGAAGGAGTCCTAGGCTCCTGGCTTTGGTCTGGCCCAGCCTGCCCGTTGCTGCCATTTGGGAGTGAACCAGCAGGTGAAAGATTGCTCTCTCTTCCTGCCTCTTTTCCTCTCCCTCTCTCTGTCACTCTCCCTTTCAAGTAACTAAATCTTAAAGGAAAAAGAAAATGATGGTGCTGAGAAGGAGGTGGTAGATAAACTCACTAGATGCAGATCTGAGGAGTGGACAGTGAGTCCATGTCTTGTCCTAATTAGTTGTTTTTGTCCTAATTAATTGTGTGGTTCTTGCCTATTGAGGTTTCTTTCCTTAAGGGAATAAGTGTCATATTTTACCTTTTTGACCCACATAGCTCGATTCATAGATTTTTTTTTTATCAAAATACCAGCTGATGCTTTATAACATTTTGAGAATTTTCACATTTATAACATTTTAGGAACTTGAGAACTTCTGTCCACCGGCTTACTCCCCAAATGGTCACAGCAGTTGAGGTTGGACCAGACCAAACCAGGAACCAGTGACTCCACCCCCTTCTTCCACGTGGTGGCAGGGGCCCTGGTCCTTGGGCCATCTTCCGCTGCCTCCCAGGGTGCATGCTCGAAAGAAGCTGGGTCAGAGGGGAGTAGCTGGCAGTGGCACCAGCACTCTAGCGTGAGACAGGGACATCCCGAGTGATGCCTAACCCTCTGTGCCACAGTGCCTGCTCCTAGGCCTGCCGTCTTGAGGCTGCTGTCTCAGCTACCCTCTCTCTCTGATGGGAGGAGCCTAGACATATGGCAGCCATCGTGTCCTGGGCTCCGGTGCCTCCTGTTGAGCTGACACTGTGTGAACGGACACGGGTATTATCCAACAACTTTATTGCTCTGTCCATAGGATTTGTTTTCTTCTCAAAACATGAGCAAGTCAAAAGGTGCATCTCTGCCGCCTAGCAAGCTGCCACCATCGGTCTCCCTTTTCGATGATGAAGATGAAGATGTGAGTATGGTTATCATAACATTAGATTATTGACTTTCACTTTTGTGCTTAGTATAAGTGTATAGCCAGAGAGGCTCAACAGTAGAAGGAAGGTGCGGGAGAAATGGGCCGTCTCAGGCTTATTTCACAAAAACATCTCTGTGTGTGTCAGTGACTTTCTTAGGCAGTTACTGTAACACAGGGAAGACTCGTGACCTAGTTCCTACAGAAGGCTGCACAGATTTCATTTAAAATTTTTGCAGTTTATTTATGTATGTTTGAGAGGCAAGCAGAGAGAATGTGTGAGCTCACTCCCACCCACTGGCTCACTCCCCAGACGTTGGCAAGAGCTGGGCTGCTGCAACCAGGAGCCAGGACTGCAGTGCAGGTCTCCACGTGGTCAACAGGAGCCCAGTCACTTCAGTCATCACCTCCTGTTCCCCTCCCCCCAAGGAGGCAGAACTGGGTCTTGAACCCAGGCACTCACATGTGGAATGTGGGCATTCTAACTAGTGTCTTAGCTAAATGCCCACCCTGGATGTCATGCTCTGGAGTCGGCCTTTGAGAAGTGCTTTTGAGAGTGGTTCCTTGTTATACCCCATGGTCCCCACAGAAGTCTCAGCTAAAGTGGGAGTGAAAATGAGAAGGCCGTAGCCAGACCTTGCCTTTCTCCCCAGCCTGGACGGGGACTCCAAAGTGGAGGGAGAAATAAGGCAGGGAAGCCCACCTGGCTGCTTGTGCTGGCTGGCTCATAGGGCGTGGAGTCAGAATCCTGGGTTCATGGTCGAGCGCCAGCATTTTCAACTCGGAAACCTTCAGCAAGTAACTTGACCTTTGGTCTCATGACCTAACAGAAAGTAGGATCAAAATGACAACTAAGAAAAAAGATGGCAAATGTATAGTGGTGATTTTAAAAGTTGTGCCAGTTGGTCAGGAAGCCCAGATCCCATACTGGAAAGCCTGCGTAACTCAGACTACATATGTCCACTACGGGATGTGTACTTGCAGCCCCTGACTGCAGCTTCCTGCTAGTGCAGACGCTGGGAGGCAGGGCTGATGGATCGATCTGATATTTGGGTTTCTGCCACTCATGTGAGACACTTGGGTTGAGTTCCTGGCTCAGGTGTTGGAAGCATTTGGAGGACCAGTGTATGAGAATGTGTTCTGTCTCTGAAAAAAAAAAAAATGTGGGTATATGGATTTAAATCAAAAGTTCCCCTCCTCCCACCTCAAGGGAGGGATAATCTGTTCCTAACTGGAAACTCACTGAACCCTGGGCTCGGAAGGAAGCCTTGCGTTTACTTTGGTGTGGGGCGAGCTGCCTTCCCACTTCATCTTTTGTTTTCCAGGATAACCTTTTTGGGGCTACAGCTGCTAAGAAGCAGACATCATCCCTGCCGACTCAGAGTCAGGAGAAGGCAAAGTCCTCGCTGCCCTCCACGAAGAAAGCGCCTGCCTTACTGTTCAGCAGTGACGAGGAGGTGGGTTCACGCTCTGTGTTTCTCCTAAAGAGATGCTTGGGTGGAAATTTTAAAAAAAGAAGAAGTTTTCTGTTTGTTGGAAAGGCAGAGAGCAAGAATGAGACAGAGAATAACCTTCCATCTACTGGCTCGTTGCCCAAATGCCCGCAGTGCCCAGCCCAAGCCGAAGCCAGAAGGGCAGAACACAGTCCAGATCTCCCCACGTGCGGCAGGGACCAGCCTCTGTGCCATCACCTGTCGCACAACAAAATAATTGGCTTTTCTGTTCAAGTGTGTGATTTTATGTTGAGTTGCCCTTTGTTTTGGTTTGTTTTGTTTTTTTCCATAAGCTTGTAGTGGAGTAGTTCCTGCGAGATTATTATAGTTGTGCAGGGGAAAATAAGAGTATTAGCTCCAGTGGGGAGCTACAGGGCACCCAGATTGGAGACGGGTTGACCCCTGGGAGCTCTAAAGACCACTGAGAAGGGATCCCTCTGTCCTGGATTCTGAGTGCTTCTCCTTGGGCTACAGCTCCTTGCTGGGGTTCTGGAAAGGCTGCGTGACAGATTGGCAGCCAAGCCCCGAGCACCACTGCCCTAGGTGGCCTTTCTGCACCCTTGCCTGGGAGGAAGCTGGCTGGGGAGTCCACAGGAAGCCCGAGGCCGGTCGAGCTTCAGCAGAATGCAACAGCCAAAGGATCTGCTCTGCAGCAAGTGCTTGGGAGCTGCTGGGCCGGCAGGTGTGAATGCAGGCGGGGAGCTTTCCTTCCCGAAGGCTGCCTTTGTACCTCTAGGCCCAAGGTTTCACCACCAGTTTTCCTTGCACTTTTTTTTTCCTGGATGTTAGTTACATTTTTACTCTTTTTCACCTTTTTTTCCCCCACTCTGCTTAGGGATTTTAAGTGAAAATGCTGTTCTTCTCCAATGTGGATAGTCCTTTTTTTTTTTTTTTCTTTTCTCTCCCATGTCTCCCATGTAATCAATTCTGATTTCCCTAAAACAGGAAGTTACAAAGTCCATGGCAGGAAGTGAAGGAAAAGTCTTGAGAAAGTTTGTGAGGTCACAGGATCCAGCCCAAGGGCTGAGTCCAAGGAAGTATTGATCTTGCTTTCTTCAACAGTGACACTCTTAGCTTAGACCTTAAATTCATCTCCGTTTAATAAATGCAATCTTTATTTTGCTCCCCAAGTTCTATAGACTAGATTACCACTGGGGTATTTTAATATAAATGTTTTATGTTTTAAGGACCAGTGGACTATATCTGAGCCCAAGATAAACCCAACATCTGATAGCATGTCCAGAGGGGAAGACTCCAGGCCTGTCTTGAGCAAGGGGGCCAAAGCTGTGGAAAAAACCAGTCTCTTTGAGGAGGACGATGAAGATGACCTCTTTGCTATTGCCAAGGACAGGTGAGGTGGTCAGCATGAGAAATGATTGGCTCAGCATCCGTGGGAACAGTAAGCGTGCCTGGTGCTCAGGGTGGTCAGCTTGTCAGGTGACTGCTGACTGTCCATCGCCTGCCTGTTCCCCCGACGTGCTTTGTCCTTAGAAGGCCTCCTCCCTTCCCCTACCCACCCCTTGCTTGTCTTCAAGGTTCCTTATCTGAGTTATTGTCCCTATTTTAATATTTTCCTTATTTGTCCACCATGTTTAAGTACTGTTTGTTGTGTTTTATCTTTGTTCTCTGCTTTTCCTCTGGCTTCCTTAAAGGATGTGATGTTTGGTAGGGGTTCTTTGAACGCTGGTCGTGGCAGGAGGTTCTGCTCAGCGCTGGATATGTCCCTGTCAGTGTCGAGCTGTGTGCTCTCTGTAGCTGCGGAGGACATGCTGTGGACCCCTTGACTGTTGTAGTGACCCTAGGGCTGAAGTGCACATCCCCAGCTGGGATTTAGAGTAACTTCCTTGCAAAGGTTGTTTTTTCTCCTCTTGAGTGAGAGCTTGGAGGAATTGAGCTGACAGTAGCGCAGTAAGGCAGTTGATGGGCGGTGTCGGTGCTGTGTGCTCTGGTATGGCTATAAGCTTCATCGACTGGATTCGGACGTGACTCAGACCTCCATCTCCAAAGGCCCTCATTGCTCCAAACACCACCCATTCTCCTTTAGGTCCTTGTGACCTGCCACCTGGATGTTTGGCATCTGTTTTTTGGAGGCCCTGGGACCCCCCATCTCTGATACTAAATCCCTGAGCTCCAAGTTTCTGTCTAATAACCAAGAGTCTCTGTGCTTGGCATGCCTCTTACAGGGTTGTTGAGACGATTGGATGGGATCAAGTGCAAAGTGCCCATTAGCGTGATATCTGGGACCCTAGCGGGGCTCAACTGTCACCATTGCTTGTCAGGAGTGCAGGGGCTATGTTTCTGGTCTTCTCTATTGCCCTGCCTCCTGCGTCACTCTTGGGAAACCTGTCCTCCCTTCACAGATAAACGAGAAGAAACAGGGTGAGAACCGAGAGCAGACTGGGCTCCACTTTCATGTGGCGCCACTGCCCACCTGGCTCTGTAGGCCCCAGACTCATTCTGCTTTAGTTGATCCTGTCGTTGCCTCTCCATTGCTATACCTGTGGCTGTCATCCCATTTCCAAAGAAGCTTTGTGCAGGTACTAAGTGTAGGTGTGGATTTAGGAGAATGACGCCCTTGTATATTGTTGCTGAGGAAGCAGTGAAGCTATGCAGGAAAAAGGGCTAGCACTTCTCCAGATGCTGATCCTAGTTGCCTAGGAACCCGCCATTCCACCCCTAGGTACTTGCCATGTATGTGCATCTAAAACCTGTTCATGGTGTTCACTGCAGTGTTAATTCCTACTAGCCAAAGATGGAAACAGCCCAGGTGTCCTTTAACTGATGACCCAAGATGCAAAATGCTGTATAACCCTGGAAGTCAGCAGTAAAGAGGAAGGAAATACTGACAGGCTAGAGCACAGATGAGCGTAGCAAATACTGTGTTGATGGAAAGAAACTGGCCACAGAGTCCGTGCTCACATGGAAAGTCCAGAATGTGTCCGCCCACAAGACAGAGTGGGGCAGTGGTCCCCAGTGGCAGAGGGGAGTAAGGATAGGCAGTGGCTGCTGGTGGGCGCAGAGAGTCCTGGTTGGGGGCAGGTGCGGAAACACGGTGAACTCAGAGCATGGTGGTTGCTGCACACCCCTGTGGGTGTTGTAAAAGCTGCTGAGATGTTTGCATCCAGAGGCATTAATGTCACTGGGTTGGCCGCCCTCCTGACTGCTCTGGAAGTGGGCCTCAGCCCTCCTTGGCCTTCCTCTGTGATGGGTGGTGGTAGGAGAGAAGGAGGCACTGTGAACAGCTGTGGGTGCAGGCCTGTGTGTAGCTGTGTGCACCCGTGCTGCAGGCAAGTGCCCAGGCCAGGTGGAGTGGGGCAAGGCAGGCCCTGGGTTCCTCCGCAGAAGGGTGAGGGGCAGAGGCTGGTGACTGGCCGTGGGTCCTCTCGCTGCTTTCAAGGCTGTTCCTGGTCACTTTGGACTGTGTGGTGTCCACTGAGAAGTCGGGTATTTTGGGGGGAAGGAGGGAGTATACTCTTGAAAGAGTGGCCCAGGAGGGCCATTGCTTGCATTCTGTTACCTTTGCTCTTTGTTTCTTGGTTTAGCCAGAAGAAGACCCAAAGAGTGTCACTCTTGTTTGAAGATGACGTGGACAGCGGAGGCTCCCTGTTTGGCTCGCCTCCCATGCCTGTGCCTTCTGCAGCCACGGTACTGTTTTCTTCTTCTTCTTCTTTTTTTTTTTGCATGGAGTAGGTGGAGCAAGCAACTTCCTTTTTTTTTTTTCTTTTAAAGAGTCCTTTAGTTTGCTTGAAAGAGTTACACAGAGAGAAAGAGGTCTTCCATCTGCTGGCTCTCTCCCCAAATGGCCACAATGGCTGGAGCTGAGCTGGTCCAAAGCCAGAACTCAGGAACTTCCTCTGGGTACGCCATGTGGATGCAAGGGGCCCAGAAACCTGAGCCATCGTCTTCTGCTTTCCCAGAGTATAAGCAGGGAGTTGAGTTGGAAGTAGAGAGCCTGGGGTTAGAACCAACACCCATGTGGAAGACCAGTTGGCATTGCGATCACAGTGATACCACCCAGGGTTTTGTTGAAACGCGATCCCAAATCAGCTCCCAACACCTGCCCTTCAAGACAGATCCTTCTTTAACAGGTTGTTTCCTGCTTCTAAGCATGCTCTCCAGCGTAGTGCTGTTCATCAGGAGAAGTGCACCTGCCATGTCTGGAGAGGAGGGATGACCCTACCCCTCCCTGCCCAGGCCTCACCTTGGGTGGAACAGCCCCAGAACAGAGGGGCAGCTCTATAGCCCCTGTACTAGATGAAAACCCTGCCTCCACCCTGGAGATCAGTGACCGAGTCCACAGCACCTGTGGAAATGGAGGAGAAGGGAGGCAGAGAGAGTAGAATTTGGCAGAGGTGAAGACCCGAGTGAAGGCAGTGTGGGGAAGCCGACCCAAGGGGACAGAAACAGGTGACCGAGTGTTGGAAGCTGATGTGCTGTGGCTGCAAGTCTGAGGAAGTAGTGCTGGTTGCATTGCCCATCCCGTCCTCTCTTCCTCCCCTCCCTGCTTTCATCTGCTGCCTAAGGCTTCTTGCCTGTTCACTGCTGTGCCGCCACGCTTGGCAGGTGCATGTCCTCATTGTTAAAGGTGTCCTTATGCTTCTTCTGGCAGAAAAAAGAATCCGTTCCTCAGGACTCCCCTTTGCTGCTCAGCAATGAGGCAGAGAAAAAGGTGGGCCTGGGCGAGCCCGTGGCGCCGCAGGCTGAGAGCACGAAGGACGTCTCGGGATTTGGGAGCAGTGATGCTGCTGAGAAGTCGGAACAGGTGGGCTTTATTTATTTATTTATTTTCCTGCAAAGGAAAGAACATTTTGTATCGTTTAAGTCATCACACATTCACACGCGTACATGCACACGCACATTCAAACACTCACGCATTCACCTTTCTTTTTATTTATTTATTTATTTATTTGCCACAGAAAACAATGGTTCATTTGCAGAAAGATCTGAAGACCCTGTAGTGATCTGCCCCTGTGGTTCAGGGAGACCTTGAGGTTGGCCCTTGTCTGCGGCCTGTGCTAGGCCCAGGCAGGCATGCAGTGGAGGTGCAGCCTGCTGAAGGATGTGGGTGCCTCTCCCTGTGTGCACCCTCTCTGGGGGTTTGCCCTTCCTGACTTGTTCCCTTCTCTGAGTGCTACTGTTAGACTTGGTGCTCCAGGCCCACCAGGACCCCTTCCTGCCCCGCTGCCCCCACCTGGCCCTCAGCTTTGGGATACGACATGTCACATGATGGGCCCCATTTTGTAAATTACGTATTTGCTCAGAGAAGCCTGTTTTTCTGTCATTTGTCCACTCTTCTTGGAGTGCACCTCACGGTTCACGCATGATTCCCTGGAAGTTGTCTTGCTTGCTTCCTGGCACTTAGAATCCTAGGGGCTCTTCGGCTCAGTGACAGCTTCCACGAAATGTGGCAGCTGTTGAACACGTGGGCGATGCATTGCAGAAGCAGAGATTCCTGTCGGTTATGCAGTGTCAGTCTTCCGGGGTGTGAGGGGCTGGTATGGCTCGTTGGGTGTTCCCTTGGGACTCCCCGGCTGTGGGACTCCAGGCAGGTGCCCAGCTGTGATCCTCTCTCAGCAACAGGCCTCTGTGTTCTCTCGGCACCATAGTCATTCTCCCTGGGTCCTGAGCAGCCCGTGCACATCAGGTTACTGTCCCACCTCGCAGGAAGAGGGGCCCGTGTGCGTGTACTCTTTGGAAAAGCCATCATTGGCTGCGTGTTTACAGACTCTGCCAGGAGGAAGCTGGGAAGGATTACCCTGGGTTTTGTTCCTAGGAGTAGAATGTGATGAGCCCTGGGCCCTGGGTCGTGCTGGTTCTGCAGGACCGAGGCACCGGGGCAGCCCCTGCCAGAGGGGGTGGCTTTGTATGTGCAGCCATTACTTATACGTTCTCATTATTTCCATTTCCAGGAAACACTTGTGACTGTGCCTACTCAGGACGCAGCCCAACACTCAGATTTATTTTCTTCATCATCCCTATCGGACAGAGGAACCAAAGGTAGAACCAAGACTGTCCTAAGCTTGTTTGATGAGGAAGAGGATAAACCGGAAGAGCAAAACAACACCCAGGCTCTGCAGAAAGAAGTGGCAAAGGTGAGTACAAGCCACCGGGGTCGGCCGTCTTAGCCGAGGGGAGAGAGGCGTGTTGTGTTGTCTGTACTGTCACAGGAGCCATGGGGTCCCAACACTTTAGGTCATCTTCCTCTGCCCTCCCAGGTCACAAGCAGGATTGGAGCAACTGGGTCACGAACTGGTGCCCATATAGGATCCCGGTACTTAAAAGGGGAGAATTAGCCAGTTGAGCCATTTTGCCAGGCCTAGCCCAGTATCCTTTATAAGTGTGTTACTATTAAAAAAAAAAAGCATAACAGAGTACTGCTAATCCCAATCCACCAAGTGCAGGAGAGATAACACATGGTAACAAATGGGATTGATCCCAGGAATGCAAGGCGTGTCAAAATCTGAAAAGCAGTCAATATGGTAAAATATATCAACTGACTACAAGGGGGAAGAAAGCACTGGGGCCTCACAGTGGATGCAGAAAAGCATTTGATTGGATCCAAGCCTTTTCCTGGCAAAAATCCCCAGCCAATGTATGAGGGGCTCAACATCCATGGAAACCACGGCCAACGTCCTGCTTCCTGGTGATGCACTGAATGATTCGTGCCCAGGATCTCGGAGACAGGGATGTACAGTCCTCTGGCCAGTTCTCATCAGCCTTGGGCTGAGGGTTCCAGGTGGGGTGGCCAGCCCAGAGAACAAAAGGAAGGCATCCAGATTAGAAAGGATGTGGGGAGACTCTCTTTGTAATTTGCAGACAGCACAATCTCAAATACACATTACAGTGTTTCATTAAAAAATGACAATTAAAAAATGGAATTAAAGCTACATTTTGTAATCCAAAACAGTTTAAATCCATGAATGGTGGTTTCACAGAACATAATCTCCATACATGTTTTGAATACTTTCTCCTATGCATGGATTTCATATTTTTTTTAATATCAAAATACTTTGGTTTACAGCTGCATGAACTATCATTATTTAGTAAGAGGGAGAAAGAGCTGCATAAACTAAAGAGTCATGAGAGGCCTGTAGGGAAATTTCGCTCCCTTTCTCCCTCTCTTTCCTTCTAACCTCACCTTTAAGGTGCATTGTTTAAAATAAACCTTTTTTTAAAGCCATCGGGAATCTAGCTGGTACATTAGAGCTAATGAAGCAGGCCAGTGTTGTGTCACAGCCTGCCAGCGTCGTGTAAGTACTCCCTTATATGCACTGGTTTGAGTCCCAGGTACTCTACTTCTGACCCAGCTCCCTGCTGCTGGCTGAGGCGCTCCAGACGGCCTAAGTGCATGGAGCCCTGCACCCACGTGGGAGACCTGCATAGAGTCCACCTCCTGGCTTACGGCTGGCCGATCCCCAGCTGTTGTGACCACTCGGGAGTAAACCTGCAAATAGAAAGGCTATCTCTTTGTGTAACTCTGTCTTTCAAATAAAAAATTTTAAAGACCAACGAGAACTAAGCAAAGTCAACAAGATGGCTATCAATAAAGTCAGTTGCAGTTCTATATGTTAAAATAGCTCCACAAAGGACAGAATCCTTAGAAGTATACTTTAAAAAAGAAGTGTAAAATTTTTTATACTCAGCACTACAAAATGTTTTTTTTTCTTTTTTTAAACATAAAAGACCTACAGCTAATAGAAGACGTTTAATGCTCGTGCCTTGATGTTGTGCTAATGACAACATGCCAGACTGGCCTGTAAACTACATGTAGCCACGATCAGAATTCCAGCCTGCTCCTGGGAGAATCCAATAGGCTAATCCGAAATACTGTGTGGAATTGATCCTGACCCAGAACGGTCAGTAATCTTGAAAAGGAGCAATGAGATTTGAGTACTTAGAACTTCTTTACTACAAGATTTACCTTTAAGATATAGTGATACTGGCCTGAGGTTAAAATAATGTCAGTCAGTGAAGTAGAATTGAGAATCCTGCCTTATCTTCCAATTTGTTTTTGACAAGGGTGCCGACGTAACTCAGTAGGAATAGAATGATCTTCTGCATAAAGCGTGTTTGACACTAACAGTCTCAGACTCCATGCAGGGGAAAGACATGGACCCTCGTGCACACACGACACTCGGAGTGGATCGTGTATCCGTATCGAACAACTAAACCCATATAGAACCTGGAAAGTAGTAGCCGAGTCAACCATCATGACCTTGGATTAGGCAAAGTTTTCTTCTTTTTAAAAAAATTTATTTTGTTTTTATTAGAAAATAAAAGAGAGGAGAGACAGAGAGGAAGCTCTTCCCTCAGCTGATTCACTCCCCAAGCAGCCGCAATTGCTGGAGCTCAGCTGATTCGAAGCCAGGTGCCAGGAGCTTCTTCCAAGTCTCCCACATGAGTGCAGGATCTCAAGGCTTTAGGCTGTCCTCAGCTGCATTCCCAGACCACAAGCAGGGAGCTGGATGGGAAGCAGGTCACTAGGATTAGAACCTGAACCCATATGGGATCTCAGTGCGTTCAAGGCGAGGATTTTAGCTGCTTGGCCACTGCACTGGGCCTCTAGACAAAGCCTTTTTGGATACCACACCAAAAGAACCAGTTCCTGAGGAATAGCCAGCTCACCTGAAGCTCAGTAATATGGAAAAGTCTGGCCAGGCATTTGATGCAGCGCTTGACACAGCACTTGGCATAAGTCAGAGTGACTGAGTTTGGATTCGAACTCCCCTCCCAGCTCCAGCTTCTGGCTGATGCACACCCCGGGAGGCAGCAGAGGACAACTGCGGCCCTGGGCCCTGCTACCCCCGTGGGATACCTGCAAGAAGTTCAGGGCTCCTGACCCGGTGTGGCCAGCCTTTGGGTAGTGAACCAGCAGATGGAAAGTCTTTGTATTAGTCTGCCATTACCCTGCTTTTCCAATAAACAGGTGAATCTTTCAGAACAAAACAAAATGAAGTAGAGAAGGTACAGGTTGTCAGTCCTTTTTGTATGTCACTGAAAATGTGGTATATGCTTACTTCTACTCAAAACATGTGTTATTTCTTATTGTATCAGTAGTACCACTTTATTTTTAAATAGGAGCAGTACACAGTGAATATGAGTAACTTGCTGTGGTTTCTCCCAGTATGTTTAAAGTTATTTAAAAGATAATTAAGAGGGGCTTGGTGCCATAATCTAGTGGCTAAATCCTCGCCTTGCATCCACCAGGATCCCAGCTGTTCCACTTCCCATCCAGCTTGCTCGTTATGGCCTGGGAAGGCAGTGGAGGAAGGACCAAAACCTTGGGCCCCTGCACCAGCATGGGAGACCTGGAAGACGCTCCCGGCTCCTGGCTTTGGGGCTTTGGAGCTTTGGATTAGCTCAGTTCGGCTGTTGCAACCCTTGGGGAGTGAACCAATGAATAGAAGATCTCTTTGTATCTCCTCTCTGTATATCTGCTTTTCCAATTAAAAAAATGACAGTTTAATTTTAAAAAATAAATAAAGCAAGAGCAGGAAGGAAGGCGGGTGGTAGGGAGGAACCTGCATTTCTGATAAAATAGATCTTCTGTCCCCTGGATCACTCCCCCAATGGTTAAAATGGCTAGGACTGAACCCAGCTGAAGCCAGGAGCCAGGAACTCCATCAGGGTGGCCAGGGCCCAAATACTTGGGCTGTCCTCAGCTGCTTTCTTATTTAAAAAAAAAAAAGATTTATTTATTTTTATTTGAAAAGAAAATACATAAAGGAGAGAGATAGAAAGATCTTCCATGTACTGATTCACTTTCTTGCTGGCAACATTGTTGGAGTCAAGCTGATCTGAAGGCAGGAGCCAGGAGCTTCTTCCTGGTCTCCCATGTGGCTGCAGGGGCCCAAGTCCTCGGGCCATCTTCTGCTGCTTTCTCAGGCCATTAAGGAGGGAGCTGGATTGGAAGTGCAGCAGCGGAGACATAAACCAGCACCCATTCAGTTTGCTGGCACTTGAAGGTGGGGGATTAATTTGTTGAGCTACCACACCCGCCTCATGAGGACCTTACTTGCTGTTATCAAGGTGGTTTTTATGAATTAACAATAGCAATGGTTACTTATTAGTTAATTAGTGATGTGATTACCAGAAATGGAGAGTTTTGTTTTGTTTTGTGGTTTTCTTACTGGTTTTAACCTGTAGTTGTGGTACTAAGGAAGAAATAGAAATGCATTGTAGAATGTCAGACCTGGAACATTGTGTTTTCTTTTAAAGATCTGTAGGGGTGGGCGGGGAGGGGGTCTTCCATCTGCTGTTGTATTACCATAATGGCTACCCAAATGGCTACCCCAGGACTGAACCAGGATGGATCCAGCAGTCTGAAACTCCATCTGAATCTCCCACATGGGCACCAGGCCCAAGAACTTGAGCTATCTTCTGCTTTCACAGGTTCATTAGCAGGCGCTCGCACTGGTGGCCTTATGAAGCGCCAGCATGATAGGCAGCAGCTTAACCCACTTCACCACAACTCTGGCCCCAAGCATTATGTTTTCAGACCTAGTAATATTATAGGAATGTTCATAACTGTTCTAGCAAACAAATAATCATTTAGGTTCTGAAAGTAACAGGATAAAAGTGGTAGAAGCGTGAAGGGGCCGGCGCCATGCGCACCTGTGCCACATCTTTGGACTAAGATGCTCGCTGTTGGGGCTGCACACTTGGTCACTTCTTTTACTATCTAGGATTAAATAGGTTACTCTTCTTACCTCTAAGAATGCGATGAACAGAGTTAGTTTCTTTCTTTTTTTTTTAAGATTTATTTTTATTATTATTATTTTTTTATTGGAAAGGCGGATATACAGAGAGGAAGATCTTGCGTCTGATGATTCACTCCCCAAGTGAGCGCAACGGCCGATGCTATGCCGATCCGAAGCCAGGAGCCTCTTCTGGGTCTCCCACGCGGGTGGGTGCAGGGTCCCAAAGCTTTGGGCCGTCCTTGACTGCTTTCCCGGGCCACAGGCAGGGAGCTGGAAGGGACGCGGGGCTGCCGGGCTAGAACTGGCGCCCATATGGGATCCCAGGCGTGCAAGGCGAGGACCTTAACCACTGCGCCACCGCGCCGGGCCCATCTTTCTTTCTTTTTTAATTAAATAAATTGAAACACAGATAACCTTCTATATACTGGTTCATCAGAGTTGGACCAAAGCATAGAGCCAGGGAACTCAGTCTGTGTCTCCCGTGTGAGTGTTAAGCCATCACTCGCTGCCACTGAGGATATACATTGGCTGAAGCTAGAATGAGGAGTGGAACTTGAACTGGAACCCAGGCATTTGGCTAAGGAGTAGCAGGTGTACTAAGTGGGGTGTTAATTGCTCTGCCACAGGCACCCCAACCCATTTCATTTTTTGTTTTTGTCCCCACAGTGTTCTCATGGAGCACATGGCTTTTTTTCTTTTTTTAATAACACGTGCAGGTATACTATACTAAGAACCAAGGTGGTATTTCTGAATCATGTGAATTCTTAACTACTACAACATCCCGATGTGTGAGTGTGTCATGCACTTGGTGGTGGCCAGCCTCTTGCTGGTGTCAGCACATCTACGGGGATGCCCTCACTGTGCCCATCTCTGCGTGAGGGCGATAGCCTGGCCACAGGTGTTCGCATGTCTCCTCGCACATGACCATCCCTGTTTTCCTCAGGGTGTTGACGCCCAAATCCGGCCCAAGAGCACAGGTGTCTTCCAGGATGAAGAGCTGCTTTTCAGCCACAAACTCCAAAAGGACAACGACCCGGATGTTGACCTTTTCGCTGGCACCACGAAGAAATCCAAGGTGAGTTCCGGTTCCAGGCAGCTCGCCGTGTTCTGGCTTGGTCGGGTTAGATCCTCCCCCTGCAGCTCACCTCACTCTCTTGTGCTTTTGTAAACACCGAATCTGGGTGTTGTGTCTTGCAGTCCTTAGAGCCTCGCACTGGGAGCCTGTTTGGAGACGATGAAGATGATGATCTTTTCGGCTCTGCCAAGTCCCCTCCCTTGGTAATGGCTTTTTGTTGAGTGTCCAGTTAACAAGTTAAGGAAAATCTTGAGGGACTGGGCACGCACCCTTAAATGAATGGCATCCCCTGGGTGGGGATCTAATGTCCCCTAGCTCACACTGAAAAGTGATGTGTGTGAGTTGAAATAGTTTGCATGCAACTTGGTGGCTCAGTAGTACTCAGCCTTTCACATGGCAGGCTTCAGATCTGGGTTTCGGCCAGGGTTGTATGGCTCTCCCCCTGCCCCAACCAGGCTTTACTAGTTGACAGTGTCTTGGAACTGGCATTCTTTTTTCTTTTGAAGGTACCAGAAAAAAAGAAGGTAGTGAAAAAAGACCAGTCTGTTTCCTCTGGGAAGAACCAAAATTACCCCGACTCCACTCCAGGAAGCAAGGAAGACAGCCTGTGGACCCTGGAAACCCCTCAGGTTGGGACCAACTTCCCGGGATTTGCAGGCTCCTGCTGCTTACAGTCCAGGACAGAGGCCGTTGCACTGTCAGAGCTAGCTCTCGGAATTCAGACACGAGCAGCAGCTAGGGCTGCCCACTCTTTCCTTGGGATGCGATTTGGCATTTTATTACAGCCACTCGTTTTGGTTCCCCCTTTTCCTCTGTCTACTGGGGGACTCCCTGTAGTCACCTCAGTTCACTACATAATCATGACTTACTGATGCTAGGCAATATCAGCTTCCAAGATGGAGCTGAGGTAGAGTGAAGGATCTGCTTTCCACTCCAGCCATCCTGCCTCTGCCTTGGGACGCCCTGAGAGTAGAGTTCAGCCTCACTTCTGTCCCATTGGGTGCTTGCTCCCCAGGGTGCCTCTTCTGAGGCCCTTGCCCTTAGATCTCCCTCCCCAGCCACCTTCTCAAACCCCTGAGCTGCATCCGAGAAGAGGCCAGGGCTCGAGCTTGGGTCCAGTATGCCTGGCTGTGTCCCTGGCTGCCTCACGGAGGCTCTGAATGCAGGCACCTGTACCTGCACATCTCCCTGGCCCTTCCCAGGACTCAGATCCTTTTGCTTTGGAAGAGACCGTGTCAGGCTGTGTTCCCTGATACTTGCAGTGTTGCCCGGGCATGGGTCATGGTGCCAGCTACCCTGGCTTCGATCCCCCAGCAGGGTGCAACAGGTGAATCTCAGCAGTCTCCTGACCATTTCCACCAGTGGGGGCCCTTGCTGTATTGTGGATTGATTCACATGCATTAAGTGTCATCCAAGAGGCAGGTTGCTTTCTGCTTCCCCAGTGGATATTTAACCGAGTGTAATCTCACACAGGACTCTGCAGGTCCCGCTGCATTTAAAACCAAAGAGCCATCCACTCGCATCGGGAAAATACAAGTAATTATAACCCATCTGGAATCTTCATTGCCTGCCCTAGGGCACCTGTGAACTCTTGTGGGTTTTTGTTTTGTGAGCTGCTGCCCAGCCTTTTCTCATCCTCTGGGCCCTACTCCTGCGCGCTTCCCACCTCATTGTGGCTTCTCTTGCTTTGTGCCTCACACATCTTCCTCTGGGCTCCATGGTGGGCACACGGCTGGGACCTTCTGTACTAGTTCCGAGACTTGATCAGGCGACTTCCTCTGTTCTCCTCTTGTCTCATTCGTCGTGTGTGTGTGTGTGTGTGTGTGTGTGTGTGTGTGTGTAATGGTGTGTAGCAGTATGGATGACAGGCTGCTATTTAAGAGCAGCTCCAGACTTTGCTTTTGTCTCTCCAGGCACATCTAGCAGTTAACCCCGCAGCCTTGCTGCCTGGAGCGGCTCCACAGATTCCTGGAGTGAAGTCTGTTCTGCCAGAATTGGCATTCTCAACATCTGAAGCTGCCAGGAGCCGCAGGCTGGAGCATGTGAGCCCGGATGCTGGGAGTGGAGAGGTCGGTGTGAGCTTCGATTTCCCAGCGCAGGCGGACACCTTACACAGCGCAAACAAGGTGACGCATCATCCTGGCAAGGATTGTGGTTTTTTTTTTTCCCCCAAAGCAATATATCTACTTTTCTTTTCTTTTTTTCTTTTTTTTTTTTTTTAAGAATTCTTTATTTAGGGGCTGGTGTTATGATTCAATAGCAAGACTTTGCATGTAAAAACCACCTTCCCATATGTGTGCTGGCTCATACCCTGGCTGCTCCACTTCTGATCCAGCTCTGAGTTTATGGCCTGGGAAAGCATCAGAAGATGGCTCAAGTTCTTGGGCTTCTGCATCCATGTGGGAGACCCAGAAAAAGCTCCAAGGTTCCAGAATACCTAAATGGCTGTAATGTGACCATGACCCAGTGCATGAAAGATCCATTGCAGCCATTTAGGGAGTGAACTAGTAAATGAAAGATCTCCCTCTTTGCCTCTCCTCTCTTTTTACATTTGCATCTATCTGTAAATCTGCCTTTCAAATAAAAATAAATCATTAAGAATATTTCTGTATTTATCTGCTTTCTGTTTATTAGGAAGGTAGAGTGAGAGAGAGATCTTCCATTGATTGGTTCGATTCCCAAATGGCTGCAACAGCCAGGGCTGGGCCAAGCCAAAGCAAGCTGGGAGCCTGGAACTCTAACCTGGGTCTGCTGCGCGAGTAGCAGGTGCCAGGAGCATTAGCAAACGTGAAACAGAACCACTGGGACTTGATCACGTGCTCCTGTATGGGGTACTGGCTTTGCAGGGGGTGGCTTGACCTGCACCCCAATTCTTGGCCCGCTCTTCCTTCTGCTTGCTTGCTTGTTTGCTTTCTTTCTAAGATTTATTTATTTTTATTTGAAAGGCTGATTTATAGAGATAAGGACGGACAGAGAGGGAAAGATCTTCCATCTGCTGATTCACTCCCCATCTGACTGCAAGGGATGAAGCTGAGCCAGTCTGAAGCCAGGAGCTTCTTCAGGTCTCTCACATGGGTCCTTAGGCCATCTTCCACTGTTTTTCAGGGCATAAGCAGGGAGCTGTGTCAGAGGTGGAGCAGTTTAGAACATGAACCAGCACCCATATGGGATGCTGGCACAGGAAAGGGGAGGATTAGCCTATTGAGCCATAGTCCTGAGCGCCCCTCTTGCCATCCACCCCCTGTTCCCCAATGTGGGCTTTTTTTCTAGTTCATCAGCCACATACAACTTGCAGCTCCAACCCAGCACTTGAAGGAGGCGCACCTGCTCCTCGCTTCCTCTGTTGCTCTTCTAATTCCCTCCAGCTACGTAATTTTGCATCTGCCTTTCACTGCCTGCATTCATCCCTGGTGGCCCCTACAGTAGTCTCAGTGAAGTCCTGCCTGCCTGTGCTGGCATGTGCCACCTCTGGCTCCTCCTGCATTGCCACCCGCAGAGCCCCTGGCCGTGGAGCAGAGCAGCCCTGCCTCCTGGCCCTCGGCGCCTAGAAAACATTCCAGCTCTGAGGGGGGATGTGCCAGCCCAGGCCTCCAGCTTTCCCCCCATCACCTCACATGGACAGCCTGAACTTTAGGAGCCCCAGGCCTGCCCTTCAATGCAAACCCCTGCTCTACCAACCTCCAGAAAGGCCCTTCCCTGCCTTACCACCTCACCTGCCCCCATGTGCTCGGCTCCCTTCTCTAAGTCACATATAGCAGAATCTGCCTGGCACACACTGCACTGTTTGAGGTGTCCCTTTCATTTTAGTTCTCTTTATTCTGTCCAGTCTCCCTTTTCCAGAAAGTCTTAACTGATCCCCTGGTAAATGACAGGACCCAGCATGGCCTAACCCTGCCAACTGCCACTTTGGTTTCAGCTGTTTCCAAGCTTGTTGCTTTAGTGCAAAGTGAAACATGCTTTCTTTCTGGTACAGTTGGTGTTAATTTTGTTTTTGGAAAGTTTCAGTTGGCTACCTGCTTAAATGAATGAGATTTTCTTGAAGCTGATCAAAACCACCTACTTTGTCTTAAGTAGCTTGCCTTCTCAAAACCACATGATATATATTTCGTAATAATTGCAATTGCTGTGTGATGTTTGAGTAGTCATGTTTTGAATCTGCACTAAAGGTGATGCTTTCTAAGCCGTATTATTTACTTGAAATACTTGACATATGGTTTTAACACTTGTTGACTTGAAGCCAACTTGGGTTGGTAGAGATTACCTCTCTTTTTTGTGTAGTGTCTCCCTGCTCTTGCAGCCTGAATTTAGACTGGCTCTAAATCAGGCTAGTGCTGAGAATGCCCTGGTTCATTCTTGTTTTGAAGAATACCCACATTTAAAGTGAAGAAATAGGGGCCAGAGTTATGACACTGTGGGTTAAGGCACCTCCCGGCATCCTATGTAAACACTGGATCCAGTCCTGGCTGCTCCACTTCTGATCCAGCTCCCTACTGATGTGCCTGGGAGAGCAGCAAAGATGGCCCAAGTCTTTAGGCTCCTGTCATCCATGTGGGAGACCTAGATGAAATTCCAAGCTGTGGTAGTCATTTGGGGAGTGAACCAACAAAAGAAAGATACCTCTTCCTTTCTGTCTCAAGCTCTGCCCTCCAAATAAATAAGTTAATATTTTAAAAATAAATTGAAAAGAAAAGAGTAGATGCTAAAGAGGAAAGTGGAACACTGAGCACCAAAAACAGTCTTTTGTGTCAAAGTGACTTGAAACTGCCCTTGGAACATGAAAAAAGGGAGACCACTCAAGGATTGCGAGAAGCTTTGATTGGCATTCTGAGAGCCACCAAGCTCCGGGGACAATCTCGAAGTCGCCTGTTGGCTTTGGAGAGTGTGTCGCTGGAGGGAAATGAACTCACATTAGAACATATGTCGCTATGCCACCCTTCTTCACTTCCCTTTTGTTTTCAGATAAACAAGTGGTTTGGTTTGGTTTGGTTTTTTGTCATTGCAGGGCCGGGTCAAAGTGAGAGGGAAGCGCAGGCCGCAGACCCGTGCTGCCAGGCGACTGGCTGCTCAGGAGTCCAGTGAGGCCGAGGACACGAGTGTCCCCAGGGGACCCACTGCACAAGTGGCAGATGGTGCCGTCTCGCCCAGTGGCTGGCAGCCATGGCACCGAGCAGCCCATGGAGAAGATGGCTCTGGAGAGCCCCTGGCTGCTGCCTCTCCACCTTGGGAAGGCAGGCCAAGGCCCGGGGTGGACAAAAGCCCCTTTGCCAAGTCTCTGGGCCAGCCCAGCGGTGAGGCTGATCTCTTTGATTCTGAAGACATCTTCACCCAGGGCCCTGAAATTCAGTCCATGGAGAGAACAAGGGCCAAGGTCAAAGCAGCAGAGAGCCCGGGCCAGCTGGCAGGGGCAAGGAAGGAGAGCGCCCCCCTGTTCCCTCCTCTGGGCGACGCCGGCAGCGATGAGCTCTTCCAGCCCGTGAAGTCCAAACCAGCCAAGAAAGCAGCTCCCTTCCCTCTCCTGGAAGACGAGGATGATCTGTTTGCAGACCAGAAAGGCAAGAAGCATGCTTCAAAATCCAGCGGCCATCAGGATGTCCTGCCAAAAACACAAGATATTTTTGAGGTGAGAAGGTCAGGGCTTGTTTGTGCTGCTTCTGTGTTCAGGAAAGTACCTAGTTGGCCCTTTGGAGCCCTGGTTTGCCTTAAGCTTGTCTCACACGTGCCCAGCATTGATCTGTTTGCCAATTCTGAGTATGTCCTCTTAAGAGCGCTGAAGTTTACTCCGACTGCTTTTGTTTCTTTTTCTTGCAGCGTGGCTCTCGGTCATAGTCGCTGAAAACAGCCCTGGAGCTTCAGAGTTGTGTTTTGTCGCTTTTAGCTGTGGTGCTGAGGTTAGAATCCTAGCACGCCACCCTCACAGAGAGAAGGGGGCTAGGACAGGGTCATGCACAATGAAGTGAAATGGCATTTGTTCTGGTGCACAGAGATCTGAAATCCATGCATAGGCTTCTCAGACTGTGCTTTCTTTTCGTGTGAACACTTTGAGGTTGTCTTGTGGAGAGCCATCTCGCTTGGATGTTAAACTTCTGGTTCTGGCAGGAGAGGCCTGGCTGGAACCATCCACTCCAGGCAGGCATTGTCAGGAATTTGCAGGAAAGATGCTGCAGACACAGGGCACATTGCAACGGGGGCTCCCCCCACACCTAAAAGAGGGATGCGAATGGATGCAAACAGGCAGCAGGCAACCAAGATGTTTTCAGATAGCACCAAGTGCCATGAAGATGTGGCATGGAGGATGTTCTTCAGGTGGGATTGCTGGAGAGGCCTCGTCTGGCAACTGGTATCTGAGAGGAAGCAGGAGAGCTGTCAGGCCAGGCAGGTGGCCACGCTGTGATCTGGAGCAGTACGTACAGGCAGAGGGCAGGCTGCAAAGCTAGTCTCAAACTGCAGGCAATTTGTATACATAGCCTGGTGAAGTATTTTAGTTATGATGAAATTTTAACTTGTTTTTCTTTTTGTTTGTTTGATCTACCAAGGATGACATATTTGCTACAGAAGCAACTAAACCATTACAAAAAACAAAAGAGAAGGAAAGAACATTAGAGTCCAACTTATTTGATGATAACATTGATATCTTTGCTGACCTGACCGTAAAACCGAAAGAAAAGCCCAGAAAGAAAGTGGAAGCTAAGTCCATCTTTGATGATGACATGGGTAAGTGTGCATTAGAGAAATGTTGGGTGTTTTTCCTGCCATCTTCATGCTGCCTCTTTGCTAGAAAAGGTGCCCTGGCCGGTTTCCTTTGTTTTTGTCCTGCAGTCTTGAGTTTGGATGGAGATGGGTGAACACATGGGATCCTCATTTTGGTGAAGTACCAGGGAACATGAGGTTGCCCAGAATTAGGCCTTCCAGGATAACTGATCTTGTAGCTTAGTGCACTCTGCCAGGCCCATGTAACACTGACATAGTAGGGGACTACTCAGAAGTTACTCTGTGGGCTGCCACAGTCTGAGGGTACTGAGTCCAGCTATGACTGCAGAGCATGGACAGGGTGCAAGAGGGGCAGAGCACTGCCTAGAAGGGAGCTGCTGACACAGCATTCACCTCACTGACCCCTGAGTACAGCTGAATACAGTTGTCTTCCCTCCATGGCACAGCTCGATTTGTGGGTTGGTCCACCCGCCTTCCTGGCCTGGAGATAGATTTGGGGTTGACATGGAGCCGTGTGTTTCTGTAAACCGTGTGTTTGTCTCCACCTGCTTTCTAGTACACAGGAGCAGGGACTTAGTCTATTTCTGAAAGATTAGACGTGCTTAGCTGTAGCAGGTTCATACAACAGAGAAAATGTCACAGGTGAACAGCAATCCTTGCGGGTAATGGACCCTAACAGTTGGGTGTGCGGCCCGCGGGCATGGTGACGTCAGTGTATGTGTCTGTAGGTGTAGCCCCCCATGCTCTTCTCCCTCAGGGCTGCCCCTCAACCAGACCTTACATTCCAACCCTTTTCTTAGAATAGAGGCAGAATTGATCTCTTGGCTGCTTCCTGCTGAGTTGGGGCATTGAAGGGAGAGGAGTAATTGGCCCACCAGGGATGGGGAGGGCGATGGGTGACCATCAGGAGAAGAAATGGGGAGCTGGGAGTAGGGATGTAGTAACATTTGATTGATGGCCACACGAGCGACCTTTGCATGTGTGAATGGATGAAGCTGAGGAAGCAGGGTGCAAACATGAGGAAAAGGCATGTAGCAAAAAGAATTCCCAACATTGCAGCCAAGCAAGCATACAGGAAAGACCACCACCATTCGATGGGAAGGGGGAAGTTCTGAGTGTATTTGCTTGTTAATTCTTTCCAGAGTTGTCGGAGGTTGTTGAAATTTCTTTCCCACTGGGCTGGATTCGTTGATGTAAGAGCAGCACAGCTCCTGTAGAAAGAGGCAGGTTCCCCCTTTGTCTGGCGTCAGGAGGCTCAGCGCCTGACGATTTTGGAGGTCAGGGAGGTGATTTGGCACTGGAGGGAATTGACGGATGCGGCTGAGGCCTTGAGAGCCGACTGTAAGCAATCTTCCAGGTCCTGCGAGGCAATGATGCTATGGGATAAGGCTCCACTCCTCTCCAGCAGCTACAGAAGAGGCAGCAAGGGAAATTCCTGGTATTGATGGCAGGCATATGGCTCTTCCCTGGCAGTGAAACGGTATAGTTGGAGGTAGTTGCAGGGTGAAATGTTCTGCCTCGCCATACAGCATGAATTGGGGAACTAGAGAGGCTAGGATTCAAGGGAAAGATATGGAGGCATTTAGATGTTTGGTCAGGGTGCTGTTGTTCCAGAAGATTCCCAGAGGGGCATAGAGGGTCCCCTCGGCCTTTCTCTCTGCTGTGATTGGACACGACCGGGTTGTCCTTGTAGCAGGCAGGCACAGCCTGTGAATCAGGGTCGGGCACCAGTGGGAGGGGAAGAGGGAAGAATGGAGTTCCAGGGGCTCGTCATAGGAGCCATGATTACAGGGGCCGCTGCAGTGAGGCCCACAGAAAGCCCAGACATTACCTGCTGCCGTGTGCTTGAACATAAGCACCCCCTGCTGGACAAGGGACAGCCATGGAAAAGGATCACCAGTGTGTTGTTGCTGAAGGTCCCGTTCTGTTTGTTGTGTCTAGGTGCCTGATCTTCTAGTTGGCACACATCTGACAGAACAGTGTTTACAAAAGATCGGGAAGCTGTGATAGTTATCCCAGGGGTAGAAGAATACCCTAAACTTTGCCTCTGATCCCCTGGGCCAACCCGGGGTCCTCAGGATCATGGATATTAATCAACAGAGTATCACGGTGATATGTTTACCCCAGAATTGGTTGTTGGGTTATAAAGATGTGCCTTTGACAAGAGTATTGTGGCAACCCCCAATAGGTATCCCACTTTTCAACAGTACTCATGGAACTGATTGTAAGTGAGACAAATTACTGTGGGAGGTGGGACGCGTACCCATTTCCCCCAGGACGCTGTCTCCTGGACATAGAGGAAGAGGTCAGTGCTGATGACTCCAGGCAGGTGACAGTCAGCGTGATGCCTGAAGATTTGGGTTGTAGAGGATATATTGTTTCCAAGAGATGTTGAGAGCTTCCAAGGGGCACTGTATAACCTGTGTAGTGAAGGCAGGTCCATTGTCCATTTGGATATCTGCTGGAAGGCCAACCCCGGGGATAATATCATCTGATAGAATATGGACCACTGTGTCTAAGGTTTCCTGGGCAGTTGGGAAAGCCTCCACCCACCCAGAAAAAGTGTCAGCCAGAGTGATTAGGTAATGGAAGATTTTATGTCGGGGCACGTGAGCACAGTCTGTTTGCCAATTTTCACTCAGCTGGTGTCCCCTCATCTGATGAATGGGGAGTCATGGACACCTGCCCCTTTGCCAGGTGACTGAAGCTTAAGCTTAGCCGTATAAAACAGGGGGGCTTAAAACCCCAAGCATGGCTCTGCCTCCAGTGTGTCAGGACTTACGGATGTCCTGAAGAAAGTACTGGGCTTGGGTTTTGGTAAAGCAAGTTGGTCCTGTAAGAACACCCAGCCCTTGTCCCCCACCTAGCCCAGTTGATCCAGCAGGTCAGATAGTTCCTGTGGGGGTATATGTGGGGATTGGAGGAATGGTGAGAAAGAGGAGGGGAGCAGAGAAAGGTTGCTTTGTGAGAGCTCAGGCCCCAGTGTCCGCCTTTGTTGCCCTTGGTGACTGGGTCGGAGGCACGCTGGTGGCCCCTGCAGTGAGTAGTGGCCATCGCAGCTGGGAGTTGTAGAGCCTGGAGCAAGTTGGAGATAAGAGTAGTGTTAATAACTGGAGAGCCCTTGGTGGTTAGGAACCCATGTTCCTTCCAGAGTGCAGAATTAAGGTAACGGGCTAGGAGAAAAGCATATTTAGAACAGCATAGGTGTTTACTTGTTCGCCCTTTGACAAGACAGGGGTCTGTGTTAAGGCCCTAAGTTTGGCCTTCTGAGGGTGAAAATGCCGTGATGGTGGGAGAGGCAGTGACCACTGCGTAAACCGCCCCTTCACCTGCCAGCCTGCTCTGCAACTGAGCTGCCATCGCTGAAGACGGTGAGGTCAGGGTCAAGCAAAGGAGCGCATGACAGGTCCTGCCTGGAGGTGCTAAGGCTACCTGATACCGACACAGGAATGAGCAGGAAGGGAAAAACGGGAGTTGGTAGTGACAGGGAGGAAGAAGCAGGGCTTAAAGGCGGGGAACAGCCTAATGGTACCAGGAGAGTTTTCAGTGAAGAGTCAAATGAACTTCCGGAAGCGTGAGAGTCCTAGAAGAGATAGCGGGTGGTGAGAAAGAAGGTCCTCTAGCCAGTAGGAAGAGAGAACAGTTAGTGGACGTGCCTGAGTGAGTTTGAGGGCATCTGTGGGGAGGGTGGCAGCTGCTGCCAAGGCTCACAGACAGAGGAACCATCTCTTTACAGTAAGATCCAGTTGTTTGTCGAGGTGTAGGACACCGGTCGGTATGTGGAGCCCACGGGTTGGGGTAATAGTCCCCCTGGCTGTTCCTGAGATCTCAGCCACAGAGAGGTGAAAGGGGAAGGCTAGCAAGAAGGCATCCCTAAGTGTGTTAGGGGCTCGGCGAACCTCCATGGGGGTCTCCTTAGCCACCGAGTAAAGAGGTTTGACTAAGATGGCAAAATTGGGTATCCAGTGTCAGAGGAAGGCCCAGGAAGGGAAGGATTTGTCCTGCACTTTGTGGCGAGTGCAGCCGGCAGACAGCCAGGGTGCGGTCGGCTGTAAGGACCTTTGTGCTGGGGCTCAGGGAGACTCCCAGGTAGATAGCCTGGGGAATGCAAAGCTGGGCCTTGTTCCAAGAGACACAGAGTCCCACTGTACTCAACCCTCAGGCAGGACGCCCTATGGCGCTGCGAAAGGGACAGCGAGGGGCTACAGAGGAAATCATCCATATACTACAGTAGGGTACTGGGAGAGAGGCCAATAGCCAAAGCCTGGCCAAAAAGAAGAGAACTACCTAAGAAGCCCTGTGTAGCACTGTCCAGGTTACTCGTGAAGAAGTTTAGGTGTCTGGGTCAGTCCAAGTAAAGGCAAAGAGGAACTAGCAGTCTGGTGGAGAGGAATAGCAAAGAAGGCACCCTTAGGTCCAGTACAGTGAAGTGGGAGGTGGTAGTGGGACCTGTGACAACGGAGTGTAAGGGTTGGGGACTACCGGATGGAGGAGGATTACGGCCTCGTTGATGAGCAAGCAGCAGACCCCCAACAGCTTACAGACAGGTAGGATGGGCGTGTTACGGGAGGGGGTGGGGGGTCAGTTGGGATATGCAGGTCCTGGTCAAGAAGTCTGGAAATAATGTGCTGTAGTACCTCAAGGTGAGTATGAGAGGTGGGAATCGGAACCACAAGGGGAATAAGGAGGGGTCCTGAAGGCGAAGCATAACCAGAGGGTGGTGTGCACCTATAACTGGTTTGGAGGTATGCAGCCCCACTGAGTCAGCCCCCTCCAGGGGCAGAGAGGGGAAAGGCAAGGAGAATGGGAGTAGAGGGAGGGGGAGGGAGGAAGTTGAGGATTTTAAAATTCCTGCTAATTGGATAGAGGCTCCCAGATGAGAAAGCACATTCTGTCCCAACAGTGGAACTGAGCAAGAGGGAATAATTAAACAGGAATGTGTAAATAGGATGTGGTCTAAAGAACAGAAGAGGGTCTTGGTCAGCCTGGGGACTGAGGGGGTCCCTTCTATCCCCATCACCAAGATCTGGGGAGGTGTAGTAGACCTGAATGAGAGGGCAGGACGGAGGAAGTAGGCCAAGTGTCCAAGGAAAAAGGAGACGGACTTACCTGCTACCTGTAACCTGACCCTGGGCTCGGCGAGAGTGATGGGGGTCTCTGAGTCCAGCCAGGCCACACAGCTCCAGGGATACGTCTCCAAGTTTGCGCCTTGCACCCCTGCCTCCATGTTGAGGTGCAGGGGCAGTCTGATTTCCGGTGTCCAGCCTGTGCTTGGGTGGGACACAGCTTGGTGGGTGTCAGCACACCCCAAGGAGCGTGGCCTTGAGTGCCGGCCTCAGAGCTGCCACTCTGGCCTTGCTTTGAGAGCCACCTTCTGCTGAACCTGTACCTGCCAGGTAGCTTCCACCTGGTCCCCCTGCACATTGTATACTTCAAATGCCATTTTTACCAGTTCCTGGATAGGGGTCTGTGGGCCCGCCTCTGCTCTCTCTCTTGATTTTTTTTTGGGGGGGGGGGTGTCAGGAGCTGATTGGGTAATCAAATGAGTGGCTAAGACCATGGCCCCTGCCTGTGAGTCAGGTTCTAGCCAAGTGTAGTGAGTTAAGGCCTCAGTAAGATGTGTGAGAAAGAGGGCCAGGTTTTTACCGATCCTTGAATGATTTGCTTAAGTTTTTCAAAATGTATTTCTTTATGCACCTTCATGCCCGCCAAAAGGCAGTGAGGCATACATTGTCTTTTCTTGTCGGCCAGAATGGCCATCCTGATGGTCCCAGTTGGGTCGGTTTTGGAGACAGCCTCAGCCCCCACCAGATGGACCTCGTCCATCTTGCATCTGTGAGGACCCATTCCTTCCCATCTGGAGTTAAGGTGGAGGTCATTAAAAATAAAGGGGTGAGGTCATAGGCCTGAGGAAATAGGAAAATTCCTTAAGGTAATGGATGGGATCAGCTGAAAAGGATCCCAGGTCTTGAAGGCAGAAAGGAACATAGGCCCTGGCCGGTCCCTGTGCACCCACCAGCTTAGAGGGCACGGGGTGGTAGAGGGATGAGACTGGATGTGAGTGCCCACAGAAACAGATTAGTATGAGGCGTAGGCTTAGGGTGGGGTGGCAGCGACACAGGGAAGTGGGGAGTGGGGTGGGAGCAGGACGAGGGGATAGAGAGAAAGGAGGGGGAGGAGCGCTCAGAGTGGCCGGAGAGGCTTGCAGCCACAGCGGGGGCTGGAAGTAGAGACGACACTGACAGTGCAGCTTCCAGACAGGGAGTCCCCTAAAGGACCGATCCTCTGGAGGCTCAGGAAGACAGGAGGCTTGGAGAGGGAACTCAGAGGTGTCCTGATCGGCAGAGTCCGGCATGCACCTGTTGAGCAGGATCTGGGAGGTCGAGCAGGACGTGCAAACGGAGGGGCAGGAGTGCAGGGTTAGGCAGGCCCAGACACACTGGCCCTCCCACTATTTCTCCATTCTGCGGCAGTGATTATTTCAAGAGAATGTTAAAATCAGAAGTCCCCTCTGGCAGTCGGCATGACGAATTGTCCAATTCATTTTGCAGCCAGGCCACGGAAAATTAGCGTATTTTTATGAAGCTCTTGGGACAGTCCCAAAGTGCCCAGATTGCTCAGGAGACACCCTAAGCCTTAGATCCGGGGTTCCCCATATTCTCCCAAGGCTTTGAATCAGGCAGACAGAAACTGAAGGGGTTCCTGACAGGTTGACTGCCCGGAGGTGACAAAATGGCTCCAGCTGGGCTATACCAGCTGGGATATACCCAGCTGGGATATCTCCACAACCAAGTGAGGCTAAGACTGCATGGAGAGGAAATCCCTGTAGCTGATTTCAGTCTGTTTCAGACTGTGATCACAAACAGGGAGACCCCAGAACTGGAGAAACCTCAGAAGGATTTAGGGGGTGGACTTACCCTGCGTGTGCATTATGTGGTATTATAGAGTGCTGGTAGGTTCCCTCTGGCCTTGTTGAGCCCATACGTCACTGCTGGGCCAAGCAGCCTGGTTACATCAGGCACGCACCCCCTGCCCCCACCCCCAGCTGTCTTCTCCTCTGGGCCACCCCTCACCCACCCTGCCTGGGCCTTACAACAACCAGGACCAGCATCTCACAGTGACTTTATGAGCATATTTTTGGTACCCGTCCTGCTTCCAGAATTGGAGTCTAGCTAAGGCGGTTTGTGTGGACCTGGTTTTCTTTCAACAGCTCCTTTTCTTTTTCTTTTAAAGATGATATCTTCTCCTCCAGCACCCAGACGAAGACAACCAAACCTAAAAGCCGACCTGCACAGGCAGCACCTGAACCAAAATCTGATCACAAGGTGTCCAACATATTTGAAGATCCCCTGAATGCCTTTGGAGGTCAGTAGAACACAGGAAGAATCCACCGTGCTCCTGCGGGCTATGACCTTGAGTTAGCAATTCTGCCTTCTGCGCTGTCACAACTGGATTGCAAAAAGCAAATACCGCAATAACTGGCTCTCCATGTACTTAATGTTTTCTGTACTGACTTTAACTATGCTTACTACTAGAAAGAAAAATGTCTCACAATGTTTGGCTCACTTTGTTTTTTTTTTATTTATATTTCTACTTGTTTGGGCTTACAGGGGCATGGTACCATTTTAGGCATATTAGCACTCTATGGCTTTCATGGCTAGGCAGGGAATCCCAGTCACAGCAGCTGTCACAGCAGGTGAGCAGGAGTCTGCTTATTGCTTGGGAGCCCCAGCCTAGTCAGGGCCTGGTGGGCGAAGAGAAAGAAGAGGCTTAACAATATGAGGAGGTTTCCAATGACATCCGTAGAGCCTTCTGCGAATGCTCTGGGGTGAGGCTTGGCAGTCCCTGCTTTTGTAGTGTTATGTGGGAACATGGGACCAATGTGGCATAGCAGGTGAAGCCTCCCTGCCGGCATCCTGTATGGGCCCTAGTTTGAATCCTGCTGCTCCGCTTCCAAATCAGCTCCCTGCTAATGTACCTGGGGAAGCAGTGAAAAATGGCACAAGTGCTTGGGCCCCTGCACCTATGTGGGAGACTCAGATGAAACTCCTGGCTTCGGTCTGGCCCAGCCCTAGTAGTTACAGTCATTTGGGGAATGTACCAGTGGATGTATGTAACTATGTAACTCTTTGAAATAAATAAATCTTTAAAAAAAAAAAAAAACCTGTGGGAACACAACCACCCCTGTTCATTACTGCCCATGGCTGTGCCCTCACTGGCTGCACTGCAGAGTAGGCAACTGGGTGGCCCACAGAGCTGAACATGTTTTTTATCTGCACTGTAAAATTTGCTGGTGGTTTCATTCCAGGACTCGCCCTCCACCCTTGGAGCTTTTGCCCTGTCATGGGGCTGAGGTAGGAGGGACCCATGTAAGGGCAGGAAGCAAGACAGAGGATGGTAGTGTCAGCCTTGCAGCAGCAACAGCACCGCCCAGCAGAACTCTGCACCGAGGGACCGTGCTGTGTCTGCATCAGCCAGCCCAGCAGCCACTAGCCACGGGGCCAGCCCGCCCCTGTTCTAGTCTGTTTCCTGTGATGAGTATCCGGTCACAGCACAAGATCCTTTAAGATCCTGACCCAGGAGAGGACTTCCCTGCTGGGCCTCCCGTTCCCTCAGGTCTATTCCTTATCTGTTTAGTTTGCTGCTCTGAGGCCAAGCACAGTGTGGGGGCTGACTCTGCAGGCTGCTGTCAGATGCAGAGTTTTACTCTTGGAGTAAAGCATCTGGATTTGATTGCAGGGGACTTAGGAGATACTAGGATTTGAAAGATTTTAGTGTGGGACTGAATTTGTAGCAAAAAAAGGGGTGTGTGTCCTCTTTAGTGTAATCTTTTCATGCTGTTTTACTTTAGTCCCTGCAGTCTGCCCAACAAATGATGCCCTAATTTAAATGTTTAAAAAAGATTGTTTACTTAGAAGACTCATGCTTTAGGTAGTCATGATGGCTGGGGCTGAGACAGGCTGGAACCTGCAGCTTGCAACAGGGTCTCCCAAAATGGGCAGAGGGGCCCAAGGGCTTGGGCATTGTCCACTGCCCAGGAACTGAATCTAATGAAAGCACCGTACCTCCCTAGGCACAGCCGTGTCAGCTGCAGATCCTGCTGAACGCTGGAGAAACAAACTGGTGGGTGGTGAGAATACGAGGCTGGGGGGGGCAGAAGCAAGGAGTTGAGGTTCCTTAGAGTGACAGCAAGATGTGCAAACAGGTGTCTGGGGCGAGGGGTCTGTCAGGCGCCACCCGTGTGGGTGGGTGAGGAAGCACGGCTTGGAAGACCCAGGGTCAACCAGAGAAACCATAAACATGAGACCCTGAAGAGCCGCGCAACTTGTCTTCAGCCAGGCAATGATGTCCCTACTTGTCAGATGGGACACTCCCTGCCAGAAACCTGAGGTGAACCACGGGTCGGTGAGGAGCCGGTCAGCGCTGGAACAGTTACTCCAGGCATGCAGAGGCCAGCAGCTGGACAGTGTCCGCGCCGCTCTCGCCCCAGCACCCCAGGAACCCCGTCCCCACGCCGCTCCCAGCAGGCTCAGCGGCTGACCTCCCAGGGCCCCTCGGACCCCGTGAGGTGTCCGCTGTTACTAACCCAGGGGCCAACATCCGGGCCTCTCCTAACCGAAAACCTTCCCGGAGCGCCCGGGAGATGCCGGCTCCCGAGTAACCGCCGGCGCGCGGCGGCCAAGCCCCGCCCTCGGCCCCGCTGATTGGAGGATGCGGCGAGCGCCGGCGAGCGATTGGTGGGCGGTGTCACAAAGGGGCGGGAGCCTGCCGTCGGTGCCTGCTGCCGGGGGTCGCTCGCGGGGCCGCGCGTCCAGGTCGGCCTCAGGGCGGACGAGCCAGTGGACCGGACAGCGGAGCCGGTGAGTGCGCGCGGCCGGCCGGGATGGGGAGGCCGTCCGGGGCCGCTGGGTGCCGGGGCCTCCGTTGTGGTCTCCCGGACGGGCACTGATGTCCGAGTCGCTGTCCCCAGCCCCGCACTCGCCCGGACCCCGCCGGGTTGTGGCCAGTGCGTTGGTCCCGGGCGGAGCGAGGAGGGGTCGCGCAGGTGGACCGGGTGGGCGTGGGGCCCGCCCGAAGGAGAGGCCGCGCGACGCGGTGGGTGCGGTGGTGTCCTTGGTGTTGAAAACCCCAGGAGGGGTGTTGTTAGCCACCTGTCAGTGCCCGCTTTCCCAAGGCCTTCGAGGCGTCCAGTGACCGGAGTCACCCGGCCGCGCCTTCCTTTCTCTCCCAAGTTCCCCTGTAGGTGGTTTGTGAAGCTGCTGCTTCGATGCTGAGACTTCTTAATACCTATTAATGTTGCATTAAAGTCCTGCAGATAACTTTTCTCTACTTGCCTTCTTGGGTTCCTCTTTTTAAGCCGTTTCCTCCCCCTTCCAGCTCCAAAAAGTCCCCCTCAGTTTAGTCAAGCATGACCCCCCCCCCACCTCAGTCCACTTTGGGAATGCAGTCTGATTCCCAGCCTGGCAGCACTGGCCGGGTCTTCAGTCTGCCAGGGCTGCCATGTGCTCCTCTGGCGGCGTCCTGGATACCCTGGGACTGGCTCCCTCCTTGTGGCCCCTGCCACCTTGAGTCCTACTGCAGAGAAGTGTGGAGGAGGCGAGCATGACCAGACGTGGCAACCAACCTCGGTTCTGTTTTGGATATTGAAATTTTACACCATTGACTGCGCCCAGACCTAGGGAGACGTTCCAGCACGGTCAGTACTGGACTGCATAGCTGTTTTTCTCCAAGCTTCTCTCCTTGTAGGTGAAAGACTTCAGGGTCTGTCACCCTGTCCCCTGCCCCAGCTTGTTTTCTGTCTTAACCATGTGGCCCAGGACACACTCCTGTGTGTGTATCTTAGCTTCGGGCGGGCCCAGCTCCTGCCCATTCCTCTGTGTCTGTGGTGTGCGGTGCCAGAGCTGCTGCTTTGTGCAGGGCAGGAGTGTTGTCAGGCTGCAGTACGCTCTTACTTGCCACGCAGACTCTTGCGTGTCACCCGCCTTCATCGAAGCTGCGGTCCCCCAGAGGAGAGGGCTTAGGCTATAGTTAGCAACCATCTTTTCCTGCTGGGACTTCAGTGTTTTTCAGATGAAAGGATTCACAGCAAGACCTGAGCTGCGCAGGCTTCTATTTACGTTTTATTAAGTGCGGTGGCTTTTACCACTGTCCCTTGCAGTGTTAGTGGAGGGTTTGGAGAAGTGGTGTAACTACTGTTAGCAGTCTGCATCACGCATTCAGGCGTGCCAATTCATTATGTCAGTGAAGGATGGTTTGAGAACTCATCCTCCAGCAGATATTCCTGTGTGTGCATGTTATAAATGGGTAGACTTTGGTGGGCTTCCCTTGGAGTCTGTCAGAACTGACATCCATGAAAATCCAGCATCATGTCAAGTCAACTTTGGAGCAGAACCAGCATCTCTCCCTCTCTAAAGTGGGTGTAATACCTTATCTGATAGCACACCACCGATTTGTTCTAAGAATCACTTGAAAGTAAGTGTCATGGAATTGGAATGAATTAAAAAATCAAAAGCTTAATTATAAACATTTGATTGTATTAGAAAGGCAGAGAGATTTTCCATTGGCTTGTTCACTCCTCATTGGCCACCTCGGCTAGGGCTGAATTAGGCCGGAGCTGGGAGCCTGGAACCCATCTGGGGGGACTCTCGCCCCCACCCCTGAGTCCCTGGCTGTGCATTATCAAGAGTATCAACACATGCAAAGTGATAAGAAAATGATATGTGTTCCCTCCTTTCCTGTAGTCGTCCCTGCCTCCCACACCGCCACTTAAGCAGCTCATGATTTAGTAGGGCAAAAAGCCTTATAAAAATAAATTTTTTTTAACCTGCTGCTTATGATGCAGATAAGTGGTACAAAAAAGCTTTGCAGAAGAGGTGGTATTTTGTCTGTCTTGAGAGATGATTAGGTGCTTATCAGGCGGCCCTGTGTAGGGTGATGGCATGTCTGAGAGAAGCAACAGTGTAGAGCTGGTATGTTCCAAAGCTGCAGGTGCAGAGATCAGACAAGGATAAGAAGTTGTTCAGGATGGTGTGAACGATGCCGGTATGGTAATTTTGTTGTACATCGTGTCTTTAAGGAAATACAAATTTAAGTGGCAATAAAGAATGGATGTTCGGCCCAGTGATCAGGATCCTAGTTAAGACATCCATGCTCCTCCATCTGACCATGCCTGAGTTCAGTCCCTGACTCTGGCTACTGGTCTCAGCTTCCTGCTAGTACAGACTGCTAGACCAGTGGTGGTGACTGCTAACACCCCTGTGGGAGACCTGCATTGCTTGTGAGGCTCCTGGCTTCAGCCTTGGTCCAGCCTCAAACAGTGCGGGCACTTAGGGAGTGAATTGGCAGGTGAGTGTGCACTCTTGCTCAAGTAGTAAGTACATTAATATTTAAAAAGACATCAAGGAGATATTTATGACTATTAGAATGACAGAAATTACAACTATTAGAGCACTGACAACACTGTTGGCACAGATATATAACAACAGGATTTTTTTTTCAGATTTTGAGATTTATTTGTTTATGTATTGGAAAGACATATATACAGAGAGGAGATACAAAGATCTTCTACTCGCTGGTTTATGCTCCAGCTGGTTGCAATGGCCAGAGCTGAGCCAATCTGAAGCCAGGAGCCATTAACTTCTTCCGGGTCTCCCATGTGGTGCAGAGTCTCAAGGCTTTGGGCCGTCCTCGACTGCTTTCCCAGGCCACAAGCAGGGAGCTGGATGGGAAGTGGGGCTGCCGGGATTAGAACCGGCGCCCATATGTGATCCTGGTGAGTTCATTACACTATTGTGCCAGGTCCCAGAAATCACATTTTAATACACACTGAAAGGGGTCCGAATGGGCATTTGACACAGCAGTTCCAGTGCCATGCAGGAAGTGCCTGCATTCAGTTCTTGACTGGACTTCATATTCCAGCTTCCTGCCACTGTGTATGTTGGGAAGAAGCGGGGAATGCCTGGTGTAGCTGGGTCCCTGCCACTGAGTGGGAGACAGCAGGTGTAAGAAATCTCTGTCTTTCTCTGCTTTTCCAGGAAAGTGAAAATTAAACACTGAGTAGAAACCATCTGACAACATTGACATTGACAAGCTTCATGATTAAAAAACTAAACTAAACTAAACTAAAGCACCTAAACTGCACAAGAATATGAGAAGAGAAAGGGGCCCAGCACAATAGCGTAATGGTTAAAGTCCTCGCCTTGAACTCACCGGGATCCTGTGTGGCTGCTGGTTCTAATCCCAGCTGCTCCACTTCCCATCCAGCTCCCTGCTTGTGGCCTGGGAAAGCAGTGGAGGACGGCCCAAAGCCTTGGGACTCTGCACCCATGTGGGAGACCCAGAAGGAAGTTTCTGGGCCCTGGCTTCGGATCTGTGCAGCTCCAGCCATTGCGGCTCACTTGGGGAGTGAATCATTGGATGGAAGATCTTCCTCTCTGTCTCCCCTCCTCTCTGTATATCTGCCTTTCCAATAAAATAAATAATTCTTAAAAAAAAAAAAAGAAGAGAAAGAGAACTGCTGAGCTGGGCAATTTATCTATGAAAACAAACCATCTGATACCATGCCTGACAGTGAAAGACTTGATGCTTTTCTCATAGTGTCAGCAGTAGGAAAAGCAGCTAGTCTCACCACCGTTGTTCAACCTTGGACCAATATTCTTCTTTTTTTTTAAGATTTATTTATTTTTATTACAAAGTCAGATATATAGAGAGGAGGAGAGACAGAGAGGAAGATCTTCCATCCAGTGATTCACTCCCCAAGTGACTGCAGCAGCCGGTGCTATGCCATTCCGGAGCCGGGATCCAGGAACTTCTTCCAGGTCTCCCAGGTGAGTGCGGCATCCCAAGGCTTTGGGCCGTCCTCCACTGCTTTCCCAGGCCACAGGCAGGGAGCTGGATGGGAAGTGGAGCAGCTGGGATTAGAACCGGAGCTCATATGGGATCCTGGCACATTCAAGGTGAGGATTTTAGCTGCTAGGCCACTGCGCCGGGCCCTGGACCAAACATTCTAAGCAGGACAATTAGACAATAATAAATGTCTACAGATGATGTGATCATATATAAAAGGTTTCTACACGGGAAATCTTAGACTTCATCTCCCAGACTCTCAAAATTAAACAGACACCTCAGCATAATTGCAGTGTGTAAGATCAATATATCAAAATATACTTTATACATTAGCAGTAAACAATATGGAAAACTTGAGATCGTTTTGGCATATGGTAGCATCAAAAAGAATAAAATACCTGGGAATCAAATTAGTAAAGCACAAAACCTGTGCTTTAAAGATCATGAATTACTCCTGGTGGGGCTGGTGTGGTAGTGCGGTGGGTTGTTTCTGCCTGTGACCCCAGCATCCGTATAAGCATTGTTTTTATGTCTAGCTTCTCCCAATCCAGCTCCTTGCTGAAGCACCTGGAAAAGCAGCAAAAGATGGCCTGAATGCTTGGGCCCCCACCGCTCACATGGGACACCCAGATGGAATTCAAGGTTCTGGCTTACGCTGGTCTGGTGTTGGCCATGGTAGCCATTTGGGGAGTGGACCAGTCAGTGAAAGATATTCATATGGTCTCTGTCTCTTTCTCTCTTCCTCTCTCTCTCTCTGTCTATCCCTATCTCCCTTTCCCTTTCTGTTTCAAAGGAAAAAAAGAAAAAAATGAAAGATTGGCATGCTTATGGAGTGGGAAACTTAAATATTTTTAAGATGGCAATATTCTGCAGACTCAACACAATACCTGTCAAATCCTAAACGGCATTTTTATAAATTGTTCAGCTAGTCCTAAAATTCATGGGAAATTGAAGGGCTCAGAACAGCCACCCATGTGGCAAGAAGGACAAACTGAAGGGCTCGGACCTCTGCAGTCAGAGTGAGGACGCCAGTGCAGAGCTGGTGTCAGGGTGGTCACATAGCGCGGTGGAGAATGCAAAAGTCCAGAACTAAAGCTCACATTTCCAGTCAGGTGATTCTCAAATAACTGGTTATCCCCACACTAAAGAATAAAGTTGAGCTCCTATTTTACGCCATAAATGCAAGTAAGTTCATAATGAATGACAAATCTAGATATGCGCTAAACCTATAAAAAAATCTTAGAAAATATATGATGCATCTTATTTTGTTGGGTTAGATCAAATTTATCAAAATGTAAAAATTCTGTATGAAAAGATAGTATCATGAAAGCTAAGGGGCAACTCACAGCATGGCAGAAGATATTTACCAATCATATGTCTGATAAGAGACTTTTATCAACTATATAAACAAATGGCTAATAATGACATAAAATGCTCAATATAGTTATTAAAAATGCAGGTAACCATGATGAGATAACGGCTTCATGCCCACTAGAATGCTATTAGTCTAAGTGACAGTAGGTATTAAGGGTATGGCCAGATTCGTTGTTGGTGGACCACTTTGGAAAACAGTTGAATAATTTGCTGAACTTAACAAAGCATCACGTAACCCATCTCCTGGGTGTTGAAGAGGCGGGAGGACTTATTAATGAATATGCATCCTAACATTACTCATAGTAGCCCAATATTGGAAACAGCCCCGATGTCCACCAGCTGGTGACTGGAGAAACAGTGTGGAGTGCATGCTCACACGGGACTACTCGTTCATACGGAGGAATGAAGCACAGCCATGTCCTGGAATGTGAATACAGTTTGAAAGCACCATTGTAAGTGAATGCAGCTGGCCACAGGTGCCTGTATTATATGAGATAGTCTATAAGGACCGATCTAGGAAGCAGATATTTTCCTAAGAGTGAGGAGGGGAAACGGGGGTTTGAGGAGGGATGGCTATAGCGGATGGGGGTCTTTTCAGAGTGATGAAGATGACCTAAAAACGACTGTGGTGTTGGTTGCACAAATCCGTAAATATACTCAGGAGTAGTGACATTTAGGCTTCGGAAATTGTTCAATTTTATGGCATGTGAATTACTTCTTAACAGAACTTTTTGAAAGAATGTTTACCCACTTCTCCAGGAAGATTATATCATTTATCTTTCCAAGCTCGGTGGTCCGCTTTACGAAGTTATATAGCAGTTTGTCACTTTGAATATTCCTGATTTGCTGCTTTTGTTGGTTCTGCTTGCCTCTTTGCGCCCATTAGCCATGCATGAGCAGCGGTTGTCTAACAACTGTTAACCTCATCTTAATGCAGATACTCTCTGGAAACCCACATGGTCTTCAGTTATTTCATGAGACCTGTTTTTAAGGAATCTTTTATTAAAGTATTTCACATTCCCTTGTGAAATATGATTCAAACGCCTAATGGCTTTAAAGTTATGGTTCAATGGTTTAAGAAAGAGAATATGTGTAACTTGTTCAAAGTCTTAGAAAATATACTGATGTTTGAGTTTGTTGGTTTGGAGCCATATCCATAAGTAACTATGCTTAATCTTAGTAAAATACATTAGATCAAAAACATACCTATTAATCTTACAGATGAGATGGGAGGGTGGAAAGGGGAAAATTGAAGATTGGACATAACAAACTGCTAAGATGATTTCTGCGTCCATTGGAAAGATTGGCGTGGCGACAGTCGTTTGGGAAGTCTTTAGGAGAGAATGAGACTACAGATTGGGTTATTTAAGAACAACTATGGTTTTTTTTTTTTTTTTTTTTTTAGGTAAAAAACTCAAAACATGAGCAACAATCTGTATTACCAATGTTCAAAGCTGATTGGGCCAGAACTGGAGTACAGTTGTCTACAACATATTCCAGAGGAGTTAGGAAAGTCAGAGTAATGGATAATGAGAAAGAGCCCCCATTCTTCAATGAAGACCACGTGGGACCATTTTACTACAAGCTTCCTTTCTATGATACCATGGAGCTCTTTATTGAAACCTTGACTGGAACATGTTTTGAGCTGCGAGTTTCACCCTGTGAAGCTGTTATTTCTGTGAAAGCAAAAATTCAAAGATTAGAAGGTAGGTATTCATCTTTATTTTGGGGAGATAAGGTTTAAAATGGCTCATCAGTGCTGTGTAAAGCAGTCTGGTTCCTGTTCTTCCCTCCACTGCCCTTCCACCAGGTTCTTTTGGAGTGAATCCCTGGCATCGTGTTAATGCTGTGGAATACAGTTTTTAAAAATAACTTTCAGAAAGATATGGGGACATTCGTATTCAACCACATGACAATTGCTCGTAGTAGGAAAGAATCCTTGTGTTCCCCCTTTAAATTGTTTGTAAATTCTTGTTTTTATGCATGAATTTTCCAAGAAATTTTTTTGCCTTACGTTTATGTATATTCAGAGATTATGCTTTTTTAATTAAAATTTTTTTCCATCTACAATAGCTTTTTATTATTATATTTTAATATGTTAATTTTATTTTTGATGATGTTTACGTAGCTGCTTAGGATGGGAAGGGTTGAGGATTAGAGAAAAGTGGGTGACACCACTGTTTCCAAATTTTCTTTTTCTTCTTGCTGTGTTTGGGGGAAGGGAGAAGTTGGGAGGGGGACCTCACCCAACCTCCCTCCCAGCTGCCCCAGGACCCAGGAATGGGGAACAGCCACCTGATATCATCCCAGGGTCCCTGGTGTGGAGCATGCTCCGAGGGTTTGTGAGCCCCAGAGGCTCTTCTGTTGGGTGCTACAGCCCAGCCACACCTAGTCCATACCCTGACAGAGCTCTTGTGTTGTTCAATGGGTGTTGAGTCCTGGTCCAGCCCATCTCACACACAGCCTTTGTATGAGCTGGTGGACGTTGCAGCCTGGCCCTCTGCACACACTATTCTTGGATGCACCTATGGATGCTGCAGCCTGGACCAGCCTGGTCTGTTCCTAACCCTAGTACCCATGTGTGTTGAGATTTTCATGGTCATGCCTAGCTCAGGCCATCACTACTCTCAGTTGTTAAGCAAACCACAGGAAATTGCAGTTCTGCAGCGGTGGGCCCACATATCCCCGACAGAATATGCCCCCAGACCTGATTCTCTCATGTGCTGATAATTGTCATTGCCCAGCCTGACATTACCCATTACTTATTCTCCCAGCCTGACATTACCCATTACCTATTCTAACTCTTTCTTGTGGGTGCTAGTCCTGCCAGGTAGGCCCCCAGCCCTAGCTTTAGTGTGCCAGTGAATGGTGGTCAGTGGTGATCTGTGCTAACTAGCCCAGTTCAGATCTCCCATGTGGACTGGTCATTGGTCTGACCAATAATGATCTTCCAGCTTCCCCTCTCCAACTTAGTCTCAGTCCCATCACTCACCTGCAAGTACAGTACAGTGGCCTTGTCGATGGAAGTCCCTCAGAAGTCATTGTTTGCCTGCAAGACACTCCCTCACCAGTTCTCCTTCCCACACATTCCTTTGTCCCTTCCCATAATCAATCTGTGGTCCCTATGCCCAGGAACATTTTGGTTCCCCAGTCCAGCCTTCCAAAACCCAGTCTTCTGATGGTGTGGCATACTGCCCTGGAGCTCTGCCTGCCCACACATGTGTGCTGGTCTGGGACCCTAGCCCTCCACATACCCAAAGCCCAGGTCCAATCAAAGTTCCCCAAGCCCAGCCCACCAGGCCAGCGTGCTAATCTAGGTCTTTCCTCTTTTCTTATGTATTTGTGTAGTGTCACAAGTTGGTTTGTGTTAACATGAAAATCTTTTTCTTTGTACTTTGTGAATTTCTAACATAAGTGGCATTTAGTATTTAAAGTTGTTTAAAATCTAGATTTGACTTGAGCATCTTTAACAGCAAATGCTTATTTTCTCACAATCCAGTTGCTGAGAGTATAAGATCATGGCGCCAGCATGAGCAAGTCCTTATTAAAAATCCTTTTCCTTTTATCTTTACATGGGAGAGGAATGTGGGGCAGTGAGTGAGAGTGTGTGTGTGTGTACACTTGTATGAGAACTAAAAATAAGACTTCTGGACTTTTTTTTAACTTTTTCCATTTTTTAATTATATTTTTGACAATATTTACATAGTTAATTAGGGTAAAAAGGTTCAAGGGCTACAGGAAAGTGGTAAGACTGTTATTTCCATATTGTTTCCTTCATGTATCTGAGGTAAAGCGGGATATTAAAGGAGAAGCCCCACCCAGTCTCCCACCCACCCCAGGTCCCAGATGTGGGGCATACTCTCTGAGATTCTTGCTCAAGTGGTTTTGATGGTTCAACAGTTTGAATCGCTGCCATTCTTGCCACTCCAAGCACGATGAGGTCGTTGAAGAATCCACTGGTTGACATAGTCCATCATATAGTCTCCGTTTGCCCAGTTTTCACTGTCAACATATAGCTGAGGTGGTTGATTGACTTGTTCTGTCTTTTCATGGTTAGGGTTCTGAGTCTGGCAGTTTGGTTGGGGAGATCCCCAAAGAAACCTTGTCTGAGGTGTTTCCAGACCATATTCTTGTACTAGCAAGTACAAGGCCTGGCACAGTCCATCACCCCTATCAGCTGGTGGTTGCAATTGCTGGGTTGGTTCTATTCTCAGCCCCGACTTCCACCCAAAGGGAGCAGCCCCTGGAGCCCAGTTCTGCCCAGAGACAGTGCACCACATGCACGCGATGGCTGGAGTCAGGGATCCGAGCATGGAGACGTCCCAAACTGGCACCCACTGCACTTTCTTTTCATAAAGTTTTCAATCCCGTCCTGAGATCCCACTCTGATCATCCTAACCCCGATAGTCTCTCCCCAGGCCTCATTTCCAAATACTGTTCTTCCGGGGGCTAAGGCAGCAGTGTATGAGTGTTGTGTGCACATGTTCAGTCCATAGCACCTGCTACTAGTGATCCAAGTAATCTTAATTCACTGATCCTGTTCATAGTCCCTGCCTCACACCCCTCAGCCCTTTCCTTCCCTCCTGCTCTGCAGATTTGTAGCCCAAGGACAGTGACAATCGTTCTGTTCTTCAAGGGGACAATCTTCAGGAAAAATGAATTCTGCTGCATTTATGGCTGTTCATCTCCCACCTCAAACACATGGAGGTTTACATGGAGGAAGAGATGCTTTAAGTTAGAGGGATGGAGAATAGGAAGGACAGGGCAGACCTGCTTAGGTTACGGTTTCCAGGAAAATGGTTCTACCAAATGGCTTTTACTTTAAGCAGCCTTTTTTAAAATTTTGTTTTTATTTTTGATGATGATACATGGTTGATCAGAGTGGGAAGGATCGGGGATTAGGGAAAAGTAGATGAAATCATTGTTTCCAAATTTTCTGTTTTTTCTTCTTGGCTCTGGAGGACAGGCGAGAGATAAAGGGAGAAGTCACACCCAGTCTCCCAAATGACCCAGGGATGGAGAACTGCAACCTGATATCAACCTGGGGTCCTGATGTAGAACATGTTCCAAGGGTTCTGCCCAAGTGGTTTGGACAGTTCTGACATACTATTTCACAGACCTAAGGAAGAGGCAGCCCTCCCAGTGTCCTTTGGCTGACATAATCCACCTCAAGTCTCCATTCAGATTGTTGCTGTCATTGTTTGGCTCGGGTAGTTGCCTGATTTGTTCAGTTCTCCTTCCTCTGCTATGGTATCCAGTGAGTTGCCATATTCTCCAAAGCATCTACTGCCCCGCCTTTTTCACTCATAGGTGGGCCCAAGGACCCAGCCCAGGTGAACTGTGCCCCACTGGATCCCCTTTCCTTGGGGCTCATGAACCTGGCACCTCCCTTGAAGGTGGGCCCCAGGACCTGGGCCAGGTGACCCAAGCTCTGGCGGATCCCCTTACCCCAGGACTCACAAACCTGGCATCTACCTTACAGGTATGCCCCAGAACCCATGTCAGGTGACCAGAGCCCCAGTTGACCCCCTGTTCCTGGGGCTCATGAACCCAGTACCCATCACACAGGGAGGTCTCATGACCCGGGCCAGGTGACAGAAGCCCTGCTGGATCCCCTGGCCCCGGGACTCACGAACCCAGCACCCACCTTGTGAGCAGGCCCCAGGATCCAGGCCATGCGACCCAGGCCACATTTGGGCAGCTCTAATGGGTTCAGAAACAAATTCTGGAGGGAGTTGGGTGGGAGAATGGAGGAGGTCAAGGAGAAAAAGTTGGAGGAGCTTGCTGAGTTTGGAATGACAAAACTGCTGGAAGAGACTTCATGTGAACGTTGAAATGACAGGAGTTCCAAAGCCATGCTGTCTGCTTCCAAGTGACTGACTCAGCAAATGGCCTGACCTCTCTTTATGTTAGCAGTCCCTACTTAAAACGGGATTAGTAATAGTACCTACCCAAAAGGTTGGCTACAGATTTAAGTGAGTTAATAAATGCAAAATGCTTGACTGAATGCCAGTGGTGTTTGTCAGGGGCAGAGTGTGTGAGGAGTGTAATATGTGCCAAGAATATGTGCACTCTACCCTTGGGAAGAGGCATGCCATAACTCTGAATTTTCCAGGGGAGGCAAATCCTACAGAGGTGAACATTGCCCAGAGCAGCGGTCTGCACTTGAGGGTACACAGCCTCAGAGCATGTTAAAAAATTATGCAGTAAAATTTGAAAAGAAAAATGCGTTCAGAAATATCAGGCATTTGGTTTGATTGCTTTTTTCCAGAGAATTGTTTTATTTTTATTTGGAAGGCAGAGTTATGGAGAGGAAGAGAAAGAGAAAGAGACAGAGAGATCCATCCACTGGGCCACTCCCCGAATGGCTACAGTGGCCAGAGATGAGCCAGTGTGAAGCCAGGGGTCAGGAGCTTCTTCTGGATTTCCCATGCAGGTGCAGAGACCCATGGACTTGGCCTCTCTGCTGCTTTCTCAGGTCATAAGCAGGGAAATGGATCGGCAGCAGAGCAGCTGCGACTCTAACCAGTGCCTATATAGGATGTTGATATTGTAGGCAAAAGCTTAGCCCACTATACCTCTGTACTGGCCTCATCAATTGATTCTGTATTGCGAGGGGCAGTGGAGTCCATGAAGTGTAGATCTTTGGCTTCTGGTATTATTATCCCTTGGTGAAGGTTTCTTTTTCTTCTGTGCTTGGGATGGGATTGCTGTTCTTTTAAGTAGCAGGAGCCTGTAAATAGTGTTGGCCTGTGGACTCAGAATGGGAGCGTCATTTGTAGACTTGGTGACACACAATTAGCCTGAGTCCCTGAATGAACCTGCCGGCATGCGTGAACACATAACATGAACCAGTATATTTTTAAAAAAGATTTATTTCATTTTTATTGGAAAGGCAGATAAACAGAGAGGAGGACAGAGAGGAAGATTTTCCGTCCACTGATTCACTCCCCAAGCAGCTACAACAGCCAGAGCTGTGTTGATCCAAAGCCAGGAACCCGGAACCTCCTCCAGGTCTCCCATAAGCATGCAGGGTCCCAAGGCTTCAGGCTGTCCTCAACTGCTTTCCCAGGCCACAAGCAGGGAGCTGGATGGGAAGTGGAGCCCATATGGGATCCTGGTGCATTCAAGGCAAGGACTTTTAACCACTATGCTTTTACACCGGGCCCTGACTTCATCTTTTTTTTTTTAAAGATTTATTTTTATTATTTTTTTATTGGAAAGGTGGATATACAGAGAGGAGAGACAGAGAAGAAGATCTTCTGTCCGATGATTCACTCCCCAAGTGAGCAAAACGGCCAGTACTATGCCAATCCAAAGCCAGGAGCCTCTTCCGGGTCTCCCACGCAGGTGCAGGTTCCCAAAGCTTTGGGCCGTCCTCGACTGCTTTCCCGGGCCACAGGCAGGGAGCTGGAAGGGAAGTGGGGCTGCCAGGATAGAACCGGCGCCCATATGGGATCCCGGGCATGCAAAGCAAGGACCTTAACCACTGTGCCACCGCGCCGGGCCCGACTTCATCTTAATAGGGCGCAAATCCTAGCTGTCTCACTCTGCCTGCTTTTAATGCTGCGAATGGTTCTTGAACTCTTGCAGATGAGCAGGTTCCAAATTTAAGGTTTGATCTAGTTATGATGACTCCTTGGTGCTGGGGCCTGGTGGGAGGAACTTGGGTCATTGGGAAGGCAGTGGTTGTCTCAGGGTGTTGGCTATAAAAACCCAAGTCAGGCCCATGTGCTTCTGCTTCCGGGCTCTCCCTGTGGTCATTCCTGTGCACACGCCGCTGTTGCCACCTGCCCAGGTAGCCGAACCACGGACCCCACCGGTCTGGAACCATGAGCCAGACTGAGCTGTGTCAGGAGTAGCTTCTTTTCGGTGTTGGTTACAGTGGTGCTAAGCAGTTGTAAGTCTTACGAGCAAAAGACATCAACCCCACCCTTTATATTTTCGTTTGTAGTTATCTTTATTAGTGTGGATTCAGCTTGCTTCTTAATGTCTGTTCATTTTATCGTGAAGCCCTTGGGTTAGTATTTACTGTATGACATGTTGAACAACTCTCCATTTTTGCTTGTCTGAGATTGTCTCGATTTTTCCCTAAATTATTTCACTGTATATGGAAGCTTGACTTTGGTGTTTTTTTCTTTCCATCCTCACGTTGAATATGCCATTTGTGTGCTTTCTGTCTTCCATGCATTCCAACTGGAAATCAGCTGTTAACTTCCTTGAAATGTCTTTGTATGTAATGAGTGAATTCTCTTGCTGCTTTTAGGATTCTTTCTGTTTTCCACTTGACAGTTTGATTATGTTGCGTCTTGTTGTTAATTTCTAAGCTTGTCCGATTTGGTGTTCACTGAGATGTTCGCTATCATGGTTAATGGGAGTTTGGGATGCAATCTTTGTCTTTTAAGATTTGTTTATAGTTATTGGAAAAGCACTCCCCAACTGGTCAGAACAGCCAGAGCTACGCCAATCCAAAGCCAGGAACCAGGAGCTTCTTCCAGGTTTTGCTACTCAGGTGCAGAGTCCCAAGGCTTTGGGCCATCCTCAACGGTTTTCCCTCTTGTAGCAGGGAGCTGGAAGGAAGCGAGGTGCCAGTATAAGAACAAGCACCCATAGGGGACCCCAGAGCATGCAAGGCAAGGATGCAGCCACTAGGCCATAGCGCTGTGCCTGGGAACAATCAATTTTGAAGAAATCGTCACCCACCCCCTTATAAAAGTGCTGTTATTAATGAGTTATTGACATATTTTATGCTCCCCCACAGGTCTGTTAGGCATTCAGTTTTTTTTTCTTATTCCTTGGACTAGATAATGAGTTGATCCACAAGTTTGTTGCTTCTTTGCCTACTGAGCTCTGGTGCTGAGCCCTTCTGCTGAACTTCTCATTTCAATTGTTGGATTTTTCAGCTCTATTTACTTTTATTATTGCTGCATCTTTAGTAATATTTTCTCCATTTGCAAAGATTTTCTTTTCTCTTTGTCCTTTAGCTCTTAGAATATATTTAACACAGGGATTGTGTCAAAGACGATTTTTGTTTTTTGCCCCCGCGTTACAGGCTGTACTTTCTTGTTTGTGTTCATTCCTTAGAGTTTTGGCTGGAATTATCTTGCTTCAAACATTTTATTCCAGATTATTTGTCCTCTCCCAAATTGTTGTCCTTTCTGTTTTTTGTGATTTGACTTTGTAACATCTTCCCTCCCTTACATTTGTGGCCAGAGTCTATTTATAATTAACTTGGTGACAAGTGAGTGGACAGAAGTTTCCACAAATGACTAGAATAATAGAAACTCCCGTCGGGGTGGGTGGGTCTGTTTGTGTTGGAGCACATCTTTAGCTCCCACTACCCCCAGGTTCTCTGTAACTGCTCCAGCCACGACACCCTGCTTGTTCAGAGTCTGGAGGCCAGCCAGAGATAACAGCTTCACACTTCTGGACCCAGTACACTAGCCTAGCAGCTGAAGTCCTCACCTTGCGTGTGCCGGGATCCCTTATGGGCTCGGGTTCTAATCCCAGCAGCCTCGCTTCCCATCCAGCTCCCTGCTTGTGGCCTGGGAAAGCAGTTGAGGATGGCCCAAGGCCTTGGGACCGTGCACGCTTGTGGGAGACCCGGAAGAGTGTCTGGGCTCCTGGTTTGTTATCAGCACAGCTCTGGCTCTTGCAGCCACTTGGGAAATGAATCATTGGACAGAAGATCTTCCTCTCTGTCTCTCCTCCTCTCTGTATATCTGACTTTCCAGTAAAGGGAATCTCCCGTGTGGGCACAGTGACCAAGACCTTGGGCCGTCTGCTGCTTTCCCAAACTGTAAGCAGGGAGCTGTATTGGGAGTGGAGAAGCCCCCAGCGCCCATATAGAACGCTGGTGCCACAGGCTGAGGGGTAGTGTGCTATGCTGCTGCCTTGAGAAAGATGTTAACTTTCCTGCTGTGACAGTTCTTGGAAGGAGGCCACTGTGTTCGGGTCTGCTGCTTATGTGTGGACTGGAGGACAGGACTAGTCCCGGTGGAACTGCCCAGAGCTCAGCGTTCTTCTCAGGATGCAGGTTTTTGTTTATACGCCTCAGGTTGCTGGAAGTCATTCGTCTATTTGCAGAGTTCTTTAAGCAGTTACTCTTCTAATTGTTGCTGTTATTTCTCTTTTGGAGGAGCGTGCTCTGGACTGCCTCACTCTCTCCTCTGATATACTCACTGTTTTCTGAAAGCGAGTGTAACTGACTGGCATTCTTGCTTAACTACTATGATGTTTTGGTTTTCCCCTCCAATACGTTAAATATATTGCTCTACTGAATTTATTTCGAGAAAGTGTCTGCCAGCTGCATTTTTCTTATATGTAACACTTTTTTTTGCCTGGGTGCGAAGAGTTCCCTTTAGCTCCTTTTCCTTTTGCAGTTGGAGATTACCTAACTCCTGCGTGAAGTGATCCCATGTGTTGCTAATGTTCTTTCATTTTTTCCCCTCACACATTTTGTCTCGCCATGGCTTTTTTTTTTAATTTTAAATTTTGAATTTTATGCTACATTTCTATAGAGTCTGGGATCCACCCCTCCCCAATTCACACCCCCCGACTGATGGTTCCCCTGTTGTTACAATAGTATAGTCCTTCATTGGGGTCTCTCCATTTTGCGTAGTTTCTACATATGTCTTCAAGGTCACCAATCTTTTTCTTTACTATCCCATCTTTTGATTGCATCTTTGTGTGTGTATGCTGGAGATCTGTTTTTTTTTTTTTTTCTCTTTGCAAAGCAAATTTTCTAGAGAAAACGAGATGTATATACAGAGATAACTTCCATCCATTAGTTCATTCCCCAGTGGCTGGACACGGTCCCCCATGTGAGTGCAGGGGCACAAGGACTTGAGCCATCCTGTGTGGCTTCCATGGGCGGTAAGCAGTGAGCTGAATTGGAAGTGGAGCAGCTGGTGCTCAAGCTGACACCCCTAAGCGGTGCGGTTCATGTCACTCCAAAACAATTAGAATGGCAACATGAAAAATTACTAATCACTGGGCACCCTAATGGATACAGTGATAATGCAGAGGCTTGGGATCTTGCAGGAATTCCTGGGAAAGGACACGTAGACAATGCAGTGAGGATGTGCTATTGGACAGGTGGCACTGCCGGCCCTGCTGATCCAGGGATGCCACTAACCCTTCGTCTGTGCAGAGCACAGCAGCTGTGAGTCACAGTGAAGCAAGCTTCGAGGAAGGAGGAGGTTGGACTTAGCGACTGCGTGGTCCTTTCTTTGCCTGACTTTATGACTTCTGCTTTTGAGTGAAACCAGAGTGAGGCTCATTCTGTGTCTCACCTTCACCCCAGCCCATGACCCCAGTTCTAGTGATGCCAAGGAAAGTTCTCGGCCAGTGGTTCTCTTCTGTTTGGAAATGTGTGCCCATCAGAGCTGCAGGTAACTTAAAGGTGGACCCTCTGTGGATCTTTGCAGTTCTCGTTGGGCCCTGGTTGCTTACAGATTCTTGCTGCTTAGTTTGTTTCTTTGTCCCTGGAGTTTTAACCTCCATCTTTTCAACTCAGCAAGTTCGTGATCTTCACCTCAGTTAAATACCTTGAACTTTTTCTTTTTCCTTTCCTTTCCTTTCTTTTCTTTTTCCCTCCCTGCCTTTCTCCTTCCCTTCCTTCCTTTCTTTATTTTATTTTGATTTTGAAGGCAGATTCACACAGAGGAGGAGAGACAGAAAGATTCTTCCATTCACTGGTTTACTGCCCAAATGGCCACAACGGCCAGAGCTGAGTTGATCCCAAACCAGAACTTGGGAACTTCCTCAAGATGGGAACGCAGGTGCAAGGTCCAAGGCTTTGGGGAATCCTCCACTGCTTTCCCAGGCCATGAAGTGGGAGCTGGATGGGAACCAATTTTAGGGCTCACTTCAGATCTATTTCCTGTGTTCCGGACATCACCTTTTTCTGCCATGATGTTGCTGAGTCTTGGAATTTGTTGTTCATTCTGGCTCAATCCTTTGGCTGTTCCAGGCCTGAGTGTACATCTAGTTCCTGAAGCCCACATCACTGGAAGCTGCAGCCTCTTCTCTGGCTCTTTGAGAACAGGCTGTGCCTTCCCCGGTCCTTGACGGGGTCACATTGTTCTGCCGCATTAAGCAGGTCATCCTAATGAGTTATAGTCTCAGGTTATGGAGACTTCCTTCTGTTAATTGAAGATAAGTTTATGTTAATGTTTTTCATTGAACTTTAGGGAGAAAATGGAATGGAAATCTATTGCTCTTAACAGTTATACCAGGAAATGGCTTCAGTTACCAGAAAAGCTTCTTCAATCTTTTATGTTCTTACGTGTACCCTGATTCTCTCATGGGAACCACTTGTGGGGTGGCTGTAGTTTCTTCTTCTTATTATTATTATTATTAAAATAGAGTCCTTTTTCCAGCTAGTAAGTGCCTTTTTATTAGTAGTATAAGGATTTGAAAATGCTACTGCAATGACAGGTTGCAGAATTTTTCTTTGCGAAAGTACTTTGGAAAGATACTTGACTAGGTACAGTTGTAGGAGGCTGACTCCTTAAAAATACTCATGAAAGAAGAGAACCACAGCCTGGTTTTCCTCAACAATCAAAACAAAATATTGATGAGTATTATGAGTATTCTGTGGATGTGAAAAAAAAAAGTGATGATTTGTTTTGACCTCGCGTTGGTTTCTGGAAAGTAGAGACTCAGAAATTGACAGTGTAAGACAGAAAGAAGCAGCCCCAGGTCAGTGTCTGGTCAGTGTCTGGGTAACCGTGGAGTCTGGCCTGTAAGGCCTGAATGCACTGGGAGTAGTTGGATCCCAGAGTATCGGCAGGTAGGCAGTGCTCAGTGAGAATGGTCCAACTCAGGCAGTACTATGGCACTGGCTAAGGGATGAGGGTGTTGCTAAAAGTCAAATAAATCTCAATCCTACTAAGTTCTTACTTGATCAATAGAATCAGAAAGATTCTAGATCAAAGCCAGGGCTGGAGCAGGCCAATCCATTAACCAAGATCTTTCAGGCTTCCCAGGTGGGTGTCATGAGCCCAAACACTTGGTCCATCTTCAGCTGCCTATCCTAGGTAATTAGCAGGGAGCAGGATCAGAAGCAGAGCAGCCCAGACTAGGACCAACACCTGTCTGGAAGGCCAGCATCACATGCAGGTGACAGCTTTACTTGCCATGCCATAACACTTGCCTGTGTTCTGCAGTCTCTAAGATTGCTTATATGTGCATATATATTAGGGATATTGGTCATCAGCCTGAGATACACCTCATGTTTTACACATATTTTCCCTAGTTTGTCAGTTGTCTTTTTTTATTTTGATTCTGGGTTTTTCTCATGCAATTAAAAAAAATTCTTTTTTCTTGTTAAGCTTACTTTTTAAAGAAAATTAGTTAATTTTTATTTTCTTTGCCAGTACCAAGATTAAACAGGAATTCATCTGTAGTTTTTCTTTGATCTTAAATGGTTTCTTTTTTTTATTTTTAATCTATCTGAAATTTGTTCCAATATGTGGCATATCTAGTTTGTGTCTTTTTCCAATGACTACCCAGGTGTTCCAAGCATCATTTACTTAAAATGTCCATTTTTGGTTCCATAACTTGAGATCATACCTTTATCATCTCTATTTGGATTATTTGTGGGCATTCTGTGTGTCAGTCAATATCATACTTTAAAAAAAAAAAAAGATTTATTTAACTACACAGAGACAGAGAGAAAGATCTTTTAGCCAGTGGTTCACTGCTAAGTGGCTGCAGTAACTCAGCTGAGCCAGTCTGAAGCCCAGGAACCAGGAGCTTCTGCCAGATCTCTCATGCAGGGCAAGGTCCAAAGTCTTTAGCCCATCCTCTGCTGCTTTCCCAGGCTACAAGCATGGAGCTGCATGGGAAGTAAAGCAACTGGAAATAAACTGGTGCCCATGTGGGATCCTGGCATGTGCCAAGCCAGGATTTAACCACTGAGCCATTGCACCAGGACTCAATATCATACTGCTACTCACAGAGCATTGATCGTGGATTTTCGTGTCTGCAAGGCCTGGTGGTCTTTGCGTTCCTTTTTTTTGATGTTGTTTTCCTGAGTGTTACTTACCTGCTTATTTTTTCACTTAACTTCAGTGCCACCTTGTCTCTAGAAAGTTACTATTACTATGACTGCATTCAATTTATAAATTACCTTAGGCCTGGACTCTCTATAAGGTAGAGCCATTGTATGCAAGGATGAATTTGCCTTTCTGGTTTTCTTCACGCATATATTTATGTAGTCTCATTCAAGTTTTTTCTTTATAGAGATTTTTACATTTTGAAATATTAAATCTTTCATCCATATCTTCCATCTACTGTCCGCTTTCCAAATACCTGTGCCAACTTGGCTGGGCCAGGCTGAAGCCAGGACACATTTGAGTCTCCCATAGGAGTAGCAGGAACACAGGTCTTTGAGCCATCATCTGCTGCTTTCCAGGCACATTAGCAGGGAGCCAGATCAGAAGCGGAGCAGCTGGGACTCAGATGGGATGTCAGTATGGAACACAGGTGTCCCAAGGGACAGCTTAGCCTGCTGTGTCGGAAATCCTGCCCCTGTGTTTCCTTTCTTATGTGTTTTTTCTTTTCTTTATTTTTTAACTCAGTTTTCTTTCTTAAAAGCAGGAGTTTAACTCAATTTCATTCTTTTATTTATATTTGGTTATTATGGTGGATTGTCTCCTTGACTGATTTAATTATTTCATAGATTATACTGTCAATATCTTATACAATATCCTATATTTTGTATCCTCTTCTGTCCAATTTATGTCTTGATTTCTTAATTTCTATTCTGCTTTATCATGTCTTTATATGTTTGAATTTAACTTCATGTTATGTGGTCTCAGTAGTTTTCTACCTCATCTATTTTTCTGGGTAAGTTTTTGTGAAACTTTGGTTTTTAGTCTTTACCATAATTCTGTATGGATTTATATGTTTTATTTGTGTGATTTCAGGGTGTTTGAGGGTGCCTTTTCTGTCAATATAGCAGTGTCCACATAGTCCCACAGTCTTGGGTTTGTTCAGTGCTGGTGGCAGTGGGGGGTGAGTGCTTGGATTTTCTGACCCCCAATTGTCTGGCAGAACTCTGAGCGTTTTTGCCCTGCTATTCACCAGCCACTGATCGCTAAATGGATGTGCAGGACAGCTCTCCAGATAGCCTGGGACTAACCTAACTAGTTACTGCCCTTTCTCACCTGGAGTTCTTAAGAATATCTGTTGAATGTGCTGGAGAGTTGGGGAATGCTTCATTCTGAGATTGGAAACACCCACACCCTAACCCAGTGTCTGCCTACAGGTTGTCTCCCTTTGCTTTGGCCCAACATTGTGTATGGTCCCTGGGCAAAAAGCTCAGGACAGGCCACTTTCCATAGTGTCTCACCTGCTGGCCAAGTGGGGTACGTGTATTCGAGATTTCGTTGTCCCAGGCACCTTTTCTGAACCTCACAGGACCAACTCACAATGAATCTGAGGTTACTGCTCCTTGTCGCACACCTGCAGCTGCACCTGCTATAACTTCAGTGTGGATGTTCAGCCTTGCCAGGTCTCAGCCAAGCCAGTAACAGCACACGCTGTGTCTGCTTCATGCAGTGCTGTTTCCCCTAGCTGTTGGCCTCTTGCAGTGGCTCCTTCCAATTATATGGCTTCAAGCCCCCTCCTTGTCATCAGTGCTCAGATCTGCCCCCCCTCCAATGGGATGTATTTGCAGATAGAGCTTCATGGGAGATAAGTAAGATTACCTCAGATTTTGAGAGTAGGCCCCTCAAAGCAGAACTAATGTCCTTATAACAAAGAAACTCTTTCTGATGTCCCACAGAGAAAAGGTCACGTGACCATTCAGTAAGATTGATGTGTGTGTACCTGCCATAGAAAGAAGTCTCAAAATCAAACCCACCTTGGCCCGATATAATGGTTTAGCATGCTATTCCTCCACCTGTGGTACCTGCATCCCTTTTGGGCACCAGTTCAAGTCCCAGCTGTTCTACTTCCAACCCAGCTCCCTGCTTATGGCCTGAGAAAGCAGTGGAGGGTGACCCAAAGCCTTCGGCCCCTACACCTACATGGGAGACTGGAGGAAACTTCGGGCTCTTGGCCCCAGCTATTTTGGCTGTTTGTGTGGAGCAAACCACCAAATGGGAGATCTCTCTCCCTTTTTCTACATATGTGTATATGAAGTTCTGACTTTCAGATAAATACATCTTTTTTTAACTTCTTTTTATTATTATCATTTTATGGTACAGTTCCATAGGCCCTGGGATTTCCCTTATCTGCTCCCCAATTCCCTCCCCCCTCACTGAGTTCCCCTATGTTATCATTACTATAACATAGCTCTCCGTACACAGTCCTATGTCCATCATTGCGGGCATGGACAATGACAGATAAATCCAGCATCCTATTGTCAAGATATAGTAAACAGTTTCATTGGGAGTCCATCTTTGTCTGGAAGTAGAGAAGCACACTGCATTGTATCCTCACATCTGGATATGATAGTCTCCATAACACAATTACTGTACATCCCCTTAAAAGCCACAAAACAAAATAAACAGCAGGAGGGAAAAAAACAAATTAACAACACCATGAAGTTAAATAACATGCTACTGAATGACTAATGTGTCGCTAAAGAAATCAAGAGATCCAGCACAGTGGCCTAGTGGCTAAATCCTCACCTTTGAGCTGCTGGAATCCCATGTGGGCACTGGTTTGTGAACCAGCTTGTGGCCTGGGAAAGCAGTAGAGGACGGCCCAAAGCCTTGGGACCCTGCACCTGTGTGGGAGACCAGGAAGAAGCTCCTGGCTCCTGGCTTTGGATTGGCTCAGCGTTGGCCATTTGGCCATGTGGGAAGTGAACCAACAGATGGAAAATCTTTCTCTCTGTCTCTTCTTCTCTCTGTGAATCTACCTTTCCAAAAAAAAAAAAAGAAGAAGAAGAAGCCTGCTTTGCTGGCTCCTTGAGCTGTAAAGTCATCTGAGCAATGCAGTGTAAGGTTCTTTAGTATGACAGCCAGAGCCAACCTATACAAATTCTTAAATATGTGCACATTCGTATATTGCTTTGTCATAGTACTGCTTATAACAGTGAAAGATTGGATGAATATAGAACACCAGCCATCTGTTAAAAAGGATTACATGCTTATTAAATGATATAAGAAAGCATTCAGTGAAAAAAAGCTATTTATAAAACAGCTCACCAAATATATTCCATTTTTAAGGTTTTAAAAGAAACCTTCACTCTGAGCATTGAATATTGTTATAGTGTACTTTGTCAGTGGATATAACTGAAAGAAGACTACTTTGGTAGAATTTATAACTTTCTTCTGGGAGATAAATTGTAATTTTCTCTATATTATAAATGGAATAGATTTTGTGTTTCATATAAACAGTTGTAAGAGTGTAATGATACTTCCCATTGTGCCCTTTCTGTCTCCCTCATTCCCCCATCCTTCCATTCTTTCTGTATTTTTTTTATTTTTACAGCAGCATACTTTCAATTTTCTTTCTGATTTGTGAGTTAAACTTTCCACTAAATAAAAAAATTCAAGTAGCAAAAGCACTGTCCCTCAAGAGTATGTGCAAAGGCTGTAAACATTTGAAAAAGTTAGCTTCTCTCATGCACATGATGCTTTCGTAATCAGTATGTTCGTGTCTACAAATCAGTGAAAACATATCACTAGGCCTAATGGTCTCCTGTTGCATCCATTTTGTTATGAAAGACAGGATGGCGTTCTTTCTTATGATTGAGTAGCAAGACTCTTGAAGGCCAATTACGATCTCTTGTTTAAAGGGTCCCTGATCTTACACTTGGTTTTAGGGAAAGGGAGTTACTGCAAACATTCTGTTCTGTTATGGAATAAATTGATTAGACCACATCTATGCTTCTCCTCTATGATTCTTTAGATTTATTAAAAAAAAAAAAAAACCTAGAGTTCTACTTAGTTGTATGTTTGATTTGTTAGTACTTAATTCTTTAATGAATAGCTTCATATAATACTGCTTTGGCGATTCTACTGAATGTTTAACACTCTTGTTGTAACCTTCCCCTAAGGTATTCCCATCTGTCAGCAGCACTTAATTTGGAATAACCTGGAACTTGAAGATGATTATTGCTTGAATGATTACAAGTGAGTGTCCTTGAGTAGTATCTGTTTGATAGGTTCTTGGTATTGTGATCCTAAACCAGCATTTTCCTTCTGAATTCTCGATACGTGTCTCCTGACCAGTGCTGAGTCTTAGCATTCCTTAGAAACCCTGGACTCTGCGTGTGGTGGCCCCAGACCCCCACTACTGACCCTGGACCCTCGGATACTGTTGTTTCACTGCACATTTTTCATGCCGACCTGTTCATCCCTTGCCTTTTTATACTGTTCCTGTTATCTTCTTGCCTTCTTTGCTCCTTCAACTATTGACCGATTTCCGCTTGGACATGTTTCTTTTCTTTGCCTTTCACAGGAATTTGGGGGAAAAGAGAATTGCTTTCCAGCGAATCTTGCTTCTCACTAGATCCTTCTGTATTGGACACTGTTGAGTACCAGTCATTACACACTTTCTGACTTTTGGTCTTCCTTTTCACTATCCATCACATAATTGGTTACTCTTCTGAAAAACAAAAGGATAAGAAGCAGTGTGGAATGAGTAAGAAGAACCCTGATACCTTACAGACTTAACTTTCTGTTTTCTGTCTGTTAGATGGATATACTGTCGTCCTTTGGGTCTCGGGCAGTCACCTTTCTAGGACTCACAAGGAAAGGAGGAGGCTCAAGCCAGTGATCAGAGGTCCTTTCCAGGACTTTGATTCTGGGACTTCATATCATGTTTAAAGATTATAAGAACCTTTTCATTTTATCATTATTTATATGAATAACTATGCTAACATGTTGTATTTGTTCAGTGTTGTATCTTTTTCATACTTTCAAGATTAGATACTATTCCTGGTAAATCAGCACGTAATTGTGCATACGTGTAGCAGTAAATGCGTTTTGATGATATGGTTTATGTTTGTGTTAACTGTCCGCAGCATCTCAGAAGGTTGTACCTTGAAGCTGGTGTTGGCTATGCGTGGAGGACCTATAAATACTAGAAGAGGTAGGTCGTGTATACGGAAGCAACTCGGCAAAAACTCTGCTAAGTCAGGGAGTGGGTTTCCACTCTCAAGTTTCAGGCAGGTCCCGATTCTGCTCTCAGGTCTCAGAAGACCTGCAACATTACTCCTGAAGCCCTAAGTGCATAAAGGTTAAAACGCGAAAATAGAGCCCAGAAAATCCCATGAGGCCTGATTTAGTCCAGGAGGATTTGAAAAGAAACTGCGCAGTACAGGCAAAGGGAATGAAATGACACCATGTCAGGTCATCACTGTGTTAAGATTCACACTGCTTAGTCTTCCTTTCCTAGGGTAACACCTGTTACATCACAGATTATTACTTATTGACTTGGTTTCTGAAAATTTGGGTTTTAGGGATACTATGTCCCAGTGGAACCCTTCCTCAGAATATGGTTGGTCTGTCACATCCATTCATTTATTTCGCCAGTATATCCTGGGGATTTGCTAGGTGTTCGAGTGTGTTTTCTAAGTTGTTACACTGAGATAGCTTTACCTGCTTTTCTTGTGACAATTGTAATTATTTAATATGTTTTAGGAAGTTGAGTACAAATGCTAAAAGTTTTAAGTTATTTATGTAGGCATATATGTATGTATTTTGCTTTTTAAAATGAAAGGAAAGACATTGTTGCCCTCTGCCAGTCGAAGCTTTGGAATTAAAGCTTCACAGTCTGTTTTCCTGCAACTTTCTGTGTTTTGTTTATGAATTTACAAACCAACAGGTACAACTTGTAAAATTTTTTGTAAATTTCTTTAATCAAGCTTTTAAAATAGTTTTTATTTATTTGAAAGGCAAAGACAGGGAAAGACAGAGATCTCCCATCCTCAAATGTCTGCAACAAGAATGAGATTTCATGACTATTGTTGAAGAACTATACTATTGTTATAATGTCTGGGGAATTAGTGGAGGTTGGGGAGTTATGGAGAGGATGGAAGAGGAAATTCTTGAGTCTTCGGAACTGTATCATCAAAACTGAATTTTTAAAAAAAGTCTGCAGTGTAGGGCTCAGCATGGTAGCCTAGTGGCTAAAGCCCTCACCTTGCATGTGCTGGGATCCCACGTGGGCACTGGTTCTAATGTCGGTGGCTCCACTTTCCATCCAGCTCCCTGCTTGTAGCCTGGGAAAGCAGTAGGGGATGGCCCAAAGTCATCGGACCCTGCAGCCATGTGGGAGACCCAGAAGAAGCTCCTGGCTCCTGGCTTCAAACTGCATCAGCTTTGGCCATTGTGGCCACTTGGGGAGTGAATCATCAGATGGAAGATCATCCTCTCTGTCTCTCTTCCTTTCTGTATATCTGACTTTCCAATAAAAATAAGTCTTAAAAAAAATAAGTCTGCACTAGCCAGAGCTGGGCCTCACCAAAGCCACATGCCAGGAACTCAATCCAGGTTTCCCCACATGGTGGCTGAGACCAAATATTTGAACCATCCTGTAACCTCTGAGTATGTGTTTGTGGGCAGCTGGATCAGAAGTGGAGTTAGAACTCAAACCCAGACACTCCCATAGAAGGTCTGGGCATCCCCTAGTAGCTTTTTACTTACTGTACCAAATATCTATAGTCTGTGTATAGGGTGGTGGTTCAGATCCACCACATCATAATCTGCCTCTACATCAGATGCATAAAACTTGTTCCTTCATTTTTTCCATTTTTAGTTCCTATGGAAGATCCACTTTGGGAGAGGGCTGCGTACACGGATACCAATGGAGATGAGGTCTGGGAGAAGACCTGCAACAAACAAGTTACATTTTTGGTATACCAAGAAGGAGATCAATTGAATTTCTTTCGAGTAGTAGATAGGGGAGATGGTACTTTAACACCGTTATCTGAATCTTTAAGGTAAACAGGTTTTCATTTGCATGTCTCAATTAGAAAAGGGTTTTACACTGCATGATTGTTTACTTTGTATTGTCACAGCAGTCCTATCGTGTTAACAAGTATATTTAGGGTAACGTATTTCTCGGATCTGCTCCCTACCTCCCACATTGTAATTCTGAAACTTGTCTTCATATGACTGATACTGAAAGAGAACTTTCTAAAAACACATTTCTTTACAGAATAGGATTTTTTTTTCCATAAAAAGCTTTCCATTACCTTATCAAACTTGCTGACTACTAAATCACAGGACCTTGTAGTAACAGTACGTAACACACTCCTGGGCAACGAAGAGGAAATTTAACCTAAAATTGGTGTCTGTTTTTCAAAATGTAACTGCTGCTTGAAGGTGAATTAACATCTTCACTGTGTGGGTCTTGTTTTCCTACTCTGTGAAAGGGAGAGAACTTATAATACTGCTATTAAGCATATGTTTAGCTAGACAATGAAGAAAGTAGACACAGGTAAACTCTAAGTTCCCATTTGTGACTGTGCTTGGGCTCTGAGTTTTTGAATGTTTGCTGTACTTTATAGTCATTACTAGTTTGTCAGTATTGCTAAAAAATGATTCGATCCTATCTTCCTGAAACATGCAGTCTGTTGTATCATCTGAGATACACTGTTGGCTCTTGCTATGCAAAGATAGCTCTACAAAACAGAGGGAAGGGCCTCCTTTCACGTGAAAAGAGCAGAGTTCAGGACAACACCTGAGAAGTGACCTTGAAGTAGAAGTGGGAGTTTGGCAGACAGACAAAGGGGAAGATTATGACGGGTAAATAAAGCCGTTCCTGCCCCAACAGAGGCTAGTACTAAAACCATGCAGATGAAAAGCAACTTCCAGTTGGCCAAGTTTCCTTTGTCAGGAACCTGCACCATTACAGCTGGGTGATCTGCTCAAGCTGCCACAGGGTGGAGCTAGATGTCGGCCAGATTGTGTTCTAATCTGGATGCCTGACTGAAAGCGGACCTTCTTTCAAGTTCATTTTTGTTGGTAGATTTATTTCCTTTGTGTTAGATGACCAAGAACCCTGCTGGTTCTTTTACTAGCTTCTTGCTAGGAACTACCTCAGCATTCTTTTGATTCACTTAAAATAAATTGATAGGGAGACTAAATTACAAGGTCCCTTTACCTTTGCTAGGAGCAAGTCATAGATGCTGGTCACGCTAAGGAACAGATGGCAAGCAGTGACTGCCAGAGTCAGGAGTCAAAGAAGTTCCCTTAGGATTCGCTCTCTGTGGGATATATGTGGAAGAAATGTTGAACTCGTGTGGGTGTGGCTGCAAAGCACAGACTGTGGCAAATGGGTGTTGACTGTTGACCCCATCAGGTCATGGGCAGCACTGCAAAGGTATTGTAAATGTAGGGGGCAGAGGGGCCACTGCCATGGCTCAATGGACTAATCCTCTACCTTGAAGCACCAAAATCCCATATGGGTGCACTTTGTGTCCTGGCTGCTCCACTTCTGATCCAGCTCCTTGCTTATGGCCTGGGGAAGGCAGCAGAAGATTGTCCAAGTCTTTTGGGACCCTGTGCGCATGTGGGGAACCCAGAGGAAGATCCTAGTTGCTGGTTCCTAGCTTTAGATCAGCTCAGCTCTGGACATGGTGGCTATGTTGGGGTTGAACCAGTGGATGGGATCTCATCTCTTCTCTTTTCTCTCTTCTCTTTCTTCTTTCTTCTCTTTAAATCTGTCTTTCAAATAAAAATCAATACATTTTAAAATAAAAGAAGGAACATACATGGTAAGTGCAAAAGGAGTGGCAGGAAGGATGCAACCTTGGACCATGAAGAGGATGTATCCCTAACTGGTGCTGCAGAGACTGGCGCTCTTGTTTCTGTTTCCTTTCCGGAGGAGGAAATCTTAGCTCCTCAGCTTAGCTCTGAGTCCCTGTCCAGCTTGCTCTCCCTCATCAAAATGCCAGATATTTTCATTATGCCATTTTGTACAACCTTTTCCCTTGCTTTAAATGTCATCTCCTCTCTTATCCCACTTTTCCTCCAGCCAACTTTTGTCTGCATATAGGCTGGCTTCACTGTCATCACAGACTTCAGCTAAAAATTGTACTATTGCTCCTCTCAAGAGAATGTATTTCTCTTTACTTAGCACAGCTGGACTGGGATGGATGATAAGGAGGAACAGAAAAATTTCTGGCCATGTTGTGAAGGACTGTTATTTGTCTACACTAAAAGGAACTTTCTTATACTAGAATGGGGGCAACAGATTTTTTCTCCTGTAAAGATCTAGAATAACATTTCACGATTTGGGACATGAGAGGCAAAATCAAGAATGGTATGGTGTAGAAGGGTGTGGAATGATAATGTAAGTTGTTACTAAGAAAATTTACATAATGTTACTTTTTTTTTTTTTACTGATGAAGTTCAAAGAATAATGAAATAATCAAGTTTTGGGAGGGCAGTGTCCAAATCTGCAAGCACCACTTGGGAGCAGGACGTGTCACACTCCCTTTCCGCTTCTAGTTCATGTTGTGACCAAAGAAAGGGCAAATCCTACAGCTGCCTCCTCCTCAGCCCCGCCACACACCCACACAGCCACACCCCCACACCCCCCTACACCCACACACCCATACACCCACACCCCCATACACCCCCACACTTCCGCACCCCCATACACCCACACCCCCACACTTCCGCACCCCCATACACCCACACCCCCACACCCCCACACCCCCACACAGCCACACCCCCACACACTCCCACACACCCACATACACCCACACCCCCACACACCCACACTCCCACACCTCCACACACCCACACACCCACACCCCCACACCCCCACACTCCCACACACCCCACACATCCACACCCCCACACCCCCACACCCCCACACCCGCACACACCCACACACCCACACACCCACACACTCAGAGAACAAGGAGAGAAGGGTGAGGGCCGAAGGGAAGAGGCAGAATGTAACACTTTGATTTGGGTGATACAGGTCTACCTAGGAGAAGAATGACTTTTGTGTGTGTGGGGGAATCATATTTAGTTGAGGTTAAGTGTTGAAAGTCAAATTTGCAAAATCTACTGCAAGTGTTCATCTCATTGTCGATCTGTATTGTGATTTGATGTGTTTTATCTATGAAAATATTTTTTCAGAGGTAGATATAACCAAATATTCACAGTAGTCCATAAGCATATGATTTTAATGGAGTGTGTTTCTTCATTGGGAAGGCATTTCTGGAAATCTGGTAGATCTCTTCCTACCCCTGCCTTTAATGTGTCATTGTGTTGCAGATGAATCATGTCTAAATCAAGATAGGCAGAAGTTCTTTGCTTGCACATTTAAATAATACTGAATTGCAAAAATTTCTGTTGAAGTTTCTTACAATTTGTGTTTGTAAAATATATCTGTTTCAAATTTGTGTGGGAATGGAGATCTTGAGTCACTTTGGCTTTTGAAAGCACAGGAAGTTTTGACAACTTACCCACTAATTGTATTCAACAACACAGTTGCCGTCGGAATGACATGAATGTGCTAAATAGTTCATGTATGAACGTTGTTGTGTCTTGTGATTTTACACTGTTTGTTAAGAAGTGTTTTCAAGTTCAAAACAAAAACTAATTTTCCAAGACACTCAGTTTTGATATTAGTGGTCAAGTGTAGTATTTTTCATTCAAAAAGTTCCTGAGCTAAAATTTCATAATAAAGCATGAATACTAGGTTAAAAAATGTTCATAATAAACACTAAGGTGATGATGGGGCAGACCTTGCGATGCAGTGGGTTAGGCCCTGCTTGGGACAGCCACATCCCAAGTCACAGTGCCAGTTGGAGTCCCAGCCACCCTGCTTCTGACCCAGTCTCTTGCTGACGCATCATGGGAAGCAGCAGATGATGGTGTAAGTTCTTGGCCTTTTGAAACCCACGTGGGAGTCCCAGATGGAGCTGCAGGCTCCTGGATTCAACCTGCCCAGCCTTGGCTGGTGGGGGCACTTGGGGACTAAACCAGCAGATAGAAAACCAATCTCCCTCTTATTCTTTTTTTCCTTCCTCCCTTCTCCCCTCCTTCCCCCCATCCCTATATATTCCTCTGCCTTCCAAATAAATACAAAATTTTAAAAAGTTTTTGAAGCTGATTGGTAAATCCACAAGACATTGAGTTTACTGCTGATACTATTAGTTCAATGATGCATAATAAATTCAAGTGTTTCTGAAGAATATCCACGGATGAGTAAGCACAGTGATTTATTTGAGAGGCAACGTTACAAAGAGAAAGAAACAGATTTTCTTTGCTCTGGTTCCCTTCCGAAATGGCTGCACCAGTTGGAGCCAGACCAATGTAGAAGCAGGAGCCAGGAACTTCTTCTAAAGCTACAAGATCCCAAGGACTTGGGTTACCTTCCACTGCTGTTTTAGGCACATTAGCAGGGAGCTGGATCAGGACTCAAATCAGTACCACAGGTGGTGACTTTACCCAGTAGGCCAAAAAACCAACACCAATGTTCACAGCTTTTAAATTTTTTCATCTGGGCCCTGACATGATGGCCTAGCAGCTAAATCCTCACCTTGCATGCACCAGGATCCCATATGCATGCCAGTTCTAATCCTGGCAGCTCTGCTTCCCATCCAGCTCCCTGCCTGTGGCCTGGGGAAGCAGTAGGGGATGGCCCAAAGCCTTGGGACCCTGCACCTGCGTGGGAGACCTGGAAGAGCTCCTGATTTCTGATTGGCACAGCACCGGTCATTGAGGCATTTGGGGAATGAAATCATTGGACGGAAGATCTTTCTGTCTCTCCTCTCTGTAAATCTGCCTTTCAATAAAAATAAAATCTTTTAAAATACTTTTGTCTGAATTCTGTCCCACACATACTACCTATTGACTCTGGCAAATTTTACTTTTAAGTTGTTTTAATAACTTCTTTGAAAATGTTCTTTTTCTTTTAGAAATATTTATTTACCTGAAAGAGTTAAAGCAGGGTGAGGGGTGTGTGTGTGTGTGTGTGTGTGTGTGTGTGTGTGTGTAATGGATACAGAGGGGGATCTTTCCTCTGCTGGATCATTTCCCAGACAGCAGCAGAGGCCTGAGCTAGGCTGGTCCAAAGCAAGGAGCCAGGAGCTTCCTCTGGGTCTCTACCAGAGGCATAGGGACCCAAGGCCTTGAGCCATCCTTTGCAACTTTCTGAGACTACTAGCAGGGAGCCAAAATAAAAGCAAAAGAGCCAGGATTCAAACCGGTCCCATCATGGCATGCCAATGCCTCAGGTGGAGGAGTAACTTGCTATGCAACCATGCCAGTCTCCCAAACTATTAATTGTAATAATTTTATGCAGACTGTTTGGGTGGGGAGGCTAACTCTTTAATCACTTCAAACTTGGTATTGACACTTAGAGTACTTATCACAGGCTAAGGAAGGGCGAGCATGTAGGCTAATGGTTATGCTGGTTAGGATGCCCCTGGCCCGGGCAGAGCACCTTTGTTTGGTACCTGACTTTGGCTCCAGAGTCCAACTTCCTGCTAATGCAGAACTGGAGTGCTGTCCTTCAGCTTAGAGCCAAGTCCCTGGCATTCTGCAACACAAATGAAAAACAACATTTCCAATGTTTGCAGTGATCGGCCCACGCCTATTCCCATCAGCTACTCCCATGGCCCACTTCTGTTTGGAAAAGTGGTTTTAAACAACTGTATTATTTTCTCTGTACACAATCTCTCAGTCGCTGTGATCGAACAGTTTAATTCACTATTAATAGAAGCTTTCTTTCACTAGTAAATAAACAACTTGGGAACTTCTTTGGTTAGAGCTTCATGTTATTTTGATGAAGGACTTTTGCTGTGATGAGATAACCCATTGTAAAGTCCCTACTTGTTCTGACTGTTGATTTCTAGCAAGCTAGGGATATTGTGGTGGTTTCTTTCTGTGTGTCTGCCTCTTACACAGACTGTCTCTCAAAAAAAAGAGATGAATTTAAGCAGTTGTGTGTGCACAATCCCTGTATGCATAGACTTACTTGCTTAGCGCCAAAATTAACTTACCTTTTAATTTTCCATGAACTTTTGGAAATCCCCATTACTCAGCTAGCACTCAATAAAACATTTAGACATTTAGGAAAATATTGTGATATTTTAAATTAAAATATTTTGGGATTACATTTTCTTCAAAAAAAATTTAAAAACCTGTGATTGGCTTCTAATTGACCTTATGAGTCTTGAGGGAAGGTAGTCATGTGGTCCTTGGGGAAAACGTTCATGATCAGTACTGTTTACATATGCACCCATACTCCACGGGAGAAAAGGTCTTTTAATGACAGTAAGGTTGAGTCCGAAACTGACTTCAACCAAAAAGGTGAAGTTAAAGTGCCATAGAATAAGGAAAATCTGAAGTTAAAATAGTACCAGTTATTCCTTCTACCTTCACCAGGTGAACTGACAGAAGTCTTCACACAGCCCTCTTTTTCAGGTTTAGCTAGCCTCGAGACAAACTCCATCTTCCACTCTTGAGCTCTGTCACTCCCAAGGTGCCCACACATGATGCACCTTGTGGAGATGCAGATGCAGATGTGGAGGTCTGTAGTTTGGTGCCTGGAAAGCAGCAGGAAGTTGTTGGCAGCATCAGCTTAGCTCCACCATGTACTAGCTTCTTGTTCCCAGGCAAATTACTTCATCTCTCCACTGGGGCTCTTGCGCCCTCCATCCCCTCCACACCATCCCTCTCCTTCGCGTCCTTTCCTCCTCCTCCCCACGCACTTAAAGCCCAGTGTATGGAAACAGTTGATTGCACAATAATCCATTTAGTCTGGCTAGATCTCGGGTCATAGGCCCTTCACCACAAGGTGGTGTGATTCTCAGTCTTGGCAGGCCTCTGAACTGGGCCCTGGGCTTTGAGATTCTTTCCCTTTGCACCTCTGGTCAAAACCCTGTGTACCTTCTGCAGGGATTTCATGCTGTGGCTAGTTGGGCTGACTCTGATTTCACCAGTTCCACCTCTGGTTCTCCCTGGTGTCTGTAAGAGCTGTGGGCTGCATCCCAGCCTTCTACCCATGTGCTTGGAAGAACGGCAGGGGTTAGTTCCGAGGTGGAGAGCAAAGCCCTACAGCAGCTGCCACAATAGTTCCCTCGGGAAGAGTCCCAGGTTAATCACACGTGGAAAGTGCCTGGCAGTCACATGTACTGAATGGCAAGCTTCATTACTAGTTAGTGCTGCACTGGTGTGTCACTCACCCCACTGTAGTGTGCGCCTACGAAGGACGCCAGGGTGGCCCTGGGCACTGAGTTGATGGTGGAGGCCATATCCTCCGTCATGTCTTCGGATGCTTGTCCGTGACATGCCCTTTACCATATACAGCTTAGGAAGGGGCATAGTCACACTCTGCTTGGCCCTTGTGTGGTGGTTGCGTGAGCTCCTGAAGTGTGAAATTTGCCCTATTTGAAGCTATCCTAAATTGTTTGCGTTTCTTAGGAAATTCTGTAAAAATGTTACCCTTATACTTTTGTAGCATCAATACATACTTCAGTTTCTATGTGAGTACATAACGCTAGATAACTAATATGCATTTTAGTCTTTAATGATTTGTAATTCTCCAGATATGCTGAGCTTTGTTTTTTACCAACCGTTACAATTTTGATTTTCACATTCATGAAAAGATAGGGAAATTTCATTAATATTTATATTCAGCTGAAATCAAAAGACTCTAAGGACTGGGAAGAGGAACAGGCTGAGACGAACTTCCTGCTTGCTTGCCGGGGTAGAGAGAGGGAGACATCACGTATGTGTGACTGAGGATAACGTGATGGGTCTTTATGTGCTGTGAGCACAGGGAAGGCTCCAGAGCTGTTTGGTAGTTGCTTAACAATCAAAATGTTTGGCATGTATAAAAGTTTATGCCATGACTTGACCAGGTACTTTTGCTTCCATGTCCAAATACGCTTAATATTTTTGAGTTCTCTTTATTCTTTTTCTTTTGTTAAAGATTCATTTATTTTTATTACAAAGTCAGATATACAGAGAGGAGGAGAGACAGAGAGGAAGATCTTCCGTCCGATGATTCACTCCCCAAGTGTGCAATGGCCGCTGCTGCGCCAATCCGAAGCCAGGAGCCCAGATCCTCTTGCAGGTCTCCCACGCGGGTGCAGGGTCCCAAGGCTTTGGGCCATCCTCGACTGCTTTTCCAGGCCACAGGCAGGGAGCTGGATGGGAAGTGGGGCTGCCAGGATTAGAACCGGCGACCACTTGGGGTCCCAGCACTTTCAAGGCAAGGACTTTAGCCACTAGGCCACAGCCCCAGGCCGTTATCCTTATTCTTTAAATTTATTTTGGTTGTTTAAGAACAGGAAATATCCTGGTGACATCTGTACATGAGGTTTATTATTATTATTATTATTTAAAGCGATAGTATCCCCTCAGGGTGAATAAAAGTTTGCATTTCTCTCCTATGCCAATTTCTTCATTTTGGTTCCCGGAAACCTGGCTTGCCCATGGTCTGGGTTGCATCAATCAGAACATTCTTGTGGAAATTTTCTCTCGCTTTGGAAATGTACAGCAGGTGTTGGAAGATCTTTACATTAATTTCAGAGAAATTTAACTGTACTAGATATACGGTAATGCTGGATCAAGATACAGAATTTATTCCCATTTGTCTTCTAAGAAATACACATGTAAGATTGACAACAAAATGGGCATAGTGTTTTAGCATTAGCTCCATCGAAGCTGGGGGGAGTATTTTTAGTTCCTGAGCAGGTGCCAAGCAAAGTTCAAGTAGTTACCATTTCTTTTGCAGCAGTGGTTCTGCATATAATGTGTATACAGATGAGGATGAAGAAACTGAGCCTTCTCCTTCTGGACAACAGATCATTGAAAATTCCATAACCATGAACAAGATGAAGCTGCTGAAGGCCAAGATGGAGAACATGAATCTGAGCAAAAAGGTGAAGCACACAGCACCGGGTGGGCTGGGTGCAGCATTGAGCGCAGGGGTCATGGGGCTGGATGAGGTTCTGGTCTCAGTGACTTACTGAGATTTGAAAAGCGATACCTTTTTTTTCTTATTCCAACAGCACATGTGAAGCTGTTGTTCTGTAAATTAAAATAATGGTTTTTGAAAATGCGTAGTTTTTGAAAATGCATAATAAAAGATGACTTCATCTTGCTGTAATTATTTTTGTGAAATACTATGTTAACATTTAGCTGAGGTGGGTTTATCACCTACTGTGTCCACTCTAACTCAGTATAGTTTTCAAAGTCATTTCCAAGTGGCTGAGACAATATACCTTCTTCCTACGGTGACAGTTGATGGTGCTGGGTAGGTCCTCCCCTGCCCTTTTGTTGTCACACCTGCCGCTTAGTAATGATATCACATTGCCTTATCATTTGCATTTCTCCGAAGATCATTGAAATTGAGTTCCTTTCAGATGCTTAGTGGACATTTGCATATCCTTATTTTTAAAAGTAATTAATCATGTCTTTTGCTTACGTTTCTATTAGATTATATGTTTTTATTGATTTTTTAAAGTTATTCATATATTCTGAAAATGCTTTTGTTAGACATTTTTATAAATACACATGTTCAGTTGTTTTTTTTTTAACCTTTAATGGCTCCTCCCATTTTCACACAAAGTTCACAAATCATAGTGTACTTACTTGATCAATTCATATCTAAGGATACTTACTTACTTTTTCATTCGTATCTAAGGATACTTCAAAAATGTGTGGGAAGTGGGAATTAAATGTTTGTCTTGGTACAGATTTTTTTTTGAAAATTCATGTTTTATAATGATCAGAAAATTCACACAAAAACTGTATATGGGTTTGAAAATATTTGTACCAAAAGAAACCTATTTCATCTTTTTCAGGCTTTTGGAAGTACCCAGGTACACTTAAATAGGCATAAATAAAACAGGACCTTTCGCTTTAGAAAGTTCCCTCGCGGCCAGTGCCTGCCTTTTCCCACTCCCACAGATAACTACTCTTCCAGCATCTGTTACCACAAATAAGTCTTTCCTGCTCTTGAACTTCATGTAAGTGGGATCATAGAGACTATATTAGTTTCGCTCAGTTTAGTATTTTTTGGTTCATGAATGTTGTTACATGTGTCAGTTAAATCTGTCTTTGCTTCTATATTCCGCTCCACTCTGATTTACTTCACTCTGCTCCTGTTTTCTTTTGATGAAAATTTAGGTTGACTCTAGCTTTTGGTCTTTGAACATTAATGAACCTCCTTTGAACAGTCATACCCTTTTTTTTTTTTTTTTGCTGGGCATACATAGTGTTTTGCTTTGAAGTATTTCCTAAGTAATGGGGCTTAGAGTCTCAGAAAAGATGTATGTTTAACTTTGGTGGTTATACTAAGCAATTTTGCAGGTTTGAACCATTAGTGATATGAGATTTCCAATTAGTTCCATATCCTTGACAATATGACATTGTCAGCTGCTTCCATTTTACTCATTCTAGTGGATGTGTCATGGTTTTCATTATATTTGTCTCATGAGGAATATTGTTGGATTTTTATTGTAAAGTTATTTTTTAGACTTCCCTTATTTTTACTTAATAAAATGTACAATGATTGGACCCATTCATGCATCTCTACAAGCAACAGGGGCTTCTCCATCCTTGATACTTCTTTTTTTTTTAAAGTTTACATTGATAATAGCTGCACATACAGTGGAGCACTATTCATAGTGGCCATGACAGAGAATCAACCAAGCGCCCATCATCAGATGAACAGAGAAAGGAAGTATACATACATGCAAACGAATATTATTCAGCCATTAAATCTTACCAAGAGCAGCCAAATGATTGGAACTGGAGGATAACATGTTAAGCAAAAGGAACAAGACACAGAAAAATAAATATCTCATGCTGTTTCTCATGTGTGGAAACTAAGACTCAACCTGAACACAGAGCAGCGCTTGTTAGTGGCTGAGAGGAGGAGTGCAGGACAGAGAAATTTTGGATCCAGGAGATAAGTCAGAGGTCAATGGAAAGGATAAGTCCCCAGCATGGGACAGCACAGTGTGTGACTCTAGCCCACGAGTCCTCATGCTGCAGTCATAAAGCAATGTCCAAGAAGGGAGACGTTGTCACCCTGATCTTATCAACACGTGTGTTATATGTGCACGGAATTGTTGAGTTGTTCACTACTGCTGTGATTATTGCCCATTGAAACGTTGTGTCTTAGGAGGTGCTAAGTAAGGTCTTTTTCTCGCTTTCTAATCAGGGTTTCTGACTAATGCTTGGTTATTTATAAGCCATTTTATAAACTGAATGCAAATTCTTTGTCAGGTTATGGTTTCTAACACTCTATTGCTTGCTTTTTCACTTTCTCATTCTTTTGATGAGTAAATGGTATGAATGCATTCTCATCAGTTTTAATTTTGAGATTAGCACTTTTTTTGTAATGTTTTGTGAGACATTTCCCCTAGCTCAGGCCATAAAGATATGTTCTCACGTTTTTTACCAGCTTTATTACTCGTAGTATCTATTCCTTGTTTAGATCAACCAACCATCTGTCCTTTTTTGTGTTTACTGTATAGTAAGGATTAGATCTTTTTATCCAGATAGAGAACAATTGACCTAGATATGTAAGGGAAAAAATCCTTTCCCTACAACCAAGTTAAGAGAACATGGGACAGAAACCACAAAAAGGAAAGACAAATGTTTTCAACGATCTCAAGACCCTCACCCTCAGAAATTGAGACTAGGAGGCCACCACTTTGAACTGACTCGACTCAGCTGACATTTAAAGAATAGTCTCCCGACAAAGCAGAAGGCACAGATCTCTGTAAGAGCATGCGTGCAGAACATGCAACATTTGCCTTTTTGTGACTAGCTAATTTCTTTTAGGATAGTGAACGTCTCTGAGGTTCATCAACATAATAACAAATGTCAGACTTTTCCCTTTTAAGGATGAGCAATCATATCATATTTTATTTCAATGGTTAACTCTTACTGGACACTTGGTTAAATAACGGTGCCATGAACATGATGGGTACAGATATGTCTCAGACACCCTGTTTTCAATTCTTCGGGATATATACCAGAAGAAAATAACTCTATTGTTTTCAAAACCAGCACGTTGTTTTTCACTGTGGCTCTACCATTTGGATCTTTTGGCTCCAACTTACTCAACTAAATGAAAATCAATAAACATTTTATTTTCTGATGTTAATATGTACATCATTTCAACTTTTCAAGAAAACTTAACATTTGCAAATCACTCTTCTATCCTTATTCCCACTTGCTTAAATGAAATGTATCCAATAGTTACTGTCATTTTACTGTTTTCCGGTGTTCCCTCGGTGTTCATTCTTAAATATTCAATAGATAACCTCTTTGGGGATGGTAGAATTTGGTTTTTATTCCTGAAATGATTTTATTTTCTGCAGATTATTTCTCGAATTTCTCAAGTCCCATTTCATAGCATCCTTAATTTTTGTCTATTTTCGGATTTTAGATAAGGATTTTTTTTTAATCTGTAAAATCTGTGCAAAAAAAGAAATTGCTTATTTCAAGAGCACCCTCTTGTCTCGCTGTAGTGAAGTCGTTTTACAATCAAGGCACTCTTGTCGGAGACATGGACTCCAAGTGTGCTTTCGGACTTTCATTCCTTGGCATCTGTAGGATTTTTGCTTTGTCATTTCTGTTTTCATTTTGTTCACAATTCCTCAGGAGCATCAAAGTGTGCCCTTTGCTTTCAGTTGACCCCCCCCCCCAAAAAAGGCTGCTTTCTTGAAGCTACCTCTTTGCACCTTGAACAGTTCCAAGTCATTTCCTTTTGATTGTCCAGTTTGATATCTATCCTGGATCTTAGACTTGTTTTCAGTATTCACGTGGCAAATCAGGCTTGCTTGCTTCTTTCCTTCCTTTCTGTGTTGTTGTTTTTTTAATCTTTTTTTCCCATCAACCCTAAGTTATCACACACTCTCTTTTGCCCCTTTTCTTTTTCTTGGTGAGGCTCCACATTCTTGCTTGTCTCACTGTAGCCATGGGCTTTGCGGATGAGCTCTCTGGAATTGAGTGTTTTTCTACTCAGAGAAAATTTCATATTTTTATTATACATCTAGTTTATTGAAGGCATCAATTTTATTTGTTTATATTGTTCTGTGCATGTTGTTTCAGTGAATAGAGAATTTCAGATTCAAGCAACTGCTGTTAATCTTCTAGAGTCTAAAACTCGTAACTTTGATTTTTTTGGAGATTGCTTTTGGTAGACACAGAATTGCAAATTGGTAAGCCATAATCCTAGAGTAAAGGCAGCTGGAGGATTCGGTTCATCTTTCCAAGGTTCTTATTTCTTAGCTCTTCTAGTGCTCTTTGCCTCAACTTATATCTGCTGAATTATCGCGCTTTTCTTCCATTTTGCTGTGTTTTTTTTCTTTGAAGTAGAGGTGTTGGCCATCAGATGTTCCTTCCCACTCTGATCCTTGCTGGTGACTGCGGTGTTGGCTTTTAAGAATTAAAGACTTTTTATTTGTAGTCCGCAGTGAAGCCAGGTGCGGTCTTCCTACGGGCCTCTTCCAGGGGAATCTCACTGGAATAGTGGAGTCTTTTGTCTGTGAGTTGTGACCATACGTGTGAAATGTTGCTTACTAGAGAAGTTCATTGGACTCTGTGTTGAGGGTTTTATTAGGCCTGTTCATATCATACCCTATTGCCAGCAGGTGCATTTCAGATTTCCAGAATGAAAGCAGAATCCAAAATAAGCTATTGTTTGTACATAGCAAACCACCCTTCCCAGTTAGGCTTATGGTAACCCTCCCAAGATGCAACATACCACACGCCAACCAAACACCCATGAGCCAGACAAGGCTTTTTAGATATAGCACAGGCCTGCTAGCTTTTTCTGCACACAAAATAATAGTCAACACTTGTTCATCTAACTAGGGTCAACTGTGGACATCTGAAATAGGTCAGCATTGTCAGATCTGATAGCATTCACCTGTTTCCATCTCAGAACTCTAATCAGTGATATGGAAAAATAATAAAGCAAAATTAACAGTCTCAGAAAGTATACTTAAGGAAGATAGCAATATTCATAATCATGTCTTGGGATTTAAATCTTTCTAAATACTATAAATTGAGGTCATCAAAAGGCCAATCTGTGACAGTAAGTGACGTTTTCTTCCAGCATTGGTTTTTGTAAATCAGCAGAGAAAAGGACTGTGTGATGGAATTATATGTTGGTTCTTATCTTTTAGCCTAAGAAGGTTGCAAAGATAAAGCCTCGCCCACCAATAGCCCCGCGACCTTCTAGTGGTCCCACCACAGCTGCTCGCCACAGGTTGTTAAGGGTCCTGCCCCACATTGGGCAGTCCTGTTTGCCTTCTGGGAATACCCATGCACCTGATGTATCGGGCCAGGGGATCGCGAGTCTGGGACCTCAGCCCCCTGCCGAGAGCGCCCTGCCATCCATCACTCGCGACTTTCTTAAGGAGGAAGACAAGTGGGAGAGTACCAGCCCCCCAGCTCATGCCAGCGGTCACGTCAAACTACCGCCTCAGCTCCCTCATTTTGAGTTTGAGAAGGACGAAGAGCTTGCCGAGTCTGTTCTCCATCTCGGATCAGCCCTGCCTAGGCGAATCAAACACTTGCCATCTAACAGCGAAGATGACCCCGTCTTGTTTCCCACTTCGAAAGAGTGGGTGACTGAAGACTCGCTGCTGCCCGAGGTGGAGGCATTGGACTCGTTGGCGGAGGGAAGTGCTGAGGGGCCGAGCAGAGGCCTGGAGGGCGCAGAAAAGGGCAGTTCAGAGTTTCTCATCACTAACGCTGGGAAAGGGCTGAAAGCCACGGAGCAGTGTCTAAAACAGGCCACTCGAGTGCTGAGCGGTGAATCCGCAGACACTGGAGTTCTCAACCGCGAACTAAGCCCTCCCAAGAGCAGACTCTTGTCACCCCTTCGCTGCCCCACGTCGGTGTCACTGCATGACACCCTGGGGAAACCACAGAGACTGGTTAAGTGTTTTGAGCCAGGCAACCTGCAGTCCCCTGCTTCGCAAAGCGTGCTGCGGTCGTTGGAGCTCCGAAACACCACAGACCCTTCTTTCTCTAGAACTACTCGCTTCCGAGCTGTGAAAGTCGATTCCCCAGGGAAAAGACCCGACATCATTTCTAAGGTTGAGGCTCGGGGCATCACAGAAATGGCCAACAAAGCTTCCAGAGAACCTGTCGGAAGCGTCAATAACATTGGTTTTCTCGCTTCCCTCGCCCGGAGCGCAAGTAGGGACAGTTTGCAGAGCACATGTGGGGCAGGCAGGCATCGGGCGCCGGCAGTTGGGCTGCCCGCAGCCCTGCCGCATTTTCAGGAAGAAAGCCTCCGGAGAAGCTCGCCTCAGTTAGAGCCGACCGAGTATTTTCTAGTAAGTATTCACCTTTCAACATTGTCCAATAGCTAGCCTCGTGGTAGTGATTCACCATTGTCCACTTTCTGCTTACTTAAAATAAAACGGGCCCATGAGACCTTTCTCGTATGTTGATCAGAAAATAATAACCTACGGTAATGCTTTCTGATGACGGAATTTTAATTTGGATTTATTTGAAAGGGAAGGAGAGAAAAGCTGACATGTTCTCTCTGCTGCTTCACTCGTCAGATGCCCAGTACAGTTGGGGCTGAGCCAAAGGCCAAAGCCTAAACCTGGGAACTCGTTCAAGGTCTCCCCTGTGGCAGGGCGCCAAGTACTTGAACCACGGTCTGTTGCCTCCCAGGGTGTGCCTTAGCAGGACTCTAAAATCAGCAGTGGAACCTAGACTCAAACCCAGCTGTGCTGACACATAGGGCCAGCACATCCACTGGAGTCTTACATTAGGCCGCATGCCTGCCCCAGTGACTGAATTCTAAAGAATTGGTTTGTCCTAAATTGAGAATTGTGATGGAAAAGCAAGTTCCTGTGAGCAGTTTGTCATATTTCTAAATGCTAGATATTTTTATTAATGTTTTTCCTAAGTAGGAACTCTCATCTAGATAATCAATTTGTTTCTCTTAAATAAACGCAGTATTGTTACCTGCTAAGAAGCAGATTCAAAGTTAATTTAATTAAATAAAATTAGATGACATTGTTTTAAATCACAGCCCCCACAGCATCTCGGTAATGAAATATGAATATTTTCATGTTTGGCAGTGTCATCTATTCTCCATTGACTCACTTCTGTAGATGTTTTGTGTTTTAATTGTAGTCTACCCGTGCTATTGGAATGAATGGAAATAATGCAGCAGCAGGGAAAAGAGTAGGTAAGCTACAGATCATTTTGAAAACGATATAAGGCTGATAATCGTATTATATGCATAATGTTGAAGTTTCAAAGAGAACTAAGAAAAACATTCCCTGTGGTCATGTGCAGAGTAAACTCCTCCCTTTCCGATTAAGACAATAATTATGAGACCCAAGGCAGGACTTATATGAATAATAAAGTTTCAGACACACACACCTCTTGTCTGGGAAGAATAATGACAAAGTTATTGAAGAGTTAACACATACTGGCCAGCCCCCAATCAGGGACTACACCTGAGCCGTGGTGGGCTGCTGCCTGGGTTTGAGGAATTGCCCTTAGAAGACAAAGATGTTGGTCAAGAATCGCATTTACTAAACTTGTTATGTCTGGGTCAAAGAGATGGCCACTGTGTAGCAGCCCTTTCTAAGGCCCAGTGGTACAAGTGGCTTTGACAGTAGCACTTCCTTCCACCAGCAGTAACGCCTTAAATAAGCATGAGGCAATCATCCTGTTCAATAGGGCGAGGAGCCATTATCAACCCATCTTATGTTTCAAAACGCAGGCCAGAAGCCCATTACCATAATATGTCTCCCTTAGAGTCCGCAGAGTTTTAAGAGACTTTATTACAATAGCCATGTGAATTTTAAATAGTTTCTTTAAAAATCTTATTTATTGGAAAAGTAGACTGGAGGGAACCTTTATCTAGGAGTTCACTCCTCAAAAAACCTGCAACAACCGGGGCTGAGCCAGGCTGAAGCCAGGAGCCTGGAACTCACCCTGGGTCTCCCATATGAGTGGCAGGGACCCAAGCACTTGAACTTTTGCCTGCTGCCTTCAGGGTGTGCACCAGCAGCAAGCTGGCCTAGAAACACAGCAAAGACCCAAACCCAGGAACTCCATCAGGAGATACTATCATCTTAACTGCTGTGCCAAATGCCCACCCTGAGGAGACACTGGTCAGAGGCAGTGAGCAAAGTTGGACGCTAAGAATTCAGTCTAGTTCATCCAAGTGAGTGGCAGGAACCCAACAACTCGAGCCATCACCACCTCTTCCCAGGGGCTGCATTACCAGGAAACTGGAATTAGGAGGTGAAACTGGGCATCCATCTCAGTCACGGCACTTTGGGACACAGGCATCCTTAACAGCGCTTTAACTGCTAGGCCAAATGCCTGATGCAGATTTGTCATCTGAACCATTTCCAAGTGTCTGCTCAGTGGCTTTGAGAGCATGCATGTTGTTGGGCAACTTCCTGCCCTCTTCTCCAGAGCTGTGTGTTGCAAAACTGAAACTTTGCATTCACTAATCAAGGAACTCCCTGTTTCCTCCTTCCCAGTATCACTGTCTTCCCTGCATTTAATTTCCTGTATGTATGCTCTGACTCATCCATGTACCTCATACGTGACATTACAGGGTGCTTGTCCTTTGGTCATGCACCAACACAGTCAGTCGGGGTGGAGAGCACTCTGCTGTAGCTCTTAGACAGCTTTGCAGAGGTCCAAAAGTTCTTTGCTGCGTTGATCAGCTGTCTTGGTGCTTTCCTAAACAACATGTGGAACTGGCTCATTGTTTGACTGGTCCTACTTATCTTCAGGGTTTATGTTGTAGCAAATGTTCGAACTTCCTTGCTTTTTAAGGCTGATGCTCCATGTGTCTGTGTATGTGAGAACACACACATACCACACTTGGCTTCTCCGTTCTGTTAGTAGACACTTGTGTTTTTTACTCATTTTAGCTGTTGTGAGTAAACGGTGCTATGGACTTCTCTATAAGACACTGCTTCCCATTGTTTGGGTAATATACCAGAAGCGAAATTGCTGGATTGTGTAGCATTGCTACCTTGAGTTGTGTGAGGAAGCAGCATATTGTTTTCACAGTTGCTGAATACGATGTTAGACTTCTGCCAATAGACTTCCTGGGTACGAATTTCTCCTGATCATCTATTGTCTTCTTATTTCGTTATTACTAACCAGTGTAATTAGTGTGAGATGGTATGTCATTGTGACTTTGCATTTCTGTAATGATCAGCGATATTGATTCTTACTGATAAGTTTTGTGTGTTTATTGACTATTTGGGCTTTTTGTTGGGGAGAGATGTCAAGTTTGGGTTCTTGTTGTTAGGAACTGGTTGTATGTTCTGACTAGTAACCAGTTACTATATGCATGAGTGGCAGGATGCTCTTCCAGTCCTGCAGGTTGTCTTTCTATTGAGTTTGGTAATGTCTTTTGGTGCATCTAATTGGCCTGTTTTCTTCTTCATCATCTCATGCTTTTGGTGTGTCACATCCAAGAAATAACTGCCAAACCCACAGTCATGAATCCTTTCCCCTATGTTTCCTCTCTTACGTTTTACAGTTCAGATTGTTATATTTAGGTTTTTGGTCCATTTGGAGTTTATTTTGGTGTTCAGATTAAAATAAGAGTCCAAGTATAAATATCTGTTTCACCCAGGACCATTTGCTGAAAAGACTTTCTTTCCCATTAATGGTCCTGGTTCAAAATGGTTTAACTGTACATGTAAGCATTATTTGAGATCTTTTAAAAAAGTATTTGTTTGTTTGTTTGTTTGAAGGAAGAGAAACAGAGAGCAGAGAGAGCTGATTTTAGTATTTACTCTCTGGACACTCACCATGGCCATGGCTGAGCTGAGGCCAAAGCCAGAAGGTCAGGAACACGGTCCAGATACCCCACGTGAGTGGCAGGGGCCCAGTTAACTGAGCCATCACTGCTGCCTCCCAAGGTGTGGTGTTAGCAGGGAGCCAGAGCAGAAGCTGGAGGTGGCTGTTGAGCTCATCAGTGAACTAAAGGGTCACCATGGCCTCTTAACACCATTGTTTAAGGCAGAATTTTCTGATCCTGAATTTCAAAGACAACTGTGACTAGATGAGTTCCTGTTACGTATTATAACATATGGCTTTCCTGTAACGCCTGCACAACGCTCTTAAAATAAGAACATCCCCCATTGTGCTGTGAAATATTAGTGCCCTTAAAGATTCATGAGAGAATTCCTACTGGATTTGTGCCCAGGCAGTCAGTTGGTTAGTTGTTACAAATCTTATCCCTACGCTTTTGTTGTTGTTTGTTCGCAAAATCTAGGCGTATGTTTTAGACTAATAGTTTGCTGTTTACTGAGCACCCAGTCTGGGTTGTGGCAAAGACAGGACACCGATTAATTTTAAATCCAAATTGTTGAACCCTTGAAAGATTTCCAGAGACTTTCAGCTGCTGCTTCTCATTTGTTTTCTTTGCTGGTTGTTTCCTGGCTCTGAGTGCCACCCAACCCTGTGTGCTTGTGCTCGCCTCCTAACAGCTGTGGACAGGAACGTTGAGGCTCTCTCTCAGGACTGGGGTTTGTTGGCATCTGGCCCGTTCTAAGAGACATTTCACTTGGTAATTAAAGATTTTAATCTTTATTCTATAATAATGGATGTACTCTTGGTTAAGGTAAGAAATCAAGTTGTTACAATAATGTGAAATATAGTAACTATTTCTTGGGAAGCTAAAAGTACTGTGAAAATGAGCTGTTAGTCACTAATGATATCATTATATCATTATATTGTCAAAATGCTTTTCCACTGGTGAATGTAAGAGCCAGCAGGGAAGCAGGTTGGCTGAGGAAGGAGGGCCTTGAGGCCATGCTGTTGCACCTAGTGGCATGCCCAAAAGCCAGATGTGGGGGCAGGCCAAGTAAGGGATCACTAGAGCATCTCCCCAGACCAGGCTGCTGCACCCATTGGCATGCCCAAGAGCCAGGGTTGGGGGCAGGCAGGCCAGGCAGGGAGTTCTAAAGGATCTCCTAGACTAAGCTGTTGCACCCACTGCATGCCCAAGAATCAAATCGGGTGGGGAGGGAGGCAGGCAGCCCTAGAGAGCCTCCCCAGGCCAGGCAGCCGTGCCTACTGACATGCATAGGTACCAGGGCTGGAGGCAGGCCAGACCAGGGACCTAAACAGCCAATATGCTAGGACTCTCAGAGCCAGACCACAGCTCCCACTACGGGAGCAGACCCACCAAAAAGGTTTTTGATGTTGGCAAGCAACCCATCCTTTCATCACCTGATGGCTTTAGACACATTCAAAATCTCTGACATCAGGGACCCGTGGGTGTATGGTCTGGCCCAAGCATACCTGATGCGTGATTAGACCACCTAACATTGCTCACTCCTGAGCAAAGAAGCCAACAACATCTCACAGTAGTGACGAAGATGTGGAGGACTTGGTCGTTAAGGTCTCCAGCAGTGAGAGGGATCCATCAGATGAAATAGATCCAAACCTGGGATAGGCAAACCCTGTTCCCCTAGTCAGCAGGAAGTAACCACAGAAAATAGGACAAATCTACATCCCTGAGCAACCTTTAGATTAAGAGTCAAAAAATGTGAAGAGGAAATGAAACAGAGCAGGAAGGTAGTTGGCTTAGGGTCACAGCGTGGAAGCCACGCTGCCCCAGTCCTTTGTAAATCCCACCTGCCTATCAGTGAGGGGCCGCTCTCCCAGGAAATACTTCCCCTCAGCTGAGATCTGGGGTTGTGCCGTAATGCCTGCTCGATGGGGAAGGACCATCTCCCTTCCCACTGGTGCAGAATGGAAGGCAGAAACATGTCCCCCTCCTCTCCTGCCGCCCCCTGATTCTCTCCACTCCATCATGCCCTACTTCCTCCCGTGATCTCCTCACCTTTTAAATAAACTTTTTTTTTTAAAAAAAAGGTGATTTTCACATGTGTGAATTAATTTGTCCTTAAGATCCTTTATGACCGAGGGAGGAAAACGCATGCTATATTACTTAAAAATAATGACGTCTTGAAGTTTTCAGATGCATGACGTACTTGCTCACGGCTTGATGAATTTGCTCTCTGTAGTGTAGGACCAACATGCTGGTTTAGTGTTTCTCTGGGGTGGATAAACAGGATAATTCTATTATAGGTATGATGGTCTCAGAGGGCTTCTCAGATAGGATTTTGAACCAGTCATTTTTCTTGGTAATCTCAAGATTGGATGCACTCTGTAATAATCAAAAACATTGGCCACTCCAAAACATCTTACAAATGCCAGCCCTAATGAGCAGAAATCTACTGTAAGCTTAAAAACAGTTCCACTGAAACTCTGCTTGCAGTCTATAAATAAATATAAAAGGTACAGATTAAATATTCACAGCATTGATGTTATTGAAGGCAGAGTGTGTTTTGCCTTTTGCTTTATAGCATCTCACTTTGAGAATTATGCGCCTGTGTTAATCAGTGTCTTTTTCTAAACAGGCGAATGCTCCCATCATCTGCCACCTGTGAAAGCCCCTATACAAACAAAGAAGAAAACGACCACGCATTGTTTTCTTTGTGGCAAGAAAACAGGATTGGCTACTAGCTACGAATGCAGGCAGGTTGGCCAGGACGCCTTCTCTGGGGTGACGCATTTAGGGGATAATGCAAAAATAAACCATGATTTAAATTGACCTTCCACACCATCATGAGCTGAGGGGCCAAGGGCTCCAGAAGGCAGAAGCATGTCCGCCCTGCCCTTTAAATTAGGACAGGCTTTTGTTTTTATAAGACTAGATTTAAAGTTGGCTAACTATAAATGGTCACCGTTTTATGGTACATTATTGTTGCTACACAGATTAATAAGAATAATGGGTTTATTTTTTCTCCCTGAAAATTAGCATTGATTGCCCCCAAAAGATGGTGTTTGCCTTAGGTTGAGAGTGGGTATTGAAAATAACAGCTGCATTTTAGGGGGCGTTTTGCTCAAATGAAAATAGCTTATGATACTAGGAATATTTTTTAACAGCTCTTTCATGGTGTAGGTTTGACTTTATTGAATTGGCTCATGAGACTGAATTTCTCAGAAATCCAAAATCCTTCCAGATAGAGTAGAGGGAAGAGAAGTCGAGGGCAGCACAAGCTTCCAGTTTAGATTCATAGACAGTGGGCTTGCCCCCTGGGGCCTGCTGTGCGGTTGGTGAGCGGAAGGCAAATGCCAGAGCTGAGACTGCCAATGCGAGCAGAGAGCTGCTGGCTGTCTGCCCGAAGCCAAACTCTTGTCTTCCAAAGAGAGGAGCCTTTCCCAGAAGTGTGACTATTCACGTACGTTTTCCTTGTGCCTTAGATGTGGAAACAACTTCTGTGCCTCTCATCGCTATGCAGAGGCTCACAGCTGCACCTACGATTACAAGAGCGCAGGGAGGAGGTATCTGCAGGAAAAGAACCCTGTGGTCAATGCACCCAAACTGCCAAAAATCTAACTTGTCGGCACCTTCCTGTCCGGCCCGAGGAGTCGTATTAGAATGACAGAAGAAATATTGGTCAGACTGCATTAGTTTTGTTTGACTCTCAAAAGATTGGCCAGATAACAAAAGCCGATAATGCATACTGTCGGGGAATGAAAATGCTACTGTATTTGACATCTTTATTCTTTGGTGAATTGGAAGTTTTCAAAGTAGTTTCCAAAAACTGTACACTATAATGAATTAACTTTGTTATTGCATGTCTTGTGTTAAGTGTTTTATATTGGATACTGCAATGTTACCAAACAATTCTTCGAAAGATGCACTTTAGGAAGGTAATGTTGACTTGGGCTTCCGTGTCAGAGAGAGACGTACAGGGCTGACGACACGGCTCTTCACAGATCAACCACCTGTGCTTTTTTGTGTGTATGTGGGGGTGGGGCAGACGAGATTTTTTTTCTTTTTTAGTCCTATATGTGAAAGTTTATTGAGTTTACTGGCAAGTTGCTTTTGAAGCCACTTTATAGAAGAAATAGAACATTTGGTTTTCCTGTGTGGTTTTTAATACATGTGTTGTTTCCATGTTCGGAGTGGCATTCAGAGATATATCTGTTCTATAAAACACATCATGTTTATCATAGCATTTATTTCTTTAACTCCTACTTTTTGGATGGCAGTTTTAACATAGAGCATGTCCCACCCGTTGACATTGCACGTAGGAAGCAGCTTCTCACCCTTTTTTTTTGCAAGATGACTACCTTTACAATAAAATCTCACAACTTGGTTTGTTTTTCCTAAACGTTGAGTGCTATTACCAGGAGAAATTCAAATAAAGGCTGAATTGCATTATGAAGTTGTTTATTGGATTATTTATCATTTTCTTTTACACATCTTAAGTAAAACCACCAAATAAATTGGTAATCCTACTTGGGAAAAATATCAACATCAAAATGTTCTTCAGGGTATGAGGGTTTTACATTTGATCTTAGCCAAAGGCCGAGAAGCAATGCAGTATGAGGGTTTTGACCCCCGGGGGTAACCAGTAAACCATTCAGGCTTCTTGCAGGCCACTTGCTCTGCAGAGGCCGATGGGGGCTCGGCACTGGGAAATAGCTGGTGGGCAACCCCATGGACTGCACCTCTGGTTCCGCATAGATACCAGAATGCTAATTAGATGTGGCATCAGACTCTGTTTCCACTTAGGACCCTGTCTGTTCTCCGAGAACTCTCTTATCCTTCCCATAATCCCTGTAAGACGTGGTATATCGGTAGAGGAAGGTGCCTTCAAGAGCAAGTAGGAAATTGGTTTGACAGAATAATCACTGGAACACTCAAGCTTTGCTTTCTTGGGTTAATGAAAAATGTCTTCATTTGGGTTAATGAATAATTGAGCTTTTCATCCCTTATCAAAGAAAACAGTCATTTTAGCTACTTAAGAACTCAGCTAGTGGAGGGGATTGTTGAAAACAGGCCAAGCCGTATTTATTCTATAAACACAGTTATTCTCCAGTGCACATGAATGCTCAGGGTGTGCTCAATACGCACTTAGTTGGCTAACTTCTTAAAATCAAGCCTGTGAGTAGAACTAAGTCTTAAATTGTACAAAAGATTTTGGTCAAAGTTCAATCTTTTTACTAAAGTAGTTCAAAGATAAACCACTTTAATTCAAGAAATTGTATCATTATTGGGAGGCATTTTTTTAAGCTTTCAACTGTTGCAGGGATGCCATCTGAGTTCTCAAGTCCCCATTTCTGCCCTTAGAGTCCCGGGCATTTACAGAGGGCCTGTGGGAGCCGTGGCTAAACATTAATCGATACTGATTGGATTGATCAACCTATCCATGATTTTTAAAAAAGATTTATTTATTTTTATTGGAAAGGCAGATATACAGAGAGGAGGAGAGACAGGAAGATATTCTGCCTGCTGATTCACTCCCCAAGTGGCCGCCACAGCTAGAGCTGAGCCAATCTGAAGCCAGGAACCAGGAACCTCCTCCGGGTCTCCCACATGGGTACAGGGTCCCAAGGCTTTGGGTTGTTCTCGACTGCTTTCCCAGGCCACAGACAGGGATCTGGATGGGAAGCAGGGCTGCCGGGATTAGAACCTGTGCCCATATGGGATCCTGGCAGGCACGTTCAAGTCGAGGACTTTAGCTGCTATGCTACCGTGCCATGCCCTATCCATTTTTTAAAAAAAGATCATTTAAATTTTATTTAGCTAAACCCATTTCAGATGACAAAAAAGAAATTGGTTTTTACAATTTAAAAAGCAGTAAATGTTCAGTTTAAGCAACATTAAAAATGATTTCCAACTTTTAACACATGAGATATTTCCAAGTTACAGTTAGTGTAAATCAGTATAGAATGGCATATCCAAATATCCAGGTGTTTTAAATTGAATTTATTGTGTAACTTGTGAGTGGATTTGATTATAAAACACAAGACAGGGATTCACTTTTTCATTCATTTCATATGATTTTAAGCCATTGTGGAATCATCACACATGTATCTTTCAGTGTGACTCCTATACCACTGTTAGGTCATGAGACAATAATAGTTGATGCATGGATGGACGTTTTTAAATAATTACAAATTTTAATGTAAGTAAAAAATATATAAACAGTTTAAGTTGAGGTAAATTGATTCAAGTTAAAAACCATCAACTGAACATTGAAATTCAATCATTGTCAGCCATGGTTGTTGACCGTGGAAGATCTCTCTCCCTCTGTCTTTCCTCTCTCTCTAACTGATTTTCAAATTATCTTTTAAAAAAAGAAAAAACCCTGAGTGACTGAGATGTAGAAAATGAAGATACCATGTTTTAATTTTTTATAGCGGGGCAAAGGGTGGGGGGTGGTTCTTGTCTGTGTGAGCTGCTTGGGCTGCCCCTGACCCAGAGCAGAGAGCCTGGGTTCAAGTTCTAACTGCTTCCTGCTTCCTGCTGCTTGCCAGTAAACAAAGCAGTTGTCAAGGCTCTGGTACTTGGGTTTATTTTGTTTGTTTTAATGATTCTTCATTTTTTTCCCACTTATTTGACAGGCACAGTGACAGGAGAAGAGAGAATGAATCCTCCATCTATGGGTTCACTGTCCAGCAGCGAGGGCTGGGCCAGGCAGAAATCAGGAGCCGAGAGCCCCAGCCAAGCGTCCCTGTGGCTGGCAGAGGCCTAAGCATTTGAGACATATTAGCTGACATCTCCCGCGAATGAGCAGGAAGCAGGAACCAGGAATTTTGGACAGATGCTCTAATATGGGCTGCAGGCATAGCAGTGGCTTAACTTGCTGCACCGCAGTATCCACCCCATGTACTTGGGTTCCTGCCACCCGTGAGTGAGACACAGATTGAGCTCCCAGCTTCTGCCTTCAGCCCATCGCAACCCCAGGTATTATAGGTACTTGGAGGGAGTCAACCAGTGGGTAGTAGATAAATCTATAGATCTGTCCCCTCCTCCCTCCCTCTGCCTTTCAGGTTAGAAAAAAAAAAAGTGCATGACACAAGTAACTGATCTTGAAACAAACTTTAAACATTTATAATAATAAAGTGGTTGATAAAAGTAATATATCAGGGTAAGCAATGAGAGATGAAAATCTCACCAGAGACCCTGTGTGAACTTTTCATCAATATCATAAATACCTGAGAGTGGCTGTTTTGGAAGGAAGGTTTATTTTTGCTCATAATTTTGAGGATTTGCAGTCCAAGATGAGGGAGCCGGTCTGATGTGGGCTGTGGGTGTGGGTTGCATGCAGAGGAAGGAGCTCGTGGTGAGCCAGGAAGCTGCACGCTGGTCGTCTTCCTTCTGTACGGCCTCTCATGATTCAATGCTAGGACTGCACCCTGGCAAGTCACTGCAATCCAACCAAGACTACCTGCAGACACAGGACTTGGATTGTTTCGTTCTTGCTCCATGAACAGGAGCTGCTGGAGCTCAAGTCCTTAACAGAAGTTTGGAGACACCCCGGTTAGCCAAACCATAATCCCCCTCCCTTCCAATAACTGGTTGTATTTGGCGATCACATACTGCATGGATGTTTGCACATTTTTCTTGGTCTAGCAGTCTGCTCAGGTGGTCCTAACCAAACAGACCAGGTGGCTTCAAGAACAGAAACATATTTGCTGACAGTCCAGCAGGCTGCGTGTTCTGGGTCAAAGTCCAGCATGGTAGACAAGTTCAGTCTTGCAGTATCTTCATGTAGCCCTCCCTCAACAAGTGCACACAGGAGGGGCAGAGAAGGACCCTGGCCCTCTCAGGTGAAGGCCTGACTTCTTGTTTAAATCAAGCCTAATTGCCCCACACAGTAGATAACTACCATGTGCTTCATGGCATTCAGTCTTGGCTCCCTAAATCCCCATCATCTGCTGTAAATGCAGACACTGCATCCCATTAGTTCCCTAAACCTTAATTGATTGTAGTAGTACACCAAAGCCTGAAGGTCACAGTCTCGTTTGCCTATCAGCTGAGAGAGGGGAGGATGAAAAGAATTTTACCTTGTGGCAAAATTGCTCCAGTTGGGAGCCTGTGAAATCAGGTTAGTGTGCATCCACCCTCCGGCGATGGGACAGGCAGAGGAGAGATGGGAGGTATTCTGAAAGGGAGAAACAGACAAAAAGAGGGATGATAGGACCCAGACCGATCCAAGCTAACAAGACACATCCCGTTAGATTCTGGGACTAGAGAATTAGCCTTTTTAGCCTAATGCTGTGTCCTGCCGGCCCGCGTGGGTGGCCTACGCCCTCCCATGGCACTGGCAGCAGCATCCTATTCCTCACCTGAAGGAAGTCACCCTACCCTTTGAAAATGGAGAAGAAGGAGCTGGCATGGCGGTGCCGCAGGTTAAGCTCCCCTGCCTTTCTCTCCGGGTTCCTGACCATCACCGTCTCACCCCATTTGTGCGCTCCGTGACTGTCACCAGGATGGTTCAAATGGTTGTTTTCTGAACTGCTTGAACGTAGGCTGAAGACTTTTTACCCATCCCGCCACCTGTAATTCCTACACCTTTTATCCAACTTTGCAAAAAAGAAATCTGTGTTGGCTAATACAGTATTACCATATTACCACCCAGGGTGCAGAACCCATTCCCTCTTCATCGACTTCACTAGCTTTGGGTTTTTCTTCTTCCATGGTACAGGACCATGAGCAGTTTTTCCTGGGGATTTAGGAAGTATGGTTTTTGAGTCCTTACTGGTATGTATAAAGTTGTCCTTTCCATGACCACAATGTTGGGTGGTTTGGCTGGGCTTCCTAGGTTCAAAATTCATTTCCTTCCAAGACCTGAAATGTAAAGGCGTTAAACTCCTCTCTGACTCTGCCTGCAGTGTTGCTGACGGCCCATCTGATACCTAGAATCTTTGTTAATAAGGTAGTTTTGATTTTTCTTGGCTTTAAAGTTGTATAAAGACATTATAGCTTTTTTTCCTACTTTATTCAAAAAGCAAGAGTTGGCAGGTGGTGGGGGAGGGGAGAAGAGCGCAAGCATCTGCTGGTTCACTCTTCCACAACAGCCAGGAGCCAGGGGATCAGTGCAGCTTTTCCATGTGAATGGCAGAAACTCAGTTGCCTTAGGTGTCACTGCTGTCTCCAGGTCTGCATTAGCAGGAAGCTGAAGTCAGAAACTGGAGCTGGGAACCAAATCCAGGTTCTCTGATGTCAAAGGCGGGCATCTCAACCAAGGTCCCACCTGTTGAGCTACGCGTCTGCTCCTGTTATAGTTCTTAAACATCTGAAACTCCATTTTTTCCAGGCCCTTGATGTATCCATTCATCCTGAAGTCTCAACATTTTCTACAGCACTTGATAGGATTTCTCCTCTACAGCTCACTCCTTTGGGAACTTTTGTTGGATGTTTAATCACCTATGGAGAATCTTCATTGATGGCACTTTTTAACAACTATTCTCTCTCTCTCTCTCTCTCTCTCTCTCTCTTTTTAATCAGAATTGTGATATAAAGAGAGAGATCTTCCATTCACTGATTCCTGTGTGACTATAGTTGACAGCACTGGGCCAAGCTGATGACAGCAGCCAGGAGTTTTATCCAAATTTCCCATGTGATGTTCTTGGGCCATGTTTGGCTCCCTCCCCACCCACCCTCTCCTCAAAGAAAAATCAAACAGGCAACTCTATGCTGGTATACTGGTATAGTTAACAGAAATTTGGCATTAACCAGGCCCAGAATGTCCACCAGGTACTGGCTTCTTCTCTGCCAGCAGTGTAACACTTGCCTAGGTACAGGAAACCTGGGCAGTTGCTACAGCTGTGGTATTTTTTTTTTCAAGACAAGAGGGGGGAAACAGTGAATGCCAGGCCGGGACACACTACCCTGTACCACAGGCAGAGGGGCTTCAGAGTGCCCTAGGGAAGGGGGCCTGGGGACATATTGGAGTGGGAACGGCTGAGACCACGTTAGACATGGAAGGAATGACTTTTGGAAGTTTCCATGGACCTATGGGAATGTAGAGGTCATGTGCGGTTCAGGCTAAGGCACCAATCCACATGGGACACCTGGGCTGGGCTAAATAGCACTGCTGCTGCCCAATGGTATACACAGACGCTGGGGCTGGGGGTGGCCTGGCTGGGCTAGGCCATAGGACCCAGCTGAGACAAGGAGTGGGCCACCTGAGGCTGACTGCTGTACCCACTATCACACACAAGACCAGGACAGAGAGAGGGCCTGGTAGGGGAACTTCAGGGACTCCCTTGCTGGGCTGCTGCTTCCATGGATAAACATGAGAGCTGGAACTGGGGGTAGGCCAGGCTGGGCTAGGCCTAAGCACCCTCTGTTTGACATGTGCCGGGACTGAGTGTAACTCATGTCCGGCTGGACTGCAGTATTCCCCGGCAAGTGAAAGATCTATACCAGATGGGAAAGTTATGGATACTCTCCTGCTAGGCTACAGCTCCCATTGGTTATGAAAACCAGGGATGATGATAGCCCAGGTTGGGCAAGGCAGTAGCACCTGTGACTGGATTCCTGTGGGCTGGATCTGGGGGGCAGGTTGGTCTGAACTAAGCTGCAGCACCCATGGGTGTGCATATGAGCCAAATGGGATGTGAGATGGACCGGGCTAGCACAAGGAGACACATATGGGAACATGCAAATCCAGGGTTGAGTGCAGGCCTAGTAGGGCTATTGGGGGTCATCCCAACTAAGCTGTGCCACCTGCTGGCATGTATAAAGATAAGACCTGTGGCAGGCTGGGCTGGGCTGGGTTGGGCTGCAGCACCCATAACTTCACATGAGAGATGAACTGGGAGCAGAACTTATCAGGCAGCTGCATCCAGTGGTATGTGTGTTGACCGGTACAGGTTACACCAAACCTGAGCCTGCACTGGCTAGTGCACACAAGAGTGAAGTCTGAGGTCACCCCAGGCAATGTTTCTAGTTGAGGGACTCCTCAACTAGATGGCTGGACTCAAACTCTGACCACAGTGAAAATCACGATATATGTAATATGACCTTGGAGTGTATATATCGGGCCTGGGCCTCCTCAGTTGCTGATGCCTGTGCAGTGGACAGCATGTCCAGATGCATGAGGCGGGGGGAGGGCGGGGAACAGAACAGGTTGGACAACTCTCCTGGCCAAACTTGGCGACATGTCCCTGGGCCTGTGGATGCACTAAGGTGAACTTGGTCAACCGATAGACCTTGTAAACATGTTCTCGGTCAGTCCTTATACAATTAACCAACGATGTCTTAGAACTATCAAAATCACTCAGAGACCCACATAGGGGTCTCTGAGGCATCGTCAGCTAATTGTCTCCTATCCTCAGGTCATGTATTCTGACAACGAGGAGTGGCCCCTTCCCCTTCCCTCGCTAGAGAAACAGGAGGGGGAAAAAATTGAAACATTTGTCCCATACAACTTCCTCCATACCTTAGCCCTCCCCACCTTAATTGGACACCCACCGGGGCATAAATCCTGTCAATTATGCAAATAATGTTAAAAAATAAAATTTAGGGGCCCGGCGCGGTGGCGCAGTGGCGCAAGTGGTTAAGGTCCTCACCTTGCATGCCCCGGATCCCATATCCCGGCAGCCCCGCTTCCCTTCCAGCTCCCTGCCTGTGGCCTGGGAAAGCAGTCGAGGACGGCCCAAAGCTTTGGGACCCTGCACCCACGTGGGAGACCCAGAAGAGGCTCCTGGCTCCAGATTGGCATAGTATCGGCCGTTTTGCTCACTTGGGGAGTGAATCATCAGATGGAAGATCTTCCTCTCTGTCTCTCCTCTCTGTATATCCGCCTTTCCAATAAAAAAATAATAAAAATAAATCTTAAAATAAATAAATAAATAAATAGGGCCCGGCGCGGTGGCGCAAGTGGTTAAGGTCCTCGCCTTGCACACCCCGGGATCCCATATCGGCCGTTGCGCTCACTTGGGGAGTGAAATCATCGGATGGAAGATCTTCCTCTCTGTCTCTCCTCTCTGTATATCCGCCTTTCCAATAAAAAAATAATAATAATAAGTCTTTAAAAAAATAAAGAAATAAAATTTAAATCAAAAGGAAGTGGAGTAGCTGGGATAGAAACGGGCACTATCTGGAATGCCAGCACCGGCCGGTAGAGGATTGGCCTGTCATGCCATCGCACCAACCCCTCAAAAGTTTTTTTCACATACAATATACCTCTAGAAAAGTAAATAAACACAAAATATGTACAGTTCATTGACATATACAGAGAAGATATCTGGGTGACCAGTGCCCAGGGTAATAAATGGAATACAGGGCCTGCCATGGTGGTTCAATGGCTAAATCCTTGCTTGGCACGTGCTGGGATCCCATATGGGTGCTGGTTTATGTCCCGGTGGTTCCACTTCCCATGCAGCTCCACGCCTGTGGCCTGAGAAAGCAACAGAGGGTGGCCCAAGGCCTTGGGACCTAGTTGTTTAAAGTCCAACTGTGGGTGTGCATAATAAATCACAATGATTAAACCAACTCTTGGGATTCCCACGTCACATGTTTGAGTGCTTGGACTTGAAGTCAGGCTTTGTTTACCGCTAACATGTACCTGGGAGTGGGCACATGACGGCTTGAGTATCTGAGTTCTGGGCCCGTGGCTTCTTTCCAGCTCTGCCCCAGCTGTTTGTGGGTATCTGGGGAGTGAACTAGCACTTCCTTCTCAGTCTCTATCTGTAGGCCCTGCCTTTCAAGTAAACGAGGCAATTTTTAAAAGTTTAAAGCAACGGTGTTGTTATTTAATTATAATTTTGGTAAGAATTAACAAGAAATATGTGAAACTGGGGCCAGTGCTGTGGCATAGTGAGTAAAGCCACTGCCTGCACCACTGGCATCCCATATGGGCATTAATTTGCAGCCTAGATCTTCTGCTTTTGATCCAGCTCCAAACTAGTCAAAGCAGCTTGATGATGACTCAGATCTTTGGGCCTCTGCCCCCCACATGGAGACCCGAGTGAAGCTCCTGGATCCTGGCTTTGGCCTGGCCCAACCTTGACTATTGTGGCCTCTTGGGAAATGAACTAGTGGATAGAAGGCCCATCTCTCTCTCTCTCTCTCTCTCTCTCTCTCTCTCTCTCTCTCTCTCTCTTTCTCTCTCCGTCTGTCTTTCTCTAACTTTGACTTTAAATAAATACATAAATCTTAGAATCAAACAAGTATATGAAACTATACAAATATGCAACAGAGGTCTCTGTGCCTAATCCAGGATGCTCCACAAAATTTAGTAACATCTAATTTGAAAGAGGGAGAGAGAAGTAGTGCATTCCAGCTGCTGATTAACTCCCCAAATGGACACAACAAGATCTGGGTCAAGTCAAAACAAAGACTCTAAAGCTCCATCCAGATTCCTCCCTGATGGGAGGCAGGGCCCAGCCACTTGGGCTGTCTTCTGCCGCTTTTCCAAATGCACAAGCAAGGAGTTAGGTCAGAGGTGGAATATCAGGAACCCATTTGGGTGCCGGCATTGGCATTGCAGTCAGTGGCTTAACCTGATGCACCGAAACACGGGCTTGACGACTCCTAAGGTGACTCTCGTCTGGGTTCCAATTTTGGCTGCAGTCGGTTCTTTACAATGTCATCAGGGACCCTAAAAAGCACTCAAGCTCAGCAGATTTTTAGCAAAGACAACTATTATGGGATAGCAAATTACTGTGCAAGAAGCAAGGAAATTATCACTCTGGACCATGAGCATGTCATCAGTTTAAATAGCTTTCTGTGCAGCAACAGTGGGGAATCCTTTGTTGTCCGTGGCTTCAGTTAGAACGGAGACCCTCAAGGAGGGAAGACCGCATGAAGACAAGGGAAGGTAGCAATCTTACAAGCCCAGGAGAGACGCCTCTTTCAGCCCCCAGCAATCAAAAACAGAAAATGTATCTTCCATTCTGTTTTTTTCACTCCATAATCTGCAACAACTTTGAAAGTCTATCCCTCCGACCATTCTGTTTTAATTGTAATAGACAGTGGAGACACTTTACATCTAGGTTGTTCCCACTTCTTTTTCGTATGTGTATATGAAGGGACCAGATTTTATGCATTTCACAGATACAGTTTCAAGGACATAATGATATTTCTCATCCTCTTTCTCCATCCCTCCTTCCTTCCCACTGTCCTGCCTTATTTCTTAGTTTTCTGTTGATATACTTTCAATTTATAATCACATTAAACAAAGAATTCAACAAGTACTAGTTAGAAAGATCCCTGTTCCCCACGAGTATGGACAAGGGTTCTAAACGATAATCCCATCTCAAGATATCAATTTCACTCATATGCATTGCAGGTTTTCATTCTGTATACATTACCACACATTAGAAAAAAGAGATGGTTATTGTCTTTTTAGGATGAATTTATTTCGCTAAGCATAATAGTCTCCTGTTCCATCCATAGGATTGCAAAAGACAGGATTTTGTCTTTTTTTATGGCTGAGTCGTATTCCATCATGTATGAATGCCAGTCATCAGTTGATGGACATTTGGGTTGATTCTATATATTAGCCATTGTGATTGAATTCCTATAAACATGAGAGTACAGATGACTCCTATGTTGACATCATTTATTCCATTTCTTGCATGGATCCTCAGAGCTTGGAAAGATGACCCACTCCCTCTATTCCAATGCCATCCTGCGTGTTTGTGATAGATGTGTTGGAGTCAAAGAACTGACCATGGTACAATTGGCGCTCTATTCACATTTCCCCACTTTGCCTTGCTGTGTCCCAGGCCCCCATCCAGGGTCACATTACAATTGTCTGCATGGTTCCTACCCCGCTGATGCCTCTGGGCCAGAGTGATTTCTCAGACTTTGGCAGACTTGAGGATTGGTCAGCTCCTTCATGGAATGTCCTCAATTTGGAAACTGTCCAATGTTGACCTCACAGTGAGACTGACTGTGTGGGTTTTGAGCAGAGAAGCGCTATTCTCACCACATCCTCTCCAGGCTCTGGGCTCTCAACATGGCTTGTGGCTGCTGATGTTGACTTGGCACACTGGCTGGTGTGTTTGCCTGTTTCCCAACAGCACAGTTACGCTTCTCAGTGCTTTCCCATGTGCTCTTAGCAGAGCCCACAGGGAGCTATGCTTCTCCTCACTGGGGAGAGGGTGGTCCCAGAATTCCTCTACCTGTCAAGGAGGTGTCTTCCTCATCCTTGATTTATGTAATCATTGATTTTATTCAGTACAATCTCATGGGTGTCCATTTCACCTCCTGAGAGGGAACCCTCCTGCACTCTATTTTCTCGTTCAAATTATTTCAGGTTTTGTCACTAGCAGCACCTCTGGCATAGCTGATCATCAATAGGTGATCCTGCTGCTGTATTTTCTTAACACTTCCTCACTTTCTGACATCGTATCTATTTTTTTAAGACTTACTCGTTTTCTTATTTGAAACTCAGAGCAACAAAGAGTGAGGGGTGATCCAGATTGAGAATGAGAGAAAGAGAGAGATGAATATATAGAGATATCTTCATTTGCTGCTGTACATACCTAATGTCTGAAAACAGCTGGGTCTGAGCCAGGTTACCGCCAGGAACCAGGAGCTCCATCTGGGTTGCCCACATTGGTGGCAGGGGACCAAATACTTGGGCCGTGATCTGCTGATTTCCTAGGAACAATAGAAGGAAGTTGGATCAGACCTGAGACAACCAGGACTTGAATTTTTTGTTTGTTTTTGTTTTTTTTTTAAACTACAGTTATTTCGTTTATGACACAGTTTCATAGGCCCTGGGATTCCCCCAACCCTTCCCCAAGCCCTCCCCACCCCCACATTGAATTCCTCCACATTGTTACAGTACTACAGATCATAACCAGTCATGATTCCTTCATTGCGGGCATGGACCATGCAGAAAGTCCAGCATCTTATTGTCCAGATAAATTCAACAGTTTCATTGGGAAACCATCCCTGGTCTGAAAGTAGGGCTGGCAGAATATCATCCCCTCCAATGAAAAGCCACTACACAACTTCAACAACAATTTACATCATGAAATTAATTGACATGGTATTGAGTGACCAGTATGTTAGAAAATGCAAGTTCTTAACCACATCCTGTAACTGCTTCATTGACATCTCAATTATAGTTTATATACAACCAGCTGCTATACACCTTAAAATAGTTATATGATACTATTCAGCTGTCTCATGTCTATTTTCATTTATATATTTAGCACCTTAAAGTATTCAAGCGTGATTTCTACTGAACTGTGTGAAATTTAGGATAGTCCAAACAGGCTTATACCTCAAACAAGCCATATGTTAACAAGTAAGGAGCAGAACAGTTTTAGGAGGGATGTGCAGAGAAATCTTTAATATCTTAGTGAGGAGTAACTAATCTTTGTGTCCTACCTAGTTAGGTATATGGGAGTCCAAGCTGACTGTTTCCTTTTTGTGAGGGGTGGGGCGGACTCCAGAGTGACCCTTATGGTCATTGCAAGAGAGGATGGGGAGCCAAAGTTTGAACTAAGTAAGGACCAGAGAAAGCTCCTCTCCCAAGTCCCGAAAGAAGTTTACTGTTCTGTTTCTGAGGTCCATTCAGGGCTCCTGGGTGTTGTTCCGATGACATTAGATCCTATAAGGAAGGAGCTGGCCTTCTTCCATCCCGTGTAGGAGATGCAATAGGGAATGGATGAACTCAGAGTTCTCGGCCTGCGAGGACACTCCAATTCCCCGTGATCTCCTCGGCACATGGGATATAGTCCTTGGCACCCATACTGGTAGTCCTTCGTGAGGGTCTGGGAGTCTCCAGGGTTGGGATACAAGCCTCCTCCTGCAGGACTTGAATTGGCACTCCAATGTGGGGTGCCAGTGTCACAAGTTACAGCTCAGGCAGCTATACCACACTAGCCCTGCCGTAAGATATCTTTAACTGTCCTGTCCCAATGCTATAATCAGCCATGTTTTCAAGGAGTGCTGACTCATTTGTGGAGGTTGGTATTACAAAGCAAGGTCAAGGCCCCAAGTGTGTGAAGTGTGTGCTTTCCCGTTAGGGTATTATTGCTTCACACACTTTCAACTGACATAACAATGAAATATGTTTGCACAATAAAATTCTATTAAGCAATATAAAGAAAGGAGCTAAATTCGAAAGATTGTCCCATTTGTCTTTATCATCCTACTTTGGATGTTACTGGCAGCAAGACATTGGATTTTTTTTATACAACTTGTAACTTTTACTTTCTTTTAAAGACTCAGCCTCTTGTTCATTCCATCCTTTATCATCTTTCCCTGCCCCTTAAGGTTTTTGCCTTGGTCAGTTGTAAATATTTGCTTTTATAGATGTTGGATTTGGTAAGATAGAACACATTTAAATATTGAGGATGTGGTAACAAAAAATATCACATAAAGTCTCAAACTTCTTCTTCTTCTTCTTCTTCTTCTGTATTCTGTGCCTTCAGTCCCTAGGGCCAATGTTGTGGCATAGCAATTTAAGCTGTCCCTTAATGCCAGCACCCTCTAATGGAGTGCTGGTTCAAGTTTCTGACCCAGCTGCCTGCTATTGTGCATAGAAGGTAGTGGAAAATGGCTCAAGTCCTTAAGTTCTTATCACCTAAATGGGGAGACCAGGATAGATACCTGAGTCCTGAGTGGCAGCTTAACCAACTAGGCCCTATTGACTTCATTCTAGTATAATCAGCTTTATAAAGGCTGCTATCTCCCCAGTTACCCAACTGTGTTAGGACTTGAAGGGCCAGGAGAGGGTCGAACATGATTCGGACCCTAACAGATTCTGTATTTTACTATGGCAGCAGATTAACCCTCAGCAAGCTCAGCAGTTCAATGCAACAAAGTTCATCTCATCAGGGAAAAGTCCAGGAAGCCAGGGAACTTCCTGAAGCAGCTGCCCCACACAGGCTCCATGATCCAGGCTCTATCCATCATGTGCCTTCACCTCTGCTGAAGACAAGGGAGCTTCCATTTCTGGTTGGGGTAGGGCAAGAAGGGAGCCTCAAGGTGTACCTGAACCTCCATGTTCACAACCTGTTGGCCAGAGCTGCTGATGTTACCAACCGGGTCCCAGGTGTTGTGGGAGAAGAAGGATGGCAGCAAAACGGATACTTGCGAGCTGTGACTGTCTTGAAGGGCTAAAGACAAAAACTCAGCAGGAGTGGGGGCTGGCACTGACAGTAGAGTTGTTTCAGCAAGCGTGGCCAGAGGCATCCTGTCTCCAAGAAAGACACTTGGAAATGAAGTCACAGAGGAAGTGAGGACATGGAGGGAAGTGGTCTACCCTTGAAGAAGCCAAGGCACTGCCATGTGGTGAGAACCATGGGAAGCCAGAGGCCAAGGTCATGGAGACCCTTACGGGCAAGCGCTTGAGCAGTCACTCCCACTCTTCAGTGGGAAAGTGTTGAATTGACATGCTCCAATTTAAATCTTAAAAAATCAACGTTTGTGACTCTGTGGGGTGAGGAGGTGGAGGTAGGAAATGACTGCAGAAGGTAAGGATGGGAGGCAGGTAGGAAGCCACAGGGCTGGGACACAGCACACTCCTAGCTAATGGTCACACAATTTCCCCTCCTCTGGAACCACCAGCACCTTTCCCCTAGACCCCTCTTCCCCCAGCTTATTCGATTTAGCCAAGAATGACTCCTCCAGCCATCTGCAGTGTTTCTTTCCCGCGGTGGCTTCTCTTCTATATCCATGTTGCCTTGCCATGAGCTTGCCATTTATATTGGGCAGAAACGCACAAACGCATATACTCACCTCCCTCACTCACTGCTACAAGAAAACCCTAAAAACGCATCACAGAACAGGACCCCTGGTGGTGGTGGGGCGAGGTGGCAATGAACCCAGTGCTTGGTCATGAACCCAATGCTTTAAGCTGCCACCTGCAATGCCACATTTCAGTTTGAGTCTTGGCTGCACCACTTCAGCTCCTTATCAATGTGCCTGGGAAAGCAGCAGATGATGCTGGGACACAATACAGGGGACCCTGGCACCATGTAGGACACCAGGCCACTGTGGCCGTTTGGACAGTAAATGAATCAGCAGATAGAAGATTTTTCTCTCTCCTTCAAATTGTAGTCTCGAGCTCAACACAATGGGTCAATTGGTTGATTTTCCCTTTTCAAGTGCCGGGATCCCATATGGGTGCTGGTTCATGTCCCTAATGCTCCACTTCCCATCCAGCTCCATGCTTGTGGCCCAGGAAAGAATGAAGGATGGCCCAAAGCCTCGGGATCCTGCACCTGCATGGGACACCCAGAAGAAGTGCCTGGATTCCAACAGGTTCAGATCTGGCTCTTGTGTCTACTTGGGGAGTGAACCAGTAGATGGGAAATCTTCTTCTCTATATAGCTAGCTGCCTTTCCAATAAATAAATAAATAAATAAATAAATAAATAAATCTAAAACATAAAACAAAAGAAATCACCTTCTCTTCCATCCAGCTGCTGACGGGGCATCTCAATTTGGAAATTTGGAAGGCAAGTTAAAATTCTCAATCTTGTCCCTGCCCTTGCCCTGCCCCTAAGTGCACATAGCTTTTCTGTTCCTCTCTATAAAACGGGCGTTCTCTTCTGCTGGTCTTTACAGGTGCAAAGGCTCTGGGGCAGGGCGAGAGTGATCACCCTTCATTGTAACTTTCTTTCACATTTACATCTACTCCACCGCCCAATCCTCTTCCTCTGAAATACACAAAATTCTACATGAAGCAAATCATCATCAACATTGTCCTGGGGAATGTCTATTAGCCATTCAGTGCGAACATGAAACGCTTGAGGAAATTCAAATGATAGAAAGTTCCATGTGACTCAGCATTGTGGAGTGTCCACAATCAGATGGCACAGCTAGTTTGGCTCTGAGGGAGGACAGCAGATGGCATTGGCCGGGCTCAGGTGGAGGAAGGACTATAAGCTGAGGTGGGAAACGAGAGAGGCTGGACCTTCTGAGGGTGTGCTCCCCAAGACCTGCCACCAGGCCCAGCTTCTAAACATCATCATTGGGGTATACACCCTCTAGTACCATTAACTCAAGACTTTGGGATTTAACCACTTGTGTGCCATCAGAAGCTAAATTTGTTCAAATAATAGCAGGAGACAAAAAAAAATAAAAAGAAAACCCTTTGAGAAGGCAAAAGTGAAAACTACATCTGTCCAATTGTAAAGAAACAGGAAAAGAAATTCCAATTTGTAGGTGAGAAACTTGAACTCAAGGCTGGCTCTGCCAGCTTGTAGCTTTCCTCCACCTTAGTAGGTCATTTTCGATTCTTGCTTTGTAGTCTACATTCACCAGCATATAGAGTGCAACGGGAGCTCTAGCATGTCCACCTGTGTTAGAGAAAAATGCCACATGGGAGGGCTCTGTACATTTCCAGTGCTTTGTCTTACATACTACATAGTCTTGTTTGCCAGGAAACTCTGAAACAAAAACTGAATCATGGTTTGTGGGTCCCAGCATCTGGTGGTGACTCCACCGTGTCTAATTGCTGGGATTAGCACTGATCACTTGGCCCGACCCCAGGAGAGCATAGCAGGTTCCTGACACGACCAGGGCTATGGCTTTGGAGTCTCTGTGAGCACAGTGGACAGAACTCAGAATGTGTTGTTACAGGCCAGTGCTCCTTTGGGAATTAGCACCTGATTGGTCACCTGTGTGCATCTGCAGCGAGCTCCAGGTGCCTCCTTGACATCCTTCATATTCTAAGACCAAAGGGTTTGCTGCTTCTTTGTGCTCCCATTTCCTTGCTTGGCAATCCCATCTTCCATGTTGATCATGTGCAAAAATCCAGGGCCCTGGGCTTTGGAAGCAACCCCCTTCCTGCTGCGGACTCTGACCTCCTGTACTATGACCCGCTTGCCAAATGCCATAGAAGTTAAAGGCAGCCAAACTGTGGCTGTGTTGGACGCTAGGAAGAGCTGTGTGTCAACTCACACCAACCTAAAACCACTCTACAGTCAGCAGGTAACAATCTCCTTTTCAGGCAGAGCTAGGCAGGCTCACAGGTGAAGCCAACTGCCTAGAAGTTAAGGCTGGGCCAACACTCACCTGAGCGTTGCTGCCATGCGTCTTGTTCTCAGATCCCCCAGGAGCCATGAAGGTCCTGCCACTTCCCACACAAATATTTGCTCACCGGGCAGGGTTTAGGCATAAGGCAAGCAGATGAAAAACACTGGTCCTGCTGCCAGAAGTGTCAACAGGCTGTGGTAATGGACTTGATTGCTGATTTTTGGCAGTACAAGATAGGTATGGAGAAAATTCACCACCACACTTTCTACTCTGTGTATACTCTAAGTGTGGCAGGGAAGTGAACATGTTTTGGGCTTGCAATAATAATTTAAAAAAATTTTAAAAAATGATTTGAAAGGCAGAGTAGCCTTTCAGAGAGCAAGGGGTGGGTGTGGGGTCAGAAGGCAATCTGGGGCTGGTGCACTGCCTGTAGCCAAGAACTCCACTCAGCTCCTTCCTGTGTCAGGGCCCACATTCTGGGGCCATCTTCCACTGCCCTCCCAGGTGAGTGTATAGGAAGCCGGTTTGAAAATGGAATTAGTCAGGATGTGAACCTGTGTTGCTGTGTGGGATGTTGCCATCAAAAGCGGATTAACCCCCTGTGCCCCAAGGGCCGCCCCAATCTACCATCCGCAGGCTCCTTCGAGCTCCCTGCAGTGCGCTCTCTACCCAGCCAAGTATTTGAGGAAACTTGTTAGTGCTACAGTAGATCATTCTTGGACAACCAAATACCCGAGGGAATAGTTGGAGTGGATTTGCTCACAATCCATGTCCTAATTTGTTGGAAAACACAAACCACTAGGGTCGTATACTGCTTGTAAGAGATACCAATTGGAGGCAACATTGGCAGCAGCTGAAATACATTCCTTCCTTAAGGCTGGCCGAAGGCGTTCTAGACCTGGTAGACACAGAGGCGGCGGACAGAGCATATAATCAGGAAACTGTGGACACACACTGAACGTTCAAATATTTATTTTGACACGTCTGTACTTAGGCAAAAAAACACACAAAAACCCATGAAAATTACAATATAATGTAAAATAAAAGCTGGAAGTCCTGCAATCTTTCTTCACACCCCTTCTCCGGGTCGCAGGTGTCTTTCAGGATGAACGCTCAAAAGTAAACAAAACTACTTCCTCCCTCCTCTTTCCATTCGTTAGCTTGCGATAAAGGGGGTTGGTATTTTCCATTTTTTCTTTCCCTCTTAGCAGGGAAAGAAAGCAAGCTTAGTAGTGCCCTGCCGGCCTCGTCGGTTGTAGTCCTAAGGCCCCCGAGCCCCGTGCGGGAAGCAGCCGCCGGCAGACGCCCCGCTGCAACGCGCCGCCGTCGCCACGGCAACCCTTCCGCGCAAGGCGGGCGGCCACGTGACGCGGACGTCACGTGACGGCCAGCCGGCGTCTTCCCATCCCCTCCTCCCGTCCGCTTCCCCCGCCGGCGGAGGGCTGTAAACAGGCGGCGCGCTGCGCGACGTGGAGCTTGCTGCGTCCGCGTCTGCGGCGTCCGCGTCCGCGGCATGTCCGAGGCGGGCCGGGGCGGCCGTGCCGCGCGCTCGGCGCCCCCCTGAGCAGGCGGCCCAGGCTCGGGGGTCGCGGGGCCCGGCTGTGGTGCGGGGCCGAGGCGGGGCGTGGGGGTGTGGCTGGCGGGCGCGCGGGCGGCGACAGGTGGGAGCTCGGTCCCTGCGGGTGCCGGGCGCCGGCGTGAGCGGGGACCCCGGGCGGCTCGGGGCGCCTCGCAGGTGCCGTCCGCCCCGGCCCGGTCCGCCCCGGCCGGCTGTGCGGGAGCGACACTTCCCCGTCCGCCCCGTGATCTCCGCGGACCGCGGCACGCACCGGAGCCGCCGGCCCAGGCCCAGGTAGGTGTCCCGTCTTCCTGCTGCTGCTTTGATTTGGATTCTGTGCACCTGCGCCAAGTTTTTTTTTTTTTTGCTTGAAAGGGGAGCGGGATCATGGTTTATCGTGACCAATTTGTGTTTTTTCCCCCAGCTGCTTTCTGAAAACGGAGTGTTTGGAAGTAAAAAAAAGCCTCTGGGGGGGTGGGTCTCCCTGCCAACCCCTTCCCCTCCCGGGGACCCCCAAAGCTCACGGGTGGAGCAGCTCCCTTAACGATTGCGGAAATGTTTTGTGTATTTGGGAATTTGTTGGGCTCTGGAAGACGAATGTTTTTGTGAGTGTAGGCTTCGCTATCGCTCTTTTGAGGGTTCATCTGTGTCATGCCATTACGGAAACTGTCACAAAGTGGAGAAAGAGCAATCGCGGTCTGGCGGACTTTGGGTATGGCCCCAGCCCCCACTGGGAAGCAGGCTGTTAGGCTGTAGCAGCTCGCGTCACTGCTGGGTTGGGTTAGGTGCCAGTGGGAGTGGAAGTCTTCTGTATGGGAAGTGGTGTGGCTGGCTCGGGACCCCGAGAGTGCACGGTCTGTGAGAACACTTCTTTATTATATCTGAGAGTCCTGGAGCACTGAGTTCATGGGAAAAGGATGTCCTGTTTGATTGAATCAGCAAGTACGTACTCGAAAGTGTGACGTGGTGGTTTGTAAAAAAAAAAAAAAATCTGATTTTTAAAAAAAATGTATAAGCATAATTTCTGAATCTCTTTTGTTGGAGACTGGAGCTGCTCAACCACTTATTGAGATCGAAAGCTTGATGTTACAGAGGAAACCCACTCCCTTTCCAGCCCGTGTCCTTGGCGCCTTTCTCACAAGAGCAGGAATTGGAGGTCGCATGGACGGAGGGCGCCTTAAGGTCTCCCCGTGGAATCTGTTTTCTCTGTTCAGAGCAGGCTCACTTCCTTGATCTTGGGTTTGCGTTTAGGCAAACCACTTCCTTTCTCTGGCTTTTAGTTTCTGTTACAAAGTAAGGAAACTGGGTTGGTTAGGGCTTCATCCCATTTTTCTGTGCAGGATTTATTCACTTGTGTTGGAAAGGCAGATTTCCAGGGAGGAGGAGAGACAGATCCTTCATCTCCTAGTTCACTCCCCAGTTGGCTGCTGCTGCCACAGCTGAGCTGTATGAAGCCAGGAGCTTGTTCCGGATCTCCTAAGCAGGTGCAGGTTCCCACAGCATTGGGCCATCATCCTTTACTGCTTTTCCCGGACCATAAACAGGGAGCTGGATGAGAAGTGGAGCAGCTGGGCCCTGAGTCAGTATCCTTTTGGGACCCAGGTGCTTGCAAGGTGAGAATTTAGCCATTGAGCTATTGTGCTAGGCCCTCTGGCTTCATCTTGTTAATTTCAGTACAATTCCAGATAAATAACAGATGCATTTCTCATTGGGATATTGCATGGGGCATACTTAATCTCTGTTTGAAATACTCCTGAATTTCAGCCAGGCTTACTGCAGTTTTATTTGGTAATTTGTTCCCACATTTTCTCTTTGTTATGTTAATGCCCGGGAGAGATTAGCATATAAAGCAACTGAAGGAGTAAAGAAATCCTCCTTGGCAGGCTGAGAAGCCTACTGGCTGACTTACTCCTTGCCTTGCTTGGGCCATGATCCCATGTGGGCATTGGTTCGTGTCCCGGCTGCACCACTTCCCATTCTGCTCCCTGTTTATGGCTTGGGAGGGCAGTCGAGGATGGCGTAAAGTCTTGGGACCCTGCATCCGCGTGGGGGAGACCTGAAGAAGCTCCTGGTGCCTGGTTTCGGATCAGCTCAGCTCTGGCTGCTGCGGCTACTTGGGGAGTGAAGCAGAGGACGGAAGATCTCTGCCTCTCCTTCTCCTCTGTAAATCTGACTTTCCAATGAAAATAAATAAATCTTAAAAAAGAAAAGAAAGAAACCCTCCTTGTTGGTAGTAGTTCCTGAGAGCAGTTCCTCTCTCCCTGTGGTCCTTTTACTGTTTGCCCGCACTGTGTAAGTTCTGTTTCTGTGCCAGGCGCTCAGGGCGGCAGGTGAGCTGCCACTGATGGGCTTGGGTTTGGTTCCTGACTCCAGCTGGCAGCTGCTCATGTCGCCCTGGAGACGACAAGTCTCTGCCACCCACATGGGAGACTGGCATTTCCTTGTCAGCTTGGTCTGGATTCAGCTGTTGTGAAAATTTGGGCAGTGAACCAGCAGGTGGGAGAGCAGTCTTTCAAACAGATGAAAAAAAAAAAAGTAAATAAAAATAATTCTGTTTCTATCCCAGTGCATATAGTTTAGGTTTATGTATTTGATGGCAAATAGTTTCAAATATCAAAGCGGATGAAACGTTTCCAAGATTTCTAAAAGTAGTCCGAGTCTCGGATTGGCATGTACGTGTATTTTTTTCTTTGTAGGAGATAGTTTTCAATCTTGCCTGTTCTCCGGGTGTGTGATTGGTTTAAGTGTTTTTTCAAGATTTATTATTTTTATTTGAAAGGCAGATGTACAGAGAGGAGAGTACATAAAGAACTGTTGTACCTCCACAGCAATGAGAATAAGAACCTAATTTAGAAATGGGCAAAGGATTTGAATAGATGCTTCTTGGACAAAACATGTAAGTGGCCAGTAGGCACAAAAAATAATATGCATCCGGGCAGGCAGCTGCCTGCAGTGGCTTTAGGGGTTGAGGCCCTGCTGCCTGTGTCAGAGACCTGACTAATGGCTGAAGCCCACCGCTGCCTGTTGCAGGCATTTAGGGAGTGGGCCAGCAGATGAAAAATCTGTCTATATCAATGGAGATATTAGACATTAGCCACCAGGGAAATGGAAGTCAAAACCATAATGAAATGTCTGGTTTACACACATCAAGATGACCCTTACCTAGTTAGAAACAGAAGTAGTTGCGAGTGTTGTGACATTTGCACAACTTGGATGGGGAGAGGAGGTGGGTACCCGCCTTCAGTGCTGCCAGTCCTGTACGGGTACTGGTTCTTTGCACAGCTACCTCACTTCTGGTCCAACTCCTTGCCAGTGGCTCGGGAAAGCAGTGGAAGATGGCCGCAGTGCTTGAATCCATGCCACCTGTGTGGGAAACCCAGCTGAGGCTCCTGACTTCTGCCTGGCCTGGTGCTGGTCTGTCTAATGAACCAGCTGATGAACGAATGCATGGTCTGTCTGTAATTCTTTCAAAATAAATATGCCTTTTTAAAAAATTAATCTTTGTACCTTGGGACTGGTATTCTGAGAAATAGTCTGGCACTTTCTCAAATGCCCAACTACAGGGTTACCACGTGACACTCAGGTTCACGCTCAGGTACTTGAGAGAAGTGATGACGTGAACCCACCCCAAAACTTGTGCATGCATGTTCACAGCATTGGTGTGCATAACACCCCCAAGGTAGAAGCAACTCAAATGAGTATCAGCTGATGGAGGACAAGTAAAATGTAGCTCACCCCTACTGTGGAATATTCAAGTGTGAAAGGGGTTTGCAGAACTGATACATACTGCGGCCTAGATGGGCCTTGAAGACCCACTGAGTGGAAAAAGGCACGGAATCCATGCGTTATATGATTAAAAATGATTGGCTGTGTCCGCATAATTTGAATTAGTGTTTGCAGTGGTAAAAAAAAAAAAAAAACTTCCCCCTTTTTGGTCACATTAATTGTGTTGATAAGATCTTTCAAATCTTGGAGAGATGTTACAGTGTTTATAAGACATGCATAGAATGTAAATAATGTTATTTAGTCGCCAGTAGGAACAACCTTACATTACCTTCTGTGCTGGGGACTCCACTCGGATCTCATCTCCCTACGTCCCCCCAGAAGTAAGTACTACCCAAAGATTCACTTGTTTTGAGAGTAACGGAGAGATCTTCCCTCTGCTGGCTCACTCCCCAGCTGGCTGTACCAGTCAGCAATGGGTCATACGAAGCCAGGAGTTTCATCTGGACCTCCCACTTGGTTGCCAGGGACCCAGGCACTCGGAATGTCTGCCACTGCTTTTCTCAAATGCATCAGCAGCAGCAGTGCTGGCTCCTATGTTCATCAGCCGGTTCACTCCCCAGATGGGAACTTGCCAGACTGGGCCAGGCCAGAGCCAGGAGCCAGGAGCTCCATTTAGGTCTCCCACCAGGATGGCAGGAGATGAAGGATTTGGGTCATCTTCCACCATCTTCCAGGCGTTATTAACAGTAGAACAGCTGAACTTAAACTGGTGATCCTACTTGGGATCCCAGGATTGTAAATGCAGGCTTAACCCGATGTATTATCGAGCTTAATAACTACATAAGACTTTAAGAATCAGCCAATGGAGTTCCTTGCTGTTTAATTGCTGTGTTGTGTTGCACTGTGTGAACATTCCAGTTTGTCCTTTGCACCCTTGATGAATGAGTGGGTTGTCGCCTTCCCGCACCCCCAGGTGATAGGCGTGTTCTTTGCTTGTGTTCTGGTTCAGACAAGCCAGAGTTTTTAGGTAGAGTTAGGTGTGGAACTGTTGCGTTATACAGTAATGGATTTATTTTTTCTGAAGATTTATTTATTTTTATTGGGAAGACATAGAGAAATAGAAAGATCTTCCATGTGTCACTTCACTCCCCAAGTGGCCGCAACAGCTGGAGCTGAGTCGAGCCAAAGCCAGGAGCTTCTTTCACTTTCACCTTGTGTCCCACGTGGGTACAGGGGCCTAGAACAGGGGCCGTCCTCAGACCAGTAAGCAGAGAGCTGGATCAGTGGAGCAGCTGGGACACGAACTGGCACCTGTATGGGATGTCAGTGCTTGAAGGTGGAAGCCCGTTGAGCCGTGTCACTGGCCCCAGGTAGCGCATCCTTAGCTTTCCTGAGAGTGTGGTTTTTTTTTTTTTTTAATGCTGTGTAACAGGTGACCATGTAAGCCAACACACGTTCCTTGTCTGCAGGTCAGAGGGGTGCTATGTCCAGCCGGGAGCCTGACTTCAGGTCGTCCTTGGGATTGCCCTGTCTCGGTGAGCTCTGAAGATGAGTCTGCTCCTTGGGTCTTTGAGGCTGTTGGCAGAGTTGGTTCTCTGTGCTGTAGGAATGAGGTCTGTGTTTGCTTGTCAGATGTCTGTCCCTTTTCAGGGTCTAGTGGCAACTCACATTCATCGCCTTGTGACACCCTTCCTACCTTCATCTGTTTAAAAAGATTGTTCATATGCGAGACAGTACATGAGAGCTCCTGTCTACTGGCCCACTGTCAAATGCTCACAGCCATCAGGCTGAGCCGGGCTCAAGTCAGGAGCCCAGGACTCCATGCAAAGCTCCCATTTGGGTGGCACAACCACAGTGCTTGAGTTGTTGCTGCACGTTAGCAGGACACTGGAACAGGACCAGAGGAGCTGGGACTTGAACCCAGTGTTAAGATGTAGCATGTGGGTGGGTCTTCTGGTCCCCTACATGGGTACGGAGTCCAAGCACTTGGATCATCTTCCATTGCTTTCACAGGCACTGGTAGGGAACTGGATTGGTAGTGGAGCTGTCGCGACGTGGACTGGTGCCCATGTGGGATATCTCTGTTGTATGTGACAGCTTTACCTGCTATGCTACCATGCTGGCCCCCAAATTCAGACTTTTAAAAATTTATGTGTTTTTATTGGAAAATCAGATATATAGAGAGAAGGAGAGACAGACATAAAGACTTCCATCAGCTAGTTCACTCCCCAGGTGGCCGCATTGGTTGGAGCTGTGCCGATCCAAAGCCAAGAGCCAGGAGTCTCATCTGGGTCTCCCCACACAGGTGCAGGGTCCCAAAGCTTTGAGCCGTCCTCAACTGCTTTCCCAGGCCACAGACAGGGAGCTGGGTGGAAAATGGGGCTGCTGGGACATGAATTGGAGCCCATATGGGATCCTGGCACATGCAAGGCAAGGACGTTAGCCACTAGGCTACAGTGCCAGGCCCCCAAATTCAGATTTGTTTATTTGAAAGGCAGAATGACAGGGAGATACAGGGAGCGATGTTCCATCTGCTTGATCATTCCCCCAGCTGCCCGTTAACAGCTGGAGGTGGGCCAGGCCAGAGCCGGGATCCAAGAACTGAGTCTGATGTGTGAGTGACAGGACCCTAAATCCTTGGGCCTGCCGGGGTGTGAGCAGGAAGCTCACTAGACCACTCCAAGGCTGAAACCTGGAGCAAGGAGTTCAAGTCAGGGCTCCTGCGTGTGTGGCGGGCCTTAGCTGCTTGGGTCCTGACCTGCTGCCTATTGTCACGCATGGGGAATGAGAACTGAGCTGGAACTCGAACCCAGGCACTTCGATACTGGAAGCAGGTGTTCCAGGGGGTCCTTGACCTCTGCACCACAAGTCCATCTGTAATGGACGCATGTCCAACGGGCCGCTGGTCAGTACTGAGTGGGTCACTGGAAGTGGTCAGTGTCGCTGCCGCTGAAAGGACAAACGTACGGGTCAGACAGGCTCAGTGATGCTGCAGGAGCAGGCCCAGGTTATTGGGCCTCAGCCAGGCATGGGACCTGGTGGCCTCCTGGAGGTAGACGTCACGGCTTCAGGAAGCTGTTAAAGTCATCGAGGAAGGGCTACCGTGGTGTGTGTCTTAGCCGTCATGACTGTGATCCAATGACAACAGTGCCGATTTGTATACTGAATTCTTATCCACCTTTTTGTTTGTGCAGGGGCACGCTGAGTATGGCTGTGGCTCTTTATGTCTTGTGACGTTTTGGATGAGTCATCTGGGGAAGGAGCAGTATTTTCTTTGAGTATTGACTGCTTGTCCTTCTGTCTGTAAGCGAAGCTGGGGGCTATAAGTTTGGGGTCCGAGGCCCTGCCGAGAGGCACAGCTGACTTTGTCATCGACTCCGTGGGTGTGCCTCCCTCCTGCGCCATTTTGATAGTATTATCTGCTAGTTTCTGCTGTGAAGCGGTGTTGGAGGAAATGTAAGATACGTAAGGGAGCGAGTCCGGGGGAGGGGAGAATGTTTTTTGCCACTTTTCAATGTATGGTTTAGTTGACGTTCTTGGAGTAACTTAGACTCCTGTGCTGCTGGGCTGGGGGTGAGGCTTTTCTGCCTTAGGAGACATAGCAGTTTGTGGCAGGATTTCTCACGCTGAGCTTGGTCAGCAGTTGGGGTTAAATAATTCTTTGCTGTGGAGAGCTGCTATAGGATGTTAAGCAGCGTCCTTGGGTTCTTCAAATAGATAAAACACACACACACACAGTGCTGCAGCCACCTGTTTTAATGGATACCAGTAAACACACACACACTACTGTAGCCACCTCTTCTGGTAGATACCAGTAAACACTTTCTCTCTCTCCTCCCTAAGCCAAAACTATCAAAGACACTGGCACAAGTCCCCTGGGCTGCAAACGTAACGCCGGCTGAGAACCGTTGCCTTATGCACACCTCACAACTGACCTGCTGCATGGTTAGGACGAACTTGCTCCCACCTGGCTTTTGCCTGCGTTGCTGTGCTCCGCTCAGCTAATTAGGCCGTGTTGCCAAGTGCAAGGTGGAATCCGTAGGGACTAGGGCGGAGCTGGAGTCAGGTGTGGCTCTGGGCTGTGGCGGAGGTCGGCTCCCCAGCTGGCTGTGTTTTCCCCAGTGGCTCTTGATTAGGCTGCCAGACGCCGCTGCTGACGGAAAGGTGCGCCCACAGCAGCACCCAGCACCCATCAGGTACAGTCAGGTATGTGGGGTCTAACTGCTGGCTCGCACAGCAGCAGCACCCATCAGGAACAGTCGGGTATGTGGGGGTCTAACTGCTGGCTCAGGTCTGCTTGGGAGACTAGGTTGTCTCAGAAAGCCGCGGGGTTGTTTTTAATGCCTTTATTTGAAACAGGAAAACAAAACTGAAATTGCTACTTGATGAACTTTCATATTTAACTTAGGTTTCCATTTCGAAGTGACTTCAGTAGCTTGAGTCCATTTTGAGACATGCATGAGATGGGATGGGACTGGGCGCGCAGAAGGAGCACCAGTGGCTGGCAGTGATGCCACCGTGAAGGAATGGTAGCTCTGGCCTGGGTGGGCACAGTTGGTGGGGACTGGAGGGGGTTCGGCTCATGTCCTGTGTATGTGTTAGCACTTCTACTGTGAGCCTTATGAATTGTTTTCTTAGGTAGGTAAGTTCATTGTAAAGCCTCATTTTTGAAAATTTATCAACACCTCGCATCACATTTCCCATTGAAACAACTTCCAACGTCTGAATCTTGCATGTTACAGTTTGTTTAGCTGTGTTTCTTTTGCTTTCAGTGAATTATTTTGAACAGTTTTGTTTCTTCTGGGGATAGCTTTTTACTTACTTGTTTTTTTTAAATTTATTTATTTTTATTACAAAGTCAGATAGATATAGAAGAGGAGAGACAGAGAGGAAGATCTTCCATCTGAAGATTCACTCCCCAGGTGACTGCAACGGCCTGTGCTTTGGGCCGTCCTCAACTGCTTTTCCCAGGCCACAAGCAGGGAGCTGGGTGGGAAGTGGAGCAGCCGGGATTAGAACTGGCGCCCATATGGGATCCCGGTGGGTTCAAGGTGAGGACTTTAGCTGCTAGGCCATCGTTCCGGGCCCAAGTTTTTTACTTATTTTTAAAAGGACTTATTTATTTGAAAAAGTTAACTTAGTGGGAGGGGAGGCAGAGGGGTTGGAGACAGGGACAAATCTCATCTGCTGGTCTTCTCCCCAGATGGCTGCAGTGACCAGCAGTGGGCCAGATCAAAACCTGGGGCTTCATCAAGGTGTTCCACATGGGTGCCAGGGGCCCAAACACTTGGGCTGTCCTTCACTGCCTTTCGCAGTCCCTAACAGGGAGCCGAAGCGGGAATGGAGCAGCTAGGACATGAATGGCGACAACTTGAACCCATAGTTGAAGTGTCTTTCACGTGGTGTCAAGAAACAGAATGGTGTGGATTGTTTAAGGCTCCTGATTTCACAGTTTAAATTGCTTTCCTGAAAGGTTCCGGCTAACACTCCACTGCTGATGTGTTGAGTGTCCACTTTTTAGGGGATCCTGGCCAATGCTGATGCTTTCCAAAAAGAAACTTATGGTCAGAACAGGTGCAAAACGTCACATCTGCCTTTGACTGTTTCAAAGTCATCAGTAAAGTTGACTTCGTGTTTTTCCGTGTTCCTTAGCTGTTCATCAGCTTCTGAGATGTGGCTGCGTGTATTCTTTTCCTGTTATTTTTAGGAGTGGTGGTGTTTTTTTTAGAAAGCTTGCTTTATGCAGTGTCTTTGAATATTAAAGGTAGTCATCTTGTGTGAAAAAACACTTTGTTTTCCAGTTACGTCTTTTGCTTACTATGATCGTTGAATATTGAAGTTTGCTTTATAAAATGTGTAAATATTAAAGACAGCGATCCTGTATGAAAAAATACTTCTTGTTTTCCAGTTACATCTTGTGCTTTATGTAATATCTTTGAATATTAAAGTTTGCTTTATGCAATATCCACATATTAAAGATAATGATCATGTATCAAATACTTCTTGTTTTCCCGTTACATCTTGTGCTTTATGTGTAGCTTTTGATATGATTTTAAACCTGTAGGAAGGGTATAAGGAATTGTTATGTGTTCTTTGCTCAGATTCACATATTGTATTGCTAGCATTATCACATTTTTAAAAAATATTTATTTTTATTGGAAAGTCAGATATGCAGGGAGAAGAGGAGGCAGAGGAAGATCTTCTGTCCGATGATTCACTCCCCAAGTGACCGCAACGGCCAGTGCTGTGTCAATCCAAAGCCAGGAGCCAGGAACTTCTTCTGGGTCTCCCACACAGGTTCAGGGTCCCAAAGCTTTGGGCCGTCCTCGACTCCTTTCCCAGGCCACAAGCAGGGAGCTGGATGGGAAGAGGATTCAACAGGATTAGAATCGGCTCCCATATGGGATCCCGGCACGACCAGGGCGAGGACTTTAGCTGCCAGGCCATGACTCTGGCCCCAGGTTGTACATTTTAGACAGGGATTTTCAAATAGATGATTTCCATTCTTCTGAGCACAGTGTGTTAGGGGCTCTCCAAGGTTAGCTTGTTCCAGCAGCTACGATGGTGTTAGCCAGTGGGTTCTGTTGGTAGCTGAAAGACTTCTCTGCTGATCAATGCAGTCTTTGGTTTGGCAGTGGGTGCACTGCCACTGCATAAATTCCCTTTCCTGTTCGAACGTTGACTTACCGTTTCAGCCTGCAGTGGTTGTTCTCCAGCCTGCGTGTTACTGCTGTGTGGGAGGAGGAGCCCTCCTGCACCTCCTGGCTTTGGTCTGTGCTTCCATTGGAGTGGTTCATCTGTATATTCTTTCATTACTTTGGTTATTTCCCTTCTCACTCTGCTCTCCTGTGCCCCTTTTATGTCTCCTGATTGAGAGTTACCTGCTGGTGCAAGCAGACGGTTTGGCTGGTTTGGGTGCCCCAGCACTCACATTGGCCCCTCGTGGCAGGTTTGCTTTCATGGGGCTGCGGGTGGACATGTTTGTGGAAATCACCATCTGGGCACATGAGGTGCCTGCTGCCGCTGGTGTGTCTTTCATTGCCTCCAGGCCTCAGTGGACAGAGCTAGGTTGTGTCCTTGTGTAGGTTCGCAGTGGCTGGCTGTATTTCTGATTCATCTGTTTTAGCCCGTTAGCATTGCTGTGAGAAAGTGCCTGAAACTGGGTCCTTGATAGAAACAGAAGTCTGATGGTTTCGGATCTTGATGGTTTGGGATCCCAGGAAATTCAGACTCGTGGCACCAGCGTTAGGTGTCTGGTGAGCGCTTTCCTGCTGTCCCCATCCTTGCCTGGTGGAAGAGCAAGGCAGAAGAGCCTGGGGTCTGGCTTGTTCCTTCTAGCCCCTTCCTCAAGTTCCCCAACCTCATTCAGGCTGGTTCTGCCAGGTCTCTACTCCTCCTGTGTGGGATTAAGTTTTAACATCCACTTTTGGGGGTATAATCAGACCAGAGCATCTTCCGTGTGCACGAAAACCCACGAAGCGATTCCCTGTTGATACCACCAGTGTTAATGTAGCGCCGTGGAGGTGCTTCTAGTGCTTTCCCTTGTTGGAGTTCGTCAGCCGCGTTCCTTGCCTATTGTCCGTAACATATGGCATTGATTCATCCTAGCCTTTTAAGCTAACAAAGCTGAATATCACCAATATCTTGGTTTTCCCTCCAGGAAAATGTAGATATTTTAAAATACTTTAATGATCTCCCTTCTTACACTCCCTGAAGTAAACATTGGTGTTCCCCCCGCCCCCGATTTTTCTCTGCTCCTTTTGTATCCTGTTGCAAACCACTGTGTTTAGCCTGGGTAGTGTGTGCTTGTGCTCATGGACACAGGTGCCCATGCTTGCACCCCATTCCTTCTGGCACCCCAGATCTCATTCTAAGGTCAGTTTTTCATCTTGTACACCACGCACGTATTCTTCCCTCCCAGCTTTCTTCAGTGGCATTGTGCTGCTCAGAAACTGCCCGAGGTACGGTTTGCTGGACGTACCTTCATTTCGCCTCCATGCTTTAAAAGGGGTGGCTTTGCTGGGCATATATTGGTCGTCAGCAGTGATGTTTTCCTGAGGCTTTGAAGAGAGTAATAATTGTACCGTCTGGCTTGTGCTGTGGCTGGGAGAGCCTGCAGTCAGACGAGTCGTAATGATTCGTCCTTTCAGACAGTTGAATGTCCTCCTGGGCCTGACGGGGCAGTGAACAGTAACGTGTCTGGGTGGAGAGACCTTTGCTCGTGCTGCTCGGTGCATGGTGTGCTTCTCCAATCTGGATTTGTCTGTGTGCCTCTGACAGCTCTGAGCTCCTGTCTGTGCCTCTGACAGCTCTGAGCTCCTGTCTGTGTGCCTGACAGCCCTGAGCTCCTGTCTGTGTGCCTCTGACAGCTCTGAGCTCCTGTCTGTGCCTCTGACAGCTCTGAGCTCCTGTCTGTGGCTCTGACAGCTCTGAGCTCCTGTCTGTGGCTCTGACAGCTCTGAGCTCCTGCCTGTGCCTCTGACAGCTCAGAGCTCCTGTCTGTGGCTCTGACAGCTCTGAGCTCCTGTCTGTGTGCCCCTGACAGCTCTGAGCTCCTGTCTGTGCCTCTGACAGCTCTGAGCTCCTGTCTGTGTGCCTCTGACAGCTCTGAGCTCCTGTCTGTGCCTCTGACAGCTCTGAGCTCCTGTCTGTGTGCCTCTGACAGCTCTGAGCTCCTGTCTGTGCCCCTGACAGCTCTGAGCTCCTGTCTGTGTGCCTCTGCCAGCTCTGAGCTCCTGTCTGTGTGCCTCTGACAGCCCTGAGCTCCTGTCTGTGGCTCTGACAGCTCTGAGCTCCTGTCTGTGTGCCTCTGACAGCTCTGAGCTCCTGTCTGTGCCTCTGCCAGCTCTGAGCTCCTGCCTGTGTGCCTCTGACAGCTCTGAGCTCCTGTCTGTGTGCCTCTGACAGCTCTGAGCTCCTGTCTGTGCCTCTGACAGCTCTGAGCTCCTGTCTGTGCCCCTGACAGCTCTGAGCTCCTGTCTGTGTGCCTCTGACAGCTCTGAGCTCCTGTCTGTGTGCCTCTGACAGCTCTGAGCTCCTGTCTTCACTGCCGCTGGTCTCTGTATTCTCTTACTAGGACCCCCAGTTGGTCACACATGTGATTGAGCCAACCACCCCGTCCTTTCTGTCGCAATGTGTAATTCTCATTTTCTTTAAATTTGTACTCCAGTGTTAGAGGTGAGATGGCTTTTTAAATTTTTGTGGATTTATTGTATTTTTATTTGAAAGGCGAGACACACACAGAGATCTTTTCATCCACTGGTTCACTCCCCAAATGACCTCAACAGCCCAGGCTGAGCCGATCTGAAGCCAGGAGCCAGAAGCTTCCTCCAGTTCTCCAGCAGCAGCAGCTTAACTTGCTGTGTCACATGAGAGCCCAGTTCCATATTGTTGCTAGCCATTGGTTTGACCAAAGGTATAAACAAAAATTATAGTGATTCTAACATGTTTCTTTTTCGCTTTGCTTTTCTCTGTAGCTCCCAGGTACATGGGAGAACAAGCAGCATTTGTCTTTCTGTGCCTGCCTTATTTTACTCAGTGCAATGTTAATCTGTTGATGAAAATAGAATTTCATTCTTACTAGCATTCCATTGTGTGTGTATCCATACACTGCATTTTCTCTATCCAGTCATCTGACGGTAGACACTTGGTTGACTCTATATTTTAGCTAACGTGAACAGTATAGATTTCATAATACTCAGCATTTTTTAACTTGGTGTCTCGTATGATATACGACTAATCTGCTTTTTAAATTACCTCACTTGATTAGTAAGTATTATGTTTTGATTTCTAAAAGCCATGTTTTTTTTTTTAAACTGACCATTTCTTAATTTCACTGTGTATTTAAAATTGTATTACTTTGGAAAGATAAATGTGGGCCAGCGTGGTGGGTACAGCTGCCACCTGGGATGCAGACATCCCACATAAGCACCGATTTGTGTGACAGCTGCTCCACTTCTGATCAGCTTCCTGCTAATGGCCCGGGAGATGCAGAAGATGGCCCACGTGTTTGGGCCTCTGTCACCACGTAAGAAGCCCAGATGATGCTCCTGCTTCGGGGGCTTCAGTCCGGTTCTGAGCTGGCCGTTGTGGCCACGTGGAGAGTGGACCAGGAGATGGGGGTTTCTGTCTCTCCCACTGCCCCTTGCCCCCTCCCTCATTTGTTCCCTCCCTCCCCTTCCCTGTGTGCCTTTAAGTTGCCTCTGTCTTTCACGTAAATAGATAAATCTTAACTTTTATTCTTTAATAAGTTTAATAATTTTAATTATTTGTATTTATTTAAAATGCAGAGAAACAAACTGAGGTGTTGGGGAGATGGAAAGACGAAATAAATAAATAAATAAATGAAAGATTTCCATCTGTTGGTTTACTCCTTAAATTCCCAGGACAGCTGGGACTGGGCCAGGCCTGAGTCCAGAACTGGGAAGTCAGTCTGGGCCTTTCACGTGGGTGGCCGGGATGCGAGTGTTGGACCATCCCCTCCCAGGGTACGTCTTAGCAGGAGGCCAAGGTGGGAGTGGATTGCTACCTGAACCCAGGCACTGTGGTAGGGGATGCCTCTGTCTTAGCTGCTGTACCAGATTTGCACCCGTATTTCCTGGGCAGTTTGTATGTTTGATAATTACATAATATGAGGAGAGAGGACAGAAGTGTTTATTCTGTTGGCTTACTCAGAGACTTATCTTTCTGTGCATTGGGCATTTTTTTTAGTATGAATTTATATATCTTTAAAAATTTATATGTATGTATGTATCCATCCATCCACCCATCCATCCATTCACCCAGAAGGCCTTCAACAGCCAGGCCAGGGCCAGCCTTCGGCTGGGAGCTGGGGATTACATCCAGGTGGTCCATGTGGGTGGCAGGGACCCAAGCACTCGGACCCAGGAGTGTTAGCCTGGAGCTGGATTGGCAGTGAAGCAACTAGATGTTAGTATTGCAGGCAGCACCTTTGCCTGCTGCACCACCGTGCTGGCCTCATATTTTTAGACTTTTGTACTTCTTTTCCGTGTGATTTCAAGTGTTTTAATTTATCCCTTTCCCCGAACCAAACTCCTGACGGTATGTGAAGCTGTTTGCCTTTTGGGGAGTCAGTTCACAGTAAGGTTCCTGGAGGAGACTGGAACTGAATGGCTGTTGGGTTCTGGCACAGTTCTAGGGACCAGCCAAACATACAGACATTCAAGTTGTGTCTGCAGTTTCTCTTCATATTGGGCTCCACTTCTCTGTGGAGGCCAGAGCCTTCCTCATGCTCTTCTTTCTCTCTGTCACACGTTCCATTCCTGATTTTTCCCTCTCTGACCTTGGCCTTGTCTGTGTGTCTTTGAAGGTCATGCTTCACTCTGCGTCCCTCTGAATGCTGGATTTCCAGGGTGAACCCTGGCCCAGCGTGTCCATGTCCCACATGACAGCTCATCTAACCTTTCTCTCCTTGGCCAGTGATTGGCTGTCCTTGGGCAGGTGCCTGGCTGTGTGTTGGGGAAGGAAGGAGCCTGTGGTCAGGCCTGACCGCAGGGGCCCATCTGTCGACCAGCTGCAAGGACTACATGCCTGGTACATGAGCATCCAGGCTGTTTAAAATGATAAAAGTAAAAGCTCTCTGGACTTGAAAACTAATGAACTTATTGCAGAAATAAGTTGGATAAATTAGAAAATTCTATGCTGCTCATTCCTGTGTGAAAACCATTATGAGTCTGATGCACACTGGATTTTTTTGGTTTGTTCCTAGGATTCTAGCCAAGAAGGAAATATGTGTTTGTGATCACATTTATGGAGACTCCCATTGCAGTTAATGTCCAAGTTTATTGAATTGTTTATCTATATAAAAACAACCTTCTGTGAATGAGCCAGTAGTTAAGGACCATTTGTGTCCTAAAGATTTATTGCAAAAAATTTAACTTGTGTCAGTGGTAGGTGTCTTAACTTACTCTTTACCATCATGTAATTTAAAAAAAATGCTTTCCGCATTTTTTTTTTTTTAAATCTGTCTTTGGTTTAGAGATCTCCGTTGAAATACACAGGCAGAGGAACGTGGGGAAGCTGGACGAGGCCAGACTCTGCAGCTTGGGATTCAGAGCGCAGATTCTGGGGGTGGGCCTCCACTTGCAGTCCGGTCTGGCTCTGAGCAGAGCAGTGTGTCCCCAGGGATAAGCTGGCTCCTTCCTGTGCTGGTGAGGGCTGCTTTACACGTCCGTGTGAAGTGCCTGCAGGTGCTCTCCTGCACATGTGCCTTGGTGGTGGCCCCTGGCTCTGTCACATGCTTCTGTGTTGTACCGTCACGGCCTGTGAAGCGCGTGCTGTGCTCACTGGCGTGCACCTGCTGGGTAAGACGAGGGGAAAGCGGCTCATTACTGTGATAAAATCTGCATTCTCTGTGTGAGGCAGAGAGCGCGAGCGAGCTCCTGCACTGATTCCCTGCCCAGTTGCCTGCGATGACTAGGGCTGGGCTGAGGTCAGAGCCAGGATCTGTTAGCTGAATCCAGGTGCGTGGTGTTGGGGGAGGAAAGCGTGGCGTGGGGCTGTCACTGTTGTGCCCTGGGCTGTGCATCAGCAGGAAGCTGGATTTGAGCGTGGAGCTGGGTGTTGAATGTGGGATGTAGGTGTTTTAGACGGCTAGGCTGAATGCTTAATTCCTTGGAACTGATGTTCTTCCCAAATAATTGAAAATTGTCACAGAAGTTTTACATTTGAAGCCCTATCTTTTCCAAACTACCTTTGCTTAGAATACTTGATTTTAAGTGACCTAAATTACTGAAGTGCCAATGGAGATTTATTGTAGACTCTGCATTACATTTTACTGCTCTGTATTGCATTGCACTGATACTACTACAGATTTCTTTTCATTAAGCATTGCTGAGCTTTGTTTTAAAATACAAGTTTTATTTGTGATACTGTGTAATTGTAGAAAAAGCAACAAAACAGAAGCAGGGGTGGGCATTTATCACAGTGGTTAGGGGGCCTTTTGGAGGTCCATGTCCCGTGTTTCGTTCTCTGTTCACGTCCCGGCTTTGTTTACAATCACAGGTTCCTGCGGAGTGTTTCCTGTGAGGCAGCGGGCGATGGTCTGGTCCTCTGGGTCCCAGCCACCCACATGGGAGACCAGGATTGAGTTCTGGCTGTGGCTCTGGCCCGGCCCAGTCCCTTCTCGTGTCGACTTTTTGAGGGAGTGAAACTGGATTGAACATCACTGTGTGTCCCTTTCTCCCTCTGCCTTTCAAATTTTTAAAACATTAAAAAGAGATCAGCAATGAAAAAGATTTAGTAATAAAAAACGAGTTAACATCAAAAATGTGAAAATCCCTGGTTACATGAGCCCCCTGCTGTGAGTGTCCTCCAGCTGTGGCGTTAGTAGCTGAATGTGTTGTACACACTCGTGCTGGTGTACGCTTCTCTGGCCACACTTTCTGCCTGTGCCGGAAGCAGAGCCGACAGCCGCCACTGCTGTGCTGGGAGCAAACCTGAGCGTACTGACAGGGCGCTGTCTGTCCTGGGCCGCCCGGGGGTCGTTCCCTTGCACTGCTCCCAGACCTGAGGCCGGTAGCTGCCGTCTGCTCTGCTGCTGATGCCTTGAAACGTCCAGTGCTGTCCAGGGCCTTTTTGAGGGTGTCTTTAGCTCATTCTGCAAGCCCCTCGCTTTATGCAGGTGTTATGAAGTAGGAGCGATGGATGCGATGTTCTCCAGACCACTACTTAGATTTCATGCTCTGTGTCTTAAAAAAAAAAAAAAATTAAACCTGGACTGTTGCTTCTCCAACATAAACTTTGCTGAGTCCCCTCTCCCACTCACAGGCCTGTTGCAGAGTCAGAAATCTGTGGCTGATCTCTCTGCCAGGAATCTGGGTTTGTGCAGGACCCCTGTCTTTCTCTGGCCTGGTCCCAGTGCAGGCTCAGGCCAGGAGTTGTTCTGTGGAACAGTGGGATAGTCTGAAAGTGGTTCTGAAGAAGGACTGGTTGGCTCAGGTTCATCTAACACCGAAGCTAACAGGAACTGGAGTACTGAGCGGAAAAGGGGCGGTGTCGACGAGTGTGAGTGCTGCAGGTTGAGCTGCCGCGTGCAGTGCCTTGCATCCAGCGTGAGTCTGGTTGCGGCACCTGCAGTCCGGCTTCCTACTAGCTTTTGCTTGGGAGAGCAGTAGAAGGTGGCCCACGTAGTTGGGGCCTTCTCTGCTGTTCGTGTGGCCAGCCCAGATGAAGCTTCTAACTTCTGTCTGGCCTAACCTGGGATGTTAGAACCATTTGGGGCATAAGCAGGTGGCTAGAAGACTTTTGTTGGTCTCTCTTCCCCTGAAAATAAACAAATAAGCTTTTTTTCTTTTTTTTTTTTAAAGTGTCTGGGCTAGTGTAGGCTGATTTTCCACCTGCGGCGCCGACTTCCCGTATGGACAATGGTTCTTTTTCTGGCTGACCCACTAAAAGATCCAGCTCCAGGTTTGTAACCTGGGAAAGCAGTGGAGGATTGGCCCAGGTCTTTGGGTCCCTGCACTTACTTGGGAGACTGGCTCCTAGGTTCACATCAGCTCAGCTCTGGCTGTTGCGGTCATCTGAGGAGTGAACCAGCAGATGGAAGCTCTCTCTGCCTCTTCTTCTCTCTGTGTAATCTGCCTTTCCAATAAGGATACGATTTTTTTTTTTAAAGTGCCAGTAATTATTTTTAAGAACATAATTGCGCTAGGCTTGTAACAACTGGGCATTAGTAGCGTACGCTATACATATGAACTGAGTTGATATCCATAAATATGAACCGAGTTTAAGTCTTACTCTTCCTTCTGCAGGCTTGTGTAGGCGTATTACTACAGGCGTGCTGAGCAAGGCCTGGCACGGTGCTCCCGAGTGCTTGGTTTCCCTCTGATCCTGGGGAGTGGGGCTCTGAGGGATGCAGCTGTGCTGGGAATATTTCTGAGGGGTGCTGCTGGCTGCCTTCCTGCCCCGCCCCTCACTCCCACTTAGGGGGATCCTGAAGCCACGTTCTTGTCCTGGCTTCCTTTGCCAGTCAGGGGGTGGTGCGTGCGACTGCTGGCTGCATCGTGGTTCAGACTTCTCGTTTCCCTTATGGACTGTCTTTTTTTTTCTTTTCTTTTCTATTTGCTATTGTCCTGGTAATCGAGACAATAATACCTTAAAAGAAGTTGTTGCTACTGTCGTCTGTAGGCTACAGGTAGTGGATAGGAAACATTAAGAAAAAAGTCTCTTGTTGCTGTTGTGTGAGTATAGTTTCAGTTTTACGGATCAAGAAATTCTGGAGATCTATTTCAAAACCCTACACTCAGAATAGTTAATTTGATAATTTTTCTGAAGATTTATTTAGTTTTATTGGAAAAGCAGATATACAGAGAGGAGCAGAGAAAGAGAGGAAAATCTTCTATCCGATGATTCACTCCCCAAGTGACCACAGTGCTGGAGCTGAGCCCATCCGAAGCCAGGAGCCTCCTCCAGGTCTCCCATGCGGGTGCAGGATCCCAAAGCCTTGGACCGTCTTCCACTGCCTTCCCAGGCCACAAGCAGGGAGCTGGATGGGAACTGGAACAGCCAGGACATGAACCGGCGGCGCTCATATGGGATCCCGGTGCTTACAGGGGAGGATTGACCAAATGAGCTGTTGAAACAGGCTTGCCTAGGTCACGTGTTAAGTCATGTGTTTCTATAGTGTTACCATCCTAAATTCCATTATTCCTTCTTCACATATTAGATAGAATAATTTTATGGAGAAGTTTCTTAGATATTACCTGGTTATTCAGAAATTTATTTATGGGCCTGGCATAATAGTGTAGTGGCTAAAGTCCTCGCCTTGCACGTGCTGGGGTCTCATATGGGCACCAGTTCTAATCCTGGCGGCCCCGCTTCTCATCCAGCTCCCTGCTTGTAGCCTGGGGAAGCAGTTGAGGACGGCCCAAAGCCTTGGGACCCTGCACCCATGTGGGAGACGTAGAAGAGCTCCTGGCTTCAGATTGGCAAGTACCGGCCGTTGTGGTCACTTGGTGAGTGATTCATCGGAATGAAGAGCTTTCTCTGAATATTTGCCACTCCTCCTCTCTATATATCTGCCTTTCCAATAAAAATAACTACATCTTTTTAAAAAAAGAAATTTATTTATAACTGTTGGAAAACTCTTTATGACCCCAAAGATGGCCAGTTATTCTCAAATCCATTTATTTAACAAATATTGTAAAATGTGACTTTTTAAAAAATGTATTTTAAAAATGTATTTTAAAATGTATTGCAGTTATTCTCATTGTTGATCAGAGTATCTGGCCACTGGGAGCATCTCCAGGCATTTCTGATGTGCGTGTTCCCCACGGGTCTTCCTGTCTGGTCTTGTAGGTGGCCACTCTTTACTCCATCACAGGACCTTTCTCCCACCAGCCCTGATCCCTTTTAGTGGGAAACTGTATTCCGAGACCTTGGTGGCTAAGATGGTTGTGCTTTGTTCTCTTAGTGGGCAAAGCCACGGAATGTCTTGTTACCAATTGTAAAACACTGGAGCAGGCTTGAAGCTTCCTGCTAGTGTGTATCCTGGGAAGCAGCAGATCGTGGCTCAAGTACTCGACTTCCTGTCACTTGGGTGGAATTCCGGACTCATGGTTTATCCTGACCCAGTGGGCATTTGGAGAACAAATCAACAGATGGCAAATTTCTTTTTGCCTCCCAAAGAAAATGAAAATGAGTAAATACAAAGAAAATATTTCATGAGGTTCATACTGCTTTGTCCAGTGCAAATTTAGGAGTGGAGGATTTTATTGAATTGTGTGAGATTATGTTTGTATTGCCTGTTGAAAAGGTGATTTCCAGTTTGTGAATCAAAAGCATTTTCGTCTTGGGATGGATTCCTCAGTTCAATGCATACTGCATACTTAGGTTTGTCTTTTTTTTTTAAGATTTATTTATTTATTTATTTGCATGAAATACAGAGAGAGAGAAAGAAAGATTTTGAATCTACTAGTTCACTCTCCAGGTGGCCTCAACAACCAAGGCTGGCCCAGGTTGAATTCTGCATCATTTTTTCCTGTGTAAACTCCATCTACACAGTAACTTTTGTTTTTTTTCCAGTTCCAGTTTCTTTAGTGTGGATTGGCTTATGTGATTCAAGAGGCTAGCAAGTCCAAAACTTGCAGAGCAGTCTGGAGGCTGGAGAACCAAGGAAGCAGCGGTTCTGGAGTTCAAGGCTAGAATCAATCCAGAATTCTCAGGATTCTCTCTTCTTCCCAGGAAGATCAGTTTTTCTTTTCTCCCCCCCCCCCTTGTTTTTTTTTTTTTTTAAATATTATTTGTGTACCTGAGAGGGATGCCTGCCCATGTAGGTCTCTGATTAAGGTGGGGAGGGCTCAGTTATGGAGGAAGGTGGGTGGGACAAATGTTCCAACTTTTATTTTTTCTCATGTGTCCACAGCGGGAGGAAGGGGAGGCGGCAGTTACTTATTGTCAGAATACATCGGGACTCAGGGGTAACCAGGGATAGAGGACAGTTATTGGTGATGCCTTAGAGACCCCTGTGTGGGTTAGTGCTCAAACATGCAAACACTTGAGTGGTTTAGATGATTCTGAGACATTGCTTTGTTGCAATGGGGGTTGAGAAAATTTTTCCAAGGTCTATTGGCTGACCAAGTCCACCTTAGCGTAACCAAAGGCTCAGGAACATGTTGCAAAGCTCAGCCAGGAGAATTGTCCAACCTGTTCTGCTTTCCATCCTCTGATGAGGCAGTCACTTTCTTCTGCTGGCCTAAATGAGCTGGCTGTCATGTCCCCTGTGTGTATCTGGGCGTGCTGTCCACTGCGTGAGCGTCAACAAATGAGGAGGCCTAGCCTTGATAACATGTTTTCCATGGCTGGGGAGTCCCCATCTAAATCCTTGTCTTGGATTGACTTCAGACTTGACTTTTGTGTGCTGCAGCTAGTGCAGGGTCAGGCTCAGTCTGTTATCTGCAGACACTGATAAATTCAGCTGCTTGGTCAGTTCTGTCCCCAGCCCTGTCTCTCACATGAACTGATAAATGCTGCTGCTTAGTCCAGCCCAGCCTGCCATAAAAATCCCCACCAAGCCCATCCCCAGCCCTGGTTCCTTCATCTGCTGGTATGTGCTTTAGCCTAGCCCGGTCCATCTTGTATCCCATCTGGCTCTTGTGCACATCCATGGGTGCTGCAGCTTAGCTCAGTCTACCCTCCCCCAGACCTGGCCCACATGTATGCCAGTGAGTGCTGGCCTTCCCCCGGCCATGACTCTCAAGCTCACCAGCGATTCTGGTTCTCCTGCTAGGCCCACTTCTATCCCTTGGTCTTGTGCATGCCATCGGGTGCTGTGGCCCAGTCTTAGATGGTCTGCCCCCGACTTTGGCATTCACTAACAGGTGCTACAGCCTTGCTCAATCCGGGCTATACCCAGTCCCAGCTGTTACGGTCTAGTGCAGCAGCCTATTGCAGCCTGTCCTATCCCCAGCACACATGTGAATTGATGAGTGTGTTGATTCAACCTGGCCTGTCATGTGTCCTGGCTTGATTCTCATTCATGCCACTGTGTGCTGTGAACTGGCGCAGGCTGGCTTGTGCCCAGATCTAGCTCACACATATGCCAATGGGTGCTGCAGCCCTGCCTGGCCTGGCTTGGCCTGCTCCTGGGCCTGACTGGCACTCACCAGTGTATGCTGCGGCCTAGTGGGTGTGTTCTCCAAGTTTTCCCATCAGGCCTGCTCCTCGCCCTGGATCTAGAGTGTGCCAGTGGTTGCTACGGCCCAGCCTGACATGGCCAGTCCCCAGTCCTAGCACTCACTAGTAGGGACTGTGGTCTAGGCTGACCTACCCATCCATACCCATTCCCGTTCTGACCAGTGGGTGCTATGCCTAGCTCTGCCTGGCACACCTCCCCAGAACCTGCTCTCATGTGACCTGGTGGGTGCCACAACCTAACTTGGCCTGCCTCATACTCATCCTTTCCCAAGCACCAGTGGATGATGGAGCCTGGCCTCAACTGGATCATCCTCAAACCCAGCCCACATGTCTCCTAGTGGGTGATGCAACCTTTCCCAGTCAGGTCCACTACCAGTCCTGGCTTTTGCACTTATCAGTGGGCACAGCAACCCAGCAGGGAAGTCCCCAGAGTTCTCTTCACAGGCCTGTTCTCAGCCCTGAATCTTGTGTGTGCTGATGGGTGCTTCAACCCACCCTGCCATGGCTTATCTGCGGTCTTAGCTCTTGCTAGTGGATGTTACAGCCCATCCCAGCTGGGTGCAGCCCACACCTTGTCCTAGCTCTCATACATCCCAGTAGGTGCTGCAGCCTGGCCCAGCCCTGCTTGCCCCTGTCCCAGTCCACAGAAATGCTAAAGACTGCTGCAACTTGTCATGATATGGACCACTCCCAGCTACTGTGCTTCACAGTGGAAAGTGTGACCAAGCTGGGGAGTTCCCCAAGTTCCCTTACCAGGTGTGTTCCCAGTCCCAGATCTTGTATGTACCTGCAGGTGCTGCAGCCCTGCTTGACAGAGTCTGTCTTCACTCTTGCCCTTTGCATGTGTCAGCAGGTATTACAGCTTGGGCCAGCTGAGCCCTTTCCCAGCCCTGGTTTCTGTGTAGGTGCATTCTCTTTAAGAATTTTCAGCGTTTATTTGTTTCTGAGTAAACTTGAGTCCATTTTTTTTTTTAGTGTGCTTTATGATTTCTTTAGTTTTGATATTTGTGCATATATTTTTCTGGTAGTTAAATCTGTTTTGCATTTGATTTTTAAAATTCATTTTGCGGTTTAAAGACAAGCTTATCACATGTAAGTTAGTACAGCGCAAGCCTTAATAATAAGGTTCAGTTTCAGACTTTTGGGGTGGGGGTGGTGGGTGGGATTATCCTGTCATCTTCCCTGAAACGTCTCAGAACTTTGAAATTCAGTTTGGGTCTCTGTTTTAATGGAGTGCAGCAGCAGCAGGATCTTCACAGCTTATGGCTTGTGCTTTGCTACACACTGGTCTGCTGGCATGTTAGATGCTCATGGGGTGACCTTCCTCCTTGGCTGAGTGACTGGAAGAGGTACGGCTTTGAGGTGATGGGATGTGCATGGGACATTTGTGCACCTGCTGTACCCTGTAGATATGGCATTGGTGACTTGCTGACTGTTCAACATTGAGTTGTTTGAAGCTGAACTTTCTCATGTGTAACTTAGGAAATACAAATTTCCCTTTCTCAACTTTTTTTTTTAAAGATTTAAAATTTTTTTTAGAAAGGCATATTTACAGAACGAAGGAGATACAGAGAGAAAGATTATCTGTCTGCTGGCTCACTCTTCAAGTGGCTGCAGTGATTGGAGCTGAACTGATCCAAAGCCAGGAGCCAGGGGATTCTTCCAGGTCTCCCATAAAGGTGCAAGGTCCCAAGGCTTTCGGCTATCCTTGACTGCTTTCCCAGGTCACAAGCAGGAAGCTGGAAGAGAAGTAGAGCAGCTGGGACACAAACTGGTGCCCGCATGGGATCCTGGGCACATGTAAGGCAAGGACTTCTCCACTGAGCCATTGTGCTGGGCCCAGTCTCTAGAGCTTTTATTCATAATTCCTAATAACTTGAAACTGTGGCCATTTAGAATTATCCTTTGAGATCATATTTCACTGTATTTGAATTCCACTACAGTTTTTAAATCATGTCTTTTAATTTCTCCAAATTGTGCTTATTTGAAAGGCAGAGCCGTGGAGATACAGAGATATCTTCCCCCCCACTGGTGCACTCCCCAAATGGTTACGGTGGCCGGCATTGCAGGTGGCTGCTTTACTTGCTACCCGAGGATGCTGGTCCTGTTTCAATTCTAAACTAGGTCTGATGTGGTTGGTCTGCCCCAGGACTTAAAAGTACAGGATTTCTTCTGAGTTGAAATGGACTGTAGTTTTCTCTTCATGCTTTGGAGAGGATGTTTGGTGAGGCTTTGAGACTGTGTGCTGTGTGCGTTAATAGTTCTGAGTTACAAATGATATTTCCATTCAGTTTTGGCAGCTGTCCCAAGGAGATGACTCCAGCTAGCCTTTATTGGATAGGTCTTTTGTGATAGAACATGGGGTGAGGAAGGGATGGGGGAGGGTAAGAGATAGGGAGATACAAAGGTGAACAAAAGGAGATACCATCTCTGCTTGTGGGAATCTTAAAGTCAAGGGGCAAGTCATTAAAGAATTCAGTGAATAGAGTTTCAGTAGTTAATGAAGGAGAGGTCATTCGCTGATACTGTAGCAATCTATATATGTGGAATTTCCTTCCAAAGGGTATTCTAATGTTTAAATCATTAATTAAATTAAATCATTAATCACTAATTAATTAATCACTAATTAAATCATTAAGGCGGAAGAAACAACACTGTAGGCGTGGATCAGCCTAGATGAGAAGTCTTCACAAAGTTCGTGGAGGGCCTTGCGTAGCTACAGTCCTCACCTTGCATGCACTGAAATCCCATATGGTCACTGGTTTATGTCCTGGGTGCTGCACTTCCCATCCAGCTCCCTGCCCGTGGCCTGGGAAAGCAGTCGAGGACGGCCCAAAGCCTTTGGACCCTGCACCTGCATGGGAGGCCTGGAGGAAGTTCCTGGCTCCTGGCCTCAGATTGGCAAGTACCAGCCGTTGTGGTCACTTGGGGAGTGAATCATCGGATGGAAGATCTTCCTCTCTCTCTCTCTCTCTCTCTGCTCCTCTCTGTATATCTGACTTTGTAAGAAAAATAAATAAATCTTAAAAAAAAAAAAAGACAAAAAAGCAGGTAAGGAGAATGTGGAATTGTAGTTGGAAATGTATTGGAAGTATATGTGTTGATTCCGCTTGTGCCCCAACCTACCCTATAATTCTGTCTCCTCATTTGTTTGATTGTTTGGGTGGACATAGATTTCCTTGGTGAAATATTGGCTTAGAATTTTGAAAATGTTGGGATCCAGCTGGTGCTCTTAAGACGCTTCATTTCGTATTATCCCTCAGCTGTGAAAAAATATCAAAGGATTTTCTTGTAGTGTTTTAGAGTTGTGTAATGTTATACATGTCGATGAATGGGAGATGGAATTAAAAGATGAGCTTGTTTTGGTACTAAGCATTTTGAAGTTCACGCATGTGAGGGGTCTTTTTCAGTTGGTTTCTAGAAAACGCAGCAGGCCTAGCATTGTGGCTCAGCTGGCTAATCCTTCACCGCCAAGCTCTGGCATCCCGTGTGGGCACCGATTTGTGAAACGACTATTCCACTTCCAGTCCCGCTCCTTGCTTATGGCCTGGGAAAGCAGTGGAGAAAGGCTTAATTTCTTGAGAGCCTACTGCCCTTGTGGAAGACCCAGACCAAACTCCTGGCTCCTGGCTTCAGATTGGCTCAGATCTGGCCATTGCAGGCATTTGGGAAGTGAGCCAGTGAATGGAAGATATTTCTCTTTCCCTGTCTCTCCTTTTCTGCACAAATAGGCCTTTCAAATAAAAATAAAATAAGTCTTAAAACATAGATTTTAAAATGTTTTTTCACAAGAATGAAGTTAACTTTTAATTCTATTTTTTTATTGACCTCTTAAATTAGATTTTATTTTGTTTAATTTGTTTTTACTGGAAAGGCAGATTGCATTTTATGGAGAGAAGGAAGCAGAGAAAGATGTTCCATGCCCTGGTTCACTCCTCAAATGGCTGCAGTGGCCACAGCTAAGCTGACCCAAAGCCAGGAGCCAGAAACATCTTCTGGGTCTGCCGTGTAGGTACAGGGTCCCGATGCTTTGGCTCATCCTCTGCTGCTTTCCTGAGCTGTGAACGGGAGCTGCAGGGGCAATGGAGCAGCTGGGACACGAACCGATGCCCATCTAGGATTCTGGTGCTTGCAACGCGAGGATTTAGCCATTGAGCCACCGTGCTAGGCTCTTTAGTAGTTGCATTTTCTTCAATACCTTGTACATTGGAGAAAGCTTGGTGTCTTGAGAATATTCTCCTACTCTGTCCTTTAGGAAAACTAGGCTTGCCTCCTTCGAGGGCCTCAGAGAAAATGAGTCCTTTTATAATTATACATAAAACTCTGAGTGACACTGACTTGATTCTGCCAGTAGCATGGTTTATTTTTTTTTAAGATTTATTTTTATTATTTTTTTATTGGAAAGGCGGATATACAGAGAGGAGAGACAGGAAGATCTTCCGTCCGATGATTCACTCCCCTGGCGAGCGCAACGGCTGGAACTGAGCCAATCCGAAGCCAGGAGCCTCTTCCGGGTCTCCCACACGGGTGCAGGGTCCCAAAGCTTTGAGCCGTCCTCGACTACTTTCCCAGGCCACAGGCAGGGAGCTGGAAGGGAAGCGGGGCTGCCGGGATTAGAACCGGCACCCATATGGGATCCCGGGCGTGCAAGGCGAGGACCTTTAACCACTTGCGCCACCGCGCTGGGCCCAGTAGCATGGTTTATTTAGCATTCCCACATTTTAGCAAATTTTAGTATTTTTGTGGTAAATAATGTAATGTTGAAAATCTTGGGCCTTACAGATTTTTACAGGCTGAGCGTGCCAAGAGTCAGCTTTTGTACAGTTTTTAGTTCTGTCAGGCTAGCCTGATTGTACCCATTACACGAGGGCAAGGGCCTAGCATACAAGTTGTTGACACATTGTATCATCTTTCCGTAGAGTTCTATGTCCTTTCCCTGTGTACAGCGTGTTCTATAATTCCCTTTTTGTTTAATTGCCAGAAAACCTAGCCGTATATTATAAATGGTGGTGTTGGGGCAGGTGTTTTGCAGTGGTAGGTAAGAATTCTGCTTTGGTGGCCTTCATCCACGTCAGTGTCCTTGGCTTTGAGTCCAGGTGTGCTTCCGATTCTAGCTTCCTGGTGATGTGCACCCTGGGAGACAGACAGTGGCTCATAGGGTTGGGTGCCTGCCATGCGCACGGATGTATCTCTATGTTCCTGTCAGGTATATATAAATGATTACAAAGATAGGGCTCATTTGACTTCTTAGTTTGGTTAGAATGTCCCTAAACAGTTTGCATGACTGTTGAATTTTGGTTTGAGATGGATATTGTTCACATTATGTTTCTACGTTGATTTTTTTTTTTTTTTTTTTTAGGATTTACTTAATTTTGTTGGAAAGTTAGATTTACAGAGAGAAGAGACAAAAGCAAAGATCTTCTGTCTGGTGGTTCATCCCCCAAGTGGCCACAGCGGCCAGAGCTGTGTTGATCTGAAGTCAGGAGCCAGAGCTTCCTGTGGGTCTCCTGCATGGGTGTAGGGTCCCAAGATGTTGAGCCATCCTCCGCTGCTTTCCCAGGCCAAAAGGAGCTAGATGAGAAGTGGGGCAGCTGTGATATGAACTGGCGCCCATATGGGGTCCCTGCGGGTGCATGGTGAGGATTTAGCCACTAGGCTATCATGCTGGGCCCCATTGTTGTTTCCGGAAGGATTTTACGGTTCTGCATCAGTGTTGGGCTTTATTGTTTGCAGCGTCTAAGCAGATCCATGACTGACTGTACCATTTTCCTTGAAGAACGGATTATGTTTCCCTGTGTGCAGGCAAAGCCGTATGTGTCGTCCTGAGCCTGTCTTCCCACTGCTGCTTCTCTACATGTTTGTATTGTGAATGTACATCCAGAAGCCAGGCGCTGCCTTAGGCCCCTCTGCAGGTCACAAAGGCGTCCCCTTCCCAGGTGGTCCCTTGTCCTTGCACGTGTCGTGGGTCAAGTGTGACCGTGATTATCCCTGCTGGTGTTCGCAGCGGCTGGCCCCTCCTACTGCCTTATCCGGTTTCCGGTTTTGTAGGCCTGCTGCGCACAGGCTCCTCGTTTGGCACATGAATTGTGCTGCTGAGGACCACAGACTCACAGTTTCTTTTCTGACAGTGCCAGTCAGAAGTATGAAGATTCAACAATGCACTGTGGAGGGCAGCAGGTGTCCTGCAAACTGTACAGGGGGACCGTCCCCTCCTGGTGTGAGCATTCCCCAGAGGGATGAGCCTGGCACCTTCGTCTTCTCCTGCCTCCCACTTTGTCGTCTGTCTGTCCATGCCGTCGTTGCTGGGATGGGCAGAATCCTGGGTTTGTCTTGGCCATCTGGAAAGCACACAGAACGCTCGATTGTTAAGCTATGCTGATTGTCTTCAGGATCGGGCCTTCTTTCTGCTGCTCACAGGGACAGCGTTGTCTGCCTGGCCACCCGTCTCACAGTCGTGTTGCTTAGAGGTCCTGAATAGATGTAGCAAGGCTTTGTGTTCTCCGTTGTGTAAATCTTGTGTCAGGCACTGGGGGACAGAAAGTAGTACTGGGAAGACATCACCGCAGGCCACTGTGATGGCCAGGGAAGTCCCTGCACATGCGGCGGGACCCGCCTGCTGGATGCCCTGGTGTGCAGAGCCCCCCCCCCGGCAGTGCGTGTGGGTGAGACCCGCCCGGCCTTCACCCTGGAACTAACCGGAGGGGATTGTCCTCCGCTCCTACGCATGAGAATTCAGTTTGCCCAACATCATTTTGAGCTGGGACTTGAAGTTTAGCTTCTGATTGCTGACTGCTGTGTCCTTCCCATTGGCTCTCTCAACTGGAAGAGCGAGATAGGGTCACGGTGGCCATCTCCATGTCAGCTGGGTAAATCACACGCAGGGGAGAACAAACGGAAAACAAAACCTTTCTCTTCAGTCTACATTATTTTGGTGTCCTTTTTTTTTTTAAAGATTTAATTTTTATTATGTTTTTATTGGAAAGGCAGATATACAGAGAGGAGAGACAGAGAGGAAGATCTTCCGTCCGATGATTCACTCCCCAAGTGAGCACAACGGCCGATGCTATGCCGGTCCGAAGCCAGGAGCCTCTTCCGGGTCTTGCACGCGGGTGCAGGTTCCCAAAGCTTTGGGCCGTCCTCGACTGCTTTCCCGGGCCACAGGCAGGGAGCTGGAAGGGAAGCGGGGCTGCCGGGATAGAACCGGCGCCCACATGGGATCCCGGGCGTGCAAGGTGAGGACCTTAACCACTGCGCCACCGCGCCGGGCCCCTATTTTGGTGTCCTTTTAAAAACAGCTTTACTGAGATAGACTTTTGGCTTATATCTGTTACAATGACTATTTCATTCAGCTTATATCACAATTAACATTTAATTAAGATTGAGAGTGTATCATGCTGTAACTGGTTTCAAGAGTTACACAGCCATTACCACTATCAGTTTTCGAATGTTTTCATTATCTTAGAAACTCCTTCTGCGTCCGAGCCTCCACTTGCTCCCTGCTGCCCCTTGCACAGGCGACCACTAATCTCCTGTTGCTATGTACTATCTGCTCTGCACGTTCCTTACACACGTGCTCCAGGTGCTCTTTCAAACGTGATCGATTTCGTGCATGTAACATACTATTTTTCAGGGCTCTTCCATACTGTAGCTTTTATTAGTACTCCGTTTCTTTGTTTGCTGAGTATTATTCCGTTGAATGATTATACCACGTTTCATTTAGCATTTGTTTGGCATTTGGGTATTTTCCACCCTTTGGCTATTACAAATAATGTGATATAGACATTCGTGTACAAGATTTTGTATGAGCAAATGTTTTCATTTCTGTTCATTTTCACTACCCCAGGAGTGAGATTGCTGGATTCTGTGGTTAACATATTTGACATTTCAGAGTAGAGACAAATTATTTTCCAAAGTAACTGCAAACTTCCCTACCCATAGTGTATGAGGGCAGTCAGTTTCATCATGTCCTTACCAATGCCTTATTTATTAAAATTTTATTAATTTGAAAAGCAGAACCACACACACACACACACACACACACGGAGACATCTTTCTGTTTATTGGTGTTAGGGACCAAGTGACCGAGCCATTGCTTTCTTATACGGCACACATCTGCTGGAAGTAGGAATGGAAGTGGAGGTGGGCCTTGAACCCAGGCCCTCTGCTGTGAGAGCTGTCCCACGTGATAATTATAGGGCCTAATACCTGCCCCTTATTTGTATTTGGTTTTGGATATAATTAAGTGATATCATGGATTTGGTTTATATTTTCCTGGTGCCTCATGATGTTCAGTGCTCCTTTTTTTTTTATTGAGTTATTTGTCTTATTATTGAGTTGTAAGTTCTTTATATATTTTAGACATAAGTCCTTTATTAGAGTTGGACTTTTCAAACATTTTCTTGTGTTCTGTAGGTTTGTGTTTTCATTTTATTGGTTGGTATCTTCTGAAGCACATATGCTTTAATTTTGTTCCTGAGCTTGTCTCTTTTCTTTGTACGGGGAAAGGACCCATGTTTTTGCACATGCTGTCTGATTGTGTCAGCACCATTTGTCGAAAAGATACTCTTTCCCCTTAGAATGATCTTGGCACCCTTGTAGCAAATCAGTTGACCAGATACGATTGAGTCTGAATTCTATTCCGTTAATCTGTGAGTTTATTTCTATTCCTTTATACTGGAGTTTGAAATTGGGACGTGTGAGTCAGCCTGCTTTGTTCTTTTTCAAGGTTGTTTTTAGTGATTCTGAGTCTTTGGAATTTCCATATTCATCTTAGGAAAAGTTTGTCCATTTCTACAACTAAACTCACATCTTGTTAGGAGTAGCTTGGAGTCTTTAGATCAGTTTGAGAATTGACATCTTGGCAATGCTGAGTCCTGATCTGTGAACGTGGGGTATCTTTTCAGGCTGTTGGACAGCTTGCATTGGCAGTGCACTTCTAGATACAGGTGTTCACATGCGCGTGCTGTATTTTACAAGTTAGCAGTGGTGGAGTTGAAGTCCTTGTGTCTGGATTGTCAGGGTTAATGCAGAGGTCTAACAGGGTTTTTTTTTTTTTAAGGTTTATTTATTTTTATTGGAAAGTCAGATTTACAGAGAGGAGAGGCAGAGAAAGATACTTTGTCCTCTGGTTCACTGCCCAAGTGGCTGCAATGTCCAGAGCTGATCTGATCTGAAGCCAGGAGCCAGGAACTTCTTCCGGGTCTCCCGTGCAGGCCCAGGGTCCCAATTCTTTGGGCCATCCAGGGAGCTGGATGGGAAGTGAAACAGCCAGGATATGAACTGGCACCCATATGGGAACCCATTACATGCAAGGCAAGGACTTTAGCCACTAGACTACTGCACCAGGTCCCTGTCTAACAGTTTTTAGCTAAGGATGCATTGAATTGATATAAAACTGGTTTCTGGAAATTATGTAAAGAAAGTAATATGGGTAATATCTTTAAGATTTTTGTGTCTGGTGTGGTGGCTGAAAACCTTGGGACCCCATACCCGAGTGGGAGACTCAGACCAAGTTCCTACCTTTGGATCAACTCAGTTCTGGCCATTGCAGCCGCTTGGAGAGAGAACCAGCGGATAGAAGATATTTCTATCTCCTTCTTTGTGCTTGTGTTTCCCATAAAAATAAATCTTTAAAGCAAGATTTTCTAATCAACATTCACACTAAAAGTGTCATAGCCTGTGTTGTGACTTGCTCATAAAGTTATTCTTACCCTAAATATGTCTGGCATAGGAGAGAGATCTCCTTAGGTAAACCTACAAACCATTGCCCAGGGTCGGGAGGCCGTGTCAGAGCAGTAGCTGACGTAGCTGAAGGAGAGAGTCCTCTAAAAATCCTGGAGTGAAAAAATAGACCGCAGCTGCCTTTGTGCTTCTGTGGGATGAATAGTCCCTCCCAGACCGGTGATGGGCGCAGGCCAGTGATGTAACGGTGATGGTCACGTCGCAAGTTCTACTCTGGCCGATCCTTGACGTGAAAGGTTCACCCCTGGGGAGTTTGTGCCCTGTGTGAGTGACAGCTGCTAAGCACTGGCTCCTGTGAATGTGCCGAGCACAGGGGTCCACCCTGTTAGCCGGACATGGTCCTGTTGCTTGTGCCAGGCTCCCCAGAAGCCGGAACCGGCGTAGGTGCTCTGTGACATCCAGGCACTGGCATCACCTGCTCGGCTCCAGCAGCAGTGTTCTTGGAGCTCTTCCAGCTCGCTGCTTCCCGTTGCTTGCTGATTGGATAGTTGTGTGAACGGACCCTGGTGCTTTTCTGCTTGGTCAGGGACACTGTTAGAACACGTGGCTTGGGTTGAGAACAGAGTTTTGGGAAAAGTGGAATAAATGGCTGCCCGTCCTACGTCATCTTAGGGTTGACAGGCTCCCTGTTTATTGCCATGCCTCCAGGGCACGGTTAATAAATGAAAGCTCCCACGTTAGGGATTCATTCTTGTGGTATAAGGCTTGTATCCACTGTGAAAGCTTGAAGAGTTTGAAGCTTTACTACGTTAAATCTTACAGGCAGTTTGTGTCTACTTTTTTTTTGTTTGTTTGTTCAGAATTTGAGAGGTTTCAGTCGGGGGCAGCCAGGGGAGAGAGGAGGAGAGAATGTTTATACCGTCACTAGCTGCTTTACAGCCATGTAGGGAAACGTCAGAAAAAAAGAGCAGAGGTGCCTGGAGACAGCTGACCGCAGCACCGTGCGTTCACCCGAGGGCAGCCTTTGCACGGTGCTCAGGGCTGCCCACGCTGGCTCCCGTCTTCCCTGGGAGACCCTGTAGAGCGGTGTGTGGCAAGCTACAGGTCTGTGTATCACACGAAGCCTGCCACCTGTTTTTTGTAAGTAACGTTTTATTGGAACATAGCTGCTCTCACTATTTGTACTTCATCATGGCTGACCCTTTTTGCCACACAGGCGCAGTTGAGTAGCTGGAACACATTTGGCCCACGCCTTGCGCTTCATAGAATAAAGTTTGCCAACTGATCTGGAGAGTTCAGGCTTCAGGAATGTTAAGTAGAGATCCTAGCTATGTTGAATTTGTTGTAGACTACTTACCCTCTAATCTTGCCATCATGGGGACTCACGGATAGCAGTTGTAAGGAAAGATCGTTACTTATGTCAGAATGAAAGCTTGATGATGAAAAGCTGCTTACTTAAAAAAAAAAATTCTTACAGTTAATGGAGGCTGCTGTGTCCTGAATCCAAGCAGCCCGTGGAAACTGGAGCTCTGATTTACACTGATACCTGACCACCAACCTCTCTCAGGCACTCCCATCTTACTGTCAGAGAGAAATTCTGCATTTTTTTCCTATTTAAATTCCTTTTTTTTTTTTTTTAGCATTTTTTTCCCCCCAAGACTTAGTTAAGGCTTTTGAAAATGAATATAAATTGCTAGCCTCGCTGCTGGATGTCTTGCAGGCATTCCAGCTTAGTCACATCTTCCTTGTCTTCAGTCTCACAGCTTGAAGTCCATGGCCCAAAATGACTCTGCCAGTGGAGACGCTCGTCCTTGAAGAAGATCACCGGGTCGGAGGCTGGGATGAGCATGCCACTGCAGCCGCGCTCTGCCATTCCAGCCCAGGGTGCTGCCTCTGCTCGCGTCTACACAAGTAAGACCAAAGAGAAGGAGAGGCAGGAACAGGTAAGGGGAATACCACGCTGGGCTTATTTTGCAGTAAATTTCCATGAAGTATTGCATAGAGTGGCATTGATTTCCCAAGATCAGAGTTTGTGCTGACAATATTCTCATAAGCACACAAGTAGTCGTGCTCCAACGGAATTGTCTTCTGGTAGGTTTCTGTGTTTACAGACATAATATAAACTTAGACTGCTTCTAAGTGGTTCCTTCATTGATGAGTTCAGCCTGATTACTTCTGGGAAAATCACTGAGGCCAATTCTTTGGATTCTCAGGGCATGAGGATCATTTTCTTTGAGCAAAAATGTAGGAAGGTTTTGCTATAGATCTGTTGTAGTTAGCAACACAGAGCCTCTCTCTGCCCTTGGGTGTCCATCCTCTGGCTTGATCATGAAAAGGCTAATCAGATCAGTGATGGAGGAAGTTGAGGACCACCTTTCCCTGCTCCCACCACACCAGTGGATCAGGAAAGGCTTTCTGGAGAAAATGGCATTCGCGTGGAGAACTGGAATGGTGGCCAGGAGTCTTGAGAAGGGGGACTGCAGCGTGTTCTAGGTGGGAGAAATTGTACATACTGAAGATCCGGGGGTTGAGCAAGGTGCACTCGAAGATGTTGGGATAGACTAACTCCAGCAGAACACACCCGTTGGATGGGGCATCAGAGGAGGTTGGAAAAGCTGGCGAAAAATCTATTGTTGTCCTTTTAAAACAATTATTAAAAAAAAAAACCCGCAACATTTCTTTTTGAAAAGCTCAGATACAGAAGGAGAGGCAGATTCAGAGGGAGTGATTTCATCTACTGGTTTACTTCCCAAGTGACACATGGGTGTGGGCCACAGCATAGCCAGGAACCAGGGAGAACGCCTGGGAAGCTGGGAGCAAGCACCTGTGCCAGGTCTTTGGCTGCTTTTTCCTTGCTGCTTTAGCAAGGAGTTTGGTTGCCAATGAAGCAGCTGTGATTTGGACTAGCACCCATATGGGATGCTGGCATTGCGGGTGGCTGCTTAAATTGCTCTGCCACAATGCTGGCTCCAGGGTTTGTTGTTGTTGTTGTCATGCTTGCTTAAGTTGGTCATTGAGGCACCCATTTGGGGAGTGAATTAAATGAATAGAGGGTTATTTAATATCTTACTTAGTCCAGACTTGACAACCTGTAAAGGATCAGATAAAAAAAAAAAAAAACGTTTAAGACTCTGTGAGTCAGAATGAACTGCTGCTTGGTTGTGCCATTGTAGTGTAAAAACACACAAGAAGACGGTGTCTGCTTCTCTCCACATGAGTGTGTGCAAGTGAGATGTCAATGACCAGAACAGGTGGCCAGCTGGATTTGGTCTGGAGGTCAATTCCCTATCCTTGGCTGCAAAAAATGTGATGGTGACCCTGAGTATGATGGGAGTGATGGGGTGGGGGTGTGTGTGGTATGTTTGGCTTGCTACCCGGTCGGCTGGGTGAGTGCAGATGGGAGCGGCTGGGGCGAGGCAGGACTGCCTGCCTGCTCTCTGCTTTGCCTTACACAGTGCTTTGGCAGACATTTGCTCTGTGAGCTGTTGTGGCGTTTCTTACGCTTAAACTTACTAGTTGCCCAGGATTGTAAGGAATCTTTGTTAAATCTTGAATTAAGAAGTCCTGCTCGAAGTTGAAGCTTCGTTCCTTCCTCTACACCATGGAGGATTTTTTGAAGGCGTAGTCTTCTGTGTCACGCCCTGTAAAATACAAGAATTGCAAGGAGTAGTACATCGCATACATTTAAAAGGACCTCTGAATCATTCATGTTTTTCTTTTTGATTGTCAACCTGCAGCCCTTTCTGTTTTACTGAATTTTGGGGACGTGTGTGGTCAGCATTGTCGGAAATGCCAAGTGGAAGTATGGGTGGGGTTGGGTTTATAAATATAGTGTTTTCAGTATTTTTTGTTTATCAATTTAAAATAATGGGAAACTACCCACAAGATTTATATTTCTTATATTCTATCAATGAAAGATTCATTTAATTAAAAAAGATTTTTTTTTTTATTTTGAAAGAGAGGAAGAGACAGAATTTGCATTGGCTGATTCACTCTCCATATACTTGCAATGGCCAGGGCTGAGCCAGGCTGAAGCCAGGAGCCAGGAGCTTCATCTGAATCTCCTCTGTGTGTGGCAGAGATCCAAGCGCTTTGAAAGTCTTTTTTTTTTTTTTTTTTTTTTTTTTTTGTCCCCTAGGCCATTAGCAGGGCACTAGATGACAAGAGAAGCAGCCAGGGCAGGAACTGGTATCTACATGGGATGCTGGCCAGTGTTGCCAACTGTGACTTTATCTGCTGTGCCATAACACTGGCCCTGGTAATCTCTTGAAAATCCTCTTGGTCTAAATGAATTGACAGATATAGCCAGGCAGAAGGTCAGTCTAAGAACTTGTCTTGTAGCAAGCCTAGGCTGCCAGTCCTGTTCTCACGTCCAGTGCGGAAACCAAATTGGTCAGAATGTCTGGGTAGGTGTGGATCTTCTGCCTAGGCTACTGTAGCAGAATAGCACGGAGTGCTGGTTTAAGCAGCAAGCACTTGTTTTTCACAGTTCTGGATGCTGGAGGTTCTGCTCAGGGTGCCAGTGGGACCACATCCTTCTGAGTTGAAAACAGCTGCCTCTTCACGCAAGCGTACTGATCCTGACATCCTAACCTCACCTCCAGTACCTAATTACCTCCCCCAGGCTTTGTCCTTGACTGCTGACTTGCTGGGGGTGAGAGCCTCGACGCAGGGTCTGGGGCAGGGAGGCATTCAGTCGTCAGGCGTGTATGTGTGTGAGGAAGCTGTGTAGAGTTGGAGGGGGAAAGAAAGGAATTGTTTTTAGGTCAGGAAAGGAGTTTATATACGTACACATATACACACATATGTAACAGTAGTACTTGTGGGTGTAGTAAATAGAGCCAATCTCCTTGAAAGGCTTTTCTTGATGTCCACAATTTGATAACCTTAGACATGTGCACACACATGAAATCATGTCCCCATCAGGCTCACAGAGGCGTCTCCCACTCCCCCAGTCTCTCTCACACTGCTTTGGCATCCCTCCCTTGGGCCGCTGTCCGTTCCCTTTCTCAGTACTCATTGATCTGTTTTCTTTCAACGTAGACTGGTATTTTCGGTTCACTTCCCAGATGGTTGCAGCTATGGGAGCAGAGTCGATCCAGTCTGAAGCCAGGAGAGCCAGGAGTTTCTTCTGGGTCTCCCACAGGGATTCAGGGGCTCAGGCTTTTGAGCCATCCTCCTGTGCTTGCTAGGCTACAAGCAGGGATCTGGATGGGCAGTAGAGCAGGCAGGACACAAACTGGCACTCACATGGGATGCTGGCGCTTGCACACTGAGGGTTAGCTAACTGAACCACCGTGCTGGGCCCTGGTCAGCATTCTTTCATACAGTTTAGTTCCTTGCTTATTCATCTAAGTATTTCTCTCAGTAGTTAGTTAGCCTATTTTCTTGCCAAGTATTACCCGTCATTCAGATATGCCACAGTTGTTATCCTGTTGATGGGGATTTGGGATGTTTATGTTTTTGGCGATGACAAATAAGGCTGCTGTGAACATTCAGGTATTTCCTTTCCCTTGCGTGGAAAACTGCGAGTGCAGTTGTATAGAAGGTATATAGGTTTATGTACATTAACTTCGTGTGTACACACCTGTAAGTGTTTATTTTCATCTGTTTGTAGAGTAATAGGCATCTTCCATTTATTGTTCCACTCCCCAAATGTTTGCAGCATCCAGAGCTGGATTAAGCAGAAGGTAGGAGCCTTTTACTCGGTATGGCTGGGTGGGTGATAGGGACCCAAGTATGTGAGCCATCAACTGCTGCCCCCCGTGAAACACATTAGGATGAAGTCAGATGGCAAGTGTAGAAGCTGGGACTGCAAGCAGGCGCTCCCACATGGGATGTGGGTGCTTCGAGTGGTGTCTTAACAGCTGTGCTAATACCCAACCCCCTCCTCCTAGTTACCATTTTATTTATTTGGGTTTTATTTGAAAGACAAAGGACGTAATGTTTCTGTACATGAATATTGCGTTGTCCCAGCAACAGCTGAATAGACCGTCATTTCTGCAGTATCTGTCCTTCAATCAGTTGTGCATACATTTTCTCTCTGGGCTCTCTTTCTTATATTCACCTGTTTGTCTTGATACGCACACCACTCAGTTGTCAGTGTTCAGGCTTTACAGTGCACCTTGAACATAAGGGGTTTTCTTTAAACTCATTTTTCCTATTTTTGGTTATGTTTTTCATTTCTGTGTTTAAGAATCAGATTGTCAATTTCTATAAAGACAAAAACCACTACTAGATTTTATATTTGTATTATTTTTTTCAGATAGCGTAAATCTTTAATAAGCTATTTTTAAAATAAGTCATTGTTGCATTTGTACTCAAGTTTACAAACAAGACATGTTACTCCTGTTGTATTCTCACTGCTCTCTCTAATGTGCAATTTAGATCAATTGTTAAATGTTTTCTGAAACTGTTATTTGATTGTTTACTTTGAGGAATTAAGTGGAAACAATCTGGTAATTCAACTTATTTCTTTTTTTTTAAAGTTTGTAGAAAATTAAAAGCTAGGTTTATTTTACTGCAAAAACTTCTGAAATTCATGTATATGAGAGATCTTCAAAACGTTCATGGAAAATACAATGGAAAAACTATACATGAATTTTGAAATAATTAACACAAAAATAAACCTGAGTTTTAAAATTTATTTTCCATGAAATTTTTTCTTTTATTATTATTATTATTATTATTATCATTTTATGATACAGTTGCATAGGCCCTGGGATTGCCCTCACCCCTCCCCAAGTCCTCTCTGCTTCCTGAGTTCCCTATGTAATTACTATAATATAGTTCTTCATACACAGTCATATGTCCCATCATTGTGGGCATGGACAATGGCAGAGAGTCCAGCATCCTATTGTCAAGATATAGTAAACAGTTTCATTGGGAGTCCATCTTTGATCTGGAAGTAGAGATGCATACTGCATTGTATCCTCACATCTGGATATGATAGTCTCCTTTACACAGTTACTATACATCCCCTTAAATGAAAAGCCACAATACAAAATCAACAACAGGAAGAAAACAAGAAATTAAAAATGCCATGACATTAAATAGCATACTACTGAAGACTAATGTGTCACTGAAGAAATGAAAGTCAAGAACCTTGTGGAGGAAAATGATGGTACTGTATGGCCTATGAGTCAGTGAAGAATTTAATGGGAAAGAGTTTTGAAGACATAAAACAAACAAAAAAATCCATGAGATATAGTTTCCGCTAATTTTTGTTGGTGATATAATCTCCTGTAGTCAGCGAACAGATGAGTTTTGTTTTATTAATCCAGTCTACTAATCTATGACATTTGATTGATGAGTTTGATCCATTTACATTCAGGGTTAATATGAATGGGTGGTAATTTGGTCCTGTCATTTTAGGAATGGGTTGTTCATTGGTTTAGTCTTCTATTGTTATTTTGCTGGGATGTTCTTCCCATTTGCTTTTGGTTTTGCTGGATGCTATTCATTTTCTCTGTCAAGAGAACGTCTTTAAGGATCATTTGTAGGGCAGGTTTGGAAGAGGCATATTCTTTTAACTTTTCTTTGCTGTGGAAGAATTTTATTTCATTTTCAAAGACAAAGGAAAGTTTTGCTGGGTACGTTATCCTGGGCTGACAATTTTTTTCTTTTGGAATCTGGACTATGTCACTCCATTCTCTCTGGCCTGTAGCTTTCTTGTGAGAGATCTCCTGTGAGTTTAATTGGTCTTTCTTTATATGTCCGTTGATTTTTTTTCATGTGCACATTTAAGGATCTTTTCCTTATGTTCGATTGAAGAGAGCTTGATGATCATGTGTCGTGGTGAAGATCGCTTTTAGTTAAGCCTGTTGGGAGTTCTGTGCCCCTCCTGGATGTTGTTCACTCTCCAGATTAGGGAAATTTTCTTTTAGTACGTCATTAAATATATTTTTAAACCCAGCTTCTCTCTCTGCACTTTCTGGTACTCCCATAATTCTTACATTTGGCCTTTTAATGGTGTCTTTTAGTTCTTGAATACTTTTTTTTTTTTTTTTTTAGCTTGGCCCACCTCTGTTTCCAGCTTTTTGTTTGTTTCCCCTGGCGACAGAAAATATCTTCCAGTTTGGCGATTCTTTCTTCTCCCTCCTTTAATCTGTTCTGGACACTCTCCAGTCTGCTTTTTAATTTTCTCTATCATATTCTTAATTTCTGATATATCAGTTTTCATGTGATTCATTACCTGTGTGACACATTGGTAAAATTTCTTGAATTCCTGCTTTACGTGCTTCTTGTTGTTAAGAAGCTTTATCACAAGTGTTTTGGATTCTGTATCCCCCCATTTTCTGGATGTCTTCCTCAGTTAACACTGAGGTTGGCAAAGCATTTTGCTCGTTTGCAGGGGAGTTTTCAGTAATATTCATTGTGCCTTTGTCTCTTATTTTGCTCTTGGTCATTGTACTTCTGGTTAGCAGATTCTTTTCCTTGGGGTAGATTTCTAAGCTGTGTCACCCATAGGTCTACAGTTCGATTTTACTTATTGTGGTTGGCACATGGCTTTTTGTTTCTAGTCACTTGTGCCACTCCCTCCAGTGAGTTCCAGGTCTGGGTTCTTGTGTTAGGCTATTGCATGGTCTCTGTAACCCCAGCCCCTGGCTCACCACTCTCTGCCTCCTGTGATACCGTGCTGAGGCTTCACCATTGTCTGCAACTTTTCTCCCTCTTCTGGTTTGAGCCATTCCCAGGATTAGGGAGACACCATGAGCCCTGCATAGCTAGGTTGTTGGTGGTGCTGATCTTGCCAGAATCTGTTGGCCGTTAGGTCTGAGGGCCACATGGACTTATGGATCTGTACAATGTCATAGTTGGTATTATTTTCCTGTGGGACCAGTGCAGTGCACTGAGCTCAGTGATTTCGCTCCCAGCTCGGCACATGTGCAGCTCACTGTTGTCCCTCCAGTCTCATAGCCTTTGCTACCCTGTATCAAATGGTGCCTGGTGTGCTAATGGTTAGGGTTCTTAATCTGCTGGCCATCAGGTCTTTGGGCTACCTGGACTTATCTTGGGTAGAACCTGTAGGATACCACATTGTTGTAGTTCACTGAGCCAGAAATGAGTTCACCTCCAGCGCAGTGCATGGGCAGTCCTGTCCCATAGCCTTTGCCTCCCTACACCAAATGGTGCCTGATTCAGCTCTAGGGGCCTGACTTGGCTATGAAATCCACCCTGCTCCCACACTGCCTGTTTGGGATCTGCCGCTCTGTCTCTGCTCCTGGTTAAATCAGACAGACCAGCAAGATGGGCAGTTCTTTGTCTGGGTTCATCTCCTGAGCTCCTGGTGAATGTCCCTTCCCACCTTGTTGCTGGTGGAGTTGGAGCAGTTCAGGTCTCCACTGGCTGAATGCCACTGGAGCATCAGTCACTGCAACACCACACCGTTGTATCCACTGCTTTCCTGTGTCTGTCAGTCTCCAGGTGCCGCTCTGCTGTCGGTCTGTCCTCTCCTATTTCCTGGAATGTGCCCTCTGTGCTTCACACTGGCTGCTTCTCCATCTGTGTAAACTTGTCCTTACCCTATTCCGCCATCTTAATTCTCTTATATTTTTGTTTTTCAATATCCATTTCCACTTAAAAACAAGTTGACATTTTAGCATTATGGATTCTTGACCCGTGAGCAAGATAATCTGTCCTCTTTAACTCTTATTTTCTTCTAGTGATATTCATAGATTTCACTGTAAAGGCCTTTTTTTTTTTTTTTAAGGCATAAAGGGCAGTGTATCAGGTTAACCTAGGTTTTCCAGCCCTTCCCCCTCCCCCATCCTAGCAGGTCTGGAGGGGAGGGGCCGCTGCAGCTGAGGCTGCTGCAAGAATAGCAGGGTAGAAAAGAGAGAGAGAGAGAGGCCCACTGTAAAGGTCTTAACCTCTTGTAAGTTATTTCTGAAACATAGACAGAGGTCTCTTATCCACTGACTAGTTCCCTGAGATGCCTGCCAGGGCCCAGCTTGGGCTGATTGACTCAGTGCAGGTCTTCCATGTGGGTGGCATGTACCCAGTGACTTAAGCCATCATCGCTGCCTCCTGCGTCTGCGTTCGTATGAATGTAGAATCAGGACCTGAGCTGGAGGTTACACTTAAGCGCACTGAGACATAGGAGACTCAGCTTTAACTGCAAGGCTGATTGCCTATTCCCTTGTTTTACAATTTGCATGTCTTGCTGTTTGTTACTGGTGCCTTGCGATTTTGCCAGACTCATTTGTCACTCTTTATCATCCTTTTGGAGAATCCATGGATGACTGCTTTGGTACGCATGTCATTGGTCAGTAGAGACAGCTGTGCACTGCCCTCTTCTATCTGGCTGTTCTCTGCCAATTCTGCTTTCTGCCATCCTCCTCCTCCCTCCCCGCTTCTTGCTTTATTACACTGGACAGAAATGGTGAGGACAAACATCCCTGTAGTCCTCCCATGAACAATCCCATGAACGTCAGCAGCGTTCATGTCGTCTGAAGGCTTGGTTGTGGAGTTTACCCAGGAGCAGTGGACAATCATGGACAATGCTCAGAAGACCCCGTTGGGGGATGTGATGCTGGAGAGCCGTTGAGAGCAGTACGCTCTCCTTGGGATGCTCCATTACCAAGCCTGATGTGATCCTGGAGCAAGAAACAGTGCCACAACTCACAGATGCCCACAGAAAGGATGAACTGCTTGGAAATCAGATAAGTCAGGAAGTAAACTTCAGGAAGCTTGTAGTCAGCAAGTCAAGTCGAGAAGAGAGTTCACGCAGGTGTGAAATCTTACGCATGTTAAGAGAATGGAAAAGTCTTTTGTGACGAGTCATCTGCGATTACACATCAGACAGTTCACACAGGGATACCGCCTTATGAATGTAGTGAGTGTGGAAGGTCCATTTTATTCAGGAGTCACAGCTGTGCAACGTGAACACACTTGGGTTTGGGTGGAGGTGACACTGAAAGGCAGAAGGAGGGAGAGGGGAGGCACCCACGAAGAACAGGAAGAGACTGCCAGGGCCTTAGTTCTGCTGCCTGGAGCATTATCCTCAGTGTTTCTAAGTGGCCGTTGGTGGATGAGTTCTAGAACGTGGTGTGTCTGCAAAGCAGGGTACTCTTCTATCCTCAGGAAAGCAAGGAAGCTCTTTGTGAGAAAGTCGATGAACGCAGCGGGCAGTGTGTTAAAGGAGACAGCCTAGACATGGTAAAATAAGACGGTATGGTGTTTGCGTGGAATCTGAACAGCTGAACTACAGAGTGCTTCAGGAGAGTTATAGCTGCTGGAGTGCTCCTAGGTGCAGTTTCAGTTGCATGGGAGGAATAGGTTTTATTGCACAGCACGTGATTAAAGCTAAGAATAGCTTCGTGTATTTCCAAATAGCCAGAAGATAGCAATCTCTCTGTGTCCCTCTGCCTTTCAAGTAAGTCATATAAAAAGAACATACTAGGCAGTATAAAAGGAAACTTGATTGGGAAATAAAGAGCTTTTTAGAAGTCACCGCTGAGTGGTAGTCACTGTTGAGGCCGTGGTGTGCTCATTAGCTGGCTTTGTCATTCCCAGCCTGTGCGCGAGTCCAGTGGAGGGTGCACACAGTGGACCTGGCTGGTCTCTCTGTTAGACCGGTGAGAATTTGCTCTATCAGAGTAATTGTAATCTAAGTACAGTTAAAAATCTTGGTGAGTTAGGTCGGCCTGTGTGCAAGGAGAAACCCTGGTATTGGTTTTCCGGAGTGACCGAAGTGTCACTGCAGGGCTTCATGACTCGGTTTGGCGTTTGGTGTGGTGCTCAGTACAGCACTGAGGATGGAGTCCTGGGCTTGCTTCTGCTTTTAGCCCCCGACTAGTGCACGCCTGGAAGGCAGCAGGTGATGGCCTATGCGCTCAGGTCTCTTGGCCACTCGTGGTAGATACGGAAAGAGTTCCAGAGGTCCTGGCTTTGGCCTGGCATATCCTTGCCTGTTGCAGAAATTTAGGTGGTGAGCCAGTGAATCGACGATTTCTCTTTCTGCCTTTTAGATAATTGAAAATAAAGAATCGAGTTGGTTGTAATTGCCAGTTGTCATTTGTGAACTAAACAGTGGGGCAAAACAAAAAAACAAACAAAAAAACCAAAACAGTGGGCCAGCAGTAATCTCAAGAAATCTTTTTTAAATCTTTTCTCCTTTTAGGAGAAAAACAACTAAGTTTGCTTTTCAATTCAGAATGTTCAATATAATTATAGCGCCCTGTAATACTTGTCAATGTCTTACTATCTCACCAAGGTGATATCTTTATTCTGCATATATTTACACATACTCATGTGCAGCGAGAACTGTCTTCCCGGTGGCCACCTGACTTAGCGTGCTTTTCCGTATTGTTTAGTTTCCGTTGCAGCATGCTTTCCTGCACAGGTGATGTATTGCACACATGGGTTTTCCCTCACTGGAGCAGCACACGGATGGTGGAGCCCCGCCCTCCCCTGCAGCAGCCGTGGTCCAGCGGGGTGGGGTGAGCTGAGCCCTGCTCTCTGTGCTCTGGTGGCAGTCTCTGCCTGGCACGTGCCTTTGCACTGCTGGGCTCCTCAGCCACCCTTCCTGCAGACCTGGCCTCCCGCACTGCCTCCTCTTCTCTTTCTGTGTGCTGGACTTATTTTCTTTCAGGTCTACTTCTAGTGTCTGTACAGTTTTATTTCTTAACTTTTGTGTGTTTTTTTTCATTTCCTGCCCTTAAATTATATCATTTTTTTTCTTTAGTTCTGTAAACATATATTTAAAATCTCAGCTGAGTGATAGCTGCTGTGCAGTTGTTTGTTTTTATCTACCTCTTGGCATCTGGGAATTCTCTGGCTCGCTTTTTATCTTGGCTGTGTGTGAAAGACCATCCTGTTGGATTTAGGATTTCCCTGCAGTGCTGGGAGGTGGGGTTGGGGTGTTGCACTTTGTGAAAGCACCTCTGAGGTTCCAGTTTCCCAAATGTTCTGTGACTTGTGTCTGTGTAAACAATCCTGATTGTTGACAGTGGCAGTAAAGGTGCTGGCTTCCTTCTCGCTATAGTAAGTGGAGGTCCCGTCAGACATTTGAACGTGACCGTTTCTGTCGCATCTCAGGTGAAGCCTGCCAGTGAGGACCTCTGTTTCACATAGCAGCTGCTGGCACAAACGTTGTGCAAGACGCCCTTCCTCCAAGGGCCTTGTGGACCTCAGTCCGTGTAGGTCATTCACTGAGCAGTGTGACCGCCACTCCCATGCTCATCTCTTAGGTGAGGCACAGACTTGAGTCTCTGAGAGTGGACTGGGTTTGCAGACTCAACCTCCAGACTGCTCTTCACTAACTTGCTGTGTGAAGGCCGTATCTTTGTAAAGCAGCTGTGCCTCACTGAGGACCTCGCCCTTCTCCACCCGCTTTGCCTGTATCTACACTCCAGCATTGCTTAGTAAGTCTGCACGGAGCTCGAGTCTTGCATTCTGCCTGTTTGCTGATGTCTTCACCCGAGTCTTCATTAACGTGTTCATTCTTCAAACAAGTAGTTATTCGGCCCCTGTTATATTCAGGTACAAAGCATACATGTGGTATTGTGAAGAGACCAGCTGTGGGCTGCCTGATTCTCTCTCCAGACCTTGTGCTCTGTGTCCGTTCCACAGCTGTCACCGTGGCCCAGACATTGTCACCTGTACTGCTTTGCAGCCTCTGTTAGTCTCCTTGCCTCAGCCTCCTTTGTCCTGCTTTGTGGCTGATCGGAAGTAGACAGACAATTGGGTGTGGCAAATCCCGTGGTCCAGAAAGAGTCTCCGCACCAAATCTATGACCGCAGGGGATATTTTCTGGAAGGAGGAATGTCAAAGGTGAATCTTCAAAAAGGAGGAGCTGGGGCTGGCACTGTATATTAATCCGCCATCTGCAGTGCCAGCATCCCATGTGGGTACGGGCTTGAGTCCACTTCCAATCAGCTCCCTCTAATTCATCTGCAAAAAGCAGTGGATGATGGCCCAAGGCCCTGGGTTCTTGTGCTCACCCGGGGGACCCGGAAGAAACTTGGCTTTGAAACAGCCCAGCTGTGGTCATTGAAGCCACCTGGGGAGTGATTCACTGGCTCGAAGATCTTTTTCTGTAACTCTTTCACATAAAAATGAAATGAATCTTAAAAAAAATAAGATAAGGTACTAGTTGTGAAGCTAAAGGATATCATGTTCAGGCCAGAGGGAGCAGTGCAATGCAGAACTACTACTTTATTTTTAAGATTTATTTATTTTTTATTGGAGAGGTAGATACACAGAGAAAGGATCGTCTGCTGATTCACTCCCCAAGTGGCTGCAAAGGCCAGAGCTGAGCAGTACTGACTGCCAGGAGCCTCTTGCAGGACTCTCACACGAGTGCAGGGTCCCAAGGCATTGGGCCGTCCTCTACTGCTTTCCCAGGTCACAAGCAGGGAGCTGGGTGGGAAGCGGGGCAGCCGGGATATGAACCAGTGCCCATATGGGATCCCAGTGGTTCCGAGGCAAGGATTTAGTCACTAGGCTATCATGCTGGGCTTGCAAAGAGTGCATTGCAGAACGAATCCTTAGGCGGGAGAAGTGCTTAGGGTCCCACCGAGGAACTAACCAAAGCTGTTTATGACTGGCACTTAAATGCTCGCTGGGTGCGTGGGGCGAGGCTTGAGAGTGCCACATTGATTCCATAGGCACTGAGAAGTCCGTGGAGGTGGAATGGGAGCCACACCGTTGGAACACTATTTTTTATGAGGTCACCATGCAATTAGAGAATCATTTGGTAAGAGGAGCTTGGAAAGAGACTGCTTACAAAGTGATGGCGCCCGTGAGTGACAATGACCTGAACAAGGAAGTGGTATAGAGGATATGGAGAAGGAGCAAATGGCAAGGAGAAGGACAGGAGCAGGACGGAAAGTGCCAGTGGCTGACGGATTGTGGTGGTCCGGCTAGGTGAGCTCTGGCTGGTACAGCTGGTCGCACTCACTGGAGTAGCGGGGACAAAATGGGCAGGTGGCACAGGCGGGGCGTCTGGTGGTGAACACACCCGACTGAGGTCTTGTTAATGGTTGTATCCATCAGCTTTTCTCTACTGCAACACATTTCCAAAGCAAGAAGAGTTTGAGTTCAAGGTTCCGGAGGGTCAAAGTCAAGATTGCGCGTGGCATAGGTGTTTCTGAGGTGCCTGTAGCTGATGGGGACAAGATCGTGTTGTGCACAAGGAATCAGCGATCTGGATGGGACCAAACTCAGGCTTTTATAGCAGCGTGCCCAAGGAACACACCTGTTCCCCTTCCCCCCCAGCATCCACTGAAAGATCTACCTCCCAGCAGGGCCACTCTGAGGACCAAGTTCTTAACACATGGCCTTTGAGACCATTCAGCATGCAGACCATGTCCTGCTGGAGGTGTCTGCCTCAGGAAGTGGGCTCTTGCCAGCCTGCTCTAGCTAGGAGAGGGAGGTTAGTGTCCCCCACAACTCCTGGTGACTAGAGAGAGCCAGGAAGAACAGATGCTGAGTTCTCATGGGGAGCAGGAATGGCAGCTGGCAGGCTCTTCTGCTGTGTGGCAGAGCTGGTGTTTGCTCACCTGTTAGCTTGGTGTCAGAGTTAGGGCTGTTGTTGATGAAGTCAAATCCAGGTCTTCCTGATATGAAGAGCTCATGGATGAAATCCAACAGAAATGTACCAGCAATGTGAAACCAGAACATACCATCAACAGAAAAGCAACACGGGTTTATTTAATTTTTTAAAATTTATTTTTATTTGAATTACAGGGTTAGAAAAAGAGGAGGATGAGGCAGATCCTCAAACTGTTGTTTCACTCCCCAAATCGCTGCAGCAGTGGAGATAGGCCAGAGCTGGGCCAGAGCAGGCAGATCAGAAGCCAGGAACCAGGAGCTTCTTTCTGGTCTCCATGTGGGTGCAGGGCCCAAGGACTTCCTGTCCTCTGCTCCCGCTGTTCCAGGCACATTAGCAAGGAGCTGGAGGGAGTTGGATTGAAAGAGCAGATGAGGCCTGAACTGCTGCCCATGTGGGATGCTGATATCACGGAGGCTTAACGTGCCGTGTCATGGGCTTCATATTTAATCAGAGCTCTGGGTGATGTGTGAGCATAGTCAGAACGAAGGCACAGAGATTCAGGGAAAATGTTTATCTGCCTAGGATTGGTGAGGATTGGCCAGCGTGTAGTGGAGTGGTGTGACACAAAAGCATGACGTGCTGTAATAGACTGAGGTGGGAGAACTCAGGGTCTGTCTGCTTAGCTCTCCTTCACATCTCTGTGTCCTGCACATTCCTCCCTGGAGTGAGCATCCCTTCCAGAATGGGGATCTTTTAAGCTGCTCTCAAGTTAAGGTACATCAGAGGATTTTTTGACGACCATCCTCTTACACAGAAAGGTGGGGGGGAGGTTAGAGGAATATTCTAACCTTAATGGCTGACATTTGGGGATAGAGATGTGTGATCAGCCTTGGAGGAGGAGGAAATGGAAAGGAAAAAAAGTCAAAGAGACGTTGCTTCTCAGACCCTGCCAGTTAGCGAGCAGTCGGCACTGCCACAATGCCATGCTCTGGGGCGTCACTCTCCGACGGAGCCACAGTGTAACGGATGTTGAATGGATGTTGAATGTAGCACTCAGCGGGTTTCTTCTGCCCTTTGCTATACTCGGTGAGCTTCCTGGCCTGCACATTCACACGGCAAGGAAGAGAAGGGCCCCCTGGACTCACAGCTGCACCCCCGGAAAGGTGGGACAGATGCCCAGTGATGGCTGGTGAAAGATGTAGGGTCACTGCGCACAGCAGAATGCTTCGAGTGGCCAGAGCTCCTGGGGGGAGGGTGCCGGCACTTCTGGAAGAAATAATTCCTCTTCAGTTGTGGTGAGGATTCCTAAGTATTGTGGAACTGCCAAAGAAGAACTTGAGTTTTATAAAGTCATGGAATGAAGCAAAGAGGGACTTATGGGGTCAAGGCGCCACATGAAAAACCAATTTGCAGAACCAGCAATTAAATGAGAAATAATTAGGAATAGTACACTTGCAGCTGGAAAAGCTAACTCCTGGAGCATGGCTCCCTGCTGAACCCAACACAAAGCGTCTCACTCTTGACATCGGAGTGGTGGAAGAAAGGCTGTCTTCATCGAAAGCACAGAGCAAGGACCCAGCTATTGTTTCCCCTCCCAGGCTCCTCAAGGGCTTGGGGCACGTTCCGTAGGATACAGACCCTAGGAGTTTTTGATTTCCCTGCCGTGGAAATTGACAGAAGGCCCCCTTGCACCTCAACGTTGGTTGGGGTTTATGCTTGGACATGAGGGAGACAGCATGATGGGAAGAGGCTCTGCCAGACTGATGAGCGCAGGGCAGGGGACTGGGCAGGGGTCATTGGTGGGGCGGGACGGTGGTGCCTCTTGTCATCTGCGCCCGGTGTGGTGGTCTGTGTCACTGCTGTTGAGTCGCTCGCACACTGCGCGCTCAGTGATGGAGCTGCTCACGACGGCCACCTGACGATGGTCACGTGCTGGTTGGTCACAGGCTCAGGGGCAGTATGGAATAAATACATATCAGGTTGGGAGGGTGTCATCTTGGGAGCCCTGTCTCTCTCGCGTCTGACTCGCAGACCGAAGTTGGGGTTGAGAGGCACATATTCACAGTATTCACGGCCTACCACTGATTTATGAGTGATGCTGTCTTCTTCTGAGTGTTTTGATGAAAGTGGATTTCAGTCGACCAGGTTGCAGGGTTCTTGCTGGGAGCCTAGGAAAAATCTTCAAGACAAACCCCCAAATCCAGATGATGGGTACAGGAGAGAGAAATCATCTCTGAAGTCTTGTGGTCAAGAACCCTATGGGTCATGTTGTAAACTGTTGTTGATGTTATATTATGGCTTTTAATTGGTCGGGACGAGATTCTGCCAGCTCTGCTTTTAGACCAGAGATGGTCTCCCCAAGAAACTGTTGAATTGATCTGGACAATAAGATGCTGGACTCCATGCATGGTACGTGCTTGCAATGAAAGAAGCATGACTGGATTTGAATTGTAATACTGCAATAAGGTGGAGTAATCCAGCATTATGGGAGGAGGGTACAGGGAGGGGTTGGGGGAACCTCAGAGCCTATGAAACGATGTCATAAAATGAAATGCAATAGTAATAATAATAATTAAAAAAAAACCCTTGTGAGGCTGGCCGCCCCACTCTCTCAGCTCAGTGAGTTATTTTTAGTAAAGATAGAGCAAGGAAACTAAGCTTAGGGAGGGAGACTAGAGTCTGTGGGAGACTAGGATCTGATAGCATTGGGGTCCCCATCAAAGCACGGTCTAGGACCTTGGTTTCCGCAGGATCGATGCTGGTGGCACTAACAGTGAATGCACAAGGAAAGAATGCAGTAATTGAGGCAAAACTGGTGATAACACCTCAGCTGGCTGAACTTCTGGAGGTGTAGCCCAGATGGTGAGAACCTGGGCCCTCTTTTTTGGTGCCATTTCTTCCTGGAAATTTGTGTTTTTAGTGGCGGAAAGTAAACTGCTTCAGCTATCATTTGTTGGGAAAATGTGTAAGCCTTGAAAAATTTGGGGAAATGAGTGTTCCCGGGCTTCCTAGAAGAATGCCAGTGAGATGGAAGATTTATTTGTAGCCCCGAGACCAGGGAAAATTCCCCTTTGAAGCACTCGGCTTCCTGGCATTGCTTCCCTCAGCTCCCCTCCCCCAGCCGTGATGACTTTCTTTGGTTTGTGGGAGCTTATCCTGCTAAATGTAAACACAGTCTTGCTTATTGCAGTGCAAGCACTTTGCTGCTTTCCCCACAGTCAGAACCCATAATGTAAGGCAGGTTTTGTAGAGATTTTTTTTTTTTTTTTGGTTTGTTCTGACAGACATCTGTGGCTAATTATTTACCTTTGTGCATTAAAAAAAAAAAAGACTGAAGTAAGTGTGGGTGATAGGTTATCAGGCAAACAGAGCACGCGGAGCAGTATTTGCTGTCATTCCCTGGCTGCCACCAAATGTGGCTGAGAATCTGTGCTTGCATTTTGCTGCCGGCGAGCAGAGGGCAGAAGGGAAAGCGCTTGCTGGAATGGACTTGTCATGAATTATTCATTGATGGCTTCATGCCTTGGAAATCAGCTGGAGGAAGTAGTTAGTCCAGTGTGCTCACAGCAGTGTTCACGGCCGAGGGCTCCAGCAAGCCCTGGCAAGTCCCGAGGCCGCGATGCCCTGCTGCTTGCTGCAGGGCAGCAGCTGCTCTGCAGACCTGGCCGAGCTGTGCGGCCTGGGCCAACTGCCCCGAGGACACGCCGCCACCGTCGCCGTGCTCCTGTGGGAAAATGAAGCTTCAGGTAGGAGAAGGGCCTGCTGAGCGGGCCACTGGGTTCTCCCGTGGTGCAGGAATGCCATCTAGCTTGGCGATTCCAGGGAGGCTCCAGGGTGGCACACAGTTGGGATTCCTGACCCAGAGAAGCTTGGCCAGGTCCTTCCATTTTCCAGTTTGTGCTGTGCTGTTTCTAACAAGAATATATTGCTTGAAATTATGAAGATGTGGAATCATTTGCATATATGAATTCTAGTGTTTCAGAAGGCTGTCGTCTCACTCTTGCTGCCGACCATGTCTTTTTTTATTGATTAACATCACCCACTGAGTTGTAAATCATGTGATTCCCTGACTTTGCCTGCAGAGGACGACTCAGGTCGTGATCTGAGCACAGCTATGGTCCTCTTTGCTCTTTCTCTGGGGAAAGCAGAATTTTCAACAGTCACCTCAATTCTTGCTGCTGGAATTCTGGGCTAGATTTTTGCTTCTGCAAGGATGGTCAGATGCATAGAAGGCAGAACAAAAGGGCTTTGTTCTATTTGTTGGTCTTATCTGTGTGAGTGTGTGTGTGCGTGTGCGCGCATGCAACATCGTGCAAGCCAGACATGCAGTTTCTTTTGGCAGGACCATTTGCCGGTGACACTTTGTATGGTTTGTGTATAGTTGCTGTCTTCATTACCTTTACTGAGACCATCAGGTGCCCATGAGCTGTGGGCAAACAAAATGTGGAACAGTGAGAAGAGCCACATGGAGTAGCCCGGGCTCTGGGCCAGGTGGGATGCACAGTTAGTTCTCTTGGTGCCTTTCAGAGACTCTGATGCTCATGGCCGAACATGCAGCTCCCACGCGCTGAGACAGAGCAGAGCAGCCTCCCCTGACGTCACTTCCTTAAGCGCCCTCCACCGAAGCAGGGTTAGTTTCCACATTCACTCATCATTCCAAAGAACAAGCCTGGGTCCATAGTAAGTGGTCAACATTGTGTTCCTGAATGAGTACATTTTATACTGAAGAGCTCCAGGAGCCTCCGGACAAGGGTCCCCTGCTCTTGGAGCACCGCAGCAAGTAGAAGTGGTTGGTGTTAAAATCCTGGGACCTCAGTCGTAGACAAATTCTGATTGATATCCATGCAGATTATGGTAACTTCAGGGTATATTTACTGGATACATATTTTTCCAATGGTAGAAATGTATGTATCCATTTTGCTAGGTAAAATAAATTAATGAATACAAAGAACTTTTTGTCTTCATAAGAAATATTTCAGTAAGAAAGTGAAGATAGTGGAAAATAGCATTGGGAATACTGTGTCCTTCAGTGCATCACTAGGAAGCTAAGTTTCCTACACTGTGCTGTAGGGAACATTTTAGGGAAGATTGTGTGAGAACTGGTCATTTCTGACTTGAGGGAGAAGTGTGAACCTGCAGGCTGTTGGCACACAGGGGCACATCTGGTGCCATCCCTACTCACTGCCCCTCCCTCCTCCTACACACAGCTGGCGTCTAGAGGAGAAGCTGAAGGTAGCCTGGAGGGATGGCCCTTGGACAGCAGTTAGCTGTCAGGGTGTTGGGTCTCTTGTGTTGCATAGTTGCTTGTCACTTAATCATTGCCATGAAAAGAGCAGCCGCAACAGCAGAGAGCGTATTTAAGTTTGGCTTGTGTCATGTGACCGTCGGGACCCCCTCTGCGTTATTTTAAATGAATTGCCTTGGGCTGTTTTGTTATATCAAGTTTTATAAATATTGTAGCTCTCCCCTCCCTCACTGCCTTAACTTTTGTGATGTTATTATTTTTCCCTGCGTTAAAATTATTACTAAATGCACCCTCCATTTTATTTCCCATTTTGTAGTGAAGTAGTGTTTTGTGCCTTTATGTTTTTCGTTCATACCAGCTGCTTTTATTTTTTATTTTGCATTTTTGAGACAGGTGAACACAATGTGGGAATTTTCCTGACTTGTTTTCAGGCAGTATGGGCTGCCATTGCCAATACCACAGACTGTGTGGTCTAAAAAAGGTGGATTGATTCTCTCCAAGTCAAAGGCGTGGCAGAGCTTTCCTGCAAGGGCTCCTCCTGGCTGGTGGAAGGCTACCTTCCCTGTGTGTACATCCTGCAGGATGATGTGCCTTCTGTACGGACGTCAGTCCTGTCCAGCTGTGCCGTCAGTCCTGTCCAGTTGTGCCGTCCCCTCCCTCAGGACCTCGTTGTACTTTCCCTGCATCCTATATCTAAATAACACAGTCATCGGCAGCTTAGGACTTGCTGCCCACTGCTGCGTTTTCAGTGTAATGGTTTTAAATAATACGGAGGTGAGCTCCATGCTACACAGAGCATTCGTAAGCTGAAGAAATCGTGTTTCTTAGTGTCCCAGATCAGAATCCCGGGAGGTATTCTCAGGTGCCGCTGTGCCAGGGCAAGTTTCAGTCTTGATCGAACTTGATTACTTGTCATCTGGGGATTGCAGGGTGTTCCCGAATTTCTGGACTCTGGTTTTCTCCACTTGATAAATGAAGGCTGGGCTTTCTGTAAAAGACGAGCTGGTTGATTCTCCAACATCCATGTGTTGATAAAAGAGAATGTTTATGGCCATACAGCAGGCTTCAAGGCAGGAACAGGGAGCCCCTCCTTCTGATAAGAGCCATTTGGATGTTTTAAACATCATTCAGGGGCCCTACAGAATTTTCCAAGGTTGTTAGCCTGCCGTGCTTTGATTGATTTTAAGTATGGCCTGTGGTTGCCTGGGCAGGGCCAGACTAAATGATTTTGCTGGCCTTATGCAGCCAGCTGGCCGATTGTTTCCCACCCCTGCTTTAGGAGATCAGAAGCACAGAGTGCAATTCATACCCACTGAGAAGGGCTGTCTTGCAGAAGACAAGGATGAATTCCTGCTGGTGGGGATGAAGGTTGGCATAGCTGCTGTGGAAGCAGTGTGGCGGTTCCTCAGAGGTGAAACAACCCGGTGGCACAATCCAGGACTCCACCCTCAGGTGGAGACCTCAGAATAAGCAAGCAAAAGCTCATGTGTACGTGTGTATGGCAACATTATTTCAAGTGACTGAGAGGCAGAAGCAATCCAGTGTCTGTTAGCAGGTGAATGGATGAAGAGAGGGAGAGAGAGAGCTATGCAACAGAGACTCATATGGCCATACAAAGGAACGAAGTGTTGATCCATACTAGAAAGCAGAGATGAACCTGGCAAGCATTATGCCGAGTGAAAGAAGTCAGTCAGAAAAGCTACGTGCTGTGTGGTTGTCTCTGAAATATTAATAGGTGGTAGATCGTGGAGCAGGGTAGTGGGCGCCAGGGGTTAAGGAGAAGGAAATGGGACCGACCATTAACGGATAGTAAGTTTCATGATAGGATGGTGAAAATGCTCAGGGACTATGTAGTGGTTAACGATTGTTCAGCATTGTATGTTTACTAAATGTCATTGTATGTCTGTACTTCAGAAAGGTAAATTTTATGGGTTAACCACCTGCGTGTACATGAAACAATGAGTTTAAAACCAGAATTCCAAGAAGAGTCAAAATCATGATTCTCTTGAATATGAATTGAAGAACTACTTTTACGCATGATCTCAGAGCACCAGGCCCATATCTGTGCCCCAGTTTCTGTAAAGGAATACTGAAATGAGCTACTGTAATAGAGATGAAGCTTATTTCTCCCCATGGGAGTGAAGTTGGTCAGCATCATTCTTGGATATCCTTATGTTTATTAGGTACCTATTCCTTTTTTGATGAAAAAGAATCTCATGAAAGTTATTCTTCTAAGAGTCATTTTGTTTGAAAGGGACAGTTACAGAGAGATCTTGCATCCAACTGGTTCACCTTCTAGATGTTGGTCCCACTGGTTCACCCCCTCACCTCCAGCTAGCCGTAATGGCCAGCTGGGCCTGGCTGAAGATAGAAGCCTTGGGGCTTTATTTAGGTCTCCCATGAGTGTAGCAGGGACCTAAGGACCTGGATCCTCTTCTCTGCTTTCCCAAGAGCATTAGCAGGGAGCTGGTTCAGCGTGGAACAGTCAGGATTCAAACCAGCTGATATGGTGGGATGCCACTGCCTCAGGCTGTGGCTCAACTTGCTGTAATCACAGCACCAGCCCCAAGAAAGTTTATCTTGATCACAAAATAAGATCTCATTAGATTTTTGTTTTTTTTTTTTAATTGCATTAGATTTGGCCTGATTATTTACATAGGCGTAAGTTTGCTTTGTTTTTAAGTTTGCTTGAGGAATCTCAGATTGGACTCTTTATTTCTGGTTCTAAGGCTAGTAAGCCAAGCCAAGAATTGGCTGTCAAATTTCACTGCTAGTATGTGTGAAAATTCCTGTAGATGACGGTTCTTCTCTGTGGTCCTCTGGATGTCTTATGTTCCTGGGCTTCCTGGGAAGTACCTTTCCTTGCTTGCCTTTGAGACAGGGAACACTGTAGGACAGTTTGCCAAGGGAAGGTTTTCCAGGTGTGGCCCGTAGAGTCAACCTTAATTCCTTGGAAGTACTTGATCATATCTGATTGAATGAGCATCGTTTATAAATGTGAGTTTGGTAGCAAAAGCTCTATTTCCAGTCACATCATAATAAAAAGGACTATCAGTTCTTAGAAGCCTATGGAAAGACTTTATTGCTATAAAAGAATATTCAGTAACATTCTGGTTTCTGGAGGCATAAAGCAGGGAGATGGTGTTTTAGCTTACGCGAGCAGAGTCCACTACATTGTTGAGTTACAGGTTGCACTTCTTTAAAAAGATTTATTTGTTGTAAACTCAGATATACAGAGAGAAGGAAAGACAGGAAGATCTTCCATCTGTTGATTTACTCCCCAAGTGGCTGCAAAGGCTGGAGCAGTACCTATCCGAAGCCAGGAACCCAGAGCCTCTTCCTGGTCTCCCACACGGGTGCAGGGTCCCAAGGTTTTGGGCCTTTCTCGACTGCTTTCCCAGGCCACAAAGCAGAGAGCTGGGTGGGAAGTGGTGCTGTCTGGATTAGAACTGGTACCCATATGGGATCCTGGCACACTCAAGGCGAGGGATTTAGCTGCTAGACTACTGCACTGGACCCAGATTGCTCGTTTTTAAAATATAGATTTTACTTATTTGAATGGTGGGGTTAGGGAGATACACAGAGATTTTCTATGTCCTGGGTCACTTTCCATATGGTTGCATTGGCTGGAGCTGGGCCAGTTGAAAGCCAGTCAGTTTCCCACGTGGGTGCAGGGGCCCAAGCACTTGGACCATCCTCTGCTGCTTTCCCAGACACATTAACAGAGAGCTAGATCAGGGGTGGAGCTGCTGGAACTCAAACCAACGCCCATACAGGATACTGGTGACACAAGTGGCAGCTTTATGTGCTACGCCCTGGTGCTGGTCTCTAAAGACAGTTTTTAAGAGGAAAGAGAAAGTGTGTTCTTTCATGGTTTAGAAAAGGGAACATCCCAGAAATTAAGAGGAGAAAGGCTGATTATCTTCTTTGAATTGTACCTATGAAGTCCATGAAGTCCACTCTGTTTAAAAAAAAAAAAATGCAAGAAAATAGACCACTCCAACAACAACAATTCCAGACCAAAGCTATGGTCATCGCTTGTCAGTTCATTTCCCATTATACAGTTACTTCTTGTTTTACTGCATGTGGGATTAGCAACCTTGTGATCCCATCTGCTTTGGCTGTTTCTAAAAGACTTACTTACTATTACTTAGGGATAGACAGAGATCTTGGTTTGCTCCCCAAATGGCCATAACTCCTGGGACCGAGCCAGGCCAAGGCAGGAGTTTCATCCAGGTTGCTCATACAAGTGTCATGTCCAAGTGCCTCAGCTGTCTTCTGCTTTTCCTAGTCCATGAGCAGGTAGCTGGGTCAGAAGTAGGGCAACCAGGACACAAACCGGTGTCTGACTTGACCTGCTTTTCTTCTTTTCTTTTTCCTTTTCTTTCTTGTCTTTCTCTCTCTCTTTTTAAGATTTATTTATTTTTACTGGGAAGTTAGATTACAGAGAGGAAGAGAGATATAGAGGAAGATCTTCCATCTGCTGATTCACTCCCCAAGTGGCCACAATGGCTGGAGCTGAGCCAATTGTAAGCCAGGAGCCAGGAGCTTCCTCCAGGTCCTCCATATGGATGCAGGGTCCCAAGGCTTTGGGCCATCCTTGACTGCTTTCTCAGGCCACAAGCAGGGAGCTGGGTGAGAACTGGGGCTGCCAGGATATGAACCGGCACCCATATGGGATCCCAACGTGTGCAAGGTGGGGACTTTAGTCACTAGGCTGCCATGCCAGGCCCAACTTTACCTGCTGTGCAGTCTCCTTACTGCCCTGAGTTGGTCTACTCCTGGTGATATCAGAAGCACCTAGCGTGTCCTTTTCTATGGTCTTCTGGCCAGAAAGAAGCATTAGACTCAGACAAAGCATGTGTGGATGACAAATACTTGAAATGGCTGCAGTCAGTTTATTACCAATACTTTTCAAAAATAAAACATCTGGTGAACATTTGTTTTAAGGAAAATATAACTGATAGGAAAGTCTGTTTGCTTCTATGGCATGGAAAGCAAGAAAATCCAACACAATTTTTCAGACCAAAATGACAAGCATTCAGAGTACAACAAGCATTGCATCTGATTTAGCAAACCAGATTAGCATAAACCTTGGAGCAACAATATTGATAAAACAGTCATAGATTTATTAATCAGCAACGCGCCAAGAATGTGTCAAGGATATGGAGTTAAGAAGCTCGGTATGGCTGGACTGGGCCTCGAGCCTCAGTGAGAGAGCCGGCGGGCCGGGGGGTGCTGCGTTCACGTGAGAGCGTGGACACTGAGCAGGTGCTGGGGACACTCACAGATCATGCTGCGTAACAGCAACTGTACTCAAATTTGCCTGCTTATTCCAAAGTAACATCTGAACATTTGGAAGTAAACAGAAGGTATAAAATTGGTAAAGCATTTGGCTCCCACTGGGGAGAAATCTTGTTTTCCACTTAATCAAGGACTTAGTAAAATCAACAGGAAAAGCTCAGGAAGTTACTCTGGTAAAGCACAAAATCTTTTTATCTAGAGAGCAAATAATCCTGTTACCTTCTTACTAAGAAGCAGACCAGCAATTCAGGGAAATAGCTTCTCATCTCATCACAGAAAACAAAGTTCTACTTTTGCCTTGATTTTTGATACCCCAGGCATGTCAGTCTTTTACAAAATCTTGTGAAGTAATCCATCACAATTGAGCTAGCTTTGACCAAGGCAAATAGAAAATAATGCCCTTTCTTCAAATCTTTTATGACTTTTTCTGTCAACCTTTGTTCTTTATGACCCTCTTTCTCATTCTGGCAAAACAAGATTTTTTTTTTTAATATTAAGACAAAACTATGTATTTTCTGAATGAGTAAAACTTATCTTACTGCCTTATTCAACAAGACCTATAGCTTTGCCTGCCTGCTCTTGTACTGTTCACTGCAGCTTTTAACTGAAGCACCTCTGAATCCGCAGAGAAAAACCAGAGAGTGAACGGTCCTGAGCTGTCTCATGCCATTGTTGCAGCAGATGAACAGCTGAAATGCCTTCCAACACACATCCCCTCACACAGGCCACGGAACAGCCAGGAGGAGCCATTTGCTTAACAGATCCCACGCCCAGCCTCTTTGTAGGCACAGAAAAACAAGTGATATTATCTAGACCCGCACTCAGCAATAGCTTCATAGTCTTAGAAATGATCTTGGTATCCTTTAATTAATCAAACTAATACAGACTCGGGTTTTTCAGCTGCTTCCAAAAAAGCAGAAAGTAGGCGTATGAGCAGACTTGGGCCCCTTTGCCCTAAACGGGAGACCCACGAGAAGCTCCTGGATCAGCCCTGGCTGCCGCAGCCTTGTGGAGAGTGAATTAGTGGATGAAGAGACTTTCTTCTTTGTCCCTTCCTCTCTCTGTCTCTGCCTTTCAAATAAATAAAATCTATAAATAAATAAATAAATAAATTTCTGTCCAAGCTGATATATTGTAAAGTATAATTTGATTGTTTGTTGCACACAGGTTTGCATTTTCTATACTCTTAGGCATTAAATTAATAAATCCTACCTCATTGTTATCACAAAATCTGTGTCAAAAAAATTCCAGTAGAATAAAAACTTATGCCTATATTTTAGTTAACACCAATAAACCAGAGAAGACACAGCTATTTTATCAAATCATACATGTTAAAACAAGTGGAAGATTCCTTAGTTTTATGAGCTCGATGTATTAGAACGTCTCCATACAGAATGCACTGTAGGGATGCTGGGACTGCCGGCTGGGGAAAGGGCGGATGGTGCCTGAGAGTTTGGATGTGAGCGTGTGACAGCAGAAACTTAGACTCTTTCTCTACACCGCATGCAGAAAGCCATTCAATGGATCTTGGACCCAAAACTAAAATTCCCAGAAGAAAATACAGGAGAAAGCTTCATGACATTGGATTTTGTAAAAAAATGTATTGTATTGAGTCTAACACCAGAAGGACAGGCAACAAAAATAAAAGGCAATTTGAATTGACATTTTAAAGCCTCACGCCTCAGTGGACACAGTGGGCAGAATGAAGAGTCCGTCGGTGTGATGGAGGAAAATGGAACCCTGGCTGTGGTAAGGTTTACTGTTGAAACAACTGCTGTGATGCACTGGCAGCCAAGACAAGGCAGCTGACTTCAAAAATGGGCAGAAGGCTTGGAGGGACATTTTCCCAAAGAAGATACGCAAGTGACCACAAAACATAGCCACGGTGCCGTTAACCGTGAGGTTATCAGTTCACAGCTGTCAGGATGGCTGTTAGGTGAACGACAAAGGCAGGTTGAGGTGAGGGCGTGAAGGAGCTGGGAAGCCCAAGCCTTGTGCACCACGGAGAGTCATGGAACATGGAGCAGCTGCTGTGGGAACCAGCGCGATCCCTCTCCAAAGACTCAAGATACAATAGTTGTCATCTGATCCAGTAATTTCATTTCTGGGCATATATTCAAAAGAATTGAAAGCCAGGTCACAAAGAGGTACTTAAACACCTCTTTCCTTTCTCTCCCTTGATTTTTGGGGATGTTCTGTGTTCTGAACCATAAAAGAACACACTCTCTTTCCCCTTAGACGTAGTCATTAACCACCAGTATTCTGGTGTAGCGGGCAAAGCCTCCACCTGTGTCACTAGCAGCATTGTCCCCAGCCGTCAGCACAGGTCTGCGTCAGAAGCCGTCAAGGCACGTATGTAAGAAGGGACTTCAGCATCTTGAATCTGGGGCAAGCATTGTGTTGAAGCAGCTTAAGCCACCACCTGTGACGTCCGCGTCTCCTCTGCCTGCCTTTCTCCTTTTCTTTTGATTCACTTACTTGAAAGGCAGAGTAAATGAGAGCGAGCTGTCTCGGTCTGTTGGATCATAACCCCTAGAGGCTCAGTGACTGGGGCTGGGGCTTGTCTAAGGAACCTGGAACTCCATCCTGTTTGTTTGGCAGGGCCCCAAGTACTTGGGCCATCTTTCTCTGCTTACCCAGGAACATTAGCAGGGAACTGGGTAGGAGCTAGAGCTGTCAGAATTCCGACACAGGATACCAGCTTTGCAGAGTGGCTTAGCAAATCACTGAGAAACAGCGCTGGCCCACTCTGTTCTTTCCTTTCTGTCCAGCTTTCTGCTAATATATCCTTGGAGGCAGCAGGTGATGGACCCAAGCTCTTGGGTCCTGGTCCCCCACGTGAGAGACCTTCCCTCTTACAGGTGCTTAGGGAGTGAACCAGTGGATGGAAGATTGATCTTTCTTGTTCTGCATTTCATGTAGATGAAAATAAACATTTCTTAATCTTTGAAACCCATGCTGGTTTTTTTTTGTAATATGTATTTTCCATGATGGTTTGGAAGACTTTGTATATATATGATTTCAAAAAACATACCCCCAAATAAATATCTTTATTTTTCATTGACTTGAGAGAGGATGCCATTTACTGACTCACTCCCCAAAACCCTGCCGCCTCTGAAGAGGTTGAAGGTCAGGAGCAGGGAACTCAGGCCACGGAGGTGGTAGGTATTTGGTTATTTTATCAGGGTCCACATGAGCAGGAAGCTGTAGTTAAGAGCTGGAGTTACTCCAAGAGTTTCCAGTTAGTTCTTTGTGTCATGACATTTAAACATAATGCAGGCACTAGTTTGTGGGGTGAGCGAAAGTGAAAGTTGTATTAAGTGAAAATGGTTTGCTAGGAGGGGACACAAAGAAGGATTCCATTGAAGTCTGGCTATTGGCAGGCTGGACTGGGAGTGCATATCCATCGATCAGTGCTTCCACAGTTGACGTGTGTCAGGGTTCAGCTTTAATGTTTACTGATCAGTGAACACATTGCCTTGCCAGCTGCGTGAGTGGTGTGACAGCTGAGATAGGATGTTGACCTAATGAAGGCAGTGGATGCCTGCAGGGTCCTTTGCCGAGTGCCTGGGACATCTGATTGTGGGGTGCTCTGGTATGGTGTCAGAGCCTAGTTTCTTACAATTCCTGTGGGCATGGGGCCCATGGTGTTCCATGGCAGTCTTCTCCTTTCTTGGACAGTGCCTGGTGAGCAGATAACATACACCTGGTTCCTTGTTCCCACAGGGACCCTTGCTAACTGCCTGTTAGCCCTTCTGACTCCTCACAGAACTGGGACGGCAGGGTTCCCAACCAGCAGCCAGATCGTAAACTTACCTGCTATTTCATTGCCGTGAACTTTTGGATGTACCCTTTTGTCCGTCTTAAAGAGGAACTCAGACACTCACTGTGTGACATGGGGGAGCCTTGAGGACATTGTGCTGAGTGCATTAAGAGCCAAATATCATACAATCCCACCTTCGTGAAATACCACCGCCATCGAATTCACAGCAGTTGAAAGCAAAATCACAGTTGCTACAGACCGTGGGTAGAGGAGTGGGGAACTGCTTCATGCGTGTGGAGTTTCAGTTTTGCCTGAGGAAGTCACTGGGGCACTGCAGTGTGAGTGCACGTAATGATACTGAGCTGTGTGCCTCCACGTGGTTAGGCTGGTCTTGTTTGTCACCAAGTTTCCACAAAGCAGCACAGGCAGGCCTTGTTGGTCTCACTGCTAAGGGATGTGGGCTGTAGATGTTTGGCAGTGGCAGCGCATCACAGGCTCACATCACCAAGTTGATTTTCAGGTGAGACCTTGCTTCCCGGCTGCTGCTGGCTTGTCCAGCATCTTTGTTTAGCAACACTGACATTCTCAGCTGAAAACATCCCTCAGGGCGTTATTTTGGCTGCATTGTGTAAATTTGGGGTTCCGTGTCTTCATTTTTATGAATCCTAAAATTCTTGAGTTGTTCTGGTTAAGTTTGCTTGTGACGCACAGGTTATTTCAACTTTTGATTAGTGCCTGTGTGCCTGTGAATTTGCTTATGCCTTTCGATGATCCACACAGTGGCATTTAATTTACATTTTAGCTGTGTCATTGCCATAAATCACGCGTTCTCTAGTTTCGGTTCTTGGAAGTGTGCTGAGGTGAGTTTTGCGGCTCGCCTGGGCGGTGTGTATGTGCGTTTGAGGTGTGTTCTGTAAAGATGTGTGCAGTCTGTCAGGCTGATTCATAGCAATCTTCAGCCTCTTCTCTGTTGGCCTGCCCGTTCTTCAAAAGAAGGGGCAAAGCCAGCAGGGGGAATGTGGGCTCCCATGTTGGACAACGACTCCCACTGGAGAGCATGGGTTGGGATGGGTGCAGACCAGGCCAGGCAGGGCTACAACACTTGTGGGCCTCTTGTGAACTAGATCAGGGAAAAGCCAGGTTGGGCTGACTGTTCCTACTGGTGCAAGCAAAAGTTAGAGTAGGTGAGGGTTGGGCTTTGCTGTAGAATCAAATGGCAGATGCTGGCATGGGGGGACTGAATCTGTGGAGTTAAACTCCAGAACCACCTGGAGAATGCATAATCCGGGAGTAGGAGTGGCCTAGTAGGGAAATAGTGGACACCTCCCTCTTGGAACTAGGACAGGGGCAGGGGTGGCTAGACAGAAAGGCACCCGCCAGTGTGTGTGTGTGGGCTGGATAGAAGGTTGGTTGGGTTGCACTAGGCTTCAATGCCTACTGACGCATACAAGAGCTAAATGGGATGTGGGACAGACTGGACTAATCTGTAGTACATACTGGCATGCATGGGAACCAGGGTAGGGGGCAGGCCTGGTGGGGGTTGTGGGGAGTCGCCCCAACTAGGCTGCAGCTCCCACTGGTTTGCATGAGGACCGAGTATGAAGTGGGACAGGATCAGGCTGGACTGCAACACCCATTGGTTCACGAGGAAGACAGGGCTGGAAACAGAACTGACCCAGCAATTGAAATGACCAGCATGTGCATAAGCTGATTGGGGCAACGGACGGTGTTGGACCCTGTACTGGTATGCACACAGGAATCAGGTCTGGGATCATCTCAGATGAAGTTTCTCTGAACTGCTGATCTCAGAACTCCAACCATGAAGAGACTATGTCAGCCAGTGGACTCTGAATAGGTTTCATCGTGATTGGAATGGCGAGATTGGTAGCAATTCAGAACTATTGAACTATCTATCAAAAGTGCTTGAGCAGGACCCTTGGAGCATGCCTCACATTGGGGATCTGGGATGGGTGGGAGGCTGGGTGGGGCTTTTCCCTTTGTTCTCCCCTGACCCCAGATACAAGGAAAAAATGATGATGTTAGTGTGGAAACAATGGTATTACCCACTTTCCTGTAGCCCTTGACCCGTTGTACCCTCATCAACTAAGTAAGATTATTAAAATATATATATATATATAAAAGAAGGTTGACATCTACAAATGCTTCTTATGACTGTCTCCTCTCAGGTTTGTTTCATGTATCTGGGATCCTTAATACATCTTCCAGCTGTGTTACACTAGGGCATATTGCAGTCATTAAATCTCACGGGTATACTTGGCCTTATTCTGTCAAAAGCCCCTCCATGTTGCTAGCAAAAATTTGCCTGATATCAGTATAATCACTGCTTTTTTACAGGTCCTTTTTTGTGTTTTATGCATCTTTTCATTTAATCCTGTTGTTTCAGGATTTATTCTCTTTGAAAGGCAGAGTTGCAGAAAAAGAGAGGGGGAGGGAGGGAGGGAGAGAGAGAGAGATCTTCCATCTGCTGATCACGCCCCAAAATGGCTGTAGCTGCCAAAAATGGACCAGGTTGAAGCCAAACAGTCAATGCAGATTCACCACATGGGTGCAGGGGTCCAAGGATTTAGGCCATCCTCGGTTGCTCCCCCCAGGGTCATTATAAGGGAGCTGAATAGGAAGTGCAGCAGCTGCAACTTGAACCGGCACCTGATTGGGTTGCCGGCATTGCAGGTGGTGGCTTAATCCCATGCACCACTAGGCCAGCCTCAGCTGCTGCTTGTCAGTTTGTATCAAAGAGTGTCAACATACAATTGGGTTTTGTGTATTTATCCACCCTGGTAACCTTTCTTTTTGGTTTTGTAAATAATTTTTGAATAATAGTTCAGATTAAAAAATTATGTACATTCGTCTTTATCCAGAGAGAGAGAGAGAGAGAGAGACAGGTTTCATCTGTCAGTTCACTTCCAGATGCCTGCAACAGACAGGGCTGGGTGACACAGGAAGCCAGGAACCTGGAGCTCCATCTAAAATCTCTCTGGATGGCAGGGTCCAAACACCTGAGCATTGAACACGGCGCTCTGATTTAGGATGTGGGAGTCGGCCGCTTCAGCCAGTGTCCAAACGCCCATGCCCATTTGTGATTTACTGGTGTGACGTGTCTTGAGCAGTACAACCTTGGGCTGATTGCAGTGGGTTTTACTGCTCTTGACAGATCATCCCTTTATAGATACATCCAGAGGCTCTGTGAAGTTGAATGAACCTTCCAGAATAACAACAGCTGTTACGGAACGGAGAGGCCAGGACCCAGCTGTGTCTGACAGTATCCTAGGTTATGTTGATCCATATAGGTGAACATAGGGTATGCTACTGGACTGCCAGCAGCACCATTAGCCACCTCCCCATCCTGTTCCCAGGGCCTAAGTGCTGCCCCTGAGATAAACTCGTACTGTTAATTGGGAGGCAGGGAGAGAGCTTCCATCCAGTGCTTCACTGACCCAGTGCCTGCAATAGCTGTGCCTGAGCCAGTCTGATATGCCAGAAGCCAGGAATTCAATCTGAATGTTCCTGTGGGTGGCAGGGAGGCAATCACTTGAGCCATCGCCCGCTGACTCATAGGCTTTGCAGTAATCAGCCCAAACAGAAATGGAATGGAGACTTGAATCCTGGCTGTCCGACGTGGGACGCAGTGTCCCAAGTGGTGGCTTAACTGCTATGCCAAGTGTCTGCCCTCCAGCTTCCATGGTTTCTGGTAAGAAGCCAGCTCTTATTTGGGCTTCCCTGGTTCACACTGAGTCATTGATCTTACTCCATTTTCAATATTTTCTCTTTAGATTGTGTTTTTAATTTACTTATAAAAACCACAAATTAACTTTGTATTTGTTCATTCATTCACTAAAAAGATGTAGAAACAGGCACGGAGGAGTGCATGATCTTCCACTTACAGGTTCAAGTCCCCGATCTTGAGGCTAAGCCGTACAGAAACCTAGAGATAGGAAGTCATTCTGTCTCCTGTTTTGGGGCAGGGACCGTCGTCCTCTGCCCACCTCCCCGGGCGTGTTTTAGCAGGGAGCCTGCTCCTGTGACTCAGGAGCACAGCTAAGACTTGAGCCAAGTAGTCTGGGAACAAGATGGAGGTGTTACAGTTAGGATCTTAACTGCTGCACCAAATGACTGGCCCAGTTTGCCCAGTTTGTCTTTTTTTTTTTTTTTTTTAACATTTGCTTATTTTGACATGAAAGTCAGTTATAGAGACAGATCTTCCATCTGTTGGTTCACTCCCCTGATAACCACAGTAATCACGGCTGGGTCAGTTGGAAGCCAGGAGCTTCTTCCAGGTCTCCCACATAGCTGCAGGGTCTCAAGGACTTGAGAACCGTGCTCAGCTGCTTTTCCCAGGTCAAAAGCAGGGAGCTGGATTGGAAGTGGAACAACTGGGACACAAACTGGCACCAGTATGGACGCCAGTGTCACAGGTGGAGGATTCGTTGGCTGTGTCACCATGCTAGCCCCTTTTGTGCTCCTTGCTGAAATGATGTCTGAGTGTGGAACTTTTACTTTTATCTACATTTTTTTTCTTAAAGATTTACTTATTTTTATTGGAAAGTCAGATTTACAGAGAGAAGGAGCAACAGAGAGAAAGATCTTCCATCTGCTGGTTCACTCCCCAAGCGGCCACAGTGACCAAAATGAGCCGATCTTGAAGCCAGGAGCCAGGGGCTGCTTCCCAGTTTCCCATATGGGTGCAGGGTCCCCAGGCTTTGGGGCGTCTTACACTGCCTTCCCAGGCCACAAGCAGGAAGCTGGAAGGGAAACAGAGCAGCTGGAACATGAACTGGTGCTCATATGGGATTCCGGCACGTGCAAGGCAAGGACTTAGCTACTAGGCTACCATGCCAGGCCCCAGCCATTATTTGAATATTGCTTTTTTTTTTTCTCCTTGTTACTCCAATTATGTGTGTTTTGGGACATATAATTATAGCTCACATCTCTTTAAGACCTCCATATCTAATTTCCTTCATTATATTTGGGCTTATTCAGGCTGTACATCTTTCAGTTGATTCTTTATACAAAAAGATTAAATATTTTTTATTGAAAAGGCAGATTAACAGAGGAAAGGAGATACAGAGAAAGATTTTCTGTCGGCTGGCGCACTCCGCAAAGGGCTGCCGTGGCCAGAGCTGAAGCAGTCTGAACCTAGACACAAGGAACTTGTGGGTCTCCCATGCTCATGCTCGTGTCCCCAAGGCTTGAGTTAGTTTCTACTGCCCTCCCAGGTCATAAGCAGGGAGATGGACAGGAAGTTGAGCTGCTGTGACTTGAGCTGGTGCCCATATGGGATGCTAGTACCACAAAGTGGAGGATTAGCCAGTTGAGCCATCATCTCTGCTCCAGGTTGACTGGTCTCATTGTTGTGCCAGGTCACGTGCTCTCCACTGCCCACATTGACTCTTCCATGCCCAAAGGTGCGTTAGCAGAACAAAGGGGGGACACAGGAAGATTCTGTATCTGCTGGTGCCTAGACCCGTGTCAGTTATTTCAATTTCACATATTCCGTAATCTGTCTAAATTTTTTAGTTTGTATCCTTCTATTGCTGTGGTCTGTCATCCCATTTCCCTTTGTTTTCTAGAGCGACTTCCTGTCCTACAAATGTGTTTGTCATGGTCCTTTGAAGCCTCCTGTGCCAAGCGCGTTATCCGGGCCCTCTCAAGGACAGTTTTCTGTTACTTGCTGTTCTTCCTCCCGTGTGTGGAGAGAGTTCTGTATGCACTTGTTCTTGCTCAAAACTAAACATTTGAGGTCGTAAGTTGCAGCAAGTCTGAATTACCCTTCCTCCATCCTCCTCTTCCAGGCACCAGGCACCTGTTACTTGTTGGGTGTGGTGTTTGGATGGGACAGGAAGTCTGTTCCCATGGAGCAGCAGCGGCAGGTACTGCTGCTCAGGGCTTAGGGCCTGGGCCCAGGGCCTGTCCGGCTGGACTGCTGGACTGCTGTTTTTAGCAGTTCTCTGTGTGTCAGTTTTGGGTCTGTATTACAGTCTCTGTCTCCGTTGGTATCACAGCCGGTTCTTGGTGGTGGATTCCTCTGGTCTTCTCACTCAGTCCCTGGGGTGGGAAATGCTCCTGAGTGGGAGTCCTGTGAACGTGGCTCCTTTCACCGTTGCTGTCTTGGGAACGAGATTGGCAATTTCTTCTAGCCCGATGGTGGTTTAGTTCCCTGTTCCTCCGTTGTCTGCTTCTGGTCGGTTTACAGTTTCAATGTTGATCTCACGAAGCCACCGTGCGACCCTCGCTTACCTGTCAAATGCCATTGTTTTTTTTTTTTTTTTTCACAACACTTGTGTTTGAATTTGCCAGTTTGAGACAATGCCAGTTTCCTTTGGAGAACACGCAGGGGGCCTGCTTTTCCACCTTTACAAAAACAGGAGCTTGTGCTTCCAAGCTGGGTGTGAACAGTGGCCTCGTGTTTTGGGGTGACACACCTGCGTTACGGAGCAACACACCAACTGCGATTCTGGCTCCCCTCTAGAGTGTGACCTTCTTGCACACTGGGTCCAGCACATTGGGCCAGTGGGCGCCGTGCAGAGAGCGCACCTCCCAGCCGCTTGGCTCTGGGGTGAGTTTCTGTGACTTGGGGCGGGGGGGTGGAAGAGTGAGCTGAGAAATGCTGGAAGCGACTGCTTCTCTGGGGGACCCAGTACCGCTCGGTGGCAAGATGAGGAGGAACGGCACATCCTCTAGCCAGCTCAAGGTGAGGCCGGGGGAGGGAGAGGGAGCTAGCTCAGCCGGAGGAGGCGCCTCGTTCTCCTGTGGCTCCATGGATTGTGTTTTGTCCACAGTCTCCAGACTGCCTTGATATCTCAGGAATTAAATGTTCCAGTTACTTTTTTACTTTCTTTCTTTTTTTGTTTGTTTCTTTAGCCTATTTTATTTTTCTTGCCTTTCTGTAGGATGTTTGAATTCTTAGAGTTCAATTTATTTTATCTGTGATATTAAGGAGTGTGTGTCTTTGGATAGCTTTCTCAGTGTTTGCACAGTAATCTTTTTGTAAAGATTTATTTTTATTGCAACGTCAGATATGCAAAGAGGAAGGAGAGAGGATGATCTTTTGTCCGATGATTCACTCCTCAAACAGCTGCAACACCTGGAGCCGAGCCAATCCGAAGCCAGGAACCCGGAACCTCCCCAGAGTCTCCCACACAGGCGCAGGTTCCCAAGGCTTTGGGCCGTCCTCGACTGCTTTCCCAGGCCACAAGTAGGGAGCTGGATGGAAGTGAGGCTGCTGAGATTGGAACTGGAGCCCACGTGGGATCCCAGTGCGCTCAAGGCGAGGACTTTAGCCACTAGGCTACTGCACCAGGCCCAGTAATTTTTTTTTTTAAAGGGTTTACTTATTTTCCTTGGAAAGCCAACTTTACAGAGCAAGGGACAGACAAAGATTTTCCATTCACTGGTTCACTCCCCAAATGGCTGCAACAGCTGGAGTTGAGCCACTCTCAAGCCAGGAGCCAGGAACTTTCTCTGGATCTGCCATGTGGGTACAGGATCCCAAGGGTTGGAGCCATCTTCTAGTGCTTTCCCAGGCCGCAAGCAGGGAGCTGGATGGGAAGTGGAGCAGCTGGGACATGAACTGGAGCTCATATGGGATGCTGCTTGCAAAGGAAAGGTTTAGCAAATTGAGCTGTTGCACCAGGCCCCTGAATTCTATATAGATCTTGTATGTGTTGTTAACATTTGGAAGGCAGTGACAGTAACATTTTGATGTCATTTTCTGCTGATTTTAATGTGTCAGTTTCAGTGGACTGCTCTCGCCAGTGTATGTGCTTATCTGTTCCTACCTCTTTGCATTTCTCGGCTATGGCATTCTTACCACTTATTTTAAAGTACAGTGGTTACCTCTAGTGGCTTTAGAAAGTGGAATACAGGTCTTGCTTGCCAGAATGACTAATAGTCAAACTACTATTTTGACATGGACATACTTTCTTGAAAGTCAATTTTTTACTTCAGGGAAAGCCAGTAACAAATTCTGTTGCCGATGTTAACATTTGAGTTTTCTCAGCAATAATTTCAATTTTGAGTCTGAATATTTGCAGTGACAAAAAAACGTTTCTGATGATACTGACAACCATGTTATGACTTTTTTCATGGTGCCTGATGAAATATGCTGACGTTTGCAAGATTTGTGGAGCCGTGTAGGCCGGTAGTTGCTGCACGGCTGTGGTATCACGTTGTGTCAGTCATCAGGAAAGAGATCGACTCAAAGTGCAAGCTGACTCAATTGGTCTGTAATAGAACAAAGCACTCAAAGTTCATTGATGTCACTCAGAGTCCACGTTGCAGTTCATCAACAGCTGATACGTGTGTGTGTGTGGTACACAGAGCAGCATTAAAAAAAAAAAAAGAGCAACAGAAACAGTGCAATGCAGAGGTACTGGAGGGGTCTTCCACTCTCCCATTCACTTCTCAAATGCCTGCAAAGAGCCAGGCTTGGCGCAGGTCAAAACCAAGAGACAAAAACGTCACCCAGGCCCCCCGAGGATGAGCAACAACGCAAATATTTGAGCCGTCACCTGCATTTCAGAGCTGTCAAAACCACTTGAGCAGTACCTCGGGGCATGCTCCACATCAAGGACCCTGGGATGACACTGGGTGGCTGTTCCCCGTCCGCGGGGACTGACGTGGTCTGGGTGCCTGGATTGGCTTCTTCCCTCTTCCCCCAGATACAGGAAGGAAAAAAGAAAGAAAATTGGAAACAATAGTCCTATCCACTCTCCCCTATCCCTCCACCCTTTCCACCCTAGTCCTGGTCAGTGATGCACATGGGCGTGCATGCTCCTCAACTAGGTAAACATCATGAAAAAGAAAAAGAAAAAAGCAGAACAAAGAAGGTACCCTTTGGGCCACTCGTATCCCGCATTGTTTTGTAAAAGCACTGGTTCAAGTCCTGGTTCTTCCACTTCCGAATCAGCTTCCTGCTTATACGTGCATTCTGGGGAGGTAGCAGCTGATGACTGGGGCTGTTGCTAACTATAGGAGGCCTGGGTGGAGTTTCTGTCTCGTGCTTTTGGCCTACACTAAGCCTGCACGTAATTACTCTGGCTCATGCATGTACCAGTGCATACACTCAGCCTAGCCTGGCGCTCTCCCTAATCCAGCTCACATGCAGGCCAACAGGTGCTGTAGCCTGATCAGCCCTCTGTCTCATTTCTCATGCTCACCGGCAGGAGCAGTGACCTGGCAGGGGAGTCCTTGCTGCTCTCTCAACTGGTCTTGCCCCACAACTGGTCTTGCCCCACTCCCTCGGGTCTTACATGCACCGATGGGTGCTCCAGCCCAGTCTGGCATATGTGTCTTAGCATTTACTGGTGAGTGCTGTAGCCTGGCTTGCCCCCAGTCCCAGCTCATGCTGGCAGGTACTGTGGCCTGGCCTAGCCCAGCCAGACTGCCCCAGATCCTGCCCCTGATGTGAACTGGCTGATGTTGTGACCCATCCTGGCCTGGCCTGTATCCCGTTCTGGTTCTCACATCTTGCCTGTGGGTGTTATGAGCTGGCCCAGCCTGGCCCATCCCCAGACCTGACCCACCTGTATGCTCAAAGGTACTGTAATCTGGCCTAGTCTGGGCTGTTCCCAGTCTTGATTCTTGGACTCACCTGCAGGGTCTGCATCCTGTCAGAGGGGTTCCCCAAGCTGCTCTGTCAGGTTACCTCCCAGTGGCAGATCTTAGCACAGTGGTGGATACTTGGCCCAGACTGACGTGGCCTACTTCCTGTCCTGGCAGTTATAGTACCTTGCCCAACCGACCCACACCCATTCCGGCTCTTACTGTTGAGTGCTACAGCTCAGCCATGCCTAGTCCATCCCCAGCTCTCACATGGCTCAACAGGTGCTGAGACTTAGCCTAGCCCATCCTCTATCCTCCCTGGCTCTTGTGAACACCAGTGGGTGCTGGAGCATAACCCAGTCTGGTACACCCCAGTCCCAGTCCCAGTCAACACGCATCCCAAAGTTCACTGCAGCCATGTGCAGCCCAGTTCTCTGCCCCCGTTCTGGCAGTCTCACTCACCAGTAGGAACCACAAGCCAGCTGAAGCATTTCCTTAGCTCCCTGGCCAGGTCTGTTCCTAGCCACAGATCTTGTGCATGCTGGTGGCTATTCTCTCCTATCATGGCGTAGCCTGTCCCCCTTCTTGGTGTTTGCCATCAGATGCTGCAGCCTGGCCTGGTCTAGCCAACCCCCAGTCCCAACTCTTGCTGGTATGTGCTGTAGCCTAGCCCTGAACAGCCTGGTCCCATCCCTGGCTTTCATGCAAAATGGTTGGTGTAATAGCCTAGCCCAGCATAGCCAATACTCCATCCTTACTCCTGTACATGCCAGGGTGCTAATGTTTGGCCCAGCCCTGCCTGTCCACCTGCCCCTCCCCCCGCTCCCCCAAACCCACTTCTGACAAGTGGAACAGCCTTGCCTGGCCTGACCAATACCCAGCACTGACTCAGTGCTCACCAGCAGGAGCTACAGCCCACCAGGAGAGTTGCTCATGTTCCCCCGCCACGTCCACTCCCAGACCCAGGTTTCACATGTACCACAGCAGGTGCTAGGTCCTTACATGGTACTAGGCTCTCTCTGTCTTGGCCTTTATGGATGCTGGTGGATGTTGTGGCCTGGCCTACCCCCGCCCCCCCGCCCCCACGCCCATGAGCACATGAGTTCCTCAGCTCAATCTTCTGGAGGGGCGGCGTGCTGATCTGGAGCCTTGCCCGCTCACCTGGGGTCTTAGAGCCAGTCCTCCAGTATGTGTGCCTGCTAGGGACTCAGGCATGTTAATCTGTCCAAGGGCCCACAGCCTAGTCCACCAGCACACCAGCCTGGGGGCCTAACACCTGTCCCCCCCCCCACCCCCCACCTGCCTGGGACCCAAGTCTGAGGGTGAGTTCCCAGACCCGCTCTGCTCCACTGGCCCCCAGCCCTAGTCCCCAGGCCCCCTGAGGCCCCGTCTATGCGCTGCTACAGCGGAAGGATGGCGCCCAGACCCCAAGCGGTGTCTTAACCACTGCACCAGATGCAGATGCCTTCAGTTTTGTGTTAAGTCACCGTGCCTGGTCAGAGTCTCAGGGAAACGCCTCCACGAAGTTGTGCTGTTGGATTCTGTGCATAGAATTCCCAGACTTGCTCAGGCATCACGGTCCTCTCCATAAGCCTTAGCTTCCACTTTCAGGGCTTCTTTGGCAGTGTTCTACCGCAAGCTGCGTTTTATTGGAAGAGCACGGGGCTTTCGAGAAACGTTAACAGCACCGATTAGATAAATTGTGTAATGTCCTGTATTCTTCAGCAGAGCTTTTTTTTTTTTTTTTTTGTTTAAATATTTGTGGTTTGGTAACTTCTTACATTGAGAACTTTGCTTTCTCACACCCCCTCACTGACTGAATCTTCCCCAATCTATTTCCTCATTGATTTATTTGTGTTAACTCAGTAGTTTATCCTCCATGCTTTTTATCCTGCCCCTTAATGATCCAGAAAAGGAAACTAGGGGTGGGGTCATCGTGACAACACTGCAAAGATCTAAGGATACAAATTAGGCCACTCTACTTTGTCTGGGACAAGGTCTGTAAGAGCATGGTACAAGGTGGAATGCAGCCGTGTGGCCCCAATTTGCTTCCGGACCTTCTCTAGTTGTCCAGTTGTCGCTGATGAGCACGGACCAGGCAAGCAAAGGCCAAGGCCACGCCCGAGGCAGCCCCTTCCAACTCCCCAGACAAGTGTGGCTGCTGCCTCCGAGCAGAGCGGCAGCCTGTGAGCTCATTCCTTTTGGATGAGCTGCGTGTGACCTTCCCCATGTACTCTGTGGGCCCACACTCTGGGATCGTTTCAGTCCAAAATGTAGAACAAGGGGTACACTCTTTGGGCCAGCACCAACTCTCCCGACCAGCCGGCAGGGCAAGCTCGAGGTGCCCACTGACAGCTTGTCCTCCGGCACAGAAGCCTCTGCTTGGCAGAGCTTTATAAAGTGCCAAGCCAGAGAAACCAACGCAGGTAGTGGCCCTTGTCGGCAGGGAGTGGTGGGGATGCTGTGTGTATGTGCAGCACACACCTCCATGCCACCAGTGGGCGTGGTGCTCAGGGTCTACCCCGACCATGTTGCCCTGAGGAGGATTCTGGGGTGCATAGTACAGTTCTCCCAGGCCTCACTGCCATCTTTTCATCAGAAAAATACAGTAGTCATTATTTACCTTTTAAAATTTGAGCCATAGTCTTAATGAATTATTTGGGTGGCCGGATGAAGTGAAACTTGGACCTTGGAGTGTGGGGTGGGGTGGGAAGCAGCAACATGGTTACTGCAAATTCAGAATCCTTATCTGCCCAGACCTGGCAAACTGCAGCCTGATTTCGGCACGTGCTCTAGGTGCTGAAGTGACAAATGAGAAGAGGGCCTGGGACTGGGTTTCATGTGCCACAAAGAGATCCCCTCCAAATAGGTGTGAGACGAGAGAGGTCCGGGGAGAGTGTGCCCCCTTGTACTCCCTGTGTCTTCCCGAGGAAGGAGGGTACGGTGCCCGAGGAAGGAGGGTACGGTGGGCTTTTTCACCCAGGACCCCAAGGAGCTGGCACCACTGCCCGGTGGCTGTGTTACAGAGCTCGTGGGAAGGGCCTGCCAGGGTTTCTGTTGCTTTGGCACCGCGGCTGCGTTTGGCCTTGGCCTGGGGCTCCCTCTCCTTGGTGTGCCTGTCTAGTTGTTGGCACTGATGTTGGCGAAGTGCCTTGTTCTTGTTTAGACACATGCCAGCCTGGCCATAGGACAGAGCAGTGGTGTCAGCCACCCCGCCTCCAGCTCCCTGCTGCTTGCTGTTCCAGTCCTCTGATAACGCTGTTTCAAAGCAGTTCCCAGGTGGTACCATTCTTGGCCCGGTGCTGGGAGTTGGAGTGTGCTTGACCATGCTGTGTGTCTGACAAAGCTGTTTGCGTGTCATAGCTGTGCGGTAAAGAAGTGTGGCGTGAATGAGTTGATTGCCTTGAATGAGTTGTTGGATTTACTTTTTGGAAAATAACTCTGTGGTCATCCTGAACTTTTTTTTTTAAGGATTTGTTTATTATTTTTATTGGAAAGGTGGGTATACCGAGAGGAGGAAGATCTTCCATCTGATGGTTCACTCCCCGAGAGAGCACAATGGCCGATGCTATGCCGATCTGAAGCCGGGAACCAGGAATTTCCCCCAGGTCTCCCACACAGGTGCAGGGTCCCAAGGCTTTGGGCCATCCTCGACTGCTTTCCCAGGCCACGAGCAGGGAGCTGGATGGGAAGTGGAACTGCCGGGATTAGAACCGGCACCCATGTGGGATCCCGGCGCATCAAGGCGAGAACTTTAATCACTACGCTATCCTGCTGGGCCCCCATCTGAACTTCTTATGAAGTCCTTTTGAAATGTCTAAGTGGACATTTACAAAATTATAGCAGTGTTTTGACGTCATGGAGGTGACCTTTGGAGCTCAGTTAAGATCTTGCCATACAGTGGAGAAGCAGCTATAAATGTTGGCAGGTGTCAGTCAGGAGCTGGCCATTAAAAATAAATTCCCCAGTGTAAACCATTAACGGTTCTAACTCAAGAACTGGAGGAAAGGCTTGTGTAGTGAGATATATTTGTTAAATGCATCGGGAAAGAGCAAATTCAGTGCTTAGTCCTGGTTTATGAAGTTGAGACGCTTGATCCCTAGGCCTCTGCCTGCACAGTACCCAGCCTGCATGGCACAGCGGACGTCTTGAATGTGTTGCTTTCTCTTGTCAGTACCTCAGCCTGGCCCCGAAGCTTTCCAGATGCTGCCCAGCTGGCCAGTCTCCTGAAGTGGCAGCCGATGTGACGATGATTGCACTTGGTCTTTGGTCCTTATTACCAAAGGCATGTGGTGTCTTGGCCTTGATGTCACGGACTAGAGTGTAGCAGTAAGTCATGAGAAGGTAAAGCGCGAAGCCAGGAGTCACAGCCGCATCCTCTGTGTATCCGTCATGTATTTGTGCATCACGAGTGAATCTGAGATGGTTATACTTACAGGTTGACCTGTCTTGCCAGTGTGTGTGTGTGTGCGTGCACGCGTGTGAGCCAATGGCACAGCTGAATGAAGTTCCTGATTGGACCTGGGTTTTGGTGATATATTACCAAACTTTCTGATTTTGTTTAACATTGACCCGAGGGTCAAACACTTCTGTTTTTATTCAGAATGATGAAGTACAGAATGTAATAAAGCATTCCAAGAATTGTGCAAGCACATTGCTGTAAAGGCAAGAGGGCATCATTGCCTGGGCCGACGTGCTGGCTGTCAGGTTGCTTGAGAGATGTGGCAGTGTTCTCCGTTAGCGTTTTGGGGTAGGAGGTGTTCCAAGAGCCTGCTGTGCTGACCTGAAGGGATCTGCCCTGCTGGCTGCCAGGGGTGTGGTCAGACTCTGGAGGGCTGGCTCCCTGGGAGAAGAGGCTTGATGAAGTGGAGCCAGCGCTTCCCCAGAGGGTCTCTAAGTGATCCACTCTTGCGTCTGTACATGTGATCCATCAGTGGAGTGCCTCCACCAGCCAGGTCTCAGCATCCCCACAGCTAACTGTGTAGCACGTGAACCAAAGTGAGAGTAGATTTCTTTAAAGGTACAAATAAGGGGCCGACAGTCGGCCTGCTGGGCACACGTGCCACCTGCTCGGCTCCTGATCTCCCGCTTCTGGCTGGGGCAGCGTTGGGAGGCAGCAGGTGATGTGCCAAGCCATTGGGTTCCAGGCGCTGGCCCGCCGGGGCTGTTGCAGACATCTGGGGAGCGCTCCATGGCCGAGAGCTCTGTCCTGCTGTCTGCTGTCTCTCGTGTTTCTTTGCCTTTCAGAAAAATAAAAGGAAAAATGAAGAGGCTAACACAGTCTTTCTTTTGGTTATAGTTGGTTATAGTTTTGACTTGTTTGGGTTTTTAGATCCAGAATGAGTGGATTCAGAAGGAATTGCTTATTTTTAAGAACCAGATTTATCCTTGGAATACTGTGTGTGTGTGTGTGTGTGTGTGTGTGTGTGTGTGTGTGTGTGTGTGTGTGTGTGTGTGTGTGTGTGTAAGAGCTGAGTTGCAAAGAGAGAAGAAAAAACAGAGCTCCTCTATCCGCCAGTTCAGCCCCCAAATGGCTCTAACAACCAGAGCTGGGCTGGATCAAAGCCAGGAGCCAGAAACAACTTCTGGGTGTGCCATGTGGGTACAGGGTCACAAGCACTTGACCTGCCCTCTGCTGCTTTCCCAGACACATAGACAGGGAGCTGGATTGGAAGTTGAGCAGCTGATGCTTGAACTGGTGCCCATATGGGATGCCAGCACCACGGCAGAGGGTTAGCCTGTCATGCTATGTTGTTGGCCCCAGAATGCTCACTTTCTAAATCGTCAGTGTGGAAGATCATTGTGTGTGTTTGCTAGGTCTCCCCTACCGAGGTTCTACAGGCCGGGCGGCTTCCCCGCACAGTCCGGAGGCTGGAGTCCCAAGGTGCCGGCAGGACTGCCTTGCTCTGTGCAGATCCTCATCGCCGGGGCTGCCAGACTAAGGTCCTCCCCGCTGACCTTGTTTAAGCTTAATGGTATCTTCAGAAGACCCAACCTTTCAACTCAGCCACGTTCTGAGATACTGGGGGTTAGAACTTGAGCATGAGCCTGCGAAGAGTGGAGACCTAACCTAGTCCGTGACAGAGGTCAGCAGGTAGGACCAAGTGAAAAGGGCGCCTGTAGGAGAGATGGAGATGGGGCTGAAGAATACTGGCGGGGGCTTGGATCTAAGACTGTAACTGAACGTGGAGGGGTCGGAGAGGGAGGAGCCCAGCGTGACTCCCGGGTTTCTTTGCTCCAGAAGGTTCTGGTGAGGGGGGCAGTTGGGTACAGCCTCAAAGCCTGAGTGGGATCAGCTGTCTGTCCACTTCCCCCATGCTGTGGTGTGGACTGTGTATGTCATGCATGCGGCTTCCTGCCCCGGGACCTTCACTTGAGTGCATCTGAAGACCCTATCACCATCTTAGTTCTTTAGAATGCTCTTGTTCTGGTCTTGATAATTTGTTGAAAAGTTATCTCAGGCTGAAAGTTCTCTCCGGTAGCAGTTGGTATTTGAATTCATTTGGGGCCATTTATGCAGTATCAGCCGCCTGGCTGCATACATCCAGTACCCAGCAAGGTGAGCTCAGCAAGTTTCTGTTTCTGCGAATAACTTGTCAGTAGGATTGTTACACTCCGTTGTGTCTCTGGTCTGTTTTAATCAGAGCTTGAACCCTCATACCTGTTTGTTTTACTTGCAGAATGAGAAGACTTTGGGACATTCCATGAGTCATTCAAGCAACGTTTCTAAGGTAGAGAACTACTGCAATGCCATCTGTGAGCGCATTGGTGTTTTGCTGTTCTTAGACAACTCGTATGTTTATATGCATTTTCCTTACAGCTCAAAGGGGGAGGAGAGTGGGGGACTGTCATTAGGAAGAGTTTTTAAATTGTACACTGTGTAGCCAAAAAGATACTGTATGTATTCTTTGGGTGATGATCAGATGGGTAGAATTGCCATGTCCTTAAAGATCTGAGGAACTTTTAAAGTGAGGATGTGACAAGCATGTGTGTTAAGGATGTTTGAGGTGATGGTTGGATAGGTGTGTGCAGTGGGTGCCTTCCAGGAGAACTGCTCTCCCCTTCTCCTTGCTGCTGGTTTACGTTTGGTGCCTTCAGCGTCTGTCTCCTGGAAGTAGGTTGTAGTGAACTGTAGCCACCCTGCTGTGCCTGGAGCAGTGCCGCTTCCTCCTACCTGGCTTGGCACCCGGCATCTGGCCTGCCTCCGTTTCCTCCCTACTCCCACCCCTCTAGTCATCACTCTGCTACATTCACGTCGATTTTTAAAAATCTTCCGCGTGAGAAAGAGCCTGTGGTAGATTCCTGTCTGACTGACTTCACCTGACATGATACCCTCCTGTTGCATCTGTTTCAGAAAGCTGCAAATGATAGGATTCTTTCGATGGCTGAGTAATACTCCATCGTTTATGTGTGCTGCACTGTCTGTCCGCTCGTCCACCATTGGACATCGAGATTGTTTCCGTAGGAGCCTGGCACTGCGGGCACCTCTTTGCTGCGCTGATTTCATTTCCTTTGGGCAGATGCTCGAGGGGGGATAGCTGGGTCATACAGCAGTTGGGTTTGTAGTTTTTGAGGAAGCTCCGTGCTGCTCTTCATGGTGGCTGCCCACATTTACATCAGCTTTGACAGTGTTCATCTTCTTCCTTTTTTGTGTGTGTGTTAAGATTTATGGTAACTTGAAAGTTAAAGATATGGGGTGAAGGGGAGACAGAGACAGATTTTCCAAATGGCTGCACTAGCCAGGGCTGGGCCAGGAGCCAGGGGTTTGTTCTGGATCTCCAGTGTGTGTGTGTGCAGGGGCCTAAGCACTTGGGCCTTCCTCTGCTGATTTACCAAGCCGTCAGCAGGGAGCTGGATTGGAAGTAAAGCAGCCAGGACATGAACCAGCACTGTGGGTGGAGGATTCCTGTGCCGCACACTGGCCTCAACGATGTGGCAGTAAGAGTCTTTCTGACTGGAGTAAGTGTATCTCAGTGTGGCTTTGATTTGCTTTTCTGTAGGGCTATCGATGTCGGGCATGCATTTGTAATCTTGGCCATTTGGAATTGTTATGTTGTAAAATGTTTGCATCATTTGTCTGTCTTTAAATTGGATATTTTTTTTATTACTGTGCTTGTTCCTTCTATTCCCCGAATATCAACGCCTAGGTGAAAGTTGGCCAAAATTTTCTCCCACCCTGTGGGTTATATTTTTATTCTGCTAATTGGTTCTTTTGCTGTGCCGAAGCTCCTTAGCCGTTTCCTTTGTCTGTTACTACTTTCACTGCCTCTGTTTTGGGGTCTTATCCCCCCTAATGTATTGCCCACACCAGTAACTTGAAGTGACTGCCCTTCATTTTTCTAACCTCATCATTGTTAAGCTTAGGTCTTTGATACGTTCTCAGTGTGAGGGACAGAAGTGGGGACGCAGCTCCAGCGTTGTGCACGGGCAGGGCCTGGGCTGAGGCATGTCCTGCTGGCACAGCACCCCGTCCTGAGGAGGCCGCCGCCGTTTCTCCGCTGTGTGTTTCTGGCACCGAACCTGAAACTCTTGCTAGATTTCTGTAACCTGTTCCTGTGCCCATGCAGGACGCGTGGCACTTAATGTTTTCCTTGTGAGGCCACCTTGAGTGTCTCATAGGAGAGCAAGCGACTCGTGGGGAAATTCCATCTCTTGTAGTCAGTTTTCACCAGAGTGTTGACTTGATTGGAACTGCACTTGGCAGAACATAACGAAACTCCAACTGTGGTGCTGTAAACACTTGTGGGTTTACAGAGTTTAGATAGCAAGATATCTGAAGGTCGGGGTGCAGGACTAACTCACTTGCTTTGTCTTTTCTCTCTGTGCTGTCTTCTCACTGCCCGGCCATCCTCCGTCATGGTGCATGTCTCGGTGGGAGCTGAGCTGCCTGGCACCTTGGCTGTGGCCTTAATAGGAATGGGGTAGGCCATCCGTTGATAGGGGCCCTTTTTGGCAGGAAGCCCCACCCAGCTTCCCGAGTTTTGCCTGTGCCTCTTTTTGCTGGAACTGGCTCACAGGCCACCCCCAGCTGGAAGGCAGATAGGAAAAGGGCAGGCCTGAGATGCCGCTCATGGCTGCTGCCACGTCTGCACGCGGCCCGCTGTTCGCATGTGACCGCATCAGCTCAGACATGGGCTCGACTTGTGGGTCGTGTAAGTTCTTTGTGGGCGTGGACCTTCTCCCCGTGTTTGGTGTGTGGCCAGTGTGGCAGAGATCCTGGCAGGACCGTGACGTACACAGTGGGACACAACCTGTCCTGTCTCAGGGCCTCCTTGATGCGCCAAAATGGAAAGTTATTAACAGCACGAATGTTTTCATTAAATCATCTTTTAACCTAATCTGGTAGAGCCTCTGTGACATGAAATGACCTTTTCTTGGATGTATTTGTGGTCTGATCCTATTCTTTCACTTGATTTTGTATCAAAGGAAGGCTATAGCGTGTGAGGCATGGCATTGCAGGGTAGCTACAGCTCCCGTCTCTGAGTCACAAATAAATACAAATTATATAGCCTTTTAAAAAGAGACAATTCAGTTTCCTTCAAGAGCTAATGGAGGAAGCATATTGAAGTATTTCTATGTATTATTTTTTTTTAGAACACAGATTTGTTTTCTCATAGTTGTAGAGGCAAAAGTCTGAAATCTGGGGGGGTTTCTCTGGGAGAAGGCTTGCTGGCTTCCTTTAAACCCCAGCATTGCTGGCTGTGGCAGCAGCAGTGCTGTCTCTGCCTCCATCTGTCTGAGCCTGATTTCCGCTTATCTGCCACTGAGCCTGGCTGTCCTTCTTGCTTCAAAAACACCTCTGTTCCATGAGCGCAGGGCTCTGACTTGTTTACCCTGACCTGTCATTGCCAAGGCCAGAGGGCGGCCCTGGAGGTTCCTGGTGCATGCTAAGCCGGTGATGGCAGGGTGTGCCCAGCACCTGAATACACTTCATACCTTCCTCTTGCCCTGTCATCACAACTGATTCCAGCCCTTCTGGCCAAGGCCTTCTCAGATTCCAGAGTCTTCCAAGCTCTGCCTACTTTCTGGCCTCCTCCACAGTCCTTGCACTGGAGCCACGACATGAATTCCAGTGCTTCCTGTTGATCTTAGAATAAGGTCCAGCTCCATACCTTGGCCTGTGACTCTTACAGGGACCCCACCTGGACCACTTGAAGCCTTGCCCAGTGCAGTGTCTTCTGGTTACCATATGAGTGGTCAGACAGGCTAGCCTCCTTCCTGCCCACCTGTGGACATGCGGTTCCCTGCAGTGGAGAGGCCTCCCCACCATCACCCCTGCTCGCCAGAATGGCCAGTTCCTCTCTTTGGTTTCTTCTAAGGCTCTGCTTCCTTAGAGGTGTTCTCCCTCCACCTCTTGAATCTACGTCACATCACTCGATGTAGTGTGACCTTTGCTCCCTCTGTGTCATGCTCCATTTGTAATGATACTGGTGGCCTGTCTAGAACTTCTTGTCTTTGGGCATAGCAGGATTCTCCTGACCGTTGCCCTGCTCTGTTGCCTGAGTGCCTCTAGGGGCTGAGTGAGCTGAGTGTGAAATTCAGCCGCCCTGGCACCACCTGGTGGAGGACCTAATTAGAGGCCAGCAGAGCATCCTGGAGCCGTCTTCCCCAGGTCCCCCACCCACAGCCCGCTTCTGTGCCACCCTGCATAATCATTTTCTGAAGGACCAGCTCAAAATAGATCACTGCATGGTCTCTGAAATCACGTGTTTGGTTAGTTTTGGAACACACAATGTAGCTGCTTAAAACTATAATGCACTCCTTGGCTTGTTACTTAAACATATGTGTTATTCCTGGTCCTTTATGAGGCAGAGCCAGACAGAGGGGATACCTTTAGGAGACTGTGTGGTAGAGAGAGGGGGGGAGTAGAGGCTGGACCATCTTATGTACTGTCACACCTGGGAGCCTGTGCCTACTAAAGAACTGCCACTGCAGGTGCTGGGGAGGGAGAAGCAGCAAGGCACTGAGCAGAGCCTCGGAGCAGACCCCGGAGAGAAGGAGCTACCTGTCCACTAGCACTGTGCCTTTGCACCACCGCCCCTCCACCTGCGTGTGAGCCTAGCAGACCCAGGGCGGCATTTGTGAGCATGACACACGTTCACACCCCGTCCAGCCCTGGACCACGTGCCAGACGTTGTGCTGTGAATACTGAAGCAGACAGTACCGGTCGGTGTGTGGGCCCTCGGGTGGAGCCAGAACCTGGAAAAGGATCCGCAGGGGCTGGGATGGAGAGTTGCAGGGGGACCTCAGCTGAAGGGATGGCAGACTGTTAACGGCAGGAAGGAGTCGGCCAGGGTTGGGCTGGCCCACAGTGGACAGATACTTGGAAATGTCGGTACTTGAGGTGGCCAGAGAAGGCCAGCCCTAGTCACCGGAATGACAGCTTCACGGTGCTCAGCTGCTGCTGCCAGTACACTTTGAGCTTCTGTTGCCTGCACTTTTTGGCCTGAAATCTTTCAGAGACAGGTTGGAATTCATGCTCATTCTGTTCTGCCAGGATTTCTTTTCTTTTTTGTGAGACAGGAAGAAAGAAAGTACTCTAGCTGTTCTGCGCCCACATGGTCACTGTGTCCCTTCGCTGGGGCTGGAAGCCAACAGCTTAATCCAGATATTGTACATGGGTGAGGAGCCCAAGTACTCAAGCCACTGCCCCTGCCCCTCAGCACTCACTGACAGGCAGCTGGAGTTCTGAGCTGCAGTGCTGCTGTTGAATCTGGGTGCTTCAGTGGGACATGGTATGTTACTGTATGCCTGCCCCTTGCTAGTGTCCAGATACCAGGACCATCCTAGGCAAGGCTGATCCCAGAGGCTGGTGGGGCCTAGCTTGTGGCATCTGAAGGCCAGCGCACAGACATGTGCTGTTTGGCCCGAGGAAAGCCCGAAGTTCAGCAGTGGGAATAGGCTCTTACCAGGTGTCAGAGTTTTCTGAGCCACTTGATGATGGGTCGCATTTGCCCCAGGGAGAAGGCCCTGGAAGCTTGGTGGAGAGTGCCTTCTGCCAAGTCCTCTAAGTTCTAGCCATCGCCAAAGGCTGGCAGCCTTCAGACCATGTTTGGGACTCGACTCGTTTCTGCAGGTGCCATGAGTGTGGTTTGTGTCTGGTAGTCAAGTGTTCTCCAGTGGCAGGCAGATGGGGCGTGCTAATGAGCAGGTGGAGTTACTGCTGTGCTTTTGTTCAACTGGTGGTTCCCAGGGCGTCTGAGCACTGGCTACCCTAGACCTCTTGGCTCTTTTCCAGTGTTGTGGCTCCCTGGAAGAGTTGGGTCAGATTCAACCTGGAAAGGGAGACTGGCTGACCCACTTAGGCTTAAAAAGGGACAGACCGCATGAGGTTGTCTGGGGAAGTGGTTAGTTTCTCCATTCCAGAGGCCAGAGGGGACAGCTCAAGTTCCTCAGCCTTAGACTTCTTGGAAGGTGGAGCATGTGTGTGTGTTTTTGTGCCAGAGACCAGCACATTGACTCTCCTGTGACAGAAATAGGGCAGTGAGGAGAGATCCAAGATGGGTGATTGTGGAAGGCTGGTGTAGATGACTGTGAAGAAAGCTTAGGGACAGGATCCAGAAGAGTGGGGAGCTGGAAGAAAAGTGCCAGACGACATGTCTGAAACTCCTACAGTTCTCCGGAGGGAGACAGGTGCCGTGAAGGCAAGGAAGAGCTTTGGTAAGCTCACAGGATTGCAGCTGGCAACTGACAGCCTGGGAGGGCAAATGCCGATTGCAAACAGGGATGCAGACAAAGCTGGATGAGTTGCAGACCCATACAGGGAGATAACCAGCGTGAATCTGTCACCCCCCAGGGATTCGGAGGAAGGCAGAGGAGCCCAGAGTGTGGAACACTTGTGCAGGAGAGCAGTCTGAGCAGTAACCCACAAGTGCTTGCTCAGGTGTCCTTCTGAGCAAAGAGGCAAGGAGATGCCACTGAGGGGGGAGAGGCTGGCGAGTGGACAATTTGTGACATGGACATGCAAGGATAGGTCTAGGTGTGCTCATACCCAGAGAATATGCACTCTGAGGTCCCTGGGGAGAAACCAGGAAGCCTCCAGGGGGAGTCACGGGATCTCTGCGGGACAGAGTGTGGCACGGAGGCTGAGTCGCTGGGAGGAAGCAGTTGTCGGTTGCACAGCAACCCGGGTCAACACGCAACACCCCAAGACTCGGTCAGACTTACTAGATCTACATTGACCCATGAGCGCCATCTGCTGCCTGAGGGTGGCAGATCAGAGAAACCCCTCCCACCCTCCAAGCAGGGACACAGTGAGTCATACAGACAGGTATATCAGAAAACGCCAGAAAACCATCAGAGGCAGAAAGCACGCAATTTGACAGCCATAAGACAGCCCACAGATCTGAAAAATCATGGGGAAATGTGGAAAAATAGGGAATACTCCAGACCAGGGACCAGTGCTTTCCTCAAAAATGAACAGAAGACCACCTCAATGCTAAAGCTGCAGGATGAAGATATGGGGGAGCTCCCAGAGAATACAAAAAATCATTACGAACTTTTCAGAGACAATGAAAAATGTTGGGAAGAACTTAAGGAATTAAACAATAACATCATCACAAAGATAAAACAGGGCCAAACTGAAGTACTAGGGCTAAAGAACACAGTGGAAAGCGTAACAATGGAATGGATGTTGCAGAAGAAGGAGCATCAGAAGTGGACAGTAACCAGGTGGAGAGCACACAACGGATTAGGCATCTGGAAGAAAATCTGAATAAAGCAAAAAAAAAAAACTCTCTAAGAAATGAATTATATAAAAAAATCAAAAATGAGAGTCACAGAAGTTCTTGAAGGAGTGTAAAGAAAAGGAGAGTTACAGGAGGTGTTCAATGAAATTATGAAAGAGAACTTCCCAAATACTGGGAACATAAGGGAAAGCCAAATACAGGAGCAGCAGAGAACCCCAAACAGGTTAGATCTGAAAAGACCTTCACCCAGACGCATTGTGGTCAAGCTTCCCTCAACTGAACATAAAGAAAGAATATTGAACCAAACATGAAAAAAGGAGCGGATAACAACCAAAGGAAAACCAGTCAGAACCACTGGACCAGCATTTTCCAGATTCTAAAACAGAAAAACTGTCAATCTAGGATAATATATCCAGTAAAGCTCTCATTTGTATTTGAAGATGAAATAAAATGTTTTCATAGTAAAGAGAAGTTGGAAGAATATGCCAAGACTAAGCAAGCCGTAGAAACATTGCTCAGAAATGTGAAGTCAGAAAGAAAGGAAGCTAATCACAATCAATGATGGCAAAGAGGAAGATCTTCCCCCCAAAAAACATAAAAGAATCCAAAGTTAAACAAAGACCACCACACACACACACACACACACACACACACACACATGACATGACTAAATCACCACCTCTCGGTTATAACTCTGAATACAAGTGGCCTAAATTCAACAGTCAAAAGACATAGATTAACAGAATAGATCAAAAAGCAGGACTCATCTATTGGTCGCCTATAAAAGACATATCCAATCAACAAATATTCAAGGAAATTGTGAGTGGAAGGATGGGAAGGGATATTCCAGGCCAATGGAAAAGAAAAAAGAGTGGGAGTAGCCATTTTAATACCAGACGATTTAGACCTCACCATGAAAAATATTGAAAGAGATAAAGAGGAACACTACGTAATGATTAAGGAAGTCATATGCCAAAAAGGATTAGCCATAGTGAATGTATATGCACCAAATATAAGAGCACTCAGCTATATGAAACAATTATTAATGAACCTAAATGGAGACATTGATGGTAATACAATAGTAATGGGAAACGTTAATACTCCATTAACATAGGCAGATCAATGAGACAGAAGCTGAGCAAAGAGGCAACCGATCTCATACAGACAATAGAACAAATGGACTTAATAGATACGTACGGAACCTTCCGTCCTACGGACACTGAATATACATTCTTTTCAGCTGTTCATTGGAACCTTCTCCAGGATCAGTCACATGATAGGTCACAAAAAATGCCTTACCAACTTTAAAAAAATTGAAATCGTAAATTGAAATCTCACATCACCAGAGAGGTAAACTAGAGATCCGCAAATCAAAACACCCTAATTTTTAAACTCTTGGAAGATGAACAACATGCTACTAAACGAGCAATGGGTCAGAGAAGAAATTGACAAAGAAATTAAAAATTACATGAAAACACAAACACAATCTACTAAAACTTGTGGGATACTGCCAAGGTATTGTTAAGAGGTAAATTCATCGCAGTTGGCGCCTGCATTAGGAAACAACAAACACACCAGGTAAATTGACTAAGTATATACCTGAAGGAACTAGAAAAAACAACAGCAAAAAACAAACAAACAAAAAAACCCAAGATCAACAGAAAAAAAGAAATAATCAAAATGAGAGAAGTAGACCAAATAGAGATCAAAAGGACAATACCAAAAAATCAATGAATCAGAAAGTTGGTTATTTGAGAAAATAAGCATAATAGGCACCCCTCTAGATCAACTGACATACAAAGCGGGAAAGGGCAAGAATTAATAGTGTCCAAGATGAAAAAGGGAACATAACAGCAGACCCCTCAACCATACAGAGAATAATAAAAAGTTACTACAGGCAATTATATGCCAACAAATCAGGAGACTTTCAAGAAATGGACGGATTCCTGGACTCATACCAAAACTAAATCATAAGGCAACAGAAAATATAAATAAACCTGTAACTGAGACAGAGATGGAAACAGTAATTAAAGCACTCCCAACAAAGAAGAGTCCAGGCCCAGATGGCGTCTCTGCTGTCGTCTACAAAGCATTCTAGTGGAACTGACTCCAATTCTTCATAAACAATTTAAAATAATTGAAGAGGAGGCAATCCTTCCAAACCCTTTCTATGAAGCAAACATCACCTTACTACCAAAGCCAGACAGAGACACAACAGAGGAGAGTTATAGACATATCCTTGATGAACACTGATGCTAGAATTCTCAGCAGAACTCCAGCCAACAGAATACAAAAGTACATTAGACAGATAGTTCACACAGACTAGGTGGGATTTATTCCGGGCATGTAGGGATGGTTTAGCATAAGCAAATCTATCAGTGTGATACACCACATCAAAAAAACTGAAGAATAAAAGTCATATGATAATCTCAACCAGTAGAGAAAGCATTTGATAAAATTCAACATTCTTGCATGCCAAAAACCCTAAGCAAAACAGGCCTAAGAAGGAACACTCCACAGCATAATCAAAGCGATTTATGAAAAACCCAATGCCAGCATCATACTGAATGGGGAAAAATTGGAAATGTTCCCACTAATATCTGGAACCAGACAAGGCTGTCCACTATCACCACTGCTGTTTAACATAGTACTGGAAGTACTCACAACAGCTACTAGGCAAGAAAAAGAAATTACGGGAATTCAAATAGGAAAAGAGGAAGTCAAGCTTTTCAGATGATATGATCCTCTATATGGGGGACCAAAAGAGTCAATAAAAGACTGCTGGATCTTAAGTGAGGGTTCGGTCAAGAGGCAGGGTACAAAATAAATGAACAGAAATCAACAGCCTTAGTGTATGCAAACAACTTCAAGGCTGAAAAAGAACTAATCAGCATGATACCCTTCAAAATAACAGAAGATACTGAAATACCTAGGAATAAACCTAACTAAAGATGTGGAAGATCTCTATGAGGAAAATTACAAACCATTGACATAAGAAATAGAAGACCTCAGAAAGTAGAGAAATATACCATGTTCCTGGATGAGTAGAGCCAATATCATCAAAATGGCCATATTACCAAGAGAAATGTACAAATTCAATGTAATTCCAATCAAAATACCTAGAACATTCTTCACAGAGCTGGAAAAAAAAAATGAAACAAAGGTTCATCTGGAAGCACAAAAGACCATGAATAGACAGAACTATCCTGAAGAATAAGACCTTAGCTGCAGGGATCACAATCCCAGACTTTAGGACACATTTTAGGGTGGTGGTAATCAGGACAGCCTGGTACTGGTACAGATGAATCAGAAAAGAAGACCAATGGAGCAGAATAGAAACCTCTGAAGCCATGTACAGCCATCTAATCTTTGAGAAAAGAACAGAAAATAATTCAGGAAAGATACAAGGTCTCTTTAATAAATGCTGTCGGGACACTTGGATAGCAGCCTGCAGAACTAAAAAACAAGGTCCCCACCTCCCACCATACACAAAGATCAAATCTAAATGGGTACAGGACCTAAATCTACACCAAGAAACCATTAAACTTCTAGAAGAAAACGTAGGAAGTACTCCACAAGATGTAGGCACAGGCAAAGACTTCCTACAGTATGACCCAAAGCAAAGGAAGTCAAGACCAAAATAAGGCAGCTGGACTACATCAGACTAAAAAACTTCAGCACAACAAAGTAAACAGTCAACAAAGTAAGAAAGCAACCAACCAACAGAGTGGTAGAAAATCTTTGCACACTGTGTAGGGGACAAGGGGCTAATATCCAGGATATACAAAGAACTGCAACATAACCATAGCAAAAGAAATAAACCAGCTAAGAAATGGGCAATGGAAATGATCAGACACTTCTCAAAGGAAGAAATACAGATGGCCAACAGACATATGGAAAATTCCTCACGCTCCCTAGCCATAAGGAAAATTCAAATAAAAACAACATTGAGGTTCCACTTAACTCCAGTAAGGATGGCACACAGAGATAAAACTACCATCAGCACCTGCTGATGAGGATACAGGGAAAAGGAACCCTACTCCACTGTTGGTGGGAAGGCGGGCTGGTACAGCCACTGTGGAAGTCAGCATGGTGAATACTTGAAGTTCACCTATGACCCAGCAATTGCACTCCTAGGAATATATCCAAAGGACCTGGTACGCGAGAAAGCAGCTTGCATCCCTGTATTCGTTGCAGCACAGTCGACAATTACAAAAACTTGGAAGCAGTCTAGACGCCCATCAACAAAGGACTGGATAATGAAGCTGTGGTTCATCTATTATATGGAGTATTACTCAGCTGTTAAAAAGAACGAAATACAATCATTTGCAGCCAAATGGGCCGAATTGGAGACCATTATGCTGAGGGAAATGAGTCAATCCCAAAAGGTCAGGTAGCATGTTTGTTCTAATATAAGATAACTTCCATCAATATACAAGTTTTGTAGAGACAAATCTATTTATCTTTTCACACTTCCTGTTATCCCTGTGTCTCTCTGAATAAGTTCTTGTCATTTGTTAATTGATCATCAATTAAATGGATTGCTTGCAAACACTTGGGATTATAAATGTCCATTTCAACATTGTTTTGCTATATATAATGAATAATGAAGTTTTAGTTATTAATTTAATTCCTCCTGTGCCATAAGAGTCATGCACTAGTATCTATTCCTACAAGGTTTTTGATTTCTGTGTTCACCACTCTTGTGATTTTTATTTCAGCAGCATGGTTGTTAACTTCACATCGATGAAAACTTGTTGTTTTCAGCCCCATGTGGACTGCGCTCACTTCTTCTGTAATTTAGGAGATAGATAACAGAGTATGACAAAGTGCAGTGTGTCTCTATACACGCCGACCAGAGATGGACTCCCAGTGAAAGAACGCAGCACATCCCAGCAGTAGGATGATGGACTCCGCGTCAGTGTCTATACCTACATTGTTGGGAAGCACTTCAACAATGCCATGATGGACTTGTGACTGTTTATGCAGGACCTGCATTGTGAAACTAGAGGGGAAATCAGTGCGGGGAGTGGGGTGGGTGAGGAGGGACCCTAGGGAAAGGGCGCAGACAACCCTAGAACCTATACATTAATTAAAATTTTGAAAAAGAAATAGGGCAATGAGTTGGTGGAGGAGGGCGGCTTCATGTAGTTGTGGCTGCTCCATCTGTGGCAGGAGCCCTAGGCCCCTCTCATGCGAGTTGTCACAGAGCGCAGTTTCTGCCCTGTGGCAACCTTGGGTACACCGGGTGTCTGCTGCTGCTTCCTCCACGTGGTCACAGATGGAATTTGGTAGACTGTTAGGCCATCTGCTTGGTACAGATGCTCTGGAGGTGGGGTGGGGGAGCAAGTTTGACACATTGCTGGGAACTCCGGAGGCTTTCCTCGCCGTTCCCTCCCGTGACCGCTTGCCAGGGGGAGGTGAAGTTGGCAGAGGCTAAGTGACAGGTGGGCTGGCTTGTCTTGTGGCTATGACAGCGTTGCTGTGTTTTCAGCTGTTTCAGTGCTGGGGATGGAAGCCCCATCAGCAGCTCATGGGGCCTGGGCTTAGTGACTTGATCTCACACCAGGGCCTCTGCCTTGGGGGTCAGCTCTTTCAGCTGGTGTCTTCCAATACCTGCCGTGTTTTCACCACACAGACTGGCTTCCACACAACTGTCCTGCTCCAGACCCAGCTTCTCCCATGGCCTTGGTGGGTGCTGCTGGAGAAGCAGTGAGAGGAGAGTCCTGTGAGCTGCTGGTTCTGCTGGGCAAGGCTGTGGGACAGGGGCAGAGAGGCCAGGGTGAGGGTGGGAGGCAATGGAGGAGTTTCAGGCAAGTCTCTGAATCAGTGTTTAGATGGGCCGTGAGTGGGCTACTTTCCCCGTCGCCTTCTCTAACTCACTCAGCCTCAACTGTGAAGTCTGGGCCACTTTCCTGGCCTTTGGGGTTCCCATTAGGTGCTTACTCCCGGACCCAGGGTTCACCCTTTGCAATTTTGCTTACCTTGGACCAAGGGTGGCCCCAGGAGCCTGGGTGGAAGCAAGCTGTCTTCCTCCCAGGTGGGTGGGCGATGGTGAGCTGAAGTTAATCTGCAGGGTTCAGGAGTGTGTTCTTGGTGATGGACGTGTCTGTCCCCGGGGTGGTAGGAAGCGCATCTCTGCTGGTTTTGATGTCTGTGGTATCCCCTTGGATCAGTAACCTGAGTTTTAAATCATTAACCCCTCAGTGGGTGATGTGCTCAGTGGAGGGTCCCCGGAACATGGAGGACTTGAGTCCAAGGCCAGTGCTTCTGCCCTGAGGATCCTCTCAAAGGTGGATTTTTGGCTGAAGGAAGTTACAGAAGTTAAAGACTATTTTGAGTGGGGAACGACTTAACCCTTCTTTTGTATAGTTCCTGGTGGTTTTGAGCCTTCCCACGTCTGTAGTTTCTGGGCCTGCAAAGCCCTCAGTGCTCAGAATGGTTTCTCATGACCTAGTGACCTGCAGGCAGATGCCAGCTGTGGGAGAAGCTTGGAGAAAATGCCTTCGACCACGGACTCCAGCAGCGATGTTGTGACGGGTGGTGGCGGCCGCTGCTGCTGTGCTGCGTGCCTAACTGTAACCAGTGTCGGTGCTACCAAATGGAGCGTGCTCATCAGTCATTTTCGGTGGAAATCGTGTCGGCTTTGAGTCATTCTCGTCCTCCACCCTGGCCCGTGGGACCTGGGCTGGGCTGTGTGTCTGCCCTGGGCTGGACAGCTGTAATCGCTGCTGGAGAAAACTGGCTCTCGCACAGTCCTCGATGCAGGGTCACCCAGTGTTTCTCACTGCAGCCACACAAGGCCTCTCCTTCTTTAATTGTGGTTCATTTGTGCCATTGAATGTGACTGAGGATTTATTTTTGGAAGTCAGAATCTCATAATGAAGCCTTGGCTTCGACAGAATGGCTTCTGCGCTCACCAGGATGTGCAGACACATAATCCCAGCGTGTACACGTCAGGATCCCAACCCCGAGTGAGACAGGACCAGGGGCAGGGGCAGAGGGGAGCAGACTGATGTTTTTCAGTGTGAATACCTTTAGCAGCTTGCTGAGCCTGGTTAGTGGGGTGTCCAGACTGCTCCCCAAAAGCCACCCTACCCCAACGCCCAGGACTCGTAGGTGCAGTGTGGTGTCCTTCCTGTGCAGCCCAGTTGTCTGTGAAATAGGGAGATCATCTTGGTTGGTACACACAAGTCCCATGGAATCCTAGGTGCCCTAATGGGCAGAGGATTCTCTCTGGCTGGTGGCAGAAGGGGCGGTTGGAAGATGAATCGCCCAGGCGAATGTGGGGGTGGGCAGGGCCCCTGTGGGGCAACCAGCAGTGTGTCGGGTGGAGTGGAATACAAGGATGTCAGCCGCCAGGCAGCTGCGTCCTCCCCCGGGGTCTCCAGGAGGGCAGGGAGGGGAGTGAGCGCAGAATCTTAGCATGCCGTGTGCGGACTCACAGTCGGTGAGAGAAGTGTGATGATGAGTGTGTGGGGGTTTAATCACACAGCAGCGGGAGCTCTCGTGGGCACTGGAAAGGTGTGTGCACGTGGGGCACGGCCTGGTTCGGGCACTGTCGGAACCCGCAGTAGGACTCGTCTAGCCTCGACTTTGGGCCAGTGACAGAATGTGATCTCCTTGCTGACTTAGGTGGCCCTTTCTGGTTTGCTTGTTCAGATGCTTTGTAGAACCAGTGCTGGTGCAGACCGGGAGCCACAGTAACAAGTCAGTTTTGCCTTGAAAGCCACTTCCCTCACTTCTCCCTTGTCAGATCAGATGCGCTCTGCCGTCTTCTGCTTTGTTCTGTTTTCATTTTTTAAAAATTAGGCCATGATCCACTAAATGAGTCTCTTGTTTTTTTTTTTTTTAATATTTATCTATTTTTTTATTGGAAAGTCAGAAATACAGAGAGGAGGAGAGACAGAGAGGAAGATCTTCCGTCCGATGGTTCACTCCCCAAGCAGCCGCAACAGCTGGAGCTGAGCCAATTTGAGGCCAGGAGCAAGGAGCTTCTTCCAGGTCTCCCATGTGGTTGCAGGGTCCCAAGGTTTTGGGCCATCCTCGACTGCTTTCCCAGGCCACAAGCAGGGAGCTGGATGGGAAGTGGGGCTGCAGGGATTAGAACCGGCGCCCATATAGGATCCTGGTGTGTTCAAGGCAAGCACTTTAACCACTATGCTATTGTGCTGGGCCCCTGTTCACCTAGAGTTGGAAAATTGTTGGAGTTTATTTGTAATTTGATAGTTATTTAAAAGTCTGTTTGTTTGATCTTACTTGCAAGATAGCAGGAGAGCCATCTGCCGGCTTGCTCCCCAAGTGTCAGCAATAGCCAGGGCTGGGCTAGGCCAAAGCTGGAATCCTGGTCAGGGACCGAAATGGTTGAGCCATCCCCTGCCACCTGCCAGTGTGTGCGTTAGCAGGCAGCCAGAATCGAGAGCGGAACCAGGCCTCCATCCGGACACTGTGCTGTGGAATATGGGCATCCCAATAGCATCTTCATCTCAGCATAGAATGCCTGCCCCTTGTTTTACTTCTCAGACTGCCAGCTGTGTGTCTGGCCTTGGAGTAATGCTGCAGTGGTGTTTGTGGACGGTCGGTGTCCCCCTCCCCCAGGTGCCCTGGCCTGCCTCGGCAGGGCTGCTTCTCTCAGCGGGCTGCTTGCTGCGTGTTCCTCCCTGGGCACCCTGAGCGTTTCCCTGTTTGCTGCACGTGCCGTGCTTGTCCGTGGAGTGGAGAGTGCAGGCTGCGTCAGCTCGGAGGGTAACTAGCATCAAGGTTGATGCGAGAACTTGACCGTCACCAACAGTGCTGCAAGACAAACCTCTTCCTGCAGGCGTGTGGGGATTCGTTCCTCAGAGGACAAAGTGTTGCGACTGCCCCAGGGTGGGGCTGTCTCCCTGTGCTGACACCAGGGCCACAGGCTCAAAGTACGTTTCTCAGAAGGCAGCCTGGGAAGGAGTCAGGAGCAGTGTGCCCACGGATCGCCCCGTCGGAGTCGGGCAGGTGGACAGCTGATGTACAGACGTGGCTGAGATGTGGGCTGATAGAGAGGGAGCCTGGTCCGGCCCGCCCAGTGCTGCTGTGTTCTAGGCACTTCTCCCAAAGAAGCGGGAAATGAATCAAACATAAACCAGAAACCCAGGATTAGACCCATTCTTTTTTTTTTCTTTTTTTAAGATTGATTTGTTTATTTTCATTGGAAGTCAAGATATACAGAGGAGAGATAGAGGAAGATCCTCTGTCCACTGATTCACTCAACCAAGTGGCTGCAGTGGCTGGAGCTGAGCTTATCTGAAGCCACGAGCCAGGATCCTCCCACACAGGTGCAGGATCCCAAGGCTTTGGGCCGTCCTCAACTGCCCTCGCAGGCCACAAGCAGGGAGCTGGATGGGAAACGGGGCCGCTGGGACATGAACTGGTGCCCACGCGGGATCCCAGGATGTGCAAGACGACTTCAGCTGCTAGACTACTGCATCGGGCCCTAGACCCATTCTTACAGCATGAGGCAGGTGGACTTGCAGGGAAAGGATGACGAACATTGGAGGTTTGTGGTTGTCGGGGAAACTCAGCAGCGCTGTTGCTGCCGTTTGCTTGTCCTTGTGACAGAGATGGGGCATTTTCGTGTTTTAGGGGTCACCTGTCTGCCCTTTCCCCCTCTTCTCTGGGGTCACCGATCTGATTGAGGGCAGTTGGAGATCAGCCGTGAACATGGTCCGTGCTTGCCTCTCGCCCTCCGGGACCAGTCCTTCCTGCCTTGACGCCAAGCAAAGCCCACTGCGCTTTCTCTTTGTCCCCGCGTTTGCTAGGGGTCCGGGACCACAGATGCTGACAGGTGGCTTTGCTGGCGAGCGGTGAGGAGGCCTGGTGGGGTTTGCTGTAGAGAAGAGGGGGAGGCCGGACAGCAGCTGTGTAAAGAAGCAGTGTGGGAAGGTGTGGTGTGCGGAGCCAGCCGGCCAGCCCTGCTCCCGAGGGCCGCCCCCTCGCAGGTGGAGATGGGAGTGGAGCTGATTGCTGCCATAGTCCGAACAGGCTCACTGAAATGGTTTAAAAGAGGGGAATCTCCAAGGAAAGGCGGCACTTGAGACTGGTCTGGGCGGGACTGGCTGTGACAGTGTCAGAAGAGGGGATTTCTAGTGGAATTGCTTTGTCTTGAGGTTGCTGCGCATTCCTTCTAATGACTGGAAACTTCTGAGAACCACGGAAAACCTGCGAGGGACAAGGGCTGCGTTTCCTGGCTTGGCCTGGCTGTTCTCCTCCTGAACACCAGCAGCTCCTGCCAGGGCTTGTGGAGTCCTGGTGAAAAGGAGAGCAGAGGTGTGCTTGGGGTTCAGTGTCGTGCAGCCCCGACCCTGGGGCTCCCTGCTTGCCTGCTGTGGCTGTGCGCTCCACTTGTCCTGACTCCGTACCACAATGGTATGGAATCCACCTCTGCTTTTCGCTCAGGCCAGTCTCTCGGACCCTTGCTGGTTGACCGGTAGATTTTGCTCCATTTGAGACCCCTAACAGGTCGCTTTTATTGTGCATGTGGGTGGGTCCTGAACTTAGGACATGTGCTGTGTAGCTGGTGATGGGAGCTTCTTAGGGGAGCTGGTTTTCCTGTTCTCAAAGCAGGAGTCAGAGGCTGTTGCACTTTAGTAAAGGAGAGTGGTTCCGTCTTGGGAGGCTGGCTGAGCTGGGGTGTCACGGGCACAGCATGTCCTGCAGAGTTAGAAGGGACTAGAGCAGAGGATGCTGAGGCAGGTGAAGCAGTGCAGATCCACGCTGCCAGCTGCAGTGCCCTCTGGCATGCTGTTGCTGTCTCATTAGCCTTGGCATTGGTGCCAGTGCAGCCATATCTGTGTGAGTTGACCGGGAGGCAGCAGAGACGAGAAATGATGGGCAAGTGAACGCAGGTCCTGCCATGTGTGGGGATGGTCTAGAAGGCTCTGCTGGCTCCCAGGCTCTGCCCTCCTCCCCCTGGAACTTGGCCTTACTCCTGTTCCCCATCTCAGGCAGGCAAGGTGTGGCCCACACCCCTGAGTTCAGAAGGGATGAGAGACCATTTCTATTTTGCTTGCAGTCTGAGAGCTGTCTCCTCCCGGGACATGGACCCTGGCCGGGTGTCCGTCCCCTGAGAAGATGCCCACACACTCTCGCAGGGTTTGCCTTTCCTTCAGAAGATAGGGAAATATGCTTGGGTCCGTGAGGGTCTTTGTGCTTTTGAGGACCACAAGGAGGGAGGTCCCAGGGAAATCTCCATTTCCTGTCCTTCAGAAGGGGCAGCAGCATCTTCCTAAACATCAGTCCCCACAGTGCTGGCGAAGAGGCCGCCCCATGGCAGGGACGAGGCGGCGCACGCAGCCGCACATCCCTACTTCCATCTAGGGTGGGATGGTGGCAGCTTATATTTCCCTGCAGCCTGTGGCCTAGCCTACAGGTGCTGCACAGAGCCGGTAACCCTGAGACGTAAAAGGAGGGGCAACAAGTTGAGGACAGCCGTCAATCTCAGAGCAGCCTTAGAACCAAATGACTACGATCACACAGACTGCGGGAGCCTGGGGATTCCGGCCTGTTTCCCTCGTGCTTCACAGTGAATTCCCCCAGTAGCACAAAGCCTTGGGCGCTGACCCCTGAGACGGGGGCCTTCGTGGCCTCCCTGAGAGGAGGGTACTGGAGGACAAGCTGGCTGGTGCTATGTGGCCTGGAGGACAGTGCTGCGTCTTCCCCCTGGTGCTGGAATGCCCTCCCTGTGTTTCAAGAAGATTCTCAGTAAGGAGTGAAGGGGTTCTTGGGAGATGTCTTCAGTGCTCTGACCATTATTGCCATATGGACGTCCAGTTGGATAAGAATCATGGGTGGCTCAGAGGCAGGATGTTGGAAATAGAGCGGCACTGCTTCTCTTCAGCACATCCCATGGTGACTTCCTGGACTAGGTACGTGGAGGACAAGTGGGCTTCCTCACACTGGCCAGGAAGACAGAGTCCTGGGGAATGGCCCAGTCAAGCCCTTGTGGGTACCTGTTTGGGTGGCTGACTGAAGCCAGGAGCCCATAGATCGAGTGCCAGCCTGGGTCGAGTGCCAACCAGGAGTGGCACCGAGGAAGGGGGTGGGGCCGGCACCATGGGTCAGCAGTTTGAGGCGCTGCTTGCATCATCAGCATCCATACTGGAGCACCGGTTCTAGGCCTGCCTGCTCTACTTCCTGTCTAGCTTCCTGCTGCTGTTGCTACGGAGGCAGCAGAAGATAGCCTGGACCAGACCTGGCTGCTGTGGCCATTTGGGAAGTGAACTACTAGATGGAAGCTCTTCCCCCCTGCTACCATTACTCTACTTTTCAAATGAATAAGTAAATTACTTAAGAAGACTAGAGCTGAGATCTCAGCAGGGAATCATGGGCTGGTGTGCAGCTGTGATAGGCCGGGGCCACCTGAGCTGGCCTGGGGGCAGTGCGTGGGAGTGTGGGCCTGCTTGGGACAGATTGAGCAGCGTTGGCCTGAGGTCGGTGTGGGTGCACAAAGCTGGAGCTCACTCCTTCCAAGGAGGGAGGAGTTTGGTGTGCGCACGCATGTCCCACCCCCATCACCCACCCCCCACCCCAGCTGGCAGGGGAGCCTGCTGGCCTTGAGTGGTGGAATTGTACCTTTAGCCTCTGCTCTCCCTGCATCCTACTTCCTCCCTGTTTGTCTTTGCCTGCTGTGAGTTCTTGCTCTTTCCACCGACTCGGGCACCCTACAGAGGCCCCATTCTGCCCTGTAACCTTTGCCCTCACATTCTTCCAAATTTTCCAATTGGCAAGTCCAAGTTTAGATCTCTTGGGAACCTTCTGTGCTCGGCTCTCTCTCCTTGGTCCCCAGCTGAACTGTGGGTTGGTAGCGTTGTGGCGAGGCAGTCTTCCTTTTTTATCAACAGCTGGCACAGGACAGTGAGGTTTTGTGGACCAGAGGTGTCCAGTCGGCCTGCCTTGGATAGGGTCACCCCAGGACCCAGGGGAGAGCGCGGCGTGTGCAAGCGGGAGGCTGGCACTGTGCAGCTCACCCGTCTCTCGTGTTTGCGTAGCACCTGACAATACTTGGTTTCCTGACTCAGATATGCACCAAGTGAACTTGAGTTGCCTAGGGATTCCTGAGCAGTTTCAGCTGCCACATTTTGGTGGTGGCATTGCCTAGTTCCAGATACAGTGCCCAGTTTGTCGCAAGCAGGCCCTCACCGCCACCACCCCCAGGCCAGCTCAGGTGGCCCCGGCCCATCACTTCTATGCACAGATGAGAGAAGGTGTGCTTTGCTCAGACTTGCACACTTTTGATGCATGCTCCTCCCTGAGCAGTGGGAAGGGTGGCTGTTGCTGGGTTCTGCACGCATTGCAGTTCCGAGAGGCAGTGTGCGCTGTCTTCCCTGGCTCTTTCCTGGAACTGACCGAAGCCGTGTCGTTGCAGGCCGTGAGTCCTCCGTCGGCCTCAGCTCCAGTCTCTGCCTTCTCTCGCACTTCGGTCACGCCGTCCACCCAGGACATCTGCAGGTAATTCTCTGCTTGCTGCCGAGGCTGCCAGGATCGGTGTGTGTCCCCCGGGCGGCACTGGTGTCTGCAGGGCCTCCTTACCCCTTGATCAATCTGCTGTTGGGCCAGTTTTATATGCTGCTTGCTCTCGAAGCTGCTCCACAAGTCTCATTTCTTCGCTCTGATGTCTGTTCTCCTTTAAAATTGTTTTTACTCTCTGTGCTTTTATCCCACTGTTCTGCATGCAGTTCCAGTGCAGTGTTTTCTGAGTGTTGTCACCACAGTCCCGTGCAGTCTGCCGTTGTCTTGAAAGCTCCTCCATGCCGGAGTTCTCTGACACCAGGGCTCCCTGTGACAGTTCTCTGTAAAGACACAGTACAGGCGCCCAAGCGAGATGCCTTTGGTTCGGAATGGGCGCAGGCCCTAAAGCCCACTAGGAACACGAGAACAAGAAGAGCACTGAAATTCTCCAAGTCCCTGAACGATGTTGGGGAGAAGGCCCAGGATGTGCCGGCAAGTTTGGACTACGCGGAGAGAACCTGCTCGGAAGGCCGACTGACACTCCCTCAGGGCCCCTGTCTCGGGATGAGCGGGTTCCCTCTCAAGGACCGGAGGACGCCCAGCCACAGGCTGCGGGCCGCTCCCTGGCGCTCCTGCTTTTCATCCCTGTCTGCCTCTGAGGGGGATGCCGGCAAGGGCAGTGTGCGTGTCCCACTCCTGGATGAGCCGGCAGACGGCCAGGCTGCATCACGCAGCCGGCGGCTGCTCCGCTACCTGCTGTCGCTGTCCCGCGGCTCGAGCGCCAGCAGTCTGCACAGGTTCCAGGAGCTGGAGAGCTGTGTCCTTGCCCCGCGCACCGCCAAGGCCTCCAGCGGGCTGGCTGGGAGCACGGGCTTCTGCTCTGACGACATGGGGGACGACGATGTCTTTGAGGACAGCACATCCATCAGGCTGACGGGTGGGGTCGTGCGGGCCCCCCTGTGTTCCGTGGAAAAGGACAGTGACCTCGACTGTCCTTCCCCCACTCCTGAGAAACGGCCCCTCGCGTCTCCTGTGTCCGCATCAGGGGATGCCTGCAGGTTGGTTTGCCAGAAGCTGCCACCCCGGCTGTGCCTGTGTGCACCTCCGTAGCCCCCTGTTGCTCTAGCGTGTGAGGTCCCAGGAAGGTGGTGGTAGCCAGTTGGGGGTCCGTGTTTCCCTCTGAAGGATGGAGTATGGGTGTTTGAAAGCTGATGTCTAGGAAACGAGACCCGAGCTAGACTGCCAGGTGGTGAAAGAAGCAGCTGCGCCTGGGAAAGGCCAAGCTGACCGCTCTCAAGGAAAGATAAGTAGACTTTGCTTAAAGAAGCTGGAAAAAGGAAAATAGTCTCTGTGGCCTTCGTGCTGCATGGCCCAGGCCGCCCTACCCGGCCTCTCTGCCCTGTCCCCGCGGGCATGGGAGTGGCTCTGCCCGGCTGCTGGCTGGTCCCAGTCTGTCGCCCTCTCCTTCTGCCTCTCCTCCCCTCCCATTCGACACGGCCATTTCTGTTCAGGGCCATCTTCCACTTCCCAGTTCCCAGATGCAACTGCTTATGCATCTGAGAGACAAAAGGAACTGGAGGTTCATCCTACAACTGCCCAGTTGTTCCCAGTGGCTGGAGTGGGACAAAGGCTAGGGCCGGGCCAGGAGTCGGGAATCCCACCGTAGGTCCCCTGTGTCAGTGTCAGCAACCCAGTTGCTGGAGCGTCAGTGCTGCCTCCCAGGGCCTGCGTTGGCCGGAAGCTGGAGTCAGGAGTTGGTGTGTGGGATTGGAGCCAGGTGCCATGACCCGGGACCCGGGTGTCTTAATCGCTAGGTTGAATGCCCACCCCTCCGATATGCACTGTTACCATCCCTTGTGCGTCGTCCTGATCCAGCCTCCCAGGCCGCTCAGAGCTTGCTTTTTTAGCCATTCTTGGGCCTGGCCTGTTCTGTCCTTGGCCCAGTCTCTCCTGCTTGGCAGCAGCTGTTAATGTTTTCTGGCAGTTGGATCAGAAACGTTGTCACTGACGCAGACCTCCCAGGCCAAAGCCTGGCTCCTTTAAGGACAGGTGTCTCTCCTCCCTGGCAGCTGGGAAATCCCGTTCCTTCTGTAAGATAGTCGGTCCTTTGGGGTTAGTGGCCGTGTCCTGCTGCTTGGCTCCTTGGAGACCACAGACACTTAGGATTCAAAAGAGATGGCAGCACCTTTTCCTGGTGAGTTTTCAGTTCCCGGCATGGTTCATTCACTGAGCGATGGAGGAAGTGAGTAGTGGTGTGTGAGTGAAGTTAGGGATGAGAGCTAAAAGGCCAGCTCCTCGTCTTTGCCATTCGTTGTGGTGCACTTGGAAGGTAGCTCGCTGGCTTCAGTGGATGTGGAAATCATCTTAACATCTTCTGCTGGGAAGATGGCTGCACGCTGTGTCTGAGGAAAGCCCGTGAGTGTTTGTGGAGACACGAGCACGCTGTCGTTTGCTGTGTTGCTTCCCCCTGTGCCGCACAGACCTCCCACGCCTTTGTGGCAAGCAGGCACGAGGCAGCCGCCATGGCCATCTTCATCTGTGTGTGTGTGTGTGTGTGTACACACACGTGCTGTGCTGCTCGCCAACCTGTGGCGTCTGCATCCAAGAGCGGAGCGGGCCGTGGGGGATTGGGGGGCCCTTCTGGCAGTGACCACCTCTCCTTCTGACGCAGGATCTGTCACTGCGAGGGAGACGACGAGAGCCCCCTCATCACCCCCTGCCACTGCACGGGGAGCCTGCACTTCGTGCACCAGGCCTGCCTGCAGCAGTGGATCAAGAGCTCGGACACACGCTGCTGTGAGCTCTGCAAGTACGAGTTCATCATGGAGACCAAGCTGAAGCCTCTGAGGAAGGTGTGCACACGTAGGGGCAGAGAGCCAGGGCCTGCTCTCTGGCTGGCTCCAAGCTGCGGGGTTTCTGGCCCTGTGGACCCTCAAGTTTCCTTGCCTGTCTGTTACTCTCCTGGCCCTGCCCACAGATGGTCACGTGATACTGAGTCTGGGTTTGTCCTTGGTGACAGTTTTGTCACGTCTCTCCCGAGGACCGCACATCGGAGTGAGCGGCTCTCCTCAGCGCTGGGCCCACGTGGCACAGAGTTGATCTGTCTGCACCCGTAGGGCCCCTGCTGGCTGGGGAGAGGCAGCTAAGCCCAGGCCCCCTTGAGCCCACTGCCCCTGTTGTGAGGAATCCTGTGCCTGGCCCTGACCTGCAGTGGTTTGTCCAGCTGCCCAGTGCTGAAGGCTCTGTTGGGAGGGACAAAAGACTAGCTATACCTGTCTCAAAACCTGAGCATGAGAACTGCAGAGGAATTCATTTCTGGATGGCAGTGTAGGGACACGCATGTCAGATGCTCAGAGAAGGCAATGCTACCGTGGGCCTCCCTTCTGCTGGGCAGGTGCAGTGGTCGTGGCCTCATGGGAAGTTTGGGTCTCAGCAGTTCTGGAAGCATTGGTGAGACTTGGAGGCCAAGAGAAAGAGGCTGGGGAGCCACCATGTCTGTGGGTAAAAGCACACAGCCAGAGGGAGGAGGTGAACTCTCTGAGTCAAAAGGGTGGAGATGCAGGTCTCCTGGGATGTGGCCGGGGTTTGTGGGTACAGAATGCAGCCCGGGAACTTGGCAGTCGGAGGTGGCGGGATGTCAGAGGAGGCAGGTGCAGACTCCTTAAATAATGAATGGCCCAAGTAATGCCTGCTAATTCTGGGGTACCATCTGTGGGGGTCTTGCAGCACCAGGGTTGTTTATGGAGAGCCCCTTGGAGCAAGGCCTGGCTGGAGTTGGAAAGCGTCCCCAGAGCGTTCACACTGTGTTCTTTCTCTCCTCCTCTCTGTTTTCTTCTGATTCGGAAGCTGGTAGATGAAAAAGTCTGGCTCTTTGGAGTAAATGTATGAACTCCTAGCGGAGAAGGGACTGGCAGAGCCTGCTTGTACCAGGAACTCTTAGCACCGATCCCAGGCTGTTGCTGCAGAGTAGCAGAGGACCAAAAGAGTGAGCACCTTCTGCCATTCACCTTCACCACGTAGCATGGCCATCTGCTGCTGTGTCGTGGCATCATCAATCCTCTTCCGCTCATCCATGTCAGTCAGCAAGGCAGGGCCACGTAACATACGCCCCCGGGGTCTCGAGCCACCGTGTCCCCATCAGGACCGAGATCCTACACTCCTCTGTCAGGCCATTGGAGATGAGCTTGTGGGAGTAAGCAGAGAGGTGCGAGTGGTGGTGTAGCCTCATCTCAAGCCCAGCCTCTGTCCATCGCCTGCAGCCTGGTTCAAGTGCTGTGACAGCAGCTTTGGGTGTTTGGGGCATGGTTCATCCAGGTGGGGGAGCAGATCCTCCCCGGCTGCATCCTCATGCGTGGCACGCGTGCTGTCTTTGCAGTGGGAGAAGCTGCAGATGACGGCCAGTGAGCGCCGGAAGATCATGTGTTCCGTGACGTTCCACGTCATCGCCATCACCTGCGTGGTCTGGTCATTGTACGTGCTCATCGACCGCACCACCGAGGAGATCAAGCAGGGGCAGGTCACAGGTGGGTATTGCAGCGGGCAGGTGAGTTCCAGGGGCTGCTTAGGAGCGGATCATTACCCCGGTCAGACCCAGTGATGCCAGGATTGGGAGGTGGTAGGGCCAGTGAGCACCAGGTCTCCTGTGGGCAAGTTGCTCCTGCTCTGGCGGCCATCTTTGAAATCCAGTGGGAAGGGATCGAGTCTCCAGGACTGCCTCATGGCGGAGCAGAGCGAAGAGGCCGCGCTCTGCTCCTCCTTGGCGGAAGCAGGGTCGAGCGAAGGAAGACCCCCAGGCGTCAGACCTACTGATTGGCCAGCTGTGCTTTCTCCCTTGCAGGGATCCTGGAGTGGCCCTTTTGGACTAAACTGGTGGTCGTGGCCATTGGCTTCACTGGGGGGCTGCTCTTCATGTACGTTCAGTGCAAAGTGTATGTGCAATTGTGGAAGAGGCTCAAGGCCTACAACAGAGTGATCTATGTGCAGAACTGCCCAGAAACTAGCAAGAAGAGTATTTTTGAGAAATCGGCACTAACAGAGCCCAACTTGGACACCAAGGATGGACGTGGAGCCTGTCGTTCCGACACAAACTCTTCCTGTTGCTCAGAACCCGAGGACAGTGGGGCAGAAGTTCTCCACGTCTGACCGTGCGCGCCTGCAGAGGCTGCCATCTGCCCGGAGCTGCTGGCCGTGGCTCGCTGCCCGTCGTGCCCTTTTCTTACGGCCTTCAATAGCCTAGACTGCCGGGCACGTGACTGCTGTTGGCGGCTCCTCTCTCCGAACCCTCCTCCGGGAAGCCCTCCTGTGAGCAGGACTGGGCCGGGTCCCCTCTGCTGAGGCTGCTATGTGGAAGGGAAGGTCAAGACCACACTGAGCCATCCTGGGGGCCAGGTGGAGTTACCCATGGGTCCAGGCAGGAGGAGGGAGGAACACGCCATGCCTGATGGCCGAGTCTGGGTACCGGACCAGGCCCTGGGCACGGCCGGCCCTTCCCGCACTGGGAATGGTGGGAGAGAAGGGAGGGGGAGGGAGGCCCCTCCAGGCACGTGCTCCTGCCCACGGGCCGGGCCTGGCGCTCTGTGTCTGCCAGTGCGTGCTGTGCTAAGGAGACAGCACTTTACAGAAGGGATACGTGCATCCGGAAGGACCAGCACTTCACGTTGCACCCAGAAGCCTTCCCTTTGTCACCGTCTTGTTCAGTTTACGTCCTGGTAGGTGCACAGCCCTCTCTGCCTTACGTGTTCTAAGAGGATGGAGAGCAAACGTGGAAGAGACCCATGGGGTGAGGTTTTCCTCGGCAGGTGTCCGCTGGGGCCGTGGATGCTGCGCAGCGAGTACTTGGGGCTTTGAAGCTGCTCTCCGATGAGTCGTTACCTCAGACACATGTGCTGTGTACTTGCTCTTTGTGGTCAGTGCTGGAGGCAGGGGCTTTGAGGTCTGTGTGGAAGGGGACCGAGGGTTTGGAAAACGCTCTCACAGGTAGACCTGCAGGTGGCGCTGGCCACACGTGGCTGCTCCCACACTTGCCTCCTGCTGACTTGTATGTGGAGTCCTGGCCGAGGGCTGAGGACCCAGGGGCCACCTCTGCCATGTCCCTAGCCCAACACCCACCTGCCCGTTGCCTTAATTGGACTGAACAGTGAGGGGTCTCAGCCCCACTCGTGGTCTGTTCTCTTCAGGGATTACCTTCTGTACTTTTTTTTTCTTCTGAAACAACAGAACCCAAAGCATCCCCATCAAATGGCCTCTGTCCCTTTGGGAACTCTGAGGAAGTTCTCCTTCACCCCCAGTTCCATAGGGCTACGCATCCAGCCCCTGGAAGAGACCAAGGACCTGAGGGCCTCCATGAGCCTGGCCTTGGCCAGTGGAAGCCCTAGCCTTGGGTTTTGAGAGCCAGGGGGAGTAGGGTGGCCTCTGCACTCACAGACTCTAGTCTGTAGAGCTGCCCACCACGTCAGGACCCTCCCCAGACCAAGCAGGTGCCATGCTGTCGCAGCCGGCTCCCAAGCAGCCTGTCCCTCCCCGTTCTCCCTAGGCGGTGTCTGTGCTGACTGTGCCCCAAGTGCAATTACCCACGTCCCTTCTCACCTGGGGATACCAGGCAGCCTCAGACTTGCCCGTTCTGGTTGGCTGGCTCCCAGCACAGCCGTGCCTGTAGCCCTTAGCAACTCTGTGCACTGCCTCATCACCCTCTGACAGTGAAGGCCACAATGGATTTGTTTAAAGTATGAGCCCTCCTCCCTCTAACTCTCTTCTCCCCCAACCCGAAAAGTTCGGAATAGCTTTCCCTGGACTGCGGAAGCCCTGAGGCTTTGCGCTTCGTGGAGACAGCCCTGGCAAGGCCGGCACTGCTTTAGAGCTGAGGTGCCCCCGGATCCTCCTCTCCCTCCCGGGTCCAGCCAGGCAGGCCTGTGAAGGCTTCTCCTTTCAGTTCCAGAAGGCCTGACCCCTTTGCCTCCTTGCCCCTACCGTCCGCATCCACCTCCCGTTGGCCTCTCTCCTCGCCCTCAGATCCCTGCATCTGTGGGGGAGGCAAAGGCCGGCAAGGGCTGCCCTGGTAACAGCTGCAGGTCTACCTGCTCCTGGGGGCTGCCTGTGTTCACCCACAAGGTGCCTTTGAGGGGCTGCTGAGTCCCCATGTGCCCCGCACCTTGCATTGCCATTTCTGTGAGAAAATGGTGTCTGGCAGACCAGGTAGAAACCAGGGCAAGGTCTTGGGGGTCTCGGGATCAGGAGGGGGGAGGGAGAGCTGTCCCAGGGGTGTCAGCAGCCAGCCACCTAGATGCTGTTCTCACACACTGGCCACCAGCTGCAGGCTGGCCTCTGCGCTCATGTCTGCGGCCTGTGGAGGTCTCTGCCTGCACCAGGCTTCTGACGCCTTTCTTTTTCTTGGTCCTGCCCCCGTTGTCTTCAACAGTGTGGGCCTGGTTTCCAAACCCACCTGTGATTGCCTGGGCGGCGTGGGCAGGTGGGGTGCACCGTAGGGGTTAAGGATCCTCCCCGCCCCCCCATGGCCTGGGGGGCGTGGCTCTCTGCAGGCACGTTGGAAACCTTCCTATGCCTGGTGGTGGGTTTGAGTACCTCCATGTGCGCCCCTGGGGCAGGCAGCCCCACCGGGAGACAGGAGCCTCCTCCCTGGCTCAAACATGCGTCTGGTCGGTACACCTGGCAGCCCAGTGTTTCCAGAAGGTTGACTTTTTCAAAACCAAATTCACACTGGCCCATGCGGCATAGTTCTAAAAGACACTTCACACTGGGAATTTTTTTCTCGCGTTTCTAGCAACCTAAATGTCTAGTTTTATATTCTCCCGTGTGTGTGCAGTGTGTCTCTGTATCCTGGTGAATAACTCTGTGTGTGTGTGTGTGTGTGTGTGTGTGTGCGCGTGGGGGGCGGGGCGGGGGCCGCGTGTGTGGTGACACGTGGGGATGCCCAAATGCAGCAATAAAGCTCGTCTTTCTAAAGCGGTATTGCCGAGGAGTGCTTGCCTGCCTGGAGCCTGGTGGGAGGGGCGGACACTCTGGGCTCAGCCCCGTCCCAGGCCGTCAGGCAGCCTGACGCCACCATGCGTGAGTGGGGCGCACGGGGAGTACCCCGGAGTAAGCCCCACGCCAGTGTGCTTCCGAGAAGGTCAGGTTCAAGTTGGGACTCACAGGGGCTCTCCGAGGAAAGGCATCGGCACCGGTTGCCAGGTTGCACGCAGGCAAGTGAGGGCACGCTTCCTCTGGCTGACGATGGAGGAACAGGACTGGCCCCGCAGTTGGCAAGGAGAGGGTCATAAGCATGACGACAATGAATGAAAATGGATAAGGGGGCATGTGATCAAACAGTCCCTTTGCTCAGGGAAGGGCCCGTTAGGGGCAGCAGGGAGAGCAGGCCAGGGACTGGCTACTGGGCTGGAGGTGCTGGGGACAGACCCTGCCTGAGGAATCCAACTCATGATATTTATCTTTGTACCCTTCTGTGCGTGCGGACATACATGTGTACATGGGCGAGAAGGGCTGTCCTGGAGGTATATTTGTTGAGGTAGAACAGAATGGGGACGGGTGCAATTTTAAGTTGGAAAACTGACCTCTCAGATGAGTCGCTTCGCTTCGCCTCGTGCGGAGCGGCTTCTCTGCCGACGGCCACGCGGGTGCAGGCCTGGGCACGGTTTCTGTTTGGATGGCGGTGGTTCCTTGCGCAGCCGTGAAGCTGTACTTTGCCTTGCTCAGACAACTGTAGTTGCAGGTTCCTGTCCTCTAGCTCCCGGCTGCTGCTGCGAAGTGCCATGCTTTTGCTTTTTTTATTTTTGTAGTTTTACATCATTGTGTTGCAGGTGTTTTTTTTTTAAGATGTATTTATTTTTCATTGCAAAATCAGATATACAGAGAGAAGGAGAGACAGAGAGGAAGAGCTTCCATCTGATGATTCACTCCCCAAGTGAGCGTGACGGTCAGTGCTGCACTGATCTGAAGCCAGGAGCCAGGAGCTTCTTCCAGGTCTCCCATGCAGGTGTAGGGTCCCAAGCTTTGGGCCATTCTTGACTGTTTTCCCAGGCTACAAGCAGGGAGCTGGATGGGAGATGGAGCTGCCGGGAATAGAATCAACGCCGATATAGGATCCCGTCACGTTTAAGGTGAGGACTTTAGCCTCTATGCCTCCACGCCGGGCCCTGCAGGTGCTTTTTAATAAGGTAACTTTGTACTGCTAGGTGATGTGCGATTTGTAAATTGATTGTACTTACTGAAGTTTGATCTTGTAAAGACTTCATTGCAAAGGCCAGAGGGACTGAGAAGAGAAGGAGGGCGAGAGAAAAAGACTGTCCATCCACCGATGCACTGTCCAGATGGCTGCTGGGCCTGGGCCTGGGCCTGGGCACGGCCAGGCTGAAGCCAGGAGCCTGGAACTCCATCTCAGTCTCCCCTGGGAATGACAGGGCCCGAGCATTTGAGCTGCCATTCTCTGCTTTCACACGTGCGTTACAGGAATCAGCTGAAGATCAAACCGGCGCTCCCACATGGGACATTGGCCCAGCTCGGCCTGCTGCGTCAGTGTCACCTCCTCCCCTCCCAGGATTTGATCTTAGGAGAGCACCGTTGGGTGTTTCCCATGTCATGGTTCCCTGTTGACATCTCACCCCGTTCACAGCCTCTGCCATCGCCGTCTCCCGTTCTGCAGTGGTGCGCGCTGATACACAGCTTCATCCCTTTGTTGGCATTGGTGCCGGGGTTTTGACTTAGGCGTGTCTCCACCGTCCTGCCATGGAGCGGAGCAGCTTCCTTGCTTTGGACACCCGCCAGGGTCTGGCTGCTCATGTCTGCCCTGGCAGCCCCGGCTCCTTCTGGTGCCCCCAGCTTGTCACGGGGAGAGTGTAGCCTTTTTGTGGAGGGACTTCTCTTTCTTGCTCTGGTCCTGGGTTGGCGGCCCGCCACCTTCTGGCACCACGTTGTGGTGTCATGTGCACGGAACACAGCTTGATCGTCGCTCACCGAGGAGGAGACCCTGTTTGGCTTCCAAGTCTCCGCAGCTGTGAAACGAGCGGCTCTGGCTGGTGGTCTGTGTGTCTTTGGGTGGACATAAGCTTACCAGTCCTTTGAGAAGATACCCAAGGGTGTGACTGCTGGTGCAGGGGTGGGAAACACACTTCAGTGTTGTAAGGAGCTGCCAAGGTTAAGATCCCAAGCCGGCGCTGAATTAGGTTGTTTCCTTATTGAAAGGTAATAACTGTATTTTGGGGGGCATTTCTTCAGCAGATGGTGTGTGTTGGAGGAGTGTCTTCTCTCTCAGTGTCGGTCCCGTTCGCTGGATGCACTTTTACACAGCGGTGTTTCCTGAAGGCCAGTTTATCTCTGGCTCAAGCCTTTTGTTTATCTGAGATGTTGTAGCCATAACCTACAGCATCAAAATTTTCCTCCTGTGTCATCTCCTGGAAGCTGTATAGTCTTGTGTCATACATTTAGGTTTATATTATTTGCGTGTGTGTGAAAAATACAAGGTCTTTGTTGAGATTTTTTGTCGGGGGGGTTACTTTTTACCTGTGGCTGTCCAGTTGTTCTAGCACCATTTGTTGAAAAGACTCGAGATTCGGTTGCCTTTGCTGCTGGGCTGGAGATGAGCTGACTGTGTGAGGGTCTTTCTGGAATCCTTGCTCTGTGCCCACCGACTTTTGTCTATTTGTTTTCTCCAACTTTGCCCTGTCTTGACTCCTGCAGCTTTCCAGGAAGTTGGATTGTGTGAGCCATCCTCCTGCTTGTTACAGAGCGAAGGGGACACAGATCTTCCTTTTGAGGGTTCACTTCCCAAATGGCTGTGGCTGGACCAGGCTTAAGGCAAGAGATTCCAGGTCAGTGAGGGGGGTACAGAGACCCACGTACTTGGGCTGTCTTCTGCCATTTTCCCAAGGTGTATTAGCGATGAGCTGCGTGGGAAGTAGCGAGGCCAGGACGTGAACTGGTGCCCATGTAGGATGCTGGTGTCACAGGCAGTGGCTTAACATACTGTGCCGCAACGCCAGTCCCCTGCTGGCTGTCCTGAATCTTTTGATCTCCCGTGTAAACTCTGGACTCAGTTTGTGAGTGTCGCACTGAGTCTGTAGCTCTAGCGGGGAGGGCTGACCTCTGGGTGGTGTTGAATCCTCCCCCAGTGACTGTGGAGGCTCTCTGGGTTTGCTCACTTCTCTCGGCTTGCTTTCATCACAGTCTTGGAGTTTTCCTCATGGACCTGCACACAACTAGTTAGGTTTATTCTTAAGTGTTTTGTGGGAGGGTAGTGCTAATAAGAACAGCATTTTGTTCTCAAATTTCTGGTTGCACTGTCCCTTGCTGGTGTCCGGGAAGTGACTCATTAATTCCGGGAGCTGTGGACTGTCAGATTTTCTACATAAATGATCATGTCACTACAAGGTGTTTTATTTCTTCTCATTCTGTGTATCTTTACTTTCATTTCTTCTTGCATTACATTGGACTTTCAAGTCTTCAGTTACTATGGAACTGTATACATATATGCAGATATGTGCAGATGAATATGCAAACATGCAAATCTATTACATGTCTGCACGCATCCTGCGCATATACATGCATACACATGCACATAAACCCACATATAAACATGAATATGCAAATACGCACGCATGCATTAAACCTGCACATGCAGATAGTTTATATGCATATGTGCAGATATACATGCATATATATGCATAAATTAATATGGATGTGCACAGATGCAAATCGTGCACATGAATATGCATGCATAAAATCTGCATCTATACTTGCAAATTCATGCATTTCTATGCATTTATGTGTGCATATGCATGCATATTCGTACATATTTTCATGCATGCAGATTTGTCTACATATAAATATGGAGCATATGACTGCATAATGCACTCAACACGTGCATATGAATATGCATATGTGCAGATTCTACGCATATTCATGTGCACGCTTTGCGTGTATGCAGATCTAGTCATATATGCATGCATATTCACATGCATATATGCAGATCCTATGCATGCACATTCACACGCAAGTGTTTATGTGCATTTATATATGCAGATTTATGTGTGCATACATTTCTATGCATGCAAATGCATACATGAATATGGATATACATAAGATGCATATAAAACATGCGTATGAATATGCATGCACAGTTGTAGCGTTTTATAAGCTTGCATGTATGTGCATGCATATTCGCATGCGTATTTTGTATGCAAGCACTCATCTACATACACGCATATCTATTTGCATACATGCATATAAATGCACATATACATGTGCATGCAAATATGTGCTATGAATATGTAAGCATGGATGCAGATTTATGCATGAATATTCATAGTGTACATGCATGCAGATGTATATTCATGAGTGCATTCATATGTATGGAAAGGTGCATAAATTGCATATATGCACACATGCATATAAACCGTTCGACATGAATATGCACGCACACAATCTATGTAAATGCATATAAAATGCATGCAGAAAATCTGCACATGTGTATAAAATACGTTAATATGCACACATAAGCATGCAAATGAACAAAAGTATGCATGCATAAAATCTGCATATATGCATACAAACCACCCACACATGAATATGCATGCATAAAACCTGCATGCATACATACATGCATAAATGCATGCAAATGGCTATTTGCATGCATGAGATATACATGCATAGATGCATGTGGGTTTGTGGATTTGCATGTGCATGCATAAATTTGCATTCATGCATGTGAAATGATTGTGCATGAATACGCATGCACAAAAGCATTTGAGCCTTGTGTGTGCATGCATAAATCTGCATATATGCATACATGCATATAAACCGTTCGACATGAATATGCACGTACGCAATCTGTGTAAATGCATATAAAATGCATGCAAAAAGTCTGCACATATGTGTATAAAATACATTAATATGCACACATAAGCATGCAGATGAACAAAAGTATGCATGCATAAAATCTGCATATATGCATACAAACCACCCACACATGAATATGCATGCATATGCATGCATAAAACCTGCATGCATACATACATGCATAAATGCATGCAAATGGCTATTTGCATGCATGAGATATACATGCATAGATGCATGTGGGTTTGTGGATTTGCATGTGCATGCATAAATTTGCATGTGCATGCATAAATTTGTATTCATGCATGTGAAATGATTGTGCATGAATATGCATGCACAAAATCTGCATGCACAAATGCATTTGAACCTTGTGTGCACATGCATAAATCTGCATATATGCATACATGCATATAAACCGTTCGACATGAATATGTACGTACGCAATCTGTGTAAATGCATATAAAATGCATGCAAAAAATCTGCACATATGTGTATAAAATACATTAATATGCACACATAAGCATGCAGATGAACAAAAGCATGCACGCATAAAATCTGCACACATGCATATAAACCACCCACACATGAATATGCATGCATAAAATCTGCATACATACATAAATGCATACAAATGGCTATTTGCATACATGGAATCTGCATGCATGCATAAATGCATGTGGGTTTATGAATTTGCATGTGTATGCATAAATCTGCATACATGCATGTGAAATGATTGTGCATGAGTATGCATGCACAAAATCTGCATGCACAAATGCATTTGAACCTTGCGTGCACATGCATAAATCTGCATATATGCATAAAATCTGCATGCACATTAGCATGCATAAAATCTGCATGCCTAAATGCATGTGGAACTCATGTATGCATAAAATCTGCACACATGCATATGAAATGATCACATGAATATGCATGCACGAATCTGCATATATGAATAGATGCATGTGGTTTTGTGCACTTGCATATGCACATGTTTCCATGCATACAAATGCTTATATGAATACAGATCTACATACATGCATATGAACTGTGGGCACATGAATATGCATGTATGCAGATTTTGTATGCATATTCATGCACACTCTTTATAGGTATGTATGCAGATCTATTTTCACGTGGGTGCTGTCACATGAACAGCACAGCACTTTACGCTGGCTCCCAGTAGTCACGCGTGCACGAGGGGGGCTAGCTCGCATCCGCAGAGCTGAGCCTGGCACTGCTCATTGCCACCTGAGGCATCTCCCTTCGCATTAGTTTGCTCGGTGGATCCTCTGGCAGCAGATTGTCACAGCTGTTTGGTTTGCTCGCCTTCTGTGTGGACGGTGGCGGCTGTGTTTTGAACTGCACAGTCTCTGACCAGGCCAGTCGCCGGTCACGGCTTGTCCCCCTGGGCGTCCTGAGTCCGCCGTGTTTGGGGATCCTCTCTGAGGAGTGCACAACGGTGCCCTTTGTTCACTCTCTGTCGGATATTCTTTGTTGAGTTTTGCTTTAACTTTTGCCTGTCTGTCCGTAGCGGAGTCAGCCCTCCTGTTGTCTGCGTGGATACTGTTTCTGGCCCATTCGCTAACTCTCCCTCTGCCTCTGAGAGTCACCTGCGCAGAGATGTTGCAACTTTGTCCCAGAGATCTTTGAGACTCAGTGCATGACACCATTTTTTGTTTTTGTTTAGTTTTTCCTGGAGCTGGCTGGCTTTGTGGCACAGCAGGTAAGCTGTCTTCCTGTTGGTTTGAGTCCCAGCAGCTCTGCTTCCAGTGCACCTCCCTGCCGACGTGGCTGGGAGGGAAGTGGAGGATGGTCCGAATGCTTGCACCCCTGCCACCCGTGTGGGAGACCCGGGTGAAGGTCCAGGCTCCTGGCTTTGGCCTGGCCAGCCCCAGCTGTCGTGGCCATGTGGACAGTGAACCAGCGGATGGAGGACCTCTCTCTTTTCTGTCATTCCTTCAAATAGATGTACAGTCATTTTGTCTGTAGGTCAGTTCGTTCCTGTTGCCTGCTCTTCAGGTTCGCCTCCTTGGGCTTTGCCGGGAAGCCTGGTCCTTTGTTTCATTTTCCCAGCTACTTTTCGGTCCCAGCGTTTTTATTTCCTGCTCGTTTTAGTTCTGCATGTTCCTATGCTGAGCTTTCCTATGCTTTAATAAAGTGGATCCTGTTTCCCCGGACTCCCTGGGCATATAAAACCCCACGCAGCAACAGCAGGGTCATCCCGTGACCCGTCTCCATGATCTTCATCCTTCAGCTGCTTTCCACAAGGCTTTGTGCTTGGACTCACTGGGGCCTGTGTGCCAGCCACGGGGGCATTATTGTGCAGATTCTGAATTCAGCTCTGTGGGTTGATCATCTTTCCCCGCTAAGCAACGAATTAGTGGAGCTTAAGCTGAAAACCCGCATCTGTTTGTGCTCCTGCTGGAACACACGCTTTCCTGCCAGAGTCCTCTGGGGCAGCTTCAAGCCGCAGAGGGGCGGTGTTAGGAGTGGGGGCTTCTGGGAGGCAGCGGGTCCTCTGGGCACTGCCCTCAGGAAGGGGCACTGCAGAGGGCATGCAGCGGCCCCTCTCTTTCTGGTCTGGGCAGGCAGAGCATACCAGGCTGTGTCCCTGAAGTAGAGACGGAGCCTCTGCTGGACGACGTGGCCAGTCTCCAGCGCTCTGGAGTCACTGACCCTGGGTGTTTGGCACTCGGGCCAGCAGCTGCGGCCTCGGTGCCTGGATGTTGCAGTTCATCCCGCTCCCCGGAGCCCCGCTGCACAGAGGACTTTTCCACTGACGGCCTCGGCCGCCACAGTCGCCAGCCGTTCATGTCGGTGTTCCTGCCGGAAGCCAGAGCACTGTCCCGGGTGACTGGTCTGGGGATGCTGCGCTGGCTGGCCTGACCCTCTCACTGTTTAGTGTTCTCACCTCATGCCCATGCTGGCTGTCACCGCCAGTCCCGCCTCCCCAGCTACACAGCCTTGCATGGTGGGCTGTGTACTCACAGATCGTCCTGAGGGTGGTGTGTATGGTGAATGTGGCTGGGAGGTAGAGTGTGAGCCTGGGGGTGGGATCCTCTGGGATTCCACAGTGCCAGGAGTCCACGGGCTAGGTACATGTGTGGGAGAAAGCCCTTGGTCTCTGTGCTCAGGACTCACCCTGCTTCTCTGGGTGGAGGGCTGGGGGTATGGGACGATTTTTTTGGTCACTCTGAGAACAGTGTCTCAGGAGAAAAGACACCGCAACTCCCAAGCGGCGGCTGCAGTGTCACCTAGATGCTCTGTCCTGGGGGATGACGGGGGTAGCTGAGATGTGGTGCCTTGGGTGTGCCTGGAAGTGAAGAAGGCGGGTTCTCATCCTGCAGGGGTTCTTCCCCTCCTGTCATTCCCCCCACCCCCAACACAGATACACACACCGGGGGAGGGCAGCCATAGGGAATCTGGGAAGCCCAGGGGGGAGAGACCAGCACTGTCTGGGCAACCACGGAGGCCTTCCCAGAGGCAGTGGCATCTGGGCTGTGTCGGGGGTGCAGCACTGCAATTCCGAATGGCTGTTTTCCTGAGCTGTTTGGGTGGCTGGGACATCGTGTGTGGCTTTCCATGACAACCACCGAAGATGAATTCATTCAACAATTTATTGGTCACCTACTGCATACCCCCAAGCTGGGGTGAGCGTGAACGGGAAGGCAGATCTCAGCCGGAGAGGTGCAGGACGTACCCACAGATTTGGGAACAGACGGGGGAGACGTGACAGCGCGGGGGACACAAGCCACCCTTGGGCCTGCCCAGCCACCTCAGATGGCCACGCTGTTGGGAATGCGGTCTGGGGACAGGTAATAGTAGGGCAGCTTCTTGTGCTTGTTGCGCTCGGCGATGATGCTGACGATGGCCTCGAGGTTCTTGCGGAATCGGGCCATGGCCTCCTTCACGGGCTTCTCGATGAAGTGCTCCTCGGGGTACATGCCCAGGAACAGCTGGGGTCCCGGGCAAAGAGACGCGGGTGAGCTGGCCCGCCCATCCGCCCTCCCCAAAGGGACAACTCATTCATTCTTTTACAACAACACATTCATTCTTTTACAACAACAACAATAATAAGGTCCTGGGCTGGGGAGGTTGGCTGCAACCCAAGACCAAGGTGCTTTCACAAGGGAGGCAGCCCAGGGCTAGGACACGCAGCTGGGCTTCAGGTTGAGCCGGGTGCACACACGCAGGCACCTCGGTGTTTGGGAACTCTGAAACATTGGTCTGCTTTTCAGGAACTCCACAGTTAGCGCGGCTGCGCGGGAACGCGGCAGTGTGGCTCGAGCGCCCTCTGCTGGCACTGGGCAGGGCTGCGTCTGCGGGCTCCCAGGCCTTGCCCGCGCGGAAGCATTTGGGGTGTGGAGCATTTGGGGTGTGGAGGTGGGCATTGGCACGGGGCCTCACCTCGTTCTCCTGGAACTGGCTCAGTGCCCACACCGCGCCCAGGTGCCAGCAGGAACGGCCACGGTCAGGCAGCGTCTCCACGATCTGCTCGATGGTCACCACGCCCTTGGCCTTGGGCGGCGGGGCCCGCATGGTCGGGGGCGCGTTGGGGATCCAGGAGCACCAGTCGTACTATGGGGGCAGCAGCCGAGTGCATGGGCACCTCCACACCCCCCTGGACCCTCCTCTTCTCACCTCTCCTCTCCAGGCTCCTTGGTCTCTCCCAGCTCCAGCTCCCTGGGCCCTTCCACACCCACTGGGGATTCCAGCCACAAGAAGAGTGGGGCCTGATGGGCGGGCGGGGTCCTGGACAGATAGGCACCCAAGGGCGGGGGGTGGGCTACCTGGCCGAAGTTCACGGCTGCGTGCTGGGCCGAGGCCGTGAAGATCACCACGGTCAGGTACTCGGACAGCTGCTCCCGGCTCTTGATGGATTCAGGGAAGCCTGGGACAGGGCCGGGCCTTGAGGCAGCCGGGCGGCCCCGCCGGGACCCCTGCGCTGACCCCCAACCCCGCCCCTGACCCTGACCACAGGGGGCAGCCCTACCTGAGGCCTTCCTGCCACGCATGCCGTACATGAAAACGTCGCTCACGAAGTCCTGCAGCTCCTGGTCCTCCTCCACCACCTGGTCGCTCTCGTAGTAGATGTCCACCACGTCGGCCGTGAACCTGTGCGGGTGGGCGACGGCAGGGAGGGGACGCCCCTTGGCTGCAGGACCCCTCCCCGCACTCTGACCCCCCTGACCCCCCGACCCGGCAGGCACTCACGTGCGAATGGCCTCCCACACCAGCAGCCCGTCATCGCGGTAGAAATAGTAGGGGATGTCCTCGACATTGTCCATGCCCCGGGCCTTGATGGCCTCGGGGAAGCAGAGCGAGGTGTAGGTCAGGTCCCTCATGGCCTTCTGCACCATCTGCACGTGCCCGCCACCGCCCGTGGCGTTGGCCTGCGTGGGCAGGACGCACGGCTCAGAGGCAGTCCCCAGTCAGAAGGCGGCTGGGCTCTGCGTGCCCAGCAGTGCCAGGGCTACTGTGTGACAAGGAGCCCAGTCCCCCAGGGATCCAGCCACACGCTGAGCGGCTTGCCTGCTGTGTGCTGAGAGCTGGGGGACACACACAAGCAAGGGCAGTGAGGACTGGGACATCAGAGGTTGATCCATGATGGTCCTTTGGCCCGGGACCCACTCCGGGCATCGCTAACTGACCTGGGCGATGGGACAGGAGGAAGGCGGGGCAAGGGCCCTTGTGGTACCTCGCAGGGTGGATGGGCCACAAGGAGCAGGTAGGGGGTCCTGTGCGCCCATCCCAGAGGCTGGGAGAGCCAGAGGCCAGGCGGCTGGAAGACCACCGGAGGACAGACTCGGGAGCGGACTGGGGCCAGCAGAGCTGCCTCTGGCTCACGGCCGGGCCTCCCTGGTTTCCCGAGCAGGCAGGCTGTGGGTGAGGCTGTGTACGCGCGAGGTCACCCACCTTGTCAAAGAGGCCGTACTCGCAGATGAGCTGTTCCCGGGCCTTGGTGTTGATGGCAATGGTGAACCGCACGTGTGCCACCAGCAGCTGGATAGGAAAGGGAGGCCAGGGCTGGGCCAGGGCCTGAGACCAGAGAACCCCCCCAGTCCCGGGGCCCTCAGCTGGCACAGGGAGGCAGGGGTGCACCGCCTTGCTGAGGTCTGGAGACAGGCTCCTCTCCCCAGTTCACGGATAAGGTAAAAGGTGGGCGTGCCAGGCACCCTTTCCCATCCGCCCTCCAGGTGAGGGAGCTGTACCTTGAAAATGGGGTGCACGGCGGGCAGCTGGCGGTACATGGCAATACCGAAGACCTCTGACACCAGGTGTGTGCACAGGAGGTGGGTGATGGTCTGGTGTACGTGGAAGTCACTGGAGCGCACCCAGATCTTGGCCAGGAGCCAGTCGTATTTTGCATCGGAAGGGAGAAAGATGGGGTTGTCTTCTCCCGGGGTTTGGTTGAGCTGGTATTGTTGGAGGAAGAAAACACACTGCTGTGGGCCCCCCCGCCCCAGGCTCTAGGAAGGCCTTTCTCAACCATCGAGGACACTGACATGAAAGGGTGTTCATTTGGGTGTAGTAATAGTTCTTAAATCAATCCATTAGCAGGAGCTGGAGGGGAAGGGAAACGCCATAAAGTTCATGGAAAATGGGTAGTGTGGAAAAAAAAAAAGCCCTCATGAATTTTTTAAGTGTCTGCATTTAAAGAAACAACTTCCAATATCCATTTTCCCACCAACTTTTCCAAAGACTCTTGTGGCCACTGGAGAACTCAGCCTCTCTGGAAGCTCCAGGAAAAGCTGTGACTTCAGAAAAAGGGCTGAGTGTGGAGGAAGCAGCCCCGTTAATGGGGGGCAGGACTCCTATCAGGAACCAGCAGCAGCAGGTGGCGGGGCTCGGGAGAGGGGAGGGGGAGGGACGGGCCCCACATTCCCGCCCTCACCCTGCCTTCCTGGTGTCTCCTGCTCTCCTCCCACTGCGTGGTTTGTCTTGGGATGTGTATTCTCAACAGACAGAGCACCCGGTGTGTTCAGGGAAAGCCACGAGACCAGGGAGACCCAGAGGGGCTGGCATCGAGATGACCCAGGGGGACGGCAGGCCAGGAAGTGGCTGAGCTGTGTCCTGTCAAACACTGGGGAAGGTGTGTATCTGCAGACACTTGGTCCTTGCCACTCTGCCCTGGACAACATGGGGCAGCAGCTACTGAACGGCGTCATCTGATGTTAGCTGTCCTGGTTTAACGCAGCAGCAGGAGGGCGGTTGGGCTGTATGCAGATGCTACGCTGCTCTAAACTCATGCAAGTTCTATTCTAAACTTGTGCAGATCCTATTCTCCATGGGGTCCTGGGTCACCCAGGGGATTTTTGGTTTTCTGAAAGGCACGTTAGTCAAAGTAAAAGCAAACAGGTGGAGTTCATGGCTCCTCATACAACTGTATGTTACACAAGACAAAATAGTATGAGACAAGTGTAGAAGCGAGCTCTTTGCCTGTTCTTCTCCAGGTCTTTGGGATCCTGACTGAAGCACGCAGCAGCCACCATCATGGGCTAGCTCATTATGTCTCACAGTAGCTTCCCGGCCACATGTGGCCAGCCCCTCAGCCCAGGGCACAGAGCAGCTGTGCCAGGCAGCACCAGCCTGGCATCAGGAGGAGAGGACAGCAGAGCAGTGTGGCACTGCCCAGTGTTCCTGCAAATGTGTTCACGGGATTGAGGTCCGCCTTTAGAGATGGCAAGGAGCAGGCTTCCTTGCAACATCAGGGGGCCCGAGTGCTAACCCTGCCCCTGCCTTCTCACCTGGCTTCCTGACCCCCGGCCCCCCCAGTGTTGTTCTTCTCCTGTGGACGTGCATCCCTGTGTCTGCCCCTGCTCACACCAGTGTCTGCTCCTTGGAGAGGTAGGGCTGCTGCCTGGCCCTCCTTCACCCAGACAGGAGCTCCTGTCATCTGGGATTCAGCGTCTTGCGCTGGGAACCCTCGAGGCCAGCAGGGGTAAGGTCCAGTGAATGACGCATCCCTCTGCTTCATACCACCCGGGGTTGGAGCCAGTGTCATCTTCCTCTCACCAGCTGGGGTCAGATCCAGTGAGTGTCCCCCTACCCCAACACCAGCTGGGGTCAAGTCCAGTGTCATTGTCCTCCCCCTCATCGCAACCAGCCGGGAACGGATCCAGTGAGTGTCTGCCCACCCCCAGCCTGGCAGGAGTGACACTGTAGGATCTGACTTCGTCCAACCCTGTCCTGCCTCCAGGCGATTGGCAAGTTTGTCTCTCCTGTACAAACTCCTCCTGGCTGCGTCTCTGTGTTGGGTTTCATTTGGGGAGGCCACACCCTATTCCTCCACTGCCAGTCACTTCCTCAGCAGTCCAGGATGCTGCCACACGGGAATGGGAACCAGTCTGGGCTCAGAGCCCTCTCTACTGCCCCCTCCAGTTGCCCTGTCTATGCCAGCCTGACCTAGTATAGCAGGTACAGCGGGGAGGCAGGCACTGGCTTGGAACTGTCCGGGTGGCACATGACGGACTTCACCCGAGCCAGAGGCCACCCCTGCAGCCTGCTGGGTCAGTGGGACACTTCACTGAGTCAGCTGTCCTTTCTCTAGTGACTGCAAGGGTTGTGGGGAGGACATTCGTACATTGTCTTGTGACTCCCTTATTCACATTCTCCGCACAGTTGGCTATGGCAGCAGCTGTTTGTTATCTTGTATGTTGCAAATATTCAAATTCCACCTGTCATTGTGTTCCAGTTATTTCCCGCAACCTACATTTGCCTTTTGGTTTTGTTTGTGGTCTCTTTTACCATGCAAATGGTAAGATATCCCGTAATCAAATGTCCCTGTTTTTTTTCCCCCTTGTAACTTCTCAGCTTCCTGTTTTTAAGAGTAGGGGGTCTCCATACTTCCTGTGCTTCTTCTGCAATTCCCCCCTCCCTTTTTTCCCAGCCAGTGGAAATGTGTGTAAAAAGCCTGATGGAAGGGCCCACCAACTTATTCCTGATCCAAAGATGGAGTGAGGACAGCATGGAAACTCCGTCACTTTCCCATCGGACACGGAAGCCACCATTGTCGCACTTTCCATTCCCGTGTCTGTGTGTGTGTGTGTGTGTGTGTGTGTGTGTGTGGTCTGCCTCTGCTCTCTGCATCCTGTCCCACGGGCAGTGCCTGCTCTATTCAGGCACCTCGTGGTCTTCCTTGATGTCCAGTGGTTTTAAAAGACAAACCAAAAAACACCTTTGACTGGGTTTGAAGCTTTCTTTTCCCGTGTGAATATATAAATTCTTGACTTCAGTTTTCTCGTTGTTCGAACCCTGCACTCCACTCAAGAAAAGGAAAATGCCCGAATGAACTTGTAATTGGAGGAGCTGACGCTGTGGCAGAGTGGGTAAAGCTGCTACTGGCAGTGCTGGTATCCCATATGGAAGCTGGTTTGTATCCTGGCTGCTTCTCTTCGGGTCTGGCTCCCTGTTAACATGCCAAGCAAAGCAGCAGAATGTGGCTCAAGTGCTGAGTCTCCCTGCCACCCAGGCTCCTGGCGCTGGTCTGGCACAGTCCTGGCTATTGCGGCCATTTGGGGGCATGAACCAGTGGATAAAAGATCTAACTCCACTGTTCAGATAAAATAAAAAGTAACTGAAAGCAAATTAAGTTGGTATAAAATCTGAATAGAACTGACACATTTATAGAAAGTTTTAATATTAACAATTAAATTTTGATTGTCCCTTCATGTTTGTATTATTTTTTCTTTATGGGGGTATATTGTTGTTGTTAAGATGCAAAAAGGTTTCTGTATCTTTTGAGGGGTGTGTTTAACCGATGCTACCTGATGAATTCTAATGGATTTTAAAAGCAAACTCTTCATAGTGTTTCTGCTTAGACACCATGGGTTTCAAGCTTCTTTGCCCTGATTGGGTGGTGGGACCAGCTAGCTCACTAACTTGGGGGGTGGTGCCGTCACACAGGGTCCACAGGGTCCAGGGTTATGGGGCTCCTGACGTCATTCGTTTCTGCTAAAGACACCATCTTGACACCAGCACTTCAACAGGAACCCCGCGGTCCTGAGATACCCACCACCTCCACGTAGTCCCCAGGCTGACCACAGCCCATTTTGTCATCATCACGTCACACTTTCCCAAAGAGGCAGACACTGTGGTGTGGCAGCATTCCATGTGGGCACTGCTTCAAGTCCTAGCTTCTCCACTTGCAGTCCTGCTCCCTGCTACATGTACCTAGGAAACAAGTGTTTGGGCCCCTGCACCCACGTGGGAGACCCACTGGAGACTCCTGGTTTCTAACAAAAGCTGTAATCATAATTACTATTTTCAACGTTTTTCTTATCCTTGGATCCTATCGCTGGCTGTACGGTGATGCTGTGTCCTGATGAGCCCACTGTGAGCTGAAAACGTGTGGCATGCTCTTGGCAGGTGGTTCCCCTGGGGATGGCACCCCACAGAGGACCTCACGGGAAGGACAGCCTCAGAGACCCCCACCTGAAGAAGTCAAGGTGAAGGATACAGGAAGAAAGACAGGGCCTCTTCTGAGCCCTCAGTGGCCAGAGGTGCATGGAATTCAGAATCTGTAAGGCTTTTGAGTGTGGCTGATCTTTCATGCACCATCACTCCCGCCCTTCTCTGCCCCGCCCCTTCTCTGCCCCCAGTCTGAGTCAGCACCAGATGTGGTCATTAGACTGGCATTCCTGCACCAATGCACAGGCAGGCTGTTCCCAAGTGAGCTGGACCCTCTAAACAGTCCCTTCCTGTGGCTGCCTCACACTTGCCCCATCACAGGAACCCTGGGTCTCACTAAGTCCCAGCTCTGGCCAGCAGGGCACCTGATGCCTGTTGGTGGGCTTGGTCCCTGACTCAACTCACAGCCTCCCCCAGCTGGTCTGCACCAGCATCTTGTCTTGGGGGGGGGCCCAGTCAGTATGCTGGGGTGAGGGTGAGGTACAGCACACACTCCCAGGCACCAGCCCAGCCAGGAGCTCCTCCTGCCGATCACAGCTTCTCTGCTCCTTGCACTTGAGCGCCTCTCCCTGGGGCTGCCTCCCCTCCCCTACCCCAGGGCTGCAGATGGAGCCACCCAGGAAGCTCCTTCCCAACACCCCCGTCCTGGCCTGCAAGCACTGCTCACCTGGATGGCGATGGGGACGATCTTGTTGGCACAGTTCTTGTACAGCAGGCAGATGGGTGCAGCCAGGAACTGATGCGTGCATGGGTCTGTCTTGTTGGCGTCAATGCCATCCAGCAGCTCAAAGTCCACGATGAAGATGTTCCCTTGCTGGGTGGGGCACATGGGTTCCCATCAGTCCGGGCACAAATGGACCTAGCAGGCAGGCTATCAGGTGGTGTGGGGGGCTGAGGGGTGGACCATGTGGGATCTCCCCAACTCCCTTGTCCTCTGAATCCAAGACTGAAACACACGGGGCGGTTGTGGGAGTCCTTGTGGGTTCTGGGTCAGTTTTTATTTTCCAAAAGCCAGGTGGGCCTACAGTCAAGGGGGAATCTGTCTAGTTGACAAAAACAGCAGAAGGCACAGGAACACCTGGAGGGTAGGTGGTGGGAATTGGGGGCTGGGGCAGGCTGCTGTAAGACCCCAGGGCTGCGTCTGGCCCGGAGTCCCACCAGGTCCCAGTAACGTTGGGTTGAATCCTTTGTGCCTCAAGACTGAGTGGGCCTTGGAACAGGAGTGGCAGGGCCTGCACTGCTAACCAGAAAGCCAGCTGCTCTCCCAGCTTCCTCAGGCCCCCTCTTTCATTTGCTCTTATGCAAGGCCCACATCTCTTTGTGGGATTTTCCCTGCGGTGAGGTGGGTGACGACCAAGGAACAGTGCACCAGCCATCCCACTGTGGTTCCCTATGGGGGTAGCTGTGTGTCTTGATGCAGAGTGTCAATGCCAGGCTTCCTGGTGCGGGCCCTATGCAGACCCATGCCCCTTAGGGCAGTCTGTGTGAGCTCAGCACCCTGGCCTGGTGGGGGGAAAGAAGTGGTTGCATACGCAGGCCTGAAAAGGGAGCAGAAAAGGAATTCTGCTCGGCTGAGGGGTTTCGATTCCTGCACCCCTGCCAGCCTGACTTACCTGGACCTCCTGCTCCAGGCTGAGCTGCCGCTCTAGGCTGCACTCCACCATCTCAGTGGTCACCGGCAGCTTCGGGGGTAGCTCCGTGCAGCGCCGGATCAGCACGGGATTGCAGCCATTGAGGAACTGGTAGCCAAACATGACATCCTCCTGCCAGTGATTCATGACCCGCTCTGCAGACAGGCAAGCGGGCAGGCCCGCGGAGCTCTGAGCACAGGGCAGTGGGGCCTGGTCCTCCCCAGCCTGGTCCAGTGCAGAGGCCCCCTGCTGACTGGATATCTGATCAAGGGCTCCAACCTGCCATGCCGTCACTGGCTTCCAGCTCCCTGTTATCATGCACCCTGGGAGGCAGCGAGTAACGGCTCCCATAGCTGAGTTCCTGCCACCCACGCAGGAAACCTGGATTGAGTTTCTGGCTTTTCCTGGCTCTGGCCTGGCCTCGCTCAGCCCAGCTATGGCTATTGTGAACATTTTAGAAGTGAACCAGGAATCGGTGCTATTTCTCTCTCTCTCTCTCTGCCTTTGGGGAAAATTAGGTCCTTCATTCCAGTGTGGCAAGAGAAGACGGAGCAACACGCGGGTGGCATTGGCTGTGTTTTCCCCATGCACAGATTCCAACAGTGTTCATACAAGCATTCCTCTCAAGCTTTCTGCTGTCTTTCTGGGCCCTTCCATTCATGGGACTCCTGCCTGCACTGTCCTTGGATCGGTGATTAAAGATAAGCCAGGAGCTGCCCCGACTCTGCCCAGGACACCTGCCTCCTCTTCCCACCTCCGCCCTACCATGCTACGAATGGCTGCTTTCTGATGCTGCTGAGGATCTTGATGATGAAATGAGGCCCCAGGTGCTGGACCATCAAAAGCCATGCAAGAGAAACTTGTGGGATCAACCGACACGGTCTGCATAGGGTGCCGGCTGGGCCGGGGGTGGGTCTTGGGGTGGGAAAATGGCAATCCCCGTGCCCCTCCCTGGGTACCCCGTGCCCCTCCCTGGGTACCCCGTGCCCCCCCGGGTACCCCGTGACCCCCCTGGGTACCCCGTACCCCTCCCTGGGTACCCCGTGCTCCTCCCTGGGTACCCCGTGCCCCCCCTGGGTACCCCGTGCCCCTCCCTAGGTACCCCGTGCCCCTCCCTGGGTACCCCGTGCCCCCCCTGGGTACCCCGTGCCCCCCCTGGGTACCCTGTGCTCCTCCCTGGGTACCCCGTGCCCCCCCTGGGTACCCCGCGCCCCTCCCTGGGTACCCCATGCTCCTCCCTGGGTACCCCGTGCCCCCCCTGGGTACCCCGTGCCCCCCTGGGTACCCCGTGCCCCCCCTGGGTACCCTGTGCCCCTCCCTGGGTACCCCGTGCCCCTCCCTGGGTACCCCGTGCTCCTCCCTGGGTACCCCGTGCCCCCCCGGGTACCCCGTGCCCCTCCCTGGGTACCCCGTGCCCTCCCTGGGTACCCCGTGCCCCTCCCTGGGTACCCCGTGCCCCCCCGGGTACCCCGTGACCCCCCTGGGTACCCCGTGCCCCTCCCTGGGTACCCCGTGCTCCTCCCTGGGTACCCCGTGCCCCCCCTGGGTACCCCGTGCCCTCCCTGGGTACCCCGTGCCCCCCGGGTACCCCGTGCCCCTCCCTGGGTACCCCGTGCCCTCCCTGGGTACCCTGTGCCCCTCCCTGGGTACCCCATGCCCCCCTTGGGTACCCCGTGCCCCCCCTGGGTACCCCGTGCCCCCCGGGTACCCCAGAGACACACTCACCAGAAATAGTGTTGCTGATCTTGACGAAGATCTTCTCAAAGTCAGCAAAGTCGCTCCAGGAGGACTGGAACATGTGCATGAAGCGGTTGATGAACAGGTTCTCCATCCTGCAGGCCAGAGACAGGCACTGCGGCGCATGCGCCCAGGGACTCCCAAGCCCCCTGGCCCCAGGAGGCCCTCAAGCTGGAAGGCAGAAGAACCACTGCACCTCCCCTATAGAAATGACCGGCAGCTTCAAGTTCAATTCCAGTGCCTTGAGCTCCACCTGTGCGGGTTCAGTCTTTCCTCAGGCCTTGCTCCCACATGGCTGCGCTAATGGAGTCACCCGTATCTGGGAGGTGAGCCACCTTCCCTGATGTTCTGTCCGGCTCCGACTCTGGGGTTACTTCTGAGAGGTCGTGCAGGGCAGCCTAATGGCGACCCCGAGGAAGAGCACCCTGAATTTACATGCTGAGCGGCAGGGCAGGAGGAAGTATGGCTGGCCTGAGTTATGCCAGGGTATGCCAGGTGTGCCAGGGTATGCCAGGGTCCTGACAGGATGTAAGGCAGTGCTTTTCCAGGCTTCCTGTACCCTGTGACCAGCGCCCCGTCTCCCCTCCAGGCTCCACAGGTCTGCCCGGCAGCCTCCAGACAGCGGCTAGTGAACTGGGTCTGAATGAACAGCAACGGTTCAGGTAGCTGGGGTTCCCCCCTCCTGATGCATGCATGGCTGGCAGGTGTATTTTGGGGGCTAGCCTGGTATCCTCTCCAGGTCTCGGAAAAAGGCCACTGCCTCCAGGAAGCCTTCCATTACAGGAGGAGAGGAAGTCTGGTCTGCCTGGTTCCTGTGCACACACGTCCATGCAGCACCCATGTGGGTATTGTCTGCTGCCTTATATGCCTGAGGATGAGAGCATGTTTGTACCCAGCCTAAGGCCTGCCCAGCACCCAGAGGAGTGAGAGGTGCACCTGACGCCAGTGCAGGGGTCCTGCCCCTGGGGCTCCCTTCCACCTGTACACCTGACAATTGGAGTCCAGCCCACTTGGGGACAGCAGACCTTGGGCAGTAGCCTGACTGGGACCTGCTGCGGACACAGGAGCAGTGTCAGGAGCCTGGGGGGCGGGGTGGAAATGCCAGAGTCCTGGCAGAATCAGAGGAGTGAAGCTGCGGGTTCAGTTTGCAGTGTGCTCAGCTGAGAGCAACAAGGCCTCTATTGCTCTCTCATGGCTGACTCCTTGGCGGTGCCGTGCAACACAGACACACAGAGGACACTGGAGGCCCAGGACCAGGGCATCAGAGCATCCCCCTGGAGCCTTCTGCACTGTGACAGGTGTCTCCCTGGGCCTGTGGGTCCTCAGAGGCTGCTGTGAGCACACAGTCACTGCCAGGATGTCTCTGCAGGTTGTTGGCCCTCAGCGTGGCCAGCCTGCTGGTGGCTGTCCTCAACTCACTGGAGCTGTGGAAGAAGGCTGGCCCACCTGGCAGCTTCACCGCGTGTGTCCAGCCCTCCTCGGGGCCAGCCAGGGGCCGGCAGTGGCCCACTGAAGCTGCTCTCACAGCCTGAGTTTCCTGGGAAACTTACGCTTTGGAGTAGTTGAGAACAAAATCCACCCCCTTCTCACTGTCGAACTGGATGTCCCGGGGTAGATCCCTATGGCATTTGGCATCAATGCTCAGAGGGAATCCAGGGTTCCACTCCATCCACCTAGGCAGGGAAAGGAGAAGACCTGGGTTATATGCCAGCCGCTGGCTAGGCCCCCTGCTGGAGGCTGCCAGTGCTATCTGCTGATGCCACCATGAGATGGTCACATTCTATACTGACCTTGTGGCCCTTCCAATGGTCCAGTGGCAGTTGACCACTGTGCGCCTTGAGAGTGGCTGCCACAAGGGGCTGGTGACAATGCAGCGTGCAGCAGGGCACAGGGCCAATAACGAAAGAATGACAGGATGCCCAGTGTTCCGCCAGCTTGCTCAGTGCCCACTGCCTCTGGACTGGGTGCACGCCCTGCTTGTGGTATTCTGGGAATAGGGACAGGTCTCGTGCTTTCCCGATAGGATTGCAGGCAGCAGACATGATGGGGTAAGAGGCCGGGGCACAGGCTTCTGCCAGCTAGTAACAGCTGAGGCTGTTGCAATCCAGCTGCCTTCTCCTCCCACTTGCACCGTTTATGGTAGACACGCCTAGAGCCTGCTCTCCTGAGTGTCCATCTGTGTAACATCGCATGTCTACAGTGCAACTTTCATCCTACTTTTTTTTTGTACAGTCATTCACTAAACTTGAACCATAAAAAGCAATTGTTACACTTTGAAAATTGTTTATTTTTTGAAAACCAAACGAAAGGAACAATTGGTCATTTCTTTGTGGATGGGACATTATAGTGTGTTTGTGAAAACACTCAACATTTACAGTCTGGGATTTCTAGCATCTTCATTTGTATTTTATATCTTCCTATCTTTTGGGGCTGGCATGGTGGCTTATCAGTGTAATATGCCCGTAGTACCAGCATCCCATATGGGTGTAGTCCTAGTCCTGGCTGCTCCACTTCTGATGCAGCTCACTGCTTTTAGCAGTGGGAAAGCAGTGGAAGATGGCTCAAGTCCTTGGGCTCCTGCACCCATGTGAAAAACTCAGAAGAAGCTCCTGACTCCTGGGGTTGGGGCAGCTCAGGTTCGGCTGTCGTGGCTGTTTGGGTAATGACCCAGTGGACGGAGTATCTCTGTCATCTCTGTCTCTCCTATCTGTAAACTTACCTTTCAAACAACAATAAAAAAATTTAAAATCTTCCTACCCCGTCCAGTCTCTCTTTAGAAAGGAAAGTAAAAGGTAGAGAATTAAGGTCATTAAAATCCTCAAGTCAAAAATCCTCAAGTCATTTCTAATAAAACTTTGTGAATTTACTGGTTTTTTAAAAAAATATATTTATTTATTTTTATAGAAAGGCAGATATATAGAGAGAAGGAGATACAGAGAGGAAGATCTTCCGTCCAATGGTTCACTCCCCAAGTGACCGCAACAGCTGGAGCTGAGCCAATCCGAAGCCAGGAGCCAAGAGTTCTTCCAGGTCTCCCACGCAGGTGCAGGGTCCCAAAACTTTGGGCCGTCCTCAACTGCTTTCCCAGGCCACAAGCAGGGAGCTGGATGGGAAGCAGGGCTGCAGGGATTAGAACCAGCACCCATATGGGATCCTGGCGCATGCAAGGCGAGGACCTTAATCACTGCGCTATCACGCCAGGCCCTGTGCATTTACTGTTACAAAAATCCCCACTGCTGGCAAGACTGAATGTATATACGCAGAAGAATGTAATTAGATTCCCACCCCTTAGCATATACAATCAACTCAAAATGGATCAAAGACTTAAAGTTAAGACCTGAGATTATAAAGTTGAAGCAAATGTAGGGGAAATTCAAAACATTATTTTTGTGTAGGCAATGGTTTCATGTTATTGTTTAGATTTACTTGAAAGTCAAAGGTAGAGAGGGATAAACACACATACAGAGAGAGAGAGAGAGAGAGAGAGAGAGAGATCATCTATCAGGTGGTCCAGTCCCCAAATGGCTGGCCAGGGCAGTGGCAAGCCAAAGCTTGGAGCTTCATCTGGGTCTCCCACATGGGCAGCAAGCGCTCAAGTACTTGGGCAATCTTCTGTTGCTTTTTCCAAGCCTTTAGCAGGCAGCTAGATTGGAAGCACAGTATCCGGGATATGAACTGGTGTCCATATGAGATACCCACATTGCAGGTGGTAACTCACTCCTCTGTACCACGGCACTGGCCTCTGGTGCTGCTTTCTTGAATCAGAGCCCCAGAGCACAGACAACAAGAGCGACACCAGATGAACGGGACTAGAGCAAACGCAGAAGCTTGCGCACTGCAAAGGAAATGATCAACAGAGTGAAGAGACATGTGACAAAATGAGAGGAAGTCTGTGCAAGTCACCTGTCAAGAATCAATTATCCAGAATGCATCAGAAACTTTACAAGCTCAGCAACAAGAAAGTGACCGATTCAGTTAAGGATAGACAAAAGACCTCAGTGAGAGTTCTCACAAAGAAGATGCAAATGATTGGCAAAGATATGAAAAATGCTCAACAGTCGTCAGTGAAATGCAAATCAAAACCACAATGAGTTATCACCTCATCCCAGTCCGAATGGCTGAAACCAAAGTGCAGCCAGCAGCTACTGCTGGCAAGGATGCAGAGAAAGGGGGAGCCTCGCAGGCTGCTGGTGGGAATGTGAGTTAGTGCAGCCGCTGTGGAAAACAGCACGGAGATGTCTTAGAAAACCCGAAACAGACCTGCCACATGAGCCAGCCATTCTACTGCCGGATAAATACACAGACATGCCTGCACCACCGTGTGTACAGCAGCAGTGTTCACCACAGCCAAACTAGGAAATCAACCAAGGTGTCCACCATCAGCTGAATGGATAAAAAAAAAAAAAAATTGTACATACTTATATACAATGTGGTATTATCAAGCTAAAACAGAATGAAACTCTACTGTTTGTACCAAAATGGACATTCATGTTGCGTGAAATAAGTTGGACCCAGAAAGACAAATAACACATGTTCTCCCTCACGTGTATGGGAGCCCAAATTCAAGGAAAGAAAAAAAAAAAAAACTCACCATAACCCAAAAGAGAGGAACGCCTGTGCATCAGTATTGCTGCAAATATAGTTTTATCAGAGTTGGTTTCCGATGATTTTCAAGCCAATGGTTAAGAATAATATGGTAGCCCAGGGCTGGCACAATGGCTCAATTGCTGATTCTCCACCTACAAGCACTGGCATCCTATGTGGGTACTAGTTTATGTCCTGCCTGCTCCACTTCCCATCCAGCTCCCTGCTGGTAGCCTAGGAGGGCAGTAGGGAATAGCCCAAAGCCTTGGGATCCTGCACCCACATGGCTCCTGGCTCCTGGCTTCAGATCGAAACAGCTCCAGATATCATGGCCATTTGGGGAGTGAACCAGAGGATGGAAGATCTTTGTCTAGCTCCTCTCTGTAACTCTGCCTTTCCAATTTAGAAGAAAAACATCTTTAAAAATAGTAATATGCTATTACTCAGTTTTACTGAGCCATGATGACTTTACAAGTGAAATGGTCATCTCTTTGCAACTCGTGTCATGAGCAACAATCATTTGCTTCTAGCTCGTAGTCTTTGCCTCTGTTACCTGAACAAACGGAAGCAGAAGGAGCAGCCTTAGCAACAGTTCCGTCACTCACTACGGAAGAGCCCAGCAGACCTGTGGCTGTGAGCTTGTTCTCAGCCATCAAACTTCCTAAGGAATATATAGTATGCCAAGCTTTTTTGGGCTTTGCAAGGGGAGCAAGGCAGCAGCAGAAAATGAACTATCATTCACTTCTTTCATTTTTTTTTTTTAAATTTGGGATTGGACTGGACGTCTGCCCTTTGGGACTTACACCAGCCTGATGCTTGGGCTGCTACTTAACATGATCACCCCGAGGACCCAGGGATGGCACAGGGCAGCTTCTGGTGGGGCCTTGGACTCCTATCTCATACCTGGTGCTCATGGTTTTCTCCTCCCCCCTCCCCCCCCCGCCTCATCTGTCCTCACACTCCCCCCTCTGCTTCCGTTCAGGAAATGCTGTCTACATAATGACCAGAGTTCCTCTTTCTGGTGAAACCTTTCAGAGCAGAGCCTGGAGATAAAGCAACCACCACGAGCAGTTCCCCAAATATTAGAGAGTCAGGGCATCCTGCCTGCATCACACGTAGCAGACAGCCCAGGCCAAAACCTCACGGCCCGTGCTCTCACCCTGTCAGTGCACCTGTCACACACACACGGTAGACAGGTGCGGTCAGCACCCGCACTGCAGACTGCTGACCAGCAACACCCCATCCAGTCTGTGTGGTTTTAACATGCAGCTGTTGAACGAAATTGTTCTGTGATGATTTTCTACTTGTCATTATGTTTTGAAGGACACAGTGGTGGGCACGGACGGGTGCCGTTAAGTTAAATGCCTGAGCAGGCACGTGGTTGTATGTGGGAGCCACTGTGCTCACCCTCCTTCCTGCTGAGGGACATGGGACTTGGACGCAGCCATGGTGAGTGTCCCTGGGTGTCAGCTGGGACGCTCGGGGGTGTGTTCCTCTGGGGATGCTTCTTGCAAGCAGACCTAAGGGGCTGCAGGTCACGTGAGTTTGCGCATGTTCTGCAGAAGCACCGCAGATCGTCCTGCCCACGTGCATGCTTAGCTGAGCATGGCTGCTTCTCCTATGTGTCTTTGTAACAAACATGATTGATTTATGAAAAAGAAATTTGGAGAGATGGGTGTGGAGAGAGAGAGAGGATTTCCATTGATGACTTCACTTTCACTGTCTGGGGCTGCTGGGCTAAACACTTACCCCCTGTGGTGTTTTAGTCCACACCCCCTGGCCACTGGTTAATTAATTAAACCTCTCTGGCCACTGGTTAATTAAGCCTCTCTTCATCGCTTCTCTGATTTATTTTACTATTGGTGTTTTTAAAAATTAACTTAATGGGGGTCTTTTCATTTCAGCATGCAAATCCTTTGTCATGGGTATAACATTTAACAGTAGTTTCCTGTATATTACTGGATATTTCAGCTCTTTATAGTTCCTAATTCTATGCATTTTTTCCCCTTGGTAACCTTTGGGTCACTTGCTTGGTGGAAGAAAGCCCACCCCAACTCAAGGATACATGAAGGTTTCTGTCTACAACTTTTATATTTATTCTTAACTCTCTCTCTTTATCTACCTAGAATTTGAAAGGCAGAGAGAGAATGAATGAGATATCTTATCCTCAGGCTCACTCCCAAAATGCTTACAACAACCAGGCCAGGGCCAGGGCCAGGCCAGGAGTCAGAGCTGGGGGACAGAGCTAGGAGCCAGAGCTAGAGCCAAGAGACAGAAGCCAGGTGCCAGGGAGCAGGGTCCAGGAGCCAGGAGCCAGGGGCCAGGGGCCAAGTGCAGGGTCTAGGAGCCAGGAGTCAGGAGTAGGAACCAGGAGCCAGGTGCCAGGTGCCAGAGGGCCAGAAGCCAGGAGCCAGGAGCCGGGAGCTAGAAGCCAGAGCCAGAGCCAGGAGCCAGATGCCAGGTGCCAGGGGGCCAGGAGCCATAAGCCAGGAGCTAGGAGCCACAGCCAGGAGCCACGAGCCACGAGCAGAGCCACGAGCCAGGAGCCAGAGCCACGAGCCACGAGCCACGAGCCACGAGCCAGGCACTCAGGCCTCGTCTCCCCATGCAGATGACAGGAGGATAACCACCGAGCCACCTGCTGCTTCCCGTGGTGTGCCTTGACAGGAAGCTGGAACGCAGAACAGAGCCAGACTTGAACCCCAGTACTCCAACAGGAGATGCAGCTGTCTGAAGCAGCAGCTTAATTGTTTTAATTGCCTCCCCCATTTCGGCATTGTTTTTGTCTGATTCTTTTTTAGCTCACACTCTCCATTCCATGGTGCAAAGCAGGAATCAAGCTTACACATCATCAAAGACTGAAATCAGTTCATTTTCGCTCCCTGGGGCATGAAGCAGGCGCATGTGTGAGTTTGGAGCCGAGTGCCTGGACTTCTGTGTCGTTCTCACTTTTAAGATTTATTTATCGGAAGGGCAGAGATACAGAAAGAAAAGAAGAGACAAAGAGAGCTAGAGACCTTGTCACTGCTACTTCACTCTCCAGATGACCACAAGGACCAAAACTGCGCTGATCTAAAGCCAGCAGCCAGGAGCTTCTTCCCAGTCTCTCACGTGAGTGCAGGATCCCAAGCAACTGGGCCATCCTCTACTGCTTTCCGCAGGCCCACAAGCAGGGAGCTGAATCCAAAGTGGAGCAGCTGGGACATGAACCTGCACCCATATGGGATGCTGGCATAGCAGGTGGCAATGCTACCCACTACACCGCATTGCTGACCCCACTTGTGGTTTCATCAATCCCTCTCTGACTCCAGTCCCTCGTCTGTGAAAAAGGAAAATCACAATTTCTTTTTTTTTTTTTTTTAGATAAATAATAAGCAGGGTTTTAGCACTGCTGCCTCAAACGAGAACAAGAAAGAGACTTGCCAAAGAAGAATGAGGCTTAACTGAGAGCAGCAGAGTCTCACAGGTGGGTGCACCTCATGCAGATTTCTGGGTGTTTACAGGAGACTGGGGCACAGAGAAGGCTTTGAAGAAGTGAGGAGAATCACAGCAGATGTCCGGAAGCAATCATCTTTGGCCTCCATGATTAACTCCATCTGGGAATGGACTGGCAGCTGTTGAGTAAATGTTTGCGTGCCAGTACTTTTTGCGTCGTGTGGGGCACCCATGACACCAGCATCCTATAGAAGCCCTGATTGGAATCCTGAATACGCGCCACTTCTGTCTAGCTCTTCATTTTATGTGCCTGGGAAAACAGTGGAAGAAGGCCTAAGTACTGGGATCCCTGCCACCCAGGTGGAAGACCTGGGTGGAGTTCCTGGTTCCTGACTTTGGCCTGGCATTGCGCCAGCTGTTGTGACCATTGGGGGAGTGAACCAGGGATGGGAGACCTCTAACTCTGCCTTTCAAATAAATAAAATACATACTTTTGTTTAAGAACTCTTAATCCAACATTACTTATTATTATTTTGGGGGAAAGGCACTGTATCAGCGGCCCGTGTCAACACAGACAGCACCCCAGTAAGCGGGAGCCATCTTCACACTGGATTTATGTATTTTGGGGGGTCTGCTTCTAGGCTTGCTGTGTCAGTTTTTCTCCTTCAGAGCCCAGCAACAGCTTTGGGCACAGTAACTTTCTCGTGGATGTTTCTGCCCATTGCATTTTTCACTGTTGCATTGTCGGGTGTTCATGACAAACGTTTTGCATCATATACACAACTCTGCCGAGTGTGGTCCTGTAATGCTTTTCCATCTTTCCATCAAGCACAAGGCACCGAGGGAAACAGAGTGAAGAGATAAGCTGATCTGGGCGCAGAAATAAATCTGAAATCTTGCACAGTTTTTTTTTTTTTCTATAAAGTATTTCAAGACCTCTTGCGTGCATGAATTCCAAAAAGATGTCACTCCCCAAATGTTCCCAACATCAGGGCCAAAGTTAGGATCCAACGGCTTAGTCTAGGTCCCCCCCCAGGAATGGCAGGGCCCCAAGTGGTTGAGGCATGACTTGCTGCCCAGTAGCAGGAAGCTCGCATCAGCAGTAGAGTCAGGATTCAAACCCAGGCCTTCAATACGGAATACAGTCCTCACCAACTGCACTTAACTGCCAAATGCCAATCCCCAAACAGTGGGGTGTTTTAAAGGATTTTATCGATACATAAAATTATCAAGCTTACAACTAACACATAATTCCTGTCTCACACAATTCTTGTCTATTCCTGTGTTAATGTGATTCTAACACAAGATGATTCCATGTAGTTCACAGATATAATTCTAAGAATCTAATTACACCTCCTTCCCTCCCTTTCTCACTTCCTTTCCTTCTTTATTTCTTACACAGAGAGGTCTTCCAACTGCTGGTTCCCACCCCAAGGGAGGAGAGGAGAGGAGAGGGGAGAGAGAGAGAGAGAGAGAGAGAGAGAGAGAGAGAGAGAGAATCTTCTTGTACTTGCTGCTTCACTCCCCAAATGGCTGCGATGGCCAGAACTGAACTGATCGAAGCCAGGAGTTTCTTCTGGTCTCCTACTTGGGTGCCTACAGGGTCCCAAGGACCTGGCATCCCTTACTGTTCTCCCAGGCCATAAGCAGGGAACTGGATTGAAAGAGGAGCTCTGTAGGCCAGCAGGTAAAGCCAGCATCTGTGGCACTGGCATCCCATACGGGTGCTAGTTTATGTTCTGGCTGTTGCGCTCCTCACCCAACGCCCTGCTTAGTGTACCTGGAAAGCGGCAGCAGATGCTCCAAATGCTTGGGCCCCTGTGCCCATATGAGAAGATGCTCCTGGCTCTTGCCTTTGGACCAGCCCAGCTCCAGCCACGGTGGCCATTTGGAGGGAGTGAACCATCAGATAGAGGATGAATCTGGACCTCTGCCTGTCTTTCTCTCTCTCTCTTCCTTCCTCCTTGTTTCCATAACTGTGTCTTTAAAATAAATAAATAATAAATAAAAAGAAAATAAGTGGAGCAGCTGGGACACAAACCAGGTGCTCATATGCAATAGCTGATGTTGCAAGCAGTGGCTTACTTGTCTGCTGTGTCACAATACGGCCCATCTCTGTGCTATTTTTTTTTGCTTCTTTGTTTAAGATTTATTTATTTTTATTGGAAAGGCAGATATACAGAGAGGAGGAGAGACAGAGAGGAACATCTTCCTTCTGATGATTCACTCCCCAAGTGGTCGCAATGGCTGGAGCTGAGCCAATCTGAAGTCAGGAGCCAGGAGCTTCTTCCGGTTCTCCCACGCAGGTGCAGGGTCCCAAAGCTTTGGGCCATCCTCGAATGCTTTCCTAAGCCACAAGCAGGGAGCTGGATGGGAAGCAGAGCTGCCGGGATTAGAACCTGTGCCCATATGGGATCCCGAGCATGCGAAGAGAGGACCTTAACCACCACACTATCGCGCTTGGCTCATCTCTGTGCTAATTTTTAAATCCACTTGTTAGAGTTCTTTCTGTACTCTAGATACAAGTTCCTTATCAGACACAGCATTTGTAGGTATTTTTAAAATCTATTTGAAAGAGATTCAGTTAGGTGAATTTTCTATTTGCTACTTGACTATCCAATTGCCCATAACAACTACAGCTGGGCCAGGCTCAAGGAGCACCCCAGGTGAATGGCAGGGCTCTAAGAACCTGAGCCCGCAGCTGCTGCCTTCACAGAATGCACTAGCAGCTTGCTGGAGTGGAAGCCTCAGCTAGAACTGCGTTAGTGAGTGCGCATGTCTGAGGCAGCCTCGTCACATGCTGGGCTACAGCATCTCTGCTATCTTTTTACTTTTTTCATGATGCCCTTTGACGCACAGAATTAAAAAATTGGATGAAATTTATTTTTTTGTGTGTGTGTGCTCATGGTGTTGTGTAAGAGTTGCCAATCACCAGATTATGAAGACTTATTCTTTTTTAAATGTTTATTTTCAAGTACTTGAAAGAGTGATAGAGAGTAAGAATGAGAGACTAGAGAGAGAGAGAGAGAGAGAGAGAGAGAGAGAGATTGAGAATATCTCTTTGTTGATTTGCTTCCCGAATGCCTGCAACAGACCAAAGCTTGAATCAAGGAGCTCCATTTGGGTTTCCTTGTGGATGGCAAGCCCTTGAGCTGCATCCCAGGATACACGGGAAGGGAGCTGGACTGGAAATGTATTAGCAGGACAGGAAACAGCATTCCCTGTGGGAGAACCAGCCTTAACCCCCTGTGCCCTCTGTCCACACTTGTCTTCTCTTCTTCAAAGAGGCATGGAGTTGCCATTTTTAACATTTAAACCTCAGGTTACTTTTGAATGCGGATACTCACAGAGGTGTCCCACTGCTTTCACCATCCACTGTGGAATATTTTCTTCATCCCAGAAAAGGCCCCTCAAATCCTTCAGCTGTGCACGGGCAGCACAGATCTGGTCCTGTTGCTACAAATGTCCTTGTCCCAGCCAGGATCCGGTAACAGGTGATCCATGGTGGCTGGCTGCTTTCTTCGATTTAGCATCATGTTTTCCAGGTTCATCTGGTTGCAGCATGCACCAGGACTTCCTTTTCCGCACAGAATCGCCTTGTGTTCATCTGCTTATCAGTTAACGAAACTGGGGTTGTATACCCCCGGAGGCTCTGATAGATAACGTTGTGGAAATCATGAGCGTACAAGCGTTTGTGCATACGTATGCTCTCATCTCTCCTGGGTACATGCAAAGCGGTGACACTGCTGGGTTAGATGACAGCTGAGGAACCATCAGACTGTTTTCTCTGAACGCTGTCACGTTATAGTCCCACCAGCAGCATATGGGGGTTCTAGCTGCAACCCTGTCGACACGTGTTGCTATGTTTTAAATTGTAGCCACCCTAGATTGCCTTGGTAGTGTTGCATTGCATTTCCCAAACACCCTTGGATGTACTCAGCGGTCATTCTCCCCTCCTTGGAGGAATTCCCACTCAGATCTATTTTGGGCTATTTTCTCTCTCATTACTGAGTTGCAAGCACTCTATGTATTTTGGATAGAAGTCCCTTATCATATATATACATTTTTTTTTCTCACTCTGTCTTTTCACTTTCTTGATGGGATCCTTTGATATACGAAGTTGTGTAATACTTTTGCTATTGTGAAGTACGTGTCCTCTGACTCTGTTCTTCTTTTTCAGACTGTTTGAATTCCGATGTAAACCTTGCTGATTTCTGCCCCCAAAGCCCTAGCGGGGCTGTTTCACCCGGATTGTGTTGGAATCTGGACCTCACGGAGGGGAGGGGATGTTGCCCTTTCATCCCTGAGGTCCATGACCGTGACTTCAGCTTCGTCAGATGTTACTCATTTGTTTTCTGTAGTTCTTTGTAGCTTCTGTACCATCTTGGGTTACTTTTGTTAGACCTACACATAGGCAGTTTTGTTTCTTCGGATGGCGGTATACATTATTTTTTTCTCTTATTTTTTAGTTTCAGTTGGTTCTAGCATCGAGGAAAACAAGTGGTGTTTATATGTTGCTTTTGTGTCCTGCAATCTTGCTGGTTTATTGGTTCTAACAGTGTGTGCGTGCATTTCCTAGGATTTTCTATGTAGGGACAGTTTTATTGACTGTAATGCGAGGGCCTTTTTCTCTTCCTAACTGATCCGGGCAGAGGCTCCAGGATGATGTTAATCGGAAGTGACAGAGGCCGACCCTGTCAACCTTTCCCTGGATCTCCGTGAGCTGCTAAGTGTGAGCTTTGCCTGTGTGTGAGTTTCCTTCAATTCCTATTTCCTGAGTGTTTTTTTTTTTTTATCATGAAAAGATGTTGGGTTTTGTTACATTCATCATAGAAATATTTAAAATGCTTATCACGGCCCATTTTGTTGTGGGCACATACGTCACTGTTACGGGGTTATTGCGAGAAAACTTCAAAGTCACGGGCATCCCTACAATGGCAGGTGGGAGAACAGTGAGGCGACGTCGAGCTTCTGCACAGGTGGCGTGGCTGATCCTGAACTTTCTGCTCACTCTCTCGCACCATGGAGCTTGGGACCTGGGGCCAGTACAGAAGCTGGCAGTGAGGGTGAACACATGCTGTGCCCAGGGCTAGGGGCCACCATGGAAACTGGTAGCGAGGGTGACCATACATCGTCCCGAATATCTTGAGGCCACCACAGAAGCTGGCAGCGAGGGTAGCTGTATGCTGTGCCCGGGATCTGGGGCCCACCTTGGAAACAGGCAGCGAGGGTGGGCACACAATGTGCTCGGGGCTCACTCACACCCTGCCCAGGTAGGAACTCACCGGTACTGCTTCTGCCGCGATTCCAGTTCCTGTCGCCTGTGCTGCTTGAGGACATGGATCTGGTCATCCCGGGCCAGCTTGGCTGTGAAGGAGGGACAAGGATGAGCGGAGCCTGGGCTGGAGCAACTCTGGTTCCCAGCTCAGGTTGCCCCATGCCACATGCTTCACACACATTTTCTCATTTAACCTCAGGGTCACCTGCCATGTTACTGTGAGGACATCAAGGCTGGGGCAGGTCAAGGAGTTTCATCCTTACACTTCATCCATGGCCAGCCACATGCCCTCATCATCTCTGCTGCAAGGGAAACTCCAGTTCTCCATCCACCCGCCTATGTACCCAGTAGGCCTTGCAGTCCCAGTGCATGAGCCAGGCTTGCCATGATCACAGACTGGCCAGGTCCGGGCCAGGTCTCTGGCTCTTGGGCAGTTCTTGCCCACCTCTGTCTGGCCTTACCACCTCATCTTCTCACCTTCCACCCAGCCCTTTGGGAGGTAGCTTCTGCAGGAAACCTGGGGCCTCCACTGCAGCGTGTCTTGTCACCACGAGGGACGGCATCTCATGGCTCCCCGGAGGAGTTTCTAAGTTTCTAAGCCAGTGCCAAGAGAGGACGCTTTTGCCCCTGTAGCTCTTGGCTGAGCTAAAAAAATGATGGTCGGCTGGGTGGTTGTGCTGCTTGGAAGAGCAGCAGGAGTCTCTGTGCTTGTTTTGTTAGTCTGCTTGGTGGGTCCACAGAAAATTGAGGCACTTAAAAAAAAGAAAGAAAGAAAATCGAGGCACTGAGCATGCAGTGTCCAGGTGCCTAGGCCAAGTAGATGCACAGAGGACTCAGAAGGAAGCCCCGCCTAGAGCAGTGGAGCGTCTGGGGCTGCCAGCTTGCTGTGGTGAGATGCAGATTTCAGGGGCTTATCGCATGGGGCCAGCACTGTGGCTTAGTGATGGCTTAAGTTAGGAATGCAGTGCTGACATCCCATATGGTCTCTTCAAATCCCAGCTGCTTCCCTTCCAGTCCAGCTCCCTGCTGATGCTCCTGGGAAAGCAGTGGAAAGTAGCCCAAGTGCTTGGACACCTGCAGCCATGTGGGAGACCTGGAAGAAGCTCTGCTTCCTGGCTTCAGCCTGGCCCCAGCTGTCCCCATTGTTGAAGCCATTTGGGGGAGTGAACCAACAGGTGGAAGATTTTTCTGTCCATCTCTGTCTCTCTCATCTCCTTCTCGTTCTCTCTCTGCAACACTGCTTTGCAAATAAATTAAAAAAAAAAACAGAGGAGAGAGAGATTATTGCAAGGAGAATGATGAAACTGCTAATGTACTGAGCTCCTTCCTGTCAGGTTGCTCAAAGGTTTGACTATCGTGCCACGCACTGTATCAATAATGGCTACAAGATATAGGATACTTCACCCACTGAGGGGTCGGGAGGGGTTGCTCTTTTCCTGACTCTGGGGTGCTCTGTGATGGCTCAGACCGATAGGATTTGCAGAAGTCACACTTTGCTAGTGTGTAGGGCTGATGGCATCCGCCTCTATCTCTCGCAACTTGCTCTTGGAACCACCGGGGGTTCATCTGAGACCATGATGTCGTGGTAGGTCTCCAAGAACGAGGTTACGGGTGCAGAGGTGGCCCTGGAGTTTCGAGGTGCATGGAAGAGAAGAATGAGCTCAGACGCAAGGGTTCCAGTCCTGGCCCTTCCAGCAGACAGACGCCATGCGGGTCACAGATGAACCGCCCAGTAGAATCCTTCCCTGTCCTGTTTAAGCTTCTAAGCTGGTTGCTTATATGGCAGTAGGCAGTGTAGCTGACTGAAAGTGCCTCTGTACCCACCTCCCCCGACCCTCCCTGCATGTGACTGGCATTGGGCTTGGGCAGCGGGGTCATGATCAGAGCAGACTTACTCTTCACCTCCTATCTGCAGTGTCTCCAAGGATGCCTGCCTCACTGCTGAGGGCCACAGCCCTTCCAAGGAAGCTGTCTCCAGGGTTCCCCTCTCTGGGATTATTCTCACCTTCTCCCCCGCCTCCACCCTTTGGGACCAGCTGTGCTGCTGGCTTCACACAGGTGTGGCCCTTCTGCACAATGGACACATTGGCCCACCCCTATCTCAAGTCCCTTTAAATTTTTTTGTTGCTTATTATTTTTGAGAGTGAGAGGAAGGGAGAGAGAAAGAATGAGGGAGAGAGAGAGAGAATGAGGGAGCAAGAGAGAGCTCTTTCATCTGCTGGCTCACACCCCAAACGTTTGCAACATCCAGGGCTGGACTAGGCCAAAGCTGGGACTCTGAAACACAATCTAGATTTCCCACATGGGTGCAGGGACCCTAGCATTCGAGCCACCATATGTGTGTCCCATGGGATTATGCATTAAGAGGTTGAAATAGGGAATGCAGCCAGGAGGCCTCCAAGCCAGGCATCCTGATAGGAGATGTGGGCTCTCAGGTGATAACAGATCCTTTCTGAATCCCTCCTTCAATCCTCCTGAACTGAGAGTCCCAACCTGCACTTTGCCAGGAAGAGCTCCAGGGTGTGCAGGGAGAAGGGTTTCACAATGAAACTGTATGTGGGTGGGACTGGAGTCGGGGAGGGCACACGGAGCAGGTGTTTTCCGGCTACTGTGGAAGGGACATCACTCTGCCCCTAACCTTCACATCCCTTCCTCCACCACATATTTTCCTGCCATGAAGTTGGAAACAAAAAAAAAATCCTCCTAGCTTTGATCACCCAGTCCAATACACTCTTGGGCTTAGCTTCTCTTAGTAGAGTTGAACTTTGGAAATAGTAAGATCTGATCCGGCTGTTGAGGCTACAAAGAGGAGCATTTGGCCCTCCACTGTCTCAGGCCTTTGTTTGTTTGTTTGTTTTTGCTATATCATGGGGAAAGTAATCATTCTTGTCCTCCCCATTCCTAGAGACCCATCTAGAAATCCTGGCTCCTGGCCCAGGTCTGTTAGGGACACACGGGGAACAAACCAGTGGACAGAAGGTTATAGATCCACTGCTCAGCCGTGTAGATGGTAGATCTTCTGGGAAGAACAATGAACTTGCCACAAGGAAAGCTTCGCCACCGAGCAAGTATTAGGGCTGACCCTGGAAGACGACACTGCTTCCACCCAAATATTGCAGGGTTTGCCTGGCATTTGAAGGTCTCCCGCCCCCCCCCCCGCCTTTAGCTGGAGGCAAAACAAATGGCTATGGCTTTGCTGCGAAGCTGCGTTTGCCGAGCTATGACTCTGAGTCATGCTTATTGAGAGGCAGGCATGCGAGGGTCACTTAGGGAGATGGTAACCCTAAGTTGACCTCCCACATCTGTATCTGTGACCCTCCGTGCCAGGCCAGCTGCATATCCCTTATAAGTCATGGTTTCCTGAGGAAGTGCTGGGTTGACTTTGCGTGAAGGCTTACTCTGGCCAGTGGGGATCAGATGGGGTGGCATATTCTAGACTCTTTCAGTCAAAAGTGAAATTTCAATTGCATTTCTTCAAGAACTAGTTCTCATGGACCCCAGGTTGCTGTTGTCCCTTGGGACCAGCAGTCCAGGCACCCCTGGTCCACTTCTTTCTTCTTCAGGTCTGTGTGAGGTGCCTGCTGCTTGAGAAGACTGGTTATAACCCTCCTCCACCCAGCAAGAACTGTCACAAAAAGTTGGGGCCCAGCTTTGGACCCTGCAGTCGCTCCTAGCCATTGAGGTGGGGGGGTTTCTGAGTGCTTGAGGAACAGCCCAGCTCCCACAGGCGCATCAGGGCACACTGCAGATGTACCACCCAGGAGCAATTTCTGGGACTCGAGGGTCCCCCATGCCCCCTCTTCCCGAAGCCTCAGTAGGATAAGCCACTCACCACGCCCATCTCTGAGGACGATCTCGCCCTCGCCTGTGATCCAGCGGTAGCACGGGAACTCGATGTAGTCCCCATAGGGCGTCTTCAGCGTGATGTACTTCAGGTACCAGTCATCGTGGAGCCAGTATTTGCGCTTCTCGACCTTGACCAGCTGGATCTCGCCGAGTTCTTCATCCACCGTCAGGTCGTAGGAGTCTACCTGCCGGGTGGTGATGAGAGAGCAGGTGGTCAGAGGGGCTCAGAGCTACACTGCTCTGGCACAGCCATTATACTCCAAGCAACAGATCTTGAAAAATAAATCCATCAGTTGCAAGCAGACAGAACAATCCTTCCTTCTGTTCCCGGAAAGCAGGAAATGAAGGCCGGAAGCTGAGCAGAGCCACCCACAAACCTTGTCACCCTGCTCCTGTCTTCCTCACCCAAACTTCCTCCCTTGCACCATCTGCTTCCCAACTGCATTCCACAGCTTGCCTCATGCCAACTGCCTGTTGGCGGGGGTCCTCCTTTCCTAGTGAGGATTCTTGTGTTATTTAGATTCTGTGGAGACAATATGCTTGGGAAAGCAGTGGAGGATGATGCTCTGGGCTCCTGAGCCCACGTGGGAGACCCGGAAGAAGCTCCTGTCTCCTGGCTTTGGCTTGGTCCAGCCCCAGCTATTTATAGAGTGAACCAATGGACAGAAGACTCCCTGGCCTTCTTTAACTCTCTGCTGGTCAAATCCGGCAGCCCACTCCCTCAGCTCCCTGCTGTGGCTGGAGAGCAGTCGAAGACAACCAAAGCTTGGGACCTGCACCGCGTGGAGAACTTGAGAGGCTCCTGCTTCGGATCGCAAAGCATCGGCGTTGCGCTCACTTGGCGAGTGAAACATTCGGTGGAGATCTTCCATCTGTCTGCCTCTGTGATATCGACCTTTCAGAGAGAATAATAAAAATAAATCTTTTAAAAAAAATCTATTCATCTATTGTGGGTGCTTAGGGTGCTGCTTCTCTAGGGTCTGAATGAATCCCTTCAGTGCACCTCTTGGTTCATTTGGCCCACATTTGCCACATGTCTGCCCTCGGTTAGGCTCTGTGCTGAGCCCTGGGTAACAGGGAGGCATAGGCTCTGGGCCTGCCTTGGCTGTGCCTGCGTCTGTTGAAGCAGGGGCAGTTAGCACGAGGTGCCAGTGCAAGCATGTGGCTGCACCTGCTGAGCCATGCTCAGTGAGGGTCCTGTGCCCCAGTTGTGTCCAGCCCAACCCCGCCCTCACAGAGGCATGGCCTCTTCCTAATGACTGCGGAGCCCAAGGCCACTCTGAGACACGGTGGTCATGGGACGTTGACCTGTGTCACTCATAAGGACAGAGGGGCCCAGTAAGTCCCGCAGCAGTTAACTGGGAGTGAGAGTACAGAGCTGGGGGAAGGATCCTTTCTTGGTCTTTCCATCACAGCCACTTTGTCTCTCTGTAGATCTCAATGATGTCACGAGATAAAGAGGAGTCACATGAATTCAAGGCCTGCCGGGAGGCTGCAGCCATCAGCCACACAACGGCACTGAGATGATCAGATGGGCGCAAGTCCCAGTGCGTCTGTATGCATGATTGATGGTAAGTGGAGGTTGGCTTTGGGGCCCGGACGGGCTGTATGCTATGCCACTTGACAGTGAAGCTGGGGGACGTCCAGCCCTCACTTGACCCACCTGCGTAGCCCTAGTCCCATTCACCACCCTCTTGGCTGCCAGGAGGACCTGCTAACTAAGGAAGTAAAAAGATGGGTGAATTTAGTGAACGTCTGGGCTCAGATTATAGGGAGCAGGGAGGAGTCTGCATGAGGTGGTGCGGTGGCTGCCCTGCTGTCAAGGCCAGATGCTGTGGTCAGAAAGGGGAAGCCTCCTCCTTCGCTCTTGGGACAACACGTCCTGGCCCCTGCCACCCACATACAAGCCTCCATGCCACCAGCTCGCTGCTCCTACACAGAGGGGTCCGCTCTGAGTAAGAGCCCTCCTCCTGGTGTGCAAGACCCTGGGAAGAAGCGCTGTATGGGAGGCCCTAGAACAGCCTGGGTGTGGGTGAGACTTCACACAGGCCTTGTCTGTACTGTAGACAAGTGGGCTCTGGGGATAGAAACTGTCAGGTCCTCAGGTGCAGAGCTGGAGAGCAAGGAGGTTAGGGCCTTGTACTGGCTGTCGGTGGGCCCAGGCAGACAAGAGGCTCACTGTCCTGGAGACCTGGACCCATCTGGAGGAGCAGAGTAGGGGCAGGATGGCCCAGGACCAGATACCTGCAGGGCCTGCATGCCCTGTGGGCCAGCACAGAGACCCCATAATCACCCCTTGAAGAATGGGGGCTGCATGGCTGGCATCTGGGCTCTGAATTCACATCTGAGCCACAAAGAGACTGCTCTGTGGCCTGGGCAGTTTTCTTCACTCTTTGAGGCCACATCCTCATGGACCAACAGGAGGTGATACCTGTTATTGCAAACTGCTAAGGGATCCAAGTGAGATGATGCCTGGCTGGCTGTTCTAGGCCTCAGAAACCCCTGGCCCTCCCTCTCTGACTCCTTGGTGGGAGATGGGGGTGGAGGGGAGCTGTCACCGGGCAGCCACAAGCAAGCGTGGGTCCCAGCACTATAACTACCCTAGCGCACACACACTCCCTAGAGCAGCCAGAAGCACACACAGGAGGCAGCCTTGAACCTGAGAGCTGAGAACCTGGGGACCTTAGGGAGGAGTCGCATGAGGCTGGAGAAGCAGCTGTGAGGACAGAGGGACAATGGAAGGTGTACAAGGCACTGTGCTGGAACAAGGGGAAGTCAGCCTGTGGTCTGGACAGAGGAGTGGCCACTGGGAGGCCTAGGCTGCACCCAGCATGGTGGCTGAAGGGGAAGTGGCTTTTGCTGTGGCTGGAGGGGGCAGAAGGATTCCTCCGAGATGGTTGCTGGGGAGGCTGGGGGAAGCTGGAGAGGGCCCTAGTACAGGTGATTTATTTAATTTGGAGGGTGGAGAGGAAAAAGGGGTAGGGAGGTGGTGGCCGGGAGTTTCCAATTGCTGGTTCACTCCCCAGTTGGCTACCACAGCTGGCTGCTCAGTCAGGCTGAAGCCAGGAGCCAGGAGCTCCACCTGAGTCTCCAGCACGCGTGGCAGGACCCCCGAGAACTTGATCATCCCACAGTATGCATCAGGTAGAAGCCGGTTCTTCAGCAAGCATCGTGACACACTGTGCAGGCATGTGAACCTGTGTGCCATATGCACAGCTCAAGAGGGCCCATGGTACATATCAGCTTCCAGGATGCCCCAAGGGAGACCCTCCTAAGGGAAGTGTAACAGTCCAGCCATGAGCAGGGCTGGAAGCAGGGCAACCAAGCAAACCAAAAGGCAGGGAAACTGAGCAGGGCTCCGAGGGAGGGCAGTGTCTGGCTGTGTGTGGGGACCCACAAGGAAGAGAGTAGACCACTCAGGAGGGGATACCATTCAGGGTGCAGTCCCAGGAAAATGGGGCCCTTCCTGGCCCCTGCTTCCCCACACCCATAGATACCCGGCCCAGGGTCCCAGAGTGGTGCTCCTGAGTTGAGATCAATGGACACAGGAAGGGTGATTTTTCCCCAGTAGGGAGCAGCTCAGGTTTGCAGCCTTGAGGGCTCTGGCCAGGCCCAGAGGCTTCAGGCCTGGGTGCGATAGGAGGTGGACAAGCAGCTGGGCCTGGACCCCGGAAGTTCATCTAATGGCTCCAGCATCATGGGCAACAGCCATAGAGGACAAGTAAGGGGCTCCCTCCAGGATTCTCCGAGGGACACACTGCAAAGCGAGGCCTGAGGGAGGCATGAGGAGCCCCAGATCGGCGTTGGAGTCTGTACAGTGGCTGGTCTGGGATGGGGTCTCAGTGCACACCAGATAGGTGACATGTTGAGGGTTATCCCAAGTCACAGACAAAGTTGACAGGTCCGTAGCTACCATGCTAGAGAATACCTGGTGGCCCCAGGACTAGAACCCACACCCTTGTATGAAGGCCAATGTCTTGGGAAGGGCCTTGGATGGGAGATCCACATGTCTGGTTGTGAACTTTGGATCGTCACAGCAGGAAGGGTGGGCAGAGAGAGCTGGAAAGGAGAATGGTGCTGAGGCAAGTGTTGTGGGGGTGGGAGGAGGGGTGGCCAGGGTGTGATCTGCTCAGGCTGTGGGGATGGGGAGGGCTGCGGAGAGGGAGGCAGGCAGGCAGACAGTCAGGGAGGGTTCCATAAGGATGACAGGTGATGGAGAGCTGGAGGGAGGTGCCGCCAGCAGCTAGGAGATGTAGCTGAGGGGAGAGGACAGAGCGGGTACTAAGGGGGTCATGCTCAGGGAGCACTCTGGGGACAGGAAGCAGAGGAAGTGGAGGGGGTTGAATGTGGTCAAGGGGCAGGCAAGAGAAGGAAGCCCTGAGATACCGCGATAGGGGGGTCCCAAGGCAGGAATGCTTATTCTCTGTCAGTAAATCCTTCTTCTTGAGGACGCAGTCTAGTTTTTATTCCCCATGGGAAAAAAAAAAAAAAAAACTCATCAGAGTTAAGAAGTACATATCCTCACGAGAAGTGTTCAAAAAAACCTATCCTGGGGCTGGCGTGCTGGTGTATCCAGTTAAGCCTCTGCCTGTGGTGCCAGCATCCCATATGGGCACTGGTTCAAGTCCCAGTTGCTTTAGCTCCCATTGGCTGTCTGATAACATGTCTGGGAAAGCAGCGGAGGATGGCTCAAATCTTTGGAAGACCCAGAAGAAGCTCCTGGCTTCTGGCTTTGGACCAGTCCACTGCTGGCTGTTGTAACCGTTGGGGAAGTGAAGCAGCAGATGGAAGATCTGTCTCTCCCTGTCTCTCTGCAACTTTCCAATAGAATAAATAAATCTTAGTGTGTGTGTGTCAGATGTCCTTTTTCTCTTTGTTATTTTCCACGATAGAGTTCTACAAGCTCAGGAATCTTTAAAAATAAAAAAACTCGATGCCAAACATTGTCTGACTGCTCTGTGTGTGTGTGTCTTGTAGGTCCTGGGACTGATAACATGAACATGCTCGGGTTTCTCTCAGCCCATCCATTCATCACATCTGCTTCCACACAGACTGGCCTCTGGGGATGAGGCCGTTTGCTCTTCCTCCCCTCCCATACCATGATGGCCTCCAAGCCACCATGCTGACCTGGGATACTTCATCCAGCTCTGGATTGGTAACTTGATTTACTGAGAAAGAGTTGGTCTCTGTTCTCCCACTGACTAGGCTTCAGAGGAAATAACCTGAAAAACGACTCCACAGACTGAGACAGCTTCCATCACTGTCACAATCATGGCAGCCACTGGGGAGCCCCATCTAAGACCTCTCTTTTTGACCTCAAAGGGAAGGATTCTCTTTAAACACACCCTGGTTGGAGGAAGAGAAGGAGGAGGAAGTGGCTCCAGGCTGTGCAAGACAAACTGCACTAACAGGAAGTTTCTCAAAGCTGACTTTTTTTTTTTCCAAGGTCCCTTTACCCTCAGCTGACTCCTCTGCACTGCAGGGTTCCCCTTTGCTTTGTTGTTCTCTCTCTGTCTCTCCTCCCATTCAATGCGACATGCAAAACGTGACATGCAAAGCTCTCTTGCCTTTGCCTCTGGGTTTCTTGATGAACTATTTATTCCTGATGCTATTTGAATGACAGCTTTCTGGTGAGGGAGTCAGAACCCCTCAGAGATGGAAGTGCTGGAGAGGTGCTTGCAGTGTTGTCCGTGATGGCCACGGGGTTGTGCTTCTCCTGGGATGGACCGCCTACCCACCCATGGGGGTCCCTGGGCTCTGCAGCCTGGGCACACTGATAGCTTGTGCTTCCAAGAGCCGGTGGGGTGTGGAGCGATGTGCATGGCAGCTGCCCATGAGTGGTCTGAGACATGGCCTCCTCACCTATTGCCTGGGGAACCAGTGGAAGGTGCTTTGGAAATGACAACAGGTGTCACCATCCTCAATTGAGGACCAATTTACCTCCCCTGCACGTCATGCTCAGGGCTAGTTCCTTGAAGGTGTGAGGGTGGGGTGGGGTGGAGAACCAAGCTACAGGTGGTTTCTATATTCAACAGTCAACTCTTGCGGAAAGCAACCCAAGCCAGGTTGCCAGTCCACCGAACTGGGCCAGATGCCAAGCCAGTTCACAGCCAGTGATAAGTTCCTACATAGGAAGCAAGTCCATGGGGAATTTGAAAATTCCAATTAAAAAAGAAAAGGAATAGACTATTATTTACTCCCTTTTAGGATCTACAGACCAAAAACACACCTTGTGGATCTGATTCAAGCATTCAGTGGAAACACCAAATCGCTAGTTGTGACCGTCAAAACTCGCAGATTCTGCGTAATTTTGCCTGGTATGACCCAGTGGTCTCCTACGGGGTGAGACAGATGGTCGCTGCCAAGTCTTCATTTCTTTTGGGGAGTGGGGCAGTTCAGAGGCTGGAAGTGGTACAGCACAGTGTATCTGACAGGTCATCATTTACTGAGGACCCCCGGGCCAGGCACCAGGCCCCTCATGGCCAGGGCAGCATCTGGAGCTGCTGGGAGCTGGTTTCTGAATATAGTGAGGAGGTGGCTGGCTCCACGGAGTGAGAAGTGTGCCCTGAATTCCTGGACTCCGGGGTGCCCAGTGCCAAGGGGAGAAGGGGTTCTTGTCCCTCTCCGTCTTGCGTGGGGCCTTCATACCTGGGTTCCGAGAGTTCCTAAATGTGACTGGTTGCCTTGCTTCTCTTGCCCTCACTCCCACCCCCTCCCTTTTGGGGCTTCTCCAGAGCCAAGGAAAACCGCCCAACATAGCTCTACTTAGATCTCCAATGGGACCTGACTCCAGCCTACCTTCCAGTTCACAACTATGGGAACTGAGGCCTGGAGGGTGCACTTTTCCCTCCCTCCCTCTCTCCCTCTCTCCACTGCGGTGCCAGAACCCCCAGAAGACTGGAGCTGGGGGCAGCAGGAGACCTAGCCACTGTCATGGTCCACCCCCCAGGAAAGAAGGGAAGCCGCGCCCAGCTGCCGCCCCGCAGTGGTACGCAGTGGTACGCAAGAGCCCCGCAGACCGCACACTTGACGCTGCCCTTCCCTCACCACCCCGCAGCCCTGGGACCCTCCAGAGGTGCGCCCCTACGCCAGCACAGCTTGTTGCGCCCGGGTCTCACATGCTCCTGGCTCCGGACCGAGCCGGGCTACATCCAGCCCCCTGGAGTCTGTGGACACCCTTCTCCTCCCACCCCTGGCCAAACTTTGGAAGTCCTTACCGCGCCGCGCTCGAAGTCGTTGTAGAATGCCTTGTCCAACAGGTGCTTCTCGCTGCAGCCCGCCGAGCCCACCAGGCTGAGGTAGATATAGTCATCGGTGCCAGCAAACCACTGGCTGCCGGTGGCCACGGTGACCGTGTAGGAGGGCATGGCCGCGGAGCGCTCGCCTTGCACTTGTTGGTCCGCACCTGCGGGCGCCGCGCCGCCTCCTCCCGCGCCGACCCGGGACCCCGCCCCTCGATGCCCTGGCCCCTCCCCGAGCACGCCCCCTGCCCCCGCTGGCCGCGCCCCACCTCGTGTGTCCACCACCTCCTCTGCGTGGCTGTCCCAGGCCGCGGCAAACCTCAGTTCATCCATCGTCTCACTGACTCACTCACCCGACCTCCTCCTGCCTGTCTGCCAGGGCCAGGGCTTCCTGAGCGGACACCTAAGGCGGGGTCAGTACCGCTGCCCAGGCTGGGCTGAGCGGTGCTCACACAAGTTCTAACCAAGTCCCAGAGGCTAGCGAGGGTCCAGGGAAGAGGAGCCGCTTCCCTCCACCACCCTAAGCTTGCACCTCGGTGCGTCCAACCCGGGGAGTCCTGGGGCGGCCTTGGCGACCGAGGCGCAGAGACGGGGCAGGGACACGGGTGGAAGGGAAGGCGCAGGCTGGCGCTGCGGAGCCCACCCTGCTCTGTCCGCCTGCTTTCCCTTCAGGGCATTGCGTGCTGCACCCCCACACACTCGGGAACCGGGTAATGCGATTGAGATCCCGGTGGAGCCTGCGTGGGGGAGCTATCTGCTTCCTGCTCTGCCCCGGGCAGGAAGTGCATCTGTGCAGGTGATTCTGGTGAGGGCAGATGCCAGCGTCAGAAGTCAGGACAGGAGGGAGGTTTCCAGAATCCCACGGATGGCGAGGAACATGGCAAGGCGGGGTGGGAAAGAGCAGGATGCAGACCCCAAGGGGGGCGGTAGGGGAAGCCAGGGCGGGTGCCTGCCTGCGCTGCGCCAAGACCACCCGAAGGTGGCTGTGCAACACGCCCTTGATATCTGACAGTGAGATGGCCATTTTGTTTTTCTTAAAAGGGAGATATAGTAGGTTTTTTTTTTTCTGTCAGAAAATGTAGGAAATACAGATAAATCAGATGCATACACTTTATAACAATACAGAAGAAGCAATTACGAAAAATATTAGCAATTGTAGACATTTTTACACCATCAAGAGGACACTGTGTGTGTAATTTCGTGTGACGCTTCCTTTTTCTAGAACTTACTTTCCTATGTGATTTCATTACAAAGCCCTTTTATTTGTAATTAAAACATTTTTAACTTATTTTAAAATCATTATTATCATTTTATGATACAGTCCCACACACCCTGGAATTTGTCTTACCCCTGCCCAAGTACACTCTCCCCCACTGAGTTTCCCCCATTTTATTACTATAGTATAGTTCTTCATGCACAGTCGTATGTCCAGCACTGCGGGCATGGACAGTGGCAGAGAGTCCAGCATCCTATTGTCAAGATACAGTAAACAGTTTCATTGGGAGTCCATCTCTGATCTGGAAGTAGAGATGCATACTGCATTGTATCCTCACATCTGGATATGATAGTCTCTGTTACACAGTTACTGTACATCCCCTTAAATGAAGAACCACAATACAAAATCAGCAACAGGAAGAAAAGTAGAAGTTTACAATGCCATGAAGTTACAAAACATGCCACTGGATATGATAGTCTCCATTACAAAGTTACTGGATTAAATGAGAAGCCGCAAAACAAAATCAACAACAGGAGGAAAAAAAGAGATGAAAAACACCATGAAGTTAAGTAACATGCTATGGAATGACTAATGTGCCGCTGAAGAAATGTAAGAGGAAATCAAAAATCTACTTGAAAATAATAAAATGCTGCTGCTGTTTGTGAGTCAGTGAAGACTTTAATGAGACACAGGCTGTTTTGAAGAGATGAAACTTAAAAAAACATAATCCATGAGCTATAGTTTCCCCCGATCTTTGTTGGTGAGATATGTCTCCTGTAGGCAATAAATAGATCAAGTCTTGCTTTTTAAAACCAGTCTGCTTATCTATGACATTTGATTGGTGAGCTTAATCTATTTACATTCAGGGTTAATATGAATGGGTGGTAATTTGGTCCTGTCATTTTGGCAATGGGTTGTTCCCTGATTTAGTTTTCTGTTGTTGTTTTGCTGGGATGTTCTTCCCATTTGCCTTTGGTTTTGGTGGGCGCCATTCCTCTTCTCTGTAAAGAGAACATCTTTAAGTATCATTTGTACATCATGTTTGGAAGAGGCATATTTAACTTTTCTTTATTGTGGAAGAATTTTCCTTCATTTTCAAAGACAAAGGAAAACTTTGCAGGGTATGTTATCCTGGGCTGACAGTTTTTTTTTTCTTTCAGAATCTGGATTATGTCGCTCCATTCTCTTCTTGCCTGTAGGATTTCCTGTGAGAGATCTCCTGTGAATTTAATTGGCATTCCTTTATAAGTCAGTTTATTTTTTTCACGTGAAAATTTAAGGATCTTTTCCTTATGTTCAATTGAAGAGAGCTTGATTATCACGTGTCATGGTGAAGATTGCTTTTGGTCAAGTCTGTTGGGAGCTCCGTACCTCTCCTGGATTTTGTTTGCCAATCCTTTCTCTAGATTAGGGAAATTTTCCTTTAATATTTCACTAAATACATTTGTAAACCCGGCTTCTCTTTCCCTACCTTTTGGGTCTCCATAACTCTTATTAATGGTGTCCTTCAGTTCTTGAATACTTTTTTTTAGCTTGGCCCAGCTCTGCTTCCAGCTTTTTGCTTGTTTCCCCTTGGTGACAGGAAATATCTTCCAATTCTTGGATTCTTTCTTCTGCTTCCTTTATTCTATTTTGGGGACTCTCCACTGTACTTTCAATTTGGTCCACTGTATTCTTAACTTCTGAAATATCAGCTTTCACTTGATTCATTTCCAGTGTGACATATCCTTTGAATTCCTTGAATGCCTGCTTTACGTGCTTCTCACTGTTGATAAGAAGCTTTATAACAAGTGTTTGGAATTCTCTATCCCCCCATTTTCTCAACATCTTCCTCAGTTAACTCAGAGGTTGGCAAAGGGTTTTACTCCTTTACAGGGGAGTCTTCAGTAATATTCATTGTGCCTCTATCTCTTCTTTTGCTCTTGGTCATTGTGCTTCTGGTTACCAGATTCTTCTCCTTGGGGCAGGTTTCTAAGCTGTGTCACCCACAGGTCTACAGTTTGATTTTACTTATTGCATGGCTCTTGGTTTGCGGTCACTTGTGCCACTCCCTCCAGCGAGTTCCAGGTCTGGGTTCTTATGTCAGATTTCCACCATGGTCTCCGTAGTCCCAGCTCCTGGCTCACCGGTCTTCACCTCCTGTGATACAGTGCTGAGTCTGCACCATTTTCTGTACAACTTTTCTCCCAGCTCTGGTTTGAGCAGTTCCCAGGATTAGGGAGAAACCAGATGTGCTATATAGCTAGGTTGTTTGTGGTGTTGATCTTGCTGGAACCTGTTAGCCATTAGTTCTAAGGGCCACATGGACCAATTTGGTCACATATGATGCCAAAGTCGGTATTATTTTCCTGTGAGCAGTGTGGAATGCACTGAGTTCAATGAGTTCACTCGCAGTTCAGCGCATGCTCACCTCACTCTTGTCCTTGCAGACTTAAAGCCTTTGCCACACTGTAAAAACTGGTGCCTGATGTTCTATTACTAGAGTTCTTGATCTCCTCAGTGTCAGGTCTGAAGGTTACCTGGACCTATCCTGGGTAGAACCTGTGGGATGCCATGCTGTTGCAATTCACTGAGCCAGAAATGAGTTCACTCCCAGCTCAGCGTATGCTTAGTCCCTGTCCCATGGCCTTTATCTCTCTAAACAAAATGGCACCTGATTCTACTCTAGGGAGTTGACTGGGTTGTGAAATCCACCCTGTTCCTACATTGCCTGTCTGGGACCTGCTGCTCTGTGTCTGTTCCTGGTCAAATCGAACAGGATAGGCAGTTCTTTGTCAGGGTTCATATCCTGAGCTCCTGGTGAACATCCCTTCCCACTTTGTTGCTGGTGGCGTTCCAGTTGTTGGTGCAATTCAGATCACTGCTTGCTGAATGCCTCTGGGGTATCGGTCATTGCTACACCACACTGTTGTGTCTGCTGCTTTCCCATGGCTGTCTGTCCCCAGGCGCCCCTCTGCTTTTGTTCTTTCCTATTATGTTTCCTGGAATGTGCCCTCTCTGCTTCACACTGGCTAATGGTTCTCCATCTGTTTAAATGTGTCTGTGCCCTATTCTGCCATCTTGCTTTCTTTTTTATTATAAAGCACTTTAACGGGGTAGAGCTTTGTCTCTGCAGTTAGCGGACTGCTAGGGTCGCCGGCCAAGGTACCCATCTTGTCTGCCTAACGCATCCTCCTGTTTCTGTGCATCCTGGGAGGCAGCAGAGATGGTCAGGTAACTGGGTCCCTGCCACCCATGAGGGAGCCCTGGAAGGAGTTACCCTGACCCAGCTGTGGCTGTTGTGGGAATTTGGGTAGTGCCAAAATGTCTCTCTCTTCCTCTCTCTTTTTCCATCCCTGTCCCACCAGTCTGTTCACCTGCCTTTCAAATTAAAACATACTTTAACACCTGGGTAACATGTGGACATACCATCATTATCTCAGTTTCCTATGATGACATATTTAGTTTGCTTTCATGCATAAATAATATTTGTACTTCGAAGTCTTGAGGTGTTAAACCTTAACATCTCTTTTTAGATTTTCCTTTTTAGTTTATGCAACAATTTGTATCTGTTTATGAGATAAAACATGATTTATAAAGCAATCCGATAACTAAATTGCTTAAGAGTTATTGCTTATTGAGTCCTGGTGTGGCCTCGACTCTGAGCCACCGTGGTGACGCCCGCTGAGCTGCTGGTGCTACTGGCCTTGGGCTACTTTGTCAACATCGACACGCATGTCGAGGAGTGCGTCTTCGAGTGGGTCACCTCGGGCACAAGATGGGCCTCATCTTCGAGGTGGCCGAGGGCGGCTTCCTGAACATCAACGTGGAGATCATGGGCCCTGACAATAAAGCGATTTATAAAGGAGACCGGGAATCCAGTGGGAAGTACACCTTCGTGTGTGAATATACTGGAGTCCATGATTCAACCACTAGGATGTGATGGAGGCTCTGTGGACAGGCTCCATCTTCTTCCAGGAGTCAGGGGTAGGTGTGGCAGAAGAATGGGGTAAGATTTGGTGGGTTTTGGACAGGGAGAGAGAATATGGAGATGGGGAAGGGAAGTAGCAAAGGAGACAGAGATCCAAGATGTGAGTGAGGGTAATCAGCCAGGAAGGACACACAGGGAAGTGTGGGATGTTTGCTTGCTGTCTCTCATCTTCCAGGGTGGGAGGTGTAAAGATGCCAGCTGCTGGCCCGACCCTCTCTTCTAGCACCCAGGTGGGACCACAATATTCTGACCCCTTGGTGCTGGGTTGGTTTGCCCAAATTTGGATTCTGAGCTTTGAGGAGGATTAGTCCTGCTGCCCAAAACTTGAATGTACGTTCTCTTCCATGAATTAGGACATGAATTCTGAACTGGCCTTTGTGTGACCCCCAGGGAAAACCAAGAACTCAGCAAAGAAGCAGTACATTTAATTGCTCCTTCAGGGTCCACTTAGAGTAATGGCTGTGAGCATCTTTCCCAAGTGTCTCACACAGGTAAGGACACACTTGGCTGAAGATTACTCTAACATTTTTGGTGAGAGTAGTTTAAATATTGGCAAATAACCTTACTCTGGCTACACTGACTGCCACAGGCTGCACGCAGCTTCAGTGTCACTGTGTCCCTGGCCTCAACTGCAGTTGACAAAGAAGTCAATGATAATCCCTGCTAAGCTGCACAAGGGTGAGATCCCTTTGCCAAGGTAATTATGTGTGCTCTGAGGATGACTTGTTGTATCCTACCTGGTGATCTAAGAACAGGCAATATTCCGCTCCAAATTCTTAGTCTTCCTAATTTGCATGAGTAGTTAACTATGCAAAAGTCTGCTGGGTTTTACTTGACTGACCCATAGTCAGATGCCTTCTTGAATCTATCTCCCTGTGTGTTATGGCTGTTTGATCAGTAAAGGAAATTACAGAATGCATGGAAAGTCAGAACCTGGTGAGAGTTTGGGGATTGTATTCCACACCTCAGCCATAAGAATAATCTCAGCAGTCCTTGGGTGATTTTTCTCATGGTGTTTCTCTAACATTTGATGCAGCTAGATTCAGGTAGCTATCTAAAACCTTACCTGGCCAAGAATCCCGAGAGTGGAATTCCAAAGCCTTAGGATGAGAGTCTAGCTTTGTCTCTGCTGCTATATATGACTTCTGCAAGTCACTTTGTTTGTGACTTTCAAAAAAAATCAGGATGAGTCAAATTTAAAAGGTCTAGGGCACATTTTGGTGTGTTCTGGTGTTTGTTTTTCTGTTCTTGAAATGTTTACAATAGGAAGAGTCGCCTTCCCATACGATAGGACATTGAGTTAATTAATTATATAGTACCTGTAAAGAAATCTTTGAATCTTTTTAGAGATAGAAATAGCAGAGATGGTCAAGCTCTCCACTATTATTAATGAATTACCTAAAAGCAGGGAAAATGCTCCATTTGTGAAAGCATGAACAATAGCCTGGAACTAATAAAATTTCATTGCAAATAAAATGTATTCTGGTAAAATTCAATCCATCTTCGGAAAAAGCCCAGTCAATGGAGAGCTTTGTTATTTTGGGGAGACTTTTGAGAACAACCGTTGTCATGTCATTTAAGTGATTGAAATTCTCCAATGTGTTTTTCTTTTCCAGGAAGCGTGCACATTGAGGAGTTAGTGTAGGAAACAGTGTTTACCCAGTCAACCACTGTGGGAGTCACTGTGTTGTCACAGGAGAGCGTGTGCTTCGACTTTCACTGGTGTGTGAAGTCCTGTTCCTGGTCATGAGCTATTGATGCTTGATGATAATTAAAGCCAGGGCTCTAAGAATCCTGCAAGAGAAAGGTCCTTGTTTTCCAGGAGGAGAAGTGGTAGCTGAGCGCTCACAGAGATTCTGTGGCTATTCTCATGGAAAGAGTCATGGTTTCCTGATTCTTTGATTTCCTTATGGAACAAATGGACAAGGAGACTGTCCACCTGCCATGGAAGTCACAGTGAATGGGCAGTGTGTCCGCTGAATGGGAGTGGGTTTGTTAAAACTGCCCTGGGCTCAGCTCCTGTTCAAAACCTCCAGTGTTTTTCTTCTCATTCTGGAGGTATTGAAAGGTTGGTACTACAGTCTCCTTTGTGACAAGCTGTCTTGGTACTCCCATGGTGATGTGAGGCAGACCTGGCCCGCCACTGTCGTGGAGTTGTTTGGAGAGAGATGTGCTGGTCTCTGGGATACAGCAGCAACACCGTGGCTGTGGCTGGTAATGCACACTATGATGGCTGGGGAGAAGTTGTGAAAATCCTGGGGGGATGTGAGTGGGAAGGAGAAAACCTTGCACAGGGATCTTGTAGGTAGGTCCAGCTTTGTTCCTTTTTCAGTCTCACCTTGGATGGGCCCTGGAGTTAAGCAGGAGCCACTCAGTGACCGTGCTAAGGAGTAAGTAATAGTGCAGGTGTTTGTCAGATCTTCCACTCAAACTGAGTAAAAAGTGATTTTCTGATCTTGTCCCAGATGAAAATGCAGTAAGCAGATGATGTTTATTTTATCCACTCAAGTCTCAGAGCTGTTCTGACACATTGTGGCTGGGAGCACATGCCAACGGGGCCCCATCACTCTCACCAGCTCTGAACAGCTCCACCCTCATTAACTCTGCCTTCCTGCTCATGTATACCAAGAACAGGCTTCACTTGGGAAAATGGTGATACCACTCAGATTACAGGTAAGGCTAGCTCATTTTGTGTAAATCTTTTAATCTGTGTGAGATAAGCACATTTCTTGAAGGTTGAGCAAAAATGGAATTCTTAACTAAAAATGAATGTCTTAACTTTTCTGTTTAACAGAGAAATAAGCAAGGTCTTTGATGGTGTTGGAAATGGTGCAGATTGTGCCTTGTTCTGTGGGTAGAAGGGATTCAGCTGATACTCACACTAGGCTGTCCTTTAACATGATGTCAATCCAGCTGAGTGCCACAGACAGGGCTGGATTCCAGGAAGGAGTATGTTGAGACAAGTGGGGTGCAAGCACCTACCTCAGGGTGGACAGTTGGGTAATGTGATCACACTGTGCTGTGTGATGAGGGGTCCAGGACAGATGAGCACCGAATATAGATACAGTTGTTTTTTTTTTTTTTTGCCAGCTTAGCCAATGGATATTAAGAGAGGAAAGGTGTGGCAGTGGTCATGGTTAAGGGGTCTGCAAGAACAGAGCCAGGATTTCCTGGTTTGACTTTGGTGCACGAGTCATGTTGGGAGTGCTGGATGAAGTTGGAACTCTGTGAGGGCTGACATGGGTGGGAAGAGATGTTAGCAAGTGGTGGAGGGTTTCTCCCAGAGCAGTGGTTGGGAGCATTGGTTCTGGCAGTGCAAGAAAGCCATGGAAGAACTGTTCCACCCTGGAAATGATGGGATTGCTTAGACTGGTAAGACCGTCTTTTAGAAAGGTTCTCTGAAGAAAAGAAAAGCAAGACAATGAAAATCAGTCATAAGTCACCCACACTTTTCAAACTGCTCTGCCATTTACCAGTAGTTCTTCCTACAAGTGCATGCGCGTGCTTCTTTCTTTTTCCAAAGCAACAATGAGATTTAATTATACGTATTATTTTTATGTTCTTCATCCTATTATATTGCATTTAATTTTCATGCATTTGAATCATTCAGTGCCTGCCCAGGTGCATTATAAGGAAACTATACCAGAAATGGAATCAAGACTACAGTCAGCACTCTAATTTGGGGTGTCAGCATCCCAAGAGGCAGCTTAACTTGCTGCACCACAACTCCCACCACTAGTTTTGCCTTAAAAATTGTTAGTAAAACACTTCCATAGCATAATTTTTATAAGGACCCAGGATTACATTATATCAATGTCATAAAAAGCAGACTTTTAAGAGTATAGGTTATTGTTAACATTTCACTATTACATGCATTTGCTGTGACCGTGAGAATCTAATGTATTGATGAACTCAAAAAAAAAAAAAACAACTCACCAAGGAACATTTTGATAAATTCCCTGGTATAGATAGCACTGCCTCGACACTGTGTTTTGAATTACTTTCTTTGGGTGCCTTTGCAGGAGTCAGTTCTGGCTCCATAGGAATATCCACATGCCATGTCATACGCATCCCATCTTGCCAAGTCAGGGATGATGGAGAGAGGATCGTTGACTTGGCTTGTATTTCTCTGGGGTTGAGTGATGCTTCATGAGTTCAGTTGCTCATCTGCTTTTATCTTTTAGGGTCTGAATGCTCAAGGCTTTTGCCTTTTGTAATATTGGTGTGCTGGTCTTAGTTCCTGTAGCCCAGGGTATAATGTTGCACAGCCTGTGGTGGTATCAGGTATGAATGGGGCATGGCAGCAGCCTTCTTTGGAACACCTCTCCTCTCTCTATCTCCAGCCTTGAACTGCATGGCGCTGTGTGTGGAGATTCACCTGGGAGCCCCAGAAACCCCTCTCAGCCCAAGGATAATGAGTAACCAGACGCTGGTGACAGAGTTTATCCTACAGGGTTTTTCAGAGCACCCAGAATACCGGGTGCTTTTGTTTGGCTGCTTCTTCTCCCTTTATTCTATGGCACTCACGGGGAACGGCCTCATCATCTTTGCCATTGCCTTCAACCGTGGGCTCCACACTCCCATGTACTTCTTCCTGTTCAACCTGGCCACCATGGATGTGATATGTACCTCCTCCATCATGCCCAAGGCACTGGCAGGTCTGTTGCTGGAGAGGAGTTCCATCTCTTATGGGGGCTGTATGGCTCAGCTCTACTTCCTCACGTGGTCCGCGTCCTCGGAGCTGCTGCTCCTCACGGTGATGGCCTATGATAGGTATGCAGCCATCTGCCATCCGCTGCATTACAACTCCATGATGAGCAAGGCATGTTGCAGCACGCTGGCTGCTGGTGTGTGGGGCCTCTGTGCCTTCAACACAGCCATCCACACGGGACTCATGGTGCGATTGGATTTCTGTGGCCCCAATGTCATCACCCATTTCTTCTGCGAGGTTCCGCCTCTGCTGCTTCTCTCCTGTAGCTCCACCTATGTGAACAGTATCATGATCGTCCTGGCTGATGCCTTTTACGGTGTGCTGAACTTTCTGATGACCATCGTGTCCTATGGTTTCATCATCGCCAGCATCCTGAAGATGCGAACTACAGAGGGGAAAAAGAAAGCCTTCTCGACATGCTCTTCCCACCTCATTGTGGTGTGCATGTATTACACTGCCGTCTTCTACGCCTACATAAGCCCCGTGTCCAGCTATAGTGCAGAGAAGAGCAAGGTGGCTGGTGTGCTGTACACCCTGCTGAGCCCTACTCTCAACCCCCTCATCTATACTTTGAGAAACAATGAAGTCAGAACAGCTCTCGGGAAGCTTTTCCCATTCTGCAGGAATTAATCTCCATCTTCAGAAGCCCTTCTCCCTTCCTGAGAATTGTGATTTGGTTGGATAGTGAACTTCCTGGGAGGGGGTCTCATGATCAGGTTTCTGGGCTGGAGGGTGAGTAAACTTGTCTATTTCACTCTAGTAGAATGTCTGCATGGACAAACTCAGAATTCAGGTGTCCTGGGACTGACTGAGGTGAGGATTGGGGATCCGGGGGACTTACAGACCCCTAAAAAGTGGGGTCCCATAGTCAGACCCCAAGCTAAGAATGTAGTGCAGTGAAGTGTTCCAGCAGCAGAATGCTCCCTGCAGCTCAGATGTGCTGTCATATGCAAATGCACACATACAAGGTTCAAGGTGTAAGTCCTGAAGCCACACCTGGAGTTTAGGTGTTTGGGTCTGGGCAAGGCAGGATGTGCGGACCCACAGTGCTTGGAGGACCGCCGGAGGAACAAGCTCTTTATGAAGCTTACTGCTCCCGAAGGAACTGCTGCTGTGATCTTACTGGAACTGCCCTGGAGCCTGTTGGAATTCCAAAATAGTTCCTGATTGCAATGAAAGCTTTTTTTCTTTTTCTGTTTCTTCCTTTTTGTCCCACTTTCATTCAAGATGAGATGAATGATTAGGACTGCCACTTGGCTTTAAATATAATTATTCTAATGTCCATCACCTGATGCGTCTGAGAGACACGAAGCAAGTCTTCTCACTCTTCCTTGACTTTGTTCTCAGGTCATGAAGATCTGATGCACCTCACTGATTTGGAGTGGGGACAATGGCTACAATCTGGGCATAAGAAGCCACACAGCTCTGAAAGAAGGCAATACTCGTTCCTGATTGAAACTGGGTAGACAAGTTCTCTGTGTCTAACGAAGATAACTCTTGAGCCTGTGCTCTGTGCTGTCGGACAGTTGTACTGGAGAGTTCTCCCTCTCTATCTGTATCAGTTAGAATGCCAAGATCAAACTAAGAATGTTTAGTTGTATCCTCGGAATAAAATAAAAATATGAATTGTTTGCCATTAGAGATGGGAACTGGGAGTTTGGTATTTGAATTGGATGTACTGTCTCTGAGTCTTTTTCAGCTAGTGTTATCATCATTCATTGGAGAGCCCATTGATGTGGAGCATGAAGTTCAAGAACAATTCACGACAGTGAATGGTGGCTGACAGCGACAGTTACAGAGCAGAGCTAACATCCTCTAGTAGAAGTATGACAATTCAAATGGCATATTAATGCTCTCCAATTTTGTGGGAGACTATCCAATAAGCAAAGCTTTGAAAACAGTCAGGTCAGCACTGCCTCTATGATTACTAGTAGATTCTCAACATCCCAAAAAGAGTTCTTCCTGTATTACTTATCTTAGTTTCTTATAATTTTCACATCCTCTACATTTATAAAGGATTTTTAAAAGGTACTTGGACAACTATTGAGGGTTAGGAGAGTATTACAATTTGAGAAAAACAGAAATGCATAATTTGATATTCTTAGAAGGGTGGTGATACAGGGCCTGGCGTGGTGGCTTAGTGGCTAAAGTCCTAGCCTTGAATGCTGCAGTATCTCATATGGGTGCCAGTTCTAACCCCGGCAGCTCCACTTCTCATCCAGCTCCCTCCCTGTTTGTGTCCAGGGAAAGAAGTCGAGGAGGGCTCAAAGCTGTGTGTCCCTGCACCCGTGTGAGAGACCTGGAGGAGGTTCCTGGCTCCTGGCTTTGGATTGGCACAGCACTGGCTGTTGTGGTCACTTGGGGGATGAATTATCGGATGGAAGATCTTCCTCTCTGTCTCTTCTCCTTTCTGTATATCTGACTTTGTGATTAAAAATAAAATCTTGAAAAAAAAAAAAAAGAAGAGTGGTGATTCGGTGACATGGTCAGTTGCACCCATGATGATAGACGAGAAAGCCTGAGGAGTGTTGTGTGCCAGGTGTGTGCCAGGGTGTTGTGGATGCTCAACGAAGTGAGAGCGTGGAAAGAGCCCCGGACTGGTAGGGTGGAGAGATGTAAATTCAAGCCCAGACTCCGTCAGCTGCATTCAACCCACTTGAGCCCTTTATCTTCAAAGTGTGAGGACAACATCAACCGAGCGATGCTGACAACAGGGAGTTAGAGGACTGAAGAAAGATCAGCTGAGCACAGAATTTAGGCTGTCACCCTTGGTGAATGATCCCTGAGGGCCTGGATGACCATGGCCATCGCAGCCTCTCCCCAGGGCCAGCTTTGTGGTGACTCACTGAGTTGAGTAAAAGGCGTTACCTGGTGTGGCTCCACAATCTTCTTTCTGACATAATGCTCCCTTCTTGTTCTCCAAACCCATGCAGGCTCATGTCCCTCTCCAAATCTCTCCCTATCCTCCCAGTGCCTTTCTTGGGTTCTGCTTATTTTATAGCTGTGGGTCCTGCAGGGGTGAGCAGCCGGTCTGTCTGCAGGGAGAACCTTCCTTGCTGGACGTTTGTCTTTCAGGCACAAACATAACCCTTTCCTTTAGCTGGCTGGACAAGGAACAACTTGCTCTCTGAGTGGATTCTTTTGCAGGATCTGGCACCAGTTTGTCTCTTTTTGCTCAGAGTGAGAAGCAGCTCTTGCTTTCACATTATATTCCCTCTCAAAATTAGCCCTGTGATTTAACAGGTAAATTTGTGACCAAGGAACTCTTCAGGCAACCCTTTTGTGGTTGACCGTGACACCACAGTAGCAAGTATTTAACAGCCTTGAAGTGACGGAAACTTCTTTGTTTCAATTTCACCCATTCCTCTGCTTTCAGTCTTTGCATGTGCCTATTGAACAAGGAAAGCACTGCCTGCTTTAAATGACTCCCTAATCATAAATCCTTACTACTTCCGCCTTCCTAATTCTAGCAGCCCTCCTTAGAAGTGGTGGCAAGCATATGATAATGCGTCTGGCTGGTGGGGATAGGATCTGGGTCCTCTCCATGGAGGCTACTTCACTGAGTGAAGCCTCAACTACGTAGCTTTCCTCTGTTCCTGAACAGGAAGGCAATTGTGCCCTTGTGTTTTATGTAGCTTTCCTTTTTCTTCAAGGATTGATCCTTGGATGCAATTACACTGGGAGCTTTGATGATACATGTCAATCCCTGAAAACCACTGAGACATTGGGCTGCCGTTTGAGCTTCCCTGGGCATTTGGCAGTATCATTCTCAGACTCAGATGCTAGCAGGGCTGCCCATCTGTGACAACCAAGAATGTCTCATCTTGTGGGGGTACGTGTTGTACGTGTTGTGGGATCATGGGCTAAACAGCCACTTGAGAGGCCCACATGCCTTATTGGAGTCCTGATTTGAGTCGGGGCTACTTCATTTCTTCGTTTTTTTAAAGATTTATTTATTTTTATTGGAAAGGCAGATATACAGAGAGGAGGAGAGACAGAGAGGAAGATCTTCCGTCCAATGGTTCACTCCCCAAGCAGCCACAACAGCTGGAGCTGGACCAATCCGAAGCCAGGAGCCTGGAGCCTCTTCTGGGTCTCACGCACAGGTGTAGGGTACCACAGCTTTGGGTCATCCTTGACTTCTTTCTCAGGCCACAAGCAGGGAGCTGGATGGGGAGTGGGGCCTCCAGGATTAGAAAAGGCACCCACATGGGATCCTGGTGCATTGAAGGCGAAGACTTTAACCATTACACTATCTTTGCGAAAGCCCACTTCAGTATTTTTGTGATTTGTTTTGAAAGGCAGATTGATAGATACAGTGAGCCACAGAAAGATCTTCCATCTGCTGGTTCGCTCCCCAAAAGGCTGCAAAGGCTGGAGCTGAGCTGATCCAAAGCAGAAGCCATGAACTTCTTTTGAGCCTCCCACGTGGGTGCAGGGTCCCAAGGACTTGGTCCATACTCCACTGCTTTCCTGGGCCATCTAGCAGGAGTAGAGTAGCCGGGACAGGAACTGACACCCATATGGGATGCTTGCAGGTTGAGGATCAGCCTGTTGAGCCACCCACCACACCAGTGGCATTTCTGATCCAGTTTCTTGGCAATGCACCTGGGAAGGCTGTACAGGATGAGCCGAGGCCTTGGGTCCCCGCAGGATGGAATTCCTGGCTCCTGGCTGTTGCTGTCATTTGGAGAGTATACCAGCTGATGCACATGGTGATGGCTGAACTGGTGCCTGTCCAAGGCCAGGACTCATTCTGCCATTACCACGGGGTCTAAAACTCCTTGGTTTTAGTACATCAGGATCCATTTCCCCCCACATCCTCACCAGAATTTATTTTTTGACTTTCAAATGTTAGAGATTGGGATTACTTTTTTTTGGTTTATGGTAATTCCCAATGATTATTATTTTTTTTTTATTTCTGTGGTGTCTGTTGTAACATCATTTCAATTCTCGGATTTTATTAATATGAGCCGCCTCCATTTTTAAATTAATTGGGTCAATAGCCTATCCAGTTTGCTTATTTTTTCTTGAAAAAACAGCAGATTTTCATAGCACTTGTATTTTGTATTTTTGTGTCTTGTTTATTTTTTTCTAATTTTTATAGTTCCTTTCATCTAACAATTTTGGGCTTGATTTATTCCTACTTTTCTATGTCCTTGAGATTCATCGTTAGGTCATTTAAAAAAATGTTTTTCTAGTTTGTTGATGTTGGCACTAGTTGCTATACGTGTTCCTCTTAACACTGCTTTTACTGTACCCCATACATTTGACTGTTTTGTGGTAATGTTTATTAATTTCCAGCATTTTTATTTCCTTTTTAAAAGATTTATTTATTTTACTTGAAAGTGAAAATTCCAGAGAGCTGATGTCCATATATATAGTATATAGTTCAATTCAGTTGAGATTCTTTCATTGCAAGCATATACCAAGCATAGAGTCCAGCATCTTATTGTCCAGATAAATTCAATGGTTTCTTGGGGAGACCATCTCTGGTCTGAAGGTAGAGCTGGCAGAGTATCATCCCGATCAATTAAAAGCCCCAACATAACATCAGCAACAATTTACAACGTTATGGAATTAATTGACGTAGTATTGAGTAACCACTATGTTAAAAAATTCAAGTTCTTAACCACATTCTGTGACTACTTCATTGAGATTTCAATTTTAGTTTATATACGATCGGCTGCTATACACCTTAAAATAGCGATAGGGGACTATTCAGCTGTCTCATGTTTATTTTCATTTTAGCATTTAGCATTTTATAGTGTTGAAGCATAATTTTGCTGAACCTGGCAGTTTTTCAGGTAGTCTAAACTGGCTTATAACTCTAACAAGGCATATGTCAACAGGTTATGTGCAAAACAGTTTTAGGAGGGGTGTGCAGAGAAATCTTCAATACCCCAGTGAGGAGTAACTAATCTTTGTGTCCCACCTAGTAAGGTATAAGTGAATCCACGCTGACCATTTCCTGTCTGACTGTAAGCTTTCCTTGTTGTTCTCTGTCTATCTATTCTAGTTTTGTTTGTTTGTTTGTTTGTTTTGAGGGGTTTCTGGAGCGATCCTGATGGTCATTACAAGAGAGGGTGAGAAGAAGCATATTGCTTAGTTTCCATGTGTTTGCATATTTTCTAGCTTCTAATGTTAATTTCCAGCTTCATTGCAATGTGATCAGAAATGATACCTGATATCGTTTTAGGTTTTTTTTAAATTTATTGAGATTTGCTTGCTGGTCTATGAGAGGGTCCCTTGTAGAGAATCACCCATGAAATCATGAAAGAATGTGTGTTCTGAAGTTGTGGGATGAAATGCTCTGTAGATATCACTTTGATTTACTTGGCCAGTAGTGCAGATTAGTTCTGTTGTTTCTTTATGAATTGATTTTTTTTTAATCTGGTAGATCTGTCCACTGGCAAAAGTCAGGTGATGAGTCTCCACAATTATTATTGTACTGGAGGATGTTTCTGTCTTTAGATCTATTAACATTTGTTTCATTATTTTTTTATTCGTATTTTCCATTATACACTGTTGTAGGTACAGGACTCCCCACTTGCCCGGCTTCCCTCTTCTACCATCTTTTGATTACCTTTTAAAATTCAAATTGGCATTTATTAGTATTGTTATTTTTTCACTTCTTGATGAAATGAGTGATTTTCAACAAACTTGGGCATTTGGAGTATTATGGTTTAAGACTCTAGATTTCTGCTTAGATGTTGGATTTTATCTAAGTTTGCAGAGCAAGGAAAGAGTTGGGGATGCTGCAGCTCATAGCTGCCAGGAAAAGGTGCAAGTTTCCTACCCGACCTTTCAACCCCACTTTAGCATCATAACACGATTTGATACTTTATAAACGTATGGTATTTGTAATGAATTCCACAGAAGACAACGCAGACATCTATGAGTCCATATTATTATACTGGAACGTGTAATAAAAGAATGACTCTGGTGTTTGTGCAATAATTTTCTGCTTGCAACAGTGTCCAATTAGTAGCCACCAGGGACCCAAGGGAGTCATTGTCCCATCTTATTCTTATGTCGTTTGCTGCCCTCTGGTCCTGGAGGCTCCTCGTTGGTGTCAAGAGACAATCTGATGTGAAACATGTTGTGACAGAAATCCTTATAACATACTTTCTGCTTTTAAGGGCATGAATGCTGCTTCATTCTGATGAGGTGAAGGTGGAAAACCTAGTGCCTTGTAACATTTTACAGACAATCTATATAATAGAAATCAGATGAAGCAAGCCTGCTGTTTTTGCTTTCTGACTGCCCCCGGGCATTGTCCCAGCAAAGTTCAGTAGAGCTGGCTGTTTCAGGGACAGGAAAGGTTCTTGCAACTGGGAGACCTGAAAGCCTGCAGCATGCCATGAAAGCCTTTTGGAAGTGCAAGTGAACTCAGACTCAGTTTCCAGATGCAATATGATGTCCTTTACTTTCTAGCGTTTCACCATTGAAGGTTGCCGCTGGAATGTCTCTTTAATTTCCTGCAGTTGGGAAAGGTCTAGGTTGTTGAAGATGGGTGATTAGCAGTCATAGTGCACATTTCGAGTCTTTATCCGGACAAATTGGAGAACATCTCCGATGACAGTGTTTCTTCTCTTGATTTTTCAACTGCCTAGTCCAGCATCTTGGTTTTCAGAAGAGTAAGGAGCTGCATATAAAGCCCTGATGATTGGGGACTGCATGTGGGTGAGTACATGGCCTTAGTTCAACTAGGTCATCGAGTCACTAGTTGTAATTTGAAGCAGTTTGTTCCTCTTCCATGGGTCTTACACCGTGAAAGGATTGGGGCTGTCGATTTGGTTGAATCTGAGTACTGGTCCAGAGATCTTAGAGGAACCCTTGCTGACCAACATGCCAAAGTCTCACGTAAGAGAACTCTGTGAACTTGGAAGGCAAAATAGAACAATTATTCTACATGGGCAGACAGTGGGTTGGAGAAGGAATCAGAAATTAAGTCTTGGAGTCAAGTCATGCTATTGCTCTTTCTGTCTCCTTGCAGCATGTCCTTGAACATATGGACTGGGAAGGATAGATAAAGATTCTTCCCAGAAGAGCACTTAGCACGGGAGGGAGAAGAAACCTGTCCAATTGGTTGATGTCAAGTTAGGGTCAAAAGGGACAGGAGGAGAATCAGTGCTCCAGTGTCATGTTCCTAATATAACTCACCTCAAGGAGCTGCAGTTGAAGCCACCAAAAGTTTTTTTTTTTTTTTAATTCAGTGACAGTATGTCTCCAAATTTGGAAACATGTGGAATTTCATGATCAAAAATTCTTACCACAATTTTTCTTTTTATTAATTGTTGCTGTACATTTTGTTTTGTTAGCAGTGTTATATCACATATTGACATTAGGAACTAAAAGAAAAAAATTTTCTTTTCTTGACAATGGATGGCATTCTTAAAATCGTATTGTTCTTTATGCAGACTGCTAGGAACAAGCACAATTTTATTTGTACAAGGATTGTAGGCTACATGTATTATGTTCATACATGAAAATTACTTTGTTTAATTGGGGAGATCCCCAAAGAAGCTTCATCTGAGGTGATCCCAGACCAGATTCTTGTGTATGCTTGCCAGTACAGGGTCCGGCACAGTCCATCACCCCAATCAGCTGGTGGTTGCAATTGCTGGATTAGTTTTGTTTCCAGCCCTGTCTTCCACACGAACCTACAGGCATTGCAGTCCAGCCTGATTCTGCCCAGAACGCATTCAGCCCTCACACAAACCAGCGGGAGCTGCAGCCTAGTCGGAGCGACCTGCAATAACTCCCACCAGGCCCACTTCCTGCCCTGGTTCCTGTGCTTACCAGTATGTACAACATCTGCCCCACATCCCGTTCAGCTCCCCTACATGTCAATGGGCATTGAAGCCTAGTTCAACCCAACCGACCTACTATCCAGCCCACACACATGCTGGTGGGTGCTATTCTGTCCAGGCATGAAGAGAAGTGCAGATTCCATGGTCTGACCATGAAGTGCAAGTGTCAAAGCCGAGCCTCCTTAGAGGCTCAGAAGAAACAGTAGACAGCAAATCCAAGTGCGCATGGAGGATAGGGTAGTCTTTGGAACCTGCAAAGGACACCTGGTATCACAACAGGACGGAAGACAGATCAAATTAATATCTACTCCAGCCATGTGTTGGCAGTGAGAATCTGGGCTAACGGAGACTCTAAGGTAGACTGTGTCAGTCAGTGGATTCTGGACAGATTTCATCATGTTTGGAATGGCGAGACTGGCAGCAATTCAGAACTGTTAGCCTAGCAAAACCACTTAAGCAGGACCCTCAAAGCATGCCCCATGTCGGACATCTGGGATGGGTGGGCAGCTGGTTGGGGCTTCTCCCTTTATTTTTCCCTTACCCCAGATCTAGAAAAAAAATAATAATGTAGAACAATGGTCTTACCCACTTTCCTGTAGCCTTTGACCCTTTATACCCTAATCAACTATGTAAAGATTAGAAAAAAAATTACTTTGGAGGTAGGCAAAAGCTACATAAATGGTTTAAAGTAACATGGGCAACATGTAACGTAGTGGTTAAGTGCTGCTTGGTATGCATGGATCCCAAGTGTGAGTGCTTGTGTTTGATTCACTCTCGAATTCAGAAACCTGTGGATGCAGACTCGCAGAAGAAGCGAGTGATGCCTCAAGCCTAGGGATGCTGCCACCCATGAAAGAACCCTGGCCAAAGCACCACACTTTAAAAGAAATGAATACATCAACAAGTAAGCAATAAGTAGTCTCATTAAAAGAAATAGGTAACTCGTGTATGCTATTTTATGCTAAATGAAATAAAGCTCATTGCTCTGCAGTTCTGGCTGTTAATAGCTCATTGGAAGTTAATGAAGAAATGGCTGTTGCATGGAACAAGACTGAAGTGCAGGAGTTCATCCTGGAGGGGTTCCCTGCGGTCCAGCACCTGGGGAACATCTTGTTCCTGGTGCACCTGCTGGCATACCTGGCCTCGCTCATGGGAAACACGCTCATCATCAGCGTCACCTGGGCTGACCATCGCCTTCAGACACCTATGTACTTCTTCCTCAGCAGTTTTGCCTTTGTGGAATGTGGCTTCATAACCTCTGTTATTCCCAAACTGCTGACCATCTTCCTGTCAGGGAGGCAAACAATTTCCTTTGCTGCCTGCTTCACACAAGCCTTTTTCTTTCTTATCCTGGGAGCAACTATCTTCTTCCTCATGGCTGTGCTGTCCCTGGATCGGTACCTGGCCATTTGCAAACCTCTGCATTACTCCAGCATCATGAGCCCCAGGGTGTGTTTCCTCCTGGTCACTGCCTGCTTTGCTTTGGGATTCCTCTTCGTGCTGGTTCCAGTGGTGACGCTGTCCCGGTTGTCCTTCTGTGGTCCCAATGTCATCCCCCACTTCTTCTGTGACTTTGGGCCCTTGGCTAAGCTCTCCTGTTCAGAAACAAAACCTGTTGAGACGTTGTTCTTCAGTCTGGCTTTTTTGGTTATTTTCACATCCTTTCTTTTAACCATCATTGCATACAGCAACATTGTAGTCACAATAGTGAGGCTCCCATCAGCCAAGGAGCGAAAGAAAGCTTTCTCCACCTGCTCATCTCATCTCATTGTCCTCTCTCTCATGTATGGCAGCTGCTTTTTAATATACATCAAACCAAAGCAGACGAGCAGGGTGGACTTCAACAGACAGGCTGCTCTGGTGAACACCGTGCTGACCCCTGTGCTGAACCCTGTCATCTACACTCTGCGCAACAAGCAGGTGCACCAGGCTCTGAGAGATGCTCTGTGCAGGGTGAAGTAGACGCCCAGCTTCTCAGTAGAGGGTGCTCCTTCTCCTGCTTGAATTTAATGTTTTCACAGTGGGCAGAATCTTCTACATATATGTAAATTCATGTTTCCCTTTGTTCATTTTTAACGTTTCCAATAGAATAGTTGATGTTAATCCATTCTGAAAGCTCTAATGGTCTTCCCTATACAGAAGCAAAATACTTTCCTGTGTTTTTGTTTCTTTTCAATCAATAATATTAAACATTTTTAATAGTGAGCCACAAATGTGTATGTGATACATTCGTAAACTCAGTGATGAAAAGGTTTAAATTCATCTGTTCTCTTGTGGTAGTTATTAAAGACATAGGCTGCAAAGTTTGTGAATATTAAGAAATTCAGATTGATTCACATTGGATGAGGAAGGTTACGATATTGAAATTACAAAGTAGTGACACATGTTTTACATTACTGTTATTCTATCATCTAACTATCTAACATTACTCAAAGCAGTTTTTATGATGCTTAATATTCATATAAAATTGAATATGCTGAATCTGATGATGTGTGTTTTTATATCCGTACATGCAAGTAGTCTTTACAATTGTGCTTCTCCTAAATTGAATCACATAAATGCATGTGTTTGAAGCATAAGTTCTTGGTACCATTGGTTTGCTGGATTAATCTTAGTACTCGGAGGCCAGAAGTCTAAGATCTTCAAGACACAACACAATATTGGATTTGGAAATAGGAGCCAGACGGTTCAGATATTTTTCCACAATATAAAATTGAAAAAGTGGGGTAAGTATAATCAGAGGTGGGAAGAAGTATGATTGTGGCTGTATTCGTGTTCCAAATGCAGCTTCGAACAAGTGTCTTCATAAGGTAAAAAACTGATGTCTTCAACAAATGTTGTCGGGACGATTGGATAGCATCCTGCAGAGGTAGGGAGCAAGACCCACACCTGTCACATCATACAAAAATCAGCTCTAAATGGATCAAGGACCTAGATCTGCACCTTGAAATCTTAAACCTATTAGAGGAAGACATAGGAAGCACTCTCCAACATATAGGCATTGACAAAGACTTCTTAGAAATACCACCACAAGCACAGGTAGTCAAAGCCAAAATAAACAAATGGGACTACATCAAACTAAAAAGCTTCTGTACAGCAAATGAGACCCAAAAAAGTGAAGAAGCAACTAACAGAATGGGAGAAAATCTTTTGCACACTACATGACTGATAGGGAACTAATACCCAGGATTTGCAATGTTTCTGTAGAACGGGCATACCTGTAAGGGTAAGAGTAGATCCCCTGCTCCTTGTGACGTGGGAGACCTGTGCTGTGTGACTGTGTGAATTCTGTGATTGTGGCATAGGTTTGATTGTGGGAGGGCACTTGGACATTCATTCTGTCTGTCTTCAGAGGCGTTCTTTTGTTTCGAATAGTGTGTGGGGGAGTGGAAAGGAAAAGCAAGCTGGTGTAGGCATTTTTCTTCCAGACGAAATAGAGTTCACCTGAAACGCATTGGAAGGAATGAAGAAGGACACCACATGATGAACAAAGGATCCATTTAGCAAGAAGAAATCACCATGATAAATGTATGTGGACCAAATGCCAGGGCACCTAGCTATGTCAAAGGAATATTAATGGATTTAAATGGAGAAATACACTCCAATACTATAAGAGTGGGGGACACTAATACCCTGGTAACCTCAATGAACAGACTGATGAGGTAGAACCCCATACAGGAAATAATGAAACTCACTCAGACAATAGAATTGATGGATTTAACTAATATCCATGAAACCTTTCATCGTACAGTTGCAAAGCACACTCACACTTTCCTTTCATCAGCACATGGAACCTTCTCCAGGACTGATCATATTATAAGCCACAAAACAAGCTTCAGCAAAGTGGTAAAAATTGACATCATACCACGTATCTTCTAAGACCATCATGGAATGAAGCTGAAGACCAGCAAGCCAAAATACCCTGGAGATTGTGCAAATACTTGGAGACTGAATAGCATGATGTGACATGAACAAAGGGGTATATAGAAGAAATCAAAGGGGGGAAACCAAAGAGTTCTTTGAAACCAAGGAGGACTTCAGAACAACTTACCAAAACTTAACACAAGGCAGCATTAAGAGGAATGCTAATTTCTAGAAATCAGAAAGTCCCCATGTAAATGTGCTAGACATATGTGTGAAGGAACTAGAAAAATAACAGCAAAACAATCCCAAGGCTGACAATAAAAATAATCAAACCGAGGGAGAAAATAAGCCAAAGAGACACCACAAGAACAATACTTAAGATTAATGAATCATAGAGCTGGTTCTTTGAGAAAATCCACAAATTAGATTCCCACTACCCCAACTAGTCAAGAAACAAAGCAGGGAGAAGATAAACATCAAAAGAATCAGAGGCTAAAAAATGAAATCTAACAATGGGCATTTCAGACATTCATAACATAATCAGGAACTATTACAAGATGGATAGATTTCTGTTCACACACATGACCAAAATCAAATCATGAGGCAATCAATAATCTAAGCAGGTCTATAACAATGACTGAGATTGAATCAGTATTTAAAAGCTTGGCAACCAAGGAAAGCCATGGACTGCATGGCTTCACTGCTCAATTCTACCAAATGTCTGAAGTGGAACACACCTCAGTCCTCCACAAGCTATTCTCAAATGTTTGTTGCATCTCTCTCATCTTCATATTGCAATCTATTGGTTGTGTTGAGTTTCAATTGTGATACTTTATTTCTTTGTGTGACAAGTTAATTTTAGGTGAAATGGGGGACATTGGGGTGTTATGATGTCTGCCTCCTACTCAAATGTTTGGTTTTATCTGAGTTGTACATTGCGATGACAATGTTAGGGTGAGTGACACCTCATTGCTGCCAGAATGGGTCATGACTACTACTTTCATGTAGTAACATTACAGTATCTGGGAAAGTATAAGCCCTTGGGACCACAGATTCTCTCTGCTTTTAATGATGTTCATGGGAAGATTTATAGTACTCTACCTGCACATACAATGCAAGAACAACTGTGATGCTTGTATAACTTTCTGTTATGCCAGTGCCCAATTAGCAGCTACCAAGGATCCTGGAGGGACACTGGTGTGAAGATGGCTTTGTTCCATCTCAGTGATGTCAGCGGCCCACTGGCCCTGCTGGCTACAGGGAAGTGGCAAGAGGCAGTCCAATGATAAATATAGGATGGGCAAGCTCTGTATACATTTTGCTTCTGCTCTCAATCATATGGAGATCCTCCCAGATCATACAGGCAGAGTAGCGGGAAACGGAGTATTCTAAAATCTACATTCAAAACGAAAGCAGAGTCTGCTCCTCTTCAAACAGATCTCACACCGTAAAAATAATTTGGACTGTTTGTTTTGGCTAAATAAGAGAGCTCAGGCCAAGGTAAGCGAGGAGGCTGCTTCTTGTCTCGTTGTTACCATGCAGCCTGTTTCCTGGAAGTAGGTCATTTGAGAGAACTGGAGCCGACTGGGAGTCCATGAGAGATCTTAGGGAATGCCAATGGACTCAGATCCAATTTACAGAAAAATATGTGTTCCTTTTCTGCCACTGTGTTACCATTTTCATTACTCCTAGCTTGGAAATCCCTGGACTCCTCCAAGATTTGTGATTAGCAAATATTATGCACAAGTGTTTTCCAGAATAGTGAAGAGCCACAGTGGAGGGTAACCGAGTGTTGGTGAGTACATGGCCTTAGGGTACGTGGGTCATCTTGTCATTCATTTGTTCTAGACGAATAGTCTCTGTTCATCCTCAAACAGATGTTGCACAGTAGAAGGATTGGGGTTGTTTGTTTTGGCTAAGTAAGAGCGCTCAGAGTTTTAAGAGGAGCACTTTTTGTTCAGTATGGCAAAGTCTCACTGGAGATTTGCTTGTGGACTTAAAGAGCCAAAGACAATATTTATGTTACATAGTCGAAATCACGAGACAGAAGAAATCAGAAGGTAATTGTTGAAATTAAGTCATATCACTGCTCTGCCTCCTGGTGGGCATTCCATCATTGAATAGAGAGGGAGCATCCAGAAGAAGATTCCGTTCTGCAGTGTCGCTTGGCACCAGATGGAAGGAAAGGTACCCTGTTGCTGGCTGATGTAGGGAGGAAAGAGGCTGGGTTGAGCCTCGAACATTCCTATTCATGCTACTCTGTGACTCTTACAGACTAATGAACTTCTTGTACCAGTAGCTTGAAGACATTAAACTTAAAAAAAAAAAAATGAATTCATGTCCACAAACTGGAAATCGAACCATATCACCTAACAAAGAATTCTGTGGCATTTCAGAATTTCATAACAAAAATTGTGTTTTGAAGATCCAATTTTTCTAATGTAATATTCACCTCTGACTGTACATGTGAGTTCTTTCTGAGCAGTAAGACACGAATATGCTCAGTTGCACAAAAAAGAAACGCTATTTTATTGCTTGAAACTAGACTGCAAAGGAATATGAGAAATGCTCTTAACATTCCATTATACCTTAGGCAGACAGGTACTTAGAATAAAATTTGGTTTTCATCATTATAGGTTTCACTCATTATACCCATGATTAAAAATCATTTTTGTTTGTTTATAGAATGGGGGAAAGCTATGTGCAAAATGTGACAGTTTTAAAACTCATGGAGCAAGCATTTCGGCTAGTTTAAGACGTAATGGGATGACAGCATCCCATAGGCAATGTTCCCATTGAAATTAAGTATCATGCTCAATTTATCCTTTCTGCAGATAATATAACTTGGAGACCATGCGTGATGGCTCAGATAGTTTAAGCCATGCAACCATTTCCCATATGGAGGGCTGGTTGAGATTCAAGGTGCTACAATTGGCCTGGTATAAGTAGAGATATTTTGTGCATTTCTGGATTTTCTCAGTAGATTTGTGAATAATATTTCCCTTTCTTTTTTAAATAAACAGACAAGCAAATATATATATACATATATATGTGTACATAAATTCTAAGTAAAAAAGAAATAGTGTCTCCAGAAAACACAGTCCAATGGCCTACGCTCTAGTAAGCTAAATGAAATAGAATTCTGCTTTCTACAGTTCTGACATTGCAAGACAGCACGTGAGAGTTGTAGAAGAAATGGAAAAGCTGGTGATGAGGCTTGCAGGAAGCAACACTTCAGTGCAGGAGTTCATCCTGGAGGGGTTCCCTGCGGTCCAGCACCTGGGGGACATCTTGTTCCTGGTGCACCTGCTGGCATACCTGGCCTCGCTCATGGGAAACACGCTCATCATCAGCGTCACCTGGGCTGACCATCGCCTTCAGACACCTATGTACTTCTTCCTCAGCAGTTTTGCCTTTGTGGAATGTGGCTTCATAACCTCTGTTATTCCCAAACTGCTGACCATCTTCCTGTCAGGGAGGCAAACAATTTCCTTTGCTGCCTGCTTCACACAAGCCTTTTTCTTTCTTATCCTGGGAGCAACTATCTTCTTCCTCATGGCTGTGCTGTCCCTGGATCGGTACCTGGCCATTTGCAAACCTCTGCATTACTCCAGCATCATGAGCCCCAGGGTGTGTTTCCTCCTGGTCACTGCCTGCTTTGCTTTGGGATTCCTCTTCATGCTGGTTCCAGTGGTGACGCTGTCCCAGTTGTCCTTCTGTGGTCCCAATGTCATCCCCCACTTCTTCTGTGACTTTGGGCCCTTGGCTAAGCTCTCCTGTTCAGAAACAAAACCTGTTGAGACGTTGTTCTCCATCCTTGTTTTTTCGGTTATTTTTACATCCTTCCTTTTAACCATCATTGCATACAGCAACATTGTAGTCACAATAGTGAGGCTCCCATCAGCCAAGGAGCGAAAGAAAGCTTTCTCCACCTGCTCATCTCATCTCATTGTCCTCTCTCTCATGTATGGCAGCTGCTTTTTTATATACATCAAACCAAAGCAGACGAGCAGGGTGGACTTCAACAGACAGGCTGCTCTGGTGAACACCGTGCTGACCCCTGTGCTGAACCCTGTCATCTACACTCTGCGCAACAAGCAGGTGCACCAGGCTCTGAGAGATGCTCTGTGCAGGGTGAAGTAGACGCCCAGCTTCTCAGTAGAGGGTGCTCCTTCTCCTGCTTGAATTTAATGTTTTCACAGTGGGCAGAATCTTCTACATATATGTAAATTCATGTTTCCCTTTGTTCATATTTAATGTTTTCAATAGAATAATTGATGTTAATCCATTCTGAAAGCTTTAATGATCTTCCCTATATAGAAGCAAAATACTTTCCTGTGTTTTCGTTTCTTTTCAATCAATAATATTAAACATTTTTAATGGTGAGCCACAAATGTGTATGTGATACATTCGTAAACTCAGTGATGAAAAGGTTTAAATTCATCTGTTCTCTTGTGGTAGTTATTAAAGACATAGGCTGCAAAGTTTGTGAATATTAAGAAATTCAGATTGATTCACAGGTGGATGAGGAAGGTTACGATATTGAAATTACAAAGTAGTGACACATGTTTTACATTACTGTTATTCTATCATCTAACTATCTAACATTACTCAAAGCAGTTTTTATGATGTTTAATATTCATATAAAATTGAATATGCTGAATCTGATGATGTGTGTTTTTATATCCGTACATGCAAGTAGTCTTTACAATTGTGCTTCTCCTAAATTGAATCACATAAATGCATGTGTTTGAAGCATAAGTTCTTGGTACCATTGGTTTGCTGGATTAATCTTAGTACTCGGAGGCCAGAAGTCTAAGATCTTCAAGACACAACACAATATTGGATTTGGAAATAGGAGCCAGACGGTTCAGATATTTTTCCACAACATAAAATTGAAAAAGTGGGGTAAGTATAATCAGAGGTGGGAAGAAGTCTGATTGTGGCTGTATTCGTGTTCCAAATGCATCTTCGAACAAGTGTCTTCATAAGGTAAAAAACTGATGTCTTCAACAAATGTTGTCGGGACGATTGGATAGCATCGTGCAGAGGTAGGGAGCGAGACCCACACCTGTCACATCATACAAAAATCAGCTCTAAATGGATCAAGGACCTAGATCTGCACCTTGAAATCTTAAACCTATTAGAGGAAGACATAGGAAGCACTCTCCAACATATAGGCATTGACAAAGACTTCTTAGAAATACCACCACAAGCACAGGTAGTCAAAGCCAAAATAAACAAATGGGACTACATCAAACTAAAAAGCTTCTGTATAGCAAATGAGACCCAAAAAAGTGAAGAAGCAACTAACAGAATGGGAGAAAATCTTTTGCACACTACATGACTGATAGGGAACTAATACCCAGGATTTGCAATGTTTCTGTACAACGGGGATACCTGTAAGGGTAAGAGTAGATCCCCTGCTCCTTGTGACTGTGGGAGACCTGTGCTGTGTGACTGTGTGAATTCTGTGATTGTGGCATAGGTATGATTGTGGGAGGGCACTTGGACATTCATTCTGTCTTCAGAGGCGTTCTTTTGTTTCGAATAGTGTGTGGGGGAGTGGAAAGGAAAAGCAAGCTGGTGTAGGCATTTTTCTTCCAGATGAAATAGAGTTCACCTGAAACGCATTGGAAGGAATGAAGAAGGACACCACATGATGAACAAAGGATCCATTTAGCAAGAAGAAATCACCATGATAAATGTATGTGGACCAAATGCCAGGGCACCTAGCTATGTCAAAGGAATATTAATGGATTTAAATGGAGAAATACACTCCAATACTATAAGAGTGGGGGACACTAATACCCCGGTAACCTCAATGAACAGACTGATGAGGTAGAACCCCATACAGGAAATAATGAAACTCACTCAGACAATAGAATTGATGGATTTAACTAATATCCATGAAACCTTTCATCGTACAGTTGCAAAGCACACTCACACTTTCCTTTCATCAGCACATGGAACCTTCTCCAGGACTGATCATATTATAAGCCACAAAACAAGCTTCAGCAAAGTGGTAAAAATTGACATCATACCACGTATCTTCTAAGACCATCATGGAATGAAGCTGAAGACCAGCAAGCCAAAATACCCTGGAGATTGTGCAAATACTTGGAGACTGAATAGCATGATGTGACATGAACAAAGGGGTATATAGAAGAAATCAAAGGGGGGAAACCAAAGAGTTCTTTGAAACCAAGGAGGACTTCAGAACAACTTACCAAAACTTAACACAAGGCAGCATTAAGAGGAATGCTAATTTCTAGAAATCAGAAAGACCCCATGTAAATGTGCTAGACATATGTGTGAAGGAACTAGAAAAATAACAGCAAAACAATCCCAAGGCTGACAATAAAAATAAGGAGAAAATAAGCCAAAGAGACACCACAAGAACAATACTTAAGATTAATGAATCATAGAGCTGGTTCTTTGAGAAAATCCACAAATTAGATTCCCACTACCCCAACTAGTCAAGAAACAAAGCAGGGAGAAGATAAACATCAAAAGAATCAGAGGCTAAAAAATGAAATCTAACAATGGGCATTTCAGGCATTCATAACATAATCAGGAACTATTACAAGATGGATAGATTTCTGTTCACACACATGACCAAAATCAAATCATGAGGCAATCAATAATCTAAGCAGGTCTATAACAATGACTGAGATTGAATCAGTAATTAAAAGCTTGGCAACCAAGGAAAGCCATGGACTGCATGGCTTCACTGCTCAATTCTACCAAATGTCTGAAGTGGAACACACCTCAGTCCTCCACAAGCTATTCTCAAATGTTTGTTGCATCTCTCTCATCTTCATATTGCAATCTATTGGTTGTGTTGAGTTTCAATTGTGATACTTTATTTCTTTGTGTGACAAGTTAATTTTAGGTGAAATGGGGGACATTGGGGTGTTATGATGTCTGCCTTCTACTCAAATGTTTGGTTTTATCTGAGTTGTACATTGCGATGACAATGTTAGGGTGAGTGACACCTCATTGCTGCCAGAATGGGTCATGACCACTACCTTCATGTAGTAACATTACAGTATCTGGGAAAGTATAAGCCCTTGGGACCACAGATCCTCTCTGCTTTTAGTGATGTTCATGGGAAGATTTATAGTATTCTACCTGCACATACAATGGAAGAACAACTGTGACGCTTGTATAACTTTCTGTTATGCCAGTGCCCAATTAGCAGCTACCAAGGATCCTGGAGGGACACTGGTGTGAAGATGGCTTTGTTCCATCTCAGTGATGTCAGCGGCCCACTGGCCCTGCTGGCTACAGGGAAATGGCAAGAGGCAGTCCAATGATAAATATAGGATGGGCAAGCTCTGTATACATTTTGCTTCTGCTCTCAATCATATGGAGATCCTCCCAGATCATACAGGCAGAGTAGCGGGAAACGGAGTATTCTAAAATCTACATTCAAAACGAAAGCAGAGTCTGCTCCTCTTCAAACAGATCTCACACCGTAAAAATAATTTGGACTGTTTGTTTTGGCTAAATAAGAGAGCTCAGGCCAAGGTAAGCGAGGAGGCTGCTTCTTGTCTCGTTGTTACCATGCAGCCTGTTTCCTGGAAGTAGGTCATTTGAGAGAACTGGAGCCGACTGGGAGTCCATGAGAGATCTTAGGGAATGCCAATGGACTCAGATCCAATTTACAGAAAAAGATGTGTTCCTTTTCTGCCACTGTGTTACCATTTTCATTACTCCTAGCTTGGAAATCCCTGGACTCCTCCAAGATTTGTGATTAGCAAATATTATGCACAAGTTTCTTCCAGAATAGTGAAGAACCACAGTGGCTGGTAACCGAGTGTTGGTGAGTACATGGCCTTAGGGTACGTGGGTCATCTCGTCATTCATTTGTTCTAGACGAATAGACTCTGTTCATCCTCAAACAGATGTTGCACAGTAGAAGGATTGGGGTTGTTTGTTTTGGCTAAGTAAGAGCGCTCAGAGTTTTAAGAGGAGCACTTTTTGTTCAGTATGGCAAAGTCTCACTGGAGATTTGCTTGTGGACTTAAAGAGCCAAAGACAATATTTATGTTACATAGTCGAAATCACGAGACAGAAGAAATCAGAAGGTAATTGTTGAAATTAAGTCATATCACTGCTCTGCCTCCTGGTGGGCATTCCATCATTGAATAGAGAGGGAGCATCCAGAAGAAGATTCCGTTCTGCAGTGTCGCTTGGCACCAGATGAAAGGAAAGGTACCCTGTTGCTGGCTGATGTAGGGAAGAAAAAGGCTGGGCTGAGCCTCGAACATTCCTATTCATGCTACTCTGTGACTCTTACAGACTAATGAACTTCTTGTAACAGTAGCTTGAAGACATTAAACTTAAAAAAAAAAATGAATTCATGTCCACAAACTGGAAATCGAACCATATTACCTAAGAAAGAATTCTGTGGCATTTCAGAATTTCATAACAAAAATTGTGTTTTGGAGATCCAATTCTCTATCGTAATATTCACCTCTGACTGTACATGTGAGTTCTTTCTGAGCAGTGAGACACAAATATGCTCAGTTGCACAAGAAAGAAATGCTATTTTATTGCTTGAAACTAGACTGCAAAGGAATATGAGAAATGCTCTTAACATTCCATTATACCTTAGGCAGACAGGTACTTAGAATAAAATTTGGTTTTCATCATTATAGGTTTCACTCATTATACTCATGATTAAAAATCACTTTTGCTTCTATATAGAATGGGGGAAAGCTATGTGCAAAATGTGACAGTTTTAAAACTCATGGAGCAAGCATTTCGGCTAGTTTAAGACGTAATGGGATGACAGCATCCCATAGGCAATGTTTCCATTGAAATTAAGTATCATGCTCAATTTATTCTTTCTGCAGATAATATAACTTGGAGACCAGGCGTGGTGGCTCAAATAGTTTAAGCCATGCAACCATTTCCCATATGGAGGGCTGGTTGAGATTCAAGGTGCTACAATTGGCCTGGTATAAGTAGAGATATTTTGTGCATTTCTGGATTTTCTCAGTAGATTTGTGAATAATATTTCCCTTTCTTTTTTAAATAAACAGACAAGCAAATATATATATATGTACACATATATATGCATATATGTATATATATAAATATATCTGCATATGCATAAATTCTAAGCAAAAAAGAAATAGTGTCTCCAGAAAACACAGTCCAATGGCCTACGCTATAGTAAGCTAAATGAAATAGAATTCTGCTTTCTACAGTTCTGACATTGCAAGACAGCACGTGAGAGTTGTAGAAGAAATGGAAAAGCTGGTGATGAGGCGTGCAGGAAGCAACACTTCAGTGCAGGAGTTCATCCTGGAGGGGTTCCCTGCGGTCCAGCACCTGGGGAACATCTTGTTCCTGGTGCACCTGCTGGCATACCTGGCCTCGCTCATGGGAAACACGCTCATCATCAGCGTCACCTGGGCTGACCATCGCCTTCAGACACCTATGTACTTCTTCCTCAGCAGTTTTGCCTTTGTGGAATGTGGCTTCATAACCTCTGTTATTCCCAAACTGCTGACCATCTTCCTGTCAGGGAAGCAAACAATTTCCTTTGCTGCCTGCTTCACACAAGCCTTTTTCTTTCTTATCCTGGGAGCAACTATCTTCTTCCTCATGGCTGTGCTGTCCCTGGATCGGTACCTGGCCATTTGCAAACCTCTGCATTACTCCAGCATCATGAGCCCCAGGGTGTGTTTCCTCCTGGTCACTGCCTGCTTTGCTTTGGGATTCCTCTTCATGCTGGTTCCAGTGGTGACGCTGTCCCAGTTGTCCTTCTGTGGTCCCAATGTCATCCCCCACTTCTTCTGTGACTTTGGGCCTTTGGCTAAGCTCTCCTGTTCAGAAACAAAACCTGTTGAGACGTTGTTCTTCAGTCTGGCTTTTTTGGTTATTTTCACATCCTTTCTTTTAACCATCATTGCATACAGCAACATTGCAGTCACAATAGTGAGGCTCCCATCAGCCCAGCGAAAGAAAGCTTTCTCCACCTGCTCATCTCATCTCATTGTCCTCTCTCTCATGTATGGCAGCTGCTTTTTTATATACATCAAACCAAAGCAGACGAGCAGGGTGGACTTCAACAGACAGGCTGCTCTGGTGAACACCGTGCTGACCCCTGTGCTGAACCCTGTCATTTACACTCTGCGCAACAAGCAGGTGCACCAGGCTCTGAGAGATGCTCTGTGCAGGGTGAAGTAGACGCCCAGCTTCTCAGTAGAGGGTGCTCCTTCTCCTGATTGAATCCAGTCCTGCTCAATGTACAGTATCTTTTACCTACATGTGAATTTATAAATGAAGTAGTTTGTTCATTTTCTGATGATTTATGTTAGAATGGGAGCTAACTGAAGTCGTAATTTATTGTCAATGCTTTAGTAATCTGTGTTGTATTTAGACAAATGTATTATCTGATATCTTTAGATAATAAATAAATCAATAAGATACAAAACTGTTTTTAAATATGTATTCATTTATTTGAAATAGTTATATAGAGAGAGCAAGAGAGAGAAAGAGAGGAACCTCTTTCTGCTGATGCATCAACGCCCACCCCCCAGGTGCTGTAATATCTGGGCTTGACCCGGCCAGCATCAGATTGGATCATCCATGTCTCCCACATGGATTACAGGGGCTCGTGCACTTGAATACTTTCTACTGATGCTTTTTTTCAGGCCAATATCACAAGGCGCTTGCAAGTGGAAGAGCAGGACTTGAACTGGTGACTGGCATTGCAAGTGTCAGCTTTTTCTGCTAAGTCACATCAGCTCCAGATTAAAAAAAAAAAAAAAAAATTCAACGGGACCCGGCGTAGTAGCTTAGCGGCTTAAGTCCTCAGCTTGCACATGCCAGGATCCCATATTTGTGCCATTTCTAATTGCAGCAGCCCTGCTTCCCATCCAGCTCCCTGCTTGTTGCTTGGGAAAACAGTGGAGGATGGCCCACATCCTTGGGATCCTACACTCACATGGGAGACCTAGAAGAGGTTCCAGGCTCCTGGCTTCTGATCATCCCAGCTCCAGCCAACGTGGCCACTTGGGGAATGAATCATGAGACTAAAGATCTTCCTTTCTGTCACTCTCCAAATATCTGACTTCCCAATAAAGATGAATGGATGTTTTTAAAAAAATCTTAAATGAAAATCCTCAGGTGTATTCATCAATTTGATACAAATGGCATCACAAAGCTTGGGGCAGTGGTTTCATGCATTCATTTGTGCTAACCATAAGGTAACAGAGAATAAAATTCCCAAATATTAAGAATATCAAATTGATTCACAAATAGATGAACATTGCCATGATAGCGAGTTTTGAAGAACACACACTCATATTCATATATGACTGTCATTGTTTCTATGAAGTGGTCAAAGCAACTATTTCCAACTACATATGGTATATACACATGTAAAATAATATCTGAGATTATAGTTTTCCATACAATGAAACCACATGCGCAAGTTGTTTCAGTGAAAGTTCTGGGTGGTTTCCTTTTCTTTTTTCATTCATCCAGTTGCTCTTAGTACTCAGATTCCAGAAGTCTAAGTCCCTCAGGTCAGGGTGCTCAGTGTTCTGGAACAAGAACTAGATACTTAAGGTCTTTCTCCTGCTACAAAAAAAGTTGAAGACATTGGGAGAACTCTAATCAGGGGTGGGAAGAAGTCTAATTAGGACTGGAGCTCTTTCCAGAAGCACTTACGAACAAGTCTCTAAAATTGGAAAATATTATTGGTTTCATTTATTCATTTGTGTTTTAAGAGATTAGGATGTGATTACCTTTAGCTGTGCATTCTATAACAATGCAAATGATACTTTGTGTAACTAATGACACACTAAAATAAAGGCTAATTTTGAGATGGAACATTGTAATGGTGGAAGATCTGTTGTAACTGCCAATTAGTTATTCTGAAACAGAGTTTATAATTATAGGCACGCATACAGAAGGAAGTCAACCAATTCAATGTTATACCCCAAATGAAAAGAAGACCAAATTCAAAATTAAAGACATGAATAAACGATTAAAATAAAGAAAAAAGTTAATGAAGGAAATGTGAAGTGTCACAGCCAAGATAAATGAGAAGAAAAAGAATACAAAAACTTAAATTGTTACAAATTTATAACTGACAATTATAAATTGTCAGAAACTTATAAGTATTGAGGCACTAAAATGATAAAATTTTAAATAGACTAAAAACACAAAGAATGTTATATGAAAAATAAAAAGAGAATGAGAAGAAGGGAGGATGAGAGGAAGGAGGAAGGTAAGGTGAAGGTATCATTGGGTTCTTAAGAGTATAAACTATTTCTGGGCCTGGTGCAGTAGCCTACTAGATAAAGTCCTTGCCTTGCATGTGCCAGGATCCCATGGTTCGTGTCCCAGCAGCCCCACTTCCCACCCAGCTCCCCGTTAGTGGCCTGGGAAAGCAGTCGGGATAGGCTCAAAGCCTTGGGACCCTGTACCCACATGGAAGACCTGGAAGAGGCTCCTGGCTCCTGGTTTTGGATCAGCGCAGCTTTGGCTGTTGTGTCTGCTTGGGGAGTGACTGAACAGATGGACGATCTTTCTCTCTGTCTCTCTCCTCTCTGTATGCCTGACTTTCCAATAAAAATGAAAATAATTCCTAACAAAAAAGAGTGTAAACTATTACAACCCTTTCAGAAGCCAGTAGGGAGAGTCCTCAGAGATCTGAAAATGCATCTACAGTATGACCCAGCCATCCCAGTTCTGGGAATTTGGTCAAATGAAAGAAAATATTTGTATCTTCATGTTTATTGAAGCTCACTTCACAACTGCTGTGATACAAGATCAATCCAGGCATCCATCAATTGATGACAAAGTAAAGAAAATGTGAGATATATCATTATATAAACACATACGTGTATGTACAGATAATGGAATATTACTCAGGCACAAGAAACAATGAAATCTTGTCTTCTGTAACAAATTGATTTCAACTGAAAATCATTTTTACTTTGTTTCAAGAAGGCAAATATTGTATATTTTCTGACATGCAGCGACTAATATGGAACACAAAATTTATAGGAATTAAGTGGTTACTTTGGGATATAATTGTTGCTTTTAGTCCAACGGAATGGTGGTCCTGCTAATTTTTAATTGTTCAATATGACAGTTAATGGCAAATTACACCTGGGGATATAGAAAGGTTGAAAACAGGGGAGGGAGGGAGGTATAGTGAGTTATGGCAGGGGTGTGAGGGAAGTGTGGTGGACATCTTAGAATCCTGCCTATAGCATGTTCTATTTATTTTTTACTTTTTTATTTATATAAAGTAAATAACTTTCATTTACTATATATATGCAAATATAATATTTCCAAAGAAAAATGGAAGAGAATAGAAACTTCCAAGATAAATCCAGATTTCCACAACCAACTTTGTCTTTATGGTCCTTGCATTAAGCTCAAATGATGTTGGGGAAATTATATTTCCACCCATAGTAGTTTGAAACGGGATCCCTGTGTTGTGTCCTGTGCAAGAACCAACATACAATGAATGGAGGGCTTACAAATGCGACCTAAAACTATGAACCTACTAGAATGAAACTTAAAGGAGATGCTCTAAAACGTTGGCATGTGCAATAAACTTTCGGAAAAGATCCCCAAATACAGGTAATAGTATGAATAGGATTATATAAAACTGAAAAGCTTCTAAACAGCAAAGGAAACAATCAATGCAGTGGGGAAAAAAGTGGAAGAAAATATTTCCAAACTATGCTTCTGATAAAGGAATAATGTCTGTAAGATACAGCGAGTGTAAAACCAAGTACAACGAAACAACCATGAGTGGGGGAAAGATCTGCATAACGCATCTTCTCGCTGGTCTCTCTGAATTCATCCTATCATATTCTTTAAAAATTCTCCCCTGTCATCTCCGTCTCCTCTCTCAGACTTCTACAATGCTAGCATTGATGCTCCAGACGATATTCCACACGTTCCCTACACTTTTTGAACTTTCAGTATTATTGTCTCTGTGTGGCAAACTTATACTTCATGAGTATTTTATTTACCTGCTCAGATTTGTTGGTCCTTTTTAGTGAGTATTTCGCTTTAGTTTATTTAAAATGTACCTCACTTGGGCCCGGCGTGGTGGCCTAGTGGCTAAAGTCCTAGCCTTGAATGCACTGGGATCCCATATGGGCACTGGTTCTAATCCCAGCTGCCCCACTTCCCATCCGGCTCCCTGCTTGTGGCCTGGGAAAGCAGTTGAGGACAGCCCAAGACCTTGGGTTCCTGCACCTGGAGGAAATTCCAGGCTCCTGGTTTCGGATCAGTGCAGCACCAGCTGTTGCGGTCACTTGGGGAGTGTATCATTGGATGGAAGATCTTCCTCTCTGTCTTTCCTCCTCTTTGTATATCTGACTTTGCAATAAAAATAAATCAATCATTTTTTAAAAATGTACCTCACATCAGTAATGTTTTTACTTTGCTCGTATATTGTGCTCATTGCTTCCGTTAGTGCTTTTACAGGGTTTATTTAAGCTCTTTGTCCGTAGATGCTGTTGGTTTCAAAGGCCTCTCTCTAGTAAGTCTGATGTCAGAATTTCCCCAAATTTAGCTCTGTATATTAACATTTTTCCTTCAGTGAACCCTATTTTCACATTTCATTCTGTTAGCTATGACGTTGACTGGACATCTGGGCTTTTTTTAACCTTTTATTTATTTAAACAGGAGAGAGTCCACGCATAACACAGGCACAACTACAGGAAGACAGCCACATTTCCCTCCTTCTCCTTTCCTTCCCTCAATCTCTCTCCTTCCTCCATTTCTTTTTTGCTTGACTGCTTTGATACAGTAGCTCTGTAATGCTCTCCCTCATCCCTAAATTATTATTTAACAAAGCAGAGGTGAGGGACTTATTTTTGGCCTTTCAAGGGTCCCCCAGGAAGAAGAGATTTAGAGCACAATTAAAAGTATACTCCCTAAGGGACTGATGAAGTTATCAGGCTAATCCTCCTCTTCCTGTGGTACTGGTACTCCACATGGGTGCCCGTTCATGTCCTAGCTGTTCTACTCTCTGCGAACGGCCTGCAAAACCATAGAGGGATGCTCCAAGTGCTTGGGACCTTGCACCCATGAAGGAGACCTAGAAGAAGCTCCTGGTTCCTGATTTTGGATTAGCTCAGCTCAGCTCCAGCCATTGCAGTCATTTGGGGAGTGAATTGGTACATGGAAGACTTCTGTCCCTTCTCTCTATAACTCTAACTTTCAAATAAAAATAAAATAAATCTTCAAAACAAACATGCAATCCTCTAATCCCTTTTGCTTAGGGGAAGTTACTTAGACTTGGATTGAAGAAAGTGTTGGCATGGTTCAATTGTGAGTAAAATTGTTACAAAACTTTCCTGCTATTTTAAGATATTTTTTCTTTATTGAAAATACTCTTTATATATATAGTTTCCGTTTTAAGGATTTATTTTTATTGAAAAGGTAGATTGACAGAAAGGAGTGACAGACAGAAGAATTTTAAATCTGCTGGTCCATTCCCCAAGTAGCTGTGATGGTTTGAGCTGAATCAATTCAAAGCCAGGAGCTTCCTCCAGGTATCCCACATGGGTGCAGGACTCCACGGCTTTTGCCATTCTCTGTTGCTTTCCAAGTCCATAAACATGGAGTGGATGGAAAGTGGAGCAGCAAAGACACAAAGCATCACCATAAGCGATCCTGGCACTAGCAAGGTGAGGATTTTAGCCACTGTGATGTTGCACTGGGCCTGAAAGTGCTCTTGATTGTTGTAAATCTTTACCTCTTAAAGCTCCAGAAAACTCAGTTCTGAAGTGATTGGCTGTTATTTTTAAGTTTTTGCTTTTGTGGATATGAGGGTCAGAAACTTTCTGTTTTGCCATGCTTTCTATTGTTCTTTTATAAGAAACACTAGACTTACACTGAAAATTGCGGAGGAATCAAGCTGGCAGAATAGGGTAAGGACACATTTAAACAGATGGAAAAACATTTAATCAGGACAAAGCCGAGAGGACACATTCCAGGAAATAGGAGAGGACAGAACAACAGCAGAGGGGTACCTGGAGACTGACAGACACAGGAAAGCAGCGGACACAACGGTGTGGTGTTGCAGTGACTGATACTCCAGCACGGCGATCTGAACTCCACCAGCAACCAGGTGGGAAGGGACTTTCACTGGGAGCTTGGGAGGTGAATCCAGACGGGGAACTGTCTGTCCTGCTGGTCCGTTTGATTTGGCCAGGAGCAGAGACAGAGCAGCAGATCCCAGACGGGCAGTGCGAGAACAGAGTGGATTTCACAGCCAGGTGAGCCCCCTAGAGCCGAATTGGGCACCATTTTGCATTAGGAGGAAAGGGCAAGGGAAAGGACTGAGCATACACTGAGCTGGGAGTGAACTCATTTCTGACTCTACATGGCATTCTATGGGTTCCACCCAGGGCAGGTCTGGGTAGCCCTCGGATCAACGACCAGCAGATCAAATGTAGTGCTGGTACATCAGGTGCCATTTTGCGCACTGTGGCAAATGCTTTAGGACTGCCGGGACAACAGTGAACTGCGCATGTGCTGAGCTCGTGAGAATTCACTGAGGTCCCTCAGGAAAATAATACTGACTGTGGCATCGTACAGGTCAAAATAGGTCCGTGTGGCACCCAGACCTAACGTCCAACAGGTTCCGACAAGATCAGCACCACCAACAACCTAGCTACATAGGACATGTGGTGTCTCTGTATTCCTGGGACCCGCTCCAACTGGAAGTGGGAGGAAGGTTGCAGAGACAACGGTGCAGCCTCAGCACGGTATCACAGGGGGTGGAGAGTGGTGTCCCTACTGATTGACTAAAAGATCTGCCCAGATGCTTTTCTTAGACACAACTGGATAAATCTCTACTTCCCCAGAACCATCAACTTGTGACTTTATTGAGAAAACATCTGCCGAATCACATCTAAAGTATAGGCAGAGCTATTTTCTGCAATTCAGTATTTTTATGGCAACTTACAGAGAAATTTCCAAAAGATGTACACAAGTATAATCACAGCAGCTTCATTTATAATCAGATTGAACTTGAAAGGACATAAACGTCCTTCAGTGGAAGAAGGGAAGATGGTGAAATACTTCGGCTGTGCCGCTCAGAGCAACGGAGACCAATCAATGCAGATGAAATAGCATAGATGACTCTTGGAAACACATTGAGGAAAAAAAGAGCCAGCCAAGCCACTCAGGCTGTGTTCAATTCCAGAACAGAAGGGAGTTTGAGTTTAACTCGGCAGTTAAGACTCCACTTGGAGCATTTGGCTTCCATGTGGGCATGAAGCCATTATACAGAAATCAATGTTACTGATTCTGCCTACTAGATAAATTAAAAATCAATTGTTTGAAACACCATGATTAACTTGGGTTTTTTTCACATTTTATTATCATTATCATTTTATTATACAGTTCCATATTCCCTTATCCTCTCCCAATTCCCTCCCCCTCCACCTAGTTCCTCTATATTATTACTAACATATAGTTCTTCACACTCAGTCATATGTCCATCATTGTGGGCATGGACAATGGCAGAGAGTCCAGAATCCTATTGTCAAGATATAATAAACAGTTTCATTGTAAGTCCATCTTTGTCTGCAAGCAGAAATGTATACTACACTGTACTTTTAATTTGCTGTGTTATGTTCTTAATTTCTGATATATCAGCCTTGATTTGCTTTATTGCTTCCTTAAATTCTTTGAACTCTTGCATGTCTCAAAAGTGACAGGTGTACTAAAAAGCGAATATACACATTGAACGCATCTGGATTAGTTAAAGCAATACCAATTAAAAGAAGAACAAAATTAGAGAACTTGTCTTATCAGAAATAAGGATTTACTAGAAATAAATCTCGTGATGCCTAAGGTATAGCATTGGTGAAATATTAAATAAAAATATACACCCAGTCAATGTAACAGTGTTTCCAGGAACAAGTCTACAGGTAGCATTTCATCATTTACGAAAAAGTTCCCTTTCCATGTTTGGAAAAAAAAAAAAAACATCTTTTCAACAAAAAGTATTTCCTTAATCAGATGCCCAGATGGGAAAACCTATATATGATCCACTTATCACAATGCACAAGAAATAATCTCAGAAATACACAGATATAAATGTAAAACTAAGACATTCAAGCTTCAGGAAGGGAACAAAGGAGTAACTAAGACATTAAGTTAGGCAAAAAACATTAACTACGATATGAAAAGAATTTTTATAAAATGGAGGAAAAAACCCACAAAAATTTACATATTTAAAATGACTTTTTTTTGCTCAATAAGACATCTTTAAAGCCCAGCTCAGTAGTTCAGTGGCTAAATTCTCACCTTGCTTGCCCCAGGATCCCATATGGGTACTGACTGATGTCCTGGCTGATCTGCTTCCTATCCAGCTCCCTGCTTGTGGCCTGGGAAAGCAGTTGAGCACAGCCCAAAGCTTTGGGATCCTGAACCCACATGGGAGAACTGGAAGAAGCCACTGGCTCCTGGCTTCGGATCGGCTCAGCTCCAGCCATTGCACCACTTGGGGAGTGAGTCAGCAGATGAAAGATCTTTCTATCTATTCTTTTCTCTGTATATCTAATTTTGCAACAATAAATAAATAAATATATATTTTAAAAAGTTTCATGTGTAGATGCCCCATATTAAAACAGTCAAAAAACAAGCCACAAGAGTGGTTGGGGGTGAGATCAGCCATCAAGGATTGCCAGGACAGTGGTCCCTTTAGGACCCAAAATTTCATAGCCTGAGAATCCCTCTCTCTGATCTCAGACAATCCGTGATGATCACTCATCCACTCTAGTGGATACATGATATACAATATCTGTGTCTGTGTATATACAACAAAATATTTGTATATAGAATTTATAAAGAGGATTGTGTTACTGAGCAATGGGTAAAACTGCCTCTTGCAATGCCAGCATCCCATAGGGGTGGTAGCTCAAGTCCACTTACGATACAACATCCTGATAACACACCTGGGAAAGCAGCAGAAAATGGCCCAGGTGTTTGAGTTCCGGCTGCCCATGTGACACACCCGGATGAAACTCCCGGGTCCTTGCTGCAGCCTGACCCAGCCCCGGCCATGATCGTCATCTGGTTTGAAGTAACCCAGTACATGCAAGGAATCTTTCTCACACACTTATTTTCTGATCTCCAAATATATAAATAACCTTTTAAAAATCAAATAACAAGGAATCACTATTGATAATAGAAAGAAAAGCTAACTAAAAAATAATAAATGTTTATTTATTTATTTATTTGAAAAGCAAAAGAGAGGAGAAGGGAAAAGAGATCTCCCTACACTGGCTCACTCCCCAAATACTCACAATGGCAAGAGGTGGGTTGGGATAAAACTACCGGGATCTAGGATCAGTCCACATATGTGGGTGGCACTACCTGAGTTACCGCCTGCTGCCTTGTAGAGTCGACAGAGTTAGGAGCCACAGCTGGGTCTCAAACACGAGTACTCTGATATGGAATGTAGGTGTCTTAAGCTGTGTTTTAGCAGCTGTGCCAAATGCCCACCAAGGACAAAAGACCTTACCAGAAGGTGCCAAAATACAAAACAAAATGACAGTAAAATACATATCTAACAAACATATCTAACAAAATGGCCAAAATGTTTAAAACAGAACAAAGCCAAGTGTTGATGAGGAGGTGGGGGCAACTAGCACTCCTTGATATTGGGTGTATAAACTAGTACAACCACTCAGGAAAACTATAAGAACAGTTATTAAAAGCAGACCCATGATTCTGCAATTACACACTCTTGCAAATGCACCACACAGCAATTGGTGCATGCTGACCAAAAGGCATATGAATGTCTTGGTAGCTTTATTTTTAAAAAAGAAAATTATGTATATATATAACATATATAATATATATATCTGTGTATATATATAATGCACACTGATGTAAGTCTTACATAAGAAGAATATACAGTACCATTCTACTTACTCAAGTTTATAAATTCGTAGAAATAATATACAATGATGGAGTTCAAACAGTGGTTATTATTTCAATGAAGCATGAAGAAACCTTCTGGGATGTTAGAAATGTTCTATATTTTGTTCATTTTGTCTGTATGTAAGACTTCTTTATAGTAAATAGCAGAATTTAAAGAATAACCGTTGTATAAACAGGCAATACAATTAAGACTTTCTCACCAACCGATTTGCATTAAAATATTTCTAAAGGTACAAAGGACACTTCAAATTGTGAATATATGGTTACATTTAAAGCAATATTATACATGTAAAGTACCATATCATTATTTGTGTAATTTGAAAGTAAGTGGAGGGCCCTGCGATGTGGTCTAGCAGCTAAAGTCCTCGCCTTGAACACGCCAAGATCCCATATGGGCACCGGTTCTAATCCCGGCAGCTCCACTTCCCATTCAGCTCCCTGCTTGTGGTCTGGGAAAGCAGTCGAGCATGGCCCAAAGCCTGGGACCCTGTACCCACGTGGGAGACCTGGAAGAAGTTCCTGGATCCTGGCTTCGGATTGGCACAGCACTGTCCATTGCGCTCACTTGGGGAGTGAATCATCGGACGGAAGATCTTCCTCTCTGTCTCTCCTCTCTGTGTATCTGACTTTGTAATAAAAATAAATAAATCTTTAAAAAAAAGTAAGTGGAAATAAATAGGTAACAATACAAAAATTAGGAGAAGTGATAAAAACAATAATTTTAGGTGATACATCAAGAAGGAATATTGTCATTTCTCAGTAATCCATAAAAAAATTCAATGAACACCCAAGGTTTGAAGTAAAAACTCAGAAAACCCCTAATCTTAAAAAGTGACTTGTAGGGGGAGGCACATAGACTAAGTTGTCTAAATCCTCTCACTTCAAGAGCTGGGATCTCATATGGGCACCTGTTCGTGTCCTGGCTACTCCACTTCCCATCCAGGTCCCTGCTTGTGGACTGGGAAAGCAGTCGAGCATGGCCCAAAGCCTGGGACCCTGTACCCACATGGGAGACCCAGAAGAAGGTCCTAGCTCCTGGCTTCGAATTAGCTTCAAGTTTCACCCAAAATATGTCTGAGTAGCCCCAAGAGCTAATGGCACATCATGTGACATTTTGTACAGTGTGGTAAAAACTTATGAGACTTCACAAACGACAGTTAGCTGCACATGCGCTTGTACTGGGAGCAAACCCACTTCCAGTTCAAGGCATTGTATTGGTCCTACAGGGAAAATAATACCAATTTTGACACCATGGATAAAAATAGGTGGCCCTCAGACCTAAAGGCTAACAGGTTGCAGCAAGATCAGCACCACTAGCGATCTATATAGGACACCTGGCATCTCTCTAAACCTGGGAACTGCATGAACCCAATGTGACAGAAACGTACAGACGGTGCAGCCTCAACATGGTATCACGGAAGTGGGTAGTGGAGAACCAGGAGCTGGGGCTACAGAGACCCTGGTGGAAGACTAACCTAAGAACCCAGATGTGGAACTCGCTGGGGGGAGTGACACAAGTGATTCAAGCAAAGAGCCGTGTACCAACCCCAATAAGTAAAATCGAGTGGTAGACCTGGACAATAAGATGCTGGACTCTATGCTGTGTAGATGCTTGCAATGAAAGAATCTCAACTGAATTTGAACTGTGGTAATGCAACAAGGTGGAGGAATCCACCATGGGGTAGAGGTGGGGGGAATCCCAGTGCCTATAAAACTGTGTCACATAATGTAATGTAATCAATAAAAAAAAACTGTTAAAAAAAAAAGACGGTTGTTGATTTTCATTTCTTCAATGCCACATTAGTCATTCAGTAGCCTGTTATGTAACTTCATGGCACTGTAAATTTCTATTTTTTCCTGTTGTTGGTGTTGTTTTGTGGCTTTCCATTTAAAGTTATGTAGAGTATCTGTGTAATAGACTATCATATCCAGATGTGAGGATGCAATGCAGTATGCATCTCTACTTCCAGAACAAAGACGGACTCCCAACGAAACTGTTAACTGTATTTTGACAATAGGATGCTGGACTCTCTGTCATTGTCTATGCCCGCAGTGATGGAGTCATGACTGTTTTTGAGCAACTCTACTATTGCAATAATATAGTGTAAATTAGTGGGAGGAGGAGGGAGTTTAAGGGGGCGCTAAAAGGGAAATCCCAGAGCCAATGGAACTGAATCATAAAATAATAATAGCAATAACAAAGAGAAAAAAAACTCAGTATGTATAACTTAAAAGTTCATAAAACTTGCATATTATCAAAAGACTATATGGATTTCAAAGTTTTGCATAACAATGAAATATGAAATGAACTTCTAGATCATTTCACCACAAACGTCTTGAAGTACTCTCATTTCACCCTTAGTATTTATTTAACCACAAATTTTTGCCACCCACCCTCTCTCCTCCTGCCCAGCAGTTTCTCATCCTATAGATGGGGCCCAAGATTTTACATTTTTAAACAGTTTCCAGGTGATGTATTGCTACTGATCCAGGAACCACACTTAAAGAATTAATGTCATATTTCATTCCTTTGACACTCTTTTCAAGCCTCTCTCACTAAGTATCATGCTTAAATATGGTATTAATGAGAGAAACAAAGCTGAGGAAATAATGACTGGTATTTACAACATGGCAAGGATTCAGCAACGCATTAACAGGAGGTTTAAATTGGGGTGCTTATTAAAACTGTGATGCTTATAGGAGGAGGACAAAGTGGGCACAGGAGACAGAGGCAAGAGGAAGTTAATTGTTTTGCATACTGTGTGCAAATTGGTTTTGAGAGCCGTAACAGAAATGGTTTCACAGCTAGTTAGTGGTAATTGTGATACAACATTTTCAGGATTGTACAATAATTCTCTAGGGTTGCCTGAACCGTTTGTCCTCCTGAACCCTGTGAATAAGGAGCTGCCACATAGAATTTCTCTGCCCACTTGGGCTTAATATACAAACTGAAAGTTCATTTCCTAGTTTATTTGTATCTCCAGCGGGGATAGAAGACCAAATAATGAATTCTTTAGGGAGTAGTTTCTTCATTGTTTAGTTTAACTTGAAATATTTTTTGTGAAACTTACCTGTGTGGGGAAATCATAAAATCTTGCTGATGTGCTAGATAATTAATGCAGGAAAGAAATTATCACACATTCCTTAAAATATCTCAGTGAATCTCTGGTGAAACTCGGGGTAAGTCTAGGCAAGGACACTGGAGGTGCCAAAAGTAGAAAGAGAGGGCTGGGGAGACAGAGCAAGAGAGAGAGAGAAGAGAGGAAGGAGGTGGAGGAAGAAAAGTTTATCAGTATATTACTACAATCGTATCTATGAACTATATTAAATCTGTTCTTTAAATTAATACCACAATTAAAATTTTATTTATTTTATTTTTTAAAGATTTATTTATTTATTTATTGGAAAGGCAGATATACAGAGAGAAGGAGAGACAGAGAGGAAGATCTTCCATCCGATGATTCACTCCCCAAGTGAGTGCAACGGCCAGTGCTGCGCCGATCCGAAGCCAGGATCCAGGAACTTCTTCCAGGTCTCTCACGCGGGTGCAGGGTCCCAAAGCTTTGGGCCGTCCTCAACTGCTTTCCCAGGCCACAAGCAGGGAGCTGAATGGGAAGTGGAGCTGCCGGGATTAGAACCGGTGCCCATATGGGATCCCAGGGCTTTCAAGGCGAGGACTTTAGCCGCTAGATTAACATTTGGTTAATCAGAATCACTGCTGACTTCTCAGAAGAGACTGTTCAAGCAAGAAACGAATGGAGCGATATTTTCCAGATCCCAAAACAGGAAAACTGTCAGTCAAGAATAACATACCCAGCATTTGTGTTTGAAAATGAAATAAAGTATTTCCGCAATAAAAAACAAGCTAGAAGATTGCCAATACTACACCAGCCCTAGAAACGCTACTCAAAAAACATGCTGAAGACAGAAAAAACACAAGTTAGCCACACTCAACAATGGCAAAGGGCAAGTTGCTTCCATTAAAGTCCACAAAAGAAGCCAAAATTAAACAGAGATCCCGAATCAAGAATGACAGAACTGGGACTGGCACAGCAGCCTAGCGGCCAAAGTCCTTGCCTCGCATGCACTAGCATTCCATACGAAAAAATGCTCAAGCTTCCCATCAATAAGGGAAATGCAAATATAAAGTACACTGAGGTTCCATTTAATCCCAGTGAGACTGGCCCCCACACAGAAAACTACCAGTAACACCTGCTGGCGAGGATGTGGGGGGAAGTGTACCCTCCTCCACTGCTGGTGGCACGATAGATTGATGCAGCCACTTCGATGTCAGCATGGAGAATACTCAGACAACTGAAAATTCACTGACCATACGAACCAGCAATTCCACTCTTGGGAATAAAAGAATTGGTACATACACATGAGAATTCAACCTGCATCTCTATATTCATTGCAGCACAACCAACAATTAAAAAGCAAGAACCTAGATGCCCATCAAGAGAAGACTGAATAATGGAACTGTGGTACATCTACTTAATGGAATACCACTCAGCTACTAAAAAGAAATATTACCCTTTGCAACCAAATGGTCCCAAATGAAGACCATTATGCTCAGTGAAACAAGCCAATCCCAAAAGGACAGATATCGTATGTTTGTTCTAATATAAGACAACCTCCACTAAGAATGCAAAACTAAAACTAAGCTAAACAAATGCACATTTGTAATCTCACAAACAAAAGATATAATGGAGCCCAAAGGACCAAGAACCAAAGAAAATCAACAGAAAACATCTTTGCTACTGAATAAAAGTAGACCCCCAAAAGAAACTTCTAAATACACCTAGGCAACAGAATATTAAACTTTCTATACTCACCTGGGCCAACAATGTCATGACTCAGGTGAAGAGCAGAAGGTTGGAGTCAAGAATGCACAGACTATTTTACTGCACAACACAGGGGACGATGGAGGGAGGACATTATTAAAATCCTTTTTAACACTGTTGTGGCTACACATCTCATGTTTTTATTTTCATTTCTTCAAAAGCCTTTTTTTGCCCTGCTGATTTCTTCAGTGACACACAGGTCATACAATGCCATCATTAATTCAATGAGCAGGGCCCGGCGCGGTGGCGCAGTGGTTAAGGTCCTCGCCTTGCACGCCCGGGATCCCATATGGGCGCCGATTCTAATCCCGGCAGCCCCGCTTCCCTTGCAGCTCCCTGCCTGTGGCCCGGGAAAGCAGTCGAGGACTGCCCAAAGCTTTGGGACCCTGCACCTGCGTGGGAGACCCGGAAGAGGCTCCTGGCTTCGGACCGGCATAGCATTGGCCATTGCGCTCACTTGGGGAGTGAATCATTGGATGGAAGATCTTCCTCTCTGTCTCTCCTCTCTGTATATCCGCCTTTCCAATGAAAAAATAATAAAAATAAATCTTAAAAAAAAATTCAATGAGCAATTGGCCACTTGGTAGCATGTTATTAAGCTCGTGTTGTAAATTTTTTATTTATTTTCCTGTTGAATTTGTATTACGGTTTTTCATTTAAGGGGAAGTATGATCACTGTGTAATAGAAACTATCATAACCGGTTGTGAAGATGCAATGCAGTATGCATCTCTACTTCCAAGCCAAAGATGAACTCCTAGCAAAACTGTTAAATATGTCTTGACAATAAGATGCTGGACTCTGCCATTGTCCAGGCCTGTGATGTAAGGTTACACTTAAGTAGCAGGATGATGGTCATGTGACTTTATGAAGGGCTATATTACTGCAATAATACGGGGGAAACCCATGGGAGGGAGGAGATTGGAGGAGGGGGTCAGGGAGACCCCAGAGCCTATGGAACTGCATTGTAAAATTATAATAATAATATTAGCAATTAAAAAAAAAAGAAATAATAACAATGGGAGCAGAAGGAAGATCGAAACTATCATACAAAAGATTTTAAAAAGCTGAGATTTAAAAAAAAATATATATATATATAAACAAAATAGCCAAACTTAGCCGGCACATTGAAGAAACAAAGTGTATGTGTGGCACATTTTTATGCATCCACCAGTTTACGGACTCTTGGGTTGTTTATATTCCCAAGTGCTGTGAACGTCGCCACAATTAACATGGAAGTGTAAACGTTTCTCCAACACATGAATTCTCCTTCCCTTGGATGGATGCCTAGATATCGGATTACTGAATCATTTGGGACTTCGATTTCTATTTTTGGAAGACTTCCACATTCCTTTCCAAAATGGCCATGCTCATTTAAATTTCCACCGAAAGTATGCAAGAACTCCCCTTTTCTCACAACTTGGCCATCACTTGTTAGCTTTTGTCTTGTTGCTAAAGGTCAGGCTTCCTATTGTGAGGTGACGCCTCACTGTGGTTTCGATGTGAATTTCTTTGATGATTAGTGATGCTGAATATCAGTCTATTTGAAATATTATGTTAACATTGGTGTACTGAGTATTATTTTAAAGTTTTAAAAAATTTATGTGTGTAAGGTGAACACATTTCATGTATTTCACACGTACAGATTTGAGCATAAAGGGTTTCCCACGCCTCCCTTCTCTCTTAACCATGCTCCTGCACTGCCTTCTCTCTCTTTCCTTAGTTTTTCTTTCAATTTTTACAATAGCATAATTCTGTTTATTTTATAGTCACAAGCTTCACCATCCACTAGGTGAACAATCCCTGCGGGTCATTGACACGTCTTCAGTGGAGAAAATGTTTTAGAACTATTGCTTATTTAAAAACTGGTCCACTTGGTTTAATGCCATTGGTTCAACTGAATTCTTCATATAGTCTGGTTATTAATCACTTGTCAGACATGCAGCTTTCAAATATTTTCTCCTATCCCCACTATTTCTTTGATTACTTTTCTTTGCTGTGTAAAAGTTCTTTAGGTTTGTAAAAATTCCATTTCTCTAGTTTTGCCTTGATTTCCTGTGCTTTAGGGGTTCCATTAACCTATGGATCTGTATGGTATACCAATATCACACTGCTTTAATTATCAATACTTTGTATTTTAAAGTCAGATCGGTAATGCCCTCTGTTTCGCTGTTTTTGTTCAAGATTACATTGGTTATTCGGGCTCTTTTGAGGTTCCATACATGTTTGAGTAGGGATTGTTCTACTTCTGTTAAAAATGTCATTGGAATTTTGGAAGTACTTGCATGGAAACTGTAAATTTCCTATGCACATTTTAATGAGATTAACACTTCCATTTATTGATCATGGGATTTCTTTCCATTGCTTTGTGTTCTCTTAAATTGTTTTTTGTTTGTTTGCTTGCTCGTTGGGTTTATGGTTTTTTGTTGTTCCTTTTAATTATGTAATCAATTTATTATTTTATGATACAGTTTCATACAGTAGCATAATTTCCTCCCATACGTTTCTTCATTTTGTTTTTCATTTCTTCAGCAATACATTAGTGATTCAGTAGCTTGTTATGTAACTTCATGGCACTGTAAATTTCTATTTTTCTTCCTGTTGTTGGTGTTGTTTTGTGGCTTTCCATTTAAGGTTATGTATAGCAACTGTGTAATGGAGACTATCATATTCAGGTGTGAGGATACAATGCAGTATGCATCTCTACTTTTAAATCAAAGATGAACTCCCAATGAAACTATTAACTATATTTTGACAATAGGATGCTGGACTCTGCCATTGTCCAACCCACAATATTGGACATGGGAATGTTTATGAAGAACTATTCTATTGTAATAATATAGGGGAAATCAGTGGGGTGGGATGGTTAGGAGGCTTGGAAAGGTGGTTAGCAAAATCCCAGAGCCCACAGAACAGTATCATAAAATAATAATTTTTAAAAATGAAAAAAAAAGAAGTCATATATTCAGGGCTCCAGTTACCACTTGTGGGTACCTGGATCTCAGTTGGTGGTTTAATCCTTTGCACCACACTTTTTAAAAAATCAGAGCCATAAAATTAAAAAAAAAAAACAGAAAAAGTTGCAGCTTTAACAACCCAAAAGATTACTGAGACTCTCCATAGTAAAATACATATTTATATAAGTAAATCAAGGGCAAATGATAAGCTGAAAGTAAATATTTATACCGTGCATACAAACATACAAAGGTTAATCTCAACATACAAATATTTCCTAAGAGAAAGACAACTCAATATGAGAATCAACCAAACAACTGAGACAACTATCAGAGGAGGAAATATGTACATTAGTCATGCTGATTATAATAATACACAGTAAATAATAGACAATATTGAAATAACACTTAAAACACCTTATTGGCCAACACAAGAAGTACAGTAGTCAGTTTTAAGCAAAGAAACACGAGGAAAAAGAAAAAAACTCCCCATTGCTCTGTTGTGGGTGTGGGGGTCGCTGCCACCTTTGTGGAATAGAAGCCGGTACTGCTCTGTGACGTTTATGACATCCTGTTGGTCCAGCAGTCACATTTGGAAGGATTCTCCCACAACACTTCTGGCCCCAGAGCCAACCAAGACCGGCATGCCAGAGAGCCTCACTCTGGATAACTGCACTGTGCACTCCTGGAGGCCCTTGTGGGAATTAAAGGCAACATACAGGAAATGCATGCCACAAGTTAGTCACCAATATGAAAACACGCGGCGATGCGGAAACTCTGTGGATGCCCCAAGATCTTCACAGCTTTCCTATCCTTACCCTCACCGCCTGTTCGGTACCTCATGTTTCCTGCAGAGTAACTCTCAGATGAATTAAGAAGGGAAAACAGCAAGACAAACTGGGTCAAGGCAGAGGGCCCTTGTGCCTCCCCAGTCCATGACAGAGCCACCCGGAAGGATGACCACCAGGAACTCTAACTTGTCTACTAATTGCTCTCAGAATACTGAGCGTGATGGAGACACAGCCCGGGCCAAGTCCGCAGGGATCTGGAGGCTGATCATCATCTGTGTTGTCTCCCTGGGCTTTATTAGCTCAAGGAAGCTGGCTTCCTGTGGTGGGAGTGGTGGGGCTGGGGGAGCATGTCCATGGAGCTCCGAGTCCCTCGGCTGTTTCAGGGGCCTCAGTAGAGTAGACCCAGAGGGAACCTCTGCAAAATTTCTCCCAGTAGATCAGGGACAGATGGGTTCTGGGGAACTGTGATAGAAGGTGACAGGCTTGGGTAACACAGGCCAGGAGACACAGGGGCTGTAGGGGACCCTATGCTTAGGAAATCATACAGTTTGTATTAATGGTGCCCAATGTTACTAAATACATCTACACGTTGATTCATGGACATGTATCCCTCTTGCTATAGATCCCACCCTCTCCCCCACCACCTCACTGGCCTTAGGGTGCCATGGCTAACACTAAAAACAAAATGCAAAGCAACTGCTATAATGTTAGGGGCATTGAGGTAACCAGAATCCAACTGGAGTTAATTTTTCGACACCCGCTGTTTGCATGAAGGGATAGGAAGACACAGGGACTGTGTGTGGTCAGACGTCACTCAAGCGCTTGCCTGTCTTGTGCGTGTGTGTGTCATATCTGAAGTCTCTCTTTCATGTGAAGTGTCCTGAAATCACTGATGAGCTCATAAGAACTCCCCTTGGCTGTAAAATCCAGGCTCTTGAAGGCTGTGACAGAAACTGTCTGGTGGCTAAATAAAAGCATCACAATTTGATAGGACACAAAACTAGACTCCAAACAAACTAAAATATTCAGAAATTGATGTGTAGAAAATAAATCTTTATAAACAAGTGCTGGCGCTTGAATAATGAATTACTTACAAAAATAGCTGGTTACCTAATAAAATAGCAACACAAATTCTCATAGAATTAAAGAATTAACTGTGGGGGTGGTGCTTTGGCTCAACTGACTAATCCTCTATCTCGACCCAGTATCCCATATTGGTGTCAGTTCGTGTCCCAGCTGTTCCACTTCCCATCCAGCACCCTGGGAAAGCAGTAGATCATGGCCCAAAGCCTTAGGACCCTGTACCCGCACGGGAGACCTGAAAGCAGCTTACAGCTCCTAGCTTTGGATGAGCTCAGCTCTAACCATTTGGGCCACTTGCAGACTGAACCAGTGGCTGGAAGATCTTTCTCTGTGTCTTTTCTTCTTTCCATAAATCAGCTTTTGCAATAAAAGTAAATATTTTTTAAAAGCAAAGAATGAAATGTGAACAATGAAATGGTGGAAAAGCTTATGGAGATGTAGCTCATCTCTGAATGGCAACACTTAAAAACAAAAATGAAAGAGAAATAATAGGAGGAGAAGGAAGAGAACAGGAAGACAATGAGAAAAAGATAGCTAAGTGACCTATTTGATTTGACCATATACAACTGTAAACTGCAATTAAGAAGTACTTGGGTGCCCGGCATGGTAGCTTAGTGGCTAACGTCCTCACCTTGATCACACTGGGATCCCATATGGGCTCCAGTTCTAATCCCAGCAGCCCCACTTCCTTTCCAGCTCCCTGCTTGTGGCCTGGGAAAGCAGTCGAGGACAGGCCAGAACCTTGGGACTCTGCACCCCTGTGGAAGACCCTGAAGAAGTTCCTGGCTCCTGGCTTCAGATCGGTGTAGTACCGGCTGTTGCGGTCACTTGGGGAGTGAATCATCGGATGGAAGATCTTCCTGTCTGTCTCTCTTCCTCCCTGTAAATCCGACTTTCCAATAAAAATAAAATAAATCCTTTAAAATAAAGAAGCGCCTGGAGCAAGAAAGAAATCATTTCTTGATATGTGAGAAAGCCTACCCGAGTCAGTAGGTAAGATACAAGCATTTTAACTTCATCTTAGCGCTCGTTGTGAAGACACACGGCCGCAGTACAGGACAGCTGGGCGTGGGGCAGAGGAGGAAGTGGGCCAGTGTGCGGGACCTGCCACTGCAGAAGCAGAGAGGAACATTTGCTAACTGTGAGGCAGCTTGCTTCTCGTGGAAACGGGAAATGAAAGGCATGGGGCACACGTGCTTGGATTTTCCACCAACGTTCATCAATAAGGTGAGAAATCCCCCAATGTGCACATCCTCGAAAAAAGGCAAATGTGTTACAGCTGGAGCATCTCTCCCCGCATGGAAGGTCACATCAAGAAATGGGAAGAAGTCCCCCATTCCGATGACATTGATTCCAATTGCCTCCTCCTCACCCCCTCCCCCCATGACTAACTACGTGTATTACTTTTCTATTGCTGAGAAATCAATTGCAACAAACTTATCAGGTCAAAATAATTGTCACATGTATTATCTGTCTGGGCGTGATCAGGATCTTACCCTATTGGTCTACACTTAAACAGCGTCTGTCAGGGCTTGGTTTTCTGCTGGAGGCACAGCCACTGACAGACTCACTGAGGCTCACTCAGGTTGCTGGCAGAGGGCGCTTCCTCAATGCTGTGAGGCTGAGCACCCTGCCTCCTTGCTGACCGTTGCTGGAGGCAAGTAAACTCCAGGAGCTGCCTGCAGTTCCTTGCAATGTGACTCCCTGCCCAAAGGCTCCTGCCCATCCTGCCAACATGTGTTTTCAAAGCCAGTGTGGGAAAGAGTGGCATGCTGTCAAGATGGAATGTTAGATTGTGTGATGCAATCATTTTTGCCATATTCTATTGGTTAGGATCCAGAAGAGAGGTCTGGCCCACTCAGGTGTCAAACACACTGGAGGGGAAGGGCACGGAGACCATCTCAGAGGCTGTCCACCACATGATCACACAGCAGGACTGACAGTTGACTGCGGATAGATGCTCACTTTCCTCATTCTTTCCATCCACCGCATTTATACTCTGTTATTTATTATATTCTTTGGGGGTAGGTGTTTTGTGGCTGGGGATGTCTTCATCTAATCCTGGAGTGCCTGATTTGATCACGGTTATTTTATTTCTGACCCAACTCCCTGCTAATACAACTGGAAAGACAACAGATGATGATCCAAGGTCTTGAGTCCGTAATACCCACATGACACCTGGATGAGGCTTTAGGCTTCTGGATTTCGGGCTGGCCCAGTCTCAGCTGCAGCAAGAATCTGAGTGAAGTGGCAGGTGTAGGATCTCCCTCCCTCCCTCTCTTCCTCTCTCCCTTTCTCACCCTCTTCCCCTATCTCTCTTATAAACTCTCCCCCTTCTTTTCTTATCACTTTGTCTTTCAAATAAACAATTTTGTAACATGCAATTTCTGAGTATCATATTTCCACATTAATCGGGACTAAAGCTTTCAGATCCTAAAGTCAGACACCCAAACCAAAGCTTGTTTATGAAGCTATTGGACACATACACACACACACACACGCACTTACAAATACAAAAAATAAAGGAACCTCCCTACTCAGAAAAGTAAGAATGAGCATCAAGAGAAACTAAAACTATCAGGGCATTTTCTCCATCTCTCGCAAATGCATCTTTTTGTGTGTTACTTCACTGTCCTTTTATGTGTGTCTCAGTATTGAACACGGCTAACGATAGCGTATCTTACAACTTCTGCAACAGGAAGATATGGATCCATTTTACATTTTAATTTTAAACATGTTACATGATGGCTATTTGCATCCACTTATACTGGAGTAACTTATGGTAATAAGACCTGAAGACCCAAGACTTTAAATGAGAAGAGAAAGTCAGACATAAGGAAAATTTTTCCTTTTAAGATATCTGAATTCTGAAGCTTTACAGGAAAGTGGTAGAGCATCTGAAAAATGAACAAATCTTTTTTTTCATGTACAACTAGTAGCGGAGATAAGAGAGTGCAGGAACCCTCAGGACGGGTCAGGTGCACATCCTAGGCTCCTAGTTGGAATCACTGCCAACTGTAGCCTGTGTGTAAACATGAGAATGTTTCCCTGAATTTGGGTCAGTTTCAGAAGTGCTGAATAAGATCTGGTTCCAAATGCCACCCTTAGTTGCCCTTCAGCTTCACTTAACTGAACCAAATGATTCTCCTATCAGAAGTGTCTTGCCCCAAACATGTCCTGAATATATTTTACTGTCTGTTTTGGGTCATCCTTGATTCCAGAGACTGCAGCTCACTGTCAAGCCTGTAAGAACCATCCCAGTCTTGGTGTGTGTGTGTGTGTGTGTGTGTGTGTGTGTGTGTGTGTGTGTGTGTGTGTGTGTGTGTTGGGGTGGAGGTAGGAATCCAGCACACTGGGCAGGATCCAGCCAGATCAGATGGACAAAGAGCTCTGCTTGTTGGTATCTGAATGACAGCTTGGACAGACGTTCCATGAGCCCCCTTGAAAGTCCCGATGGATCCTCTCCCTTCGCTCTCAGCCTTTCTTCTGTGGTCTCCCAGAGGCCTCCCTTCTACCCTGAGACTTCCTTACAAGTCAGTAACCAAGATAAACACTCTTTCTTGGGTTCTGATTTTGTCAACATCCCAAGCTAAGGTAAGTATAGTCTCCATTTTTAATTCTACAACAGTATTTCCTTTCCATTGCCCTAGAGTATTTGGCAACAACCTAAATGACTTAACATTTATTCTTGCCCAGAGCTTTCAGCTAAGAGCCAGCTCGACAATAGCTTGATTTGGGTCTTGTAAGATGCCATGCCAAAAATCCAGTTTATCCTATTCAGACTTTTGACCACAAAACTGTGATTTTTAAAATTACTATATCTCATTTTTTCCTTGATCTTGAGTCATGGAGATCAAGAGACAGAACCTGTAACTTGGTTAAATTGTGTCTGTAAATTCATACTTTTCCTGAAATTTTTGGATATAGAGTCACTAAAAATAGAGTTCAACATATGTAGTAAATTGTGTTCTTAATCCATTATAATTGATGTTGAGGGGAGGAAAAGAGAGAAGAGAGGAGGGGAAGGGAGGAGGGAGAGGAGAAAGGGGGGCAGAAGGGGGGCGGGAGGGGAGAGGGGAGGAAAGAGCAGAGCAGGGTTGAGAGAGGCAAAATTTGGAATGATAAACTACAAACCATGGACCATGAAAAAATGGCATCAAAACCTAAGAGAAAGGAGTTTCATCTAGAGCATGGCTCTACTCATACCTTTATTTTAGACTCTCACAGCTGTGAGATAACAAATTTTTCTTTGACTGAAAGCCACTCAATTTATGTCACTTAGCTAAGCAGTCGTAGGGAACTAATTCAGGCACTGGTACCTAAGTGCCTCCTTGGTCTTCCTTTGTGGTCTGTGTCTGAGCATTCCATGGGACAAAGCTTGGGCAGTATTCCTCAATCCAGTCTTATTTGCAATCATTCTGAAGCTTTAGAGATCATGGGCTTGTGATTTCACTTGTGTGTGTTCATGGAGATTTCAGAGGGAGCTTAAAAGAAGTTGCGTTAGAGATTACAGAATTAGGATTCTACAGAGAATCAGAACCAGTGGAGGGAGATTGATAGATGATGACTAGAGGATATTGATGACCCAACACAATGGCTCAATGACTAAATCCTTAACTTGCGTGTGCCAGGATCCCATGTGGTCATCAGTTCCTACCACAGCTACTCCACTTCCCATCCAACTCCCAGCTTGTGGACTGAAAAAGCAGTAGAGGAGGGTCCAAGTCCTTGGGACCCTGCACCTGTGTGGGAGACCTGGGAGAAGCTCCTGGCTCCTGGCTCCTAGCTTCAGATTGGCTCAGCTCTAGCTATTGTGGCCACTTGCGGAGTGAATCAATGGACAGAAGAGCTGTCTCTCCTTCTCTCTGTGTATCTGCCTTTCCAATAAAAATATGCGATCGTATGAAAATGTTGACGTATCGGTTGGAAACCCTGCGGCCTGAAGCTATTTACACCATCTCAAATAAGAAAAGATAAATTTATCCAATGTGAACAGACCTCAACTTCTACAGGCAGCCCCTTTTCAGAACTGCTAATGAAATCGCTCTTAATAAGCAACATCATACTTTAAATATTAATTCTCAACATTTTGGAGGTTTAGAAGAATTGTTCTAGAAAGAACATTTTCTCTTTAATCTCGGAAAACAAATAAAATCAATTATTGTTAGGCAGTGTCATTTGTTATAATATATGCTCAGCATCAGAAAGATAAGGAGAAGAAATTGAAAAGAATCTTGTGAAACATAATACGCTGCTCTCGAGCTATTCTTCAACACGGCTGCCAGAATAATGATCAAATCTAACCCTACTCTGGTCCCTACTTTGCACCTTCTAACGGCACCAGTCTTAATGAACATCAGAGTGTATTTCTTAGCCCTCCTTGACCTGTCCCATCTCTGCCTCCTCTTACTCATTTGCTCCATTCCCCAGCATACATTCTAAACAACAAACAGAATATCCTATGCTCTTTTGCCTGCCTGAGCCTTCCTCATGCTGTTCCTACCTTAAAGTAAGGAGGACTCAATGAATCGTTAGTGATGCTGTTGTAAGAACAGATACGTAGGGTGAAGGCCATGTGAAGATCGAGGTGGAGTTTGGAGTGATGTCTTTGCAAACCCTGGGCCAGGAAAGATTGTGAACCCCAGCAGAACCCCCAGAAAGGCATGCAGTAGATTCTCCATTCTTCTTCTCCACTATCCTTCCACTTTGCTGGCAAATAGTTCCCTGGCTTTGTCAACTAGGGGCGTACCTGTCTGTCCTTTGTGCTCTGCTAGTACAAGTCCAGGTCGGTGCTGTAGATATCCTCACCTTTGGGAAGACATGGTTCCCTGGCTGACTTTGCTAGCACGCAGACAAGCTCTTTCAGCAGGGGCTATGGTCTGGTGAGCCCAGTGCTGGCACCCTGAGCACAGGGCCCACCAGGGCTTGTTCAGCAGGGGCTATGGCCCAGTCAGCCCAGTGCTGGCACCCTGAGCACAGGGCCCACCAGGGCTTGTTCAGCAGGGGCTATGGCCCAGTCAGCCCAGTGCTGGCACCCTGAGCATAGGGCCCACCAGGGCTTGTTCAGCAGGGGCTATGGCCCAGTCAGCCCAGCGCTGGCACCCTGAGCACAGGGCCCACCAGGGCTTGCTGATTGAAACACTCATAGCACGTTGCTGACTGTCGTTCCAGAGTGGCATCAGTGGGGAGCTGCTTGTCTAGACCCAGTGGAAAACTGTGGAAGTAAATAAAGCATGTTTAGTATAGGTCAGATAGAAAATGCTACATAATGTTTGAAACTTAAACAGAAAAAAAAAAATGCATGCCTTCTCCAGCTCTGGGATGCTCCTGTTTATGCACAGTCACTAGCTTTGTGACTCTGACATGGTTTTCCAGTAAAGGGAATCAGGACCCCAGGAGGACAATGAATTCCATTGCTTAGGACACATCGTAGTGGGTCTGTCACAGGCTCCGACTGAGGAGATTCAAAAAAAAATTACGTTTGAGGAGAACAAGGTAAAACAGTAGGTGTAGTCTCCAAAAATAGTATTAAAAGAATTTTATGCATATTCAGTATTATCAAAATATTAATACATGAGATTTTTTCCTCTGATTGATATATAACAAAAATTTTATTTAAGAATACACTAAAACATTCATGGAAAAAGTAGAATTAAGAGACGGATTTATTTTTCCACAAAATGTTGAAATTTATGCATTTTTTTTGGTAATATGCATTTTCCATGAACTTTTAAACACGCTCACATGTCTGTATAAGAATACACACATACGGGCCCGGCACTATGGCCTAGCGGCTAAAGTCCTCTACTTGAACACGCCGGGATCCATATGGGTGCTGGTCCTAATTCCAGCAGCCCCGCTTCCCATCCAGCTCCCTGCCTGTGGCCTGGGAAAGCAGTCGAGGACGGCCCAAAGCCTTGGGACGCTGCACCTGTGTGGGAGACCAGGAGGAAGTTCGTTGCTCCTGGCTTCAGATCGGCACAGAATCGGCCATTGCGCTCACTTGGGGAGTGAATCATCAGACGGAAGATCTTCCTCTCTGTCTCTCCTCCTTTCTGTATATCTGCCTTTCCAATAAAAACAAATAAGTGTTTTTTTAAAAAAAAGAACACACAAACACATGTTTTGATCTGAATGAACGGGCAAAAAGGGGTCAGAGCAAATATCCCAAGTCTGAGGAGCACAGTGAGAGTTTGCCTTGACAGTTCTGCCACAGAGATAAAGTTCAAAATCAATGAAATATTTGAGTTATTAAACTTGTTTTGAAGATTTATTTTTATTTTTTTATTGGAAAGGCAGATATACAGAGAGAAGGAAAGACAGAGAAAAAGATCTTCCATCCACTAGTGTACGCCCCAAGCAGCTGCAACAGCCAGAGCTGAGCCTGTCAGAAGCCAGGACACAGAAACTTCTTCCGGGTTTCTCATGTGGGTTCTGGCTCCCAAGGACTTAGGCCATCCTCTACTGCTTTTCTAGGCCACAAGCAGTGAGCTGGAAGGGAAGTGGAGCAGTTGGGATAGGAACTGGCACCTTTATGGTATCACAGCAAATGCAAGGAGAGATTTAGCCACTAGGCTATTGGGCCAGGCATTCGTTCAACTTTTTTTTAAAAAAAGATTTATTTATTTTTATTGGAAAGGCAGATATACAGAGAGGAGGAGAGAGAGAGAGAAAGATCTTTCATCCGATGATTCACTCCCCAAGCAGCCGCAACAGCCGGAACTGAGCCCATCTGAAGCCAGGAGCCAGGAGCTTCTTCAGGGTCTCCCACATGGATGCAGGGTCCCCCATATGGGCGCAGGGTCCCAAGACCTTGGGCTGTCCTCTACTGCTTTCTGAGACCACAATCACGGAGCTGGATAGGAAGTGGGGTTGCTGGGATCAGAACCAGCACCCATATGGGATTCCAGAGTGTGCAAGGCAAGGACTTTAGCTGCTAGGCTACCACGCTAAGCCCTAGTTCAACATTTTTAAATGAGAAAATTGTCTCAGAAGACATGATTCAGTCAATATGAAGACTTAGTATTTGGTAAAAACATACTACAAAAACGTACACATGAGAGAAACTGTTTCTTTGAAAGTATTTACATCAGAAAGGTATGCCTGCATTGCAACACCCTGGCTACCACTCAAACATTACTAAATGAGTAATTTGGAGATTGCCTGCAGAGCTAACGGACAAGCTGTTAAGGATGGGTTCCATTCTCCGTCTCTTTGCTCGCTTGTCTCTTCTTTCCCTCGCTGCCTTCCTTCCTCCATCCTTGCTCCGTTCCTCTACTCTTGTCATTGCTGGGAATGTTGTCTCTCTTCCCCTGTGCAAAACACAAATGTCACAGGCAGGAAGGAGCCTGTCATCGGAGCTGTTAGGCAGACGGTAGTGAGAGCTGGAGTGGAAGTGTTCCTACGTTCCCAACCCACAAACTCAAGATGCCTGGGGCTGCATGGTTCCCGCACATCCTTCTTGACGCCTCGGTCTACACTTCTTTCTTCAGCCATTGTTCTTTCTTTATTTTGCTTTCATTAACCAAAGTTGGTTGCAGTGACTTGAACCCACAGAATCACAAAACTGGAACAACCAATTCAGTTGCCAAATTGAGCTTCATTTGATAGCAAGACTTAGACCCAGATGGAGGAAATGATTTATCTAGAGGCACATGCTAAAGCTTGGGACTAAACTCTCAAGACAAGATCTTTGAGCTCACAGGGCCCCTTACGTTCCACAGCCCCTCCCAGACACACTTAGCTGCGGATAAGGTCCGCATACAGAGGTCCACATACAGAGTCTCTGGAAAATGACTCAGCCTTTTGGAGTGGGTGAGAAGAAAAGCACCAGGAAAGGACTCAAAAAAGAACTACCTGATGAAATGGCAACGCTAGGTAGGACTGTTCATCCGGCAGGCAAAGCGACAGGACTTTGGGACATTGCTCTGAGATTCCATCTCCTCTTCACCAAGGTTTTCCTGTAAGGCCCAGCTGGGGTGGGTCGGGGGCGGCCTAGGAGGATGCTGAGACGGGTGGCTGATACGGCCACGCCTGGAGAAGACAGCCCCTCTAAGCCGAGCAGTAACATATGGATTCATCAAAGTCAAAAGGTACCTAAAAGGTACCTATAGCACTTTATAGAACCATATAAGGCACGTTCCTGTGTCCCCCAAACCCACCTTTACAGCCCCAGAATAGAAACGACACCTCCTGCTTCCCAGGCACAACTTCCCTGGCCCGTGGTCTTTACTGGACCAGTGAACTTCACCTGGGAGTGCTCTCAATAAAGCTTGTTTTCAGCTGAGCTTTGTTCTGTGTGGATTTCGGGTTCTGAACATGAACTTGAACCATACAATGCCCACTCTCCTTTTTGCTACTGTAATTTACTTTACATACATATTTCTCTTTTTTTTAAAGATTTATTTTTTATTTTTATTGGAAAGGCGGATATACAGAGAGGAGAGGCAGAGAGAAAGATCTTCCGTCCGATGATTCACTCCCCAAGTGAGCGCAACGGTCGATGCTATGCCGATCCAAAGCCAGGAGCCTCTTCTGGGTCTCCCACACGAGTGCAGGGTCCCAAAGCTTTGGGCCGTCCTCGACTGCTTTCCCAGGCCACAAGCAGGGAGCTGGAAGGGAAGCGGGGCTGCTGGGATTAGAACCGGCGCCCATATGGGATCCCAGGCGTGCAAGAGGAGGACCTTAACCACTGCGCCACCGCGCTGGGCCCTACATACATATTTCTAGTATAAATATATCTACATGGTAAGAAGATTGGCTTATGATGATGAAAAGTGAATGGTTGGGGCTGGCACTGTGGCATAAGAAGTTCAACCTACACCTACAGTGCCAGCATCCCATACTGACACCAGTTTAAGTCCTGGCTGCTCTGTTTCCAATCCAGCTCCCTGCTAACGCACCTGGGAAGGCAGTAGAGTATGTTCCGAGTTCTTGGCCCTCACCACCTGTGTGGGAGAGTTGGAGAGAAGTTCCTGCCTTTGGACCGGCCCTGTTCTGGACATTGCAGCCATTTGGGTGAATAAACCAGGGGATAGAAGATCTCTCTCTCTCTCTCTAGAAGTTCCTGCCTTTGGACCGGCCCTGCTCTGGACATTGCAGCCATTTGGGTGAATAAACCAGGGGATAGAAGATCTCTCTCTCTCTCTCTCTCTCTCTCTTTAAATCTGCCTTTGAAATTTAAGAAAAAATAATAAATAAATAAAGTGTTATCCCAATTCTGAAGCTCCCACGTCAGTAACTACACCAGCGTTCCACCCTTGGCCTCCCAGCCGCATCTCAAAGGCTGCACCTTGATGTGCACACAGCTACTTGGGAAGCTTGGGAGGAGTACTGTTGAACACAGGGGCGGAGGAAAGCCTTCTAGGGAGGGACTCAAAGAAGAATGCCAGGAAGTAATCAGGGAACACAAATACAGACACATCTTACTGGAGCTGGCTGTACGGAGAGCTAAGGAGAGCAGAGCAAAGCATTCAGTGGTCGTTAAAAGCCTGTCTTGGGGCTGGTGGCGTGGGCAGTGAGCTAAGCTGCTCCCTGCAACACTGGCCTTCCGTATCAGAGAGGCGACTGCGGTGCCCACTGCTCTGCTTCCAATCAAGCCCCCTGAGCGCACACCTGGGAAAGCAGAAGTTGTCCCCAGTCCTTGGGCACCTGCTACCCACATGTGGAATCCACGTGGAGCTCCAGTCTCTCAGTTTCAGCCTGGGCCAGCTCTGATTGTTGTAACCATCTGGGGGATCAACCAGTGAAGGCTACACTCTCAATTTCTCTATCTTTCAAATAAACCTTAAAATAAAGAAGCCTCAGTCTAACTTCCAGAACTGGCCATGTTCCCCCCTGTAACCGTGAGTGCTGACAAGTGTGGGGAAGTATTTAGGTATTTTTCTACAAGGAAGCCAACTCCAAATCTCATACAGACACTGCTGTAGTCCACAAACCCCAGACCCCTGGACCGTCTGTCACCGGCCTGCTCGGTCTCCCACTGGAGACCAACACTCCAACACCCATGCTCCACATGGTGCAAGGGCAGAGTGCCGTGTCACCGTGCCCAGCTGTGACAGTAGGAAGCAGAGAGGAGACCCCAGCCCGTGGCAGTGGCAGCACCAGCAGGGCAGACACCCTTGAAAGCCTTCACCTCGGGGTGGGACTGTTCCCTCTGGGTTCTGACCAACATGTCACTTAATGAACTTAACCTACTCTGCTTATGTTAAAATAGAATATTTGCATGACTAATTCATGCAATGTCATATTCAAATTCATCAAATTCATAATGTTGCTCTGCGCATGTTTCTATAAATTACTCTATAGGTGACTACAAATGATCCAGCTCTCAAGAAATTAGAGGGCTTCTGCTTTGGTAGCTCTCTGTCCTGTGCTATTGTTTGTTATGACTCTTACTGCTGCGTACTCCTCATAGTCTTAATATTTCTTCTTCTACCTTAACTACATATTTCTTGGAGGTAGGATCAGCATCTTTTCTTAACTATTCTGCTTTGTCCAGTGGGGTGCTGAAGCGATGTGAAATGTTGTGAATCACCTCATTTCTTTCATAAATCTCTCTCGCCTTGGGCACTTTCAAATGTGTCATGACGCTGCTTCTTCTGATTTTTCGGGCTCCAACACAAACTTCTTTCTCCATTTTAATCACGCCTCAATTTTTAATTCCCTGACAAATCCTCTTTTCTCTGCAAGCTCTCTACTGGAAACACTACTTATCGTGGGAGGATACTGCAAATAATTGGCAGGGTCCTGCTTCATCACAAGGTGGACCCCTAGGTGCAAGTTACTCAAGTGGGGCCTAGGGGAAGTGCCAGTGACAGGGGAGTGTGGTGGTGCAGTGGATGGTGGTGACAGTGGGTCCTTGGTACAGGCTAGGATCCGTTGCCAACACACAGGAAAATTCCTTTAGCTAGCAACTAGCTTGCGTGGGCCAGCGGATCCCTCTGCAGGAAATTCAGAGAAGTGTGCACCCAATGGAGACCTATAACACACAGCACTGATGAAAACTATCTAGTCTGACTTTGTCTTCTTCCACAGGGCTTTACCTCTGAGGCAAAAATGCTTCACTTTTTATTGACAAGTTGCACAGTTTTCCACAGGAAGAAAACAGAGAGAGGTTCACAGAAGTCACTCAAGGAGCTCTGGATGTGTTTCCCGCTGGCGCTTGTGGACGTGCGGCCAGCAGGGGGCAGCAACTGCAACTTACTTTCCGCTCAGCTCCTTCAGAGCCCAGTACTGCCTTCACTGCCAAGCTTCACACCTCATCAACAGCACACCACAACAGCCCTCTAGTCTTGCCAAAGTGCCAGCCAACAGAAGACTGCCCGTCCTCTCCCTGTTCGCCAGCAGAGGCCTGTAGCACCCCCATACACTAGGCATTTTTATTGTGTTCTCAGAGACCACAAATCCCGACTTGTAACACTGACCTTGGGAGTAGCAGGGAGAAGTAGACCCACAGGTAAACCACAAAGCTGAGTAGTGGACCACATGTTTGTGCTGCTCCCTCCCCACCCACCCATCCGTGGGTGACGGCCCTAACGTCCAAGATGGGGTTCCAACCGAGGTGGAAGTGGCCCATTCTGGGCAGTTTTTTCTTTGAACCTATTAACATTTTTGACAGCCATAAAAGCAGACAAGACAGTATAGGATGGTGTGACAAGATTTTAATCAGACACCCAAAATTCAGACATAGACTTTAAAAAAAACAAAAAACTGTTTGAACTTAAGTTGCTAAAGCTCTCCTAGCCTTCTTGTCAAGAAAATGGGATTTGTGTCTGTTAGGGAACCCTTACTATTCATATGCTGAGACGCCACCTCCAATGGGAATGTATTAGCAGATAGGGTCTGCAAGCTGGGAATGAAGGTTAAATGAACAAGGGTGGGACCTCAATCCAGCAGGGCCAATGCCCTGATGAGCACATCCAGAGGAAAAGAACAGGGGAGGCCGGCCCCCTTCAGATTAGAAATCTTACTAGAGATCAAATTAGACGAGACTGTGAGGTGAGTTTGCAACGTTTAAGCTAGCTAGCTTGTGGTATTTTGTCAGGATATGCGAAGCAAGCCAATACAATGATCTAAGCTATGCAAAGCATTTAGTCATAATATTAACTTCCTCCTCCACATGTACCACACTTTAGAGGTACTCAACTTTGTCCCCCCCATTCTCACAAGCAACTCAAGATCAGGATTTCCTAGTACAAAGTGCTCTTCCCTAGGGCAGCCCATTCTGTCACCTGGTTCTGCTCTCATCTTTCTGCTCCTCCTCTCCAGAACCTACCAGAAGTATTCCTGCTCTTGGACTATTATCCCAAGAGTCTTCTTGGCATTCAGTGATGCCAAGAGGGCTCCCTGACCCAAGTCTCCATCTCTGAAATCATCTAAAAAAAACTCTTCCAAGTTACCAACCTGAAGTTGTTAACTTCACCAGCTTCATAATTTTGGAGGACATGGAATTGCTTGATTGCTACACTAATACTTGGTGTGTATGTGTGTGTGTGTGACTATCTAGAAAGTCCATACAATGGGAGGTCAGCACTGTGGTGTAGTGAGCAAAGCCACTGCCATCCTACCATTGGTTCAGATCCCAGCTGCTCTACTTCTAGCCCAGTAACCCACTGAGATGCCAGGGGAAGCAGGAGAGGATGGTCCCACTTGGGACCCTGCACTCATGTGGAAGACCCCAGTGAGGAGAGACTTCTGGCTTCTGGCTTTAGAATGGCCCAGCTCTGGCCATCATGGACAATTGGGAAGTGAACCAGCAGATGAAGATGTGTCCCTCTCTGTAACTCGCCTTTCAAGTAAGCAAATCTTTAAAAAAAATAAAGTAATTACTACAACCCAGGAGACAGATTGAAATATGGTTCATTAGAACTGTTTAAAAGGAACAACATATAAAGAGATTTCAAGGCTGTTTTGAACTTTAGGGACAGGTATTACTCAGAGATGTTTTGAGATGGGCTAGAAGGTGGTCAGATCAGAGGCCCTCGGAAGGAGGTGAAGCCCAGGAGCTCTAACTTCTCAGTGCAGTTTCTGTTGAAGAAGTACTTACTTGAGCAATGCGGTTATTTCTCACTGGATCATTGCTTTTTTTTTTTTTTAACAATTTATTTATTTTTATTGGAAAGGCAGATTTATAGAGAGGAGAGACAAAGATCTGTCCACTGAGCCACTCCCCACGTGGCTGCAATGGCTGGAGCTGAGCCAATCCAAAGCCAGGAGCCAGGAGCTTCTTCCAGATCTCCCATGTGAACAGAGTCCTAAGGCTCTGAGCTACCCTCTATTGCTTTCCCGGACTACAAGCAGGGATCTGGATGGGAACTGGAACAGCTGGGACAAGAACCGAACCAGTGTCTTTATGGAACCCTGGAGCATGCAAGGCGAGGACGTTAGCCAGTAAGCTACCGCACCAGGCCCTGGTCATTACCTTCTAACATGCTCTACAACTGTTAGCGCATACCATCTTCTTGAGAAGTTTCACTCCTCGGGTGGGCATTTAAGGGTCTCCCAGAGAACCACCCCAGCCTCATCTCCCACAGCTCTTACACAACACCTGAATGCCAGCAAACAAAGCAGCTAGCAGCTGCTGTTCTCTAAGAGCAGAATCTTGGTATTTTATGGCTTCTACTTCACTTTGTACCAACGCCTCCCTTCCCTGCACTTGATTTGGCCCCAAATACACAAAACCTTGGCGCAGTTTAAAAATCTAGTCTGTGTGTTACAAGCTGCTAAGAGCACTATTTCAAAAAGAGATCAGAAAAGCAAGCGAAATAATTGCTGGAACGGAGTCAGTGTTGTCACTTTCTTTAGAAACGTGCTTGCAGCACTCTCTCTTCTCACTTTGCCCGTCTGCTGCGTGACCTCCACACAGCTCTTCATTTCCAGCCCCGACTTAGTATAAACACCAGTCCCTTGCCAGGTTGCTTTCTTCTTCCCTCCACATGCCCCTTTCCATGGCAATTCAAACAGAACATTGTCTCAATTCAGAGTGGCACTGTATATTTAAAACAACACGAGAAACGTAATTTACCTTTCATTAGCATTTTATACACAATCATTCTCAATCAAATTCCTCAAGAGGAAGGGCCTTTTACCTCCCTAGCACGGGGGAATGTGATGTCAGTGGCTATGCACTTCCATTTTTGAAGAGATACACTCACTGCTTGTCAAACAATGTACGGGGAGACTTAAGTGTCTCTCAGAAACTTCCGGTGCTTCCCTTCACAGATGTCTATCTCCGCAACAGTCTTGACTGAACCAAAATATAAGTGAACTTAAATTCACGGGAGTAGTTCTTTTGCCACTTGAACATTTCACAAACTATAGAAATGTTCCCTGAAAGTACAGTCTTGTCACTTGAACATTTCAAATCTGACTTAAGAGATACTCAGCCCTGCCTCTGGTGACCGGCCAAGTCAGCATTCAATTCTAAGCTCTATGCTAAATCCTCAATCTACATAATTTCATTTCACTAACAATCTAACCACGGACATTTCCAAAATTGGACATACTTGATTACTAGGTGAGCAAGAAATAAACCAAGGACAGGCCTTGGGGCCCAAAGTACTCCTGACTAAATCCTGTCTACACTTGGGCAAGGTTCCTGACCTGGACATCACTGCCTTCCCAGCAATGGTTACAGTTGACAGCTCTCAAAGTATCTCCCAGAAAAGCACAAGAAATGCACACTTTCTGGCCAAGCCAGACCTACTAAATAAACAAGCAACTCTGCAGGAGGGTTGAGGGTGTGCTCTCTGGGTCTCAAAGCACTTTGTGCTTTAACTAATTTACTGCCTTTCAACGTATTTGGCCAGCTTTATTTCTACCACCTTCATTTGGTGATTGAACAAATGAATAAAGCAATGTAGAAGGCCAATGATTTCTACACATCTTATCAGTGTAGGTGGAAGAAACCTCAGTAATTTTAAAAAATAGCCTTTGAGCTTTCTATTTCCCCCAAATAAAGCATGGAGGTTATATAAGAAAGGAGTTGTCCAAAGGATTTGAATTTTCAAGTTACGTTGGAAATTCAGAATATGCGCGGGCAGGTACAGCATTTCCATACAAGGATGCAGAGCCTACTAGTCTCACATTACATCGAAGTTCTCAGGGTGGAATGCTGCTCATTTACAGCATTTGTTACTTTTCTAGCTCATAAAATGCTCATAAGAATAAGGCTTAGGTAGCACATGCCAATTACCATCAATGTTACTAATCTATTTCTAAAGTGCAATTAAAGTAAAATTATGACTATATTAAAATCTGAAGAGTATCTGTTTTACTTTGCAGACAGTACGTAAGTCTATCAAAGATATAAGTGTTAACTACGAAATCTCGTAATACACACAGGACCTGCTCTTACAGGGTCTTATGGTTGCTGTCAAAATAGGTGAATTTGTGATACAAAAGAAGGCTGCCTTGGTCCTAGCCAGCAGTTACTCGAGACACAATACTGAAACCACATTACAAGTCCTCCAAAGGGCCCCACGGCCATGCCGCTGCCAAAGTGACCTGGCTGTAACAAGGGGATCAAAGATCAAGTCTACTGTAACAGTTGAGTGTAATCACCTCACAAAAACACCTTGTGGATAATTCTATTGGATGAGAATGCCATCAACAAGGCCAGCTTCTGTGACCCTACACCCATGCACAGGGCCAAGGAGAAGGCAAAGTTCAAATCTGGGAAAACAAACACAGGAAAAACAAGTGATTCTTTCAAAGACCGGAATTTTTTGTCTTTAGACTTCAGGTCTACATTTTCCAGGAGAAAAATAAAGAGAAGGTAGTAGTATGCAAAATATTTCATTTTTTATTTCTATGGATAACTGTCATTAGTACAGCAGAAACTACATGATTACAAAAGATATCAAAGAAAAAATTGGAAGAATGTTAGTATTCAGTAGAAGATAAAACCTGAGCGGAAGGCTGATCAGATTAGCTGTTACCAGGCACCACTCTGACATTAGGTTTATTAAGCCTTAACTCCAGAAATGCAGAAAAAGGTCAATTCAAAGGAGCCACAATACAATGACACTTACATCAAACGACTTCTGTTGTTCACAGACATTTCAGATAAACCGAAAGCTCACAGTCTTGAAAGCAATGAGGCAATGTGAAGTGTAGGTGTGTAATGAGTAAGAGGCAAGCCGAGACTGTGTTGGTGAAACCGTCTGTTTATTCATAGAGCTCCAAAGGGCTCGTTCAGTTGATGGGAGCAAAAGAGAATGCCCAATGAGGTCACGAGGATCCCAACTTCTGCAAATCGAGGGACATAGCAGTACCACATCATGAAGAAGCCATTAGCAGGCATACACGTAGGATGCATTCAGTTCTCATACTGGATCCCATGGTCATCTCTTATGAAGAATTTGGTGAAAAGCAGAAAATTTTGCATTTCTTTAATTTCTAACTGGCCATATGCAGAAAGAAAGAAAAGAATGTTAAGGATGTTGGCCTCGTTGGTTATAAATCTGTGACCCTGAATACATTTTAACCATACTGAGTCTTGAGCCACACACTCATAAACCAATGGCCAACACACCACAAAACTCATCTGTTAAGAACTTCGAGACCAACAGAAGTTCTTCTCCTTTCTAAGTATTCCTTCCGTAGAAAGTCCTAAAACTCAGTAACTGGCATGCCTGTGCTTTCACGAACATGTCATTACGTGCGACGATCTTGGTTAACATGAAGCAATTTCAAGAGGTCAAGAACGCGTTTTTCTCAAAACAGACTTTCTTTGTGCTCCATGTCACACAGCGAAGAAAGGAGGGCGGCTGGGCTCGTGTAATTTGTTCTGTCCCAATAAAGTTACTAAAGTCCCAATGTTTCCCTTCAGCTAAAAGATCCAGTATAAAATGCTGCACTGCAAAGCATCTCTGGCCGTTTACAACTTCATTCCTTTTTATGGCGGAGGCAGTGCTCCCTGCTTAGCGGAGGCCAGCCACCGGTTTCCTTCCTTTCCCGGCTTTCCAAGAGGACACCAGGTGAGTTTTGGCTCTGCTATTTTGACCCCGGGTCTTCCGAGGTTTCTCCTCTTCGTGCACCTTCATGTGCTGCCTCAGATGAGAACTCTGGCTGAAGCACTTGCCGCATTCACTGCACTGGTAAGGCTTCTCCCCGGTGTGTGTTCTCTGATGTTGGATCAGGTGGGAACTCTGGCTGAAGCAGCGGCCACATTCGTCACACTGGTAGGGTTTTTCTCCAGTGTGAATTCTCTGGTGCTGAATGAGATTGGAGCTCTGCTTAAACCTTTCTCCACACTCATCGCATTTATAGGGCTTCTCCCCAGTATGGATCCGCCGATGCTGGATGAGATTAGAACTCTGAAAGAAACTTTTCCCACAATCAGCGCATCTGTGAGATTTCTTTCCAGTATGGATCTTCTGGTGTTGAAAGAGAGTTGAATTCTGACTGAAACTCTTCTCACATTCAGTGCATTTATAGGGTTTCGCATCTAAGCTTCTCCTTAGTTTACTCAGGCTTGAGTCGAAACGGATGGTCACTCCCCATCTCTGCCGCTGCTGGCCCGTTTTGCGTTTGTTCTCATAGGCTTTTCCCTGGCTTGAGCTCCGGGATATACCTGCTTTAGGTTTTCCTAACTTCATGGTGAACTGACAGACGTAACCAGAAGGAAGCCCACTGTCCTCTTCTCAACTATTAATGCTTCATTTCTTAGAGCTACAGAGCCTTCTGCAGGCAGAAGAAAAAATACGAGTTCTGTTACTCAATTTTAGTAACGCACCAAGACTACATCTGCGTTTAAAACAAAAAGTATCTGGCACTGATGAAAACACAGCTTCATTCTAGAAGGAAACGATACACAATCTCAGGTAATTCCTAAGTCTGATAATCATCATTAAACGTTGACTGACCTTACTATTTAAGAGTGTTTGGAAAGATCCAAAAGGAAGTGATGAGATCATTATGAAGAATTAAAAAGCGGATACACAAGAGCATCTTAAAAAGAACCGAAGGAACTATTCCAGAAGATAACAAAGTTTGTGAAACAGAACATTGTAGGCCTCTAACTCACTTCATGGCTAACATCTAGTTAACGTTTCCAAACTGAATGAAATGAAACCACAATACTCTCTATTTGTTTATTCTGATTTGCTTGGCCATTTGATTTCCAATTATTGACGACAACCTGGTTCTACCTTGGGGGTAAACATCGCGTTCAAAGTAGAAACTCTTCAAGGACTGACAGATCAGCTCTGAGTTTACATGATAAACGATAAACATGAAAATGATGACGGGCTTTGTTAATATTTTATTTCTAACCATTCAAGAAAGAGGACAATTCTTTGAAAGCCTGAAATGAAGATTGCTTCAAGAAAAAGAAAAAAATTTCACTTAAGAGACAGTGGAATTAAAAAGAGAGAGAGAGAGTTGAGAAGGCATGAATAGAATACAAGAAAACAAGAAGGGGGAAAATAAATTCACATCTAAAAATAGGATGACAGTCTTAAAATACCCCAATGCTGTAAAAAGTTTTCAGATAAATTAGTTACTTAGGTTGTCCTGAGGCTATTTAAAACAGCCCAAGCAAACACCCCAAAACCCCAAATTAGCAGTGTGAGAGACTCTAAGACTGCACAAGTAACAAAATTCTTATTTCCCACACCTTGGGTCAGAAAGAGGATCTGAAAAAAGGAGTAATTACACTGGGTGTTTATGCATACAAGCACAGTGCAAATAAATGAGAAGGCAGGTGACATAACTTTTCTTACTTTTCTTTCAGCCAACTGTCTAACTGGGGCTTCGGGTTTAACAGTGCCCAGGATTTTAACTGGACACTTAATAACTACATGTGCTGGGATTCCAGTCAGTTCCAGCCAAGAGCAAACTTGAGCTAACACCAAATTAGCACTACCCGTTCCTTAACCTTAGCCAATATTTACAAAACCACTTCAGGAACGTGGTGTGTCGGTCATCAACAAATACCTAGGATGGCAACGACATATATATATATTTTTAAGCTATACTTTTTTTTTTTCTTAAATGCAAATCGGATCTGGGTGGATGAGAAGTCAGCCTAAGAGGGGGGAAGAGCCTGTGTAAGCGGGCACTGTGCGGCCGCCTTAGGAGAGCTCATTCAAGTCCCACAACAACTTCTGTGCAATAAGAGGCAGGTACCCCAACCCCTAAGCGGGTGCAGTCTTGTGCTTTGTCTGCGGAGGAGCCCAGCCCCCCAGCCCCACCCCGCGCTGCTGCCAACCCCGGGGGGGGGGGGCTCAGGCGAATGCCAAGGCAAGGCTAAGCCTGAGTGGCAGGGGCTGGCTGAGGGAAATGGGGGGTGTGCACAGTCCTCTACACCTGGGGGGGAAGACGCCTGAGCCGCTGCTGCAGCAGCAGCAGCACCCCCGAATTTGTACAGATGGCTCAGGACCGCCCCCCGCTCCGCCCCGAGCGACCGGACGCGAGCTGCAAGGCCTGGCCACCTCCGCCCCCCGCCCAGGTCTCTCGCAGGCCGGCCCAGCCATTGCGGCCCTCCACCCCGGGGGGGCCCTGCCGCCGCCCCGACCCCACCGCGAGCCCCCGGCTCCCCGAGGAGCCCCCCGGGACCCTCGCCTCGCGAGCCTCAGTCCCCCTCACCGCGCCGGGCCTCCGCCGCCCTCGCCGGCTCCGCGCCTCTCGCGCTGCCGGAAGTGCGGGCCGCGCCGGGCGCCGTCGCGGGCGCTCTAGGAACGCGGAGGAAGCGACCCTCTATGGTCCCGAGCCCACCCGAAAAGAATTTGTGTGCGTTGCTTCCCGGCGGTTTTTTTTTTCCTTTTTTTTTTTCTTTTTCCCCTCCTCCATCCCCGCCTTTCGCTTCTCAGACGGCGTCTGGTGGGAAAACCAGGAGCACTCAACCATGTGGGCGCCCCACTTTCTAGTGGAGAAAGTTAAGGCTGCCAGTCTGTCCCACCTTCTGGTCTACCAGCCAGAGTGCCCGGGGCAGCCTCGCCCGTCCCTCATTCCTCATAATTTTCACAAATCGCCCTGTTGATTTCAAGTTTGAAAAGCTCCCGGAAACCCCGAAGTTGGGGACGCCGGCTGTACTCGTTTTCCAGGCGTCAGAGATAATTCTACTCCGGTCCACGCTGTGTGTGAGTGGGTCGCCTTTGGTTGGGTCCCACAGGCTCCGCATCCCCCGGTGTGTGCCCCAGTCATCTTGAGAAGCTCGCAGCCCCTGGCTTATCCCCTCATTAATGTCCTTTCTCCTGGCTCTCTTCTCTCCACAGGGTCCCTGCTGCCACCCACTGCCACCTTGGCCCTGCCCGCTCATCTGCTCTGAGTCCTTCTCTGGCTTCATGAACCTCTCCTCCACTTAACCCTAATCCTGGGGAGGTGGGGGACGCTTCTCCCATCAGCCAATCTCAAAGACCCTCCGATGGATGTGCCGCCGAAGACCACCGCCTCGCTGACCCCGGACTGATCCTGGATTCTGTTTATCACTGACACCCACAGCTGGGTGTGCCAGGCTGATACCCCAGGGCACCCTGTGGATGTATAGTGGAGCTGTTAAGGTGAACACCTGACCATCAGCTAGCCTCTTGCCAACAAGCTGGTAGTCAACTCCCATCTTTTTTCAGTTGCTCAAGTCAAACCCACATCCAACCCATTGGTAAATTCTATTGGCTCTCTTTAGAATATCTTCAAAATGAAGCCACTTTGAACACCTGCACATGAAGTGTTGCTCCGTGGAAACGTGGACTCCTGGAGGTCTCCTCAGAGCCCCAGAGTGATGTTGTCTTTGGCCCAAAAGCCAGCAACCGTGTGGCGGCCCACAGAGCTCTCCTTGGCTATCAGTGGTGTCGGGGTGCTGGAAACAGTGCTTAGCAGGTAGCAGGCACTCAGTAAATGCTTGTTGAATGAATGGATATGTAGAAGCCCCCAGTGTGAAGTGCTATTACATCCATCCTGCAGTGATTCATCTTCAGCATGTGTCAGAATCAGGGACCGTGTGTGTCCTGCGGATCTGTAAAATGAGGGAGGAAGGGGGAGACTTAGGGGAAGGAGGCTGAGTAGCCCCCTAAATTCCAGCCACTTCTGTCTATGAAGCGTTGCATTTTTGCAAAGCCAGTAATGCTGGCAGTGCAAGGGATCGTGGTATGAGTGAGGAGGCCCTAGGCACCACGTGGGGCGATTAAGAAGCCTGAACCATTGGGACTCCTTATTGTTTTGCAGGATCTTGATGTTGGTGGGCTGGAGAGGCTGGGGTTGAAAGGCATGGCTAGAGATGGTTTAGGAAGATTTCCTGAGCAAACCACCACCTACTGGGACTGTTTGCATTAAAAAGTATCGTCTACTGTTCCCCTCCTCCCCAATACACACGCAACCCCAGCAAATATCCTGAACATTTGGTATCCCACATCAAGGTGGGCCAGCCCTTTCCCTACATCTCAAGGTGCAAGGATTAGAGAATCAAAGACCGATGAAGCTTTAAGAAGAGAAAAATGAAACGGTAAAGAAGTATAGGTGTTCAAATACAATGAGGAAAGTACTGAGAAGCCAAGCCAGACAAGGATAAGAGGGGACCAATCGGGGAAAGGGCTAGGGAAGGAGAGAGAAGCCACAGGGCAGCCGGTCTTAGATGTCAGGTGCTCTGCCAGCTTAACTGTTAGCACTTCCTGCGTATTTATTGTGTACAGGGCACTGTTGGAAGCACTTGTGGTCTCATGAGATCCCTGTGGTGTGACACTTGCTTCACCCTTCTCTGCCTGTTGTGGCGTGCCTGCCTATTGCGGCGTGGCTCTGAACGTCTCCATGTGAGCCACATGCCCAGCCTGCTGATGTTGACTTTACCGCACATGAACAGGTGCGAGGCACACCGTGTCCCTGAAGAAGCCCTGAATCTTACATTCCTCCCAGCACTTTGCTCGTTCCCTCCACCTCGAGAACAGAACGTCCCCAGTTGGGCAGGTCCTTCAATCTAGGACCCAGGATGAAAAGACACATGGAACAGAGCCACCGGACTCGCCCATAGTCCTTGTAGCCCCGTGAATATGCAAGAGAAGAGAAATAAATACTCTTATTGGAAACCCTGAGAATGTTGGTATTAATCTGTTAACTGCAATAAAAATGACTGATAAACTTCCCAATAACCCTAAGTGATAAGAATTTATCATCATCCTCGTTTTATAAATGAGGAAAATGAGGAAAGTGGCGTGCCCCAGGTCACACATTTCTGAGTGGCAGAGTTAGGTTCTGCGCCCCATGATTTGACTCTGTAGCCTGTGCTGTTAACCTCTCAATAACACGGCATATCTCTGATGGGATTGCAGGCTGATCATTAAGCAAAGTAACTGGAAAATGGTCACATGTGATATTCCTCAAACATAAAGGGCAATGAGGCCCATCAGGCCATCAAACAGCATCTTTCCTGGGAGTCTGAACCAATAGGGGCCAGAGTCCGTATCAGCTGGGCCAGTGTGCCTGTCTAGTACCCCACGGGAGTTAGAAGGTTCAGGTTAGGAAGGAGGAGCGTCTTGGGCTGAGAAACGAGATGGCAGGTCACTTCGCTTTCCTGTGGCTTTGGCATCTGCCCCACCGGCTAGCAGGAACATGGGAATGTGTGTGTGCGCGCACACACACACGCACACACAGTCTGAAGTCTGTATTTGACAGCATTGATCCCCAAGTCCAAGTGCAAGAAGGTCAGTGACATGCGTGTGTGTGTGTGTGCATGTGTGTGTGGCCCCAATGCAGTAATGCTTAGTGGAATATTCTTCATCTCTCACCCAGGCGACCCCCTCTTGGCCCAGGGACCTTGAACAATAGTTCAGACCTACCACACCTCAGGCTTTGCTTTATTTCCTTTGCATTCTCTGGGAAAAGGAAACTCTGGGGATTCCCATTTCTGGGCCTGCAGAAGATCTCTCTGGGCAAGACTGCCCGGGAGGGCACGGGGTCCCACCCTTCAGGCTCAGTGTCTCAGCATGTCAGTTCCTGGCTCGCTCCCAGATGGAGGCGTTTTAAGAAGGCCTAAATTTAGCACGTGCATCTGGTGGTTGTTTTTATACTTGGAGCTGCTTGACTGTGAACTTCCTGCCTGATCCCTGCTCTGGGGCAAGGGGGCTGCTGCCCCCTACAGCACCTGACTACCATGTCCGGCCATCCCTGCATCTGCATGCAGCGTGCCTGTGTCATAGGAACACACACTCCCATTTTTTGCATTCCCATATTTGCCTCCACAAATAACCTGATGGGACAGGACATGCCTTGGACCGCATTACTCCAGAGCCAAGGGACCGGATGTCCTTTGGGTGAACGGCTGTATTTTGTCAGCTAGTGTCTGTTCTGGTAGCGCGTGGTTATCACGGCAGAAAAACAAGCAGTGTTTTGATCCCCTCTGGTAACTCGTTCTGGGAAAGGCTCCTGTTTGGCCCTGATTCGGTTCTTTTGCAATCCTGTTGGTTTCATCCTCTGTCGGTCATCGTGCTCTCTGGATGCCTAGGTCGGGCCCCAGGGAAGGCGGTCCCCTTATCACAGACAGTGCCCTCAGCCAGACATTTTCGCTTCAGCTTTGGACACCTGGACTGCTTCAGATCTTGGCAAATCAAAGGCTCTGTGGGAAGTCCCATAAGCTCCAGGGAGCAAGCTGGAATTCCAGTCCTTATAGGAGCCAGCAGGAAGCCAGCAGCTCTGCAATCCATAGGGCAGTGCTGGGATGAGTCGGGTGAGCAGCTCTTCACGCACAGAGTGATCCCTGAACTGCCCTTTCCTGTTCTGAGCTCCGACATTCACAAGTGGATGCTGATAATGCCTATTTCTAAGAGAAAGGCCCCAGGTACTCTTCTGTCAACTCCCAAAAGCAAACTGGCAGCCCAGGCTTCAAGGGCACCTGTCCTGCTCCCAGGTGGGCAGGCCTCTCTCACTCTGTGACACCATATGCCATCTTCGCCCACTCCAGCTGAGCCTCAGGCCTGCTTCCGGAGAGCTGTGCTGCTCGCCTGCTCTTCCCAATAATGAGGCCCCTGACTACAGGGAAGCTGGTGGGCGTGTCTTGGACCCTCCAGGGTCAAGTCCCTGCCTGAATGAGGTGGCTGCTTGTTTCCTACCAAACAGAGTGTTTGTGGGCAGCTTTCCTAAACCCGAGGTTGAAATTCAGGCAGGAAAATAAAATTTGCTGTTTCATTTTCCCACCTTTTGCTACACCCTGACTCCATCCGATCTGATCAAGGCAGAAAAATCCTGCCACTCAGGGTTACCTTACTGCTCCCTGCCCAGGCCACCCTGAGAGCCCCCATCCTTTACTTTTCCGTATTCTCTAGCAGCCCTATGCACGAGAGTGAAAAACCCATGTTGGCCTGAAGAGCAGTGGCGTGGGGCTCTCTGCCAACCACAGCCACACAGTGTAGGACAAGAGTAGCAGGGGTTAGGGGTATTGCTGTGGACACAGAAAAAAGGAGGAGGAAAAATAACTTTAGTCCTGACTTCCTCGGTTCACAGATCAGTTTTATTGAGCACCTGGGGGACCCTGCTATCAATGAACTCGCAAGGACAGCAGCCAGGCCCCCCACACTTCCGTGTGTGTCTCTGTGACGGTGCAGCTGGCCAGGGAGTCCCCAGCTCCACAGGGAACAGCTGCTCTCTGCCCTTTGCATGCACCAGATGTGCACTCTCTCTCCTTTCTGACCTTCATGTTTCTTCCCTTTAAACACACCCCCCCACACACACAAAGATCCCCTTGGGAGAAGAGTGTAGACTGCAGTGTGCTACGTTTCGCCTATCCGGCATCAACCATCGCACGGTTCTGCAGAGCCTTTCTCATCGAGTCCAGAAATTCTCGGTTAGCAAATAGACACAATCCCTTCAGCATCTGGCCCCAGGCAACTCAAGATTCTCCTCTATATTCTGGGTTCTGATGGGGAGTGATGGGACGTAGGGAAAGCAAGAAGCATGCAAGGCTTCCAGGTTAGGGATGATGGAAACTGAGCATCCCCTATGGCTCTCAACCACCAAGTGCTGAGTGGACCATCTCCTCACGATGAACTGGTGGCTAAGGCTTACTTCCACAGAGGGCAGAAATGGTCAGGTTCCTGACCTGACCTCTGCACCGGGGCTGCTGGGCTGTGCCAGACTCACAGGTGATGCCGGAGGCTTGCAGGCCAAGGCTGCTGAGAACAGCACCCTTCAACACAGTTCCTGGATGGCTACAATGTAGGGGCAGAGGGGGACCTCGTGACTGACAAGGATGATGAAGACGATGCAGGTCTGCACGGTCTCTTGAGCCAAGCAGACAAAACCCATGTCCCTGGGGCTGGATCCAACACTGCTGTCCTAAACAGAGGATGTGTGAGTGGACAGAGCTGGCCACAACAGCTAGCCACACCAACCTCATCGGGGTGACGGTCTCCGGTTCACTCACTGCTGAGGCTAGCCTCGGACTCCAGCGGGCATTTCCCGCTCCTTGAGCTAGGTCTGTACCTGATGCGTGCTCACTGTGCGGCCAAGCTAGGGAGGCGGATGGCATGGTACTCAGGCTTTGCACAAGTGGAAGCACAGATGCTGGCTTCCCCAGGTGGTGGCCATCAGTCAGTGTGACCAGTCAGGACCCGGCCACTGGGACTTCACATGCACTTGCTGCTGCTGCTGGGGTCAGAAGAGGCAGACGCTGGCCAGCTACTTGGCCTCCACCAGCTGTTCCAGGCGCTGCAGCATGGTCAGACGCAGGGCCTCGAACCTGGAGGGAGACACAGCCAAGAGGACCACTGCAGCTGGAGAGGACCAAGAGGGGGTGACAAGCTCCCAAGTGCCCACCCAGGGGAGGATCAGGCCTTTTAAGGCGTAACCAACAGGGTTGAGGCTGTCACAGAACTTCATTCAAACAGCCAGCTATTCCAAGACAGAGCAGTGCAAGCAGGGTGGGCTCAGGCAGCCTGTGTTCCCTTCCTGGTACTGCAACCATTCCTGGTACTGCAACCATTCGGGCTGTGACACCACCATCTGGGGCCTCAGCTTTCCCTCTCTGTGCCTGGAGTGCACGACCCAGGTGGTTCCTAGGTCCCTAGACACCTACAATGAACAGTTCCCTCTGATTGGGGTCTCGGCTGATTCCCTGTGGGGGTGTCAAACCAGGAACTCTAGCAGGAATGTGAGGGGAAGGAGAGGATTGAGGCTTTTCAAATGCCATTCACCAGTATCATGCCAGAACACAAACCGGCTGTCCCTTCCCAGGCCATCCACCTAACAACCCAGGCCGAGTGCCCTCCAGCTGTCCTGCTCTATGCTACCCTGGAACAAATAAGACAGGTCATCCAGAGAACCAGCCTGGTTAATTTTGTCAAGCCGGGCCCCGACATAGTTACCGGTTGCTGAAACCTGCTCCCCTTTCCCCTGAGCTGAACAAATGAACAGGTGCTGAGAGTTCCAACAACTGCTCCCGGGGTAGTGGGCTTGGAATCACAAAGAGCCCCCAGGCTGTGCCTTTCCTCGGTCACTTTGCCAAGAGCCAGCTCATCTATAGAACTCAAGCATTCCTGACCCCAGCCCCGGCCCCTAGCACGCCCCCGCTCTCTCTGCCTCTCTTGCCCAGATGTAGCTCATGCCCTGAGCTGGTGAAGCTGCTGCAGCTGTTGGGTACGCGGGGCTGTGTCTCTGCCATGTTGGCCTCCTGTCACCCCAGCTTGGCATCCACACGAGCAGGGGGCCGAGGACAAGGCTGGGAACCAGGAATAGCAGCAGAACAGCCGATGTGCAGGAGAGGAGAGACCTGCCCCCCTGGCACGTGGCCTGCCTGCTCAGGGCTCCTGATCGGCAGGTGGGGGTGGTGCTGCTTACTTCATAGTCAGTTTGATAATTTCTCTTTCCTCCTCTTCTTTTAATTTTTCAACAAAACTGTCCAGCACCGGCATTTCAAACTTAATGTACTGGGCAACCTAGAAAAATCCAAGAACATTTTCATGTGCCATAAGCTTGTCGTCCTCTTGGCTTCCACGGGGGTCTGGACAGCTCCAGAAGCAGCTGCCCTCTTCCCACCCCACCCCGGATGCCACTGCCCTGTACTGTAATGGGAGCAAGAGCGTGGGAGCTGCTCTTTTCTCAAAGACAACCCTTACCCCTCAGATTGTGGGGAGAGGGATATGAGCTTGAATATTAGGAAACGCTTTCGGTGCTGCAGCCCTGGCACACGGGGGTGGGGCTGGTGGGAACACCTCACACCATTGTTCCTAACAATGGAGTAGAAACGCTCCAGCTCTGGGAATGGCCAGGGGACACAGGGCCTCGTAGCCTCCACCCAACAGGCCTTTCTGTGCACAGGGGTGTGGGAGGTGCTCATTGTCCCGCCTGGAGCCCTGGTGGTCACTTCCTCCCCCACTGGTGCTAGCTGGGCCCAGGGTAAGGGGTTCTTCATGTGGGTCATGAATGCAGTGACAGGCAAGGTCAGATGGTTGCCATGTCGTCCATGGAAATCAAGCAACCTGGGATTGAAAATACTCAGGAGAAAACATTGTGTCTGTGCCGAACACCTGCAGCCCATTTCTTGTCATTGTTTCCTGAACAACACAGCAGAGCAACTGCTGACACAGTGTTGGCGCTGTATTGGGTATTCTCAGGGTCCAGAGATGGCTTAAAGTGTACGGGGGAAGGGGATCACATTATGGCACCTCTCCCCCTCTTGCTATAACTCTGCACGTGGGAGACCTGTTTTGGCTCGGTGCAAATACTGTGACATGTCACACGCAGACTTGACATTTGCAGATCTTGGCATCCGCAGAGGTCCTGTGGACACACAGAGATGACTGTGTGCTCATGAGGGATGAAAGAAAGGATAGAATTGTGGTCTTCCACGCCCCAGGTGCTTTTGCCTAAGCCACTGAGAGGCAGCGGGAGGGCTGAGGCCATCACCATAGGGTCATCACTATATTGAGCCAGAGGTCCCTGGACGCATCGCCCAAGAAGGCTCTGGGCTAGGCCACCTTCAGAGCCTATGGGAGTTCCCCTATCCTGCCTCGGTGTCTCCTAGCTCCTACTCACATCATGGGGAACCTTCAGAGCCCGTGGGAACTCCCCCGATCCTGCCATGGTGTCTCCTGGCCCCTACTCACATCGTGGGGGACCTCCTCGCCCAGGCCACCTTCAGAGCCCATGAGAGTCCCCCCATCCTGCCGTGGTGTCTCCTGGCCCCTACTCACATCGTGGGGGACCTCCTCGCCCAGGTCTGCTTCCATCAGGAACAGCTTGGCAATCTTCTCGCAGGGCCCATGCAGGATCCTGGCAATCAGAGGGTACTCACACTCCCTTAATTTGGTCCTCTCTGAAAAAAAGAAGGCACTTGACACAGCTCCTGGCACTGTATGGTCATGGCTCTTTGTACTAGGACAGGCACATGACAGAAAAGAAAAATTTGGGTGAGAGGAGCTCCAGAGACCTCCTGAAAGAGGTATGGTTGTGCCGGAGCAGGGAGGGGTCAGACATGTCACCTCCCCGCAAAACATGACATTTTGTTGTTGGGATTGAAAGCAAGCAGCTTGAAGAGGAACCCCATGTGTCAGTACATCCCCCTCCCCTGTAGGAAGAACAGATTTGAGCAGAGACCAGCAAGGCCTTGGCCAGACTGGAGGAATACCAGCATCACAAACCCTGCTGAAGCCTCCTCTGCCATCAGTGTCCCTCCACTGCTGACCCTCCCACCACTGGGCACCCAGGAAACTCACAGCTATCTCCCGTGTCCCCTCACTGCCCTCGCAACCAACTTCCGCTGTGATGCTTGCCTCCACCTGCACGCACTCCCTAATCATGCACGGCCATGCACCTGCCATGAAGCCTCTGCTTTCTCTTTTGCTAACCTAACTTATGGAGGGGCCCTTTGAATCCACGGCGGGAGCGGCCTAGGGTTGTCTTCCTCCTGCCAGGGTCATTTCACAAGAGCACAGCTCAAGGAGGAGCCCAGGGGGCTCGAGCGTGTGAAGCAAGACAGTTGCGAGGCCACGGGTCTGCTTGGCAACTGTGAATGCCACAGAGAGGGTGGGAGGGCCAGCCTGGGGGGGCTGGTTTCCTCTGTGGCTTTGCTGGGGATTCTCAGACAGTTGTGAACCCTGTCTGGGCTTGGGCTAGGAGGCAGCTGGGCTAGGGCTAGGAGGGTTGGCTGTCCTGAGACTGCCCATTACTGCCAAGAAGGCTGACCGAGGTCCCTCCACCAGGAGAAGAGCCCAGGCGGCGAGCTGACTAAGCCAATGACCAGAGACACTGCGCTGCTACGATCTGCAGTGAACACTCACCGCCAGACTGATGGACGATGTAAAGAGCGAACTCTCCAGGGCCGTCCTCCACCTGCACAGGCAATTTGAGGGAGATGGAGAGGACCCATAATAGGAAACACCCCCGCCCCCCGTACCATGAACACAAGATACCTTAACATCCCCACGAGCTGCCATCTTAGCAAGGGAATATCTTGCTGTCCTGCCCTTCCAGCCTGCCACCCAACACAACAGCAAACCACCAGGGTCTGGGTCAAGGCTACCCAGGCCTGGACTCACCCTGAACTTGTTCAGCAGCAAGGTGAGCACATGCAGGGTTGTCATCGTGCTGTTGACCCTCACGTTAGTCACCGACCCATAGGCAGGGGTGAACACGGAGGTCTGTGCCAGGGAAGAAGACAAAGACAGTTCAGAGCGTGCCCAGAGGAGACACGGACTGCTGTCCTGCTGGTGGCTCAGGCTCTAGGAATGCTCCCACAGACCCACGTGAGCTGGGCATGCGCCCAGACATGAGGGCTGCTCCAGGAAACAGCAACAGCACTGGCTCTCCAAGGATCCCCTCACCTCCCACCCAACACAAACACATGTAGAGTGGCCATCTGGGCAGAGGAAGCGGGACATTGGGAAGAGGAGAAACTGGTCTCCACCTCCTTTTCTCTGCCAATCAGATCACTCTTCTGTCTCATCTAGGGCCAGAGGGGCGTGCCTCCTCCTTCACCTTCTCCAGCGGTGCCTGAGCAGAGGCCCCCACATCACACTGTAGAAGTCCCTTGATGCGGCGCCAAGCAGGGGCTGGGCCAGCTGCACAGACCTGCAAGCAGAGGCCTCCATCTCCCCACTCTGCTCCAGACCTCCGAACTCAGACCCAGCGCTGCAGAACCTGGAGATATATTCATAAAGGGTTCCCGCAGCCCACACAACGTGGATTGTCGCGCGGAGGCGGCACTACAATTCCCTCTCAAATGGCCTATGTTCCAGACGTGCGGACTTCTTCGCAACTTGGGGGAGTGACGTGTGTCAGTTCACAGTAGTTGAACCTTGGGTTTTTCAATTTTCTCACCCTGCAAAAGTGACTCAGTAGAATTCAGTGGAAACTATGCTTTCAGCCTGGACTGCTCACTTCTTCCAGGGCCAGCATAACATGGCCCAACAGATTGGCCAATAGATGCTGGACAGAGGTGGTGAGCCTGGCAGTCACAGGGCAAACATCCAATATGATACAGTGCTCACGCTTTTGAGCTAGGATACACCCTAGATTGGGTGCATCCAATATGTTTTCTTCTTTTTATGTAAACTTCATTAATTCATCTGAAAAATCAGTTACAGAAATAGAAGGAGAGCCAGGAGAGAGATTTTTTCCATCTATTGGTTCACTTCTTTGATAGCTGCAACAGCCAGGGCTGGGCCGGGCTAAAGGCAGGAGGCAGGGGCTTGGTCTGAGTCTACACATGGGTACAGACAGCCAAGCACTTGGGCCAGCCTCCCCTGCTTTTCTCAGGCTTTTGTCCAGCTCAGAGTTGGATTCCTGGTGCAGCAGCTAAGACACAAACCAGTGCCCATAGAGCTGGCTTTATCCGATATGCCACAATGCCAGCCCCCAGCTAGTACATTTTGAACTTTATGATGCCCTGTGTGGAAATGTAACCCCATCGACAAATGTCAAGGATTATCGGGATGTGAAATGCACTGGGACATTGTCTGATGCACAGTTAAGTCGTTTATAAACACCAGCCCTGCACTGAATGTGCTCAACGTTTTGTCTACACTCTTTAATCCCCACAACAGCCCTCTCAAACACCTACAAGTAACTCTCACTTCTTAGGAAACAGAGGCTTTACCTTAGTAAACAGCTTATTGGGGCACACATCCAGCTAGTTGGCAATGTAACCGAGGAGTCTCGGGTGCCCAAAACCCCATGTATAGCCCCCTCTGGTGCTGCGGCCTTCACTTTCCAAATCCAGTTCAGGTTCACCACTGGTCCTAGATCCGCCTTCCCAGGGCAGTAGCTGAGTTTATTTAGGGTGCCCAAGGGGTTGGCTCAGTGTCCCCTTGCTTGTGCCACTCCAGGAAGTGCTGGAATCAGTCTCAAACTCAGACCTTCTTCCTCCATGGCTGAGAACAGAGTCACTTCGGGTTTTCAGGTCCCAAGGAACCCTGGGTAGAGAGCCACGGGCTATTCCACAGAGGTGAAAAGTCTTGTCAACAACCCCTGCTCATGTTTTCTTTGTACCGAGTCTTGTTTTCAGAATAATACCAACCACTCCAAGCAGGAGCAGAGGTCTCTGGCTGATTCTTTTATAACCATAGTTGGTTCCTCCCTAAAAGAACACATTTAAATCCAACAGGCTGGTCCACAGCAGTGGGAACAGCCATAAAACTTCACCCTGTCTGGAAATCCAACCAACAGGATTGTAAATCAGAGCAGTTCTGCAAAATGACTGAGCAGAGTCCTAGGGCACGGTTGTTAGAAATAAAACTTGGAACCACTCCCCCAGAAAGTCAATGCTAGTTATTCTTTTCTTTGTTAAATTGTTCCCTATGGGGACCCGGCGTGGCAGGCTAGTGGCTAAAGTCCTTGCCTTGCACACACTGGTTCTTTCATGCGTGGCCCTGCTTTCCATCCAGCTCTCTGCTTGTGGCCTGGCAAAGAAGTCGAGGACGGCCCAAAGCCCTGGGACCCTGCACCTGAGTGGGAGACCTGGAAGAAGCTCCTGGCTCCTGGCTTCAGATCAGCTCAGCTCTGGCCATTGCGGCAACTTGGGGAGTGAATCATCGAATGGAAGATCTTCCTCTCTTTCTCTCCTCCTCTCTGTGTATCTGAATTTTCAATAACAATAAATAAATATTTTTAAAAAATGTTCCCTCTGACTTACAAAACTCATAAACTAATTTCTAAGGACACGAAGTTTGTAGGGATACAGGGAGAGGTGGGGAAGACAGCTTTGGGGTAGGGCTTGTCTTTGGGGGCCTTTTAGGCAGCCAAGAGATGAAAAGGGACTTTCTACAAGGCGTAAGGTGTTCTTCTACATTCTGGAAGATGATGCGTCCACCTGGAGGAACAGCTGCATGCTATACAGGTGAATCTGTCCCTAAGAGGGAAAAGTGTCCCAGCTGGGTGACAAACAGAGGCCCAAGCCTCTCTGTCTCTCTGTCTCAGAAGATGACTGGTTCAGACGGACACAAAAGGCTGTGATGACAGCCCCATTGGGCATTTCTGCTCCTTCCGGAGTGTGGAAGACTGCACACCACTGGGACATCTGCAGGGACAGTGACTTGGTTTCTGTGTTAGACACACTACATGTGAGACCCCAGAGCAGAAGTGACCTGCCACAGCGAGGCCCCACTCTGCTACACCTTGAACCACTGCGAAGCCAAGCCGACTCCTACAATCCCGGGTGCCAGTGCTGGATTCCAGCAGCTCCCAGTCGCCAAGGTCTCCCAACCTCCCGCTCTCCAAGCTTCAGGTCGCCTTATCCAACTCCCTGAACAGAGAATGGCCAGCTCTCGGACCACAAGGTGTTCGAGCTCATTCCTCTCTCATCTGGATCTTCATCTTGAGGACTTTTTCAGAACCGCAAGCCAGGGCAACAGGCAATACCACCACTGGTCTGACTGAAGCCTGTTCTGCCGTTACCAAAGTTTCTAAAAGAGCGCGGTATCGTTGACCAATCAGCACCAGCCTACAAGCGCTGCCGACCAACCCGGGGCCTGCATACGAGCTGGCCATGCACCTCTCAACCCCAGCTTCAGTTTGCAAGAACCCTAACCCTTGACCTCTTGGAGAGCCTGGGAATTAAGTGACCATTGCCCGGCTCCTGGCCCCACCGTGAGCCAACCAACACCAGCCCTATCCCTGCCACTCCAGTGCCTATGTGAACAATTTTGAAGAATTCCTTAAAATGGCTCAATGTATCAAGATGTGTTAAACACAAACAAATGGGGCTTAATTTTAACGAGAAAAAAAAAAAAGGAAAAAAGAAAAAAAAATGAAACCGAAATTTAAAGACTATCCAGTTCACAAGCCTGGTCTTTTAGTGACCAGACACACTGTTCCGTGTCTCTGGCTCCCTTCTTTCCCTCCCAGCAAACTATTTGGGAAGAGTCCTGGGTTTTCTTGGACTTGGCAGCAACACCCCTACAGCTGTTGGTATTCATCAGCTTTTACTAGGAACTCACTGGGGAACTGGAAGGGAAGTTCCCCGTTGCAAGCCAGCCTGAGTATGGGGGCAGGAGCCGGGCGGGGTTGGGGGGAGGACAAAGGAATCCAGAGATGAGGCAGGGACCCTTCAGCTTGCTAGCTGAATTCTCCATCCTTCCACTGGAGGTTCCTTAGGCGCTGACAGGCAGCCCAGGACCTCCTCCACCACAAGCTTTCCTCTCTAGGCATGGATGGCTGCTTAAACTGGAAACTGCTGCGTTCACTCCCGGAACAATCTCCTTCACGGTTGGAGTTATTTATGGGATGATGTCATTGGAGAAGGGACAATGCACAGTGTCCCTGGGGACAATGCACCCTGGGACAAAGGCTGGGAACCGGGAGCCAGCCAGGTTCTCTGGGAAGAGCCACACACTCCCTGGGCACATCTTGGCTGGTGTGGTCTGAAAGTACCAAGTGGGTTGATCACTGGATACACCAGGTTTCCTGCCAGCTCCGGATGAACCCTTGCAGGAAACTGCTTCCGCAATGATCAAAAAGTGCACTGAATACTACCTGCCTCTGCCTTGTGAGCAAAACTCCAAGCCAGGGGGGAGTGGGACAATCATGGGACGCTCTCGCTGGTGTGGCTGTGGGCACAGCAGCCCCTCAGAACGGAACACATCAAGGGTGACCCTTAATGCGACCTTGCTAGCACCTGCTGCCCGCCGTGCTTGGCTCTGGTTCCCCCAAGCTCAGCCTCCCTCAAGGCCCAGGGAGAGCTAGGGCGAAGTGGGAGGCGGGACTTCACCTTGTGGTTGTAGAAGTGCCCATTGATGGAGAAGCGGTGCCGTCGGATGCGCTGGACCTCACCGGGCGCGCGGTTCCTGGGCCGCCTCTGGATCATGGCGCTGGCGTCGCTCTTGGTGCGCATTAGCTGCGGGGCTTCCTCGTCCTCTTCCGGGGGCCTCGCTGCAGAAGACAGACAAGGGGCACCGGCTTGGACCGAGGGTGGTGACTGCCACTGCTGGCTCTTGCTGTCCTGCTGTGGGACTCCGTGTGTAGGGGAGCCGGCAGTGGCAGTATGGAATGGGGCTTGCTATTGGGGCGGGGGGGCTGTCCTCAGAGCACCACATGGGTCAGGGTCCTCACTGTGTGCTGAGGGAAGGGGCGCAAAAAGGACAGGTTTCAGAGTATGAGAAGCAGGTGTCAGAGACCCGGGACTGCAGGTGGGGGGCATGGGGGGCCGTGCCACCTGTTGGGGCTTGCCATTTCCATAGCACACACAACACAATACCCTCAGCTCTGCCCAAGAGAGACGGAGTCAGGCAGCGTCCGTGTTCGGCTTACCTGCACTGTCTCCGCAGCACTCAGCCTGCTGTATGGGCTGCGCAGTGGGCTCCTTACCGGGAACCGTGCCTTCCTGAGGAGGCTGCTCCTTTCTGGAAAGAGAAATCGGAGGGCTCAGGTGACAGGGTAAGGGTGTCTCTGGGACAGAGAGGCGAGATGAGGCTGGCATCCTCAGGCGCCTGGGGCGCAGGCAAGAAGCGGAGGCGCGGGCGGAGGGAGAGACGGAGAGTGAGCTTAGGACAAGGAAAGGCCAGTAAAGGCCTCTCCCAGTGCCTGTTGAGAGGAGCTGGAGTCTGGCCCTGCGGGCCGGAGCAGCTGCGGTTGGCTGCCTTGTGTGGATGGATACGAGGACGGAAGCTAGGACTGGGGCAGCGCCTGCGACAGGAGCCTCTGCTGTGTGGGCTGAAGGAGGGATCTGTTTTAGTTCCTTCCTTATTGAGAAGCCCATTCTGGTGGTTGGCTTTGTGGTGTGACCGGTGAAGCTGCTGCCTGGAATGGCAGCATCGTATTAGGCGCATTGGTTTAAGTCCAAGCTGCTCCTCTTACTAGCTAGCTCCTGCTAAGGCACCTGCGAGAGCAATAGAAGATGGCCCAAGTACCTGGGCCCTTGCTACCCACGTGGGAGACCTGGATGAAGCTTTAGGTTCCTGGGTTCTGCCTGGCCCAGCCATAGCTGTTGGCGTCATTTGGGAAGTGATCCGACAGTTGAAAGAACTCTCTTTCGGTCTCTGTGTGTGTCTTCTTCTCCCTCTGTAACTCTGCCTTTGAAATAAATAAAAATTTTTTTTCAATTAAAAGGTAACATTCAATGTCTTTTAAAAAAAGATTTATTTATTTTTATTGGAAGGCAGATATACAGAGAGGAGGAGAGACAAAGAGGAAGATCTCCTGTCCGATGATTCACTACCCCCAAGTGGCCGCAATGGCTGGAGCTGCGCCGATCCAAAGCCAGGAGCCAGGAGCCTCTTCCAGGTCTCCCACATGGGTGCAGGGTCCCAAGGCTTCAGACCATCCTCAACTGCTTTCCCAGGCCACAAACAGGGAGCTGGATGGGAAGCAGGGTTGCCGGAATTAGAACCAGCGCCCATATGGATCCTGGCACATGCAAAGCACGCACTTTAGTGACTAGGCTACCGTGCCAGGCCCTCAATGCTTTTTTTTTTTTTAAGGCTGTTCTGTTCCATTGACTTCTTCCCAGTCGCTAGACCAGTAGTCTTGGTTATGAAATAAAATCTAAATTCCAACATGAGAAGTAAAGCCGAGTTGGACAAGGCTTCATTTCTGTGACTTATTAAGGCAGAGGATACCCAGAAAGCTTGGCCTGGAGTGGTGTTGGGAACCCCCCACCCCATCCCCAGCCGCTGACCTCTCTCCTTGTTGGCATGGGAGCCTGTGTTTACATCTGAGAAACCTGAATCGAAGTGACCGCCCTGCATCACGTGGTGCATCTGGGCAGTGAGACCTCGGAGGACAAAGGCGGTTGCTGACAGCGGGGATGACGCTGTCCCGTGTCCCTTTGCTGGAGTCCCGGATGAGATCAGAACCTCCACCCCAGGGGTCAGAACACCCTACCCCTAATACGTAGAAATGGCAGAGCTGAGGGTGAACAGGCATCGGGAAGGCTCTGTGCAGCGGGCACTCACGGAACGCTGCTGGGCTGTCCCGGCACCCATGCAGCAGAGGGCAGGTGCACTCGCTCCCGGTCGTCTTGCATTTGCAGTCGGATGGGCCGCCGGAGGCCCCAGGCGATGTTGAGGAGCCCCTCGATGATCAGCGCCCCGTCTTCCTGTGAGAGTCACACGGGTCAGCCTCCCGGCCTGCCGGGAACCACCCTCAGGGCTCCTGCAGACACAGGGACCCTCAGCCTGCCGGAAGCGAGGACAGACTCTCCGTGCTGCAGGCGTGAGGCCAGGCCACGCGGGAGGAAGTCCGAGGCGTGCTTCCGGCCTTGGCCCGCTGCTGGCTGGAAGCCCAGCTGGGATGCAGCGGCTGAGTCAGGTGTTCCACAGGAACCCACTACTGACCGACAGGCACGTCCACACCTCGTGAGGAAGCACGTGTGAGGGGAGCACTCTTTGTCCACCCAGGACACGCTCAGGACGCCCTGTACCTGGACAGGGGAGGGTGGGCCCCGTGCTCACCAGGACAGAGGCTGCCACTCCCCCAGCCGGCCCTCAGTCTCCTCCGTGCTGGCAGCTGCAGCCCCCACCCTCCTTGGGCTGAGCCTGCCCTTTGATGTCCCAGCAGCAGGCCTTTTATTTCTCACCAGCCCAGCCTCACATCTCACTACCAGAGTTTCTACAACAGCCTCCACTTGGCATCCCCAAGCAACCAAGGTGGTATTCTCATGTCTGCAGGCCACCCAGCCTCTCAGGGATGGGCCTCTGCAGAATACTCAGTGGGCATGATTCTATGGTGGAGGGGGGGGGGGGTCCACACCTCCTAGTAGACCCTGCCAGGCTGTCTGTGCCCAGCCCTACCTCTCCCGGAGGTGTCCAGCTGCACCCTCGGGGCACTTGGTCGGCCCTCTCCTCAGCTACACACACGGAGAATGAACCTGATATTTGTCTTTGAGTCATTCAATAGCATTGTTCCACTGGTGTCACAGCCAACAACTTAGCATACGTTTATTGCTGCGTAAGAGCAGTCATCATGGGGCCTAGTGTCTTGGCACACCAGCCTGTGACAGTGGCATTCCACATGGATGCTGGTTTGTGCCCCAGGTGCTGCACTTCCAATCCGAGTCCCTGCCTGTAGTCTGGGAAAGTAGCAGAGAATGGTCCAAGCCCTTGGGCCTCTGCATCCATGTGGGAGATGTGGAAAAAATCGGCTCCTGCCTTTAGATCTACTCAGCTCTGACTGATGCAGCCATTTGGGGAGTGAACCAGTGGATGGCACCTCTCTCTCTCTCTCTCTCTCTCTCTCTCTCTCTCTTCTAACTGAATTCTCAAGTAAAATAAATCTTAAGAGAGAGAACCACTTTCTAACCAGCTTGTGGTGCACAACCCAGCACGGTCCACTGGGGGCGCTGTCCTGTCCTGTGCCTCTTCAGGACCACTCACCTGGTACACCGGAACCTTTGCACCTGTCAAACCACAAACCATCTCCCTCTCCCCTCCTCCGCTCTGCTCTACTCCCCACGTCTCTGAGCCTGACTGTGTCAGAGTCCTCATTTGAGGGGAATAATGCAGCATTCTTGACCAACATTTTAGATTCACAAATCCCTCTTCCTTTTATCGGCCTTAGAAGCCCAGTGATGGCAGGAGGCCATGGGCTCTTCTTGCTACCCTGGCAGCACTCACAGAGATGCCCTGCCCAGCATGGACCTCACAGTCAGTCTCAAACACCCCACCATCCATGGAGAAAGTAGTCAGCCCCCAGGTTATCAAAAATACACACAGTTAAAATCTATTTCCATGACATAGGCACAGGCATGCAACCAGCTGTCCCGCCAAAGGAAAGGCCATCAGCCACGTGGGGCTCATGAGAAAACCCAAGGTGGCATTCATGTCTGTTGTCTTGGTCTCAGGTGCTCCTGGTGAGATGGTGAGAGACAACATCCTCCCCCTCCACCCCCCTAGAGGGTTGGCTCCTCCACACAGACCCGAAGTCTTGAACCCTGAGCAGCAGGAGGTGAAGCTGACATGACCCTGGCCATGGGGCGTTTGGAAACACAAGGAAGCTTCTTGGACAAGGCGCTTGTACACTGGGCATTGGTTGACAGTTAAAGGCAGAGGGATGGCCTGGCAGGTGCTCCTGACAGCATCGGGGCGGGAAGCAAGCAAGTCCAGCTACTGGAGCTGATGAGACCATAGAGCACCTTTGTTTAATCACTGCCCTCCGTGTCCTCCATTACCTCCTGGATGGAACCCAGGGTCCATGCTGGGGTCCCCGTGCCCCTCCAAGCAGCCTTGGGAGTAACTGCTCTGTACCTGCTCACCGCTGCGTCTCCTGTGCCAAGAGCAGGTGGTGACCCACAGTGGCACCCTGCACCTGCTCAGGCCTGTGAAAACAGACCCAGGCTTCAGCATCAAGCCACCTGGGCTGCCTGGCCCCAGGCCCAGGTGGACATGCCTTGCCTCACAGTAGGCCTCGGGCTGGGGGTCTGCTGTGGCTGACATCCGGCCAAGGTCCCAGGCATCAGCCTCACAGACACAGGCCCAGGGCTCTGTGGGGTCCTCACATGGCTGGAATGTGTCCTGCCTGGGATCCAGGGGTGCTGGTGGGACACACAGCAAGGAGAGCATCCAGCACAGGCCTGTTCCAGGGGCCAGAGGTGGCCTGGAAGAGTGGCTCCCCACCCCCAGCCTGCAGTGTAAACAGCGGGAGCCTCCCATAGGCGGGTGTGCGCACGTACACACACACACACACACACACACACACACACGCTCCTGGCTGCCAGCTGACCCCGCCCGCCAAGCTGTTTTCCTAAGGGAGCCTTCCTGAGCATGGCTATTTTTGGCTCTCGCTGGCCAGGGGAAAAGGTATAAAAGCAGCTGACAGGCTGCAAAGCTTGCAGACAGCCCAGGGAGGAGCTTCCTGCTGCAGAAGGAGCCGAGTGTCCACCAGCCTGGGTACAACGACAGTCCCTGCCGCCCTTCTTTGACTCACTGGACAAGGCCTGTCGGTTGACACAGCTTCCCTACACCCTCTCAGCTACAGGTAAGGCACAGCAACCGCCTCTGGTTGCAGCCAACCATAGGAACTAAGCTTGGCGGGTGAGCCCCAGCCTGAACCTGCACTGCGTCCTTGCTGCCGGCCAGAGACCCAACAGCTCCCCTGGAAGCCAGTGCCTTATCCATCAGGCACCTGGGGTTTCTTCGGCTCCCTGTAACTTCCTAAAAGGGTGTGCCAAAGGGGGTATCCTTGTGTTTCTCACAGCTGCCCTGCCACAGGGGCTAGGAATCCGTACATGGGAAAGTGGAGGTGCAGGATGGAAACCCCACCAAGGTTCCAAGGTCTGGGAGAAGCAGAACCCAGTTTTAAACCTGGGGCTCCGCTGCCCTCACCTTTGCTAGGCTACGGCTGTGTGTGGAGGGAGTGGGGGTTGTCTGCCACTTGTGCCTGCTCTTGCACTGCAGCGATGGTAAGCCTTAAACGCGTGGCTTTTCACAAGAGCAGAAGAAATGGCTCAGGGCGGGCATCTGGCAGCTCTCAGACACCTGCCTCCTAGTGGTGGGAGGGGACACAGCCTCGGGGACACTGCTGGCCCTCACCCACCTCCTGTCCTTTCTGTTCACAGGTACTGTGCTGCTCCCCCCGCTGCTGGCGTGATGAGGTCCCGGCTTTTGCTTTCCGTGGCCCAGCTGCCCACCATTCGGGAGAGCTCTGAGGAGTTGCTGCCTGGAGGTGCTGGGCAGGAGCCTCCAGCCTCCCCCAGCCTGGATGACTATGTAAGGTCCATCTGTCAGCTGGCACAGCCCACGTGTGTCCTGGACAAGGCCACAGCCCAAGGACGACTCAGCCGACGTGGCCGGCCAGCTCAGGCCTCAGAGGAGACCTGCCCTGATGTCTCCCTACAGGAAGATGACCAGCATCCCGCAACGCCCACAGCAGGACCCGCAGATCCCCTGGCCTGGCTCTTTGGGCAGTCCCAGGAAAAGCAGTCAAGCGAGAGGGGTCCAGCCAGGAGGACTGGCCCAGGTGCTGGACTCTGGGATCTGCGCAGTGACAAGGCTGGGGGCATCCGCAGAGGGAAGCCATGTGAAGTCAGAATGTGGCCTCTAGTGAGGCCAGCACTGGACGGGCCCCAGAGCACCGACCTCAGAAACCCGATGGCTGGACAGCACAGCCGGCCGGAAGCCTCCTCCTGCAGACCCCGCCCCAGCCGCATCCTAAGGACTCTCTGCCTGCACCTGCCCGTGATTCATGAACTCTGACCCCCTCCCCAATAAAGGCACCTGAACCAAACCTGCTGGATTTGTGTCTCCATGGGGGACACGGTGCCCAAGGGGAGGTCTCTGGAGGGGGAGGGGCTTTCCAGCAGGGGCTGAGTGACAGCCTTCAGTAAGACCCCACTCCCAGCAGGGGGAAACGACACCCCACTCACCACCAGGAGCTCTCAAACAAGGTTCTTCCTGTCTCTGCTCCTCACTTGTCAGGTGGGGGGGTGCGGGGGGGACACAGGTGCAGGGACCTACCTCCCAGGCTGCTCAGGTCCTGGGTGTGGGGAGGGTCTCAGGCGCCCGCCCCCATGGTGGCTTTTGGCCTCCACTCCCAAGCCCCTGTTCCTTAAGGCTCCAGAGAGAAGACAGGGTCTCAGCAAAGGCTCCCCTGTGCTCCCAAAGCTTCAACCCAGTAGTCCTGTTGTGGTCCTGTCCTGGGGGAGCCCCCCTCCCACCCACTGCGTCATGCTCAACCCACAGAGTGTAGAATGCCTGGCGCCCTAACCCGACCCAGGATGGAGGTTGTGGGGTAGGGGCTCATTGCTCAGAGCACTGGCCAGTTGCCTGAAGACCCAGGCCAGCTGGGACAGCCTTGCAACTTGGTCCTGGAGAACCTCAGGCCCCCTGGCAAACAAGGATGGGGAAGGGAGAGGGGCTTCATGCTCAGAGAAGCACATGTGGACTCAGTCAACTCAAAAGAATCCAATCTGAGGACCCCTCTCTGCGTGGGCAGGGTGAGGGCTGGTGGCTCAGGATGGAGCGGCAGAGAGGGGAGGGGCGGGGGCATGGCTGGCCGGCTACCTCCTGGCTCTGCAAAAAACTCTACCACTTCCTCTCTCTCTTCTCTCTCTGTGTAGGGGCGTGGGGAGGAAGGCTATTTTTAATCCGTTGCTCGGGATGTGCTAATTATCTTCTGCAACTGCTAAGTGCAAAACCCACTTTAATGAAAGTTTCAGACAAGCGAGGGGCTAACAGGGACCCAGACGCCAGTGTTTCTGGATACACTGAGCGAGGGTCCTAGGATCTGTTCCTGCTGCAGGCTGCTGTGCCTTCTGCGGGTTTAGAACCTACGGGTCCCCAACTTGTTCTGACAGATGGACAGTGGGCAGCTGTCTGGAAGACTGGGCAGGGCTGAGCTGCTGGACATGCGCAGCCCTAACGCCCTGTGCGACACGGAACGAAATGTGGGCCACAGGGGAACTGGCTGACAAGGAGGGTGACATTACTGAACCCCCTTCCACCCTCACTCTGGGGGAAGAGGCACCCAGACAAGACGGGGAGACCATCCCTGGGTTCTGGGGTCCTCTGCTAACGCCCCCTTCACGTGAAAAAGTTAATGGCCTCTTTCATCCCAGTGGACGAAAGGGCAGGGGGCAGAAGCTTCTGGCTGCGCTCCAAGGCGCCCAACCCCAAAGTGGACTTCCTCTTCCTGCACACTGAGTCGTCCTGGAGAGTTCAGCCGGCCACCACAGGGTTACCGGAGAAGGGTTGGGGCTTTCCACACCAGGCCCCTCCCATAGGCGTGGCCCCAGAAGCACTTTAATAAATCTCTTGCAACTGAATGGAATGAGCGTGACCACTCACTCCAGGTCTTAGACGAGAGGAAGGAGCCTCCATTTCCTGGAAGAATCCTGGCTCTCTACATTCATGGGAGAGTTCGAGATGTTGGGCCAGGTCACGCTCGAGACGTCCAGTTCTCAAAGGTGCTTAGCGGGGCTGGCTGGACAGATGGGCAGCCACCAGGGGGAGCGCGCGCACCGAGAGCGGAGCCGGAGCACATCACGGGCCGTGCCTGCCTCGGTGCCTGCTTGCTTGCTTCCTTGCTTCCTGGCTTGCTTGAGCGCACTCGGGGCACTTGGCCTCGGCCTCCGCAGGGGACTCACCCCCTCCCGTCCCCAGCCCTCAGAGAGCTGGGAAAAGGTTCTCCACGCAATGCCCGGAGCCTCTGGGAAGAGGGAGACAGCCCAGGAGCAGGTGCCTAAGCTGGGGGAGCTCTAGGATCTGGTCTAGGCTACTGTATGTGTGGTTGGGGAGGAGCGGGGAGGGCGTGAGGGTCCCTACCTTGGGGACCCAGGCTGTCCCTGGAACCTGATCCCTGACAGACCTCCAGAGCCTGCTGTTATCCAGACCACTGTCACAACTTTGGAATTCAGTGCTGGGAGACTCGGTCTGCCTTGGAAAAGGGCATTCCTATTGGCAAAACTCTTGCACTGCAGTAAATAAATAAAGGAGGGGCGACGTGGTGCGTTGGAGGCTCCTGGGGGGATTGCTACTTTCTCCTGTCTGCCCAGCCCGTGGCACGTGCCAAGAGGCCACAGGTTTGGGGTGTTGGAGACCAGTAGTGCGCCCCAGGATCCCGCTGTCCCCAGTCCTCAGCCTCGCCTTTGTGGTTTCTGTTACTGTGCGGGATGCACTTCCTCTGCTGGCACCCTCTAGGCTGACATAGATACCTTCTGTCTCCATGGAGACCAGGTCAACCCCTCATGCAAAACCCCACTGCCTGGGTGGGCTTCCCAGCACCGTGGGCTCCCTGGAGCACCTCTTCCTTTACATGAGGATTACCCAGCACACACAGAAGCAGGGCGGGGTGAGAGCTTGGGGCTTCCCAGCCCTGCTCCCCCCACCCACCCACGCACACACACGGGATTACCTTGGGGGAAGCCCTAACGCCCATATTTCTCGCTGTTTGACCTTCTGTCTCCAGGCCCTTCCTGCAAACTGTGAAGGGCTTCCTCAGTCATGCAAGGGCACTCCACAAACACGCATGAATGTGAGGAGCAAACAAAATAAAATGAAAAGCTCCATCTCTGAGTGGCTCCGAGTTGAAGGCCAGCAGCTCAGTCAGAGGGTCCTCCAGTCACAGACCAAAGCGTCTCTGCAGAGCCCAGCAGTTAAGATGCCCACCTCCCACATGGCACCAGTGCTTGGCTCTGGCTCCTGACCTCTGCTTCCTGTTCATGCAGACCCTGGGAGGCACCCCCATGTGGCAGACCTGGGCTAAGTTCCAGACCCCCAGCTTCAGGTCCCAGGTCAGGCAGGGACCATCGAAGGAGCTTGGGAAGTGAATCTGCAAATGGGAGTCTCTCTCTCTCTCTCTCTCTTTCTCAACAAGAGATCAAAGATCTCTGTGAACCTGCTTGTCATCCATCACCCCCTCATCTGGTGTCAACAGCATGCTGAGTTCAGGACATAGGGCCCAGCCTACACCTGCTGCATACCACCCAGCAACCATGCATAGGTGCCACATTGCCTGGCCTGGAGGACCCAGACCTGGCTGCCTGGGGTTCAGCCTTGGCTGTGAGGTGCTCACTGCTCAGGTAGGAAAAGGGACGGCAGAGCTGAACCCCCCTGGTGTGAAAGTGGGTTGCTATTTGGATAACCGCAGAGGGGAGGATTCCTGAGTGCTCAGATTTGCACCAGAGGCAGCAAGGTGGCCTGGGGCAGGTAGGGAGAGGCAAGGGGCAGAGAAGGAAGCAGGATGCAGCAGAGGGGAGGAGGGAAGAGCCTTCGGGACTGGCATGGGACCTCGGATTTTGTGTTGGCAGAGGGCAGGGCAGAGCTCCTGAGCAGTGCCGAAGGGCGGCTGACACAGACTACCCCGGCAGGAAGGTTCTAGCCAGGCCTCACCCCGCCACCAACTGGCAATCCCCAGCTGCTCGGAGCTACCTAAGTACCTGGCAGTTTCCCACTCTCAGGTTAAACTCCACCAGGGGAACTTGCAGTCCAAACCCGATGGGTGGAGCACATCCAGGAACTGACTCCATCTCAGCTGCGGAAACCCCCGGGAAAAAAAACCTCTCCACCCAGGGACTCATAACTAGACCATGAAAAGTACATCAGCTTTGACCCAGACAGGGGCACACAGCCCTGCCCAGGAGGGACTGAGTCCTCCTGGTCCCCACCATGTGGTGGCGTGAGGGGCAGCCAGAGACCTCAGGCTTGGGGATGCCCCTGGAAGAAGGTCCTCGGTGTAGGGAGAAAGTCCACAGGTGAGTTTTACCTGCTCTACACTTCACAGGGATGCTCCCATCCTGTCCCGTGCCCTGGGGGTGGCAGAAATGTTGGTAATCCTGTAACCTATCCACATCATAGCCCTGTAAAGGTCAGAGGGTCGGGCTACCCAGTTATCCCCGAAAATAGCCAGGCCAGGACCGGCAGGTGGCACCCCACCAGGGCACACAGTGGCTCAGGCCAGGCAGGAGGAGCCATGGGCTCACCTCTCGGTGCCGCAGCTGGAAGCTTCTGCCCTCATGGTAGCAGTTGTAGGTTTTCAGCAGCCCCAGGAGCTCCGACCTGCAATGGTGAAAAACAGGTGCGTGCTTGTGAGATGCACGGGGACCTCGGCTAAGAGTGGAGTCCTCCGCTCTTGGTGTTTGCATCTGTAAAACGGCACATTGCCAAGCACTCCCCTTCTCCCTCCCCCAATAAAATTTCGTGGGGCGGGTCCTCCTCCTGGGGCTGAGAAGGGTACACACTTCGGTGTGCATACTTGGTTACAACGACACCCCCGAATCCACCTCTGAGTCATTTCCCCCCGTGGAAGTCCCCGGGGCTTGGCTCACGGATGCTGAAGGATCTGGCTTGTCCCCCTAGTTGCTTCTTACAGTGGCCTGGTGTGGCCGCTCTGGGGACTCACGCTGTTGGGAGCTGCTTGCCTCCTCTTCTCCATCCTGACCTTCCTTCAAAATGGGAAGTGGAGGTGACTGCCCAGAGAGGAACAGACAGGCCCTTGAGGCCCCCTGTCGGGGGGCTGGCGGTGAGGGGACAACCAGCTCCCGAGCACAGCCTGGCTCTGCACACGTAGGTGCAGCCAGCAGTGTGACCACACAGGTCAGGTTGAGCCTTCTAACAGCCCCGTTCAGAGGAAAGCTGAAACAGGTGGGATTTGCATCACAGGCTCGACCAGGCTTCCTGCAGTGTCCCCTGGTCCACACAGCCTGAGTAGAAACCCCACACACTCTTGTGTTACACACAGTTTATCAACCGCAGCATCCATGAGCCAGGTCTCCCCAGCGACAGTCACAGAGGCCTTGTGGCTTCTCAAAGAATCTGTGGTTCCAGCCCCTTCCCAAGGCAGAGCCTTCCTTTACCTGCAGGCAAGGACCACACAGCACGGCCAGCAGAAGCTGCTCTGCAGCCCAGGTGTGCGGCCGGGATATGTCATGGCGGGTCAGGAGGACAGAGAAAGTGATGGATAACTCCACAGCAGCATCCATGTCGGAAGTCATGTGGCATGGTCACTGTGCTTATAAAGACACAGGTGGGGCCCGGTGCTGTGGCCTACTTCTTGCCTTGAATGTGCCATATGGGCGTCAGTTCTAATCCCGGCAGCCCTGCTTCCCATCCAGTGCCCTGCCTATGGCCTGGGAAAGCAGTAAAGGACAGTTGAGACCTTGGCACCCTGCACCCATGTGGGTGACCTGGAGGAAGTTCCTGGCTCCTGGCTTCAGATCGGCATAGCACCGGCCGTTGTGCTCACTTGGGGAATGAATCATCAGACAGAAGATCTTCCTCTTTGTCTCTCCTCTCTGTATATCTGACTTTGTAATAAAAATAAATAAGCCTTAAAAAAAAAAAAAGACACAGGCACTAAACCCAAGACTGTCAGGATATCAGATGGGCATTGTGGCACGCAGGTGAAGCCACTGCCCAAGAGGTGCACATCCCATTTCAGAGTGCTAGGTTCAGGTGCCAGGTCCTCCCCCTGCCCTTCCAGGTTCTTACTGGTGTGCACCTGGGAGCCAGTGGGTGATGGCTCAAGTCCCGGGTTCCTGCCATCCGGATGGGAGATCTGATGGCGCTCCATCCAGGTCCCAAGCTTTGGCCTGGCGCAGTTCCACCTGTTGAGGGGGTAAGAACCACTGCATAGAAGATTCTTTCTCTCTCTCTCTCTCTCTCTCGTTCTGCTTTTCAAACAAATAAATCAGTAAAATGTCTTTTTTTAAGTTTTTAGGAAATGTAGAGAAGAGCTTCCAAAAGTTCGCAGGAAGACGGGATGAAATGAGAAGATTCGCTCGGTGCCAAAGAAATCCTGAAACCTATTTATAGTTTTATCATGATATGCTTTTCCCATGAGTCTCCTTTTATGATTATCAAAATGTTGGGCACCAAAATCAGCTTCATTTGCATTTTCCATGATCTTTACTTTTTTTTAAAAAAAAAGATTTATTTAGTTTTATTGGAAAGACAGATCAGACTTGCTGAGAGAAAGAGAGACAGACAGACAGATCTTCCATCCACTGGTTCACTCCACAAACGGCCATAAAAGCCAGAGCTGAGCCGATCTGAAGCCAGGAGCCAGGAGCTTCTTCCAGGTTTTCCATTTTCAGTCGCTTTTCCAGGCCATAGGCAGGGAGCTGGATGAGAAGTGGAGCAGCCGGAATACAAACTGATACCCATTTGGGATCCTGCTGCTTTGCAAGGTGAAAATTTAGCTACTGAATTATCGCACTGGGCCCATAATCATATCATATTCAAAATCATATTCAATATTGTTCCATTATTCTGACTCCTAAGATCGAGGGGAGGGAGCTGATGGCAGCCCTGTGTCCTAAGGCTAGGTTGAGCTGCTCTCTCTGGATGCTGGCGGGGGGGGCGGTCCCTTAGCTACTGACGAGTGGTGAGTGCCTTCAGGTTGAAAGCTTTGCAAACCCAGAAAATCTTGCACTTAGGATCCCCAAAGCAAGATGAATCACAAGTCCTACTCTTCTTTAACTCAGAAATGAATGTGAAAAAGAAAATGAGAAAAAGTCCCATATAATTGTTAGATGAAGTCATGTCATCTAAAATCCACTTTTCTCATCCCCAGTTCCAAAGCATTCCTTTTTCCTGATCTGGTCTACACAACAAGAGTGTGACTGCTGCTCTAGCTTGCTGATGAATTAGATGCCATTTATGCAGAATCCTGGGGTGTCTTCCTGCTTCTGTGGCTCTCATCCCTGGCAAGGGGAGAGGTGGGAGCCAAACTCTGACAGCACCTTGACCCCTGCACACTGGGGCTCCCAAATGAAGCACCCAGGGCTCACGGTCAGCTGGAGGACACCCACAGGCTGTCCACTAGCAGGGGGTGGCAGCAGTGCACACCCGGGCTTACTTCAGAATGGACTTGCTGTCGCTGATGGGCACGTGGGAGCTGGACGGACAGTCTTCCTTCATCTTCCCCTCCTCTTGTTTGCCGACCCACAGGTTACCTGTTGAGAAGATGTGTCGACAGGTGAGCTGAGAAGAGCAGCATCTGGCACCCCAAGCCTTGGAGCAGGAGCTGGACCACCTTGCTGATGTGTGGACGAACGCACAGGCACATGGGTAGAGTGGAACACAGCACAAGCTCCCCAACTCCTGATCCTGCGCTCACATCCCTTCTCCACAAGAGCCTTGGGTGATGACTTAACCCCGCCCCCAAGCCTTCCTTTCCTCACCTCAGTGGATTCACACCTGCCCTGTCCTGTCTCTGTCTTTGCATCCAGGCCTGACAGCTTGGAGGGGCTCCCTCAGCCACCTGCCTCCAGCATTCCCTGCCTTGCTGGCACCTTCCACACCAGGTCCCTGTCACTGCTGCTGTCCTTCATCCCCCATCCTTATAGCATCTGCTACAAAGTAGATCTATAGTACAGAAACCCCCAGTGCTTGGTACCAAGCTAGTAGTTAGCACCCTCTCAATCTTGCCCAAGTAATTCTCTCACCCCGAGGCCATAATTTCACAGTCTGAGGTGCAACATCAAAAGTAGTGCTTTTTTCCCCCCCTTCTTCAGAGTTTCAAGATGGAAGATTTGTTCTTATCAGAGAGCTTGGTAACCTCAGGGTCTGATTTTATTGTCTTACCGAGGTGAGGATTTGCCATTGCAGAAGCACATAAGGGCTTCTTCTGGCCTAGGAACTGCCAGCATCAGCATCCTTGCACTTCAGGGACGTGGTTAAATGATTCAGGACCACGTGAACATAGGCACCGGCAAGCTGGCAGATGGTTGGTGCTGATGCGAGATGGCCTCTGAGTGGCTGATGGACGGGTCATGCACACAGCATGGACACAGTGCACAGGAGCATGACTCGGATCCCACGCAGCAGGGAACAGGTGGTAAAACTGTGTGATGTGGGGAAGGACTTGGTCTTCTCAAGGACCCTTCCACCTTAGGTGGCAAAGCCTGCTTTCTCTCTCTCTCTCTCTCTCTCTCTCTCTCATTGTTCAGGACTGGCCCTTGCTTCCTACCGTCCACTTGCAGTTTAGGGTCCCAGGCTGGGAGACATTATAAAGCAGGGAGCACACATGCCCTTCTCATCATGAGGTCAGCACATTCCCAAGCCATACTCCCACCCTTTTCTCTTCACACCCAACCAGCCTTCTCACCTCTGCCCTCCCTGTGTGCATACACATGTTCCTGAGGGCCTTGGGCCAGACTCAGACCCAGAGCCCCTCGGGGCAGGGCACCCCGTGCCCTCGGGCACCTGTTCAGTGCTCTGTGTCCATCCTTGACCCCTGCACCTGTGCTGGCATCAGGGAAGAAATATGTTGGAGACTGATGCAGTGGGAAGCGGGCTTCCTGGGCCTCAGGAGCAGCTTCTAAGTAACTCCTGCTGCCTTGCACTGAGGAGAGGCAGGCCAGATCTCTTGCATAGGGACACAGGAACACAGGGTCACAGAGCCCAGGAGCAGGGGCCCTCCTGCAGCATGCAGGGTTTCAGTTCCGCAGTGCCTCAGCACCCCTGGAAAGAGGGGCGGCCACTGGGTAGTTCCTTTAAATAGTGGTGAGGCAGGAGCCACCGCAGCCTGGGTCTCTAGGGCCGACCCCATGGGTCCCCTGCTGCCTTGCTTGCAGTGGGATCGCTGCAGGACAGAAGCAACAGGAGGCTTGCGTTTGTCTTGTTCTTACCCCTCCTTTCCTGTATCTGCTTTCTAACCCACACTTGCTTGCTGCCCTGTAAGCCAGCCTGGTGGAGCAGCTCAGGGCTGCTGGACGGCCCCTTGCTGTCCCCTGGCCTTGAACGTGGGCAAGTGCTGCACTCAGCTTTCCGCTCTAGCGATGCTCCTACCGGTAAGGCCTGCTGGCTCTCTGCTGTGGCCCCCACGGGGACTCTGGGATGCAGGAGCAGCATGCGGTCAGCAAGCTGGCTTTCCTGCTTTGTCACTGAGCCCGAGCTAGCACACGGCAGGTGGCCCGCACATGGCTGCTCCCTAAGTGATTCAAACAACAAACAACGTCCCACCACCTTCCCCCAGCAATCAGCTCTTGTCCAGGTGTGCACGGGAGGGTACTTCCAAAAGCTCATGGAAAGCAGAATTAAAAGACACATTTATTTTGGTGCAAAAAAACATTTAGAATCCGTGAGAGATTTAAAAAAGAATCAATGGAGAATGTGTATATATATATAATTATATACATAAAATTATATATAATACATATATAGCCATATATTATATATTATAACACATATATGATACATTGTGTATTATATGAATACTATAGAAATATACTATGTTTACACAATATAAACATGATTATAGATCATATAATGTATATATGTATACATATATAATTTTAGAATTTATTTATTTTACTTAGAAATTCAAAGTTACAAAGAGAGAGGGAGAGAGAGATCTTCCTTCTACTGGTTCACTTCCAAAATGACTGAAACGGCCAGAGCTGCATTGATCTGAAGCCAGGAAAGAGGCATTTCTTCTGGGTCCTCGCCGTGGGTGTGGGCCCCCAGGACTCTTCTGCTCCTTTCCCAGACCATTAGCAGGTAGCTGAACTGGGAAAGGGAGCAGCCGGAACACAAACCTGAGCCTTTATGGAATGCTGGGGCTGGCAGGCAGAGGATTAACTTGTTACAGTATTGTGTCAGTTCCTAGAAAATGTATACTCTGAAAAAGAAGGAAGAAAGGAAGGAAAGAAAAAGAAAGAGAAAGAAAAAAGAAAGAGAAAGAAAGAAAGAAAAGAAAAGAAAAGAAAAGAAAAGAAACGAGAAAGAAAGAGGCAGCTGTCCTGAAGTTTAAAGGAAACCAGGAGCCTGGTCTTGATGGGCCGCAGCCCACGCCCCGCCTGGAGGGCGGAATGGCTGCAGAACCAGCTCCAAGCACAAACACTGCCTGGCAGTCCTGTGTGTGTGTTCCCTGCTCCTAGGGTAATGCTTGGGGTCTCCCAGGTCCATCTGAGGTCACTGCTGTGACTGTGCACAGCGCCCCATCCCAGTAACAAAAAGGCAGCCACTTGCCCAACTTCTTTTTTTTTTTTTTAAGATTTCTTAAAAATATGTATTGGAAAGTCAGATATACAGAGAGGAGGAGAGAGAGAGGAAGATCTTCTGTCCACTGAATCACTCCCCAAGTGTCCACAACAGCCAGAGCTGTGCCAATCAGAGGCCAGGACCAAGAGCTTCTTTCAGGTCTCCCACATGGGTGCAGGGTCCCAAGGCTTTGGGCCGTCCTCAACTGCTTTCCCAGGCCACAAGCAGGGAGCTGGATGGGAAGTAGGTGCCCGCATGGAATCCCGGCGCGTGCAAGGCAAGGACTTTAGCCACTATGCTACCATGCTGGGGCCCCTTCTTGCCAACTTTTGAGTGGGTACCAGCTGCCTCCTACACTCATGGCATCTTCTAATTAAATCCCAGTCACACTGATTCAGGAGTGGCCGACGGGGTGGAAGCAAAGATGGAGAGAGGGCTGTGATGGAGTCTGCCTACACCAGGCATAATCCTTATGATCAGCGCCAGAGGGACAGATGCAGCTGGACAGGCCCAAGTCCCCCATCCCCCTGCTGGCTCCTCCCTCTCTCTTTGTCCAGGCCTTGCCCCGCCCTAGGCCCCAGGGCACTCAGCAATTCAGCAGAGTTTGTTTGCTTCTCAGGCTAGAGGTTCTGTGTCCCACGGGAGGGATCCCAGGGTGGCTCGCCAAGCCCCGGTGTACAAGCTGTCTTCGCTTTCCACTTCAGTGGCTGCTCTGCCAGCCATGGCCATGCAGGGACAGCGACAGCCGGCAGCACAGCCTAACCCGGCAACTGAGGGACAAAGGCCAGCACGGCGCACCTGCTCTCTCTCGCCCTCTCGGCCATAAAGAGGACTCTGTGACTGCCCAGATCACTCTGGGGGGGCCCCATGCTACCTTTCAATTGTGAAAAAAAAAGAAGGAATGACTGAGTGGTATGTTCACGATGCTGCGCAGTGTGCATGGGAAAGCCTTTTATGGGAGACGGTGCTAACAAGCTGCCTGCCTTCCAGGCCTCTCCGATGGCCAACCCAGGCAGAGGGACCCTCCCCTGCAAGCCTCGTTTGTTCTGTGTGTGTCCGGGAAGTCAGAGACCTAATGCTGTCTGACATCCTATGGGCTCACCACTGCTGGGGCTCAGGGGCCCACATCCTGCGTCTTCCCACCCTCAGCTCCCAGGTTCAAAGTCCCTGCAGGGATATGGCACATGGCTAGAGAAGCCAAAGTCAGGAGGACAGACGCTGGGGTGCAGCTGGGAGTTTCCCAGCCAGGCTGGCACCGGCAGGAAGAAGGCGGCAGGTGCAGGACATCCCATCCTGCATTCCTGCGAGGCCTAGTTCTCTACTCCCTTTGCATCTCCAGCCTCATATGCTGGCCGGGGTCAGTGGCCAGGCCTGCAAACAATGAGCCTTCTCAAGTGTCCCCAGCACCTGTTAGCCAGCCAATAGCAGGGGCTGGACCCCGGGAAACAGTCAGCCACCTCCATGGCTGGACATGGCCGTCGGGGCTTAGTGGCACTGTCTTGTGCACAAAGCCAGTTGTTCAAACACAAATGGCCGGAGAAGGCGACTCAGCAGCTGCAGTTCCTGCCTCGTCCCAACCTGCACAGCCTCCAATGCTGTCCACCTTTAAAGTGCATCCTCCATCACCATCACTCCCCGTGGCCCAGCCACACCTCCCCCTCCCTCCCCATCCCGGCCTCAGCCCATCCCAGAGAGCAAAGGGGAGACAGCCACAACACCACCTGTTACCTCCTTTCTCCCACCTGCCCTTGGCTGACCCCGCCTGCCTAAGCCTCTTCTGAGCCACCATCCTGGGTTCCCACTGACACAGCCCTGTTGTATCCTTCTGTAGAGTTCGACTCCCCACGCCCAGCTGTCCCCACAAAGCTTCCTGACCACCTCACAGCAAGTGCATGGGTCAGACTCCTGGGCTTCTTAACCAGGAGGCTTAGTGACCAAGCCTCTTACTGTCCCATCCTCATACCAGCCTCACCTCCTGCCTTCGGCAGAGGAGATCCAAGGAAAACAAGGGTGGTTTGGCGCCAAAAAGGTGCCCAGAATGGCCCCCTGGCCAGGATTCCTGGAAGCGGGATTGCATGGCAGAGGGCCAATTCTTGGGAGTCCCGGATACCAGCTGCACCCCTGACTGCCTGGCTTTCAAACTGCCCCAGGCCTAGATGCCACATGAAGCTCATTCCCTGGGAGCCACTGTGGGTCTCAGAAGCCTCGGGACATGAAACCTCTCAGAGGGTTTGACCCTTAACAAAATCCCCCTGGAAAAAAAAAAAAAAAGAGGTCTCTATGTGCTCATTAAGGCAGGGGTTGGCGAGTGGGGGGTCATCCCTGTATCCCCAGGCCCCCAGATCCTAGGTCCATAATGTCCGCAGGAACATGTCATAAGCAGAGACAGGGTGCAGAGGTCCTGGCATGAGCTGGGCTTCAGCAAGGGACCTCATTCTACCGTGCCGTCCTTGGCCCTTGATCAAACCCGAGTTGGGTCATGAGCCAGGGCTGTCCTAGCAATACTGCTACGGGGCTGTACAACCCACACGCTGTCTGTTTCCCAAAGCCAAGGGTTGGAAGCTTCCGGGCATTAGTGGTCACCTCTAAGGAGAAGAGCCCGAGGCAGTCAGCAAAGGAGAGCCGGGAGCAACAAGTTCCCCTTTAACAGACACATGCGGAAGCAGCTTCGGGAAGGGCAGCCACTTCCTACTTGATCTGAGTTCACTTGAGAGCAGTTTCCAAAGACTCTACTCCACGTGCCCCGTGATTGGCTGATCACTCAGCCTCGACCTCAGCCCCACCCCAAATTCATCAGTCCCACGATCATAACCCCGTGTGACTTTGTGAAAGTCCAGGAGAGGGGTGGCAGGGATGTGGAAGGGACTTCGGACAGGTGACACGGGACGCTCTGGCACTGCCCTGTCCACATTGGGCAGCAGGGCCTCGGACAGGTGACACGGGACGCCCTGGCACTGCCCTGTCCACACTGGGCAGCAGGGCCTCGGACAGGTGACACGGGACGCCCTGGCACTGCCCTGTCCACACTGGGCAGCAGGGCCTCGGACAGGTGACACGGGACGCCCTGGCACTGCCCTGTCCACACTGGGCAGCAGGGCCTCGGACAGGTGACACAGGATGCCCTGGCACTGCCCTGTCCACACTGGGCAGCAGGGCCTCGGACAGGTGACATGGGATGCCCTGGCACTGCCCCGTCCACAGTGGGCCTTTGATGGAACAGGGGCTCTGCAGCCCAGGTTTTTCCTTCACGTTTCCTAGTAGGGGTCCAGCCCCACTTGGTTCTAACCCTGGGACATCCTGGGCGTCCATTCCGCCCTCAGCCTCAAGGCCACCCACAGGATGTCTCATGTGGGGTCTGACCCCACTCCTGGGTTCCAGGTGGACAGCGTCACACAGAATCACAACTCCAACAAGTGTGATCAGAGGTCACCCTCAGAGACAAGAACTACAACCCCGACTGCTACTTCCAGCCGTGCTTTCTTTCTTCTCCCGCATGTCCGCTTTCCCCTTCTGTGCCTCCCCCTTCCCTCTCCCTAGCACCTCCAGCCCCAGCAGCAGTATCTAGACATTCTGCAGAGTGACATGGGGGGCCCTATAAAGCTTCCTTCCTGTGTGTCTCCTCACCTTATTTCATTCCCACTTGAAGGACAGTTGCTTAAATTCTCCTGGCGGTGTTCTGAGAAAGCACCAGCTGGCCAGTCCTGGCAGGAGTCCTGGTGTGAGAGGAGGCCTCCCTCCCTGGGGAGTCAGGACTGGGCCGGATTCCCCGAGATCTGCTGGAATCTTTCAAGAGTGGGCCGAGTCCCACACAGAGTGAGGGAGGCACTGGGCAAGCTGAGGGGCCAGGGGCGGAGCCGGGAGGGGCAGGAGACCTGGAAGGACACAGCAGGCCCTGGGTTGCAATTCCAGCTCTGCCACCCAACTGACCTGGGAAAAGATAAACAACTCCATAACCCTTTCCGAACATGGCAACAATTGCCATGAGCTCTAATGGGATTGTGAGACAAGTTCCTTCTGCTGTGGTCTCCGCTGTTACCTTCCACTGGGAGGGCAGAGAGCTCTTCCCCCAAGGACCAAGGCTTCAAGGAGACTGGCTGGGCAGAGGGACTCGGTGGCCACAAGGTGTAGCCGCTAGCCAAATTCATCTAGCCTCCGCCCTGGAAGAGGCAGGCATGAGACGCAAAGCCCGCTCTCCGCCAAGGGCCTGAAACCCTGCGCTGCACCAGGAGGGCAGGAGCAGGGAACCCGCGCACGCCGGGTCTCGGTACACAGGTGCCTTAGACACCAGCGCCCCTGCCTGGTGGCCGTGCCGGGGTCGGGGTGCGCCAACCCGTGGACCCCTCACAAGCACCTACCCACCGACCCACGCGCGCGTGCATCACTCACCGTGCAGTCAGAGCGCGCCCCGGAAGCCACAGCCAGTGCCGGCCAGACCCCAGCACTCTGCAGAGTCTAAGGCCCCTGCAAGCTCCGAGCCTCCGCAACCAGCCGCTCGGGCCCGGCCCTCGTCCCGCCCCGCGCACGCCCCTGACTCCTCAGCAGCCAATCGGCACCCCCTGTCCACTCCGCCCTCCCCTTGTCCACTCCGCCCTCCTCCTGTCCACTCCGCCCTCCCCCTGTCCACTCCGCCCTCCGCGATGGGTTAGTCCTGCCCGCCACCGGAGTGCCCGCGCAGCGGGAGTGCGCGCCCCAGGATCCACGGGACGCCCGGGGACTGCAGAGCCCAAAGACCCCCTGCGGCACAGCGGGTCCTGACGCCTCCAATAAGGGGCGACCCGGGGGCGCCGCCTCCGCTTCTGTGCGCGCCGGCCAGGGGCTTTTCACACAGGCTGGAGCCTTGGCATTGTGTAGTCTTGGCCTTGGTTTAGCTCATCGGCACCCGCGGAGGAGACTGGGCAGCGGCCCGACCCGTTGGTGGCGACGAAGGGGACATGCGAGCGGAAGCGACTCATCTGGGTCAGACTTCGCAGTCCTGGGCCGCAGGTCTGCTCAGAGCCTGCTCTGGAACTTGCGGAAAGTCACAGGGCCCCTAAGTCGTCCCCTGTCCCCCCAACACGCTACACCTGTTTCCCCATCTGAATTTTGCAAGTGGAGGTGAGGGCAGGATCTCAGACCCCCCCTCCCCCCAGCTGGATGGGGAGGTAGGGGTCACGCCTGGTTGATGTACCCTCGCAAGTCACACTTACCCTTTCACAGCCCAGGTGTCCGACCCCACCTAAACAAACAAACAAACAAACAACAACAACAGAAAACGGTGGGTAAAACTCCGAAGAACCCGGTCACGCTGTGACACCGGCAAGTGACACATGGGTGCCACTTCCAATCCTGGCTGCCACACTCCTAATTCAGCTCCCTGCTAATGCGCCCCGGGGAAAACAGGAAGATGGCCCAGATTAGATCATCGTAAGAACTTTCTCACCTTCAAGTAAATATTGTTATAAGAAGAAGAAAAAAAATAAAGAATGACAAAAAGTAAAAAGTTACATTACTCCCCCTGGCTGATTGGAGAAAAATTCACTTTCCCTTGCTTAGAAGAGAAGAGAAGAGAAGAGAAGAGAAGAGAAGAGAAGAGAAGAGAAGAGAAGAGAAGAAAGAAAGAAAGAAAGAAAGAGAAAGAAAGAAAAAGACAGACTTAAGCAGAAATGCCCATATGCCAGATTAAAACCTAAAAAACCCGATGGGACAGGAGGGACAGGAAGGGCAGGGAAAGTCCGTGCCTCCCAGGGTGATCCAGAATTCTCTGGCGATCTCCAGCACCCCCACAGTAATTAATTCCTTCTGACCTAGTTCCAGCTACGGCTCTCTCCCAGGCGGGGCTTAGCCTGGAGTCAGGCCTGTGTGTTCACCCCCTTGCGTGCCATGGCGAGGGTGCGGGGATCCCAGCAGCTCCCTCAGCACTCTGGGTCCCAGGGACCCCACTGGGTGGGGTCAGGGCCCCTGACCCGCCTTGCTGGTGGGCCTCAGTGGGACCGCCTCCAGCCCAGCCTTGGGCGCTGTGGGTACAGTGGTTAGTCCACAGCCCAATAGCCACTTCCTGCTTGGGGTGGCTGGGGGGGGCGGGGGCGGGGAGGAACAGAAGAACAGGAGAGAGAGAGAGAGAGAGAGAGAGAGAGAGAGAGAATATGAATCTGCCATCTGCTCACTTCCCAAGTGCTTAACATTGCCAGGGGGCTGCCAGGCCAGAGCTGGGAGCCACAAACTCCATCCCAATCTCCACGAGGGTGACAGGACCCACCCCCCCAATACTTGAGCCATCACCTGCTCCCTCCCAGGAAGCTGGGGCCTAAGCCCAGATGGCCTCTGAGAGGAGCTGTGACTGTCCCAGCTAGCATCTGCCCCAAACTTCTTGCTCCAGTCCACTTCTCCCTGACCTCTGGGAAACGCCCTTGCGCTTTGCGTAGCATCCTTGGAGCCCAGCCGCGGGTTGTGAGACTGAACCTGTGGCTCACGTGGACAGAACTTAGGCAATGGCTTTGTGCGGGAAAAGGTTGTGTTCTGTGACATGTCACGCTCCTGATGATGTTTCTTAGACTGTGACACAAAATCTGCTTCTCACTGTGGGCCGCAGGAAGCAAGGAGCAGCTGCCTGAGTCCACCTTGACGCTTCCCTTCATGTTTTCCCAGCTTCTCCTGAACCCGGAAGTGGCTGCAGACCCTCCCTGGGCGGAGAGCCAGGTAAAAAGTATGCTGGGAAAAGGGAAAGTTGCCTACCCTTTTACTTGGTAGAAAGAAGAGATGCTTTCCGTGTGTGTGTGTGTGTGTTCCTGTCTACAATACAGATCTCACGTGTGATGTCTGGAGCACTGGCAGCTGTGCTGAGCCCACGCTACAGCACGTCCACTTGCTGAGCCTTACGGAGGGGGTCTGGACACTCACCGTGGAGTTTCTGTGCCGTGCTTACATGGCCCAGTCCAGCATCCTTACCATGGACACAAATAAACCTTGATTTCTTTAAGCTGGAGATGAGCAAACCTCTCCCATGAAGTATATATGCTACCTTGTGTGTGGCTCAATGGACCCCGTCACAGCTGCTCAGTCCTGAAGGAGGGTAGCAAACCTATTCAGGGAGGCCCCAGGTGACCCAGTCCTCTGCCCACTCCCTGCCTAGGTGACCCTGTCCTTGTTGGCCTCTCAGCTCAGGTTGAGATGGAGGCCCAGGCCTCTGGCCTCAGCCTGACCCTGCACTGGCTGTCACATCTGAGCCGTGAGCTAGCGCTGGGTGGGCCACCTCTCTCCCATCTTCCCTCACACTGTAACTGCCTTCAAGCAAATAAACCTGCATTGAAAAAGAGTGGGGGAAAAAAGTGTTTTTATTTTGTAAACCATCCAGCCTGACCCATTAAAAAAAAAGTTATCATAAAAAAAAAAACACAAAAAAACAAAGAAATTCTTGTTGGGCCCAGCGGCGTGGCCTAGCGGCTAAAGACCTTGCCTTGAATGCGCCAGGATCCCATAATGGTGCCGGTTCTAATCCTGGCAGTTCCACTTCCCATCCAGCTCCCTGCTTGTGACCTGGGAAAGCAGTCGAGGACGGCCCAGAGCCTTGGGGCCCTGCACCCATGTGGGAGAGCTGGAAGAAGCTCCTGGCTCCTGGCTTTGGATGGGTTTGGGTTCTGGCCATTGAGGATATTTGGCAAGTGAACCAGTGGATGGAAGATCTTTGTCTCTCCTTCTCTCTATGTGTAATCTGCCTTTCCAATAAAAATGAATAAATCTTAAAACAAAAGAAAAACCTCCTGATCCAGTTTCTTCTGAAAAGTAGAGAAGCACACAGGAGCGCAGGGGGCTTGACGAAGCCACGTGACCCAGCCCCGTTGGGGTGCGGCCCATGGAGTCTCAGCATTAAGTGCTCCTCTTCCTGCTGCCATGCTCCCAGGGGGAAGACGTGGACCGCCGTGATACAGTCACACACTGTTGAGTTGGACGGTAGACATCTGAGTCTTGAAAAGTAGGAAAGTGCATTTCTAGGCAAGTGGCATTAACCATCGGGGCCATCTAGATTTTGGATTTACACATGCTTTATTCACTTGAATCTGCAGCTGCTGGTTCACTCCCAACATGACTGCAACAACGAGGGATGGGCGAGTCCGAAGGCAAGAACCTGGAGCTCCATCTGGGTCTCCCCCATGATTGGCAGGGGCCCAAGCACTTGGGCCATCTTCCGCTGCTTTCCCAGGCGCATTAGCAGGGTTTTGGATTAAGCAGAGCAGCTGGAACTCGAACTAGCTCTGTGAGTTGGGATGCTGGAGTTGCTGGCCATGGCTTCATCCACTGGGCCACAACACTGGTCCCAGTTGAGATCATTTTCTTGACCCTTCCCTTAAAATGATTTTGAGTTAAAATGACAGACTGGTTGCCTAGGATCCTTCTCTGACAGTATTATGTGGCATTTCTTCCTTCACCAACTCCAGTGCAAGATTCAGACTTTGTCAAGCCATTTTGCAAAAGTTTGTGTGATTCCAAAGCAGAGTCCTTAGGAAACAGGTGACCGGACTGGACTGGTCAGACCACTGGGTGGAATCCCTCAGTTTGGAGGGTGCCCCTCTGCAGACACAGCTGGTGCACGGCCTCTCTGCTGACCCTGCCTGTGTGAAATCTGCATTCAGATTTCTTTCTTTCTTTCTTTCTTTCTTTCTTTCTTTCTTTCTTTCTTTCTTTCTTTCTTTCTTTCTTTCTTTCTTTCTTTCTTTCTTTCTTTCTTCCTTCCTTCCTTCCTTCCTTCCTTCCTTCCTTCCTTCCTTCCTTCCTTCCTTCCTTCCGTTCTTTCGTTCTTTCGTTCTTTCCATATCTTTACACAAAACGGTACCCAGGTCCTACCGCACACTGAGGAAGACCTCTGGGTATAAGCCACTCACGGGTACTTTGTGAACCCCCTCCAGGAAGGCTGCCGGGTGCTCCAGGTTCACAGCTTCCATTTGCAGCTGTGAATGGAGTCGAGGTTCATCAGGTGCTCTCTGAGTCCCAGCGGCTGAAGCTACGGCAACGCACATTTCACCTTTCCAGCTGCAGGGGTTGGACACTATTGTTTCCTTGAGAGATGTATTTATTCATTTGAAAGGCAGAGCTGCAGGGAGGTAGAGGGTAAGGGAGGAGAGATCGCCCCTCTGTGGGCGCATTGCCTGATTGCCCACATAATCAACTCTGAGCCAGCCTGAAGCCAAGAGCCTGGAATTTCACCCTGGGCTCCCACGTAGGAGGCAGAGGCCCAAGCACCTGGGCCATCCTCTGCTGCTTTCCCAAATACAAGAGCAGGCAGCTGGCTCAGAAGTGGAGCCGGGACTTGAACTGTGGAACCTCAGTGGTTTCTGCCTTGCTTGCTTGGCTGGGGGCTGTGTGAACTCCAGGACTGACAGCCTACGTGACACCTGACAGGTGTGTAGGCAGAGCGCTCCTCAGAAGGAGGTCCCTGGTGTGCTTGTCAGATAAGACTTGCTCATTGCCCCCAACAGGCCACCAGTTTGTACTGCTTGAAGTTCCGTGCTTCAAACCCACCATTAGAAGCCTGCCAACTTACTCTTTTTAAAAGGTCAACAGTGAAACTGACCCATCGTGACTGTGGACTTGGCCTGAAGCGTATAAAAACCCCGGGCTGGGTCCAGCACAGTGGCCTAGCGGCTAAAGTCCTCGCCTTGAACACGCGGGGATCCCATATGGGCACCAGTGCTAATCCCGGCAACCCCACTTCCCATACAGCTCCCTGCCTGTGGCCTGGGAAAGCAGTCGAGGATGACCCAGAGTCTTGGCATCCTGCACCCGTGTGGGAGACCTGGAGGAAGTTCCTGGCTCCTGGCTTCGGATTGGCGTAGCACTGGCCATTGCTGTCACTTGGGGAGTGAATCAACAGATGGAAGATCTTCCTCTCTGTTTCTTCTCTCTGTATATCTGACTTTATGATAAAACTGAAAAATAAAAAAAAAACCAAAAAAACAAAAAACCTGTGCTGTCCAACCTTGTTGCTGCTGCTGCTGCTGCTGCGCTCTCCCCAGTCCCGCTGGGCTGGGCGATGGCTGAGAGCCCAGGCTAGCCTGAATAAACCACCCTTATGCGTTTGCATCGGCTTCAGACTCCTCATGCTTTCTGGAGATCTCAACATCTGGGTGCAACAGAACCAGTGCCTGTATAGTATGTTAGTGCTGTGGGCAGCAGCTTTCCTTGCCACGCTGAAGTGCCAACCCCGGGCACTGTGACTGTTAACGATAAAGACCAGTAGATAATAGCAAGTCCTGGCTTGTGGGTAAGCTCAGAGCTCTTTCCCCTTCCCCTGTCCTCCCTATCTTTCTGAGACTGGAAATGGAGAATTGTTTCTATTGGATCCAACAGTGCACGTAGCACGCTGGCGAATGGCCATCCGGTCGCTTCCCCAGGCTTCTGCTGGGACCCGGGACCCTTGCTCACCCATCCACACAACCCACAATTTGGAGCTGTGGCTCTGCGGAGGATGCTTTAGGGAGGATGGGGGCGGGGCGCAGGTCGTTAACAAGTTGCTCTTGGCTGATGGATATTGTAATTAATGTGAGCAGATCACATCAGGCAGGTGAGTTTGGGAGCAGTTACCGCCGCGCAAGATTTCCGAGCAAAGGACGTTTTTAAGCTCTTAAGCTAAGATTCTGATGAGTGCAACAGGTGCCTTAATGTTGCTCATGGGTCGGGCTGTGTGCTGAACTTAGTACCGAACAACCTCCCAGATTGGCTGGAGGCATCGTTTGTAGAAGCCCCCTCACGTGGGTGACGTGCAGAAAGCCACCTGCTGACCCTGTGGGGTGGTGGTGGTGGAAGAAAGTAGGCATTAACTGCGAAGTGCAGGACCGGGAGCCAGGCAGATATTGCTTAATTCCTGAGCTTCCGCAGGAGACAGGGATGAAGGTTCTTACTCATTGAAATTGGGTCTGGGGGTTCGATAAGGTCACATCTGCCCAGACCTGCAATTCCCTCACACAAATCACTCCAGGACAATATTGGCCATCGAGGTTCTCATCCATCGGAGAAGCGAATGACTCTGAGTCTGGTGGGTAGAGCCTCGTAGGGCCAGCTGGGTTACGCCATCAAGTCAGTGAATTCTGGTAAAGGTCAGGCAAGCATACTGAGCTAAGGGAAACAGATGGGAGGCTGAACCCTGCTTTACGTTAGAAGGGTTCAGCTTCAAACTGAGGGTTCCTACAACAGTGTTTTTCACAGGAGAACATCTTCAGAAATTGCTGTCCCCTGACACCAGCCTGCTGTTGCCCGGGAGACCGAATTCCTTTGAGTTAGCACGAGGCAGGGCTGGGAGCTGAGAGCAGCCCTCCAACCGGGGAACCGAGCAGCCAACGGAAGTGGAGAGGCCGCAGGCGGTGGGGGGAAAAGCAGCTCGAGAAAGTGTCCAGACCACTTGTCCACACAAGGGCTGACTGTCCCAGGCCCCGGTCTGTGTCATTCAAGACAGACCCCCTCAGGGCATGCTGGGAAAGCACCAGCCAGACGTTGGAGCTGCCCCCCTGGGTGGGAGGGAAGCTTTGTCTTGCATCTCTCATTATCTCCAAGTCCCAGCAAGCCTTCCAAGGAATGCAAAGAATTCCCCAAGGAGCAGGGCCAAGCCGGCCCGGCCGCAGCCCACCAGGCCTGACCTGTGAACCCTGTGTTTAGGAGATGTTTGAGTTGAGCTGACTCCACCTCGCAGTCTGCGTCAAAACCACTTCGTTGTTGTCCTCTGCGTGATGGGGGTCGGGTCGCCGCCTCTGTCTTTGCAGCTGGGAACTGGCCTGTGTGTGGAAGGGGTGGATGGGAACCGTCTGCCTGATGGCTAGGCCTCCTGAGCTTGGTCACTTTTTGGGAATTGTCTCCAGCTTTTCATTTGGAAAAAACTCTCGGGAGAGCGAATAAATGACCAGTAGTCAGGGTTCTGCAGAGTAGCAGCACTGCAGGGGACATAACCACTACGGTGTCCACACGTGCGCCCACGCACACACACACACACACACACACACACACACACACACACACACACTCCTCCCGTTCCACAAAGGGATTTCAGAGAGCTTGTGGGAAAACTAAAATCTAAACTTACTTGGGCACAAAACACAATTTGAAATCCCAAGACATATTTGTCCGGAACTACGTGACGACCTCGCCCTAGGTGAGGGTTTCAACCTCTTTCCACCAGAGCAAACATATCTTTTAGCTGTAGTTTCATGAATATTTGCAGTACCTTCGTATTGTTCACATAATACACACACAGAAGTCCGTGCAAGTCTAAGGAATCTAACCGACTCAGGATCAAAACTATCTGGCCATCAGCTCGGGACAGGCACGGCCCGTGTGCTGGCATCCACATCCGAATTGCTAGACCTGCTCCTGACTCCGGTTTGCTGTTGATGCGCACATCCTTGTAAGCAGATGACAAGTACCTGGGTCCCTGCCGTTCATCTGGGGGGCGGAACTCATTCACTTAGTCCTGGGCTCCTGGCTCCAGCCCAGCCCAGCCCAGCCCAGCCCTGGTTGCTGTGAGCATGTTGCCTTTCAAATAAAATAAACACACACACACACAGAGAAATATATATATATATACATAATCACACACATACACATATGTACATACAGACATGTATGCATATACATATATGTATATAAACATATATAAACATGCAAATGAATGAATATGACTGAGGTCCAATAAAAGCTTATTTACGGGTCCGGTGAGGTGGCCTAGCAGCTAAAGTCATTGCCTTATATGTGCCAGGATCCCTTATGGGTGCTGGTTCTAATCCCAGCAGCCCCGCTTCCCGTCCAGCTCCCTGCTTGTGGCCTGGGAAAGCAGTCGAGGACGGCCCAGAGCCTTGGGACCCTGCACCCCTGTGTGGGAGACCTGGAGAAAGTTCGTGGCTTCAGATCGGCACAGAATCGGCCATTGCGCTCACGTGGAGAGTGAATCATCAGACGGAAGATCTTCCTCTCTGTCTCTCCTCCTCTCTGTATATCTGACTTTGCAATAAAAGTAAATAAATCTGTTTTTTTTTTTTTTAAATTTATTTACAAAGTGGCTGGTGCCATGGTGTAGCACCAACATCATATATGCGTGCCTGTTTGAGTCCCAGCTGCACCACCTCTGATCCAGCTTTTTGCTCATGTGCCCAGGAAGGCAGTAGAGGCTGGCCCACATCCTTGGGTCCCCGCACCTACACGGAAGACCTAGGAGAAGCTCCTGATCCCAGCCCCAGCTTTGGCCACTGTGGCCATCTGAGTAGTGAACCAGAGGATGGAAGATCTCTCTTGCTCTGTCTCTCCCTCTCTCTGTAGTCACGTCTTTCAAATAAATAAATCTCAGCAGAACAGGCAGAGGGCCTGATTCGGTTCCTAGGGGGAGGAAGAGTCTGGGCGGCAGCAAGCCTTCTCTTGCAGCACTGGCAGAGGTCAGGGCATAAGCCACACTGGGAGGCTGGCTGTGAGGGTTGTGAGGCTTTCCCTGGACAGGAACAGAAACTGCACAGGGGACTTTGTGACATTGTGAAAAGCCCCAGGATGGGTAATTCCAAAGGTTGGTAAATTCAGGGTCTCAAACTCATCTTCAGGGAGTACACATCCTACCCCTTGTTGCCCATCGTCACCTTGAGTGTGTGAGGTTAGTTACTCCTGGCGGTTGTGAACAGTTCCAGCCCTAGACCATGTTCGGGGGTGGGTGGGTGAGGAGAGAGAGAGAGAGAGAGAGAGAGAGAGAGAGAATGTGCTGTGGGGTAGGGCTGCTTTCCAATAGCTGCCCATTATGGCACTGGGGGTTGGGTTCCTGACTGAGCTGCCGTGGGAGGAAGGGAGAGCAGCCGTGGGGGTTAAGGATGCCAGGCATGGATGAGCAGGGTTAAGATGGAGAACGCGGAAGCGGCTGTAGGCAAAAAGAGAGCGGGCAGTCCAAGGAGCACCACTCACACAGGAGCCTGAACAAGGGCAGCTCAATGTGTCCATGGAGGACACTGCTGTGGCCCCTGGCTGCGGGGGACAGGAGTGGGGGAGCCAGTGAGCTCCACACTCAGGAGCAGGGTCCCGAGGCAGCCATCCTGAGAAGGGTCCCCAGGGGAGCCGTCCTGAGAAGGGTCCCTGAGGTAGCCATCCTGAGAAGGGTCCCCGGGGTACCTTCCTGAGCAGGGTCCCTGGGAGCCGTCCTGAGCAGGGTCCCTGGGGGGGTGCCGTCCTGAGCAGGGTCCCAGGGCAGGTGAGCCTGGGTGGGGATTGCACCCAGCTGGGGAGCAGGGAGTTTGGCCTCTGGAGGAAACCCGTGACAGAGCCCTCCTGTTTGTGCTATGCTCCCGGGCAGCCAGCAGACATTTGCTTTGCCCTTTGTTTTATGCCTGGGGCAGGGTGAGGCTCTGCATGTTTGTTGACCTGGCTCTTTGCCATGGAGTTCTGCCTGCTGCGGATGCCCACGCACTGGCCACTCTTGCTCTGACTCGGGGTGGCCCATGATGCCCCTGCTGTTCAAGCTCAACTCCACTCTGCCCTCCTGGCTCTGAACTGTCTGTTGTAACAAACGTGTCTGTCTCGCATCAGCTACACTCATGGAGGGATCAACACGCAGAGTGTTGCCTGGGCCACACTGCAGGTTGTTGGTAAACAGTAGGTGGTGCCATGCATTAAGCTGCCCCTTGTGCTGCCAGCACTCCCATGTGAGCTCTGGTATAAGTCCTGGATGCTCCACTTCTGATCCAGCTCCCAGTTAATGCCCCTGGGAAAGTAGTAGAGGATGGTCCAAGCGCTTAGGTCCCTGCCGCTTAAATGGGAGACCTGGGTGGAATCCCTGGCTCCTGGCTTTTGCCTGGTGCAGCCCTTGCCACTGTGGCCAATGTAAGACTGTAGCAATGAATGGAAAACCTCTCTCTCTTGCTGGTGAGGTTTCCTCTCTCCATCTATAATTCTTTCAAATAAAATCATGCATCTTTGGGCCCGGCGCGGTGGCGCAAGTGGTTAAGGTTCTCGCCTTGCACGCCCGGGATCCCATATGGGCGCCGGTTCTATCCCGGCAGCCCCGCTTCCCTTCCAGCTCCCTGCCTGTGGCCTGGGAAAGCAGTCGAGGACAGCCCAAGGCTTTGGGACCCTGCACCCGCGTGGGAGACCTGGAAGAGGCTCCTGGCTTCGGATCGGCCTAGCACTGGCCGTTGTGCTCACTTGGGGAGTGAATCATTGGACGGAAGATCTTCCTCTCTGTCTCTCCTCTCTGTATATCCGCCTTTCCAATAAAAAAAAAATAATAAAAATAAATCTTTAAAAAAATTAAAAAAAAATCATGCATCTTTAAGAAAAGGTTTGCTGGGCTGAAGCAACTCTTGTCCTTAGCAACCTGGATTCTGAGTTTCTACCAGCACCATTGATTTCGCAGAAAGGAAGTTCTATGCTATGGAAAGAGGAACTCGAGACTCGGGCCTGCAAATGTCTCAACCAGGTTCCTGGAAGCTGGAAACTGACACACTGGGGGGGGGGGGGGGATACGCTCAACCCTTGGGCCTGGCACAGCTTTGGACAGGAACAAATGAGTCACCAGGGGCATGGCCCACTTACTTATTCCAGTTGTTAACTGTGCTCCAAGGGGCAGTGGCTCTGTGCCCGTGAGGTGGGGAGGTGGGGATGGTGCCCCCTAGGATGGGCCCTTGCACCTGCTCCAGGATCCTCCCAGGGCAGCCTGCTCTGATTCTGTGATTCTTGCCCACATCATCTTCCTGCTGGATTACACTTCCTAGCAGCTCCTGTAGTAAAGAGAATTGTGTGCTAAAACTTCAAACTCAGGGCTTGGTTTTCCAAGGACAACAGCCCCCGGAGCTGTGCCCAGCCCTGTGAGACTGGGAGCTTCCTTTGTCCTGGGGGTTTTACCTGGGAGGGTCACCCAAGACCCCAAGGTCTCAGCACGGCCTACTGAGCTCACCCTGACTTCCAAGCTGCGGTCCTCTCCCAGCTGTGGTTGTCCCTTCCTGATGGGATATTCAGGGCTTCCCACCCACTCCGCTTCTCCAGGCTACTCCCTACCCCTCCCCCTGTCACATCGCCACTTCCTCTCTGGACCACCGTGAGACATTCAGCCAGCCGACAGGGTCCCTGGGAGAGCCCCAGTAGTCTCAACTGGGGCCATCCTCCTCTGCTTCCCTCCCCTCTAGAGGTGGTCAAGCAGCTGACTGTCCAGCAGCAGGGCCAGCAGCTGGGCCAGGACTCGGAGGGACAGGTGGCAACCGGATGCCTGCAGAGCAGAAAAGAGGGGCACGGAGGTTCCCCTGTAGATTTGCCAACCAGCAGGTTTCTTCTGGCAACTCAGCTAGGAGTGAGAAGTGAGGGCTAAGTTTGCTTCTTGGACACACATGCCGTGCTGTTGGCAAGGTGCTGGGCTCCAGGCTGAGCTGGGGAGCAGGCTTGGAGTCCGTGAGAATAGCTCTCCCTCTGCAGTGTGCATAAAGAGGAAGCAAATGGTTCCACAGCAGCTGTCGCACCCGTTGCTGCAATGTCACATTCAAGGCCAGAAAGACCCCGTATGCACTTCACTTTCATCGCTTTGTCCAGTTCTCAACCAGCACTGGGGTGGGAGCTGCTTCCTGTGGACAAGTGGCAGTTGGAGGAGTTGCCACAGCTGGCCTGGAGCAGAGGCCAAGTACATTTGAAAGTTTAAGCTCCCATCCATGTGCTGGTTGCTTCCTCCCTGCAGCTCTGGCACGCCTGTGCCCTGCAAAGTACTGGAAGCCCAATGCAGCCACAAGCGGCAGGAGGTGGTTGGGGCTTTGGCCTCCAGCGTGGATTGATGTCATAATAGCAGCAGGGGGCTCGTTATCTGGGTGGGAGATTTCACTTCTGCTCCCTTGCGGTTCTGAGCTGTAAGGGAGGGAAACAGCTGCAGGGCGAGGGTGTCGGCTTGCCTACTCCCGAACTCTAGAACTTAGAGCCACATGAAGCTGTGTTGGTCCTTAGTCCCCCAGTGTATTGTACCTACTGTGACAGCAACATCACATCCACGGAGGTCTTGGCCGTGGGGTGGGTGGGATGAGGTGGAGTTGGGGGCGGGGTTTAGCATTGAGTCATTCCAAGGAGCTTCTACGCAGGAGAGCAAGGACTGCTGCTCTGGAAATGGTCCCAAGGGGACACAGCGCCTGGAGAGCACTTCAGGCAGCAGGGTCCACGGCAGGCTTCGGGGAATGCGTGGGGCTCCCTCACCAGTCCCCCAGCTCTCTGGGCTGATCTCACACTTACAGGAGGAATGAGACTCTGGCACGGCCTGTCCTGGAAGCTGCTCTGTAGGGGAGGCACATGGCTGAGATGGGCTGAGCCCGGCTCTCCCTCACACCCCTGCTGCTCACACCCTCTGGTCTCTCCTCTCTGTAAATCTGCCTTTGAAGTAAAATAAAGACATAAATAAAACTTTTAAAAAAGTACAGAAATAAAAAAAAAACAAAGTAGGATATGCAAATTCTAACACATCAAAAGGTCAATGAATTCTACAATCTTTAACCCAAAGTTTCCAGCTTGAATAAAAACAAGATTTAATGGTAGGGAATCTGAAGGGAAGAAACTTTTGTTTCAAAAGTACAAATAGGTCGAAAGTAAAAGGTGAAACATACAAACCGTGTAAACAGCAGTACCGAGAGGCGGAATGGGCACAGCAGCATTGGACATAACCAACTGCACCCCCCAAACAGCTACCGACACAAGGTGGGCACAGCAGGAGTTTCAAAAGGCGCACGTGAGCCAGTTGGCTCTGTTTGGACTCTAAGGTGACATGTCCGTGAGACTGTGACTGTGAACTGTGGCTAGACAGAGCAGGCAAAGGAGGGGACTCAAGCCACTAACATGCTTGAATGGAAAGGGGAGCTGGCACCACTGAAGTCACAGAAATCAGGAGGATTCACGTGGAGTCGTCCGCCAAGACGTTAGGTAGTTTAGACGAAGCACGCACCCCTGTGATGACGCGAGCTCCTGAGATTGAGTCAAAGGAGAGAGAAGCCGACTCTGCAGCTGCACCTGCAATGAGGCGTTCAGATCAGACCCGGCTGCTGTGGCTTCCCTGGCGACTTCTGTCCGAGCCAAAAGAAGGCTTGATAGGAGTGGCACACCCACACCTCGATCAGAGTCAGCCTCCGCTCCTCGCGCAGGAACTGGACACAGCCAATACGGTGTGAGTCCTTGCGTCTGCAGATGTGTTTGTTCAACAGGATGGTGCTGAGGAGGCCAGAGACCCCCATCCAGACCACTGTGCTGCCCGTTAGCCTGGGACACTCATGGGAAAGACCACTCCTCTTTCCCCCGGGGTCCTTCTGTGCACAGCGGCCTGCCTGGCACAGGTGGCGTGCATCAGGAGTGGGGCGCACCCCCCGCTGTCTCACCTCGGGCATGGGAACACCCTTGCCTCCCAGGCCCCACAGAGGGTATTATCTACTGCCCCATCAATCCCTGAGCTCCGGCCTTGCGGGCAGTTCGGACCACAGCCCCACCGCTCCCAGCCCTGAGGGCCCAGGGGATTGTGTCAGATGTGGTCTTGTTTGAGAGAACAGGCTAGTGCAAGAACAGCTACGCTGGGTCTTGCTGGGCTGCATATGTCCATACCTTGGCAAGATGCCTACTGGGAAATGTGGCAAGGTGTGCAAGAAACACGCTCCTATCGCATCAGGAGCACAGAGCATGCGCGCTCGGCTTCACTCGGTGGATACTTGGGGAGGGGGCGTCCCACCCCTGGAAGCGATTCCCTCCCTTCCTTCTGATGTCTCAGTGCCCGGGATTGAGCAGCCGGGCGTCTGTCCTCCCTGGCGATGGCCGCGGGGACAACCGACGCTGCTTGGAAGTGAGACGCGCATCGCAGATCCTTCCGCGGAGGAAGGGCTGGCTTGCATTTCCCTGTCTAGTTCCAGGCTAGCTGTCACTTTAGTTTCTCTCCTTCCCTCCCTTTCACTTGCAATGAGCAGATGTGGATCCCCCGAGGGCACCTGCGTGTGGCAGAGCCACGATCCTGTGTGCGGTGACTCCTGGGTCCTGCACAGCGCAGGGCATTGCCCAATACCGATCGCCAGGGGCACTGCGCGTCTCTGCGTTTGCGTCATCCACCAGGAATCTGGGGCAGGCCTGGTGGTGGGGACTCACAGAGCCCGCTCTGAGCGGCACTTCTGGAACGATGCTTGTGTGACGCGAGCCAGCACAGTGCGCCTTTGTCTTCCACAGCGCCTGTGTCATCTGCGCGGCTCTGTGCAGCCCTGGGGCATGTAGGCCACACGGCCTGCTCGGCTGCTGGCCCCTAGGTCAGGAGCAGGGGCAGCTCCGGCTGCGGCTGCATGCCCTGTCTGCTGTGGGGCGGAGGCAGGCGCGCTTGCAGCTTGGTGCTGATTGGAGTGTTGGGATGCCTGGGGACAGCACAGGAGTCACCCTCCCATGTTTACCATGGCCAGGAGGGAGGACTGGGCACCTGTTCCAAGTGAGCCAGGCTTGCTTTGCACCTCCCTGGAAGCCTGTCTAGATCGGCTGGCCTGCCATACACCCCCGATGTCCCCAGAGGCCCTGTCACCGTGTCTGGTTTACTCTGAGGATCCCAACTTCCCAAGAGTGCTGGCGAGTTGCTGGCAGTGCTGTCCATCTGTGCCAACTCCTTGGGGGCGAGTGGCTCAGAACAGGCCAGTGGCTGAGAACGAGGACAGCAAGTGCGGGGCCTGGGGAGGAGGGATGATGGGGGTGGTGTCGGAGGTGGTCTCCTCCGATTCGCTGTCGCCGCCTCCCTCCAGCCTGTCCGCGAGAGACGGGTGGATGTGGACCACGCGGTCTTCGAAGTGCACCTGCTTCTTCGTGGCCGTGGAGTCAGCGGGCCGCAGCGCCAGCTCCGTGAGAGCACTGGGGCGCTGCAGCGCACTGGGCTTCCTGGTGCCCTTTAGGATGCTCTTCATGTGGCTGAAGAGGGAGCCCGGCCCTTCCTTGAGGGCCTCGTGGAAGGTGTAGGTCTGCTCCGTTGCGCCCGAGCCTGTGGTGCTCACGGCGCTGCTACAGGGGTCCGTGTACTGTTCCGTGGGCGCCGGCGCCTCGGCAGCGCTTTTGTTCTTCTTCCGCTTGCTCAACAGGAAGTAGGCTGCGGCCGTGATGATGAGCATGGAGCCTGGAAGAGAGGCCGGCCGGTCAGCTGTGGCTGTGGAGGGGAAGAGGAGGCCACGCAGGCCCGCTCTTCTGCAGGGCTGCTGCGCTCAGGAGCCTGAGCACCGTGCCCCTCACCAGCCTGGCCAAGGTGCAGGGTGGAAACCCTCGGGCTGTCCTGGAGCTGAGCATTTTGGCTCCTGAGAGCCCTCTACTCAGGTCCACTTCCAGCCGATGGCCAGTCAGGCTGCTCTTGCCCCCAGCCTCCCCTCCCCTCAACCACCAGCCCCTGGCTTCCTTCTCAGACCCGTGGGTTGGGTTTGGCTCGCACAGGACCGTGGCAGCTCCAATAAACCTGGGGGTGGAAATGGGTGGGACTAATCTCCCACACACTCCGTACTGCTCCCTGGATCCTCACTGCAAGACAGGGCTTCCTTCCCTGATCCTAGAATGGGAGACCCTTCTCCATATCCTCCCCTGTCCCTGCCTGGGTGATGTTCCTGGCTCCATCCTCATCTCCAATTGGCCTCCTCACTACAGAGACACTGGCTGCCCCCAAGAGTTCATTGCCATTCAGAGGCAAAGTGCACCTGCAGACTCCATGGCCTCCCATGTGAGCCTGGCTGCCCCCAGGAGCCCAGCCCCATCCTGGGGCAGAGTGCATCTGCAGACGCCATGGCCTCCCATGTGAGCCTCGCCACCCATGGAACTGGAGGGCATGGTGGACTCTGGCCTCCTCCCAGAAGGACCTTGCTCAGGAGTCCCGGGAGAGGGCTGGTGGCAGGTGCACCAAGCAGAAGGCAGGAGAGTGGGGGTGGGAGGGCTGTCTCCCAATTCAGTCCCCTTCCAGGTGAGGCTGGCTTCCAGTGTTCTAGTGGACAGGCCAGGGGACATGAGGAGGGGGCATTTTGAGAGACAGAAAGGAAGGGAGGGCACCAGGAGAGCAATGCAGGACACAAGAAAAGCACACACACACACACAGCCAAGTGAGCCTCATACTGCTGGTTCCACGGTGAGAAATTGGGTGTGCCGGCTGGGTTGGAGGGAGGCGTGTTGGGACTCAGGAACTGCCTAGGTTGCCTTTTGAATCCGGCTGATGAGTCTGGACCTGAGAGGGTAGTTGCTGAGGACCCACACAGGGTTTGGGCAGAGAGCATCCTGGGAAAGCCTGGACCACGGATGTCCAGCCAGGGTGAAGGCCGGCTTTCCATCATTCCCCGGGCCCTGGAGAGGGTGCGCTGGAAGGAGGGAGGCACTGCCCTGGGCTCCAGCTGGACAGGGTCCTGGGCTGGAAAGGGCGGCAGGGCCTGCGGGGACCATGAGAGCCACTCCTGCAGCAGCCTTGCCTGCTGGAGTGGGGCCTGCGCTCCCTGCCGGGGGTCCTACCTGGGATGGTCACATGCCAGACCAGGACAGGATGGAGGAAGCAGGCGACGGAGAGCAGCATGTAGGCCAGGAACTTCTGAAAGCAGCCCAGCCAGTGGGCTTTCTCCTTCGCTCTGTGGGCCAGGGACCCTGGCTGGCACCTGGTGGAAGGGAGTCGAGAGTCAGGAGGGACCATCGCAGGAAAGCCCCCCACCACAGGGCTGGGGTCAAGGGGGCCCTGCTGTGGGGGTGTTCCAGGTAGGCTCCTGGCTGCCGGGCTTACAGCATGGGTTGGGAGTCGGGGAGGCCCAGTGAGGAGGGCGTATCCTGCTGCAGGCTGCAGAGTTAGGAGGCTGGGCTGTTTGTCTGGGGAGAGGAGGGAGATGGGTGGGCATGGAGGAGCAGGTGTAGGGAGCATCACGGGGGAGGAAGTGAAGCGCTCTCCGGATGCTGTGAGAGGGGATGAGGAGCCTCAGGACCCACTGGGAAGTCTGCTGCGCAGCAGAGCCACCTGGCCGGGCAGTTACAGGGTTGTGCACTGTACAAGGGGCCCAGCCATGTGGATCAGCAGGCAGGAGTCCAGCTGTGCCCTGCAGCATGGGTCAAGCATTGGCCCAGAGCGGCTCGTTTCCTAATAGTCACGCAGGGATGGCACTGGGCCTGCCAGGAGCTGGCTGTACAGTAGGAGTCCTCAGGGCTGGGCCCTCTGGATTCCAGAGCGGAAAGAGCCTTCTTCCCACATTCCTCTCCCCAGTTCTTAACTAGCCTAGAGCAGGGATGCTCCACTCTGGTCTGTCCAGGCCAGCTTTGAGGGAGCAGTGCCCCCTGGTGGACTGCAGACATGGCCCAGATGTGGACCATCGTGGCTCGCTGGCGCCTTCTCGTGGTCATGCGGTCACTCCTGCCTGTGCATGCGTTTTGTTTTTGTATGTGTAGGTGTGTGTACGCAGGTCATCTGTGTGTGTGAGCGCGCACACGCGTGTGGGTGCAAGGCAGGCCTGAGCAGGTGCAATGTTCTACTCCTGATCTTACCTCCTGACATTGGAAAGAGGACGTTGTCACAAAGGATGAGGTGGGGAGGTGGCCAGCGGCCTTGTAAAGTTCAGTTAGCCCTTTCTCTCGTGGATCAACTTGGACCTGATGACCTAGCTTCTGGGGGCCGTGACTCGAGGCTCCTGCTCTCGGCCACGCTGATGACACTTCTCACTTAGTCTTCACCAGCCGGGTGGCCTTGGGGACCTCACCAGACCCCGCGAAGTCTGGTCTCCAGCTCCCAACTTGTTCTGGGGTCCTGCAGGAGCTGAGCCAGTTCACCCGTGGGGCTTGCCTTGCTCCTTCAGGATTGGCCCTTCCCTGTCACCCCAGCGGGTAGACGGCCCTGGATTCAGGATGCTCAGTACCCAGCTGTTCCCAGGGAATGTCAGGGTAGGGGGTAACATGGGGACTGGACTTTTCTGGGGGATCCTGGGGTGGAGGCACCTGTCTGCTCATGTGGTTAGCGGCCGAGGTTCTTGCTTGAGTTCAGGATTGCAACTTGCTAAGGTGGTGGCGTGGGAAGCAGGGCACACCCAGCAGAAGTGTCCGAGAGGGCAGGGATCGGGGACAGCTGGGGCTGGGCAGCGGTGAAGGGGTCCCCGCTGGAGGGGGGCTTACTTACTGGAAGCAGATGGCCAGCAGCCGAGCCACAAAGTAGGCGCCTTCGCACAGGGCCATGGCGGCTCCGACAAACCTGGAGGTGGAGATGGGAGAGGCTGATCTCGCTGTGTTTTCCCTTCGCACCTTGGCCTCCTGGATGATGCCTGTCCATCCAGGGCTGCCTTGAGGCCAGGGCTGTGGCAGGACCCAGCCACAAGCTGGAAGGGCTGGAGGTTGGGTGGAGGTGCAGAGGAAGCTGCCGTAGGGGAGCTAACCCTTAGCCAACGCCCCGTGTGCACCGTGGCAGGTGCTTCCGTCTGCTTACTGCTCACCGGCCTTGCCTATTCCTTTTTCTTTTTTTTTTTTAATTTATTTATTTTTATTGCAAAGTCAGGTATACAGAGAAGAGGAGAGACAGAGAGGAAAATCTTCCGTCTGTTGATTCACTCCCCAAATGGCTGCAAAGGCTGGAGCTGAGCCAATCCAAAGCCAGGAGCCAGGAGCTCTTCTGGGTCTCCCACACGGGTGCAGGGTCCCAAGGCTTTGGGCCGTCCTCTACTGTTTTCCCAGGCCACAAGCAGGGAGCTGGATGGGAAGTAGAGCTGCCGGGATTAGAACCGGTATCCATATGGGATCCTGGTGCATGCAAGGCAATGACTTTAGCTGCTAGGCTACTGTGACGGGCCCAACCTTGCCTATTTCTGTATCCTGTGGAAGAGGGGGACACAGGCTTGAGAAGCACAGTGACCCATTCAGATTTCCTTTCTGGAGCTAGTGAGTGGCAGGGAGGGACAGGCAGGGCAGGCAGTGGTTGCTGATCCTTTGGGGTTTAGAAAACATGAACTCATACATGGCGAGGGGCACATGGAGTGATTCCATGGGCACAAGGTCCCCTAAGACAGGGACAGAGCAGTCAGGAAGGGGCAGGGCCTGGGCAGCAGGCTGTTGGCATGGCCCTGCCACGGGTCTGCCTGGCAACTTAGTCTTTGTATAGGGGGAATGCCCAGGACTGTATCTGGGTTCCCAAGAGGTGGTACACAGAAACCAGACCAGGTCAGAAAGATGTATGGGATATGCAGAGCCAGGAGGAGTCATATGCAGCCGAAGAAACTCTAGGCTTGGCAGGCTTCCCCTGGTGCAGCGTGCCTGGAAGTAGAGCCAGGCATGGTATTGCCCACATGAGCAGCACAGCAGCTTGCAGGCCACGCCGTGCTGGGAGTCTGAAGCAGAGGCAGCTGTCCCTGGTTGTCACGGAGGCCAGGAGGTGGCATGGCAGTGTGCACGGGAAGGGATAAGAGGAGGGGCTGGTGCCTGGGAGGTCTGTGTGTGCACACAGCAAGTGGGGGGAAAGCTGAGTGTGAGCTAGAGAGGCCAGCGGAGCCCTGAGGCAGGGAGTGGAGGTGACACGCAGGGAAGGAGAGGTGGGGAAATGCAGCTGGGAGACCTGGAGGCAGGCAGGCAGGCTGGACATCTAAAAAGCAGCCTGGTCAGACGTCAACCGCTGCTTCCTGTCTCTGAACCTCTTCAGCTCCTGGGGTTGTGGGTGGCTGGAGTTTCCTCCAAGCAGCCTCTCGGCATGGGGCCACAGACACACTGGTTCTCAGCTTGCAGGGACTCCCTTGTACACCACCCCACGGGATGATCTTCCCAGCGGGGCTTTGCAGAAAACCCATGGAGAGACTTTCAAGAGAAATGAAGAGGACTGGCTTCAGATCTGGGCTCTGCCGCTCATAAACTTGGTGATGTTTGCTCGATGCGTGCAAAACTAGGCCAGACGTTCAGGTTAAGGACACGGTGCAGATTACGTAGCTGTGCTTGGCCTGTAGAGGGCAGTTCAGCTAGGTACCATCCTCATTCTCAGAGAAGGGATAAGTTGATGTTGGTGGAGAGTTGATTGAGTGGATGCATGGATGGTTGGGTGGGTGAGCAGAAGGGACGCCACACGGATGGAAGAAGGTTGTATGGGATAGGTGAGGGTGTGAGTGGAGGGGATAGGTGGGTGAGGATGGATGGGTCGATGGGTGGATGAATGTATCGATGGATGGAGAGAGATGGATTGATGGATGGCTGGATAGGCAGCCTTAAGGGCTGTCTTAAAAGTTGCTTGATGCTTTCCTCTGTGGGATAAGATGCGTTTCGTTTGAGGAAGGGATGGCTCTAGCTTAGCCTAAGCATACAGGCAGAGGGAGAGCTGGAGCAGAATCCACAGGCAGGGAGGCCCCCCAAGCACATACTCACAGGAGATAGAAGGCCAGGCTTTTGTACTGCCCCTGGAAGAACGTCTCGGTGCCCACGCCGATCAACACTGCGCAGGGTGAGAAGAGAGACAAGAATCGGTCCAGGTGCTCCCTTCACCACCATGCTGCCCTGCTGGGGGGAGCTTCTTGCAGGTGTGGCTGGGCAGGTGTAACTGGGAGCCTCTTGCATTGGTCCTGGAGGCCCCAGACAGAGCCCCGAGGGTCTTCGGACCCAGCTGCTTCTGAGACCATCAGTTCACTGTCCATCCATCCACCCACTCATCCATCCTTCTATCCACCTTTTCACCCACTCATTCACTCACCCATCTATCCCTACACTCACGCCCTCATTCACCATCCATCCACACATCCTTCTTTCCCTCCATTTGTCCGCTCAACCGCTCACCCATCCACCCATGCGTCCATGCATCCATTCAACCATCTCTCCTTTTCATACACATTAACAGCTGAGCTCTCACCTTAGAAAGAGATAACGCAGGCCTTATTAGCCCCTGAGTGTGGCCCTGCAGGCTGATTTCACAGCCACTGCTTGATGCCTGGGAAGCTGCCCGCGCCATTGGCCAGGCCCCTGTGTGATGGGTGTCTGGGCCCGGGGCCTGGCTGAGAGTGGGACCTGCCCCTCAGCAGGTGCCTGCTGCTCGTCCAGCCCCTAGCCTCCTGGCAGCCTGGTTCTCACTCGCTGACTCAGCTGTGGCATAGCATCCTTCCAGGTCATTGCCTTGAGCACAGCAAGGCATGGCCACCCTCTGGGCTCTGCTCAGCTGGGCTGGCCTTTGCCCTGCTCTCCCATCCATCCAGTATCAAGCTACCCACAGGGACACCTTTCTAGACTTGTCTGTTCAGACCACATTGCTGGGTTGTTTGGATGTTTTTGTTTTTTAAAAGAGATTTTGAAAATTTTTATTGCAAAGATCAGATTTACAGAGAGAAGGAGAGACAAAGATCTTCCATCTGCTGGTTTGCTCCACAAATGGGCCGCAATGGCTGGAGCTGAGCTAATTTGAAGCCAGGAGCCAGGGACTTCTTCCAGATCTCCCACATGGGTGCATGGTCACAAGGCTTCAGGCCCTCCTCAGGTGCTTTTTCAGGCAATAAATAGGGAACTGGAAAGAAAATGGAGCATCTGGGACATGAGCTAGCACTCCATGGGATCCTGGAGCCTGCAAGGTGAGGATTTAGCCATTAAGTCATTGCTTGATTTTGCCTCATGAAGACTACCACACTGAGCTGGGCTTTGGCCCGGGGCTTCCTGGATGCCAGGTGAGAAGTTGATTTGCCCTGGGCTGTGGCAGCGTCCCAACTCGCCCCTGTTTATCCCCTCTCTTCATCCTTACGTGCGCTGCTGTGTCTGCTGGTCCCTGGCTCTCTGGGATCCAGCAGTCGGATGCCAAGGGCCGGGAGTGCTTCATGGCATCTGCTCCTAGATCGAACAATGAGAGTGATGTGTGCCATCGCTCCGTGTCTAACACCATAGGAGTGCTGCAAGTGGTTGCCAAAAACTGGCTTCTGGATACTCAGAAAAGCTTTGCTGCTTCTAATGGCAGATGTGCGTGGAGTTCTGTTCAGGTGGCGTACAAGAGAGAACGTGAGAAAGGACCAAAGATTTTATAGAAGAAGTTCCTGGACAAATAGAGCATTCAGAATGGAACATTCACTCTTGCAAGCCTGTTGCAGAAGAATTTCTCGAAGGCAGGGTCCTGCATCCGTTCCCTACCGGGATCTCTGAACGTGAACTGCAGACTGAAGTTGGCACCCAAAGAGTGTAGTTTGCTTTGTGGAAGAAATCACGATAAATGGCAGTGATATCCCCAGACCACATCCTTCGTCCCTGGCATGGAGATCACATCTGCTTCCCGCATCCTGCATGTTCTCCATGTTCAGCAGCATGGCCTGCTTTGGGCAATGGGACGCTGTCCTACCAACGGCGGGTGGGTACAGGAGGTGGGCTGCAGTACCAGCCGCCTCACTCGTGCCTCTGTTGCTAGGGTGAAGGCAGGTCTGTTTGGTTGCTGAGCAGTGTTTCAATGGATTGATGTGCCTGTGGGTGTTTGTTACCAGCCAGTTGACGGGCACTGCATTGCTTCTGGCTGTTGGTTGTTGCAAATACAACTACTAGGAACTCTCATACGTAATCTTCGTGGGATCGTTGCTGTCTTTTCTCTTGGGGAGACAGCAGTATAGTTTACAAATAGTTTCTCCCTTTCTGCTGGTTGCCTCTTCACTTTGCTGGCAGCGCAGAAGCTTCTTAGCTTGGTGTCATCCCGTTTGTCTAGTTTTGCTTTTATCACCTGTATTTCTGGAGTCTTTTCTGAGAAGTCTTTGCCCAGGTCAATATCTTGCAGAGTTTCCTCTAGTAATTGCTGATAGCATATTGTAGATTTTAGACGCTTGACCCATGGTGAGTTGATTTTTTTAAAAAAGATTTTCTTATTGTTACTTAAAGAGTTTTACAAAGAGGGAGAGAGAGAGCGAGAGAGACAGAGAGAGAGAGAGAGAGCGCACTTCCACGTGTGGATTTGCCTCCTAAATGGCTACAACGGTCATAGATGAGGTGGCCTGAAGCCAGGAGCTCCTTGCATGTCTCCCATGTGGGTGAAGGGACCCAAGGCTTTGGGCTGTCCCCGACTGCTTTCCCAGGCCACAGGCAGGGAGCTGGATGGGAAGTGGAGCAGCCGAGACACCCACCAGTGCCCATGTGGGATCCTGGAACATGAAAGGCGAGGGTTTAGCCACTCAACTGTTGTGCCAGGCCCAGTTTGCTAAGTGTTAAAATCAGATGACGTTAATATTCATTTTATCTTCAAGATTGCTTTGGTGACATTAAAACTTCTGCATTTCCATGTGACCTTTATAATCAACTTATCAATTAAAAAAGTTCTGAGATTTTTGACTGAGATTACAAATCCGCTATAAGGAAAATTTCAGTACTATTAAGTCATGTGATCATGAATAGGATTTATCTCTGCGTTCATCAGAACGTATTTATCATGATCCTTCTAGTATCCAGTGTACAAGTTTTATTTAAACGTTTTCTCGTATTTGTCCCTATGGATTTCATCATTTGATGCCATTATAAGTCATTTAATTTTTTTTCTTTTTTGATCGTTGACATTATGTGGAAATGCAATTGCTTGTTACATATTTATTTTCCCCCTGCAAAATGGCTAGACCTTTTATTAGTTAACTTTTTCAAGTTTAAAAAAAAAAGAATTATTTTTACTTGAAAGAATTACAAGTTGAGAAACACACACACACACACACACACACACACACACACACACACACACAAATGTCTCATCTTCCAGTTTACTCCCCAAATTTCAATCTCAGCCAGAGCCAGGTTGGCTCAAAGCTGGCAGCCAGACGCTTCTTTCGAATCTCTCACGCGGGTGTGGGGATCCAGGAATGTAGGCCCTTCTCTGCTGCTTCCCAGGCACATTAACAGGCAGCTGTATCGGAAGTGGCGCATCCAGGGGTGGAATGACTGGCACTCACATTGGATGTTGGTCTTGCAGGTGGAGTGTTAGCCGGCTATGCCACTGAGCTGGCCCCTGATCTATTACCTTGTAAGTAACTGCCTTTTTCCTTTTCTTTCTTTTTTCTTATTTCGGCAATGTTCTGTTTAGGGTGAGAAGTTTGCTCTGCCACCTCTTTGCTGATTGTTTTTGTCATAGAAGAATGCTTGAGTTTGTCCAAAACCTATATATATATATATCAGATGTACAGAGAGGAGGAGAGACAGAGAGGAAGATCTTCTGTCCATTGATTCACTCCCCAAGTGGCCACAACGGCCACAGCAGCCCACAGCCCCTTGAGAGGCAGTCTGTCTCCAGCCTCGGAGGCTGCGTTCTAAGCTCCCTCCTCTGGCCCTCCAGCCTATGAGAAGAGCTCTCAGTCATTCTGTGTAGCTGGAGAGGCACCGAGAGGTTCAGGTACCCTGGGTATGGGGAAGCAGGTGCCAGGCCTCCCATGTACTGCTGTCATCTTTACTTCATTGCTACCTCATCAGGCTGAGGGTAGATGTGCCCATTCCTCAGGCTGGAAAACAGAGGTCTGAAGAGCTTAGCTGGCGTGCCTTGTGGATGACACGCACCCTTGCACACACTGCTGTGGCTCTCAGGGCTGGAAAATGTGTCTCCTGGTTAGTCTTGCCTCCCCCATCAGCCTGTGTGCCCCCTCAGGAGCAGAACTCTGGCCTTCTTTATCTGTGTGTCTACTGCCAGTCCTGGCTGAGCGACGACCCCCAGGAGGGCTCGCCGATCTCTTGTTTGAATCTGGAGAGACCAGGTCACAGAGAAGTCCAGAGAGAAATGGCTGACCCACAGCCCTATTTTCCTCCTGCAGGGCGGGACGAGGGAGGGGCAGAGCAGAGGGAGGCGGGTCCCACTGACTCACTGAGTCAGACCCTGAAGGGCACTGGGCAGATGGGATGGGTTCACTGGGGTCATGAGTCATCGCAGACAGGTTAACGTGCATGATGTCCTTTGAGTGGCAGGAGGCAGCCAGTCTGGGGGCACACATTTAAATGAGCTTGGAGGGCCCCAGGCAGCTATGGCAGAAGCATGCCTTGCCTTGAAGGTGTTGCTCAGGACCAAGGTCAACACATGCCTTTGCTGGCTCCAGTCTTTAAGTCTTTAAAAAGAAATGAGAACATCTGGGGTTGGACTTCTTCCTTGCCCTGCCAGCTCTCCACGGGAGCAATGCCATGGCCAGGAACGGAGCTGTGGTGCTGTGACTGTGTTTGCTGTGCAGGAAGCAGGTGTTCATGGGTCAAACATTGGGAGCAGAATGAATCCCTAGTGGTTGGGCCCCAGCACATGATGTGGGGGACGGTCACCACTGACCAAAGGGCTCTGGCTCTGCCCCACCTCATCTCCCAGTTGGCCCAGTTGTCTTGCTGTAGGAGCTGTTGCATCATTGCTGTGTGTTTGGGTAGAGTGGCATACCTACAGCAGACCCTTATCCATGGGGCCCTCAGCATCTGAGCCTCAGAGTCCCCATCCGTAGAATGGGATTGTGCTGCGCAACCCCATCCTTGCAGGACACAGGAAGGCAACATCTTTAAGCATTGCTGTTGGCCAAGCATGCAGGTCTGGACAGACGGTCTCACTGGCACCATGCCCAACGGGGACTGTGTCCCACTGGCCCTATGCTCATCGGGGACTGTGCACATATCTACAAGGTCAAATGGTAGCACAGCAGTTGGGAGACTGTCCTGCAGGTTTGGCCTGGGATGCTCAAGGTGATGTGGGGTAAAGTGTCGGTGACCACTCTTGGGTAAACAGAGTCTTGGGACTCAGAAAGTATTTAGGACGCTTACTCCCTTGCAGCCATGTCTTGTCCCTGCTGGACCCTGCCCACCTGAGCCTGTCTAGGGGCAGGGACGTGGAGACAGAAGGAGGGGCAGCTCTGGCCAGGCAGGCTCTGCTGCAGCTGCATAGGGAGTGCACTGGGCGCGCAGGCTCTGGGTGTTGTTGCTCAGCGTGTCTGCATCTCAGCCACGGAGGCACTGATCACACAGATACCCACACAGGAACACACATATGAACACATGTGCATGGATGTACACATGCACACATACCCTAATGCCGTCCCTGGCCGTGCGGGTCATACAGTGAGGCCAGTGTAAGACAGTGGCAGCGGATGGGGGAGCTGTGGGGACTGGAAACTGAATGATGGCTTCAGAGGAAGAGAATCTTCTAGATTCCCTGCAGCTGGGTGTAGTTTGTCCATGACCTGCTCATCACCATGTGGTGGCTACAAGGTTCTGTGCTCAGAACCACCTGTGAGGGATGGGGGACTACCGGACACCCTGAGGAGGCTCTACCAGGAAACTGGACAGAGAGGACAGCGTAACACAGGCTTGCTATGACCATAGCACAGAGTGAAACACCCATGTCCTGGTGGCCTTGGTGCCTCTGGCATCCCTCAGTCCCACCGAGGGAGGAGCTGCCTGGCCCCTGCAGTAGCAGTGCCCTCCCAGCCTTGGCAGACCCTGCAGGAGGGTGAGGAGCCCCAGGGTACCTGCAAAGGGGCAGCCTCTGCCTCCAGCCCTCTTTCTTCTCTAACAACAACGCCCCCCCCCCCTTCTGCAGATTTCCAAGAAAAGAAGCTTAGTGGGAGAAGGAATTTGTAAATCTTAGGCGCTGGAGAGGGGCCAGCATTTCAGAGATGCCGCAGGTAACATGAGACCTGCCCGAGGCGTGGCATCCCCCTGGCTCCCAGAAAAACCCAAGCAAGATTACTTGAAAACCTGTCCATTAGTGGGCAGTTTGTTTTCAGCCAGGCTTCAGCGGGGGGTGGGGGGGAGACGCAGCCTCAGCCTTACCAGCAGTACCGCGTGCAGAGATAAATGCGGTGTTTAAGAGGAGCTGCTGGCACGCGGGCACTGATGCAGGCCTTGCCACTGGTGCAGATGCATCAGCCCCTTAAACTGTCTTGAGCTGCTGCATTGAGAACAGGAACTCGGGTCTTAAAGCAGCTTCCCAGTGTACGGCCTTGGCACTGGATGGAGTTCGGTCAGGCCATCAGCCATGGGACGCACATTACTTATGTGCAACTGAAGCTTGCAAAAGTGGTGCGGATGCAGAGCAAGCCAATGTAGACCAGGACTCTGCCCCCAGCCCTGGGTCTCTGCTTAGAGCTTTCGTCCTTGCTCTGTGGACTGTCGGGGGCTCTGACACTCATTCCCCTATGGATGGATTCTAAAGGAGACTGGAGTAGGTTGCCCACTGGGCTGGGCTTCCTGCAGTGGGACACAGAGCCCAGCTGGCCTTTGGGAAAACCCAGGGTGCCAGGCCTGATGTTCCTCCGACCTGCAGTGTGACCTTGAGCAAGGTCATCATGTCTGCTTGGGCTCAGTTGCTGCCATGTCTCACCACAGGTGGGGTGGGATCTGGTTACTGAGGACAGCCCTTCTGACTTTGGTTCATGGGGACCAGGTGCTGCGATCTCCCCCTGGCCTGTTTGCTGTAGAGGGACCCACACGCTCCCTGAGCTCATGAGGTCTCACAGCAGGTTGGAGTAGATGGGTTTCTGTCCTGATGCCTTCCCTCTTAGTTCTGCTGAGCTGGGCTCAGCTCCTGCAGCGGTGTTCTCCCAGTTCAGCTGGCCCCCCACGGCCATCATACAGGTCAGCAAGTGCAGGTCCAGGGCTGGGTGCTCTGCTAGGGCTGGGCTGAGTTTTAGCTGGGACCTTTCCTACTTGGCAAGGACCACGCAGGTCCTTGAGAAAGGCTTTGATGGGCAGTATGTGTCTCTTGCCTGAGGGCCCAGAGTTAAGGGTGCAGCAGACTGCCTGCTCATGGTCCCAAACGCAGGTCTTAGCTTTGCCAGGGTCACAGGGGCTGGACATGTGGATAGGCAAGGCTCAGCATGACGCTGGCCCATCTGTCCAGCTGCCAAGTCATCTAGCTGGGCTCTGGGGTCCCAGCTCAGGGAGCTACTTCCAGTCCCCGGAGCCCAGAATAGGCTCCAGTCGTGAGCCCATGGCAGGCCAGCCTGGTTTGCTCTCGGGCTGCTGGTCCATAGAGGGAGATTGCAATTTCTGAATCCTGACGGACTCAGTTTGTCCCGTTGCTCTTCAGCAGAGTGGTTCTGTACCTGAGGGTTCACTCTCCAAGTGAGAGGGCTGTGATTTGGGGAAGGCAAGTGGAGTTGAGCTGGCCATCTTCATAGCAGTAGGGGTATTGGGTCCTATACCTACCCACAGTCCACCCCCCCAATGGACCACACCTCCTAGGAGTAGGGGAAGACCCCCAAGGGAAGGTCATTTGGCCAAGTTGAGCTTGGGCACCAGGCCTGAGGCTCACTCCATCACACCTGCCTCAGACTCACCCCAACGCACCTGCTGCTGCGCTGCATTTCTCTTGCAAAGAGAAACGAACGGACACAGGGAATCGGACGGATGTGCCCACTGGCTCCCGTGGCCAGGCATCCCTGCCAGCTGTTGTCTTAAGCACAGGAGGCACAGCTGGTAGCCGGGCTCTTACCTGCAGCTGTGATGATGCCCAGGAGCCGGCAGGTGTATTCCAGCCCAGTCCAGAACGCTGGCAGCTTCATGGTGCCCGGATGAGGGGCAGAATCCCAGTGAGGCAAACAGCAGGGGCTTTGGCTCTGAGATGCTCCCGGTGTCCTTGTGCCGGCAGGAGGCCGTGGCTGCCGGCTCAGGGCCACCCTCCTCCCTGGGGTCCCCCGGGCCCTGCTTTCCCAAACCAGTCCTGGCCACTGCAGCCTGGCCCAGGTGTGAACAGGGCTCACCTTCCCAGTCCGCAGTCTGTGTCCTTGCCAGATGCTCAGCTTAATCATTACCTTGGAAGAATGCTCTGCTCGCCTGCCAGCAGCCTCAGCCTGTCTCAGGCCGATTAGGGCTGGGCTGCAGGCAGTTCCCAGCTGGCAATAAACCTTCTCTGGTTGGGAGGAGGGAGCTGAGGAGCAGCAAGCCCAAGCCCTTCCTCGCGCGAGGCAGTGACCCGAAAACCACACCTGCAGGGGACCCGGACAGTCCTTTTTCTGCAGGAGATGGTGGTGCCTGTGCCTGTGTGTGTGTGTGTGTGTGTGTGTTGTGTGTGTGTGTGTAGGGGAGGGAGCATTGAGCACTGTGTCTTTAAATCACCAGCAGCTACAGTTTGGGAAATGCCTTGCAAGCCTGGCTCTCCCAGTTCAAGATGGATCAGGGAGCTTTCCAGGTCTGTGGTGGATTTGGGGGTTAGGAGCACGTGTGCTGGTCTCATCTGCATCCCAAACACCGGAAGTGAGAGATTCTCAGGAATTTTTGGGAGGGGAGTTGCTTGTGTCAGTCATTCACCGGGTGACCCTGGGGGAGTCCAGGGGGCCCATGATCCCTAGCGGCCTGGGGGGCTGGATTGGTGACTTCCTGGGGGGACGTCAGGGCTGTGCTGGGTGTCAGCACTCAGAGCTGTGCTCAGAAGTCAGACCCCCAACTTTGCTGGGAGATGAGCTCTCATTAAGTCCCGGTTGCTCATTGAAATAACGGATAAAGGATAAACATTTAATCTCTTCCTTTTCCCCAGCAGATATTTTGGGAGCAATCTTTGACCCCCTTATTCCTGTGGGATGGGCCATTCAGTTTAGGGGAAAAATAAAAAACCTTAATGAGAGTGGAAAAATCAAGCTTGTCAGCCATGCTTTTCTTCTCTCTGTTCTTTTTATAATGGAAAGATACTTTTGCTGGTATTCATTTATTTGGCAGCTTGGCTAAGACTTACGGCGGCATTCTGTCCCCCACTTTTCACGTTTAGGATGCCCTCCCTTGCCAGGGTTTCAGAATCCTTGCGCTTAAGTGAGCTTCAAGGTCACGATGTGACACATTTGCTGCTTGCGTGAGTAGGTTGTGTTTATTTGTAGTCAATCAATTCCGGCCTTCCTAAGCTTTGACAAGTCCTGCTTAACTTGCCCTGAATCTCGGTTTGGTGGGCGGGGGGAGGGGAGGGTGTGGGGGAAGGTCTCCTATTTTCAAGATTTATTTTGTATAGGCTTGGAAGGCAGTTACAGAAGAAAGTGAGAGCAAGCGTGAGACTGAGAGTGAAAGTCGAAGTGAAATCTTCCGTCTGCTGTTTTACACCCCCCCCCCCCCCCCCCGCCGTCCAGGTAGCTGCAGTCATTGGGGGCTGGCCAACCAAAACCAGGAACCAGGAGCTCCTTCCGGGTCTCCCTTGTGGGGTGCAGGGACCCAAGCACTTGAGCCATCCTCCGCTGCTTTCCCAGGCGCATTAGCAGGGAGTTGGATTGGAAGTGGAGCAGCCAGGACTTGAACCAGTGCCCATATGGGATGCCGGGTGGAGGTTCTACTCGTTATGCCACAGTGCAAGCCCTGAGGTTTGGGGGGGGGGGTCTCTGGGGCAGGTGTAGAACTGAGCAGATGGGGCTGCACAGATCCCTCGCTCACTGAGCCAGACCATTCCTCCTGGTCGGTGGCAGCTGATTTTGTGGCATGTCTCACACCTGCAAGCTCTAAAGTGAAGGCCTCCTTCCCGGGGCCTTGGTTAGGCATCTGTCTAGTCCATTAGTGATGGTCATGGCTCCAGCTGTCCCTTCCCGGAAACAGCTACAGGCATGAAGGGATTGCCCTAGAAGGGACTCCAGCACTGGGCAAAGTGCATCCTTCCATTTTAAGAAGACTGAGGGTCGGTTGTGGTCCCTCCCTTGAGACCTTCCTGGCTGAGAGGGGCACCTGCCCCCTAATGAGGTGTGAGGGGTCGTCCCATCAAAGGACGACTAGGTCTGGTTGCCTGGGAGAGCTGCCACAGTGGTTTGTCCCTGGTTGTCAAGGGCTGCATAGGCTTCTGGTTGTGGCTGAAGGTGTTTTGCCTGGCAGAGTAGGCTTCTGGTTGTGCCTAGATGGATCTGACTTCATGGCCCCTTCCTCAGGGGGAGTTTAGTTTTGTGCCTTGGACTCAGGATGGGAGGAGAAGAAAGCGGAGAACTAAACGGATTATAAGAAAAAAAAAAAGGTTGGGAGGGGTGTCTTTCCAGCCCCAAGAGTCTGTGGCCAAAGGCAGAGGGTGGAGGAAGCCCTGAGCAGATCTCTTGCGGACAAAACCACGATATGGGCTCTGGTGTCTGTGACGCCTCTGCTTCCATTAAGGCCCATTCTAGGAGCCCGCCCCTGTGGGCTCAGTCTGGCTCAGCAGGCAGTTTCTTGGAGCTCTCAGAGAGAGAGAGCAGCCTGCCAGCAACGTGGGATCCGACCCTAAAATAGAGCTCGTATGGGAAGGCGGAGGAGCCCCAGCCGCCCACGTTAGTGACCCCACAGTCACTAATGGGCCTTAGGGAAGAGAGAGAGAGAGAGAGAGAGAGAGAGAGGAGGCGTTTCCTGGAGAAGCCCAGGACCTGCACAGCAGTCAGCAGGCTGGAGAGGGCGGAGGTGGGGAAGGACAGAGCAAGGGCAAAGAGTCCTGGAGGGCTGGGGGGAGGTGTGGAAAAGTACCTGGAGTTTCAGGTTACGGGAGCAGGTGACACCCCCATCCCGGGGGTGGGGCAGGGACCCTGTTTGGCTCTGTGCTGGTGTGCAAGCTCTGGGAGGAAATTTGTGTTCCAAATCAGAGAAGAGTGGCGGTAGTAATGGTGGTCCCGGGGATGGTGGGGGCGGTGACCTGAGGTAGGAAGCCTTCTGCAGCCCAAGTGTGCTGCGAGGGGAGGTCTCCAGGCCCGGACTGGGTCCTTGGCTCCTGAAAGAACCCAGACAGGGGCCAGCGCTGTGGCACAGCAGGTAAAAGCTGCCTGTCACCTGTTGTGCCTGCGCTGCCACCTGGGCATTCGTTTAAGCCTTGGCTGCTCCACTTTGAAACCAGCACCTTGGGAGAAATGGTGGAAGATGGTGCAGGTTCTTGGGTCCCTGCATGCATGTGGGAGACCCCGAAGAAGCCTCTGGCTCCTGGCTTTTGTCCATCCCGGCTCTAGTCACTGTAGCCATCTTGGGAGTGAACCAGCTGATGGAAGATTGCTTTCTCTTTGTCTCTCCCCTTCTCTTTGTCTTTCAAATAAATAAAATAAAGCAACCAGCGCTCATCAATTCACCGTACACATGCCTGGAGTGTATGGAGACAGCTCGACTGAAAACGCCCGTGCTAACCCGAGCCGCCGGGCAGTCGAATGCCCTGCCTCCTGGGCTTGTGGAAATTGGTGATGACGTCAGGGACGATCCTGACAGCCTGTGTTTGTGCAACATGAACCACATCTCAGGTCGCGAACGGAGCGCTATGTGCAAAGACAAACGTATTCTTATCGTCCTCATGTTGCAGACCAGGAAGAAGGGTCATGTTCGGGCAGGCACACTCCCTCAAGTGCACAGGGAAGACAAATGGGGGATGTGTGTGCCGATCCAGGTCTGTAGCCTGGGCCCCTCTGCAGGGTGTCCCCAGCACATAGCTGACTGTACCCCTTGAGTGGAAATCAGCACGAATGTCCTTTCCGCTCCTGGTTCAGCAAGGACTCCCACCTTTTCTCAGGGTGATCCCTGGCAGGGAGCGATTCCAACAGTCAGACTGTGCCGAGTGCTTCTGTGTGCTGTGAATGTATGGACGCTTTGCGGGCGAGACTGGCCGAGTGGGATGGACAGAAGTTGTGCTCTGTTCTGTTGATGGTGGCACAGGCACAGAGAGCTCTGGGAGGATGGTAAAATCAGGAAGAGATGAAATGTGGAGCAGAGCTGGGCTACAATCCTTGGAGAGTGAGGATGCATCTACAGAAAGGTCAGGGGCAGAATAACTCAAAGCCTGTACTGTCAGGGGGGGCAATGCCCACCCAGGCCTTTGAGCTCTTCAGACCTCCTCCCTGGCCTCTGCTGCCTCACCCCCTCATTCTCCTGTCAGCAGGAGAGATAAGCCCCCAGGCTGGTGCCTGTCAAGCATATCACCTCTCTCCTGGCTGCGCCCTCACCTTCATTTCTCTTTCTCCTGGAGGAAGAGGGGCCGACCCTCCTGCTCTATGCTTTCAATCACTGTCCCGCTACATTTATTAGGAATCTCAGCACCCCAGCTATGATCTCCGTCCTTTGGCATCTCCCAGATTCCATCCCTACCCCCCAAACTTGCCCCCTGCAGCCATCTCCAGCAAGATCACATAGCCAAAGTCACATCCCCTAGACCCCCAGTGGTCCCTTCCTCTTTGTACCTGGTCCACACTCAGAACCACTTGCCCTAACAGTTTGGTTTTCCATTCTTTGCTTCACCTGATGAGAGCTGGTTTCTGCTATGACTGTGTCCTCCCTGAGAGCCACGCCACTCTCATGCCAGGTCAGCTGACCCGTTGCCATGCTCACGTGGATCCCAGACCAGATTCTTGTGTGTGCTTGCCAGTACAGGGCCCCGCACAGGCTGTCACCTCAATCAGCTGGTGGTTGCAATTACTGGGTCAGTTTTGTTTCTTTTTTTTTTTTTTTAAAGATTTATTTTATTTTTATTGGAAAGGCAGATATACAGAGAGGAGAGACAGAGAGGAAGATCCTCCATCCGATGATTCACTCCCCAAGTGAGCACAACGGTTGATGCTATGTTGATCTGAAGCCAGGAGCCTCTTCCGGGTCTCCCGCGCGGGTGCAGGGTCCCAAAGCTTTGGGCCGTCCTCAACTGCTTTCCCAGGCCACAAGCAGGGAGCTGGAAGGGAAGCAGGGCTGCCGGGATTAGAACCGGCGCCCATATGGGATCCCAGGCGTGCAAGGCGAGGACCTTAACCACTGCGCCACCGTGCCGGGCCCTCAGTTCTGTTTCTAACCCTGTCTTTCGCACAAACCAATGGGTGTTGCAGTCCAGCCTGATTCTGCTCAGCACACACTCGGCCCTCACACAAACCAGTGGGAGCTGCAGCCTAGTTGGAGCAATCCGCAATAACACCCACCAGGACTGCCCCCTGCCCTGGTTCTCATGTTTGCCCGTAGGTACCGTAGGCTTGTCCAGTCTGTCCCACATCCCATTCAGCTCTCCTATATGTCAATGGGCATTGAAGCCTAGTTCAACCTAACCAGGCCCACTATCTACCCCGCGCGCATGCTAGTTGCCGTTCTGTTCAGCCAGGTTTGCCCCAGTCCTGGTTTTCATGTTCTCCAGTGGGAGTGATAACTCAAGAGGGAGGTGCCCACTGTTCCCCTACTTGACCACTCTTACTCTTGGATCTTGCACTGTCTAGGTGGTTCTGCAGTGTAACTTGACAGAATTTGCCCCCTGTGCCAGCATCTGCTATCTGATGCTGCGGCAAAGCCCAACCAACCCTCACCCATTCTAATGTATGCTTGCACCAGTAGGGACAGTCAACCAAGCCTGGCTCTTCCCTGGATGTGGCGCACGTGAGGTCCACAGGTGTTGTAACCCTGCCTGGTCTGGTCTGCTCTCATCCCAACTCACGCTCTCCAGTGGGAGTGGTGTTCCACAGGGGGGCCCTCCACATTCCCCCTACCAACTTTACCCCCTCCCTCCCTGGTTCCTACATGTGCTGGTTGGGCACTGCTGCCCAGTCTGGCATAGCCCCCTTCACCTTGGCATTTCCAGTGGGTGTTGTAGCATGGCCTGGCCCACCCCCAATTCTAGCTGATGTTGGTGAGGGTTACAGACTAGCCCAGCCCAGCAGGCACCCAATCCAGGCCGTAATGTGTACTGGTATGTGTTGTGACCAAACCTGGCCTGACCCTCACTGTTCTGATTCTTGGATTCGCCACCCCCGCCCCCATGCCAAATGCTGCTTTCTCCTCTTGGTCCTCCTGTAGGTCATTGCTGTGTCCCCTATCAGGTCTTTCAACCTCCTACTGGAGATGGACACTTCCCATGTCTTTTTTTTTTTCAGACTTATTTATTCAGAAGGCAGAGTTACACAGAGGGGGAGAGATAGAGAAACAGATCATTCATCTGCTGGTTCACTCCCCAAATGGCCCCAAGGAGCCAGGGACTCTGTTAGGTCTCCCAGGTGGGTGGCAGAAGCCCAAGCACTTGGACCATCTTCCACTGTTTTCCCAGGTCTGATTGGCAGGGAGTTGGGTGGGAAGCAGAGCAGCTGGGACTACAATCAATGCTCTGGTATGGAATGGCAGCGTTCCAGAAGCTTTTAGCTGCTGAGCCCCAAGGCCAACTCCTTGCTTTGTCTTAGGATGCGGACTTTCAGAAGCCACAGCCCTGCTTAGTGCTTGCTTTCAAGGGTTTCTCACTGCCGAAAGAATCATGTTGGGATATAGCTAGCATCCCAGGTCTTCTGTAAGCCATCCCTGGACCACCTCTGCTTCCTCCACTGCCTCCTTCTCTTCCTGACCATACGAGTCTGGCCTCATCTGACACAGGCTTTGTGCTATGCTCTTTGACATGCCTGCTTTCTTCTTCTTCAATGCTCTCTTCTCATTACTGTTATGGCTAATGATTCAAGTCCATGTCTGTCTTCTTCTTACTCTTGAACTCCACAATCAGGCTTAATTCCTCTCTCCTCCAGTCTCCAACACCCATCCACTACACAGATGGTTCTTGGCTTGCAGTGGGGGTTGGGTCTCAATAACCACCCCCCAGCTGGATGTATACTAAGTTGAAAATGCATTTAACAGGGCTGGTGTGGTGGCACAGCCTGCTAACCCTTTACTCCATGGCCCTGGCTTCCGGTTTGGGCACTGGTTTGTGTCCTGGCTGCTCTACTTGCTGTTCAGCTCTCTGGCTGTGATCTGGAAAAGCAGTGGAAGATGGTCCAAAGCCTTGGGATCTTGCACCTGCGTGGGAGACCCGGAAGAAGCCCCTGGCTCTCAGCTTAGGATCAGTTCAGCTCGACTTTTATGGCCATTTAGGGAATGAAGCATCATATGGAACATCTCTATCTCCCCTTCTCTCTGTAAAATCTGCATTTTGTGTAAAAATAAATCTTTAAAAAGACAGCTGAGCATCTTGTCATCCTACCGTAACCGTGCTCAGAATGCTTATATTAGCCCACAACTAAGTGAAATCAAATAACACGAAGCCTGTTTTTTATAACCAAGTATTGCACATCTGATGACTGGGCGTGCCTTTGCACCCTCATCAAATCAAACAAGTGAACAAGTTACCTTGCCATGGAGTCAGATTAGTGTTGGCACTTTCAGCTAGCTGGCAGGGTCCCGGGACTTGGGGATGGCAGATGCCTGAACAAGTGCAGGAGGCTTACCCAAGGCCTCTGTATTTATATTTGAAATCCTTAGGCTCATGCTGGCCAACACTGAGGAAATCGGTCAAGTTCAATGCCCAGTGGGTGGAACTGGGTGCAGCAGGCATGCTCCAGGTAGACTCCCCTCCCTCTCCCTTCCTCTCTCCTTCTCTCCCCGACTCTCTGGGGGGTGGGAACAGTCTGTGCTTTCACCCAAACATGGACAGAATCTGGAGTCCATGCAGGGTGTGTGATCCCAAAGAAGAAGGCTGTGATGTCGGGCAGGGAGGTATGGAGAGTCAGCCTGTGGCTTCCTGGGTGTGTGAACTGTCCATCATTCACCGGGTGTATGTGGAGCGGGTAGGGTGGGATACCTGTTCCTGAAGGAGACCTAAAGGGGCTCCCCCCGACGGGGCTACTCCTCCGCTGCTGTCCCTCGCCCCTATGGTTTCCGCAGAGAGGATGGTGGGGGTAGTCTTGCTGCCAAGGTTATCTGGGGGCAAATTCCAGCAGGGGGCTGAAGGCCAATGAGAGCTTGGACAGCCATGACTTTATTGCCTTATTTTTTTTTTCTTTTTAAGGTTTATTTATTGATTTATTTGGAAAGATTTATTTCTTTATTCGAAAGAGTAGCAGAGAGAGAGAGAGAGGTTTCTTCTGATGACTCACTCTTCAAAGGCCACAGGAGCCATGACTCGCCAGCTCACAGCCAGGACTATGTCTCCCAAGAGGCCGCTGGCCCATTCAGCTTCCATGGGTGCTGACACTGACCCTTGGAGCTCCATTTCAACAAAGTCCCTGTGAAAGACAAGGCTGTCGGGGTCAGGGGTCATGAGGCCAGGCGGGGTCAGCAGGGGACCACCTCTCTGCTGAGCGAAGTACCCTGCATAGCTGGCTCGATCTTCAGGAAGCAGCTGTTAGAGTGATTTAAACATGCCCTGGGATAAAGACACATTTCTGCAAACGTGGGTCTCACGTCTGTCTCTCTGTCCCGAGAGACGTCCACAAGGAATTCCTACCCAGATGGGGTCTTCCCCATCTGGGGGCTGACATCTCCAGCCCTCCAGGAGCTGGTTCTAAAACGTGCAAGATGCAAAGTTTGAGTCATGGAGGAGTCTCCTTGCCCAGGGCTCCCCTCCCCTGGGGCTGGGAAGGAGCAGTTAGGGGACAGGGCAGAGGTCTCACTTATGGGAAGGAACACAGGACCCTCCCTCCAACCCCGAGGAATGCCCCCATCCCACCCCTACTCCGCCCTGGGCTGCACGGGCTGGGGTTAGATAAGAAAGACAAAGGTGCTGTTTAATTGGCAATGACTCTAGATGGTCTTGATATTTTGGCTTAAATTCACTCTCAGAAGATGTCTGCAAATTTTCTTAGGTCCCCAGAGTCACTTGTAGCATCTCTGTTAAAAAAGAAGTCAAGGTCCCGCACTGGAGTCTAGCGGCTGAAGTCCTCGCCTTGCACACGCCGGAATCCCATATGAGTGCTGGTTCTAATCCCGGCGGCCCCGCTTCCCATCCAGTTCCCTTCTTGTGGCCTGGGAAAGCAGTCAAGGATGGCCCAAAGCCTTGGGACCCTACACCCGTGTGGGAGACCTGGAAGAAGCTCCTAGCTTTGGATTGGCTCATCTCTGGCCATTGAATCCACTTGGGGAATGAATCAATGGACAGAAGATCTTCCTCTCTCCCTCTCCTCCTCTCTGCATACTCTCAATTGCTAAGCTTTATGCCTTAGGAAAAAATGTATTTCCTAGTATAGCTAAATGAAAAGCTAAGACTTCCAGCTACCCATGGCTGCTGAGTGGGCTGTGAAGGCACTCTGCGTATGGGCACAGAAGTGAGCAGGTGTGGATGTTGGTGCAGATGGATGGGAGAATGGGAACTGGTTCTGTGGCCAGCTAGGGTCCCAAGGCTTTGCCTGCAGCTGAGAGTTGCAGAGCTCAGTAAACTCTGAACCCCGACTGCTCCAGAGGGACTGACCCTGCAGGCAGCCATGGTGAGGCCCCTGAGCCACTACACCTTCCTTTCCTCCCTGCCGGAGAAGCCAGCTTCCTGCAGTGAGCCCAGCCTTCAAGGGCTGACTGGTGCCTCCAGCTTCTCTGGGGCATCCCTTGAGGCCAGGAGACTCAATTTCTTGCAAAATCAGGCTGCTGATGTGACATCTTGCATGGCAGCATGACCCAGAAAATCAGCCTACAGCTACTGAAAAGCCTGCGGCAGGAACCCCTGGGAATCCGGAAGGCTGTGGCTCCGGAAAACAGGAGGGCAAGGGAGGGGCTTCCAGGCAGTTCTTTACAGCGGATTTGTTCCATGATGATCTCAAAAGTAAAGCTACCCATTTGAGGCATGGCAAATACGGTTAATGTACCTTCCGGGGGGGTGGGCTAAGAGGACGGCCATGGAGCCGCTGACCTATCAGAACCCTGGGTTTTCATAACGGCCAGGTGGAGGGTACGGATGCTCTGGCCTGGCCGTGTTGAGCTTGCAAACTGAAGCTGAAGAACGGTGAGCAGGGGAGATGGCCCGTCTGCAGGGATGCCGGCATCTCCCCCAGCTCTCTCAGCCTTTGAAGGGGTCTCTTCCACCGCCCTTTGCGATCTCACTGTGTGTAAGGCTTTGGAGATGTTGATGGCAGAGAGCAGGTGGATCTGTCCAGAGGCAGGGTGCTGTTTCTTCTATCTTCATGCACTCTGCTGATCCCAATCATGGCTCAGATGTGCGATTGTGAAGCGTGGGAGCATTGCCTTCGGCTGTTACGTGCTCCCTTGAACTGCCTCGTGGAGCACAGGTGTGGAAGATGGGGAAGGAGAAACGGCAGAAGCACGGGGACAGCCAAAGTCAGAGTGATCACTGCCAAGTCTCCTAGACAGGTTGCCAACCGGGAGTCACCTGTGTCTATTTCTAAGGAAAAGGAGATTACGACTGCTGATCTTCGGCAATATCTTAGGTTGCAATTGGGCAGGTGCATCCAACCCCATACAGCAATAATTTCCAGAGATGAGTTGTCATGCAATGCTGTGTACATGAGGGGGAATCTTGCAATTGTCTAACAAAGAGCACAGGGGCATTCATGCCCATGAACGAGGCCACTGCCAGAAAGAAAACATCAAGTGTGGGTGAGGATATGGGGCAAGTGAAAAAAGGCATAAGCAATCACAGTGGATGCAGCTCCCCGAACCCCAACCCCAAAGACAAATATGGGATTACCCTAGGGAGTTTGGCAAGTCCATTTCTAAAGGAAGTTATGTGAACTAAATCAGACAGAAAGAGACAAAGGCGATGAGATGGCACTGACGTGAGGGCTGTAGTGTCAATGTGCCCGCCCCCAGCGCCCCGCAAGTCTTGAGGAACTGAGTCTCTGTGTTACTGTGTTGCAATGTGGGGTCTCTCAAGGTCGTGAAGATTCTGCCTCACAGATGGGATAATGGAGCCCAACCTTGTGGCACAGAGAGCGAAACCATGGCTCACAACACTGGCATCCCATGTCAGAGTGCTGGTTCGTCCTGGTGGCTCCCCTTATCATCCAGCTCCCTGCCAATGGGCCTGCACCCCTGATAAGGACGTGCACCTCTGATACCCAGATGGGCGACCTGAATGCAGTTCCTGGCTCTGTCTGGGAAGTGAACCAAAAGATGGAAGATCTTTCTGTCCATCTCTCTTCTGCCGTTTGACACTCTTCCTTAAATAAATATCTAATAAATCCTTCAGACTGGATTAACGCTACCAACTTGGGGTAGGTTGTTTGTTGTTATCAGTGAACTGGGCTCTCTCTCTTGATCTCTCAGGCATTCCCTTGCCCTTCTGCCCCGATTGGACTAAGACGGCGATGGAAGCTGGAATAGGCAGATTTACAATACAGCAAGTAAAGTAGGAATGTCTGGAGGTTGGGGTGCATGGGGGTTCATGTTCAAGGGATGTGGAACTTTAGGGAAGATGGAATGTTCTGGACATTGGACAGCACTGAAGGTGGATCCAACACCACGGAAAATGCACCCTAGATTCACCTCGTTTTCGTGGCCAGAACCCCTCCTTACTCTCCACCCCACCCGACCTGAAGGCTGCCCCAGTGGGCAGCAGGGGTGGGGCCAGGGCCTGGCTCTTCACTGGCTCATCCTCTGGTGGGGAGAGCCTCCCGCTCCCTTGCACACGCTCCTCTGCTAGTCCAGTCTTTGTGTGACTACCGGGGTGTCATGTCCCCATACATGCAAGGTTTCAACTACTTTCTTCCAGCCCTCACTGGGGGCTTGGAGAAGAGAGTTTGACTGTTAAATAGCAGCTGCCCAGGGAAAGAAGCCCTCCTCTGTAGTGTTTGCTGATTTCTGTGGTGTGTGTACCGTCACCATGGCTGGCTTCCAGCCCATGCCAGGCTGCCTCTGGATGTGGAGCTGGAAGAGCTGGAAGGTACCACACAGGATGTATCCATTAGCCCACGCAGGTGCTAAGGGGGCTGGATGATTCCAAGACCTGAGACAAGGGACCAGCTCAGGAGCTCATAGGCTAATCCTCCCACCTGCAAGTGCTGGCATTCCAGATGGGCACCGGTTCATGTCCCAGCTGTTCCATTTCCCATTCAGCTCCCTGCTTGTGGCCTGGGAAGACAGCAGAGGACGATCCAAGTCCTTGGGACCCTGCAGCTGCGTAGGAGACTCAGAAGAAATTCCTGGCTCCTGGCTTCAGATTGTCTCAGCTCTGGCCATTTCAGTCACTTGGAGAGTGAACCAGCAAATAGAAGATGTTACTTTGTGTTTTCTTCTCTCTATATATCTGCTTCCAAATTTAAAAAAAAATTAAAATAAATCTTAAAAAACAGAGCAGAGAGGAAACATAAGGATATACAGAGGATGTGAAGGAATTTGAACACACTGCTTGGTACAGTAAGCTATTTAATGGGAAATAGTTTTGCATGATGGCTCCACACAGCTGAAAGGTAACAACAGGCTCCCTCAAACCTGCTTGCGTGGATGGCCCTGGCTAGGACTGAGCTGGAATTGATCTAGGGTTGGCTTGGGAGTACAAATGCGACAGCCAGCATGTGGATCTGCTCTTCCGAGGTCTTGCCTGTCCTGGTTCCCCTCTGAGTTTCTGAGCAGGATCTCAGCTTCCCCGGGAGGTGGTTCTTTCTTGATGTTTTTTAGTTTCTTCCAACTTCAGTCTTCTAGTTGTGTCTGGGACACATTTGCAGCCCAGAGCCAGTGCCTGGCTGGGGGCTCTGCTTGTGCACAGGGCATCGCTTCCAAGGGGTTCTGGGTTTCCTGACCTCTTCATTCCTCTGCCTTTCCTGCCCCAGCCCTGTTATCATTCTCCCAAGGCCCAAGGGTCCAGGGGGAAGGCATTGGCCCAGACATCCTGCAACCTGAGGTTTTGGGTCTCCTGGACTTCTGGTTGTGCTGTGCACACCATTGGACTGCTTCCCAGAAGAATTTGCAAGGCTCCAGGTTTTTTTTTTTTTTTTCTGCAAGAGAAAGGTGCTTGATACGAAAGCAAAAACTCAAACACAGAAGACACTCAAGCTTGCACATTGTCTTCTGGGCGTGCAGAGGAAGGCCAGGGAGATTAAGGAGTGGGAGACAAGGAAGAGGGATGGAAAGGTCGGCCCACCCTTGCCCCAGTGCCTGTGCTTGTTTAGGAGCTGGAAGAGGCCCCCAGTGGCCTTCACTCCCGGCTATGTTGAGCTTGCATCCTCATTTCGCTCTGGTGAAAGCTGTGTGCAGATTCTAACGCAACTGCAGGCGGTGCGGGGGTGTCCAGCATATGACACAGCTGTCCATGGAACTGAAATCCAACACACCGTATACTCCACAGTCAAACTTGAACGCAGGCGTCCTTCTCATTCTGGCAATCTGGCGTGTCGACGCCTGCTGACGTGGTTCTGCGGCTTTACATCAGGAGTAGCTCCAGGAACCGTGAGCGTCGCAGCTGACACTGCGCGGATATCCTTGCAGTCATCGACCTGCTACTGGAATATGCGACTCAGTCAGACACGTGGGGCTGTGGTGGAGGGGGCGGAAAGCCAGGTATGGTATAAACGTTCATGCAAATGGACCAGGCCTTTGGGCTGAAGGTTCAGGGTGCTTTATCCATCTCCAGAAGGGTGTCTGAACTCTCCTCCCTCCAGAACACCCCATGGGCCCTTGTTTTGGTGCACAGGTAAATTCTGGCCTTGTCTTTCTGTCCCTTACCTTCTGCACCCCCCATAATTGCTCTTACAGCTCTTGCCGTCCCTGCAATGGTCAGCGCCGTGTTCATTTTTGAGCACGTTTCTGAATGCTCCCAAGGTGCCCATCATGGGGGTCAAGTACTTGGTCTGCACCCATGTCCCCCTTTTTGTTCTGTGTCCTCCTAGAACACTGGGATTGTGTTTCATGCAGCCTAAACCCTCTGTGCACTGTGCTCAGACTCACACACTTGATTTACGGCAGATGCCCTGTACATATTTGCAAAAGGAGCTTGGACAACTATAATGCTAAGGGAAATGAGCGAATCCCAAAAGATTAGATACCACATGTTTGCCTTGATTTAACCTGTAATTTTTTGTTTGGTTGTTTGTTATTTTTTTTTTTTTTTTTTGAACCTGTCATTGATACTGTCTCAACCCAGATGTTTCGAAGAAGGGAACTTGCATTATTTTTAACATATTGTTTACCCAATACTATGTCAATTAATTCCATAATGTTGTATATTGATACTGTGGCCTCGTTGGGGCTTTTAACTGACTGGATCTTTACTCTGTTAGACCTATTTTCAGACCATAGAAGGTCTCCCCAAGAGGCCACTGAACTTATCTGGACAATAAGACGCTGAACTTTATGCTAGGCATGTGTCTGCAAGCAATGAATCTCAACCGAACTTGAACTATGGTTATGCAACAAGGTGGAGGAATCCACCATGGGGGGAGGGGTATGGGAGGGGTGGGGGGAATCCCTAGCGCCTATGAAACTGTACTACACAATACAATGTAAGCAACAATAATAAAAAAAAAAAAAAAAAAAAAAAAAACTCATTTGTAACCATCATGCCATTTGCAAAACCAGCCTCAGGGTTATTTAATAATCTGACAAAAGCGCCTTTGTCACTAGTCCCTTGGGAGAATACCCTTGTCTCCTGTCCAGGGTGTACCCTCCGATGTTTGGCATTCACAGGAGGCTTGCCCAGGCCACTGGCTCAGGCCAGCTTCTTCTCCATCTTTGCTGGGGCCAGACCACTTCCTGTGAGGTGGGCATCAGACAGCTGTGCTGACTTAGCTCCTGATGCCAGAGGGCATGGCTGGGACTGAGTGGTCTTCTAGCCCTCTTGGGGTCTCCCTAAGGCCATGACACCATGGGAGAAGGGGATCTGCTCTCAAAGGTACCTGAGAAAAGGTTGCGTGTAAGGAACAGATACAGAGTTCTCACTTTTCTGGAAGACCAAGGCCCCTATGATCTCCTGGTTCCTGCCCAGGGGTTGCTCCCTGCTTCTGGGATGGCCGCTCCTGGCTGCATCCTCACACACAGAGTGGGATGGACACCGTGTCCTCTCACAGTCAAGGGGATGAGGACTCTAGCATTGTCCCTCAACCTCTTTCAGGGCACTAGTCCCATTCATGAGGGTGGCAGCCTCATTATCCCCATCCGCTTCGTGGCACTGGGCATTGGTAAACAGCTAAAGTCTCTCCTGCACCCCTTCTCTGCCAGTCCTTTGAGAGGCTTTGCCCTGTTTCCTTTCTTTCTTTTAAAATATTTATTTATTTGACAGGAAGAGACACAGAGAGAGGGCTTTCATCTGCTTGTCCACCCTGTGGAAGGCCACAATGGCCATGGCTGGGTCAGGCAAAGCCAGAAACCAGCAGCTTTGTCTGGGTTTCTCAAGCGGGTGCAGGAGCTCAAGCACTTGCGCTGTCCTCTGCTACTTTTCCGGTTCATTAGCAGAGAGCTAAATGGGAAGTGGAGCAGTCAGGACTTGAACCGGTGCCTGTGTGGGATGGCAGCACTGCAGGCAGCAGCTCCATCCACTATGACACATGCTGGCATCATGCCTTCTCTTCTGAGCTTGGCCTCTATGCCAGCAGTCTTCAGGGGTGGCAATATGCTTCTCTTCACCTAACTGAACACTATGATTGGCATCAGCAGTTCTGGGGGCCACAAGCTCAAGGTGCCATAGGTGAGGTCGTTTTGCTCCTAGGATGGTGCCCGGATGCTTGTGTCCTCCTGGGTGGGGTGGGCCTGTGTTCTCACCAGACAGGAGACTGGCGCAGTCCACTCCTCCTCCATCACGCTCCTCCCCTCTGTGTGCAGTGAGATGCAGCTTTCTGCTTGGGCAGTGTTGATATGCTCCTGTGTCTACACGTCACCACCGCCCAAGCTAGAAGATAAAGCATTCTCACCCCCAGGAGTGGTGAGCTATCCAACCAGCCACCGGACAGTCTCACTTTCATTTCCATCTCTCTTTCTTCACATTAGTCCTGGATTTCATAGAAATGAGATCATAAAACATTTGCCTGGGCTTCAGGCTCCGTGGCGCAGCTGACAGAAGTGTGGCTTGCCATGCTTGTATTCTGCACAGAAAAGCAACGAGGCCCTGCCGCTCTGTAGGACCTAGCCACACATTCATTGCAGTCAAGCTACTGACTGGCCCATGTGGAGAACTGCCTGCCCACTACGCTCTTTAATTCTTTCCACTTAATTAATGGGAAAGACAGAGTTAGAGAGAGAAAATAAAGAATAAACATGGGATCTTCCATCCACTGGTTCACTTCCCAAATGGCTGCAGTGGCCAGAGCTGGGCCAGGCTGAAACCAGGAGCCAGGAGCTTCTTGCTGCTCTCCCACCCTGGTGCAGGAGTCCTTGCAAATGGTCCATCTTCTGCTGCTTTCCCAGATGCCTTAACATGGAGCTACATAGGAGGTTATGCAGGCTGGATTGAGCCAGCGTCTACATGCGATGCCAGTGTCGCAGACAGTGCTTAACCTGCTACACCGTAGTGCTGGCCCCATCAGTCTTTCCCAGGCTACTGGGGAGATCCAATGGCCAGCGTTTTTGTCATGTTGCTTGTACAGGGTTCCGGTCATTAGGCCTTTGGACATCCAGAATCAAGCGATTACAAAGGTCCTGATGGAACTTCCTGGAATGATGGAAATCACCCCCCACCCCCAACGATCGCAAGGGATTTGGGACCATGTGTGCTTGTCAGAAGTTATCCCGTGTACTCCACGATTGGGTAAATATACCTTCATAAAGCTTTATGAAAACTCTTCCTGTATTATACAGCAGGGTTCCCCTTTAGTAACAGGTGTGAATTTAACATTCTGCTATTTAAGTGCACCATGGAATTGTAGGTATAGGCAAAGATAAAAAACTTAGCATCATATTGTCAAGATATGTTTAACTTTTTCCCTGGGAGTAGAGATGCCTTCTGTGGCTTAATGGTACCGACATTTCATAAACAATGAAAATCATAATTTTTTCCATTTTAATAATTAATTTAAAAAATTTTAATAAGAAAATAATAAATTTAATGGAAGATTTAGCAATATTAGAAGGGAATTAAGAAATCCTACCAAAATTTCAAAGCATTATTCTTTGAGTAATTAAATAGTATGGAAAAGTAATGACAAAACTGTCAATACTCCTGTTAGCTAACATCACCCATTGGACAGGTTGGTTTTTGAATTGATATGTTCTTCCAGTTGCTTTTTTTCCCTCTTTTTAACATTATTGCCATCATGTTATGATCTCCTCCCCAGATCCTCCCCACACATGCACTGAGTCCTCCCATATCATTGCAACAGCATAGTTCCTCATAAACAGTCCTAAGTCCATCATTGTGGGCATGGGCAATGGCAGAGTCCAGCATCCCATTGTCAAGACACATCCAACAGTTTCACTAGGAGCCCATCCTCGATCCAGAAGTAGAGATGCATTCTACACTGTATCCTCACGTTTGCACAAGCCACAGACCAAAATCAAAATCAGGAAGAAAAACAGAAATTTGCAATGCTATGAAGTTAAGCAACATGCTACTGGATATGACAATCTCCATTACACAGTTACTATATATGTTCTTACATGAAAAGCCACAAAGCAAAATCAACAACAAAGAAAACAAGAAAGAAATTTACAATGCTGTGAAGTTAAATAACATGCTATTGAATGACTAGTATGTCGCTAGAAAATCAAGAACCTTCTTGAAGAAAATGATGCTACTGTATGATCTATGAGTCAATGAAGAATTTAATGAGAAAAAAAAAGTGTTTTGAAGAAATGAAACTAAAAATGAAGACCTCAAAATCTGTGAGATATAGTTTTCACTGATTTTTGTAGCTCCTGGGTCGTATGCACAGAGCGGGAGGGAATCCCAGGGTGGAACGGAGGACAGGAGGAGGTTTGTATCCCAACCCTGGAGACTCCTGGTACCTCTCTAAGGACTATCAGTATGGGCACCAAGGACCATATCCCAACTGCCAAGGGGATCCAGGGAATTAGAATGCTGTCGTAGGCCAAGAACTCTGAGGTCAATCACAGGGTCTATTGGCATGAGAACAACAGCCAGGAGCCCTGAGCAGTCCTCAAAAACAGAACAACAGTAAACTCCCTTCGGGACTAGGGAGAGGAACTTTCTTCTTACTGAGTTCCAGCTTTGGCTCCCCACCCTCTGTTGCAATGACCATCAGGGTCACTCTGGAGCCCCTACTCCCAAATTAGATCAGATAGACAGAGACCAATAAGGAAAGCTTAGAACAGACAAGAAAAAGTCAGCTTGGACTCACATATACCTAACTAGGTAGGACACAAAGATCAGTTACTCCTCACTAAGGTAATGAAGATTTCTCTGCACACCCCTCCTAAAACTGTTCTGTTCCTCAATCGTTAACATGTGGCTTGTTAGAGTTATAAGCCTGTTTAGACTATCCTAAAATTCGTAAAGTTCAGTAAAAATCACGCTTGAATGCTATAAGTTGCTAAATTTAATTATGAAGAAGAAAAAAAGTCACGAGACAGCTGAATAGTACCCTATAACCATTTTAAGGTTTATAGCAGTTGGTTATGTATAAACTAAAATTGAGATGCCAAAGAAGTAGTTACAGAATCTGGTTAAGAATCTGTAGTTTCGGGCCCGGCGCGGTGGCACAGTGGTTAAAGGTCCTCGCCTTGCACGCCCGGGATCCCATATGGGCGCCGGTTCTAATCCCGGCAGCCCCACTTCCCTTCCAGCTCCCTGCCTGTGGCCTGGGAAAGCAGTCGAGGACGGCCCAAAGCTTTGGGAACCTGCACCCGCGTGGGAGACCCGGAAGAGGCTCCTGGCTTCGGATCGGCTTAGCACTGGCTGTTGTGCTCACTTGGGGAGTGAATCATCGGACGGAAGATCTTCCTCTCTGTCTCTTCTCTCTCTGTATATCCGCCTTTCCAATAAAAAAATAATAAAAATAAATCTTTAAAAAAAAAAAAGAATCTGTAGTTTCTAACACATTGGTCACCCAGTACCATGTCAATTGACTTCCTGATGTTGTAAATTTCCATGTTTCTTCCTGTTGTTGATTGGGGATGATACTCTGTCAGCTCTACTTTCAGACCAAGGATGGTCTCCCAATGAAACTGTTGAATTTATCTGGACAGTAAGATGCTGGACTCCCTTCATGGTCCATGCTCACAATGATGGAATTATGACTGGTTATGAGCTGTACTACTGTAATAATATGGAGGAATTCAATATGGGTGGAGGGCTTGGGAGAATCCCAAGCCTATGGAACTATGTCATAAAATGAAATAATGAAATAATAAAAAGGAATATATATAAGGTATGTATATATATATATATATGTTGACCCTGAGAATTCTATTAAAAAGTGAGGAAGGAGATGAAAAAAAAAAGATTTATTTCCTGTAGGCAACAAATAGATGGATTTTTAATTTAAGCAAGTAATCTATGATGTTTGATTGATGAGCTTAAGTCATTTGCATTCAGGATTAATATGAATGGGTGTAATTTGTTCTTGTCATTTAGCAATAGGTTGTTCATTAATGTAGTCTTCTGTTGTTATTTTACTGGGATGTTCTTCACATTTGCGTTTGGTTTTGGTGGGTGCTATTCCTCTTCTCTGTCAAGAGGACATCTTGAAGTATCATTTGTAGGGCAGGTTTGGAAGAGGCATATTTTTTCAGATTTATTTATTGTGAAAAATTTTATTTCATTTTCAAAGACTAAAGAAAGCTTTGCTGGGTATGCTATTCTGGGCTCACAATTTTTGCTTTTAGAATCTGGAATATGCCGCTACATCCTCTTCTGGCCTATAGAGTTTCCTGTGAGAGGTCTCCTGTGAATTTAATTGCCATTCCTCTATATGGCAATTGATCTTTTTCACATGCACATTTAAGGATCTTTTCCTCATGTTCAGTTGACGAGAGCTTGATCATCATGTGTCTTTTTTTTTTAAGATTTATTTTTTTAAAATATTTTTATTGGAAAGGCAGATATACAGAGAGGAGAGACAGAGAGGAAGATCTTCCATCCGATGATTCACTCCCCAGGCGTCCGCAATGGCTGGAGCTGAGCCAATCCGAAGCCAGGAGCCTCTTCCAGGTCTCCCACGCGGGTACAGGGTCCCAAGGCTTTGGGCCGTCCTCGACTGCTTTCCCAGGCCACAGGCAGGGAGCTGGATGGGAAGTGGAGCCACTGGTATCAGAACTGGTACCTATATGGGATCCCGGCGCGTTCAAGGCAAGGACTTTAGCCACTACGTCATTGCACCGGGCCCTTAATTCTTGAATACTTTTATAGCTTAGTCAGCTCTGCTTTCAGCTTTTTGATTGTTTCCCATTGTGACAAGAAATATCTTCCAATTCTGAGATTCTTTCCTCTGCCTCATTAGTCTATTATTGAGAATATCCACTGAATTTTTAATTTGCTCTGTTGCAAATTTCCAGTAATTCAGCTTGATTTTGTTTCAGTGTTGCTATTTCTTGTGTGACATATTCCTTAAATTTCTGTGTGTGCTTCTCATTGTTGATAAGAAACTTTAAAGTGAGTTTTCTGAAGTCTGTATCCTCCATTTCCTTGACGTCTTCCTTGGTTAACTCTGAGGTTGGCAAAGGCTTTTGCTCCTTTGCAGGGGAGTTCAGTAATATTCACTGTACCTCTGTCTCTTCTTTTGTTCCTGGTCATTGTACTTCTGGTTAGCAGATTCTTCTTGTTAGGGCAGATTGCTAATCTGTGTCACCCACAGGTCTACAATTCGACTTTACTTATTGTGGTTGGTACACAGTTCTTTGTTTGCAGTCACTTGGGCCACTCCCTCCAGCTAGTTTCAGATCTGGGTTCTTATGTTAGACTTCCACCAGGGTCTCTGTAGTCCCAGCTCCTGGCTCAGCACTTTACCTTTATGATCTCGTGCTGTTGCTGCACCATTGTCTGTACAATATTTCTCCCACATAGGGTTTGTGCAGGTCCCAGGATTAGGGAGACAGCAGGTGTCCTATATAGCTAGGTTGTTGGTGATGCTGTTCTTGTCAGAACCTTCTGGGCGTTAGGTCTGCGGGCCACACAGACCTATTTTGAGTCTTAAGATACCAAAGTCGGTATTATCTTCAATATGGGACCAGTGCAATGCACTGAGCTCAGTGAGTTTACTTCCAGCTCAGTGCAAGTTCAGCTCACTATCGTCCCTGAAGTCTCACAAAATGGCACCTGCTGGGCCACTACTGGAGTTCTTGATCTGCTGGCCATTAGGTCGGGGGGCTATCCTGAAGATGCCACATTATTGCAATTCACTGAGCCAGAAATGAGTTTGCTCCCAGCTTAGTACATGCACAGTCCTGTCCCATAGCCTTAGCCCCCTCCTACACAGGATGGCACCCAGTCCAGCTCTAGGGGGCTGACTGGGCTGTAAAATCCACCCTGTTCCCGCACTGCCCGTCTGGGATCTGCTGCTCTGTCTCTGTTCCTGGTCAAATCAAACGGACCAGCAGGATGAGGAGCTCTTTGTCTTGGATCACCTCCTGAGTTCCTGGAGAACTCCACTTCCCACCTGGCTGCTGGTGGAGTTCTAGGTGCTGGTGCAGTTCAGATCACTGCAGGACGAATGCCGTTCAAAACTTTCCAATTTTAGAATAGCTTTAAGTTTACAAAGCAAAAATTGTGAAGTAGTTCAAAGAGTTTCCGGATACCCTACATTCAGCAACCGCTATTATTAGCACCTCATCTTATTGTGATATATTGTCAAAATGAATGAACCATAAAGTTTCAAATACCCTTTTTCCAGGGGGAGCTTTTTTTCATACTGAGATTTTATCCTTCTTAGTCTCAAGCTAGATCCTGTGTAGACATATTAGAAGAGTTTGTGGGACTCTATCTGGGTATAGAAACATGAAATCTATGCATAGTTTCTTTGCCATACATTTCTTTCCACGAACTTTTTGAAGATCCCTCACACATGTGCACACAAAGTAAGGTATGTATGTGTCCATTTGGACCCTGTGTGTGTCCATGCTGGGCATCACAGCTTCAGGGGAATGCTTGCTGATGCCTTGGTGCACAGATGGGCAGTTCCCAGCAGCAGGGAGGAGGACCTTGGCCACATTCCCTGGGTTGCCCGAGCCACCAGAGGAGCCCTCCCATCCACCCACCCTGTGCCACCCAGCTGCTCCATGGTCACAGGTTCCCCTACTCACCCAAAGCCGCTTTTCTTGGTGGAATGCGGGCTGTTCTCTGCCTTGGCAGGGTTCGGTGTCACATTCAGTTCCAGATTAACTGAAGGCCGAGCAATTTTGCTGGAGGTGAGAACTCGAGGTTTATTTGTTTGCTTTCTGACACCCTGAACAGCATCAACTCCAGGGTTTTTTGATTTGTGCAAGTGAGGCTTGTGAATTTCATTATTGGAATGTTCACAACAGAGAGACAGACGCACGTTTCCGTGGTAACAACGGTTGTGGTTTCTTGTATTTCATTCAAGAGTTGGTTTTGCTTAAAACGTTATTTATTTATTTGAACTCAGAGTTAGAGAGAGATTGATTCATATACTGGTTCACTCCACAGATGGCTGCCAATGACCGGAACTGGGCCAGCTGAGTCAGGTGTCAGGAGCTTTGCTCACGTCTCCCATGTGGGAGCAGGGGTCCAGGGACTGGAGTGGAAGTGGAGCAGCCGAGACACGAACGGTGCCTGTGTGGGATGCCAGTGTCGCAGGCAGTGGCTTCACTCACTCTGCTACGTTGCCGTGCCCAAGGGTCGGCTATTCCTTTTAACGTTCAGCTCGGGATTTTGGGTTGGAATTCAGAACTCGAGGATCTTCAGGGTATGACGGGCTGAAAGAGTCTCCTACATGCTCTTCTGAACTCTAGGAAATCACCAGCAAGTACTCTCAGGGTGGCTAAGAGTTCTTCCTCTTATGGCTTTATTAACCTTCTATATCCAAAGTGCTAATTGAAGTCAGGTTTGTTGTAGCCCCTTGGTGGCTGGTAGCAATGAGCAATGATTTCAGCTTACTTCTAAGGGAGGGTATACCAGAAAGATAATAACGTCATTGAGGAGCTCATGTTAACACTGGTTTTATTTTTGGAATAGAGTTAGCAGGCTCAGTTTCAGTCCACAGGGGGACATGATCACATGAGCTCACACTAGCCACGGACTGGAAAAGAATCAAATGGAATAAGGCAGAACTCTCAGGATCACCTTTAGTGATGTGCATAGTCAATGGAGGAGGACCCGCCAACTGTATCTTTTTATTTTTAATGGAAAGACAGATTTATAGAGAGACAGAGAAACACAGAAAAAGATCTTCCATCTGCTGGTTCACTCCCCAAGTGGCCACAGTGGCTGGAACTGAACTGATTAGAAGCCAGAAGCCAGGATCCTCTTCTGGGGTCTCCCACACGGGTGTTAGACACACGGGTGCAGGGTCCCAAGGCTTTGGTCCGTCCTCCACTGCTTTCCCAGGCCACAAGCAGGGAGCTGGATGGGAAGTGGAGCAGGTGGGACAGCATGAGCTACTGTCCAATTGGTATTCCAGCACCCATAGGAGGAAAATTATGCAAATGAACTATTAAGCTGCCTCTGTATAAGTTTTATTTAGATTAATTGGAAAGGCAGATTTACAGAGAAGAGAGCGAGAGAGAGAGAGAAAGAGAGAGAGAGACCCATCTCTAGACTTAGCCCTCACATGCTGCAATGTTTGGGGTGGGATGGTGCGGTTCAACCCAGGACGCCTTTGTGGGCGGCAAGGACCCAACTACTTAAGCCGTCACTCTGTACCTCCTGAGGTGCGCACTGGCAGGAAGCTGCGACAGGAGTGATGCTGGGTTGGGGCCCAGGCCCTCCAGTGTGGCTGCTGCTAGGCCCAACGTCAGCCGCTTTGGTGAGATTTCAGCACACAAAACCAAGCAAAGAGAGACGTAAGGTGCTTTAGGCTATATCTTGGAGTGTTGACAGTTTCTGTCAGGAACTTCTCTATTTTATCTAATTTGTGCTACGTATTAGCTTCAAGCCTCGTAATAGTCTGTTATTTTGGACATCTGTTGAGTGTGTAGTGATAACACACTGCCCGTTCCTGCAATTAGTAACTCAGATCTCGCGGTTTTAGTCTGATCAGGGGCTTATGCGCTTTATTGACCATTGTAAAGCCAGCCAGAAGTCCAGCTCTTAATTGAATTGATTTCCTCTTTCTTTTCTCTTGCATTGATTTGTCCCATTTGTCATTTCCTTTCTTCTGCTTCTTCTGGGTTTAATTTGCACTTTTATTCTAGATTTTTAAGGACATTGAAATCTTAGATTTGAAATTTCTTCCTTTGTAATTCATTTTAGCTCTTCCTCTGTTACTCATTTAGTGCAAGAATTTCTATTGCCACATCCCACCAGTTTTGTGTTCTGATAATTAACAATACATTGAGTTTTCTCCTTGTGTCCCTGCCTCTTTGCATCTATGGTCATTTTTTATTTTCCTGGGTGCTTTTTTTTTTTTTTAAAGCCTTCTCCTTGTAATCGTTAACGTTTTAGATTGTGCCTGTGAAAATGCAGCTGCAGGGGTTGGTAGTGTGGCTCAGTGGGCAAGGCTGTAGTCTGTGGTGCCAACATTGCATATGGGTGCCAGCTGGAGTCTTGGCTGCTCCACTTCCAGCCCAGCTCCCTTCTAGAGCACTTGAGAAAGCAGCAAAGGATGGACCAAGCGCTTAAGTCCTGCACCCATGTGGGAGACCCAGAAGAAGCTCATGGCTCTGGAGACCCTGCTTTGTCTCAGCTTCTGACTTGCCAAACTCCGTCAGAGTGCTCATGCCCTCTGCGGGATGGATGGAAGCTCCCTGGGCGGGGGTCCTCAGGGGTCATGGCTGTACTTTGAGAACTGCTGTTGCTCGCCCCTCCCTGCCTCCCTCCCTCTCTCTCTCTTGTTCCTTCCTCCCTGTTTCTCTCTCCCTCCCTCCCTCCCTCTCTCCCTCCCTCCTTCTCTCTCTCTTCTTCCTTCCTCCCTCACTCCCTCCCTTCCTTCCTCCCAATAATCGTTCATTTACTTGAGAAGCAGAATTACAGAAAAAGGGAGAGACAGAGACAAGCCCTCCGCCTGCTAGTTTCCGCTCCAAATGCCCTCCACAGCCAGAGGGGCCACGTCAAAGCTGAGAGCAGGAGCCTCATCTGGGTCTCCCACGTGAGCGACAGGGGTGCTTGGGCCATTTTTTCCTGTCTTCCCAGAGACGTTAGCAGAGAGATGGATCAGAAGTAGAAGAGCCAGGACTTAAAGGAGTGCTGGCTGGGCTGCTTACATCAGGAAGGGCTTCTTGTCCCTTTACAAATAAGAAATCATTCGTATAACTGCTTTATTAGTTGGCTTTTTAAACTTGAGAGGCAGTGAGATTGGAGGATGTGGGAGAAACTGCAGGAGAGGAGTAGGATAGAGTTTTTTTTTATGTTTATCTATGCTTTATTATTTATTTATGTATTTATTTATTGGACGGTACCGTTCCACAGCTGAGTCAGGGCAAAAGGCCCATGCCTCCAGCCATTCCTGCAGCTTTCCAGGGTCTGCCTTAGCAGGACGCGCTGGGGACTGAGCTGCGGCCCTCTGATACGAGCCGGGCCTGCTAGTCACACCCCACAGTTCTTCCAAGTTGTCTTCAGGCGCCAACTTTCATCTCCCGGCTGCCCCAGAAGAGGCTGCAGTGTCGCTTGCTTCCGCCTGGGGACAGCAGAGACCAGGCCTTGTTCAGGTGCTCCTCTCCTGTGGCTGATCCTGTTTGCACTCAGAGTGACTCCTTCGGCCCCAGGTTGGCTGCCCACGTCCCTCCCTCCGCGTGCTGGGCGTAGGTGCTTCTCTGTGCTCCGAGAAGAGCCCAGAACAGAAGTCAGCAGCCCGTGTCACCAAGGAGGAGAGCCACGCCAGGCTTGCCGCGGGCTCTGTTCCACCCACCGCCTCCTTCCCTCCTCTGCGAATCGCCTCGCTCTCAAGCTGGTGACGCTGTGTGGTGACCCAGAGGTGGCTGCTGTGGTTCCAGCTTGTGGAACAAGGGAAAGTCGCTTCTTTCCTGTTCCTCAGGGAGAGGTCCTGGCGGCATTTGGTTGGGAAAGGGTAGGGTAGAGGTCTGGGAGGGAACCCTCCATCCCTTGGCTCACTTCCCAAGTAGCAGCAAAGGCCAGAGTTGAGCCAGTCCGGACTCAGGATCCAGGCGCTTCTTCCAGCTTTCCCACATGAGGGCCGAACCTTGAGCCATTCTCTACTGCTTTCCGGGTGCATTAGCGGGGAGCTGGATCAGTGCAGGGCAGCGGGGACACGAACCGGAGCTATACGGGAGGCTGGCATCACGGTCTGCAGGGTGTCAAGCCAGAAACTGATGGGCGTGGGGTGTGGCCAGGGAGCCGGGGCTTACCATGTGGAAGCAGAGACAGCCCTGAGCAAGCAGGTCCCCTGTGGATCTGGATGGAGCGTGGCAGCTAGGGTCTGACTCGGCCTGCTCATCTCTCAGCATGGATGTGTCAGCATCGCAAGCAGTAGGAACCTCAAAGCATGTCCTGGTTGCCAGGGAAACAAGAGGACCAGGTAATGCCACGCAGCACAGCAGACTCCGCACGCAGGATGGAGGGAGCACCAAGTGGCAGCCTCTTTGCCGGTGGTGATGTGAGGCATAGCAAGCTAATCCTCTGCCTGTGACACTAGCATTCCATATGGCTGCCGGTTCAAGTCCCAGCTGCTCCACTTCCTGATCCAGCTCCATGCTAACGCACCTGGGAAAGCAGTGAGAAATAGTCCCACTGCTTGGACCTCTGAATTCAGATGGGAGAGCCAGAAGAGGCTCCCGGCTCCTGGCTTTGGACTTTTCAGTGGCCATTTGGAGAGTGGACCAGAGGACTTGAAGATCTCTCTTGCCCCAAAACTCATCTTTTCGAATAAAGATTAAAGGAATCTTAAAAAAAAAAAAGTGAGGCATACACAGGAGATGAAGGTGGGTGCTGGGAAAAGATACCCTAGGGGTTTGACACAGTAGACGCAAACGCTCAGCTAGGTTAGCAAGCCTGCCACGGTGGGAGTAGATCCTCCTGTGTGCTGCTATAACAGAAGACCACAGAGTGGACCCACTGCCCACGGAGGTTTGTCTAGCTCCGGGCTCTGAGGTTGGGGAGAGCTGGTGAGAGATGGGGCTGTATCTGCTGTTATCACAAGATGGGGCCATCCCACGTGGGACAGCAGAGAGTGGGAGCTGGGGGTGGAGAGCACCCAGGGTGTGCCAGCAGCCCGCTCCCGAGGTAACTATGGGAATGGCATGGACGTGTCATCCCAAGCCTCATCACTGTCGCAGTGACACGTTTCAACAGAGATGGCCAGCGCTGTGCAACTTACAACACCTGTGTCCTCACAGAGAAGCCTGTGTTCATGGAGTCCCACCTGCTCCACTTCCCATCCAGCGTCCTGCCAGTGACCAGAGAAGACAGCAGGAGATGACCCAAGCGCTTGGCGCCTCTGCCAGCTGCGTGGGAGACCTGCATGGAATTCCAAGCTCCTGGCCTCAGCTGTGTGGGGCTTGAGCTAGAAGATCTTTCTCTCCCCATCTCTCCATCCCTGTCTATCTTTCAAATAGATAAACAAACACATCTTTAAAAACAAATCTCAACATGGATTGTAGAGTGTTACCACCCGGTAACAGCTCCAATCTGAGCGGACCACGAAGGGCTTTCCCGTATCCCGCTCTGTCCTCACTGGTCACGACAGCCAAGTGGGACAGTTCTGGAAACTGATGAATATTTAACAACTGCTATCTGCTCCACACTGCCTCTCCAACAGGGCCGTTTGGGGAACAAATGTGAATAAACTACTCTTGTGGAAAGTTCTGGAACTCGGTGAGCTGAGTGCAGGGTGCTTTGAGGGCTGGGGGCCGGGAGTGACCTCCTTCCTGTGGATGGCTCTTCCCCAGATGCTGAAACACGGGGTGGGGAAAATGCCTCATGCCCAGTGCCATGTGCCTGGCATACAAAAATGATTAGCTTAGAAAATCAACCTGCTATAGATGAATGGAATTTCAAGTCCTGTCTGGTTGCCCTGGCATGGCCAGACTGAATGATATTGTGGGCCTACATGGCCAGGGACCAGACATTCACCACCCCTGCTCTAGAGGGACGCAAAGCCCCTGGGCTCCGTGACTGAGTATACCTGCATGTGGCTGCCTGGACCCTGGCCCTGGAACCCAGCGTTGTTCACACCCTGGACCCCAGCCCAGGCGCCCACTGTCAGTTCACACCACGGATGGAGTCCAGGTGCCAGGTGTCAGTTCACACCCTGGACCCTGCCATAGGCGCCCAGCGTTGTTCACACCTTGGACCCCAGCCCAGGCGCCCACTGTCAGTTCACACCATGGACAGGGTCCAGGTGCCAGGTGTCAGTTCACACCCTGGATCCCGGCCCTGGTACCCACTGTCAGTTCACACCATGGACGCGGTCCAGGTGCCAGGAGTCAGTTCACACCCTGGACCCTGCCATAGGCGCCCAGTGTCAGTTCACACCCTGGACCCTGGCCCAAGCACCCAGTGTCAGTTCACACCCTGGACCCTGCCCCAAGCGCCCAGTGCTGGTTCACACCATGGACTCCAGCCCTGCTGCTCCATGGAGCCCCGTCAGTGAGTGCCAGGAAGCATTTGTAAATAGCATATCCGAATGACACACGCACAACTCCTTGTGCCTCCAAGTTTTACACCTGTGGATCCAACCAACTGTAGGTTGAAAATATTAAGAAAGCTGTAGTATAATTTACACAGCCTCTGCATTGCATTATGTATTATCAGTCATGTAGAGATGATTCAAAGTGTAGGAAAGTCAGTGTGGGTTCTGAACAAGCACTGTGCTATCTTACTTCAGGATCTTGGGTGCCCATGGACCTGGGCACCTTCTGGGGCCCCCAGAATCAATCCCCAGGATATGGAGGGGTGATGGTGGGCATATACTCTTTTCCTACACCTGTTGCATCTTGATCAGAAAGACCTCTCCACATTTACCCATTTATTTATTTATTTTCTATTTTATCTCGTTTATGCACTTGCGTGTGCACAAAGCAAGCAAAATCTCTGTGTACACAGAGCCAGATGTCGGGCTGGAAGAGCAGCAGTCAGGGTGAAGTGGGTGAGGAGGCAGGAGCCCCTGCGGGTGCCGTGGTCGGTGCCGTGGTCAAGAAGGGCTTCCTGGGGCCATGGGTACTGACATGGAGGAACAGGGCAGGGCCCAGAGGGCTGGGAGGTGGGCAGGCCCGGGTGAATGCAGAGGGATCCTACAGAGCAGCTGCAGGAAGAGACGGACCTGGTGCTCTGGAGTGCTGGGACCTCACTGTGTAGGGGCAACAGGTCTCCTCCAGGAGCCGTGAGTGGACAGGCGGTCACTGTGGGACCACCAGGGCTTTCTCAAGTGTGGGCAGGACTCAAGTGGAGGTCAAGCAGAGGGGACATTAATCTATGAAGCTGACATCCCGTATGAGCTCTGGTTGGAGTCTGGCTGCCCCACTTCCAATCGAGCACTTTGCAAGGTGCCTGGGAGAGCAGCACAGGATGACCGGAGTGCCTGGGCTCTACCCACGTGGGCTACATGGCGTTCCAGGCTCCTGGCTCCAGCCTGGCCCAACTCTAACAGGAGTCATGGGGAGTGAAACCCAGCAGCCCCATTCGCTCCTTGGTCCTTGTCCACAGCACCTGCAGGAAGGTGGACTTGTGGCTGGCTGTCTCCCAGCAGAGCGTGGAGGCAGAGACGATCTTGCTTCCAGGCTCCACCCCTTGGTCCTTTGGCCTTCAGCATGAGCTCCACCCTACAGCGCACTAGTGCCCCCAATTTCTGTATGTTTTCAAATCCTCTTTGGCCAAATATAGCTAGCTAGCTTCCTTCCTTCCTTCCTTCCTTCCTTCCTTCCTTCCTTCCTCCCTCCCTCCCTCCCTCCCTCCCTCCCTCCCTCCCTCCCTCCCTTCCTTCCTTCCTTCTCTCTTTCTTTCCTTCTTTCTTTGAAAGAGAATCTTCCTTTTACCAATTCTTTATCAAATAGGCATAATGGTTGGGGCTTGGTCAGATGGAAGTCAGGAGTGGGGAACTTTATCTGGGTCTCCCCGGGGGGGGGGGTTCAGGGGCCACACTTGGACCATTTCACACTGTGTTCCCAGGTGCCTTAGCTTGGAGCTGGAGAGCACGTGGAATAGCTAGGACACGAATCCGCTTGGGGTGTTGCCATCTCAGGCGGTGCTTTTACATGCAGTGCCAGAATGCCCGCCCCACCACTTGCCCTTTTGGTTGCGGTCGGCAGAATTCTCTGGCTGGCAGCCCAGAGCCTGGGGGGTGGAGGTGGGGGAGGAGGGTTGGGACTTGTCGGTGTAGAGATCCCTCCTTCGCCCTGTGCTGCACCCCACACCCTGAAGCCCCATCTCCTGACTGCAGGTGGTAGCAGCTGCCGTGGTTTTGTGCTGGGTCCCTGGGAGAGGCTCCCAGTGCAGGGTGCCAGTTCCGCAGGAGGTGGAGGTCAGAAAGCCGCAGCCAGGAAACACCCCCGGGGAACGCAGGAGGGGAGCTGGACAGCCCATCTCCCTGTCCAAGAAGACTGCTTTCAGAGCCTCGGGTCACACCCTGCAGACGCTGGGAGGGCGTCGCGTCTTCCCCTGCACCGCTCCACAACTTTCCTTCCATGCCTGCTCCTCCCTGCCCGCGCACCAATGGGCCCTGGCAGAGTGAGGGGCGGGCGTCACTTTTGGGGTCCAGTCTCCTTGCCACACCTGGCCTGGCTCTGGGTTCCTCTAACAGACACAACAGGCTTCATCGTTGTCCCCAGGGCCCAGAATCTGTGGGGTTATTCCCAGGGGGAGGCCAGGAGGGTGCCACCTGCTGACCGCAAGCTCCAAGGAAACGTCTGGGGACATAGAGCAGGGTAGCAGGAAGCCTGGGGCTTAGGGATGGAAGGGAGGGTCCCTATTTTGGTCCTGCGCCCTCGTCCATGCTGACCACAGCATAGGTTTCTCTGCTGGATGCCAAGAGCAGCGGGGCAGAGCCTTGGAGAACATGCGTAGTGTTTGGGGCCTCTGTGGGCAGGGCAGATAACGAGATGCAGGCAAGAACCCGTCCTCGCCCCCCTCCGCCGTCCTGCCGCTCCCATCCCGGCGCGACCCCTCCCCCGTCTGTCTTCCTGGCACGCAGGACCCACTGAAAGGTCAGAGGGCCTTTCCCCCAGGAGGGGGTCCTTCCTTGCAGCTCGCTGGGCAGACGTCAGACCCTCCCTCTGCGGCCCTTGCCTGCCCCCCTTCCTGAGCCACTGCCCAGACCAGCTTCAATGCCTCCATTGTACCACAGCTGCAGCACTGGGGGCTCCGGCCGCCCCCTGCTCCCCGGTCCTCCTCCTGCGGTCTTCCCAGGAGGGGCGTGACCCCATGGGTGGGGGAGCTGGGCAGCGCCGTTTTCCTGTTTCCTGTACCCCCAGGCCCACAGGGTCTGGTTTCTTGTTCCCCAGCTTCCCCGCCGTGCTGGCAGGACAGGTGGCTGTGAGTGACCCCGACCCCCACTCTGGCTGATTTTGGTGCCTTAAGGGGCCCCTGTCTCTCCTGAGAGCATTCTTGGCTGAGCAGTTGTTGGTTTTCTTGCAGGAATCCTATGCGAAGCATGGTGGCAGGAGAACTGTTTCTGGCTAGGGCTGTTGGGATAGAGAGGTGATGGGTTCAATTGATTTGATAAATCGAAGCATTTCGAGAGAAGCCTCTGCAACCACACAGTTGGAATGGATGCGTTGCTCACATTGGTACTGGGACTGTCTTCTGGCCTTGACATTCGTGTCTGCTAACTGGGTCTCATCCTTGAACCTTTCAGGGATAGGGGGCCAGACGATTCCAGGAAACCAGGGAGCCAAGCTGGCAGTGAAAGACATGGGCTGCTGCGCAGACCCTGCCCTGAACTTGGTCCCTACCCCTGCCTGTCATTAATACACCATTCAGCTTAGGAGACAAAACTAAGGTCCCTCACAGAGAGACAGGAGGTAGTGATGTGGCACAGCAGCCAAGATGAGGACCGGGGTGTCTACACCTGATCTTGGAGTACCTGGGTTTGAGAGCTTCTGGGCAAGCAGAGGTGCTGGCTCGAGTACTTGGAGTCCCTTCCACTCACGTGGGAGATTCTGCCACTCATGTCTGTGCCCTTGGCTTTGGCCTGGCCCAGCCTTTAGGTGGAAGATGAGCCAGAGGATGGAAGATCTCTACCTTATCAATAAATAGAGAGAGGGAGGGCAGGAGAGGGAAGATTCCATAAAGAATGGGCCCTTTGAGCTGGGAGAGAGGTTGTGCTAAGCTCTGGCCAGCTGGACACATGAAACCAGGGCGAGGCTCAGGCCTCTAGAGACTCCGTCGCGCTGCAGTGCCCAGCTCTGTCTGAGCTGGCACCACATTCCTGCTGAGGCAGAGGTCTTGGAGGAGTAATAGGGGCCTGAGCCCCAGGCTATTATGTATCTTTGAGTAGGGTGGGGCTCCTCCATGGCCCTTGCATTTCAGATAAGCTCTCTGAGAGCCAGCTGTCAGACAAGCCCCTCCAGCTCTAACCTTGTGGTGCCGGAGGCTGTGTAGGATGGCCCTAGGGGTGTTTGATCGCCAGGAGGGTTAGAGTCCTTTGCTCCCTAAGAGAAGAGCCTTGTGGATAAAGACCAGACTGACCCCAGAACCCAGCTGGGAAGGGCCTGGACCATGTCAAAGCAGGTGCTCTGCCCCGGCAGCTGGGTACTCCCAGGCTTTGGTGCGTGCTGAGCAGGCTCCCTGGGCAGTGGTGCTCAAGAAGAGGATGGTAGGAAGGCAGTGGTCAAGCTCCTTCCTTCTGTATGAGACGCTATCTCTCATGGCGGGTCCCAGCCAGGCCCTGCATGCCTCCTGCCTTGTTGACTCAACGGGGGGCTCTTTTATGGTGGGGCATGGGGACAGGGGATGCTGGACCCCTCTAAGGCACAGGCCCCGGGGTGTGCCTTGAGGACTGCCAGATGGTGATTGTTCCTTTGGGTTCCAGTGATCGATTTACTAATGGTCAGGGATACAGCTCTGCTTTTTGAGGCTTGAAGGCAAGTCTACTTGGAAAAGTTCTCAAAGATCCTTCATGCTGCTTCTGCTGAGTCTTCCCCTGTGTGGCCTCTGGGCCAAGAGGCTTCCAGGTGGACATCCATATGGCAAGGACAAGAGGCTTCCTGGGTGGGGGACTTCCGTCCACTCTCAGTGGTCCTTCCTTCTTGCTCTGTGGCATTGCTGCTCCTCTGACACTGCTCTGTGCCTCTCAGCTCCAGAGTCCTCTAGTGTAGCTGGGCCTGTGGCAGAGCTCCTGTCCCTAGCCTCCTCCCTGCCCCCATACCTCAGCAAGCTCCTGATGCCCCAGGGTGGGATACAAAGATTGGAAGCGAACAAACAGGCATTTATACTTCCTCATCTGCTTTGTTCTACTGGGCTCCCGCCCACATCCAGTGAGAGGGGTGCTCCTCCCCGAGTCTCTGGCTCAGCTCGGTCTCCTCTGGACACACCTCCCAGACACACTTGGGCAGCACAAGCAGTCCTATCAAGTGCAAACCCACTTCCTGTGCAGCAGCGGTGGCCCACTTAAATGCCTGGGGCGGGGGAACCCCTGGAGATGAAGTTTTCCAGCTCAAGGGGTGTCCCGCCACCTTACCAAGCTGACATCCTGAAGCAGCCATGGCAGTCAGGGTGCAGGCAAGAGCTAGAGTCTGAGTTGCAGCCCACCTCCTCTCCGAGCGCACCTCGACACCTGCTGCCCTTGGCCTCGCTGTCCAAGTGCAAATATGGGGAGGTTTAACTTGCAGCTCTCGGGACTGGTAGAGTACCGATGCATAAGAGAACACTCCCAAGCATGGTGGCAGGGAACTATCCTGACTTGTTGGTCTGTAGTCTGAATAAGGGATGCTCCCCTCTGCCCTGCCTGGCACCGTCGGGGGCAGCTGAGCATTTAAAGACTCCCTCGCTTTGCACCTGCCATGGGCTGCCTGGCTTCCTCACAACATGGCAGCTGGGGACAAGCAGCAGCACCCAGAGAGGGAAGGAGGAGAGCAGGCCCTGCACGCCAGGTGCACTGTCTATTGTCTTGAGATCTGCGAATTCCTTCTGCTGCCTTCGGTTAGTTAGGGGAAAACAGCAAGACAAGCTTATTGTGTTGGGAGGGGTGGGGATGGCCAGTGCCTTTGCTAGGCCGGTGTAAGATGTTATGGCTTGTGTTTGGTGTCTGCCACTTTCCACGCCTCTTCCTCTCACCTCTGTCCTTGAGCAGAGCAAGTGGCAGCATGCCAGGACCCAGGCTTCCTGCAGCCCTCTTCAAACATTGTCATCTCCCTGGTGCTGAATCCGTGCACGACACGGGACAGGACATCACAGCCATTTAAGGAAGGCAGATGGATCTAGATTTTTCTCTCTATGGCTCATTTGGGAAGCCTGGGTCTGAATTAGGGAGTATCTGGAAGATCTGTCTCTATAAGTTGCTAACTAACAAGGTGCTGGCAAGCTCACTCGGTGGCCCTTGTTCAGTTCTGCCACAGAGCTGGAACACTTGACTGGCTTGGGGTCCTGGATCTGTCCATATGTATCTCTCTTCTGTAAAAATGGGCTTGTGGGGGGAGAGAGAGAGAGGGAGAGAGAGACAGAGAGGGAGAGAGAGAGCTTCCATCTGCTGATTCACTAAATGGTTGAAATGGCCATAGCTGAATTGATTTAAAACTGGGTGCTAGGAGCTCCTTCCTGGTCTCCACATGAGTCCAGGGCCCACGACACAGGCCATCCTGTGTTGTTCCCCAGGCTGTAAGAAGGGAGCTGGACGAGAGGCAGTGCACCCTGGACTTGAACTGGCCTTCTTGTATGGGATGCTGGCATCCTAAAAGAGGCTCAGCCCACTGAAGCACACCGCCATGGCTTGTCTTCTGGAAGTTATTACAGACAGATCAGAAGATAAACATTGGGAATGCCCACAGCAGCCAGGATTGGGACAGGCTGAATCCACGAGGCCGGAGCTCTTTTCAGACCACCCATGTGAGTGACAGGAACCCATGTGCTTGAGCCAGTAGCAGCACTACTTGCACTAGCAGGACCAGTAGCTGACTGAGACACAGAAAAGAGCCAGTGCTGGGTTCAGTGCTGGGCCATATCTCCTTTTTATCAGTTTCTCCTCTAAGAAGACTTTTATTGGTTCCCAACCCTCTGAGCTTCTCCCCTTCACAATCACAGTGGAGACTCCCTGGGCATGGGGCCTGGTGTCAGGGGTGCTGGGAGCCAGCTGTGCCCACCTGGGGGTACAGGTGAAGGGGTCGCACTCAGCTGCCTGTTGTTTCCATCCTGGGAATGCTTCCTGCCGCATGACCGCTAGATGGCAGTAGCAGAGAACTAGAGAGGGTGTGAGGCTTGCGTGGCAGAGGAGGTGGCTGTTGTCAGCAGGAGCGAGTCGCCTCTGATTCCTCTGCCTGCTGAACTCCTTCGGTGGTTGGACACGTTTATTCCCTGACCCAAGTGCACTGGCTGTACATCCTGTCCTTGCTTCCCCTGCCCTGAACGCCGGAGCTGCTACAGCCCACGGTCAGTCTGCTGCCCCCCTGTATGGCATGGGGCATGTCCTGTGGCTGTGGGGGTGCTTTCAACAGAACACAAGGTGAACCCTGCCCCTTCCAGCTACACAGAGCCGCTGGTCTCCAGGGCGGGCTCAGCCACCGGGGACCTGTGTGCACCTTCTGGTGCCTCCCCCTTCCAGATGCACACCTGTGACAGCAGTCATTGTCTTCTCATCCAGTGCCCACACCTGTAACAAGACACCTTGCGGCTTCAGTGCAAATATTCCGGTATCATTGGCTCTTCAGACACACAAGCCAAAACATGGCAAGCTGGGCACATCCGAGAGGAGATGGGCTTGAATGTGGGGGGCCCAGCTGCTGCAGCTGCTGCTGAATACCCACATCAGCTTCCTGCCTTTACTTACCCAATATCCCCCAGATCCCTCCTCGAGACTCAGTTTACCTTCAGGGTCTCCATGAAGATGTCACTGGACTCCACACCTGTGCTCACTGCCCTCTCCTCTGTATTGCTTTAGAATACTGTGCTGGTCGCTGTGGAGGGTCTCTTTCTTTCTCTCCACCCTCACCCCTGTTCCCCGCTCCCAACCCCCCGTCTCTCTCTCACATGTACAGACACATACACCCACAGGAGACATCCAAAGAGTTTGTGTTTTCATTAAATTAGTTATAGTCAATCTTGAGTCTTTTAGAATTGCCAAGGGAAAAGCCCATCACCTCGGCATGGGGGATTGTGTCACCCTCCCCAGGTCTAAGAAGGATTGAGATGGGGGCCGGGCGGGGGGGGGGAGCAGGGCGGGGTCTCGTCTTGAGCAGGGCAGCTTGCAGGAGTCCAGTGGCCTCTTCCTATCCTGCCCGGGCTCTTGCATGCCCCCTGGTGGACACAGTGCTAGGCTTCTACCCAAGGCTTGAGTAGGAGGTTCTTTGGTGGGGTCTGAGGCCACCACCTGGGGGGTCCCACCGATTTCCTGGGGTGCTGCAAGTGAGTGAGTGTAGGTGCCTGTTCCACAGTCCCGCTTGATAGATTCCTTTTAGTGTTGGGGACTTGCATCTTCCCTGTTTTTTTTCTTTCTTCTTCTTCTTCTTTTTTCTTTTTTTGCGGTTACTATTCTCTCCCCATCCTCAGGAATGGACTGCAGGCACCCCACTCAGTGGCCAAGCTGTGTTTCTAGGTGTGTTTCTCCAATTAGCAGCTGACTCCAGGCAGCCAGGAGCTGTGCCGTGTTCACCTCCACTGCTGTAACAGGTGAGGAAATGCCAGGCACTCTTGTTGAACTGAGCCGAATAGAACATTCTGATTTGTCAAGCTCTGCCTGATTCAGAATCTCTCTCTCTTTTACTGCTCATCTCCCTCTCTCCTCCCCCACAACACCACACTCTGGTGGGTCTGGTTATTTGAATGCAGAAAAAAAAAATCAACAAGATTTTCTATCTCATTGCATCCTGGAAACATGATCTTTGAGAACTGGCAAAGCTCAAAGTCAGGTGAGCGATGACATCTTGAGCTGTCAGTAGCTGGGAGGTGAGGAATTAAGTTTCAGCCCCCTGAGGAAAGAGGGGCCTGGACAGGCCAGAAAGATTGGAACCTGGCCAAATGGGAAGTAGCTGACGAAACTGGAGACAGAGCAGGAGCACAGCCTTAGAGCTGGGCCATGTTCAGGGGGTGACTGGGACCCAGGTCGTGGCTGGTGTCAGGGCAGCTGAGGGTCCAGGGCTGAGGATCGTGTGGTAGCCCTTTTTTCCCTGGCAGGAAGGAGCTGAGCCACTTGCCTCGCCTGTTCTCACTGACTCAGCAAGCAGGGGTCTCAGTCTCCCCGTAAGGTTTCCATCATCATGGGTCCACCGTCTATAATTAGGGACTTTGAGAACTTCGTCTCCAGAGGCAGGACTGTCCCACCACTGTGTGGGAGCTGTGGGGCCCCCGGGAGGTTAGAACTGGGTCCTGGAGAAAGGCCCTGGAAGTTCGCTCAAGGGTTGGCCAAGAACTCGGTTAGGGATTGAGGCTCTGTGTCCACAGCGTGGGAAGCTGTGATAATGATCTGGGGTTTTCAGCTCTGGTTTCAACAGCCAGTGAACCCTGGTGGGATTCTGCTCATCTTTAACTCCTGTTGGGACGGCTGGATCAACTACACTGCAAAGGCACCCCAAGCAGATGCAGCGGAGTCTGCTGGGTCATTGAGAAGATTGCCTGCATCGCAGGCAGCAGGGAGCTGCATCTGGCCAGGTCGGCTGTGGTGACAGTGATGGCCTCTCCCGGTTCCCATTGTCATTCATGGGGGGTATGGAAGGGGCTTCTCCTGCAATTTTCCAGGGGACATGGGCACACACGCAGTTAATCTAAAGCCCAAGTCACATGCCAGGATTCCTCATATCCAAGAGGTATTGGTTTCAGGACCACATCCTTGGTTACTCAAGTTTTTTTTCCTCTGAAATGATATGGTATTTGGGTTTAAACTATGCACACCGTGCCATTTGCCATCTCCATGTGGTTTTCAGTGCCAGTGATGGTATCTGTGCTAGGTAAACAATGGTGCCATCATTCTGTTTACCATGTAGATGCAATTCAGATCAGAGTCTGAGAGGATTGGTTGGAGCCACAGGGAGAGAGCGTGTCATCGTGGGGTGACCATGTTTAGAATATGTGAATGCAGAGGGAGCCATTGCTGTTGTTATAGCGGGAGCTTGGTTGTTGAAAGATGGCTTCCTGTATTTTTAATTTGGGCATGTTATGGTAGAGGTCTTCAGCTACCATTGCCAAACACATTTTGGTTCCAATTAAGTACTCACGGAGTCAAATTAGATTATTCTAGTCACCAGGAGCGAAATGGTCATATCTAAAGCTGTGTTGCTTCAGGCCCTATGTTGGCATTGAGTTTCTGAAGCAATAGGTTTGGCATGGGGCAGACATGAGCTGGAGCAAGCATCCTGTTCTCCGGGATGGTGGCAGCTCATTTTGATTCTGTCATCAGGGTGAGATGTAGATTTAGCTAGAATTAGAATCCTTCATTCAGGATAGGCTCCGAAGAGTTTATGAAATACGTTTTTCAGTTTAAAGAAGTAATATTTATTCATGAATTCATTAGAAATACTGCTTTACATATGTTTAGCTACTTGAAAGGCAGAGCCAGTGAAGGGGCAGGGGGAGAGAGATCAACTACATTTTGATGAATGCCTACATCACTCAGAACTGGGCCAGACTAAAGCCAAGAGCTGGGAATTCTTGTTTTATTTTTAACAGATTTATTTTATTTTTATTGGAGAGTTATATATACAGAGAGGAAGAGAGACAGAGGAAGATCTTCCGTCTGTTGATTCGCTCCCCAAGCAGCCACAACGGCTGGAGCTGAGACAATCCAAAGCCAGGAGCCAGGAGCTTCTTCCAGGTCTCCCACGCGGCTGCAGGATCCCAAGGCTTCAGACCATCCTTGACTGCTTTCCCAGGCCACAAGCAGGGAGCTGGATGGGAAGTGCGGCCTCTGGGATTAGAACCAGCGTCCATATGGGATCCCGATGCATTCAAGGTGAGAACTTTAGCTGCTAGGCTGCCATGTTGGAACCAAGAGCTGGGAATTCTTAATTTGCCTAGAGCATCACAAAGATTTGGGTTCAAAGCATTTTTCCTTCTTTATTTGTTTTCAGATCTTTGTGTGTTTTGAGTGTAGACATGGGAAGAGAGATAGAGATGGAGGGAGGGAGAGAAGAGAAGAATTCCATCTGCTGTTTTGCTTTCCAGATGCTCCAGCAGCCAAATCTGGGCTGGGAAGCAAGAACACAACCCAGATTGTCCACGTGAGTGTCAGGAACCCCCTTCCTCGAGCTTTCGTTGCTGCCTCTTAGGCTCTGAACTGGCAGGAAGCTTTGTTGGAAGTGGAGGTGGGTGTTGAACCCAGGTGCTTCTTCAAAGAGACACAGTCTGGTGTGCTAAGCTAAATCCCCACCATCAACATGCCCTCCGCGCCCTATCACTGACACCCAGCGGTTGTTAGAAACCGCACTCACAGAGCCTGTGTGATCCTTGTCCCAGAGGAGGCATAAATTCTGGCACACCCAAGAGGCCAAGGATTACGGCTTCGTGGCTGGGATGTCAGGCAAGACCACCACAGGCTTCTCACGGCTGCCCTGTTGCAGTCACACTCACTGCTGAGCCCCTGGCCTGTCACACTGTGTTCCCCACATCCGTGCTTTTGTCCTTTTCAGAATGTTGGATAAATGGAGCGTTCTGGAAGTGATCTTCTGCAACAGGCTTTCAGCACTCGGCATGACTATAGATTCGTCTTGGTTGATGTGCATATCCGGTGCTGGCTTCTTGTTGCTGAATAGCACTCCACAGTGTGAGTCTACCCAATTTGTCTCAGCATTTACCTGGCGAAAGGCATCTGGGTTGTTTCCAGCTTCCCACCGGTATGAATAACTTACTGCAAATATTTGTGTCTTTTTATGTGAAAATGAGTCTCCGCTGCTCAAGAATACATGCCCAAGAGTACAATTGCTGCATCCTGTGGTAGTTGGCTGTTTAGATTCTTAACAAATTGTCAGACTTTTTTCCAGAGTGGCTAAAGAGTTTCACATTCCCAACAATAATGTGTGGGTGACGATGCAGTTATCTGAATTGATGCCAGCATCTGGTTTACTCCTAGTATTTATTTTAGCCATACTTACATGTGATAGTTAAATCTCATTGCATTTATTGGAAAGAATTACAGAGAGGAAGATACATAGCACCACACACACACACACACACACATGGCAGGTGGGTGGAGAAAATCTTCCATCCACTGGCTTAGTTCCCAGATTGCCACAATGGCTAGGGCTAGGCCGGCAGCTAGGAGCCAGCAGCTTCATCCGGATGTCCCATGTAGGTGGCAGGGCCCTTCTTCCACTGCTATTCCCAGATGCATCAACAGGGAGCTGGATTGTATGGGGGAGCAGCCAGGAAACAAAGGGGTGCCCATATAGGATGCTGGCTTCACAGGTGGCAGATTTGCCCACTATGTCACAATACTGGTCCCTCACTGTGTTTTTTTTTTTTATTTTTTTTTAAAGATTTATTATTATTATTTTTTTTATTGGAAAGGCAGATATACAGAGAGGAGAGACAGAGAGGAAGATCTTCCGTCCGATGATTCACTCCCCAAGTGAGCACAACGGCCGATGCTATGCCGATCTGAAGCCAGGAGCTCCCACGCGGGTGCAGGGTCCCAAAGCTTTGGGCCGTCCTCTGCTGCTTTCCTGGGCCACAGGCAGGGAGCTGGAAGGGAAGCGGGGCTGGCGGGATTAGAACCGGCGCCCATATGGGATCCTGGGCGTGCAAGGTGAGGACCTTAACCATTTGCGCCACCGCGCTGGGTCCCCTCACTGTGTTTTTAAGCTGCATTTTCTCAAGGGTTGGTGATGCCTGCTATCATTTAAGATGCCTTTTGCTCTCTGTGCATGCTCTTGTTTGAAATACCTCCCAGTGTCTTTTATGCATTTTCCAATTGGATCTTTTCTGTTGCCTATTTGAAGGCCCTTTGCCCATTCAGATGCTGTGTGGCTTGTAAATATTTTCCCAAACTCCATAGCTTGTCTTACCACTTTTTGACACAGGGTTTTGATGTTGATTAAGTGTTCCCTCCTTTCCTATTTTCTGGAAAAGTTATGCAAACTTGGTGTGATTTCTTTAAATGCTTAATAGAATTTTCCAGTGAAATCACCTGGGCCTGCCTATTCATGATGGGGGTAGGCTAAAGTTACAAACGCCATTTCCTTAGAAATGTAATGAGCATCCAGACTGCTTATACTGAGCAAGCCACTGCAGTCTTTAAAAAGCCCCTGGTCCACGGAATCTGAACTTTCAGTCTTACGTGTGAGTCGTTTACAGAGGTCCACCCACAGCTGGTGTCTGGAAGGCGTGCCGTGGACCCCTTGCTTCATTCCTGGTATTGTCCATCTGTATCTTTTCCATCTCCTTCTGTGTCCGTGGGCTTGTCAATTTCATGGATCTCCCCAGAACTCTTGTTTCATTGATTTTTTTTTCCTACTGTTTTTCTGCTTTTAATTTTGCTGATTTCTGCTTTTATCTTTGATTTGGGCTTGTTTCCCCCTTCCTCCTTCTGGGCTCCTGATGGGGGAGTTTCAATGACTGAGAATTCTCTAATGGATGTAGGTAAGTCTGTAAACTTCGTTTCATCACTGGGTTGAACTGTCCTACAGGTTTTTAATGGCACATGTGCATTTTCATTTATTTTGTTAATAAATGGCTCTCTCTTATTTTCCTTTTCATTAGGGTATCTTCTTTAACCCATAGACTATCTGGAAGTGTGTATATCAGTTTGCAAGTGTTTATAGAACTTACCCGATTTTCTTCCCACAGCAGATCTTTTTTTTTATTGTGACCAAGGAATATACTGTCTGTGGTTTTAGTTATTTCAAATTTGCTTGTACAAGTTTTATAACCGAAATAGTGCCTATCCCAGATTATGTTCTGTGCACTTGAAAAGAACGTATGTTCTGTGTCAAGAGGCGTGCGTTAAAAAGGTCAGGGAGTTCCTGTCAGTTAAAGGTTTGCCTGCTAATTTTCTGTCTAACTCTTTTTGCCAGTCACTTGAGAGGGGAGTATTTTTGTCTGTCTCTCCTTCTGGTTCTATTCATTTTGCCTTCTTCTTTCGTAGTTCTATTGTTTGGCACACTTACAGTTACTGATTCCCACGTCTTCTTGGCGGACCGACAACGTCATCCTATAAAGTTTCTGCTAACTAATTTTGCTCTCACGGTTGCTTTATCCGAGGTTGACAGAGACACTCCTGCTTTCTTCAGCCAATGTGTGCACGATGCATATTTTTCTACCCCTCTACTTCCTGCTCACCTACATTGTTTTAGTTGAAGTCACTTTCTTATATAGACAGTTAGGTAGTAGGGCCATAAATTATAAGGGACTCTGCCCATCTGTCGTGCAGTTGTGTACTTAATTCACTTACAGGCTACTTCATTCTGTTCCAAAGTGAAGTGTTTTATGAGCACACGTGTGATGGACAGAAGTTAAATCACCCAGCACAGCAGTTGCTAGTGAGTTGAGAAAAGCAGGTTGCGTTGACCTGCCAGACACAGGAGAGCTACAGCAGAGGCTGGGTGAGTACCTGTTGCTATGTTGAGAGGGTTCTGGCTGCTCCCCATTCCTGGCACTGGGGGTCTCGTTCTCAGGTGCTGGTTGGTCCCTGCTTTTCCCCTGGGAGTCAGCATGGGGGTGGTGAGTCCAGGAGGAACCTCCTTATTTAGAGGAGGTTCGTCTTGTCTCCTTGTCTCCTTGTTTGGACTTTGGTATGAATGCAGTGGAAGTGTTCTGGTAGATGTCCACAGATGTGACTTGAGTGGCTGATATTTTGGCTGTCTTCTTTTTTAGTTTGAGAGAGAGAGAGAGAGAGAGAGAGAGAGAGAGAGAGAATAGCCATTGACTAGAAACAAGCAAAGCAAGGGGCTGGGCTGGACCCAGAGTAGAGTTCAAGTCTCACGTCTGAGTATCAGGAATCTGGTTATTTGAGCATTAACTGGCAGTTGCAGTCAGGATCCAGAGCTGGAAATTGAACCCAGGCACTGTGGTGTGGGATGCACACCTCCCACACCCAATGCCTGCCTCTTTGGTTACCTTCAGGTTATCCGTTTGTTGAGGACAAATTCTCTTTCTGAGGTTTCAAAGGAAAGGAAACACAGGTAATGAATCAGCAGGTCACATTTAAAAAAACATGCGAAGTTTATTCATAATGCACATTTCCCATCAGCTTCTTGATAAACTCTTGTGTACGTTTAAAGATAACTGTAAGTAGGTAACCTGAATATAAGTCAAGCAATGTTTACGTCACAGACATACAGCTTTAGGAAAGCAGATTGGAAAGTGGAATAACAGAAATTAGAGTTAGATTACAGAATAATGTTGAGCTCATTAAAACAATCAAAGGGGTCTGGTGCGACAGCTCAGTGGCTAAATCCTCACTTTGCAAGCTTCAGGATCCTGTATGGGCGGTTGGTGTCCTGGCTGCTCTACTTCCAGCTCCCTGCTCGTGGCCTGGGAAAGCAGTCGAGGATGGCCCAAAGCCTTGGGACCCTGCACCCATGTGGGAGACCCGGAAGAAGCTCTTGGCTCCTGGCTTTGGATTAGCTCAACACCAGCCGTTGTGGCTACTTGGGGATTGAACCAGTGGGTGGAGATTTTTCTATCTCTCTTTCTCTCTGTAAAGCTGACTTTTCAATAAAAAAAATTTTTTTTAAATAGGCAATAGAATAAGAAGAAACTAGAAATTTCAGAGTTCATAGGAATGAAAATCTCCCAAGTATTTTCAGCTTGGTTTCTGCCATTTAAGGTTAACAAGTTTGTCTACTCCAGTTACTGCAGAACAAATAAAACAAGAAAGCATTTGAGAATCTAGCACACGCATACTCAACTCCATGGTGAATTTAAAATGAAAGCTATTGTTTTTCATTAATATAAAGAGAGCAGATTTTATGCGTTCCGTAGGTGCACGCCAAGAACACAATCACGAGTCCCTCCATTCCTTGTCCCATCCCAGAACCTCAAAATCTTCCTTCCCTCTTTTCAGAAATATTTGCACAGAAATAACTTTAAGCTGCTCTGTATCCACAGGCTCCATTTTCCACTAATCCTAAAATTAATAAAAAAAAAATAAGAAGCAAGAAGGCCGTCAGACCACATTTCCACTGTAGCATAAACATGGCGGATAATGAGGATGAGAGAAGTGAAAGAGAAGCTGGTCTCTGCAGACGGGTGAGCAGCAGATGTCCTGGACTTGGCACAGCAGCAGTGGAGGCCAGGAAAGCTGATGGGAATGCAGGCAGTCAGGGGCCCTCAGGGTGACTGATGAGGAGGGAGGAGATGAGGAAGGAGATTTTCAAGGCTTGTAGGCCCATCAAGATGTCAAAGGAGTTGAGGGCAAAGGTTGAGGATGAGAAAAAAGGTGAGGAAGAAACCCAAGGGCTCTTTGCAACAGGGTTGCAGTGCGAGGGGGTGAGACCAAGAGAAGGCCTGTGTACCAAAAGTGATTTGAGCCCTGACCCATCCTCAGATGCCAGGGTTTATGCAGCAGGGCCCAAACTGGTCCCTTCACGCCCCTTACGACCTTCACCTCCTTTCTCTCCCACTGCCGCATTTTCAACTTTTGTGACCCTTCAATGTGACTGTCCTGTCCTCAGAGAATGTCACATGTACCTTCTCTAGAGTTCTCATCGATCTTTTATAGTTTTATATAAAAACCGGTATGAGTGATAGGAGGGTGATAAGAGACTGGATATGAGCTATCTTCAAACTGAGTTGAAAGTGGCTTAAGAAATACTCTGAAATTTAATGAGAAGTGTTTGCCTTTGCAGGTGGAGCAGTTATATTTGCTGGAGAGCATCCAAGATGACCTAAGTGAAGGGGGAGGCTGGTCCCTGAGAGGGGAGACAACGCCCAATGGTCCCCCACTTAGAGTGGTGTAGCGTAGGCTGCTGTGGCTCCGTGGTGGCGTGAAGGTGGCAGGCATTCATTAGGGACCCTGTGTAGGATGCTGAATTTGGCTCTGTTCCCGGTCTATGGATGCAGCCCAAGTGCTTGGACCATCTTCCACTGCTTTGCCAGACACAATAGCCAAGAGCTGGATGTGAAGAAGAGCAGCCGGGACTTAAACTGGCATTCTGCTATTTTAATATCTGAAACAGAAGCCCCTCTTAGTAAGTGCTCGTTCTCAAACTTGTGTGTGTTTATGCTTTCTATCCCAAAGGAACTTCAGGATCAGTGTGGTATATCTTGAGCATCTTGACTTTAGTGCATCAAAGCTACTGATGCTCTAGAGTTGATGATGGCTAGTAAACAGGATACAGCCGTAGACATGCGAGTCTCTCATCAGTATCTTTTACAGCCTTCATCAGTATGTGACTTTTAAAAAACATGTGATAAATGTGTGTTATTTACTGGTGTTTTTAGAGATATTATGGTCTTGTGAGTTATTCCACAGAAACTGTTTTATATTGCATTTTATTTACAATGTGCTGACACTTGTATTTTGTTCTTGCTATTAATCTGTGTGACAGGATTCTGTAACAGGTTTTAATATTTACTTTTTATTTATAGAAAAAGGCTCTTGCATCTGCTGGTGTGCTCCCTGAACAGCTGCAATGGCAGGGTTGGGCCAGGACAAATTCAGGAGCCCAAGGCTTCTGGTCTGCTACGGGAGTGCAGGGGCTCAAGCACTTGGGGCACCTCCTGCTGTTTTCCCAGGTGCATTAGCAAGGAGCTGCATTGGAAGTGGAGCAGCTGGGACTTGAACTGGCATCCATATGGAATGCTGGCATCTTATTCTTGACCCTGTTTTCATTTCTAACCTCTTCAAAGGAACCCCTATTCAGGGATCTTGGTTCTGTTCCCATCTCAGTTGCCCACCTGGCCAATTTCAGCCAGTTTCTTACAATCAGGAACTTGCATTGCCTGGGCTCTCACTCCCCTTCCACTTTAGAGACTTTAACTATGTGATTTAACTGGATGGCCCAAGAGTTCACGGGCTTTGGTGAACACAAATAGAAATCCATCTGGGTCCAGCTAATACATGGGCTGCTATTCCCTGTCAGGTAGAAGGTGCTGAAACCCCAGAAGAGTCCCTTGTCCTCCTCATGGGCGTCCATCTCAGAGAAAATGAGGATTGGACCCAGTGTCCCCCACCCCTCCAGCTTCTGTTTTCAGCTGTGCTAAATTGGCCACAAATGGTGCCTACAGGCATGCAGACCCCTTCTACCCCTCCGTGACACATTTCCCTTTCCATCTCTCCCAAAGTGTGTACCCCATAAGAAGCGGAGTGACAAAGAACCAACAACACAGGGGACAGGGAGGACCCTGTGAAAGTCAGCTATAATTCTCTGCCAGATTGCTGTGTACCACGGTCGTAAGGGGTGTCGGAGAAAATGGGGCAGATCAGAAAGTTACGGGCCTCCGTCCACTCAGGAGAAAGCCGAGGGGCCTTCTGGGGGACAGTGATGGATTCAAGCCATATGAAAAGGCATCCATCAATGGCCACCGCCTCGTCCCTATCTTTGGAGGATGTGTGTAATTTATAGAGTGTTTAAATTAGACAAATGGCTCAATCGCTTTAGAGGAAGGGACAGGAAACACATGTTTCTTCGGCGTTCAAGTGAGCTTTGGCCGAGTGGAAATGCCTCAGATCTCCTGAGTTATGGAGCCCCCGCTCTCCATCAAAGTGCTCCTCATGGCGGGGACTGCTCCTTCGGGCCATGGCCATCCATTATGGAGAACAGGGAGTGCGCGAGGCAGCTCTGGCTAAGTGGTAATTTATATCGTTGTTTATGGGAAGGGAGAGCAAGAGCGGGCGGGAGAGGCGGAAACGCTAAGAAAGGATGTTTCAGTGGAAAAGTCTCCTAGCGCACTAGGGGGAATGACCTCGGCCTTCCATTCAGAGGTAAGAACAGAAAGGAACTCAGAGACTTGAGTCAGCCTCGCTTTTCTGGAAATGTCTTCCACCCGCAATGAGCTCTTCTACGGGACAAATTTCCCCCCAACTTCCCCGACCCCCGCCCCTGCCCCAGGAAGCACATTAGTCCATTGAAAAGCAGCCGGCCAGAGGCTCACTGATTGAGAATCCAGGGGATCAGAAGTTGGGTGTCATTTCTAAACCAAAGCTGAAAAGACAAAAGCTGGATGCTCATGCGTGTAGGCGTGAGTTCCACCTGCTGATCTTACAGTTGCGCTGAAAGTAGGGAAAGAGAGCTTGTGCTTATGGGATCTGGAAGCACAAGTACAGCCAGGTGGCAGTAAGTTCCAGCGTCCTGGGGATGGTTCCGACAAGAAGACGTGATACATGGTTGAAGTGACAGATGCACCGGTTGGCCTGCTCTGATTAGTATATAATGAGTCCGGACATCAAAGTAGCATAGTGCACGCCTCTGGGCACGGTGGTTTTGTGTCCATAGAAAGCCCATTGTGCATCTCTGCTCAGTGACGTAGTGGCCATTATATTCCACAGCTGGTTCCTTCCACATTTTACCTGCCCTTTTGCCCGGGAGTGGGTCACCTCTGCCCCTGTGATGAGTGCTGCCTTTGCCCTCCAACTCCATGGCAAGGCAGCTATTGCTACTGCTCTACCCTGATCCAGTTGTTCATCTGACACCCATGGTCAACTGGATTCTTTTTTTTTTTTTTACATTGTAATGAATCCATGCAGTGTCCCTCTCCATGCCGGCCATTCATGCAGGCCAGACTTCTGCATGGTGCGCTTTGCTTCTGCCTGAGGCTGCAGACAGGACACAGGTTCCAACAATGCTAGGCAAATGCAAAGGCATCATGCCCCTTCCAGCTGCTATCCCAAGCCCACCTGTCCCAGTAGGCCCTGCACAGTTTGCTCTGTCTCTTTGCACCTCCTGTTTCTAGAATTCACTGTGCTGCCTGCAGTCACTGTGCATGTGGGAAATGCCTCTGCCAGGGATTCCTGGATAACCACGTGGCGAAACATCGCCTGTCTGTGCCCCAACACTTCCCAGCAGGTATTTTTCCCGTTTTACAGGGACCTGTCAAAGCACCGTGAGATCCGCGGGGCAGGAAGCTGCCTCTGGACTCTCCTCGGTGTCCGTGTGGCTCAGCACTGGGCTTGGGCAGAGAGGATCCCCAGATAAGAGCATCCCAGGCACACTGAGCGTGGATGTGCTGAGCGACAGGAAGACTACCAGCAGCTCCAGGAAGGACCAGAAGGAGGTGGATTCCTCATGATCTTCTTGTCTCTTCCCTTGTGGCAAATCGAGAGTGGGGAATGAAGTCTCGAAAGCCTACAATCTTGGCACCAAACCGACTATGCTCCAGGGCTAGCTAACACAGTGGACTCAAACGAGGATCCGTGACTGTGATTTGCTGTTAGGTTGTGTGGCTAATGGGAGGCGCTTTATGCCAGCACTCTCCATTCAAGCTCTGCAGTGACGGGAGCATCCTACACTCATTCCTGGCCCACGGAGCACTTGATGCGTGACAAGTGGGACCAGGAAGCTGAGCTTTTTCATTGTTTGCTGTTCATGCAGTTTGGCTACTATCTTGGATGGTGCCTCAAGACACAGCCCATAGAACCACAGCTCAGCTCTGCCAGAAGTATTCTGTTGGCACCGATTTCGTTCTTTGTGATGACAAAAAAACAGCAGTTAAGGTGTATCAGTTACCTATTGCTGAATAACAAATCACTCTGCCTTAAGCGGCTTTAAAAACGTAGAGTGGCACTGTGGGTTAAACTGCTGACAGCAAGCAGAGTGCCATATGAGCACTGGCTGAGTCCCAGCTGCTCCACTTCCAATTCAGCTGCTTGCTAATGTGCTGGGCAAGGCAGCAGAAGACAACCTAATGCTTGGGCTCCTGCTACCCACTTGAGAGGACTGGAAGGTGTCCAGGGCTCCAGCCTAGCCAGCCCTTGTCACTGTGGCCACATGGGTCCTGTTCAGGGAGACCAAGGGGTAGATGTGAAACATTTGAGAGCACATTTGTGGAAGCTGGGCACAGTCATAAGGTGGAGTGGGAGCAGGAGGATCACCAAGCCTCATCTCTGAGGTAGCCACCATAATCTGTCATTAAAACTGAAGCAGAGGCAAGGCCTGACGAAGCCCTGGAAAGCCACATAGACAGATAAGCCTTATATGGGCAGGGCCTTGCCCTGGCTTGGTTTGCAAGTGCAAGTGAAACTTAACTTGACCTTTTGCTGATCAATACCTATATTAAAGAAAAACAGATCCTGAGTGCAACCAATCAGCAGCCAACTAATGAAGTGCAAAGCAGCAGCCAACTTACAAATAATCACAGTAGCCCTCAGAATCCAGAGGAGAGCTGGTTCCAAGACTTCCCATGGATACCAGAATCCATGGACATTCAGGATTCTTGTGTGAAATGGCACAGTATCCATGACACGTCCCTTAATTTTAAATTATCTGTACATGTCTTATAGTACCTGACACAATATAAGGGTATTGTAAAGTGTGCTCTATTGTTATGCTCAGTAACGATGCCAAGAAACAGTCTGTCCATGTTCAGCACGGATGGTAGTCTTTTTTTTTAGGTAGTTCAGGTGAGTTCTTTTAATAGATTGCACATATAGATGTTTAGTCATACTCTAAAATTAACTCAGAGTAGAACTCTATATCCAATTTACATGCTTCAGATATCAACTTTTTTTTTTTATCTGTTGTTACATTGAGATCTTGTATCCAAACAGCCACTTAAACATTGAGAGCTTTAAGAAAAAGACAGGGCAGAGTTGCCATTTTTAGCAGCAACGAAATATCACTAACCCCTTTTTACATATCGAATTCAAGTCACTCTCAGAGGTGAGTCAACCGCGAAGTTTCCAGGCACACAATTGCTATTTCACTTTTTAAATTAGTCACTTGAAATTACCCCTGCCTCCGCCCCCATTGTATCCCCTTCCTTTTATAAACAGCAAACATTTTGCTTTTATACATAGGCTAGCAGGCTTGTTTCAATATGAAAGTGCTAATTCATTTACAGATTTTTAATCAGTTATACAGTGACTATATATATATATATATAGTTGTATAAATGTCCAATAATTACATAGGAACAATTTTTGATGAATGAAAATGAAGATTAGATAAGGCTATCAGATTACCTTACCTTATTGACGTATAAAATATACTCAGTGGTGAGGAATAGACAGAAACGGGACAAATCCTCATAGGTGTAAAAATTACATCTACCTTTGAGATTTATACTGTAAATGAGACATTTTAAATAGTCCTGTAGCCCATGCTTATTTTTTTTTTCCTCGTAAGAAGAAAATCTGCCTTCATGATATCACCTCTCCTTTCAGATTTCCACAGTGTCACTTGAAGCTTCAGGGTCAGGATTTTACTTTCTTTAAAAAAAAAAATAAAGAAAATACTGCCCTCTCCTCCCCTGAGACTCCTCTCCCCCATGGATCGTAGTCTTTTCAACAATGTTTTCACTCCACTGTTGGTTGACTCTGGTTGTAGAGTCCATAGACACATTGGCCAAGTGAGAACAGGTAGAGACTTCTCCACGGGCTATGCCAGTGTCCCAAGGCTAACTGGTCAAATGCTTTTCTCACACTCCATCTGTGCTTCTTTTAGGAAAGTCTCCGAGTTGCATTCCCTTAGAGGTGCTTCCAAAGCACTCCATGCTCGGAACTCCCTGATTCCTTGGCCAGTTTGCTCAAGTGTTTGCATCCTGCCTCTGTTGAACTCTGTGGACACGGCAAAGTGCACACGGTGAACGCAGCTCTTAGTGGTTCTGGTCCGATGCTTCTCAAGGTTTGTGTGTGGGGGGTGCCGCCTTGTGGCTCTCAGTGTACATTCTGGAAGCCCCTGCCGAGTGAGGGAGCAAGGGGTGTGAGCACTCCTTGAGGGAATAAAAGACACATGTTTTCACCAGCTCCTTTTGCCATCTGCCTTTACATACAATTCCAGGGTTCTGATGTTAGCAGGTGGAAATGATTGAGACGGTTCAGCGCCAAGGAGGATCTGCTCTATCGTTGATAACACAGCACACGAGACTTAGAATCAGCAGCTCAGAGATCAAGCCCTCGTCTTCACACCTAGATTAGAAAAAAAAAAATCAGAGTGGGGAGAGGGTTCTTATTCTCTATAATGGTTGTATACCACGGTACTTCCAAAAGTTCATATAAAAATGGAATTAAAAAGGAAACTTAGGGCTGGGCATTCAGTATTGCAGCCATGGTGCCTCTTGGCTTGTCTGCATCCCAAATCAGAGTGCCTAAGTTTGAGTTCTGGTCCCATTCCTGATTCCAGCTTCCTGTTAACTCCCATCATGCGAGGTAACAAGTGATGGCCAAGTTGTTGGGTTCCAGTCATTCACATGGGAGATCCAGCCTGAACGCCTGGATCCACACGCTGCTCTGACACAACCCAAGCTCATGTGGATATTTGAAGAGCAAACCAGTGGATAGGAGATCCTTTTCTCTCTGCCTTTCAAATAACAGTAGAGTATGTTTAAAATATAAGAGAAAGATTCACTTGGCTCCAAAAATGTGGAAGCCACACATTAGTCATTTTTTTGTTTGTTTTTTAGATTAGAATAGAATAAATAAATTCTACCGGAAGAGAAGGAGGGACAGAGAGAGAGAAGGTCTTCTATCTACTGGTTCATTTCTCAAATTGCCACAATTGCCAGAGCTGTGCTGATCTGAAGCTGAGAGCTGGCAGTTAGGAACCTCTCTTGAGCTCCCATGTGGGTGCAGGGCCCCAAGGACTTGAACCATTCTCCGATGCTTTCCCAGGCTGCAAGCAGAGAGCTGGGTTGGCAATGGAGCAGCTGGGACATGATTCGATACTTATATTGGATGCTGGCACCACAGGATTCAGGATCAGCCTGTTGAGCCACTGCACTACATGCATGTAGATACACACACAACACAGTTTCTAGGAGCTTTTTATAATCACCCCCCACTATGTACATGAATTTCTGAATTAAAAAAATGTATTTACTTAGATTGAACATCAGGATGGGTGAAGAGCGACAGAGAGACTGAGGGAGGAGAGAGAGAGGAAGCGTCCCTATGTACTGACTCACACCTCCTCACATGTCAGCAACAACTGAGGCCGATACAGGTGGATGTTAAGAGCCTTCCTCATCCTGGGTCTCCTAGTTGAGTCACTGCCTGCTGCTTCCACGACTGTGCATTAACAGGAAGACGGAATAGGATGCTGAGCTGGGAACTCCAGCCCAAGTACCCCCTTGGTTCCCTTTCCAGATGACTACAATGACCAGGGCTGGGCCAGGCTGAAGCTAAGTGCCAAGGGCAGCTTCTGGGTCTCCCATATGGGTGCAGAGGCCCAAACCCTTGAACCAACCTCTACTGCTCTCTCAGACCACAGAGAGCTGGATTGGAAGTGACGCACGTGGGACACGAACCGGCATCACAGGTCAAGAATTTGCCTGCCATACCCCACACTGGCCTTGAACTTATCTTTGAATTTTGCTTTTCCACAAACTTTTGGAAGTGTCCCAGAGATGAATCCATCCAACCAGTACTGAGTGGGGCTGTGCTGGGGATGTGTCCAGAGAGGAGGGGGTAAGCACTCTCCCCACAGGGGTGAGGACGTGGATCAGCTGAGAATTGACCTCAGCATAGTCCTGACCTGAAGATGTAGCATGGACCGAGTCGGGCTCCGCAGCAGAGCTGTAGGACAACTGGCATGGCGCCCACATGGCACTAGAGTTTGCAAGTAGCTCTCACTGCTCACTGTCCACATCCCTGCTTTCTTTGCTACTCCTAGCCTTCCCCTTGTATTTCTGCCACTTTCCAAATGAGTGGTGCCCACCAGGGCCGTGGCCGTGCCAGGGGAGCCCTGAGGCTGGGAGATTGCCTCCCTCCCACAGGTCCCAGGTTCCACATGGTCACTTCTGGCCTCAGCTGGAGGGCAGATCTTTCTGGTAGACACAGGAACTGGTGATTACATAGTGTTGATTTAGCTGCCTGTCCTCTTTGTACAAATACCTTAGGAGACGGCCATCTGGGCATTCACGCATCAAGACATAGCCGTGACCTTCCCGTCACCAGCCTTTCTTCATCAGACAGCCAGGAGCTGGAAGACAGGCAGGGATACCTCCTTGGCTGTCCCGCCATCCTCCCATCACTCCCCCACCCGGACAGACGCGTCTGCCCCCCATGGCTGTGTGTGCGTACTGAGCCCAGCGCCAGGCTTTGGTCTCTCCGCCACCCCTCCCTGGAGCCTCTTGGGGTCTTTGCACTGGTCCTGGGCTCCCCCCCAACTGCTGCTGGCAAAGATCCAGCCAGCTGTGAGCAAACACTTGTCCTCCTCTGCGGATGAGACTGCCCAGGCTTCCCGCAGTTTCAGCACAGCAAGGAGTGGCGGCTTGGGATACAATACAGGGGCTTGGCGTCCTTTATCCCTCCTGATCCCTCCAACCCCCAAACCCTGAAACATGAGGAGGCCCTCAGCTGCCTGCCTGGCCTGGCGGTCCACCCAGGGGAAGTTGCTCTGGGTTGGAGAAGGCTGTGAAGCTCTGCATAGCAGACTTGGTTTATTTTCCTAGCTGGACACCAACTCAGTATTCAGCTTTGTTCATCCCTTCGGTGGAGACAGTGGGCAGATAAAGGACAGTTATCTGTTGAGACCTGAATCTGCCCTTGGCGTTACCTGCAAGGCTGTAGAGCAGGTGTGGCTGCAGGGGCCACAGCAGCCAGCTAGCTCTGTGTACTTTTGCAGGGACCGAAGGCCTTTATTGGTTTGGTTATGGAGCCCGAGCTCTTATTTCATTCGTCCTTCCACTCTGAATCTGTCTGCTGAAATGAACAGCATGAGCAAGTTACTTAGTTGTTGACTTATTAACGTGCATTTATGTAATTGGCAGGATGACAGAAAGGGAGAGATAGAAGAGAGAGAGAGAATGAATCCTTCATCTATTCACTAAATGGCTGCAATGACCAGGGCTGGGCCAGGCTGAAGCAGTAACCGGGAGCCAGGAACTCCATTGTGGTCTTCCGCAGAGTGGAAGGGGCCCAAGCACTTGGATTATCTTCTGCTGCTCCAGGCATGTTAGCAAAACGGTGGATTGGAAATGGAGCAGCTGGTACTTGAATCAAGTGCTCTGATATGGAATGCTGGCTGGCATTATAACAGTAACTTAACTACTGTTCCCCAATGACAGCTCCTGTAAAATAATTTAGAGCGGAGGCATTTCCAGATATTTGAATATTGCTTACTTTTAGTTGGATTTTTTTTTTTCTTTGTATAGCTGCAAGCTGCTCAGCAATTGCACAGGACTCGTACCTGTTTTATGTTGCATAATCTGTGTGTACTGTAAAAAGCTGTTCAGCTGACTTTTGTTAAGTGGAACAAGAAACGGGGCTTCAGACTGATGAAATGAGCTGCCCAGGCTGGCAAGTGTTAGAACTGGAAATTATTCCAAGGTGCCTAGAAGGGTCTACTCGCTTTGTAAAAGCATCGTGCTCCTCCGCTCCTGCATCTGCAGCATCTGCCCTCCGGGGCTGAGCTGGCACTGCCCACCTGTGCTCCGCTCCGCATCTGCTCCCCTTGCCTCCTGCTGCTCTTGTACTGAACGATGGCTTTTTTTGGGTGGGGCAGGCTCCCCGGCTCCACTGGCTTCTGGCACGAGAGGCTTGGAAAGGAAGGTGCGTGTAGAAATGCGATTGAAACAACAACAGCAACAAAAGTACAGACCCTGGTTGGACATCCAGAAGCACTCCACTGTCTTAGCCACTGCCGCCCATGACAGCACCCAGCTCTGCCAGGAAAGGGGCAGGTGCCCTGTGTGTTTCACATAATGCCTGTTGCTCACCTTGGTGCAGCTCCTTCCTCCCACTCAGGCTTCTGTTACTGTAACCATACCGGATACCTCTCTTGTTTCCTTCTGGAATTCTGATGTATACATCGCAACCGCTGAGCACGTGGCTAACTGGGGTGTCTGTTCCTACAACCAAATGCTACTTTCTTGAGAATTCCGGACACTGGCCTTGGGAAGCCAGCTCCTGCTAGATGCACAGTATTCTGTTCCTCCTGGTCAGATGACTCTCTGTTTTTTGAGTGTTCAAGGTGAGAAAACTAACAGCACAATGAGGACACATTCCCGATTGAGTGGGCTTCATCCTGAAATCTCTTAAACCCAGTAACTCACCTCTTCTGGATCCCAGACCAAAAAAAAACCAAAAGATAAAAACAAACAAACAAAAAGTTTTCGCAGTAACTCAGTGATGCACAGATTCTGCTACGCTCTCCTTACGATGAAATGAAGCCATTAAGGGTGTTTCTCAAGGGACTGAGTGTTAGGCCTGTACTGGCTCCAGCACTGACCCTCTAGCCCTGGCCTGCCATTGGCTGCATCCTCAGCAGTCCCGCCTCCTGGAAAGCTGCAGACCACTCTCCTGGGGCAGGATGGCAGTTCTTGAGACCCCAGTTTGCTATCCTCCTTATCTCCTGGTGGATTAAACTTTTTCTTTACTTTACCCCAAAATCTGTTCTTACTATGCTGACAAAGTCCAGGGATTTCATGATGGTATCAGATGAAGGCCTGCTTATGGCAGCTCTGACCTCTGCTTTTGTTTCTGAAATGTCCCTGATCCATACTCTTTTAAACTTGGTATACCCAAGTTTTTGTTGGCTTTAGGGAGTGATGGCTCTATTACTGTATTTGAAAATATGTACTTATTTATTTGAAAGTCAAGGATATAGAGAGAGGAGGGGGAGGAAGAGGGAGAGAGACAGGGATGAAGCAGGAGGGAGAGTGGGAGAGGAAGAGGCGAGAAAAAGAGAGGGAGAGGGAGAGAGAGTGAAAGAGAGGAAAGGGAGGGAGAGAGAGAGAGAGAGAGACTCTTCTATGTGCTGCTTCACTTTCCAGTAACAGGGAATTGGATCAGAAGTGGAGCAACCCAGACAGGAATTGGTATCCATCTGTAATACCGACATTGCAAGAGGAAGCTTAGCCTGCCAAGCAACAACTTGGACCCTCTTTTTAAATTTTTTTTTCAAGATGTATGGAAAAGAAAAATCTTTGATACTCCAATGGAAGAAGTTTTTGTGTTTTGTTTCTATTTGCTTCTTCCCCCTGTTTCCCTGCTTGGGCTGCCATAGTCGAGACCCTGCTGGGTGTTTCATCAGCAAGAACTTTTTCTTGCCAGTTCTGAAATCAAAGCTCTGCTTCCGGAGAAGCCAGCAGGAAGCTGCCCTCTCGCCAGGTCTTCACGGGGTCTTCCTGCTGTCCACAACTCCTCGTGTCTCTTCCTCTTCTAACAGAGCTCCTGTCTGATTGGCTCAGGGCCTTGTCCTGACAAACTGACTTGACCCATGGAGAGGCTAGGGTTTCAGCATTTCAATTTTGAGGGGGTCGCGATTCAGGCAGGGGCATCACCCAGTGATAAGAGCTGGAGTGTTTTTCCGTGTCTGTGGTTCTTCTGTTTCCTCAGAGAGTGTGGACTTGGCCCCCTCCTGGTTGTTCTTTTTCTTGTCTCAGGGGAGCAAGCCAGACCTTCTCCTTACGTGGTCTTGCTGGTCGGGCCCAGCGTGGTAGCCTAGTGGCTGAAGTCCTTGCCTTGCAGGCTCTAGGATCCCATATGGGCACTGATTCAAGTCCTGGTGACCCCGCTTCCCAACCAGTTCCCTGCTTGTGGCCTGGGAAAGCAGTCAAGGACAGTCTCTGGGAGACCAGGAAGAAGCTCTTGGCTCCTGGTTTCGGGTCAGCTCAGCCCCTGCCGTTCAGCCTACATGGGGAGTAAATCAGTGGATGGCAGATCTTCTTCCCTGTCTCTCTTCTTATCTGTATATCTGACCTTTCAATGAAAATAAATAAATATTTTAAAAAAGTGGATTGCTTGGCAACAAGAATGTCCTCCAGTGGGGGCAGGTGTTGGGGGAACACCGACTGTCAGTAACCCAGCTGGATTCAAACTCCAGCTTTAAAGCTGCCACGTAATTTTTCTGTATATAGACATAGAATATACAGATTTTCTCATCTTGAAATGCATAACCCACAGAATTGGCCACAAATTAAAAAATTAACACTTATCAAATGTTTAGGATAATCCTTGACATGAAGCAAATCCTCCATGAGCAATATCTTTATTGTTTACTTTCTTTCAAAATACTGTAACATTTCTTATATTTTCACTGTTCCTTTTTTTCCTAAATATTTATATATTATCATTGGAAAGAGATTTACAGAAAGAAGGAGAGACAGAAAAAATCTGCCATCCACTGGTCTGCTCCACAAGTGGTCTCAATGGCTAGAGCTGAGTTCATCTGGAACCAGGAGTCAGGAGCTTCCAGGTCTCTTACGTGGTACAGAGTCTGTGAACCAGCACCCACATATGGTATTCCCGCACTTGCAAGATGAGGATTTAGCCATTGAGCCATCACACCGGGCCCTCATTGTCCCTTTTAGCCTGAGTGATTTACCTTAGAAATTTTGTCTTCCATTAAGGTCACCCACAGAGCTTGAATTCATGCATATTGATCTCCTGCTAAACATATCAAAAAGAGTATCAAGACATTGAGATTCGTGATTAAAGATGCCCTGTGGAACACTTAAGGTGGCAACAAAACCTGGAGGAGAGGGAGAGAAGATGAATATCATCAGAGGATTGCCTCAAATTCAAAGCAGAAATGATTGAAAGCATCTGCCAACCCCATGCCTTTGGGCTCACATGAGATGAGCGATCACTGGTATGCTGTGAGGCTGCACACATACACGGATCCCTCCTGACTGCTGTGGTGACCACCCGGGGTGGCCTCACTGAGCTTTGGACCAGCCATGCTGTAGTTTGTGGATGGTTTCAGTCCAGAGCCTATTGGATACAACGAACGCCTCTGCACAGACACTCTGAAATCTGGTGGAATTCTGCAAGAGGGCAAGCGTGCCTGGTGTCAGTTACTGCTGATACACTGGCCAGCAAAATCCCTGGGCTCCCCTTTACTGACTTCCTTTATGAAAGAAAATCCAGCATCTACCTTGCTTTGTGACAGCTCACTGAAGCAGAAATACCCAGGCTGAAACACGGTGGTGAAGGATCCACTCACGGCATTCTCACACGATGCCTTCTCCGGGCATCCTGAGTAGGATGGTTGCAGTGTTTGTTCCTGCAGACTGATGCTGCCGGGATCCGAGCAGAGAGCTGCTGGCTCCTACTGAAGTGAACACCTCTTGGGAGTCTGGCTCTTCGAAGATGAACAGAGCTCAGCCTCTCTCTTAGGGGCTGTGGATCCTGGCCCCTCTTTCTTCTAGAAGGGACTAAACCAGAGAGACACTTTGGCTGTAAATGGGGAAGGATTTCAGAGGAGTCAAGGCCCCTCCTCCAGATCTGCTGTTTCCCAACTGGCTCCAGGGTTGCTTTTCATGGGTCCAGGGTTGCTTCTCATCCCCAGCAGCCTTTGTGCCTCTGTAGATCCTCTCTGGAGCAGGTGCCACACTCGTCCCTTCCCATCTCTATGTGCTAGTGCTTGAGACCTGCTGTCCCCTAGGCTCTTCTTGGACAAGCTGGACCCTTCGGATGCCTCTTCTTCCTGTGCCTCCTCCCACCTCAGGCCACGGGCTTGTGTCAATCACTGCACCTGTTGTTCTGCGAATGCCCTGGTTGCTTCCAAACCTCATGTTGGAAGGTCATCCAAGGTGGAACAGTGCTGAAAGATGGGGCCTAAGAGGATCTGCTTAGGTCATGAGGTCTCTGTCCTCACGAATGAATCAATACTGCTATAGAAGTGGCTAGTGGGGTCTCTCTGCTTTCCTGCTGTGAAGGGACACAGCCATCACCCTCCTTCCTTTTCTGCCATTTACCACGTGATGACACAGCAGAATGTCCTTACCAGACATCAGAAGTTGGCCACTGGATCTTGGATTTCTTAACTCCATAACTGTGAGAAATACATTTCTATCCTTGGTGAGCGGCTCTCTCTGTGGCATAAAAAGAGTGAAGACAACGCTTGGAGAACTTTCCAATGCCCATGGGAGGTCTAGGAACAGTTAACTAAGCTGTGTTTGAGTTCCAGAGTCAAAATCTTTGGTGAAAAAGAACAAGGATGAATAGAAATCACTGATTTAGCATCCCACTGTTAACTACACAAATACCAGAGTGAAGGTGGTAGAGTTTGGGGGAGAGGATGTCACACCTGGCCAACAAGGCCAGATTCACTGCACTAACACAGAAATGAAGTGTATATCAGAAGCAGCCACCATTCTATGGTCCTCTCTGCTGACCTCTTTGGAATTTTGCATTTGGACTGTCTGTGACACTGTAGAAAGAACCCTGACAATAGATGGATGTCATAGAGGGTGGCTGGCTATAGTAGTGGGGGTTGGCAGGGAGGGATGATCACTGAGCTATTTCCTGGCATGTGGGAGCAGCGTCTCAGGCTCCTCAGGTGAGGAGGACAACAGGGATCAGAGGAGACAGTCTCAGGACCCTGCATCTGGCTGCGGGAAGAAGGCAGAGAAGTGGCTGCTGAGACCAAGGTGTTGCTCCAGAGAGTGACCCCTGGGCTTGCCTGTAGGTTCTGCCCAAGAAGCAGAAAAGCTCAGGGAGACCATTGTCAAGGTTTCATGGAGCCCCTGACAGAGTCCAGAATCTGAAAGTCCAAGATTTCCCCCATCAGGGTTGTATACTGCTGAGAAGAGACCTGGGTCTTCAGACCCAGGCATGGCAACAACACAATGCAGCATCTACAAGGACAATGGTGATGCCATCTCTTAGAACACTGGGCTTCCATGGTAGTGGAGGAGATGCTGGAATCAGCCAAAAAGCTGATGGTGGAGCCAGGGAAACCAGCAGAGGAGGAAAAGCAGAAACGAGCATGATAAGAGTTTCTGTGTATCTCAAGTCATTTGTGGGTGTCTCTGGTCAGAGTGCGTTGATGCTGTGGATTATTATGACACAGCAGCTTTGTGTGTGAGTGAGCTAATAATACTTTTTTTTTTTTTTGGTCTCCAGAATCCTCCACTATAGAACCCACTACTTAATTTAAGATTCCAATGGTGACTTTGTGATTCCAAAATTGACAGCCCTAGGACTCGGTCTGGCTGTCATCATAGCATCGGTGGCATACCTGGACAGCTCTGTGACATGCTAACATGCCACTGCTCTTTTGCAAATGTGTATGTCGCTCGTAGGGTGCTTTCCAATAACGTTTGCCCAGGGCAGACAGATAATGGCAGGAGAAATTACTCGCCCAGCATTTAAAAAGAGATCTCTGTGTGAAAAAGAGGGAAAATCTGTGTCATCTGGATGGGCTGCTTAACCTAGAGGGGAGGGGAAAGCTTGCGTTCTCCAGATGTTTAAGGGACTGCCCTGCGGAGGAGAAAACAAACCCATTCTGTCATCACCACAGGGGAGGACTTTGATCTGGAGGTGTGCATGGTGTGGCGCAGATTTTCATTCATCCTCAAGACCAGCTTTCCAGCAACACAGGGGCAGTGGCGTGGGAAAGTAGTCACCATGTCACCCTGGATGCCCAAGTCAAGACTGGCGCCCTTCCCCCAGAGCTCGAGTGGGCGAGCTCAGAACCTCCTGTTGATGAGCACTGGGGTCGGGGTGAGGGGGTAGAGACAGGTCTACAGTTGCAAGAGCAAGAGACAAAGGCGTCTCCTATGGCTGCTGAGGCCGGAAGGAAGACAGCAGGCCCCTCTGCGTGGTGGAGGGGAGGGTCTGACAGCTGTCAGCAGGGGATGTTTGTTCAGCTTTGCAAATCCAGCTCAGGAGCAAGGCTGGAGTTTCACCTGCTCCCCCTCCTGCACTCCTGACATCTGACAGCAAGACTCCCGCTCGGGACTCAGACGGCCTCGCTGTAGACAGGGGGACAGGCAGAGGACAACCCCCGTTGGCTCCAGGATGAAAGGCTTGGGCTGCATCTCTCGTTCTGGCTGGGCTGCAGACCTGGGGACAGGCCTGCTCTTCCCTGGGGTTCTGCTCTGTTTGGGAAACCCGTTCCCATGGATCTTCAGGAGTTGTCCTTCTCAGGAGGGGAAACCCTAAGCAGGCCCCATGGGGGGTGGATCCAGTGTTTTTCCAAGTCCTGTAGACTTGTTTGACCTGTTCCAGCTCAGCTGAATATGTTTGTCCACCCTTACTGACCAGAAACTGGTCAACTGACCAGCTTGGAGGTGTGCTAGAGGCTGATGTTCCTTTCACAGTGTTTCAATCCCTACGCCTTTGTCACGTGAGCACTCGGCAATGAGAATCCTCCCCCACACCTTGACACACAGATCCTGTTTTAATAGGGAAGGAAAACTGGGGTTGAACTTGAAAAGAACATCCAGCTCCAAGGGAATTCTACAGTTAGTTTTCATTCTTTTCGATTAGCCTACACCTCTATTTTTATATTTAAACTTATTTTTTATAGAACTTGATACTTACCGCAAAGCATGCAAAAACTCTTGCAAAGAATTCCCATATCCCCTTTGCACAGATTTCCCAGATGTTAATGTCTTAGGTTGTCTGAGTAATGCCAGGACATCAACCCCCTTGCAGCAGTGAACTGCTCCATGAACCTTGCAGGCTTCACTAACTGTCTGTTTCCTGGCTCAGGACCCACACACATCCACATGTTGGATTGTGGATTGTGTTCCCTTGGTGTCTTCCACACACGTTGGGCAAATTTGTTTCTAGAGAAGGGAATTCACTCCCATAAGAAAACACTGCATGGAACCAACATCATGCCCTATAGAGCTACTTCCTACAATGCCAGCATCCCATGTGGGCACCGGTTCATGTCCTAGCTGCTCCACTTCTGATCCAGTACCCTGTTAATGGCCTGGGAAAGCAGTGAAGGATGGTCCAAATTTTTGGGCCCCTGTCATCCTGTGGGAGATCCACATTAAGCTCCTGGCTCCTGGCTTTGGTCTGGGCTAGTCCTGGCCATTGTAGTCATCCAGGGAATGAACAAGTGGATAGAAGATTCTTTCTGCTTGTCTCTGTTTTAAATCAATCGTTTAAAAATGCTGCATGCTAATTTCTGTCGTGAAAATCTCTAGTTTGAGACCAAGAGAGGTTGGACAGAGATGGAGCCAGGAGGGTCTGACGAACAAATGAGCTGTACCAAGCACTGTAGGGTTGAGTGCTGAGAGAAGATTCAAACGAGGGAGGGTTGAGCCAGAACTAGCAACTGCTGCAATGTCAGCATTTAGCCAGTATCAGGGGACTGGTAGAGGCGTGTCTGTTCCCATTTAAAATTTGCCTTTCAAAATTCAAGTCCTGGAAACTTAATGACAAAAGTCATGTGCTTGTGATGTGCAGAAATGTGGCCTTGGAGAGTAGGTTAGGGTCAGATGAGGTCTATGGGAGTCAGAGAACGAGCTGTGACAATATGAGACAGAAGCAACGGGATGTGGAGTTGGATGGATGTGGTGAGGGTTGGGAAGATGGAGCAGGTGCAGAGAGAGACTTTCACGATGGCATGAGCGGCTTTCAGTTTCCTGTCCACAGCTGGCGGCGGAGGGGTTCACTGCAAACACTTCTGGTTTCCCCTAACCACTGAGCAAGGCCGAGTTCTAACAGGTTAGCGACTGAAGTCTGCACAGGTAGTGAGTGTGGGACTGGGACTTGGATGAGATGCTATTGTAACGCACTGCTCTGACCTGACAAACCACAAGCATATGTCTGGAGAGAAGGGACAAAGCAGAATGAGTCTCTGCAATTCTGCAGCTCACTGGCAATAGGGAAAACCAACACAATGCTTCCCAACAGCCCTGGGATGGGAGGATGAGGATAGGAGAGCAAGGTCCAACTGCAGGGGAGAGATTGGAGGCACAATGGGAGGCACAATGGGAGGATGGTCACACCTGCAGTGATCTGGGGGGTGGCTAGCTTCTGGCAAGCAGAACTCCACCGGGGCAAGGTGGGCATCTGCCTGAGGTTCAGCCCTGAGGCTCCCTTCTCGTTCTGATTCAAGGTCTTGTTCTTGTGACCAGGAGGGTAGGGCAACACTCAGTGTGGGCCCCCGCCGTGGGGGTCCTGAGGCTGCTGTACATTCCCTTTTGTCCTGTAGTCACCTGTTGCAGACCTGCTCTGTCCCAGTGATCTGGGCTGGGGGCTTCTAGCGGGGGGTAAGGGGGCTAGCTGGGTTCTCCTTCCCTCTAGCATTTAAGCATCTATTCTGTCTTAGTTAGAGATTGTGTTCAGGCAGCTGGAGTGGGGGAAGCAGTTTGACTCTGCTAAAATATTCCAGGGTTGAGTAAACAGGGGAGAGACACAGCACTTGGACTATTAAGGGGTAGGGGTAAGATTGGGTGGACGTGGGGTGGGGGAGACACTTACCCTGCCTTTGTTTCTTATTAATGAAGAGTGTAACTGAGAAATTGGCTGTAGTCATGGGATACTAGCCTCCAAGTTCACCTGCTCAACCTGTCAGCAATGTTCCCCCTCTACTTCTCAAGCATCCCCGAGATCATAGGTGGGATAAAATTGCTGCCCATAAAGCGAGCTGATCTGATGGCCTGTCCAGGGCTCTGGATAGTTCAGGCTGGTCTGCACCATGCTGTCAGGAGAGCCCGACAGTCCAGTCTCAGCAAGCTTGTAGTTACACCGAGAGCACACAAACACCACACAATTTCCCAAGCTCGGGTGGACCGACATGCCCAGCACGAACAACTGGACGGTACTTCTCAAGACCTCAAGAAGCAAAGTTCAGGGCATCAGAATAAGGATAATTAATATCCACAATGGCTAGGGTAATGTCATCACAAAACACCAAAAGAGTTCTGAAGAAACATAGGCAAGGAAATAAAATTAAATGGAGATACAAAAAAAAAAGGAATAGAGTAAATTGTGACTAGAAATGAAGGAAGTCGGGATTGAAGCAGCCCAGTACCCTTCTCATAAGGGACATCGGAACAACAGCCAGGAGCCCGGTGGTTCTCGGAGAGGAAAGAATTGTAAATTTCATTCTGGACTCAGGAGAGAAACTTCCTCTGGTCCTTACTTAGTTCCAGCTTTGGCTCCGCATGCTCTCTTGCACTGACCACCAGGGGCGCTCAGGAGTCCCAAAATTAACTAAACAGAGACTAGTACAGAAAGTTTTGAGCGGACAGGAAAAAGTCAGCTGGCCCGTAATTTCTCAGCCTGTACCTTACTGTTGCCTTTCCTAGACCTCACTAGAACGAATGTCGAGTTCAGTCCTCCCCCACTTGCTCAGTTATTGGGGATTTCTCTGCTCGCCTGCCTAAGACTTTTCTACTCTTCAATCATTAATAGATGACGTGTTAGAATTATACAACTGCTTTGAGTACCCTAAAATGCACGAAGTTCTGTAAGATCGTGTTTGAATACTTATATATTGCTAAGTTTAAATTAAAAAAAAAATTAAGTGTATAATCTTGAAGATGGCAGCAGAAAATTCTTATGAAATGGAAGCCCCAAAGGACAAGACCACGGAAGGGTGGATTTATCAAAGAACTTCAAGTCCTCTCTAATTGGGCTTAAAAAAAGAAAAGGAAAGGAAAAACACCCAGGGAATTGGGAAGGAGGACATAAATAACAGAAGACAAATTTTTTTCTAAATGAAGACATGAGCCTTTAAAAATTGGAGTAGCCTGCAGGATGTGAAGCAGCTGAATAGCCCCGATAAATCATGGGCAGCCATTTCGGTGACATTTCAGAAAATCAATGATGAAAAACGGGTTTTAAAAACCAGCAAAGCAAATAAAAGAGGATGGGAGCTGTCTGTGAAGGAATGTGCACCGGACCGGATTCAGAAGTTTCAAAAGCAAGAGAGGATTCCTGAGAGCAATAGAATAAGTTTTGAGTTACCTGTAGTCCGCTGTGGTTAAAAACTAAGATGAAATGCAAGATTCTGCAAAGGAACAATTCATCAGTTTTTAAACTGCATGTGGTGAGAGGCGGTCAGAGCCCGAGATAGTTATAAAGAAGGGATAGAGACAGAGATATGAAGAGACAGTGCTTCAATCCACTGGTTCACTCCCCAAATGCCTGCAACATCTGGGAGGTTAAAGCCGGGAGCTGGGAAGATAATACAGGTAGGTGTGTCTCATGGATGCTGGGAAGCCAAGTTCTTGAGCCATCACTGCTGCGGTGGATTAGCACATGTGGACGTGAAGGACATCATGGGGGCTGTGATGAGACCCATGCCGTCTTGCCCTGGGCCCCCCTGGATGGGAATCATCCCTCTATCCAGCGTACTCACGTTGTACGTGCTGCTGCTGAATGACCTTCCTTCCATCCCTGCAGCCCTGAAGGGGCTGATGTTGTCAAGCTGGATACGCCAGAGAGACGCCATGAAGCCTTGCTGTTGGTGAACAGGTGAAAGTTCTCATCAAGGAGAGAAACAAATGCATCTGCTGAGATAAAAAGAAGTTATTCCTTAAATTCATGACATTTTGAAGAGGAAATCTGTGCTAGTTGTGGTCCTGTTGTGTTGGGTTAAGAAGGAAGACACACTCAGTTACAGGGTTTGGCACTTTCTGTGGTGTTAGGCACCACCGGAAGTCTTGCAGAAGGGGGGTTTGTGGAGAAGGTGCACTGCTGTTTCTTTGAAATGTTATGGGACATGCTTTTGAACTAGAATTCTAATTCAGTTCTAATTCTAATTCAAGTCCCTTTTACCTCTACATATAAAAATTAAATAGCTGTTTTAATCCTACAAGGGTTCTGAATTTGCTAATTTAAACTCTTGTTGTAAATGTATAGCAAATGTATTTAAATAAAATGTCTTATTTATTTATGAATTTCTTATTATTAATTTACTTATTGTATTTATTGTATGGAGGCAGAGAGTCTAGCAGGGCCCAAGTTACCTGGTCTGGGTCCTAGGGCCCACTTGTGTGGCGGGTACTAGGTTGGTAAGGGGGCTGGGAATCTGGTAGGGTTTGTGTTGCCTGGTCCAGGTCTTTGGGCCTGTCTTTGCTGTGGGTGCTGGGTCCATAAGCCCTAGAATGGGGGGCTGTGGGTCCCTGGTCGGGTGGCCTGGGATGCCAATGGCACTGGGGCAAGCTCACTAGCCACCCAGGGGCCTGCTTGTGGGGACTTGGTGTGTGGGCTTGCAGGGGTGTGATGATGACACAGCTGGAGCTTTGCAGGGGTCTGGGGTCTCACATCTAGGATTTTAAGACAAGTGACACCACTTGGGCAGAACCCCTCGGAGCATGCACTGCATCGAGAACCCTGTGTTGTTATCAGGAGGCTGTTCCCCATCTCCGGGTACTGGGTTGGTTAGGAGGCTGGGTATGGCTTTTTCCCTATGTCCCCACTTCCTTCAGATACTGGAAGAAAAGAAAATTTGGAAACAGTGATCACACCCACTTTCCCCTAACCTTTGATCCTTTCCACCCTGATCAACTATGTAAACATCATCATACAAAAACAATTTTTAGAAAGTCTTGTAAATTTATAGCAAATATATTTCAATAAAATGAAATGCAATTATTGATAATTAAGCCAATTTTATGAATCAATTAATATCAATAATTACATTAATAATTGCAAGTCAAATACTAGTAATTGACAGTGATTAATTATTAAGCAAGGCTTGCGATGCAGGAAGCATTGGTTAGTTGATGACTGATGAGCTCCAAGAAGTGGTAGCTAATTGTTGACCATAAGTGATAGTTCTAAAAATAATTATAAGAAAACTTGGCACTGACACACAATTACAGAATAGTAGGAGGTCTTAGACACTCTTCTTCATTTGGTGCTTTTGGGGATTCATCTCCGATTCAGAGGACCAGTTTGGACCTGAAGTTCGGAGAAGTCCATTACCCTTGATCAGTGAGAAATGTTCATGTCTAAAATGCCTGGGGGTGGAGCCATGAGCCTGGGGGTGGAGCCATGAGCCTGGGGGTGGAGCCAGGAGCCTGGGGGTGAAGCCAGGAGCCTGGAGGTGGAGCCAGGAGCTGCAGTGACTGCTCGGGTCTCTCAAGCAGGTGGCAGGAATGAGTCACCACGGTTGCCTCCCAGGGTCTCTGTTAGCGGAAAGGTGGCTCAGGAGCCGGAGCAGGGAAGTGAACTCAGGCACTCCGGATGCACCTGAACCTCCAAGCTGGACACCTGCTCTATAAGCCTATCTTCGCAAATTTCCTGTTGCCATGAGCTTTGTTTGGGAATGCAACTTTGCTACCAGCAATGAAAACAATTCTTATTTAGTATGGAATGAATAGAAGGCAGATTCTGCTGAGGCACATGGGTGTGTGATGTGGATTCCAATGCAAATAACAGAAAACCACCTCCCTGCGCCCCCACAGTGTTTCTGGCAGGATGGGTAGGCAAGGACTCAGGCAGCTGAGTTCAGAGAAGGAAAGGCAGAAATACCCCCTCTTCCCTCTCCAAGCCCCAGTGCAGCCTGAGGACCTTGTGTGCATCTTGAGGCTCTTGATTCTCCACAGTATCCCCAGGCCCTCTCTTCAGCTGGGTTTCAGTCCCCAGAATAAATCTCACGGTTACCCTCTTCCATCATCTTCTCCCAGAGGAAGGACTGGGTGACAGGAGTGACAGGAGCCAGACTCCACAAGGGCTTCCAGGAGCCAGAGAAGAAGGACTTTCCTTACAGTGGCTCCATCTGGGAGATGAAGAAGAGGGGCGTTGGCTCAGAGGGACAGAGACTAAGCGAGGCGTGCAAAGCTTCCCTGGCTTTCTCTGCACACTTGCTTGCTTCCTTAGAGTCGTGTGTGCCTGGGGCTTTGTGCATGACACCAGGGCACTGCCCACTTGGATGGATTCTTCCAGGAGATTTACAGGAAGGAAACGAGCCCATTATTTCTGTGAGCTCCGGTCAGTGGCAAACTAGGTAGTTTTTATACCCTTATTTTGCACCCATTTGGGAGATAGTCTCACCCCAATGCAGCTGTTAACCTAAGTATTTTATATTTTATGTTATTTTAGAGACAGAGGTAGAGATAGAACTGAATAGGTGTTATCTCCCATCTGCCTACTACAGGCTAAACCTGGGAGCCAGGAATCCAAACCAGGTCTCCCACGTGGGCAGCAGGAATCCAAATAACTTGAACTATTGTCTGTGACTTCCCAGAATCGACATTAGTGGGAAGCTGGATTGGATGTAGAGCAGAAACTTGGACCTAGGCATTCCTTACATAGGATGCTGGTGTTTCAACTGCCAGCTCAACCGCTAGGCTGGATATCACTCTTATTTTTTTTTTTTTTTGAAAATCAGATATTCAGAGAGGAAGATCTTCCATCCACTGGCTCACTCCTCAAGTGACCACAATGGCTGGAGCCGATCCGAAGCCAGGAGCTTCTTCTGAGTCTCTCATGCGGGTGCAGGGTCTCCACACAGGTGCTGGGTCCCAAGGCTTTGTGCCATCCTCAGCTGCTTTTCCAAGCCACAAGCAGGGAGATGGATGAGAAGCGGGGTCGCCAGGATTAGAACTGGTTCCCATATGGGATCCTAAAGTGTGCAAGGTGAGGACTTTAGCCACTAGGCTACCATCCTGGGCCCTGACATTCACTCCTAAGGAAGAGTATACTTGCCAATGACATCTGAGTCTGAAGCGTCAGACACATTTTGCTTTAGGCACATGTTGGTCTGACCATCATCAAAGTATCAATAATAACCATGGAAGCAGGCACATGCTCTTCCCCAAGTCATGGGCCTCCTCCAGGTTATAGAGTTTGATGGCCACAGTACTACAATATCCTGTGAACATTGCTTGACTTGCAAACACTTTACGTGGATGCTCTGATAACCAGCAACCAAGCCCCAGCCAGACACAGCAACCGAGCTCTCAGCCAATCCCAGGCCGGAAGCTGCACCCTGCGTCATTATAGCACCGTCTCTGGGTCCCTTCTGATTGGTGCCTGATCTCTATCCGTGTCTTTCCCCATGCATGGCTTTCTCCCACACAGTTATGTTTCTCTAAAAGTGTACAGCCTTCCCACTGGAGGAGGTGTTGGAAGTAATCCAGGGAAGATTTAACGTGGATGGTGGATGCCCATAGGAACTGCACACGTATTTTAGAGAATAGACTTGAGCATCTGCAGATTTTCACGCACTGCTAGGTGCACGGGGCTACTGGACCTGATCCCCTCCATGGGCACTTGAGGGACAACTCTAGGCCTCATCTGCTAGTTACTTAGTGTGTGTGAGAAACTTTTCATAGTTGCAAAAAACAACTGGTGCATTCACACTTTATGCCCTTGTAGACCGACTTTGCATGGGAATTTATTATTATGATTATATCTTGGCTTTGTTTAGACAATGATTAGCCTTTGGGAAGGATAAAATAAATATGCCCCAACAGTTTCTAACTCTTGTAGGTAGTGGACAAGGTCGCCAGGTTCCTGCTTGTGTGACCCCTGAGCGCCCAGGCACATTGTCCTGGAGTGCTCACCAACGCGTGTGTTTCCTGTACAGAGCAAGGTCCCAGTCCAGGCTCAGAAATGTAATAATGGAAGCTTTAAGGACTCCACCAAGAAGTAGACTCAAGGGCCGTTTTGCTTTCCACAAAATTACTTAACAAGTGTGCTTAACAAGTGAGTTAACCCCTGTTCAAGAGGAAGAAAATTCCCTCTAAAACCACAAAACAAACTTCCGTTCGTCTTGTTTTATTGTAATGGCTTCTTGGAGCCATTCCAGTGGTTCCGTTTATCTGTTTTAATCTAAGGTGCCTTTAGTCATTTATGTAGTGGGTTCTAGCTATTTTCTGCTTTGGCTTTATGTTTAGCTGAGAGATTCATCTGATTCTTTTCTGTAGCATGCACTGAAAGGAGAAATCAACTAAATGGACATGCTGCAGTAACTGCATTGATGTGCAAAAGCAGGAATAAACGGCACTGATGGCAGTCACATGCGAAATGTGGGTAAGGGGACATTAGCCAGTTTATCCACTTCCAATCTTGCAGCTCTCGCAAAAAAGATTTGGCTTTTTAAAGTACTTGAGCTGTTTTTCTAGCCATGTTTCACTTGCTAGCCACTAGTTAGGGGCTTACCTTTTCATCTGTCTTGGGGTCTCTAGATGTTGCATAAGATTTTGTACCTTGGGGTGTGCTCTGCGGGACAAAGTATGTGCCAAATGATGACTTCTAGCCTTGCGGTTCTCATAACTTCCTGTTTCCTATTGTTAAGGCTGTTTGTAATGATGGCTTGTCTCTTCCTTCGTGAAGTTTCCACCTCTAGGGTAGAGTCTCTTCTACATCTTGGAATTGATAACTGGGTTGTTTCGTACAGCTGGGAGTCAGGGCTGGTGCTGGTGTGCGGCACATGTACCCACTGCCTGTGACTCTGATATCCCATATGAGTGCTGGTTCAAATCCTGGATTCTCTACTTCTGATCTAGCTCCTTGATATTACACCTGGCAAGGCAGTGGAAGATGCTCTTGATTTGGGCCCCTACCCTTTATGTAGAAGGCCTGGAGGGAATTCCAGGATCCTGGCTTCAGCTTGGCCCAAGCCCTGGCAGTTGTGGCCATTTGCAGGGAGAATCAGTGGATGAAAGATTTTTTGTGTGTGTGTCAGTCTTCTCCTCCTCCTCTCTCTGTAACTCTGCCTTTCAAATAAAATAAATACTGATTGACAAGCTGTGTGTCTATCAACAACCATGGCAATTGTAGATTTATCATTGAGTGCTTCATTTGAAAGCGCTTGGTAATATTTACTGCCTTTGCTGGAGACAGTTTCTGTAAACAATTCCTGCTGAGAAAGCTGCTGTTTTCTGTATTTGAGGATGTAGCCTGCTTAGGTTGGGTAGGGCTGCTATTACAGCAAACCTTGCATCCATTATCATTCAGTCTAGGAACCAGTGGCTGTGAAGAAATCCTCCCCACTTAGGCACCAACAAAACTTTGTAGGATCAGAGGCCATATATGTTTTTAAAGAAATAAATTTGTAGTTTTTAACATCCTACACTTGCATTTGTCCCTTGGAATTTCAAATCCAGCTAGAACTAATATACGTCCACAAGGGCTCAGTGGAGTGCCTTGGGCGCCAGTTCCAAAGTCAGATACAGGATCACATTTCAGGTTGAAAATTGTAGCGTTGGCAGGCATAAGACCATAAAGAGCCTAAACTCGGTAGAAACCAGAATTCCAAATTACATCATAAATGGCGCGATGTTTTGGTAATTGAATGAGTTACAGCATTTTCTCCATCTGTTGCAATGTAGTTCAGTCTTTGTTCTTCCTACCAGGAAGTTTCTGGGCAGTCAACATCTGTTCTAGCTGTTACAACCCAGCCGTGGCTGTTTTTTTTTTTTTAGCGTTGTATCTTTGCCAGACTTAGAGCAAACTCTTGTTGGGCAGGCTTGAGAGTTGCGGTTCTTGGAGACTGCCTATGGGTACAGCCTAACAAAAAGGGTGCACCCTCCCTCCCTGACACAACATGGCACCATGGTGGGATCTCCCCTTGCTGCTATGGAGGGATTTAAGATCGTTGTGTGATCAGAAGGTAGTATTTTTGTGAGTGTGTGTGAGAACTGAAAGCAAGCTATCATTGATGGTTGAAGGAGTGTAATAATCTGCATTGGTGATGCTGATAAGCTCATGATTTTTTTTTCCTTTGTCTTAGAAACATGCCCCCACTCTTACTGAAGTGGTGGATGTTGTAATTTCCCTGATATCCATCTAAGAAACACTTTGGGATATGGGGTGGTCCCTTTGGGGCAGGAAGTTCTTGGAAGGGTTCCCATGCTGACTGTGGGACCTAGCAGATGTCACTGCCACTCAGTCTAAACCAACATCTTTCAGAAGCAGTATGGCCAGCCCCACTCTCTCTTGGAAAGCAGCCTTCATTTTGTTCCCTTCCTGCCATCAGTCATTCTGCCATCGGCTGCTGTGTGAGCAGCTGCGGTGGCAACAGCCGCTGGATCCCTGGTCCACTGTAGCAAAGTGAGAGAATTGCACTGGTTTTCAAGGCTCGTGGCCCTTGTTCTTCCACCTTTTCTTGGCTGCACTGATCAGTGGGTGATGAGTCCTGGGCAGTGGGCTGTGGCAGCTCTCACTGCCACAGTCTGTTGATGCAGACAAAGCCCTACCTAGACTCAGCAGAACTGCAGTGAAGCAGGTGTGCAAAGGCATGAAGCATGCCGCCCTCTGCGCAGAGCTTACGTCTTCCCACACCCACACATCATGGAGCCCGGTCTCCACACTCTTCTGCATTCATGTAATCCATTGGGTTGTTGGCTCTGTCAGGCCTGGGAGTGCCCTTCTGGCATCTCTGCAGAGTCTTGCTCTGGTGTTCTCTCAAGAGGGTTCTCACCTATTACTTGCCCAATTCCCAAGCCCAAGATTTTGGCTTCAGTACCTTTCCATGAGGGTCCATGGTCACATCCGAAGGTACCTCATCCTCCCCAACCAACGTCCATCCTTACTGCTACCATCATTTCCTCTCTGCAGCAGTGGCTTCTGGCTACTCTCTCTACTTTCCCCCTTCCATCCCTTATCATGAGTCTGTTTGCTTCCTGTCTGCCTGTTCTGGCAGGATGTTGGCATGGGAGGAAGGGAGGTATTGGTTTCATCCACTGCTTTTCCTCAGCATTCTGTGTGGAGCCTGCACCTGGTAGGTAGGTGTCCAATATGTATGTGTCAAAAAGGGTCATTGTTGTCCTTTCTTCAGCCCTTCATGACCAGTGTGCTCAGCGAGTAGCTCTTGGGTGAAGAATAAATATGTGAATGATTTGATAAATGCATCATTCCCCTGTTAATCTTTGGCATAGTGGTGCTTGGGCACTAAGGTACCTCCTCCCCATCTTTCTTTCTTGTCATTTTCTGGGTAACAGCATTGTTTATTTTGGGGACAAGAATTCACCTTGTTCTGATAGATGAATTCATGACTGTGGAATCCTGAAATATCTCTCAGACTGACTTTAAAACAAAGATTTATTTATTTTCATCTACTTGATGGGGAAAGAGGAAGGAAAAGAGAGAAAGGGAGAGAGAGAGATAAAGAGAGAGAAAGCATCAGTCCTTACATCCACTGATTTAACTCCCCAAACAACCACAACAGCCAGGGCTGGGTTAGCTAAGGCAGGAGCCTCAAACTTCATTCAGGTGTCCCACTTGGGGAGTGGAGTCCCAGGTCTTGAGCAATTTCCTGCTGCTTCCCCAAGCAGGAAGGTGGATTGGAAGTGGCACAAATGGGACTCAAGCCAACACTCTGTTGGTGCTCTGCAAGGATCCCAAGAGCTTAACATGCGACACTACAATACTTGCTTTCCAGATCGGCTTTCTCACTTTCCAGGGCTTTGAATGAAAGAGACTGTTGTGATTTTTCCTGTGTCTGGTTTGGACTGAAACAAGATTGAATCTCAGGCCTGCTGGTCTCTGTTCTGTCTGGGTCTTCATCTTCCTGGGGTGGTGGTAGTGGTGGTAGTGGCAGGGAAGGGGTATAAAGGAGTCAGTCTATGCAGGGGCGGCTCAGTCAATGGCTCTCAAGTCCATCAGGCACCTGGGAGCGCCAGGGCTCTGTCAGTGAAGCACAGGTGGAAATGGAAATGACGATGAAGCTGTGGAGCTTGCCATGACAGCCACCAGGGTCTGCCCCTGGATTGCCTCTGTCTTTCTTTCCAGGGTTCTGGGTCTTCATGCCTGGTCCTCTTTTGGGGATGTACCTCTTAGCCTGACAGTCAAGTAGGACTTATTCCTGCATGCCTGGCTTTCTTGTTTTATTCTTTTTTAAATTTTATTTTTTATCTTATGATACAGTTCCATAGGCTCTGGGATTTCACTTACTCCCTCTCCAAGCTCCTTTCTCCTGCTGATTTCCCCCATATTTTTATAATAGTATAGTCTTTAATAAGCAGTCATGAGTCCATCATTCTGCTATCCAAATGTATCCTGACATTGTGGGTATGGACAATGGCAGACAGTCCAATATACTATTGCCAAGATATATTTAATAGTTTCATTGGAAGTCCATCTTTGGTTTGGAAGTAGAGATGCATGCTGCATTGTATCTTCACATCTGGATATGATAGTCTCTATGACACAGTTTTCATACATTCGTTTAAATGAAAAGCCATAGAACAAAATCAACAAGAGGAATAAAGTTAAAAAATTTACCACATCATGAAGTTAAATAACATGCTACCGAATGTCCAATGTGACGATGAAGAAAATAAAAAAACCTTCCTGGAAAAACGATGCTACTGTAAGACCTATGAGACATTGAAGAATTTAATAAGAGAAAAGAAAGCATTTTGAAGAAATGAATATTAAAACAAAAATATCAAAAACCATGAGTTGCAGCTAAAATAATATTGAGAAGGCTATTGACCTTGTATTTTGCATTCTAATGCCTGACTTTCAGGGCTAACATCCTGAAAGTGAGTCTGGGAGAGACACACAGAGCTCTCCAGCGACCCCTCTCTCTCACACCACATCCTGCACTTGGAGAAAGCCATGCAATCCCACCACAGGGGCTTAATAATTCCTTTCCTGCATCTAGCGGGGGGAGTGGGGGTAGCCAGGTTCCTGCATAGTGGCTCTCCTGTTCCCACCCTCCCGATACCTGGCTCAGGGCTTGACCTGCTCCCTTCTGCCAAAGCACAGGGTATAGGTCTGTATCCTGCAGATGCCTCACATGGTCATGCTATTCGATCCTTGGGTGTTAACTCATGGCTCACAAAAACTTGGCACAATCTCTCCAACCCAGTAACTCATTGATTGCAGATTTTGGAACCATCGTAGGATACAACATTGTGTTCAAGTGTGCGAGTGTGTAAAACACCATATGGGAAAATCCCTTTCCCTGGGCTATTTATAACCCGTCTCAGGCTCTCAAAGTGCAACGGCCATAATTCTCACCCCTCCGAAAAGTGCCGAGCCCAGCACTTTCTTATTTTATGCACCTCCTCGCTCTTAAGTGTTCACTGTTTGGATTTCTGATCTGATAACTGTATTTGAAGACTGCATTTTGCTGGAATTTCATGCTCATCAAAACTCTTTCTCCTGGCTAAGTTTCTTCACTTCTGAGGCTGCATGGCGCTGAGCCAGGGTGACTGATGGCTGCGCTTGATGCTGGTCAGAGTGAGGGGCACCATTGATCCTCCGGTTAATGCAGCTCCAGGAGGCCTCCCTGCTCACTGGTGGGTCCTACACTTTCTGGGACCTTGAGGTCCCCCTTGTTTGTGACCAACACCCTGCAAGAGGCCTGGCAGTAGGATGGTCGTGCATGAATGCTCACTGAATGAACCTCTCCTGTGTTCCCTGCGCTTCCTGCCCTCCAGGTGCCATGGCCCTTTCTTGGCTCTGTGTTTTGGTGCAAGCTCTCCTGTCATCTGTCCATCTCACTTGAAGAATGCACATTCTCCAGGTTTTCGAGGGTTACATCGAGTCTATGTATTTATCTGTTCAATCAACAAACCGAGGGAAAAGTCTGCCGAGGGGTAAGAAGTCTGAAATGGTAACATTCATGGCTCTGGGACATAGGGCAAGGTAGGAGTGGAAAGTGGCCCGAAGAACCAGCTGTTTTCAAGGCTCAGCACTGGGAGGGAAGAGTTGGGGTTCCCACAGAGCCTATATCCCACCCTTGCCGGGAAAGGACTTAATATCCTGTCAGAGCTTCAATTAGCTCAGGCTGTGTGCCGAGGAGTTAGGTGTGCAGCAGCTCGGGGTACCTCAGCTCGCTCTGGGCTGCACATAAACCCAGTACTGGCATCAGGGACTCAGCCTTGCAGGGAACCCCGAATGGAGGCAGGATGAGCTAAATCCATGTGGGTAAGGATGGATGATGAAAATCCACATTAAGTGAGGAAGGCGAGCCGCAAAAATAATTTTCCATGTGTTTGAATGTGCGCACATGAATACACACACACACACACACACACACACGCATGCACCCCACGAATGATAGTGATTGCCAAGCTAACACAGGGCTCAGATACTCAGCTGGACTTCCTCCCATAGGTGCTATCTTTTTCAAAGGGTACTTACTAAATTGAAAGGCAGAGTTACAGAGAGGTTGAAACAAACAGAGGAGACAGAGAGAGAGAAAGAATCTTTGGTTCACTCCCCAAATGGCTGCAATGGCTACAGCTAGATCAGGTCCAACCCAGGGGCCTGCAGTTCCATCTGGATCTCTCCTGTGAGTGCAGGGCCAACTACTCAGGCCATCTTCTGTTGCTTTTTCTAGCAGGGGTCTAGATGGGAAGCGGAGATGCCAGGACTTCAATGGATTTCAGAACTGCAGGCAGTGGCTTGACTTGCTGTGCCCCAGTGCCAGCCACAGGGGCTGTCTTATTTCTCTTCCCCACAGTGACCTGGCTCCTGGTGACTGAAGGCCCATTGTGCCCAGAAGCTTCCTCCACGCCTGCTATGGGGAACCGCCTTCCTCCGTCCCTGGGGTCAAAACACCTCATCCCTCAAGGATGGTTTCATTTCCGCTCCTGTAGCCAATCAGCTTGCTAAGCTGACCAGGGCCTCCCCAAAGAATTCATAGGTCCTTTGTGTTGTGTTCACCCAGTGGAAATGATCTAATACACCGTTGTGTGACTGACACTCAATGTTTTAGCCATCTGTCAATTGAGTTGGTGGAGGAAGCTGGAGTGCTGGAGGGGTGGAACTTAGATGCCTGCGGAAACACACTGTGACTTGATCTGTATTACCCTGTCCCTAGTGGCCTTTACCCAACCTCTGCAACACCTCTGGACTGTGATGACACATGGGGACTATTGGGAAGGTGGTTCTGGGCCACTGGGGTACCAGGCTCCAGGCATGCACTTGGGGCTATCAAGGATACCCCAGGGGAGACTGGAGTCCAGCCAGCTCCTGTTTGGCTGACCTGGCTTCAGCCCCAACTAATCTCCCAAGTATTTAGAAAGTGCAGCATGAATGCCTCTGGCATGGCCCAGTTGTGAGAAAATAAAACGCCTCATTTCTCAGGGACAAGTTCTCAGTGTTTGAGTTCAGGGTCGCTCAAGTGGATCCAGCAAAGGAGAGTGCTCCTTGTCATGGCTCCCCCTTGCCCCACCAAGTACAATGGCAGGCTTCCCTTCCTAGGAGGATGCAGGGATCAGGTCACCTGTGTCCAAGGAACTCAGAGACCTGACCAGAGAGACTGTCCAGCCCCCACCCCGAAGCCCGCCTGAAGTCCCACCACCTTTGGACAATCAGCTCTGCTAACAGGATACTTTTGGGGACATCACCATTTAAAATTTCAGGTTTTCTGGGATGACCTCAGAGCAGGGCCATCTTACCAATGGCGGAAGTGTGAATTACCCAGGCGGAACATCCAAGACAGCATAACCATCGTCTAGTTGGCTGCCTGTGATTGGCTGAGTTATTTACAGGAAGTGACTCTGAGTTAGGTTTGACTTTTGTTTTTCATGGAAGATCCTCAGTGATGAAGCAACCTCAGTCTGCCTGCCTCTTCCTTAGGTGTCTTAACATCAGGAATACTTGAGAACCAGCCTTTCATCTATATTTCAAAGTACATATTAGTGTAGAATGGTCCCTCTCTCTCTAACACACATATGAACGAATATGCAAACTTACATGTTTGCACACATGTATGTGAAAATGTGTACAGGTTTTACAAGAATGATCATGGGTCATCTTTGCAGTCAGTCTGCAAGTTGTGTTCTTATTCTAATTTCTTAATTTTTACTTATTAACAGATATCTAAAAGTTGCACATCACCCAAAAATCTTACTGCTGTGTAGCTATGAGCTAGTATCCATCAGTCAGGTTTTTCTGTCCCCTGCTAACCAGTATTTTTTTCAGCCTCTGTTAACCAGTATTATGTTTGTAACTTTTATGAGATTGCCTGTTCTTTTAGACTGCCCAAGTCACTGAGATGGTGTGATATTTGTCTCTGTGCTTGGCTTATTACACCTAATGAACTTCAGCTCCAACCAACTTTTCCCAAATAGCGAAATTTCATCTTTTTGCATGCCGAGGAATATCCCATGATGTGTATGTATCAAGTTTTCTTTAGTTATCCTAATTTTGAAGGAAGAAAAAGTTGAAGCTAAGAGGACTTAGGGTCTTGTCTAAAGTCACGCAACTGTTAAGATATGGCGCTGGGATCTCAAAACACAAGTTGTTCAAACTGAGTCATTCCTGTCATTGCACCGCAGCCACCTTGCTTGACTATCAAGAAGTTTTTGGGTTTCTAGAATTGGCTAAACTTCGCACCGGAGGGCAGAGGACAAAGGAGGCATTGGGCTCTGCTGCTGGCACATTCAACTTGGTTCTGATGGATTTCACCTACACTTGGTACTCTCAACAATTCTCCTAACAGCTCCCAGGATTTGCTTACATGTGCTTTCTTTTTTAAAAGATTTATTTATTTTTTATCACAAAGTCAGACGTACAGAGAGGAGGCGAGACAGAGAGGAAGATTTTCCATTTGATGATTCACTCCCCAAGTGACCACAACGGTCGGCGCAGCGCCGGTCCGAAGCCAGGATCCAGGAACTTCCTCCAGGTCTCCTACACAGGTGCAGGGTCCCAAGGCTTTGGGCCGTCCTCGACTGCTTTCCCAGGCCACAAGCAGGGAGCTGGATGGGAAGTGGAGCTGTCGGGATTAGAACCGGCGCCTATATGGGATCCTTGCGCATTCAAGGCGAGAACTTTAGCCGCTAAGCCACTGTGCCTGGCCCTACATGTGCTTTCTTAGCCTTCCCTACTTAATTGTTTATTTTTAAGTTTCCTTAGTTATCAGTGCAGTTTATTTGATAGTGCCTGCTTCCTTCTTGGAACGTCTGTGGTGTTGCATCAACAGTGAGCATACTCGGTGTAGAACTTTCAACACAATAGATGAGCTAATGCCTTCCCCAGCTGTCAGCTTAAAGTCCTGCTTCCTTCACAGGTGCCATCCTCAAAGTTCGGTGTGTTCAGATATTTCTAAGCAGGTGCAGGATGGTGCATTATTGTTGCTATAATTATTTCTAGTCTGCCTTTTAAAAGTAGAAATACTCAAAAGCAGAGGTACTGGAGTATAATTTCAGTTGTAGAGCATAGATCTTGATTTAAAAGGATCCCTTTTCATGGGTCATGGGAACATTATCTTCTATATGCACTTCCCTCCTTAGAATTAGAGACTTTTTGGGATCTTTCACAATGGACATTTAAAAAAAACCATGTTGTTTTTTTTTTATTGGCAAGGCAGATTTACAGAGAGGAGAGACAGAAAGATTGTCTGTCCACTGCATCACTCACCAAGTGGTCACAATGGCTGGAGCGGAGCTGTTCCAAAGCCAGAAGCTTCTTCCACAGGACTCCCATGCAGGTCCAAGGTCCAAGGATTTGGGCCATTCTCTTCTGTTTTCCCAGGCCACAAGCTGGATGGCAGGTGGAGCAGCCAAGATATGAACCAGCACCTGTATGGGATTCCTGGTGTGTGCAAGGCAAGTATGTAGCCACTGAGCCATTGTACCAGACCCCCAAATGGGCATTTTTCATCATGGTTTGGTGTACTAGCCTAGGTCTATTGGATAATGACAATAAACAAGTTGTTAAACTCCAACTTTTGAAATATGTGGGACTGGTGTGATGTCTCAACTTGCTAATTCTCTACCTATATGCCCCTATATGGGCTCTGTTCATGTCCCAGCTGTCCTGCTTCCTGTCCAGCTCCCTGCTTGTGGCCTGGGAAAGCAGCAGAAGATAGCCCAAAGCCTGGGGACTCTGTGCCTGTGTGGGAGTCGAAGCGCTTCCTAGTTCCTGGCTTTGGATTGGCCCAGTTTGGGTTGTTGTGGTTATCTGTAGAGTGAACCAGTAGATGGACAATTGTTCTCTCTGTGTCTCCTTCTTTCTGTAAATCTACCTTTCCAATGAAAGTGATAAATATTATTAATGAAAAAGAACAACAAGAAGAACGCTAGGCTAAGAGAAACATTAACTTAAAAAAACCAAGAAAATGCATGAAAATTTTGTTGGAATTAGCTGCAGGGCTTGTAAATCTACTTTAAAATGCTGTGAACTAATGAGCGAACAAATTTTGTGGAATTGTGGCAGTCAATTTTCTATACCTGAATTAAATTAAGATTATGAAAAGACTCAAGGGTCCCCTGCATAACTGAAGTGCTGTTCAAGGTCTTGCAAGTATTTCTAGAAAATTCTGTGTATTATAGTACCAGATTATTATTGTACATCTTGGCAAGTCTTTTATGATTAGTATTGTTTTCATTAATTATCCTGGAGTTCCAGTTTTTAATATTGATGGATATGATTTCTTTTGGGATATGATCTATTTAGGTTTGTGCCCATCTTTTGATTTTGTGTGAGACAGAAACTTCTGGATTGCTTGTTTTGTCTGCCAGAGTAGCTGAATCATGAGACCCCCACTTTCTCCACACCCGCACTAGCAGCTGGTAACAGCCATGTTCAGTTTTAGCGATTCTCAAAGAGATGAGATATATTTCATTATGCCTTTTTTTTTTTCCTCCAGTGAATAGTTGAATCCTTCTTTCATTGCTTGTTTGCCAACCATATATCTTCTCTGGTGAAATGCCTTGTGATGGGTTTTCTCTATTTTCTTAATCACATATATATATATTTTGGTCACAGTTAAGTTTCTAGAGTGCTTTGTAAATTCTAGCTCGGATGCCTTTGTCAGATATATGGCTTGCAAATACTTTTTGGGGTCCGAGGCTTGCCTTTTCATCATCTGAAATCGTCTTTTATGGAGCACAAGTATTTCATTTTGATGAGATCCAGATTATTGATGTTTTTCTTTATGGACTGTGCTTTTGCTGTCAGGCCTTAGACTCCACTGAGCTCTCAGTGCTGATGTTTTTCTCCCATGCTACCTTCTGAAAGACAGCTTTACATATGCCATTGGGCTCTAGGAGGCATTTGAGTCCATTGCTTATAAAACATGTAGCTCAGGTTGAATTGGCAGTGCTTTGTGTTTGTGGATGCCAACTTTCTGCAGTAGCACTTGCTACCGAGTCTATCCTTCTTCCTTCACATAGCTTTATTGTTTGTCAAAAATACTGGCTGGACTGCTTTTCAACAAAGGCATCAAGATCATAGCTGAGAAAGAACCATCTTCAATGACCTCTGCCTGGACACTGCACGTCCACGTACAGAGGAATGAAAGCAGGAACCCTTCTTCCCCAGTTCTTACCAGATACAAAAGTCATCTCAAAACGGGGAAGGACTTAGCTTTAAATACTGTAAATGTACTGAAATAAGGCTTATGGAAGGAGTTTCAGGCCATTGATTTGGACACGAATTTTTTACTTTTTTTTTTTTTTCAAAAACACAAACAGCAGAAGTAAATATAGACAAATGGGATACAATAAAACTAGTCTCTCTTCAGCCAACAAAATAATGGACCAGAATGGAGATGCAACTAACAGAATGAGAAAAAGTATCTTCAAACTACATCTGACAAGGGGTTAATATCCCAAACACACAGGGAATTCAGGCATCTCAATAGTAAAAACAAAAATCAGAACCGAGTAATGGGATTTGAAAATGAAAGATTTGGACAGACATTTCCTGAAAGAAGACACACAAATGACAAACAGGCATATGAGAAGATGTCCAACTTCACTAATCATCGGGGAAATGCAAATGGAAACCACAAGGAGATATCATTTCATCCCGGTTAGAATTGTTATTATCAAAAAGACAAGAAATGACAGATGTTGACGAGGTTGCAGAGAAAGGAGAATGTTGTTGGTCGGAATGAAAATTAGCACAACTGTTATGGAGAGAGGCGAAAGTACTTTAGAAAGACAGAAAAGTTAATAGCAGTCTGAGAGTCAGCAATGCTACTACTGGGCATAAAAAAGTAAACAAAACTAGTAAGCTGAAGAACCATGTGCACACCCAAGTTTATTACAAAGATTTCATGATGGGCAGGATTCAGAATCTATGTAGATGGCCAATGACAGATGGATGGATAAAGAACAGGTGATGTCTTACACAAATACTATATGCCCACATGAGTGGACCTGGATGATGCAGGGGTAAGCAAAGTAGGCCAGGTGCAACAAAGAGACACTGCATACTCTTGCTTACATACGGGGAACCTGGAGGCGTGCTGACCACATGGAAGTGGAGAGTAGGAGATGGGGGAGGGGAGGATGAGGGGATGCTGGCCCATGGTTGCTAAATTACTAGTAGGTAAGAGTGAATCTTAGCTTTTTAATTGCATGGGCAGGTGACTCTAGTCCACAATTAATGCCTCATGCTTGAGTATTCCAACATAGCTGGAAGAGAAGCGTTAGAATACTCTCATCATGAAGTGATGATGTTTTGAGCAGATGAAAATACTGTTCACCTTGGGTTATTCATTAAACATTGTGCATGTGTCTCAAATGATTGTATTGACCCCACAGATATCTGAAATGAAAACAAATTTAACAAAAAATGTAAATGGAATAAAACCGCATGCGGAACATTTAAAAATAAGTTGATTTTTCTTCATGAGCCTAGGTTTTTGGTTCTGTGTGTTGTTCAATTGATCTTGTGCTTCTTCCTTTGATATACAATAGATCCTTCAGTAATGAACTTGTAACACATATACAGAAACCTCCCCCCTCTTTCTTCTTCTCTTTTATAATTGCTTTGTTCTAGTTCCTTTGTCTTTTACATGTATTTTTCAATAAGTTTGTCTCCATCAACTAAAAGATCTTGCTGGGGTTTTGAAAAGGCTTTCTCTAGACCTATTTATCAGACCGTAGAATTCATATACTCCTGTTTCGAGCCCGTCAATGCAGTATGTCTCTGCATTTATTTAATCTTCCACTAATATTGTGTACTTTTCAGCATTTGAGTCCTACACGTGTGTTGTTAGATTTTATGTAAGTATTTCATTGTGGGGGAACCATTATAAATTGAGCTTGCAGTTTTGGTTCCTACATACGCATTGTTCACATGGACAAGCATAATTGATTTTATGTGTTGATATTCTAAATTGTGGAGTTGTGGAATTCAGGTATACTAGGTTTTGTCGGTTTTTTTTTTAAGTTCCTCTGCATTTTCTAGGTACACTAACATCTCTTATATAAAAAGTTGAATATCTTCTTTCCCAGCCTATATTTTTTCTGTTTCCCTTCATTTCTCATAGACCTTCTGGTACTGAGTTGAATAACAGTGATGGAAGTGGACTTCCTTGCTTTGCCCCACATCTTCAGAAGTAAGTATTCAGCCTTTCCCTACTAATGAGTACAGCTGCAGATATTTTTCAGATGTTCCTAATCAAGTTATCTAATCCCATTTCTCTGGAGATTTTTAAATTATAAATGGCTATTATTTGTATTTAGTTAATACATTTAAGCATGGGCAGACATCATGGACGGCTGAGCCAAGCCATTGCCTGCCATGCCGGTATCCCATATGGGCACCGGTTCAAGTCCTGCTGCTCCCCTTCTAATCCAGCTTCCATGTGGCTGCACCCATATGGGAGACTACATGAAGTTCTTGACTCATAGCTTTGCCTGGCCTGTCTGCCTCTACCTCTCTCTCTGTCACTCTGCCTTAATAACATTCGAAAAGTGTGAGATTTTTGTTTCTTGGCTTGTTGGCACAGTGGATTACATCATTTGTACTGCTAAGTGTGGCTGCTTGGTTTTGGCTGACTCTACGTGCTTCTGCCTTGTTGGGAGTTTTCTCTCTGTGATCATGGTGGACGCTAGCCTGCAACCTTTATTTTCTGCTTTCTTTGCTCTGGTTTTGGCTTCAGAGTGATGCTGAATTCACACAATGTTTTTCAAGGGGAGTCCCCTCTCCGTACTATTCATGAGAGCTCAAAAATCAAATAGCCGATCTTCTCATTTGTTGTTTTTCATCCATTTTCTGTTTCCAAATTCATGTTTTGTTCTTATCCTCAGCATTGCCTCTCTCTGCTTGCTGTTTTGTTGCCTTGCTTTTCTAATTTATCATGTCAACTGAAACCTTAGGTTATTGATTTGCGATTGTTTCTTCTTCCATAAAGTAATAGTCTGCACTACTAAATGTTCTTTTCTTAAAAGATTTTATTTATGTATTTGGAAGATAAAGAGAGACACAGAGAGGGAAAGGTTGAGATCTTCCATCTGCTAGCCCACTCCCCAAATGGCTGCCATGGCCAGTGCTGGGCCAGGCCAAACCCAGGATCCAGGGGCTTTTTCCTGGGTCTCACACATGGGTACAATGGCCCAAGGATTTAGGCCATCCTCTGTTGCTTTCCCAGGCATATGAACAGGAAGTAGTATCAGAATAAACAGGAAGTGGGATACAGGTGTTCCAGGCTGAAACTTTACCTGCTATCCATACTTGCCAACCCCTATGGTGTATTTTCTCTAGTAAAAAGGTACTGTTATTAACTTAATGCTGTCAATTTCCCTCTCAGTTTTCCTGTAACTATGTTCCTACATTGTGCTATATTATACATTCATTTAAATTTCATTTTGTGTATTCTTATTTTTCAGTCCTCTGTGAGGCATCACCTCTGACACATGGATTATTTGGATGTGTCTGAATCTCCAAGTGTTTTGAGATTTTCCCATGACCTCGTTCCTTGATTCCTAGTTTTACTTCAATTGGGACAGAGCATAATCTCCGTAGTAGCTTAGTTCTGTTCATTGTGTTCGGTGTGTCTCCTGGGCCAGGCCATGGCCTGTCCTAGGTGTGTTCTACGTTGTCTTGGAAGGAATGTGTATTGCACAGTTTTGGGACAGAGCCTTCTCAACAGGCCTGCTCATTGCTGTTGGCTGATGACATTGTTAACTTTTTCTACCTTGTTCATTTTAATTCTTCTTTCAAGTATTGAGAGAACAGTGTTGAAACCTGCACCGCAGTTGCAGATTTGTCTGTGTCTCCCTTCTGTTTTCATATTGTTCTCATTTATCGTGCAGTTGTGTAGTTTGGAGTGAACCCTTGAGGCCTGCTGTGTCTTGTCGGAGTGGCCTTTTTCATCATTGTGTCGTGTGCTTCTGTGTTGGCAATCATTTCCTTTCTCTCGTGTTCACTTTATCCATTACTGATGCAGTGACTCCTGATTTATTTTCATTTATTTATTTTCACGTTTTTCATCTTGTTGCTCTCAAGCTACTTAGGTCAGCGTATGTAAGTGAGACTTGTTAGACAGTGTATAATTAGGTTGTACTTTTGTTTAATCTATCTTGCACATCTTTTTTCTTTTAATTGGTATTTTTAGACAACTTACCACAAGCATCGCTCTACTATTCCATTAACATGGTAATTGGTATTATCTGCCATTTCATTTTCTTGTTTTGTAAGTTCTGCTGTCTGTTCACTCCTGGCACATGACTTGGACATATTGTTGGAATACATTGACTTTGTGGCTACTTGGGTGCTGCACTGTTAATGCATGAACCACTGCAGTGTACTGCTGCGGACATTTCAGCAGGCTGAGTCAAGCTGCAGAACGCCACCTCTTCTACTTGTCACCCTCTCCTGTTCACCATAAAACTGTCTTCAATGTTTCCTCCATAGACACTGAGACCTGCATTTGATGCTATCACCAATGTTGCGTCAGTTGTCAGACAGTGTAGGAAACCCAAGGGAAGGGGAGTGAATCTTCTCCCTGAGACAGTCTGGCTGGAGACTTGACAGCTCTTTGCTTTCAGCCTTGACAATGGGTTACTTCTTCCTGGCCTCCACGCTTTCCAAAGCGCTCTCTCTCCCCCCTTACAATCAAGTTATTCTCTTTCCATGGGGTGTCTTCAAGACGTTCCCTCCTGTCTTCAATTTTCGGAAATTTGATTCTGATGTGATTGTATGGGGTGTGTGTTTGGTTTTATCCTGTTTGGGGTTTGCTAAGTTTCTTGAATATGTATTTGTCCAATTGTGAGGCATTTTTTTGAATACGCCTTCAGCCTCTCCTATGTGACCCCAGAGATGTGAGCGATTGATTGATTTTTAGTTATTTTTAGTTTTCCCACATGTCCTGAGTTGTCATTCCTGTGCACACTCACCCTGCTTATCCACAGTTCTCTGTGGATTCAACCAACCCTTAACAGAAAATATATGGAAACAAATGACATCTGAGCTGGGCTGGTATAGACTTGTTTTCTAGACATTGTTCCCTAAACAACACGGTGCACTGACTATGTACATAGCATTTTCATCACATTAGATATTACAAGTTCTCTGGAGATGATTGAAAGTGTACAGGAGGATGTATGTAATATATGCAAACAATACATCATTTTATAAAAGGAACTTAAGCATCTGCAGGGATTGGTATCCACAGGGTGTCCTGGAACCAAGCTCTGTCTCCACCTACTTACAAAGGGATGACTGATTTTCCAATCTGTTTTACCCTCTGCTATTCAAATTAGACCACTGCTATTTTTGCCACTCCATGGATTCTTTTCTGTGTCTTCTGTATTCTCCTGATAAGCATTGAGATTTTGCTTTTGTGTTTTGAAGTTCTAAAATCTCTCAACTGACTATAATGGCCAGGGTTGGGCTAGGTCAAAGCCAAGAGCCTAGAAGTCCTTCTGGATCTCTCACATTGGTAGCAGAGACTGGGTGCCTGAGCTATCTCCTGCTGCTTTCCAGAGCACACAACAGCAGGAAGGTGGCTAGGAAGTGGAGGAGCCAGGACTGGAACCTGGCACGCTACCATGAGGTGTGGGTGTGCCAAGCAGTGTCTGAAGTGACATTTCCACTGCCCCGTTTCATTTCTCATTTCCTCCTTTACTGATTTGCTGATACAGACTCGTGTTTTAAGCATTTTCATAATTTCAAAGTATTTTCATAATGGATGCTTAGAAGTTCCTGTCAGATTATTCCAACAGTGAGGTCATCTCATAGTTATTTGTTGATTGTCTTTAATTCAAGTTGAGATCTTCTTGAGACATTGGATATTTAATTGAGTCCCGGACACTCTAATCCTCTGCGATGTCTTTATTAAATCTTATGTTTCAGTGAGTTTTCTCTGGCAGTGGGTAGAGCAGGTGCTTACTCACTGCTTAGTGGGTGTTTAAGTTTACTCCTTCTGATGTGGTGTCCTCTGAGTGTGAGCGATCCGGAGGGACTCACTGCCGCTCTGGATAGATGGTATTCCTGGATTCTTTTCCATACTCTGTCTTCTTCACTACTTGTGTGGACGGGTTTCAGACGGCCTCATTACACTCTCTTCTGAGAGATTACTTGTCACAGCCACCTCTCACGGTGGAACGCGAGGTTCCACTCAGCCTTAGCTAATGGGGAGCTGCAGGCAGATTTTTCTGTTGTGTTCTCTGACAGTAGAATGATGTTATCTAAAACATTTATATCGTGTGATTGTGCCCCATTCCAGCTCCCCTCACTAAAGAAAATGAGTTTTCTGGGGAGAAAATTGTTAACCAGACTTGATGGCATCTGTAGTTCCCAGTGTGACTACACAAGCCCTAAAGGAAAACCAGTGAAGCCAGTGCCATGGCCAAAGAGGATCCCTTTACAGTCTGAGGCTTGGCAATGTCTTCTAGCATTTGCTTTACAATGTCCAGGTTCTCAGTTGTCTTCAGCAGGAGCAACTGGGATATGTGCATCAACTGCATCTTTGTAGAACCTCTGTTATTGGGCGTTCAATGTGTTACTCCCTAAACAGATCATGACCTTATGTTTTCCCTGCCAGTGTCTTTACCTTGGGAAAGGAAATTCCCCACATTCCAGTTGGTTTCAAATGTTGATACAGGAACCGTGAATGTCTTCCACTCCCACATGTGTGCTTTATGGCGATATTATTCCTCTTCTGTAGCGTCCTGATGGAATCAAGTAGAATTTTATCTAATTCTTTTTGTATGTTTCTAAATGCTTTGTTCAAACTTTGCCCGCATTTGGGTCAAACCAACAGGTCTTTTCAGTAGGGTTAACACCCATCATAGCCCATGAATCCGGACAATGAAGCATCATTCCATGCCAAGCAGAAGCAGGCTGCCAAGCCACAGAACAGCTTGGGAAGCTGCAGGTTGCTACATGAAAGAAGCCAGGCCGAAAGGTAGGCTTACTCAATTATCCTGGGCTTGTGATGCTTTGGGAAAGGAAAGCTGTGGAGACGGTGAAATGCTGTGTGGTTGCTAAGAGTGAACCTCTGGTGGCAAGTATAGATGCTATAGGATCATTGTATCCTACTCTCATGTAGAACTGCATATGTCACACTGATATAAGGTGTAATAACAGGGAGAGTTGAATGTGTGTCGGGAGCGAGGGAGAACTCTGCACCTGCAGCTCGATATTTATGTAAGCATAAAACAATCAAGCCAGTATAGTTCATTAGTTTTTCCCCTAAAGAACAAAGACTCTATTACCTTCTAGGATAACTTCTTCTTGCATACAGAAAGGATATGATTTTTAAAAAGAACTAGAAAAATCTTTCTTTCATTTATTAGTCCAATCAGTGATATTGAATTCTAACTTATAATTTCCAAGATTTCAAATATGAACTAAAGATTTTTTTTCATGAATTTAAAATAAAATAGCCCTGGGCATATAAAAATTAAACTTGATTTGCTGGTACCAACTACACCTATATATATATATATATATATATATATATATATATTTAAATTTGTTTGTTTTTTTGGAAAGTCAGACATTCAGAGAGGAAGAGAGACAGAGAGGAATATCTGTCTATTGATTTACTCCTCAAGTGGCTGCAATGGCTGGAGCTGTACCAATATGAAGCCAGGAGCCCAGAGCCTCTTACAGGTCTTCCACACAGGTGCAGGGTCCCAAGGCTTTGGGCTGTCCTCAACTGCTTTCCCAGGCCACAAACAGGGAGCTGGATGGGAAATGGGGCTGCCAGGATTAGAACCGGTTCCCATATGGGATCCTGGAATGTGCAAGGCAAGGACTTCAGTAGCTAGGCTACCATGCTGAGCCCACAAATTCATTTCTAATGTTAGGAATGTATATTGTAAGTAAAACAAAGATAAGATCAAATGTTAGAGTGATCAAATAATATCACATCAATAAAATGGGAGAATAGGAGAAAAACTCTTCTACTATATTAATAATTGTAGGGTCTAACCCCTCAGTGCATCATCTGGTTCTGTTCCTTACTCACCAAGTCCACTGGAACCACCCAAGGGGGCCTGAAGAGCCCACTTTGGTAAGAACAACAGTTTCAAAGAAGACCCTTTGGCCTGAAGCTGATTCTTCTTAAAAGGTGACATGGGGGCATGGCCCCAGAATGCCCCAAACTCTCAAGGGACCCCTCCCAGTGGCCTGGTTAATGAAGATGGAGTGGCTGGGACTGGAGCCACCTGGACTGATAGGACCTTGAGTTAATCATCTCCATCTGGTCAACTTCTCTTGCATGCGTGCTGCCTCCGAAAGGTCCCTTATGCATTCATCATTGTTGAGGAAGAAAAGCAAAGAGAGTGGCCAAATTTTGTTCTCTGCTGAAGCAGCAGTAGTGCCCACAAGTTCAAGTATCCCCATGAGCACAGGCAGGATGCAGCGTAAAAGCCACGGCTGTGGGTATGTACTCTGATGTCGGATGCTAACTGTGCCTTTCTGTGTCAGCTTGGTCATTTGTCATTTGTAGTTCCAAGTTCAGTTAGATGTGTCCTAGCACGGACAAGGGTTTCATGCATTTAGTCCAACACGCTGAGCCTTCTCCTGTAGCTAATGCACAGAAAGTGCCACAAGCGTGTCTGATGCGCGATGAGGCTGCGTAATCTCCACGAAGTCTATTTTTGTTTCCAAACAAAAATCTCTCGCTCATGTAAAATTCAGTTCCTCAAGAAAAGTTGCAATCTTCATGTCTGACAGTACCAGACCTCAGAGGGCCTTGACTGTGATGCGGAGCAGCAGTGCTTCTAGCAGTGGCTTAGCCTGTGCGTCACAACACCAGCCTCTCTGTCCTAGAATTGTAGTGGGTTCTGTGCACTGGAATGACAGAAACCACAGGACGTGCTGCATCTCCCCAAGCTTGTGCATTTCCATGGTCTTTTCCTGCTCCAGAGTGCCTACCTTCACCAATCTCTCAGAGCTGGTTCCCAAGTGTTGGATCTGTTCCCGGGAGAGTGGATTGCTAGCAGATAGCCGACTAGCCCTTGCTCAGCCCACTGCTTCCTCACATGCATGTATCTGCTATGTGGCGTGAGAGCTGGCCAGAGCTGAAAAGATGGACTTGGATTCCCAGTCTTCAAACCGTGAATGTCTTTGTCCCCCTTTTCTGGGTCTGACGACCCAACCTCAGAGCTGCCAGAGCTGGTATTTTCTATTTACGCCATCCTCCTTCTGAGCACTTGGCAAGTCAGGGATCTTGTCTACGTTGTAGTTTGAATCCTGGAGAATGCTGTGTGGATGGCAGTACCACACCTGGCTTACGATAGGAGCACAGGTTGGAAGAGACGGGATCCCATGGTTATTGCATGATCTGCACCTTCGTGGAAGGGAACTCTTGGAATTTCAACATCTCATGCCTGCTGCATAGTTTAGCAGGTGTTAGACACTCCTTTGAGTGTCTATGAGTTTTTTTCCCCATTGTTTATTATATATACATACATTTAAACACTTGTTTATTTTACTTTGAAATTCAGAAAGAGAGAGAGAGAGAGAATTGTTCCAGCCACTGGTTCACTCCCTAAATGGTCAGTTTGAAGTCAGAAGTTGGGGGTTCTTCAAGGTCTCTCACGTGAATTCAGGGATCCAAGTTTGTTGACTATAGTGAAGCTCATATTGTTAGTAATGTCTCCACCATTCTTGAAAGCATTTTGCCTTTCGGAAGATGCAGATTGTTTTATGTGCACCCCTCTTTGCAGCCTGCCAATCTCCCCTTAAAATAGCTGTGTGAGAGTAATCACCAGCTCTTGACATTATTGAAATTGAGACTCCTTTAGTGAGTTAGGGAAGCATGCTAATTCTCCATCTGCAGTGTTGGCGCATCTTGTATGGGTACCTATTCATGTTCTGTTTTACTCCACTTTTTTTTTAAAGATTTATTTTTATTATTTTTTCATTGGAAAGGCGGATATACAGAGAGGAGAGACAGAGAGGAAGATCTTCCGTCCGATGATTCACTCCCCAAGTGAGCGCAACGGGCCGATACTATGCCGATCCGAAGCCAGGAGCCTCTTCTGGGTCTCCCGCGCGGGTGCAGGGTCCCAAAGCTTTGGGCCGTCCTCGACTGCTTTCCCAGGCCACAGGCAGGGAGCTGGAAGGGAAGCTGGGCTGCCGGGATTAGAACCGGCGCCCATATGGGATCCCGGGCGTGCTAGGCGAGGACTTAGCCACTTGCGCCACCGCGCCGGGCCCTTTACTCCACTTTTAATCACACTCCCTGCTTATGGCCTGGGAAAGCAGCAGCATATGGCCCAGTCCTTGGGCCCCTGCACTCATGTGGGAGACTGGGAAGAAGTGTCCGTTTTTCAGCTTTGGATCAGCTCAGCTCTGGCCTTTGGGGCCATTTGGGCAGTGAATCAGCAAATGGAAGTTTTCTCTCTTTGTGTCTCCTCTTCTCTCTGTAAAAGCTGCCTTTCAAATAAAAATAAGTAAACCTTCAAAACCAAACAACAAATAACTAAATAGATTGATACTCTGGGGCAGATGAAGTCACAGCTTGTAGCACCCACATTCGCTATCAGAGAGCTGATGACTTGACAACTCTGCTTCCCATCCAGCTCTCTGCAAATGTAGTTGGGAAGCAGTAGATGATGGCTTGGGTACCTGAGTACCCACTCACACAGGTGGCTTGGGTACCTGAATCTCTCCCACTCACACTGATGGCTTGGGGACCTGAGTCTCTCCCACTCACACAGGTGGCTTGGGTACCTGAATCTCTCCCACTCACACTGATGGCTTGGGGACCTGAGTCTCTCCCACTCACACCGATGTCTTGGGTACCTGAATCTCTCCCACTCACACTGATGGCTTGGGGACCCGAGTCTCTCCCACTCACACAGGTGGCTCAGATGGAGTTCCTGGACTCTGGTTTGGGCTGGCCCAGCTCTGGCTGTTGCAGTCATTTTAGAAATGAACCAGCGGGTGAAAAAAAAATCTGCCTCTTACTCTCCCTTTAAATAAATAAATTAAAACATTGCTATTCTATATAAAATGCTGCTAATTGTGTAGATGTATTTGGCTTCTTATTTAAAGACTGCACCTTTTAAAATCTCCAATAGGTCTGGAAACATCTTCTGAAGCCTGTGAATTGGGGGAAGGTATGTATCTTTAGGGAGCCAAGGGTGCCAGTGACTCAGTGGGAGTGTTCTCGCCTCTGACTCCCAGGAGTCTTCCTTCCTGTGATTTTGGGGGTCCTCTGGCTGAGCCCTGCCCACAAAGAAAGGTCCTTTGGAACTGACAATACACTGGACAGGTGTGTGTGGGAGGGTAGGGGGAGACTGCTGTGTCTGCCCAGGTGATGAGGATGCCCATTCTTCCTGCTCCCTGCTTCTTTAAAACAGTGGTGGGGAACACCGGCCTGTGGGTCTGATGTGGCCTACAAAATGATTTGGTCAGGCCCTGCCAAGCCCACGGCAGGTGAGACTCAAGATTCAATCCATCCGCAGCAGGCCAGTTTTGAAGCTGCTATTTTTACAAGACTCGTGAATGATGTTTTCAATACCCAACAGACTCTTGGCAGATAAAAGGATCCCCACCCCTACTCACATGACAGAAAGGGACCCTAGATTCAAGGGAGAAGCCCTTGGTGAGTCAGGAATGGCACGGGGAGCTCACGTCCACTAAGTGATACGGAGCTGTGCACACCCCAGAAGGCCCTGTCCTACAAAGGGGCCAACTGAGGAGTTGCCACAGTGTGGGGAGCAGGCGGAGGAAGGCATAGGATTGGAGCATTCCTTCCAGCTGCACGTTGATGTTGATATTCAAGGTGACATCAATGTTTGATCCATGTCCTGGGGTCCCAGGCTGAGCCTTGTCTTCCAGGGACAAGTCCTGCATCACCCCACAGCCCACAGCCCCCCTCTCTAAATGGAGTAGACAAGCCAGGATTTCCCATGCTGAGTGGTGATTGAATCAGACAAATTGTAAATCACCAGCCCTTGTTTTGTCAGCATGTATATTTTTATAGAAGGGAGCAAATCTCTGTTTCTCCTTTGTCACGGGGAGCTGTGAAAGAACGCCCCTGGCAAGGACCTGGTTTTAATCACCGTCGATGAACACAGAAGCTTTGGAAGGTGAAGGTGCTTTCTGTAAACTGTGGCCGAGTCCGAGGCATCCACAACCCAGGCCTCCCCCTATCCGGATCGTGAAACATTGCAAGTGGAGCAAAGGTAGGCAGCCCATCAAGGGCGGGGGGGGGGGGCGGGACTCACAGTGCAGGGAGTTACTCTTAATGACTCACATTCATTTCTCAAGTTTTTCAAAAAAATTTTTTTTTCACTCTTGAAAAATTGCAGGCCATACAAACATGGAGCTGTCTGGGCCCAGGGAATAGTTTTGCTTGCCTTTTACAGAGCACAAGGGGGAGGCTTTTAGAAAAAAAAAATGAAGAGAAACCAGAGGAAGTCTTAGACATGGCCCCACAGGCGTTGGAAAGTCGGGGAGAAAAAGGAAGATGGGGGAACTTCTCTGAGGACAGAGGGGAAGTCACTTTCGGCTCCTAAAGAGACACAGAGTTAAAAAAGATATTGTCTGGGCATTCTAGCAGGAGTTGAGACCCCTGGCATGTGGTGGGATGTGAGGCTGTGTCCTCGCAGTCTTTTGGGCCTGTGTCTGCCCTCTGGATGCCTTCCTACCTTGAGTTCTAGCTGCCTAAGCTGGTACCTATCTCCTGGGCACAGAAACATGGGAGAGATCATGGTGGTATTTTGCGTTGGTCACCCCAGTTTGTCACATGTGTCTCTGGGGTACAAGGAATCTGGGGGGAATGCAGAATGAGACAGACAGGGTTGGCTGAGAAAGCCCACTGAGCCTGCAGTCTCCCACCGTGGTCAAGGTCAAGGAGGGTATGAAGCACGTGTCCACTGAAGGAGTTTCTGACTTTTCTTTTTTCGGAGGAAGGTGCTTGGGCTTCCCGATGCACTTGCCATGTGAGGTCCTGGCCACATTCCCTGCACAGTGGTCCCTTGACATCCATGGGTCACTGGGGCCAGGACCCTCCACAGCTCCCCAAATCTGTGTACACTCAAGTCTCTTACACAAAGTGTCACGGTGTTTGTACAGCCCACACCCTCCCACCCTCCCTGTATACTTTACATCATCTCGAAGTGATTTATAACACTGGATACAATGTAAATAGTTATTGTATTATTATTTTGGGGGGGTGATGATAAGAGCCATAAGCCTGCACATGTTCAGAGGGTGTATTTTTTTTAAAAAAGACATTTATTTATTTCTTGGAAAGGCAGAGTGACAGAGAGAGGAAGAGACAGAGATATAGAGAGAGAGCTCTTCCATCTGCTGGTTCACTTTTCCATCGCTCCCAACTGCTGGGGCTGGGCCAGGTCAAAGACGGAAGCTTCTGTTCAGGTCTCCTCTGTGGCTGGCAGGAACCCATGTGGTGGAGCCCTCATGTGCCACCCCCGAGTACACTGGCGGGATTGGAGCCACAGAGGAGCAGGGAGTTGAAAAGGTACCTCAAACAGGATGCTGGTGTCTCAAGCACTGACTTAAACTCTATGCCACAATGCTACCTCCAAGCGAGCACATTTTAGGGGGATTGTGTTTTTGGAGCCACACATTGTTGGGGGGCTTGTTTGATCCACAGTGGGTTGAATCCATGCTTGCCAATGGTGAGGGTAGATTTGGACATTTTGCTGGGCCCTTGGGGGTTCTGCAGCCTCTGGCCACGGAAGATTACACAGAAAGCTGGCTCACAGACTTGACTTTTCCCCAGTAACAGAGAGCTTTGTGCTTTTACAAAGTGTAGCTGAGGCTGCTCTACCAGTGGGGAACAGGAAATGTGTGCAAGAGGAGAATTAACCCAGAGAACATGAAGACTGCCAATATTCCAGGCACCATAGCGTCTTACTAGCATCCCATGGCTCCAAAGGCACCAGGTTCAGAAAGAGAGCCCGGAGGAAGGAGAACCTGAGCATGGTTCTGGGACATGTGGGCGTGGGGGAGCCGCATGCAGTCATGCGGCCTCTCTCCATGTCCTGGCCTCACGTCTTCTGACCCATCGAGGCCATCTTGGGATACATTATGCCTTCCAAGCTCAATCCTGCATCCATGACCCTTGTGCTTGTCTCAGCCTTCCTCCCTAGTCTTACTGGAAGTTGACAGCCCAGCCTGGAGACCAGACTCCCCACCAGAAGCACTCTGCTCCGACTTGTCAGGTCTGAGAGTGGTTTCTGTCTGATGATGACTGGCCTGGCTGTTGCGAAGGTTACGAAGTGAGGATAGTAGCTGTTTCAGAGACAGGCAAAAGGGATGGGAGTTATGAGGGGCTCAAGATCAGTTGACTACAGGGTCTAGCTGGCATTTCCGGGGAAAGGACACAATGTGACAGATAGGCTGGAGGGGCATGTGGGGCTCCCAGCTTCCAACATGTTAGAATGTGGCCTTTCTCACACATGGGGTCTTCAAGTTGAGATGAGATCCTTGGGGCCATAGTGCATGGGACCCCTACGCACAGGGGAAGTTAGGCTGTAGAGGGGGATTCAGGGAAGACCATGTGGAGTCACCTGCCAGCCAAGGGACTGGCCTTGCAGGAAACCAACAGGCTTAATTGAAACTAGGCCATTGATAAAGAATAAAGATTTAATTCTCTTTTTAAAAAAGATCTATTTTACTTATTTGGAAGACAGAGAAAGAGAGCAAGAGAGAGATCTTCCATTGGCTGTTTTACCCCAACCCCACAAATGGCCACACATCCAGGGCTGAGCCAGGTATAAGCCAGGAACAAGGTTTTCCACATAAGTGCTATGGAATTTCAAGTCCTGTCTGCGGTAGCGTTGGCAGGGTCAGACCCAGTGATTCTGTGAACCCTCCACAGCTCCCAGGCTAGGGGCTCCCCGCCTCCTAGAGGCCTTGCCTCTCAACATGGCTGCGCCAGGGATTATCCGATGAGTACCTGAACTCCAACTGCGCGTAGCACATGACCCTGCACTCAACTGGACCTTGCACTTGCTATCTTCAGAGCCACTGGAGAATGAACGATTCTATCTTTTCTCCCCAGTTCCACTAAGTCTATGGTGTGTGGTTATAGTTGCCAAAGTGAGCCAGTAAGCACGAGGACAGCGTTGGTGGGAAGGCCAGGAGGAATGCGATGGTGACAAGAGTTCAAGCTCCCTTCCCACTCACTTGTCTGTAGACACCGTGGCAGAGCTGAGTCCCCGTAGCTGGACTCCAATAGCCAATGTTATCTTGACCCCTTGTCAGCAGGAGTCTCTTTTTCAACCATCTTAGAAATGAAGCCTCAGTGTGAAAGTGGTCAGCAGCTGGCTGGGGGCGGGTGGGGAACAGGGAGCCAGAGTGGGCACCATCTGATCCACGTGGACTGCGGTGTCATGACTTCCTGATGGACAGGACAGAGAAGGTGTGGCCGTCACCGTGCATGTCACTGAGTTGGGAGGAAGAACATCTGTCCAGAGCTCAGAGATCTGGTCCTCCATTCTGCAGGGCCTGGAAAAGAGAGTGAGTGACAAGGACGGGAAGTTCCACTCTACATGGAATCACCTGATCCGTGAGAAGCCAGGGCAGCCAGTGTCCAGCATGCTGGAAGGTACTGGGCCTTGAGGAGCACAGAGCAGCCAGAGAGGCACTGAGCTCAGTGCGTGCCAGGACAAAAAGCCCTTGTACGGGAAGTTTCCTGGAATGTTGGCCGGCAATGCTTTGAGATAAGTGAGGTAAGACACCTTACATCTCCTGTTGAGTTAAAACTGGGCTAGGAAACTCAGACTCTGCACAAGTTCTTCCAGATGCTGTCCCGAGCAGACAGGATAGGAAGGCAAGCATGTCTGGTGCCTGTGTGTCACTGTCCCGCAGCGATGGACTTGGTGCACGGAGCCGATAACAACACGTGTGGGCCCTGACTGATGGTCAAAGCCGAAGTTTATTAGTGGCATCAGACTTTGTACACTGAGGGTCATATGGGATAAGGGGGGAAGTATTGAGCTCATCAACAAAACTCATCAACAGTTTCTATGCTTTTGTTTGGAACTCTTTTCGTCTTGTATATTCCACCAAGTGTTCTCACACACATACTGTCCACTCAACTGTCCGCATACAAATGATATCCAATCAGGCATACAGAAGGTAGCCATTCGGTTGTTCTCATGCAAATATTATCCAATCGACTGGAATACTGTGCTCGCTGACCTTCTAGGGTCACAATGTCCTCCTATACCTGTGCTTGCCATGAGCATGCAGTAATGCAGAGAGTCTGAAGCCCATGCAGGGGTGGGGACCGGTAGGGTGGTGGGCCTCCGAGGGAGAAGCACCTGAGAAAGAGGCCTCAGGCCAGGTGTGCATCCTGTGCTGGGGTGGAAGGGTGAGAGCTTTTCCCTAGCAACACGCATCAGTGGAATGACATGTAGTGGGAGGGTCTGCAGAAGCACGTGTGCACACGCATGTGTGGTACAATAAGAAGAATGGGAGAAGATGACTGGTAAGATAGTAGGCAACTGGTCGAGGTGCACGGTACCTGAATAAGGAGGCCGGGGCAAAAGCAGAACTCCAGGACTCAGAGGCGATACCTGTGGGGGGGGGCAGCTGCGAGCTGGGGGCCCTGGTAATCTGAGGCTGTGACCGTGGTAAAGATGGCAAATAGTGCTCTCAGCTTTTTTTTTTAAATGTGACATCTTTCGTAAGAATTTCAAGGCAGCAATGTGGATGAGCCCACTGCTGCAGGTTACCAGGGCGACATTGATGGACGCCAGACAGAAAGCAGAGCTCTGCACCTCCTACAAGGCTCCTCTCGCTTTATCAAGAGACAACAGGCTCACGCCCAGTGGACCTTCCAGGAGGGGCTTCTGCTGCCTTGGTCCGTCTGGAAGGATCTGTCTCAGGGTCTTCAAGGAACTCCCAGTCCACTGGGGGAGATGGGAGAGTCCCTGAGCCCGAGACAGCACTCAAGTTCATTGTATGCTGACCGGGAGAGGGGAAACTCAGTGTATTCCGCATGGACTCGCACTAACACTGCCAGTCTGGAGGACTTCACAGTGTGCTAGACAACCAGGAATTACGGCCAAGCCCTGGGTTTTGTCTCGTCCGCTCCCTCTCTCACTGTGAAAAGAACCAGGTGCCCAAGGCTGTTTTGTAACCTGGATAATGAAGCAGTTCTAGAAGTCTCTTAATTTGGTGAGTTTATTTTTCTAGAAATACGTGAAGCTGATTAGTTCTCCCAATAGTCCACCTTCAGCCCAGCAGGCTTCCATCAACTCAGCAGAAAGGTGGGTTCTGCCGGTGGCTGACCCGATGGGGGCCAGTTGAGGGATCACCCACCAGGGAGCTCCCAGGAGACCTGGGCTGTCTTACTGCCTGAGGTTCACCTTGTATTCACAAGGCAGTCCTGATTATTCATGGGGTAGATGCGCTGTGCCCTTGTACTCAGCTCTTTGGTGCTTGAAAATCTTGGGTACAGACTCCATTAAGCATTTGATCAAGCAACGGGGAGTCTTTATTTTGTTCGTGGTATCTGTTCACCTTGGGTATCCCTAACTAGAGATTATGGGGGACCATGAGAAGGTTGTCCAGGGTGCTTTCTAAGAATTCTATAAGAGAAATAAGAAAATTTGTAAGATGTTTGTAAGCTACTGTGTAAATAGGGATGATGCTACTACTGTTGCATTTATTTAGGATTTTTAAAATAGAAGCTAGTATTGGGGGGAGAAAATCCTGGCTTGTTCAGGGCCCTGTACCCCTGGAGATTTGGGAATCACAAGTTGTTTAGAAAGAGTTGAAATTCTATGTGGACCGTCCACAGGAGAGTACAGACTAATGAGCACTGAGTGAAGCCAGGTGACTGCTCTCTCTGGAACAGGATTGTTTGTGATAACAGATGTGTAAAACAGCAGAAGGGCGCAGGGAAAGGGACGTCCGTGAGAGGAACGGCTTATCAACTCCGACCTTCCATTTCCTGCCTTCTTAGCAGCTTTCAGCTAAGCCCAGTTTATGCGAGCTTGGACCAAAGGCGCTACCCTTGTTAGTGTGTGTGTGTGTGTTTGGGGCGGGGGGAGAATGGGACCCAGCATCCACACTAGGGGTGATTCCAACCTTTGTAATTCCTGAACATCCTGGCTTCCGCCACTGATGCGTTCTTTCTAACGTGTCCATGACAGTTTCACATTTCACCCCTCTTGGGGAGTTGCAGGAAGATTTCTTCTTTTCTTTACCTCCAATCCAAAAGTTATGAAAGAATCTCGCAGATTTGGGTGCCTTCCACACCTCTTAGGTAAGCTAAACACGTCGTTTGGGTTCTAAGGAAAACAGCTTGTAAAATCCTCGCGAGCTCTTGGGACATCAAAGGCTCTCGGAGTGCAGCATTTCGATGGTTTGCTTGTAAAGCAATCAGTAAAAGAGGCAAAAACATGTGGTTTGCATTCTTCTGGATAAAACCAGGAATTTTTGTAGGCTTCTTCCCTCCCGCCTCTGCCTTTTTTTTTTTTTTTGTCCCTGAGGGTCTCAAAGCATCTTTGAGTGCTTATCCCAAAACACTCCACATCACCATTACCTACGGGATACCTACATCATTACATAAATACTCCTCTTTGCCAGTACATCTATAAATATTCCACCACATCATTACACGCAGAAATACTACCTATCATCATTATGCATAAGTACACTCTGTTACGTTTGCATATAAAGTACTCTCCATCATCAATCCATGCAGAAATCCTTCCCATTGTCACTATATACAGAAACACGGAATAGCATCATTCTGTACTAAAACACTCAACTTCATCATTCAATATAGAAATACCCATCTTTCGGCCCGGTGCCATAGCGTAGCAGTTAAAGTCCTCACCATGAATGCGTACCGCGATTCCATATGGGTGCCGGTTCTAATCCTGGCAGCCCTGTTTCCCATCCAGCTCCCTGCTTGTGGCTTGGGAAGGCAGTCAAGGATGGCCCAAAGCTTTGGGACCCTGCACCAGCATGGGAGATCCAGAAAAGGTTCCTGGCTTTAGACTGGCTCAGCTCCAGTCGTCGCGCTCACTTGGGGAGTGAACCATTGGATGGAAGATCTTCCTCTCTGTCTCTTCTCTCTGTATATCTGCCTTTCCAATTAAAAAAAAATCTAAAAAAAAAGAAAAAAAAGAAATACCCATCATTACATTCAGAAATACCCAACGTTATCATTACATTTTATTTAAATACCTCCTGTCATCGTTACATATAATGTCATCATTTTGTGCAAAGATACCAAGTATCATCATTATGTATAAAAATATTCAAAATCACCATAAGACACAAAATATGTGTATTAACACTCAACAGCCATGGTCCAAAGTAAACCTCATTTCTTCATAGCATGCCCAGTTTCTGGTGCTCTAGCAATGTCAAACAGATGGAGATGTAGCATTGTTACCGTAGCCACATCTTCCTTCCTTTAGAGAATGTCCCTGGGCCACCCTTGAGAGCCAGATTCCGGGACAGGAGGGAGAGAACCCTAACCTTGACCCTTGTAGAAATGACAGTCCAAGGGGGAGACAGTGGATTTGAGCATAAAGTCAGGAGAGAAGACCACAGAGACGAGGGCTTCAGAAAAGTACTGATGCCACTGTGATGAGAGAAAGAGTGGTGGGACGAGGGACCCTGCAGTCGCTCTGGGTCTCAAAGACGGCTTTTCTGGGGTGTGCATTGTGGCACAGAGGGTTAAACTGTGGCACCAGCATCCCGTATGGGTGCTGGTTCGAGTCCCGACTGCTCTGCTTCTGATCCAACTGTCTGCTAATGGACTTGGGACAGCAGTAGAACACAAGTGCCTGGGCTTCTGCACCAATGTGGGAAACCCAGATGGAGTTTCTGGCCCAAATATGCTTGGGACCCTATTCCCATGTTAGAGACCAAGATAGAGTTTTGGGCTCCTGACTTCGGCCTGGCCCAACCAAGGCTTTTGTAGGCTTTTGTAGGAATAACCAGTGGATAAAAGTTCTCTCTCTCTCTCTGCTTCCCTCCTCTCTCTACAAGTCTGCCATTCAGCATTAAAAAAAAAGAAATTTAAAGAACTTTCTTAAGAGAGAAGGTCAGGTGGAGACTGCATGATGACAGGGCCATGCAGGTGAGGCTTTCGGGCAATACCAAGCTCCGCCCTGGATGGAAGACTGGCCATGCCTTCTTGTCCCTAGTGCGTCCTCACCAAAGGCCTTTCAGTGTCTATGGAAAACAGGACTTAGCTCCTGGAAGAAGTCCATCACATCAACAGCTCTTGCACCCAGAGGAATTCCTGCACTCTCTCTACCAGCTGAAGCCCTGGGAACATCACTACAGAAGGAGCATCCTAGGTAGAGGTTTGCAAACATCCCTCCTGCCTCATCCTCTCAGCAGGCACTTGCAGCCTGGATTCTGTGTTTCCAGAACAGGGCAGGATGGCCAGGCTTCCTCAGTGACACAGTTAAATCTTTTGGGAATAGCGTAACAGCATCATGAGCATTCTTAAAAAATAAATCACCTTTGTACATTCCCGACGATGCCTTCCTCTGAAATACGACAGAGGAGCATTCACCAGCTCTACGCTGATCTGGGGCAAAGGAGTGATCGATCCAAGGGTGGTCAGAGGGAGGGATGGTAATTTCAGGCTTGTGACTCCTGGCAGGGATGAGAATTGGAAGGTGGGCGTAGCACTGTCACTCAGGACAAGAGGCGAAGTCCAGGCAGGCAACTAAACGAAAAGAAGTGAAGTCTGTTGGATCAGCAAGATGAGGGCCAGAGAGAGAGTACAGATGTGTGCAGCAGGTGTAAGTATAGAGGCTCAGGGCTCACTGGGGCCTCAGGAGCATGATCCAGACAGGCAGGGCCCACACAGTCACCAGGACATGAGGATGCCACAGGAGTCCCGCCCATCTCTGAATTGTCGGCAGGAGCTCCTGGTCACCACAGCATGGTCCTACTATTCTGCCCAGGGTTTCTGCTCGTCTGTCCATCTGCTGCTGTGCTCATCTCTCCCCACTTGGGTACGCACAGACTTCCAGGTCCCACCTTCTCTGCTCTGGTTCAGCCATGAACTCTCTCTCTTCTCTGGTCAATTTCACATTTCCCTCTCTGCTCCATCTGTAATTGTATCCTCCAAGACATTGCCTGGTCTGTGCCAGTCTTTTTCTCAGAGATGATATCCCAGGCACTGCTCACAATCTTATCTCCCCCTCTCTCCCCTCTGGGAAATGGTCCCTGGAATTGTGATAGGTGTTCGGACAAAGCCCTTGTTTGCATACCTAATGGTATGAGGCAACTTGCTGCAAGGCTGTTGGGAAAAATCAGAAAGCCACCTGTTGGGTTTGGCACTTGCTCAGGTGCCAAACCCTTGAAGTCACAGGAAGCGCAGCAGCTGCCAGCCCACTCCACCTGCCCTGCAGCCTCAGCAGTACTAGTCATGCTTAGAGTAGGGGTGGGGCTCCCATGATGCTGTCTCCCAGGGCTCCCAGAGACTGTAAGATTGGCTGAGGCTCGGCTAAAACGGCTCAGAGGAGACTACTAGCAGGGCACTTCAGGCTGGCATCTGGTCTATTCCCAGATTGGGTTCCAGGTGCCAAGGTTGGAGAGGACTTAGCTTTAGTGGTGAAGAGTGAGTCAGTGGGCAGAAAGAATAGTACCTGGAGTTTGGCTGGGGTTACTGAGCGACAAAGGGGTGAGTGCCCCTTTCAGAGGGTGAACAGCCAGAGGACCAGGATGAGGGAGTCAGGGGCAAAATGAGATGATCAGATGTTGTGAATTACGAGATGGATTTGTGAATTAGAACAGTATGGCACACAGTAGATGCTAAATAAAAGTCTACACAATGCACTAGTGGACCTGAAGGATACTTGGATGACTGACATTGTCATATACGGATAGCCATGGGTTGACCAAGGAGAGACCACAGGAGAAAGAGAACAAGAGATTTTCTTGTGTACCATCCACAGTAGCCCAAACAGTGTCTGCTTACTCATCAGGTATATGACACAACATGTGCCAGAGTCCCATGTGGGACCTTGGCTTTTTTGAGAGCTCCTAGCTTGGTTCTTAGGGCTCCATGTTGATCTTCTCTGTAGAGTCCATCTCAGCATGTCTTTTATCCTGTGGAATCCAGCTCATTATAGATTTTAAAAGATTTATTTACTTTTAGGGGCCTGGCAGGATAGCCTAGTGAATAAAATCCTTGTCTTGCATGTGCTAGGATCCCATATGGGCGCTGGTTCTAATCCCGGCAGTTTAACTTCCCATCCAGTTCCCTGCTTGTGGCCTGGGAAAGCAGTGGAGCATGGCCCAAAGCCTTGGGACTCTGTACCTGCATGGGAGACCCAGAAGAGGCTCCTGGCTCCTGACTTCAGATTGGCTTAGCTCTGGCTGTTGTGGCTGCTTGGGGAGTGAATCAATAGATGGAAGATTTTCCTCTCTGTCTCCTCCTCTCTGTGTATCTGACTTTTCAAAAAATAAATCTTAAAAAAAGACTTTATTTTTAACTGGAAAGTCAGATTTACAAAGAGAGGGAGATACAGAGAGGCAGATCTTCTGCCCTCTGATTCACTCCCCAAGTGGCTGCAATGGCAGGAGCTGACCTAATGCGAAGTCAGGAGCCTGGAGCCTCTTCCAGGTCTCCCACGTGGGTGTAGGGTCCAAAGATCCTGAACAGTCCTTGACTGGTGTCCCAGGCTGCTAGCAGGGAGCTGGATGGGAGGTGAGGCAGCCAGGACATGAACTGGAGCCCATATAGACAGAGGTCTTTAACCACTAGATTATTGTGTTAGGACTCAGCTCATTATGTCTTTTCCCCACTGTACTCTGTTTGGTTTTGGAGTTTCCTTGGGGCATTGCTGTTGATGTTTTGTAACTTTTTAAAGCAGTTACACTAATGGAGAAGAAAGGGAGCTTATGTAGGGTTTTGGGGGCAAAATACACCAGAAAAGCAACGCATAAAGTCTCTGTCTTACTTGTTACAAATCATGTGGATATCTTTTACACTAATCCAGAAGATGCTTATTTTGCTGTAAAAGCCCAGGGCTTTGGATTTTTCTACCACTGAAGGAAACGGACATTCCTGAAATGTGTGTGTTGTGTAACTGCAGATACTGCAGCATGCTTCTAAAGCAGCCTCTGGTCTTAAAAGGAGGGCTCTAAAGGGCTTCTCACACACCCTCGCTATGTACAGCTCAACTCTCAAAGACCCCTGTTTCCCTGTTTCACATGGTCTTATGCCCAAGGCAGTCCAGGTAGGTTTAGACCAAGCCAACGGGGCAGATTCTGGTGGACCCAAGGGATCTCAGTCGACTCTTTATTTTAGAAGTGGAAGACATGTGTGACCCTGGCTTAACTCTCTTTGCAGAGCAGCCGGAACTGTCATGATCACAGACCCCCCTGGCTTTGGGTCTTGTGGTCTTCTCCACACACAGAGCTATGGCTACATGGATGGAATTGGCAAGAGTGTTCAAAGCTGCTGGTTTTCTCTGCTCCATCTTCCGGAGCAGCCATGGAAGACCAGTGAGGTTGGATTTTCAAGGGATTCTTGCAGCAAACTACGGACTGGAACCTGGTTTTCTGATGCCCAGTTAATCTATTTGCTTACCAGTGTGGGACTTGAAGCAGGAATCTTTCCCGTTTTCTGTAGATCCCCTCAACTGGCTTAACACAAGTCCTTTGTTTAAAATTTGGAATGAAGTGGATAAGCTCTCTTGCTAAGTATCTTAAGACAGCAAAGCAGGGTTTTTGTTATTTTGCTTTTCACTTGTGAAAATATCACACCATTATTCTGCCTGGGTAAGCAGATGAATCTTCAAGCATTCGTGGAAAATGTATGTTACCATTCAATTACATTTTCTGTGAACCTGCTGAAGTATCTTAGTGTAGATCTTCCCACTTGAATAATGTGATTACTGTGGCATCGTGTGGACGTGTCATGAGCTGATCGTGTGTCAATCCAAGCTCCCACGTTCCTGGAAATACAGCTGATGGATTATCACAAATGGAGACTTTCAGGCTGTTCACAAATATTTCAGTTTGTTTTACGGAAAGATTGTCCTGATCTATCTTCGTGATAGCAGGGTTCAGGGACTATCTCAAAGCACATTTGCTTAAATTTTTAATTTAGCCATTGCAGCCATTATCTTTTTGGTCTTAGTTGGCAATCAGAAGGAACATTTAGTCCAAAGCCCAACTGAAAAGTAGAAATGTTTTTAATTCAAACAAGGAGCATTTCAAGCCTTCTTAGCTGTAAACAATTCGTTTTCAAATGTCAAGAACAGAAAGCCGGGATTCTAAATGCCATGGGTTGAGAGTGGATATGAAACAGATTTTGCCGGTGTCATCCAATTCTAGCAGAGAACATTGTAATTTCTAATCTAATCTCTTTACTCGTGGCATCTTCTGCCAGTTGGAAATGAGCTCCAGATATTTGATTAGAATAATTTTTTGGCATTAGTTTTCTTTTCATTCTGCGTGCCTGAAGTATTTACTTCTGATTTACACATGTGCACATGTGTACAGATACACATGCGAGTTCTATAATCACAAATAGAGACATGTCCTGTCTTTCACTTTCACAAAAATGTGTTGAGGTAGTTCAGCAGTTCATGTTTAAGCCGTGTGCATATATGTGCATGTAGCGTGTGTGTGTGCATGTGTGCTTGGAAGTGTGTGTTTTCAGGGCCAGCACAGAGAAGGACAAAGCCAAGAAAGAAGCCTGGAGTTGACATGGTCCAGAACTGCCTCCCGTACTGAGGGTGTGGAATGTGTGGTGTGGCCTTCCTCGTCCCAGGGAAGCTGCCTGGGTGTCGACTGCTGAAGCCCTACATTATCCCTGAGCAGCAGGCTGATGAGGGGCATTTCTCTACAGTTGGGGCTTGGGAGATCCAAGACCCCCAACCAGGATGGGAAGGGATATAGATTGCCATCTTTGATCCCCAACCCTGGTGTGTTTTCCGTGCATGTTACTGTCTCACCTGCCAGTGGTCCCAGTGCCTTTTTGTCTCTTGCCCTGTGCCTGAAGCATTCACTGAACTTGACAGGCATGAGCCAGGAGGGGTAGCCCTGGCTCCAACCTTCCCGGTTACCTGCTGTTTTTCCCTGCACAGACTCCCTGCATCTACTCTGTTGCTTCTTGTGGTTTGTGCCCTTGGATCCTTGATGGGAATGGAGCTCAAACTGCTGGTACCACTCTCCTTGCCTCTCTCACCTGTGAGATCAGAGGATAACTCTGTTTGGGCTGGACTGGTTTCTTCTCCCTGGAGCTGTCTTTGTTGCCCTCCCGTGGGATCTGCCTTTCTTGCTGTGACTTCCCACCATGTTTGTCGCTGTTGTTGGTTCAATAGATTGGAGCATGGAAAGAATTACCCCAAAGCCCAGAAACATAAGTCAGACAGGCATGTGGATCCTGAGCTGAAGCTGCTCTGTCCTGGCCAGTGTGGGGGGAGGACGTCAACCACAGAGTAACCTTTCCCCACTCTGCTGGGTTTGTGCTATTGGTCTGGGTCTCCTCCAGCCTTGCCCTTGGGAAAACTGATTCCTGGCTTTCATCCCAGCCTCCATCTGGGCACCATAAACAAGAAGCCACCAAGAGCCAGGGCTGGCGTCTTCTCAGCAGACCTCAGTCTTGTACAGAGAAACCTTATCTCTCCCAAAGCAAACTGCTGAGTCAGTCTTAAATCCTTCTGTCATGGGCGGAATACCGTGGTAGGCAAGAATTGAATGGAGAAGAAGAGAAGTGTGCTTTGCTTTGTTGATAAGGGGCAGGCCAAAATGCCTGCTGGGGTTCATCAGAGAAGGCTGCTCATTCAGATGCCTCAGAGCCCTGCTCCTGGATTGTGATTGGCCCCTGGCTCATCTCTGTACCACAAGAGATCAGCTCAAGGATTACGCCATCTTTTCTTCCCTCCACACCATGGACTCCTGTAGGGTCTTATGCCATCTGGTTCTTTTTGAAAGTTGCCCAGAGTTCTTCAACAGTCTCCTTGGAACATTCTGTATCCTTTCAGGCGTGCTACAGATTATAAGGCCAAGGCATAGCAGACTTTCGGGCAGAACACCTGTCCGTTAAGGCTGATGGGTCTCAGGAATTTGTGATGCTGTTGGAAGGTTTGAACAGGAGTTATGGGAAGTGATTGGCATTCATTGTCCATTGCTATGGTCTGGATATGCCTTGGTCTTTGAACATCCCTCAGAAGTCTCTGTGTAGAACACTCTGCCGGCAGAAACACCATCCCTGGAGGCTGAACTTGTGAGACCAGCCTGATTTTCAACTGCAACCTCCAACATTGTGGATGAGTTTGGGTCTCTTTTATTGGTTGTTTGTTGGAGGTATTTTGTTATAGTCACGAAAAACTGACTAATACAGAGAGAGTCGATCCAGGATCATGCCCTTTTTAAAACGGTTTTCTAAAAACATTTATTCACTTATTTGAAAAACAGAGAGAGAGAGAGAGAGAGAGGAAAAGGAGGGGGAGGGGAGAAGAAAGAGAGGACAGAGAGAAGAAAGGAAAGAAGAGAAAGAAATACTTTCCATTCCTTCTCCAAGTGGCCATAAAAGCCAGATTTTGAGCTTGGAACTCCAGCTGAGTGTCCTGTGACAGGAGCCCAACCCTTTGAGCATCTGCTGTTGCTTTTCCAGGCACACCAGCAGGGAGGTGGATCAGAAGTTCAGCAGAGGAATCTCAAATTGGTGGCCTTATGGGATGCCAGCATTGCTGGTAGTGGCTTAACTGGTTGGTTACTCCAAAACACTGGTCCCTATGTCATTAAAAAATTTTTTTAAAATTCTCTACTAGACTCAGTTCCCTCATATAAATCCTCGATGGTGATGAGCACTTCAAACCCAGCTTCTGAGCTGTGCCAGAGAGAATTCGCATGAAGCCCAGTGCCTTTTGAGTCAGCCTCACCACTCTCCACTCTGGTGCTGTACCACTGGAATCTGGTCCCTTGCTTAGAGTGCATTGTGAGCCAACACGATATTGAGGACACAGGACTTTGATATGGGTGTTGGCTGGGGAAGGACTGCCGAATGGAGAAAACCCATCTGGGTTAGCAGGACTGTGCTCTGAGGCTCTGAGGTTCTGAGGCTCTGGCTGCAGGCTGCAGGACTGTGACAATAAGCTGCCCCAAGTTCATGCTCAGAGGAGTTCAGGAAAGGAGTTTGCCCTAATGGTGGCTGATGCATCCACGTGAGACAAATAGGTCTTAAGAGAGAGGTAGAGGGACTGGCTGCAGTCCTTGCATTGTATACACTGGAAGCCCATATGGGCACCAGCTCATATCTCAGATGCTCCACTTCCTATCTAGCTCCCTACTAGTAGGAAAAAAAAACAAAAACAAAACAAAACAAAAAAAACAATAGAGGATGACCCAACACCTTGGGAGATCCAGAAGAAGCTCCTGGCTCCTGGCTTCAGATCAGCACAGCTCTGGCCATTATAGCCACTTGGGAAGCAAAACAACAGATAGAGCATCTTTCTGTCTCTCCTCTCTGTAAATATGACTTTATAAGAAAAAGAAATAAGAAGCACACGTGAAAACTGGGCTTGGATGTGCTCATCCTCATGGGAGTGACAAGGTTGCCTTGCCTTCTCTGTGTGTGGGGAGAGGGCTGTGGAAGGGTGGCTGCCCCAGAAAAAAAAAATGTGAGTCTGCAACTGTGGTGTTGGAACAGAGAGCCGTGTTATCTGGGTTGGGGCTGCAGGAGAGGCAAGGCTGGTTGGTGCCAGCTTCTCTGTGTACTGCTTCGAGCTGGGCGGTTCAAAGCTGGGTTGTCCAGCCCTTCAGCCATTGCAGCAGGCGTCCTGACCACGCATGACTCCTGTTCCAGATCCACCGGGCCTTCCTTGATAGACCCGTCACAGGAGCAGCAGTATGTGGGACAGTCTAGCAACTTGTTCAGAAAGACGGACTGAGGTGACATGCTGGGACAACTTCAACAAGTTCATGGGAACTGGGGTTAAAAAATGACTGCAGTTTTGTACCACGCACGCGGGGATAGAGGATCTTCAGAAAAGTTTATGGAAAAGTGCGCTATGAAAATAAAGATATGCGGGGGCTGTGTTGTGGCACAGTTGGTAAAACGGTTGCCTGTGGTATCAGCATTCCATATGGGTGCTGCTCTGAGTCCTGACTGCTCTGCTTCTGAGTCAGATGTCGGTTAATGGTCTGAGAAAAGCAATTGACGGTGGTACAAGTGCTTGATACCCTGTCATCCAAGTGGGAGACCAGAATTGAGCTCCTGGATGCTGAGTTTATTCTGGCTCAGCCCCAGGTTGTTGCAGACATCTGGGGAGTAAACCAGAGGGTAAAAGACCTCGCTCTTTTTCTCTTTGCAAATAAATAATTCTTTTTAGAAGAAAAACAATACAAGGCATCTTGCAGACACCGAGAGAGTGATTCTCCTGGATGATATGGGTGAGTCCCATGAGTCACACGAGTTCTTGAACTTCATGAAGTTTGCCTGGCGGTGGTCAGAGGAGGAGTGGGAGCACGGTGTGTTCACTGCCACTGGAGACCAAGAAAGGGGCCCGGCCGGAGCAGCCGCTGGGCAGACAAGGCTACGCATCCCCCAGAAACTCCTAACGGGAGGCAGCTCTCTGACAGTGGCCCTGGGGGAGCTGCATGGCAGACGTCCAGTCTGCAGGACTGGAAGTGGTTCATTCAATCAGCAGCCATGACACAGAAGCCTGGTGAGATGGAGGATGCCGGATTTCTTTAGTGCACCATCGGGATGACTGTGAAAGCTGCCAGCCTCTGGCTCTATGGCACACGGATGTCTTACAGGTCGCCTTTACTGCAAGGCGAGTACGTGGGCTTTTTTTTTTTTAAAGATTGATTTATTTTTATTGCAAATAAATAAGCAATTTATTTTTATTGCTTTTAAAAAATTATTTATTTATTTTTATTTACTTTTATTTTTATTGGAAGACAGAGAGGAAGAACTTCCATCCATTGATTCACTCTCCATGCAGCCACAATGGCTGGAACTGAACCAATCCAAAACCAGGAGCACGGAGCCTCTTGCTGGTCTCTGACATGGGTACAGGGTCCTAAGGCTTTGAGCCATCTTTGCTTTCCGAGGCCACAAGCAGGGAGCTGAATGGGAAGCAGGGCAGTCAGGATTAGAACCAGCACCCATATGGGAAATCCCTGAGTGTTCAAGGCAAGGATTCTGGCTGCTAGGCTACTGCATTGGGTCCGTAGGTGGGCTTTTGAAAGTGACCCTCCAATAAGCAGGGGGCTTGCTTGCTTGCTTGCTTGCTTAGCTCATCCCCCATAGGCAGCAACTGTGTAATAGCGACTTGTATTAAAGCAAATTTTCACTCTGCTCTGCCCAGGCACGGCAGCCTCCTTTCATTCTGAAAGCACAGAGCAAAGCAGGCATCATTCCGCCTCACTCACGCCACTGATTTAAGCAGCATCACCCAAGCGAGACGTAACTAGTAAGAATCTCAGCCCGCTTCTCACCCAGCAGTGCTGTGTCCTCCGCCCCCGACCTTGGCATTCTCAGTCTCCCGGCACTGTGGCTTGGTTTCCACTGCTCTAGAGGCTGCTGTGAGTTACTGAAGAGCATCAGAGCCCCTCTGGGTGGTTTCCAAAGGCACCAACGAGTTCACCACTCAGGCATATTCCCCAGGACGTATCAGCCTGGGTAAGACAGCTGGCTGCTTATCTATGACATGACTTATTTTATTTAAAAACTAGGACTGTTGGAATTTCAGGTGTGTAGTGGCAGAAATGCCGCCTTGATCAAATAAATCAGTTTTCAAAAGGACGTGGGTCATGGGGCGCTTTCCGATGGTGACAAGTCACGTCTAACAGGAGTCTTGCTCGGATCGCTCACTCTGCGTGGCCGCGGGATGCTCTGTTCGCGTTATAAAATCAGTCAGTCCCCAGCAAGGGGAGCGCTAATTGTTCATTCTGTTGTGGCTTTTTCCCTACTGCCAGTGCCTTAACTCCTCCCAACAGCTGCAATTATAATAATTTAGCACAGCGCTGATACAAAGCAGGAGCTCCAATCATTGCTGGCTCTTTATGTAATTATTACCATGAGGTTATTACCCGGGTTAGCTTAATTAGAGAGCTTTGTAAAACACAGATTCGGTGAAGAAGGCTCTTAATCAGACTTAGGCAGAGGAAATCCGCATTTCCTACAAACTGCCACATTAGAAGAGTTACATTCACGTGGGGACATTGTCCCAAAGCACTCGAATGGAAACATGCATTTTAAGGACAAATGTTACAGTTATGTATGCTGTATGGATCAGGAGGCTAATTTATTTTCCTCCCTTTTACTGGATTCTAGAGTTATTTCAGATTGTGCACATTTTATTTAACTATTATCTTCTTCCTTTATGTAGTCCTAACAAAACAAAAGAAAGAAGTCTGTGTCTTTCTTTCCAGAACCCACTAAAAATTGGCTTTAGTCAACTTTGAGCTATTAATACTATTAACTCATGTGAAGATGGAGTTATTTACTACATCAACATGTTAAATTCCTTCTGTATTTCTGAAATACCTTTCATCTGTCTTTTATCATTATGCATCGATTTATCCTTTCCTTTTCCATTTGGGCAAATCTTTTAACTGGACTTTGTGTCACTATTTGAGAATATTGTCTGTCTGGGGCCAGGGACACACAAGAGGAAGCGAAGCCCCAAGCTGTGACATCGGCAGTCCAGATGGGCACCTGTTCATGTCCCACCTACTTCACTTCCAGTCAAACTCTCTGCTGATGCATCTGGGAAAGTACTTGTGTGGGAGACTTGGGGGAGGCGCTTGGCTTTTGGTGTTGAATTGGCCCTTTTCTGGCTGTTGAGACCACTGGGGGAGTGAGCCAGCAGAGGGAAGATTTCTTTGTCTGTGTCTCTTTCTGTAGCTGTCTTTCATATTAAAATTAGAGTGAGACCAGGCCCTGGACGGTGGCCTAGTGGCTAAAGTCCTCACCTTGCACACTCCAGGATCCCACATAGGTGCCAGTTCTAATCCCAGCAGCCCAATTTCCCATCCAGCTCCCTGCTTGTGGTCTGGGAGGGCAGTCGAGGATGGCCCAAAGCCTTGGCACCCTGCACCTGTGTGGGAGATCCAGAAGAGGCTCTGGGCTCCTGGTCTCAGATCGGCACAGCATTGGCCATTGTGGCCACTTGGAGAATGAATCAATGGACAGAAGATTTCTGTCTTTCCTGTCTGTATATCGGACTTTACAACAAAAATAAATAAATCTTAAAAAAAAAGGAAGAGAGAGAGAGAGAGAGAGAGAAAGATTTCTTTTACCAGTTCTCTCCCCATATTCCCAAATGCTCCAAATGGGTCAGGCTGAAATTAAGAACCCAAAAGTTATTTCAGGTCTCCCACATGGCACAGACAAAAGCAACGGAGCCACCACCTTATCCTCTCAGAGTGTTCATCAATACGAAGTAGAAATTGGAAGCAGAGCCAGGACTTAAGCTCAGGGGTTCTGATACAGGATGATGTTGCAAGATTTCAGATTGAGCTCTCTTCCTGGGAGGTGTTCTGCATGCCAGGGTTCATCGTGCCCTCTCAGGGCATGGGGGTCAGGAGGCTAATGCATGGCCGATGCAGGAACTCCAAGGCCTGGTTGCTCTGCTTACATTGGGACTACCCTGAAGGGTTCCCACATCTCTGGAATACGCCACAGGTGCAACTGAGGCCTGCATGGCAAGGGTGTTGAGGCTCATCCACTCCTTCCCATATTGCCACTGTCACAGCTCCATTGCAGGGCAGCACCACACAAGAGCTATTCCCAGCCAGCTTGGTGCATGCATATGTCATCTCAGAGTCCGATTCCAGGAAATCCAACCAAAGATGGTTAGCACTGGAAGTGGTCCTAGGAATGCAGCTCTGCAGTATGGATGTGGAAGCTGGCCCATTCACAGACTGGCTGGCAAAGGGGACCCCATCTTGGTGGCAGATGGAGTTCTGAGTGTGCTCGGATGGGGTACCAGTCTTTGTGACATCTCAGATATGATAAGGTATTGCTCCTTAAAAGTTGGGTGTACCTGAGCAATGACAATGGTAGATACAGGGTGATTGTTCGCCAAGCCAAAGCAAAACACAAATGCATTCCTCATTAAACCAAAGGGAGATTACAGATCTGAGAAAGGTTACTCAGCAGCCCTGCTAGTTCTCCCACTCTGGAATCACAGCCCTGACCTGCCGAGACTGAGGACCTGCAGCTTCGGGAGGGATGTCTGGGCAAGCGCAGGTTTTCCTGAAGCTGCTGGATCTGCAGCTGTGGTCCACGTCCCTTTGTTAGAGGATAGTCACATGGGCGTCTTCACGCAGTAGCTGCACTACCAAAAATCCCTTATTCCCATAGCATCCGCTCATAGACTGTGGACTAAAGACAAGAATCCTGTCTTATCACAGCCCGCCTGCAGAGTGTTGGAATTATTCCCAAGGTGTACGCCCAAGGCAACACAGGACCTGACCAGTAAGCCTGGTGAGGGTTAAGAGCTAGGGCACAAGGACTGAATCCTTAATGTGCTGGCTCAAGGGACCTGGGACCTGAAGCTGGGAGAGGGGAGAGTTTATTGAAATTAGAGCCTCATTTGGTGACACATGACTTAACACCCTGGCAGGGACCCAAGGGGAAATGTTTACAAGCTGCTGGGATAGCTTGTGGAAACTTGGAAATAGCCATGGGCCCTGCTAAATGAAGCATAAATATCCTGGCAGACTGAGCAGAGAGGGCTCAGATGACTCAGAATTAGGCATGCCAGAGAGGGCACATGCTTGAGAAAGCCGAGCAGTTCACCTGCCAACGATGTGCCAGGACAGATCTACAGGGCAATTAATTTCCCAAAGGTACAAGAATGTTCTAGTTCTGTGATACCACAGCTCAGAGGGTGCTGTCCTTCCCAGGTCAGGTGGGCAGAAGGAGATAGAGTTAGGGAACTGGAATCTCTCCTGATGGTGGGGATGTCACATTCACCCAGGCAACAGAGACCAGCTTCCCATTGCTAAACCCAAAGGATATTCCAGAGCAACTATGAGAGATATTGGGACAGCAAAGGAGATGGTTCATAGGAGCCAGAAGATAGCCAATGCACTGTGTCCTATCTACAATTGAAAGAAATCAGGATGTTGAAAGTGGTATCTATATGCAAAGCCAGCTCTCAAACTCACACTCAGACTTGCATGGTGGATAAAACGAGAGGTCAGGAAGGATAAGGGAAGAATGAGCAAGAAGACTCCAGGAGGTTTAAGATACAGTCCATATCAGCGACATTTTTAGAGGTCCCAGGGGCTAGGGCGGAGCCAAGCGCATCCTTCAAGATCAAGGATAAATTTGTACGTCTTGTACCTCGGACACCTGCCAGAGAGCAGGTGTGTTAGATCTCTTTGGGTTCTGCAGCATGCAGAACTGCTGCTCCAAGCCAGTTGTTGATAGCACCAAAGGCTGCAGCTCCCAAGTGATCTGGAGCAAAAAGAGATACTGTGACGAATCCGCCTGTGGAGGAAATAATTCTACTGCTTGATTCGCACAACTCAGCTGACTCCAAGTACCAGGAATATCTGTAGTGCAAAAAGGTGCAAAGTCAAGTTTATGGGAAGCCCTACTTGGAATATCTCAGTGTAGAATCTAGAGTTGTGGAGCAGAGCTATGTCATCATTATGTAAGGACATACATGCGTGGAGAAGATGCTGCAGCTAAGAGATGAACCAGAGGGGTACAAGGTAGAGGAGGAAAAGAAGTGACAAGGACAAATGACAAGAGGTTCTCAACTTGTTCACAGGTGTCTCTGGGTTGGGGGAACCATTGTTGTGGATTATTTTTTTTTCCACTTTTAAAAAATGTTTATTTTACATGATTACATAGTTGGGCATGGTGGGAAGGATTGAGGGTTAGGGGAAAGTGGGTGAGACTACTGTCTCCAAATTTTTTTTTCTTTCTGGGGAAAGAAGGAAGATAAGAGGAGAAGCCATATCCAGCCTCCCAACTGCCCTGGTACCCAGAGTTGGGGAGTGGCCACCAGATATCAACCCGGGGTCCCTGATGTGGATGCTGTCAATCTTGCCAATCCAAGGATGAGGAAATCCTTTCAATGTCCATTGGCTGGCATAGTTGACCTTAGAGTCTCCATTTGCCCGGATATTTGATGTCATTGCTTGATTGGGGTTGTTCAATTTGTTTTGCCTTCCTTCCTCTGCTGTGGTACTAGTTGTCCTCTGCAGGCTCTAATGGGCTGCCACATCCTCTATGTGCATCTGGGCCTGCCATCCACTGCTCTATCTTTTTCACTAAGGAGGCCTAGTTCTGACACATGCACTCTACAGTCAGAACACCAATCCTGGACATGGCCCTCATATCCCCATACGCCCCAACATGTGCCATCTCCCTGATGCCCTGCAACCCCACATACCAAGTCCCTGCAAGTATACCACCAGGTGGTCGGTGGGCATTGCCTGGTTCCGTTGGTACTCTGGGCCACCCAGCCCTGGCTCCACCAGACCCCCTGTCCCCAGGGACTCATGAACCCAGCACCCACTGAGCATGTGGATCTAAAGACCCAGGCCAGGTGACTCGGGCTCCATTGGGCCCCTGTTCCCTGGGGTTCATGGACCCATCTCCCCTCCTCCATATCTTTAGAAAAAAAGTAGAATAGGCTAGGTGACTTGCTGGCACACTGGTATGGTTAACACAGATGTGGCATTAACCAGGTCCAGGATGCCTGCCAGCTATTGGCTGCTTTTCTCCCAGAGTGTAACACTTAATGCAGCGTAGGCCGTTTCCCACAGCTAGAGTGTTGTGGAGTTTTAAAACACAGTGACTCTGCGTGTGATTGAGCTAATAATACATTTTTGTCTCCAGAAGCTTCCAATGTTGAATCCACTTCTTTGATGTTACCTTTAATTAGCTTCTAACAGATTCACCATGGTTTGCAGCTACAATTCTAAGAACGTAATGATATTCTCTTCTTCCCTCCTTCCCTTCCCCACTTTCCTCCCACCCTTCCTTTCCGCCCCACCTTTTCCCAGTTTTTGAGTTAATATATTTTAGATTTACATTACGGTAAAAAAAAAAAAACCCACTAAATATTCTGCTGAATAAGGAGTATAACAATTCAAAAGCAAAAAGACCCTTGTTCAGTGGGAATTGAGACAACAGCTATAAATAATAATTGAATGGAAAAATAACCACATACAGTAAATGAAAATCACAGGTCATTAAAACGAATGGTAGTGTAACACTATTAATGATTGGGTTGACGCAGGTGTAAACAAAGTTCTGCAAAATGGTAGTTGCAGTGATGCTGATACACACAGACTTTTCTTTCTTTTTGTTCCTTTGCTTTTTAAATGTTGGCTTTCGCATATAAGAGACAGCATATAGTACTTGTCTTTTTGGTCCTGGCTGTTTCACTCAACAGGATGCCTTTCAGTTGCATCCGTTTTCCTGCAGATGGTACAAGTTTGTTCTTTTTTGTTTGTTTGTTTGTTTTTTAAAGATTTATTTTTATTATTTTTTTGTTGGAAAGGCGGATATACAGAGAGGAGAGACAGAGAGGAAAATCTTCCGTCCGATGATTCACTCCCCAAGTGAGTGCAATGGTTGATGCTATGCCGATCCGAAGCCAGGATCCAGGAACTTCTTCCGGGCATCTCACAAGGTGCAGGGTCCCAAGGCTTTTGGGCCGTCCTCGACTGCTTTCCTAGGCCACAAGCAGGGAGCTGAATGGGAAGCGGGGCTGCCGGGATTAGAACCAGCACTCATATGGGATCCTGGCACATACAAGGCAATGACTTTAACTGCTAGGCCATGCTGCCGGGCCGTGTATAACACCTTGGAATAATTAAAATCTATAACTCCCATGTTCACTACAGCATCATTCACAGCAGGCAAGAAATGGTGTCAATAGTAGATAAAAATGGCACATAATCACAGTGGATTATTACACAGTCACAAAACAGGATGAAATGTTGTAATTTAAAGTGGGGAACAAGAATACTTGATGTTAAAAGAAATAAACCAGATACAAAAAGATTATTGCATGTCCTCTCTCATGAGTAGACGCTCAGGAGAGCTGATCTCATTTACAATGTAGAACGTAGAGGATGGGTAGGGTAAAGGTGGGGGACACAGACAGAGGCTGGATGACAGGTGGCACAACCTGTTCAGACACAAGGATCGGGTGCCAGAGCTCCTCAACGTGTTGGGATGTCTATGGTTCATAGGAACACTTACATATTTTATGAAGAACTGAAAAAGAGGGAGGGTGGCAGGTTCCAAACACAAAGGAAATGGAAGGGAATGGAAATGTGAGTTACGCTGATTTGATAAGTGTGCGTTGTTCATGTGTATTGAAATATCATACTCTGTTCTGAAAGTATGTGCAACAATGGGGGCTGCTGTTGTGATGCCACCAGTGAGGTGGCTATGCCCTGAGCACCGGAATGAGCCATGGTCTCTCTGTTACGGGATCAACGTTGCGGCACCATGGTAGAGCTGCTGCCTGTGACACCACCTGCATCCCATACTGGAGGGCCTATCAAGTGCTGGCTGTTCCACATCAAGTGCTGGCTCTTATGCCAATGTGTCTGGGAAAGTGGCACAAGATGGTCCAAGTGCTTGGGCCCATGACACTGACATGGGAGACCCGGATGAAGCTCCTGGCTCCTGGCTTTGATCTGGTTTAACCACTGCCATTGGGACATTTTGGGGGAGTGAACCAGCAGACAGAATATGCCTCTCCCTCTCTCATTCTGCCTCCCAAAAGTAAAGGATATTAAATACGTGTAATTACCATATCTTAATTAAACAGACAGTGAAAAAAGGAATGGGAGAAAATTTCAGGAGAAAAAAAAAATAATGGGCTATCCAGTATCACTCTAGGAACTTCTCACTGCATCCTTGAGCAAATGTTACATCCCTACTTCAAATAACATTCATAAAAATAAGTTCCAGATGGGTCACAGAGTCAGACAACAACAATGAAAGAACTAAACTAAGAAAAGTTATAATGGAGAATGTTTATGATTTAGGAGTAGAAGCGGCCAAAATGAAGAAACACTTTCTAAACCCATAAAGATTGACAAATATGTTGACATCAAAATTTAAAACTCCGTAAAATCAAAGATGTTATAAATGCTTTAAAACTTGATAAACTTATTACCTCAAAAAGTTAGAAATCTGTAAGGCATAAATATTTATAACATACGTGATAGATAGAAGACCACTATCCTAAATACATAAAGATGTCCGTTATTGGAGCAATGACAAACAACACAGAGAAAAACAGCAAGATGCCTGAGAAAGACTGTTTATAGTCAGGAACATGTCAATTACCAGTTGGCGTAGAAAGCCTTTCAACATCAGATGACTTCTCAGAAGGGGAAGCTCATCGAGAATGCCAATGCAATCACTGCACTCCTTACAAAAGGCGTACTTTTCTCAGCTTGATGAAGTTGGTGAGAACAGGTTGGTCATTCTAGAGGGACTGGGTATTATCGTTGATTTTCAGGGCAACTTCACGGGGGAAATAGTCTCTAAAAATGGGAATCACTTTTGACTTAGAAATTCTACTTGTTAACTATCCTAGAAAACCAATCCTTTGAATTCATGAAGGGTCAGACACAGGAACGTACAGGGATGCTGATGATAGCACGAGTGATAACTCCACACTAAGTAAAGCTCAGGGAGACAGCAGGAACTCCACTGGCGGCTGCAGGATGGACAGGGTCATTCAATGCAATCCCATGACTAGGTGTCCAATGCACAATGTGTGATGACACGGATGCCACAGCACGTAACATGAACCACAGTAACCAAGTATACCTTCTGACCAGGAGGAGGGGCAACACGAAAGATCCTGTCAGCTATGCCTTACAACACAGGAGCCTTCACCATGGAGTGATTTCAGCCCTTGAAAGCTGTGAGGTACAAAGAAGGGGTGAGAGAGAGAGAGAGAGAGAGAGAGAGAGAGAGAGAGAGTGTGTGTGTGTGTGTGCTGTATGCCCAGTGAGCTGTGAGTGTATGCTGTATGCCTGGTGAAGTATGAGGTGTGTGTGTGTGTGTGTGTGTGTGTGTGTGTGTGTGTGTGCTGTATCCCCAGGGAGGTGCTGGCTGAGTGTGCTGTGTCCTCTGCCACCTTTGATTCCCTGATCATTTCTGCGTATTCGCGTCCTCTGTAGTGTATTGTATTCCAGGAGGTACTCAAGAGAGAAACAGCTGGTGTCTGAACATCATCCATCTTTTTTTTTTAAGAGTTATTTTTTTTTTAATTGGAAACCTGGATATACAGAGAAGAGGAAAGACAGAGAGGAAGATCTTTTGTCTGATGATTCACTCCCCAAGTGACCGCAATGGCTAGAGCTGAGCCAATTTGAAGCCAGGAGCCAGGAGCTTCCTCCAGGTCTCCCACGTGGGTGCAGGTCCCAAGACTTTTTTTCCGTCTTCGACTGCATTTCCAGACCACAGGCAGGGAGCTGGATGGGAAACAGGGCTGCCAGGATATGAACCAGTGCCCATATGGGATTCTGGCGCGTTGATAGCGACTACTTTAGCCATTACGCTATCGTGTCGGGCCCATGCACATCATCAGTCTTAGGACCACCACCATTGATCAGAGTTTGAACTTTCCTCTCCGTTCCTGGTGTCCTCTGCTTTCTCCCAGTAGAAGAGGCAGCCTCACATACAGGATGTCTATGTCAGTGTGGACATGAGCATACTGGACGGCTGAGTGTGTTTTTGAAAAAAAAAATCAAGCTGAATGACTTTGTTGTAAGTGGGCCTAAGGGGCATTCTCAGCCCGTGAGGTCTCAGAGCAGCTCTGGGAAGAGGTGGGGCTGTCTTGCTTGATTGGGATCCAGGGAATCTTAGAACTGGCTGAGAGATGGAGACGGTGACATTTTTAGGATGAGAACAGGCTCATCAATGCAGCCTGCCGGGTTGTGCAGAGAGCTTCAGAAAGCCGATGGAATTAGCAGGATGTTACGGGCTGTGTGAGTCTCCGATCGTGCAGGGACTAGCTGATAGTTCATGTCACGGTTCTGGGGGGAATCAGTGAGTCTGGCCAGGGAAGACAGGGTTATTTATGGTAGGCACACAGCAGCAGCAGGCACCTGTGGCTGGAGACCGGGGATTGTCCGACCTGTGGTGGAGGAAGTGGCGCTTAGGCACACAGGAGGCAGGCTTTGCAAGGGCATTGGACCTTGCAGACAGGGCTTGGCGCTGGACGTGCGGTTCAGCCTTTCACTCTGGCATCATGTATGCATGCTGTTTCAAACCCAGGTTGCTCCACTTCTGTCCTGGTTCCCTGACAATGCACCTTGGAAATCAGCAGAAGCTAGCACAAGTGTGGCCTCTGCCACCAAAGCAGGAGACTGGAAATGGAATTTTAGATTCTTGGCCTCTGCCTGGTCCAGCTCAGCCCTGACCTCTACAGCCATTTGCAGAGTGAGCCATCAGAGGAAGCTCTCTCCATCTCTATCATTCTCTTTCTCTGCCTTTCAAAAAAAAAAAAGGCTTGCAGGCTTGCAGAAGAGCTCTAGTCCTGTTGGGAAATGACAGGCTGCTCTGGAAAGCAAAGCAGATGTCCACACATAAGCACCAGGCGTACAGAGCTTCATGAGGTCGGCATCAGGTTGGCAAAAGGCACAGGGATCTAGATTTCAGGAGTGATCTCGATGCCTTCTTGTTGGTGGGCAGCACCCTGGGCTTTGCCTGGCTTTAGCGCCCGATGAGGTCGTAGATTCCCCACAGGTGCTTTACCTGTGCAGAGCTGAGCAGGCCAGGAGCATCCCGAGAACAATTTTAGGTTCAGGACCTTTGAGGCTCTTGTAGCAAGAATAGCTTGAGAATATTCTAGTTTGCATGATGGGTCCATTTGTTAGTTGATTTTTTTTTTTAAAAAGGAAGGGATTGATTTTTTTTTTTTAAGAGAATGTACTGTTGAACTGTACAAACAGTCCCTGCAGACAGACAGGGAATCCAGACATTGATTCTTGAGCCCATCAATGGCCGTCCATGGCACCTAATGAAATGCTCAGGCATGCTGGGAAATTCCGCTGCCACTTCCTGTCTGCTAGCTACACAACCATTTGGCAAGAGCCATGAAAACCAAAGATGGCTGTGTATACACAAGGGGACTCCTAAGAACTCTTGGGGGAGAAAAAATAGAATGAGAAACATAAGTTTAATTTGGTCCGTAAGACTTTTGAAATCTAACCTGCATACTTTTAGGATCGGCATTTCCATGAGCTTTCCACAGATTTCTCATACTCCATAAAGCTGGCGGGTTGGTTAAAAAAGTGAGACATTTTGTCCACTTTTTTCAGTCTTGTTTTTTAACTTCATGGAGAGTGTGGGATGCTGCAAAATATAGAGACACACACCTGCACAGAAGAAAATAAAAGCATGAATAAAAATCCAGGAATTGGACTGTAAAGTGAAATGAGTGGGTAAGAAGAATCAAATGTGCCAAATATTAAGGGCTTTTATTGCTGCCTTAGAATGGAAAGACTCCAGGTCCAACTGATCTCCCCACAGGATGATGGAGAAGTGTACCTGGCCCCAAGTGGCCGTTGGGGTGGCACTGACAAATGGGCAAGGGTCCCCCGCTCACTTGTGAAATTCAGTTCCTCTGAAAGCAAAAGGGGATGCTGACAAAGCCTCCCCTAACTCTGTGACTTGTGGAGGAAGTCAAACGAGAAACTTCCTTGAGCCACCAAGTTGACCCGTAGGTACCTTCTTAACCCCATCTCCCGAGAACCTAGACAGAACGGTGGAGCTGGGCCAGCTGCAAGCTGGGATCTCTGAGTGCTTCCTGCCAGCTGCAGTAATGCAATAGGAGAGTAAGGAAGCCACATGTGAACCAAACACCCTGGGAAGGTCTGGGTCCTGACTACAGATAAGCCCATGGGAATGGCTCACCACATTGTCCACCAGGTCCCTGTGTAAAGGCTCCATGTGGACTCTAAGAATCTTGACCTTCGTGCCCTCACCAGTTCTCAAGAGGCCTCCTTGAAAAGCCTGGCTCTGACCCTTTGCGGAAAAGATGCCTGGCAGCTCAGATGGCTCAACGGAAGTACAAAGGCACTTAGCGCTTTTTCTAATTTCCCAAACACGCACTTCGCTTAGCCAGAGAGCATGAGGGGCCAGTCTGCTTCCAATTACCTTGGGAAGCTATGACTGAACTAGGCTCACATCTTGTTCGGAAGAGAGAGAGAGAGCGGAAGTGAGGGAGAGAGGGAGGAGGGAGGTGGGAGGGACAGAGAGATCACCAAGAAGCAAGAAGAGAGGGTGTGTCCGTTAGGACCCCGTTGACACCTTCACCACAGTGGACTGAGTAATGCAGATGAAGGAAACAGTGTTTCTTCGACGTGGATTGATAAACAGTTTTCATGTTTGGAACCCAGCTGAGGCATTAGGGAGAGGACAGTGGAAGAAAATAGAGCTCTACTGCTTCCGAGGTTATCTTCATCTCCATCTCCATGGATACGTCCATGTCCACCTCTGCTTCAACTTTACAGCATCTATTACCATTTCTGTAAGCCCTTCAAAAGACTTTTGCAAAGCTGAATCAGTTGATAAATTTATTTCCACTGCCAATGCCTTTGACTTCCCTGCACATGAGAAATACTCAAAATTTTAATGGGGATGTGCACATTGGAAGATGACACACGGACTTCAAATACATTTTATACCAAAAAAAATGTGATCTTTGAGTCTGAGGGACGGTCAGGATCATTTTCCATTTTCATGAGCTTATTGCTTTTAGTGATTGTTTTGTCATTTTAGAATTGTTTTAGTTTTGTTTTTTTATGTTATTTACATATTGCCAGGGATGCAGGTCCATGTGGGTCTCTGATTAAAGTGGGGAAGGTAGAGGTATGGAGGAAGAATTGTGAGATACATGTTTCTAGTTTTTTTCTCTTTTTTTCCTGTATTTCTGGGGATGGGGGGAAGATCAGGGGGCTGTATTACATCAGGACCTGGGGATGCGGGACAGCCATTTAATGTCACCTTAGAGACACTGACGTGGGGAAAAAATGTTCTGAGTGTGTTATTTGAGTGGTTTTGATTGTTCTGAAATGTTATTTTGTTGCTCCAGAGTTGAGAAAATCTTTTCACAGTCTATTGGTTGACATAATCCACCTTAGTTCATCCATAAATTCAGACACTTGCCATAAAACTTGGCCAAGAGTTGACCAACTGCTTCTGCTCTCCATCCTCTGCTGAGGCACAGAGCCATCCTCTGCTGGCCCAGATAAGCTGGCTGTCATGATCTCCATGTGCATCCGAGCATGCCATCCACTGCACAGGCATCAGCAACTGAGGCCAAGTCCCAACATATGTACTCCAAAGTCCAACCACATATATGGTGAATCTCCTGTGGCCGAAGTTTGAGTTCAGCAATTGAGGAATCCACCAGCAAAGCTTGGGGTGATCCCACACTTGCCTCTTGTGTGTGCCAGCTACTGCGGGGTCTGGTTCAGTCTGTCACTTGCACTAGCCAGTTGGTGGATGCAGCTACCTGGCAAGTTCTGCAAACTGACAGGTACTGTGGCATAGTCCAGCACAGTTCACCACAGACCCAGTCCTTAAACACAGCAGTGGGATGCGTATCCCAGCCAGGGTGACCCCCAGTAGCTCCTACCAGGCCTGCTCTAAGCCTTGGTGTTTGTGTGTGCTGGTGTGTGTAGCGGTCTAACTCGTCCTGTGCCATATTACATTGGCAGGTGCAGCAGCCTAGCCAGTCATGGCCCACCTTCCGTCCTGGCTCCAGTGCATGTTATCAGGTGCTTTAGCTCGGCGCAGCTCAGCCCAGCTATCAGCTTTGCAAGATAGCTCAAACACTTGATGACAAATTCTGCAGCCTTGCCTATTCTGGCCCGCCCCTAGGAGCTGCAGCCTAGCAGGGGATTTCCACAATTTCCGCTTCTAAGACTTCTTCTAGTCCTGGGTATAATGTGTGCCAGTGGGTACTAGGCCCCTGCCTGGTATAGTCGGATCCCAGTTTTGGCCTTTGCATGTGCTGCAGCCCAGTCTGCCCCTGGATCCAATTCTCAACTATACCCACTGGTACTGCAACTTAGGCCAGTCCGATCTGCTCCCAACTCCAGACCCCATGAGTGTTGGTGAGTTCTGTGGTTCAGCCAGCCACCACACCCAGCTCTTGCACAAGCCAGTGGACTCTGCAGTCCACTGGGGTGAGCCTACATGTCCCCTACAGAATCTGCCCCTAGACCTGGTTTATGTGCTGGTTGGTATCGTGGCTCAGTCTTGTGTGGCCAGTCTCCTGCCTTCACATTTGCTTGTGGATACTGCAGCCAGCCCTGCCAGTGAGTTTCCCCGACTCTATCTTTTGTGTATGCTGGCATGCAGCAGGCAATGCTACCTAACCTAGCCCAGCAATGGCCTGGTCTGCGGACATCCTCAGAAGTCATTATACACTTGTCAAATATTCCACCAGGGACCCCCACTCCCATTTTTTATCTGCTGGCTCACTCTCCAAATGATCTCAACAGCTGGAGCTAAGTCATTTTGAAGCCAGGAGTTAGGAGCCTCTTCCTAGTCTCCTACAGGGATGCAGGGTCCTAAGCCCTTACCTATCCTCTCCTATTTTCCCAGGCCACAAGCAAGGAGCAGGATAGAAAATGGAGCAACCGGGGCTTGAACAAGTGCCCAATATAATGCTTGCACCATAGGTGGAGATTAGCTTGCTGAGCCACTGCACTGGCCCCTTGTGAGTTGACTTTTAAGCAACTTACTGAGGTGCAAGAAGGAAGCAGAGATGTATCTCAGACAGATGTTCACAGCCTGCACACCCATGCAGTGACACTGTGCAGCATGGCACCCCGGACCCTGCCATCATATACCTCTTCCCCACCTCTCCCTGAGAACAACAGATCGCTCGAACTATCAAAACCACTTGAGCAAGACCCTCGTAGCATGTCCCACATCTGGGACCTGGGGAAGGTGGGAGACTGGATGGGGCTTTTCCCTTTTACCTCAGATATATGAAGGAAACAATATGGAGATAATAATCTTACCCACTTTTCTGTAGCCCTTGAACCTTTTCCCCCTAATTAACTATGTAAAGATTGTCAAAAATATAATAAAAAATGGAAAAAAAGTTTATGCCACTACTAAAGGGCATTGGGTGGTTTCCAGCTTTGGAATATTGTAGGTAATGTTGCAATGGATGTTAGAAAATAGGAAATTTGGTGAACATATGCATATGCTTTTGTTGATCTTATGCCTTAGAGTGGGTTAGTTTAGCTGTACCCAGGGGGTAGGGATAGGGTGAGGACAGCTGTAGTGGGTTAGATATTGCCAAAATGGTTTTCCAGTGTTGTTCACCTAAAATAATACTCATTTTATGACAGCCAAAAGTAAGGTATATTTATTGTTTGAAGTTTATTGTTTGTCAAGTAAAACCACATATCAGTCTTTATTTTTAGAATTACAGAGTTAGGACCATGCTAAATGTCTATTTTTTCTGTTTTAATTGCAATATTTTCAATGCTGTTAAATTTTTTTTTTTCCAAAAGCAAACGTTTTAATAACAACATCGGGGTGTGTCAAAAGAAATGCAATCATTTACATGTTTCCTTTCATGACTGTGAACATTATTACACATGTGTTGTGTGTCCTGCTGATTATTTCCTCGGGATACATTTGGGGAAAAAATAGAATTTCTGATTTAAAGAACATCCACACACTCACAGCTCTTGCTTTATATGGGCTAATTTCCCTCTAAAAATTGAAAACAGATGCAACTTATGGTATAAGAACCTGGCTGATTCGTTCCCCTGATGGCATAAGAACTGAATACTCTGCTAATTAGCATGAACATGATAGTTATAAAGATTAAATATTTATGAGTTAATTGGCCATTTGCATCATGGCAGATGATCTTCATCTCTTGTTGCTCACTTTCCTGGGGATCTGACTGTCTCTTACTGCCTTTGCATGAGTAACGCTATGATTTTCTTATCCTGTTACTTGCATCCTGCAGTTCCTGACACTCTGTGAAAACCCTTGCAAGACCTAGAAGCTGAAAAGGCTGGAGAGCTGCAATGTGACTTCTGTACATGGAATGGCGGTGTAGATGTGAGTCCTTTTCACTGATCCCAAGCCTTAGAAATGAGAGAACTCTGGGTTGGCATCGTGATGCAGCGGGTTAAAACAATGCCTATAATGCCAGCATCCCAGATTACAATGCTGATTCGAATCCTAGCTGCTCCACTGCCGATCCAGCTTCCTGCTAATGCACCTGGGAAAGCAGAGGAAGATGGCCCGAGTACTTGAGCCCTTGTACCCACCTGGGAGACCTGGATGGAGTTTGAATCTCCTGGATTCATCCTGGCTCAATCCTAGATGTTACCTGCATTTGAGGAGTGAACTAGCAGATGCCAGCTGTCTCTCTCTGTTGTTTTACATAAAGTAGGTGAGACCCAGCAAACCTGTTAATCAGTATTCTCATTGTACAGATGGGACCATTGAGGTATTGAGGCCATAAAAATCTTGCTAAAGGTCATGCATTGTCAGTTGGTGCCAGAGAAGCAGTAATGCAGGCTTTCTTCTTTCTGTCATCTCACTGGTTTGGGAACAGAGAGCACAGCCCTTGTACCCTATGACTGTATAGGTTTTGGTCAATCCCAGAGCCATATTCTGCAGCATTAGCTGGGTTGGGAGGTGGTTCTCCATGTATTCTCATCACTAGCACTGCCAGCAGCCTGAAAAACTCAAGAGGACCAGACCCGTGGAAGTTCCCTGTGCACCTCCCAGCACACAGTGCTGGGAGCCCCAGCACAACTGGGGGGCAGTTCTATCTGTACTTGGCTGAGTTGAGACTGTTGATGTTGGGGCTGCCATCTCTGCAGTGACTTGCACTCACTTGCGCTATCCTGAGAGCTGCATCTGCCTTGCTTGCTTCGGGTAGGTGTGCTGATACAACCACAGTTCCTTCTACAGGGCTTTCTTCTGTGTTGCGCGCACATAGATGAACACAAGCCATGTCCCTCCTTTTCCACAGCAATTATGTCAGTTGGTGGATTTCACCTCCTTAGGCTCCAAAGACCCTACTGGCTGTGGACTTGCTTCCTAGCTTGCTGGCCCAGGTCTCACTGCATATATGCTCTGCTAGGTCAGTCTCTCTGCCTCAGGTGTCCAAGGCTGGTCTCCTCTGTGACTCTTCATTGCTCAGACTCCCTTGTTGAGGTAGACAGAGCCTAAATGAGTTCCTGGAGCCCATCCCAAGCCTTGTGGGAAAGCCAGAGCCTTGGCTGGTGCCCAATGGGCCTGTGTGTGTGTGTATGCAGCTTGGCAGAGATCCAGAGATGTAGCGATGTCTGGATTCCTGGGAGCGCATCCTTCGAGTGGACGTTTCCCAAGGCGAGCAGGCGGCTAAGCATGGCCTTTCATTAAGGCTCCGTCTCTTGGCAACATTCTCTATAAATTACAAGGCAGTTTCCTTCAAAACTGAAAATCTGGACTACATCTCCCATCATAAAATCAGACTCGTGAAGAATTTCCAAGTGGCACGAGAGAGAGAGAGAGGGTGAGGGTTTGTTGGGAAGCCGGAGCCCCACTACTTCACGGTCTGGCCATTTATGACCGGCTGGTGCACGCATCACTGTGCCCAGATGGAAGGCAGCTGACCTCTTGGTGTGAGTTAGGGTCTGCCAGGTCCCTGAGGATGAGCTCTCCCAAGGCTTTCTTTGTCACTGTACGCACACCATTCCCAGCTAAACTCCCATCAAACACTTCATCTATTAACACTTTGTGGATTGCAAACATAAGCACATGAAGCTTTCATGGTGCGCAAACTTACGAACATTCCACAGCTAAAATGTCAATCTGATGGCCGACATCTGCTTTACGTGTTTGGCGTCCAGTAACTCAAATGCCTAAGTGAACCAGGGAAAACTGTTGGTGTCTCCGTGGAAGCCAGCCACCCATTGGACTCCCATTTATAAGTCAGGTAAAATCCAGGACTCATTTTCATAACACATCTCTTGCTTTCGGATTCTGCATCTATTTCTAGAACAATTTCAGAGCTGTTTGAAAAACTGTCCACATGTTAGGTCTCCTGTTGAAATCCAGAGAACAAAGTTAAGCCAATCCTTCGAAATGGAAAATAACATTCATCAGAGGGGAACAGTCTGATGTCAGCCAATTGCCACTGGAATTGAGTGATTCCAAAGAAAATGCTCTCTCATGTTACAGGGTTCTTCCCTGCAGGGAAAATAGCTCTGCTGTTACACTTTAGCTAGGGGGAATGCTCCTGGAAATCAATCACAGGCAGAATTGTTTCTTCTAGATCCCTGCAGAATCGGCATCAAACGCTGCCTGCTAAAATCCCCGTGGCTCATGCTGACTTGCCCTACTGCCTACTGAAAGAGTTCACCCAGTCTCTAGAACTTTTCCAGGGAAGCTTGGTGCTCTGTCTAGTCCATGGCCATTGCTAAGTGCTGCCTGCTTGTAGCAACAGCATCCTGAACACCCATCCAATTAAAAAGGGATGCTGAGGTTGCCAAGTTGGTCAGTGTGAGGATGTGTTTTGGATTAGCAAGCCGTTAGACTGCCAGGACGTGACCGACAATCATGTGGCATTCCAAGTTCACAGTTGAACATGGGATGTGATCCTTGTCTTTGTATCTTCTGCTTTAGATTTTGATGTTGTGAGATGATTAGAAAAGAGAAGATTTGGTGAGGTATCTGAAGATGGCACATTTGCTACCTTAGGGATAACCATGGTGTGGGGACGGGAATGACCCACAGGAAATTCCTTCCTAACTGGCCAACAGGCCAAGGATGCACCCCTGACTCCCCCTGAGCTTCAGAGTCCACCACGGTGACTTTGGAGCCGTATCAGCTGCTTCACCATGACACAAGGAATTGATGGGTTTATGATGGAGAATACATCCTAAAACTGATCCTGCTTAGAAATCAACCCACCTAGGTGACTTTGACAGAGGAGAAAAAGCAAGAAAGGAAGAATGGTGTGGGAGCAGTTGAGCATCCAAGGAAAAGAAAACTAAGCTTGGCTTGAACCTCGCACCCAACACAGACATCGACTCCAAGTCATCACAGGGTGGGCACTGTGGCGCAGCAGATTGTCATTGCTGGGGACTCCTGTGTCTGATGTCAGAGTGATGAGAAGAGTCCCGGTTACTCTGCTGATGAGCCCTGGGTGGCAGCAGAAGGTGGCTCAAGTACTTGGGTCCCTGTCACTCACGTGGGGCACCCACATGGAGTTCAAACCTCTCTCTCTCTGTCTCTTGCTCTTTCCTTGCCACTCTGATGAAAAGCAACAGTAAAGATTCAAAATGTCTGACTCCAGAAATATTTGAAAATGTACCATAGACCATCTATAAAAAACCTTGATATTACTTTGCATCATAATATGATGTGATGATACAAGCTTTCATACTGCAAGAACCCCAGGCTGGAAACAACACAGAGGCTCTTCCATGGGTGAGCACAGGCAGATGAGCTGGAGAACTCCCGTAGTGGACACAAAACCTGGTCTGGCAAGGCAGACTTCATAGAGGATGACATGACTCTATCTTGGGAAAGCCATAATACAGGAGCCAGCACAACAGCTCAACTAGATAACCCTCTGCTGTAAGCACAAGTATCCTTTTCTTTTTTTTTTTTTTGCACAAGTTTGTGTCCCAGTTGCTCCACTTCCCATCCAGCTCCCTACTTGTGGGCCAAGAAAGCAGTAAAAGATGGTCCAAAGCTTTGGATCTTGCACCTGTGTGGGAGACCTGGAGGAAGCTTCTGGTTCCTGGTTTCAGATTGGCTCGGCTCTGGCTGGGGCAGCTATCTGGGAGTGAATTAGCAGATGGAAGACCTTTTCTTTTCTGTCTTTCCTTCTCTCTATAGATCTGCTTTTCCAACAAAAAATAAATAAATACTCATTTTTAAAAAGAGAGAAAGATACAATACAGACTGGCAGAGAATGTTTGCAAACCACATGCTCAAAAAAGACTCGGGGCTTATTCTATAGAGAATGACAAAAAAGACACAAACACATATTTCACTGCAAACACATATTAACACAGTGTTAAAACACAAACACGTATTAGCACTGCTAATATGTATTAAGTAAACAAATGAAAATATATTTAGCATAATTGGCAATTAGGGAAATACATACTGAAGCATCCTTGTGGTATCACAACATAGCTATAACAGGGGATAGTGGCAACTCTGAATGTACGTAACTTTTATTTTAGCCATTGCTGGAAAAAATAAAGTGGCCCAGCCACACTGGAAAATTAGATGTATACCTCTCATAGGACCTAGAGATTTTCTATTAAATATTCATCCCAAAGAAATAGAAATTTACGCTTACACAAAATCCTCTCCATAGATATGCTTAAACACTTTGCTGGCGATAGTCCCCACCCTAACCAGCCAAAGGTCCTTCAGTCACCGACTAGTTAAATAAACTGTGGCACAGCCACAGCACAGAATCCAATACTGCAACAAAAAGGGGTCAGCCATTGCTGCAACGTCTGATGGTGTGGATGATGCTTATGCAAAGAAAGCTCATCCCAAAGAATGCACAGTGTGTGTGCCAACACTCCCAGGGTTCTCCCAGGCAAAGTTTCTCAACGTCTGTGGCAGAGAACAAGCAGGTTAGTAGTTGTCAGCTGCTAGGCAGGCAGCAAGAGCTCTGTATAAAATTAGCCCCAAGGCTCCTCAGGATGAATCACATAGAAGCACACACACACACTGCCCTGGGCAGGTCTACATAGGATGCTGATAGACCTTCTCAGTGCCAATTTCCTGACTGGTGTGCTGTGATACACTTGGGTCAGATGTTCATAGGGAAAGCAACGTAGCAAAGGGTCTCTATTATTTTTTTGCATCGAGGACTCTGAAAACATTTTAAAATAGAAATGCTTTTAAGATGCAGAGGAGAACAGAAAGGTGTTGTAATGGGCTAAGCTGTAGCTTGTGATACAGGCATCTCACACTGGGGTGTGTGTCCTGGCTGCTCCACTTCCAATCCAGCTTCCTGATAATGTACCTGCACAGGCAAGGGAAGACGGTCCAAGCATTTGCGTCTCTGTCAGCCAAGGAGGAGACCTGCATCGAGTTTCTGGCTCCTGGCTTTGACCTGGATCTGCGACTTAATCGTTGTGTGTATTTGGAAAGTGACCAGCAGATGGGAGAGCTCTCTCTCTGTGTAATTCTGCCTTTCAAACAATTCCCAACCAAAAAGAAAACGAAGAAAGGAAAAAAAAAATGAATTTGCATTCATCCAATGTAGAACAGATACAAAAATAGAAAACATAAGATGAAAGTCATGAGGTGGACGGACCGAGTTAGCAATGTGCAGAGAGAACTGAAGACGCATTGGCAGCTGACATTGCTTGAGGACACACAGCAGGCAAATGAGTAAGCAGAAACAAAGCAGAAATGAGGCCTTGTGGATGCAGGAAGCATGTAACCACACATCCTGGGGTGCACACTCCTTAGATTGGAGGCAGGTGGCAAAGGAGAGAATTCCGGGGCCTGCAGGGCTTCCTTCCAGAGGCATTGCCATTGAGGATTTAGATGTGCTGGAAGGCGTGTTGAAGGAGCATTACACGTTGACAAAGAAGCAACAAAATTCTGAAAATGGGACCCTAAACTCTAAGCAAGGCTCTATATGCACTCCTCCCCTTAAGCAACGAATGTAGAAGAAGAAAAAAAAAATCCTTCTGGGATGTAATTTAAGCAACTGCCTTACTGTGAATTGAGTGGTGTTTTCGATCACAGCAATGTTAATATCTCTGATTAACTTTTACATTTCAACCATAGACAAAGTATAAAGAAATCATTATGACGGAAAACAGGCTGGGGGGTATTCAGACCTTGAGCATACGACCCAGCAATCCCAGTACTGGAAAAATGCCCAAAGGAAAAGAATCGAACATGTCAGGCAGTGACCTTCACTCTCATGGCCTTATTTATTTATTTATTTGAGTGGGAGAGGTGGTAGAAGAGAGAGAGCGCTTTTCATCAAATGCCTGAAACCTGGGAAGTCACATCTGGGTCTCTCATGTGGGTGGGCAGGGACCCAACTCCGTCGTTATGGTTTCCGCCAATGTTAAACAGCAACACGGAGCTGGCATCAGAAGCAAAGCCAGGACTTTAACTCAGACATTCCATTGTGGAGTGTGGGTGTCCTAGCTGGTGCGTGTGCATCAAAGACCTGTTGAAACTGGCCCCCCTCCTCAGATTTACTTGCTTTTATTGGAAAGCAAAATTTACAGAGAGAGGGAGAGACAGAGAGAAAGGTCTTCCATCCACTGGTTCACTCTCCAAGTGACAGCAGCAGTTGAACTGATCCAAAGCCAGGAGCTTCTTCCAGGTTTCCCATGCAGGTGCAGGGTCCCAAGGCTTTGAGTCATCCTCTCCTGCTTTCCCAGGTGACAGGCGGGGAGCTGAATGAAGTGGAGCAGCCAGAATACACGAACCAGTGCTCATATGGGATCCCAGCACATGCAAGTACTTTAACCACTTGGCTACCATGCCGGGCCCTGTACCTCTCTCTTAAAATCAAGGCCGAAGCAGGATTAGGCTTAGTGAGCTGATAGATGCTTCAAACTTGCTTTCAGGTTCTCAGTATTCCAGCTGTGGATGCAAAGGAACAAGTTTCAGAAAGACATTTAAAAAGCTGCATTGTTGAACAGAACAACAACCTCTGAGGACGAGGCAGCAAAGGCTAATGGAGAAGCTGCAGCAAGTTACCCAGAGGATTGAGCTATGCTGTAGGAGGCTGTGTCCGTGGAGACGGCTAGAAGCCAGAACAGAGATGAGAGAGATGCACAGGATGGCTCAGGAAACTGGGGTCGGGCATGGAACGAGTGAGGTGCCGGGCTGTGTTTTTTTTTTTGTTTGTTTGTTTGTTTTTTAGTTTTAAAAAAAAGTATCCACGCACGTACAAGCGGATGTTGTCAGGCACAAGGTCAAGACCAGGATGATGGATCCTTGGTCCGTGAAGCCATCTTGGGACTCTGAGTAGCAGCAGGCAGGGGAGCCCCATGGCACTGAGACCAACGTGACCTGAGGACAGCAGCGTGAATGCCAGGACAGCTATGCTGAGCAGGTGGTCCTAGCTTGCAGCCGAGGGGTTGAAGGCTATAGCGGATGCTGCAGGGGTGAGGGTGGACTGCCATCAGAACTGGAGCAGAGGTGAGGAATGTTGATGACAGCCTTCCTGGGGAGACTGAAAAGTGAGAGGGAGGTGGCATCAGAGCAGCACCCACGGACCGTCAGAACATGCTCCAGCAAGAGTTATGTTTGCCAGGTGGCTATGGCCAGGAAACTTTAAAAAAAATATGTGGGAGTTGACACTATGGTATATCATGTTAAACCTTTGCCTGCAGTGTTAGAATCTCATATGGGCTCCAGTTCAAGTCCTGTCTACTCCAATTCTGATCCAATTTCTTGCTAATGACCTGAGAAGACATTTTGGATGGCCAGGTCTTTGGACCAATGTACCCATGTAGGAGACCTGGAAGAAGCTCCTGGTTCCTGCCTTCAGACTGCCTTATTCCAGCCATTGCAGTCATTCGGGAAGTGCACCTGGGATGGAAGACTTCTCTCTCCCTCTCACTGTTCTTCCTTTTCACTGTGTATCTTCCTTTCAAAAAAAATTACATAAAACGTTAAGAAAACATTTTTACAAGAAAGAATAAAAGGCTAACTTTTTTTGTGTGTGTGCAAAATATGTTATATCTATATATTTTAGGGGTCTTTTAAAAGGTTCATAGAAAACTGTTGTGAAAAAAGTATGCATGCACCTCAGAGGCTTTAGTTTGGAGTAGATTGACCTTTTTAATTCAATTTTTCATGAAGTTGTTCAAGGACGTGTGTGTGTGTGTGTTTGCACGCACACCACATAGGAATATCATACAGAGAAGCCAGAACTAGTTTTAGTTGATGGGACATGGGCACAGTTGCCAGTCACCCAGGTAAGCAGCAACATGTCTAGACGATCCTCCACAGGGACGGACAGGGAGCAGAGCTGGCCAGCAGTGGAGACAGAGAAGCAATTACAACCACACAGCTTGCCCGACACTGCCCTCAGAGCTGAAATTTACAGCTGAGGCTCAGAAAAAGTACAGAGTTGTAGACTGTCTGGGCTCATGAGTAATGCAAGTGACTAAGCTAATCAGAACATGAATAATGAAGACGACTGTGCTGGTCTGGCTCATTGCAAAACGGCTCTTTCCGCATCTCCAGGGTCCCCAGCAGTGGCTGTGGTGAAGCCAGTGGGCAGTCGAGTCAGCGGGGGGCCCATGGGATGAATGAATGCTGTGGTTCCAAACCCACTAGGCTATTTCCCACAGAACAGAAATTGGCTGAAGCACACCCTGTTTGGGAGCAGAGAAGTAATGAGCTATCCAAAGAGCCCTCAGAAAAAGAGAGCTTCCATCTCTGAAAGTCAGATGACAAATTATCCCTGCTCACACTGAGAACAAGAGAGCACACACACCTCCAGTGCCCCGCCTACACCACCTGCCCTCATCATGTTCCATACAGACCACGAACCCAGGGACCTACAGCAGTTGACAGGTCCTGGAAGACCACCTGGTTAACCACCGGGAAAACGGGATGCACTATCAAAATGATATCAGATTCTGTTACAAGAAGTCTAATGTGGAGCTGGCATTGTGGTACAACAAGTGAAGCTGTTGCCTATGATGGCAACCCTGATGAGTACTGGCTCAAGTCCAGTTGCTTCACTTCTAATTTAGCTCGCAGAAGATACCCAAGTACTTGGGGGCCCTGCCACTCCCATGGGAGGCCCGCATGAAGCTCCTGGCTCCTTGGATTCTGCTTGACCTAGATGTGGGTATTGCAGCCATTTGGGAAGTGAACCAGGAGACGAAAGATCTTTATGTGTGTGTCACTATGCCTTTCAAATAAATACTTTTTTAAAAAAAGTCTACAGTAAGGGTTGGGGATGTTGTTGTTCTGGGTATATTAGCAGTTTCATTCTGAAGCTCTGGGCTGGAGTGCAGGTGCTAGCTCCAGTCAGCAGTGGGGCCTCTCACGAGGGGTCGGTATCCTTAAATCCAAGTGTCCTCAGATGCCACATGTGCCTGAGGACACATTCTGTGTTGGATGGCAATGAGTCACGCGTTTTGATCCTTGACACCATACTAGTCAGATAATAGTAGGTGGGGCTATCTACAGTGGCTTTATAGCAGGAACACAGTTCTTAGAAAGTATTACTGGAAGCTTTGTAGGTTACTATGATTAGAAGTGCTGCTCTGCAGAATGGCCCCAGTGGAGAGATCACCAGAGGCTGAGTTGAGGAAGCCACTTAGGTGCTACAAGTACTAGGCTCTCCGATGGGTACAGTGCGAGGGTACCCTATTCACCATCTCCACCAGCCCCTAAGGAGAAGGTTGTTCTTCCATTGGTACTGGTATGGACACCAAGGTACAGAGGGTGCCATGACATGCCGCTAGCTGGATGTCCTGTCAAGTGCAAATTTTCTGTTCCTCTGTGTTAGGATACAGATGTTGAATGACCCCAGTGTCCCCAGGCTTGGGCCCCCGACAGTAGTACTGGGAGATGAGGGACAGTTGTCCTCGGGTACCGAGGGTGCACCCTTAAGCATGTGTCCCTCTTGCTGCCTCTGCTTCTGGCTCCAGTTGTTCTTGCACCCACTTCCCATATGAGACGCCCGGACTCAGTTCCTCAGAGGTGTTCTCAGAGGCCAAACCAACAAGGATGTAAATCTCAACCACACATGGAACAAACCTCTTCTCTTTGTAAAGCCGGAGTCCTCTGGTGTTTTGTTGTAGTCTCACACTCAATTTTATATCTGCCACATTCTGTTGTCGAGTGTCCTCTGCTGTTACAAGTCCTTGACCATTTGGGACTTTTTCTCAGCCCCACAATGAAAGAAGCTTGCTTTCAATGTTCTGTTTTCACCATGGAATATCCAGTCTGAGCAATGGCTTAGAGGCTGGCTTTCTAAGCCCTCTAATGTGTGGTGCTGGAAATAAATTTTCTGTGCAAAGGGAGGATAGTAAATATTGATTGCAGACTCCAAATTGCTTGTTTCAGGAAATGCCGTGTGTGTGTGTGTGTGTGTGTGTGTGTGTGTGTGTGTGTTTAACACACTTGAAAAGGAACGAGAAAGGAAGTGAGGCTCCCATTTACTTAGTCACTCCCCCAGTGCCTGCAGCAGCTCAGGCTGCTGAAGTCAGGAGCCAGGAATGCAACCCAAGTCTCTCATATGTGTGGCAGCAACCCAGGGACCTAAGGCATCACCACGACCTCCCAGGGGCTGTGCTAACAGGGAGCTGGAGCCAGTAGCAGGAGCTGGGCGTTGAATCCCAGCTCCCCAGTGTGACATACGGGCATCTCAGCTGCCAGGATCAACTCCTGCTCCCAGAAATGCCTTTTCTTACATTCCATGTGGCTTCTCAGACCCACTCACTGACTTGTTTCTGCGTCCAAGAACACATTTTCCCTCTGTCCTGTGCATTACTAGGATATTCAGTGCCCCTGGAAAGTGGGTGTCTGACAAGATGTAATAGATTCACAAGCAAGCCACCGTGATGAAAATGCACTCTGTATCCACTGTCCCCAGGGCCGAGCCAACTTCCCAAGCTCATTCCCAAGGAGTAGCTGGGAGCTTCTGTGAGCTCCTGCCAAGCTGGCACAAGACCTAAGGAGCTTTGTCTCGCACAGTTGCCCCGAGCCCTGGATGTTGCACCTCAGGGGAGCCAGAGACTATACTGCTGAAGTGAGAACTGTACCCCAGTCATGTCAAGCAAACAGCAGCAACATTAACCCATCCATGGAAATCAGCAGGCTCATGAGACACGAAGTACAGTTCAACACAGCAATCTAAATAACCATGGCATGGCTGGGACAGTTGTCTAAACAACTACTGAAACTGCCTTCCCCCATGAAATATGCACCTGTTGTCTGCTGCCAAAACCAACATACCACCCCCTCAGCTGAGCCGTTCCCAGCATTTCCTTGGACAGGAGTCAGTTCCAGCTCTAACTGCAAAGCCAAGTTCAAAGGCAAATACATCACCGGCAAATACATCTTCAGTAAATACACCACCGGCTCTTCAGCTGGATGCTTTGTAGCAGGCCACTAAAAACATGCCCTGATATATAGAGGAAATGCCAATAGCCCTTAGGAATGTACAGAACAGCAGCTCACGTTTTCCTGTAGGCAGCTTTTGTTAAAAGGGTGGCAAAGCATCATGGCACCAACTACTTTCTTATACTTTCAGATAGGTGCATTGGACTCAGTTGTGCTTCAACATTTTTTTTTGTTTTGCATATATCCTCTCTATAAGAATCTGTGTCTGTTGACAACAGACATTTTGCAGAACAATGTTAAAATTTTGTTAGCTGTTTCAGTGAAAACTATCCGGTATTTTATACTTGCTTCTACTTTCACTTGGAGAAGAATCTCTGAGCCCTTTGGTTTCATGGAGTTCTTTCAAAACTCTTGCCTTGATTTTATGATTTTCAGCAGCTCTTTCATCACACAATGTATCAATGTAACATGTGTTTATTGTACAACGACATATAAGTGATCCAGATAGTTTTGGCAGATGTAGAAATCTGCACACGTTTCAGAAACTAGTTTGCCAATCCCAAGTGCTTCTGCAGTGCCATTTATGTCAGTCAATGTGTTTTGTTTTAAGATGCATTCGTTTATTTATAAGGCAAAGACAAGAAATACGGAGAGCAGAAGACAAGAGGCTCGGCTCAATTGTCCATCTGCTGGTTCACTGCTCACATACCCACAGCGTCCAGGGCTAGACCAAGACAAACCCAGGAGGCAGGAAAAACCATCCAAGCCTCCTACGTGGGTGGCAAGAAGCCAATTACTTGGTCATTACGTGGTGCTTCCCAGGAAGCATTAGTGAGGACCTGGATTGGAAGGGGAGCAGCCAGGACTCGAACCTGCACTCCAGATGGGTTGTGGGTGTCTCAAGATTATCCTATTGCAACAGTCAATGTATGTAACGAATAAACAGACAGCATTGATTAATTCAATGAGTTGATAATGAATTAGCTTCTCCCATGATCTTTTTTGTTTCTTTTTAAAGGGATAGAAACTGGATGGATTGCTTTTTTTCTCTATACTTTGGAAAATAATAGATTGTTTAGAGTGATTTGAGAGTCATAAAAAATGTGTGAGAAGTACAGAGCTCTCAGTGCATCCCCTCGCCCTCAGTCTCACTCAAGCTCAGCCTCCTGTACAGGGCACACCTGTTGCACCTGCTCTCATCATGGGCTGAATTGCATGGCTTACATGAGGGTTCCCCATTGCTCTTCATGCCAGATGTCCATCGCTGCTGCATGAGCCTACCCAGATCCATTCACCACTCCAAAGAGCCCCTGTGCTTTGCCTCTTCACTCCCTCTTTGACTATCCCTTAGTTCAGACTTTTCCAGAGATTTGGGGAGCAGACATTCGTGGGATTCTCAGCCTGTCTATGTCTCCTACTGGCTCTGGTCAAAGTCAGTCTAAGTCATAAATTATGGACTGTATGTCCAGGTGGCTGAATTAGATCTGTCACGGTGAGAAAGCACAACTCATTCCTCTGGTCCTCTGAGTGAGGGTGCTGGGCTTCAGCAGCGTCCTGACCAGGTACTGGTTGCCACGTGTTACATCTCTGCTTAAGCTGCTTCCTTCCTTCCTAGACTCTTCTCTTTGCTCTGGGTGTGACCTGCCTAATACCAGCAGCCCATGGCAGACCTGCCCCAGCCTCACTTCCAGGATCTCAGCCTGCCTTAGCTGCTGGTCCCTCCTGCATGTATGTGGAGGAAGCTGCACACTTGGGGGATACCCGCTCTCAATGGGAAAGCTATGGCTGCTGCTGCTTCTGGTATCATTTGTCCTAGTTGGCTATGAGAACAGGTAGTTTTTGACCCCAGGGCAGAGCACAGCAAATTGCTCAACAAGGCATTTCTCAGAGCCCTCCCTGTTGTGAGCTGGTCTCCACTGTGTGCTGATGGGATTCCCCTTCTCTCCCATGCCTGATCTCTATGCCTCCTGGGCGCACTTATTCCATCTGGGAAGGAGGGAATCTGCTTTGAGAGTTCCTGAAAGTCCTGGCAAAGCTAGAAGCAGGCGCTAGCCTGGCCACATGCTGCAGGAGCCCCCATACTTGACCCATGGAGCAGCTCTGCCCGGAGCTCTGTGGCCATACTCCAGGCCCATAGACTCAGTCCAAGACCACAGCCTGGGCTTGTGCCAGCAGGAGCTCTGGGCAGTGCCCAAGGAAAGGTGATTCACTCATTGAGCAGAATCAGTGTTATTCTTCTCCGCTGAGGTTTGAAGCTTTGACTACCAGAGGCTGGCTGGAGAGTGCTATTCCAGTTTTTCACATCTGGATAATACATCAATCAGACATGGATGGAAAACCTAAACAGACAAGTGAAGTTATGATTAATGCACCAGCTGAGATGATGCTTATGCTTGATTGGCGCAGAGATGCAATGGGGACACAACGGGGACTCCTCAAGTACATTCCAGGTGGAGGCAGGCCTTCTACACAGCCAAGGCCCCCTTCGATGATCCTATATCCTGGTGATGCTGTAGCTGTTAGGACACCGTAGCATGGTACATTACCCGTGTGTGTAGCAATGTTGTATAAAAATGTAGCTTACATGTATGGACGCAGGCTTGCTGATGGATGACTGTTGTATGGGCAACTCCTACTCACCCTGAAGACAGCATAGACCCTGTGGTGGTCTCATGGACAGCATAGACCCTGTGGTGGTCTCATGGACATTTCAAGTTCATGGACTCCTCTGATGACATCAGAGGCCGCAATGGATGGGTGACCTTCACCCTATAGTTCTGTTCAAGTGCATGCTATGGTGCTCCTATGACTAGGAAGTGGGCCCACAGCACATTTCTCAGAACGTAGCCTTTTGTGAAACAATGCCTGACTGTACTAAGGTTCTATTTCTTATTTTGTTTAAAAAGGTGTTTGAGGGCAGAGACAGAGAGAGACAGACAACAGAGATAATGAGCTTCTGTCTGCAGGTTCACACCCCAAATGCTTGTGATGGCTGAGACTGGGAGACAGAAGCTCAATCCACGTCTCTTGTGTGGGCAGCAGGGCCCCAAGGCCACGAGCCATCCCTGTGATCTCTCAGTGGGAGCTGGCTATTGAGATCATGCTGTGTTATGGGATGCAAATGTCTTAATCCCTAGGCTAAGAGAATAACCCAGGTCATGTACTTTTTACCCTAGTTGTGGTTTATGGGTTTTCCATTCTTTTTTATTTTTTAAGGCTTATTTATTTGTGTTTATATGGCAGAGTTACATGGCAAAATGGCAAAAAAGATAGATAGATAATAGATGATAGATGATAGATAGATAGATAGATAGATAGATAGATAGATAGATAGATAGACAGATTCACTGTCCAAATGAATGCAATGGCTGAGACTGGACCAGATGAAAGCCAGGAACCTGGAACTCCATCTGGGTTTTCCACATGAGCTCTCTCACCTGCATTATCAATAATCTGTATTGGAAGTGAAGCAGCTGGGTCCTGAGCTGGAGCCCTTATAGGATGCTGGCATTGTGCATAGCAGCTTCATCTGCTGTACCATGTTACTGGCTCCATTCTTTTTCTTAAAACTCTACTAACATCCCCTGAGTGAATACCACGTATTAGAAAACAGCATAATAGAAGTCAACCATGCCTGGATGTGTAACTCATCTACTAGCACCCAAACAAAACCAGTCCCAGACACCCAATCACATCCCCCATTCCTCAACGCCGTTCTCTCACCCCTGGCCTCATACATGTGATGATGTGTCTCTATTCCTCCCTCAAAGGATGAGGGAGGGGTTGCAGCATCTGTCTCTTTCTATCACAACACGCTGCCTTTTTGTTGTCTCCCACTCTGAGACTGTGGATGAATTCAGCTTCACCCAAGGTTTGTGGGTGGTGGGAAGGGGTATAGACAGAAGCGCCCACAGCAAACTGGAGAATTAGACTCCCCAGTTCTTATCAGTTCTGCAGATGTTGTAATCACTGAGAGACATTCAATGGCTAATCTCCCAGACCTGCACCCTGCCATCATGATGACACAAAGCTACAACCAACACTCTCTTCATTTTGTCCCCTGGGCACTTGTCCTTGACTTTAAATGGAATCTCTCATTGTGTAGGGGAGTAGGCCCCATCTCTCTGCCTTGAGACCTGTCCAGCTGAAGCCATCAAGAGATTTCACAGAATTCTCTGCAATAGACAAATCGCTACTTGTAAATCTCTTCATTTATTTATTTAAAGGGGGGCAGGGTGGGAAGGAGTGAAGACAGAAGAGCGTGAGAGAATCCATCTCTTGGTTTATGCTTCAAATGCCCACAAAAACCAGGCCTGGGTCAGACTAAAATCAGACACCAGGAACCCAATCTGGGTCTCACTCATGGGCAAGAACCCAAGTACGTGAGCTATCACCCACTGCCTCCCAGGGTGTTCATCAGCAGGAATCTGGAATAGAACCAGAACTGGAATTCGTGCAGTCTGAGAAGCAAAGCAAGTGTATTGATGCATGTTTTAATGTGTCAAATGCCCCATCCTGGCTCTTTATCTAATGCTTGTTTCTCAAGTAATCTGCCAACTTTATTGAAAGTGTGCTTGCATTCCTTTTTTAAAAAACAATTATTTGTTGATTTCAAAGGCATAGCAAGAAAGGACGAAATAGAATCTTCTGTCTGTTAGGAACCGAGAGCCACAAGCTTCAACATGGCCATCTTCCCCTGCTTTTCCAGGTACATTAGCAGGGAGCTGGATCAGCGGTGGAGCAACTGGGAGTCAAACTAGCCCTTACATGGGATGCCAGTATCATGGGCTATAACATTACCCACTACACCATAAGGCAGATCCGAATTGTATGTATCTCGTTTACTATTTTACGACCATGTTCAAAAACTTGACCTTGCTCAAACTCCAGCATGGAGTTTAATAAACATTTTTGGAATAAGCCAATAAATGACCAGTGAACCTCATTTTCATAATTAAATACATTCACTAAAGTGTATCCCTAAGCAATATAGTCTGTGCCTGGGAATAATTGTGTTGTTGCCTATGAAAGGAGACTTTTCTTCCCATATATATTTGTGGCTGAGGAATGCAGTGAATTTATTTTGAGAGTGGTGGATGTGGCAGGGGCTGACTGAAGCTTTCTTAATGGTTCTTCGGCTCTGATGTAAAGCACTTGATCGGTTCTTTGTATCCCAGCCTGGTTGTAATCAAAAAGAGATGGAGAAGTGGAATGGGGAAAAATCAGAACTCGGACACTCCCTCGGGTCTCCTTAACCAAGTACTCTGCTAATCTTTGAATAAATATAAATAGCAAACCATAGAATCATGATCTTTTTGGTGTGTGTATTTGATATGTATTTTTTTTTGTAATTTTGGGGGAAACATGCACTTGCAACTCTCAAGGGAGTAGTAGATATTTCACACCAAAACATATTTGTTTCTTCTTTCTGTTATGAGCTTTTTGGTTCTGATAATGAAATGAATATATTCTATTTTGGAAAAATGTAGAAAATAATAAAGAAGAATAGAAAAGTCTCCTGTAATCACCTTCTTCAGGAAAATCAAGTGGTTTTATGTATTCATTTGTGCCACAATCTTTTTTCAAATAAGATGTAAAAGAGGCATGCATGTACATACACACACACAGTCACAGCTACAGCCACATATACATACACACAGAGTCACAACTACACACAGGCATACAGAGTCACAACTACACACACAGGGATAGAGTCACAACTACACACAACACAACACACATAGTCACAGCCACATGTACACACACAGGCATACAGAGTCACAACTGCACACACACAACACAGTCACAGCCACATGTACACACATAGGCATACAGAGTCACAACTGCACACACACACACAGAGTCACAACTACACACAGGCATACAGAGTCACAACTACACACACACACACAGAGTCATAGCTGTATGTACACACACACAGGCATACAGAGTCACAACTGCACACACAGTCGCAGTCACAGTCACAGCCACATACACACACACAGGGATAGAGTCACAACTACACACACACACACACACACAGTCACAGCCACATGTACACACACAGGCATACAGAGTCACAACTACACACACACAACACAGTCACAGCCACATGTACACACATAGGCATACAGAGTCACAACTGCACACACAGTCACAGTCATAGCCACATACACACACACAGGGATAGAATCACAACTACACACACACACACAACACAGTCACAGCCACATGTACACACACAGGCATACAGAGTCACAACTACACACACACACACACACACACACACACACACTCACACACACACATTCTCATAGTCACACACATCCAGCTCTCATCTGCCAGTCTACCTTCCAAATGTTCATAACCGTTCAGGTTGGGAGGAAGCCACTCAATCCAGAGATGCAAGCCAAGTACTCTGCGTGGAGAGCAGGAACCCAGTAAAGTGGACACTGTGATGTGGGAGGCAGTGGTGTCACTTCACTTCTAGGCCAATGTCCAGCCTACGATGTCATAATCCACATGCTACCTCATATTTATTGGTTTTCATGCTTAAGATTTTATGGAGAATATGCTCTTAGGGCTACATAATATGTTATCATATAATTTATTATAATATTCTATCATATTTTATAACTAATTCTACTATCATTTTTAAATTTAATTTTGTGATATGGTTTCATAGGCTCTGGGATTCCCCCAACCCCTCCCTGTGCCATCCCCCCATGGTGGATTCCTCCACCTTGTTGCAGTATTACAGTTCAAACCCAGCCATGATTCCTTCATTGCAAGCACGTACCATGCATGGAGTCCAGCATCTTATTGTCCAGATAAATTCAACAGTTTCTTGGGGAGACCATCTCTGGTCTGAATGCAGAGCTGGCAGAATATCATCCTGCCCAATGAAAAGCCACAACATAACATCAACAACAATTTACAACATTATGGAGTGAGTTGCTATGGTACTGAGTGACCAATATGTTGGAAATGCAAGTTCTTAACCACATCCTGTGACTACTTCATTGACCTTTCCAGTTTAGTTTATACACAACCAGCTACTCTACATCTTAAAACGACTATGGGGTATTATTCAGCTGTCTCGTGTCTATTTTCATTTTTATATTTAGCAGTTTATAGTATTAAGCATAATTTTTACTGACCTTGGTGAATTTTAGGATAGTCCAAACTGGCTTATAACTCTAACAAGGCATATGTCAACAGTTGAGGCGCAGAACAGTTTTAGGAGGGGTGTGCAGAGAAATCTTCAATACCTTAGTGAGGAGTAACTAATCTTTGTGACCTACCTAGTAAGGTATATGTGAGTCCAAGCTGGCCATTTCCTGTCTGGCTCTAAGTTTTCCTTATTGGTCTCTGTCTATCTAATCTAATTTTTGCGGGGGGGGGTACATTACTTATTGGGTGATTAATTTTAAACATTTATTTATTTGAATGAGCCACAGAGTGAGCAAGAGGCAGAGAGAAATTTCCATCTGGTGGTGCACTACCAAGATGGCTGTAATGGCTGGATGTGGCTCAGGCTGAAGCCAGGATCCAGGAGCTTCTTTTGGGTCTCCCACATCAGTGCTGGGGCCCAAACACTTGGGCCGTCCTTTGCTGCTTTCCCAGGAGCATTGGCAGGGAGCTGGATCAGAAGAGGTGCAGCCAGGATTTGAAGCAATCCCCATATGTCAGGTTGTCACTGTAGGTGGCTGTTTTAACCAGCTGCACAACAGTGGTCCCAAAAGATGCTATTCATTCATTCATTCATTCATTCATTCATCCTTTTGTTTATTTGAAAGTTGGAGTTACAGAGGGAGAGAAGAGAAAAAGAAGAAACTTCCATCCTTTGGCTCATTCACCAGATAATATCAACTGTGGCAGTGAGTCAGGTTAGAGCCAAGACCCAGGAACCTCATTTGAATCTCCACAAACACTCAGGCCATCCTCCACTGCTTTCCCAGGCATTATATTCACAGGAAGACAGATCAAAAGTACAGAAGGGGGGCCCGGTTTGGTAGCCTCATAGCTAAAGTCCCTGTCTTACATGCACCGGGATCCTACGTGGGCACCGGTTCATGTCCTGGCCACTCCACTTCCCATCCAGCTCCCTGCCTGTGGTCTGGGAAAGCAGTTGAAGACAGACCACAGCCTTGGGACCCTTCAAGCACGTGGGAGACCTTAAAGAAGCTCTTGACTCCTGGCTTCGGATCGGTTCAGCTCTAGCTGCTGCAGCCCCTTGGGGGAATGAACTGACTGAAGATCTTTCTCTCTGTACCTGCTTTCCTCTGTAAATCTGCCTTTCCAATAGAAATAAAATCAATCTATTTTTTTTAAGTTGTAGTATGGGACAGGAATCAGCACCCATACTGAATGCAAGTGTTGTAGGCAGTAACTTGACTGCTATGCCACAACACCTGCATCACCACGTAAGTGGATGCTTTTTCTCTACTAGGAATTATGTGGCAAGGAATACCCTTATGTTTTATAACTGTGTCTGTAATGATGACTTTTGTTAAAGTTAGCATTCCTGGATTAAAAAGTGGATAGGAAGGCGGCAATTCACCCTGAGTTAAGACACCTACCTCCCACATCTGAGGACCTGAGCTAGACACACAGCCCCAGCTCCTGACTCCAGCTTCCTGCTAACACACACTCTGGGAGACAGCAGTGATTGTTCATGTAATCGGGTGCCTTGTCACTTGTAAGGGTGATGTAAATTGTGTCTCAGCTCCCAGTTTCTTGCTAGGTTCAATCATAGCCATTGTATACATTTGTGGAGTGAGCTAGTGGGTGGATGCAGTCCATCTCTCTTATCAAAACACGGTGGCCAGGGCCATCTTCTGTTACCTTCCAAGGTTCATTACCAAGAAGCTGGATCAGAGGAAGTGCAACTGGGACACAAGTCAACCCATGAATATGGGATATCCACGTCATAATTACTGTCTTAACCCACTGTGCCACAACACCGGTCCTTCATTTTCTGAATATGTCTCATCCTATTATTTCTTCATTTAATTTAATTAAAATTGAGTTTCTGCTGTTTTAAATGAAAATTTTGCTCATTCGAACCATGTCTGAATCTTCGAAGTTTTTTTTTTCTTTCTTTTTTCTTTTTCCTCGTTTGGATTGTGTACATTTTCTTTTGTATCAGTTAGTATAAGTGAAGTTTTATCAATTCCATCAATTGCACTAGTTCTTAACTATTTCTTCCTACTTATGAAATTTTAAACTAAACAGAACTTTTCGATCACTTTTATCAGGAGAAACTTCCACCTCTTGGATACAAGTATTATTTAGAATTGCTCTTTGGTTCTGGACCAGTTGAATGTGTCAAGACTCACACACAAGCAGGAACTTCCTTGTCTGTGTCCTGAAGTGCAATAGACTCTTGTTTGGAATATAGTCTAATGATATGACATTGTGCTGAAGTCATACAGCTGGGGGTTTTCTTTCTTGGAGACACTTGGCAGTTATCAAATCTGGGAAAACAAAACACCGAAATACACATGTTGTGGCTCGGAGGGTTGAGCTACCACTGCCTATGTTATCCAGATTCCGGATGAATGCTAGTTCAAGTGCTGGCTGCTCCACTTCCCATCCAGCTGTCTGTAGATGTATCTGGGAAAGCAGAAGATGGCCCAAGCACTCAAGTTGCTGCCCTCAACTGGGAGCTTTGGATGCAGCGCTTTGGCTTGGCCCATCCTCAGCTGTTGCAGCAGAGGAGAAATCTTTGTGTTCTCGCTCTTTTTGTCAAACAATTAAACACACAAACGTTTTTAAATGGATACCTTTCACCACGAGGCCTAGATTGGTGATAAGGTTGCTCTTCAGTGTCAATCAACAAGCCATCTGTGGTAACAGGCAGCCTCGTACTCTGTTCGATCACTCAGCATCTGTTGTACTTGTCCAGTTCATCATGTCATGCATTGATTGCATGTTGGTCAGAGACCTTAACCTTTTCAAAGTACTGCTGAGTACACATTTTGATCTTTTCAAAATCAGATATGCATCATTGGGCTGATAAACTCCTTCATTCTCAAATTACAATCTCATTGAATAATTAGAGAGCTTTTTAGTATTTAAATGGAATCATCTTTGTGAAGTCCTTGACACAGGGCTTAAAAAATTTGATTGTTACTATCTTCATTAACTATGAAAATGTTCAATGGATTTTCTGTTAAATCTAGGGGCAGTAACAGTGCTTATCCCACAGGCTGGTGAAGGGTTTTGGTTATCTATTGCTGTGTGGCAGACCCAGCTCCAACTTGCTGGGATTAAGTATAACAGAATTTCTAATGGATTGGCAATTCAGAAAAAGAGACATAGATGAGGCATGACATCAGGAGACTGAAACATCTGGGGTGGAAACATTCTGAATGTGTCTTTGCTCCCATGGCGCTGCTGTCGTGGGACCTTTGCAGTTAAGGTCTGGTGGATGTCTGATAGTTGAAAGGAAATTGACATAATGGTGAGAAGAGCATAGCTTTTTGGGCAGGTGGTATACAAGACTCCCAGTATCAGGAGAGGCTGATGGAAGGAGGGCAAGCCATTGAATCACAGCCTGCACATCCATACAGCTCCAGCAAGTCGGTCCTTATGGTCTACAGGTCAATTATTCACTGTCGCCTGTGATGTATTTTTGCATGTCTAACAAGGAACTTTCATTTTCTTGTTTTGCTGAAATAGGACTCTCCCTCTGTGGCCTCTTGCAACCAGAGCTTGACATGCTGTTTGGCACAACTGCCATGTGCTGGCAGAGGACTGTGAAGTGGAGTTGTGAACTAAGATGGGATCTCATTTCTCTTTGCTCATAGCTCTGGGGCCCTCTCACTATCTACACTTGGATTCCTCAAAGGGTGTGCTCAGACATAATTCTCCATGGTGTGTCTATATGTGGCATTTCTGGGCAGTGTGGGCTTCCCATGGGAAGTGGGAGTGGATTCCAAGAGAGGACATCTCACTAGAGAGCACTGAGTGGGACCAAGACTGCAGCTGTAAATCACACACGAGGCATCCACGCTGCCATCAGTGACTGGCCATGAGTCGGTCACTAAGAGGACATTGCATTCTGCTGCTTTGTGTGGTAATGGCACTTTCACACCGCAGTAGTGCACTGTTGCATGTAGGGTGTGTGTGTAGGATGCAGCCATGGTGCTGCCTTTGGGAAGGGCACGTCCTGCAAACAGTGCATTCAGTTCACTTCAGAATGCAGAAAACAAAACTCGTCCTTGCTGCCTCCACTGCTACATGGATCCATGTGAGATACAGATCCCTTCTCAGGGAAGATTTATAATGTAGTGCATAAGATAGAATGTCATGTTGGCATCCCAGAGTGGCCGTGCTGGGTTCTCAGGGAGAGGGGCTGTCAATTCTGCTTGTGTGAGTGTAAGGAGAGACTTCCAGCCCAGGAGCAAGTCTTCATCCAAAGCCGTCGGAGGACATGTCTGGCCAGAGTCTTGGTGGGTCAGGAAGAAAGTCCCAGGACCATTCTGATTTCTGCTCTTCCACTTTTAGGGACACATCCAATAGGAACTTGTGGTTATCGTTAATTTTCTTGTTGATTCATTGGCGACAAGATTGATAAATAGAAAATTCTTGCCTGTCATGGCTGATGGGAGAGCCCCTTAAGAATCCAGGGGCAGGTCAAAATGTTTGTCCCCATTTATTCAGAGATGAGGCAGGAAGGTAAACGCCTGGTCCCTGGTGATAAAGCCACCCTGAGCAGGGGATGGAGACCCACTCTGGTAGTGGAGGGCGATCAGCGACAGGGTGCAAGGTGCATACCCGGCTGAGGGGAAACAAGGAGGATCAAAGTCTGGTGAGCTTCCACTCCTGCGCCTTTCTTACAGCCTGGACGCTGTTGGCTTCGTGTGTGACACGCGCGGAATAGTTAAGAGGTCTCCCGTCCCTGCTCCGTTACCCACATCAAAATAACAAGCTCTCTGAGAGAAGTGACTGTGGTCTCCCATCACCACTCACACTGGAGCCTTAATAACTGTTGAACACAGACAAGCTAAAGAACCTTTCTTTTCTCATCAAAACACACTGCAAGGCTTTCCTTTTCTGTTTGAATATTGGATAAGAACCTGCCATCTCATCCCGTTATTACAGGTTTGGGAAAAAGCAGCTAATACAGCAGATGTCAGATTTAATCTCTCGCTCCCACTGTCTCTCTCTCTCTCTGTGCACACATGCGCATGCACACACACACACACATTAGGGAAGGAGGTTGGCAGGAAGGTTGACCACAGACATGGCTTTATGTAGGTTTCCTTCAGTGAAGTGGATATCTGGCAGCTATGGTAACATTAAGGCTTCTAGGAGCAAACTGGAGAGAGGACACTCATTTGTGAAATGCCTTTGGAGAGAATAATGGCTCTCTCCTCTTTTTCCACCCGAAGTTACTCCCATTGGGAGTTTCAGATGACTAAGGTGATGGGAAAAAATGTTTACAAATGTTTTCCTTTTGCCCCTCAGGAGATAACCTGGGCCATTTCCATGTCCCATCAGAAGAGTTTGGCGGAGGAAGGCTTTTTCATGCTTAGGGTTGGAGCTGCATGCTAAATTATCTGCAGGAAGTTGGAACTGCAGCATTGGTGTCATCCTTAAAGCAGTCTTTAAGAACACCAAGACAGCTGCCCCGTAGTTGTGAGAGTCCTGAATCTTCTCCTTCCAAAACCGAACATTGAAGCTTGCCAATGCGTGTGATTTATTACGCACTCTAGACTTCACTGAAGAAACAAATTGCTTTCTGGGTAATTTCATTTTTATACTACCTAAAGGCTCACGGATGCCTAATTGGAAGGCAATCTGCTTTGGAAAATGTATTCTTTGCCGTAAATTTTAATTGCCATTTGCTGTCCAGGAGGGATTTAGAAAGGAAAATTGGCTCACAGTGGCGGGCCTGTATGCCTCCTAAACGCGTACATTTTTGGAGTCCAGGCAGAGATGCCAGCGTACCTTTCCACCATCGTCTATTTGCTGCAGAGTCACCACGTAGTGGTTGGGGATATTTATGTCTCATGCTCGTATTTTACGAGGCATTGGCAGCATAAGAGGTGGCCAGGAAAAAGAACAAATTTTCCTTACAGAAACAGCTATAAAGCAGTCATGTACTGCAATGGCCTATATATATATTTCAGCTGGTTACAAAACTTTAGTCTTCAACGTATCTTATTCTACTGACGTGAATACATTTCCAAATATTAACAACATTTAGTGGCTCATTGAAAGCACATTACCTTGAATTTGAAAGCATTATTTTAACCAAGTCTCTCTCTTGTAGTTAACCTAGCTTTTTTTTTTTTTTTTGATAAAGTGAAGATTTTTCTCACGTTTATTATGGGCTAGATCTTTCATGAAATTTTCCTTAAAATAATTATTATCTGAATATAGCTGTCATTTAATTAACATATTAAAAGATTAGTTTGCATTGCGGACTAAAAATGTCTGTTTTTAAAAATGTGTGTTATAGGCAGACATTGTGGGACACCTGACCAAGCTGCTGTCTAAGATACCCTGGCATCTCATGTTGAAACATGGGTTCATGTTCTAGCTGCTTGAATTCCAATCCACCTTCCTGACAACTTGCCTGGGACTGTCATGCTCCTGGCTTCAGCCTGGACCAGTCCCAGCCATTATTTGAGGAGAGGAAAAAAGATTTTTTCCTTGCTCAGTGTCTCTAATTCTATCTCTTTGTCTTTCAAATAAAAATAACTAATTTTAAAAAAATATATATATACATCATTTATTTCAGTGGCAGAGTGACAGACAGAGAAGGAGAGAGAGAGAAGGGTCTTGCATTTGCTGGTTTACTGCATAAATGGCCACAATGAACAGAGCTGAACTGGTCTAAAGCCAGAAGCCAGGAGCTGCTTTGGGGTCTCCCATAAGGGTGCAAGTGCCCAAGTGCCTGGGCCGTCTTCAACTGTCTTCCCAGGACATTAATAAGAAGCTGATTTGGAAATGCAGCACCTGGGATTTGAACTGGTGCCCATAAGGGATGCTAACACCACAGATAGAGGCTTAACCTCTTACACCACAGCCCTAGAACCACAAAATCTTTCTTTTTTTTCCCCTTAAGATTTTAAAATTTATTTTTATTAGAAATCAAATTTACAGAGAGAAGGAGAAATAGAGAAAAAAAAATCTTCTGTGTGCTGATTCATTCCCCAAGTAGCCGATCTGAAGCCTGGACCAGGAGCTTCTTCAGGTCTCCCACATGGGTGTAGGGTCCCAAGGCTTTGGACTGTCCTCAACTGCTTTTCCAGGCCATGAGTAGGGAACTGGATGGGAAATGAAGCAGCTGGGAAAAGAACCAGCGCCCTTATGGGATCCTGGCACATGCAAGGTGAGGGCTTTAGCCACTAGGCTACCGTGCCTGCCTCCCAATAACTTCTGAAAAATAAAATAGATTGAAATTTCATCTTTCTGAAGGGTGGAAAGACAATCTGAGTGAAATTATTCTCCCTCCAAAATAGTGATCCAAAAGGCCAGAAAACACAAATCAACCATTTTCAGAACTCAATAAATAAGGCAAAATCTTCTTTAGGTGGAGCTCAAAGTATTTCCACCAGAAACCACTGTCTCTGGTTAAGATGGTGAACATGGTGACATAGGTGTGTTTGTGACACAAGAACTATGAACTGGGAGGTCTGTGGACGAGGCCGAATCCGTCCTCACCTACGGGTTCACTACCTGTGCATCCTCAAGGCGGCGCTGTTCCCTGAGACAGCTATCATTCCGGAGTTCAGGAGTCAGGTGACTCAGGATTCTGTCAGGGATATACTCCCTGGGAGTGATCTTAGCCACAGCGGAAGTCTGTTAGCCTCTCAGCTGCCCTTGGCTGTCTTCACTTTGGGAAACCAGATCTGGGGGTGGCTGGGATTGAAAGTGAATCCTGGAGAAGACGATGACTCCGGAGAAATTTGAAAATCTCTACCAGGACCCTGGGACTTTGAATACTGTGCATCCGACAGGAGTGGTGATGCCCCAGCTGGGGATGCCCATGTCACGTACCCAACTCTCCATTTTGAATCCTGGCTCCTGTGTGGTTGGGACCCTGCTTCCTGCTAACTCTCCTGGCAAAGAGCAGAGAACAGCCCAAGTACTTGAGTCCTCTGCTACTCGCATGAGATTCTGAGATGGAGTTCTGGCTCCCAGCTTTGTTCTGGGCTAGTCCTTGCTGTCATAAGCATTTGGAAAATCAATCAGCAGATGGAAGGCCTCTGTCTGTTTCTCTCCCTTACTCTCTGCCATTTTGTCTTTCAAATACATGCACAAACCTTTAGAAATTATTTTAAAGCCATGTGCATAATCAAGAGATGACAGTGTGAGGAGATGTGGCTGCATCCTCACCTCCAACTGACCTGGAAGCTTCTGAATAATTGAGCAGCTTCTTGAGAAGCCGGTGTGCCCAGAATTTGGGCACTTGAACTGGTTACCAAATCAGAACCCCCAGGGACCTGACGGAGGGGCGCATTTACTGACTTGCACTGGGAACCTCATTCTGAAAGTTTTCCCAAAAATGTGGTAGCACCCGGTCTACAAACTGGCCACAAGTAGATGCCATCAGACCAGGTTGACAGGGGGAGTTTCACTTCTGCCTGGCCCTTCGGACAGCGTGGGTGCTAAGGGCTGCCTTGCTGAATGACTGTGACGTTGGAAGGCGAGGTGTCCTGATTGGTACACAGCACACCTCAGGTGTTTCCTGAATGCTGTCTGTGATGGGGACCTCAAAGGAAATCTTGGAATTCAAGCTGTTTGCCCTAACAGTGAATTCCAAGCAGCACCATCAATTCTCAAGTTATCTTACTAACTCCGTACAAATTGGCCATTCACATAAATCCCTCTAATATCCCAATAAATATTCTCTGAACATCCATGCTGAGCCCAGCATTCTGTTCCAAATTGGAAAACCACCAGTGAACCTAATTAGACAGGGGCTAGAACTTTCTGGTGGGAAAAGAGTTGAACTAAAAGTCTCGGCTGTCCCCAGAGGGCCATACTTGGAAGAAATGGAGCTGCTGTGAGGTCGACATCCACCCTGCATTCTTTAGACTCTCACCCTCTGATGCTCGATCTTCCAGATGATAAGCCCCTGGAAAAGGTGTTTGTATTTAATGGCTGAAAAAAAAAAGAAATCTAAAGGAGGTGACAGGTAAATTTAAGAGGCTCTTACCTGCTGTGACCTGAGTGGCTCAGGGCCATGCCTTGGATGCAGATGAAGTTTGGTTCTACTTCGAGGGTTTCCACTGTTGCAAGCTTGGTCTCCAGAATGACAGTACCAGTTGGTACATGAAACTTTTAAAAGGTGAAGCCTGGCATGAAGGCATGGGTCCAATAGGGTACCCTCCAAAGCTCTGAGTTGCCCCAGCTTGCTGGACTTCCTGGGAGCTTCCTCCTCATGCACGTACTTCTGCTATCGTGATGGGGCCCTCACCAGAGCCAACACTGTGCAGTTTCAGCTTTGATCCTCCAACACAGTGAGGTACATCGACCTCTTCCCTTCACCTCAATGTAGCCTTGTTCATTGATTATAGTAATGAAGGACGGATTCCTATTCCCAGAGAATGCCCCCGTCTGAGTATAGAGGAACCCTTGCTTTCATTGACCTGCTGGCTGAAGGCTCCTTCCCCACATCACACTTCCACTAGGCAGCCATTGGTGAGATTGTGGCTTTCTGCTACTGGACTCTTCCCTTATGGTCACTAGCCTTCTGTGTTCCTGGGAGGCAGGAGAGGAGAGCTTCAACCACGAGGTGTTGTATCATTCCTCCTGTACACTAGGGAACACCTCATACCTTCCTCCCTGATGACTGGAGACCACTTTGCTTTTTCACTTATGCTGTTGACACCTTTTACCCTTGAATCAGGAAATATCCCACCTGATACATGACTGCAGTGTACATCTTTGCATTTTCTTCAAATTCACCTGTGGAAATCTTAACCCCTTTAGGAGAGCAGGGTCCTGAGGTATCTAGGCTTATAAAGCAGGGAGCCACCTGCACCGTGAGATTCACACACCCGGGGTCATTTTAGTCACAAAGATTGTGGCACCAGCCAAACCCTGCTCGGTTTACAACCATGATGACTATGCAAATCAAAGCTGCATTGCTCCCCTACAGAACAAACACCTCAGGAACTTCACAAATCATGCTGAGAACTTCCATCCAACTGGCTGGCTGCAAGCTTTCCCACCCACCCACCCACCACCCAAGGGCTTTGTAGCATGGAAGCTTCCAGCCCAAGAACTGAGTCATAAGCTTCTTTCAAGGACACAGTAACTGTAATTTCTGGCCCAAAGAATTCAGTCTGAAACAGATGAGGTGTCTTGGGAAAGCTTCAGGGAAAAGAGAAATGAATAAACGGGCCAAGTGCTCTGCCTCCCCACACACAGCACTTGATCTACAAGCTTGTTGGAAGAGGCAGTCATCGCTGCTTCCGTGACTCTGGGTTGGCCCCTGCGTTCTCCAGTGGTCCGTGGACTTAGAACATCTTTTGACAAACGTCCACTTCTTCCTCACACTGCAAGACCCCAATTCATCTCGACTGTACTCCTCTCTTTTGAATAATGATGTCCCGAGTGGTAGAAGTGGAACTAAACTCGAGTGAATTCTTCTCTCCCTGAACTACAGGCCAACATGTTCAGAAGCCAAAAAGGAAAGTTCTTCCTAAGAGGTGTAGTGAAATGGCAGGGCAACAGGAAGGTCTCATGGTATTTGAAGGAAAGGCTGATATCCTCTAAACAGAAGGTCAAGTTGTGCTTTCCAAGCTGCAAAAAGCGAATGGTCACGGCCTGTAGTGGAGGAAGGGGGAAGTGGCACAGATGCCACCCCATGTCAAGGGGAAGGAACCCTGAGGCTCTGACAGGGTTCATTGTCCCTTCTAATGACCAGTGAGCAAAATTAATATCAGCTTCTCAAGGCCACAGATGTGGGAGACTAAGATTTTTTTTTTTTGACCAAAGGAATTTTATGAGGCGATTGTCACTCATACAGATGGCAAGCTGGCTGAGGTGGCTTAGGGAGGGAAGAAGTTGAGATGAGGCTGAAAGAGGCACCCCAGGAAAAGAGAAAGGGCTGAGTCTGAAAGTCACCAGGCCCTGGGGGAGTGAGAAATCTCAATCAGAGAGAGCCTGGGGTGCCAGGGAAGAGGGTGGGTTTGATACACATTAGAGAAACATACGGAACCCACCTGTGTATACCTTCCCATTTCCTCAAAGTGACAATTACAACCCAGCCTGTGCGGTTTACAGGAGGATGGAGTTCCCCTACGTATATTATGTGTAGACATATACAGTACTTGGCTCTGCACATGCCACCCTGAAAAGCATAATGAATAATGGTGATCGCCACCATCATCGCCATCCTTGCCATTATTCCTTGTTTCTGAGCATAAAACTTATTACTTCAAGATGAACTTTAACCATGCAGGGAAACAAAACTGCCAAAAGATCATATTACAAAAGAAAGTAGAAAAGACAGAAGGACATGATCTTGCTTTTACGAAACTTGAAGCAAAGACAAGGCAGTTGACTCAAGTCTGTAGTTGAGACTCAGGCGTCTGTAGTAAGCAGACTAAAGCCCCCTCCAAGGCTGTCTGTACTCTTGTCTCCAAAGCCTGATGTTGTGGAACAACTTTGGAGATGGGATTAGGAGAATGGGACCTGTGATGTGAAGATTGCTCGGGACTACCTGGTGGGTTGAAGTCTGACAATCTGATTCCTTAGAGCTGAGAGAGACAGGCCAATTGTACAGAACCGTTGATGAGGGGAATAAGCCCTGATGTTGTATTGCATACTACCAATTTAACGTTACATCGTCTATCTCCAAATCGCTAGAAAAGAATTTTTAGTTCTTACCACAAAGACTGGTGAATGTTGGAGATGATGAGGAGGTTGATGGCCCTGATTTGATGATTATGCAACGTGCTGAGCCATCACACTGCTCTCCACAGGATGCATGATTATTATGTGTCAGTTAAAAGTGCAATGTGGATTTTTAAAGAACCAAGTGGAAATCCCAAGGATGAAAAACACAACACAGAAAAAGGTAGAAACTGACTGGGTGGGAGCAACTGCATATCATAGAAGCAGAGCCGGAAGTCAGGAAATTTGAATGCAAAAGAGCAGCAAAAATGCCCAACTGTGTCCCACAGAGGCTGCAAGCGCTGATAAACAAAGGAGACTTGGGAGCTGTGCTGTATAGCAAGCAATCTATTGTACCTAATGGAAGTCCAAGCATAGGATGTCGAAGGGGAACAGAAATACTGAAGATTATCATAAAATGATAGAACATTTTATGAATGTGATGAACACTTCACATATAAAAGTCTCATGAAAACAGTGAATCTTAAAGCAGACAAAAGCCAGGAGGAGCACAGGAAAGCATTTCCTACTCATATTGTACTTCACTGGGTATAAAGAAACATCCCTAAAAATAGCTAGAAGAAAATAAAAATTGTATCAATAGGACCAACAATGTGAATAATTGCAGGTTCCTCTCCATAAATTATATAAGCACAAACACAATGGAGCACCATGTTTGGGGTTATAAAGAAAAACTAAAACTGTCCATCGAAAGGGTGAGTAGAGTGGTACAGTGAGTTACACCATTGCACTGGGGGGGCTAGTTCTGAGATTACACTCTGAGCCAGCTCCTTGTTGATGGAAAAGCAATGCCTGATGGCCCAAGAGACTGGGTCCCTGCTGTCCAATGGGACAACTAGATGGAATTCCTGGCTGCTGCCTCCATCCTGGTCCAGCCCTGGTTTTTGTGGGCATGTGTGGAATGAATCAGTGGAAGATCTCTTTCTTTCCCTCTGATTTCCAAATAAATAAAACTTTTTAAAAATTACTTACTTATGCCAGTGTAAGTACCTTTGAAGTGGAAAGGAAAAAGTAAAACTTAATTGAAAAAAAAAAAAAGATTTACAGTTTTTTGGAAAGGCAGATTTACAGAAAGAAGGAAAAACAGAAAAAAAAAATCTTCCCTCTGCTGGTTCACTCCCCAAGTGGCCACAGCAGCTGAAGTAGAGCTGATTTGAAACCAGAAGTCAGGAGCTTCTTATTGGTATCCCACATGGGTCCCGAGGCTTTGGGCCATCCTCTACTGCTTTCCTGAGCCATAAGAAGGGAGTCGGATGGGAAGTGGAACAGCCAGGACATGAACCAGTGCTCATTTTGGGTCCTAGGACTTACAGAGGAAGATTAATCAATCGAGCTATTGTGCTGGGCCTGAAATAGAAAAGTTTCGAATAAATATTAGCTGAGAAAATTTGTGGCCAACAGGCTCACACTTGAAAAAACGGTAAAGGACTGAATTGGGCAAAGGAAAATGATGCCAGATGGGGACTTGGATCTATAGAAAGACGTCAAGGGAATCAGGAACAATAAACATGTGGGTAAACATAAAATCCATTTTTCTCACCCCTACAGCTGCCTTTGAAAAATTTACTGTATATAGGAAAAAAAAAATCACCACATGAGAATGTGTTATGGGGTAGTGACATATGTGAAAATAAATGGGCTAGGAGTGAGAAGGCTGAGGTGAGGGGAGCAAGACCTACGGCTGTGAGAATTGTCTGAGGATCCGCAGGAAGGGATCTAATACCGTTGAAAATGAGCCTGAAAGAAGCCAGTGATTCCTACAGCAAAAATGCAACAATGACTGACACAGGTAAGAGTGGCCCGGTTCATTGGCAACGAGTGGAGTTCAAACTGATTCCTGAAGCAGTCAAGTAGTCCAGAAGAATGCAACAAATGAGCAAAAAAAGAAAGAATAAATCAAAGAGAAACAAGAGAGCAAGATAGCAAATTTAACCCTGACATAAGAATAATAGTTGCTGCTATTTGATCATAATTAAATTCCGTGAAAATGGTCTAAAAACTCGTGAAAAGTGGGGGTCATCATACTGATTCAACAAAATACTGAATCTGTTGACACTTAATGTGAATAAGGAAAAGTAACAATCATTAAAATGGTATCAAGATAAGGTTTCCTTTAAAATAGAGTAATAACAATGTTAATTAAAATCTATAATTGAAAGTGAAAGTGTTTAGTGTTCAATTCACAATATGGGAACAAAAATCTGCTATTTTACTCACCAAGTGTTTGGAATAGGCGGGCTTGGGTCAGGCGAAAGCCGGAAGCCGGAGACGCCAAGCCGAGTCTCCCAGGTGGGTGGCCAGGCCATCCCCTGAGGCATGGCTGCTGCCTTTCAGGATGTGTGTGAATTAGCAGGGAGCAAAAACCTGGAGCAGAACCAGGAGCTGACCGTGGGTACCACAAAACAGGACGTATGCATGCCAAGCAGTATCCTGACTGCTGCAACAAATACCTATGCTGTCTTCTCTTTTTTTCTCTTTCGTTTTTCCTTCCTCCCTCCCTTTCTGCCTCCCTTCCTCCTTCCCTCCCTCCCTCCCTCTCTCCCTCCCTCTCTCTCTCCCTTCTTTCCTTCCTTCCTTTCTCCATCCCTTCCTTCCTTTCTTCCTCCATTCCTTCAATCCTCTCCCTCCCTCTCATTCTCTTTCTCATTCTTTTTACTGTTACTATTATCATGAATGGAAAAAATTTTTTTTAGTTAGCCTGAGCTCTTTGAGAGTTCCCCGTCCACTGTGATACTGGCAAATTCCAAGACTTTACACTGTATATGGAAAATGGATCTTGGGGAAGCCTCACTTGGGACATATCAGAGCCAGCAGCCAAAGATGGCTCTACAGTCCCTGAAATGCTATCCACCTAAGTTGACACATGCTCTGTAAATGTGAAATACAGAATGGAAAAAATGAACACCAACTAGCAACAGCTGTGTACCAACTCTGTGTTGAAACGTTAATCAAATAGTAGATGAAATAAAATATATAATTGATGACTTTTAGTTCTTTAGTAAATCTACTGGAGTGCCCTGTCATCAAGGTGCATGGATTAAGCCAATACCTGTGATGCCAACATCCTAAATCAGAGTACCAGTTCAAGCCCCAGTTGCTCTGCTTCTACTGCTGCCCCTGCTAAGGCATCTGGGAAAGCAGCAGAAGATGATCCAAGAGCTTGGGCCCCTGCATGCACATGGGAGACTCAGATGGAGTTCTAGGCTCCTGGCATCAGTCCAGCTTAGATCTGGGTGTTGGGGACATTTAGGGGAACTGAACCAGTAAGATGGAAGATTCTCTCTCTCTGACTCTGCTTTTCAAACAAATAAATAAACACAACAATTGCCTATGTGGAACCTGTATTTGATTGGAAGAATGGGTTTCATGCCAATTCTTCAGTAACCAGCCTCGCTGGCTGCCCCACCCTACATGCATGTGGGCCTCTCAAGCTGTTGATTGTCTCTAGAAGGTTTTGAAATGTATGGGTTTTGTTGTATATTTAGTGAGAAGTGGGGCAGTGTTGTGGGAGGACTCTGCAGAATTCCACCAACGTTGGTGGATCAGCACTGGTGGATCGTACTCATGTTAGCATAGTGTAGGTGTGAGGCTGGCTTCTTCAGCATAGCTTAGGAGATGGATGAGTCATTTCACATGGCTGACATTCCTCCACTCAAGATCCTGCACTGCTCTCAGGCAAACTAGACCCTGGAATTGCCGGTGCTGGCCAGTATCAGGGTTATGGATCACAGAAGCCTGGCTCCAGGAGAGCCAACAGGAATATACTGAGGTGTCCATCCCCTGGCTCTGCAGTGAGCGAAGGGACAGGACAGGTTAGATTCACAGAAAGGAGATTTGTGGATTGCTGGTCTAAGTGGTGCCAGAAATGCAGATTTGCGTATGGACGCTGGAGGCGCTGTCTTTGCCTTAGCACATTGGAAATCGAGTGGCTCCAGCAGTGTCTACCCTCACCCCGGAAGTTTCCAGGCATCAGTGGGTCTCCCTGGTAGGTGCTGGGCACAGGTGGCTTGTCTGAGCTCCTCCTAGACCAGTGCCCTTAGTGATTCACAGGTTTCCATCATGGCATCTCAGTGTCCTGCCCCTGTTCCCAATCTGATCCTTCACTTGACAGCATGGGTTTACAACAGATTCAAATAGATGATTTGGTTCGCTCTCCATGCCTTCCTGGCCACTACTTGTGTCAATACCCACCCCCCAATAAAACCTGAGCTGACAGTGATGGGATTCATGAAGACCAAGAAGACGTGAGGCATGTAGACAGGTGCTCACATGCAGCTGACCTACGAAGAGCTGAGGTCTCCATTTGTAGAGGGGGATACACGCGGCTGAGTTCAGGGCCTGGCGATTGCAAGGATCAGGCACGGCATAGTAATTCGTGGGAAAGTCGTTTCCATTTCTGTAGGAACCTAGGGTTGCAGGTATGCGGTTGCCCCCATGACCCCCTTTGCCCCTGCTTGGTCTGGGTGTGAGCCTCCAAATCCCACCCAGGAGAGCCTGCTGAATCTCCAGCGGCACAGAGAACACACCAAGGATTTCCTTGCAAGGTTTCCCTTTGGATGTCTGTGTCCTCGAGGGGAGCAGAATCAACATGATCATGGTAACGCTTTCCAGATCTCCACAAACATATCGGTGTTTCTGTTGCACAGTATCGTGGCCCCTCCCCGCCTCCTGTAGGGCGGAGATGCGGGTTAGGGTCTCCAGTGACGTGAGGGAGCTTTCTGGGGGCTTATGTTGCACTGGTGGAATGTGGTGCTTTGGGCCAAGGGCTCTGATCACAGAGCCCCAGATCCTTTCTCAATCAGTCTCGTTTGCCCAGAGCAACATGTTCATTAGCTCCTCGGGACCCCTCTGTACTCCTGATTGGAAACATGCCCTTTCCAGCCTTGAAACCTAAAGAGAACAGAAATAACTGTGCCAAAGTGCCATTTGATTTCTGTTAAACATATAAATGAGAGAGAGAGTGATAGTGCAAGAATGTTCCCATCCATCTATTCTGTATTTTACTTTCAGTACAGTGCTCAACAAATTGCATGGTATATGCAACCCTTTCTTGTAAAACAGGCTTGGTGCTGGATGATGTCATCCAACTGGAGGCTCATGGAAGTGTGCTGAGTGTGTTCAAGGTCAGCTACTATGCTTTGGCAGGTTAGTTGTATGACAGGCATTTTTGAATTGTGACAGTTGCAACTTGTGATGGATTTACTGTTATACAATCCCACTGTAAGTCAGTACATATTCAAGTACACGCATACATATACCTACATACGTGCACACAGGCAGGCATGTATACACACATACAGGTTATATCCATATATGTGCATGTACATATACTCATATACAACTTCGCATGTGTACACACACACACAATTTCAAGGACCAAGGCATACTGAAACCCAACGTCCGCTCAGTTTCCTGACTGTGTGCCTGACTGTTGAGAGCTGGGCACTGGGATCCACTTCTTCTCTGGCCCACAGTGGGATGTCTGTCCTGTTAAGAATGCACAAAAGCTGATCCCTCATCAAGCAAGATTACTGCTCACTCTGGCCTTGGTAGCTGCAGGCTGGAGTACAGCTGGGCAAACATCTCAGGTCAGGTAAAGCGCTGACCTTCAAATACATTCAGCTACGCTTCATTGTCACCTGCATGTTTGTGCAAACCACTTGACATGCGCCCAGTTGGACATCATTCCCTCCAGGAAGCACATCTGGAATGCATCTCGTCTCTACCTGTCTCAGCCTTGAGGCTTGCTCACCTGGCAGACTGAAAGGAAAACGCAAGGAAAGAGAAAAACAAACACGTCAGAATGCTCCAATCTAGGGAAATTTGCTGTTTGGAGATAACCTTGGAGTTGGTCTGGATCGCAGGAGTTCTGCCTCCTGGGCTGGGGCCTTCCACCTGCTCAGAACAGCAGGCACTTGAGTGCCTGGCAGGTGAGCTGGCAGTGGGAGAGGTCAGTGTGCCCAAGCAGTATTTCCTTCATTTGGCTTTTCCTATTTACCCACTCAGTTCAGTTCCTGAGAGCATGTCTGGCTCATTAGGTCCATAGCCATTGGCTTGTACACATTGAAACAGCAATTTATTGTGCTGTAGCCCAGCGGCTGATGTTAATATGCAGTAACCACAATCTACTGCCAACTAGCATTTTGCAGACAGCACCCTGGCTGTTTTGGAATGTGATATTCGCCCTCCCAGAAAACACCACCAAAATAATTTTGAAAGTTTTATTTGAGAGGCAGAGAGACAGAGATAGCCGATATCTTTTTTTAAAAAAATGTATTTAATCTTATTGTAAAGTCAGATATATACAGAGGAGGAGAGACAGAGAGGAAGATCTTCTGTCAGCTGATTCACTCTCCAAGTGGCCACAATGGCCAGAGCTCAACCAATTCAAAGCCAGGAGCCAGGATCCTCTTCCAGGTCTCCCACATAGGTGCAGGGTCCCAAGGCTTTGGGCTATCCTTGACTGCTTTCCCAGGCCATATGCAGGGAGCTGGATGGGAAGCGGAGTTGCTGGGATTAGAACCAATGCCCATATGGGGTCCCTATGCGTGTAGGGTGAGGACTTCAGCCGCTAGGCTACTATGCCTGGCCCGAGAGGTGATATCTACTAGTTCTCTCGCTAAATGCCCACAACAGCTGGGCCAGGGATGGGGCAAGACCAAAAGCCAAGAACTCAATCCAGGTCTCCCACACAGGTAGCAGGAGCTCAGTGAGTCGAGGCATCAAGATTTCCTCCAGGCTTTGCATTTTCAGGAAGGTGCTGGAGCTGAGGGTTGGATCTGGGTACTGTGTGTGGGATACAGGCACCCCAGGCAGCATCTTAACTGCCAAATCATGACCCTGAATGTGGGATTTCTGTGTGGAGCTAATTTCATGGGTCTTGTAGAGAAGACAACGCAGGAATGAGCTGTGCTTGATTCAGTCAGCGCGTGCATGAAGCTGACTCAACGTGCATTTTTCCAAGCAATAAGAAGGGGAATGAGAATAGTCCGATGACAGATGCATTGATCAATGCAGCCGAATAGAGGAGGCGGAAGTCATTCCATTCACAAATCAACCAAGCTTTTAACAAAAGTCTAAAACAATTCACTTGAGAAAATTGATATTGACACAATTGGACATTTATTGGCAAAAAATAAAGGATTAAATAAATAAAATACAAAAAGGAAGCTCAGCCTAAACATTAATCCAAGATGGAACATGAATTTAAAGATGAAGATGAAACTAAATATTTTACATAAAATATAACTTAGAAGGGGTGTGATGGCTCAATTGGCTGATTCTTCTTCAAGCTCTGGGACCACAGATGGGCATTGATCATGTCCCAGCTACCCCACTTCCCATCCAGCTCCCTGCTTGGGGTCTGGGGAAGCAGTTGAGGATGGTCCAAAGATTTGAGATCCTGCACTCACGTGGGAGACCCAGAAGAGGCTCCTGGCTCCTGACTTCAGGTCAGTCAGTGCTGGCCACTATAGCCACTTGGGAAGTGAACCAGAGAATGGAAAGCTTTTCTCTCTGTCTCTCCTTCTCTCTATGAATTTGTTTTTTTCAATAAGAAATAATAAATATTAAAAAATAACAACAAAATCTGCTGAACTTTGGGATAGATGTGGAGATAGAACAGTGGATTTTAAAAGTGTAAGTTTTAAGTGTAGAAAATTAATAAACCAAATACCACCAAAACACTGAAATCTTCTTAAAAACTCCCTAGGAGGAAGGCAAAAGAACAAGCCACAGGCAGGGATAAAATATTTGTGAACTGTGTATTTGCCAAAAAGATTAGGTTTCACAACTCAAGAGTTTAAAAAACATTCTAACTAACAAGAAGGCGGAAGAACATGCAATTCACTGTGAAAGAAAGAAATGAAAATGAAGTACAGGAAAGTTCAAACTCATTATTAGCTGGCTTGGAAATGCAAACGAAAACCTTACGAGACAGCACTTTACACTCGCCAGAATGGCAGAGATGCAAAGCGGTGGCAACCTCAAATGCTAGAAACCGTGCAGAAAAGTTGCATCAGACTTTCGTTACTGCTGGGAGCGGAAAATGATCCATCGCTCACAAAAAACAATTGGGCAGCTCCTTTTAAAAAAATGACTTATTTACTTCTTATGTGAGAGACAGCTGGACTGCGCTCCATCTGCTGGTTCCCTCCCCAAATGCTTGCAGCAGTGAGAGGTCTCAACTGGGAGCTGGGAATGTGATCCACGTCCCCAAGGTGGATGGATGGCAGGGATCCGGGTATTGGAGCCATCACTGCTGCCTTCCAGCAGGGAGCTGAATAAGGAACTGGGGCTTGGTATTGAATGACCACACTCTGATGAGGGATGTGGGCATCCTTTTTTTTTTTTTTTAAGATTTGCTTATTTTTTTTAAATTGAGAAATCAGATATACAGAGATGAGGAAAGACAGAGAGGAAGATCTACCATCTGTTGCTTCACTCTCCAAGTGGCCACAATGGCCAGAGTTGTACCGATTCAAAGCCAGGAGCCAGGAGCCTCTTCCAGGTCTCCCACATGGGTGCAGGGCACCAAGGTTTTGGGCTGTCCTCGACTGCTTTCCCAGGCAGGGAGCTGGATGGGAAGCTGGGCTACCGGGATTAGAACCTGCGCCCATATGGGATCTTGGTGCCTACAAAGTGAGGACCATAGACATGAGGTTACTGCACTGGTAAGATGGTAGGCATCTTAACTGATGTACACAGATAAATACCCCAAAGAAATAATGTCTGATGGTCACACACGGATCTGCAAATGCATAAAAATGTGTTTATTTTTCATTTTTAAAATTCTCATGACACAGTTCTATAGGCTCAAGGATTTTCCTTCCCACCCTTCCCTTCCCCTCCCACTGATTCCCCCTATATTATGACAATGATATAATCCTTCAACAGTACTCCCAAGTCCATCATTCTGTGATTTAACTGTGTCATGACATTTGAGGTACAGACAATGTTAGAAAGTCCAGCAGAATGGTGTCAAGATATACTTAACAGTTTCATTGACAGTCCATCTTTGATTCAGCAGCAGAGATGTATACTCAAATGTATCTTTAAAAAAATTTTTTTTGCTATTTTTATTATTTTCATTATATGATGCAGTTCCATAGGCCCTGGGATTTCCTTTATCCCCTCCTCAATTCCCTCCCCCTCGCTGAGTTCCCCTATATCACTACTATAGTATAGCTCTTAATACTCAGTCACGTGTCCATTATTCTGGGCATGGACAATGGCACAGAGTCCAGCATCCTATTGTCAAGATATAGTAAACAGTTTCATCGGGAGTCCATCTTTGATCTGGAAGTAGAGATGCATACTGCATTGTATCCTCATATCTGGATATGATAATCTCCATTACACAGTTACCATATATCCCCTTAAATGAAAAGTCACAAAACGAAATCATTAACAGGAAAAAAAATGGAAATGTACAATGCCATTAGGTTAGATAACATGCTGTTAGATGTGATAGTCTGCATTACACAGTTACTATACATCCCCTTAAATGAAAAGCCACAAAACGAAATCAACAACAGAAAGGAAAAAAAAAAAAAGAAATTAACAACACCATGAAGTTAAATAACATGCTACTGAACGACTAATGTGTTGCTGAAGCAATGAAAAAGAAAATTAAGAACCTTCTTGAAGAAAATGATGATTCTGCATGATCTATATGAGTCATGAGTCATTGAAGAATTTAATCAGAAGAAAGTGTTTTGAAGAGATGAAAGCAATACAAAACATCAAAATCCATGGGATATAGTTTCCGCTGATCTTTGTTGGTGAAATTTGTCTCCTGTAGGCAACAGATAGATGGGTTTTGTTTTTAAATCCTGTCCACTAATCTATGACATTTGATTGATGAGTTTAAGCTGTTTACATTCAGTGTTAATACAAAGAGGTGGTGATTTGTTCCTGTCATTTTAGCAATGGGTTCTTCAATGATTTAGTCTTCTGTTGTTATTTTGCTGGGATGTTCTTTACATTTGCATTTGGTTTTGGTGAGCGCTATTCCTTTTCCATGTCAAGAGAACATCTTTAAGGATCATTTGGAGGGCAGGTTTGGAAGAGGCATATTCTTTTAATTTTCTTGACTGTGGAAGAATTTTATTTCCTTTTCAAATACCAAGGAAAGTTTTGCTGGATATGTTATCCTGGGCTGACAACGTTTTGCTTTTAGAATCTGGAATATGTTGCTCCATTCTCTTCTGGCATTTAGAGTTTCCTGTGAGAGGTCTCCTGTGAGTTTAATTGGCATTCCTTTATATGTCAGTTGATTTTTTTTCAGGTGCACATTTAAGGATCTTTTCCTTATGTTCGATTGAAGAGAGCTTGATGATCATGTGTCTCGGTGAAGATCGCTTTTGGTCAATTGTCTTGTGAGTTCTGTGTCCCTTCTAGATGACGTTTCTCAATTCTTTCTCTAGTTTAGTGAAAATTTCCCTTATTATTTCATTAAATACATTTGTAAATCCAGTTTCTCTTTCTGCACCTTCTGGGACTCACACAACTCTTATATTTGGCTGTTTAGCTGTGTTTTTCAATTCTTGAATACTTATTTTTGGCCTGATCCAGCTATGCTCCCAGATTTTTGTTTGTTTGCCCCTGGTAATAGGAAATATCTTCCAATTCTTAGATTCTTTCTTCTGCCTCCTTCCTTCATTCTGTTTTGGAGTGACATATTCCTTAAATTCCTTAAACTCATGCTTTACATGCTTCTCGTTGTTGATAAGAAGTTTTATAACAAATGTTTTGAATTCTGTGTCTCCCATTTACTCCACCTCTTCCTCAATTAACTCTGAGGTAGGCAAAGGCTTTTGCTCCTTTGAAGGGGAGTCTTCAGTAATATTCATTGTGCCTTTGTCTCTTCTTTTGCTTTTGGTCCTTTTACTTCTGGTTAGCAGATTCTTCTTGGGGATGGTTTCTAAGGTCTGTCACTCACAGATCTACAGTTTGACTTTACTTATTGCAGTGGGTACGTGGCTCTTTGTTCGCAGTCAGTTGTGCCACTGCCTCCAGCAAGTTCCAGGTCTGGGTTCTTATGTTAGATTTCCACCATGGTCTCTGTAGCCCCAGCTTCTGGCTCACCATTCTCCACCTCCTTTGATACTGTGCTGAGGCTGCACCATTGTCTGTATAACCTTTCTGCCACCTCTGGTTAGTGCAGGTCCCAGGATTAGGGTGACACCAGGTGTCCTACATAACTAGGTTGTTATTGGTGGTAACCTTGCAAGAACTTGTTGGCTGTTAGCTCTGAGGGCCACAAAGATTTATTTTGACCCATACAATGCCATAGTTGGTATTATTTTCATGTGGGACCATTGCAATGCACTGAGTTCTGTGAGTTCTCCCTGAGCTCACTGTTGTCCCTGCAGTCCCTGCAGTCTTAAATTCTTTGCTACATTGTACAAAATGGCACCTGATGTGCCACTACTAGAGTTCTTGATCTGCTGGCTGAGCACTACCTGGACCTGTCTGGGGTGGAACCTGCCGGATGCCACTCTGTTGCAGTTCACTGAGACAAACTTTAGTTCACTCCCAGTTCAGTGCATACACAGTCCTGCTCCATAGCCCTTGTCTCCTTAAGCAAAATGGCATCTAATTCTGCTCTAGGAGGCCGACTGAGCTGTGAAATCTGCCCTGTTCCCTCATTGCCCGTCTGGGAACTGCTGCTCTGTCTCTGCTCCTAGTCAAATCCAACAGACCAGCAAGACAAGCAGTTCGTTGTCTGGGTTCACCTCTGGAGCTCCCAGTAAACGTCCCTTTCTACCTTGTTGCTGGTGGAGTTCCAGCTGCCAGTGGCGTTCAGATCGCTGTTTGCTGAATGCCACTGGGGTGTCAGTCACTGCAATACCACACTGTTGTTTTTATGCTTTCCTTTGACTGTCAGTCTCCAGGTACCCCCTGCAGTTGTTCTGTTCCCTTTATTTCCTGGAATGTGTCCTTTCTGCTTCACACTGGCTAATATTTCTGTTTAAACATGTCCTTACCCTATTCCACCATCTTGATTCTCCTAGGATGCATCTTTACTTCTTGATATGATATTATACAGTTCCTCCAAATTAATATGTATTCATATATGTTTACCTACATATCTATTGATCTTATGTTTTGCACGAAAGTTGCCTTGTATCAGAAAGAACATATGCTATTTGTCTTTTTGTGGTTGACTTATTTTGCTGAGCACAATGATCTCCAGTTCAGACCATTTTGTTGCAAATGGTCAAATTTCATTCTTTTTAATGGTTGAGTAGCTTTATTTGTAATAACCAAAATGAAATGACTCATATGATTTTCTTGTGATAAAGCTTTAAAAAAAAGAGTATACATCCTACATCCGTACTCCAGACTGCCGCTAGCAGTGAAAACTAACAATTTATATATGCAACAACTGGATAAACTGAAGGGGTTACGCTGACTGCTAAAAGACAGTCTTAAATGGATTCTTAAATGGATAGATACTATATGACTGATTTTCAAATGTGTGTACAAAGGGAGATCAGGAATAAATCTATGCATTAATTGCAAACCTGAAATTATAAACAGAAACCAACTTATCTTTCAATTCCATTTTCCACCAAGTTTTTGAACTTCGCTCATATTTCTCCATTTATATAACATGCCCAAAGTTTTTTTATAAAGAGAAAGAGATAGAGAGAGATGGAGAACAAATCAATGGATACCAGGAATTGGTAGGGGCAGGGAGGGGAGGGGAGAAAATGTGGCTGTGAAGAGACAACACTTGCAACAGCTCTCACAGTGATGGAATAGTGTCGATGAATGACCGAAATGGTGGCTACACAAATCTGCAAGTGTGGCAGAATTGCTTAGAATACCCATCCACACGTGGAAGTAAATTTATGCAAAACAGATGATGCCATGGTGATAACTTGATTTGAGGTTGTGCTGTGCACCGACTGGATGTCATCACAGGAGGAAACAGGGTGAAGGGCTCAGGAGACTGTTTTGTACATTCTGTTCAGCTTTGGGCTTCTGTGTTTCAAACAGAGAGGGCCCAAAGAAAATGCTCTAGGAGTGAGCATTTGGGCTACTGTTTTAGACAGCTGTATCCCCTATCACAGTGCCTAGGGTTCAAATTCTACATTTGCCCTTGATCTCAGCTTCTTTTTCATCCAGATCCGGGGGGTAGCAGTGATGATTAAAGGATTTGGGTTCTGGCTGCTACATGGCAGACCTGGATTGAGGTCATGGTCTCGGCTGGCCCCAGCTCAGCCAACCTTAGCTGTTGCTGGCATCTGGGCTGTAAGCCCATGGATGGCAGGTCTCTCTTTAGATGTAGATTTCATGTTTGGATTCTGTTCTATGGGCTGCAGTGGCTGCCTATCAACAAGAGGCTGTCTTACCTGGGAGCCTGTTTCTATCCTCTACTTGGGAGCACAGATGCCAAGTGAGAGTGGCTCTTGACTGGTGGACTATCCAGTGCAATAGGAGTTCTCAGGTCTGTGCCATGATGTGAAGTATAGAATTCGTTCATGATGTATCTCCTGGTCATCCATTAACCAATCACCTGACAAATTATGTTCCAGGTCCGTGGTAGGAGCTAAAGCACCAAGGTGTGGACCCTGCTTGCAAAAGGTCCCTTAGCAAGCACGTGAGTGGACAGCAGAATGGGGTTCATGGAGATAACTGTAGGGCATTCACCATGGAATCTAATGCAAGGACAATGCCCCCTCACAGCTCAGAAGCTACAGCCAAATCCAGAGTGAAGTTCAGTCCAGGAATGGTAGAGGAGGGATCACCACAGGGGCATAGACTGAGGGACCATGATGCAGTCATGGCCAAGAGGGTGTGAAGGGGGAGAAACCTTAGTCAACCATGACTAGGGGGCCATCTGAGGACAGTGTCTCCAAGTACAACAAACAGAAACCCAAGCACAACACACAGAAACCTTCCAAACCAGCCAGGTAGAAGACAGCCCATCAGGAGGAAGCTGGGCAAAAAAGCAAGGGTCTGGGGTCTGAGAAGGCTGGCTTGGGGAGACAGCAAGCTCAAAGTGGGAGGTGGGAAGCAGAGCCTGGACGGGGTCCAGCACCAAAAGGAGACAAAGACAGCAGCTCTTAGAGGATCGTACTGGGACCAGCAGATGCTGTGCAAGGTCAGAAGATGCCAGCCGTGGCCCAGTACGAGAGCCCAGTGGCTAAGTCCTCACCATGCATGTGCCAGGATCCCATGTGGGTGTCAATTCATGTCCCAAATGCTCTACTTCTTACCCATCAGCTCCCTTTGTCTGACTTAAAACCATGGGACCCTGTACCTGCACATGAAAGAAGCTCCTGGCTCCTGGCTTTGGATTGGCTCAGCTCTGACCATTGCAGTTACCTGGGAAGTGAGTCAGCAGATGGAAAATCTTTCCCTCTGTATCCCTTTGTCTCTGTGTATTTGTCTTTACAATAAAAATAAACAAATCTTAAGGAAAAAAAAAAAAGAAAGAAGGTACCAGTCTGCATTGTGCACACTCTGAGGCCTGAAGTTAGGGAGGCTGGAAAAGTCACCTCCTCCCTGGAACCTGTGCCACTGAGAGGCCCGTAAAATTCCAGGCCACAGTTGGCCACCAGACTGCACTCGGGTATACAAGCACAAGTGGAAGTGAAGATGCCCCAGCTTCCTTGAGGATGCAAAAGAGTTCCTCAGCTGTGTCTCTCTCTCTGGGTCCACCATGAGACCTGCTCCTCTGTCACTCTCCCAGGTGAGCCGTCCAGCCTGCAGCCTCAGTGTGCAATACAGAAAGACACGCAGCACTATTCAGTCATGCTGTGCGCTCACCCCAGGAATCATCCAGGTTTCTCCTGTCTTCTCTCCCATGGTCATTTCCTTTATCCCACTCAACCACTCTGTGCTACTGACAGGAGACTCTAGCACCAAGGGCAGATAAGTCTACGTTTGCCCAGGCACTTCAGAGGCTATTTTCTCTAAGACTCAAACTCGCTCCCTGGCTCTTCCGAGCACGCTTTTCCTTGGCAGGTCCCCAGCCACCTGCCTCTGAGGTTGTAGACGCCTCCTGGAGCTGCAGAGACCGCACTCAGATCAAAGACGGGGTGCATGTGTGTGACTTACGTGAGTGTGCATGTGTGGGTATGTGCATATGTGTGTCTGGGGTCCCCGTGTGACATGTGGATGTATAGGTGCGTACATGACTCTGTATGTGGATTCATGTATGCTCATGGGCCTCTGTGTGTGCATGTGTGTGATGTATGTGTGCATGTGTGTCCATGTGTGTGATGCATGTGTGCATGTGTGTGGTTGTACGTGAGTGTGTATCTGGATGTGTCTGGGGTATGACATGTTTGCGTCTGGGTATCCCTGTGTGTGTGTGTGAGTGTGTGTGAGTGCATGTGAGTGTGTAAGTGGATGCACGTTCATGTATTATGAAGGGTGTGTATGTGACTGGCTGCCCGTGTGTGTGCATGTGTGTGTATCTGTGTGGTATGTTTGGGCTCTTGACCTTGTCCTGACCCAACCCCAGCTGAAACAGTATGTGGAAGATCTCTGCCTCTTTTCTCTCTGCCTTTCAAATAAGTAAAGTAACACCATTTAAAATTTGTTGAGGAGGATACAGGCTCCTGAGCTAGCTTTTCAATGCCTTTCAGAAAATATTCTCATTTTAGATAGTTCCATATTAAATAACTACTTAGAAATAGCAAAACACAGGCTAGAAACAGAAGTGTTGCCAGCCACGTGAGAACATTATCTGAGTCTCCTAGTAGCAGCTTTGAACAAACTACTATCTGTGAAGGTATAACAGCAATACATAACTAGCACTGAGAACTCCCCGTCGGGTGCAGAAGCTACGTGCTTTCCATGCATGCTCTCATTTTGTCTTCCCCCACCTCTAAACAGCACATGCTATTATTTTTATTGCTTTACAGTTGAGGGCTCCGATCCTTTCAATGTCTGTATGTGATGAATAACAGCCATTCACACCATCATCATCACTGTCATTGCCACTGTCATCACTTCCTTCTCCATTCTCCGTCTCTCCCTGCCCCTGCATTCGGCTCCTTCTCCTCCTCCTTTAGCTCCAGTTGAGCTTGGAAACATCCAAGCCATACTCAAACACTAAATCCAGTGAAATTGCTGATATTCAGGGTGACACAGCTAAGATGAGAGGTCACTGACTGTTGAAGGTGGTGCATCTTATTGCTAGGAAAGCAGAGAGGGGAGTAAGATTCTAGAAGGAGTAGATATAGTGCCAACATCTCATATCTGTGCCATCTTAAATCTTGGCTGCTCCACTTCCTATCCAGCTCCCAGCCAATGTGCCTGGGAAAGCAACAGAACACAGCTCTAGTGTTTGGGCCCGTGAACCCATGTGGGAGACCCAGATGAAGCTCATGGCTTCTGGTTTCTGTCTGGCCATGCCCTGGCTGTTGTCGTATTTTGAGACTGAACCAGTAGATGGAAGATCTCTCTCTCTCCTGTGTGCGCGCGTGCATTACTGTGTGTACGTGTGTGCTTAACTCTGCCTTTCAAATAAATAAGTAAGTCTTACAAGAAAAATAAAATGACCCAGCAGATAAATGAGGCCGGCTCCACTTCTGCCCCTTCTTATGTGTCAGGCTAGCATCACAAATCAATCATTGTATTCCGGTGTTCCTTCTGAGCCTTGACATGCTCTTAGAATCAATGTTCAGAACAAAGCTATGTGCCAGCAGTGCAGTGAGGCTGGCAAGCACAGTGAAGCTGGCCTGCAGGCCTTCTCAAGCCAGCTGAGCATCACCAAACAAGTGTGCCCTCTGCTCTGGCCTCGCTGTACCTTTGCTCATGAGTTTCCCAGGAGGCACTTCTGCACAGTCCAATGGGGCCAAAGAGGATGTTCGGTGGTGAGTGAGTGCTGCAGCTCAGCTGTGTTGATAGTGTGACATGGATTCCCCGGCTGAGAGAATGAATCTGAGCTACAATAGGACCAGGACTCGCAAGTTCTGCTCTAGACTGCGTCTAGACAGCACATGAACTCTTTGATTTCCAGAATAAGCACTGGCTGCTCTTACTGTTAGAAACTGAAACTCTCAATGAAATTTTTATAGGACCTACCGACTGAATGTCTCTAGGAAGTCCCATTATCCCCAAAACATCATCCAAGCAATAGGTGATGGCTGTCCCTCTCTTCTTTGCCCCCTCAGTCTTTTTTTTTTTTTTAAGATTTATTTATTTTTATTGGAAAGGCAGATATACAGAGAGGAAAAGAGACAGAGAGGAAGACCTTCCATCTGATGGTTCACTCCCCAAGTCGCCGCAACGGCTGAGCTGAGCCAATCCAAAGCCAGGAGCCTGGAGCTCTTCTGGGTCTCCCATGCGGGTGTAGGGTCCCAAGGCTTTGGGCCGTCCTCGACTGCTTTCCCAGGCTGCAGGCAGGGAGCTGGATGGGAAGCGGGGCCACTGGGATTAGAACTGGCATCCATACAGGATCCTGGCGCATACAAGGAGAGGACTTTAACCATTACTCTATCATGCTGGGCCCACCCCCTCAGTCTTTGTTGGAGTATCTTAGAAGTTGTTCTGATAAGCTCAAGACCAAGATTCCTCCCTCCAGATGCCCCACTGGTGTCTCAATATCCCAATTCCAAGCTCCCATTCTCCCACATGGCAAGTGGGAGGATGTTGGCATGCTCCCATTTCTCCTTGGGTCTTCATGGTTTCCCCTCTGCATCATTTGGTTTCTTTCACAGATGCTGAGCCTCATCCAGTAATCCTCGCCCAGGGTCTGTGTGGACTAAAGAGACACCTTTGTATGTACTTGGGTAGGTGTGTACTGGAGTTTGACGCTCTTGGGACAGACTCCGGTTCCTGCACCATAGGTTCTCCCCAGGTTGGAGGAGGTCTCAGTGCATGTCCAATTGCCATAACAGAGTATCAGAGATCAGACAATTTATTAAGAAAGGAAATTTCTTTCTTAGAGATCTGGAGGTTGGGAAGCCCAAGGCTTGTTGTCTGTGACCTCCAGCTCCGCCCACATCCCAGCTCCACCCATATCCCAGCTCCGCCCACATCCCAGCCCCACCCACATCCCATATCAGTCTTTTCTCAAATTCATGTTTCTCCCATTGCTTCCCATTTAGCAGAGCCCGTTGCTCAGTTCTTGTTCATTTACACAGTATTGGTGACTGTGGTTAGATGAGCCAGCTGGGCAGTAGAAATCTTCACTGCTTTTCACCTTTGTGGTTGTTATTCTAATTGAAATTAGACATAGGAAATGAAACGCTGCAGTTTTCATTCTAATTCCATGTTAGTCGCCAGACGTAACCTCATGCTGCCAACACTGACACTGAATTCTGTGTCCTTGGGATACATGAAAAATGCATGGTATTTAACCAAGTGCAAGAGAAAGTGAAGCAAGCACAAGAGGCTCCTATTGACATAACACTACCTGCTCTAAACATTTTGCATGTAAGTAGAAGCAATGTGCTCTATAAAAAATGATAAGGAGTCTTAGTGAGTGAACACCTATGCCAGTGATATAGTGTAGTGTATTGTTGTCAGACAGTGTGTGCTACACACAACTGGGTGTGCTATCATTCCTTGTGGCTGGCAGTGCCGTAGGCTTGTGGACATCAGAATCATCACAAACATGTGAGTAGTGCAATTCCCTCCAGTGACATCATAGCTGTGCCTGCCCCCAGGCAGCAAGAGCTTTCCTTCTCTGTTATAACCACGTGGTATGTCTATGTGTGATGTGAGCTGTCGGCGACCTGAAGGCTGTTCTGGGTGCTTACAATGCTATTCCTGAGCTCTTTCATTCTGTGGCCCTCCCTTTTCTCTCATTCTGCTCCTTACTATGCACCTCCATGTACATGAAAAGATTTGTTTGAGTTACAGAAAGAAAGAGAGAAAGTGGGGGGCTCCTCCATCTGCTGGCTCATTCTCCGGCTGGAGCTGGATCAGTCCAACTGAAGGAGTCAGGAAGTTCATCTGGGTCTCCCACGTGGGTGGAAGGCACTCAAGGACTTGGAACATCCTTTGCTGTTTTCCCAGGAGCATTGACAGGGAGCTGGATTGGGAGTGGAGCAGCGAGGACACCAACTAGCATATGTATGGGATGCCAGCCACAAACCCAGCCCCTGCTTATGCTTGCCCACTTTGTGCCTGTACTTAGACCACTTCCCTAAGCAGAATGCAAATATCTAGAATAAAGAACTAGACCTCACCTCCCTCCCACAAACCCACTCAGCTGTAGAGAAATTTCTAAAGACCTGGGACACAGCAGCATATTGCTCCCAGCACCTGGATGACTGTGGACAAAGTAAGATGTGGCTATGAGATGTTGATAGAAAAGGCTGGACTCAGCCCTGATGTTGAATTCATACCCATCTTTAGATGGCTCAGGTAGTTCAAGAATCATTATCTTTCACAAAATGTGAGTATACATGGTGAGTCTGTGAGTGCTGATGTGATGAGCTCTGGATAAATTGATTATAGAGGAAGATTATTTTCTACAGCAAGTTCACCGCAGCTCAAGATTCTCTCTTTAGACAGGAAAGCCACAGGTGAGCCTCATCCACGGAAACCCATGGATGCCAAGTTTGCAGATTTTTCAGGACAGAAAAATGTCCTGCTTGAGGGGCTTCCAGTTGAAATCCTCTGTCATCTGGCTAAGTGGGAACCCCAGGGGGCGCAAGGAAACTCCTGCAATGTCAGCATCCCATATGGGCAGCGGTTCAAGACCCAGCTGCTCCACTTCCAGCTATCTGCTAAAAACCTGGGAAAGCAGCAGGCGATGATTCAAGTCCTTGAGTTCCTGCACTGCTTGTGGGAGACCTGGAAAAAGCTCTTGACTTTGGCTTGGCCCAGTCTCAACCATTGCAGTCTTCTGAGGAGTGAGCCAGCAGGTGGAAGTTCTCTCTTTCTGTCTTTCCTCTCTCTGTGATTCTTTCAAATAAGAGAATAGATCTTTAAAAAATAAAGCCCCCCAAAAAATCACTAAAGGAAGGAAATAACAAACTTTTCAAATATGTGGAATGAGTTGACACATTCATAAATAAGCAGTGGGTCAAAGAAGATGGCACATCCTCAGCTGAGAGGTCCTGGTCCAATGATAGAAAAGGCCAGTGAGGGGATGGGAATCCCACTCTCACCTTCTCTCCCAGGAAGCGAATGCATCAGAAGGCATGGTCCTGCGTCTATGCTCGGGATTCATGGGATCGCCACATGTGCAAGCAGCTATTTACAGAGAAACAGAAGCAGAGAAGCAGGAGCAAGCCTCAGGGAGGGGTCTGCAGGTAGCTCAACCAGTGCTGAGGCTACAGGAGGCAGACAGCCCTGCTCCTCCCACGCTACCTACTTCCCCCGGCCCGGAACTAGCTCTACAGAGGGCTCTAACTGCCCCAGCCACCACTGTGAGCTCACAAGTGATCCCTCCTGCCTGGACCTCCATTCAAATGTGTCTCTCCTCCAGATCAGTTGCTTGCTGCCTTGGCCTTTAATGGGCAACAATGCACTCTCCAATGGCTGGCTGTTGTAGACTGATGATAGCAGGGTTGGAGGGAGCAGTACAGAGGTTGGCCTCACAGGACAGCACACGGCTCTCCAGAACATTCCTTCGGGGTGTTTCCCTCTCAGCACCATCGACTTTTGGAGTTATTGCATATACACCATTTTTGGCTTGGGGAGAAATATCTTGTGGTTTGAAGGCTATTAAGCTTGGCCTTCATTGGTACCTTCCAGGAGCGTTTTGTTTCCCCGAGGTGACAAGATGGAACATTAACGAATGTTATTGAGGGTGGCACCACTTGAGGGGAAATGAGCAGATACAGATGATGCAGTCCTCTCCCTTGTCACCTCTCACCCCTCTCCACACATCACCACTGCTTCCCTCCTGACCCACTCGGCCCGCCACACTGGCTGTTCCCAGGACATGGGTTTAGGAACCTCAGAGTTATGGATTCTATGATCTGAACATGGTCCCTAAGACAGCATTCACTGTGCAGGTGCAAAAATAGAGAGCCAAGGATGGGGTAGGGCGGGAAGAGGAGTTCTCAACGGCTCCCTGCCTTCCCCATCGGTTTCTCCTCTCCATTCCGATGCCGCTCATCACTCTGGTGTGTTTTCCCAACAGTCCTGAGCTGGGAGGAGGCAGAGCAGGGTTAAAGGGCTCCATGGGGGAAAAAAACAACAACAAAAAAACCAAATCAAGACCGAAGTCCACTGACCCCATCCCGCCTTTCTGAATCACACAGCTAGCAAGGGACGGAACCAGTTCTTTCCCCCCTCTTCTCCCTCTCCTTTCTAACTCTGTGTTTTATATAAAGACATCATTTTTTTTTTTTAAACGCAGGAGGCACTCACTCGACAGCAGTGCAGGAAGTGGTTTTGCAAGTCAAAGCCAGAAACAAGACCACTTTCCATTTTATTTGTTGCAGAAGGAGGCGGTAGCGTTTCTTCATTAGGGAGACCACTCTAGTGCTGAGTCGCTAAGTGCGGTCGGAGAAGAGAAGCAGATGCACGCAGGGCCCTAGGTCCCTGACCTTGAACCTGGGCGCCGTGAATGTTGACACGTGCAGAAGGCCGCCCTCTGTGACCGCTGGCCCATCAGCAAGAGGAACCCCAAGGAGCGGCTCATTAGGAAGAGAACATGACGACTTCATCTGGATGGAGGTTGATGGTGAACAGATGGGCTGGCAAGGCAGGGACCACAGCGCCCTGGTTCCAGTGACAGAGTAATGTTTTGCAAACCCCGGGTGCTGTTTCCACTTTATTTCTCCATGGTCAATGAGGGCTGGTGCAACTGGGGGAGATGGCTGATGGGAAACAGAGCGTCGTCAGGAGGATGTGTTTATGCGCCTGCACCCCTGACTGCCTCCAGCAGGAGGAAAAGGAGGCGCATGGGAGTAGGAAGGCGGGACCAGCACGTGGCCCTGGAGACTGTCTGGGCAGTGTCTGTGTGGGCGGGCTCCCTGGTGGGCTCAGCCTTCACCTAAGGAGGACGACGAAAGTGTGGGTTGTTCGGCGAGCCCGTGCGCAGACACACTCGCTGCGGGAGATTTGAAACACACAGGCAGGCATTTGAAATGTCAACCTCCACATACAGTTAGGGTGGCTCCTGTCTTGTGTGGTTTCATGGTCTGACCCGTGTTGGGTTTTATTCTGTTTCCTGACAAGTACCAAAGCAAGTCTGAGCTTCTGGAAGCCAGAGGTCAGGTGCGAGTGGATTGCCCGAAGGATACCCCAAGTTCCTGCTCAATCTTTATGACTCACCTGGTTAGGACTCTCTTGTGAGAACGCCTGTACATCAGCATGGTTCCACGTGTGGGTAAATGGAGGTACAGATGAGAAAAGAGAGAGCATAATACATAGGTCCTGAGGAGAGCAGAGGCATCGGACATTACATGTAAGGCACAAGCTGTATGGGGGGAAAGAATTTCGCTTCTACAGACTGTGGATATGGAGATTTCAGCCATGTGAAACCAAACTGATTTTGGTATAGGTGTTCCATCTCATGAAGACTGATGGGCAGTTAAGGGGTAAAGCTCATGGGCCCACGTTTCAGGACACTGAAAGTCAACAGAGTAAAAGAAATTTCAGGAAGGGAGGAATCAGGATTTGCATACAATTACTTCAATTTAGAAAAAGCTGTGGCTGGTCAAGACCATAAAACTACTGCCCTATGGGCCTGGAACCACTGTTAAACTGGAGGAGCTTTGATCACACATACGTGTCTTGTCACGTTGCAAAAGACATTAATTCTGATTTGATTTACTTTCTAAACTGCTGCTTTTTGCACACATTTTAAAATATTTATTTGTTCATTTCAAAGTCAGAGAGAGAACAAGAGAGAGAATACCTTTCATTCATTGGCTCAGTCTGCAAACGCTGTACCGGCCAGGTTTAGCCTAAGCCTAAGCCAGGAGCCTGGAACTCCAGCAGGGTCTTACACATGGTTGCAGGGCCCCAGCACTTGGGTCATCTTCTACTGTGATTTCCAGGCACGTGAGTGGAGAGCTAAATCTGAAATGGAACAGCTAGAACTTGAAGAGACACTCCAATACAGTATGCAGGTGTCACCAACAGTGGTTTAAATACACTATACCATGATGCTGAACCCTTTTTTTAAAAATAACTTTTCTGGCCCAGCATAGTGACCTAGCGGCTAAAGTCCTTGCTTTGAACGCTCCGGTACCCCATATGGGCGCCGGCTCTAATCTCGTCGAGGACAGCCCGAAGCCTTAGGACCCTGCACACGTGTGGGAGATCTGGAAAAGCTCCTGGCTTCTGGCTTTGGATAGGCGCAGCTCCAGCCATTGCGGTCATTTGGGGAGTAAGTCAATGGATGGAAGATCTTTCTCTTTGTCTCTCCTCCTCTCTAAATATCTAACTTTGCAATAAAAATAAATAAATCTTTTAAAAAATAAAAAATAACTTTTTCTTTAAAAACTGACATTTACTCATCATGAAAATAATAATAATAATAATAAAAACTAACCCCCCCAATTTAAAAATCCCACACAAATGATATTGTGGTCAGAAATTCTGAATGTCATTTCCGGTACCTCTCTCCTTATACAGTCATTGGCTAGATAGAGAGAACTTTGCAAAACTGATATTAAGGCTTAAATCATATTCATCATGAAAATACAAATCCACCCCAGATCAATGTATACATTTTGATATTTCATCAAAAACCCCCAATAGGATTTATTGCAGATGAGACAAGCTACTTGTGAAAATCTACGGGAAAGGCCATGTAACCCCACGTAGCCAAGAGATTCAGAAAAGGAGAAACTGGAAAAGATGCTTTATCTGATTAAAAGACTTTAAAACATTTTAGTAGAGATCAGCTGATTTACTCCAGGTGTGTGTGTGGGGGGTGGGGGGATGGAGAGGAAGGGAGAGGGAGAGATGGGGCTGGGCAGGGAGTCAGAGAACAAACGAACTGGAAGGTTTCCCGTGGCTTCTGTGTCTAAACCTTGGTACCCGGGCTCCTCTCATTTGCATATTCAGTTAGGGTAGCTTCCTCAACTCGTGCAGGGAGCCTCTGAACTGAGGACTCCGCTCCCTTTCCTCTCTTCAGGCACTGCCATGACGAGCATCTACATCAAGCCTGCTCCCATTACTTCCGTCTCTGCTTTCATTTCTTATCTTGTACGATGACGAGAGCCTGGAATCCAACATCCCCATCACATGTGCAGGCACTTATCCATAAAAAAGAGAAGAAATTAGAACATCTATCATACCGGTCGTGACAGCCAGTTCCAAATGGGTTGCAATCCAAGTCCGTAAAGTAGCACACATCTAAAACAAACCATGCAAGGGGAGACGAGGAGTCTTCCCTTTGCATGGGCAATGCTCAGGGCGGGGCAGGGGGACACTGTGCATGGATTCCATTTGTGCTGTGAGTTTTTAAAAGTCCCTTTATATTTATGGCTTCAACCCAGATGTTTCGAGGAAGGGAACTTGCATTATTTTTAACATATTGTTTACCCAATACTATGTCAATTAATTCCATAATGTTGTATATTGATACTGAGGCCTTGTTGGGGCTTTTAACTGACCGGATCTTTACTCTGTTAGACCTATCTTCAGACCATAGAAGGTCTCCCCAAGAGGCCACTGAACTTATCTGGACAATAAGACGCTGGACTTTATGCTAGGCAAGTGTTTGCAAGCAACGAATCTCAACTGAACTTGAACTATGGTTATGCAACAAGGTGGAGGAATCCACCATGGGGGGAGGGGTATGGGAGGGGTGGGGGGAATCCCCAGTGCCTATAAAACTGTACTACATAATACAATGTAAGCAACAATAAAAAAAAAAACTATCTAGAAAATAAAAATTAAATACTTACCTCAAAAAAAAAAAAAGTCCCTTTATATTTAACACTTAAGGCAGGCAGGGAGGGGAGGGAGGAACTTCTTCTAAAACAGGCACAAAATTGCAAACCATAAGGGAAGTTTTTAGCCAATGTACCTACACTATAACTGAAAACAAGTAGGTCTTCCGGCTTCGGCACACGGGATGGCAAAACTTCTCCTCTTCCAGCCAACCGAGGTTAGAGTGGAACCAAATTGTTGGAAACAAGCATCTCATTCCTCGGGAGAGTGATCGGAGGCATATACCTGTTTATGCATTTGTGGAGATCTGCTCGGAGCCTTGCTAAGAGTGTTGGAGGCAGAGATGACTTGCCTGGGGCTGTGCCCTTTCCTGCAGCCCACCTCGGCTTCAGGTTTACCAGGGTGGGGCTGGCCGCAAAATGCACACTCGTGCTGCCAGCAGTGGCTGATTCTACTTGGAGCAGAGAGGGAAAAACCCGTGGCTGACTCGTGCTTTCAGTGAAAGTGAAGCTAAACAGAAAAGCCACGTGGGAGGGAGGAGGAACCCACACCTCTTGCAGCCCCGGGGTTGTTGGTTCTGGTTGCACAGAGCAATGGAGTAGCCTCAGGCTCCAGGGCATCCATACAACAGCAGTTAGGTCTGCCCCACACCTCTCTCCCCAAAGACTGGGAAGTGACACCTGCATCAGGCACAACTCAGAAAAGCCGGGGGAAAGTAAGAACCAGGGCAGAGCTGAAAGCCGCCCAGATGTTGAATGTGATCCACTTTGTGCGTGTGCACACATGCATACGTATCTACTGTGCTCCCCTGCACACATGCACACCCACACACACACACAGAGGCTGGGAGCCTTGTGCACAGTTGAGCACTGTCTCCTCTTCATCACTGGCTGAGGCATGGGCACAGGAAGCCGTCAGGAGCTGCGCATGTCAGAGGCTGACTGCAGGTGGACAGGCAAACAGAAATGTACAGAGTCCAGAGCTGCTGCGTATGTATCTGAAAGATCAAATCCTTCAACCCCTACAAAAATTACAATGCATGACCCACGCTCAGGAAAAACATCCACCAAAATTAAGAAACCAGACAACAGAACCAGACTCCAGGTGTTGCTTGGTACTGCTGTGGTGAATGGATACACACAGGGAAATGGTACTAAAACGATTAAAGGAAATATACTGAAGACTCCACATGCAGGATGTTTCTAAGAAGAATAGGAAGAAATAGAAACCATCAGAAAGAGACAATTGGAGGGGCTGGCATGGTGGCAGAACAAACTAAGCCTCCACTTGCATTGCCAGCTTCCCATTTAGACACTGGTTCAAGTCTCAGCTGCTCCACTTCTTGTACAGCTCCCTGGTCATGGTTGGGAAAGTAGAGAGGCCTTGGGCTCTTTCCACCCATGTGGAGACATGGAAGAAGCTCCTGGCTCCCAGTTTCATACAGGCTCACCTCTGATTGTCTTGACCATTTTGGAGAGTGGACCAGATGAAAGATATTCTCTCTCTCTCTCTCTCTCTCCCTCTCTCTCCCTTTTTTTTTCTCTCTCTCCCCTTTCCCTCTCTTCTCTCTCTCTCTTGGCAGTCCCCAGGGCCAAGCATGACAAGAATTTCTAGTTGGTAGCCCACACTTTGTGGGCTTTCTCTCTCTTCTTAAATAAGTTCCGTTCCTCAAAGCTCTGACCTCTGTCAGGGTGAGAACCTGGAGTGTACATGAAGACACTCAGACCTACATCACCGCTGTCTGTCACTGGGCCCACTCAGTGCCTTCCTGAGAGCTTGTACTGCAGTCCACCCATTCTTCCACAAGCCTTCCAAGGGCTTAACTTTACACCAAAAGAACATTCTAGGCATCTCTCTGCTTATGATCTGGAAAAGCAGTGGAGGATGACCCAAAGCCTGGGACTCTGCCTGGGGGACCCAGAAGAAGCTCCTGGCTCCTGGCTTTGGATAAGCTCAGCTCCAACCATTGCAGTCATTTGGGGAACAGATGGAAGATTTTTTTCTCTGTGTCACCTTTTCTCTGCCAATTTGCCTTTCAAATAAAGATGATTTTTTTTTAAATAAAAAGCTTTGCTTAAAATTAAAGAGCAAAAGTAAAAGAAGCGTGCACTTCCACTTTTTTTGTTGTTGTTGATGCTACTGTTTTGCCGCGACTGATGGGCTTCAAAGCATCCGTATGGTTTTTTCTGGGATGTTTGCCATTGGTTGGTCCTCCCTCTTCTGGGGACCTAAGAAAAGGGAATGAGTGGGAAAAATGGTCCATTTTACTGTGTGTGTGGGGGATGTAGGAGTCCACGGCCAACAGGATTTAGAAGAGAAGTTTATATTAGCTTAATTTTTTTTCTTTCTTGGTATGTGAGGAGATTTCAAGATGTTCTTGAAACAAAATGTAGATGACGAGATAAGCTATGCTTGGACTGCAACATTTTTTTCAATATCAACATTAGCTTATTTTTTTCATTCTTTCTTTTCATCAACGTTTCTTAGTCCCACTGGTTTGTATTAAATGGCCGTGGCTGAGAGCGCTCCATAAGGAGAGTGGAAAACTTGCTTTCCTTTCTGATAGGAACGTAACTTTCCTTTTCACAGTGACACTCCTTTTCCTAAGCTCTCAGATCACAGCAGAGAGGAAAATCTGCAGAGACCTGCAATGCTTTTTAAAAAAATACTCAGATTCTATCACTCAACATAAAACAGATCACATTTACCATTTGCGCGTAACTTGTATTTTAAAGATTTCAGTTTATTTGAAAAGAAGACCGACAAAGAGACAGAGAAGGAAAGAAATCTTCCCTCTGATAGTTCACTTCCCAAATGGCTACAACAGACAGGACTGGGCCAAGTCAACTGACATCAGGCACCATGAACTCCTTTGAGTTTGCCCAAGTGAATGGCAGGGGTCCAAGCACTTATAACATCCTGCCTGTGCTGCTGGGTGTACCAGCAGGCTGCTGGATCAGAAGCAGGCTTGCACTCTGAAACGGTCTGCTGGTGTCACAACCAGAAGCCTGAGCTGCTGTGCACAATGTTTGCTCCAGAATTTATTGAAATATTGTGAGGCAGCATTTCTTTAATTATGGGAAAATATATTTTTAATAAAGATTTATTTTGTTTTTACTTTAAAAGCAGATTTACCAAGAGATGCGAGAGAGAGAGAAAAAGAAAGAGAGAGAGAGAGATCGCTCTTCGATTTACTGGGTCAGTCCCCAAATGGCTGCAGCAGCTGGAGCTGAGCCAATCTAAAGCCAGGAGTCAGCGTACCGGAACTTCCTCTGGTTCTCCTATGTAAATGCAGGTGTCCATCCCCTCACTCTTTTCTCAGGCCATAAGCAGGGATCTGGATTGGCACTGGAGCAGCCTGGACTTGAACTAGTGTCCATATGAGATTCTGGCTCTGCACCCATACACTTAATCTACTATGTCACCATGCCAGCCCCAGGAGAATACATTTTATATCATTTTGTGTAAGAAAACACCAAACTAACTTTATTGCAAAGTTTATTATGGTCGCATTTGTGTTAGTGACAAATGGAAGTGTTGCTAGAACACAAATAGTAGTCAGTACATTTCACAGCTGTGAGATTTTTAATGTCCGTGAGTGTCAAATGCTGGCAAGCAGAACTGTAAGCTGTTCCATCCCCTTAGAAAGCAATAGGGCAACATCCAAAGAATGTGAAAACTAAGCTCTCTGAGGCCAGCAATTCCTTTCTGCTTACGTAATTTGGAGAGATATTTTTAGGCATGCTTAATAGAATAAAAGGCAGAATTGGTGTTTCTAAGAGTACAAAATTGAAAGCACTGGAAATGTCTGTTAATGAAAGGATATATGATTAAATTTCAAGAACTCATTTCACGTAGTATTTCCCAGCAATGAAAACATATGATTTAGATCTCTTAGATCTATAAGGTATCAGCGATATGAAATCTTACAGACACCATACGGATTAAAAAAAAATACAGTGAGATTATACAAAATGATTTCCTTTGCAAATATTTAAGGGTACAGCAAATGAATTTCCAAATTCTGGAGATAAACGTGCATGTGTGTTTAAAAAGAAGAAAAAGAATGACCAGCCTCGGAGCACTGGTTGTCTCTGGGAGAAAGAATGAGTGTCCTAAAGGGCTCAGTGATGGTTTCAGAGTCTAATTATCACTCTGAAGGTTCATAGATAAACACTGATTCACTAAAATTGCTTTCAGACCTGCAAAACTTCATAAAATGTGGAAAGTTTGTTAGGCAAGGAGTGAGAGAAAGAGAGCTCCCATCCATTGGTTCATTCTGCTGATGTCTGCAGCATCTGGAGCTGGGCCAGCTGTTGCTGGGAGCCAGGAGCTCAGTCCAGGTCTCCCACAAAGATGGCAAGGACCCAATTACTGAGGCTATCACTGCTTGCCTCCCAGGGTCTGTGCGATTCCGGAGTTCAGTCCCTGGGAGATTCCATCTGGATTGATGGGCCAAACAAGAGCTGAGGAACCTTATGCAAATTCATACCTCCTTATTCACACTGGTGAGCACAACTGTGCACAGGAGCACACACAGTCTCTTACCCATCACGGCCAACTGTAAGCAGGTACTCGTGCTCAATCACACGCCATAGCCCCTTGTGCGATTTTACAGACAAAAGTGGCTGCTTGCCAGGAAGTGACCTCACTGGGTTGGGAGCACCTGGCCAGGCAGGTGGGCCTGTTGGTTACCATGACACTGGTTGCCATAGAGGCACAGAGATAAGAAGGCTGAAAGAGGAATTGGGAAAACTTGCTGAGCTCCACAGCTTGGCCTTATTGTTTTATCTGTCTGTCTTGGTAGAAACATGGAGTTGGGCACTGGAACCTGGAGCTGTACTCAGATATTCCAGTGTGGGGACATGGATACCTTTTTAGGCCAAATGCCTCCTCAAGCCACATGATAACATTTGTATAAAGGAAAAATTTTTCTCAAGCAGTCCAGCTTGGAACAGTGTTCCATTCAAATATTAACCACGTTCTAGTTTGTACACAAAACTGAAAGACCTGGGAAACCTAAAGTATCTGTGAAAGTTTAAGATGGGGTAACCTTTTACTTCCTTGCTTCATAACATCAAAACCCAGAGATTTCCACTATTCTCTTATAGATCATCAGCGACCAGAACTTCTGTGGGGAAACTGTAGAGATATTAATACTTGTATAGAAATGATCAGTGTTGAAGCTTGCTTTATTGAAATGCAGCATATTTTTACATTCCATACTAAGATTATTAATGATTTCGCCAAATGATAGTCCTGAAGCAATCTGCTAAAAATCAGACATTTGGGAACAGATTCTAGAGGTAATCGAAGGTTATAGCAGAGGTTAAGAATGCTATGCTGCCATTAAGACAAAAACCTCCAAGATTCCAGGGTTAAGGAGAAAACAAAATGAAGCATTTGTGTACTGTTTGGTTTACAAACAGCACAGCACCATTCATCTCTAAGCTGCAGGACACACCTTAAATCCTGTAATTATCTTCCTCCACCCATCACTGATCTTAGAACTGGAGCAGACTCTGCCAGTATGAGACAGTCCTTCCGTTAAGGCTTTAGATGTTCAGAGCTGGGTGGAAGCTTGTGTGAGAACTTCTGCAGAATTTATTCAAACACCCCAGACTCATTCCAGGGACCAGGGGTGCAGCCAGAAGTTGGCATTCCTCAAGCTCCCCAGGTGCTGCTGCTGCTGCTGCTGGTCCTTGCCTAGAGTGTGTTCCTCCATACCTGCTTTTCCCACACATCTCTTCCTGGCTTCTAGCACAGACCATACGGTCAATGCAACAGAATTGACCTTTGTAACCGACTTGGCCTGAGAGGAGTGCCCCCTCCATTCATCAGTATTTCAATACGCATTCCTAAGTGGTAGGAAAATAAACTTTTTACCCATAATTCCAGGTGAAATCCTTGGACATACTCCAGGAGTAGGTCTCACATGTTGTGCACACATTGAAGAGATGGGAGGATGAAGAATTCTTTTGCCTTTCCAAGCTCACAACCCCTTTGCTCTGAGGACTATTGAGGGAGTATTTGAGAGTTAGTACAAAAACTCCAGTTTTATTCTTCCTTGGGAAACGGAGGCAGTAATATTCCCTCAGATCTAACGTGGATTACTAAGGAAGCTATGTGTGCCTATACTGGCACTCAGTGCATGCTAGTTCCCGTTCTCCCGTGTCTCCTCAAACTTGAGTTGGAGTGAGGTATGTTTGGCAAAACATCAGACAGGATTTGTCCTGGTAGAGTGGGAGGATCTGGGATGGGCCAATGTGTTTATTTCCAACGTATGACTAGTGTGACTAAAACAATTGATTTCTTTAGGTTTCCACCAGTTTTGGGGGGTCATGGTTGTTGTCTTGAGGAGTGCAAGTCGAGAGCTCAGAGTCAACCAGGCAGGTCTAGATTAACACCCTCCTCCATGGCTCTGGGGCATCAAGCAAACTCCTGTGCGACTGTGTCCCCGTCTCTCCCTCAAACCCCCACGGTGATCATGAGGAAGACACAAAGTTATCCATGCCCCAAATGCAGGTGGCATTCAACTGCTATTGTTTTGGTGAAATTTTTATTTTGGATTTTTGAATTTTATGGTACAGTTTTATATAGACTGGGATTACCCCCCAAACTCCCACCCCCTGACAGATTTTTCCCATGTTGCTACAATAGTATAGTTTCTCATAAGGAGTCATACTTTCATCAACTGCTATTTTAATGCAGCTAGTGTCTTCATACAATTGAAAGCTGGTAAAATGATTAGTTTGGGTACTGATGAATTTTCTTCTTCAGGGCTCACCAAATTTTGTGAAAATATTACGCAATGCGTTGTCAGGATTACAGGCAGGTGTCATGTAGGAAGCATTGAAGAAGTGCCCTTGGAATTTTGTCCTGTGGACCATCTAATAGAGAACTGGGATGATGAACCATTGACTTCTACCCTTTGTGATGCTTTTGGAAAAGTACCTGTTTCATCAAGATCAATGCTAAGGGCTCATGGATGCAACAAAACTGAGTCTGCCTCAAACGCCTCTGAGTACCTGCTAAGATCCTGCTGTGACTAAGGTTTCTTACGCAGTAGACATCCATGTTCTCTGCCTCTCAATTCTGTGCACACGGGATTGCATTTCACGTTGAAACAATGCAACAACTATCCTGAGAACAGAAGACCACATGCAGGTTTTGCTTGAGATCTCTCCAACTGTGTTAAAAGAGAGAACTGTCAGGCTGTGAGTCTCGGTTTCCTTATCTATCCGATGAAGAGGACAACGGACACCCCGGTCTGTCTGCTTTAGAGAAATACAGGGGTCAGACAATAAATCATGAGAATGAGGTCTGCAAAGCTTTAATGAAAACAAAGTGCACAACGGGAGAAGAAGGTGCAATCTATTTGACTCTGCAATCCCATGTGGCCATGTGGATGGATTCTTCCCCAGAGAGCATAACGGTAGAGCATTTTCGCTGCAGATGTGGGATGCATGTAGCTTCGAGTCGAATATTTTCTCTGGCTCTGTCCATGTGAAACACAGATGTTTTACAAATCATCTCTCTGTGAAGGCTGAGATAACTCAACTTGGTTTGAAAACGATCGCATTTTTCAAGTTATATATATTTTTTTCCCATGCACTATGCTCCAGCAAGAAAATTGGCTTCAGAAGATGCTTTCTCAAAGGTTTCGTCAGGGGTCCCAGTTTGGTAGCCCCTGGGAACCTCAATGCAGGGCAGTTCAACCTCAAGCATAGAAGAAATAGAGGGACCAGCCCCACACCTTGTGCAACTGTCTCCTCTCCTACAGAGAAGATAAAAAGCCTGGGCCATGGAGAGCTTCTGCAGGTTCCAGTTCCTGCTCTCTTGAATCAAAAATCTGCCAAGGTCTAGGTCATGCAGGTATGACTATTTTGGACTTGACTTGGACAAGCCATGCATGGTTCTGGACCAGCTAATTCCCAAAGGATGAGGAGAAAATGGATTGTCTATTGCTTTATCTGGTGGTATCTTTCCGTCTCAGGACAATCCAGTGACACTTGACTCGGTCACACATCAAGTGTATGTCTATATAGTTTGGCTCCAGTTGACTTTTGGGGTACTCTTGCTCTTCCCCAAGCCCATTCTCTTGGGACCCCAAAGTCCCATCTGAACTGGTTCCCATGAGATGAAGAAGGTCTCTCTTGCCCTTGGCAAAGGAACACAGGTTGTCTGAAGTGATTGGCACTGGACTATCATCTGCCCTTGGGAAGAGAAACTTTCTCCTCTGACCACAGGAATGTAATCTTGGATACACCATGTTCGGGTATAATAGCCCCAAATTGGTGTGCATGTAATTAATCAGTTTTAAACACCTGTATCTGGAGACTAATGGTTGCCCACTGAGCTGTGATATGTTATGTAACTGTTTACTTCCGAGATGCCAGGAACCAAAAATGTTTCAGAATTCTGAGTTCTAGGGTAGTTTGGAACATTTGCATGGAATCTAGCCATGGGATATCCCTAACCCAATGTCTGAAATGCTCCCGAGCCATTGTCATTGTGGATTTTAGCTTTGGAGATCACAGATACACTCCACATGGTGAGCCACCCTGCACCTCACTCATGCCTTCATCCCCAGATGGAGAGAGAAATTGACCTGAATACTCTTGGCAGGAGCATCATTTGCATGGTTTTTCTGGAATTTTCTGTGTGGACATAAATGTGATTGCGCACACACACACACACACACACACACACACACACACACACACGCACATGCACACACACAGCCATAATCCAGCATCATCTAGCTCTAGCAAATAAGCATGACCCTGCATCTCTCTGTGCAGCAGCTCCCTTCAAGCCAAGGAGGATTTTAGTTTTACCCTGAAGCCAGGATTTACCCAAACACAAAGTTCCCACAGTGGCATTCAGGGAAAGGAGACGACTTCAGTGTCTTAAAGACACTGCCAGTGTCCACTCCCAAAAGATCCCAAAAGTCTTATAGCTAGACTGTGCTCAGACCCTCAGAAGTATGATTAGAGTGATATAAAAAAGTTGAAAGCAGAAGGTCCAATGTGGTAGCCTGACGGCTAAAGTCCTCACCTTGCATGTATCTGCATCGTGTCCCGGCAGCCCTGCTTACCATCCAGCTGTCTACTTGTGGCCTGGGGCAGCAGTCGAGGATGGCCCAAAGCTTTGGGACCTTGTACCTGTGTGGGAGACCCAGAAGAAGCTCCTGGCTCCTGGCTTCAGGTCGGCTCAGCTCCAGCTGTTGCAGCCATTTGAATCAATGGATGGAAGATCTTTCTGTCTCTCTTCTCTGTAAATCTGACTTTTCAATAACAACAAATAAATCTTTTTTAAAAAGTAGAATGTAGAATTCAACAGGCACTCAAGATCATGTAGGCATGGCCAAAAACAAGTTGTTTTAATGCTAAATGTAGTGAGGGATGTTTTCCCCTCCACTTTTGAGGCCTGCCTTCGATGAAATAAGGAGCCTCAGAGAGTCTGTGGAAGATGAGATGAAAAGACAAGCTCATTTCTATATAAATTATTTTTGAAATCTGTTCATACACCGAGCTTTCAAAAAGGTTATAAAAATGCTTATTACCAAAGACGCATATGGGATTTCAACACTTTTTTTTTCTTTTGCACCAAAATAGATTTATCTTTTGATTCCATTTTCCCATGAACTCTTACACAGACCTTCACGTTGCAAATACATTTCTTCATCAGTGGAGGTTTATATTCTCATGATGTCAGCGCTGCCGGGACCTCAGTGTCACCTCCACTGTGACTCTCCTCATTCTGAACAGGGACATGGAGTCCCGCGAGTTCGTGCGGTTTTGGCCAAGTTCATGGAGAAAATGAGCAAGAGAAAAAATGACCAAAACAGAGACCCAGAAGTCCAGCAGTCCAGGTCCCTGAAATGCTGCAGGCACCTCCAGGCGGATTCATCTTAACTTAATTCTGTAGAAAAACAGACTTGGGATCAAAACTGCCAAAGGGCCTTCTTTCTTGGGGCAGCTTTCTGTAAAGTGATAAGAGTATCAGTTTGCAACAGGCATTGGACACTCCGAGGTCGTGAAGATCCGGTGAGATTATGAAAGAGAACACAAACTTTGTTTCTTTTTTCCTAAATGAAAAAAAAAAATTGTTATCTTGCAAACAGGAAATTAAATTTTGCTGGCCATCTCGGGTTCCCAGACCAGACAGAGCCTGTTAGTAAGAGGAATGTGAGATGATTCCAACAGTAAGGACCACAATTCTTCTGGAATGTGAAGACATGCGTTAATCCCGCACTTCTTGCCTTCTCTTGCTGGTTTAACGACTGTCATCCCCTTTCCTTCTTTGAGGCAATGGTGAGCCATCCCAGGCTTTCAGGTGCACAAACCAGAACTACAATATTGAGCTCAGTATCTTCCTGGTCCGGCAGCAGTGTGAGCATCAGAAGGACCTGGCAGGCTACTAAAACAGACACCGATGCCCGGGTACCAGCTTGGAGGCAGGACCCTGGTGAGGACCATGTTCAACTAGTGTGGAGGTCACGTGCAGCTACTGGGGACAGTCGCCAGCCCGGAGACGGACAGCTGCCGTCTCCACTACGGGAGCCTGTATCTCGGTGTGGGACAAGCTCTTCTCTCTGCCCCAGCCCTCTTCCCTCTGCACTGCGAAACCAGGCTTGGGCACAGGCAGCATGTTCCTGACCACCCTCACCCTTGCCGTGGGTTCTGCTGCAGCCTGGGACCTGAGGTGTGTGCCAAGAACGGAGATGCGAACTCCATGAGGCTTCTGTACAAGGCTGGCTGGGGTCGAGCAAACGAGCTTGGCAGGAGACTGAGAGAGAGGGTTGTGTTCCCAGTGCATTCATCCCAATCCAGGGCCCGCTGAGTCAGCCGACTTGTGCTTTCTGTCCTCCAGAACCAGGGCTGAGCTGTGTTTCACCTCCTCAGTCCAACCACCAGAAGGTGCTCAAGTATCAGGCGGATCTGGGTGCAGCTGCTGCCTCTGCTGGCTTAGGAATGACTGTACGGCTGGCATCACGGGGCTTGGGGCGTTGGGGTCGGGCGGGGGGAGGACAAGAACCCACCAAGTGTCGGCTACTTTTCATCAAGCAACCTCTGGCCCTTAAGGGACCCCACGCTCCCCTCTGCACAGAGGAATCTGGGGCACACTGATTTGTCTTCCTTTCCGGAACTGACGCTTTGAAGGGTGTCCAGCCCTGGTGGCTAAGAGCATCTGTCTGGTCCCCTGAGCATGGGGATCGGTGGGTTCCTGTTGGTTGTCCAGAGGCTTGGACAGTTGTTGGGGGAGAGGGGACAGGGCTGGAAGAGGGAGGGGAGAAACTGGAGAAGGTTAGATTCTCCTCGGGTTCAGCAGAAAGGTCAGCACATGTGGCGTGCTCTTGAGGGAGCCTTGGTGCTCATGTGCCCTGGCCAGTCAAGTGGCCGCACGGCTTTCCCTTGCGCTCACCCTTCTCTGTGCAGAAAGACTCCTGACTTCTCTGTGGAATGGCTTTATTGCCGGGCTATTCCAATTGCTCTTTTCTAAAAGAAATAAAAATGGGAGTTATTTGAGCAAGATCTGCCTCTCTGTGGGATCTGTTCCTTAGTCCTGGTTGGCATGGGGGAGGGGGTGAAGTGGGGTGAGTTGGGGTGGATGGCAACGTTCTGACTCCCTTTCTGCTGGCTGGCTTAATCGCAAGGTCCAACACCAGACCTGTTTTCCGAGTTTTGAGTGATATTGGTGTCAGCTTAGACTAGCGCAAGCCAAAACACTTCCTCCTCTTCCATTTTCTCAGCAAAGGCTTCCTGTGTAGAGTATGATACACTTTGGGGGTGTCCCTTGGAATTTCATCATCAGGGGTTGTGGGGTGGTCAGTCCTGTCTCTGGTGCCTTCTCCCCCTTCTCCCAGCTCTGCTGCACCTATGAATGAATGGGAGGCACCTGATGTCTGCCAGCCTTCTGCCAGACACCAAGAAGCTGCCAGGGTTTATCATGGGACTGTCCATCACCACGCACTCCCTACGCTGTGCACCAGACACCACTCTTATGCTCTGAGGCAGCTCCTACTGAAGATTCTAGCCAATGTGGATATAAATCGTGAGCCTTCTGGTGGACAACATCAAAGCAGGCCCTCGTGTTGTTACTTTCGGCAGCAGCACAAGGACTGGCCTAAGCAGCAAGAAAGGACCTGAGTCAGGTAGATTGCTATTGGCCAGGAGCAGGTGAAAGAGCTCACAGGCAAAGTTCCAAGTTCCATGGGACGCTTGGTTACATATCTGTGACACAAGGCGTATGTCAGATGCCCACGCCTCTGACGCCAACCAACCAGAGTCCACGGATCCACGGCATTCCAGGGTCACAGGGTACATCTAGGTGGTCTCAACAGGCTCCAATGCTACTCTAGTGCCGTTCAACAGGAGGCGCCTCACTGAGTCTGTACTCTCCATCTTTGGTTGACCAACTCCCTCCTCTTCAAAGAAGACTTGACGTTTATGTTGGGGGGTGTCGCTGAGTTGGAGCAGCTGTCAGAGAGCACCCCTTGTCTTCACCATCCGGAGACCTGCCCCCGGAAAGGGTTCTATTACTCGGCGTGATGATGCTTTTTGCAATGGATACAACCACATGCTCAAGAAATCAGCCATGGCAGCTTCACTCCCATCCATGGGGTCCTGGAGCCCCAGGGACCACGGATTGTGGGGTGCCCTCCCTTCTTGGAGACACTTCCTCCATGAACTGCTGGCATAGTGGCTACTCGCCTTTGTGAACCATTTATCAATCAGCCCTGAGAGATCACACCAAATACTAAGAACCTTTTTAACTTTAATCATGTCAACGGCAGAGACGGAGAAGAGGGAGACAGAGTTCCTTGGAGAGCTTTAACTCCCATGTGCCAAAACGACTGGGGCTGAGTCGGGTCAAAGCTGTCTGTTTCCCACTTGGCTTACAGGGATCCCAGGACTCAAGCTTTTCCTGCTGCCTCCCAGGGTAAGGATTAGTAGGAAGCCGTGATGCAGGTGAAACTGGGACTCCCATCCGGGCGTCCTGACACCAGCATCTTTTTTTTTTTATTATTTTATTATTTTTTTTTAAATATATAAAATTTTATTTTGACAATCTTTACACAGTTAACTAGGGTAAGAAGGCTCAAGGGCTACAGGAAAGTGGACAATACTAGTATGTTTTCCATATTGTTACCTTCATGTTTAAAGGGGGGTATTAAGGGAGAAGGCCCACCCAATTTCCCACCTTCCCCAAGTCCCGGGTGTAGGGCATGCTCTGAGGTTCTTGCTCAAGTGGTTTTGATATTGCAACAATTATGAATTGCTGTCAATCTTGCCACTCCAACCACTTTGAGGTGTTTGAAAAATCCACTGATTGACATAGTCCATCATAGCTGAGATGGTTGGTTGCCCTGTTCTGTCTTCTCTCTTTTCTTCGTTAGGGTTCTGAGTCCAGCATTTAGATTAGGAAGATCTCCAAAGAAACTTCTTGTATGTGCCAACAAGTACAGGAACTGGCACCTGACACCAGCATCTTAACCACCGCACCAGATATCTGCCTCGTACACTGTATTTTACCTATGCCATCGACTCAAGAGAGAGAAAATTCCAGATGAACAATCATGAATGTGAGTGTGACTTGCACAGATTATTATGAGCTCAGAATGAGGCGGGCTGGAAGCTGATCTCACCACTGTACTTCAAGCAGCGAAGTAAGACTTGGGAATCCAGCCTAGCTAGCGAGGGCAGTGGAGAAGAGAGGTCCAAGTCACGCTGAAACAGGCAGAGGCAAGAGGTGTGCATGCCAAGGGGCAGTTGGGGTACACCCGGGAAAGCACAGAAACCAGGAAAGGGGGAAGAGGGAGCAACTGAGTAAATTACAGCCCAGCCAAGAGCCAGGTCAAGGTGGAAAGAGCCAGGTCAAGGTGGAAAGAGCCAGGTCAAGGTGGAGACATTCCTGAGCTCCTGCAGGTGGAGTCTGTGACAGCCTCTTGGCTGCGGTGGCCAGGAGGGTCTCCTTCCGTCGATGACTTGTGAAGTCTCCTCTCGCTGGATAGGTCACATGGCTGCTGAGCGAGAGTCAGGCTCACCATTCACAGTGTGGCCCTGGGAAAGCCACTTAACCTCTCTAAGCCGCAGTCGGTTCATCTGGTAAAACGAGCAGGGTGAGCCAGAACTTGTATTCCCTCCGCAGCCCTAAAATAGCCTTAATTCCATGAAAGGACCATTCCAGTGCATTAGCATGCCAAGAATATAGACTCCAGGCCAATAATTAAAATATAATGCTCTGTCACCGTGGAGTTTATTCTGGAGACAACATCAAGTTGTGCTGTGGATCACCTCGCCTCAGCAGAGCATTCACGTAATCCGAGCAATCCGTGTGGTAAAGGAAGCTGAGCTGAGAAGCTGCACCGTGAAGCCGCTCTCTCCAACCCAGAGTGAATGCTCGGCCGGTTTGAGGGATGCTTCCCAGGAGCACAAACCCATGCTGATGAGTTGTGCTTAGAGGTCATGCAGGACTTTTCCCAGAAATCAGAATGATCCATTTTGGACCACTCTGCTGAGAGAGGCGGGAGTGTTCAGAAGGAGGTCAGTTCCAGCCAAAGTGCTCATGCAGGGCCCCTCGGCAGCTACATGGGGGGGACAGTCCTGAGACCCAGGCAGCGACCTGCGTGCCCTGCCTGTGGCTGCTGCCTTTCTTCTTTTAACCCCTTCTGCTTCCTAATTCAACACAGAGACCCTATGGGAAGGGCGGGGCGGTGCGTGGCTCAGAGCAGGAGGCTCATGTACCCGCACAGACTCCAGAGAGCTCACACCAATGTAATGCTGAGTCCTCTTCGCTTAGGAAAACAGGAGTAGAAATACCCACGAAGGCTACAGAGCCATGGCAAGGTTCTTCCCGGGGACACCCCTGTGCACCCCGAGCCCAGCCTCTGAAGGCCTGTGAGTACTCAAGGGATGTGAGATGGGGTCCAAGCATTGGTCTTTAGTGCAACCAGGTCAAAAATAGTATTTTCTCATTAACTGGTATTAGCAATCTTTTAGAACATTATCTATCATCTATCTATGTATCCATGTATCTATCTACTTTCTATCTATCTGTCTATCTATTTATCTATCTATCTATCTATCTATCTATCTATCTATCTATCATCCATCTCCAGCAGCAATACAGAAAAAAAAATAGATACAGGTGGAGAGGGCTTTAAGCCATTGGCTCACTCCTTACATACCTGCTGCAGCACAGGGGACTGAACTGGGGCTGGGCCAAGGCTAGGTCAAAGCTAAGAGCCAGGAACTCAAGTCTAGATCTCCCCGTTTGGGGTCAAGGAATTGAGCCACCCTCCATCTGCATTAGGAGGAAGCTGGAGGCTGAAGTCACACTCAGGTGCTCCCACATGGGAAGTAGCCATCGTAACCAAAGCCTGGATCATTACAGTAAGCTGCCACCTCCAGTGATGCTAGTAAAGTTGCCTTTACTATTCAGTGTGGTTTTTCTGATGAAAAAATACAACTTCAACGAAGAAAACTTAGAAAAGATACATACAAAGCACTGGAAGAAAATAAACTGGGTTAGAGTTCAGCTTTTCAGGGACAATTTCCAGAACACAGGGTTATGGGTATTCTCTGAGGAGTCTTTCTTTTTTTTTTTTTTTTTTTAAGATTTGAAAGGCAGAATTCCAGAGGGAAGGAGAAAAACAGAGGTCTTCCATCTGCTGGTTCATTCCCCAAATGGCCATAATGGCTGATCTGAAGGCAGCAGCCAGGAACTTCTTCTGGGTCTCTCTCGTGGGCGCAGGATCCTAAAGACATGAGCCATCCTCTGCTGCTTTCCCAGGCCGTAGCCAGAGAGCTGGATCAGAAATGGAGCAGCTGGGGCAGGAACTGGTGCCGACACCTCAGGTGGAGGATTACTGTGTAATGCCATCACGGGGGCCCTGCTATCACATGTTCTTAGCCTCCATTTAGCACACCTTGCTTCCCAGTGCATTCTATTTTTTTTTTTATTGGTGCTGTGACAACCCTTCTCATGTAAATCCCATGCTCACTGCTCCGTATACCCCCTGTTGCTCTCCCTTTTTCACATCCCTTCCCTCCTTTCAGGTGGATCTTCTACTACAGGGTTCTTCTCATTAAGAGGCTGCAGAAAGCATGAACATTTATTTGCATTTAACCATGAAGCTAAGTTATATTTTTGAGCCAGTTATTCTCGATTTCCCACATGTATATTTGTTTCTTTTCCAGCAGTTATACCACACTATCTTGTCATGTGTCGTAGCTATGAGTTTTTAATCATTATCTTCACTTTAGTTGAAAAACCTCAATTGTGTACCAATTGCATTGGACAATGGATTTGAATGTTGCTTTATTTTTAAAAATAGTATTTTTGATGGTATTTATGTAGTTGAGGAGGATGCATGCCCACGGGGACCCAGGAAGGGTCAAGAAATAGGGGAAACTGGATGAGCTGATTTGTTTCCAATTTTCTTTTTCTTCTTTCTGTATCTGGGGGAAGCAGGGAGAGCAAGGGAGAAACCACATCCAGTATCCTAACTGCATCTACCTGGGGATGGGGACGGCCACCCAATGTCATCCTAGGGTCTCTGATGTGAAGCATGTTCTGAGGGTATGTCTCGGGGGGGTTGATAATTCCAAATGCTGCAGATTTCATTGCTCCAAGGATGAGGAAATCCTTCCAAGTTCCATTGGCTGACATAGTCGATCTGAAAGTCTCCATTTGCCCAGACACTAGCTATCAACCCATGGCTCTGGGAGTTGTCCAATTTGTTCTGCCCTCCATGGTACTAGACACCCTCTGCAGGCCTCATTGAACTGGCTGTCATGTCCCCCATGTGAATCTGAGCATGCCGTCCACTGCACCATCTTCAGCAACTGAGGATGCCCAGCTCTGACACATGCACTCCACGGTCAGACCACAGATCCTGTGGTTTTCACTGTTGTTGGAATTCTGAATCCAATGGTTCCGTTTTGGAGGGTCCCCAAAGAACCTTGTCTGAAACCTGACTCCTCTGTGTGCCGGCCAGTATGGGGTCTGGCTCAGCCCACTACCTACATCTACCAGTGTGTACTGGTGGTTGTAGTTGCTGGGTCAGTTCCGTCCCTAGCTCTATCTCTTATACAAACCAATGGGTGCTGTGGCCCAACCCAACCCTGCCCACCACACACTTGGCCCTCATGCACACCAGCAGGAACTGCAGCCTAGTCGGAGCTAGCCCTAATAACCCCCACCAAGCAAGCCTGCCTGCAACCCTGGTTCCTGCACATGATGATCTGCCTCCAGTCCCAGTTCTCATGCTCACCAGCGGGAGCAGTGGCCCGTCAGAGGAGTCCTCTACCCTGTTACCAGGCTTGCCACCCCCAGCCCTCCGGGTCTTAGGTGTGCTGGTGGGTACTGCAACCCAGTATAGCATGCCTTACTTCACCTTAGCATTTGCCAACAGGTGCTGCAGGCTGGCCTTGCTCAGCCTGTCCCAGTCCCAGACCTAACATGAACTGGATGGTGTTTTGGCCCAACCCAGCCTCCTGCACATTGTCTCAGTTCTTAGATCTGCCAGTGGGGGTATTATGAACTGACCCACTCTGACCCACTCCCAGACCTGACCCACACATTTGCCGGAGGATACTGCAACCTGGCCTGGTTTGGGCTGCTACCAGCCTTGGTTCTTGCTCTTACCTACAGGGACTGTGTCCCAACAGATTTCCCCAAATGGTAGATCTCACACACACTGGTGAGTGCTTAGCCTGGCTTAATTTGACCCATCTCCTGTCCTGACAGCTACAGTGGCCTTGCCCAACCAGCCCATACCCATTCTGGCTCTTACTGTTGGGTACTACAGTCTAACCCTACCTGATCTGACCCCTGGTCCAGCTCTTGTGTGGTTCAACAGGTGCTGAGATCTAGCCAAGCCTATCCTACAGCCACCCTAGCTCTGGTCAGCATCAGTGGGTGCTAGAGTCTAACCCTGTATGGCACACTCTAGACCCAATCCACACCTGTGCTGAGGGAGATTGTAGCCATGTCCAGCCCAGATCGCTGCTCCCATTCCAGTTCTCATGCTCAGTAGTGGGATCCACAGCCCAGCCAGAGCATCCCCTTAACTCCCCGACCAGGCCTGAGCCCAGCCGCAGATCTTCCCCTCTGTTGGTTTTTGTTATCAGATGCTGCAGCCTGGCCTGGTCCAGCCTGCCTTTATCCCTGGCTTTCATGCAAACCAGTAGACGTGATAGTCTAACCCAGCATGGCCCCACACTCTGTCCTGGCTCTTACACATGCTTGTGTGCTAAGGTTTGGCCTGGTTCTGACCAGTCTGCCCTTCCCAGAATCAGCCCACATACTTGCTGACAAGTGGAACTGCCTTGCCCAATCCAGCCAATACCAAGTTTTAATTTATGTGCTCACCAGCAGGAGCTACAGCCCACCAGGGGAGGTCCCCAAGTTACCCCACCAGGTCCACTCCAAGACCCAGATCTCACATGTGCCAGTGGGTGCTACGTCCTTACCCGACCTAGTTTACCTTCTCTGTCTTGGCCTTTGTGTGTGCTGGTAGATGTGGTCTGGACTATCCCACATCTTATTCCTAGGTGTACCTATGGGTGTTGCAGCCTGAACCAGATCAGCCTGTTCCCAACTCCAGTACCCATGAGTGTCATGGGATTCCATGGTTGTGCCTAGTTCAGCCTGTCACCTCCCCTCAACTTTTTGAGCAAACCAATGAGTTTTGCAGTTTCATAGTGGAAAGCCCACATATCCCTCTCAGAATCTGCCCTGAGACCTCTTCTCTCGTGTAGTGTCATGGCCCAGCCTGATGTTACCCATCCCCTGTCCCCACACTCACTGGAGGATACTGTGATCTAGCCTGCGAGGTAGGCCTCCAGCCCTAACTTCAGTGTGTGCTGGTGTGTGGTGGTCAGTGGTGGTCAACGCTAACTAGCCCATTCCAGATCTCCCACGTGGGCAGACCTAAGCCTCCCCTTCCACCTTCCTGCAAGTATAGTGTCCTTGTCAGGTGACGTCCCTCAGAAGTTGCTCCTCACTTGTAACATACTTCCCCTTTCCACAATCTTATACCCTCTTCCCTGATCACCCACAGCCCTGTACCCACAAGCACATTGGTTCCCCAGCCCAGTGTTCTGGCAGGGTAGTGTGCTAACCTGGAGCCCTGCCCACCTACCTGGGACTCCAGAGCCAGTCCTCAAGCACACATGACAACCTGGGACTCCATCCCTCCACCCAGCTGGGACTCAAGCATGTTAAAGAGTCCACAAGCCCAGTCTACCAGCACACCATGCCAACATGCCAACTTGGGGCCCTAACACCACTCTATCCCCACCCTCCTAGGATGCAAACATGTGTGGGAGTTCCCAGGCCCATGCCACTCTGTCATCCCCATCATGAGCCTCCAGGCTCCCCAAGGCTGCTTAGGTGTCGGCGGAAGGAAAGCCTTGAGCATTGCTTTTAAGCAAATTTTTGACACTTAAATTTTAAAAATGTATATATTTATTCATAATTTTTCTGATTTTTAAGGATTTATTTATTTATTTGAAAGGCAGACTGACAAAAAAAGGAGAGATAAAGATGTCTTCCACTCACTGATTTATTTCTCAAACTACAGTAATGGCCAGGGCTGGGTTGGTCCAAAGTCATGAGCCAGAAGCTTCGTCTGGGTCTACCATGTGGGTGCAGGGGTCCAAGAACTTGGGCCATCTTCCATCTCTCACCCAGGACACATTAGCAGGGAACTGGATCCGGAAGTAAAGCAGCCAAAAGTTGAACTAATGCACACATGGAATACCAGCACTGCTAAGCCATGACACTGGCCCCTCCTCTTTGAATTTCTAAAACACAGTTTTAAATTAATAATGGTTGTCCAATCTTATCCAACACTTTCTTTGTGCCTATCAAAATAATTCCATATTTTCTTCTTTTAATTTCCAGTATATTGCATTATTCCATTCCGAGATGTCAAAAGATGATTTAGTTATGATAGACCAATCTTAAATGTGAAGCCTCCATTTCACTCTGTCATGGTTTATTTCTTACCCACAACAGGACAGTGCTGCCTAATGAGGGCTGTGCTTGCCCCAATCACGCAGCAATGAGGGTGCCTTCATTATCACCCTCCTTACCAAATCCATGTTCCATTGATGAGAATTGTTGACATGTTTCTAAGCTACGTGGAAGGCTGGGAAGCATAGTCTAGCTGTATACAAAGGAAGGGAAACCATGGCCTCTTGTTCACCCTTCATGCACGTACCATGGGGTGATCTTCTGGATTCTGTTTCAGACATTCCTGTTACAGCATTGCAATATTTTTTACATTTTATTTATTTATTTTTTATTATTGTTAATAACATTGTATTATGTGATACAGTTTTATAGGTGCTTGAATTTCCCCCGCTCCTCCCACAACCCTCCCCGCATGGTGCATAACCACAGTTCAAGTTCAGTTGAGATTCCTTCATTGCAAGCACATAGTCCAGCATCTTATTGTCCTGATAACTTTAACGGCTTCTTGGGGAGGCCTTCCCTGGTCTGAAGGCAAAGCTAACAGAGTAAGATCCCGGTCAGTTAAAAGCCCCAACAAAACATCAGCAACAATATATAGAGTTACAGAATTGATTGTCATAGTATTGAGTAAACAATATGTTAACAATAATGCAAGTTCAATTTTTTGAAACACATGTGTTGAGACAGTATTAATGACAGGATAAAAAAAATACAGGTTAAATGAAGGCAAACATGTGGTATCTAACCTTTTGGGATTCGCTCATTTCCCGCATTGCAATATCGATTTAAAAACAAGATGGAAGAACTGACATTCAGGCACAGCAGGATATACCACCACTTGCAACACAGGCTTCCGATATCAGAGTATAGTTTAAGTCCCAGTTAGCTGATCCAGCTCCCTGTAAATGGTCCCAGGAAAGCTGCAGAAGGTGGTCCAAGGATTTGGGTCGCTAATTTCTCTATCTGTGGTGTGTTTTAGATTTTGCTGTTAGGTACAATACGCAGTGCTTTCTTTCCCCCTTACCAATTGGTTTTCTGTACCCTGAAACACTTTACGAAGCACGTGGATCGAGTCAACATTTTTCCTCTTTTCAAATTCTCCTAGGTTTGAAGCTTATATCCTGATTGTGATTATGACTAACAGGTTATCTTTTTAGGCAATCAACAATTATTTCATCAATTTCAAATGATTTAGACTGAACTCTGATGACAAAGCAAGTTTTCGTCTTTCCTACAGGGAGGCTCCTACGCAAAGCTCGGTGCATGGTGTCACCTACCTGGCATCTGTCATCCTGGTTTCATTCTGTTGAGGGGAATATGTGAGCTGTTGGTTTTCTGAGGGCTTCGTAGAAATAAGATCCAAGCTCATCGTACAACTCCAAACACTTGTCTAGGCAATTTGTTTGGACAGGTTTGTAATTATTTCATCATGATTTCTTTCTTATCAAAACTATACTTTCCCCAAACATCTTTTGGCCATCATGCAAGAAGTTTGATAGCCAGCCTTACATTTTGTTTTAATTTTTTCTTCCTCTTCCTGATATTACTTTTGTTTTCTGTCTTTGTCTTCCCCCTTCTAATTTTCTTTCTTACATGATTTTAATTTTTTATAAAGATGTATTTAATTGAAGAGTTACAGAAAGGAGAGATCTTTTATTTTTTACATCTGCTGATTCCTTCTCTAAATAGCCACCATGGCCCAGTCTAGGGCAAGCCAAAATCAGGAGCCAGGGATCCCGTCCAGATCTTGCTCATGGGTGCAGGATCCCAGGACTGTGTGTCGCGTTCTGCTGATTCCCCAGGCACAGGGCGCTCATTGCAGATGCTGGCATCCCAGGTCCATGGCTTAACCTGCCATGGCAAAATTCTGGCTGCTTTTTTTCTCGAAATGTTAAAGTTGGTAAGAAAACGTTAACACCCTGAATTCTTTTCATTGATTGTGCTTATATGAAGTGTGATTTTGTCAGACTGATCTTTCTCTAGTTCAACCCAGTGGTTTATGACTATTGCCTTGTAGTAGCTGCATCTGTTCTGATTTCTCTTTATAGGTTTCCTATTAAATATATATTTTCCTCATCTACATCTGTCTCCTATCTTTGTAATGATTAACTGTAACAGAAGGCTCTATTGGAGCTTGTTTAAACAATAATGTAATGCATTGGCTTGTGTTTCTAAGAACAGAGAGAGAGCAAGGAGGACCCATTCCTGCTCAGGCAAGGAGTGGGATGGGCACTTGGCTCTAGTCTCTGCTATGTTAGCTTTGCCTTCTGCTGCCTTCTCATGTGGTGGCCCTGCATCACACAGTTGTACATGTTTCCCATTTATATCACATCACTTGTCTTCCCACAGTCACTGAACGAACTTTGTGGCACCCCCAGCTAAGGAAGCCAGAGTGGCACAGTCAGGCCAGAAGCAGTCACTGTGGGAGCGAAGACAGGGCTCATGGTGGGTCCACATCCTGCAGACTGGGAGGCTGCCTCGTGGAAAACTGCCAGCACATTCTCCAAACTCTCCCATGCCACCATGTCCTCCAAGCTCTCCTATACCACCATGTCCTCCAAGCTCTCCTCTACCACCATGTCCTCCAAGCTTTCCTATGCCACCGTGTCCTCCAAGCTCTCCTATACCGCCATGTCCACCCAAGCTCTCTCATACCATCTTGTACCTCCAAATTCTCCCATGCCACCATGTCCTCCAAGCTCTCGTATATCACCATGTCCTCCAAGCTCTCTCATACCACCATGTCCTCCAAGCTCTCCCATGCCACCGTGTCCTCCAAGCTCTTCCATACGACTGTGTGCCTCCAAATTCTTCCATGCTACCGAGTCCCCGTAAACTCTCTCATGCCACTGTGTTTCCCAAATTATCTCATGCCACCATATCCCCCCAAACTCTCTTGTACTGCCTTGTGCCCAAAATTCTCCATGCCACCTCGTCCATCCCAAACTCTCCCATCTTCATGTATTTCTGGATCATTGTGGAGGTGCAAGGAGAGGATTTTATTTCCTATTTCCACATCATTAAAAAAAATCCTCAACTATTCTTTCAGGAATAATTTGAAACTTTGTTGAAGAATACAACTTGGGAATTACTTTCTTTTATAGATATGTGTGTGTACATATTTTAATTTTACATATTAATGGGGCTCAGTGTGATAGCACAAGGCATGTATGAAGGTCAAGCCAGGTTCACTGGCGCTCCTACCTACTTCTCCTGCATGGAGGAATGCTGAGCTGCCCTTGGGTGGAGTGCCAGAGCAGCTTCTCTATTTGGCTCTTCAGATGGGAAGACATTTTTCCACCTAAAGCATCTTCAGTGCCTTTTTTTCTTTGCCTCAGGATCTTACACATATTTCAAGGAATAGAAATTTTGATCTTTCATAAATGACCTCCTAAGATCTGCTGGGGCCAACACAGTGGTATACTAAGCTAATCCTCCATCTGCAGCACCAGCATCCCATATGGGCACCAGTTCAAGTCCTGGCTGCTCTGCTTCCAATCCAGCTCCCTGCTGATGGCCTGGGAAAACAATGGAAGATGGTCTAAAGTCTTGGACACCTGTACCCGTGTGGGAGACCTGGAGGAAGCTCCTGGCTCCTGGCTTCAGATCAGCTCAGTTCCAGCTGTTGCGACCATTTGGTAAATTAGCCAGTGGATGGAAAAATTCTGTCTCTTTATCTCTATAAATCTGCTTTTGAAATAAAAAAAAATCTTTCCTGTTCCAATGAGTATTGAGGCTCTTGGAAAGTCACAAAATAGTTATGAAATATGAAACTATATACCTTTGTGTGGTGGCCCCCACATCAACTGCTAGGAAACAGTGGTGAATTTCTGGATATGGTATTGGCATGTTTGCTGGAAGGAGTGCTCCTCAGTCTTTCCACCCCTCCTTTTCCTGCCCCTCTTCCTTCTATCCGCCCCTCTGTCACAGATGGGAGATCCCAGGAGTCTTTCCTGATCAGTCTTCTTTCGGAGGAGGGGGACCATTTGTCCACGTCCGCATTCCTCATCTCTGAGCACCCACGGTGTTTTGTGTCTGTGTCAGACTAGACTGTTTCTGTTTTTTTATTCCATTCATCATTCCCATGGGAAGCTGGGGAGAGTGGCTTTGGGTCTCATGGTTCCCATGGCTGCTTTCCCTGCAAACCCAACTGTGTGCAATCATCTTGAGGCTCTAGACACGTGTGATCAATCACCACGTTATCTGTCAAATGAGACTACCCCTTGGTCTAGAAAGGTGACATTCTCTCACACTCCCGGAAAGGCTGTTTTTTTCATGAGCACATTTGCTGGGTATGTCCTTGTCTGATTTCTCTTAGGAGCAGCAGAATCATGTGTCCAATGAGTGGCAGAGGTACTACATAGACTAAGGGGCATCATGTGGGTTCTTAGTTCACCCCAAGGCAGCTATAGTCTCCTTGGTCAGTGTCTGCGATGGACATGTCATGGAGACGCAGCTATAGTCTCCTTGGTCAGTGTCTGCAATGGACATGTCATGGAGACGCAGCTATAGTCTCCTTGGTCAGTGTCTGCGATGGACATGTCATGGGGCGGGTGTGGCACCATGGACAGGACCAGCCTCATCTGAAGAGCTGATGTCTCAGTACCAGAACCACCACACAGACTGGCAGCCTGCACAAGGGGCATCGGCCAGATGCCTTCATCCCCTTTCAAAGAGCTCACCTCCTGACATCATCACCTTCACTGGGGCTCAGCGGCAGGCATTTTGAACTCACAGCTGCTTGACTGCTGCTCAGGATTCTGCCTTCTCTGAACTTTGGTCTCCTCATCTATAGGCCATCATTGATCAGCACATCTCCCCTTCACATCAGGGCAAAGTGCCCAGGAGTTGGTTGGTGTGTCGCTGGCCACCCTGATGATGGTTGCCCTGATGACTTCTGGGACTGCCTTGGTTATTATCAGCAGTGATTGCAGCAGCGACAGCAGTGAAATTCTGTGGCCCTGTCGAAATCAAATTTACTGCCGAGTAAGCCGAATGCAATTGCATTCCTTTCACTGCGAATGGTTCAGCGAAAAATGAATAAATGACAATCCCCTGAATTCAGGTTTTTTTTTTTTTTTTTGAGAGTTAGCAACATGGAGCTTCCCTCCCAAGAAATTCCCTCCCCAGCTCCCCTTGGTGGGAAGCTATTCGCTAGGGATTGGAGCAGTGGTAGTTAGGGGACAGTTGACCCTCAACAGGCTCCGGAATAACAAGACCCATTTATGGCTGACAATTGGCTCTTGCCCAAGTGGCCCGTGAAGTGTGCGGGCCAGCCATTCATTTTACAGTCCTTTTAACACGGGTTCCAAATGTGGCTGGCTATCTTAAAGCCTAAGCTATTACATGTGGCAGGGACCACCCACTATGTCCTGAGGGGTTCTTTTTTTAAAAAGAGGGTGTGCATTCCACAAGTTGCACTTGATCAGTCTTGCCAGCCCAGCCTTTCCAGGCTGTTCATATAAACCATTTCTTGGACACTGGGTTCTGCACACATTTGTTTCAGTTGAATTTTTTTTTTCTGTAAATGGAAGTCCTTCATTACTATATATAGTGTATATAAATTGAACTGGAGGACTTCAAGCCAGCCTGAGACAAGACTACATTTGAGCCAGTGTCATCGCTAACAGCAACAATGCACCTCGCAGTCATGACTGTACGCTCAAGCTGACAGGGATGAGGTCACAGTTAGGGCCAATTTTAGTGGCCAGTCCTGAGACTATGATGAATAAAGGTAATCTGCCCATGCTTGGAGAGCTCGCAACCTCTGCGCCCTAGGAGGAAAGGCACCTGAAACACCAGTTTGCACACCAGTCCTGCCCAGGCATCTGAGCCAAGTGCAGGTGAACACACGGGACGGTGGCTGTCTACCTCCCAGCCTCCGGAGAGATTTTTCTAGAGCTAAGGAGCATGCGCGTGGGCTCTGGTGGGGATGCTGGACCTCACCAAGAGAAGAAATACCTCACCTTAAGAAAAACCGGTGGTATAATAACGACAATGCTGGAATGAAGTCGGACCCAAGATCGTCGTCGTTCTCTGTAATTGCTCTAACCCTGAAATTTGCTCATAATGCAAGGAGGAATTCAACGTTTCTGTGTGGGTTCCAAAGAACACAGCGATGTGGCTTCATTGCAATGAAAAGTCAATCTCTCCATGCCGAGGATTAGAGATCCCATCTTGTTGGGAAATAGCAGGAAGGTCTAGCGCCTTCACCCAGCCAAGCTGAGGGATGTGTGGATGCGGAGGGGGACAGAATACGGAGGTCTGGGTCCTGCCTCACTTGGACCAACTCTTGCAAAGATGACTGAGTTCTCTCCACAGCTCCTCATCATGTCTTCTTTAACACACAGGTGAACGATCTCAAATGTGTTTAATGTGTCTTCACAAGCCCTGTGAACTTTACACACCCACTAAATTTTTTAGGCTCTGTGTCTTCCCTCCAGCTCCAGCCCTTTCAGGCCTTGAATGTGTGACCCACAGGCTGAAAGAAACAAGGCTATTTTTAAGAATAACATGGGCAGAGTCCCATGAGGCAGTACTTGGTGTGCTGTGTTTGAGAAGCACCCATTGGGCCTGGCGCAGTGGCCTAGCAGCTGAAGTCCTCACCTTGGACGTGCTGGGATCCCATATGAGCACTGGTTCTAATCCTGGCAGCTCCACTTCCCATCCAGCTCCCTGCTTGTGGCCTGGAAAAGCAGTCGAGGACGGCAAAAAGCCTTGGGATCCTGCATCCACGTGGGAGACCTGGAAGAAGCTCCTGGCTTCTAGCTTCGAGCCGGCCATAGCTCGGGCCGTTGCGCTCACTTGGGGAGTGAGTCATCGGATGGAAGATCTTCCTCTCTGTCTCTCTTCCTCTCTGAATATCTGACTTTGCAATATATATATAAAGCACTCATTGTGCTAACTCAGGTTGGTTCCACACCCTCTCCAAGGCAAATCCAAGCAAATCCAGCATGCCTGTAACTGTCAACCTTGCAGATCCTACCAGCTTTGCCCTCCCACCGCTACAGGTTTCTTAAATCTTCCAGTTATCCCAAGCACCCCACAGAGGGCCTCCTCCAGGGCAAGTGATTTGTAAATATTTGTAGATTGGAAGTTTACATAACATTTGCGGTGGGATTACAGAACAGGCTCCCTAGCCTTTGTGTTTCCAGAAACAACACACACACACACACACACACAATGCAGGTTGATGTGTTTATGGTTTTGGAGCCCACAAAGTTTCTAAAACAAATCTTAGAAGTTTCACTTCAGTAGGCCTGATTTTAATGTCTTTACCACTCAGCTTCCTTTCAAGGTTAAGCCCAGGTGTCCACGCCTATAAAGGACTTGATTTTGTAAGTTTCGGGCTCTTTTCAAAATTAAATTGTTTTTCATGTTTCTTTTTCCTACAGGCTCATCAGAAATCCAGGATGCCTGGATTAAAGCCTTCAGAAGAACAGGAAGTCGCCATTTTTAAACTTTAAACAAATGCAAACCAAGGGCTTAAACTCAAATGACTTTCAACTGGCTGGAAAGCCAGGCCCTGGAGACCCTGGGCTTCTTTCCCCAGGAGACAGGCTCTCTCCCACCTGCCTCTGCTAATCCGGACCCAACACAAGCTGATTTATTTTGAAACTGGCTTCTGATCCATTAACATAAAAAAGACATCTTAAAATAACAAGGGGTCAGGATGAATGTTTCCCGTAGCCTTCCATATGGAAATACCATCATTTGGGTTAGAATCTTAGATTTTAGGGTGGCAAGGCTGTTGTCTTCAGTTGATGGTGAGGCTACAGTCTTGGAAAGCCCAACAACTTGCCTCCTCCCCCCTCTTGCCCGAGCTGCCCTCCCGCTTGGGTGGGTGGCTGAGCAGCGGGCACTGAGTCTGGGCTCTGCAGCCTGAACTCTTTTAGAGGTTAGGAGAACGATTTCCTGTTTACACTCCGGACCTGACACCCTCTTCACTTCCTGTTCTGCAGGCCCCAGTGGCAGAGTCACACATGCTCCTTCAGACCTGCAGGGAAGCCTCCCTGGGGTGTTTTGTGAGACCACGAGCTGTGTCCTCAACCGGGGTTGCAAGGCTTCGCTGCCAAGATGGAGGCCCTTGAGCCGCAGGACCCTGCAGCCAAGCACATCGCTGCAGGCCTGTCCGCTGAACTTTGCCAAACACACCGTGGACTACGAGAGCAGCTGTGCAGGAACTGTTTCCCAGGCTGACTGATGGGCAGAATAAGAGTGATGCCATTTGGCAAGTATTCAGCTCTGACCGCTGGTGTCCCGGGTCCAGCACCACCATGGTGGGATTCCTGCCCTTGATTGCTTCAATGTCGGGTGCACGAGACAGAGGAGTGAACAGGGGACCAGGGCATAAAGGCTGGGCTCTATTCTTGCATGATGAATCAGCTGTGGTTAGAGTGAGAGTCAAGAAGAGATGAGATCTGAGAAGTAACTGGAGGCCTGGGTAGGATCAGAGAGAAAGAAGGCGAGAGAAAACAGGTTGAGAGAAAGGAAACAAAAGCATGGAAGACAGATCACTATGAGGAAGAGGGTGGGTACTCATGGACTAGGACACGGCCCTGGGGAAGGGGCACATCAGGGTGGGGGTGAGGTGCCGGTGGGAACACCCCAGAATTTGGAGATGTCCTTTAGGCTGAACCCCACAGTGCCCCAGTGAGCGTGTTTTCCCCATGGACTATGACCTGAGCCTTGCCTCCTTAGGGGAAGGGTCTGCACTGCTTCATTCTGGAATCAATTAGTGAAGAGCCGGGGCCACTTTGCTTTGCTGGAGGGCTAAAGACACCACCGGCCACCGTGTTGTTTGTTTTGATATGCACCATGGAGTTGCAAGCAGGGGATTGATGGGGACAGTGGGAGACAAAGCCACCCCCGGGTGTGCATGCAAGGGGCTCCCTGGGCAGGGGGGGTCTCCTGACCTTTGTCCTCCTTTGTCCCAGGCAGTCTGGCTCCAGTCTGTCTCCAGCTTCAGGAAGCTTCTCCTTGGGGGTCTTCTTCCATCTCCCAAGGTCCTAAAGGGCAGCCACTTGGCATATTTCCATCCACACCTGATTCATCCAGTGCTTCCAGAATAGAAGGGCACCCTTGGGGATATAGACACCGGGAGACCTCTGACCCGGTGCAAGGGGCTTGGCAGGCAGCATGCCCTAAGCCAGCAATAACCCTCCCCCAACTCCTCAGTGGTGTCCCAGCCTTCTGGCTCCTTCCTGACGTTGTCAGGACAGAGAGCATGACCATGGAGCACCCCTTTCACCCCGCACCCTCCACCTTTGTCTAAACCCATCATAGGATGAGTGAGGAAGCCGAGGCAGACTTTCACAAGGTCAACGTGTTTCATCGCTGCAGATGAGCGTGTCACAGGGCTGCGTGTCACAGATGTGCATGTCACAGAGGGCCGGAAGCAGCTGTTACTTGGGCGGGCTCCTGTCAGCAAGGCCAGGCGCGGCTCACGGGCCACCTGTGACTGACCAGAGCAAGCAAGGCTGTCCTTTCTGTATTCATCTGTGTGGGCCAAAGACAGGGAAGAACACTCCCAGGGCTCCAACAGTGCTCCTCCACTGGATGGCGCACTCTCTGCTCAACACCCCTGTTGGCACTTTGTTCAATGACCATCTCCATGGGGAAACTTTCTGGAATGTTCTTACGTGGAGCAATTTGCTCCATCACTACCTTTGCAATGCTGAGCAGCTCTGAATCAAGTCACTAGGACAAATAGCCTCAATGGCCAGGACTGGCCCAAGAATCAGGAACTCTGGATCTCCAAGGTGGGTGGCAGAAACTCGAACACTAGTCACCCTCTGCTGTCTTTTGCTTGCCCTCCTAGGCACATAAGAAGGGAGTTACACTGATAGTGGGATACCATGACCTGAACTAGAGCTCTTATGGGATACGGGTGACATGTGCCGTGATTTAACCCATTTAATCACAGTGCCCTCCACTGTTTGATAAAAGCTGCACCAAAACAGCAGGATGATAAAACCAGACTTTAGTGCGGTCTACTCCTGGGCAAGGCTCAGTGATCTAACACACAGTGGGCGGCAGAAGTTGTGCCTGGGCTGAGGCATGCATTCTTTAAGTAGTGGTGATGACAGGGCTAGAGGTGAAGTTTTATGTTGTCTTCCAATTGGTTGACTCCATATGAATGAGTCCAGGATGGCTATTCTTGGTGGGAACTTTTGACACCACCAAGGGACTTTCTGCTTGCCCCAGGGCCCTCCAGGCTAACATCCATTTTATTTTCTAATCCCTCCATCAACTTTAAGTCCTGTGTTTGAATCAGGTCTGCTTTGGTGCAACGTTGGGTCATGCTGCAATCTGAATGTGTAAAAAGTTCATGTATTGGAAACATAGCATCTTGTTAATGGTCTTTGGAGTTGAAGACTATAGGAGGTCATTAAAATTAGGCAAGGTTGTGAGGGTGGCAAATCTTTCCAGCCTCCAGAGCCATGAGCCAAACAAACATTGGCATGTCTCTTCTTATTTTATTTTGTTAATTTTAATTTTGGGTGATTTGTACATTGATGTTTAGGGTGCAAAGGGTCAAGGGCTACAGGAAAGTGGGTGAAACCATTGTTTTCACATTCTCTTTTTTTTTTTTTTTTCCTTCCTACTTCCGGGGGAAGGGAGAGGGAGACAAAGGAGGAGCCACACCCAGTGTCCCAAACACCTCTGTATCCTGGAACAGAGGACAGACATCCGACGCCATCCCAGAATCTCTTATGCGGGGCAAGCTCCGAGGGTCTTACTCAAGAGATTTTGATAATTCCACAGTTCTGAATTACTGCTGATCTCACCACTGAAAGCATGACAAAATTTTTCCAGAATCTATTGCTTGACATTGTTCACCTTAGAGTCTCCATTTTCCCACTCATTTATTGCCAACATTTGGTTGCGGTAGTTGATCCATTTCTTCTGTCTTCTGTCCTCTGCTATGGTACCAGGTGTCCTCTGTAGCCTCAGTGTGCTGCCATGTTCTCATGGATATGCTGCACCTGGATATGCACCTGGATATGCTGTCCATTGCTCCATCTAAGCCACTGAGGAGGCCCAGCTCTGACGCATGCACTCTATAGTCAGACCATGGAACCTGCAATTCTACCCATGGTTGTGGTTCTGAGTCCAGCAGTTCAGTTGGGGGGATCCCTAAAGAAACTTCATCTGAGGTGATCTCAGATCAGATTCTTGTATGTGCTCACCAATACAAGGTCTGGAACAGTCTGTTGCACACACTGGTAGTTGCAATTGCTGGGTCAGTTCTGTCTCCAGCCCTGTCTTCTATGCAAAACAATGAGTTTTGGAGTCCATCCTGACCCTGTCCATCACACACTCAGCCCTCACGTAAACCTGTGGAAGCTGCAGCCTAATTGGAGTGACCCCCACAATGACCCCCACCAGGCCCTCCTTCTGCCTTTGTTCCCATGCTTACCAGTCTGTACAGCAGGCTGGTCTAGTCTGTTCCCAATCCCATTCAGCCCTCATATATGTCAATGGGCGTTGAACCCTAATTTAACCCAACCAGCCATGCTATCCAGTCCACATACTTGCCATGGCTGTCACTCTGTCTAGGTATGCCTGCCCCAGTCCTGGTTCTCATGCTCACCAGTGAGAATGGCAGCACAAGAGGGAGGTGCCAAGTCTGACTCACACCCAGACACAGCTTATGCATGGCTCAGAAGGGGCAGAGACCTAGCCCAGGCCATCCTACATCCACTCCCACTCCTAGAGCTTGTACTCTCCAGATGGTTCTGCAGTTTAACTTGACAGAATTTGCCCCCCTTGCCAGCATCTGCCAGCTGATGATGTGGCAAAGCCAAACCAACCCACACCCACTGTGGCTTGTGTCTGCACCAGTAGGAACAGTCAACCCATCCTGGCTTTTCCGTGATCCAGCACACATGCAGGCCAACAGGTTTTGTAGCCCTGCCTGGCCTGGTCTGCCCCCCATCCCAGTTCTCACACTCTCTAGTGGGAATGGTGGTTTAGCAGGGAAGCCCCATGCAGCCCCCTTACCGGTTTTACCCCCTGCCCCAGGGGTCTCATGTGTGCTGCTTGGGTTCTGCAACCCAGTCTGGCATGGCCTGCCTCACCTCAGCATTTGCCAGTGGGTGCTGTAGCCTGCCCGGGCCCGGCCCACCCCCAATTCCAGCTCCTGCTGGTGGAGGCTACAGATTAGCCCAGCCCAGCCAGCCCCCAGTCCTGGCCCCCATGTGAACTACCTTGTGTTGTAGCCTGACTCAGCCCTACCCACACTCTATTCTGGAACTCAGATTCACCAGCAGGTGATATGAACTGGCCCAGCCTGGTTCGCCTCCAAACTAAGCCAAATGTATGCCGGTGGATATCATTACCTGGCCTGGTCTGGGCTGCTCCCTATCATGGTTCTTCTGTTTAACTGCAGGGACTGTGTCCTGGCAGAGAAGTTCTCCAAGCTCTTCCATCAGAACTTCTCCCAATGCCAGATCTTGTACACACCGGTGGGTCTATAGGTCAGCCCTACTTAGTCCATCTCCTGTCCTATCAGGAATAGTGGCCTTTCCTGACCAGCCCTTACTCATTCCAGTTTTTATTGTTGGGTGTTACAGGTCAGCCAAGTCTGACTCACACCCAGACACAGCTTACACATGGCTCAGAAGGGGCAGAGACCTAGCCCAGGCCATCCTACATCCACCTTGTTCTCACAAGCACCAGTGGGTGCTATAGTCTGGCCCAGTTTGGCACACCCCAAATCCAGTCCACACCAGTGCCAAGAGACACTGCAGCCATGTCCAGACCAGACAGTAGCCCCTCCCCTGGCCTGCGCACTTACCCAGTGGGAACCATAATCCAGCCAAGGAGTCCCTTTTGCTCCCCAACCAGTCATAGATCTTGCAAGTGTGAGTGGTTGCTCTGACCAAGCTTGGCATAGTCCCTCACCTGTCTTGGTCTTTGCCTTTGGATGCCTGACCCAACTTGCCCCCAGTCCCAACTCTTGCTGGTGGATACTGGAACCTGGCCCTATTTAGTCTGTTCCCATCCTTGGTTCACGCAAACAGGCAGGTGTGACATTCTATCCCACCGTGACCTGCCTTCCAGCCTGGTTCCTACAGTCTCCAGTCGGCTAAGGTTTGCTCAGCCCTGCCTGATCTGTCCCCTTCCAAAACCAACCCACACACTTGCCAACAGATGGAGCTACCTTGTCCAGCTTCTCCGACCCCAAGGTCTGGACCATGTACTTCCTAGTGGGAGCTGTGGCCCAGTAGGGAGGTCTCCCAGGTTTCCCCACTTGGCCTACTTCCAGATCCAGATCTCACACGCACCAGTAGGTGCTAGGCCCTTGCCTGACATAACCTGTCCCTCCATCTTGGCTGTTGAATGAGCTGGTGGATGTTGTGGCCTGGCCTGCCCCACACCCTGTTTTAGGATGCACATAGAGGTGCTGCGGTCAGGCCCTGCCCAGCCTATTCTAGGCCCCAGCACCCGTGAGTGTTGGTAACTCTTGAGCTAACCAGTGGGACTTGTATTTTCATAGGGTTGGGCCCACTTTCCCCCCCGCAGAATCTACCACCAGACCTTTTTGTCTTGCATGATTGTTAGTGTCATGGCCCTGCCTAATGTGACCCGTCCCCTGTTACAACACTCAGGTATTGGGATCTAGCTCTGATAGACGGGCCTCCAACCCTAGTTTTCATGTGGGCTGGCGTGTGGTGGTTAGTGATGTTCTGTGCCAACAAGCCCATGTCAGGACTGGCGGGCTGGTGAATCAGTCTGACCTATGCAGATCTTTCAGTCTCTCCCTTCCAAACCACTAGGTCTCAGTCTTCTTGCTTACCTGCAAGTACAGTGGCCCCACTGTTGGATGTCTCTCAGGATTCATTTCTTACCTACACGTACTGTGGCCTTATCCATGGATGTCCTTAGGCAGTATTTCTTCAACCCCAAGTCTCCAGAGCTCATTGGTGGGTGGCCAGCGGGTGAAGCCTGGCGCCGATAGGTACACTGGCAGCCTGAGTTAAGACGGAGACAGCTGCTTTTTAAGCAGTTGAGCCAGGCTGTGCCCCCACCCATCAGCCAAAAGCAGCTAATAGAGCGGGGCATAAAATGAGAGAAAGAGAGAGACACACAGAGAGAGAGAGAGAGAGATCTTTCACTTGCTAATTCACTCTAAAACTCTCCAAATTATTATAAGTATGTCTGGCCTAAGTCACAGCTAAATACCAGAATTCTATCCCAGACTCCCACATGGGTATTAGGCTTCTACTCTTCCCAGGCATGTTGGCAAGAGAGTGGATCAGAAACAAAGCAGTTGGGCCTTAGATCAAAGCTCCCATATGGGATGCTGATTTTGTAAGCAAAAGTTTAACATGCTGTGCCACAATGCCAGCCCCAAAACTTAGTTACAGTAGCAGAAAATTAGCTAAGACAGGTACCCAACAAGAAGCATAATTTCAGACACCTGGTGTCTGTTGAATTGATGAATTCAACTAGAAAAGAGAAGAAAGCATAATTCAGATTGCTTGAGAATGAGTGGGAAGGGGCAAAAGTTTGAAAGAACCATTCGCTGAGAAAAGGACAAGAAATATGTCAAAAGCACACTGGAAATTATGGTCCAGGTGTGAGGCACTGGCCGACTTGCAGGCCACGTCTCTGTGCTGGGCTTTGTCTGAGGTTGTGGAATTGTCTTAATCAGCAGGTGATCATCAAGTATCCTAGATGGGTCCAATGTACATCCAGTTACTGCAGACACAGGAATAGGTTTCTCGTGAAATCTACAGCCCTGGCTTAATGCAAGTGGCATGACTTCACCAAGAGAAGAACAATATTACATTGAATACACAATAAGACCGTAGCCCAAGAAAGAAATCTAAGCTGGAGAAAGAAATTAAACTGACTTTAAAAGAGACTGACAGCAGGAGTGGAGGGAAAGCAGGTGAGCAAGGGGAAAGGCACAGGGAGGAAGAGAGAAAACTGAAGGAGAGAATGTGGAGAGAAGAGCAGCCTGGTGGTGTTGACCGCAAGGTGGAACAGTAGCTGTGATGGGAGAGAGAGAGAGAAGAGAGAGGCGAGTGTGACAGCTGATGTACCGCTCCGGGCTTGGCATTCCTGCTGGTCCCCTGGACTGAGCTGAAAGTTAAGACACTTGGAGAACTCAAGAACTTGTGAGTGCAGAACGTAACTGGGCGTCTCATCTGAACAGCCATTCCTACTCACTGTCGAGAAGCCAAATGGTACAGACCACTCTAGACCAGTCCTGGGTGACAAGAGATCCCCATGATTCTCAACATACTGGAGTGTGACGACAAACTGCCAACTGGAACAAGACTGCCAGGGACTACTACTGGACAGGCAAGAGAACAGAGGGATGGTTTGACAATTCTTATAGGTAGAAATCCCTGAATAATGTGCAGGTGCTACCTGGGCAAGTTGGTGGAATCTTCTGAAATCATGCCACAAACTCAGAGAGGGCCTTCTGAAGGCTGTATTGTGTTGGTGAGGGACCACAGCAGTGTCAGGGGCTGACTGGGGCATCCAGGGGAAGCCCTGAGCCCTGCGGAGTCTTGAGACGCTCCCCAAACAATGTTTCCTAGCAGTAAACCTGACCCAGGGAGAAATGGCAAGGAGTGGAGCTGAAGCCCAGGAGAATGGAGACAATAGCGACAAAGGAGAGGATCCAAATGCAACAGGGGAGGGGAGAGAAACCTACAAGGTCTTGTAGAGTTTGGACTTTTGACAAACCCTGTTGAACAGAGAGCTCTTGTGTCAAGGACTGAAGGAATTATCCTGGGCTCCCATTCCTTGTAAGAGTAGAACTTAAATGTGTGCAGTAAGGGAAAAAAGAAGTTGTCAAGCCCTGCAGAAATGTATGTGTTTATTCAATGGGGCACAGAGAGAGAGACAGACAGCTCCCACCTGCTGATTCACTCCCCAAATGCCCACGACAGCCATGCCTGGGCTGAGGCCAACACCAGGAGCTGGGAACACATCCCAGGTCCCCCACGCACATGGCAAAGACCCAAGTATTTGAGCCATCACCTGCTGCCTCCCACGGGGGTACATTAGCTGGAAGTTGGAGTTGGGAGCCAGAGGCAATAATGAAACACAGGCACTCCAGTATAGGATGTGGTTGTCCCAACTGGCGTCTCAACTTCAAGGCTAAACACTCATCTACAGAAAGTTCTAAGACAGGAAATAAGGACTAGCACGGCGGTAAGACCTTCATAATATAGACAAATGTCATAACTTCATAGTACTGAAAATTCATAAAACAATCAAATGGTAAATGGTGTAAAACAGCATCATAAATCAGTATTGATACACAACTCACACAATAGTTGATTGGAAAAACAATTTGAAAAGACAGCTAATAGATATTCAGAAATGACTATAAATCAAACAAAAGACCAATGATTTATTTCTGATTTTAGTGCTCACTTTATTTCAGAAATATGAAATAATTTAGAAGCACCATGAAGATGAATAAATATCATCAATTATGCCCTAAAAGAAACAGAAGGTGGAAGTATATTAACATGCACAGGTGATTCAAGATAAAGTGACAGAGAAGTCAGATAACAATTGAAAATAATACATGGAATTAGTTCAGGAACTGATGGGGTATGGCTGCATAATGAAGCACGTATACATACATACGCAACCAAACAGAATGATACACAGCATAAGAACCTGACACACATATCCTTCACACATGTACGCTGCCCTAACATCGTGGTAAAACCTTCCTGGATGGGCACTTGGCAGGAAGTGTAAGATTCCGGTAGGATTGCTTGCAGCACCTCATATTTGACTGAGTGGGTTTCACTCTTGGCTTTGCTCAGACTCCATCTTCAAGCTCATGTACACCGTGGAAGGAAGCACGTGATGGCCCAAGCAGTTTTGTCCCCATCACTCACGCACATGGGACATCTGCTTTGGGTCCCCAGCTGCTGATGCAGTCCTACTGGCTAGGAGTTTTTGAGTAATCAACTGGCTGGTGTGAGCTCTCTTTCCCTTGCTGGATGTCTATCTGTCTGCCCATTAAATTAAAAAAAGATTTTTTAAAATATTAGCTATATTTTTTAATATTAGTTACCAATCACCTAAAAATTTCAGGGTAAGCGTACCTTTCCAGAAAGATGTTAGGCTTTTCACTCGTAACACAAAGATCCTAAACCGTTAACAACAATAATCACAAAGCAATTGTGGGCAGAGAGACATCAGCGTTAAATACGGATTTTATTTTAGACGTAAGCATTAAGCTACAGGGAACACAAAGGCAGGCGACTACTACAGATGAAGCTTCAGACGAGGAGAAAACACAAAGAAACCATCACACAGAACTGTGGGAGCCAGTGGAGTCAGGACTGTGATCTTCACATCTCCCAAGGCCGCGTTGCCTCAGGCTGTGGGACCAACACGGTGTGCCAAACAATGACCTTATAATTTGTGACTCAGATGTGATGGCCATTCCCATTCCGGAGCCTGACAACGGAGCAGGAGTGCTCCAAAGCAGAATTCAGGAAATGCAGTAGGGAACGGGATCGCAATACCATCACTCTTCCCCCTTCTCCTGATAATGCTAATGATGATGATGATGATGATACAGTCTAAGTTTTTCACCTTGAACAGACAACATGGATAGCACAGTTATAAAAATGTAGATGACTGGGCCCAGCGTGATAACGTAGTGGTTACAGTCCTCACCTTGGATGTGCCGGGATCCCATATGCGTGCTGGTTCTAATCCCGGCAGCTCCACTTCCCATCCAGCTCCCTGCCTGTGGCCTGCGAAAGCAGTCGAGGATGGCCCAAAGCCTTGGGACCCTGCACCTGTGTCAGATACCTGGAAGAAGCTCCTGGATCCTGGCTTCGGATCGGCATAGCATCGGCTGTTGCGCTCACTTGGGGAGTGACTCATCAGACAGAAGATCTTCCTCTCTGTCTCTCCTCCTCTCTGTATATCTAATTTTCCAATAAAGTTAATAAACCTTAAAAAAAAAAGAAACCTAGCAAGTCCAATGGCCACATAGTGAAAAAGCATGGTTGCACCTGGACATGCAGAGCGTGTATAATTCACAGGTTATTACGGACAGCAATTCCTAGCAAACTAGGTGTACGTGGCAATTTGCTTAATCTGACACAGCATCTACCAAACTTGACCTTGATAAGACACTCCAGAGCAAAGCAGTGGAAAAGTTACTCCTGCTGTTAGGAGCAAGCGGGAGGCTACAGTGTCACCATGTTCATTCAACATCGCTCTCAAACAGCACAAAGAAACAACAGGAAGAGAGTCATTTAAAGGCCAGGAAAGGAAACAAAGGCATGGTTATTATTTTTGGACAACATGGTCTTTTTAAACCATGAAATGCTAGAGAATTCAGAGGGAAAAAGTTGTTGTAACCAGTAAGTGAAATGAGTGAGGTCTTTGGAGATGAGCTTAGTGTTCAGAAAGCCATTGTCCTTGTGTATTCCTCCATGACAAAGTACAAAAATGGAATTTTTGAAAGATGGAATTGAGGCAGGCATGGTGGCAGCACGTTAAGCTACTGCTTGGAATGCCCAGTTTGCATCCCTCTCTACTTCCCGTCTGGCTTCCTGCCAATGCACATTAACGGGCAGCAGGTCATGCCCAGGGTGCTGGGGCCCCTGCACGTTAGCAATGTGGGAGACAAGGATGGAGCTCCAGGTTCCTGGCTTTGACTTGACTGTTGTACATGTTTGGGGAGTGACTCGGTGACTGGAAGATCTCTCTGTCTCCCTCTCTCTGTCTTCCTCTCTCCATCTCTCTGTGTTTGCCACTTTCTGTCTCTGTCTCTTCCTCTCTCTGTAACTTTGACTTCCAATATGTGAAAAAAATGTAAAGACAGAAAAATCTCCACAACTATGAAGGAGAATCATTGAAAAGCACTTACAGTCAGCTACCCTGGGCTGCTATAAATCTACTGTTGGTTTGAAAACATCCCAGGCTGAACAGAGACTGGAAGAGAGAGTCCAGAACTAACCTCCCAGCTAAGACAAGAGGTGCTACTGCTCAGTGGAGGGGATGGCAGCCCCTCCAACACCAGGGGGTTGGGCCTGTTGAAACGCTTCCATCGACAAAAGTAGTTACTGAGATCTTGTTGCTTCACAAGTCACAAATATTAGTTCCAGATGGATCCTAGGTCTAAATAGGAAGTGTGAAAAATAAAGCTATTTGAGGAGAACAAAAGAAAATCCATTTGAGATTTTGGAATGAGGAACGTTTTTGTTATTCCTTACACACACACACACACACACACACACACACACACACACAGCCTACCATAAGGGAAATAAAATGTAATAAATCCATCTTTATTAAGATGACTTTTTTTTCATCAAAAGGCAACCTTTAAAATAAGAAAAAGCCTGGTGCCCTGACACTATGGCTCAAATAGCTAATTCCCCCTTTTGTGCTAGGATGCCGTATGGACACAGGTTGGTATCCTGGCTGCTCTGTTTTCAATCCAGCTCCCAGCCTGTGATCTGGGAAAACCATGGAGGATGGCCCCAAAGCCTCCCACCTGTGTGGGAGACCAGGCAGAAACTCATGGCTCCTGGCTTCAGATCTATTCAACTCCAGCCATCCTGGCCACTTGAGGAAGGGACCAGAGGACAGAAGATCTTCCTCTGTCTTTCCTTCTCTTTGTAAATCTGCTTTTCTGTTGTGAATAAAAAAACTCTTTAAAAAAAAAAAAGAATAGGAGGAAGCCTTCAGAACACATGGGAGGGATTTTTAAAAATTCATGGTAAATAGTGTGGAGAAACTGGTTATGGACTTCAGAAAGTTTTTGCATCAAAACAAACTACTTTTAATCCCATTTCCCACAAGCTCCATGAAATACTCTTAAATCTCCAACAGGGAACCTGTATGCAGGTGTATGTACACGAGTTATTTGTTTGAAAAGTAGAGTGAGTTAGAAAGAGCTGGTGCACTTCCATCCGGTGATTCACTCACTAAATCAGTATGAAGACCAGAGTGGCCCAGACTGAAGCCAAGAGCCTGCATCTCCATCAGGGTCTCTTACACGGGTGGCAGGGGCCAAATGCTTGGAGCCCCATCTGTAGATTTCCCTGGATGCATTAGGAAGCTGGATTTAAAGCTGGAGCAGCTGGGATTCGGAATTGGCACTTGATGTGGGATGCCAGTGTCACAAGCAGTGGCTTGACCCGATGTGCCACATCACTGACCACACTGAGTATCACATTTAAAAAAAAAATTATTTTGTTTTGTGGCTCTTCATTTAAGGGAAGGTAAAGTAGTTGTGTAATGGAGACTGTCATATCTAGTAACATGTCATTTAACTTCATGGCATTGTAAATTTCTATTTTTCTTTCTATTGTTGATTTTGTATCATGACTTTTCATTTAAGGGAATGTACAGTAGTTATGTAATGGAGACTAACAACCAGATGTGAGGATGCAGTGTGGTCGGCATCTCTGTTTCCAGACAAAGATGGACTTACAGTGAAACTGTTTATATTATATTTTGACAATAGCATTCTGGACTCTCTGCCACTGTCCATGCCCGCAATGATGAACATATGAGTATGAAGAACTATATGTTAATAATAATATAAAGGAACTGGGCGGGGGGAGGGAATTGGGGAGGGGATAGGGGAATATGGAACTGTATCATAAAATGATAGCAATAATAATAAAATGTGAAAAATTAAAAAAAATTATTGGACTGGGGGAAGATTTTTTAACTCCTGTGAAGACTGTTGTGAAAATTCTTTCCCCAGTGTATCCTGTGTTGCACATGTAAGAATTCCTCTAAGGGCCCAGCCTGGTGACCTAGTGGCAGAAGTCCTCACCTTGCATTCTTCAGGATCCCATGCGGGCACTGGCTCTTGACGACGTGGTCCCGTGTCCCATCCAGCTCCCTGATCGTGGCTTTGGAAGGCATTCAAGTACGGCCCAAAGCCTTGGGATCCTGCCCCCGTGTGGGAGACCCGGAAGAAGCTCCTGGCTCCTGGCTTCAGATCAGCTCAGCTCCTGCCATTGTGGAGGCTTGAGGAGTGAACCAGCAGATGGAAGATCCTCCTCTCTCTGTCTCTCCTCTGTATATCTGACTTCCCATCGAAAAAATAAATCTTTAAAAAAAAAAAATTCCTCTTGGACGTGTCCTCTGAGTTTTGACTGTTGATGCCAGTGGATGCGGTTGAAGGGTTGCCTTGTGCTTCCAGTTGGGTAGCTCTGTGGTTCTGGGCTGAGTGTTGCACACCATTGCATCTAAGGATTTTAACTCGTCCTGTTGTTAGCACACCAACAAGGCAGCTTTGTGCCCAAGGACCAGAGAACAATGCTCGTCCTGGCTTTGCCACTCCCAAGTGGAGCCATCAAGTGTCCGCTAGAGGTCAACCACACAGTGCTGCTATAAGGATGAATCATACCACTCATGCTGCCTGTTACTGCTCTGCCCACCTCCGAGCAGCTAAAGGTAGCAGTGGGTGGGGCCTCACCCTTTTGTCTTCCAATAAGGCAATTTGCCATCCTTGCGATTGGCAGGAGTCTCTACAAATTCCACTCTCCTGCCAAGGCTTGTCCTGCTGTGTTCAATTTCTCTTTTCTAGGAATAGAGGCAGAAGGAAGAGAGGAAAATATCCTTTGTCAGATAACCTTCCCTCCTCCAGTTTGTTCTATTATGATTTTCCTTTGGGCATCACATCAAAAAAAATGGGGGAAATTATTTTCTAAAACTTCTTAGCTCTAGAAATAAAAACCACATTTCTTTTTTGTGGCCTCTGACTTCTCTGGACAGATGGCTCTGGCAGGGTTCCCTGCTTCCACATCAAGCTGGGTGCATTCTGCCTCTACTGACAATGGCTGTGACATACCAGGGACACATCGCTAGCACCGTGAAAGCCCAAACAACAGAGGGAGGAGGTTGGGGCTACTGGGGGGACACGAACTTGTTGAGGCTAAAATGAAATCTCATCACAGGCTCAGTGACCCCTTTTGAGCCGTGTGTTCTGTAAATCACTCTTACTCAACAGGCTTCAGAAAAGGCTTCCTAATGAATTATACGATCCAATTAAAATGCAATCACTCCGCAGCGTTCAAAACCATTTACCACATCTGTCACATCGTCCGAGCAGCTCAGTGACAATACAAGGAGCCATTTGTTATCCTCGCTGGATGGGTGAAGAAACCCAGGCTCAGAAAGCTTGAGTGATCCAAAACCTCACAATGTGCAGGAGACAGAGCTGCTGGGGCTTCTTCGGACTGTTTTATAACCTCCGGTGGTCCAGGAAAGAGCTCGGCACTCAGAGTAAGAAGGAGCCCCCTGATAGCAGACTGACCCTCACTTCCCATTACTGCTCAGTTATCAGATGGGAGCCATACAGAGACAAGGAAGGAAATGATAAAGAAAATGCATTAGCACCAAGTCCTCTGGTGCCTCAACTCAGAAAGGGCCTGCTGCTCCCAGACCCACAAGGGAGGATCCAGGTCTTTGACATGAGTCAGCTGCAGGAGAGAGCCCAGTGCTGCAGCACACACAACCCAAAGAGCCTGCATACACCTTGTCTTTCCATGCAGCTTTTGTCTCCCCAGGGGATTATACACAGGACAATGTCGAAGGTGGGTGAGGCTGCATGGTGATGGAGGGGGGCTAAGCCGCCGTTTGTAACACCAGCGTTCCATATAGGAGTGTTGGTTCCACTCCCAACTGTTTCACTTCCCACTCAGCTCCCTGCTAATGCTGCTGGGAAGGCAGCAGGGGACGGCTCAAGTACTTGAACTCCTGCCACCCATATGCGAGTCCCAAATGCAGTTCCAAGCTAGTTGCTTCAGCCTGGCCTGGCCCCAGCTGTTGCAGTGGTTTGGGAAGTGAATCAGTAGATGGAAGAGCTCTCTCTCTCTCTCTTGCTCTCCCCCTCCTACTTTTCCTTTCAAATAAAACAAGCAACCGCTGAATAACCCCTCTATGTGGAGCTCTGTGTGTGCCACCATGCCCTCTGCCAGCCTGGGCTCCCCAGCAGCCTGGCCTCGCTACCAGAGGTCCTTGTCAGACTTGGTGATCTCCTATTCCACCCACAGCTTTGGAATCCAAGTGTATGAATATGTTAGCCCATGCAGGTAAAATATGCTCGGGTAGTTTGTCTCTGTCATCCACTTGGAAGACTCAATTCCCAGACCAGGCTGCTGCTGACATCTGAAGAATGAACCAGAAGATGGGAGCTCTCTCTGTGTGTGTGTTTACCTCTTAAATAAGCAAGTAAGTGCATGAATAATGAGTGAATGAATAAATCAATTTCAACTTAAAGGAGTATAACCGGGAAAGGCTTCCCCAAAGAAGTCTGGTTGTTAGAAATAAAGAGGGCCAGAGCAGTGGCCTCACAGGCTGACCCTCCGCCATACGGCACCAGCATCCCATACGGGTGCCGGTTTGTGTCCCGGCTGCTTCATTCCCATCCAGCTCCCTGCTTGTGGCCAGGGAGAGCAGTGGAGGATGGCCCAAGGCTTTGGGACCCTGAACTTACATGGGAGACCTGGAAGAAGCGTCTGTCTCCTGGCTGTTGCGACCATTTGGGGATTGAAGGGGCAGATGGAAAATCCCTCTCTGTGTGTCTCTCCTTTGCTCTGCAAATCTGCCTTTCCAAGAAAATAATCTTAAAAAAAATTTTAAAAAGAATATGGACTTTCAGGAAGGGTCTAGAAAAGAGAGAGAGAGAGAGAGAGAGAGAGAGAGAGAGAGATGAGGTGCTCAAAGAGGAGCCTGGAAGCTTCCAAGAGGATTTTAAGTCCTTGACCAAGATCCCTGGACTGAAACATGGGCCAGGCAAGGGCATGGTAGTTGAAGAACACAGACAGGCAGACTGAGGCCCTGGCCAGGAGCAGATGCAACCGCTTAAAATCTGGACAAAGGTGATGGTGGGGAGAGAGACGGAAGTTGGGCAAATGCCTTGTGCTGGACTTGTGTGCGGTGCAGTCCCTGAATGAGGTGTGCCGCAAGGAGTGCGCATGTGGGACTTTGCAAGAACCTGCTCAGCACTCTGGGGTACCCTTTGGATTTGGGGGAGTGGGAACACCATACAGTCACTTGGAGACTGAGCAACACACAGAGCACTGGAGCCAAGTCTGGGGCTTGCTAGGACTTTGCCGGGCGTCTCCCACACGGATCCTGGCAATCCGAACATCTCAATCGTGGGTGACATGAGCAGGAAAACCGAGGAGACAGGCCACATATTTGTGGGTTCTTCACATTTTGATAGTTTGGCTGTCATACAGGTTTTTATTAAACCCAGGCCTTGCTTTCTCCTCTCTCTCTCTCTCTCTCTCTCTCTCTCTCTCTCTCTCTCACACACACACACACACACACATCTCCAAAATGAATTTCTGAACATCATGTTTCTCCGTGTCCTGGTTGTGGCATGGTGGGGGCAAGAGAAGGGGTGGTGACCAGAGGGTCCCCCATCCACGTCAAGTGGCAGCATCAGTGACACACAGGCACCCAGAACTCTGCCCTCCATGTCACTCAATCACATGGTCTCATGGAGTTCAGGCCGAGAGAATCCTGGTGATCACCGTGCTGTTACCATGGGGATTCAATGGGTTTTCCACTTCCTCATTTGAGGACCGCAGTGAGGTTTGTGTTGTGGCATCAGGCCTCTATTTGCCAGCATTGGACACAGACCTTGGTCACCTACCTATTGAGCGACGGGTAGAATGAGCTACAAGGGAGTGACCAGGGTAGACCAGGGTGACCAGGGTAGACCAGGGTGCCCTGGGTAGACCAGAGTGAGCAGGGTAGACCAGGGTGCCCTGGGTAGACCAGAGTAAGCAGACCTGGGTTCCACTGTGGCTTCTGTGCTGTGACATGAGCCACCCAAGTTGGCCCAGTGACTGCTTTGGTACCCCAGGGACCACAGCTTGGGCCTGCTCTTGGCTGGTTGCTACCCAGAGGGGCTGAGGCTTCTCCTGTACGATGCCATCGGTGGGACTTCCTGAGGGACAGATGTCAGGAAACAAAAGGGCTCACCTGGGAACCCTGATGTGGCTTTCTGCCCAGATTTGCAACTTGCTGGGCTACACACAGAAGGGTCTGGGCCACCTCCAAGACCCTCACACAACGATGTAATGACTCTTACCCTCTCACGGATCCTCTCCATCTATTTCATCATCTGCCACTTAGGTTTGCTAAGGAGCCACACACGTGGCATGTCGTCTCAGGAATTTATCATGAGCATTGCGTGAGAAAGAGCCATCCCTCCTGAATAAGAACCCTCTCTGATGGTGACTAAGATGATCTCTGGCTTAAACTGGACCGAAGAGAACAATCTTTCTGATTAAGCTGAGGTGGGCCAAGTGGAGCCTAGGGAGTACCGACTCTTCAATTTGGGTTCGCAGAGGAAAAGCAAAATTGGCGCCACCCTGACGGGACTGCAGGTGGACAAGGGTGATGTCAGGTGGCAGTCTGTCCTGGCTCTAACCTGTCCACAGTTCTTGGGCTAGGTTCCCCCCAAAGACAAGTCTTGCAGTGGAAAGAGAGGCAACAAGAGCAGTCCCTCTAGGAGGGGTAGAGGCATGGGACTCTGGGCGTGCTGGAGTCTGGCAGGAAGCAAAGAGGATAGACAGGGAGGGATGGACAGGGAGTGGCTGCTGAAAGGCCAATTTGGAGACGTTGGGAAGGCGGACACGGGCCGGGACTCACAGGCAGCTCGACACAGGGTGACTGGGATGTATTGTCACCTCAGTCAAACCCACATGAGATGTATTAGAAAGACATGAATTACTGCTCCCTTTCGGTCTGTGAGCAACCTTACAGCTTAAGACTTCTGTGCTCGGCCATCGGTGAATTCCCCATGTACTCCTTCCCTTAGGGTATCTTTTGATTAAAAAGGGTTTCATTTTGACATCATTAGGTTGCATTAGTTTCTTGCAAACAAAACATCTTCTTTAGTCTCAATGTCTTAAAATTTTTTTTAGTACTTTTATTATTTTTAAAGATTTATTTGTATTTTTATTGGAAAGGAAGATCAGATTTATGGAAAGAGAGACAGATAAAAATGTTCCATCCACCGATTCACTTCCCAGATGGCTCAAATGGCTGGAGCTGAGCCGATCCAAAGCTAAGAGCTAGGAGTTACTTTTGAGTCTCCCACACAGGTGCAGGGTCCCAAAGTTTTGGGCCATCCTCTACTGCTATCTCAGGCCATACGCAGAGAGCTGGATCAGCAGTGGAGCCCTGTGGCTTGAACTGGTGTCCACATAGGATTCCAGAGGTTGCAAGGTGAAGATTTAGACATTGAACCATCACACTAGGCCATTAAGTACTTCGCAAAATATTTGTTTGTTTATTTATTTAGAAATGAGAGACAGGAGGAGAGAGAAAGAGAGAGAGAGAGAGAGAGTGAGAGAGAGGCTCTTCCTTCCACTGGTTTATGCCCCACATGGTTTCAAGGGCCCAGGTTGGGGCAGGCTGAAGCCAGTAGCCCTCACCTTCATTTGAGTTTCTGACATGCATGGTAGTCTCTGATCTTCTAGGGGCATTAGCAGGAGTCTGGATCCAAAGCATGGAAGGCAATACTGCAACCAGCCTTCACCCGGAATGCCAACGTCCCTAGTGTGGCTTAAACTGAATGTGCCATAACACTGGTTCCTATACTGAGATAGTCTATTAAGATTGTCTTTGTCTCTTTTGTTGTTGTTGTTACTGTTATTGCTATGATTTTTTGGTTTGTTGTTTGTCTGCTTTTTAACAGAGAGAGATCCTCCCTCTGATGGTTACCTTCCCAAATCCCTATAGAGATTGCTGGTGGACCAGACCTCCACGGGGGTGTCCCACGTCATTGACCCAAGCACTCAACCATCATTACCACATGGCAGGGCTCACACTAGCAGGAAGCTGGACTCACGAGTGGGGACTGGGCCTGAACCCAGCTGCTTTAACATGAAACATGGGCGTCCTAACCAGCACTTTTATGGCTAAGCCAAACACCTTGCTTTGTGAGCTTTTATTTTTCTCTCTTTTGGGACCAAGCCCACACTGTTTCAACTATTATGGGATTAGTGGTAGGTTAGATAAATTTCCTCTCCTTTGGAAATACTCTGATTATTCTTGGAACTTCGTAAGTTTCAGAATCAGCTCATCAAATTGTAAGAAAACTGTTGGGATTTTAGTTGGCATTATACTGAATCTACAGATTAACTCCTGGATAGTTGATATCCAAGGGTTTGCTTGATTTCTGGGACCACAGAAGATTTCAAAAAATGTTTTAGCTCCTCTTTAATGTTTCATTAACATCTTGGATATTTCTAAATTTATCATATGTATCTCTTAGACTTGTACTTTTTATTATTTATTGGTGGATAATACCATTTAAAATACAAATGCGTGGCAATAAATAAACTTGACAAATTTTGTGCATCAGTAATTATTTGTATGAACTTTTGATTTGTGTAAGGGTCACACAATCTGGAAATGTTGACTGGCTGATTTCCTTCTTTCTATCCTTTTGCACTTCTCAAGTTTATCTTCTCTAATCCAAAATGCTTGAGACACAGATGTGCAATAAATCTAGGATTTATTTTCCCCCAGAGTTTCCAATATTGCATATCTATAAAGAGATGTTTAGGGATGGAACGCAGGTCTAAAGACAAAAAATTAGGACCAGGCAATGTGGTTCAGGGAGTTAACCTATCATACTTGTGATGCGAGAGCTTCTTCGCTAATGAGACAGAGAAAGCAGTTGAAGATGACCCAGGAGTGTGAGTTCCTTCCACCTGCACAGGTGACCTGGATGGAGGCAACTCAGCCATTCCACCTGTGTAGGAGGCCCGGCTGCAGACTCTGGCTCCTGGCTTCAGCATTTCACAACCTTGGCTACTAAGATCTTTTGGGGAGTGAACCAGCAGATGGAAGATCTCAGTCTTTCTCTGTCTCCTCCTCTCTGTGCCTCTGTGGTCCAAATAAATCTTGTTTTAAAAATTATAATAGAGACAATATTATTTTCTGTCATAGAGCCTGCAGATAATTCTATACCATAAATTTATTTTTTAGGATTTATTTATTTTTATTGGAAAGTCAGATCTACAGAGAGAAGGAGAGACAGAGAGGAAGATCCTCTATCTTCTGGTTCATACTTCAAGAGGCTACAATGGCTAGAGCTGAGCTGATCTGAAGCCAGGAGCCAGGCGCTTCCTCTGGATCTCCTGCATAAGTAGAGGGTCCCAAAGCCTTGGGCCATCCTCAACCACCTTCCCAGGCCACAAACAGGGAGCTCGAAGGGAAGTGGAGCAGCAGGGAATAGAACCGGTGCTATATGTGATCTCGGCAATGCAAGATTGAGGACCCCAGCTACTAGGTTACCACATCGGGCCCATCTGTACCATATTTTCAACAATTTTGTGCATAAAAAGTCCCATGCTGTGGATTTATTTAATTCTATTTTTTCTTCAGAAGATTAACAACTGTGGCTCCATGTTGCTAGCCTTCATTTGTTGCAATGCCAAGCTTCATCAGCTATATTTTATGACAGTCGCCTAATTTTTCTCTATTCAACATGGCTGATTGCGGTCATACTCTCTGTTTGAAAGTGCTTGGGCCTGCTTTTCCATTGAAAACATTATTTGTTTCAGATTCCTCCTTTCCCTTGATCAATCCTGTTGACTAATAGAAGTTAAGGCTCCTTTTTAGTTTTCTATTTGTTCTGTTCCACTGATGAAGTCAGCATTGGCTCCGTTACCCTTCCCTCTGGCCATTCCTTTGGGATTTTTCTATTGTTCTTTCCCTAATGTTGTGATTAATGCTCCGTGGTTATTCCTTTCTTTTGAAGCAGTTAAAGGTATAACTCTCCCCCATAACACACTCTAAATATTTATATGTAGTGAATGTATTACACTACACTTCTAGGGGCTTCATTTTGTTTATTTTAAAACATCCTTGTTTGAGGACCAGTGTGATGCCTCAGTGGCCAAATCCTCACCTTGCATGCACTGGGATCCCCTATGGGCACCGGTTCATGTCCTGCCTGCTCCACTTCCCATCCAGCTCCCTGCTTAGGAGCTGGGAAAGCAATCGAGGCCGGCCCAAAGCTTTGGAACCCATGTGGGAGATGTGGAAGAAGCCTTCTGTCTCTCCTTTTCTCTGCCTTTCTGATAAAAAAATAAGTGAATCTTTAAACTCATTGTTTCATATAATGTGAACTAGAGACTGAGAAAGAGAAACAGAGAAAAAGAGATTACTTCTCCCATCCTCTGAGTCATTCCCCAAATGGTTGCAACAACAGGGATTGGGCCAGGCTGAAGCCGGAAGCCAGAAACACCGTCTCCTCCATCCTGGTCTCCCACATGGGTGATGGGAACCCAAGTATTGGTGCAGAAGCAGGGAGCTGAGTGAGAAGCAGAGTAGCCAGAATATGGACCTCAGTGCTATGAGATGGGATGGCTGGGTCCAGAGGGACAACTTAATCCCCAAACACTCACCCACTAGAACTTAAGTGGCCTTATAACTTAGCTTTCAAACTAAACTTGTGTAGTCATTTTTCTTTACATTTCAAATATGTGCAAGGCTTTTCAGCTTATACAATTGACTTTGCCTTCAGATAAAATGTTTTGTTAACATGAACTCCAGTGCATACGCTGAGTTTAACAGAGGTTTGTGTTATGAGCTAGTGCCGGTCATACTCTATAATGTTGGTGGTGCTTGGCAATAGGGTATCTTTTTGAATACTGGATATAAGATATAAGTGCAACCAAGTGGTTTCTGCCTTCAACCATCTCAATAATTTTTTTGTCTGCTCGACACACTTATAATTGAGAACAGTATTTTGCAATTAACAATTCATTGATGGATTTTCAGAATTTCCTGGAATTCTACCCATATCTGCCTTGCATATTTCAGACCATTTCACCAGGTGCAAACATGTCTAAAGTCCTTAAATCATCTCAATACTGAGATATTTTATCACTGGGCAGCAATTCTCTTGGTGACTAATAATTATTCATTATTGAAAGCTTTTTTTTTTTTTTTCTGCACAAGCCTTCCTCTGGTTAGAATTTCCCTGACACATCCTTTTACATTCTCTGTATAGAAAATGCCTAATCCAGAAAGTAAATCTTCTCTAGGCACTGCTGCGGAAGGAATTTTAACACAGAGATCTGGCTACACACACTGCAGATGAACCTAGGGCAACAAAAGGGGGGAAGTGGAGTCACCTCCAAAAGGAAACCGGGTGAACAATGCAGGCTTTCTCATGTGTTTGCGTGACTCACCAACATCCTTCTCTTAGAGCTTGAACAACTCTCTTCTTGGCATTTCTCTTAAGGCCGACAGGAGAATGACAAAATTCCTCTGCTTTTTTTCTTCTTTCTTTCTCTCATTTATTTTTTTGAGAGAGAGAAAGAGAGAGAGAGAGAGCAAGCAAGGTGAGACAAGAGATGAAGAGAATTCCAACTGGCTGATTTACTCCCCAAACACCTGCAGGATGAGCTGGGCTTGACCAAAGCCAGGAGTAGGAAACTCAATGCAGGTCTCCCACATGGGATGAAGGAACCCGATGACGTGAGCCGTTAGTGCTGGATCTGCGTTGGCATTGGCAGGAGACTGGATTCAGGAATCCAGGTACTCAGATAGGAGATGCTCCATTTAAGTGCTGGAGCAGAGTGCCTGTCTGTATTTACCCTGCATTTCTGAAGCACGGCTTTGCTGGGAACAGCATTCTTGGTTGTTTTCCTTCAGCACATTGATGTACATTCCTTTGCTCTCAGCCTGAAGATGTCAGTTTCTTCTCTATTTTTTCTTTAGAGATTTGCTTGATTTATTTGAAAGGCAGAGAGAGACAGAGAGAGAGCAAGAGAGAAGGAGCAAGAGAGAGACAGAATGTTCTGTCCCTGTCCACTGCTTCACTCTGTAGATAGTGACAACAGCATAGCTCATGCCAGGGACCTAGAGCTCCAGCCAGGCCCCCCATGTGAGCAAAAGGGGCCCAAGGCCATGAATCATCTTCGGCTGTTTCTCCCAGGCACATTGGTAGGGAGCTGGATTGGAACCTTTACCTGGGACTCAAGAAAGCCTGCATTGCAGATATGAAGTTAATGTGCTATGCCACAACAGCAGGCCCCCATGAGCGTGTCAATTCAAATAAGTAAACATGAGTGGGTATTTGGCTATATAGTGAAGGCGCCTCTTAGATGCCTGTATTGTACATATCAGGGCCTCTGTTCCAGACCCAGGCCTATTCCTAACTCCAGCTTCCTGCTGAAACACTGAGGGTGATGGCTCAAGTGGTGGGTTGGGTCCCTGTGATCCACATGGAAGACCTGGCTGGAGTTCCCAGCTCCTCAGCATATGGAGAATGAGCCAAAATAAGGGAATATCTTTCTGTGCTTATTAAAATAAATAGCTAATAAAAATAAATATGTAAACAAATTAATAGTTAAAACGATATTAATTGAAAAGGCTTCTAGTTATGAAGCTGGCGAAGCAAATACAAGACACTGGTTGGAAGTGTCCCTGTCGTTGAGCTTGTCCACGTGAGCTGGATGCCTGTGTTTGCACCTGCTTGTCTACCACTACTGCTAGAACACATTTGATTTCCTTTTAACCTAACAGCATTGCACAGCTATGTGCTCCTTGAAGTTTCAAGATGCACTGACATTTTTAACTTCATGAAAGTATTGTAGCACCCATGGGTTTATTTCTCTATTTAATGGCATATGGCTGACTTTCATTCGTACTGTGCCATCTCTCTGGTTGGCATTCCATGACTTCAGCATACCAAGCTGCCTTCAAGCACTCCTCCGTTGATAAGCATTTGGTCTCTTTTTTGAGTTTATGTGAAGAAAACTGTGAAGAATTTTCTTGTGTGCAACTTTTGCCTAAAGAAATGTGAAGTGAAATGGTGATTGATAAAGTATATGAATATTTAACTTTCTGAATTTCCTAGGAACTGTTTTCCCAAACGGCTTCACCTATGCACATAGGCATGACTACGGAAGTAGAGTTACAACCTAGTCAGACTTTTTCACAATTTCCCTTGAAATGAGAGTAAAGCAATACTTCATTATATGCATGACTGTTTATCCACTATTGCTGATAATAGTAAGCATCTCTCTGTACACACTGAAATACATGGGGTACATGAGAGATTTGAACGAGTCACGTAACTCACCAACACACAGAGTATAGTGCACTCCAAAACTGGGGAATTTGTATTTGTTTCTGGAACATAATATTGATTTTTAAAGTGATTATGGATTAAACCACTGAAGAGATTCAAAGGAAGGAAGGACAGAAGGAAGGAAGGATGGAAGGACGGAAGGAAGGAAGGACGGAAGGAAGGAAGGACGGAAGGAAGGAAGGATGGAAGGGAGGAAGGACGGAAGGAAGGAAGGACGGAAGGAAGGAAGGATGGAAGGGAGGAAGGACGGAAGGAAGGAAGGAAGGAGAAAAGAAAGAAAGAAAAAACCCTGCAGTCATTCAGAGCATCTGTTTTAATAACAATCCGAATGCTTTAGCTGTTACTGTTTGGCAAAAGACAGCCAAACGACTCCATGTATTTGAAAAAGGCAAGCATCTCATAGAAAGTGCAGGTGAAAGAAGGGATCGTATGGAATATCACAGAATGCTTGGAAAGTACAAGTGCACAGAAAGTGTGGCAGAAGGAAAACGTGTATGTTCACTTATTGTACTTGGAAAAAGTCTGGAAAAATGAGTGAACCAAGAATTGAGGACTGGAGAAGACACCCAGAGGGCGGGGTGAGATTTCCTGCAAGAGCTGGCAGCCCCAGAAATGAGGTCCATTGCGGTTAACTTATAAATCTGAACATATCTAAAACATGTACATGAAATCAAGAGAATGACCAAACCTTTAGCTGGCTGATTGAAGGAGCTTGAGTAATTCCCTCTAGACCCTAATGATGGTATCTACAGCCTTGAATGATCTTTGAGATCTTCAAACATGATGCCAAATATTAAGACAAAATTGCTGAAGCTTACAAAAAAACAAGACAAGGGTAGACACAAAACCAAAGACATATGTGCGCGTTGCAGATGCTCTCTCTTGGTCGTTTCTGCAGCTTCTTTAACAATGTCTTTGGAAGAGCCAAGTTGGATGAGTCACAGGATTCTATCCGTAGCCTTTCTCAACAAGCTGCGATAATGCTGACAATGTGAAAGTAGATGAGCCAGAAGCTGAACGGAACCAGAGCGAGAATCGATCGATTTTCAACAGAAAAGTTAGTAGCCATTCCTTGAGAAACCGTAGCATTTTCAACAAGTGGCACCGGAACAAATGGCCAGCAACTCACCAACCTCATTTTGCAGAAATCAACTGGAAGTGAATTAGGCTTAGAGATGAAACCTAAGCATGTACAATCCTGGGAGAAAATCCTCTGTGATGTAAGAGTGAGCAACAATTGTCTACCTAGGACAGAGAAGCACAAACCTAAAGGAAAATGAGAGAAATCAGGCTTCATTAAATGTAATAATTACCTCCCAATTATGTTTAACCTTGCCAAGGACTTTGCACAGCGTGGGACAGGTACATACTAGCTTCTCTCCTTGACAGATAAAGCGTGTAAGGCATAATGAGGCGCAAGTGGTGAGCAAGTGATAAAATGCGGTTGGTGGCTTCCGTGGGCAGGCGTTTGCCTCCACTTAAGTGCAGAAGTTTATCAAATCCAGCCTAAACGCTAACATAAATAACTTGCATCAGTTGTGCCACAACCCTGTCCAAAATACTTGAAAGCTGGATGTGTGTTTATACATCTAGGAGCCTTATCTCTTGCTTATATGCGGACACATCTATGTGCAGTTCTTCAATCCCACAAACGTTTGGCATGGCTAGTAGGAACCCATCTAAAAGATGGGCTTTCCCCAACACATCTCCACATTGATCCGATCTGAGAGGAGTGAGCGATTGCCAGCTCACGTGCGACATCCAAGCAGAGGAAAACCCCAGCGTGAGTGAACGTGTGTTATGGCAGGTGTGGCAGGCGGCTTAGAACTTGGTGCCCATAACTCACCCGCGTCTGCCTAATCACAAACGCTCAGATGTCGTCATGCAGGATATTCTACACCACATTTCACCTTCATTTCCCACAAGCGCCTCTCCACGCTCTTGCCTGGTGTCTTGCCCAATGCTGAGAGCAGAATCTGATAAAACTCCGCTGCTAAAGCTCACCATGAAGCGGACTGGAAACGATTCCAAAACTCCAAACGCAGGCTCGTATCAAATTGTCCACTGGAAACGGAATCGAGGGAGCCGAAAGCCAGAGCGGAGGCTCTCGGGGAGTTGAGCGTGAGGGGAGAAGTCCATAACAGAAATCATCCATCACTGGCAACAAGCTTAACCCCCTCCTTGCGTTCTTTCCAGTTCTTTCTTTTTCAAACGGCACTTTGAGGCAAAATGCTCTATGTACCCTTAGATAAAAAGAGCTAACCTGTCTGTAATGCAAATATATTTCCATCAATAATGTTTCTTACTATTCCAGCCTTGATCCCTTGCACATTACATGATCTAGAAAGAAAACGTGTGCAGTGTAGCACCAGATTTCCAAATCTAGTTGCTTCACTTTGGTAACATTGACTAAAACAATCACTGGCATCTCAGATTCTGTTTGGTCTTGGATTCAACACAATATAGAGCTCTTCTCTGGCCAAACTGAAGCTTAATGGACCATCAGAGATCATGTCCTCTCAGCTAGATTTGGTTCAGATGAAGCATCAAAGCTTTGGGTCAGTTGGGTGGAGCTGGAAGCAGGGTCAATTTCACCAGCCAAGATCCCAGGGCACTTGACCCTGTTCCTACAAGGAGGACCCAATGCCTCCTCAGCAGTCACTGCCCATTGCTCCACCTGCTGCTCCTTGTTCCAGACAGTGCAGGTGCATGGAATAAGAGACAATAGGAGCTTGGTGTGTGACACCCTCTCTGAGGTCTGGAAATGCTGCACTTGACAACTTCGGGTCTCACCCCCACCCCTAACCAATATTTTCAACTGCTGTTGCAGTACACATTCAGAGAATCCTAGTCACGCCATGCACTTCTGGATCACCAGTGCCTTGAATGCACTTCGACCTTTGATTACCTTTATACACGTCTAGGAAAGAAATAGTCGTCCTGCTAGAAATACTGTAACTACCGCCTTCTCTAAATAAGACTTGCTGGATTTGCTCTACCAAACTTCCATCTGCGGCTGAATCTATTTCCTTCCTTTGGGCATACCTCGCTCTGCATCAGCTGCTGTGCTGCTGTTCTCATGCTGTTGCATTGCCTTCTGCTATAAGACTTTGATCTGCTCGTCTGTGACTTCCAATGCCTTAGGAGCCAGTAGACACAAACAAGTGCTTGGACGAAGAATGGGCAATCAAACCAACCCATCCATCAGCTCATTCATGGAAGCTTGGCACCAAGGGTTATGTACTTCTTTTTGCTTATGCCCCAACCTGAGAACCCTTGGTGGAATTTATATTTGTCTTCTACTTCACACTGCATATTGAACTCACTTAAGTAAAAAGAAAAACTAAAGATAAAATCAGAAGTTTTGTTGAAAAGAAGTAATTTTAACAGCTCAAAAGCTGTTTTGGGCATTCTACCGGTGAGCCATTACCTGTATTCATTTGCTCACTCCTTGTAAGAGCCCCTTGCTGTGGGTTCTGCTATTAACCTGATGGCAGAGAAGGAGTGAAATCCACAGAGAAAAGGAAGAACTTTAATTTTTTTTATTTTTTTTAAAGATTTATTTTTATTATTTTTTTATTGGAAAGGCGGATATACAGAGAGGAGAGGCAGAGAGGAAGGTCTTCCGTCCGATGATTCACTCCCCAAGTGAGCGCAACGGGCCAATACTATGCCGATCCGAAGCCAGGAGCCTCTTCCGGGTCTCCCACACGGGTGCAGGTTCCCAAAGCTTTGGGCCGTCCTCCACTGCTTTCCAAGGAAGAACTTTTGAGGATTCTGCGCACACAGTCTTGGGCTGCACCATTCACCCACAGGCCTGCCTTTGTCTGGACGCCTAGGTGATATGGTCCGTGTGCCTCCCCATTGCACTGGACTCATATTTCTTCGCATCCCCAGGGATCAAAATCAAAACACAGAAGGGAAACAGCCCCAACTTCCTAGGCACAGAACCTATAGAGCCGCCAAGGCCCCGGACTCAGGAATTCTCTAACACTGCGGCTGCAACTTGACATTCTTAATAATTTTTCCACAGAGCCCGTGTGTTTTGTTTTTCACAGGACCTTGAAAATTATGGAAGTGTTCTTGCAATGGATATCATATTTCCAAGGTAGCATTTCTCAGATTTATGAGTATTTACTCTCTGAAGCCAAAGTGAGAAGGACCTTGATTTTTTTTTTTTTTCCAGAGGTTGAAGCCGTAAGCCTTTTCATTTATTATCCATCCTAAAAGTCAAGATCCTAAAACTGGGGAAGGCAATCAGAATCTTTCCTGCTTTGGATACTAAGTCTTCGCTGCTTCTCTCAGCCACGCTGGTGGGAGGGGGCAGGCCAGGGAAAACTTGCTGAGGACTCTGCCGGGAGAAGGACCATGATGAAAGTGCTGGGACGCAGCAAGGAATCAGGAAGAAGGGGGAGGAGGTCAGTGAGCAATGAGCCAAAAAGAAGAGGTGCCTGGGGCTTCCAGAAGAGCCATCACATAAATCACCATGTAGGGTGATGGGCTGGCTCTACACACAGGTGGGCAGCTCAGTCCTCAGAGACCTTGGGACCAAGTTACACGGATATCGTGGCACACTGGGGAGACGTGGAAGCGATTCTAGGGTGGTGGGTGCTGCTAGGCCGATCCCAAATCCTCTGAGAGCAGACTCAGCTGCATCTTGGCAGTTCTTCAGGCCTTTTATGGGGCTCTGGACAGGACATGATTGAGTGGTGGTCACTTATAAAGGGTGGAGGCAGCAGCGTTCATCAGCCCTGGGGGACTTGGGAGCAATGACACCAGTGAGATGCAGGAAACATCACAGACCCAGGATGGTGCAGTGCTGACCAGTGAACCCAAATCTGTCCTCCAATGACTTCCCCACCTTGTGGACTCAGGTCTGTGTAAGCCTTCCAGGGAGTGGGGCTTGACCGAGATAGTCCTGGACTCGTGTCTTTGTAAGCCTTCCAGTAGGCGAGGGTGATGGAGACGCTGGACGAGAAAGCAAGACATAGGAAAAGACAAAATTGGTTGAAAGGATTCCTGAAATGTCATTGTTCTTCCAGTTCCCTCGGGTGTAGTTTTATTGTTTCACTTCCTAAAAGTTTGAGTGGCAGAAAATGAGAGATAGATAAGAGGGGAAGATAATGGCCAACTGCTACTTTACTCCTCAAACGCTCATATGATCGGGCTAAGGCAGGAACCAAGATCTCTAGGTCTCTCATCCCAGCTATAGCAGTTGCCTAAGCACTGTTGCCTCTTGAGAAGGCTGGGATCAGGAGTGGAACCAGGACTTGAACCCAGGCTCTCCATTATTGTCATGTAGGTAAGTGAACCACCAAGCTAGACACCAGTCCCCAGGTGCTGTGATTTTTCTGAGTACTGAGGGTTGATAGACTCTGCCGACAGGTGGCAGCAGAGGAAGACTCAGAACTGGAGGAGAAGGGAGTTTCAACGTCCTGGGTGCTTGGGTTCTTGCCAGGGCCGCCCCAACCTCCGCTGGATACCAACTCCCAGTTTTTGATGGGCATTTGGAACACTCAACCCAATAATGATAGGATCACAGGGTTCTCAAACATATCTAGTGATATGATATGATAGATGACATAATATGTACTGTGCATAAATGGACCAAATATCAAGCCTTAAACAAGTCGACATGTTTCAAAGAATTTATAACATTTAGAAAAAGTATTCAGCCCTGAGTGATGAAAGTAACATCACCCATTTTGGAATAAGAATGAGGCATCCGTCTCCTACCCTTCCCATCCAGCTCCCTGCTTGTGGCCTGGGAAAGCAGTTGAGGATGGCCCAAGGCCTTGGGACTTTGCTCCTGCATGGGAGATCTGGAAGAGGCCCCTGGCTTCGGATTGGCTCTGCTCCAGTCGTTGCAGCCACTTGGGGAGTAAAACAGTGGACAGAAGACCTTCCTCTCTGTCTCTCCTCCTCTTTGTAGCTCTGACTTTCTGATAAAAATAAAATCTTTTTTAAAAAGTTCCCTTCATAGAAAAATATAAGACTACTTCAAAAAGGTATGGAAATTGAATTAAAAGATGTATTGGTGTACTAAAAAAAGTTTAGAAATCTGTGTATTGTTCAGCATGATATCTATTTCCCACAAATTTTTCAGAGCTACTAAAAAATAAAAAATGTTTTAAGTTGTATCTTTATGAAAAGGCATTTCCCCTGAAGAAACAGCAGGCCCAGGAAAGCCGCACTTCCATTTCCAAGCTTACATAATTTGTTCTTCATGAGTAGATAACGAGGAGCTGTGTCTCAAATCCCTTCGACAACACGGCCAAACAACTGTCCCATAAAAAGGAGACGTCTAACAGACCTGGTTTGTTCACAAACAAAACTCTCCAACACAATCTTAGCAGACCTAGTCCTGTGGTATCTGTAAATGAGCTGATATGCTAGTGGATGAATCCCTGCAAAGTTCAGTCGGCTGAGACTTCCTGAATGCCCTGGGAAAAAGCTCTTTCCAAGGTGGTGGCAGATGCTGAAGTGGGCTCTCGACTTCCTGGAACCAGTCGTGAAACTGACCCGAGTTTGAGTTTGCCTCCAAGCTGCCTCTGTTCATACGGAGCTCATAATGCAGTTAGCCTATGGGTTTCTCCATATGCCATTAAATGAGAGCTATCTTTATGTGTAAGAAACTGTAACCTGATTTTGCAGTATAACCTTATGATAAGTAACTGAGTTTTGACCAGTCCTAGCAGCTGGACCTCTCCAGGCAGTCAGAGGTTGCAACCTGCCAAAACATCAACTCAAAAAACAAATGCTGATTACCAGCAATCAGGTCATTACTGTACATCACTTCCTGTTCTCTAGCCATGAATAGTGTGTACACATGGTGGGCTGGAACCTTCTGCAATTGTTTTTGATCTAGACTGCTGCTTAATTTATGAATCATCTCTTTGTTCAAATCACCTCTGATGAATTTGGTCTGCCTGAAGTTTTATTAAGGCAACACAATAAATAAACCCATTGTTTGCACAATTTGATAAATGCTATGGATAATAACAACACAGGCAAAGAACATGGGTGTTAGCAAATAAAAAAAGGTGGGGGGCGGTTCCTGAGACAATGACATTTGAATAGTGATATCTTAAGGGTGTGATGCAGAGGGTCTGCCCGATGGCTCCATGGTTAAATCCTCACCTTGCAAGCTCTGGGATCCCATATGGGCACCAGTTCTTGTCCTGGCTGCTCCACATCCCATCCAGTTTCCTGCTTATGACCTGGGAAAGCAGTAGAGGATGACCCAAAGCCTTGGGATCCTGTACCCATATGGAAAACTCAGAAGAAGCTCCTGGCCTCAGATGGCCTCACCTCCAGCCATCAAGGACATGTAGGGAGTGAAACCAGCAAATGGAAGATATTTCTCACAGTCTTTCCTTCTTTCTATAGATCTGCCTTTCCAATAAAAAGAAATCTTAAAAAGGGGGGGAGGTATGTGAAGCAGAGAGCACGGTGGATCATGGGGAAAGGAACTTGTCAGGCTTAGAAATTGGCATATTTGACAGTAGCAGGTGGCCAGTGCCTCAAGGGTTAAGAAAGGTTAAAGGTTAGGAGGACAGTGCATGCATTACTTGGGAAACCACTTCAAGATGGAAAACAGTCAGAGACATCATTCAACTTGATTTAAAGGGAATCCCTCCCGTGGTTCTGTTGTGAATAGTCTGGAACAAGCAAAGGAAAACAAGGAGGTGAATACAGATGATGGGAGCTTGGGAGGAGGAATTCATCAGTACAACAGGTGTGGCAGGATCATTTCCTGGCTGTAAGTCAAGTAGAAGTGGCAGGAGGCTGTGGTAAATGGCACATGGAATGTTAAGATGGCCAAGGTTTATGACTGGAGCAGCTAGAAGAACTGACACGCTTTTTTTGGTGGTGATGAGACTGCAGGGGCCCAGTTGTGGGTAGGTGGAAGTGTTGCATTTGAAGACTTGCCACAAATATGGGGCATTATCAGGTCTGGAGTTGAGAGCAAAGGTCTGGGCTACACATAAGCATTTACCAGGTATCTATGTATCTATCGATGGCCTCCAAATGTCTGTCTTTAAGTTCCCCATTGGTGTTTCATTCTCAATAGATTCCATATGAGACTGATGCTCCACCTTCTACCTGCACTGAAACAGCATCTTACAACATAGATCTGCTCTCTATCTCCAAATCTGCCCCCAATTGGACCAAAATAGAAAACCACAGACCAACCTCACTAATGAACTCCATTAGTGTGGGAACTCCAAGTAGAAGCAAGTGGAATCCCATGCAACATGCTTTGGAAATCATTATAGTACAGAGGAATATAATCTAGAAATGTAAGGGCGGGTTACTATTGAAAGCCGGGAACCAAATCTATCATTCATCAATAAAGTGAAGCCAGGCAACAGAATCATCAAAGAACTCTCCCATGGAGAAAAGACATTTTTTGACAAAATTGGAATTCTGCTCATTATGAAATTCAATAAGCTGTGAAATTGCAGCAAGCAATTTCAAGATGCATGTGGAAAGATTTTTTTCTTTCTTTTTTTTTTTTGCCAAATGTCCTATGCTAAACACAAGCAAACAAGCAAACAAACAAATAAACAAAGCATCTATCAGCGGGTTTTTGATGGAATAAAGTCTCATACCCATAACTTGGAGTTGAAAAAGTGCGAGGATATCCCAACATAAATCCACTCAGCAAATGCCAGGCTAGCTAGTTGACAGAAAAAGAGAATGCACGCAGACCGCTGTTATTTACAAAAGGAATTGGAGTTCCTGATTCTCTGCCCATGTTTTTCCATATTAAAATTGGAAGAATTAAAATGAAAAACTTTAAAAACCCGAACAGGTTGTGGGGTAGGAAGGATACATGGTACATCGTATAGAGTTAAAATCCGCAAGACTCCAAAACACAGCTGGCTCAGTAAACTTAGTTTTGGTACTATACATTATTTGGATAACTCAAAAATAAAATTTTGCTTGAAAAATTTCGCTTAACACTGAATGCAAAATTAAACTACTGCAGTAAGCTCTACATTGAGATTTTTTTAATTTGTGAGGTAACCCATAAACAGAGAAACTATTTGAAAAAACAGAAGAGAGAGATTGTGTCACAATTCCGGCCCTAGTTTAGTGGGGAGAAATTGTAAAGACAGGAAATCTTCAACAGGTTCAGGAAATCTTCAACAATTCCTCTGCCTTACGCCATGCTGCAAAGCAAAGGAGCATTTTTTGTTGACTCATCGAGGTCCAGTGTTTCTGTCTTGAGAAAAGGAGTCGTGGATGTACGATGGAGAAGCAGAGTGAACCCCTGAAGTTGTCAGGTTGAATTCAGCCATCTGGATCCAGTGCTTTGTTTGAAATGTGCTGATCATTAACTCGGTTTCTGCAGTAGTTAAACACACAACTGGATCAATCCTTCTTCTGGTATGTGTTCTGGCAGTTTGTGTCTTTCAAGGATCTGTGAATCTTATCTGTGGGTGAGGGATGGTTGAGACTGGTCCTTCCGTGTGTAGTTAATGCGTACAGGCTCTGGAGTGGCCCTCTCTCTCTCACTTCTGATGTTAGCAATTGTGCCCTTTTCTCTCAGCACATTGGCTGTTTTACTCTCCTGCCTTCTCGCTTGCATTCTGTGTCTATGTCCCCTGTGGACTACAAACCTACTCACTCTCAGCTTGTCAGGATTTTGCTTTATCTTTCATTTTCTGTGTTTTGAAATAATGTTCCCAGACACAGTTTTCCTGACATTTAGTGTGTATGGTATCTGATATTAATGGGGGGGGGGAAGGCTTTTGATTCTTTTGCTCTTTCTTTGCTCGTATTCTCATCGTGTGTATATTTATAACTTTAATGCTGGCCCCACAGTCTTGGATACTATGGATTTTGTGGGGGCGGGGGGTTGTTTGTTTGCCTTTTAATCTTTTTCCTGTTGCTTTTTCAAGCTTTGGAAGTTTCTACTGAAACGCTTTCATGAGCAGAGATTTATTTTGCCTTAGCTTTGTCTGGCCTATAATGAGCCGACCAAGGGGATTTTTCATTTCCTTGATAATAATTTAGATGCCTAGTATTATTGGGTAATCTGTTAGACTTTCCACATCTCTTCTTCTGTTTTTCAACTTTCGCACTGTCTGCATCATTCATTAGAGCCCTTAGAATGTTACCCAGTTTTTAAAAAATATGTATTTATTTTTATTGGAAAGGCAGATTTACAATTTATGGAGAGAGAGACAGAAAGAGGTTTTCCATCTGCTGGTTCACTCACTAAATGGACGCCATGGCCAGAGTCGAGCCAATTCGAAACCAGGAGCCAGGATCTTCTTCTGGGTCTCCCATATGGCGTTGGGCCTTCCTATATTGCTTTTGCAGGCTGTAAGAAGAGAGCTGGATGGGAAGTGGATCAGGTAGGACACAAATTGGTGTCCATATGGGTCGCTGGCACTTGGAGATGGAGGAAATTTAGCTAGTTGAGCTGATGAGCTGACCCCACCACAGTTGTTTCAAATTCCTGAGCTGATATTTGCAACATTTTTGCTGAATCTAACTCTTTATTAAGTTATTGTATTTATTTGAAAGAGAGAGGGGGTGAAAGAATAATCCCTTCTACTGATTCATTCTCCAACTGTCTACAACAATCAGGCCTGAGCCAGGCTGAAAGCAGCAGCCAGGAGCTTCATCCAGGGCTCCCACTTGTCTGGCAGGGACATCAATCCCTGAGCCATCACTGCAGCTCCCCAGGGTGTGCATCAGCAAGAAGCCAAATTGGAAGTGAGCCAAGACTTGAGCCCAGATGCTTCCCTGTGAGTCCAGCACCAACATGCCCAGAGAGACTGATTCTCTCTGGAGTCTGGCTCTGCCTCTCTGGTCTCTGCATTCTGACCTTTAGTGTGCCATGGAATCTTCACAGCTAAGCACGCTACACTGAGTAAAAAGGATGTCTGTGAATAGGCCTTTGGTGCTGTAACGGGAGATGTCCTGGAGGGCTCAGTGCCGCAGTGAGCCTGTGCTGTGGACTCCACGTATGGTTCTCTGTCTCCCTTCCTTCCCTCCATGACAGGTGGCACAGGATGGCTAAATTAGGCCAGGATTGGGTGTTTCCACCAGATAAAGCAAGATTTGGCAAAACTGCACAGCAGGATGGGTTCTGGAAAAGTGAGGGCATAGTGAGGGCAGGGTGCTGTTAGTAGTTCCAGTTGGTTCCTGGTCCCTGACTCCCTCCAAAAGTGTGTGTGCATGCACATGTGCCCAGGTGAGTATGTAAGCACTGATACGTGTTCATACGTGTGTGAGGGGATGAGGTCTGCAGCTGTCACTCCTAGAGTCTAGCCACACCGACCTAAGTTCTTTGTCAGTACTGGTTGCAGTTTTCCCACGGTGGGCAGTGGTTCCTACGGATGCCTCAGCTCCTGGGTTTCTACAGCTATGGGTTGTAACCCTTCATGTCAAGCTATGGGCTTTCCACTTTTTAGGGGCATGAGAACAGCTCTAAGCTGTGTGGCTTCACTTCACAGTGAAGATCTGGGCAGATGGGGAATTCAAGGTGGACCATAGCAGCCAGTGGATTCTGGAGAGATTTCATCGCGACTGGAATGATCAAATTGATAGCAACTCAGGACTGTTGAACTATCAAAACCCCTTGAGAACTTCATGGCATTGTAAATTTCTGTTTTTCTTCCTGTTGCTGATTTTGTATTGTGACTTTTCATTTAAGGGGACGTATAGTAACTGTGTAGTGGAGATTATTATATCTAGATGTGAAGATACAATGCAGTATGCATCTCTACGTTCAGACCAAAGATGGACTCCCAATGAAACTGTTAACTTTATCTTGACAATAGGATGCTGGACTCTCTGCCACTGTCCATGCCCACAATGATGGACATAAGACTGTTTATGAAGAACTATACTATAATAATGATATAGGGGAACTCAGTGGGGGGTAAGGGAAATACCAAGGCCTATGGAACTGTGATATAAAATGAAAATAATAATAAAAAATTGTAAACAACCCCCCAAACAAAACAAAACATAAAAAAGAGCAGCACTCAGATGAGGCCATGCTCTCTAAATATTGTCTTCAATTACACAGAACAGGGATGCTTGTTGTGAGTGTGAACATGGACAAGAAATGCACACTGTGAAACTCCAGCAAAGAGAAAATGGACAAGGGTTGCTGAGGTTGAGGCTGGTATCATGGCTCAGCAGGTGAAGCCACTACTTGTTACCATGGCATTCTGTAAAGGAGAATCAGTTCTTTCATTTTTTTAAAATATATTTTTATTTTGAATTTTGGATTATGTGATACAATTTTGTATAGGCTGGGATTCCCCCCCCCCAAACACCCATCCCCAGACAGATTTTTTCCCATTTTGTTGCAATAATGTAGTCCTTTATAAGGAATCATAATTCTATCAGTCTCTTATTTAAGTGTACCCCGACATTGTTGGTACAGACAATGTCAGACAGTCCAGCATCCCATTGTCTACACATGTCCAACAGTTTCATTGGGAATCCATCTTTCATCTGGATGCAGGGATGCATGTTCCATTATACCCCCACATCTGTACATGATAGACCCCAGTACTCCATGACTATACATTACCATAAGTGAGAAGCCATGAAACAAGGTCAACAACTGGTATGAGTTAGAACAGCCACAACTACAACAACATCAACAGCAAATTACAGCACCATCAAAAAAAACCACACCACTGGGTAACCAACACATGAGTGATAAAAAAGAAACACAGAAGTCTCTTGGGAAAAATGATGCCATCATATAAATTCATGAGCCCATGATGAATTCAACTAGAGAAAAGAGATTATTTGGTATGAACCAAACTGAAATTAAAAGCATCAAAATACATGGGATACAGGCAAAAAAGCAAGCAATCAAAAAAAACCAAAAAACCAGTATGGATTGGACTATTGAAGTTACACTTTCCATGTTGGTTTCCTTATGTAAGACAGAATACATGGTGTTTATTCTTTTGTGATTGATGGAGAGTCAGTTCTGATCCTAGCTACTCTACTTCCAATCCAGGTCCATGATAATGCACCTTGGATAATAGTGGAAAATGGCTCATGTGTTTGGGCCCCTGTCACCCAAGGTGGAGACCAGATGGAGTGTCTGGTTCCTGGTCCTGACCTGGCCCAGCTCTAGCCATTACAGACATCTGGGAGTAAGCCAGTGGATAGAAGATCTCTCTCTGTCTCTCCTTCTCTCTCTCTCTCGCTCTCTCTCTCACTTTTAAATAAATAAATAAATCTTTGTAAATATGAGAATTTTTCTAGGTAATCAATAATTAAAAAAGAGTTAGAGTATCAATACTTGGTAACACCTAATGAAATAATAGATCTGAAGAAGGAAAACCACAAATCAATCATGCCCTCTAATCTTGGCCTTTAAATCCAGTTACCAACAACAAGAACACCTGGTCCTAAAGAACACTTTAGGATGGAAGTCCTGAAGTCCTAACACGTGATGCCTACAGGCACACAGAAATGAACTGAAATTAATAAGAGGATCTTTATGAAGATGACTCTGTTGTTTAAATAAATTGTGGAGACACTACAACCTAAAAGACATTGACCAATGTTGAGACCCATGCAGTGGCACTGTAATCCTCTGCCTGTGGCACCAGCATCCCGTATGGGCACTGGTTCTAAGACCGGCTGCTCCACTTCAATTCCAGCTCCCTTCCAAAGGCCTAGGAAAGCAGCAGAGGATGGACAAAGTTCTTGGGCACCTCCACCCACATGACAGGCCTAGAACAAGCTCCTGGTTCCTGGCCAAGGATCAATTTAGCTCTAGTCATAGCAACCATTTAGGGAGGGAACCAGTGGATGAAGGATCTTTCTCTCTGTCTCTCCTTGTCTCTATAAAATCTGCCATTGCAATAAAAATAAATAAATCTTTTTAAAAAAGACATTGGCCAATCTTAATGCATGAAATTTATTTGAACAAAGCCCCAAAATATGACAAATAAATTAACTGAGGATGCTTCAACATTGTCTGATATTTCATTATAGTACAGATAATTTACATATGGTAGTGGTATCATGGTAATATTTTTATAAACATCAAAATGTCTTCGGCTTTGAAGGTATCATGGTTGAAATTCATTCTGAGTGATCTGAAGGAGGGAGATGTGAAAGAAGACAAAGATAAAATTTGATAATTGGTGATGACAGATGTTCATTTTTCTGTTTTCCATACACAAAGATTTCTCATGCTAAAAGATGACATTACTGAGAAAGTTGTCTCAACTACTAAAGCCACAGATAGGAATCATGCAAAACTTGTCTCTGTGACCTAAGTATGTGTAAGAATTTTTAAGGCCTGTTGTTTGCAATAACAAAAATATTAGAAGTCAAATTAAATTTTCATCATGAGGGGAAGTAAAGAATAATATTTTCACAATGGAATGTTATGAGTGGTGTCAAACAGTAATACCAAAAAGAAAAATCTGAAAATGAAACACAAGATCTCAAAATTCCCAATGTCCAAATTAATACAGGAGGTAGTTCACAAAGAAATGCAAAGAAGAAATTTAAGCAGTTAACACAAAATATTTAAAATATATTTTCTACGCTTTGTGTTATCATCAGTCGCTTAGTGAGAATATTAGCAGGAATTCAGTGATATTTGTTAGTTGCCTAAAAAAGGGCTCAGCAATTAATTCTTGCATGTTTCTCTTAAGTATACGTTATTCACAGACTTCCTAAATATAGAGTTTTCCTATTAAAAAAAAAACAGATACACACACTCATACAAATTAGAACAAATAAACATCTAGAGGAAGTGGCTGAAAATGGCATCTACTACAATGATGGGACATGAGTGAACTGCACCTGTCATCACTCAGGTCTCAGAGACAGACGGAGAATGCAGCTGTAGAGGCATTCATTCTCACTGAGTTAGAGACGTGGCATGGTACAGTGCAGAGCTGCAGTCACTACGCACTTTCCAACAAGGCACAGGCATGGCGATTCTTAGAGGCAAGGTCACCTGTGGCAGGGACGAGGCGAATGTGCTAGAGGCGGGCGCTTCAGAGGTGTTTCAGTCTTCAGTACCTGAGTGCTGGGTGTGCTTGAGTACTTGTTACGTAGGTGTTCCTGTCGCTCTTCAAGTCACTGGTGCATATGGTGCAGGTTGTTTTGTTCGGGATGGTAAGAATTTAAAATGAAATGAGATGCAGGAGTGATTTGTGGTAACACTCAAAGCAGTGACTAAAAGGCAAAGAGCGTTGCATGCAGGTGTGCGCGATGGATCCATTCGCATGGTGCCAGGCTGAGCTGATTCAGACAGGGCAGAGGGGCATAGCGGGACAGAGAACATTCCTACAGCCCTTGGAACTCAGGAGGGCAGCCTGAGCTGGACAAAGGCTCTCTTGATGGCATGAGGCAGGGAAACCAAACAATTAGGTTGTAAAAGACTGGTTTGCCTTCTGAGACACAAAAGACGAGTGTGCATCAGACAGATAATCCCCTGTCAGGAACTGATGACTAAGGAGAGTTCCAAGGAAGCATCAAATGCCTTTCCCAGCAAACCGTTAGTGAATGTGTCCAACCAAGAACAGCCACCGTGCTGATGTGAACACCATCCCCCCGGCCCCATCCCCCTTGGATGTGGTCTGACCTCCCTTCATGCCTGCTCCTTTTCTCCGGAAAAGTCACGGAGCCTAAGCAGCAGCTTTGTTGGTTCAGCAAACAGCTGCCGATTTCCTGTTGCATGCCTTCGCTGGGAGGTGAGTGGGGAAGCACCAAGTGGAATGGGGCCCAGTTCCATCTGCAAAGTCAGTCAGCAGAGTGCGGGGGCAGTGAGGAAAGACTGCAAGAGAGAGAGAGAGCCACGCCAAGTTAGGTCATCGCTCACTCATTCACTCATTTCGTGAACAGACGCTCATTGAATCTTCTCTTGCGTCCATGCCCGTGCGGGATTCTGGAGTAAAGTGACCCGCATGGGATTGCCAGTGCCATCAAAGGCTCACAGGCGAATGGAAGCAGGCACTTCACGTGAGAGGTTACAAAACTGCATGAAGATCCTTCAGACAGAGTACTCTGGAACAGAAAGCAGTACTTACTATAGGGGCAGGGAAAGTGCCACGCAGGTGCTCAGCTGACTATTAGTCAATTAACTTGAAATAATCAGGGGGAAGAACACTCTTACTGCTGAAGAGGCAGTAAAAGTGGTCAGGCCAATTAAATAAGCCCCCTTGTGGTTGGAAGGTGGAGGTGGAGCGGGTCAAGTGGCTGGTGGATCACATGAATTTCTAATGAAGAAGTTGGGTGTTTCTTCTCATAGGATGAGGAGATGGGGCATCCTAACATGATCTGACCTGAGTTCCCCAACGAGCACCCTGCAGGCTGTGTGAAGAACACGTTTGCAAGAGACCGGGAAGAAATCAGGGGGGCTCATGAATGATGGAGAAATATCAGGGGGAGGACGAAGAATTCCTACAGGGCTACATTGTGTTGGAGGGACCTGAGAGACACAGCTGGACAGTGAGCAAGACCAGAACTCATGAATCGGGCATGGATGTGGACACAGTCATTGTGGGTCAGCCGGCTGCTGTTGGGTGAAGGACAGAGCTGCCGGAAAAATCCGTGCCTCCCACAAAAGATGATTTTCAGGGCTCTTGTGGGACCCAGAGCTGAGAGACTACAAGGACAAAGAAATGCAGTGAGGGGAGTGACGCCTGGTCATCCATACCTTGCCTGCCATCCTCAGGCTTGGCAAATTCAGCACCAGGCATCGCAGACTGGCTACAGCTGAGATTTTGTTTTCTCTCCTAAAGGAAGGTGGAGAAAGAGCAACCCCCTCCCGTGTCACCCAGATGTAAATCAGCTGTAAGGTGGTAGACAGGGGACTCTACTCCAAATAATAGGTCAGACCTTTCCAGGCTCCATAAAAAGAGCCGTAAAGATCAGTATCTACAGAAACCTGAATTCCATTTTCCACTCAAGGAAAATTCAGAATCACCCTGGGGGCTCCCGTCAACCTCACTTTATCTGTGGACAGATGGGAGGGCAGAGGATCGTATCTCATCTTTTCAGTAGATTAGAGAACGCAGAATTCATAGAGGTGCATGTTTCAGGGGCTGCTGGAGGTCAGTTTACCTGAACCCCCCTCAGAAATGTGCAATAAATCTTCACCACCAGCACGACAAGCAAGAATTCCTGCAATGACCCTGCAGAAGTCAGGACCAGCTGATGAGATGGGGTCACTCCGGAGGGGTGCAGGGACAACCGTGAAATAATAACGCGTTGAGTGGTGTCAGGAGGACATCACCTTGCAGTCAGAAGCCTCCAGTGTAATCTGGCTTCCACGTCAGAAAAAGCCCTCCAGATGAACAACAAAAAGTATTACATTTAGACCAGGAGTTAGAGAGTGGGTTTCATATTCCACCAGTTTCATTAGCAAGAAGAAACTGTAGATAATGTATTTTACATATTCACAGAAACCTGTCAATCTTCTAGAAACCGTTATAAACCCAAGTTGCATTTGGGAAATACCTTCCTTTTGGGTATTGTGAGTGATGCTCTGATGAACACTGAGTGTCTGTGGACAAAGCTAAAACTTCAGGAAAATGACCACCTTGGTCGGTGGACAGAAGTGTGTGGGAGCTGAGGATGGTGACACGACTCGCTGATGATGGTGACATGTTTTTTTGCCGGAAGACGAGTCCTCTTCTTAATAAGGCATTTGGATTTTTTTTTATTGTGTTAAGACATGACACATAAGATGTATCATATTTACTTGTTATAACATTTTCTTTATTATTATTGGAAAGTCAGATTTATGGAGAGAAAGATCTTTCATCTGCTGGTTCAATCCCCAAGTGGCCGGAGCTGGGCTGATGCAAAGCCAGGAGTCAGAAGCTTCTTCTGGGTCTCCTCTGCAGGTGCAGGGTCCCAAGGCTTTGAGCCGTCCTTGACTGTCTTCCCAGGCCACAAGCAGGGAGGTGGAAGGGAAGTGGAGCAGCAATAATACGAACCGGTGCTGATCTGGTATCGTGGCTCATGCAAAGTGAGGCTTTAGCCACTAGGCTGTCATCTTTGCTTTTTGAACTCTGCAGTTCAATGACATTAATTACATTCAGTATCACATGACTTTCATCTGTGAACAGTTTTCAAAATTGTTGATCAATTGAAAACAGACACTCTGTTCCCGTTAAGCAATACCTACCAATTTCCACTCTCCTCCTCCCTGATAGCCACTAATCTGCTTCCTAGTTTGATGCATTTTTCAATGTCATGACGTACATCAGATCTGTTTCTTTTTTTAAATATATTTTTATTTTGAATTTTGAATTATGTGGTACAATTTTGTATAGGCTGGGATTCTCCGCCCCTCCAAACTCCCATCCCCTGTCAGATTTTTCCCATTTTGTTGCAATACTATAGTCCTTTATAAGGAATCATAATTCTATCAGTCTCTTATTTAAGTGTACGCCGACGTTGTTGGTACAGACAATGTCAGACAGTCCAGCATCCCATTGTCTACACATGTCCAACAATTTCATTGGGAAGCCATCTTTCGTCTGGATGCAGGGATGCCATGTTCCATTGTACCCCCACTTCTGTACATGACAGACCCCAGTACTCCATTACTATACATTACCATAAACGAGAAGCCATGAAACAAGGTCAACAACCGGTATGAGTTAGAACAGCCACAACAACAGCAGCTTCAACAGCAAATTACAGCACCATAGGTGACTACAATGTAATCATGTGTGTGAGAATTTTACTTTTGAACTCAGAAAGTATAAGCTCTCCAATGTATTTTTTTAAAAGCTGTTTTTTTTAAATTGCTTAAAAATTTAGGGTCCCTGGAGGTTCTAGAGGAATTTGGTGCTGATTTTTCTATGTAAGCTTTAATGTCTTTGGGAATTTGAACACAGATCACACAAAAACCCATACCTCACACAGTGTTACTGACATCTTACCAATGCTAAATTTTCTAATCCATGAAGATGAATGAGCTTACCATTTAATTGCATTCTTTTTCTTTCAGCAATGTTTTGTTGTTTTTAGAGTACAAGGGTACTTTTGAAAGTTCATGGAAAGTTGAACCCAAAATGTCCATTTTGCTACAAAAATTTTTGGAAAGTCATGCATGCTTTTGTTTTTTTTTTTTTTTTAGAATTTGTGTTTTCTAGGAGTGTTTGAATCCCCTTATTTTGTGAGTGATTTGAACATCTTTATTATTTACTGAAATAAACTTATCATTAACTCCATTCTTTTTTTTTAAAAGATTTAGTTTTATTATGTTTTATTGGAAAGGCAGATATACAGAGAGGAGAGACAGAGAGGAAGATCTTCCCTCCGATGATTCACTCCCCAGTTGAGCGCAACGGGCCGATACTATGCCGATCCGAAGCCAGGAGCCTCTTCTGGGTCTCCCATGCAGGTGCAGGGTCCCAAAGCTTTGGGCCGTCCTCGACTGCCTTCCCAGGCCACAAGCAGGGAGCTGGAAGGGAAGCAGGGCTGCCGGGATTAGAACTGGCGCCCATATGGGATCCTGGGGCGTGCAAGGCGAGGACCTTAACCACTTGCGCCACCGCGCCGGGCCACTCCATTCTTAAGTAGCCTCCTTTTGCCTCCTTGGCTAAATTTATTCCTGATTTTTAAAGCAACTTAAAATGAAATTGCTTTCTAACGTGTTTTTGCCTGCTGTTCCTCAGTGTATATTTTAAAAAAGCTGTTTTTTTGCATGTTGATTTTTTTTTCCCTTTCACTGAATTTGTTTCATCTTAATAGTTTTTTGAGGAGATGGTTAGGATTTTCTGCATATGAAATAATCTGTGAACAGGGGTAATTCTACGACTTCCTTTTCAATAGTCGTGTATCTTATTTTGATTTTTGACTGATTGTTCTGATGAACAAGTGAATAGAAATGGTGCAAGTGGCCATGTTTGTCATACTCCTGATTTTGGAAGGAGAGCTTTCGGCCTTTCAGAATCGAATGAAATGCTGGCTGTGGCTGTCTAATGTGTATCTTTTATGACATCGAGGTGTTAGCTTATACTCCAAATTTATTGAGTGTTTCTCTTAGGAAAGAAGGCCTAATCTGCTCAGATGGTTTTCTAGATGGGTTGGAAGGATCGCATGTTTTCACTCTTCAAACTGTTGGTGTGGGGTATCAAAGTCATTTGAGCACTAAACAAGGTTGGCATTCCAGGAATAAGCCCCATGTGGTCATGCTGAACCAGCACTATCTAACTGGGCTGGACTTGCTTTTATGTGCTCAAGGGCTTTGCATTGTTGTCGTAAAGGGAATGAGTCTTTACTTTTCTTGAGATATGTTCCTGGCTTTGCACCAGAGTCAAGCAGGCCCCTTAGATTAAGTGTTCTTTCCTCTTCAATTGGAAGAATTAATCTTAATTCTTCCTCAAATACTTGGCAGAGTTCATCAGTCAAGCCATCTGGTCCTGGACTATTGCTTTTGTAGGGAATTTTGATAACTGACCCGCTCTCACTAATGTTACACATCGAGTCATTTTTCAAAATTTCTTAGTGAGTTAATTATTTTTCATGTTTCCAGAAATTTCTCCATCTCATCTACTATTTTTTTGGTGTCTAAACGCACACTGCTTTCTTCAATAAATTTCATCAGCACTTGGTTAATAGTATCAAATATAAAAATAATGAATTTATTCCCAAGGCAAAGTTACAGAGGCAGAGAAGGAGAGAAAAACCTCTTCCAGCTGTTGGTTCACTCCCTAAATGTCCACAATGGCTGGTGCTTGTCAGGGTCTGTGTCAGAAGTCGGGTGCTTCTTCCAGGTCTCCCACGTGGGTACAGGAGCTCAGGTGGTTGGGCCCCTTTGGCTGCTTTCCCAGGCACTTTAACAAGGTGCTGGATAGTAAGTGGAGCAGCTGGGACTCGAGCTGGTGCCCATGTGGCAGTGCCCACACAAGCTGCAGATGATGGCTTAACCTGCAGTGCCCTAGCAATGCCCCAAATCTTTATTTTTTTTGTGGAGTCAGAAGAGTCCAGTCTTTATTTGCACTTTTCATTATATCTTATCCTTCTTTGTTGTTGTTGTTCAGTGTTGCTAAAATTTGGCAGCCTGTTGATCACTTCCAAATACAAAGAGTTTATGGTTTGACTACACCAGCTTTCTTCTGTTCTTTATTGTTCTCCAGGCTGAGCTTTCTTTTTACCTTAATTCTGATAGATTTGGGCTCAGTTTTTTATTTTTTTTCTCCTCAAAGCATGAGATAACTCATTGTTTTTTGTATGTGTGGTTTCGTTGTTGTTTTTTAAGGTAGGCCTTCCTTGCTTTAATTATACACTGCTTTAATTATACACTGTTTTGTATGCTATATTTTTGTTTTCAAGTTCCTCTAAATATTTTCTAATTCCCCTTGTAAAAATTCTTTACCCTATTGGTTGTTTAAGAGTGTGTTAGGGCCGGCTTGGTGGTGTAGCATGCTAACCTGCTTTCTGCAGTGCCAGCGTATGGGCACCAGTTCCTGTCCCAGCTGCTCCACTTCTGATTCAGCTACCTGCTTATGGCCTGGGAAAGCAATAGAAAGTTGCTCAGTTCTTTGGTCCCTGAACCCACATGGGAGATCCAGAAGAAATTCCTGACTTTGGATCAGCTCAACCCTAGCTATCGGATAGTGAACCAGTGGACGAAACATTTCCGTCTCTGCCTCTTCTTAGCTCTGTCATATTTGTCTTTCAAATAAAAATAAACAAATCCTTTAAAGAATGTGCTACTTCATTCTTACGTATTTGTGACTTTTCCAGTTTTCCCATGCCTTTGATTTCTAGGCTCATTCTGTTGTGATCGGAGAAGATACTTGATATGATTTCGATGTTTTAAAATGTATTGATTTTTTTGTGCTCTAACACGTGCTGTATCACAGAGAAAGTTCCATGTGTCCTTGGGAAAGAAGCCCACACTCTCCTATTGTTAGGCAGAATGTTCTCTTTATGTCTCGGACTGGTTGGTACATACCGTCATTCATGTCCACCCTTTTGTCGTTGATTTGCTGTCTGTCCATTTTTGACACTAGAGTATGGGTTTTCCTACTATTATGTAAAACTGCTTATATCTCTTTACCGTTCTCTTTTGTGGTGAACCACGTTGATTCTCCTTTCATTTTTTTCCTGCATATTCTTGAGATGGATTATAGAGTTTCTGTCCCAGTTTCTTCAAATTAATACCAACTTTACCACTAATAGCATACAAGACTCTGCTCATGTCCAGCTCTGTCTTTTCCCTGTGTTTGTTCATTGTCTCAAATTAAATCTGGATGCGCCACAGGCCTAGCAACACAGATTTTCATGCATTTGTATTCCAGTCATTTGGAAAATACAGTTATGAATAATAATACGGTTCTTGATTTCGTTTATTATTTATTTGAGAGAGGGGAAGAGAGAGAGACAGATCTGGTGGTTCTCTCTCCACTGCCTGCATCAGCTGAGGCGGGGCTAGAGCCAGAGCCAGGAGCCAGGAGCTCAATCCAGGTCTCTCATTGGGTGGCAGGAACCCAGTCACATGAGCCATCAGCACAGCCTTGCAGTGTGTAACACAACAGGAGACAGAAACCAGGACCAGACACAGTACGAACAGGAGCGTCTCCGCTGCTTGGTTACATGCTTACTCCCACAGCTTGCATGTTCGCTCATGACGTCACCCTTCCTGGAGGTGGTTGTTGTATCTTGCAGCTCTGAGCTGTTGTCTAGCAGGCATCCCACTAGCATTTCTCCTGCAGCACTAGGAGGTAACGAGCTCTCTCAGTTCTCACGTATCCCGGAATGGCTTGAAGCTTCTCTCAGTTCTGACACTTTTACTGTCCATAACATGATTGGCTGGTAGGTGTTGTGTCATCCCACTGCCTCCAGCCTTAACAGTTTCTGATGAAAAAAAAAAAAACTTGTTAATTTGATTAATGACCCCAGTACCTCATGAGTCACTTCTCTCTTGCCTCATTCAGACTGATGTTTCTGTCTGATTTATTGAATGTTTGAGTGCACGGTTTCTCACTTTTTTTTTTCTACTTAGGAGTTCTTTTCGCTTCCTGGAATTTATCCTGCTGTTTCGATTGGCATTTTTTTTTCTCTCCCTGCCTCTCTTTCTTCTTTTGGAGTTTGTGGACCGTGTGTGCTCTTCCCCCGACGCTATCTTACAGTTCACTTAGGATCTGCTTCTTTATCTTGAACTTTGACTTCTGCCAGCTCAGATATGCCCCTAAAACCTTCTACCAACTGTCACGTGGAAGTATCGGATTTTTTCAGTTGCAGAATTTCTCTTTGGGTTTCTTTTCATTTCTCTTTACTGCCAGTCTCTCCTGGTCATACATTGATTCCACATTTCCTTCAGTTCATTTTCTACGAGTTCCTGTAGATGTCTTCCTCGTATGTCAAGTCGTTGTTTTCAAGTTGTTCTGCAGCAAGTACAGTCTAGACTTCCACAGGCTTAGCAATTTCTGCGCAGGATTTTTACTTCTTTGCATGTGTGTTATCATTGCAAATGTCATTCCTCCCATCCTCCTGCCTGGCCTATGTGTAGATTCTTGTTACTGTGAAAGGTTGTAGCAGCGTCTTTATTTAGTGACGTTTGCAAAAGCTCTTTTGTAAGGACTGTGTTCCTTTTGGTATGAGGTCACTGAAGTCTAGGATCTCTAGCTTGTGTGGTGTTCATCCATTTTTTTCCCCTTCTCAGAGATTTCTTCGACTGCCAGGAGCTGGAATAAGCAAACGTCTTTCACCCAAACTTTGAACACCGGCTCTACTTCCTGCCCTTCTTCTACGTTCAATTCAACTCAAGCCCAAGGGTCCACCTCGAGGAGCAGGAGAGAGTTGTCACAGGTCTTCTGCGGTAATTCATCCAGCTGTGTGCATTGCAGATTGTATCTATAGCAGATCCCGAATCCCCTAATTTCCCAAAGAAAACTCTCGTCTTTGGATGTTTCAACGATAATTTTTTCCCACCACCTGTGTGAGGATTGCTACTTCAGCTTGTATTGCTTGGTTTTCCAGCCCAAGTTCTTGAGTGCAGCAGAGCAGGCATGAACACCCCAAGCCAGCGTCTCACCTGTCCCCTGCAGGTCAGGGCAGACATACATGTCACTTGTAAACAAGGTCTGTTCCTCTGTGTTGGGACCTGTCACCAGGATCCCACATTTAGCATTCACACATGCTGCTTCCTTAAGAAGTGAAAATAAGCAGTGATTCAGCTTTCTCTGGGTAGTTTCAAATACTGACGGTTTCCTAAGTTCTGACAAAGTTGGCTGTGGGGATTAGTCCTTCCCAGGGAAAGCTGAGGACTTAGAGCTGACTACTCCGTCTGCTTGCTAACATCATTCCTTGGGAACGTGTCTTTGAATCCTGTACCTTATTTGCTTGTATGGGGATTCTTAGCACCTGCTGAAGATCTCCTCTCTTTTGAATCAAGGAAATTGGTTTCCCGTACTTCTTTGACTAGTCCTGTGCTCTGATGTCTCACAGAAATGTGATACTGTCTGATAGTAAATGCTACCAATGAAAGTGGCTTCTAGCTCATAGCTTTGCTCTTTGTGTAGACATAGTAATGAGAAAACAGAGATATTTTTTTTAAAGTTTGGAGACAATACCTCCCTCATTCCCAGAACCCTTCCCGTATATCCTCTGTGCCTCTGCCAGCTTTAATATGGCCACACACTGTGACAGTGACCTTGCCAGTGCCAATCACCGTTAGGGTATCGTGCCATTTCATCACAAACACATCACCATTGGCAAGATGCCTTGGTTGGTCGTTTCAGTGTTTATCATATTTTTACTGCCCTCATACAATGTTTGGCACAAGCTGCCAAGGATTTTATTGATTGCGGTCTGTTGCTTGTTCCACAACGCACAATACATGACAATGTATTCCAAACCCACAGTGGTGCCAACTACAACTTCAGGTCCTGGTTGCCAAGACAAGGTTCAATGTCAATCAAAGAACAATAACCCAAAGGCTGCCAAGTCTAGATTCAATGTCAATCAAAGAACCATGATCTAAATGGAAGAAAATCATAATTGGAGCAGTTGTAGTGTTTTTACAAATAGTTGTAATAGAACCAGCTTACCAATCTTCTCATTCCTGCCGTTCTCAAAATCAGCCCTTTGGAAGACAGCTGTCTCCTCTAATTTTATTTCTTCCCCAAGTCCATACCCTTCATGTCTCTTCAATCCAGCCCAAGTGATTTTTTTGAATCCATTTCAGCTCCCCACCCTCTAGTTCATATTCCTGTGCATCCCTACAGAAAAGATTTGCAATGTGACCTCTGTCACACCCTTCATTCTGACTACCTTTTGGTAAAATGCAACCAGAAGCCTTACTCAGAAGATCCGTGGAGGGAGTCAGTGCAGGCTCCCAGTCCTTATCCCTTCACTGACATACGTGGCCTTGTTCTTCAGCCAACACTGCCCTAGTATCTCCAGGAAAACTGGTCTCCCTGATGACCTATCTCCTTGGTGGCAGACCTGGAACATGGCCAGCTTTGTCCTCAAAGCTTAACGTTTCAGGAATGTTGCAGGAATTCTCTGCTCTTGTTTTTGTTCCAATGTATAACTGAAAAGCCCTGCTTTCAACATAGCATATATTCAGTACCCAATACTATATATGCTCCACATAAAGTCTCATGATTTACCAACACATAGCAACTCCTGACCTCGTCACCCTTTCCCTTGTCTGTGTTATGGCAGCCATCCATATTGCTGCAGGTTGTTAATTCAGTGAGCCCTGGCGGGAAAAAGGTGATATACGAGTGAGTAGCCAAGATGACATAACAGGAAGTGTGTCTATTATGTTGACTTGGCTTCTTAGTTTCACTTGGGGGAATTTCATCATGCAGGTGTCCCTAGAGGAAGTAACAGAAAAGCTTCCTTCTCTCATGAGCTGTACTACTTTTCAAAATAGCAACTGCATCCTATAACCTTTCAAGTCCGCAGTTCAAGAGAAAGGAGCAAAGCCCTATGACCGGTGTTCCTTTTGAATCCAGTAATAAAAGCTGTAACATCAGCAAGTGTGACTGTATGTCTACAGTCATAGCACAGGCTTAGGAATGAGGCTAGACACAAAAGACAAGAACAAGGAATATAACACCCAGGGAATCACGCTGTGTCTCCATCTGCCAGCCATGGGGTGGTGGCTGCTACTCTGCCAGGCAGACACAGAATGCTAGTGGAGTCTACCTGGAAGGAAAGACTTCACAGGGCAGGGTTAGGCTATCCTCATATTGAATCATTTCCTTAAACCTCTTTATGTCACCAGATATCTCCTCCTTTGCAAAGCAGTGAAAAATACCTGTGACTCTATGCGTCACACAGTCGTAAGTAAGATACTTTATTTATTGACAACATTTCCTTAGATCTGCAGGGAGAAAGGAAAGGACACAGGGAGAGAAGGGCCCTCCATCCATTGTTTCACTGTCCAAATGGCTTCAATAGCAGGGACTGGACCAGGGCAAACCTGGAGCCATGTGTCTCATCCAGCTCTCCCACCAAGAATCTGAGCCATGCTTTGCTGCTTTCCGTAGTTCAGTGGCAGGGTGCTAGATTGAAAATGGAGCAGTCAGGATTCTAATGGTGCCCACATGGGATATTGTTGCACTACAACATTAACCCTAATGAAAGACACTTTGGAAAAAATTTACCTTTTCATATTTCAACCTATAGATGGGCATATGATAATGAATTTGTCCAAAGATGCTCTTATACTAGGGGAGGTGATGTTTATTATCCAGTAGGACATGTTCCAGTACATTCTGTCTTCTCAGTGGTTGGTATTAGGAACTCTGTAGACTCATTCCCCAGTAAAATTAACATAACAGCTCAGCACATTGAAGTTGCCACAATCATTCTTAGAGCATAGAAGTGAGGCAGACCCACTGAGGGGCAGGACAGGTGCTCCAGCCACATTCCTTCCCTCTCCTCCTCCAGCTCAGTTCTGTATAGGAAGCTGTGCAAGATCATGGGGCTTCCACCCCCACCTCTCAGGCAAAGTCTGCCGTCTCTCCGGAAAGAGCACATCTCCAGCATCTTGCATCACTCCTTGACTCCCCAGGTCAGTGTGGCAGAGGACAAATTGCAAATGAGTGTGTCTGGTGGGGAGAGGTGGGGAGAGCCCCCTTTCTTCCCTGAGACTTCCAGGATGGAGCCAGCTCCCAGGCTGAGAAGACCCTTACTGTACGTGCTTCCCCTAAGCTTGTCCGTTGGGAAAGTCCCACACTGGCAAGTGGACCCTGAGACTCCATTCCAGGAATCTGGCTGCACATCCCAGTGTCACTTAGACAGAAGGGAAACACTGCACTTATGTCCCCTGAATCTCCAGAGCTTTGACTCAGACATAGGAGAGGCAATGAAAACAGTGCTCTCGGAAGCTTTCCTCAAAGCCTTCGGTGGGCTTCTCTGGAACCGAGTGTGACGGAGCTCAAGCGATCAAGTGCCTGTGGCGGTGCTCTCAACCACACACCAGTAAGGTCTTGTAGACAAAACATGGCAACAAGTCAGTGAGTGGAGGTTCCCAGGAGTCACAAGAAACCAAAAATATACCTGTACAGGGGATCAAGATAATTGGATCTGACTGTAAGGACAGCGTATACCCAAAGGAGTTGTTGAAAGCAATCAGGACCTTAGCCTGCAATTAGTGAAGGCTGTCATCTGGGTGCACCCCAGCTCAACAAAGGGGACCCCCAGAAGGAGGCAACAAATCCTGCCTCACCCCAAGCTGTGCATGCCTGTGCACCCTCTGCAAAGCAGTCTCCAAGATTTGCACTGAACAGATATGTATTCCTGAAACCGCAGAACCCACCAACCCCAGCAGTCTGAAGGAAGCACTGAGGGTTAAGTCAACCAAATGTTTGGATAAGAACTAATATCTGACATCTGCTGCATGGAGGAGGGAGGCTCTCGACTTACTCTATGAGCCTGAATTATTCTGATAATAAAGCCAGACAAAAACACCCCAAGAAAAGTGTATCACATTCCCGGTTTCCTCAGGAAGGTAGCCCATTCTTGAAGACCACTGACAAATTCCAAGAATAAACAAAAAAAAAAAAATTAAAATGATCTGCCATGAGCAAGAAGGCTCTGTCCCAAGAAGACAAGATAGCTTTAACAGTCAAAAGCTAAGATCATAAATCGTATTAACAGGATACAAGAAAATGAAAAAAATGCCCATGATTATTTCATTAGAAAAGGAGGAACAGCATTTAGCAATTTTGAAGGCTCATTCATGGTCAAAGCTCATGAAATAGAAGGAAACCGTCTCAGCATAAAAGAGGGGGTAACTATGGCAAACTGATGGAAAACGTCATACTCACGGATGAAAAACCAGACACATTCCCTTTAACATTGCACACCAGAAAAGCCCCCAGCCCTTGACCTCCACTTTCTGCTGGAATTGCTGGGCAAAGCAAAGGGCACATTTATGTCAGGAAGGAAGAAGTCAGACTCTTCTCATTTTATAACATGGTCTACACGTAGGAAATACTAACAAACTCATTAAAAAAAAAACTAGCAGAACTTTCCAACAATAAGGAAGCCATGGTCAAAAAATTATATAACCAGTATACAGGAACACAGTGTGTTTCCAAACGGAAGAGAAACCCAATTGCAAAATGAAGGCTACAGTTCCTTACACAGCAGCGTCTGAAGGAGAGTACAAAATTAGGACTTGTCCACTGAAAGTGGCAATCTTGAAAACAAAAATTGTAGATCTAAATAAATGAAGAGAAACTCTATGGTGATGGATTGGAAAGATTACTTACTAATTGGTAAGATGACAATTCCTACAAATTCACCTCTAGGATATGCATATCAACGTTCCAGCAGGTTTATTTGCAAAAAAAAAAAAATCTACAATCAGATACTGGCATTTATATGGCTATGGAAAATGATCAAAATAATTTTGAAAGAACAAAATTGAGAAGCTGTCAGATTTTTAACAATTTCAACACATTTTAAAGCTAGAGTTATCAAGATAACGTGGTACTGCTACGAGGCTAGAAACAGAACAGTAGGCAAGCATGAACAAGCAGGACTAAGTCCCTCCTAAGGGTGCCTAAGCATTTATAGGAAACGCAATTGAAAGTATGTTTATTTTGACATGAAAATTGAGATCCGTGATTTGTTTTTTCCTAATTCAGATCTTCCGTGTATTATGATGCGAAAGTTTTCATGCTTTTAATTTCATTTTCCAAGAATATCCTGAAGTACCCCTATAGATACTGTCTCAAGTGTTTTAAAGAATGTATTTATGCATTTCAAAGCCAAAGTTACAAAGAAAGTGAGAGACACAGATTTCACTCCCTCGATGGCTGCAATGACCGAGCTGCACCATGCTAAATCCAGGAGCTTTGTCTGGGTCTCTTATATAGCTGCAAGAGACCTAAGTCCTTGGGTCATCTTTCTGCTGCTTTTCCCATGCCATTAACAAGGATCTGGATAAGAAATAGAATAACCAGGACGTGCACTGATGCCCATAGGTGATGTTGGTGTCCTGGGGCAGCTTTACCCACTACGCCACAACACAGACAGACCCCTGAACGTATGATTAAAATGTATGCTTGAAATGAATGGATTATGGCATGTAAACTATGCTTGAATCAAGTCAACAACAAAAAAAGAAGACAGAAGTTAACGGAGTCCAACAAAAACTGCAATCTTGCCCAACATGGATCCATTTCTGATTACAATGGAGGGTCAGCCCTTCACTTGTTGTCTAGCTGAAGAGTCCAATCAACGAGAAAGTCCAGATGCAGCCATGAGAAAGCCAGAACCCAACGAGAGTCTTAAGCCGAATTATACTGCTGATTACCTGAAAGGCATGATCTAAGCAAAGACCAAGATGGTAAGACGGGTGAAAAAATAAGGCCCAAGGACCTGCTGTCTGTAAGAGACATGCTGAAATATAAGAAACAGATACTTCAAAAGTAAATGACCCGAGAGAAATTATCACATCTATCAATCAAAAGCTTTGCACAAGAAACTTCACAACAGCTTGATACGCTCCACATCCAAAACCTGGATAGGATCCAGGATTGTATCTCAGCTCCTTGCAACCCAGACACGGACAGAGCTGAAGGAGCAAGGCGCAGCCACGCACAGACTGATTGTATTTACGCAGTGGTTGACAATAGACAAAAGTCATCAGACCTGGCTGTAGTCGGCTAGGCACTAGGTCATGCAAATAGGGTACCTTCTCCATCTCCAACGAGGAGGTCGATCTAGGGCTAACGATGCTGAACGAAAAATCCTTGTCCGACTGATAATCATGAAGGTAGTGAGGATGAATATAAATAATCGGAAGAACTCACAGCATCACGGGACTCACTGACACAGCTAGAAGAGATTTCGAAAACATAGGAACGTGTATCGACAAGAGATTAAATTCAGCGCCTGGGAAGGACCGTGAATACTCACACAAGCAGTAACAGTCCTGGGGATCTGCTTGGGACAGTGGCATTCCATTTCAGAGTCCTACTTGGAGTCCTGGTTGCTTCACTTTTGCTGCAGCTTCCTGCTGATGCAGCTGGGCGAGTAGCTGATGCTGGCTAAGTGTTTGGGCTCCTGCCACCACATGAGGGATCAGGTTGAAGTTCTGAGCATCTGGCTTCAGCCTGGACCAGTTCTGACTGTTGCAACCATTGGAGGGGTGGGAGTGAACCAGAAAATGGAAGACCTTGCTTCCTTTTTCCATCTTCTCTGTCATTACCCTGCCTGTCAAATCAGTAAATAAATAGTTTTTTTTTTAAAGTAGCAAAGCCAGCAGTCTCTTAAATACAAATGTGATAAACATATTATATTTGTATATAACAATTATAAAAATACATTCCTGCTGCTATAGTGAGGATTATAGTAAATACCAGTTCTGCTATCATTACTTTTGATCTTGACTGTCTCTTTATCTTATAACAAGGGATAGGAAAAACAAGGTCATGTCAGATGATCAATTCAATCTATCAATCTGCGTGGTGGGGACTGCTTTCTCCCTATCCCGCAACTCTGTTTCTGCTTGGTCAAGCCAGTTTATCTCTAAATTTCCAAATTCAAGTGCATGGGGGATGAGAAAGCATCGAGGTATCTGTTGGCAATGTCTGGGATAAAACGAACATGCTGTTATTCTGTGAACACCTCCGTCCTTTTCACCCCTCAAATGCCCAACCCGTCCAGGATGCCAAGTGATTATGGTAAGCTTTCTTTAACCCGCTTCTGTAGAAGGAACTAGGTTTTCCTATCATCCGATGAGAACAAAACTTAGCTAGGTATCTGAGTGTATGACTCTGTCGGAGAAAGGCCAGTCTGACAGGTCAGGTCATTGCTGTCACTGAGTCCCAGATGGCCTGCACAGAGGGAGAGGGGTCACTGAGTTACGAGGTGTGCACAGATCCCCAAGACTTCCATCCTGCGGTGCCTGTGCACATCTGGTGTCAATTCCCTTTCCAGGGAGGCCAGGGCGAGCCTGTGTCTGTATGTGTCTGTGTGTGTCCGTGCGTCTGCGTGTCCATGTGTGTTGTCTACGTAGGTGCATGTGGTATCTGTGTGTCTCCGTGTGTGTGTTCATGTGCGTCTATGTGTGTGTGTGTGTGTTCTTGTGTGTGTCTGAATGTCAATATTTGTATCATATTTCTGCATGTCTCTGTGTGTCCATGCGTCTATGACTGTGTGTCTGTGTGTCCACGTGTGTTGCATGTGTGTGTGTGTGTGTGTGTGCAAGCAGTTCCAGCGGCTGAGACTTGCCAGCAAACAAGGGCAGAGGAGAGAGGTGGGGCAACTGGGACAAGGGAAAGAAGAAGCTGTTAGCAAAGTGTGCTCGCCCAAGGCCACCCATGAAAGGAAGAGGACACGCCAGATCTGTCCTCTTTGCCTTTCACTCATGAAAAATAACTTTTCCACTTTTTAAAAGACTTTTGGGAGGTGAACTTCTGACCCAAATTTGTGTGGGTCTGTGAGTCTGCCTTCAATTAGAGCTCGACCGCTGGTTCCCGAGAGTTTCTGTTTGAGCCTCTTCATCGTGGGCCTTTCCAGGAAGCTAATATCTTTAATTCGTGTGTCATCTCTGCTTAGCAGTGTCTCCCAGTGTGCAAGCCCTGTTCACACCTTCACCTCTGCTGCGCCTGCTCTTCTTCCTCTGCATACCATCCTTCTTCCCCACTCTGTCTACAGGTCCCGGAAACTCGTAGGCAGCCCACACGCCATCATGCAGTGACTCAGAAGTCCCTCTCCTCATTCCCTTTTGCTGCACCACCTTCCTAATCACAGCTTTCTTTGAACTCAGTGGTCAGCTGAAGCTACGTTCTGCACTTGAAGAAGAAGAGGATGTGACGCCATTGGTAGGAGCTCAGCTGTTCAGACCACCTTGCGTGGGAGTGTGTCTGCCTGTGGGCTGTCAGTGGGGAAGTTCCTGAGTAGGTGTGTTGCCCAAGAGTTTCTCAGAGATGGGATGTTCTGCCTTAGGGACAACTTTGGCATCTCTAGGCCTAGGTTTTAACATTATCAAGTCTTACCAAGGGAATGCCTGGTTCCTACCCGCTTGAGGGGACTAATTCTTCGCTTTTATTTTATTTTTGCATTTGCTTGAGAAGGAGAGGGAAAGGGGAGGGAACAGGAGAATAGGAAATGAGTTGAATTTGCATTTAGGAGTCTACTTTCTGAATTAAATGCCCACAATGACTGGGGTCAGGCTGGATTCAAAGTCAAAGTCAGGCATTCAGCCTAAGTGTTCCACATGAGTGGAAGAGCCCAATTCTTGAGCCATCACTCTTATCTCCAGGGACCTATATTAGCAGGAAGCTGGGGTCAGGGACCAGGGGCAGGTGCTGAACCCAGGTGCTCCAACATAGAATGCAGACATTCCAACCAGGGACTTAGCCACCAGGCCAGATGCCAGCCCCAGGAAGCCATCTGTGATTGAGTGTGAAAAGAGGAAGCAAGGAAAGGCTAGCCTTGAGCAGGGTCCTCACATACACTTCAGCTCAGGCCCTCTGGCCCCAAATCACAGTCAGACCATGAGAATCATATGCATTTACTGTGATTATTCCTAACATTAGAAAATACAGGACTATGAGCAGTAACCTGGCCATGCAACACATATGCAGCCATGGAGATGTCATCTCTGGGTCATTTCCGACTTGTTGACCTCATTTCTACACCTGCAAAACTGATTGCTAGAAGGAACTCAGAAGGGCAAGACTGTTTCTTGACTGGTGTCATACATGAATCAAAGATGTAGCATCTCTTTCTTACAAACATTTTCAGGACTTGTTTGCTGTTAACATCCACGATAGATCTGTGCAAAGAACAACCTTCTCCAAACAAAGGTGTCCACCTGAAGAGGCAGTGAACCTCAGTCCTCTGAAGAGTGAGCCAGGAACGCACAGCCAAGCAGTGTGGCAGCCCCCACTGACACACAAAGCCTGGAGACGCCACAGCAAGATGGCTACTAGCTTCCTACAAAGTCACCAAGGAAGAGATCAGAAATGGGGAGTAGCCTGTGAGAGGGTCCCATCACCAATTCTCTCTAGTTCAGCCCCCTGCCCCAAATGGGCCACGTGTTCAATGCCTTTTAGGGTCCCAGAGTTTATCCCTGCTTGCAAGTTAGTGTTTTCTGAGAAATGCTTTCATGTGGTTTTTTGTTGTCTGTGGTCCTTTGTGAGAAGTAATGTCCTCTGAAATGCTCCCTGCCAATGGTGGAAGCATTTTCAATACTTCTTTACAGAATAACCAGAAGTTTAATCAATTCCTGGTGCAAGGAAAACAAATTCTGATGTGCTGCCTTTTCCAATAAAGAATTGAGACAATGCAATACTATTTACTTTTTATTGCTCAAAATATTTTAAAGATTTATTTATTTGAAAGGCATAGCAACACAGAGAAAGAGGAGAGGAGAAAAGAGAGTTCATCCATTGGTTCACTCCCCAAATCATTACAACAACTGGGCTAGGTCACACCAAAGCTAAGAACCATGAGCATCATCTGGGTTTCCCATGTGAGGGCAGGGGCCCAAGGACTTGGGGTATCCTCTGCTGCTTTCCCAGGCCCATTAGCAGGAAGCTGGAGTATAAGTGGAGCAGCTGGGATTAGGACCTGCACTCAAATATCCCACTATTACCACATTGCTTTTCCTATGAATTGTATCTTTAGAAAATACTCATTAAATAAATGATCTGCCTATTACGAAAAAAAAAAAAGAAAGGAATACAAAATAAGGACTTCCTAGAAATGGTTTCCATTTTTATGAAAACGTTGGATATATTTCTTGCCTAACTAAATGTCCACAAATAAGGTAAAACAGAGTCAAATAGATCTGTGCTCCTCTTTCCTTTCCGCTTCCTTCCATTTCTCTGTTTTCAACACCTTCATCTTTCCCTTTGTCCTGAGTAAGATCTGATGACCATTGCTTTACTGAGACACAGGTGAGCGGAGGTAAGGGCACTCCTTCCTTGCCTTCTACCGTGGTGATGGGACCCCGGTCCTGTGCTTCTGCTTGCTTCTCTCCAACAGCTCCTGAAAGGGGTACTCCTGCAGGCATGAGCCTAAAGCCTCAGGGAACAACCGAACCACGTGTGGTACAGAGTTAAGTCTGGAGAAGCAGTTAAATGGAAAATGAAGGATGCTAGAGCCTGGGCACAGCCTGGTGGTGTGTCACTGCCTTTCCCTTGGCAGACACAGCCAACCCTAGAGATGACATCATTCCAATGGGCTGTGCAAAAGGCTCCACTTGGCATCTTCTCAGAAGGGCCTGCAGCCACCGTTCCCATTCCCCCTACAAAATATCCAGAAGAACAAGTTCACCCCTAAGCAGATGGACATCATCATGAAGTTGGCCCAAGCTCATCGTGTTGAATGAGTCTTAGGGAAATGTGTGGCAGATGTTGGTCCCCTGGTCCTGGATGAGGGAATCTTCTATTAAATGCTGACTTCAATGAGGTGTTTCTCCAGAAGTGAAGCTGTTCTCTTCTCAGGAAGAGGATAACTGGTTTCTGGATCCTTTCTCGTGTACTGTCTGCTCAGAAAGTCAAGAAATGCATGCATAGAGAGCACGGCAGACAACCAGCAGCTGCTTGACATCCTCGGTAGTTCCTGGGCTGCTCCCCTCCCGGTCTCTGCTGCTCCATCCTGTTTTCAAATGCCTCATCTTCACTTTGGTCTTCACATTTCGAACTCATCAGTCCCACTGCAGGATGGAGATGGGGAGTTCACCCGTCGCCCACTTCCATGACATATCACACTTACTACTTCCCTTCACTCACTTGTGAGTTTCTTCCACTCTTTGAATGCTGAATTCTCTCACTTCTTGTATTGGCATGGGCAGAGGTAAGACATCAGAGCAGAGATATACGCTATGTAAGTAAGAACAGAATGAAGGTGAACATGAGAGTCAACAGTCATCATATGTGAGTGTGGGCCTTTCCACCTGCAGAAGTACCCAGCATGAGTGAGCCAGAGTTGCCTTCAAGGAGGAAGCCAAAGAAAATTCCCCAAGCACAGTCAGGGGCAAACCAGAGACTTTCCCCATTGATCAGGCTCTCATGTGAGATAGAGGGTGATGTCTTAATATGTGTGAGGTTTTCTGGGATCTTATGGTGCCTTCACATGGTGTTTAACTTCCATGTGGTCATCATGATGTCTCCTACCTCCTGGTCCTGAGTGAGACAGGTGTATGCTGGGAATAGATGGGTGTAACAAACCAACAGATAAAGACGTGAAGTTACTGGCAGAAATTCTAGTTCACCTCTCTTACTTCCTGTTTAGCTTCTCCATATCACCACCCTCTACTTCAAATGTGGAATAGGTGACCTCATTACCCTGCGTGGAGCTGTTCAGTATCTTCCTGGTACTGATTGCTACTAAAATTCTTCATCACTCACTGCTTTCAAGGTCCTGCCTCACCAGAGAATCTTTTGTTTTCTATTCTTTGTGGAAATTTCTACCTACTATTTATAAATTTGGCTCCTTCTCTCCCTGTAGCTCTCAGCTTCAGGTTCACCCCCTTAGGATTTGCCTGATCACTGTCTCTAAAGTAATTATAACTCCATCTACTTGGGTTGTCACTCTTGTGCCAAGCCTTGCTTTCCCTATTTCTCCCTGAGGATTTAGTTGCTGTGTTTCCATGTCCATTTTGCATCTACTTCCACCTGCAGAATTTCTCCTGGGTGGGTGAAGAGGAGGTAGGCAGAGATTCATTGATCAGACACCCAGTGTCTGTTCAGAATCTGCAGATCAGAGGTAGCTCTGCACGGATAGTCTCTACCCATACAGGTGCATTTGCGGGAGGTAGAGATGCTTGAAGGTCAACAGCCACCCTCCACACATAGTCGCCATAGACTCAGAAGGAAGGAAGCTGCTGCTTCTGATGGAGTAGCTTCAAAAATCTAGAGAGAACATCATCCTTCCGGAAAATCACAGAAGGCTCTCTTTCTGAAGTTGTGATAAATAGCTTCAGTCCTCACTTCTACGGAAACTTAAAGATAGAACCGTCCTATTGGGGATTAGAAGTCAAGCTGGCAGTCACTCAGAAGTAGAAAGTAACTACAAAGAACAAGATCTGCTTTTTCTTTTCTTTTTAAATATGTATTTATTTTTTTTAAGATTTATTTTATTTTTATTGGAAAGGCGCATATACAGAGAGGAGAGACAGAGAGGAAGATCTTCTGTCCGATGATTCACTCCCCAAGTGAGCGCAACGGCCGATGCTATGCTGGTCCGAAGCCAGGAGCCTCTTCCGGGTCTCCCACACGCGGGTGCAGGGTCCCAAAGCTTTGGGGAGCTGGATGGGAAGCAGGGCCACCAGGATTAGAACCGACGCCCATATGGGATCCTGTGCGTGCAAGGCGAGGACTTTAACCACTGTGCCATCGCGCCAGGCCTTTAAATATGTATTTAAAAGGTAGAATGACAAAGAGAGAAGAGGAGAGAGTTCTTCCACTCCTGGTTCTCTTCTTAAATAGCTACAGTGCCTAAGGCTGGGCCAGGCTGAAGCCAAGGCCTGAGACTCCATCTGAATCTCTCATGTGGGTTGCAGGCACCCAAGTGTTTAAGTCACCTGCTGCCTTCTGTGGTGCATTCGCGGGAATCTGTATTGGAAGCAGAGTAACCAGCAGTTGAACTGGCATTCCAATATGGGGTATTGGCATTTCAAGTGGTGGCTTAACATGCTGAATCACAATGCCAGTCTCTAGATCTACTTCTAGGTCCGGATTTGGATCGCAGGGTGTGTTCCCATTGTGGGAATTCTTTGGATTGTACATTTAGGGTTTGTGTAGATTTCCATATGTACATGATATGCCAGTATATTTTGGCTTAAAAAACGGAAGAAGCCTGAATGTCCACCAACAGGGGAAAAGAATAAATCAATATGCTGCTGTGACTTCTTCAACGGCTAGAAAGAAGGAAGGAGAGCTCTGTGTGCTGATTCGGGGAAAGCCTCATAGACTTTAGTTCATGAGAATGCAGAGTCACGTAGCAGTACAGGATGATATGTGCAAAAATCACAACAGAAAGTGAATTACAAAGGAAATAGATTGTGATAGGCAAAAAGAAAATTCTATTTTTTCCTATTCTTTTAAAAAAATTATTATTGGGCCCGGCGCGGTGGCGCAAGTAGTTAAAGGTCTTCGCCTTGCACGCCCGGGATCCCATATGGGCGCCGCTTCTAATCCCGGCAGCCCAGCTTCCCTTCCAGCTCCCTGCCTGTGGCCTGGGAAAGCAGCAGAGGACGGCCCAAAGCTTTGGGACCCTGCACCCACGTGGGAGACCCGGAAGAGGCTCCTGGCTTCGGATCGGCATAGTATCAACCCGTTGCGCTCACTTGGGGAGTGAATCATCGGACAGAAGATCTTCCTCTCTGTCTCTCCTCTCTGTATATCCGCCTTTCCAATAAAAAAATAATAAAAATAAATCTTTAAAAAAATTATTATTATTTTTATTTGAAGGTTATATATAGAGAAAAGGAGGCAGAGAACGAAAGAGAGAAAGAGAGAGAGAGAGAGAATATCTTCCATCCCTTGGTTTATTCCCCAAATAGACACAACAGTCAGCACTGGGCTGGTCAGAAGCCAGAAACACTTGGATCTTCCTCAGCTACCTTCTTAAGCAATTAGACAGGCATTGGATTGAGAGTGGAGCTGCTAAGATTTGAATCAGTGCCCATTTGGGATGTTGGCATCCCATAGGCTGAGGCTTATCCTGCTACATCATGGCACTGGCCCCTGTTCTATTATTAAATTGTTTGATTTGTAGCAAAACTTCTGCACAGCAAATGAAACAATTCACAATAGACAATTGATAGGATAGGAAAATACCTGCAAATTATGTATCTGATTAAGGATTAATATCCAGAATACAAGGGACCACGAAATTCAACAACAAAGCAATTCAGTTAACAAAGGGACAAGGAATAGAAATAGACATTTTCTCAAAGAAAGAAGAACAAACGGCCAACACACACGTGAAAAAAATTCTCATGATCATTAGTCATTAACGAAAAGTAAGCAAAAGCCACAGACAGAATGATATCAAACAAAAATTTTAAAATAATGAATACTGCTGAGGTCATAGGGAAAAGCTTGCTCTAATCCGTCGGTGTGAAAGGAAATCAGTACAACCACTTGGAAGACAGTACGAAGACCATTCAGAGAACCAAAAATAGATCTACAACGTGACCCAGCTCTTCCACTCCTGGGAATACATCCAAAGGAAATGAAATCAGCATATAAAAGAGCAATTCGCACACCTGTGTTTATAGCAGCTCGGTTCACAACATATCTACCCCTGAATAAAAGTTGGCCCTCAATAAAACTTTTAGACATACCTAGACAGCAAAACGCTAGACTCTCTTCTACTGCTTGTAATCCCATTACCTACATAAAGAGCACAATTCTATCCAAATGGCTGACAGACATATGGGAAAATGCTCAAGCTCCCTGGCAATAAGAGAAATCCAAATTAAGACATCAATGAGGTACTGCCTAACGCCATTCAGAATCGCTCATACAGGAAAAACCAACAACAGCACTTGCTGGTGAGGATGTGGGAATAAGGGAACCCTACTCTACTGCTCGTGGGGCTGCAGGTTGGTACAGCCTCTATGGAAATCAGTACAGAAAACACTCAAACAACTGAAGATCTGCATACCATATAACCCAACAATAGCACTTCTAGGAATATATCCAAAACACCTGTTACACGAGAAACCAACATGCACTCCCAATGTTCATAGCAGCACAATCAGTAATTGCAAAAACTTGGAAGCAACCGAAATGCCCATCAGCAGAAGATTGGATAAGAAAGCTATGGTTCATCAACTCCATGGAATACTACTCAGCTATTGAAACAAACCAAAATGCATTTCTCTGTGGCCAAATGGGCCCAACTGGAAACTATTATGCTAAGGGAAATTTTAAACATCTAAGATATGGAATCAACCTAGGTATTCATCAACTGATGACTAGATAAAAAGTAGCGTGGTATTTATACATGATGGGGCATTACTTGGCCGTTAGGATGAGTGAAATCCTGACATTAGAAACAAAGTGGATGCAGTTGGAGACAGTTATGCTAAGTGAAATTAGCCTGACCCACAAAGACAAATGTGTGTACTCTTACCTAGAATTTCATACAGAGAGCTTCAAGATTGTGTTCTATCATTTGGTAAATAACAATAAATACTGGTCACCATGCACACAACCTCAGACCCTTCATTCCGTGTGCTTGTCCTGAATCCCTCACTTTGAAATATTAACATCATTATTTTCAAGAAAAAATAACATAGATATGCGTGCACCCAATGCCACATAGGGAGTGCATGTGACAAACTTAAAAATAATGAAATATTACAACGTCAAAGGTGAATTTATGTAAGTAAGAAATCAAAAACCTGTGGGGGGAAAAATAGAATGAAAAGGCAATGCAAAATTTCCACCAGCTTCCCTACTGTCCTTCGTAGACCCATGCTTCTCTCCTGGAAAAGAAGAATGTATGCATTCTGGCGAGAAACTGTTCTGATGGGAGAACCTGCTGTAATTGGTGTGGGGGGCCAGTCATCTGCTGGGCAGTCAGCTTTGGCAAGTGGCAGAGAGAGGCAGGAAGGAAGGGAGGGAGATATGCCCTCTGCTGATTCTCTCTCCAAATACCTGAACAGGGACAGGGGCTGGGCTGACCCGAAACAGGGATCTGAGGACAACATTGAGGTGTCTCAAGTGGGTGGCAGGGACCAAGCAGCAGAATCGTCATCACTACCTTCTTGGATGCTCGTTAGTGGGAAGCGAACCAGAAGCCAGAACCAGGTCTCTAACCTAAGCACACTGGTGTGGCACATGGACATCTTTTTTAAAAATTCTTTTTTAAAGATTTGTGTACTCATTTATTTGAAAGGGGGAGAGAGAGAGAGAGAGAATGAGAAAGTGCTTTCATTGTCTGGTTCATGCCCCAAATGGCCTCAAATGCTAGCGGTAAGCCAGTTCAAAGCCAGGAGCCGGGGGCTTCTTCCAGGTCTCCCATGCAGATGCAGGGGCCCAAGCACTTGGGCCATCTTCTCTGCTTTGTCAGGAACATTAGCAGGGAGCCAGATTGGAAGCTGAGCAGCCAGGACTTGAACTGAACCCAATGGGATGTCAGTGTTTCAGGTGGTGGCTTCACCTGATACACTAAGACTTCAGCCACAGGACTAGGGGGTCTTACCCGGCATCTTTGCTGCTTGGCTGAGCCTGGTGCCTCTTAACTTTCCATTCCATCCTAAAGTGAGTGTGATCTTGGGGTGGAGGACATGACTTTAAGAGGTGTTAAGGGGTAACTGTGGTGGAATGGGGATGATCCCTACGCATGTCCACCCCTCTTGTGGGGGCAACGGTTCAAGAGACCCTGCCTGCTTGTCCTGTGAGGTCTACATCAGGAGCCACAGTTGGAGACTTACTTTCCCAGCTAGGAGGTACAAACACCAGCAAGGCATAAATCCAAGTTCAAAAATAAACAGTCTATTCAGGCTACTAGCTCTCCAGGCCCCCGTCTGGGTAGTGAAAGGCCAGCCTGTCTGCTGGTGCCTGAAGCCAGCAGAGAGAGAATGAGAGAGAGAAAGAGCGAGAGAGAGTACCTGCCAGCATCCCTCATCGCTCACACCCAGCCAGGATGCATCACTGCAGAAGAGATATGCTGGGCTGACCTCAGAGTTCACTGGCAAGCCCAGCCTGAGTTTGCCTCATCACTTCCCTCTCTACTGTCCTGTTAGTCACCTCCACGCCCCATGCCCCCCTGCCTACTCTGCCCTCTTCCAAGGCTATGCAGCATGCACCCTCGCTTTTGCCTCCAGCCCAATGGCACTGTGACTGGGGCTAGAAGATTTTGCGGTGGTGATGGACAGACAAGCCATGCACATGGCTCTGAGGCAGAAGACCTCCTGCCTGTCTTTCCAACAGGTGCTCCTTATGCCTTGCTGGGGGTTTAATGGGCAGCATCTTGGAGGTCTTGCGGGTTCATCAGATGATACACAGCTCCAGATATCCATTAGCACCGTCAGTGCCTCTGGAATGATGGATAGCAGGACGGCCGGGTCGAAAAGCTTCTGGAGCTAATCCCAAATTAGTTTCTCTATACCCAGCCAAGAAGAAATATGAGAACAGTGACAGTTTTATGATAGCCCCTAATCTCCCAATTAAACCAGGGACTGAAAGAATGAGATGATGCATTATGTCTTAATTGAAACGCAAGAATCAAAATAAACACCGGAGTCGTTGGTGCCTCCGGGGACAAGCCCTGGAATGCCCGGGCTTGATGGCTAACCCCAGGCCCAGGCCCCAGCGGCCCTGCCATGGGTTGTGTCTCTGAACGGAGCATGCTCAGCCCAAGGCAGAGCTGGCTGGGGGGGCTCTGGACATCCCTCACTTGACCCCTAGCAACAGACTGGAGGTGCAGATCCCACAGCTTTTGTTTGCACATGAGCTCTTCCCCACCCCGACCCCATGCTTGCCTGGTTAGAGCCATTGGAATCCTAAGTGTTGTTGACTTCAAAGCTGAACCTCACCTATGAGAAAATAAGTCCATTCTGCTGGACGAAAACCCTCTCCCTGCTGCCCCCTGCTCCCCTCCCCCAACCGCAGGCTGCAAAACACATGAAGAGGCAATGGAGGGGCTCCACGTTCATTGTCAAGGAGGAGGAACAGGGATAAGCCAGAGGAGCCAGGGCTGCTGTGAGCCCTCTGGTCCCCTGGACCACCCAGGTTTATCTCCTTGGAAAAATAGTCACAAGTCTGCAATGTCCAGGGCAGCTGTCAGATCTCAGTGAGAAAGGCCTGCCTTTCCACCTTTTCCCATCAACCAGGGCTCGGGCTACCCCAAAGTCATTGTTTCCAAATACCAAGACACACAGCTTTAATCTACAACCTTAATCTTAATATTCTAATTGATAATACCCAATATTAATCTCTTCCTTATTCTTCTCTTGATTTTTTTTTTAGTGCTCATTGGTGGATATTTTCAATTTTTAAAGCAATCACAAATTGTGAAAACGTGGAAGTCCAACTTTTATTTTATTTTTATTATTTAAAAAGCAGAGTTATAGAGAGGCGGAGCGAGAGAGACAGAGATCTTCCATCTGTTGGTTTGCTCCCCAAGCAGCTGCAATGGCCAGGAGTAAGTAGCCTCCTCTGGATCTCCCACGTGGGTGCAGAGTTCCAAGGATTTGGCTCTACTTCTGTTTCTTTCCTGGGCCATAAGCAGAGAGGTGGATTGGAAGTGGAACAGAGGCTCCAATATAAGATACCAGCACTAAAGGTGCCGGCCCTCAAATCTAACATTCTGAACCCCTGGTTTGACAAAGACAAAGTTTGACAATACTATGCAGTGTGTATGTGGATCAGCGGAGCTGCAGAGTTGCTCTTTTTTTAAATGAAGCTCAAGAAACCTGTTTAGCTACTGGTGCTTGAGTATCTACTCCCTTCCGATCGGCTCCAAATCTGAGTAAACATGAACCTTGGAATCAATTCCCCTAACTGTGGAGTACCTCCTGCCGGGATGTGAGATAAAAGTTCCTGGGAAGAGGAGGTCTGGTAGCAGCCTTGGTTTTGGCTGCTTGGGTACCGGAGCTCCTCTTGTCCTCGTGGCCGACACAGGCCACGCCTTGGCAGGGCGTGGTCTGTATGTCCCACATTTCTGTACTCCATGTGACCCCACAGGCTTCCATCTCTTGTCCCTGAATAAATCACCCAGCTACTCTTTCTTTTCTAAAGATGAAACAGACTCTCTGTCTGGCAAGATCTTCAGCCTAAAACTGCACCTGCCAGCTTGCTTTCCTGGGCTGCTGGCTAAGGGCCTGGATGCCTTACCATCCCCGACCACCGGTGAACAAGAGGGCCAGCACGGTGTCCTCCCTAAGTCTCACTCATGTCCTCTGGTCTGGGGCAATTCTCCATTCTGGATCCACATCAGACCCACTTCCTGGTGTCAGGTCACACATTCAAAGCTCAACTTTGTCTGTGGCATCTTGTGTATGTTTTTGTAAGGGGGTTGACAAACGGCATTCCCCCTCCTGCAGCCCTTGTTTGCACATGTTTTACAGCAGGTGATTTGTTACCTGCTATCTCCAGCTGCCGGCCAGGACTGTCTCCCCTGGGCAGGGCCAAGCAGCGCCAGAAAAATGTTTGCCTGGGGATTAGTGGACGTCACAGAATAGTCTGTAGCTGCCCCGAAAAGAATGGAGCCTCTGCAATTAAGAGCTTCCTAAGGAAGCAACTCCCAGCAGATGCCCCAAGAGCGTCTGTCCCTCCCTTGGCCTGGAGAGTAGCCCTCCCGCCAAGATGGATCTCCTGTGGCTGACACCTTATGCCTGAAGCTCCCACTAGCCAGCCGCCAGGCTCGGGGGTGGGGAGGGGGGGGCCTCCCCAAGTACTCCTGGCTCTCAGAAACAAGAGCGAGAACAACAGGCATCTTGTTCTGAGGCCAGCCTGGGAGTCAGCTGCTCGTCTTTGCAAAGAAAACAGTCTCAGGTTGGGAGGAGAGGAGTTCCAGCCTGAGGCCAGAGCAGAGCGTGGGAACCATAGCTGATGAAGTGCACAGTGAGCTCATGGCAAGGGAGGGAGGTGAGTAGCCCACCATTCCAGTAAGGCCCCTCTCCCCACCACAGCCACAGTGGATGAGCTGTCCCTGGAGAATGATTCTAGAATGATCCGGCACAACAGGGAGAGGAAGACCCCTCTCTCCCAGCCTGTAGAAGATGGCCTCTCTCAGCCCTGACACATCAGGAGAACTGGCTGTAAATCCCAAGAGATCAGGACACTTCCCAGGGACACCCCAGTCCAGGCTGAAGACAGCACAGCCAGGTGGACAGATGGGATGGCCTCTACCCCACATTGCCTCCATAGCAAAAAATGAGCCACTAGAGAGCCCGGAATGAAATCCAAGTGTAAATCAATTGATGCGTGACACAGGTGGCTAACGCACACGTGACAGTTCAGTGGGCACCTCTGCCCTCTGCTCCCTGTGGACATGGAAGCTTTGTGAGGATTGCTTTTCCCAGGAAGTTTTTTGTTGTTCTTGATGCTTTCATAAGAAGTGCATGCACACTGGGCTGTGGTTTAGAAAGTATTGCCACCATTGTTGAGATATTCAGTGATGTTTGGTGGTTCTGCTTAAAAAAAAAAATCCAGTCCGTTTTTACAAGGGGACCACAAAGTGTTTGTGGACAATGGAATTAAAACACATTCATTTCAATGCAAGAATTTTGAAGCTCATACCTAGTTATGTTGTCCTTTGCAGGCTCACAAACTTTGTGGGGGTCCCTAGTACCTCTTCGGAGTAAGGCATTCTTGATTTTCATCACTGAGGCATAACACAGACCCCAGGGCATTCATCACCAGCAATCAGAGGTGACAACTGACACCCCCACTTCCTGTGTCTCCTGACGAAGGACTGACTGCCCCTTGTGTGGAAAAGCAATCATTTCAAGCATTTTAAGGTGCTTTCCTCAATCCTCCATTCTCAGAGCATTCAATAGCTGGAGTTCCGCTCCGCAATATTTTAGTTCAAAATGAAAATCTGAGCGCTTATTTCCAAAGTGACCTTTTGATGTGCGATTCATTCATTGTTTAATTGACAATCGCAGATGATGCAAAATTATGATGATGCTCAATTTGTTTCATGGTCTCTTTGCTGAGTTTCATTTGTGAGAAACACGTTACAATTTATTTGTAAACGTGTACTTATTGGAATGAATGATTCAAAACGTGCTCCTTTCTTGCCCGAGACTTGTTTTTTAGAAGGAAGAAATTAATGCTGAATTTATCAAATGACTTCAGCATCTTTCTGGCTTTGAAAATTTTCCTTCATTTTATTTACATTTTTAATACTAACCTTTGGTCCTTTAGCTGCACAGTGCTTTCTCTGGGTGAATTATAAGCTTTATGTACTATAGGATCTAAGTTTTGACTTTTTGTTGTTGTTGAGATTCTTGCTTGAATAGTGGATGCTTAAAAATTATGAGTTATCTGGAGATTACAAAAAAAAATCCTCAATTTTCCTCTAAAACAAAACACCAAAAAGAGAGTCACATGCTTTGTCATCTACGATTTAAAAAAAAAAAATTTAAGCATCATGATACAGTTGTATAGGTTCATGGGTTTTTCTTTTTACCCTCCCCATTCCCTCTCTCCCACTGTTTTCCCCTTTATTATCACAACCATACAGTCTTTCAGCTTTTTAACATGAGTAGGGCTTTCACTTGAATCATGAATTTATCTTACGTTGTTTGTTTCCTGGGAGCACGAACTCCTTACAACAATATGGTCACTGTCCTTGCTGAAAATGGGCTCTGAGATGAGCGTTTGGCTGCAGGTAGGACCCTAGAGAGCAGTGGCCCCAGAAGGGGAGAGAGACATGAAACACAAGAGTCAGGAGACATGACGATTGTTTCTGTAGTGTGAGGGCTTAATTCAGTGGGCATCCCATGTTGGACTGCTCCCCTTCCCTCCCAGGTTTCATTAATGAACATAGGAAGACAATGAAAGGCTTCCCCAAGTACTTGGGCCCCTGCTACCCATGTAGGAGACCATGATGGAGATCCTGGCTATTGTGTACACTTGGAGAGTAAACCATTAGGTGAAAGATCTCTCTGTGTCTCCCATTCCATCTCTGTCACTTTGCCTTCTGAATAAATAAACAAATAAACCTTTAGAAAGTAAAAGATGGAGAAAGTAAAAGATGGCAGAAAGGTTTAAACTGATGGAGAACCATAAGCCAGGGTGAAGCACAGAGGGTAAATTCCAGGAAATAATGGAGGACAGGCCAATAGCAGAAGGGTACCTGGAGACTCTTGGACACAGGGAAGCAATGGAGACAATGGAATGTTGGTGGTGGTGGCCAGGTAATCCAGCAGTGGTCAGTGTAGCATGACCAGAGCTCCAGCAGTAGAGTAGCCTGAGCTACAGTGGCATCCAGGTGGGAAAGAAAGTTCACCAGGAGTTTGGGAGATGAACACGGCAAAGAACTGCTTGGCCTGCTGATTTGTTTGATCCGACCATGAACAGAAACAGAGCAGCAGACTTCAGGGGGTGGTACAGGAACAGGGAGGATCTCACAGCCCATCCCCCAGCTGCTGCATTGGGTACCATTTTGTGTGGTGATGCAAAGGCTTTGGGACTTGAAGGACATCAGTGAGCTGCACATGTGCTGAGTGGGAAGGGGGGGATTCACTTCAAGCTCAATGCACTACATTGGTCCCCCAGGAAAGACAGTACTGATGGAGTGCCCTGCAGGTTTCATCCAAAATAGGTCCATGTGGCCCTCAGACCCAATGACCAGCAAGTTTCAGCAAGATCAGCACCACCACAACCTAGTTAATTAAGCCTGTGTTTCCCTAATTCTGGACACTACTTGAATTGGAAGTGAGAGAAAGGCTGTACAGATATATCTCACCAACAACGGTCACTGTAAACTTGAACTGAAAGGATGGAAGAAAATATTCCAGGCTAATGAAGAGAAAAAAACAAGCTGACATAGCCATTTTTATATCAGATAATGTAGACTTTGACATGAAAAACATTTAAAAAGATGAAGAATGACATCTTATAATGATCAAATGGTCCATTCAGCAAAAAGAGATCATGATAATAAATGTACATGTGCCAAATTTCAGGCCGCCTAGCCACATGAACCTAAATCAGTGGATTTAATGGTAGAAATAGGCTCCACAACAAAAATAATGGGGAACCTTAACACTCCATTAACATCAGTGGACAGATCAATGAGAGAAACTCAGCAAGGAGACAATGGAACTCACCCAGACACTAGAGCAAATGGACTTAGTTGGTATTTGCCAAACCGTTCATCCTACACAGAGAATACACTTTCTTTTCACTAGCACATGAAATATTTCCAGGATCGAATATGTTATAGGTCATAAAACAAGCCCCAGCAAATTTTTTAAAAAAATCAAAATTATATCGAGCATCTTATCAGATCATCATAAAGTGAAACTAGCCAAAACACCCAGGAAAACATGCAAATACCTGGAGACTGAATAATATGCTACAAAATGATCAATGGGTTATAAAGGAAATCAAAGGGGAAATTTTAAAAATTGCTTGAAATAAATAAAAATATCAACACCACCTATCAAAACTTATGGGACACAAAAAGGCAATGTGAAGAGGAAAGTGCATCTCAATCAATGCTTATGTTAAGAAATCAGAAAAGCACCAAGCATGGCAAGCAGGCATTCAAGAAATTCAAGGAATATGTCAAACTGGAAATGAATCTAATGATAGCTGATATATCAGAAATGAAGAATACAGGGAACAAATTAAAACTACAGTGGAGACATATACCTTACTAGACAGGACACAAAGATTAGTAACTCCTCACTAAGGTATTGAAGATTTCTCTGCACACCCCTCCTAAAACTGTTCTGCACCTCAACTGTTGACAAAGGCCTTGTTAGATTTGTAAGACAGTTTAGACTATCCTAAAATCAACCAAGTTCAGCAAAATTATGTTTCAACACAATAAACTGCTAAATACTAAAATGGAAACAGGAGACAGCTGAATAGTACCCTATAGCCACTTTAAGATGTATAGCAGCCAGTTCTGTGTACAAACAAAAATTGAAGGATCAATGAATTAGTCACAGGATGTGGTTAAGAACTTGCACTCTTATAATATATTGATTACTCAATATCATGTCAATTAATTCCATAATGTTGTAAATTGTTGTTGATATTGTGCTGGGGCTTCTAATTGATTGGGATGATATTTTGCCACCTCTGCCTTCAGACCAGAGATGGTCTTCCCAAGAAACTGTTAAATTTACCTGGACAATAAGATGCTGGACTCTATGCTTGGCATATGTTTGCAACGAAAGAATCTCGACTTCATTTGAACTGTAATACTGCAACAAGGTAGAGGAATCCACCATGGGGCGGGGAGGACTTGTGGAGGGAATGGGGGAATCCCAGAGCCCATGAAACTGTGTCACATAATGCAACGTAATAAATAATTTAAAAACAAAAGTACAGTGGAAAGTCTCCAAAATAGAATGAAGGAGGCAGAAGAAAGAATCTCAGAATTGGAAGATATTTCCAGGGGGAAACAAACACAAAGCTGGAAGCAGAGCTGGGTGAAGTTAAAAAAAAAAAAATCAAGAATTGAAAGACACTATTTGAAGGCCAAATGTAAGAGTTGTGGCAGTCCCAGAAAGTGCAGAAAGAGCAACTGGGATTAAGGATGTATTCAATGAAATAATAAGGGAAATTTTCCCTAATCTGGAGAAAGAATTGGGAAACAATATCCAGGAGGGACACAGAACTCCCAACAGGGTTGACCAAAAGTGATCTTCAGCACGACACATGATGATCAAGCTTTCTTCAACTGAACTTAAGGAAAGGATCCTTGAATGTGCACATGAAAAAAAAAATCAATTGACATATAAAGGAATGCCCATTAAACTCACAGGTGACCTCTCACTGGAAACTCTACAGGCAAAAAGAGAATGGAGCGACATTTTCCAGATTCTAAAAGCAAAACATTGTCGGCCCAGGATAAGATATTCAGTAAAGGTTTCTTTTGTCTTTGAAAATGAAATAAAATTCGTCCACAGTCAAGAAAATTGAAAAGAATTTGCCTCTTCCAAGCCTACCCTACAAAGAATAATTAAAGATGTTCTCTTGGCAGAGAAGAGGAATAACGCTCACCAAAACCAAAGGCAAATGTGAAGAACATCCCAGTAAAATAACAACAGAAGACCAAATCAATGAACCCATTGCTAAAATGACAGGACCAAATTACCATCCATACATATTAACCCTGAATGTAAATGGCTGAATCAAACATCATAAATTGGTAGACTGGATTTAAAAACAAAACCCATCTATTTGTTGCCCACAGGAGACACATTTCACCAACAAAGATCAGCCAAAGCTATATCTCATGTATTTTGATGTTTTTGGTTTTGTTAGTTTCATCTCTTCAAAACACTTTCTTCTGATTAAATTTTCTTTTTTGTTTCTTCAGCGACACATTAGTCATTTAGTAACGTGTTATTTAACTTCATGGTGTTGTTAATTTCTTTTTTCTTTCTGTTGTTGATTTGTTTTGTGGCTTTTCATTTAAGGGGATGTATAGTAGCTGTGTAGTGGAGACTGTCATATCTAGTAACATGTTATTTAACTTCATGGCATTGTAAACTTCCATTTTTCTTTCTATTGTTGATTTTGTATTGTGGTTTTTCATTTAAGGGGATGTGCAGTAACTGTGAAATGGAGACTATAATATCCAGATGTGAGGATACAATACAGTATGCATCTCTAGTTCCAAAGATGGATTCCCAATGAAATTGTTTGCTGTATCTTAACAATAAGATGCTGGAGTCTCTGCCATTGTCCATGCCCACAATAATGGACATATAACTGTGTGTTAAAAGCTAGACTTTAGTAATGATATAGAGGAACTAAGTGGGGGGAGGACGGAATTGGGGCGGGATAAGGGAAATACCAGGAGCCTATGGACCTGTATCATAAAATGATAATATCAATAATAAACAAAAGATTTTTAAAAATTAAAGTAAGAAAAACACACAAAAGTACAGGCAGTCAAAGTCAAAATAAACAAATGGGACTACGTCAAATGAAAAAGTGAAGAAAACAATTAGCAAAGCGAAGAAGCAACAAACAGAATGGCACAAAATCTTTGCACACTACACAACCAATAGAGGACTAACATTCAGGATGCACAAAGAGCTTCAGAAACTCAATGATAGCAAACAATCCCGTGAGGAAACTGTGAAAAAATGAACAGAGATTTTTCAAAAGAACAAATTTATATAGTTAATAGACACATGAAAAAAAAATTTCAGGTTCCATAACCATCAGAGAGACACAAATGAAAATCACATTGAGGTACCACCTAACTTCAGTGAGACTTACCTACATTCAGAACTCTGTTAACACCACCTGCTGGCATGGATGTGGGGAGAAAGGTACCCTCCTTCACTGCTGGTGGGAGTGCAGACTAATACAACCACTATGGAAGTCAGTATGGAGAGAGCTTGGAGAATTGCAAATAAACCTGCCATATGACCCAGCTATCCCACCCCTACGAATATATCCAAAGGAAATGAAATCTGTATATAGCAAAGGGTTCTGTAACCCCGTATTCGCACAGCACAATCTACAACAGCAAAGACATGGAAACAACCCAGATGCCTGTCCAACGTGGATTGGATAAAGAAACTATAGTACATCTACGCCATAGAATACTACTCAGCCATTAAAAAGAATGAAGTTCTAACATTTGCAACCAAATGGTCCCAACTAGAGACCATTATGTTAAGTGAAATAAGCCAATCCCAAAAGGAGAAATGCCATATGTTCTCTCTGATATAAGGCAAATTTCATTCAAAATATAAGATCAACAGTCCCTTCAATACTGTTTTTACTACAACTCACGGGTTTGATATTTTTGTTTTTCTTAAAAATAGTTTCTTTTCTCTTATTAAATTCTTCACTGTCTCATAGATCATGCAGTAGCACCATTCTCTCAAAGAGGGCTTCATTTTTTTTTTCTTTTTCATTTCTTCATCAATATATTGGTCATTCAGTAGCATTTATTTAACTCCAAGGTATTGTAATTTTTTAAACGTCACTCCTATTGATTTGTTTTATGGCTTTTCATTTAACAGAATGTACAGTAACTGTGTAATGGAGACTATCATATCCAGATGTGAGGATACAATGCAGTATGCACATCCACTTCCAAGTCAAAGATGGACTCCCAATGAAACTGTTAAATATATCTTGACAAGGCGATGCTGGGCTGTCTGCCATTGTCCATATCCACAATGTCAGGATACACTTTAATAGCAGAATGATGGGCTTATGACTGCTTATGAAGGACTATACTGTTGTAATAACATAGGTGATATCAGTGTGGGGGAGGGAATTTGAGAAGGGGATAAGGGAAATCTCAGAGCTGATGGAATTGTATCATAAAACAAAAAAATTAAAAGAAATAAATTGAAGAAAATGGGAGGCGAATGAAGATCTGGTTAACTCTGCAGGTGGCGGGCCTCAGTCTGAGAGGGATCTGCCTGAGAAACATGTTGTGTCCTGTCCATGCTGAGGTCCGGACACCGAGCACTGGAAGGCTCCTAGCTCTGTATTGCCTGCAGGCTCAGTCCAGGGCCAGGGCCAGGCAGCAGAGCAGGCCCCAGGACACAGCCAGGCCAGCACTTGAGAGTCACACAGCTGCAGCCCAGCGTACAACACGTGGCACAGCCACAAAGCATCCGTTACACCCAGCATTCCTCAAACGGTTTTAAGCAAAAAAACGCCCCCATTTTATGAGAGATCTTTACAGCAGTAAAATTACTCTTTAAATACTTCCCGACTTACCCCTGCCAAATTGTCTACAGACTTTTGGGGAGGGATGGGAAGGGGGCAGGGAGGAGTTATTCAGGCCAACTGAACACAAAGAATTTAGCAAAGGAAAAGCGGTTCCTGAGCCCGACTTCAGTCCGGTCACCCTGGGTCTCTGTGTGGTACCCACTCACATCTTGGCAACACACCACCTCTTTCTCCAGAGGCGGATCAGGCTATGGTCTTTGTCCCCAAGTCAAAGTGAAGTTGTTTTTACCCGACCTGGTGCCATGGACGTCCCGGACACTGACGCACCCAGGAAAGGCTCAGAAGCCTGAACATAGCTTTTTAAGTGAGTTTCATGAGAAACCTCCTTGTCCAGATTGATCACCACGGATGTTTAAGCTCTCTGTGCTCCACCAACAGTCAGTGAAATTGTTATGGGCATGTTTGAGCTTGTTTTGCTAAGATGTATTTATCTGTTTTACAGAGAGAGGAGAAAGAAAGATCTTTCATCTTCTGGTTCAGTCCCCAAATGGCTGCACAGCCAGGGTTGAGCCAGGCCAGTGCCAGGAGCCTGGAACCCTTATCAGGTTCTTCCATGTGGGTGCATGACCCCGGAGCCGTGAACCAATCATCATCACTCTCTCAGGTGCATTAGCAGGGAGCTGGATCAGAAGTGGAGTAGCTAGGACGCCAACAGGCACCCATGTGGGATTCTGACACTGCAGGTGATGGCTTACCCCACTATGCCACAACACCCTCCCCATTCCATTTCTTGGAAAAAGGGGGAAAAAAAGTGCTTCTGTCTGCTTGCCAGGGATATTTTAGAGAGTGCTAGAATGTAATGTGTAGGCCAAACCTCAGGATTTCATCACAGTCAAGCCGTTTCTTGTTAAGAGTGACTAACCTTTGCAGAACTGGCTGTGACTGCTTCGTGCTTCCCTTTGAGTATCTCCTTCCGCAAGCCTGGGAGGAACGGGGATGGGCTTCACACTGTGATTATGGGAAAGTGCCTTGCTTCTAACAGAGAGAGAAAAATCTAAATGCAGCAGGGGAGCGTGAGTGTCCAGGAGTGACATCGCACAAACCTTCATTGTGTCATGGTTTCACAGGTGCAGCCAGCCTCAGGTCCCACAGTCTGGATTCAACTCCATGACCCCTCCTTGAGCTGCCCCCAGGCCACTTCCCGATTCTCAATGTCCCTGGAGCATCACCTTGGATTTTTGCTGTTGTTCATAGCAAAAGGGCAGGCCCAGGCCATGCTACAGACAGCTGTCCCAGTGCTTCACCCTGGAGCCTGCTGCGGTTTGCATGGGATTTGCTTCCAGAGCACACTGGACAAGATGAATTTCCATAGTCATGTGCTAGTGCTACCAGAAGGGCAGAAACTTACTTGGATCTTGGGGCTTTGCAAAGCGCTGAGCTGAGATTAGGTCACTAGGGTGGAACCTCGTGATTGAATCCTTGTGGCTCTACACACAGCGAGGAGAGACCACACAGATAGACAGGGGATGGGAGTGCTTCTTGGAGATGCTGTCAGCAGAAGAGCCACCACCAGATGGAGCCGGGAGACTTCGGCCTTGCAAAACTGTGAACCAAGATAAACCTCCTTTGTGTATGAGTTGATTTGCCTCAGGTGTTTTGCTATAGTGGCAGGACATGGAGTCCACTGGGCTGTTGATCATGGAAGGGAGCTCCTAGAACACAGCTGTGGGTGGACACTGCACAGCGTGGCCACCCTGAGAACAGGACCAGAACATCACTCTTGCCATTGCCTTGCATCAAACTGCCTCCCCAACCTCCACTTCCTGCCAAGAGGCACAGGGGAAGCAGGCCCAGAACTTGCTTCTGACTCTGTGCACAGCAAACAGTTGTGTAGACCCCAAGGCAAAAGGGCACAGAGCCTTGTTCTGACTTCATGTGCAGCTCACAATAGGAGACCACTGAGGAACAGCATGCTTAGCAGGTTTGCACGGCTGAGGCTGACCAGTGGCTACAACTGCTGCCCATCTTCTGACCACCAGCCACACCAGCAGCCTCCTAAGGGCACGTCAGGTCTACAAATCAGGTATGTGCACTGCTGGGCTCTTGGCTTCTGTCTTCCCAGAGCATGGGGAGGAAAATGAGGCCAACCCTGAGTGACCTGAGCCTCTTAGCTTGCAACCACAGTCCCTCCTGTACTCTGTGGACTGAGACCTTCCAGCGCAGTGACCATTCAGTGAAAGGACTAGACATGGTCCTCCTTTCCTTTTGGCAAGAGTGAAAACCCCCAGGATCTGTTTGGTCTGCGGTGGGACACCCCCTGGATGAGGCAACATTCCGACAGGTTCTTTGTGCGCACAGGAGCTCAGGGGGAGCCGTGTCATTGTCTGGGTAATCTTGGGGCCTGTGTGCAGGTATCTAAGTAGGGAGCCAACACAACAGACATCATCACCTGGAGATGGTACTCAACATCATCTCTGATACACATAATAGGCACAGATACCCTTCCCGACCCAGGAGGACATCTGTAGCCCTGAGTTGCCATCCCTGGTCAGGAACACCTGGGTGCTATCAATACCCTTCCTTCACCCATGCTACCTGCCATCATCAAATCCAGGCATGGAGTAAGGGGCAGCTGCATGTGCAGGCTCTGACCTCAGGTGGGCAGCCCTGCTCTCCTAGGCCTCATTTCTGTCCAGTAAAATCGAAGCTATTGGTGCTATTTCCCTTCTCTGGCCTCCATTGACTGTGGAGAGGAATGGGGCTAAGTGGACTGAAGCTCTCCAATGAAGGGTGGGTTTATGTGTCTAGAAACCCCCACTGAAAATGTTCTGATTTCACAAGACATTCAACCTGCTGAACATCTTGGGTTAACTATTTTCAATATGCTTGCAACAACCACACTCACCTATGATTTTGTTCATTCAATTGAATGAATTAAAGCTGATTCCATAACACAGTGTTGGACACCTCAGGTGATATAGAAGATATGGTACTCTATAAGGGTTCATGTTAATCGTAGGGGCTCACCGGGAACTGCACCTGCTGTCACCTGCAAGAGAAGATCAAATCTCACATCACCAGCCTAGGAAAACAAGTTTCAAAACTCACCCATTGGAGTACAGTTCTCCCTGAGGGCACGATGCCTTTGTGTCCTTGTCAAGTTGGAAAATTCTGAGTGTAACCCACATAAACCGAGAACTATTGTTGGAATAAGGTGCCTGTCCGGGATGCTCAGGAAGATGATGTGTGATGGCTACCAGCTCACCATGGTCCAGGCACTGGCAGGAAGTGGCATGATCATCCTAGGAGAAAACAGGATTTCCAGCTGCCTTGGACCACAACAACTCTGCCTTCTTCCACAGAAGCCCATTGGTAGGAGGATGCTCACCCTGACACCCCAGGAGTGAGGCACAGGATGCTGGCCACCAGGTCTCACAACTTCTTCCTGAACCACACTTGACTGATGGTCATTGTCAGCCTGACAGCCATCCTCTCCTGGGAAATCTACCACCTCCACCATTGGGTTATTGGAAGGACAAGGGTGCAAGGCCTAGTCCTGTGCCTCAGTCAGAAACCCTACTCAAAGGTTCAGCTTTCACTCTCCTGCCTCACAGCTGACCCATCACTCCCCTTGCCTCTCCACACACATGCCTCCTTCACAGGCTCTGTGCCCAGATCCTTTTCATGTAAGTTTCTTGGAACCACAGGGAAGAACCAAATTCTCTCTGTAGATGTGTCTTTCAGGATATGGAAGCGAAGCAGGAGTTGGGTGTGGTGGGGGTCTTTCTTGTTTTCCATTCTCAAAGTAATGATGGTTATGCTCAAGTGGCTGCTGCCTTCCTTCTGCTCCTGGGCATGAAAGGGGCACTCTAGCTCTGTCAAACCAGAATGCCCCAAATTCTAGCCATCTGAAATCCACTTGGTACCCACAGCCATCAAGGGGCTTTCCATTCTCTTCCCAGGCACTGACAATACCCCTCCAGAATGAGAAACCAGTGAAGGAGAATCATCCTATACCAAGGGTTTTTCCACACCAGACAGACAACAAAGTGTGGGTTCCCAGGAAGTGTCCTCGTGCTGCAGTCGGAGTGATGGTTAACACATGACTTTCCCCAAAGAAATTGGCTCTGGGGAGGAATACAAACTCTTACCTATATGGGATGCTGGCACTGCAGGTAGCGGCTCAGCCTGCTCTGCTGTGACACTCTATACTTAACAGTTTAGGTTACATTTAGTTGTGCTTGCAGATATGGAAAATTGCAGAAATAAGTATCGAGCATTAAAAAACTGTTTCAAACCATATGTTGAAATCTGGCACTGTTCAAAATGGGACTTGGATGATCCTTCATGCAGAGTATCCATGCTGTATGCACTACCTGCCCGTTAGTCACTTAGTGCTAGGTTACCTGATGGAGGGACAGGTGTCACAGTGCTTGAGTTCAGACAACACTTAAGCTATTTAATAATGACCTCAAATATGATAGAGTAGAGATACTGAAAATTGTAGTATTCACTGTTTTATTCACTGTTTTATCTGTTGTTGCCGCCCATCTCCTACTATGCCTGATTTATAAATCAAGCTTTCTCACAGGTCTGTACATACAGTAAAAACGTAGAGAGCTGAATGTCATTCAGAACTCCCACTGGAGGTCTTGGACACATGCCCCGTGTGTGGTGGGGTAAGGGAGCAGTCACTGTCCTTGGCAGTAGGCAATTGCCACTCTCCACTCTGCTCTTCTGAGCGCCTTTACCAAGGTGCAAGGGGTGAACCTCAGCCTGTGGTCCTGCCTCTGTCCCTGAAAGGGGTCAGATGATCCTTGGGAGGTGCTACACTGAGTGGGTGCTGTGGGGATGAAGTGAGAGGAAAGAGGAGCACAAACTAGGAACGACCAGTTCTCCACTGGCCACGCAAGGAGCTGTCACCAATGAGAAGAACATGGGCTCCAGGCAGATGGCCCCCAGCCTTGTCTGCACCCCAAGCCTGCTGCCAGTCCCAATCCCTCTGCAGATCAAGGATGCCTTGAATCCCTGGACACTTTCAGACTTTGCTTTTGGTCAGGTGGGCTCTGTCTCCCTCGGTGCCTCTGCTTGCAGCCCTTCACAGCATTTAGAAAGCTTGGGCTTCTTGTTGGTCAATGTAATGCTTGGGTGCATGTCTTCCTCACTTCTGTATCCTTGCTGCCTGAGGCAGTGGAGTTTTTCCTACAGATTTGATTAATTAAGCAATTGACTTGATTACTTCAATGAAGAAAGGAGGAAAAGGGCATTTTTTTTTTCCAGGATTCACATCTGCTTTCCCACTTCCTTGCCACTGAATGGAAAGAGACTGTTGGTTGACCAGCACCCAGGCCCTATAAACCCCTAACAGCTGCTGGCTTGCAATGAGAGGCTCCAGTGTCTACCAGAGTGCCATGGTTCCTGAGCAAAAGCATGGCTCCTGTGATGGCAGCACATGGTGCAGCCTTTGTGGAGGTCACCTCTGGTGGACAAGAGGTGTAGCTTAGGAGTTGGGGTCCACACTGAAGCCAGTGCTGGGCATTGTAAGGGGTGGGTAAATTTATCTGTTCCCCTTCTCTCCTTACATCCTAGGAAATTCATTACCCTTGTTCTTTGGTCTTTCAAACATTGGCAGAGGAAGTGGAGAGTCCATGGTACTATGCCCAGCCAGGGCTGGGCCCATCTGGCTGTGTAGGGTGGCTGGACCACTGTTCTTGGGAGGCCACCTCTTGGCCCCTGATAGTTGCTGTGGTGCTGGTAACAGGAGGGCGCTGTGGGCTCCACGAGCTCCCTGGTCTTGGACGCGTGGCTATGCAGCTTAAGCTTCATTTCTGCTCTTTGGCAGGGAGTGGCTGAACTGGCATGCGCTGAGCCTCCTTTTGTATGATTCCATGATCAACACATGTGATGCCAGAAGCCACGGCGCTGGGCCAAGTCAGATGTTGCTAATCACGCCTGGCCACGGCGAGGACAGCAGCAGCATCAGGGCTACGCACAACTCTTGCCGGCTGCGCCGGGAGCACTTCTGGTTCTGGGGCTCTTTCGACCAGAAAACATGCTCTGAGCCTTCAAATCTGTGGCTCAGTGGCTTGAAATCCAGCCCTACTCCTGCTCTACGCCTGGGGCTTTCAGGCAAGCCCCATGCCCTGGGCTGCTAAGTCCATGGAAAGATGAATTACAAAAGGGAGAAAGCATGAGAACATTGCAAACGGTGTGTGGAAAATGAAATTCAAAGATAAGATTGCTTTGGCATCCAATAAGTCAAAATCCATATATATACATCTTTGTAAGCTTTTGAGGATTCCTTGTTTGCATGGATTTCAGGATTCCGTACCAACATAATTGCCTTTTAAAAGTCTCTTTTCCATGAACTTGTTCTTATGCAGGCAACCCATGCCTGCAAAAGTTATTGAGGATCTAGGAAGAAGAACTTTCAAGCAGCAACAAGAGGGGCAAACATTGTGGCATGAGTGAAGCAACTGCGTGCAATGCTGGCAATCCCTTCCTAGGTGCTGCTTTCGAGTCCCAGCTGCTCTGCTTCCAAGCCAGCTCCCTGCTAGTGTGCCTGGGAAGGCAGTGGGAGGTGGGACCAAGTATTTGGTCATGCCTTCCATGTGAGAGTATCAGGATGGAATTTCTAGCCAGCCATTGGGGCTATTTGGAGAAAAAACTGGCGGTGGAAGAATCTTTGTCTCTCAAGCAAGGAAAAAAATAAGCCACAATAAAAGGAAAGGACGTCCCTTCTGAGAAACAGAAGACAGTGAACCTGCAGACATATACTAAGAAAGGCTGCAGTGAGAGAGCACACATACCCATGATAATGGCTCAGATAAAAAGCAATGAGTCCGGAATGTGTGCGGGCAGGATTGGGTTGGATTGCAGCACTCATTGGTTCATGTGGAAGACAGGGCTGGAAACAGAACTCACCCAGCAATTGCAACCACCAGCATGTGCATAAGTTGACAGACTGTGACTGGCATGCACACACAAGAATCAGGTCTGTGATCACCTCAGACAGTTTCTTTGGGGATCCCTCCAACTGAACTGCTGATCTCAGAACCCCAACCGTGAAGAGAAGTGCAGATTCCACGATCTGACCAGGGGATGCATATGTCACAGCTGAGCCTCCTCAGAGCCTCAGATGGAGCAGTGATAACATAACCAGGTGAGCACAGAGGATATGGCAGTGTATCGGAACCTGTGGAAGACACCTGATACCACAACAGAGGACGGAGATCAGAACGAATTGACCATCTACCCCAGCCATGTGTTGGCAACGAAAATCTGGACAAATGGAGACTCTAAGGTAAACTATGTCAGCCAGTGGATTCTGGAGAGAGTTCACCATGCTTGGAATGGTGAGACTGGCAGAAATTCAGAACTGTCGAACTATCAAAACCACTTGAGCAGGGCCCTCAGAGCATTCACCACATCGGGGACCTGGGATGGGTGGGAGGCTGGGAGAAGCTTCTCCCTTTATCATCCTGCTTATCCTAGATACAGAAAAAAATATTCCTACCCACTTTCCTGTAACCCTTGACCCTTTGTGCCATAATCAACTACGTGAAGATTCTTTTTTTAAAAATGGGCCCAGTATAGCAGTATAGCAAGCTAATCCTCCACTGCAAGCATGTCCACCCATTTCATGTCCCAGCTGCTCCGCTTATGATCCAGTGACCTGCCTGTGGTCTGGGAAAGCAGTAGAGGATGGCCTAAAACCTTGGGACCCTGCACCTGCATGGGAGATCTAGAAGAAGCTCCTGGCTTCAGATTGAGCTTGGCCCTAGCTGTTGTGACCACTTTGGGAATGAACCAGTGGGCGAAAAGCTCTCTCTCTGTGTCTCCTTCTCTCTGTATATATGCCACTGCCTTTCTACTACAAATAAATAAATCTAAACCCTCCGAGAGTCTGGAACACAGCAGCGTTTAGGACTGCCACCAGCCCTCCTCTGATTTAACCTACCTCTGGAGGATCCTAGTTACTGGAGAGCTTCCCAGGAGACTCCTGTTGAGATTGAGTTCCACCTGCCTGAAGCTGCCCAGGGGATCTGCCCCCCTCCATGCCCCAGTACCCCAGCAGAGCTGCAGGCATGGCAAATGCCACACACTAACCAACTAGGTGAGAAGTGGTGTCCACCTGCACCTTTCGGGGAAAGCTAAGGTCACAAGGCCTGAGTTCATTGCCAAGGCCATGTGGCAACCTGCTTCTGAGGATGAGGAGGGCTTGCTACCCCAGCAGGTGCAGCTAGAGCCACACCATGCTTTGGCCTCTGTCCCCTATGCCCTGGAATCTCTGTCTTACACAGCCCCTCTCTCTCCTATCCTGGAGCATTCCAGATCAGGCTTGCAAAGCTTGGAAGGGGTGCAGTTCAACTCTACTTCTGTATTCTTCCTACACCTGTATTCTTCCTACAGGTGTTGGTAGACCAGCTTGCAGTTAGGCTGTGACCTGCTGCCAGCTATGTGTGCCCATGTGTAGAACTAAAAACCTGCTGGTAAAGAGAGTCTATCAACATGGTCCTTGAGACACACACACAGCTGCTCCTTGCCCATGTCTGGTGTTCTCCCAGGCTGCCATTCCAATGGTCCTAGCATACCAAGACAAATAATTGCAAAGACGTGGCTAGGAAAGTTACATTATTTCCTCCCTTAGAAATGAGCCAAAAAATATTTTCTGCCTGGGCAGAGCCAAGATCCTTGACAGAAAGCCCAGAAGAGTGGAATTTTTAGGACTCAGAAATGTCACCTAGCCCAGTGACCTCATTCTACTTTTGAGGACACTTGTGCACACATGCAGAGAAGGGAAATATTCAAGGGTCAGGGTCAGGGGCACCGTTCCTGGCAGAAGGAGAGGCAGAACTTGTAAGGACTGGAACAGCAGGCAAAAAACCAGTCCAGACTCTTGGCACCTCTCACACCATAATTAACAACCATTCCTTTCGCCATACATCCAAGTGCGTTTCTTGAGCACTCACTGTGAACCTGGAATTACACAGGACAGAGATGCAAACCCTTGGGGAATCCTGCCCCTGTGGGAAGTGGAGAAAAATAAAGAAAAAATAAGGTAGGAGGCATCTGCAATGGAGGGATGTGGTGCAACTGATGAACAGCAGTGTTCCCAGGGGAGAGGGCAAGGAACAAGTGTCGGGGAGGAACAACTGTCACGGAGGACGTGGGTGAGGGAGCCAGGCTGTCCCGGTGTGAGCAGTGACATGAAAACCTGTCCCAGCCTTAGATCCCCAGTCCCTCCCTGGCAGGACACCTGTTCGCAGAGCTGCAAATTCTGCTTCTCTTCCTCTGGTCTGTGCCCTCTGCTGGCCAAGGCTTCACTGACAAGGTTGGCTCAGCTCAGGGCCTCCCGTAGTGTCTTCAACTCCTGACTACAAACAGGAATCTCCATGGCCAGCCCACACTCACGTACCGCATCCCCCACTCAGTGCACAGCCTTCAGCTTTGGCTGATCCACCAGACCCTGACGTAACTTCCCTTGACATCCTATTAGCAACCCCACAGCCCTGGCTGGGCATCAGTCTCTTCCTCTGGAACACATGGTCCAGCCTTCAGGCAGGTCTGAGTGGGCAGCACATGGCTCTGGCTATACTGCAATCCAGGCACAAAGGACTCCTTGTGTGGCCGCCTGTGGTCTTCCCTGCAAGGGGGACATGACAGCTTGGAGGGGATGTGACATCCTCCTACGCTCACACTAAGGTGACTTCCTGAGACCAAGGTGGAAGAGGAGTTGGAAGTGGAAACGGGTTACAAGGGTCCTTGAGATGGAAGCCCTTTGCCCAGAGTTATATGCAGGACCTCGTGTGAATGAGGAATGGATTCCATGTCCAGGTATGAAGGTTTTAGGATTTTATGCATAACATCCCATGCTGTTAGAATTCCATATCTGTGGGTTTCCAGAATATCATCTGACACTTGTTGACCTAAACTGCTGAACTTGGAGTCTTGGATTATCTCCTCTGGGGCCCGTCTCTAAAATACCGCCCTTCCCAATTCTGGGCTCAGTGGGTGCACAGCCTGCTACCAGGCTCAGCTCAGTACTGATGCCAATTGACTTGACTGCTTTGGGAATTTGAGCTTGAAAGAAAACACATCTCTTGAACATCAGGGTCAAACCTATAGGGGCTACTGTGGGCTCCTGAGTTGTTTGGACCAACAGCATGGCCAGGGACTCAATGAAGAAAGACTCCCTGGGAAGAGAAGCCAGGAGGGCAGAGCAAGAGGTACTCTTACTAGCTCCCCGGTGTGGCTCCAGAGGGGTCTCCATCCAGGTCCCCCCGACCACCCATCGAGTGCTGCACCTCCCATAGGTGCCAGACACCTAGGTGGAGGGATGTCACTCAGTAGAGCCAGGTCAATCCTTGAGGGACTTCCTGGGCACAAAATCCCCTGCAGAGGGTCTGGTCTGGGCCCCATTTGCAAAATGCCCTGGAGAGAACAGGGTCCTGGTCCTGATATTGTGGTAAAGTCACTGCCTGTGATGCCTACATAAGGGTAAGGGTTCCTGGTCCTGGCTGCTCCACTGATGATCCAGCTTCCTGCTTTTTTGCTTGGGAATGCAGCAGGAATTGTCCCCAGTCTTGGGGTCCTTGCTTCCCATGTGGAGACCCTACTGAAGCTCCTAGTTTTGCCCCCGTCCAGCTATGAGACCCTCTATGGAATCTCTCCCCTGTCTCTGTAATTCTGATTCCTTTCAATCAATCTTTAATACCAGAATGGGCTGCTCCAAAAGCCACAAAGTGCAGAGCTGAACAGAGACTGGGCAAGGAAGCTGCAGGGTTACCCCCTGCCCTGCCCCCACAGCATGCTGCTCTGTGCCAATGCACACATAGCTCCTGGGACTGGGCACAGAGAGAAGCCTGAGGTCATACACCGTGTATCCATACCACAGGAGCTCCCGGGGGCCTCTCTGCCCAGCTGCGCCGGCATCTGGTAGGAATCAGGATCTGGACTGGAAACCGTGTTTAGAACATTTTCCCGTAATATCTCCCTCCTAAATAGCCGTGCCGTGGCAGTTCTGGTTTGGTTTCAACATCTGAATTCTGATTGAATTCACAGTGACTTGAGGAGAGAGGGGAGAAAATACTGTAGGAAGGAGCATAGCATGTGTGTGGAGGGGGAAGTACAGCCTATCCCCAGCCCACAGTCACAGCAGCAGGTGCATCCCTGCCTGACAGGTACCCTGATTCAGGTGCTGGCATACACCCAGCCCTTGCCAAGTGGCCCCATGCTGGTGCAGAGCCGTCCTGCCCCACTTGGCTGAGAGGAAATCCATCCTTCCCCATCCCTGCTGTTCCTTGCCTGTACCAGACAGACAGAGAGCACGCACGACAGCCCTGCAATCATAGAAGCTCTGAGGGCAACTCTACAGAATTGCTAGAGGCTCCTTGAGGGATGGAGACACCACAGTGGGCCCTTCCCCTTCCTAAGGAGCTGCCAGTGCCTCAGTAGTACCCACGGAGGTGCGAGGCAGGGAATGCCTTTCCTTGAGCGCTCCCTTTTGCTCGCCAGCTCCCACGGTCTCTGATTTCAACCTCACTTTTGTCAAGAAGCCATGGGGTGGGGAGAGCCATGGTCCTCTCTCCTGTCCTTCAGTGATAGTCCTCCTCCAACCTGGCAGACTGCAAACTGGGGGCTGGAAGGGGTGGGCATGGCCAGCCAGGTCAGCCCAGCTCTCCAGGGCAGAAAAGTCCTACCTTGACACTAGTACAGTTTGTGAGTTCTTGGTTGGAGGATGGTGCAGACATGACACATGATTATCAAAATATGTCCTTTCAGTTCTGAGTGAGGATCTTCACCTTGGCTTGACAGATGTGTCCTCACTGTCCCTGGAGACGTACCTGGTGGTGGTGAGCACAACCCCTGACAGGCCTAGGGTCACAAGCAGACCCCGGCTGAGCTGTGGGTGCTATGGGTGCTGAGCTGTGAGGCTCCTCCACAGGTTGTTCTTCCCACTTATGTGATACATATATTTAAAAAAAAAATTTGTTTTTAGAAAGTCAGATATACAGAAAGGAGAGAGGGCGATCTGTCTGCTGATTCACTCCCCAGGTGGCCACAATGGCTGGAGCTGAGCTGATTTGAAGCCAGGAGTCAGGAGCTTCTTCTGGATCTCCCACACAGGTGCAGGGTCCCAAGCCTTTGGGCCATCCTTGACTGTTTTCCTATGCCACAAGCAGAAAGCTGAATGGCACGTAGGCTGCCGGGGTACGAACCGATGCCCATATGTGATCCCGGCACATACAAGGTGCATGCATTAGCAGGGAGCTGAGCAGTCAGGTCTTGAACAAGCACTCCTATGGGATGCCAATGTCTCAAGCTGTGGCTTAGCCCTCTATGCCATAATATCCGCTGCTTGTGTATTCATCTTGGTGTGTATCTCGGTCCTAGATTCTGATTTGCCAAAGAGCACAGAGTGATTCTGTGCCTGTGTGGTCAGCCTTGAGACCCTTAAGTCCGGATTGCTTGACCTTACGTCTGGCTTGCTTCACTTTTCTGCCGCTCTCTCAGCTGCTGGAATGGAGGTGCAACCTCTTTGTGGGCTCCCCAGAGACTATGCTACCCCATTCTCCAGGCATCTTCTCACCCACCACACGGTGAAACAGGGCAGGTCAATAATGTTGGCACCACAGATTCCAGTGGCCCTTCAGTACTACATGCTCTTTGCTGGCACCCCTCTGGGTGACTTTGGAGTGGGATTCAGTGCCGGGGTGCCTGAAAAATGCAGCAAGGTCCAATGAGAGGTGTCAGGGACATGAAATGGGATCCTGGGCTGAGATGTTAGGATGTGGAGTGGGATCCACTGGGTGGGAGTGTCAATTGGGAACATGGAATGGGATCTAGCAGGGGGTGGGGGAAACTCGTGGGGGCGGGGAGGTGTTGGGAACATGGAATGGTATCTGGTGAAGGGATATTGGGAACATTGAGAGGGATCCAGTGGGGGTGTCGGCTGGCGATGTGCAGTGGGATTCAGGGTTCAATGTCAGGGGCCTGGTTGGGGCCCGTGTAGCAATACTGGGAGCATAGAGTGGAACGCCATGTGAGATGTTGGGGATGTGTTTGGGGGAGTTGGGAACATAGAATGCCATCTGGTGAAGGGAAGCTGGGAGCATGAAATGGGACCCAGTGCTGGGGTGAGGGATTATTCATCTCTCAACAACCCCCATCTCTTGTCATTTAGAGCTGTGTGACTGCCCCCACCCCCACCTCACTCTCAGCAGCACCCAGGAGAACCCTTTCTTATACACCCCACAGTATCATGACAAACAATTTTGAAGTTTTTGACAAAGTAGCACTTGGGTTTGAATGGTGGGAGGGGTACAGGCGCAAGCGAAGGTCTTGCCTGCTTCCTTTTTTGCTGTCCGACACTCTCAGTCTCTCCAATCCCTACCGTCCACCTGTCTCCCTCTTCCAGGAACCACAATTGTCCCAGAGTCACACGTGTGGTTGTTTGTCCTCTGGGTCCACTTCTCCTTCAACACAGGTGAACTGCAGCATGCCTTCCCTCCCCGCCAAGCCATGCTCTACACACAAACTCCTGGTTCTAAGTCCCTGAAGTTCCAGGCATGGACATCTTTCTGCCAAGGCTCAACTTGAAAAATGAACCTTCTGGAGCTTTACCGAATTTTGAGCCCTGCCTGTGGTTGCCTCAGCAGGTCTAGACCTGGTGCTTTCTTATATGGCCCAAGTTGGAGTTTCCCCACTCCCACTCACATAGAATTGTCGCTGGCAAAAACTGAAAAGCCCGTCCAGGTTCAAAAGGACATTTCCTTCCATGTATTTCCAACTCTGCATTCATGGAGCAGGTTTTTGGCCTGTTGGTGAAAACATGTGCATCTCATGTTGGAATTCTTGGGTTTAATCCCAGACTCTGGCTCCTGGTTCCAGCAACCTGCCAGTGCAGACCTTGGGAGGCAATAGTGACAGCTCAAGTAGCTGGGCTGGTGTCACCTACATGGGAGACCCAGATTGGAATTCCTGCCTTTGGTCCCAGTTGAGAATCGTTGCTGACCCTTGGGGAATGACTCAGCAGATGGGAGCTGATTCACTCATTCTCTCTTAAATAAATAATCGGTAAACAGTTTTTTAAAAAGAAAACAAAGTAAACAATAACAAGGAAGTAAATAAGAGTTAGGATGTACTGAGCTAAGCAACCACTGGTGGTTTGAATCCAGGCTGCTCCATTTCCCACCCAGCTCCCTGCTGATAGCGTGAGAGAGCAACAAAAGACAGCTCTGGTGCTTGGACCTCTGCACCCCTGTGGGGTACCCAGATGGAGTTCTGGGCTCTTGCCTGCAGCTTGTTCTAGACCTGGCTTTTGCCACCATTTGGCAAGGAAACTAGAAGGTGGTGGATATGTTTATTATTTTTTTTCTCTCTCTCCTGCTCTCTCCTCCTCTCTCTGCCACCTCATCTTTCAAATCAATCCATTAATATATTTTTTAAGTAAAACCAAAAATTGTAGGCAACTCTATCCTTCTTTATAATGTGAGAATAAGTAACATTTAGCAAAATACACTCTGTTCCTAATCGACCAAGCAAGGTGCAAGCCATAAGATAGCCATAGTGCAAGTGTAGAAGCTTTAACTTTCCTTCCACACCAGAGATACCACCTGGGGTGTCTCCTACTCTGTCAAGATGTCACAGGGTCATGGCAGGAAAAGAAAAAAAAAAACACCTCTACAACTCACAGTGAGTGTCCACAAATTCGAAGTGCAGATGCCAAGATGGGACCCACCCAGCCAGCCAGCTAGCTTTATCACCCCTCCAAGGGTGAGGTTCAGGCAGTCACAAAAGAAAAGAGTCAAAGAAGCAGCAGCTAGAAAGAAAAGAAAGAAAGAAAGAAAGAAAGAGAGAAAGAAAGAAAGAAAGAAAGAAAGAAAGAAAGAAAGAGAGAGAGAGAGAGAGAAAGAAAGAAAGAAAGAAAGAAAGAAAGAAAGACTGTGAACTTACTTTTGTTGCATCCTCTTCAACAACACCAAAAATATCTCTTGGCAAGGAGGTGGTGGTCACAAAGCTGGGATGCGCTGACCCCCAGCTCCACAGCCCAGGCCGACTGCAGGGGCTGTCAGCAAGGAGAGCAGGGTGCTGAGCGCAAGGCTGACTCTGTGGAGGTTTTGTTTAAAACATCTGAAAAACAGCCAGCTCCGCTGAACAGCCGAAACACAGTCACACATTGTTCTCATTGGAACCAACCTTTCGCCCAGTTCTCCCCCACCACATGTGACGCTTTGTGGGCTTCGGTTGTCCTGTTGATTGTTTTTTCCTTAACACTTGGAACCAAAGCCTGGAGAACCATAACTGAGTTCTCAGTCCTTACTGGAGAATTAATACCAAATGGGTTTTGATCCTGTCTTGGCCAGCTAATCTCTACCCACAGTAACCTTTTGTCCTTTGTTGCCTGGTGAATGGTGGGTGCATGGAACTAGGTATGTGGTTTATCAGTTGAGTGAAGACTGGAGAATTTTATAAGCCCTTGGGGTCCCTTCTGGTGGGCAGCACTGCCTCCTTCAACCGCATCTTTTGGTTTCCCTTGAGAACTCTGAACTTCAGCTACATGGGGGTCAGCCCAGGAGGGACCTTAGATGCAGGGATCCCTGAGTGCCAGGGAAGTCCTCCAGGGAAAGAATGCCCAAGAGGAATTGACATCAAGGGGCAGTGCTGTAAATGGGGGCTGATGTCTTCAGAGGAAGGGGAAATATCTCCAGTGCCTTATCTGAAGAGAAAAAGGTTCATGGAGTTGACAAGGGAGAAACATTTGGAAGCAACTCTGTAAGTAGTTGTTCCAAGGGAGGTTACCAAATGCCATGATAAGAATAGATATTGAATGGAACTTGCACTGAGGCACTAGTTCAAGCCCTGGTCATTCCACTTCTGACACAACAACCTGCTAATGTGCCTGGAAAAGCAGTGGAGCCTTTGGTCCCCTGAACCTACACATAGGAAGTTCCAGGCACCCAGCTGCAGACTGGGCCAGCTTCAGGTGTTATGGTCATTTGGGGAGTGAACCAACAAATGGAACATGACTATTCTCCTCTCTCTGTACATCTGCCTTTCAAATAAAAAGAAAATAAATCTTCAAAAAAAGAGCAGATACCAGAGTCCACAAAATCCCCTATGGGAAAGAAAGATGAACCTTGAGTGCATCTTAAGATACATGGTTTAATAGTGCGTTCACAGATATTGCATCATGCAATTCTTTCAATATAGGAGAGAGGTAGCATTTTTTTCTTTCCTTCCTTCCTTGCCTTTTTCTTTTCTTTTTCTTGCTTTCTTGCTTGCTTTCTTTTAGATGCAGATACATATAGAAAAGACACAAGCCGAGAGCGCGATTCCGGGTTTCTCCATAGGCAAGCTGCAGTGTGCACCCTTTGTGCTTTATTTGCTTCACTGTCTGTATCCTGCCAAGTCCTTGTCTGTACGGTGAGTTTCCACATGACCTCATAGGGGTGTTGTGAAATCACTAACGCAATGCCCAGAACTTCATGGACACTCACACACAATGGATACTGTTATAATAAAGGAGAACATTAAAGTCTGCAAGGACAATTTAACTTGGTCTACATCATTACCAAAGTGAGTTGCCAGTGCAAGATGTATCTTTATTAAGGCTGACAGTCGAGACCTTCTAAGTCTCTAGAGATGCTACAGAGAGCTTGTAAGATTGCCATGCTTTGGTTATCTAGCCTAAAGAGAGTTGGAACATGCAAAGGTGGAGGCTCCAGTGCAACGCAGCCTGTTAGGGCACTATTTATAACAGGGCAAGACTGGAATTGACACACACATCTGTCAGCATGGAACTTACAGTCAACGGGTTCGGCCATGTTGTGGATAAATCTGAAACAACAATAATAACAATAAAATAAATCAATAAAATAAGTAAACACTTACTTGTATTACATTCTCGGAATGTAATGGGAGAGTGGAGTAAAAGCAAGCTGGCACAAGGTTGTGGGCTTTCCCTACTGTAGATCTAACAGCAAGGGGAAGATGCCCACATGTACATCTTACCATATTAAAAGGGTCAGACTGGCATCCTCTTTGGGGTAGAGTATTTGTCCATGTTCGTCCTGATAAGAGCAACTAAAATCACTGAATATCATGTACAAAACCAACCTTGGACAGAAAAGGAAAACCAGTAAGGGACTTTCAGAAGCATGGGCCACTCTGAGCATTTTGTTTTTGGAAATGAAGAGCCAGCTATCAGGACATAGCAACAGCTACAGACACAGAGTCCCTAGAGTTGTGCTTTCTTGTACCTGAGCAGGATGAACAAGGCTGTCAATCATTCCATCCCCGTCTCTACCTCCGTCCACACCTGTACCAGCAAGGCCTGGGGTGGGAGGAACTTGGCTGTTCCACCTCACAGACTGTGTAGGGTGCTCCAACAGCCCCAGTGGAGAGGTGGCAGGGATGGTTCAGTGGGAAGGCAGTGTTTCTAGCTCAGCCAGATAACCAAGAGTCTCTTCTCCTGCTGCTCAAGGGGTACACACCAGGGGGGAGCCTGATTCCCACCCCACTTTGCTGATGTGATATCACAGGAGGCCCTCGGGCATGCGAAGGCACATGTCTCTGCTCTCCATGGAGTCCCCATGAGGAATAGCAACCAGGATCCTGTGCCAAGCCCATACAGAGAGGTACCTGGCATGGGTTCATACTTCCTCTCCCTGCCTAGCAGGTATGAGAAGCTCTCCCCGTGCTTCGGATCACAACAGAAGCCAGTGAGGAAGCCTGCCTGTTTAACTATCTGGTCACAATGACACAAAAATCCCTCTTCATTGATGGTACAGAGTCAGAAGAAAACAGTGGAGCCAGCGGGTTTAGCAGAATCTCAGAGTATGCAATAAGGTTTCAACAAAAAAGAAAAAAGATTTTTAGTCTGCAAAAAAACCGGAAAGATCTCAAGCTGAGTGAAACCAGACCAAGCCCCAGATGCCAGAATAAATGACAGACAGAAGAGTATTACCTGGGAATAGATTTTGAATTGGTCACTTGGTCACCACAAAAATGTTGGGGTGAATGATTGCTGACAGGCTCAGAATGAATGAAATAAGAGAATGTCTCAGCAAGTGGGAGATACAAAGCAAAAGCAAATGCTGTTCTTCAGACTGAAAAATATAAAACCAAAATAAAAATAAAACCCTAATGAAGGAGCTCAATGGAAGAATGGAGGATCAGGGGAGAGGGGGAACCATGGAAACTAGGCAGGCCAGACAGACTGAAAAAATTAATACAGCCTTAGGGAGAAATGAAAGACCGGACAGGTGTGTCACTGGGGTCCCGGAAGAAGAGGAGAGAGAAGGGTGCTAAGACAGCAACTGAAAGAGCAGTGGCTGAAAACATGCCAACTTGGGGGGAAAACATGAAGTGCAAGGAACAGAGCAAATACCAAGATAAACTCGGAGAAGTCCATGCCAAGATTTACCACAGTTACACTTCTGCATGCTGGAAGCCAACAGAATGCCTTAAAGAGCTCATTGTGCGACACAGCAGATAAAGCTGCTGCCTGTCATGTCTGCATTCCATCTGAGCTCCAACTCATGTCCCAGCTGCTCCACTTCTGATCCAGCTCCCTGCTAACGGCCTGGGACAAGCAGTGGGAGATGACCCGAGTGTTCAAGAGACTCAAACAAATCTCCTGGCCCCTGCCTGGCTCAGACTTGGCCATCAGGACCATTTGGGGAGTGGAACAGCAGACAGAAGATCACTTTCATATTAATCGATTGTTTTTGAAAAGTGTTTTAAACCAAATCCATGCAGTCTTTGGTCTAAAATACACCTTGAGTCTATGGAACTGTATCATGAAAAAATAAAAAATAAAAATAAATAAAATGTGCATTTTGAAAACAACAAAAACTGTTTTTAAAACAGCAGGTGCAAAATTGTACTATACTTGTGGGAGAAAGTAGCTCAGAAAAATCACAAAGTCAGAAGGAAGTGGCGAAAACCTTTCAAATCATGAAAGGAAAGAACTACCAACCCAGAATCCTATAGCCAGGGGTGGTATCTTTTGGGGGTGATAGGAAATTAAGATTCTCTTGGACAAGGGAGAACGTCCGTGTCTTTCAAAGCGGTGCAACCTCAAGGATGGTAGTTGTTAAAGTTGTGTTAAATAATATTTTAGTATTTAAAATAATTAATGAGAAAAATATGCAGTGATAATACTTAAAATCATGTAAATAACACTAAATGTGAAATTCTGAAACGTGGTCAAATAACCCCTAAAAAAAATAAAAGAACTAGAATGGAAAAAACAACAAATAGACTACTGCTAATGAAAAGGTAGTAAAAAGACAGATTCACATTCTAATATACCATTGCTAATTTTCAACATAACAGCTCAAAAAATTCCAAATCACAATGTGTAGATTAGTCTCAAGGATTAGATAATAGGAACCCACTGTGTGCTATCTGCAAGAGCCACACATCAAACATCAGTAGATTGAAAGCAAAGGAATGGTAAAGACACAGCTTCAAAACACTGAATTTATAGGGCAAGCCTTGTGGCACAGTGGACTAGGAAGCTGGCATCCCATATGGCAGTACCTGGTTTGGGTTCCAGCTACTTTGCCTGGGCACAGTGGACTAAGAAGCTGGCATCCCATATGGCAGTACCTGGTTTGGGTTCCAGCTGCTTTGCCTGAGCACAGTGGACTAAGAAGCTGGCATCCCATATGGCAGTACCTTGTTTGGGTTCCAGCTACTTTGCCTGGGCACAGTGGACTAAGAAGCTGGCATCCCATATGGCAGTACCTGGTTTGGGTTCCAGTTACTTTGCCTGGGCACAGCAGTGATGCCCAAACCGTTGCCACTCACCTGGGAGTCCCAGATGAAGTTTTTGGCTCCTGGCTCCAGCCTGGCCCAGTCCTACTCATTGTGGTCATTTGGGCAGTGAACCAGTGGATAGAAGGTCTCATTCTCTTTCTCTTTTTCTCTCAAATAAATACCTCTTTTTAAAAGAAAATATTAATTTTATAAAAGAGGGATGGGAACATTAATTTCAGTTAAAGCAAACTGAGAACAAAAATGGTCAATATCACACAAGGATTTTTTTTCTCAATCCACAAAGAATACCTAGTGAACCTAATTGTGTATTCAACAAAGTACACGAAGCCAAAGCAGAGAATTCAAATGATAAACCATGGAGGACATCAACCCATCCTCCAGACAACCGATGGACCACAAAGTGGATAGTGTGACAGTATCACAGTCTGGATGACACAACCTGTCAGGATGCTCTAACTGACCCATGGGCTTCACTCCACCCAACAGTAGCTGGATATATGTCCCTTCCAGGGTCCCTTGGAGCAGTCACCAACAATCATTTCCTTCACCATTGAAACACTGAAAAATGTCTATAAGTCAGAATTATACAAAGTACATTTACCCTCCTTCAGACTCGGTAGTCTCAAGTGCTGGTAAGCTTTTTCAGTTCGGTTTATTCAAAGCCTAAAATTTCTAGTCCATTCCTTCCTACAGTTCTTCTTCATTGATAGTGTCTATACACGTATCATCTGTGTCTTTAAGCTCTCTCACACTTCACATGAGCTCTCAGACTTCAACGTGTGCAAGACCATGGCTTAACATCTTTTTCTAGTAAATAAGATGTTTGAGTTTTTTTCAGGGATGATTTTTTTTTTGGATCAATCTGTTTTTGCTGAGACTGGCCCAAACCTCTATGTTTCTTCGCATGCCTTGTAAAGTTTGGAATCTTGGTATTTTAATATTATATTTTGGTGACTCAAGAAAGCAGATTTTCTTTCTGCCCCACGGATTCAACTACTCTTGACTATTGAAGAATACAGGCATGGGTTGGTTGAGTGACTAAACGATTTCTGAAGGCTGTATTCCTTGTTGTGTGTGGTCACTGAAGTCTGTTCTGTTGTCTCCAAGCTCAGTTAGTGATCTGATCAGGATTTCCATGCATGCTGAAAGAGAGGGAGTGGGATGGTGGACAGAGAGCAATCTCATTCCTTGTCATTGTCATTTGCACCTCAGATAGGGCCAAAGCCACAGGCTCCCTACACTTCTACGTTTGCTTTCATCTCCTGCCTGCAAATCTGCCAAAGATAAAAGCAGTAATCGTCTAAGCATGTACCCAGGCCCAGGCATTCTCATAGCACTTCTTTCCCTCTCATTATATTCTACAACTTTTTCAATTTTAATTTCCAAAAGGGTGCCCTTCTCTGTCTTCTTATTTCTAGGGTCTTGGGTATGTTTGCCTTTAACCATAAGATTCTGCCTCTTGTCCTAACTAGCACAGATACTACATGACTTTTAATATTTCTAGTGAGACTACCACCCCCTGGAAAGCCTTCTGAAGGGTGGTCCTAAGACAAAAAGATGCTAATACTGTGCTGGTCAAGTTGAACAATGAAAAAATGCAGAGTATCTAGGTTCAACTCCTGATTTCAGCTCCTGACCCCAGTTTCCTGTTAATGCTTACTCTGGGAGTGCAGGCAGGGCTCAGTTAGTTGGATCACTGCCACTCACGTGGGAGCCCTGGACTGCTTCCTGCTCACAGGTACAGCCTGGCCCAGCCTCAACTGTTGCAGGCAACTGAAGAGTAAACCAAAAGTTGAGAATCTCTCTCTGCATCTCTCCCCCGCATGCATGCATGTCTCTTCCCCTATGTTTCTGTCTGTCACCTAAATATCTAACATTAATTTAGAAATGAAAAACTCATTAGGGATATTGACAACATATTTATGTAGGCAAGAAATAAGTGTACTCTAAGGCAGGGCATTTGAACCTAGCAAATCTGAGGAGCAGAGAGAAAAAAGGAATGAAGGAAAATGAGCAGAACATGTTTGGGGCTGAACGAAAAAGAGGGAAGATGGCAGTAAAATATTTGTTGAAACAATAGCCAGAGTGTCCAAAATTTAATGAAAGCAATTAATCTGTATATCCAAGAAGAGCAATCAATTCCAAGTGGAATTAAGTCAAAGAGATCTAAGTTGAAAGACAAAGAGAAGGAGAACTGAGACATGAAGTGCGGCAGGCACAAGGGGTCCTCCATGAGCTCCCAGGCTCTCCTGTGAAATCGTGTAGACAACTTGGCAGTGCTCACCTGGCAGAAAATCAACCAGGACTTTTACATGTTGCAGGGCTGTCACCTGGAAGTGAAGGAGAGGTGGAAACGTTTTCAGAGAAGTAAAAGTGGAGAGGTTTCTTTCTAGTAGATATTGAAGGGAGTCTTTCAGGATGATTGGCAGGGATACTGGGCAGGACAGTAACATGAAGCCACTCAAAACATTGGTGTCTCCTGTGGAGGTAACCACCTGGGGGAACAAACCGCCACTGTTATTACATGTTTGGTAGGTAAATCCCTGCTTCAGCTCTTATGTGATTAAAAAACAAGTAACAACCTGGCATGATGGCTCGATGGCTAAATCTTCACTTGGAAGCACCAGGATCCCATATAGGTACCGATTCATGCCCTACTTCTTAAAAGAATCCAACTATATGTTGTATGCACTCACTTCAGATCTAACTCACTGGAGATACATGGCAAATGGAAAAGCTATTGCTTGCAGTCAGGAACGTAAAGTTCCACGGGGCTACCCTTAAACAAAATATTTATTTATGAGAAAACGTAGGGCATTCTGCCGATAAATTGAAATACTGTCCACTTATTTAGCAAGCTGGCACAATTATAATTGTACGCACAACAAACAGCAAAAGATATGACACAACATTGACTGCATTAAAGGGAGAAAACATTATTCTGCAGTAAGAGTTGGGATGTCATTACAGTTTTCGGTGATGAACAGAAGATCAACAAGGACATGTCGGATTTGAACACTGTGAGACAACTATCCTGAAAACACAAGGGTGCATCAGCACTTATGTGGAACGAGGGAATTATAAAAGCAAGTTTATTTTGGTGCAAAAGCAATGAAATCCATGGTTTTGAGGGTTTTTCAAAGTGTTCATAAGAGGACACCAAAATAAGCTTGAATTTTCATTTAGTTTTTCCACAAACTTCTTGACATGCCCTGATATCTAAGCAATGCTCCACCCAGCATCACGAAAAACACACATTCTTCTCAAATGCACATCAAACAATCTCCAAGATGAGCCATGTGTTGGGCCACAAGACAAGTCTTAATAAACAGAGAGATTGGAACCATACAAGGTATCATCTCCAACTGAAGGAGAGTCAACTAGAAACTAATAACAGAAAGCAAGCTGGAAAGGTCACAAATATGTGAAAATGAAACAAAGAATTCTTAAATGAGTCAAAGAAGAAGTCACTGGGGAAATTAAGAAATACTTAGAGACCAATGAAAATAAGGGCACAACATAGTGAGACATATGGGATGCAGTCAAAGCAGGGATCTGATGGAAAGTTACAGCTTTAAATACCGCCACTTATTTTTTAAAAGTTAATCGGTATATAATACTTGTATGTATTTATAGGATAACAGTGTAATAAACTGATGCCTATATATACTATACAGTTATCAAAGGTGGGTTATTAGCATTTCCATGTTTAATTAGCATTAAACATTTATCATTTTGTTTTCGTTGGACTCTTTAGCTTCCAAACTTTTATATAATTTTCAAACTTTTAACTGACACAGTAATGGTATATATTTAGGGGGAACAATGTGATATTTCAACATATGGGTATAATGTATAATTATTAAATCACAGTAATTAATACATTCAATAAATCATATATGCATAACTTGTTTGTGCTGGAAACATTTCAAAATCCTCTCTTCTAACTATTTTGAGATGATAGGATGAATTGCTTCCTGCCATGATTAGTTCCTATCTGCATCAAAGATCTCAAATCAGTAACTCAACTTTAAACTTTAAGGAACTATAAAAATTAAAGTAAATTAAAAGCTAGTAGGACAGAAGAAATAATAAGGATCAGCGTGGAGGTAAATGAATACAGATGGAGAAAACAAGAAACAATGAAATTGAATGCCGGGTCTATGAAAAAAGCAAATGGAACTTACCAGCCCTTAGCCAGAATGTAAAGGACAAGAGAAAGACGCAACAAACAGGCAAAATTAGGAATTAAATTTCATTATTACTGCAAACTTTACAAAAAAAGTATCAGAGAATACTATAAACAAACAAACACCACCCAAGTAAATAACCAAGATTAAACTGATAAATTTCTAGAAACAAATTATGAAAACTGACTCATGTAGAAAGAGCAGATCTAGAAGATCAAAATAAGACGTTAAATCACTAAACAACAACAACAAAAAATTCAACAAAGAAAATCTCAGGACCGAATGGCTTCACCTGTGAATTCTACCAAATATTTTAAAGGATTAAAATGAATCCTCCATAACTCTAAAAACAAAATAGGAAAGGACACACCCCAATTCATTCTATCTAGAAGGCTGTTGTCACCTGAGCACCAAAGTCTAACAGAGACTGTAATGAAAGCAAGCTTTGTATTGGCCAATATTTTTGGTGAATATACTTGCAAACCAAATCCAACTGTTAAGAGTTATACACATTGACTTGGTGGAATTTATCTCAGGAATGCAAGGATGGTTCAATGTAAGAAAAAAATGTAACACACCACATTCATAGAATAAATAACAACATGATGATCTAAGCTAATGCATAAAAAGAATTTGACAAAATCCAACATTCTTTCGTGACAAAAAAAACAGAGTATGACTTTTTATCATGAGAGAACTCACAACATGATAAAGACCTTTATTTGGAATACCCAGAGTGCATATTATATTTAACAGTGGGAAATTTTCTTAAAGATTTATTTATTTTTATTGGAAAGGCAGATTTCCAGAGAGAAGGACAGACAGAAAGCTCTTCCATTCACTGATTCACTCCCGAAATGGCCACACTGGCTAAAACTGAACCAATCTAAAGCCAGGAGCCAGGAGCCTCTTTGAGGTCTCCCACAGTGGATGCAAGATCCCAAGAACTTGGGCCATCCTCCACTACTTTCCCAGATCATAAACAGGGAGCTAGATGGAAAGTGGAACAGTTGGGACACTGTCACCCTTAGAGGATACTCACACTTGCAGGTGGAGAAGTAGCCAGTGGAGCCTTCGTGCCAGCCCTGAAAACTATTTTTACCAGTGCTATGTACAATTGTGCTGGAACATCTAGCTAGAGAAATTAGGTAAGGGACATAAGTAAAAGACTTCCACTTTGGATACAAAGAAGTTAAATTATCGGTACTCACAGGAGGCATAATCCAATAGTTATAAAATATTAAACACACACACACACCACAATTACCAAAACTAATGCATTAGTTCAGCAAAATGGCAGAATAGAAAAATCAGCGTACATGCAAAAGTTGTCTATACATCAGCAATGAGCAATCTGAATGGAAAATAATAAAATAATAACAAAAATAAAATAATACCACTTACAATAACATCCAAAAGAATAAAGTAGCCAGGGATAAATTCATGTATAGTGACAGAATTCTTATTTGACCTACATGATGCTTCTGAAGTAAATACGAAAAGAATACCTAAATGAATAAATTGAAAAATTTAATGCTGTTAAGATGACAATATTCTTCAGACATGCAAGCATTCCACTCCACTCTTATCCAAAATCCACAGACTTTTTTACAGAAATGGAAAAGCTAATCTTTACTTGACATTCCAAACAGTCTGGGAAAACCATGAGTCTTAAAAATGAGGAAGTTGAAACACTCACATTTACTTTCTAAACTTCCTACAGTTATCATGATCAAATTACTGTGATGCATTTATAAGTACAAATAGGCCAATGGAATGGAGTGAACAGTCTAGAAATGGACCCAGATGTCTATGGCCAACAATTTACTGCAAAGGGGCAAAGACAACTCAATGGGAAAAAAGAATAATTGCTTTGATAAATAGTGTTTGGACAACTAGATATCTCAAAGCCAACAACTATAACCAAAGAATGTAGGTATCTGCTTCATATCAGGGATGGGAGTTAGCTCACAACAGATCAATGATTCAATCACCAAGTTCTTAGAGAAAAAAATTATAATGGGCAAATCTTCACAACCAGGAATTTGCAAATAGAATCTCAAACACAAAAATCACAAGTATCCAGAGAAAGAAAATAGATGAAATTAGACTTCATCAAAGTGAGAAGCTTTTCAAGTATCTAAGAACATTGGGGATAACCTACCGAACATGGAACATACTTGAAAACAATGTGTCTAATAAGGATCGAATGCCTAAGACACACAAAGAACTATTATGATGTAGCAACAGAAAGGGCGACTCGATTTAAAGATGAGCAAAACAGTAGAATAGGCATTTATCCAGAGAAAACGTGTAAATCGTCAACAAGTACTTGACCAAGTGTTCAGTGTGGGCTGTGGTTTGGATGCCCCCAGAAGGTTCGATCTCCAAAGTTGTGTGTCAAAGGTGCTAAGAGAGTGAGAACTTAACCCAGTTACAGCATCTGAAGGTTGAGTGTTGGGAAATGACTGGAGCTAGCTAGATTGCTAGGGTGGAGCCTAACGTGATGACTTTCCAAGGGCAGGCACAGAGAAACATACTCCCTGTCTCCTTGTGTCCCTTGGTCCATTGTGGGATTCCTCCTTCACTTGCCATCTACCACTCTCATCAGACACCAGACTAACAAGGCTCCCTGGTCTTGAACTGTGAACCTCTCAAACTGAGTGGAAATCAAACTGACTACTAGTTCAGTCTCGTTATTGATAAGGGAGATGCTAATCCAAACTACCGTGAGTCAGAATGATAGCTAAAATTCACAAGAGAAAAAAAAGAATGGGAAATATTAAAGGTGCAAAACAGTCGCCTTGTGTCAGTTATGGGACTGAAAAATGATGCAGCCACTGTGTGAACTGCTTCAAAATTCCTCAAGAAGTTCAACATGGATTATTACCAAAAGACCTAGTTGTGCCAACACCATGTGCATGCCCAAAAGAATTGAAATGACTCTGAAACACATACACGTAGATGCTGTTCTTAGGAATGCTACTGATAATGCGCCAAAGGCAGGCACTACCCGAATAACCATGCACCAGATATGTTCCTGTGATCTAACTCTGCTGGGTCATGAAGGTGAATGAAATATTGTCTCATGCTACAATGTGGATGAATCTCAGAGGCACTAGGCTGTTAAGATGCCAGATTTTTAAAAAGTCATATATCTTCTGACATTCTTTGTATGATGTAATTAGAATCTGAGACTCCACAGACAGGTGACCACTAGGGAGAAGCAGTGGAGGCTGCAGGAGGGATTGTTCAGTCAATAGAAGCTGATTCCTATGAGGGGTGCTAAAACCTTTGCGATCTACATACGGGAGCGGCTGCACAACGTTGGCACCAGGTGCTCTTTGAAAAGATTGGCTTTATACCACTGTGGATTTCACTTTCACAAAATAAAAATAATGTAAAAGGAAAGTTATAAAAGGGTAAAAACCATGAATGAACATTTTTACAAAGAGGGCATACTGGCTGTCAAAAGTACTCAACATGATCAGCCATAGAAGAGAAGCAATTTAAACTCAAAATGATATATTGCTACAGATTTTATTTACATAAAATTTTTGAAAAAGAATTTGAAAAAGGCAGAATGGTGGGTAGGTATCAAGAGGTAGGATTGAGGGGTGAATAAAGAGGATGTTGTTATAAAACGGTAGCACAGGAGAGATCCCTGGAAGTGGAACAGTTCTGTGTCTTTTTATTGTGGTGGCTGCACAAATTTATACATGTGATAAAACTGCAAAAAGCACACGCATACACACATACATACTGAGAGAGAGAGAGAGAGAGAATATTTCCAAGTGGCTGCAACAGCCATGGCTGAGCTTAACCAAAACCAGTAGCCAGGAGCTTACTCTAGTGTCCTACGTTGGGCAGTGGCACAAACACCTGGACCACTTTTTGCTGCTTTTCCTAGATCGTTAGCAGGGATCTGAACCCAAAGTGGAGTAGCTGGAATAGGAAGTGATGTCCATAAACCATGCTAGCATTGCAGGTGCAACTTTACCCACTATGCCACAATGCCAGCCCCTTAAACATCGCTTCCAAATAAAACTCAAAAGTATAAGGGCTGTGCGTGTCAAACCAAGAGCCAAACCTATACTGTATGAGGCAAAGATGTGTAGTGATGGTTTTAGTTTCTTAGTTTTGACAAATACTCATGGCTCTGTATGGTACTGATAGCAGGAGAAACCAGGTGCCAACTCTGAAACTCTCCAGCATCGAGGCAGCATTTCTATACATGAAGTGCTCCAAAAAGAACAAATATACATTTAAAACGTGCAGGCAAGGGTGTTGTGACACCGTGGGTTAGTCACTGCTTGCAGTGTTGGTATTGTATGTGGCAGTACTGGTCCAGGCCCCAGTTGTTCCACTTGCAATCCAGCTCCTGCTAACATGCCTAGAAAGTAGCAGGAGATGGCTCAAGTCTTTGTGCCCCTGCCACTCATGTGGGAGACCCGAAAGGAGTCCTGGTCTCCTGGTTTCAGCAGCCATTTGGAACTTCCCAACAGGTCCCCCCACTCGTGTGTGTGTGTGTGTGTGTGTGTGTGTGTGTGTGTGTGTGTTACTCTTTCAATAAAGAAATCTTACAAAGCAACAAATTAAAAGGTGCGACTCACTTTTCCCACGCTAACACTTGTTGCTCCTGAATTGGTTCCTGGGGACATCAAAAATCTTCTGTTGGTTCAACACAAGTTTAATCCTGCAAAAGGATCAAGATTCCACTTGTGGTGTTTCTGTGTGAGCTGTGGGCCCACAGTGACACGGAATCCAGCAGCCCTTGCCCATTCATCCTCAGAAGGGTCATGAACTTGGTACTAAACAGAGTCCCGGTTGGGATTGCTGAGCTCTTTGCTCAGGTCCACTTCTGCTGTGAACAGGGAAAGCACATAACATTTATTACAGGGCATGAATCGGGCTGCTGTGACGCGAGGAGACCTTGGGTGAGAGAATTCTTCCATCTCCCACAATCTATTTTTTTTTCAAGCTGTGAACCGGGGAAGGTGGCACCTGGTTAAAAGAATTGTGGGTGGGACTGATGAGCAAATTTTTTGTGTAGCATTCTAGGTTAGCACTGTACTTGAAATAATTTCCATAACGCTGAATTTTCTATCGCATCCAATCAGAGTTTCTCCTCATTCTTACATTCTCTGACACTAAAATAGTCCCCAGAGTTCCACGGACTACATTTGCTCCAGGTCTGTTTTGCACCTGGACCACGGATTCTACAGCTATCAACCGAGGAAGCAGGAACATTTACCGCAACATTTGGATGAGGACAGGAAGGCTCACGTGCCAGGGAGTCAGAGCGTGTGCACCTGTGACAGGACCTGGCAGTCCTGAGCATCTGTATCTGTGGCAGAGCCAGGCAGTCATCTGCAGAGTGTGTGCACGTGTGACCGGGACCAGGAAGCCACCTGCTCCCAGACCAGGCTTCCCTCCCTGTGGCCACACATCTATCAGCCATGGAACGGGGGCGCTAACTTGGGGATGTGGGCAAGGGCGATCCACACACCTACCAGCCTATGTGCAAGACCCATTGGAAGTGATGAGACCCCAACCTGGCTTTCCCCTCCCTAGTAGCTAGGAGGCAAAGGCAGCAGTGACGTGAGAAGGAATATTCCAGAGCTACCATTTTGGAAGGAACATTTTGGGATCACCATGTTTAGATGAGCTATCCGGGACAACCGGGATGTCCTCAGATGCTAAGAATGTTGATTGATTTTTTTGGAACCAAAGGCAGGGATTGCCAGCTCATCTTCATGCTTCCCTCCTGATAAACCTGTGTCTCTCACTCCCACCCATGTCTATCATTGCTAGTCAAAACCTCTATACCAAGTAATTCAGAATTCAAAATAAAAATATATTAAAACAAAACAACAAAATGAAATGAAAACCCTCTGACTGCTGCCAAACGCTGCTTGTCTTTAAACGGGGATCTTCCTGACTCTCAGCTGTGGAGCATGCATTTGCAGTTTCCAGTAGTAACACACTTTGCAGGGGCTGGTGTTGCAGTGTAGAGGGCGGAGCCATAGCCTGTGACATCAGCACCTGTGCAGCACTGGTTTGTTCAAGCATTTGGGCCCCTGCCACCCACATAGGAGATCCAAATGAAGCCCCAAAGCAGGTCACGGAGATGTGGAAGTACAGACGTCTAAGGCCGACTCTCTGGGTCTGATTTGCACTGTATCATTTGCCAGCTGTGTCACTTTGTCATTTCGTTTCCCTGTACCCCAGATTCCTGGTCTTTACGATGGTTTATGGCAGGAACGAAAGTCATATTTGCAAAGCAGTTAGATCCGTTCCTGGCACATAATAAACACTCAATCAGTATTACTTTTAGCTTATCGTTTTCCATATCATGGAGCTCAGCACCTGACCTCTTGCAAGGATGGGACATAGTAAATTCTGAGTGAATAAATAACAGGCATAGGGGAGGTGCTGTGATTTGGGACACCTGCAAACCCTTTGGCACCCCTCCAGCTTGAGCTGGAACCGAATTCCTGGTCACAAAACCATGAGTAAAAATAACACGTCTGTTATCTTAAGCCCAAGTTTGGCAGAAGCTGACCATACAATAGTGGCTCTCTCTGACCCACTGGGCTCCCTGCTTCTTCTCCAGCAGCCCCCAGGAAGCTGCAGGGAATGCCCCCCACCCCTAATGAGGACAAGATGCAAAGTGGGTGTGGATGTGCTCATCCTTTCCTGTAGAGGGCGCCGCAGGCATGTGATGATGTTGACGTCATCTTCCTGCCGCTCCTAACCTAAGGATGAAGAAGCACGTGTTGACCTGTCCAGGCGTTATAGGAGAAGCTGCACCAAGATGAAGGACTCCCTATCCAGGGGTCTCTTGGGTTCCAGCTTAGCTACTCTGCAGCCTGAAACCTGGCATGAAGAAGACAGCTTGCAGTGGGCGGAGGGGACACAGGTGAACCCAGGACTCTGACATTAAAGAGCCCATGTGGGGCAGACCACGTCCGTCAGAACTGGCGATGAGCTGCCTGTGACGGCTGAATCTCTCGCTTCACTCACGCAGGCTTCTAGATCTTACTTTATGGGATTCTGTGGTCTGGAATACCCCATAAATCTCCACAAGCCTTTCAGAGCCCTGGTCTGTGCTTCATTCACACATCTCAGCAGATCCTGCTCCGGGGAGGTACTACATGCAGAGACTGGCCGCAGCCTGGTGGGTTCCCCTGAGCGACGAGGGAGGAGACCCATCAGGGGAACTGGCGGGGGCCGTGTCCCTTCCTCGAACTCCAGAGGTGCATGCACAGGGCCTTGGCCCGGGCCTGGGATGATGGAAGTGCTGGGAAAGCATAAAGGACAGCAACGTGTTCCAAAGGCATGAGATTCCCTCTCCCCATAGATAAACATTGCTTGCAATGATGAGGGTGAAATCAGCATACGTTTTCTTGGCTCTCACACAGCGTCTGGGATTGATCTGAGCAGTCCCTAAAGCGAGATGTTTGGTTCTGGCTAGTGCTTGGTACTGGTGTCAAGATCAGGCCCAGGGTTCAGAGGCTGCCCCTGGCTGAGCTCCTCCTGGGTGCTGACACCTCCATGGCCACACATACCTCCCACACTATATCGGAGTGCTGGACTGGAGTCCCAGCTCTGCCTCCTGGCTCCAGCTTCCTGCCAATGCATACCTGGGAGGCAGCAGATGGTGGCTTACGTTCTTGGGGCCCTGCCCTCACCCCCAACCACCACCACTGACACTACCAATGCCACCATAGAGGAGACACACTTTGAGCTCTGGGGTCCCAGTCCGGGCTGTTGCAAACATTTGGAGGAATGAACCAGCAGATGCAAAATCTCTCTGTCTCATTTCCTGTCTTGCTTTTTAGATTTGGTAAATGAATAAAGATGCAGGCATGCATGCTGGAAGTGTTAGGATCCCTGAAGGTCTGTGCGAGGTTCTCATGAGACTGGAACTTTTTCCTGATCCACCTGCTGACCTGGATCGACTACACAGAACCCTTGGGGAGCTTTAAATAAAACTGACCACCCGCACCTGCTCCTCTGTTTCCCCAAGCCCCTGCCCTCAGCTGGAAATCACAGGGACACAATGCTCATTTGCTTCAGTTTAGAGAGGATCCTGACTCAGTCTTGAGTTTTAAGTTGTATTTCCTACTGGAAACACACACACATGTACACACACAGAGTTTCCATCTGCTGCTTCAGTTCCCCCAGAGGCCTATGACAGCCAAGGAGGCCAAAGTCGGGAGCAGGAACTCCATCTGGGTCTCCCCCATATGCGGCAGGGACCTGAGAACTTGAGCCATCATTCCTGCCTCTCAGGATAGGCATTAGCGGGGAGCTAGAAGCAGGAGCAGGGCCAGGCACAGAACCTAGGCACTGGGACAGGGAACATGGAGGGACTAAGCTGAGTCTTGGCTCCTTGGCTGTCCTGTGACCTTTTGATTAGGTGGATCTGTTCCCAAGGGTGAGATGCCAGGCACGACAGAGGCCCTATGTCACTCACTCAGCTTCCTGGCCTTGCTCTTCTTCCCAGATCTGCTTAGAAGCCTGATCTTTTAGCCTTTGCTTTCCCCTGAGTTCCTCCTTGAGGAAGCTGCTCCTTCTTGGTGTCTAGTCTTGCTTCTCATTTGCACCTCAACACCGGGAGCTGTGCTGCCTGCCCTCCAGTGCTGGGTTTCCTCCTGTGCAAAATGAGTCCCAGCCCCTGCCTCCATGGTTTATCATGATGGAAGATGATGCGGAGTCAGTGTTGAGCCACAGTGAGGTAAGCCACTGCCTTGCATCCTGTATGATGCTGGTTCCAGTCCTGGCTGCTCCACTTCTAATCCAACTCCCTGATGCTTCACCTGGCAAGGCAGCAGAAGATGGACCAGGTGTTTAGACCACTGCCACCCACATGGGAGACCTGGATGAAACTCCTGGCTCTGTGGTTTTGGCACAACCCTGGCCATTGAAGCCAATCAGGGTAATAAATGAGTGAATTCAACTTCTCTTTCTCCTTCTCTCATTTTCCCTCTTTTTTCTGTCACTCTGCCTTCAAAATAAATAATTCTCTTTTGAAGATTTACTTTATTTTTATTGGAAAGCCAGATTTACTGAGTGAAGAAAAGAAGAGAAAGATCTTCCATCGGCTGGTTCACTCCCCAGGTGCCTGCAATGGCCGGAGCTGAGCTGATCCAAAGTCAGGAGCTTCTTTTGGGTCTCCCACACAGGTGCAGGGTTGCAAGGCTTTGGGCATCCTCCACAGATTTCCCAGGCCACAAGCAGAAAGCTGATTGGGAAGCAGGGCTGCTGGGATACGAATTGGCACCCATACAGGATCCAGGCACATGCAAGGCGATGACTTTAGCCACAAGGCTACTGTGCCCTGCCCAAATAAATAATTCTTTAAAAAGAAATAGGAATCTTGCTCTGAGCATGTCCACCAGTGCCTGCCACAAGGGAAACATACAAGTAAGTGACTTGGCCGCCCAGGCAGATTGCCTTAAACACACATCCTCTTCTGGAGTCACAGTCATGCACTCAGACTCCCATAGCCCCCGTCGCTGCTCCCACCATGGAGTAGCCGTGTCTTCCAAATGATGATATCACTGAATCCCGAGAGCTTCACCTTCCACTGCATTATACAACATGTGGCTACACACGCTCCCAAACGTGTTATGCCATCAGGTCAACAGGTGACACAATGTGTCAGCTTTGTTCCTGAGAAAGCCTGCAGGAGGAACACTTGCCAAACTTGGTTGTGGTTTATACCTTAAACGTCATAGTTCCCTGCTGCATGGGGGCATTTCAGGGGAAAGCAACTATGTCACAAGGAATATACAGATGACTTCCCAACTTAGCCACCGGTACGTGCAGTGCGACAGCGTCCTCAGAGGTTGGTGATGCCCCCTGTTGAAGATGTTCTTACCACGCACTTGGGGTGGAGCTGACTTCCTGTGGCCTCCATTCTGATGTTGATTCCACCCAACAGCTCTCAGGAGGATGCTCACTCTGTCACCCACAATCACTTAGCTATACAGACCTTTCACGCCTTAATCAGAATGAAGTACAAGTACATAAATAAGCTACGACCACTGCCTTTGTGAATCTGTGCAGGTGGCTAGCTGAGTGAGGGTTTGGCTTCAGGGTCAGTTTGTTACTTGGAGCTCCCTTGGTGTGATTTTCAGCCTGTTCGCTATGCTGGCCACTCTCCAGTTGATGATCCAATGTCCCTGTATCTTCCACAAATGTGAGACCTCAGCAGGTGGTCCTGGAAACCACAGCTGTGTAGATGTACCATTAGGGGCATGTCTGCATGTGTCATTGGTGTCTGGGCTGTTAACAACTCAGGCTGAGATCCCCACAACCTAGTGGTGCCTCACATCAGAACGAATAACTGAGCCAGATCTCAGTCTTCCTGACATCCATGAAAGGACACACCTCAAACTCACGGGGAGATCCCTGCTAGGTTCCACGTTTGTCTTCAGGTGTAATCGTCTATCCAAACAGAAGAACAAACACAAGTGCTTGAATATACTCCCATTTGTGTAAACTATTACACACACACCCAAATATGCATTTGCAACTTGATATTGGCATGCACTTCTATATTCTGAAATCATGTATGAGGAACCGATGCTTTGCTGTCTCAGTCACATCGGATGAGAAGATCTACAATGAGACAATGGTGCATGCCTTTGGCAGTGTTTTACTATCACATGGACATGGTGTTCTCTGGTAAGGTGAAAACCAAATGGCAATAATTATTGCTCTCCATCATGCCTGCCAACTCTGCTTCCTTCCCACACACACCTCAAAGAGCTCCTCAGCCTTCACCCAACTCTCTTTGAATGCCAACGATGAAGAGTGAAGGAAAGAGACTGGGGCACTGTCCCAGGGCCTCATGGAGCAGTACTCATCCTGTCTGATTGCCTTTCATCTGGGCCTCACTTCCTCACTCTGTAACAAGGGAGGCTGCAGCAGGACCTTGGGGTGGGGGCAAGAGGAGCCACGTGCTGACTAGATAGCCTTAACATGTGACTTCATCAGAGACCTAGAAGACTCACAGTTGCAGGACTGACACTGGAAAGGGGCTTAGAGCACAGCTTCAGGGAGGCAAGCCGCTTCCAGCATAAGCACCGGGTCCACCCCGCCTCCTGACACTGTGGCCCTTGCAACAGACTTCTGTTATTTTCCGATCTGCATGTTAGGAAACATTGAAGTACAACTCCATCTGTAGGTCAGGTGGCTTTCCAGATGTCCCTTGAGGTGCCCAGACACAGCTGTTTCCAGAAAGGAGCAGTATCTGGGGAGAGATTCCAGCAGCGTTTTTAGCACAGCCTCTCCTCTGCCACAGCAAGGCAGGACTCAAGGGAAAAGTAGTGAGGTATACCAGATGGCTGATCGAGCCTGGGTTGGGGATGAAAGACCTGGGTAGTAGTTGATTGTGGGTTGTTCATCTTACCCAAAACCCTCTAACATGCCGTACCCCTCTTCTGACTCTCAGAACATGCCACGGAGCCTGGCGGCCATGTGTTTGTGAGCGCTGAGCTCAGGCCCAGTGCATGTGCTCTTCCACCCACTGGTCCCTGTTCTTCTGCCTTGGAAAGGATCCACCGCTGGCTGCCAGAGCCAGCCCCGTTTTAGGCTGGACCATTCCACAGCTGCGATGTCATCGTGTCTACAGCTCTCCCCAGAGGCAGCCTTGCTATGCATTCACTCCTCGTTATCCCCAGCCTCTCAGGACAGTTTATCCGGGGCAACACAAAATTCTGTCTTAAAAACACTCATCACTTTGGCGAGCTGTCGACCCAAATATTGCCCCAGCTCCGGTGCTACTCAAAAGCTATAGACTCACTATATTTAACCTACCAGGGCGGAGCTAGTTGTTGCACTGGCTTCCTCAGGGCCCTGCAGCAGGAATCATGCTCCATGGATATTAACACAGTGGATGATGGCCACAGCACAACCCATCATCGTGTTGCCGCGACAGGAAGCCACAGCGCTGGCTTCCACTGCAGTCCCTTCGTTCCGACAGTACCAGCTCAGTGCCTGCTGAACAGGCAGTGCAGATCTAGCCTGTGGTTTGCATGTGCAGTGACACAGGGCCAAGTATGAAAAACTCCATGAAAAACCTCACTTTTTCTATGTATCCAGATGTTTGGCTAGTTCTAGCAGAAGCATCTAGGATTCTTATTGCTTTTTTTTTAAGGTTATGTTTACATAGTCGATCAGGGTAGGAAGGATCTGGGGTTAGGGATAAGTGGGTGTGTTCATTGTTTCCAAGCTTTCTGTTTCTTCTTCCCATTTCTGGGGGAAGGGAAAGCTGCTTTTCTTTTTTCTCGGCACTGAACCATGTTTGGAAGCCTGGAGGCCTGGTGTGAGACCCTGAGCTGGTGAAAGCCCAGGACTGCAGCTTGGACTGACTTGGAAATGACACACCAACAAATCCTGAGGCTTGTATAGGGTTGTACCTCTTTTTCCCTGGCCCCTCTGCTGCAGGGTTCCAAAGATATAAGTCACTCTGTTGTTTTCCAAGCACATTAGTAGAGATTGGATTGGAAGCGGAGCAGCCAGCAAGTGGGATGCCAGCACTTCCGGGCAGAGGATTAACCTGAAATGCCACCACACCTGGCCCCCTTTCCACTATTTCTGATCATATCTTATCTGCTGAATCAGACCACATTCTTTTCCCTATGCATTTAAAATTTTTAATGTTTTAAATTACAGTATAATAGTTGGACATTTTAGGGGGAATAACACAACTTTTCAACATGGGTACACAGAAAAAGCCAACTCTATCAGCTAATCAGTGTGACCATTTTCTTTGTCTTTTCTGTGCATTAAAAACCTAAACATTCTTCCCATCCAGTTCTTTATACCAAAAACTGTACATCGTTGCAGTGCTTCATATGGAATATTCTACATTGTCAGTCCATAGGCACCCCTGGTGCTGCAAGATCCTGGTACCCATTTGTTTGCCCTTCTGTGCTGTGTTCCCCACTGTCAAGTCTCCCCATCCTTCTCTCCTCCACTTCTGGACCCCTAGTAATGAGCATTTTAGATGTGGACCAAGCATTATACATTAACTTCCACACATGGGAGACCGGGAAGTGTTTGCCTTCCTGGCTATGGCTCATTCCACTTGACATACTCTCATTTCATCAACTTGGCTGCAAATGTCAGGATTTCATTCTTTTTTTGGGGGAGGCAGAGTAATATTCCCTCGAGTACACAGACAGCATTTTCTTGATCTCCTCATCCACAGGTAGGCACCCACATTGGCTGTGTGCAGTGGGTATGGAGACTGGTGCTGCACCCAGCATGGCAGGCAGCTCTTGCGTGTGGAGATGGATGTGGTACCAAAGGAGAGGTGGCTGAGTTGCTTGGTAGGTCTCCTTTTAGCTTCTTGAGGTACCCCTCACATTGTTCTCCATATGGCTGCATTAACTCACATTCCCACCAGCAGTGTATAAAGGGTCCCTTTCCTCTACATCTTCACCAACATTTGATGCAATCCCTGTAAAAACACCAACAGCCACTGTAGTATGGCCTCGGGTTAATCAACCCATTGCGATATGGCATCCTAAATGGGAGTCCTGGTTCAAGACCCAGGTGCTCTGTTTCCAATCCAGGCTCCTGCTAATGCATCTGAGAAAGCAGTAGAATGTGGTCCTGGTGGCTGAGTCTCTACATCTGCATGTGAGAGCTGGAAGGAGTTCCTGGCTCCTGGCTTCAGTCTGTTCCAACTCTAGCCATTGTTGCCATTTATGGAGGAGCTTGGGGAACTCCTCTGTCAGGACACAGTCCCTGAAGGTGAGTGCAAGAACCAAGACAGGGAGAAGCCCAGACAAAACCAGATTATGGTACCCACTGAAATAGTTTTGGCTTAGGTCTTGGGCAAGTCATGCTGGGCTAATTTGTAGCACCCGCTGGCAAAACAGGAACAAGAATGGTGTGTCGGTCATGCCATATTGGGCCACAAAACCAGCCAGTTTACATGAGGGCTGGGACTGTGGGCTGGCTGGGCTGGCTAGGCTGTAGCCCCACAAGTGTGAGCTGGAATTGGAGGTGGGCCAGGCCAGGCCAGGCCAGGCTAAAATACCCACTGACAAATGAGGTGAGGCTAGCCATGTCCGACTGGGTTGCAGCGCCCAACCAGCACATGTGAGACCTGGGGAAGAAGGGAAGAGCCCAGTAGGGGGACTGCAGAAAACTTTCCTACTGGGCCATCATTCCCATGGGTGAGCATGAGAGCTGGGATGGGGGCAGACCAGGCTGGCAGGGCTATAGCACCTGTTGGCCTTCATATAAGCTAGATCAGGGGAAAGCCAGGCTAGGCACAGTGTACCTACTGGTACATGTGCAAACCAGAGTGGATTGGGCTTTGCTGCAGCATCAGCTAGCAGATGTTGGCATGGAGGGCAAACTCTGTCAAGCTAAACTGCAAAACTACCTGGAGAATGTAGGATCCAGGAGTGGGAGTTAGCCCATTAGGGAACTAGTGGGCACCTCTCAAATGGGCTATAACTCCCATTACTGAGCATGGAAACCAGGACTAGGAGCAGACATGGCTAAACAAAGAGTGGCACCCACTGGTGCCAGTGTGAACTGGATAGTGTGGCTGGTTTAGTTGGTTCAACCAGGCTTCAATACCTATTGACATGTACGAGAGCAGAGTGAAATGTGGGACAGACCAGATCAGTCTGCTTTATATACTTGGAAGCACGGGAATCAGGGCAGTGTCGGACCTGGTGGGGGATATTGCAGGTCACTCCAACTACACTGCAGATCCCGCTGATTTGTGTGAGGGCCAAGTGTGTAGAGGGAAGGATCAGGCTGGACTATTACACCCATTAGTTTGCATAGAAGACAGGGCTGGAGACAGCACTGACCCAGCAATTACAACTACCACTGTGTGCGTAGGCTGTTTTGGGCGATAGACTGTGCCGGACCCTGTATTGGCATGCACACACAAGAATCAGGTCTGGGATCATCTTAGATGAGTTTTCTTTGGGAGTCCGCTCCCCTACTCAGTTGAAACCCTGGACTCAAAACTCCAACCATGGAGAGAATTGCAGGTTCCATGGTCTGACAGTGGAGTGCATGTGTCAGAGCTGGGCCTCCTCAGTGGCTTAAAGGGAGCAGTGGATGGCATATCCCGATGCACAGGGAGGATATGGCAGTACACTGAAGCCAGCAGAGGACACCCGGCACATAACAGAGAATGGAGGACAGAACTAATTGATCAACTACCACGGCTGGAAGCTAGCAGTGAATACCTGAGCAAACTGAGACTCTAAAGTAGACTATGTCAGTCAGTGGATTCTGGAAAGATTTCATTGTGATTGGAGTGGCAAGATTGGCAGCAATGCAGAACTGTTGAACTAGGAAAACCACTTGAGCGGGACCCTCAGAGCATGCCCCATCTGGAGGACCCTGGGATGGTTGAACGCCTGGGTGTGGCTTCTCTCCTTACCTCCCCCGATTCCTTCAGGTACAGGAAGGAAAAAAAGAGAGAATGTGGAAATAAAGATCTCACCCACTTTCCTGTAACCTTGACCCTTTGCATCCTAACCAACTATGTAAAAATTATCAAAAATAAAAATTGTTCTAATAAGATCACAATCAGCATCTCAGCCTGTAGGTTTGAAGCCTTCTCCTTCCACCTGCTCTGCATTTTCTGCTACAATCCCCACCTCCTCTTCCTAGCTTTTATTCAGGAGAGACTATCCCTGTGGCTCCACAAAACAGAGCAGAACTCAAGTTCATTTACCCAACTTTTGTTTATTTGGAAGACAAAGTGAAGGAGAGACGTCTCCTTTCATGCCGGCTCACTACCACCCCCCAAAAGCCAGCAACAGTTGGGGCTGGGCATGATCAAAAGCAGGATAGGAACTCCATTGGACTGCCTCACGTGGGTGGCAGGGACCCTAATAACTGAGCTATCAGTGCTGAATCCTTGGGTCTCCATTAGCAGGAAGCTAAAACAGACACCCTGACATGGGATGTGTGGACATTCCAAGGAGCATCTTAACCCCTGCGCCGAACACCTGCTGTTCAGCTCTTTCCACTTTGGCTTGAGTATTTCAGGAGTCTGACCTCGGGATGCACACGTTTGTGCCTGAGCGATCGTTTGTAGATTTCTGTTTGTTGCTGAGAGTCCTCTGTGTATTTCCACAGAGAACTTTGTTCTGAAGCCTACTTGATAAGCTAGTAACATAGTCACTCCTACCTTTCCCTTAAGGCCCCAGGGTGATTTCTGTTCCATTACTTCTTTCCAATCTGTTTGTCATCAACATTTAAGTGAGCTCTTTAGAATTAGCATGATTTCTTATTTTGCAAACTTAGGGAGAGAGTGAGAGAACTTGCCTTTCTATCCGATGACTCACCCCCTCAGACTGTTGCCTACAACCACCGTGGCAGCTCCAGACCAGGAGTCAGGAACTGAATCTGGGTCTCTCCTGTGGGCATCAGGAACACAGCTGATGGTCTTGAGGCCCTGCTTCCTCCCAGGGTACACAGTGCCAAGAAGCTAGGATCAGAAGCAGGAAGGGCTACGGGCTGAGTCCACACATGGACATCTTAACCAGTTAGCTGTCAGGCTCCAAACCCACCCAGCCTGGAGTCATGTTTTAACTCACTCTCTATGTGTGGCTAATGTTTTGAGACAATTTGTGTTTAAGGTGGTTATGGCTCAGTTCACCCTTGAGACTTCTACCGGCCAGGGTCTTTTTTTCTGTTGGTTTCCCATGGGCACATGCTTTTGCTCCCTTGCTTTCCTGCTCACTGCCACTTCAGCACCCTCTGAGATTCGGTTCCTTAGCAATGTGTAATGAGTTTGGTGTGCGTCGCTCTGCAGTTTTCAGAGCGGCAGCTGGCTGTCACAGTGCACACATGTTTCATGTGTCAGTGTCATGACCTCTGGGCATCAACGCTCTGACTGCTGAGAGGAAATACGCAGCTCTCGCTGCCACCAAAGAATGTTCTCCGTTTTTGACACGTTGCCCTGGATACTGGATGATGTCACAATCCTCGTGTCAGGCATCCCATCTAATTTGTAAAATTCATCAATTATGCTTGCTCTTCATCCTTCCTGGTGCTACAACTCTCCTGGATCACTTGCTGGCTATTTTGAACAATTTCTTACTCCAATCTCTATGGGTAAGACTGTTGTTGGCAAATTCTTACCTTTACTTTATCTGAAAACTTCATTCTCCAAGAACATTTTTGGTCCATATAGAATTATCACCTGAAAGGTTTCTCCTCCTCCTCTTCTTCCTCTTCTTCTTCTTCTTCTTCTTCTCCTCCTCTTCCTCCCCCTCCTCCTTCACCTCTTCCTCCTCCTCTTTGTTCTCTGCATTGTAAAAATAGCAGGCATCTCACATCCAAGTGTCTGGGTTCCAGTCCGCTCCTGACCAGCATCTTGTGAACAGGCAGCTGGTGATAACTTGAGTGATGCTTTTCCTGCTACCCGCGGGGGAGAACTGCATGGAGCTCTGAGTTCCCAGTTTGGGGTTTGACCTTGGGAATTGTATGTATTTGGGAACAAACAGGTAATGGGTTCTCACTCTCATTTTCCTTGACTTTCTCTGCCTCTCAAATACATTTTTAAAAAGCATTTTATGAAACTGTCGATTTCATGATAAAAGCAATCCACCAACCAAGAATAGAAATGAACTTCCTGACAGACTGTGAAAACTCTCACAGCTAATATTGTGTGTAATAGTAATACAATGTATGCTGGGGCCCATACAGCTCAGCTGGTTAAGCTGTGGGCAGAAGCGGCAGCAGCTCATATGGGTTTTGATTCAACCCCCAGACTGTTTCACTTCTGTTCCAGCTCTGTATTAAGATGCTTGGGAAAACAATAGAAGATGGCTCAAGTCCCTGGGTCCTTGACACCCGTGTGAGAGACCTAGAAGCTTGTGGCTTTGATCTGGCCCAGCTCTGGCCAATGTAGCCATTCAAATAATGAATCAGTGGATGGAAGATTTCTGTGTGTATTTGTCTCCTCTCTATGATTCTGCCTTTCAAATAAATACTCTTTTTAAAAATATGGAAGGCTTTATCCCTAAGATTAGGTGTAAGTCAACACTGCCCCTCTTGTCACTCTCGTCCTAACATCAGTCTGGACAATCTGCACAACAGAATAAGGCATGAAAAGAAAGTGAAAGGAATATAGGTTGCAAAAGTGTAATGAAAACTGCCCCTGTTTTTGGAATGGCAAATTTGTTTAAATGGAAAATCCTACCAGATTCTACCTGCCTTCCAAAAACACCCTCCTAGAATCCTAGAATTAGTAAATGTATTCACCATTTGTTGAATGTAGCGTCAGCATATAAAAATCAATTGTATTGGGCCTGGTTCAGTAGCCTTAAGGCTAAAGTCCTTGCCTTGCATGTGCCGGGATCCCATATAGGCACTGGGGTGTGTTCCGTCCACTCCACATCCCATCCAGCTCCCTGCTTGTGGCCTGGGAAAGCAATGGAGGACAACCCAAAGCTTTGGGACCTCCACCCTTGTAGGAGACCTGGAAGAACCTTCTGGATCCTAGGTTCAGATCAGATCAGCTCTAACCATTGCAGTCACTTGGAAAGTGAATGAATGGATAGATCTTCCTCTCTGTCTCTCCTCCTCTCTGTATATCTGACTTTCCAACAAAAATAAAGAAATCTTTTAAAAAATTAATTGCATTTATATATACAAGCAGTAACAACAAATAAAAACTCAAACTAAGAAATCAACACTCGGGCCCAACACGGTAACATAGTGGCTAAAGTCCTCGCCTTACACGCGCCAGGATCCTATATAGGTGCCAGTTCTAATCCCAGCAGCCCCACTTCCCATCCAGCTTCCTGCCTGTGGCCTAGGGAAGCAGTTGAGAATGGTCCAAAGCCTTGGGACCCTGACTCTAATTGGAGACCCAGAAGAGGCTCTGGGCTCCTGGCCTCAGATTGGCACAGCTCCGTTCATTGCAGCATTTTGGGGAATGAATCAATGGACAGAAGATCTTCCCTGTCTCTACTCTCTGTAAATCTGACTTTCCAATAAAAATAAAATAAATCTTAAAAAGAAAAAAAAGAAATCAACTCCAATTACGATAGCACTAAAATAATAGTATACTCAGAATTAAATTTAACTAGAGCTGGAAGGCTTACATAACCACAAAGCATGAAAGATAGAAATAGAGGTTATCATGGTGGCTTATCAGGCTAACCCCCCACTTGCAGTGCTAACATTCAATAAGGGTCCTGGCTCTCATTCTGGTGGCTCCACTTTGAATTACGTGTATGTCCTTAGACCTTTGGCCCCTACACCCATGTAGGAGATTCAGAAAAAGCTCCTGGCTTGCAGCTTCAGATCAGTTCAGCTCTGGTGATTCCAGCCATTTGGGGAATGAACCAGCAGATGAAATCTCTCTGTCTCTCTCTCTCTCTCTCTCTGTCTCTCTCTCTCACCAGCTCTCTCTGGAACTTTGACTTTCAAGTAATAAATAAATAAATCTTTGAAAAAGATTAAAAAATAAATTGAGAGGTATCTTGTGCTCATGGATTGAGAGACTGAAACAACAGTTCTCAACCCCCCCTGTGCAGCTGATGCAATCCTTATCAAATTATCAGCTGAGATCTCCTTTTTTCTTCCAAAATTGGACATACTACGAAATGCATACGCAAACACAAAGGAACCAAGAGAAAAACACAGTGCTGAAAGCAACAAAGTTGGAAAACTCAGTTCCCTATTTCAGGATGTATGCAAAAGCTACAGGAATCAAAGCGGTGTGGCACTGGAACAATGACAGACATATGGATCCATGCAGAAGGATAAGAGTCCAGAAACCAGCCCTTGCAGTCGCTGTCTGTGGATTTGGACCAGGATGCCACAGTCTGTGGGCTGGCTCATTTGGGCCTCCCCTTGCCAACAAAGCAGTTGGACCTTTGCCTCACATAAAATGCAAAAATTAGCTGTAGATGGATTAAACACATGCGTGTGAGAGAAAACGTTGTCTAACTTTCAGAGAAAAACAGCAGGCATACGTAATTCTAACATTGGATAAGGCAAGGATTTCTTACATGTGAAAAAAAAAAAGGGGACAAGCAGCCAAGGTGAAAATGGTGTGTCCAGTTTTGAGCATTTGGACTTCATTGTCATTTCAAGGTTGTGTTTTTCAAAGCACCAAGTTGAGTTAGTGAGAAGGAAATATATACAATTGGAGACGATATTTACAAATCACATATCTGGCAAGGGACTTGTATCCAGGATACATAAAGAATACTTACAATTCCAAAGTAGAAAAAAAAAAAACCAAATAACCCAATTCAAAAATGACTGAAGATTTTAAATAGATCTTCCTCTGAAACAGATACGCAGATGGCCAGAAAAACACATTGGAGCCTTCCAATAGCATTTGACCTCAGGGAATTCCAAGATAAGGTATTGCTTCACACCAACCAGCATAGCCATGGTAACAAACGAGGTAGGCGATAAAAAGTCCTGGAGAGGACAGCAAGAAACTGGAATCCTCATCCATCATGGGTGGAAATGCAAATGGCGCAGTCACCTGGGAAGAACAGTCTGGCTGCTGCTCAAAACACTAAACCAAGGGTTGGAGCCAAGTCCTAAGATGGAACCAGAAATTCAGTTTCTGAGCCTACACTCACGAGGATGGAAGGCAGATATTCACACACACACACACACACACACACACACCCCTCATGCTCAAATGCTCATGGCTGCATTCTTTCACAGCCGAAAGGTGGAAACGGCCTGCTGTCCATCCAGCAGCCAGTGACTAAACACAGTGTGGTACCTTTATGTGTTGCAATATGACTCTGACATTATCAGAGATGAAGCTCAGTGTCAACACGCAGCAGCTCACAGGAACCTGGAAACATTGTGAAGATGGAAAGGAGACAAGAGGCCCTAGGTTCAAGGCTGTGCAGCTCTGTGGAATACTGACTCCAGCTTCAGGCACTTGCTTGGTTGCCTTGTACCTAGGCAAGAGTTACAATGCTGGGAGGAAAACAGCCGACAGCTGGCAGGCATTCCGGGCCTGGTTTACGCCAGTCCTGTGTTAACCATCCCAGTGTGCCAGCATAGTCACCTTTTCTATTCTATACACAAATCTTAAAGGTATGTGGGGCAGTTGACTCCAGGGCCTGTGCCATCACTGCCACTGGGTCAGGAGCCAAAGGGCCCCACCAGAGGACATCCCCATGGCCCATCTTAGCTGGGGAAAGGGACTGTGGATTTCCCATGAAAGGTGTTTGGAGATATGTGAGAGAGGGTGCCACCAAGGGAGCACTTAACAGTTGTGGAGTGACTTCAGGGAGTTTCCATAGACCAGCTCTTGTGGGCATTTGAGCCATGAACCAGCAGGTTGCCCACTCACTCATTCCACCTTTCAAATAAATAAATTGCTCGAGGAAAAAGTAATTCTGTGCACTTAGAAGGATGATTTTATGTTCAAATGAGCCAGCCAAGACACAGCCGAGACCTCTAAGAGGCTGCTTCCCTCCTGCCTGGGTTGCTGCAAAGGCAACCTCACAGTGGTCACCCTCAGGGTCCCCTCCAGGGACCCCACGGCACCTGCTGATGACCTCACAGATCCCAGCATCCCTCAAGCCTGCAATGACCTGCTCGCCTTTCTGCTCGCAGACTGAATCATTGCGACTGACTTTCTAAGTTCACTGAATATTTTCTCAGCTTATAACATAGAAGTCTCTGGGTACTCTCAATACCAAAGATTCGTTCTGGATCGTGTGTGTGTGTGTGTGTGTGTGTGTGTGTGTGTGTGTGTGTGTGTGTGTGTACCTATATAGAGATATTCATGTTCACATTCCTATTTGTTGTATGTAATTTCTCTCTCTCGAGATCCCTAATGAGACATTGTCATTCCTTCTCAGACATCGTGTGTACATGGAAATCTCTGTATCATGTCAACACACAGTTACGATCCACAAACATGTATCCATCTTTACATATGCACACGCTTCTTTTAGGAATATCTGCCTCTGAGCACAGTAACCAGCAGGTGGAAGGTCTCTACAGCGTGAGCCCCACTTCTCAGCCTCCGTCAGGGCTGTCTCGGTTTCTTTGCTTTATACTGCTGTCTGTGTGGCAGGCGCTCACTTCTGGGAAAGCCTCCACCGTGTTGTGGCTGGGAGTCAGACAATGTTTGACACAAGGTTGCCATTTGGTTGCTGCTTAGTTCCTTGTGTTTCCTTGTTGTTGATGATCTGCTCAGTGATTTTTTTTTCCCTAGGCTGCGACGGTAGATTCTGTATTCCTTGTGCTGTGTGCCGTGAATGTCTTGCCTGCTTTTATTCAATGTTTGTGTTTCTATTGTCAAATCTGGCTGCTGGAGGATGATCATCAATAGGCTAGTATCCTAAACAAGGGGAAAAAAGGTTTATTTTTGTTTGAAAGGCAAAACTACAGAGAGCGAGGGAGACACACACAGAATACGAGAGAGAGAAAGAGAGAGCAAGATCTTCCATCCACTGGTTCACTCCCCATGTGGTGACAACGGTTAGAGCTGGGCTGGTCCAAAGCCAAGAGCCAGAAACTTCTTCCAGGACTCTCTCATGGGTCTGGGGCCGAAGGGATTTGAGCCATACTCCACTACTTTTTCATGTGTATTAACAGGGAACTGGGTAGTGGAGTAAATGGGACTTGAACTGGCGCCTATATGGGATGTCAGCACTGCAGGTGGAAGATTAGCCTGATATGCCACCACCGCCAGCCTCAGTGGGTCTGCATCTTTAATGATCGGTCGATGGCTAGATAGAGAGTTTCTCAGGATCCCTGTCAGTCAGTCTCCCACCCTTCGTCAAGAACATGACGGGAGAGATAAGCTTGTACGACAAAGCAACATTAATTGCCACCTGCTGCCCGTGCAGAGGCTCCTGGCCACTTTGTCCCTCTCAGGACCCAGCAGTGCAACCATGAAGCCATGCAGTCAGCTCTGCCCCTGCCACCCTGCATGTCCCTGGGCTGAACCAAGCTGAGCTCAGCCAAGCCCAACAGCCGCAGCACTCAGAGGCTAACCAGGTATTGACTGACCCCCTGGGGACATCTCCCTGTCCTGTGCCATGTGCCACTGGCCTTCTCTCTGGAGCGGGCCTTCCTGGCCCCTGTCAGTGCGCGATGGGAACTGTGTACACACTTGACTCTGAAACATGTCCTCTCCGCGTGTCCTTCAGGGCAGTTCTGCAACTGGATTTCCTATCTGCCCCACTGCTCCTCGGAGCTCTTCCTCCTGTTTCCAGCCCACAAACCCCTCTTCCACACGGTAGTCCAGGCAGGACCCCTGCTTCCTGTACCCACCTGGCCCTGTCACTGAACCCATGTGTCCAGGGTTCAAGCCGTCCTGCCCTCTGCCATCTCTCCTGTGCTCTCCTTTTCTCTCCATTCACACTCCAGGTGTCTTCGACCACCAAAGCTGGGGTGGCGTACACATTCCTGGGCTGTGCCGTGACTCCCCATTCAGCACCACACCAAGTTCTGCCCTCCCCACCATGTCACCTCCAGGAAGGAGTTGGGTCTTGTTGCTTGGGCTGCAGAGCTTGATAGGCAATTGGTTCAGTGCTGAAATCCGTATCTCACCTCTGTGTACCAGTGCCCAGTCCCGCCCTGTGATTCCAGCCTCCTGCTGGGAGACAGCAGGTGAATCCGTTACCCAAGCGGGATCCCTGATACCCAGGTGGGTTCCCCGCTACCCAGGTAGGATTCCTGCTACCCTGGTTTGAGTTCTCGGCTCCTGGCATCGTCTAGCCTCTGTCCTTGTAGGCAGCATTTGGACAAAGGAGTAAATGGGTTCTCTCTTTCCTCCTTTCTCTCAAATAAATAAACAGGGAAAAAAAAAGTTGGAACATCACACTGACTAAGTGCAAGGCTTGGGGGAACTGTGGGTCTGGGTTATGCAGGGTGGACAAGGGAGAGAGGGAATGAAAGCCACAAGTGACCCTGAAAAGGCATGACCGCCAGGCAGACGTGCAGTGCGGAAGGGCCTCACGGCACATATGTACAAGAAGGAGCCCTGGGAATATCACGTAGACTTGGACCTCACTCCATGGAGCAGCTTTGAGGTTCAGCCATAACTTAAAGAGAGATGTCACTGGACAACTCAGGGCCCTGGTCCCTGCAGGCTGCAGATCCTTGTGACTTGGCTGGGAACCCCACCATCACTGACTTACGTGTTCTTGGGAGTCGAAGTACATTTGCTCCAGTTTTTGGCAGGTCAGAGTCTTCCTTTGCAAGCTGGAATCAAATTGTGCCTGAATAGTGCCCAGGAAAAAAAAAAAAAAGATAAGATAACCTTGTCCACTAGGAGCTTTAGATTTGAATTTAAAATGAGGTCATTGGAATATAGCAGATTTGAAATGCTACAAGCACCCTGACAGGGCATCCTGCTCCAGAGTCTGAATGTACACACTTTGTAGCTTTCAACTGGGACCTGGTTGGAAATGCATTGAATCACCCCCTACCAGCCCCCAGGTCAAGCTGCATCCCCTCTCTCCCTGTGAAGATCACATTCAGCTGGCTGTGGACAGGGTCCCAAGGCCCACCACTTCCTACTCAGTGTGAGATTGTGAAATGCATGCGTGCTCTATGACCCCCTCCTTGGCATGCCATGCCTGCAAGCCTCAGGAGCTTCACATTGGTGAGCGTTCTCAGTGTTGAGGAGCTGTCAGGCCCCAGGCAGCTTCAGGGCCAGAGTTCATCCCCACCCCTAACCCTGGCAAGACCAGAGGGAGCTAGGGACCAACTTGTCCGATGATTTAATGCGCATTGCCTAAGACTTCATGAAACTCACAGATGGGCTGGCATTGTGGCATAAAGGGTAAAGCCTGCTGTAGCGCCAACATCCCATATTGGGTGCTGGTTCAGATCATGGCTGCTCTACTTGCGATCCAGCTCCCTCATAACAGCCTGAAGAAAGCAACAGAAGATAGTCCAAGTGTGTGGGCCCCTGATACCCCTACAGGAGACCTAAAAGAAGCAGCTGGATCCTGGATTTTTGGCCATTGCTGCTATCTGGGGAGTGTATGGATTCTCTCTCTCTCTTTCTCTTTCCCTCTCTCTCTTTTAAATAATGAAAACTTTAAAAAAAAAAACAGGCAGGCCTCCAAGGGCACGCATGTGACATGGTGTTGCTGAACCTCCACTTGAGACCCCTGCATCCCCTACTGGAATGTCTACTTTGGGTCCCAGCCACCTCTCCCTCGGGCTTCCTACTAACAAGCACCATAGAAGAGAGCAGGTGATAGCTGGAGTACCTGCATCCCTGCCTACTCACATGGGAGACCCAGATGGAGTTCCTGACTCCTGGCTTCAGCTTGGCCCAACCCTGGCTGGTGTGAGGATTCGCGAGAGTGAATCAGATTAAAGTCTTCCCTCCCTCCCTGTCCCTCTGCTTTTCAAATCAATCCCAAATAAACTCCCAAAAAATAAAAGGACAGCATTCAGCGAGCTCGTAGTTAAGACCTGATTGCTTTCCTAGGCTTAGGGTACGTGCTCCACCTGCATGGAGGCAGGAATCCAGCCCAGGTGGTCCACTATGTGCCCCTTCTCCAAGCTGCTTCTGCACCTCCTTTGCAACACAGGTGGATGACTTCTGTGAACGCCTCCAGTAAGTCAACTGGATCCCAAGATGGGGAAATGCAGCTTGCAGCTCTTCAGAAGCACAGACAACAGGAAGCCAGGAGTGAGTGGCATTGGCAGTGAGGCATGGAGGGGGCTTGGGAGACAGGAGGCTCCCTGCTGGGAGACAAGTGCCAGTGCTGGATTGGACTGGAGAACACCTTGCTAGGGGTTGTGACAGGAGCCTCTGCCTGCTTCTTGCCAGCAGGACACAGGGGTGTCCCAGATGTTCCTGTGTTGATGGCTTTTCTACAGCCAGGTCCCCAGGGTGCTGCAGGTGCCCTGGATGAAGCCAGCAGTTATTCCCATCGAGTCCCTCCTCCAGGCCTGAGAGCACCCCACAAATGTTTTAAGAAAGCATTTAGGACAACTTGCCACAGTCTGGTCTACAGCTTGCCATGTGTTCCAGGCATGACCCGGCACACCACCAGTGTCTTCCACTGCTTCTTAGCTGACACGAGCAGGGTCTGGGATTTGCAGCTCACTGCCCCTTCAATGTTGCGTCACACTGGAGAACTGGCTGCAAGCCCCTCTCCCCAGTCTGTGCTCACTCACTACCCACTGGCGCTAAGCATTGGGATAGAAAGGGAAAGGAATGCGGAGACTTGTACCTAGGGCCTTCGAGAGACCTTCCCAGCTCCAGGGTCTCTGCCTGTCAACCAGAGACGCCATCCTGTCTGCCGACCTGGTGCGAGGGAGGAGCGTCAGTCACTCCTAATACGGACCAGCTGCTGGGAAGTGAGCCCCGGATGGAGAGCCTGGAAACCCCTTGCTGATGGAGTAAGGGCAGCTTTCCCTTTCGCGGAACTGGAGAGGGAGGAGACTCAGGATCCTGGCCAGGCAGTTGGCATTTTCAGTCTTCCTGAGTTGCAAAATCGTCTGCAGCCCAAGTGGTACACTATGCCCCTCAACCCTGCATTGCCTGTTGACCCTTCCAGAAGCATTGACCAAGGGTTCACAAGTGAGATGGCCCTAGAGAACAGTTACTCCAAAGATGTTCACAGCTCCTGTTGGCTGTTTATGCCAACTTCAAAGGAAATGGGAGCTTCCTGGGCTGGGTCCTCGGAGATCCACATGAGAGGAGCTGGTGGCCTTGGAAGCGGGTGTTGGTGCTAGATCCAGGTTGCCAGTGAGAGATGCAGGGGTTTGGCACCAATGAACAGTGTGAGCAGATGCATGATGACATGTAAGTGCAGGGGGCAGCCGGGATGGGGGCCAGGAAGGCACATGTCTATGGTAGCCTTTAGGATGGACTGGGGGTAGGGCAGAGGTGGGTGGAGAATGCCTGCCAAAGACCCATTGGAGACCCTGAAGAGCCTTCCCACATGGAGTGATATCCTTCCTGCTGGTTTCCCACAAAGCTGGGCAAGCTTCACTCAGCCAGGTAGGAGCAGGTGAATATCCAATGAGTGCTCAGCAAGACCAACCTCACCATCTTGTCCTCTCCTCCTCCTGGTAGTTACCATGCACCTGCGATGGACTGAGGGAAAGTGGACAAAAGGTCGTAGGTACATGCTTACCAAATTGTTGGTGGAACCAGTGGGATTTAAGGAGGCATTTCCTAGGGTGGACACCAGTATAGGTGATGCAGAGGGTGAAGCCTTGGCTTGTGATACTAGTGTCTCATATCAGAGCACTTGGTTAGAGTTCTGTCTGCTCCACTGCCAGTGTGGACTGGCATCTTGCTAACACACCAGTTCCACTGCCAGTCCACCATCTTGCTAATACACCAGGAAGAAACCAGTGGAAGATGGCCCAAGCCCTGGCATGAGAGACTTGTATGGCTAAACTCCAGCCCTGGTGGCTCCATTCATGTGGGGAATAAGCCAGCAGATAGAAGCACTCGTACATGCTCTCGCTTGCTCTCTGTCTCTCTTTCTCAATCTCCCCTTCTCTCTTTCTTTCCACCTTTCAAATAAATAGATAGATGTTTTAGAAAATGTTGCTAGAGGGTGCTGGCTGAGATCAGGGGAAAGGAGATAGGTTTTTCCCCCTTGCTTATTGATAATGGCATCTCCAGGTGGCCATCCTAGAAGGCTGTGTGATCCTAAGAACTCTGCCTTACGCCATGGATAGAAGATCTGAACTTGTGTCATTGGGAGGGAGTGAGAATCCCTGGTCTGGTCTCTCTCTGTGTTGGGTGCACCTGCCATTGCCCCTCCTCTGTTTCAAGGTCCCAGTCCTGATCTTGTCACCACCCTCCCTGGCTGTTTGCAGGGTGCACAGCAAGAATAGACTGCTCCGTACTAGAAGACTTCTCCTTTGTGCTTATTGCAATTCTTGTTTTTATCCCAAGTATTCTTTTAAAGTCTTTTTTTTTGGGGGGGGAGGGAGGGCACATTGTGGTATAGCAGGTTTAGCCTCCATCTGTGACTCCAGCATCCCATTATGAGCACCAGTTTAAGTCCCAGTTGCTCTACTTCCAGTTCAGCTCCCTGTTAGTGTGTGTGGGAAAACAACAGAAGATGGTCCAGGTGTTTGAATGTCTGCACCCACATGAAAGGCTGAGAAGTTCCAGGCTCCTGGTTTTGGCCTGGCACATCCTTGGTCATTGCAGCCATGTGGGGAGTGGATCAGTTAATGAAAGATTCTCTCTGTGTCTCTCATCCTCTCTCTCTAACTCTGCCTTTTAAATTAGTAAATAATCTCTTGAAAAAGTTTCCAGGGAGATGTAATTCACATATACTAAGCTTTCTCCACTTGGAGTCTAGAGTTCAGTGGTTTGTATCCCTCACCGAGTTATTCATTCAACACCACAGCCAAAGCCCAGACCCTTTTCAGCACCCTATAAAAGAAACCCTTTGTCCATCGGCAGACACTGGCTCCCAACCCTCTCTCCCCCTCAACCCTTGGCCATCGCTAATCCACATTCAATCTCTGTAGACTCGTCTTTGGGGGGGGATCAGACATAAAAGGAATCATGCAATGTGTCATCTTTATCTCCAGCGGTTGTCTCCTGTGTGTGTGTGTGCATCATTCTCCAGGTCCATTGCTGTGAGGCTGTGTGCTGAGGGTTAACGCAAAGACCACCCTGGCATATGGCTCTGTCACTCCACTGGGATGTCAGTCATTGCCACATGTCTATCCCCGCAAGAGAAAGCACTGCAAATACTTTGGTGCAGGTTACGATCCAGACAAGTATTACTTCTGCCCCAGGCAGGACACTCCTGGTTCCCACAGTGGGAGTCCAGATATACACGCCAACATGCATGACCTCAAGAACACTGGAGAGGAGCCCATCGCAAAGGACCACAGGGCACCCACCACATGATTCCTTTCCAAAGAAGCATTCAGAGCATGGAGATACAAGGGATGAAGCAAGTGAGTGGTACGAGGGGGCTTGGAAAGGTTGTCAGGTAGATGGTAGTGATGGTCGCTCGCATCTGTGGGCATCTTAAAACTCCTTGAGTTGTATCCTAAGGTGAAGCAAGGATGGTCTTCTCAATCACTTGCTACAACAGTAAGAGGGGGAAGAGGGACACGGAGAAAAGAAGAGAGTGTGTATGGGGAGATGGGGCAGTGTGGCCCCTGGTTCCCCCAGGGCAAGTTGTCATTGTGCCTGAGAGTCACTGAGCCTCTGACCCAGGAACCACTGTAAATCACAGGCCCCCAGTCAGCTCCATAAACAGGCCCAGCTGGCCAGCCCCAAGCTCACTGTGCCCTTCCTCCAGGACTCACTGCGATTACTGCTTTATGGACCCTTGGGTGCCTCCAGGTAGGGGCTATGTGGCTCAACACCAGCCTCATTGCCTGGCAACCCAAGTTTGCCACTGCAGGACTCCCCATGACCCTGCTCTTCCCGTTGTAAACGTCAGAGATGATGAACAGGAGGGCATACTGGGCATCCTGCCTCTGGGAGCCAAGAAAAGCAAGACAAGATGGGACACAGCTTCAAGGAAGCTCCTTCCAGGTGTCACCAGTATAAGCAGAATGCCAAGCAGCTTCAGAGCTTGCTTTGCCTAGACTTGCCAGCTTGCACCAGCATGCAATGCCCCCAGCAGAGAAGTTAAAGACTGTGGGCTTGGGAGTCTGCCCAGAGCATCACTGCCCCTTCAGGGCATCTCTGCCCATGCACCCTGCTTCACACGTCATTTCCAGGGAGCGAAGGGGAGAAAGATCTAGAAGCTCTAAGCCTGGAAACCCAAGCAGTTCTACACCTTCCATGGGGCCTGACCACCTTGCACAAAGCCTAGACAGTCCTTATTCTAGGACTCCAAATGCCCCTGCAACATCACGGGGCTGCTGGGGCCCCGTGATCAGACATCCCTGATGCTGTGGGGGCTTGCCAGGCAGGAAGTAGGGGAGCAGCCTGGTGGGAGGAGGAGGAGAACCCCATAACCAGAATGGGATATTCTTCCTTCCCACCAAGAGGGGACCCTGCTACCCTCTAGGAAACACATGCCCCTTTTTCCTTCTACCTTTTTCTGGAAACCTGGCTACAGAGAAGCACTTTGTGGCTTCAAGGGAAGAGAACAGGACAAGTCTGCCCCTTAGCTGCTCAGAGATGAACATGGAGTTAAAGGAACCTCCATGGAGTGGCCTGTCACCTTGGTCCCCAGGTGTACCTGGAGTAGAAATTGCTCTGTTTTTTCAAGGGAACCTGGAAATGTGCACTTTTTTAATGTCCCCCAACCTGCTTCCAGAAGAAGTGCAAATCTGGTTTTCTCCAGTGATTCCGTATGGAATAGCTCTGCACAACACATCCTTGGCCACATTGGGCTTTGTGCATTTGGATATCTGCCCTGGGTCTTAGGTTATATTGACACTGGAGGTTTTCCCTCCCCTTGGAAGGTCAACGCATTCTCAAGGCTGCCTCCCCCATTCCTGCCCCTGAAAATGCACCCCTAAGACCTGAGCGGAGCTCAGTGGGCTCCCACATTTCATCTTCCTGGGAGTGCTTGGTGATGAGCCCCACATCTCCTCTCTCTCTCTCTCTCTCTCTCTCTCTCTCTCTCTCTCTCTCTCTCTCTCTTTCCCTGTCTCCTACTCTGAGGATCAGATACATATTTTTTTTCCTGGTGAAATACAAATGGAGTAATCAACGACACCCCTCTACATTTTTTGTTTCATAATAAGAAAAAAAATCCAAATATCTCATCCAGGATCCAGTGTTGTGATGGAGCAGTTTAAGCCACTACTAGTAATGCCAGCATCTGATGTGTGTACTGGCTTGAGTTCCGGTTATTCCACTTCTGATCCAGCTCCCTGCTAATGCACCTGGAAAGACAGCAGAGGATGGCCCAAGTGCTTGGGTTCCTGCAACCACAATGAAGATTCAAATGAAGCTCCTGGCTCCTGGCTTAGTTCCAGCTCAGCCCTGGCTGTTGTGGCCATTTGGAGAGTGAATAAGCAGATGGAAGTTTCTTTCTCTCCTTCTTTCTCCCACTCTCTCTCCCCCTCTCCCTCTTCCTCTCTCTTTCTCTGTAATTCTGTATTTCAAATAAATAGATCTTTTTGAAGGGAAAAAGAAAGGAAGAAGGGAGGAAGGATGGGTGGAAGGAAGGATGGATGGAAGGATGGGAGGAAGGAAGGATGGATGGAAGGAAGGAAGGAAGGATGGAAGGAAGAATGGATGGAAGGAAGGAAGAATGGATGGAAGGAAGGAAGGATAGATGGAAGGAAGGAGAGAAGGGAGGGAGGAAGGAAGGAAGGGAGGGAGGGAAGGAGGGAGGAAAGAAGAAAGAAAGGGAGGTAGCTGTGAATGTTCACATTGAAAGGGACTAATGTCGCTCTCATAGGATCTCTTGCATTTCCAAGAGTAGGCTTTTAATGACAGAGTAAGGTGGGCCTCTCCCTGCTCTCTGATTACATGAACGATCCTTCCTGTTCTTTTCCATCTTGCCCTCTGCTCTTTTCCTGCTTCCAGATTCCTGTCTCCTTTCTTGTCTCCTAGGTTACCATGCACTCTCAGCCCCCAGTTTCCCATCTCACCATGCGATCTCCTCCACACATCAGCTGCCACATGATGGAACCAAGGGCCAAGTGCCATGCTCTTGAACATGCAAAACCGTGAAGAAAATGAAGCTCTTGTTCTTCCAAATTGCCCGACCTCAAATGCTCTGTTATAGTCTGGTGTGCTTCAGGACAATAAGAGACAGTTGTCCCTCCACCTACCCCCTCATTCTGCTCCTCACTGGTGGACCAACCAGAGCTACTGGCAGACTGGGGACTCCCTGACTGTCTCCCTGTATCCCACACCGTTGCCCACCATACCTGATGGGGGAGATTGATTTTCTTGTGAATGTTTCTTTCTAGCTGGGGACTTTCTTCACTTTAGTCCTGAGTGAGGGGTGTGTGTGTGTGTGTGTGTGTGTGTATTGCATTCCTTGCCATAATATTCTGTGATCAGAGTCTTGGAGAGCCTCACTCTTCTTTAAATCAGAAACCGGCAGCATGGGAATTTAGAAGCCTCTTCTTTCCATAGTGCTAGCTTGGTCTATCCTAATCAACAAGGTCCCTTGGTGACAGCAATAAAACACTGCCCACTCTGAGGGTGCAGCCAGGCTCGATGACACACAGCTTGGCCAGCCAGACCCAGGCCGGATTTCTGCTCCTTCCCTGGGGCCTGTTCTGTGAGGAATCCTATACCCTGCGCCTGGGTAAAGTCCTTCCTGCCCATCAGGACATCTGCCTCCCCCAGGACTTGAGAATGCCGACTCAGAAACTCAACACTGATGAATGGTCCTTGTACTCTCCAACTACCCATGCTAATCTTCCCCAGAGTCCACATGCTCTGCGCTGTGGCTCAAGGTAGCAGATCATGGACAAGGAGATTTAAGGGGAAAAATCAAAGTAGTCTTCCTGTTACCAGCACTGCCAGGAGAAGCTGCAGTACCCGTTTCAACCACTAGAATACCCACCTCCCTTCTCCTTCCGCATCTGACCATGCCCAATCTAAGTGGTTGCTAGACGTTGCTATGGGATAGAATAACAGGTGCAGAGCGAGAACAAGTGTGCTTGGACAACAGGTGTGCACCAGCCAGGCCTGGGCAAAGGATGGCAGCAGGATCAGAGGATCAAGACATGCCTAGTTGATATCTGATCAAGGCAGGGTGTGTTAGGAAATCAGTCACTGCAGGGCTAAGATTCCACCTGCTCCTGTGTCCTTTAGGGACAGAGGACTTTTTCAAGACTCCTTGTCTAGCCTTTGCCTCAGGCAGAGACAGTATCTTTTTTTTTTTTCTTTTTAAAATGTCACTGGACAGTAAGCCAGCCTGTCCTCCAAGGCCGCTGCCAGGATCAATCCAAACTCAGAGGCGGCGGCTGCTGCTGCTGGGGAGTCATTCCCCAGCGGGGTAAAACTGCAGTCATCCATGTCGCATTGTCCCATTAAAGCTCCTATTCTGGTTGACAAAATAGAGGCAGTAGAAATGTGGTCTCCATTTAAGCTGGAACTTACTTATCCTGTCACTGATATTGCTTTAAAAAAAATAGAAATGGGCCTCCCCTAGAAGACGCAGGCCAGATTGAGAAACTTGGAGCACTCCTCCCCATGGGGCACTAGGCAGCGGGGCAGGGGGCAGTCCGTGGCCCCTGGCTGGCGGGAGTAAAAAACAGCTCCATCCATCACTGACAGGCGGCTCTCAGCTCTCTCCACCGCAGCCAGCATGTCCCGGCTCCCAGGAGCCGCATCTCCCGGCAAAGACCAGTAATTAGGTGTTTAGATTCAAATCAGTATTTTAAAACAGCCTTGGGGGGGAGAACTCCAGAGACAGAGAGACCGAGTCAGCTGCGAACCATAAAAATCCTTTGAACACAAACTGCAGCGAGGATAGAGTTGTTTGGACAAGAAGATTGCGCTTGCTGACTGCTTCCTCCGGCTGCGTAGGAATCGTGATGCCTCTTTAATTTGTGCAATTTCATGAAGTCCAGTGTACGAGGGATACAAAGCTGCTGGGTCTGGACTGTGAACTGGGTTGGCTACGTGCTAGGGATACGCACCCAGTGCGTGTTAGCAATGAAGCTGCATGAAGGCACCCGGGGTATGCTCTCACTGTCCCCCTGCGTGGGAACAGTCCCCGTCCTCCTCGCGTTTTGTCCCCCGACTTCCTTCTCAGTGGCCGCCTGTGCTGTGTCCTGCTTCTCTCTAGACATTTTTAGGAGTGAGCTTGTCAAAAGCATGGACATCCAGAATTATGGGACGATGCCCAAATGAAGATACTTGTGGGAATGGCGGATGAAGTGATTACAAGAATGAATGAATGTATTATGTAAAAATAGATTCTTACAACATGTAAAGGCATGTGAATTACATACCCATGGCGATGGCTATAATTAAAACGGCTCAGTCAGTGAAACCACTGCCCGCATTGGCACTGGTTCAAGTCCCCCCTTCTCTTTTCCCTGTTAATACATCTGGGAAAGCAGTGGCTGGTGGGCTACAGGCTGGCGTCCCTGCCACCTGCTTTGGAGACCTGGATGGAATTCCAGGCTTTGGCCTGACTCAGCTCCAGCCATTGTATTCATTTGAACAGTGAGACGGAGGATCAAAGATTATCTCTCCTTCTGTCTCTCTCTCACCTCTCTCTCCCCACCCTCCTGTCTCTTTCAAATAAATAAACGAAGTAAAGCAAAACAAAACAAAAAAGAAATTGGATCTCTTGTGCATTGCTGATGGGAAAGCAGAATAATACAATTGCAGTGTTGTGGTTTTTTTCCCCCTGCAAAATTAGTAGTTACTATATGACCTGTCGATCCTAGTATCCTCCAACAGATGAACGGATAGAGTGTATGCTGGTCACACATGAAGGAAAACTCAGCTCCAAGAAGGAAGGAAAGTCGAACTCCTCCAGCAACATGAATGAACACTGAGGCTGTTGCCCTAAATGCAGTGAGCCATTTACAACAAGCCAAGAGCACGTGTGGCTTGCCTAGAATGGTCAAAATCCCAGCAACAGGAAGCAGAGCGCTGAGTGCCGAGGGCAGATGGCAGGAGAACCGCGAAGCTCTTGCTTAATGGTTTCCAGAGTTTACATTGAGCTCCCCGTCAAGAGTACGCTCAGCACTCGCGAGCCCGCCACTTACAAGCGGTAACATGGTAAGCATGATGTGTTTTTCCACACATTGAAAGTCGGGGAAAGGTCAGATACTCGGTGAGTCATCTGCTGAAAAACGGACAGCACTTTGTACTTTTCAGCCCCATGTCTGGGCGTCCACATGACACAGCTGGGGTGCGATGATGAAGGACTGGGGAGATGAAGGCAGACCCGCGACTCTCCACGGACTGCCTTTCGTGTCCTATCAGGCGAGCCGGGTTCAGGACCACAGCAATGCTCCAATGGGGCAGTGATGAATCGCTCCCCCTGCCCATCAGCGGATGACCTCGTGGCTCTTGCTATTATTGTTCTGCCAGGCAGTGAGGGCGCTTTGCCCCGTAGTGGCCTTCCTGTGGAAGAAAAAGCAAAAAAAAAAAAAAAAAAAAAAAAAAAAACGCGTCGATGTGTTGCCGTTTTGACAGTTCTCATCCGCTGCTAGGTTCAGGCTTAGCCTGGGAGCATGTCCCCAGGATGGCACCAGCCCTGCATTTACCACTCTGCCCTGCTTAATTTTCTCAGCCATTCCATGATGTATACCTCTTATTTTAAACAAACACACACAAAAGTATTTTATTTATCTGAAAGGCAGAGTAACATTAAGAGACAAACACACACACACACACACAGAGATATTGTACCTTCAGGTTCACAACACTCTAATGACTGCAACAGCCAGGACTGAGCCAAGGAAAAGCCAGAAGCCTGAAACTCCGTTCTGGTATCCCACATGTGCAGCAGAGTCGCAAGCATGTCACGTTTCTTCTAATGCTTTCTCGTGTGCATGAGTGGGAAGCTGGTTTGGAAATGGAGCAGCCGGGACTTGAACCAATGCTCCTGTGAGATGCTAGCTTTGTAGGCTATGGCCTACAGTGAGGGCTCCCTGTTTTGTCTCTCTTTACAGACAAACATCAGATATTGAGGAAGTGGCCCAGAGTTGCACAATTAGTAGAAGAGGAAGAAGCAGCGTTCAGCTCTGACATCGCATCCCTCCGTGCTTGCCTGAGCTCAGCGCTGTGACAGACAACAGGACCCTGATTGCCCCCAGACAGGTGCCAGCCACACATGCACGGGGCCACTCAGACAACAAGCCATCCCTCCACCTCTATTATTCCAGACATGACAACAGGCTCTGTGGAGATGGATGGGAGGCAGCCCTGGATCCTCCTGAGCAGGTGGATCAGGCAGAAGACTGGGATCCGTGCAGCTGCAGAGGCAAGTGCAGCTATAAAACAGGGGCAGGGCAGGGCAGGGTGGGGCAGGGCGGGGCAGGGCAGGGACAGAGCCAAGCCACTGGAAGACAGTCAAAAGGGAGACAGAAGAGCATGAATGCCAAGCACAGGTGCCTTAAGCCTCGACCTGTGGTACCAGCATCCTATATGACACTGGTTTAAGTCCCAGCTGCTCCACTTTTGATCCAGCTCCCTGGGAAATTAGAGGAAGATGACCCAAGTGCTTGGCCCTTACACTCACATGGGAGACCAAGAAGAAGATTTTGACTCCTGTCGTCATATTGGCCCAGTTCTGGCCATTGTGTCTCTATCTTTCCTTCTGTCTGTAAAGTCTACATGTCAAATAAAAATAATTAAATCTTTTTTTTTAATTAAAGGAAAAGAACCCAAATGTTTCATACAGCACACACCTCCGGCACCCGGGCTTGATGTGAAGGGTGTGGGGCAGTCACTGGGACAAGACCTGTGGCTTTCACCTTGAGCCACATTTGGAGAAGGGGCCTGCCACATTCTTCATTGTGGCACTAACAAATGCACAACTTGGTAGGATCCCCTAGCAATTTTCACATGCAAATGACCACAGAATGGCTTAAAACAGCTGAAAATTACTGTTCCCCAGTTACAAGGCTAGATTGGATAGGGATATTCTCTTAGCCTGCCCTAGGGTAGAAATTTGTGCAATGTCTCTATTCCTTCTGGTGTTGCCAGAACACCCAGCATGCTCTGGCTTGATCGCTGAATTATATTGTTTCTGCTTCTGAATCCTTCCTCTCTTGTTCATAAACAGACACCTGTCATTCTGAGTATTGGCTCAGTCCACTCCAACATTGCCTCACCTGGATTGGTCACATCTCGGGAACGCTATTTCCAAAGAGGTGTCCATCGCAGAGGTCTGGGATCATAACTCCACTCAGGTCAGGGGCTGTAGGGAGGACTCTGTTCTTGGCCGCTGACATGTGATGGGAGCTGACAGAGCACACATGTATGGAGGGAAACCTGTAGGGGGTAGGTGTGGCCATGCATACACACATACATACATCATGCAGTTTTACACTTCCACACTTACATAAGATAGACATGCACACACAAACACAAGTACATATACATATTACACACACGCACATATAAACACACATGCATATGCACAAATGGAAACATTCATACATACACAAAGTATACAACCAGAAACACACAAATATACATGTGTTGATACCCATGCTAACATACATAAAGCACACCGAGAAGCATGAACACGCATGCACAAACACAGTGCACTTTTAGCCATATACAGAGACTGTGCACACACACCCACATATACTGCATACACACAGAGACACCTATGCATGCATACACACGCATACTCACACTTACAAACATGCACACACATACAGATACAGAAATGCACAATATGTACACACAGCCTTCACCCCAGTTTCCAAGTTTCTGGAACCCCACAATCTGGTGATGTCCCAGCATTGTGCAGGGGCTGCCCCTGCCTTTGGAACCCCATTTTTCTTCACTGCCTGGCACTGTCATCTCATGCACAAAATTATTCAACGCATTGTATAAAACAATGCCCACAGTTATGCATAGAATGTGTCTACGAAACACAAGTTACTTTTTCATTTAGGCTTGGCTCTCTGTTCCCAAGGTGTCCCATGATGCGTATGCAAATATTCCAAAATCTCTGGAACACATTTGCTCACATACATCTCTACCTTGTTTTGAAACATTTATGGATTGATTTTTGAAAGTGAGAGAGGTGGTAGGAGGAGGGAGAGGCACAGAGAGAAAGATCTTCTATCTACTGGTTCACTCCCCAGAAAGCCACAATGGCCAGCATTCGGGCCAGGATGGAGCTAAGCGTTTCTCCTAGGAAAGGTATGTCGGTGGCAGAGACCCAAGCACTTGGCTCGTTTGGTGCTGTCTTCTTCAGGTGCATTAGCAGGGAGCTGGATCAGAAATGGAGCAGCTGGGACACTTCAAGACAGCAGCTTAGCCAACTATGCTGCAACAGCAGCCCAATACAATCATTTCTGATTAGGATTGCTCAACCTGTACTGAAATGGAGATGAAAGTGAGACGGCATCAGGGGCCCTCGGTCCACCGGTTGCAGGAGCCTCAGCCTCCCACTCCCGGACACCAGGGAGCTGTGTCACACAGGAGAAAGCATGCGGTGGACCTGTCCCATAGGGAGAACACTGCTGCCTCAGTGGTCGTTGTTTTGTCTTGTGCCCCTGCCTCAGTCTGGGGAACAGGCAAGCTGAGGGTGCGACCTCCACAGAGAGCATGCTCTTGGAGGAGTGGGTGGGAGGAAGCGGGAGGCTAGGACCACACTCTGAGAGGATCCAGTGGGCAAAACTTTGGGAGGACAAAGGCTCTGAGAGGATGAGAGACAGAGAGGAAGATCTTCTGTCCAATGATTCACTCCCCAAGTAAGCGCAATGGCCGATGCTGCACCGATCCGAAGCCAAGAGCCAGGAACTTCTTCCAGGTCTCCCACATGTGTGCAGAGTCCCAAGGCTTTGGGCCATCCTCGACTGCTTTCCCAGGCCACAAGCAGGGAGCTGGATGGGAAATGGACCTGCCAGGATTAGAACCGGTGCCCATATGGGATCCTGGCGCATTCAAGGCAAGGATTTTAGTCACTAAGCCACCGTGCTGGGCCCATTAAATATTTTTAAATGTGAGATCTAGGACTTAGTGTGGAAGGGGTGAGAAAGCCAGTATTCATGCATTTTCTTCCCTTTAGGCCTGCATCTCCACATCTCCCAAGATGCAAATCAAACACTCGTTATCCACAGGAGCTTCAGTGGGTCAGCAACTGAGAAACATCCATAGGCTTTACAAGCTCCAGAGGCGATGTTTTTGTTTTGTGCTCTACCAATAATTAGCTTGAACTATCTGAAAACACAATGCCACAAAACAGCAGCTGAGGGCCCGTTGTGATGGCCTAGTGGCTACATCCTCACCTTGCATGTGCCAGGATCACAATGGGTGCTGATTCATGTCCAAGCTGCTCCACTTCCCATCCAGCTCCCTGCTTGAAGCCTGGGAAAGCAGTCGAGAATAGCTCAAAGCCTTGGGACCCGGCACCTGCATGGGAGATCCGAAAGAAAACCTCCTGGCTTCTAATCGTCTCAGTTCCAGCCATTGCAGCCACTTAGGGAGTGAACTAGCAGATGGAAGATCTTTCTCTCTGTCTCTCTCCGTTTCTCTATATATCTGCCTTTCCAGTAAAAAATAAATCAATCTTAAAAATGAAAAACCCAGCTGCTAAAAACCAAACACACTGCAGCACATCTCCAAGCCAAGGTCTCTGCAGGCAAAATGGAAGCCAGGGATCTGGACAATGGGATGCTGACCAAAGTCAGCCTGCACCTGCTGGGGCTGTAGATATTCAGAGGTGGTGGGGACCAGCACATAGGCCACAGAGTCCATGCGGGGCTGACTTAGCATTGGTAACCTCTTCGCTTGAACAAGCTCTCTTCCTGCTGGGTCCATTGACCTTAACACTCCAGTCCACACTGTGAACCACATAGGCTTTGCTTCAAGCTACAGGACATGCTTCTTTGCTTGTTTAGACACCCCCATGCTGTAGCCCTGAGTGGGAAGGCAGTGGGCTGCAGTCTGGGGACATGCTTGTGTAGCACCAGCTACCACTCACAAGATAGATTTGCTACACCGGGGCCACTCTCCAACAGAGTCCTGTAGGGACTGGTTCTCAGGCGAGCTCAAGCTGGGCAGAGGGCAGAAGCTCAGCTCTTGGTGGCCCTAGCACTCACTAGAGACAAAAATGGGCAGCCTCTTACACTTTTGGGATGTGAACCTGAGGTCATGAGGCTTGGCAGTATTCCTTTAACCTTCACTGCATTTCCCTGTGCCCATCCCACCTTGCTGGCAGTGCCCACCTGCTTTTTTATTTTTTAAACATTTTTTGGATAGGATTCTTGTTTTTAAAGACATATTTTTATTGAAAACATAGATCAGATTTACAGAGAGAAGAAGAGACAGAGAGATTTTCTGTCCACAGATTCACTCCCCATGTGACTGCAATAGCAGGAGCTGAGCCAATCCAAAGCCAGGAGCTTCTTCCAGGTCTCCCATGCAGGTGCAGGGTCCCAAGGCTTTGGGCCATCCTCAACTATTTTCCAAGGCTATAGGCAGGGAGTTGGATGGAAAGCGGAGCAGCTGGGACATGAACCGGTGGATCCTGGTGCATGCAAGGCAAGGATTTCACTGCTCAGTCATTGCGCCAAGACCTCTACCTATATTTTTTTAAAGGAACTTTTGCCTTTAATGGAGCTTGAGGTTGGTAGGGAAGGTATGAAAACATGGCAGGCAGCTTTTTCCACCTTATGCCTGTTTTCCCCTGAGTTTCATTCATTACCCAAGCTGGTATCACCTGTCACAATAAGCTAATCTGTCATCACAGAGGAACCAGCACAGGTTGCCCGTATCTGATGCAGAACCCCTGGCACATTCTGATCCTACCCCCACACTTCAGGATCAACTCCCACTCAGGACACTGTGTGGCATTCTGCTCCTTCAGGTCGCCAGGGCTGCTCAGGCTGCCCGTGTGGTGGGTGGCAGCTGAAGAAACTCCGAAGACTCATCGGGTGTTCTGAAGCACAGCCATCGGAGCTGGCGGGGTATGATCCTGTCCATGTGCGTCAAGTACATCCCTGCCAAGTGCGCATAATGTGTGAGTTCATCACGCTGCGGCAAGGGCTGGGCGGTTCTGCAGGCCACACCGCGCAGGTGCACTGCCCTGCTCAGCATGTCCTAACAGAGCTCCCCGCTGCCACCCCGACCCAACCCTGCTCACCCTGATCGTCTGCCGGGCTTGTGTCCTGTACAATGAGTCTCTTCCTGTTTCCCACACAGCCCTCTGCAAACCACAGTTAACAGAGTGTGGAGTCACAACAACCTCCTTGAGAATGCAGTAGCTAGGTAAGTTACTCTGGGTTCTTCCTATGAGGGAGTTTTCTGTTCACTTCCCCCCTCTGTCACCACCGTTTGTAGTTATTTATTCAGTTATGCGTTGGTGATGGCCTCACAGACCTAACTGTAATATTCTGATTGTTTCAGCTTTGGCCATGGGATTCAGTGGGTTTCGGAGTCCTGGTGTAACTCCATCCTGGAGCGCATGTGTGTGTTGGGGAGGAGGTTCATGGATGTGTGTAAATTTGCATGTGTGTGCCTATGTGCACATGTAGGTATGTGTGTGTGCGTGTGTGACTTCTGACATTGATGCTATTTTTCTATAGATCCTGCCCTGGCACCAGAATCAGCCGTCTTGCTGAGGACATCTGGGCTGTTTCATCAGTGTTAACTTTTAACATTTGCTTAAACTTTGCTTTTCTCTTCTGTGTAGTTGTGCAGCTTTCAATAAGTTCATAGAGTCACATATCTATTATTACAGCATCATAAAGAATCATTTTGCCATCCTAGTAATTCCCCCGTGATCTGTCCATTAAGATTCTTTGGGCTTCTCAGAATTCTGGCAACCACTAGCCTGTTTACAATGCTATTATTTTGCCTTTTTTCAGAGTACCGTATAAATAGAATTTTTTTAAAAATCCAGACAGTGAGAGAGAGAGAGAGCGGTTGTGGCTGAATTATACCCAGAACTGACCTGTCTGCCCTTACTTGGTTGATTCAGGTGATGAGGTTGGGAAATGCCAAGTTGATGGGCCTTGAGCCAAAGCTTTGTTGATTTGGCAGTGGGATGATTGAACAGGACAAATGTACAAGAGGTTTTTTTTTTTAAAGATTTATTTTTACTATTTTTTTATTGGAAAGGCAGATATACAGAGAGAGAGACAGAGAGGAAGATCTTCCGTCCGATGATTCACTCCCCAAGTGAGCGCAACGGCCGATGCTATGCCGATCCGAAGCCAGGAGCCTCTTCCGGGTCTCCCACGCAGGTGCAGGGTCCCAAAGCTTTGGGCCGTCCTCGACTGCTTTCCCAGGCCACAGGCAGGGAGCTGGAAGGGAAGCGGGGCTGCAGAGATTAGAACCGGCGCCCATATGGGATCCCGGGCGTGCAAGGCGAGGACCTTAACCACTGCGCCACCGCGCCGGGCCCATAACTACCTTTAAAAAAAAAAAAAAAACTAGCCTTTAATTTTTTGGCTCTGGGATGTCCGTGTTCTTCTCTTCAAGCCCATTGATATTTGCTGTCGTTTTATAAGTTTCTTCTTTCTTCAGCTCTAAATTGTTTGCATTCATTAAGTTTCCCAAGCTGGAAACATACTTATGTCATCAAATTTACTGATTTCCTTTCCTTAAATATAGGCACACAATCCTGTAAATTCTCTTCTCTGGGAGTAGACATGCTGACACAGTGGGTTAACCATCCCATATTAGAGCGACAAGTTTAAGTCCTGGTTCTCAGCAATTTAAAACATACATATTCTTACTGGAAAGGCAGATTTCCAGAAGGAAAGAGAGACAGGAACATCTTCAATTCACTGATCTACTGCCCTGGTGGCCGCAACGGCTGAAGCCGAGCTGATCTGAAGCCAGAAACGAGGAGCTTCTGCCGGGTCTCCCATGCAGGCAGGTGCAGGACCCCAAGGCTCTGTTCTGCATCCCTACTGCGTTCCCAAGCCACAAGCAGGGAGTTGGGTGGGAAGCAGAGCAGCCAGGACATGAACTGGTTGCCACATGGGATCCCAGCGCATCAAGGGGGAGGATTAACCGATGGAGCCGTTGTGATGGGCACAGGACTTAGCACTTTGCCACAGCTTTCTGCTGATGCACCGAGGAAGGCAACCGATGATGAGTGCAGTGCTTGATTCACCCACGCAGGACTCCTGACCTGAGTTCCTGGCTTCCAACCTCTGGCTTCTGCCCCAGCCCAGCTCCAGGTGTGGCAGGCCTTGGGAGAATGACCCAGTGGATGGAAGACCTCTCCTTGTATCTGCCCGTTACTCTGTCACTCAAACAGATTTTGTCCACAAAAAGAAGGAAAATGCCAACCCTGCCTTTGTAACCTGTGTCCTTACTTAGCTGGGGGTTTGATTTGTCAGTAATTGACAGAGGAGCCTCGAAGCCTTCATGTGTTAATAGTGAATTTGCCTCCCATATTTGGATGTTTTGCTCTAAAGCGGGTGGACCTTTAGGGCTGTTTTGCCTTGGAAAATTGACCGCTTTATGATTTGTTAAGCGTGCCCAATTTACTCTCAGGAATCTTCCTTGTGCTGCTGTTTGTCATAAATGGGTTTTGTTTCACGAGCATCAGCATGCCGTTCTTTCCCCATCCTTTACTCTTAGCTGATCTGGGTGAGTATTTCTAAAGTGATTTTCTTCTGCACAGCTGCGGACATGTTTATGCATTGAGTTAATGCACTTCGTGCATTAATCTGTCATTTCGTTTATTATCTAGACTGCTCATGTTTTGTTTTGAGTATTTTTTTTCGACTTTTTGAATGATTTATTTTTTAAAATCTGAGAGACAGATTTACAAAGAGAGAAGGAAAGACAGAGAGAAGATCTTCCACTTGCTAATTCACTCTCTAAAGGGCCATAATGGCCAGAGCTGAGACCATCTGAAATCAGGATTGGGGAACCTTTTCCATATCTCCCAGCGGATACAAGTACCCAAGGACTTGAAATCTTCCATTGCTTTCCAGGGCCACAAGCAGGGAGCTGGATCAGAAGGGGAGCCACCAGGACCGGAAGTGGTACACATACAGGATGCCAGCACCACAGAGTGGAAGATTATCTGGCCTCAGGATTTTTTTAAAATCATTATTTATTTGAAAAGCAGAATTGCTGAAATAGACACAGAATGAGATCTTCCATCCAGTGGTTCAGTCCACAAATATACATAATGACCAGGAATGGGCCAGGCCAAATCCAGGAACTTGGAACTCTGATTCTCCCACGTGGAATCAGATGTCTGAGCTCAAAGAACGTGGACCATCTTCTGCTGACTTGCCAGGTACGCCAGCAGGGAGCTGTATCAGACATGGAGCAGCCACAGCCCACTCATCTGCACATATGGGATGCCAGCTTCGCAGGTGCTGCCAACCTGGCCCTAGGACATTCACACTTAAAGTGATGGTCTGTGTGGTTGCTGTGGGACATACCTATTTGGAACGGTTCTAGTTTCTACATTTGCTTTCTATTTTCCGTTTTTTTCTCTGCTTGCTTTTAGCTGTATATTTACATGTGTCCATTTTAAACCCTCTGTTAGCATACCATGGACAGCTTGAAGCAATTTGTGATTGCTTCAGTGCTGTCAGGTGCACATCTCTGTTTTGGCTTTTTTTTTTCCTTGAGAATGCATTTGTTTATTTTACAATGTGCGGGCAGCACATTGCATGGCACCTGATTCAGGGCTGGCCCTCAGGGAGAGGGAGGGAAGAACGCAGGATGCAAGGGAGGTGTTGCAAGTTTCCTGGTAAAGCTACCTACATGCACATGACGGAGCATCTGGATGTGGAGCCAGTTTATAAGAAATATGCACTGGCCTGGCACGATAGTTCAGTGACAAAATCCTTGCCTTGTACATACCAGCCTCTCATATGGGTGCTGGTTCATGTCCCGGCTGCTCCACTTCCCATCCAGCTCCCTGCTTATGAGCTGGGAAAGCAATCGAGGACAACCCAAAACCTTGGGATCCTGCACCCATCTGGGAGACTGGAAGAAGCTCCTGGTTTCAGATCAACTCAGCTCCAAGCATTGTGGCTGCTTGGGGAGTGAACCAGTGGACAGATCTTTCTCTCTGTTTCTCCTTTTTTTTTTTTAATGGAAAACTGCCTTTCCAGGGGGGAAAAAGTAAATCTTTAAAAAGAGAAAGACAGAGATGAGGGCCATGTTGTGGTATAGTGTGTAAAGCTGCCATCTATGACATCAGTACCTATAGTACCCTGGTTCTAGTCCCAGCTGCTTCACTTCTGATCCAGATTCCTATTAATGTCCTGAAAAAGCAGTGTAGAATAGTTCAAGTTCCTTGGGTGCCTGCACCCACCTGGGGGACAAGGCAGAAGCTCCTGGCTCCTGGCTTCGGACCAGCCCAGTCTTAGCCATTGTGGCCCTTTGCAGAGTGAACCAGAGGACGGAAAATCTCTCTGTCTCTCCCCTCTCTTTCTGTAACTCTGTTTTTCAAATGAATAAAATACATCTTTTAAAAATTACACTCAAATTAACCAAAATATCTGTTCTCTTTTTTAAAAAAAAAAAAAACATTATTTTATTTGAAATGTAGGGCTCCAGAGAGGAAGGCGGGGGTGGGGGAGAGAGAGAGAGACAAAGAGACAGACAGAGAGAGAAAGATCTTCTGTCTGCTGGTTCATTTTCCAAATAGCCACAATGTCCAGAGCTGGTCCAGGCCAGATAGGAGCCAGGAGCTCCTTGCTGGTCTCCCATGTGGATGCAGACGCCCAAGGACTAACTTGAACTATCTTCTGTTGGCTCAGAACACAGGAAGATAGGTTGGAATTGGAGCGGCTGGGATGTGAACCAGCTCTGCCACAATGCTAGGGCTGTGATCTATTGTTTGTGCTTTTACTACTCTTGGTCACTGCTGGTCCTAGTAGCTCTCATTTATTTAGTATTTGACTGTAGTGGATGAGTACTACAGTATGTCACTCCGTGACGTAGACTATTGCATGCTTGCAGAGGGGAGACTGAGGCACAAGCCTGGCCCAAGGCCACAAGCTACATGGAAAGAAGCAGCCTTGCACCTGGCCTGCCAATATCCCAAACCACATTCCCCGGCTCCCCTCTGCCTCTGCCTGAGATAATTATATCCATACTCCTTCCTCCAAGGGGATGGAGAGAGAGCCACACTGGTCCAGAGCCTTCAGAGTTGCCTTGGCCTCAAGACCCCAGCAACAACCCTCTAGGTGCCCATAATGGCCCCTCACCTGGTCCTGTAGGTCCCTTTGTGAGGACTAATGACATCCAGACTCACAGTGCTCCTATACCAAAACGTTCTGTGGCAGGCAGGTGCAGGTGGCCCAAGCACAGGCTACAAGGTTTGTTGGACCACCCACGAGGCCCTGCCAGCAAGGCCCTCCGGCCAACTGCACCTGGCAGCCTGCGCCGGCCCAAAGCTCTGCAGCTATTCCCTCATACAAGTGGATATTGGACCAGTGGATATTGCCTCATGATGAGGCACTGCCTTTGAGGGGGTGGGATAGGAAAGGTGGGGGAATCACAGAATTAGAACACAATGCTTACACTCTAACGGTGTCTGTGGGGTCAGGAGGACATGTCCAGGGCTGCAGGGAGTAGTGGGGTACCACCAGTGTAGACCATTCACCCACACGGCCCCATGGTCCAGCCCCAGACTCCCAGCCTCAAGGGGTCCTGCATAGTTCATGTCCAGTGTCAGGGGCTTTAAGAAAAGCCAGATCCATGGGCTTTCCCTGTGAGAAAGTGATTGAAAGCTCACTTGCCTCCCCTCATCAGGGAGGCCAGTTTCCCTCAGACACCCCTGGTGAGAGTCCCGCACAGCACCCACGTCCCTCTCCACCGCTAACCACTCTTGGAGAGTGAGGGACAGTATGTAAGGTTCGTAGACATCCCGTGCTATGTTCAGAACTGTGCCCAGCAACTCCCCATGCCTGTGAAGTGGGAACTGTGGCTGAACTCCTGACTCAGCTTGCAAGGGAGGTACCCCAAGAGACAGCAAGACTACTGACTCTACACTTGGCCTTGTATATAATCTTCCTGCAGCCTACCCCCTCCCCGAGGTCCCAGAGGGAATCTACACTCTGTGTGTGTGTGTGTGTGTGTGTGTGTGTGTGTGGTGCATTGGGATTGGATTAAGCAGCCCATCAGGAACAGATGGGAAACACATATCCACTGACAGAAGAGAAATAGTGACTTTGAGAGCAGGCACTGTCCTGGTACATAGTAGTCGGAGAACAGCTGTGCCAAGGGGCTGCATGTGGCCGTATGCCAGCCAGTTGAGCCCTGCGGGCTACAGATGCCAAGCCACAGCGAGCCATGCCTCTCATTCCAGGGAAGGCCAGGCCAGACCTGCAGGGCACCCTCAGTCTGTGTCAAAGTGAATGTGGCTATTCATTCCTCAGTGTTGTAAGAACACCCTCTTTTTCAATGCAAAGAAGGGAATGACAAGTCCTCCTCTGAAACATCACACTGTCAGTCTCAAAGCTGATCAAAAATGAGGCATGAAAAACTCCCCCTACAGACACATACATAAGATGAGAGCATTGCATCAAGAGGCCACCCCCTACTGCAGACTTCCTGGAACTCCTCTCCAATTTCCTGGTTCATGTGAACCAGTTCCATTTCCTGCCTAGGAGACTGGCCATTGCCTTGGTGTGCTGCAAGATTCCCAGTGGTCACCCTGGCATGGGCCGTTAAACAGAGGCTTGGCATGTGTCTCATGATGTGTGAGGAGGGCCGGGCCAGGTGAATGGGCTGGGAACTGACTGGGCCAGCTGAATGGACTGGGAATCTGCACCCCCAGAACTCCCAAGACCATGGGGTGAGGAGGAAAAAAGCCAACACAAGGCACGGAGATGGCTCAGTGGACGGGTTTGCAGTATCCAAGTCAGTGGCTGCCTATGGTGAGTGAGGTTCTGTGTTGTGTGTTCAGTGGATTTTCATTCTAAGCTAGGCTACAGTCCAGGTCCCCTGATTGGTCCAGCAAAATTTGCTGCGAAGGCGGGCTAAGTGCCATGGTCTTGCTCCAGAAAACCATCCCCTTTTCTGTCAGTTCCAGCATCCCTGGACCAATCTGATGTTAGTTTCTGAGTCTGGAGCCTCAAGGAGCAGGGCTGTCGCCATCTGGGTGTCCAAGAAGTGGCTGGGAGTGTAGAGGAGGGCCAGTGGTACTGGGCAGGATGGTTCCTCCTATAGCCTAGGCAAGGTGCCTCCTGGACACATGCTGTGGCACCTTCCCCAGGCTGGTACCTTCCACAGGCCAGCCCTTCCCCAGGCTGGGATCTCACTGACTGCTCACACTCCTGCCCATCCCAGCTCTGGGATGCAGCAAGTCTCTCTGTGGGGTGAGCTGGAGGCAGGGGCTCTCATAGGAATCAGCAAGTAGGATTCTGTGCCCTCCTGCAGACAGGTTCAGGGAGGAGTGGAGGAGGCAAGGGACCTTGGACCCACATCACTTGATGTGTAAGTCCCTGTGTTGGCCATAAGGTGGGCAATGTCCTCAGTCTGATCACACAGGAGAGAATGGCCACCTGGAGCTTGAGCAGGTACTCATGCAAAGCACACAGTGGGACTGTCAGCTGTGAGGCTCATGCTCACTCCCACAAGTATCCCTGCAGGGGAAGCCCAGGGGTCTCACATAGCAGCCCATAGGTAACCCTGTCATCTCTGCCCCCAGCGCTGGTGGCACCTTCGCCACAAGCCAGAGACCAGGAGCCCTTGCCTCTGAGGGATATGTGAGGTCCCCAACACCTACTTTCTCAAGCTCAGACTCTGGATGGGGGAGGAGCAGAAATCGCATGCCTCTGTCTGGGGGTGATGGGACTGGACCAAAGCCACATCTGTCCCTGTGCCAAAGGCCACAGCAGCCCTTTCTTTCTGCAGCCTGACCCTGACAGAGGGAAGCAAGTGCCCTAGAGTCCCTACTTAGTCCATTTGTGTGTCTGTCAGTACCTGGGCTCTCTGTGGGTACACACTGTGGGTGCCTGCCTAGCCTCCAGGGCCATGCTTCATCTTGTTTTCTCAAGCAGTGAGGTCATGCCAATAGGTCTCTGGGTGAGCATTAGGGTCAGACATCTCTAGGGTCCTTATTATCAAAACCTGAAAAAAGGCACAAGGGTTGTTCTTGCACAAGCAGCATGCAGACCCTTCCAGAACCCTCTGAAAGGTGGCTGAGCCAGAGCAGAGACAGTGTCCTCTCTGCAGGGTAGAGCATGGGCAGCAGCGACACCAGGGCTTGGGCCAGGCATAGCAGTGAAAAGCACCCCACCCTCACCCCCGCCCATCCCTCAGCCCTCTTATTGCCCCAGCTGCTGGCCAAGAGAAAGATACCCAAGAAGGCTCACCCATCCGAGCAGGGAAAATGCCAAAGACTGGAAGGAAGACCCAGGAACCAGGATATGAGAAGCCACAGACATGGAACCCAGAAGAGGATGAGTGGTGGGCTGTCCTGGCGCCTGGAGAGAGCACAGTAGCCTTCCCTGTCTCCTGGGGAGGAGGAGGGGTTGTGCCAATGGAAGCTACCGTGGAGTAGGGCAGGGGTGCCTGCCTAGTCCCCCAGGGACGCTTGTGAGATGATGAATGGATAGATGATATGTAAGTGCTTGAATGAGAAGAGAGGAGTACTGGGAGCTGGCCCTGTGGCTTGGATGAGACAGCCTTTGATGTAGGTATCAGCTCCGCTGGCACCCTGCCTATATCTTCAAAGTCTGACTCAACATTTATAAGTAAGAGGAGAAAACAGGGGCTGGCATTGGGACGCAGTGGTTTAAGCTAATGCCTGTGATGCCAACATCCCAAATGGGCACCGGTTCGAGTCCCAGCTACTCTGCTTCCCACCCATCTCCCTACTGATGAGCCCGGGAAAGCAGCTGAAGATGGACTGAGTGCTTGGATGCCAGGACCTCCATGGGAGACCCAGATGGAGTTCTTGGCTCTTGACTGCCCTGGAACATTCCCAACCACTGTAGTTGCTTGAGTAGTAAACCAGCAGATGGAAAACAGATATTATCTATCTATCTATCTATCTATCTATCTATCTATCTATCTATCTATCTATCTATCTCTTTTGTTGTGTGTGTATGTATGTGTCTTGTTTTGCCTTAATCAGTAAATGTTTCAGAAGACTTCCAGGCAGTGTAAACCTGTTCTTAGCTGCTCTCACAAAGTTCTGAACAAGAGAGCAGGCTCAGTGTTCCCCCACTGGACACAGGATGTGCGGGGCTCTCAGTGGGACCACTGGCACAGGACATCATCACAACCTGTCTCTCCTCACACACATCCCCACCTCTGCCCAACCGGCTGTAACCTGTGCCATTTCCCAACATAAATCCTTCTGTAGTGACTCTTCCTCACAGCCCCAGACATGGAGCCACAGCAGCGGTTGGGAGATTGGCTCGTTAGAAGGGGAAAACATCCCTTTATGAAACTTGATAATGATTTTGGTTTTGAAACTCAGTCAAGAACCACTTAGCTGGAGAAGGCGGAGATTCTACAACCGCTTGGAGACACACAGAGAGCAAACTGCAAAAGGACTGGACTGGAGCCTTGGCCAGAGCTCAGAAGTCTCCCTTGCTTCTGCGAGCGGTGTTACCTCACTCCACATGCACACACATACAGGCACACATGAACACACACAACAACTCCTCGCACACTGGGAAAGCATGCATCGCATGCCTCCAGGCTCCAGTGGCCTCTTCTGTGGTCACTGGCTTCATTTTACTCAACCTGCTCCACCAGGAAGATTCTCTGGCTTCAGAAGGCCTTGAGTCAGTGGGACCCAGGGCTGGTGCAGTTATTTATGTGTAAGCGCTAGTGAAGAGTAAGGATAGAGGAGGAAGAATTACTCCAGGAGGGGTTGCAAACACATCTGGAGAAGGGGGTGACAGGCAGGGTTTGCAGCCAAGAAGTTGTAGGTGGCAGGAGTGGCCGGTCCTGGCAGCTTCACCTTCACAGGCAACAGGCTCATTTCAATCCAAATGCTGTGACTGAGCTTGTTCTCCTCACCACATAAGCATGAACATGTGCACACACAAATGCTCATCTCACATGAAAACACACACATACATGGGCAGGGAGATGCTCATCTCAAATACCACACACATACACACAGTCTACACACTTGCTATGCCAACTGAAATCTATATTGTGACCACAGGAGTTGATTCATCAACGTTCCTTTTCCTTCCTTCCTTCCTTCCTTCCTTCCTTCCTTCCTTCCTTCCTTCCTTCCTTCCTTCCTTCCTTTCTTCCTCCCTTCTTTCCTTCCTTTCTTCCTTCATCTTTTTCCTTCCTTCTTTCCTTCCTTTCTTCCTTCATCTTTTTCCTTCCTTCCTCCCTCCCTCCTTCATTTTCCTGCCTTCCTCCTCCCCTTCTCTTCCACCCAACACTGGCCTATTCCTTACTATGTGAAGAGATCTCAGCAAGTTCTCGCAACACTACAGCACCCACCTTTGATGCCTGCCTGGAGAGAGAAGCCAAACACGATGTGAGTACACACACTCACAGTCACACAGTGACACTCCTATTCACACTCACACACATTCACACTCTAATACTCTCATAATCACTCTCACACTCAAACACTCACACTCACATACATTGACAATCATATTCACACTCAACACACGATACACTCATGCACACACAGAGTCATGCACACACACACACTTGCTCTCACGCACACACACACACACGACTCCAGGGACAATCTAACATATCTCAAAGGAGACCCCAGGAAAGTTGACCTTGAACACTAGTCTCGAACAGGACCAGGACCCACAGACAAGGGAGCCTGGGTCAAAGGAGTGGACACATGGGATCAAGTGTTGGGGTCCGTGCAGTAGATGTGGGGGACACGAAGATGTGAAGAGTATTGTCCCATTGCAGGCAGGGCCGCAGGGAACTTCCCGCTGTTTGGCAGGGCCCGCCGGCGAACGTCTCTACAACCAACTGAATGCAGCTCCACCTTCTTTTGCGTGGACACCGGACCATCCTGCAGAAGAATTTTAATCCATCCAGGCATTGTTTGCTACTGTGAGGTTGGCCTCTCACTCAATGTGAGCTGGGAGGTTAATGTCAATAATAATGTCTTGCAAAAGGGCCTTCTATTATTCATACTGTCTTGGCTGTCCCCATTGACCTTATGCTAATCAAGGGACCCATATTTAGGTTTTCATTCTTTCCTCATTCTTTAGATTCCCTTTTTCTTTGTAGGACTGAGTTGTAGGATAAGAATCGTAGCAGGAACTTCTATTGTTTCTAGGTAAAACTAATGGCAGAATTATCCTTAGAATTTCCCAATTTGACCATGACGTAAAAAGTCTGAGCCAGAGTTTGACTGATTTTGTATAAATAAAGCAGACAGCTTTCATGCATTGTCCATTATGATCATGAAATCCTAGTGGTCCGTCTTTCTTTGCTCTTTGCGCCTCATTCACGCACCCTTTGCGAGTTCCGAACCCAGCAGGAGCTGGACTCCGGCAATCAGGTGTGCACTGCTTCAGCAGGGCGAGCCCTCTGCATCTTTCTATGCCTTCTACATCTCACTGCCCCTGCCTAAGCTCTCTGTCCAGAGGCTGTCCCTTTAAAGAACTTGACAGGTGAGTGAGTGCCATGTCCCTCTGCTCAGCTCACACTGAGCCTGGTGCTGTGCCCACACCCCAGGCAAGCAGAACCCATGTGCCCGCCTACAGGGTGAATGAACTGTGTCCCCTCCCCAAACAGCCTTGTAAAACTCCAGAGCCCCAGTGCCTCCATCCATGACCCTAGATGGAAATGGGTCTGCAGATGTCATCGGGTCAGTACCAGGCGGTCATGCTGGATTGGATGGGGAGGGAGCAGAGGTCTCATCTAAGGGAGATGTTTGAACCCAGAGCTTATCACACAGAGGGAAGATGGTGGGAGGAGAGGGATGACACTGTCTTAAAGACAGATTGGCTGGAACAGATGCTTGTCTCACTGAGGGTGCAGTGGGACCATCAATGAAGCTGATGCCTCACTGATTTTCAAAGATTTAGAAGGGGATATTGACAGAGAAAGAAAGCTTCCATCCCTTGGTTCGCTCCTCAAATGGCCACAGTAGCCAGAACTGGGCCAAATTAAAGCCAGGATCCAGGAGCTTCTTCTGGGTCTCCCATGTAGCACTTGATCCATCTTTTGCTGCTTTCCTAGGTACATTAACAGGGATCAGAAGTGGAGCAGCTGGGACTCGAACCAGCACCTATATGGAATGCGGGTTTTGCAAGCAGCTGCCTTGCCTAACAGGCCACCATGCCAACCCCTGACTCTTCCATTTTGAATCTCAGCTCCCAGAACTGGGAAGTGATGACTTTCTGTTGCCAAGCCTCCAGTTTGTTTTTGTGTGCTGCTACATCGAGCTGGTACAAGGATGTATATAAGGTCATCTCCCACGTCAACCTCCTTCACCCTCCCTTTCTGCTCCCACCTGCTTCTACGGGCAGGGAAGCCTCTCCCCACTCTCTTGGCTAGAGGGCCTGGCACACTGCCTTGGGGCGCTTCCTGAGCTGGCGTGTTGAACATTCTTCAGCACCTGGACACACTCATTTCATCCAGGTGAGATCAAATTTCTTGTCTGGACAGAGTCCCGATCTCCCCACATGCTTGCCGCAAACAACTTGGCTCAGGGCGTTTATGACCCTACTAGAAAGAGGAAGCGTTTAACTTCCTGTCTCAAACCACAGCTGCAAGGACTTCACCACTTGGCAGCATCCTCGTCACAGCAGGGGGGGGGCACTGGCCAGCCCTCTAGGGCACCCGGTTTAGCCCCCATGCCTCCCCTGCTGTCTGCTGTGACTCCTGCACATCCCTCCGAGTGAAGCACAGCCAGCCATCAGTCTTGTTTTCCAAACTAGGGGGCCTGAAATGCTCAAGAGGTTTCCGAGAAGTACCAGCCCAGACAAACGTGCTTCTCCAGCCAACGAGGGCCCCACCAGCCTGCCTGCATCCGTCTTCCGGGAAGAAGAGAGAGGCCGTGGTTCTGGCATGAACATCTGAAAGACTGTCACTTTGCACTTGCCTGCACCGTCAACCAGATCTCTAGGGAGAGAGGCGGGTACAGGCAAGGAAAAAGGAATCTGAGTGTTTGCTCACCAGACGGATACCACCAGGTGCCACACAAGCTGACGAGGAAAATCAGCTGCAAGTTCTGTTATATACATATACACAATGATTTATTTGAAAGGCAACGTGTGTAGCAGGGGAGAGAGAGAGAAATCTTTCAGCCATTGGTTTACTCCCCCCCTGGTGGCCACAAAAGAGTCGGAGCAGGGCCAAGCCAAACTCAGGAGCCTAGAACTCTCCCCAGGTCTTCCACGAGGTTGTCCGTGGCCCAAGTACATGGGCCATCCTCTGCTGCTTTCCCAGATGCATCAGCAGGGAAGTTGTGCTGGAAGTTGAACAGCCAAGACTTGACCCAGTGCCCAGAAGGATTCCAACATCACCCACTGTGCCGCAACGCCGCAGTCCTTTATTTTATCATTTTCTTCTTCATTTAGTTACTTACTTTGTTTTACTAAAAAGTCAGAAAGGATAGTGAGCTTCCACCCATTAGTTGGGTTCTCAAATGCACTGTAGCCGAGGCTAGACTAGGGTGAACCTGAGAGGTAGAAGCTCAATCCGGGCCTCCCATAGCTCACCGGGGGGCGGAGGGCAGAGACCCACTGCTTGAGCCATCACCTGCTGCCTCCAAGGGCACACATTGGCAGAAAGGAAGCTGGAACTGGGAGGGCAGCTGGGACTTGAACCCACGTACTCTGACATGAGTAGGAGGCCTAAAGAGTGTCTTAAGAGCTAAGCCAAATACCCCGCTTTTTCAGCTAAAAGATTTTAATGAGTTCCAGGTGGGTATAAGAATGTGGAACCCTTGTGGAAGACAAGACTTCTCACAAACCTCTCTCACAGGTTCTCTCTATGTGAGCTCCAAAAGGTATACACAGAAAAATGCAGGAGAAAAGCCTGGTGTTGCACAGGGCAGAGAAACATAAACCTTCATGTTCAGAGAGAGAGAAAATGAGGACCACTGCCCCCTAGCCACCCATGGGCACCTACAAGGAGCAGCATGGGCGGTGCATGCCTGAGGAACCCAGGACAACACACAGAACGAGCATCGTAGCCTCAGGACGGATACAAGACTCAGGAAAGCCAGCCTCACCTCACTGAGCCTTCCTGAGATGGCGGCTCGATCAGAGCAGCTGAGAGGACCATCCACCCCTACCCCCAACTTGAGGCTGCAAACACAGAGCCAAAGCAAGGGACAGAACTCAGCAAGAAAGTGCATCTGGGAGACTGACTCTTGCTGGAGAAACACTAAAGAAAGACCCAAAACCAGTCAAGGAGTTTCCCAAGCCGACAGAGTGCAGACAGCTAGATGAATGGGTACATACCCCAAGCTCCAAATCAGAGGCTCCTGAAGTCTCTGGTGTGTTGAGCCCAACCAGAGCAAAACCAAAATTTAAGTGCAGTCAAGCCCTGGACTGTATGAACCCCAAGGCCTTGCAGAAGAAACGGCACGCTCACATACAAGCACAAAATAATATCTTCCTTGATAGCTGCCACCATAACTAAGATGCCTATTGACATGTCAACAGCAGCAGTAATAAACAGAAAGAGGAGGTATACAAAACACAGGAAGAGACCACTGCAGGAGAAAGGACAAGCATAGCGGCCGTGGTGTCAGAGAAGCCATGCACCATAACTAGCATTATCATGTTAGTGGGTTTAGTGGAAAAGGCACGTGACGCAAGAACAGAAGACGAAATGTTTGCTGAGAAGTAGAAACCACCAGAATGATCCAGTAGAAATTTAAGCATGGGAAACACGGCAACCTACACAAAGAATACCTTCAAGATGCAGTAGATACATGCTGCTGAAGAAACAGTGACGTTGAAGATACATCTAAAGAAATTTGCTAAACAGAAATACACAAAGACAAAAGACTTGTTCAAAAAGCAGCGCTGTGCATATTTGCTCCCCAAATTCAGTTATAGTGCTGGATGTGAGACCTGCGGGAGATGATCAGAATGGAATGAGTGATTGTATGTATGGCGGGGGAGGAGGAAGGTGCATGGTCAAACCCTGGTAGCATGCAAGTCCAGCTGGACACACATGTGCTCCCCTTATGTCTTTCTCCTGGGATGCCCTGCACCAGTGGTGCTGTGCTAGCAAGAAGGGCACTGACAGCTATTGAATCAAGAACTATATTCCAGAATTGGAAACCAACATATGTATTTTTTTTTCTTTACAAAAGTGACTGCCTCATGTGTTTAGTGAAATGATGGAAAGTAAAGAATACGGTAGATCTAAGAGCTCTGGAACTACTAGACACATGTAGTTAAAATTCCACAAGAGAAAGACAACAAAATAGGAGAAATATTTGAGAAAAAAAATAGCATGTAAGAAGTTCCCTAAGTTAAAGACAGATGCAAAAATTACAAATCAAAGAAACTCAACCAAACTCCAAACAGGATAAACATGAAAATCACAGACACACACACACTCACACAAATACACAGACAGACACACACACCCCTCACTTATGTCAAAACCATTGAATAGTGCAATAAAGGAGAAAATCTTCGCAACCAGAGGAAACAAGGTTCATTTTCTACATGGCTACAGGGATAGCAAAGAGACATCCTATCAGGAGCCACAGCAATGCAACGGTATATTGAAAATCCTGAACGATGACCAGATAAGCCTCCAATTGTATGAAGAGTGAAGATATCCTTTGAAAATGAAGGAAAAAGTAAAACTATCATATGAATAAAAACTGCTATATTTCATCCTAGCAGACTTAACCCTCTAGAAACTTTAAAAGAGTTCTTTAGGAAGAAGCAATATGACATGTTGGAAAACTGGATTGATACCAAGAAATGGAGAGCATTAGAAGTGGGACAAGTGAAGCTAAAAATGGCATTTGCCCTTGCTTCTAAGTTCTCTGAACAATGAATGTCTAAGCCAATAACTATAGAAACATAATATGTACCCATTGCTTATGCATAAAGATCTGTAGCACAGAAGACAGGGGGGAAGATGTTGAAGCAAGGGCCCATGCATTAGATGTGAATTGGCATAATGGCATTTAAGGATAAAATCAGGCTATTTCAATATGCAGATATTAAAGCTAGGACAACCCCTGAATATACAGTCAGCTGTTAGGATGGGGGCTTGGGGGAATAGGTCCAGGTTCTTATAATCATCATACCAACACTCAAAGTCCCTCATACTTCTAATACTGTCGTATTCCTATAAAACTACTTACACCCACCTGTGTGCTTTCACTCAGCTCTATGAACGTCATGTCACTTGAGTATAAATAGTTTCAGATGATACTTATGCAATCATGATAAGAAAGCATGTCTGCACATTTTTGTACAGACACAATGGTTTTTGTCAAACACTTTCAATGCATGCTTGGCTAAACCTGGAGAACACGGAACCCAGAGGTGTAAAAAGCAAGTCAGCGGCAGAGATGAAATAGGCAGGGACAAGACTGCTTTTACTGGTGTCTGGGGAAGCGTGGGAAGAGGGAAGAGGAGCGGCCAGGATGGGGAGAAGCCATTGGATCCAAGGGGGGTCACCAGGAGCCAGTGCCCACAACTGCCCTGTTTTCCTTCAGCTCATGCAAAAGCCAGTTCTCACTTTTGCTACTAGGAAAGTTGCCCACTCACAGATGGAGTTTAGTTCCGTCACAAAGTCTTTAAATCAAAAGTGTCTGCGTTACTTCAGCAACAACAAAATTAGATATATTTAATAAAACTTGGTTGATCGAAACAAACCTACCTGTGGAATATTTGGCAAGGTCAAACTGTAACCACTTCATGTGGTATATTATAACCACGGTTTTAAACTTCTTAACGCATCTTTTTAAGGATTTCTCTCTTTTTTTTTTTTTGAAAGGCAGGTCTTCAGACAGAAGAGAGGAAAAGATCTTCAATTTGCTGGTTCACTCCTCAACTGGCCATAATGGCAGGAGCAGAGCTGATCTAAAGCCAGAAGCCAGGAGCTTCCTCTGGGTCTCCCATGTGGATGCCTGGCCCCAAGACTTTAGGCCATCCTCTACTGCTTTCCCAGGCCACAAGCAGGGAGCTGGATCAGGAGAAGAGCAGCTGGTACACAAACCAGCCCCCATATGGGATCCTGGTGTTTGCAAGTCAAGGATTCAGCCACTGAACCCCTACATTGGGCCTGTCTTTTACTTCTGAACATTAATTAATTAATTTGAAATTTTTAAAATTTTACCAGATGGGGAAATAGACATATATGAGATTTTCCTCTTACTAATGTCTTCGTGTGTCTTCATTCATTCATTAAGCTGCACTATCAAAAAGAAAAAATGAGGGGAGAGGAGAAGAAAGGAATGATCCTCCCACCAGGGTTGTCAGCGCTATTGAAACCAGCTATGGTTTTTATCGAATTTAGAACAATCATCTCCATTAGAAAACGAATGATCACCTATTTATCAAGATGGACTCCTTTAACAGCAAGAATTTGGAATCCAGGCCAAACTCACAGAAGGAAGGGAATTTCTCATGAGAAACCGACCCAGAGCACTGACGCTCCATCGCGCAACTGTAAATCTCCCCGTGGCTAGTGCCTCCAGATGGCCGCAGCTCAGCGCTCAGAGCCTCTGCTGCGGAGGACACCCCGCTCTGCGCATGACCCGGAAACCAGTGCTTCTTCCATGGCTGCTCCATCTGCCGTGCGCAACACGGGCCATCAATTACTCCGCCCCAGGAATTTCTGCAAGCACTGTTTTCCTAATAAAATCAAGATCTCATCGTATGATACACCCGGAGTATTTAAAATGCTCTTTCCAAGAAGCACACTTTCCTTCAAAAAACAAGAAGGCAAGCAAGCTTTTATACATCAAAAACAAGAAGTGAGATAAGATCAAGAGGAAGGTGACACAAGGGGCCACAGTGGGCAAGGCAGGTACTTAGGCCACGAACCACACCGTGGCTCACACAGCTACACAAGAGCCCTGGCTGGCTGGTTGGCTGGCTGCCATGGGCTGTGAGATCACAACCCCACCACCAATGCCTGCACAGCAGAGGTGTCCTTTCAGTCCCTAACCCAGCCCCACACCAGCATCTCCACAAGCCTACTCTGGGCACTCCATGCCTGGAAGACCCTAGGCTGGGAGCTACAGCCCCCCAAGGAAACGAAATTGCATCCTTCTAGGCATGGATGGCAGATACAGTCTAAGAGACTAAAACCCATGTGTAATGCCACGTTTTTCACATAGATACATTGACAGGATAACATTTGATTTGTGAATTGGGCACACTAAGCATGCATGACAGTAACAGAGAGAGAGGGATGCCCACACTGGGATGGAAGTGATGTGATCGGGTTTCCATGAGCCTTTGTGGTCTGTAGGCAGATCCTTGCCAGGACAGGAGAAGCCTGTGGGATGAGATGCAGCGAGGTGAGTGATGCGGATGTGAGCCACGCGCGCTATGAAGTGACGAGCAATAAGCAAGAGCAGACACTGCGACGGTGGATGCCATGAGTGAGACAGGCTCTAGGCCAGCATCAAGCAGGTGCTGCACACAGCAGGAGCACACGTGACGAAGAAGGACATAGCAGGAGGGTGTGAGGTTTCCTCAGGCTGCTCAGGTCACCACACGATTTTCACACTTGTGAATTATTTCCAGAATCTTCCTATCTCCAGCTTGTGGTTGACCCCGGATAATCACTGGGAGAGAATCTGTAGCTAAGGGTGGACAACTGTAGTCCTGTTTCAAAGGGGCCATGCTGTTACAAGGCGAAATGACAAAGTCACGTGTGCAGGCCCTTCGTGGCTTCATCTGCACTTTATGACGGAGTAACAGTGGTGACGAACAGGGATGCACAGCCCACAGCAGACAGCATGGTGCTGCCTCAATGAAAGCAGCTGCACAGGGGTTTCCAGTGGGATGGGGAGATGGGGGCCTCCCTCCGAAGGCCGCACTCCACACAACCTTGTGCACACAAGTAGGATGTTCTGTTTTGCCTTGTTTTTGGCAATAGACACACAAAGCATGTCGGTGTTGCTCATCTCCACCATCATGGGAAGGTCATTTATTGATCCCATTGGAGTGTTCTAGGCAAGTGCACCTGACAGGAAAGTAGAATGAGTCCTGTTTCTGTCGTGTCTACAGAAAAGGTTGATCACTTCCAGCCCAGCAGCCTCTCTGCTCACAATATGGTCGAAACGGAAGGTCCCAGGTCGCAGTGTCTGAGCACTCACTTCACATGCACCGGGGCCAACTGGGTGAAGTGGTCACAGCCAGAGCAGCAGGCGTGGGCCTGAGGCCCAGATCCTCCCGGGCAGGGCAAGTGGAGCCACCACTGGGTGAGGACTGCTCTCCTCAGTGTGGGCAGAGGTTAACTCAGGACCTTGTGTCTCTCTTCACTAGGAACATGTTCCCCAGTTGGGGCGCTGAAGACCCTGAAGCCACACCACAAGAGGGTCCTGAGAGGCAGAAAGTTTGGCAAACGATTTCAGACTCGTGTTTCCAATGCTGCACACTGTGGTGGATCGAACATGACCAACCACAGTTGCCAGCCATATATAAAGTAGATTTTCGAGGCATGGGATGGAAAAAGCTAAAAACCAGAGAAACAGTCAAGACAGACACCCAAGCTTGTGTCCTGGAGCGTGTCTGACCACGAATCTAAACAGATGCCCATCTCAGAAAGAGAGCCAAAACAATAGAATTCAAATGCAAGGACACGCACCTTGCAAAAGATGCAGTTGGAAAATGTAGCTTGAGAGTGAAATGAATATCAAAAAACATTTCGGTTCAACATAGACAGCTAGCTAGGTGTGAATGCCATGCGCAGTTACAGTGAGAACCAAAACAAACAATGAAGGCTTTGTTACATAACAATATTTACTTTTACTCGACATAAAAATGATTGTATTCAGGGCCCGGCGGTGTGGCCTAGCTGCTAAGGTCCTCACCTTGAACATGCCAGGATCCCATATGGGCGCCAGTTCTAATCCCGGCAGGTCCACTTCCCATCCAGCTCCCTGCTTGTGGCCTGGGAAAGCAGTGGAGGATGGCCCAATGCTTTGGGACCCTGCACCCGTGTGGGAGACCCGGAAGAAATTCCTGGCTCCTGGCTTTGGATCGGCATAGCATCGATCGTTGCGTTCACTTGGGGAGTGAATCTTCGGATGGAAGATCTTCCTCTCTGTCTCTCCTCCTCTCTGTATATCTGACTTTGTAATCAAAATAAATAAATCTTAAAAAAAAATGATTGTATTCAATATAAACATACTTAAAATGCACAGTATTTTACAACGTAGCTCAATCGATTTAAAGGTGGAATATTAATTAAGAAACTTCACTGGCCAGCAGCCTAGCATTAAAAAATGAAGCAAAAGCTGGGAAAGTTTGACAAAGCACAAAATCATTGGACGACGTCACTGTAGTTTTCTCACTCCATCTTGTACATCAAGAGATTGGGGAAGAGTGAAATCCAGGGAGTCTAGACTATGGCTCCTTAGATTGATCCTATTTATTTCTATAATACACCCACATTTCTTTAAGCATAGGTATTTGTACATGAATATGTACCCCTTGTGAACAGAATGCTGAAAGTCTTTTGTCACAAAGTAAACCTCAAATTCAAAAAGAAACAAACCATCAAAAAGAGCAGAAATTGCCTTCAGGTACACATATATAAAAAAAAAATTGAGTCTTTGCAGTAATCGCAAAGAACAGTTTTGGAATTTAAACAAAGCAATACTTTGGTCAAAGAAAAATTGAACATCGATCATGGAACCTCCCAGCAAACAATGTTCATCATCAAATTCGTAGGGATATTTTAAAACCATATTTGTGGAAACACCCAGAGGCACTCATATGTTCAGTAACAGCTATGAAATAATATAAACAAATGAATTAAGGCTTCCGTTTCCTAAATATTTCGCAACGAAGCCATTTATACGTGGATATTTCCAGTAGAACCAAAACTGCATTCAGAAGTGAGGACAGGGACACAGCATGCACTTGATCCTGGAACCCAAAGGAGTGTCTGGGTGAGGGGGGAGGAGGAATGAATTGAATGGAACAAGATAGAGTGAAATGAAGCATTGATCTGCCTCAGAAAACAGAATGGAACTGAGGAGGAAGGGAGGGAGGGAGGGAGGGAGAAAAGAAGGGAGGGAGGGAGGGAGGGAAGGTGGGAAAGGAGGAAAGAGAAAGGGGAGGGAGGAAAGAAACAGAACATGAGAAAACCCAGATGTCCAAACTCAGGTACAGCAAGATGAAACCGTAATTACGCAAACACATCACTGACTCTGAGAACGTGAATGAGACCTCCTATTCTCTAGAAATCTGTAACTGATCAAAAAAGACCCTGGAAGCGACAGGGACCCAAACAGCTGCTTAGAGAACCCACGCCACGCGCCCAGCAAGCACCTGCTGCCAGCGACCACAGGATTCCGTGGAAACAGATCCGGAGCACAGCTACAGGGAGCTCCTGTTTGTCTTTTGTAGGGCTAATACAACTCTGACATGTAAACCGCAATAGCACAGCAAACCGCAGGCATCTACCCCAGGCGCTGGTGCCTGGATTTTAAAGCTACTCAAGAACATGAGAAAGAGGGAAGAGAGCTGGCAAACACATGGGACCCACTCACTGCTGAGTAGCTGGGAGCCCTCGGGAACTGGCACTCCCAGTCCTAGAGGTCCAGTTTTACCCGTCCTTGCCTCCTTTGTTTATTCCAGGAACTGTGGAGCCTTCTGCCCAGGGATCCTGCTGGAGTCCTCAGGAGAGCCTGGTGGTGACCTCCTGCATGCTCTCTGCACTGTGAGCCCATTGCACCTTGGTGGTAAGATCTAAAGAGTGGAAACATGAGGGCCCTAGCTGCTAAAGTCCTTGCCTTGCACATGCGGAATCCCATATGGGCACCGGTTCTAATCCCGGCAGCCCCATCTCCCATCCAGCTTCCTGCTTGTGGCCTGGGAAGGCAATCGAGGACAGTCCAAAGCCTTGGGGCCCTACACCCACGTGGGAGACCCGGAAGAAGCTTCTGGTTCCTGGCCTCGCATCAGCTCAACTCTGGCCATTGCAGCTGCTTAGAGAATGAATCAACGGACAAAGATCTTCCTCTCTGTCTCTCCTCCTCTCTGTATATCTGACCTTCCAATAAAAATAAATATATAAAAATTTTAAAAATTTTTAAAAAGAATGGAAACATGGGAAGTAGTAATGGACAAAACAGCGCAATGCTGACACTTTGGGTGCTGGTTAGTGGCCCAGCTGCTCCACCTGACAAAGCAGCAGAAGATGGACCAAGTCCTGGGGCTCTGGCACCCACACAGCAGACCCTGGCTCCGGGCATCATTCTGGCCCAGCCCAGCCATTGCAGCCATTCGGAGAGTGGGCGTCAATGAGTGGATGGGTCCCTCCCTCTCTCTCTCTTTCTCTCGCTCTTTCACCATTTAATTTCTGACTCTCTGTTTTACAAATGGGATAAAAAGTGATGGCATGATGGATCCATTAGCTAATACTTCACCTGCAAGCACCAGCATCCTATATGGACCCCGTATCCAGTTTTCTCTACTTCTAATACAGATCCGTGCTTGTGCTCTAGGGAAGTAGCAGAGGATAAGCCAGGTCTTTGGGCCTCTGCTCTCACGTGGAGACATGGATGAAGCTCCTGGCTCCTGGCATCAGACTGGCTCAGTTCTGGTCAATGCAGTTGTTTGGGGAGTGAACCAGCAGATATCGAAGATCTCCGTCTCTCCTTGCTTCTGTAAACCTGCCTTTCCAATAAAAATAAATACATTTTAAGATAAAACAAATGGAAAGAAAATAAATCACCATCTTTATGATGTGAAAAAAAAGTCACTTCTACTTTAAAGTTTTGCCTGTCTTCTTAAGAAAAAAAAAGCAAACCTAGCTTTGTACCATGACTCACCCCTCCCCAAGGGATATGGTCCAGGCAAGATGTAGGATAAGGGCTCCCATGTCTTCATTATGTCCAGAATCCTCCCAAGTCTGTCCTCAAGTCGGGGCTTTCTAGCCTGGGGAGGGGGGCTTTCTCAGGGTCCTAGGGGGTCCATCCCAAGTGGCTGGGACCCATGGACGCTGCACTCTCATTGCACCCCATTGGATTCCGTGTCCTCCTCACGGCCCTGTAGAAGAGTGATTTGTGTGAATGAAGCCATAAACCAAGAAGGTTACTCAGCAGTGCATGATTGAGTCCCTGGGGCTTTATTGTAATAACTTTAATCTCCTGGAACTCATCTGGTATGAATTTAGGAACCACGTGGCATTTTGCTAAAATCCTCTCCTTCTTGCATGCAGCTCTCACTACTGCTCCACCGGCCTTGGCTGGGCGTAGAGCTGGCCAGGTTTGTGCTCTGGCTCCAGGCTCATTATTAATGGGCCTGGGAAGGAACTAATGGAATATTTTGAGCCTGCCATGGTGTTTTGCTTGGGGAGGAAGCAAATAGAAATAGCCACCTTGAAGTGTTTCCTTTGAAAGAGCTGTCCATCATCTGGGGCCTCCCCAGCCTCCTGGGGCCGGGGGGCGGGCAGTGTCTGACACCTGCCACATCTCTGGCTGCTGGTGTTTTACAGGTCCAGGGAAGAAAAGGAAGGGAAGGGCCAAGATTGCTGAGGCTTTGTAACAGGAAATGGGTCCTTTTATCACCGGGGCCAACCAGAGTTGATTAAAAACATTTCTCTGTGTGTGTGTGTTTGTCTCCTCCCTCTCTCAAATAAATATTTTGAAGATCAAGGCCATGGGTTCCCTGCTTTTCACAGTTCTGCTGGTCAAATGTGATTACGTGGGCACCCTTCTCCAGCCCAGCTCAGCTAACCTCTGCTCACATCCACGCCTCAGTCCACTTAGGAACCACCCCCTGCTGGCTTCGAGAGTCTCCCACTCTTGGCACAGCTGGGCACTGGAAAGCAGAGGCCTGGGCAGGGAGCATGAGGTCAAGCACACAGTCTGGGCTTCAAGGTCCAGAGTCCCAGCCAACAGAGGTGCCTGTCTGCTAAGTCAGGGCAGCAGGTTAACCAGTCATTCAGTTGTTCGAGAGGAGCTCGGGGCATTGATGCCAAATGTTGATGCAAAGCGAGCTTGGGGCTCTGCCCTTGTCACTTGGACAGCTGACATGGAGATGAGCCTCAAGACACACAGCACTTCCCAGTCTTCAAGGCAGCCTGAATGCTCGGTCAGGGGCTTAGCGCTGCTCAAAGAGTTCTCCCAAATCATGGCAGGAAGAGCTGCAGCTGCCTGGATAGTACAGGTAGTGTGGCCGTAACAAAGGCGGTGAGCTGTTGGCCGTCTCCATCAAGGGCTGGACACGCAATGACTGTCAACCTCTCATCTGCCTGAGTTTAGCAAATGGTGATGGTGTTCCCTATTTCCCACTCCTGTGTCAGTGAGCATAAGTCTGTCTCACGGAAAGTCCAAGTTCGGCTCTCTGTCTGTCCCCCACTGTGTCGTATGCACAGGCATCAACAATGGTGATGATGAAGAGAACGCCCTACCACTCACTTGCTGGCACATTCATGTGCATGCCTATCTCACCCAGGCCTGGCTGCTGGGTCACTGGAAACCAGAGCCACCCATGGCAGCCCAAAGTCTGGTGCTGCTCGTACTGTGAGTCACATCCACAGCTCATGAGGGTTTGGGGCCCCAGAACCCACAAGGCAGTTGTGTGATCATTCAAAGCCTGTCCACGTATGCTGGGGCTCACCGGGGCCCGGTCCACGAGAGGGTCCTTGCTGTCTCTGCACAGGTGGCCCACGCACCCTACTAGGGCTGACCAAAGCCAGCAGGGAGGACTCAGGGAACTGCGCTTGCCCCGAGAGCTGTGCATATGCCTGTAGTAGATTCTCAACCTCACCTCCTGCTCTTGCCTGTCTTACGTGTTTTCTTCTAACTGCAAACAGGAGATTTGAAAGCATTATGTTTATTGAAAATTGACTGATTCCAGAAATAACACACAGAGATGGGCATCTTCTATCTGCTGGTTCACTCCCCAAATGGTTATAATCGCATAGATGGGTCCAGCCCGAAGCCAAGAGCCTGCAACATCATCAGGGTCTTCCACATGGATAGCGGAGACCCAAGCTGAATCAGAAGTGGAGCCGCTGGGACTCAAATCAGCACTGTAAGTTGCAGGTGGCAGCTTAGCTCCTTACACAACCACTCTACCCACCCCCTACCTCCCCCCCCCCCACACACACACACTTTGAAAGGTTTAAGTGTCTCATGGTGGGGAATTTCTGTTTTGTATTTTGTGGGATTCTTCATACAAACCAAAAAGAATTGTTCCTGTTATGAAACTGACTTTTCCCTTGCCCTTGAGCACTTTGTCTTTGGAAGCATGTAGCTTCTGAAGTGAGAAAAGATTGCACTGCAGAAAGCCAGCCAACCAGCCAGCCAGCCAGCCAGCCAGGGGAACCAAGATGTCTGTTCCATGTCTTTCCCTTAGGAATCTCAATTAGCAAGGTAGGGGTGCAAACTCCCATTCTAGGACCAGGGCAGCGGCTGTTGGATCCTAATCTGTGGCACCTCACTGAGCCCAGTGGCCTGTCCTTCACTGTCCTTCCCTTGGGTGCCGGGACTGGGGCTGTGCTGCTGCGGCTGGGACTCACTCTTCCCCCAACTGCCCATCACTCACTTCAAAGACAGGAGGAGGGGTGGGCCCACTGCGACAGCGCAATATTAAATCCTCACTTTGTATGCACTGGCATCCCATATAGGCTGTCCCACTTCCCATCCAGCTCCCTGCTTGTGACATAGGAAAGCAGTAGAGGATGGCCCAAAATCTTGGGACCCTGCACCTGTGTGGGAGACTCAGAGGAAGCTCCTGGCTCCTGGCTTTAGATTGGTTCAGCTCTGGCTATTGTGGCCACTTAGGGAGTGAAGATTTTTCCTCTCTGTCCCTCCTTTTCTCTGTAAATCTGCCTTTCCAATCAAAATAAATAAAATCTTTTTAAAAAAAATATGAGGAGGGGGTAGCTATCCTGCCATTTTATCTTCCCTGGGAGCCAGTGTCTACTTTCCTAGTTTGATACCTGAAAACAGCAAGTCACATTGACCAAGTTAATTCAGTAGGGCTTGGGCAATGTGACTGTAAAAAAAAAAAAAAAAAAAAATCCACCTGGACACAAATCCCTGGAAAGCCCTACTTGTTCCACCATAGGGGCATCTTAAAGCCACATCGCACCTGAAAACCAGCCTACGTGCCCATCTAGAAGTGGCCCCACTCAGTACCTGGAAACAGCACAGAGATCCGATGCACTTGGCAGCACAGAACCTGGACCCCTGTCCCCCTGGCTCCCAAGGACCCCTCCATGTTTGCACCCAGTGCCCTCACTGGCTGGGTCCTCTCCAACATAGAGAACCTTCCTAGATGAGCTTCAGGCATGCACACGGTGAGGGCCACCAGCAATCCCTTCGGGCCCAAAGGACTTGGTTCATTGCCCTGGCTGATGGCCATCTAGTGGCCACCAACTGGCCAGAAGGTGTAAATGTCCCGTCTTCTGAGGCAGGCAGGTACTGTAGGGAGCCTGCCTTTTTGCTGGACAGTGAGGTCAGCCCATGTAAGTTCTGTTCCATTGCAGGACCCCCTGAAGATGAACGGAGGGAACTTTTCCAGTTCTACTTCTCTTCCCTCCCTCCCCACAGGTGGTCCAGAAAGTTCTCCCAAGTCTATCAAACAGCCACACAAACCAAGACCCAGCCTGTGCTCCCAGTGCCCTGACCTGCAAGCTTGCCTGTCATCACTCCCTCTTGCCTCCAGCACTCAGCAGCCACCCCCCGCCTCATTCAATGAAGCTAACTTGGACAGAGATGGCTTGGGCCATCCTGTGCGTGTCGCACCAGGCCTGATGATATCTTCAGAGAAAACAAGGTGGCCCTGGGCCTTTGGTGGGGGAGGACAAGGGTGCAGGAGGCCTTCTGGTTCCCAGCTAGACCCTTCTGCATCAGCATAAGAGGGCAAGAACGGGAGATGAAGACAGATGGAGGTCCTGCGGGGCAACCTCCCCATTTCTGCACACTTTCTGCTGTGCACAGCCCCGGCCTCTTGGCAGCTACCAATACCTGGGACTAAGACAAGGGTGGCCTTGGAGCTGACCCGAATGTCAGTCTGTCTTCACACAGCTCTGCAGGCTGCACACAGCAAGCGTCCCTGAGCATTGCATAGGCACCCCTCACTCTGGAAGCAGGACTCCAGCAAAACGGGGAATGAGAGGGTTGGCTATGGTTTCCAGCAGGTACAGACTTGCTGTATCCATGGATAGGCACGGGGGGGAGGGGCAGGGGCACTGAGGCCTAAAGAGTCACACCTTCACCCTAGTTTGAAATGTGCTCTCTGGGACCTAGCCACCATGTGCTATCCCCAAGACGTATGTCTGTTACACCGGCACCGAGCCTTCAAAGCACTCCTGAGGGGTGACACTCCCTCTGCCAGCCCCCCCATTCCTGGCACTCCTGTGACTACAGAAGCTGAAGTCCCAGACCCAGGTGAAAACTGGTTACCTCCATTCTACCCTGAAGAAGCATGGGGGAAGCTGGACTTGGCTGTGAACTCAAACTTTTCTTGCCCATCTGCAGTTACCTCAGCACCACTTACTGGGTGGGAACTCTGGAGACCACTCCTCCAGGGCTGCCTACCCAGACGTTGTGTGAAAGCTATAGTCAGGGGTCAGCTCCCCCCACCCCCAGGACATCCTGTTACTGCCATGACAAGAGCAAAGGATGAGCCAGAAGATCAGGGGGGCTGGAGGTGGAGTCAAGGGGCACAGACCACACTCCCCAGACAGCAGTGGAGTGTTGGAACTGTGGGGGCAGAGCAAGAAGTCCTGCTCCGTGCAGGGACCATAGGACATTACTGAAATGCCCCTGGGTGGGTCTGTCCTTCAGGCAAAGTCATGCATGGGTTCCAGACCTTGTCCCAGACACATCCAGAGGGGCAGGTGTATCCTGGGGACTTGAGCTGCACCTGCTGGCTGGCTGGGTTTGTTACAGCCTTGCCAAGGGCAGGAATGTGGGGCTCACAAATTGCTGCACCCCAAGTCTGCACTCTGTCCACCATACCTGGGGATCAGGAGGGGTTCCACAGGCTGGTGAGACATCATTTGCAGCCTCTTGTGGCCAGGCTGGGTGGGGAGGTTCCTCCCCAGGGCCCAGTGGTACCACCTGAGCCCCAAGTGGGTAGCAGGTCAGGAGGTCTGACTGCCAGCCAACATCTTTCTTTTTTTGGTATTTACAAACTAAACGCGGGTCACCATCTGGCAACCTGGGGAGATGGAGGTCAAATTCTGCACACACACGAAGCATTTCCGCCTGAATCAATAAGTCCCCTTTTTCTTCTTTGTCCTCCCTCCCCCTCTGCCATTCCAGGGACTGGCCCAGCTATTTACAGCCCAGCTGGCTTTGTTTTGCCCCCAGATGTACTCCAGGGCAGGGAGCTGTACACACCTGGGCTGGCGGGGTGGGGGAGCTTAGTGGAGGCATCCCAGCTCTGGGGCCCAGCAGGGAGATGTCCATACTGATGAAGGGAGGAACAGGTGGCAGCTCTCCCCAGCCTGGCCCTGATCTCAGCCTCTCTCCCTGGGGGCCCTGGGATGGGCAGTTACCTATGAATGCCAATAGGCACAGGTGCACGCAAGAACTACCCTCTTCCTCCCAAGGGACTGTTTCTGGACAGCAAACACGCCTGTGCAAGGTGCCCCCCGACTCCCACACACCCCCAGGCCACAGATCCCAGTGCCTCTCCCCTTTCCCACCCTTCTTCCTTATTTCTTGCTGGCCCTGCCCTCTCCATCCATTGGCCCCTCAGTAAAGGGACCAATTTATCTTCACTCCAACTCCTTCTGTGGGTTCCTTGGTTGCTTCTCGCTGAAATATTGTTGCACAAACTTCAGGGGTTGGCATGTGCTTAAAACAAACTCAAGCATCTGTTAAGAGGGCCACACTGCAGACAGAGGGGAGGCGAGGGCTTGGAGCCGCTTTTCCTTGCTCCTCAGGTCTGAGCCAGGACCTAGCTGTGTGCAGATCCTGGCTAAGACCCTCAGGACCCTGCAAGAAGTAGCAGTGATGTTGGAAGCGGACTGCTTTGCTCAACAGCTTGCTGGGTTCAGAGCTGCCTATAGACACCTGAAGGTAGCTCCAGGGCCCTTTGTCTCTGCACCCCTCTGCCATCGCCAGTGACGTTCCCGGGGTCTTCAGTCCTGGATTCCTCAGATCCAGAACGGAAAAGAGGCCGCTGCCTCAGTGCAGTGGGGAGAGAGATGAATACCCAGAGAGTGAGCGGCTTTGCCAACAGGGAGGATACAGATGCCAGGGGTGATTAGGAGTGTTGGCATCACCAGCACTTCTACAGGACAGAAAAGTGTCACACCCCCCTGGAGCTTCTGGTGACGGGCAGGTGGCTGTGTCCACTCACAGCTCCTCGAAGCGTTCCATCCTCAAAGCTTGATAGGATTCCATAGCCAGATCAGAGGACACGGAAGGAGACGCAACACGGCAGGCCCATATGTCACAAGCCCAACTCAATGACCCAGGCTGTGTCCTGCTGGAAGTTGGCCTTCCTCTGGGAGCCCGGGTGCTTTCTCTGTGAAGTAGGCCAAACATGCTTACTTGGCAATGCCATTGGGAAGGTGGAGGAGCTGGTCTGCGGCCAGGCTGTGGCAGCACCTGGATCTGTCTGACATTGGGACATGCTATGACCTTGTCCCCAGGGTCTGTGGCCTAGTACTTGGGGAAGGAAAGCCTGTCTTCATACGAATTCCATCTTCCATGTCCCTTCACCTTTAAGACTTTTGCTTGCCTCTACCCAGGTGTGTGAGCTCTTGGCATCTAGCCATGACCGCCAGCAGTAGGGTGGATGGGTGATCTTCCTAGGACAGCCCCTCTGAGACCACTGAGGCAGAATGTATCCCTGATAGCAATTGCAGTCATGACTCTACCATGGCAATGAGCTGAGTGTGCAGCAGCCCTCACCCCCTCCAGCCCAGGTAGGTTCCGGTGGGTTCCTGGTGTCTAACTTCTCCTGAGTTACCAGGGCCTCAGGTTTGAGCTTTCTGTTGGAGATCTCAACTTCAAGTAACTATTAGACAGAATTAGACCCACACTGACCTCCCCAAGAGGCTGCAGAAGCAAACAGTGCCTGCGTCAGAGCCCCCTCCCCTGGAATCCCAGCGCTGTGTTGAAAGCCAGCCAGAGAGACCAAGGTAATAGATCACCACCACCGCCTCTGTTTACAGCCGGGTAATGCCTTTTACGACTACCTCTCTATATCCCGAATATTTGTTTTATTGCTCCTGTAGGGAGATTTTTCCATTTGGTAAAAATCATCAGATGGTTTCAGTCATGTTAACAACTGCCCATTAAATACAGAGGAGTAAACAGGGAAATAAAGGTTTGTTTCTTTGCTATTCTTGTTTCCCCCCCCCTTTTTTTTTTTTTTGGTAATTTATGGAGGAAACTCATGGGACAGACATCGGTGGGTTGAGGCGTGTTCTGATGCTGTTCCTCCCAGTTCCCACCTGGGTGGGCATTTCCCCCAGGAAGCCCACCCTGACTTTCAGAAAGGACAGTGTCTCCAGGGAAGAGAAAGGTGAAGGTCTGATTATGCTTGCAGGCTGTGGCTGTCTGCCTAATCCCCGGGATTTGGGCCCTTACCACTTGACTCTGTTCCCTGGGGTCTAGGAAGTGGGAGGCACATGTTTATGTTCCTCACAGAAAGGTCTTTCAAAGTTACAGCACTGGTGGTGAAGGGAGAAAGCCAAATGGATGGATGGATGGATGGATGGATGGATGAATGGATGGATGGATAGGTAGGTAGCTAGATGGATGGATGGTTGGATGGATGGGGATAGGTAGGTGGACAGATAGGTGGGTGGATGGAGGGATGGAAGAATTGATTTATGGTTTGATGGATGGGGAGACAGATGGGTGGTTGGAGAGGTGGGTGAAAGGATGGGTAGATAGATGGGTGGGTAGATGAGTGGGTGCCTTGATGGATAGAGCTGGATGAATCAATAGGTTAATGGATAGATAGATGGAAGGATGGATGGATAAAGAGATAGTTGGATGGATGCATAGTTGGATGAATGGATTGTTGTATGGCTGGAGAGATGGATGGATGAATTGGTGGATATATGATAGATGAGCTGATGGACAGATGGAGAGACATTCATAAAGAGATGGGTTGATTCATGGATACTTCTGATGTCATAGTGACCTTTCCTACATGACTTCATCTTAATTCTACCTGTCTGGGACAGGTCATCAGTGGAGCCTGACTTCATTCGCTCTGGAAAGCCTCTCTGGGTATCATGGTCCAGTACATCTGTGCAGAAATACTCCCAGCACCTGGATACAGATAGAGAAAGAACTACAAGATCCTTTCCTGAGCAAAGAGGGCCAGTGGAGATGGAGCTCCAGCTTCTCCGACCTCGGGGGAAACGTTCTGTGAAGGTGGCAGGCCCAGCTCCCCCTCCATGGCCCACAGCAGCTCTCGACTGCTTTCATGGCAGAATTCCACCAGATCAAGAGACTCGGATGTCACTCCTCCCACCTCCCAGCTCATGCCACTGACAAGCAGATTCAAGGGGTCTCCGTTGCCAGGCTTCATGGAGCTAAGGGTGCTGAGCAGGGTTCTCTGTCTGCCCTGGCATCAGGCTAGGCTCAGATTATTTATTACTCTAAAGTCTAGCAGATCTTTCGATCTGCCCTTGTTGCTTTAATACACTGTTTGGCAGCATCTTTGTTTGAAACTCAGGAAAGCGCTTCAGTGAGAGAGTAGGTGACTGCAGAACTAGCCTTCCCAGCCTCTACCCTCGTGTCCCAGCGCCGGCAGTGGAGTCTACTGTGATAGGAGGAGGAGCATTTTGGAGTAGGATTTGCCAGACTGATCATATAAAGACATAGAATGCCCACTCAAGCGGAATTTCAGATAGATAGCAAACAATTTTTTTTGTGGTATCAATATTACAGTAAATGCAATATCTGGGGGCATACTTAGACTTTAAAAGCCCAACTCCCTTTTTGTCTGAAATTGCAACGTTCTAGGCATCCTGTGTTTTATTTGATAAACTCACTCTCTCTTCCTCCTTCCCCAAGAACAGCCCTCCTCCGAGAGGATTTCGCTCCACTTCTACTAAATAGATAGCTGTGAGTTCTCAAGCCCCGCTCCATCCGGGGAGCAGAGTCAACGTTCAATCCATCCACCTCAAGGGGCGGGCGTGAGGGTGGAAGAGGCAGTGGATGTACAACGCTAAGTCATCCAGTGAAAACGATGTCATTTACGTGGTGACAGTGGACACTCACAATATGCAAAGGCTGGTGCCTACAGCGGTAGGTCATTGTCTAAGGAGGATGTGGCCTATGACTGCCAGTGGATGCCTGAAACCATGGATACTTTATACCCACATGCAAGCCCTATGTGTACACGATGCTTCTTCTACCTGGTAATCCATATAGCTACTAAGTGACTAATGGGTGCAGAGGCTATACATTGTGGAGATGCTGGACAAAACGGATGACTGGCATTCTGGGAGGGATGGAGTGGGCTAGACACAATATTTTATCATGCTACTCAGAACAGCACACAATCAAAAACTTGCAAATGGCAGATTTGGGGAATTTTCCTTTTAATATTTTCAAACATAGATTATCGAAAATAACTGGAACGTTGGAAAAGTGAAACTGCGAATAAAGGGAAACTACTGTCCACTTTCAGAACTTTCCATAGGGTCCTGGCTACTCAATCCAGTCTGCCCAGAGCACAGAGGGAGAGGTGTGGCCAAAACTGGAGTTATTTGCCCAATGCAAATGTGACTGTCTTATTCTGGCGATGGAGCACAGGCAGAGCTGAGCTGGGACTCAGGCTGAGACTGGGTCCTACAAGGTTACCTTGGGAGGCCTATGCTTAGTGGAGGCGGTAGCTGGTAACCTGGGAAACCCCAGCCCTGCCCTGAGAGAGACTGGCAAGGACTGGGCCACCTGACAAAGCTCTGGCTTGCTGGCTTCTGTGTGCCCTGACCGGAAGCTTTATTGCTCATCTGCTCCTAAGACTGCGGAGATCAGCTCGGGCTCCCTGAGTCGTTTCTAGCAAAGCTGCAGGGGAGATGTATAGATGGCTGTGTCAGGGACGTGAAGACCACAGCATGTGCACACATACACACACATTCAAAAGCACATACATACTACACGTGTGCACATCGGCACATGCCTGCACCTGCATGGATACCCACGTGCATGGATACCCACGTGCATGGGCACCCACCCACACGCATACAATGCACGCACATACACACATGCACACCCACAGACATACACACCTACAGCAGCCACAGGGAGTGGAGCTGCACCTGCCGTGGCTCTCAGCAGCCAGGCTCCTGCCTCCCACTGGGAATGGTGCATATGAAGGCAGTCCTGGGGACCAGCAATCCCGTGCTCCCTGACCAGGGGTGAGGGAGACGGCAAGGTGACCTGCAGGGGGAATAGGAGGCCACTGGCAGGGACAAACTAGTGGAGCCAGTTTGAGCAGAAATGGTGGGGTCAGCAAGGGACAGCAATGAAAGTGCTGCCCTGAATTTGGGTGTAGGGGAGGGGAAGGGGCCCCTGTGGCTGAAGCTAGACCCAAGGTAGAATGAGATTGGATCGTTTTTATCTGAAATACAGGGGATTCAAAAATATTATTTTACTTAGAGAGAATGGAGGCATTCCTCTGTGGATTCCGTTCCCCAAACAACCACAAAATCTGAGGCTGGGCCAGGCAAAACTCAGGAAACCAAGAATTAAGTCCAAGTCTCCCATTGGGATGGCAGGAACCCAACCACTAGAGCCACACCTAGTGCCTCCCAAGGGCGCACAGTAACAGGAAGCTGGAACTGGGGGATGGAGCCAGGACTTCGGGAAGACACCTCTGGGGACCCCGCCCCCTCCTCCCGACCCGTATCAGACTACCTAGGCCAGTGTCCCCCACTGGTTCCCAATCAACCACCACGTGGACTGATCCCACGGTCCCACAACTGGGCCCCCGCATCCCGGTTTTGTGGCAAAAAGAAGCAGCCAGAGGTTTTAGCACCCCATTTGGCTCGGCCCGGCCGGGTCTAGGAGAGGGATTCTCCGCTCTCTCCCCACCCCGGGGTCCCCAGGATTTGACCTGGCTGCTGCACAAGCACCTGACTCAGTGGCCGGCGCCAGAGGCCGCCAAGTCCCCCGAGCAGCGGGAGAGGAGGCGAAACCAGCAGAGGGCGCCGGAGCCCAGCCTCCGCGGTGGTCCACGCGCCGCCGCCTGCTAGCCGCTGCGCTCAGGGCAATGGCCATCTCCTGCACGGGGACCTCAGCGCTCAGCCCCGCACCCAGAGGGGAGCTCGGCCCAAAGTAAACTGCTGAACGAACGAGGACAGGCCTCGGACGCATTCAGCTGGAGACGAAACGTCTCGGGATGAGGGCTGAGGAAAACCACGCAAGACCCCCACGCCTACAGCTGGCTGGAGCCCATAGTCCGGCTACCTCCTCCTACCCACACCCACACCTATTACCAGGGACCCCCGGGGGCAGCCGCTGAGCTTAGGCTTTCGCTGCTCTCCCCGATGGCCAGGACGCCCCAGGGACGGGAGCCTGTCCCCATTGCGCGTGTCTTCGGGGATTAATCCAGCCAGGCCCCAAAAGACTGAGTGGACTGCACTAGTGAGGTGGCCCAGCAAAGAAATGGTCGGCCTGAGTGGGGGCGGGGATGGGCGGCTGGCTGGACAGCGGCTAAGCATGGCCTTGCATGTCCACGTCACTACAAAAAAAAAAAAAAAACATGGCTGACCCCAATCGCATCACCTGGAGAGGTTAAATAAGAGAGGGTCGCCCACAAGGCCTTGCCCCACAACCGTCCACTTCCTTTGAATCCGGAACGAAAGTCTGGCGACGCCAACCAACAACGTCGCAAGCAAAGGGATTCTGAACCTGCAGACTCCTCCACTCCCCCGCAGCTCCACTCTGCGAATGGAAACCTCGCTGCCCGGCTGGGCTCACAGCTCACAGCCGAGGGCGCAGAGGCACAGGGAACCGTACAGGTTCTCCTGGCTCGGAGCCTCCAAGTCGGGGGGCGCTTCATCCCTCTCAGGCTGCCTAAGGTCTGGAGTGAAATCGGTTTTCCACTGCAAAGATCCGTCTCCTCACAGGCCCAGCTTTCCTCGCCTGCACAGTCAGTTTGAGGACTTGGCTATCAGAGGAGCCTCGGACCACGACTACCCCTGGAGACAAAGTGCTGGCGTTTGCTTGATGACTGTTCAGCCCCCAACTACGCACCCCGGAAAAGCCAGTCTATGCAGCCTTCCCCCATAGTCTCTCACTTTGCGCACCGGGGCCTCAGTCTCCACGTCTGCATTTTGGGAGTGAGACGGGCACAGCTGGGCGCCTGGTTGCCAGCCCCACCAGCAGAGGAGGGACCAGCCCGGCCTGGATAAGATCAAAGGGCGGAGCGCTCGAAGGCCCCGGGAGCTCCACGGGCGTGGGGGAGGGGCCCGAGGGAGGGGACAGAAAGGGGACGCGCGTCAGAGACCCCCTGGTCGTCCGGATTGGGATCCGGGCCCGCCCCTTGCTGCGCGCCCCGCCCCGCCTGGCTCGCGCCTCTAAAGCACTCGGCTCGCGCCTGCAGCCGCCGCACTTTCACTCTTCACTCGCCGCACCCGCTCCTCGCCCGGCCGCTGTCCGTCCGCCGCCCGCGCGCCCTCCTGCAGCGCCATGGACGCCAAAGTCGTCGCCGTGCTGGCCCTCGTGCTGGCCGCGCTCTGCCTCAGCGATGGTGAGTGCGCCCGGCAGCGGCGGCGGAGGCCGGAGTAGGGCTCCGGGCTTGGCGCGGGGTCGCGACTTCCCCACCCGCACCCCGGTCCGCCCCGCGCCCACGCAGTTCGCGCCGCCTTAGGGCACGGGAGCCAGAGCGGAGGTGGGAGGGTGGGTGCGCATCCGACGTCCCACGCGTGGCTCCGAGGCTTGTACTCTGCACAGAGCGCCCGCGGGACCTCCAAGAGCCGACTCTGTGGAGTGAGATTGGGCAGAACTGGACAGGAGCGCACCGATGGCGCGTGCAGAGCTGGTGCGGGAAAGTGTGATCTTGAGGGGGGGAGCCGCATTTAGAGACCGGAGCCCCATCCCCCGATTCCCTGCCGCTCACTCCCACCCCCTGGGCAAGTGTCTTCTGGCGCAGGGCTCAGATTCTGAGGCCCAGCTGTGCGCTACAAGCGCTGCAGAGCCACGGAGCGAGTGGGAGGAAGGGAGGGAGAGCTTTGCAAAGCCGGAGTATTCCCGCGTGGCGCGCGCATGCTAGGAGCTGTGAGGTCAAGGGGGAAGCTGCTTGCAGCGCGGCGTCCTCTCGGCGGGAAGCGGTTCTTGTTCCCGCAAGCCGGCGGGACTCTGGGCCCAGGCGCAGCTGTCGGGAGAGAGCGATCGGCCAAGGCCGCTCTTGTGCAGGGCTCCGTGGCCCGCAGCGACGCGGCCCCGGGCGTTCGTCCAGCCACTGCTTCTGCCGAGGGTCACTGGAGAGGCTCCGAGGGCCGAGCACGTCCCTCCCCAGCACTCCGAAACGCACCTGCAGACGCGGGCGTTTGCCACGGGCCAGCGGCGGAATGAGAGTTGTGGCAAAGTTCCATTGCCAAAGCTTTGCGCCGCTGGGAACCTCGGTGTCCCGTTTCACTGGGAAAGGGCTTGTTCTTTTCTTCTTCTGACGCTGAAGAGCAACTCGCCTCGCTGTTACAGGACACCGCGGCTGTGAAACAAAATAAACCACCGTTGCCTCCAAAAGCGCACCAAACAAAGCCAAGCTAGCCAGTCCCTGGCGCTTCCCTGGCTGCTGAGTTTCCTGCCAGGGGTCGCGGAACAACTTGAGCCCTCTGCTGGGGGAGGGGAGACGGCAAAGGCGCCCCAGGGCTTAGTGGGGTTCCATTGAACCCACCAGCGCTACCGCTTCCTGGAGGGCCGGGGGGCTGCGGGGATTCGGGTTTGAGTCTATCCAGGTCGTTATGAGCCAGGCATGGGTGGCGTCTGGGGAGTATTTTTGCTGGGTTCCGCAAATGGTTGGTGAGAGCTGCGGCCCCTTCTCCAGGAAATGATAAAGATGGACTAGTTAGTGCGTGGTGAGGATGGGAGCAGCCGCGTTCTGTTACATCTCTCAGTGGCATGGTTGCCGTGCCCAGACGACGCAGAGTCCTGGGTGCAGCTAATGGACACGGCCCCTGTGCCCAGTCTACTTCTTCTGCCTCCCAAAATGCTTTGTTCTTGTAGAGCCTCCTGACATGGGGGCGCCCTCGGGCCCCACACTTGGGGTGCATGCTGCACCACAAAAGGAGAGAGTCCTAGTCTTGTGCATGGAGCAGCCTGGGTGCCCTGGGCGGTGGAACTCAGAGCGGACCCCACTGGATTGACTGGAGCTCCAGACTGTGCTGGGGGGTCAGCTTCCTGGAGACCTCTCCTGCGGCCAAGCTGTCCAGGTCTCTCGGTCCTGGTCCTCGGTAGAGTTGGTCCCATGGACAGTAAGCTGGAGAAAGCAGAATGCCGAGTTGTCTCCGTTCACAGCACCCGGGACTCTGTCCCTTTAAAACCCTGCTGAAGCCCCGGGCCTGAGGAAGGCTTTGGGGTCCTGGGGGATGAGGGGGAGTAAGGTTAAGAAATGCTTTTGAGGGAAACGGCTAATCCCAGGAGGTGGAGGGGGCTGGAGGGAGAGAGAAAGAGAGAGAGCCTGCATTTGGGGCTATAATTTCTGCTCTGACGGCAGCTTGGTGAGTGCAGCTTTTTGGAAGATGGGAGCTGAGAGCACCCCATCCTCACTTGCACAGCTCAGCACTGGGACCACAGAGCTCATGTTGCTGGAGGGGAGGGGGCGTCTCAGCTCAGGAGGACCCAGGTCCAGGGACACCTGCAGGTTGGGATTCACAGGGTACTTTGGCTCCTGGAATTCCTGGCTGCCAGCTCCCCATCCCCCCCCCCATCCCCACAGTGAAATCCCCCAGTTTCTTGGCTCCCCTGGGACAGCCGCGATTTCCTCTGCCATGGACTGAGGCCCTGGCCAGAAATTAAAGGCTGCTGTGGACCCCCAGATTCCTCCTGGAGATTTCCAGAGCCAGGTTTACAGTCCTGGTGTGTGAGGGGCCAGGGACTGTTCCCCCGTCTTTGGGGCCAAGTCCTCTACCGCTCCCAGCCTAGCAGAAAAAGAAGACCCCCCTTAACACACTTTTCCAAAGGTGTGAGGCCTGGGACTCTGCAAAAAATTCTCTGAATTAAATGTGCTCATTCATCTAATACCTGATGAAAGGACAAATTCGAATAATCTGGGATATTCCATTGGGGCTTTGGATACAGTCTGCAGGGACAAACACACACACACACACACACACACACACACACACACACACACACACACACACCAGCCCTCCCCCACAGGACCTGGGTCTTAAAAGAGTACCTTGGAGCCCCCTTGCTAATTGACACTAATGAGACCCAATTATGGCATTTTGCAAATTGGTGAACTAGCCAGCCAGGCTGGAAATGCAATGCAATCCTCCAGTGAGGGAGGGAGGGAGGCAAGGAGGCAGGGAGGGAGGCCTTGGTTGCTGGTGTCTCTGCCTCTGCCTCCTCTGGGGGTGCTCATCAGAATGCGAGCTCTGGGATGCCCAGGTAGGAGTCCAGCGGAAGCCCCTTGTGGTTTCCAGGACCTTGAAGCAGTTGTGAGGAGGGAAGTGCGCTGGTGGGGAGAGGGCCCCCAGAGCTGCCAGCTGCCCCTCCTTGTGGCCTGAGGCCTTTTCCCAGCTGGGCCCGCTGTTTACTTTTCCTGAGAAAAGCTGACCCTCCTCAGTGCCTTGGATTGAAGCCATTCTCTCTGGACACCTGAGCCAGAGGTTTCTGATGCCTGTGTGACCCAGACTCCTGGGGCCCTCAGGGCCCTGCCTTGTGGATGGAGCCTGAGTCTGGTCAGGGCTCTCTGTGGAGTGTACCCGTGACTTCAGCCATCCTCTTCTTCCTGAACTGCCCTCTCTGTCCATCTCCTAACTGTTCCCTGCAGACCCAGGCACATCCGTGCGTCCTCAAGGCCTCGCAGGGTGTGACGTGGGCTCCTGCTGTTCCTCTCTCTTCTAGGGAAACCCGTCAGCCTGAGTTACAGGTGCCCCTGTCGATTCTTCGAGAGCCACGTGGCCAGAGCCAACGTCAAACATCTCAAGATCCTCAACACTCCCAACTGCGCCCTTCAGATTGTGTGAGTCCTGAGCACGCCCTGCAGGGCTGCGCCTCCTCAGGCGGGTGGGAAGTGCAGCGCCATCTCTTCACCGAGGGCACAGCGGCATCATAGGCCAAGCGCCTAAGCCTTGAACTTGGCGTAGTTGGTTGTGGCTGCCATAACTGCGAGCACCTGGGGTGTGCAGCCAGGATTGGATTTCAGAAGCCAGCCAGCTCTGGAGTTGGGCAGCCAGCTTGGGCTTCATGCACTGTGGGTCAGCACAGGGCAGCTGGATGGCCCTCAGCCTGGAGAATCCCAGCCCTGGGTTTCAGCAGGCTTTTCCAACAAGACACAGCCGAGTAACCAGCCCTTTTGCCATCCAGCTGGTTGCTGGCCTGTCGTGTTTTCAGTGACTTTTTGCATGCATTAAAAAAAAAAAGTCACAAGATGCAGATTCAGCTTAAATCTCCATCTGATGACACCCAAAAATACGAACACCCTGACTTGTATGTTCTTTAGCACAACATCGGGGCTTTGGTGTTGAGGACAGCTGGTGGAGAGGAGTGGTGGGGAGGCAGGAAAACCAACCCCCAAATTCACACGTGCAGGTGGCGTGGGGTTCTTGTGCCAGGGTGCAGGGGGTTGGCAGAGGTGCAGGGGGCAAGCCACATGCCAGCAGCTGTTGTCTGACCACCGGTCCTGTGCCTCCCCACCCCTGGTTTGCATGTTTGACAGGACTCCCAGTCTCGGGGGGAGCGGGGGGAGTTGCTTTCTAAGAATTCCTTAGCGCTCAGAACAGGTGCCAGTCAGCAGTGGGAGCTGAAGCTCTTTCTTAGTTTCAAGCCTTGGCTGCCTCGAAAGGGCTTGCCATTTAGAATATTTCTAGACGATGTGTGTTTCTCACTGTATCGAATTTATCCATTTATGTATTTATCTACATGCATTAGTGATATTACGTGCCAGGGGTAATAGCTGGAGGCTGAACGTGCCAAACGCCACTCTCCACTCTCGGGTCTGGCAAACACTCAACGAATCAATGGTGGAGTCCAGATTGGCACCTGAGGGTGCATGGCTAGCAGCCACACCCCTCCTCCTCCACTTTCTCAGCATGGCTGGGTCATTTCCTGGACAGGCTGCTGGAAGCCCCCCTGGACACTATCTCGAGCCTGTCCTTGGAGCCCCCTCGGGGGCTGCACAGGGCTGGCTTGCTACAGAGCGATCCACCAAGACAAGCCTGGATTGTCTCATGGGGAATCCTGGAGCAGAGGGGAGAAGGAAAGGAGTGTGGGACCATGAAACAGGACATGAAGTTGTCAACTTTTTCTCTGGGGTGTGGGGTGGTGAGGGGTGGCATTGTCTGGTCACAACTGCACCTGCGGGTATCCCCAGCCCTCGCTTGTGCCACGCTTCCTCCAGGAAGTCCGATCCATGTGCCGCAGCAAAAATAACAACCTGTGGCCGCCCGCGACTGCACCAACTCCACACCATTTTCTCAAGTCCAAGTGCATACTCTGCAGCCCTTTCCACCCACCATCCCCATCCTGTCCCCCACTTTTCTTCACATCCCCCACAACATGCTCCTGGGAGTGCCTCTTTTCTCTGGCTTTCTTTCCTTCCCCACTATCCCCTCCCTTGCCGAATTCCTCCTTGTCCCCCTTAAACTGTCCACATTGACTCAGCCGTGGAGCCTCTCCCAGTGTGCTCTGTTCAGGGACCCCAGCCAGGGAGCTGGAGTGAGTGGATGAGCAGCTGTGCCCATCGACCGTCCATTGTACACTGCCCCTCTCTTGTTCCTCCCTTCCTCCCGGCAGGGCCCGGCTGAAGAGCAACAACCGGCAAGTGTGCATTGACCCGAAATTGAAATGGATCCAGGAGTACCTGGAGAAGGCCTTAAACAAGTAAGCGCAGGCACACGGAGGACTGTCCACTAGACCGTTGAGGAAGGCTCACACCTTGGGAGAGAGGAAGGGCAAGGTTGTGGGGAGGAGGGCCTGGCCTGCATGGGGCCAGCGCGCTGGGTGGGGCGAGAGCCCGCAGCCTGCCAGCAGCGTATAGACTCTGCATATCTAGCATACGGTACGATGTCAATACTGCAGCTTATGTGTATCCTGGCCCCGGATGCCCCTCCACATCGGAGCACGGAGAACTGGGGTTTTTCTAAGCAATTGTATTATTCCAGCCAATCAGTTCTCTCCCAATCACCATCATCATCATCATTATCCAGCCTCATTTCTCATTCTCATTTATTTTTTTTTTTTTTCCCAAATCAACAATGACTTCCAGATCTGTATTTGGTTTTGTTTTGGAGCTTCTTCTTTCCTCCCCTCGAGGGTGTGTCTGGGCACAGTCCGGCGGTGGCTTCTTGACAGAGAACCTGGAAAAAACATGCCCCCTCCCTCCAAGACGTGGAGGCTGGTGGAGTAAGACTGTGGGGGTAAGCCCCAGCCAGAGGCATCTCTCCCAGGGCGCTGGCCCTGTGTTGCTCTTGTTGCTGCCTATGCCAAATATCAACCATCAGACCTGGGGGCTCCATGCAGAAGCCACGGGTGCTGTGCTCAGAGACTCCCCCTTTCCCAGATCAGCTTGCCTCGTTACTCCTCCAGCAGCATGCTTCACCTCCCCCCTGCACCCCTTTCCTGATCCTTGCCTGACCAGCTAGGAAGAGGGAGAAGCCTGGGGCTCCTGCCCTGCCTCCCCCTCTTCCACTGCCTCCCGGTCCCCCAATCCTGGACCCTCTGTGAGACCTGTCCATGGCCTCTTCCAGATTGGAACTGCCCCCACCTCTCCCAATGGGGCCGTGGGATTGCATCTTTGCAGGATCCCTTGCAAACTTAAACCTTAGAGCTTGCTTTGACCCACCGGCTCCCATGGTTTCTGTGATTGTGTCCGAAGCCTACGGACGCCTCGGCAGCTCTACTCTCTGAGGTTTTTGAAATCAGAAATGAACCAATCAATGACAAACCCTTCATCTTGCCATGTACCCCCTCCTCCTGAAGCCACAAGAGGCTCTCGGGTTCCAATCAGACATGTTGGCCCACCAGCCAACATGAAATCCCCACGCCTGGATATGATCCACAGATGGTCCTGGTGGTGTTGGTAACTCTTGGCAAAGCCTTTTTATATATATTTTTTTCATGCACATTTTTACGTTTCTTTAGAAAACAAATGTATTTGCAAATATATTTGTAGCTCAACAATTCCTATACTTGCAGTGGAGCCATATGAATGCCTGTAGTCGGTACTACCCCCAGTATCCGCAGCTACTGGCAGTTTGTAAAGAGATACGTATAGGATCTACAAATGTGAACACAGCTTGACGATGTTAGCCGCACAGTGTATTTTTTCACTTGTTCGAAGATTGTATCAAATGTGACATTATATGCACTAGCAATAAAGATGCTACTCCTTTCCTGGTATGCTCCGGTACGTGGGGGGTTTTTGTTGACCTGCGAGAAAGCTCCGGCTTGTGGTGAGCGGTGGAGCCGCCTACAGCACCCACGCATGAGGAACCATGCTGGAGCTGTACTCCCCAGCAGATCATATCTGCTGTTTTTGTTTTGATGTCTCTTTAAAAAAAAAAAAAAGGCCGGTGGAAGCAGCCGTGCTACTTGGTTTGTTTTTGTTGTTGTTGTTGTTGTTTTGTTTTTTAAGGACTGCATTTGACTCACTAATTGCTCCTCCTCGTCTCCCTCCTTCCTCCTCCTTCTCCTCCGTGGTGCTCCTAACACCCCCCATGTAATCTCCAGATAACTGAACCCCCAAGTCATAATACCCAGCTTTGCCATTTCCCATGTAAAAACTCCGATGACTCGAGCCCATGGTTAATATTGAGCTTTCCCAAGAGCAGGTGGCCTCACCCCATAAATCATTAAATACCATCCAGCTTGAATCATTTTAATGTGACAACCCTGAGCCAGTCGCTCTAATGAAATCCCGCTAACCAGTACTCTCCCTTCGACTCCAGAACAACCCCAGTCTTTGGCAAGAGCGTTCACAGGCATCCAAAGGAGAAATGGGTTGAAGCCCATGACTCCATCTTCTCCCTGATGCTCCGAGGAACCCAGGCCCTCCAGCCTCCTCCATGTTACCGGATATGGGAGGCAGAGATTGTTTGAGAGACCTCAGTGGATCCCTATGCTGTGTTAGGAAGCAAAGAGATGGGGTGAGATCAGATACCAGATTCACGGGTGGCCTTTGGGTGTGCTGTCCAGTGACGTGTAGCCACTGGGGTCAGCCTGGCAGATTGGCCACCTTTATCACCGGTCATGGCCATGGTGGGAGCTTTAGTTTGGATGTGGCAGGGTCGGCGGGGGGGAGGGGTGGTCGGAGGAGCAAATGTCCATTTTTATTTGAATGGATGGCTCATGACCAGGACTGTACCCAGGGGCCTGAAATCAAAGACAGAGTTAGAAGTGATTCTTGGGGCGATGTGAACTGTCATACAGGCTGAGATGAATTCCTGTTTTCTTTCCATGTGATTAACGGTTCTGCTAATTTTATCAAAGGGGGCGCAGAGAAGAAAAAGTGGGGAAAAAAGAAAAGATAGGAAAAAAGAAGCGACAGAAGAGGAGGAAGGCGGCCCAGAAAAGGAAAAACTAGTTATCTGCCTCCTGGAGATGGACCACAGTGCCCTCAGCTCTTCTCGGCGCTTTGTAAATCCGCTCTCCCTCCTCCAGGCAGACCTCCTGGACTGACTATCCTCCCTGGCGGTCACCCCATATTTATATGCTTTCTGAGGCCCCTCTTACTGGGCTTGGTGATGAAAGTAGATGTGCAGAGACTGGGTGAGGCCAGGCACATGGAGCCTGAGGGCTCAGGACTGTCTCTAGCACGAGGCATCTCCCTGGCTGGTAAGGCCCTTCAGCCACTCGTCCTGGAGCTGGCACATGCAGTGTGCATGCTGGTCAAGGCCACGGGCAGCTGCCTGGCCAATGCATGGGGCAGCCTGTTTGCTGGCCCAGCAGAGGGGGCTGCCTGAGCAGGAAAAATTGTATCCTTCCACCCCCTACCACCACCACCATCAGTTCCTGCATCCAGCCCAGGCCAGGTGCCCTTGTCTGGTGCTCTATCTTTCCCCGGGTGCCCACTGCCTGGCTCTGCCTCCCTGGCTGTGGCTTCCCCTCCAAGGCTGGGTGAGCTTCTGCAGACTGCGTGGGGTGAGCTGGAGGGGCTGCTGCCAATGGATGTGGAAACACGTCTCAGGAAGCCTCCTGCAGGCTCAAACGGGTCCCCACGTGGCGGGCAGATGTAACGGGGGCCTGCAGTTCTGAGAACCCCTGACCTCTGCACCCCACAACACACACACACACTCCCACCTTCTGCTGGGGAGGGTCCTCTGATGGTATACCCTCTGGCTCCGGGATACAGCTGCCTCAGTCCTCAGGGGAGAGACCTGCCTGCAGGGAATGTGGCGCAAGTTCCAGACCTTTCCTCCCCGCCTTCCCACCATGCACATGTATGTCTGAGATTATTTTGATGATTATTATTATTTTGCCAAGTTTCTTTGATTGAGCTAGGAGGATAGGGGCTACAAGGCTTAAGAGAGAGAGGGAGAGAGAGAGAGAGAGAAAGGCTGTTGTCTCAGCAATGCTTTGAACAAGGACACCTGGGATTTTTCCATCCTTTTCCCCATCTCCTATAAACAACCCCCCAAGCCCTGCACCTTCGACCCCTGGGCAGTGTCAGCAAATAGAGGTGAAGTGCTGGAGGAAGGACCCAGCGTGTGGCTGTCAGAAGCACCCTTCAGGTTCCCCATCCCTATAGTCTGTGTCCTCTATCTGGCTCCCTGTGACATGCACCTCCGGTGAGGCCCACTGTCTGTGTCCCTCGCTGGAAAGGACCTAGAGCTTCCTCCACACCAGGAACCACAGGCCTGTGGTCATGCAGTGTGGGCCATTGTCCTGCCCTTGCTGCCACGGCAGATGCCTGCCCGGGGCGGTTGTCCAGCTGGCTGGAAGCAGCCAGGTTGGCTCAGGGGCACCTTGCTGTGTCGTTTTCCTCAGTACTTGCAGAGGCTGCCCCGTCTGCGCAGTGCTATCCTGTGTCTACAAGGTCGGCTGGGGCAGCATGGGCAGCCGTGGCCCTTCAGCACCCTTTGTACCATCCTCAGTGTGCAGCGTACAGTCCCTTCTGCTCTTCCTACACTTGGGCTGTGGGTAAGGGAGGGCTGAGCGGGGCTCCCACCTTTAGGAATGCAAGCAAGCTCTGCCCAGCTTGTACGTGACTTTGCCAGGCTTCACAGCTTCTTACCAGCGGGCAGAGCTCCAGCCTGCTGAAGACAGTCACGCCAGAAGGACTGAAGAGCTTGACCTGGTTTCTGTGCCGGGCCAGGTGAGAGGTGTGTGGTTGCCATGCGCTGCCGAGCACCTGTTCCACCTGCGCATCCTCCTCTGGCCACTTGGGGCCGCTGGGAGTGACATGGTGCTAGTTGAGAGGCCCCGAGGCCAAGTGTGGGAAGTGTCCTTGGGCTGCCCTGGGACTCGCTGCCTGATGGACAAGTGGCAGGCTGAGGTGTGAGTCTGGCAGCCCTGGAGCCGGGGTGCCATTAGACCTCCTGGCTTGGCCAGGTTGTGACCGTGTGTCCTGTCGTTGTACGCCGTTGTGGCCACTGTGCATGTTTTCCATCCATGCTGTCTTGTGTCTGCCATGCCCGTGCTTGCTCCATCCCTCTGCTAGCCCTGCTGCCCACCTTCCCTCCGTCCCCCACCCCGCTCTGTCAGGCCTCTGCAGGGAGACACAGGTGTGGCAACTTGCTCGACGGCGCTGCGGGCTCGGCGGCAACCTGCCTTAACCGCGTCTCCATCTGTTCTTGCCAACAGGAGGTTCAAGATGTGAGAGGCGGGTCAGACGCCCCAGGAGACCTTACAGTATGAGCCCCGGTCTGAAGCCAGAGCTAGGGCAGGGCCAAGTGCACTCACCAGGGCCTTGGTTGCTCTTTTGTTTTGTTTTGCACAGTTTGCCTTACTCTCACCATTTGATTATGTAGCAGAATACGTACATGGTGTTTATGTTTCCTGTAGTTTGATTACCCAATGTCACTGGTGACAGATAGGAACCTAGGTTAAGTCATTATGTTACTGTCTTTGTTATAGCTCTCCCGTGGGACCCTCCCCAGGATGAGGGCTCCCAAGGTTTGTATCTTGCTGAGCTGCCCAGGTGAGAGTCTCGCCCGGCGTCACAGCCGGTGCAGGAGGGGCTTGGGGATGTTGGTATGAGCAAGCCACGCCGATGGCTAGAGGATGGAGAGCAGGTCTTCAAAGTTCCCTTGTCTGCCTCCTGCGGGAGGGTCTTCCCTGAGCTGAGTGCAGCAGCGAGCACAGAGTGAGACCAGAGCAGAGCGAGACCCACCCCTCCTCCACACCCCATCTCATCACTCTCTGTCCCATGCATCCATTCATCCATCGTCATGTGTCTGCAGACTGTCTCCATGACCTCGAAAACCAACTCGCTCAAGACCAAAGCTTTCATGTGAGCCCGGCATCGAGAACGAAGGATGGCGCTTATGTTAGTTGAAAGTACCGTGCACACCCGTGTCTTGTTTGGGATGCTGTCCATTGTCCAAGCCCTTGTCTGTGGTCCCAGCCTGCGTCTTCCTCCTGGTCTGCGTCCTTCCCTCCTCGCATGCAAAGGCTGGGAGAGGAGGTGTCGCTGGGGTCCCTGGTCCTGATTAGGGCTGGAGTGATCAGCCTTGATTTTCCCACTGGCCCGGGACTGTGGTGTCTGGGCAGACAGAGTCCAAGGGGATAAGGTTGGCAGCAGCATGGACCTCTGAGGCCGTCCGCTCTCACTTTGTCACTGCTACTTTAAACCAAGGTCATGTCTTCCTCATGCTGAGCCCAACCTTGCTTGGAGAAAAATGTCACATTTTAAAACCCCACCCATTCAGGAGGCTATGCTACACCAGAAGAGACCAATTGATTCAATCAGTTCTGCCATCCCAGAACCTTGGGGTGGACTGTCCAGGAAGCAAGCTGGAGGGCAGTTTATAGGGCTGTGTTAAAATGCCTTAAAAAAGTTTCACTTTATAAAAAAGTTAAGCAGGTAAGAGTTTTACTCATTTTGGTTTTGTTCAATCTCACTCGCTCTTTTTTTTTTTTTCCTTTTCCTTAAAGACTCTCTGTCCTTTCCCTACTCCCCCAATAAAATTAAGAAAGCTGGGGGAAGGAAGGGAAAGTGACTTTATCAAAAGAATACTATGCAGGAAGTTCTGAAAGTGAGACCATCTTGGATTGTGGGTGGTTTTCCATTTCGTACTCTGTAGGGTCGTCCTCAACACGTCTGTCAATGGGCTCTTTACGGCAGAAGGCAAACCTCCAATTTTTCCTTTGTTGAAACAGAAACTGAAAGTGTTGCAGGTGCTTTTAGAGCCCAGGGCATCCGTGGTAAAGACCCAGCCCTGTTTTCAGAACCCTCTCTTTGAAACCACCTGTCCCTACACGGCTGAGTTTGATTCTTCATGGCAAGTTTGGAAGAGTCTTCCCTGAAAACCTACCAACAAGGATCTCTGAGTCTTGGTGGGGGTCCTCCACCCCCCAATCTTCTAGGCTTAAGAGAAGCTCCTTTCTGGTTTCTCCGGGGAGGGATAGGTAAGGTTAGAAACTGCCTGGGGAAATCACTTGTATGACAATTCCCCTGCTGCCCTCAGGCTCCTAAGTGGCGACTCCCTGGCTGCAGCAAATCTACATGTCCATCAGCCTTCATTTGTAAATGAAAAGTCTCTCGGGGATCCTAACTCCCCCTTTTTAGCTTCTAAAACACAAGTCAAGGGCGCCCCAGGTCCTGCTGCTGCCTCCCCTAAGCTCCCTGGGGCTTTGTGTGTCCCCTGCCCACCCCCCACACTGACCTCCCCAAGGCAGCCCTCCACTGCCAGCCTTTGCATCTGGACTGGGACAGGGGCTGAGTGTTGGAATCTGATTCTGTGTCTCTCTTGTGTTGGTTTTTGCACTTGTCATTCCTCCCAGGCACTGAGACACCAGCGAGGTGAGCCTGTTCCCAGGTCTTTGTGAGCAGGTTCGGCCCCTAGCCAAGTGTCTGGGTCGCCAAAGGTTGCAGCCCATTGCCTGCTCTGGGGGCAGGTCAGAAGCCTCTGGGCCTACCCGTTGGAAGCTGTTTGACCCTCCCACGATGGGATTCTCTCACTGACATGGAGAGTCCATTGCTTTTCCACATGGTGCATCTTTTCTTTGACTTACAGGAACCTTGGGGCCCTGGCACCTGCACCTGCAGGGCTTCCCTGGCTTATGCTGAAGGCCTCTGCGGCCCACCCACCCCTCACTCTCACCGGGTTCTGTTCCCTGCAACCCTCCCCCACCCCGCCCGAGCACACACCAGGGGTGATGACATCAAAGACCTGTGATTCTGTAGCCTCACTGGGCTCTCGGTCTCTGGAAGGGATGGATTCAGTGTTCAATGTGATAAATACTGTATTTGTATTGTTGAAGTTGCGTCTCCCAGATAATGTGAAAATGGCCCAGGAGAAGGCAGCTCCCTATATGCAGTGTGCTTTCCTGTTTGTTTGTTTGGTTTTTTTTTTTTTTCTGAATTAACAACTCTGAGGACCAGCGATTTCTACTTCAAAGACATATCGATGAAAAGTTGTATATGCACTTATAATTTTCTTAATAAAGATCTGTATTCAAACATAGCCTGCTTTGAAATTGGTGTGACAATGTGGAATTTCTTTTTTTCTTTTTTCTCCCCAAAGTTTTTTTCCTTCAAAGCCAACACTGAGGGGGGTTGGAGATTCCAGCTGCTGAAAGAGGCCACAGTGAGAAGGCGGGGGGGGGGGACCTCTTGTGGCTACTGAGCTGTGCCTTGCAGTGTCCAGAGGTGCTTGGGGTCCCTTTCTACAGGTGAACTTGCCCTTTACCCCTGCCCCCCGAGTGCTGCTTGCACGCAAAGTTCCCAAGCATTTACCTGTCCATCTTGGAGGAAGGTGACAGAGGTCCACCTCTGAAGGCACTGCTGTGTATTTCCTGCCCTTCATTACCTGCTAGGAACCCAGTGCTCAGGCACTCACCTGCTGCCCACCAACGCTATCCCAGACACCAAAGAGCAGGGACAGGAGGCCCATAGACCAGGCTGTGGTCCTCGGGGCCATCGGCTGTCCTTGCCATTTCCCACGGCAGTCTCTCCCATTCGCAGTCAGCTAGGTGAGAGAGAGCCCAGAGCCTCCCTGTGGGAGCTACCACATGGATGCCAACTGACAGATGTGCTAGAGGAAGGAGGGAGAGTTGGACGAAGGTTCAGGAGAGGTGCTGTTGATGAAGCTTGGGACTGTGTGGGCTGAGGCTAGAAGCCTCTTGCTATGCAGACTCTGATCTGGACAAGCCACTCAACCCCTTGGGGCTCCAGGCTGAAGCTTTGCCGCTGCTCACCCAGTGGTGGGGAGCAGACTGCAAGGTGTGGGAACTGGTTCCCACCCTGCAGCCCACTTTGCTCCTCCCTCTGCCCTTGTGCCCTGGATCTCTCAGACCTGACCCAAAACTCACACCCACCTCTGCTCAGCCCATGCACACGGCTCAGACCCTGCCCTGAGCTGCACCAGGAGAAGCCAAATGGTCAATGTCCGGTATGTTGCTCCGTGGAGTTCGAGATACACAGCGCCACTCAGCCCTCTGTGCCCCCACCCTTACAGCGTCACTACCCTCAAAGTGGCGGGGGCAGAGGAACTGGATGGGAGGGGCCCTGGGCTGGCACCTAGGGTGTGTGGCACTGTTAATCACCACCCACACGGTCCATCTCCTGGCTAACTTGGCCTGTATTGTACCTGCACCTTTGAAACTGCAGTTTGGGAAGAAATACATCACTGCTACTGCCTGGAAACTTGAAATTCATGAACCCAACCTGCAGCGCATGCTCAGAGCTGTGGGCAATCCCACTTTGCTTCCTTTCCCTGGCTTTTATAACTATTATTAATTTAAGAGAAAGAGACTCTACTCACCGACTCACTCTTCAAATACCTTCAAAAGCCAAAGACGGGTGAGAGCTGGAGCTGGGAGCCAAGACAAGGGAACTCAACATCACTACCCAAACAGGGGTCGGGACCCCAACTCCTCTCAGAGTAAGCTGGAGCAGGGAGTCGGACTCAGCTTCTCCAAGGTAGGAGGCAAGCACCTTAACTGAAATATCAACAACCAGGTCAAAAGCCACTATGGCATTTTTTTTCTGCATTTTCTTCCCTCTCTGTCGACTTTTTCTCCCCCTCTTTCCTCCTGGTTGGCCATCTGCCTTCACAGAACACAAAGACGCAGGAAGGAGCCAATCTCTACAGACTTTTCTCCTCCTGGCCACCCCAATGTCACTGCTCCCCAGCCACCCTGGCCCCAGGAGCTACAGCCCCACACTGCCCACTGGGCAACGACGTGTCTCAGGTCTTATTCTCTGCTGCGCCATTTGTTCAGCTTTCATTCTGTATAACAGCATTGCCTTATGCTGAAATATCCCCTTCAAAACCAAATCACAGCAGAAGCGGAAGCAAGCCTTCTAAGCGCATGTTTGCTGCAGCCTCTGCCCTACCTCTGCTTCCGATTACTCAAACAGCTTCAAAAGCCTGCTCCAGGTTCCCTGGACCCCCATCTGTACCCCATCTCTTACCTTCTTTGCACCCTTCTGGTCTGGATTATAACCCGGCCCCATATGCCACTCAAACCACTCTCTGCCAAGGTCACTGGCAAACCCTACCCTGAGGACTCCAAAGTCGCGATGTGCCTCTCTGTCAGCCTTGGTGGATTCCTGCAGTCACCTGCTGAGGTTGCATCTTCTGGTTGTCTCCCAGGGGTCTGTAGGGACACATCTTCTCCCTCCTCTTTGCTGCTTCCTCCTCTGGCTCCACGCCCAACGCGGGGACGCCCAGGGCTTGCCTGCTCATCCTAGGCTGCAGGTGCACTCAAGTGCCTGCCTGGCTGTGAACGCCCAGTAAACATGAAAGCCCCACAAGAGCCAGCTCCAGTCTGACCCCCGCTCTGGTATTCAGCTGCTGCTCAGAAATGGCTGTGGTGCGGGACGAAGTTGATCAACTCTCCCCAACCTGTACCTCCTCACTTGTATTTGTATATTTTATTTTCAAAGCAGGAGAGAGACAGAGCATTCCCACGTGCTGGAGCACTCTCCAAAAGCACACAGTAAACCAGGGCTCGGTCAGGCTGAAGCCAGGAGCCACATGGGTGGAAGGGACCCAGGTGCTCGAGCCGTCATCGCCTGCTGCCTCTCAGGTCAAGCACTAACTAGCAGGAAGCTGGAATCAGAAGCAGAGCTTCCACAAGACCCCCCAGTCCAGGACGTAGCACCATCACTTCTGTGCCAGAGGCCTAGCCTTCTCTTTTCCTCCCCAACTCACAGTATATATTTCCCGGTCTACCCTAACTGTACTGCCACCTTTCCATCCCGGCTCCTCCCCGCTGCAGCCACACAGGCTGGACCTGACCCTGTAGAGATCGTTGGAACTGGGTGGTGTCTGCCTGAAGCCCATGGCTTAACTCCACCCTCATCACGGTCTTATCAGCAAAGCCGTTGCAGATCAGTCACCCCTACTTAGAATCCAACACACGCATCCACACACACCAGCATCCCCTGCCTCTTCCTGCTGTCTCTCTTCATGACTGGCCAGGCTCTCGCCTTTATCCTCTCTTCCTCATGTCCCAGTACCCAGGAGCGATGGTGCTACCCAGCTCATAGGTGCTGTAGAACACGGAAGCCATTGGATGACTCTCCCCGGGGCCCTTGGCCACTGAGGCCACACGGGTTATCGTGTGTACCCACACCTGCCCACTGCCGTGTCTGCCTGTTGGTAGTCATGCACAGGTCCCTTCTCCAGAATCCCCCTGGACGAGTCCCAGCCCAGGACCGGCTACCCTGGTTGGTTTTCTGCAGCCTAAGACTACAGTCTTCACCCTTATTCCAGGAGCACCACCTCCTGAGGGCGCCTTCTTCCAATGGGGCATTTTGCCTGCTGCTGCTTCCTGTGTACACCTCACTGTGGGGCCTAGTCCGTGTAGTTGGTGGCCAGACACATCACAGGAGGACAGGCACAGCCAGTGCAAGTCAGCAGGGCTGGGTCTCTGGGCCCAGACTTCAGCACAGGCCAGTCTGGGGGCAGCGTGTGTGGCCAGCTGTTAGGACACAGACAGGATCCAGGGGACCGTGACTGCATAGACAACACCCAGCAGTGATTAGCAAGCCATGGGAAAGGATTTCTGTGCAGAACCAGCTGCCAGAAGTCAAGGCTGTGTCTTTACATCAGCACCCACATGCAGAGCAGGCTTTCAGACGGGGCTGTTTGGCTCTAATTGTGAGCTCAAAACTGAGCATTCACTGCTTGCCTTGCATGTGCCCTTGCCCTGGTGCCCTGGTGGAGGCCTCTGCCCAGCCTGTCTCCTGCTGGGCATTTACAGCTAGGCCTGGAGAGATGACTACTCTGTGGGCAGCAGCTGCGGTAGCTGGAGCTTTACTCAGCTTCCCCAGGTGGCACTCATGCATTAATCCCAGCCAGGGACACTGGGCAGGGGCAGAAGTGGCAGCCGGCACCAGTCAGCCCTGGAGAGCCCCAGGGGCAGCCGCCCACAAACCTTGAGCTTCTCTCTTCCCAGATGCCCTTCCTGGAGCGTGAGTCCCAGTCACATGAGCGGGCAGGCTGTGAGGAAACAGACATTCTGGGCATTCCTGAGCCGTAGCTGTTGTCCCTCCGGCCACCATGGAAATGCCCTGGTGCCATGAGGCCTGCCGGGGACCAGCTCATGCCGGTTCTTCCTGCCCGTGAGGCCAGGGGACAGGAGGCTCACACATTCATGGTGTGTGTCCCCAGCAGGCAGGACAAGGAACATTTTTGCCTAGGTATTTTCTGCCAGGTGCTCACATGTACTGCCTTGCATCAGCCCAATAACCCCAGCAGACCTCTGGCACTGAGCCGTGTGGTGGGCTCTCAGAGGGAGTCCCTGAGAGTTTACATGAGAGGAGGCAGGGCTCAGCCTGGGAGACTCGCAAGCCAGGGTCTTCCCATGGTCAGCAAAACAGTATCGCAGGCAACAGAGGCTGTGGGCTCAGGGCTAGGGTCTGCTCAGCATGTCCCAAGGACACTTCCAGGGTTTAAGAGAGAGCTGGTGGAAAAGAAAGGCTGGGACAGCTCGAGCTGTGAAGCTCATGCAGACGCCAGAGCTGCAAACGACACACAAGGATGGAGAACAAGGAATTAGGCGAGAAATTCTAACCTATGTCACACTTAAGAAGAGGAAGAATGACCCTGTGTGTGTACCTACTGGTTCTATGATGGAAAATGTCATTTTTAAAATTATAGGCAGAAATTTGACTGCTTGTATGTAGGTAGAACTGGTGTCAAGCACAAATAACCTCCTTGAGAGGGGGAAAAAAAAAGTTACAGGGTCACGTTGGGTTTAACTGACCTCAGCAGCACTTAATAGGGGGTGTGGTGCTGCAGTGGATTGGGTTAACCTGCTGCCTGCATGTCAGCATCCCATGTGGGCACCAGTTTGAGTCCTGGCTGTTCACTTCTTACCCTGCTCCTTACTAATGTACCTGGGAAAGCAGCGAAGACAGCCCAAATCCTTGGGTTTCCGCTCACATGGGGAACCTCCTGCTCATGGCTTCAGCCTGGCCCAGCCCTGTCTACTGAAGTCATTTTGGGAGTGAGCCAGACGATGGAAGCTCTGTGTCTCCCCCTCTTGCTCTCCCTACAAATAAATCTTAAAAGAAGAAGAAGAAAAAAAAGCATTAAAAGGCTGGGTGCATTTAGTTTGGTGCCTGCCTGTTTGGCTGAGAGACCCATCTGATGGTAATGGCTCCATGGGTCCCTGCTCCCTAACGGGAGCCCTGGATTGCATTTGCAGCCCCCAACCTTGACCTTGCCCTAGTCCTGGCAGCTGATTGAGGGCATGTGAGGAGTGAACCAGTGGATGGGGTTTTGCCTGTCTGTCTAAAACAAAAATTTTTTAAAAGAGAAAATTGCTCTTATTTTTAAAAGACCAGAACCTCTTTTACGAATACCATGTGCATCCAGTGGCTGTGTTTCTCTCTGCTAAAGCACGTTCATCCCCTAGCACTCCTGGAGTCCTAAAGCTGATGACATGCAAAGGTGTTGGTCTTGCAGGAAACCAGTAACATCTCAGAGCCAGAACCAGGTGGCTCCCTTGTCATGCTCCTCTCCCTCCCACCTCACTGAGTCCTTGATGCCAAAGCCAGGGACTGATCCACGTTAGGAACCTGCTGCTGACAGAGGCCACAGGCTGAGGAAGCCATGGCACAGACAGGTCCCCCGGGGGCACACAGCACCCCCCCACTTTGCCCCATCCAAGTGTCCATCCTGTACATTTCCTGGGGGTCAGGTCACCCCAGGGCAGCTGTAGTGCCCATTCTGCTTTTCTAGGGTGAGGAAGGAGATGTTGGGTCCCTACAGCTGCTACCTGTTCTCGGCTGGCAGGAGGGCAGGGGGCTGAAGGAGCCCCAGCAGGGAGCCTATACAGCAAGAGGCCATTGTCAAATGAGCAGGACGAAGCCTGGTCACTGTGCACCTGGACCTTGTCTCTGCATCCATGAAGCTGGGAGCGATAGGGTCTGGGGCATGCCATCATAGAAGGAGAATTGGGGCTTTGGGATTCCCAGAGAGGAAGTCAAGGGTCCCTGGGAAGCTACCCAGATGCTCTTGCAAAGTCCTCCTGGTGTGTCAGTCACAGCCCCATGTTCACCTGTAGTCTCTACTATAAATGCCTGCTGCGTCCTCTGTCCCTTTCAGAGCATCCTATTCTGATAGTGTTTGTTCTAATCTGACAGCACATTACTTGGCAGCTGGCCCAGAGTCAGCAAGCTTGTGGGTTGTGCTGGGCCTGCTCCTGGAAAAGACAGAGCCTCCCACTCCCAGCGCCCTTGTCCATGGCCGTCCCTCTTCCTCCTCCAGGGGAGGCTGGGTGAGCCACAGGTGTTGGCTCTGCCTTGATCCTCAGTGGCTCAACCTGAAGCTGCTTCGCATGGTATATCCAAATCCACAGGCTGCCTTGGTCTCCTCAAACCCCCTGGAGTTGGAGACAAGACAGAGAGGCCAGCCCAGGAAGAGATGCTACACATTACGAAGGTTGGGAAGAGATAGGATATGCAGTCCCCAACCCCCATGAACCACACTGGAGCCCCCCAGAGTCTCTGAGATTGAGATCTGACCTCTCTGTTGTTCCTTAGTCTTAGAATGATAGGCAGGGCAAGAGCTCTGCCACTCAGAAATCTGGGGCTGGGCTGGAGCGTCATGCTCAGGGCACCTGTGTACCAGCTGCCTGACAGCTACCAACCGACTGATGTTCCCTTCCTGCAAAGGAATAAATATTTCTGCAGGCAAGTCAAGTGCTCTGCTAAACCATGCATAGAAAAACAGCACAACCTTGGGCCTCCACGCTGTTCCTGGAGACGTCTGTTCACCTGCAAACCCTCCATTCTTACACCAGACATTTCCCAGTTACATGAAGATCTCAGCAGAAGGAGGGGAGGAAGTGTCCTTGAGCTGAAAGGCCTTCAGACTCTTCATGGTCTTCTGGTGAGCTGTGGCTTGTCCTGGGGAACAGGGCTGCTGTGACGGCAACTCTTCATGGACTGTGGGATACACAGGCTCATCCTAGGTGAGGGGCTGTTGGAAGACCGCATGTCCTGGGTCCTGAACAGCCATGAGCATTCAAGATGTCTGGCAACAGTGCATTCCAGAAACGGTCAAAAGCTGAGTTGGACCTAGAGTACAAACCCCCTTGGAAGGAGACACAGGACAAGAGCCCACATGGAGTAGGAAGAGTAACACCAACAAGAATTAACTGTGTGTCAGAGGTGGGGCCAGGACGCTGAACCCACAGCGCCATTGAATCTGTCACGCCCAACAGAAAGGTGGGGACTTGGGCTGAGATCATCTGAACCATTCACCGTGTCCTTTCCTAACATCTCTATGTGATTCGTTGGAGGGTGGTGGGTGAATGTTAGGTGTTTGAGGCTGTGTGGGCTGCCATGGCTGGGGACTGCAGGTTCAACTGGAACCCCTTCCTGGCTGTGTCTCTCACATCCTGCAAGCATGGGTCCTTGCCTCACTTCCCAGGGCATGCCCATGCCTCCATCTGTAATCAAAGCTGGTCTCCAGAAATGGCAGGTGCACCTGGCCATCTGTGCTGAGGTTGCTCCCCTAACAGGGCTGTCTGGGGGAGGTGATCCAGGCTCTTTGTAGTCATGTGCTTGCAAGGGGGTGCCTTCCCAACTCCTGGCTCTACCCTCTCTTCACTGCCCACTTCTTGCAAGCACATACAGCCTCCAGGACACACGAATACTGAAACCAACATGCAGGGATGTTTGTAAACTGCCACCTGCTGTAACTGGCACCATTGTAAGGGCTGGGGCAGCTGTGTCTCTGGGCTCTGGTCTGGGGCTCCTTATATATGTTGACCCTGGGAGATTCTGGGTCCAAGGTCTTGGTTGCAGGTCATTTCTGCTCCTTCACCTGTGCATAGAGCAACTGTCCCTGGATGTCACCTTTCCTTGGTTTCCCTGATGGTACACAAGTTCCAGACCAGCAAGGGTTTGAATCTGCATGTTTTGGGGAGCTCAGACTCCTAACAGTCATTTTCCACTCTGGATGATTAGAGCCCCAGCAAGCTCACTGCACCAGGTGCCCTGCTAGAAGTCCCAGTGCCTCCTCATGCCAGAGTAGCAAAGATGGTGGCTTCTCTGCATAACCAGAGTTCCCCACCTGGAACGTAAGACCAACAGACAGAAACTCCTAATCAGAGTCCCCACATCCACCCCTCAACATGATCCCCACCCAAGTCGGTGAGAACCACAGACAGAAATAGCTCCCGATGATAAGATCGCCACAAATGTCACACCCCCAAATCCAAATTTTAACGCAAGTTTCAGAGGGCCTAGCCCACATCCAAACAGGTGCAATGTGAGACAAGTGCTCATTACAGTCACCTACGTGTCCACATTTCATATCGGAGCTCTGGCTTCCTGCCAGTGTGCACCTTGGGAGGCAATGGTGAGAGTTCAAGTCTCTTCACATGAGACTGAGTTCCTGGTTCCAGGCTTCAGCCTTGCCCCAGCCCCCGCCACTATAGGCAGTTAGAGAGTGAACCACTGGATAGGATCTCTCTCTCTCTCTCTCTGCCTCTCAAACTAATTCATGAATTCAATACAAACAATTGCAACTGAGGAAATATCCTTGGATGCTTCGGGCGTGGCCTAGAACCAGGGAATGATGATGGAGCAGATCTATTGTCAAGGGCACGGCCAAATCCAAACCCTGACTTGGGCAGGGATGCTGCTGGCCTTCGGGACAGTTGGCTCATTAGAAGATGACACAGGACATGCTCTCCCAGGGCTGGCTGAGCACAAGGCAGGAAGTGGACTGCAGAAATACAATCGCAGAGGCTGCCTGAACAACCCCTTGGATGAGGCCTGCCAAGGTCACACACTAACAAAATTGGATTAAATCGTTGGTCAGAGGGAGGAGGCCCTTGGCCATATTGAACATTCTAGGATTTGGGAGCCCATCAGGTTCTCATTCTTCCCTCCCAGAAGGTTATCAAGGCAACTTAGAGGCAGCTGGGTGTTTAACTTTGGAGTTCAAGCGCCACGAGGTCCCACTTTCAGGGAAGTGGCCTCCACCCTTCTCTGTCCAGGCTTTTTAGTCCCCACCCCCAACCCAGAGCTCTCTGCTCCCTGTTAAGTCAATGCAGGCTGGACCCTTGTCCCTGCCCCCACCTCCCCCTCCTTGCTCAGTTGCCCCTGGCCTGTCTCCCATCAAAGTAATCCACATGAGGCAGACACACTGGGGGCCAGCTGGCCTTTACTCTGTCCAACCTTTCAGAAGTCTTAGTCTCTCTTCACATGGCCAAGGCCAAGTTCCAGCCCCTTCTCTCTGCTTGGAGCCCAATTTACTAAACCTGACAAGGAAGGCAGCAGCGCCATCCCCTGGTCCCACCTGTGAGCCAAGGGTACCATGAGGATTCTGCATCCAGCATGTGATCCCTGTCTGAGTTCATCCCTAGGTCTTTCTTCCAGGTCTGATGACTGTAGTTCATCCTCACACACATTGTGATTACAGTTACTAGGGATCAACTGAAGTCTGGAAATACTGGATTGAACATTCCAGAATGACCCGATTTCTAAGTGTTAAATAGTGTGCCGTCACGAGTGGCCTGAGGGAATCCTGTGCCGACCCACTGCATCCTGCTAGAGATGTTACTCATCCACTCCGCTGTGCAGTGGACACACGCTGTGTATGTTACCTGCCTCTCCTTCACTGAGTCTCTGTCTCCGTGATTAGACGGGACCCGGCTGTACCTGGGGCTTGCAGAAGCCTTATCTCTTATATATATTTTAAATATTTATTTATTTATATTGGAAAGGGAGATTTACAGAGAGAAGGAGAGACAGAGAGAAAGGCCTTCCATTTGCTGATTCACTCCCCAAAATGGTTCAATGGTCAGAGCTGAGCTGATCTGAACCAGGAGCCAGGAGCTTCTGGGTCTCCCAAGCAGGTGCAGCATCCCAAGGCTTTGGTCCATCCTCTGCTGTTTTCCTAGGCTACAAGCAGGGAGCTGAATGGGAAGTGGAGCAGCTGAGACTCGGGCCCATTCCCACATGGGATCCCAATGCTTGCGTTGTCCCAGGGAGAGCTCCAAGGTGAGTTATCACATAGGCGACCGCCCTGCAACAAGGTTCGGTCTGCAGCCATGGCTGATGCGGCCCAGCCCCAAGCCATCCTTGCTTTGGGGTTCTCTATGGTGCAGGCCCCAACGGCATGCCTCGTGGCTCCTGTCTGCCAGTTGGGCCTTTAAAACATGAACTGGGGCACATGCCTTCCCTTGGGGGATGCTCTCCCATGACTTTTTCATGTTATTAAAATAAAACCCAGAGGAAATCCCAAAGCCCAGAGGTCCAGTGGGCTTCCCCCAGTGACTCCCAGGACTCTGCCACTCCAGTCCCCACCTCCTGCCCCCAGACCTGGCTGGTTCACTCCCTTGTGCTGTCAGCCCTGCCCTGCTCCAGGTTTGCTTGTCCCCCAGGACATTCACACGTCCCGTGGCCTTTGCTAGCAATGCTGCTCTTGTACCTGCCCTTGGACGCCCCTCATTCCCCAGGTGTCAATTCCAAAGCTCCTTTCAAAGTCCCCCTCTCCCTGCCCCGGCACCCAGATGGCTTGAGGCTGTCTCGCTGCCCCCACCTCTGGCCAGTACTTCAATATTTGTGTCGTCTGCTGTTTCACAAAGGAACTCAGCCAGCATGTAAGCCCACGGGCCGTGCCTTGATCCATCTGTGTCACCAGGTCCTGGAAGGCATTTAGGTGCTGCCCTAATTCTGTTATCACAGGTTTGTTTGTGGAGGAAAAATGGGATCCTTGCAGAGTGTGACACTGTCCGTACACACAGGCAGCCAAACTGGGGGTCTTGGCCTGAGGCCTCTGCAGGTAAGAGGAGGTACTGGATTAAGGAGAGGGGGGAAAAAAACCAGAAAGAAGAAAAGAAATTGAGAGGAAGAGGGAGCAGGTCCCATATCCAGGGAGGGGCAGAGAGAAGCTGAAGTGGTCACAGACCACCCACACTTAGCTTCTGATCCTGTCTGGCCATCCTGGATCCCACGGAGATAGGGGGACATCCCTGTTGTAAAATGTCGTATAATGCTGTATAATGTTGTAGAATGTGCCGTGTCATTGAGCTGGATCACATGAATTTTTGACATGAAGTATTCCTAGTTATGATGGCTTCATCAGAGACATGGTCCCGTCGTAAGTCATAGAGCATCGAGAGCTTCATGTTGGCCACACTCATCACATTGCTGGCTAATCTTTCTCTCACTGACAGTTTTTATTTGGCATGTAGACATGCATCCATGTCGGGTGCCTCACCTTGAACCAGGCCTCACGTGTCTCAGCTGCTGTTTGGCACACTGTTCCCATGGACTCTGTACTGTATGCAGTTTGCATCATCTATAGATCATGCTGCTTTGATCTGTTAAAGCCTTCCTGGCTGGGAAAAAGACTGTCTAGCCTGGGACTAGCCAGCACTTACAGACGAGACCCAGCCAGGATTAAGCCTTTGCCAATTCAGAACGCCCGTTCGTTATCTGGCCCTGCCCAGGTCTCCCACGTGGGATTCAGAGACCCGAGCACTTGGACCATCCTCTGCTGCTTTCCCAGGAACGTTAACAGAGAACTGGATTGGAAGTAGAACAGCTAGGACACGAACCGGCACTCCTATGGGATTCCTTCAAACAGGCCGTGGTTTAACCCACAGTACCACCCTGCCTGCCCCAAGGGGGCATTTCCTAAGAAGTTCGAACCCCATCGAGCATCAAGGGCTGATAGGAAATATTGGGCCTCTCTCCTGGAGATATTTCCCATCTCGTTTCCATGTGCTGCACACTCGTCCCTCCGGTGAGGGTAGTAGCTTCCCAGGTGTTGGAGCATGAAGAGGGATCCAGTGTCAGGGTCCCAAACTACAGGGCTCTCCCAGCTGTTAGATCCTGGTGCATTCCACCAGCAGGCTATTCAAGCATCAACTAAAGAGCAGGTCACCCATCAGGGAAGAAAAAGGCACCTAGGCTCTTTTTTTTTTTTTAAAGATTTATTTTATTATTTTTATTGGAAAGGCGGATATACAGAGAGGAGAGACAGAGAGGAAGATCTTCCGTCTGATGATTCACTCCTCAAGTGAGCGCAACGGCCGATGCTATGCCGATCCAAAGCCAGGAGCCTCTTCCCAGTGCAGGGTCCCAAAGCCTTGGGCCATCCTAGACTGCTTTCCCGGGCCACAGGCAGGGAGCTGGATGGGAAGCGGGGCCGCCGGGATTAGAACCGGTGCCCATATGGGATCCCGGGCGTGCAAGGTGAGGACCTCAACCACTGTGCCATCGCACCGGGCCCACCTAGGCTTTTTTGTAAGCGCTTGTACCACGGCCCCTCCCCAGTTCAACAACTCTACTGTTCTTACGCTGGATTTGTTGGCCCCCATTATTCACTTAAGAGTGTCCGTATTCAGTGTAAAACACCTAGAGGGCTCAGGCCACCACTTCCTGTAGCTCCCAGAGACCCAGTTCACTCTCTGGTTTATTGAAATTCAAAAGCACGTCTGTGCTGTGTTGTGTCAGGTTCCAGGTGACTCTGTGTTAGAAACCCACCTCCCGGGCAGAACCAGGGGCCGGCATGGATGTGACTGCGAGAACACATGGATTAATGTTTAAAAGTACAGGACAGGCATTGTTAACCATTGAAAGTTCCCTAGCCTCCTCCCCACACCAAAACAGGCACAAGATTCTTCCCTCAAAGAGCCTCGGGGACCACTTAATGCACAGAAAATTCAGAAGAGCCTGTACTAGTTTAATACTTCCAAGCCCTACCTTGGAGGAAAGCACAGAAAATTAAATGCAGGGTAGCTACGCCCTGAGGTAGTGGATGGAGTGCAGGGCACACTGGCCCATAACGTGGCACTTTGACATTCCAGGGAACAACAGGAGGAAGGCAGAGTTCAAGTTAACCATCCCTCTACGCCTGTCCCCACAGCAGGTGCTCAGACCCCCTGTTGGAGAGGTGCCTTTATGTAAAGTGGGCCCCCCATAGCCATGGGGGGTATACGTTCCAAGCCCCTGGTACAGGCTTGGAACCAACAATAGTGCTGAACTCAACATGTGTTTCTTCCCACATCTGCATCTCTGGGAAAGAAAATTTAATTTCCAAATTAGGCAAAGAGCTGAGCAAGAGTAGTTAATAACGGAACAATCCTAACAAAAGAGACTGGAACAAAATCAGCAGCATTATCATGCCTGTGCCCATTATGTAGGTGAAATGAGGGTTAGTTGAAGGCACCCACACTAACACAGCAGCAGCAGCACATTCGGCGTGGATATTGCTGGACAGAGCAACGATGCCCAACCCGGGCGGGAGTGGGTGGAACAGTGCGAGACTTCTTCATGTCACTCAGAGTGGTGTTGGATTTAAAGCATAAGTTACAAAATTTTGCAAATTTCCACCTGATGTTTCCAGACCCGTATCTACGCACAGTAACGAACACCATGGAAAGTGGCATTTGCAAAGGGGCAGACTGCTGTACGTCAGCAAAAAGAATCTCCTTGCCTGGACATTCAAGATCCCCAGGCCACATTATCGTTGGATCACCCTTTCCTCACCAACCTGTCATCTAAGCACACTTCTCCACGGCCACCTACTCATCAACTCGCTACAAGCTTCGTGACAACTGAGGCATCTTTGCCTCCTCACACGATGGCAGTAATGAGAATGAGGCAAGTCCAGCTGGGAGGCTATGTCTGGCTGCTCCCAAGCAGAGTTGGGGTCCAAGGGTTGTTGGCTCCCTGCTTCTCAGCTGCCACATCAGCCCCGGAGTGCTGGAGGCTCACATCACTGTCCGCGTAGGGCTGCCTGTGAATGCATTGCAGGTGTTAATGCACTCCCAAAACTCACCCCTCTTTGTGACAGACTTGGGTGCCTGCATAACATGGCTTCCCAGGTTTCCCAGTCTGGCTCTGCACAAAGCTTGCGAGGCATAACCAAGCCCAGAGAGGTCCTTCAAGCACTGTTAGGATCTGTCCGTTTCTCTGCATTGGTCCAGTTCATTCTCAATCGTTGTGCTATGCACTCAAGGCATTGGCAGCTCCTTCGAGCCACACACACTTACATTCAAAACCAGAGGACTTAGAGCCGGCAAACATCTCCAACGTCATCCTAGCAGCTCTTGTGCTTATCCTCAGGGGCCAAGAGAGACCATGTGGCCCCCGGGCGTGGTTCACAACTATTTGCCTTTTCCCCTTCTCTGTCTTTGCCAGGTCTCTGTTAAGGTGCTGAGCTTGAATTGGGAATGGAAGGCTCTGGGATTCCTCCACCGAGGAGGAAGTTAGTAGGGAAAAGGATTGCTTGTGCACTCTCAGTGGGAGCCAGATTCATGCCTCCAACATGGGAAGATGCAGTGCTGGTGGCTGCCCAGAAGTCTCCATGTTTCCCAAACATCCTTTCCTGAAAGAAGTTCACACGCAGAGCCCTGGAGGAAGCCACAGTCCTCCTGCAGCTGGGGGTGCCACGTTTCCCAGCTCTGTGTTCCCCCTCCTTCCCTTCCCCTCAACATGAATGCACCTGGCCACTTTCCACCAGTCTGAGCAACATGGCCTGGACATATAACCTACTTCTCTCTCTCTCTCTCTCTCTCTCTCTCTCTCTCTCAATCCTTGCTAAAGAAACACTCCTTCCAAAGCAACCTCATTGTTTGTGGATGTTCACAGCCCCCTTTCATTCCTTTCATTACCATGGGCTCCACACTCGCTCAAGGCTAACTCATAAAATTCCCGAGACAGCTCCCGTAGACAGATAGAACCACTCACCACCCTGGTAATGAGGATATGTCTTTTATTATTTTTTTTTAAGAGTGCAACCACCAGTGTAGCCTCAGCTTGGTTATTTATCAAATAAAAATTCCAGCGGACGCACATAATTGGGTTTCTCTGTGAGCTGCGCCAGATCCACCCTAGGGACTGGTTTATTGAGAATTCACTGGCTTCTGAAAGGATAAGTGAAGGGAACTTAGGTTGAGTCTTGGCAGGCTGGCATCATAGTCTAGTGGGTTAAGCCACTGCCTGCAATGTCAGCATCATACACAAGTGCCAGTTCAAGTCCTGGCTGCTCCCAAACGCTTGGGATGCAGAGATGCTCCCAAATGCTTGGACATCTGCACTCGCATGAGAAACAAACAGGATTCCTGGCTCCTGGCTTCAGCCTGGCCCAGCTCCAACTGTTGTAGCCATTTGGGGGAGTGAACCAGTGGCTGGAAGGTGTATGTGTGTGTGTGTGTGTGTGTGTGTGTGTGTGAGCACTGGAGATCGTGGGTGCCAGCCAAACTGGGGATGCTGGGAGAATAGGCTGTTGGGTACAGGCATTCCAGACAGACACACCCAGGCAGGTGAACAGGGAAGCTGAGTTCTGTCCAGTGTAGCCTGGGCCCAAGGCAGCAGTTTCACCCAAGAGTTTGCAGGCACCGAGCATTCTCAACTCCACCTCAGACCTACTGGTGCAGAAACATAGGCCTGACAGGCAGGGCTGTGCAGTGGGCTAAGCAGCAGCCAGTGATGCCAGCATCCCATGGGAGTGCTGGTTCAAGTCTCGTTTCTAACCCAGCTCCCTGCTCATGTGCCTGGGCAAGCAGTAGAAAATGCCCCAAGGCTTTGGGCCCCTGACAGTCATGTGGAACAAGGTATGCAGTTGGAGGTGTCTGGCTTCAGCCTGGCCCAGTAAGGGAATAGGGGAGCAGAAACCCCTCCCAGCACCTCCTGTGGAGCTCACTGGCAAAATATTGTCTTTTTTTATTTCATTTTATACTTTTATAGATTTATTTTAGTTTTAAAACGTTAACAGTGTTGAACTGTTTGCCACATTCTCCTCCTATACACACAGGGAGAGCTACCATTTTTCTTTTTTTTTTTTAAATTTTGACAATCTTTACATATTTAATTGGGGTAAAAAATAAGTTCAAGGCCTAAAGGGGGATACAGAGGAAGAAACCCCACCCAGTTTCCCACCCACCCTAAGTCCCGGATGTGGGGCATGCTCCGAGATACTCGATCAAGTGGTTCCAATAGTTCACCATTCATGGGTCGCTGCCAGTCTCACCACTCCAAGCACGATGTGGTCGTTGAAGAGTCCATTGATTGACACAGTCCCTTCTAGAGTCTCCATTTGCCCAGTATTTTGCCACCAACAGATAGCTGAGGTTGTTGCTTGGCTTGTTCTGTCTTTTCTTGGTACCATTTTTCTTGAAAACAGGAATATTACTATCAAACAGTGAGAATTCATGGCCGTGAGCACCAAGCAGAGTGAGAAGGGCGTGTGGTCATGTACATGGTATGTGGAAGCTGTGTTTATAACCATTTACCAAGTGATGTGACACCCCTCAGCTTTTATACTCTATACATCAACTCCCTCAAAGAAGAGAAAACACGTCCAAATCAGACCACATAGTCAAGGAGTCAAGGTGTCAGCTGAGGACCTGGGTGTGGGGTTTTGGGCTTGGCTTCCTATTTCACAGTCAAGTTGCTTGCTGTATTTTTGCTCCCAGCCACATATCGCTTGCTCCAGTGTCTGCTCTCTGCTTCCCTCTGTGATTCTTTGCAAGGCCCAGTGGCTACCACATTCACTCGAGATGCATGTGCTGGGTAGCTAGGCAAGGGTGAGGCGCTGATTACATCAAGGGGAAGTGCGACACCATGATCGTCCTCAGGCCCTTTAACTGTCCCTTCTTCTTTGAGGTGGGCAGGAGCTTGGGTCTTAGAGTCTCGAAACTTGACTTCAGAGTGGTATACCAGGCTAACCATCCGCCTGCAGTGCTGGTGTCCTACATGGTATAGGTATCCTCCTGGCTGCTCCACTTCCCATCCAGCTCCCTGACTGTGGTCTGGACCAAAAAAAAGGGGGAGGATGGCTCAAGTGTTTGGGCCCCTGCATCCATGCGGGAGACCAGGAAGGAGCTCCTGGCTTAAGATTGGCTCAGTTTCTGCTCTTCCAGCCATTTGGGGAATGAACCAGCAGATGCAAGGTCGTTCTTCCTCACTGTCTCTCTTCTCTTTAAATCTGTCCTTCAAATAAACAAGAATAAAATTTTTAAAAATCAGATGCTTACCAAAGGGAAAAAAAAAAGCTGGGTTGAGTTGAGCTTAACAGTTCATGAAGCACTGACTTTATAATCTTGAACAAACGATATCTCTGGGTTGGGTGATGCACCTGCATATGGGCTTGGAAGCCCCGCCCTGCATCCTGATATGGTGGGAGGATGAAATGAAAGGAGAGACGGAATGGCTTCTGAGGACAGTGGAGGCTGTGACGGAATCCCTCCTCTCTCCTGCTCCTCCCCACCTGGCCCCAAGTGCAGAGCACTGTTCTGGCTCTACTCTGACCTTCACATCCCTGGCTCCGCTCTCCTTCCCCCATCTCCAGCCCTGATTCCTTACCCACAGTGCTGCAGACTGCATCGTCACTTCCTCTGGTCTGCTCTTAGCTGCCCTTCCCAATGAAGTACAGAGCCAATTTGCCAAGTGGTCTTCTTGTGCACACATCAGATGCACAGATTGGTCAACCATGTGTGTGTCTCTACTGTGGAGCATCGGCAGTTCGTCCTGGATGTGAGATTGCACCAGCTTATTGGCACTTAAGGAGTATTCCATGTGTGAATGCTAGGGGACCCTGGAGGATCCCAGGATAACAGCGATTGTCAGGTGAAGGACACAGGACAGGCAGCCCGTAGCCAGCTGCACACCTGGTCCACAGAGGTGGGTGCCATGGAGAGCAGGAGAACTAGAGGCCCCTGAACCCTTGCCCCACCTCCCATAGTGCTTAGTCCCTGCCAATTCTTGCAACGTACATCGCTGGCGACTTCAGCACGTGCATTTTAAAATACCTTTGGTCAGTCTACAAACTGGGCATCCAACACGTCAGCCACACACAGCTCAGCATGTGTGTTCTGACAGCCAGGAGGGGCATGTTGCAGTGCAGACAGAACCTTCCCAGTGGATGCTGAGTCAATTATGAGCATGTGTGGCTGATCTCCACTCCCTAGGGCACCGGGATTAACGTCGTCTCCTGTGGTCGTCGGCTTTGCCTTGGACACTTGTCCAGCCAATGATTTCCTTCCCTGGCGTGACCACTTTCCACACTTGTTGCCACAGTTTTCACCTGTCTTGGCCAGAAATGAATGGAGACAGTCCTCCCCAGCAGCAGATCATACCAGTGAGAGCTGCTAGTCAGACTCGGCCCTCCACCTCTTGCTCCCCTCTGCTTTGCATCTGTGTTTGTGCCGCTGTCGTAGGGGAGTGTTTGCTGTGGTTGGTGTTGCAGGGCTGGAACCTTTGGAGGACTCCCCGTCAAGGGACAGTGGGGCTTCCTTGAGTGGAAATGGCCCAGAGGCCCAGTGGGCATCTCCTGGGTGGGGCCCAAGATGTGGCAACTTTGCTGCTCCTTCCTGTAAGGAGAGTAGCAAAGATCAGATTGATGACAGGAAGGCTGACAACGGAGCTTCCATCTTTTTGGAAAGATTTGTTTATTTTTTTTGAAAAGGCAGATTTATAGAGAGAAGGAAAGACAGGGAGAAAGATCACCTATTTGCTAGTTCACTTTCCAAGTGGCCACAACAGCCTGAACTAAGCCAATCTGAAATTAGGAGCCAGGAGCCTCCTCTGGGTCTCCTGTTAGGGTACAGGATCCCAAGGCCTTGGGCCATCCTTTAGCGTTTTTTCAGGCCACAATCAGGAGTTGGATGGGAAATGGAGCAACCAGTACTCAGACCAGCAACCATATGTGACCCCAGCGCTTGCAAGGAGAGAATTAGCCAATTGAGCCATTGTTCTGGAGCCACATCTTTAATCTTGACTCCTAGTACCACTAGGTGCCAAAGGTAACACCTTGTGGTTTTAATTCATCTCTATGGAAACCAAAAGCAAGCAATGGGCCAGAGGACAGAGGTTAGGAATGGCAGGGGGAGGAGAAGCGAAACAGACCCCTTTCTCTATGCGGGACTGTGTCCTTATCCTCTCTTTTTAAAAGTTAATTTATTTGAAAGGCAGAGTTACAGAGAGAGAGGAAGATCATCTGGTGTGGGGCAGTAGTGGCTGGCAGGCTCCTGGCAGCCCGACCTCCGGAGCCACCTTGCAAGAAGCCCAACAGGACATGCATACATGGCTCTCTGCCGATCTGGCTGGGGGCCCAGATCTGCCAGAATCTACGAGCATCAGACTTGTGGCTGCTGGGCTTGGTCAGGGGCAGGAACTCCACACACACATGGAAATTCCCTTTCCCTCTCTTGCTTGTCCCTCTCCAGTTGCTTACTGCCTCAGTTGCTCCATGTGCCTTTTTTTTTTTTTAAGATTTATTTTATTATTATTGGAAAGGCGGATATACAGAGAGGAGAGACAGAGTGGAAGATCTTCCGTCCGATGATTCACTCCCCAGGCGGCCGCAATGGCTGGAGCTGAGCCAATCCGAAGCCAGGAGCCTCTCCACGCGGGTGCAGGGGCCCAAAGCCTTGGGTCGTCCTCAACTGCTCTCCCGAGCCACAGGCAGGGATCTGGAAGGGAAGCGGGGCTGCCGGGATAGAACCAGTGCCCTTATGGGATCCCAGGCGTGCAAGGCAAGGACCTTAACCACTGTGCCATCTTGCCGGGCCCCCATGTGCCTTTTGTTCCCACTTCCATTGATGTCATTTGCTGGCTGTCTTGGAACGGTACAGGGATAGGGCAAGGTTGTGGGAGGTTTCTCCCTGCTGGAGGGGGAGGCGACCAGAATGATCCCTCTGCAGTCCTCCCTGCAGGATGTAATTGCTGCCCCCTCTCTGGTTGCGTGGGTGCAGGCCTGGGTCCGGATGGGCTGTGGACACACTGCCTGTGGGAGCTGCCCCAGTGCATCCACTCAAGCCTGCTTGGCCTTTGCAACTGCACCACTCCACCTGACCCACCACATTGGGGTCTAGTTCTCTAGTCTGTGCTCAGGAATAAAACCCCTAGAGTTATTTCCTTACACCAAGAACTCTGTCCTCCTCCCGCCCCTCAGACTAGAGAGGAGGAGGCAGGTGTCCTCTGGCAGGCACAGAAAAGAGGGGGAGAGGAACCACAGAAAAAGCACTGGAAACACACAGGCTAACTTTTAATTTTACTTCCTTACTAGTTAGGGTCCGTGCTTCGCCAGTGCAGAAATGACTGAACAACCTGGGCCCAGCCTGGGAAGTCTGTGCTGTTGATCTACAGTGAAATGACTTGTAGATCCTGCACAAAAGCAGAGGGAAAGAAAAAGTACTAAGCCATCGGTCCCGGTGTACCCCTCTGTGCTCCGAAAATGTGCTGTGCTTTGTTGAGCTGTCATAGTTGCCCATTTCTCAAGTCTCCAGCCGAGGCCCTGGCTTATCATTCGCACCCATCTCAGGCTGCTGTAGACACAGACTTCTCTCTGGAGTCTGACCGAGTCCCTAAACCTCTTCTTCCTGCTCCAGCCACCTTCCTGCTTCTCAAAGGCCATTTCCTGAGGCTCTTCTCACCCTTAGTGGAAGTGCTGTTGATGGCTTCAGATCTGTTCTACGATCAAGAATATAGTGTCTGGGACCCCTCATGGAATCTCTGCCATGCCCAGATTCCAGGAACCCAACAAACATGTGATTTCACACCTAGTACATGCAGCACACCATCCAGTGATACAAGAAAGGCAGAGCCAGACACTGGGCCATGGGAGCTCAAGCAGGAAGACAGAGTGGGACCTGTGAGCCCACCCGAACCCTGGCTTCGGGGGCTTCGCATCAGGTGAGGCCCACAGAAAAGTGCTGTCTCCTATCTCATTAAACTGAAATGCACAGACTGTGTGCAGGGGAGTGAGAGGCAGCTGAACAGATCTCAGACGGAAATGGCAGCACTAACTTGCTGTCAGCCTTCTGCCTCTTCAGTTCCCCTTGTAGACTCCGGCCTCTGGGAGACCCTGCTCGCTCAGTGCAGCTGATTTCTTTCCCATGTCTGGGAGCTGTGGGGACTGAGGGCTGCAGAAGTGAAGGGTCACAAGAACCCAGATCATATGCACCCCTGGGCATGAAATGGAAGGGCCCAACTCTAGTGCAAGTGAACAAATACAAGCAGAACAGACGAGAAGAGGTATCCAATGGAGCAGGTGATGAAGTCCTCTGGGGAAGAGAAGGAACTGGGAAATTCCTGGAAGTGCCAAGGAACTTGATGCTGGTTCTTCCATCTACTGGTTTGCTTCCCTAAACAGCCACAAAGACCATGGAAGGAATGGTCACCCACATGGCTGCACTTGGGCCATTGTCTTCTGCCTTCCCCCGTTCACTAACAGGGAGCTGGTTCGGAAGTAGAGAAGTCAGGACTTGAACAGTCCTCTGGTTGATATGTTGATATTGCAGGTGGCAGGTTAATGTGCCATACCACAATGCCAGGTCCAATCATTTATATACTTGAGGAAGAAGTTCAGATTGGTGATACAGCCTAAAAACCCAAAAGTAATCCTACTTATAGGGTTAGTCATTGCTTTCCAAAATTCTTTTCACAAAGCACTCCCGAATGAATGCATCACTCTTAGAATTCCCAACCTCTGATTGGTGTACTCTCTCTACTATGACAGCTACTCCAAGAGGGACGTACGTCTTCTAGTCATTACTACTGAATTTTTACAAGCACGTATCTTCATAGCCAATAGATGTTCCTGGTTTCTCTATGTGTGATTGAGATTTTAATTGAGATAAATGGTTTCTTCTTTCTATTGCTGTCAGTCTCAACAACAGTTCTGAGCTCCACGCATGTCAACACATATGATGTACTTCACTCTGTTCACTTCTGGGTACAGATTCCAGTGTATGACTATCACACGCTGATTCAGAAGTTGGTTGTCTCAATTTGCAGATGTCGGCTTGCTCCACACGCTCACCCACACTCAGTCTTCATTCCAACCTTGTCTGCTGTGTGGTTTTTATTTGTCAGTTGTCTGGTGATTAATACTGTTGAGAATTTTTAAGTTTACTTGAAATTTTGATATTGTCTTTTGCAAAGTGTCTGTTCAAGGCTTGTGCCAATGTTTTAATGGAATTGTATGATTTTTCTCTTACTAATTTTGGGATTGGGGGTAGGATCTGGAAATGAGTTTTTTTGCTTTTAGTGTTGCAAGTGTATTTCCCAACTTTTGACTTCACTTCAGCTTCTTAATTGCATGCCTCAATGAGCAAACATGTCTGACTTATGAAATCATTTCATATTTAGTGCTTTTTTATCTCTTATTTAATTAGTGTTCATATTTCCTCAATTATCTAATATTCTTCATGTATAGTCTTCTAAAAACCTTATTTCCTTACTCTTTTATGTTTAGAGTCATAATTCATTTGAGAAGTAACTTTTTGTAGTAACTTCCCCCGTGAACTTCCAGTCGCTCCAACACTAATTATATCAGTTTGTTTACCCATATTCTGTAGTTATCATAAATAGAAAATGCACACATGAGCATATCTGTCTCCAGAATCTGTTTTTCCTCCTATTTATTCTCCCCACGCCCATTTGCTTATTCCTTCCTAATAACACAAACTGTTACTAACCTAAGCTTTGTAAAGCTTGATACTTAGCTGAGCAGTTCCTAGCATTCTGTTTTCCTGGGCCCGATGTGGCTAAAGTCCTTGCCTTGCACATGCCAGAATCCCACATGGGTGCCAGTTGTAATCTCGGAGGCCCCATTTCCCTTTCAGCTCCCTGCTTTAGGCCTGGGAAGGCAATCGAGGATGGCCCAAAGTCTGGCAAATCTTCACCCACTCAGAAGAAGCTCCTGGCTCCTGGCTTTGGATCGACACAGCTCTGGCCATTGTGGCCACTTGGGGAGTGAATCAACAGACAGAAGATCTTCCTCTCTGTCTCTCCTCCTCTCTGTATATCTAGGTTTCCAGTAAAACTAAAATTTAAAAGAAAAACATTCTATTTTCCTACTAAAATGATATTGGCTTCTCTTATTAAGCCTGTAAATTTCTATCAACAATGTTTTTTTTTGTTTGAAGTGGGATGACTCTATGGACCAATACAGAAGAGGAATGAAGTGTTTTCTGTACTGAGTCTCCCAATTCCCTGAACATGGTGTACCTCTCATTTTGTTTAGGTTTTATATACATTTCTCTTAGTGTTTCGAAGCTTTCTACGTAGAGGTCCCATACATCTTCCATTGGACTACTGCTGGGTCTATGGAGTGTTTCGATCTACTATTAGCAGTACCTTTGAATGTTGTTAATTATGTAACTTTTTGTTTTACTGCACATAGAAACACAGCTTTTCCATACCTGTCTGCCAAGCCAGACCCAGAAGGTGTGCACGCGAACGCCCCTGGAAGTCACCAGGGCCACCTGAGAAAGGGATGACAGAAACCAAGGTAGCAGAAACTGGATCTGGATCAGCTCCACACATTCTGGCAGGTAAGCCAAAGCTTGGGGAAGAGGGGTGCTGGCAGCAAGGAGGGTAGCTTCATTCCTCATGTGGTGGGCTAAGAAGTGTGACCCTCCCCCAAGTTACATCCATTTGGAATCTCAGAGTGTGACTTTCTTGATGTCATTAGTTCAGGTGAGGTCATACTGAAGTAGATCTCTACTGAGTCCGGTGTCTTCACAAGAAGAGGAGAGAACTCAGACACAGAGGGAGGATAGCTGTGTAACAATGATGGCAATACATGCTACCACAAGCAGAGGATCGTGGCAACCATCAGTATTGTGTGTCCTCTGGAGGTCTTTCAGAAGTCTGCCAACCTCTGGAAGTTGGAGCAAGTGTGCTTCTGTTGTTTTGAGCTGCCCAGTGGGTATAGATTGCTTCAGCATCCAGGGAAACCAGGACACATGCTCAGAAGTGAGGAAGAATGTCTTTGCTGATGGAACTGAAGGCTCTGCCGCATTCACTATCTGGTTCACAGAGTGGGCTCTGCTTCTCTAAATGGGAGCTGCCAACGAGATGAAAACTTGGGGTTGAAGCTGCTTTCCGCTGTACTAGGTTTAGGCTGTGATGAACATTTCAGAGTGAGTAGTGTCTGCCTTGGGGTGGCCCTGGCATACAGAAATGGGTTGAATGGGTGAATGGAAAAGTTTGTGAATGAGAGACACAAGGGAGGAACAGAAGCAATGATTGCACCTCAGAGTAGAGTAGACACCTGTCCTTTTGGTAACACTGTCTGGGTTTGGGGTAGTTGTAGGAAATGGACTTGGATGATGAACTTAGAGGCACCTGCTGTGAGACTTGGAGCAAAGTTCAACCTTACTGAGACTTTGCTTCCTCGCTTGTGAGTGAAGAGGAAAATGGTGGAATTTCTTGAATCCGGTATCTCACGGGAACACACAAGGTCATTCCTATGACCGTCATGTGGACCCACCTGCCACTGTTCTCAAGTGGATGGAGCCTCATTGAAACACTGACATTGTCATGTTGGCCACAGAAAGCTCCATACACATGTAGGTCTGAGATGTGTCCATCAAATGTCTTGCCTTAAATGCATCTGACAACGGTGATCACCTTTCTCCACTGTGCAATTCAGCTTTCACGGTATCAAAGATTTCCAAGCAGAGTTCCTTTGAGAAGGGAGCATCAAAGAATTAAGTCATTTCGTCACACGTTCTAAATCTCTGCCACGTTTTCTTCGTTCATCCCAGGACTGTCAACACAGCTGTTACTGGGCTAGGTGTAGACAGCTCTCCAAATGGAGTGGTAAGTCCATCGGTTCTGGCTTAATGGATGTGGCAGGAGATGTTTTCCAGTTTAGGCTACTGTACTCAATAAATCATCTTCTCTAGAGGAAATAAAAAAGAATAAAAATGGAGAGAGGAGGGGAAGAAAAGACATGAGTTTCAACTGATAATCACCCCAGAACTTCTGTCTCAAGAAAGAGTTTAGAAGGAGGAGAGTGTGAACAACTAGGGCCATTAAGCGGGCGCAAGAATCACCCTGTCCTGAGATGTGCCGCCAGCCAGTGCTCCTGATGCAGACAGATTTGGGTCCCTGGGGATCAGGCTCCCGTGAAATCTGCTGGAGGCAGGGGCTCCAGGTACCTGAGAAGCAGATGTTGGCAGGCACTGACTCCAACAGGACCTGGTCCCCAGCCAGTTTCTTAAGCTTCGCCAGATCCTATAACCAGAGCAAAGTGGCTTCCAGCTCCCACGTGGCTGATTTTAAATCCAGACACACACGCGAAGCATTAGGAGACACTGTGTTGGTATTTTTATAGCTTTGTAAAGCCATTCTTTGCTTGATGCCTTAGACACTTCAGACAATGGGCTGGGTGGCAGGGAGGAGGGAGAGGCATGCATCCCGGAAGCAGACTGGTCTTGGTGTTAGCACGAGGCCTTTGGATGCCAAGGATAGGCGCCTTTCACCACAAGCTCAAGGGTTCTCTCTGCCTGGCCTCAAATTCTCACTTTGATCTCATTCCCCATAAATCTACCCTTACCTTCCGGATCTCCAGCCACATCGAATTCCTTGCCTTTCATGGATGCATCACGACTATATGGCAACGATTTTGCGCTTTCCGTATATCCTTTCCATCTGGAACGTTCTCTGCTTAGCATAGCTTTAGCTGACATGGTCACCTGCCAAGTGTCTAAATATTAGATGATAGCCAAGTTCTCAAAAAGGGTTCTGTGGCCCCCTCTCTTCTGTCTCCTGGCTTCTCTCATCTCTGCTTTCCACAACACATGTACCTGGTCTGTAATTGTTTCCTTTCCTGGTTGTCTCCCATGGCAAACCACCACCTTTACCTTTGCAGCTTCCAACTCAAGGACCGCAATCTCTAGAGGTGTTGGCTTTAATGAATGCAGGAAGTAAATGAATGAACAAATTCAGGAAAACCTCTCTGTAAAAGTCCCCACTGCTTTCAGATGAGGTGAGCTATTATGACTGCATGCCACATAGGTAACGTTGCGTGTCATATATGCATGTTACATGCCACACGTGTGATATAACATCACTTACATAATAAGCCATGCTTGTAACATTATATCCCACATGTGTAATCACTTACCATGTATGTAAATGCCGTATGCCTAACATTTTATATCATACATGCAATGTGTCATGCATGTAGTGTTCTTTGTCATACATGTAGCATTATGTGCCATGCCTGTAGTGTCATATTTAGTACATGTATGATATGCCATAAATGAGACATGTATGTAACATTAAATATGCTATAAACTTACATTATGTTAAGCACATTCTGACTGAGTCACATCTCCCCAAAGCACGATGAACACTTCTTTATGTGAAGGCAGATATCCAATTAGATAGATTATAGGCTTACATGAGAAATTGTTAGCATTGCAGCCTTCAGTGAGTGTAGCCAACTACCTCATACATGCTTGGAGGGAGTTCAGCTACTAAATGATCTAGTCCTGGCATAGTATATGACTCTCAGCAAGCTCTGCTCTTTAATTTTCCCACTCATATCAGAGACCTAATGTGCAGGTCTTTACCTTTAGGACCAAGGAGGCTGAATCTGTGAAAGCTTGGACATGCATGTAGGAGCTTGTCCTCTCATCTCACTGAGGGGGCTCAGGGTGGTAAAGGTCAATGCTACTCCCACTCACCATGTAAGGCACAATTCAGATTCTGAAGTCACTAGAAGGAGTGGAGATGGCAGTTGGCTGTGTCCTGCTTGGTAAGGAAGGCGGGCTGTTGGCTGGGATGTATATTGAAAACCAGTGTAGGGTACAGAATGAGGCCCATTTGGAGCACCCAGTCTGCAGGTGTCAGGAAGCTTCACCCTTCTTCTCGAGGGCTGTTGCTCATGATAGATCTCAGAAGCTCTTTCTCAAGGTTTCCTTCTCACAGTTTCCACAGCTGAGAATGCTAGGATCTGTCCAAGCTGCCACTTGAGTAGCCAGAACAGTCTTGCACCCAGTTGCAGAATTCCTAGGTCCATTGAGTGGATGCCCAAAGTCAGCAGGCAGATGCATCACTACCATGATGGATGAGCGAAGGAACAATGCTGCCTTTAGTTCCTGCCCACTGAAGGCTGAAAACCACTGCTGGGGCTGGGGTTGGAGTTGGAGCACACAAACTCAGCAAGCTCGCACTCAGTCATCCAGAGCTTGGGGAAGACCTTGTGCTCATTAGTGTTGACCCTGGTGCTGGGCTGGGTTGACTGGGCAGCTTCCAAACTCTTGGCTTGGTGACAAATATTGTGGGATATGATTCTGGCTCATCCATTTGGGCAGGAAGAGTTGCAGACCTACCTGTACCTGATTCAGACCCATACAGTGCAGGCATAGTGCTATACAGAGCAGCTGAGGAAACCTATACCTCCTTTGGGTTGATAATGGAGGCAGAAACCTGGGGACCCACAGATGATAAAAAATGAATGCCTCTAAAGTATCCTACTGATGATGGGGAACAAACCACTTGTCCTGAGGCTAGGACTAAATGTAACTCCTACTTAGACCCTAGAACTACAACTTGGCTAAAGACTACAGATGTTCAGCCTGGAAAACTCACTGGGAACTTCAGGAACTTTTTTTTTTGCAAGGAATGGACGAAGTACCATCTGCTTGCATGGTCCAGTTTGCCACCATGAGTCCATCTGTCGCAGGACAAAGACCTTTTAAAATACTCTGTCTACAGCAACAGATTAAGACAGAACTCAAGCATCTGGCGAGACCCTTGATGACCTGGACAGACACCAGACCATGAAGACGCTCCTCTCCTGGATAACACAAGTCTACTCTTCAAATGACTATCCCAAAATATAATGCTTCATCCATAAACTTGCCTCTAGTAGCTTTACCTCATGCATGGCCATTACACCTCTCTTTAGTCATCTAACTGTATCATTCTCTCTGCCCACTCAGCCTCTCCTTCATGTATGTATCAAGAATCACATGCACTCTACCATGGTTAGTCAATCCGACTTCAGCGTCTTCTCTTCCCTGCTTTTCTCCTGTGCCCTGCAGTAATAGGATTATTTGTAATAAGATTATGTGACCCTGACTGTCTGTGAGTGAGAACATGCATGCTTGCATTGTGTGCGCATAGCTCTGTGATTTTAGATATGCTTTCTTGCAGTGCTTCTGCAAAAAAATACAGAGACTTTTTTTTTTTTTTTGCCTTCTCAATGGCATTTTGAAGGGAAATGTGCAGAACAGATTTCTGGGTTGGATAATTCTCTGCATTGTCTTGGTTCCAAATTGGTCAATATGATTTGCAAAGTGATTTCAAGGAAGAGTAGTTCTGAGGAATGTAGAAGAGCCTCAATTATATTTTGGACCATCGGTCGATTATGACTAAGAGTAGAAGGGTGTGTGTTATAGAGGGAGGCAGCCAGGGTGGCCTGCCACCTCCCCCTGTCCAAATGAATTCACATATTCCATCCTATAAATGAAAGACAGTGGTGTATTCTGATACAAGTCTACGAATGATGGGGGTCTGACTCTGCGTGGAGTTTTTTCTAGGAAGCAAACGAGGCTTAATTATTGTGCTCTCTCAGCACAGAAAGATGAGAGAAGATGGCAGACTCCTGATTTGGAAAAGCTGTGGTCTTTGCATGGGCTCATCGCACGGATCAGGTCTCCCGAGTCTGTAAGGAAACCATTCTCCGTCGCTCAGTCCTCCCCGGAGGAAAATCAGACAGCAAGTAGCTGCGGAAGAAGTTGGTTGGGAGAAGAGCACAGCTGCCCCCATCCTTGATCTTCATTGACTTAAAGGAAGCCAAATTGAACTGATGCTTGAGGGCAATCCGTTTCTCAGAGTCTTCATCTTGCAAACTCCCTTTCGTAGGATGAAAGAGGTCAATTTGTCAGGAAAACTCAGTCCAAATACAGTTGTTTTTACCTTCCTGTGGGTTACTGTGGGAGGGAGTGGGGCTCAGAGCCAGCCAGGGGCAGTGTCTATGGGAGGAAGGTGAGATGACCATGGAGACAAATGGCCCCTCAAAGAAAACCCAGCTCTAAGAAGCATTTAGATGTAAGCTCAGAGTTACATAATTCTGAATCTTGGGAAAATGCTCTCATACACAATGTTTGTTTTCTGCTAAGATAAAGAATGCATCCGTCTGCCAGAATATGACTTTTCACAAATGATTAAGCAAAGCTGCATATGTCTCAATATTAAAAAACAAACGGTCAAATAGATGCCATCTGGAGGGGACGTGAAAGTGCAATGACGTACAGATCTCATATACAGAGACCTAGGTAGCAAGGGTTCAAAAAGGAATAGTAAGAGGATATTGCTGTTTTAAAAACAGAAGTAGTTTAATTAGCTTTAAATAAAAGGGACTTCTGGGGGGGGGGGTGGGGAGTTAACTAGAGTGAAAAAGACCACGTGATGATAACAAAAAATACATCAGGAAGACATAATGATTGTAGATATGCATGTATGAAGCAAAACCTGAGAGAAGTGGAAGCACAGATAAATCCGCAACTGTACTGATACGCTTCAGCACACTTCTCAGCAATTAAAAGAGTTCCCAGACCTGAAATCAACCAAGGCATGGAAGAACTGAACAGCCCGTGAGCACACAGGACCCCACAGCTGTGCCTCGAGTGCTGCACTCAGTAACAGAATTATACACACTCACTTGAGGCATCCATGGGACATTCACCAAGACGGACTTAGCAAGGCACTTGTTGAGATGCAATTAAAAAAATGAATTGGCTTTTGGTGCAAAGATATTTGAAACCCATGCAGGTTTTTTTTCACAATACACATTCTCAGCCCCCACCTCTCTGAAGGCCTACTCTGTGCGTGGATTTCAAATTTGGCACAAGAATAAGTTCAGGTTTGAATTCCAATTTCTGTGAGGTTGTCAAAGTACCTTCCTCAGGGGAGATTAAAAAAATCCTCAAGATCTTTCAAATAAACAATTTAATAATGAGCAGATTCTTTGCAATGGCGTGTATAATAAGAAAATCTTCAACCACTTTAAAATCAAACACCGCGTTCGTAAGTCAACCAAGGGATAAGGTCTCAATGAAAAATGAAAAATCTACGGTGGAATTAACGTCAAAAGACGTTAGAGCAAAGCATGTGAGGGGCTGTTAGCACAGTGCTGAGGCGAGAGTACAAAGCCCTGAAGTGTTAGTCGGGAAAAACAGAGTGCTCTCAAGTCAGCACTTTAAGCACTGACCACAAGAAGCTCAGAGGCAAAGGAGGAAAGTAAGTCCAAGAGAAAAGAGGAGGTTAGAAAGAGAGAAAAGCAAAACAACTGAAGTAGGTGGTGAGGAATAAATAAAACAAAGGTTGGGTCTTAAATCAGTGACAAAAACCATGAGCAAGCAAAGAATCAAATGAGCAGCGGCAGGACTGAGACGGGGGTATCACTGTGGATTCTACAACCATGGAGAGGGACAATGAGGAAGATGAAGGCCCACCCTCTGCTCCCGGATTCTGTTCCTTATAAGCCTCAAACTAGCGCAACTCACCGAGAAACAAACACGGGGAATCCTATAGCCCCAGAGAAGTTGGATTTATAACCTAAGAGCTCCTGAAAAAAAAACAAATCTCTAGAGTCAGATGAAAATTTAGAGAAGTAACATTAATGTGACTCAATGCTTTCAGATCAGAGAAATCTCCCCTCATTTCATGAGGCCAGTTAATACACTAGTCTGTAAAGCCAAATGGACCTTTGGCTTGTAAAACCAATGACTACACAAAAACAAAGAAAGCGCCAAACTACTATTGCTTATGAAATCTGATGCAAAAATCTTCAATAAAAGATATGTAGAGGGTGTTGTGGTAGTTACATGGCCACTTGTGACGCCCACATCCTAGCTCTGGCTCAAGTCCCAAGCAGCCCACTGTCAAATCCAGCCTTCCTGCTTACGCAGCCTGAGAGGTAGTGGATGAGGGTTCAAGTGCTTGGGTCCCTGTCACCCATGTGAGAGACCCAGATGGAATAGTGGGCTCCTGGCTTTGGCCTGGCTTTGCCTCAAAGTTTTGGCCATTTGGGGAGCAAGCCAGCAGATGGAAATTTTCTTCTCTTTCGCTTTCTCTTGCGCACTCACATTCTCTGCTTTTCTTTGAACATATAAAAAAGAATTTTATTATATGCACATATATATGTAATATAATTGAATAATGAAATGATACAAATATGAAACCCATGCCAAAAGGGACTCAATGTAGGTATGCAAGGTTCATTTCAACCTTTGAAAGCCAGTGCGACCTACCACATCAGTGAGCTCAGAGAGGCCACACAAATCTATCAACAGATGTGAAAAAGCAACACACATTTGACTGAGTGAAATTTCTTTCCCACCAGATTGAAAAGAGCAATCTCTCTGACCATACTTCATACTTCTGACCTTGGAAGGGCCAACAGGGAGAAGGGGGATAGTGAGGCAGGAGAGAGAAAGAGAGAGAGAGAGAGAGAGCACTTGGTTATGGTATCATAAACTCAATCTCTTGCTTCATGTCACTGAGACCATATATTTGATAGTGAAGCAGATGTAAGCCATGACACTCTGGGACTGAACTTCTGATTAAAGGCTTTCAAATCGCACGCACACACCCACGCACACACAGCAGGACTTCTATAAATTTGTGTATAGGCATATAAACTATGCAAGGATTCCAAAAGACCTTTCGCATCAAAATAAACTCATCCTCTAATTACATTTTCCAAGAAGTCTTCGAAGTCGTCTCATGTGTGTTTGGACGCATACAGTAGATGTATCCTAGAGATGAGAAAAACATTCAGTGCAAGAAGCCATGAGCAGAGAAATTAAAACATGCGTGCAATGAAGTTGAACGAATGACTTTCTTTCTTCATTACAGCATTTTGGAGAGAAAACTCATGTCCCAGAACTCTGTCAGAGGCTACTTCCATAAAGGCAAAGAGAACTTTAGAACAGGAAAGACTAACGGGCGGGCAGAGCTCAAAGGCTGCTCGAATGTTCTATCTTTCGGGCAAATGATGGTCACCCTGCTGCTCAGCAAAACGTTAGCCGTGCAGCCACTTGCGATCCATAAATACATCTACAAAGAAACTGAATGTATTTTTTAAAAAAATGTTCCTGGCATATAAAAATCGAGTCCCACACTATCGTTAATTGGAATGATGAATGTTGCTTTTACTGTAAACGCTTTCAAATTCTTTTCAAAATCACATGGGAAACACTTTATAAACACGCAGAATTAAATCTCATGTTGGTTTGATCTCTAAAATGAGCATTTTCAGCAAATAGCCATAAATATTTAATAATGAAATCTGGCGAGTTGCAGAGGATGCAGAGGGGATGGATTTGGAGAGATTGTCCGTGTTATTTACAAAAGCTGTTCGTGAAAATGGGATCAGCATCTTATTTTTCCCCCTCAGCACATGTCTTCAAAGCCAGCAGCTGCTCAGAACCCCACGGAAGATGCTTCTTTTCCCTCCTGGCTCACTGCAGGCACCCACAGTGTTGGACGAGCATTGCTTGAGTCCAATAATCTGCTTCGTGTTAATGAAGACATAGAGTTTGGCATGATTCGAAATCCTTGGGCTGTACATCTTTTTGAATCCTCACCACCATTTCAAAGGACCAGCCCTCCAGGCCCACGGCTTCTGTGCCCTCAGATTCTACCAACGTCAGATAGAAAAAGCCTGCAGAAAAAAAAAAAAAATTGTGTCCATGTTGACCACATGTGCACATTTTGGCTCTGTTACTCCCTCTACGGTACAGCATCACAGCCAGTCACATAACATTTGCATTGCATTAGGTATCCAAGTCCCCTTGTGATGATTTAGAGAGTACGGACGATGTGAGCAGGTTTTGTGCAATCACCACATCCTTTTATGTAAGGGAACTGAGAATTCGCAGATGTCGGTGTACAACAGGGGTCCTGGAACCAGTTCCCCCACCCCGCCATGGATATCTAGGGATGCCTGTCTCAGAACAGTGTTTGGGCAAGTTAACCAGTTGACTCACCCATTGTGATACAGGCAGCGGGCAAACTGGGAGCCTGTGACCGGTCTCAACCCAACACTAGCACTCGGGTGCCCCGGCCCGCAGGGTCTTCAACGGAGACCTGGGGAGAGAACCGACGATTGGGGGGGACAGGAGACACAAAGAATGAGAGCAAGACAGGAGGTCTGATCAAGCTCCGAAAACTTTATTTAACATTTTGCATTTAACTGAACATGTTAATGAATACTGCATTTTAGACCTGATCAGTGCCAGTCCTGTTAGATAAGTTAGACCTTTTTATAATTATTTACCAGGAGAGAGAAAAGGGGGTCAGTCATGGTCCGTCCCATCTTCTCTGTCAGTCAGTCACACACATACCCAATTCACAACAAGAACAATAACTTAACAATTCAAGACCAAGATACAACTGGTTAAAGAGTATTAAAACAAAATCTAGTTTTTGTCCGGACAAAAATAATAGAACACCAGCAATAAAGACTAAACAAACATGCACAATGACTAAACACATCAAAACAAAGACATACATCTCTTAAACCTTTTGAGATTTCCAACCTCTTCTTCGACATACTTTAACTTAGACATATTTTGTAAAATGAGTACATAGGTTCATCTCATGCTTTAGGTTAATTTAACAGTGCATTTTGACCACTCTGTATACTTTTATATATAACTGCTAAATCAGGTTACAGAACAAGTTTCAATTTTTTTTTTATTCTAATAAACATGGTGGCAGACTCTGAGGATGGACATTGCATCTTAGTGATCTAGGAGTCTTCCGACACTTCAGATACCCAGTTGTCCCTGACCTAGAGAGCCCTGAACAACTACATATGAAAATGTGAAAGGCAAGGCCTTTGTGGCTCATGGCCACCTGTGTCTGCTGAGTTCATTGCCTGTGTTCCTTTTTGCAGAGGTGACTCCCTTTCCAAAGACAAGCAACCAGACAGACTAGGAGTTCCAGCTGCTGCTTCTGGAGAGGAAATAGTCAGGGTGGCAAGAGGGCATTATGGAGCCAGTAGAGACCATCTCAGGTCTGTTGGAGTTGCAGTAGCAAATGCCCTAATTGGGTCATTTACAAACCACAGAGATGCATTTTCCCCGTTCTAGAGGAGAAGGTCAAGTTTGAGTCGCTGAGAAGCTGTGCAAAGAGCTAAACAGGAGCAAACAGCTCTCCCAGGCTTTGCTCACAAGGGCCTGAGTCCCCTGTTCACCACGCCTCTACCCTCTTGATCACCATGGCCCCATGTCTTCCCACCAACCCATCAGTGAGTAGATTTCAATGTACAGATTTTGGAGGGACAGGAAAATTCTGACCACCGAAGTGAAGTCCGATGCTTGGGGGCCAATGGCACTGCAAGGAAACTGGAGGTGCTGCAAAAGGCAGCTGCAGCGGACACTGATAGACACTGCGGAAGGATGGGGCAAGGCTGGGGACAGAGCAGGGAGATGCCCAGTGCGGATCCTGCAGAACAGATCGAGGTGCTCCTGGGGACAGATCCGGCCATACACAGCCCAGAACCTCTTCAGCTGCATGTCTTGGGTTTTAATAGGAATTCGATTGACCCTCCTGGCCGTGGAAATCCCTAGGATTAGCAGAGGAGAGAAAGCATCCTAGTGAATTCAGCTGTCTGTACTGATCTTCTGAGTCATTTCCCATCACTCCTGCGTGGCCAGCAAAAGTTAAGACTCAGCCCTTTGAGCACGCCCAAGGCTCTAGCGCCACTTCTGTCCCCTGCTCCATCAAGAGATGTGAGAGGGCAGAAATGCAGTGCCCGGAATACACTTGAATCTCCCCTATCAAAAGTGAACTGTTCTTCCACAATTGTCAATGCAATAATCTTGGTCAAAAGGAACCTGCCTCCCTTCGGGGAGAAAACGGATGAAGACCCTGGAGTGCATCCACACAAGGGAATATTACCCAACACCAACAACAGATGAAAAGAGGCATAAGGGTATCTTGGATGCCGATCACCAAATGTAAGAGGCTGAGTGCAAATGGTGCTTCCTGCATGGTTCCAACTACATGGCTCTCTAGCGAAGGACAAGAGACAGTGATTGCTAGAGCTAAGGAGAAGGCAGAGGGCCAGAGACTGTCATAGCAGTGACATCACATTGTGTGACTCTGTCCTGGCCATCACTTGCCCAGTATGCACCATAGAATGCCCAACACCATCCATGAACCTGTGGTAATGGTGTGTTGCTGTAAGCTCCTCAGATTTAACAAATGTACCACTTGATGCCAAGTGTCCCTGGATGCACGGGCAGAGGGTGTGTGGGAAATCTCTTGTGCATTTCTCTCATTGTTGCTCTCATAATTCACTGTTCAGTGTAGATGTTTGATTACAGATTGATTCATAAACACTAACACTTTGGCCCATTAAGGAAGCAAGCTCAGGGCTGATGTGATGACCCAACTAGCTAATCTTCCACCTCCAAGCTCCAGCATCTAGGTTCATGTCCCGGCTGCTCCACTTTCCGTCCAGCTACCTGCCCGTGGCCTGGAAAAGCAGTGAGGATGGCCCAAAGCCTTGGGAACTTGTATCAGCTTGGGAGGCCAGAAAAAAGTTCTTGGCTACGGATAGGCTCAGGTCTGCAACCACTGCAGCCATTTGGTGAGTGAATCATTGGATGATGTTTCTTTCTTTCTCCTCCTTTCTCTGTAAATCTGCCTCTCGAATAATGATAATAAATATCAGATGCTTAAAAAAATAACTGTGCTTGAACTTGACATTCTGTCTCTCCTCTCTATAAATCTGCTTTTCTCATAAAAGTAGGCGTTTTTTTTTCCTAAAGGAGGCAGAGTCTACCCTCAGGTATCCACTTAATGGAACTGAATCTTGCAACTGAAAGAAGTTCAGGTTAGATGGACAGAATCTGCATGCTGGGCCAGAGCAAGTGGCTCCCACGTGGCGACAGCAGAGGAAGGCTGAAGTGTCACACAGCACAGGTTTGTGTGGCATTCTCATACACGTGTGAAAGATGCAGTGATCGCTTTACATGTGCATCATTGCAAACATTCACTATTCCTTTGTATTGGGATTGCTCGCCATCTGCCCTCCAGCTACTCATAAGTTGTTCATTACAGACCCATTACTAGAACTTACACCTCCTCGTAATTTATTTTATGTCGTTCACTCACTTGCAGGGTTTATTTATGTTGTAGCATGGGTTGGGACTTTATTTCTTTTTATCGACAAGTAATAATGCATATCCACTTATTAGTTGATAGACATCTGGGTTGTTTCCACATTTTAGCTATTAAGAGAGCAATTACGCTATGTACGGGTTTCTGTGTGGGATATAATTTTTTACATTGTATGTATTTATTACATTTGAAAAGGAGAGGAGCCAACACAGTGGCTCAACAGACTAATCTCCACCTTACAGGCTGGCATCCCTTATGGGCACTGGTTCCAGTCCTGACAACTCTCATTTCCCATCCAGCTCTCTGCTTATAGCCTGGGAAAGTAGTGTAAGATAGTTCAAGTCCTTGGGTCCTTGTGCCTATGTGGGAGACCTAGAGAGAGCTCGTGGTTCTTGCCTCCTGGCCCCTGGCTTTGAATCAGCTCAGCTCCAACTATAGCAGACATTTGTGGAATGTACCACTCATGGAAGATCGTTATCTCTCTGTAAATCCGAGTTTCAAATAAAAATAAATGAATCTTTAAACATGAAAAAGAAAACCAGAAAGGCATAGAGCGACAGAACGAGATCTCCCACCTGCTGAGTCATTCTCCAAGTGCTGTAACAGGCTGGGCCTGAGCAGAGCCAGGAGCCAGAAACTTCATCCTGGCCTCTTACATGGGTGACAGTAACCCATCCTGGTGCCTCTCAGGGTGCAGACTGACATGAAGTTGGAGTAGAGGGTTGGAGACAGGACTCAAATCCGGGTACTCTGCTGTGAGGAACGGGCACATCGAAACCTTTCCCTGGACATATTTTTAAAGTTATCTCCAGAGTACAGTGCACCTGGGAGTGGAATCGTTGGACATGAGTTCCTTTATTTTTGTTAAAGTGATGTGAGTGGCAGGGGGAGGCTGCAGCTGTTGGTTTACTTCCCAGATGCCTACAACAGCTGAAGTCAGGAAAGGAGGCGCATAACCCAGGTTTCCCACATGGGTGGCAAGAAAATAACCACTGGATTCCTCACCAGGTCCTCTCAAGCAGGGGTTTAGCAGAAAGCTAGAATCGGGAGCTGGACCTGGGACCGAAACCGAGGGATGCGAAGATCTTCACCTGCATCTTAACCGCTGGGTCAGTGTGCCACCCAGATATATATTTTTTTTCATGGAATAGCCAAGTTCTTTTTTGAACTGCACGGGTTAACATTCCTGCTAGCAGCTTATGAGCCCGTGAATTGTCTGTCTCTCCACTTATTTGCCAATACCTGTGACTCTCTCATTTTAAGCGTCGTCAACCATATGGTCACAAAGAGGCTTTGTTAGGCATTTACTTGTGCAGTTGAGTTTGTTCTTAGGGTCTCACTGATTCTTTGGAGAAATAGATTATTTAGAGAAATAGATCTTCAAATCCTTTGCCAATGTTTGAAAACATATTCGTTTCTCACACTGACCCTATCAAACACATCATTTACATCTATTTTCTTGTATGTTCATTGTCTTTTCACTTTAATGTCCCTTGGTGCACATGTTTTTCATTCTCATGAAGTCCAATTTGTCTAACTCTTTTGCGCAGGAGTTTTGATGGTACAAGATTCCATAGTGTTGAAGGGTTATGCTACATGTTCACCTAAGCATTTAATAGCCTTTTACATTTAGGTCTGACCACTTTAAATGAATTTTTCTTGGTGGTAAGAGATAAGCTCTGATTTCATTAATTTTGCTTTTGGATATCCAGTTGTCTCAACGTTGTTTGTTGGAGGATTACACTTTCCCCCGTCTAAGGGTAGGCTGCTCTTGTCCAAGGCTGACTGACTCCATGCAGCAGTTTATGCACGGATTCCCAGTCTAATCCTTTGATCTCCTGGTGCTGCTTATGCCAGTCCAACACTGTTGCAATCACCATAAATTTGCAGAAAGTTTTCAGAGTCCTCCAACTTTAGATTTTTTTTCAAGACAGTGTTGACCATGCATGACCTCTTGTGATTCTAGAGAAATCTGAAGCTTAGCTATCCATCTGTGCCAAAGAGGAAGTTGAGTGTTTGGTAGGAACCTACTTGATTCTGTGGATTAATGTGGAAAGTATTGCCTCTTATCAATGTTTAGTTGTCCCAGATATGAATATGGATGCCTTTTCAGCTATTTGGTTTTCTTTAATTTATTTCAATCATGTATCTTAGAGTTTCTATTTTGAAAATGGAGAGGCAGGAAGAAATTTTATTTTTTCCTTCTATGTGATTTTCTTTTTAGAGATTTTATTATTTATTTGATAAGTAGAGTGATAAGAGAGAAAAACAGAGAGAAAGAGAGGTATCTTCTATCTGCTAGTTCAATACCCACAAGCCAGGACTGGGCCAGCCCAAAGCCAGGAGTCCGGAGCTTCATGAGGATCTCCTAAGAGGGCTGCAGGCATACAAGAACTTGAACCATCATCTGTTTGCTTTCCCAGGCACATCAGCAGGGAGTTGGAGCAGGGTGGAGCAGCTGGGACTTGACACTCCAATATGGTATACTGGTGCTACAAGCAGTGGCTTTATCCACTGTGTTATATCAGCCCCCCTCTTCCCTATCTAATCACCACCCTGACAGACTGCCCGGTCCAACAAATTCATCCAGGGTTTCAGCAGTTTAAAGGGTTTCTGTTGATGCCCCTTCTGAAATCACATGACTGATTTGTATGTCTAGTCCATTAGCCTCACAGAGCTAACACAGCCTGTGCTGTGGTCATCAGAGATAACCCTTCCTCATATGTCCATATAAGGCGCATTACTCCGAATGATGATGTCCCACGTGTCTCGTGGACTGGCCATAATGTCCCTTTGACATCTCCCAGTGGAGCTGAAGCAATATCAAGCAAGTAGAAGAAAACCTGCCCATTTCTTTCCTTGCGGAGCGCATGTGGATGCCTCAGAATTAACTTTCTACTCTACAACACGAAGGGAAAAAGCATTTGCTTTTAGCTTCCAACAAGGTAGGTGAATATCAAACAGGAAGAATAGTCATGGCTCTGGTTGGTAGCCTGGAAGTTGCACCGGGTAGAGACTCCTTGAGGTCCTTTTTGCCGCTTTCTACAGCAGGGGGTGTGGAATGGAGACAGCCTCCCTCTAGTCCCACCCTTCAGGATCTCAGACTTTCTTACTGTGGATGAAGAATGTGCGTAATGTCTTCATCAGTTGAATCTCCAGCAAGGAAGAAAACACGTGCTAAGAACAGGCAGAGGAGAAGACAGTAAGATGGCAACAGAACAAGAGGAGAGATGGGAGGAAAAGGCAGCCCAGATTTGCTTTCTTCACAGTGGCTGGGGGACCCAAGCACCATAGTCGAACAGCTAGTCAACCATTCACTTGTGGTCACTACAGCAGGTAGCACATAGTGGGGCCACATGTTGAGCATAGAATCACATTTTCCTTGCCATGGAGCCACGCAGCAGGCTTCCAGGCTCAAGTCCCAGAGAGGAATGATAATGGCAATGGTAGCATCTCATCCCCCCAAGGCACGGTGACCTCGGCCACACTGCCTTGCCAAAGGCGGTTGACTTCCCAAGCCCCAAGTTCACCCAAGGTTTTGTTGAACTCAGCCCTTACTGGAAAAACATCCTTTCTTGGGGGTGATTATCCCTGATGGGCCCCAAATGTAGCCATTTCTATGAAATGATGAACTCAAGTTATAACTGAAACACAAGATTTTTAAAGAGAAAATCTGGAAGATGTCGGGGCATGTCACTGTTAATTACAACACTCGCAGCTGCCTCATTTAAAACGTGGAGCCAGAGGATTTCTTAAAATGATGACAGGGAGCAAAATGTCCACAGCCCTTGGCTCGCTCACTGTCCAGTGTTTCAGAGAACTCTGGGCTGCACCAGGCAACAGGCAGCAATGAGAGATGGAGGTGGGACATGGTGGGTGTTGGGGAGACCTGTGAAGAGCGAGGGATGAGAAGAAGGAAGGGTACGCTCAGTGGCAGACATAGGGGGTGCCCACTCACTGCTGTTTGTTTAGTTCATGCTGCTGGTGTTAAACCTTGCCCAGCCTCCTTCTGGTTTGCTGCAATAGACTCCAGCTTCCTATGGAACTGGTGGTCAGCAAAGGAAGGAACCGTGGTTCTGGGGAGCAGGATCCAAAGTAGAGATTCGAGGTCATACGGGACTCTCTAGCCACCTGCAAAGTGAGCTTTAGGAATGATGGTTGGCATCAACTGTGGTGGGTGGAGCTAAGGCTATGGGCTGGGCCAGGACCAGTAGGAGGGGCCCAGGCTGGTGGGCAGAGCCAAGCTGATGGGAGAAATCAATGCTAACAAGAAGAGGCTAGACTGGGGAGCAAGAGCCAGGCTTTGTGGGAGTGGCTGGTGGGAGTGGCCAGTGCTGATGGGAGTGGCCAGTGCTGGTGGGAGTGGCCAGTGCTGATGGGAGTGACCAGTGCTGGTGGGAGTGGCCAGTGCTGGTGGGAGTGGCCAGTGCCAGTGGGAGTGGCCAGTGCTGATGGGAGTGGCCAGTGCTGGTGGGAGGGTCAGGACTGTTGGGCGGGGCAAAGCTTGTAGAAGTCAATGATGACAAGAAGCAAGGCTGGGGGTCAAGGTTGGCCTTAATGAATCAGGCACTGATGGGAGGAGCCATTGTGAGTTGAAGGGTGGGCCGCACTAGCCAACGGACCAAAACTGGTGGCAAAGGCTCATGGGTGGAGCAGATGCTGACAACCTTGGTGGGAGCTGAAGTATTCCTGTCAGTAGTTCTCTCAGCACGGGAAGGGCACCTACTCTAGGTATTCCGCCTGAAGAGGAATTCCAAGCAACAGCAGGTGGCTTGGAAACTGGTGTGGGCTGTGTGAGGGTGTGGGCAGCCAGATCCACGAGTCCTTCTGCTGTCACTGATGCACCTCACCCTGCCCCAGCGTCTGCCCTTGAGACAGTCAGAAAAGAGCATTGGTCCTACTGGCAACGACGCCCTACCCTCCACTCCGGCTCCAGCTGGATCTGAGAGGCACTGTCCAAGAGGGCCGCATGAGCTCTGGGAGCCCCAGGGGACACTGCTGGGAGCCACCTCTCTCCCCACACCTGAATCCCCCAGTCAGCAATCTGTCACAGGGGGCTGTCTCCCACTGCTTTGGGAAACGTGCTTGTGAATATAGCAAGGCGATGGTTGTGGGGAGGTAATGGGATACAGGGAGAAAGACACAGCAGGGGACAGTGATGACGTCCTGAAGCAAGTGAAGGAGGTCCTGAGACAGCTCCAGGGCAGTCAGCAGGCCTGGCTGGGTGACTCCCGGATTGAGCAGAACCATTCCAGGGCTGGGGGCCACCCTCCCTGGGCTCCCATCATCAGCCTCCCAGACTGCTGACTTCCATCTTCCTCCACAGGTGCATCCCAAGGATGCTCTGCCTTCCGAGGTCTCCCAGGTTGGAATGTGACTCTTCCTGGCTAGACAATGAAGGCTGCACGCTTCAAGATTCCTCTCCCCATCACCTCCCTTGGTTGCGTCTTCGTGCCTGCCCTGCTGCTAGAAGCTTGCTCCTCAGACTCCGGGGCTTCTGTCCATGTCATTCAAAATTATATACATACATACATATTTCTGCACTGCCACAGGATCATGAATTCCTTAAAAGATGGCCAGACATGGGGACACTTTGTTGCCTGTGAGTCGCTTTGTCCAACTGCAGATTGGGCCACCCCACATCCTATTTTAAGATGCATCTTCGGGTGGTGCTGCCTTGACCTGCCCAGATTGCCATCGGTTCCTTTATCCATAAGTGATGGCAGGTGCCATGGTCACTCCTAGCTTAGCCCATCGCCTTTCCAGCTCACAAGCTAACCTGCAGGACTCGTATTCCACAGGGTTGGGCCCACACTTCCCCCACAGAGTTTGCCCCCAAACCAAATTCTTTCGTGTGCTGGTTAGTGTCTTCACTCTGCCAAATGTGACCAGTCCACTATTCTACCACCCAGTCAAGTAATGGTACCTAGCCCTGCCAGACAGGCCCCCATCCATAGCTTGGGTGTGGACTGGTATGTGGCAGTCAATGATGCTCTATACTAACAGCCCATCTCAGGATTCCTAATTGGGCTGGTGACTCAGTTTGGCCCAAATAGATCTTATGAATACTCCCCTCCAAACCATCAGGTCTCAGTCCCCACACTTGCCCGAAAGTTTCATGGCCCTGTTACTGGGAATCACCCAGGATTCATCTCTCATCTACACTAAAGCTGGCCTTATTCATGGGTGTCCCTAACCAGCAATTTCATATCCTAAACATCCCAGAGCTCGCACTCCTTTCGGCAGTGGCTTTGGCCTGAGTCCCCAGCCTTGGATCCGGCCCTGCAGGGGCACCCCCCACAGCTGCCACAGCTGTGGGGAGCTGCAAGCCGTCCCCAACCCCAAGGCCCAGACCCCTCCCAGACTCAGTGTCCACTACTTGTAAAATGGGTGAAGTGATTCTGAACCACAAGGCTTTCCAGTGGACTAGACAAGCACATGTACAGTGGTCCTTAACGAAACCCCTGTTAGGGGCTGGGCCTGGGGTGAAGCAATTACAGCATCATTCTCCAGGGTTTGATGGAACCAGAGCAGGCTCACAGGGCCAGTACCCCATGACCCTAAATGCCAGTACTTCCCTGGTAGCATTCTCTGCTTCCTGGTACTTGTCAGGTGAGGAAAGTAACCATCATCCACTTTCTTCCTTCTGCGCCATCAAGTTGGATCATCCTAGTCATAAGAGTAGAATCCTTCTTCCTTTAGTGCTCACCCACAAATCACCTCTCTCTCTCTTTGTAGCACTTTGTGTATCTCATGCTGGTTATGATTGTAATTAGGAAAGATCCCAGTCCAGGCCACTCCCACCCCAGAACTGCCTGCACGCTGTCAAATGTGGGACACTTAGCTCCCTGATCCAGCCCCCAGGCTTGCCTTTCCACTCCTGGAACAGCTGTAATCTCCTCCACAAACTCCACTGGGGGCATCACCAAGGAATTCTACACTGGCTTGTGGACATCTGACGGGGCCCTCCGCCCCATCCTGGGCTCCACTGACCCTTTTCTGTTGCAGGACTGGCAAGATGCCCCTGGCGCCATCGCACAGTTCTGAAGTTGTATAATGGCATTGGGATTCTTTGGGGGGTGTCGGAGTGTGGCACTCTAATGAGACAGGCACTGGCCTCCCAGCAGGGAGAAGGTCAGGAGGGGAGGTCAGCCATGGGTCGGGGACTTGGCTCCCAGGATCAGAAGAAGCTGCAGGTCCTGGTGGCTGGGCAGGGAGGGCCTCACATGTGCCCCCTGAGAACTCTACAATCAAAACCAAAGTTCTGTCACTTAGCTGTGAAAATAGTTCTCAGGGTTATTTTTAAAACACATTCCTTCTTTCTTATTTTGCTAGCATTTCAGACATGTGCCCTTCCTCAGCCCTCCTCCTCGCTCTTACATAAAATGCTGTATTTTTTTCCCGAGAAGTCTCTTAGATGTGGTCAAGAACTCAGCAAATTAAGTTAGAAGGATCATGTTCTCCTCTGTTGTGTTTGAAATACTGTTTTTTCTTCCTTCATTGCTTTCCCTGTTTGAAAAAAAACCAGCAAAATGGAGATAAAATTATTTTAAAAGAGTATTTATTTGAAAGACAAAGGTATAGACTGAGGGGAGGAGAAAGAGAGAGAGAGGTTGGCCAGGGCTAGGCCAGTTCAGGAAACTGGAGCTCCACCTAGGTCTCCCATGTGGTTGGCCCCAGCGCTTGAACCATCTTCCACTGCTTTCCAAGGTGCAATAGCAGGGAGTGAATGAGAAGTAGAACAGCTGAGACTCAAGCTGACTTTCACGTGTTGGTGGCTTAACCAGCTACACCGTAATGCCAGCCCTGAGACCAAATTTTAGGCATAGCTCTTGATTGCTAATATATAACCAGGGAAATATAACCTGAGCTTCATCTACCATTTTGCATTCACTAGTAGCCATATCAAGAAAAAATATGTGATAAAAGAAACGCTTAAAGTATATTTGAATGAATTCGACATTAGGAAAACATCATTTCAGTGTGGAATTGATACAGTAAATGAAAGAGTTAGGTCATAAACAGATGAAACCTAACACGTGTCTCCTACTCACAACACATTTGAACTGGTGTCCAGAGCTATGAGATGCTAGCGACTCCGGTACTGGGTGTGGGGTCGCACAGGTCTGCCCGTTCTTGGTCCTCTCAGGCGAGCTGCCATGCTGTAACCCTCATCCCGAGACTGTGTTGGATTGAGACACCTCTGGTTGATCGAGTGCTGCACAGCAGTGTTCATTAGATCCAGGGACTTGAGGGCACCATGCTTAGTCCTTCTCATCTCCATCGGCCTCTTTAGTTTGTTAATTAAATACATTGCCTAATCTAAAACTGCAGGTGCTCACCCAGTGAATATCATACTCTCAGGATAACAGGTGACCTCCCTGTTGCCATGCCCCCCTACTAGCGATAGAATTTTTATTAGCAGCTGCTGTACACCCAAGGAACAAGGAATCTGCAGTGTCACTGAGCACCTGCACTTGGCTGGAAGGTTGGCCAACATTAGGGTCATCCAGTCCCAGCTCTTCATTACAGTCACTGGGGTACCCAGGGCCAGGAAGCAGGACAGGGCGGCTCCCCACATCCTGCCTTTGGTTTCCACGGACTCTATTCCTCTCCAGGGATGGAGGGAGGCCTCAGCCATGCCTCAGGATCCAGCGAAGCACCAAGGAGTAGTGTTCTTATTTCCATGTGTGTCTATCACCGTGCAGTCTCATCATGGTTATGCCCTGACAAAGCCACTAGGACTTGAAAGTGTTGTAAGTGCACTGTCATTCCTTGAGTCCATCCAGCCCACTCCCAGTCTAGCTCAGGACTGTGGCATGCTGCATGGTGTCAGCTGTTCCCTCTTGAGTGTAGGGAGAAGAAAGGGCCACACAGAACCAGCCCAGGGAGAAATCCCAATAGGAAATTCCAAGTCTGGTCTCCATTGAGTCTGTATCATTTTCACACCAGGATGAAGTGAAAAAAAAAAAAAAAAAAACCCTAAGTCAAGTTACTGGCATGGTGGTTCATTATGCTAAGCTCACACCTGTGACTCTGGGATCCCATGTGGGCATTGGTTCAAATCCTGGCTGCTCCGTTTCCAATTCAGCTCCCTGCTAATGGGCCTACGAAAGCAAAGAGAGATGGTCCAAGTACTTGGGCCCCTGGTACCCACATGAGTCACCTGGGTGGTCATTGTGGCCATTTGGGGGAATGAACACTGGATAGGAATCTCTCTCTCTCTCTCTCTCTCTCTCTCTCTCTCTCTTTCTGTGTGTGTGTGTGTGTGTGTGTATGTGCCCTTCTCTCTGTGACTCTTTCAAATAAATAAATATTTCTGTTGAAGAAAAGCAAGTCAAAACACCCAGACACTGCCTAAATATCATACAATATATGCAAGACAGTGCACCCAACACACATTTGGGCACAGCCCAAAGAGGTGTGCAATCCGTTGTATGACAAACAGGAGGGAGTAATAGCATGAGGTCAGCACAGGAAAATTTATGATTATCATCAGGAAGTCCTTGTTAAGAAGGCGTCTATTATTAGCTGAAAATAGCCTCCCCAGGGACAGGGGGAAACCCTCTGAATTGGGACATTTCCTTCGAGACAAGCCCCCGCAGAGCCTGCAAAGTGTCCAGCTGCCCAGGAGACGCACGAGGCAGAGTGTGTCAGTCTGAGCCTGGGGTGTGGAACTGGCGTTTGCACTTTGAACTGAGAGGGCTGTGTGTGCAGCGGTGGGCCCTCCTGTCCAGCCTGGCCTCCGAGACGAGGCACCGCAGAGCCTCTAGAGAGGAATGTCCAGCTCCCCAAGGGGTGCACGGAAGCCTCCGTATCCAGCCTGGTTGGAGCAGCCTCCGGCATGGAGGCCGAGAGGCCATAACGGGCCCCACGAGGTCGAGCGGTCTCCGGGTATGCGTCTGGAGAATGTGGCAGCCTCGGTGTCTCTGGATTTGTGCAGAGCATGTGACAAGGTGACATGTGGAAGCCTTTTGATCAGGCTGAAGATGATAGATCCAGGCCTCATGGCCACCCCATAAAACGCCTCCATCTGGTGCATGAAAGCGAGTGAAGCCTGCAGGGCGAGGAAGCTCCATGGAACCATGTCGCCTCTCTAAATGGAAAGCCATGAGGAGTGTGGCGTTCAGAAGCTCTGCGATGAGTGAAGGATGCCTTTCAGGCTCGCCGAGTTGCTCTGGAAAGGATTAGAGATATATCAGGTGCTTTTATTTTTACAAAACGCAACATTTCAAATCATTGACACACAGATCAAAGACCTCTCATCCGGAATGCTTGGGATTGAAAATGGTTGAAGATTTTTAGATGTGTTCAGATCTTGAAGTATCGACATGGAATTTACAACTTGGATATGCCTAATCTCCAATTACCCCAAATCTGCCATGTTGTAATATCCAAAACTTTTGGCGATCAAATAGCGTTGTCCAAGCTGTCAATGAGATCGCCGACACAATCATTCAGGGTGACGTTCGATTCAGGGACTAGGCAGATATCCTTGTAAATCGGAGAGCTATGACAGGAATGGCCTGGCACCTAGTGGGGGTAGAGGGTTTGCTGACAGGACAAGTGCCTGGGATTAATTAGGGACATATATGCAAAGGAATGAAAACGGAGCATAAACTCTGGGTGTGTCAGAATCGCAGATTCTAGCACATAACAGCTGTGACCTCTGCTTGAGTGTCCCATAGCCAGCAGTCAGCACCTGGCAGGGACACCTCATCATGTATTTTTAAGGTTTGCTTACTTTTTTTTTATTAGAAAGGCAGATTTTTAGAGAGAAGGAGAGACCAAGAAGGATCTTCCATTTGCTGGTTCACTCCTCAAAAGGCCAGAATGGCCCAAACTGAGCCAATCCAAAGCCAAGAGCTTCTTCTAGGTCTCCCACATGGGTGTAGGGTCCTGAGAACTCTGGCTGCTCTCCCAGGCCACAGGCATGGAGCTGGATGGGAAGAAGAGCACCCGGGACTAGAACTGGTGGCCATATGGGATGTTGACTCTTGGCAGTGGATGATTAGCTGGTTGAGCCATCATGCCAGCCCCAGGGACACCCCACCTTGTGCTCTGGTCAAATTCTAGATTTAGGTATACTTCTGGACATTGCAACAGAGAGGAGTTCTTGTTTGTACATTTTATTTTATTGATTTGAAAGGTAGAGTGACAGAGACATGGACAAAGAAAAATCTCCCACAAGCTGGTTCACTCCAGCTGGAACTGAGCCTGGCTGAAGTCAGGAGCTCAGAATTCCATCCGGGGCTCCCATGTGGATGGTAGCAGCCCAAATCCTTGGGCCATCTTCTGCTCTTTTCCCAAGCACATTAGCAGGGAGATGAGAAGGAGGCGTAGCAGTCAGGACTCCCAGCGGAGCCCCCAGGATGTCAGCATTCCAAGTAGAAGCGTAATTGCTACATCACAGCGCTGGCCCCTGGAGAGGAGTTCCAGCACATGGAAACATCTGAGATGCTACTTCACACCACAAGGTTCGGAGGTCTCAGGAAGAGTCCAGAACGCCGGAAGGGTTACCAAGAGTCATCAGGAGTGTTCTTGCTCAGGGTGACAGGAGAGGGCTGACACATGCGGGACAGAGGGCTTGTTGGTACTGACAGTAATGGCAGGCGCGGGTGGTAGTGAGTTCCCCAACACCGCCAGCGTTCAGGTACAAGCTGGACAGCTGTGTTCTAGGGACCACACACCCCCTAAGGCAGTGGGGTCCCCAGAGGCCTCCTCGCCCCTGCTGTCCTGCTACTGGCCAGCAGAGGGCGATCTCACAGATGGCAGCTGGCGGGTTGCACTGGGAGGACCTGGGCTGGGGGTTGACAAGGGGCAGGTGGTGGCGGGGTACTCGGTGCAAACTGCTGGAGTAACGCTGAGCAGGCAACATGCACCTGGGGAAAGAAAACCATGTGCCTGAGCTGAGAAGGGCGGGTTCCTGCCAGCAGCAGGCACTCACTCACTCACTCACTCAGAGCCCTGCAAGCTGCGGAGCCCCGTGAGGCGGTGGCATGGGGGTGGATTATGGATGCATGCAGGGCGGTCCCCTCACACCCCACCTTCAGTCCCTCCTCCCTCGGAGACACCGGCCAGACCACAGCCCTCGCACGCGCTGTGTTCCTGTTGTGTGTGTGGTGTTTGTGGTATTTCCCTCTGCTCCACGTGAGTGGGGTCCAGGAGGGCTCTTTCTGCCTCCGCTTCACCCTCAGGATCGGTCTTCCTAAAGCAGCTGTCCGCTAGCTCGAGTGTGGCTCTTGGAAGTCGCCCAGAGACTTGGAGCAGCCTTGGATGCACCTAGAGGTGCTTCTGGTGCCAAATCTCTCCAGCTGAATTTTGTGGATTTGCACCTTTACACACCAGCAGGTGCAAACTCCTCTGAGGTTGAGTTCTGCTGTGTTACGGTCACCGGGCTCTGCCCCGAGGCTGCAGTGTCGCCTTCAGTGGCCTCAACACACACAGACATCTCAAAGTGCTTGCCCCATAGGACATGGGCCCAGAGGACTGACCCCTTGGGGCCACATCGCTGGCCTCTCCCAGGCCATGGAGGACTGACCCCCTGGGGCCACATTGCTGGCCTCTCCCAAGCCACACAGGGCCAGAGGACTGACCCCCTGGGGCCGCATCGCTGGCCTCTCCCGAGCCACAGAGGACTGACACCATGGGGCCACATCGCTGGCCTCTCCCAAGCCACACAGGGCCAGAGGACTCACCCCCTGGGGCTGCATTGCTGGCCTCTCCCAGGCCACAAAGGTGCCAGGACACAGCTCTATGACACAAGAACTTTAGTGTGTGTGTGTTTGGAAGAAAGACTGGCAGAGAACGAAAGAGATAAAAAGAAAGCCTTCATCTGCTGGTTCATTCCCCAAGTGTCAGCAGCACCTGGACCGGCCAGGCCAAAGCCAGGAACTGGGATCTCCACTCTGGTCTCCCACGTGGGTGGCAGGGGCTGAAGCGTATGTGCCGTCCTCTGCTGCCTCCCCAGGTGTGCTAGCAGGGAGCTGGATCAGAAGCAGAGAGGTCAGGATTTGAAAAGGTACCTGACATGGGATGACAGTGTCACACAAGGCATGGTGGCTTGAATCCTTTGCGTCACATCGGTGCCCTGAAACAGGCATGCAAGTCCACAGATGGATGACCCTCTTCCCACTGTAGGTGGAAGATCTGATCTGTTGAGGCCTTTGCTAGAACAGAAAGGCAAGGAGAAGGTGGATTGCTCTCTTCTGGAGCTGAGCCATCCACCTGCTGGGCTCCACGTTGGACCTGACTTACCCCAGAGCCCTTTGTTGCCCCTTTGCTGCCCCCAGCCCTCTGGCCTTCAGACTCGGCACATCACACTGCTGACCTCTCTGCTCCTGCAGCTGGCACAGGGCCTGCTCTGAGCCTGCTCAACCTCCATGAGCAAGTGGGCCAATGCTGGCAATAGGCTGTCTCTTAAACCCTCTGCAGCACCATACACCTTGCTGCCTCTGTTTTTTTCTCTCTCTCTCTCTCTCTCAACACAAAACTCCATGGACTGCTCTTGCCAAAACTCCCTGCTTCTTTGGACCATGCAACGTTTTTGGTGAATTAATGGCCTGTTTCTGATTTTAAGAGGCCAGTGTTCAAGAGCCTTTGCTTGTTTGCTACAAACTCACTTGGTTTCATTTTCCCTCCACCCCCTGGGCAGCATGATGCCCACTGCGCCTGACAGAGCAATGGTTCTATCCTGCCCATGTTCCACTGCTCTCACTTCCCGCTGGTGGAGCTACATAAACCAGACAGTGGGCAGGGAAAGGAGAGGAGAGCCAACACCATTGCTGAAGCCACCTGCGTACAGACCTGGGCGGGGAGATGGTGGGAGGACATGAACTCAACTCAAACGGTCTACACGGCTCCCATCCTCACCAACTATCCCTGTTGTAACACGTCTTGATGCTTAGAGGGGGAAAAAAGTGGAGTAAACCAATCGCACAGCTGAGAAACTATGCGTTTAAACAAGTTATGGAATAAAGACTGGGAGCATGAAGAGAATGGACGGGCCCCAGTCTTGTTTTGTTTTTCACCGTGAGCAGAGCACTCATGTGAATTTGTGCTAGCTGAGCCTGTACCCAGGCTGTCGCTGTGTCTAGATCAAGCCCTTGACCATGACCCTGCTTCCTGTTTCTAGAACGTGTTGCCAAGGCGTGACTTGGGCTCTGTTAGCACTACCAAGCCTACCTGACTCAGTCGGGCTGCAGGGGTGAAGCCAGGACAGGATGGCATCTTGGGGATCCAGAGTAGGTCACGCTGGAGTTAGCCGATGCTGATTCCAACGCAAAAGGCTGGGACAGGTGTTTGCCTAGCACACTTAAGACATGTCCTGGGATGCCTGCCTCCCATGTCGTAGTGCCTAGGTCCCGACTCCTGGCTCCAGTGTCCGCCTCCAGCTTCCTGCTAGCACAGTCCCTGGGAGGCAGCAGGGATGGCTCCCGTAGTTGAGTCCCTTCCACTCATGGGAAGACCTGGCATGAAGTCCCAGCTGCCAGCTTCATTCCGACCACTGTTTCTATCTCTACTTCTCCCCTTCCTCCAGTCTATCTGCCTCTCCAATAAATTATGTGTAAATTTAACACTATTTTTTTTAAGGCGCACATATCATTGTGTTCCCTCTATGACCTGAGCCATCTCTTGTGAGTGGACCGGGCTGGCATGTACTATTCTTCTAAACTAGACGCCAGCCAGAGGATGGCTTGCCATGGAGGACCTTGGCTCAGCTGACTTATCCCCTGCCGCTGGACCACGTGTGCTGCTCAGGTCCAGAGGCCATCGAAGGAGGTGATGGACAAAGGCATGTAGACCACAGCAGGCAGAATCCTGTCAACTTCTGCCAAGGATGTCACCAGCTTTTGTGACATCACAGTGTCTAGCAGCCTGTCTCCTACAGTGTTGTTGATGTCGGCCACAGGAGCCAGGTGTGTGCTGACAAAGAAAAAAATATATATATACTTGGAAAGGCATAGTAGCCACGTCATTGATTTCCTGTGAGCTTACGCTTTGACACTGGGGGCATTGCTCACCTGGAGGGGCTGCCCTATTCCGATTCAGTCCATCCCTAGAGACCCCTTCTGGTCCATCAGCCCCCCATGGTGTCTGCAGAGGATCCCATGGTGGCTGCAAAAGGAGGGTGGTGTTCTCTCGGCTCCGTGAGTGGGGAAGAACGGAGACTGGATGAGACCCACTCATTCGTCGGTTACCAGCACGCGTGGCTCTTGGGTTACCTTGCCTTGTGACTTTGGCGTGGCAATCTGAGTTAGTGGTGTTTGTGACTTTTACAAGGGGGCAACGGGAGTGATTTCACTATGCCTTGCCTCCCCGGAGGAAAGTGTTTCCATTTATTGTTCATAAAAACAAACCTATCCTTTTTCCTTACTGCTCTTGGTGGTCCTGTAGGAGTCGTTTTACGGGTTCTGCAGTAAAACCAGAAATGAGATGTCTGTTGCTGTGGTTGATGCTGATGGCCTCAGGAAGGACACTCCAGGCCTTCACTCCTGTGGAGGGGCCCTTTTTCCTAACCGCTGTGTCCTCAGAATTCTTACGCTTGCTCGCTCTCGCTCTCTCTGACTCCAATCCTGCGTACTGCAATGTTTTAACGGCTGTTTTTATTTTCTTACAAATATTTATTGTCAATAAGCAAAGTGAACTTGGACACTGGGTGCTACGTACAAAGGAAGTTCAAAAGTTCATGGAAAATGAAATTAAAAACTAAGTTTATTTGGATGCCATAAAATGTTAAACTCCATTCATGGAAATTTTTTTTTTATTCCTTTACAACATGGATTTCCATGAACTTGGTAAAGACCTCTCACAGGTTGCTCTGGTTGAAGAAAGGCAGTCTTAGGAATAAATGTGCAAGCCAGAGATGTCTGTGTTAGAGAACCTGGCTTCCATTTCTGGCTCTGGATTTTGACTTGAACTTCCCATCTGTGTGCAGCCACACAGGCAGGAGTGATTGCCCAAGTAACTCCTGCCACCCACACTGGTGACCTGGCTTGAGTCCCAGCTCTTGTTCTCTGACTCCCATCCCAGGCCCAGCCACTGTGGGCATTTAGGGAGTGGACAGTGGGTGGGTGCTCTCTCTCTCTCTCTCTCTCCCCTTCTCAAGTCAATACAAGTCCTAGGAAATGACAGTCTATTAGCAATAATATCAGTGATGGGGTCAGCAGCTGACCTGAGTGCCACTTCTATGTGAACAGACACCTGTTAAGCAAAGGAGTTGCACCTGTCTGTGCCGTGAACCCCCAAAACTTTGTTGCCACCCTTAGTTTGATTCTAGCCAAGCTTCAACAACACGGGTGGGACATGGTGGCCATGGTGAGATTGTGGTTCAGGCAAGGTGCAACCTTGCATCCCCTCCCAGTGTGACCCGTGAGAGCTGTTTCACCATTGCCGAGCCTTGGCCTGTGCTGGTTGGTAATGGCAGGTGCAATGCATGCAGTCACACTGAGCCGTTCTTTGCAGCTGAGCACTCAGGGACTCCACTTTGCCCTCTTTTGTCATCTCTCTAGAATTGCTGCAGGCCTGGCAGCAGGAGGGGCATTCGGGCTGTGGACTTTCTCAGAAGGTAGGAGATATGGCTTAGGGGTCAGGGAGGATGGGTGATGGCTCACGTTACCCGTCACTGAGCCAGTGACACAGATGTAATACCCAGCGGCTGTGTGTCACCAGGTAGGTGATTTTTCCTGGTGCCATGTCCCTCTGAATGGGTCAATGCCCACGCTGCAGGTACCTGCAGAGCATTTCCGGAAGGATCCATGCTGGCTGCAGACACAGCACTGGGCAGCACCACAGCAATGCATCCCCACTTTCCAGCATCTCCAAAGATGTCTGACATCCTGTCTTCCACTTGGATGTTGTCCTGGCTTCCTCCAGCACTGCGTCTGTTCTAAAGCCTTGGGGATCATCTCTGTAGAAACACCCATTTGATGTGTGTGTGTCTGCCCAAGCATCTAAGATCATTGCTGAGTGCCTGCTTCCTCCCTTTGCCAGCTTTCTTCACTCTCCTTGCCTTGATCAGTCCTCTGTGCCAGCTGCTGGCCCAGCTCTGCTTTGTTGGCCTGCTGGGCACCATCCTGCCCTGAACTTGGCTCAGAGTCAGCACATTTCCAGCACGAGGAAAATAATTAGGTCCAGAGCTGTGGGAAGCAGGTGCCTGTGTGAGATGCATCAACCCAACTGCAATTATTCTCCTATGATAGAATGCAAATATACTCAGGCACACACACACACACACACACACACACACGCCTGGCTTTGTCATGGCTTCCACCACCAGGAGTGATGGCCAGTCAGGTCAGCCACATCTCAAGTCAGAACTCCTGATCAGACATGATCCCTGGAGCAGAGCCAGGCTCCAGCCCGAGGGTGTGTCTGTCACTCGGGCTGTGTCCTGGAGTTCCCCGCAGTTGGACATCTTGAATTCAGGCGGAGAAGAAGGCAGCTGAGCACTCGGGGTGTAAGCCAGAGGTTCTAAGCACAGTTGATGCCGACTGATTATTTGTGCTGTGGAGTCTAGATTGAAAGGCACCTTTGCTGACATCACGGTGGATGTGCCCATTCCCTGACTCGGTGGACATGAAGAATGAGGAAGCTGCCATACTGGGTCTCCCTACTGCAGCGAGGACTGCTCACAGGGGGCCCAGAGTGCCCAAGGGTGCGATGGAAGCACCAGCATTCATCACACACCAACACAATCACAATGGCCGTGACTTCTAGTATTTCCAGCTCTGTCTGGGCACTGAGGGATCCCCAAGAAACTCCAGAAAGACTCGAGACCCTGGTCAGGGTCAACCCAGACTTGGACGCATCAGAGAGGGGAATGACTAGGGTGATAGCTGAAGGTAGGAGGTGATGGGCCAGCCCATGAGCTCTCACCACTATCCCACCAGGCTCTGCTTAGGGCAGGTCCAGACCTGGAACATCCTACCGATGCCTCTAGGGGGGACGGGGACATAGATTTCTCTGGCCAAATCCCACAGGGAGACATCTGGGATGGATGGGCAGGGAGAGGATGGCCACTGGCCCTCCAGCGAGAGGCCTCCACGGAAACCAGTCCTGCTGGCCTTGGATCCCAACCGTCAGGACTGCACATGATTTTCTGCTGTGTAAGCCACACAGTCCACGGTCTCAGTTACACCTGTCCTCCATGGTTTTGGCCACCACAGAAAACCCAGGAAATGCACATTTGAAATGAAAAAAAAAAAAAAATTTTTTCTGCCTTTCTCCACGTAGAGGAAGTTTCCATCTTTTTTTATAAGTTAAAATCCATGTTGTGGCACTGGCACTGTGGCTTAACAAGCTAATCCTCTGATCTGTGTCATTGGCATCCCGTAGGGGGTGCCCATTTGTATCCCAGATGCCCTGCTTTCAATCCCTGTGCGTGGCCTGGGAGAGCAGCAGAGAATGGCCCAAAGCCTTGGACCATACACCCATGTGGGAGACCTAGAGGAGACTCCTGGCTCCTGGCTTTGGAAACAGGGAGCTGCCAGCTGTTCAAAGTGCCTGTGTCCAAGGAATGGGTCCTGGGCACCTACCGTCTGCAGGGAACCAGGGAGCTGCCAGCTGTTCTCAAAGTACTTAAACATCTCTCTTTTATTTAGTCTTCATGAGGGATAGGTCTCCAGGTTAGCAAACAGATTTGTGGCATATGCATATTTCTGTGTATTCCACAGAGCAAGGCTGTAGATTATACTCAATCCTGTATCATTAGCCATTTTACATTTTTCCTGGGAAGACCAGCGGATGGTACGTACGTTAAGCCTCTGCCTGTGGTGCTAACATTCTATATGGGCACCAGTACAAGCCCTGACGGCTCTCTGTTCATGGTATGGGAAAGCACTGAAGGATGGCTCAGGTCCTTTGGCCCCTGCACGCACATGGGAGATCTGAAAAAAGCTCCAGGCTACTGGTTTCAGACCAGCCCAGCTCCAGCTGTTGCGATCATTTGGAGAGTCAACCATTGGGTGGAAGATGCGTGTGTGTGTGTGTGTGTGTGTGTGTGTGTGTGTGTGTGTGTGTGTGTCTCACTTTCACTCTCGCTCTTTGTTTCTCCTTCTATGTAACTATGCCGTTCAAATAAAATCTTTAAAAATGTCTTTCCTGAAGTGAACACGCAACATTCATTTGGAGCTACAATTTCTGTCTCCCGGAATTCTTCCCGTATTTCTGGACCTCCTGGGTTCCCTTGCAGGGCCACTGCTGGCTTATACGCTCCCTGCTTACCCACATGGCGTGTGCCCTTTCCTTAGTGTGGAACAAGACCAACTTGTAAGCAAGAACCACACTTTACATCTGCAGCCCCCTCCAATTTTCCTAACCTCTTAGCTTGTTCCTTTATTCCTATTTTTTTTTAAGAGTATTGTTTATTTTTATTGGAAAGGCAGATTCACAGAGAGGAGAGACAAAGATCCTGCTAGCCCATCCCCCAAATGGCTGCAACAGAGCCGGGCTGGTCCGAAGCCAGGAGCCAGGAGCTTCTTCCAGTTCTGCCACATGTGTCAATATCCCAAGAACCCCGCCCATCCTCAGCATTCCTAGGCCACAAGCAGGGAACTGGATCATAAGTGGAGCAGTCGGGACTTGAACCAGCACCCATAAGGAATGCAGGTGCCTGCAATTGTGGGATTAGACTGTTGATCCATGGCTCGGGCTTTTCACGTTTATTGCAAAACAGCAATGATGCAGTAATAAATATCAATCTATTCCTTCGATGCAGATCTCGGGTGCCTGTTTAAAGACTTTCACTCCAGTTCCTCCCACCGTTCTTCACTCCGCTTTCCTGCCTTGAATTATAATTTCCTTAGCCTTCACATGGAGCGCCCATCTGGAATTCATTTGGGCCTGAGGTAAGAGGCAGGAATGTAACACTGCCTTTCCCCCACGGTGGTTGTAGGTTGCCACGGCGCATTCCCTGGCTAATCCATCCCTTCCCTGCAGATTTAAAGAGACGTCTTTACAAGGAGGAAGGCGCAGAGCAGGAGACAGACAGAAAGACCAACTTCCAAACTGCTGGTTTGCTCCTTAAATACCTGAAATAGCCGGAGCTGGGCCAGGAGCACAATTCACGTCTCGCACGAGAGGGCAGGAACCAAGACAGTTGAGCTAACCGCTTCCCAGGGCGTCCATTAGCAGGAAGCTGGAGTCAGCAGCAGCAAGCAACAATCGTTTTGCCCACGATGATTTTGTGGCTGATACACTCTCAAGCTTTCGTCTTTTGTGTGTCCATCACCTGCCAGACCATAAATCCAGTTTCTATTTTCCGGTGAATACTTCCAGTTTTGAAAAGCTAACACAACATGGAGATAACTTCAAGGGGTCAGTGCTGGATTGGGTCCTGGCTGCTCTGCTTCCTGTCCGGCTCTTTGACAATGCACCTGGGAAGGCAGGGACCGGTGGTGGCCTGAGTACTGACCCCCTGTCACCCAAGGAGGCGACCCACATGGAGTTCTGGGCTTCTAGCTTCAGACTGATCTAGCCCTGGCAGCTGTGGCATTTAGGGAGCAGACCAACAAATGGAAGATTCTTTATCTTCTTCATGCTGCCTTTTAAATCCATATTGTTTTAAAGATGTATCTATTGTTTTTGTTGGGAAGTCAGATTTACAGAGAAGGAGACACAGAGGAAGATCTTCATCTACTGGTTCACTCCGCAAGTAGCCACAACGGCTGGAGCTGAGCCGGTTTGATGCCAGGAGCCAGGAGCTTTAATATATATTAAATATTATTTTAAATATAGATTATATATATATATCTAAATATTATGTATATACTAAAGCTCTGAACTCTGGTGTTGAAGTGATCTGGCAGTGAGGATTGATACAACATCTCCCTCCTTGGCCAACCCTCTCCACGCTCACAGGAGGGAAGGCGGTATATTTTTTCCTCAACTCTGCACCCATCCCTTCCATCCCACCCAGAGAGCCGAATGGGCCTACAATCCCTCCTCATCGTAACAAATGCTTAAAATAAAGAACTCTGGCTTAAAGCACTGACCTTGAGCACAGATTTTGCTCCAAGTGGTTTCCTTGCAGCAGGCTTTGAAAGACAAGATCAGCTCCTGTGTGTCCCTCCCTCGTTTTACCTTCCCCTTGTCAGAGTTGGCTTCCCTGTGGCAGGAGGGAGCCGGAAGGCTGATTTGACCTTCGTGGGGTGTTGGCCCAGTGCAGCTGTGTCTCCTGGGCAGAAGTACAATGTAAGGGAGAACGCCCAGCTGAACTGGTGATGGTGTGAGAAGCCTCGGGTTCGAGGGGATGGGAAAGGACATGCTTGGATGCTGTGCTTTTTCTGAATGATTTTATTCTCGTACAACCAGCCGACAGAGCTCCTCAGATCTGGAGGGCGCAAGCGATGCCGTGGCATTTGACGAATTGCCACAGGCAGTGCTGCCCTCTATCCGGGCCCTGTAGGTCAGGGGTGAACACGTTCATTTCCTGATAGCCGTGCTATGTCTTCCTGCCAATGACAGCAAAGAGTGCAGGTGTGAGAGGCAGAGGAGAGCCCAGGGGACAAGCCTAGGGGAAAGGCCAGGAGATCAGCAGTGCCACCTGGACCACAGTGCAAGAGCAGGTGTATAAGGAGTACCTTCCCCTGGGACCCCAGCGAGAAGGGCGGAGGGGTGAGGCGCAGGGGATCCCTGCAGGCCCGTGGTCTCCAGAGCCAGGCACCTGGGGGATATGTATGTGTTCTGAATCATGATGCAGCCTCAGACTTCAGGAATGTGGCCTAGGCTGGGCTGAGGGGCACTGGAGATGGGCCATATTATCTGCCCCAGGGACAAGGTGCCCCTGCGTGTCTCCAGGGCTGGCTCCACAAGGCCGCATCTGTCACAAGTACACTGGGGCAGATACAGGGAACTAGCATCCATCTCCCACTACCACACAGATCGCAGAGGGGATGCCCAGACTGGGACCAGTGAGTGTGGCCACCACCTGGAAACACCCTCGGGGCATCCCAACCACAGTCCTGCTCTTGGAAGTGAAGAAAGCAGCTCTCAGAGGCCTGTCCTGTGGGATCTGTCTGCTTTCTTCATCCCATCATTTTATTGATTGCTTGCTTGATTGATTGATTTTTAATTGGAAAGTCAGATATACAGAGAGGAGGAGAGACAGAGAGAAAGATCCCCCATCCACTGGTTCACTCCCCAAATGGCCTCAGCAGCCGGAACTGCGCCAGGCTGAAGCCAGAAGCTTGCTCTGGGTCTCCACATGGGTGCTGGGTTCCAAGGCTTTGGGCTGTCCTCCACTGCCTTCCCAAGCCACAAGCAGGGAGCTGGATGGAGAGTGGGGCCGCAGGGACACCACTGGTGCCCATAAGGGATCTCGGTGTGTGCATGGCAAGGACCCCAGCCGCTAAGTTACCGCGCCAGGCCCACATCCCATCATTTTAAAGCCATCCCAGGAATCCATGAAGGCACTGGATTTGGACACGTTGTCTTGAAAGCAGATGATATGACACACGAAGCAAACATTCTTTTTTTGATCCCACCACCTGCTGCTTCTGATCTTGGCCTCTACCTTCCAGACTTGAGTTTCACAGTCTGAGATCAATGTCCACCTCCAGAACGGTACTGTTTTTCTCCTCCTGCCCCTCCCACCATACATATTTACCAAAACTTTCCCCTGTGTGTGGCAACATGGTGCATGCTTCCTTCAGGTCTCATCCATCTCCAGAACAAAACACGGAGGCACGTCATCTTACCTGTGGAGTCAGCCCACTGCAGGTCAAAAATACTTAAAAAAAAAAAAAATTGGGATGCACGTGCGCTGGCACAGCCGGTTAAGCTGCCACCTAGCAAGCCGACATCCCATATGAGTGCCAGTTTGAGTCCCAGCTGCTCCATTTCCCATCCAGCTCCCTGCTTGTGGCCTGGGAAAGCAGTGGAGGACAGCCCAAGTCCTTGGTACCCTGCACCTCTGTGGGAGACCCGGAAGAAGCTTCTGATTCCTGGATTTGATCTGGCCTATCCCCTACCGCTATGGCCACTGGGGGAGTGAATCATCCAATGGGAGATTTCTCTCTTTCTCTCTCTGTTCTTCTCTAACTGTGTCTTCCAAATACATTTTAAAAATTAAATCTTTTAAACCCAGTTACATGTACACCAAACACATACAGACCATTTTCCTTGTCTTTACTCCCTTAAACAATACAATTTGATGACTATTTCTGAAGCACTAACGTTTTATCTGTTATTTTAAATGCTTTATTTATCTGAGAAGCAATGAGACAGTTTCTATTTGCTGGTTCACTCTCCAAAGGCCTGTAATGGTTGCGGGGCCGGGTTGGGCCATGCTGAAACCAGGAGCTCAGATCTTCATCCAAGTCTTCCTGATGGGTGGCAGGAAGCCAATCACTACTGCCTCCTGGAGTCTGCGTTCACAGGAAGCTAGCGTCCAGAGCCAGAGCTGGCTACGGAACCCAGGCACTCTGTTAGGAAGCATGGTGGCGTAACTAACTTCTCAACAGCTAGACTCAGCCGGCTCTGCATTCTGCATCCAGAACACCGGAGACAGTATACAGTATGCAGGAGGAGGTGGGCTGGGCACGTGCAAGTAAGAGGCGCGTCATTTCCTAAGAGGCATTGGAGTCTGCGGATATCGCTAGCCATAGAGGAAGCCGTGATGCAGAGGGACAACCGTGCCTCCTCCGACCCTGTCCTAACACTACGAGGAACATCGTTGGGCGGATGTGTAGTGCTTCTCCCAAAGTGGCTGTCTGAACAGGAAGTGTGCACACGGACTGGCAATGCCAACCGGTATTCCCAGCCAGTACACGCTCCCCACGGCCAGTTTCTTAAGTTTTGCAGCTCAGATGGGTAGACCAGCAGCCTGCATGGTGGGGGAGCCTGTATCTGCTCATGTTTGTTACCAGTCTGGATTCCCTTTGCTGTCGGGGGGTCTGCTCTCATCTCTCGCCCAGTTCATGTGGCTCAGCTTTTTTAGGGGTTTTCTCACGTACGATCACGCAGCTTCCATGCCATCAGATGTTCTTTAGAGCTGGACATGCAGCAGATGCTTTCAAAATAAGTGATCTCTCTTCCTTTCGGCTTTTCAGAATGTTCTTGCATTAATTATTTCCATATGCTCTCTTCTCCGTTTCCCAGTTGTCACCTTCTGCAGTATTATTAAACAAACAGACATGCACTCGCATTCCAATGCCTTGAAATTATTAGATGCAACTTTCCTTTTTCATGCTGCTCAGGAGGAATGTCTTAGAGTTCTTTTTTCTTTAATTATATCCTTGTGGCATGCAATGTGCCGAAGATACCAAGGTTTGAACATACTTTATTTTAACTTTTATTGTCAATGGAATTGTTAACACAATTAACTATTCATATTATATATTGCTATATATATATACTATATTGCTATCTATACTATATATTGCTATATAATATATAAAATGTGTGAGATTATATATCATACAAAATGACTTGAATAATTACTAATATGATTGATGATTTTCAATATTAATATGTCAAATATTTAAAATATAGATGTGTGTTGACATACATATTCAAATATGCATGAATTATATAAGAAAAAAATCTAACTCCATTTTCCATGAGCTTTTATATTACTCTCCTATTCTACACAATGTGTTTCTAACAGCGTGATCCTTGCTCTCTGCCAACAGCCTCTTGGCTCCCTCTGAGAAGGTTCTTGGTCCCAGGATGCACCCTCACACCACCGGGTGACCTTGGCTCCTCTCTCCCCTGGGGCTGGTGGGCCTTGGCACCTGATCTTCATTGAATGTGGCATTTACCGTTTTGAGCAGGAGCTTGGGATAAGGCAAGGGGCCGGGGGGCCACTCATTGCTGCCTGTGGGATCAGCCCAGCATCTCTGACCCTTGGGCTCCAGGATACAATTCTGCTTTCCCAGGCAGTGACAGAGCCATGGGACAGGGACTATGAGGTTTTTACCCCCTGGAAGATCCTATTGTGCTGTTCTCAGCCCCATGCCCATTTGCTCAGGCCCCTTCCTGCTCCCCCTCATTCCTGCCTTGTACTTTGAGCAATGAGGGAGACACAGTCAAACGCATGCGGTGGCCTGGCTTCATGACAATCTGTTCCTAGCAGGCCTAATCTGATGCAAGGGGCCCCACTGACTGCTTCCGAGGGTGCTGTTCCTGCGGCTCTGTCCTCTGCACCAGGTCCCGCTTCCTGGAGGCTCTGCCCTCACCCCACCACAGTCTTCAACACATGAAACCATTTCCAAACACCCTTTTGCCAAAGTTTTTGCCTTTGTGCCTTAGGCTCGTAGTTTCCTTCCTGAAGCTGATCCTGGGACAGGCGATTGACCCCGTGGTCGAGACTGAGTGGGATCCTGCTTAGACTCCTGACTTCAGGGTCACGCTAATGCAGACTCTAGGAGTTAGGATGATGGCTCAGAGGTGTCAACTTCCTACTGGGAGGCCTGGATTAGGCTCTCAGCTCCTGACCTGACCTTGCCTGTTAGGGCATTTGGGTTATAGGCTGATCCTTAAATGCTTGTGAGTTAAAGTGGACATGTGTCTTACCTGCTGTGGGAGAAGCAAACACAATTCAAATAGTCACCCTTGGAGTCGGACCCCGGGACAACAGCGGGCACAGAGGAAGTCGGTGTGGGTCTGACAAGTTCATGGACAAGGGCTGTCCTTCCCTGCAGGGCTGCACCTTAGTCCATCCTTGTGGCAGAGTAAAGGGGCTCACTTAGCTCAGGATGCTGGTGGCCATCCAAGAGCTACCTGGTGACCTCGGGTCCAGGGCAGACTTGACTGGTTTAGGGAGTTTGTTGTCATTTGCCATGGAATCAGTGGCAAACTCCCAAGCTGTTTCTGGCAAAGCAAGCGGACCCTGAGCTTTCTTATCAAAGGTCTTGGTTGCATCAACCTCTTCTCTGCCACTTGTCTTTGTCCTGTTCTAGGGGGAGCCCAGGTGTGCGTCAGCTGCATTCAAGACCAACACTCAGTCTGGGGTGCCCGTCCTGTTCCCTGAGTCCTCTTTAAGGTCAGAGGTATTTCTGTCATCCCAGGATGATGCAGGAGGAGGAAGCGAAAACACTGAGATTTCCCTGTCCTCAACACCACACACACACACACACACACACACACACACACACACACACACCCTGCAAGGACTGACTACAAATACAGACTAGGAGGTACTAGGTAAAAGTGTAAATGTGCGACTCGTATGTGTAAATGTTTATGTACATTTTTGCAACATATCCTAACACTGCCCAGTGCAACATATAAAAATATGCATGGCGTATCATGTGTGGGTGTATTTTTCTATAGGCAGATAGGAGATAATGTGTGTTCAATTTTAGCCTGTTATAGCAAATCCATTTTTGGGCTTCCCGGTATGTTGAAGGCTCACTTATGATATGTTGGAAAATGATGGTGCCAATGGCTTGCCCAACACAAAATCGTCACAGAGCCGCAGCTTGTACAAGATGCAGCATCCTTGAGGGGAACTCAGGTGAAGCCCAAGCAAAGCAGGCTTGCTTCTCTGTGTCACAGCAAAGAAGACGAGCCATGATCCAGATAGGACCATTCTCCTGGATTTTCAGAATTCTCCTGTCTCTACAATGTTTTTTTTTTAAAGATTTATTTTTTATCAGAAAATCATATATACAGAGAGGAGGAAAGACAGAGAGGAAGATCTTCTGTCCGTTGATTCATTCCCCAAGCAGCCACAAGGACCAGAGCTGCACCCATCTGAAGCCAGGAGCCAGGGGCCTCCGCCAGGTCTCCCATGTGGATGCAGGGTCCCAAGGCCCTGGGTCGTCCTTGATGGCTTTCTCAGGCTGCAAGAAGGGAGCTGGATGGGAAGTGGAGCTGCCAGGATTAGAAGCGATATCCATATGGGATCCCGGCATGTGCAAGGCAAGGACTTTAGCCACTAGGCTACTGCTCCCGGCCCTCTGTGATCTTTACTAGAGAGAATCCAGAAGAACAAATTATCTGAGGCCAGTGTCGTGGCTTAACAGATTAAGTCATCACCAGGCGTGCTAGTCTCCCTTTTGGTTTGAGTCTCAAATCACTCCACTTCCTGTTCAGCTCACTGCTGCTGCACCTGGGGAAAAAGTGGATAATGATCTAAATACTTGGGTCCATTGCACTCATGTGGGAAATTTAGATAGATCTCCAAGCTCCAATGTCTCATCCCTGATGACCAAAACCATTTGGAAAAAACACCAGTGGTTTAAAAAACCTTTCTCTCAGGCCTGGCACAGTAGCCTAGCAGCTAAAGTCCTGGCCTTGCATGCACCGGGATCCCATATGGGCGCTGGTTCTAATCCCAGCAGCCCCACTTCCCATCCACCTCCTTGCTTGTGGCCTGGGAAAGCAGTCAAGGACGTCCCAAAGCCTTGGGACCCTGCACCCACATGGAGGCTCCTGGCTTCTGGCTTTGGATCAGTGCAGCTCCAGCTATTGCACTCACTTGGGGAGTGAATCAACGGACAGAAGATCTTCCTCTCTGTCTCTCCTCCTCTTGGTATATCTGACTTTCCAATAAAAATAAATCTTTTTTTTTAAAAAAAAAAAAAAAACTCTCCTTTTCAAATAAATAAAAACAAAAATCTATAGAAAATCCGTAGGATCATGTCGTAGGTGGGAGATCTCAGGCAAGCCACTTCATTCTTGTGTCTTGGTTTCTTCTTTGTAAAGTGAGCTCATTGTCAATGAGGTTTCATTGTGTAATGTGTTCACAGAACTTAAGACCACATCTACTGTGCCTGTAGTATCAATGCAGTGGTGTTAACACAAAAGCTCACTGGTCCCTTGAGATGGAGTGTGTCCTGGTATACTCATTTTAAGATGAAAACACCGGGCCCGGCGCGTGTGGCGCAAGTGGTTAAAGGTCCTCCCTAGCACGCCCGGGATCCCATATGGGCGCCGGTTCTAATCCCGGCAGCCCCGCTTCCCTTCCAGCTCCCTGCCTGTGGCCTGGGAAAGCAGTCGAGGACGGCCCAAAGCTTTGGGACCCTGCACCCGCGTGGGAGACCCAGAAGAGGCTCCTGGCTTCAGATCGGCATAGCATCGGCCCGTTGCGCTCACTTGGGGAGTGAATCATCGGACGGAAGATCTTCCTCTCTGTCTCTCCTCTCTGTATATCCGCCTTTCCAATAAAAAATAATAAAAATAAATCTTAAAAAAAAAAAGATGAAAACACCTTGAGGCCAGTGCAGTGTTGTGAAAAGGCTTATCCCCTACCTGCTATGTCAGCATCCCATTGGGACATCCATGTGTCCTAGATGCTCCACTCCTGGTCCAGCTCCCTGCTTATGGCCTGAGAAAGCAGCAGAGGATGGCTCAAGGCCTTGGGTCCCTGTTCCCACATGGCAGCCTAGAAGAAGCTCCTGACTTCTGACTTCTGGATCAGCTCAGTCTGTCCATTGTGATCATCTGGGGGAGTGAAGCAGCATTTGAAAATTCTCTCCATTCCTTTCCCTGACTCTTTGTGACTTTGCCCGAATTGATTAAATAGAGATGAAAGTACCCTAAGTCGCAGGTGCATTTAACACACCCACCCCATCTGACGCTACAGTTCAGCAGCATCCTCAGTTCTGCATCCTTGAGATCCCAGCATCACAGGACAATGCCTGGAGAAAGATGAGCATCCTGCATTCACAGCACAGCTTTGGCCAAGCGTGCGTCACCTTTGCTTCCTAGTAAAGCAGCACAATGGTACGTCAAAGCACCCCAAGGTGGGGACCGCCTGTCCTTTCCTCTTGAAGACCCTTGGATGACAGACCCAGCTGTCTTTAGCGTCTGTCTCTGAGCTCCTCCAAGCCTGTGGCATAAGTGTGATGGGGAGATCTTGGCCATGCCTCCCTGCGGCTGGCTCACAGTCCCTGTGGCATGTCGTGTGCTCAGGTAACCTGCTGCCCACGGACTAGGACCCCACGTGGAGCCATGGCATTGATGGGAACACGGAGCCGCCCCAAATGCTTTGTGGCAGGACACCTAGCGATGGCGGAGGAAGGGAGTGAGAAGAGGAACCCAGCGTGGTGACCCCTAAGCCCCAGGGCAAAAGGAGCTGAGCATGTCTCACTGGGCAGCTTGTTCCTGCCACAAACTCCAACCTCACCTCTTAACCAAAGATGCATTCTTCCCCAGCAAGTCCTACAAAGGGCAAAGGGCCCCGAGGCTTGGCCCCAGAACCCGTCTGTCTCCCCCGCCCCGCTACACACACTGCAAAGGAGGAAGCCCCTCAGTAGTTTCTTGTGGCATCAAGCTCCTTGTCCCTGCCAGGAGTCCTTCTGGGGGAAGGGACAGGAGGCAGAGCCCCAAGACTTAAAAGGAAGAGGCTGCAGTGAAGAGATCTCTGCTTCTGGTTCTCACCAATCCCCAAGGTTCCCTTAACATCATGGTGACCTTCCAATCACTAAAGCACATCATCCAGGCCCCTCTGGCTGTGCTCGCCTCCTCTAGCTGCTCCACTGTCTCCTTTGGGACACCGCTTGGTCCCTCCCTCCCTCTCCCTTCAGCTTTTGGTAAGCTTGGCTGTCACACCCACTGCGAGAAGAGGTGCCATGCTGAAAACTGGGGAGCCAAAGAACCGCTTAGTCCAGTGAGTGGGATCTTGGCTGTGTCTTCAGGCTCCAGCAAGGTGCTCTGGCTGCCAGCAGTGCAGGGAGCCCTGGGACTTTTGTTGTCCTCTTGACCAAGCTTTTCGGATGCCCTTGGCTCTCACTATGGCTCACTGGCAGGTGTCCATGGGTGTGAATAGAGAAACGAGCCCTCTCCAGTCCGAGGAGACCATCCAACGCATCAGTGGGTGCTAGATTCTTGATGGGACAACAGATATAGAAAGAACATATGGAAGAGTCAGCTCTCTGTTGGGCTTGAGGAAACACGTATCTTGCCGCGGTTTCCCCCACATCACACTGTCCCAGTGTTGCCCGAAAGAAGCCTCTGCAAGGACACACTTGCCCCTCAACCCTGGGGGAAGCCCTGCCCCTTTTGCCCATCAAGCTGACTTTGGTTATGTTTTTATGAAGCAGTCAGCATTCCACTCCTGTGTTTGCAAAAGTCACAGCTCAGCACGTTTTTTCCAGAGATCCCTTTAATACGAGACACATGAAAACATCAGCAAAACCTCTCAAGCAAATGTGGAGAGGAACCCCAGAAACAGTCACAAAAATGCCCCGGAATCGGGTGAGTGAATCCAACATGGAGCAGGAATCTAATATCGTCGCCTTCCTGGGTGAGAGATCAACTTCCTACAACGGGACAGAGGTGGGAGGAGGCTGCCTTCCAGAGAGAGATTAGTTCAAAAGGGAAAGCAGAGAATGCCAAGAAAAATAATACAGCTTGGTTTTATTAACTTAGCTGAATGTATGTTTTCCTTCTGTCATGGTAGCTTGCTGGAGGCTTCTGGCCTGAGTTAGTCTGTTCCTCCACTCCTCACTCTCCATTCCCTCCTGGAATCTGTCCATCCCCTAAGAAAGCTGCCACCCCCTCCATCTCCGATTGCATGAACTCTCCTGGTACCTCGATGGCCTTGGAATGGAGCAAGCGCATCCCTGAGTGTCAGTGCTGAGTTTCTGAGGCTTCTACGCAGGTCACCTGACGTCTTCTCACACGCTATCAGAGAGTCTATAAATGGATGTGAACTCCACAGACAGAAATGCCGGGGAGCCCGTTACGGTAAATGACTCATGCTCTGCGGCCAGGGTTCCGCTACTGTGACTTCCTAATACAGCAACATGCTTCCAGAAACCTACATGGTCCTGGACTTGGGGTGGGGCCCCAACTTGACAAACTCATCACAGACTGAAAGCTTCCCAAAGCCGAACACAGTCCTCCCATCTCAGTCCACGTTCACCTACAGCTGGTCTGCGTCACTGACCACAGAACCTGCTTTATAACCAAGTGTTGAAAAACACCTGGGAGACCCCAACGGGAGTGAAATGCTCAGTGAAATACGCTCATCCCCAAAGGATAAATATCACATATTCTTTCTGATATAAAACAGTCTTCAGGCAAGTTACAAACTAGATGTGAGTCATCAAGTACATACATTTATGCTCATAGATGAATGATATAACGGAGACTGGCAAGTAAAGTTGTGTTGCAGTACTCATCTGTCAGGCTCCCATGCTGAAACATGTAATTATTCCCGCACAACATACTAGCTCTTCCCGCTTTACCCATACCTACCATGGCATGATGCATTTAAGTAGCAGAAAGCTAATCTTGTAACTGTTCCTTTTTTAAAGTTTTTTTTTTTTTATTGTCAAGGCAGATCTCCACATGGGAGATCCACATGGGAGAGAGAAGGAGAGTTGGAGAAAGATATTCTTTTCATTGGTTTCTGCAATGGCCAGAGCTGAGCTGATCCAAAACCAGGATCCAGGAGCTTCATCCGGGTCTCCCACATGAGTGCAGCGTCCCAAGGTTTTGGGCCGTCCACTGCTGCTTTCTCAGGCCATAAACAGAGAGTTGGATGGAATGTGGGGCAGCCAGAACATGAACCAATACCCATATGGAATCCTGGCACATGCAATGCAAGGATTTAGCCATTGAGCCATCATACTAGGCCCCTTATAACTGTTACTAAGAGACTATGCCACTGTGATAATTCAGGTAATAATGATGTGGGTGGGGAAGGGAGGAAGAGGCGGGGATCAGAACAACCCAGATACCTACAAAAGTATCATAATAAACAACAAATATATTTTTTAAATTGATAACCGTAATGATTAAAATAGCCAAACATTGACTAGCTGCGGTCACTGTTAGATGGCAACGGAAAGTTGAAACAGAATGGTCTCCTAGCTTTGTAAGGTTAAAAAATAGTTGCTAGTCGAGCCATTGTGCGCTGAACAGATCACAGACTCGTTAGCCCCACACGCCATTGAGGAGCAGGCTGTTCAACACGTGTTGCTGCAACAGAGGGCCTGAACTAACCCTCTGGACTAATGCACGGCCATGAAAAAGACCAAGATGGATGGATGATGTACCTTACAGTGGAAAGGTGCCAGTTGGATTTGCATCAGGAAATTCTCTGCAGTAGCTACCGTCAACGTTATCTGCATCAGACACACTGTGGGCGCAGCCGTACAAACCTACAGATACGCCTGATGTTGGCTGTGGTTTGGGGCATTAGAAAACTGTACCCTGGAACCTTGGAGGACTGTCCCTGCCCATCCCCGTGTTCAATTCCAGCTGCTGTGCGCCTGTGTTTCCATTCGACTCTGCTCAGCAGCTTCCTTGGGCCCGTAGGTGACGTCAGACAGACCGAAGAATGTCATACGTGGCTCTTCCAGTCCCTTTGCTGACGAGGTCGCATGCACGGACATGTGGGGAAAGGAATCATTCAGGAATCATTTATGACCATCTGTGTAACTCGCGTGTGTCTACCATGCTGTGCTTGCTTTTCTAACACTCACTAGTGCCAAGATGAAGCCATACCATGAAACATGGAGTTAGCAACAAGAATAAAAGGTGCCTGCATCTGGACTTGCACTGTGGCATTGGGGGCAAAGACATTATCTGCGATTCCAGCATCACATATGGGGACTGGCATTTGGCTTGGCTGCTCCATTTTGATGCACCTGCCTGCTAATGCTCCTAGGAAAACTACTGCACTGAAAGTATGCCACACACACAAGTATGCCACCTACGGGGGAGATCCTAATGAAGCTCCCACCTCCTGGCTTCAACCTGGCCTAGCTCTGGCCATCGTGGCCATCTGGGGAGTGAATCAGCAGATGAGATCTCTCAGTCTGTCATATTCTCTCTCTCATTTTTTCTCTCTCCCCTCCTCCTCCTTCCTCTTTCTTCTCTCTAGAACAATGACTTTCAAATAAATATATATATTTTTAAAGACAAGCTACCTGGCTTATTAACCATCCTGGGTAAGCTTCCTAGCACACTGAGAACCTGCATCCTGGTCCTCAGGAGGACCACAGCCAACATCAGGTGTATCCTGTAGGATTGTACGGCTGCACCCACAGTGTGATGCAGATAACATTTACCGTAGTTATCTCAGATAATTAATTTCTCAATGCAAACCCAACTGGCAGGAGGGCAGCCCAAGGGACCACAGAATCTCTCAGCTGCCTCCAGACCCTACCCCATGCCTCTGGGTTCCATGTCCCTGGATTCCATCAAGCGCAATAAAAGAGAAAAACCATGTGTCTGTCCTACAGATGTGCAGACATTTTCCTTGCCACTCCTCCCCTAAGCAATACGGTGCGGCCCTTCACATAGCATATGTATTTGTCAGGTGTTATTGGTGATCAGCAGAGCACAGAAGATCTACAGGAGGGTGCATGTAGGTACGAAAGAGCCTCTGCAGATGCTGGTCCCTGCATGGGTCCAGGAGCCAATCCCCCTGTGGAGTACTGAGAGAAGCCAGTGGTTTAGACCTAGGCAGCATCAAGAAGGCCCTTTCCAGATGTCACAGACCAGGGAGGGCCAGACTCGGGGTGCTCCAAAGCCAAGCCTTGGTTCCAGAAGGACTGTGTAAATGACCTCTGAGGTTTGAGTGGCAGACCTGAGTATATCACAGAACTTGGAGCCGTTTCTCTCCTCCACTGCAAGAGTCACTCCTCTATGGCAGGTGCAGGTGCAGGACCAGGGCTGAAGTGGAGGGGGTGTGCAAGGGGATCGCATCTTTTGGGGTCAGGCAGTCAGGATAGTACAGGTGCTGGGGTGGCCCCCTGGTGGGCATTCTCCTCCTCATTTTCCTGTGCCACTCTGCCCAGCCACACACACACACACACACACACACACACACACAACTCTCAGCCCAGCCACAACCAGCGGGGCTCAGGGACCCCGGAGGTCGCTCTCAAATCTTTGGGCTCCGCTGTGGGCCTCCCACTGATTTTCAAGCTACATATGCACCTGAGGGAATGGGAATCATTAGTGACCCTCTTTCTAATCATTCCTTTCCCTGTGCATTCCATGTTTCCTTCCTGCCCTCCCTTGTTAGGCATGGCATCTGATCGTCTCCTGGGTGGCTGCTTTTCCTGTGTGGCCTGGGACTTTGGCTCCTGCCCCGACTTCATTCCCAACTCAATGTCACATTGATTCAATCAGAGTCTCTGGGTGGAATTCGCTCCCCTTCCTACCCCCAAGTTTCATCTGATACCCCCTCTTCTTGGACCAAAGGCCATCACATATCTTAAAGCAATTTTGTGTTTCAACACCGTCTGATTCCCAACCTCGACCTTAACACCGACTTTAACACAAGTCAATCTCTTTCCTGTCTCTAAAGTGTCCTGCAATGGGATACTGCAGAGCCAGTACCTGCAATGAGATGGTATTTCCTGTTCTCGACTGGAAAAATTAGCAATAATTGAAAAAAGTGAAGCCCAAGTCAGCACATTGAGAATGTGCCTGTGTGTTTGGTTTCCGGGCCCTGCTTTGGGGTCCTGAGGGTCTCCAGGGTCCCCCAGCTATCCTCTCTGTTGTGACACTGATCTGGGTGTGGCCTGCACAGCTGGCTTGGACCACCCCCTCTTAATTGGCTCACTCACTTCTCCACCAAGATGCACATTTGTCAGGTGAAGGGGATTGAGGGTGGACCTTCGGATACACTTATCAGGTGACAGGGAAGGAAGGTGAGTCTTTGTACAGGGACCTTTGCCTGTTGTGTGTTCTTGCAGTGTCTGTGACAAATTATAAGAAACCAAGATCTCAACAGCTTTGAGCAACAGGCATTTATTCTCTCAGGCTCCTGAAAGCCACAAGAGAGAGACTAAGGCATCCAGAAGGCAGTGTCTTGTCTCCTGTACTCCTGGGCTTACAGTCACAACCACTCAATGTCCACAACCCTGGGTAAAGGCCTTGGTCAACAATCTCCCCCTCTGCCCCGCCTTGCTGCTGTCTTACAAATACACCTGCTACTGCATTTGGCAGGTCCAGGATAAGCTTCTTCCTTCATGGTTCTTAACTTAATCCCATCTTCTCCTTGGGGAAGGAGACCCAGATGTTTTGGGGAGGATGCTATCACGCCGAGGGCCATGGTCAGACTGACGTGGGACAGGTGCAGGGCCCACTCATCCAAGCCCTTCCTCCCCTGTTTTCGACTTCAGATCTCCAACTCTAAACCAATCAGCAACAAGAAGCCTCGGAACCCCAGCTGCCAAAGACTCTCTGCTTTAGGAACTTGCTGAAGCTGCCTGCATGACCAGAGTAGCTCAATGTGATCCATATGTACACTTCCCAGCAGGGAACAACTTCTCCATGTCATGCGTGTATGAGCAGAGAGAGAGAGAGAGAAAGAGAGAGAGAGAGAGAGAGAGAGAGAGAGAGAGAGAGAGGCAGCAGCTCCTGGAGCCCAGTTACAAAGTTCCATGAAGAGCCAGCATGGGGACCGACCAAGCGGGCCTCCGTGTAGGATGGCCATAGGGAGCAAATGGCAGCACGGGTGTTACATGAGGGACCCCGAGAGATGCCATGGAAAACACCTGTTATAAACAAAGAGACACAGAGTGCAAAGAGTTTTTGCACCAAAGTAAATCTGCCTTTTTATTTCATTTCATTCCGTGGACTTTGAGATGCCTTTGCATGCCCTGAATCCTGACACAAGGCCTTGGGTGAGGAGGGGTGAAGCAGCCTGGGAGAGGAGGATGGCTGTGGGCAGGGGGTGTGCTGACAGCTACTGTGCGTGGAGCCAGCTGTGTGGGGCTCCCAGCCAGGCACACTCGGTCTAGAGATCTGTAAACACTTGGCAAGTGCCTCCTAGACCTCACCTTCCCAAACTGAGGAAGGGGCACACACCTGAATTCTCTGTGCTGTGGGTGAGACCCCTGCTTGTGCTGTCCCACGATGAGACACCACTTCCTCCCTGTACTTCTAGCTCTGATGCAAAAAGTCTCCAAAATGTGCAAAACCCAGGCCATCAGTGCTGCCTCCTGCCCAGGGCACAGCAGTCCTTTCTGGGCTTAGCACAAGATCTCTGGGCGTGCACACCCTGTTCTCAGCCCTCACACTAGTTTTGTCACCTCCTTCCATCAATGGACTTGATGGACTCCAACTGTGCTACCTGCCCTTCTGACTCCCACATTAGGCTCTGCACTCTCAGTATGTTGAGGGGGGTCGGCAGGGGATCTCCGTGCTGTGCAGGCTCCCTCTCCCTCTCCCCCCTGCTCCCAGAGGGCCTGCAGCTGCAGCTAATGCAGAGACAACACCAGACTGAGCCACTGTGCACAAAGCAAATTCTCCGAGGATTTCAACTCAAGCCAGCCAGGATGCATGGTTTACCTATAGACTCATCTGGCATTCTGCCTTCTCCGTCTTCTGCCACATTGCTGGTGTGTTCTTAAATCATCTAGCACTGTTGTTCCTGGGTCCTGCTTAGAGACCAGGATGGGAGCAGGGGGGTCTCCTTTGAGGTTTGGGGTCCTCTTATAAGCTTCCATATGTTGTAGGCAGAACTCAGATCCTGGGGAGGGTGGACAGGAGTGAGGTCACATTTATCTTGCAGGTTCTTTGTGGCCGTTCCTGGGATCTCTTCCATAGGATGGCATGACTCTCCTCCAAGGTCAGCAGGAACAAGCCTCCCTGCCTCATTCCCAGCGGCTCACCTGCTGAGACCAAGCTGAAGCTTTCCTCTAGCCGACTGGTCCGCAATCTTCCTCCCTTGTGCTGTACGGCAGCACAACACCGCAGAGGACAAGATCCAACTCCCACTCAAGGGGAGGGGATTGCATGGGGTATGTGGGCCCAGGGATCCCTCTCTGAGTTTTACCTGTCCCATGTGGATGTCAGGATTTGCTTCTCTCTGGGAAACCAGCTGCCATGTCCCAAGGACACTCAGCCCCTAAGGCAACAGTGAGTTCTCTGTCTTGTCAGTAGCCGGCGAGGATCCCAGACTTCTGCTTTGCAGTGAGCGCTTGCTGGTGGAGGATGCTCTGTGCTCAGACCATCAGCTATGACACAACAATGACTGACAGGCAGCCCAGTTTCCTCCAGGAGCCATTACCACCCACGGGAAGACACGGTGGAGTTGGAAGGGATGAGAAGCCCTAGCCAAAACCTTTCTGCTCCTGGGGGTCCTCGGAGACAGAGCACTCCCCTGGGCTTTTGTCACACTCTCAGTTATGCTATGGTTACTCCCCGAACTCCTTTCTCCCTCCTCCACAAGGTAGGACAAAGCCACAAGGCCTACAGATAGCCCCTGGTTCATCAGTTAGGGCCCTGCTGCTTCGTGGTTCATCTCTAGTTCTCTCCATCATTGCATCCCCTACCCCTCTTCCTGTTCTTATAATTCACTCTGCTCCAAGCACCAAACTCTCCCCACCCTCACCCCAACCTGAGCACCTTCTCTGGACTCCGGTTGTGTATGTGTGTGTGTGTGTGTGTGTGTGTGTGTGTGTGTGTGTTTTAAATAAGGTTAACTTATTTTTATCTGAGAGGCCAACCTACCTAGAGAAAGAAAGAGAGAGAGAGAGAGAGAGAGAGAGAGAGAAGAGACATCAAGAAATCTTCCATCCAATGGTTTAATCCCCAAATGGCTGCAACAGCCAGAGCTAAGCTGATCTGAAGCAAGGAGCCAGGAACTTCTTTCAGCTCCCCCATGTGGGTGCAGGGCCCATCCTTGACTATTGTCTCAGTCCATAGGCATGGAGTTGGATTGCAACTGGAGCAGCTGGAACATGAACCGGTGCCCACATGGGGTGCTGGCACTGCAGATGGAAGATTAGCTTATAAGCCATTGCGCCGGCCCCAGGACGCCTGGCTTTTGTCTTACAGCCTTTGCCCCAGCTTGTGCCTTGGCATGTGGTGTGAGCTGCAGCTGGCACACACATACCCAGCATGTCAGGCCTGGCCCTGACAAAGGTGCCACTGGGGCTCCCCAGCCCTGGGTAATTTTTACTCCCAAGCCTAGGAGTCAGCACAGGAATGACAAATCACAGTATCGTTGCATTCTCTACTCCCTTCCACATTGCACACACAGCAGTCTCCAGACCCCACAGGAGTCCCAGGGGCACACGGACAACAGATGCCTGAATGGGAGGGTGAGGTGGGGGGGAGGTGAGCAGGACAAGACTTCGGTCCCTCCCCTCCTGGCTTGTCTAAGGGGGGATCCGCTGCTACTGCAGAGGGACAGAGCAGAGACAAGAACTCAGGAGTGACCGACCTGCTGGTCAGCCATCTACTGGGAGAGCAGCAGCAGCAGCAACAGATTCAAGCCAGGCGCTGTTTCCAAGCAAGACAGAGCCAGGGCCACAAGCGTTGTTTCAGATCAATTCACCTTGACCTGGGAGGGGCAGCCAGCAGCCAGGAGGCCCAGGGGCATGACACAGTCCAGATCCCTTGCCTGCCCCTGCAGTGGTGAACAGTTGGTGCTGTATGTTGGAATGTGTCTGGATTTAGTCCAGTGTGAGCGCAGACAACCCCCTCGGCAGATGGGGACTTGCCAAGGCTCCAGGGCTACAGGGCAGAGGCGTCTGAGTCTGTGTGACCCCTGCCCCCCACACATCCCAGGGGTCTTGTCCTCCTAGCCTTGTAGGTGCTGCACACGACCCTTGGTGCTGCACGCTGATCCTTGGACAGCTCCCCGCCCTTCCCATTCCTCACAGACCCCAGGATAGAAGTGGGGTGCTGGGAATGGACATGGGGACCCCTGCACAGGGTGAGCAGTAAATACATGGCAATGAGTAGATGTGATGAAAAAGATTCCTTTAGGGCAGGATCATCCCAATACCTGCTCAGCCTTCAAGGTCTGAGCAAGAGAGACGGACACCAATGGACCAATGGACCAACGTGTGAAGCCCTGCTCTGAGCTGCCCCTTCTGTGCCCTAACCTCTTCACCTCTACCATCGGTTTTCCCAGACCAGCCTGTTCTCTCCAGGGGCCTCACCTGTCTCGCTCACACACCTTGTACCCTAGCCACAGTGCATGTCCCTCTTCTGTCCCTTTGAAGGTCTTTGCCCCTTCCAGTCCGCGGTCATCAGGCCAGACTGCTTTGACACTACTCAGTCTGCCCTGAGCGTGCCAGCCTCCCTTGAGCGTGTCAGTCTACCCGAAGCATGCCAGCCTGCCCTGAGCATGTCAGTTGTCACCATGGGAACCCCTCCTTGGGCTCCACCAGTGCTGCGGCTGTGCTGTCCTAATCAGCCTGTAGGCAGCAAAGGGTCCTCTCCATCAGGTCCCCAGGGCACAGCCTGGGCAGCCTCACTGATTGACACCAGTGGGGGAGCAGAGCCCTCCCCATGTGGTCTCCTGGGTTTCAGCCAGGGCTGCTGGACTCAGGATCTGGACTCCCAAGCAGGGGTTAAGAAAAGTCCAGTAAAAATCTGCTTAAGCTGGTGCTAAGGTGCAATGAGTAAAACTGCTTCCTGAGACACTGGCATGCTACTTGGATGCAGGTTCATGTAGCAGCCACTCCACCTCCGACCCAGCTTCCTGCCAACATGCCTGGGAAAACAGCAGAAGACTGCTTCAAGTTCTTGGGCTCCAATACTCATGTCAGAGACCAGAAAGAAGCTCCTAGCATCTGGCTTCAGCCTGGCTCAGCTTTGGCTGTTGCAGCCTTCTGCAGAGTGAACAGACAGATGGAAGATCTGTAACTGTCCATAAGACTGACTTTCAAATAAATAAATCTACTTTTTAACAGCCTGCTTCTGTTTGTAACTGTGCCTGGAGGATAAGCAGGCTGCTCACGGGGCAGTGTGTCCTGACTTCATTCCAGGGCATACCCCCAGCCCCGCCACCCCTCACCCCTGCTTTGAAAGAACTAAAGGACTTGTGCTTGGAGGGGGATAAAACTGCTTGCTCAGTTATTTCTCTCTCCAAACTCCGACTCATAGGCTAAGGTGTTGTCCGTGGGAGAAGAGGAACAGCACACAATCTCTGAGGAGTGTGGAGCAGGAAGTCAGGCCACTGGGGACCGTTGCCATCACCCAGTGGAGACGCACTTTGAGCCGGAGCCTGGGGGTTCACACACTGGTGTTGCTATCCATCAACAGTGGTTCTGGCTCCTTCGCTCCCCTCTCTGTGCCCCAGTTCCTTCATCCCCCAAGGATGGGATGCTGTGAAGACCAAGAGGATGTGTCAACACAGCCCTGGATGCAGCCTGGCTGTGACTTCAACCCCAGTGCATGAAAATAAACCAGGATCTGTGTGCTACAGGGCTGAGGAGGAGTGAGGACCTGAGATGAAGGCAGGTGTCAGGGTAGGAGAGAAGGCTTCTGTTCTGGGTAAAGGAGCAGGGCTCTGACCCGGAGATGGCAGGGGAGGCGGCAGCAGGCTATGGACCTACAGCTATGGGGCTTGGCTTTGCACGTGCGCCAGGCTGCAGGCAGCAAGGGTTAGCCAGGCCAGGGAGTCACTCAGAGGAGACAGAGGAACTTCTGACCCTACTGATGCAGGAGATATGGGAAGGTGAGCTGTTCTCTGAGCCCCCACCCCCTCCAGGACTCAGCTGCACAGCCTTCAGGGAGTCTGAGAGATTTAAGATGCCCAGCAGGGGTGTGGGGTGGGCAGGGTAGATGGGGGATGAGGGGAGCAGCAGGCAACCTGCAGAGCATCCTCCATGTAAACAGCAACGCCCAGGGATGTTGTCTCTAGGGGAGATGACGACTTTCAACATGGACTTGAGCAGGTGGTGACCACCCGGCTCTTCTGCTTGGAACATGTTCCTCCTCTAATCTGTGCTCTCATCTGTCTTTTTCCCTACCCCGAGGCTCTGGAAAAGCAACTTGGAGGAGGAGGGCAGCGGATATTAAGCACAGACATCCGTACTACTTACAGGCACCTGAAAGACAAACCCGGCTGCGGACACCGTGGGAAAACCCAGGTGAGGCCCTGAGACCTGCTAACCCAGGCATAAAGACCAACTCGGGAGCCACACAGGAGTTGATGCTTGGCCTAGCTGTTAAGGTGCTGCTTGTTGAGTGTGGGGGCAGCGTGGTGGCTCAGCTGGTTAAGCCAGGCTCACCGATGCCAGCATCCCCTGTAGAAGTACCGGTTCAAGTCCCAGCTGTTCTGTTTATGATCTGGCTCCCTGCTAATGCACCTGAGCAGACAGCAGGAGATGACCCAAGTACTCGGATCCCTGAAACCCACATGGGAGAGCCAGCTGCGATTCCTGGCTCCTGCTTTTGGTCTGGCCCAGTCGCAGCTGTTGTAGGCGTTGGGGACTGATCTCTCTGCCCGTCTCTGCCTTTCAAATACAATGAAAAAACAAAAAGATGTTTCTTTTTCTCTGTCAGAACTCTGATGAAAACAGCTTACGGTAAGGAGGCCACACCTTCTACTTTCATCCAGAACTTTCTAGAATTCAAAAAGAACTTTCCAAATCAACAAAATGTTCAAAAACCACTGCTTCCCATGTGGCTGCAGATTGTCGGGGAAATATCCAGGAAGATTTCACTTTAATTTTGTTTCTGACTATGTCTAAATGTCTGTATCCTTGTGTGGCTGGGGCCACTGCCCTGGACGGTGAAGTTGTGGGAGACTACGAATGACATGCTTGTGGACATGGGGTCCAACACCAGCTCCAACTGGGTCCTGGCTGCCAACATGCACACTTGCGTATTCCTGCTCTGGCACATCAAATGTTGGTAGATGGGGAAGCAGCCGTCCACGGCTGCTCTGACCGGGCTGTTTCTTTTTCTAGCCAGCACTCAGGACAGCCAACAAAGACAATGTTACCCAAAGAGCCAGCTCGTGGGGATCATTCTGCAGATGTCAGAACATATACAGTGCCAGCTAATCCCCCAGCACATGGACAGGGGAGCAGGCTGAGCGCTGAGCAGTGCAGACACCCTGGTCCCATATTGTAATCCCAGCTCCAGCTCTTAACTTCATCTCTGTGTGTGTCCCTCTCCTTTTTGAGTCACTTTTCCTTTCAGATAAATGCATAAATAGACTTTTTATAGATTTATTTGGTTTATTTTAAAAACAGAGTTAGAAAGAAGAGACAGATTTCCCGACCACTGGCTCACTCCCCAAATGGCTGTAATGGCTGGGGCTAGGCCAGCCAGTCAGGAGCCTACAATTCTATCTGGGTTTCCCATGGAATGGCCAGGGCTACAAGCACTTGGATAATTTCTACTGCTTTCCCAGACATAATAGCAGGGATCTAGATGGGAAACAGAGTAGCCAGGACTCAATTGGTATGGGGTGCCAGTTGGTATGGAGTACCAACTCTGTGGACAACCCAACCCACTGCACCACAATGCCAGCCGTGATAAATATGTTTTTCAAAAAGACAAAAGGGGTCCACACTTGAGTCCCAGCTGCTCCACTTCTGATCCAGCTCACCGTCAATGCATTTGGGAAAGCAGTGGGAGATGGACCACATACCTGGGTTCCTGCAGCACCCACATGGGAGGCTCCTGGTTTCAGCCTGGCCCAGCCCTCACTGTTGCAGTCATTTGCAGAGAGAATCAGAGAATGGAAGATCCCACTCCCCTCTATAGAACTTTGCCTTCAAATAAAATAGAATGCATCTTTAACAAAATAGACAAAGAGAGAAAGAGGTGGCTGACTGAAGCCAGCCCCCAAAGGCTCCTTCTCTTTCCCTCTGTTCCCTCCTGGTGTCAACTGGTCCATATTCACCTGCCCATTGCTTTCCCCATTTCTCCATTGTGGAGCTAAGACCCAGGGCCAATGAGAAGACTGGTGTAGCACTGAGCCCCCAAGTCCAAGTGCAAGGTGGATGCTGGGAGTCTCATTTCACCATGGGCGGCAGGCTGGAGCTAGTCCAGCAGGAGAACTGAGGAGTAAAAAGGCACACGGAACACTGTGGGTTGGGAGGCTCCCCCGAGGCCAAGGAACTCCGTCCCTGGAGGACACGAGGCTTGGTGCCAGGTCTGTGCAGGCAGAGAGGACAGCCAGCCTCTGTCCAGCTGGTGAGAGGCTCCTCAGGCGTTCCCCTCCTTCCCCCCACCAATGTGGACTTCTCCCCGGAGTGGGGGAGGCAAAGACTTAGAGCTGGGAAGAGGAGTCAGCCGCTTACTGTGCTTAAACAAAACTCAGACACAGAAAAGCTGATTCTTATTTTGGATATTTACATTTATTTTATTTGAAACACACAGAGCTCTCATCTGCTGATGCAGCCCACCACTAAATTCTCATGATGCTTGCGCTGGTCCAAAGCCAGGAACCCCAGTACCTGGAACTCCATTTGTGTCTCCCACATGGGTATAGGGGCCCAAGGACCTGGGCCATTCTTTACTGCTTTCCCAGGCATTTTCATCTCTTTTCCTTGGTTGCTTTCCCTACATTAACAGGGAGCAGGCTGGGAGATAGAGCAGCTGGGACTCCAACCAGTGCTCTTATGGGTTGCCAGTATTAAAGCTGACAACCTAACTGGCTGTACCATCATGCAGGTTCCCCAACTTAGTTCATCTTTATAGTGCTCGTCCTAAACTAGTGCTCTGGGTTCTATCCCATTACCTTTGTTAGTGTTTACCAGTGCCTTGTAATGTAAAAGCCCTTACGATCAGATACATCTGGAGGATGCCCAATGGAGCCAGCACAGACAGACAGCACCTATAGGAGAGGCCCCAGGGGGCACTTCCAGATCTCATCCAACCTCTGTGTTGCCCACTTTCTCTATTGCCAGAGGGAAAATCTCCTCGTCTCTACAGTTGCCATGGTGCTGTGCGAGGCCAGAGATGGTGGAGAGGGGTGGGCAGGGTAAGCATAGCTTTCCCACAGCTCTGCCTCAGGAACACAGCAGAATCCACTACTGACTGATGGATTGGATATCTGTCATGTTGAAGGGTCTGGAATCTTCCACCCCTGAAGACAAGGCATGGCTAGTGTGTGTGTGTGTGTGTGTGTGTGTGTGTGTATGTGTGTGTGTGTGCGTCTTTCACTCTTGCACACGCACACAGACACGCTGTGTTCTGTTCAGGATTATTAAGTTTCACACTGAACTCTGCAAGATGAGATACCGTTGGGCCTCCTGAGAGGCATCCAGCTTTGATTGCTGCCTGAAGGTGCTTTCTTGCCTGGGTGAAGGGGGTGGGGAGACTTCTCAGGTTGAGTGTTCCTAGGTTGCTGCGAAACATAAACAGAATGCAAACGAGAACAAGACTCTTGGCTCAAGTGCATCGATCCAGAGAGAAGTGTTTATATAACCACCACCAATTAAAAGGCAAAAATACCTCCCAGATGCTCTGACCTGATCTCATTACGAGACAACCACTTACCAGCGTCCCAGGCCAGCAGGCTGGGCAAAGAATCACCCATCTCAGCAATAAGGAGTGCCACCCACTGCAGTTACAGGCTGCAGGGGTGAGAGAGAGAGAAGCGGATGGCACACAGGAACAACCACATCACGAGAAGGAAAACTGCCTGTAGGGCTTTGAAGGGCATCATGTCGCAGTTGGTCACACTCAAACTCTTACAGGATACAGAAGGTATGCGGCCAGCCTGGCCTGAGCATTCACCACCAAAACTACGTCTGCTAACTGTGGCAGTATCTTCCCCACAGTCACCTGGTCCCTCCGTCACAGTAAATACTACTGATTCTGCCTACTTACCATCTGTGAGGACTCTAGCTCCATAGCATAGGAGACATGTATTCTTTTTTTTCCTGCAAACTAGTTTCTTCTAGTAGACAAGAGAGGAACTTTCCTAAGTCCTGTTTGATACTCCAGGGCTTTCGGGTGAAGCCTCCGAAAGGGAAGCCTGGTAAACAAAGCAACCCCTCTTTGGAAAGAAAGTTGGCTGACATCACAGATGAGAGCCCTAGCCAACCCACAACCATCTTTTCCCGGCCCCTCTTCAGCCACCCTACATTGCCTAAAATACTCCAGAGAGGGAAGAGTCAAAAAGTGGATTCAATCCAGGCACCTGCGACTATCGGATCCTGACACTGGACTCCTGGGGTGAAAATGGTGGGGTCACTAACAAGATATGAGGTCAACAGTTCAAAGCTCTGGCTCTGGAACCCTTCTGGATCCAAATCAAATGATTGAGCAAGGCCAGCATTGTGGCATAGCAGGTTAGTCACTGCCTGCAGTTCCAGCATCCTATATGGGCACTGGTTAATATCCTGGCTGCTGTGTTTCTCATCTGATTCTCTGCTACTGGCCTGGGCAAAGCAGCAACAGATGACCCAAGTACTCGGGCACCTATGTTCACCCTGAAGAAACTACACCTGACTCAGACCTGTCTATTGCAGTCAACCAGCAGATTCTGTCTCTCTCTATCTCTGTCTCTCTCTCTCTCTCTCCTTAACTCTGCCTTTCAAAAGAATCTTTATAAAAACAAACAGTTTACCTAAAGGTGAGTTTCAGAAAGGATATGCCTTGACAGCTTAATCTAGGCATTTCTCTCTCTCTCTCCCTCTCTCTCTCTCTCTTATGGTTGAATAGGATGGGTCCATTTTAGACTCCCTTAACATAAGCTTTGGTGGTTGCTATGACACAGACACTGGGCAGAATCTGAGTAAGCAAGGCCCAGCACATGATTGAAGGCAAGAACAAAAGGAGACATCATTGCTATACGGGGTTTTGAATCAGTGGACAACTGAGCACCCAAAAGTGACCCTCCTGGTATCAGCAGCAGCAGAGGAGGAAAGGTTTAACAGCATTGTTCTAGGAAGTGGAGAATAGAGTATGGGGAAACCCTTGCGTGGACTGGTGCAGAGTGAGCTCTAAGAAAAGGGTAAGTGTGCACATCAGAAGCTGCCTTGGCCGCACACCCCTCAGCCAGTTGTCCCCACTCCCACATTCCCATTGCAAACAGAGCATGGAGGGCATACAGAGGAGATTAAAAAAAAAGGCAGAAAGGACGGATCAAATCAAAGCTAGAAATGTCCACAGGAGAAGCCTTAAACCTTGGAGTGCCAATACTCCATGTCTGGCACACTGTGGTCAGGGATAAGTTTCGTGGGAAACCCCCTCCCTGTAACTCTGCTGGTCATGTCGCATATTTCAGGTCTTATAAGCTCCTTCCTGCAGCTGCATTTGACCTGTCCCTGGTAGGGGCCTCCGTCTCACACTTGCACTTGGCTTTACCTGCTCAGTGCTTTCTGCTGTCTCCGTGGGTCTCTGGCCACATGGTTGTCCTCTGCGGCTTCAGGCTAAGATCAAGGGCTTTCCTGGCCCATTGCTTGCTGCTCTTCTTGGTGTCTTTCTCCCGTTGTTAGGATCTCCACTTTTTCTGGGTCTCCACCGTGGCATTACCTAGTTCCATTAGGTATCACCCCCCTCAGGGCACAGCTCTGCTTGGCCTGGCAAGCCTTCCTTGGGAATTCTTCTGTAAGTTATCAGGACCTCATCACTGTTGCATTCTTCTCACTTGGCAGCCAGTGTCACAGGAAGATGATGAGGTCTGTTGCCAGCCCGTAGAATTCCCTGTTTTCTCACCTGTTAGCGCCTGGCCACCTTTTCCTCTTAGCAGGTGTCTGACTTGCTTTCTCAGTCCTGTACTTATTCAGTCCTGCTTTCTCTTGCCAGGCTGCAAATAGACTAAATCTCCACTTGACTCCTTTTTGCTTTTGATTCTCATTGTGAAACTGCTAGCCGCCGCTAATACCTGTGCTGCAGCCTGAGCGCTTCCCATCACCATGAAAGAGTCACACTTCCATGAAGTCTCAGATTGGGGTCACAAAAAGCCGGGCCATTCACTGCCATGCCACAAGGCTGATCTGTAGTCCAGTTCCCTGTCGGAGCCTCACTTCCATCTGAAATGGCATCAGTAGGGCTTTTATTTCCATATTCTTATCAACATGTTGGTTTTCTTCCATTTCATCCAGACTATATTTGAAAAAGGGAGTGACAGAGAGAGAGCCTGTCTATCCAATGGCTTCTTCCAAGTGGCTACATCTGCCAAACCCAGGTCAGGAGCCAAGAATTCTACCCGAGTCTCCCACGTGGGTGGCAGGGGCTCGAACACTTGGGCCACTTTGTGCTGCCCACCCAGGAGCATTAGAAAGGAGCTTGACAGGAAGCAGAATAGCTGAGACAGGAACCAGCTCTCTATTAGCGCTGGTTATAATGGAGCACTTACAGAGTGCTGCTCTCTAAGTGGAGGTTTAGTGCACTGTGCCTCAACACCCGGCCCAGCCAGACCTAGGACCACCTGTGTGTGAAAACCATCTGAGGATGCTGCCCAGTCACCAATAAACATGAAGAGCTGCTCTGTTCACCTTCTAGACACCAAAGGCATATTAAGTCCCCACCCTCAGTCCATAACCATTAACTCAGACTCCTGGAGCCAAGTTTTTAACACAGCAGCCTCAGAGGGTACTCAGGTTTATAGCTGGGCTGTAGCATCGCCTGTCCCTGATTTCAGCTGCACGCTAGCTAAGGATTAGTCTTCACATTTTCCCCACATATGTGAACAACTACCACATTTGTTAGCAGACTTATCTAAGTAGTTGTTCCAGCTTAACAATTATGACTACAATTTGCATACCTGAAGAAGTGTCACAATAGTATAAATAACAGCAGAGCCAGTATTTACAGCACACAGGATTAAGCCACTGCCTACGCCTCCAGCAGCCCATGTGGGCACTGGCTGCAGTTCGAGACACTCCACTTCCAGTATAGCATCCTGCTCCTGTCCCTGGGAAGGCACCAATAATGTGCCTACAGATCTGCCACTCACGTAGAAGACCAAGATGGAGTTCCAGGCTCCTGGCTCCAACCAGGTTCAGCTCCAGGCATTACTGCCAACTGGGATGTAAATCTGCGGATGAAAGACCTCTCCCCACCTCTCTAGCACTCTTTCGAATAAGCAAATAAATGTTTTTGCTTGCTTGTTTCTTTGAAGGAATGAACACACTCAGCTTTAAAGGAACTTGAAGAGAAATCACCAAACACCATACCAAAAACAGCATTGTTTCTGAGCCGCCATAAACTAAGGCAATAATAAGGGAATAAAACACCACGGGGATTCTCTACTGGCTACTCCGTCACAGTTCTAAATCTCTTGAGTCCTTTTTAAAGAGACCAACAATGGACTTTGTAGAGGATAGGGCAGACAGGATTTATGCCAGATAGAGCAGCGTGGGACTCCTACCAGGACCCACAGTTACAGAGGGCTTGGCTCTGTTCCCGAAGATTAGTGAACAAATGCCCGCGTCTATTTTTTTTCTTTTTAAGTAAAATAAAATATTTACAATACTCAAATGTTATTTCTGTGGTTTTGTGCTTAGTTGAGTTTTTTAGTGAACAAACCAAGCACACAGCTGAAGTCCATGAGGTTGGAGGATGCCTGAGCGCCAAGGGCTGACGGGCTGGCTCTGAGAGGGCACTCGGGAAGCTGTGCGTAGGGCGGGGGTGGGCTGGACGCTGGGCGCTGGGCACTGGGCTGGAGATGATGGTCAGGAAGACTACAGGTGGGCGACAGGGTGCCCAGAGAGCTGAGGTCACAGGACAAAGACCACAGGATCTGGATGCTGGAGGTGGTGGTCATGGAAACCACAGGTGGGCAACAGGGTACCTGCAGAGCTGAGGACACAGGATGAAGACCACAGGATCAGAGATCTCACAGCTAATGCACAACCTTACGTTCATGGTCTGCTGTGCTGAGGTGGGATGGCAGGCCAGGTCAACTCTTGTGTCTGCACGCTGATTTACAATGCCCCTAGCATCATCTTGTTCTCCTTCTATGCTCACATGCAAGTTGGAGAGATATGTCTGAGCCTCCGACCTGCCTGGTCCACCAGATGATGTTGCCTGCTGGAGAGTCCCTTGAGCTTAATCTCCTCTGTAGACTTACATATGCAGTACCCACCAGGCCATATGATGGAGGGGCACCAAGTGAGACGAGGCTACCATGTTCTCGGCTCCTGGCTCTCTGCTTCAGAGCTATTATCCATCACCTAGAAACCTTCACAATATTGTGTTATAAGGTTGTCTCCATTGTAGAGATCTGAAAACCAAGCCTCATGCTATTAAACAAATATAAGTGGGGCAGGCCTGTGGTGCGTGGGCTAAGCTTCCATTTGGGAGGCACTTGTAGTATCAAAGTGCCAGGTGGAATCAGCCTGCTCCATTTCTGGGGTTCAGCTCCCTGCTAACGCATCAGGGGAGGTGGCAGATTACTCAGTTATGTGGGTCTCCTGCTACCCCTATAACAGACCTGGACAGCGCTCTGGGCTTCTGGCTTCAGGCTGCCTCAGTCCTGGTCATGTTGGGCATTTAGGTGCGAACTCACAGATGCAAGGTGTCTTATTCTGTCCCCCTGTATCATTCTGCTCTTCAAGTAGGTAAAAATAAATAAGTATCTAAACATAATTTAGTTGGGATCACAGCCCACAAATGAGAAGAGCAAAGATTCAAGTAACTTCTTTTTTTATAAGACTTATTTTTAATTTGATAGGCAAAATTACAATAGCGAGTGAAGGAGAGTCATCTTCCATCTGTTGATTGAACCTCAAAATGGCTGCAATGGTGAGAGCTGGGTCAGACCAAAGTCACCAGGAGCCAGGAACTTCTTCCAGATCTCCCATGTGGGTGCAGGGGCCCAGGGATTTTGGGCCATCTTTTGGGTCTGTTACTTTACCAGGGAGGGTAAGGATCGGAAATGGAGCAGCCAGGACTCCTGCCCACATGGGATGCTGGCACCATAGGCAGAAGTCTAGCACACTATGCCACAGCACCAGCTTACTCTAACCCCAAGGTGATGTATGGCAACTACTCTCCCAAAGATGGACCCCTCTCTCCAGCCTTCTCTCTCTGCTGTAGATGGCCCTGCTTCATGGACATTGCCATGGTTTTCCTGTCTCTCTCAGCACACAGGAGACAGCCATCACTATAGTTCCTGTCTCTAAGCAGACCGCTTAAGGGATGAAAAATACGAAGGCCACCTCGGAGCCGTGTGGAGCATATGGCTGAGAAGTGTAATGGGTGTTACATGGCTGTAATCACTCTGGTGTCTATAGCTGCAGGCAGGCTGGCTCCAGGGCTGAGTTTCCATGGCATCTGTGTATCCACTAGGCTTTAGGCTTCCAGGAACTCTTGAGCTGAAACAAACGCGAGCAGAACAACATGACGTGATCAAGTCTTCTCACATCTGTGCCAGGAGCTTCTGCTGACGTGGTGAGGTTGCTGAGAAGTCTGTCTCAAAGGCTGTGGGTGGCTGCTGGGTGTTCCGTCTGAGGCACGGTGGGCACACCTGCTCACGTAAAACATTATCGCCTCGTGAGACGAATGTCATGATCATCCCAGTTTACAAACAAGGAACAGGCTCGCAGGTGCATGGATGATTTCCTACCCCTGAGTCAGGATTCACACTCATGGCCCAGCCATCACACTATTTGCAGCTCCTCGGTCCCTCTGCTAGCCTCACAGGACGTATAACACGAAGGAATAATTCAGATTGCATTCAATGCAGTGGAGTTAGTGAGGGGGAAGAAAGGCTTGAACCATAGAGACATTGCAGCAAGCTCAGGGCTTGCACACTTTCACAGATGAGGAGCCGGTGAGCTCCTGTCCACTGGACCATTGCGGATTTCTCCTCTCCCTCCCAGTCACGCCTGATACCTAGAGCACTGTCCAGCCCAATACTCCAGTTTGGGTATAGAAATAGCTCCGTATTCTGTGACTGGCAGCTCTGACCTTCCTTTGGATCTCCCAGCCCAACCCCACTCCCACCTCGCTTTCATCACCCATCTTCTTCCCCCAGTTTCTGGGGCTCATGCCCACCTTGCTGACTCCCACCTTGAACCTGAAATGTTCTCCTTCTGGTTCACATTCCCAGCACCCTCCCAAGGATGTGTTCCCCACAATCCACCTCCAGCAAGCTTGAAGCACAAGAAACGCTTATTATCCCAAAAGCGTGTGCCACTCCAAAGTTCTTACCTATCTCGTCTCCCTCAGCCCCTTCTCTTTGTAAAGGGAAATTCCCTTAGAGCAAAGCTTTTCTATCTTGCTTCTGCTACATCGGAGTTTCTAGAACACGTAGTCCTTGGCATGCAGTGTTCGCTGGGTGACTGGAAGGAAGAAAGGAAAGAAGGGCAGAATGAGGGAAGGGTAAGGTGGTGGATGGTTAAATGGCTTCAAGAATAAATGCATCCTGTGTTCAAGATAATCATCTGGTAAAGACTTTTAAAATGAAGTTATTCATAAAAGCAGTACAGTCCCTCTGCCTCCTAGACTTAAGGTACCATTGCCTTTTGGATCATGGTTTTACAGAACTGTAAATGTATTTTAGCCATAATGCTTGTCTTTCTACCTGATATATATACTATCACACAATTTGTTCTTGGGAACAATGTATGTCCACATAAAATGTTATATGATTTTCACAATGAAATTGAGAATTGCACAGACTTATAAGATGCCATGAAGCCCAAGCTTACACAAACACATGATGTCCCCCACAGACTGAGGGCCCAGTGTGCCAGCCTGAGGAGCCTGGACCAGACCTTTGTTCCAAGTCCTCGCCAGATTATATCTGGAGCCTTGCATGACGTGTGTTCTCTCCAAGGTGGGACCTACAGACCCCTCAGAGTCTGAGAGTTTCTGAAACGCAGCTGCAACGCAGACTGGAGAAAACCAAAGGCAATCCAGTCTGTGGAGAAGAGCAGTATCGCCACAGCACTTCCAAAAGTTTTTGTCCTGAGCGATGGCACCACAGCAGCGAACTTGGCATTGGGATAATATGAGGATGCTGTGCAGTGTGAGATCAAGCAGTCGCTAACATGACAAATGCTGTGAGGCTCCACTTGTATGAAACATCTGGTGCTGCCGCTCCCGAAGACCGAGACGGGAACAGCGGTTGCTGGGGTTCACGGGAGGGGTTGTGGGGAGGTGTTCAAGAAACAAAGATTTAGTTTCGCCAGAGGAAACAGGTTTTGGAACATGAATGTGCACCAATCTGAATGTAGTTACTGCTATGCAATGAATCACGGTGGAAATGCTTAATACTATGTGTGTTTTATTGTGATTAAAATGTCTTGAAAGGGGCTGGTGTTGCGCTACCTCCTGCAATGCCTGTGTCTTCTATGAGCCCCCAGTGTGTGAGTCCCGGCTGCTTCCCACCCAGCACCCTTCTAATGTATCTGGAAAAGTAGCAGAGAATGGCCCAAGGGCTTGGAAAACCTGGGTGGAGTTCCAGTCTCCTGCCTGGTCCAGTCCCAGCAACTGTGGCAATCTGGGGAGACTCTGTATGTTCGTATCTCCCTCTCTCTGTGTATCACTTTGCTTTCAAATAAAGAAATAGATCTTGAAAAGTATGTCCTAACAATTAAAAATAACCTGAGTGAGTAGAAGAGAAATAAGTATCTTCCCCAGGTTATTGTCCTTGCGTGTCTCCACATTCCCTTCCTTAAGATTCCCGTGTATCCAGTTTACTTGGGACAGCCCAAGTTCACTTCTGTGTCTTGTGAAATCAGGTCTGTCTGCATCTTTCAAAACCACCATCAATTATAATCATTATCATAATGCTCACCCATGCAATATTGCGATGGTACAAGGAACATTGAACCTAAATGCACCTTGCACACAGCGCCAGCATCTTCATCCACTCACTTCCCAAGGACTCCTCTGTGGCTTCCGAACCATGCCCTCCCTGTATGTGGAGATGAGTAGGACCACGGCTCCTCAAAGGTAGGACTTATGCATCCTTCATGGGTATCCCCAGGCCCTTCACAGATGTTTGCTGGATTGTAAGATATCCCGGGTCCACCTCAAAGTCTGTGCTTTGTACTGAACCTTCCCCCCACCCCCCTGTGGAGACCCTGCAGGGTCGGTCCTTGGCTGGTTAGACATATTCCCAATGGGAGGGAACACTGCTGTCGGCCTGAGCTGCACTTTCACCTCTCCATTTCCATGGACAGGCAGGCAGGCTTGAGTCTGTTCTGATGCTCCTTTCTGCTTTAGCATCAACAAACTAAAGCAGCGTTTCTACTGGAGCTGCAATGGATGTTCACAATATGCCAGCAAGTGCTTCGGAAAGCTCATGCACGCTGCTCCAACCCAAGTCATCCAGTTGTTGCAGAGCTCTGAAATCCTAGTGCAACAGCTCAGCAAGTTGGGGCTGAGGACTTGCACTTGGCTACAGGTCCTGAACCTGGCTCTGGTTTGCCTGCAGTCTGCAGTTTGCTAGGTGAGTTCCAGTGAGTCAACCTCCACTCAACTGCCAAGTGTAGGGTTGAGTCATGCTCCTGGCCTGGGTGATGCTTGGCTCATCCCTGGTCTCCTGTGGCCTGTGGTCATTCAGGGAGTTCAGCAGTCGGGACTGTCTTCCAGGTTGCTTAAGACCTCTGCATCTAATGAGGATCTAGCACTTGATGTGGCTCCATAGTCCTGCCTCTTCCTGCTCCTCCACCACTGTGTCTGGGGGCCCAAGACCCCTGGGCAGAGGGAGAATATCCCGGAGGAGTCCCAAGTCTAAATGAATGAGCCAGCAGGTTCCAATCGGAGTGTCTTCCAGGACTTTCAGACTTGTTTTGACTAATTAAGCCCAACATCTGGATGACATTTGGACTAAGCAGCAGTGAGCTGTTCACTGATCCCTTGATCAACTCTGCTGGCATGTTTCATTTTTATGAGTCTTTTTTTGAGACAACTTTGCTCCTATTTATCCTCTCTAGGGTGCTTTTCTTCTATCTCATCAACTTCTGTTCTCAATTTGTTATTTTCTTGCTTCTACAAATGCTCCTAGCTTCTTGATATGGAGCTTTGATTTGAAACTTTCTAGAACACATTTGCTTTTTCCTTTTTCTTAGTCACTGTCAGATTCATTGGGGATCTTTCTGCACAGTGCCATGAATGCGTCTGTGGGCAATCAGTTGATGACATAAGAAAGGGGCTCGGTAACCCCTGACCTCAAGGGGTCTCCATTTCAGGAAGACAGTCCTCATCTTCAGAGCACCTTCAACTGCCTGACCAGCCTGTTTCCCAGCTCCATATGACCACTGTGAGCCCTTGGGCAGCTGGGCTTGAGGCTCCCACCCTACAGTAGGGACCTTTCCAGGAAATCCAATCCCCAAACAACAGGGACTGACTCACCCAGAGAGGTGGCCCCAACCTGCACCTCCCACCACTGCCAAGATCACGTGGCCCCTAGTTTTGTTATCAGCAAGCCACAAGGCTTTCCCCCAAGTCACTGACTCCCCTAGCATTCACTCCAGCCCCCAGAGCTCATCTCCACCAAAAGCTGAATGGCTCCCAAACCGATCCAACCACTCCTGTCCTGGTAGGAAATCAATCAAGCTTTCCTTCCTCCCCTGTTTTTTTTCAGGTCTACCCTACAATGGGCTTCTAAACATCTTACTTGGAGCCCACTGCTCATGACTCCCTCTTGGCTCCCTAGGAGTGCTACCCGACTTTTTGGGAAGCTTCTTTGTGGGCACCCAGCCCATCTGAGTTCCTTTACCTGGGAGGTCTTCCTATTGCCACAGCTTCATTCACATTCCTGAATTACCAACTCTCAATTTGTAGGAGGACATTGTTACCCTAGAAGGTCAGCGAGCACAGGATTACAGTTGATTGGACAATATTTGTATGATAAACAACTGAATGGGTGCCTTGTGTGTGACTGATTGGATATCCTTTGCATGAGAACAACTGAATGGCTGCCTTTTGTATACCTGATGGGATATCGCTTGTATAAGAACAGTTGAGTGGAAAGTACTTGGTGGAATATACAAGACAAAAGGACTTCCAAACAAAAGCATAGAAACAGTTGATGGGTTTGTTGATGAGCTCAATACTCCACCCTTATCCCATATGACCCTCAGTGTATAAAGTCTGATGCCACTAATAAACTTCGGCTATTGATCATCAGTCAGTAGTCCATGCAAGTTACTATCGGCTCTGGGCATCAAGTCCATCGCTGCAGGACAGCGACATCAATTCATGCCCCTTTTTTGTCCTATCCCTTATCCAGCCAGACTTCCACTAGGCAGCTCTCAGACACAGCCCTGTCCATGTCCACATCCCTCCCACTATCTTCCTCTGGCCTCTTCTCCAGTTTCCTGGGCCTAGCACACGGCTTTTCTTCTCTGCAGGTGCCAACACAGCAACCAGGGCTCAGCCCAGATTCTTCCACCGCCCTCTCATCCACATTCACCAGGTTTGTTGATTTCACTCCTGTCTGCCACAATTTTCCATTCTCTCCCTCTGGACGTCACCTCTGTTCCAAAGACTAAACAGCCTCAACTCACTCGTGAGCGCAGGAAGGCCCTGCACCACCCATTCTCCATGTTTCAGGCCAAAAGCACAAACTAGATGACTGAATCATCCCATGGCCATCATCAAAGTGCCACCCTGCCGTGTTCTAGCAGCACAGCAGTGCCCACAAAGTGGTTTCCTTGATGGGAAGTGAGGGAATAGTGAGGAACCTAGGAACCTTCAGGAAGTGCTCAATGCCACGCGCTGGGTGACAGTTTCCTGGGAGAATGAACACATCCACCAAGCTAGGAATGTGATGTGTGTGCCCTCTACTGTGTCAACAAAAAGAAACAGGAAGAGTTGACACGGACACACCCATTCAAGGATTAACAATAAGAGGCTCATCTCATTTAGGATGGAAACCAAACACTTACAGTGGCTTGTGTTTAGGGTGGTCCTTCATCCCAGCTTTCTGACTGCAGTCTCTCGGCACGCACATAGGGACTTAGTGTAGGTCCTTGTATACCACAGGTCCAATGACGAATTCTGTGGTCACTTCCCTCCTATCGCTGGACCTCACCCCTACTGTTTACCCTGGCTACCTTCTCTTCTAACCTTCCCCCAGGTAGTTAAATTTCACCTGAAGCACTGATGTCTCTGAACTCTTCTCTTACCTGCCTGAGACAGGTGCCTCCACTGACCTGACTCTGGCCCTCACCACACTCAGGTTGCTTGGTGAGGTAGGATGGTTGCTATGGTTAGAATGTCCCCACCTCTGCAAGTCTCATTGTGAGGTGGAACCAGGCGGGGCAGGTAAGAGGCAGGTGATTGGCCAGGCAGTTGAAGGTGGGTAGTACAGACCCCTGTAAAGTGTAAGGAAAAGCAACAAGCAGCTTTTAACTCATGTTGGATATCAGAGGTTGGCCTTACCACCTCAATCTCAATCTATCTTCTGTTATCGCAAACTCAGTGTCTCAAACCAGCTGATGTTTAAAGAAAGAAATGTATTTCTTACAATTCTGGAAGTCCAAGGCTAAGGGGTCACATCTAGTGACATTCTTCTTGCTGTGGGGGACTCTGTTGAATCTCCAGGTAATACACGGCATCACTGGGAGACATCAAGCAGCCTAGCCAGAAAAAGCTGACCTATCTATCAAAACCATTCTTATAACTACCCAATCACCTGCCTGGCCAGCCTGTGTTTCCCAGCTCCACACAACCACTGTGAGCCCTTGGGCAGCTGGGCTTGAGCCTGGCAAGTCCTAAAGGACACTCCAAGATGATCTTGCCAGCTGTGGCTGGAACTGAGCCCATTACAACCATCATTCAGGAGTCAGACTCCACCAGCAAATAATGATTACACATTTGGTAGGGGGTTGGGGATGGGATATAATTTACAGTTCCTGAGACTGGGCCTGACAGTTCAGCAAGTGTAATAGGTTTGATTCTGCATCTTTAATCTTTTATATGGACTATTCTAGATGCCAACTTATTCAAAAACATGATGAGGGAATAAAAATCTCATTAGCTGAGGACCCTGGGTACTTAGCCTTGCCCTGTTTTTCTTGCAGGCTGAAGCTAAGGGTGTACCTCTTTATACATATATTACTGAGATTTGGTGCATGGGTGTACCCCTGTCTTGATACAGACACTAAGGCAAGCATGGGCAGAGGGTACGTTCCAGGTCCAGCCCCAACATGCCTGGCTAAAAGTGGGGCATTTACCAAACTCTCTAGGCTTTCTTTTGAAAACCTGTGAGCTCCTAGAGCGAACCTCAGCAGACTGTTCTGCTAACTGAATAAAATAATCCGGGGGAAATGTCCTAAACCAATTTCAGTTAAGGTTTTTTCTTCAACGTTCTCTCCATCTTCCATTCTTTCTCCTCCCGCATCTACTCCTCCTCCCTCCTTCTCCCCAAAACAACACAACACACCTTGGGAGAACCAAGACACTTTTTGAGCAGCCATTGAAAAGCTACACAGCTGGGCCCGGCGCGGTGGCGCAAGTGGTTAAAGGTCCTCGCCTTGCACGCCCGGGATCCCATATGGGCACCGGTTCTAATCCCGGCAGCCCCACTTCCCTTCCAGCTCCCTGCCTGTGGCCTGGGAAAGCAGTCGAGGACGGCCCAAAGCTTTGGGACCCTGCACCCGCGTGGGAGACCCGGAAGAGGCTCCTGGCTTCGGATTGGCATAATATCGACCCGTTGCGCTCACTTGGGGAGTGAATCATCGGACGGAAGATCTTCCTCTCTGTCTCTCTCTCTGTACATCCGCCTTTCCAATAAAAAAATAATAAAAATAAATCTTTAAAAAAAAAAAAAGAAAAGCTACACAGCAGATGAACCTGGAACAAAGATCAGGCTTCCTTAATATGAACTCATTCATGTAAACCATCTTATGATTCAGGGCATTAATATGTTTCCCACCCTTTAAAACAGCCAGCCAGAACTGGAGTGAATAGGTGTCTTCTGTCCAGAGCAATACAGGCCAAAGAAACTCATCACCCACTCACTTGGGAGCCTCTGGGTCTTTCTATAAAAATGCCCCCAAATGGCAAGCTTTGTAGGCCACAAGATCGCTTGTTCACTTGGACCCCAGACCTCTGAACTCTCTCAAAACACTGAGCAGAGGGCAAGGTTGCTGGGGTCAGGTTGTGCTAGCAAACCAGGACCTACACAACAGGGGAAAGTTCAAAAGCAATTCCCATGGCAAATATTTGTCGATTTCTGCTGCTACCTCAAATCTTGCCTTGTTTATCTGGAGATTGTGTGGCCTTTCATGTTTCCAGTTGACTGGCAGCTGACAGCCCTGGTGACCGCATTTGACAGGGCAGATGTTAGGAATCTGGGTGGGGTGGGGAGGCATCCGCTGGACAGTCACAGAGAGAGGGGCAACCCAACTCCTTCGGGTCCCTTTGCTTTTCACCCCAAATCCCTGGTCGAGAGTCTTGCCACAGAGCTGGCCTTCCTCATACGCAAGTGAGGTTGCTGACCACCCCAAGGACAGCAGACCCCAGAGGCATTTTGTTGGCATATGGGTGGAATTTTCTAGTCAGCAGAATCACAGGAACATTTTGCAATATTTCTGGTTAGGATGAGGATGTGGCCTTGACTTCTATCACTGTGTGCTTTAAATCCCAATACTGACTCACTGCGGATCCGGGATTGCTTGCGTACAATCAGAGCCCACTGACAACTTCCAAACAGCACTGAGGTGTGGCCAGGCCAAGGTGAGAGCATCCTGGAGCCATCTTTCTAAGCAACACAGGAAAGATGGCGTGCAGTGTAAACACAGTGGGGTAGGCACAAAGAGGAACATGGGTGGGGGCAGCGGGTTTGGCACAGTGCAGCCACTGGAGCTTGTTTTGCAGATGTTAACAGCCAGAAGAATGATCTTTTTTTTTTAAAGATTTTTTTTATTTTTATCACAAAGTCAGATATACAGAGAGGAGGAGAGACAAAGAGGAAGATCTCTGTCTGATGATTCACTGCCCAAGTGACCGCAATGGCCGGTGTTGCGCCAATCCAAAACCAAGAGCTCAGATAATCCTCTTCCAGGTCTCTCACGTGGGTGCAGGGTCCCAAGGCTTTGTGCCGTCCTCGACTGCTTTCCCAGGTCACAAGCAGGGAGCTGGATGGGAAGTGGAGCTGCCGGGATTAGAACCGGCACCCATATGGGATCCTGGCACATTCAGGGTGAGGACTTTAGCTGCTAGGCCACACTGCCGGGCCCCAGAAGAGTGATCTTGCAACCTGGACATGGAGGCAGCCAGAAACTCACAAATAAGGAAATCCACAAGCGAGGATTCAGAATCTGTATTAAACATGCAACAGGTGAAGACATATGTTGCTTGGGTCAGAAGCATCCTCCCATTATATGCCCCTTTTCTATAGCCCTGATGTCCCCCTAACACTTGCTGTCAAATCATTTCTGACAGAAGTGATTCCTTAAAACAGCTAAGGCATTCCATGGCTGCCTTTACTCATGATGGGTCAATAAAGCTTTCCTCTGAGCACTCCAGTGTAAAGTTGATTGCATGGTGACCCTCCAGTTAAGCAGAGTCCTCCTAGGCCCATTAGGAGGAGAGAAGAAGCATGGAGGCCTGGATTAAAAGCCCATGTTCTTCCTGGTGCCGTGGTCGAGGCAGTGCAGTGGGACAAACCCTGTCTTTAGCTCTTCCCAGGACTTGGGAGAAGCCTGTCCCTGTTCCTCACCAGCCCTACTACTTGGTCAGTTTACCGCTCTGAGATTTGAGGATACAAATGTTTATGATGGACAGAGAATGCCAAAGTGGCTGCCAAGCACAGTGGATGGAGGACACCCAGCCCTATTCATTCATTCCAGGACATCGAGCTTGCCCACCAACTGGGAAGAGAACAGCCAGTTCTAACAAAGGAGCCCCATGGGGACCAGGGAGCAGGCATGGGGTCTGAAGTCCCCACCTAGCCAGGGAGCTGATGGCATCCTCACTCACACCCCGTGCTGATGTGACAAAGCCAGGTCCTCCTAGAACAGCCCATGTCGAAATCTGACATCTCAAGCTGTGCAAAATCAGCCCAAAGCCAGACAAGTGCTGTAAGCAGAGCCTGGAGGCAGGCTGGCTCAGACACCTTGCACATACTCCGCAGGGCATCTTTCCAAGGCAAGACCATGTACACGCCATTCTGAAACACATTACTTTGAAAAAGGGAGAGAGAGAGCTTCCATCCCTTGATTTACTCCACTGATGGCAACATCCAGGCTGAGCCAGGAGGCAGCCAGCAGATTCCTGTTCCTGTACACCTTAGCAGGTAGGCAGGCAAAGGCTCCAGGAATTGAATCCCTGCTAAAGTGGGTAGATTAATGCAAGTTCCTAGCATCCAGCTCCAGCCCCTGACCATTGCAAGCATTCGGGAAGCAAAGCAACTGTGAAACTCTCGCTCTGTCCCTCGAATACCTTCTTGTTTTTAACAAAAAAGCAACAGCTTTGGTCCAATCTGTTCAACAGTCACCCCTTGGGCCCAGGTGCTGTTTTCCATTGCTTGCAGTGTGTTTATAATTACCCATTCAATCACTTCCACGATGGCTCTTTTAGCATAATTTGAACATCTGTGCTATTCCAGTGTTGCATCTGTTTCAAGTTGCCATTTCACATAGTGAACGAGCTTGTGTTTAACCCACTCACTTGAGAATTACGTAATGAGACTGAATCTTGCTGAACACATCTCATCACTGTCCACTGGGGTTGGGAGTCCAGCTAGCACTCTGGAGATCACCCTGTCTGGGAGGAGGAAGATTGCCTTGCTCCCCTTGGGCTTCCAAAGACGCAACAGTGCCCTGCATGGGGTGGCACTTCAGGATCCCTCTGAGCATCCTTCAGTGCCACTCTATGGGTCCGATGGAGTAGCAGGTACTTCTTCCACATTGAAAGGGGATGGAAGAGAGCAGTTCCCGGGGTCCCCCATTTAGGTACAGTGGGGTGGGCAGTTCCGAGGTCGCCTCTGAGATTTCTCTGACACCCCCTGCAGGGAGAGCTCACATCCAGGCTGGAACTGAAGTGCAGGTTCCCCCAGGAATGCTGACGGATAAAGGTGGGTGTTTGAGCTGCACCAGAGGGATTACCCTCTAGGAATTTTCTGCCTCGTGCGGCTGCCCCTTCCTGCCCCTTTGGCTTGAGAAAGCAGGTTTCTCTTGGGATGTTTTTCCTCTGTTCGCTCTGGCATTTCCAGATTGTTGACTTTTCCAGTCTCCAGCCTGAGATATATGAGGCCAACAGAAATCCCAGGAAACACCACCATGACCCCAGGGCCCTTCGCCAGCCAGTCTGCCTGCTTCTCCCCACCTCGGAGTCTTCTGTGTTTGTTTTCTGTGCGAGACATAGGGTTTTGAGGCATGCCGACTGTGAGAAAGGACCTCGGCCCCATCTGAATCAGAAGTTCAATTCCTCGTCATCAGCCGTTTTTTAAAGTCTTGGCCTCGCTCTTTTGTGTACCTCCCAAGTGTCTCCTTACCAATCATTTCTACCCCCAACTTTATTCTTGCGTTTTTCTACTCTCCTCCTTTGATGCCACTGATGCCATTTTTTGTAATCCCTTGCAACAGATGGTCACATAATTGATTTTTGCCCCTTCTCTTACTTAAATACACTTGTATGATCTTTTGAAATGGATGTTTCAATCATATCTCCAAAGAAGGCGTTATGCTATACCTTATTAACATTCAAGGACACAATAGTTCATAATTTGCACTGAGGTTTCTCCCGCAGGCATTATGTCATGTAGAAAGGTGGTTTTCAATGGAGTATCTACTTACGGGTTTTTAGTTGAATCCCACCATTGTCTGAGAATTGACCCTGTATAAAGTAAACCTTTAAAATTGCTGGAGAATTGCCTTAGGTGCGCCAGGTGCTATATTTCTATTAATGTTTCGGTACAGCACCACATGCAATAGTGGCTGTGGCAAGCACCCTACTTGAATGCCCTCTGTCGTGGCTGAATATTTAAGCCTCTTTGTCCCTCTGTTCCTATGTGAAGTATGTTCAGACTCTATCTGTGCTGGTAGACCTACACTTGTCCTCATTTACACTGTGTGTAGGCACTTAGGGATTTGTAATTGATGGATTGTCTAATGTTAGTACAAGTAAACGTCTATATTTTGAGTGACGCTTACTGCCCAAAAATCTATTTTTAAAATCTATGTTAACCTAAGTAGGCTGCTTCATTTCTGTTTGTGCTTACAATGCATTTCTTTTTCTAGTCTTTGATTATTTCTGTGTGTGTATTTCTGAAGTCTATTCGCCTTGGCTGCGTACCAATTTGCAAAAGAAAATAGCCAATCTTTGCCTTTTTAAAAAAATCTTTGCCTTAAAAAAATTTATTATATATATATTTAAATACGCACATATAGATATGTATACACACACACACACACATATATATATATAGAGAGAGAGAGAGAGAAAGAGAGAGAGAGAGAGCTATCTGCTTCACTCCACAAATGGCTTCAGCGGCCAGAATCGAGCAGATCCCAAACTAGGAGTTCATTCCAGGTCTCTTACCTGGATGCAGGAACTCAAGGACTTGGGCCATCTTCTACTTTCCCAGCCCATGAGCAGAGCTAGATCAGAAGGGAAGCAGCCGGCACTAGCACCACCACCCGTATGGGATGACAGCACCACAGGGCAGAGGCTCAGCCTCTACGCCGCTGCACAGGTCTCAGGGCTTGCCTTTTAGGTCGACTCTTGAGAGCAGTAACAGCTACTGTCCTTCTTGATATATATCAAGTTTATATTAATCCTCTTTCTTCTGTTCTACCCAGTTCCTGCCTGTGTTTTTCTCATTTCACATCTCCTTTTTGATGAATCAAAATTAGTGTCCAATTTTTCCTATTTATTAATAGTGATCACACATTCTTCCAATACCCTTTCTAGAGGCTATTCTCGAGTTGATCAACTTAATTATGAAGAAATGAAAAGAATTAAGTTAAATTAAAGAACATACACATCAATGGATCTGAATTTCACAGAAATGATCCGTGGACCTCATTTCCCAGCAAGGCTAGGATTTAATTCACTTCTGCTCCATTTACATCCCTTAGCTTTTCGAGTTAGTTTTGTCATTTCTTTGGCTTCTTATATAGCCAGTCTTCCTTTATGTTGGTCCATATTTCCATCTGTAGAATTACTGCCCGTAATTACTCTCCGTAAGCTGCCTCTGCTCCTGGTTCCACGTGGGATGATGTTGCTTGCATTAAGACAAGCCAGTGGACGATGGATTCCGACGACTTTTGTTCAAGTGGAAGCAGTGTTACTTTGCCTTTGGTTTTTGAACGTCCGTTTGTGAGAGCCTAAAATTTTACACTGACGACAAGTTTTTTCCACTGTTGCAGCCATGATTTCCAGCGCTCAACCCTCTGTTTCTGTGAAGAGGTTGACATCTGTCAGCTATGTTTTTTGTTTATTATTATTATTATTATTATTATTATTATTTATCACTCATGATTTGGTTCCTTGTTAGAAAAGCACCTTCCACACTCATCTTTACCAGGGGATGATGAATTGTATTGTTCCATTTATCCTCTGCTCCACACACTTAAAACTCTTCTTTTGTTTGGAAAAATTCTTGTCCATGATCTCTTCCTATCTCCACCTGTCTTCATCTTTCTTCTGTTTCTGTGACTTTTCTTGCTCTGTATTCGACCCAGCAGAATGCTGGATTTGAAGGAATTAAAGGCCTGTGGAGGAGCACTTGTCACCTCTCTGCTCCCCGGAGGTTGAGTTAAAGCCACCAGCATTGCACTGAGGAGCCCACAGCACGGGCGAGATTCCCCGTGGCTCCTCCCCAGCCCGCAGCGTCAACCTTCACCCTGAGCATCCCCGGTCCCGTTATTCGCCTTGTTATTTCCCATCTGGTTTTCTGTGTTACCAGAGCTTTCCCCTCTGATTTATCTTCCGGTTCATGAAGCGTCTTCTCAGCTGTGCCCAATCTGCTTCTAGCCCATCAAGTATTTAAAACAAGTTTGCCAATTTCACCTAATACGCCTCCATTCTCTGATCACACTGACCATCTTTTCATCTGTTTCCTTGCAGCATGTTCATCAGAACTCTGCCAAACCCTCTATCATTTAATTCCAACCTTTGCACACCTTCAGGCGTAGATTCATTACTTATTTTTTAAATTGCTTTTCCTTCTGGGTATCCCTGGGAAATCACGGTTAAGTGGAAGGCCCCTCACTTAACCACAGAGATGCTGTGAGTTGTACCATCCTTGGCCGGCAACAATGACGCACCATCTCCTGCAGCAAACCAGGATGCTAGGATGAAACCCTTCAGTTTAACCAGGGCATGGCTGGCCAGGACCAGGGTGGAAGGCTTCTGCTTGGTCTTTCTTTTTCCCCTTAATTAACATTTATTTTATTTTGATTGTTGCAAAGTCAGATATACAGAGAGAAGGAGAGTCAGAAAGGAAGATCTCCCGTCCGATGATTCACTCCCCAAGCTGTCACAATGGCCGGAGCTGAGCCGATCAGAAGCCAGGACCCTGGAGCGGCTTCTGGGTCTTCCACCCAGGTGCAGGGTCCCAAGGCGTTGGGCTTTTCCAGGCCACAAGCAGGGAGCTGGATGGGAAGTAGGACCACCAGGGTATGAACCAGCATCTATATGGGATCCTGGTGCATGCAAGGCAAAGAATTAGCCTGGTCGTTTGCAGGGCGATTTGAGCTTTAGTATTTGTAGCCCCTGTGCAGAGACCGCCCGTTCCACCATCCCACACTTTCTACTTTGCTTCTCCCGGCCCGACACGCACAGCTCAAATTTTTCAGCAAATACCTCGAGGGGAAAACCACTGCATATTGAGCTTGTTTCATGTGGTTTGTCTCACGGGGATTTATGCCACTTAATTCTTTCACGGTGCTGGCATTTATTTAATGCCTTAAGCATCTGTTTATTTTGCATTATATCTAGATTCTTACTTTTTTTTTTTTTTTTGGCAAAAATGCCTGCCTATTTCGAGCTACTCCGTGAAGTAGCAGAACTCTCTCGATGCGCGTGCTGAGCGGGGGCACCGTGGAAGAACCCTAGAATCGGGAGGATCTCCGGTGCTTCTCTACCGCTGGCACTTGCAGACTTCTAGAAGCTGAACCATTTGCCTCGCAGGAAGCCAATTTATAAACTTGTATATTTGCTGAAGCTGACATTTTAGGGGAGAAAAGAAAAAACAGGTAATAAGAATCAATCAACAAATTATAAACTACGGTTATTGCCGGAAAGGAATGATGGCTATGTATCACTCGTGCGCATATATAAAGCACATGTTTGCATATATTATCTTACACATAGAAGCTAGGGGTACGGGATGAACAGCATCCTTGATGCGGTAGGTGACGCCTGTGAGCATGGTGGCAGAGAGGCGGGGACAGGAGGCAGGCATCCGGTTCCACGGAGCACAGCTGTGACGTAGGTGAGGACACCACTGCCCTTGACAAGAGGAGAACTGCCAGAAACCGTGGCAAAGGCAGCCAGAGAGCTTAAGAGGAAGAGATGGAAAAGGGGACAGAGCCTGGTGAGGAACTGGACCTCTGGCAGGAACGGGGTCAGGCTCTCGGAGGAGCACGCCGGAGCCCCTCTCGCAGGAACCCGTATTGTTCCAAGTCACCCACAGCTTTCTCTTTCCCTCGCCTCTCCCAGCGCAGCCTTCATCCACTCTCCCATCCTTGCTCACGCAGGCACAGGTTATATGATGCTGGTGCCTCTTTTGCAGCTTCTCACAGGAGCTGAGTTCTATTGTACATTTAAAAATCACATTTCAGGGGCCCGGCACAGTAGCCTAGAGGCTAAACTGATGCCTTGCATCTACCAGGATCCCATATGGGCGCCAGTTTGTATCCTGGCAGCTCCACTTCTCTTCGAGCTCCCTGCCTGTGGCCTGGGAAAGCAGCAGAGGGTGGCCCAAGGCTTTGGGACCCTGCACCAAATGTGTGTCATGTGGGAAAATTTGTTCAGCTGAATGATATAGATTCTATATATTAACATAAGCATACATTATAAATTTAGATGTAAGATTTACCATTTTAAATATGTATTTATCAGTGCTTTCTTCATTGTATTTGAGAGGCAGAATTCGATGCCTGGATGCTGTGGAGCTCCTGGTCTTCCACTGCACAGTCTGCCAGCCCTGCGAATCTAACCACTCTGTGTCGTTACCACGAAAATGACATCGGTAATCAGCTGATAGCCCTAACCCTCCCTTCTCACGTCGCCTGAACTCTACTCTTTCTGCCTTGCTCCCCGCCACCTGCCACAACCTGCCCTGTGCTTTCCCATCATCTTCTAACTTCTGGCTATCCAGTCACTCTCTCCTTCCAGTCATCTTTCATCCCCGCGGCGAGGGACAAAGAGGGCCCTCGTTCACACAGAGGGAGAAGTGCAGTTAAAAATAAAATAGTTGTAAGATTTTCCAGCCCATAAAACGTAATGAGGTAACGGTGATACCGTTTAATGACAACAAAGAAAACACCGGGTGCACTCCCACCCGCACAGCTCCCGCCGGCTACTGAGGCCCTGCTGACTGCTCCTGGTGCTACTGTGTGGGAGCAGCCAGGCTTACCACCTGCCCTGTGCCTGCTGCCCACTGCTCGCATTGCACGTGATTCACCTGCCCCTCCTTGCACACCCAGGTCTCTCCTGTGCTCACACGTGGGCTCTGAGGTCCCTGTCTACTTTATCTATGAATCCCAGTTCAATCCTACTATCCAGCCCACATACATACTGGCAGGTGCCTTTCTGTCTAGCCACTCCTGCCCCTGTCCTGGTTTTCATGCTCTCCATGGGAGTACAGAATGTCAGCCTTCATCTGCTACTTCTCTTTGCGAACACCGAACCTTTTTAACTGTTTGAGAGTAAACAGCTCCACATTGGTAAGTTAAGTTTGTCCCTCTGTTTCAGCATACCCAGCGTATTTTCATGGCCAGGGAAGAAGATTGGATACAATCAGGTGGCACAAGCATGATGATCTGGTAACAGGGAGAGGTGACCTCGGTACAACTTAGTGGGATTCCATTATGCCGAAAGCTATGTGAACTATGAGAGAGAGAGAGAGAGAGAGAGAGAGAGAGAAAGAGAGAGAGAGAGACTTAACAACAAGGAGAGATATGTCACTCTAACCTGCTTGAAAATTAGGAGCTGCTAAGGATCATGCGATCTGTGCCCATTTTGGTTCTTAAGTGAGTTCTCAGCGAGGTCTCCAAACTCAATGAACACACGACTGATCATCAGCAGAGAGACATACAAGTTTGATTTGTTTTAACATGTGTGGGGATCCTGACCAAACGATGGAGAGTGGAAGAAATGGCCAACCCAGAGAGAGTTTCTACACTTTTGAGACAAGGAATGATAGATGTTCAGAATAAACAAACAAACAAGTAAGAAGGTAGGGCAGGGATTTGAGCTAGGGTCAGTTTGTTCCCGAGGAGTCACTAAGAGATACATGGGGAGGAACGTGGAAGGCTGGGGGAAGATAAGGGCTTCTCTAGCAGGTTTATTTGTACAGATGCATGGACGGGTCACTTCCCAGGACTGTCACTGACCCTGGAGCACGAAGGATCCTCCCCCGAAGCGCCCTTAGTGCATGCAGTGTACAGAGGGTAGGAGAGTAGGGTGACAAGCCAGATAGCTGTATACAAATTGACATTGGCCATGATTCATTCCTCGATTCGCCATATTGTGGAGTAGCACATCCTCTACTTCTTTTTCAAATTTTGTATTTATTATTGGAAAGTCAGATGTACAGAGAGGAGAGACAGAGATCTTACGTCTGCTGGTTTACTCCCCAAGTGGCTGCCACAGCGGGAGCTGAGCTGATCCAAAGCCAGGAGCCAGGAGTGTCTTCTGGGTCTCCCATATGGGTGCAGGGTCCCAAGGCTTTGGGCCATCCTTGATTGCTTTCCCAGGCCACAGGCAAAGAGTTGGAATGGAAGTAGAGCAGCTGTGACATGAACAAGTGCTTATACGTGATCCTGGTGCATGCAAGGCTGAGGTCCCACCTTCTTCACGTCTTCAAAGGAAAGCCTTCGTTGAGGTCCCACCCAAGGGCAGTACATGAGCAGCCCTCAGAAGTTATTGTCCCACGTGGAGTGCTCGTCGGGGTACCCCAGAGCATCATGGGGGAAATGGGAAGGACTTCCAACGGGGACACAGAAACATGACTCAGCACAGCTGCCCTGCAGAAAAGGAACAATGGCACAAGTGGCTCTTGTAAATTTCCAGTCATGTGTGTCCCATGGAATGCCACTGAGTGTGCCTGGAAGGCGTGTGCACTAACTTCAGCCTCTCTCCTCTGCCTACACCGGGGTGATCCTTGGGATCGCCTCTGAATAAGTGGAAAGGAATTCCGTACTCAGTATTACTGGCAAGTATTCTTTTTCTACATCTGTGTGAAATGGGTGTCCCTGGTGTCCTCTGTATCAACTCCAGACGTCATCCAGGAGGACACCCAGGGAACTCACCTGACAGAGCAGGTGACACGTATTTGCCAGAGAAAAGGACCTCGGGGGACCAGGGGGTGGTGGGTAGCTTCCACCAAGTAACTCACTCCCTGCCTCACAGAGGTGGTTCCCTAATGGTGACCAAAGTGCAATTTTGCTCCATTTTTTCCCAATCCGGCTATTACCACTGCTACCACTCATTTTAGATTTGAGGTTTTTGACTGTTTTCATTGCTCATAGATCATCATCCCATGTGGGTAGTAGCAACGACTGGGAATTCTGCTAACCATTTTGGTTGATCTCTCTAGCATGGTTTCTAGAGACTGTTGGGTGATGACAGAGAATCTGGGTGGTCAGTGTTTGAGCATCGTTGTGTTTCTTGAGCTCAAATCCATGAAGAAATGCATGACAATGTTGAACTACAATGGGAAGGGGCTACTGAAAACACTGTGCTTGGTGGAAGCAGGTTGTAAGGCATAAGTGACAAACTTACATCCTTACTGGAAGCCAGAACCAAGGGTGCTCCCTTCTGAATGATGTGGATCCGACTTGTCAGCCTTTCTCCTTGCCTCACGGACATCTGCCTTTTCCCCATAACCTGGCATCATCTTCCCTCATGGCATCATGTCCCTGTCCAAATTTCTCCTCTCAACATCTCTGTTGTGTTGGGTTACAGTCCATCTGCTTACATGGACATCCTCAGCCCTAAATGTGGAAAAACCTCCTCCAACTGGGAGCCTCACCCCAGGAAGACCCAAGCCCTGGATGCTCCACCTACTAAATCAGGAAGCCCTTCTGAACTTCCACGGGGGAGAATGAGATTTGTGTTCCAACTGAACATGGCTAGAATCAGAAGACAGAGAACAGCACACAATCTTCCCCTCTGTGGACCTTGCAGCTGTAACAGTCCCATCCCGCTATAGCAGAGGAAATGTCTTCTTTTCTAGGCTCATACACAAAATCTGGGGTAGAGAGAAGAGAAGCCGAGGGACCAGGAAGGGCCCCACTGCCTGGAACACTCCCAAGCATGTGTCTTTGGCTCTGGTCACAGGGTCCCATGCGCACCTTTGCTGCTTCCTTTCCCACAATGCCTTCTGGATGAGCAACTTCCCAACTCAGTCCTTTTAGAGGAAAAGAATGGGAGGTCACTAGGTGCCCTTGCCTTGCTGAATACAACAAGGTTCAGGGAAATCCCAAGACCACTCAACAGAATGTCCAGGACCCAATTGTGTTTCATTGGCTGCAGGCATGTGTGGAGGGGGTGTATGGTGTCTCCAGGTGAGTGAGGATACAAGGGCACAGATCTAACTCTGCAAGTCAGCTGTATCAAGGACAGAATGTGATGTGTTGTCCTCAGACGTGGTAGCAAGAAGGCTCCAAAGTCACCTTCCCCAAGTGCAACGCCATGAGCAGTATCCGTGGAACTCAAAGTGGAAGCTGTTTATGTTGGAATTTAAAGTATTTCCTGGGCTCCTTGTGGACCCAGTCAGGCATGGTGCACAGCTTGGATGGCAGGGGCCCCTCATCTCTTGTCTTCCTGCTGAGGCACTCTCCCCTTCTTTCCAACCACCACACTGTTCCTCACTGTTTCACATGGCCACTCCTGCAACTGATGGCTGTGAGGTCCTCTTGTGTGCCATCAAATCTCTCAGTTGTGCACCATGATGGGACTCTGTGGGAAAGGGATACCCTTCGAGAAGATGCTGCAAGCCCAGAGAGAAACAGCTTATGGTCAAAGTTCAAAGCTATTCCCAGACCCAACAGACCCTAAGGCCCTTGCAGAGTGACATCTGTTCACCCAGTGCCACTTGGCTCCATAATCACACAACACTGTCGACATTTTCTCCGTCAACAAAATGCTTCACAAATTCATTTGGTCGTAGGTTTCGTTACCGCGTGAGTGTTGGGAGTGAGCAGACTTGAGATGTTCTTGTCCCTGGTATTAACCTCATTCCCCTCCAGACACTGATCAGCATCCTCGGGGCTGCTTGGGGAGCCAGAGGATTTTTTGCTAAACACTGAAAACAAGGGTGGTGGCTTGACTCTGCTAAACTTCTCTCCAGCATCCTGCATCCAGAATACAAAGAAGCTTGCTGTTACCCCTGTGCTGGCTGGAGCTACAGCACCACCAGGAACCCAGCCAAGGTCGCAGATCTATCTACACACAATATGAAAACTGCTTGCACTCTCTGAGGCGGAGACAGGCGGGAAGGAAGATCAGGGACGGATACTCCCTGGTGTCTAAGAACACCCTCACCTGCCCGCCCACCCAGGTCAAGGTGGAAGGCTGGCCACTGGCATTCACGTGCGGCAAGCTCAGGGGCTGGCAGGGATCAGACCTGGTTCCGGGCATCCTTGGCAAGACAGCCAGGTTTTGACTGCTTCCAACCTTCTAGCTTCTGAATCTGTGGTCTGAAAAGTAACTTGTTTTTGGTTTTCTTTTCTTTTTCTTTCTTTTTCTTTCTTTTTTTTCTTTTTTGCAGTTCCTGCTGGGTACATGGTGGGGGAGGGAAATTTCTGACCCTATTAGGCTTGTGCAACCCAACCCTCCCATCCACCCGCCCACACACAGCTGCACTGAGTCTAAGACAGTGCAAGAGCCGGGTGGGGAGAAGTACTGAGTGACCAGACGGAACCCAAACAGAGCTGGAGTCTTAAGTCTCACTCGGACAGTCTCCTAGGTGTTTTCATAGCTGTACTCTTATCATTGTTTCCTCCAATAAACTTGGGTATTTCAGAAATAGGTCCTAACGGAGTCCTGGATGGTGTGCACAGCCCCTCCTTGCACCTTCCAGAATCTTCCGCAGGCACCCAGAGTGACCTGAGCCACAACCCCTTCGGGACTGAGTCCCAGCCCTGAGACTGCTCAGAGCCAGGGTCCCACACAACTGGGACAGAGGGTGTCTCCTACATGCTCCCACTGGGAGAAGCAGACATTTGTAGGAAGAAACGGATCTCCTGGGCTGGGAGGCGTGGAGAGCTTTCTCTCCAGGGGATGTGCTGGCTGGAGGACTCCCTGAGCCTTTGGATCAGGGGGCAGACATTTCCTCCCCTTTATAGGAGAGAGTGTAGGGGGACTTTCCAGTTGGTGATGAAGAGAGAACCTGGGGTAGCAGGGCAACCCAGTCTCCCAGCTCCCTGGAGCTTCTTGGAGGAGTCCAGGCTCCCTGGAAGTAGGGAAGAAAGGCAGTCTGGGACCTCACAGTTTCCGTGGCATGTCTGTCACTATCTGCCTGAAAAATTCTGACTCTTCTCTTTGCCTGTACCCATAAATATGCAAGAGGCAGACTTGGAAATCCATGGCTGATGTTGGGAGTCAGGAAGCTGACTCGGGGAAGGGAGAGTGCTGAGGCAGCTGTTGCTGATGCTGCTGGCTCCGGGTGGGGGGAGCCAGATGTGGTGACTCTTAGAGCCTTAGGGTTGTTCAGCGTTGGCTTCCCTCGCACATAAAAGTGTGTGAGGAGCTTGCTCCACTGGGCAGCAGCAGAGACACCATGTCAACCAGGTGACTGGCATCCACTGGGCAGTTTGTGGATGCCCGGAAGCACTTGGGCCGTCATCGGGGTCCCCTCAAAGACCCTGATGCACAAGTTTCCCCTGCACCTCCCTCTGTCATGTCCATACCCAACTCCAGCTCCTGGTGACTCGCACTGACATCATCAAAACTTAGGTTCATAAGCTGATGCGTTTAACACTCGCTCTCTGGCTTTTCTGTGCCAGGTCCTACCCTAAGCACTTTAGACATATTCACTTGGAAGTAGACTCCACAGACGCTGATCTGGAAACAGCAGAGATGCAGAAGGGTGATTCCTACAGACCGGTGAGGTGCAGAGTTTCTGTGAGATGGGTGGAGTAGCTGTTCAACTGACAGCCAAAGGGAGCAGGTGAGTCACCAAGTGTCCTCTTCCCCAGAGATGCACCAGCCCCCTGGGCAACCCACGCAAACCTCAGGTGGAATTAGTGCAGGCAGGGGCAGGCCATGCGCACAGCAGCTAAGACACAGCCTGCAAGGTCTGTCTGAACTTGAGTTCAGTTCCACCCTCCACTTCAGCTTCCTATCAATGCAAACCTCAAGAAGGAGCAGGTGACGCTAAGGGAGGTGGCTCCCAGCCATTCATGGAGAGACCTGAATTGTATTCCTGTCTCAGGTGTATGGGAATCGTCTGTCTATCTCTCTTCCTGCCTTCTAGACAGATGGATGAATGGATAGATAGATAGATAGATAGATAGATAGATAGATAGATAGATAGATAGACCAGCTGCCCTAGTTACAGACAAGTCACCATTGCCTGCAGATAATGGGACCACACCATGCATCAACAGCCACCGAGGACAGTGCTGGGATGCAGCCCCACTATTGCACCTGCAGACCTCCAAGAGCAGCATGGTCTTGGAAGAGTGCGGGAGGCAACGGCTCTTCTTGCTGGAGGAAGCCCCAGGAACACGACAGCTCAGCCGTTGCTTGCAGAATTCTATGTTCTGACCGCACACAGGGTGGAGAAGAGGAGCATCAACCTGGAGCACCTGCATGCCTATGACTAGCTCAGCTCTTTCCCCAACGGAACTCTGTGAGCTGCCTGCTGCTAGAGCTGGGCCCCCTTATTGCCTCCACGATTTCCTGCCTCCCAGTCTTCCAGGGTGGGCAGCTAGTGGTTTCAGAAGCAAGTACACTAAAACAGCTCTCTCTAACCATAGCAGAGGTTTCCTGTCCCAGACTGCACACCACCAATCCTGGGCTCCATGCCTGATTCTTTTCAGAGCAGACCCCATAAATAGCTGGGGCCTGGAGCTCTGTGTACCCCAGAGGGACATGTAGCAACAAGGAAGGGTTCTTTGTCTCTCAAGCTAACTGGGGCATGTGATGGAGCCATCCTGAAGGACAGGGAGCAGGAAGGTGGGTACCCTGGTCGCCCTGGAGTCCACTCACTTCTCAGGCCACCTTTGGTGGCTTTTTGTGGCTCTTTGAGTTATGGACACGGGAGCTAGTTCTGTCCCCTCTGCTCATTCTCTGTCTCTCTAGGGCACTCTTTTATACCATGGACCATGTAAAATCTGAGTGGTCTCCCCTGTTCCTGTCAGCAGAGAGGTGTAGCAAGCAAAACGCAGGGAGGATTCCAGATGCCAAACATCTGACTTACTTCCTAGCACAAACTCCCAAGAACCTAGTTGCCAGAGCTCCTAATGTGCATTGCTGGGGGGGGGGGGTTTCCCCCTTAGGCTTATGTATTTGGAAGCCAGAGAAATAGAAAGAGAGATCTTCCATCCATGGGTTCACTCCCCAAATTACCAGAACAGTGACAGAACAGTGTGAAGCCAAAAGCCAGGAGCTCCTTCTGGCTCTCCTGTGTGGGTGTAGGGGCCAAAGCATTTGAACCATCTTCTACTACTTTTCCAGGTGTGTTAGCAGGGAGCTGGATAAGAAGTGGAGCGGAGAAGACTCAAACAAGCACCCATATAAGTTGCCAGCACTGCAGACAGTGGTTTAATCTGTCTGTGCCACAACATTAGCCCCTGCATAGCTTAAAGTTTTAATTCAGAAAAATTCAGAACTGTAAAGAAAGCCTAAAGCTACTTGGTTATCTGCCCCTCCTTCAGTCTTCAAGTCACAGAGAAAGCAATTCTATTGCAATTCGAGAGGAGCAGTGGGCACCCTACATACCCTGTCTCCCAAACTCACATGTCAAAGCTCATATGCCCTAGTTCCCAGGGTCTCTGAGTGTGACTGTGTTTGCAGCAGAGTGTTCAAAATGGTGATTTGGTCCAGGAGAGGCCATGAAAGATTAATCCTAATCCAATGTCACTGGTACCCTTTGAACAAGATGGGACCAATCATGTAAGGAAACAGGGAGAAGATTGCATCTACAAGCCAAGAACAGAGGCCTCAGGAGGGAAGTGCGACCCAGTCGATGGCTGGATCCTGGATTGTGAGTGCCTGGATGCCAGCCTGTGAAGTTGGAGAAACCCAGGCACAGATGTCATAAAATTCCTTTCCTTGTACTCTCTGGAGGCTGTTGACATGCAAAACGATTGATGTGCCAAAGTAAGCTTGTGTTTTAGTTGTACTTGTCTAGGAGTTTTCTAAAGTATTCTCCTAATGCCCCTGCCCACTGCACCAGGCTGCCACACCAGATGCTGTCCATCAGGATGGCTTTTAACTTCCCTTCCAAGGCATCCTTCAGCTGATGCGCAACTGGACTCGTCGTTTGGGTACAGAGAGGGAACTTGAAATCAGAGAGGAAAGGCAGTGACCCCCGCAGTGCAGCAGGCAGGGCTGTGCATGCCTCAGGGGGAAAGAGTCAGAGTCAGGGGGACCAGAGTGACAGGTGGGAAGGGGGACAGGTCCCAGTGCCTCCCAGCGAAGACCCAAGGCCTGGCAGCGTCTCGTCCAAGGAGTCGTATGGTTGGGTCGTTCTTAACCGTTCATTCTGGCCCCCAGACAGTTGGGCTTTTGGCTAGGTGCTGAAAGTAGACAAGTTGAATCCCAGAGATTTAGGACAACACTGATTTTACAACTTCAGCTGACGTATAGAAATTGTACTTAATTGGGTGTGCGGTGTGCCATTTCAATTTCATATTTGTGGGGTGCTGTGTGGTAGATATTACACAAATATACAGTGTACATTAATCAGATCAGGGTTACTGGCACATCCATCCCCATCAGACACTTAATATCTATTTGTATGGGTTCTTCTCTCTACTAACTGGAAATGAGCAATGATTGGGCTCCAGTCCCCCTCCTGTGCGCTCTGACAAGGCACTTCAAGAGCTTAACAGGAAAATGTAACTATGGCGTAGCCCAGGAGGTAAGAGGACCCACCTCCCACACCACAACGCCTGGACTCGAGGCCTGGCTCAAGCTCCTGACTCCAGCTTCCTGCCGATATACAATCAGTCAGTTGGCAGCTCCAGTAACTGAGCTCCTGTCACTTCCGTGGGGGGACCTGGGTGGTGCCCCCTGCTCCTGGAGTCGGGGAATGAACCTATGGATGAGGTTCTCTCTTCCTCCCCTCACTCCTGTGAGGGACCTGCAAGGTGACCCCTGCTCCTGGCCCTGCCCCCACTGGGGATTGCTGTGGGCATCGCAGAGTGAACCAATGACAGATGTCATCTCTCTTTTATTAACATTTTAGTGTTTTGGTGCAAAACAATTTTGAAATACATGCCTAGTTCTTTCATAATACACGCATTCTATGAACTTTCTGAAGAGCCCTCATGGACTATTAGACGTCCACATGTGCCCCTGCACCTGTTAACCAGCTAGGATGGCATCTGAAGGCCCAGTTACCGCCTGGCATCTTGCACGTCATGCCTCTCAGCTGTACCCCCAAGCCACTGAAGAGGGCCAGTGCAATCTATGGCCACCCCATAGAGGAGCATGCCCTGTCCCTGGGGACAGGAGTGGGTAGCCAGCCCTGGGGCCTGTCCCTTAGCTCTCAGAGCTAAGCACGCAGAGCCAACTGCAAAGTTGGAGGATCAGCTGAGTCCCGTGCATTGGTGAGACCTCGTACAAGCTCTAAGGCAGTCTTCCTGTTGATAAGCACTCACTGTCTCATAAAATCCTTATTTTATTACTTTCCTTCAGCCAAGCCAAGTGTAAGTTCCCTGGAGAGACAGAGATAAGAAGAACCTGCAATAAACACTACTCTCTTTGGGGTGCATTCTCTGTTGTTAAACTAGAAGGTAACTAAAGAGAAGATCTAGAAGGAGGTATCAGAGGGCTGAGAACCTGGGACAGGGGCAGATGAGGCAGCACAGGAGGCTCCCCCACGGCACAACTACCAGAACAAGAGCTGCATGTGGAGAAGGAGGGCTTTATTGCTTTTCAATAACACAATAACATTCCTATAAATATAATTTATGGACAGGCTCAAGGCAAAGCCAGGAAGCTGAGCCCTATGGGCTCCAAGGCAGAACCCACAAACCCCAACTGGGAGTTGTGTGGGGTTTGGGTTTCACAGTTGGGGTCGCTGCTATTTGCTCTCAGATTTCAAAATGACATGCCCTCGTTTCATCAGATCACAGTGGGTAGCAACCCAGCTGTGCCCCCTGGGAGTCAGAAGGCACTCTTGGATAATTGCTGACCCTGCAGAAACAGGTGACTTGCACTCTCCCAGCAGGTCCGGTGTTCTCTGCAAGGGCTTTGTCCAGGGGCATGGAATGCTGAGACCTGAGGCTGGAAACAGGCAGACTCTGCAGGCTGGCATTGGCTGAGCTTCACAGACGCCAAGTGAGTGATCACAACAAGGGGTTTGCAAACAGAGTGGAGTGCAAAGAGCACACCTCATCTTGGATTTTACAAAGACAGCCCTGCGGTTCTTCATGGTCCTTGGATGTGACATAAAAGCATGAGAGCCAGCCTAGGAGCAAGGAAAGAAAAGCCTGCCCTGTCCATGGAGTTTACCTGGGGCATGGAGAACCAGACAGGCTCACGGTGCTGGGAAAGAGTACTGCAGAGGCAGACTCTGCCTGTACTAAGGTGCTGAGGCAGCAAGGATCTGAGCGCGTATCTCCATCCTGAAGATCCTCTGTGCTCTGGCGACATCGGTCCTGACCACTCTCCTTGCACTGCCTCTGAGGCTGCCTTTCCTAGCATGCATGAGACTGGAATGCTGGATCCTTCTCAGCCTGCTATCTTCCACTCCATGTAATTTGTCTGAGGTTTATCCATGCTGTCTGTGCATCAATAATTCATCCCTTATCATTGCAAAGCAATGTTACTGTCTAGGTAACGTGCACCACAATTTATTTAGCCACTGACATGTTGGGGACGTTTGAATTATTCCCAGGCTTTGGCTCTTACCATTATAAAGCAGAATCAACATTCGTGGACGAGTTTGAATTGACATGTGTCTTCATTCCTCTTGAGAAAACACCTACCAGTGCTATAGCTGGCCCACTTGGTAAGCACATGTTTCGCTCAGTAAGAGACCCACAGACCATTTTCTAAAACAATTGTGCCATCTCCCACTCCCTGCTGCCAAATGTGAGTCCTCTAGCTCGTCTACGTTTTCACCAGCACTTGGTCTAAAGTCTGCTTCTCTAGGAGTCACTTTAAGAAAGTTTATTTTCATTAGTTTGGGGAAATACAGGCAGAAAGAGGTCTTCCATCCACTGATTCACATCAGCCAGACCGAAGCTGACAGCCCAGAACCCTCTTTGGGTATTTCACATGGGTGACAGGCACCCAAGTGCTTAAGCCATCACCTGCTTCTTCCCAGGGAGTGCATTATCAGGAAGCTGGCCAGGAAACAGAGGGCCTGGGACTTGAACCAGGCACCCTCATATGGGATATGGAGGGTCGTAAGTGTTCATATAACTGCTTTATCACATTCTTACCCCAATGGAGTCCCTTTGCTAGATGTGGAATGATGCATCGTGGTCTTAGTTTGTAATTTCCAAATGACGACGAATGATGTGGGGTCTCTTTGCTTATGTCTTTTTTCTCTTTTGTGAAGTATCTGTTCAGATATTTTACCTGGTCTGGTTTGGAGTCATTTGCCACATGTTGTCAGCTTTTGAAAAGTTTTTAATATATTGATTGATGATAGTTCATGGAATGTTCTGCAATTGTTTCACCCAGCTGCAACGTGCATGAAGTAAAAATCATCATTTTTGAGTAACAGGCTGTAATCCTGGTGTTGTGGCTAAGAAGTCTGTGCCCAACATATTACAAAGATTTTTCTCTTGTCTTTTCTTCTCCTAGAATTTCTCTGTTTCTGGATTTCATATTTAGATCTAGGATTCAGTTAGGATCCATTTTATGTACATGGATCAAAGTTCTTTATCTTAGCACTCAGTGATTCATTTGTTCTATATACATTTGTTAAGCAGACTGCCTTTTCTCCACTGAACTGCCTTTATACTTCTGGCAAAAATCAGTTGCTTGGAGACAGTGTTATGGTGCCTGTGGTGCCAGGCTCCTACTTCGGAGGACCGGTTTTAAGTCTCAGCTGCTCAGCTTCCAATCCAGCTCTATATTACCGTGTCTGAGAAAGCAGCACAGAGGGTCCCCCATGCTACCCACGTAGGAGACCCACTCAGAGTTTCTGGCTCCTGGCGGTGGTGTGGCTCAGTCCTAGCCATTACTGCCCCTGGAGAGTGAACCAACAGATGGTTTCTCTCCCTCTCCGTCTTACCAACTATCATTCCGCCTTTCAAATAAACAAAATCTTGGGAAGCTTTGTCTGTGGAGCAATCCTGTTGGGAAGGCTCCAGGAGAAGTTGATACGGAAATGAACAGACCAGAAACTCCCCAATCCTCAGGTTTAGTTACCAACTCAAAGAGAGGCGCTTCTTCTCACAGGCAGGGGAACAGGACTAACAGACCAAAGAAAGGCACCAGCTAGACAAGTTGTTTACCAGTAAACTCCCGTTGCTACTGATACGTAAATCTCTCAAACCCTCCTCCCTTACGCCTATGCCACCCTAAGTCTGATGCTGTTAATAAACTTCAGCTATTGACTATCAGTCAGTGTTAGGTTTTAAATGTATTTATATAGTTCTTACAGTTCTTAACATTGTTATGCGCAAGCTAATTCTCGCAGCCAAGCCTCAACATCAGATGCGATGAGCTATTAGGAGGTCCTTTTATTCCAGCAGGGTAGGAATGGAAGCAGGGGTGGAGGGGAAGAAAACTGGAACCGACACCATCTCCTGCGGTGGTGGCAGGACGGGGGCTGTCAGGGCAGAGGAAGGGACAAGATGGAAGCGGACAGGGAACAGGACTGAGTTGGTGGGACAGCGAAGAGGAAGAGAAAGCGAGGCAGCTGGGGGGTCTTTATGTCATTCAGGTGAGCCCGTAAGGTGTGTGTGTGTGTGGGGGGGTATTGGGAGGGATTGAGGGCAGGCCCCAGGGGATTGGTTCCTGAGATTGTCACAGATGATTGTCTAAAGATGATTGGTAAGTGGGCCTGGTTCGGGGAAGGGTCCCCTGGAGAGATTGGGGGTGGGATATCCCGGTGAGAAGCTAGGTTACATCTGATTGGTGGAGCTGTGAGGAGGAGGAAATGGCACAGGGTCCAAGACAGGATGTTCCAATCCTGACAGTCAGTAGTCCACATGTATGGGCTCCGTGTGCCGAGTCCATCACTGCCGGACAGCAAACAGTTCTGCATACGTGTCAACCCATTTCTCATTCTTATTCTACCACGTAGACATGCCTTTATATATTTTAATTTAATTGTCTGCTTTTCGAAATCACTTTTAATTTTTAAAATTTATTTGAAAGTCGGTTAAGACTTTAAAACTGTCAAAATTCATTAACACTATAATAGTATACAATTCCTATCAATTTGTTTGCAAAACATTTAAAGCAAAGCTTGACAAATGTTGTATTTAAAGCAACAGTAACACACATGGGCATTGCATTAGTTTTGCTTTCTTTTAACATGCAGCTTGCCACTGTGTCTCACTTATTTTACTTGATGTGATCTTCCTCCAATTCCAATTGTTTTGAGGTAAATAATGGAATTTCGTTTTATAACTAAATAATATTGCATTTAAATATGACACACATATATCAATATCATAGGTAGAATATTTATCATATATATACATAATACGTATAGATTATATATGGTATGTTATACATACATTCATCTGATGATGGGCGCCTCGGCCAATTCCATAGTTTGGCTATGAAAATAGCGTAGCGGGTATCTTTTTAATACAATAAGCCTGTGTCTTTTGGCTCTGTTCTGTCATTTTGATGTGTTTTTGTGATTTTTTTTTCACCAATTCTACTCTGTTGTGGCTACCATGGCATTACCTCTTCCAGGCTGCTAAAAGATTGTCAGGAATGGGTGTTAGATTTTGTTTTGAAAACAACTAACCTGTCTAAATGGGCAGATGACTTTTGCTTCCTGAGTTACTAGTACAGGAAATGACACTGATGGATCTTCTGTTATACCAAGCCTGAGGATACGGTGTGCAGCCTGCTGATGTTGTCTTTGGTTCTGGCTCAGGATACATTGGGAAGGATCCAATCTCCTGCCTTTTCTGGAGGTGTTGTACAGCTTCTTGGGCAGTGTTCCCAAGGCTGCCACACACAACCGAATCTTCTTTAGGAGCAGGCTTTTCCCCACACACTCATTTGCCGTTGGCTTTCTGGATGCTGTGTGGGCAGTGCTGATGGCTGGAACCCTGTGGCACCCGGTGGAGATCTGAACACAAGGATGAATGAGCAGAAAAAAGGAGCCGGGGGAGCCCTGTAGCATGCACACATTTGCAAAGAGACAGGAAATGCCCCAGAGGCGGTGTGCTCCAAGCTAGAGAGGCGGGTCCTTCTGGTGACCACATTGGGGCCCTGCTTGCGGTTGCTACTGGGAGTCCTCAGTCCTATTCCCTAGGAATCCTGAAACCCAAGGAAGCTTCATGAAAACCCATAACACATAGCATCCTTTGTTGGAGCTGAACGGTGACTCTGCCCAGATGTAAAGTCACTTGCAGAATATTGTCAGGCCTCCTGTCTACCCTGCACAAGTACACACACACACACACACACACACACACACTCTCTCTCTCTCTCTCTCTCTCCCTCTTCCCCATCTTTGCTGATTCTTCCTTTCTACACTAAAACTCTGATGACAGGGGATGCCTGTGGAAAAATGCCCCAAGTAAGAGGACCCACTGTCCTGAACGGGGCTGGCTGTATCCTGCAATTCGAGGAGCTGACAAGCAGCAACCAGAACCAGGCTGTTCCTGGCAAGAGGCTCTTACAAGAGGGAGGCTCCCTGGCCCAGGCCCAGCCCCGGGTCCAAGTGAGCAACCTTGAGATGCACAAGGATCACAATTGTTATTGTTTAAGGCACAACTACATAATCACTTGCTGAAGGGCCGGAGCCAGCTTTTCAGCATGAAAGCAGCCAAGGCCAAAAGTGTCCCTTCGTAATGTGTATGGAGAGGGGAAACTGAGGGAAAAAAATTATTAAAACCAAACAAACCAACAAAAAACAGCCGCCTTGTTAAGCTGCGACTTCTAAATACGTGAGTGACATTCTGGCATATTGGTCTTGGCAAGGCCTTTCTCCTGCCCGATGGGTCCTGGTCTGGCTGCTGGCACACGGTCTGCCAGGCTCTGGAGGAGCCAGCATCTGCAGTGGGGACCATTGTAACCTTTGGACGAGGCCACTGGCTCTCCAGCTGGACTCGCAGACACTTTCTGGATTGTGACATACAGCCCACATTTGGCCAGAGTCCCTATCCCCCAAATCCTCCAATCGTACCTTTCCCACAGGCAGGGAAGGCAGTGTGGGCACTGAGGTTGCTGTCCGCAGCGTAGCCACAGTTGACTTTGGATCCCAGCTGGCCAGCAGGGAACTTAACAAGCAATTAGTTAAACACAACGATTAGACAATACCAACAAATGTATGTAGGTGAGGGTTGGAAAGTCCATTTTCTTCTGTAAATGTTCCAGAATGTTCTTTCCCTCTGTCCTTTACCCACAAATAAATAACACACAAGTGAGTAGCTGAAACCAGTAGGGGTCAAACATGGGGATGTCTTGTGATTAAGATGGCCGTGTCCCACTTCAGAGTCTCCACTCTGGCTCCTGGCTCTGGCTTCCTGCTAAGGCAGCAACAGGTGGTGGCTCAAATGGTTGGCTTCTGTCACCCACCTGGGAGACTGGGATAGAGGTTCTCAAGTCTCAGCCTGACTCAGCCTGCTGTTTGCAGGCATCTGACGAGTGACCCAGCATTTGAGTCATTCTGAGTCTCTCATTCGGTCATCAAAAAATTGAAGCAGAAAATGAAGGGCTTGGAGGAAGTGTTTTCTCCCATGCATGATGCTCTCTCTCTTCCCTCACTGTGACATGACCAAGGACCTTTGCTCTTCCTGCCATGTCCAGTGCCTGCCTGGCACACAGGCACAGCTGGACACAGGCAAGTTACACTTGTTGATACGATACATCATTCAGCCTGCTCCTTGATTAATTTGGTTTTATTCACACCAAAGTATAACTGAATAACCTCAGAGGAGCTGAGGGAGACCATGGGGTTTCTGCTGGGAATGAGTGCAGTTCTTTCCACTTTGCTTCCCAGGCATCCCCCATCTTCCATGATGTCCTCTCGTGAGAGTGACTGCCTCTGATAAAACGGAAATGTCCCCTTTTCCCTGAGGCCAATGCTACGGCCACTGGTCACAGACAGCAAGGGTTTCCCTCAGGAACGGCTACTTGGAGACAAGTAGCAGAGGGGCACCCGGCCCTTAAGTTCCATCCTCACTGCCTGTGTATGAGGGCCATAGTGGGTGCTGTCTCCTACAGCCTTCTCCCTCCCTCTCTCCCTGCCTTCCTCCTTCCCTCCCTCCCTCTCTCCTCCTCTCTCCCCTTCCTCTCTTCCTCCCTCCCTTCCTCTCCCCTCTCTCCCTGCCTTCCTCCCTTCTTCTCCACATTCCTCTCTCCCTCCCTCCCTCTCTCCCATTCTCCCTGCCTCCTTCCTTCCCTCTCTCTCCCTCTCTTCCTCCTTCTCTCCTCCTCTTTCTCCGTCCCCCTCTCTCCTTCCCACCCGCCCTTCCTCTCTCCTGCCTCCCTCTTTCCCTCCTCTGACCCTGCCACCCTTCTTCCTAACTCACCTGCTACCCATCAGGTCTCCCTGTCCTTACCCTCTCCCACACAAAGCCCCTTGAAGCCACCACCCAGCTCTTCTATATAACACCATCTTGACTCTTTATGACATATAGAGCATTCTAGATTCTTCTACTGGATGTTCTCTGTTCATCACCTTTCTGGAAGGATTGTTCTGACAGGGGGCAAAGGAACTGGTAGAGATCTGGAGAAGGGAGGAAGGTGGCAGGGAGAGGCTGGACTGCCCACCACACTGTCTCCCATTCCTCCCAGAGCTCTCATGGTCCTAGGCCACAGCTTGTCATAGTGACATTGTTACCAGTGATATATATGGATGTTCCACCTTTTCTAAGACAAACCTCTCTCTCCACTCTCTGTTGCCTCTGATGGCAATCCCATGAACACACAAGTTCTTTGTCACCTCCTCTAGGCAGCCCTCCCAGACCGTCTCATCAGGTGGACTTTCTTCCCTGAATCACAACGGCCTCCAAACATGATAAAGACGGTACCTTGAGATGTGGGAGGAGATTCCTGACTAGGAACATGGAGGTGAAAGACAGTCTGGGAAGCCAGCGACTGACAGCTCAAGATCTCCCCAGGGTGACAACCTGCAGCTCCAACCACTGCCCCATTCTTCCTCCCACCAAAGTGTCACTGGGAGACGGCACTTGGAACTGGCCAAGAAGTTTACGTAGCATGAAGGAACTCCCACGGATACCACAGGCGCCTCAGTTATTTTCTTGGTATGGATTGCTTTTCCAGACTGATGCCAAGGGCTCTGGGTCTGACCCCTGGCAGTCTGTGGAGCGGCCCTGTCTCCTCCAGGCAGTCCTAGGCCAGGCCTGGGCTCAGCTCCAGCTCTTTCCAGGACTAACTGTCAATCTTGGGCAAGGTCCTTACCCTTTCTGGGCCTCAATATTTTCATCTGGAAAATTCCAAGAATGTGTACCCCATAGCTCTGCTGAAAGGATTAAGGCCACGCATATGCAAATGTCCAGGGTAGGGCTCCTTAGCCTCTGCCTGGTGGGATCCAGAGCTTGTAGCATCCAGGAGGTCCTACCATGCAGTCTTCCTTGGAGCATTTCCACCCCGCCCCACTCCACGAGCCACCACGTAACACACACATGAAGCCACGTCATGCCACGGGGACCCCTGTCAGGACTCCTGAAGCCTTAACTTTTTGCAATAGGCACATGGCCTTGCCCGGGCCAGTTCCCAAAACAATGGCTTCCCAAGTCTGTTTTCTTAGCTTCTAAATAACAACTTTGCCTTGCCCAAAGGAATGCTATTTACATTTGTAAATTTAAGGTTGGAGAAAGAATTTGCCAGAATAGAATTTGAAAACTCAGCAAGCTTTTTTGTTGTTTTGTTTTATTTTTTTGTTTGTTTTGTTTTGAGCTCAGCTTCTCAAGTTTTACAAATGGTCATCATCGGCAGCTAATTTCCCCTCATCCAGATCTTGCAGCCAGTTCTGTGCAGAAAAAAAAAAAAAAACTTCCCAGTAGCCAAGTCCATGCTGAAAGTTGCCTCTGCATTAACTCCCCCTTGGTGGGAGCCTTCATCTCTCACTTGGGGGATGGGCGCTCCTGTCAGGATCGCAATAAATGTAAAGAGATTGAAGACATGCATGCCATACTTGTGGTTGGATAAAAGGCCAGAAAAAGAACAACGGTAGGTACTGTGGTGATTTTCATCTTTTTTCGCAAGAATGCAAACATGCTTCCTCTGTTCCCTGGGCTTTAGAGTAGCTGGAACATGAACTGGTGTCCATATGGAAGGCTGATACTTGTAGGGGGAGCATTAGCCCAATGATCCACTGCTCTGACCCCTAAAACATCTTTTAAGTGAACTTGGCTTCCTTTTACAACAGAAAGAAAGAATAAATACAAGAGAAATCAAGATGCTATGAAGGGAAAGAATGAAGCCCCTGTCCCTCTCAAAGCAAGGATGTAAGGGCCAAGGTTGTGGCGCTGAAAGGCACCCGCAGCTTCCAAAGAAAGAGCCACATATTGCCCACCGTCCATGGGCCCAAGACACTACAATTTCAACTTTCCAGGAAGAGCAGGTTTGACCACGCTGACATCATCCAGTCCCCTCCCTCCAGCCCTGACCCCGGCCCCAGAGCCAGCCACGAAGATGACAAAACATAACAGCACACTGTGTTCATGGTGGGTGTCAGAGCCAACCAGCACCAGAACAGACCAGCTGTGAAGAATTAATGACATCGATGTGGGCAGGGTCTGTACCTTGTGCAGGCCTCATGGACAGCAGAAGTTCAATCTTCAGCTGGCTCCTGGTTACAATGCTTTGCATGTTGCCAATGAAATTGGAATCATCTCAACTGAGTCCAGTTGGCTAATCCTACATATATGCTTTTAACCATTAAAAAAAAAAAGTGAACAGAGAAAGATCTGGAATGTTCAGAGATGTTTGAAGATTGCTTTCTTTGAACAGTATTTTCGACTCATGTCAAGCCAACACTATATGTGGTTTGTAGGGGAAAGTTCCAGAATTCAGGGTCAGGGAGTTGAGCTAGAGGAACACAAAAGGGAGAGACAGACGTTGGTCAAGGAGAGCTTGAGAAGGGCACACCTGGGTCTCCACTGCGCCCCCTCTTTCATTGTCACTTGATGAAGCTGTGGATGAAGAGTCAGAGTTCTGGCTGGGCACACCAGGGGTTGCTGTGCTTGGTCTGCCATCATTCCACTCCCTTGGGATTGTCTGTGCTCCAACAAGGGAAGAGAGAGCAGAATTCCTCAGTCCCTGCTGTTTTCTTTGTTGCTGGCATAATGTCTTTTCTAGAGCTGCGCACAGCTGGTAACTCATCTTGTAAGAACCTTGCCCATGAAAGTGCACCAGCAAGAATCTGAGGCTGTGCAAATCTAATGAAAGAAGGAGATGTGAAAGAGTGGGTGGATGTGGGCCTATCTGGTGCATCATACATGACTGGGGGCCCTCACTGCAAAGAAATTCAACACAGCAGAGGATGAACAACGCATCACGCTCTCCCTTTGCATCTTGCTACATTCTGGTTCCCAAATTGTGGTGCTAAGTGGCGAATGTCGCAGCCAGGCATTGGTTTCAGCTTGCACGAGTGTGATTCTGCTTGTAGCAGGAGACCCTCAAGTTCTTTTTAAAATTAATTTCTTTTAATAATCTTAGTTGATTAGGGTACAAAGGGTCAAGGGCTACAGGGTGAAAGTGAGTAGTACCATTGTTCCCACGCTAATATTATCATTTTTTCCCTGTATTTGGGGTTAAGGGAGTAACAAAGGGAAAAGCCCCACCCAACCTCCCACCCATCCCCGATCCCCAAAGACCCTCAAGTTCTTAAGGCAGATGAACTCATCCTGCTGTTGAACGTGTCTTGGTTGAATTCACCTATTCGGTAACTCTGCAGGATCCCTAACTCTTCCATGGGGTAATGCTCTGATTACTGCATTAGCAGGGGGCAAACCAGAGCTGAATGAAACATGTTTTCGAACTTGTAGCTCAAAAGGATTTGGCAATATTGGTGTTTTCCTCTTTCCCAACTTTCCCAGATTTTTGGCTACAGCCTCTGTGCCCTCCATCTGTTCCTCATTAGCACAGCATTGTACTCAGAATGAAGAAATACTTTTTGTTTCTTTCTCTGACACCATCAGCCTACCTTTCCCAAAGCAAGGAAGGTCAGGCTCTTGGGACACCACATGGCCCATTTACGGGGTCTGGGGAAGATTGAGCATCTGGATGTGGACAAGACTCTGGTTCAGATGACAAAGTCACACGGACGGTTGGGAAGAGAATCAAGTGTTCTGTAAGCGTCAGTCGCTTGCAGTGACTCGTGAGTCATTGCAGACAAGTGGCTCTGATACACTGAAAGTATGGAGCTTGGGGTGAACTGGGGAAGGACACGCCTGCCTCTCCCACTCGCTGGAATTGCTGCTGTGTTCTCAGCCAGCAGCAGCAGCAGCAATATCACATAAGAGATTTGGAGGAGCATCTCTGAAGCTGGACTCATCAGACAGCAGGCCAGCGTGTGGTTGCTCAGAACCCTACGCCCTCACCAGCTCTCGGAGGCTGAATGCCCGTGCAGCAGAGAGCCATAACCCATTACGGGACATTGCCACTGGAACTGTGCAGCTGGAACCAAGATGGGCCCATGACAGCTGCAGCCCAAGGACAGTGAGGGGAAGGATATGTCCATTACTGGAGTTGCCGTGGCAATGGCAGTGACTAACGCAGAAGGAGTTGTTTTCTCAGAAGGTCGGGGGCTGGGAGTCCCACTCCACAGTTGAGTCTGCTGAGGCCTCTCTGCTTGGCTTACAGATGCCTGTCTTCTCCTCGTGTCTTCACAGATTACTCTTTTGTGTCTCAATCTCATTTTCTATTGTTGTTTTGCAGGAATATTGACTAACTGAAAATGCAAACATTTCCCTCCCTTTTTCAAAGATTTATTTTCATTGGAAAGGCAGATTTACAGAGAGAAGGAGAGAGAAAGGTCTTCCATCCACTGATTCATTCCCCACATGGCTGCAATGGTTGGAGCTGAGCCAGTCCAAAGTCAGGAGCTGTGATGGGGTGCAGCCAGTGATAGACAGCACCCCTCGACAGCGGGCAAATGGAATGTGATTGTGTCCGCCACCCTCTGCTCATGGCTTGGGCGAGCCGGCAAAGATGTTCACTCGCACCCCACAACAGAGCCTGGAGCCTTTTCCGGGTCTTCTAAGTGGGTGCAGGGTCCCTAGGCTTTGGGCCATTCTCCACTGCTTTCCCAGGCCACAAGCAGGGAGCTGGATGGGAAGTGGAACATCAGGGATTAGAACCAGCACCCATATGGGATCCTGGTGAGTGTATGGTGAGGATTTAGCCACTAGGCCATTGTACCAGGTCAAAACAGTTTGCATTTTTAAGATTTTAGCATTTTATTTCATACTACAAAGGCAAAGAACTTCTCAAATGTGGCATGTAAAAACATTATTGCCATTTTCACAAGCAGAAAAAGCAAAAGTGAATGAAAGTCTTATGAAACAATGGCTTTTTTGTGTTTTGTTTTGTCCTCTTTATTTGTATAAAGTAAACGAATTTCATGTGTTCAATCTGAGAAGCGCAGTGACACCTCCCCATCTGGCTTTTATAAAGACAAGTATCACACTGGATTACGGTTCACCCTGAAGATTCATTTTTACTTTAATTGTCTCCTTAAGTACCCCTTCTTTAAGCCCCATTGCATTTGGGGATCACAGATACTAGAAATTCAACATTTACAAATAAAGTCACTCAATTTATCCTACAACAAAGGACAGAGAGAAGTTTGTCACCTCTTACTTTTCCTTGCCCAACTTCCCCAGGATGGGAAAAGGGAGAGAGTGCCCTGTTTACAGTTTCCTGGTAGGTGCTATCCTTGAATTAATTCCAATCGCTAGGGTTCAGATTTTATTTAACAGTTAACCACCAAAGTCATGTGGTATTTGGAGGTGGGGTTTGGGAAGCTAATTGATATTAGCTGAATTATGGATTTCCACTGAATTATGGATTTCTATGGAGAGGAGCCTGCCTGCCCAATCTCACCGCAGTATGCTCAGCTGCACCTCGGGACTCTGCAGCACAGAGCTCACCAGGGCCAGCTGCCAATCATGTACCTACCCACCCTCCTCAACCTTCAGCACTGTGAGGCAAATCCACCTGCATTCTTTACAAATTGCAGCAGCAAAAATTAGACTAGGAAAACAACAAACCCATTGCAAGCAAGGCAGTACCCCATGCATGCAAACACCTTCCCCTGGCTTTCTTCGTCATTCAAGTGTCCCTCATATCTGCTTCAACATCTTAGTTGGTGCCTAAAGCTTTCATGACAATGGCCACTGACAAGTGGAACTCTTCCTTGCTGTTCCTTTCCAAAGCAATGTCTTCAGAGCTGTCCCCTCTTGAACTTTGTTATTCCTTACCATTCTCATGGCTGATTCATCTGCAGCTTCAGGAAGGATGCGTGCAGACAGCTGCTGAATCTTTGACAGCTCTTAAAGCCATCTCGAACCGTTTCTCCTGGGCCAGTTTAGTTTAGGCCACCTGATAACAGGTCAACGTTGACTATATCAGCATTGCATTGTGGAGGACCTCCAAGACGTACAGTGCCGATGGAAGCTGCTGCTCCAAGCTGCTGCTCCATGTTATTCCCCAGTCTTCCGTAAATCATCTATCCCTTGCTATTCACAGCTGGGGTAAGCCAAAAGTTTTCTTTCTCTTAGTATTTTTACACTTAGTTGGTGCAGCGATTATGTTAACATGAAAATGAGTTTGGGAAGCTTTTCACATTATGGTAGTTCGTGGGACAGTTATCATGTGAAAATTATCTGAGCATTATCAGCTTTAAATGAATTATCCCAAATGCCACCAAAGACATATTCTTACCATGTTCCTGTCACGCTGATCTCAACTGCTATGACAATATTCCAGTTTCCTATTTCTTTAGCACTATCCAAGTTTTCTATGACTTTAGTTAACGACAGTGTGTTCTCTTTTCCTAGGAAATGGGTCATTTTGAAGAGTTCGTTTTAAGGCATGTTACTGTGAATTTCTTCTTAATATTTTCTTGTGAGATAGGAAACCTATGTCTGTGGTTGGGAAGCCTTCCTCAATCTCAGTTTGGCCTATGGACATGGCCTCTTGTTTTATACCAGGCGAGTAGGCCCGTGCCCTTGTGGCTGAATTCAGTTTCATAATTCTTCATGGAATGAGGATGTTGAACTTCTCCACAAACTGCTTATGACTCACACCATCCTGAATTTCATACAAGTGTTTCCCCTCTCTAAATATGGGACACATTAATAGGAAGCTATAAATGAGTGTCAATGTCATGCCCTATTTGGACAATTAGAACAATGTTATTAATTGTCCGCATCTGATGCAAATAAGCAGAGGAAATGGAAAACAACCCTTTCCTCACTGAATGGAAGAGACTTTCTTAGAAATAACAGAAGGAGGGAAGAAAGAAGCAAATGACTACAGCCAGTCTTGGGAGACTTCGCTTTCAACTCATAATGAGAATAAAGGGAAAACATTTTGAACATCTGAATGCTGCTGCTGCTAACAACCATGGCTTCATTGCTGAGCAACTGGCATCAAGTGGGTCAAGCACTCTATAACTGCAAGTCCGGGCATTGCAGCTCCAGGGAGAACAGTGTGACACTGAGCTTCCGTTGCTCTAGAACTCACCTAAGCAGCGTGATCTCAGAATCCTTGATCCCAAGGCCCGATGCCAGGCACTCTGGGCAGCTGTGGATGGAAAGACACACAAAGCTCAAGTCGCCCTGTGTATTACTTGGCTGCTCTGCATCAGCTTTGGGGGAATCCTGTATATCCACCTCTGCAGTATGCAAAGAGCACTTAAGAAAAACCCCTGGAAAATGAATTTGCAGGACAATTCCAGTGCAAAAGCACATGAAATCCATGCATACCAGGGAGCTTCAAAAAGTTTACGAAAATGGGCACTTTGGACAAAGTCTAAGATACACTTACCTTTTCATTCCATCTTTTGTCCATGGATATTTTGATGCCCCCTGAGTTTGCAGGACTCGGCATCTCCCGTTAATTCTGTCAAGGTCATCAGTTACCTTGCTCCTGTCCACGGAAGGCAGGCCTGCAGCAGCTCTCTCTTGGGCTCTCAGCTTGTCAATCAAATCTGCCTGCACCACACTGAAAGAAGACTCACAGCTCCGGTTCTCCTTCCTCCACTTTTTCCTTGTAAAAGAGGAAATTTCAAATAAGTTTCAAGATAATAGACTTCAAAGACAATGTGCATTTTCCATGAGGTTTTTGATGGTATCATCCCTGACCCAACAGTAATTCAACCTTCCCAAACCTCGGTCGTTTTCTTTTGGGAATCTGTGTCTACATTTTGTGTGACCTTAGGGTACAGTAGTTTTCCCTCGTGCGTTGTTGCAGGGACAGCTGCATGGCTCCCTTGCCTTGATGGAGGCCTTCAGGAAAGCTCGGTATAGATGCATTGCTCGTGCAGGGATGGAGCTGTGGCATGCTATCAGCAGCCCATCACACAGTGTGGCTCAGCAGAGGGCACAGCCAACAGAGCCCCTGGCACTGGCGAGTCAACTCACAGATGAGTTTTGAAGCGCTGCTGACTCCTTGGCTCAGTGTATCACAGCAGCAGAGTAATGCTACAAGCGCTTTGGTTGTCCTCCGCCACACGTTGCACTCAACCCTGCCTGGACTTGAAGCTCATCTTTGTATCTATGGGCCTGTCCCAGTGGGCTGAGTCCAAGGAGGACACGCTGAATGGAGGAAGCAGAATCTGGGAAATGAGGTAGCATGAGACCTCTTCCATCAAATCAGAATGACTACACCTCACTCACAGTATGCTGGGGAAGATGAACCCACCGTTGGCTAAATATGGTAGGTTCTTTTTACTGTCCTTGTTACTGTCCTAAAGCGACCAAGGCTTTGCAGCCCAAAATGGCTAGGAGTACCAACACCCCACTCTCTTGCTATCTGGATTATACATCTTTGAGCCTCAGACCTCAGGGAAACTCCATCTAATGCATTCAAAATAAGTGCAATTACTGAGCAGAAGCCAGAGATCATAGCAGGGGTTAAGAGAGCAGCGTGGCGGGGGAGAGCTGCTTGTCTGTGTTCTGACACTGTCTTCCTGGTGGACGATTCACCGATGGGAGGCTTAGGGGAGGGCAGTGATGGTCTGCTGCTGTTGGACTCTGAGTGGGGTCACTGCGTGGTGCCTGGGAAACCTGAGATCCTGCAGAGGATGCTGGAGAAGAGGTGAGAAATTACATTATTCACATCTCCTCTGGACAGGGACATATTCTAAAGACCAGCCATCTGCCTTGAGAGCAAGGCCAGAGGTATTCCGACAAGCATGTATCTGTCCACTGAGGGCTCAATCTTTAAATTCTTGAAGCCCACTGTGGTCTCTCTTTCAAATAAAAGTAAACATATCCATGGATGGTTTATCTTCTTTTAGTCCGTGCTGGCCTACCCATTGATGTTGAGGTTTGTGCTTACATTGGCTTCTGATTTCTCACCCTAGAGTTAAACCTATTTGGCACATGCAATGTCAGTATCATTGGATTTTCCACAGAACCATCCTGGCCACTAAGACCACAAGGGTACAATATGTGAGTGACACAGGAGAACAAGCAATTCCCACCCCTCCCCCAGAGATCTCTTCAGATCGAGGTCAGATTCTCGGATAATCTACCTCGTTAGACCACAAGCAATTTCTGCTGCTGCAAGTTCCGCGCTGTCGTTCGCTCTCACGAAGCCATTATGGTGTATTTGGGGCAGGTTGTCTAGACATCTCCTCCCACAAGTCTCTGGCCAGGTCTGTGTTCAGTTGCAGTGGTTAGAGCGTGCCCAGGTCACCAAGGAATTAAACCTAAGACTCCGCAATCAGGCCTGCGGTTCTGCGGTGCCAGGGAATGGGTTTCGCTCACACAGGCCAGCCCTCGTGGCTTTGACCTCTCTCTCTCTCTTAGCCCCAGAACTTCTCTCCAAGGCAAGGGGATGAGGTTACTCAGGGAGAAAAGCAGAGTGAGTTTGTATCAGTCTGCGGACATGAAGCTGCTGCCAAGTTCATGTTACCCTTTCTCGCCCTACACACAGACGCCAATCAGCAGCCAAGTAGGGGACCTTGACCCACTGTGTTCCCAGCAAGACCAGGGTGGTCCTTCAGTCTCTAAGGTGGGAGAAGGCAGGAGGAAAAGGGGAAACGGTACAACTGATGCCTTTTGACATCCGTGCCTCCCCCGGGCTTGCCTTGGGGGATGTGCGTATATGGAGGATTCGTTCAAAAGCATTTTAGCCTGTGAGGTGTAAGATTCTTGGGACCACCATCCCCTTGCAGAGCACCCTCTCCGGCATGTCCGGTGATGGACAATAGGATGAGAAAGACACTGTGTCTGGATCACACCATGAAATGTGTCTAGATCATACCATGTAATTGTTTGCTTCTCTGAATCAGCAGGAAATACTGCCGTGGTGTGGGCTGACTTCAGTGGATGCTGCGTGAGCTTGATGGGCTCATCCAGTGAGTAAGTTTGTCCTTGTCACCCATGGTGTGGCTAGTGCAGCCACTGACAGGGGATGAGGCAAGGCTGCTAGAAGCCCAGGATTGCCAAGGTGGCCCAGCGTGTCATTCGGAGCACGAAGCTCTCATTTTGGAGTGATGATCTCATAAAAGCGCACCCTGGGCTTCTCCACCCTTCCTTGTGCTTCTTGCTCATGGAGGAACCTGGCAGCAATTTCAAATGCACATTGATACACTTCCCCATTGTTTTAACTATTGAAGGACTTGGAACAACAACAACAACAACAACAAAAATAGAGAGTGGGAACACATTCTGGGCTTCTATGTGAAAAAGAAAAAATCAATCAATGTGCAAGAGTTCAGCCTAGTCTTTAAGATACCCACATCCCCATTGCAGGGCTGGATTCTGTGCCCAGTCTCAGCTCCTGGGTCTAGCCTCCTGCTGTTATAGACCTGTGAGAGGCAACAACGAGGACCCAGTTAGCTGGCTTCCTTCCACCTACGTGAGACAACTAGATTGAGTTCCCAGCTCTAGTTTTGGCCCCAGTCTAGCTGTTGCTATTGTAGATATTCCTTCTTGCTCTCTCTCCCACTTCGCCCTGATATACATATTGTGAAGAAGTACACAGAACTGGCTACCCGGCAGTACAAAGATTCAGTTCCTGCTAACAGATTATCCAGATTGGAGCTCCTCCTGGTAACGGAAGTGACATCTGTAAGGTGTGAGGTGGCTATGCCACCACCAAGACCAAAAGCTGCATGATGCTCTTGCGGATGCATCCTGTAGCAACTCCTACCTGGGACCTAGTAGCAAGTGCTGCTTGGACGGGGATCAAAGAAGCAGCTAAGGAAGCACAGGGCTTTGAGGCAAGGAAAAAAAAAATAGTATAGAAAGCCAAGCTGCTAACTGGCTTCATTGGACCCACCCTCCTCGGCTCCTAGCGTTCAGGACATATGGTTTTGCAATTAATCATTTGTCTTTGGACATAAGGAAGCTTCACTCAAAGCTCCAAACATGTCCTAGCTCTTGGAAGAACATTCATGTTTCATTCTGGCCTGGCACAGGTGCAGCGAGAGGCTGTCGTCCTGGCCAGATGTGCGCGTGCCCAGCCCCCTCTCACTGTCTTCTTGCCTTGAGTCCCACGCATCCCAAGCCTATGATCTTTGCAATCTGCCTCCGAGACATGACCTGGCTCACTGTCCTAACACCCCTGAGCATGTTTAATGACTGGAAGAGGAGAGCCTCAGAAACTCACAAAAATATGTTCTTGGAATAAAACCTGCCTTCAGAATGAGCTCCCCCACCTCCACCCACAGCCCCAGTTCTAAACATATGTGCTGCCCCTGAGGCAGCTGGTCCTCCAGGTCCAGTAGTCTTCTGTGTTCCCACGGTGCAAGCCACCTTGTACTCAAAGTGCGTGCAGGAAGCTAGCCTGTGCATCTGCAAAACCGTTCAGCAGAACACTGCATCTGTGCCGCACACGTGTAACCTTGTCCTCCTGCCGCTCTCCCCTAAGCGAGACCGTGGAACAGCAACTTGCGTAGTATCAGCATTTGATTAGGTGTTCTAAGCCGTCGACGCGCTATTTTAAACCATAGGAGGGTGGCCCAGGTTATCTGTAGACACCACACCTTTCCACACAAGGAGCCTGAGCATCCTTGGCTCTTGGTACCCACACGCATCCCTGGCACCAACTTCCTGGATAACCGGTTCATACACATGCTCGCCTGAGTCATCACACCCCGCACAGAAAAATGCAACAATGTGTAGGCATTGGGTGATGATATGTTTAAAGATTGATAACATGATTGGCCCTTAATTGCAAGCTTTAACTTTGAGGAGAAAAACATACAAATTCACTCAATCCTCTTGTTTGGAAAAGTTGTAGTGGCCTTCACAATTATTTAAGTTATTCCCCAGACTTTCCCCAGAGACAAGACTAACCCTCCAAGCCCTAGAGGTGTCTGGGATCTGTGGTAATTGGAAATGTCACTTTGTGCATAATCCATTTTATTCAGGGAATAAAACAACTAAATCTGGTTAAACTCTCGAAAAGTGTTCCGGTATTAAGACCAAATCAGTTTCTTTTCTTTACTTTCCTTTTTTTTTTTTTTTTTAAGCAATACTCTAACAGCGGCCACTAAAACAGAGGATGTTAGCTTAAGTTTGCTTGTAATTATTAAATGTTATGCAATGAACTTCTGGAAATTTTCTCCCTTTAGCTTATTTTACCTTAAAAAAAAAAAAATCCCTGTGGCAGGTCATGGATGGAGGAAAAAATACAGACTCTACCCCATAATAAATGAGTCTGCCCTGGGGCACGACACCCCCTCTGTGACCCCATTAATCACAGACTTCACAGGGTGGGCAGACTCTCTCACAGCTCCGTAATTTGATCCCCATTTCACAGATGGGGAGGCCAAGGCAGCTATGGGTTAAGTGATTTCTGGAGACCACACAGTGAGCGCCTAGAGGCAGGGAGGATCCCAGCTTGGCCACTCCGCTGTGTCTTCCTCTGCCCCTAAGCAGGCCACCCACAGCACCCCTCATGGTGGAGGTGGGGTAAGGACACAGTAGGAATCCCCCCAGGCCTGTCTCAGGAACTCCAAGTCCCTATCTCTTCTGCCACGTTCATCACGCTGTGCACAATTGCTTTTGAAGTAAGCCTCACTCGAAATGTGTATGCCAAGACTCCCAAGATGCTAGGGGCAGTGGGAAATGAAATTCCCTTTGACCTGGCAGCGTGTTCATTCCTAGGAACAACAAGAGACCCTGGGTCCGTCCGCCGTGCTCCCAGCAGGAGGCCCTAGGAGGACCAACAGAACCGACTCAGGCTCTCTGTGGTCCTGTTTAGCTTTGCCCTTATCACACCTTTCTCCGTGCTGAGAAATGGCCGGTATTGCCAACATCACCTTCCCACAAAGCCGCAGTCACTGGCCCTCGTTGCTTACGTGCTCTGCAGAACAGTTCTCTGGCTTTCTGAAGAGACTCCCTGGGTAGTTTATGTACTCTGCTGTCAAGCTGGGTGTGCAGTCTTTCCCACATGAACCCTCCTCCTGTTCGGCCCCCAGCCTGCACTGAGCACGAGTGCCCTCTCCGTGCGTTCATCATGGTGAATCAATCACCAGGTATCTCAGATGTTTGGTGTTAGCTGATGAAGAGAGGTGACGACAGAGTGAATGGTGAAGAGATGGTGAGACATAAAACCCTCGTGTCCCTCATGATCAGAAAGCATCTGTGTGGCCTAGGGCAGGAACCAGGCATCCAATTCTTCTAAGGAGATGTATGGGATTCATCCTTCCGTCGCTGCTCCCCTCTTCTACTAGGACCACGTCCTTAGGGTGCTATCCTAAGTTCATACTCTCTCCCACCAGCACTGGCTGTAGGAAGAGTCTTCAAAATTACATGGACAATGCATATCACAAAGCAAAACTATGCTTGTTTTTTTCAAAAATGTTAATACCACAGATTGGCACTGTGGCATCGTGAATAACACCATCACCTGCAGTGCCAGCATCTCATATGGATACCAGTTCAAATCCTGTATGTTGCACTTCTAGCTTCCTGCTAACATGCTTGGCAAAACAACAGAAGATGGCACAAGGGCTTAGGCCCCTGCACCCACATAGGAGACCTGGGGGAAGCTTCAGGCTCCTGGCTTCAGACCAGATCAGCCCTGGCTGTTGCAGCCATGAAGGAGTGAACCAAAAATGAAAGCTCTCTCTCCCCCTCTTTTTTCCTCTCTGTAGCCCTGCCTTTCAAATGAATAACTACATCTGAGAACAGTGTTCACATCTTGATGGACTTATCTTTGAATCCCATTCCCGATGAACTCGTATTCTGACTCTTGGCATCCATTTCATGTTCACCTTTTGGTCCATAGCCTGCTCTACCTCACCCATTGCCTGAAAATCCTCTCCATGGCAGCCAGAGCTCCTTGTAAAACGAGGTGACTCCGCTTTCCTCCAAGTCCTCAGTGACTCTCCTAAGGGTGCAGGAAGAAGACACGATGATCTCCCAGAGAAGATCCTGTCCATTTCTCCAGCTGTCCGCCAGCCATGGCCACTTCCATCCTGCGCGGTAGGCCAACGGTGTGCATCTCCCCAGAACCTAGCAGACTCCTGAACCCTGCTCCACTTGTACTCCGCGGGGCCCCCTTGCGCTCCCAGAGCCGCCTTCTCCTTGGTTCTGACACCTCCAGAGGCTGCTCCTGTCTCCCATGGATCCTCTCTGGTGTCACCCATGAGACCGTCCCCTGCCTGTGTGTTGGATCAGTGCCGTGACTGTAGGCGTGGCTGCACTTTCCCTGTCTTCCAGCTGAGGGATGTGTTTCATTGGTTTTGCTTTGTTTTTCCTACACGGGTGCTGCTATCCACTCATTTCTGTTGTCCTCCTTGTATCTTCCTAATGCGTTGAAACCCATTCTTTTTGGTAGTCTGCTTCAGATATCCTGTCTTAAGCTTTTATGTGCTCTTTTCATAGGTATTATGTCTGTTGATGAATTTTGTTGGGAGCCTGTAATTTCATCTGAATGTTCATTACCCAAGGGGTTTATTACCCTGTGGGTGCTCTGGGCAGCCTGGGCTGTGGCGAGCTGCTTTGCTCCCTTAGTGCACCTGCTTCAGTCCAGCCTCATGCTAACTTCTTGGGGATTCCCAAATCAAGTGGGAACATGTGCTCCACCCCCCTGTACCACTGCACACAGTCAAGCCTTGGTGTTTGGATCTCTCACAATAGACTCTTCTTGTGGCTCCTGTAATCTGACTTTCCCTGGAAGGAACGAACATCAGCTCTTTCTGACTTCGGACTCTACGCGGGGCATCTGGGTTTCAAAGTTAGCATTCTGCAGGTCCTCTCTGCCATCTGTGCCAGAGCATTCGGTCATTTGGTCCACTTCTCCAGCTGTTGGGACCTGTGTCCAGATTCCACTGCTGTGCTGGCCGAAGCAGCTGACCACAAGTTTATTTTTTAGCTTTGGGCTTTCTTTATCATTGCTGGCATGTGGGGGAATTTTTCCTTCTTTCTACTAAACTCAGCTATGTGAGTTTGGACATTGGACCACTTACCCATTATTTTTCTGTGTTGCAATTGGAAAGGCCCCGCGAGCTCACACTGTCTTCCTGATGCCCGGACTAGCATCTACCCACCAGGCTTGAATGTAGACATGGGGGTCTATTCAACATCCAACAAGGGCTTGCAGTGTGCATGAAAGGCTAAGACTCTTGACTGCTAACTGAACCAACGCCTGAGATGAATTGCCCCTTGCCCATGGAGCAATCAGGTCCTAGACAAGTCCTAGGTCTTGCTCAGTCTCAGCTTCTTCATGAACAAACTGCATGGAAAGACTGACTCGCCTTGCATTTTCACACATTAAGCGTGTTGTGAAAACCTGAGGTACCAAAGAACTGTAAAGTGCCATAAAGACAGGCGAAAGGCCCATGGCTGTTGGAGCCAGGCAAAACAGCACCCTCAGGGTGCTCACTGATGCGTTTCTTGACTCAGGAGGTAGACAACAGCAGCGGATTGTGTTCCTGTGCCAGCTGAGGTCATGTGACAGAGCCCGTCTGTGAAGCACCGGGATGCTCAGCATACAGAGATTTCCTCTTACACAGAGCTGCATCTCGCCATGGAGCGTGTTAACACAGAGCTGCCCTCCACATGTGACACAGACCTGCCATCTGCCTTGGAGTGCGTGGCACAGAGCCGCCTTCTGCCTTAGAGCATGTGACACACAGCCATCTTCTGCATGTGAGTAAAGCCACCTTCTGCCTAGAGCACGTGACACAGAGCCGCCTTTTGCATAGAGCACATGTCCATGTCTGATTCTCAAGCTCCAGCCATTCCCTATAACAATGTTCTTGTCAACTAAGGAGAGGAACTTTCTCTGGTCCTTCCTTAGTTCTAACTTTGGATCCCCACCCTCTCTTGCAATGACCATCAGGGTCGCTCCAGAGCACAACCCCCCCCAAAAAAAACAACAACAAAAAGTTAGAATAGATGCACAGAGAACAGTAAGGAAAGCTTAGAACCAGACAGGAAATGGTCAGCATGGACTCACACATACCTTATTAGGTAGGACACAAAGATTAGTTACTCCTCACTAAGGTATTGAAGGTTTCTGTGCACACCCCTCCTAAAACTGTTCTGCACCTCAACTGTAGACATATGCCTTGTTAGAGTTATAAGCCAGTTTAGACTATCCTAAAATCTGCCAAGGTCAGCAAAATTATGCTTCAACACTATAAACTGCTAAATACTAAAATTAAAATAGACACAAGACAGCTGAATAGTACCCTATAGCCATTTCAAGGTTTATAGAAGCCGGTTGTATATAAACTAAAGTTGAAATGTCAATGAAGTAGTCACAGGATGTGGTTAAGAACTTGCATTTTTTTAAACATATTTGTTACTCAATAGCATGTCAATTAATTCCATAATGTTGTAAATTGTTATTGATGTTATGTTGTGGCTTTTAATTGAATGGGATGATATTCTGCCAGCTCTGCCTTCAGACCAGAGATGGTCTCCCCAAGAGACCATTGCATTTGTCTGGACAATAAGATGCTGGACTCGATGCTTGGACTATGGTTGCAATGAAAGAATCTTGGCTGAATTTGAACTGTAATACTGCCACAAGGTGGAGGAATCCACCATGGGGGGAGGGTACGGAGAGAGGTTGGGGGAATCCCAGAGCTTGTAAAACTGTGTTACATCATGCAATGTAATTAATGTAAAAAAAATGTCCCTGTCGCTTGACCTGTGGTTGTCCAGTCCTGGGAGAAATCTGAATGCTGATGGTGACACTACACAAGAGCTTCTCTGACTCCCAATTTCTGTTCCTGTTTATCCAATGGCCTTTTGGACAGGCACTCAACTGAGTGCTGACTGTGTAGCAATGATGGCAAGAAGTGTTGCCTCTTGCCTTGCCTTGGGGTTCAAAGGGGATGGGTGAGGAAATGCAGTTGCACACTGTGCTTCAGGAGATAGCCCCCTTGCACATGTCCTACAGTCACTCACACAATGCCTGCCACGGTGACAGGCTGTTCCTGCTCCTGGACGTCCTTCTGGACTCTTCTCTCCATGCAAACCCTGCCCACCTGCTGGACTTCTCCGCGCAGCAGATCTTGGGCAGGCCACACACTTGCCTGACCCAAGACCTCCACCATGCTTTTCCTCTCCTTTGGACGCCATACCTCATTAGCCTGCACATAGATCCTCTGCTCATATGGCCTCTGTGAACCACCTGAGCTTGGACCTTCTCTGTGCCTCCAGACACAAGGCAGCCTGTTCCTCCCAACAGCTCCCTGAGGGCAGCTCCATACTCATTGGTACAACAGTATTCTCCTCCAATGAAGCTGGTGTCTCCTATGCTGTGGAATTGCCATGATACCATATACAGTGGCTTGCCTGGGAAATGGGTTCGGGTGTTAATTCCCTCTTGATGACAACGTGGCAAATTCTCAAGGCAAAGACACAACAGCAAAGCTCTAAGAAATAAGGAAAAGTTAAATTGTGTTGGAATGGCGGGTGAATAAAGGTTACAGAATGCTAAGTGGGGTCGTTTGTGGAGAAGAAGAATGCCCTAGACAATTCCACAACCCAAAAGCCTGGGAGAATTCCTCAATGGGCTCCACGCTTTCTCCCTGTGAGTTCGTTTTACCCACTGAGCAGAGTGCAGGAGAGGAAATGCCACAAAAGGCACACCCTTTCCCATCTCTCCATCAGCACTGGAGAGTGTGTCACCCTTTGGCCGAGGGTGCACGCGGCTTCCGCACAGCGTTGATTGTCACCAGCTGCGAGACACAGAGGTTTGCTCTCCAATGGCCACCGTGGGAGAGGGAATAACATGTGACTGATGGCATACACTCTTGCATTGGCTCTCACATAGTTGGAACGCGTTAGGACACGCAAGGGAACTTGACAAAGTTCATGGAACGTGGAGGAGTTGAAGGATAACGAAAAACAATTGGAATCCGGGCATAACTTTTTTCATGATGTGCATTTTTTTCTTGAACCTTTGGAAGATCCCATCACACGGGGGGCAGAGAGGTTCAAGGACTAATACTAGGTGCTTTAGTAAGGCTCTCAGCAGATCCCAATGCAGGCAACCCTTGGACCACCCTCAGTGAACTTGAGCTGGATGCACATACTTCACGGAGGATGGAGCCAGAATCTACTTACTGTTTTGCAATTGTCTTTAATAAAATATAAAATCAATCTTGCTGATTGTTCCATATCAGAACATTCTGAGGTGCTGATTGTGGTTCCTCTGGCAGCTGCAGCCTTATCTCATGCTTGTAGTCAGCCCCATAGTGACGAGCATTTGTTTCCAAACATTTGCTGAGAGAGAAGGGAGAGGGGGTGAGACAGAGAGAGAGGGTCAGAGATGAGACAGAGGGAGGGGGAATGATACTCCACACACAGCGTTTCCCACACGTACAGTTGAGCTTTCTTAGAAGTAGTATCTCTGAGCGTTACCTCTAGAATGGTTAAGTGCATTGGACGTTTTGGTTGGTAGTGCAAACTTGTTCTTCCCAAAGATTTTCCGGCTTCCTGATTCTGATCTTCCACTTAGTACCAACAATGGTGAAATCGCTATGTTGTCCTTCCTTGCCCATTGTTTTCGCGAAGCGTTTCGTCTCATTGCCTTAGCTCACTGGATAGGACCTCCTGAATGGTGCGGCATGCATATGCTGAGAGCAAACACACTGCATTCAGTTAGCCCTTTGGGATCTTGACCAAGTTCCCTTGAAGTTCCAGCTTACTGACAGTCTAAGTCATACACGGGAGTTGACTTTTGTTCATTTCCCTCTATAGGTTAGAAGAGTGACTTTTTTTTTTTTTGGCACTTAATCCTACTAGTTTAGAGAATTATGTTAATTGAGTTTTAAATAATCTATAAATACAGCGTAAAACTCTTTGATCATGATCAATTTAATGTGCTGTTTGATTCATTTTCTGGATTTTGCAAAGAATTATGTGCCTTTCTTCTTAAGGAACGGTACCTTCCTTTTCTTATAAAGTCTTTGGTTTTTGTCTCAGTTAGTGTAGCCTACCAGGGGGGGCGGTGGGAGGGAGTGTTTTCACATTCATTTTCTAAAAGAGTTTCTTTCAGATTTGAATTTTTTTTTTTTTCCTTTAACATTTTGGTGAAATTCAATCAGTGAATCTATCTAGATTCATTTTTGGTGGGATATTTCAAGGAGATGAATTCTGTTCCTTTCATTTATAGAGGTAGTTCAGATTTCCTATTTCGTTCGTTGTTGGCTTCAGTAAGTTGCAGTTTTTACAAAACTTGCCCAACACATCAAGTTGTCACATTTAATGTTATTAGTTAAACTTCATGGTTTGCATGGTTTTTAGTTTTTATTTTTCCTAACATTGGTAACATGTTTTTTTTTTTCCATTTTTATACAGAACATAACAATTTTATTAATTGTATTAAAGGATATTTTGGGGGCCGTTGGTTTTTTTTTTCCTGCTGGCCACCTTTTAAAAAATATTTATTAATTTTTATTGGGAAGTCAGATATACAGACAGGAGGAAAGACAGAGAAAAAGATCTTCCATCTACTAATTCACTCCCCAAGTGACTGCAACGGCCAGAGTTGAGCTGACTCAAAGCCAGGAACCAGGAGCCTTTTCTGGATCTCCCACGTGGATGCAAGGTCCCAATGTTTTGGGCCATCCTGGACTGCCTTTCCAGGCCACAAGCAGGGAGCTGGATGGGAAGTGTGGCTGCTGGGATGCAAACTGGCGCCCATATGGGATCCCGGTCAATGTAAGGCAAGGACTTTAGCCACTAGGCTGCCATGCTGGGACCTGCTGGGCACCTTTAAAATTTGTTATTTCTGTTCTCCTGCATCGTTTCTCACTGACTTGGCTTCAGTTTGCTCCTCTTTTTTTTCTCTTTGAAAAATCGTTTAGCTGCTTTTTTTTTTCATTATTTTTTTCTCCTATAAACATTTAAAGCTACGAACACAGTCTGCGCTCCATCTGACAAATGTTGTTGGGGTGTATTTTCAATTCTGCCAAGCATCGCTGTTTTCTAATTCTCCTTCAGTTTTGTTTTCCTTTAGTTTAGGAGTTTGTTAGAAGTTAGTTGCTTAATTGTCCACTATTTGGAGGGTTCCCATGTTTTCATCTAGTTGATTATTTTGTGGTTAGATACTGTATTTCACTTGTTACGAATGTCTTAATATGCTGTAACACAGCAACTGTTCTGTGTGGGTGAATCTTTAATGTACACTGTAGAGGAATCAGCATCCAGCAATTGTTGGATGTAGCATCCTGGGCAAGTCAGTTGAAGCAAATGCACTGGTTGTATTTTGCAAGTGTTTCAAGATATCCTTAATCATATTTTATTCCCTACTTTGAACAACCGCTGATGGTACAGTGTTGAAAAGCCTCAAATGCTTTTGTGCATTTATCTATTCTCTGCTGAATTCTCTCTTTCCCTTCATTTATTTTGAAACGGATGGTGGATACACAAAGCATGAACGACTGTGATAACTGCCCAGTTTAATGACTTTAAATTATAAATACTCTTTCTTGGAACATGTGTCCAGCCTATGAAGGAAAGGTATCCTGCATAAGCTCCTAAACTATATACTCTGTCAGTGAATTTGCCCCCGAAACTGTGGAAATCAACCAAAGGCTTAAGCATTTATTCAAGGGGGAAACAAAGATCTTTGCTTAAAAACAGTGTGTCCGGAACTACTGTAGTTTTGTTACGGCTGGCTTTAGTATTCAGGTCTATGACGGCACTAATCGAGCAGCAGTGGAGGTAGAAGAAGCAGCTTTCCCCAAAACCCCATTCGGAGACAACCATTACAGTGAGACCTGAGTATCAGCTCCCTGGACAAGGCCTTGAAGCGAGCTTTATCTAAATGATCTGAATCTGGGCACCAGTCCCGCGCCGTGAGTAAAATCCTATCCTGGGGCATTGTTGGAAACGATTCATGTGAGGCTTTGACAAGCAAGAGGCCTGAGGTAGGAATACCAGTTGGGGTGCATACAGCCAAGAATTTTCAAAGAGCAAACTGTGGGGCTGAGAAGTGCATGAGTGACTTTGGAAAGCGCTGATGTGTTTCTGGGCATCTCGAAGGCTCTGCACCGTGGACAGGACTGGCTCTGTGCCATGGATAGGACTGTCTTCATGCCCAGCAAAGACCCGGAAGGGACCTAAGGCCTCACCTCTGGCTGACCTTGAAAAGCTGTGCAATCAGTCCCTGAAGACTACGGGAGGGTCACCGACCACTGGGCCTTTGAAGGCATGCCCCGGCATAGTTTGGCCAGGGTGGAAGTCTTAATTGATTCAAGACATTGAAAGAAATGCACATCCCATCTTGAGCCGAGTGGGATGTTAACAGAGGAGTGATTTTGGTCTCCACACATGGAATACAGACTTTAGAGAGAAGTGACTAAACAAGCAAATAGCATCAACAAGAGCAAAAGGCAACCTCAAATCCAGCGGGACCGGGTGTGACCTGACTCGCAGTCCCATATCTCATTAGTCCAAATTAGTTAAGCCTGGTGGCATGGAAGTGCATTCACAGTGTTGTGAAAGTGGAACCGTCAACCATCTCCAGAAGCTCTTGATCGCCCTGAGCTCAAAGGCTCCTGTTTTAAGCTGGTGTGTTTATTTGGATTCCCAGGACAACCACCAGGGAAAGAACCTGGGAAAACACAGGGTGCATGATGTAACAAGCGCTGGGGTCCAAGAGGGATCCCATATAGGACAACAATTCCAAAGGGTTATAATGATGCTAGAAGATTCCTACCACCCAGTGCTGTTGTAGCCATCCAAACATCATAACAGCACACAACTTACGGATTTGTGGTGACACTATCATAAACAGACCTACCACACAACTGGTCAAACAAGATGTACAACACATGTAATATTCCATATAATAATACAAGGATGCACAGTATATAATACACACTAGTGATAATAAATGACTTTGCTACAAGTGTACTTTCTATAATATTTATTGTTGTTTTACAGTACATGCTGTCTTCTTACAAAAAGAGTTTGCTATAAAACATCTCCAGGGGTTGATCTAATTCCACGTCTCCAGGGGTTGGTTTAATATCATTGATTTACTGTCCTGTTCATCATGGACCCCAAGCATACAGAATTCACTGTGGATGTTGCCAGCAGGAGGCTCCGGGGAGCAGCTGACCTGGACCTGAAGCTCAGGATTATGAAGGTGGAGTAGAGAACCAATCATGGAGACTCCTTGCCTATCTCGTGTGTCTGTTTCCTCCATAGCTGAGATCATGGAGAGGAAGAGCAAAGTGATGGAAGACTTTATGGGATCTGCTTTGTTGAAGGCAATGAGAGCAAGAGAAATGAGGAGGGTCCCATGTGACACACGGAGGAGCTTCAAGACACCGGGGTGGTAGATCAGATACAGCAGCTTCTTCCTCCTAGCACCATGTCAATCAGAGCTGAAGGAAATGCATTTGTTTTCCATGTTGAAAGCCTGGACCCAATTAACAGTGTTGAATTTAAGCTTAACTCTGGGGGAGTTGAATGACTCAAATTGTGTTGTTCATTACATAACAGGAACGGGAGCATCGTGTCTGCAAATGCTGGTGTGAAGGCAGTAGAAGAATTTTTGGACACTCCAGATAAGCTGATTGGGAGGGGCGGGTTCACTTGCCAGAGCAGATCTTCAATACAAATGAAACCTCTCTGTTATGGAAATGGAGGCTGGGAAGGACTGTTCCCCAGGAGGAGTCCAAGACAATGCCAAGTTTCAGGGCAGGCTACCAGGAACAATCCAACCCACAACACTATTAAGGGTTACCGCCTGAGGACCACTTTGTCCCAGCTACGGCTACAGCTGAGATGCTGATGCAATTCTGGAAGGATGACATAATCTCGGACCCCAGTGACAATCTTTACTAGACTAGGGGTGGTGTGAAACTTTTGCTAGACTAGGAGCATGTGAAAAGCAGCAGAAAGAAGGTGATGCAGAGGTGTGCTCACACTCCCCTGTGATTCACCAGGGACAAGGGGCTGGGGAATGAAGAGGCTAACAGCTTCCCCCTAGGGCTGGATGAGGATGGCTCTGAGGAGCTCCCAGAGAAATTGACTGATGAAGAGTCGCTGCCATCAGAACAGGAGCACAAAGGAAGTGAGAAGACACAAATCTACTGGAGAAGAACAAGGAGCATGCTCAACGAAATCCCCAGGAAGGGTCACACAGGAATTTTTGCAAAACCTGGCGAACTCCTTAAAGAGTTTCAAAGTACTGGGATCCCAGAACCAAAGGGTTTTATTAATAGAGAGGAATGTTCATGGTGCTTTATCTACTTATATGCACGTACATGACTGATAAAAGCATAAAACCAAGCCAAGCAGACCATCATGGAAATTTTCTGAAGAGAGATGCCTCTTCAGAAGCAGGTCCTTTGGAAGGAATTCTGGAAGTGTCTGCATGGGAGATGGTGTTACGTGCTTGAAGACCTCCCGGGGGTTAGGGTTAGGGACAGTGAGAGTGAAGACCTTGGTTCTGTGTAGGCCTAAGTTGATTATGCATCTGTGTTTTAGAGAGAGTTTAAACACTGAAAGTAGATTTAAAATAAGATAAATACTTCCAAGAGTAGTTTTACATAGATATTCAATGTATGTTGAAAGCTAACGGCCATTACAGAAGTAGAATGCTTATAAAACTCAAACACATAGCAAAATGTTTCAGCACACTAAAGGTAACTTTTTATTGGAGCAAAGTATTTCAAAATAAACTCAGTATGGCCCAAGTATGCAGTGTTGACGAAGCGTGCAGTAGCACACAATGGAGTCATAGGCCTTCCTCTCCCCCACAGCAGCTCACTTTCCCTGATTTCCAGTCTTATTAACTCCACTTTGCACCTTCACAATATAGATGAATGTTTTTTCAAAATGAACATATTTTAATTGTTCTATTTGGATATGCCTAGTTATGCAAACACTTCACCTGTTGCTACAGTCGCTTACAGCCTATAGCATAGCAACATGCTATGCAGGTGTGTGACCTGAGCACCATCTGCTGTACTAGCCCAGGTGTGTGGAAGACTGTGTTACCTCACTCTGTATGAGTCACTCTGTGATGTTGGCACAGCAGTGAGATCACCTGCCAGCACATCCCTGAAAATGTATTGCCATCAGTAATCGACACAATTAAATAAAAACAATTAAATAAAATATGAGAGCTTTCAGAATGACATCTTAGTGACAGATGCAGGGGAAGCAGCTTGTTGGGATGCCCATACCCACTATCGGAGTGCCAGCTCAGACCCTATCTACTCTACATCAGACCCCATTTCTGCTCATGCTTCTAAGAAGACAGGGGAGGATGGCCCAAGTATGTGGGTCCTGCCACTGATGAGTGGGTTCCTGTTCCCGGCTTCAGCCTGCTCCAGCTCTAAGCTGTGGTAGGTGATTTGCAAATGAACCAATGGATGGACGATATCACTCTCTCCTCTCTTTCTGTCACTCTGCCTTTTAAATACATACATATATAGAAATATTTACAAATTACTATTTAATGCAAAAAAGGCAGTGACAAGGGCATAGAGAAACAAACCCTATGCAAATCCAATGTCCAATTGCCACATAATCACTGTTTCATCCATACTCACATAAACATGAATGGCTTGGGCAATCCAGGCAAATGGCAAAAATTTAAAAAATAGATTTGGAAAATTCAGACTAAAAGACAGATGGTTACAAATAAAGATGTGTGAAAAGCAAAAAGGGATGAAAAGAGAGCTAAAGTAGCCACACTAACAAGATTCTAAACCCCAAACCATTATTAGGAACAGGGAAGCATACTTCATCATGAATAAATGCTGACAGGATCCCACTCCTGGAGAGTGGGCACCTGGCACAGTGGTGAGGACACCCACATTCCATCTTGGAGTGCCCTTCAAGTCGTGGTTCTGCTCCTGACCCCAGCTTCCTGCTGGTGGAAACTGGGAGGCAACAGTGCTGGCTCCAATAGTTGGATCTGTTTCCCACAAAAGGAGACATGGATGGAGTTCCTGGCTGCCAACTGTGGCCTAACCTAGCCCTGGACGTGGTGGAAATCTAGAGTGGACCAGTGGATGGGAGCATGTTCTCTATCTGTGTCAAACAACTAAATAGACAAATATTTAACAAGTGCATTTGCACCTAACAACAAAACCTTCAAATTGAACAATAGTATGATAATAATTGAACAATAATGTACACAGTGGCCTCCCGCCTTCAATAATGGAAACAACAAATAGATCAATAGGAAAATGGACTTTAACAGTTCTGTAGTCCAACCATACACTACAAAAATCCATAGACCACTCCCACCAAGAACAGCAGAATATTCACGCTAAGAGACACATGGAGCAGTCCCCTAAGGTAGAACAGAGTGAGATAATTAAAAAAAAAAAGACTCAATAACTGCTAAATAATGAAATCATACAAAGTTGCACACTAACAATTACAAACCAATAATAACTCACAGTGATATCGTAATTAAATGACACTCCTAAATAACAAGCGATCCAAAGAAGAAATCGCAGAGGAAATACCAAATACATTGGAATGGATGGAAATTTACGCACACCATGTCAGAACTAAAGGACGTAGGTAAGCATCAAAAGTCTTAATAACACAAGACTTAAGATAACTTCATATCCTAGACAGAATAAAGCCTAACAAGCAAAAAGAAGAAACAATGAAGATTAGAACTAGACTAAATAAAACAGAGATCTGAGAGTCACTACAGAAAAGAAACGATTTTTTAAAAATCTCAGCAAATGAGAAAAATGTGTTCCATTGATGGAGATGGACAGAGAAAAGCCTTAAATTCCTAATATATGGAGACAGAGAAAGAGTAAGGCTACTAATACTTTAAAAAAAAAAAAGGACAGATATCAAAAGATTGTTGTGACAATTCCATGGCAACAAATTAAATGTCAGCAAAAAAAAAAAAAAAAAAAAGTGAAAGTTCTAGCAAGTTCCACCATAGTGAAAATGACTGAAGAACGAATAAAAAGTTTAAAGAGCTCTGCAATATATAATGAGACGGAGTAAGTATTTAATCAAATGCCCTAAGAGGAACGTCAAGAACCAGACAGCTCCTCTGGGAATTTTCACCAAAAAAACCAATTAATTAATAATAGTATTTTATAGAGGAACACACACTTTCCAACTCATTGCATGAGACTAATATTGCCTTGGTACTAGAATTAGACATACAATGTACCATGACAGTGGGACAAGAAAGCAAAACCCAAAACATCTATTGCAGTCAACACAGGAAATCATTTAACAGTATTTGACGTCCTTGGCCGCGAAATCACTCACAAAGCTGAGAACCAAGGTGCAAATCCTGCAGTTACCAGCAGGTCACTGTAAAACACGCACAGTGACTGTTCCACCCAATGTTGAAATGCCAGATGATTTTCCTAAGAGGCAAGACTGTTACGATCAGTTTCTACGTGGTTGTACCCTGCAGGTTCTATCCATGGCAACAAGGCAGTAAAAAGTGAAAGAAAATGTATTTGTACTGGAGAAAAAGTAAAATTATCTCCACTTGCAGATGAGGTGGTCTTTCAGGATACGCTATTACCTACACACAGACCAAGAGTTCCACCAAAAAGGATTCTAATTAGCGGATAGCTCATCCAAGCTTCAGCATACGAGGTCAGAAGGCAAAAATCAGTTGATCTGTACTCATTGTCAATGAAAAGCAACAACATGAAATGAAGAAAAACAGTTCAACTGATCCTGGTGAAAAGCATGTGTGGAGAAAAGAATGAAGGATAACTGAGAATAGAAGTGACTAGAAAACAGAGAGGACCAGCCATCACCCATCTCCCAACAACAACAACAACAGTTCTGCATCACCATCAATTGAAACGACCAGATGAATTCTTTCATTTCTGGAGAGGGTGAATGACATGGTTGCCTTCCTAGGATTTGTCAAAAAGAAAAGGAAGGAAGAAAGGAGAGATCGCTCTCTATGCATGGGCACTCCCAAGGCCTTCGAAAGCCAGGGTTGGGAGCAAGGAACACATTCAGAGTTTCCCACTGAGTAACAGGGACTCCATCACGTGCTGTCCTCACTCCTGCCTTCCAGGGTCTGCCATGGTAGGAATCCAGAGCCAGGAACTGAACTCAGTGACTGATACAGGACATTGGCATCCTAACCACGGGCAACAAGTGCCACAACCCGAAATTCATGCGTGTGCCCAACGTGTTCATAGAAAACAGCCACTTCTTTTTCATAGTTGATAGTCTGTAGTTTGTGAAAAACGTGTTTCTTTCTTACAAGCCATTATACTTATTAGTGGGAATGTTTCTGATATTAGCCAGCTGTCTTCCTAATGACAGCAGGATCTGTGGGTGTAGTTTCAGTTTTTCTCCTGGATATCCATACCTTGATATTTCTTCTCTCTCTCTCTCTCTTTTTTTTTTTTTTTTTGCCAGTGTTACCAAGGGTCTATCTATTTTGCCGAAATCTCTAAAGAACCAGATTTTCATTCTCTGTTACTCTCTATTACTTTTCTTTCTTTAGTTTCATTGATTTTTGCATTATTATTATTTCCATCCTTTTATTTGCTCTGGGCTTGTTTTTCTCTTCTTTTTCTGGTTCCTTAAGATGAAAACTTGCGTGTGACAGTTTCTTCATTCCTCATGTTGGCATTTTTAGGGCTATGACTTCCCCCCTCAACACCGCTTTGCCTGCATGCCAATATTTTTCTATGTTGTATTTTCATTGAAAATTTTAAAAATTTCCTTTGAGACTTCTTCTTGTTTAAGCTCGTTTGATTTTTTTTAGGAATGTTGCTCAATATCCAAATTTCATGAATTTGGTTACCTTTTTTTTTTATTGATCTTTAGTTTTAGTTCACATTATCAGACAGTGTTGTTTGTGTGATCTTATTTCCTTGGCACTTGCTGACATCTATTCTGAAGGGGAGAGTGTAAGTCCATCTTGGTGAGCCATCGCCTAAATAAAGTGTGTATTTCAACGGCTGGATGTACTGCTCTTTCTATATATGTCAGTTGGGTCTTATTGAGTTGTACTGATGTTTTGTATCTTGCTGAACAGAAGATGTTGACGTACCCAACTGTAAGCATGAATTTATTCTATCATTTTAAATCCACTTTTAAAATTCGTTTGGGGACGCTATGGTTTGATGCACACGCATGTAGAATGTTTAAATCTGGTGCATAAAGCGTTTATCATTACACGATGCTCCTCTTTGTGTGTAGCACTTTGTGTTTTTTTATCCTGAAGACTGTTTCACTAGATACTACTGCAAACACTTCTGCTTTTTAAAATGTCCATGTTTTATCGTCTACATCGCGACATAGCAGGTAAAGCTGCCGCATGTACCAGCAACCCGCATGGCTGCTAGTTGGGGCACCAGCTTTTCTACTTCCCATCCAGCTCTCTAATATTGCAGCTGGGAAGGCAGCAAAAGATGGCGCAAGTGTTTAGTCTGTACTCCTGTGGGATACCCAGAAGAAGCTCCTGGCATCATCTTGGCATACCCTGGTTATTGCAGCCATTTGAAAAGTGGACCAGTAGATAGAAAACCTCACTGTTTCTCTGTCCCTCTGTATCTCTGCCTTTAAAATAAACACAATGAAGTCATTTTTAAAAGATGTATTTTATTTTTGTTGGAAAGGCAGACATACAGAGAGAAAGAGAGATAGAAAGGAAGATCTTTGGTCCACTAGTTCACTCCTCAAGGGGCCACAGCAGCCAGAGCTGAACCAATCAAAAGCCAGGAGCGTCTTCTGGGTCTCTAACATGGGTTCAGGGTCCCAAGGCTTTGGGCCATCCTCAAAGGCCACAAGCAGGGAGCTGGGTGGGAAGGGGAGCAGTCAGGACACAAACTGGCACCCGAGTGGGATCCCAGGGCTTGCAAGATGAGGATTTAGCCACTGAGCCTTTGCCCTGAGCCCAGTACATTTTTTTCTTATCCTTTTTTTTTTTTTAAACCAGGCTATGTGTGTCATTAACTTTCAAGTGCATTTCTTTTAAGTAACCCACTTCGGTTTTGATCCACTCTAGTAAACCCTGCTGACGGCTGCACGTAAGCCTCTTACATTTCAGAAAATTACTGATACACTGGCATTCTTCAAGTAGAGCATTTACTTATTAATTTGGTTCTGAATTTAGGCTTTTGTGCCCTTTTCTTGCTTTCCTGAAAATTATTTTAGCATTTCTTAGGATTCCATTCAGATTTCCTTATGCTCATTCTGAGTGTATTTTTGAAGTTTTTGCAGGGATCGCTCTGTGAACTGGAAGACAGCATAGGTGACCGACAACAGTCTTCAAGCATGACTACCTCAGCACCTTAAGCGCTTTGTGGAATCCTCGTTTCCATGTAAGCCCCCCTGTTTTTCCCACCGTGACTTGGTAATCTGACAGGGACGAAATATTTACTTTAATCCTCAAGCATGATTTATAAATAGCACAGGAAAAGTATTGCCGATTGTATATGCTCACATTTCTGCTTTCCTGTGGTTCCTTCCCGTGACACCTCAAGGTTCTTCCTTTCACCGTTATCTTTCTCTTTTACCAATTCCCTTTGCCACTCAGCACAGGTGGCTCACTCACAAGTTCTTTTAGTGTTCACTCATGGCAGAGTAGTGGCTTTGCCTCTGTTCACTCCTGATGCATGGTTTACTCTGAATGGAGCTTGCGGGTGACACATGCCTTCTTTCAACACTAAGAACAGATTTGGCACTTTCTGCTCTTACACTTAGGTGTCTCCCTCTGTGTGGTGTGTTGCTTTCAATACGTTATGATTTGCACATGATTTTTCAAAAGCTCCATGATGATGGGTCTTGGCATATATGTCCTGAGATTCGCCTTGCCTCCTCAGATCTGCATACTTTTCTTGCCTTTCACTGAACTCGGTAAATGTCTGCCCATTGTGTTGTCAAGTACTCTTTGAGGCCTCACTCTCTTTGCTTCTTGCCCTCTAGGTTGTCCCACAAGTCCCTGAAGCTGTGTTTATTTCTTTGACTATTTCTGTGTTTTGTTCACTCTGGCTCCATTCTACCATTCCATCTTCAGATACACCGATTCAACCCTCTGCCTTCTACTCCACTGTTGAGTTCATTCACTACGTTTTTAAACTTCTTGTTGCTGCATTTTTCAGTTCTGTGCTTTCCACCTGGTCTTTTATTGTAACTTGTGCTCTTTTCCTGAGATTTCTTTCAGGAAAATTTGTTATTGATTATTGAAGTGATGGTTTTTATGACTACTGCCTTAAAATCTTTGTCACACAATTCCAACTTGTGAGTCATCTCAGTATCAGTTGGCTGTCATTCCTCATTCCACTTATCCTTCTCCTGACTCTCAGCATTATGGGCAATTTTGTGCTGTGTGTTGGAACTTTATTGTCTTAGGAGGCTCTGGATCTTATTAAAATTCTCCACTTTCCACCCTCCTTAGGTTAGCGCATGGATTCCAGCCCATGTCTGTGGGCTGTGATTCTAATGACAGCTTCGTTTTCAGAGCCCACAGGTGCTGTTTTGGTCTGCTGAATCATCTGCTGTCCAGCCCCCACAATTCATCAGCACTACTGGCACCCCTGGACATGCTGCTGGAGAAGATGGAGAGGGTTCCCCAGGCCTTACCATGGCTGGGGAGGATGTCTCTTGGGAGGAAGGAGTGTCCTAGACTCCTGCTGCTGCAGGAACATGGAGGCTCACTGGGCCAGCTTGCTTTCCGGCTGAGGAAGGCCCTTGCCTGGCTGGGGTGCAATGGCTAGGAAGTGGCTATCCCTCCAAAGTATAGTGTGTTGGACACTTAAATCTCAAAGCAGAAGTGTTAGGAGGGGTGGGGTCTTTAAGAGATGAGGCCTTCAGGCCCACTAAGGGCACGACCCTTGGAGTGGACTGTGAGACTTCAGCTCTCTCTGGCTGCAGGTTTGGCTTTGGGATGGTCTGTCCCCAAGCACATGCCCAGCATGACATACAGCCAAAAGCAATCTCACAAGAGCATGGCTGATGCTAGCTCAATGTTCTTGAACCTTGGAACTGGGAGCTAAAGAAACCTCTTTATTATTATTATTTTAAGATATGTTCATTTATTTTAAAAGCAGCATTACAGAGAGAGAGAAGAAGAGATAGATTTTCTGTCTGCTGGTTCAAGCCTCAAATGGCTGCTAGAACCAGGGTGAGGCCAGGCTGAAGCAAAGATCCATGACCTTCTTTTGGGGGTGCAGGCACTTGAGGACTTGAGTAATCTTCTAGTACTTTCCCAGACACATTAACAGGAAACTGGATCAGAAGCGGAGCAGCCAAGACTCGACCTGGCCCTCATATGGATTTCCAGTGCTTCAAGGGAGCCTCACCTACCACAGCACAGCACCAGTCCCATCTCTTCTCTTCATAAACTTTGTCTCAACTGTTGTGTTAGAGTAACAGTAAGTGGACTGATACAAGCTGGTGGCAGTACCTGGGTATCTTATCCTGCTCACTCTGCCCATTCAGTACATTAGGGTGAGGATGGGGTCTCCTCACACAAGAACCAATAGGCTCACTGAGCAGGCTGCCTGGGGCATCCAAGACTCACAGGCCAGCTTGCCCTCCAGCAGCCACAGAATATCTGGTACACAGTAGAGGCCAGTGCTTGGAGGCAAATAGAGGGCCTGCCCTAGCTGCTGAAGGTTGCCAGGCTCCTGCTCAATGCCCATTGCCAGTAGCATCAAGTTTGCTTGGCAACACAAGAGAAATAGGAGAAGCATCAGTCTGCTGAGAGTCCTACAGCAATGCCTCTGCCGTGGACACAGCCGCCCTGCTCAGTGCCATTCCTTCTGGCTGAGACCCCACTCTTGCCCGCCTTCATCCTACCACCTGCCAGAGTCTGCATCAGGGTGTCTCTTGGCCCATGTCCAGGGTTTAGAGCTGCACATGAAAGGAAGGAACACAAAGATGGGCATCTAGAACCCCTTGTCCTGATCAGAAGTCTGTCCTTGGTTACCTTGAACAGTCCATTTTCAGAGCGAGTGCTGTGGTGTGGCAAGTAAAGCTGCTGCCAGAGATGCCGACATCACATATAGGCTCTGTTCAAGTCCAGGCTGCTACGTGTCAATTGCTAATGTATCTATGGAAGCAGCAGAGGATGTCCCAAATGTTCCTCTGCATATGGGAGACCCAGAAATGCTCCTAGCTCCTGGCTGTGAACTGGCCCCACCATGCTGTTGCAACCATTTAGGGAGTGAACCAGCAGATAGAAGTGCTCTCTCTCTCTCTCTCTCTCTCTCTCTCTCTCTCCTCTCTTTCTCCCTCTCCTCTCTATAAATCTGCTTTTCAAGTAAATGAATCACTTTTAAGAGAGTTCATATTCATTTCTATTTCAAAACTTTCCCTCTCCCATTGCAGTTCTATCCACCACTCATGTGCTCCCTCTTTTCGCTGTCTTTTATTTTTTGTGTGTGTGTGTCAGTTGAGGGATTTGTTGGGGTTTCCAGGCACTTTTAAGTTCTGCATTTATTTGGGTTTTATTGGCCACAGAGAGTTCTGCAGTGCTGGGGTGTTCTAAATATAGAAATACAGTAAATACGGTGGACTATTCGATGTTATCACTGGCCTTAACTATCACACAAGATCCTTGCATGTTTGTAAATAAAGGCATGGGTGCCAAACCACAGCATGGACTGGGTACAACCCAGGCTTGCAAACTTTCTCGAATTTTCTCCACAACCCTGCAGTAATGGGAGCAATCATAAGTATCCTACCTCTCACAGCAGCTTCACACTTCCTGTCACACTTCAGTGCCCTGCGCCACTCAGTCCTTCACCAGTATCCTGACCCACAGGTCACATGGTGAACAAAGCAACAAGACAATCAGGACCAACTGTTGATGGACTCATTAAACACCATGGATGAATGGCGTGGTGTTGTCCTTCAGTGTGTAGGAGGGCAAGTGTCTGAGGGGGGAACTGTTGGAGAGGCTCCACTTGGGGAGAGGAAGGCAGGGAGCGTTGAAACTCTCAACTATTTACACCCTCTGGGACACGGTCTTATGCTGACCTGATGTGCACTTGGGTCAGAGTGTTTCAAGGACAATTCATTATTCTGAGACAAATATTTGGTAAACACATGGCAAGGATTTTAACTTGTTACTTAATGGGGCCATCAGCAAGATGTCAGAGCTGAGTCAAAGGAGGGTTCAAAGGACACACAGGGAAAGGCCAAACAGATTTGCAGTTAGATGAAGCGAGTCCCTAGACGGGGCAGGGTAGGGCAGGTTGGTGTTGGCGGGGAGAAGGGGGCATCAGATGCGCTGCCCTGGACATGACCATTTGCTTTGCTATGGGAGAGAACCATTTGCACTCAGAGCAATTGTCCAGGACCCATAGACCTGTGGAAGAGTTCATGGGTCATGAAATACTGTGCTTGAATAGGACACCCACAAACCTAAATCCTTCAGAATGTTCCATGAGAAGGAACATTATAGACAGACTTGTCTGATTTTAAAGGAACGAACACTTGCAAGGATAAAGACCCCATGCAAATGAGAAAATGTCATTGCCGTCCTCTCCCTTGCTCCTCACCAAAGAGATAAATCTTATAGGACAGAGTAAGTCATAAATTTGCCTAAAGTCATTAAGTTGATTTGAAATGCAGTTAGAACCCTCTGCTATTAGCGTTCATCCTCCAGCCAAATGTGTATTGGCCTGAAAATGCAGTCATCAGAAGTAGATATCTGGAGGGGTTCTTTGTTTCCTAACTAGTGTATATTTTGTGCATGCTCCATATGCTTTACTGTGGGAGTGTAGGCCATAATTTACAATTACTGGAAGGGCAATTTTTCCTATTCATGAGGGGTAGACAGCTTGAGAGAGGCTGGCACTGTGGAGTAAGCTACCAGCTATGAGCCAGGATCCCATGTGGAAGCACCAGTTCAGGTCCCATAGCTGCTCTGCTTCAGCTCCCTGGTAATGCCTCTGGGAAAGCAATGCAAAATGGCCAAGTACTTGGGACTCTGCCACCCACATGAGAAACCTAGATAGAGATCTTGGCTCCATTCTTTTTTTTTTTTTTTAAAGATTTATTTTAATTATTTTTTTCATTGGAAAGGCGGATATACAGAGAGGAGAGACAGAGAGGAAGATCTTCCGTCCGATGATTCACTCCCCAAGTGAGCGCAACGGCCGATACTATGCCGATCTGAAGCCAGGAGCCTCTTCCGGGTCTCCCACGCGGGTGCAGGTTCCCAAAGCTTTGGGCTGTCCTCGACTGCTTTCCCAGGCCACAGGCAGGGAGCTGGAAGGGAAGCGGGGCTGCCGGGATAGAACCGGCGCCCATATGGGATCCCGGGCGTGCAAGGTGAGGACCTTAACCACTGTGCCACCGCGCCGGGCCCTTGGCTCCATTCTTTAGCTTGCCACATTCCCAGTCTTTGAAACCATTTGGGGAGTGAACCAGCAGATGGAAAATCTCTCTGTGTGTATGTATGTGTCCCTTCCTTTCTCTCTCTACCTACATTAAAAGAAGTAGAGTTGAGGGCCCAGCGCGGTGGCACAGTGGTTAAGGTCCTCGCCTTGCACGCCCGGGATCCCATATGGGCACCGGTTCTAATCCCCAGAGCCCCGCTTCCCATCCAGCTCCCTGCCTGTGGCCTGGGAAAACAGTCGAGGACTTTGGGACCCTGCACCCTCGTGGGAGACCCGGAAGAGGCTCCTGGCTTCAGATCGGCATAGCATCGGCCGTTGCACTCACTTGGGGACGGAAGATCTTCCTCTCTGTCTCTCTGTATATCCGCCTTTCCAACAAAAATAAAATAAATCTTAAAAAAAAATAAAAAGAAGTAGAGTTGAAAAAGAAACAGCCTATTAGACTATAGATCTAAGTAGTCTTGGCAGTTCAACACAGATAAACCAGCATTTTAGAAGGAAAAAAAAAAAAAGACTAAAAGACACCTTTTAAAAGAAAACAGACTGATGAGAGTAGGAGCAAGGCAAGAGGAAAGTGGCCCTGTTTGGTGGAACAGCTTCTGGTGGTCGCAGTGCATGTTCCTGCTGAATAGAAGTGAAACCATCTATGGAATCCCTTTATCCCATTGACCTGATGTGATGGTTAGCTTTCACTGTCATTTTGGAGGGTGGTTGTGAAGGACGTCACCGCTGGAAAGAGTTAGCTGTGGGAAGAGCAGATTGCTCTCTGCAACAGAGGTGGGCGTCATCCGGACATCTGCCGAGCTGAATAGAACAAAATCACAGCTTCCCCAGGAGGGATGAGTCTCCCCCAGTGGCCTTCAGACTTCATGTGAGCTGCTCATTGGCTCTCCTGGGTCCCCAGAAATTAGCAGTCCTCACATCAGTGGGAGTACTTTTTTTAAAAAGTCCCTGGAAAACGAAATGAAGACATACATTTATTTTGATGCGAAAAATATTTTGAAAGTCACGCATTCAAGAACTCTCCAGAAATTTCTCGGGAATGCATAAAATGCAGTAACTGGGCATGCGGTATTTCCACTTTTTGATGTTGCAGCAACAATAAGCGTTCAGTAGACACTTACTTCCAATTTTAAATTGTGAGTCTTTTCTGGGCTGGCAATGTTCAGTGCCTCTCTCTGTCTTCATGGCAGATGGTGGCAGCGTTGCCAACAATGTCTGGTTATTCTGCTGTGCTTTCCACTCCCAGGGCATCTGTGTCTCCTGCTGTGGGTTCATGGTAAGAACCAACAGCCATTGTGTTTTTCCTTTTCAGCCAGTAATCGGTAAATCACATGAGCTCTTCCACACTTTGTAAGGAAATGGGACTTGTGTTAGGTGCTTCGGCCCGATCATAGGCTCATGTAAGTGTCCTGAGCACATTTAAGGCAGGCTGGGATAAGGAATGATGTTTCATGGGTTAGATCAATTAAGCACTCTTTGGACATGATATTTTCAACGCATCATAGAAATATCAGGATATAGCCTCATCAGAGTTAGAGGAATGCCCATCTGTCTGTCTTGGTTCTACATCTCTGATACCCTGGTACAGGAGGAAGAAGACATCCTTAGCGATGCGGGCCCAGTATCCATACCGCCTGTGTTTGCATCATGGCCCTGTCTCCAGCTGGCTCTCCACACGTACATGGGCAAGGCTGGCCACTTTTCTTTGCCTTAGTTCCCCCATGTAAGTTTTGGAGTGATAATAGTGTTTTATCTCATGGCTTTGCTCTGAAGATGAAATTAGTTGGTTTGTGGAAAGATTGCATAGTGCCCTTGGCACACGTTAATGAAAAAAAAAAATACATTATCTCCTATGATGACAATGAGCATTTCCCTGAAATTTCACTTCAAAAAGATCTATCACTAACAGAAATGTGTTCAAACCACTGGCATGACCTATTTGCTCAGGTCATGGTTTTGAAATTTTTCCGTGTACTGCTAACTGGTGCCATGAGGATGTGTGAACAAAACAGCAGATGGTTGCTACTCTAACCAGCTGGAATCAAGATAGTTCCATAGAGGGTAATTCACCCAGTCTGTGAATCAAAAGGAAACCATAGCCACGCTGCTCAGTTAAAACTGAATGCACCCCCCATGGCTGGAACAGTGGCAAAAACACCGAGAGGGTGCCTCTTCACTCCTCAGGAAACGCCCTTCAGGTGCACATGAGTGAACAAGAATCAAGCTTATGAATCCTCCTATACAGCTGAGAAGATACTCATGGAGGTTGCTGTGACAGATGACAGAGCACAGTATTAAGGGGACATGGCTCTACGCGCTCCACAGTGCTGGAAATTAAACTGCAGTGTGGATTAATCAAACCATAGCCAGCTTTGCCTTATAGCAAAACATACCAAAGAGCCCAGCAAAGCATCCTTAACCACTCAACTATATTCACCGTAAGTCGTTTTCCAACAAGCTCGGATGAATGACTAGAAGGAACTACATTTTGGCTAGCAAATTACGTAAGAATGTAAGAACATAAGAATTCTTAGGCATGAAGTTTTGTTTTGTTTTGTTTTGTTTTGTTTTGTTTTTTTAACTTATGGCTTAGACACGGTAAAAAAAGGAAAATTCTATTCTTCACCAGTTTGGCTTCTCATCTGAGTGAGGAAATACCATTGATATTTGATTTTAGCTCATCCATGTTCTGTGTTGTAGGGATCCAACCCAGACAGACACTCTGAGATGTCATCCATTTTCCGATGAGCATTCAGTTTTTAAGATGCAAAAGTCCAAGCAGAAACAAGCAGGTCAAGTTGTTTTCACTCCAAAATTAATGAGAACACGAGTATAGCCAGATGTCTGCCAAAGTTTGGCAAATCCTGTTGCCATGATGTCAAATGTTACCTCTGTTTCTTCTTTCCCTTCTGATATTCCAGCAATCATACATCACACCTTTTGATATTTTTCTACAATCCTTGGGTACATTATTCAGTTTCTATCATTCGTCCACCTCAGTAGTTCAGTGTGAGAAGTTCTCTCTGCAGGCCCACTGATTATTTGCTGAGACAGGTTCAGTCTTGGCGAGGCCCAGCAGAGGTATTCTGCAGTTAAATTACAGTATCCTTGGCCTTCAGCATTTTATTCTAGTCCCTGCCTACTCACGGAGTCTGGTATTGTCTGTCACTTGCATTTCAGCCCTCAACACAGTTGTCATCGTGACTTGAAATTCTCTTATCATCCCAACATCTGTATCGTATCCATGTCCAGTTCTGATAATTGCTTCATCTCTTCGGGCTCTTTTCTTAGCATTGATTCTGCCCTGCGTAGTGCTTCACTGGAAGTTGGCCAGGAGATAAGTAGGTGAAAAGTGAACCAGCAAATAGCACACCTCTGTCTTTCAAATAAACGAATAAATCTTTAATACAAAAAGAAAATACACTCCTAAATAACACATAAATATGTGACTGAAAAGACCACACCCTGATCAATGATCATATGATCATAAGGTAATGATCATATGATCATAAGCTAATGAGCCAAAACTATGTTATCTATTTGAGGTGGAAGAAAGAATAAGAAACAGAAAGGGAAGAAAAAAACTCAAACACTGGAGGGAAATCAAATGATTGAGGAAAAAGCCATATATTATATATTAAAAAAAGTGTAAAAGAAAAGGGCATTTTTAATTTAAGAATTTAATTTAATCTAAGAATTTAAGAATTTATTAAACTAGAATTTAGTATTAGGTCATCTTTTCTCCCCTGGTCTTTAGCTCTGTGGATACATGCTTTGGCCATAGGCTTGACATTTGCTAAGCTCATACTTTGTATTTAAAAAAATTGTCGGAAAGAATTACAGAGGTAGAGAGAAAGAGACACAGAGACTTCTTCCATCCACTGGTTCACTCCCCAAAACTCTGTAAAGGTTGGGGTTGGGTCAAGTTGAAGGCAGGGACTTGGAGTTCCATTCAGGTCTGTCACATGGATGCAGGAGCCCAAACACTTGGGTCGTCTGCTGCTGCTTCCGCATGCTCCTGACAGCAGGGAGCTGGATTAGAAGTGATGCAGCCACACCTGGAACTCAAAGTGGCACTAATATGGACTATCAGCATCTCACGCACCAGCTTCATTCACTGTGCCACGTTGCCTTTCCCTCCTGGTCACATTTTTGCCCCAGTACAAGTCAGCCATTCGTGTCTCCCAACTACGCTCCACACAGGACTGTAGCTTTCTCAGGAACATCTGAGTGCCTTGCTCCGTGATTCTCATCTCATCCCAGCCACCTGATGAAAAGTCATAAGAAGACAAGTTCAGTCCATACCTTAGGTATATTATAAAGCTGTTGTGTGCTGTTGACATTGAAGAGCCACCCTTGTGCTTGGAACACATCACACACTGAAAAACAATCTTGATAGACACCCTCTGTGAGAGCTAAGCCATGTAATAGTTCCATACAACAGAGAACCCATGGTGTTAGTCAAGAGGGACCTTGGCACATCTCCCATGACCCCTGTTTTGTGGAGGAAGGCACAAGGCTTTGACCAGAGGTTGGATGCCCAGCTTCTGAGACCAGCCCATTCTGGCTCTGAAGTTTATTAGTTGCATGAGTTTGCCAGCAAATTGAATCCATGTGTTCCTCAGCAGTCCTCATCTAGCAGACAGTGCTAATAACAACTTGTAGTGTTGGGGTGAGAACTACAGATGCCACAGCTGAGGTCATAGAACCTGCAAGACGGTTTCTTGCCCAAAGCGCATGGCACAAAAACATTTGATATTATAGTTGTTTCCTTTCTGGGTTCTGATGTGTCTCTGCTCGGGGACAAAGAGGGTAGGTGATTCTGCAGGACTCTGCACCTCTGCTAGACCCTGTCTATTCTCAACCAAGATTGCTGCAGGGTCCAGATAAGAAAGGTCACTTGGAGAGAAGATGTGCCCCGTCTTTGCAGCTGTTAATGTTGCTCCTGCTGGATGTCCAGCATACAGAAGAGCCGGGACCTCACACCAGACCCTGTGAAAGTCATTCAACACTGTTTCCTAAGACACCTTCTGCTACAGCAGTAGCAGATGTTGGATTCCAAGAGATCCTACCAACAGCTGACTTTGGAACCAGACTGGGGATAAATGAGCATTGCTGTTGCTACATAGTTGAGATTGTCAGTAAACAGTCAATACTCTCAAGCATTCTCCAAGCTCCCCCTAGGACGCTGTCATCACAGACTAGGGAGAAATAAAACTGAGATTCATCCAGGGACATTTAGCTTAAACAAATATCTGGATGTTTTTCCAAACATCTTGTTCTTGACAAGAGACCAATCTTTTTGCCAATGAGTCTCTCCCCCCTTGAAACCCCAAGGTCCACTATGTGTGGTTCTCACTCCATCTGAGCTTGTGCAAGTGTCATGGGGTTATTCCATGAACCCTACCGCCTACCCAAGGGGCTTGCATAGCATGGCCAAATCCCTGTCACCCACCCAAAAATGGAAGCTACCCAAGGTCAGTCACAGGGTCATCCAGCGCTGTTTCCCAATTGGTGGTGTCATGACCTCCCCGGGAGCAGCCCCCAGGCTGTCTCTCCATAGTCCCCTGACACATTGTGGGTACTCAGCAAATATGAAGCCACAAGCAAAGTAGCTCAAAGGGGATTTCCTCCCTGTGCATTCTTTCCTGAGAACCTCATTGATTATGGAAAACAATTCTGAGTTTGAAAGACCAAGCAATTCATTTGGGGGCTAAATTAAAACAGAAAAGACAAGGTTGCATGGCTGGCAACTGGAGATACTGTGCATCGTGTTCTCGGGCTTCCATGTTCATAGGGACATACAGTTGATGAGTCTGTGATGGGCACTTCGTAGGCTCGCAACCAGAATGTGTCTACTTAATTACAGGTATAGCTTAAAAAAAAACATGCATAAGCTGAAAATATGATCTTCTGCTACAAAGAAGAGCACAATAAAAAAAAAATGCATGTGCATGTCTTGGGCTCCTCAGGAACCCTCTTGGGCCCAGTAGGTATCCCTATTCATAAAATGAGTCTGGAGGCATTCTCCCTTCTGTTTTCTGAAAGCGATTGCATCTAGCCTCCCTCCTTCTCCAGATGTTTGATGGAATTTTCCAGAGGAACTTTCTGGACTTTGACAATTCTTTCTGCCAGGGATTTTAACTATAAAGTCAACTGGCTTTTATAGAAATCATCTCTCTAATTTTATGTGTAGCTCATGGTTTTCAAGAAACGATCCCATTTCTTTCAAGCTGCCAAACTTAAGAGAATTAAGTTGTCCCTAATATTGCCTTATTTTGCTTAGAATCTCTGCAGTGTTCCCCAACCATGTCTTGTTTTAAAGGCAATGACAGAAAGAGAGAGAGAGAGAGAGAGAGAGAGAGAGAGAGAGAGAGAGAGAGGCTTCCATCTGCAAGTTTACTCCCTAAATGCCGTCAGCAGCTAGATAGGACCAGGCTAAAGTCAGGTCCAAGAGCTCCACCTGGGTCTCCCACGTGTTAGGGACTTGAGTCGTCACCCGCTAGCTGCCAGGATGCATAATAGCGGGCAGCTGGAAATAGGAGCACTCGGATATGGGATGCAGACATCCAAACCCATATTTTTTTTATGCATGTTGTTCATACTTAATATTCCTTTAAAATGCTTAGATAAAACTACAGCTTTTAGTTTTTCCATCTTTTCTTTATATTTAAACATTATATATATGCATGGACATATAGTTTTTAAGAGAGATTATACAATATCACAAAATGCGGGATTCATGACAGAGATCTTAAAACGAATAAAGAAGTATCTACTATTATGCAAAGGGATAGACTTCAGTAACAGCAACATTTAGGAATGTCTATATACCAAGGAATGGGTCATTCCTATTTTTATTATTGCATATAATATACTAATGAAAGAAAGCTGTCATATTTTGTGTCCAGCTTTTTGTGTCCAGCTTATTTCACTTAGCGTAATGAGCTACAGTTTCATTCATTTTGTTGCAAATATCAGGATTTTACTGTTTTTTGCCTGAGCAATACTCTATCACATTGTCTTTATACCATCATCCTTTGATTGACACCTAAATGGATTTCCTATCTTAGCTACAATAAATAGGGAAGTATAAAAACAGGTATAGGTATAGCGTAGGTTATCTTTTGCGGTATCTGGGTCATATACATAAGATGAAAGATGGGGGTCTTGTTTAAACTTCTGCTTGTAGAAATCCAATTTTCCCAACATCATTCAGTACAAATATTTTCTCTTTCTCCAGGGTGTGGGTTTTTTGGTTTTTGTTTTTTTGGTTTTTTTAGCACTTTGTTGAAAGCAAATGTATGATTTATATCTGAGGGCTCTATTATTCTCTGTCGGTTTATGTGTCTGTTTTTAGTCTGGTACCATAACTTGAAACCTGGTATTATGCCACTTCTTGCTTTATTTACATTTTAAATTGCTTTGGCCACTCAGGGTCTGTTATATTTTTATGTGAATTTTTAGGTTGCTTTCTCTAATTATGTGAAGAATGCGGTTGGTATTTTGACAGGGATTGTGTAACATCCATAAATCACTTTAGGCAACAGGGACATTTTATTAATTTTCCCAATACATGAATATAAGAATTGGAAGTTTTTCCATTATGCTCGTGTGTGTCTGTATGTGTTAATTTTCTTTCATTATTGCTTTGTGAATTTCATTATAGAAGTCTTTCACATCACTGATTAAGTAACCTTAATCCAAGGTACTTTTTGACAACTACTGTTAATACAATTCTTCTCCTCTCAGCAATGTCATGGTTGGTGTATTTAACAATGTTACTAGGCCAGGCCTGGTGGCGTAGTGGCTAAAGTCCTGGTCTTAAATGGGCCGGGATCCCAGATGGGCACCAGTTCGAATCCCAGCAGCCCGCTTCCCATGCAGTTCCCTGATTGTGGCCTGGGAGAACAGTCAAGGACGGCCCAAAAACTTGGGTTCCTGCACCCACTTGGGAGACCTGGAAGAGCTCCTGGCTCCTGGCTTCGACTCGGTTCAGCTCTGGCCATTGCAGTCACTTGGAGAGTGGATCATCGGACAGAAGATCTTCCTGTCTCTTCTTCTCTCTGTATATCTGACTTTGCAATAAAAGTAAATTTTTTTAAAAAGATAAACTCCATTCAATTAGCAGCATTTTTTTTAAAGATTTATTTTTATTATTTTTTTCATTGGAAAGGCGGATATACAGAGAGGAGAGACAGAGAGGAAGATCTTCCGTCCGATGATTCACTCCCCAAGTGAGCGCAACGGGCCGATACTATGCCGATCCGAAGCCAGGAGCCTCTTCTGGGTCTCCCACGCGGGTGCAGAGTCCCAAAGCTTTGGGCCGTCCTCGACTGCTTTCCCAGGCCACAGGCAGGGAGCTGGAAGGGAAGCGGGGCTGCTGGGATTAGAACCGGCGCCCATATGGGATCCCGGGGCGTGCAAGGCGAGGACCTTTAACCACTTGCGCCATCGCGCCGGGCCCCAATTAGCAGCATTTTTTAAAATGTCACCAAGTTGTATGTATTGATCTTCTACCTTGCAGCTTTGCTAAATCCGCTCGTCAGCTGTAGGGGTCTCTTAACGAAGCCTTTTGGTTTCCCTAGTGATGGTATCACGTTATCCGCAAACAAATCCAACTTCCTCATTTCTTACCTGTGAACCTTTTATTTCTGTTTTGTCACTAATGACAGTAGTTCAAATGTCCATAATTACTTGGAAGAAGATTGGGAAGAATAGACATCCTTGTCTAGTTTTACGTTACAGTAGGAATTATTGCAGCTTTTCACACATTCAACATGATATGGGCTGTGGGCTTGCCGTATATAGTCTATAATGTGTTGAAGCATATTGCTTCTGTGTCTAATTTGTTCAAGGTTTTATTTTTATCATAGATGGGCATTATGGTTTGTCTTCATCTATTGAGTTAATCAAACGATTTTTATCCTTCATTTTGTTCATATTAGGTACTATGTTATCGATTTATATATGGTGGTATACTGATGGATTTGATCTAATATTTTCTGAGGATTTTTGTATATGCATTCATAAAATAGATGATCTATAGTTTTAAGTCTTTTTTTCTTTTTTATTCTTTCTTTCCTTCTTGTCATCTCTTTCTTTTTTCTTTGCTTCTTCCTTCCTTCCCGCCTTCTTTTCTTTCTTCTTTCTCTGTTTCTCTCTCTCTCTCTCTCTTCCTGAACTGATTTGAAAAAAAAGGTAAACTGTCCATTTAGAGTGAGTTTGGAAGAGTTCCACCTTTTTTAATTGTCTGGAAGAGTTAGAGAATTGATGTTAGTTCTTACTTAAATGTCTGATTTGAAAAAAAAAAAGTTTGATTTGAATTTGGCACTTAAGTGCCCAACACTTTGGCCTAGTGGGCTAATCCTCTGTCTGTGGTGCCAACATCTCTTATAGCCACCGGGTTTGAATCCTGGCAGCTCTGCTTCCGATCCATGCTCCCTGCTTATGGCCTGGACAAGCAGCAGAAGATGGCCCAAGTCCTTGGACCCCTGTATCCATGTAGGAGACCCGGAGCAAGGGCCTGACTCCCGGCTTTGGACTGGCTCAACTTTGGTCATTGCAGCCATTTGGGGAGATGAAAGATGGTAAATGGATGATCTCTCTGTATCTCTACTTCCCTCTTTTAACTGCCTTTCAAAAAAAGGAGAATGAATCCTTCAATAAAAGAAATCAACAGTTGAGCCATCTGGTTCTAGATTTTTCTCTTTGTTGAGAAGGCTCTTTACTGCTAATTTAATTTCATAATTTTTCATTGTTCTGTTCAGGTTTTGTATGTCTTTGCAATTCAATTTTGGTGCATTATATGTTTCCAGAAATTTACCCATTTCTTCTAGGTGTTCAAATTTATTGACATGTAGTTTTTTTCTTGACAGTTTCTAATGATTTTTATTATTCCTGCAGCATAAGTTATAGTATCTCCTTTTTAAATTTCTAATTTACTTGATTTGAGTATTCTTTCATTTTTTTATTTAGTCTGGCTAATGGTTTATCCATTTTGTGTATATTTTCAAAGAATCAGCTATTCATTTCATTAATATTTTGTTAACTTGTCCTAAAATTATTATAATTACTATATATCTATAATTATCACATCTTTCATTCTATTTTGAGGTTACTTATTCTTGTTATTCCAGATACTTGAGGTGCATTTTTCAGTTATTTATTTGATATCTTTCTATTTATTTAAAACACTTATTTGTTTATTTGAAAGAGTTACAGAGAGAGAATGAGAGAGCCTTTCAGCTGCTGATTCACTTGCTAAATGGCTTGCAGGGCTTGGTCAGACAGAAGCCAGGAGCCAGGAACCAGGAGCCAGATGCTGGGAGCCAGGAGCCAGAAGCCAGAAGCCAGAAGCCAGAAGCCAGGAGCCAGGAACCAGGAGCCAGAAGCCAGGAACCGGGAACCAGGAGCCAGATGCTGGGAGCCAGGAGCCAGAAGCCAGGAACCGGGAACCAGGAGCCAGAAGCCAGGAACTGGGAACCAGGAGCCAGGTGCTGGGAGCCAGGAGCCAGAAGCCAGAAGTTAGGATCCAGGAACCAGGAGCCAGGAGCCAGGAGCCGGGAGTCAGGAGCCAGGAGCTGGGAGCCAGGAGTCAAGAGCTGGGAGCCAGGAGCCAGGAACCAGAAACTAGGAGCCAGGAGCCAGGAGCTGGGAGCTTGGTACAGGTTTCCCGTGTTGGTGGGAAGGGTCCAAATACTTGGGACATATCCTGCTGCTTTTCCTAAACCATCAGCAAGAAGTTGGATTTGAAGTGCAGTAGCCAGGGTATAAACCAGCGCCCCTACGAGATGCGATCACAGCTGGTTCCCAACTTTTACACTTTTTAAAAAAAAATTATTTATTTTTATTGGAAAGGCTGATATACAGAGGAGAGACAGAGAGGAAGATCCTCCTTCCAATGATTCACTCCCCAAGTGACCACCATGGCCGGGAACTTCCTCCAGGTCTCCCAAGCGGGTGCAGGAACCCAAGGCTTTGAGCCGTCCTTGACTGCTTTTCCAGGCCACAAGCAGGGAGCTGGACGGGAAGTGGAGCTGCCGGGATTAGAACCGGAGCCCATCTGGGATCCTGGTGCATTTAAGGCGAGGACTTTTCCTCCAGGCCACCACACCAGGGCCCCAACTTCTACACTTTTTTAATGTAAGCACTTATTTCTGCAAACTTCCTCTTAGTGCTGCTTTTTCTGTATTCCATGTATTTTGATACGTAGTGTTTCCATTTTCCTTGGCTCCAAGGAACTTTTAAATTGATGTTTTCATTTCTTCCATTCCACTACTCATGCAGAAGCAAACTGTTCAGTCTCCAAGCATTCATGTAATGTTTAGAATTTCTATTGTTGTTCACTTCCAGCTTTATTCCGTTGTGATCAGGAAAAATATGCAACGTGAGTTCTACACTTTTGAATTTCTGGAGACTTGTTTCCTGGCCTACGCCAGAGAATGTTCCATGTGCCGATGAAAAGGAAATGGCGTTCTGTAGCTATGGGCTTGGATGTCTGTTATATCCACTTGGTCTACAGTGTGTCGTACTCCACATTTCTTTGCTAGCTTTTGTCTGTTACACCTGATGAAAATGAAATGCTGAAGTCCTCCAAAATCATGCTACTTCTTGCTTTCAATCTACTAACATTGGTTTTGCAAGCCTAGGTGCAGACACATTGACAATGCTCATAGCCTCTTAGGTGAGTCCCTGGGTCATTATATTATGACTCTCTCTTAACAAGATTCATCATTAAACGTATTTTCTGTAAGCATAGCTACTCTAGATCACTTCTGAATTCTATTTTATCTTTTCCCATTCTTTCACTTTCAGTCTTTGCCTCTAATAGTGAATTGTGTTTCTTCTTGGCAACATATTCTGGGATCTTGTTTGTTTCACCTATCCAACCAGACTGCATCTTTTTAAAGATTTACTTAGATTTTTATTAGAGAGAAGGAAAGATCTCCCATCTGCTGCTTCATTTCCCAAGTGACTGAAATAGACAGAGCTGAGCCAATCGGAAGCCAGGATCCAACATGGGTTTGGAGACCCAAGACTTTGGACCATCCTTCACTGCTTTCCCAGGCTACAGTAGAGAGCTGAGTAGAAAGTAGAGCAGCCAGGACATGAACTGGCGCCTGTATGGGATCCCAACACACTGTATGGTGGACAGTAGTTCACCAGTGGCCAGTGAACCTTTGTCCTGGATCCCCTTAATCAGGAAATTTTCCTTTGAGCAATGACTGGACTCTACCACTTTTTCTTAAACATTTCTTGAATTTGTTTTGAATATCTTATTCCTTAGCTGGTGGATTGCATCATTTTCACACTTTTTTTTCTATTTGAATCATTTGTAAGACTCATTGGATGGTGCCGAGAGTGCTCGGTTTTTGCCTTGGGAAGTTTTTGGTTCTCCTTTTAGAAAAGTTCCACTGAGTCAAGTGTCGACGGCCTAGGGCTTCCTCAGAACTCCATCTGCTTTCTTGTCCTCTAAGGTTTCTATTAAGAAATCTGTGGGGGCCGGCACCTTGGCATGACAAGTAAAGCCTCCATCTGCAGCACTGACATTCCACATGGGCACTGGTGAAGTCCCAGCTGCTCCCTGGGTGATTTAGCTCCCGGTTAAGGCATCTGAGACCAGAAGAGAGTGGATCAAGTCCTTGGGCCCCAGAATCCACATGTGAGTCTTGGAAATGACTCCTAGCTCCAAAATAAAATATATCTGACAAATAAATAAATCTTTTTTTCTTTTTAAAGAAATCTGTCAATATCATGGGACTTGCTTTAGTAGTGATCTGCCAGTGTCCAAATTTTGGAAGTCGTCTGTGTGCTGATCTTGAAAGTTTGACTGTAAGGTGCCATGGCGAAGTTCTATTCTGAGCGTTTCAACATGAAAGAGCAACATCTTAGCCACCATCCAAAACCTCTGCCCTTCCTCCTTAAACTTGGTCAATGTCAATCTTTATAGGTGTTTATCCTTTTTTAAGGTTTGTTTTGTATTTTTCTTTTTTAATTTGGAAGGCCGAGTTTACAGAAAGAAGGAAAGACAGAGAGATCTTTCATCTGTTGCTTCACTCTTCAGTGCCAGCAGTGGTTGGAGCTGAGCTGATCTGAAGCCAAGAACTTCTTCCTGGTCTCCCACGAGAGTGCATAGACCCAAATACTTGGGCCATCTTCTGCTGCTTTCCCAGGTCATAAGCAGGGAGATGGATTGTAAGTAGAACAGCTGGGGCATAAACCAATGCCACATGGTGTGCCAGTGCAGCAGGCAGAGGGATAACCTGCTACACCAGGGGGCCAGCTCCTGATGTTCACCTTTGCAAAAAACCAACTCTTCGTGGGTTGTTTTCCCATTGTTGTTTTTCTATTTAAAATTGTAAGAATTCCTGGCTTTACCTGTATTATGTGCTCCCTTCGACTTGTTTTGGAATTGGTTTGTCTCTTTTTTTCCTCTAAAAGTTTCAAGATCAAAGCCTAGATGCTTTTTTTTTTTTTTTTTTTTTTTTGCAAACTACTAGTCTTTTCCAACACATACATTTCTTTAAATTTCCCTTTCAGCACTCATTTTATCTGCATTCCACGTATTTGATATGTTCCTTTTCCTGTTTTCTCAGCTTGGAATATCTTATGCTCTCACCAGAACTGTACCTTCGGCAGTGTTTGTGTGGGTAATTTGCTAAATGACTACTAGATCCATCAGGTTGAGGGTGCTATGCCCATCTTCCACGTCCATGTTGGTTTTCTTCCTGTTACTTCGCTCTTCAGCAGCCTTTGGGGATGATTTTGCTTCATCGCCCGTTCAGTTCCGTCAGCTTTGGCTTTGGGTCTTTTGGAGCCCAGCTTATACCTTCTGCCCATTGGGGTTGTCGTGGCTCCTCGGCGGATTGGCTGTCATCGTAACACGATGCTGCTCTCCGTCTCTGGAGATTGTCTTGTTCTGAAGTCCAACCCGGTTCGAACAAAGCCTGTCCAGCCCAGGGTGGGGTTCCGTGCCCAGTGTTTCCCATTCTTTTGCTTTTAACCTATCTGTGTCGCTATCACTACAGAGAAGCTATTGCTGGGTCACGTGCTTGCTCATTCATTCTGACAGTCCATTTTCTAATTGGAGTGTTTAGACCTTTTACGTTTAAGAGCATCAGTGCTATATTTGGGTTTGGGATTGTCATTTCACAGTCGATTTCTGCTTATTATTCCTACTTCTCGCTTTCTCTTTCCAGCCTTCTTTTAGGACATTTGAACATTTAAAAAAATGTCTACTTTTTAATATTTGTATCAATACAAGAACATATTTCCTGCAGTTCTAAGAATATAACGCTATGCCTCTTCTTCGTTTTCTGATTCCATCTCTTGTTTCAAAGTCGTGGATTATTTTTAAGGATTTATGTTTATTGGAAAGGCAGATTTGACAGAGACAGAAGATAACAGCAAGAGATCTTCCACTCGCCGACTCACTCACCAAACGTTCACAATGGCCAGAGCTGAGTCGATGTACAACTAGGAGCCAAAAGCTTCTTTCCAATCTCCCATGTAGGTGCAGAGACCCATATAACAGCCATCCCCTGCTGCTTTCCCAAGTGACAAGCAAACAGCTATTGGAAGTGGAATAGCTGGGACTTGAACCAGCACCCATATGGGATGCAGAGAGGACTAGCCTGCTGCATCATGACACTGGCTCCCAAAGTCACGGATGCTGTGAATACTACTGTGGTTTTTGGACTTGACTTACAAGGAGATGACAACTTGATAAACACATGGAAAGATGAAAGTAAGATGGTAACAACTGCAAGTGGTTTTAATAGCCTCAACAAACTCAGTATAAAGTGAAAAACAAATGAACCAAAGTCAAAGTTCGTTAATGTTAGTGAAAAGTTTGGATGCATCTTTTCCCATCAGATACACAGGTCCCTCAATCCCATTTGAGATTCCCTGTTCCAGAGAATCTCCTGCTGCAGCCTATCACACCAGGGCTCCTCCCCAGCCCTCTCCTCCACAGGCTGTCAGATCTAGTATGCCTGAAGTGCAGAACAGTGACCTCATTCCCGACGAATCCCAGGTGATGCAGCTACAGCTGCCTGAGGTCTGTGCTTCCAGGCCTGGGAACAGCTCTTCAGAGAAGCTCGTTCCACCTGGAGCCCTTGGCTCGCTGTGGTCCTCAACCTCTCTGAGTGAGTCTGTGTCAATTACAGGACCACAAACCCCAGCAACCAAAAGCGACAAACTGGTCCATCCCACCATCCGAGGCAGCCAGAAATTTAGCCAGGCTGACAGGTAAGCTGATGTGCCATCCATACGGAAAGTTTTTTCAGACTTCATTCTTGCTGCCTGGATCAAGGAACCCCAGAAACACCCACCTTCCACTGTGTAGCGGTGCCTGCAGAGAGCTTCTCTCACTCATGTTGCTTTGTAGCTCCCCAGCTGCAATCTAAACCTCTACATCTCGGACAACATTCCCAAGGTTGATGGACAGGAGAGCTTACATCACCAAACCCCATAACAGTCCAAAAAAAAAAAAAAACAGAGAGAGAAGAGGAAGAAGAAAAAATATAAGAGGAGGAGAAGAAAGAGAGAAAGAAAGAAAAAGGCATTTTCCCTTGGAGCTATTTGGCTCTGCCTTCTGTTCCCACACTTTCTTCCTGTTAGTTTGGCTCTGCCTGTTCCATCTGCCTCAGCAGGTGCATCAGATTCTTTCTCCTCTCACTCCTGAAGTGGAGAAGTGTTTTCCTTCCTCATGGAAACCAGGTAGCAGCAGCCCCAAGCCCAGGTCCCAGATGCTGGTTTCAACCCCTCCACAGCACAGACTCCTAAAACCCATTTCCACAAGAAGCCAAATCCCTTCCAAGCAAAGAATTCTGCTAACAACTACTAAAAACAGGGGGGAAATAATAAGATCCCCTTCAGCGTTCCATGTTGTGAGTCTCAGAAGAGACATTCGTATCCAGTTTCCAAGGACATTTTATCCCAGTCCTCCGTGTGTTATCGGAAATGAATACCCTGTACAGTGGAATTCTCAGCAGGCATGAGGTTGGGCGAGCTTCCCTGTGGGCTCTGCTCTCTCTTCTCTGACAAGAGTGCGCTCTGAAGCCTGGCAGGCCTGTCCCTCTCCCTCTCTTCGCCCTGTGTATGCCCTGTGTGCTGTGAAGCCTGGCAGGCCTGTCCCTCTCTCCAGCTCCTTCAGCGAACTTGCTTTGTGGCCAGAGATGCCCACCTTTAACTGCACTCACCTGAGTCTTACACCACATCAGCAGCTGCAGGCACAAGAGCTTGAACAATGGAACCTCAAGTCATTGACAGCCGGTGGAGGTGGCTCCAGCAGGCAGCCCCAGGAAAACCACAGTGTGCACAGGAGAGAACTCCAGCACTGGAAAATTCCTCTGTCATTGTTGGCTCACAGCTTCCAAATGATTCAAGCTTCGCCGTGGAAACAGCTCTCTGTGGAAGACAAGGCTGTTCCAGGCCACGTTGGAGGAAACCCCAGTTCTTGACCAGAGCCATCACTCACATTCATTAATTTTTTTTTAAGAGAGCTTTTTTTAATTGGAAAGGCAGATTCACAAAGAGAAGGAGATACAGAGGAAAAGTTCTGTCTGCTGGAGCTGAGCCAATCCAAAACCAGGAGCTTATTCCAGGTCTCCCGCGTATTAGCAGGATCTCAAGGCTTTGGGCCGTCCTCTACTGCTTTCCCAGGCCACGAAAGGGGGCTAAACGGGAAGTGGAACAGCCAGGACAGAACTGGCACCCGTATGGGATCCTGGCATGTATAAGGTGAGGATTTAGCCACTGACCATTTATTTTTAGCCACTGATCTGCTACAATCATTGCTATTTTTACTTTGGACTGCTAGCTTTTAGATCAACTAGGAATAAGAAAAAGAAATCATTTTGACTATCATGTATTTCTTCTCCAATTTCCTTCCTTTTGTAATGCGTATTTATTTACTTGAAAGGTAGAAAAACAATGCAGAGAGAGACTTTCAATCTCCTGGTTCACTTCCCAAGTTCCCACAACCTCAAGATGTGTGCTACCAAAAAACCAACAAGCAAGATCTCCCATGTAGATGATAGGGGCCCAAGCACTTGGGCCGTCTGAGGTTGTTTTCCTCGGTGCATAAGCAAGAAGCTAGATTGGAAGCAGAGCAATGGCGACTCACACCAACACTCCAGGGCAAGATGTGGAGCGGGCAGCAGCTGCTTAATCCCCAGGGAGACGACACTGGCCCCACATCCTTAACCTTCTACGCACCTGAGATTCTTACCTGTTGTTTTGCTTCCACTGGAGGATGTTTTAACCTGTTCTCATAGAACAGGTCTGACAGTGAAAATCTTCACTTTCTGTGGACCTCAGAAGGTGTTTTTTTTTTTTTTTCTCCTTCACTGTGAAACCATCGTTTTGCTGGATGTCAGTGGTAACAGCCAGATTTCTCACCATTGCAGTGGGAGTTGACAGATAAGTAAGACCAAGAGCTAAAGTGAACTGTGTAGTGACAGAGTTGAGAAATCCAATTAAATTAATGGCCTGCTTAATAGTGACATGGCTAGGGGTTGGGGAACATATGACAACACTCAGCAGCCTGTGCATTGGTGTAAACACTAACACATTAGTGTCTGCGTGTACAGGAGTACATTTACAAGTTTGTGGAGAAACAGAATTGGAAAATAAGTTTGAGTAAAAAGAAATGAAGCAAGCACATTCTAGTTTCAACAAAAACAACCAACACGTGTTGATCTCTAAAACCACTCTCTAGTAAAAGGATCCAACATTTTGTAGGGAGCTGGCTGATGCTAGGACCGGGGCAGGAATTTCACAGGAGGGAAATATGGTTGTTTATAGTGCTAGAAAGTGAGAAAGCTTTCAAAACAACCAACGATGGGAGCAAAGGGCATAGGAAGCAACCAAGAGCTCCCAGTGGGCAAAGCTGAGACTGTTGGAGCAACAAAATCAATACAGCAGTGTTAAAGCATAATGCCACACCAAAGAGAAATATCTACCTGTTTATTTTTTAATTCTTTTTATTTTTGATGATTTTTACATAGTCAATTAGGATGATTAGAGTCAAGGGCTACAGGAAGGTGGGTAAGATCACCATTTCCACATTCTTTTTTTTTTCCTTCCTGTACTGGGGGAAAGGAGAAGACAAGGAGAGAAGTCACACCCAGTCTCCCAAACGCCTCTGCACCCTGGGATGGAGGACAGCCACATGACACCACATCAGTGAGGTCCTGCTCATGAGGTTTCGATAGTTCAACAGTTCTGAATTACTGCCGATCTCACCACTCCGAGCACAATGAAATCTCCCCAGAATCCACTGGTTGACCTAGTCCACCTTAGAGTCTCCATTTGCCCAGATATTCACTGCCAACACTTGGCTGGGGTAGTTGATCAATTTGTTCTATCCTCCATTCTCTATTTTGGTACCAGGTGTCCCTGCAGATTCCAATCTACTGCCATATCCTCCAGGTACACCTGGATATGCTGTCCACTGCTCCATCTGAGCCACTGAGGAGGCCCAGCTCCTCAGTCACATGCACCCCACGGTCAGACCGTGGAACCTGCAATTCTCTCTCTCCATGGTTGGGTTCTGAGTCTAGCAATTCAGGTGGGGTGATCCCCATAGAAACTTCATCTGAGGTGATCTCAGACCTAATTCTTATGTGTGCTTGTGCACATGCTAGTGGTTGCAATTGCTGGGTCAGTTCTGTCTCCAGCTCTGTCTTTTACACAAACCGATGGGTGCTGGAGCCCAGCCCAATTTTGCTCACTGCACATTCAGCCTTCACGTACATTAGTGGGAACTGCAGCCTAGTTGGAACGATCCGCAATAACCCCTACCAAGCCTGTCCTCTGCCCTGGTTCCCGTGCTTGCCAGTATGCACAGCAGACGGGTCAGTCTGTCCCACATCCCATTCAGCTCTCATACATGTCAATGGGTATTGAAGCCTAGTTCAACCCAACCAGCCCCACTATCCAGCCCACACATGTGCTTGCAGGTGCCACTCTCTGTCTGGTCATGCCTGCCCCAGCCCTGATTCTCATTCTCACCAGTCGGAGTTGCAACTCAAGAGGAGGTGCCCACTGTTTTCCTACTGGGCCCACTCCAACTCCCGGATCTTGCACTCTCCAGGTGGTTCTGCAGTTTACCTTGACAGAGTTTGCCCCCCCATACCAGCCTCTTCCAGCTGATGTAAATAAGTGTTTAAAGACATCACTAAGCCGGGGTGGGGGCAGAGACATCTTCAGAGAACAATTCCAAGGATTTGGTGCACACTCCACTCTCAAGCAAGTGGACCGTTCTTCCCTCTCTCCTGCAGAATGTAAGAATGAAGTTTGAAACAGGAAGAACAAGGATTTTTTTTTTTTTTCTGTCAGAGAAGTCTGACACACGTCAGTAAGGCAGACAAGGTAAACACCACTGCTGGGAAGTCCTGTGCTGGGGTGTGTCCTGAGTGCCACATGCTGAAAATGGCACTTGTCCCATCTTCTTCTCCTCCCTAAATCACATAGTCCCATAGATTGAAAATGGGAAAAGCATCAGGCGATTCCTAGAAGCCCACCCCCAGTGTCTTCAGGGTCCCTGGAAACAAGGGAAGCTCCATCAAGCAAAGCCTGAGCAGATGTGTTGAGTAGGGGCTGAGATTGTAGCATAACAGGTTAAGCCCCTGCCTGCAGTGCCAGCTTCACTTATGGGTGCTGGTTCACGTCCTGACTGCCCCACTTCCAACCCAGCTGCCTATTAATAACTTGAGTAAAGCAGTAGAAGAATGTCCGAATCCTTGGGCCTCTTTTCCCAGATAGGAGATCAAGTGTAATTCCTTGCTCCCAGCCCAGTCCGGGTCATTGCAGCCATCATTTCACATGGTGGGCACGCTTAAGGAATGTAAGAGTACATGAATGAATACAATACATAGCCCGGCCAGAGGCCATCTCTGAGCACCTTAAGCCCAGCCCCAAGCATCCACACACATCTGCAGAGGTGAAAAACACCCACAGAGAAGGCAACTGAATCACCCAAACTCACACCCTTACTTATGAAAGTGTGGGCATCAGATGATGGCAGAGATTTTGGCCAGATGGACGTGGTTCACCTTGGGCTTACAGAACCCATCAGAACCCCAGCCCTAATCCTTCATGGCTGATATGTAACTAATAAAAGCCAGGCAACCTGGATTAAATGATCAGGATGTACAGGTGCTCATCCAAGAGCTTTATATAAGCTTTATATAAGCTTTCTCACCTGATCTTCCAAATAGTCCTACAAATTAAGGCTTCTTTAGCCCCCACCATAGCGTACTTGACTCTCAATCATATATCACTACACGTAATGTATGTCATGCTCTGGACAAAAATATGGTGTCATTCAAACTCTTTTTGCTTCCATTTTGCCATCTGTGGAAATGAAGCAATAATACTATTGTCATAGCATTCAACACAAGACACAGCTACAAAATATGAAGCATTCTCTCACGTTCAATGAAAACTCCAGAGATCTGCATGTAAATCGTCTTAACTCTTGCAATTAGTGGTCTTTTGGCCTGGAGGACAGTCCACCCTCTGTTTAGGCCTTGGCTTCTGCATCTATGAAGTGAGGAACAAACCAAGGATTATTTGAAGTATCTCTCTACTGTTACAGGCATCCTTGTGCCAGACTTCATGGCCCACATCTGGTTGTCCCAAAGTCCATCTTTGTGCAGGATCACATGTTCACCCATGTATTGTGTTGTCACCACACCCAGCAGCTTGCCAGGATCACTTCAAACTTTCCACGTGAGGACAATGGTGGTCAAGAAAAGCTCTTTCTGGGACAGGTGTGGTGGAAGGTTGGGTTACATTCCTATTTACAAGGCCCTCATTTTCTTCCCCTAATGAACCTGGGAAGGGAGCAGGTGTACTTGGGTCTCTCCACCTATGCAGGACCTGATGGGGTTCCTGACTCCTGGCTTCAGACCAGCCCTGAGCTAGACGTTGTGGGCATTTGAAAAGTGGTTATAACACCTCTCCATATATATCCTCACTCCTCATATTTATGTCACTCCTCTCTCTTTTCTCCATCTCTGCTGTTGCTCTGTCTTTCAAATAGGCAAATGAATCTTTTAAAAAAATATGTTCTTATTCTGTTTATTATTATTTCTGGTAGGGGCCATTCTTAGAAAGGAATTTTTCTGTATTTCTCAACAAAAATATTATTTGACACAACACTGTCCATATGTTACTAACATTATAGCTTCAAAATATGCTTTTGAGATCCCTCCATGGAGTACAAATAAATGGGCTTCACTGTTTTTCTAACTCCATCATGCACAAAAGATGAATTCGTCTACAATTCCCTTTGTTTCTGCTCTTTTTCGATTAAATACGGTTGGAAACATTTTCTTGATTCACCATAGCTTTCTAACTCAGTAGTTTTAGATTTCATTTCACTGAAGTACCATAATTTATGAAACTCCGATGTTGGGTATTTAGGTTATTTCCAATTTTCCTTGGATTTCAATGCAGATTGGTAAAAACATTGGTTTCAGGGCTGGACAAAGGCATCTAAAATTGGCACCAGAATGGAGTTCAATTTTTCAGATTCTGAATGAAAGAAAGCTATTGTCACCCAGTAGTTGACTGCCCTTGTACGGCTCTGGGGTAGGTCCAAAAACTCCAGTCTCTTGGGCGAAAGTCTGTGTATAATGAGGTTTTAATTTGCTTCCTTGTCATCCATCTATGCAATTTATCTAGCTGTTTAATTCAGGCTGACAGTATTCTAAGCACTGCACTAGGTTGCACTGATGTGGATTCAGAACCCCTGCCCCTACCTTGTGCGGTTTATATTCTAGAAAGGAAAATGGACAGCATGACAGTAAGATGCAAGGGAGGAGAGAACAAAGAGGCAAGAGCCAGCTGTATAGAGCTTTCTCCTTACTGTTCGTACCCAGTGAACTTTGTGATCTTGCCTGCACCTGTTGCCTTAATCTCTTCATAAAGAAAACGGTAGTTATGGGGTGCGAGTTGTTGAGAAGAGTCCCCAGTACTATCAGCATTTAGCCCTTTGTAGTTTGTCTTAATTTTCCATTACCACGTAAGTAATTCTCACAGAACTCAACAGCTTGTAACAACGGGCTCATGTTATCTCACATGCATTCTGGGGAGCAGGAATCCAGAAGCAGCTTAGCCACCAGGTGATTCAAGCTCAGGTTCTCACCTGAGGGATGCCCTGTCTATAAGTGATGTCAAGGTTCAACCAGGGGTAGATGGTCTGTGTCCACTCTCACGGCTGCTGCCTGCAGCCTTCAGCTCCTTGTCCCTCAGCCCTTCAGCTTCTCTGTGGAGTTGCTCAACTGTACTCACAATGTGACCACCGCCTTCCCCTGCAGGAAGTGATCTCAGGAGACAGAGAGAGAAGAGGAGACTGCAATACCTTTTCTGGCCTCATTTCAGGAAGCACATAATGGGGGTGGAGGACAGTGTTAAGGCCTCTACCCGTGGCACCAGCATCCCGTATGGGTGCCAGTTCATGTCCTGGATGCTCTGTTTTTCATCCAGCTCCCTGCTTATGGTCACCAGAGAATGGCCCAAGTGCATGTACCCGTGCGCTCACATGGGAGACTTGGAGGAAGTTTCAGGCTTCCGGCTTCAGACCAGTTCAGCTCTGGCCATTGCACCCATTTGGAGGATGAACCATTGAATGGAAGAGCTTTCTCCTTTCAAATACAAAATAAATAATGCGTTCCAAAAAGGAAGTATATACCATCACCTCTCCCCCAAATTTTCCTAAAGAGCATGTGCCCAAGATTTTCAAAGAATCTGTGAACAGCTTGGAAGACCCCACCTGGATACAGATGCACTGGCTGTGGGAACAGACCCCATCCCCATCACATTCTCAGGCCCCTCTTGGAACAACAATGTTGAACAAAAAGGGACCCCAGAGTGCTCATTTACTGAGAGACACCCTTCTCTAAGCTTTATTCTCTTTCTGCAAACCTATTGTCATCATCATCAGGTGTACACAGTAATTCATTGGGTTCCAATTTTGTGTTGAATCCCAATGGATAATATCCAATGGCTTTGGTTCTTTTAGACCCAAGACAACTCCAATGCTTTCGTAATGAATTCTCTCTCAAGTGTCTATGTTTTGCTTAGACATTGTCCAGTATGTCCCAAGAGAGGAAGAACAGCCATCAGAGAGAAATCCTGCGGCCAAAGCTTAGAGGTCACTTCCAAATCCACTGAGCCAAGTCCAGCTGTGTCTGGACACCCCTCCCCTGTCCTGTTCCCAGCTGCCTGGCCAGTTTTATCTGACGTACCATTGTCTGATAGGTAATCCCCTTCCATTGCTTCAATCTTCGTGTGGAGAACTTCTGACCACTCTTGTGTGTTTCTCAGTTCATTCATCCATTCATTCAAGGTGCTACGTCCTTGATCTAAGGATCTTGAGTCTTCACTTCAAGGCTCATACGCAAGCATCCATCATTGTATTGTTGGCCCTTGTTGTGAATGAGAAGTCCAAGTCTTGGAGAAATCAAGTCTCTTGTACAGGAGCACATGGTGAGAGAACTGTTGTTGAGTGAGGCCTATGCCTGCCACGGGTCTTCCTTCCTCTGAGTTCCAGTTCAGAGTCCCATTGCTGCAGCGGCCTGTGCTTATCCAAATCACTCACAGCCACACCAGTCTTTCCCCACTCCCTCCCAGAAGCCTTCTCTACTCCCATTCACACAGTGCAATATCACCTCTATCCCATCAGAGGTTGAAAGGAGAGACCAGATTCGTGGGTTATTTGTATCTCAGACTCTTGATCTTACGTCACCCTCCTGCCCTTCGCCTCTCTACAGGTAATGATTTTGAGTGGGATCCATGATTTTTGCCAACTCTACACCATCGCAATGAAATACTCACGGTCCCTATGTGACTTAAGTTCATGTTTAGCCCTCCAGTTTGCTGTGTCCCAATACTGGCTGACCTTCCCCCCGCCCCATCCTTCCCAGGTAGTTCACAGATCCTGAGGACATCATCAACAGGTTTTCAGAGGACAAAAGGCGACTGAAAGACCCCCAGGATGGAATGAGAAGATGATCTAGTGGTTAAAACACCCTCATCCTGCAGGAGCATGCCCAGGTTTGATTCTCAGCTCTTGCTCCTGACCTGTTTCCTCCAATGCAGACTCAGAGACAACAGTGGCGGCCTAACTAATTGGGCTCCTGCCCTCGTTTGGAGTCCTGGGTTGAGTCGCCAGCTCCCAGTTCCAACCCTAATCCAGCCATAGTCATTGTGGGCACCTGGGGATCAGTCACTCTCTCTTCTGAAAGGAACCTGCTCTCCTCAGGATACATTTCCAAAATTCTGGGATCTTCTCTAGAGCCTGTGACTCTTCCCTCCTTCCTACCAAGCTGGTCTTGCAGTCAACAAGAGCCAGAACCTTCCTCCACGTGGGAGTTTGTTTTCTGCTGCAACAGTGGAATGCTGAGGACTGGAGAATGCCTTTGCCTAAGAGATCCACTTCCCAATCCTAGAGGTTGGGAGATCTGAGAGGGCTGCCCCTGCTGTGGGCATTCTTGCTGTACCCTGATACGGTAGAAGACATGGCAAGGGGGACAGACCCTGCAAGAGAAAGGAGAAAGGAGGCAGAAGCAAGACAAAGCCAGGCATGCTCTCAACACTCTGCCAATGTGCTGGTGGCCGCAAGCCTACTCCTACAGTAAATCCCCCATGAATGCAGAGGTTCTCATGACCTGAGTACCCCTCAGAGGCCTCCTCTCCCAATTCCATCCAACATGCAGTATGAGTTTGGGAGATGATCTTCAACCATGACACAAGCAACTGAAAAACAATTTGTTAAGGGAGGCCGCCACTGGGCTCTCTCCTTCACTACAGCTCAGCTCCAACAGTGATGTGGTCTCCAGGCCTGGATGGTACTATGCTCAGTTCACTCTGTGTGCAATGACGTATATGGTGACTAAGTGTGGAACTTCTCAAGGGTGAGTATTAGGTCTCCTTGGTTCACCCTTGCAGGTCTAGCAACTAGAACTACAGACATGTTGATCTGGTCCATGATATCAATGGGGAAAACGTAGGCTGAGTCTTCAAGCACTTCCTTCATTCCTTCTCACCCTTCTCGAGCCTCGCATGCCTCAGCCCCAGACTCTGATGATCTTGCCTCTTTTCTTTGTCCTATGCATTAGGGAATACTAGAGCAGCCCAGGTCCCATCGCACCTTCAAGGGACAGGAATGCTGCCTGTCACTCCCTGGGTCTTGCCATCTCAGTGAGTAGGAAGAAATATCACTGAGTATGAAGCAAAGAGAGCACATCGCACTTGAAATGCCGCTGGGTCTCTCTCCCATCAGCATGGCAGAGCACTCTGTTTTTACGATGTGTGTTCCCTCCCTGCCTTTCCTTACCCAATGTGCACCAGTGCTACTGCTTTTGCAGCATGTAAAACTTCAGCTCAGGGCCCGGCGCGGTGGCGCAAGTGGTTAAAGGTCCTCGCTTTGCACGCCCGGGATCCCATATGGGCGCCGGTTCTAATCCCGGCAGCCCCGCTTCCCTTCCAGCTCCCTGCTTGTGGCCTGGGAAAGCAGCCGAGGACGGCCCAAAGCTTTGGGAACCTGCACCCGCGTGGGAGACCCTGAAGAGGCTCCTGGCTTCGGATCGGCATAGCATCGGCCCGTTGCGCTCACTTGGGGAGTGAATCATCGGACGGAAGGTCTTCCTCTCTGTCTCTCCTCTCTGTATATCCGCCTTTCCAATGAAAAAATAATAAAAATAAATCTTTAAAAAAAAAAAAAACTTCAGCTCAAGCCAGTCAATTCTGGAGTCCAAAAATTTCTAGTGATAAGAATACAGTATACTAACAATGTTTGATTTGCCAATAAGTTTGATCTTTGCTCTCCATGGTTTTGTCTTTTTTATTTCTTCTATTGCCTACAAATGGTATTATGAAGTTGTATACAAATATCTGCAACATGGTTTTCTGAATTTTCTCTTAGCCAAGTTTCCAATCATTTCTTGTAACTTTTTAAAAAAATTTTTTTTAAACTTTTTTAACTTTTAACTTTTTAAACTTTTTTTTAAAAGATGTATTATTATTGCAAAGTCAGATATACAGACAGGAGGAGAGACAGAAAGGAAAATCTTACATCCACTGATTCACTCCTCAAGCGGCCACAGCAGCTGGAACTGAGCCAATCCGAAGCCAGGAGCCCAAAGTCTCTTCTGGGTCTCCCACATGGGTACAGGGTCTCAAGCTTTGGGCCATCCTCAACTGCTTTCCCAGGCCACAAGCAGGGAGCTGGATGGGAATTGGGGCTGCTGGGATTAGAACTGATGCCCGGATGGGATCCTAGGACATTCAAGGTGAGGACTTTAGCAGCTAGGCTACCATACCAGACCCTCATTTAACTTTTAACTTTTTAAATTTATTTTTTATTCTTAAGATGCTTACATAGTTGATTACAGTGGGAAGGATCAGGGTCTAGGGGAAGTTAAATGAGATTATTGTTTCCAAATTTCCTTTTTCTTCCCCCTGCATCTGGGAGAAGGAGAGAGATAAGGTGAGAGTCCACCCCCAGCCTCCCAACTGCCTCAGTACCTGGGGATGGACAACCGCCATCTGATATCAATCCAGAATCCTCAATATGGAACATGCTCCTAGGGTTCTGCTTAAGTGGTTTCGATGGTTCTGAAATGCTGCCAATCTCACCAATCCAAGGATGAGGAAACCCTTCCAAGGTCCATTGGCTGACACAGTCCACCTTAGAGTCTCCATTCGTACAGATCATTGCTAGCAACGGTTGGCTGGTGTGGTTGACCAATTTGTTCTATCTCCTTTCTTCTGCAATGGTACCGGATGTCCTCTGCAAGTCTGCCATATTCCCCATTTGCATCTGGACATGCCATTCACTGCTCCAGCTAGCCACCGAAAAGGCCCAGTTCTGACCCATGCATTCCAGTCAGTCCACAGATCTATCAGTTCTTTCCATGATTAGAGTTCTGAGTCTAGCAAATCAGTGGGGAGATCCCCAAAGAAACCTCCTCTGAGGTGATCCCAGACATGACTCTTGTGTGTGCTTGCCAGTACAGGGTCTGGCTCAGCCTATGCACACCTTGGTAGTTGCAATTGCTGGGTCAGTTCTGTCTCCAGTCCCATCTCTTACGCAAACCAGTGGATGCTGCCGCCCAGCCCAACCCTGCCCAATACATACTTGGCCCTCACATACACCAGAAGGAATTGCTGCCTAATCAGAGTAACTCCCAGTAACCCCCACCAGGCCCTTCTTGCCTCGGGTAGGAGGCTGCAGTCCTTTCTCATTCAGATTCCACCACTGCAGCACACAGTCCTTGGAGCCATGACAGGAAAAGTTGGATACAAAACCTCATGTTCTCCTTTTGATTGAATAAATCAATGACCCTTGTGTTTAGCAGAGATTATCCGTGGCTGCTCTGTGCTTGATCACTGTGGCTTTGCTTCCTGCCTGGGGGACACTGGAGAGAGTCACCCACCAGTATGAACTGGAACCGGACACTTGTCGGGCCGGGCCAAGCTACAGCATCCGCCGGCGTGAGGTGGGTCATGCCAGACTGGGCCAAAGCACCTGCCAGTCAGTACCTGTGAGATCCAGGCAGAGGGATTTAAGCCCCCTCCTGCTTGGCCACTGCTCCTACTGGAGAGCAGGAGAACTCAGACTGGAGCCAAACCAGGCTGGGCAGGGCTACAACACCTGTTGGTTTGCATGTAAACTGGGTTAGAGTAACAGACAGGCTGGAGCAACTGTCTGTATCTACTCATGCATGTATGAGCCAGAGTAAGGGTAGGCTAGTTGGGATTTGCTACTGGATCGGCTGGCAAGTGCTGGAACTGGGGGCAAATCCTGTGAAGCTAGACTGCAGTATTACCTGGAAAATGCAAGATCTGGGACTGGTAGGGAAACTGTGGGCTTCACTCTGATGGTTGCCACTCTCACTGAGCATGAGAACAATGGCTAGAGGTTGGCCTGGCAAGGTAAGTGACGGGACCCATTGGTATGAGTGTGGGCTGGATGGTGGGGTTAGTTGGCTTGAACTAGGCTCCAACACCCATTGATGCATACATCAATGAGAGCTGAATGGGATGTGGGACAGAATGAATGGGATGAGGGACAGACTGAATGGGATGTGGGACAGAATGATGGGATGAGGGACAGACTGATGGGATGAGGGACAGACTGATGGGATGTGGGACAGACTGCTTGCCTGCACAGGCAAACACAGGAACCAGTAGGTTGATAGCCTAACCCAGCATAGCCTGCATTCCACACTAGTTCCTGCACTTGCCAGTGTGCTAAGGTTTGGTCTAGCCATGCCCAATCCATCCCCCACCGCCACCCTACTCCAAGGACAAATCCACACACTTGCTGACAGGAGAAGCTACCTTGCCCTGCCTGACCAGCATCCAGACCTAAATAACATGCTCAACAGTGAGAGCCACAGCTCATCAGGGGAGTTTCTCAAGTTCCCCTACCAAGCCCACTCCCAGACCCAGATCTCACATGTGCCAGTAGGTCTTAGACCCTTAACCACCATAGTGCGCCCCCTTCAATCTGGCCTTTGTATGAGCTGGTTGGTGGGTGCTGCGACACAGCCCATGCCACACCCTATTCTTGGGTGCACCTAAGGGTGCTGCAGCTTGAACCAGCCCAACCTGTACCCAAACCCAAGCACCCATGAGTATCAGAGGTTTCCATAGTCATACCTGGCTCAACTCGTCACCACCCCAGCTTTTAAGCCAACCAGCAGAAACTGCAGTTCCACAGGGGTGGACCCACACATACCCCACAGAATCTGCCCCTAGATTTGATTATCTCACATGCTGGTTAGTGTCCTGGCCCAGCCTAACATTACCCGTACCCTGTTCCAACTCTCACTGGCAGGTTACTGTGATCTAGTCCTGCCAGGGAGGCCTGCAACCCTAGCTTTAGTGTGCATTCATGAGTGGTGGTCAGTGGTGGTGGATGTCAACTAGCCCAGCTGAGGTCTCCCATGTGGGCTCATGCATCGGTCTGACCCAGGAAGGTCCTCCAGTTCTCCTCTCTAAACCGCTTGGTCTCAGCCCCCTCGCTTACCTGCAAGAACAGTGGCCTTATGGATGAAAGTCCCCCAGAAGTCATTCCTTACCTTCAGCATGTTTCTTAAGTGGTCCTTCCTCCCACACGCCCCCTTATCCTCTCCCCTGGACCATCCACAGTCCCTGTACCCCAGCCCAGTCTTCCAGTGTGGTGTGGTGGTGTGCTGGCCTGGAGCTCTGGCTGCCCATTAGGGTCCCAAGCTTGCTGGCATGTGTGCTGGCCTGGGATCTTACCCATCTGCCTGCTCAAGTTTTTGGCCCATTCAAATTCCCCCCAAGCCCAATCCACCAGCACACCACATCAGCATGTTCACCTAGGGTTCTGCCCATGCTTCCCTGCATCCCTTCTGGGACCAAGCCATGAGGAAATCTCCAGGCTTGCTATGGGTGCCTTGGCTTGAGCCTCCAGGTCTCTGCTTTCCCCCCTGCTGCTGCTATCCCCTTAGGCCTCTGCAAGCCCACACTCCCAGGTTCCCATGAGCCTGCAAGCCTGTGTCGAGTGCATTGGGCCAAATCATTTTAACACTCGTAAAGTCTTTAGACCTTTCCTGTCCAGGTTAGTGACTGCAAGCTGCAAGCTACAAGTGGTTATTTGAGTTAAAACAAAAAGTAGTTAAAATGAACCAAAATGAGGAGCCAATATGGTAGTGTAGCATGTTAAACCATGCGCTAAAATGCTGACATCTCATTATGGAGGGCCAGTTTGAGTCCCAGCTGTTCCACTTCCAACCCAGCTCCTTGCTAATGCACTTGGTAGTAGAAGATGACCCAAGCACTTGGGTCCCTGCTACCCATGTGGGAGAACTGTTTGGAGTTCTGGGATCCTGGTTTCAATTGACACAGCCATTGCAACATTTGAGGAATGGGGCAGTGAATGGAAGATCTTTTTTCTCCTCATGTTCTCTTTTTTTCATCCCTGTCTTTTTTCTTCTGTCACCCCACCTTCTACATAGATGGAAAAAATCTGAAATAAAATTAAAAATATGCTTTTCTTCAGTCTTGCTAGCCACATCTCACATGCTCATTAACCGCACATAGTTAGCTGCTGGTTGTCTTACTAAAGGTGGCATGCAGGTTGCAAGTTTCACTCTTGTTGTGATGGATTTCTGAAACTCTGGACCCTATTTGGCCTTTAAGGCCAAACAGAAAACTCACCTTCCACATTCTCTGTCCCAAAGTGGGACTGCACGCAGGTGCCAAATGTGAAAGATAGCCCCTGGATCTCTGCCTGCTACCTAATGAGCGTGACTCACAGCTTACCTGCCCATGACCTGAGGCACAGCTTCCGGCAGGGAGTGCTGAACGTGACCTGTGACGTCACTGGAGGGTCTGAAGGTCTAGACGCTCCTTCTAGCCAATTACAGTGTCATTGTTAGGTGGGGGGACTATTAAGGACTGCACACTTTCCTAGTTTATGTAAATTGTGCTCTCTTTACAGCAGACGGGCATGCTGCATCAGACTGTCCCCGGTGGTTCTTGTGGTCAAAGAACACTGTTGCCTCACCCCCTTGGTGGTCTCGGGGTTGATTGGTGGGAATTCCCCCTGAGAGCCAGAGCTGTGGCAAGTGCGCTGTTTCCACTTGCAGGGCCAATTGTTGGGGTTGGCTGGCCTCTGGCCCTTTCCTGTTTACCACCTCCACCTGTTTTGCTCATCCCCAAATCCCTAGGCAATTCAAGAGCAGCAATGCTTCAAGGGGAGTTCCTGACCCCTGCCAAGATGTCACAGGTCTGGATATTGAAAAGGGGACATTGGGGCCAACATGGCAGCTCAACATGCTAATTCTCTCACTTGTAGTACTGGCATCCCATATGGATGCTAGTCCCAGCTGCTTCACTTTCTATCCAGCTCCCTGCTTATGGCCTAAGAAAGCAGTGGGGAATGGCTAAAGTCCTTGGGCCCCTGTACATACACGAGAGATCCAGCTTCTGGCTCCTGGCTTCAGATCAGCTCAGCTCCAACCAATGCATCCATTTGGGGAATGATCCAATGGATGAAATACTTCTCTATCTCTGCTTCTTTCTGTAAAACTACCTTTCAAATATAAACAATAAATAAATAAATAAATCTTTTACAGAAGGAAATTTGGGCATTGAAAGAACATTGCAAAGAAACTATAAGCCGCTATGTTAAAAAGGAAGAGATGTTATAAGACGGGAAGGGTTGTGACCATGTGTACAATGATGGTGACCCTAAGCTCAGGGTGGCGACCGCAGGTTCAATGGAAGAAGATAAGCATCCTCTGTGTAGCTGGATGACATGGGGACATGTCAAGCTAACGGCCTTTGTGTTCCTCGGAGATTGGAGCTGCACGTTCGCAGGGGCAGTGGTGCAGGTGGGTGCTCAGAAGCCTGGGTGCAGCTCTTTCCTAGAGCAGTTGACAGCTCTACGTGCATGCACACTTCAGCTCCCAGAGTTGTCTCTGGCTGAACTGGCCTCCCTCATGAGCCCCGGCTGTTGGAGATGAGAGTCATCTACTATGAACACCGATCAATTGGAAGTTGATTTGAATTTTTTGATTCAACAGTCTTTCTGGGATGTGGGAGGCAGTGGCTGTGGCTCTGATGGCTTCCCCCTTCCTTAATGTCTGAGATGCTGGGAGACGTGTGCGTAAGGGCCCCTCCACGCAGGTGGCTTTGGCCTGGGATGTTGCCTTTTCTGCTCAAGCGCTCTTGTGACCTGGCATTGAATTTTGTTGGCTAAAGGACAGAAGTTAAACAGACATCTGGGCAGGTGAAGGTACTCAAAGTTTGAGGGTCCCCAGCAGGTGTCAGGACCAGCCCCTCTAGTGACCACTCTGGTGAGAGGTTTCTCCCTGCTTTTCCTCTGCTGCAATGGTACTATTTCCTTCTCACGGCCTGCAAGTGTGCTGATGCTGAACATGAGATGCTAATTGACCCACTCATCCCAAATGCATGCTGTCTTTTTCACTTTGAGAACAAAGCACAGCCGGGACACCAACAGACAGACCAGGGCTCTGGATCGCATTTTCAGTCTTGACTTGCTAAAATCTTTGCAGGTTATCAAATATTCCCTGCAGGAACATGCTGGCCCCAGTTCCCAGGTGTGGCTGCCTCACACTCCAAGCGCCGATCCTTCCTCAATCATGAGTTCTGTTTTTGGACCTAAAGTGGTTCTGATGTTTTTTCACAGACGTTCCTAAGCTGCAGGGGTTGTGTTATTTGGTAGATGTACAGTGGCAAGAGTGAGAGTGAGTTATTTTTCTAGAAACACATGATGGTATTGTAGAAACAGGTATGGACTGATGTTTATTGCTTTGGAGATCCACAGGGACATCCTCCATATGGCAATCATAGTCTCTTCCACAACTGTTCCTGGGAGCTTTGACAAGATTGTGTCCTGATCTATACATTAGACATGCAAAGGCTTTTTAAAGCTCTCCCTTGTAAAGTTTTGTGTCTGGGGCCATGTTTAGAAATACCATCGCCTCCAATTTATATTGTGTTAGGACATAATGTTTTCAGGTTTTATATTTGAAACTGTAACCAACTTTGAATTAAATCTGGCGTGAGAGTGTAGTCTTTTCCAGATGGTTCTCGAGTCAGTCTTGGCTTTTAAGGAACCAAGCCATCTTTTACCTCTTGCCAGCCTGGTATTAAAGTAAATCCTATCACGTCTAGTTCTGAACTAGATAATGTTTCACATCTGTTAATAAATGTTTCCTTCACTTTCTTACACAACACTTTCTTAGCCAGTAGCATTTTTTTGTTTTGTTTTGTTTCTAGATTATTTTGCTAGGTTTTAAAGAAGTCTTCATGAAATATACTTGACTGTGATGCTTTAACTGTATGGAAGACATTGGCATAGGCAAAGACTTGGAAACGACCCCAGAAGCACAGGCAATAAAAGTGAAAATAGACAAATGGGATGACATCAAACTAAGAAGCTTCTGCACACAACAAAGTGAAAAGGTCACCGCGGAGGAGAGAATATTTGTAAACGAAGTAACTGATAGAGAGTTCATCTCCAAGACGTATAAACAGCCCATGTAATGCAACAAGAAAACAAGCAATCCAATTAAGAGGTGAGCAACGGACATGAACAGGCGTTTTTTAAAGGTGAGATTCGAATGGCAACAGACACATGAACAAACCATCTTCAGGTTCTCTAGCCGTCAGAGAAATGCAAATAAAAACTGCAATGGGGTTTTTACTTCAGCCCAGTTACAGTGGCTGTCGTCCAAAAATCAGTAAATGCTGGCAAGGATGTGGAGAAGGGGTACCCAACACACTGGTGATGGGAGTGTGAACTCGCACAACCATAGAGACGGCAGTATGCAGATTCCTCAGGAATCTGGAAATAGATCTATATAACCTAGCCATGCCACTGCTGAGAATGTATTCACATAAAAGGAAATCAACAGGTAAGAGTTTTCCGTAACACCCTTGTTAATCATAGCTCAATTCACAACAGGAATTGAAGGAATGGAATCAACCCAGATACCCATCAACTGATGATTAGATACAGAAAATGTGGCTAGTAATAGAATACTACCCAGCCATAAAAAAGAATGAAACCTCATGTTTTGCAGTAAAATGGATGCAACTGAACGCCATTATATTTAGTGAAACATGCCAGTCACTGAAAGACAAATAGATGTTTTCTCTGATCTGTGGTAGTTCACGTAGAACGCTAAAAATTGTATAGAAATGAAATGGACATCTTGAGATAGGGTTGTTGTTTTAGCTCTTCTTTCTACTCCTGCGGAACTGTGGCCTCTCTACGTATTACTTGTTGAGTATTATGGTGGGTGGCGCATTAGGCTTGTGTTTAGAATGGATAAAAGTTATGCCTTCTCAAAACTTAAAGAAAAACAGAAAGGACTAGAGAGATTGAGGGAGGGAAGATGAAGGGAGCAAAGTATGCTTTTCTTTTTTGGAACTGTACTTACGAAATACATAAAATTTATTCTCTTTATATTATTTTTTTTAATACAGGAACTTAAACCAGTACCCCTTTTCCACCAAAGCATGCAGTAAGTCCCCAATCACTGATGCTCATATATAAAACTGTCCTTGAATGCCACCGAAGTAAATACATCCCATAGGCATATCAACAATGATCATGTTTTATTTGGTGCCAAGAGAAGAATGCATTCTCTAGGACTTTCTCTTTATGTTTCAACTAAGCCTTTTTCAGATAAACTAGAACTAGTTTTTCATTAATAGTCATAAATTTGAAGTGACCCCCAACAGGCCATTGGACTCTGTATCTAATTTCAACCCAAAAGAGTGAATTAAGATCAACTTCTCCAAACCACAAATCAGCCACCTGCCAACATTTAATTGGCTTAGACCTTACACTTGTGCTCTGAAGGTCAACTCATTTGGTACCTGAATGTACATTTTTCCAACTAATTTATCTTGCAAGTTTCATTAGGAAATGGCAGTGCTTAAAATAAGTCATTTTCTGGGTGAATTATTGAAAGATTTCCTGGTCACGGTGGGTGACTGTAAATACTCAGAACGTAGTGTGAATCACGGCAGCTGACTACATGGTTCAAAACTGTGGCCTTGGCCCTCCTTTTCCCCAGGCTCCGAGCACACCAAGGCTGTTCCCATGAACGGGCTTCTCGGCAAGAGCAAGTCTTTCCAGATTTACTCACTGCCCTCAGCACAACTCAAAGTGCCATGCATGCTTTTCCAACACTTGCATCCAGTCTCCTTTGAAAGATTCATCAGTAGTGAGATTCTTAGGCTAGGTCCTATCGTGTAATCTCAAGCTGTTCCTCAAAGTGTTTCCTCAACATGTCCTGGGCCCCTCTCTCTGTGTAGAGGAAGCCAAGGAGACTCGGGGGAGGCTGCAGCTCTGCCATAGTGCAGCTTGTGCAGCTAATGGTAATGCACGTAGCATTTCTCACCTTAACCGCTGGCAGGTGTGTGGTTCAGTAAGCACAAACTCATGGTTGTACAATCTCAGAGATGTTTTCATATTGCAAGATGGATACTCGGTATCCATGGAGCGATCGAGAGAGAGAAAGAGAGAGAGAGAGAGAATCTTCCATCCGTTAGTTCACCCTATCCCAGCTCCCCCACTCTGTGCAAATGACCACAACAACCAGGTGTGGGCTGAGCCAAAGACAGGACTCCGGAACACCATCATTATGTCCCTCGTGGGTGTCAGAGGTACACGTATGTGGGCCATCTTCTGCTGCTTTCCCAGGTACATTAACAAGGAACCAAGTCAGAACCAAAACAGCTGCAACTCGAAGTGGCACTCAGACATGGGAAGCGAGCATTGCAGGTAGAGGCTTAACGAGCTATACCACAACACCAACCCCTCACTTTTCCTGTTTTCTGTTCATCTATTAATGGCTCCTCAATTTTGGCTCTTGCAATACTGCTATGGGTATGGGTAAGCAAGTTTCACCAGGAGTCCTTGTTTCCAATCCTTGGGGCTATGTTTCCTGGAGTACGACGGGGTCATGTGCAGCTCTGTGCTTGCTTTCTACAGTGCTTGCAACCATTTTACATTTGCCATCAGTAGTGCACAAGCATCCTCATTCTCTTACACTCCACCAACACTTGGTATTTCCTGTTTCTGGTATCAGTGTTTCTGGCTTTGATTTTTGATAGCGGCGTCCTGGCGAATATGAGGTGGCGTCTCATTGTGCGTCTCACTTGCACTTTCCCTAAGGATTAATGAGATCCCACATTTCATATGTTTGTTGGCCATGCGACAGCTTCTTTGGAGAAATATGTTATCTGTATTTAAATGCCAAAGCCATACTGGTTTGATTAGTTTTGGAGTAAGCATGAAGCACCCAATTTTTATTTTTATTTTTTTTCAGGACAATTTTAGCTGCATTGGAGTGAGACTGGACCAGGGCATCCAGAACCCAAAACATCTGGAAGACCATCATCCTGCACTGTCGCTGTCCTGCAGCGATGGACTTGATGCACAGAGCCGACAATAACACACGTGGACTCTGACTGATGGCCGAAAGTTTATTAGTGGAGTTTATTAGTGGCATCAGACTTTATACACTGAGGGTCATATGGGATAACGGGGGAGGTATTGAGCTCATCAACAAAACCCATCAACTCTTTCTATACTTTTGTTTGGAACTCTTTTGCTTCATATATTCCACCAAGTGTTCTCATTCACATGTGTCCACTCAACTGTTCTCATACAAACGGTATCCATTTAGCTATCTGAATGGTACACACTCGGTGGTTTTCATACAAATATTAACCTATTAATTATAATCCCGTGCTCGCTGAACTTCTAGGGTCACAATGTCCCTTTACTCTGCACCTCCAGCTATCCAGACCCTGACACCAGTGGATAATGCCTATCGCACAGACAACCCTACAGCTTTCTAAATCTGACCCACTCTGCCTTTACCAGAGCTAGGTCATCAGAACTTCTGCAGCTCCCTGGCACTTGAGCACAGAAACGTCACCACGTTGCATTGACCCTGCAAAGAAGAGAGGAGAACCCAAAGCAACAGAAACCGGAAAGCAGAGGGGCTGCCATGATCACTTTCAACTGTTCCTCCCCGTTTATGAGCCATCAACCCCCTTTTATGTGTGCCTAAAGTGGTCTGAATTAGGTTTCTGTAAAGTGTATCCACATGATGTATGTGTGCTAATAATATCCAAGTCCTCCTGGTTCTGAAACGGGATAGGTATGCAGACCAAGACTTTCACAGACTAGGAGTGCAATTTGTAGGAATTATTGGACTAGCTCAAGCTGGTACTCAAAAAGACAAGGCAGAGAATCCTGTATATTTGCTAAGCAGGGTTGCAGAGTGACCTTGGAGTCCCTCAGGAACCAATCAAAGCACATTAAGGCATCAGTTGCAAGGTCAGCAACAGTGCACCAATGGCAGCATTCACGTACTACTGACGGTGCTTGGGATGCCATTGATCCAGTTCTGCGCTCAGAACAGCAGGCACTTTAATGGGGTGACCACTTGGACCTGGGAGAACTAAAACCTAGTCCACTTCCTTAGCAACCTGCGTGTGTCACGGGCATTTCATCCCAGAGACCAACCTGCGTGGAAGCTTTTCATTGGCTCACCTGGTGCCAGGCTCTATGGCATTCAATGAAGCTGAAGGAGGCAGAGTTCTGAGCAAGCAGGTGTGAGTCCCATGGCTCCTGAGGGTGTGAAAACTGGGTTGCTGTTGCCTGGGAGTAGAGAAGGATGCCAACAGGTTAAAAGGATTTTCTGTACTTTGTGATGGGAAGGATTCTTCAAGAAGAGTCATTTCATTGTCCTTCAGACAAAAAGCTCCTTTTCAGTGTTCTGGTCCTGTGTTCCACCTGCTTTTAACTCTGAGCACATCCCAGGATAGAACACTAAACGTTTCCGATGGACTTCTAGTCTATTACGGGTTAGAGCTGGTTGTCAGCAAAATAGTCTTTAGTTTAGCCAATGTGAGGCTTCCTGCAACTTCGGAAGAACTCTCTTAGCGCTCCTTAGCTCATCAGATAAAGATGCTTTCTCTTCCCCACGCAACACTGCAGGTGTCCCATGTGCCAGCTTTCCAGTGCCTTCTGGAGATTCCAGATCCAGTCCCCAGCCCAAATCAAGGACACTGCTCAGCTGCAGTGGGAGGCAACGACCACCAGCTATTGCAATTCCTCCTTAGGTGAATCATACCGTCAAACAGTGTCATGGCTGCACTTTTGGGAACAGATTTGAAACATTCATTAAAAACACACCCCGGACTCCCATCTTAAGCCCCTGGAATAATACATTTTTACCAGTTACATTGAACTTGTGGCTAATATGCCGCTGAATCCTAAGAGCTAACTTCTATGAAGTGATGGATTTACACAATTCCTCTGTCATCCCTACAATAGTTTTCAAGATTTCCTACTGTTGTTATCAACCCCCATTTCACAGTCAGGTGAGCGGAAAATCACTGTAAGGAACCTAGAAAAGGTGGAAAACTTTGGAGGTGTTCCAACTGGGTATTGGGGTTCAGATATCTTTGTTCCAAAATTATGTTCTTTCATTCCATCACCCTCCAAGCTCTGTGACTGAGGACCACTGAGCTTCATTGGAGCTGCTGCCGATGACCTGGTCTACACTTGACACATGAACAAACAAGCTGTTCCTCTTAAGGTAAGCTATGGAGAAGATGGTTAACATGGAAGGTCTGAGATGGTTGATCCTGGCAGAGTTGGTCCCTGAGGGGTACCTGGCACCAGCAGGTTCCACCATTCCCTGGTAGCAGCAGTTCATCTTGCCTGAGATGTCTGGTTCAAAGAATACGATTTTTTTTGTGTGTGTGTGCTTTCCTCCTTGGGATGTGGGCTTGGCGTGTATGTCAGGCAGAGGGTGCCCACTTGAGCGGCCCACAGGAAACCCCCTCTGCCAGGGGAACCGAGCCTTGGATGAGTTTTCTGCCCCTGGGAGAGGACTCCTGACATCTGGCATCTACTTCCTTCTTGATTGCACCCCGCATGCCTTGTCCCCTTGCTGGTTGGTTTTCTTCTCATGGTTGGAAAGTGTTGGCCATGCTGTGATGACATGTGGACTTCACCGAGGACTCTGATGAAATCAGTGAGCCCCCAGGACTGGTCTTGGGGACCCACAGCACAGAAGTGCGTTGTGGTATTTTGTTGTGGTGTTTTCTTTTCTTTTCTTTTTCTTTCTTTTTCTTATTTTTTTTTCTTTTTCTTTCTTTCTTTCTTTTTTTTTTTTTTGCTGTTGTTGTTCCTGTTGAATTTAACCCTGATACAATTACTTTGAATTCTGTCATTGTATCTTTTTAAATATTTTGTATCTTTTTAATTCTGTCATTGTGTGTGTGTGTATTTAACTGTAACAACTGTAAGGGGGTCATGGAGATAAAAAAAAAAGTCATGGAAAATGTGTATTATGAAAAAGTTAGGCAGTGATTGCAAGATTTCAGATAAACTTACCTTTCAATCCCACAAACTTTTTCAAATCGCCTCGTGAGAGTGCAGAAATATGGCGCCAGGGTGCATTTAGCTCCCCAAGTGTCCATCTGTGTGGAGACTAAGCTATGAATCAACGCATTAGGGCAGAGCTGCTAAACCAGTAACATATTTTCATGGAAGTAGTATTGAAAAGAACGATTCCATTATGCTGTTCGCTCCAATTACAGAATTAAGACAAACAATCCACAGATTTTCCATTGGTTTTGTTTGCATAGTTGTATTGTATTAAAAAAAAATAACTGGGGGGCAGCCCACTGCCTAAACTGGCTAGTCCTCTACCCACAAGTGCCAACATCCAATACGGGTACCAGTTCATGTCCCAGCTGCTCAACTTGTTAAAAAATATTTTGAGAACTGTTTTCAAGTTTTAAAACAACGACTGTGTGGAAATGTGAATAATAATAGTAACAATAGACCCACATCCCTCCTCACCCCATCTCTTCTACCTTTCCAGACTCCAGTAATTAGCATTCTGAGCACATATTTTTAAATTTTGTGTCCTCCATAAAAAGAAGAACATGCCGTGTATGTCTTTCTATGTCTATCTCATTCAGAACGATGTCCTCCAATTGCATCTATTTTACTGAAAATGACAGAATTTTATTTTTTTTTTTAAATAGTCGAATAGTACTGCATTTTCTGGGTTTCTCCATCATGGGACGGACACCTGGATTAATTTCACATTTTGGCTGCTGTGAACAGTGCTGCTGTAAAGTGGTGATGCAGCTATCTCTCTGATGAGAGGTGTCATGTCTTTTGAGTGTGTAGCCAGGAGGGAAATTGCTGGATTGTAGCAGTTCCATTTGCAGGTTGGTTTTGTGTGTTTGAAGAAGTCCCCACAGTGTCGTAACTTACCTTGTGTCAGAGTCCTGTCTCCAGTCCTCACCAGCTCTGGTTGCTAGCAACCATTCTGGGGGAGGGGGATACCTCATCGTGGTTTTGACGTCACTGATTTTGAGCAGTGTTTTCATACGTGTGTTGGCTACTTGTATTTCCTCTCTGCAGAACTGTTGTTTGTTCCTTAACTGGATTGGTTTTGTTTGGTTAAGTGTATTCCTAAGGATTTGATTCCTTGGTAGCTATTGTGAGTAGAATTGCTTTATCTTGATTTTTCTCTTTGAATCAGATCATTGTTGGTAAGTTAAGACGTTCATTTTCATGTGTTAATTTGGCATCCTGTGACTGTTGATTCGGTTTATCAGTTAGCTTTTAGGTAAAGTATTTAGATTTTCCTATACACAACAGCACATCAACTGCCAACATGGATATTTTTGCTTCCCCCTTGCCAAACACAATGCTCTTTATTTTTTTTTTTCATCTCCTTATTTGCTGTTGCCAATACTTCCAATACTGTATTGACTAAGAGTGGTGATAGTGGACATCCCTGTGTTGTTCCAGGTTAAAAGAGAAATGCTTTCAGATTTGTCCTATAAAAGTAAAAGTAAAAAGTAAAAGTAAAAGTAAAAGATATGCACAGCCTTTATAATTCCGAGGTATTATGCTTGGAAGTGTCATTTCAGGGGCTGGCATTGTGGCCTAATGGAAGTGTCTTTTAAGGGACTGGCATTGTGACCTTATTGTCTGCAATGCCAACATTCTATATGGGCATTGATTTGTGTCCTAGCTGATGCATCTTTGATCCAGCGCCTTGCTAATGGCCTGGGAAGGGCAGCACAAGATGGCCCCAGTGTTTGGGCTCCTGCCACTCCCATGGGAAATCCAAAGAAGCTCGAGCTCCTGGCTTTGGACTGGTCCCAGTGTTGACTGCTGAAGCCTCTAGAGGGCGAACCAGTGGATGGACGATCTCTGTCTCTCTCTGTATCCCCCATCCTCTTTCTTTAACTCTTTCAAAACATATATGGATATATATATTTAAATACTTCCTATGTTGACTCTCTATAATAAATGTTTAAATGTAAGCTATTTAATAAATTAATAATTATTTGTGACACTACATTAATATATATTTCAATACATATTTCAAAGTGTCATTTAGAAGCATGTTTTTAATTTCCAGCTACCTGAAGATTTTCCAGCTCTCGTTCCGCTCATTGATTTCCAGTTAATTATTCTGTGGTTTGCGAATACGCCTTGTTTGAATCCTGTGCACTGTGTCTTCGTGACCACGGCCTATCTCGGTGACTATCCTTTTGGAGCGTGAAAAGAACGTGCACTCTGCTGCTGTTGGCTGAGATGCCCTATAAACATCAGTGGGATCTCGCTGAGTTGATGGATGACGATCTCGAGTTCAACTACGTCTTACTGACTCGCTGCCTTCTTGATTAGGGCTATCACCAGAAGGGTGATGAAGTCTCCGATTATACTAGCGGGGTCATCTATTTCTTCTTGCACCTCGTCTCACGTAACTTGACTCTGCTGCTGATGCCAGATCTCAGCATTGCATCTTCTTGGAGGAAAAGCCCACCCAGTATCCTTAGCTGCTGTCCTTCTTTAGCCCCAGTGATTCTCCTTACCGCTGAGATCAGCCTTTTCTGATACTAATTAATATGGCTTCTCCAGCTCTTTTGTTTTATCACGATATATCTTTCTCCCTCTGTTTACTTTTTCCGTCTATTTATCATAGACAACACACAGCTTAGTCTCTTGAGAAATCCATTCTGTCACTTGATGTCTTCTAATTGGTCCACTTAGCTAATTGATATCTAAAGAGGTTATAAATAAAATTGGATTAATAATTACCGCATTCATCCTTAATTTCTCTTTGTTACTCTGTTCTCTATATTCTTTTTAACTTCTTTTCTGTCTTCTCTGATTCTCACTGAGCTGGTTATGTAATTCCATTCTAGCTTAATCTAACAATCATGCATTTCTTCTTTTTCTGACTTTCTTTCATAGCTACTCTTGAGTTTACAGGATGTACTCGAGACCAAGCCAAATCTAGTTTGAAACAACACTATAACACTTCACAGATAATGCATTACAGATGACCAGGACAGGGCATCCATAATCCCTCTCTCATCTAGCCACCAAAACAACTAATGCAAAGAAGAATTAACCTGCTTTTAACTATATCTTCACTATTCCTTCACATTCTTCATTTCTTCAGGTAGATGCTAATGTCTGTGCTATATCATTTTTTTTCTCTCAACAATTTCTCTTTTAAAAAATAGAGATCTGTTTATTACTATTTAAAAGGTGTATTTCACAGAGAGAGAGGTCTTCCATCTGCTGGCTCACTGCCCAAATGGCCGCAAGAGACAGACCTGAGCTGATCCAAAGTTGGGAACCAGGACCTAAGAGCTTCTTCCAGGCCTCCCATGTGGCCAGCCTCTGTTGCTTTTCCAGGCAGTAACCAGGGAGCTGGCTTGGAAATGGAGCAGCTGGTGCCCTTTTGCTACTAAACTTACATGACATGTGGAGGCAGATAAAAAAAAAATGATTGTCTGTCCTTTCTGTGTTGTTGTCCTTAGGCTTATATGTCCTTCCTGTGACACCTGCTCTGCCATTTCCATATTATCAGCTTTGCAGCAGTCCTTCATGCTGGAAACTCGAGCAACAGGCGATAGGAAAACAGGTCACAGGAGAAGCTATGGCACATATGATGGATTCTGGCGGGGTCCTGACTTCAACACTTGTCATTCTTTGTGACAGGCTAAGTATCACACCCAAGCTTGCACTTTCAGCTTCAGAGTGTTAGTAAAATTGGAAGCCTAGATAGGAAGTCCTTCGATAATTTTAAATCTATTCTGGTACCTAAGGCCAGGCTACCGACAACGACTCCTATTTCACCAGCAAGAGCCGGTTTCCTATCGGGATGTCCAGGAAGCAGCACCACAACAATCCTGAGATCCAAGCCTTGAAGACAGTGGCAGCCATAGAGCTTGGCCCAGCAGGAGCGGTTTCCCAGGTTCTCCTTTTCCAGACTGTGGGAGGTACAAGGGCTGTCTGTGAGCTTCTGCAGACCTGTTGCTCAACTCAGTGAAAGAGGCTAATGTCCACCAAACAGTCAGCTCATAAAGTGATCAGTCAACACATTGGGCTGTTATTTGCAAGTCCAGAGAGTCCTCTCCCAGGGCGAGGAGTTGGCTAACTTCCTCCCACCCCGCCATGTCTGTGTTGACTCTGCTCTGCCCCCATGTCTCACAGCATATGCCGTTCTCTTCTGCCTGGAGCATTCAGACCACATTCCCTCCCCGGCTTTGCAGGACTCTGGCCAACAGCCACACACCTGCCCAGCATCCACACACCTGCCCAGCATCCACTCACCTGCCCAGCATCCACACACCTGCCCAGCATCCACACACCTGCCCAGCATCCACTCACCTGCTCAGTGTCCACTCACCAGAACTTAGTCCTCCCCCTTGGGGAAGGGAACCATCTCACCCAGCTTGCCATCATCTCTTTGAGAACAGGGATTAGACCTCTTACCTTGGGCCCCAGCAGTCTAGCCCAGAACTCAGCATGCAGTGAAGGCCCGGTATATATTTGTGAAAGGAAACTCCAAGTGAATGAGTGAACTAGCAGGGAAACCCTCATAAAATGGCCAGCACTGAGATAGCACTCTGCCTCTCCGCTCTTCCTGCCTTCTTCATCTGAACCGGAGAGCAGCTGTTCACAGTTGCTAGTCTTGTTTATCAGGGAAGGGCCGGTGGCCAAGTCTAGATCTCCACTAGCCTGAGGAGAAGAAGAACTCAGTACTAGGGATGTGGCCCTCTCGACAAAGCCTCATCTCTCAGACTGAGGATTGGAGAAGTCCAACTTAGCACAGCCCACAAGGCACACCCACACCTCCTTGGCCGGGGCTCCAGCTTGGCCACAGCTGGGTACTTTGCATCTGCTGGAGCTCAGAGCCATCCTCTAGCAGCACTGTCTCTGGAGGCCCCCACAAGAAATTAGGGGCCTACGCTGAATCAGTTTACACTTAATCAGTATTTCTAGCACCCACACTCATAACAGACGTTCCAGTTGGGATGATAAATGGTGAGTTGCTGTGTTGGCCTCCCACACATGTGTTTTACCACTCTCATTATGTAGGGAGACATTTTAAGACAAATCCAGGACAGCACATTTTATCAGAAACAATTTCAGCTTTTAATGTCGAACAGATAAGGGCTTTTAACAAGTAACTTTAATACCTTAATCCCACTTAAAATATAATCAATAATTCCTAGTGCTCAATTTTTTTTTTCAAAATGCCTTTTTATAGTTGACTTATAGTCAACAAAAGACCAGACAGAGTGACAAAGAGGAGAGACAGAGAAATTTTCCACCTGCTAGTTCACTCCCTCAATGACCAGGATAGTTAAGACTGGCCCAGGCTGAAATCTACCTAGGTTTGAAACTCTACCTAGGTCTCCCACGTGTGTTTTGAGGAACCCAAGTGCTTGGGCCATCATCCCTTCCTTTCCCAGGCATATTAGCAGGGAGCTGGACCAGAAGCAAAGCAGCTGAGAGTTGAACTGGGTACTGACATGAGTTTGCTGGCATCACAGGCAACAGCTGCTAACCAGATGTGCCACCATGCTGGATCTCAACTATAGAAGTTTTATGGTTGACTTATAGCTGACTTTATAGTTAGGATCTAAACGATGCCAATACATGGCATTTGGTCCATGTGTCTTTTAAATCTCACTGCCCCCCCCCATTTTTATTTTTTATCTCAACCCTTATTTTTTCCTTAACAGTCATTTGTTGAAGAAGTGATCTCAGTTGTCCCATAAATTTCCCTGAGTTGGAGATCTGTCTTTCTTGCGGCACTGTTTGGCACATCACTCTATCCCCTGATGGCTCATAAATGTTCATTAGGTCTGGAGATGCCATCACGTACGGGCTCAAGCTTCCTGGAAAGACTTTGCTTTGTGCTTCTCCTTCTGCCTTCCTTCTTTGAGGTTAGCACTGATCCAGGATTCAAGCACTGCCACCTATATCCCTGTGTGAGCGTGAAGAACCTAGATGTTTTCTGCCTTAATGACTTGGCTGGGAGCTGTGTGAACTCCGGGCCTGATAGTCTACGTGACACCCAGCAGGACACCTGGCAGGTCACGTAGGCAGACCATCCTCAGGAAGGAAGTACCTGGTGTTTGATAAGATTCACAGCCCTACAGCTCATCGATTTGTACTTTTTGAAAGTTGCTTGTTTCAAATCCACCAATAGAAACGTGCTCAATCATGGCTGTATAATTAGTAGCCTGAAATGTATAAGAACTGGGGGGCTTGGGCTCTCTCTCTCTCTCTCTCTCTCTCTCTCTCTCTCTCTGGCTCCCGCTTCTTTTTGTCCTCTCTGCGGATCCTACAGCAGCTTCGCTGCGGCTGCCCCTTCCCCGCCCAGCCATGCTGGACATCGGGAGGTAGCTGGGAGACCTAGGCTAACCTGAATAAACCACCTGTATGCCTTAGCACCAACTTCAGACTTGATGATTATCTGAGGATTTCAAAATCTGGCCCAACAAGAGCTTTCCCCACGTTTTTTTCACTGAGGTTTTTACATCAAGGGCAACCATTGGCAAGATCCAGCCTTCCCTTCAGAAGCTGCCAAAGAAGTGACTTTCTGCATCTCTCATTTCTTCCCTTTTCACCAACTAGCATCTTCTACAAAGAAATAATTATCTAATCATAGTTTGGATAGGAAACGCATGTTGGATTCATGTAAGTACGAAGGGTCAGAATAAGGAATTGCTGACCTAGCAATATTGACATGTGATCAATGATTTTGCTTTAAAAATCATAGAACTTTTCAAAATTGTAAATGTAACCATTTGGCTTGAATTCACCACAGAATTATTCTTCTTGTTGCTCAAATCATTCATCTCCAGCCAATGGAGATGTAAGTTGAAGGACACAAAACACCGTGTTCCAAATGTGGAATCAACCGTCTACTCCAACATACCCCAAATGATTGTAACAGAAATTTACATTAATACTCCCCAGACTGACTCCTCCAGGTGCCAGTTATTATAGGACTCTTGGCAAACCGGGAGAAAGAACGTGCCTTCCTTTTAGAGAAATCAAATGCCATATGTTCCTATTGCTATATTTGACACATGTAAAAATCACAAGGATTTTAGTTAATTTGCTTTCGTTTTCATAAACAGGGAAGATAAAACGGCATGATTGCAAGACCACACAACGGAGTCTACAGTAAAATCGGTATATATAGATTGTTAGCACTTGGCAAGGAGATGGGTTATCACAAGAGGCTTGTCTATACTCCTGGGCACAGGAATAGGATGAACTAATTTCTTTTACTCTAAACTCAATTGCTGCCTATTGCTTCAGAAAGAGTAATTCTGTGAACTCCTAATGACATCTCTGTGAAAGAGATGGGAACTAGATGTAACCAAGAAACCTACTTGTGATTAATACCAAAGTCTGCAATAAGAATGTGAAGTCTGACCTTGGGTTTCCAACTAACCAGCATGGATACCAATTAGCTTCACACCATTAATAAAAAAAAAAAAAGCTTGGAATTTTTTTAGACTGTTCTAGCATGAAAGAAGGAGAAGGATTGGACTTTGCTTGAAGGCTAATCTGCATCAGTAAGATAAGTCTCTCACAAGGTGAAGGCTGAGGCCCGCCCCTGACTATGGGCCAAACATCAACATGTAGGCCTGGCTCAATAGCCTGGTGTCTTGAGTCCTCACCTTGAACGTGCAGCGATCCCATGTGGGCACTGATTTATATCTCTGCTGCTCCACTTCTCTTGCTTGTGGCCTGGGAAAGCAGAAAAGGATGACCCAAAGCGCTGGCACTGCATACCCACATGGGAGACCCCTTCTGGGTCTCAGACCCCTGGTTTCAGATCTGCTCAGCTCTACCTATTGCAGCTACTTGGGGAGTGAACCAGTGGAGGGAAGCTGTTTCTCACGGTCTCTCCTTCTCTTTGTAATTCTGACTTTTCAATAAAAAATAAATAAATCTTTTTTTAAAAAATCAACATGCAATTCAACTGTTCTCTAAAGCCAATGTCTACATTCCTAATGAACTAGCGTCTTTTTGCTGAATGTTTGTTAAACTTACTTGGTGAAGCATAAAGCCTTCTTACTATCCTGTGAGTTTAAAATGTGTTACCTCAAAAACTTCGGAAAGAAATAAAGGGAGAAGAAAGAAGAGTGAAGGAGAGAGAAAAGGAAGAGAAGGAGGAAGACAATACCGTTATATTCTTTGAATTGTATCTACAGAACCCAGGGCAATGGCTAGTTGTCCAATCCTCCACCTCCAAGCACCAGGAATTCCTATGGGTGTCAGTTCACGTCCCAGCTACTCCACTTCCCATCTAGCTCCCTGATTGTAGACTCGGAAATTAGTGGAAGATGTCCCAAAGCCTTAGAACCCTGTACTCATGTGGGAGACCCAGAGGAAGCTGCTGGCTTCTGGCTTCAGATTAGCTCAACTCCGGCCATTGCAGCACTTGGGGTGTGAACTAGTGAACGGAAGATCTTTCTCTCTGTCTCTCCTTCTCTTTATGATTCTTTCAAAAAAAAAAATAAATAAATAAATGCCTTTCCCAAATAAATAAATAAATACAAAAAGAATTATACCTACAAACTGTGTTTAATCTGTTAAAACCAATTTAAAAATTTTTAAAGAAAGCATAGAAATTAAACATAAAATAAATAAGTAATAAGCAACCTGTGACCAGATATGAAAATATCTGACAGCAGATCAGGAATCAAAAGGAATTCTCAAACAGATAAAGGAGAAACAAGATACGTTCGTCGGCTCTCAGTTTTTCCTCCCAGTCCTGGTGAAGGTGAGGAGGCAAGAAGGATGGATCAGAAACGCAAGGAAATAAAGTTGTCACCATTTACAGATGACAATCGTGTATGTAGCAAGTGCTATGGCATGCAGCAAACCAGATGAAAGCTGGTGGAATCTGACAGTTCTGCGAACTTTAGACCGCTCCATTTTGTTTATTATAAATCTTTCTCCATCAGCACCCATCTCAGCCAAAGGGAGCCACCCACTGAGTGACATAGTGACACATGGTTCTGTGAGGGATTTGAAAGCTTGCTTCCTGGAATAATCCAGATTGAACAAGAGTGAAAGGATTTAAGCAAGACAATATCGTGAACAAATGACGCTGTGACTATAACAAGCTTTTGAGTACCAGGCGGGCTCACATAATGCATCATTTTTCACACGAATTTCCTCAGAGGTAAATTTGAGCAAATCAAACAAATGCTGTCATCCAATCAAATTCTGGAAACTATGACCTTGATAAACAATAATATACTTGATCTATAATGCAATCCATGGCTAAATTTCTGACATACTTTCCAAAGTGTGTGTGTGTGTGTGTGTGTGTGTGTGTGTGTGTGTGTGTGTGTGTTTGGAGAGAGAGAAGTGAAGAAAGGGAATGAAGAGGAAAGAAAAGCAGAGACCACAGAGATGGAGAGTGTCCTGATGAGCTCAGATACTGTTCCAATAGGCTGTCTCAGCGGCAGATGTTCAGCTTTCTCGGCCAGGCCTCACCTCACATCAAAGGGCCTGGCTTTGAGTCCTAGATCTGCTCCCACTTCCAAAATATCCCGCTAATGTGCACCCTGGGATGCAGCAGGCGATGGCTCCAGTGGTCAGCTTCCTGCCACCTGCACGAGAGCCCTTGAATGAGTCCCTGGCTCCTGGCTCCAGCCCCAAGCACTACATGCATTTGGAGAATGGACCAATGAGAGTGGAAATGTTCTCTCCCCACCCCATCTCTCTGCCTTTCAAGCACATTAAAATCAACCAACTAAAGTGAAGTGATAATAAATCAATCTGTTTTATGTCACTAACCACATAAAATGCCATGTGCGTGACGATTTCATAACGTGAGAATCTCTCTTTTTCAATACAGTGAGGGTTCCTTTTCTAAATGCTTTTTATGTAGATGGTTTCCTTTGGTTTGATGGATGGAAAATATTGCCATAATTGCCCAGCATCCAACAGGGATATGGCATCACCCAAATCTTCACGGCCCTGGGCAGGATCACCACTGGGGTGGGGCTGGGCAGTGGGGTCCAAACAGGGCAGGGACTCAGATGACCAGGAAACATGAGGTTGGATGCTGCCATTTCTAGCTGTGTTCTAGACAAGCTTTGGATATTAATATCCATCCTCATGAGAAGAACAGGAAAGCTACACTCTGGATTCTGGTAGTACCTACCGAAAGATGTTTGTTAATGGAAATCAAAAGAAACACAAAGACATCACGCATGACAGAAAACACAATGGCTAATCAGGTCCTCAGTGTATCACTGAGAAACACACTTACGATTATCACTGTGGAGTGGGAATTCCAGACCCACACTTAGGGGGTGAGCTCTCTCTCTCTCTCTCTCCCCGCCCCCTTCCTCCTGCACATTTGGCAGCAGTTAAATGAATAAACCTCGTGAGAGACCCTCGCTCTGTGCAGCACTGTTTTGTGGCGCGACAGCAGAGAAAACAAAGAACGCCAAGGGATTAATCAGAGGCAGGGATAATTAAAACCAGAAGAGATATTGTGGCCCCCAGGTCAAAGGGAATTGAGGACCGTGCACAGTTTCCACATTGAGGTGGAGGTTATAGAGTGAGGGGGTGGGGGGCACCACACTCCACTGGGACATTGCAAGTTGCTTGCCATCACCCGGCTGCAGCTGACCTCCTTGGCCTGCAAACCCAGAAAGCGATGAAGACAATGACCACAAAGACACACTAAGCCACGATCCTCAAGTCTTTACCATTCTAGCTCACCAAATGGCAAGTTTCTGGGGGAAGGGGCGAGTGTTACTGCATTCTGTGTCAGTTCCACATGGTGTTGAATCAAGCTGTCCCTAGCCTTGTTGCTGGTTCTTCCAACAACATCAGCCAGAATCCACTTTGCAGATGACAAAGATGAGATGGTGTTTGCCTGGCTCCTGCAGCCTGGGGCAAGCAAGACTGAGGAATATCGCCTGAGCTTCAAGGTGGTACTGCCCTGCTCGCTGGCCCAAGCATCTTTCTGAGAAACCCATGGTCCCCTCTATTCAGGTTCCTAAGCCATGCTTGCTGAATGAGCCAACCCACTGGAGCTCTGTGGTCAGCCACTCCTGCTTTACCAGAAAGTTTTCTGAGAATCCAGTGATTTGCTCTCTCTATCCAGGTCCCCCAGTTCCACCAAGGAAAAAGACCTGAAAACCCTTCCATGGACCATCGCCCAGGAACCTGAAGTATCAAAGTTTGCTAGCCCCTCACTCCACAGCTTGGAACTCGAATTACGCCTGCAGTATAACTCAGTGTAAGTCAATGTTTGCCCTGAGGATTATAGAAGAGCCTGGGTTCACTTCCTCACTGTGGTTCATGACTCCAGGTTCCTGTTCATACAGACCCTAAGAGGCAGCAGGAGCTGAGACGAGCCCTTCGTCCCCTGGCAGCTTGTGGGAGATTTGGGTTGAGTTCCTGGCTTCAGGCCGAACCCAGACACAGCCATTGCAGGTAGACTTTCTCAAATGAATAAAACACATTAAAAAAAATAATAAATTGCAAAAGGCAAGCCATCGTTACGAGGTATTCTCCACATTGTCCCACCCCTGACACCGGCTCATGGCACATGCAGGTTACCACAATGCAAAATGATCCTCACTTACTTGTAAACAACCTTAGTTTTAAAGATGTGTTTTAACTAGTTGAAATATGTAGAGAAGAAAAGAAGAGAGAGAGAGAGATCTGTCTTCTTATTTGCTCCCCTAATGGCCACAACAGCTGGGTCTGGCCAGGCCAAAGCCAGGAGCCAGCAGCTCCATCCTGATTTTCCATGGGGGTAACAGGAACCCAAGCACTTGGCCCATCTTGCAGTGCCTTCCCAGCCACATTAGCTGGCCTTCAATAGGGCTCCAATAGGGATGCTGATGTGACAAGCAGTGACTCCATCTACTGCACCATAATGCTGGCCCCATCTTTATTTTCAAAAGCATGTTACTGCTTGACTTAAGCAGCAAGCAGCTGCCACCAATCCTGCACTGCCCCTGCCTGCCTCCACCCTCCCACTGTGGATGTCAGCTCTGTGTCTGAGACGTGCCACTCTAAAGGAATATGTGCTCCTGGAGCCAAGACCCTCTGGTCCGATCCTGCTGTTCCCTTGGAGTGAGAAAAAGAAAGCGAAACCCCAGGAGGTGCCCCCTCCTTGCCCAGGAAGGAACTCTGGCCTGCCTCACTGTCAGTGAACATTGTTTCAGGTGCCTCTGGATGCAGCCGGGTCTCCAATCAAATAAGGGCGGGGTGATATACACCTTGGAAAACACTAATTCAAGTCCAGCAAGCACCAGACAAACTAAATTCCCACCCCTACCTATACCAACATACACTGACTGTCAGTCTTGCCTACTACCCTTGCTGTGTTGTCCCGAGCCCGCCCTGTCCCTGTCCCCCAGGTGTTGCCAATGCAGGTGGAGTCAGGAGCCAAGATTTTCACTCTTGTTGGGTGGCAGCAAGTTCCCTGACCATCCAGGCAGATCATGAGGGGAGTGCCGACCCCAGCACTCCTCACCAGTAACAAAGATCCCACATGTAGCCCAGCTGGAGAGATGGCAGAGGAGCCGACTGAAATACGGAGCATCAGATGAGATCCTGCAGCCTCCTGTTAGCCAAGACGCCCAGCCCCCAACCCAACAACTACCAAGAACCTGCAGCCAGCAGTCAAGATGTTGGAGGAGCTCCTGGCCACACTCACAGGTGATGTCATGTGGAACAACCCTGGTCATTGGCCTCTCTAGACAGCCTTCCCTAGGCTCCTGTCGATCCACAGGGCTCAGACTTCCAGTGGAAAAACTTTGGGTTCTGTCGAAGGAGCCTCTGAGGAATAGTGAGGGGACCGGGCATCTTGATTACAAGGTCTGCTGTGCTTGGTGTCCATCCGAATCCAACAAAGCAGAAAACCACCGATGAATAGGAGCAGGTTGTGCTACTGCAGGTGGCTGATCAGATTGCCTCCGTGCAAGAAATAATGCAGACGTGAGGGACAGGTGGGTGGTAAGCGAGGTGGCAAGGCAGAGTGACGGTCCAGACGGGCATCTCAGGAAAGGGACTCCAAACTCCAGCAGCATTCAAACCAAAACTGTTATGGACAGGAGTACAAGGCCCTCACTTCCTCTAGGAAATTGTGCATGGGGTTATTGCTCATTGTGGACTTCCTGAAAGCCCCTTCTCAGCATGGTGTAACCAGACCCCATAGTCTCCTTGGTGCAGGGCTGGGGGGCTCTTCCAAGGGCTCAGATCCACCTAACAGGGTTAACTGAGTAAAAGCAGTATCGTTCAGGTGTGTTTGTTGGTCCATTGGCAGGGCTTGTCACTCATTCCATTGCACAGGCATTGATTTTCCTTGATAATTCTCATTTATTTTGTCCCCTCCTACACACCAGGTTGCTGACTTCCTGGTTACCTTAACAAGCTGCATGGAAGAAAGAGAAACTCCCAAGCTGTTCCCTGCACCTGCATTCAGGGGTAATGTTGTGTGGCATCCCTACCCTAGGAGTCAGGGGTCCTGCACTGGGGTCCACTTCCAACAGATGCCTCAGAGACAGCAACGCTGGTCTCTTCGATCAGTCCCTTAGGTGATGCAGGGTGAAAACCCTGGGCTTCTGCCTTCCCAGATTCACCAGCAGGGCCTTCAAACCCTGGACATGCAGACAGAAGAGATGTCCTGCCCCAGCCTACTTGCCAGAAGTAATATGGTAGATGATGTTTAGCCGGGCTGGAAAGAGGGGAGGGAGATGCCCCAGGGCTCTCTGGGCAGGTCCACAAGTGAAGTCCCAGTGGCCTGTCTGTTATCAAAATTTGCAAGCTGATAATGCAGATGAAGACCAGATGGTGGGGGCCTCCAGGCAGGGGGAGGTAGAGGGGAGGGCAGGGTCAAGCAGGAGGAGAGGACTCTGCAGAAGTCAACAGAGCACACAGAGTCCCATCAAGTGCAACAGTTGAGGTTCCAAGGAGCACACGTTAAGAATAAGGCACAGGAGGGACAGCCATCCCCAGGGCTGTGGGATTCTCCCAACCTGAAACTCAGCATGAACTCCACCCCCAACACCTCCCCAGCCTCTGGCAACCGCCCCTGTCTTTTGTCTCCCACGAATCTTCCGCCCCCTAGGTACTTCGTGGAGTGAGGCATCACCCAGTCTACAGTGCCTGGCTTCTTTCACTCAGCAGACACATCTCCACTCAGGCAGGGGCCAGGATGTCATTCTCATGCTGGGTGATATTTCACCCTGTGGATAAACTGTGCTTTGAATATCCGTCCATATGTCCAGGGCTACCCTGTCTTGCGCTATTGTGCATCATGCTGCCAGGGATGCAAATGTGCAGATACCTGCCTGGGATCCCGCCTCAATGTCCAGATACTCCTCCTGTCAAGAGAAGCCAAGTAATACCCATCTCCACCTGCTTCCTCCAGGCTATGGGAAGCTACTTCTTTAATCTCTCTGAGCTTCTTGACCAGAGGTCTAATGGAGGAATCAAAGTGGATGTTTCGCCTCATATCTGAGACATTTGTGACAGAGGTTCAGCACTGTGGTACAATAGCTAAAGTTATTGCCTATGGAACTAGTATCCCATTTGGGTGCCAGTTCAAGTCCCAGCTGCCCCACTTCCAATTTAGCTCCTTGCTAATGCACCTGGGAAAAGCAGTGGAGGATGGCCCAAGTCCTTGGACCCCAACACCCATATGGAAGACCCTGAAGAAATTTCTGGCTCCTGACTTTGGCCTGGACCAACCTTGGACGAGGCAGGCCTTTGAAGAGTGACCCATGGATGGGAGACATGCCTGTCTCCCTGCCTCACAAGTAACTGATTTAAACAAAAAAAGCGTGAAAGGGAATATGTGCTGTCACAGGTGTTCACTGCTTCCCATCAACTGTGGCTCCCTCAGCCGAGCACAGCATGGCCCTGGGGAAAGTGTGGGTCTCCTACAGGTGGTAGGTGCTTACCGAGGTGCCCCTTGCATCTGCCCTGGGGAGGAGGGGAGTGCACAGGGAGCTATGGGTGTGGAATCTGCCTGAGGCCAAAGCCAAAGGTGGCACTGAGGGTCCAGGCTGGGAACTAAGATGCTTCTGGGCCAGGGGGAATTCACAGTGGGATTCAAGGGGGCTCCCAGGTGGGGTGTGAGGGTGAGGGAAACCAGATGCTTGGGTGAAGTACAAGAATCTGAGCCCAGCTGGTCCCCACAGCCACCTGCTCACATTTGGACTGTCCTCAGCCTCTTAGGAGAGCCCAGTAGCCACCTGTGTTCATAGCCTAAAGACTAGAACTTGAAGTCCACTTCCTTTAAAAGATCCAATGTCCTCGATGCATCTCTGGATCCTAGAACCCCAGTGTTTAATTCTCTTGCTAGGGTTGGCGGGGAGAGAGCTTCTCTAAAGGCTGAGCTGGACAATGCAGTGTGCATGCCCTGAGGTTCCCCAAATGAATGACAATGCAGGAGGCAGAGCCCCTATGAGGAGGTATCCAGGGGATCCCTTTGCTCCTTGGCTTCCCTCTCCAGGGCAGCGCCCCCACACCGCATCTGTGCAGTCAGTGGCTCCCATGTGCATGGATGCAGCAGAAGCACACATTATTGGTGAATAAATGCATGCACATCAGTGCATGTGTTTGTGCGCAGTTATGTATGTATGCACAGGTGAGTGTATTCGTGTGTAATTATGCATACCTGTGTATGAATACATGTGTGTCGTTGCACAAACGCACGTGTGTCAGTGTGCCGATACACACCATTTGTACCTGTTGCATTCCCAGGTACAAGGCATCATCACAAAATATCCCAGCCGGAGGGGTGGAAATAATTTTGTAATTAGGGACTCCAGTGCAAAGGAGCACCCCCTCTCTTCCCTGTATGCCCTTTGTGGTGAGTCAGGGGGCCTCTGCCTTCCTCCTCACACCAGTCCTCCCCCCACAATCTTATCACTATTCCTGGCAGATACAAACCCAGGGCACGATGAGATGGAAATTCCCCAGAAGCAGTCCCCTTGGGCTGGGGGACAGGAAGCTGCTTTCCTCTTGGCAGAAGCCCCCAGCCATCAGCCAAGCCACACAACAATTACGCTTCACCCATCAGCACTCAGTGGACATGTGCCCGGCCCAGGCAGCTCACTTATTCCTGGAAAGCAGAAAACCAGGAATGGCTTCTTCCTGCTGCATGTTTTTGCACCCCATTCCATGCCCGGCAGAGAGCTGGGTTATTTTTGTATGACACAGTGGTGATACTCTGTGTGTGTGTGTGTGTGTGTGTGTGTGTGTGTGTGTGTGTGTGTGTGCATGCACGCTCAGTGGGGTATCTCTGTCATGCACGTGTGTTTCCAGGACCTATTTGTGCCAACCAGCTGTACTCTGAAACACACACATGATTCAACTGCAGCAGACTTGGCAGAGGGAAAGGCGAGAGAGAGCGTGGTCACCCATGAGCATCTTTTCTGTGCTACCCAGGTAGGTAATGACCAGGGAGCCGCCAACCCACACCAGGACAGGCAGCAGACTCTCCCAGAAGCTTGGCAGATTTCTAGGGTGTCCCCTCAAGGGTCTGATTCAGTCTGTGCAGGCTGGGGTCTTGGATGGTGCAGGGCTAAGCCAACACATCCCCAACCTACCCCACCCCCCTCACTTTGAGAAACAGGGCTAGAGGTCTTCACTTCCAACCCAGATGTGGGATTGACGCTCACAGCTGGTGAAGCCCCTGGGATTTAGGCCCCATCACCCTCGTCCAGGCCCACCAGGCAGCTCCCCTTGCAGACCTGTGTGGTTTGCAGCAATGCAGCTTCCCCTGTCCTGTGCGTGTCTGACTCACCTCCCTTAGCTTTTGCCTCGCAAGGAAACCAGTGCCTAATGTTGTGGCTTAAGCAAGTATTTATTTTTGTTGCCCCCCCCAAGTCTGAAGGCCAGGCCAGGTTCACATGTGGGAAGCTGGGCTGGCTCACGTCTGTGGTCAGGTCCGCTGGTCTGGGTGGCCTCCTCATCACCTGTCTGGGGGATTGGCTTGATCATTTTTCTAGTGAATAAGCGAGCTGGGGCCCTGGGCATCTCGTAACACAGCAGGCCACCTGGCCTGTTCATGCAGCAGCTGTGGGATCCTAGGAACAAGAGAGATGTGGATAGGATATGGCCTGGCACCCCCAAAGGCTCGAGAGTTGTAGGTGTGATGTGATCCGGCGGTCGAAGGCCAGGCCTTGCCCTGTCACCCCCCACACTCAGTTCACCAAGATCCAAAAGGATGCAAAATAGGCCTTGTGTCTATTTTGCACGGCAGACACAGACAAGGGGAAAATCGGGGCCCAATTTAAAAAAACAGCATCCCTTGCACATTCTGTGTCAAGGTCCCTGCCAATCTTCCTCGTGTCTCTGTTTCTCAGCCAACTCGCAAGGGACAGAGAAGGGACAGCGCAGTCCAGGATCCCTTGCTGTCAGCTCCGGCCAGCCCCTGTTCCCCCTGACCGTGGTATTCCCCTCCTGACAAGCGCATTTCCCCTCTGCGTGGAAAGCTTTCTAAAAGGCACTTCTCAGAACCACTGTGAATTCGAAGTACACACGTCAAGCTAAGACACAAGACCCAGTTTTCCCAGCTGGATCTGTGCTGAATGGGAAAGACCAGCTCCAATACAGAGAAAAGAGGCTTAGGAGGGAGAAAATGACCTCCAGCTCTTGGCCATGGACTGGCGGCAAAGCGTGGGCAAGGAGTGTTCGCAGGACCAAGCTGCCCCCATCACTTCCAGCTCCAACTCTTGTAATTAAGCCTGGTTGCAATTCTGTACTTTTGCTCCCGGGGTTGGTTGGTGTTTTATTTTCCTGCTCTCATGCCCACATAAAGCATCCAGAAAGGAGTTATAAAAACATGTCCTCGCGGTTACAACCTCTGGCTAATTGATTTTTGAGAATCGCTTAATTGTGCACCTCATGTTAGCCTCACAACAATGCCTGTTTTCACACCCCAGATATTAGCTCAGCCTACTTCACGGCCTGCCCCTGCTGAGACACACTCCATATTCCCGGCCATAAATCTGGCCTCTGCCCAGCCTCGCATATTTGTTCCAGCTTTGTTGTGGCGCGCTTTACTGCATGGGTTGGCTTTTTAAAGAAAATTTACGGTGGGTAATAAACATGGAGAAGGGTTGAAGGGTAGAAAGTGTGTATATGTGTATTTTTTTTTTGCCAAGCTATGTGAACTGAATTTTTAATTTCTCCCCTAAATAAAACAATAAATGGTGCTTTTTTTTTGCCCCATCGTGGCCCAATGTGGATCTCTGTATGTTCCCCTTAAATGGGATGCGGGAGAAATACTCGCTCAGTTGCTTTTTCTTTTCTTTTTCTTTCTTTCTTTCTTTCTTTTTTTGAAACAGGGTTTTCCAGAGTTCTGCTCTGTTAGATTAACTGCCTGACGTTTCACAGGGATCAGGCATCAGTGACAAGGGGGTTTGCATGGGGGGGAGGAGGCAGGATGACAGGCGTGTACGAAGCATGGCCAGTGGGAGAAGGAGTTGGGAGGAGAGGGTAACGGAAAGGCATTTGAAACCCATAGGTTCGCATAGGGAGGAAATGTAGGCTAGAGGACTGGGACTATTTCCCCTCAACTGTGACCCAAGCTACAGAGTCAGGGAGATAGAGAGGGTCGCGTTTCCATTGGACTCCCCTAACCCCGCTGAAGAACTGTCTGGTACATTCTAAGTCTGTCCCTCCCCCAGCACAGTGTCAGGAGGAAGGGTCCCTGCTAGGTCACAGCCAGGGAGCGAGAGTGACCTGGGCGCAGCCTCCAGTGTGCTGGGCATAGTATCCAGGGCCACGAGATGGCAGAGCATGGGCCTCTGCTGCCTTGCCTCGCCTTAGCACTGCTTGGCAATGTGGTGGCAGCCAGGGCCAGGGCAGTTGGTTGAGTCTGCCCTGTGGAGGGACTTCCTCTAGCCTCCTGCTTCTCATCAGCATCTTTCGTTCTTTCATGGTAGATGGTGGCTGCCTTCCGAATAGGGCTTTTACAACACCCCCAGTTACAACCGGGGGGCTTTGGTTTTCTTCCACGGACACAGTTGAATCCATAGGGGTTGAGGGTTCAGTCCTCCCCATCGTTGAAATCTACTTGTCCTAGCTTTGAAGAGGATGTTGCCCTCACGGGAGCACAATTCTTTCTACACAGGCCAAGCAGCAGGTGAACCTGGCACTGGTCAACATCTTTTGGAAGCCCCATCCCAGCTGGGCCTGCAGAGGTGTGGACAGAGCAGTGAGACTGACAGACAGGAGCCAATGCGTGCAGAACGCTGCCTGGGCATCTTGTGCTGGATCATTCTGCTCTTTCAGAAACAGCCTGCAGCTTTTATGCAGTCCTGAAGGGACAGGGCCAGCCAGGGCCTGGGGCAGTCGTGCCAGCCAGCCTTCCTACTCTTTGAGCAGCAAGATGCAGAGTCCCAATGACCTTTATTGAACAGAAACAAAGCACGTTGCGAGGACTGCGGTGCCCTCTGCTCCTCCTGCTTGTACGACTGCCTCAACCCCAGCAGTGACCTCTAAGCTGAAGGTCAAGTGCACCTCAGGTTCTGAGGTTGACTCTAACCTAAGGGAAAGAGGACCAGGGCAGGGGGGCACCCTTCATGCAGCCACCCACCCCTTCTGCTTCTGTACAGGTTTTCTAATTTGCTGGGAGACATGAGATGATCCCTGGCTTGGCTAATCACTCTGATTCTTAACTAGGGGGACCTGTTCACTTAAAGACCAAGGAAGCGACCCTTGTGGCAGTGACCCCAGGAGAACAAGGAGCCCGACCTGCATCTGCTTCATGCCAACTGGGACGCAGTCTGGAACTGGCAAGGTAAGGGCACCTGAGCTTTCCCCAGCTGTAGGACTGTGGGAGCCCCCCCCCGCCACCACCAACCTGGCCCCCATACAGGCACCAGACTCCACCCGTGTTCCATCGCGCCCCTTGGAGGAAGTACTTAGAGCAAGGCAGAGTGCGAGGCTCCCCGCGCATGCCGCTGACATCCATCAATCCCACTCCTTTTCATCCTAGCATCCCATATTTTCAGCAGGAGACCCTGAGGTCTCCAGGACCTGGGCTTCTCCGTGTCCACGTGTCAGGACTCCCAGGGTGACTTCTGTTCCATTTGTGCAGTCGAGTTTTGCTTGTTTCTGGAAGTTACGCAAACAGACCCAAGCAGTGACCTGGTGGGAAGCACCTGCTTCACCTGCTCTGAGATAACATCCAGGTCGATGTAGGAAAGCCACCGTGTGCTGTGGACATGCAGTGTTTATCCGTTGCCCTGTCAGTGGCATGCTTGGGTGGGCACATGCCCTCCTTCTGTGTGGAAGGAATCAGGAGGAAGCATCCAGGAGTGATGACTCGGGCTGAGCTGTGGATGTGTCCTACGCTTGATTTCAGAGATAACTTCAGCTCCCAAAGCGGTCTCAGCTTCCCTCCCACTAGTGGGCGAGGAAACCTTGGGCCACTCTCTGTCCTTCTGGCCATGACATCAGCACCCTCTCAGCGTTAGACCCGCTGGCAGGGGCTCCCGTTGTGCTTGGCGCTTGCATTTCTCTGCTGCTTGCTGAAGAACTGGTTCTCACATGTATATTGATTCTATGTTTTTATTTTATTTGGAAGAGTTACAGAGAAAGAGGCATTTAGAGAGATCTTCCGTGTGCTTATTCACTCTCCAACTAGAGAGGGCTGTGTCTGGCCGAAGCCTGTAGCAGAAGCTTCTTCTAGGTTTCCCACATGAACACAGGGTTTCAAAGACTTGGGCTGTCATCTGCCTCTTTCTCAGGGGCTTTAGCAGGGAGCTGGAGCAGCCGGGATTCAAACCGGAACCTTATGGGATGCCAACACCACGGGCAGCAGTCTTACCCACTACACCACAACATCAATCACGATTTAGATTTATTTATTAGGGAGAGAAACTGGCCTCTCCAGCCTGCTGGTTCACATGCTAAGTACCTGAATTGCCCAGCGCTGGGCCAAGACTGAAGTTGGCGATCTTCTAGGGCTCCCTCATGGGTGACAGGACCCCAATCAGTTCACCTACCCCTGCCCCCTCTGAGACATGCATTAACAGGATGTTGGAACGAGGAGCAGAAGCAAGAATCAAACCCAGGCTTGGGAATTAGACATCTTAACCACTAGCTAATGCCTGCTGCTCATATCTACTCAATTCAAAACCCAGCTCTCCCCGCTGCTCCACCCGTGATGGTTTGGCCACCACCCATCAGGGTAACCAACCCAACTCGCATCCTCTGGCTGGTGCAGGGGACGTGAACCCCAGGCCTGCTGCCGAGAGCGGAATGCTTTCACTGTAGGCCACCGAGAAGGCTGCCCCTGTGAGTTGGAGTCCGTCCATGACAATGTCAAGGCTAATTGCTAATGAGACTGACTGGGCTGTGTTAAGGGCTGGGGCTGCCCCACAGGGAGGCTCCAGCCAAGGACCTGAACTCAGTGAGACGTGAGACGCAGGAGGCAGACTTTCCAAGAGCAAGGCGGGGGCAGAACCAGTGCGAACATGCAAGAACATGCAAGTGGCGGGCAGAGGAGGCACCGAAGGAGAACCAGCTCTGGCTTTGGAGTGCAGTCTTGTAGGCATCTCTGGCTGTGGTAGGGGAAATCCCAAGCGTTCTTCTCATTACAGAGAAAACAGTAATGTATGCCCTTAGTCCCTGCAAAAGTGCAATACAGTGTGGCAGATGCAGGGGAGCCAGAAGCGAGGTGGGGGTCCTGGCTGTGCCCCCAGCCAGGCTCTCTCAAGGATCCTTTACTGCTACCCCCAAGAGCAGCTCCCAGGGGACAGAGAAGTGTTGTGGCAGAGCAGGTGAAACCAACACGACCTGCAGGACCTGCTCCTATAGAGGTGCCGGTTTGAGTCTTGGCTGCTCCACTTCTGATTCAGCTCCCTACTTTAGCCTGGAAAAGCAGCAGAGGGTGGTTCAAGTCCTTGGGCCCCTACACTCATATGGGAGATCTGGAAGAAGCTCCTGGCTTTGGACCAGCCCAGCTCCACCTATTGCCATTTGAGGAATGAACCAGCAGCTGTGTGTGTGTGTGTGTGTGTGTGTGTGTGTGTGTGTGTGTGTGTGTCTCCTTTTGTCTCCAAGAATCTACCTTTCAAATAAAAAAAAAAAATGTAAGGCTATTCCTGGGCAGGATCTGAGCAAGCTCAAATCCCCTCCCTGGAGTGGAATAATCCCATAGAAGGCCTGCCTGGTGTGAGTGGGTCACACGCGATCTTGACTGCTGTGTGTTTCTTTGGTGACTTCAGCTCCCACCAACACCGTCAGGACCCCTACACACCTGTGTGTCAGTTAGCCTGAATGCAACACAAATTTGCAGCGAGAGCTTAGTGGAAGCAACCTGCACCTGGCACACACCTGCTCGAGGAGAGTTTTTCAGGAGGTCGGTGGGAAATGCACAGTGCGAAAAGACAAGGCACGGACTTCGGGTTTGTTGTTGCTGCTGCTGTTTCTCACCTCAGTAAATTTACGTCTTAATTTTATGTGCTATACGTCATGGGGACATTCAAACCCTGCAATCATGCATTAACGGTGCTACTGAGACGTCAAGATTTATCCAATGATGATAGGCCTAAGGAGGTTCCTGGGTCCCCAGAAGGCATAGCTATCTGCTATGGGGATGGGGGTAGGAGGAGAGTGGTAATCGAGGCCACTGAGGTCCATTGCCCTCTGCTCCCAGTCCAACGTGGTCTCACTCCTGTGCCGTTGTCAGTCTTGGCACCCCAATTTCCATGGCAAACCCCTATCACATCCTGCCTGCACAAGTGGCTTCTCTCTTTTCTTTTTAAGAGAGAGAGATTTATTTTTATCTAAGAGGCAGATTTTACAAAGACAGAAGGAGAGACAGAGAGAGGATGTCTTTCATCCACTGATTCACTCCCCAAATGGTTGGAATGGCCAGAGCTGAGCTGACCCCAAGCTGGCAGTCAGGAGCTTCTTCCAGGTCTCCCACATGGGTGCAGGGTCCCAAGGCTTGGTGTCATCCTCTGCTGCTTTCCCAGGCATGTCAGCAGGGAGCTGCATCTGAGGTGCAGCAGCTGGGACACTAATCATGCCCATAGGGATACCAGTGCCATGAAGTGGAGGATTAGCTTGCTGTACTGTGGCAGCCCGAGCATCTAATGATGGTGGAAAAAAGGAAGAAAAGAAGGAAGGAAGGAAAGAAGGAAGGAAGGAAAGAAGGAAGGAAGGAAGGAAGGAAGGAAGGAAGGAAGGAAGGAAGGAAGGAAGGAAGGAAGGAAGGAAGGAAGGAAGGAAGGAAGGAAGGAAGGAAAATAGAAAAACTAGTACAGCAGCTCCACAGGAAATGTTTGCTTTTGTCTCTAAACAGAGACGATGAACAAGACAATGAGAAGCTCCTGCAATCCCACTCCAAAGTCCACTCCAAAGTCGGAGCCCCCTGCAGCCACAGAAGGGAGCGCTGCCCATTGGCCTGCGTGCCTAACTCCATCCTGGCCCAGGCTTACTTCCTCACAGTGACACTCAACATCATGCCCAGTTTAGCCCACAATCTGTGGCCCCCTACTGCCTGCAGAAACACACGGACACTCTTCCGGGGAGACCTCCAAGCCACGTTCCAGACCCAGCATAGCTGACCACCTTCACCTCAGGATACCTGCTCCTCTTGTCCATCCTACTGAGAACACCTTTCCAGCCTGGCGAAGAAGGCTTCCTTCCATCTCTGTTGGCCAACATGGCCCCCATAGCATGGCTGTCTCCACCCGCTAGCAGAGGTTTGTGCATAAGCCATGAGGGCTCCAGAACCATCCTGGGAGAGGGTACCTTTTCATAGCCCATCTGTCCTCTGCCATTATTGCCATATCAGTGTTCATGGAATGCTAAGAGAAGACCCAAGTGGGTTCCTTTTGAAAGAACTCAAAGGGAAATACAAACAACAGAGGAGGGACATCCTGCAGCTTCCTGCACTGCATTCCTGGGCCAGAAGGACAGACGATGCCAGAGCAGCACACCTGAGCTTTAAGCACAAGGAGCAGCCTCCTCATCCGGGCCTGCGTGGGGGCGGGACTTGGCAGGAGCAGTCCTGGACTTTCCTGCTGTCCAGGGGCTACCCTAGGATCTCCAGGCTCCTCCTCCTGAGGACACGTGGGCCCCATGTGCACGCAAGCTCAGGGAGTCATTAATCACTCCCACCAGCTGATTAAAAGAATTCTCCAGACCAAGGAGGAGAAAAAAAAAATCTATGCTATAAAAAGACCTTAAATTATAAAGTCCCTCTGCACCCATACCTCCAAATAAGCAATTTATTGCAAACTACCCAAAATCTCATTCTCAGGCTATTAATTCAATCTCATCTTAAATTCTCAAAGTAACAAGGGACACACTGTCCTCACTCTGCAGTTCTGGACCAGTGCATGGGTGCTCAGCACAGGAGGGAGGTGGGACAGGACCTTCCAAAAAGGGGAATCGGTTTCCTTTCCCAAGCCCTGATTCGGGTGGAAGGCTGCAGCCCATCACTCAGACTCCATTGCTGCAGCACCGGCTCCCCAAAGCCGCAACAGGAAAAACTGGATACAAAACCCCATTTGCTCCTCTTGATTGAATAAACCAATGGCCCTCGCGCTGAACAGAAGCGATCTGTGGCTGCTCTGCCCTTGGTCGCTGTGGCTTTCCTTCCTGTCTGTGGAAACCCGGAGAGGGTCACCAAGAAGCAACGACAGAGACCAGAGCCTGTGGGTCCTACTCCAGAGTCACCCAAGTCCTGGTGGGGCTTCCAGGGCTAAGCCTGGGGCGGGGCAGGGGCGGGGCAGGGGCGGGGCAGGGGCGGAGCGTCTATCCCATGCAGAAGGAAATGTTGCTGAAACACTCTTGAATTTTAAGACACCTGACCATGCTGTTTTGGGTGGAAGAGCCTGGGCGGGCCCCAGGACCTCTGCTTAGGAGGGGCGGAGCCGTGTACCTGCAGAGTACAAGCGCTTGCTTGCCCTGATGAGGAGGGTCCCATCCCTCGACCGGAGTGTTTTCTCCAGGGTCCTGAATGCAGATCCCACAGTGGAAACAAGGTGGCCGGCTAATTTCCCAGGGGTTCAGGATGCCCATGATTGGCTCTCCTGTTTACACAGCGCCTCCCTGCTGCGCCAGTCCAGGGCAGGGCGAGGGCGGCAGGCAGAGGTAACGGAGGGGGACATGAAGGCCTGCTCCCCACAAACGTGTTTGCGCAGCTTGTGCCGCCTCCGCTCACGTCACCCCCAGCTCGTCTGCTTTGTGCAGCAAGTGTACTTGGCCCAGGGAGGATGGGGAACTACACATCTGTGCTCGGCGGGAAGCAAGGCTCCCCCCTCCCACCTCCTCCACTATAAACAAACCTAGGCTAGGTCGGGGGCGGGGGTAGGGTCGTTTCCTTTCCCCGCCCCCTCACCCCCCAGCCATAAGTCTTATGCAGCAGGCCCGAGTAAAATTGTAAAATCTACATCTAGACACGCATACAACCCAGCCTGCAACCAACCCTCAGGTTACAAAAGAACAAGAAGCAAGAACAGGGCACACTCTCCAAGGCCCAACTAGGAGGATCTCAACCTTGGATTGACACTGGTTCCAGAACCTTCCCTCTGGACCCTTCTGGTCCCCGCCCTCCTAGGAGTCTCACATTGCAAGCCGTTCTCTCCAGCACCACACACCCTGGCCTCCCAACTACCCCACCTGCTCCCTTCCAGCTGCTGGAACGGAGGCCCCCCGTGGGCCGCAGAGCCCTCCGCATGTGAAGCCTCTGAGAGCGAGCTGGAGCCTCAGACAAAGCCCCAGTGTGTGTACTGCAAGCCCCGCCGCGTGGGAGCACCCGGGGCTTCCTCGCTCCCGGGGCGGCATCGTGCCCCAGCCCAGGACCGTGCAATCAGAAGCAGATGTGTGAGACTGGAATGCAGCTGCTGAGGAGCACCCATGACCTCTGCTACCACCGCGGCTGCACCCCCAGGGACGCCGCTCCAGGCTGTGCCCTGGAAACTGCCCACCCATCCACCCAGGCGGGTTTGGAGCGTCTCGGGAGTAAGCACGAGGCCAGCTGGAGTCCCCGAAGACCTTGATCATGATCCCACCTTGAACCTGATCCCACCGTCTTTTAGAACTGCAGTATCCGCAGCACCCTGGGCCTCTCTGCGCTCAGGAACTGCCTTACCCTGTGAGTGCTGAATAAGTTCAAAAGCATTCCATGAGAGGGGGGGAGGCAGTGAGTACAGGAATCCCTGCGGTCGGCCCATGCTTATTGTTGAAAAACAATAAAGAAGCTTTTGTGTATTCATCCCTAAAACAGCATACAGATTCCACACCCATTAAAAGTTACATTGCAGGGAAGATGGTGGGGGTCTATGCTGTGGCATAACAAGTTAAGCCTCCACTTGCAACTCCAGCATCCTATATGGACATTGGTTCAAGTCCTAGCTGCTCCAGTTCCAGTCCAGCTCCCTGCTGATGTGCTGGGAAAGCAACAGAAAAGGGGCCAGGGATCCTAGACCCACACGGGAGACATGCAGCCGTTTGGTGAATGACCCAGTGGATGAAAGACCTCTGTGTCTCTCCTCCTTTCTCTGTAACTCTGTCTTGCAAATAAAATTGAAAACAAAGTGTAGAGCATGTCATAAACATATATTTTTTTAAATTAAGTCAACATGGCAGAAAGAAAGCCAGACCAAGAAAGAGATCTTCCACCCACTGGTTTACACCTCAGGTGGCCAAAGCCACTGGGCATGGGTATGCCAAAGTCAGGAGTTAGGAACTCCGACCAGGTCTCCCACACACACAGGAGGCAGGAACTCGGCCACTGGGGCCATCTGATGCATTAGGAGGGACCTGGATAGGAAGCAGAGCCGCTGGGACTCGAACCTGTGCTTCCCTATGGGGTGTGTCTCTCACGAGTGGCGTTTAGCCCACTGCAGCACAACCCCAGCCTTTGAATATGTGTTTGAAATGCCATGCTCGACCTTGAGGAACACACAAGCAAGGTGCAAGGCAGAGCGACCGGTGCACTCGGAACTGTGACACACAAGGACTTCCCTGCCCCCATCACCCAGGGCAAGTAGAACACTCCCTGGAGAGGCGGCCAGTGACAACAGGGAGACAGGGAGACCTGTCTTCGAAACCCCGGCCAAGCCCAGCACACGGGGCCCCCAAGGGCTGGAGAAGCTCCTGCCGCAGTCAGGGCTTGAAGATGAGGACTGCAATCACGGAGGGCAGGAGGGGGGCTCCAGGCAGCCGTGCGCGCGCGTGTGTGTGTGTGTGTGTGTGTGTGTGTGTGTGTGTGTGTGTATGCAATTTCCATGTGCCCTTTGATAACATCTATGCCTCTGTAAAGGTCACTATAACGCAGTCCTCCTGCAGGTGCACATCTGTCCTCCCCCATTGCTTCCTGCAGAGCCTGCCCAGGGGCCTTCCTGGCTGTCCCTTGGCTGTGCGTGTGTGTGTGTGTTAGGGGGTGCTCTCTCCCATCCCACCACTGCAGAGTCTCCTAGGTCAGGGGCAGAGGCGCCCCTGAGTTCAGAATCCCAGAGGGCACAACACATACCTACTTGATGGCATGGATGGCAGATGATGCAGGATGCAAGGGTGCAGGGTTTGGAGACTGTGGCACTTTCTCCCCTCAGTGGAGTCCCCAAACCACAAACTTGGGAAATGCCAGAGCTAGAGCAATAGAGAGCCTGCCTGCCTGGGGCCACATCCCTCGTTCTGGGTTTTCCCAGTGGAACCAGGCCTTGTCATCGCACACTCCCCACATCAGAGCAAAGCACAATGGGATGAACACCTGGAATCTCCACTTTAGGGGGCCTCCTGGGCAAGCACCCACTAAGTAGTGGCTATGGACTGGATCATGAAGGGAAGGGAGGCAAATCGAGCAGGCCCAGATGAGGGGACATTTCAAGGGCCCCAGGAGCTTGCTCTCAGCTTGGGAAAAAGAGCTGAGTCCCAAACCAAGGTGAGGTGTGCCTACCACCCTCCCCTGCAGGGCATTGCTCTCACCCTCCCCTGCAGGGCATTGCTCTCACCCTCCCCTGCAGGGCATTGCTCTCACCCTCCCCTGTAGAGCTTTGCCTTCTTCTCCTTTGCCTTGCAAAGCGAGGGAAAGTGAACCCTGCGGAGGTGGAATTAGTAGACACAGATGGCAAGCATCATGCGTGATCATGAAGAGTTCACCAGCACATGTGTTCTGCCCAGTCAGTTGTTACTAACCTCAGCTGTCAGTTCTGGGAGCACCCTAGATGTCAGTGACATCCAACAGGTCCCCAGGCCTCTTCAGACACTGCCCATGTTCCCTCACTGCAGAAGCCAGCCCTCCGGGATGTCTCCCTGCTTGGTCATCACAGGCAAGTGGCCTTGGCTTCAACAGCCACGTGTGCTGTGATGTCACCACCCTTTGGCCCTGTCTGAGTGCAGTACACATGTGGGGAGGGGACCTGTTCTCTTCAGCTGTGCACACATTAACCCTTGCCTTTCCACACCGGCACAGGTGCCAGTCCCCTGTTGCCTCTTGGTTTCTCTCATCTATGGCAGCACCATTGGAAAGGGCTGGGTGAGTTTGTATTAACATACTTCTCAACTCAAAGCCAGCCATGGAGGAAACCAGCCAAGTGTGCCATGGTCCCCAGGACCAGACAGCCCCATGCAAGATGTGCTCTGAGGGAGTGAGGCCCTTGGGAAGAGGAGACTTTCACCCCAGCCTGCTATTTTGGGGGTACCGTGGTTGTATGCTGTAGTCTGTAAAAGTATCTGCCCTCCGTATATCAAAGGCAGTGCTGGATGGAAGTCCGTGCGTCGCAAGGGTGCTGCTGAAGCCGCCAGCTACTCTGCACGCATCACTGGTTTGCTCGAGCAAGCCTTGCAAGCAGGAGGAATTACGCCTCCCTGTCGCACTTTGGACATGGAGCAGTGGAGACCAAAATGGCTCCAAGAACGGAGACTTAATTCACAGATCATGAGAGGTTACGAAGACAATTCTCAACGACCCTACCCCTTCTGTGCAGTGTGAAGTCTGTGCTTGCTTAGCGGAGGCCGGTGCAGCCGTGAGAGCACCAGAAACAGCAGAGGACACATCATCTTGCTGAGAATCCCCCACTCGCCCCATTCCTGCAGGTGGACAGCGACCAGCAGGCACGGACCCCTCTCTGCGAAGCCAAGCTGCTGCATTGGACAGTGGCCACCGCAGGACTGAAGGAGCCGTGACTCAGGCTGCCTCTGATCTCAGGTGACCCGGGCCTGACGCAGGTGCTGTTAGCTCTTCATCTTAAGTTCATTTTGATGGATCTGAACAGCACAGAGACAGATAAACCTTCCTTGTGTCGGCCTCACTCCCCTGAGGCTCTCAACAGCTGAGGCCAAGCCACAGCCAAAGTGAGGGGCCAGAGACTCAGTGTGTGTCTCTCGGGGGGGCGCCATGGGCCCCAGGACTGCCGCCTGCAAGGGTGTTCACGAGCAGGAAATAGAAACAAAGCCCGCACTGAACTGAGGCACTCTGAGCAGAGATGCAGGCACGCCGCCCCCAGCCAGCACCCTTCCCCCGATCCCCAGGAAGGTATCATGGGATCCACACGAAGCAAGCACCAAAGGTGATTTTGTAGCAAGTGGAGCCCTGTGGGTCCAAAGCCAGGTGCAGAGCCCTTACTGCCAGTGTCACCCACCCTCTCCAATCCTCTACGACATTCCCCTGGCAAGCGGGTGGGGGTCATGGCGTGACAATGACTGGTTCCTGCCTCACAATCGCGAGATGGTTAAATAAGACACAGCATTTTTAAAACTTCTTGTTTGCTTGTTTATTTATTTATCAGGCGGAATTGCACAGAGGGAGAGAGCAAAAGAGAGAGAGAGAGATCTTCCACCCACTCACTCACTCCTCACGCGACCACAACAGTCCGGGCTGAGCCAGGCTGAAGCCAGGAGTTCTCTCTGGGTCTCTCCCATGGGTGGGTGGCAGGGGCCCAAGCACCTGAGCCATCTTCTGTTGCTGCTTTCCAGGGTTGCAAGCTTAACCATGCTGAGCCACAACGCCAGCCCTGAGGTGGCATTCTTGACATCTAAGTCACTTCTGATATCACCGTCTGAAGCTTGCAGGTGCACAGAGTCCCCAACACCCCTGACATGGTTCCTGTTGAGGCAAAGCAGTCTCCTGCAGGAAACATAGACCTCCCCAGACAGCACCGTGTCCAGCACACAGAGCTGTCCCTGAACTCAGGAGTGTGCTAAGCCAGCTTTTCCAGACACTCAGAGGCAGGCACACCAGCTGGGTCTGTCAGAATAAACAAACCCTTCCTCCTCTCTTCATGCTCTCCGTGTGGGCCATCCTCAAATGCAAGCAAAAACAGAAACTCGCACTCTTGCTTTGTTATTGCAGGTTGAGGGTGATGTGACCCAGCTCCAGACTGCAAACTGAATCCCACTCCACTTCAGTGAGACCCAGGCACGGTGCTCCGGCTCTTACCACGCCCTCATCCACCAACCAAGTGGAATTCAAAGTCTTGGCTGCGTTTGCCGTGAAGTTGAGCAATTGACTTGGAAAGGATTATCACACATATGCTCAGTAGGTGTGGACTCAAATGCTGGGTAACTTTTATATGCAAACTTATTTACCATATGGGGGGAAACCCTAGATATGAGCATTCATTGGATCTCTCTCTCTTTCTCTCTCTCTCTCCCTCTCTCCACTTTTCCTATTTTCTCTCCCTCTCCCACTTTCCCTCTCCCCTCATCCTCTATTATACCACTTCTCCTGCACTATCATGATAGAACCTTGCTATACTAAGTTAAACAACTTGCGAATCAGAGAGCCACAGGGATGAAAAGGGGTTTTGGGGAACAGTGATGGCTAGACTTGGAATTCATGGACCCCAGCTGTGTCAGCCACTCCAGAAAGGTCACAGGTGTTTGCAGTGTTACCAAGGCTTTGTAGATATCAATAGAAACCAGGGAATGAAAAAGAAAAACAGGGGCCAGTGTCGTGGCATGATAAGCTAAGTCTCCACCTGCAGTGCCTACATCCTATATAGGCATAGTTCAAGTCCCAGTTGCTCCACTTCCCATCTGGCTTCCTGCTTATGGCCCGGGAAAGCAGCAGAGGATGGCTCAAGTCCCGGAGATCCTGTGCCAGCACGGGAAATCAGGAGGAATTTCCCAGCTTTAGTGCCACCCTCTCCAGCTGCAGTCAGTGGTCCAATGGAAGGAAAATCTGTTTCCAGCTTCCTCTGCTGCGTCTTCTTTCTCTATAAAATCAGCCTTTCAAATAAAAACAAATAATTTTTAACAACAATAGAAAAGAGAAAAGAAAAAGAAAAGAAAAGAAAAGAAAAGAAAAGAAAAGAAAAGAAAAGAAAAGAAAAGAAAAGAAAAGAAGTTGAATCCTGGGAGAACCAAGATAAGTCCTTCCAAATACAGGTCCCAACTCATCAATCACTCCCATAGAAACTTCATCTGGGGTGATCTCAGACCTAATTCTTCTGTGTGCTTGCCAATACAGGCCCAGCACAATCCATCGCCCAGTAAGCTTGTGCGCATGCTAGTGGTTGCAATTGCTGGGTCAGTTCTGTCTCCAGCTCTGTCTTTTGCACAAACCGATGGGTGCTGGAGCCCAGCCCAATTTTGCTCACTGCACATTCAGCCTTCATGTACATTAGTGGGAACTGCAGCCTAGTTGGAACGATCCGCAATAACCCCTACCAAGCCTGTCCTCTGCCCTGGTTCCCGTGCTTGCCAGTATGCACAGCAGACGGGTCAGTCTGTCCCACATCCCATTCAGCTCTCATACATGTCAATGGGTATTGAAGCCTAGTTCAACCCAACCAGCCCCACTATCCAGCCCACACATGTGCTGGCAGGTGCTGCTCTCTGTCTAGTCATGCCTGCCCCAGTCCTGGTTCTCAATCTCACCAGTGGGCGTGACAACCTAAGAGGGAGGTGCCTACTATATCCTACTGGGCCCACTCCCACTCTCGGATCTTGCACTCTCCAGGTGAGTCTGCAGTTTAACTTGACAGAATTTGCCCCCCCCATGCTAACATCTGCCAGCTGATGCTATAGCCAAGTCCAACCAACCCACACCCACTCTGGTATGTGCATGTACCAGTAGGAACAGCCAACCCAGTCTGGCTTTCCCCTGATCCAGCTCACATGAGGCCAACAGGTGTTGTACTCTGCCCGGCCTTGTCTGCCCCCATCCCAACTCATGTTCCCCAGTGGGTGTGGTGGTCTGGGTGTGCTGGTCTCATGCAGCACACCTTCTGGGTTCACCTCTCCCCACCTGGGTCTCACGTGTGCTGGTTGGGTGCTGCAGTCCAGTCTGGCATGGCCCGCCTCTCTTTAAAATTTGCCAATGTGTGCTGTGGTGTGGCTGGGCTTGGCCCACGCCCAATTCCAACTCAGCCCAGCCCATCTGGCACCCCATCCTGGCCGTCATGTGAACTGGCTTGTGTCATGATCCAACCTGGCCCGACTCACACTCCATTCTGGTGCTTGGATTAGCCAGTGGGTAATGGGAACTGGCCCAACCTGGTTGACCCCTAACCTACACCAAATGTATGCTAGTAGGTATGGTTCCCTGGCCTTCACATTGTTCTTGTGCTCACCCGCAGGGACTGTGTCCCAGCAGAGGAGTTTCCCAAGCTCCTCCATCAGAACCTCTCCCAGTGCCGGATCTCATGTCCACTGGTAGGTCCATGAGCCAGCCCTACATAGTCTACCTCCTGTCCTAGTAGTAAGAATGGCCTTTCCTGACTGGCCTTCACCCATTCAAGTTTTTACTGTTGGATGTTTCAGTCTAGCCAAGCCTGGACCATACCCAGACACAGCTCAGCAGGGGCAGAGACCTAGCCCGTCCTACCCTAGTTCTCACTAGCACCAGTGAATGCTGGAATCTAGCCCAGTCTGAAGCAGCTTGTACCCAGCCCACATTTGTGCTGACAGACACTACAGCCATGCCCAGACTAAACAGCAGCCCCACACTGACCTTCGCACTCACCAGTAGGAGCCACAACCCAGCCAAGGAGTCCTCTTTGCTCACCGACCAGGCCTCATCCAAGCCATTGATCTTGCGAGTGCCAGTAGTTGCACTGACCCAGCTTGGCAAAGCCCCTCACCTGTCTTGACCTTTGCTTTTGGATGCTGTAGCCAGGCCTGACCCAGCCTGCCTCCAGTTCCAGCTGGCAGGTGCTGGCACCTGGCCCTTCTCAGTCTGCTGCCATCCTGGCTCTTGCAGACAGGCAGGTGAGACAGCCTAGCCCAGCATGACCTGAACTCCATCCTGGTTTCCTCACTTGCCAATGAGCTAAGGTTTGCTCAGCCTTGCCCAGTCCACCCCCTTCCAGAACCAACCTACTCATTAGCCAACATTTGGAGCATCCTTGCCCAGCCTGCCCAACTCTCAGACCTGGACCACATGCTCACCAGTGGGAGCTATGGCTCACTAGGAGAGTTTCCCAAGTTCCCCCAACCAGCCCACTCCTAGACCCAGATCTCACGCATGCCAGTGTGTGCTAGGCCCTTGCCTGGCACAGCCTGCTCCTCCATCTTGGCCTTGTATGAGCTGGTGAATGTTTCAGCCTGGCCAGCCCCACACCCTGTTTTAGAATGCAGATGCAAGTGCTGCAGTCTGGACCTGCCTAGACTATTTTCAATCCCTGTACCCATGAGTGTCGGCAGATTCCATGGTCACATCTGGTTCAGCCCATCACCACCCCAACTGTTGAGATTACCAGCAGTGCTTGCATTTCCAAAGGGTTAGGCCCACAGTTCCCCCACAGAATCTACCCAGGACCTGGTTCTCTCTCATGCTGGTTAGTGTCATGGCCTACCCTAATATAACCCATCCCCTGTTCTGACATTCGGTCAGTTACTGGGATCTAGTCCTTCCAGACAGGCCCCCGGCCATAGCTGTCACATGGACTGGCGTGTGGTGGTCAGCAATGTTCCATGCTAACAAACCCAACTCCGGATTCCCATATGAGCTGGTGCATGAGTCTGACCATACAGATCTTCCAGTCTCTCCCCTCCAAACAACCAGGTATCAGTCCCCTCGCTTACCTGCAAGTACAGTGGCCCTGTCATTGAGTGTCCCTCATGATTCATTCCTTATCTACACTTACTGTGGCCTTATCCATGGATGTCCCTAGGCAGTAATTCCATACCCCCAAGACCCTAGAGCTTGTTGCCAGGCAACATCAGGTGAAGCCCAGCTCCGATGTCACTCTGGCTGCCCACAAGCCCAGGATTGGCCCTCGGCTTGGAAGCAGTGAACAGGGGAGCTAGGATCACCAGCAGGAAGCCTGGCCAGTCACGTGGCTGGGAGATTCAGATAGCCACACCTCTTAGCAGATTTACCTGTACTCCGCCCACCAACATGGTGGCAGTGGGTGGAGCCATGAACCTGAGCATGACCAGAGCCATCCAAGATCTGCCCACAGCACGATCCCTGTGGACAGAGAAAATTCTCAGATGCTGTGTTTGAACAAGCCCAGGATTGGCCCACAGCTTGGCAGTGGTGGACGGGGAGCTAGGCCATTGCAATGTTAATCTCATCCCACAAACACCCTCAATCATGTTTCATCCAATAGCTGGTCATTTCATAGCCCAACCAAAATTCCACAAACTGATCATTGCACATCCCAGGGGTCCATAGCCAGAGCTGAGCTCCTGGGATAACGAATCTGCCTTATGTATTGAATAGCTTTATAGGTGGGCCATGCAGACACAACCATCAAAGCCTCACTGCTCAAGATGAGACCTGCAACATATCAGGCTAAACCTCTGTTTGCAACACCAGCAGCTCATATGGGCACTGGTTCAAGCCCTGACTGTTCCACTTCTAATCCACCTCCCTGCATGTGGTTTGGGAGAGCAGCAGAAGATGGCTCAAGGCTTTGGCCTCTGTATTCGTGTGGGAGACCCAAAAAAAGTTCATGGCTCCTTCCTGGCTCCAGCCATTGCAGTCCTTTGCAGAGAGTAAACCAGCAGGATAGAAGAGCTCTCTGTGTGTCTCTTCTCCTCTCTATAACTATGCCTTTCAAATAAAAACATAATTTTTTTAAAGTAAGTACAAATCATGGTTTATGTTCATAAGCAAAAGAGTGGCCTTAAGAGTGTGAGAGTTTGATGTGCTTACACGCTGTGAGCTGATTCAGGCCATCTTTCCCACTCTTTTAGAAGTTATTTATTTGAAAGACCAAGCGATAGAGAGGACCTCTTCCATGGGTGTCAGGAACCCAAGTGCTAGCACCATTCTAAGTTACTTTCCTGAGTGTATTTGCAGGGAGCTAGAACAGAAACGGAGCATTTGGTACTTGAACTGGCACTCTGATACGGGGTATCTGTGACTCAAGCGGCAGCTTAACCCACTGCACCGCATCAGTCCTACCTCAGGTCACTTCTGAAATCTGTATCCAGGTGTCCTGGTCCATTCCAGACTTGACATGTTAGGGGCGATTACTGGCAACCTCAGGCACCTGTGTTCATCTGTGTTCTCTTGTTGTAACAAGGGGGAAAGATACAGGTGTTTTTCAATCAAGTTCTGTGGTCCAAGGACATAGCAAGGCTCTGGATTCGTTCTGGAAAGGGTCATATGGTAAGAGCCAATGGGAGAGGACAAGGTTGGAAACCAAAGCCAGCTCTGTTATCCTGTAGCAACTTAGGAGTACTGACTCCAGGTCTCAGGGGAAGAGGCTTAACCTCTCCTGAGAACAACATGCCCAGTGATCGCCCACCAGGCTCAGCCTCCCCAGGGTCCACACAGCCCAAGCTCCACACCAGGGATCAAATGTTCACTATGAGAGCCACTGGGGGACACAGCAGTCCCAGACCACAGAGACATCAGACAAAGCCAGCATAAGAGAAGGATCTGCAAAATCTGAGGTTGCCCTGGGGGGCAGGCCGTGAATGTGGTAAAGACCTGGGAGACCAATGGGGATGAGAGTGGGGTACCTGTCTGTGTTCATTCACATGGCAGGGCTGGAACCAATGACTGGCAGGGTGAGGCAGGGGCAGGTTGGTGGTTGATGTAGAAAAAAGTCCAATAATGGCATAAGGGCATGAGTGGCAGAAAGGTCTCCAGGTGCCTGGGAGGGGTAACAGCGCTATAAGAGTGCTGAGCCAGGTTGGGGAGGCATGTCATCATGGACAAGACCAAGCTGCCCCTTGAGTCACCCAACATCCCGTATCAGAGGACTGGTTCCCCAGTCTGACCAGAACAAACGCAAGAGAAGCTGCTACACCCTGCAGGTACCTTGGCTTTGCTGTCATCTGCAGGTGCAGCAGCCAGGATTTGCCCCTGCATATCCGCCTCAGATGCTCTCTGCTCTTCCTCCTCATCGCGTGAAGAATTAATCTTCCATGAACAGACTCAAAGCTCAGTCGGAAAGGCCCAGCCTTGGGACCAATGTTGTGGTGTGGTAGATGACACCACCATCACCTGTCATCTAGGCATCCCATGAGGACACAGGTTCAAGTCCTTGCTGTTCGATTTCTAAGCCAGCTCCCTGCTAATGCAGCTGAGAATGTAGTGAAAGATGGCCCAGTCCTTGGTCCCCTGAACCTACGTGCAAAACCTGGAAGAAGTTCCTGGCTCCTGGTTTCCGATCAGCTCCTCTCAAGTTGTTGCAACCATTTGAAGAGTGAACCAGTAGATAGAAGATCTCTGTGTGTCTCTCTTTCTCTCGGTAACTCTGACTTTCAAATGAATAAATTGTAATAAAAAGAATCAGTGTCCAGTGTTGCATGGGTGGACACCCCTTGTGGCCCAGGATGAAGACATGTCCCTAAATCTCCAAGGCCCAAGCCTGTCCCCCAAGGAAGCTTGCTGAGCATGCGAGTGAACCAGGGCAGTGTTACTGATGCAACTGCAGCGTGATCCCAGCTCATGCTGTGTGCACAGGTCACTAGAAAATGACAGGACATCACATAGCGTTCACCATCTCAGCTGCAGGTGCAGCTCAAGCATTCTCTTTCCGGTGCAAAGCATCGCTGGAACTCTGTGTGTGTTGCAAAACCCGCATCTGTCCCCTTGGGACACTCACTTCCCAGGTCCCCTCCCCTAACCCCAGGCCAGCGCCATTCTCCGTGTGCCCCTGTGTACCTGACACTTCCAAGGACAGAGGCAGAAGCCCATGGTACGTGTCTCTGGTGCCTGCACTGAGCTTGTTGTAAGGCTGGTTGGAGGCGGGCAGGACCACATTACACTACAAGCTCAACTGTGTCATAAAAGATGAATGTTTCCATGGGAAATCCAAGCTGAAACAAGCAGGCATCTCCTCATTCATGTTGGAACGTCAAACAGGTTAAAGGGGAAACATGGGGAGAGACTGGTTAGAGCTCTAGGTCCAGTTAGAAAGCTCGGAGGATTTCAAGCTGGCAGCTGCCTTCTCTCAAATGAGGAAAAGCCCACAGCCAAGGTGTGCACAGCCGCGGGATGTGGGAATGAGGAGTGGGGTATGAGCATTTACATCAAAAGAAAAACTGAGCATCTTCTTGGAGCAAGTGTGTATTGTTGTGGGTCCCAGGTTGCCCATTCTCTGCGTAGAGCCGGTCAGGGGTGACAGCAGTTGGTGGGGGGCACAGCAACCTCCCAGTTAGAATCCCAACATCTCAACATGTCCCTTTCCCCGCAGTAAAACTCCCTGTCTGCTAACTTTGGCCTGCAACAGTCCTGGTCCCTGAGGCCATTTGGGGAATGAATCAGCAAGTACAAGGTCAATCAATCAATCTCTCTCTCTCTCTCTCTCTCTCTCTCTCTCTCTCTCTTTCCCTTCCTCTCTCCACTCCATCTATCAAATAAAGAATACGTTTTTTTAAAAAAAAGAAAAGCTGGGATTTCTCTTTTCATCCAAACACACAAATTTAATCACACTCAACAAGTCTCCAAAACATGTAGATTTTTATTTTTAAAGAAAAAAAAAAAATCTTCTCTCTGGGCCCCTGGTGCAGTAGCCTAGTGGCTAAAGTCTTCACCTTGCATGTGCCAAGATCCTATATGCACACCGGTTCATATCCCAGCAGCCCGCTTCCCATCCAGCTCCCTACCTGTGGCCTGGGAAAACAGCCGAGGACAGCCCAAAGCCTTGGGATCCTGCACCCGAGTGGGAGACTCGGAAGCTCCTGACTCCTGGCTTCGGATTGCCTCAGCTCCAGCTGTTGCAGCCACTCAAGGAGTGAATCAGCAAATGGAAGATTTTCCTCTCTGTCCCTCTTCCTCTGTATATCTGACTTTTCAATAAAAATTTAAAAATTAAAAAAACCTCTCCAAGACAGTGATATTTATTTTTTAAAGAGATTTAAAGACGTTCTCTCTTTTTTTTTTTCCATTTTTATTGGAAAGCCAGATCAGATTTGCAGAGAGGAGGAAAGATAGCAACATTTTCTATCCACTGATTCATTCCCCAAACGGCCGCAGCTGCCGAGCTGAGCTGATCCAAAGCCAGGAGCTTCTTCCAGGTCTCCCACGTGGGTGCAGGGTCCCAAGGCTTTGGGTGTTTTTGAAAGCATACTTTATTTTTTAAAAAAATATATCCTGGAGGAAATGGGGGTCTTTCTACTTCATAAATAGAAGAAGCCTGCAAAGAAAGTAAGGCACACGCTGGCTGGATGTGTATGGGTGCACATGTATGTGGTTTGCATGTATGTGTGTGTGCGTGTGAGTGCATGCCTGTCTGCACATGTTTGTGCACCTGTGTGTGTGTGTGTGTGTGTTTCCTCCATGGCAGGAGTCAACCTCAGCCCATGTTCAGTGGGTCCCCTTTTCTGATGAAACCTGACCCTCTCCACCGCCATCCCAGCACCTCCTCCTCCTCCTTCTAACATTTCTGCTGAGCAAATTTGCAGGATCTTTTTCTCTGTGATTGTTTTCTGCACAAACAGTCCTTGCCTGTGGTTACATTTTTTTTTTTTCACAACTCCAGAGTTCCTGGGAAAACAATGCTGGTGGAGGGAGCCTTGCAAAGGGAGCCAGAAATAATTGGGGAGTGAATCAGGAACCGGCCCCGATTCTTACTCCTTGAATTCCAGGAAAGCAGGGATGTGGCAGGGCCCTGTGCTGAGCAGGCGCCTGGCGGAGGGCCCAGCACACAATGGGCCGCCCCAGCGTCCCCAGCTCCTGGCTAGGAAGACAATGTGAGCCGGCACACAGGCCTCGGCAGCAGGGCAGGCACAGGGCCTAAGCAAAAGCAGGTCCAAGGCATGGGTTGGTGAGATTTGCTGGATGGGCCAGGGAGAGTGTGTGCTGCAGATCCTGGGCCTGGAGGCATGGGAGTCCCAGAGAGGAACCGTAGGTTGCTCTGGGTTGCACCTGAGAAAAGCAGATGCGCTATAGGCACATCATAGGGTCTTGAGAAGTCAAGAGGAGACAATGTGACCCGTTTTCAGCTGGACATAAGGACCTGAGCCTTCCCGGTGAAGACCGCGGTGTCCCTGTGTGTCGTGGCAGAGCTGATGGCTTGCAAGTCACACATTCTTTCCCAGGCAACCCCTAAGTGCTCAGATCGCAAGCCTGTCTCCCTTTGCCCTCTGTGTCTCTCCCCATACGGTACCTTCATCTTTATCTTTGAAGACCCACAAGGTGCATCGGCTGGACCCCCGTGGGTCTGAGCCACATCAGGCATGGAGGAGGAAGGAATGAGGGAGAGGCGAAGAGGAGAAAGGAGGAAGACGGAACCTGAGGGGGGTGCTGCCTGGTGGGAGGGGCAGGCAGGAGCCACCCTGTGGGTGTCCATATGGGGAACAAAGGAGAACAGGTTGAGCATGTGGCCACCACACCCCAAAACCATGACCTGGAACCAGGTCTGCTGGAATCCTGGTCCACGTGCCCCAATCCTCCACTGTCACCAGGTCACAGGATGACGAACCCAGGCAGGCAAGAACAGCAAGGTTCTGCCTTCTCCAGAGCTCTTCTTCCTCTCTGGCCCAGCACTGATACTTGGTACATGGTTGTTGATTGAATGAAGGGGCATTTGTTGGCCATTCAGCTCCTGAGGCTCAGGAGCAGGCAGTAGATGCCAACTGATGTGATTCGCCTCATCCAGGCCTCTCTCTGTGGGTCTGGAGCCCAGCGGGAAGTCCCACGCTTTCACCTCTTAGGAAACAGAAGTCTCCGCTTTCCCTCTGAGATTCCGCTAACACTCTCTCTGCCTTGGGTCCTGACTCCAGCATAGGAGTGGGAAAAAGCCGCTGCCCTGTGGGCTGGGGGAAGCTCAGCCCTGGACAGGATGGGCCGGGCAGGCAGAGCACACTGTAGGCAGACCATGCTTTCATCCGCTAAGGCACTGGGGGCTGGGAACGACAGTGCAGGGTCTCTGTTACCAACTTCACTGACCTCCAGTTTGACCACAGGATCCTGAATAAATGCAGACTCATCAAGAACCCAGAACACCTGCCCCTGTGTCTCAAGAGTGCAGTGTGGTGATGGAACAGAGTGCAGTACCCTTGGCCTAGAGTCATGGAGCCATGGAGGCTGGCCAACTGTGGGGAACTTTCGCCAAGTGCTGTGCGTACTGCACACACCTAATTAACATCTGTATAGGTGGACACCCAGAAAACATGGTGGCAAGACCCGGATGCGGCTCTGCGCCTTGCCATGCAACTTGACTGTCACCATCCTGAAATCCTATTTCTGGGCGAAATTCTACTTAGTGACCATATGAATAGGTCATTCTTCAACACACCAATGGCCTTGACCCTTTGGGTTTCCATAGGAACAAGAGATTGAGGGTCTGAAGTTAAACGCTGCCTCATCCTGGTCCTGGGTTTTCCCTCTTGTCTTTCTGTACCTCCAGGATCTTACCGTTCACGCGGTTACAAGCCTGAACGCCACCCCTGAAACACTCCACCTGAGTTTCCATGTTATAGGAGGAAAATTTGTCCAGGCGCAACTAAAGCCATGCTTCAAGTCTTGGTTTCACTGACAGCAGGGCTAGAGTTTGTGCCTCAGTTAGGATGCTGTGCTGTCTCTCGTGTTGCAAGTTAATTTCTTTGTACTTTGGCAATTTTGAACAGCTCTGTCATCCTCTTCACTGATACACTAGCTTATCATAGAAACCCAGCTGTTGAGCTTCATGCTTCAGATAAAATTCAGTTTGAAATATCAGTTTGCTTCTCTTTCCACGTGTCCTATCAGGTTCTCCTTCTGCCTAGCAATACTGCTTACCGTCTCGTTGAAACCTTCCAATATTTTTTGCGACTACCATCCTTGCCTGAAAAATCTGTCTCTAGGCTGGTTGGGTTCCATTGTTCATTATGAATGGAGCTGTCCTGCTTCTTCTTGCAGATAGTCATTCTTGATCAATAACGGCACTTTTGAGATAACGGATCTCACTGTTTTCCTTCCAAAAACATTGATTTTGATTGAGGCAGGTGGTTTATTTCCCAATGAGTTAGGCATCGGCATCTCAAAGCCTGAGTTTCTTGTTTCTGCAAGAGCCACGCGTAACCTTCCTCTCAAAGCATTGCCTAGCCTTGGGAGATCTTTCCAACCTTGCCAGGTGGAGCCCCAACATCTCCCAGAATTGTGGGATCTGGACTCTCCTTCAAGCTCTCAGCCTCCCCGTAGCAGCCAGGTCTCAGGCTTTGCTCGAGTGCATGAAGTGTCATGGTGTGCCCCAAGCACAAAGATAATCTGTGGCAATTTCCCATGCCCCTTCATTCCTTTCTCTTTTGCTACTGCTTCCCACAGAATTTTTTTTTTTTACTTATTTTTATTGAAAAATGGAAATCGGATATCTTTGAGGTATGCAACACGATGTTCCTACAAATACACATATAGAGTGAGCCTTTCCATAAAGACACTTCAAAAACTCTTGGAAAACTGGATTTAAAAGATAAATTAATTTTCGTAGTGAACAATTTGGAAACCCGTGCATAGTTTTCACTCAATATGGATCGCCCATGAATTTTTGAAAAAATGTCATATACATGATTTTCAGAAAGTTTCGCACCCACAGAGAGCTTATGGATTGCATTTTCCACAAGTTTTATTTATAGAGTGACAGAAAGGGTAGGAGAAAGAGAGAGAGAGAGAGAGAAAGCTGTCCATCTGCAAGTTCACTTCCTAGATGAATGACAACCATGAATTGCATCTGGATTTCCCACAGGGGTGATAAAGACGCAAGGGCGTAGGTTGTATACAAATTCGACACCATTTCACATCAGGAGCTTGGGGTTCTGGAATGGGAAAGAGGTCCTGGGATCCATTCCCCTTGGGTTTCAAGCAATGACTTACCATTCCACCTTTCAGGAGCCACAAGAGCCGTCCCTTGTTTTCTGCCTTGGTGATGCCGAGCTAGAAGGCCAACTTGTGCTTCTGCCAAAAGGTGAGGATACTAGGCCTGACCACGCCCCCACACTCTGAGCCCTTCAGATCCTTGGTCAGACTCAAGGGATTCAAACCAGGACCAGTATTTGCACACTGCCTTTGCGTTCTGGCCACAGTGTCCCCATTTGCAATGTCATATCCCTCGTAGCTTAAAAACACCAGAGGTGGCCCCTGCGTGTGTGAGCAGGGTTAACAGCTGCCCAGTATTTTCTTTCACTGGGTTGGTAGAAATCAATCACAAAATTTTAAAGGTCAGCAGTCTGCTAGTTCTGCTCCTTGCCTTCGATATTCATCCTAAGGGAGTGCTAGCCCCCTGTGCTTGTTTCACGACAGAAAAGCACGGCTCGAGCCTGAGGTAAATTCCATCATGTGGCAGCCACGTTCCCCAAAGAAATTTCCAAATAATTCTCCTTCCAGACTCAGACATTCCGAGCCCGATCACAGCTTAAACGTGCCTGTTCTGTTTGGTCAGTTAGAGTTAAATTACTTCAGGCTTTTTTTTTTTTTTTGAGTTTGAGTTTGATGAACAGGGAGAAAATAAACTTACTCAACTTGAAAAATAAATGGAAGCCATTCTTTCTGGCAGCAGATAAGTCCCCAAGCTGTGACCTCTCTGGGTTTATGCTACCCGAGTGGATCACCGCCCGAAGGAGCAATCTGGGTGAGTTCCATCAAGTCAGGTCAAAGAGAAAATGTTCACTGATGGATGGAAATGAAATATTCCTAAGACAAGCAAACGATGGAGCCAATTATTCTCCTGGATTTCCTGTAACTCAGGCTGTGCCCAGGTCTCAGTGTTTCCTAACATTTAGTAAGCAAATTTGCTTGGTTGAATACATAACACAATGACTCGATTCAGAGGGAGTGATTGTCGTGGTGGCTGGAAAAACAGATTTCCCTCAGGTTGGGATGATTTGATAGCTACAAGGTAAGATAGACTTTCATAAACAAACCCAAATGGTACGTTTTCCCCTTGGTGGATCCCTGTAGTCCAAACCCACCCAATTCTGGACATGGACTGTTACGCAAATTCATAACATACAACTAGATCTTCACCCTGGGGTGTTTCTCATTCTTCCCCCGGAGTAAGATCCTTCAATGGAAACCTCAGTGGTCATGCTCCATGGAGAGCAAGACCGTGAGAGCCTCGCTAGGCCAAAGAAAATAGTCAAGGTTGGGCTGTTCAAAGGAACAGCAATTCAGATTTTAGCTCAACCATTCTAACTGGACAGGCCTCTTCTTTTATATATATATATATATATATATATATATATAAATTACATTGCATTATGTGACACAGTGTTATGGGCACTGGGATTTCCCCCACCCCTCCCCAAACCCTCTCCCCATGGTGGATTTCTCCACCTTGCTGCATCAACACAGTTCAAATTCAGTTGAGGTTCTTTCACTGGAAGTATTTACCAAGCATAAAGTCCAGCGTCTTATTATTGGACAGGCCTCTTCTTACAGCGTGAGTGTGGACACTGTTGTTTCACTGGGCTCCTTCTGGTCCAGCGGTGGGTGTAAGCTACGTGACTACGAAAAAGAACACTTTTCTTAGGTTTCATGGTCCAGCACACCCCGAATATCCAGGAAACCACAAACATATGGACAGCTATCCAAGAGTGGATGAAGAGGGTATTAAGGGAATGAGTACAACTTACAGCTGTGGAGAATGGGGCATGGCTAGCCAACGCTGTGAGTCATCTCCAAGTTGATAACTTATTCTCACATCCTGCAGACAGATAGCTTGTTCTAAGCTAGTTGTTGTCAATGCAGCATTTCAATCTAACGTTCAACACCGCCCCCAATGCTAGAGCAGAACCACCAGACTGCTGACCCACCACAAAGAGGCTTTCCAGGTCAATACTTTTCTGCCATCGTGCGTGAGAAATCCTCACTGCCTGGAGACTTGGAGCAAGTGGTAGGATCAGCTGAGAGACTTCTGGGAGACAGCAAGAAAAACACTGGGAAGGAAAATATGGGAGGAAGGGGAGAAAACAAACCTTAAGATCAACAAGCAAAATCCGCCCTAGCGGAGCACAGAACCCAAGGGCCCAATAAACCGTTAAGCAATGTAAAGGAAGCACAAATTCAGATGTCTTGGGCAATTCCCACATTTCCAAGGCTGGACCACAGTGGATCTCAGGGAATGGCCACAGTGCCCTAGGAGACAGAGGCAGTGGTCAGAGGGGTCAGCAAAAAGATTTCTCCACCTCCCAAGAAGCCTGGAGAAATATGGAGGGCCCTTCAAAGCAGCACAAGAGGGTCGAGCGCTGGCTGTAAAGGTTCAAGGTGCCAGCAGCCCCATGGGATGGCCTGGGTTAAATTTCTGAATCTCCAGGCGCTCCAATGGGCTCCTGCCTGCGACTTCCTGCTAATATAGACCCTGGAAACCAGAAGCGATGGTTCAGCTGACTGAGTTCCTGCCTCTGATGCGGGAGATCAGAATTAAATTTCTGGCTCCTGACTTTGGCTCTGACCAGAAGCTGCCATTGTGGGCATTTGGAAAGTAATAGAAGCTTCTATATGACTGTGGGATTTGGAGACTAACAAAAACTCAGAACAGATGGAAGCTCTCGCGCTCTCTCAAACAAAAGTACGTGGAAGGACTGGCACAATGCTGAAGTAGGCTAATCCTCCACCCAGTGATGCCATCATCCCCCATGGTCACTGGCTCATGTCCTGGCTTCTCCACTTCTGATCCAGCTCCCTGAATCCCTAGGAAAGCAACAGAAGATAGCCCAAGTCCTTGGACCCCTGAACCCATGTGGAAGACACACCTGAAGCTCCAGGCTCCCAGTTTCAGATCAGATTGCCTGACCTCGGGCCATTGCAGCCACTTGGAGAGTGGACCAGCGGATGGAAGATCTGTGTCTCCTTCTCACTGTGAATCTGACTTTCAAATAAAAATCATGGGGTGGGTAGGCCACTTTCTCCCTCCTCCACGCTCACACATCCCCACCAAGAGAGTGAAGAGGACTGGTCATATGGTCAAGGGCTTGGCCTCTGCTGCAAACTCTGCCTGTGGATTTGTGCATATCCATCTCTCACAGTCCCTTCAGTGAGCTTGTCCTGCCTGGTCACCTTGTCCAGCCTCCATCTCACATCTGACTCATGATGCTCCATATTCATTAACATGGCTTCAGGATGTTCCAGCAGCACACGTTCCCACTCTACTATATACATGCATGAGTCTACATGCAACTTGTAAACTTTAGTTTACAGAAATAAGATGGAATTTAAAGATAAATCTATTCTGTGGAGATAAGAATGTAGAAATCAATGCATCATTTTCTCACAATATAGATTTTAAATTCTTGCATGACATCTCATACGCACACATTTAGTAACTTTAAAAAAAAATCACTTTTATTGAAAAAGACAAAGAGAGAGATCTTTCATCTGTTGGTTCACTCCCAAAATGACCGCAAACAGCTGGGAGTGGGCCAGGCAGGAGCCAAGGAGGAGCCAGACACCATCTGATTCTCACAGGGGGTGCCAGACCAGAGTTCTCCACTGCTCCCCCAAGTGCATCAGCAGGGAGTTGGATTGGAAGTAGAGCAGCTGGGAGTCTAAACAGTGCTGTGACATGGACTGCTGAACATACATCCTTTTGTGGAGTTTTTTTGCTTGCTTGTTTGTAAGGCAGAGTTACAGAGAGAAAAGGAGACAGAGAGAGAGATCTTCCATCCACTGGGTCACTCCCAAAAGTGGCCAGAACTGAGCCAATCCAAAGCCAGGAGCCAGGAGCTTCTTCCAGGTCTCCCATGCAGGTGCAGGGTCCCAAGGCTTTGGGTCGCCATCTATTGCTTTCCCAGGCCACAAGCAAGGAGCTGAAAGGGAAATGGAGGAGCCAGGACATCTGCAATGCCAGTGCTGCAAATGGAAGATTGCAGTGCAACCATGCTAGCCCCATACATATCTTTTAATTCAGTTTTCCATGAACATCTTAGAAGTGTGTGTGTGTGTGTCTTCTGGTCAGTATTTAACAACTGGCTAGGGCCAGTCGTGTAAATTCTCCCAGTATGCCTCATTGTCCAGCCACAAGCATGCATAATTCCTGAATGTGTCACAGTGTGCTCCCCTTCAGCAGGGCTGTCCCCACACTGCTAAGCCCCATGAAGGGGTCACAATGGGTCAGGATTTGCCACCCTTGTCAACTGCTCAGGTCTCAATACTCCGGAAGTCCCAAAACAGCTGTTGAACGAGTGATGAGGACAAGCCCATATTTCACAACTGCATTTGTTGCTAATAAAGAACAATGCCTTCTGTCATTTTCATTTATAAGGAGCACTTTAACCATGCCATTACATGGTGTTCTAGAGTATTTTAACGAGGCGCTGATGATGAACACTGAAATATAATTTGTTCCACTCTATTTGTTGCTTATTTCATTTATAAATATCATTGGCATTGTGGCACAGGAGGTTAAGCTGTGGCCTGTGATACTGGCATTTCATTCTAATCCAGCTGCTCCATTTCCAATCTAGTTCCTGTAATGGCCTGGGAAGGCAGTGGGAGATGGCCCACACGCTTGGGTTCCTGCACCCAAGTGGGAGACCTGATTGCAATTCCAGGCTCCTGCCTTCAGCCTAGACCAACCCGAGGGCATTGCTGCCATTTGAGGAGCTAATGGATATGAAAGCTCTCTCTGTGTCTCTCCTTAAATAAATAAATAAATAAATAAATAAAAGAAATCTATCAAAAACAACACTATTACACAGATTTCGTGTACTGTTTATTTAAGACTGAAGTTTGCACTAAAACAGGTATGGGGATAAATAGAATTATAAGTATTTGTGTGATGTTCTGAAATGAAAATATATGCGTTATATTAAAATTTTTAAAACTTAGTTTTCTCAAGTTAGTTTCTTAATTTAAAAGGAACACAATATGGATTGGTGGACAGAAAGCTGACTTTCTGTAGATGCAAATTTAATATATAAATCAGCTATCACACACAATGCAGGATGTGTATTTTTAAAAGGGATTTGATCATTTGTGAAGAAAATCAATTCAACAAATATTTCATATCATACAGCAAGAAAAAGTCAGCATTAATAAACAATGTAAAGGAAGTTCACTTAAATATACACTTCCTATTGTTCAGCAAAATAAAGTCAACGTGGTCAAAGTAATAAAAATAGCTAAAGTTAGGAAACACATTTGATAAGGTAGAAACGAGAGTTTTCTAAGAATCAGAGAGCTAGGAAAAATTTAAAACCTTTGACAAACTTAGGGATATAAGAATATTTTTTAAATTCCATTCTCGCAACAGTCACAAAGCTAAAATGAAGAGTGGCTACAACTCTGACAGATATGATTCTGCTTGGCTGGAATCCAAAACTATAAAAAAAAGTCCAAAAAGTCATAAACGGACAGAGGTTACAGAAGTTAACAAGAAGTCTTATTTAAAATACAAATAATGAGCACATTCTAGGGAAAGTTGAAATCACTTGAACTCCCTTATTAATGGAAACAATGCAACATCGTTTTTTTTTGTGAGAGGACTTCTACAAGTCTGTTCATTTTTCACACCACCTGGACGGATTCCATCTCGATTCTCTCATGTCTTCCTCGAGTTAGTCATTGATCCAAGCACGAATCTCAAGTTGTCCATTCTCGGCTCAGTCACAGGGATGCCAAAGGCAACAGCAGAAGCTTGCCAACAAAACCAATGGGGCTGAGGGCTGGTGTGTGACCGTGCCGTCCTGAGAGATACTAGAACAACATTTTCTTGTTCCTCCTCGAGAAAAGCAAAGGCTGCAAGGGACCATAAGCCAAGAGCAAATCTGTTTCATATCCGAGAGCCTTGCCTGGGAGTGCCTCCCATTGGATTCCTTTATGAAACCTGCAGGTGGGTGTAAGAGGTACATTTGGGTGTTCCATGCATATTATGAAAACATCAATCCTGACCAGGTGGGTGGCAGGTTCAAAGAATATAGGAGAAAAGACACACAAATGAACTGAAAACAGCAGCTACTGCTCAGGGGGTAACTAAAAACAACAACAACAACAAAAAGATTTATGTATTTTTACTCGAAAGGCAGATTCGCAGAGAGAAAAAGAGACACAGAGAGAGAGACAGAGAGAGACAGAGAGATCTTCCAGCCACTGGCTCACTCCTCAAATGACCACCATAGCTGGAGCTGAGCCCATCTGAAGCCAGGAGTCAGAGCTTCTTCTAGGTCTCCCACATGCATGCAGGGACCCCAAGGACTTGAGCCATCCTCTGCTGGTTTCCCAGGCCTTGAGCTGGATTGGAGGTGGAGTAGCCAAGACTTGAACCAACAGCTATTTGGAATTCTGGTATTCCAGGTGAAGGGTTGGCCTTGCTGAGCCACCACACCAGCCCCTGGTGATGATTTGGGGAAGTTGGGACCTTGAGGAGAGTCTCATTTCCTCTCTGGGGCACCACACAAAATTGCAAGGATGTGAAATTGCAAGCCAGGTTGTGGTTGCACATTTGAGATGAAGCAATTTGAAATCAGGGTCATGGGGGCAGCTGAGCCACGGCACTGGTTAGCAGGGAAGAAGAGGCCATGACACAGCACTTGAATCCAGTGCTTGCGATGCTGCCATCCCATTTCAGATCACCGGTTTGAGTACCGGATGCTTCATTGCCTATCCAGCTCCCTACTGGAACATGCCTGGGACCACTCAAACTACCCAATACAAGGCTACCTCTATGTCTATAGCTATTGCTACTTCTATGAGAACAAGAAGTCTGCAGGGGCTGGCATGGTGGCACAGAAAGCTGAGTCTCCACTCTGTGGCACCAGAATCCTGTATGAGTACCACTTCATGTCCCGGCAGCTCCACTTCCAACCCAGCTCCCTGCTTGTGGCCTGGGAAAGCAGTCGAGGATGGGCCAAAGCCTTGGAACACTGCACCTGCGTGGGAGACCTGCAAGAGGTTTTTGGGTAGGTTCAACTCTGGCCATTATGGTCACCAGCGGATAAAGTATCTCTTTCTCTTTCTTTCCTTCTCTCTCTATATAAATCTTCCTTTCACATAAACAAATTGATATTTTAAAAGAAGAAGAAGTCTGCATATGTCCAGTACTGGGGTGTAATCTTTGACTGGTCCCCACCTGCAGCTGGCTGGATATGTGGGTGTTGCCCAATGGATTTGACATATGCATTTCAGGACAGAACAAAATCCACAGTTTAATGAATTGTCATCAGCCTGGAAGGCAAAATTAGTTTTTGTTGTTGAGATGGGAGGGAACGTTTCAAATGATGGCTGACCTGGTCTAAATCTTTTCATAGAGCTGTGCCTGGGATTCTCGGGGTGACTGAGAAGTCCCCAAACACTGTGTTGCTCGCAGAATTAGCACTGAAAACCAATACTTGGTCATGGCTGGCCTCTGCCAATCTTGGCAATCGCTTGATGACAGGTGGAAGCCTCATTCTACATCTTTGACGAATCGGTTTTTTTCACATGGTCTTCCTAATATGCTCCTTCCAAAATGACTGCACCTGTCTTTTCCCCACACAAGTGTCCCTCACTTCTTTCATATAAATAGTGCCTTAGTGTTGCAATGAGATACGCTGAAAAATTATTAATACAAAAAGAGGTTCAGGACACAAATATTTAGAATCTAGATTCTTTTACCGATCACAGCTGACACAATGATTTCAGGGGCTGGTGTCACCACATGGAGGCTCATCCTCCATTTGGACCCCATATGGGAGCCGGTTCCTGTCCTGGGTCCTCTACTTCTGATCCGACTCCCTGCAATGGCCTGGCAGAGCAGCAGAGACAGACCCCAAGCCTGGGGCTCCTGGCACCCGCGTGAGAGGCTGAGGACAAGCTCCTGGCTCCCAGTTTTCACAGGCTCAGCTCTGCCATTTGGAGAGTACAAAAATCTCTCTTCCACGTCCCCTTCTATCATTCTGACTTTCAAGTAAAACAGATGAAATATTTTTTTAAAAATTAAGTTATTTCAATATATGCTACTTCAGTATATTCTGAATATTCAGAATATGTAAGAATGTATTCAAGGGGCCAGCACTGCCATGCAGTGGGTTAAGCTGTTGCCTTTGACACCATCATCCGGTACTCAAGCAGCAGCTAAAGTCCCGGCTGCTCCACTTCCGATCCAACTCTATGACAACGTGCCTAAGATAGTGATGGACAATGTCTCAAGTACTTGGGCCCCTGCCATCTTGGTGGAAAACCCAGATGGAGTCCCTGGTTCCTGGCTTCACCCTAACCCAGTCTTGGACAGTGTGGCCTTTGGGGAGTCAACCAGCCGATGGAAGACTCTGTGTGTGTGTGTCTCCCACCACATTCTGCTTTATCAATAAGTAATAAATAAGTAAATACGTTTTTACAGAATAGTAATATAGTCAAGTGATTCGGCACAAGGGAGGAGACATGAGAATAATAACAATGACTGTGAAAACGGCGCCTTCACTGCAGGATGCGGTCACCGCCCTGAGCACTTAAAACACAATGGGAGGCACTTAAGAACATTTGTGGGAAGTGAAATAAAAATAAAAATAAGTTCATTGCGGTGCAAATAAAAAGAATCTGAAATCTGCGTATAAGGGGGGTTTTCAAAAATGCATTGGAAAATGTATATAATAGCAACAACAACAACAAAATCTGCATGGAGTTCAAATTATTTTCCACCCACATCAACTGATCTCTGAGTGCCGTTGTCCATGCGTACTTAAAATATTCTCCTGTCTAATTTGCTACTGTTGGAGCACAACACAGATGAGAAAAGTAAGGTTCAAAGGGGCTCAGTGATTTGCCGGAAGTCCCAGAGCCTCGGGACCCTGACGTAGGATTCACACAGAAGGTTCTGGGAGACCACGTGACTGCTGCTGTCTCTTCCACATTCCTCAGTGCCACAACTTCTGCAGGTGTTCTGTGAACTGCATGTTCCCCAAGGGCATGGAGAGAAGGCACCCTTAGGACAAGCCAAACTGTTAGGGCTCTTAGTGAAATTAGTGTCACATAGAGTAGTAGCTTTTAAAATCAGACGTTCAAAAATGGTCAACAAAACCATTATCCCTATTAGCGAACAACATATATGCTTTCATGGTTGAATGCAGAATTCTCACAGCATCCATCAGACAAAGCGCATGAATCTATGGGCCCTTTAGCATCTAAATGACTACTCCCTGATTCACCGATAACTCCAGAGGTTGATTGTGGCTCATGACAATACTAGTGATCTGAGCCCATATCGTTAGTGAGATGTTGGCTGAGGCACTGATTTAGTACTAGAAACGCATGTATCATTCAATCAATGTACTTGGCTTCACTTTAAATACTAACTAAGTGAAGATGGCTGTGGTCAATTTTTTTCTTTTCTTATGACCTTTTATGTTTGTTTGTTTATTTGAAAGGCAGAGTGACAGAGAGATAAGCAGAATCTTCCCTCAGTTTATTCATTCCTTAAATGGTCGCAACAGCCAGAGCCAAGAACTCTTGTCAAATCTCCCATTTGAATGGCAAGGACCTAGTACCTCAGGTCATCATCTGTTGGCTTCCCAGGTTCGTCAGCAGGGAGCTGAAACAGAAGTAAAGCAGGGCCAGCGTGGGTCGTCGCCACTGGCAACAATGTTGGCATCCCATAGCGATACTAGCTGGTAGCTAGTATTCCAATTATTCCATCTCCAGTCCTTCTCCCTGCTAATGGACTGAGAAAGCAACAGAAGGATAGCCCAAGTGCTTGGGCCTGGAAGAAGCTCCTGGACGCAGCCTGGCCATTGCAACCATCTGGGAAATGAACCAGTGGGTAGAAGACTCTCTCTCTTCCTCCCTGCCCCCTTTCAAACAAATACAAAGAAAAGTATGCTTTGGTTTCTTCTTGTTGCCTATTATTTATTATCAACAGACTGACACAGTAAATAGAAGGACTGAGTTCAAACCCTGTGATACGTTAGGTCATTTATAAACAAATTACAGGCAGCCAGGAGGTAGACGGTAAATGAGGGGCTGCACTTTGAGAGAAAAGGGAATGCAGTGAGTGGTATGGCTTCCTGCCTGAGGTTCTGACATCAGGTCTGAGACGTTCCCAGCACGAGGGCCCAGAAGATACCTGGCAGTCATTCCCAGGTTTCCACTGCAAACTGGGACTCTCCCGGAAGATGAATCCAGTGCCAGTGATGGCTCACCTTGCCCACAAATGTGCAAAGAGACTGGGGTGCAACCACTTGGAGTCAGCACCCTCATCAGGAACGTGCATCCGGGGACAAATGAAAGCAAGCGCAGCATGGATTTGACCAGACACCCACACAAACAGAGGGCGATAGCATCTCAGACCACGTCAGACTGCATAGACGTCAGATAGAATGTTCAGGAAGCCGTTGTTTAAGACTGGGCTCTGCAAGGCAGATAAAGCAACCAGAAGAAAAGACCATCTACTGCGTCACCAGAGGCAAGCAGCCCACTTACTTGCGCGCCATCTTCCTCCTGGCCTCTGCCTTTGCCTGTACAGCCCGGCCCTCTGCTCAGCTCACTACAGCACCCTTGCGTTCTACGCGGGGACCTCCCCAATGCATGAGTCACTCATCCATGCCAATTGGATCTCTAAAAGTTAATGTTTTTTAAAAAAAAATTATTCTTTCTTTTGCAACCAACAAGTATTTTTTTTCCTATTTTAAAAATGTTTCATTGATATGAGCAGGAGAGATTCCGTGTATTCACAAACACAATTCGAAAGTGATAACCAAGATGTTCCCTCCTCCTCACCCTCCTTCAACCCCCCGCCTCCTTCCTTTCTCTTTTTTTTCTTTGTTTTCTACAAAGACATGCTTTCAATCCACTCTGTGATCTCAATGCACCATGAGCCAAAATATTCAACAAGTGAAAATTGAGAAGACCAAAATTCAGTGGGAGTATAAACAAGAGCACAATGGGGATACCTGTTCCATCCCTATGTGTCTTGTGTATTCTGTATGAACTACTGCTGATCAGAGAAAACGTGATATTTGCCTTTTTGTGGCTGAATCAGTTCACTAGCATGTGTAAAGAGTTCAAGAAACTCAACAACAATAACATGAACATTTCAATTTTGTTTTTAAAGATTTATTTCTTTTTACTGGAAAGGCAGATATACAGAGAGGAGGAAAGACAGAGAGGAAGATCTTCCATCTGATGATTCACTCCCCAAGTGGCCACAGTGGCTGGAGCTGAGCCAACCCAAAGCCAGGAGCCAGGAGCACTTCCGGGATTCCGGAACGTGCAAGGTGAGGACTTTAATCACTATGCTATTTTAAGAGAAGAGCAAAAGCCATGAACAGGCATTTTTTTCAACGGATGAAATTCAAATGGCCAACAGATATGAAAAGAATGTTCATATTCACTAGCCTTCAAGAAAATGCAAATAAAAACCACAATGAGGTTTCATCTCACCCCAGTCAGAATGGCTATCATACCTGAAAATCAAAAACAATAAATATGGGTGACAACATGGAGAAAAGGATCAACTACTGCAACCATTATGGAAGACACTACGAAGATTACCAAAGCTCTCCCACATAACCCAGTCATCCTGCTCTGGATAAATAGCCTAAGTGAAGTGAAATCATCATATGAGAGACTTCGTACCCAACTTTTATTGCAGCTCAACTCACAATAGCCAAGATATAGAATCAAACCAGAGGTCCATCAATTGATGGCTAGATAAAGAAAATGTGGTGCATATACACTATAGACTTTTTTCAGCCATAAAAAAGAATGAAAACCCTTCTTTTGTAGAAGAATGGATGCAACTGGACCAAAGTATTCTTTAACACAGATTAGAAGACAGCAGCGTCAGGCCCAGCGAGGTGGCGCAAGTGGTTAAGGTCTTCGCCCCGCACGCCTGGGATCCCATATGGGCGCCGGTTCTATCCCGGCAGCCCCGCTTCCCTTCCAGCTCCCTGCCTGTGGCCCGGGAAAGCAGTCGAGGACGCCCCAAAGCTTTGGGACCCTGCTTCTGCGTGGGAGACCCGGACAAGGCTCCTGGCTTCGGATTGGCATAGCATCGGCCGTTGAGCTCACTTGGGGAGTGAATCATCGGACAGAAGATCTTCCTCTCTGTCTCTCCTCTCTGTATGTCCGCCTTTCCAATAAAAAAATAAATAAATAAAAATAAATCTTTAAAAAAAAAAAAAGAAGACAGCAGCGATGACGACGATGATGACGATGTGGGGAGGGAAATATCAGGAACGACCACCCAGAATATGCTGCAGGGAAAGTCTTGCTGTGACTTGCTCTGACATTGCAAGACTCCCCAGTGTGACAGTATTGACAGGTGGGACTTTCAAGAACTGGGAGGTGATTGGCAAATGAGAGCATCAGACTGTAAAGTGATTGGCTCATGGGGATGCCACCCGTGGAAGCGCCTGACTCTTCTGGAATGCCAGCTTCAGAAGGATCAGCCCTACTGGGATTGAGCTTGTCTGCAGCAGGGTAGGTTTCCCTGGCGCCATCTCTTGCTTCCTCTCTTGCCTTGTGAGCGTTTGTGTGCACCCTGCTGGCCACGTTCACACGCTCCTTCCACAGGACACCATGCAGGGGCCCTCACCAGACACTGTACAGCATTGTCCAGATGTTCCAACCTTCAGAATCGGAGTCAAATTCACTGCTTCTCTTTATACATGCCCAGTGTCGGCTCTTGTATCGCAACACACACAGTGAACTAAGACAGCCTTCTGTCTCTTCCTCATGCTGGTCCACTGGGGGCAGACAACAGCTATCACACTTCTTGCTTTCGCTCTGCATTTGATGAGCTTCCTGGCTGCAATAAGCCCCAGGTTGTTCTTTCCAGCTTTTTCTCATTCTACAAAACCGAACTCTTTTTGGGAATCATGGAGCCTCTCCCTCTTCACTATGGGAGAGAATGTGTCCCAGGCTGAGTGTGGTTCAACACTGGTCTAAACCAGTGTGTTCTAAACACACTCAGAGACAAGTTATTAGCATAACATTTCTCCCCCAACCCTTGTCTATGTACTTTTTTTTTTTTTTTTTTTTTAAGATTTATTTTTATTATTTTTTTTATTGGAAAGGTGGATATACAGAGAGGAGATGGGCCGTCCTCGACTGCACAGGCAGGGAACTGGAAGGGAAGCGGGGCTGCCGGGACTAGAACCGGCGCCCATATGGGATCCCGGGCGTGCAAGGCGAGGACTCAACCACTTGCGCCACCGCACCGGGCCCGTCTATGTACTTTTATTAACATTACCAAGGAATGGAGTGGGGCCTTCCCAGAAGACAAGGACCTGGCAGAGTCGGCCTTTCTGCCCTCCGCTGGGGTTCGGGGACAATGAAACAGGATGGTGGGCTAGGGTGCCCTTTCACCAAGGTCAGGTTGATGGAAAATACAAGTGGCACCTCCTACCAGGGAAACTATCATCCACACAAGGTCCTACGCATGGTCCCTTGTCACATGGCTGCCATTAGATGCCACATGATACCACGTTTAACAGCATGTATGGTAAGGGAGATTCACCAATGCAGGTGGGTCCAACAGTCAATCCTCAGGTGCTAAGATGCCTCAGAACTCTTACACAATGCGGGACAAGGGGAGCCCGAGCATCCCAGCAGGAAAGGCTCGCTGTCCCGTTGTATTCCCGTCAGACACAGCAGGACTGTGCAGCCCTTGTTCCACTGGAGCTGCAGTGTTCTCTCTCCAGTCATCTGCATGAAACCGGGCCATGGTTAATTCTGAGCCCCCAGGACCCTGCAGAAGCAGTCCACACCCTTGGGCGTGCTCCCGCTTGGGGCTCCTGGGAACGTCTGTGGAGAGCAGTCCCAGGACGACAGCTGCAATCCTTGCCACTCCAGGGGACGTCATGGAGGGGGAAGTGTGCCATTGTGCAGGGGCCCAGTGTTTATGGGACACGAGCAAGAACCTGGCTGCCTTTGTCCAGTCTGCTGATAACGTGTGGGACTGGCTGGTTTGGAGATGAAGATTGTTGTTTCTGCCAGGTCACACCCTGCTGCTCCTCTGTCCACGCTTGGTGTATGCCTGGGTTAAGGCAGTTACATGGAGCCTTTGCATGAAGCTCTAACATAGTCAGACCATCAGGCCTGAGCAGCCAAGAGGTGGCCAGTCTTCTCTAATGAGGTGGTAGTGGCCAGTGTCCCCGACAAAGGTAATGAAAAGGTCACGGAACGTCTCTATAGTTGTCTGTGGAGGTGGAGACATGAGGGACCTCTCGCGCCACACAGCTCACTCCATCTTCTGCATGTGGGATGGCTGATCACCCACTTTGAGCCTCTGCTTGGGGAGCCCGAAGACAGGTAGAAATGGCCCATAAAGGCTGCCAAGCACCACCCAGACCTGCAGAGCCAGCTTCTCTACTCCGCCCATCCCACTCCACCCCAATTTCACGTTCCTCCTCACCTCCAGCCCACCTGAGTTCTCTTTAGCTCTGTTGCAAAGGGAATGGTGTCTGTTTGCTCCAAGCCTCATGGAGTCAAGGGTGTGGATGTCCAACCCTCAAGGGAGTAGGAGCTGTCACACAGAAGCCCCACACAGGCGTGAACCTCGCAGGTGGAGGCACAAGATACCCTCTTGGGAGGAGCTCCATCCAACCCTGAGTAAGCCTCGACTTTGTTGTGGCCCAGGCTACAGGTACAAAATGTCAGGCCACCTAAAGAATGGAAGACACCAAGGGTGGATGGGGAAACACCTGCCACACACAAGAAGCCGGGTGTCCATCTGCTGTTCAAGTTGGAGGCCATGGACACCAGCTTTTCTGCCCTTAGAAGCTGGGGGCAGGGGGCCAGCATTGTGACTCAACAGGCTAATCCTCCACCTAGAGAGAGCATCCCATATGGATGCAATTTCATGACCTGACAGCTCTGCTTCTGAACTAGCTCCCTGAAAAAGCAGTGGAGGAAAGCTTGAAATCTTGGTTCTGTACACTCACATGGCAAACCCAGAAGAAGCTCCTGGCTTTGTATAGGCTCAGCTCTGGTCAGCCATTTGGGGGCTGAACTAGCAGATGAAAGATCTTTCTCTCTGTCTTTCCTTCTCCATACAAATCTGCTTTTGAAATGAAGAAAAAAAAAAAACCTTTTTACAAAAGAAAAGATATGGGTGCGGACAAGGGCTCCGGGAGACCACATCCAGCAGCAGGTGCAAGAGAACGGGTTGTCTCCAGAGAGCCCATTATTTGATTTGTTGCGTAAAGAATTCTGGGGATCTCAGTTGGGAGTGCTGGCGGGGGCTTGGGGGAAGCAAATAGCAGCACTGAATACTTCAACAGAAGCTCTCCGAGGCACCTAACAAACGGCATTGAGTCCAGGAACTGGAATTTTATGTTGACTGAGTCACAGTACCCAAGAGCTTTGTCACCAGGGAAACGGGCACGTGGAATGGGAGGGGCTATGGAATGCATCTCAGTAGTTCATACTTTTTTTTTCACTCTGGCTTATGTCATGGAGTGTTATTATTTTGAGATTCACACATGTTGTAGAAGCTTCTAGTCCATTAACAAGAATAATCCTCTGAAGGTATACATTACTATATGTTGTTTTTTATTTATTTTTTAAAAGATTCATTTCTTTTTATTACAAAGTCAAATATACAAAGAGGAGAGAGAGAGGAAGATCTTCCGTCCGATGATTCACTCCCCAAGTGGCCACAACAGCTGATGCTATGCCAACCCGAAGCCAGGATCCAGGAACTTCTTCCAGGTCTCCCACACGGGTCCAGGGTCCCAAAGCTTTGGGCCATCCTCGACCGCTTCCCCAGGCCACAAGCAGGGAGGAGGATGGAAAGTGGAGCTGCCGGGATTAGAACCGGCGTCCATATGGGATCCCGGCACGTTCAAGGCAAGGACTTTAGCCACCAGGCCACAGCCCCGGGCCCACTGTATGTTCTTATTATTTAAAAAGACAAAGTTACAAAGAAAGAGATGAAGAGAGATGAGAGAAAGAAAATCATCCACTGGTTCACTCCTCAAGTGACCACCATGGTCACAGCTGCACCAAGCTAAAGCCAGGAGCCTGGAACTCCTTCCAGGTCTCCCACATGGCTGACAGGGGCCCAAGCACTTGGGCTATCCTCTGCAGCTTTCCCAAGTACATCAGTAGGGAGCTGGATGGGTGAGCCATGCACTTGAAGTTCTTGTGCATGAGCCTGCTGGTGAGAGTCAGGGTTTTTTTTTCCCCAGGTTGGGACTGCTAGGAACAAATAAAAACATTATGATCATGTACGCATCCGCTTTTGCCAGACATACTCATTTCTCTTGGGTTGTACGCAGGCGCAGAGCTGGTGGGTGGGGCTAGGAGGATAGTTCATTTCTTGGGAACCCACCAAACTATTTTGCAAGTTGTTGCAGGGAAGCTTTCTTCACATGCCTGCCAATCCTGATTCACTCAGTCTTCGTCTCAGTTATTCAAAGAGATGCAGTGACATCTTTGCCTTTTCCCGAGATGTTCAGCATATTTTCTTGTGCTTATCCCCTTCCCTGCTCTGATGAGATATCTGTTCACATCTTTTGGGTGTTGAGCTGTTTGTCCCTTACTATTGAGTTTTCAGAGCTCTCTCTATACCTAAGTCTTCTTCAACAAATTTGTTTTACAACTATTTTGTCCCAGACAATTGTTCATCTTTTCATCCTGTTAGCAAAAGCATTTTAATGTCAGAAGCTCTCATTTTGATGCAGTATGATAACTTAACCTTTTTTATGGACTACGTTTTTGTTATAGCATCGTAAAAAAATAAGTCTTGGCCTTGCTCCAGGCCATAAGGACTTTCTCCTATCTTTTCTGCTAGAACATTTGCAGTTGTTTTTAAATTTCACATTTAAGTCTATGATTCATCTGAGTTAGCATTTGTAAGCAATCCATAAATCAAAGTTCATTTAATTTACATATAAGATCTTCATGATTCCAGGACCATTCATTTGTGAAAAAAGATCACCTGGGAGTGAGAACCCAACTTGGCAGTTAGGATGCTAGCTAAGTTACCCAGGTCCCATACCCAGAGGTACAGTAGGTGATGGCTCAGGTAAGTGGGTTCCTGACATTCATGTGAAAGACTCGAGTTGAGTCCCCAGCTCCCAGCCACTCTAGTCTGGGGTCTGTGTATCGTGAGCATCCAGCCAACAAGCAGAGGCCCCGGTTGGCTGGGAGACACATTCAGATGAGCGCTCTGTCACCTAGACCCTGCGTCCTGCTGCAAAGGTCAGTGCGCATGCAGTGCACATGAACTGCGGCACTAGTATAATGTCCTCTTCCTCCTGCAAGTCTCCCCCTCTTTAAGCCCCATGGGCTTTGGGGTGTTTCCACGTCCCCCAACTTCTCAGTCAAAGCTTCAAAACTGGTGTTCTTCCTCTGCACTCTGCCCTCCTCCCCCACACACATAAAGTAGTTCTGCCTTTACCTTTAGCCCGAGCTCTGTCCAGCTCAGGAGACCAAGCATGATGGAGAACAGATTCCAGAATCACTGACTGCTCATCACCCTGATGCCATTCTTTATGACTGGCAAAGCCTTCTGGATTCTCATGGCTGGAAACTGCCAAGAGGACAGGATTTGGGTTAAGGGCTGCTGGAAGTGCCAGTAGAGCCTGACAATCCAGCCCCAATAGAGGGAACAGAAGGGAGGGGAAGCTGAGGTTTCTTTAACGAAAGTGGCACACGCCAGCACGCTTGCAGACCTCTAAGCTCTGTGAGTTGCACAAGCTTTGAGCTTCCCTCCCCCAGCAACTTACCATGCCCCTCTCAGCTTCTGAATTCTTGTGAGTCGAGTGGGGTCAGCACTGATTTTTAATACTGAGATCATTTGTATAAAGCATGTAGCAGAGTTCTTTGATTTACATTCTAAGTACAATTAGCTTGCATAACTGCAGGCTCCACATTCTTGAACGGTGCCAACCATGGACCAAAAACACACCACTCAGGCTCAGCACGGCAGCCTAGTGGCTAAAGTCTTCACCTTGCATGTGCAGGGATTCCATACAGGCATTGGTTCTAATTTCTTCTGCAACTCACTTGTGGCCTGGGAAAGCAGTTGAGGCTTGCCCAAAGCCTTAGGCCTCTGTACCTGTGTGGGAGACCTGGAAGAAACTCCTGGCTCCAGCCTAGACCATGCCAGGTTACAGTACCCGTCAACATACCTTCTAGGTGGGTGTTGGTTTCGTGTCCCCAGGGGTGGGGGTTTTTGCAGCACTTGGGTTCTGTCCGAGGTCCTGGGACCCTTCTACCAGGTGGATGACAGGTTCGGGTTTGTGAGCCTCAGGGGTGGGGGATCCTGTGATGCTTGAGACACCTGTTCCAGGTGCTTGGATTCACCTGCAAGAACATGCCCTACTTAATGCAAAAGGTGGAGCAGTGGCCACAGGCCCTGTTGTAAAAGAAGACTATGGCAACTCATTTGGTGCTATAACAGCAGAAGAGGACTAAATGGACACCAACCCCAAACAAACCATGACAGCAAATAATTTCGGAGCATGGAGCCAATGGACATTGGGAGGGTGACATCATCCTTGGATCAGTGAAATCGGCAGCATTTCAGAACTATCCAAACTGCTTGGACAGAACCCTCGCAATATGTACACATGGAGACTCTGGGTTGACATGAGGTACACACCCTCATCCCTGGGCACTGGGATGTGTGCAAAGTCATGAGTGGTTCCCTCTTTGTCTCTCCCCTTCCCCCAAGAACAACAAGAAGAAATAGAAAATTCGGAAGTAATGCATTCACCCAGTTTTCCCTAAACCTCGATCCTTCCCACCCTGATCAACCATGTAGTCATTATTTAAAAAAAATAAAATTTAAAAATAAAGTAAATAAAATGTATATGTATGTTAAAAAGAAAAGAAACTCCTGGCTTCGGATTGGCTCAATTCCAGTTATTGTGGCCACTTGGGGAGTGAACTAGTAAATGGAAGAGCATTCTCCATCTCTCTTTCTCTCTGTAAATCCGACTTTCCAATAACGAATAAATAACTCTTTAAAAAAAATCACTCCCCAAATAAAAAAAAATTATATTAAACATGCTCAGACAATTTTCTCATATTATCCCTTTAATAACAAAGTACAATAACTCACATAAAGCATGATATGTAATCCAGAAATAATGTAAAATGTATTGGGGGGTGGTGTGTAGACCATATTTGACTCCATTTTACATAAGGGACTGGAGCATCCTCGGATTCTGTTTTTTTACAGAGGTTCTGGGACCCGCCATCCCAGGTACCAAGAGACACCTGCCATTCATACACCTTAATTGTTGCTATTATTCCCATGCCTATGCACCCATGCTTATCCTGGTTGCAGGGTGTCTTAATCCCACAATAAAACCTTGGGCATTGCAGGGCTCTGGTCACATCAAGATGGTTCTCTCTGTGGCACAGGAAGCGAGTAGGCAGAGGCATGGCCTGTGCCAAAGTAACGCCACCCCTGAGGTCCCCAGCCCTTGATTCCATATCCCGTAACCTGCGTGTGTTTTTGCAATATGAGTTTTTTCCTGCTTGCTCCTTCTCCCCCTCCTCCTTCTCCTTCTTCTTCCACTCCTTGGGTATAGCATGCACTCATTCACCCTCTCATTGCAAAGCCTTGAGTAAAGGCTCGGTGAATTCAGCTCTGAGACAGGCACATAGGATACAGAATACAAATCCACCAACAAGGACAGGCCACCGTGAGAAGTGAGCAGCCCAGTGAGAGAGACGGGTAAACAGCCCTGATGTGTTGCGTTGGTGGGACTAACCACACAGGAAAGTGACAAGGCCAAGATCGGGCCTTGAGCTTCGGTCTTTACTAGAGTTGTGCAAGTTCTCTGTGGCCAGTGGAGGGTGAGGGGGGGGGTCCTTCATATCTTCCTGATTCACCTGATGCTTCATCATGGGTGAAGTTGGTAGTAAAATTGCTTACCCTTGGTCCTGCACTTCTATCCGTTCTATCAACAGTCACTGAATTCCCCCCTCCCCGACACAGAGCAATCTTGTGCATGTCTCCAGCGCCCCAGATCCAGAGGTGACAATGCCATGGTCCTTGCAGCTGGTTGACAGTGGTGTCTATCTTGGGGGTCTTTGGTTGGCTAGCTGGGGCCTTGACGTGCCCGGGAACCCAGAGCTGCCTCACTTCCTGTGTCTCTCCCGATGCTACAGGGACCTGCCTGTGTTCCACTGCACTTCAGTGGTCGGCAGACAAAGATGTGGATCAGGACAGCTGAATGAGAGCCCCCACCAGGAAGCTGTCCCATAGCAGGGTCAACCCCCAAAAACAGTAGCTGAAACAAGGCAGAATCCAAGCGGGTGAAAGCAAAACCTAGCAAACGCCACAATGAATGCATGCAATAAATGAGACAGGTTGTTTGAAAGCACTAAAAGTGCGTACACGTGACCTTTTGTCTCATCCGAACATGTCCTTTGTTCCAGTCAAATGGGCCCCTCTCCCCTACAGGAAGTGCTAAATAGACATACCTACTATGTTGCTTCCACCAGCAGTGTCCCTAGGCCTTTACACAATGGCAGCTTGTGACCGCCCACAGTCAGCTGGCTCAGGAGTCATCCACAGCCTGGTCATCATCCTCCAGTAATCCCACACCAGAAGCCAGAAACTGCATCAAGGTTTCCCACATAGGTTCAGGGCTCCAAGCACGTGGGACATCTTCCATTGTCTTCCCAGGTGCATTAGCAGGGAACTGGATCAGAAGTGAAGCAGCCTGAATTTCGACATGAAACGGCAGTGTAACAAGCAGGGGTTTCCCCGGCTGCTCCTCCACTCTCCATGGCCTGCACAATCCAGCTTTTATAAGACTTTGGAGACACAGGGTAACAAAGAGAGAAACTTGCAGATTTTCATGCACCATCGGACTTGGGTAGGTATGGACACACAGGGAGAGGCTCACTCCACAGGCTACTTCACCAGTGCTGTCAGAAGGGCAGCAGGAGGACAGTAACGGATGCAGCAGCAAAGCTCTGCCGGGGTCCTTGGACATCTCATGAATTCAGGCCTGGAGCTGGGCTTCATCAGGTCAGCCACGCACAGACGCGTTCTTCCACATCACGCAAGAGTCTCCACCGCTCCCAACCAGGGCAGCCCCTCCTGGCAAGTAAGCAAGTCAGCGATTCAGCCTCAATGGCAGAGGCGTGCGGGACCACCCAGACTGTCCCAGGTCCCCAGCTCAGCTCCCAGGCTGCCCAGGCAGACTGAGGCATTGGGATCTGGGTCTAGGGCGGGGACAACGATGCTGCGAGATGTCTGAACTCATCACTGGTCTGACCATGGTGTCACGGGCACAGAACAGGGGTACAGGCCCCAGGACCTCCAGGGGGACATTGTGCATACACATCTACAGACGCACACGCAAGGTGCAGAGCTAGATGGGAGCAGCCAGGATCAGGGCGAGCTTCGGTCTCTGCAACTGCCTTCAGTTCCAGGGATAACAGAAGGCAAATGACATCACCTTCCCCAGTCTGAAAAGACTTCCGATGCGTCCCGTCATCTGTAGCTGTGGCCCAAAGATAGACAGACTGCGACCTTCATGAAGTCCTTCTGCGGCTGATATTGTTATACCGGGCACCCCCACATTTCCTCCCTGCACTTCTATGGTGCCCTAATGAGCTCCCCTCCTGCTTTCCCCCTCAGGGGGCCGAGAGCAGCCACGGCCGCCACTCATGACTCAGCTTCCTGTCCACCTGGTCTCGAGTCTGGTCCTGCTGGAGCCAGCCTTCAAGGTCTGGCTTCCCCGCCCCTCCTCCATGCCTGTCCCCCACTGACCATGCAGAGCTGGGGCCACCTAGCATATGGAGCCAGAGGCTGTCCCAAGTTTGCAAGGGACCGCTTTCAGAGGCTCCCACGTTGACCAGCCTCACACTCTCCTAACAGGAATCAAAAGCTACTGCCCAGAGCCCAAGGCCAACTATGGGACTCTGTAGGGGGAATGGAAAGATGCTCTCCTGCAGCCTGGGGGTCAGGCGAATGCTCAGTGGGATTCCCAGCAGATGCCTGAGCGCCCAGGGGATCTGTGGAAGCCGCTGAATAATAGGGCTGGACAAGAACTTGATCCCTTTGGGCATCCCAACCAAGGTCAGGGCAAGAGGCACAACAAAACAGTGACAAGTCACAGGGTTTCAGAGAGCAGGCAAAGTCTGCCAGAGTCTAGGAATGGATCCTAAACAGATACGCCCTTTGTTAAAAATAAGTAAATCAATAACAGCAATGGTTTATGTGTGCTTTCATGCCCCTCCGACTAGAGTCCAGAACAGAGGGAAAAATCTGAATGCCCTAGTAGACACAGATGCGATGGGCCGGGGGTTTGCTACGAGTTCCCTACACCAGTGGTACTCAGTGCCCTCAGAATGCTGTTACAGAGTGGAACTGCCTTCTTTCAAAATACACGAAGCTTGAGGGCTCACAATTATCGAAAAGAAAAACCCCCAGAAATAAGATGTCAACAACTTCATTTTTTCTGCAGGCCATATTGATGACTGTGAAAACTTCTTTGGCATCAATAAAACGTGAGTGATTGCCTTCTCCAATTGTGCAAAATGAGAAGCAGACCCAAAGAGGCACACTGCTGCCAAGGGAGATTTCTCTTCATTATCCCTGAGCCTCATTGGCTGGGGGGCTTAGTAAACAGCTGGCGCCTTTGCTGCCTCCAACATGACCCCAGGCATATGCACACACACACACACACACACACACACACACACACACACACACACACACATGCACCTGCACATGCATTCAACACGCACACACGGACCAAGACACCAATTGCCTGGGCCAACCGGATTTGAAGGCATGATGGCTGAACTTGCTAGGTTAAACACACACACACATGCACAGGAAGAGACAACGGATTTTTATCATAGTTTGTGAACAGGGCTCTGTGTTTGAGTAAAGGAGGGCTTGGGTTCCTCAAAGTGACTGGCCTTCTGAAACCACACAGAATTCTTTTTGCAATCAAACCTCAAGACTCCTAAATCTCCGAGAAGTAACAAAAGCTAGGTCCCTCCGGAGTCAGAAAATAGAAGCAGCAGCCAAGAACGCTATTTCTAGCATACGCAGGAACGCCTCCTCCATTGCATACACATTGTGAAGGGTCTAGAGTGATCCAAAAAGATTAAAAAGGTTGGGGCCATGAGAGAGAGAGAGAGCTGCCCAGAGCTGGAGCCGGCAGGGTCAGAGGAGAGCAAGGGTTTGTTCTGAGTCACAGCAAGTTTACCCTCCTCTCAGAGCCCGACTCCAAGGATCCAGAGATAGTTTTCCAATAAACTATGTTTCCTAAGGGCAGAGGGTGACAGGAACAATTGGAGGCCCCTCTCCTTGGGGGTTCTGGGGATGACTCCGTTGGTGTTTCAAGCCCAGGACACCCTGACATGATGTAGCATGACCATGGTTGGTTGTAGGTACACATTTTAGGGAGGCTATTTCTCTTCTCTGCTCCCAAGGTGATGTTTCTCTTCTGTGGATCATGAATTCATCCTTTGTGTGGCCACTGGCTTTCTCTCTCTTTCTCTCTCTCAGTCTCTCTCTCCTACCCCGCCACCCCCTCACAAAGTCCCTTACTGGCACCAGGTTTTGGACGCACCTGCCAGTGGGCATAGATCTGTCAGTTTCCCAGGACTGTAAGGGGATACTTGAGCCAGGCCAACTATGTCCAAGCAAAGAAGCCTCTCAGGCTCGCACATTTATTTATTTTCTTAAAACACAGAGTTACAGCAAAAGAGCAAGAAGAGAGATCTTCCATCCACTGGTTTACTCCTCAAATGGCCACCATGGCCAGGACGTGGACCAGGCTGAAGCCAAGGAGCACGGAGCTTCTTCCAGGTCTCCTACATGGACGCAGGACCCGGACCATAAGCCATCCTCTGCTGCTTCCCAACTTGGCACATAAAGGGATACTGCAGAGACTTAAACTCACTGTGCCACAGTGCCAACCTTCATTCTCCCAAGAACTCACTCCCAGGGACCAGCATCTCCTTCCAAGTCTTCATCCTGAAGGCCTAAGGGGCTCCCATGAAACCCTTCTTCCAGTATCACCACCTTGTGAACATGGACCCTTGGGGACACTCTCTTAAGCTTTACCCAAACCAGGACAGAACAGGACTGATGTGGCTGAGCCTCAGCAGAGACAATGGAAGATTTCTCCCACCATCCACTGCCTGCTTCTCATCCTCCAGCCTCTATCACCAGCCCCATTGTGTTGAGCACAAGGCACCACCAGATGACCTGGATAAGATTCTATCCCTGGCCCTGCAAGTGCAGGAAGCAAGAACTTCGGAGCCTACTGTGATGTCAGGCATGTGACAGAGACCAGTAATAAGACCCCCACGCAGTCCCAGGGGACCATGCTCTATCCCACTGGGAGCTCATTTTGCCAAACACCCTCCCATACACCACCAAGCCACAGCCTCAACGGCACCGGGAGGGCCCCAGCTCCTGCTCAGCACTGCTCTTTCCAAATAAGCAGAAAAAACGGGCCGCGCTGGCCTGCTTGTGTTTTAAAAAGGTCCCCATTGTTCTCTTTCCAATTCACTTTCCTTCCTCTGCTTCCTGTCCGAGAAGAAAGTTCACACTCACATACTCCAAACACCCCACAATGATGGCCATGATGTCACCTACCAGGGCCCCGGGGCAGGGGAATTCCCAGCAGACGCCCGCCTGGTCCCCCTGAGAGGCCACCTCCAGCCGGGGACCAGGGCCAGCCTGCCAGCAGCCCTCACAGGCCTCCAGTGAGAAGGGGACAGACACCCTGCTGGCTGAGAATCGGGCAAGGGCTTGCCAAGGGCTGATCTGCTTGCTTCTTGTGCGTGATCCTCTGTGTGGCTCGTGCCCAACAATCGATGCAAACCATGCTTCTGTGAGTGGTTTGAGGGTATTATTATGGTCCCATTACATGGGTGAGATAATAAAGCTAAGCTGAGCCCCAAAGCCACGTGACAGAAAATGATGGAACTGTAGACACTGTGCCAGGGATGGTGGTGCGGGTCCATCCAGGGGGCAGGAGAAGAAGCCCGACCCTGGAGAATCCATTAAGTGGACTGGGAGACAGGACAGGTATCTGACTGGGTTTTAAGGAAGCGTGGGGAGCTGGGAAGTGGGGGGCAGCAACCATCTCCATTACCTCACACACTGAGGACAAGCAAGGGTCAGCTTCCCAGCGGTCAGCATCGTGGTGTGGTAGGTTAAGTCACCACGTGTGATGCCAGCATCTCAAATGAGTACTGGGTCGTGTCCCAGCTGCCCCACTTCCCATCCAGCTCCCGGTTGATGTGCCTGGGAAGGCAGCAGAGGATGGTGCAACTGTGTGCATCCCTGTACTCATGTAGGAGAACCAGATGGAGCTCTAGGCTCTTGGACTCAGCCTGTTTCAGCCCAGCTGTTAAGGTCATTGGACAACGGACCAGCAGTTGGAGGATTTCTCTCTCTCTAACTCTGTCTTTTAAATAAGAAACATTTTAACAGAAAGGAAGCAATAAAAATGAGTATGTTTTTCAGCCAGGTGCTTTTTGTCATTGCTTGTCCTGCCCATGACAGCAAAGCCACCACGAGGAGGAGGGACACTGGCTGCAAGAGATATCCTATCCTGGGATGGCACTTCAAACAGTCGTTCCTCCAGCACCAACTGTAGACATGTCCTCACCTATCCAACCGGTGAGCATTTGGTGGAATGCAGGGGACTGAACCGGGGAGCACACATTGTCCTATCGGAATGAAAAGAGGTCTCGTGGGGGAGGACTCCTCCTGGCTGGAAAAGGAGGAACAGTGACAGTAAGTTGGGCAGGGCACAGAGAGGACTCCTGTGGTAGCTAATGGAGTGGCACAAGAACAAGTGCCCCCAGCATTTCTGGCTATGCCCTCCCTTTGGGGTAGCTCCCAGGTATATGGCTGACAAGGGTCATCACGGGTGTGCACCTGAACGGGGGTGCACACATCGCCGTGACCCAAAGTCAAGATCCAAGGTCGCCGGAGCAAGGTGTGACATCTGTATGTTAAGAGCCTCCTCCACTGATGGACAGCTTTTAACAGGGCGTGTCCCTGCCTGGACGCAGCCTGGAAGAGCTCGCCATCAGTGTTTACCACACCATGGGACTGTCTGCGCTGACACGTGAGCCAAAGGAAGATACTGGGACACGAGGTGGGGCAGGACAGAGAGATGTCTCCGAGGGAAGCCAACACTGACAGTTGAATCCAGAGCTTGCTGGAGGGAACTCTACAAACAAAAACCTGAGGGTGGCAGCAGGGAGCATGCCCAGAACAAGGCTCCCAGAACAGATAGCAAGTGTGACAGTGCCAGGTGGAGAGGCCAAACCCAGAGGGTATGCAGGATGAACGGGGATGTGTGAAGGCCTTTAGTGCCCTCCAGACCTTGACACAGTGGAAGAAAACTCATATCAGTCTCCAGAAGGGCCCTGGGTCCTAGCCCAAGGCAAGTCCTGAGCACATCTCTTATTTATTTAAAATATCTTCCAACACACCCCAAGCGAAACACTCATATTTGGCTTCCATGGTTTTTAAACATTTATTTATCCTTTATTTAAATGGCAAAATTATAGGGAGAAAGAGGAACAGAGAAGCAGATCTTCCATGCTCTGATTCACTACCCAAATGACTGCAATGGCCAGAGCTTAGCCAGTCAAAGCCAGGAGCCTAAAATTTCTCTTCTAGATCTTCCATGTGGGTGCAGGATCCCAAGGATTTGAGCCATTCTCTGCTGCTTTCAGGGAGCTGATTTGGAAGTGGAGCAGCCAGGAACTCAAATAGCTACCCACATGAGACGTCAGTGCCACAGGTAAAGGCTTAACTCACCACGCCATAGCACCGGCCCCTGTTTTCATGGTTTTAAAAACCATGAAACAGATAGAATGCTTAAAAGCAGAACAGAGAGAAACTGGCACTCCTAAAGGAGAGACCACCCCTCAGAAAAGCCAGTGTGTTGGGGGAGGGGGTTCCCAAGTAGAAGAGGTTCGGGAATAATGCAGATGTTCTGCCTCCAGTGCCCAGCAGAGAAGCCAGGAGGACCACCTACATACAGAGACTTCAGGTAGAGGAAGCTCGGGTTTGCCCAAAGCCGAGGGTCAAGTGCTGGGGTCATGGGAACTGAGACAAAGACAGGAAAGTGGAGGCCAGCTTGGGAGAGACCAAAGAGTCTGGAAGGCAGAGTTCTATGTGCATGGTGACCCCAGGTCCGAGACTGTGTGGGGCACTGTGGAATGTGACTGGAGAACAGAGCCTACAGAGGTGTGGGGTTGTGAGGCTGGTTCCCGGCTGCAAAGTTTCACATAATTACCTTTTACCTAGTGGTTAAGGCACCTTCATCCCCACGTCCCCATGTCCCCACGTCCCCATGTCCCCACGTCCCCACATCACACCTGGGCTCCATTCCCAGCTCCTGCTCGCAGTTCTGGCTTCCTGGCAATACAGATTCTCAATTGGGCTCCAGTCACCCATAGTAGACCCCTGTGAAGGCTCTTGGCTGCTGGCCCTGGTCCTGCCCCAGCCGTGGTCAACAGGGGCATCTGGGAAGTGAACCAGCCAATGGGAGCTCTCTGTTGCTCTCTCTTGACTTTTCAAGATAGGAAAATGACTCGCTGACGCCTATAACAACACGGACATCAACCCTACAGCAGAAGGGTTGGTGAGGGCACCACATGGTAAGGGCTTCAGCAACCCCAAGTTTTGGCAACAGCCCGCTGATGGGAAGGAGTGGCTGTGCCTACCGAGCAGACACGCGGAGTCGGATGCACATACTGCAGATGGCTGCTGCACAGGCTACACTGCAGCACTGAAAAGCAAGGGCAGAGTCAGTTACAGATAATACCTTGTCCTGCTCTTCGTGTGTGCTTCGGGACGCAGTCTGGGGACCCCTTGGGGTCATCGAGAGGCACCCCGGGCTTCAGTTTCCCCAAGTTCATCAGCTTGCCACAGGCTTCTGGTCTATACAAACTGTTTGCCTTCCCTCTCCGCAAGCAGGCAAAGACACAGCCTGAAGACACAGAAATGAAAGAAAACAAACAGCTCCTCTCTCATTGGCCCTGAACGCCGATGGAGACGGGAGGTGACGGGGCATCTCGGAGGCCTGCCCTGCACATTTAAGGTTCAGCAGATGCTAATGTACCCTGCATGGTGAACTGCTAGGGACCACCCATGTTGAGCACAGTGAGGGGAAGTGTCAGACGTGGACCCCAGTATCCGGCAGGATAGGCGCATCCTGCCATGTTCACCCCATTCCCCCGCATCCCTTCCTCTAAGGCCCAACAAAGTAAGTTCAACACAACATGCGATTGCCACCTGTCTACCCACTTCCAGTTGTGGGGAAGGAATCTGCCCTCTCGGCCCATTCGTGGCCAAGATGGATTTATTATTTTGCTCAACCAAACATCACTGGCCCAAGAGCAATGCAGCTGCACAGGCCGTTCCTTCTGGAATGTTCTTACAAGTGACTTAGGATTGTCCATGCGGCAGACTTGGCGATGCCCACAGGAAGGCAGATGATGATAAGAAAAGAATCCGGCACAGAGCGCTGGAAGCTTTTCTGAATGCTGTCTGTGAACCTTTCCCAGGCAACTCGCAGACTCCTGCCCCATGGTGTGGGTGTGTGTGTGTGTGTGTGTGTGTGTGTGTGTGTGTGTGTGAATCCCTGGTCCTGATTTCAGCCTCTTGTTCAGAGGACAGGGACTCAGTGCCAGTGCATTTCTGCTCACTGGATTTGGCCGAACAGATGAGCTGCTGACTCTGGGGTCAGGTACCCTATTTTTTCCTCTTTACCCCTGCCATTCCCAGTCATTCCTCTCCGACAGAGAAAAGCTAATTGACAAAGCCACATGGTCTCCCCTGACTTCTTTTGTGCTGTGGAAGTGGACCTCGAGCCATGCCCTAACCCAGGCCTCCCTTCTCCCAGCTGGAAGACGGCTGTGGGAGGTCTCTCCGTTGTAGCAAATACCCAGGAGCCGAGCCTTGCACTGGCTTAGGGGAGATCTCCAGCCTTCTTCCAGCCCCTCTAATCCAGCCCTTTTTGTCTCTGCTGGGATCTTTCTGTGCACTTGAACCAGCGTCTGTGTCACATCTGGGAGCTTCTTGGGAACATTCTGTTCGTTGTTCATGGCGTCTTACCTGGCACAGACCCGACCTCTCCATGGCATGTCTTTATTGCTCATGGCATCTTTCATCAGTAGCATACCTTGCTTCTTCTTCTTTTTTTTTTTTTTTTTTGCTCTGAATGTTGATTTTTATGAAAACAGTCTTTACATCCGTTTTTGGATAGGGACTCCCTCTGGGCAGCAGTGGAGGGAAGGGATTCCTGCGACCAATTTTTCTTGGCCTCTTTCTATATCTGCTTTGGTTTAAGTGGGTTTTTATGTTGACTGTATCAAATTCTTTTTCTTAACCTAACCTGAGTGGTTTTATATATATGTGTGTGTGTATATGTATATATATATAGAGAGAGAGTCATTTCTATTTTTACTCTTAATTCTATCATCTTGCTTTATGCTTTTGATTGTGGTATGCTTTTACTGTTTCCTCCATATTTTTTTTTAAAGAACATTTCCTTTGTTTTTATTTTCTCTAGTGGTTTGGAAGCACATATCTTGTTTCACATTTACTCCTGGTACCCTGTAAGAGTTCCAAAGAACACAACTTTATTTTTTTGTTTGTCCTAATTGCCAAATTCAAGAAGAGTCAAATCACTTCTCACTCCCATCAGAAGAGGAATGTTCACATCCTGCTAATCATGGTGACGGCTGGTGTCGCATCTGCTGATGCCCCTGGGAATACTAACTCACCCTTACAGCGTCGTGTTCCCTCGATTCGAATGCTTTCTAAATTTTTGCAAAGTTGGCCCTTGACTTACAAAAACCCTGTAATGTCTAGTTCTAAGTCTGTATCTGGGAAAAAAAATGCTAACCAAGGCCCTTTCATCCTATGATTTACCCATGCCTAGAGACTTGGCTTTGATTTAGCTCTCACTGTAACACTGAATAGCCCAAGAAAAGCACAAAAAAAAATCTCAAGTAACTATGTCTGTCTCTCTTGCTGGCTAGATTTAGAAACTTGGAATCTTGGTGTCTTTTCCCAGGGAAACCCACAGGATTCCCCGCCTGGTCTTTTCACAACCAAGGTTGCAAGAGATTTTCTTAAAACTCAATAAAAGGCGCCTTTTTCCCCTAAATATTTCCCTTTCTTACTGTGAAGGTGAGTTTGGAGCACTTATTCATCAACATTGAATGTGAAAAATCTTTGGGCAGATTTCCATGCAAATTTTTTGTTCCCAGAATGATGGGATTTATTCAGAAAGTTGAGCTCATGGTTCACAATCTCAGCAAAACTTTCTTCCAGGTGATGTTGTTTTTGTTTCTTGGTTTTTGTGTTTGTTGTTGTTTTCCTGTTTCGTGGCTTTGACCTCACAGTTTGCAGAGGGAGAACCAGTTACCAAGTGAACTGTCCTTTCTGGCTGCCTGGCATAGTTCTTCTCATCTCCAGCTTTGTATATTCACTCTGTCTTCTCCAACTTGGCCTCCACGTGATTCATTTTCCATTGCCAACTCTTCCGCAAACTGTGTATGGTCCAGATTTTAATGCTGTGACAGAGCTTTGATAAGCCTATATATTCCTTTTTTTTACTTTTTGCCCAACCTTCCTCCACTCCTTTTGTGTCTTCATCTCTTTCCTACACTTCATCATTGTGCATTTTTTATTCTGAGCTGGTGCACATGGATGCTTTCTTCTGGTATACGTAGCTAATCACTGCCTTTTTATCCTCAGGATGACCATCTCCCAGTATCTTCTCCTTACTGCCTTGAAGTTCTGTGACAACAAGAAAGGCCACTCAGAGTCCTTTGCTGAGCGCTGAGAGAGAGTTCATCACCTTTTCCCACCTGCCGGACTTTAAGCTTCAGGGCAGGTTAAGGTTATTGGCAGCCACTATGGTTGAAATTCGCTGTGTAAAAGGCATCTGGTTTGTGCTTCTCCATTAAGCTGGTTGTGAATAGCCCAGTGCTGGGATTGCCCAGTGTGCCCAATGCGGTGAATGTCTGGGCCAGTGACAAGCACACCCTCCTTCTATTCCTCTCTACCAAGGACCCTGCAGAGGGACAGAGCAACCCCAGAAGGTGACATGCTTTGGCTCCTAGTTCCTTCTATTGTTTCCATGGTTGAGCTCAACTCTGTAGCCCCAGGATTCACTGCCCCAGCACTTGCACCTGATTGGCAGTGTCCTGGATAGATGCAATAAGACAGACTATTCCTGGGGAGTGGCTAGGTCAAGGCAAACTCAGGTATCCACTGCAGGTGCTGGAAGCTTGGTGCTCAGTCTGGAAACACTAACAGCCAGCGGGTTCCTAGGAGAGATCTCCCATCTGCTGGTTCACTCACTACATGGCTGCAATTGCTAGGGTTGGGCCAGGCATAAGCCATGAGCCTGGAACTCTATCCTTTTCTCCACAAGGTTGGCAGGGACCCTTCCCAGGCATGTGAGCAGGGAGCTGAATCAGCTGGGATTCAAACCAGCACATATATGAGATGGTGCCATCCATCGTATGGGGTAAATCGACATACTATGCCACAAAGCTGGATTCCAAACCCATTTTCTTTATAAAGTGCTCAGACATTCTCGACAATTACACTAGAACAGAGAGAGACAGAGAGAGTATGTGTGTGTGTGTGTGTGTGTGTGTGTGTGTGTGTGTGTGTGTGTGTGTAATCTCAGAAAGCACCTCCTATCACTGGGACTTGGTGACCTGGTTTTCTGGTTGACCCCTTGGGATGACCAGGTGTCCCAGGTGGAGCCACATGGGTGAATGGATATGGTCTCCTCCCTTCCACTTGAGCCTTGGGTTGTGCCACACGTAAATCACTTGTATAAGCTCCCCAGTAGTGCCTGTGAGCCAATCTTGTCCCCAGCTCTAGAGGCTGGGCAACCTCTCCTTTATTTCTGGAAATCCCGGTAGAAGGGAACAGAGACATATTTAGGACCAGGTGGCATGCTGCATTTGCAACCTGGACGTCTCGCACGGCTTGTACTGCATTCTCTCCCAGAGTATGTACTTTTGAAAACCACATGCAAGGTTTTCTTGACCGCAGTGTGTCATACAAAAACGAAACAGCTAACAACTAAATGCTGGACCTCACTCGGGTACTAGAGAATGCCGGAGCAATTTTCCAAAACAGAGCACCATATCTGTGAGCCATAATTCTCATGTCGTGCAAGCTCTATCTTCCTTAGTGTAGATTATCAGGCTCGGCCTCTCACTCGCCTAGTTAGCAGACCGAGGCAGCTGCACGGATACGCTCCAGACCACGAAAAGGGACAGACTGCCTGTTGCGGGTGCTGTAACTCACACTCTAAAGGTCACACAGCAACCTGGCAAGAGGAACTCAACAGGCTGGGCTCATGAGTCCCAGCCTTGTACTGGGCTGGGAAAGGAATGAATGAACATTAACCATGTCCGCGACAGGGTGTCCATAAGCCCACAGAGACAGAACTCAGAGACAGGTTGACTGCGGCATAAAAGAGTCATCCCTGTATATGAGCGGTCTTCGGAAAGCTTACGGAGGGACAAACGCTGTGGTGCCGCAGGCAAAGCCACCGCCTACAATATGAGCACCACTGTGGGTGTAGGTTCAAGTACTGGCTGTTCCACTTGTGACCCAGGTCCTTGTTAATGGCCTGGGAAAGCAGCAGAGGATGATGGCCCAATGGCCCAAGTGCTTGGCTCTCTGCGCCATGTGAGAAACCCAGAAGCAACTCCTGACTCCTAGCTTTAACATGGCCCAGCCCCAGCCATCGCAACCACGTAGGGACTGTACTGGTGGATGGACAGTCTGTCTCTGTCTCTCCTAGCTCCTCTGTAACTCTACCTTTCAAATAAATAAATCTTTTCTTAACACAAAATTCATAGAAAACACGTGTTGGGGCTTAGCATGATAGCCTAGTGGCTAAAGTCCTTGCCTTGCATCTGCTGGCATCCCATATGGGCGCCGGTACATACCCCAGCTGCTCTGCTTCCCATCCAGTTCCCTGCTTGTGACCTGGAAAAAGCACTCAAGGATAGCCCAAAGCCTTGGAACCCTGTGCTCATGTGGGAGACCCAAAGGAAATTCCTGGCTTCTGGCTTCGGATCAGCTTAGCTCTGGCCATCGCAACCACTCAGGGAGTGAACTAGCAAACAGAGGATCCCTCTCTCTGGCTCTCCTTTTCTCTGTATATCTGCCTTTCCAATAAAAGTAAATCATAAAAAAAAAAAGAGAAAGGTGTATAATGAAGAAATTTTCTGTTGAGTTCAAAATTATTTGCAAAAAAATGTAAATTTAGATTCTAGTTCTGTTTTCCATGAACTTTTAAAGATGTATTATTTACTCGAAAAGCTTACAGAGAGAGGGAGAGACAGAGAAAGATGTTCAATCCACTGGTTCACTTCTCAAATATCCACAACATCAAAGCCAGAGCCAGGCTGAATCCAAGAGCCAGGCGCTTCTTCTGGGTCTCCTGTGTGGGTGTCAGGGACCCAAGAATTTGGACCACCTTCTGCTAATTTCCAAGATACATTAGCAGGGAACCGGTTAGGAAGTGGAGCCTCCAATCAGCACTCCTGTGAGATGCTTAACACACTGTACCACAATGCTGGCAGCCATGAATTTTCCACAGTGTCTTTGTAGTACGGGGTTATTTCCAGTAAATAAAAAAAAAAAAAAAGTTTTTTTAAGCCCAATGAGAGAAACAGAGGCAGCTGCCCTATATCATGGGCCCTGCCATTCCTCGGCCACTTCCCTGGTGGACACAGATCTGGGCCCAGTCTGCAGCTCAAAGCCACTGCTGCCAGAGACATTGAGTAGCAAGTCTCAAATGCAGAGGACTCCGAAGACTCGAGGGAGGAAGGGGGGGGCAACATCAAAGAAAGCCTGCAGGCGCAAGGCTGGCATCTTAAAACAAAAACGCTCAAACCAAGATGCCCTTCCCCTCCCTGCTTTTCGCTTTGGAATGCCAGGCCCACGGAATGTGATGACATCCTAAAAGCCTGTGATTAATTCCTGCAGGTCCCCACGCCGTGCCCCTCGGTGCCACATGGCGAAGCAGTTAGCAACACCTGGTTTTCCTCCAGGGGCCCTCCCGACAGCATTTCCCAGAATTCCAATCATCGCTCGCAGAGAGATAGGGCTGAGCGCACAGAATTTCCCACGCGCTGCACTCCGAGCTGCGGGGTCTCTCCTTTCATCCGCAGCCTCACTGGGAGTCCCTTACCCCCGCAGCCCTGCCTCCCCCCGATAATCCACGCATGCAGCCGATGGCTTTATTTGTTTTATTGTCCCGTTGGAGCGGTGGAGCGCTCTGCCCCAGTGTTTTTTGGACTTGTAGGAGGCCAAGGTGGCAGGAAGTGGCAGCTCCCTGGAGCAGTCCGTGTGATGAATGAGGCCAAGGCAGGCCATTTACATACAGGAAGCAATATACGTGCAGGCATGAGCCACTCCTCCCGATCTGCCACTTGCTGTAAGACAGCCGAGCTGCATTTCCCCGCCCCCCCTCCTTTTTTTTTTTTTTTTTTTGTTCCAATCAAACTGCTTGAAAAAATATAGGTTGTTTTCTTTGGTCTGAAAGAACGCAGGACCATGGATAAAGCTGATTGTAATTGTCTCGGAATATACTAAGTAAATATAGTGAATGTAGGTGGTTAAGCACATATGTAAGATACTTGTACTTTATATATAGCAGTATATTTACATGTAGTGAGCGTACGTGTAAGTGAATAAACACAGCATGGACCTAGTGAGTGTGTGTGCGTGTCTATTTGGTGAGTTTTTCTCCCAGAAATCATAGAAATTTTGCATAACAAGACACAGATCGGAATGTGAAAGAATTTTTTGTTAAAATTTAGAAATCAAGAATGTGTTTTTTTCAGTGCCATCCCGAGTGGCCAAAAGTTGCAAAAAGACAAAGGAAGGGCTAACGCTCTCCCACAGTGGATTAAGCTGCTACCTGTAGTGCCAGATCCCTTAAGGTGCTGGTTTAAAACTTGGTTGCTCCAGTTCTAATCCGGCTTATGCTAATGGCCTGGGAAAGCAGGGGAGGATGGCTCAAGTTCTTGGGACCCCGTGCCCGCATGGGAGACCCGGAAGAATCTCCGGGCTCCTGGCTTCAGATCAACTCCACTCTGGCCAGCACAGCCACTTGGGGAGTGAAGCGATGGATGGAAGATCTGCCTCTATCTCTCCCACTCTCTCTGTAACTCTGCCTTTGAATTAATTAAATAAATCTTTAATTAGTTAACTAATTAATTAATTTAAAACGCAAAGGCATATTTTCCTGTGGAGGGAAGTGGCCGCGTTCCTGGCATTGCACATTCCTTCCAGATTCTATGCGACCCTCCACAGTCTGGCTTCCCTCCCCTGACCTCAGCCCCTCAGCCACCAAGACTCACCCAGTGTAAGGACAGTGTGACAGTCAGCACTCAGCCACAGACCAGCTGTGACTTGCCTGATCGGTCCGGTCCAGTCCGTGCGTCTTCCCAGCATGTGGCAAGGCCATCGCCAACCTGGGACCACAGCACACTTCCAGGTCCCCGAGGCTGACTCCAGGTCTGACCCCAGCCAACACAGTCCCAAAGCACCAGCCCTGGAACAGGAGAGAATCGAGGTTCCAGGACTGGGGGCTCATCCCACGGTGCCGACAGAGCCGAGGAGAAGGCGAACCTGTGCTTGTGGATTCCAGCAACAGACATCAGGGAGAAGACACACACACACACACACACACACACGCCACTGGAAGCCACAGGCTCGAGTGTCCCTGATCTAGATGGACAGACAGACCCACTCAGCAAAAAGATTTCAAGGTGGACGTCCAGCCGCATCCAGTATCCACATCCCTGTGTTAGAATCTCCGCTCACAGTTCCAACGTCCTGTCAATGCGCACCCTGGGAGGCAGCAATGGCCTCTGTCCTGAGCGCCTGCTACCCACCTGGGAGACCCGGATTGAGATCCAGGTGGGCTTCCGGTCTCCTTCCTGCAGTCTGCCCAGCCTCGGCTGTTGCAAGGAAGGCATTTAGGGAGTAAACCCAAGCATGGATTTTTGTTCATTTCCAAGAAATAAACAAATGTATTTTTGGAACTTGTGGGGGAAAAAAATAATAACTTTCATCCAAACGATCCTGGAATTGTTAGCCAAGGGCCTTTGTCACAGTTTAAATCTGGAGATGACACATATTTTAAGAGAGTTTAATAAGCTAATCCTAGTTCATAGAGTCTGAAGTCAAATGGCAATCTTTTTAAAAAGATTTACTTTATTTATTTACAGAGGGGCGGGGAAGAAGAGGAAGAGAGAGAGAGTTCTTCCATCCACTGGTACATTCCCCAAATGGATGCAATAGCCATGGTTGGGCCAGACCAAAGGCAGGACCCAGGAGTTTCATCCAGGTCTCACACATAACTGCAGGGACCATCTTCCCATGATTTCCCAGACGTGTTAGCAAGAAAGTATATCAGAAATGGAGTAGCTGGGATTTGAACTGGTACCTACATGGGGTGGCAGCTTTGAAGGTAGTAGCTTAGATCACTAGGCCATGATAGCAGCCCCAGAAAATTCTAAGAATCACTGTTTTGAGGAATGGAAGATCTGAAAGAACAGAGGTTTGTCTCTGTTTTATTCAATTTTCACACATGTATAATTGTAATTAAGATGCACGGCTGGGTGGATGCATACTGGATGTTAGACACATACCTGATAGGTAGCTATATAGATACAGATGAATGAATGGATAATTTTCTCAATAAAATATCAACTGTTTTAAGGAGTTATCTATTTATTCAAAAGGCAGAATGCTAGAAGGAGAGAGAGAGAGAGAAATCTTTGGTCAGCTGCTTCACTTCCCAAATGGCTCAACATAGAGCTGAGTTAGGTCAAACCCGTGATCCTGAAAATTCCATCCAGGTCTCCCACGTAGGTGGCAGGAGCCCAGGTATTTGGGCGATCAACCCCGTGCTACTTTCCCAGGGCATTAGCAGTGAGCTGGGGAGAAGATAGAGCAGCTGGGACTCGAACTGGTGTTCCAATACGGGGGGTGCTGGTTTAATTCACTTTGCCATTACACTGGCCTAGAAACAGCAGCTATTTCAAAAATCACATGGTGCAAGCAATTCAAAAAAAGCCCTATTTGTGCTCAAGTCAATCTGGTTTTGTTTTATTTTATTAAGCTTTTTGAGCTCATTAGACACTGATACTCTGCTCATTTTGTAATATCTTGTGGACTGGTTACACACACCTTGGGCACAGCTTGAGCTTCTGTCTGACTGCAGAAGCTACGTATGCATCCCTCCGTCCCGCATCCCACACAGAGCAGAACCCCTGGTCCCCACTTCATGGCCACAGCACGTACTTCCATGCCACCTGTCCCTTTTCACAACCCATCATGCCTTCATGCACTGAAGACCACACCTGCATACCACCTGTCTCGTTCTGCCCCTCATCCTTCAGCTGCCAGCTGTCCTTATGATCTCAACTTGCCCCAGTGCCCACGTAGGCTCCACTCAAGGCCCCAAATCTAATGCTCTCCCAGGCTCATTCTCCTGCAGCTTCCTACTCCCCCATTCCAGATACGAGTACCCTTGCCCAGCAAGGCTCTACTGCAGACACTTGACTTCCAAGGCCCAAAGAGAAAAGGAAAAAGCTTGAAATGTTCAAAAGGCAACTAGAAGCCAAGCCATGTGACTGGCAGATTGACAAAGTACCAAATACAAAAGCCAAAAAACTTGAAAGTCAGAAATCAGAGTTTGTCACAAAGGTAGCAACCATGCGATGGATGACTTACGCTTGTACAGCAACAATGGCAGGTGGGAGATGTATAAAGGTTTCTTCAATGAGGAAGAAAATAAGCACCAACCAAGAATTCTAGGTCTAGCAAAAAATGCATCTTTAAGTTTTTATTAGTGTAAACAGAAAGTATTTCATGCATTCTATAGGCACAGTTCAAAGATGACCAGCCTTCCCTCACTTGGCTGCTCCCCATCCCTCTCTCTTCATCAGTTTTTGCAATGATGTAACTTTAATCCACTCTATATGCACAGGCTGAATTCAAAGCTAATCATGATATTCAACCAAGTAAAAAGTAGGAGGACCACAGTTCACTGGCACATAAAAACAGGCTAAAAATTACAATCATACCCAGGAGAGAGGGTCCATTCCATTCCCACACATTTTATTTTTTTTTTGTATTTAATATTAATGCCAAAATATCTTTTAAGAACATGAACATGCCTGGCGCAGTAGCCTAGCAGCTAAAGTCCTTGCCTTGCATGCACCAGGATACCATATGAGCTCTGGTTTTAATCCTAGCAGCAACACTTCCCATTCAGCTCTCTGCTTGTGGCCCAAGAAAGCAGTCAAGGACGTCCCAAAGCCTTGGGATTGTGCATACACATGGAAGATGCAGAGGAGATTCTTGGCTCCTGGTTTCGGATTGGCTCAGCTTCGGCTGTTGCAGCCACTTGAGGAGTAAATCATCAGAAGGAAGATCTTCCTCTCTGCATATCTCACTTTTCAATAAAAATAAATAAATCTTTAAAAAAAATAATGAATTTTCAGGAAAAACACTAGGGGCATTTTTGCACCAGCACTTTTGTACAGAAAGGATTATTGAGACAGATTCTTGAAGCAGCAGATGTCAAGATAAAGTTGGCCATTAAAAAAGAAATTCAAATAGAGGGTGTTGTTTAGAAGCAACTGGTAAAACTACGGAGAGAGAAGAGACCCTGAACCAAAAACCTGGGGATCCCAGCGTTCCATACATGCACTGAAATTTCACCATCCATAGAACGCTCCTGGCTTCAGGTGGATCTCATGATTCATTCATTGTAAAAGTTCTCAACTTTTCTCCAATATTTACATTTCTGCTTTGCCTCAAAACTTCAGGCAACACCTACTACCTGGAACTCAAATGAGCCCAATTCTGAAGTTTCTTCTATGCCCAACTCAAAATGCTGAGCTCTGCTGTGACCTCACATGTGCTAAACACCGAGTCCAGAAAACTTTTTGGTCTCCGGCTCTGTTCCCATACACCTGCCGTCTGCTGGCTCTTGTAAGACTTCACCATCCAAAACAAAAGGGACTCTAACACTCCGGTGCGCTTCAGCAAACATCCTCCATCTTCTTTCTCCCCCTTAGAAAATTCTACTTTGCTTCCTGCCTCTGTCCAGCTGCTTTTCTTTTTCGTTTTATTTTTGATGATGTGTACATAATTGATCAGGGTGGGAAGGATCGAAGGGTAGGGGAAAGTGGATGCGATCATTGTTTCCAATTTTTCTATTTCTCCTTCCTGTTTCTGGGGGAAAGGGAGGAGATGAGGGGAGGGGCCTCCCAACCGCCTCAGTACCCTGGGGATGGGCAACAAGCCACCCAATATCAACCCAGAGTCCCAGTGTGGCACATGCTGCAAGGGTTCTGCCCAGGTGGTTGTGATAGTTCTGAAATGCTGTCAATCTCACTGATCCAAGGATGAGTGCTCCCTTCCGATGGTCATTGATTGGCTGACACATTTGACCTTACAGACTCCATTTGCCCAGATGTTTGCTGTCATTGTTTGACATGGGTAGTTGTCCAATTTGTTCTGTTCTCCTTCCATATGCCATGGTACCAGATGTCCTCTATAAGCCCAAATGGGCTGCCACATCCTCCATGTGCAACAGGACCTGACATTTACTGCTCCGCCTTTTCCAATGAAGAGGAGCAGTATTCAAAGTTGGATCCAAGGACCCAGGCCAAGTGACCAAGGCCCCACCAGATCCCCTACCCTGGGGCTCATGGACCAGCACCCATTCAACAGGTGGGCCTAAGGACCCCATCCAGGAGACCTGTGCCCTACCAAACCCCTTGCCACTGGGGCTCACAGACCAGCACCCACTGCACCGGTGGGTCCAAGAACCTGGGTCAGGTGAGCAGGGCTCTGCCAGTCTGTCAGCTTCTTAAAGAACAATCAAATGTCCTACTTCTCAGTCACTCTGAACTCCACTGCAGTCAAAATACCCCCAAAACAGATCACACCAAGGCTGCCGAGGACCTCCCAGCAGCTGAACCCCAAGGTCCTCCTGAGGAAAATCCACAGGGAACACTGCTTCCTTCTCAACTCCAGTCAGCAAGGGAGGCGTTGTCCACCCACCTTTCCCCACCACAGGTCCACCGTCCTCTCCTTGCCCATCTGTAAAACCCCTCCCAACCCCACAGCCACCACCTGCAGGCTGCATCCTCCCTGATGGTGACTTTGGTCTATATCTCTTGTTTCAGCCTTGGCCTTCCATATGCCACTGCCTCTGTACCCATCCATGCAGCTCTCCCAGCCCTCTGTATTGATGTCCTTCAGACAGTAGTGAGACATGCTCTCATCCACCTAGACCTGTGCATATGTACTGGGAATGCTTCCTTGAAACGCCTTCTGCCTCACTCCTCTCCTCCCTCAAAATGCTAACTCCTGCCTATCCTTCAGGTCCTATTTTGCCTATTGCTCCTTTGGGACATGTCCTTGGCTGACTCATTGCTACATTAGATCCTCTTCCTTTGCATGCACAGAACACATAGCAGTGACCCTGAGCTTAGCTGTGCAGGCCAGGCATTGCACAATCTAAGGGCATGCACTGGCAGACAGCAGCATAAACGGAGCTCTCTGGGAATGAGAAATGAGGAAGGACTCTTAGCAGTTATCACACCACAGTTCAGATGTTACAAATGTCTCTCTCAAGCAGACTCTGAGTGCCTTGAGTCCTGAAATTGAACCCTGTTTTCACTTGCCCCATTGCCTTTAGGATAAAAATCTAAAACTCAAGGTATCAACCCCTTGATCTGCCCACCTCACCACCTCCACTTCTCATGCTTCCCCTTCCTGTCTCAAAATCCCCTGGCTCTCTCAAGTGTCGCTGTTTGGGGTACAGAACCCAGCTTGATTGATTCTCTTCCACTTTCCAAGCTCCTGCCCAGATTCAACTCAAAACTCTGATGTTGCTTGAGTGGCATGAGATGAAAGCAAATGGGTGCTGAATGAAATGCAAACTCTCCACAATGTGTGTGTGTGTGTGTGTGTCCAGAATTACCAAGGCTTTACACTGTGTACCAGGCCACTGCCCATCGCAGACACCCAGAAAGTGTGGAGGAAGAGGTCAACAAACGTACCCAGGGAATGAATAGCAAGCTTGCATTAAAGGAAAAAAAAAAATGTCCCTCTCACTAGCACAATTCGGGTCCTTTTACTGACAATAGTTGACCCCCACCATCCTATGCACAGGTTAAAAGTACAAAGATCAAAACTTGAAATTAGCATGAAAAACCTTTGTCTGGAGTTAGGTCTCTAGCATAAATAAATAAGCTAAAGTCACTTTTGCTGCTCAGGAACCTTTTGACTGCATCTCCTGTCCTAAGTGAAGTTCTCCACCCAGGCTTCAAAGCCGATGTACCAGTGTACCACTCTGAAAGTGTCCCACAGACTCTGGGGAAGAGATGACAAAGAGAGACCATTTGCTACTGCTGTCGTGGAACACCCGGAGTTGGCGACTTTATAAAGAATGAATGTAGCTTTGGATTATGGAGCTTGGGACATCCAAGGAGCAGGCTACTGGAATCTGGCCAGGGCCTTTGCATTTTGCTGCGCCGTGACTCGGCCGCAAGGAAAGAGACAACACGCAGAGACACAGTGAGACAGACAGGCACAGCATGAGCTCACGCTCCCAGAAAGAACTCATGTTTAACTCAGTCACTAGGGTAGCATGCTTATGACCTCATCACCTCACCAAAACCCTGTCTTCCAGTGCCATCACCATGGCAACCAAATCCCAGCCTGAGCTTTGAATGGTGTGTGCTGACCCGCCGCTCCATCTGACTCTGCCAGCTTGGCTGGGGCCAAGAGGTTGGTTGCAGATGAGGTTCCCCTTCTGCTATGAGAATTGGCAAGAGATACCCATTTCAAAGCTGCAGGCCCCTGAGTGCTCCCAGCACCCTGGGCATCATCTTCACCTGGGCCCTGCAGGTGCCCTGCTCCTTGACCCTACCTCCGCCCAGTCCTCTGAGGCTTACCCACTCACTAAGACCCTGCTGTGAACAGCTCATAAAAGTGCCTTGGTCTAAAAATCCAAAAATAACAAATCCGTATACTCCACCTGTTTCCACACTCCCTGGGAAAGAGTTGCCCAAACAACTGTAGCTAGAGGTCCACTGGAATCAGGTCTTTGCAGACTGTGGAAGAAAAGGGAATAGGCAATAGCTTAATTCTGGCAAGCTCAAAATGCAATTTGCCTCTACATTGTAGGACAGGCATTTTGTATGATGCATGAATGATCTCAGGGCACCATGTTGCAAAAATGATAGCATCGGCTTTGCGTGCTCGCTTACCCCTCCCTACCTGGCTATCTTGGTTGTGCTGACATCCTGTGGATGCTCCCGTTCACTGCCACTGCTGTCAATATCACCAGGCTCCCTCCTGGGTGTGCTCCAGATGGGTCCATGCAGGTTGCTTTGTAGCCTAGGTGTCAAGACACAGAGAAAAGCCTGCCAGGAAGTTCAGTGCTAAAATCCATATTTTCATCATGCAGCAGAATGAGGAGTGAGAAGGTGTCAGTGTCTAGAAGATTCCTTTGGGAAAACGGGCTTCTGGGGACACCCACATGGAGTACCGCTCACCTATTTGCTGCTGTCAGGAAGCTGGCTCTGGCTCCTGGGGCAGAGGTCCGTGTTCCCACCAGCCCCTTTCCCTGGGTCCAAGCCAACAAAGCTTGGGGTTCTTCTCACCTGGGAAGGACCCACTGCTTTCTTCCCCAGGCCCCCAGAGTGCACAGCTGCTCCCGCCTCCTTCCATGTGCTCAGAACCACATGCTTGGATGCATAAATTTTTCCTCCTTATCTTCCTCCTCCTCCTCCTACTCTTCCACTAGAAATTCCAGCTCCTCACTGAATGACTCCCTCCCCAGGGTACTGCCCCTTGATTCCTTAGCTCAAGGCTCTAGAGGCCAGAAGCCCAGATCACTTAACTTTGTGCAGTGATGTTCTCCTGCTGCATGGTAACACATCAGAAAAACAAGAGCCCGTGGCCCCAACTGACAGCATGCAGAGCAGGCACAATCCCTATGGAAATGCCCACTGGGGCTTACTCTATTTTAAGAGATACCCAAACCTTTGAATGCCCAGACCACCTCCTGTGGTTGCCCTCTACCTCTCAGTATTGTGACCTTGGAGACTAGACTTGAGCAAGAGTTTTGGAGGGAACAAAACACATGGATGCTACAGTAGACCTCAGCTCCGGCCAGAACTAAGAGTCCACAGTAGGTACTCGCCATCCCCATCTCAGATGCCCTCTAGGACACAGAGTAGGGTCATTGCATGTAGTTCCACAAAGCCAAACAAGAACCAGTGGAAGAGATAGAGGGGAGGTGATGCAAGCCCTGTTGTCCACAGAAGCCACTCCGAAGCTCTACTTCCCACCCTGGGCTGTGCGTGCAATACCTGTTAGGCATGCAGAGGGGCAGACACTCATTCAGGGGGTGCCACATGAGCCTGAGCTTGGCCTTTCTCAAACGGTGATGAGATGGCAAATTCCTTTTCCCTGAAGTGCTGCAGCCGCAAAGCCATGTTCACCCCGAGATTGATATTCATCTCTCACCATCAAGATGATTGTCTTAGCTTCACTTTTTTCTAATTTCTTAATCTATTTTTATTTGAAAGGGAGAGTTACAGAAAAAGAAGGAAAAAAAAAAACAGAAAAAAGGATCTTCCATCCTCTGGTTCACTCCCCAAATGGGTGCAATGGCCAGAACTGAACCTATCCAAAGCCAGGGGTCAGGAACTTCTTCTGGTTCTCCCATGTAGGTAGAGGCCCTGTGATGCTGGCACCTCATTTGGGCACTAGTTTATGTCCCAGCTGCTCCATTTCCTATCCAGTTCCCTGTTTATATCCTGGGAAAGCAACAGCAATGACCCCTTTGGTGGAGTCTACATGCGCGGGGGCTTGACTCAGAAACAAAATTATGTCACACACCAACTTAGTAACATAAGCCACACTCTTACAGATGAGTACAGTCCGGTGCACTGAGTGGGGAGGGTCCTGAGGTAGTGAATTCCCAGGGGCTGAAGTGAATATGGTCCTTGCTAAGGATGCGGTGGAAGGGTACGGAGATGGAGGCAGATTTAATTCTCACAAAGCGAAGACAGTCTGAAAAGGGAGGGTGGTGCCAGTTGAACTCCGCACTTCAACACAGTCAACTACATATTGCAAATCTTTCTTTTAAAAAAAATTATTTGTTTTTATTGGAAAGTCAGATATACAGAGGAGAGAGACAGAGAGAAAAGGATCTTCCATCCAATGGTTCACTCCCCAAGTGGCCGCAACAGCCAGAGCTGAGCCAATCCAAAGCCAGGAGCTAGGAGCCTCTTCCGGGTTTCCCATGTGGGTGCAGGGTCCCAAGGCTTTGGGTCGTCCTTGACTGCTTTCCGAGGCGACAAGCAGGGAGCTGGATGGGAAACGCGGCCACTGGGATTAGAACAAGCACCCATATAGGATCCCAGCACGTACAAGGCAAGGACTTCAGCCACTAGGCTACAGCGCCAGGCTTATTCATGTTCTTAAAAGATATTTTGCATTCATATTGAATACGATAAAGTACATATCTTTCTTAAACTTTTATTTATTTTCATTTTATGTGAGACAGAGAAACCTTCCATCCACTGGCTCACTCCCCAAATGCTCACATCAACCATGGCTGGGCCAGGCTGAAGGCAGACGCTCAGGATTCCACGCAAGTCACCCATGTGGGCAGCAAAGATCCAACAACTTAAGCCATCACCACTGCTTCCCAAGCTGCACATGAGCAGAGAGCTGGATCGGAAATGGAGCAGCTGGGACTGGAATCACGCTTCGCTGTGCTGTGCAACCATCACAGGCAGGTGGCTTACTGCCCTGCACACACTAGCCCCAAAAGACACCTACGAGAGTGCCATAGGTATAACAACTGAACATAGCTGTACCACACTTCTGAACTTGACCCTGCTGCTCCATGGGCCTTTTCCTGTGTTTAGGCTTCTGCTAGGGTTGGCTGAATGGCCCTGCCACAGCTGGGAGCACTTTACCCATGGGCTCTGGGAGTGATTTCTGCATTTGTTTGGACTACGTAGCTTTCCACGCATTGAGACCTAATTGAATTTTATGGTTTATCTTTGCCATAGTTACACTCTCCTAGGAGGCTGTACCAAGAAAACTTGGATCCTCTGAGCATGGAAAAAACACAATATGTGGAAAGTATGAGCATTAACTTTGTTAAGCTCTAGTCAAGCAGAAACCTGGAACATCCTTCCGTCCTTGTCTGAGATAATTTCAGGATTACAGAAATATTTGCAGTAGCAAGCCACCTGCCAGCAGCCTTGCAACCCTCTCCCAGAGCCTGGGGCTTTGTCTGCACTAGCTGTGTGGCCTCCAGAAAGTGACTGTGTCACCCTGGACTCCAGTTAGGTTGCTAACTCACTCTGCTTCTCCTCCCAGACACAGAGCAAGCTTCCCATCAGCTCTGTGCACCCCAGGGACCTGGGATCCAGCAAGCACTGAAACATGGGAGAAGCTCAATGGTGATCCAGCATCCACGGCTGGCACCATCTGCCCGAAACTGTGCATGGTGGTGACAGCATGCTGCAGGCGGCTGCTACTGCCACAGCACATGCACTGTAGGATGTCATTGCGGCTTCCCATGGGCAGCTGTGACAGCCAGGGACACACAGGCCTTCATATCCACAAAGGGGCTTCCTTACCAGGCAATCACGCCTCAGAGCAGGAGACATGGAAAGTGAGACAGGGTATAGAACCCCTCATGTCCCCATCGCAAGGACAAGCTGACCCTCACACTCCACTTGGTGTCACCCCAGGAATCCAGACACTGATACACAAACACCCTCCAGCGAGGGCTGACTCCCCCATTCTCCAGTTGATAATCTGGGCTTCCTTCCAGCAGAACAGGTAACCTTGGAAACAAAAAATGTGGGAAATGGCAAGTCCAGAGATGCTCCCTGTCTTCCTCCAAGAGGCACCACCTGAGCTCCTGGGATTGCACTGATGGTCAAGTTTCTAGAGGTCATAAACAGAAAGGAAATGTCAACTCCTATTACCAGGGAAACAGGAGCTTGTATCAAGCTTGTCCGTGACACGAGATCATCCAAGACAGAACTGAGGAACTACACTGCCCGGGGAAGTTAAGGGATCGAAAGTTCCAGAAGGAGCTCACACTGCAAGCAAACTTGCATGTCTAGCAATATAAACAAAGAACTAAAAAGCCATTTCGGGAGCTTTTAAACCTGGGCTTCAGTGGCATGTGACATCCTCATCGTATCTGGCTAAGCTATGGGGTGTGGCATTTGGAATCTTGAGCTGACCTTCTTCTTGGAAAAACTATCCCTTCTCCCCTAGACACCCCAGGACCAGACGGAATAAACTGTCCAGTGAAAGCGCTGTCCCTTGCTGCCATCTTTGGCTGGGTATGCCCCAGCTTGGTGTGAAGTGTCCCCCATGCTCCCTGCACCAACACACCAAGCCACCCACATGCACCCGCTGCTGGTGGCCCCAACTTCCTGGTATTTGGGAGATAGGTGCCTCAGTGTGCACCAAGGCTAATGTCCTGGTGATAAATCAGGAAGAGAAGGGCTGCAGGCTGGAGGAGCAGCGCCACAGCCCTCCCAGTGCTAAATGCAAACCAGATGCTCCCAGTCCACCAGCAGGCTGCTCCCTCTGCCTTTCCCACTCCCCACAGCTCCCAAGCTGGGAAACGAGGCGTGGCCCCATTAGCAGAACATTCACCATCAATGGAGATGGAGCTGAACGTCTGAGACGCGGAGCGCCCCCGCTGCTGCCCCTTGTTCATTTAATGGAATGGCTGGAGTGAATTCAAACAAAGAGCAGTGGCTTCAGCATCCAATCCTTGCTCCAAAATGCAGGTAAATGATTCTGACCTGATGTGTCCTTCAAGGTGACCTTGGCGATGATCAGCAAGGTAACAGAGACCAGGGAGAGTGCTGGAAAGTGAAGATGATTGAGAATAACTGTTTTTACTCAACTTATTATCATTTCTTGCAGGGAATTCACCCTCTAATCTGCCTCTCTTGGATTCATGACCTGTGGTTGACCAGGAGGCCAGGGACCCAATCATTCTTCAAGAAGATTTTTCAAGTGTCAGAGCCAAGAAGGCTTCTAAAGAGACACTCATGTTCCTGGTGCAAACTTCAAGGGCTGCTTGTTGGTGATGCGTCAAAGTGGCTCATCTGTTAACTCCAAGAATTTTTAAAATTAATTGATTTTTTTGGCTCCAGCCACTTCCTCCCCAGTCCTCTCTCTTAAAAGCATGAGACACTGGATATAAGACACAAAGCGAACACTACAAAAATGAGATGACACTCAGCAACACAATGGCTGGATACCTAACCAGGAGAACTGGAAGCACGACCTCCAATTGGATGCTTGATCAACTAAATTCATTACAGCAGTGTGCACAATAGCCAGAAGGGTGGAAGCAACCCAAGTACCCTGTGATTCAGCCTCAAAAGGCTGGAAATTCCGACACTTACTATAGTGTTGATGAGTCTTGAAGACTTTCTGCTAGGGGAGAAAAGCCAGATACACAAAGACAAATGTTGCTTGGTCCAGTCCTATCAGGCACCTGAAGATATCAAATTGACGCAGAAACACACAGAGAGGCAGAGAGGGAGAGAGAGAGAGAGAGAGAGAGAGAGAGAGAGAGAGAGAGAGAGAGCATGATGGTGACAGCTGAGGGCTGGGAGGAGGAGGGCAACTTAATGGTGTGAATCGAGTTGGAGTTGTACCAGATGAAACCCTGGTGAAGGTAAATAGAGGATGACAGTGGTGGCACAGCACTGGAGGTGTACTTGACAGTGGACCTAGTTGTGCATGCTGTGTTGCATGTGTTTGGCCATCGTAATAAAAAATTATGCTTGGGAAGGTTCTGAAAGATGGAGAGAACCAAGCTGCTTGTTCCAGAGCTGGAGACTTGTGCAGCAGCAAGAAATTTCCAATGTCACACAACCAGAGCCCTGGAGAAGCCTACAGCCTAAGTTGTCTCAACAGGTATTGACAACAAGTGCCCCCCACACCCCCTTGCCCACCCACCAGAAGCAACTGGTCTACCCCAGCCAAACACAGTAAGGAAATCCTGCTGGGGTGTCTACCAGGTCTCCTCATTATTAAGTCAGAAAGCTGCCTGACTTCTCCTTACCTTCTGGAAGGTTCCAGATATCCTTTGCAACCTTTGACAATGCCTTGGTTTGTAACTATGTAGCTCCAATATCTGCCTTTGCCCCTTGCCCAATGTTCTTCTTGTGTGTCCCTGTCTTCATGTGGCCATCTTCTAGAAGAACAGCAACCACATTGCATTAGAGCCAGCCCTGCACCTGTGAAATCTTATCTTAACCAGTGACATCCGCCACAACCACAATGTTACTTCAAAGGTCCTGGAGCTAGGATTTCAGTGTACATTGTGGAAGGCTGGCAGTTCAACCCATAGCATGCACCCATGTTAAGTTCCTATTTTTAAAGCTTTATTTGAAAGGCAGAGTTACAAAAGGAGAAGCAGAAATAGAGAAAGCAATCTTCCATCTGCTGACTCACATCCCAAATGACTCCAATGGCCAGGGCTGGGTCAGGCCAATGCCAAAAGCCCAGAATTCCATCCAAGTCTCCCATATGGGTAGCAGGGATCCAAGCACTTGGACCATTTTCTGCTTTCCCAGGTGTGGTAGCAGAGAATTGAATGGAAAGCAGAGCAGCCAGGAGTCGAAGTTGTACCCAAATGCAATGGCCCCTATTTTGGGGCTGTCCTGTAGATATACAAAATCTCACCATCGGAGGAACATGGGTGTTCTGTGTGTCATTTTTGCAACTGCCTATGAATTTAAAAGGGCTTCTAGATGATTTTATTTGGTAAACAGAGATCAGATTGAGTGGCGATCTCACTCTGGTTTTCGTCTTCACTGCTGCAGTTTTGGGTTTCCCATTTCCAGCTGCTTGTGGCCCAGCATGAACTTCCCCCCACATTCTTCCTGCGGTTTGCTCTAAGTGTCCACTGAATATATTGCATAGTTTCAAACAAGCTGGTCAGCAGCTTTGAGACTTTGGTGCGACTTCTCCTCTCCTTGCAATCCCTCCCAAGAAGTTCACAAATAAATCTCTCAGCCTCCTACGAAATGACAACAATTTCTCAGCCCTGCAGATGGCAGAAGGTGCTATAATTCTAAAACACGTTTGCTCTTCCCTAGGCTCGAGTTACTGTGTCTGCTCTGGGAGAAGGGGCTGTAATTTTGTGGTGTTTTCCTGATCTTCCTTAGGTAAGGCTGACAGAGCATTCCTAGGTGTCAGCGAGTTCCTAGAAATAACCTGATGTGACTTCAGGGCAGAACCAAAATATATGGAGCCCACGAGACTGCAACAAGTCACTCAGGGACTTGGGACAAAAGGGCCAACCCAAGAGAGGGCAAAGAGGTAGCATGAGGCCTCAGGTCACCATCCTTGCTGAATCTGAAGAATAGATTCCTGGATGCATGCCAACCAAGAGGTACCAAGGCACAGACAGGGAGACTTCATCCGACATTCATTGTAAGGTCCCTAGAGTCTACAACAGTTGATGCATGTGCCAATAACCAGAAGAGTCTAAAGATTCTGATGAACGTTTCGGGAGATAGAAATACCGGTTGCCCTGATTTAATTACACATTGTACCATCCACACTATACCATAAACACAAATTTTGTGTACCCAATAAAAAAAGGGACTAAGGGTGTGCATTTAGCCAGTGCTCAAGATGCCAGTGAAGACAGAATGCCTGTTCAAGATTCAGCTCCAGCGCTCTCTCTGATCCTTACCTGGTTCCGACTCTGGGTCCCCACCCTCTCTCGCAATGACGCAATGACCATCAAGATCACTCCAGAAACCCCTCAAAACAAGCAAACAAACAAAAATCTAGAATAGTTAGACAGAGAACAACAAGGAAAGCTTAGCATCAGACAGGAAACGGTCAGTGGGGGTGCACTTATGCCTCACTAGGTGGGACACAAAGATTAGTTACTCCTCACTGGGGTATTGAAGATTTCTCTGCACACCCCTCCTAAAACTGTTGGCATATGTCTTCTTAGAGTTATAGAGTTAGACTACCTGAAAAACAGCCAGGTTCAGCAAAATCATGCTTCAATGTTATAAACTGCTAAATACCAAAATGAAAATAGACACGAGACAGCGGAATAGTAATCTATAGCCATTTTAAGGTGTATAGAACCCAGTTGTATATAAACTAAAATTGAAATGTCAATAAAGAAGTCATAGAATGTGGTTCAAAACTTGCATTCTTTTTTTTTAAACATATTTGTTACTCAATACCATGTCAAATAATTCCATGACTTTATAAATTGTTACTGATGTTATGTCGGAGCTTTTAATTGATTGGGATGATACTCTCTGCCGGCTCTACCTTCAGACCAGAGATGGTCTCCCAAGAAACCGTTGAACTTATCCGGACAATAAGATGCTGGACTTTATGCTTGGTAAATGCTTGCAATGAAAAAACTCACTGAAATTTGAACTGTAATACTGCAACAAGGTGGAGGAATCCACCACGGGGGGAGGGGTGGGGAGAATCCCAGAGCCTATGAGACAGTGTCACATAATGCAATGTAATCAATAAAAAAAAAAAAAAAGATTCAGCTCCAGCTCTTGACTCAGCTTCCTGCTAAAGCAGACTTGGGGAAGCAGCAGTGGTGACTCAAGTGAGTTCCTGCTGCCCATGTGGGAGATACGGACTAAATTCTTGGCTCCTGGCTTAAGTGCATCCCAGCTACCTTCATTGCAGGCATTTGGGGAATGAACCACTGAATGGGAGCTCTGTTGATTTCTGTGTTTGTCCTGCATCTGGGTTCACACAGCTGTCAGGAAACAGCTCGCTGTCAGGGGTCACTCTCTCTCCACTTCCTGAGCCTACATTTGGCTTTTGAGGCCAACCAATGCCCCTACGGTAAAAGCTGGCCAACATGGACAGCAACAACTTCCTCAAGGACAGCCACAGACCTGGCTGGATGCTCCCTGGGCAGGAAGGACCCAGTCCCAGGTAAGGGCTCAGGTGATCGCAAAGTCAACAGAGCTTCATTACGCCTTGGGACTTCATCCCAAGCTGTCAGCCATACTTGGCAGCTCTGCCTGTCTGGAGGGTGGTGGATTGCTTGCATGAAGTATGCACACCAGACAGTGGACAGATTTCAGATCACTGAAGGTGTGGGTCCAAGGAGGGCTTGAAATGCTGGGCCCAGCCCTGGGAGGAGTCTAGAACAGAACAGCAGGAGGAACTCTGGGCAAAAGGCAGAAGAGGCTAGATACTCGGCCACTACACTCATGGGCTAAGCAAAACCACAGCCACTCTCCAGCAGTTGAACAAGCAAAGCCATGGCCATCCTGGAGGTGGCAGAGGGCAGGCAGCATCCATGTGAGTGGACATTCTAGGATGTCAATCATGAACCACCAAAGCTCTTGGCAAAGGAAGGACAACTAGTCCTGGCACTGTAAGTGAGAGAAGGAGCCAACAGCTCTCTGGAACGGCCACCTGTGTCTGCTACCCAGTGAGGGACATTTTCTGGTGCTGGTTGGGAAGGATGGCAGCCACAGCTTCCCTTCCCTGATCTGAACCTGCTGAGGCATGGGGAGCTGAGGTTCACGGACAGTAGTGACCACTTGTGCATACCCAGCCCCCAGAGAACCAGCAATGACAGGCAGACTTTGCAAGTGAGTGACGTAGTGTGATGTTTGTCTTGCTGGGGTTGACTTCTTTCACTTCACATAATGCCCTCTGGTTGCGTATATTTTCGTTGCAAAGAACAGTCTCTCACTACCTTCTACAGCTGAGCAATATCCCGTTGGATGTACAGAGCACACTCTCTTTATCCGTCTATCAGTAAATGGACACGTAGATTGCTTCCAACTCCTGACTGTCGGGAGTTGTGCTGCAGTAAACCTGAGCGTGCAGACATCTGTTTAACGCACTCCAGCAGCCTCGGATCTCTATCCAGGACCAGGATGGCTGCCTCACTTACCTGGTTCTGTTTATAGTTTTCTAGGACTGCCTCACACTGTCTTCCACCATGGTAATCCTGATTCACAATCTCACCAACCGTGTTCAAGGTTTTCTCTTGTTTTTGCTTCATATCTTCTCACACATGTTTTATCTTTCATCTTTTTTTTTTTTATAAAATCAGTCTTATGCGAGTGAGGTCACATCTCATCATGATTTTGCTTTGCATGTCCTGATGACTCATGATATTGAGCAGTTGCCACGTACTTGTTGGCTGTTTGTGTATCCTCCTTTTAAAAATGTCTAGTCGGACCTATTTCTCTTGTTTTCATTGGATTCCTATTTTTCCAATTTGAGTTCTTCATACACTCCAAATTGTATAGCCTGCAAATTGTTCCTCCCTTCATTCTGTTGTTTGCTTTGCTATGTAAAAAAAATCTTTAGTTTGATAAAACCCCAACTAAACTAGTTCTGCTTTTATTTCTTGTGCTTTTTGATCTCATCTGGAAAATTGTTATCCAACTCAATGTCCTGAAATGTTTTCTGTAAGTTTTCTTCTAACCATCTCTAAGTTCCAGTTCTCAATTTTTAGGTCTTTCATCCACTTGGAACTGCACTTGGAACTAATTTTTGTACGGACTGGAGTATAGAGTAGGGTTTCATTAAATTGTCCAAGAACTAATTACTGAAAATATTATTCTTTGGCTAATATTTAACAGTTCTACGATCTCCATTCTCTTCCCTTGACCTAGGCATCTGCTTCTGTGCCAGTTCCATGCTGTTCTAATTACTCTAGACTTGTAGTATATTTTAAAGTCATGCAGTGTAATATTGTGCTTTGTTCTTTTGCTCAACACCATTTTGCATGCTTGGGGTCTTTTATGGTTCCATACAAATTTTAGTAGTGTTTGTTTCCTCTAATTAAAAATGCCATTGGGATTGTAATAAGGATTACATTAAATCTATAAATCATTCTAGGGCACATGCACATTTTTACAATATTTATTCTTCCAAACAATGAATAGAAGATGTGTTTGCATTTCTTTGTGGTTTTTTTTTTCATTTCTTTCCTCCAACAATTTATAATTTTCAGTGAGGACATCTTTCACCTCTTTGGTTAAGTTCATTTGCAAGTATTTTGTTGAGGTTTTCTTGTAGCTATTGGAAATTAAATTGCTTTCCTGATTTTTTTTTTCAGATGAATCACTCTTGGTGCATAACAACACTGCTGATTTTGCACATTGAATTTGCATCCTACAGCTTTGCTGAGTTTGCTCATTGGTTCTCACAGCTTTTTGGCGGTGTCTTGAAGGTTTTCTGTATACAAGACCGTGTCTTCTGCAAACAGTGGCAGTTTGGCTTCGTCCTTTCCAACGGGGATGCCCTTTGGGTCTTCCTCGGGTCTGATTGCTCTCTCTAGGATCTCCAGGACTATGTGGAATTACAACGGTGAAATTTGGCATCCTCATCTTGCTCTTAGAAAGACCTGAGCTTTCCCCATTCAGAATGAAGTTAGCTTTTGTTACATCTGGCCTTTATCATATTGAGGGATGTTTCTTCAATGTCTAATTTCATCTGAGTTTTTATCATGAGGGCATGTTGCATTTTATCCAATTTCTTTTTGCATCAGTTGAGAAGATTGTCTGATTTTTTGTTCTTATTTCTCCTGATGTAGTATATTGTGTTTATTATCTTGCATGCAACGAACATCTTTGCATCCCCTGGATGAATCGCACTCTGTCATGCTGAATGATTGTTATGATGTGCTATGGGATTCGATTTGCTAGTATTCTGTTGAGGACTTTTGCATCTTTGTTCATCAAGGACGTTGCCCTGTAACTTTTTCCTTGTACTGTATTTGTTTTGATATTGGGGTAATGTTTACCAAATAGAATGAGTCTGGCAGAATTTTCTCCCTTCCTGTTTTTCAAAATCAGTTAAGGAGAATGGGTGCTCATTCTTCTTTAAATGTTTGTTCTGCTGCTGGGTGATCCTTGATGAGGGGTGGTTTCTTTTATTAGTGATTTGATCTTCTTAGTCATCAGTGACCTATTTAGCAGTTACATGTCTCCATGCTTCTATTTGGGTAAATTACACGTGTCCAAGGATTTGTCCATTTCTTCTGGATAATCACATCTATTGCCATGCCCATTATCATAGTGACCTTAGCAAATCTTCAGATTTCTGTGCTATCACTAGTAAAGTCTCTATTTTCATGTCTGACTCTGTGTCCCTGAGTCCTTTCTCCTTTTATTTTTCTTGTTAGTGTATCTGCTATTCATTTTTCGATATATTTTTGAAGAATCACCTCTCCACTCACTATTTTGTTGTCCTTTGTCTCTGTGTCATGTATCTGTGCTCTGGGCTTCATGCTTGATTTCCTTCTATTATCTTTGGACCTGATTCATTCTTTCTTCACTAGCCCCTTGACGTACAGGGATAAGTGGTTTATCTGAGGTCTTTCTCTCTGTGCAAATGATGTTTGATGCAAAAATTGTTACAGACTTATCTCTTCCGACTGCTTTTGTTGTATCCCGCAAGTTTGATGCGTTCTGCTTCCTCTTGCATTCATTTCAACAAACTTTCTCGTTTCTTCCTTGATCTCTGCCGTCATCCTTTAGTTTGCAACAATGAGTCGCTTAATTTCCATGCGTTTTTGTAGTTTACATGTTTCTTGTCAGTTCCTAGTCCTCTTGGCCTTATGGTTACAGAAGATACTTGATGTGAATTTAATTCTTTTCAATCTGCCTGTGCATAGTTTGTGACCATCCATCTAATCGATCCTGGAAAATGTTTTGTGTACAACCGTGTATTCCTCAGCTGCTGAATGGAAGGTTCCAGAGATGTCTGAGAAGTTAGGTTCGTCTAGGGTGCCCCTAACTCTGCTACTTCCTGAACTTTCTGTGCAGATGATGTGGTTTCTGAGAGCGGAGTGTTAAAAGTCTGTTTCGTATCAATCGGGCTATTATTGGTCCTACTACATCTGTACTGTAGACTATGTCTCCCCTGTGTCTATTAATTTTTGCTTTGTGTATTTGGCTATTTTAATACTGGCCAGATATGTGTGCACAATTATTATCCCTCTTGCTGGATTGAGTCCTTTATCAATTATAATGATTTTCCTGATCCTTTTTTTCCCCCCAGATTTTCCAGATTTAAACAGATTTAAAATCTCTTTTCCATGGCAAAAGTATTTGCATGGTGTATCCTGTTTCAGTATTTCACTCTCAGTCTCCGTGTGTGTCCTCAAAGGTGATACTTGCTTTGTTTCTTATAAACGGCATAGAGTTGGGCCCCACTGTTTTACCTAGTCAGCCATTGCTTTTTAACCGGAGATTTTATGACATTTAAGGTAATTGTTAATACGTAAAGTCTTACGACAGCTGTTTTGATAGTTGCGTTGTTTTTTGTGGTAATTTTTCTTTGTCCTTAAATGGCAATCATCATTTGCAACGTGATTTTTGTTCAACGCTGTATTTTGGTTTTTTACTTATCATTTCTGGCAGAATGATGTTTAGATTTTTGCTATACAGTCACCCTGAGGCTGTCAAAAAATCTCTTTTGGTAATCACAAGCTGTCTTCAAATGATAGTGACTTAACATTTAAAAAGGCAAAAAGAGACAAAGAGATGACAAATCTTAATAAAGTCCTCTACCTACATGTGCACTCCATTTCCCCCACATTTTTTTTAAAGATTTTATTTATTTATTGGAAAGTCAGATATACAGAGAGGAGGAGAGACAGAGAGGAAGATCTTCCGTCCGATGATTCACTCCCCAAGTGAGCACAATGGCCAATACTATGCCAGGATCCAGGAACTTCTTCCAGGTCTCCCACACGGGTGCAGGGTCCCAAAGCCTTGGGCCATCCTCGACTGCTTTCCCAGGCCACAGGCCGGGAGCTGGATGGGAAATGGAGCTGCCAGGATTAGAACCAGCGCCCATATGGGATCCCGGTGCGTTCAAGGTGAGGACTTTAGCCGCTAGGCCACGCTGCTGGGCCCCATTTCCCCCATATTTTAACATCACATTTGACCTCTTTCCATGATACTCAATATTTTAGTGCAGTGATTACTTTGGTCTTCACAGTAAAATATAAACTATGCACGCACAATTTTGCAACATGGGAATGTTCTGATTTGTTGGCATAGCTACCATTATTGGTGAACTTTCTACCTTGTGAATTCATTTTTCTTGGTAGAGTCTCCTTTCTTCAGTTGAAACAACTCCCTATGGCCTTTCTGGCTACAGGGTCTGCAGGTGGCAGTCCACTCACTCCCGGTTACCTCGTTCTCACGTCCGAAGGATAGTCTTGCTGGGTATGTTAGTCTCGGTTAGCAGTTGCTTCCCTTCAAGCTCACCCCACTCCCCCCAAGCCTGAGATTTCTAGGCAGAAGTCTGCAGCGGAGTGGACCCCCAGGATGAATTGTTTGACCTTGATTCAGTTGAGTCTGCTGGCCTTTGACTTCTCCTGTACATGGATAGCTGTGTTATTCTCCAGATTCAAAAAAACAATTCTATTATCTTTTTTAAAATGCTTTCTACTCTCTTGGAACTCAATATGTCCTATTTTCATGCTATACCATATTTTCCCCAACCTCTCTTCACTCCTCTTATTATTTTTTTCCCCCAGCAGCATATCTTCAAATAGGCTGTTTTCAAGCTCTCTGATTCTTCCATCGGTTTGACCCATTCTGCCCCTGGTGCCTTCTCCCATAGTTTTAATTTTACCTAATGTGTTTTCTGCCTGCTTTTGTCTCATTGTCTCCATAGGATCTTCCACCAGATCTCACAGTGTTGAATCTTTTCTCTATATTCACTGGAGTTGCCATTCTTTGGAAACCTTCACCTGAGCTTTTGCACGTGGTCTCTCATTAGCTGAGGCCATGGCTCCCCAATGTCCTTCATGCTCGTGGAAGTATGACCGCTCCTGGCTCCCATGGCTCTGAGGACAGAGACTTGGGTGCACACAGCTGGTGTCTGGAGCTGCTTATTCAGCTGCTATCTGGGCTCTGCCACTTACATCCTCTTCTCACATGGGAGTAGGGCCCAACCACATGTGGCCATTCAACCTTACGCCTCTGTAGGGGCCCTGACTCCAAAAGCAGCCACATACTAAGGTGAGAGAGCCTCAAACCTACAGAGGTCATCCCACGTCTGCCCATGTCCCCCCCCCCACCCCGCCCCGGGACACCGTGATACCTCTCCTATAGGACAGGAAGCTGCTGGGCAGCAGGAAGAAGTCACTGGTCCCTCAGAGCTTCAGATGTTCTAATGGGTCAAAGGATGTAACCATGGCAACACACGCATCAGAGAACATCGTGAGGTAACAGAGGAGAAAGTGAGCATGCTAGAACACCCCTGTAATACACCTTGTGAACAGCCCGGCTATTCCTCACAACTGCTGGCCCTGGGTCTGGATGGTAGAGACGGACCTGCCTTGCTAAGAAGTGAGTAGTCCTATGGGCAGTCCCCTGCTCTATCCTCAGGTCCTGGCAGAGGCACCCCAAGCAGATGCTGACACCTGTTCCTGTCTATGTTCAGAGCAGCAGCTCTTCCTGAGGATTTGGAACACAGGGAGAGCCAGTGGTGGACAGGGTTAGGACCTGTCTCTCTCCTGCTCCTTTGATCGGGTTCCCTGTGAGCTGACCCAGTCCTAAATAGACACATGCCACTGAAAAAGGGACAGCCACTCGGCACAGGGCGGGCAGTGCACTGGAGGCAGCGTGGTGGCCATAACAGGACATCAGGAGACCCTCAGGTGTTGCAGAGACCTACACACTGCACCCAGAAGACACAGTGTGATGTACTGTGGACCAACCTGGGACAAGATTAGATCAGCCAGACGGGGGGAGTTTCCAAGGGCTTCCAGAGGCTTAGGCAGGTGCACAGGGCACACAGGGCACAGGGTACACCTGGAGGTGTACTTACCTCCAGGTGTGGGAGGTGTCCCAGCCATCAGGATGCTCCTGACCTGAGAAGGCCCATCATAAGGGGAAGATCCACTGATGTCCTGAAAGAAACAAATGCCCAACGGGCCTCTCCCAGCTACAGGAGACCAGCCAGCCTTACTTGGCTGTCTCAGAATACCATCTCGGCATGAACACAATGAAGCCACTAGGCCGGCCTGTGCTCATTGTGCACCTACTATGCACCTGAGCTGGTGGTTGTCAGAGTCAGGGGCAGGAGCTGGTCAGTATCCACAGCCATGCAGAGGTGGAGGTAGTGGATTAAGACACCTCCTGCAGGGATCAGGGCTGAGACCTAGTCTGGGCACCCAGAGCCTGCAGGACCCAGAAGACCACACTGGGCAGGCACCTTCTGCTGCTCCAACACTGCAAGGACCAACTGGTGCCACTTGGGTCTGGTCGGTGAGGCTGGGACTAGGGATACGGCAGGAGCTGAAAGCAACAATGCATGCCCTGACCCTCAGGTGATTCAGCAGACCGAGCTTTCACCTCACTGTATGGTCCACGCTCCCTGGGAGCTGCTCCAAAAGGGTAATTCTGAGGATTGCGGAATAGCTTGGCTTAGCTGCCCCATGCCTACCAAGAGATGTCCTGCCTCAATCACCCAGATAAGCATCTCTTCCGGCAAGATGGAGCCCAGGAGCCCTGGGCGGGCAGCCCAGCCATCGGGAAGGCTCCCCAGAATAGGTAGTCATGATAGAAACAATATAGAAGGGACATGGACACGTAAATGGAGGAGACTGAAGCAGAGAGATCATGAAAATGAAAGCAGGATGGCAGGTCATAGGCCACAAGAGCAGTGACGGATACAAAGGGCAAGATCTTAGCAAAAAGCATGGAGAACAGCAGAAAGATGTGCCAGACAGCAGCAGCACACAGTGGGGCAGCGGCACACAGAGGGGCAGCAGCACACAGTGGGGCAGTGGCACACAGGAGGGAAACAACACACAGTGGGACAGCAACAGCACACAGTGGGACAGAAGCACACAGCAGGGCAGAAGCACACAGCTGGCAGTGGCACACAATGGGGCAGTGGCACACAGAGGGGCAGCGGCACACAGCGGAGCAGCAGCACACAGTAGGGCAAAAGCACACAGTAGGGCAGAAGCACACAGCTGGCAGTGGCATACAGGAGGGAAACAGCACGCAGCTGGGCAGCAGCACGCAGTAGGGCAGGTAGTGGCAGCACACAGCCGGGCAGCAGTGCACCATGGGGCAGCAGCACACAGGGCAGGTAACAGTGGCATTTCTCTGCAGAGTTCAGAAGGGTCGGGGATGGAGAGAGGAGCCTTCAGCTTTCTCCCTCAGGGTAAATCATCAGACTCCAAGTCTGTCTTCCCAGCCGTGAAGTCTGCTACTCCCCCGTGTGATATTAAACCCCCTGGACCAGGCTCTCCCGATCCCTCTTTAGATCATGTTTCAGACAATACTGTCCGTAGAGTCCCTCCACTTCATCTTCCCCAGCATTCTACTCTGCTGAGGCAATAATGAGACCTGGAGGAGGCTCCGCTCTCCGTTCACTGCTCATCAGCCGTGGCTGCCTGAATCCGAACGGGGTCATCTCTGTTCCTTCTTCCAGGAACTTCAGCCTCAGTGCTCGCTCATGCTCATCTCCTCCTCCTTTCCACCTCATTTTCTTTCCCCTCTGTTTAAATTATTTCTTACACCCCAAACCACAAGTATTTTAATAATAGAAAAAAAGCAGCAGGCATGTCACCATCAAACTGCAACCCCAACAACAACCAGTGTTGGCCCCCTTGGTCCTTGCCGTGGGCATTTTTTTTTTATTTGTTTTTATTTTTAATGATGTTTACACCTTAGAGTCTCCATTCACCCAGATCTTTGCGGCCAATGTTTGGCTGGGGTAGTTGTTCAATTTATTCTGCCTCCTTCCCCTGTTATGGTACCAGATGTCCTCTGCATGCCCTAATGGACTGCCATATCCTTTCTATGCATCTGGGCATGCCGTCCACTGCTCTGAAATAACCACTGAGGAGGCCCCGTTCTAACATATGCACACCACAGTCAGTCCACAGATCCTTTGATTCTCCCCATAGTTGGAGTTCTCTGAGTCCAGGGGTTCAGTTGAGGGCAACCCCAAAGAAACCTTGTCTGAGGTGTTCCCAGACTTGATTCTTGCCTGTGCTTGGCACTATAGGATCTGACTTAGTCCAGCACCGCCATCTGCCTACATACAAACACACACACACACACACACACACACACACACACAGGTAGTTGCAGTTGCTTGGTCATTTCTGTCTCCACTCCAATCTCTTATGCGAATCAATGGATGCTGTGGCCCAGTCCAACCCAGCCCACTACACTCAGCCCTCGGGTACACCAGCGGAAGCTGCAGCTTAGTTAGAGTGACTCCCAAACCCCACACCAGGCTTGCTCCGAACCTTGGTTCCTGTGCTTGCCAGTATGTACAGCAGATTGGTCCACCCTGTCCCACGTCCCATTCAGCTCTCGTACACATCAGTGGATCTTGGAGCCTACTTCAACCCAACCAACCCCACTATCCAACCCACACTCATAACAGCAGGTGCCACCACCTGTCAAGCCAGGGCTGCCCCCAGCCCTGGTTCTCATGTTCACCAGTGGGAGTTGTGGCCCATCAGAGAGGTGCTCACAGTTTCCCTAATGGGCCTACTCCCAGACCCAAATCTTGTACTCTCCGGGTGGTTCTACAGTCTAGCTTGACAGAATTTACCCCCAGTCCCAGCACTTGTCAGCTGATGCCGTGGCAAAGCCCAGCCGGCCCTCATCTCCTCTGGCCCATGCTTGCACCAGTGGATACAGTTGTTTACCACAGCCTGGCTCTCCTCCCAACCCAGTTCAAGTACAGGCCAACAGGCATTGCAGCCCTCCTTGCCCAGTTTGATCTGCCCCCAGTCCTAGTTCTCTTACCAGCCAATGGGAGCAATGGCCCAGCTGGGAAGCCTGCCCTGCCCCTCTACTGGGCTCACACTCCTCCCCCCAGGTCCCAAGAGGACTGATGGGTGCTATGGTCCACCCAGGCTGGCATGGCCCACTTCACCTCGGCATTTGCCAGTGGATGCTGTAGCCTGGCCCAGCTGGGTCCGCACCTGGTTCCAGCTCATGCTGGTGGGTGCTGTGACCTAGCCCAACCCAGTCTATCCAGTCCCCAGCCCCAGCTCTAATGTGAACTGAGTTGTGTTGTGGTCTGAACTGGCCTGTCCTGCACCCCATCCTGGTTCTCAGATCTGCCAGAGGGTGTTATATGAACTGGCCCAGGCTGGTCCACTCCCAGACCCAACCTACACGTATACCAGAAGGTACTGTAACCTAGCAGTCTGAGCTGCTCTAAGCCTTGGTTCATGCACTCACCTGCGGGGCCGGGCATCTCCAGTCATAGCTGGTGGCCTTGACAGGAGCAGGATTGAGTGCTTTCCTTTGCTTGTCTGATGATGGCATGCATACGCCCTTCTGATGGTTTTCAGCAAATGGACTGAGCCCTGGTTGGGCATGGGGCAGCCTCTGTGCTGGAGGGGTGGGGAAGACGCTGTACTCTGATGAAGAGCCACTTTCCTTGTCTCTGTGGTCAGCAAACGGCCAAGTCCAAAACATATTTTTGAGCCAAGGATACAACTAGGCTGAAACTACGAAAGGGTGAAAGAAGCAGATCATGCAACTGTGGGAAAACTATAGTGAGTGTTCTGCGATCACACCAAACAAAAAATAAATATCAGAAAGAAGCAGGAATATTTTGTAATTAAAAAAAAACCACACACACAGAAAAGATCAACCATGAAGATGATACAGCAATCATGAACATATGTGTTCCTGAAGACAGAGGCTTTAAAATGAATGAAGCAAAAATGATGGATATGAAGGCAGAAATACACCAGTCACCAGAAACATGGGCGACATCACTATGGCACCCAAAGGATGGGCAGGACTTCCTGGATCCCCCTGAAGTCTCCCAGGGACCCCACGAGGCCCCGCCTGGGCTCTATCTATAGCCTGCACTTTCCCTTTCTTTTTCACCCAGGGCACGGAGCCTTAGGGCTGTAATTCTGGGCACTGAACAATGTCCCATGCGACTGGCAACATGGCACCTGGAGGACCTACCAGTATTGCTTGCCCAATGAGAACACGTAGTTTCATTTCATGACACAGGGCTGGCAATTGGCATATCAAGTCCGTGTCAGTTACTGAGACGATCCTGACCTACAGCAAATGAGGGATGAGTCCCGAGAGACTGTGTCTTCAACAAGCCCTGCCCATCTTCTTTGAGATGACACCAGGAGGTTTTCTTTAAATTATAAAACCCATAATTGCCTCTCCACCCCTCCCTCCACATGTGTCCAGCTCTCATTGCCCACCTCCTGACCCAGCAGAGACCCTGTCTGTGGTGACAGCCTCAATGACACTGCTATTCCTGAAATTCTTTGGAGAGGCTGTTTCTTCCTCAATCTGCCATTTGACATCATTAACTGACCGCCTCAACTCCATGTTCCATCTTAGAAATGCATGCTCGCTTGTTCCCTAAATGCCTTAATCATACAGAGCAAGGGAAAAGACATTCCTTCCAGGTTGGTGTACACTGCCACAGGCCCAGGTGAACTTAACCCTCTATATGATTAGGAAGCCAGCCTGCCCCAGTACTGGCGACCACAGCTCAGGAAATCCCAGGCACAGACTGAAGTTGCCTCGGAAGCGACGCTGCTTGGAGAGCACCATCCAAGCAGCAGTTTCTGCATGTTTGATGTCTCTTGGGTTGGAGTCCCTGATTAACAGAGCAGAAACGTCCAAATCTCAAATGCGCAGTGGCTATTCTGAGTGTCGGAGACACTTGGAAGGAAGGAAGGAACTAGTGACCACCTTTTAAGATCCTCAAGATTGGGATTTATTTGGGATTATTTGGGTGATTGATTGTCATGGCTTCCACTCAATCAGAAAGTTGATGAATCCAGACAAACTGGCAACAAGGACAGTTTATGAACCTGCTCATACCAGCTCAGCTCCCAGAAAGGGCTGTCACAGCCAGAAGCCAAAGACACACAGGACCCTCAGCAGGAAGCCTGGTTGCTGTTCCAGGATGCTTCCTGATCAGCACAGAGCTAAGCCAGAGAGAGAAGTCAAGTTTGAAAGTCAACGTTCTCCACCCTCCAAGGCAATTTCCCATGCAAGAGTTAGCCTTAGCTGCATTCTTTCTTCTAAGATTGATTGATTGATTTGAAAGTCGGAGTTACACAGTGAGAGACAGATCTTCCAGCCACTGGCTTACTCCCCAAATGGCTGCAATGGCTGAGGCTGGGCCAGGCCAAAGCCAGGAGTTAGGAGCCTCCTCTGGGTCTCCCACGTAAGTGCAGGGTTCCAAGCCTTTAGGGCATCCTCTGCTGCTTTCCCAGGCCACAAGCAAGCAGGGACCCGGATCAGAAGGGGAGCTGCTAGGACTCGAATCAGTGCCCATATGGGAAACCATCACTACAGGCAGCAGCTTTACCTGTTACACTACAAGGTCGGGGATTCTCCATCTGTTCCCTTGCTATGTGCATCAACATGAAGAGAGAAAACGACTCCATTCCCCAGCCTCCTGCAGAGAACCCCGAGAGCGAAGGCCCGCATGTCCTAGGACAGCAGCCACACCCTCTCACCCAGAACTTGGCAAAAAAAAAAAAAAAAACACACCCTGGTGGGAGCATGAGCTTGCAGCACAGGGCGCAGGGCACCCGGCAGTGAAGGCCGCTTAGCCTAGTCACACAATCACACCACTCCCTTAGCCATCCACTGTGCATTCCAAACCTGAGCTTTCTCACACATCCTTGATCCTTTGTTTCGGCAGTGAGGACTTGCCAGCTGTCCACTTCAACATGCAGGCCACAGTGTGAAAGTGCTGCAGTCCCCTGGACCCCGCTGGCCTCCATCGATGTGGATAGGGAGTGGACAAGCCAAGCCAGCAGCATTGGGCTCTGTGGTCATCAATTAACTGGGCCCTACCCACCACACACACAAATATTTCTGTGCATCGTATGTTCCTAGGTCTGTTTGTCTCCCATAAATCAGCCTCGGGCCTGTTTAATTATCCCTGGGCAATTATAAACAACACACATTTGCAACAAGGTAGGAGACACATGAGGCCTTAGGGGTCTACAGCGGGTCTCTGTATATTTTTTCAAAGCCGGGCAATCGTGAGATAAGTCACCTACTACCCAGAGCCCAGGCTCTGGTCCCTGGCCTTCCCACGGCATGGCCAGTGAGGCCCTGGGCTAGCCAGCAGCAGGCTGCTTTCTGTCAATGGCCTTCAAGTGTGTCAGTTACCATAAACAAATGTGATGAATGGGCACCGGGGTTCTGTGAGGACCTCGGTCACCTTGACAGAGCTGTGGATGCACTGACTACCACAGAGCCCAGGTCACAGAAGTCATGAACTTCAGAACTGATTGCTGAAGTCTTTGTGCCTGACCTCGAGGTAGATGAGGCAACACAAGGAAATCTCCTTGGCTCCACCCACCCCATCCTGCCCCGGCTCTCACCTGTGGCATCGTTGGAAAATGAATCTGGTTTTGCAGACCCCAACCTGCTATAGTTGTAGGACAATGCAGGCGAGTGGATGGGGATTTAGTGACTGCAGTGGAAGGCATAGCACAAGTCTATACAGTGCCAAAGTCCTGGGTCCAAGTCACAGACCCCTGGCTGGCTGGGTCCAAGTCACAGACCCCTGGCTGGCTGGGTCCAGGTCACAGACCCCTGGCTGGCTGGGTCCAGGTCACAGACCCCTGGCTGGCTGGGTCCAAGTCACAGACCCCTGGCTGGCTGGGTCCAAGTCACAGACCCCTGGCTGGCTGGGTCCAGGTCACAGACCCCTGGCTGGCTGGCCAGTCCAACACCCTGGCTGGCTGGGCCAGGAGAGGAGAGGCAGAAGAGAAGTAGCACCCAGGTTCGGGAGGAGCTGGCAGATTGAGGTGCTCCGAGGACCAAATGGCTTCCCGATGCCTTGTCTAGATGTTTCTTTTTTACTGGTTAGCTGATTGTTTTGTTTATTTGAAGAATTATTTTTACTTGAAAGGCAAAGTTACAGAGAAAGAAACAGAGCTTCTATCCACTGGTTCACTCCCCAGATGGCTGCAACAGCCGGAGATGAGCTGATGAGAAGCCAGGAGCTTCTCCCAGGTCTCCCATGTGGGTGCAGGCACTCAAGCACCTGGACTGTCCTCCACTGCTTTCCCAGGGGCATCAGCAGAGATCTAGATTGGAAGTGGAGCAGCAAGAACTCAAATTGCTGTCTGCATGGGATACCAGTGTTGTAGACACCAGCTTTATCTGCTGTGCCACAGTACTGGCTCCCAGAAATGAGCACAATTTAAAGAAGGCAGACAGAAAGCATGTCTCCTGCCCTCGACCCCTGCCAGCTCTACTGCCTTCCTCCTCTTAGTTCTCCTCCTCACCCATCTTCTCATGAGCCCAGCCATCACACTGAGCTCCTTTTGTGACCGGTCTCATGGGATTTCCAAAACAGCCACATTGCACAAAGACCCAGATGCATCAAAAGCCTAACCCACACACCCAAGAGGACCCAGCCCGCGGCGCGGCTGGTGGTCAGAGCCCATCCCCCGACCCAGGCCTGCTCCACAGCCCATCTGGGTCAGCTCAGAACAGAAGGACCCAAGAGCCTTCCTGGACCGCAGTGAGAGTGTGAGAACCCAGCTCGGCTGCCGGCACTGAGCTCGCTGAACTTGAACCTCATCAAGAGGCTCTTGTTTCTAATTAGGGAGACAGTAGCAGAGTAGTTAGCACCATGGCAGCCAAAATCAAACGCAGTCCACTGGCTTCCCAGCTGTGCAGCCAGCCGGGAGAAAGCAGTGGGCAGAGACGCCTCAGGCAAGCGTCTGGAAGGCGACAGACACCTCGATGCTTGCCCTATGCTGTCCCCTCCTGGGTCCTCTTCCCAAGGGCCCCGTGGAGAGCTCGGGGTCTCCGTGACCTCCCAGGATGGACTGATTAGTGTCACAGCTGTGCACGCATCACCCTAGGATGCCGGGACCAGGAAACTGTCGGTCGGATCTTTAATGCTCATGTTCTTGCCAAGTTAAGTAAGCTCTGTGGTCCCTGTAATCTGTGAGTGCTTAGGGGAGTCTTTCTGTCTACCCATTCCTAGCCAGGCTCATTACCTCCAAACAGAGTCAAGGTCCCAATTAAAGCTTTTTTACGAGAGGAGGAGAGTTATGCGCCAAACCAGAAGGGGAAATCAAAATAAGACAATTTTTCCTAATTTTGGAATCCATCTGCCTGAATGCAACCATCTCCTCCCAGCACTCAGGCACTGGTTCAACACTTCAAAGCCTCCACTGTAATCAACCATAAAACAGAGAACATTCTGGAAGCCTGGACAAGACAGCACATCCTCCTCTTCCCTGAGGCAGCTCAGATAGCAGCTGGACCACGCACAACCACGCACCCCCACACACACGTGTGCACACGCACACACGTGCATTCAGTTACTCTACTATCCCGACATCTGCAGCCAAGTGCCCCCATAACATTTAGGAGGACAAAGAACACCGTTTCTGTACTTTGGGGAGCTCCCCGAAGGCACCCTCCTTAGGGAAGTTATTTCACACAGGTGTCCAGATGGGCAACCACTGTGCTGGCTGGGCCAGGCTCACATGATGAGCAGAAGCAGAGGTTGAAGGCCCAGTGAGTGGGTTCCAGGGACACTGAGCCCCCAAAAGCCCTGGGGATTCGGGAGCTGCCCACTGGCTGCGGGTCCTGGGTGAGTGGCATAGAGTGGAGCATTCACTCCGAGGGGTTTATCTTATGCCTGGCAGCTCATCATAGAATCTGCAGCCTCTGCCCTTCTGGATTTTTCGGATGTGAGCCTGGAAGGCAGGGCAGGAGAGCACCATATCAATAAAACACACTCCTGCATCTTGCAGGCCAGAGCAGTGATGTTCTCACCAGTCACTCTGCATTTTAAGGTCTCTAAGAAAGTCCCCAACCACTGAGCCTCCTACATTGAAGCTTTCCCATGCTTCCCTCTGCCCTCAGAATCCTAGGGTAAGGGAGACCTTGAAAAGCTCAGATATTTGGGGCACCCTTCGGAGGAGCCACAGCACCTGTGTGCACAGAGCGTGGCTGTGGGTGGAAAAAGCAGCACCATGGCCATGAGGCCCCTGTCCATTCCTGCACTTCCAAGAGAAAATCATTTAAGGCTTCTATATCCCCAGGCTGTACGCAGGGAAAGAAGAGTGAGGGAGGCTCGAGCCCAGGCTGGCCACCGTGTGCTTCAGGGCAAAAGAGACATTTCATCATGAGACGGCAAATGGGCAGTAGGGGCCCTGACCACGGCAATGACCTTTGGCTCGGGGGCGGGGGAAGGGGAATGAGCGGTGGTTGGGGATGTCTCCACCCAGCTCAGGCATCACGGAAGTATTCAGCCAAGCAGCCGGAACTCCCAGGGGATATGGCTGGAGATGCCCTACTGTAGGGTGCCTTGTCAAGTGGGAGCCCACAACTCAAACTGGGTTCCTGCAGGTAGATCTTACGGGCTGAAAGGACCAGTCGGGTGATCTCCTATAGTGAATGCCCACTGCTGCCCAAGTTCCCCAGGTTGTGCCACCCACAAGGAGCTACATGGCAGCTCTGTGGCTCAGAGAGAACCTGCTGTAATAACGTGACCTTCCTTGGGGCCAGCCTGGTGGCAGAGCAAGATAATCCTCCACCCTGAGGCACTGACATCCCATATGGGCAACTGTCCTGGCTATTCCACTTCCCATCCAGCTCCCTGCTTATGGCTTGGGAAAGCAGTGGAGGATGGTCCAAGTACTTGGGTTCCTGCACTCATTTGAGAGACCCAGAAGAAGCTTCTGGCTCCTGGCTTCTGATTGGCTCAGCTCTGGCTATTGCAGCCATTTGAGGAGTGAACCAGCAGATGGATGCTTTCTCTCTCTCTCTTTTTCTCTTCCCTTCTCTCTATAAAAATCTGCCTTTCAATTAAAAATAAATATTTTTTAAAAAATCATCTTCTTTGGACAATGCATCTTTCACAATCATTCACCAAACACAGGTGATGCCTCCCCCTTCAACACACAATGAAATAGAATCCTTGAGCATTGAATTCAAGGCTCGGTGAGCACGTAGTTCTGCTATGGCATGAGGGAGGGGCAGGTGCTGAGCTCAGGGTGGAGCTGGGGTGAAGACAGGCCCTGAGAGGCATTCCCATGGAAAGGCAGATGCTCAGGCGAAGGCTGAGATGGAGGGGACATGGGCACTGGGGATGGCCTTGGTCATGTAGTGTCATGGTCTAAGAGTGAGGCAAGGAGATAGAAACTAGGGGTGTGAAGTGGAGCTGGACTCTTACCCTCTGCTAATGGCTATACCTCTGGGATGATTTTAGTGCATCTGCTGCTTTGTGCTGTGGCCAGGTTGCAACCCAGACTCCAGCATCCAGCATCCTTGTCCCTGCATCAGGCAAGTGGCCATGTGCACGTGGTAGGGACTGGATAAACACGTGATGCTTGAATTCAGGGTGGACCGAAGGTCTCAGATAAGAACCTTGTAAAACACCAGTGTGGCAGGCTCTGCTTTCCTGCCGTGACAATGTGGAGTCTGCTGCTGTCTGGGTGGCCATGTCAAAGGTCATGAAACGCTGGGGGCTTTGGTGGGGAGGGGCCCTGCCCACTGGGATGCTGAGATAACAAAGTACTCTACCACATATCCCCAGCCAGGCAAGGCGTATCTCTGATCACAGGCTCCGCAATTCATGGCCCCAATAAAGTGTGACCCCAGCCATGACAGGGGACAGTCAAGGGCAGCTTCTGCTTCATGTCCAGTCAGGGGGAAGCCAAGGTGGCCATGAGCAATGCCAGGGCTCTAGGACACACAGGCAGGGAGTAGGGTTCTATCTCGCACAGGGCAGGGTCAGCCGGCAATCTGAAGCCCTGTCTGCCTTGCTCTCTGGGTGACCCCAGCTCTCCAAGGGCTCTAACGATTAGGTCATGTGTCTGTATGCAGGGAGGCGCCTGTGACCTGACCTCTACACTGCACCGGGTTCATTCCCAAGACTGCCATTCCGTTGGGTCAACTCTAGGTTCTTCTCTACCACATGCCGTGCACCTGGCTCAGTGGCCATGTCATCAACCCAGAGCTCTTGGACCTGGAGTGGCTGACCGTCCCAGTCTCCCTGCTCAGCATAAGCATGTAAGTTCAGGAGACTGAAGGTTACATGAAAGTAGTTTCCTATCCCTTAATGTGCTTGCCGTTGGGACAGGTGCCATGATGTAGTAAATTAAGCCTCCACCTTCAACACCATCATCCCATGTGGGCACTGATTTGAGTCCTGGCTCCTCTACTTCCCATCCTGTTCCCTACCTATGGCATGGGAAAGCAGCGTAGGATGGTCCAAAGCCTTGGGACCCTGCACCAAGTGTGGGAGACTCAGAAGAAGCTCCTGGTTCCTGGCTTCAAATCAGCTCAGCCCTGGCTATTGGGGCCATTTGGGAAGTGAATCAGCAGATGGAAGATATTTCTCTCTGTATCTCCTTCTCAGTTTAAATCTCACCTGCGTTTCCAATAACATATATGTGCTTGCTGTGTACTTGGCCAGCACACCTGAGCAGACAGCACATAAGGAAGGGTCATCTGAACTATGGCGAATCCCCAACCCCACACTTACTGTCCACACCCAGGGGTTCTCCTCTGCACCCACATTTGATACCCTCCTGTGTTAAGGGTCAGGCACCCACCCAAGGCTTGCCCATGATGACCACATCACAGTGAAACAGACCAGCCAGGCTGCAATGCCAAGAGCATCCAGGCTGAGCTGAAAACACACACTGAAGCCTCACCCCAAGTACATGTGAAAAGGTGAATAGTCAGGTGAAGGAGAGGCAGTGAGGGGTCACCCTTGTTATAGGGGCAGGTGGAGACACACCAGAGAGGAATGACTAGGGAGCAAGCGACAGCTTGAAGATTCCAGGAAGGTTCCTCCCCCGAGGCTTTGGGGAGAGCCGATAGCAGGCACAGCTCCCCTGGGCAGCTTAATTTCAGACATCTGCTCTCCAGCACAGTGGAGAAACTCCCGTGGGTGGAGGTTCCCAGAGGCAGGGCCCTCGCACTGGCAACACTGGCCAGCTCTCTTGGCCACCTGCCTCCAAGTTTGGCTCTCTCTCCTTTCCTGGAGGAGTGAGTCCCAAGAGCGACTCTCTCAGCCCCTCCCTCACTTACACACACACACTTACTCACTCAGACACACAAACACACACACAGGAATGTCTTCTGCCCATCTTCTGTTGCTAGATTGGAAAAAACTCAAAATGGAGGCATTTATCTGGAGACAGAAATCCATTTCTCAGAACTCTGGAGTCTGGGAAATCCAGTCACAGTGCCTGCATTTGGTGAGGGCTTTCCTGCTGGGGATAACATGGTGAAGCCGCTGAGGGGGGACAGGCCCACCTCCCTCATCTTCTATAGCTGTTGATAACATCACAAGACCCTTCCCACACTTCCACATCTTCTGATTCCCTCCCACAGGCCCTGCCTCCAATTTGGAGGTCTAAGTTTCCAACACAGCAATTTTGGAAGAGGCATTCGTGACCCTACTGGTGAGACCTGTTCTAGCTTCATGAGTTCACCCATGCCAACTACGACTCAAACCACACTGGGAATCCAGTGCCACCATGCTTAGCTGAAACTGTTTTTCTGGCTCTCTGGGTGGTCCACAGCACTGGTACTCAGCCAATGCCAGACCAGGACCCAGGAGTCACATCTGCATGTGAGCTTCTAGACTTCACGTGGGAAAGAAAGGGCAGATCAAACCCAAACACACACTCAGCGAAGAAGTAAGATCGTCTCTCTTTGTCAGAGATTGTCATCCTAAAATCTGAAAACCAAAACAGCCCCAAAGCCTGCAAGATATGACTGCACAAGTGGAAGATTCCACACCATGGGTCCTGGATTTTGTGTACATAATTGTTGGGGTCAATGTTGTGATGGAGCGTATCAAGCTATCCCCCGTGCCAAGGCTCACATGAGCACCAGATTAAGTCCTGGCCGCTTCACATCCACTCCGGCTCCCTGCTGGATACACCTGGAAAGGCAGCAGAGGATGGTCCAAGTGCTGCCCACCTAGAGCTCCAGGCTCCTAAGTTCAGCTTGGTCCGGGCCTCATCTCTGGGACCATCTCGGGAGTGACCCAGGAAATGAAAGATCTCTCTCACTCACTCCCTGTCACTCTGCCTTTCAAATAAATAAGTACTTTTTAAAAAATAAAATTCCATAAAAGTCATGCAAGTTCTGTAAGTGTATACATTGCTTTTCATTCCTCTTCTCAGCTGCTTCGAAACACTTCAAGTGATATTTATAGCAATGTATCATGCATGTATAACAAAGATGTGTGTGATACGTTAATAGAGAAATAAAAGCAGATGAGGACATAAAACTACGTAGAGGTAAGGTATCTATGTCTCACTGAAATTAACTTGCTGTAAATCTAAATTCGATTCTGACATTTAAGATGGATGTTATAAACACTGGAGTAAATACTGAGAAAAGAACTCAAATGAGTTCAACATTTGGTTACAGGAAATAAAACGTTAACTCAGAAGGCATCCATGTAATGCAAAAGTATACAGTAAAGGAGAGACAGGGGAGGCACAGAGAAATGCTGTGCTATTTGCCCTGCCACACAGAAAGCGTAAGCACCTCTTACATTTTCACTTATGTCACATAGAAACAAAATGTGGGATGGCAGTTATAAATTCAGCCCAACCAATAATAAATGGATGTATTGTAAAGAATCCAACCAAGAGCAGGGTTTTTTTTCAGGTGAAAAAAAACAAGCTGCACCTATTAGGTGCACAGAAGATATTTCAGATTCAAGGACCAACGGGTTGAAAGTGAAAGATAGACCTATCAACAGAGTCAGTAACAGACAACAGAGATGAAGCAAAGAGTCACGTCAATCCAGAGAACTCCTCTGATGCTAACAGGGTCATCCCATCAGGATAGCACAACTATAAACATGGGCCCATACCAAGAGCCCTTCAGTCAGGATGAACCAAGAGAAGGACGGTTTAACCACAGCTAAAGGTGCCAGTACCTCACCACAGTAGAAAACAGGACCGACTGGCAGAAGATCAAAAACACGTGGAAGGCCAGAAGATGTCATAAAGCAACCAGGCTTAAAAAACATCTACAGGGGCACAGGATTGTGGCATAGCAAGTTAGGCTGCCTCTGTAATGCCGGTATCCCATGCTCAGCTCCCCACTAAAGCACTGGAAACTGGCACAAGTACTCGGACCCTGCCACCCTTGTGCAAGACCAGTTCCTGGCTCCTGGCTTTGGCCTGGCCCGGTCTTTGGCCAGGTTATTGCAGTCATTGAAGAATAAATCAGACCTGCAGATGGAAACTCAACCTCTCCCTCGCTCCCTCTCCCTCTCTTTTTCCCTTCTTTCTACACTCCCTCCCTTTCTCTCGATTTCTCTATGATTCAAAACATGAATAAAAAATTTTTTTAAAAAGAAACATTTATGGAACAGCGTACAGTCCACCCAACAATTTAAAAATTTGTATTCTCAAGTATATATGGAGCACTAATTAGAATCCGCGAGACTCAGAACAAGGCTCAGTACATTTAAGGTGATTGAAACCTATACAAAAATGCCCTGACCACAACAAAATGGAATTAGAAAGCAATAACATGGGGAAGCATGTGGAAATTTCCTATTATTAAATAACCAGTGGATCAAAGAAAAAATCACAAGGGAAATTAGGAAGCATTTGAGATCAAATTAAAGCACAACATAGAAAAGTATGGGAAGCAGTACTTGGAGAAGGGGGATTTATAGCTCTTAATACCTACAAAATGAAAAAGAAGAAAGATCCCAAGTCAGTCAACCAGCATTCCATCTTCAGAAACTAGAATGCAAGGAGAAGCTGCAGCCAAAAACAAGAGAAGACACACAAAACCATCGAGAAGAAATCAGTCAAGGAGAGAGAAAATGAGTGAAAAAGCAGTTTGTTCTTCAGAAAGACAAAGTAAGAGAGAGAGAAAGAAGACTCAGATAATTAAAGTAAGGAATTATAGAGAGCAACACTTCTGCCATTACAGAAATGCAAGAAACCCTTAAGGAGTTCTAAGTACAACTTGATAGCAACCAATTAGATATGATAGACAGATACCAAAAAACACACAAACTGCCGAAACTAACTTAGGAAAAAAAACACAGAAAATCTGACATGATCTATGAAAGTGAAAAGATGGGTTGGTAACACAAAGCAATGCAAAAGGAAAAGCCAGGGTCTGTATGTCTTCTCTGGTAAATTCTATCAAACATTTAAAGAATAATCAATACCAGCCCTACATAACCTCTTCCAAATAAAGAGAAGAGAAAGGAGCACTTGAAGATCTTTTACGAGACCATATTACCCTGATATCAAAACCAGACCGAGACATCATACTAACACAGGCAACTACAAACAGCTCTTGCAAATGCAGGCACAAGAATGCTCAGTAAAATCAGCAAACCAAATCCACCAAGTACATAAAAAAGGGAATTAAACACCATGACCAAGTGGGATTTAGACCAGAAAACCAAGCTTTGCTTAACATTCGAAGATCAATTCAAGTAATTCGTAATGATAGAATAAAGACATATGCCGTGATTACTTTAACCGACACAGAAAGGGGGATTTGAAAAATCCATCTTTCACAATAAAAAAGAATCGGTACGCTAAGGATAGAAGGAAAACTTTCTCAACCCTATCAAAGTCAACTGTGAGAAAACCACACTGAAACTCACAGCTCATGGTGAGAGATCAAGTGCATTTTGGTTTTTTTTTTTTTAAGATTTATTTATTTATTGGAAAGTCAGATATACAAGAGAGAATGAGAGGAAGACCTTCCATCCGATGATTCACTCCCCAGGTAGGCTCAATGGCCAATGCTATGCCGATCCGAAGCCAGGAGCCAGGAACTTCTTCCGGGTATCCCACATGGGTGCAGGGTCCCAAGGCTTTGGGCCGTCCTCGACTGCTTTCCCAGGCCACAAGCAGGGAGCTGGAAGGGAAGTGGAGCTGCCGGGATTAGAACCGGCACCCTTATGGGATCCTGGCGCGTTCAAGGCAAGGACTTTAGCCACTAGGCCATGCCACCAGGCCCATCGAGTGCATTTTTCTTGAGTTCAGGAGGTATTCGCCACTGCTGCCCAACACAGTACAAGATTCTTGTCTAAGCAGTTATGTTAGAAGGCGGAGGAGATGATGGGAGAGGAGAAACAAGAGGAAAAGAAAGAAGGTGAAGGAAGTAACCGAGATTATCTCCATTTGTGACTTCTTTGACAAAATATGACATATTTTGTATATGAAAACTTCTAAAGACCATAAGGTGTCTTCAAAAAAGTTTACAGAACCAGGCATATCATGAAAAAGCTACGTGTGAGTTTTCAAATTTTTGCATCAAATGAGCTGGTCCTTTTATTTTAGTTCCCACAGACTGGATGGATTATCCTGATATACTCAGAAACTATCAGATCTAACAGTAGAGTTGGCCAAAGTTGACGGAGTGCAGCATCCATGATAAGCAAGATGAGAAGGAAACTTTAAGCAACAATTCCACACACAACAGCATCCAAACAAGTACTTAGGAACAGACAGAACAGGGCAAAGAACGTGTCGCACATTGAATTATAAAACATCAACAACACAAATTTACAAAGATTTAAATTTAAACTGAGAAACGTCCTATATTCACGGAATGGAAGGCTTATCATTGTTAACGTGACAATATATTTTGAATTGATCTAAAACTCACAGCCATTCTATCAAAATGTCATCTTGCTTCTTAAAAAGAAAAAATGACAAGCAAATCCTGAAAGGAAACTCAAGAAGCCAAAGACATTTCAAAGAAGAATGATTTCTTGGGGGACTTACACTTCCTGGTTCCAAGACTTACTGCAGTGCAGGCTTTATTTGGTGCTCACCTAAAGACGGACATATGGATCAACAGAGCAGAGCTGTGGAGTCTAACACCAACTCCCAAGCAGCTACTGTGGTACAGCAGGTTAAGCTTCCAGTTAGCATGAGTGACTGCTGTGAGTCACAGCTCCCCGACTTCGGATCCAGCCTCCTGTTCATGCATCCTGATTGGTAGCAGCTGATATCTCAAGTGCTTGGGTCCCTGCCACCCAGGTGGGAAACACACAGATGGAGTTCCGGGTTCCTACTTCGGACTTGTCAAGCCCTCGTGATTGCATGCATCTAGAAAATGAATCAGTAAAAGGGCTGTCTCTCTCTGTCCAGAGGAGGCTCCTGGCTCATGGCTTCAGATTGGCTCAGCTCCGGCCATTGTGGCCACTTGAGGGGTGGGTCAATGGACAGAAGGTCTTCCCCTCTGTCTCTCCTCTTCTTTGTATATCTGACTTGCACAATAAAAAGAAAGAGAAAGAGAGAAATAAAAATATGTTCTCACAGAAACGGGTACCCAAATTTCCCTAGCAGCCCCAGCCAAAACAGCCAAAACGTGTTCACCGTGGCCAGTGATGGTGAATGATTTAGGAGCAAAAAGGCAATAAAGTACTGATACATGCTATAAAATAAATGAAACTGAAAAGCATCCTATCTAACAAAGGAAGCTCATCAGTCAGCAAAGACCACAGCATCAATCATCCACTTATATAAATTTCCCAGAAAAGGCCAGTTTATAGAGACTGAAAGTTGATTGGTGTGGTTTAGTTCTGGGGGTCATGGTGGGCTTGAGAATGACTGATAATGAATATACGGTTTCTTCGGAGAACGGAAAATAATATTTCCAAATGAGATCGTGATGATTGCTGACTAAATGAATATGCCAGGTTGCTAAATGTACTCTCGGGGAAATGGTCTGTATGTGGTTTGCATGTCAATCAAGCTGTTTTTCAAAGAGGTGTGGCGTTGTGTGTCAACTCTGCAGGATATTTGGAACTGGTGATGCAGAATTTCTTTATGGAAAACTTGCCAAAATGAAGGTGGGGATGAGGTTTGGGTCACCGAATATATCCAGTGAATAAAAGTATGGAATGAGTGAATCATGTTGTCTGTGGTTCATGTACCTGTAATGCTGATGAACGTGAAGGGACCCACACACCAGCTCACCAGGCTAATCCTCCTCCTGCCAGTGCTTGCATATCATATGGGTCCTTGTTCTAGTCCCAGCTGTCCCACGTCTGATCCAACACCCTGTTTATGGCCTCAGAAAGAAGCAGAAGATGGACCAGGTAGGTCCCTGGGCCCCCGCACCCACCTAAGACACCCAAAGGAAGATCTAGGATCCTGGCTTCAGACCAGCCTACTCCATTCATTGCAGCCTTTTGAGCAGTGAACCAGCAGATGGAATATCTTTCTCTGTTCCTCCTCTCTGTAAATCTGCCTTTCCAATAAAAAATAAATAAGTTTTTTTTTAAAAAAAAAAAGGTTGATAACATGGAATGATGTGTTAGTGCTTTAAGAATATTTTTTAATACCCTACCAGTGAGTGCCAAGACTTGGGTCAGCAGGTCAGCCTGGGCAGCAGCACACACCAGTAGATCCAAGATCCCTTACTGGGAGCAGGGCTGATAAAGGACCTTAGGGAACTCCCCTTCTGGGCACAACTCGCACTGGTGAAAATGGTAATCAGGGCTGGGAGTGGGCCAGGCTGGGCTTGGCACTTTAGCCATCAATGAGAGCTGGGAGGGGGCAGGATGGACAAAGCCAGACTGTAACACCTGCTGGCAGTTGCTGAGACTAGGGATGGACCATCTAAGACTGGGCCACAGCACCTGCTGGCACACGCAGGGCCAAGGGCTGAATGCAGGCCTGGTAGGGAACTCCTTGCTGAGCTACAGTTTCCACCAGTAGGTTTGACAGCTGGGACTGGGGATGGGCTGGGCTGGGCTAGGCTGCTGCACTCACTGGCATGCACATGAGCCAGAATGGGTGCCAGCCAGCTGAACAAAGCTGAAGTACCAGCTTGTTTTAAGTGCTGGGACTGGGTGGGAGTGATGTCAGGCTGGACCACAGTGCTCCGGCAAGATCCAGAGCTGGGAGCATGCCTGGCAGGGAAACTGCAAACAACCCCCTGTTAGGCTGAACCTACCAGTGGTGAGCACAAGAACCAAAGGCCTAAGTTGGGCCAGGATGGATGAGGCAGTGGCACCTGCTAGCAAGTCTGGGGGCAGGGTGGGCTTAGCTAAACCACAGTACCCATGAGTGTACATGAGAACTGGATGGGATATGGGCTGGGCTAGACTAGGCCACAACAGAAGCTGGCATGCACAAAACTGGGACTGGAGTGGGCCTGGTGGGGATTATTAAAGGTTGCCCCAACTGGGCTGTGGCACTGGGATATGCCTGAGGATGGGGTCTGTGACGGGCTGTCTAGGCTGGGCCATAGTACCCATCAATTTGTGTGAGAGATGGGGCTAGGGGCAAAAGTGACCAGGCAGCTGAATCCACCAGTATGTGCAATGGCTGGTGTAGGTGACAGAACAAACCTGGCCCTGCACTGGCTGGCACACACAAGTCAAGACTAAGGTCACCCCAAGCAAGGTTTCTTGGGGGACTCCTCAACTGGACTGCTGAACTTGGACTCTGGCCACAGGGAAAGTCACAGGTTGTGACCTTGGAGCATGTGTGTGAGGCCTGGGCTTCCTCAGTTGCTGATGCTTACGTGGTGGACATCATGTCCAGATGCACATGAAGGACATCTGGGCCAGCAGGGGACATCAAGTACCTCATCAGAGGATGCAGAGCAGAACAGATTGGACAGTTTTCCTGACCAAGCTTTGCAACATGTTTGTGTCTGTGCATGCACTAAGGCAGACATTGTCAACCAACAGACCTTGGGAAGCAATGAAGTCAACAACTTCTTAGACTATTAGAAACACTCAAGGAACAACACCCTCCAACACTATTCCCCACCTCAGAGTCTCTGAGGCCTCATCAAAGGACCAGTCCCCATCCCTGGATGCTAATGTAGTGTGTTAGCAAAGAGTGACTACTTCTCCACCTCCCCTGTGCATACGCACACTCAAAAAAAAAAAAAACCAAAAAAACAAAAAAGAAACATTTGCCTTATCTAGCATCCTCTATGCTTCAATCCTCCTTGCCCTAATCAGAGGCCCACATGGGCATACGTCTCTCTCAACTAAGTAAACAACATTTAAAAGAAAATAAAAATTCTTTAGAAAGAGTAGTTTGAACTGAGAGCACGAAGAATGGGAGAAGATCGAGAAAAATCTGTCCTAATGGAGCATTTGGGGAAGGTGAAATGTGTGTCGTTTTGTACTTTGCACCCAGGTGTGTGGGGCCCGGGAGCTGGGTTCCAGGTACCGATGCCTGAAGTATTATGTCTTAATTAACTGGCTTCACTTCGTGTCTCTCTTCCATGTCGCTGGAAGAATCAGAATAGATCCCACGCCTAAAGTGCCTCACACCCTGATACAGGGTAGGGTCCAAAAGCAGATGGCTGTTGGACAGGATCCTTGCTCATGTCCACACAGAGCCCTGGGCCAACAGTGAGCACTTGGGGTGCAGCAGCTGAAGTCATTGTTGGCGGTGTGTGCACCCCGTGTTGGAGCACCAGTCTGAGCCCTGGCTACTGCATTTCCAGTCCAGCTTTCTGCCAACGTACCTGGGAGGTAAAGAATGAAGGCTCACATACCTGACCTGGAAGGAATTCCTAACTCCTGGGTTCAGCTGAACGACACAGCCCTGGTGAGCATTAGAAAAATGAACCAGCAAATCTCTCTCTCTCTCTCTCTCTCTCTCTCTCTCTCTCTCTCTCTCTACTTTTCAAGTTAACAAATATACTTTGAGGACAGGTATCTATCCACTATAATTTTCCACTTGTTCAGGGCTCAATCCCACAGGCTTTTTTTTCACACTGATCATGGGAGATTTCTGCCTTCAATTTTACTGGGCAAAGCTGAATGTCATTTATGACATCCATGGCTCTCCAGCAGCTAGGCTCTTTGCAAAAGCACCTCCACTCTGTTCCAAGAACACAATGAGACAGGGATGAAACAATGTATTTTTTTTTAAGATTTATTTATTTTTATTGAAAAGTCAGATACACAGAGAAAACGAGAGACAGAGAGAAAGAGCTTTTGGCCACTGGGTCACTCCCCAAGTGGCCACAGCAGCTGGGGCTGAGCCATTCCAAAGCCAGGAGTCAGGAACTTTCTCTGGGTCTCTGACATGGGTGCAGGGTCCCAAGGCTTTAGGCCATCCTCCACCGCCTTCCCAGGCCACAAGCAGGGAGCTGGAAGGGAAGTGGAACAACTGGGACACAAACCAGTGTGGGATCCAGCTTAATCTCCTATAAGGCTTCTTGGCTCCATGTCAGAGGCGGCGACTGTAAACTGTTTCTCGTTCCAGGCCTCCAAATTCCAGCACCTTTTGGAGAGCAAGCTGGTGGAGAGCAAGCAAGGACTTCCAGACTCGAGCCAATATAAAGGTAAGCTTAGTTTATGTAGATCACAAATTCAGGTCCTGGTAGCCAGCAGTCAAGTGACGTCAGCAGTCGGGTTCTTAGGAGCTGGCAGAGTTGATACAACATCTCCAAGTGATTATCCATCTTTGACTGCTAGGGAAGGTGCTCTGCTGGGGGGGGGGGGCGGTACAAAGGGCTAGAGAGGTTCAGGGACTGCAATGAGACCTACATGGTAGAAACCAAAGTCGGAATACCAAGCTCAAGGTACAGACCCCTTGCTTACCAGTATAGTCAAGCCGCTCCCAGGACTGACAAAGATCAATAATTCTGTGCTAGCCTCCTCTCCCTCCATCCCAGAGGAAGTTTCTCAAGCAGCAAATCTCATCAGGGTCAGAGCCTGTTTAAGTGTTTCCCACAATGACTCACAACAGCTGCCCATAGCCCGGGTATCGAATGAAATGATGATGGAAGCCACCATTGGCTAGAGAGGGTGGAAGTGGTCACACATTTAATCCTGTCTGCTCGTGGCCGGTAGGACAGGGTGAGCCCTTGGGCTTCTTAGGAACTCAGGCCATCACTGGACTCGGGAGGTTTGCCAAGAATCCAAGGATTACCATCCCCCTCGAGGTAAGCTAGCGCATGGGGCAGGGAGGATTCGTCTCCTAGAGCCCATTTCCCCAGAATCTGAGCTGGCCCTGCACCTGAGCAAGTGGGGGAGGCCAGAATGGGGGACATGTGTCATCCGGACTGTGAGAACAAGGTTTTTTCCCAGCTGCATTTGTCTGGGGGGCTGAGACTGGGAGAGACAGAGAGGCCTCCAGGGCAGGAAGACTGCCGTTTGTCTGCCTGACATGGGCACAAACACACTTAAGGGAGGTGAGGGGCGATGAGCGTTCTTTGCTAACAGACAGCCCCTGGCCAGGTCACCGTGTGCGCTTCTTCCTAATGGGGCTGTCAATGCAGGTCACAGACAGAGGCAGGGACTGGCCCTGATGCACACACACACACACACACACACACACACACACACACACACACACAGAGGCACTGAAAGCTAACAAAGTGCACACCCAGGCAGGGGAGCTCACGCTTGCACACACACCCAGGCACTGGGAGCTTACACACACACACAGTGCTGGCAGCGCACACATAGACACCTATGCAGGCACCAGGAGCTCACACGTGCCCATGCAGGGGTGCTGGGAACTCACACAGGGACTGGGAGTTCACACACATGCATGCACACACACACAAAAAGGATGTGATTCTTTGGGTTGTTTATTTTTGTTTTGGGGAGTCTGGCTGCTGGGCAGGAGAAGCCATCTGTCACCTTTACGACCAGTAGGGGGGAGCTGATGGACCCAGAGTTTTTCTTCATATCCCATGCCGGTACAAAAAGTTTGTACTCTGCTCTCAGAGGTCCCAGTCGCAGAGCTGAAAAGGGGCCTCCTTCAGCAAGTCCACTTGCCAGTCAACACAGCTTCAATCGAGAGAAGGGAGCTGGGATGATGGGTGGGACCCAAGCCCTCCAACTCTGCGAGTCTCCAGCCCCCAGCCCATCCCCTTTTCCCTCTCTCTCTCTCTCTCTCTCTCTCTCTCTCTCTCTCTCTCTCCACGTGCCTACTGTCCCTTCACACATCTCCTCCTTGGCATCCCCAGAGGGAAAAGAGTGCTCATGACTGCTGGGTTAGCCATAAATTCTCCTTAATAAACCCACCCTGTAATGGGGTGTGATTGTGGGGAGGAATTATTATGGCCACAACATAAATTTCCTGGAAGAGATACGGCCGGGTCACACAATGCAGCCTATTATGAGAACTGCAGCAATAAAAGAGCTGGATAATTTATGTGTCTCCCCGGGTTCCTTGCGCTTATCTCCGAGCAAGGAGCCAAGATGTGGAGACAAAGAGACACGTAACTGCGTGCGGCTGCAGATACTCTGCACTTTGTCCAGCCTCTTTTTTTGTTGTTGTTGTTCAAAAACACTTTAAGGTAAAGGCTTGACAGTGTTCACAATGAGCGCCGTTTCCCTGGGCAGTGGCCAACCCCTCTCAATCCCCATGGAGGACAAAGGGCATAGGGAGAAACCGCAAAAATTACATTCAGTCCTGAACGACACAAGATCTACAAGCGTGCAGAGGGTTTTGGGCCCACCACGTGTGAGCATCGAGGGTACATCCTGTGAGTTCCCTCTGGTTCCTGCACAGGTGACCCCCTCTGCAGCTTAGAGGGGTAAAGGCGGGCAGTGGCTCTGGGCATTACCCTGGCACATGTGGTCACTCAGCCCACCACCCTGCACCCAGGACTTTGCAACAAGACAAGTGAGGTTCGTAAGCACGAAGGACGCCAGGTTGCACTTCTTGATTCCTCCCATCGCTACCTTGCAAGCCAGGGCTACAGCCTGAGGTGCGGCTTCCTCCTGTGCGCATGGCTGACCTGTTGGCATCTCTCACGTGCATCTTCTGAGACCAGGAGCTCCCTGCCGGTGCAGGGTTGTCCTCCTAAGACAGAGAAGAAGGGAACAAACACCGACCTCAGCACAGGGAGGCCTGAGGCTCCCTGGCAGACAGGACGGGAACACGCAGCGGGGCCTCTCGGGGAACCTCAGGGCCAAATGGCAGCGACCCGTGGGGAAAGAGAAGATTATTCATCTGTGCAAGTGTCCCACATTTACCGTAACACAGAACCACCTGGATTACCTGGGAGGTGGCTAAATTCACTTTACATCAGCATAGAGTGGGCAGGTAAAGGTTGGGACAATCCCAGGGCGGGAGAGGCGGTGGGGAGGGGCACAAGCTCATGTCTCTCCTGCTTCTCCCCGCCCCCCAGGAACACCCTCCATGAAGCCCCCCACTGCCCCCCGCAAAAAAAAACACCAGCTTCAGCCAGAGGGTCATGGGACCTGCAGGGCATGGTGGGTGAAAGCAAAGCAAGGGCTGCCAGGGCTAGGAACCCCCGTTTCTCTCTTCTAACTTAGCATCTTCAACATGCAATGGTGCCCACGCAAGGGTACCGCAAGCAGTTCGTGCAAGAGTTGCATTTGATTGAGAACACTGAGTCCCAGATCAGCGTGCCTGGTTAGACTTCTACTCTGCTCCTCAGCTCCAGCTTCGTGCTAGCGTGCGAGGCAACAGGTGCAAGACCGTGCCTGAGTCCCTGGCTCCCGCCTGTGGCCTGGGCTTTCAATCCCATTGCGTACATATTGGCAGGAGAAACAGATGGCATGACCCACACTAAGAATTGCAGTTAGGTTACCATTCTCTGCCACTGCAATGATTGAGAGCAGCCACTGGCGCTCCCATCCCAGCGCCACCCACAGGGACCCTGGGACATGGAAAGAGGAGTCAGGAGCACCACACCCCATGCCCCGGCAGGTGTCCTTGCTTGCTTGCCACAGGACATTGGTTTGCACGGAATGTACAACAACCCACAAGGCTGTGCCTGGAACTGATTCCTGTGAATGAAGCTTCCGTGAAGTGGGACGCACCCCCCTGGGTCACCTGGCATCTCACAGCCTCCAGAGATGCACCAGGCAGAAAGAGAGGTCTCTCCAAGAGATCCCGAAAAGAAGCACTCACCCAGCTGCAGGAAAGGATCATTGCCCAGGCTGATATGGATTACTCAAAATCCCCAGTGCCCGGGAGCATGACCCAGAAGCGCATACTCTGCTAACTGAAGTTGCAGGAAAAGCCAAGAATTTAATCAGTTTTACAAGCAGCTTTGCAGGCACGCCTGGTGCCTCTCCTTGCATGCTCTCCAGGGAGGTGCTGAGAGAGCTGTGGCCACAACCCTGGCAAAGCAGTTCCTGTTGGAGGACCCGCCTGCCACCCCGCTCTCTTAGGATACCCCAACCTGAGCCCTCCCCCGACTCGCAGCGGCACCCCGACAGCAGGCACTCTATGGAAGAGCCTGTGAGTCCCCTCCTGTGCACCCTAATCTCCCCTGGGCCTCAGGGGGTCACTCCCTGCTCAGAATCCTTTTGAGTGGGCAGAAAGAGGTGATGCCCACTCAACCTATGGCCCACCTCTCTCTTTTCTCATTCCCTCCCTCTGCCTTGAGCGCCCTTCCCCTGCCCCCAACCCCATCTTTCTGACCTGATGAGCTCCTACTCATCCTCCCAGGCCCAGCCTTCCCTGACACCCTCTCCTTCCACTCTGGTACCCAGCGTGGGCCTCTGTATCCCCACGGCAGGTGCACAGGTCTCACTGAGGGCATCACCATGTCAATGAGCATCTCCTCACTGCATGGCAAGCTTCTACTCCGTCTTTGCTCCCCAGCTCCTAGGAAAGTCCCTGGCACCTCCTAGAGGCTCAGTTAAGTGTACATACTCCCGGGATGCTGCCAGATTTCTCCAAATGCTACAAGCAGAATGGTTGGCTCAATGTACAGCCAGAGCCATCACATACACAGTCGGTCCATTCTTGGTCCACCCCTCCTGCCGCCCCAGATGCAAAGCATTAGGAGCTTGCTGCATCATGACCTTGCTCCCATCGGAGACCCAGCAGTGTGCTTTGCCACTTGGGGATACCCAGAAAGCAGGGCCTTGACTGCAGGTCCTGCTCAGCCCAAACAGGTGCATGCTAAGTAAAATGAAACCGCCACGTCCCATGTCATGTTGGCTCCGACAGCCACTTGTGTACTTTGCCTTGCAAAACTCCAGCTGCAGGTTAAATCGGATCTTTTAACCAGCATCCATCCCTACCCCTGCAGCACCTGTAGTCTGAGGTGTGCAGAGATGTTGAAAAGCCCCGCCCCCTCCCCTGCCAGCCATTCACAGGTACCAGGAGGGAGGAAGCCACCTGCAGAGTGAGGCCCAGGTGAAGAGGACAGTGCCACTTCCCAAATGATTGCACAGCTATGAAAAAATCTCTTTCTTCCTGGCTGAGACCTGAGAGGAAGGAACAGACTTACGATAAGGCGGATGCTAAGTCAACAAAACCGGCACCACTGCAAAATCAATGAACCCTCCAGCCAACAGGAGCCCGGGAGCTCCCCTTGGAGAGCTCACCACAGGTATCCGGCATTTCCTACTCCAAAACTGCAGCCCAGCAAAGGTTCAAGGTGGATGTTGCAAGCAGTGTGGAGAAGTCACCAAGGGCAAGCAAACTGGAGGAAGCCAGTCAAACTGTGCTAACGCTGTCCTCCCATCGCTCCCAGCCTCGTTCAGCTACTCACATCCGCACTCCTCATGCAAATGACTTCAGCCCTGCCAGCCCTTGAGGCTCACACACACATACACACCACATGAGAGCATGCGGGCCTTTCCGTATGACCATACAATGATCTTCTCTCATCCTTGTTAAAGTCCTCTGTGCCCCGGCTGGTTCCTGGAAAGCATCTGAAAGACATTTATGACCTTCCCAACTGGGGAGTGGGTGTGTAGGGTCATCCCTGGCCTGCCACTCCCAGAAGCAGGCACTTGCAAGCACTCACCTTTGCAATTTCCTCGCAGGAGCGCTGTGGGACTGGAAGGTGTGTGTCTGCAGGTGCAGCTCTGCTCCCAGCTATAGCTGAGTCCCACTGTGTCAGGAGCTCCATGGGAAGATGAGGGGTGGGATGCGACAGCCCCTCCCCCTTACAGCTCCCATAACCCCTATGGGCACTGCTTTACTAAATCGCACAGTTTTAGTGGCGCAAGGTTGATATTTCTAAGCAGCGCAGAATCTTCGGCAATATCCATGAGCATGTGTGTCCCTTGGCCCATGAAACATGTAGAGGTGCATTTCATTCTGTTGAGAGATTCTTATTTTTTGGCCACCTAACTGTTTAAATCCAATTTTGTTTCAAAAGACATGGCCTATAGGATAACGAATTCACTGACATATGCCCAAATCCCACTTGATATGTTTTTCCAACGGACTGAAATACTGCAATTCCTTTGATTCCTACATAGCTCTAAGTAAGCAATAGACCGATTCAATCAAATACAGTATCGATAGCAGGCATATGAAAACCTTCCAAGCTTATCAATTTCTATGCAAACTTTTGTCCAAAGACTCTATGTGAGCAGTTTTATGCTGTATTTCTTGTTTTGAGAAATACATGATTTTCACTGTTTTAGTATTTTCGTACTAAGCCATCGTGTTTTTACTCCTGTTAATTTCTTTCTACCTAACATTTATTGAGTCTAACATGAGTAATGCATTATCTTACTATGATTTCCATATAACCCTGTTTATTCTGAGATCTGCATGCACAGGACCCTCTGAAACGACTCATTTAATTGAAGTAGGCATTTTGGGAGGGAACAGCATTGTGGTACAGCTGGTTAAGCCATTGCCTGCGATGGCAATATCCCATATGAGTACACAAGTTTGACTTCAGACTAACCTGCTTCTGATCCAGCTCCCTGCTAATGTGCCTGGGAAACAGCAAATGGTGCTCCGAGTACTTGGGTCCCTGTCACCCATGTAGAAGACCTGGATGGAGTTCCAGGCTCCTAGATTCAATTTGGCTCAACCCTGGCTGATTTGGTCATTTGGGATGTGGCCCAGCAGATGGAAAACCTCTCTTTCTCTCTCTGCCTCTCTCTGTGTGTGTCTTTGTCTCTCTCTCTCTCTCTCTCTCTCTTTCTTTCTCTCTGCCTTTCAAATAAACTTTTTAAGAGCACATATGTATATATAACGTGAAAAAAGTCACTTTTTAACTAATAGCAATCACTTGAACTTTATTGTATTATCGTTCTATTTTTTTATCCTTATGTCTCCTTTTATGGTCATCATTGTATTTATTTAGACCTACCTCCCCTTCCTCCATTTCTCTATTATTTTAGGACTACGTTCTCTATTTCTATTATTTCATCAGCTACCATTACAGCTTTATGCGCATGCCAGACTTCACAGAATACGAAGTTAAGATTTTAACTTCCCCAGACAATACAGGAACCCTAGAATGTTTTTACTGTAATGCATCGCCTCTCCCATCAGCCCAACTGATCGTATTATCTATCGTTTTAGTTCTGCCTTATTTTTTTTTTAATCCTAGTTCTCATCATTTTTAAAACAGCCCAGGGTTCTCTTCTTGTTTCTCTGAACCGTAGTTTGTTAGGAGACCAGCCTTCTCAGCTCAGAAGCTCCTACTTACTGACAGGTACTGTGCCTGTGGTCTGCCTGGACCAAGGACAGTGTAAACGCCATCCCTACCCTGGCAACTTTCACATGTTTCTGCTTCTCACCAACTTCCTGGACAACAGCCTTACGCGTGATGCTGAACTGTGGAGATGAACAGGCCGTGTACTTGTTGCTCCACCGTGAACGCTTGGGTCTTCCAGCAGGGCGAAGGATGCCGACTGTGGGCTTGGCCTTCTCAGCATCCTGTGCCAGGTTAGGAAAGTTCCTCCTGGAGGATTCTTCAGCTGTTCTTGAGCCATCAGCACAGGTAAAGCTGTTACTGCCTGCAAAGCAGTGTTTCATCTGCATCCCTCCACTTGGTATCTGCATAGTCATGTTCCGAGGGCATTCTACACCCTTGGTAATGCTCACGAGGCTTATTTTGACACAGAAAATGTTCAGAAGCATTTTTTATCCTTATGCATAAGCATTTTTTCTGGGAGTTTTTTAATCAGAAATCAATGTTGGGCTTTTTCCAATATCTTTGACATGTTTGAGATGGCTCCATGGGAGTTTGTTCAATTACCGTTTGTAATTGAGGCATGTTAAGTTGACTGAGTTGATAATGCTAAACCAATCTTCTAGTCTTCATTAAAGTCTACTCTTTTGTGATCCACGTTATATAGCATTGGATTCCATTTACTTAACAAGAGATTCAAGAATTATTGCATTTCATATGGACTGAAATGTAGCTCCCCAGAAACTGCAATGTTGAAGCCCTCCATGTGACTTGTGGAAAAGGCCATCATTGAGGTGAGAGGCGTTAAATCACATCATTCGAGTGAGACCCTAATCCAACAGGACTGATGGTCTTATAAGAACAGAGAGATCAGGACTGGCCTTGTAACATACTGGGTAAAGTCACCACCTGTAATGCTAGCATCTGATGTGGGTGCTGGTTCATGTCCCGGCTGTTCCACTTCCAATCCAGTTCCCTGCTAAAGGCCTAGAAAAGCAGCACAGGATGGCCCAAATGTTTGGGTTCCTGCTATCCATACAGGTGACCCAGATTTCCAGACTTCAGGCTTTTGCCCAGCCTTGTCCATTGCAGCAATCTTGGAAATGAACCAGTAGACGAAAATCAATATTTCTCTCTCTCTCTCTCTCTCTCTCACACACACACACACACACACATTCACTTTGAAATAAATAAATCTTTCTTAGAAATAAAAGGAGGAAGTGAGAGAGAGACTATAGGTGCATGAGCACAGAAAGAAGGCAGTGGAGGGATGGGAGGACACAGTATGAAGATGCCATCAGCAAGCCAAGACAGAGACCTCCCTGGGAGCCTGTTGCCATCTTGATCTTGGTCTCCTGACCCTCATAAGTGTGAGGAATACACTTCTGTTCTTGACAACACCCAGTCTGTGTGTGTGTGATAGCCGGGGGTGAAGATAGGGGAACAGAAACAGCATCTACTCCAAAGGAGACATTAATAGGAAACAGTCTGCAGCTGTCGCTGCCAATAGAACCTCTGACTTGGGTGTCAGGGCAGAGTGGACCTTACAGAACAAGTGGACATGCACCCAAATCCCTTCGTATGTCCGTAAGAATGCCAGTTCTTCTTCCTTAAACCTCTGGGAGAACCACCAGTGAAACCACATGGGCCTAGAGGGGTTTTTTTTTGGGGGGGGGGGAAGATTTTAACAAATTATCTTTGTTTAGTACAGAGCCAATTCTATTTGAAAGATCATTGGTGGCTGGTACCCTCCAAGGAATTTTCCTGCTTCATGCCAAATGGTGATTTATTGGCAAAGTTATTCAAAATATTTGTATTGTTTTTTAGCTCTGGAGCTTCTGGTATACCTCTCACTCCCAGCATGCGTGAGCTGTGTCTTCTTGCTAAATCAGCTTGCAGGAAGACTTCTCAATCATATCAAGTTCCTAGGAAGCAGTGATTGAACTCAATCATTTTATCTGTTTATTTCTACTCTAGATTTCATCAACTTCTGCTCTGACCGCTGTCATTTGGCTTTTCATACTTAATCTGTGTTCCGTCTTTCTCTTCTTTGCTTCCACTTCTTAGGGTCAGCACTGATGTCTTTTATTTGAGTCTTGCTTTCCTGTAACAGGATGGTGGTTGCTATCACTTCCCCCACAAACTGATTTTTGTGGCTTTCCACAAATTTCAACATGGAGTCTTTTCAATTTCATTAATTTTAAAATATGTCCTAATGACTACTTGAGGTTTCCCTTTGGCCATGGGTTATTCAAAAGAGTATTTTCAGCTTCAAAATAGTTCATAATTTTCCAAAATTTCTTTAAAAGAATGACTTCTAATCTTGCATAGTTTTTTTTTAAAGATTTGCTCATTTGTATTGGAAAGGCAGATTTTACAGAGAAAAGAAGAGACAGAGAGAAAGATTTTTCATCTGCTGGCTCAATCCTCAAGTGGCCGCAACAGCTAGAGCTAAGCAGATCTAGAAGCCAGAAGCCAAGAGCCTCCTCCTGTTCTCCCATGCAGGTGCAGGGTCCCAAGGCTTTGGGCAATCCTGTACTGCTTTCCCAGGCCACAAGCAGGGAGCTGGATGGGAAATGGAGCAACCAGGACACAAACTGGTACCCATGTGGGACCCTAGCCACTAGGCTACCACGCAGGCCCCCTCCTCAGTCTCACTGTCCAACTTACCACTTGCAGCTGAGGACCGCGATGCTGCAGTCGGAACACCTGGCTCCCTTTGCTGTGTCCTCCATGGTCTGTAAGCTCTCAGGGTGCAGCAAAGGCAGAACACGTTAAGCCCTGGGCACCGTGCAACAGTGTAGCTATTGATCCCAGTCTCAGATCCGCATTCCTGTTCTCAGCCTCACCAGCCGAGCCTGAGCAGTTCACGTCTCCACCAGATCCTGCCATTCGCCCACAACGCTCAGCTTATGGCGTGTGAGCCTTTCCCTAGCCTGATCCTCCAAGCTTTTCTGGGAAACCAATTCTCACAGCCCCCTCACGGTGTCACGGAAAGTTAGCAGGAACGACCCTGCTCCTGGTACCAATTTTCGGTTTTCCTCAGCTTTCATCACAATCACAATTACCTGAGTGAGGCAACTCAGGAAGGAAGGAGGGAGGTTTATTTCAGCTCATGGCTTTGGAGATTTAGGGTCCCAGATCAGGGGGACGGACCTGCTGGCCCGGTGTTCCTAAGAGGGCAGGGAGGTTGGCAACGGCATTGTACTCACAGAGCATCTGCCCCAGGGAGAGCCAGAAGGCAGAGCATGAGGCCAGGTCACACTCAGCTGCCAAACCAATCCTGCCCTGAAAACTGCCGGTCAAGGGCAGCGCCCACAACCCCAGGCCTCCCACCAGACCTGCCTCCCAGACACCATAATTGGATCAAGGCTCCATCCTTAATCTGTCAGCCATTATCTTAAGGCTTTGAGTTGAAACATCTGCGTGAGTTGTGACACCAAATCCCATTCAAACCACACGAGGCAGCCGATAGCTGGGTTTCCTTCACTCGGGATCTGATAGGAACGCAATTGGACATTTCTCCAAAAATACATAGACTGGTAAGGAGCACAGCTCAAGGGGCTTCAGGGAAATGGAAACCAAACTGCCATGAAACCACCTCACACCATGCACATGACTGTTGTAAAAACATCAGAAAAAAATAAAAATTGGGAAGCGGAGAAATTGGAATCCTGATGCACCGATAGTGAGAAAAAAAAAATCAAGTGGTACAATCACGTGGAAAGCAGGATGGCCACTCTCTGAAAAACCGAACAGAATTACCTACGTACCTGAATGATTCTGTGTCTTGTTAGACACGCAAGAGAATTGCGTCAGGGAATCCTGGACATTCGGACCTTCGTGGTAATGGAAGAGTTACTTCCAAGAGCTAAAATGAGAAAGCAACCCAAGTGTAAACCGACAGGTGGATGCACATGCAAAATGTGTAAACAGGATCCAGTGTTTCAAGGAAGAATGGAAACTCCACTGAATACAGTACCATGAGTGCACGCAGAGATAGAAAATCGTGAGGCAGAAGGCAGAGGGTGAGGGCAGAGGGCACGGAGCAGTTCGGAAAGACGTAAAAACTCTCGCAGCCAATGGTATGGCACAGTGTGTTAAGCCTCTGCCTGCAGCTCCAGCATCTCATGTGGGTGCTGATTTAAGTCCCAGCTGCTCCACTTGCAAGCCAGCTCCCTGCTAATGCTTCTGGGAGAGTAACAGAAGATAGCCCAAGTACTTGGGCTCCCGTCGCCTCCATGGGAGTCCCAGCTTCTGGTTGCTGGATTCAACCTGCCCTGGATCTAACTGCGATGGCCACTTGAGCAGTAATCTAGAGGATGGAAATGCATTCTCTCTCTCTGTCTCTCTCCCTCTGCTCTTACTGTCATTCTGCCTTCAAATAAATCAATAAAGATTTTTAAATAACTCTGGAGGTGGTTCATAGAGACATTCGTGCACCGCATGAATGCCCCCTGCACTTGAAGATGATGAAGATGGTAAGTTCCCTATTGCTCTCATTTTACCACAATAAGCAAAGGGGAGGACATCTCACTTGAGAAACACTGGTCTCGACCAGGTGAGAGCCTTGGATGTGGTCTCGGTGTTAGAGTTCCGGTTGGTAGCCAGGAGCCCTTGCTGGCCACACAAGTGTTGGCTACTCCTTGCTCTCCCTTTCCTGAGCCATGCAAAGCAGCCATGGACGTGCTTGGAAACAGCCAATCACGCTGAGCCCCTCTGTAAAACAGAAGCCCCTGACAGGAAAAGCTGACGACACAGAGGAAATGAGTCCCCAGTTGCCACTGGAGGCTGAGTCAGCTCTGCTCTGGAAACAGCTAGGATAGCTAAACATTCACTAAGCAAATAACTGCTGTGCACCTGGCACCCTTCTCATCCTGGTGCCACCCACGACAGCTATCACACTCCATGATGTATTGGGGGACCCAGGAGCCAAGCCGCTTTCCACATCCAGGATCATCGAGGTGGGTAAAGGCCCTGAGCCCAGGTTAGAGATCTGAGTCCAGCAGACCTGGGGTCAGAGGCACGAGGGCGGACAAAGGCTGTCCGCAGAGATCTCAGGGGACAGGGAGAAGGGAGCTCGGAGGAGGCTGGAAGCAGCCTCTGACCATCCTCCATCACCACACTCCTTACCTTCTCCACAAGCAACCCCTCTGGCGTGCAGCATGAATACAGGTCGCTTCCTGTCTCCAGGAAGGGGCAGTGTCACAGCAGCCCGCACCTCAGGACACCCCGATGTCCCTTCTGTGCATCTTCCCCAGCACCCTGAGCCACAGTTCCAGTGAGGCATGCTCAGATGCCCCTACCCCAGGTTTCAAAAATCCTGCTTGCTCTGCTGGTCATGCTCGGCAATGGCCTGAAGTCCACTCTGTCCCCAAAATACCTCAGGGCTGCTTCTGTCCCCTAAGCAACCCCAGGCGTCCCCTCCTCCCCAACGCGCCACCTGTCTTGGCTTCATCGCCAACACACACAGTCATCATCTACCGCCACCCCCCTTCCCAGACACCACTCTCTCTCTCTGGGTCAGGAACTACGTGATTCTTCTCACAGGTGCACATGCTTATCAAAAGTGCACTGTGACAAACATAGACCCTCAGGGAACTGCAAAAGCTGCAGAAGGTTTGGAAACTTAAGGCTGATCAATAGCAACATCCTGCTCTCAACCCAGAGAAGTTTGGTGACTGGGCGGTGGGAGAGCACTGTTGTAGCACTGTGCTGGTTCCAGCCCCGGGTGTTCTGCTTCCTATCCAGCTCCCTGCAGTATGCATGGAAAGGCAGTGGAGGATGCCCAGGTGGTAGGGCCTCTGGCAGCGGTGTGGGACACCCAGATGGAACTCCAGGCTCTTGATTTGGCTTGGCTCAGCCCCCGCAGGGGACCCTCAGGAAGGCGTGACTGCCACAGAGGCTGTCACCTGAGAGTGTGTCACACATTCCTTAACCAGGACAGCTCAGCAGCCACTCACCCACGCAGCTCCTTTCAAAGGAAACACAGCTGGCACTGAGTGAACCTTGGACAGGAGGCCAGATCCCTGCGTGGTGTGCGGGGCCCTGTGCTGTACTGCACGCAGACTCTTTGCTCACAACTAAAGAATTCCAAGATCGCCAGCTCCGTGTCCTTCTGCAGGCTGGTGAAGCCAGCCTGGGGCCAGGAAGTACATCCTGGAGATTACACCCCACTCCCTCCCCAGACAACAGAGGTGCTGTCCCCTGACAACTGCAGAACCCGTGGCTCAGTGCCACAAAACCCCTCCCTGAAGCAAAACCTGAAGGGGCAGGCTACAGTAACTCTGGGGTCCCCTGCCTCCCCGACCCTACCACCATGCTCCATCACACTTGCTCCAGTCTCCATCAACTCCTTCATCCACACCTGCTCCAGTCTCCATCAACTCCTTCATCCACACCTGCTCCAGTCTCCATCAACTCCTTCATCCACACCTGCTCCAGTCTCCACCAACTCCTTCATCCACACCTGCTCCAGTCTCCATCAACTCCTTCATCCACACCTGCTCCAGTCTCCACCAACTCCTTCCTTTCAACTATGTACCTAGAGACTTCTGAAGCTAGTTTTCCTTTGGAACTTTTTTTCTCCTTCATGTTCTAACAAGGCCCCCAAATGACACTTTCCAATGGGATCAGAAGGCAAGAAAGAGTGAACCTGTATTTCCTTACGCTAGAGCTCAAAACGGAAACGTGGAACGCCCGCAGTGACCTACGAGGGTGCTGAGGAACAGTCGTGGGAAAATGGCACTGGAAGATAGAGCCTCAAAAATAGCAACTTTATTCCTCCACATGAGCCCCATCAAATCCAGGACACTTCAGTAAACAGACATTTCAGCCATCCCTGAAGAGCTGAGGGTCCTGGGAAGCGAATCGTGTCATACACACATGGGGAAAAAAAAAAAACTGCTAAGTTGTTCACTGTATTAGATGGGGGTGCCCTTTCAAGAGATTTTGAAGTAAGAAAGCAAAAAGGAGTCAGAAGGTGCCCTATCAGGACTGGGAGGTGGAAGTTTTATGAGCTCCCATCAAAACTCTCACAGCACCAGTGGTCCTTGAGTGGTGGGCACGGTGGATAAGGATTTAACATGGTGGAGAAGGACACTGGGGTATGGCGTTCCTGGGTGTTTCTCTCTGAAGGCATTGTCTCAGATTCTTGTAAGCAACTCCTACTTTGTGCGTGCTGTGGTTCTTTGACCCTCCAGAAGGACAACAAGCAACACGCTGTGGCTGTGACATTCAACCTGGGTCGGCCCATCTTTGCCTCAGCTATCTGCAGCCATTGTGTGGATGGAGCCTTGTCTTCAGGATTGCACCAAGAAAGCCGTGTTCCATCTCTGCTACTGCACATCTTCCAACAAATGCTCCAGGAACTTGCTCTCACTGTTGGAAATTTACCACTGTGCAGCAAGTTGCAGGTGCTTTGATCTTCAATTGGAACTGTGCGAGCTGGATCAACTGAGGTGTCACTGGTGTTGCTATTGTTTCTGCTGCTCAATCAGGAAAGGTTCAAGATCTTCCTGCTCCAGGCTTCATTTTCAGATTATCTCATCCCTCCTCCATATGAGCCGTGTCGACCATGTATTTATCCAGGTCAGCTTTCTCAAGAGCATCAAAGATTGGACCGTTCCTCGACCCACACTTCAAAATCATGCTGATATTTGTTTGCCTCCATTTTAACAGAATCCTATGGCTCTGTTAGAGGCCCTGTTCATATTGATGTCATTATTCTTAATTCATCAAATAAGAGCCTGTGCTCAGTGCAAAAATTTCAGAATTCATTCCTAGTTTTTTTTTTTCCTTTATAAAACCCAATTTCCAGGCCCAGCATGATAGCTCAGTGGCTAAATCCTCACCTTGTATGTGCCAGGATCCCATATAGGGGCCAGTTCATGTCCCGGTTGCTCCACTTCCCATCCAGCTCCCTGTTTATGTCCTGGGAAAGCAGTTGAGGGTAGCCCAAAGTCTTGGGACCCTGCACCCATATGGGAGATCCAGAAAAAGCTCCAGGCTCCTGGCTTCAGATCAGCTCAGCTCCAGTTGTTGCACCCATTGGATGGAGCCTCTTTCTGTCTCTCTCTTTCCTTTTCTCTGTAGATCTGCCTCTCCAATAAAAATAAATGAATCTTTTTTAAAACCCATTTTCCACAAAATTTTTAAAGAACCACCATAGACTCTGAGAAAGGAAGCCAAAAAAAATGGCAACCTCCTAGTCTGTTGAGTCCAGTATCAGAAGCACACAAAGAAACCTGAAGTTAGTGGACCACGGCCCTTCCAGGGAGCTCAGAGGGGCACAGGGGCCCAAAGAAGTCATGCTCAGAGTCAGGACACTCTTGTGTTCAAGAAAGTGTGGATTTAAGAAAATAAAGACAATATAGTGACCAGCCTTGTCAGAAGGCAATGACCCCAGCTCATGACCCACACAGATCTATCCACCTGCTTTCTTTTTAAATGTCTCCCATGTGAACAGGCTGGAACAGACCTGAGAACGCTTTAGAGCTACACAGTTCCCAAGCACGTTCCACACCTTAGTAAGATTGCTGTCTGTGCTCTAATATCGTTAGTCCCTTTTTACAGGCAGGCATGTGGAGGTCTGGGGAGGGGGAGCAATTCCTTTAGAGCTGATGTAAGCCATGAAGAAGAGCTAGGATATGAGAATGTGGAGTATAGCACACATTGCCCCCACAGTATACCAACCACTTTGAGTTGGAGATGATGTGATGTGAATCGGCAGGCAGCTAGTTAGGCCTACACAAGCTGAAATCCTTGCAGTCCTACAAGAATCTGACCTCCTCCCCATGTCTGCCTAAAACTTCTACTTTCCCAGGATGCACCTGTGTCTCACCCAGAACCAGAAGGGAGGTGGCCATGACGATCGCCTGGATATTAAACTCCATATTGCAGGTTCCTTTACTGTCCTAGATGGCTTCACGCATGCTAAGACCACTGATTCATTCAATTAAGGTACCACATCTCTTCAAGGAATCTGAGAATGGGATCAGAGGGTCCTCTTTTTGCCCCAACCCTATATTTTTTTAGAGTTTCCTTAATATATCTGATGTAAACGGGGATTTTAAGGGAGAAGCACCATCCAGTCTCCCACCCACCCCAGGTCCCAGATGTGGGGCATGCCTCAGGGGGTCTTGCTCAAGTGGTTGTGATAGTTCAATATTTCTGAATTGCTGCCACTCTCACCACTCCAAGCATGATGAGGTCGTTGGAGAATCCACTGATTGACATAGTCCATCATAGAGTCTCCATTTGACCAGTATTCTCATTGCCAACATATAGCTGAGGCGGTTGATTGACTTGTTCTGGCCTCTGTCTTTTCATCGTTAGGGTTCTGAGTCTGAGGGATCAATTGGGGAGATCCCCAAACAAACTTTGTCTGAGGTGTTCCCAGACCAGATTCTTGTATGTACTAGCAAGCACAGGGTCCGGCACAATCCATCGCCCCGATCAGCTGGTGGTTGCAGTTGCTGGGTTGGTTCTGTTTTCAGCCTTGACTTCCTATGGAACCAATGGGTGTTTGCAGTCCAGCCTGGTTCTGCCCAGCACATACTTGGCCCTCACATAAAGTAGTGGGAGCTGCAGCCTAGTAGGAGCGACCCACAATAACCCCACCAGGCTCATCCCCTACCCTGGTTTGCCAGTATATGTGGCAGACTAGTCCAGTCTGACACACATCCCCTCTGCTCTCACATATGTCAATGGGCGTTAAAACCTTGTTCCATCTAACCAGTTCAACTATCCAACCCTCATGGATATTGTTGGGTTTCTATCTAACCACCTCAGCCCCTGACCTGGTTTTTGTGCCCTCCAGTAGGGGGTGGTAACCCAAGAGGGAGGAGCCCACTATTTCCCTCCCAGGGCTAACCCACACCTGGATTATGCCCTCTGCAGATGGTTCTGTGGTTTGACTTGACACAACTAGCCCCCAGTGCCAGCTTCTGCTAGCTGATGCTGTGGCTAAGCCCAAACAACCCTCACCCACTCTAATTGTAGATTGCACCAGTAGGAATAATCAGCCCAACCTGACTTTTCCCTGATCTGGTCCACGTGAGGCGCACAGGTGTTGGAGCCCTGCCTAGTCCAGTCTACCCCCACCCCAGCTCACGCTCTCCAGTGGGAGTAGCTGTCTAGTAAGGGAACCCCCCCTATACTCCCCTGCTGGCTCTGCCGTCTCCCTTCCTGATTCGCACCTGTACTGGTTGGGTGCTGCAGTCACATCTGGCTCAGACAATCTCACCTTGGCATTCTGTATTGTCCATTGGTTTTTGTCACGACCGAACCTGGCTCGACCCACACTCTGTTCTGGTGCTTGGATTTGCCAGTGGATGACGTGAACAGATTCAGTCTGGTCTGCCCCCGACCCATGCCAAATGTATGCCAGTGGGAAACTTTCCATGGCCTTTCTGGGCTGTTTTCCTTCATGCTTCTTGCGCTTACCTGCTGGATCTGTGTCCTGCCAGAGGAGTTGCCCAGGCTCCTCCATCAGAACCACTCCAAGTGCCAGATTTCATGCATACCAGTGAGTCCATGAGCCAGCCCTACTCAGTTCACCTCCTGTCCTAGCAGGAACAGTGGCTTTTCCTGACTGGCCTTCAACCCAAGCTGGTTCTTACTGTTGGATGGTTCAGCCCAGCCACGGCTCGTCCATACCCACATACAGCTCATACATGGCTCAGTTGGGGTTGAGACCTAGCCTAGTCCATCCCACATCTACCCTGGTCCTCCAGAATACCAGGTGTTGCAGTCTAGCCCAGCCTGGTGTGTCTTGTCCCAGTCCACACTTGTGCCAAGGGAGACTCCAACTGTATCCTGACCAGAATGCAGCCCCATTTCAGCTGTGCGCCCCTTAACGGGAACCTCCACCCAGCTAGGGTGTCCCCTTAGCTCCCCAACTGGGCCTGTTCCCAGCCAGTGTTCAGTATGCCAGTGGTTGTTCTGACTCTGCTTGGCACAGCCCGTCACCTGTCGCGACCCCTGCCTTAGACACTGTGGCTCAGCATCTGTGGCTCATGCAGACCAGTTGATGCAAAAACCTAGCTGGGCATGTCCTGTACTCCATCCTGGTTTCCAATCTTACCTGTGAGCTAAGGTTTGCTCAGTACTGCCTGGTGCACCCGTTCCATCACCTTTTCATACATGGAGGAGCTATTGGAGCTACTTTGCCCAGCCTGTCTGACCCCCAGGTCCGGACTACCTTTTCACCAGTGGGAGCTATGACTCGCCAGAGGAGCTTCCCAAGTTTCTCCCTGCTGATCCCTTCCCAGACCCAGTTCTCATACATGCCACTGGGCTTAGGCCAGTGCCCGGTACAGTCCGGCCTCTCCCTTGGCCTTGCATGAGCTGGTGAACTTTGCAGTCTGGCCCACCCCACACCCCACTCAGGATGCACACTCGAGCACCCTGACCAGTCCAGACTGCCGTCGGTTCTCCAATATGTGATCAATGGCAGGCTCCCCGGTTACACCTAGCTTAGTCCTCCACTGCTCCATCTCTTGAAGTAACCTGTGAAGCTAGAATTTCCATAGGGTTTGGCCCACACATGCCCCACAGAATCTTCCCCCAGATGTGGTTCTCTAGTGTGTTTGTTAATGTCATGGCCCCTGCTTAATGTGACCGGTCTCCGCTGGCTCAGTTCTGTTTCCTGCCCTGTCATCCACTTAGACCAATGGGTATTGTGGTCCAGCTCGATCCTACCCATTTCATACTCAGTCCTCACGCAAACCAGTGGGAGCTGCAGCCTAGTTGGGGCAGCTCCCCTTAACCCCCACCAGGCCTGCTCCCTACCATGGTTCCCATGCATGCCAGTATGTACCGCAGACTTGTTCAGTCTGTCCCACATCCCATTAAGCTCTGGTACTTGTCAATGGGCATTGAAGCCTCGTTCGACCCAACCAGCCTACTATCCAGTTCACACACATACTAGCAGGTGCCTTTCTGTTTATCAACCCCTGTCCCTGTCCTGGTTTTCGTGCTCTCCAGTGGGAGTGGTTACCCATGAGGGAGGTGCCCATTATCTCCCAAATAGACCACTCCAACTTCTGGATTGAGCACTCTGCAGGTGGTTCTGGCTTTTAACTTAACATAATTTGCCCCTGGTGCCAGTCTCTGCCATCTGGTGATGTGGCAAAGCCCTATCAACCCTTGCCCACTCTAATTTTGCTTGCACCACTCGGAACAGTCAGCCCATTCAGGCCCTTCCCCGATCTAGCTCACATGAGGCCCACAGGTGTTCCCCTCACCTGTATCTGCCTTTGCCTTTAATGCTGTGGCATAGTATCCCTGCCTCCTGTAGTCCAGTTGTTGTAAGAGCCTGGGTTGGAAAGGCATTCGCTCCATCCTGATTTCTATCCCTTTTATTTTGAGTTGAAATTTGTTTGGCCCTGCCCAGTCTGCCCCCTTCCAGTTGCAACTCGGCCCACCCCACATCCTGTTTTAGGATGTACCTTCGGGTGATGCTGCCTTGACCTGCCAAGAATGCCATTGGTTCCTTTACCCATAAGTGATGGCAGGTGCCATGGTCACTCCTAGCTTAGCCCATCGCCACCCCAGCTCGCGAGCTAACCTGCACAACTTGTATTTCCACAGGGTTGGGCCCACACTTCCCCCATAGAGTTTACTCCTGGACCAAATTCTCTTGCGTGCTGGTAAGTGTCTTGACCATGTCGAATGTGACCAGTCCACTGTTCCACCACCCAGTCAAGTAATGGTGCCCAGCTAGACAGGCCCCCATCCATAGCTTTGGTGTGGACTGGTGTGTGGCAGTCAGTGATGCTCTATGCTAATAGCCCTTCTCGGGCTTCCTAATTTGACTGGTGATTCAGTCTGGCTCAAATAGATCTTATGGACACTCCCCTCCCAATCATCAGGTCTCAGTCCCCACACTTACTCGAAAGTTTCCTAAGCAGCAACTTCATATCCTAAAAACCCCAGAGCTTGCCACTGGACAACCAGCAGGCAGAGTCTGGCGCCATTTGGTGCAATGGCTGCCCAAAGCCAGGGACTCAGTCACTGCCTTTCAGCAGTGGTTTTGGCTTGCTGAGTCCCCAGTCTCAGATCTGGCCCTGGCAGGGGCGCCCCCCAGAGACACCACTCTGTGTGAGGCTGCCATCCGCCCCCAACCCCAAGACCCCAAGTCTTCCCCAACCCTATATTGAATGGAGGATGCTCTTCAGGCTTCTTTCTTTCTCTGTCCCTCTCTCCTGACTGCCTCTCTCTCTCTCGGAAGCCCTCTCGCGGTGGTGGTGGGGACAGCCCACGCTCACAAGTGAATAAATGCTTCCTTCCTTCAAATACATCCTGCTCCTACTTAGATACATTACTATGGCTCTGCTTAGAACTCTTCTCTCTGTGAGGGGCACAAACCTGGAATGGAAAATAAGATCCTCAGACCCACATGGGAGATGCTGAAAGAGCAGCCAACACAGGGAGAATGTGTCTCTGACCTCCCATTATTTGCCTAAAAACAGATCCTCCCAAGCAAACTCAGTCGTTATTAACCACATTAAGAAGTGTCATCAACCAGGGCAGCTGAGATCCGATCCAAGAAGAAACTCCAAGTCCACATCGCACCCAAGCAAGCTTCGTCACACGCTGTCAGCACAGCTCCCATCCATCCTCCTAATGGCCCATGTTTCCGAGAAATCATTTGCCCATGTGTCCCCTCCCCTTCTCCCTTATGAATGTGGAATGCGAGGAGGTCTTCTAAAAGTCTGTGAGAGCTCATGCTATGAAAGAACTATGTGCGGATTTCCAAATATTTTGCACTAAACTAAGCAGATGATTTAATTCTGTTTTCCATATTTAAGGGTACAAGTGCCCACATCTGCTTGAGGGATGCTTGTGCAAGCCCCCACATCTCCCCATGTTTGGGGGTGATCTAGCCTTGCTACTCTGCCTGCTGTGAATTGACCTCCTAGAGCCACTGGCTGGCCAAACCTGTGGAGCAAATGGATGCCCAGACAATGATTCTGCTCAGTGACAGTTCCTACCTGCATTTGACCAGCAAGGAGCTGGAGTGCTGGAGGCCAGGCTGTGTTGAGTAAGAAAATGGGAAGCGATTTTCCAGAGCATCCCTCACCTTGAAAGCAGAGGCTGCCATTCTGTGAGGCCCAGCTAGCTACCACAAGGAGACAGAAGAAGGCAAGAGGGAGAGCTTGGAGCTGCCATCGCGGGAGAGCTGCCCAGGGGAAGAACTGAATTTGGTCTGCGTGCACCCGATCTGTACCTCCTGCTGGTGCACAAGCTGTAAGCGGTCCCTCCATCACACAATCAGCCCTCCACACCTGTGACTTGAAGCAACAGCAGACAGCACGTGTCTGGGGCGAGGAGGCGAGCTTGAAACTCCACATGGATTGACTCATGGGCCACTGTTCCTTAAACAACACAGGGCAACGGCAATGTCCCTGATATTTAGATTGCATTAAGCATTGTGAGTTATCTAAAGACTATTTAAAAGAATGGGGACTGTGCATAGGTTACGGGGCAAATCCTATACTGCTGTTAGCCTCCAGTATGCCACGAGAATCCCAGCACCTTGGTCTCAGATTGTGTGATGGAAAGGAGTGAGAATGCCAGTCAGGACAAGCTCACAACAGCAGGGTTGTCCTGGGGTGTGAGACTCAAAGATCCATCCATGGGAGCCTGAGCCCCACTGTGATGGGCTAAGAGGTCAGACTGGGGATCCACTCCTGGGGAAATTTGCACCCGGGGAACCCAGTAGGCTCCTTCATTCTTCTGCTGCTTCCACTACACAAGAATCTCAGAAAGAGAGACCAAATCCTTACTAGACACAAACTCTGTGACTCCCTTGGTTTTGAACTTGCAGCTCCTGTAAGTGATGAACTTATGCTGTTTACAGATCCCGCACCCAATGTCAGGTCCCCATCTGCTGCCTTCCTGCTGCAGGAGAAGGAAGCCCAGGGAACAAGGAGTCCTCAGGTCTTCTCCCATGCCAGCCACAGCCCCAGCAGTCGCCAGGGGTTGCCACACTCAGTCTGACTGCCAGGCGGAAGACCCCTGTCCAGCCTGTACTCTGGTCTCCACAGCTTCACTCCTGACTGACGAGGGAGGAAAGGACAAATGGAGGAGACAGCCAAGGCTGCGGCTGAAGCTCCTGCCCTCACCTGCTGATGCAACTCCCCGGGGCCTTCATTCCCTCCTTCCAGAGCAGCCCATCCCCAGGAGCTGCCATGTTCTAGACGTGACCCCTCTGTAACGCAGAGGTCCCCAGTGTGACAGTGATGGGAGAAGTGGGACCAAGCCCCTATAAACGAGGCCCTGGTATTCACAAAAAAACAACTGCTACCATTTATTTACTGCCTGCTCTCAGAAGTTGAAGCATCGGTTGTATTTCATTTGGGCTTCCTGGTTACCAAGGCAAAACAGGACCACCAATGTCTTATTCTGGCAATGAAAGCACAGAAACTCTTGAGGGTGAGACAAGACAGGCTGGGGGCTTATTTTGCCCACCCTAGGCAGTCGAGATGATCAAGTGTCTGTAGCATTATGAGTGCAGGAAGCAAACGCACTCAAGGCACCTTATGTCCTTGCAAGGAAGCCAAACTCAAAATGACAGAGAATAACTAGAGGCCAGGAACTTTCTCCAAGAGCCTCGCATCAGCCAGAAAATTCATGTGGTGACTGAGTTTATAGTCTTTGTCATTCTGTCTTTCTTTGTTCCCTTCAAGGAGACACATTTAATTAGCACTTTGAAAACACTTCATCTAACCCTCAATGACCCTTCTTGTTTAAGATTTATTTTATTTTTATTTGAAAGGCAGAGTGACAGGGACCAATCATATCATATCATATCATATCATATCATATCATATCATATCATCATGGTTGGCTTAACGCACTGCCACACAGCGACAGCACCCTCAATGACTCTTTGGAGGAAATGTCCAAGTCACAGACACAGAAGCCGAAGCTCACAGCTTGCACTCATGCCCACTTCTGGTAGGTGGCAGGAAGAGCTTGAACCAACAGCTTGGGTTAGGGGTTGGCAAACTATGGCAGGAGAACCACATCTCGCCTGTTTCTGTAACGTTTTATTGGGCCATGCACTCTGCACTGCAGTCCCAGCTGTGAGAGGAATTTCTTGTGGATGCAAAGCTGAAAATAGCCCAGCCCTTTATAAAAACATTGTCAATCCTGTTCCAGTAACCATGCCCTGGCTTCATGAGCCCACCACATTAGCCAGTGTACCTGGCTTAGATGTGACTTGAAAGAAAACAGAGAGAAGGGAAAGGGGAAAAGGGCAACTCCAAGCCCGTCCAGCCTGTTACTAAGCCTTTAGAGAATGTTGTATGAACAGGGACTTTAGGGGAGAAGTTCACATCTGGCGGCTGCTTCTTCTTCTTCCTCTTCCTCCTCCTCCTCTTCTTCTTCTGGCTCACTTCAGACCACTTCACTACAATTACATAAAAGGATGCTAAGAAGTATATTCAGAACAACCCTGGCCACCATTGTGCAAGGAGCACAGCAATGTTGTATTGGTTCCCGAAACCCCTATGAACATTTAGTCCCTGACATCTGGACATGAAGGGGCAGAGGCTGGTGGTGCAGACTTGACCCAGCAGGTGGTAACTGCACAGGGGGCTGTCTTCAGGAGGTGGAGCTCACAGGAGGTTGCTAATGTCAGCCAACTGTGGTCCAACTCCTTCCTTCACCAGAGACCAGACTAACAGGGCCACCAATGTTGAACTCTGGCCTCCTCACTCTAAGCTGAAGTATACCTTTCCTTTGCCAAGACACTCCTTTCGGGTATTTTAGCTAAAGTAACTCAACACTAAATGACAGTGATTCTCTAATAGCAACCAATGGCATGGGCCGTTCTGGTGCTGAACTCTGTGGCTTCAAAGCAATGAGAAACAAGTGAATAAGTTGGCGTTAAATGCAGATAGCACACATCTGTAAGGTGTTACTCAAAAATATTCCTGGATTTGGGCTAAATCAGGTCAGATAACCACATCCAAAGTCACAGGTGTTTCAGATACCTTCCTACTGAAATTCAATTTTTATTTTCCTTTTAATGATTTATTGTTACTCAAATGCAGAGTTTTACAGAGAGAGAGGAGACAGAGAGAAGGAGAGATAGAAAGCTCTTCCATCTGCTGGCTCACCCTCCTCCCCCACCAAATGACCACAACAGCCAGAGCAGAGCAGATGCAAAGCATGGAAGCTAGATCCTAGAGCATCCTCCTGGTCTCCCACACAGGTGCAGGGTCCCAACGTTTTGGGCCATCCTGCACTGCTTTCCCAGGCCACAAGCAGGGAGCTGGATGGGAAGTGGAGCCACCAGGACTGGAACCAGCGCCCATAGGAATACTGGTGCTACAGGAGGATTAGCCAGTTGAGCCACCTCACCAGCACCCTGCATTTCATTTTTCTAAGAGGATATAATTCCTCCCATTTAGACTGTCCTGTGTGTTTCTGCGATAGGTGACCATAAAGCAGTCAGCAAACATGTATTCAAGTCAGAAAAATGACTTGCATCTTCAAAAGAACAACAGGGGCAGCTGCACTCAGGGGAAGATCTTCGTCTTTGATTCAGATTCCCAGTCTTGCACCACAAACATAGTGATGATGATGATGATGAAGGTCAAGACCTTGGTGGCCAGGACCCTCCCTGCTGTGTGGCAGACTCGGTGCCCTCGCTGGACAGGAAGCAGAGACACCCGCGGGAGGCAGGGTTATCTCCGGACCAGATGCTCCCCACTCAGTCGCACTCAGGGAGGTCCTGAGCACCAAGTGTGAGGCTATGGATTACAATCTGGGCTGAGGAGGGCAGCTGCTCCAGGGTCCTGCCGGAAGCCTAAATGGGGTGTTGGCGGCAGATCAGGAGGCGGCTGGGTTGCAAGGGAGCTGGGGTGTTCCACTGCACATCTGATATCGTGGCCGCATCAGCAGCTGCTCCAATGCCCCACGGCCGGTGGAGGAAAACAAGCGTTCTGGGTGATACAGTGGCCAGTGGAGGAGAGCAGGGACTTGGGGCAATGTCCAATAGCCGGAAGAGGAAGCTTGGGGTGATGTCCAGTGGCCAGTGGAGGAGAGCAGGGGCTCAGGGTGATGTCCTTTAGCCAGTGGAGGAGAGCAGGGGCTCAGGGTGGGACAACCTGGAGTATCCCATGTGGGCAAAAGGATTTGGGGGCTCTGACTCTCAGCATTTCAACCCCTAAGGTGGAATTTCCTCCACCAATTCAGTCATGCTTCATGTGAAGCAGCCCAAAGGCAGCAGGTCACATTCACCTATTCTTTTGATCACTGCCTCCCAGGTCTTTGTGTTGGTGATCTCGTTGCCGTTAATTGTGTGTCCTATTCAAACATGAACTTGTTCACGCAAGTGGTCAAAAGTACAGAGATGACTACTGTGTGCCAAACTTAAGGCTGGTACTGAGTTCCAGGGGGAAGAAAAACAAGGGTAAGTTCTGCTTTCAAAGAGCCAGCAATAAATATATGCACACAATTACCTGAAATAAAGCTGAAAGCAGCAATGGTAATAACCAGGGTTTCACTAGGCACCAGTCTGTACAGTAGCAGGTTGTCGGTTATGCTGCCATGTCAAGGATGTCTTCAGCTATTACAAACCCTGAGCAGCTGGGGGTCAGCAAAAGATGCTGGAGGAGGGGCCCACTCCATGATGGACAAGTTCAATCTAACAGCTGAGAGAAAGCCAGGAGGAAACAAGAGAAGAGAGACCAGAGGCAAGACCGAGCTGGAGCGGCCAGCCTGGGAATGCAAAGCACATGACCCAGGAAGGTAGTGGGTCTCCCATGTGAGTGCAGGAGGCCTTGAGCCATCCTCTGCTGCTTTCCCAGGCACATCAACAGGGAGCTAGATCAGAAGTGGAGCATCCAGGACACGAACCAGCTCCCATATGGGATGCGGGTACTGTAGAAGGATTGGCCTGCTATGCCAAGTGCCAACCGCCACATCTAAAAGGCAGGATTACAAAGAGAGCTGTCCTCAGAGGACATGAGCCACGTCCACTCAGCACTCCTGAAACTCCTGGCACTCTCAGAGTCACAGCAGAGGCCTGGGATCCATCTTCCCTGAGAGCCGACTCCGGAGTCTGCTGGGGCCTCTGTCAGCTTCTCACTGTGTCAAATCCATTCCCACCCAACAGCTGTCTGCCCAAGTCCCTCTGTGCCTTCACCCCTGCAGGTGTTGGAAGGGTCTGGAAGTACACCTGCCGGGTCTAATGGAGATGCCCAAGAGGACACTTTCCTGGAGAGAGCTAGTGGCCCCCCACTTGACCCATGCTGGACAAACAGCCAGCATTTAACATTGTTACACACCATCAGTCTCTAACCAGCAGTGGCTAAAGGAAAAATTCAGCAGATTGGGGATCATTGTAAGCAGGTATAGACAATGAGACCCACATGCTCTCAGCTTCACTCACACCCTCAGACTCCAGTCCCATCCTCTGCTGACCCAGCACCTGACCCCGCTCAGCCCAGGCTCAGGGCACAGGTTTTCTTTTGCTACTGGTAGTGTTTTCAGCATTGCTCTAAGGGGCACGGTGGCTCCTAGCAGGCTCCGGGTAAGTTCATTGTGTGGGTGTGTGCACGCGCACGTGTGTGCAGCGCATGAAGCCACAGGCCTGGGGTGCCTCCCACCCCGCCCACATCTAAGCAGGGCTCCTCCCATCCTTCTTTTCATAGCTGCTTTGGCGGAGTGTTTCAACAATGTAAATCCGGCAGCTCCCCAGCCTCTGAGCTGTGAGACGCAGGACAGCTGCCAGCCCCCTAACCCACAGCCCACAACACAGAGCCCCTTCCCGAAATAGCCACGGTTCCACTTCCTTCCAGGCTTCCCCTGGAATAACCTCCCCCTCCCTGGGAGGGGAAGGATACTGCATTTCCTCCGCCCAGGCCGCTGTGTTGGTGACCACCCCATATTTGGAGAAAAAAATACCACCACCATGCGGCATGAAGTCATGCAGTTGTAAATAACCAATGCAAGCCGGTCAGTACTAAGGCACACACATAAGGTTGTGAAGTGTACAGATAGACACACCTGCAGGTGGTGCATGGATGGGGTGAGGCAGAGCAGCAACGGAACTCACAGGATGAGCCCAGAACAGGACAAGAGATGGCCCAGAGATCATTATGCTAAGGGAAATGAGCCAGTCCCAAAAGGTCAGATATCATATGTTTGCTCTAGATAATATGATGTCAAATCTAGGGATATTTCATGTGAATCTTAGCTTATGTCACTTCATACTTGCCTGTACCCTGTGTAATAAGATCATGTGGTGTAATTCATTAATCAACCATCCATAAGAGACTGATTGTTTATAAATTACCCAAGATAGTCAGTGTCCTTTTTAGCACTGCTTGTGGTACTGCCCACAAATAACAAAGTTCTAGTCCTCATTGTACCTTCATTAGGGCCCTGGGATACAAGAATGACTGACAGACTCCTACATGGTTGGGAGATACCCCAGCAGCAGCATGATGGATTTGGGAAAATTCACCAAAGATACCCATTGTGAGACTGGAGGGGAGCACGGAGGGGAGGGGAGGCAACTTGGTGGAGGGGGAAGGGAGACCCCAGCACCAACTAAACTGTATCCAAAATAAATAAATAAAAAGAGAGAGAGAGAGAGATGGCTCAGGCAGCTTCAGGGATCTAGTGCTGGGGGCGTGGGGGGGTTGGGGGGAGGATGGGGGGCAATCTTGTTTTTCATCATTGTCCTCTGCTGACCTGCAAGGTGAAAGTCCCAGGGCCCGGCTCCTGATGAGTACCAATCACTTTGTGATGTGAGCAGAGTGGAGCTTGCACAACAAGCACAATTACCTTCCTCCTGGAGCAACCTGCTACTCCAGCACAGGAGACTGTGTCTCTGGGGCCTCGTCACTGTTGTCAATGAGAGAAGCGTGGTCCTGGTGTGGGCAGGAAGGCAATGCCAGCAAGAAGAGCTGAAGTTCTACCATCACAACCTTAGCCAAAACAGCCCTGGCCAGCCTGCCCAACGGCTGGCCCATGCCTCTCAAATCACTCCAAACCCCCTTGCCTGGGCACTACCCAATCCCCCTTTCTCTATACCGCCAATGCCCCCGCCACCATGTAGCCAGAAATCCCAGCTTCCTTGACATTGCAACCAGCCAGAAACCTTCCACATGGTTGGAGGCTGCACCCCCAATAGACTTTTGGGCCACAAAAATGCCACTGTGATAAAATGGCCATGGCCAGCACTCCCACGAGGCACCTGACACCAGGACACTTGGGAGAAGACACTCAAGCTGTCCCCTAAACTCTGCCCCTTTTAAATATTCCAGATTTCAGTATTCATGCCCTACCTCTGGATCCTGTACCGGAACTTTGTTGAATGCAGCTCCCTCTTCTGAATTTGTCTCACTCCTTCTCGGAAATGTACTTTGACTTGACATGCAAACAAGCCTTGTTTCTCTGCTGTATCTACATTCCCTCCTTGCACTCCTTGCAAGAGAGAAAAGAACCTGGACCCGGCCCAGCCAGGTGCCACCCCTATTGCACTGCCTTCGCGCTATACCTCACAGCAGTACTGAGCAAGTCATTGGTTTTGCTTTCCACAGGTGCAAGGTACATGGGTCAAACTTTGGGGCGGGGGGAAAAGATGGGGCAGATAGCAAAGACCTAACGCAATTCACAACTCATGCAGAATATTTGTTCCACTTGTAAGACCCTCTGGCTTCCTTCGGGTGGTAAAGAACACCTTTGTAAACCATTCATTGCCATGTGGCCCTGCCAGATTACGGAACATGCCCACCTGGGCTACCCTGCTGGTCCTTCCAGAGCAGGATACAGCCTTCGGAGGAAGACGGCTGCTGTACAACAGGACCCTGGGAGGGAGAGCCATGTTATGCACCTCAAAGACAAGGGAATGGAGGGGCCCTCAACATGGTTAGCCTGCTGGAAATGGAAGCGAGTCCAGGGATGCTGACCTGATGTTTGGTTTCAGCAGCGGTAGAAGGCTCAGCCATGGCCAGAGGCTGGATGAAGAAGCCCTGCTGGGCCTTTTGATATTTTTTAATTGAAAGGATACTAAATAATCCGGATAAATACAGGTATTTAAAACTCCACTGATTTATCTGGCTGTCATAAAGCTTTTTCTAGCTCAGGGGAATTTTACCAAATTGTTCTCTGATGACAAACTCTATTTTTGCAGACGCTGTTCCTAAAATTCCAGGTCTTTTATAAGTGCAATACGAGGGTGCTTTGGAAAGCTTATGGGAAAAGTGAATTAAGAGATAAGTTTACATGAGTGCCAAAACATTTGAAATCCGGGACAGGCATTGTAGCGCATGGGCTTAAGCTGTTGATTAGGACCCTGCATCTCATATCAGAATATTGATTCAAGTCCTGACTGCTCTGCTTCTGATCCAGCTCCCCATTACGCCCTGGGGAGGCAGTGGAAGATGAGGGTTACCTGGTACCCTCACGCATGGTCCAATGGAGCTCCTATCTCCTGGCATGGGTCCAGCCCTGCCCTGGCTGTGGCAGGCACACGGAAAGAGAAGTAGGGGATAGATTTGTTCCTTAACTCCCGCCCTGTCACCCTGCCTTGCAAAGAAATGTTTTGAAAATTATGAAATCCAAGCATAATATTTTCAGAATATACATCTTCTATGAACTGCTTGAAGACCTCATCTTAAAAGCCCCAGTTCAGGAAGCCAGTGCTGTGCAGTAGTACAAGAGGCCTCTCTGTGATGCCAGCATCCCATATGGGCATTGGTTCAAGTCCAGGCTGCTCCACTTTTGAACCAGCTCCCTGTCAACACACCTGAAAAAGCAACAGAGGATGGCTAAGCGCTTGTGTCCCTGCACCTGTGTGGGAGATCTGAAACAATATCCATCTTCCTGACTGTGGACCAGCCTGGCTTTGGACTGGCCCAGCTCCAGCTATTGCTGCCATTTGGGCAGTGAAGCAGTGGATGGAACATGTCTCTCTCTCCTTCCCGCCCTCTCTGCCTTTATATTAGTAAATCTTTTAAAAAAAAAAAAAATCTCAGGACAACCTTGCTGAATCCTGTAGGAAGCTATTTTGTCTGGTTCCTCAGAGCAAGTCCTCCTTTCCGACAGGGCAACCTTTTCATGGACCCAGTGGTTCTTCTTGGTCCTTGTCCTGACAGACATGATCTCAGCCTGTATCACTCTGACCCGAGGAAGGGACAAGAAGAATGGATGAGCTGAGAGCTGGGGAGGCTTTGCTGTGCTGTGCCAGTCACCTGGGAGACCCCAGCTGAGAGCTGCACACTTCTTTTCTCTGCAAAAGCACTGGTCCACAGTCATTTCGTTTTCCAGCCTGGCCGCCTTGCCCTGGTAGGTATTACTGTGGTGGCAGAATTTCCATCCATGACATTAGTAGCTGCCACCATCATCTCCTCTAGTCTCCTTCATGCCCCCCTGCAGCACGCCTGCCAGGACTGAGCCACAGGGCACCATCTGGATGCTTCTAGACTTCCCAGGCCCTTCCCAAGGATGGTGTCACTGCATTCCAGGCGAGCAGCTGCACACTTCATAGCACACACGGAAAGGAAATGCCAGGGCATTCGGATCATGTGGCTGCCACCTCCCCTGCTCTCACACAGTCAGCTTGCATTGCCCCCAACAACACAGAAGTGGGCCGTGTGAGTGGGAGCTGCTGGGTGGGGAGAATTTCTCATATTTCCCAGGATGAATATTTCATGGCAGGTTCTTCCTCCATCTCTCCTCACTGCATAATAAATGATGTCCAAAATGCATGGAGCATGTAGACGCCCCATTTCCATTTGGAAGCTGCTCCTGGGAATACATTGTCCAGTTTCACAATGGACCCCATTGTCAAGTTTATGCTGCACACAAAGGCTGGTCCCGGGTTATCCAAATCTACAAGTCGTTGGGTGTGCTATAGGTTTCTGGGGAGGTGCAGATAACTCTTTGTGCCGGAAGCAATCATAGCTTGATGTGATGATAGGCATGGTGCCAAGAAAACGCAATCAAGTGGTAAGAGAGTCCCCAAAGAAAGCCACTGCTGATTTGTGATGAGAACCGACAACGAGTCAGAGCTGCCGGCAGGTTTCAGGGACCAGCACTATGGCTCAACAGGCTAATCCTCTGCCTGTGATGTCAGTACTAGTTTGTGTTTTGGTTGCTCTGCTTGTGATCCAGCTCCTTGCTTTTGGTCTGGGAAAGAAGCAGAGGATAGCTGTCTCTTGTTTCTCCTCTTGTCTCTGTAGCTCTGCCTTTCAAATGAACAAAAAAGCAACCAATTCTTTAAGAAAATTATGCATGGATTTTTAAATGCCTTTGTAATCAAACTTACCTTTCAGTTCAGTTATCTGCAAACTTTGTTTTAAAGATTTGCTTATTTTTCTTATAAAGGTTGAGAGAGAGAGAGAGAGAGAGAGAGAGAGAGAGAGAGAGAGAGAAACAGTCTTCCATTTGCTGGTTTACTCTCCAAATGCCTGCAACAACTGAAGCTGAGCCAGACTCAAGCCAAGAGCCAGGAGCTTCTTCCGGGTCTCCCACATGGATGCAGGGACCCAAGCACCTGGGCTATCCTCCACTACCTTCCCAGGTCGTAAACAGGGAGCTGACTCAGAAGTGGAGTAGCTGGGACTCGAACCAGCAACCATCTGGGATGCCAGCCCTACAAGCAAAGGACCAGCCTACAATGCCACAGTGCCAACCCTTGCTTTGTCTTAAAAAAAAAAAAGAATTCAAGAGAAAGAGAGATTAAACTTTCATTCATTCACTGGGTCACTCCCCAAATGGCTACTATAGCCAGAGTTGGGCCAGGTCATAGCTGGTAGCCTGAAGTTCCATCTAAATTTCCCAGGGCTTGGGTCATCCTCTGCTGCCTTCACGGGTGCATTGGCAGAGAGCTGGATCTGGACATGGAACAGGTATGCCACAAACTGGCACCTCTATGAGATGCCAGAACCTCAGACAGGGGCTTAACCCAGTAAGTCACAACACCAGCCCCTGCATAATTCTTTATTGCACATATTTTCAACAAGCCCTTTAAGGTATCTCATATTTTATAAGGAACAGCCCATCACCACACCCCCACTCTACCTGCCTTTCCTGGGAACTTGTGCCACTGTCCAACTCCTGGAATGGATGTCCCCTTGGACATGGACACAGGCTGTGATCTTGGTTTTGTCTCCAAGGCTTCATGATGCTGTGCTCCTTAGGCAAAGATGTTTCCTCCTTGATCCCCCATTTCCCCTAAGAGGTCATGAGCCTTGCTTCGTATGGTCATCAGGATGATCAGAAAAGGTGGCTCTGAGATATTTAGCACTTGACACGCCTGTGTCCAGCTGTTTATCCTGATGGAGCTATTCTGTCCACCTGGTAACCTCTTCTCTCCACAGCTTGATTCCCTTGTATCGTGGCTCCCCCACAGTTTGATGCCAACTGGCCAGCAACACTTTAACCCGTTCCAGTGCTCTTGCCACACTCCCGCCCTGCTACATCTTCTCCATGCCACTCCCTATGGTCTTCCAAGAAGCCACATGCAATGTTCCCAGCATCAGGATGGGGGAGTGACATCAGGCACAGTCATGGGGAGGGCCAAAAGCCAATGAGGAAACCCCGGAGATTCCCAAAATGCCATTAAACATTATAGGCATGAAAAATGCAGCTTCTCCTTAGACTGGCTGGACAGGTCCAATAAATTTCACTGCCACAGTCCCTCTGTGGGGCCTCTCCGCGGGCACCACACTTACTAAACTTAGCCGAGTTGCCTGTTCCTGCAATGCCTGGGTCTTTGTCTTCCCTCTGTCTGCAGGTCCTGGGAGAGCTCAGCCTTCCAAGGCTACAGGTGATGGACGCTAGCTCCCACGACTGTCCCCAGTGTCACAGTATGTAATCTGGGTCAGGCAGCGCCCTCCACTCTGCCCTGGGAGACCAAGGATAAGCAACAAACACAAGAGGCACACTGACTCTCGCCTATTCCTCCTGGAGGTGATCCTTGTCCCTGGCACTCGAGGACCAGGGGACGGAACCATCCATGCTCACTGCAAGAGAGGCTGGGAAACATGGGCAGCAAAGGGATTGTGAAAATTGTTCTCTGTTCTAGGCTGTGGGATAACGCATCAGTGTGGCTGCATGGATGTACGTGGGCTTGCTGGTGTGTGTGCACCACATCCTACACATCCATCAGTGTCTCTCTACCATCCATCTCTGCCTTTGCAGCTATTGTCATGATCCAGCCTGCCACAGTATCTAGCACAGAGCAGGTGCCTGACAGCAATATGTTAGAGGAACTCACTCAGGTAGGGATCTACCTGCTCGCCTGACAGCCAGAGACCCCAGAGGGTCATTAGTAGCAGAGCTGTGTCACCAACTGCTAGCAGTCTGAGCAGGGCTACCCTTTCTGATGCCAAGAACTGCTCTCTCCCAGCAGCTGTATGCATGTCACTGGGCCCTCTGTGTACACCCAGCTAGGAGAGACTCAGTCGCCACGCACCTAGGGCAGAGTGCTACTAGATGTCCCATGCATCAGCAGTTGGGTGGGCAGCAAACTTTTGCACAGAGGAACTGCTAGACTCAAGACCTGGCAGACCCAGAGAGAAGAGAAAATGCAACAGGCAAGTGGCTATGTCTCCTGTATCACCCCACCTGTGGTGCCAGTACTGCTCCCTCAGTCGCACATCATCTGCAGGCTCAAGGGACTGCCCCAAAACCAGCAGTTAGAGCAGGAAAGGACTGGGCCTGAGCCACACAGGAGTTAGTTGGTCCCATTTGTTGGTACTAACAAGTCCAGGTAGACAGCTGCCATCATCCTGAGCAACACTGACATTCAAATCCTGCACCCTGAATTCTCAGTCTTGGTCAGTTCATGTCCAGGGACCCTCACTGCCATTCCCTGAGGACCGTCACTGATGACTGGTATGCCCTTAATCCCAGGCGACAGCTGCTGTGCCCTAACTCCAGGCTTCAGACCTTCCAATTGCTACCTTCACCTTCCACCCTTCAGTTCCTGTCACGCAGTCTCTCTCACGATTCCAAACCTTCTGCCCCCAAAGTCACCTTCCTTCTCTGTCTAGCAGCCTCCACCGGTCTTCTATTTTCTTTTTCGTTCCATTTTTTCAATCCAGGAAAGGTTTCATGGGACGATACATCTATCCCACTCGCCAGTATCCACAATTCCCTAGTTCACCTCTGTGGCCCATGCTGACATCCCAGCTGTTCAGCAATGTGAGAGAAAAACCACAAAGCTGAACAATGTGGTGCCACCATAGTAGCTGGCAGTGGTGTGCTGTGCTTAATCTCTGGCAGCCATTATTCAAAGTGTGTTACCTATATTATCTCATCCTGCCTCCCCTACATCATTGCTGGAAAACTGCCCAGAAAGTCTGTCCTCAAAATGTCTGAAACTCCGTCTCCCACCGCCCGGAGAAAATTGAAGTCAACAATTGAGAACCGTGTAAACATGTGCCCTCGCAGTGCTATAGCACTCAACAGGACGGCTCTCATCCCCGGGCCAGGACCTCTCTCTGCCTCCCAGAGCCCCCCATTCTCCTAGGTTCTCTGCCACCTCCAGGTCCTCCTTTTTCCATTATTTCCCACATTTACCTTCTCCAGAATCATTCTCTCTCAGCTAGTTGTTCCAAATACGTGGGTTGTTTTACCATCTCATCAGAAAAAATCATCTCTCATGCTTCCAGAGAACTGTAAAACAAAAAGAAAGAATTCTCCCATGACATGCTCCACCCAGATTCTCCCCTGAGTTCCGTCTTGCTCAATAACCCCGCTTGGATCCAATCCGTTTAGAGGAGAAAACAGAACTTTCCACATAATCCTACTTCACTTTCTCTGCCACCTGTCACCTGTCCCCCAAGTCAATAGCTCACCGGCACCCTTTCCATCTGCCTCACGCCCCCTTTCCATCTGTCCATTCCTGCCAATCATTTATTTCTTCAGTTCCCACTTCTCTAGAAATTGTCAACTTCTCTTCATGTCCGCTGCCATGAACTGTCCCTCGGTTTTGCAACTGCAAATGTTGTAACTTGTTGTAACTCTACTTGCTTTCAGTTATATCTGTGGAAAACTTGATTTTTTCTTTTTCTTCAGGCCCATGCCCACAAGCCTTTTTGCACACTTATCAACACCTATCAATACACAACCTTGACCCACACAATGGACAACAGATAGCAGCATTCCCAGGAAAGCAGATTGTCTGGTGACATCATAGCCACCTTAGTTTGTGTACATCCGCCCCAGGATGTTCCCACAACTGAGAAACTGCCCAGTGACCCACCTTTCAGAGAGCATCCCTCTCATCCGCCAATGATGATTGTATTGGACTAATCTTGATCTCTCCCTAAGACACACCCTGCTTTGAGGACCAATGGAGGGATGCCCATTGGTCAGATCTTAAAAACCTACGTATTGGGCCCAGCACGATGGCGCAGTGGTTAAGGTCCTCGCCTAGCACGCCCCAGGATCCCATAGGGGCGCCGGTTCTAATCCCGGCATCCCCACTTCCCATCCAGCTCCCTGCCTGTGGCCCGGGAAGGCAGTTGAGGACGGCCCAAGGCTTTGGGACCCTGCACCCGCGTGGGAGACCCGGAAGAGGCTCCTGGCTTCGGAGTGGCATAGCATCAGCCGTTGCACTCACTTGGGGAGTGAATCATCAGACGGAAGATCTTCCTCTCTGTCTCTCCTCTCTGTATATCCACCTTTCCAATAAAAACATAATAAAAATAAATCTTAAAAAAAACCTATGTATTGATGAATAAGTAAATCATTTTTAAATCGACTTCACATTCACGTTTTGTTCCCCTTTCAAATATAGCACCTAGCACAAACTGGAACTCTGAGTCATTACAGCATATGTTTAAACAGCACAAGCATCTCATTTTCAGATCATAGTTCTGAAGTTCTTAAGCCTTTAAATGCTTGGTTGACATGCCATACTTGCGCATTTTTATGGAGTGCAGTGCAATATTGCAACACATGCATATTTGATCCCTCAGGACCAAGAGAGATTTGTGATCAAGTTTCTTGGAATGGGCAAACTGTGCTACATGCCACTGTCTGCACTATGTTTTTGCAATTTGAGTTCTGTGAATTAATTGCAGGGCGAAGCAGGCGGGCCTAAGACACTGCAGTTCAAAGGCCCAGATTCTGGGACTGCACATGGATGAGCCACGGGGCCAGCAGAAGCAGCAGCAGCAGCAGCAGGGGCTGACTCTAATAACCTTCAGACTTGGAGTCCAGAGCCCTAGGCAGGAGGACATGGGCCTGAAGAGGTAAGAGGACATGACCTTCAGCTACAAGGCCAGGAGGATGTAGGCCTAGGGTTTAGCCCTGAGATGACTACGTTACCATCAGTCAGCCAATCACTCATACCCTGAAAGAACGTCCCACATTCAATATCCTGCATGTCTTGCAAAACTTTTTGAAGTTTTCCAGGAAGCTGACTTAGCTGCTCCAAGCTTAATTTCAGTCATTCAATTTTCATATCTGCTGCATGGAAGAATTTTGTGGCTCCATTCTCTCTCCTATATTGCCTTCATGGGCCAGACCAAATAATAGCCAGTGGATGTTGGGACTAGAGATCCAGACCATCATGCCTGAGAAGCAATTACGGAGACCAGGATGACGGCTGAGACTGTTTTGAAAGGAGCTGATGAAAGGAACAGACGCACTCTCCACCCTGCAATGAGGAAACAGGACACCGGGTGACCAGGAGTCTGTCTCTCACATGCGCATTCCACAGCAGCGAGGATCTGGGGCATTAGCCAGTGACATCAAATCAGCCTGTCACCCTGGCGTTGTGACATGCCTGAGTGTGACATCTCCGTAAAATGTCACAGAGCACTGGGAACAAGAGCAGTCGGGGACTGGATGACCTCCCCACATCACACACACTGCCCATCTCCGAAGGCTGCCCGCAGCTCTGGCCCCTCGTAACAGAGCCCAGATTGAGTGCAGCTCGTGGGATCTGCTCTCAGACGTCTGCACAGGGATGTTTGGAGAAGGAGAGCTTTGTACTGGACACCCGACACAGATGGGTCACATCAGTGGCAGTGCTGCCTGGGGACTTACCTCCCCTCCCCCAGTCTGCTCTCTGGAGGGGCAGACACCATCTGTCTGGGACTTGGAGTCACCCATTCCAGGAATTTGCTCACAACCACAATCTCGTAATCTGTCATAACTGTCATTGATCTGTGTTGGTTCAACAGGCCCCGAGAACACAGAGTACCATTTCTTGGGAACAAGAAGTTGTCGGAACTCATGTTTTACCCAAGAGGGAAGTATCATCCTGCAACCATGACCTTGCTCATTCTGAAAACCTCAGTCCAGGGTCTGCATGGGAGATGGTGGTGCTCCAAGTGGCTTTAAGGCCTTTGCTTCATCTTGTACTTCTTCAGTCAGACCAGGGAGGCAGCCCAGCAAGGCTCTCCTTGTCTGCGTCTTGGATGAAACTAATACATGATGCTCTCTTCTCCAGCTCAGCATGACTGATACCCAAACAGAGGGTCTAGCACAATCTTTATTCCCATGTCCTAAGGAGACAACGTGGTGCCAACAGAACAAAAAGTAGAACATCAAGAAAGTTCTCAGGCCTGGCAGTGTGGCCCAGCGGCTAAAGTCCTCACCTTGAACACACCGGGATCCCATATGGGCGCTGGTTCTAATCCCGGCAGCTCCACTTTCCATCCAGCTCCCTGCTTGAGGCCTCGGAAAGCAGTTGAGGACAGCCCAAGGCTTTGGGACCTTGCACCCATGTGGGATACCCGGAAGAAATTCCTGGATCCTGGAATTGTGCTCACTTGGGGAGTGAATCATCAGACGGAAGATCTTCCTCTCCGTCTCTCCTCTCTGTATATCTGACTTTCCAATAAATAAATAAATCTTTAAAAAAAAAAAAAGAAAGAAAGTTCTCTCCACAGTGTTTTCAAGCAGAACTAGTCCTAGCCAAAGACAAACATACTCACGATCACACCACTCCTGTTAAAGCTTTAACCAGGGGAGGAGGATGAAGCTACGAGAGAGGAAGAGAAGCTATGACATGGGCAAGAGGAAAGACAGGCTCCATGCAAAAGGCGGTAGGAGAGAAGGCTGTGGGAGCTCCGCTCACTCCAGGAACACAAAGAACACAGAATTAATGACGAGAAAGACAGTGGCATCAAAAGAAACGAAAGTGACTAGACTGATAATAACAGACATACAGAGGAGAGGAAGTGGAAACTTAACTTCAGTCGTGAGTGTACCTAAAGAACAAACCAGGAAAAATTTCCATAATACAGAATACATTCAGTTCTGGTAGGATCTTTCCAACAAACAAGATGTAACAAGACACGGTGTTTTATACAGAGAAGGAGAGAGAAGAGTTGTCCAACAAGAATCATAGATGCAGGGTTGGCAAGGTAGCCTAGTGGCCAAAGTTCTTGCCTTGCATGCACCGGGATCCCATATGGGTGCCGGTTCATGTCCTGGCTGCTCCACTTCCCATCCAGCTTCCTGCTTGTAGCCTGGGAAAGCAGTCGAGGACGGACCAAAGCCTTGGGACCCTGCACCCACATGGGAGACCTGGAAGAGGCTCCTGGCTCCTGGCTTCGGATTGGCTCAGCTCCAGCCATTGCACTCACTTGGGGAGTGAATCATCAGACGAAAGATCTTCCTGTCTGTCTTTCCTCTTCTCTGTATATCTGACTTTGCAATTAAAAAGTAAATAAATCTTTTTTAAAAATCACAGTTGCATTGAGAATGTGAAAACTAGTATCATGTTTTTAAAAAATCACCAGACTTCCAGCTAGCCTTTCTTCTTATTAGAACACAACAGGGATTTTAGGCGGAGGTGGGAGGAGCATATTTTGCAACAAAAGTGTATTCTAAGGTAGGAAAGTCACCCAAATGGGAAAGATCCATATGCCCTCTTGGAAACAGAATCCAGCAAAAAACACAGCAACTAGTGAAAGAGTTAATCCGTTAGAGACACAGGATGAACTCACTGATGGTGAAGTCAGCCTCTGTCAGCATAAGTACTCCTCTACCAGCATTCGTACTTGAACTTGACTGTGTAAGCCCTAGAACAAAGAAATATTTATAGTAACATGAAAATACCCAGCAACAAACATGATAAACCTGTCAAGTCTGGCATCCCACAAAAAATGTTATCAGACACACAGAGAAGAAAGAAGATACAACCCACAATCCCTTAGATGAAGCCAGCAAAGAAATGAAACAGACGGCGGACTTGGTAGACCAAATATTTTTTTAATGTTGTAACTAATTTCTATATGACCAGGAATGTAGAAGAGAGATTGAACATATACTGAGACCTAGAAGACAGGAGTCTAAACCGTAACTTCAAGAAATGAAAACTACAATGAGTGAGATGAAGAAGATACAGAACGCTGTCGATGACAGGTTAATTATGCGATTATGCAAAATATGCAAAACAAATGCAAAAGGCAAATCTTTGAGCTTGAACACACAGAAAGAGAAATCAGTCCAACCGAGACACAGAGGGCAAAGCACATTTCCGAAAATGAAACAGCATGACTGAACTCAAGCAGCACTGCAAGCCACCGAGGGCTTGTGACTCGAGTCCCAGAGCAGGTGGATCGGAGACTGGAAAAGTATCTGAAGAAATCATTACTGGCAGCATTCTAAACGTGAGGAAAATTATCAACTGACGTATTCAAGCACCACTATTACCTCGAAGAAAAATATGAAGAAAAACTGTGAGAATTTATCATTGTCAAATTGCCATACAATATGAAGAGAAAATTCTGAAAATCACCAAGAGAGAAAACACATCAGAAAGATGACAGAGGATTTTTCCGGCCAAAAACAACAAAATACCATTTAGAAGACAGGAGAACAGCATCTTAGCATTATGAAAGAAACAAAAAAAATTCAGACTAAAATACTTTTAGCTGATAAATTTCATTTTCAAAACGTGTGGAGAAAATTGGTTTTTTTCTAATATGCTAGATCTGAAAAAATCGATCACTAGCAGAAATAGGTATGAGATAGAAAGGATATCCTTCAAAAGGAACGAAAGTAACATCAGACAGGAATTTCCATCTACACAAAGGAATAAAGAAATAGAAAGCAGGGCCCAGCGCGGTGGTGCAGTGGTTAAGGTCCTCGCCTTGCACGCCCGGGATCCCATATGGGCGCCGGTTCTAATCCCGGCAGCCCGCTTCCCTTCCAGCTCCCTGCCTGTGGCCTGGGAAAGCAGTCGAGGACGGCCCAAAGCTTTGGGAACCTGCACCCGCGTGGGAGACCCAGAAGAGGCTCCTGGCTTCGGATCGGCATAGCATCGGCCGTTGCGCTCACTTGGGGAGTGAATCATCGGATGGAAGATCTTCCTCTCTGTCTCTCCTCTCTGTATATCCGCCTTTCCAATAAAAACATAATAAAAATAAATCTTAAAAAAAAAAAAGAAATAGAAAGCAGATCAGAAAAGCCACAATTTCCTGTTACTTGATTCTCTTTAAAAGATAACTGAATATTTTAAAACAACTAAATATTGTAGGACTTTTAACACTTGTGGAAGTCAATTGTGTGACAATGACAGCATAGAACCTGGAAAGATGGAATCAAAAAGCATAAACTCCTAAGCTGCTTATTCTGCATGTAGAGTAGTAGACCAGGGTACTTCCACCTAGAACCTAAAGCAATCATTCAACTGATATATCAAAGCATTGCATGTACATGTTAACCAACGTTGCTTTAAAAAAAAAAAACAAGTGAACTAATGGGCCCGGCACAGTAGCCCAATGGGTAAATCCTCAACTTGCACACACCAAGATCCCATATGGGCACCAGCTCTAATCCCGGCAGCCCCACTTCCCATCCAGCTCCCTGCTCGTGGCCTGGGAAAGCAGTCAAGCATGGCCCAAAGCTTTGGGACTCTGCACCTGCGCAGGAAACCCAGAAAGAAGCTCCTGGCTCCTGGCTTTGGATCAGCTTAGCTCTGGCTGTTGCAGCCACTTGAATCAAAGACGGAAGATCTTCCTGTCTGTCTCTCTTCTTCTCTGTATATCTGCCTTTTACATATATATATATATTTTTAAGTCAATTAGCCAAAAGAAGAAAGAATAATAGAGAAGAGAATCAAGGACAGGTGAGGCACAAAGTGAATGCATAGCCAACATGATACATCTAAATAACCATTTGAAAAGCAAGTGAGCTAAATCCTTGATTCAAAGTAAGGGATATAACAGAGGACAATCAAAAGCAAGACCTAAGGATATGCTAGCCATACGAAGCATGTTTTAGCGGTCAGCAAGTTTGCATGGCAAGCTAATCCTCTCCCTGCAGCGCAGGTATCCCATATGCATACCAGTTCCTGTCCTGGATGCTCCACTTCTGATCCAGTTCTCTGCTTGTGGCCTGGGAAAGCAGCAGAGAACGGCCTAAGGCCTGGAGGCCCTGAGCCCACGTGGGAAACCCAGAAGAGGCTCCTGGCTTCCAGCTTCAGACTGGCCCAGCTCCGGCCATAACAGCCATTTGAGGAATGAACCTGTATCCCTCTCTTTCTCTCTCTCTCTCTGTGTAACTCTTTCAAGTAAAAATAAACAATTTTTTTAAAAGCACATTTTTAGATAAGAGACAAAGAAATAAAAAGTACTGGGGGAAGCTACACAGTATCAACCCCAAAGAAATAAAACTGGGAACGGCTATGAAACTCTAAGACAATGGAGATTTTGAGAAAATGCTGTTCATGGTGGCACAATGTGTCATGTTGAAGGAAGAAAACTACAGCTGACATAACTTCCAATGTTTGGAATTGATGAGGCAACAGAGAGAACAGTGAGCAGAAATACACGAATCCACCATGAAAATCTGAGATTGCAGACACCTGCCTCAGCAGTTACCAGACTGAGTAGAACAAAAAGAAGTTGACATTGGTAGGACATGCTACCTAAAGAGCACAGCTTATATGCACCTTCCCACGGGGACCATGCGTGTTCTCAGCCACAAAGAAAGTCATCCCCCCACAGGGTCACAAGTGGTCTTCTCTGGCCACATGGAACTACTTCAGAAGCAGTGAAAGAAGACGACAGAGTTCGCAATGTGCAAACAGTTATTAACACAGAGGAGGAGAGAAGACAGAAATCAGAAGTATTTTGAAGTCATCAAAGTGAAAAACACCACCACAGCAGTAGGCAGACCTTACCTGACCTGCTTGCCAGCAGCATCTTTAGACAGGGTTCAATACATCTGTCTCTGCTCGTGCTTGCTCTCTCTCTCTCTCTCTCTCTCTCTCTCTCTCTCAATCACTCTCTTTCTCTCTAATTCACTCTCAGGGGAAAAAAAGCATATGAAATATTGTGAGATGCAGCTAAAGCAGAATTTGAGGACAATGAATGCTTGTGCTAGATGCTTGCTTACAGCCCAGCAGCTCCACTTCCCACCCAGCTCCCTGATAGTGCCCCCTGGGACAGCAGCAGAGGGCAGCTGAAGTCTCTAGGCCACTGCCACCCACATGAACCACCAAGTAGGCTCGAGTTCCTGGCTCAGACCCCGCTGTTGTAACCGAGGAATGAACCAGTGGGAGAAGTCTCTCTCTCTCTCTCTTTGTATCTCTCCCAGTAACTCTACCTTTCAGATAAATAAATCTTAAAAAGAAACAACAACAAAAAAAAAACACAGGATTTCAGTGTACCCTTAATGAAATATGAGATTTATTCAGCAGCTTACAAAGGAGCAGCTAGATCCATCTGAACTGACCTGCAGAGATCACCAAAATTTATTTGGGCTGACAAAGGCAACTGAGGAATAAACGAAATAATAACCCCTTCCTTTTGTCTGATTTGGCAGTGTTTTTTTTTTTAATTCTAAAGCTGACATATAAAGTACTGCATTGCATTGCGATAACCTCTGCATTCTTGAAAGAGCGAAAGCAACCTGCACACTTGTTCCTGTGAGATTGAGGATCACCAAGAAAAATGTGGATCTACTTACTCCCTCTGGCCAATGACAGGCTGTGAGTGACAACTCTACAGCCTTCCCCCGAGGCCCCACAGCAAAGCGGACCCCGTGGCCCCGGAAGCAGCTACGGGGGGGGGGGAGGCAACTGAACCCCAGAATCCTCGGATGGATGAGCTGTGGGGTAGGCAGCCCCCAGAACAACCAGCATGGCCCTCCACGCTCACTCTGAGGAGCAGACGTTCAGTTCGATTTCCAAAACACGAGGAAACGTGACACTTCTTGCCCTGAGTCCAGAGGAGCCATCCGTAAACTCACACCACCCCTTATTAACTCCACCAGCCACGTGCAAATGATTTGGGAGCACCTTGAGTGAGCAGCCAGGGCTGCTCCTCCTGGGTCAACGCGCAGCCCGGTTGAGGCGTTTTTGCCAGAGCTATATTACGTTCCTCCAGTCTCATCACCTTATTTTCCACCTTTCGCAAGGTGGAACAGGGAAGAGTGGCTTGCATGCTTGGCCAAAAAAAAAAAAAATGTGAAAAGTGGCTCCTAAGAGAAGGACGAGATGAAAAACAAAGAAAGCAAACCCAAGGCGTTTGCAGCAGCCTGGAGCAGTTGGAGTTGGGAGGCTGTGAGGGCTTGGCAAGTGGGGAGAGGCCTGGGATTCGTTTCCCTGTTAATGGAGGTAAAATGAGGATGAAAAAGGCTGAAATCCTCCAAACGAGCGTTCCCATGCTTTACACATTTTTTTTTTTTTTAGTTTCATGCACAAAAACGCATGGCATTTCCAAAAGTTCACAGAACGAAGGAATTGAAATATTTTGCAGAAAGCTAGATGCATGCATTGGACATAAGAAATCTAGCACAATATCTGCTATCTATGTATGTCTATACGATGCAAAAAGGACCAAAGAGATCCCCAAACCTAATAACTCATTCGTCCCCCTACCCCTTCAGCTCCTCCGGTGAGCTGACCCAGAGCAGAAGCTGTCATTGGTCTCTAGGATGTATCTGCAGAATTGGTCTGTGTCCAATTCGTGCGAACCCAACCTCCCTGCAGTCTGCTGCCCACGACTCCTGACCCACGCTGCCCTGCGCCTGGCTCTGTCTTCCTGGCTTTGGGGTTGCTTAGCACGGATGCCGATTCCTGGCATCCAGGCCCCTGTTGATGAACGTGGGACTACTCCTAGCTGTCCATCGTCACACCCTGGGCTGAAATGAAGCTCCTACAATGCATTCCCGTCTCCTACACCAGGGAGGGCAGGGAGCGTCAGGGGCACCCCCGCCACCACTCCAGGACTCCCCTGACAGGGTGGGATGGGGGTGGAGTGCGTGGGGTCCCATGTGGGGAAGCCTTCTTTACATAACACTTCATCCTGCAGAAGTTTCTCTTCCTGTGTCATGTGGGTTTTAGAAAGCGAAAACAAGCAAAATGCAATTCAAGGAAGGCAAAGTGTGGAGGGAGACGAGGCCAAGATTGAGAGTGGAATCTCCACTCTCCAGCTCCACGTGCTGAAAAGCGGGGACCACCCGGGGAGCCAGAAACCCGAGTCAGCGTCAAAGAGAAGGCTGATCTCTGGGAACGCGCACAATTGCAGAGAATTCTCGAGATAATCTCCTTCCCCAATAAAAGGCTCACCAAGCCCAGCTGTCCGTGACAGGGCTGAAGCGTGGGTAGAAGCAACGGGGAGACCTTGACCTCCCAGGTTCTGGGGGTCCGCCAAGACACCTCCCCAGCCAATGCGTTTGGCCACGCGGACACAGCCAGAGACAGCCTTGCTCTGGGAACCAAACCTGTCCTCTCCCGGGACAAGGTCAGGAGGACACAGTGGGGTTACAGAGAGGCGAGAAACAAAGGAAAGTCGCTTCGTGATGGTGACCTCATGGCATTCCTGCAGAAGGAGAGAGCATTGTTTCATTATATTAATCACATTCCAGAAAAATCAGAGAATAGCAAAGGAGAGAAGAAAAAAAAAATCCCACCCTTAATCCCATAATTAAAACAAAGCTATTGTAACCACCTTGGCTGTTTTTACCATGCTGATATTTAAATGCATTATTGCTGTGTGTGTTTAATTACGGCCAATGTAGTGGACCTTCCTAGCTTTGCCTTAATTCTTCATTAACCATCGCTGCTCCTACAGGCTCCTTGTGGCTGCATTCTTCAAAATCATCGCCTTCCTAAATATCACTCAGTAATGTCGGGGTGGTCAGCTCTCTTTGGACAGCCCTCTGTTGGCCAAAGAATTTGCATGGTTCTCACAGCTTTCATCCTGCGTCAGTTTAAGTAATGTTACACTTCTAGGTTGCTTATCAAAATCAATCCTCCAGGGGATGGAAGAGTGGGGGGTCCAGACAGGAAGAAAGTCCAGCATCCTATGATGCCAGGAGAACTGGGAAATGAGGTTATCCTGGAGAAGTGGGCCGTAATAAACACCCCATAATTGGTGAACGCAGCAGCTCAAGATGTCATCGTAAAAAGGGTACAGGAGGTAAGGAGTGGGGGGCGCGCTGTGGCATAGCAGATAAAGTTGTCATCTGCAGCACCAGCTTCCTACCTGGGCACAGGTTCTGATCCCAGCTGCTCCATTTTGGACTCAGCTCCCTGATGGCCTGTGCCTAGGAAAGTAAAGGAGGACGCCCCAGTGCTTTGGAAGAAACTCCTGGATCCCTGCTTTGCAGCAGCCCAACCCTGCCTGTTTGGGCCATTTGGGGAGTGGACCAGCAGCAGAGAATAGAAAATCCTGTCTCTCTCTCCTCCCTCCCCCTCTGCTGTATCCTAGCCTGTGCCACAGTGCATCCCTTGCAGATGGGGGCAGTACCCACTGCCAAGCCTGGAATGACAGACAGCCAGCAGCTGCTACTGCTGGCTGCTGCCACACTCCCCGGAGAGCACCCCGGGCAGACCCAGGCCTCCATACCAGGCTCCCTACATTTTACTCGCTCTGCCACCCGCTGCAGCCCAACTCAGCCCTCAGGGATTCCAGCCACACCAGGACAAGGAAAACAAGTGGAGTTTCCAAGTCAGCAACCAGATCAAAGGCAGAGCCTGCCTCTAACGCTTGGGCTTCCCCTCAGCCACATCGAGCTGCAACCAAAACAGACTTTGACATAATTGGTTTAAAACTAAATCCTTGCTTTTCCCCCTGTTGCCCACAGATCATTCCTATGTGATGTGTGGGACAACACGCACAATTTATGTTTCTTTGTGTTCATCGTAGCGTCTTTACACATAGCTTCAGAAATATTAGAAAAAACAGATATCTTTAATGCAGTAACTTGCTTTACACCCTCATTTCTTTAGCAACCCCAGAAGCCTGTCTCCAACGGAAGCGTGAGAGTGTGGAAATGGCTGACATGAAGTTTGCACATTCATGTAGAAAACAATTCATGTTTCCCAACAGTCGCTAGTTGCCCAAGCCTATGTTTTTTTTGTGTAAACATTTTATGTGTCAATAAAACATTGTCATTCTTCTTTCAATCACATTCATTCCCTTAGAAATGTATTTTAGGTATTTCAGGGTATTTTTTGGTATGTTTTATGTGTATCTTACTCATGCAATTTGCTTATCATTGGATAGATTTATGGTTTCACTGTCATCTCGTTTGGGGAGGTTTAATAATCAAGCCAGGAAGTGGGTGAGCAGCGCTCCATGTACTCAGGGTGAACCCCAGCATTGAGATGCGCTGCGCCCCCATCAGTCTGCACTGTCCTGTGTCTCATGGGTGCTGGGAGCCCCACTTGGATCCCTCACCACCCTTCCACACCCCTCCTCCTCCACTCCCCTCTTTTTGTTTTCTCCAATGGAAAGACAGAGCGAGACACACAAACTACCCCTCCACTGGCTCAGTCCCTTCAAATGCCCACGATGACTGCAACTGGCCCAGGTCAAAGCAGAGACCTTGCAACTCAATCCAGGACTCCCACAGGTGACAGGGACCCAAGGACTTGAGCCGTATGCCACCCAGCACCTGCTCCCCTCCCAGGGTCGCCCTTCACAGGGAGCTGGATCTGGGAGCAGAGTTGGGAGCTGAACCCAGGTACACCACACTCTGGCTGACCTCTTGGCCACACACTTGCCCTTCTCAGCTTCTACATCCACAAACTCTGCTCTCTTCCCCGAGTTCCCGCCCTCCACACCATGTTTGGCATTCTCCTGGTGCCCACTTCAGGAGTGACATCAGTGGACAAGATGTGCAGACACAGGGGGAGGGGACACAGGGGGAGGGGAGGGGGGCTGCAAGCACACAGGGGTTACCTGAGAACAAGAGTTAGACCACAGAGACCCTGCCTGGCTGTGTTATACAGCTCCACCCTCTACTGCAGGGCACCCATGCACGGCCCCCTGCAGCTGATCCATTCCACCCTCACCCGGCCTAGGGACCAACTGGCATGGCTGTGCAGCAGCTGCTAGGGCCTCAGTCACCTGGGGAGGAAAGTGAGCGAAGGCAGCATACACACACACACACACACACACACACACACACACACACACAGCTCTCCCCCTTGTGTAGGGAAAGGCTGTTCTCAGCCATTGTCCGATACAGGTCACGGCTCTCCATCCATATCTCACTGGGACCCACACGCATGAGGTGGAGCCCAGCAAAATGACAAGAGTTTCCCAGGACACCGCAAGCCCACAGTCTCACCCACAGGGCCTGCAGGAGGCCTCTGGGACCACGATCTGCATCCAGATAGAATTGGAGCCCAGGAACTCCTCAACTTGAGCTTGTTGGCCCCTGGGAGGTGGCCCCCGATCTCTTGCATCTAGGGCTGTGGGTGTTGAGAAAGGAATGGAGCCTGCCTTCCTGATATCATTCTGGAGGGGCAGACTGAGGGGGAAGTGTGACTTGCATTAGGGGCAGTGGTCACGGCGAACAGGTGCCCTCAGAATTCAGAGAAGGATGGGGCCAGCACTGTGGCATGGTGACTAAAGCATCACCAGCGTTCTACATGGGTGCTGGTTCAAATCCCAGCTCCTCTACTCCTGATCTGGCTCTCTGCTAATGTGCCTGGGAAAGCAGCAGAGGATGGACCAAGTCCTTGGGCCCCTGCGCCCATGAGAGAAACCTGGGAGAAGCTCCTGCCTGGCTTCCAGCCCTGGCTGTTATGGTCCCTCTCTTTCTCTCTATAAACCTCACCTTCCAAAAAAATTATTAAAAAAAAAAAAAAAAACTCAGAGGAGCAGGTGTTGAGAGACAAGGCAGGCTGTGGGGCTCCCTGGAGGCCTTGCAAGAAAGTTACAGTTCAGACTGAGGTGAAGGGCACCTAGGGTGGGGACAGCGCCATCTTTAGCGGCCAGGCCACACTCTGGGCTCCACAGCCTGATGCTGGCCTGAGCACCCTACCTTCGGGAAGACCAACCACCAAGTTTTCAGCAACGGAACAGGCCCTTGGATGTCCTTGCCGTAAAGACATCTATAAATACCAATGATAGGAAGCCCTGGGCCCTGATAAAGGTGTTTTTCAAAAGACCAAGCCTTAAGAGGGCAGAAAACAAAAGCGCCCAGCGTGAGAGCCTGGGCTTTCTTCCTAGGCGGTCCCTCCCGGCCCAGGACAGACGTGCGCGATGGAAGAGGTGCTGCTGGCCGCCAGTCAGGTCCCATTTTGGCCCTCAACCCCCGGAAATGCTGAATCCCAGATTGTTTTTGTGCAAAATATCCCCAAAGGGATTTTTGTTGTCAGCTGCTCTTGATCTTGTAAAGTTTCCTGCATTTGCTGGCCGGGGACTCCTGGCCAGACAGAATGACTGGCCCTGCGAGCTGTGAATTTGTCATCACAGTCACTCTGGCGACCGAGCACCGGCCGGCTGGCTGGCAGGCAGGCAGGGGCGACAGGAAGTCAGCTGCGGGCCCCACCCTGCTGGCTACAGCAGGCCGGGCCGGTGGCCTTGCAGCCGCCCTGCCCTCTCTGGGTGTCTCCGGCCCAGGGTGTCGGAGCCCTGCTGAGAAATCCTGACATAAGCACAAGGCCAAAGAGTCCCTGAGTGATCCCCATATGCAGCTTCAGTTTGGGGCGACACTGCTGAGACTTCACACCACACCTGCCCAGGAAGCCCAACCTGACCCTGGCAGACACAGTGCAAGAGCCCCCAGGGTCCCCGAAAGCACGGCTGGGAGAGTTTAATTGATGAGCTAGATGCACTAGGAGAGACACAATAATAAAATACAAGTGTAACCAACACTATGATTAGGTTAGGGGAACGGGATCTTTCGCCCTTTCGAAGCACTGCGATCTCAGAGAATCTTCCATCCACTGGTTTACTCTCCAAATTAGCCCATAGGTCAGAGCTCGTCCAGGCCAAAGCCAGAAGCCAGGAAGTCGAGCTGTGTCTCGGGGCATGTGCAGCGCATGAGCAGGGAGCTGGATCGGAAGCGAAGCAGCCGAGATCTACCTGGGCACTGTGCTATGGGGTGCTGATACCATATGCGGCAGCTTAACCCACTGCACCACCATATTGGCTCCAATGCACAACTTTTATTTTTTTTTTAAAGATTTATTCATTTGTTTATAAGGCCTAGTTACAGAGAGACAGAGGTAAAAGCAGAGAGGGAGAAAGAAAGAGGCTCTCCCACAGCTGACTAACTCCCCAAATGGTGGCATCCGCGGGGGCCACGCCACGCCAAAGCCAAGCGTGTCCTCTGGACTACCCACATGAATACTGGGACCCAAATACCTGAGCCATCCTCCATGCCTTCCCAGGTGCATCAGTAGGGAGCTGGAGCAGCCAAGAGTCAAACCAGGGCCTTTATGAGACACTGGCACTGCAGGCAGAAGCTTTACCCACTACACCACAGCTCCAGTCCCTACAATTTATGTTCTTTCCTAAGTTCAAGACACACCTCTTCTGCAAAAATCAGCCCCTTCGGCCTCTCGCTGTGTCATCTGAATTGCTTGCATCACCACTCTTACACATTGGAGAAGGCCACTCGAACACACCAGCCCAGTGACACAGTGACAGCCTGCTGACCAAGCCCTCAGTGACTCACAGACAGATGGCACACACAGCGTGAACATGTGGGATGAGGGGAGGGCTCCAGTCCAAAGCAAAACAGATAGGGCAGCACATGATTGCAAAGTGGGGCCTGGCAAGGTAGCCTAGTGGCTAAAGTTCTCACCTTGAACACCCCGGGATCCCATATAGGCACTGGTTCATATCCCAGCAGCCCTGCTTCCCATCCAGCTCCCTGCTTGTGGCCTGGGAAAGCAGTCTAGCACAGCCCAAAGCCTTGGGACCCTGCACCCATGTGGGAGACCTGGAAGAAGCTCCAGGCTCCTGGCTTCGGATTGGCTCAGCTCCAGCTGTTGTGGCTACTTGGGAAGTGAATCATCGGATGAAAGATCTTCCTGTCTGTCTCTCGGCCTCTCTGTATATCTGACTTTCCAATTAAAAAATAATAATAAATCCTAAAAACAACACACAAGAAAATTTGCAAAGCGGCACTAAATTTGAAACTTATAAATGGTTCGTTTCTGGAGTCCACGTCACATCTTGGGATCACAGAAACTTCCAGAAGTGAATGCACATGGACCGTGGTACCTCCCAGTGATGGAGGAAGAGACGTGAGGACGGAAGGAGTGGAGGAGGGGGAGCGGCAGACGTGACAGACCAACTGAGCAGCCAGGAGCTGCAGGTTCCCGGCAATGCCGCCTGAATTACCCACGGATCCCCACAGGGCTCCCACCCTCCCGTTGGGCAGCAGCAGCTTCTTGGACCTGAGCATTTAAAGCGAAGATGCAGGACGTTAGCAGAGACCTAGGGATAGTCTTCCCGTGGTATCTCACAGCCCCAGTTCATCCCCAGGGTGCTCAGCTCCCCATCAGCTGGGACTGGCGGGGGGTGGGGGTGAATCCTGATGTAAAATTCTGCCCTCCCTCCCACTTCTTGTCTTCAACTACTGCAAGACCGAATGTCCTAACAGCTGAGGGCACACCGGAGAAAGTTCCCGCCCCCCAGTTTCCACGTCAATTCCGAGAGAAAATCGGAGCAAAATGCGCGTGCTTCATCCATCAAGGTGTGGACCGACCGTGATCGCTGAAACAAAAGGTAAAGTACCGGTTTTCCTGAAAGGCGAGTGTAGACAGGCGCCTGCCAGAGCTCGCAGCTTGCGTTAACCTTGGACACACGAGCCAGGGGCTCGCCGGGCGGGCCACACAGTAGCAGGTCTCCTAATGAGCCGTGCGATTAGCTGGGAGGTGTTAGATGTGACCGCTGACCAGCCCAAGTCACGAGGTGCCCCTCCTAGGGAGCCAGAGTTCAGGCAACGCGTCCTTCAGCTGGAGAGAAGCCATCTAAGTGACCATGACTTTGAACTGTTTTTATTCCTGCGGAATCCCCCCAAGGGCCACAACAGCTAAGAAAAAAAAAAAAATTGAAAGGGCTAATTTTCATTTCCATCTGCAGAACTGCAATTTTAAATCTCATTCTACTTAAATATGTCAATCCTGAGGAGATGTGGAATTTTTTTTTGAATTTTTTATTCCTTTACTTATTGAGAAAGAAGCAGAGGACCCAGCTGCTGATTCATTCCCCCAGACAGCTTCAATAGCCGGGCCTGGGTACAGGCGGAAGCCGGCAGCCTGAAACTCCATTCGGACTCAACCCCCGTGGCCATCGTCTGCTGCTTTCCCAGCTGCATGAGCCGGGAGCTGGACTGGAAACAGAATAACTGACACTAGAGCTGGTGTTCGGAAGAAGCATGTCATATTGCAGAGAGCAGCTGAACTGCCATGCCACAGCACCAGCTCCTTCCCATCTTACTCTCTGCCTTTCAAATCATCAAAAAAAAAAAAAACATCTTCTAAAAAAAAAAAAAATGCTTCAGGGACCATCATCAATTTCACCCATACTGGAATCAGAAAAGATTCGAATTTCTTTTCTAAAGATTTTGTCTGGGAACAGCGCTGGACATTTCTAGAACATTCCAGCCCTTGGCCATTTGGGACGAAGACAAATCCCAAACTTGCCCATCTTGGCAACTGACCTTGTTTGCCTTCAAGCTGGCAAGTGTTCCAGGCTGCGGCCATTTCCTTGCTCTGCGCTGAAGCGACCCAGAGGTCAGCCCCATCGTTTTCATCAAGCACAGGCTTGTCTAATTACCCATGTCCCCAGCAGCGTTCCCAAAGTCTGTGAATTCCAGCCAGAGTGAATACCCATATCGGTAAGAGCCACTTCATCTCAAACAAGGCAAACAAAACACAAACCAGTAATTAAAAAAAAATAAAAGAAAGAAAGAAAGAAAAAGCAAGAGACCTCCCCAGTAGGCTTTCGTGTGTGTGTGTGTGTGTGTGTGTGTGTGTGTGTGTGTGTGTGTGTGTGTGTAATTGAATAGAATCTGACACGTGGCAAGAACACCCACAGCACGTGAGGACCTGCAGGTGCCACAGGAAGGTGCTGGCAAGTCTGATTGCCCACCAAGTTTGTAGCCATCTCCCCGTGCCCTGCCAAGAGGCCTCTGACCCCGAAGTTCGCCATCCATCACATTTGCACTCTTCCCACGGACCAGCTTGCACAGCACCGCGGTATGGCAAAGGCACGAGCTGAAGACCAGCAGCCCATAGGGGCATCAGTTCAAGTATCAGTTGCTCCTTTTCCTGTCAGCTTTTTTTTTAAAGATTTATTTATTTTTAACAGAAAGGCAGATATACAGAGAAGAGGAGAGACAGACAGGAAGATCTTTCATCTGATGATTCACTCCCCAAGTGGCCACAACAGCCGGAGCTGAGCCAATCTGGAACCAGGATCCAGGAGCCTCTTCCAGGTCTCCCACATGGGTGCAGGGTCCCAAGGCTTTGGGCCGTGCTCGACTGCTTTCCCAGGCCACAAGCAGTGAGCTGGATGGGAAGAGGGATTGCCGGGATTAGAACCAGTGCCCACATAGGATCCTGGTATGTTCAAGGTGAAGATTTTAGCTGCTAGGCTATCGCACTGGGCTCCAGTCCAGCTTCTTGGCCTAAGAAAAGCAGTGGGGGATGGCCCAAGTGTTTGGGCATCTGCTATTTCACATGGGAGATCCGTGTGAAACTCCTGACCTCGGCCCTAGCCCTTGCAGCCCAGTAGAGAGTGAACTAGCAGATGGAAGAGGTCTCTCTCTTTCTCTAACTTCCAAATAATAATTATTTCAAAGCGAGAAGGAGAGAGAGATCTTCCAGCCACTGTTTCATTTCCCAGATGGCTACAACGGCCAGGGCTGGATCCGGTGGAATCCAAGAGCCTGGAGCTCAGTCCAGGTCTCCCACATGGGTGCAGGGGTCATCTTTCACTGCCTTCCCAGGCACACTAGCAGGAAGCTGGACGGGAAGCAGAGCAGCCGGGATGCTTGATCTGATATGCTGCAAATGCATCTATGAGGACTCTCAGCTCAACACAGCGATTTCCAATTCTGCGGTTGGTTCCCAGCTATGGTCTCCCCGTTGCCAACTTCCTCATCTGCCTCCCCGTGCCTCCCACGGAAGTCATCTCCACTCAACATCTGGAAGGATTTCCTAAGCACAAAATCGACCATGCCCTACCTTCATACTCTCTTGTGACTTCCTGTGACATCAGGACAAACACACAGACTTCGTGGGGGGACCGCAGCTCCCTCTACTTACACGCTTAACCGACCCCTCCTCTCAAATGCCATCCCCCCGACTCCTGACCCCAAGCCCTGTGTTCCATCCTTCTTGCCATCCTCAAAGGCTCTGACCCACTTCCTGCCCAGGGACCTCTGCCCTGTGCCATTTCCCCATCTGGTGTGCTCTCGTCAGAAACACGCCTACAGAGCCACTGGCGGACTGGAAGTCCCAGCTCCGTGGCTTCTGACCACTGTCTGGCTTCTATTTCTCCATCACCTTCTCACTCTGATCCACCGCACCTGATCTTGGCTCCCATCACCCTCAGTCAATTATCATGTCAGTTCCCCTGCAAGACAAGTTGTGCCCAACCCAGGCCGGAACCAACAGCCAAGAGAAGCAGGTGCAAAGTTCTCCATGTTAAAGGGCCCAAGTTGTGGTGTGATAGATTGAGCCACTGCTGGGGATGCCACATGCCATACTGAAGTGCCAGTTCAATCTAAAGTGCTCTGTTTCTCATCCAGCTCTCTGCCTATGAGCCTGGAAAAGCAGCGAAAGACGGCCTCTGCCACCTGCATGGGAGATCCAGCTGGAGTTCTGGGCTACTGGGTTCAGCCTGGTCCAGCCCCAGCCATTGTGGCCATTTGGAGAATGGACCTGAAGATAGAAGCCCTGTTTTCTTTTTTATAAAATAAACCATTTGTAAAAACTCACCTGTCAAGGCTAGCATAGTCATGGAGCATCCTGTGTCACCAGCATCCCATGTGGACACCAGTTCAAGTCCCAGCTGCTCCAGTTCCAATCCAACACACTGTTGATGCACGGGGGAAAGCAGCAGAAAATGGCCCAAGTGCTTGGGCCTCTGCAGCCTTGTGGGGAGCCTGGAGGAAGCTCCTGGCTTGGCTTCAGTCTTGCCTGGCTCCAGCCATTTCAGCCATCTGGGAAGTAAGCCAGCAGACAGAAGATCTCTCTCTCTCTCTCTCTCTCTCTCTCTCGCTCTCTCTCTCTCTCTCTCTCTCTCTCTCTCTTTCTCTCTCCTTTCTCTCCTTCTCCCCTATCTCTCCTTATCTCTATATAACTTCACCTTTCAAATAAAAGAAAACAAATCTTTTAGAAGCTGCTGCTCTATCTGATAGTTCTAGCAATGTTGGAACTAGCTGTCTCCCCTCTGGCCATCTCCTCTCCAGCTAAAACGCACCCAGCACAGGTGACAACTGTCTCCCGGATGCTCCTGCACCCCACCACCCTGTGCTCTGCAGTCATGTTCTGCAGACTCCGCACATGGGCTCAGCCCTGCACCTACCAGGAAGCAGAACACTGTGGCTCTGGGAGTTGGGGAGACCTCAAACACAAAGGAACCCACGCTTGGTGAAAGTGGCAGAGTTCAACAGAAAACCTGATTGCAATTTAGCTGCAGCTGCTGGAGACTCCCACACTGTTCCTGGTGCTTCTCTCCAAGCCTTTCCCAAGGACTGGAGGGCAAGATGGGGGTTCCTGAATGGTGGGAACCATGTGCCCCAACTAGACCAGCCCCATCCCCTTCCTGCACCATCCCCTGTGCAGGATCTGGGCCTCCCTGAGTGACTTCATGGGTGAGGACAAAGCTCCAAGGAAAGCACTTCCCTAAGGGTGAGAACCAGGGGGAGCCTTGAATCCAGGAAGGAACTCTTCTGAGAAGCAAGAGAAGCAAAGGTGTGAAGCCCTGAGCTCCAAGGTCCCAAGTGAGCGGTGCTGCCTCTTCCCCGGAAGACTTCCGTGAGCCCCTAGCCGGCGCCTATCACCCACCCATCATCTTGTAAGTCAAGAGGTGAGCTCATGTGTTGGCTGAGCCAGTGCAACAGAAAGTCAAAATGGTTTGGCAGCTGTCTAACTTGGAATCAACACTACCCACAGATTCAGAAAATGTAGTCCCCAGCGGGACTCACAGGGATTCCACAGCCAGGGGTGATGAATGCCCTCGTCACACTCCACTTACAGATTCTGTGACCCAGGAATCAGGCCAACATAGAACCCGCAGGTGAGCACTGACAGGGAAGGCGCAGCTGCCCCAGGAGCCCGCACTCCCAAGTCCTGGGCAGGTGCCTGCAGCTAAGTAACCCCCACGTGCTTCTTTGCCGTCACTTCAGTATCTTCACATCGGTGACCCACTCACATTGATACCCAACGACTTCCAAGGCCAAGTTCAGTTCCAGGGTTTCACAAGCAGAACAGACTGTGATCAAGAGTCTCACCTTCTCCCTCGTCCACCAGCTCCCCTGGACCCCGCCTAAGCAAGACCTCAGCTTACCCTGTCGCTGTACCATCTCTGTGCCCCTATGGGTCCCACAGTGGGTGGCCTCTTGGCTGCACTCTTGGCCATACCACGAGTGGGTCCCATGACCCCTTCATGGCCACTTCCCTAGGCCCAGTGCGGTGTGCCCAGCACAAGGCAAGTGCCCTGGGAAATTGGATGGTGAGAGTGCCTACCTGTGGTTGAACACACTGCATGGGGGACCCTTCTGTCCTCAAAACTCCCAGGCCCAGCCCTGGTCTGCCTCGCTGTATTTTGTTGGCTCGCGGATCTAACCTTTGATTCTTCTAAACTTCTTAGCAGATGGAAGCAGCAGACAGCCTCTTTAAACTATTGCTCTAAACCCTGCCCCACTTAAGCTGGGAGAGACCAGTCCCTACGCAGGAAAGTCCACAGCTGGAAAGCCAAGGAATCCAAGGTCTAGGAAATGTGTTGCACAGGTATACACTCAAATGGTAACACAGGAAGGCTGAACTTGAACTGCTACCGATTTCAACTCACAAGAAAAAGATCTCTGAGGCTCAACACTGACCTGAGGAGAGGCTGGGAGACACAGCTGGAGAGATCGCCTAGCCACTTGTCACTCCTCACACGTCTACAATACCCAGAGCTAGGCTGGGCTGATGCAGGGAGCAGTGAACTTGACCCTGGTCTCCCAAGGAACCCAAGTGCTTGAACCCCACCCTGCCTCCAAGGATGCTCATTAACAGGGAAGCTGGAGTCAGGAGTAGGGAAAAGTTCTCAAACCTAGACATTCTGGGATGGAATACAGGCATCATCCATGTGGTTTCTCAGCCACTGTGCCAAACATGAGCCCCAGAAAATAACCATCGTTCTCTACCGAACTCATATTTTATAATGATATAAGATGTTGCAGTAATACCATGATCATTGTGGATTTGGGGGAAACAGATTTTATGGAAACCTGACATCCATTAAACTTCATTCCGTATTTTTATTAATCATGTGATCTGGTTCTGGAAGGAAGTATTGGGCATAGGTTGATGTCTTCATGAGAAACATATGCAGTGGTTGAATGTGATGTGCTGTCTTTCTTTTGAAAATGAAAGAGGGGAGCCAGAGCTGTGGAATGGCTGCTTAAGCCACCACCTGCTCTACTGGCATACCACATGAGTGGCAGTTCAAGACCTAGCTGCTTTGCTTCCAGTCCAGCTCTCTGCTAATGAAGGCAGAAGACAGACCAACTTTTAGGGCCCCTACCACCCACATGAGGGATCCAGATAGAATGCCAGGCTCCTGGCTTCAGCCTAGTCCAGCCCGGGCTATTGCAAGCATCTGGGAGTGAGCTAGCTGATCTCTCTCTCTCTCTCTCTCTCTCTCTCTCTCTCTCGCTCTCTCCCTTTCTCTCTCTCCCACTCTTTTTTTTTTGTAATTTTGCCTTTCAAATAATCAAATAAGTATTTTCTTATAAAAGGGAAGAAATAATGTCATTTCACAGAACAAAAGCTGACCTTCCCCCTCGATAGCCTGGAAGAACAGAAGTAATGGCAGCGGCCATCTCCACAGCAACACTGCCCCAAGGGTGAGGACGGGATTGGAATAGAAGCCTGCTGAATGCAGACACAGCAGAACTGAAGGAAGGACAACCCTGCCCCCACCCCACTGAAACCATCCCGGGTCTCCCACTGTGGGTGGTCATATGCAAAGATGCCCTGAGACAAGGGCCCCATGACACGCCTTGGGTGTTCACCGTGCTTCCTGCCCATCACTGCCTCACACATGGCTGAGCAGCCTGCAGAAAGGAAGACTGCCTGGGGAGAAGGCACGGGTTTTGTGTGTGTTGGGTGTGCTCGGTTGTTTCAATTCAGCCAAATGAGAGGAGGGTGCCCCCTCTGTCCTCCCCGACAGGACTCACGTGTGCAAAGATGGGGCTGTTGGGAGAACGCTGCCATCCCTCAGCTGAGCAGACTCAGCATGCACAGTGACTCTGCGATGCCTTCCTCTCGCTCCTGGTCGGCCTTGAACTGTGGCTCTCCACTCTCTGAGGCCAGCAGAGGAAGCAAGTGCACTTAAGTGGGAAGGCTGAGGGTGCGGTCAGGGAGCCTGAGGGAGGGCAGGCTGGGTCAGTGAGTCTCCAGGGGGCCACCAGGACTCAGCTGCTCCAGGCACGTTGGTCACACGTGGCCAGCGCTGCTTGCTTTGTTCTCCGCAGACTCCCTCTCCACAGGGTCCGAGCCCTCTGCAATGAGACTGCACAACACCCCGTGGCAGGCACAGGGCAGCTGTTTCTGGCCACCGCCTCTCTGCCTGCATCTACACCTTCTCTGGAGGCATGCAAGTAAGCCTAAGTCACCTCTGGGCAAAAGGTGACAGACACAGCGTGAGTGAGGCCATCCACACGGCGGATGAGCCATCCTTGCACAGGCCTCCATGGAAGGCTAGCCATTTGCACATGTCGGCCTCCCTCGCCAGATACATCTGCATACATACAGATGTGTGGGCATACATGTGTGTACCTGCATGCGAGCATTGTGTGTGTGCATGTGTGAATTGGTCATGAAAAACAAGCCCCAACTCCAGAGAAACCCCTCCTTTTGCCTCAATAGAGTTCCCTCCCAACATCAGTAATGGTGGCATGTGGGCAGTCCAGACAAAGTCAGAGCTGAGGCAGAATTTTTGGGCAACCCCTACCTTCTAACTTTATCCCTTCACCTGTCAATCTGGTACCCACGATGCACCTGGGTCTCCTCCTGGACCAGAAAGGAGATGCTGTGATGGCCATGTGAAGCCTAAACTCTGACCCCTCCCAGCCTGCCTGTTTCTCACCTATCAGTGTGGGCGGACCAAGCCAACCAGGAGCCTCTCCTGGAACCACCCACAGGCCACAGTGAGATGTGACGCCAACAGCAGGGCAAGAGTTTCGCCCAGCAGCTAAGACATCAGCTGGGATGCTTGTGTTACACATGACAGCGCCTGCAGAAGTCCTGGCTCCAGTTCCTGATTCCAGCTTCCTGCTAATGCAGACCCTGGAAGGTAGTTGGGTCCCTGGCACCATATGGGTGACATGGATGCAGTTCCTAGTCTGCTGTCTTTGCCCCAGTCCAGCCCAACCAATGCATAAAGATTCTCTCTCTCTCACACACACATACACACACACACACACACACACACACATAAAACATATCTAAAAGCTTCCATATGACTCAGAACTTTTCATGATCAATGATTGCACATCAGAAGAACCTGAATAGTTGAAGACAGAGGCTAGCTGGCCCCTAAAGCCAACAAAAGTAGGACATCTAGAGGGGAGGGCATTGTCTGTCTTTAATTTTTTGGAAACCATGAGCCAGATCTTACAGTGGCACGTTGGCCACAGTCTACTGCCCTTAGCCGCTGGCCTGACTGACCTTGCATGCACATAGGCGAGGCCCCTCCTCCTGCCCACCTGATCTCACCTGCTTTAGGAGGTGAAGCTCAATGCTCCACCTGTCCCACATCACCTGTGAGGGTCATGAAGCCCACGGGCTGGGATCTGGACTTCCGGTGTCCAGTTTCCATGGGATGGTGACATCCAGCACCTGAGCATCAGGGGTCCAGCCCTCACATTGCATGCGAGGCCACGGAGCAAACCCACCCGCGCCAGCAGCTGGCACAGCTGTGCTGCTTGAGGCTTACACTGCTCCTGAAGATACTACATGCTGAAAATTTGTTTCTATTTCAAAACTTGTTACTTGTTTGAAAGGCAGGCAGAGACACGGGGATGGAATGATATCAACCTTCCACCGGGAGTGGGTCTGCTCCAGGAAGAGAGGTGAGGGTGAACTGGGCAGTGCCAGCCTCCACCGGGATGGAATCTCAAACGAACACCAAGCTCAGCTTTTGCACCCCTCATGGTACAAAGGAATCTTCCGAAAGAGCTAGAAATACAGCCTTCAGGATGCTGGGTCCATGGACAGAGCGTGGGACGCGGTTGGAGAGAGAGAGGGGAGGATGGAGCAGGGCACTGGGGCTCCAGCCATGCAGCGAGGCCAGACAGCCAGCACCGCAGCACAGGGCAGAGTTCTGAGAGGAGGCAAGAGGCTGGCATGTGGGTCCTGGAACCACAGCTTGCCCAGCCTCAGTAACCTCCTTTCCCCTTGGAAGCTCCCAGTTCCTCCCACACCTCCACCGTGCACTTGGGATACAAGCACTGATGGGGGAGCTCAGAGGTGTGAAATCCTCCTCCTTAGAAACAGACTTGAAAGTTAGGCTGTTGATCCTGCCCCAGAGGCCAAGGCGAGATTTATTGCTGGTGAAATAGAAAGGCTGTAACTGGTTACCTCCTCCTCCCATCTCCTTGTACACACGTTGCTGGCCCCCCGCAGGGCAGTAGATGCCTGCCAAGGTGAGCTTGCTTGCCAGGGAGGAGGAGGAGGAGTCTGAACCCCGGCTGGCTGCAGGGGGAAGTGAGGAAGCCACGGAAACAGACGGAAGGCGGTGCTCCAGGTAGCAGGGAGCCAGGCGGTGGCTCACTGGAGCCACCGGAACCCAGCTTCTATTCCTGAAAATGTTGGCATTCCTCTGGGGGCTTCCTCTGGGTGAGCCAGGCACAATGAGAGAGGCGTTGGGGTGAGTCACTCGCTGTCTGCCCTGACCTCGTCCCTTCCTGGGCTTTGTGTGGCCAGCATGCAACAGCCAGAGAAGGAGACCCACTGCAAGCCAACATCCCTGGGCTGTCCCCTGATGGATGCTGAGCCTCGCTGCTTAACCAAGGCCTGGCAGAGCAGCGCCTCCACCTGGCAGGCCCAGGAGGGGCTGAAGGTCACAGGGCAGGCGATAGGACATGCTGCCAGTCACAGGTACCCCCACACAGACAGGTATGGAGGTGGATGTGTCTGAGAAGGCCAGGCAGGCAACATCAGCCAGGGACTGACTGTTCAGTGTGAGTTCAGGGATTCTGTTACTGTGGCCACACTCAGGGACAGAGGGATGACTTAGAACTGGAGACTCACCCTATGTTCACGACATTAAGACTGAGGGGCCGTCTACTCGAAGCTTCAAGAGAGTCACTGACTGTGTGTTTCTGGAGTTGAGAAGAACATTCTAGAATGGGATGTCAACATAATAGCAGCTGCTGTACACAGGAATTCCCTGCAGCCTGGACCCTGCATGAGGTGGGGAATCAGAGGACAGAATGACCTAGGACTGAACCCTGGTGGGGTGTTGCAGGTTACCTGTCAGGGACAACAAGCCTGCCAAACCATGTCCAAGAACTGGAAGGAGAACGGCTGAGTGAGCAGGGAAGACTGTGGCCAACAAGGAGGTCCTAGCTGGACTGGATCCTGAAAGTGCTGAAAGACACTGGGTGTCTGAGAGCTCCGTGTAGTAGGCAAGAAAGCACCCGAAGGAAGCTGTAAAGTGCAGCTTGAACTCAGCTGGTTGACGATGACGGTGAGGAAAGAACAACAACAGAGCCAGCACTTCCCTGAGCCGGGCCATGTTGTGTGCACTCTGGCAAAGAATAGGGAGGTACAACACACGCAGCACTGACCATGCAAAGGGGCGGAGGAGGACCAGGTCCTGCTGACACTGTTCATGGCCATCAAGGTGGAGATGATTACATCGGGACAGAAAAGGGAGCCACTGGCCTTGCGAGTTACCTGGGCTGTTCTGTACTGAAGGCACATACTATGATGGGGCAGGTAGGCAGGGCAAGTGCCAAGCCCGGCCAGGGCTGCAGAGCCAGGGATCCCAGATAAGCCCTGGTGTGTTGTGGAAATTGACCACTCAATCAGCACTTGTGGAAAGGAAGAGCTTGTATTTGCTCCAGAGGACACCAGCCGTTATTCCTCCCTAGTGGCTAGGCCCTAATCATTCCCCTGTCTCCATCTTTCCTAGGGGAGCTGTGTGAGTCAAGCAAGGGTGAATACAGAAGCCGGGAGTTTGGGGACTGTTGCAATCCTGGAAGCTTCCTGAGCTGTTACAGCGGCATCTCCTGTTCTTGTCCTCAGCGTTCTTGTCTTTACCTGACCACCGTTCTGTGCATCCTGGCTTCCTGCTGTGTGACTCCATGTCCTGTATTTGAGCTTGGTCTTGGCTTTTATCCACATGCAGCCCGGTTTCCGCTTCAGTTGTTCCTGGCACTGCTGTCAGATCCCTCTAGAAGATCATGTAGAGATGTTCCTGGCCAGGGGAGCTCACAGACGCAGGTGCTCAGCAGAGGTCAAGGCAGGGGACTCGCGGGGACCCAGACTCCCAGGGGAGGTGAGTAGAAGGCATACAGGTGTGATACGAGGGTAGAGCCTTGGGAGAGGAAGGCAGGTGGCAAGAAAGACTTAGACAGGGACACATGATGGAGGGCAGGAGCCTCTGCTTGGTGGGAGGGAGCACTCTGCTCTGAGGGACCCAGGGATGCAGATGAGTTTCCTCTAGATGGCATGGGTTTGGAGGACACGGCTCCCTGTCAGGAGCCAGAAGGAAAGAGCTGGAGGTAAGAGACAGAAGTCTGAAGGGATGACATGGTGGGTGAAGGAGGGTCCGAGGATGTGGGCGACAAGCAGTCTTGGGGCTCAGGGCAGGTTCAGGAGAGGGTTTTGTCATTGTCTCACTGCGTGTGGGTGGGTGGGTGGGTGGGTAGGTGGGTGGATGTGTCCCAAGCTTTACAACCAACAAAGAAAAATTGTGCATCAGGAGGAGGACGTTGTGTGAAACGTCAACACTTGACCTTTATTGTCCCAGCAAAATTTATCAGCCCAATATGATAGTACTGGTGCTTAAAATCTTGTTTCTTTCAGAGACAAGGCAGACAGACGAGAGAGGACGCTCATCCACCAGCTCGATCTTCCAAATCCCTCTATGAAGCTGGGCTGTGCTTGAGCCAGAGCGGGGGGCAACAGTGTCTCCCATGTGGATGATTAGAACAGTTACTTAGAGCAGGCTTAGTAGGCTAAGCCTCTGCCAGGGGCACTCATACAAGAGCCAGTTCACGTCCCAGCTGCTCTATCTCCTTGTTTGTGGACTGGGAAAGCAGCAGAAGATGACCTAAGTGCTTGGGCCCCTGCATCCACATGAGAGACTTGAAAGAAGGTCCTGGCTCCTGGATTCGGATCAGTTCAGCTCCAGCTGTTGTAATCATTTGGGGAAGTGAACCAACAGGTGGAAAATCTCTCTCTTTCTCTTACTCTGCCTTTCAAATAAATGCTTTTTTTAAAAAAAAAAAAAAAAAAAGAACCCAATTGTTTAAGCCATATGAGGGGACCCTGGAGTCAAGGTCAGCTTTGGTGGAAAGGTGGCATCAGAGTTAAGAATGGAGCAAGGGCATTCTACGGTGGGACATGAGCGTCTCGCTGGCTAGGCGCTAACCTGTTCCTCTAACGGCACCACTCGCTACAGTCCCCGCGCTGTCTGCCAAGTCTCCACAGTTCTCTCACCCGAATGTGTCCAGCAGTGCTTTCTGTACAGAAAAACTGAAAGCAATGGAAATGGATGTTAGATACGCCGTAGTGGTCACCCACATGAAGACCTGGAAACATGCGGTGTTTTAGTTGTTTTGTTTGTTTGTTCGTTCGTTTCGTTTTGTTTTTATTGATTTTACGAGCTAGAGATCTTCCAACTGGTGATTCACACCCAAGTTTCCATGGTGATACTGGTTGAACCAAGCTGAAGTTCAGGTCTAGGAACGCAATCCAGGTCTCTCATGTGGGTGGCAGGGACCTCGCCTGGTGCCTTCCAGGGTGCGCATCAGCAGGAAACTGGACTGGAAGCAGAGGCAAGCAATGGCCGCCATGCCAAATGCCACGTTCTCCTTGATCCTGGCCCCTGTTGAGACATACTTGCACTTAGCTCGGCCTCCTCACTTCTCGGCACAGCTGCTGTTACCTCCTCTGGTACCACAGGTGCCCCCAAATGGTCTCTGAACTCTGAAGTCCCTGCTGGTCCCCAGGACTCAAGGAAGCTGCTCAGAACCTGCTTTCTGTCTGATATAGGTGAAAAAGCTCCACAATGTCCTGGAGATTGTTTTTAACATCCCAAAAGGAAAGAGAGGCCAAAGGAGCCGAGTTCAAGGTCCAGAAAGCAGGAAACGCTTGTGCAGACATGGGGCATGCCGAGTCACTTGACACACACCACCACCACCATGTGCAGAGTCCTACAGGATCTCGCCCAGGCCAGCAGCTCTTTCCCCAGCACATCAATTCTGAGCCCAAGGACCCCACCTGCGACTGGGAACAAGCTGGCTGACCCCATGCTGGGGCAGTGACCAGAACCTCCTGGATCACACAGGTGCAAGCCTTCTGGCCACGCCCAGGCAGCCAGGCCCAACCTGTCCCAAAGGCACAGAACAGCAGCTGTGACCCCAGAGTATTATACAGGACCCCCCAAAAGCCCCATGGGCGGTAACTCCCTTCCACCCAGCACTGGCTTCGTCCCAAGCTTCCGGGTTTTTTTCTAAAGCACAAACAATGACAATTTTCTGTCCCTTGTCATTTCCTAAGAACACTTACAGGATAAAGTTTGAGCTGCAATAAACAGCCTAGGAGCCAAAGGTCCCTGGCTCCAGCGAGTATGCGAGGCAGCATGATTCATCAGGTAAAAAGCTCCCTCCGCAGAGAGGGGGAGCCAGATGACCCCCCAGGCCTGCTCCCAGTCGCCTTCCTGCAGCAAACAAAAGCCAGAGCCCAGCCCCACCCGCTGGACCCACGGCAAGGGGGGCAGCTCCTCCACCAAGCCCATGTGGGGCTTCCATGGGACTCTCCCAGCCGGGACTTTTGGGAGTCATGGGATGATGGTGGTGACACGGTGCTAATGCCCCAAGCACCCGTGCCAAGTTGTTTGTGAAACAAGACGGGGAAGGGGAGACGCGTAACAAATCAACAGGCGAATCCTCCACCTTACCTTCAGATATTAGCATCTCATATGGCCACCAGTTCGTATCCCAACTGCTCCATTTCCCATCCAGCTCTCTGCTCACAGCCTGGGAATGCAGCAGAGGATGGCCCAAAGCCTTGGGGCCCTGCACACACATGGGAAACCCAAAGGAGGCTCTTGGTTCCTGGCTTCAGATTGGCTCTGCTATAGCCATTGAGGCCTTTTTGGAGACTGAAGCAATGGGTGGAAGAGCTTTCTCTACCTCCCTTTCTGTCTGTAAATCTGCCTTTCCAATAAAAAATGAATAAAATTATTAAAAAAAATAAAATGTAAGACAGTCAGCAGGGTCAGGTCTCTATTCCTCCAGCACAGGAAATGTATCAGAGAAGATAAATACACTTCAGCATAGAATGCCCTGAAGAGAAGGCTGAAGGGACCAGGAGGCAGAGCTGGCATGGATGCTCAGGCAGGCGGCCTTCCTGGCTCAGTCATCACAGGTGCAGCTCGGTATCCATAGACACGGGTTCCCTCGGCCCACTTCAGACACCAAACCCCACAGATGCTCAACCAGCCTGCATGTGTCCCCCCAGGTGCTTCCAACCAGCTCTTAGATGTCACAGGATCCCTAACCGGCTTGACCCCATGGAAGCAATGGTTCTGTAGGGCCTAAGCAAGAAAAAAAAAAAAACCCACCTGCACCTGTTCAACACTGCGACAAACGTCTTTCTAACAGTTTTCACCTGCAATTGCTCACAGTCATGGATATGAAACTCAGAAATACAGAGTGACTGTGTGTTCCAGGCAAAGGTTCCCAATGAGCAAAGAGCTGAGCAGGTGCGGTCTACAGAAACCAACGCATCAGCCAAGCCCACTGGCTAGATTCTCCCCTGACCCCTCCATCCCAAACTGTAATCCACATCCCTGCAGGGCACCCACCCAATCCTTCAGCTGCCCTGCCTTTGCTGAGTACTCCGCGATGCATGGATTCTCTGTCACTTGTCAGCTGCCCCTCTCCATGCCAGCCCTCCCAGCTGGACCAAGCAGCAGCCCAGGATGACAGAAAGCCCGGACTCACCCACTCGCACCTGGCATTTAGTGGGAGCTCACACACGACATTTGCTGGGCCCAGAAGCCAGCGAGTTTTCCGGCCAACTTGGACTAGAATTGGCCCAGCTGGTGGTCCACACCATCCCTTTTCCCTCCACTTACTGCTGGATAATTGCTCAGCTCAGCTCTCCCTGCAACCACACAGACATGGAGGAGCTTCCCGCACCCCTGATTGGAACCAGATGGGGTCTCTCCTGGAACATAACTGAGCACTGACTTGAGCAACAGTCGTGAATTACCAACACGCAGGCATTACAATGCATCTTCATCTTAGGGACACACTTGGCTGACTGGACACAAGAAGCATGGTGAGGTGACAGACCTCTCGCCCTGTCCATCGTTGTCTCTACTGGGCTATTACAATGAGACAGTGAGCTCTGTTGCCCGCAGGTTTGCTCTTCCTACCCCAGGGCCCCGCCGTGGGAGCTGTCTGATCCTTCAAGATGGAATCACTGATGTGGGAGACTTGAAGGTCAGCCAAACACGTCCCATCTGTCTGATACCAACACCAGCGGCTGCCACTCTTCCATGGGTGCCAAGGCTCTGCCCGCAAAAGTGCCTCCGACAGCCCCACACATGCAGCCATTCCCCAACCCCTTGAAGCAGAATCAGCTTGAAAAGTGGGCAAGACAGCAGGTAACTTGTGGAACCAAGACTCCAGTGGAATCACAAAGCAGGACTCCAACAGAATGGTATTTGCCGCTAACAAGTGCTGCCAAGCACGATGCCCACCATTGCCCGTCAGCATGACAGGAAGTCACCTCGGTTTCATTAAGCCTGCCTATAACCAGTTACAGGACAACTGAAAGATTAATAATAATAATAATAAAACCAGTACTTCAACAAGAGGGTAGGAAGCTCCATTCAGAATATACAAGGACCCGTGCCCCAGTTTCTTCAAAATTATAAGTCTGAAAAGGAAGGAAAGGATTACTGGAGATGGGAAGTGTCCTGAGAGACAGATCCCACCCAAGAGCAAAGTGGGGCTCTTGTCTCTTTGCTGAGTCCTGCCAACCACCAGCGAAAGGTTGTGTCTGGATGGGAATTCATGTGCCTACTGCTGGGTGAATGACAGCTGTTGTAAGCGTGACGCTAAGGCCGTGATGGTAAACCTTGAAAGCCATTTTGGTTAGAGATGCATAGTGAAGCACTGATGGGTAAAATGATATGCCCTCTGGAACTAGCTTCAAGCTACAGCTAGGATCTTTAAAAAGTGGGTGCTGCGTGGGTGGAAATGGTATGCTGCAAGCTAATGCTCTAAATGCTAGTACCAGCCTCCCATATGGACTCCGGTCTATATCCTGGCTCCTTCACTTCCGATCCAGCTCCCTGATTGTAGCCTAGTCCATGGGCCCAAGTCTATGGGCCCCTGCACCCATGTGGGAGATCAGGAAGAGGCTCCTGGATCCTGGCTTCACATCAGCTCAGTTCTGGCTTCTTTGGCCATTTGGGGAGTGAACCAGCAGGTGAATAATCTCTCTCTCTCTCTCTCTCTCTCTCCTCTCTTGCATAATACCTGTCTTTCAAATAAAAATAAGTAAATCTTTTTTAAAAGAAAAGGAAAAACAAAAAGTGTAAGAACTAGGGAAAATAAAAATGATACGATTTGATCATTACTGAGGCTGGGAGATGAGTGGTTTTCACTGTTATAGTTTGTTTCACTCTATGTCAGCAGATACAGAGTTTTTCTTAATAAAGGTGAATTGGAAAGGCATAATGATGTCCAAGAAGAGAATCTTTAAGCCCAAAAGCAACAGCCAATTGGATGTGGAAATGGTCAAGTGCTTCCTTTGAAAAGCTTTCTCATGGGTAGAGCTCAGATGATCAACTCCAGGCACAAGTTCGACGAGGCAGTTAAGACCTGGCTTAGGACACCCACATGCAATATTGGAATTTTCTGGCTCCCTGGGAAATGGGAACACGATGGCTCCACTACTTGTGAACCTGCCACCCACGTAGGATTTGCAGCTAGAGCTCCCGGGCCTTAATATCTTCAGCCTGGTCTAGCCTCGGCTCCTTGATGAGAAATCCTATCGCACGCGCATGCTCTCTCATTCTCATTTTCTCCCACTTTCTAATAAAGCCAATAAATCTCTTTTAAGGAATTGCTGAAACAACAAAGCCATTTTTGCTATATATAAACAGGAAAAGGGGGCCACTCTGCAGCCGCCAGGCATGCAGTGACACAGCTGCCTCTGTGGACTGTCACACACAGGGCGCTGTCTCTGCTTTAATGCTCCCATTCTGCCAGCACTGTTAAAACACACCCGGTTTGATTACAAGTCGCTCTGTACTGTCCTTCCTCCCCCTAACCCTTCTGGTCATCCTTCCACCTTTGTCCTGCATCGTTCTTAGATGTTCTTTCCTCTCATTTTGCCTATTGGAGAACATCAATATTCTTTGATCTTACCGATGGATGAGATTGTTTTGAATTTAATGATAATGTTAAACTTTTTTGACATGCGCCTAATACATAGTCTCCCGTCTGTTCTGTACATTTCAAACGCACTGACACTTCACAGCATACACTTCTTCTTGTGCCTTGCATGCTTTTATCTCTCAGTCATTTCTCTTTTGGCTTCTATAGCATTTTCCTGGGATGCTCCTCAACTGTGTTGAAAACTCTTGGGATATTCTGAGTTGGTAACTTTTTTTTTTTCAAGAATACTGGTTTTTAAAAGATTCTGTTTTATTATGAATTTTAACAATTTGAAACTTTGCGTATGAATAAAAGCCACCTATTGAAAAGCAGCGGGGTATGATTTTGTGCGTAAGACTAGAATAATAAAAGCAATGCTTAGCTCAGTCAGATCACCTGTTAAACCTCAGACTCCAAATCCACTTGGTGGGCACAGGGGTGTGGTTTCAGAAGTGCGCCTGTTGGCCGGTCCTGACTTCCATTCAACAATAGAAAGGTTATAGGACCGGGCCCGGCGCGGTGGCGCAAGTGGTTAAGTCCTCGCCTTGCACGCCCGGGATCCCATATGGGCGCCGGTTCTAATCCCGGCAGCCCCGCTTCCCTTCCAGCTCCCTGCCTGTGGCCCGGGAAAGCAGTCGAGGACGGCCCAAAGCCTTGGGACCCTGCACCCCACGTGGGAGACCCGGAAGAGACTCCTGGCTTCGGATCGGCATAGTATCGGCCCGTTGCGCTCACTTGGGGAGTGAATCATCGGACGGAAGTTCTTCCTCTCTGTCTCTCCTCTCTGTATATCCACCTTTCCAATGAAAAAATAATAAAAAAAATAAATAAATAAAAAAAAAAAAAGAAAGGTTATAGGACCAAAAGTAGAGCCAGGTTGTCTTAGGTACATTCTTAGAATTTTCCAGAGCACTGGTGATTTCCCCAAGGCTTGGATTGCTACAAGGATGGACCTCAGAGGTTTGCTGTCAACAGGAAGTTTCATCAATGTTGAGAACCCACTGGGTGAGGACATGCCACCCACCGTTAACTTCCACATGCTTTCTCCCAAGGAGCATGAGCCTGGGGGAAAGGAGTTGCCGTGGAGCCATGTTCTGCAGCAACAGTGCTATTCAGGGTGGTGCAAGGCTCCTGATGGCAGGGGCGATCGCCTACTGCCTTGAGCACCGCAGCCAGCAGCCCCACCACTCCCAGATGCTGGGGAAGCAGGTCTGTGCACAGAGCCGCAGGCCCTCTGAGGAGGCACAAAGGAGATGCAGCAGCAGGTAAATGAACAAGTTGATAGGCTGATCTCAGTGGTGAATTTTGAAGAGACACAGTTTATATATATGTGATTGTGTGTGTGTGTGCATATATAAATTATATATATACAATATATATATTGTATTTGAAAGGCAAACTTACACAGAGTGGGAGAGATAGAGAGTATTCCGATCTGTTGGCCAAATGATTACAGTAACCAGGGCCGGGCCAGGTTGACATCAGTAGCCCGATACTCCATCCGGGTCCTCCACATGGATGGTATAGGCCCATGCATTTGGGCCTTCCCAGGTACGTTAGGAGGGAGCTAGGTCAGAGCTAGAGCAACCAGCACTCAAACTGGCCCTGGATGCTGGCATGGAAGATGCTAATCCCCTACATCATAACACTGGGCCCTCGGGTTCTCAACAGCAACAACAACAAAGAAAAACTGGTTTTCCCCAAGGTTAACTGTGGATGCAAAGCTGCCACACTTCCAGAAACACGAGGCATCAATTGGTCACCAGCAGAGGAAGCACTCGTGTTGGCTTTCCTGGTGAGACAGATAATTCTGCTCTTCCCCCAGCTCACACATACAGCGCGCCTTTCTTGGCACGAAAATAAAAGACGAAAGCAGTAACAGAGAGTGACCGCAGAGCGCATGCCTTGGCAAGGAGCTCTTGGACGGAATTCTGAGTCCTGCTGCCCTCTCAGTTTGGCTAGGCGATGCTCACAGATCAGTGAATGTCAGCTAACAAAGGCACTTGACTGGGACAACCAGGCTAACACAGAGCAGTCGCTGGGGCTTGGCAGTCCCAGCTAGGCCTGCCTGCCCGGGGTACCCCTCTCAGACACTAACACAATGTTGATGTTTTTCCAGCGTGTTGAATTCAGGGGCTTATTTTGTTTGCTCACGAGTGGTAAATTCACAAACCAATTTAGTGAATGGTCATGTGTGTGTGTGTCTAAAAGTCAGCATTATGAGCCCCTGTCGCCCATGAGGGAGATCTGAATGGAGCATCCGGGTCCTGGCTTTGGCTTGGCTATTTGGGGAGTGCCCCTGCAGATGCAAGATCGCTTCTGTCAATCTTCCTTTCAACTACCTAGAAGAAATCTTTTTCAAATCAGCATGAAATAGCTACTAAACGCGCGAGACTGCCCATGACAAACTCTATTGAATACAGAAACATCTTACATTTCAATCCCTGCTTGTTCAGTGAACAGCATATTATGTGTAAGATGAAGAACTAGCAAGGTATTTCAGAAAAGCTCAAATAAGGTTAGTGAGACCAACAAATGGAGGAAAATCCATCTGCATTCCAGAACTATCTAGATGGTTCTGAGGAAGAGCTCTGGTCACTCAGCGTGTTCAAGACAAAACACAGAGAGCAGACAGCATAGCTCAATTCTTTTGCATCAAACCAGCAGCCTTGCCTCTGGATTTTCATTGGGGTTGTCTCATCAACAAACTTTGTACCAAAATCGTCCGCGGTCATCTCTTCAACATTCGCGTTCCAAAGTCCTGCTCTGTTTTCTCTCTGAAATCATTCAAAGTCACTAATACACCACACAAAGTTTCTCTCCAGAAAGTTCTAGCGGGCCAACTGGGAAACATTTTCCCTTCAGATCCAGGAAATGCTATTTTGTGATTAAATTTAGCGAAAGCAGCACCAGCTGCCCGCTCTACACCACGGAGCCGTGGCGCTCCAGCCTCTTGGTGTTTCCCAGACCCGGCGAGCTTCGCCCTTCCCGGCTCCAGTGAAAATCTTTCGAGTGTTTGCTTTGGAAGGGATTGCCACACAGAAGGGGAAGGAATTGTATGTAAAGCTTTATCATTTAGGGAAAACATCCCATGTCAAAACACACACATGCACACACACACACGCTGGATTTCCTTCAGATGGCCTGTTGCGTGTAACGAGACTGCAGGTTGAAGCGCTACACACGGTGGCAGGGTACCACTCGTGTCTGCTTTTCGTTACCCCGGCTGCAGGGCCTGGGGCCTCTGCAGTCCAGCACCCCTGCCTGGACAGGCGTGCACTCTGTGATTCATTACAATAACAGGCATTTGCTGCTGTTATGATTGAGATAAATCAGCTCTGGGGGCCAGGCAGCCGTTTGCATACTCGTGGCTCCACCTCAAATTTGCTGCCTAGTCTGAAGTCATTTGCAATATAATCTGGCCCCAGCAGCAAACAAACAGATCCTACATGGTTTGTGGTGGAATGGAGGGGTGGGAGGGGTAGGAAACAAGGGGTTCTTGTGGACCAAGAATTCAACCAACACCTTTCCCTGTTCATCCTTACAGCACCCACAGAAGCTGTAACCCTATAACCCTGTCTGAGCTGCTTCAGTCTATCAAGGCTTAGCAGTTAACCCCAGCACACCAGCTAACGCGCAGCTCAGCTGGACCCCAGAGCCCAGGCTAAGCAGAGTTGTCATGACACGCTAGTGCCAGGCCTTGTCACCTCCAAGGTTTGAGCTCCCACTGTTCATTTCTACAGCAGACCCTGGCAGAGGGAAAATACCAGATTCAGTCATACACACTCTGTGCCAACCTGACCACCCACCTACATTTTGGGCTTTATTTATCCATCACTGGCCACGGGCTGGACCGGGCTCTGAGCACAGCCAAGGGGCGATCAATCAACCAGAAGCTATTTCCCTCTAAAGAATGATGGTACACATGACATCTCTCTCTCTCTGTCCTCCTATTCATCTATTTGCTCCCATGTTAATTTTAATATTTCCTTTTCTGTAGAGCATACTCTTATTTGAAAGGCTGACTACTGTTTCTCTGAACTTCAGAGAATTTGCTCACTCAGAACCAGCCAATGAGGCGCATCCTTGCCTCCTAAACTACAGGGAAGCGTTCGCAGAAGCAGAGCGCTCTCTGAGTAAGCCCTGCTGCTCCGCCCTTCCACCCCTGCACCTTCTCTTGAAGTCCAGATCAGGCCCAGCCCTCTCCCTTCTGTTGTCCCCTCGCTGCCCTTCGACCTCCAGGGATTTCATCACTGCTTTCTCCGTTGCTAAGGTCTGGATGTGTGTCTGTCACCAGTGTACACCTGTAGGCAACTTCCACTGCACTGCAACAGTGCAGAGGGGTGGCAGCCTGACAAGGCGAAGGACATGAGGGCTCCTCATGATCACAGCTCTGGATCTTTCTCCTGTTGCCACTTTTCATGCCTACTCTGAGGGCCATTGTCGCAATACAGCACATCAAGCCACCACTTGAAATGCCCACATGCCCTTCAGGGCACTAGTTCACGGACTGGCTCTTTCTCGTCCCATCTAGCTTCCTGCTACCATGTCTGGAAAAGCAGTGGAAGATGGCCCAAGTCCCTGAGCCCCTGTCATCCTGGCTCCTGGCTTCAGCCTTGCTCAGCCCTGGCTATCGCAGCCATGTGGGGAGCGAGCCAACAGATGAACAGATGGAAGATTCTTCTTTGTCTCTCCCTCTTCCTCTCTATCTGTACCTCAATTTCAAATAAATAAATCTTTTTTTAAAAAAAGCAAAGAAGCTCTGTTGCTTACAAATTATCCAGTGTCAGATATTCTACCACAGCAACACCAAACAGTGAACTAAGACATCTTCCCACTGGCCTCCAGGCCTAACTCCAATCATTTAATGGGTGTGTTGGTTGCACTGAATCCCATTGGATTGCCGAACAGGGAACTAGCCCGTCTTGCACCCTGGGGACCCTCCTCTAACCGTAGCGCACAGCTTCCTGGCAACAAATCAGGGAACATCTGAACAAGTGATTCCTCCAACGCACTTTGACCACCCTCCTTTTCATGATGGTCCTGAGCTGTTTGTTCCTGTGGGCTTGTGCAGCTGTTACTTTATGTCAGTGGTAACAGAGGAGCTGGGGGGCGTAGTGAATTCGTTGGGATCTGTGCAAGAACCACAAACAGTAATATACAACTTGTGGCCCTGCAGATGTCATCTCAGGCATCTCCAGGTGCTTGTTGACCGGTTCAGTGGTCCTCTATCTCCGGCTGCTTTGTGGAATGGACAAAGGGGGTTAACCTCAAAACCTTTCTATATGGGCTTCTCGAAAGCCCAGTGCGAATCCAGCAGCCACGTAACCAAATTGCACACATGACTAGAACTGTGACAGACAGGTTTGCCATACGTGGCACCTCAAGGAACTGTGTGTTTATGGGGCCCAGATTGTACTGCTCGACCTTGCACTGTGGTCCAAGTGCTTTTTCAGGCTGGGAGGATCCAATGCAGCCCAAAGGGCTGTTGCCACTGCAGGTAATAAGCCCTCAGAAAAAGATACGTTGCACCTGACCGCTTCTTTTTCCACATCCCGGATGTTCTTGTAAGCCCTCACCCCAGTTCACAGAGTGGCTGTCAACTGAGCATGCTAATATGCTAATAAGGTTTCTGATTGTCTTACCGACTCTCTCTTCCCCTGCTGCATCAAGGACCACCTTGGACACCACACGAACACTGCGTGTTTTTCTCCCTTTCAACCCCAGGGCCGGCTGGGACCATCCCCCATCACTTACTCTGTTGCCTTGCAGTGCCTTGCACGTAGATGTCCTCCAGCCTCCATTTCCAAGACCCCCCTATCTGTACCCATTAACTCCACAGTGGTGGGAAGAACACACACTGGTCAACATTTGAAGGCTCACTCATGTTTCTATCTAGGCCAGGCCACCGAGCATGAGGTCCTGGTGCCTGGAGGCCTGGGAAGACGAGGCGCAGGCATGACAACCAGGGTGAAGCTTAAATGCTTGCAAGACTTAGGTATCGAAGCAGGTGGGAGAGCAGGGAGCTGGTGCTACCTCTCTGGGTAACGCAGATTTTTCACTAGTGAAAAAGCAGAAGGCCAGATTTGACACTGGGGACGTAAGAATTGTCACTGGACATTAATATAGTCATGGTGCTTTTCCACTAGTGGCTACAAATAGAGGAGGCAGTTGCGGCCCTACCAAGGGGATCTGTGCCTGCCTTCTAAGCTCCAGTCAGTTGCAACTCTCTTGAGGTTGAGGGTACGGGTCTGTCTCTGTGGACACTGGAACCGAGGGTTCTTGTGATTTACTGAGGGAATCAGCTCCTACAGCTCTGAAGGCTGAGCAGTCTCACTGTCTGCCACCTGCAAGCTGAAGACCCAGGAAAGTTCACGAAGGGACCTGGTCCAATATGAAGTCCTGAGAGCCAGGGATGCCCTCCGCAGGAAGAGGCTCACAGAGAGTGAGAGGACCTGTGGAACACCATTTCTCTGCTGCCTTGGTTCTAGCAAACCTCCAGTGGATTAGACGAAGCCCACCTGCATTGGTGTGTGTGGTCCATGGATTCACATGCTAGTCTGTTCCAGAAAGATCTTCCCAGACACTCCCAGAAGTGACGTTTGAATCTGCCATCAGGGCATCCCTTAGCTCGATCAAGTAGACTGATACAGTAAAGCAAAGAGAGGCAGGCAACTCCCTGAACATCAAATGAATTTGCAAAAGCCAGCAGGTATATGGATCCCTGGCCTTCCTGGGTCACCTCTGTTCTTAGATGCTGTACCTAGCAAGGAAATACCACCCAGTCATCTTTCCTCTCCCCTGGGTCAACTTCTCACCCTTCTCTGCTCACTACCCACCCTCTCACACCTACACAGTGATGCTCCGTTACCCTACAAACCACAGCCAGCAATGGAAGAACCCAGGAGCGGATGAAGGGAACCAGAACTCCTTTTTATCACAGCTCCAAGCTCCTTCCAGGAGGCGGGCCTCACCGCACACTAAGCTGTGGTTGCATTCCATTCCGGTGACACGTGGGTTTGGAAGGACATCTTCCTCGAGACGCGAGAAAGTGAATTCTCATCCCCACATCTGGAGCCGAGTGGGAAAATTACCTTAATTAAACACAGCAGAATCCAGATGCCGCGCTTGCCACAGGGAGCGCCTGTGAAGGTTTGGCCTCCCAGGACCAAACCTGTTATTCCAGAAAAAGTCATTTGCTCCAGGCACATGTGTAAGTACCCACCTACGGCCTTCAGACACATGGGCTCGAGAAGAAATGAGCTCCTTCACTTGAGAGGATGAAAAGACACATTTTAATAAAAAGCATCAGGTCCCCAGGCCCACATGTCCTTTCTAAGCAAGTAGGACCATCACCTGTCCTTCCCATGTCCCCACGGGAACCATACGTCATCTTGTTTTGTTCAAGATAAATCAGCTGCTCTGGCTTCCTGTTGGCTTTTGTAGGTCCCAGGTAGCAGAAGCTGTCGACTGTGGGAAAGAGGGGAGAGAAGTGAAGTCACAGACCCAAAGCCCACAAAGCCCTAAGAAAATGGGTTGTTTTCTCCCAGCAAATGGTCGAATCCTGGAATGAGAAAGTGTAAGAAGGTGTCTGCTCAGGGTGACTGGCCCAGTGGTGTGAGCAGCCACCCAGAGGGCAGGCACTAGGTTGCCCCAGGAGCCTGCGCCCCTGTGGGGCCACAAGTAGCTCTGAGGTTTCACATCTATGTGAAACCTTCCCAACAGACCCCCGGAATTCTCACTGAACCGGAAACAGAATGCCCTTTATTAGATAAAACAGCACTTCAAGGGTGTGCTAGATTCTGTCCACACCCCCATAGCTTTGACCTTGAGCTTGACAAGCTTACTCCTTGGCTAATCGGGTTCCTTGTTTCACCAATTCCCGTCTGTCACCATCACTGTCTGTCATGAAAATGACCTGAGCCTGACTTTTCTAGAATGTTCCATTTCCAGGTACCACTGAACATGGGAGGCACCTCAAGGCCCCTCAAATTTCACATACTCCCAACGTATTTTCCTCCAGGTGTCCTTTCTCCCCTTGCCTACATTTCCCTCTGGGAAGACTCGGCCACAGGCAATGTTGCTGGACTCTGACTCTCAATGACAGAACTGTCTGTGAGTTGGGCTTGCCCAGGCCCCATCAGGCAATGCCCTAGCCTTCCCCTCATTCACCTTGCATCCGCATGGGCATAAATGAGGATTTTGCCAGCTGGAGCCCACCTTGGCCTGCTATCCTCTCCTAGTCCTAACAAGACCCGCTCTCATCCTCTGACCGTGCTCTCCCACTCAGACTCCTGACAACTCACATTACAGTCCTGCAATCAACAACCCTGGCCTGTCCCTGCCCCCCGCCAAGTCCCAATGGCCAATATCCTGGGTCTTCTTTGGGTGCAGGTTGCACTGGCCCCCACTCCTTGCCATCTGCACATCCTGGCGCTACGTCCAGGTCCCTGGTGATGCTGGGGCCCAGGAACTACAGTGTAACTCTTTCCTCCATGAGGCCCAGAACAGCAGACACACCTAACTCAGCTCCTTCCTAACTCCATTCTACCTCCCTGCCTCCCTCTTAGGTTCCAGGCTCATGAGCCTCTGCTTTACTTAGCAAGGTCTGAGCTTCCCTGGCTGCCTCTCTGCCATTGTCATACCCTCCTTAGCCTCTCTCCCCTATGGTCATAACGCTCCATGCTTACCCCTGTCTGCCTGCATTGTCGCCCTCCCGGAAGCCACCCTGCCCATGGTCCCCACCTGCTGCAACCACCCCAGGTCAGACATTGGCCCAGACAACACTCCACCATGGAGAGGCAGAACTGACACCATTGCCAAGCATCAAAAGGGAGAACATGCACGAATTGACTTAACTGAGAATTCTTGGACATATGACAAGTGAAGTCAAAGCAAGTTAACACACCACTTGGACATCCATATCCCCGATCAGAGTGCCTGAGTTCAGGTCCCAGCTCTGCTCCAACTCCAGCTTCCTGTTCATTTGTACATGGAAGGCAGAAGGTGATGGCTCGGGTTCTCGCAACCCTTCCCTACCACCCACGTGGGAGACCTGGGTTAAGTTCCCAGCTCGTAGATTCAACCTGTGTCGCCGCCCAGCAACGATACTAAAAAGATGAGGCACACTCTTGAGGGTCTGGGAAAAGCCGAACCCGCAACCGGACCCCTCCCTGCCAAAAGCGGCAGCATTTAAACCCTTTTCTCTGCTGCTTCTATACTGCTTTTCTATCCCTCTGCCAGCTTTTGTCCATTCTTGTATGCGTTAGCTTTTCTACCAGAAGATCTTAACCCTTTTTCCCCTCTCTGGTGCCCCGTTTTTCCCGTTATTTCCCCAGTCTTTCTCCTTGTCACCCCCTAGTCTTTCTCTTCATTGTCGTCGGTCCGTCCCAGCTTTTACAATGGCTACTTTCATATCATTCTCCACCAATCACCCAATCACTTCTCCCGTGGGTCCACCTGGCGCTATGTGATAGGCCAGTAGCATTGACATAATTGCAGTGAGGGCATTAGCCTATCCCTGTGACTTCCTGTTTACCTTCTGGCGAGACCAACTCTGCCTCCTGGCCCTGGGCCAGCCGCCATCTTACAAGGGCCCTTCCCAATCCCAGGAGTGGCTTTAGCACCCTGCTCCCCACAAACCTGGGCCCATCCTTGCTCAGAGAGCATTTAGTGGATTGGAGAACTTTGCCTTTCTCTACGTCTTTCTCTCTTACTGACTCCCCTTTCAAAAAAAAAAAAAACTATAGCCTTTTCTTTTTTTTCTTTTCTTTTCTTTTCTTTTTCTGGAAATTACCATAGTCTCAGATCTGTACCAAGAAACCTCACTAGCTTTGGAATCTCAATTCAAGACTTGGCACCTTAGCCTTGCTTCTGGGTGGCCAGAAAACAGGAATGAAAGAGAGCATAATGGGGACCCATGCTTGCTGCCGTATTTCCACCCATGAAACTCTGCCTGCAGACTCCTGATTCCAGATGATCAAGTAGGCCATCCGATGGAGTTGATCTACTCCAACCCTAAACCCCATTGAAATCACACACACACAGGATCTGCAGGACCCCAGTAACATCCATATTTCCTTGGGTGCTGTGACTGAGAAAAAAACTAACAACCTGGGACAGCATCAGCACCTCTATGCATTCTGCTTCAGGAGAGCAACTCCAGTCCACCAAAAAAGGAGAGGGTTCGAGCTCATCTCTGTTAACTGCACTCACTACTCCACAATGGAGGGACCCAGCCCACCTGCACTTGGCACCCTCACTTCACCCAATGGAAGGAGCCAGCCCACCTGCACTCAGCAGCCTCAGTGGAGGGACCCAGGCTCTGGACCTGCACCTCCAGCACACCAAGTGGTGGATGATCCCAACCTCACTGCCAGTCTGCTCTGCATAGCCCCAGCAGAGTGAGGAGTGTGGACAGTTTGCCAGTGGAAGCTCAACTCTGAGCCACATAGCTGTGGACTGATGTGCGCCACCGCCCCCTGTTCCACCAAGAGCTTTCTCTATATGTGTGATACAGAAAGAAGAAATGCAGTCAACAGACAGAAATTCAACACTCAGTTCCACAACTGGCCAGTGGGGGAGCATCAGGAATGTCAAGGATTACAGTCCCCGCCTCACAAAGATCCAAAGCAGTCAAGCAGAGCATCACTGAAGCTGGAAAGCTCTCTAACAGAACAACACAAGGACAAGGCATAAACCCAGGGGCATTTGGGCTACCAGTTCAGACACCTGTGTTCCCTGTCAGAGCACCTTGTCTGATTGCCATCTCCAGCTCCCAAGTCCAGCTTCCAAAGCACACCCTGGGAGGCAAGGTGAAATGGCTCAAGTGACTGGGTTCCTGACATGTGCCTGGGAGAACTAGGTTCATACTCCAGTCATAACAAGTATTTGAAGGCATGAACCGGTGAATGAAGTCTCTCCTCCCCCAACCCCGTCTTTTTTTTTCTAAATGATTAAACAAATGTTTTTTTTTTTTAATGTTACCCAGGGGAAACATTGTGCAACAGCGATTAAAGCCTCCGCTTGCAACACCAGCATCTCACACCAGATGCCCATTCCAATCCTGGCCACTCCTATTCTGATCCAGCTTCCTGCTGATCCTCCAGAAAAATAACACCAATAGATTTATGGGTGATTGACTGGGCGATTGATTATATGATAGGTTAATAGTTCATAGTATAGATTCATAGATCACAGAAGGATATAGATATAGAATGGTGGGTTGATGAATGATAGAATGATGGACAGTAGGAATACATAGCACATGACAGATTGACGATGGAGACAGGTGGCAGAGAGATAGACAGCTAAGAATTGGCTCATACAGTCACAGAAGTTGAACAGTCTACTGTTGGCGAGTTGGAGAACGGAAAAGCTAGACTCCAAAGTCTGAGAATGGGGGAATGGGTGGCTGGCTCCCTCAGCCTCTGCCTCCGTCATCCCCTCCCCAGGAAGGATACGCTGACCCTCCCACCAACACTCCACTTCTCCCAAGTGTCAGTGGGCTGCTCGTTTCTCTAGTTCATAGGTCAGCCAGCATTAAATTCATAACCATTTACCTGCTTGGTTATTGTTCGTTCCAATACTTGTCATATGTGGACAGCGAAGTACAGGAAGCTCGAAGAATTTTGCATTATTATCTACAATTGTATTTCTAGTGGTTAGCTTTCCCATGGCTCTCAACACTAAAAACATTGAACAAATGTTCAGTGAACACCAAATATATGACAGACAGCTTTATGCACCCAAAAGCTCCAATACCTTATTAAAATAAATTTTATGCGCCAGCATTGTGGCATAGTATGTAATACAACCTCTTACAATGCCAGCACCCCCTATGGGAACTAGTTCAAGTCCCAAGCCCTCCATGTCCAATCCAACCCCTGCTAATACACGTGGGAAAGCAGGGAAAATGGCCTATGTGTATAGGACCCTGTACCCATGTAGGAGATCTGAATGGAAGCTCCTAGTCCCTGACTTTGACCTGGCCCATCTCTGGCCATTGTGGAACTTCTGGAGGGTGAACCAGTAAATGAAAAAAAAATCTCTCTCTCTCTCTCTCTCTCTGTCTCATTCTCTCTCTCTCTTTCTCTCTCATAACAAACAATTTACTCTTCCAATGATCATATGTTTTACAATGAAGACATATGCATTTCTAACAAACACATGATCAAAACCCAGATCTAGTACAGCTTCAATGGATGTTAATTCATTCCTCCATGCACTGGGCCCTGTGGGTTGTTTGGGACAGAGCTGAGAATGAACCAGGCCAGTCAGCCTCAGTGAACTAGCTCCGAATCGACTCAGGACTCAGTCAGCACACCTCCACTGTCAGAGTAGATAAAACACCTCAACACGGGCAGTGTCACAAAGTCCCTGGGTAAACAGATCGAAAAGACAAGTTTATTTTGGTGAGGAAAAAATAATAATAATTTGAAATGTATGCCTACTTTTTTCTGTAATGTGCACTTCCTGGGAGTGTTTTGAAGATCACACACGTATAAAGATTTCAAAAATGTTTGCAGCAAGATAAACATCTTTCAATTCTGTTTTCCATGAACTTCTTGAAGTGCCTCAAGTATGCACGTGGCAGTGCGTTGGCATCCAACGTGCACACTGCTGTACAGCTCCCATCAATCCCATTACAGATCTTTAGGACACCAAAAATCAGTCTTGCTCAAGGCTGAAAAAAAATATCTTAGTGCAGTTGTAAGCATTGACATCCCCCATCCTGCTTTCTCACAACGCAATGAAGCCAGAAGTTCATGACAGAAAAAGAGCCAAGTACTCTAAACCCTGGGATGGCCACCTCACTGGCGCTGAACAGAGCAAACAAAACCAAAACTGAATCAGGACACCCTGCGGCACTTGGTCAAAGCAGGACGTGGAAGAAAAGTGATGGAATGAATTGCCTTCCTGGATATAATGAAATAAATAAATTAAGCACTGGACACAAGGATATAGCAATAAAAATAATAAAATTAGTAGGAAAAAAATATAAACCAATTTTTTTTAATAAAAAAGGGAAATGACATCACGGAGAAGTAAAACAAGCAGTTGGTTGTTTTTAAAAAAAAGCAAGAAAGGAAGCCTCTTTGAGTCAAGCCAAGAGAGAAACAGGCAATGAAACGCAAACGGTGTCAACAATGAGAGGGGACCAGTAACCACAGACACTGCGGAGACTCACAGATTAAAAGAGAAAGTCACGTTCAACTCCACAGAACACATGCAATTGATTAAATAAACTGGGGGAGGGGAGGTACTCTTTAAGAAAGCAAATATAAACAAAATTAACTCTGGATGAGGCCCCAGAAACTGCACCGGGCTCACCTTAGAATCCAGCACCATCAGACCTGATAACTGGACACTACCCTGGAACTGAGGTCCTGCCCCTCTGGCCACCACCTCCTGGTGTCTCAGGTATCACAAGTGCCCACAATTCATCCTGTACACCCCAGTTTCTTTTATTTTTTTTTAATTTTCTTTTTAATTTTTATTAGAAAGTCAGATATACAAAGAAGAGGAGAGACAGAGAGGAAGATCTTCCATCCATTGATTCACTCCCCAAGTGGCCACAACATCTCCGAAGCCGGGAGCCAGGAGCCTCCTCTGGGTCTCCCACAAGGGTGCGGGGTCCCAAGGTCTCGGGCCATCCTTACCTGTTTCCCAGGCTACAGGCAGGGAGCTGGATGGGAAGCAGGGCCGCCAGCACATGAACCGGTGCCTATATGGGATCCCGGCACATGCAAAGCCAGGATTTTAGCCATTAGACTAACACACTGGACCCATACCCCAATTTCTTAAAAAACCGGGCCAGGGCAGGCGTCAGGGCTGGCTGTTAAAATGCTAGTTAACATGCTTACTTCCCATATCCAAGTGTCTGGGTTCAATTCCTGGCTGTAGCTCCCGCCTCCATCTTCCTGCCATTACAGGCCCTGGGAGGCAGCAGGTGATGGGCTCAAGTGACTGGGGCCGAGCGAATGGGAGACCTGGACTAAGTCCCAGCTCCCCATGCAGCCCTGTAACAGCTCAGGCTCATATCAAGGTCCGCAGACCTTGAGGAATGAACCAACTGGCGGGCATGTGCTCTCTCAGCCTACCAGGTGTGTGTTGTGTGAGCAGGTGTGTGTGGTTCTCATATCCCATGTCCTGTGACCTCACCGTTGCATCGGGAGGCCTTGCCCCTTCTCTCCTGGGAGACAGCCTCTGAATAAACCCAGGGAGAGGGCTCACAGGCTCATTGATCCAAAGAGACACACAACCATGACATGACCCCATAAAGCTCCTTCTGCCGAGTAGCACGGATTCCATGATCGTTTCAGCAACCTCATCTCAAGTGCCCATGGATTCATTTACTGTCTCCAGGTCAGTGCCACCTGTGGAGGATTTACTTAAACATTGTACATCTTGCCCTGTTTTGTTCATCCTTTAACTTAACTGACTGAAGGCCAACTATGAGCAAAATGGAGCTCCAGCAGTTTACCCAGATGCAGTCACCCCTTGATAGTTTCAGTGGGTGGTTCCCGGAACACCCCATAAATATCAAATCCATGATGCCCAAGTCCCTTCTATAAATAGGTGCAGTATTTGCACATGGCCTACATCCACCTGTCTCCTTTAAGTCGCCTCTAAGCTGCTTAGAAGCCCTGAGTCAGTATAACTGCCCTGCAAACCCTTGTTCTGCTGTATCTTTGGGGGTTGATAACAAGAACACGTGTCTGTTCCTGCTCAGAGCAGGTGCAACTTGCTCTGGAATCATTTCCATTCACCAGGTGGTTGGTCCTGTACATGCTGGGCCTATGGAGGTACAGGGCGACTGGGGGACTGTACCTCCACCAGATAGATGTCTCCTTCTGTCTGTCCCTCCAAGCCTGCAAGCCCTACAAGAGACCCTCGAACACCAACCCTCCTTTCACTCTCTCAAGGTGAAAGGCACCCGCTTCATAGGAGTTCACAAGGTTTAGCAGGAGAAGATGACCCATAAGGTGTCGGCAATATGATTAGAAATAAACTGTGGTGGTCCCTGTTATCACTCTTTCCTCTGATCTGAGCCTCCCACAGGCCTTAACTCACCATGAACTCACTTTGCCTTGGGACAACTTTGGTCCTTTAGACCCAGCGCACTAAAGTGGGCATGGGGGCGGTTCCGTTCTCAACTCCAGCTCCTGATTCCAGCTCCCTGCCAATGCTTCTTCCCCCAGGAGGCAGAGTGCTGGCTCAAGGGACTGGTTCCTGCCAGCTCTGTACAACTGGGATGGATTTCCCAGACCCAGCTTCGGCTCCCAGTTCCAGGCTCAGCTACTGTGCTGTTCCATGATATGGAAGTGTGCTCTCTGGTTCATTCTGTCTCCTTCCCTCCCTCTCCATTCCTCTCCTTCTCTGTTGGGTAAAACATGTGATGCACCTGCTGTGTGCTCTGCGAGGCACAGGGCCCCTCTCAACCCTGGCATTCCCATCACGCCGACCACCTGTCACACCAGGTGTTCTCTCTGTTCTGGGAGCTTCAACCACACTGCCTTTCTTTAGCTTTCTGAAAAACCCCAAGGCCAAGCATGCATGTGCATTTCTGTGTGAAAGATCCTACCCCAGATCCTCACCTGGTGGTACCCACAGGGTCCTCCTGGAGCCATTCTGTATCTCCTGTACTCTAAGGAAACCTCCCCCATCATCCCCACGGAGATGCAGCTCTCCTCCAACCCCACCCCGCTCAGTCCTTCTCCTTTGCACCCCATCTGTCTTACAAGCTGCCCATCGCTGCCTGGAATGGTCTACCTCTGCCCCATTAGCACGTGAGCCCAATGATCTAAGGGGACCTACCTCCAGGACCTCAATAAATCTTTCTTGGATGGATAGGTTAATGGAGAGTGGATGAATGGATCGGAGGACGGTGGGTATGGCTGGATGACGGACAATGCTTTCCTGAATCAACAGGCATTTCCATTGCATCACTTACCAGCTGAATCACCTCATGCTTTGTGCCTGTGTCCTAGCAAAGCACTAGTCTGAGAGGCTGGGATTTTGTCCTGCCAACCTGCCTGTGTACCCAGCATGAAGAACTATGCCACCAGCCTTCTTCATTCACTTCTGCATTTCCCAGCTCTCACCGCAGTGATTCTCAGATCCAATCACTCAGTGTGATCCTGGCTTACCCTCCTCTCCCCCTGCTCTTCCTGGCTGGGCGGAGATGACCTCAGGCCCCCAGAGATGCCTCCCAGGAAGAAGTGGGGTCTGATCATCTTCCCCTAGGGCTGAGCTCATCACGGGGGTTTGCTTGGCCTATAGAACCTAGCAGGAGGGGACCTTCTGAGGCTAAGTCATAAGGAGCCTGGCAGCTGTTGCCTGGATCCCATGGAACTCTCCTTAGAACATAATGACCAAGAGGTTGGGCACAAGGCCGCAGGAAGGACCTATGGACAAATTACCCCTGACACCCAGCCTCACCTTCCAGTCATGGCAGTGAACCACGCTGGATGCCCAGTCCAGACGAGCCTGATTCAGATGAACACAGCCCCAGACCGCTTGTGACTGTAACCCTCTAGCCAGGCATAGAACAGTGAGAGATTCACAGCTGCTGTTTTGAACAACTAAGGTTGCTAGGCAACGGGGGCTACCAGGAGACATAGTAGGCATGCAGAATGGTAGCCCCATACAGAGGGACAGACAGCAGTGACCACCACGTTCCTGCTACCAGTGAGGGCCACAGGCTCCGGAAACTCAGTCAAGTGCTCAGAGTCTTTCTGGGGAAACATTTGAGTTGAAGAGTTTGGTTAAAAGATGAAGCCAGTCCTATGTAAGTAATTATTCTTTCATTCTATGTCGTTGCAGATATACATATGTAGTATATAATGCATAGATTTTGCAATATCTATGTATGCATATCTGTACATACGTATATCTGTGGGGCTATATTGAGAGATGAAACAGGAGGGAAAGCATTCACTGATTCACATCCCCAAAATGGCCAGACAAGGTAAGAGACAGAAGCTCCACCCAGGTCTCTCATGCCTGTGGCAGGAACCCAATTCCACAAGCTATGGCTGCTGCCTGCAGGAGACTGCGTAGACAGAAGCTGGAGGTGAAAACAGCACCCAGAGTCGAACTCAGGCACTCTGCTGCGGGCCACAGGCTTCAGGGCCACCACACACCGGCTGCATCTGTACGTAGGTATTTGTTTTTAGTTTGTTGTTGTTTCTTGCTTGAAAGAGTTACAAACACAAAAAGAGATCATCCATCCTCTGGTTCACACTCCAAATGGCTGCAACAGCCAACAATGGACCATCTGAAGCCAGGTGCCAGGAGCTTCTTCCAGGTCTCCCACGTGGGTTCAGGGGCCCAAATACTTGGGCCATTCTCCATTGCTTTCCCAGATCATAAGCAATTGAGCAGCCAGGGCTAAAACTGGCACCCATGTAGGTTACCAGTGCCACAGGCAGAGTACCAGCCACCTGTACAGTTTTACCATTGTTTTCAAATACTTCTAATAACTAAGCAGTGTTATTGAATTCAGCTCGCCTGGTAGGAATGCTAAAGGAGTAACAAAAACGTGCTCGATAAAGCAGCCTAAGGGACCAAGGATGCTCGGACACCCAGTGGTGTTTCGGAAGGCGTCCTCAGTGGGGAGCATTTGGGTCAGCCACAGAGACACAATGAAGAAGCCGAGTTGCCAGTAATTAAGATGTGTCTCTTAGAAATAGGACGGTGACCCAGGGTCAGCGACAGGAAGGACTCGGGGCTCACATTGTTTCGCTCGGCTTTGTCTCTGCCTTTCAGCGCAGCATTTGATGATGTTGGCAAGGAGAGGGTCAGGACAAGAGAGGCTAACATCCCTTCCAGCACCGACATCATCATTCAGGGTGCCTTTGTTTCTCCTGATCAGGCAGAATCCCTGTCGAAAACCTGAGAGGCTCCTGTTGATCACAGCAAATGGGACGACTCAAATCCCTAACACTCGAGCCTGGTATTTATCTGGCCCCCACTCGCCATGCTGCCACCACCCCTGCTTCCACCAACTAGACCACCCCAATCACCCTGTTGAACCTTGTTGACTCTGGATTTTGGAAATGTCTTGGCACCAGCTGGCTTGCTATGGCCCTCCCTCGGGGGAGCAGGCTGGCTTAGCACTGACCGTTATCCACGCAGATAAACTTCATCTTAGCCAATTCTCCATGTTCCCTGTCATCCCTTCCTGCTAACTCCCTCCCCCTGCCCCACTGCCCCCTGCCAGCAGCAGAAGAGGCCACAGGACTTCTCTGCCATGCCCTTCCACCTGCCCTTAGTGTGGGAATGTGTGCACCCATTCCAGGACTCTCTGTGGAAGCTTCCTGCTCCCAGAATGAGGCTTACTTAGCACACCAAGCATACAGCATGGAAGTCAGCCCCATGGGTCAGCAACTGTTTGTTGATGTCACTCCTTCATTCCACTTGTAGAATTTCACAAGGTGTTTGAATAATAAAAACACATGACAAAAAGCATTTTTGGCCAATAAACGTAATTCGTATTTTCCCCAACATGCTAGTATTGACCCTGGCAATACCAAATCCCAAGTCCCAAGTGCATTAAATACACTCACACACACACACACACACACACACACACACACACACACACACGGGGCTGGTGCTATAACAGAGTGGCCAAAGCCTCTGAAGACTGTATCAACCAGCTTCCCCTGTGGACACCAGTTCATGTTCCAGTTGCTGCACTTTTGATCCAGATCCCTGCTTATGGCTGGAAAAGCAGCAGGGATGCTTCAAGCTCCCTGGGCCCCTGAACTCACATGGGAGACCAAAAAAAGCTCCAGACCCCAGACTTCTGATCAGCTCGGCTCTATGTGTTGAGGCCATTAGGGGATTGAACCAGCACATGAAAGACCTCTTTTTCTGTTCTTCTGTGTAAATCTGCCTTTCAAATCAAAACAATTTTTAAAGCTCCCAAGATACTTTATTTTCTCTTTGGTTTGCATAGTAAGTTCAGTTTAATATATTCTAACAGGTACATATAGCCACTAACTACTGTGGGAGCTTGTATTGTTTGTTGAAATTATTCTGATTTTAAGTGTCAAAATAAATGAAAGGTTTTATGATGAAGAGTCTTGCTCCATCTCGGGCCTCTGGTCACACAAATACCCAAGACTGTATGCACAAATTGAGGCAAGCACAAGTTTGCAAATATCTTTTTAAAATTTTACTACTGGGCCCAGCATGGTATCCTAGTGGCTAAAGTCCTCACCTTGCATGCAGCAGCAGGATCCCATATGGGCTCTGATTCTAATGCTGGCAGCTCCATTTCTCATCAAGCTCCCTGCTTGTGGCCTGTGAAAACAGTTGAGGACAGTCCAAAGCCTTGATACCCTGTACTCACCTGGGAGACCTAGAAGAATCTCCAGGTTCCTGGCTTCAGCTCAGCTCAGCTCCAGCCTTTGCAGCCACTTAGGGAGTGAATCAGCAGATGAAAGATCTTCCCCTCTGTTTCTCCTCTCCCTGTAAGTCTGCCTTTCCAACAAAAATAATCTTTTTAAAAAATCTAAAAAGAGAGAGAGAGAGATGAGGTCAAGGAAGTATTACATTAAAATTAAAAAGATTTTGCTGCTAAGGAATGAAGCATGTACAGTCAGCTGATTCTTCAGTTTGCTGCTGCAGTGTCAAGCACCTTTTCCTCTGCCGGTAACCAAGGTTACGTGTTCTTGCGTTCTGCATCAGCATCCCCTGCTGAACTGCAGGCATCTTAAACACAGGGATAGGTGCCATTTAGCTTCCTAACCTTAGCATGTCCTCTATGGGAGACATATACCTATTCTGGAACCACACTCACAGAGCCATCACATTCCCAACTCCATAAGTAAGGGAGTGAATGAACAACACATATGGTAACTGGAGAGCCAGGGGTCAGCTCCACCATGCCCACCTCACTTGATTTCTCATCCACAGCAGCCACCACAGCTCGTGGGAACCCCTTCTCATGAAAGTCCCTAGGCCAGCTTTCCCCCAGTCCACATCATTTCTAGTCTGGGCAGCAAGTGCCTGAAGGAAGACCCGGAGGTCAGAGTGCAGCACCTGGGGACTGGTGCGGTTGCAGGTGCAGGTGCTGTGATCCTGGGGACCCCCTAGGGCTCGCTGGGATCTGGCCCCTCTGCTGGCAGAAGCCACCCTTTCCTAACCACATCCCTCTTGGCTCTGGACTTCCAACTCCACACGTGCCTCTGACCCCAGCAGCTGCAGCAGCTGGCTGGACTGTCTGACCTCTGTCTGGTTACACTTTGGGATGGTTACACTTTTGGGATTCTTCCCCTGGGCCTAGTCTCTACCACCAAAGATGTAATGGCAGCCAATATTTAAGATACGAGACGCTTAGTCACACAGTATAAGTGATCTGCCTATATCATAGGCGGAGAGGTGAAGAACCTAAATGTTTTTTATGCTTTTGTGGCTTCTGCCTTACTTGCTTGGCCGGGAGCTGTGTGAACTCCAGCCCTGACAGCCCTGATCCAGCAGAACATCTGGCAGGTCACATACACAAAGCACTCCTCAGGAAGGAGGTCCCTAGTATTAGATAAGACCCACTGCCTTATAGCCCATCAGTTTGTACTTTTGGAAAGTTGCCTGCTTCAAACCCACCAATAGAAGCCTGCCAACTTGTTCTATTTTAAAAAGTTAACAGTTAAACTGACCAATCATGACTGTATAATTATAGGGAATTGGCCTGAAATATATAAGAACCCTGTGCTGTTGGACCTTGCTCTTTTTGCTGCCCCTGCTGTTTCTGCAGCAGCCTCGGCTGTAGCCACCCCTTCCTCCAGCCCAGCTAGGCTGGGGTGGCTGCACTGGGGTGGCAGCAGGATGCCTAGGTTTTTTGAATAAAACGCCTTAATGCGTTAGCACCAACTTCAAACTGATGATTTTCTGGAGATCTCAAAATCTGGTACGACATTTGGGGGCTCGTCCGGGACCACCAAGGAAGGCTTCCCATCCCCACCCCGCACCCTACCAGCTCCAGAGCCCAGGTGCTCCAAGCTCTATCGAGTTGGATGAGGCAGAGTGGAAAGTAGATCCTGAATTTGAAAAATGATGGTGAGATGAGGAGTCCTGCTGAAAGGCAGCCAGTTAGATGCTAATTGTGTAATCCAGGAGGTTAGCAAAACTTCCAGCTCCCCTTTTCTGTTTGACTCACTGCCTAGTTTTCCCCATATCCACAGGGACACTGCTTATGAGTACTTGGGCTACGATGTTCTCCTTTTCCTCTGGGAAGCATGTGGGGAAGACCGGGTTCCAAGAAGGGAATCAGACAAAAGAAGTTCCTGGAAAGTCTCCCCTCTCCTGTTCCCTCAGAAGGCTGGAGTAGACCGACATAGAAGAAACGGTGACTCCATGAAGAGAAGGACCTGTAAGAGAAGGCGCCATCCCATCTCCCGAATGTTCACCCTTCACCTTCATTCTGGGAAACTCATGCGCTTGCCCTAAGACTGTTCCCATTTGTGACTTTTGTATAGAGCCAAGTGCAACCTAACTTGGTATGCAAGCTAACTTAAGAGTATATTCTTGTAACCTAGAACTGGACCTCAGACAATCACTGGTCACCAACTCACTTTGTGCATTGGTGGCACATGCCAGCCTGTTGATGGCTTCTGCAGTTACTTCCTCATCTCTGGTTACAAAGACAAGCTGGCTTGGAGGAGAGGGGCATTCTGTTTCAATGTTGGTCCCCAGTGCTGATCCCTTCTAGGGCTTTCTTCTTTCTCAGATAAAGGTTGTCACATGTCTCTCCCATCACCTTTCCCTTGAACATGTCTACATGTCATTGCTCAGTTTCTTTTTCCTTCCATCCTCTCACCAGCTTTGCCCCTAGATGGTCTATGGGTGTTTATGGGAAGCAAGGGATGGGGGAAGTCGTAGTCCTACAGCGGTAGAAGGAGGCAGGTGAGCCTACACTCAGACCCTGAGTACTGTGCTATCTGAGGAAATTCTCGCTGCTGTTCAGGCACCTGTGAAGTCCTCATTGCAGCCACTGGCCCCTCCTGAGCTCTCACAGGCCCAGGACTCTCTCATTGTTGATGGGGCTGACCACCCAGCACCCTGAGAGGTAGTTTGCTGCATGTGGAGCAGGAAGGTCAAACACCAGCCTCCACTTCAGAATCATGGGATCCCACTGGGTCTCAACCCAGCACCCAAACAGGGGGAGATAGGATTGGGACTCCAAGTGACCTTGCTTCACATGGCATCTTCCCCTGCAGGGAGCAGGCAGCGACAGTCCCAGAGCTGCACCCTGGATGGGGCCTGAGCTCTTCCCCTGTTTTGCAGTATATCTGTAACCTGTTTCTTGGCCCCCCTACATCCTCTGTCCGATGGGATGCCACTCTCTGCCTACATAGTCTCATATCATTGCACCTCCCAGTCTCTTGCCTTGTCTAGATAACAATGCCTAAGGGAGCACGCGCGCGTACGTGTGTTTGTGTGTGTACATAGCAGGGCACAACACACATTTCCTTTGAAACACAGGCCTCTCTTACCCCATTGGGGGAATTCTTCGAAGCCAGCCCCTCACTGAGACTGAGAGTGACCACACTCACGTACCTGCAAGAAAGAGCTGGAGGAAGAATCCCAGCCTGGCACCCCCCGTAGTGGGTAATGTGTGCAAGCAGATGGAGGAGCAGCATTCCTGGTGGGTGTTGGTGCACCCTCAGCATTGGGGCACCACAAGGCTCCACTTCTTGCCCCATTCTTTCTGTGAGCAGAAGACAGGAGCCTCGCCCTGCAGAAGCAACTCAACCCTGACCTCCTCCAGTGAGAAGGTCATTTTAGGTGATGAGCCGGAGGGGTTCATGATACCGGGAAAGATCAGGGCAGGCTCTGTCCAGCCTGGACCTCTGCACTTGTCCAGTGGCTCCCAAAAGTCTCAGGCTTTGATGTTGCCCTGCTCCCACTCCCAGAACACACAAAGGCCTGTGAGTCCCCACTTCTAAAATAAGAGCACCAGACCATCTCTTGGGCTGTGCACATCAGGAAACAGCCCACAAGGTCCTTTGAAGATGAACGTCCAAAACAAACACAGACCTGAAACAAAGACGATCACCTCATCCAAAAAAACAAAGCAAAACAAAGATGCAATTCTATAAGGGGACTTCGCAAAGTTCATGGAAAAATGAAACTAAAACTGAAGTTCATTTTGGTACCCAAAATGGGAAGTGCATGCACATTTTTTTAATAGCGCATGTTTTTCGTGAGTTTTTCTTTTTAAGGTTCTCTGCATTTGAAGGCAGTGATGGAAAGAATGCCATAGACAAAGAGAAAATAGAAAAAGATGAGATGTGTTTTGTCCAGCCACCAATGCTGTAGGTTACTGCTGGGGATGGTATCAGAGGTTGAAGTGCCAAGCCCAGACAGCTCCAGCCCATGTGGAAAATGCTGCAAGATCGGAAATCCCACAGCCTCTATCTTATTAGGATTCAGCTGACTGGTTCACTGAAGGTCCTGGGCTTGCATCAGTAGAGGGATGATCCAGGAAGCCCATGGCCTCCATCCCGTTAGCTCTCAGCTGACTGATTCCCCATGGGTCCTGGGCTTACACTGCAAGGAGAGGTAGAGAGGATGGGACCAAGCGTGAAATGGGACTGATGTAGCTCAAACACGCCCCAGCTCCTCACTCCAAGAAGATGACGACAAGGTCCAGAGGAAGCAGCAGAGACATCTGAGTCCATAGACATGAGCTGGAATCTTGACTTGGCGATGGCTGAGCCAGGAAGGGACCTGGCAGACAGGGAAGGCGTTCACATAGCTGGCCAAAAGGCCAGTGGAACAAATTGCTGGAATCAGGAAGACAGAGACATTTCCCATTGGGTTCTGACCACAGACAGAGAGAAGCTGAGTGTGGAAAGGCAGGGCAGGGAGGGGAACCAAGCCCTACACTCCCAACTCGTCTTTGCACCAACTCCCACTGCGGAGAGCCGAGCATCCAAGAGGAATTCGTTGCCACATTGGTCCCCACGTTCATTCCACTTCCATAGCCATTCGGATGTGCCGGGCCTCAGGCCAACAGCTGGGGAGGAAAGAATGAAGACATTGTCACTGCAGTATGATCATCCAGACGCACATCTGGGGTCTCCCTGCTTTGGGCGGCTCCCTTGGCTGTGCTACCTGCACACACCCATTTTGGGGGGGTGTGGGAGTGGGAAATTTTCTTCCTCGACCAGAGGGAGGCCACGTTCTCCCACAACTCTCCGAGCATTTCCTCTTCCAAAATTACTTTCAGCTCTGCTAGAAAACTATCTTCAGGGCCACATGCTTCCCCAGTTATGCACTGTGCTGTCTGCTCCACCCGTGGTGCTGTGCCTCATCGCCTGGCATTCCTGCATGTTGCAGGAGCTCATTCGAAGGCTGGGGACCTGCACATGGCCAGCCCCAGCCCAGCCCTGCATCTTCTCACCTGGCAGCCAGATAGGGAAACTCAAAAGGCAAATGAAAGAGGTGGCGGCTTCACTGTCCAACCGGCAGTAACCCCGGTAGGAGACCACCTTTCAAGGGCAGAGAGCAGCTAGGAAATTAGCCACTGTTGTTTATTTAACAAGAGATCTTTATTTTCCTTATTTTCAAGTCACTACTGATGACCGCCATTTTGCACAGTGTCCAAGCATAATGCGTGACCATCATTTACCTCCCTGTCTCCAGACCCACTGCTTTTCATTGCAACCCCTCGTCAGCAATCACAGCCATCTGCCTTCTTGAAGTTGCTTACGCTGAGTGTATGTGCACAGCAGCAAGCCAGTCTCTCAATCAGGCTCCAAGGGGCAGAAATGTGCTATTTGCACCCCAAGCTTAGCACTCAATCTGCAGGGTAAGAGACACTCCTTACGTATTTGCCTGCTGAACTCAGACTGAGCCTGTGAGTTGGCATTTCCAATTCCAGCCACTGAAGAGCAGCTGACTGGCCACTGAAATCAGGACATCCGGAGTGCCTAGGAACACAGTGACCATGACCCTGAGGGTCTGGAGTGGGTGTGAAGGTGACTGCAAATAGAACATGGGCTATCTCTGCTCCATGATGCTGTCCAGTGACCTCAGCAGATACAGCACCCGTGATAATGAAATTGTGTCTGCTCCCACCTGTGGATTGGGCCACATGGATCCCTGTGGGGATCCATTTGGGGGGACATCTCTTGTCTTCCACGGAGGGAGCTATTCTGAAGCTTAGGGCATGATAGGAGAAGCTGTGGTCCGGGTGATGCAGCCATTGATTAGCTGGTTTCTCGGCACAGCTCTTTGATATCTACGTGAGGGACAAAAGTCTAGAAGTATTGGTGTCTCTTTTGAGCTGCAGGCTATTAAAGAAACATACATGTTTTCTTTTTCTTTTTTTAAGATTTATTTTTCTTTTATTAAAAAGTCAGGTATACAGAGAAGAGGAAAGACAAACAAGAAGATCTTCTGCCCAATGATTCACTCCCCAAGAGGCCGCAATGGCCGGAGCTGCACCAATCTGAAGCCAGGAGTTCAGAGCTTCTTCCAGGTCTCCCACGCAGGTCCCAAGGCTTTGGGCCATCTTCAACTGCTTTCCCAGGCCACAAGCAGGGAGTGGATGGGAAGTGGCACCGCCGGGATTAGAATCAGAGCCCATAAGGGATCCCAGCACATGCAAGGCAAGGACTTTAGCCACTAAGGTACTGCGCAGGGCCCGAGACATACATGTTTTTTGCATGAATATTGCTTGTAACTCTGTGCAATTTGGAAGAAAATCTATGTGATTTGGAGGGTGGAATTTTTTTTTTAATTTGACATAAAGGCCAGCTGCGGCAGAGCAGGTAAAGCCAGCTGTGTTACAGTACCCATACGTTAAATGGCAGCTTTAGATTCCATCCCAGCTACTCCACTTTCATTCTAGCTTCCTGCTAACACACTGGGGAGCAAGTGGAGGATGGTCCCCTGCTTTGACTCCTACCACTCATGTGGGCAACTCAGTTGGAATTCCTCACTCCTGACTTTAGCATGGCCAAGTCCTGATGCTTGCAGCGATTCAGAGAGTGAACCAGCAGGTGGAAGATTTCTGTCTATCCCTCTCTCTGTATGCAACTGCCTTTCAGACAGAATTAGAGAAATCTCAATAAAGAACTCTACACGTGTAGTCTATCTCCTCCGATTCTGAATTGTTCATGTTATATTTGACCTACCTCTTTCCTTAAAGCCTCTCAGCATTTCAGAGTAGTCATTATAATCTCCTTTAGTTTTTATATGTCACGTTGACAGCATTGGAACATTCTGGATTTGTTGGGGTACTTACTCTTACAATTGATTTTTATGTCTCTTGGTGTTTTCTTCTTACTTGTTAACATCTCTCTCCTTTTTACATATTTATTTTGTTTTTAATGTTGTAAAGTTCAGAAAGATGTATGGCTGTGTGGGCCACTGATGACAGTGGGAAGATCAAGTGCATCTTTTTGTTTCAGAACTTGCTTTAACTTTTCTGTTGAGGCAGGACCCGTGCTAACAGAGTCTCTCAACTTCCATTTGTCTGGGAACGTCTTTCCCCTTCACTCATGGAAGGAGGGTAGCTTTGCTTGGCATGGTGTTCGTGGCTGGCGCTGTTCTCCATCAGTCCTGGAACAGTCTCGGATCCCGTTCCCTCTGGCCTCTCCTCTGCTGGATTCCAGCAGTCAGAGGAACCGGGTTGCCTTTATGTGGTGTGTGTTCCTCTTCTCTTACGGTGTTGCGAATTCTCTCTCTAACCTCAGGGTATGTCTTGGGGTAAACCTGCTTGGGTTGAACCTGACCTGTGATCTTCACCGTCCTGTCCCTGGATGGGTGTGTTTCCCCTTCATTTGGGAAGCGGGCTGTCATTAGTTCTTTGAATCTGCTTCCCACCCTTTGGGCTTTCTCAATTTGAATGTTTTCTTTTTCTGCCTTCCCGTATTTCCTGTAAAGTTTTCTGCATCCCTCTTCGTTCTCTTAAGTAATTCTCCTGCAAGTGTACATTTGTATATAGCCTGTCATCAGGCTCCCTGATCCTGCCTTACTTCTCTTTGTCTTTTGTTTTGTTTTTACTTGAAAGGCATATATTACAGAGAGAGGGAGAGACACAGAGAGAGAACTTCTATCCACTGGATCATGCTCAAAATGGTTGCAACAGCCAGAGCTGAGTGGATTCAAAGTCAGGAGCCAGGAGCTTCTTCCAGGTCTCCAGCGTGGTGTGTGGGTGCAGGGGCCCAAGGCTTTGGCCCACTCTTGACTACTTTCTCAGGCCATAACCAAGGAGCTGGATCAGAACTAGAGCAGCTGGGTTTAGAACCAGCTCCCATATGGGATGCTGGTGCCACAGGCAGAAGCTTAGCTTGCTACACCACAGCACCCAGTCCTTATCCATTCTCCTTCTTTTTTATGTTTTTCTTTTCTTTTTCTTTTTACTTTCCTTTTTTTTTAAGCTGCCCTGCTACTGATGCCTTCTAACATGCTTTAAGTTCATTTATTACACCTGTTTTGGTTGAAGGATTTTTTTCTCCTGCTTTTGTCTAGTTACTTTCATCCCTCTGTTAAATCTCTGTACCTAGTTTCTCTGTGTTCCCTAGGATTTCACTAAGTTGTCTTAAATCAGCTACTTTGACATCGCCGTCCAAGTATTTGAAAATGTCAGGTGCACGTTGGTTGTGTCTGACACCTTGTTTTGCTTTTTGGTTGAGGTCGTGATGCCCTGGGGTTCCTGCTGCTGGCTGGTGGCCAATACCACCCACACACGGAAGAATCAGATGTGGCAACACAGTCGCCTGGCTCTGTCCATGGCTGTCATTCTAGAAATTCTGAGCAGTCTGTTTTCTGTGAGCCTGTGGACACTTTGACTAGTATCAGCACTGGCTAGAACCTTTAGCCACAGCTTGCCCGAGTCCACAGTTCACCTATTCTTTTTTTTTTTTTTTTTTTTTTTTTACTGATTCTGTCTTCCAGTGCTGTCCAAACTGAAATTAGTCCCAAATCTGCAACAATGGTTCATTGTGACCAGAGGAAGTACCTGCAAAACAGCGGCCCATCATGACAAGCCTCTTCTGGGTCCTGGGATGGGCTCAGACTCCTTGTCCTGTGCCCATGAAATCTGTGGTGCTGTGCGTCACCTCGGTCCATCAAGACCTGTGCAGCCTGGGGGCAGGAGTACAGCTCACCCTGTCTGCTTCAGCTCACTGCCCGATGCTGTACTGCCGTGCACTGGCTGACAGGGCTGGCCAGCCAGCATCACAGAACTCCACTGAGCGCTGATACAGGACCAGGGGCTCTCTCTGCAAGAAGTAGCTGTGGACAGGGACAGTTAGGATTTGCTCACTGCTGCCTTTATCTGCCTGGCATTATGTCTTCTTATGAACCCTTGACTGCTGGAGGTTGGAAAAGGGATGACAGGGTCAGCCCCTCAGCCCCTCTGGCAGATTCTAGGTGGAGGCTACACCCAGCTCTCATGGCCGCTATGCCCTATAAAACCTTGGGGGTGCACACCAGGCCTGTAGGAGCCCAGCAGTGATGGAAACCCTGCCTCACCGGGGCACACGCCCCCACCTGACACTGAAGCAAGTCCGGAGACTTGGTTCTCATGCACTGGCCTTGAGACTGAAGCTGCTAGCATTTACCGAGCATTGCCTAGCTCCAGCCTAACACTTACTGTCAAGACACAGCCCCTTGCCATCTGCCTTGGATGGGAAGAGTATTAAAGGCAACACCCAGACCAGAGGCCATCCAGACTGACCTCAGGCTGGTCACACTTGAATGTCACGGTCACAGGTCCCTGGACCAAAATGAGTCTGACCTCTTGGAATACAGGGCTGTGCCTGATGCCTCACGAGCCTGGATGTTCATTCTGGAAGCACCAGCCAGGGACGAGGTGATTTGGGACTTTGTCATATGCAGATCCCAGAATGACAGGCCCAACTCTGAGCTCAGAGGCACAGGGTCCCAAGCTACCTCTCTGGACTCCTCCAAGTGGCTGTAGTTTTATTTTTGGCTTGCAGTAGACAAAGAGGGTGGCAGAAACCACCCAACAGCTATGGTGCTGGAGACTGGGGCTGAGGGGCTCGGTCCAGCTGAAGTTTTTCAGAGTGGGCCTGGCTCTGGGGATTCTGTTGACTATCCCTCTTCAAAGTGGAGTGGTCTCCCCTGCCATCCTCATTGTAGCTGGGATGGGGAGAGGGAAAAGTGTCATGCGCAACTCTTCAATTCAATGCAACTTCTCTTGTGATTAGAACAAGATGAGGCCCTGTGGTTGCTCCCCTGGAATCCAGAGCTCTTGCAAAGGCGACTTGTTGGGGCGTCTTTGTAAGGTTGGAGGAGGGAAGTGTAATTTAGTGTCTTACTTAGCCATCACCTCAGATACTTGTCCTCTTATCTATGTGATTTGATGATTTTTACATCTATGCAGCTGCTGGGATTTCCGCAAAATAGAAATCCATCATTACACACTCTCAAATAGCCAGTGAGGGTGTCTTTAGCATCTCATTGCCTTTATAAGGGCTACCACAGATGCAAGGGGTGTGTGTGTGTGTGTGTGTGTGTGTGTGTGTGTGTGTGTGTGTGACAGACAGACAGACAGACAGAGAGCTCCCCGTTCTCTAAATCACTCTGCTAAGGGTAGAAGTTTTTATTCTTTATTACATGCACACACAGAAACTGAGACTCCATGTACCAGGATCACAGAATTGGCAGCCAGGACTCTTGGCTGCTCACACCATACTTGTGCATTTATGAACAAATGTGTTCAGCACACACTGAGTAAAAGCTGTTTTGCCAGGAAGCTATTTATTACACAGCAGGCAAGAAGAGTCACATGCAATTTGTGCACTCAAAAAATAAGTCTTGGGGACCAGTGTGTTGGCTTAACAGGCTAATCTTCCAACTCCAAGCACAAGAATCCTATATAGGCGCTGGTTTGTGCCCCCAGCTGCACCACTTCCCTTCCAGCTCCCTGATTACGACCTGGGAAAGCCATAGAGGACAGCCCAAGGCCTTGGAACCCTGCACCCACATGGGAGACCTGGAAGAAGTTCCTGGCTCCTGACTTTAGATCGGTTCAGCTCTGGCCATTGAGGCCATCTGGGAAATGAACCAGCAGATTGAAAATATTTTTTCTCTCCTTCTCTCTGTAAATCTGACTTTCCAATTAAAGCAAATAAATCTTTTTTAAAAATGAAAAGAAGGCCAAAATGGTGTACTCTCACATGGATCTATTTGGGATATTCTCTGTCCAAAGCCATGTTGAGCGAATAAATGCATTGGATGTCACCTTGCCCACCAAACATTTCTCCCTCAACTTCAGTGTCCCCTGTGAAGGTTGCTGCTTTCCAAAGTAACTTGCCTTAGCCTTAGCTCACTTTGTGTTGCTGTGACAGAATACCACAGACTGGGTAATTTCTAGAGAAAAGGAACTTATTTGACTCCTGCTCTGGAGACAGGAAAGCCCCAGATGTGATGCCAGTTTCTGCTCAGCACCTGGGAAGCTTCTTCTCATTGCATCAATCCATGGCAGATGAAAGAAAGACTAGAGAGTAAGAGAGAGGTTTATGATTTATGCCTGCATCAAGAGTCCAGTCCCGTGACATAACATTAATCCATTCGTGAAGTTAGAGCCCCCCACCATCAACTAATCACCTCTAAAAGGTCCCACCTCCCCACTCGTGCTTTGGAGATGAGCTCACCCAGCCAAGATGCAGTTCATCCTTCCCAAGGGGCCTGAGACACAGGTGCTCCTTTGCAATCCTACCTTATGATTCAATGTAGTTCCCACTCTGCCACTTTGGGATCAACCCATATTAAAGCAAGTAGCTACCAAACATCTCCCAGAAATGCCTCAGGAAAAGCCCAATTTCTTGCATCAGAAACCTTGGTTTGCTACTGAAAAGTCCACAGGGAGCTGAGGCTGGGTCTCCCAAAGCTGGGAGGTAGGGACTTAGTGCAGGTCTCCATCATGGAGGCAGGAATCCCATCAGTTAAGCCATCACCTGCTGCCTCCCAGAATCCATGTTCATAAGAACCTGGAATCTGGAATGGAGGCAGCAGTAAAGCCAGGCACTCAGCTGTGCACGTAGGTCTGCACCTCAGTGGATATCACCACCACCAGGCCAAAGATCTCCAACACCCTCCTCTTTTGGAAGCCAAATCCAGATTTGGATTGACAGTAGTCTGAAGAGCAAGAGGGCAACATCCATCCACCTGTGTTGCCAGCCTAAGAGGCCTGGGACTCCTGATCTCCTTTTGTGCTTTTTATCTCTAACTAGGACAGGATTTCAGAAACCCACCTTGCATTGGTGCCTCCCCTTGCCAGCCTTCCATCCTTCCTCCCAGCCCTAAAGCCACAGTTGGTTGCAGTTTGGAAAGTCGTTGAAAGTTCTTGGGAAACAAGCCATAGAATGCTTGCAGATTATGTTCAACGATGGGAAATGGCTTTATGGAGCCCAGATACCAAGAGATGCTGCTTGCTCATGAGGAATTCCACCAACAAGCCAGGGCGCATTCTTTCTCTGACTGGTACGCCATGGGCTGTGCCGGACCCCAGAGCTAAAAGACTCTATCTCTTCACCCCTGACCTCAGTAGGGTCTCGGCATACACTCGGCAGGCATGGGGTCTGTTTTGTATTACCTTCCCCACACTGTCTCCATTTTGCTGCCCGTTGGGATGTTGACTCGGGGAGCATCAGAAAGAAGGGCTGCCTTTGACCAGAACCAGAAGCAGCTCACAGCACTGAGCTGGCGGGGCCAGAACACAGAGGCTCACAAAAATGCCTTTGTTTGGAAACACACATGGGTGCAAAAGGCATCAGCATGCACAACTCCCCACGCATGGATGAACTTCAGAGCCCAACCTGCACGCAGCCAGCTGGACATGGGGGAAACTGGCTCTTGGCTGCTGTGCAGCAGAGTTCTGGGGCTGCAGCTCATCTTATTTGAGCATCTCTAGGAGCCCCCCAAGGAGCATGGAGAACCCCGTTAGATTCCTTCACCCGCAGCAGGAGATCTGCCCCCAGCTTTACAATGAGTCACATTCCACACATGCAGAGTCCTTAACTTGGTGACACATTCCATGATTTCTCTTACTGCATTAGTCGTGGTCTCCATGGCCCAGGAGTACCACAACTGTCAGTAAGACTTAACATGTATATATCCAAGCTCCCCCTGGTCTCAGACCTGGGGAGCCAACACTCAGCTGAAGACATACCATGCCTTGGACCCCAGAAACCTTCTGGTGTCCTCCCAACCCTACCCAGCCCACTAAAGACCATGCCATCACAAGTGCCTTCCATCATACTGTCAGCTGTCTCATCCCCTCCCTGTCCTTCATCTGTTTGTTTCTAGGCAACAGCACTGACAGGCATGAATCCCACTCCCAGAACACTGTTCGTGGCCTCACTCGTGACACCTGCTTCCTCATCCTTAAAATGAAGGCATCAGGAGCTGGGATTTAGCCTAGCCGTTTAAACGCCCAGCATCCCAAACTGGAGTACCCAGGTTCAATCCCCACTTCTGGTTCCTAACTCCAATTTCCTGCTAAGGTAGACCCTGGGAGACAGTAGTGCTAACTCAAGACATCAGATCCCTACCACTGCAGGTTTAGAACATCTGGATCGAGTGCCCAGTTCCAGGCTTTGGTTCCACTAGCTGTTGTTTGCATCTGGGAAGTGAACCTGTGGAAAGCTCTCTCTTTCCATCTCATTGTGCCTCTCAAATAAGCAAAAACTTCAAAGTCAAATAAGAGTGTCATGAGCAATAAATAAGGCAACACATGTAACAGGGACAGCACGCTTCCTCCTGGCTCCTAGGAAACAATTTATAAACTCCCTCCCTCTTCCCTTCCTGTCCTCTTCGCGCCCTCCTTCCATTCATTCTTCCTGTTCTTTCTTACTTATTCATTCCCTATTTTTGACTCATTCTCTGGTAACAGCCTCTGGTACCTCCAGTCACTGGCAGTTGCCGGAGCAGCCAGTTCCCCAGAGATCATGTTCTGGCAGCCTGGGACACATACAGCTGCCGTCCACACACCATGTGCTGAGAGCCGCTCGTGGGGCAGCCCCAGACCTGAGGACCAGCTGTAATGGACAGCTCCCTCCTTGTCCCTTTCCTGTTCATTCCGTGGTGTCATCTTCCCTCCCGATACCCTGCTCTTCCCTGTCACGTGAACCTGCCCGGTGGACAACACCCACAGTTACTCCTGTTTGGATCAGTTCAACTCTGCATGCTTAGATTTCCTGGACCTCCCCCTTCTTCGCCCCATCAACCCACCACAACACTGTGCTTGAATTACCACCATCTTCACCATGGACCCTGCCTCCTGGGCAGCTCTGCTACAGGCCACCAAGCAGCTCCTTTTCCACCTCCTCTCTGATCAGCATGAGACTGCACAACCCTGGAGAAACTTTCCACGATCCCAAAGGATGCCCGAACCCTGTACATGTCTATATTGTGATGTTCCTTCTTACACATACATACAAATTCCACTTACAAGTTAGGCAGAGTAAAATACTGCCAACATGTTATCCCAAAACTTAAAAAAAGAAGGACAGGTGAGCTTTGTGGCAGAGTAAGAGGAGCCATCGTGGTGCTGTCAACATCCCATGTAGACATGGGTTTGAGACCCACATGCTCCACTTCCAATCTAGCTCCTTGATAATGTGCCTGGGAAAGCAGCGGAAAATGGCCCAAGTGCTTGAACTCCTGTACCCACATGGGAGACTTCGAAGAAGTTCCCAGCCCCTGGTTTGATCTGCCCCATGCCCTGGTTATTGCAACCTTTGAAGAGTGAACCAGTGGATGGAAGATCTCTCTGTTTCTGTCTCTGTCTCTCTCCATGTAACTCTTTCAAATAAATCAATAAATCTTTTTTTAATTTTTTATTATTGTTTTATGATACAATTCCATAGGTGCTGGAATTGCCCTTCCACTCCTCCCCAAATCCCCTTCCCCACCCCCACTGAGTTCCCCTATATTATTACTATAGTGCAGTTCTTCATACACAGTCATATGTCCATCATTATGGGCATGGACAATGGCAGAGAGTCCAGCATCCTATTGTCAATTTATAGTTAACACTTTCATTGGGAATCTATCCTTGGTCTAGAAGTAGAGATGCATACTGCATTCTATCCTCAGATCTGGATATGATAGTCTCCGTTACACAGTTACTATACATCCCCTTAAATGAAAAGCCACAATACAAAATCAATAATAGGAAGAAAATGCCATGAAGTTAAATAACATGCTACTGGATATGATAGTCTCCATTACACAGTTACTATACATCCCCTTAAATGAAAAGTCACAAAACAAAATCAACAACAGGAAGAAAACAAGAAATGAAAAACGCCATCAAGTCAAATAACATGCTACTGAATGACTAATGTGTCACTGAAGAAATGAAAAAGAAAATCAAGACCCTTCTTGAACAAAATGATGCTACTGTACGATCTATGAGTCACTGAAGGACTTAATGAGGAAGAGACTATTTCAGGAGATGAAACTAAATTTTAAAAAACCAAAATCTATCAGATATAGCTTCTGCTGATCCTTTTTGGTGAAATATGTCTCCTGTAGGCAACAAATAGGTGGATTTTTTTTTATTCCAGTCTACTACTAATCTATGATGTTTGATTGAGTTTAAGTCATTTACATTCAGGGTTAATATGGTGGTAATTTGATCCTGTCATTTTAGCAATGAGTTGTTCACTGATTTAGTCTTCTGCTGTTATTTTACTTGGATGTTCTTCACATTTGCCTTTGGTTTTGTTTGGTGCTATTTCTCTTCTCTGCCAAGAAAACATCTTTAAGTATCCTTTGTAGGGCAGATTTGGAAGAGGCATATTCTCTTAACTTTTCTTTACTGTGGAAGAATTTTATTCATTTTCAAAGACAAAGGAAAACTTTGCTAGGTACTTTATCCTGGGCTGACAATTTTTTGCTTTTAGAAGCTGGAATATGTTGGTCCATTCTCTTCCGGCCTGTAGACTTTTCTGTGAGAGATCTCCTGTGAATTTAGCTGGTATTCCTTTATATATCAATTGATTTTGTTCATGGGCACATTTTGGGATCTTTTATGTTCAACTGAAGAGAGCTTGATTATCATGTGTCGTGGTGAAGATTGCTTTTGGTCAACCCTGTTGGGAGTTCAGTACCCCTCCTGGATATTGTTTCCCAATTCCTTCTCTAGATTAGGAAAAATTTTCCTTATTATTTCATTAAACATATTTTTAGAACATGACCTTGGGGTCTGGGTAATAGAACTTCCAGCAGCCTGTTGGCTGCTGGGAGGTCCTGGGCCGAGTCAGACTCCATGCTTGGGGGCCTGACTCCAGCCATCGCAAACACGTGGTGAGCTGGGCCCCAACGGCCAGTACACCATTTGGAGCCAGTCTGTGCCTGCTGTCTGACTGGCAGTGCGCTCTGGGGTCTTGGGGATATGGAATTGCTGCCTAGGTACATCCCTGTTGAGCCCACTGTGCTTGTGGGTTGCGAAACAATCCTGAAGGACTCCCAACGACAGTGTAACTTTTCCTTGAAGGTAAGCGAGGCCTGAGACCTGGTGATTTGGACATGGGAGACCAGATGATCTTTATGAGTCAGGCTGATACACCAGCCTACTTATAAGTCCTGGTTAGAACTTATCACTGAATAATGCTGACCACCACTCACCCGTCCAAGTGAAAGATAAGGTTGGGGGCTTGTCTAGCAGGGCCAGATCTATCCTGATAGAATGTCAGATCAGGGGACAAGTCACATTAGGCAGGGCCATGGCATTAACCAGCAAATAGAGAACCATTTCCGGGAGTAGATTCTGTGGAGGGTGTGAGCCAAACCCTGTGGAAATACTAGTCTCACTGGTTAGCTCAAGAGTTGGGTTGGTGATGGGCTGAGCTAAGTGTGACCATGGAGCCTGCCATCACTCACGGGTAAAGGAACCGACAATAGTCTGGGCTGGTCAAGGCAGCAGCACCTGAATGTGCATCCTAAAACAGGCTGTGGAGTGGGCAGGCTGCAACATCCACCAGCTCGTACAAGGTCAAAATGAAAGGCCAGACTATGCCAGGGAAGGGCCCAGCACCCACTGGCATGCATAAGATCTTGGTTTGAGAGTGGGCCAAGTAGGGAAACTTGGGAAACTCTCCTAGTGGGTCATAGCTCCTGCTAGTGAGCTGGGTTGTGGTCCAGGCCTGAGAGTTGGGCAGGTTGGCAAGGTAGCTCCAACTGTTGATTAATGTGTGGGTTAGTTTTGGAAGGGGCAGACCAGGGAGGGGTAAGCAAACCTTAGCTTACTGGCAAGTACAGAAACCAGGCTGAAGCACAGGTCATGCTAGGCTAGGCTGTCACACCTACCAGCTTACATGAGCCAAGGATGGGAGTAGACAGCAGGGCCAGGTGCCAGCATCCTCCAGTGAGAGTTGGGACTGGAGGTAGGCTTGTTCAGGCCTGGCTACAGCATACAAAGGCAAAGGCCAAGACAGGGGACAGGCTATGCCAAGCTGGGTCAGAGCAACCTCTGGCACACACAAGATCTATGACTGGAATCAGGCCTGGTTGGGGAACAAACGGGACACCCTGGCTGGGTTGTGGTTTACACTGGTGAGTATAAAAGCCAGAGTGGGGGCTGCTGTCTAGTCTGGGCATGGCTGTAGTGTCCCTCACCTCAAGTGTGAACTGGCTCAGGGGTGCACCAGACTGGGCAGTACTCATGAGAACCCCAGTAGGCGTAGGACAGGTTAGGCTAGGTTTCTGCCCCTTCTGAGCCATGCATGAGCTGTGTCTGGGTATGGATCAGGATTGGCTGCACAGAAGCATCCAACAGTAAGAAACAGAATGGGTTGAAGGCCAGTCAGGAAAGACCACTGTTCCTGCTATGACAGAAGGTAGACTAAGGAGGGCTGGCCCATGGACCCGCTGCAACATCAGCAGCCTCAGCAGGCAGAGGCTGGCATGTGGGGCGGGTGGAGTTCTGCCAAGTCAAACTGCAAAACCACCTAGTTGCCATTTCAGCTGGTGAGAATGAAAACCAGGAGTGGGACAGTTATGGCTAGACAAAGTGGCACCTGCTGGCACGTATGTGGGCTGGATAGTGGGGCTGGTTGCATTGAACTATGCTTCAATGCCCATTGACATGTAGGAGAGCTGAGTGGGATGTGGGACAGACTGAAACAGTCTGCTGTACATCTTGGCAAGCATGGGAACCAGGGCAGAGGGCAAGCCTGGTGGGGAATTATTGTGGGTTTTCCCAACTAAGCTTCAACTCCCATTAGTGTATGTGAAGGCCAAGTATGTGGCGGGCAGGATCGGGCTGGACTGCAACACCCATTTGTGTAAAAGTCAGGGCTGGAAACAGATCCGACTCAGCAATTGCAACAACCAGCATGTGCATAAGCTGATTGGGGTGGCGGACTGTGTCTGGGATCACCTCAGATGAAGTTTCTATGGGGATCCCCCAATTGAATTGCTGGACTCAGAACTCCAACCATGGAAGAAATTGCGGGTTCCATGTGGAGTGCATGTGTCAGAGCTGGGACCCTTCAGTGGCTTAGACAGAGCAGTGGAAAGCATATCCAGGAGGATACGGCAGTACACTGGAGTCTGCAGAGGACACCTGGTACCACAACAGAGAATGGAGGACAGAACAAATTGATCAACTACCTCCAGTTAAGTGTTGGCAATGAATGACTGGGAAATGGTGACTCTAATGTGGACTATGTCAACCAGTGGATTCTGGAGAGATTTCATTGTGCTTGGAGTGGTGAGATCGGCAGTAATTAAAAACTGCTGAACTATCGAAACCTCATGAGCAGGACCCTCAGAGCATGCCCCACGTCAGGGAGTTGGATTGAGTGTCTGTCTTCCATCCCAGGGTGCAGAGGTGTTTGGGAGGCTGGGTGTGGCTTCTCGCCTTGTCTCTCCCCTGCCCCAATACAGGAAGGGAAAAAGAGAATATGGAAATGGTGATCTCACCCACCTTCCTACAGCCCTTGACTCTAATCCACCGTAATCAACTGTAAAAATCATCAAAAATAAAAATAATTATTATTTTTTAAATTAAAAAAATTCTAAAGAGAATAGGTAGGAATATCATTAGAATTGTATCTATGAATTACATTGAATCTGTTGTTTGTGTTACTGATACATTAGCATAAAAATTTTAAATAAATTAAGAGTATAAACATACAGAAGTTCTTACAGGTGACTTAGATGGATGTGGTCAGAATGTGGCTAGAAACAGGACCAGCACAGGCCATTCTTTTGTTTCGTTTTTTTCACATTTTACTTATTATTACTATCATCATCATCATCTTATGATACAGTTCCATAGGCTCCTGGTATTTCCCTTATTCCAGCCCCAATTCCCCTTCCCCACCTAGTTCCTCTATGTCATTACTAAAGCATAGTTCTTCATAGACAGCTAATATGTCCATCATTGTGGGCATGGTCAACGGCAGAGAGTCCAGCATCCTTTGTCAAGATAGAGTGAACAGTTTCACTGTAAGTCCATCTTTGTCTGGAAGTAGAGATGCATACTACACTGTATCCTCACATCTGGATATGTTAGTCTCCATTTCACAGCTACTGTACATCCACTCAGAACAGGCCATTCCTACAAGGTTCTAGATGGCAAAGAAGGACGAGATACTTGGAACCTGGAGGGATGGCCGTCCCTGTTACTACAAAGGAACAGAAAATTTGTGTCTGTGACAAAGAGCTTTGTAGAGATGGGTTAGAGGAGATGGATTAGGAAGAAATACTTACATGGAAAAACATTCAGGGTGTGGTGAAGCTTCTTTTAACGGCATCTAATGAAGGACAAGAAGAGACTTATGACTTCAAGACAGAATTTATGGCTAAAGGGGAAACAGGGTTGTGGGATTGTGAGGGCTGCCAGCTTGGCTATGGGGTAGAAATGAAAGAGCATCTTCAGAAAGGAGACAATTGATGGGGCCACATGACTGCATGCAACAAAGCCAGGGGTTATCCCTCAGGATGATAGGAGGATAACCTTGATGGTACCCCACCCTGCCCCTGCTCCCTCACAGACAGAGCACCTAGGATGAGGGCAGGACAGACAATAAGGAATCAGTCATCTTTATCTTTGCTCCAGGTGCTTGCTGCCATAGAAGAACTCAAAATGGAGGCATAATACAGCGCACAAGTGGGGGGCGGGGGTTAAAACATGCACTCATGAATGAGTGCAGGCTGCCACACACAGACAGAGACCTGTCATAACAGAGCGGTCTACGAGAAAAGAGAGAGTGCTGAGCAGGGTCCCAGACATGGTCAAAGGCAAAAAGAACTCGCCCCCATTTTCAGCCACTGCTGTGAGACAGGGTATGGTGTCCTAGTAAACAAAAGTTGGAGATGTCAGGGATCTCCATGGCAACTGTGCATGGAGTTCAACTCTATGTTGCCATCATGGTGTATTCTTTCCTGGTCCTGCATGAGACTCGGGTGCATCTTAGGGAAGCAGGCATATCAAAATGACAGGTAAAGGCATAAACAGACACTGCAAGGCTAGCTGCTTTCCTCATCTACAAAGACAGGTTTAGGGCTTTTATAACTCTCAGGAGCCTGGAACTCAGTGCCCAGGACAGCCCTGAGTTCTGTGCCCTACATTTCAAAGCATGCTAGGAGCCAAGAAATGGACCGACCAGGCTTCACCTGCCACCAAGAAGGAACAAACTGCTAGTCTTGGTACACCTATGGGTGTTAAGTCTACAGATGCTCAGAACACCCAAAGTCTGCAAATGTGGATTCCTCCGCAGTCGTCGCAAAGTGTGTCACAGACTTTGAGTAGCTGCTCCGCCACTAGCTCTCCAACGGCCCCCTAGAGGCCTGGCATTGAAGGAAGGGATCAAGAGCCTGGAGGGTCACCAGCATCCAAAGCCAGCCTGGGAGAGCTGCTGCACTGTCCAGCAAGCTTGAACTTGGGGCCACCAGAGCCTTGGGGGCCCAGTGCTTCCGTCGTGTGCCCAGGACATGGAATGTCCCAATGTAGTTAAAAAAGCAGTGAAGGATGGCTCAAAGCCTTGGGCTCCCGCACCCATCTCTCAGACCCAGAGGAAGCTCCTGCCTCCAGGCTCCTGGCTTCGGATTGGTTCAGCTCAAGCTACTGCCGTTATCTGGGGAGTGAAACAGCAGAGAGTACACCTTTCTTTCTCAGTCTCTCCAATCTGTAAATCTGCCTTTCCAGTAAAAATAAAGAAGTAAATAAATCCTAAGAAAAGATTAAATAAGAAAGGAAACCTTTTTTCAAACACCAAGGCAATTGTGCAAGATTATTTTACTCAACTCTAGTAATAAATGAAGAAACTTGAACAAAATCGAATTTTCTACCTAGAAAAAGAACAACTAGCAATTATTGAGTGAGTTACACGTTTTTGAAAAGTAACATTAGTGCTAACAGATAAATATCTTGCTCTCTCCCCTTTTCTATCCGTTTATACAAAGATAGATTGATACACACACACACACAGCCAAAGCTTTGAATGTTTTCTATTTTATTAAATTAGAAAAATATGATTGGGAAATTAGCAGCAGCAATTCTACAGAGTTTAAATTTGAAATACCAACCATGAGGTCACTAGGAGTTAGTAGATTATGCAGTCTTCCAAAATGAATGTATTCCTTCCCACTAGCAGTGCAGAAGGGTTTATAACACACTATATGCTTTCCAACAGCTGGCATGATTGTACTTTCCATTTTTTGCCAAGCTGAGGAATTTAAAATCTGATGTCATTATAACTTTAATTTGCCTTTTCATGGTGGTAAGACCGAGCATTGTCCATATGTTCAACAGTTTCACATTTCTTCCGCAAAACACAGCTCTTATTTTTCTGCTGCGTTCTGTATCCTCTTCTTGGCTTGTAAGTTTATTTATGCACATTGAACACTAATCCTTTGTGGTCATGTATGTTGGGGATGTTTGCTCCCTGTTTGTAATTTGTAGATTCACTTCCTGCCTGGTACCTTTGAATTAATATGAGCTCTTAGTTTAATGTGATGGAACTTATTAGTAGCTCTATTTCTGGTATGCCCTTTGTGTGTCAAAAGAAAAAACTTCCTTGGGGCCAGCACTGTGGCACAGTGGACAGTGCCACCACCTGGGGTTCCACATTCTGTATCTGAGTGCAAAGTCAAGTCCTAACGAGTCTTCCCATCCAACTCCCAACGAATGTACCTGGGAGGCAGCAGACGGTGGCTCGAGTACTTGGGTCCCTGCTACCCACGTGGGAGGTTCAGACGAAGTTCCTGGCTCCTGACGTCAGCCGAACCCAACCCCAGCTATGACCCTCTGGAGAGTGCATCAGCCAATCTTGCTCTCTGTTCTACTCTGCCTTTCAAATACACCCACCTTCAAACAAATCTTTCCTAACCTTAAAATCATAGAAATGCTCTCCTACAAGCCTTAAATCTTGCCTCTTACTTGAATGCCTTTCATCAGTTTGGGGTTGTTTTCTGTGCAGTATTATTTGTGAATTCAGTCTCATTATTTTTACAGTTAGATAGTCACCGATCATACTTCAGGTTTCCGTCTCAGAAAGGTATGTGCAGGAATCCTCTTGCTGCTCGATTGGTGTCCTAAGCTCATCCCTCCATCAGTACCCGCTCTTACTCAAAGCTTCACGCCACTCCTGTTGGCCCGAGGCACCGTGTCTAGCTCTGTACTGATTCCGCATGTTCTCTTGCTCATCAGAGCTTCATAAAAAGTCTCCAACTCTTAGAGGTCAACAACCTCTGCCTAGTACGGTCTCCCGCAGAAAAGCAAAGCTAACTCTCTCTTTGCACCTTCTATAAGCTCAGCAATTTCCTTGAGGAATTCGGTTGGGAGTTTGGGATTTTGTTGAAACTGGACTAACTTGTAGTAAATCGATGTCTTTATGAATACTGAGAATTTTTGAATATGAGAATAGAATAGAACTTCATTTATTTAGGCTTTCTTTTTCATTAAAGGTCTGTAATTCTCTTTGTAGGAATACTATGTAATTCTATTAGGTGTAGTCTTTCTTTATTCATTCACTATACACTCATATGCCAATTACTATTAGCCAAATACTGTGTCGAAAAAATAAAACTGATCTAAATATTCTGAGTGTATTAACTTTCCTACCAAGCTTATTAGATGGTATAATTAAGTGTTCCATTTTTCAGATGCAAACTCTGAGACACAAAGAGATTAATAATTTGACCAAGTCACAGAAGCAGACGTAATGAAAAGAGATTGGAATTTGCACAGTATTAGCCATTCTAAAAGTGAATTGCAACTTTATAATTTTAATAATCATTTCTAATGTAATTTTTTCCTGCATAACACTATGAATCCATTTTATACATTCTGTCAAATTCGATACACAGACAAATCATTATATTTCTAACTCTCCCTCTCCAGGTTGTATTCTGATTTTTGCTTTTAGTTGACAGATAAAAATGTAGATTGTTATGATGCACATGAGTCCTTAACATGTGTATGCATTCTGAAATGACTGAATCAAGCCAATTAATGTATCCATTAACCCACATTCTTGGTTTCCTGTAGTGAGAAAATTGAAAATCTGTTAGCAAGTTTCAAGCCTACAATATTTTGTCATTAGCCACAATCACCGTATTGTGTAATAGATCTGTGAAATTATTTCTCCAGCGTCAATGAAACTTTGCATCATTTGATAAGTATCCCTCCACCTCTACTCCCCGTCCCTACAATTACCATTCTGCTCTCTGCTTCCTGAAGCTTAATATATTTTTTTTTAATTCCACATACGAGTGAGATCATGCGCCATTTGTCTTTTCTATGTCTTGCTTATTTCACTTCACATAAAACTTTAGCCATGTTGTTGCAAATGACAGGATTTCCTTCTTTTTTTAAGCTAAATAATATTCCATTGTGTGTGTGTATACATTTCTTTTCTCCATTTATTGATGTGCTCTTGACTATTATGAACACTGCTGCAATGAACAAGGGAATGTAAATACCTTTTGAACAGACTGATTTCATTTCCTTTGGATAAATATCCAGAAGTGGGATTGCAGAGTGGTCTCGGAGTTCTGATGCCAGAGGGGGAAACGGGGGTGTGTGCACTAGGCAGGAAGTCATCTGAGAATAAATGAGCTGGGAAACTTTCTCACAGCTTCTGTTTCTGCAGCCTTGCACTGTACCACCATTCCCTTTGCATGCCTCTCCGGTACACCCACTTTGCCATTGCGCACCCGCATCTCAACCAGGATTGGGAAAAGAAAGACACCCCTCTCCTTGCCAGGTTGCCCACACTCACATCTAAATGAATTCTCACTCTCCTTATATTAGTCATGCTGTCATTTGTACATTAGCTCTGAAGTCTTATCTCACATGGGGGCAAGAACTTGGAAACGTATTCCCATAATATTCCTGCTTCTAACTTCTTAAGGAGCATCTGTGGTTTTCCATAACAGCTGTACTTACTGGCATGGCTACAAACAGTACACAGAGCTTCCCTTTTCCCCACACTCTCACTCTTGTTGAAGCTCGTGTTTTGGTAATAACCATCCTTAACAGATGTGGGATGACAATATGCTGTGGTTTTCATTTGCAGTTCCCTGGTGATTCATGACATTGTTTTTCCTATCTTGTTGGGCATCTGAATGTCAATTCGTGAAAACTGACGTTGGAAATCCTCCACTCATTTTTTTTTTGAGTGGGATATTTGTTATCTTACAGTTGAGATCTGGCTACATTTTTTATATTAATCCCTTATCGGGTTGTGGTTCTCAAATATTCTGTTGCTAGCCTCCTCACACTGTCATATGTGTGTGTGTGTGTGTGTGTGTGTGTGTGTGTGTGTGTGTCTGTGTGTGTGTGGTAACCTTTTCAGGTAAATGCAATTCCATTTATCTACTTTGCCTGTACTTTGGGGCCAAAAGTCACACACACACACACACACACACTTTGCAAAGATCAATACCGAAAGTCTTCTTTTCTTCCAGTATATTTACTATTTCAGATCTTACAGGTAAAGTCTTAATTCATATTCACTTGCTATCACTTAGTCTTTCATTTCTTTGAGCTTTTCAAAGGCATCACATGAAACTGTCATTTTCTCTTGAATATTCAAACTGGTTTATAAATTAACCAGACTAGTGTTTTCATTAAGGACAGACGTGTTTAATCTAAGGATTCATGTTTTCATTCCAGTTTGCACTCTCTTTTTGAGTCAGTGCTGATAATTCATGTTTTCTGCAAACGTTGTTATTTCTCCATATTTGTCATAAAGGTGTTTGTAATATTCTATTTTATCTTTTGAATTTGTTTTATCTTTTGACTCTGGTTTGCATTCATTTTTGAATTGACTTCGTGACTTTCCTCAGTCCTTTTGAAGTTTATGACTCTAAGGATTCGTGCTTTTCCTTTATTCCTGTTCACTCAGAACAAGCCCAAGGTGGGCAGCCATATACTGGACTGTGTTGCTTGAGAACCAAGGATCAGCAAGCTCCTGTAGGCAGCCAAGTGGTGTGTGCTGCTCTGAGATCCACCTGCTTTCAGTGACTCAACTCTGTGCCCTGTGTTGCAAAACAGCCACGGGTAATTTATCTATGAGTGGCTGTGTTCCAATGCAACCTGAAAAAATCAAGTAGCTTTAGTGTGTAGTTTGCTGGGTCCAGATCCAGAGCTGGGTTGTCCACGATGGTTGCCACCACGTAGATGTGTGACCACTTAAGGCTAATGAACAAGCACACAGTCATATGTCAGTCTCGCTTCTCCAGCCACATTGGTCACACTGCAGGGGTTCACGGACCCATAGGCACTCCCATCCACACACAGGAGAGTGTTGCTCAGAAGCGTGCACTCTCCCCAGATGCACCTGCTGCAGAACCCCAGCTCTATGGGGGACCCTCTGGTGGCCACAGCACCTTGACTGCACCTGGGACTTTTCCTTCTGCTGCATTATGAAGCCTGTCAAGGATGTTCACGGGCTCTCTTCACTTCACAACCAGGACAAGACACTGGGTGAGGCTCAAATTTCTTTCCGGCTTTCAACCCCCTCCTCACTTCCAGCCCCTAAAGCCATGCTTTCTTTTGTCATGTGACTAACCATGCATGGAAGATTTCTTTTAAATAGTCTATTCTTCATTTTTAGGTAATATGCATGGATGCTGTTTTTTCTAAATTTATAGTCAAAACTCATACTGCCAAAAACAGAGCTCTCATCCCTTGATTTTTTTTAACCACAAAATACCTTCTTTCCTTTCTTCTCTATTTCTCTTTCTCTCTCTCTCTCTCTCTCTCTCTCTCTCTCTCTCTCTCTCTCTCTCTCTCTCTCTCTCTCTCTCTCTCTCTCTCTCTCTCTCTCTCTGTTGGAAAGTATGGAAATGAGAGGATCCCTCTTGCTAACTGGAAAGCTTTCCCAGGCCAATCCTAGGAAAAATACTACTCCAGGCAGCAGCTTAATAGATAGAGCCTATGGCAACAGTTTGACACCACATTCCAGATTCCTATCTGAGACAGAATTGCAAATGGCTATGCTGGGAAAGTCTGAAGCTTACTTGGTCACCTACAGGGAAGAACTGCCAGCTGGGTTTTAATGGAGGAGCTTGGGAAAGAACATTCTGGAAGCTAAGAAGTCCCAGGTGGTCCATTCACAGGAGAAGAACTGTGCCTCCCTTCTCTCTTAGGCTTGGAAGCTTCAGTGACATGTGAGGGCTGTGGGCGTATGCGTGAGAGAATCCTGCCCTTATATTGTAGACTTCTAATCTCTGCCCATCAGCCTCCTCCCCCAAGAGCAGAAGAAAGTCATGTCAGCGTGGCCAGAGGAAACAAATCTATTGAAAATATCCTCCCAGGGTGAGGTGCTGCCCAAACGCGGGCTTCATCACCATGGTGTTTACAATGGAAACTAAGGCTTCTGCCGGCACAAGTCCTCAACTTGCCCTAGCCGGGCTTCCCGCAGGTTGCGTTTTTTGCATTTTATGTACAAGCTCTTCACCTGTGTTTATGATGAAATTCTTTTTCTTGCAAAAACTCTTGAAGCTTCATTTTCCATGCTGCACTCAGGATTCTGCACCAACAGCACAGAAAAATTAGCCTCTGTCTTTCTCGCTCGCTCGCTCTCGCTCTCGCTCTCTCTCTGACTAGGTCTGGCACTAAACATAAAGTGACAAGCCCAGGGACAAGACGCCCCTCTGTCACTCCTTTCTCGTAAGAGATCTGATGCACAGAGAGGCTGAGTCATGCGCCGTGGCCACACAGCAGCTATGCAGCTGAACCCTGGCAGGCTGGCTCCCTGTCCTGTGTGTCCATCATTGTTCTAAAGTAACTTGGTTGGGCCCCTAGGACTCCCTGAGGAAATTCCCAGTGATTCGGGTCCAAATTTTGTCATGTTTGTAAGTCACCGGGTCTGCTGGCTGGCTCCAAACCATTGCTAAGAGTGTCAACTAGACTCAGCTGTGTGCAGCAGGCACAGGGGCAGACACACACACACACACACACACACACACACACACACACGAAGGGAGGGGGATTCATCCTGAAACAACATCTTTTAAAAAGATGAATGCATGTGTCGTTGATGTTACGTTATGGCTTTAAATTGATCGGGATGATATTCTGCCAGCTTTGCCTTCAGACCAGAGATGGTCTCCCAAGAAACCGTTGAATTTACCTGGACAATAAGATGCTGGACTCTGTGCTTGATATACTCTTGCAATGAAAGAATCTTGACTGAATTTGAAATGTAATACAGCAACAAGGTGGAAGAATCCATCATGGGGGGGGGAGGGGAGGGGATCCCCAGAGCCTATGAAACTGTGTCACATAATGCAATGTAATTAATAAAAATATATATACATTTAAAAAAAAAGATGAATGCATGGCCGGTGTTGTGGTACAAATGAGCAAAGCCACCACTTACTACGCCAGCATTCCAGGCCCAGCTGTTGTGGGGCCACTTGGAGAGTGAACCAGGGAATGGAAAAACCTCTCTCACATTCTTTTCCTCTCCCCCTCCCCACTTCCTCTCCTTCTCCCTCTCTGTCACTTCACCTTTCAAACTAATCTTTTTTGAAAATCAGAAAATTTGATTTTTGGCACGAGCAGCGGCCAAACTCAGAATGCTGTACCTGCTCAGCGGGCCCGCTGCTCATCTGTATGTCACACAGTGGTCAGCAGTTACCCCGGGTGGGCCCCGACCCAGCTCTGCTTCCGCCCCCCCCCCATCTCCTGCCCTCACCCGTAAATGAATTGTGGCACCCCCTACATTGCCCCTTTCCTGGAAGGAGCCACTAAACCACCAGCATCCTCATGGAGTGTCACAGGAGAGAATCTAGAGACACCAAGGACCCTAAATCACTTGTGCGACGCCCCCCGACACACACACACACACGCACACACACGTGGCCCCTACCACTTGCCCGGGCTGCCGCAAGCACTCTCTGGCCCCTCCACCTGACCCAGGCCATTCACGTCATTCTCCCCTGTTGGAGTCTAACGTCACCTGCCTCCTTCAGGGTCTAGGGCAGGCTCTGAGTGTAAAAGGTTTCCCCGGGGACAGGACCAGCGTTGCATGCAGACCCAGCTCCACGGTGATAGCAGACGGGGACACACACTAGGAGGGCATCGCTCGCCATAGGGCTGGAAACAGTGCGGACATTCAGAGCTGGAGAATGACGTGGTCCGGTTTTAGTGGGCTCTCCCTTCTCGCCAGCGGGAGGAACGGATGGATGAGAACCACTCAGGAACTACAACCTTGTGCAGGATAAGGGTGGACACGGCAGGAGGTGAAGGAAAGGGGAGTGGAAGAGGAGGCTGTGCCGGCGCACTGCCACCCCGGGCCCCCAGCAGCCCCTTGGTCATCCCCAACACTGGTTGGCTTGCATGGATACCTGGGAGCAGCCAACTTTTTATAAAGAGAAATGAGAAATGACCTTTCCTGCTCAAGTTCAGGTACAAAGTTGACTGGGCATCCCCACTGAGTGAAGGTGAAGGTGGCAAGAGTAGACTCCACAGAGAAGGAGGATACACGTGTGGAGAGAGCTGCGCCCTCTCTCAGACTCTCTCTAAAACATAAAGATATTTGGGTCTGCTGTAGTCTAGTGGCTACACTAGCACTTGCACATGCCAAAATCCATCGTGGGCGCCGGTTCTAATCCCAGCTGCTCCACTTCCCATCCAGCTTCCTGCTTGTGGCCTGGGAAAATAGTCAAGGATGGCCCAAAGCCTTGGGACCCTACACCTACGTGGGAAACCCAAAAGAAGCTCCTGGCTCCTGGTTTCAGATCAGCCCAGCTCCGGCCATTGCAGCTACTTAGGGAGTGAACTAGCAGACAGAAAATCTCTGTCTCTCCTTCTCTCTGTATATCTGACTTTCCAATAAAAAATAAATAAATCGGGCCCAGCGCGGTGGCACAGTGGTTAAGGTCCTCGCCTTGCACGCCCGGGATCCCATATGGGCGCCGGTTCTATCCCTGAAGCCCCGCTTCCCATCCAGCTCCCTGCCTGTGGCCCGGGAAAGCAGTCGAGGACAGCCCAAAGCTTTGGGACCCTGCACCCACGTGGGAGACCCGGAAGAGGCTCCTGGCTTCGGATTGGCATAGCATTGGCCGTTGCACTCACTTGGGGAGTGAATGGAAGATCTTCCTCTCTGTCTCTCCTCTCTGTATATCTGCCTTTCCAATAAAAAAAATAATAATAAAAATAAATCTTTAAAAAAAATAAATAAATCTTTGAAATTTTCAAAATAATAAAAATATGTATGTGAAAGGAAGTGTTATGGGAGAAAGGGAAAGACTGGCACACAGTGAGAGGCAGGGACAGAGAGAGCTTCCATCTGCTAGTTCAGTTCCCCAAATGGCCACAACATGGAAGCCAGGAACTTGGAACTCCATCCGGGTCTCCCAAGTGGGTGGCAGGGGCCACAAGCATGGAAGCCATCTTCTGCTGCTCTCCCAGGAATGTCAGCAGGGAGTGGAGCAGCCAGAAGTCAAACCGATATTCGTGGGAGATGTTGGTGCTGTAGGCAGCCACCATGAAGTGGTCTACCACTGCACCACCAGCTCCTCCCATTCAGGCGTCTGTAACCAGGGATCTCTGAAAACACCCAAGGACACATCGCAGCGACCAGCATACTCCCACCAGGCCCATCTCCCATAACACCCTCATAGGATCATTAGCTTATGCCTTTCCGGGGTGAAGTTCTGCCTAAGTTCAGCAGCCAAATCCAACCCAGATTAAGCCATCGCATTGGTTTAAGCAGGCTTCAGGGAGGGTTAGGAGGGGTAAGAGCTGCTGGGATTCTGAACACAGGAAAGCAGCAACTTCCTTGGCCAGCCCCTCCAGAGGCCAGATGATGTCTCATGGAGCTGCCGGCCATATTTTATACTGCCCTGGGTGGGGAGGGGACTGCTCCACTTTGAGTCCTGCCTCCTTGCTAAAGTCTGGGCATTCTGTGAGCTATGAAATCCCACCCTGCCACCACCAGCCTCAACCCCCGGAGCCAGGATCTTGGGAACTGGAATTCTTCTCTCCTCCATCTCCAGGAACTGCCAGAGTCGCCTCAGACTGTCCCACAGAAATGCCATAGCATTCAGCCCTCTCCCCCCCTCCACCCACACACACACACCCTTCACACTGGTTTGGAAGAACCACAGAATATGAAAGTCTTCAGGTGCACCCTAAGAAATTGAACAGCTCTCCACAGAGGAGGAGCCGCATGACTTGGATGATTAATGACATGTTCAATGAAGAACTTCTCTCACATGGTGAAGTTGCCAGTCCTTGCCCCCACCCCATCCTGCCTCTCTCTCTCTCTCTCTCTCTCTCTCTCTCTCTCTCTCTCTCTCTGTCACCCTGTTGCTGCCAGCCCGGGTGCATCACAGGATGCATTTGGCAGAAGGATCTAGAAGCCAGAGTGAGGGTCCTCTTGCTGAGAGGCAGACACATTATAAAGCCACCTTTGTGTGATGCACGCACGCTTCACACCACCAAACACTTGGCGTGCGAAGTGGTGTTTACTCAGAAAGGAAGTCAAAGGGGATGGAGGGAGCCTGTACCTACTGAGCAGCTCCTGTGTGTCAGGTGCAAGATTGACATCTTCCATATGGAGGGGATGACTGAGATGGACACGCACCTGCTGAGCGCAGGAGATGGCCAAAGCCAGCAGGTCTCTCTGTCTCCAGCTGGGGGTGACAGCACAAGGCGAGAGGTGGACAGCAGCCCCCCTGGCCCGCTGTCATCAGGACGCCCTAGGAGCTGAGATGTCCTAGAGCTTCTTGCACCCACCCGGAAAGTTCAGCCAAGGACTGTTCCTGCTCTCTTCTTGAATTCTGTCCCAAGATCACTCCTACTCCTTCGCCTCCTTCCCCACGCCCCTCTTCTTCCTCCCCATGAACCCACAGCAGCTCCTCACCCTGATGCTGTGAGAAGCATCTGCTCTGTGCTTCCAGGAAGGGAAAAAAAAAAATAATATCCCTGTGCTCTTGTCTTCTGAAGATTCAGGACCAGAAAGCAATGATGACGCATCTGCTGTGTTTCAAAAGTGAGCTGGACCAGGCTGCAGTATTCTCTCCTGGTTACTCTCAACTTGGATTCTCAGCACACAGAGAGCTCACCCCTGGGGTATGCGAGCAACCATCCCAGTAACAGATGCAACCTGTTTCCGCGGGGCTCCCTGACAGCAGGCATGTTAGAAAGACGCTCTACAAAGAAGTGAACACTGACTTCAGGTCAGACCAAGGGCCAAGGAAATCGTTAAAAATCACTGTTTCCAGTGCAGAAGGAAGCACCAGCATCACTTAGAAACGCCCGCGCCAGAAGAGCAGGGTGCTTACAACACCCGTGGGTCGGGACACCCAGGTCCCACGTGGCAGTGCCTGCACTAGAGGCCCGCTCCGGCTTCCAGCTTGCTGCCAAGGTAAACCCTGGAAAGGCACCAGGGATGAGTTGCTGTCACCCACAAACAGGAGATCCAGAAGGAGCCCCTCGTTTCCATCTTGGCCCTGGCCCAGCTCTGGCTATCATGAACTTTTGAGTGAGGGATCATATTTCTTTTCTCTGTCTCTTTCACTCTTCTCACTTCCTTCCTTCCTCTCCAGATTTAAAAAATAAATAAGTCAATCAGTAGAGGTGCGTAGTTCCCAGAGGCTGACGGGAAAGGCTTAGACTCCAGAGCCTCTGTCCGCTGAGTGGCTGAGTGACAGGAAAAGCCATGCATTCCTTGCCCCCTGCCTCCTTGCCCCAGAGGGTCTGGGTTCAGGAAATGTTCATTCACCCCAAGTCCCTCTGTGTGATACTGAGTGGGCCCTGTATGCAGCTCTCATCACCCCCTGGAACTCAGCCAGCCACTCAAAACTTGTAAAAGCCTGATGGGATAGAGTTCAATTTTTTTTTCCAAAACTGGGGTGCTCTTAGCAGGGGCAACTTCATAAACCACAGTTCATACCTGCCAGGCAAGGCACTCTGCAGTATTTGCCTGTGGACGCTGATGATTCCTGACTTAGCTTCAGTCTCAGGTTTTCGGATACTCCCCATTGATTCATCCAACGCCTGGGTGCAATAAGGAAATAAAGGCAAACCCTTAAAAAAGGTTTGAAAAAAAAAAAAATGAAAAGCAAATCTCCCCCACACACATACACCCTGAAAACCAGGCCCAAGACTTCTTGCAAGAAATATATTCCTAAGGCCCTAGAATCTGGCGTTTATCATGGGTTGGAAAGTCTTAGCTCGCCTCCCAAGGGCACTACACAATGCACACTCTCTCTGCAATGTCAAGGGCCCTCCCCTACATGCACCCAACTGGAAGACAACAGATTTACCTCAGGTTCACAGGTGCACAAAAGGATACCACCTTTGTTGTTGTTGTTGTTGTTGGAGTGGCGTAATAGATTTATAGAGAGGAGAAACAGAGAAAGATCTTGCAACCACTGATTCATTCCCCAAATGTCCACAACAGCTGGAGCTGAGCCACTCCTAAGCCAGGAACCAGGAGCTTCTTCTGGGTCTCCCACACGGGTGCAGGGTCCCAAGTTTTGGGCCATCCTCTACTGCTTTCCCAGGCCACAAGCAGGGAGCTAGATGGGAAGTGGAGCAGCCAGAACACAAACATGAACCATCACCTTTATGGGATCCCAGCACTTGCAAGGGGAAGGTTTAGCCAGTGGGCCTTCATGCTGGGCCCAGAACACCACCTTTATTGATTGTTTTCTAGTCTCGTCCTTGTCTGGGGCCTGGCTGGGCATGCCCAGTTTTACATCTGAGTCCTGCTTTTGTGCTCTATTTGTGATCTTGGACTTCCAGTTAGTGGCACGCTCTTTGTCAGACATCCTTGGCAAGTAGTTTTCCAGCTTGTTATATATTATTTTTTATTTCTGCCCATTTTTTCACCCTGGTCAGTTTTTCTTTTATTCTGAGGTGTTCATAGCCATTCACTTTTTCTGTTGTAATTTCTGAGTCTTGCTTTTCTTTCTCTCAAAAGGACACAGGAGGAGACCGAGGTGAAAGCAAAGGCATACCGATGTCTGAGACAAGAGGTCTTAGATTATGTCAGCTCATGTCATATAGCAGTAACTAATTTAATAGAGCTCACACTAAAAACTGAAGAAACTATGAAAATAAACAGGAGGTAGTGGAAAGGGTATGAGGTTTGCCCTGATGGATGTTAAATTCTAGGCAGATTCAACTCTAGGGGCAACAGATGCAGAAATAAAGAGAGAGACAATAGCACAGAATCAAGAATGGCAATCCACAATAGGTGGAAATAGTGGATTACACAAAGATGCTTTTCACTGTCCCCGGGCCTGCCTGGGCTCCAGGGGCTGCTCCCTTCGGGGTGAGTACACTGAGGAGGGAAGTCTCAGGGGCTGGGCAGACCCAGGGTCCACCCGCCACCATCACTGAGCGGTGGATGTGATTGGGGGGATGCAACCTTAGACTTGGGGGTTGAAACTTCCTGCAGCCTGTTGGCTGCTGGTGGGTGCCAGGCCAGGGCGTCTCCATGCCTGGATCCCTGACTCCAGCCACCATGTGCACCGGGCCTGCCTGGGCTCCACTTGACGCCAGGCTCTGCCTGCTAGCCTCCAGGTCGGGAGCTCTGGGGTTTTGGTTCTTTGAATCACTGCTTAGGTAGCTCCACATTCAACCCACTGTGCTTCTGGGATGTGAGTCAATCCTAAAGATTCCCAATGACAGTAACTCTCCTTTGAAAAACTTGTAATCACTGAACAATGCTAACCACCAAACACCAGTTCATGCAAAACCTAAGACTCAGGGCTTGTCTAGCAGGATCATATCCTCTTACCTGACATGTTAATGGATTAGGAGACAGGCCACATTAGGCAGGGCCATGACATTAACTGGCACGCTAGAGAACCATATCCAGGGGTAGATTCTGTGGAGGGTGGGAGGGGTGTGTAGGCCAAACCTTGTGGAAATTCTAGCCCCACTGATCAATCAGCTCAAGAGTTGGGGTGGTGATGACTAAGCTAGGTGTGACCAAGGAGCCTGCCATCAATCACAGATAAAGGAACCGACAACAGTCTGGACTGGTCAAGACAGCAGCACCCAAATGTGCATCCTGAATAGGGCGTGGGGTGGGCCGGGCTGCAACATTCACCGGCTCATACAAGGCCAAATGGAAGTCCAGACTGTGCCAGGCACTGGCGTGAAACCCAGTGGCATGTATGAGAACTGGGTCAGAGAGTGGATCAAGTGGAGGAACTTGGGAAACTCCCCTGGAGAGTCATAGCTCCCACTGGTGAAAATATGGTCCAGACCTGGGGGTTGGACAAGCTGGGCAAAGTAGCTCCAATGGCTGGTCATTGTGTGAATGGGTAATGGAACAGGATGTACTGGGCAGGACTGAGCAAACCTTAGCCCACAAGTAAGATTGGAAACCAGGTTGGAGCACAGGACATGCCCAGCTAGGTTTTTGCACCAACTGGTCTGCATGAACCATGGATGCTGAGCCACAGTGTCTAAGGCAGAGGTTGGGACAGGAGAGGGGCTGTGCCAAGCTAAGTCAGAGCAACCACTGGCATGAGCATGATCTATGGCTGGGAACAGGCCCAGTTGGGGAGCTAAGGGGACAACCCTAGCTGGGTTGAGGTTCCCACCAAAGGGCGCATGGGCTGGAATGGGGACTGCATTCTGATAAGAATAAAATTGTAGTCTCCCTTGGCACAAGTGTGGACTGGGACAAGACGCACCAAGCTGGGCCAGTCTCCAACACCATCTGGCATACTGGAGGACCAGGGTAGATGTGGGATGGACTAGGCTAGGTCACAACCCCTACTGCGTCATGTATGAGCTGTATGTGGGTATGGACGAGCCGTGGCTGGGCTGAACCATCCAACAGTAAGAACCAGATTGGGTTGAAGGCCAGTCAGGAAAAGCCACTGTTCCTACTAGGACAGGAGGTGAACTGAGTAGGGCTGGCTCATGGGCCCACTGGTAAGCATGAAACCTGGCATTGGGAGAGGTTCTGATGGAGGAGCCTGGGCAACTCCTCTGGCAGGACATAGATCCAGCAGGTAAGCGCAAGAAGCGTGGAGGGGAACAGCACAGAACAGGCCATGGAAAGTTTCCCACTGGCATACATTTGGCATGGGTCGGGGGCAGACCAGGCTGAATCAGTTCACGTCATCTACTGGCAAATCCAAGCACTGGAACAGAATGTGGGTCCAGCCAGGTTCAGTTGCAACAAAACCCAATGGACAGGACCCGGTGCGGTGGTACAGTGGTTAAGGTCTTTGCTTTGCACGCCCCAGGATCCCATATGGGCACCGGTTCTAATCCCGGTAGCCCCGCTTCCCTTCCAGCTCCCTGCCTGTGGCCCAGGAAAGCAGCAGAGGACGGCCCAAAGCTTTGGGATCCTGCACCCATGTGGGAGACCCGGAAGAGGCTCCTGGCTTCGGATCAGCATAGCATCGGCCATTGCGCTCACTTGGGGAGTGAATCATCGGACCGAAGATCTTCCTCTCTGTCTCACCTCTCTGTATATCCGCCTTTCCAATAAAAAAAAATAATAATAATAAATCTTTAAAAAAAAGTAAAAGATTTTTTTTTAAATGGACAATACGGAATGCCAAGGTGAGTTTACCTGTACCGGATGTGACTGCAGCACCCAACCAGCACACCTGAGAACCAGGAGGGGAGGGGGCGGAGCCAGCAGGGGAATATAGGGGTGTTTCCCTTACTGAACAGCTACTCCCACTGGAGAGTGTGAGCTGAGATGGGGGCAGACAAGACTAAGCAAGGCTGTAACACCTGTGGGCCTCATATGGACCGGATCAGGGAAAAGTCAGGCTGGGCTGATTATTCCTACTGGTGCAATCTACAGTTAGAGTGGGTGAGGGTTGTTTGGGCTTAGCCACAGCATCAGCTGGCAGAAGCTGGCACTGGGGGCTAGTTCTGTCGAGTTAAATCACAGAACCACCTGGAGAAGGTATAATCCAGGAGTGGGAGAGGCCTGGGAGGGAAATAGTGGGCTCCTCCCTCTTGGGTTACCACTCCCACAGGAGTGGACAGGGCCCGGCGCGGTGGACAATAACTAGGACAGGGACAGGGGTGGCTAAACAGAGACACCCAACAACATCCATGAAGGCTGGATAGTTGAGCTGGTTAGATGGAACAAGGCTTTAATACCCACTGACATGTACGAGAGCTGAATGGGATGTGTGTCAGACTGGACTAGTCTGTCACACATACTGGCAAACCAGAGTAGGGGTTGAGCCTGATGGGAGCTATTATGGGTCGCTCCAACTGGGCTGCAGCTCCCACTTGTTTATGCGAGGGCTGAGTATGTGCTGAGCAGAACCAGGCTGGACTGTAAACACCCATTGGTTCCAGAGGAAGTCAAAAACAACCAACCCAGCGATTGCAACCACCAGCTGATTGGGGAGATGGACTGTGCCGGACCCTGTACTTGCTAGTACATACAAAAATCTGGTTTGAGAACACCTCAGACAAAGTTTATTTGGGGATCTCCCCAATCGACCTGCTGGACTCAGAACCCTAACCATGAAAAGACAGAAGACAGAACAAGTCAATCAACCACCTCAGCTATACATTGACAATGAAAATACTGGGCAAATGGAGACTCTGATGGACTATGTCAATCAGTGGATTCTTCAACGACCTCACTGTGCTTGGAGTGGCGAGATTGGCAGCAATTCATAATTGGTGAACTATCAAAACCACTTGAGCGAGTATCTCAGAGCATGCCCCACATCTGAGACCTGGGGTGGGTGGGAGACTGGGTGGGGCTTCTCCCTCAATATCCCCCTTTACCTCAGATACGTGAAGGAAACAATATGGAAATAATAGTCTTACCCACTTTCCTGTAGCCCTTGAGCCTTTTTACCTTAATTAACTATGCAAAGATAATCAAAAATATAATTAAAAAGAAAGATAAAAAAAAAGATGCTTTCCAATGCCACCGACAGTAGGTGGATTAAAGGGCAGAAGAGGAAGGAGAAAGTGAAATCTCCCATGCAAATCCTCAGAGAGAACTTATCTGGCAAATACATGAGCATAAAGTGCCAAAAGATAATGTGTTTTAATAACATTGGGATAAACAAAGTTTGAGAACGCACTGAATTAGCTAAGCATGAAGAAAGAGCCAGAGGAAGTTAACCATGAAGTTTCCACAGTTTCTGCAAGCCAGGTCAACGTGATGTGGAGGCGGAGGGGAGCAGCTCATCCCGCAGGTGACAGGGAAGCGGTACCCTACACGCAGACAACCAAGGCAACAGCATGCACACATGGAACTGGAGCTCAGCGCAAGCAAAGAAAAATAGCCACAGCCACATCATGGGAGTTCAACCGAGGGGCCAAGGTTTGACCGTTGTGACCCATCCTTCTCTCAAACTTGGAAATGCAAGGGTGAGTATTGCAACAGCGAGTGAAGCTGCACTCCAACACCCCATAATGGAGTGCCTGGGTCGAGTCCAGGCTATTCCACATCCTTTTTTTTTTTAACTAGAAATACAAATTTACACAAAGAGAAGGAGAGATGAAGTAACAGAGGAAAAGGTCTCCCATTCACTGGATCACTCCCTAGATGGCTGCCACGACCAGAGCTGAGCTGATCCAAAGACAGGAGCTTCCTCTGGGTCTCCCACGTGGGTGCAGGTGCCCACGACTTTGGGCCATCCTCTCCTGCTTTCCCAGGCTACAAGCAAGGAACTAGATGGGAAGTGGAGCAGCCAGGACACACACCAGCGCCAATACAGGATCCAAGCGCTTGCAAGGTGAAGATTTAGCCATTGAGTCATCACGCTGGACCCTATTCCACTTCCCGCTCATCTGCCTGGGAGACATCAGATGATGTTTCAATCAGATGTTTTCAATCACTGCTAACCTTATAGGAGATTCACATTAAGTTCCTGGCTCCTGGCTTTAACATGGCTTAGTCCTGGCTGTTGTGGGCATATAGGGAATGAACCAGAAGGTGCTCTCCAGCTCACCTGCTCACCCACCCACCTCCAGCCTTTCTCTCTCTCTCTGACTCTGAATTCCAAATAAACAAATAGATATGAGGCCAGCACAATGGTTCAGATGGCTAATCCTCCACCTGCAAGCATCAGCATCCCATATGGGTGTCACTTCATGTCCCGGCTACCACACTTCCCATCCAGCTCCCTGCATGGGGCCTAGGACAGCAGTCAAGGATAACCCAAAGCCTTGGGACCCTGCACCCATGTGGGAGACCCAGAGGAAGCTCCTGGCTCCTGGTTCCTGTCTCCTGGCTTCAGATCAGCTCAGCGCTGGCCACTGCAATCACTTGGGGAATGAATCAACGGAGCGAAGATCTTCCTCTCTGTATCTCCTCTCTGTATATCTAACTTTGCCTTAAAAGATAAATAAATCTTTGAATAATTAAAAGTAAAATAGAGGAGAAAGTATAAAAAGAAAAAAATTTAAAAATGGGGAAATGTCCCTGCCCAATGGCTCAGTTGACTAATCCTCCACCTGCAAGCACCAGCATCCCGTATGAGTGTCAGTTTGTGTCCTGGTTACCACACTTCCACTCTAGCTCCCTGCCTGTTGCTAGAAACCCAAAACCTGGGACCCTGCACCCATGTGGGAAATTAAGAAGCTACCTGCTCCTGGCTTCAGATCAGCTCCGTTCTAGCCATCTTTCCCTCTCTCTGTAGATCTGCCTTTCCAATAAAAATAAATAAATCTTCTACCAGATCAATAAAATGTGGAAATATACAAGGTCTGCAAGTCAAGAATACCAGTTCTGGAATTTAAAGTAAGACATGAACATGTACAGCAGATGCTTCTAAGTCTTTTATTGCCCAATGTATGGGCTGAAGCCTGAACGATGATGATTCGCAGCACACTGGGTTAGACACCTGGGAAGGCCGGAGGACGGTAACAGCAGGTCGTGCCCAGAGGGAGGATCATTCAGTGAGACAGAAAGCAGACAGAGACACAGGAAACACATGGCTTACACACCAACCTCCTTGTATGGGGAATGCCTTCTGAGGGCAAACTTACCGTTACCTGAAAACCACCTGCACACCGGGCTCACCTCCTGGATGTCCCAATTAGCCATTAGCATTAACCACCCATAATCCACTAGCCATTAGCATTAATCCTTTTACCGTTATCATTGGGCTTTGGGGTTGAAGCATTCAGATGAGTCTGAGGAGCCAAGTCCTATTCAAACCATAACAGGACAGGTGTATTGTATCGGCAGCTACACACACACACACAGTCCTGACAGAGCAACGACCACATTACAAGACAGGTGCATCTTCCACTCGTCCATGCCACACAATGGAGGTGTATATATGTGTGCATACACGTGTGCACACGCACATGCATACATGAATATGTACTTCTGTACATCTACGTGTGTGTATGCTCATGCATTCTAGTGTGTGTGTGTGGAACCTGCAGGTGTGTGCACATCTATGTCCTGGAGTAATTCTTCCAACACACGTGTGCGTACACACACATGCACTAGCATGACAACTGTTGTTATCAACAAGAGAGAAGTGCACACAACTTGTCATTCACAAGAGCCAAGGGACACAACTTAGCTGTGTTGGAATTTGTTCACACGATGGAATATTATGCAAGACTTGACACCCGCAAGTTAGGGTGCCCCCAAACCTGCAAGGAAAAACAAGAGCCAACTGGAAAATCACAGCAAAATAGACGCGCACTGTGATTCTGTTTGCATGTGGATATGCAAAAACATGCTGTCATGCGTGCTCACAGACCTAAGGAATGCAGGACACCAGCGAGAAGCAGCAGGGAACGGGGTGCCGCTCCCAGGGCTCTGTCACTCACAGTATTGTCCTTAAAGACTCTGACACAAGCTGGCCCACTGTTCACAGGCTTACAGTCAGCAGGGAATTCGCTCCGCACAGGTTTTCTTCTGTTGCAGGCTTTTTTTTCCCCCTAGTTTTGCTTTTTTCCTGGGTGTATGAATGTGTAAAGTTGTATTCATTTCCTTCCACAAGCTTGCCTGTATGTTAAGGATCCGTGCACATATAGTTGCATTTATGCATAAAACCATACTGCTGCTGCTTTGTTTCAGATGTATGAGCTTGCATCTTTGCTTTGCCCTCATTTTTTACTCTCTCACTCACATCACCATCCAGGATCATCCCCCCACCACTCAGGGCAGGCTACCAATGAACTATGCCCATATAAACTACACACAGGCGTTCACGCAGCTTTGGCTGCTGGGATGTGTGTATACCCGCAGAGCATACTTAGTGCCTCTGTGTGGATGGTAAGGAATCGACGTGATCCTCGGAGGCTGATTTGATGACTCAAGTGAGTCATATGTGCTCTCTCAGTTTGCTTCTTTCCACTCAACAGAATCCGATGGAAAGTTCTGTCTGCCCCCTCCACTCTTTTCCCTTCTGCATAACAGCCCATGGTATGAACATGGTTTAACAGCTCCCTAATCAATGGTGCTGGGTTTGATTCCAGTTGCCTGGCCTAACGAGCTAAGCTCTAACAAGAGTCTGTCACAGTGTCTCACTCCAGGAACCAGGACCACACTACAGCTTTTTTTCTTTAAGATTTATTTTTTTTTTATTGGAAAGTCAGATATACAGAGAGGAGGATAGACATTGTTTCACTCCCCAAGCAGCCACAACAGCTGGAGCTATGCTGATCCTAAGCCAGGAGCCTGGAGTCTCTTCTGGATCTCCCACGCAGGTTCAGGATGCCAAAGCTTTGGGCCGTCCTCGACTACCTTCCCAGGACACAAGCAGGGAGCTGGATGGGAAGTGGTGCTGATGGGATTAAAACCTGCTCCCGTACAGGATCCCGGCATGTGCAAGGCAAGGACTTTAACTGCTAGGCTACCACACTGGGCCCCCCTGGCTACAGCTTTTAAAGCTCTCCATATTATGTGACAGGAAGGGTCTTGGAGTGTATTTGGAAGCATTAAGGCTTTTTCCAAGTTTATTTGAACGCTTCCTTTTGCTGCTATTTCAGGTGACTAGAGATGTCTTCCTCTCTCTCTCTCTCAGTTTCTCCTCCCTATAAATATTGTTGGGTTAGTGTAAGGCCATCACTGGATTTTTCTCGCCCTTGTAAGTGGCCTTTTTCCCCACTGCTTACAGGGGTCACATTCATTTCTCAAGTACAAGTTCACCTCCACGGAAACACCTTGGCAAACGACTGCCTTCTGTGTACGCACACACAATGAGCACTTTCAATCTAACAATTCTGTCATTTCAGGAAAGTTGAAAAACTCTTTTGCAGGACACAACGTACTGGAATCGTGGGTTAAGCCATTCCCTGTTACTCTTGCATTCCAACTGAGCACCAGTTCAAGTCCTGACTGCTCACTGCTAATGCACCAGACAGGGCATCAAAAGACAGCCCCGAGTGCTCAGGGGCCCCTGCACCCAAAAGGGAGACCCAGATGAAGTTCTAGGCTCCTGGCGGTAGCCTGACCCAGCCCTGGCTGCTGAAGCCATTTGGGAAGTGAATCGGTGGGTGGAAGACTGTTTTTCTATTGCTCCCTCTCTCTACGCAACTCTGTCACGAGTGTCCCTTTCCACCCCTCGTGTCCTTTCGTCTGTTTCCAGTGCCCCAGAGCTCCCACTGACCATTAGCATCTCTTCAGCCACGGCCTCCGGCATGGTCTCTGCAATCTCACCCACAGAATAGCTCCTCTGTCGGCAGCATCCGTTCTGATCTACTGACCCCTATTTATTAACGCTCCGCACAGATCCTTCTTCAACCTGTAGGTTGCGCAGTGCGCAGCAAATCTCGCCAATATCAGCACGTCTTGTCTTTAATCATCTTATTCAGGTAAGATGTTTAGGTAACTAACTTGGGCAGATGTTCCTCCTGTCTGTATGCTGCAAGCCACAGTTTTTCATCGTTTAGGGGAGGAGATGTAGGATGTTTTCTTTCTCTCTCCATTTTTTTTTAAAGATTTATTTTTATTATTTTTTATTGGAAAGGCGGATATACAGAGAGGAGAGACAGAGAGGAAGATCTTCCGTCCGATGATTCACTCCCCAAGTGAGCGCAACGGGCCGATACTATGCCAATCCGAAGCCAGGAACCTCTTCCAGCTCTCCCACATGGGTGCAGGGTCCCAAAGCTTTGGGCCGTCCTCTCTCCATTTTTCCATGCTCCGCTGCCTCATTTGGGGGCAAAGGGTGGCGTCAGATCTGCTCTCTGCCGCCCAGAGTCCAAGTGAATTGTCTCCACTCTTCTTGCAGATGATTTTAAGTTCTCACTATTCTGTTACTAACCATGTATTAATTTCTAAGCAATAACTCATTGCATTGCATTTTTGCTGATTGCTCTTAAAATTTTAATACACTAGGCCCCAGCGCGGTGGCGCAGTGGTTAAGGTCCTCGCCTTGCATGCCCGGGATCCCATATGGGCACCGGTTCTAATCCCAGCAGCTCCACTTCCCATCCAGCTCCCTGCCTGTGGCCTGGGAAAGCAGTAGAGGACGGCCCAAGGCTTTGGGACCCTACACCCACCACGTGGGAGACCCGGAAGAGGCTCCTGGCTTCGGATAGGCATAGCATTGGCCTTTGGCTCACCTGGGGAGTGAATCATCGGACGGAAGATCTTCCTCTCTGTATATCCACCTTTCCAATGAACATTTAAAAAAAATAAATTCTAAAAAAAAATTTAATACACTAGCTTAGCTGTTGCAACCTACTTAAATACTATGCCACCTCACATAAAATATATTAACTTTGCACTCATATAGGTCTGGCATAACATTTGGATACCATCTTAAAACAGGACTTCAAGTGCTATGATCATCTTTTTAAGATTTATTTTATTATACTTGAAAGGCAGAGTGACAGAAACAGAAGGAGAACCTTCCATTTGCTGGTTCACTCCCCCAGTGTCTGCAATGACTGGAGCTGAGCCAGGCCAAAACCAAGAGCCAAAAACTCCAACTGGGTCTCCTACATGAGTAGTAGGAATCCAACTACCTGAGCCATCTTCCCACCACTTTCCCATGCACATCAGCAGGAAGGCAGGAAGCTAGCTTGTAAGTGGAGCCACGGGGACTTGAATCAGCACCCATGCGGAGTTTCAGGCATCAGCTTAACTCGCTACGCCACAACACCAAGCCCACTCTACTCTTTCAACACAATGAGAAGGCAATTCAAGTTGGCCGAAAAAAGCAAAATAGCACAAGAATTCCTGAGTGCATTAAGAAACATCAGCAGCTGTCTGCTCATATCCCACCTCCCACCTTTGATTCAGTCAATCCGGTCATCAAAGAGCACTTGACAGCACTGTTGAAAGCCTCAAAGAGAGAGAGAGAGATTTGCAAGAATGACACATTCCTAGTTGGCTGGTCCCACAATAACCTATTAGAAAAATGAATTTGGGGAGCCACACATCAATATAAGTTGCTTAAATGCTCAATTCCTTCACAGCTTAATGGCCAGTTGGTGGAGCAAAAGAGGAATATTTCTTGGTAATGAGAAAAAAAAAAAAAACTGGAAAGAGAACATTGTGGAGGGCAAGCAAACCTAAACACAAAGCAAAATATTTCTTCAAAACCAGCCCCTTGGCCCTTCCTCCTGCAAGTCGTGTCTTAGTCCTTCCAATGGTCCAAAGCCTTCAAAGACAAAAAACAAAGCTTGCATTAACAACTTGAAGGAAAATTTAAGTGTCTTGATCTTCTTTACCAATGAAATTTCATATATCTAAGAAGTTAAAAAAAAAAAAAAGTTCTGATAGAGGAGGGGAGAAAATACAATGGAGATAGTAAAAGGCAACATACAACATCCTGGGAAAGTCTTTGGCCATCTGTGGACCCGCCTCCACATGCACACGCGTGCCGTCACACTGCTTCCTGCTGCCCCTCTGGTCACACAGGGACCCCGTGCCCAGGTCTGGCTGCTCCCAACCCAGCGATCACGTGCCCACACGCCACCCGTTCTGCCAGGGCTTGGCTTTACGGCCCTTCCAGAACAGTGTTCCTTTGGCAAGAACCCCCAGGTCTGCTGGCCGTGCCATCCCCAAATGGCTCCCAGTCAGGAGCCCAGCTAGAGTCAGCTGCTGGCCTATTTAAGGTCCGACGGAGGGCGAAAATAAACAAGAATTAATCCTGAGAACTTTTCTGCGGAGTTCTGAAAGCAGGCTGTTATAAAACACATCCAGATGTCAGCCAAGATGAGGTCTGCTGCAATAATAGCTCCGAGTAAAATCAACACGGGTCAGCCAGGCGCTGTGGCGGAACTCTCCAGAATGCCCAAGCGCCAGGAGGTAGGCGAGCGGCTGCTCACAGCCAGCCTCGAGCTGTGTCTGGGAAACTTAATTACCTCAATGATCTATTTTTAAAAAAGAATTTTTTTTCCTTGGTTGCATGAATCAACAGATTTTCTTAAGAGATGAATTTTGTCACAGCTTAAGGGTGGGTTTATGGAAAACCAAAACAAAAGAGTGACATTTGATCATGAAAAGAAAACTTTAAAAGAGCAAGATTGTTTTTAAATTTTTCTCTTGATTTGGCTGTTTTAAACTTTCATATCAGTGAAAAAGGAAAGTTAAAGGACTATAAAAATTTTGCCTGTTGAGCTACCCAATTTTTCAAAAAAATAACACATGTAAAGAATTAGGTAGGGCATTTCTTAGGAGAACTTCTGGAATGATCTGTCCAATGCAGGATTGGTTCAGTGGGTGGTGTGGAAGAAAGTTGAAACGTTGCGAGTGGGCAAGGGGCTGCTGCAAGTCAATGAGCATTAAATACACGTGATCACGCCCTCTTGTCATTAATCAGGCCATTTGCCTACGGTTTCCTGATCATGGGCGGAGGGGGAAGGTTCTAGAAACACAGCCGTGCTCGCGGATGTACCACTGAGGGCACCCGGGCTGAGGGCAGAGGAGCCTTTTCATTTCATACTGTGCTTTTCTACCGTTTTTAATAGCTAGAGTGCCACACGCGATGTTCTTGGAAAGCTTTTCACCCCCCAAAAAAAAATCAGCTTAAAGAAGCAGGAGAGAGAGTGGGGGAGGCACCCCAAGGTGCCAGGCTCACCCGGCGGGACGTGGGAGCCCTGTAAGAACACTGGATTCAGGAGACGGCAGAAGCCGGTTGTAGCCATTGCATTCTCCAGGGGCGAGTAAATTGCCTCAGAATAAGACACCAGTTCATCAGATCTGTTGGGAACCTACCGAGGGGCCAACGGCTCTGAGCAACTAAGATGCCTGACGCCCACTTCCCTGTGAAATTGTCCGAGCCTTTTTAAAGGAACAGAGAGTTCTGCACCCAAAGGAAACCTGGATATCATGAACTCCCAGATTAAGCTAAGAGAGAAACGCTAACGTGACCCCTGACGCGGACAGAAGCCTGTGGCAACCCGAGGCACAAAGCGGGAACAGGTGCACTGGAGTGAGCAGAAAGAAGCAAAGGGCTCAGGCGTTTTTGTGTCTCACCTCCCTGAAGTTCCACCCTTGTTGTGCTTGCACTGTCTCCCTGTTGCAGGGTGGAGGAACGTTAAGACAGAGCCGGGGTGTGCCCGGGCATCGCCGTCTCCTGCCTTCCCGCTCAGATCCACTGCCTCAGCCTCCGTTATCCCGAGAGCTGAATCCTTGGAATAAACCCACAAGTGGGAGGCGAGGCTCCCTCAGCCTGCGCCCAGGCATCTGGCAGCCAGGAGCCATTGCTCCCAGCACCTACCAGCCCTCAGAGCCTCGGCCCCCCGCTCTGCTGTCCCAGGGGCAGCTGCGTCTTTCACACAGGGACTGAAGCCAGCTCCGCTCATATTCACTCCAGCCACATTGTCCCCATCCGGCTTTCTCTCGAATATTTAGTCTCACACTCTCCATTCAAAAGAGTTAGGGTTTTTGGTTTTTTTGTGGGGTTTTTGTGGGGGTTTTTTGGTCATTATTTTTAACACATCAGCCTTGTCACGTCCTCGTGTGAGGATTTATGGCTCAGAGAACTTGATGTGAGAAGCCTTCCCCAAAGAATACAGACATTTTTCTGTTCCCTCCCGCCCCCACCAGCACTGCTTCGTAACCGTGGACGGACGTTGTTAGTTTACCTTCGATGAATTTCATGCAGATCAAAATGCGTGGTTGCTGCTGTCCTGTTCTGGCTGGTGTTTGCCCAAGGAGTGCTAATAAACTGTGCAGAGCAGCGAGACCTGGCTCTGCAGATGTGTGACTAGGTTTCAGGACTTCAAACATCCTCCCACACACATCTGGCCCCGCCGGCATAATCCCGTCTCTCTCTCTCTCTCTCTCTCTCTCTCTCACACACACACACACACACACACTCGCAGGCACTGATGGCTCTCCCCTGAGGTTTAGGTCAAGGCTATTCTGATACACTTTAATAGCTGCAGCAATTACACACAATTACTCTCCCTTCTTTTCCAGAATTCGCTTGGCTCGCTTCGCCGTGTCTCACTTCCAAATTCATTTCAGAATCCTTTGTGTGAATTCTGGAAAGAAATCGCGCAGGGATGCTGAGGACAAGCAAGGTCAAAGGGAAACACTGACAGCTGTAAACGCAACACCCAAGTCATGGTCCCTCGGGAGGAGGCTGCACCTAAATTAAAGTGCCCTTCTTTAATGCTTTCAACGCGGTTTTTTAAAATATTTATTTCTCTTTATTGCAAATTCAGATATATAGAGAAAGAGGAGGAGAGACCGAGAGGAAGATTTTCCGTTTGATGATTCAATCCCCAAGTGACCGCAACGATCCTCGCCGATCCGAAACCAGGATCCAGGAGCTTCTTCCGGGTCTCCCACGTGGTCTCCCACGGGTCTCCCACAGGGTCCCAAGGCTTTGGGCCGTCCTCGACTGCTTTCCCAGGCCACAAGCAGGGAGCTGGATGGGAAGTGGAGCTGCCGTGATTAGAACCGGTGCCCATATGGGATTCCGTCCAGTGCGTTCAAGGCAAGGATTTTACTCACTAGGCCACCACACTGGACCCTCAATATGGTTTTATTCTGTATTTGATCAGGTGCCATCTTGGAAGTTGTATTGTTTTCCAGAATAGTTTTTGTAAAATAATTATTTGTCCTCTAAGTTGCAACCACATTGTCTACCCACTGTCATTATTGTCTTAAGTAGTCGGCAATTACATCTGTGGCGAATAAGGACGCTTTTATTTGCTCACCTAAGTTCCTGCAGTTTTGTTTTTGTTGTTTGTTTGTTTGTTTGTTTGTTTGTTGTTTTTAATTATTTTCACTGGAAAGGTAGAGTTACAAAGAAAGAAGGAGAGACAGATCTTTCATACGATAGTTGACTCCCAAAATGGCTGTGATATCCAGAGCTAGGTGGTCCAGCCAGGAGCTCCTTCTGGGCTTCCCACACAGCTGCAAGGTCCCAAAGCCTTGGTCCACTCTTTATTGCATTCCCAGGCCATCGACAGGCAGCCGGCTCAGAAGTATAGCAGGCAGGGGGCCAGGAGCGGTAGCCTAGTGGCTAAAGTCCTCACTTTGCATGCTCCAGGAACCCATATAGGTACCAGTTTGTGTCCAGGTGGCCTGATTGCCATCCAGCTCCCTGCTTGTGACCTGGAAAAGCAGTTGAGCATGACCCAAGACCTTGGGACTTTGCACCCGTGTGGGAGACTCAGAAGAGGCTCCAGGCTCCTGGCTTCGAATCAGCACAGCTCTGGCCATTGTGGCCACTTAGGGAGTGAATCAGTAGATAGAAGATCTTTCTCTCTGTCTCTGCTCCTCTGTGTGTATCTGACTTTCCAATTAAAAGGAAAAAAAAAAGAGTATTTTTGAATCAACCTTGATATGATATCCTAGTGGCTAAATTCTCATCTTGCAGCCACCAGGATCTCATGTAGGCACCAGTTCATGTCCCAACTGCCCCAGATGAAAGATCTTTCTTTACATACCTCTTTCTCTGTGTATTTCTGAATTTCCAATTAAAAATAAATCTTCTTTAAAAAGAAGTATTTTTAAGTCTCCAAGATATGTCTCCCGATACGTCCCTTTGTCATTTATTTCCAATTTTGTTCTACTTGCTAGAGCATTCCATGTGACCCAAGTCTGCATTTTTTGACTTATTTGAGAATCAGACAGACAGAAACTGAGCTTCTAAGTACTGGTTCATTCCCCCAGTGCCCATAACGCCAGAAGCCAGGCTAAATCAGGAACTCAATCCAGATGTCTCTTGGGCAGCTGCCAAAGTGACCCTTCTGGCATTCGTGAAGAAACCCATCAGGGCTCCCGTGTGTGGGCTCCACGACCCATGTGGATTCCAAGCCGACATCAGTCTGATTCCAAGGCTTCAGGTCACCCTTCCTGTGGCGTGGCCGGCCACCATGGACAGGGCTGCCGCTGCCAGCCATGTCCTGCTCACTGACGCCCCTCAGTGCATGAGGCGTCTCGGGCCTGGCCTGGCTCAGGTGGGGGTGATCTCAGGTGGGCTGTGGAATGTGAATGATGGGTGACGGCTCGTTTACTGTCCAAGGGGAGGGAAGTGTGTGTGAGCGCATTTGGGGAGAAGGCAGACAGAATCTGCCGATGTGTCAAGGCAGAAGTCTTGCGGGATAGTGGGTTCAGGCCTGGGAAACTTGCCTGGAAGTGAAGGAACACAGTGTAGGCTGTGGCTGAGTAACCCTCAATGCAGGCAGGAGTCTTTGGGAACCCCAAGAACAAAGTGTGAGTAGGTGCACTGAGGTAAGTAGGAAGAAGCGAAGGACTCAGGAGCTTCTGTGTCTCGGCTCAACGAAGTCCCAGCCTGGGTCTGCTTGCACTTGCCCACCTGTTCGTGGGAGCTTTGTCTTCCTGCGTAAGGCACAGATCCTACTGCTAAGTTGTGACGGAACCTGCAGCTGAGTGGCCATATGACTGGGCTTTTGTGTTGACCAATGCAGGCCTTGCCAGCTATAGCACCAGGTCAAGGCTGTCTGGGGTGAGGAGGAGGCCTGGTGAAGGGAGTTACCCTGTGACTGTTTTCCCAGCAGGAGAGCTGGGTGGAGGGGCTGCCCTGGTCAATCCATGGAGCTTAGAGCGAGGAGCACAGGATACTATTTTAGTTGCCTGTAATTTTTTTTTTCTTTAAGATGTATTTATTTTTATTGGAAAGGGAGATTTACAGAGATGGAGAGGAGGATCTTCCTTCTGCTGATTCACTCCCCCAAGTGGCTGCAACAGCCAAAGCTGAGCCATCCCTGTGGCTTCCCAGAGTCTGCATGGTCAGGAAGCTGCAGTTGGGACCCAGGGCTGACAATCAAACCAGTGTAAGTCACAGGTGAGGCATCTTTCACCCTCAGGCCAAATATGTGCTCTCTGTCTCTCCAGGTCTGCAGTGCTGGCAGTGTGTGTGTGTGTGTGTGTGTGTGTGTGTGTGTGTGTGACACATGCTCTTTCTGTCCCTCTGTTATCCCTGCTAAGTGATAAGGACTGCCCTCAGACTCTAATTTTTTCCCTCTTCTTTATGATTGGGACAATTCCCCTTGCAGTGTGGGAAGACTTCTAAGCCATCTTTGAACAGCAGGCCATGACCAGCTCAAGACAAAAGCTCACAGGGAAAATGAAACTACAAGATGAACTTACTCGGGTGCGGGAAAAAAAACACCCAAGTTTTGCAATCCTTTATGCAGGGCATGTTGCCCGTAACCTTGTTGAGCAACCCTCTGACTTGCTCACCCACGTTCCTACGGCCCTGAGTCTGCCACCCAGAGTTTTCGATTTGCGGAACAACTTTTTTCCGATCAGATCCACCCACTGTTATCACAGGCTGTTCTCGCCCATGGCTCTTAGTTCTTGCGGTGTTTTTAGGTCCTTTGTAAACACCGAGAATCCAAGCGAGGTTTCCAAACGCTTGCTCCTTTGCTGTTTGCTAGGGGGACCCTTACTGTGCTTCCAAAGGAGACCAGGAGAGTGGTGAGACTTTTCTGTTGGGTTTTGATTTTGATTTGGGTTTTAATCTCACTTGTCCTCCCAAAGACAGGCCCAGACAGTGCCGGAGGGCAGGCACTGCTGGTATCCCAGGTAGAATCTTTCAGGTCAGGTCAAAGAATGGGAGAGTCGGGACTCCTGACACTTCTTGGTCCAGGTGAGTCTCCAAGTGTGTGCGTCGGTTGGCGGGGGGGGACGGAGAGGCCACAGTAGCCTATTAGATATTTTTGGACAAATGGGAAAGATGAGTTAAGAACAAAGGGGGGAAGTGTTAGGACTGGTGCTGTGGCGCAGTGAGTTAAACCACAGCTTGTGACAACAGCATCCCATAAGAGAGCAGCAGTCCAGCCTAAACTCTGCTTCCAGTCCAGCTCCTGGTTAATGTCCCTGGGAGGATATGAGATGGCCAGAACGTGGGTCCCTGGGTACACCCATGTGAGCAAGCACGATGGAGTTGCAGGTTCTTGACTTCAGCCTGGACCCACTCGAGCCAATGCAGCTAAGTGAACCAACAGTACATTCTCTCTCTCTCTTTTTCAAATAAATAAATACTTTTAGAAAATGGGGCTAACATCTGTAATCCTATATTTACAGAAGTACAATCTACAATTACAAAGACACGGAAACAACCCAGAGGCCCATCAAAAGAGGAGTGGATAAAGAAAGCGTGGTATATCTACTCCATGGAGCACTACTCAGCCACTAAAAAGGCAGAAATTCCACCACTTGCAACCAAATGGTCTCAGCTAGGGACTATTATGTCCAGTGAAATAAGTCAATTCCAAAAGCAGATAAATATGATACATTCTCTGTGATATAAGGCAAACTTCAGGCAAAATACAAGATCGATAACCGTTTCGATGTCTTTTTGCTACGTCTCATGAGTTTTGGTATTTTTGTTTTTATTTCATTCCTTCGAAACCATTCTCGTTTTCTTTTTTTTTTTTAAGATTTATTTTTATTGGAAAAGCGGATATACAGAGAGGAGAGACAGAGAGGAAGATCTTCCGTCTGATGATTCACTCCCCAAGTGAGCGCAACAGTCGATGCTATGCCGATCCGAAGCCAGGAGCCTCTTCCGGGTCTCCCACGCGGGTGCAGGGTACCAAAGCCTTGGGCCGTCCTCGACTGCTTTCCCGGGCCACAGGCAGGGAGCTGGAAGGGAAGCGGGGCTGCCGGGATAGAACCGGCGTCCATATGGGATCCCGGGGCGTGCAAGGCGAGGACCTCAACCACTTGCGCCACCGCGCTGGGCCCCTTTCTCGTTTTCTTAATTCCCCGACTCATAGGTCATACAGTAGCATCGCTTGCTTCAAGAAGGCTTTTGATTGTCTTCGTCATTGCTTTCATGACATGTTGGCCATTCAGCAGCATTTTATTTAACTTCATGTTATAAATGTTTCAACTTTCTTCCTGTTGTGGATTTTGTTTGATGGCTTTTCATTCAAAGGAAGGTATAGTGACTGTAAATAGAAACTATCCTATTCACATGGGCAGATACAAATGCAGTCAGTAAGCATCTCTACTTCTAAACCAAAGATGGACTTCCAGTGAAGCTGTGAAACACAGCTAGGCAAGAGGATGCTGGACTCGGCCATTGTCCACACCTACAATGTCAGAATACACTTAAGTGGCAGTATGACAGACTCATGACTGTTTATGGAGGACTATGCTATTGTAATGATATAGGGGAGGTCAGTGGGGAGGGGAGAAGGAGGTTGGGACTTGATGAAGGGGGCATTGAAATCCCAGAGCCTATGGAACCATATCATAAAATAATAAATAAAAATTGTGAGTAAATTATAAAAATTTAAAACGCAGCTGGCATGGTGGCATATCAGGCTAATCCTCCACACACAGTGCCAGCATCCTATATGAGTGTGGGTACGGGTCCCAGCTGCTCCACTTCCGTTCCAGCTTCCTACTTATGCCCTTGGGAGGCCCAAGTGCTTGGAAGCCTGGACCCACATGGGAGACCCAGAAGAAGCTCCTGGTTGCTGGCTCCTAACTGGACCAGCCCAGTTCTGGCCATTGCGGCCATTTGGGAGTGAGTCAGCAAATGAAAGACCTTTCTCTCTCTCTAACCATGCCTTTCAAAAAAAAAAAGATGCTTAATAAAGCACAAAAAAAGGTAAAACGATAGACACGGGTTTTTCTTTTTTTAAGAAAGGAGGTGGTACAACTTTGCATATGTGTGGATTTGCTTTTTTTTAAAAAAAAAAAAGGAAAACACAATTTAATCTTTAAAACTGTTGCCTATGAGAGAACGTAAAAATAGGAAACAAGGGATAAGAACAGAAGGTAGACCTCGCTAAACAAACTTGCTTACACATTTTAGTCTTTGAGATTACGAGGACAAAGCTATACAATAGAATTCAACCAAAAGGAAGAAAAACTTTTTTCCAAGGTCAAAAATAAAATAAATAAATAAATAAAATAAACCTAACTATATATCAGGCCAGTGTTTAGCCACATCCTGTAGAATTATTTTATGAAAATTTAAAACTCGGGAATGGAACCATTTGTTCCTTGTGAAATACATCACAGGGTCAAAAAGAACACCAATTTTCAGAAGCTTTCAGTCACTTCTTAAGAATAGTAAGTGGTGCTGTTGATATTTTTGCTTTGCAACTGCACACACACACACACACACACACACACGCCCCTGTTACACACACACACACACACACCTGTTAACAGCAATCGGGAACTTTTCGTGTGAGAAAAAAGAAAACAAACTTAAGTCAGCAAAGTTAAAATGCCTGTGATCTTAAACTTGACTTAGGATTTAAAAATACAAAGGCGTTTTTATCATTCAAATAAAAACAAATATGTGTTTTCTAGCTGTGAATACATACTTCCTGATTCCCAAGAAAAACTTGTAGCAGCAATAAAATCCAGCCCAGGGGCCAGTGCAGTGGAACAACAGTTAATCCAACTCAGGCACCTGCATTCCATACGGGCACTAGTTCATATCCTGGCTGCTCCACTTCTGCTCCAACTCTGCTTAAGACCTGGGAAAGCAGCAGAGGAGGGTTCAAGTCCTTAGGCCCCTGTATCCAAGTGGGATACCCAGACGAAGCTCCTGGCTCCCAGCTTCAAAGCAGCCCAACTCTGCTGTGTGGGGAATGAACCAGCAGATGGAGGCTCCGTTTCTGTCTTTCTCTCTTTTTCTCTCTCTCCATCTGTCCCTTTCTCTCTATAACTCTACAAATAAAATAAATAAATCTTTTTTTTTTAAAAAAAAGCTATAGCATCTAGGCTTTAGCTTCTAAATATTTTTCCTAGCACCCCACCGGGGAAAAGAACTTAGTCTGACTCCGGGGTTCCTAAGAAGTGTACTGAGAGGTCTCTTGGCCGTTTCAGCATACCATTATACAGGAAAGCTAACCAAGAGCATCAGCGAAGATATTGAAAAGACTCAGGGGCCAGTTTGGAAGGATGGAACACTTCAAGTAGCAAGAATCACAGACTGCAATGAGTCTAACCATGTCAAGGAAGTTAAAATCTACAAGTCCACAACAGTAACAAATAAAATACCCGTCAAGTCACACCAAACAAATGGAATAAATGAAGCATGTGTCTGGACTTCCTTACACAGACTGTCTTTTGGAGGAACCAACTATTTAATGATGAAAGTCCTTACCTATAGAATAATTCTAGCTATTTATACACACAGAAGCAATGTCCAGGAGTATCACCTTTTGCAACCCTAATAATAAATGAATCCGTGAATTCAGCTGTGGCCGTGCTGCAAAGCTGCAACATGCATCGGGCAGGAGGTGGGTGAGCATTCCTCATCAGAGCATGTCATCTGAGCCTGGTGCCGAATCTGCATATCCCATAGGGAGATGCCAGCTGACCAGTGCCTCCTGTGGGACACAGTGGGAAGGACAACCAGCAAATCAGAATCCTTTTACTAAAAGAAGAGAGAAAAAAGGGCCCAGCGTGATAGCGTAGCACTTAAAGTCCTTGCCTTGAACGTGCCAGAATCCCATGTGGGCACCGGTTCTAGTCCCAGCAGCTCCACTTCCCTTCCAGCTCCCTGTTTGTGGCCTGGGAAAGCAGTAGAGGATGGCCCAGAGCCTTGGGACCCTGCACCCATGTGGGAGACCCGGAAGAAGTTCCCGGCTTCAGATTGGCTCAGCTCCAGCCATTGCAGCCGCTTAGGGAGTGAATCATCGGACGGAAGATCTTCCTCTCTGTCTCTCCTCCTCTTTGTATATCTGCCTGTACAATAAAAATAAATAAATCTTAAAAGAAAATGAAGAAGAAATCCAAGTTGGATCAAACCCAGAGATCTAATGACCAAGCTCAGGACTGTGGGTGGATTAAGCGAGGAGTCAGCAAAATCCAACAGGGTGACAAACGACCCAATTACCTCGACAAATAAGGAGCTGGAGACAGAGCGATCTCACGTGCATGGTGTGTTTCATATTTTAAAAGAAAAATCTTTTTTTCTTTTTTTTGAAAGGCAGAGAGAGAAGGAGAGACAAAGAGAAATATCTTCTGTTCATTGATTCACTCCCCAAATGGCAACATAGGCCAGGGCTAGGCTGGTCCAAAAATGGATACCTGCTGGTCCACTCCTCAAATGGCTGCAGTCAAGCTTGCTGGTCCAAAGCTGGGAGCTAGGAGCTTCTTCTGGATCACTTGGGTGCAGGGGCCCATGGACTTGAACCACCCTCTGCTCCCTTCCCAGGCCATTAGCAGGGAGCAGAATTGGAAGTGGAGGAGTTGGGACTCAAATTGGCTTCCATATGGGATGCCAGTACCACAGGCAAAGGTTTAACCTACTGCACCACCATGCCAGCCACCCCTGTGTTTCCTATTTTAAGTCAGATGGAAAGAATCAGGAAAGTATAGACATTGGCTGAATATCAGATGACACTAAGGAATTATTTTTCATATTTGCGCTGTGATCATGGTAAAATGATTATTTTTTTAAAATAGCCACTTTCTCTTAGGAATATGTAGCTAAGTGTTTAAAGTAAGAAACACTGCAATCTGTCTTCTCTTAGGTCATTCAGTGTTGGGGAGGGGAGGATTCAAGCAGAGATGGGGTGAGCATTGGGCAGACCAGGGAAGACACAGCACGCCATTTCAGAGTGCCTGGAAACAGCAGTGAGGATTCAGTGGATTCCTGTCTCCAATACTGGATGCCTGAGTGTGCCCAAGAACCAGCCTCAACCTGGCCCAGCCAAGGCTCCGGCTTCTGAATCCACCCTGGGAGGCAGGCAGGTGACAGCCCCAGGAACTGAGTCCCTGCTACCTAAGTGGATAGAACTGAATTGAATCAGTAGCTCCCAGCCTCATCTTGGCCCAGCCCTGGCCACTGTGGGCATCTGGAGAATAGTTATCCCCTTCAATTAAAAAAAAAAAAAAAAGTTGATAAACAGAGTGAGAGACTGTGAAACAACCACAACAAAAAGTTGCAGGCAAGTGTTCAACCTCAGTTCCACTAATGTAAATATCCACTTTCCACAGAAATTAATATGTTTTTCCTTAAGTCTATCAGGGATGAGAATCACAAACAACTAAAACGCCTTATCAATATTGTTCAGTGCCCCTCACTCCAGGCTCTCTGGATTGACCAGATCAGCAGCCACTCTGTCCAGATCTCTCTCCTACTCAGAAAACACTTATAGGGCAACCACTTCCACCAGGCTCCCGCTGCACCTGCCAGCTCTGGGCCAGGTACTACAGCTAACAAGGCCTACATTGGTCAACACAAAAAAACCAGTTGCCTAGTCACTCAGCCACAGCCTACAGCACGTCCCTTCACTTCAGGCAAGTCTCCCAGGCCTGAACCACCATCACCATCTGTTCATTCTCTTGCCATCATAGTGGCCTGCAGGTAGCACCCAAGAGGGGGATCCATCGCAGATGCCTTCTCTGCCCCCTCCTGCCATGCCACCCCGCCTCTCCTGCAAGACTTCTGCCTTGACACATTGGCAGATTCTGTCTGCCTTCTCCCCAAATGCACTCACACACACTTCCCTCCCCTTGGACAGTAAACGAGCCGTCACCCATCATTCACATTCCACAGCCCACCTGAGATCACCCCCACCTGAGCCAGGCCAGGCCCGAGACGCCTCATGCACTGAGGGGCATCAGTGAGCAGGACATGGCTGGCAGCGGCAGCCCTGTCCATGATGGCCGGCCACCCCACAGGAAGGGTGACCTGAAGCCTTGGAATCAGACTGATGTTGGCTTGGAATCCACATGGGTCGTGGAGCCCACACACGGGAGCCCTGATGGGTTTCTTCACGAATGCCAGAAGGGTCACTTTGGCAGCTGCGCCAGAATCTTCTGGAACATTATATCCATACTCAAAGCAAACAGTTTGTTCTTCTCATCTTGGTCCAGAAGTTTTCATTTATCTCTCAGGGTTTCCGGGCTGGTGCCCTAACCCTAGGAGTCCTTGGCGCCATGCCTCCCCCAAAGCTGGGACCCTGGCCTTCAGTGGATCACATGGCAGCAGGCAACGGGTCACTTATCCTGATAAGAGATGTGGGAGGGAAGACTGTGGCTCAGCACGCGGGAGGATGACCAGGAGGGTCTGACGCTCTCCACTCATCTGAACATGACGAACAACTTCCTGCCCAGGCCGGGGAACTTGCTAATGGATGGCCTGGCAATGGCACCCACTCTCTGCTGCCCAGCTCACTCATCTTTCCACTGTGGACACAAGGGAGGGGTCATAGGCGCATCTGCTCATTTCTCAGCTATTTCATTTGTTGCTGTTTCAAGGCCTAGTGGCTTGGGGGTAGGGGAGTGAGCCTGCTTCGTAGGAGCCTGGAGAAAAGGGAGGAGAAAGAGCTCACGTTAGCTCAGGGTCTATCACGGACCAGGAAAAACACATATGCAAGTCCTTAGCATCTCTCATTCTCATATCCTGAGAGCAGTGGTAAGGAGGACATGTGACAGGGTCAACACCATTTGGAGACAGAGAAAAGTGATGTTCAGCGAGCGTGAGTAATGCAATGACGATCACACAACTGATGGACACTCTATCAGAGGCTTCCACTCCAACAGCCGAGCTGGACCAGCCCGGAGCCAAACGCCAGGAGTTTCTCCTGGGTCTCCCAGAGGACCAAGGACTTGAGCCATCCTCTGCTGCTTTTCTAGGTCATATTTGGTGAGAAATAGAAGCCTGACACGACACTGTACCAGCCCCTTATGCAAGCGTCTTGAATAGGAAACAGCAAAGATCTAAGGCCTTTTTCTTTTTTTTTTTTAGCACTTTAACTCATCTCTTTTTTTTTTCCCCCTTTATTGATTACACTGTATTATGAGATACAGTTCTATAGGTACTGGGATTCCCACCACCCCTCCCATAACCCTCCCCCTATGGTGGAGTCCTCCACCTTGTTGGGTAACCACAGTTCAAGTTCAGTTGAGATTCCTTCATTGTGAGCCTATACCAACCACAGAGTCCAGCATCTCATTGTCCAGATAAGTTCAACGGCTTCTTGGGGAGGCCTTCTCTGGTCTGAAGGTAGGGCCAAAAGAGTAAAATCCCGATCAATCAAAAGCCCCATCAGCAACAATATATAACGTTATGGAATTAATTGACATAGTGTTGAGTAAACAATATGTTAAAATTACATGTAAGTTCTTAACAACATCCTGTGACTATTTCAGTGACATTGTCACAATTGAGGTGCAAAACAGTTTTAGGAGGGGTGTGCTAGAAATCTTCAATACCTTGGTGAGAAGTACTTGTTCTTTGTGTCCTACCTAGTAGGGTATGTGTGAGTCCATGCTGACCAATCTTTCCTTGTTGTTCTTAGCTTATCTATTCCAGTGTGTGTGTGTGTGTGTGTGTGTGTGTGTGTGTGTGTGTGTGTGTGTGTGTGTGTGTGGGGGGAGGTGGGGCTCTGGAGCGACCCTGATTGCAGAGGGTGGAGACCCAAAGTTGGAACTAAGTAAGGACCAGAGAAAGCTCCTCTCCCTTGTCCCGAAGGAAGTTTGTTGTTCCTCTGATTCTGAGGACCACTCAGGGTTCCTGGCTGTTGTTCCAATGACCTTGGATCCTATGAGGAAGGATTCGGGCTTCTTCCATCCCATGTAGTAGGTCCAAAAATGGGGGAGGGATGTCCTCTGAGTTCTCGGTCTCCGAAGGCATTCCAGTTCCCCGTGGTCTCTTTGAAAGTTGTGATGCAGTCCTTGGTGCCCGTGCTGATAGTCCTTGGTGGGAACCCGGGAGTCTCTAGGGTTGGGATACAAGCCTCCTCCTGTCCTGCTGCTCCACTCTGCCCGCCCCCCATCTAAAGCCTTTTTCAAGACCCACATAAAACTATCTAAGCCAATCATCTATATTAAAGCTGAGATAGAAATAAATCCGCTTGCCTGAGTCTTTGCACAGAACATTGAGACCAGCATTAGTACAGATTACAAATCAAAAATAAGTAAATAAATAAAGTTCCGGGGGCAGGTGTTCAGCCTAAGGCAGATGTTTGGCCTAGCAATTAAGACACCACTTGGGATGCTTGCATCCCACAGCCAAGTGCCCAGGTTCAAGTCCCAGGACTGCTCCTGATTCCAGTTTCCTGCCAGCACACACCCTGGGGAGCAGCTCAAGAAGGTCAGTCCTTGCCACCCACACAGCAAACCCAGACCGAGTTCTGCGCACATGATGTCTGCATGGCCTAGCCTCAGGTGTTGTGGGTATTTGGGGGAGAAAGTCAATATGTAAAAGCCCCCTCTCTGTCTCTCAAATAAAATGCTAAATAAATCACTAAGTACAAAAGTTCCAGTCTGCGTGATACAGTATGACAAGCAGTCTAAAGCTACCGAAGTTTCATAAGGGTCAACTGGCCCTGGAACCATTTCAGAAAGATCTGTCCTCTATTATGGACTTTGCTCTCTAATCCAGAGGTAGACTACAAGGAAAAAGACTAAAATGTCTCATGCCACCCTCTGCAGCCTGTGACCTGGGGTCTGACTCCCAAGGGCCTATGACAACTCCAGAGTGCCCCATGCTGGGCCCCCTAATGTCAGCAGTCAGGGTCCCCTAGAATGAGCCTGTGCCCTCCCTGCTACTTAAGCCCCCAAGCAAGCCAGTGTAGATGACTTCTCAGCTCACACTCTGGAGCCTGTTTGAGTAGTGGCTGAAGACATTCATCTCTCATCTAATCAGTGTTTTGTGTTCACTTTATTTAAAAAATCAGAGATGGAGCTCCTGTTCAATCACGGGCTCACTCCCCAAATGCTGGGCAAAGCTGAAACCCAGTTGGACTCTCCCCCATGCGAGTGACAGGGACCCAAACACTTAGGCCATCCCTGGCTGCCTTAGCAGGAACTTGGAATCACAATTGGAACTTGGACCTGAACCTTTGGCATCCAACAGGGAGTATGGGCACCCCCAATTGGCATCTTAACCCATGCCCCAAATATCTGACCTTACTATTTTCAAGTCATCTGATTATTTTTGTAAACAACTCAAACTTGACAAAAAGGAAGTCTTGGATAACCATTTTGCAACATATCACTACCACTGGGACCGTGACAATTTCCCAGAAGTTCTTATCTGTGCCCAAATCACTTTTAATATTATCTACCCCCAAGTTAATAGAAGTTTCTATTTCATCCAATTGGAGTGATACATACAACATTCTGACCTCTGGCACAGAGCACTACAAGTTTCTTCTCCATTTCTTCTGTCAACCAAGGTTATTCTCTTGACTTCATTTCACTGGGGCACAGGCCACTCCACAGATCTCAATCAGTCTCCACACATGGGTGGGACAGAGAAGGAGTCAGCCACCCAGTGTAGGAGTCGGGCTGCCCCTTACCTACAAGCTTCAAGCACACTTTGAAGTTCCTTGCAGGTTCATCCCTGAGAACCCAACTCTGGGTCAGAGATGGCTCAGAATAAGGTCATCCTTAGAGCTGGCAGGCCAATGAGAGAGCAAGCACAAGAGGCAAGGCTGACTAGGACGCAGGCAGCAGAGGAAGAATATCCACGGAGGGTGGCTGCTGGGGTTGTCTTCCAGTGAGAGCTGGGAGCTGAGCTCCATCGTAAACCCCAACAGATGTGGCACCCAAACATGGAGTAAACCTGTCTTCTCTCAGACCACTAAGGAGTTGGGTGTCATTTGTTCATGTAAAACCCAGCCCATCCTGATGGAGATAAGCGGCTAGTAATTGGCCTTGTGTTCCCAGCTAAATGTGTGTGCCTGTTTGTTGAGTAAGTAACTGGGAGGTGATTGGGTGCAGTGATAGGAATGCTCTTTGGGACAAGAGATTCCATAATGGAGTGCACAGATTTGAGTCTTGACTCCACTCCCAATGGCAATTTGCGGGGCACACGCAGCAGATGGGGGGAGGTGGCAGTGGTAATAACTCAATCAGCTGAATCCCTGTCACCCATATGTGAGACTCAGATGGAGTTCCTGCTTGCTGGTTCTTGGCTTTGGCTTGGTCCAGTCCCAGCGGTGGGGGGCAGTTGAGAAGTGAACCAGCAAATCTCTTTAAATGCAAGTTAAAATGGTGGTGGCTTGGATGCAAGGTTACTCTGTGGATAGATGAAGAGGAGCATTTAGCTTTGGGAGATGAAGATGCACAAGGAAGCGGACTCCACTGAGCAAGGCTACAGCAGATGGCAACAGCAACCCAAGGAGGAGAGGAGTCCCTTGAGGCCCTAAAGGATGCCAGTTTGCTTTTGTGCACCTGTTGAGAAAGCCTCACAATGATGCACAGGCTCTCTCTCTCTCTCCCCTTCTCCCCTGGGGGTCTGGAAATGCCCTCTTCCTTCTTTCCCTCAACTTGGAAAGTGGGGGCTCCCACAGCTCCCCCAGGCTCCCGACCTTCCATCTGCCCTATCCCTTCTGGTTGACTCTCATGCACTCAAGGCTTCAGCTTTCACGCATCTGGCAGGGGGTCCACGAAAACCACCCCTGGTGCCACCCACTCCTCTGGTCAACAGGTCGAGAGGACTTTACCTTGTGACAGAGAGCCCAAGGAGTGTCCCAGCAGAGGAGTAACAGGGCCCAACTCACATCTGGAACCTCTGGAGCCGCAGTGTGAAAAATGGGTGAAGCAGAACGTAGTGGTTAATACCACTGCCTGCAATACCAGTATCCTATATAGACAAGTCCCAGCTGCTCATTTTTTTTTTATCTAACTCTCTGCTAATGGCGTAAAAAAAAGCAGCAGAGGATGGCCCAAGTACTGGGTCCCTGCACACATGTGGAAGATCTGGAAGAGGCTCCTGACCCACCCCTGGCTTCAGATCTATCCAGCTCTAGTTATTGTGGTCAGATACCTGGAAACTTAGAATTCCATTGTATGCCTACTTCATTCTCAGGAAACCCAGACCACATGTGTCTAGAAATGGCTATATCCCTTTGGTTATGTGAAGGGTGGGTGAAGGCAGGTTGAACCCCTGGCAATAAGCAAGTGTGGAGCCAAACACACTTTCCATGGAAGAAGGTCAGGGCCTTGAGTCAGAGGCCCACCCTCTCTCACCACCATGGGGACCCCAAAGCCTAGCCTAGTGCCGTCACACGTAAGTGCTCAGTAAGTCCTTGTTCTTGACATTGTTGAACATTAGACGTGGCGCCTGCAGGGTGACAGGTTTATGGCTTCATCAGCTGGCTGTGACAACCATGGACCCCTTGGGCATGCAGAAAGCACAAAAGCATCCTGGGGGAGATGACCCCTACTGCTGCTGTGCAGGAGGTCCTGACTAATTAGCATCTGGCAGGTGTCAGGGAAACGGCTGCAGGACCCACTGACGTCATGGTCCACCTCTCACTGCCCAGAAAGCCTCCCCTTAATGAGCTTGCCAGGTGGATTCCATCGATTGTTTTAATTCCCTTTGTAAGCTGTGGCTCCGGCTCGCCTTGGGGAGAGTTCTGAGTTCTCCTTCCCACCACAGACTCACAACAACTGTGTCCCCCAATGAAAGCCACATTCTGGGGAACACCGGGAGCCTCTTCCCCTAGGGTTCGGGACCATGCAGTCCACGTCCCAACTCCTGCTGGCATTCTGGCAGGCTGTTGCTGGACTCCCCTGATGGAGGGACTTCAAAATCAGCTCATTGGTAACTGACAGTTCTAGAGTCTTTGGTCCCTTCCCTGGCTCCTGGACTATAAAGTTGAAAGGCAACATGGTTCAGACATCTGCCATCTCAGGCACTTAATCCCACTAGAAACTGTGCAGTAAAAAGCTATGTTCGAGGAAGGCCCCCAATGCCAAGTGCGGATTACCACTAACTCACCAGTGTGGGTCCATCAGTGTGCCATAACCACACAAGAGCTAAACTGTGGGACACCCCAGCTGGCCTGGACTCACCTGCAAACAAAGATGGACAAGACTTCAATGTGCAACCCAAACAAGGTCTGTGGGGGAAGGGAGGGGTGGCATGGGGAGGGGGTGGTGCTTAAACACAAGAGAGACAGCAAGACCCAAAGACTTGGGGCTAACTAGTCCCTTCCCCGCTGCTGAACCTGTGCCTTTACAGGACTGGGAGGGATGCGGACCCGCATCTGGCCCGCAAGTCTGGCTGATCCTGCTAAGCTACCTGAGGCTCATGGATGCGAGCTACTCCATGCTCTGCGCAGGCGCTGTTGGTGCTTCAAACAGCACACTCACCATGGCTGGGCTGCTCGCTAGGCCGTCCCGGCATGCGTACAGGTTGCCCAGATTGGAGTCTCCGAATGCTTCTTGCTCCTGATGGGTTGGAGCTAATATGGGAAGTACGTGGGTCCAGGAGGGTCTGCTTGGGTCCTCCTTCAGCCTCCCTTACCAGTTGTCAACCAAACATTTAAATCAATACAGTCTGTTGGCTAGAAAAAGACAATAGTGTATGGATTTTCAAAAGTAACCAAGCGGCAGGGCCCGGCGCGGTGGCGCAAGTGGTTAAGTCCTCGCCTTGAATGCCCCGGAATCCCATATGGGCGCCGGTTCTAATCCCGGCAGCCCCGCTTCCCTTCCAGCTCCCTGCCTGTGGCCTGGGAAAGCAGTCGAGGACGGCCCAAAGCTTTGGGAACCTGCACCCGTGTGGGAGACCCGGAAGAGGCTCCTGGCTTCGGATCGGCATAGTATCGCCCGTTGCACTCACTTGGGGAGTGAATCATCGGACGGAAGATCTTCCTCTCTGTCTCTCCTCTCTGTATATCCGCCTTTCCAATGAAAAAATAATAAAAATAAATCTTTTAAAAAAAAAAAAAAAAGTAACCAAGCGGGCAGGAGAGGAGAAGTGATGCTGTGAATGGAGTCAGGTTAGTCGGTGTGGGACTTGTTTTGGAAGCCGAGTTACAGATCCACGGTGGGAGAGGGGTCGCTGTATTGTTCTATTTGCACACAAAAAGGAGTGTTTCAATCTTGTGCAAATTCAGTAAAATGTTTTGCACCAGAAATATAATTCACACACATTGTGGATGTTTGAAAAGTTAGGAAAACTACCTGTAATGAAATCACACACACACACAAATATATCACTAGCATTTTGATGTGGGTGATTATATGAGTGACAAAACAGATCATACTGAGAAATTACATTGGGATCCCACCCTTTTTGAAAACTTACAGCTCGGGGCTGGCGTGGTAACCTAGTGGTGAAATCCTCTCCTTGCATGGGCCAGGATCCCATATGGGAGCCAGTTTGTATCCTGCCTGCTCCATTTCCCATCCAGCTCCCTGCTTGTGGCCTGGGAAAGCAGTCTAGGACAGCCCAAAGCTTTGGGACCCTGCACCCACCCGCGTGGGAGACCCAGAAGAGGCTCCTGGCTCCTGGCTTTGGATCAGCTCACCTCTGGCCATTGTGGCTACTTGGGCAGTGAACTAGCAGATGGAATATCTTCCTCTCTGTCTGTCCTTTTCTCTGTGGATCTGACTTTCCAACAGAAATTAATAATTAAAAAAAAAAAAAAACCTTATAGCCCTCTATGAACAAAGTCCCATTTCTTAAAACAGCTGCAAATCTTAGGGTTTTTGTGTTTGTTTTTAGGATTTATTCATTCATTTACGTGGAGGTGTGGGAGGGGAGCTCTTTTATTACCCTCCAAAGGGCCACACCGCCAAAGCCATGAGACCCAGAACTCCATGCAGGTCTCTCATGCGGGTGGCAGTAGCCCACGTGCTGGGTCATCTTCTGCTGCATGCCAGACTCGTTAACAGGGAGCTGGATCAGGAGCTGAGCGGTGAGGCCTCAAACCAGCACTTCAAAATCAAGTCAGAAGCAATGGCTTAACCCTCCCCATGACGATGCCATCACCACATACCATCTCACGGCCAGAAATGAGCGTCCCACTCACCTAGCCCTTGTACCACTCATTGTCAGAAGACGACCCTGCTGAGTGAGGCTAGGCTAGTGAGGGTCATGCATGCCCCCCCAGGGAGCCAGGGGATTCCTGCACACCAGGTCACTCCTGCTCTTGCTCCTGCTCACAGGTGCACAACATGGGCTAAAAAGCTCACTTCTCCATCCCAGCCACTGGCCACACACACACAGCCTTGCCCCCAGCAGGCCCTGTGAGCCCTGGACTGGGCCCAGTGAGGCGTCTTCTCAGATTACCACTCTTGCAGCATGAAGAATCAAGGTCAGAGTTGGATTGTGCTGAGCCAAGGAGATCAAATACACACCTGACAAGACTATCATGTTGTACCACAAATCACACACGCAATGGGTTTCCCAGATCAGATCTGGAAGATACACACTCCCAGCGCACAAGACAATTATCCCCAGGGCCAGGCAGCCACGGGTGGCAGCCCACCCTGACCCCCGCCAGTGCTGGGGAGAACAGAGAGTCCGCCTGAAAGGGGAATGTGTTTTCTGGAATCCAGAACTCTTGCCAAAATGTCAGGACTGTTTTGTTTTGTTTTGTTTTGTTTTGTTTTGTTTTGTTTTTTGCTGGGAAAGTTCATCTCATCAGACAATGCTGAAGGAGAAACCCAAAACTTCCAAAGAGCCAGCTAACCTACTGAGGAACCATGGATCCAGACCAACAGGTGCTTTTCGGCTCTTCCTACTCAGGAACGATTGATCTGCCATGACCTGTCCATCAGCTGAAGTCCCAAGCATCACTGGGTCCCTGGGCACCAACAGGGAGGAGTCTGGCCTTGTGTGGGCAGGCCCCCTGTGTAGAGTCTTGTGAACATCCACGGGGCTAAATGGTGGACAGCACAACCACACACACACACACACACACACACACACAAGTCTTCCATTCTAAGAGGTCTGATTCCAGGCTGGCTTCCAAAGAGCTATATTCATCCAGGAAGACGAAGCAGAGATGCTTCCAGCTGGGCAGACAGTCCCTCGTGATGGCAAGGCACAGGGAGGTACCACCTGGGGTACCACTCAGCAAATGCGACTCTTCTCCAGGACTGCCATCTGGGCATTTCTACTGGGTCCATGGGTCCATGGAACTGGAGCCTGTAGGATCACAACCTGCTCTGCCTTGGGCTCAACTGCAGGGCTGAGGAGACTTTCAATCATTACAATACCTAAAATAGACATCCTATTCCACATCCTGTTGCTGGGAGTCCCACGTGGAGCTGCCCGCATTTGAGAAAGATCTTCATCCCTGTCGTATGGCCAAGAGCATTGTGTGATGAGAGAGCAGGAATGTGCCAGGGAGAGCTCGCATTTACACCCAGTGTAAAGTCAAGTCTGCATCAAGACATTCACGATTCAGTGCCCAAAGCCGTCCACCCCACCCCTGCACTAGCACTACCGGTGAGTTAGGTAATCAGGTTGCCAATCAGGGGATACACCTGCACCACAGTGAACAGAAGCCTTTAGCAGGTGGAGCCGGCTTAAGCCTCCAGCTACAAAGCTGGAGTCCTAAATGGGCACCAGTTCAAGCCTTGGTTACTCCACTTCCAATCCAGCCCCTTGCTAATTAGCCTGGAAAGACATGAGAAGATGGCCCAAGTCCTTGGGTCCCTGCACCCACGTGGGAGAACCTGGAAGAAATCCTGGCTCCTAGCTCCAGCCCAGCCAAGCCCATCATGGCCATTTGGGGAGTGAACCATCTAATGGAAAATCTCGTGTGTGTGTGTGTGTGTCCTTCTCTCTATGGTACAACTCTTTTATGTAAAAATAAATAAATATTTATATATATACATAAATATAAGTAAACACATCTTGTAACAGAGAAAAAAAAACTGAAACTACATCCAAACGTTAGCAGTGATAGGTACTCTGTGATTCTTCTTGGGGCGACCTTCTCTGGTCTGAGGGTAGAGCTAACAGAATACTCTGTGATTCTTAATCATTTTAAAGGACCATACTTTTTCGAGCTACCTACAATGATTCAGCATCTCTCTATTGCCAGGGTGAGAATACATTTTTCAAAGAAGCACACCGAGACTTTGAATATCTATGGGAAAACAGGGTTTGGCATTGTGTTAAAGGTATTCTGTTAAAGACATCTGGTTTTTCCTTAAGGAGAGGTTATGGAAGGAGGAGTAAGTGCATCATGTCCGCTCTTTCCTTAGAAAACATCTACTCCAGGTGACTTCATGCCGAAGATTCCGAAGATGTAACAAATCAGACAAAACCTTTGTCCTTGGGGCTTGCATGATGGCTTATCAGGCTAATCCTCAACTTGCAGCAACAGAATCCCACATAGGCACTGATGCTTGCCCCAGCCGCTCCACTTCCGATCCAGCTCCTCGCTTATAGCCTTGGAAAGCAGCAGAGGATGGGACCAGTCCTTGGGTCCCTGCACCCATGTGGGAGATCCAGAAGAAGCTCATGACTCCTGATTTCAGTTGGCTCTGCTCCGTTCTGAAGGCTGAGTATTTTCCATCCTCTGACTGGGGGGGAGACACTAAGACCAGTGGTGATAAGGGCTCCAGAGAAGCTGAGAGAAGGAGTGCGTGGCTCGGGGAAGTTGTGACCGTGTTGGGTCACCCAGTAACTCAGGGTAAGTACCTAAAAAGGAAATTGTGGGGCAAAAATCTGGAGGAGGTGACAACATCATCCTGCAGACCCCCACAGGAAAGAATTCCATCTTGGAGCCAGGATTGGGCAGGTGGCCAAGGCAGGAGATGGATCATGTGTCTGGTGTAGCTGGGGAGCAGCTGGAGGCCAGTGTGCCGGACAGAGTAAGGGAGATGGAGATGAAGCCAAGAAGTCACAGGAGTGGCAGGAAGAACATCTGTGGAGAGTGACATAGGCCCCGTGTCATGGTCCCCCAGATGCACTAAGTCATCCTCATGAGGCGCCTAACCCAGTGCGACTGAAACAGTCAGCCTGTGCCGTGTCCTCTCGGGGATGAACTATGCAGCCTGCATCTTAGCTAGTGACTGCAGGTGAGTGAGGGCTTAGTACCATTTACTTCTATGCCATGCAGAAGGAAACCATCCCCAAGAGCCAGGTTCAGAGCCACAAGATGCTAGAAGAGCTGGAGCGGAGGGAAAGCTACTGGAACGGAATGCACTGAGCTAGAGGGAGAAGCCAGTCTTGCTCTCTGGGCACCACTGTGAAAGTGCCCTGCTAGGGACCGTGCTCCATCTACAGCCGCCTTACAGCAGCCAGAGCAGGACCACAGCATGGGCTGCAGGAGCCACTCTGAACAGAGCCTTCTCCAAGACACAGCGCAGAGTCATTACCAGGTCTGGATAGGTGGGGCGTGGTCAGGTGGGGAGGACCGCCACTCTTCACGGCAAGTGGGGAAACATCTCCAAGGTCAAGAGAACAAAATGGGAGAAGGGGCAGGCAGGGCTCATTGCCAAGGACAACACTGAGGTGAGTGGGAGCTTCTCTATTCTCATCCATCTCTCACGAGAGGATACTCTTCCAACCAGGGCAGCCCCAGTAGGGTGAAACAGGGTGGATCCCTACAAGCAAAGTTTCCATGATTTGGGCAGATGCATCTCTCTTGGGGGGGGGGGGGGCTTTCGGGGAGGGCATAGGAGGGTGTCAGGATCAGAAATCTGCACAACCAACTCAGTTTGGAGGTCTCCATCATCAGGTTTTTATTCTTTCTTGAATCTTCCTCTCAGTGGAGAATGCGTTGGTTCTAAACAATGAGTGTTCTTGGCTGTAGCATACCTGCAGTCCCACCATCCCTAAGGCCACAAATTCAACTCCCAGCTACTCCACTCCCAATCCAGCTCCTTGCTTACCACATGGGAAAGCCCTGGAGGATGGCCCAAGTCCTTGAAACTCTGCACCCACATGGTAGATCTGGAAGAAGCACCTGGCTCCCAGCTTTGGACCAACACAGGTGCAGCCATGCGGAGTGCGAACCAGAAGATGGAAGATCTCTGTCTCTCCTCTCTGTAACTGCCTTTCCAATGAAAAAGAAGATAAAATTTTTGTAAAACAGAGAGAAAAAGAGAGAATGGAAAAAGGGAGGGAGGGAAGGAAGGAAGGAAGGAAGGAAGGAAGGAAGGAAGGAAGGAAGGAAGGAAGGAAAAGGAAAGGAGGGAAGGAAAAGGAAAGGAGGGAAGGAAGGAAGGAAGGAAGGAAGGAAGGAAGGAAGGAAGGAAGGAAGGAAGGAAGGAAGGAAGGAAGGAAGGAAGGAAGGAGGGAGGGAAGGAGGGAGGGAGGGAGGGAAGGAGGAAGGGAGGGAGGGAGGGAAGGAAGGAGGAATTAGTGTTCTTTAAACCTCTGACTGACTCATGGAGGAAACTGCTTAGCACAAGAGCTATTCGGCCGGCCGATTGCGAGAAAAATGAGCCTTTGGCTGTGTTCTCCCATCTGCAGATTCTGCAAACGAGCCTGGGAAAAGACCCTGCTTCTGCTCGTGCAGGTGCCCACCCCGGTCATGGCAGTGCCAGGGCCACTTGGATGACTGGGTAAGCGGCAAACCTGCTCTAAGCACAGGGCAGAAGCAGCTGTTCTCTGCCTTGGGGAGAAAGTGACATGGATCCCCACACACACACACACCATCAAACTAGAACTTCAGAGAGGAGGTCCAGCTTTGTGAGCCAATCACTAGAGCGAGACATTAATTTGAAGCACGTCGCCCCCAGCCCGGCCCCGGCAGCCCCAGGAGGGCCCTGTTGCTCCTTATTGGTTCTAATGACTTCCTTTGAGACCAACTCCACTGTGTTCAGCCAGTACCACACCGGAAGAGTTAGGGGACTCTGTCAGAGGCTGTGAGACTCCAAAGCGGCAGGGCATGGCCTTCTGACCCCAGGTGGATGTGGACTGACTGAGGGGCACCAGCCCACCACACATCCCACCTCCCGGTACATGAGAGCTCACACCATCAGCGTGATCCACCTGTGCCTGCAGTTCTGCAAACACGCTTCTTAGTAGATCCTGGAGGACCACTCTGAGTCTCTGTGGCTTCCAGTACAACCTTCCCTGGCTAACGTCCTCCCAAATGGCCACAATGGCCCAGGCTAGGTCCAGCCAAAGTCAGAAGCCAGGAGCTCCATCCAGGTCTCCCACATGGGTGTAGAGATCCAAGCACTTGAGCCTTCTTCCGTTGCTTTCTTGAGTGCATTAGCAGGGAGCTGGATCAGAAGCGGAGCAATCAAGGCACGTATCAGCATTCGTATGGAGCTTCTGGTGATCTGGGCGGCTGTCTTACCCACTACCCCCACAACATTGTTGCTAGGGACTACTTCCGAAGCAGGTGGAAACAGCAAAGTTCTCAGACCTAAGATGTCTGGGACCAGGCTGCCCAGGACAAGATCCTAGGTTTGCTGCTCATTAGCACGGGGGAGAAAACGACTTAAACGCACTGTGCCTTCATTCCTCTTACCTGTACGTGGACATCGCTAGGAAACAGTCCATGCAAATCGGCAGAGCAGCGGATGAGCATTACCAAGCAACCCACCTGTGAATGAGGCATGAAACCAATGAACCGAATGCCAGGCTTCCGTGTGAAGGAAAAGCATGCCTTGACGGTCACAGGAAAGGACAGGGTGTGTACATGGCTCCAGTGTAGTCCCGTCACTGCCACCACCGTGTCCGCTTTACACCCAGCTCCTCTCTTGTCAGCGAGTGTCCTCCGCACCAGGAAACTCTGTTCAGGTTCAAGCAAAGCAGCCTGCCTCCAACTGCTTGGAGCCCACCAGAATCCCCAAGGACACTGACGTAGGGCAGGCAAACCTGAGAGGGAGCCCAGCACGCCCAGCACGCCCAGCACGCCCAGCACGCCCAGCACGCCCAGAACGCCCAGCACCGCCTGCCTCCTTCTGCTCAGTGTGTCTGACTTAGAACAGATTCAGAGTTAACAACCACATCCACCAGAAAAGGCCAGCATCTAAGATACAAAAGTATCTAATGTTTGAGTGGCATTTCCCATAAACAAAGTCATCTCATGTGAATTAAATGTTTAAGGACATTTTGCAAAAAGAAATATATCAAAATTAGTACCAGTCATTTTTTTTTAAATAGCAGAAATGCAATGAATGAGCAAACTGCCAAAATCACATTTATTGACTCTCAGTTATTTAAAAGCACAGAGAGAGAGAATGAGAAATCGTCTGTCTACTCTCCCTTAATGCCTACGATAGGAAAGGCTGGGCTGAGCTGAGGGAGGAACTTACATCTTAATCCAGACCTTCCTTGTAGGTGAATAAAGACTCAACTATTTGAACCATCACCTGCTGCTTCCTAGGGAGCACATTAGCAGGAAGCTGGAGACAAAAGGGAGCCAGGAATTAAACCCAGGCACTCCACTGTGTGATGTGTGTCTTAACCCTGCCCCAAATGCCCACCCCTTGGCAAACTCAATGTTTCCATGGAAACAAGGGGGAAATAACATAACACAGATGTATGTATGCATCACCATAGATTTCAACCAACTGTAATATGGTTTTAAAGTCCCATAATGACAGTAATATTTATAGTATAATAAAACTTCTATAATCGTTCTAGATGCATGAACTACCAAGGATATGAATGACTATATTAGCAGAGTAGTATTTTTTTTTTAATTTTCCAAACCCCTGAAGACTAAACAGAACAGACAGGAATGTGGAAAAAAATAAAATCATGGATGAGCTCTAAGGCAGGTGGACAGAGGAAGACCTCGGTGATGGAAACGAGAGGAAGGCCGAAGCACCCTGGGACGCGCACAACATCCCCTAGAAAGTCAAGATCCAAAGCTGACTGAGCCTGTACAACTGCCAATCTACACCCAAAAAAGTTAGAAAAAGTGATCAATGGAGTGAAAGTCAGCAAGGGCCAGCATCGTGGTGCAGCACCAGCATCCCGTGCAAGTCCTGACTGCTCTGCTTCTGGTCCATCTCCTGCTAATGCTCCTGGAAAGCAGCAGAAGATGGCCAGGCCCTTGGACTCTTGCAACCAAGAAAGAGACGTGGAAGAAGCTCCTGGCTTCACCTGGCCCAGTCCCAGCTGTTGCAGCTGCTTGGAAAGTGAGCTAGTGCCTGACAGATCAAGCTCTCTCCACCTCTCTTCCTTGAACTCTCCATTTCAAATGAAGAAAGAATTTAAAAAAAAAAAAAAAAGAAAGAAAGAAAGAAAGTGAACAGAGTTGGGCAGCAGAATTATCCACCAGAAAAGAAAACCATTTTCTTCAACAAACAGTAGAAAACCATCTGAAATGAAACAGAAAGAAAAATTCTAGAAAATAAACAGGTCATGGAGAGGCTGTGAGACAACTTGAAGCCATCTGGCCTACATGTAAGTAATGTCCTGAAGGCGAAGAAAAAGAGGAAACATATTTGAAGAAATTATGGCTGGAATCTTCTAAATTTAAAGAAAATCATCTCCAGCTGTAGGCAATTGCCTCAGCTGCCTTGTACCTAGGCAAGTGTCATACTGCTGGGGGAAAAGCGGCCAGCAGCTGGCAGGCACCCTGGGCCAGCTTAACGCCAACTCTGTATTTGTTAACTATACCAGAATGCCTGCATAATTGCCTATTTTTTTAAAGATATACAGGGACATGCTGCTCTGGCCCCCAGGAGCGCTGCGTACCACCCCACAGCAAGGGGTGGAGTGGGGGCTGCACAGTGCCCAGGGAAGAGGGTTGGGGACACGTTGTAGTGAGGACCACCAAGAACAGGTTTGACAGGTGAGGAATGACTTTTGGGAACTTCCGCACACCAGACCACTGCACTCCCAGTTTGGTGAGGGAACTGAGATGAAGTGGTTATAGCGGGGAAATCAGAGGACATGTGGGAGACCTAAACTGGACTAGATAGCACCCAACCATGTGGGAGACCTAAACTGGACTAGATAGCATTGCCCGCCATCCACCAGTGCATGAGAAAGCTGGGGTTGAAGAGCAGGACTGGCAGAGGCTGGGCCTCAGGACTTACCAGCAAATGTTGGGGCAGAGATGCCCATATCGGGCTGGGCAGCAGCACCCACCAAAAAGTGAAAGGATCAGATCTAGGGGGAAGATCCTATATGGGATTTGTGGGCTTGCTTCTGTGGGAGAACTGGGATAGTGAAAGGTCAAGCCAGACTAGACACTAGAAATCACCAACACTAGGAGTAGACCAGGCTGGGCCAAGCTGCAGTATTCACCATCACATGCAAAAGGCAAGCCTAGGGGTAGACCATGCCAAGCAGGGTCGCAGCAAGCACCAGCACATGTGAGATCTGGGGCTGGGAACAAGCCTGGTAGGGGAACTTGGGGAACCCCCAGCTAGGCTGAAGCTCTTGAGTACACTGGGCCTAAAGGTGGATTAAGCTGTGCTAAGCCACAGTACCCATGGATGTGTGAGAACCAGATGAGATATGGACAAACCCAGTATCGGCACATACTGGGACTGGGGGTTGGGTGGTATGGGTTGTTGGGGGTCACCCCAACTAGGCAGCACCCACTGATGTGCATGATAATTGGACCTATAGTGGAGTGGGCTGAGCTGGGCTGGGCTGGGCCACAGTATCCATCAGTTCGCATGAGAGACAGGGCTGAGGGCAAAATTGACCAGCAACTGTATCCATCAGTATGTACAAGTAACAGACTGAATCTGACCCTGTACCAGCTGGCACATACTGATTCAAGTCTGAAGTCAGCCCAGGCGTGGTTTCTTGGGGAACTCCCCAACTAAATCATTGGACCCAAACTTGGCCACAGGGAAAATCACAAGACATGTGGCCAGCCTTGGGGAGCATGTATCAGAGTTGGGGCTCCTCAGTTGTTGAGCATGCCCAGATGCACACAGGGAACGTGAGAGCAAGCTCATCTAGGCCAGCAGATAATGGCCTATTGAGTGCCCTTCAGAGACTGGAAAGCAGAACAGGTTGGACAACTCTCCTGGCCAAGCTTTAAAGCAAACATCTGGGTCTGTGTGTGCACACCTGATCAGCCAATAGACCTTGAAAAGACTTCCTCAGCCCTGGTGTAATAAAGCTGACAATGTCTTAGAACTATCAAACCACTGTAATAACACCCTGGAAACATTCTTCCCCACCAGGGTCTCTAAGACGTCATCAAATGACTGTCCCCCATACCAGGGTGTTTGTGTAGTTTGGCAGCAAGTAGCAGTCCCACCCCTTCCCCCACTGCGGATACAGAATTTTAAAAAGAAAAAGAAAAACGAGCTAAAACATAGGTTCTACCCTCTTTCCCCATTCCTCACCCCTCCCCACTGTAATCAGAGGCCCACATGGGCATGCATCTCTCTCAACTATGTAAAGAGTATAAAAAATAAAATATAAAGAGAAAACAGTAATATCACAAATCTAAGATTCTGAAAGAATCCCAAGCACAAGAATTATGAAGAAAACTAAGCTATGTCTTAAGTAAATTGCTTGAAATCATTGATGAAGAATACACTTTCAAAGGAGATAGAAAAAAACCTGGTGAAGAACAATGATATATTTCTTGCAGAAAACTATAGAAGCAAGAATGTAACAGATACAATCCTTAAAAAAGAAGAAGAAGAAGAAGAAAAAATGGTCAAGCTGTCATTCTATATCCTACATAAATATATTTCAAAACTGAGGGATAAATATTTTTCTGTTACAGAAGTTGGACTCATCATTAAGAGCAAGCTCAGTTTAAATCAACAAAACAAGATTCAACAATACACTGGCCTCAAGAAATGCACTTAATAAAGTTGTGGGATACAAAATCAACTCAAAAAAAAATCGAATGTGGTTTTTTTTTTTTTTACATGAATAGCAATCAAAACTATACAAGCAGAACTGCATCCAACCAAAACACTCAGTAAAGTACACAATTAAAAAGATAAAACGGAAGTCTACAGACTAGGAGAAAACATTTATAAACTGTTTATCTGCAGTGGGGTTAATATCCAAACTGTGTAGGGTAATCACAGAACTCAACAGCAAATAAATAGACAAATAACTAAATTAAAACGTGATTTTAAAAATCCATGAAAGAGAAAAGCAATGAAGAAAATGCAATGAAACCAAAGTTAATCCTTTGAGAAGAGCACTGAAATTTATAAATCTCTAGACGCCCATTAAAGAGCAAACCCCAGTGTGAGTCATCAGAGAAGTAGAATCATTACATTTCACGGATATTAAAGAAATAATGATGCAAAGCCATCCACTGTATGCTAATAAATTTAAATTTGTCAACTTTAACGAAATTAGCTTCCTTAATAGACAGATATTACCACAACTAACTCAAGAAAAAACAATTTTTTAAAAAAATTTTATATCAATAAGGAGATTGAATTTCTAGTTCAAAAATTAAATTTGTAGGGATTAGCAGCGTGGCTCTACAGGGTAATCCCAGCCTCCCATATGGGTATCAGTTCACGTTCCTGCTGCACTTCCCTTCCAGCTCCCTGCCTGTGGCCTGGGAAAGCAGCAGAGGATGGTCCAAAGCCTTGGGACCCTGTCCCCACGTAAGAGACCCAGAAGAGAGGCTCCTGGCTCCCAGCTTCAGATCAGCTCTGCTCCTGCCATGGAGGCTATTTTTTTAATGTATTTATATTTGTAAAGCAGGTTTACAGACAGAAGGAAAAATAGTGAAGAGAAAGATCTTCCATCCATTGGTTAAAATGCTTTAATGTCCAGTGCCTGGAAAACGGTGTGACATATTGCAATGTAATAAAATAATAATAATAATAATAGTAATAAATAATGCTTCAATGGCCAGAGTTAAGCTGAACCAAAGCTGGGAGCCAGGAGCCTCCTCCGGGTCTCCATGTGACTGCAGGATCCCAAAGATTTGGGCCTCCTTTCCCAGGCCACAAGCAGAGAGCTGGATGGGAAGTGGAGCATATGGGACATGAACCAGCACCCATATGGGAGGCTTATGCCACAGGGTGGAGAATTAACCTGTACAACTGCGGCGCCGGCCCCAGATCTGCCTTTGAAATTAAACAAATTAATAAATTATTTTAAAAGTAAGTCTGTAATTTAAAACAACTGAATTTATATACAGCTTCTGCCCATACTGAAAGTGAATTTGTGGTTCAAAATGAAACTCCAGATCCAAACAGCTGGTGAATTCTATCAATTGTGTGAGAAGACTAAGGAGTTCTAAGTAAAATTTTTCAGATAATTAAACACAAGGAAATACTTCCCACTCACTCAGTGAGGCCATTAACCCAAAACAGGTTAGGGTTCAAAATAAAAGTGTAGCTGCCTGGGCTCCGAGGGCTGCTCCCGATGGGCAGGTCCGGGACCCACCCGCCACCATCATTGGGTGGTGAATGGGATTGGGGAGAGGTGCGACGTTGTGCCTGGGAGTTTAAACTTCCAGCAGCCTCCTGGCTGCTGGTGGGTCTCAGGACAAGGTGTCTCATCCCCAGATCCCTGACTCCAGCCACCATGTGCACATGGTGAGATGTCCCCAGGAGGCCAGTGCACCATTTGATGTCAGGCTCCACCTGCTGGCCGCCAGGTCGGGAGCTATGGGGTTTGGGTTCTTTGAATCGCTGCTTAGGTAGCTCCATGTTCAACCCACTGTGCTTCTGGGATGTGAGTTAATCCTAAAGGTCCCCAATGACAGTAACTCTTCCTTTGAAGAACTTGTAATCACTTAACAATGCTGACCACCAAACACCAGTTCATACAAAAATAAGGCTTGGGGATTGTCCAGCAGGATATCCTCTTACCTGACATGATGATGGATCAGGAACTGGTCACATTAGGCAGGGCCATGACAGTAACTAGCACGAGAATCATAACCGGGGGCAGATTCTGTGAGGGATGTGTGGGCCAAACCCTGCGGAAATTCTAGCCCCACTGGTTAGTTCAAGAGATGGGGTGGTGAGGGACTAAGCTAGGTGTGACGAAGGAACCTGGCATCAATCACAGGCAAAGGAACCCGCAACAGTCTGGACTGGTCAAGGCAGCAGCACCCAAATGTGCATCCTGAATAGGGTGTGGGGTGGGCCAGGCTGCAACATTCACCAGCTCATACAAGGCCAAATGGAAGTCCAGACTACGCCAGACACTGGCCTAAAACCCATTGGCATGTATGAGAACTGGGTCAGAGAGTGGACCAAGTGGAGGAACTTGGGAAACTCCCCTGGCGAGTCATAGCTCCCACTGGTAAAAATGTGGTCCAGACCTGGGGGTCGGACACGCTGGGCAAAGTAGCTCCAATGGCTGACCATTGTGTGAATTGGTAATGAAGCGTGATGTATGTTCTGGGCAGAATCAGGCTGGACTGCAACACCCATTGCTTCCAGGGGAAGGCGGGACTGAAAACAGAACCAACCCAGCAATTGTAACCACCAGCTGATTGAGGAGATGGACTGTGCCAGGCCCTCCCCAGTTGAAATGCCGGATTCAGAACCCTAACCAAGAAAAGACAGAAGACAGACAAGTCAATCAACCACCTCAGCTATTTGTTGGTAGTGAAATACTAGGCAAATGGAGACTCTATGAGGGACTGTGTCAATCAATGGATTCTTCAATGACCTCACTGTGCTTGGAGTGGCGAGATTGGCAGCAATTCATAAGTGGCAAACTATCAAGACCACTTGAGCAAAAACCTCAGAGCATGCCCCACATCCGGGACTTGGGGTGGGTGGGAGACTGTGTGGAGCTTCTCCTTTAATATCCACCATTACCTCAGATACATGAAGGAAACAATAGTCTTACTCACTTCCCTATAGCCCTTGAACCTTTTTACCCTAATTAACTATGTAAAGATGATCAAAAATATAATTTAAAAAAATTTTTTTAAGTGTAACTCAGGGCCCGGCGCGGTGGTGCAAATGGTTAAGGTCCTCGCCTTGCACGCCCTGGGATCCCATTTGGGCGCGGGTTCTATCCCGGCAGCCCCGCTTCCCTTCCAGCTCCCTGCCTGTGGCCCGGGAAAGCAGTCGAGGACGGCCCAAAGCTTTGGGACCCTGCACCCGCGTGGGAGACCCGGAAGAGGCTCCTGGCTTTGGATCGGCATAGCATCGGCCGTTGCGCTCACTTGGGGAGTGAATCATCGGACGGAAGATCTTCCTCTCTGTCTCTCCTCTCTGTATATCCGCCTTTCCATTAAAAAAAATAATAATAAAAATAAATCTTAAAAAAAAAAGTGTAACTCAGCAATCACTCATAAACCATGATATCAACTTCATTTTTCCCGTAAAATTATCTGCTTTCTTGATGCTTCTCTTTTGCAGTGAATGAGTCATCCAAGCAACTCAATTGGCCCAAAAAATAATTTTTAAAATGTACAGAAAGTTTAAGAATTAAATGTCCACTGGGGAAATACAAACAGAAGGGTGGGGTGGATCTATTAATATCACATAAACGGCATGCAAGACAAAAAGTGAGGAAAGAAGTACGCATTGTTGTGTAAGGGGTGTAATTCAGTGAAAAGAGCACTTACAAACAGCTGAGGATCCGCGCCATCAAGTGGCGAGTTAAGTCCTTTGTGGTGTCACTACCCCATGTCAGAGCACCTGCTCTAGTCCTGGCTGCTCCACTTACAGTCCAGCTTCATACTCATGGGCCCAGGAAGGCAGCAGAAGACTACCAAGTACTTGGGCCCCGTCCCACACTGGGAGAATGAGACAGAGTACCGGGTTCCTGTCTTCAGCTTGGCCAAGACTCAGCCTTTCGGTCCTTTGGAGAGTGAACCAACAGATGGAAGATTCTCTCCCAAGTGCATGTGCACTCTTGCATGTATGCCTGTCAAACAAATAAATTATCTCTCTAAAAATAAACAGATATCTAAATGCCAAATAACAGGGAGAATAACTGTAAGGAGAAGCCAGGAGCCAGGAGTCTCCTCCAGGTCTCCCATGCAGCTGCAGGGTCCCATGGCTTTGGGTTGTCCTCAACTGCTTTCCCAGGCCACAAGCAGGGAGCTGGAAGGGAAGTGGAACAGGCAGGACATGAATCAGCACCTGTATGGGATCCCAGCACATACAAGGAGAGGACTTTAGCCACTAGGCTACCACAGCAGGTCTGGTATGCATACATTTTATTTATCCAATCATCCATTAAGGGACATGTCGGTTGATCCCATGCCTTTGCTAATGGCAGTATCAGTAATGCTACAATAACCATGAGAAAGCAGGTGTCTCTTTCATATGCTAACTTCAAATATAAATATCAAAAATTTGGCAGTAATCTTCCTTAAAAATAGGCAAAGGACCTGAAGAAAATACATGGCCAAAAACCACATCAAAAACGCTTGGTTTCACATTGCCATCAAAGCAGTACGAATAAAAACCACCAGGAGGTATCATTTCACTCCCCTTAGAATGGCTATCACCGATAAACCCAAAAAAATAGCAAATGCTGCCTGAATTTATGGAGAAAACGGAACCCTACGACGCTGTTGGTGGGAATGCAGATTTGTGCAGCCATTATGGAAAACGATATAAAAAGTTCCTCCAAAGACCATAAATAACCCCCCAGCATATGACCCAGCCGTCCCACTTCTGGGAATATATCCAAAAGAAATGAATTCAAAACTCCTTTTTTTAAAAAAAAATAAGAGATTGAATCCCACAATAAATAAGAAAGAATAATGCAGCAGGGCCCAATGGGGTTTATCCCAAGAATTCAAGGCTAATTGAACCCTCGAAAATAAATCAGTGCAATTTGCTGTATTAACAAATTTTTGAAACCTCCATGAGCATTCAATAGACACGGAAAAGAAAACATTTGATAGAATTCAACATCCAGGCTGGACTTAGGCAAAGCTCTCTGCAAACCGAGAATAGAGCAGGAATTTCCTCAAGCGGAGAGAGGGTATGTGTTGAAAAAATAAGCCGATATTCTAACTGCTTAGTGAAATATTAAATACCTCCCTAGACCCAAGACAAGGAACCAGGCTAGGATGCCTACTCTTGGAAGTTCACCATTGCAAAAAACCCATGATCCAAAAATTCCTAGGGCTCTACATTCCCCCCTAAAAAAATCCTAAAAATAATAAGTGTTCATGTTGAACTGTCAAAACTACTTGAGCAGGACCCTCGGCTCGTGCCCCACACGGGGGACTCTGGGATGGGTGGGAAGCTGGGTGTGGCTTCTCCCCTTATCTCTCCCCTCCCCTCCAAATACAGGAAGGAAAAAATTTCCAAAACAAAGATCACACCCATTTTCCTCTAGCCCTTGACCCTTCCTACCCTAATCAAATATGTAAAAAGTAACACAAATAAACTGTATACAATAATAGCTATAGCAATAATAATAATAATACTTCATCAAGATTGCATACAGGGGTCCCAGCATGGTAGCCTAGTGACTGAAGTCCTTGCCTTTAAGCATGCCAGGATCCCATATGGGCACCAGTTCACATCCCAGGAGCCCTGCTTCCCACCCAGCTCCCTGCTTGTGGCCTGGAAAAGCAGATGAGGACGACCCAAAGCACCTGTATGGGAGACCCAGAAGAGGCTCCTGGCTCCTGGCTTCAGATTGGCTCAGCTCTGGCCATTGATGAGTAGTACATCATCAGATGGAAGATCCTCCTCTCTGTCTCTCCTCCTCTCTATATAGCTGACTTTCCAATAAAAATTAAATAAATCTTTAAAAAAATTGCATACAAGGCCAGCATGGGGGCATAGCAAGCTAATCCTCTGCCTGACGTGCAGGCTCTGCCTTCAAATAAATAAACAAAGTGTTACACTGACAAAGGAAAAAGATATTGGGCTGGCACCATGGCATAGAGGATAAGCTTCTGCCTTTGGCACTGATATCCCATATGGGCTTTGATTCCAGTCCTGGCTGTTCACTTCGGATCCCAGCTCCCTGATTATGGCCTAGGAAATCAGCAGAGATGACCCAGGTCCTTGGGCCCCTCCACCCACATGGGAGACCTGGAAGAAGCTCCTGGCTCCTAGTTTCAATCCAACTCCAGCCGCTGCAGGTATCCGGGGAGTGAACCAATACGTGGAAGATCTCTCTCTCTCTCCCCATCCCCCTTGCTCTTTTCCTCTAGCTGCTTTTCAAATTAAAAAAATAGTAATAAATCTTAAAAAAAAAAAAAAGACTGTGGAATACAAGATGGATAAACAAAGATCTATTGTATTTCAGCATATGAAATTATGTCAGCAAGGAAAGATTACAATTTCACCAAATGTAAAAACGAAACTGTCAGCAATAGCACAAAATACCAAATAATTAAGGATGCATGAGGATAAATTCTCAGACTTACATGCCGAAAACAGTGAGACTTTGCTGAAAGAGATTAAAGAAGACACAGGTGAATGGAGAACTAAGATGTGTCCAAGGATCATAAAAGACAGTGGTGTGGGCGATCGCACCAGGCCCGCGCCCTGCTGCCTGGAGAGCGAGGCCTAAGGCTAACCTTCCCCATGGCCTGCATGTGGAGTGTGACCTCCAACATGGCTACAAGGTCAAGGGGGGTACACGTGGAGCATGACCTCAAATGGATGTGTCATACAGCCAATTACAGTGTTTTTGGTGGGCGTGGGGTCTGCCGGAAGGCTCCCTCCTGCCCTCCCCTTCCTTACCTTTAAAACCTATAACCTCGGGGCCCAGCGCGGTGGCGCAAGTGGTTAAGCCCTCGCCTTGAACGCCCGGGATCCCATATGGGCGCCGGTTCTAATCCGGGCAGCCCCGCTTCCCTTCCAGCTCCCTGCCTGTGGCCCGGGAAAGCAGTCGAGGACGGCCCAAAGCTTTGGGACCCTGCACCCACATGGGAGACCCGGAAGAGGCTCCTGGCTTCGGATTGGCATAGCATCGACCGTTGCGCTCACTTGGGGAGTGAATCATTGGATGGAAGATCTTCCTCTCTGTCTCTCCTCTCTGTATATCCGCCTTTCCAATAAAAAAAAATAATAAAAATAAATCTTTAAAAAAATAAAACCTATAACCTCTGCATAATAAAGCAGACATTCCTCACCAGCTTGTCTCCGGTGGCTCTTGCGGCTGAAGGCCACCCTCTGTCTCACCCTCGGTGACCTTGTTAAAATGTCAATTCTGGAGTCCGTCGCGATAGCATAGTGGTTAAAGTCCTCACCTGTACGTACCAGGATCCCATATGGTCACCGGTTCACATCCCCACAGCCCTGCTTCCCATCCAGCTCCCTGCCTGTGGCCTGGGAAAGCAGTCCAGGACGGCCCAAAGCCTTGGGACCCTGCACACCCGTGTGGGAGATTCAGAAGAAGCTCCTGGCTTCTGGTTTCGGATTGGCTTAGCTCCGGCCATTTCAGCCGCTTGGGGGGGTGAATCCTCGGATGGAAGATCTTCCTCTCTGTCTCTCCTCCTCTCTGTATATCTTCCTGTCCAATAAAAATAAATAAATCTTAAAAAATATATATCAATTCTTCCCAAAATTGATCTTTAGACAGAACACACTAATAACATCAAAATCTGTTCTTTTGGGGGAAAAAATTATATGGATGGACTGGCGCTGTGGTATAGCACGCTAAGCCTCTAGCTACGGCCCTGTCATCCCATACAGGCAGCAGTAGGAGTCCCAGCTGCCCCTACTTCTGATCCAGCTCCTGCTTACGGCCTGGAAAAGCAGCAGAAGACGGCCCAGAGACTTGGGCCCCTGCCGCCCGTGTGGGAGACTCAGAAGAAACTCCTGGCTTCAGACTCACCCAGTCCGGGATGTTACAACCCTTTGGGAAGTGAACCAGAAGATAAAAGTCTCTCTCTCCCTGTCTCTCTGTTATCTACCCATCCAATGAAAATAAATAACTCTTTAAAGAGAGAGAGGGAAAGAGGAATGGAATGGTGATTATAAAAAGCACATTGGACACAGGGTAGCCAAAACAACTTGTACAAAAGATCTGATTCACAGCTCATTATCGAATTAGCCACTGGAGATTATCATCAAGATTTCATGGAGTTAATTAACGTAACGATACACAAACACCTAAGTGTAACAGCATGGAAACTAAAAACACGAGCTGAGGATACATGGACAATTTGTTTTCAGTCAAGTTGCACAGACGACGTAACGAGTATGAATAACTCGTTACAACAAACAGGAGTCGAATCCATCCAACTGTGCTTTGTACCCTATGGGAAAATTATTACAAAATTGATCATTGTCCTACATTGGAATCTTAAAGTATCAGATGTCTAGAAGAAATCTAAATTTGAAATTAGCAGTTGTCTAGAAGAAATCTAAAGCTTTGTGTTTTAGATTAGACAGAGAGTGCTGAAAGGGAAAACTTGACAAATGGACCTCGTTGAAATTAAAGTCTACTCGGGGTTTGCATTGTGCACAGTGGATTAAGCTGCTGCCAGCCACGCTTGACATCCCGTATGAGTGCTGGTTTGAGTCCCAGCTGCTCTACTTCCCGTCCAGCTTCCTGCTAACGTGCCTGGCAAGGAAGAAGAAGATGGCCCAAGTGTTCTGGCCTCTGCAACCATGAGAGACCTGGATGAAACTCCTGGCTCCTGGCTTCAGTATGGCCTATCCCTGAAGTTATTTGGGAAGTGAACCAGCAGATGGAAGATCTCTCTCTCTCTCTCTCTCTCTCTCTCTCTCTCTCTCTCTCTCTCTTTCCCTCTCATACACACACACTCTCTCTCTCTCATTCTCACAGTGTAACACTGCCTTTCAAATAAAAATAATCCTTTACAAAAGAAGGAAAAATGAAAATACATTTCTCATCTATGAGATGGATTACTGCTCAACAACAAATGTTATAAAATGCATGCAAGCATAAAGCAAAAAGCATGGAACTTCGTAAGGAATCAGTAACGGTTTGTTAGATTCCAATCAGAAACTTCTTTGGGCCAGACCCAGAAGGCATCAGAGGTGACAAGTCAGACCCACCTGAGACTCGGGGACTGAAAGAACATGCTGTGTCATATGTGGTCACATGCACACTCACACACACACATTAACACACCAGGCAAATGCTTGTCCTGGAGCCCTGAGGCAACTGACTCCACCACCGTTCCCAGTACACGGGACAGGTGTCCCACCTGTCATTGGAAGAAGAGAGAGAGCCACCACTATCCGTGAAGGTCACAACTCTGTCCTGTGGAAGACATCGCATGGGTTGCATGGCTCAACAGACCAGTGGTATGACTCTCATGGCTCATCTATGGCCATACCACCCTGAACGCATCCAATCTCATCTGATCTCGGAAGCTAAGCAGGGTCGGGCCTGGTTAGTACTTGGATGGGAGACTCTCGTGGCTCACAGGCTCTGAGCTTCTATGTGAGGGCATTTGGCAGTCTTTGTCTCCTAGAAGTATCATGGATTTCGCTTCTGTGTTCACCCACAGACCCCAAGGGTTGGAAGGACTTTGCCAGAGCTCCTTGGTGCTTCAGCCCAGGTTGTTTCGAATGTGGTTTGTTGGGCCCTTGCTGACCCTGACAGGTGGAGCAGCCCGTAGCTCACTGGTCCTTCAGCCCAGATCATGTAGAATGTGGTCTGTCATCCCCTTGCTGATCCTGACAGGTGGAGTAGCCTGCAAAGACTCAGCCTAAGCAGGTGGGATGAGCCCAAGAGTTGGTCAGGGCCAAATGCTTTGGTTCTGAGCAGTAGCAGGTGCATAGCTACCCAGTTGTTGCCTAGACGAATTCTGAGTAAGATCAGATCCTTGGGAACTTGGCTCCACCGTCTGGCTCCTCCGTCTACCTCCCGATGGTGTCACCAGGCTGCTTTGTGGTCACCTCATGTGGGAATGCAGGTGTGTACAGTTGTAGGTGCTTCTCCAGATGATTATTTTAACGACAGCAGCTGTGTTTCCTCCTGGCACAGTTCATGGCTCCTGGCCAGTGGGCTTTTAAAACCTTGAAAGGATGGATGCATGAATGAATGAATGAATGAATCGATACCTTTTCCTTTTATAAACAAAATGTCATCAACACCCAAGATCCATAAACCTCAGGAGAAAAAAATCAAGAAGCTATTCTGGTGTATCATAGCATGAAGGAGATGGACACACAAATGACTTCACATGCCTTTGGTAACTTCCTACCAGAACTCTGACTGCCTTTACGGGAGTGCCTGGGACTCACGTGGGAAGACACAGCTTGTCCCTACTCGTGATCTTTGCCCAAAAAAAAGCATTCAGACAGCCATGTGCCCTGATGCTGACGGCCTGCACAGGAATGATCCTGCTAAGTTTGTATGCATACGAGTTTGGAAATAACATCAGACTTTCAGAAAAGTGACAAAAGTAAGAGCAGCACGAAGAGGAGGGGGAAAAAAAAGGATGAAACTATAAAATACAGACCGGAAGGATATGCAGATCACTTCTTAAGTTGGACTTGCATCCCCGAATCTCAAAACCCAACACTGAGAAAACAAACAACTCAATAAAGAAAAACAAATAAGCAAAATATTTGAGCAAGCAGTTTGCCAAATATAGATGGAATAATGGGAAACAGGAAACTGCTAATTGTCCCTAAGTTAAAAAAAAAAAAAAGTTAGTTGAAGCTGGCAGAGCCAAGTGCAAGAAGCTCCAGTGCATGGGAACTATAAGTTGAGAATGAAGGTAAAAGCTAGCAGCTGAAACCCAAAGCCCAAGGAAAGGGAGGGGGGAGAGATGCTTCCCAGAATCGTCTCAGTGTCGTGACCAGATAGCACCTATAGAAAAAAAAGAAAACTGAGATTTTTCTATAAGTCGTTAGGATGGAGATCATCCTTACACATGCACGCAAACGTCACCCATCACCAGAGTTCTTACCCAACATGCACAGGTCAGCCAAGGCAAGGTCACACTCCGATTGAAGATGCCACCACTATCAGTAGACAGAATCGGATCTGGATCCCGCACTAAAAGGAGAGATGAATCCAACCCACTCACAAAAACAACATCCAACTTGGCTGCGTGAAATCCAACTCCCGTAAAAACACACAAGGAAGCAAAAGAGATTTCGAGGAGATAAAAGTTGAAGGATGAGAAGATTCAAACCAGGCAAATGTTTGCTATCAAAGTGGAATTCTAGCCAGAAAGTGACAGAAGGAACAAAGAAAAACACTTTAACTACAGGGTTTATGATTTATAACACAGACAAAACCCCAACATGTATGTCAAGCAGAAATGAATGCAGATGAAAGGAAAAGATGACTGGAACCCACTTAGGCTGTGCCTGCAGAACAAAAGTCATCATATTAAAATGTCAGTGAGATGAGAAAGAGATGAAACGAATACAACAGCAGGGAAGAAGCAAGTGAGGATGGGGAGCACAGATTGAGTTAGAAAATGAAAAGGCAGCAAAACCAACAACTAATCCAAAAGCTATGTCTTTGGGGGAGGAAAGCCACAAAAAGGGGAAATATTTGGGAAAAAAGAAAAGGAGTGGAAATATACAAACAGAGTGAGACTTGGGGGAAGACCCTATGCAGAATTTTTTTTTAAGTGCTTCCATTTTTTTTTTAATTTCTATTGTAAAGTCAGATACACAGAGAGGAGGAAAGACAGACAGGAAGGCTTTCTTTTTTTTCTTCTTTTTTTTGTTTCTTTTTTTAATATATATTATTTCTTTTACTGATTACATTGCATTATGTGACAGTTTCATAGGCTCTGGGATTCTCCCAACCCTTCCCTCCATGGTGGATTCCTCCACCTTGTTGCTGTATTACATTTCAAATTCAGTCAAGATTCTTTCATTGCAAGCATATACCAAGCACAGAGTCCAGCATCTTATTGTCCAGGTAAATTCAATGTTTTTTGGGGGAGACCATCTCTGGTCTGAAAGCAGAGCTGGCAGAATATCATCTCGATCCATCTAAAGCCACAACGTAATATCAACAACAATTTACAACATTATGGGATTAATTGACATGGTATTGAGTAACCAATATGTCAAAAAAAAATGCAAGTTCTTAATCACAATCTGTGACTTCTTCATTGACATTTCAATTTTAGTTTATACACAGAACCGGCTGCTATACACCTTAAAATGGCTGTAGGGTACTCTTCAGCTGTCTCATGTCCATTTTCATTTTAGAATCCCTAAAAGAACACAAACCTGATCTGTCTGCTTGGCATGGCAACCACGCAGCATTACTCCTCGTGGCTGCAGGATAGGATTCCAACTGGGAGAGCCGCATGTCCCGCACACACCTCCACAGAGGCAAGGCAGGTCAGTAAAGGGAAGCCAGGCAGGGCCCGTGGCCAGCGCTCTCAGCTGCAGCTCCAGCCTCACGTGGGGTTTTGTCACTGATGGATCATCCATCGCATGTGACATCACAGACCCAATGGCAAGTGGGGTACACAATCTTCAGCTTTCTCTGAACTGCACCCACAGAGAGCAGAGCAAACGGAGCGCCACCCTCCCCTGTGCCTCATCTCTGTGTCCCAGGCCCTGCAAAGGCCTTGATGGGTCCCATGAAGGTTTGGCTTAGTGGCAACACAGAAGGTTTAGCTTTTTGTTGTCTTTTTTTTTTTAAGATTTATTTATTTTTATTGTGAGATCAGATATACAGAGAGGAGGAGAGACAGAGAGGAAGATCTTCCGATGAATGATTCACTTCCCAAGTGGCCGCAATGGCTGGAGCTGAGCTGATCCAAAGCCAGGAGCCAGGAGTTTCTTCTGGGTCTCCCACACAGGTGCAGAGTCCCAAGGCCTTGGGCTGTCCTCTACTGCTTTCCCAGGCCACAGGCAGAGAGCTGGATGGGAAGCAGGGCTGTGGGGATGTGAACCGGCGCCCATATGGGATCCCAGCGTGTGCAAGATGAGGGCTTTAGCTACTAGACCACTGCACCAGGTCCTTTGTCTTTTTTAGGGTTGATTTTGTTTATTTAAAAGGCACAGTGTTTTCTTTTAATAGTTTGATGGTTTCTGGGTGTAGATTTAGGTCCTTGATCCATTTAGAGCTAATTTTTGTATTGTAACAGGTGTGGGTCTTGCTTCCTTATTCTGCAAGTTGCTATCCAGTTGTCCCAACAGTATTTGTTGAATAGACCAGGATTTTTGCCTGGGTTGTTTTTAGTTGTCTTGTCAACAATTAGTTGACTATACATGTGTGGCTCCCTTCTGGTGTTTCTATTCTGTCCCACTGAATCTCTGTTTCTGTACCAGTACCAGACTGTTTTGATGACCACTGCTCTGTAGTATGTCTTGAGGTCTGGGATTGTGATTCCTCCAGCTTGGTTTCTATTTTTCAGGATAGCTTTAGCTATTCGTGGTCTTTTGTGATTCCAGATGAACTTTTGTATCATCTTTTCTATTTCTGAGAAGAATGTTGTTGGGATTTTGATTGGGAATCAGGTGGTCCCAACTAGAGAGCATTATGCTCAGTGAAATGAGTCAATCACAAAAGAACAAATACCATATGTTCTCTCTAATGTAAGGAAACCAGCATGGAAAGTGTAACTTCAATAATCCAATCCATACTCTTTTTTATTTGTTTGCTTTTTTGGCTGTAGTCCATGTGTTTTGATGTTTTTTATTTCAGTTTGGTTTATTCCAAATAATGTCTTTTCTCTCATCAAATTCATCGCGGATTCATGGGTTATATGATGGTGTCATTTTTCCCAAGAGACGTTTGTGTTTCCTTTTTTGTCACCCATGTTTTGGTTACTCAGCAGCGAATTTTTCATGGTGCTGAAATTTATTGTTGATGTTGTTGTTGTTATTGTTGTTGCTGTTCTAACTCATACCAGTTACTGACCTTGTTTCATGGCTTCTCACTTATGGAAATGTACAGTGATGGAGTATTGGGGTCTATGGTATGCAGACGTGGGAGTATAATGGAACATGCATCTTTGCATCCAGACTAAGGATGGATTCCCAATGGAACTCTTGGACATGTGTAGACAATGGGATGCTGGACTGTCTGACATTGTCTGTACCAACAATGTCGGGGTACACTTAAGTAAGAAACTGATAAAATTATGACTCTTTATAAGGGACTATATTATTGTAACAAAACGGGAATAATCTGATGGGGGGTGGGAGTTTGGGGGGAATCCCAGCCTATACGAAATTGTACCACATAGTTCAAAATAAAAATATATTTAAAAAAAATAAAAGGCACAGTGACAGAGTGAAAGGGGGGATGGAGATAAATAAATCCTTTATCTGGTGGTTGACCTCTTCAAATGACCTGGACAGGTTGAGACTAACCCAGGAGCCTGGGACTCCTTCTGTGTCTCCCATATGGGTGCAGGGGTCCAAGCAGCTAAACCATCTTCCACTGCTTTCAAAAAGCATATCAGCAGGGAGCTGGATCAGAAATGGAGCAGCCAGGACTGCAACGTGGGCTTTAATATGGAATGCCAGCATGGCAAGCAGTGGCTTCATCACATGGGTCACAACTCCAACCCCAACACAGGACATTTTTAAGAAAGCTGGACCTGGAAGCCAAGTAGCAAAGCATGTGTTATATCTTCAGTGGTCAGAATCTGGGAAGGACACATCCAAAGCTGAGCTATTCCCTGTGAAGCAGGTAGCAAGGCTTGGAAAAGCAAATACAGCATTTACTGCTTTAAATTATTCCAAGGGGATGAAATTTTACTATTGCTAATAACCTCCCTCATTATAAATCCCTCCAAGGCATAACCTCTAAAATTGGTGTAGACACAAAAGGAAAATAAAAAAACTAAGCTTTTAAAAAGTGAAAAAAACTTTCATATCCTTCAACCCAGCTGTGGCAGAGTCCCAAGTCACCCACAAGACTTCCAGGAATGATTCAAAAAGAGTTGTCAGCTGATGACGTCATATAAACTCAACAATTTTTAACATTCATTTTTTTCCCCCTTTTTTGTATTTTCTTTTGAGTCTTAATGAGTTTTGGACAGAATCAATGTGATTTGTAGACACAACTTTTTTTTAAGATTTATTTATTTTTATTGCAAAGTCAGATATACAGAGAGGAGGAGAGATAGAGAGGAAGATCTTCCGTCCGATGATTCACTCCCCAAGTGAGCGCAACAGCAGGTGCGGTGCCAATCCGAAGCCAGGATGCAGGAACCTCTTCCGGGTCTCCCACACAGGTGCAGGGTCCCAAGACTTTGGGCCGTCCTCGACTGCTTTCCCAGGCCACAAGCAGGGAGCTGGATGGGAAGTGGAGCTGCCAGGATTAGAACCTGTGCCCATATGGGATCCTGGCACGTTCAAGGCAAGGACTTGAGCCACTAGGCCACGCCGCCGGGCCCAGATACAATTTTAAGACCATTTTAAGTGATATTCCTTCTCTGTCCCTCCTTAGTATCCCTGAATGTTTTGTGCGTGCACATCACACACACACACACACACACACACACACACACACACACACACACACATATTCTTTAATTCTTGCCCTGTTCCACTTCAAGGAACATTAGGATGTGCAAGGAAGAGCCAACCATCTCTTTTATTATTTTTTTTATGTTTACACAGTTGATTAGAGTGGGAAGGGTCAAGGACTAGAGGAACGCAGGTAAGACCACTATTTCCACACCTTCCTATCTTCTTCTATATCTGGGGTGAGGGAAAAGACAAGACCAGAAGCCACACCCAGCCTCCCAACCACCCCAGTACCCTGGGATGGGGAATGGTCACCCGATCTCATCCCAGGGCCCCCGATATGAAACATATTCTGAGAATTCTGTTCATGTGATCTCAATAGTTCTGACATCCTGTCGAGCTTGCAGATCCAAGGATGAGGAAATCCTTCCAAGGTTCATTGGCTGGCACAGCCCAACCAGAATCTCCATGCCCCCAGAAATTTGCTGTCATATTTCTCTGGGGTAGTTAACCAATTTGTTCTGCCCTCCTTCCTTTGCCATGGCATCCTATGACCTCCACAGGCCACAGTGGACTGCTCAATCCTCCATATGGATGCTGTTCACTGCACCATCTTCCGTGGCTGAAATGGCCCCATTCAGACACATGCACTCCACTGTCGGATCGCAGGTCCTGCCGCTCTCCCCATGGTTAGAGTTCTGAGTCCAGCAGTTCGTTTGGGGGTACCCTCAAAGAAATCTCATCTGAGGTGATCCCAGACCTGATTCCTCTTTGTGGTCCCACCAGTACAGGGTCCAGCTCATTCTGTTACCCACATCAGCCTACACATACATTGTTAGTTGCAATTGCTAGGTCAGATCTATCTCCAGCTCCATCTCTTATACAAACCAATGGGTCCTACAGTCCTGTCCAACCTAGCCCATCACGCCCTCGGCCTCCACATACACCATCAGGAACTGCAGCCCAGTCAGAATGACCCACAATAACCCCCACTGGGCCGTCCCCCAGCCCTGGTTTCGGTGCCTGCCTGCATGTGCAGTGGACTGGTCCATTCTATCCCACATCCCATTCAGCTCTTGCACACATCATTGGGCATTGAAGCCTAACTCAACCCAACTGACCTCACTATCCAGCCCACACTCATGCCTGTGGGTGCCATCACCTCTCTAGCCAGGCCTGTCCCCAGTCCTGGTACTGATGCTCACCAGTGGAAGTTGTAGCCCACCAGCAAAGTGTGCACAGTTTCCCTACTGGACCCATTCCCTACCCTGGATCTTGCACCCTTTAGGTGGTTCTGCAGTCTAACTCGATGAGACTTGCCCCCAGTCCCAGCATTTTCCACCTGATGCTGCAGCAAAGCCCAACCCACCTGCCCTTACTCCTGCTCATACCTGCACCAGTGGATACAGTTGGTTAGCCCACCCTGGATCTCCCCCTCAACCAGGTCACATGTTGGCCAACAGGTATTGTAGACCTGCCCAGCCTAGTCTGCCCCCAGTCCCAGCTCTCACACTCACCAGGAAGAGCAGTGGCCCAGCAGAGAATCCCCACATCTCCTCTGCCAAGCTCACATCCAACTCCCTCCCCTGGGCCAATGTATGCTAGTGGGTGCTGCAGCCCATTCTGGCATGGCCTGCCTCACCTTGGCATATGCCAGTGGGTGTTGAAGCCTGGCCTGGCTGGGTCTGCCCCAGTTCCAGCTCCATTGGTGGGTGCTGCTGCTCAACCCAGCCCAACCAATCCCCAGTCCCATCCCCGATGTGAACTGACTGGTTCTGCAGCCTGACCCACCCCCTCCCACATCCGTCCTGCTTCTTAGATGTGCCACTGGGTGTTATAAACTGGCCCAGCTTGGCCTGCCCCCAAACCTAACCCATACTTATGCTAGCAGGTACTGTAAACTGGCCTGGTCTGAGCTGCTCCCTGCCTTCGTTCTTGCACTAACCTGCATGGATTACATCCTGACAAAGAAGTTTCCAAAGCTCCTCTATCAGATCCCCTCCCAGTGGCAGATCTTACACACACCGGTGGGTCCTCAACCCAGGCTGACTTAGTCCACCTTGAATCCCGGCAGGAACAGTGAGAGCCAACCATCTTATCCATTCTAGATCCTGACACCTTAAAACATAGCAATGAAAAGATACCAAAAGAGCTTTGCGTGACTCCTCGTCTCACGGGTCAGTGTAACAGAGGGAGTGCTGGGAAGGACAGAGCCAAGAGAGTTTAGTTGTGTCCACAGGTTGCTGTGCACGCTTGTCCTCAGAGCTGACTTCTGTTCCCTTCCCTGACACTAAAATATGAAGTTCAAAGGATAATATCTAGAAAGGAAAAAATTATAGGGTTTTTTTTAATTCCTGGCAAAAATGTCAGATGGTCCATCCTCATACAGCCTGGATGGTAAGAAAGTTTTTCCAGGGGGCCAGTGTTATGGCTTAATGAGTTAAGCTTCCACCTGTGGTGCTGGCATCCCATATGTTCACCAGTTCATATCCAGGATGCTTTTCTTCTGATCCAGCTCCCCATTAATAGAGGAAGATGGCCCAAATTCCTTGGGACCTTGGCACTCATGTGGGGGCCCCAAAGCAAGCTCCTAGCTTCAACTCAGCCCAGTCCTGGCTGTTGTGGCCATTTGAGGGAGTAAACCAGCTGACAGACAGTCTCTACTTCTGTCTCTGTAACCTTGCTTTGCAAATAATAAGGAAAATGTAGAAAGTGGTTCCCAGTAAATGCTTTAGTCTCTTCAGGATAGTCCATCTTGAATGGGGAGCCAGAAAGCTCTGAGTGCTTTAAACCAGCAGCAGCATTAGAACCACAGTGAGGAGGCCTAATCAAATAACTCAACATTTCCCTGTCCCACCACGTACTACCACAGGAGAGAACTCTGTAGAAAACAAAAATCTAGCAACTGTAATTGGACTTTTCCAAACCTCCTGTCCATGCTGCTTCTTCCAGCCTGCCATCTAGGGCAACAAGTTTCCCAACAGCATCAAATGGCCTTCTGTAAAATTTTGTGCAAAGATCTTTGGGTGTAGAATACATCAACCCATCCTTGGCAAAGGATGTGGTTGGCAACAAATGGTGTGATTGGCATAAAAACCATAGCAAGCCAGGGATCTATTTAAAAAAAAAAAGTGTATATCTTATTACATCTATAACTTGAAGAGTCACCAAAAGTCCATTTTTTTCCCTAGTGCCTTTGGAATTCACTGTATCAAGGGTTGGTTGGTTTGCTCTGTGTGAGACTACTTGCTAACGGATATGTTCTGCATCAGTTGTGTCCCTTGGAGCAAACATGTGCTGTCTTGCTTGTCATCTGTTGTCTTCAGCTGGGTAACTAGTGGGTGTAACTGTCAGTCTGGCTTTTATCTGCAGTAGACAAAGAAAACAATAAAGACTACGGTTCTTTATTGAGGAAGAAAAATAAATTACTGCTCTCTGTTACCTATAAGAGAATCCGAGTCCATCCCAGGAGTAGATCATTACTGTTGAGGAAAATTCATCCAGCAATGAATGGAGGTATTTAGTGCAAACTTACATAGAAGTTGTGGATATCACGGGGGAATGTTGGCAGTTCCAATTATTCTTTTTTTAAAAAATACACAAAATCGTGTCTCCAATAAGTTGAATATTCACAGTGGAGGATGAATAAGTACTGGCTTGCTGAAAGATAAGATGATCAGGAATTTAATTCTGTGGATCTTAGTGGCTTTTATTTGCAACTCCAGAACCAAGAACAAGTCCACGCCAGAATGACCAGAGAACTCTGCCCCTACACGGGTGGGTTATATTTATAAAGAAAAGGAAGTGGCACACAGAAAAAGAGCTGGGTACTTAGGATAGGCTGAGATCTGGCTACCTGTTGCCAGAGCAGGTAGAAGCCTGTGTACACAGAGATTGGTTGCTCCTCACTAAGGTATGGAAGGTTTCTCTGCACACCCCTCCTAAAACTGTTCTGCACCGCAACTGTTGACATATGCCTTGTCAGAGCTATAAGCCAGTTTAGACTATCCTAAAAGCTGCCAAGTTCAGCAAAATTATGCTTCAACACTCTAAACTGCTGAATGCTAAAATGAAAATAGACACGAGACAGCTGAAGAGTACCCTATAGTCATTCCACAGAATGTGGTTAAAAACTTGCATTTTGTAACATATTGGTCACTCAATACCATGTCAATTAATTCCATAATGTTGTAAATTGTTGTTGATGTTATGTTGCGGCTTTAAATGGATCGAGATGATATTCTGCCAGCTCTGCTTTCAGACCAGAGATGGTCTCCCCCAAAAAACATTGAATTTACCTGGACAATAAGATGCTGGACTCTGTGCTTGGTATACGCTTGCAATGAAAGAATCTTGACTGAATTTGAAATGTAATACAGCAACAAGGTGGAGGAATCTACCATGGAGGGAGGGGTTGGGAGAATCCCAGAGCCTATGAAACTGTGTCACATAATGCAATGTAATTTATATATATATGTAATTATATATATATATATATATAATTTTTTTTTAAAAGAAGGCTGTGTACACACCAAGTTAGGTTGTAGCTCACTATGTGTGGACATCTTTAGGCCAGATTTGAGTTTTGTGTGGAGGCAACTTTAAGCCCAATCATGCAGTTTAAATGACTCTCAAAGAACGAAGCAAGAGCAGGCACTTAGCCTAGCTGTCAGATACCCAACCCATGGAGTGCCTGAGTTTGAGTCTGGCTCTGGCTGCTGCTTCCAGCTTCCTGCCAGTGCAGAACCCTGGGGGGACATCAGGTGATGGCCCAAGTAACTGGGATTCTGTTTCACATGGAAGAACTGGATTGAATTCCTCTAGCCCAGCTTCAGCCTAGCCGAGCTCCAGCGCTTGTGTTTGGGAAATGAGCCCGAGGATAAACACCCGCTCACTCTCTCCTTCTCTCCTACTCTCTCTCTCAAATACATTTTTAAAAGATGCTTATTTTTATGCAAAAACATTTTAAAATCCATTCTTTTTCTTGCGTTACACATTTTCCGTGAACTTTTGGAAAACTCTCTCAATATCTATGAGTTTCAAGAATTTTTACACCAAAATAAACTTTCCATTCCATTTTCCATAAATGTCTTGAAATGCCCTGGATCTACTGGCTTGCTAATGTGGAGAATCTCTCTGGAAACCAGCAGTCGGCTGCCCACAGAGAAAGGGAAGCACGGATTCTAGAGGCACCAAACTTGTTAGAAACTGTGGTACATGCGCAAACACAGAAGTAAAGAAATACCGCTGAGGTTGTGGCGTATTAGGTACGGCTACCACCTGCAGTGCCAGCATCCGAGTGGATGCCACTTGAAGTCGCAGATACTGCACACTGATCCAGCTCCATGCTACTGCTCCTGGGGACACAGCTGCAGGTGCACCCACATGGGAGACACATGGGAGCTGGCCCAGCCCCAGCTGTTGTGGCCATTTGGAAAGCGAACCACCTGAGGGAAGATTTCTCTCTCTGTAACTCTGAGTTTGAAATAAAAATAAGATAAAAAAAATTTTTTTGTAAGAATAAATACTGAGAGTCCTGACAAATACTGAAAGGTTGCCTTGGTTCTCTGTGTATGTTAAGGTTATCAGTGACTTTTCGCCTCTTTCTTGGAGTGTTTCGAATTCCCAAACATTTCCACAGTGAAATGAGAGGGGAAAAAAAAAAAACTGGGTGGCGGTTCCCTAAAATTCTCAATTTTCTCCACGAAGCCAAGCACCTGTTCCATCTGCAGATTGGGCCCACCTGGTGAGAGCCGGGCTCTGCAGATGGTGCAACGCTGGACCCTCAGAAGCTGTGCAGCAAGAACCTAGGCCCAGGACCTGTAGCGGGGCAGGCACCCTGTCCACCCACCATGGCCTGGGAGGGCGGGCCACAAGGCAGAATAACGGGTGTAGAGTTCCCTGAATTGTTTGTCTCAGGTGAAGGCCTCTCCGGCGACAGTGCAAGCAGCACTGAAGGCCAGAGCTATTTCAGTTGCATTCCTGCCCTAAGACACAGTTTCCTGTCCACGCTGTTTTGCCTTTTAAGATTGTTTGGGTCTCTACAGCAGGAGACCAGACGGAGATCAAACACACAGGATCCTCCTGCCCAAATGAGGCAGGAGCCTGGAACACCCAGGGAAGTCAAAATTGCCGCAATCCGAGGCTGGGAAACAGGACTGGGGAGTTTTCTCTGCTGTCCAGGGAGGCCCTGGGGTGGAGAGAGAGCCAGTCTGCCTGGAGCCACCTGGAGGTCAGAGTGGCCTGGGCACCCCCTGGGGCCACCCCACCAGCCAGGAGGTCCCATGCAGCTGCCTTTCAGAGCCCCAGCTGTGGTACTGTATAGATCCCCTGGCATCAGATACAGTGCTGTGTAGACTGTCATAGCACCAACCCTGGTACTGTCTACACCCTCAGGGCACCAGTCATGGTACTGTAGACTTCACGTGGGGCCTGGGTACTGGGTGATAAGGTAGAACTCGAGGCAGCTTCCATCCTGGTCCCAAGGCATTTCATTCTTAAAGGAAATAAAATATCCCCTCTCTACCACCATCCTATAGCAACTGCGTACCAGTAGGAGACCCAGGTGAAACCCCTGGCTCCTGATTACAACCTGGTCCAGCCCTGGCCATCATGGCCATTTGGGGAAGGGACCAGTGGGCAGAAGATAACTCTCTTTCTTTCTTTCTTTCTCTCTCTCTCTCTCTCCCTCCTTTTCTTTCTCTGTAATTCTGCCTTCAAATACAAAATAAATTGTTTTTTAAAAGAAATGGCTGACATCTCAGCTATATCTTGGCAGCGAAATACGGGGCAAACAGAGACTCTATGATGAACTATGTCAACCAGTGGATTCTTCAAGGACCTCATAGTGCTTGGAGTGGCGAGATTGGCAGCAATTCATAGCTGTGGCAATATCAAATCCACTTGAGCAAGAACCTCAGAGCATACCCTACATCCGGGACCTGGGGAGGGTGGGAAATTGGGTTGGCCTTCTCCCTTAATACCCCCCTTTATACATGAAGGAAACAATATGGAAAAAATAATAGTCTTACCCACTTCCCTATAGCCCTTGAACCTTTTTACCCTAATTAACTATGTAAAGATTGTCAAAATCTTTTTTTAAATAAATTTTTTAAATAAATAAATAAAAGAAGTGGTTGAGATCTAGTGATAGGGAGAAATGTGACGTAGCATTTTAGCCACTGCCTGCAACACTGCTATTCCATGGCCTCAGTTGGAGGAACGTCAAGTCCTGGCTCCTCTACTGCCAACTCAGCTTACTGCTAATGCACTTGGCAAGGCAACACCACATGACCCAAAGCCCTGGACCCCCGCCCACCCACGTGGGAGACCCAGAGGGAGTTTCAGGCAGCTGACTTCAGCCTGGCCCTGATAGGGCCATTGTGGCCATTTGGGGAGTGAACCAGCAAAGGAATGCCCTCTCTCTCCCGCTGCCCACGCTGTCAATCTAAATAACATGAATCTCTTGGAAGCATCTGAAGCAGTGATGAGCTTTCCCTTGAATTGACCTTAGAGTCATCCCATGTGTGAACTCAGACATCAACCACGTGAATTGGTACTGGAGATCAACAAGGAGCTGCTCCAAGGCTGTTAGTAATGGCTGTGTTCCCTCTCTGGATCCCTACATCACATAGGGAGGAAGCTCCTGCCCCCACCAGCCCTCCTACTGGCCTGCCCAGCAACAAAAAAGCCACCTACAGCAAAGAGGTCCGGCGAGGCCAGTTAGTGTCCGCTCAGCCTGCACCCTGGCCATCACCAACCCTCTGGACTTGGTGCCACTGTGTTCATAAGACTGGGCATCCCCTAGTGGGCCAGACATCCTAGCAGAGGTTCAGCCTGGGTCAGTTTCAGTCTAGGGAGCTGTGTTCTCAGAGGCAAAGCCCTGGTTTTGGTGACTGGTAGAAACGCTGCATTTTGCTAGAGAAAAATTTGTCATCAAACATACACTCTGATTAAGGAGAGCAGATGGATGGGTCAACCTTGGGATCCAGGCTGGCCACCAGATGCTTTCGTAGGACTTATTCACAATCCCCAAAGAAATCCCTCGAGCCATACAGTTTCCTAACATGCAAAATAAGAATAAAATTCTTCTATACAGAAGCATAGAATGATAGCCAGAAGTCAGGAAGGAATGCTAATGGGACTGGCATGGTGGTTCATCAGGCTAACCCTTTGCTATATGGTTCATTCCCCGGCTGCTCCACTTCCCATCCAGCTCCCTGCTCATATCCTGGGAAACCAGCAGAGAATGGCTCACATTATTAGCCCCTGCACCCACATGGGATACCAGGAAGAAGCTCCTGCACCCTGGCTTCAGTTCAACTCAGCTCGGATTGCAGCCATTTGGCGAGTAAACCAGAGGGTGGAAGATCTTTCTGTCTCTCCCCATTCTGTAAAACTTGCCTTTCAAATAAAACTAAATAAATCTTTTTTTTTCTAAGTGCTAGAATAGTACAGAATTATAGGGGGAAACTACGATCTGACTCCAGGAAGCCTATTGGAAAATACTTTAGAAATCTAATGTCCTAGCACCCTGAGGACCAGCCAAAGCTGACAGCCTCGGCACCAAGCACTCCATGCTGGAGAACTTGATCCTGCTGGGGTCCAAGCAGCAAACAGGCCTGCAGGGATGACAACCCCAGCCACAGCACCAGGACGGGCCTGGGTTCTACGAAGCCCACCGGTTCACCTGCTGCCAGTCATTGATCCAGCTTCAGCCCTGTGCCCTGAACAGCCCAAGCAGATGCACATCCTCATCACCACTGCCTGGAATTCTGGGAGAAGAGCTTCTACCCTTCCTGTGACATCGTAACAGGGAGGAAAGAACCTGGGACACTTCCAACCAGGAAGAGAGCAGCCAGGAGCTAGGCCCGCAGTCAATGGAAACACCAAATTGCAGTGTCACCAAGGGATATGCTGCCTTCCAAAACCTTGGGTGTGGAATTGCCACATGGCTCAGTCATTCCACTCCAAGTGTGTCCTCAGCCAAATGCATGGACTCGCAGGGTTTATTCATGGAAGCATCACTGACAACAAAGGGCAAAAACAACGCTAGGGTGCTTCAACAGGTGAGTGGGCAGGGAGCGGGCAGATAGCCTGATGTTTAAGATGCCTACATTCAATGCCGGAGACTGAAGATCGTGTATGTGAATAATAAGAAAAAAATAGATTTTTTTTGCCCCAGCTGTAGGCAACTGTCTCAGTTGTCTTGTATGTGGGCAAGTGTTACACTGCTGGGAGAAAAGCAGCCACCAGTTAATAGGCATTCTGGGCCTAGTTCATGTCAAATTTGCGTTAACTATGCCAGCATGCCAGCATAGTTGCCTATTCGGAGGAGAGGACAGGCAGGCCCCTGAAAGATGACCCCAAGACGCGCACTGGCGTGGATGCTGTAGATTTCCTGAGGAAGTATTGGGTATGTGTGAGAGTGGATGCTACAGAGAGAGTGTTTTGTAGGTGTAGAATGACTTCTGGGAGCTTCCAAGGAAGAACCCAATGCAGGAATTGAAACTGGGTGGTTTAGAGAGGGGAAACTAAAGGGCTTGTCTGAATCAGAACCATGCACCCACCCATGTGGGAGACCTGGGCTGGGCTAGGTGGCATTGCCTGCCACCGGCTGGTACACAGAAAAGCTGAAACTGGAGGGCCTGCGTATCCAGGCTAGGCCACAATGTCTGCCATTGTCAAGGCAGGGGATGGGCCATGCAAGGTTGGGCCACGACACCAACCAACACACAAGAGAAACAGGTTGGGGGCAGATTCTGTAGGGGACATTTGGGCTCACGCCTGTGGGTCTGCAGTAACCACTGGCTTACACAAGAGATGAGTGTGTGACAGCAGAGCTAGGTGTGACCACAGAACTCACCAACACTCATGGGAACTGGGTTGGGAGCAACTGGGCTGGTCCAGGCTGCAGAACCTGTAGGCACACCCAAGAATCAGTTCTGGGTATGCGGCAGGTCCACAGCACCCACTAACACATGCAAAGGTCGGGACTGGGAGAGGACTAGCACCAGCCAGCATGCATGAGACCCAGATCTAGGAGTGGGCCTTGTGAGAAAATCGAGAACTCCCATAACAGGCTGCAGCTCCCACTGGTGAGCACAAGAGCTGAGGCTGTGGGCAGCCTAAGCCAGACTGGGCTACAGTATCAGTCAGTATACATGTGGACCATGTCTGGGGCAGGCTGTGTTGGATCCGTCTGAAGCACCCTGTGGCAGGTGTGAGAGCCAGGACAGGGTGCAGGCTGGGCCAGGTTGGACAACAATATGAACACTTTGTCAAAGAAGAGCAGGGTTCTCATTCAAGAGAGTGAAACTGAAGTGGCAGGTGTAAAGAGCCTAAAACCATTTAAAAAAAAAAAATCATTAGGAACCTTTAATGGTGACAGGAAAGGCCAACCCTGCCGGGGACATTCTGACAGTTCTCAGCTGAGCAAGCCAGCTCGACGCCCTTCGCTGGACAAGGCCCAGAGGAGCCGTGGACTCCATGCATCTGCATGGGAGTGGGTGAGGGTGATTACATGGAGCAAGTGAGCCTGGGACCACTGCAGAGCCACAGCTGCTCTCCAGAGGTCGCACACTCTGACATCGCTCACTGGTATTCTCCACTTACCAAATATATATATATATATTTTAATTTCGTTGAAAAGCAGAGTTACACAGAGTGAGAATCTTGCATTTCTGTTTCACTCTCCAAATGGCCACAAGGATCAGAGCTGGGCCAGGAGCCAGGAGCTTCCTCCAGGTTTCCCACATGGGGGGCACAGACCCAGTCACTCGTTCCATCACTGTTGCTCCCCAGGCCACTCATTAGCAGGGAACTGGAACCAGAGACTGTAGCTGGTGTACACGTCAGGCACTCCCCTAGGAGACACGGGCAGCTTCCCCAGCTTCTGCCTTAGCCAGGCAGCTAAACACTTGCGGCATCCCCGTCTTAACATCATTTTCCTGGGAACATGGCAAGATGGATACTATCTTCGGCATTCTACAGTAGATGAAGTAAAGGTATAAAAATGGCATAAATGCTCGTTTTCACATCCAAGTTTCCGGTGTGCTGCCGTCCCTCAGAGGGTTCTAGTCCTATGCTCTGTCCCCTTCCTTCTGGCTCCCCAAAGCTATGATGAGGTCACCAGAAGAAGGCAGACACAACCTGTGCGGAGGGAACTGTTGAACATTTGACCCCGGTTCATAGCTTTCCAGAAAAGGAAATCCCGCAGATCAAAGCAGAGATCATGACCCCACGGTGCAATGACTTCCTCCGGTTCACGGCTGCAGGATTTCCTCTGGGGACTCACACGAGGTGTGGCTTGAAAGATGTCTGCTTGCCTCTGCTGGGAGAAGCCCTTCCAGGAGGCTCTCAGAAGACACTGGCCGGGTTCTAGGACCACTCCAGCGTGGCAGCCACAGAAGAGGAGGAGGAGGAAGGGCGCAAGGAGATGCAAAGTCAGTTATTACTAATCCACTGGCCCTGGTTATACCTTTTATTTTAACTAACACAAGTATTACCTCTTTTAAGATAATTACTAGAATAAATCTCTCTCTCTTTCCCTGCAGCTCTTCATTCAAAAAATAAGTAAAGAAGTCTTGTTAAGAAGCCAATAAAGGGGTCCAGCAGCATGGCCTAGTAGCTAAAGTCCTCGCCTTGCACGCGCCCTGGGATCCCATATGGATGCCGGTTCTAATCCCGGCAACTCCACTTCCCATCCAGCTCCCTGCTTGTGGCCTGGGAAAGCAGTTGAGGATGACCCAAAGTCTCGGGACCCTGCACCCGTGTGGGAGACCAGGAAGAGGTTCCTGGTTCCCCACTCTGGATGGGTGCAGCACCGGCCGTTGTGCTCACTTGGGGAGTGAATCATCGGACGGAAGATCTTCCTCTCTGTCTCTCCTCCTCTATATATATCTGACCTTGTGATGAAAATAAATAAATCTTTAAAAAAAAAAAAAAGAAGAAGAAGCCAGTAAAGGAAAAAGACATTATAAAGATGAGGACAACGGAAGCAAGAAACCCAAGTTGGGGCTGGCACAGTAGCTTAACTGGCTAATCCTGTGTCTGCAGGTGCCAGCAACCCATATGGGCACCAGTTCACATCCTGGCTATTCCACTTCCCATTTAACTCCCTGTTTGTGGCCTGGGAAAGCAGTAGAGGATGACCCAGAGCCTTGGGACTCTGCACCCAGGTGGGACAACACGAAGCAGCTCTGGCTTTGGATCAGCTCAGCTCCAGCCTTTACCTGGGAAGTGAGCCAGTGGATGGAAGACCTTTTTCTCTATCTCTCCTGCTTTCTGTAAATATGCCTTTCAAATAAAAACTAAAAATCTTTACAAAAAAAAAAAGTTTGTGCCTATCCTCCCAGAACAATAGAGGATCTCCCACCAGGGACTCCTACTGACCAGCAACATCTTTTTAGAGCGGAAACTACATCCTGCCAAGAAGCTGGAAACTCAATACCAAAGGTACCGCCCAAAACATGGACTCTCCAATCAACGTCATCAACCCCAACTGGATTCAGGACGCCAGTGTCAACCCCAAGTTCTCAACCCAGTAACAATGTGTTTCAAAAAATAAAGACGTTTTCAAGACCAAAACAAGAAAAAGAATTTGTCAAAGATCTCTTTTTTTTTTTTTAATAAACAAGAAGCCCAAAGAATTCAGCAGCAGCTCTCTGTGCCACCACAAATGTTAGAGGAAGCTCTCGAGGCAGAAAGAAATTGACACCACATTGCAGATCCTGGCCTCCGCCAGGCACGAAGGCGTGAAGCCACTTAGGAGTTTGAAGCACATGAGTAAGCCAATGCGATTTTGCTCTCATTCGTGGCAGCAATACCAACACTATGTGGCATGCAGAACACAGGTAGAGGAAAGAAACATGTCAAGCGTTGCACCAGAGGCTGGGACAGGTGTAGGAAATGAGAAGGATGCTATCACAAAAATGCTAACGCTGCAAAGAAGTGGGCAGACACCGACACATTAAACACAGTCTGTACAACCTAAAGCAACTGTTAACATACAAAGCCAAAAAGTGCTAAGACAGCACAACACGCATGGGGCAGAGCCCCCTCTCAGCAGAAACTGGCGGGCAATGACCCCCCCAGGCCTGGGGCTCCGGTATTTCCCTAAGAAGGACCCACCTAATCGCTGGTACACCCGCTGTCCAAACTTCACTTTTCTCCACTATCGGAATACTTGTTTTTGTTTTTATTTTGAAACAAACATCAGGATTCTCTCTGAGTTTTCCCAAAGCAAGAGTTCTACACCTTTCTAGAAGCTAAGGATTCAAGAAAAAAAAATGCCAAAAGGTGGAAAACCAGAATACATGTGTGGTGTGTGAGGACCCCAAGGGAGGAATCAACAGCTTTCAAAATGCAGAACTAGGGCCGGCACAACTAACATAGTATTAAGCCTCAGCCTGAGGTGCCAGCATCCCATGTGGGTGACAGTTCGAGTCCCAGCTTCTCCACTTCCCTTCCAGTTTCTTGCTAATGGCCCAGGAAAGCAGCAGATGGCCCAAGTGCTTGGGACCATGCACCCACAGGGGATGGGAACCAAGAAAAAGTTCTTGGTTCCTGGCTTCCACCCAGCTCAGCTCCTGCCATTGCAGCCATTTTTGGAAGTGTCCCAGTAGAGGAAAGATCCCTCTCTGTGTTACACCTTGTCCCTGTAGAATTACCTTTCAAATAAAAATAAATCTAAAAACAAAATGCACCATAGTATTTGATCCCCACTGGCGCAGCATCCGTCAGGGACCCTATCAATGGAGGAAGTTGTTTGGCTTGGCCCTATCCTTCTGCAGTTTCCCTGAGTGAGACAGAGCAGACCCAGGAGGGTACAGCACAGACCACAGGCAGCCCATAGACATGAAAGAGGTTGGAAAAGGGCAAAAGAATAGGAAAAACGAGACAGCTGCTTAAGGCATAAGAATTGAAGGGGAAAGGTGAATTATTTAAAGGAGTTGCTTTAGAGTTGTTAAAAACAGATTCGATGTTGTTATCGCTTCTCCCTCCACGTTCTTGGAGGACGTAGTAACAGCTGCAGGATACCTTCTAGTTGGATGTGGATGTGGGTAGCAAACCGACACGTAGGACTGTCCACGGAAGGATGCAGATGCCAGGTGATGTTTCTGTAGGTCAATGTGCCTTGCGCTGATGCATCATCCTATTGGCATACCCACACATTCCAGAAGCAGTCAGTGAGCAGAGCTGGCATGTGGCACGTGCCCCAAGGCCAGCCTTCCATAACCAAGTCCCAGGTTGGGTCCTGACTGCTCTGCTTGCCTTCTAGCTCCCTGCTAATGTGTCTGGGAAACAGCAGATGGTGGCAGGTGGGCTGCTGCCACTCACCTGTGAGACAGGTGGAGTTCCTGGCTCTGGCTTCCACCTGGCCCAGACTTGGCTGTTGCAGCCATTTGGGAGATGAGCCAGCAGATGGAAAATGTCTCCCTGTCTTTCTCTCTGTGTGTCCCTCCTCCTCTCTGTAACTCTGACTTTCAAATAAATCTTTTTTAAAAGAAATTTAAGGAGCCTGGCAGCTTGGCCTAACGGCTAAAGTCCTCGCCTTGAACGTGCCCCGGGATCCCATATGGGCACCGGTTCTGATCCCAGCAGCTCCACTTCCCATCCAGCTCCCTTACTGTGGCCTGGGAAAGCAGTGGAGGACGGCCCAAAGCTTTGGGACCCTGCACCCGCGTGGGAGACCAGGAAGAGGTTCCTGGATCCCGGCTCTGGATGGGCGCAGTACTGGCCGTTGCGGTCACTTGGGGAGTGTATCATCGAACGGAAGATCTTCCTCTCTGTCTCTCCTCCTCTCTGTATATCTGACTTTGTAATAAAAATGAATAAATCTTTTTTAAAAATAAAATAAATTTAAGGGCCCAGTGCAATGGCTCAGTGGTTAAAGTGCTCATCTCGCATGCGCCAGGATCCCATGTGGGTGCTGGTTCACGTCCCAGCTGCTCTGCTTCCCATCCAGCTCCCTGCTTGTGGCCTCGCAAGGTGGTGGAAGATGGCCCAAAGCCTTGGAACCCTGTACCTGCAGGGTAGACAATGAAGAAACTCCTGGCTCCTGGCTTCAGCTCGGCTCAGCTCTGACCGTTGCAGCCACTTGGAGAAAAAAAACAAGTGGACAGAAGATCTTCCTGTCTGTCTCTGATCTCTGCAAATCTGCCTTTCCAATGAGAATAAAATAAATCTTTGAAAAACAGAAATTAAAAATTAATTTTAAAAGTCCAACACCGACAGCTACACACATTGTATATTACACTTGATAATGCATGACTGCATCATAGGTATTTGCATTTTCTTTTTTTAATGGAGACCAGCTCAGTGTGTAGCTTTGTGGTTTATTTGAGAGACACACAAATAATTCCTACTGGTTCATTTCTCAGATGCCCCCATCACCACGGGCGGGCCAGGGCCAAAGTTAGGAATGCAATTCAGGTTTCAATGTGGGTGTCAGTAACCCAATAACTTGAATTATCTGCAGGCTACCCAGAAGGCAACTGGAATCAGACACTGAAGCACCAAGTGCTACAGTGTGAGCATTTCATTGATTTTATTTATTTGAAAGGCAAAATGCACAGTGAGGGAAGGAGAGAGTATGTCTTCCATCCTGGTTCATGGGTCGACTCCATCAAATGGCTGCAACAGCTGGACCTGCGGCTGGTCCAGGCTGAAGCCAGGAGCCTAGAACTCCATCTGATTCTCCCACACGGTGCAGGGTCCCAAGCACTGGGGCCATCTTCCATTGCCTTCCCAGGCACATCAACAGGAAGCTGGGTCAGAAGCAGAGCAGTCAGGACTGGGAACCACATTCACATGGGATGCTAACACTGCCAGCAGCCAGCAGCTTAGCTAGTTGTGCCATAACACCCACCCCATGGATACAGGCATCTTAGCCACTAGGCTAAGCACCCAATCCCATGTATCTATGTACTACAATTTATATGATTATTTTAGATAAAACAAATGCAAAAATAAAAATTATGCTTCATGAAATAAGCAAAAGTTAAAAGCTCCTTCTATTTGCAAAAGGTGAATATTAGGGCCCAGCGCAATGGCATAGTGGTTAAGGTCCTCTTCTTGCACGCGCCCTGGGATCCCATATGGACACCGGTTCTAATCCCGGCAGCCCCGCTTCCCAACCAGCTCCCTGCCTGTGGCCCGGGAAAGCAGTCGAGGACGGCTCAAAGCCTTGGGACCCTGCACCCGTGTGGGAGACCCGGAAGAGGCTCCTGGCTTCAGATTGGCTCAGTTCCAGCCGTTGCGCTCACCAGGGGAGTGAATCATCAGATGGAAGATCTTCCTCTCTGTCTCTCCTCTCTGTATATCTGGCCTTTCCAATAAAAAAATAATAAGAATTTTTTTTTTTAAAAAAAAAAGAAGGTGAATATTAGCTTCAGGTAGATTTTGCCAGAGGCTTTCTGGAGGAAGGTGCTATTATCACATGGAACGGAATGTGGAGGTGGAAAATGGTGGTACTGGTAAGGTCTCCCCAAGAGGCCACTGAACTTATCTGGACAATAAGACGCTGAACTTTATGCTAGGCATGTGTTTGCAAGCAATGAATCTCAACTGAACTTGAACTATGGTTATGCAACAAGGTGGAGGAATCCACCATGGGGGGAGGGGTATGGGAGGGGTGGGGGGGATCCCCAGCGCCTATAAAACTGTACTACATAATATAATGTAAGCAACAATAAAAAAAAAAAAAAAAAAGAAAGAAAACTTACACTAACGTGTGTGCTTGGGTCTCAGCTTTCAACCACTAGCTTTTAAGTGAAAACATCATCATAGCAAATAATCTTCAAACGGGCTCACCCTAAGGCTTAAGCACGTAAGGAGTTGTCTCAGTCAGGTCTGTGTCAATGTGCTCTGGGAGGTTTGCACAACGAAGTTATCCAAGAATGCACGGGACTATTATGTCAAAGTAGAGGGTAAAAGATAGCACAGGAGCTCCACCAGTGGTCAGTGGGACAGCCAGGCACGGGTATGGATGAGCAGGGGGTCCCAGACCTGAGACCAGGCCCCTCCAGCATGAGGGAAGCCAGGAGAACTGGAGGCGGGGCCAGGATAGTGGAGGAAGTCCTTGAGAGTGGGGATCTTAAAAGCTAGGAAAGCAAAGAGGGTCCAGGAAGAGGGGTCAGTCACCACTCACAGGTCAATTAAGAAGTGGGAGCTCGGGCCCCGACACGGTGGCGCAAGTGGTTAAGGTCCTCGCCTTGCACGCCCGGGATCCCATATGGGCGCTAGTTCTATCCCGGCAGCCCCGCTTCCCTTCCAGCTCCCTGCCTGTGGCCTGGGAAAGCAGTCGAGGATGGCCCAAGGCTTTGGGACCCTGCACCCGCATGGGAGACCTGGAAGAGTAAGCAACGGAGCTGAGACAGAGTGGTTTAGAGGGGGGAGAACAGAGGGTCCACCCGAGCTGGACTAAGTAACATCAACTGCCACCCTGGGGATGCAGAGAGAAGCATACCTGGCTGGGCTAGGCTACAGTACCCACCCGCGAGTGTCAGAGCAGAGAGTGGACCATGTCAGGCCGGACCACAGCATGCACCAGAAATTGAGAGACAGGATTTCCAGGCAGATCTTATAGGGGACTTGTGGGCTCATCTCTGTGGGACTGCAGCACTTGCTAGTTTGCGCAGAGAACTGGGGGTGGTGATGGGTCCAGCCAGGCTGGACCATGAAACTCACCTAGTAGGAACTTACCTGACACCTGCAGGAGCTCAGGGTAGAAGGAAACCAGGCTGGGCCAGGCTGCAGCACCCACCAGCACACGCAAAGGCCAGGACTGAGGGTAGACAAAGCCAAGCAGGGCTGCAGTAGCTGCTGACGACACTCATGAGATCTGGGGTTGGAAGAAGGCCTGGTAGGAGAACTTGAGTCACAGCTCCTGCTGGTGAGCACAAGAGCCAGGACTGGGAGCAGGCCAGGCTGGCCAAAGTGTCAGTACTTATCAGCGTATATGTGGGCCAGGTCTGGGGGCAGGTCAAGCTAAGCACCTGTGGGTGTGTACAAGAGATGGGATGCGGAACAAACCTAGCTAGGCTACAGCACATGCCAGCACACACAAAATCAGACTAAGGAGTGGGTGTGGTGGGGGTTATTGGGATTGCCCCACCAAGGAAGCACCCACTGGTGTGCATGAAAACCAGGCTTATGGTAGGCTGGCTGGGTTAGTCTACCATAGTAGCTATGCTTGTCTGGTTTGGGTGTCACTCCCAGCTTGGTTTTGGTTGTGCTACCTTCACAGAAAGTGCTGGTTCTACATCTTCTGAAAGAGATTTGGTGGAACTGATATTGATTCTTTTTTAAACACTTGGGAGAAATTCTAGTGGAGTTCATTTGATCATGGAGGTTTCTCTATTTAGAAAGATGCTTCATTAAACATTCAATTTAGGATACAAGTGCTAATCAAACCTACTTCATATTGCGAGAGCTGTGTAAGAGTGTTTTACAAAGAAACCAGTTCTCTGGGTTAGGCCACAGCACCCAGAGGTTTGCAGAGGAAGGAGGGCAGAACAAATTGGTCAACAATGAAGCTTGACAGCAAATTTCTGGGCAAATGGAGACCCTAAGTTGGACTATGTCAGCCAATGGACCTTGGGAGGATTTCTTAATCCTTGGAGTGGCAATATCAACAGCATTTCAGAACTATTGAAACCACTTAAGCTGAACCCTCAGACCATGCTGCACATCAGGGACCCTGGGATGACACTCGGTGGCATTTCCCATTCCCCGGCACTGAAGCAGTTGGGAAGCTGGGGTAGTTTCTCCTCTTGTATCTTCCCTTCCCCAGATACAGGAAGCAAATGTGTAAACAGTGGTCTCATCCACTGTCCCTTGACCCTCCACCCTTCTCCCCCAACTATGTAAAAATAAAATTAACAACAGCAAAAAACAACAACAAAAAACAGTTCTGCAATGGAGACTAAAGTAATGGGAAACAAAGAATTGCATTATGCATCTCTACTCCTAAATGAAAGAAGATTGCCCCACCCCAATAAAGCAATTAAATAAATCTGGACAACAAGAGACTAGATTCTTTACCATCGCCTATACCTACACTGCCGTGCATACATAAAGAGCAGAATGTTGGAGCCACTACTTCAGCTGAGGGACTGTATCATTGTCAAATAGCGGGGACAAAGAGGAGGGAAGAAGCGAAAGGGAGGAAAGAGAGGGAAAGAGGGAAAGTTCTAGAGCTACAAAACAGAACAACGGAAAAGACGTTAACACTGTAAAAAAACAAGAAGCCATTTGATCTAAGTCATCCAGGTAGTGAGCATGGACTTATCTGTAACCTGTGTGACATGATGTCTCACCTTGATGTCTCAAGTGTGTGCGACACTCCAGATCTCGCCAGAGATTAGTCATTGCTGTGCACCCTTTCCTCTGCCTTCCTAAAGACTTTAACGTCTATTGATCTCTCCAAAGAGTCACTTTGGGTTTCACTTATCTTGCTCTATTCTCTTTCTGATTTCCGTAAAACTTCTTTTTCCTTTTTTTTTTTTCCTGTTTCCTTTTTTAATTTCTCAAGGTGCTTGAGACAGAAGCTTACATTCTCAATCCACGACTTGTCCTTGTTCAAAACGCAGGTTGGAATGCCGTAATGTCCGTCTCGGCGTTGTTATAGGTATGCCCCCAGCTGTTGGTTAGGTTCTAATATTTTTGTTTGTTTGTTTGTTTTATTATTGTTAATAACATTGTATTATGTGATACAGTTTTATAGGTGCTTGGATTTCCCCCGCTCCTCCCACAACCCTCCCCCCATGGTGCATAACCACAGTTCAAGTTCAGTTGAGATTCCTTCATTGCAGGCACATACCCAGCGCTGAGTCCAGCATCTTATTGTCCTGATAACTTTAATGGCTTCTTGGGGAGGCCTTCCCTGGTCTGAAGGCAAAGCTAACCGAGTAAATTCTCGGTCAGTTAAAAGTCCCAACAAAACATCAGCAACAATATATAGTGTTATGGAATTCATTGGGTGCTCAGCTCAGTGTAACCATTTAATTCTGTTGAGATTGCCTCTTTAACACACGGGGTTTTTATAAGTGTCTTGCTGACTCTCCCAATGTTTGGGGATCTTCCTGCTGTCTTTCCTCATTGACTTCAGTTTGACTCCATTAAATTACAAATATGGACCATGCATGATTTTAATTATTCTGTTTGCTGAAACCTATTTGACGGCACAGGATACAGCCTGTCTTGGCAACATTTGTGGCCCTGAAAATAACATGTATCCTGCTGTTGTTGGACACATGTTCTATAAATGTCAAGGGCAGAATGTTGGTTGGTGGGATTGTTGAGTTCTTTCATACTCTTGCTGGTCTTCTGTCTAGCTCTTCTGGTAGTCACTGAGAAAGAGACTTCGAAGTCTCCAAGTGTTGTGGTGAATTCGTTTCTCTTTCCAGTTCTGTCCATTCGTGCTCCACACAGTTTGCAGCTCTGTTGAGATGGTCTGTTAAACCTTCATCATCCATCGTATTTCCAGGCAGGTGTATGACCTAGGACTGCAAATGTCCCTCAGGATGCCTGCATCACATGCGGAAGTTCCTGGGTTCAGGCCTCAGCTTTGCAGTCAGTTCCAGCTTCCTACTCAGCCAGGCCCAGGGAGGCAAATTTGATCCCTAATCCTCTCTGATTGAATTCCTGGCTCCTGACTTGAGCCAAGCGCAGCCACAGCTGTTGTAGGAATGAACCAGAGGATGGGAGCTTGCATTCTCTCTCCCTCCTTCCCTGCCTTTCGAATTCAAAACATGATAACCATGATGTGTGTCTCTGAAATTCCTTTTTGCCTTTTTTCACATACATCCCTGTTTGTTTGTTGCTTCTGAGCCGTATTCTTTTATCATGCTGCTTTCAAGCTGCTCATCTCATTGTGGTTTTAAATGTATTTCCCGTAGACCGCATAGAGTTGAGTCCTGTTTCGAATCCTCCCTGCCAATCTCTGTTTTGTATTTTCTGCATTAAGACTATTTATATTTAATGTCACTATTGGTATGTTTGGGCTTAAGGCTGTCACTTTACTGTACGTCTTCTGTTTTTCATTTCTCTGTTTTCTGCCCTGAACCTTGTTAAAATTCTTCTTTTTCTAGACCTTCTTGGTCTATGGCTCTGTGTTTAACTTTTCCTGTATGTGGTTTTACATAACCTCATAATCTACTCATGATGTTAATTTTTCAAGCACCTACATCTTTATAAGCCCAGTACCCACCTCCATTTACCGTATAATTTCCATACGTTCTTTATAGCCTCCCTACATAGGAACAGAGCCTCACACAAATTTGGCTTGGATGGCAAGACTGCTGATGCCACACATAGCCAGGGAAAATTAGAAGGTGCACGACTCCCATAATGGACCTTTGCTGAGAAAATCACCTCAAACGGGCCAAAAATGACTTGAAAGAGCAGGGAAAAAAGAAGCAGATCCAGGTTTTTCCTGGAGGTTATGGCATTCCTACTTGCGGTTTGAGCCTCCCACCTTCATCGGCTCAAGGGAGGAAAACCCAGGCTTTCTCATCAGTGTTCCCAGATGTGAGGTGACAGGGAGAGAAGGAAGGGTGAGGGATGTGAGCCACCGAACATCAAAAAGCTAGCTTCAATTCTGTTTCATCCCCCTACAAATAAAGTTTGTCTCAAGGTTGTCTAGTGTATAATTTTAATTCCCTTTTTTAAGTTTCCTAAATGTATTATTTTCTTAGTGATTCCCAGGGGTCTTTGTGTTAGTATTCTAACAGTCTAGTTCGGGGCCACCACCTGTAGTGCCAGCGTCCCATATAGGTGCTGGTTCATGTTTCAGCTGCTCCATTTCTGATTCAGCTAAGATGGTCCAAGTGCTTGGTCCCCTGTACCCATATGGGAGACCTGGAAGAAACTCCTGGCTCCTGGCTTCAGACAAGCCTAGTTCCAGCAACTGTTGCCATTTGAGGAGTGAACCAGTAGATAGAAGATCTCTTACTGTCTCTCCTTTCCCTGTAACTCTACCTTTCCAATAAAAATAAATAAATTTTAGAATAATCATCATAAAATCAATCTAGCTTCCTAATAATGCACACAGAAAAGCAATGGCTGGCCGAAGACCCTCGACCCTACGTGGGAGACCTGGATGAAGCTCCTAGCTTCTGGCTTCAGCCTGGCCCAGCTCCAGCTGTTACAGTCATTTGGGAAATGAAGAAAAAATGGAAAATCTCTCTCCTTATCTCTTTCTCTCCCTCTTAATTTGCCTCTCCCTCTTCCTATCACTCTGCCTTTCTGACTTTCAAACACACACACACACTCACACTCACACACACACACACACTCACACACACACACACTCACACTCACATACTCACACACACACACTCACACTCACATACTCACACACACGCACACACACACTCACATACTCACACACACACTCACTCACATACACACACTCACACTCACATACTCACATACACACACACTCACATACTCACATACACACACTCACACTCACATACTCACATACACACACACTCACATACTCACATACACACACTCACACTCACACTCACACACACACTCACACACTCACACTCACATACTCACTCACACACACACTCACACTCACATACACACACACTCACATACTCACACACACACTCACATACTCACTCACACACACACTCACACTCACATACTCACACACTCACACACACTCACACTCACATACTCACACACACACATACACACACTCACATACTCACACTCACATACTCACACACACTCACATACTCACACACACACTCACATACTCACTCACACACACACTCACACTCACATACTCACACTCACACACACACTCACACTCACATACTCACACACACACTCACATACTCACACACGCACACACACTCACATACTCACTCACACTCACACACACACACACACACACACGAGCCTACACAGTGGTGCACCAGGTTACTCCTCTGCCTAAGACTCCAGCATCCTGCATGAGCACCAATTCAAGTCCCAGCTGCTGCACTTCAGATCCTGCTCCCTGGTAATCCATCTGGAAAGATAGCGGAAGAGGGTCCAAGTGCTTGCACCCATGTGGGAGATCTAGAAAAAGTTCCTGGCTGCAGCCCAGTTTCAGCCATGGCAGCCATTTGGGGATTGAACCAGAGGATGGAGCACCTTCCCTCTCTCCCTTTCTGCACCTCTGAGTTTCAAGTAAAGTAAATAAAGTATACATATAATATATAATGTATAAATAAAATAGAAAGTATACATATATAATATAAATATAGAGAGATGAAATATGCACATGTATAAAATAAAGTCTATTGCATCAAACCAGATCTGTCATGTTACCACTTCCTCAGAGAACCCCCTTTAGCCAGTGGCTGCAACAGTGAGAGATGGGCCAGTCTGAAGCCAGGATCCAGGAGCCCATGTGGATACTGCTGTCACATACGGAGGATTAGCCCGCTGCACCACAGCACCCACCCCCTCTCAGAAGGATTTTTGAAAGGAAATTAAGTTGCAATTGGCATATACCTACAATAACCAGTATATTGGCAGTTAAGAGAGATTCAGAACAAAGCAGCTTCACTCAGAGCAAACCCACCATGAGCCGAAGCCTGTCCTGTTGGAAGAAAAACGGCAGTCACCATTGGTCCGACCGCCCAGAGTCGAGCAAGGACCATCTCCTAGTGAAAGGGGCTGAAGCTTCCAACTCGGTTCTGTTTTCGCGGGTGTTCATTGCCGGATGAGCGACCTGCTGCAGCTCACGCCGGGGGGACCAGCTGCTTCCACCCGTGTCCCGCACAGCACCGTGATGGGTACAACCTCTGCAACAGTCTAGCTTCAAAAAGGCATTCACAGGTCTGAGGGTACTCTTTCATTTTTTCTTCTTTGTATTAATATGCCCCTCCATGAGCTGGGCTCTCTGGCCTCAAATGGTCTGTGACCCTCACACAGTTCACTTCCCCCAACAGAGCTTTGCCACATGGGAAAAAAAAAAAAGATACATCACAGCTTATACAAAATAAGCTTTTTGCAAATACGCTTCAATGAGAAGTCATTCAAATACAACACAGGATTCTGTTATATGAGCTCTTTTTTTAGATTTATTTTATTTTTATTGGGAAGTCAGATGTACAGAGAGGAGGAGAGACAGAAAGGAAGATCTTCTGTCCAATGATTCACTCCCCAAGTGAGCGCAACGGCCGATGCTATGCCGATCCGAAGCCAGGATCCAGGAACTTCTTCTGGGTCTCCCACGCAGGTGCAGGAGCCCAAAGCTTTGGGTCGTACTCGACTGCTTTCCCGGGCTGCATCCAGGGAGCTGGATGAGAAGTGAAGCTGCCAGGATTAGAACTGGTGCCCACACGGGATCCCAGGGTGTTCAAGGCGAGGACTTTAGCCGCTAGGCCACACCGCCGGGCCCCACTACCTCCTTTCTGTGAAGTGAGAAGAGGACCCTGCAACAGGGTAGGGGTGCAGTGTGGAGAGTGGCAAAGAGCCCCCCAGCTCTAAGTCCCATCCCAGCCTGAGTGTGAGTGCGTGTGGTATATATAAGAGTATGTGAGTTCAGGTGTGTGTGAGAGTGGGTGTAAGCCTGGGGATGTGAGTGCGACGTTGTGTGAGTATGTGGGTGTGTGGTGTGGGCATGCGGTGTGGATATCTGTGTGCGTGCATGTAAATACGTGTGGGCAGGTGAGTGTGAGAACGTATGTGGGTGTGGATGTAAGAGTGTGGATGGGCGGGTGTGAGAGTGCAAAGGTGTGAGAGAGCGTATGTGAGTACTGTGACTGAGTGTGTCTGAATGAAAATGTGAGGGTGTGTGTGCGAGTGTGTGTGCGTGTGTACGAGTGTGAATGCGTGAGTGTGGGTGGCTGTGAGTGCTGACCTCCATCCCGCCCGGTGCCACCCACAGAGCAAGGCTCCTCATGCAAGGACACTCAGCCACACCCTCACCCTGATGGTGAGAAAACCTCAGACAAGCCCCGGCTAAGGGCGGTTCTGCCAGTCATCACCCCAGGTCCAAGGTCCAAGATCAGGAGAGTAAATGAACAGGACAGATGGAGGAGACAGCACTGGACACGAGGGTAAGGGTCACCTGGGGTCCGGGGCAGGGCGAGGGCTCCGTGAGACAGCAGCCGCGCAGCTCAGGGCAGGGCTGGTGGCAGGTGCCGAGGTCCAGCTGAGCAGGAGCCGGCACTACCTGAGGCCGCACACACAGCATCCTGTGTCTGCAGTGGCTCTGCGAGTGTGCAATCCCAGCTCGTGGAAGGCCCTGTTCAGAACGCCTACCCGCGCTGCCAAGCGGCCTCTGCACCAGGCGAACACCCCCTTCTTAACAGCTGACACCCCCGGGGTCTCTCCTTCCTCTACCAGGCTGACCTTGCCATCCCTGCACAGCCTGTCGCCTCTGGACCAGCAGCTCCCCTTGCTCTCGCTTCGCGCTTTCTGCCCATCACTCTGAGCCCCACCCCCTGAGTGGGCCGTCCTGGTGCCTGCTATACCCGCTCTGCCCACATGACTCCAACCAAGGAAGAGACACATCTGATCGCCCCTACCACCACCTCGCTCCACTGCAGACGCCTCCTGTCTCTGAATACTTACAGGCTTCCCCGCCGGCCCTGGGATGGGATAATTCCCTTTGAATCGCAGCACGCTTGGGAATCCACAGAGCACAAAGGACATTGGGTCTGTCCAGCCGTCCTTCCATTCTGGCCCAGGGGCTCCATGGCGCTGAACCTCCCATGCTAGATGCTAATTCCAGGTGGGCACCTCCCCGGGCTCTCAACTCTTGCTGGGACTGGCCGAGCCAGCCTCCCCCTTCCACGGCTTGCCTTCCCCATCTCAACCCCGCCTTTCCTCCTGTAACCTGAGGCTCTCCGCTCGCCTTTGGCCGCCTACCAGAACCCTGTCTGTGCAGCTGAGCGCGGCTGTCTCTGTGGATAACACTCTGCGCCTGTTTCTCCCCTGTTCCTGCGAGACTCTCTCGTCCCCCAACTTCCCCACCCCTCAGAAGCAGCTTCCATCACTGTCCCCTCCCATAAGTCCCGCCCCCTCCATCCCATCACAATCACTCCCACCCTGTAAGCCCCATCCACCGCAGTTGCATATAGCTTCGTTCTATTTGGTCACAGCCCTTTCCACCCAGGTGAAACGGTCAGGCCCCTCGGCACAATTTCGCCCTGCCATTGTGACTTTAACAGGTGAATTTGTGGCTTTAAAAGTGGTCTTAAAGGGCTGGTATTGTAGTACAGGAACTTGAACCACCTGCTATGACATTGACATATCCCATACAAACACGGATTGGAATCCCGGCTACTCCACTTCTGATCCAGCTCCTGCTAATGTGCCTGTGAAAGCAGCAGAAAATGAACCAGAACCTTGGGCCACTGCACCCACATGGAAGACCTTAAAAGAAGCTTCTGGCTCCTGGCTCCTGGCTTCAGCCTGGCCCAGCCCTGCTCATTGCAGTCATTTGGGGAGTGAACCAGCCAATGGAAATCCTCTCTCTCACTCTCCCTCTCTCTCTCCTTCCTTCCCTTCCTTCCTCTCTTTTGTAAGTGCTGTGTACAGCAAAGGAATGGGCCATGTGAAGGATAAGAAACAGACATCTAACCCCTGCAGCCAGGTGCACAGATCCTTGAGGCCCTGCACCTGCATGGCAGACCTGCAGGGGAGTCCCAGAAGAAGCTCCCGGCTCCTGACTACACATAGACTTGACCCAGGGTGTGTGGGTGTGCACAGGCCCGGCCCTGGAGTGGGAATTAAAAGACATGTGCAGGCCTGGTGCAGTAACCTGGTGGCAAAGGTCCTTGCCATGCACGCACCGGGATCCCATATGGGTGCCAGTTCACATCACAGCAGCCACACTTCCCATCCAGCTCTCTGCTTGTGGCCTGGGAAAGCAGTCAAGGACAACCCAAAGCCTTGGGACCTTGCACCTGTGTGGGAGACTTGGAAGAGGCTCCTGGCTTCGGATCAGCCCAACTCCAGCCATTGCAATCACTTCGGGAATGAATCAGCGGGCAGAAGATGTTCCTCTCTGTCTCTCCTCCTCCTCTCTGTGTATCTGACTCTCCAATAAAACTAAATAAACCTTTAAAAAAAAAAAAAAAAAAAGAAGGGCCCGGTGCGGTGGCGCAGGTGGTTAAGGTCCTCGCCTTGCACGCCCTGGGATCCCATATGGGCGCCGGTTCTAATCCCGGCAGCCCCGCTTCCCTTCCAGCTCCCTGCCTGTGGCCCGGGAAAGCAGTCGAGGACGGCCCAAAGCTTTGGGACCCTGCACCTGCGTGGGAGACCCGGAAGAGGCTCCTGGCTTCGGATCGGCATAGCATCGGCCGTTGCACTCACTTGGGGAGTGAATCATCAGACGGAAGATCTTCCTCTCTGTCTCTCCTCTCTGTATATCCGCCTTTCCAATGAAAAAATTATAAAAATAAATCTTTAAAACAAAACAAAAAAAAGATTTATTTTAAAAATAAGACACAACCCAAACCATAGCCTGGTACTCACTGGATAGACAAAATGCCCACCCTGAGCAACACTCTCTGAATGCTTCCCTTGGGATGGCCACGCCCGTGCTTCCTGCCCACGAGTGGTGAGGTCTTGCGTGGGGAGAGGACTCTGTGGTGGGGTGGGTTACCCCAACAGCACATTTCTTAGCAAATTTAGTTTGTTAACATGGCCCTATGTGTGGTTATTTGTTTGTTTGTTTTTGCAGCAGTGTCTTCCAGCTGAGAGCCAGCGTGAAACAGGAACTCCCCAAAGACCACACAGCAGAGCTAGGCCTGGGACCTGCGTCCCGAGTCTCCCTGAGATGCACAGGGCATCCATCTACAAGGGAGCAGGGAGACCCAAGCAAGCCTCTTCCAGCTCCCGGGCCCGCCACACCCTCCTTCTCATGCTCGGCAGGGTCTTTAGTTCACCGTGGCTTAGAGAACTCATATTTCAGAGCTGCAAGAGTCACAGGACATACAGTGCCCTGGTGGCGGAGGGCAGGGGGTGGTCCTCTGCTCCCGTGTCTTGCTCCATCTGTTTGTTGTCTGCAGAGAGCCGCGCTGTCAGAGACGGGTTCAAGGAGCAAGCCGTGGCCAGGCAGCCACTGCCCTCTGCACTCCCCGGGCCTGGGCTCCTGCTCCCCAAATTCTCATTATGGCTGATGGAGAATGCGGCGTAGAAAAGCCTGCATGCGCATGTCCAGTGCAGCATGGCTCACAGTGGCCAGAACAGGCAAACACAGATGACGCAATCACTCTGCGCTGAGAATCAGTGAGCAGAGACAACATAAACACGGCATCAGCCCCCAGTATGGGTGCTAGCTCAAGTCCTAGCTGTTCCACTTCCCATGCAGCTCCCTGCCAATGACGTGGGAAAGCATTGGAGGGTGGCTCAAGTCCTTGAGACCCTGCACCCACGAGGGAGACCCAGAAGAAGCTCCTGGCTCCTGGCTTCAGATCAGCTCAGCTTTGGCCATTGTAGCCACTTTGGAGTGAGGCAGCAGATGAAGTTCTCTCTGTCTCTCTTCTTCGACTCTATCTTTCCAATAAAAATAAATACGTCTTTTTGAAAGAAAGTGTAAATGCACATCTCTGCATGAGAGAAGCCAGTCTGACAAGGTGGGTTTTAGGACTCCAATCCCAGGATGTGCTGGGGGAGGCAGAGCTGCAAGATAAAAGGAATAGGGGTGGGAAGGAAGTGGGGGTGACCAGCTGAACTCAAAGGATTTGGGGATGATGGATGTAAAACCACATTGCACGACCTGCCTACCACAGTGGACACCAGTGCTGCCATGCGTTTGTCCAAAGCCACAGGCTAACAGAGCAGGGACCCAAAAGCGAACACTGGTGTCCACTGTGGACTTGGAATGCGTGTCGGGAGTCGGTGCAGACCTGGGCATTGCAGCAAGTACCTCACTCTACAAGGTCTGGGGAGGCAGGGCGTAGAACTCTGTATTCAACACCCAGTCTTGCTGTGAACCTGATAGAACTGTGAAACACACACGTGTTAAAGAAGGAGGAGAAGAAGAAGGAGAAAGCAAAACAAAAATAAAGCGACGCCCATGGAGGTGAGCACTTCTTTCCCTTCTCTGGATTGACAGTGGCGCCTGGCAAGGGGCTGTCTCCACATGCCCATCTAGCAGGTGCCAAGGTTCTCATCCAGCTCCGGAGCTGCTGTTGCTGGCTGCTGACACCACAAGAACTCGAGGCTCACAGGACACAGACGTGTAGGAAGGACATGCTGATGAGAGCAAACAGACATCTAAGCCCTGGAGCCAGGTGCACAGGGCCAGACCTGGGAGACGGTGACCCAGGCTGTCAGGTGGAGCCAGCTCCTGCCACCAGGGACAAGGACAGCATGATGTCTGGCTGGGGTAGTCCCATCACTGGAAGGGTGGTCAGAATCTTCTGCCCTGTGAGCTCAAGCCAGAAAAATGCAGACAGCTACACAATAAAGCCAGCAGGCTCTATTCATTGCACACATACAGTCTTTGTCATCAGGATAATTTTATCCACCCCCTCCTGAGGGTGAGACATGCTGGAGGAAACTCTGCTCCAAAGCCCGGTGTTCAGTGGGGAAGCTGTTTTATTGGGTGTTCTGCAAGGCTAGAATACCGATTTTCCAACAACTGCAGGTGAAGTCATCGGCCCGGACAATGGGCATTGTGCACACAGGGGGACTCGGGGCTGGGCCCGAGGTGAAGACTATTTTTAAGGAGCTTCATAAATCACCGGCAAGGCCAACTATGGTGAGCATTCCAGAACACACAGGGGAAATGGGCCGCGGGCACGCCCAGAGCTCCGGGCTGCAGCCTCTCATTGTTCTGAGGTTTCCTGCACAGAGCTGTCCCTCCAGGTCGTCAGCGAGTCTGCATGCAGGACCCACTGCCACGTCTGGTGTGGCAAGAAGAGCGCCCGACAGGCTCCAGGGCCCAGCAGGAACAGGTGCGCAAGGACACGATGGTTCAGAGGTGCTCAGGGCAGCCAGGGCTCACCCCTGCAGGCATGCAGCTAGTTTGCGGGAAGCACTGGGTGTCACTCCCACAGAGCTCATGTCCTCACAGCCCAAGTCATCCCCAACACCCTGCAGAGATACCGAGCTGTGTGTCCAACCCTCAACACAACTGGATACATGCCTGCTTGGCATAGCTCTTGAGTCCAGGCGTGAATCGGAAGAGTGATGGACTCCTTATCTGGGAGACGAAGATGACAGAAAATCTGTCTCCTGCAGCCTCCTTGGTGACAGGGTGGCTAGAGGACAGCAGGGGCTGTGGGTAGGACTCCCAGGAATCAAGAAAGCAGGTCAGGAGGCAGTCTGACGTGTGGTGCGAGCCTTCACACTCGGTCCTTTTTCTGTTTAAGATTCATTCATGTATTTTAAAGAGAGAGCAAGACTAATACACACCCACACACACACACACACTGTGTGCAGGCCTACTCCCAAGATGAGCACAATGACTGCACCCAACCTGATCTGAAGCCAGGAGCCAGGAGCTTCTTCCACATCTCCCACCTGGGTGCAGGGTCCCCAGGACCTGAGCCAGCCTCTGCTGCTTTCCCTGTGCCTTAGCAGAGGATCAGAAGTGGAACAGGTGGAACAGCCAGCACATGAACTTGTGTCCATATGTGATGCAGGTGCACATCTATGCTGTGCTATAACATGGATCCTTGACATTTCTGGGTGTGAGTATAGCCGTGATGGCTGAGCCTCCAGCAGCCACCACAGACTCTGAGGTGAACTTGAGAACAGAGGTCACACACCTCAGGGTGGCTAAACAGAGAGAGAGAGAGTGTGTGTGTGTGTGTGTGTTCCAGGTTCTGTGGGGCCTCCTTCTGTCCGCACTTCCCACACAGGGTGGAGGTGGGAAGCGGATGAGTCCCGTTATCCAACTTCAGCCCTGTCCCCTCCATCTGTGTCTCTAAAAGTCAGATACATTTCTGCGCCCGGCGCGGTGGCGCAGGTGGTTAAGGTCCTCACCTTGCACGCCCGGGATCCCATATGGGCGCCGGTTCTAATCCCGGCAGCCCCGCTTCCCTTCCAGCTCCCTGCCTGTGGCCTGGGAAAACAGTCGAGGACAGCCCAAAGCTTTGGGACCCTGCACCCGTGTGGGAGACGTGGAAGAGGCTCCTGGCTTCGGACCGGCATAGTATCGGCCGTTGCACTCACTTGGGGAGTGAATCATTGGATGGAAGATCTTCCTCTCTGTCTCTCCTCTCTGTATATCCGCCTTTCCAATAAAAAATAATAAAAATAAATCTTTAAAAAATAAATAAATAAAAGTCAGATACATTTCTGCCAGGAAAACACTATGACAGCCATGTCCTCCCAAGCAGCCTGCCCCTTCTCAGCCTGCATGGTCCGATCTGGCTCCCCTTCCCTCTTTGACCCTGAGTCAACGCAGGACACGGGCCTGCCACCCACAAACCCTACGGCTTGGGACATCCACAGCCATGTTAAGTAGCCCTGGCCCATGTCCTGCTCCTCACTCATAACCACACCTCCTACCCCATGCGCAGATCCATATCCCAGGCACAGTGGGGTCATCTCCACATCAGTACACCCAGATCAACCCTGGATGCCCCCGCCTCGGGCTCTGCCATCCCAGAGCATGGCCCAAAGCACTGGGCCTGACCTCCCTGCCCAGCCCCCATCACTGTCCACCTGTCCTAGACTGCACCCTGTGTCCAGGGCAGTCCTGGGAGGCTGCCCAGCACTTTGGCTTCCAAGGGTCACTGACCTGCTCACTCAGGATGGTCCTGCAGCCCTGCATGCAATCCGCACGCCCCACCAGGTTCGCACAGCTCCAGGGTCTGCCCTCACCCATCCCTCGCTCTGGGCCTCAGTGCCCTCAGCATCACCATCCCCAGGGCCTCAGCTCACAGAGCATCCCTGGGGCCCACTGCCGGCCTCTCTGCAGCCCCGCCCTCTCCGTTTCTCACCTCCGTCCGTGGTGGGGATTTTCTCATGCCACTAGTGCCCTCCTAAAACACCTCCTTTATTTCTCCCCTCAGTAGCGTGTCATTCAGAACATTCAGCACAGGGCCAGGTCTGTGATGTAGAGGCTAAAGTTGCCTCCTGCAGTGTGGGCATCTCATAGGGGCACCGGTTCAAGTCCCAGCTGTTCCACTTCCCATGCAGCCCTCTGCCTGCAGCCTGGGAAAGCATTGGAGGTTGGCCCAAGTGCTTGGGCCTCTGCAGCGACATGGGAGACCCAGAAGAAGCTCCTGACTCCTGGCTTCTGCCTGGCTCAGCTCTAGCTGCTGCAGCCATTTGAAGAGTGAAACAACAAATGAAAGACCTCTCTTTTTCCTTTAGAAATATTTTTTAAGTCTCATTAAGAGAACTTCCAGCAGCCTGTTGGCTGCTGGGAGGTCCCGAGCCGGTTCAGACTCCATGCTTGGGGCCTGACTCCAGCCATCGCGAACACACCCGGCTGACAGTGCGCTCTGGGGTCTTGGGGATATGGAATTGCTGCCTAGGTACATCCCTGTTGAGCCCACTGTGCTTGTGGGTTGCAGAAACGATCCTGAAGGACTCCCAACGACAGTGTAACTTTTCCTTGAAGGTAAGCGAGGCCTGGGACCTGGTGGTTTGGACGAGAGAGAACGGTTGATCTTCATGGGTCAGACTGATATACCAGCCTACTTATGAGTCCTGGGTAAAACTTGTTATCACCGAAAAATGCCGACCACCACTCACCAGTCCATGTGAAAGATAAGCCTAGGGGCTTGTCTAGCAGGGCCAGATCCTAGTAACTGACAGAATGTTGGATCAGGGGACAAGTCACATTAGGCAGAGCCATGACATTAACCAGCACACAGAGAACCGTTTCCGGGAGTAGGTTCGTGGGGCGGTGGGGGGGCAAACCCTGTGGAAATACTAGCCCCACTGGTTAGCTCAAGAGTTGGGGTGGTGATGGGCTGAGCTAGCCATGGAGCCTGCCATCACTCATGGGTAAAGGAACCCCCAATAGTCTGGACTGGTCAAGGCAGCAGCACCTGAATGTGCATCCTAAAACCGAGTGTGGAGTGGGCCAGGCTGCAACATTCACCAGCTCATACAAGGCCAAAATGGAAGGGTAGGCTATGCCAGGCACTGGCCTAACGTCCACTGGCATGTATGAGAACTGGGTCTGGGAGTGGGTCAAGTGGGGGAACGTGGCCCACTCCCCTAGTGGGTTACAACTCTCACTGATGATCACATGATCCAGGCCTGGGGGTCAGACAAGCTGGGCAAAGTAGCTCCAATGGCTGGCTAATGTGTGGGTTGGTTATGGAGAGGAGTGGACCAGGGAGGGCTGAGCAAACCTTAGCTCACAAGAAAGAACAAAAATCAGGATGGGGCACAGGTCATGCTGAGCTAGGCTCTCACACCTACTCATCTACATGAGCCAGGGATGCTAGGCCACAGCATGGAAGGCAAAGCCAAGACAGGTGAGGGGATATGCCAAGCTGGATCAGAGCAACCACTGGCACACATACAATGTATGGCTGGGAACAGGCCCAGTTGGGGAGCTAAGAGGACACTCTAGCTGGGTTGAGGTTTCCATTGGTGAGTACAGGGACCACAGTGGGGACTGCGTTTAGGTCTGGATATGACTGCAGTCTCTCTTGGCACAAGTGTGAACTGGGACTGGACACACCAAGACTCCAGCACCAGCTGGTGCCCTGGAGGACCAGGGTAGGTGTAGGACAGACTAGGCTAGGTCTCTGCCCCTGCTGAGCCATGTGTGAGCAGTGTCTGGGTATGGATGAGCCTTGGCTGGGCTGAAACAACCAACAGAAAGAACAGAATGGGTTAAAGGCCAGTCAGGAAAGGTAACTGTTCCTGTTGGGACAGGCAGTGGACTAAGAAGGGCTGGCCCATGGCGCGCCCCCCTCCGTGCCCCAGTATGCATGAGATCTGGCAGTGGGAGAGGTTTTGATGGAGGAGTCTGGGCAACACATCTCTTGCCAGCTTCCATAACCATAAACTTCTCATGTTCATTTCCATCGCTTCTGAGAAAGTGAACCAGCCATGACTGTCCCATATTCACAAGGGCAGGCTTGAGGCATGGGCCCTAAGCATAACACAAAATCCGATGTCAGACACAGTGCAGGGCCACCCCGACAAGTGCTGGACACCAGATGCAGGGTGTAAAGCATCCTGGTCCTCTGGCTCAGGAAGCTTCCACCAGGGGCCAGGGGCACGCAGGAGAACGGACCGGTCATCACTGTATGCCTGGCAAGCCTGGCCCTCCGGCTTGTCTGACGTCCACCTGAGCCAGCCCTCAGCCTGTCATCCTTCTATTCCCCAAAGCTCCCCGAGGCTCTCACATGCCCTACAAGCTCGCTGAAACTGAAATATCCACCTGTCAGTCACACATGTTTCTCTCTAAAAATTCAGGTTTGCACAAATTCTGTTTCCCTCTGCACTCCAGGCACTGGGCTCAGAGCCTGCTCCTGGGCACTGTGGGTATTGAGCTCAGAACCCGCTGCTGGGCACTTGGAACACTGGGCTCAAAGCTATGGACAATGGACTCAGAACCCAACCTTTGCACTCCAGGCAGTGGGCTCAGAAACCACTCCTGGGGCCCAGCATGGTAGCCTAGTGACTAAAAATCCTAGCCTTGGATGTGCCGGGATCCCACATAGGCGCCAGTTTGTGTCCCCAGCAGCTGCTCCTCTTCCTGTCCAGTTCCCTGCTTGTGGTCTGGGAAAACAGTTGAGGACGGCCCAAAAGCCTTGGGACCCTGCACCCATGTGAGAGATTTAGAAGAGGCTCCCGGCTCCTGGCTTCGGATTGGCACAGCTCTGGCCATTGTGGCCACTTGAGGATTGAATCCACTGACAGAAGACCTTCCTCTCTGTCTCACCTCCTGTTTATTTATCTGACTTTGCAACAAAAATAAATAGATAGATAGATAGATAGATAGATAGATAGATAGATAGATAGATAAATTAAAACCCGGCTTCTGGGCACTCCAGGCACTGGGCTCAGAGCCTGCTCCTGGGTGCTATGGGCACTGGGCTCAGAGCCTACTCCTGGGTGCCATGGGCACTGGGCTCAGAGCCTGCTCCTGGGTGCTATGGGCACTGGGCTTAGAACCCGTCCTGGGCACTGTGACTGTTCTCCCTGCACCCCGCCTTGCTGCCTTCATAAGCCACACCCTTTGCACTGTGTGACAGCTATCCTCCTCTGTTCTGCATATTGCAAAACGAGAAAAGGATCAGGGCCAAATTCCAGGAAAGGAAGGACTCTGGTCCCCTGCTGGACCCCGCCTTGCCTGGAGCCCCTGAGGCTGTGTGTGACCCTGGCCAACTGGACCACTAACAATGCCAACGTCGCCCATTGTGCTCCAAACCCCCTCATTGTCACTAGAGGCCCTGAAAACCCCCCGACCCCGGGGCAACAATTGCTGACTCCTGCGCCTTTTGCCGGGGAGAGGGGCTTTGACTCCTGAACCCTTTATGGGGAGAGGGGCGTTGCTCCTTCTTGGCCTTGCTATGTGTGTTGTAAGGATGAGAAATTTTAACTGCAAGGTGTGTGGGGAGTTGGTCTCTATATCCTTCGAGCCTGAAGAGCAAGGCAGGGTTTGGGAAACAGAGCTGGAGTGGCACAGGTGACAGAAGAGGAGGTCTCCCCGGAGTTTACGATGGGAGCTTGGAGAGGGACTGAGCAGAGCAAGGGAGCAAGAGGTCAGGGCTTGGACACGGTGTGGTCATCCCTCGAGGGGTCCTGGGTCCCCAGGGAGGCGTGCAGGTGGTAGTGGTGTGGGATCAGCAGCCAGTCAGGGATGCTGAACCAGAGGCCACAAGTCCCTATGTGCGATACGACCCACCTACCTGTCAATCAAAGTTCCTACCTTCCCAAGATGCATCTGCTTCATCCTGGACTTGAAAGAGGATGCCATGAAAATACAGACGTTGAGGCCTGGCTACTCCACTTCTGATCCAGCTCCCTGTTGGTTGAAAGATTCTCTCTCCCACTGTATCTCCGTCTCTCTGACATTCTGCCTTTCAAATAAATGCTTTTTAAAAAGTGACTTTTGTTAGTACACACATGGGGGAACAGGATGGCAACAAACATGGGAGAAACATCCATGAGCTGAGATGGGAAGTGTAGCTCAGGTCCCTGGAGTGGACGCTGCTGCCGGCCAGGTGTGCTTGGTCACCGTTTGGGTTCTCAGCTTTCTCTGACCTACAGTCCACCACCGACTGAAAAAAAAAAAAATTAGCCAGAAATCTTCAGGAATGCCCACGGCCCTGGTCCCAGCCACCAGCAGGTGGTTTGTCACTTGGATACCTGAGCTTCCTACACAGGGTCTGCACATGAGCTGGGGAGGGTCTGCACATGGCCTGTGGGGTCTGCACAGGACCCACAGGAAACACACATCATAAAAAGAACGTGTGTGCACCTCTGAATGCTTGCTTTAGTGAACTTCTCTCTTCCTTCCACTTCCTTTTTTAAAGTTTCTTGATTTATTTGAAAGGCAGAGTTCAAGAGAGAGAGATTGAGAAAGAGAGAGCTTCCACTTGCTGGCTCACCTCAAAATGGCCACAATGGCCAGAGATGTTCTGATCCGAAGCCAGGAGCCAGGAGCTTCTTCTGGGTCTCCCACATTGGTACAGAGGCCCAAGCACTTGGGCCAGCATCCCCTGCTTTCCCAGGCTGCAAGCAGAGAGCTAAAGAGGAAGTGGAGCAGCCTGACTTGAAGCAGCGCTGAAATGGAATGCTGGTGCCGTGGACAATGGTTCCACCTAGTATGCCATAGTGCCAGCCCCATCCCACAAACTTTTGCAAGTACTCTCCTCCATGGACTCAGAAAATGTGCTAGTCACAGTTCCTGCCTATTCTTCAGAAACACATACATACACAACTTACAAATCCCAGGGGAGGTGACTGCAGGGCCTAGTGGTGGGGAAGGCAGGGGAGACAGGGGGCAGGGGAAGCATTAGGGGAAGAGGTGTTCCTGCCAGGACCAGGAGACAGGCAGGTGAGACTGCCATGGGATGCAGTGATCATTGAGGCTCCCCGCTTGGCTGTGTGGACCTTCTCCATCTGCAGAATCACGGTGTCTGGGAGGCAGCAGCCATGAGGGCTCACAGCCAGGCTGGGGTCTGGAACAATCAGAGCCCAGGGAACTGCTGTCAGGGCCAGCGATAGGCAGCAAGGATCTTCCATTTCCTTCCCTCACACACACACATGCACACACACATCTGTGTGAGCACACGTAGAGTTACATGTGCATGTGTGTATAGATGAACCCATGTGCAAATGTGCACTGTGTGGGTATGCATTGTGCTGTGCTGTGTGTGTGCTGTGTTGCACACGTGTGTGGGTATGTGTCTGTGTGCTTACACATACACACATGTGTGTGGGCACACATACATACAGAGGCTTGGAGCGACCACAGCTAAGCAGGTGCTCCCTGTGTTTGTGTGGGTCAAGCTAAGTGGAGCTGAGTCGACCACACAGGCAGCATAGTGGAATGGGAGCTGGCCTGGGTCCCTGGAGGGCCTGGGTCTTGTGGATCTGGATTTGAATCCCCCACGGTCCTCCCCCAGGGCTCCCTCTGTCTGGAGGGAGAAGGCCCTTGGCCTGTCACAAGTGGGAAGGGGACAGGAGGATGACCCAGGAAGCCGTGCAGAGCTGGAGGAGCTGTTTACTTGAAGGCTGAGCGAGGCTGCATGCCAGGAAGACACAGACATCCATGTCCCTCCCAAATTCCCTTATTAAAAATAATCTGCAATGAACCCCCAGCACCTCTCTCACGAAGCCTTCCAAATGCTTTAAAAATCCTGACGGCTGCACAGAAGGGCAGGCAGCCTTCCAGCAACACGCCTGGGCCAGGCTGTCCTTCTGTGGGCCGGGGTGGGGCAGGGCAGTAGGCAACAATGCAGCTGGCAGCCTCATCAATGAATCACAGTAGGGACCAAATGCACCCACACAGGCACGGTCAAGACACAGAAATTCAGTACATGTGTCCACTGCACGCACGCACACACACACACACGAGGCCGGCCACACACACACACGAGGCCAGCCACACACACACACACACACACACACACACACACACACACACACACACACACAATGCCGGTCTCACACACACACACACCTGTGTCTGCACATGCACACACTCAAATGAATACCATGGAGTCCCTGGACAGCACATACGCCCCGAGCTTAGCAGCTCACGGCAGGTGTCTCTGGGTGACACAGTGCTGAAGGGAGCAGAGTCTTAGCACAAACCCACGGAGCATTTCCTGGGCACAATGAGGCCCTTCTATAGCCCCTGTGACAGGAAACAAAAGACAAAGATGCCCTAAGCGCCGCCACAGAGAGCAAGGCTCTCGTTCTTGCTCAGCTCTGAGGAATCCAGAGGCTCAGTGATGCTCCATGAAGCTTCCCCAGGGAGGCAAAATCTGGGTTGTAGGGCATGGGGAAGAGTCCTTCTAGAAGAGACGGGGACAAGACGGAGGCAGCAGGGCAGGTGAGCTAGCCAGACCAGCCCTGGGACTGCCCTGGCCATCCTGACGGTGGCATCCCCTGCCATCAGACAGCAGCTCAACAAGGAGACCCAGGAGCCTGTAAGAACATCAGGTGCCATGCAAGGGGGTGCAGTGGGGCAAGGAGGTGCTGCCCCCAGCCCATGAGCACATTGTCCATGTGGGAACTCAGCCCCAGGTGCTGAGGCAGGTACATCTGCAGCCAGCGGGAAGGTGAATCCACAGAGCAGACACACCTGCCAGGACAAATGCTTCGTGAGGCTGGTGTGCCACTGTGTGCCCGCAGGCTTAAACACCACATATGTTCAAACAAACCAGTCTCCATATAAGGCAGTTTGATCAATCCAACAGCTGCCTTTCCCCAAAACTGTTATCACAAAGCTCTTGGGAAAGCTCCCCTAGGCTATTGGAAATGGAACTGCAGGTGACCCCTACACATGGGCATGGCCCCCAGGAGACAGGCTGCAGCTTTGGGAGCAGAAAATCCAGCTTCCCTGGGCTGAGACCCGGTGAACTAAAGAAACCCCAAGGTGCTGAGTGAGCACTTCTCGGTCATGTGTGCCTAAATGCCCTCTCCACTCCCCGCTAGGCCCCACCGCCCGACACTACTGCAGGGCACACCCAGGCTGCTACGGGGGGAGGACAAGGCTTGCTCAGACTACAGAGGAAGGGACGCTATGCTGGAGTGACGGCTTGAGGGAGGGTCGCGTGGCCGAGGCCCGTGCTCTCCAGGGCTTTCACATGTGTGCACGAATGTGCACATACTCACAGTTTACTCTTGTACTGAGTTCCATAAACATATGTGTTCACCGTGTGTGTAAGCGTGTGCTTGTGTGGGCATGTGTCCCTATGTTGTGTGTTCATGCTCACGTGTTTGTGCCATGGGCTCCTATGTAATATGAATATGTAAATGTTGTGCATGTGTGTGTGTGCTCCCGTGTTGTGTATGCGCATGGGCGTGTATGTGTGTGTGTGTGTGTGTGTGTGTGTGTGTGTGTGTGTGTGTTCTCAGGCATAGATTCTCAGGGCACTGGTTGCAGTCTGAAGGGCATTGGTTGTGTCTCATTGGGTCATGCCAGATGAGCTGAGAGCATCTCAACACACCTTTTTACAACCCTGCCGATCTACCCAGAGAACATGAACACCACTTACCCCTCATCTCACCCCAGGGCTGGACCCAGGGAAGGGGGCAGGTTCTGGAGTAGGAGATGGGCTGGTCTGGGCGGTATATACAGGACCCACCCAAGCCGGAATCTGCTCAGTAGTCAGCTGCATTCCTCAGAGATGAGGCGCAGCATCTGGGGGCTACCCCAGGCACAAGACACTGGGAACAGAAGCAGTCCAGCACACGCACCAGCACAGCGTCCCAGGAAGAGTCAGGTGGTGGCCCCAGCAGGTGCCGACCCAGAACAAGTGAGAGCTACTGCCATTGACGTCAGGACGTAGGAGCCCTCCAGAAAGCCCATGGAAAAATAGATCTGCCAGAGCACAGTCACGTGGATGCAACAAAATCATGAAAAAAGGCATGTGTGTTCTGAGAATCCCAAAGGTTCCTGGTATGCATGGATTTCATGGGTTCTTTTTGAACTGAAGTAAACACATCTTTAGACTTCGTCTTCCATACACCTTTTTCTTTTCGGGGGAAGGCAGATTTACAAAGATGGAGAGATAATCAGAGATCTTCCATCTGCTGCTTCGCTGCCCAAATGGCTGCAGTGACAGAGCTGGGCTGAGCCAGGAGCCAGTAGCTTCTTCTGGGTCCTCCCGCATAAGTGCAGAAGGCCAAGTACTAGAGCCATGCTTTGCTGCTTTTCCAGGCTATTAGCAGGGACTTGGATTAAAAGCGGAGTACTTGGGACTGAAATCGGCACATCGCTTCCATAAACATTTTTAAATTTTCTCCATAGATTTGAGATTGCGGCGGGGGGTTGCAAGGAGCATGCGGTGGCCAGGCCATGCTGCCAGAAGCCTCATCATGCAGCTGAGAGAGGCTTGCCGAGGATCCCAGGGCCGGAGCCTTCTGCTCTCCTCCCATTTTGCTGCTGTTGTCCATGCACCATTGGTAGAGCTTATTATTGGCAGGCAACACTAAGGATGTCGGGAACCTGGGATCTGAGAGAGACACAGCAAGTGAGGGTTCCGGGTTGGGGATGCAGGAATCACCACCCCACACACACACGTGCAAGGTGCACTACTCCCCACCCCCCAATAGCACCCAGAGGTTAGAAGTGAGGGCTGTTGGCAAGTCTGCGGCGGGAGCAGAAGGGGAACAGATGCACCAGCAGGTGCTGAGATGGCCAAGGGATAGTCCCTGAGTGAGAAAGATGAGGATGACAGGCAGAGCCTGGTGTGCGGTGGAGTGCAAAGGCCACATGCTGGCCTTCTCCCGTTGCACCTGTCATAGTGAGTCATTCCTCGTATGTTCCTCGGCATTTTTTCTTCCCACTGCCCAAAGGCCCTGTATCCGAGCCCTCAGTGACACCTGCCTCATGGCATAAGCAGTCAGCTTCAGCCATAGCTGTGTACACCTGGAGATTCCAGCTGCCTCATGTGTGCCTGAAGATTCCAGCCACCCGCATGTGCACCTGCACCTGGGGATTCCAGCCGCCTGCATGTGTACCTGCACCTGGAGATTCCAGCCACGCACATGTGTACCTGCACCTGGGGATTCCAGCTGCCTGCATGTGTACCTGCACCTGGAGATTCCAGCCACCCACATGTACACCTGCATCTGGAGCTTCCAGCCACCCGCATGTGTACCTGCACCTGGAGCTTCCAGCCATCCTCATGTGCACCTGCACCTGGAGATTCCAGCTGCCTGCATGTGCACCTGCACCTGGGGATTCCAGCCACGCTCACACCAGCTTTCCTTGAATGATCCACAAAGGATCTTGCACCAGTTCCAGGCTTGGTTGTCCTGGTCTAGCACTCAGCTCCTCTCACAGGCTGTGTGTTTACATGAAACTCAGAAAGTGAATCCTCAACCTCTTCTCCATCAAAAATAAAAATCAGTCCCCTCCCCTCACGATCTTCTTTTCCTCAGTAGCCAACAACTGCTTTCTATCTTCTCTTGATTGCTCACAGCAGACTCCCCCACGCACCCATCCTTGTCTTCAGAGTACAAGTGGACAGCAGCTACTTCTCCTCACCTCCAAGACCACCAGCCCAGGCCAGGCCAGGCCAGGCCATACTCCCTTCTGTGTGAGCCCCTTACACTTCCCCCATCTCTGCCCTGCCCACCCCCATTCTCTCAACAAGACAGAATAACCTATTAAGACATATGTGATGAAGTCAATACTGTGATGTGCCCAAAACCTCGTCTACAGCACTGGCATCCCATGAGTGCTGATTTGAGTCCTGGCTGTTCCACTTCCAATTAACTCATTTTTAATGCACCTGGGAATGCAGGGAAAAAATGGCCCAAGTCCTGGGGTCCCCGAACCCACTTGAGATGCAGGAGAAGCTCCTGCCTCCTGCTCATTTGGAATGTAAACCAGTGGAAAGAAGAAATTCTCTCTCTCTCTTTTGCTCACACTCTCAATCTCTCATCTCTTCCTCTCTCTATGTAACTCTTCCAAATAAATAATTTTTTAATTTTTTAATTTTTTAATACGCATGACATCATGTCCCCCTTTCCTTCTAAATCTCTCAACGTCTTTCACTCCTGTAATCCCTAAGTTGTCCCACAGGATCTCCGTGGCCAGAAGCCCCAACCCACAGGACCATCTCAGCTCTGGGTGCATCTCCCAGACGCTGCCCTTCTGGGTCAGGGTCTTTGCGGTGCTGTCCTCTTTGCTGGGAACACAGCCTCAGGTCCTTACCTGACCTTCTCCCACCTGCTCGGGCTCTCGCCCCACAGCCACCTCCACAGTCATCTTGCATTCAGCAGGTAAGACTGTAACCCCACCCCTTCCCTTCCTCTTCCTCGCCATCAGCCAGATCTTCAGCCTGTGGGAAGGACAGAGGCAGGAACAGATTCGAGGTCTGGATAGGCAAGCAATGTGGGCACACAGTGTGGCACCACCTGGGAGCCTGGCCCGGGTCTTTCATATTATTATTCCAACAGCCACACTCCCCTATACTTATCAAACTCTGCTATACCTAGGAAAGCCTTGCCGGCCAATAGTCTAGATTCTTCAAAGCCAGAGATTGTCTTATCTGACTTAAACCACATAGTAGGTGCTTAACGAATATGTATTGGAATAAAAGCCTGAGAAAAATTTGAAAACTCCGTGCGACTCTTGTATGTCTGTACATATGTGTGTGGATGGGTATGAGTCATGTAGGTATGCGACACTCATGGCAGCACATGCACACATGTTTGTGTGTGCTAATTTCCCAAAAGCACTCTTTCTTTGTAATAAAACTCTCCCCAGGGCCTATGAGTTTGCCTGGTGAAGCCCTCTCAAGTTAGCTGGAAACCGGCTCTTGTCTTTCTAGTCTTGGCAAACCAGCTTAACTGGCATTCATCAGAACTGAGAAGAACATTCTTTCTCGACCGTTCTCCATACTATGAGGGGTTATCTTGAAAAATCAGCATGTTAGATCTAGCATATCTGTGGTTAACATTCCGTTCCGTGATACCTGAAGTTTTCCTTTGCATGATCAAAACATAACAATATTGCCAAGCCCTTCATTGAAAGTCAACACCATGAGTATGATTTTGTCTCGTTTGCGCAATCAAAACAAGAAAAGATCCAAGGTTTCTAAAGCAAATCTTCTGGAAGGCTTTAAAAGTCAATGTCATGGGCTGGCACAGGGCATACAGGTAAGCTTCTGCCCACGACACCCGCATCCCCTGTGTACACAAGTTCATGTGCTGGCTGCTCCACTTTGATCCATCTGCAAAAGCAGATGGTCTAAGGGCTTGGGCCCCTGCACCCACGTGGGAGATCTGGGGAAGAAGCTCCTGGCTTCAGATGAGCCAAGTTTCAGCCACTGTGGCTTTTTAGGGAATGAACCAGCAGATAGAAGATTCCTTTTCTTTCTCTTTCTTTCTTTCTCTCTCTCCCCCTCCTCTTTTATCTGTAACTCTGACTTTTAAATACACATAAATAAACCTTTTTAAAAAGAATTATTAATGTAAAGGTCAATATTAAAATCTTTCACGAAGGTCCCGGCACAGTAACGAGGCTAAAGTCCTTGTTTTGAACACACCGGGATCCCATATGCGCGCAGGTTCTAATCTCGGCAGCCCTGCTTCCCATCCAGCTCCCTGCTTGTGGCCTGGGAAACCAGTTAAGGATGGCCCGGAGTCTTAGGTTCCTGCACCTATGTGGGAGATCCAGAAGAGGCTCCAGGCTCCTGGTTTCGGATCCACTAGGCTCTGGCCATTGCAGCCACTTGGCGAGTGAACCATTGGACGGAGGATCTTCTTCTCTGTCTATATATATGTATATACATACACACACACATACATATATGACTTTGCAATGTATATATATCTGACTTTGCAATAAAAGTAAATAAATCTGTTTTTTAAATTATTCATGAAAACATTAGCAGAGACACCTGGATTGTGAAAACATCCTGAAAGGGTGTGGCAACCAAATGCGGCTTCCAGCTGGAGAGAAAGGACTGGCCATGCAGATTCTGAGCAACCTAGCTTAGTGGTTCTGCACAGCTGGTCACAGACAGCGGCCAGGGGTCTTATTCCCACCTGCAGGGACACGGCCCGTCAGCCTCATCTGACTGCGTGAAAAAGATTCCCACCCTCCCCGCTGCAAAGCCCAGGGTGCGGTTTTATTACTGCGTTTAAGCAACCTCAACCATCAGCCAAACGTGTAAAACTGTTTTAAAGCTCTCCAACAGGGGATTAGACGGAGGATAAACGACCAGCTGTTCTCACAAACACTTAAAAAGAGATTGTCCAGAAGACGGTGCGCGCAGCCGACCTGGAGGAGAGCAGGGGGTGCCCTTCGCTCGTGAGGAGCTCAAGCAGCCCTCGGTCCCTCGCCCAGGGACAGAGCCTTCCCAGATGGCGGCAGCCTGCTTTACAGGGCCTGCCCACATGCTCTCCTTCTCCACCCAGGCACGTGTCACAGCGTAAGCATGTTAGTCCGTCTCACACCTGTTCTGAAAGGCTGTGCTTGAAACTTGCAAAGGACAACCTTGTCCCATGGAAATGCAACGGACCAGAGCCAGGAGCTTCTTCTAGGTCTTCTGTGTGGGTGCAGGGCTTTCCCCAGGGCATTAGCATGGATCAGGGCGATACCCAGGTTGGTCAGGGCATTGCATCCCCAGATGAGAACGCGGCTGGTAGATCAGATCACAGCACCCAGAGAGCTCAGCCTCAGGACCACAAAGAGACGCTTCCAGGGATGGCAAGAGGGAGGGCCAGGGCTGAGGAACAGGAGACACATCTCAGCCTGCCCTCCTCCACCCCGGCCAGTACCAGCTCTCCCAGCCCCCGAGGCGGGAGTGGAGTCTCAAAGGTCATCCAGGGCTGATAGGCAGAGCTGAGAGGGAAAGGCAAACTGCAGACAGTCCCCAGTCAGGGACCCCAGCCCACAGGGACCAGCCCAGTGCCCAGGCTCCCAAATCCCTCACTTTAGGACCCTGCATCTACATGGGAGACCCAGAAGAAGCTCCTGGCTCCTGGCTTTGGATCGGCTCAGCTCCAGCCATTGAGGCCACTTGGGAAGTAAACCAGCAGACAGATCATTTTCTTTGTCTCTCTTTCTCTGTAAATTTCATCTACCTTTCTAATAAAAATAAATGAATCTTTAAAAAAAATTTTTTTTTCCCCAACTCTACGGATGCAGGGTAAAGCAGGAAGCTAGGAGAGGAGGCCCCTCGCCCTGAGTCGGAAGCCACACTTCCCCCACCCTATGCAATCCTATCTCCCCACCTTTCCCAGGATGTATCTCCATTTACCTGGGACCTGTACCCCTCTCCAACCTCCTGAAAGAGACCACCAAATCTGAAAGGCTTGCTCCCTTTCTCCCTCTCTCTCCCTCTCTCTCTCTCCCTCTCTCTCCCTCTCTCTCTCTCCCTCCCTCTCCCTCTCTCTTCCTCTCTCTCTCTCCCTCTCTCTTCCTCTCTCTCTCTCTCTCCCTCCCTCTCTCTCTCTCTCTCTCTCTCCCCAGACCAGAATGGGACTGGGTACTGACACACTGTCACTGCTTCACACCCCCATCTTTCTCCCTTTCTGAGCCCTCTATTCCTGAAATCTGTGTGTATGCATTTCTCGCCTTTTCAAAAAAGGTTTTGTCACTTGGCGCACCGTATCTGTGCATATATGTATGCCGGCTGCTTCCCTAGGTCAAAGGCAAGGGGCTGGAGTCAGAACAGAGACCCCCTCCTCGCCCACAACACCGCAGCTGATGCGCAGTCCTTGTCTGTGTCATCAAACACCCTCGCCTGTCACACCTCTTGCTTCTCCACTTTCCCTTGCTGAGATGTGAGCTCTCTAAGAGCCGAACTGATGGGTCTTTACTGCTGAGTGCCCTCAGGCCAAGTACGTAAGTGGTAACAAAGTGAATTAGAGACAGAATAAACCCTTGGGGCAAGGCCGGTAGTGTGGAATATCGGGTTAAGTCTCCACCGATGATACCAGCATTCCACATGGACACCGGTTCATGTCCCAGCAGCTGCTCTGCTTTTGATCCAGCCCCCTGCTTGTGGCCTGGGAAAGCAATTGAGGACAGCCCAAAGTCTTGGAACCCTGCACCTGCGTGGCAGACCTGTAAGAAGCTCTTGGCACCTGACTTTAGATCAGCTCAGCTCCTGCTATTGTGGCTACTTGGGGAGTGAATGAGCAGACAGGAGATCTTTTCTCTCTGTAAATCTGCCTTTCTAATAAAAACCAATCAATCAAAAACAACAATAAGTATTGACCCTGGCCTCTGAGAATGGCAGGTGTCAAGCATGGGGAATTTCCAGGGACAATGAATCAGCAGATGGAAAATCTTTCCCTCTATAAAAGCTGTGTTTCCAATAAATCTTATTTAAAAGATTCTATGCATTTATTTATCATTTATTTGACAGGCAGAGTTACAAAGAGTGAAGGAGAGAGACAGAGATCTTCTACCCTCTGGTTCACTCCATAAACAATTGCAACAGTGAGCCCGGCGGCGTAGTCTAGCAGCCTTGAACGCGCCATGATCCCATATGGGCGCCAGTTCTAATCTCAGCAGACTCACTTCCCATCCAGCTCCCTGCCTGTGGCCTGGGAAAGCAGTCAAGGACAGCCCAAAGCTTTGGGACCCTGCACCTGTGTGGGAGACCCAGAAGATTTTCCTGGATCCTGGCTTTGGATCCTGGCTTTGGATTGGCCATTGTGCTCACTTGGGGAGTAAATCATTGGATGGAAGATCTTCCTCTCTGTCTCTCCTCCTCTCTGTATATCTGACTTTCCAATAAATAAATAAATGTTTAAAAAAAAATTGCAACAGTCGGGCCTGGGCCAGGCTCAAGGCAGAAGCCTGCAAAGCCATTCTGATCTGCCACACCGATGCAGGGTCCAAGCGCCTGGGCCATGCTCCACTGCTTACCGGGGTGCATCAGCAGGGAGCTAGATGGGAAGTGCAGCATCCGGACTTGAACCTGTGTCCATATGGGATGCTGGCGCTGCAGGCAGACACAGTTACGCCCCAGCCCCACCTCTTAGCATGAATTTTCATCATTGAGTCTGGCAGGCGACTGGCAGTTCAACCCTTAGCAGATGAAACTCTCCGACCCCACCTCGCCCTCCTCCCTGAGTCCCCCGAGAGGGGCCTGCCCAGAGAGCCAGGAGTCGATGAGAAGCAGCACACCAGGCTGTTTGTTGGTGGCTCTGCCAGCTCCTGTCCACCCTGGGACGGGACCACCAACCGAGACTTCTCAAAACTGCCTCCATTCGTTTTATTTTCCGCAGTGGGTTGCATCCTGGTGTGTGTCTCGGGGATTTTGGAAATTTTTAAGTCTCCTGAGTCACAGGGTAGGGTGGGGGGACGGGACACGAGAGGGAAGAGGTCCCAACGTCAACTCCAAATCCTCAACGCACCTGCCACGTGCTCTGCGTCCCACACCTGGCGCTGGGAGTCGCTCAGGTAAAAGCAGCCAGAAAGCCAGCGCCCTGCTGCTCCGCCCAGGGCACGCGAGCACAGGTGCTCCAGCCGCTTGGTGCTACCACGCGTCAGGTGCAGCTTTCTGGCCGAGGGATGCCGGATGCCCCCACGTGCAGCAGGGAGCTGGGGCGTGCGGTGGAATGTAAAAAGGACCGTGAGCCGCCCAGGAAAACCCGGGCCAGGATGTTAAGATCTGGGGGCCACGAGGTGCAGGACCGGGGAGGGTAAAAACCATGGGGACAGGACCCCAGGAGGGTCTTGAAGGGTGGGAACGGGGGCATGGAGGGGCAGGGACCGCTCGGAGTAAATGAGGAATGCCAAGGAGTGGAGGAGGTGGCAGAGAACAGGGAACGCAATGGGCTGGGGACCCCTGCTGGGATGTAGACTGCTAGCTGGGTCTGCCGAGCTGGGTCTGCCGAGCTGGGTCTGCCGACAGCACTCTGCGCCCCAGGAACAGCCCTGCACCCCAGGAACAGCCCTGCGCCCCAGGGACAGCCAGCCTCGGGCCCTCTGGCCTCCCGGCGCTCACCCCTTCACGGTATCCCCTGTGGCAGGCAGCTCTGCTCTCCCCCTTTCTTCACATTAGGGATGCACTCTCCTCTGGTTCCCGAGGTGTCATCGCAGAGATTACCTAGAAAAGGCGTAACAAGGGCCCGGCGCGGTGGCGCAAATGGTTAAGGTCCTCGCCTTGCATGCCCGGGATCCCATATGGGCGCCAGTTCTAATCCCGGCAGCCCCGCTTCCCTTCCAACTCCCTGCCTGTGGCCTGGGAAAGCAGTCGAGGACGGCCCAAAGCTTTGGGACCCTGCACCCGCGTGGGAGACCCGGAAGAGGCTCCTGGCTTCGGATCGGCATAGCATCGGCCGTTGCGCTCACTTGGGGAGTGAATCATGGGACGGAAGATCTTCCTCTCTGTCTCTCCTCTCTGTATATCCGCCTTTCCAATAAAAAAATAATAAAAATAAATCTTTTTTAAAAAGGCGTAACAAAAAGACTCTTTCATGGACTTATTACAAGGAAAAGTAAAACGTATCTTATTTGAAAGGCAAGAGCGGTGACAAATAAGAACGAGACATCCATCTCCGTCCACCACCGGCTCACCGCCCAGATGTCCATCTTATCCAGGGTAAGGCACCCCACCAGATCTCCCTCCCAGCCAGCAGAGACCAGATCTCAAGCACCTGCTGCTCTCCCACAGGCATTGGCAGGGATCTGGATGGGAAGCAGAGCAGCCGGGACTTGAACCAGCCCCCCAGTGTGGGATGAGGTTTGTCCCTCTGAGCCACGAGGGTCCCCTTCATGTCAATACCAACACACAAGCCCTCACCTTCAGCCCCCGAGGTGACAGAGGTGGGGACAGCAGGCACTCGGTGACAGGCACTGCAGGACTGTGACCTGCTGGGTCTGGTCTCCCAAGTGGGTTTTCCAATAGGTGGGGTGGTGGCTGGAGTGTCCCCCCCTTCCACCCCGCCACTTTGAGACATGCCAGCCGTGTTACCATAGGCTAGTTCTGCCCCATGTGGGTCAGCATTACATCACAAGAAGAGGGTTTGTCTCAATGCACAACCTTGGGAAGTTCACAGGCTAAGACCAGGAGTGGCCCCGGTCCAGTGGCTAACCAGGACAGCGAGCGTGAGACCAGGTGGGGGGTTGGAGATGTGGGAGAGGAACCAGGGGACTCCTTTTCCATGTCACACCAACAAGGGCTCCTGTCAAGCCAGCCACATGGTCCCTCAAAAGCCCCCCAGGGACACCCACAAATGGACTGAGTGTCCACCCTTCATCCAGTGACCCTGAACATGAGGCTTTTGGATCCAGCCGTGGCACTCAGGCTTTGAAGGGGCACCAAACTCATATCCATGCCCCAGCACAGCAGGTTGCAAGGGTGGGCATGGACCATGACCCAGCACAGCATACCATGAGGATGAGCACAGCATGCCCCAAAGGTGGGTACAGGCCATGCCATGGCACAGCACACCTGAGGATGGGCACGAGACACGGCCGAGCACAACACAACCTGAGGGTGGGCCCAGGCCATGCCCCAACATAGCATCCCTTGAGGATGGACAAGGACCACACCACAGCACAGCACATCCCCAAAAATGGGCAAGGGCCACACCCTGACACAGCACACCCAGAGGGTGGACACAGGCCATGCCCCAGCACAGCATACCTCAAGGGTGAACATGGGCCACGCCCTGGCACAGCACAACCAAAGGATGGGCACAGGCCATGCCCCAGCACAGCATGCCTCAAGGGTAGGCACAGACCAGTCCAGCCAAAGCCGCCTTCTCGTGGGATGCCTCCCAGCCCAGTGCTTCTAAGCTGGGTTCTGTGAAAACCCAAATCGATTATTCCATTGAGCTTACAGTGGGGACTCAATGGGGCTGGGCAGGGGCCAGCAGGCCCAGTGCTGACCCCAGCTATGCTGGGCTCCCCCCTTCCCACTTCCCCACCTCAGTAGTCCTGAATTCCTAAATTACACAGCTTTCCAAAATCCATCCAAAATTCTGACAAAACTTTTTTTTTTCTCTTGGCAAGCCAGCCTGGTTTCTTTCCAAAGGTGAAAAAGTCTACATTATAAAAGATTACAGTGTCGCCAAAAAAGTAAACAAGGGAGAATTAGGTGAAAAATCAGGGAAGTTTATCAAAAGCCCCTCCATGGGATGCGGAATTCCCAAGAGCATCCCCGTCTGGTTTGAATTAAGAACTTACACTGCGATTCACACACCCGCAGCACGAACCTTGCAGCCACTCGCACCCTGAGAAAGGCCCAAATGGGCCGAGCTCGCTGTCTGGCTCGGGCTGCTGGCATCACACCTTTTGGGATGAGGACTTCCTGGAGGCATCGCACCATGAGCACAGGAGCCCCTGCCTCCAAGGGTCTCAGAAACATTGACCACCACTTCCACCGAACAGCAAAAAGGCTGCACTTTTTATTTTTAAAATGCAGTTGAAAGGTAGAGACGAGATCTTCCAAGCACTGCTTCACTGCCCCAAATGTCCACCACAACCAGAGCTGGGCCAAGCCGGAGAGCCAGGAGCCAGGAGCCTGCAGCTGATCTCCCACATGGGTAGCAGGGATCAAGTTACTGGAAAATTCACCTACTGCCTGCCAGTGGGCACAGGCAGCTGGAATTGCACACAGAACAGAGGACCAGAGCACAGGCAGGCTGATATGAGATTTATTTATTTGAGAGGCAAAGTTACAGAATTAGAGAGAAAGAAAAAGACAGCGAGATCTTCCATCTGCTGGTTCACTCCCCCAAATGGCTGCAATGGCTGGAGCTGAAGCAGGCTGAAGCCAAGACCTTCACCTGGGCTTTCCAAGGGCATGGCAGGGGGCCACACACTTGGACCATCTTCTCTTTTTCTTAGGGATTGATTTATTTTTGTTGGACAGGCACATTTACAGAGAGAAGGAGAGACAGAAATATCTTCTATCTGCTGGTTCACTCCCCAATGCCCACAATGGCCAAAATTAAGCCAATCTGGAACCAGGAGCTACGAGCTTCTTCCGGGTCTCCCACATGGGTGCAGGGGCCCAAGGCTTTGGGCCATATGGCCCTGTTTTCCCAGGCCATAAACAGGGAGCTGGATGGGAAGTAGAGTAGCCAGGACACAAACCGGCACCCATATGGGGTGCCAGCACTTGCAAATAGAGGGCTAGCCAATTGAACCATCACACCAGCCCCTTGGACCATCTTCTGTTGCTTTCCAAGGTGCCTTAACAGGGAACTGGATCAGAAATAGAGCAGCCAGGGCAAGAACCAGCACCCATTTGGGATGGTGGCATTGAAGGCAACTGCTTAACCCACTATGTTACAATGCTGGCCCCTCTAGCTTATCACTTTATACGGCCTGCAAATGATGCTATAACTATACAAGTGAACCTTGGCTAGCAAAAAAAAAAAAGGCATTGAAGCATCGCATGCATGATCTGTTAACCATTTAACTGGCATCTTTGCCTGCCCTCAGTGACATGAGCCTTTTCCTTTTCACACTTTCCCTGCGAGGAATCAAGAGGACATTCACCGTGAGACAAAGGTGGGCCCGTTTCCCCGTTTGCTGAGGACTGGAGCAATGACGGCACATGGGGCTGACATGGGGCACATCAGGCTAAGCCTCCACCAGCAGCACCAGCATCCCACATGGATGCCGGTTCATGTCCCGGCTGCTCCACTTCCCATACAGCTCCCTGCTTGTGGCCTGGGAAAGTGGCAGAGGACGGCTCAAGTCCTTGAGACCCTGCACCCCCATGGGAGACCCAGAGGAAGCTTCAAGATCTTTTGGCATTGTGGCCATTGGAGAATGAACCAGCAGATAGAAGATTTTTTTTTTTTGTCTCTTCTCTCTGTAAATTCTGCCTTTCTAATAAAACTAAATAAACCTTTTTCTAAAGAGAGTTTTGAATAATTAAATGTGAGCCACAGAATATGTACACAATGTGACTATAAGAAGAATAACCATTCAACGGCACAATGAATGGTGCCGAGCCAAACATCTTTCTATGGACTCCGTGCCATGGAGAACAGCGTTGCTTTTATTATGAGCCAAATTAAAGGAAGTTGGCCAAATGTCACACTTGTCACAGCTGCCATGCTACACTAAATTTTCAAGATTTTTTTTTTTGAGATTTATTTATTTTACTTGAAAGTCAGAGTTACAGAGAAAGGGGGAAAGACAGAGGTAGAGTTCCCGTCTGCTTGTTCATTCCCCAAATGTTTGCAACTGCTTTGAGTCCCGGCTGCTCCACTTCTGATCCAGACCTCTAGTGGCGGATGGCCCAAGGGCTTGCATCCCTGAACCCACACTGGAGAACCGCATGAAGTTCCTGGCTCCTGGCTTCGGGCTGGCCCAGCACCGGCCATTGCAGTCCTTTGGAGAGTGAATCAGCAGGTGGAAGATCTCTTTCTATCTCTACCTCTGTAACTGCTGGCCGGAGCTGCTCATGGACGCTGTGTCAGCTCCACAAGGCTGATGGCGTGGAGTTGGGGCTGGGAGAAACCTACTTCCCCAAGTTCCCCCAAGCTGATCCTGAACACGGCCAGTGTCCCTCCCAGCCTCCATCGCACCACAACCTCTCTCCCTTCTTTTTTTTTTTTTTTTAATTACAAAGTCAGATATACAGAGAGGAGGAGAGACAGAGAGGAAGATCTTCCGTCCAATGATTCACTCCCCAAGTGACTGCAACAGCCGGTGATGCGCCAATCCGAAACCAGGAGCCAGAAACTTCCTTCCTGGGTCTCCCACACGGGTGCAGGGTCCCAAGGCTTTGGGCCGTGCTCGACTGTTTTCCCAGGCCACAGGCAGGGAGCTGGATGGGAAGTGGTGATGCTGGGATTAGAACTGGCGCCCATATGGGATCCTGGCACGTTCAAAGTGAGGACTTTAGCCACTAGGCCATGGCGCCGGGCCCTCTCCCTTCTTTTTAATATTCTGTCTGAGAGGCAGACACGCAGACGCAGGCAGAGACAGCTCCGCTTTCCAGATGTGTACAGTGACAGGGGCATAAAATGCACGCAGAAAAGTCAACCCAGGAAGCAGGAGCAGGGCTGCCGGTGAGGGCGGTGGTCTGAATAGGGAGGACTCCCTGCCTTGCATCTCCAGGGTTTCAACGCTCCAAGGAGATTCAGCAGCCCCAGGACTTCCCCACTGCCCCCGGGCTCCAACAGCACCACACCCTTGGACCCAGGAGCTGCTGTGGATCGCAAAGGGCTTGTGGAGGATTAGAGAGGATTAGAGAGGGCTGTGCGGTAAACCTTGCAGTGCCTGTCACTTCCTCGCGCTGCTCCTGCAGGTCAGAAGCAGCCAGGCACCAGAGGAGAAGGGAAAAACGGGGGGCTGGTGGAGGTTAACCACTGCCTGCCATGCCAAGCATCGCATGTGGACACCGGTTGGAGTCCCAGCTGCTCCACTTCCGATCCGGCTTCCTGCCAATGTACCTGGAAAAGCAGCGGAGGATGGCCCAAATGCTTGGGCCCCTGCACCCGTGTGCGAGACCTGCAAGAGGCTCCTGGTTCCTTTCTTCCCTAATTTGAAAAATGGACAAAACACCCACTCGGCAGACACATGCATAGGCTAGGTTCTGTTCTGCACCGTTGGGCTGAGGACCCTAGGATTGCCGGGGGAAAAGGACCCCTCACGCAGGGCCACCCAAGTGCGAGGCTAGGCTGGCCTTGGCGGGAGGCGATGCCAAGTGGACGCAGACCCTGCGGCTCCCAGCGCAGCAGCTCGGCTCGGCGGCGCTCTGCTGCCGCCCGCTGGTCCATCGGCCCCATACAGGCCGCCGCACGCGCTTCGCGTCTGGGGATGCGGCGGCTGCACCTGCTCACTCCGAGCCTTGACCCTGGGTTTAGGAAATCAGAGCGCAGACGAAGATCAGAGTGAACCTTGGCGAGCCTGGCAGACTCTCGGTCCACCGCCTCTGACTTGGATGAAAAGCCTCTACCGTTTGTTCTAAGAAAGCAGGGGGAAAAAGAAACGAGCCGCGAGTTGTGGGGATCAGGAGTCTTTCTGGACTGCAACCTGCCCCAGCCCCGCCATCCCGCCAGGCTCTCAAGGAGAGAAACCATTGCAAAACAGGTTTCCCAGGACCCCTACCTAACCCTGGCCGGGCAGCTCAGGTGCCCATCAGCTGGAACTCCGTAACTCTGGGACAGGAAGGGTCCCCTGTGTGGCCCCAGGGAAGGGGGCAGGGAGGGGGCACCGTGTGCAAACATGAGACCGGAGGACAGGAGCGCTGAGCCCAGTGTTATGACAGCTGCAGAGGGCGAGGGGATGGGGACAAGGGGCCTTTTGTGGGCGGGCAATGTCGGGCACCCAGGTGGCCCCCATGGCATTGGTGTGTTTCCCCCACCCCTCTAATACAAACCGGCCTGCCCCTGGAACCCTAGTTGGTGTCTGGCGGTTTTAATTCATAATATTTTCTTTATACCGATGATTTTGTTCATGCTGATGCTAAAATGTTGATATACAGGGGCTGAAGCGCTACTTGCCCCTGAGAAAGCCACGGAGGGTAGGCCAAGTGCTCGGGTCCTGCACTCACATGGGAGACCCGGAAGAAGCTCCTGACACCTGGCTTCCGATCAACTCAGCTCCGGCTGCTGTTACCATTTGGAGAGTGAGCTGGACAGTAGAAGAGCTTTCTGTCTGTCTCTTCTCTGTAACTCGGCCTTTCAGATAAATATTTTTTTAAATATATTAACATAACTAATAGTAGGTAATGTTGAATGATATATTAGTGTATAATGATACATTGCTGTGTTATGTACATTTGCATTTATGTTTGCTCTTTTTTAAAAGATTTATTTATTTTTATTGGAAAGGCAGATACACAGAGAGGAAGAGAGACAGAGAGGAAGATCTTCCGTCCAATGATTCACTCCCCGAGTAACCACCACGGCCGGTGCTGATCCAAAGCCAGGAGCCAGGAACTTCCTCCGGGCTTGCCACATGGGTGCAGGGTCCCAAGGCTTTGGATTAGAACCGGTGCCCATATGGGATCATGGTGCGTTCAAGGCGAGGACTTTAGCCGCTAGGCCACAGCACCGAGCCCTATGTTTGCTTTTTTGAAGACTCATTTGAGGTCCAGCACAATGGCTAAACCTTCATTTAGCAAGTACTGGAGTCCCATGTGGGTGCTGGTTAATGTCCCGCTGCTCCACTTCCCATCCAGCTCCCTGCTTATAGCCTGGGAAAGCAGTCGAGGACGGCCCAAAGCCTTGGGACCCTGCACCCACCTGGGAGACCTAAAGGAAACTCCTGGGTCCAGACTTGCTCCACTCCAGCCATTGTGACACTTTGGGGAGTGAACCAGCAGATGGAGGCTCTTTCTGTCTCTTCTCTCCATAAATCAGATCTGCCTTTCCAATAAAAAATAAATCAATCTTTATAAAATATTTATTCATTTATTTTGAGAGTCAGCATTGGGGAGTGTTAAGAGAGAAAAAGAGCTTCCATGTATTGGTTCTCTCCCCAGGAGGCCATGTTCCACTGCTTTCCCAGGCCACTAGCAGGAAGCTAAACCAAAGTGGAGCAGCCAGGACATGAACTGGTGCCCATATGGGATGCCAACGCCGCAGACAAAAGCTTTACCCACTATGCCACAACACCAGCCCTGTGTATTTGTAGCTTTAAAGTGCATCCAAAAACAGCCATTTTCCTCAGGGTTTTTTCCTATCCTATGTGATAACATTCATGACAGTTTTTTTTTCCTCTCTTTTTCTTATTCTGCGTTTTGCACTGTAAATTGCATTGTTCTTATAATTCCAGAACCATCTTGATTCTAAAAAGGAAGAAAGAGAGAAGAGAGACTATTTGGAAACAAGATGCGTGGAAGAACTAGCTTCCCAGGAAAAGCAACAGGTGAAAGAAACGGACCCCGGTGTGCCCAGGGAAGTCTGTCTGCTCCTGGTACCCATTTGGCACCCCCATCAGCATCACCTCCTCGGCTGCAGGCAGACCATCGTCTGCAGCACCTGCGAGGACCACAGTCCCAGTCCCAAAGCCGGGGAGTGGGACAGAGATGGGAAAGGGACCTTCCGGACGGCCAGGAGCCCGACCTGGCGTTGGCTGGCCCACCTGAGCTGACGGCGCCACCTGCTGGGGCTGCAGTAGCTCAGAGACTTCCCTGCAAATCCCGTAACCGTCACCAGCTCTCTGAGTGCATTTTCTGTGGTGACACCAAACACCTGAGGCTCACCACTTGACAAAGGACTCTGGCAGGCTGCTAGTCCCAGGGTGGGTGGTCCCGTCTGCTCTGGCCGGTCTCCAACAGGGCGACAGCCTCACACGGTGGGAGCTCATGCAAGCGAGATGTGCCGAGAGAGGCTGCGACACACCCAAGAGGTCAGCCTGCATCTCTCCAGAGCTGTGCCGGAGACCCCATCATTTGCCACTAGGCCGTATCTCTCAAAGATCCCACCATCTTTCAACGCCACCACTGGGGAGACCCAGCCGTGCCTTTCCCACACACGTAGGCCACACAGACACTCATCATGCAAAGCGCCAGCCCAGAAGCGAAAAACAGGTCCTCAGCAGCTCTCCAACTTGCACCTTCCTGCTGAGCTTTCCAGCCTCAATAACAAAATTCCTATTAACATGGGCTGGAGAGGTAGCTAGCTAGTTTGGTCTCATGAGTTGGAAGCCACACACCTCTGTGACTCCCTTGCTTTTTAAATAAACCGTATTACTTTGTAAACTGGGTTGGTATCTGCACTCAAAATGGATTTTGAGAGGACGTGCCTCAGTGCACAATCTAACCTTCCCAGCCCACGGCAGGACAGTCCTTGCTGGCATGCCTCACCGTGGGTTGGGATATTCAGTTAGTGCTGGCCAATGAGGGGTGAGCAGAAGCAATTCGAGTCCCTTCCGAGCTGTGCCTTTAATTGCAGTTGCGTGATCTTCGGGCTGCTTTGCCAATGTTGCTCCAAGTCTGGCATGAGGCAAAGACTCCTGCAGTTGGGTGTATGTGAATGGGCTGGGGAAAGAGATGCTTGGTTTTCAACCACATCAACAACTTCCTTGGAGATGCAGTTTGTATGCGATACAACTGAAGGACTCACTTTTTTATCTTTATTGGAAAGTCAGATATACAGAGAGAGAAGGAGAATCAGAGAGGAAAGATCTCCCGCCCGCTCATTCACTCCCCAAGTGGCCACAATGACAGGAGCTGCGCCGATCCAAAGCCAGGAGCCAGGAGCCTCTTCCGGGTCTCCCACGCAGGTGCAGGGTCCCAAGGCTTTGGTTCATCCTCTGCTGCTTTCCCAGGCCACAAGCAGAGAGCAGGACCGCCGGACATGCATTGATGCCCACATGGGATCCCAGTGCATGCAAGATGAGGACTTTAGCTACTAGGCTACTGCGTCGGAGGGCTCGCTTTTAGACATTTCAGAAATCATATGAGCACAAGAGGTCTTCAAAGTGTGTAGAGAGGAGCTAGCATGGTGGGTTAGTATGCTAATCCTCTGCCTGCAGCTCCAGCACTTCCTATGGAGGCCAGTTCCAATCCAGCCTGCTCCACTTTCGAGCTAGCTCCCTGCTAATCTGCCTGGAAAAAAGCAGTGGAAAATTACTCAAGTCCTTGGACCCCTGCACCCACCATGGTTGATCAAAATGTTAGAAAATGAAACTGGGGTCCTGGTGCTATGGCCTAGTGGCTGAAGTCCTCACCTCGAACGTTCCAGCCATCTTCCTCTCTGTCTCTCTCCTCCTCTCTATATCTCTGACTTTCTAATAAAAGTTTGACTAAAAATAATAATGATGATGAACCTGTGGATAAGGAACAGTACTGTGCACCATTTTCACAAATGTCCCAGAGTGACCCTACAGTGGCTGCGTTGTGTCGCAGCTCCACCAGCAGCAGTAAGGGGTTGGCATGCCCCATGGCCCTCACCAGCACCTGCTATCTAGGGTGGAGCTTTATAGCAGACATTCAGCTGATCCGTGGTAACACAGCGTGCTGGGATTTTTTTTTTTTCTACATTTATTATTTACTTGTAAGGCAAAGTGACAGAGAATTATCTTCCATCTAGGGAAGTTCTCCCCAAATGGCCACAACAGCCAGAACTGGGTTAAGGAGGAGCAGCCGACTAAATCACCGTGCCAGCCCCCATTCATATGTTCTGTTTGAAAGACGATCTAGCCAGGTTATTTGCCTGTTTTGAATACACAAAGGTTTTTATGGCATCACATCTATCGTCTCCTCATGCTGTGCGTTTTGTGTGTCCTCGGGGGCACTTTTCCTGTTTTCAAATCGCCGAAACAATCGCCCGTGCCAGCCTGCCAGGGCTGCGCATTTCCCACAATCACGTCTGTAGAAATAATGAAATAAAAGTCAGCGTTGATTTTTTTCCCCCCCATATAAATATCCCAGAACTGGAAAGACTTTCCTCCCTCATTGAGCAGCCTCAGGATCTTTGCAGAAAAACAATTAAGTGTTTATGTGTGATCTATTTCTTTTTGGTGTACATTTCAAAGGCTTATTTTTTTGTATTTTTAACTAATACATAAAGCTTGTATGTATTTATGGGGTACCACGTGATGCTTGGATGGCTGAACGCACCGTGTGATGTCCGATCAGGCCAACACAGATGTCTCCTCAAACGTTTGTCATTTCTTTACGGCAGACACAGGCGTAAGCCCTTCACCTCGCTGTGTCAGGGCTCCTCCTAGGGTCTGTATTCTGTTCCGTTGATTTATTTGTCTGTTCTTAAGCCAATAGGACCTGACTTTATGACTCGGTTTGTAATAACCCTTAGATCAGCTTAAGGAAGCCCTCTGTCTTTGCTCCTCCTTGAGAAAGGTGTTTTGACTGTTCTCAGCGGTGTGGAGCAGAGCTCCGGGTGAAGCGCTCAGCGGCCAAGTCCGATTTACCACTCTCCTCCTCTGCTTTATTGTCTTTGGATGGGTGAGCGCATTCCAGCATGCTTCCATCTCTGACTGGGGCTGAGCAGGACAGCAGCCCAGGTTCAAGTGCCTGTTTATCTAGGAGTACCATCAAGCCTCCCCTAAGATCCCTTAGAAGTGGGAATGGACACACAGCCCTTGATTTGCCCTCTGTGGAAGTGTGAGACTTTAGTTCTTGGCTTCCTTCGGTGCGCTTTCCCACCCTCTTACTATTCTTTATGATTCAGCCTGTGATCTTAAATTCAAGTTTAAAACCACGCTATCTGCTCTCCCAGTAGGGGTCTGCATATTTTGTATCCATTTTCCCTGGCTATCAGATTGAAATTAAACCCTTTCCCATGGGGACCTCCTAATTTCCTTAATCACCCGTCCCTTAAGTATTTGGGCGAGTAGGGGACAATCAGTAGTTTTTTTTTTTTTACCCATAAGGTGCTTTGGAGACAGATCCCTGCCTAGGAACTAAAGTGCCGTCAGTGATAAGAAAAGCACCACGGATGGAAGGCACAGGGAGCAAGGGTGAGTGAAACAGGCCAGCAGGTGCCATCCCCGCAGGCCCTGTGAGAAAGCAGCACACAGTTCAAGACTCTAACAGAAAACGGGAGTGGGGTGGTGCCATGGCGTAGCAAGTTAAGCCTCCGCTTGCAGTGCCAGCATCCCATGTGGGCACTGGTTCAAGTCCAGGCTGCTCCGCTTCTGATCCAACTCCCTATTAAAGTGCCTGGAGAAGCAGCAGAAGACGGCCCAGGTGCTCGGAACCCTGCCATCCACATGGGAGACCTGGAAGAGGGTCCTGGCTCAGCTTTAGATCGGCTCAGTTCCAGGCGTTGCCACTGTTTAGAGAATGAACCAGCGAACGGACCTCACTCTGTCTCTCTCTGATTGTCTTTCAAATATAAACAGATAAATACGTTTCTAAAAATCTTTTTAAAAAGGAAAAGGAAACAGGTGTTGCTGCTGCTGAGGTGTTTTTCCATGAACTCTTACTCCTCTTCGAAGCGGTCTCTAGAAATTCCCCATGCTTGACACCTGCCATTCTCAGAGGCCAGAGTCAATACTCATTATTGTTTTAGATTTTTAAATTTTTATTAGAAAGGCAGATTTACAGAGAGAAAAAAAACTTCCTGTCTGCTCATTCACTCCCCAAGTAGCCACAATGCTAAAGCTGAGCTGATACAAAGCCAGGAGCTTTCTTGCAGGTCTCCCATGCAGGTGCAGGATCCCAAGGCTTTGAGCCATCCTCTACCCAAGCCACAGGAAGGGAGCTGAATGGGAAGTGGAGCAGCCAGAACACAAACATGAACCAGCACCCATATGAGATCCCAGCACTTGCAAAGGAACCAGCTGAGCCATTGTGCCGGCCATGGAAATGGCCAAGAACTTCAAGCAAGGATCTCAGGTTTTTGAGTAGAAGTCCTTACCGCCTGGGGCTGAAGCCTTGGGACCCTGCACCCACGTGGAAGCTCCTGACTCCTGGCTTCGGATGGCTCAGCTCTGGCCATTGTGATCACTTGAGGAGTGAGCCAACTGGTAGAGATCTTTCTCTCTGTCTCTCCTTTTTTCTATAAATCTGCCTTTCCAATTTAAAAAAAAAAAAGGCTCATTTCTATCTCCTAGTGAGATTGAATTGCTTTTTACTTGTTTGTGAGACAGAGAGAAAAGGGGGCTCCCATCTCCTACACCAATCCCAGAAATGCTGCCAGTGACGGAGGCTGAGGCAGAGCGGAAGCCAGGAACTGGGGACACAGAGCGAGTCCCCAGTCCCCTGAGCCATCACTGCCTTCCCAGCGCAGGCACTGCAGGCAAACCATAGCCCAGAGCTAGGTCACAAACCCAAGGGGAACGAGGCTGTTAAGGGTTAACTGGGAAGGCTGGGGTATAAAAGCAAAAACCTAAACTCCCCACGAGAAGGTCTGATTGTCCTGCCGTCTGTCCCTGCCTCTCTCACCCTGAGGCGGGAGCCAGGGAAGGGCTAATGGGAGAAGTTGAGGCAGAGATGGATGAGGACTAATTGGAAGAACCTGGAGGAAGCTTGGTGCGAGCTGAGCAAAGCCCTTGGCCGTTAAGTGCTCTAATTGCATCTCTGATAAATGACTTGTCAAAAATTGCAAATTGATCAAAATCTTCCCCCTTGAAAGTTAATCTACAGGTATGATCAGGTTCACTTAAAAGTGGTGTGTACGGAGCTGATAATAGCCAGATGGCCTGCGTGTCAGGTACTTAATCCCAACCTCATTAAAGGGCTCTTTATCCAGATACCTACAGACCCCTTTAAAAGCTGGAGCTGCTGACCCCTCGGAGGCTTCAGGTCTCCGATCTGCTGGCCAGCTCCTGCTCTTCTTCCCCCAAGTGAGCTTTCTCATAAACTTGTGCTGGAGGATTTGCTATTTGTTGGACAGAGCTTCGACCAGTTTGTTGTCTGAGGTTCAATAGAGCCTGGTCGATGTGAGGATACAATGCAGTATGCATCTCTACTTCCAGACAAAGATGGACTCCCAATGAAACTGTTTACTGTATCTTGACAAAGGATGCTGGACTCTCTGCCATTGTCCATGCCCGCAATGAGGGACATATGACTGTGTATGAAGAACTATATTATAGAAATGATATAGAGGAACTCAGTAAGGGGGGAGGGAATAAAGGAAATCCCAGGGCCTATGGAACTGTATCATAAAATGATGCAGGGAGCTGGATGGGAAACAGAGCAGCCAGGATTAGAACCAGGACGTGTATAGGATCCTGGCACACGCAAGGGAAAGATTTAGCCATTGAGCTGTTGTGCCAGGCACAGTTTAAGGCTGCTTTTGCGCTGCTCTGAAAAGAGTAGCCTTTGACCACAGAAAGTTTCAGCTTAGCCTGTGCTAATATGTAATACATAAACTAATATATATATATAAACTTTTGACTTCAGTTTCATTACCCTCGAAGCAAGTTCAAGTGCCTAGAGAATTCTCTGTACCTGATGTGTTCACATGGCAAACAGATGCGCCCAATTTATAGCCAATCCCCCAGATTTGGATCTTGGGAAAGACGCCCCTGCTGCTAAACTATGCATAGTCACCCACAGAATCACACAGGTTCTGGGACTGTAAGCCAGGGCATAGATTCAGGCGGGAGGGGGCCATGGGGACACAGGCAGATAATAGGTCAGTGCCCCCATGTGCAGGAAGGTGCATCTTGCATCTGGACCTTGGAGGCACCCAGAGCACCACACACATCAAAACTTTCAACAGATCAGTCTGGGTGAAGATTTCTGCACATACAGAGCGTGACTATGCATGTTGCAGGTGGGAAAATCCTCTGGCTCTTGCTTTTCCACTTCCTGGATGCTCCCGGATGCCCGCTGGCCAATGCTGCAAGGAGGTCATTCCTTTTTCTGCTATCTCTGTTACTTGTCACCAGGAAATAAAGCTTTCCTCTGAGCAGCTCCTGCTGGGCAGTCACTATTTGGCAACCCCCGCACACGGAGAGAACCCTGGTGTCAGTTAATGGCAGTTAGCTGGAATTTCCTAAAAGAAAATAGCTCAAAATAAAACTGTGCTTCGGTCCCAAAGAACTTGGGTCTCGGTGAAAATACTGGAGACGTTTTTAAGTGCTCTGGATTCCGGCCGGCGGCAGGTGTAACACACCCACAAGGGTTGTCTGTGGTCAGATGGGGGGGCTTCCAAGAGGGCGGTGTTCTATAGGGCCTTATCTCCGCCACCTTTAGGATAAATCTAAGGTTGGCTCTGGACCCTCAATGCAAGTGAAGTAGTCTCAGATCTGAAGATAACCAGGGCCATTCTAATCTGTTCTTAAAACCAAAGAACGTCATAATATAAAGAAGGGAAGCTCTCACAGACAGGCTAAGTACGAAGTGAAGTCACAGGCACGGCTCTGGCTTGTCTCAGAAGAACGATTTTTATCTCCTCTACAAACCTCTTGAGCTACAAACTGAAGTGCGCAAGTCACCGCCAAGTTCAAGCCAGCCACGAAGTCCACGAGACGGCACCACCGCTTCCAACCTCAGCTGCAAGTGTGGGAGAAATCCCAAAACTATGCTCAGGTTCGGCGGTTTGCTAGGAAGCTCTCCAGGATTCACAAAGAGCCATTGCAGGCCTAGCTGCGGCTGACTGCAAGGAACAGCTAGATGAAGATCAGCCAAGCAGAGAATCACCTGGGGCCAGGCCAGGGAAGATTCGAGAGGCAGGGTCCACCCTTGTCTTCCCAGGGATTCGGGCTAGCATTACGTCTGCACCACCGCCTCCGCAGTCTTTACCATGGGAGGCAATGTGAATGTCAGACAATGCACAGAAGCCTTGGGGTCCGTGACCCTGGCAGGACTATCCCTGTAGCCGATCTCAGTCCTAGCCTCCACCTTCCAGAGGTATACTGATATCCGGTGACTGTGACCCAAGCCCCCACCCTGCATCGTGTGGCTGCTACCTGGGGGTTTCCCATTCCCATCTAAGACTGTCCAGTGCAGCCACTCCAACACAGAAGGCATCCTCAATGACCAGCTCTGTAGTGTAGTGGGTGAAGCCACCTGAGGTGCCAGCATCCCCATCCAGGCAGTGCTTCTGGTCCAGGCTGCTGCATTTCCGGTCCAGCTCCCTGTTAATGCACCTGGGAAGACAGCAGAAGATGGCCCAAGAGCTTGAGCCCCTGCGCCCACGTGGAAGACCTGGAGGAAAAGCTCTTGGATCCTGGCTTCAGACCGGTCCAGCCTCAGCAATCGCAACCACCTGCAGAGTAAACCAACAGAAGGAAGATCAGCTTCTCACTGTGTCAGGTGCAAGTCAGGCGCTCCAGCCAGATCTCCCACGTGGGTGCAGACTCGAGCCCCTGGGCCATCCTCTGCTGCTCTCCCAGGTACCGCGGCAGGAGGCTGGGTTGGAAGTGGAGAGCCTGGGACTCACAAGGGCTCATAAGGGATGCCAACACCCCACATGTTCCAACCTCTGTGTGAGCCAGACAACGCCCCAAAGCTAATGAAGATGCTCCCATCGGGCACAGCATCCCGGAGGCTTAGGGATCGTCCCCTGAGAGCTAAGTCCTCCCAGAGGACTAAGCCAGATCTCTTGCGGGGCAGTCAGATTCTCTCTCATGAAGCCATCACTTGCATAGTGATGACCATTGCGTGTCTGTCACAAAACGATGCTGGACTATTCTGAAATATGATTAAAGCCTTGAAAATTGAGAACTACATTTTAGTCCACTTCAAATAAAAATCACTAATTTTTTTAACCTCAGTGACAGCAACAGCAAATAAAGCTCATTTACGTTTTGCCGGGGAAAGAAAATGAACACCAAAGAAGGAAGAGAGGTAGGCAGACCAACTGTCCATCACTATAGTTGATTTGCCCTTTATCACCATGAATACACTGTCTTTTTTTATGCTAAGCGGGAGACGTCACAGATTGGAAGACATTGGAGAGTTTTAACAACATACGTAATTCATGGTTCCAGATTTTTCAGGAACAGCAAAACAAGCACCGAGAAGCAAATAAGCAAAATTTTAAAGTAAGTTCAGTATTAAGTATCACAGTTACCAATCTAAATTTAGAATAATAGTAGAATCTGGGGGCCTGGCGTGGGAGCCCAGCGGCTAAAGTCCTCGCCTTGCATGCTCCAGGATCCTATATGGGTGCCAGTTTCTATCCTGGCAGCCCTGCTTCCCATGCAGCTCCCTGCTTGTGTCCTGGGAAGGCAGTTGAGAATGAACCAAAGCCCTGCACCCACATGGAAGACCCAGAAGAGGCTCCTGACTCCTGGCTTCGGGTCAGCACAATTTCAGCTATTGCAGAGACTTGGGGAGTGAATGATCAAACAGAAGATCTTCCTCTCCTCCTCTCTGTATATCTTTTTTTTTTTTTAAGATTTATTTATTTTTATTGGAAAGTCAGATATACAGAGAGGAGGAGAGACAGAGAGGAAGATCTTCCGTCCGACGATTCACTCCCCAAGTGACCACAACGGCCGGTGCTATGCTGATCCAAAGCCAGGAGCCAGGAACCTCTTCCGGGTCTCCCACACAGGTGCAGGGTCCCAAAGCTCTGGGCCGTCCTCGACTGCTTTCCCAGGCCACAAGCAGGGAGCTGGATGGGAAGTGGAGCTGGCAGGATTAGAACCGGTGCTCATATGGTATCCCGGGTGCATTCAAGGCCAGGACTTTAGCTGTTATGCCACCGTGCCGGGCCCTCTGTATATCTTTGCAATAAAAATAAATCTTAAAAGAAGAAGGTAGAAAATTGCCCATCCCTGCTTCTTCGAGAACTCTCTAGATAATCAGTCTTCATCAGTTTTCACTTGCTGTAACAGAGTGCCTGGCATCGTGTCTACACCTCCGCCACCACCATCAGCCTCGCCAATTTATACATAACTCAGGTGGGGATCCAAGGCATGTCACAGCACGTAAAACTCCACCCAGAATGTCAGCATTCCACATGGCTGCCAGCTTGAGCCCTGGCTGCTCCACTTCCCAGCCAACTCTCAGCTAACAGCTTTGGAAAAGCAATGAAAGATGGCCCAAATGCGCTTAGGCCCCTTCCACGCATGCGGGAGACCTGGACGAAACTTTTAGCTCAATCCCAGCTGGGTACTGTGGCCATCTGGAAGGTGAACCAGCAGATGAAAAGCGCTTGTTCTCTCTCTCTCTCTCTCTCTCTCTCTCTCTTTTCCTCTCTCTCTCAACAGTTTCATATGGCTCGTAGTGCTGAGGGCTGCAGGGTAGTAGAGCATGGCTCTGACATCTGCCTAGCCTCTGAGGGAGCGGGAGCCCTCTTGCCCCGCCATGACAGGGCAGAGGGCACCCCAGGGCTAGACAGGGCAAGCTGCCAGCTCAGGTTCTCTTTCTTTCTTGGATCAAACCACCAAGGTCTAATGACTGATTTCTCTAGCCCTAAGACTCAAGGCCCCATGTCCGAATACCATCAATGTGGAAGACAACGCTCAAACAGCGATGCTTTGGGAAAGAAACACCCCGTTGGGCAAGAAGCATAAGCACTTTTCTCTCAAAGAATGCCAAAAAAAGGTCCACTGTGGCCATTGCACAAGTTCACGGATGGCCGTGGAGCCCGTGGAGCCCATGGAGCCCCAAGGAGGAGCCCTGGCTCCAAGGGTGACAGCCAAGGGCTCAGATGTTGGGAGCAGGGGGGTGGGGGCGGTTGGCATCCAACAGCTGCTCTGAAGAGGAGCAGGTGCGGGTACCCTCCTCGGTCATGATCACCTCTCGCCCTCTGGCCTCTCGGGAGGATTCCGGCAAAGCAGCGGGCAGAAACGCGGCCGACAGCCAAGGCGTTGAAGTGGTCCAGATCTGGCTACTGCAGCCCTCGGGGCAGTGAGTCAACAGATGAAGGCTCTCTCTCCCTTTCTCTATATAATTCTACTTTTCAAATGAATAAATATATTTTTTTAAGATTGATTTATTTTGATTGGAAAGGCACATTCACAGAGAAGGAGAGACAGAAAGAAAGATCTTCCATCTGCTGGTTCACTCCCCAAGTAGCTGCAACAGCTGGAGCTGAACCAATCCAAAGCCAGGAGCCAGGAGCTTCTTCTCCCATACAGGTGAAGGGCCCCAAGTCCTTGGGTTGTCCTCAACTGCTTTCCCAGACAACAACCAGTGAGCTGCAAGGGATGTGGAGCAGCCGGGATTAGAACTGGCACCCATATGGGATTCCAGGCGCGCAAGGTGTGGACTTTAGCTGCTAGGCAACGCACCAGGTCCATTTTTTTTTTTTTTTTGTACTCATAGGTTTTAATTTTTAAAAATCTGTCCAACACCTGAACAAGTCTCTTTCATAAGGATGACCGATTTTCACCTGAATTTTTGCAGGATTCAGGCACTTCGCTTGAGTAGTGAGGCCCAACTTCTTAGGGTCCTGAATTCACAAATCAGGCTGTAGGAAGCCCAAACCTAAGATGGGACGGCTTGCCCAAGGAGAAGCCAAGGAGGCTTCCGACCCTGAGAAATCTTCAGCAAATCCAGAGAGCAAAGCTTTCCGGAGAGCTTACGCCGAAGGACAGACGTCTGCACGCTGCTAGGTCCAGCTCCTCAGGCAGGAGCCAGCTTTGTCCAGGCACGGGCCTCCAGGGCAGAGGCTCAATCAGCCTTCACAAGAGATGTGAAATCTCCGTCTATTTCAGCGGACGCACAAAGAGCCGAGGGATGCTTGTCAGCCAGTTACTGACAAGATGGCCATTTCCGACGGAGACTGCCCTCAACCCAGACCACAGATTCCATGCGAAGGATCTCATGGAGGAGGGTCTTGCAGGAGGGTCATGACCAGGCAGCCTGGGAGGCTTGCTTCCCCTTGCCCCCCACCCTCCACCCCTTGGGCTGTGCCCTCTCAGGGAAGTGGGGCAAGCTACTGCCTTCAGAGGAACGGAGGGTCCTTTCCAAGTCGTGAATTCACTTCAGCAATTCGGACAAGGCAGCTTTCATGCCGTTATTGAGGATCTAATGATCTGATTTGGACCCCTGAGGGGGGAAAAAATAATCCTAGAGGAGCAGTAACACACTTCAAGACAGCTGCTACACTTCCTCAGCTCTGTCAGAACACTGTCCCCCCTGCACATGGACACAAGCCATCCGTCTCCCTGCGCACGATGGGCCATTCAGTAGCTCAAAGGGAGAAGACTGTCTGTTTCTCTTGGCATTTTTAAAAACTTGAATGCTGACTCTGAGTATTTTTCCTTAGCTTTGTGTGTGGGAGAGTGAGCTGAGCTACTTTGCCAAATTTCTATCAAAATGTCCCATGCTAACTGATTTATATAGTGTTTTAAATAGGATAGCTGCTAATATTTCCCCCAGCTTGGCATGCGCTAACGTGATCTACTCGTGTTTGGGCCACACACGCAAGTGTTGGGTTTTCATCTTTTTTCTTTATTGTTTCTGTCTTTGTTACCGTGGTTAGGAAGGCTGGTCCTGTGCCAAGATTATATATATGTATGTGTGTGTATATATATACATATTTCTCTAGAGGTTATCTTGGTATTTAATTCCTCGCTTCTCCCCAACTAATCTTTAGCCTTTTATCATAACACCATTCATGGGGCTTCTTCCCCCAATGTTTTGAAAAACGGCAGAGGAGAGGGTAGTCTTCGGCAATTACACAAAACCGTACTGTTGATGAGACTTCTCTTTGGCCCACAACCCGCGACTGTCCCTCCGGGTGAGCATCTGCCTCGGGACTTGGTCCCATAGAGGATTTAGAAAACAACTGGAAAGTTCTATCCAAGGCATGCCGGGGTCTCCCCTGAGTCTCCTCCACCACCTTCTCCCCCAGCTTTCCATTCTAGGGAGCCATTTGCCCAGGACTTCCCAAAGGAATTTCTTCAGGTTGCTGTGACAGAGGTGACTCCCGTCGCCCTCCACAGCCAACTTTTTCCTCGCAAAACTTTGTCAACTACTTTCACAGCTGGTCTTCACCCCAAGCAGAATGGGGGCTTCCAAGCATGACGTCAAGGCAAAATGTTGGCGGGTGGGTAAAGGGAGCATGGCGGGAAATGACTCCTAACCCGGCACAGGGGGAGGAAGGCGGGAGAGCCCTAACTTAAAACCGCCCCAATGCCCCTACCAAAGCCCTCGGCTCCCGACGCCCAGGCCGGGTGCCCCATCACAACGAAGTCGTCACTGACCGCGAAGTCCCGGGAAAAACTACGCTTCCCACAGTGCCCCGCGAGGCGGACGGGCGGCGGCGGCGGGCGAGTCCGCGCGAGGGCTCCTGGGAGCTGTGGTCCGCCGCTCGCGCCGGCGCGCTGTGGCTCGGCGCCGGCCTTTGTCCGTCTGCGGGCGCGCACCGCTGCGGTGAGTGTGAGGCCGCGGCCGGGTCAGTGCGCCGGGCGAGGCGGGGCCGCCGCGTCCCTCCGCAGGCCAGGGGCCTGAGCCCTGAGGGCGGCCCGGCCAGTCCGGGCGGGTTCCCTGGGCCGGAGAGCGGGATGCTCGAGGCCAGGCCTGCGGGCCGGCCCGAGGCCTGCGCGGGGAGGGGAGGAGAGGGCTCGCCGCTCCCTGGAGACGTGGGAAGGGGCGGGTTCCCCAGCAGGTGCATCCGCGGGTCTGTCGGAGGGCCCCTGAGGAGGGTGAGGAAGAAGGCCCGGGCTCCCTCCGGAGGCAGGACGAGGCGCATCGCAGCCAGTCAGGAGTGAGTGTGTGTGTGTGCGTGTGTGTGTGCGTGTGTGTGTGTGTGTGCGTGTGTGTGCATGCGTGTAGAGGCCACTCCTGCCCAGGCCCTCATCCTGAAATCGGTGCCTAAGGGGTCCCTAGATCCCCCCCAGGACTCTGCATTCTTAGACCTGCAATCCGTAAGCCGCCTCACCCAGTTCTTCATTCGGTTCTTTTGGTCTTCCCAGGAGCCACCCGGTTAAGACAAAACTCTGAAACCTTTAGTTAGGAAAGAGGGAGGTATTGTGCCACCTGTCCAGAGTCCGGGCCGAGATGGGGGGAGCCCAGGTGAGAGAATCCTGGTTTCTAAAGATCTATGTATTCAGAGGGTTTTTTTTTTTTTTCCAAGAAGATAAAAGGCTTTCTGATAGGCAAACCTCATTTTCTATTATAGAATCAACATCTTTAGGAAAAGAGCTATTCCCCAGACCTGTGAACTGGGGAGAACAGTTGCCCTTTATTCGACGAGATGGCTGAAGAGTCAGCTCAGTTGCTACTGTTTGGAGACCTCCCTGCGGGACAGGAGGGCAAGCTAAAGAGAGATTCCTACCCACTTATTCGGATGTAAATTGTACTTTCATTCAAGGGAAACAACAGTATAAATAAAATGTAAGAATAGGAAGCCTATGCAAGAGCTTTCTCAGACCTGGAAGAGCAATTCAGTCTGGTGAGACACTTTCCATCTGTCCATTTTACAAGAGTTCTCACGAGCTCCTGCAGACCAGGGAACTGTACGGTATACAAGCACAAACTTCCGAATCTGAAAAGTCTCGAATCTGAACCTCGGCTCATGTTGGCCCTTCCCTGCCTGTGGAACTTTGGCCAAGTGACTTTAGCCTAATTGAGCGCCTTGGGCTTGTCTATAATCCGGGATGGGTCTCCCCCTTTCTTAGAATTGCAAGACAGTTCTGTGAACTGACGGGTCTCCAAGAGGAGGGAGGTGAGGTCTGGGTCGGAAGCCTTCTAAGAACACTTAAAGGGTAACTGGTACACCCTTATAACCTAAGAGGAAAATGAGGGCTGGGTCTGTTTTCCATCACAGGTCCAATAAAGGGTGCAGTGTTGTTTGTGTAGAATCTTGAATTCCTTGGGCTTGAAGGAAAAAAAATGAGAAGGAAGCAAAAGATTCCAATCAAAAGACCAAAAGCACAGAGCGGGGTGACTGTTCCCTTAGGACCAGCAGGAAGAAATATTTCCATGTTTGCTTTCCCGCCCCCCTGCTCCTGTCTCCAACTGGACTCACTGGTGCCTGGTCGGCTACCTTTGGGGCCGTTTTGCAGCGTCCTGATAGGTGACTCCGAGGCAGACTTCCTGCATCCAGCCACACCCCCCGCTGATGAGCTTACATCTGCCCTTACCTGTTTGTTTCTGTTGTTTGGTGTTTCCCCCCCGCCAAGGTGGTCAAGAACAGCCCATGGAAGACTCCTCTGAAGACGTGCCGATACAGGCCCCACAGCCCGAGTGGACATGTTTGGATTTCCAACAGCTACCCTGCTGGACTGTCATGGAAGATACGCCCAGAACGTAGCGTTTTTCAGTGAGTGAGTTGGTTGATCCCTGGGCTGCCTCGGCTCACAGACGTATTCAGTGTCCCTGTCTTCCCTCCCCGAATTCTGTAATCACGCTAGCTAGATCTCAGAAGACAAATCACTTCACTTCCATAAGCTCCTGGATCTCTGTAAAATGGGACAATAACATCGGTTTTATAAGATCGAAGGAAAGGATTTTACAGCAGAAATAAAAAGTGCCAAGAATTCTGCCATGTGTTTGGTGAGGTAATGGAGCTTACTTCATTGTCAAAAGAGCAGACCGTGGCTCAGGGTGGAACCTAACACAGCTTAAGACCCATAGCTCTCCCTTGAGTATTCTCTTCAAGTCCCATGCCTAATTATGCTTTTTCTCCAAAAGATGCTTGTAAGTTTTGTTTTTGTTTTTGTTTCTTTGTTTTTTAAGATTCATTTTATTTGAAAGTCAGATATACAGAGAGGAGAGACAGAGAGGAAGATCTTCCCTCCTTTGATTCACTCCCCAGTGACCACAACAGCCAGAGCTAAGCCAGTCCAGAGCCAGAAGCCCAGAGTCTCTTCCAGGTCTCCCACGCGGGTGCAGGGTCCCAAGGCTTTGGGCCGTCCTCGACTGCTTTCCCACGCCACAAGCAGGGAGCTGGATGGGAAGTAGGACCATCGGGATTAGAACCAGCGCCCATATGGGAGGGATCCTGGCACGTGCAAGGCAAGGACTTTCACTGCTAGGCAACCGTGCTAGGCCTTATAAGTTTTAAAGCTATACAACTTGGATCCACCTATTTGGGAGGGGCCGGATAAACTTGAATATAGATTTCCATATTCTTTTATAATTTTCTTAATTTCTTGGCCCTGTCTAAGTGTAAGGTAGAGGTAATCATGTCTGCTTCACAAAATTATTAGGCGTGCTAAATTAGATTCAGCTGAAAAGTAGCACATAGGGGGGTGGAATAAAACAGAAAGGAAAGTAGTACTTTGCTTGGCGCATGCCTGTGTTTGAATCTCAACCCTAATTTCCTTACCTGTGTGATCTTTGATGACCTCCCCAAGTGCTCTTAGGATTGTTCCCAGGATTAAACCATTTATGCAAAGCCCATAGTGTAATTCCTGACACAGAAGAAGGACTCAGGATAGTGTTCCTCTTTTGTTCCTGTTCTTCTCAGTCTGTTAATACATCTTGTGTGGCTTCCCTCCCATTTCCCCAGATGTGATGACAGAAGCGCACAAATATGATCATGCTGAGGCCACGGGATCCTCAAGCTGGGATTTCCAGAGTTCTTTCAGAAGAGAAAAGCTGGAACAAAAATCCCCGGATTCTAAGACACTGCAGGAAGATTCAGCTGGAATTAGACCCAAGGTCTATGAATGCCAGGAATGTGGAAAATCCTTCCGGCAAAAAGGGAGTCTAACGTTACACGAGAGAATCCACACTGGGCAGAAGCCATTTGAGTGCAGCCACTGTGGGAAAAGCTTCCGGGCCAAAGGTAATCTCGTTACACATCAGCGAATACACACGGGAGAAAAACCCTACCAGTGCAAAGAGTGTGGGAAAAGCTTCAGTCAGCGAGGGAGTCTGGCCGTCCACGAGAGACTGCACACGGGACAGAAACCCTACGAGTGTGCCATCTGCCAGAGAAGCTTCCGGAATCAGAGCAACCTTGCCGTCCACAGGCGAGTTCACAGCGGCGAAAAGCCCTACAGGTGCGACCAGTGCGGGAAGGCCTTCAGCCAGAAGGGAAGCTTGATCGTTCACATCCGGGTACACACGGGCCTGAAGCCGTACGCCTGTACCCAGTGCAGGAAGAGTTTCCACACCAGGGGCAACTGCGTCCTGCATGGCAAAGTCCACACGGGAGAGACACCTTATCTCTGTGGCCAGTGCGGGAAGAGCTTCACCCAGAGAGGGAGCCTGGCGGTGCACCAGCGCAGCTGCTCCCACAGGCTCACCCTCTGAACGCCTTCCTCAGAGGAAGCCCGCCTTTCCAAAAGAAACTCCTCTACCGTCAAACAGCCTCTCCAGGTCTATGGAATCCGTGCAGAACCTTCCAGAAAGACCCATCCCTGGGTAGGGCTGAAACTGACTTTTCTCCCTTCCCCAAAATGAATATATAAGAAATAAATGTCTTGTTTATTATCATTATCAAAGTACTCATAGTTAGCTTCTTTTTGACGTAGTTTCCCCAACATCAATCTAACATCATCCTACAGAGTTCTCTCTTGTGTAGCAGGTATTGTTAAAATTTTAGTGGGCACCGTCAGCCTTTAAAAAAAATAAAACCAGCCCCTTGCCAATACCAAGGTCCTTTTGTATAATTTATACACCAGTTAATCTCATCTTGTATTCAAGACCACTAAGTAGAGTCCATGGGGCAAATGTAATAATCACTTTATTAAACATTTTATTACTTGCATTATACCCCTGATAACCTAGCAAGCCACTCATGTCTCCCAAGGCCCCAGGTTTTAGAGTTCTTACTCTGGGGTTTAGTTCAGTCGTTCGTTCATAATAGAGACAATTTGCTTAACGACCAAAAAGCAGACTGCTCCTATTTGCAGTTTTCTTAGATTCCTAACCTTATTTCCTCTCTTTCAAGTGGCTTCTCGTCCCCAAGAGGCATGACCTCCTGTTTAGCCACGCTTGTCACACCTCACAGTCGGAGTCACCTAAAAAGGGCAGAACTGTCGCTCGTTACTGAGCCTAGATTTGTAATTATTATTTTTTTAATATACATTGATTTTGTTTGAAAGGCAGAGTTACAGAGAGGGAAAGGCACAGAGATATTCCATCTGCTGATTCACTCCCCAAATGCCCACAGCGGCCAGACTAGGCCAAGGTCAAGCCAGGAGTCTCCGCTGGGTCTCCCACATGAGTGCAGGGGTCCAAGCACGTGGGCCGTCCTCCACTGCCTTCAACAAATGATCCCGTACCTCCTGCACGTGAGACGTGTGGAAACATAACTGTTCTTTCTCTATAACCTTTAGCAGGTCTGGAGTACCTTATCTCTGCCAAGAGCTATTTGGATTTTTATATCCTTGACAGAACATTTAAAATGATCAACTTAAAATCGTCCCTCTTAGACTGACTGAACTTTGAATCCAGCCCATGGTTGCTTTGGCAGAGCCAGACCAAATGATTTTGCGAGCCTTATCCGGCCCACAGGCCAGGTCCTCCGCACCCTGTAGAGGATGAGATAGGAAGGAGAGAAAAAGTCAGTTTCGAGGGAAGGTTCCCGTTTCCTTACTTGAGCCATCTAATTTTTCATCCTGAGAATGAAAAAGATGAGTGATTGACACTGACACCATGGCTTAGTAGGCTAACCTGTCTTGGGCACCTGCATTCCTGTGAGCGCCAATTCCTGTTCCAGCTGCTCCGCTTCCCATCCAGCTCCCTGCCTGTGGCCTGGGGAAGGGGCGGAGGATGGCTCAAGTCCTTGGGACCCTGCACCCGTGTGAGACACCCAGAAGAGGCTCCTGGATCCTGGCTTCAGAACGGCCCAGCTCTGGTGGTTGTGGCATTTAGAGAGTGAACCAGCCAATGGAAGGCTGACCCAGAAAGCTTCTGAGAGCAAAATGCTTCCCTCTAGAGGGGAACAAGATATTTTTGAGCACAGAATCACTTTGGAGACAGATTTAAATCAGGAAAACATCCAAAGATATATGCAAGAATGTTCTTTCCACCCTCATTCATAATAGCTACACGAACTGTAAACGAATGTTCAAGAAAAAGCAAAATATAAATGTTTTTAAGGATTTCTTTTCTTTTTATTGGAAAAGCAGATCTACAGAGAGGAGGAGAGACAGAGAGGAAAATTCATCCGTCCAATGGTTCACTCCCCAAGCAGCTGCCACAGCTGGAACTAAGCCAATCCAGAGCTAGGAGCTTCTGAGTCTCCCACACAGGTGCAGGGTTCCAAGGCTTTGGGCCGTCCTCTACTGCTTTCCCAGACCACAAGCAGGGAGCTGGATGAGAAGCAGGGCTTCCAGGATTAGAACCAGCGCCCATATGGGATCCTGGAGCATGCAAGGCGAGTACCTTAGCCACTATGCCGCTGCGCCGGACCTGCAAAAGATAAATTATTAAGCTCACACAATGAAGCACAACTTGTAGAAGTAATTCTACAAGACTCATGAGGCTAGAGCTGAGAAGCCCTTACGCACTCCGAAGAACTCTGTGGTTCTCATATGGTACTTGCTGTAAAGGAAACCAGCCACCGTTGAAAACAAGCCCGCTACGCTGAAATCGCTCCAACAAACAAGCTGTACGGGGTGCTGCAGCTCAATTCCCAGCAGCCATCAGCAGCTCCGGGGGACAGGTGACCAAGAGACACAGCTCAGCAGCATCTTCAGGGCCGACATGCCACCAAACCTGCACGAGAGGTCCACAAGTGACACTGCCTGACCAAATTTCTAACAAAATCACACCAAAAAATAGATGCTTTACATCACCACATGTCCAGCAAATTTGTTTTGCAGCAATAATAGAAAATGTAGCTTTTTCAAAATGATGGAAAACTTTTTTCAAAGGAAAAACACTAGAAAGCAACTAGATTATCTTACTGGCTAAATCAGGAAAATACATAATTGTATGATTCATTGGAAAATTTAAATTTCAAATGAATATGTTCCCTTTGACAAAATGAGAGACGGGATCTAGATTGGTTCACCCCCAAGTTATAAAAATGAACAGGTGCTAGACTCCAGCATTCCGGAAAATAAGTGAAAGAAAGGCAGTTTTTCAATTTTGGTACCAAAAAACTGGTAAGCCAGAGCCAGTGTTGAGATGCACCAGGTTAAGCCAGCGGCGACACTGCCATTCCCTGTTCAAGTCCCGGTGTTCCTGTTTGGGTCCAGTTCCCCTGCTGATGTGCCTGGGAAGAGAGCAGGTCCTGGCCCGGGTCCTCGGGCCTCTGTCGCCACGTGGGAGACCTGGATGAATGGAGCGTCAGGAACCTGACTGTGGGAACTACTTAGAAAGCCAACTGGCAGATGGAAATTCTATCCTCTGTCCCTCTCTCTGTTACTCTGCCTTTCAGATCAAATTTTAAAGGAAATCTATTTTAAAAAGTATAATACAAAAAAATTTATAATCCTGGTTCTGCCAAAAGAAATAAGCAGACAAGAAATAGACCAAAAATTGTCAATATCATTCCTATTGTATATGTATATATTGTCATGACATATCTTTACACATTAATTATTGAAGTAATATAAATGTTATAATGATGGGTCAGTGCGATGGCTCAGCGGGCTAATCTTCTGCCTGAAGTGCCAATATCCATATGTGTGATGATTCGTGTCCAGGCTGCTCTACTTCCAGCTCCCTGCTTGTGGCCTGCGAAAGCAGTGGAAGATGGCTTAGGATTCTGGGACCCTGAACTCCTGTGGGAGAACCAGAGGGACCTCCCGGCTCCTGGCTTCGGATCAGCTCATCTCCAGCCATTGTAGCCATCTGGGGAGTGAATCAGGATGGAAGATCTTTCTGTCTCTCCTTTCTGTAAATATGTCATTCAAATAAAAATAAATAAACCTTAAAAACTGATAAAGTAATATTGAAAAGAAAATACATGAAACAGGCCCCGTCCTAGTGCTTGTTTGCACACATCTGGAGGGTCACCATGGGACATTGTCGTTCTCTGCCTCCCTCTCTCTCTTCCTTTCTTCAATCTCTTCCCACTCAAAAAAAAAAAAAAAAGTATGATCTCGGCGTGATAGCCTAGCAGTTAAATTCCTTGCCTTGAATGCCCCGGGATCCCATATGGGCGCCAGTTCTAATCCCAACAGCCCCACTTCCATCCAGCTCCCTGCCTGTGGCCTGGGAAAGCAGTCCAGGACGGCCCAAAGCTTTGGGACCCTGCACCCGCATGGGAGACCCGGAAGAGCTCCTGGCTCCTGGCTTCGGATTGGCTCAGCTCCAGCTGTTGCAGTCACTTGGAGTCACTCCTCTCTGTGTATCTGCATTTCCAATAAAAAATAAAGAAATCTTTAAAATATATATATATCAGTGAAAGAGTGAAGTACAAAAATTATTTGATTTCCTAAGAAAAGGGAAAGGAAGGAAAGAGGAAAAAGAGCATCAGATGATACTAATGAGACAAACATTATTACAGATTTAAAAAATAATAATTACCGTTACCTAATATACTAAGCATCATATTTCAGAAGACATTACCCTTGCAGAGGGAATCTAAAATCAACAAGCAAATACATCATTTACAAGAATATCATTAAATATTCCCCTTTTCTTGCTCCCAAATTTATAAAAAGGGGGATAGGGCCCGGCACGGTGGCGCAGTGGTTGAGGTCCTCGCCTTCCACGCCCGGGATCCCATAGGGGCGCCGGTTCTAATCCCGGCAGCCCCTCTTCCCATCCAGCTCCCCACTTGTGGCCTGGGAAAGCAGTCGAGGACGGCCCAAAGCTTTGGGACCCTGCACCCGTGCAGGAGACCCAGAGGAGGCTTCTGGCTTTGGATCGGCACAGCATCGACCGTTGCGCTCACTTGGGGAGTGAATCATCGGACGGAAGATCTTCCTCTCTGTCTCTCCTCTCTGTATATCCGCCTTTCCAATAAAAATAAAATAAATCCTAAAAAAAAAAGGGGGGAGGGGATAAACTAAACAAGAAAACTAAGAATCTAAAATGTTACACCCCCAATAACAAGATAGGAAAAATAAACTTTCCTGCCACTATACTGGCATAACACAATACTTCTGCTGTGAATAAATTGGAGGAGAGGGGCCCACACACTAGGCAAGCAACCAATTCTGCTGCCAATGACTCATCAGAGGACAGCAGCTGGGCATCCGCTGAGCAGACCCCACCGCACCTCAGGTGCCAGCTGCAGGTGCCAGCTCCCACTTCTGATCGACCTGCTATAGAGTAGGGCTCCTGCAGTCCCCCCTGTGGGACTGGCTGCTTTGCTAGATGGGCTCGCAGGGCGTGGTGTGGGACAACGGTGGTGGGGCTCCCCTGCCCTCTTCACGAGCCCCACACCCCATCCTTGTAGACCGTTACACAGACTTGATCACACAAGCATAATGACATCACTGGTCTTTGGGACTCAACCTTCAAACCCTGCCCCTGCCCTGAGATTGGAGACAGCGCTGACTGTCCCACATTCCTCTAAGCTGCCTCGATCTTGTGACCAAAACCATCCTGAATCCCCCAGGGCGCTCTCAGCCCACAGCCATATCTTCAAAAGACACTTTCCTGACCCAGGAGAGCCAGGGGTTTCTGAACAGGAGGAAGCAGGGAGGAAAATCAATGTATGTCACAGTATCGGTGTTCCCAAATGAACTTAAAGGAGAAAAATGAAAGCCCACAGGAAATACACCACCGAAGTCCTTGCTGGAGATATTGACCTCATTCACCTGCTTGTCAATGACTGCTTAGACAAATCGGGGGGATCCGGGTAAATCTGAGCAATGGTGTGGGTGTCTAAATCCCCCAACCACATGGCTGTGGCCTGGGGGTACCAGACTTCCTGCTGGGGACCCTAGTTCCCCATCCACCGTTGCTGGGCAGGGGTTCGGGGGAGAGTCCTGGGCTTGTGAGCAGCCAGAGCACCAACCGGCACCGGGCTCTGCCTGCTGACCACCCCGTGGCGAGTTCTGGGGTTTGGGGGTATGGAATGATTGCCTAGGGACACACATGGACAAGGCCACCATATGTATACATGAGGAATAAACCCTGAAAGACATCCAACGACAGGGCCACGGTCATTTCAGGTAAGCAAGGGGACTGAACCTGGTGGTTTGAGGGGGAGAGGCCTGAAGATTGTTATGAGTCAGACTGATGCACCAGCCCACATGGTAGTCCCGGGTTGGGCTTGCTAACATGGAACATGGCTGACCATGCAGGCGCACACTCAAGCTATGGACAGGAGGCAGACTAAGTGGGGCTGGACCATGGATCCATCGGTGTGTGTGAGATCTGGTATTGGAAACGATCCTGATGGAGGAGCCTGGCAACTCCTCTGTTAGGACACAGTTCCTACAGGTGAGCACAAGAACCAAGAAAGGGAACAGACCAGACCAGGTCAGGGAACGGTACCCACAGGCTTAGCTATGGCTCAGGTCTGGGGCAAGCCAGATTGGAACAGTTCATATCACCCACTGGCAAATCCAAGAGCCAGAATGGTGTGTGGGTCATGCCAGGTCAAGTCACAATACCAGCCAGTCCACATTAGGGCCAGGACTGGGGGCTGGCTGGGCTGGTTAAGTTATAGTCCCCACCAGTGTGAGCTGGAATTAGGGGTGGGCCAGGCCAAGCTACAGCACACACTAGCAAACAACAAGGTGAGGCAGTCACACCAGACTGGGCCGCAGTACCCAGCCAGCACACATGCAACCCAGGCAGGAGTGGGTGAACCCGGTAGGGGGGCTGCGGGGAGCTCTCCTGCTGGGCCACTATTCCCACTGGTGAGCATGGGAGCTGGGATTGGGGACAGACCAGGCCAGGCAGGGCTACAACACCTGTTAGCCTGCATGTAAGCTGGGTCAGGGACAAGCCAGGCTGGACAGACTGTACCTATTGGTACATGCCTAAGCCAGAGGGGGTGAGGGTTGGCTGGGCTTTGCCACAGCACCAGCAGCAGATGCTGGCATGGAGGAAAACTCTGTCAACCTAAACTGCAGTACCACCCGGAGAGCGCAGGATACACGAGTGGGGGGTGAGCCCATTAGGGAAACAGTGGGCCCCTCTCTCTTGGGTTGCCACTCCCATGAGAACCAGGACTGGGACAGGAATAGCTAGACAGAGGGTGACACCCACCAGCACATGTGTGGGCTGGATAGTGGGGCTGGTTGGGTTGAACTAGGCTTTAATGCCCATTGCCATTTACAGAAGTTGAATGAAATGTGGGACAGAACCAGTCTGCTGTACATACTGGCAAGTACCGGAACCAGGGCAGGAGGAGACAGTCCTAGTGGGGGTTATGGTGGGTCACCCTGACTAGGCTTCGTCTCCCACTGGTTTGCATGGGGGCAGGATCGGGCTGGACTGCACCACCCATTAGTTTGCATAGAAGACAAGGTTGGACAATGTCAGGGCACACTTAAATAGCAGACTGATGGAATTGTAACTCCTTATGAGGAATTGTGACATTATGGGCAAAATCAATCGGGGACGAAAATCGGGGGGAGGGGAATCCCAGACTACACAGAATTGTATGATAAATTTCAAAAAGAAAAATATAAAAAGAAGAAGCCAGGGCTGGAGACAACTGACCCAACAATTGCAGCTAACAGTGTGTGCTAGGCCAATTTAGGCAACAGACTGTGGCGGACCCTGCATTGGCATGCACATAGAAGAATCAGGTCTGGGATCACCTCAGGTGAACTTTCTTTGGAAATCCCTCCAGCTGAACCGCTGGACTCAGAACTCCATCATGGAGGAAATTGCAGGTTCCATGGTCTGACCATGGAATGCATGTGTCAGCTCTGGGCCTCCTCAGTGGCTTAGCCGGAGCAGTGGACGGCATCTCCAGGTGCACATGGAGGATGTGGCAGGACACTGGAGCCTGCAGAGGACACCTGGTACCACAACAGAGGACGGAGGACAGAACAAATCCATCAGCTGCCCCAGCCGAGAGTTGGCACTGAATACCTGGGCAAACGGGGACTCTGAGGTGGACTGTGTCAGCCAGTGGAGTCTAGAGAGATTTCATCGTAACTGGAGTCTCCTGACTTCAGCCGGACCCAGCCCTGCCTGTTGTGATCATTTGGGGAATGACCCAGCAGATGGAAAATCTCTCTCTCTCTCTCTCTCTCCCTCCCAAGCCATAATTCTGCCTTAAAATAAATAAAATGAATCTTGTTTAAAATTATCTTTAAATAAAATCGATCAAGTTAGGGAGGATTTGCACAACAGCAACAATTAGCCTGATGTCTGATGCGTCTGGGACACTGCATTCAATGGGAGACAGACATGTTCATCAGGGCACATACAACCATTGCCAAAACAGATCATATACGGGCCACAAAACAAGGCTCCTTGAATTTAGAACACTGTAAACAAATACAACATACTCACAACACTATGCTTTCTGAATACAGTTAGAACTCAACAGTAACTCGACTCAAGGAAATCTACCCAATTGCTTAGAAACTAACCTATAAACTTTTACTTTCTGGGCCAAGCTAAATAGTGGCTGAATCCTTGTCTTGCAAAAGCCAGGGTCCCATATGGGCGCTGGGCTCCTCCCGGCTGCTCCACTTCGCATCCAACTCCCTGCTTGTGGCCTGGAAGGGCAGTGGAGGATGACCGAAAGACTTGGGACCCTGCATCCACTTGGGAGACCTGGAGGAGGCTCTGGGCTCCTGAAGCTTCGGATCAGCTCAGCTCTGGCTGTTGCAGCTACCTGGGGAGTGAACCAGAAAGATTGAAGATCTTTCTCTCTGTCTCTCCTTCTCTCTGTAAATCTGACTTTCCAATAAAAATAAGTAAATTCTAAGGGGGAAAAAAAAAAGTTGGAGTTAAAACCAACATAAGGTTGCAGGCATGTGGCCCAACGCTACCAGGACAGGACACCTGTGTTTTGTACATGGGTGCCTGAGTTCAAGGCCCGCCTCTGGTCCCAACGCTAACCCCCTGCCCCCGTGGACCCGTGGAAGCAGCAGTGAATGCTCAGATCCCTGGGTGCCTGCTGTCCATGTGACTGGAGCCTGGATAGAGCTGTCAGCTCCTGCCCAGCCCTGGTCCTTGTTGGGGTTTGGGGAATGAGACAGTAGGCGAAAGAGCACTCCTTTGCACTCATTCGCCAGCTAACTAGGTATCTATCTCTATTTCACATAATTAAAGCATAAAATAAATAAGGGCTGGCATCGTGGCACAGATTATTATCTGCTGCTAGCGACACTGGCATCCTATAAAGACCAGTTCGAGTTCCAGCAGTTCCATTTCCAATCGAGCTCCCTGCTGGGAAGGCAACAAAAGATGACCCAAGCCCTTGGGACCCTGCCATCCACATGGGAGACCCAGATGGAGTCCCAGGTTCCTGCTTCAGGTCAGCCCAGCCATATGCGGAATGAACCAGCCAATGGGAGATCTCCCTCTCTCTCTCTTTAACTCACCCTTTCCAATAAATAAATACTAAAAAAGAAAACAATAAATGGATCTTGTTTTTAAAAGAGAGCAGATAGAATATCTTTCGTGCTGTAAATAGGCCTTTCCAGTAAAATTTTTAAAAGGAGAGAGTACATCGGCACAAGTGACATAGCTATTAGGATAATAATGGTACACTGTGAATAATATATCAACAGGTCCAGCAACACAAATGAAAGTGCAATGGCTTCTTTAACATTCATTGATTTCTCTGAAAGTCAGAGTTACAGAGAAAGGAAGAGAAAGAGCTTCCATCTCTTGATTCACCGCCGCCCTCTCCCCCCGGAGGGCTGCATTGATTAGCAGTGGGCAAGGCAAAATCCAGGAGCTTCTTCCGGGTCTTTAATAGGGGATTACAAGGCTTTGAGCCCCCAGGTGTAGGCAAATGTCTAGACAAGTGTTCCACTGCTGGGAGAAAAGCAACTAACAGCTGGCAGGCATTCTGGTTAATGGCAGATTTGTGTTAACTCTACCAAGATGCCAGCATCATGGCCTACCCTTCCTATTTTTTAAAGAAATGTGAGGAGCAGACACCAAGAATGCCAGCAGACGGGATCTGGGGACCGGCATATGAGTGTGTGGGGGCCCTGGGCAGGCTGGCACATCATTCCGCCAGAGGATCGAGACCAGGGATCTGCACACTCGCAGGCATGGGGGGCTGTGGATTGCTGTGGGGGTCTGGGAATGTGTGGCAGGGAGGTCTGCTGAGACAGAACATGACAGGTGAAGACTGACTCCGGGGGGGGGCTTCCACCAATCAGGCCACTGCACTTGCAGGTAAACAAAGGGGCTGAAACCAGTTGGTATAGAGGAGGGAAAACGAAGGAACTTTCAGGGCCAAACCAGTACACTCACTCCTGTGGGAGACCTGAGCCGGGCTAGTTAGCATCCACCACCAACTACAAGTGCACATGGAAACCAGGGCTGGAGGGTCTGCCTGGCACGGCTCGACCACAGTACCTGCCAGTGTGAGGGCAGGGGGTGGATCACGCCAGGCTGGGCCATGACACTAGCTAGCATGTCAGAGAGCCGGGTCTGGGAGGAGATTCTGTAGGGGGATTATGAGCTCACTCCTGTGGGACTGCCATGCCAGCTAGTTCGTTTAAAAGCTGAGGGTGGTGACGGGCCAGGCTAGGCATTACCATAGAACTCACCAACACTCATGAGTGCCAAAGCCAGTCAGGTCCAGGGTTTAGCACCTGCAGGTATACCCAAAAGCTGGGTGTACAGCAGGCCAAGTTGCAGCATCCAACAGCATAGGCAAAGCTGGGAGCAGACTGTGCCAGATAAGGGCCTAGAGCCCACTGGCACATGTGAGATCTGAAGGTGGGCCTGATGGGGGATCTTTGGATACAGATAGCATGTAACTTAGGTCTGGGTGTCGGTCAGGCAAGGCTGCTCCACTTGTCAGAAGGTGTGTGGTTTGGCCCTAAGATGGTAGACTGGGCAGGAATGGACCAAACCACAGCACAGTGGCACGTGTGCAAGCCAGGTAGGGGTATGGGTTTTGCTGGGCTTGTGTGTATGAAAGCCAAGGATGGGGGCAGGCCAGGCAGGGACAGGCTGCAGCACCCTCCAGCAGAGTTGAGCAAGAGTTGAGACTGGGAGCAGGCCAGGGGAGGCCAGGCTGACAAATCGGATGGCAAAGATCAAACTGGGTGATGGGTTATGCCAGGCTGGATCAGAGCAACCACCAGCACATGCAAGATCTGGCCTGGGCTAGTTCTGGTTGGGGGACTAAGAGGATGCCCTGATTGGGCTGCGGCTCCCACTAGCAAGCATGAGAACTGAAATGGGGACAGCAAATTGTGCTAGATAAAGTTATGGCATCCCTTGCCATGGATGTGGGCCGGGTCTAGGGTGTGCCTTACTGGGCGAGGCTCCAGCACCAGCTGGTGCTCACAAGAGACAGAACGGGTGTAGGACTGGCTGAACTAGGTCTCAGAGCCCGCTGAACCATGCAAGAGCGGGGTCTGGAGATGGACCAGCAGGGCTGAGCTGTAGCATCCAACAGTAAGAGCCATAATGGATGTGGGTCGGTCAAGCAAGGCCACTATTTCTGCCAGGACAGGAGGTGGACTGTCTGGACCAAGCACCCACTGGTATGCGTGAGATCTGCCACTAGGGGGAGACCTGATAAAGGGCTTGGGAAACTTTTGTCAGAACCCAGTGCCTGCAGGTGAGCACAAGAACCAAGGCTGGGAGCAGCCAAGACCAGGCCAGGTGACAGTACCCACAGCTATACATGTGGCTCAGGTCTGGAGGAGGGCCAGACTGAACCAGTTCATAGCACTCAGGACTAGGTGGAGGACAGGCTGGGCCAAAACATGAGCCAGTTCACACTAGCATTGGGACTAGGAGTTGTCTGGGCGGGGCTAAGCTGCAGCACCCTGCAGGGTAAGCTGGAACTGGGGGCAGGCCAGGCTGAGCCAGGCTTCAGCACCCACTGGTAATGCCAAGTTGAGGCAAGACATACCAGACCAGGCCACAGTATCCACTGTAAGATCCAGTGGGGTGGGGGGAGGTCCAAGGGGTGAGCCTAGTGGAGGGGGGGTAGCAAGGGCTCACCTACTCGACCACTGGTAAGCATAAGAGTTAGTACTGGGGACAGTCCAGGCTGGGCAGGGCTACAAAATCCATTGGTCTGCATGTGAGCTTGGTTAGGGAGGGAGCCAGGCTGGGCTAAGCGACCATGTCCACTGGTGTATGAATGAGCCAGTGGAGGGCCAAGCTGGTCAGGCTTTGGCACAGTATCAGCTAGCAAATGCTGGGACTTGGGCAAGTCCTATTGAAATAGGCTGCAGAACCACCTGGAAAGGGCAAGATCTGGGGCTTGGGGTGGTCCTAGAAGGGAAATGGTGGGCATCCCTCTGATGGGTTGCAGTTCCCACCGGTAACCATGGGAACCACGGCTAGGGACAGTCCTGGCCAGACAGACAGCGGCATCACCCGCATGAGTACAGACAGACTGGATAGTGGGGATGGCCAATCCCATTGATGTATAGGAGAGCTGGTTGGGATGCAGGGCAAACTGGACCAGCCTGCAGAAAATAACAGCTTGGAAAGGGATTTGGCTGGGATGAACCTGCTGGAGGTTCCTGAGGGTCACTCTGGTTGGGCCGCAGTTCCTGCCAGTGTGCATGAAGGCCAAGTGTGTGGTGGGCAGGGTTGGGCTGCACCACAGCATCCGCTGGGATGAGGACAGAACTGACTGGACGGCACTGACCACCAGTATATGCGTAGGCCAATGCGGGTAATGGGCTGAGCTAGAGCCTACACCGGCTGGCACACACAGGAGTGAGGTCTGGGGTCACCTCCTGTGGCACTTCTTTGGGGGACCAACCGACTGGACCACTGGACTCAGAAAATCAGAGGATCTGTGCTCTGACTGTGGAGCACACATGTCAGAACTGGGCCTCCTCAATTGTTTTTTTTGTTTTGTTTTGTTTTTTTTTTAAATACAATAGCATTTTATTCGTTCATAACTGGCTTTTTTTTTTAGATCTGATTTGGATCTTTTTTTTTCTTTTTTTTTTTATTGTTGTTTACATTGTATTATGTGGTACAGTTTTATAGGCGCTGGGGATTCCCCCCACCCCTCCCATACCCCTCCCCCCATGGTGGATTCCTCCACCTTGTTGCATAACCATAGTTCAAGTTCAGTTGAGATTCATTGCTTGCAAACACATGCCTAGCATAAAGTTCAGCGTCTTATTGTCCAGATAAGTTCAGTGGCCTCTTGGGGAGACCTTCTATGGTCTGAAGATAGGGCTAACAGAGTAAAGATCCGGTCAGTTAAAAGCCCCAACAAAACCTCAGTATCAATATACAACATTATGGAATTAATTGACATAGTATTGGGTAAACAATATGTTAAAAATAATGCAAGTTCCATTCTTCGAAACATTTGGGTTGAGACAGTATTGAAGCCAGTGCAGTGGACAGCATGCCCAGATGCTCAGGGGGCACATGACAACCAGTTCTCTGAGACCTGCAGAGGATGCTTTATAGCGTGGGGCGCAGAACAAACTGGGACAGCTCTCCCGGTCAAGCTTGCGACCACATGTGTCAGCCTTGTGTTGTCAGAACCAAATCCCAGAGGGTCAGTAATTTGCAAGGAGGGTTCCCCAGGCTCGGGAACAGTCCCCTAACAAATGACCCCTGTAAGAAGTGGCATGGGAACTGGACACACGCAGAGGGTATACGTGTGACCACAGCGAAGCAAGACACCAGACAGGGGCCCACTCAACCAATCCAGCCCCTGCCTGGAGAGTCCTTGGCTCCAGGAGACCTGCACTGACCCCGCCCAGAGGCCATGCCCTCACCACTTCCTGTCTTCACTGACCCCGTTTAAGCATCACCACCTCCTTGGAGATACATCAGCTTCTTCCAATGTCCCATTTAACTACTGATAATATTTAAATACATATGGGTCCTGCACAGTAGCCTAGTGGCTAAAGTCCTCACCTTGCATGTGCCAGGATCCCATATCCATGCTGGCTTTTATCCCGGCTACTCCACTTCCCATCCAGCTCCCTGTTCCTGGCCTGGGAAAGCAGTTGAACATGACTCAAACCCTTGGGACCCTGCACCCAGCTAAGAGACCCAGAAGAGGCTCCTAGCTCCTGGCTTGGGATCACCTCAGCTATGACCATTGCGGCCACTTGGGAGTGAAACCAGCAGACGGAAGACAAGTTCTCTGTCTCTCCTTTTCTCCGTAAATCTGACTTTCCAATAATTTTTTAAAGATTTATTATTTTTTAATTTTTTTATAGAAGGTTTTTTAAAAGATTTATTCTTATTATTTTTTATTGGAAAGGCAGATATACAGAGAGGAGAGACAGAGAGGAAGATCTTCCACCCGATGATTCACTCCCCAAGTGAGCGCAACGGCCGATGCTATGCCGATCCGAAGCCAGGACCCAGGAACTTCTCCTGGGTCTCCCACGTGGGTGCAGGGTCCCAAAGCCTTGGGCCGTCCTCGACTGCTTTCCCGGGCCACAGGCAGGGAGCTGGAAGGGAAGCGGGGCTGCCGGGATTAGAACCGGTGCCCATATGGGATCCCAGGCGTGCAAGGCGAGGACCTTAACCACTGCGCCACCGCGCCGGGCCCAAAAGATTTATTATTTTTTAAAGATTTTTTTTTAAATTGGAAAGTCAGATTTACACAAAGAGTAAGGGAGACAGAGAGGAAGATCCTCCATCGGATGATCACTCCCCAAGTGGCCACAACAGCTGCAGCTGAGCCAATCGGAAGCCAGGAGCCAGGAGCTTCTTCCAGGTCTCCCATGTGGGTGCAGGGTCCCAAGGCTTTGGGCTGTCCTCCACTGCTTTCCCAGGCCACAAGCAGGGAACTGGATGGAAAGTGGAGCTGTCGGGATTAGAACGGCGCCCATATGGGATCCCGGGGCGGTCAAGGGCAGGACTTTAGCTGCTAGGTTACCGCGCCGGGCCCATCCAATAATTTTTTTTTAAGTTAAAAAAAGGAGTGGGCGCCTAAAGACGTGTGCAGGCACGGAGGCCTTGGGTTCGACTCACATGAGACCAGCAGCCCCGTGGGCGCCCGGATCCAGCCCACCGCCCCAAGCTGCCAACAGCCAGCACTGCGCTCGCCCCCCGAGAGGGCGGACCCCAAAAGGACGTGGCCGCAGGAGTCCAGGCGCGTCCGGGCCTTGGCGCAGCCTCGTTACCTAGGAGACGTTTGTCGCAGCGCCGCTGCTTGTGACTTAATATGATAGTTCTGGGGCCCAACACGAAGGCCAGACTGGAAGAGGATGACTCCACCTCCAAGGCGCTGGCATCGCATGTGGGCGCCGGTTCGCGTCCCGCTGCTCCGCTTCCCATCCAGCTCCCCGCCTGTGGCCTGGGAGGGCAGTCGAGGACGGCCCAAAGCCTTGGGACCCTGCACCGGCGTGGGAGACCCGGGAGAAGCTCCGGGATTCCGGTTGGCTCAGCCTTGGCCGCGGCGGCCATTTGTTGAGTGAGGATTGGGCAGTTTGGATGGAAGGTCTTGGTGTTTCTGATGACCACGCCCATTCTGAAACTGTCACTGGAGAATCAGCAGCATGGAAAACCACCCTCGGAAGAATGAAGAGAATGAAGAGTGTTACATACTAAGAAAATGAGAGGGAAGACGCATATGTGCGCTCCCCTGTTTGCCTTAATGTTGGCAGAGGTGTAAGGTCCCCCAAACTGGGAAAGACCCCCAAGATGGAAAGAAGAGAGGGTGGGAGGCAGGAGTAAGGAGAGGGAGGCGAGGGGAGCAGCACCGTGCAAAGAGTGTCTTAAGGGGCCGGCCACTGTGGCGTGCGGGTTCAAGTGCCCATCCCAGAATGCTCGGTCCAGCCCCACAGCTCCACTTCCCCTGCAGCTCCCCGCCCATGGATCCCAGGGCAGCAGACGCAGGCTCAGGTGCCCTGTGTGCCACGCGAGAGACTGGGGTGCCGCTCCTGGCTCCGAAGGCATCCGAGGAGTGAGCCAGCTGAAGAAAGATCCTCCTGTGCCGCTGCCTCTGTCACTCAGGCAGATCAAAGTAAGTAAACACCTTTCTTTGCTTTGTTCATTAGGGAAAATGCTCACGTAGGAGGTGCCAGACCAAGGCAGACTGACAATGGGGTCAGAAGATGCCACAAGATTTCTCTGTGCAGGCAGGGGAGCAGAATCTAATACGCGGCGGAGGTCCTGAGGTCCTGAGGCAGCGGAAGTACAAACGGAGGGGTAGGCTGAAGAGAGCCTGACTGCATTAGGAACTGAGTAGGATTTGGCTCCCCAAACGCTATGCTGATTTTTTTTTAAAGATTTATTTATTTTATTGGAAAATCAAAAGACGAGGAGAGATAGGAAATTCTCCCGTCCGATGATTCACTTCCCAAGAGGCCACAACGACCAGGGCTGGGCCAATCCGAAGCCAGAGCCAGGAGCTTCTTCCGGGTCTCCCACACGGGTGCAGGGTCCCAAGGCTTTGGGCCGTCCTCGACTGCTTTCCCAGGCCACAGGCAGGGAGCTGGATGGGAAGTGGAGCTGCCAGGATTAGAACCGGTGCCCATAGGAGACCCTGGCACTTGCAAGATGAGGACTTCAGCTCCTAGGCCACTGTGCCAGGCTCTATGCTGACTTTTTAAAGTTCATTAATTTACTAGTTGAGTTTGATTCGTTGGGGTTACTCCCCCAAATTCTTCCCGTCAGCTGGACTGAGACAATCAAAGTCAGAAGCCAGGAACTGAACATGGGTCTCCCACGGGCGTGGCAGGGACCCCAACCATTGCCTGCTGCCTCCAAGGGGACACGTTAGCAGGAACCAGAAGCAAAGCCAGGACTTGAGACCAGACATGCCAAAACAGATGCAGTGTCTCAACCACTGAGTCCACGCCCACCTCTCTAGCAGAAGTTGTTTGTTTGTTTTTTAAGATTTATTCATTTTTATTACAAAGTCAGATATATAGAGAGGAGGAGAGACAGAAAGGAAAATCTTATGTCCAATGATTCACTCCCCCCCAAGTGAGCGCAACGGCAGATGCTATGCCGATCTGGAACCAGGAGCCAGGAGCTTCTTCCAGGTCTCCCACACGGGTGCAGGGTCGCAAGGCATTGGGCCGTCCTCAGCTGCTTTCCCAGGCCACAGGCAGGGAGCTGGATGGGAAGTGGAGCAAGCTGGGATTAGAACCGGTGCCCATATGGGATCCCAGCGTGTTCAAGGCGAGGACTTTAGCCAGCCGCCAGGCCATGCCCCCAGGCCCTGTTTGTTTGTTTTTTCTGCCAGTTGTGTATGTCCTAGCATGAAGGGAACAGCTGATGGATTCAAGATGGAGTCTTGACCTAGGGGGTGGGCCCAGGGCAGGTCAGTGGATGGCTGTGCTTAGGGTGTGCCTGGGGAAGCATTTCTCTAGAGCAGGTTGGGCCCCCAGGGAGGTTTTTAGGTTGCTGGGTTGCCTGTGTACCCGAGCAGAGCAGAGCAGAGGGACTAGGGTTATGAAACAGACAACACACAGACAACACACAGTGGGTCGTTCTTGTCAAGAGAATGCCAATTTATTCAAAGTCAACCCGCCTCTTTTATAGTCTGTTTGGCTCCTCCCAGTATTTTCCCAATGCTCAAGCAACACCTAAGCTCCCCCAAGGGCATCTTACAAAGGGGAAGCAGGGAAGAGGGAACTCGCAGTCAAGCCATGGGCTAAATGTATCAGGCCAAGATTGCCCATCCTGTCACACCTTGAGAAACAAGCTAAGATGTGGAGTTAACCCTCGGGTGTGTTTCCAAGGCCTAGATGGAGGTCTTTTTTAGGTCACTGGGAGTGTCCTTGGGGCGGCCCTCTGGAGGGGTTGGGATATAAACAGATTGTACTCACTTGTCATTCAAGATTGCTCCTGTGGGACCCAGCGGGCGGTCTAGTGGCTAAAGTCCTGGCCTTGAACACGCCAGGATCCCATATGGGCGCCGGTTCTAATCCCAGCAGCTCCACTTCCCATCCAGCTCCCTGCTTGTGGCGTGGGAAAGCAGTCAAGGACGGCCCAAAGCCTTGGGATCCTGCACCGGCGTGGGAGACCTGGAAAGAAGTTCCTGACTCCTGGCTTCGGATCAGCGCAGCACCGGCCGTTGCGGAAACCCCTTCTTCCCTGCAGAGCCTCTTGGGAAGTCAGCTGACTGAGAGTAAGAACTGGGCTTGTTTCCACTAACCGGCCCTGATGATGTGGAAGTCTGTCTGGAACTGGCTCATGGGGAGAGGCTGGAACTGGCTCATGGGGAGAGGCTGGGAGGATGTGGAGGAGCGGATCAGAGCGTGCCCAGAGAGCCGTGAGCAGGAGGTTACGGGAGCTGCTGAGGACGGCTCACACGGCCCCGGAGCCGACAGGAGTAAGGAGACGGAAGGTCACAGCAATGACGTTTCCGATGGAAATGAGGGTCCCATCGGGAAGTGGAGTAAAGGTCACCCATGCTACGCGGTGGCCAAGGTCCTGGCCACGTTGTGCCCCTGCCCCAAGGCCTTGTGGGAGGCCCAAGTGCAGCCCGAAGGACTGGTTCTTCTGGCAGAGGAGATTGCCAAACAACAGAGCCTTCCGGCTGCGGCGTGGATGTTACTGGCTGCCGTTAGTCAGCTGTGCAAGGAGAATCAGGAGCGGAAAGGAGCAGAGGAGAAAGATCTGGAAGGCTCGCAACCTGGCCAGGGGCGGGATGGAGACAAAGCGGTGTGTCTGGGACGAGGCATTAGCTCAGGTCGAGGGCATCTCTGTGCTAGCCGAAAGGCCCTGGAAGCTTCCCGGAGCTCCAGGCCCACGGCCCCTGAGCAATCCCATCAGAGGCCCAGAGGTGCACGTGTGCTTCGAAAACCCTTCACCACCGCACAATCCTGTCAGGAAGGGGCCCCAGGGTGCTCGGTGCATTCCAGGCTCCCGGGTCTAGAGACCACTCCAGCTGGTGGCCGGCCTAGGCGCTGTCCAGCTGGCGCTGCTTTTGCAGGTCAGCAGGATGCAAGGGTCGTGGGGTCAAGGCAGCTTCCGTCAAGACTTGCGAGCAAAGCCCAGGAGCACAAGCCAAGTCGGGGTGCAAGGCTAGAGCCCCTGCGTGCAGCCATGTGCTGTGAGGGGCTCAAAGTGGAGCTGCAGAGGAGACCCCCGAGAAGCAGAACGGCCAGAAAATCGACGACCAGCAGTATGCCAGGGAAGCCCGGGAGAACTGCAGGCACCGGCATACAGCCTCGGGGAGCAGGCGCGAGGGCGAAGAACGGCAGGGCTGTGGAGGTACAGGGGCCCCCCACTACAACGCAAGGGCTGTTGCAGAGAAACCTGGAGCGCAGCCAGATCCCCAGCGCAGCGGCACAGCCAGTCCCAACAGCCTCTCCTCACGTCGGGCGAGTGGAAACGCGCGCGAATGGAAACGCGCGCCGTCGGGAGGTCCACAGAAAGTCACCACCAGAGCGACGTCGGGGGGAGCCACCAAGATGAGACTGTGCGGATGAAATAAAGAGCCAGGGAGCCACCAGCAAAGCCACGGACGCAGGACGTGACACGCCAGCATCACAGCCCGGGGTGCCGAGGATGGAACTTGGGGACTCAGCATCTGCCCGTCTGGTTTGGTCTTTCTGTCCCCGTCTTCTGGGTCCCCTTTCTAGAGTGGAAAACGCTCACCCCGTGGCTGTCCTGCCACTGCATCGTGGAAGTGTGGGACCCGTCTGACCGTATAGGGCTTCAGATGCGCCGCGGGGCGTAGGTAAACCCGGATGCCAGGCTTGGGAATTGGCACCTTGGGGGATGGGATGATTCTGTGTGAGAAGGTCATGGGTTTGGGAAGCCAGGGTTGGAAGCATGGACTGGAAGGAGTTTGCAGAGATGCTAACAGTGAAAGGATTAAGGGTGGGGACTTGATCCAACACCTGTGGCATCTGAGAGGCGGGCCTTGTCCTTGGGCACTGAGCGCATGTGCCTGGAAGGTACTTCTGTAAGCTGTTGGGTTCTGAGGGCCAGGTCACCAGCCTGCCCATCTTGAACTGTGCCCCTCCAGAGTGGACGCTGAAATAAACATTGCCTTGTCGAGAGACTCCCCTCATTGATTTTCATGCAACAAAAACTGATAATTGTGTTGTGAAACGGGCTTCGCTGTCACACACCTAGTGCCATAGCCTAGCAGTCCTTAGGGACTGTCCCAGTGAATTGTCCTTAGGGTAATGGGGGAAAGATGTCCCTCTGGTCAAAAACCTTAGACCCCAGTGGGGTCAGGAATAGAGGCTGAGCAACAGCCAAAGGTCGCACAGTGGGAGAAAGTGGCCATTCAATTTAGAGCAGTAAAGAATGGCCTCTTTGGGGGCCCAGCGCCGTGGCCTAGCGGCTTAAGTCCTCGCCTCGAACACGCTGGGATCCCATATGAGCACGGGTTCTAATCCCGGCAGCTCCACTTCCCATCCAGCTCCCTGCCTGTGGCCCGGGAAAGCAGTCGAGGACGGCCCAAAGCTTTGGGACCCTGCACCTGCGTGGGAGACCCGGAAGAGGCTCCTGGCTTCGGATCAATGCAGCACCAGCCGTTGTGCTCACTTAGGGAGTGAATCGTCGGACGGAAGATCTTCCTCTCTGTCTCTCCTCCTCTCTGTATATCCGCCTTTCCAATGAAAAAATAATAAAAATAAATCTTTAAAAAAAAATTAAAATCATTGGAAAGGCGGATATACAGAGAGGAGAGACAGAGAGGAAGATCTTCCGTCCGATGATTCACTCCCCAAGTGAGCCGCAACGGCCGATGCTATGCCGATCCGAAGCCAGGAGCCTCTTCCGGGTCTCCCACGCGGGTGCAGGGTCCCAAAGCCTTGGGCCGTCCTCGACTGCTTTCCCAGGCCACAGGCAGGGAGCTGGAAGGGAAGCGGGGCTGCCGGGATTAGAACCGGCGCCCATATGGGATCCCGGGCGTGCAAGGCAAGGACCTTAACCACTTGCGCCACCGCGCCAGGCCCAATAAATTAAAATCTTTAAAAATAAATAAAAGAACACCATCGATGGTCATTTTAAATAGAATGGCCTCTTTGATCAGGACTCCCATGAGCACAGCACCGAGGAAAGGATTAACAACGGAGCATATCTGAGGGGAGTGTGCACCCCTGTCTGGTTTATATAACAAAGGGTAGACGTGGCATGGGCACTAAATACTCAAGAAAGTGCCACAACAAACCAGGCCATGTAGTCCAGCAGGATATTGTCTTAAAAAAATAAATAAATAGGGGAGGGGCCCAGCGCGGTAGCCTAGCAGCTAAAGTCCTCACCTTCAACGCACTGGGACCCCATATAGGTGCCAGTTCTACTCCCGGCAGCCCTGCTTGCCATACAGCTCATGCTTGTGGCCTGAGAAAGCTGATGACAGCCCAAAGCCTTGGGAGCCTGTACCCACATAGGAGACCTAGAAGAATTCTGCTCCTGGCTTCTGGCTTCAGATCACCTCAGCACTGGTTGTTGCAGCCACTTGGGGAACGAATCAGCAAATGGAGGATCTTCCTGTCTGTCTGTCCTCCTGTCTGTATACCTGATTTTACAATACAAATGAATCTTTTAAAAAAAATTTTTATTGGGGCCCAGCGCAGTAGCCTAGAGGCTAAAGTCCTCGCCTTGCAACCACTAGGATCCCACATGGGCACCGGTTCATGACTTGGCAGCCCCGCTTCCCATCTAGCTCTCTGCTTGTGTCCTGGGAAGGCAGTCGAGGACAGCCCAAAGCCTTGGGACCCTGCATCCACATGGGAGACACAGAAGCAGCTTCTGCTTCCTGGCTTCAGATCAGGCTCAGCTCTGGCCGTTGTGGCCGCTGTGGAAGTGAACCAACAGATGGTAGATCTTTCTGTCCCTCCTCTCTGTAAAAATCTGACTTTGCAATCTATAGTAAATAAATAAATAGTTTGAAACTTTTTATTTGAAAGTCACTCACAGGCAGAGAAGAGAGATCTTCCATTTGCTCGTTCCCTCCCCAGATGGCTCAGTGGGTAGGGCTGAGCCAGCCAGCAGCCGGCAGCCAGGAGCCAGCAGGCGGCAGCCAGCAGCCAGCAGCCGGCAGCCAGGAGCCAGCAGCCGGCAGCCAGGAGCCAGCAGGCGGCAGCCAGGAGCCAGCAGCCAGCAGCCAGGAACCAGCAGGTGGCAGCCAGCAGCCGGCAGCCAGGAGCCAGCAGCCAGCAGCCAGCAGCCAGGAGCCAGCAGCCAGCAGCCAGCAGCCAGGAGCCAGCAGCCAGCAGCCAGCAGCCGGCAGCCAGGAGCCAGCAGGCGGCAGCCAGCAGGCGGCAGCCAGGAGCCAGCAGCCAGCAGCCAGGAGCCAGCAGGTGGCAGCCAGCAGCCAGGAACCAGCAGGTGGCAGCCAGCAGGTGGCAGCCAGCAGCCAGGAGCCAGCAGCCAGCAGGTGGCAGCCAGCAGCCAGCAGCCAGCAGCCAGGAGCCAGCAGGCGGCTGACCTCCCATGGGGATGGCAGAGACAAGCTCTTAAGCCTTCCTCCACTGCTTTCCAAGCCCATCAAGGGAACAGGCTCAGAAACGGAAGAGCTGAGACACAAACTATTAACTACAGCTATTCGAGGAGCCCCGCCCCACCCCGCCCATTTCAATACAGGTTCATTTGGCCGACACATACCAAACCAGTCAGGGACGACAGAAGAAAGTCAGGATTAAGCCAATGTTTGGCAAGCTAGCATCCCACACTGGAGAGAGCCAGCATCGGATGAATCAGATCACCAGCACCATTCATCAAAGTCTAAACTCTCCTGGTGCCCAGTGTTGGTATACAAACAGGGGGTTGGGGTCAGCTCTGTGATAAACACACCGAAGCCCCCAGGCCCTGCAGCGTGAGTCCCGGCTGCTCCACTTCCAATCCAGCTTCCTGCTGACGTACCTGGGAAGGCAGCAAAGCATGCTCCCAAGACTCGACCCCCAGAACCCACGCGGGAGCCCAGAGGAAGGCCCTGGCTTCTGGCTTTGGGAAGGATCAGCTGTGGCCGCTGCAGACGGAAATTCATATCCCCTCCCCCCACTCTCTGTCTTTCCTTCTCACCAACTCTGCCTTTAAAATAGAACAAATAAATATATATATATATATTTTTTTTTAAAGATTTATTTTTATTATTTTTTTATTGGAAAGGCGGATATACAGAGAGGAGAGACAGAGAGGAAGATCTTCCGTCCGATGATTCACTCCCCAAGTGAGCCGCAACGGGCCGATACTATGCCGATCCGAAGCCAGGAGCCTCTTCTGGGTCTCCCACGCGGGTGCAGGTTCCCAAAGCTTTGGGCCGTCCTCGACTGCTTTCCCAGGCCACAGGCAGGGAGCTGGATGGGAAGCGGGGCTGCCGGGATTAGAACCGGCGCCCATATGGGATCCCGGGCGTGCAAGGCGAGGACCTTTAACCACTTGCGCCACCGCGCCGGGCCCATAAATATATATTTTTTTAATTCCTGACTACAAAGTCCTATACCTCCGAAACAAGATTCTCCTTAATCCTATAGACCCCTGGAAAGGTCCCTATTTTTGGCTTTCTAGAGGTTTCAGTGCAAGGAACTATGGTCATTTGACTCCTTTTTTTTTTTTAAGATTTATTTTTTATTGCAAAGTTAGATATACAGAGAGGAGGAGAGACAGAGAGGAAGGTCCTCCATCCAATAATTCACTCCCCAAGCGCCTGCAACAGCCTGAGTTGCACCGATCCAAAGGCAAGATACAGAGCCAGGAACCTCTTCCGGGTCTCCCACGCCGGTGCAGGGTCCCAAGTTTTGGGCCATCCTTGACTGCTTTCCCAGGCCACAGGCAGGGAGCTGGATGGGAAGTGGGGCTGCTGGGATTAGAATCCGCACCCATATGGGATCCTGGCGCATTCAAGGTGAGGACTTTAGCCTCTATGCCACTGCACCAGGCCTAAAATAAATAAATCTTAAAAAAAAAAAAAAAAAAAGACCTGGCACCCAAATGGGATCCCGGCGCTTGCAAGGCAAGGACTTTGACCACTAGGCCACTGCTACAAGGCCCATTTGACTCATTTTATACCTGAGACTTTGTAGCCCTCCCCAGTCTGGCCTGTCCCCAATCCCAGCTCTCACACTCATCAGTGGGAGCAGTGGCCCAGCAGGGGAGCCCCCCACAGCCCTCCGCCCACCCTCACCCCTCCAACCCAGGTTCTTAAATGTGCTGGTGGGTGCCATGGCCCAGTCTGGCATGGCCTGCCTCACCTCAGCATTCATGGTGGGTGCTGCAGCCTGACTCAGCCTGACCTGCCCCAGTTCCAGCTCATGCTGGTGCGTACTGAAGCTTAGCCCAGTTTGGACAGCCTCTAGTCCTGCGCCCTGATGTGAACCACTGGTGTTGCCCGCTAACCTGGCCTGTCCTGCACCCTGTCCTGGCTCTCACATGTGCCAGTGGGTGCTATGAACGGGCCCAGTCTGACTGTCCTGCAGACCAGAGCCACACGAATGCCTGTGTGTACTGTCACCTGGCCTGGTCCGGGCTGCTCCCAGCCTCGGTTCCTGTGCTCCCCTGCAGGGTCTGCATCCCGACAGAGGAGTTGTGGCTTTTTTTGAACACTTAGTGGAAGGCAGCTTGCAGCCATTAAAAATCACGGTTTGATTCACTTTCCAAATGGCCACGAAGCCTGGGGCTTGGCAAGGTTGAACCTGAGAACTTCATCTGCAACTTCCAAGTGAGTGCAGGCACAGACACCTGGCCCATCTTCCTCTGCTGTCATGGGCACATTGTCAGGGAGCTGGTTCGGAAGTCCAGCAGCCTGGACTCCAATGGGTGCTCATATGGGATGCCAACAGCACAGGCAGCCAGCTAAACCTACTGTGCCATGATGCCAACTTCCCAAAATGTTTTATTTTTTCTAAAAGAGGTGTGTGAAAATTATCCACTATGATAGTAATTTGTCGTTTTTTTTTTTTTTTTCTGTTCTAAAAAGGTTCTTTATATTTTACATATACTTTTAATATATTTCAAATGTAGATTGTTGAAAGTTATTGATGGGGCCCAGCGGCATGGCCTAGCGGCTAAAGTCCTCGCCTTGAATGCGCTGGGATCCCATATGGGTGCCGGTTCTAATCCTGGCAGCCAGTTCTAATCCTGGCAGCTCCACTTCCCATCCAGCTCCCTGCTTGGGGTCTGGGAAAGCAGTCCAGACGCCCAAAGCTTGGGGACCCTGCACCCGCGTGGGAGACCTGGAAGAAGCTCCTGGCTCCTGGTCTCGGATGGGCATAGCATCAGCCGTTATGGTCACTTGGGGAGTGAATCATTGGACAGAAGATCTTCCTCCCTGTGTCTCCTCCTCTCTGTATATCTGACTTTCCAATTTAATAAATAAATCTTTAAAAAAAAAAAAAAGAAAGTTATTGATGACTTTTTCATTGGATTAGTGAAGAAAAATAACTGTGGGACCTGGTGCAGTAGCCTAGCAGCTAAAGTACTCACCTCACACACACCAGGATCCCATATAGGTACTGGTTCTAATCCTGGCTGCCCTGCTTCCCATCTTCCCTACTTGTCACCTGGGAAAGCAGTCAAGGACAGCCCAAAGCCTTGGGACCCTGCACCTGCATGGGAGACCCGGAAGAGGCTCCAGGCTCCTGGCTACAGGTTGGCTCAGCTCCAGCCATTGCAACTGCCTGGGGAGTGAATCAACAGATCGAAGATCTTCCTCTCTGTCTCTCCTCTTCTCTGTATGTCTGACTTTCCAATAAAAATAAATCTTTTTAAAAAAAAAATCAGAAAGAAAAAGAACTGTGGTGGACTCAAGAGAATATGGGCAAAAGAGGAGCTGGAACCATCTAGAAATAATTTTTGGAAGTTTGCTGTGAAAGAAAGGAAAGGGGCCCAGCTCATCGGCCTAACAGCTAAAGTCCTCATCTTGAACGCGCCAGGATCCCATGTGGGCATCGGTTCTAATCCTGGCAGCTCCACTTCCCATCCAGCTCCCTGCTTGTGGCCTGGGAAAGCAGTGGAGGACAGCCCAAAGCCTTGGGACCCTGCACCTGTGTGGGAGACCCGGAAGAAGTTCCTGGCTCCTGGCTTCTGGTTGGCGGCCACTTGGAGAGTGACTCATTGGAGGGAAGATCTTCCTCTCTGTCTCTCCTCCTGTCTATATATCTGCATTCCCAATAAAAATAGAGCTAAGAAAGAAAAGAAGAGAGAGAGAGAAGAGTGGGAATAGAAGTAGTGTAGGGGGCAGAGCTTGGACACATCAGGGGAGGACACCATCCCATTGCAAGTAGCTGGGTTCAGGTCTCAGTTGTACAGGAGACCTGCTTCTCTCCCTGTCTTTCATGTGAAAGACAGGATGGATGGATGGATGGATGGATGGATGGATGGATGGATGGACGGACGGACAGATAGATAGATAGATAGATAGATAGATAGATAGATAGATAGATAGATAACCGTTGTAAAGGAGAGGGGTTACTGGGGTATCACACGTTCTCTCAGAATTACATAGAGAGGGTCAGTCGTGGCATCATAAGCTGATGCTCTTCCTCTGCTGCCAGCCTGGCATAAGGGTGCCGGCTCCTGTTGCACCTGCTCCACGTCTGACCCAGCTCTCTGCTTCTGATCTGGGAGGGCAGCAGAAGGTGGCCCAGTTCCTGGGGCCCCTGCGCCCTGTAGGAAAGACCTGGAAAGACGCTCCAGGTTTCTGGGTTCAGAAGCCAGCTCTGACCATCGCAGCCATTTGGGGAGTGCACCAGTGGATGGAAGATCTGTCTCTCCTCTCTATAAACCTGCGTTTCAAATAAAAACAAATATTAAAAAAAAAATTGGAAGAGATTTTATCCACTGGTTCACTCCCCAGATGGCTGCAAGGAAAACTGGGCCAGGTGGAAACCAGAAGTCAGGCACTTCCTCCAGGTCTCCCACAAATGTAGGGGCCCAAGCACATGGCCAAAGCTCTGCCACCTTTCCAGGCGCCTTAACAGGGATCTGGATGGGAAGTGGAGCAGCCAGGCCACGAACCAGCACCTATATGGGATGTTGCCATCACAGATAGCAGCTTCACCAGCTGCACCACAATGCTGGCCTGGGGTATAATTTCTTATGGAAAATCCTACAGCACAGCCATGAGTATATTGATTCAGTACAGAATGAGAAACTAGCAATGCAGAAGAGAGAATGTCTTCAAACATCCAAGGTAAGTTTTCTCTTTTTTTTCATTTTAATGTTTATTTAAAAGACAAAGAGACAACTTCCTTCCACCCATGGAGCTGGAGCCGCCGGTGGCTTCGCTTCCTTCCGTGGGCCGTTGGCTATCATGCGCATGTTTGGGTTCCCATGAGCAGGTGAGAAGGAGGGACGGAAAGTCCGCAGCTTGCGTGATGGGCTGAGCCTGGGGACTGTCGCTTGCATTTGTGTCCCAGGCAGGTGAAGGGGAAAGGTCCTAGGCCAGCAAGCAGGCCAGAGGACCAGGGCTGGGGATCCATGCATGAGCTTGGGCCTGGTAGGCGAGAAGAGCTCCAGGCCAGCATGTCATCCCACTGGAAGACCAGGCAGGGGAACCCACTCTCTCCCAGACATGGAGACTGTGGATTGCTCAGGAAAGGGGGTAGAGGGATCTTTTAGAGGGAGGACCAATGAGAGAGCATGTTACAGGTGAGGAATAACTTCCGGGGGACTTCCATCAACAAGGCCACCATACATGCAGGTAAGCAAGGGGGCTAACACCAAGCAATTTGGATGAGGAAGCTGGAGGACCTTTCTGGGTCAGACAGATGCACCTGCCTATGTGGGATACCTGAGCTAGGCTAGTTGGCATCCCCCACTGTTGACCACCACCCACCATAGCACATTCAAACTAAGGCAGGGGAGCCCACCTGGCAAAGCCAGAACACAATACTCACCAGTGATTGTTGGAAGAGAGGACAGCTCACATTAGGATGGGCTGGCTACAACCCTAACAAGTACATGAAAGAACCAGGTCTGGGGGCAGATTCTATGGGGAATAGGTGGGCACACCCCTGTGTGACTCTAATACTCCCTGGTTTGCTTAAGAGCTGGGAGCTGGTGACGGGCCAACCTAGGCCTAACCATGGAATCCTAAGACACTCATGAGAACTTGGGTTGGTAATAGGCCAAGCTGGTCTAAGTTGCAGCACCCACAGGAGCACCCAAGAATTGGTATGGGGCAGGCTGGGCCACAACATCCCTCAGCACACAGAGGCCAAGACAGAGGGGGTACACTCTGCCAGGTAAGGGTCTAACACCTACTGGCGAATGTGAGGTCCAGGTTTGGGAATGGACCTGGTGGGAGAGCTTTGGAAATTTCCATGGTGGGTTATCATTCCCTCTGGTGAGCACATGAGTCAGGGTTGGGTGTGGGCCTGGTGGGAGAACTTGGGAAATTCCCCTGGTGGGCCATAGCTCCCACTGGTGAGCATGAGAGTCAGTGCTGGGTATTGGTCCAGCTGGGCAAGGCTGCTCCACTTGTCAGCAGATGTGTGGGTTGACTCGGGACGGTAGACTTGGCATGGCTGGGCCAAACCATGACACTGGCATAAGCGGTGCAGACCACACCAAGCTAGGCTCTCACACCTACTGGTTTGCATGAAGCCAGGGATCGGGGCAGGCTGGACAGGGTTAGGCTGCAGTACCAACCAACAGGAATTGAGACTGGGAGCAGGTTAGGCTAGGCCAGGCTGCAGCATACGATGGCAAAGGCCAAGATGGGGGTTAGGCCACGCCAGGTTAGAATAGAGGAACTACCAGATACACAAAATCTGTGGCTGGAGCAGGCCCAGCTGGGGAGCTAAGGGGACAACTGGGCTACAGTCCCCACTGTTGAGTGTAGGAACCAGAATCAGGGCAGTAATCTGTGCTGGAAGGGCTGCAGCACCTCTCAGCATTGATGTGGACTGGGGTGAGCCAGGCAAGGCTAGGCTCCAGCATCCGCTGCTGTTTGCAAGAGTTAGAGTGGGTATAGAACAAGCCGTGCTGGGTCTCAGCACCCACTGAACCACACGAGAGCCAGGTCTGGAGGTGGACCAGGCATGGCCGGACTGTAGCATGTAGTAAGAGCCACAACGGGTATGGGTTAGTTGAGCAAGGACGCTATTCCTGCCAGGATAGGAGGTAGGCCCAGCCAGGGCAGGACAAGCACTCACCAGTGGGCAAAAGATATGTCACTGGGAGGAGACCCAGTAGAGGAACTTAGGGAACGCCTCTGTTAGCAGTGCAGTCCCTGCAGGTGAGTGCAAGAATCAGAAGGAGCAACAGCCCAGATCAGGCCAGATTACATTACCTGCCAGCATAGGTGTGGCTCAGACCTGGGCCGGTTTCATAGCACCCACCAGCAGATGTAAGAACCAGGACGGGGTGCATGACAGGACAGGTTGGGCCACAATACCAAGCAGTGAGGACCAGGACTAGAGGCTGTCCAAGCTGGGCTAAGCTTCAGTACCCACCACCTTGAGTTGAAACTTGGGGGCAGGTCAAATTGGGCTGGGCTACAGCACCCACCAGCATATGCTGAGGTGTGACAGACCATGCCAGACTGGACAGTGGCACCCACCAGCAAATGCAAGATCCTGAGGGAGGTGAGCCCAGTAAGAGGACTACAGAGGCACCCTGCTGGGTCACTGCTCCCACTGGTGAGCATAAGAGTTAGGACTTGGGGCAGACCAGGCTAGGCAAGGCGACAACACGCACTTGACTTCATGCAAGCTGGTTTGGGGGTAAAGTCGGTTGGGCTATGTGACCATATTCACCGGTGCCAGAGTGAGTACGGGTTAGCTGAGCTTTGCCACAGCAGTGAACAGAAAATGCCAGGACTATGGGCAGGTCCTGTCAGGCTGGACTGCAGAGCCACCTGGAAAGTGCAAGACCTGGAAGTGGGCTTAGTTGGGAAAGTACAGGCACCCCTCGGATGGGCTACAGCTCCCACCAGTGAGCATGAGAACCAGGGCTGGGGGTGGGCATGCCTGAACAGGTGCTGGTATAAGGCCCAACACAATGGCTCAATTGGCCAATCCTCCCAGATTGGCTCAGCGCTGGCCACGGCAGACACTTGGGGAGTAAACCAGACGATTGGAGAGCTCTGCCTCTCCAGTAAAAATAAATAAAACATTTCTGTATAAACGTCTGCGTTGGCTCCGCCGTGACCGACCGAGCACGGCCCTCCACCCACCCACTTGGCCCTTCCACTTGAGAATATTCGAGAATGATGAAATCACGGCGGGATTTAAGCCCCTTCTCCGCGGTAGCTTTTTTTAAACAAACCCTTCAAGGCTCTTGTTACAACACACTCCGTCGCGTTAGTAATCACGGACTCGGGAGAACCACTTCAAGGCCGCCGTCGCCCACCGGCCGCCCTCAGCGGTACCCCGACCCCGGGACGGCGCCGGATGTGGTGGGCGGGGCCCGCGCGCGGCATGCTGGGAGTTGTAGTCCGGGCCCGTCCGCGTGGGCGCGTGGGGGAGATGCCGGGGAGCTGCGCGGTCCGCTGTGGGTTTCCACGTGGGAGGTGAGAGGAGGCCCGGCCGCCCGCGGGGCTGGCAGAGGAGAGCGGGGTGTCGGGGGACAGGGCTCCCCGGGGGAGGCGCTGGGCCGCCCGGGACTCAGAGGAACCCGGGGGGCGGGGAGGCCGCCGTGGAGAGCGCGGGGCCTCGGGGGCGCCGCACGTGGGGCGCGGGGCCGCAGTTGCAGGTTGCACGGGTGACACGGGTGGCCCCTGCTGCTGCCTGGGCCTCGCCTGGCCTGGCCTGGCACTCAGGGCCTTCCTCCCAGGAGGATGGCGGGTGAGAGGGGGCGTTAGGCCTAGGAGAGGGGTCCCCACGAGGGACCGGGGTCTCTGCGCCGCGGCAGCACCGCCCTCACGAAAGGAGCTTGCGTGGAGAGCCCAGGCACCCCGGGAATGAGGGTGCGTTGGGGTGGCCAGTGCACCCCCAGATCGCGCTTTGCAGAATTGGAGTCAGCCAGCTGGGGTCCCCAGGGGGAGAGGGATGGGGCTGAGCAACCGTGGACCTGCAAGCCTGCTGGACTGGCGGGCTGGTCTGCGTGGTGCGGCCGCGAGCTTGATGTTCATGGCTCTTTCTGACGCTGCCTCTCCAGGAATCTGACCTTCCAGGCGAGCCCGGTCTCTATTCTCCCGAGATGCCTAAGACTCGCGTGTGGCTTTCTCCGTGGGAGGCAGAAGGTACTGTGCAGGTGTGGGTGTGATGGGAAGGGTGTTGCTGCAGGGTGCGAGCGAGATCACGCCAGACATGTCTCAGGTTTGTTAAGGAGCCTTTATTAACCAAGGCTGGTGATAAACAGGGCCCACTGGAAATAGCCAATCACAAGACCATATGGCAGTCCAATCGATCGAAACCCAAGAGGAACAAACTGACTTTATCCTCAAGTCCATCCATTAAGCTGAAGACCGGTGTCCCAGCTTCCCCAACAATAAGTTATCCTAAAGCCATGCAACGAATAACCGGGACACACTTCCAAAGCTGCAGACATTCACCTTTCCCTGGCTTCTCTGCCCACATTCCACTACTGCTAGGGCCTCACCTCTCCTGGAACTCTCACAAAGTACACACATCAGAAACACACAGCATCTTAGCATTAACATCGTCACCATCCCGCCCAAGCAGTGAGCAGAGACACCATCCTGGGAGTCTGTCCGTGGGAAGCCAGAGAGCAAGCAGGTCCTGGGGAGGCCAAGAGTCGGGGTGCCAGAGCGATGGAAGCACACGACCAAGAGAGCAAGCCCCTCCCTAACAGGGCTTTGTGAGGGCAGTGGTTACACAACAGTGCAGTACCGCCCCCTCTCAGGAGATAGGCCAGAGTCACAGGTGGGCAGGGGAGAATACCCAGGTGGTGATGACGGAGTGTCTGCCAAGCTCATGACCCTGAACTAGCTGCCTACCTCACCACAGGATCCACCGATGATGCCACCAGGCCCTGCACCAGTGTCTGCCGATTTTGAACTCCGTGTTAGTCCTCTCCCTGTCCTGACTTGGATTGGGTACACTCCTTAGAGCATCCCTGGGGCAAGGTGCACCAGCCCTGCTGGCCTGGTCCCTGGGAACAAAGCCTGCCCTTTTCCTGCCAGACACTTCACTCAAGTTAATAGTTGTTCAGCGCTATCGCACATTCAGTCTAGTGCTAAGTGGTCTGAGGGAACAAAATAGAACTGTAAACCCTAAAAAAATAAAACTATAAACTATAAATCATAGTCTATTCTTTTTTTTTTTTAGTATTTATTTTTATTTTTATTACAAAGTTAGATATACAGAGAGGAGGAGAGACAGAGGAAGATCTTCCTCAGCCCCAAGGTCCTCTGTGGTGATTTTTTTAAAAATTAGAGTTCCTGGGATAGCGTGGTGCTGCAGCAAGCTAACCCTTCACGCTGACATGCCGGGATCCCATGTGGGCGCCGGTTCAAGTCCCAGCTGCTCTACTTCTGATCCAGCTCCCTGCCTGCGGCCTGGGAAAACAGTCGAGGATGGCCCAAAGCCTTGGGACCCTGCACCCATGTAGGACACCCTGAACAAGCTTCTGCCCTCTTTTTCACACTGTCTGCCTCTCCTCTCTATAAAATCTACCTTTCAAATAAAAAACAAGGTAAAGCATTTTTTTTTCCTACCTAGGGTTTCTAGCCCTCTCCTGTGGGGACATGGAAAGGAGAATGCTACTTGTTTCTTATCTTGTTATTCAGATTTATCCTGAAATAGCTTTTCTATTTACTTGATGTGCCTAAAGGTAAGCAAGATTGAGTCACTCATCCTTTCTTTTTCTTTTTGTCTAAGATTTATTTTGTCTTTATTGGAAAGTCAGATATACAGAGAGGAGGAGAGACAGACAGATCTTCCGTCCACTGATTCGCTCCCCAAGTGGCCACAACGGCAGGAGCTGAGCCAATCCAAAGCCAGGGGCCAGGTGCCTCTTCCGGGTCTCCCACACGGGTGCAGGGTCCCAAGGCTTTGGGCCATCCTGGACTGCTTTTTTTAAAAAATGAAATATTTTAAATTGTATTTAAGTTTCTGAAAGGCAGAGAAAGGTGCTGAGCTGGGATTTGAAATGGGTACTCCAGTGTGAGATGCAGGCATTGCCAGCAGCCCCAGCACTAACTGTATGCCCTGTAATATACAAACATTCCAAACAAGCAAGCAGGGGTCACATGCTGTGGCAAGGTAAGATTCTGACTGTGCCGGGCCTGGCGTGGTAGCCTAGTCCTCGCTAAAGTCCTCGCCTTGAATGCGCCAGGATCCCATATGGTCACCGGTTCTAATTCCGGCAGCCCTACTTCCCATTCAGCTCCCTGCTTGTGGCCTGGGAAAGCAGTCGAGGATGGCCCAAAGCCTTGGGACCCTGCACCTGCATGGGAGACCTGCAGAAGGTTCCTGGCTCCTGGCTTCGGATCGGCACAGCACCGGCCATTGCGCTCACTTGGGGAGTGAATCATTGGCTGGAAGATCTTCCTCTCTGTCTCTCCTCCTCTCTGTATATCTCACCTTGTAATTAAAAAAAAATAATAAATCTAAAAAAAAAAAGATTCTGACTGTGCCACCAATATACCATATGCATGCCAGTTTATGTTCCAGCGACTGCTTCATTTTTTTCTTTTAACAATTTCTTTTATTTTTGTTGGAAAGTCAGATGTAGAGAAAGGAAGATCTTCCCTCAGCCCTGACTGTCACTGCCATTTAGAGAGTGAACCAGCAGATGGAAGATCTCTTTCTCTACATCAATCACCCTGTGTTTTAAATACAAAAATAAAATGCCAAACTCACCAATAAGCACACAAACAAAAAAGTGATAAGTGACAGAGTTAACAAAGCTGGTGGCAGAGCAGGTGTAAGCTGCTACGTGTGACACTGGTTCTGGTTCGTGTCCCTAGCTGTTCTACTTCCAATCCAGTTCCCTCCTAATGTGCTTGGGGAACTGGTGGAAGATGACTAGAGTATGGGGCCCCCGCCCCACCTGGGAGACCTGGGTGGACCCAGCTTGGCCCTAATGGCTGTTGTGGCAACTTGCACAGTGAGCAGTGGATGGCAGAGCTCTGCCTGCACCTCCTCTCTCTCCTTGTCACTCTGCTTTTCTTTTTGTTTTGTTTTAAAGATTTATTTTTATTATTTTTTTACTGGAAAGGCAGATATACAGAGAGGAGAGACAGAGAGGAAGATCTTCCGTCCGATGATTCACTCCCCAAGCGAGCGCAACAGCCGATGCTATGCCGATCCGAAGCCAGGAGCCTCTTCCGGGTCTCCCATGCAGGTGCAGGGTCCCAAAGCTTTGGGCCGTCCTCAACTGCTTTCCCAGGCCACAGGCAGGGAGCTGAAAGGGAAGTGGAGCTGCCGGGATTAGAACCGGCGCCCATATGGGATCCCGGGCGTGCAAGGGCGAGGACTTTAACCACTTGCGCCACGGCGCCGGGCCCACTCTGCTTTTCAAATGAACAAGCTTGTAAAGAAGCGAGATAAGCCTAACTTGAGCCTGAGAAATGTGTCAACAATCGGGCCAGTGTTCAATATAATTCAAGCATTAGATAGATCCATTTTAGAGTGATATCCCAGAGATGTTTCTGCAACTTAAGAATGCTAATAACTATTGTTCTGTTATTTTTTCTAAAGATATATTTAAATGTTTTTGGAAAGTCAGATATACAGAGAGGAGGATCTTCATTCCGATGATTCACTCCCCAAGTGGGCCTGATGGCTGGAGCTGAGCTGATCTGAAACCAGGAGCCAGGAACTTCCTCCAGGTCTCCCACGCAGGTGCAAGGACCCAAGACTTTGGGCCATCCGTCCTCGACTGCTATCCCAGGCCACCGGGACATGAACCAGTGCCCATATGGGACCCCAGTGTGTGCAAGGCGAGGACTTTAGCCACTAGGTTACCTTGCCGGGCCCAGATTGTTAATAACATTAAAAGACATTAAAGTGGGCCTGTTGCATGCACTGGGAGCTCACATGAGCACAGGTTCTAACAGCCTTGGTTGTTGCAGGTATGTGGGGGATTGAATCAACAGACAGATCTTTCTGTCAATATGCCCTTCAAATAAACAAATACAGATTAAGAAGAAAAACTGTTACTTGGTAATGCAATGCATTTTGTACCAAGTAAGCGTGTTCAAGTTTGGTGAATGGGAACACAACCATCAGAGCGGAAAGGAAGAGGGAGGGGTGCGGCACCGTGGCCTAGCGGCTGAAGTCCTCACCTTGCACGCTCTGGGATCCCATATGGGCGCTGGTTCTAATCCCGGCAGCTCCACTTCCCATCCAGCTCCCTGCTTGTGCCCTGGGAAAGCAGTCAAGGACGGCCCAAAGCCTTGGGACCCTGCACCCGCGTGGGAGACCCAGAAGAAGTTCCTGGCTCATGGCTTCAGATCAGCTCAGCTCCGGCCATCACAGCCATTGGGAATGAATCAAAGGATGGAAGATCTTCCTCTGTGCCTCTCCTTCTCTCTGCATATCTGCCTTTCCAATAAAAATAAATAAACCTTTTTAAAAATGTACTTATTTTTATTGGAAAGTCAGATGGACAGAGAGGAGGAGAGACAGAGAGGAAACTCTTCTGTCTAATGATTCACTCCCCAAGTGACTGCAAAGGCCAGAGCTGCGCCAATCCGAAGCCAGGAGCTCTTCCAGGTCTCCCACACGGGTGCAGGGTCCCAAGGCTTTGAGCCGTCCTTGACTGCTTTCCCAGGGCACAAGCAGGGAGCTGGATGGGAAGTGGAGCTGTCAGGATTCAAACTGGCGCCTGTATGGGATCCCAGCACTTGTAAGGCAAGGACTTCAACCATTAGGTTATCATGCCAGGCCCGGAAACAGGTTTTCTTAAATTACTTCATTAATTTAGAAGAACTATGATTATTTCTTGTTTCTCTCATCTTTTAATCCTATTTCTTGAGTTTGCTCATCTATTATTTTTCTACCTTTTAGTCCACTATGCCTATTTTTTTTTTAAATTTTCATAGTTTTTCAAGAGTCTCCTGTTGCCAGGTGACACAGGAGCGTTGTGTCACCTGCAGTTGATGTCCAATCACTGCGAAACCTGCGTGTTTGGCTGGGACTCAGGAGGGAAGCAGCCGGACTGCATACTAAGGGGGCCGCCATCGGCCCAGCGGTCAGCACACTGGTCATGCGCCTGCGTCAGGTTCCAAGCCCAGCTCTGGTTCCTGGCACAGTCTCTGCTGATGCAAAGCCTTGGAGGCAGCCCCGGATGGCTCAACTAACTAGGGCCCTTCCTCCCACACCTGAGACCCGGCACTGAGTCCCTGCCTTCCAGCCCCAGGTCAGCCCCAGCTCATCTGGGACGTAGACCAGCAGGTGGGAGACACCACGCAAGGAGAATAGTGCCAGCTGGTTTTTCTGGTCTCCTTAGTGCCTTGCCTCTGCAGCCCCCGCTGGCACTGCCTCCTCAGAACTCCCACCTCGGGGGTGCCCTCAGGGTTTGTCCCGGGCACCTGGGGAATTGGCTGGGTAGGTTTCCATAATCCCCGCCTCTGCCCGTCCCTGCCTCACCTGATTTTGTTCTGTATGGGTTTTTTGGCAGCCTGCTTTGCCCTGGAGGCGCTATGTTGAGCCACTGCCACCCAGGATTGCATTTTCTTTTCTTTTCTTTTTTCTTTTTTCAATCAGAGTAAACATCTATTTTTTTTAAGATCTATTATTTATTTTTATTGCAAACCCAAATATATACAGAGAGGAGGAGAGACAGAGAGGAAGATCTTCCGTCCGATGATTCACTCCCTAAGTGAGCGCAACGGCTAGAGCTGAGCCGATCTGAAGCCAGGAGCCAGGAACTTCTTCCGGGTCTCCCACACGGGTACAGGGTCCCAAGGCTTTTGGCCATCCTTGACTGCTTTCCCAGGCTACAAGCAGGGAGCTGGATGGGAAGTGGGGCTGTCAGGATTTGAACTGGTGCCCATATGGGATCCTGGCACATTCAGGGTGAGGACATTAGCCACTTGGCCACCACCCCAGACCCAGGATTTCATATTCTATGGGGCAGAGGGAGGTTAGGCCAACAGTTCTAATGCTGACAGCCAGCCAGCCGTTGGGAATGCCCGACTCGAAGGGGCACATCTGTTCCCTGGATCATCCTGACTGGACGGTTGCCGAGTCTGCAGTCTGAATTCCCAGGACGTGGTGAGAAGGCCCCTTGCCAGGGGAAGTCTTGTCCTGCGGATGGCAGCAGATGTGCAGGTGTGGCCGGCCTTCCAGCTTCTCCCACATTGCTCTGGTGAGGGCAGCCTGTCTGTGCTTCAGGACTGTTAGAGTTTGGTTTGCTCTGCTTTGCTTTTCATCCTAATTGTAGGAATCTTTGCTCTTGCTTTGACGGACATACACACCAGAGACGAACCATCTTTAATCCCGATACTTGGTCCTCAGCAGTGCTGTGAGGATGTTAGCCCAGCACCACAGATAACATCACGCTTTTACTGTTGGCCACTCAGCCCCTGTCCTGCTGGCCAGCCATGCCCACTCAGGTGCCTGCTCTAGGTCTCACTTGCCACCGAGACTCAGAGCAGATCTCTCCACAGCTGTCATCCTCACGTCCTTCTGATGGGCTGCCGTGTCCACCTCCACGCAAAGTTTGTGCAAGTTTACCTTGCAGGTCCTGAGGAGGAAGCGACTGAGGGGAAAAAAAATGGAAACAGAACTCTCATGAGCTACTGACAAAGTTTATTTCCAGGGTTCCAGTATTTATACACTCAGCAAAACAGTAGTTCAGGGCCCGGCACGGTGGCCTAGTCCTCGCTAAAGTCCTCGCCTTGTATGCGCCAGGATCCCATATGGGCGCCAGTTCTAATCCCGGCAGCCCCACTTCCCATCCAGCTCCCTGCTTGTTGCCTGGGAAAGCAGATGAGGACGGCCCAAAGCCTTGGGACCCTGCACCCGCGTGGGAGACCTGCAGAAGTTCCTGGATCCTGGCTCCTGGTTTCGGATCGGCACAGCACCAGCTGTTGTGGTCACTAGGGGAGTGAATCATCAGACGGAAGATCTTCCTCTCTGTCTCTCCTCTCTGTATATCTGACTTTGCAATAAAAGTAAAAAATAAATCTTAAGATAAATAAATAAAATAAGTAAAATCTTAAAAACAGCAGTTGAAGCAGCTCGGACTTAGGTCATGTGTGTAAGCAGGGAGTTCAAGGCGAGTTAACAAGGCGCCTTGATCAAAGCACTGTTGGGATAGGGCACAGATAAGGAGTATTGTCTGTCCTTGGTTAGCTGACTAGACAGAGCACAGATGTTCGCCCTTTATCAAGGCAGTTACGAAAACCCCTCCGAGCGTTCGCTGGGGGCAGCATGCCTCTTCCTGGAGCCCCCCTCACGTTCCCAGCCTTGCCTCTGTCACCCCAGCTTCTCCCGTTGGGTGCATTCCAACGGTTCGCATTCCAGTGGTGGCTGTGATCACAGTCATTTCCCTTTGAGTTGATGCGTGGAAACGTTTGGTCCCTGCTGTAGCCTTTAGCTGTGGCCTCCAAGCCCTTGGCTCTCGTTCCTGCCTCCCTTGCCATTTCCTGAACCTGCTGTATTTCCTAATTTTTTTTTTCCTGTGACTTTGTCCCAGAAATCTCCCGCAGGCCCTAAGATTTGGTTGTGTGCCCCTCACGTGGACTCCCGCACATGTGTCTCCTCTGGCATGTTGTACTGCACACACATCTGTGTGATGTGGTTGAGGTTACACATCCCCGACCGAAATCCAAAATGCCCCAACACCCGAAGCTTAGGGGATGCCAAGGTTTGCACTGTGTATCATTTTGGACTTAGGGTGTTCAGCTGGTCACAAGTCTGCAGCTGTTGCAAAGCTTAAAAGCGCTCTGGAGGCAGACATGGCTCTGGTTCCACGCCTTTGAGGTCAGTGCTACCCACCACCCCCAACACACGGTCACCTCGCTCTTGGTACAGGTGAGCCCGTCCCTCCGGGAAGCCACGGCTTGTTAACAGAAGGTGTCTGCTTTCTTCCGTATCCCCAACACCTAGAAAATTGGAATGGCAATTAAGTGCAGATGCGATCAAGTGACATGGCTGAACCATGAAGCAATCCTTGTATGGACTGTGCTTCGGAGCAGAGAGAACTCCTTTATCCCATGGCCTGGGTCTTCTCTGCTTTCGGCATTCACCCCAACACGGGACAAGCTGGCCTTTCTCCTACTTAACAGTCTTCCGTCCTCCGGTACTCCCGATCTTGAACTTGCTGTTTTTATCACTGAATTCTTATGTTCCCTAGGAGATATGAATGAAAATTCTGTACAGAATCCGCCAAAGAAAGGACTTAAGAATCTGTTTTGGGAGCGTTCGTGGTGGCTCGTTTTGGAAGGGATGGCCAGGATCCCAAGTCAGAGTCCAGAAAACCCTGGGAATCTTCAAGGAGAAGTGCAGTGAGAGCCCTGACCTGAATCTCGCCCCGTGTTGGACGCAGGGAGAAGCCCTTCTCGTGTCGCCAGCAGCAGGCACACTGTGCGGACCCTTCATGCTGATGGCTTCCAAGGTGAGAAGCGCTGACCTCTGAGAGCGCGGAGCCAAATGGCTGCAGGGGACGGTGCGGTGCAGGTGTGCAAGGACGAGTCCCGGCAGGCTCAGGGCACGGGCGCTCTCTTGGAAACCAAGGAGAACCCCGAGAGGAGGGAGGGAAGTGGGGCGAGCCCTCTCGCAGAGCGTCCTTTGGAGGACCTTCACCTTAAGCTGGTGTCTGACATCGCAGAGCTGGGCTCGCCCTCTCCCAGGGCTGAGGCAGCTGGCCAGCCACGCGAGGAAGTCCCCTTGGCGGAGAAGCCACTCCTGGGCAGTCGGTGTGATGTGGCCGGCAGTCGGGACTCGGAGCTGCTGGGGCTTCATCAGAGGGGCCAAGGCGGACAAAAGCCCTACCGGTGCGAGCAGTGTGGCAAGGCCTTCAGCAGGAGCTCCAGCCTGCTGGTGCATCGAGCAGGGCACGAGGACGAAAAGCCCTACAAATGTGACAGGTGCGGCAAGGGCTTCACCAGGAGCTCCAGCCTGCTCATCCACCACGCCGTGCACACGGGCGAGAGGCCCTACAAGTGCAACAGGTGCGGCAAGGGCTTCAGCCAGAGCTCCAAACTGCACATCCACCAGCGGGTGCACACGGGCGAGAAGCCCTACGAGTGTGGAGAGTGCGGGATGAGCTTCAGCCAGCGCTCCAACCTGCACATCCACCAGCGGGTGCACACGGGCGAGAGGCCCTACAAGTGCGGGGAGTGCGGCAAGGGCTTCAGCCAGAGCTCCAACCTGCACATCCACCGCTGCACCCACACCGGGGAGAAGCCCTACCAGTGCTACGAGTGCGGCAAGGGCTTCAGCCAGAGCTCCGACCTGCGCGTCCACCTGCGGGTGCACACCGGGGAGAAGCCCTACCACTGCGGCAAGTGCGGCAAGGGCTTCAGCCAGAGCTCCAAGCTGCTCATCCACCAGCGGGTGCACACGGGCGAGAGGCCCTATGAGTGTGCCAAGTGCGGCAAGGGCTTCAGCCAGAGCTCCAACCTGCACATCCACCAGCGGGTGCACAGGAAGGAGCCACACTGAAGACAGGAGCCGGTTCTCCCCTGGAGAGCGCTCCAACGGGAAGGCCCGGTGTTTCTCACGTCACCCCTTCCTCTCTATTCCACGGGGGACAGAGGACCAGCTGCATTCAGAGGAGCTCTTGCATCGCACACAATCATCCACTCCTTCAGCGTGTTCAAGCCCTTCATTCTGCGGCCCGTCACTGGGTCACTCCGGTTCCTCAGACAGGTGTCTGGCTGCACGCTCTGCCCGGCAGGGGGCGCCTTCCCCGCCATCCACACATCCCCTGAGAAACTGGAACCCGGTCTGCACACCGTGTGCCTTGTGCCCTTGGTGTTTTGCGAGACAGCGTTTGGGCAGCGTGTCCATGTGTGCCCGAGGCACTGAGATCGCTGTGCACTGGGCAGGGAAGTCTCTCGTTCATTGCAAAAGTATGCCCCGGTCTGTGGCGACACAGCAACGAGGTGGGGAAGCCTGGCACGGGCGGGGTCGTCCCATCCCAGGCACGGCTGCTGACCGGAAGTGATCCCCACCCCAGGCAGCTCTTCAGAGGCCCTTCTGTCCCTGGGTACAGGTCCTTCGCTGGAAAAAGTGTTCAGATCTCATCACCTTGGATGTGCCTCCACGTGTGCTGCGTTGAAACCTGTCGAATGAAGTGCATTTTCTTTCAATATATTTAACTCCTCTCTCAACCTTCCCCCCCCCCGTTTGCTTCATTTATTTTGCCGCCCGCACTGCAAACAAAACAAAGGAGTTGGGCAAAAAAAAAAAAAAAGTTGCTGGTGTTTGTCTTTCTGGACACAGGTGCTTTTTTGAAAGCTTTCTTTCTGTTTCTTAGGCAGCTTTACAGAGAGGACGGTCAGAGAGATCTTCCATTCACTGGTTTGCTCTCTAAATGGCCGCAACGGCTGGAGCTGGCCAGGTCCGAAGCCAGGATTCAGGAGCCTCTTCTGCGTCTCCCGTTTGAGTGTAGAGGCTCGAGGACCTGAGCCATCCTCCACTGCTCTCCCAGGCCGTAAGCAGGGAGCAGCCGGGACGCCAACCAGCGCCCACAGGGGGTGCTGGCACTAGCAGGCAGACTGGCATCTGAGCCACCATGCTGGCCCCTTTCTGGTCAGTTTTGTGTTTGGTTCATAATACGCCATGTGAAAGTAGCTGTGTAGATGTTTTTCGCCATGTCTGGAGACTACTGAGATGACCATACTTAAAATATGCACCGTGTCACATTTTTCACTCAGGCCGCCGATGGGAATGGTGTGGAAATAGGACACCCACAGGAAGGGACGTCTTTCTTAGGTGGTAACACAAGAAACTTGTGCACCAGTTAAGAGTTCTCAATTGCCGGCCTGGCGCACTAGCCTAGCAGCTAAATTCCTCGCCTTGAATGCTCTGGGATCCCAGATGGGTGCCGGTTCTAATCCCGGCAGTTCCACTTCCCATCCAGCTCCCTGCTTGTGGCCTGGGAAAGCAGTCGAGGATGGCCCAAAGCCTTGGGACCCTGCACCCGCGTGGGAGACCCGGAAAGAAGCTCCTGGCTCCTGGCTTCAGATCAGCGCAGCACTGACCATTGCGGTCACTTGGGGAGTGAATCATCGGACGGAAGATGTTCCTCTCTGTCTCTCCTCCTCTCTCTATATCTAAGTTTGCAATAAAAATAAATAAATCTTAAAAAAAGAGTTCCCAATTGTAACTCAAGATGCTTCATGCAGTCCTGCTGAAGGAGACCTGAGTTTTCCCCCTATAACTGCTATCTGTATTTTTTAAACTGCCAGATGGGAAAAATACTTACTTTGCTTGGGAAAGCGGGGTTGTGATAGATCTCAGACCAAAGATGATGTAAAGCAGTCAGGCGGACATGGGTCGGAGGGAAGCTACCGTACAAGCTCACTAATTCAGCGGCAGCAGGTTCAGTAACAGGCGTGCAGGCGGACACACGCGTCCTGGCTTGGCTGTGGCCCTGACCGGCCCCCGGGCAATGAGTTCAGGTGCCGTGCAGAAGAGCCCTCACGTGCCCAACATCACCCAGGCGGCTTGTGGGTGAGGCAGCAGAAGGCCTTCCGGAAGACAATGCCTGCTCTTGGAGAGCCCCTCCTCGGTCACCTGTGCTGCCCTGGGACCACACAGTCTGCCGGCACCGAGAACCCGCGTGCACCGAGGCCAGAGCGCGGGGCCGAGGTCAGTGTTACAGCAAACATGGTCTTCCAAATTATACGTCCCCTGGGTCATCCATGTTTTAACTCTGCTTTGATCCGCCCTGGCTCACCACACGGCTGTCACAGGCCTGAGTCCTGGGGTCACCCGCTGCCCGAGAGCAGGACGGGAAGCCAGGCAGCTGGCACTCAAAGCAGTACTTCGCCATGGGATGCCGGCCACCAAGCAGTGGCATAACCATCCGTGCCACAACACGGGCCCTGCATTCCTTCATACAGTCAGTGTGATCTGTGTCCTCAGGGAACAGTCCATCCGTTCTGGGAAGAAAGTTTGAAAAAAACAGTAAGAAAAAAGGGGGGATGGTGCGAAAATACATGCAGAAGGAACAAGGGGAGTGGCACATTTCATCACATCCTAGGATGCCTTTTGGGTCCAGCATGGTAGCCTAATGGCTAAGGTCCATGTCTTGCATATGCCTAGATCCCATATGGGTGCCAGTTCTTATCCCAGCTGCTCCACTTCCCATCCAGATCCCTGCCTGTGGCCTGGGAAAGCAGTCGAGCCTGGAATCCTGCACCCTTGTGGGAGACTTAGAGGAAGCTCCTGGCTCCTGGCTTGGGATCAGCTCAGCTCTGGCCATAGCAGACACTTGGGGAGTGAATCAGTGGATGAAAGATCTTCCTCTCTATGTATCTGCCTTTCCGGTAAAAATAAATAAATCCTTTTTACTGTATACATTTTATATTTGATACTTTTTACATATTTGATTAAGGAACAAAGAGTCAAGGACTAGAGGAAAGTGGGTGTGACCATTGTTTAACATTCTCTTTTTACCTTCTTGTATGTGCAGGGAGGGGAGAAATGCGGGCAGAAGCCACGCCCAGCCTTCCAACCTTCCCATGGGCCCCTGCGTGGCGCATGCTCCGAGGGTCCTGCTCAGGTGATTTTGAGAGCTGAACAGTTCTGAATTGCTGCCAATCTCACCAATCCAATTACGATGAAATCTCTCCAGACTCCACTGGCTGACACAGTCCACCTCAGAGTCCCTCTTTGCCCAGGTATTCAGTGCCAACTCTCGGCTGGGGTAGCTGATGGATTTGTTCTGTCCTCCGTCGTCTGTTGTGGTACCAGGTGTCTTCTGCAGGCACCAGTGTTCTGCCACATCCTCCATGTGCACCTGCAGATGCCGTCCACTGCTCCGGCTAAGCCACTGAGGAGGCCCAGAGCTGACACATGCACTCCATGGTCAGACCATGGAACCTGCAATTTCCTCCATGATTGGAGTTCGGAGTCCAGCGGTTCAGCTGGAGGGATTCCCAAAGAAATTTCATCTGAGGTGATCCCAGACCTGACTGCTGTGTACCTGCCAACACAGGGTCCGCCACGGTCCATCGCCCAATCGACCTATGTGCACCCCGTTAGTTACAGCTGTTGGTCAGTTGTCTCCAGCCCTGTCTTCTATGCAAACTGATGGGTGGTGCAGTCCAGCTGATCTTGCCCACCGCATACTAAGCCCTCACGCAAACCAGTGGGAGATGCAGCCTAGTCAGTGCGACCCACCATAACCCCCACCAGGCCTGCCTCCTGCCCTGGTTCCAGTATGTAAAGCAGACTGCTCCAGTCTGTCCCACATCCCATTCAGCTCTCATACACGTCAGTGGGCATTGAAGCCTAGTTCAACCCAACCAGCCCCACTATCCAGCCCACACATGTGCTGGCGAATGCCACTCTCTGTCTAGCTATTCCTGTCCCAGTCCTGGTTCTCATGGGAGTGGCAGCCCAAGAGGGAGGGGCTCACTGTTTCCCTAATGGGCTCACCCCCACTCGTGTATCTTGCACTCTGTGGGTGGTACTGCAGTTTAGCTTGACAGAGTTTTCCTCCATGCCAGCATCTGCTGCTGGTGCTGTGGCAAAGCCCAGCCAACCCTCACCCCCTCTGGCTTATGCATGTACCAATAGGTACAGTCTGTCCAGCCTGGCTTGTCCCTGACCCAGCTTACATGCAGGCCAACAGGTGTTGTAGCCCTGCCTGGCCTGGTCTGTCCCCAATCCCAGCTCCCACGCTCACCAGTGGGAATAGTGGCCCAGCAGGGGAGCTCCCTGCAGCCCCCCTACCAGGTGCGCCCACTCTTCCTGGGGTCTCACGTGTGCTGGTTGGGTGCTTTGGTCCAGTCTGGTATGTATGTCCCAGCCCACCTCAGCTTTTGACAGTGGGTGCTGTAACCTGGCCTGGCCCAACCCACCCGTAGTTCCAGCTCATGTTGGTAGGAACTACAGCCTAAGTAGTCCCCAGTCCTGGCCATAGTATGAACTGGCTGGTATTGTGGCTTGACCTGGCATGACCCACACACCATTCTGGCTCTTGGATTTGCCAGCGGGTGATCTAAACTGTTCTAATCTGGCTTGCCCCAGACCTGAGCCATAGCTAAGCCTGTGGGTACCATTCTTGGGCCTGGTGTGGGCTGCTCCCTTTCTTGGTTCTTGTGCTCACCTGTAGGAACTGTGTCCTAACAGAGGAGTTGCCAGGCTCCTCCATCAGAACCTCTCCCAATTCCAGATCTCACACCCACCGGTGTGTCCACGGGCCAGCCCTACTTAGTCCACTCCCTGTCCTAGTAGGAACAGTGGCCTTTCCTGACTGGCCTTTACCCATTCTGGTTATTTTGGGGAGTTACAGCCAAGCCAGGTCCACACCCAGACACACAGCTCACACATGGCTCAGCAGGGGCAGAGACCTAGCCCTGCCCACCCTGCACCCACCATGGTTCTCATGAACACCACTGGGAGCTGGAGTCTGGTCTCATCTGGTCACCCCAGACCCAGTCCACACCCGTGTCAAAGGAGTCTGGATCCATGTCCAGACCAGAACACATCCCCCACTCTTTTTTTTTTAAGCTTCTTATATTTTGACTGGATAGTCAGATATTTAGAGAGAGCAGAGAGGAAGATCTTCTGTCCACTAATTCACTCCCCAAGTGGCCGCAACAGCCAGAGCTGAGCTGATCCCTAGCCAGGAGCCTGGAGCCTCCTCTAGGTCTACCACAAGAGTGCAGGGTCCCAAAGACTTGAACCATCCTAACTTGCTTTCCCAGGGCACAAGCAGGGAGCCGGATGGGAAATGGAGACCCAGAATATGAACTGGTACCCATATGGGATCCCGGCGCATACAAGGTGAGGACTTGAGCCACTAGGATACCGCACCAGGCCCCAAGCTGCTCCACTTCTAATCCAGCTCCCTGCTTGTGGCCTTGGAAAGCAGTCGAGGATGACCCAAAGCCTTGGGACCTGAACCTTTTGGAGACACCCAGAAATTCCTCTCTCCTGGCTTTGGACTGGCTCCACTCCAGCTGTTGAGGACACTTGTAAAATCAGGCAGTTGATGGAGACTTTTTTTAAGATTTTATTTTTATCACAAAGTCAGATATACAGAGAGGAGGAGAGACAGAGAGGAAGATCTTCCGTCCGATGTGAGCACAATGGCTGGTGCTGTGCCGATCCGAAGCCAGGAGCCAGGAACTTCTTCCAGGTATCCCATATGGGTGCAGGGTCCCAAGGCTTTGGGCCGCCCTCAACTGCTTTCCCAGGTCACAAGCAGGGAGCTGGATGGGAAGTGGAGCTGCCAGGATTAGAACCGGCACCCATATGGGATCCTGGCGCGTTCAAGGTGAAGACTTTAGTCACTAGGCCACGCTGCTGGGCCCGACTTTTTTTTTTTTTTAGAAGCTCAGAAGTCTTTAATCCCCAGCCAGCGCTGTTGAGTGGACTGTTCCATTCCACCACTCATGGGCGAAGGGAGCAGGCTCGACCAGCCACATTCATGGTTCTTACGTAGCAATCACTCAATCCGTGAAGAGAATGTCGGTATAGAACAGGATTCCTTCAGTGAACTGCAGTGGCACAGGACACGGATAACCAACTAGTTTAAACTATCCAGTCAGTAGGAGCTGCATCCCACCCAGTAGGACCAGCAGGACCAAGCAAACAGGTCCTTTCCGTTCTGTTCCCAGAAAGCAATCCGGGCCAATCAGCATCCTGCGTGAGCTGTAAAAGAAACAGCTCATCCCCGAATAAGACAAGCATTCTGACCTCACTCTGGACTTCCTAAGAGCCCAAGGTTACGGCAAAGGTCAGGTGACGGACTTGTCCCGCAAGGGTCTCAGAAGACCTAGCCTTACTGTTGCCATTTTCTATTGTCTGGGCTGTCACATTCCCCACGGGTTTTCTGTTTTTCTTTTTAATTTATTTTTAATTTATCACATTGCATTATGGGATACAGTTTTTTAGGTACTGGAATTTCCCCCTCTCCCCCCATTCTTCCCCCCATGGTGGATTCCTCCACCCCGTTGCGTGACCATAGTTCGGGTTCAGTTGAGATTCCTTCCCTGTGAGCCTATACCTAGCATAGAGTCCAGCATCTCATCCTCTGGAGAAGTTCAACAGCTTCTTGGGGAGACCCTCTCTGGTCCAAAGTTAGAGCCCACAGAGGAAAATCCCGGTCAGTTACAAGCCCCAACATCACATCAGCAACAATACACATCACCGTGGAACTGACAGAGTGTCGAGTAAGTTCTTAACCAAATCCTGTGACTACTTCAATGACATTTCAACAATTGAGATGGGAAACAGTTTAGGAGGGGTGTGCAGAGAAATTCTCAATACCTTCTTTTTTTTAAAAAAGATTTTTTATTTTTTATTGGAAAGGCGGATATACAGAGAGGAGAGACAGAGAGGAAGATCTTCCGTCCGATGATTCACGCCCCAAGTGAGCCACAATGGCCGATGCTATGCTGATCTGAAGCCAGGAGCCTCTTCCGGGTCTCCCACGCGGGTGCAGGGTCCCAAAGCTCCGGCGCCCATATGGGATCCCGGGCGTGCAAGGCAAGGACCTTAACCACTGCGCCATTGCGCCGGGCCCTCTCAATACCTTCTTGAGGAGTACTTAATCTTCGTGTCCTCCATAGTGAAGTGTTCTCTGCCTATCTATTCTAACTTGTGCATGTGTTTGGAGGGGGGGCTCTGGAGCAACCCCAGTGGTCACTGCAGACAGGGTGAGGACCCAAAGCTGGAACCAAGCGAGGGCTAGAGAAAGCTCCTCTCCCCAATTCCAAAGGAGGTTTACTGTTCTTCTGGTTCTGAGGACCACTCAGGGTTCCTGTCTGTTGTTCTGATGGCTCTCAGTCCCGCGATGAAGGGCTCGGGTTTCTTCCATCCCGTATGGTGGGTCCGGAGGGCGGGGGGAATGTCCTCCGAGTTCTCGGCCTCCGAAGGCATTCCTGTTCCCCGTGGACTCTTTGGCAGTTGGGATGCAGTCCTTGAAGCCCGTATTCAGTCCTTGGTGGGGATCCGGGAGTCTCCAGGGTTGGGACACGAGCCTCCTCCTGTCCACCTGCTCCACTCTGGGTGCCTCCCCTGCGCTGTGCATGTGACCTCCTGTGAATAGGTAGCTAGGATCGCTTTCGATCCCCCCTGTATGTCTCAGTGTTTTTACTATTGTCTCATTCTGTTTTGAGTAGGTTACCTGCCTTGTTCCTGCTAGGTTACACTACGTGACTTCCTCACACCTTCAAAGGGAATGGGAGACTTCCCTGCTCTCCCGCTCCATTTCTGAGTAGCACAAGGTTTTGACAGTATATTAGGGATTGCAATTTTTCACAACACATGGTTAGAAACAGTATTAAACACAGATTCATCTGAGGCAGCTCACCCCTTGCACGAGGCTTCCGCCGTGCGCGCTCCAGGCGCCCCACGGCTTTTCAATTCAAGTCCACTCCTGGACTCGTCATTGTCTAGAGGGTCATACCTGGTGGAAATGACCATCATCTTTTCAGAATACAGTGAGTGGATGCAAATGCTTTCCCTCTGCCTTTCTGTTAAAAATAGATATAAAAAAAAAAAAAAGAAAGAGAAGGAGAAAGAGGAGGAAAACAAAGATGGCCACGGAACCCGGGGAGAGGACGGCTGAGAGTGGCCACTAGGGGTCACTGCTGACCTCCCCTAGCTGCAGCAAGGAGCCTGGGCCGGCGGGAAGGTCCCAGGTCCCTGCCACAACCCTGACCCAGGCAGAGAGAGAGAGAGAGAGAGAGAGAGAGAGTGAGTAGGGGCCAGGACGTGAGTCAGTCTGTAGGAAGGGACCAGCATCCGTGTGTGTGTGGTGTGTGTGTGTGTGTGTGTGTGTGTGGCTTGTGGCTTTCCCCTGGGACAAATACCGCCTGCCACCCCCTTCTGGGGGTAACAAATAACCAACTCTGACAGAACAGCTGCAGCTTGCACCATTTTCTAAAGGATAATTTTCCTAATACAAAGAAACTCTATACTTTGGAATACTTCTGGGGCCCGGCGCGGTGGCGCAGTGGTTAAGGTCCTCGCCTTGCACACCCGGGATCCCATATGGGCGCCGGTTCTGTCCCAGCAGCCCCACTTCCCTTCTAGCTCCCTGCCTGTGGCCCGGGAAAGCAGTCGAGGACAGCCCAAAGCTTTGGGACCCTGCACCCGCGTGGGAGACCCGGAAGAGGCTCCTGGCTTCGGATCAGCATAGCATCGGCCCGTTGCGCTCACTTGGGGAGTGAATCATCGGACGGAAGATCTTCCTCTCTGTCTCTCCTCTCTGTATATCCGCCTTTCAATAAATAAATAAATCTTTAAAAAAAAAAAGAAAAGAAATACTAATGTAAAAAAAAAAATTCTGGCTCTGGATAAATTCACTGGTGACTTTTTAAAAAACAACTAAGGAATAAATGACACCTGCCTTACACAGACACTGCCAAAGAATAAAAAGGATGAGGCCAGAATAAAACTGATATAAAACCTGACACAGACAACGTAAGAAAGGAAAATAGCAACAAATTAATAATATAAAAGGGAATGGAAATGGCCATCCCTCTCAAGGACATACAAAAACCTCCAATAATTTCTCATGTGTTTCTGTTTTCAGGGGGCGGGGCGTGACTTCCACACAATTTGAGGGCTGTGGAGAGAGCCTGGAAAAGCAGCTGGGTTAGCATCCGAACAGCATGACCTCAACAATGTGTTTGCATCAGGAGCCTGGCAGTGTGGCTTGGCGGGTTAAGCCAAACCTGTGACGCGAGCAGCCCACACTGCAGTGCCAACCTGAGTCCCAGCTGCTCCACTTACCAGCTCGCTAAGAAGGCAGCAAAAAGATGGCCCAAGTCTTGTGGGCCCCTGCACACACGCTGGAGACTGGGATGGTACTTGGCCCAGTCTCAGCTGCTGTGGCCATCTAGACAGTGAAACAGCCAATGCAAAAACTTATTCTCTGTGTCTCTCCTTCACTCTTTAATCTCTGTCTTTTTTTTTTTTTTAAGATTTAATTACTTGGGGGCCCGGCAGCGTGGCCTAGCATTAAGTCTTCACCTTGAACATGCCAGATCCCATATGGGTGCCAGTTCTAATCCTGGCAGCCCCGCTTCCCATCCAGCTCCCTGCTTGTGGCCTGGGAAAGCAGTCGAGGACGGCCCAAAGCTTTGGGACCCTGCACCTGTGTGGGAGACCCAGAAGAGGCTCCTGGCATTGGATCGGCATAGCATCGGCCATTGCGCTCACTTGGGGAGTGAATCATCGGACGGAAGATCTTCCTCTCTGTCTCTCCTCTCTGTATATCCGCCTTTCCAATAAAAAATAATAATAATAAAAATAAATTTTTAAAATATATTCATATATGCTAAGTGCGATCCACGCCTCGCACCAGGGCATGGCCCGTGGCCCTCGGGCATCGTGCCTGTACTCGCCCGCAGCTGCCCTGGGGCGACCCCGACCTCTATCAGCTTCTTAGCTTCAGCTCATCTCAGCGTCCACACGAACGGGATCGCGCCACTGACGCATTCCTTGGGGTCTGCCTTGATTTTCCACGTGTTTCTGTCATCTCTCTTTGCATGCGTTCTCGGCCACGGATGTGTAAGTCAGCTATTCCTGATTCCGTAAGTGCCCCCCACACCCACTAACAAACTGTCCTGCGCATGCGCCTCGGAACAAATGCCCCCCACACCCACTTACAAACGGTCCTGCGCATGCGCCTCGGAACAAACGCCCTCCACACCCACTTACAAACGGTCCTGCGCATGCGCCTCGGAACAAACGCCCTCCACACCCACTAACAAACGGTCCTTGCGCATGCGCCTCGGAACAAACGCCCTCCACACCCATTTACAAACGGTCCTGCGCATGCGCCTCGGAACAAACGCCCTCCATACCCACTTACAAACGGTCCTGCGCATGCGCCTCGGAACAAACGCCCTCCCCACCAACAAACGGTCCTGCGCATACGCCTCGGAACAAACGCCCTCCCCACCCCGCGGCGAACGATCCTGCGCATGCGCCTCGGAACAAACGCCCTCCCCACCCACTAACAAACGGTCCTACGCATGCGCCTCGGAACAAACGCACTCCACCCGCAATTGGATTTAGCGCACAAGCCTCGGAACAAGCACCTCCCCCACCCACACGAACACGATGCTGCGCATGCGCCTCGGAGCGCCCTACGCCTCCCCCGCCTACACAAACGGTTGCTGCGCATGCGCCTCGGAACAAACGCACCCCCCCCGCAAAAAAACGGGCTATTGCGCATGCGCCTCGGAGCGCCCGCCACAACCCCCACCCCTCAGGTTCCCGCGCACCGCGAGCCCCGCCCCAGCCGCGCCGTTTCCCGTCAGGCCCCGCGGCGGGACGGCAGGGCTGCGCTGTGCCCGCCGGGCCGAGAGGGGGCGCCGGTCGTCAGTCCCGCGTTCGTCTGCGAGCCCGGAGTGGGGGTGGGTGGGGGCCCCTCACGTGACTGGCCTCAGCCGAGGCGGAAGGCGAAGGGCGTGACGGACATCCGGGGACCCTTTAAGCGCCAGCTCCTCCAGGAAGGCGGCCCCGCGCGGTGACGGCGCGCCGGCCTGATTGACGGCACGGCCCCTCCAATCACGGCCTGCCGCGCCAGCGTTTCCGCGGGGCCCGCCTACCGGCCTTAAAGGGGACGCGCGCCCGGCTCGCAGCGCCCTCCGACCTACGGGGGGAAACGGGGCGCCATAACGTGTGACGCAGATCCCACCGCCTCCATCGGGCGAGTGACACGGTGCTGATCCAGAACCTGCCCTCCGTCGGGCGAGCCACAACTTGTTCCACCAGAAACCTGTCCGCCCGCTCGCTGCAAATTGCAGAGGCGGGATGTGAAAGAATATATTAAGCAGACACCTCAACACCTCCCCGCAGTCCACAGCCGTGGACGCCAGATTCGCTTTACCTAACGAAACAGAAAAAAAAAAATTTTTTTTAAGTTGTCTGCTTTACCCGTGCGTATTTGAAAGGACATGACACTTCAGTCCTAATCTGAGAACCAGTGACTGCATAATCACGCCGCGTCACATCTATAAATTTTGCAAACGCCATCTAATAGCGGGCCTGTATGCACTTTTCCATGTAGATGTATATAAGCTTTTGGCTCATATTGAAATCTTACATTTGCATTGAGTATGTCCATCGGAGCCAGTGCGGGAGGAGTATGTTGTGAGGGATTTTGCTGGAATTCTGTTGGTTTTTCCCAGCATTTCACAGACTATACCAATGTGCACAGCACTTCAAAATCAAATTGTACCGGAAGTCAACGTTCTAGTGCAGAGTTAGTGGTTTGTAACAGTTCACTGCATGAATACCAGAGTTAATTGGTTTACAAACAGACTAGGGTACCATCGCAAGCCATGGTTCAAGTCCCGGCGGCTCCACTTCCCATCTAGCTCCCTGCCTGTGGCCTGGGAAAGCAGTCAAGGACGGCCCAAAGCTTTGGGACCCTGCACCCGCGTGGGGGACCCGGAAGAGGCTCCTGGCTCCTGGCTTAGGATCAGTTTAGCTCCGTCTATGGAGGCTGTCTGGGAAGTGAACCAGCACATGGAAGATACTTCTCTGTGTCTCTCCTTCGCTCTTTAATTCCTTTGAAATAAACAGTTCAGTTTTTCAGAGCTGACTCATTTCTCGGGATTCTCTCAAGTTTTAGTGAGTTTTCCTGCAACTCAACACGCAGTCTCTGCTTGGAAGTTGTGACATGCAGTTTCAGTCGCGTAGTTGAACGCCAATCCAACAACCTGAACCCAATTTCAGGTTACCAGGGTGGTGAGGACCAGGGGACCACCTGGGCTGCCAGCGAGTGCCCTTGGAAGTAATGTCACTGCTCACCGGTCAGGAGGCACCTGCCACTGATGAAGGGATCTGCAGGCCTTGCCAACTGCCAGCACTGCCGGGTTCCTGCCTGGACCTTCAGCGATCACAGGCAGCGAGCGCACATGGCCGGCCGAAGGACCTCGACGTTGGCCAACCGTTTTGACTTTATTCACTCCACTCACAACTCCCTTTAAAACTCCCAGTCCAGGCTCCTCTCCACAGATCCGAATGGAGCTCACCCATTCTCTCCCTGCTGTCTGTAATTACCGAACAAAATGCTTGCGTTTACCTTTTCTTTCAAAAAAATTTAAAGATTTATTTCTATTGGAACGTCAGATTTACATAGACAAGGAGAGACACAGAGCTTCCATCTGCTGGTTTATTCTCCATGTGGCCACAACGGCCAGAGCTGAGCTGATCAGAAGCCAGGAACCAAGGAGGTTCCTCCAGGTCTCCCACGCGGGTGCTGGGCCCTAAGGCTTTGGACCATCCACCTCTGCTTTCCCAGCCCACAAGCAGGGAGCTGGATGGGAAGCAGGACCAGCAGGATATGAATTGGCGCCCATATGAAATTCCAGCATACGCAAGGACAGGACTTTAGCCACTAGGCTACTGCACCGGGTCCACTTTTTTCTGAAAACACTGACTTCTTTGAAAGGCAAAGTTAGAGGGGCCCGACGCGATGGCGCAGTGGCGCAAGTGGTTAAGGTCCTCGCCTTGCACACCCGGAATCCCATATGGGCGCCGGTTCTAATCCCGGCAGCTCCACTTCCCATCCAGCTCCCTGCCTGTGGCCCGGGAAAGCAGTCGAGGACGGCCCAAAGCTTTGGGACCCTGCACCTGCATGGGAGACCCGGAAGAGGCTCCTGACTTTGGATCGGCAGAGCATCGGCCACTGTGCTCACTTGGGGCGTGAATCATCGGGTGGAAGATCTTCCTCTCTGTCTTTCCTCCTCTCTGTATATCTGACTTTCCAATTTAAAAAAAAAAAAGAGAGAGAGAGAGAAAAGAAAAAGAAAGGCAAAGTTAGAGCAACAGACTGGCACACAGCTCTTCCATCTGTTGGTCCACTGGCCAAATGACCAGAACCACCTGGAAACATCATCTGGGGCTGCTGCATGGTTGGCAGGGTTCCAAGCACTGGGGCCGTCTGCAGCGAGCTGGGCCGCAGGTGGAGCAGCCAGGACTACTATGGGGTACCAGGGGTGCCTCAACCTGCGGCCCCACACGCTATCCTCCAGACTGCTCTCCATGTCTGCCTGTGCTCACCCTGACATTCCCCTGAACCTGGAAGATGGATTCCACCACTGTGACTCGGTTTATCAGCTGACAACCACCCACCCTGGGCGTGGAGAGAGTAGCAGTTAGTCAGGTACCCATGCAGAAAGGCGCCCAATCAGGTCTAAAAATGGACTGAGAGAGAAGAGAAACTGACTCCGTTTGGGGGGAGTTATTGTGGTAAAGCAGTGGGTAGAAGTGAGGGCTCCCCTCTGCAAGCCAGAAGCCCCGCGCCTCAAACTTCCCTTCTGGGCCCAACCTGGGCTGTCCTGTCAGCCGTACGGGGCCACAGCAGAAAGGAAGTGACACAGACAGGGACTGAAAGCGAGAAAATGAAGCTGGCCCTGCGGTGTAGCACGTTGGTCCACCGACTGCAGCACTGCGTTCCCTGTGGGCACCAGTTCAAGTCCCGGCTGCCCCACTCGGGATCCAGCTTGCTACCGCTGTGCCTGGAAAAGCAGCAGCGAAGGATCCAAGTACTTAAAACCCCTGCTCCCATGGAGGAGACCTGGAAGAAGCTGATGCAGGCGCTGGGATAAGGCTTTGCAGAGGCCCAAGAAAGTGGGGTCTTGTTGCCCAAACAAGAGTCCTCCGTTCACTCGGCAACGCCCTTATTTGGGCCTGTCTCATCCCTGGCCATCATGGATGCTAGGATGAACTCATGAATGGGTGACTCCTCACGTGTCTCTGTGTGTGGCTATATTTTATAATATGTAAACTTAAAAAAAAAAGAATTTTTTTTGCAAAGTAAGATCCACAGAGAGGAGAAACAGAGATCTTCCATCTGCTGGTTCATTCCCCAAGTGGCCACGACAGCTGAAGCTGAGCCAATCTGAAGCCAGGAGCCAGGAGCTTCCTCCAGGTCTCCCGCATGGGCGCAGGGTCCTGAGGCCTTGGGCCATCCTCGACTGCTTTCCCAGGCCCACAGGGAGCTGGATGCGAAGCAAGGCTGCCGGGACCTACATGGGATCCCAGTGCGTGGGCAAGGCAAGGACTTTAGCCGCCAGGCTACTATAAGAGACTATCTATCTATCTATTTATATAGGTAATATAAAGATTTATTTTTATTGGAAAGTCAAATATACAATTATTCCACATCATTAGTCAAGAAAAAACTACAAATCAGAAACAAAAAAGACACCACTTCACACCCATTAGGATAATTATTATTTTTTTAAAAAATGGGGCCCGGCACAGTGGCCTAGCAGCTAAAGTCCTCGCCTTGAATGTGCCAGAATGCCTTATGGGCACCAGTTCTAATCCCAGCAGCTCCACTTCCCATCCAGCTCCCTGTTTGTGGCCTGGGAAAGCGGTGGAGGACGGCCAGAAGCCTTGGTAGCCTGCAGTTGCGTGGGAGACCCGGAGGAAGTTCCTGGCTCCTGGCTTCAGATAGGCGCAGCACCGGCCGTTGCGCTCACTTGGGGAGTGAATCATCGGATGGAAGATCTTGCTCTCTGTCTCTCCTCCTCTCTGTATATCTGACTTTCCAATAAATAAATAAATCTTTAAAAAAAAAATGAACAGAAGAAATATGAGGAGTGTTGGTGGAGACTTAGAGAAATGAGAGTCCTTGTCCTTGGCTGGCTGGAGGGAAAAGGACAGGGCCCGTGTGCACTTCACAGCAGGTCCACAAGCGAGTAAAAATAAAAGGGTCCTGTGCCCCAGCCTCTCTGCTTCTGGGCATTTACCCAAAAGGATCGGAAGTGGGTATCTGAACTACCTGCTGCACCGAGCACTCACTGTCGCTGGAAGAGAAGGTGACCCGAGCCACGGGCGTGGCAGCAGAACGGGCTCCGTGCGTCAGCGGGATGCCACTCGGATGATCCCACGCAAATGCTGACCACGACGGGCCGCGACTGGTCCTCGCCGGAAGCCTTGCCGTGAAAGCGAGCAGCGCCATGACGGGAGGACAAACTCCGTGTGAGTGTCCACTCGAGGCATCCCGGTCAGGGGCAGCAGTGGCATGCGGGTCTCCCAGGGAGAGGGCGGGGGCACCTGTTTCCTGGGGGTTCTGTCACGCATGACAGAGGTCAAGAAGGCTGTGCACCCTGTGAATTCACCTAACTACTCAGCCGCGCCCGAAAAAATTAGTATGGCCAATTTTGTTATGCATATTGTACCACAATTTTTTTTTAATGTCTTTAAGAAGTTCTGCAGATGGAGGCTGGGTGGGACACAGCAGGCAAAGCCTTTGCTTCGGATGCTGACATTCACATGGGCACCGGTTCAAATCCCGGCGGCTCCCCTTCCCATCCCTGACAATGAGGCCCACGGCGTTTGTGGCTGTTTGGAAAGAAAGCCAGCAAGTGACCGCGCTCTCTCCATCGGCCTCTAAAATCTAGACAAAAAGACATGTGCTAAAAATCAAAAGAAACCAATTCTGCAGACCCTAACATCGGAAAGGGAAATACACAACCACCCCAGGAGCACTCCACAGGTGAGCCTGGAAATGTTGAGATTTGGGGGTGGATAGGTGCAAGACACTGGGACACTCGAAATAGTTGACTAGAAAAATATCTTCCCAAAGCCTGGAGCTTTCTTCCATCATACCACAGAACAGAGCATTAGACAAATATGTGCGGTTTTTATTTATTTTTGTTTTTTTAAATGAATGCATATTTTATTGGAAGATTTACAAAGACGAGAGACAAAGGTCTCCCGTTCGTTGGCTTCAAGCCCCCAAATTTGTGCAATTTTTAGACTGTTCATCTTGTTTGGACTTCATTTTCTATCAGATTCCCCAACTCAATCTATATTAAAAATTTTGTTATTGGGCCCAAGTGGTAGCCTAGTGGCTAAATCCTTGCCTTGCATCTACGGGGATCCCATACGGGTACCAGTTCATGTCCTGGCTACTCTATTTCCCATCCAGCTCCCTGCTTGTGACCTGGGAAAGCTGTCAAAGACGGCCCAAGCCTTGTGGGAAACCTGAAAGAAGCTCCTGGCTCCTGGCTGCGGATCAACTCAGCTCCGGCTGTTGTGGTCACTTGGAGAGTGAATTAGGTCTCCCACATGGGTGCTGGGTCCTGAGGCTTTGGGCCGTCCTCGACTGCTTTCCTAGGTCACAAGCAGGGAGCTGGATGGGAAATGAAGCTGCCGGGATTAGAACCAGCGTCCGTAAGCGATCCTGGTGCTTTCAAGGCGAGGACTTTAGCAGCTAGGCTACTGCACTGGGCCCAGATCATAACATTTAATTGAATTACAAAAAAGCCCCTCAAATGCGCTCAGTGAAACATGACAGAAAATGTCACATATGCAACTGCCAGGTACAATCCTAAAGGAACATAAGCTCAAGATGCAAGAGGCAATTTTCGAGGCTTTACAAAAATACAGAAAAAGAATTTTTTAAAAAATACATGCCAGCTTCGCAAGCTCACACTTCCACGTCCCTAACAACAGCTGCTCACCGCTCCCCGTGCAGCGGAAGGATGAAGCTCATGGAATTTTCCTCTAGGCAGAGCTGCAAAGCAGAGCTGGTCTGCCTAATGCCGTGGCCACCGCAGGCTCACCGGCCAGCCCGTCTGCATTCTGAGCACTGGAACGTATCGACGTGTGTGTGTGTGTGTGTGTGTGTGTGTGTGTGTGTGTGTGCGCGCGCGCGCGCGCTCGGTGATCTCCGTGCGGGGTACTAGAGTCCTTAGACAGACTTCCTGTTAGAGTTCAACAGCGGACGGCACCTGAGCCCCATCCTTCCACTTGCCACTCTGCAATGGATGGACCCAGCTTCACACCCAAGCCCAAGTGTAACCTTCTCCCTTCTCACCTGAAACAACAGAAAAAACTAATATTTTCTTTTGGTTTTTTTTAAGTGCGCAGGACTGTGGCCATCAGATAAAGAAAACAGCAAGTCCCCGAGGGACAGGCAACGAGGAAGCTGTGCCCCGTGCCTCGCTGGTGCCCCGTGCCTCGCTGGTGCCCCGTGCCTCGCTGGTGCCCTGGCCGAGGGCTCAGTGGGATGCCACAGAAGCACCTGCAGCCTCCCAAGCCGGAGACCTGGAAGAGCTGGAGGCCCAGGGACACAGCCTCGTCCGCAAGGCCTCCGAGCTCACCAGCCAGCCCACGGACTCAAGAACCACCCCAGAGGAGCAACTGGCAGTGGTGCCCAGGGCGCGCCCAGGACTGCCTCCCCTCACTCCCTGACATGGCTGTGATGAGGCGGACGCCGTCTTTCCAGACAGCTCAGGGTCACACACGATGTGCTAAGCGATGCTAACACCCGACAGAATCTCACAACGAAATGCTCAACCTATCCAGAATTCGTTTTTGTTTTGTTTTTTTAATGTTTCACACTAAAATGAAGACAAATCACTTGGCACAGTAGCCTAGCCTTGAACGTGCTGGGATCCCATCTGGACACCAGTTTTAATCCCAGCAGCTCCACTTCCGATCCAGCTCCCTGCCTGTGGCCTGGGAAAGCAGTTGAGGACGACGGCCCAAAGCCTTGGGACCCTGCACCCGCGTGGGAGACCTGGAAGAAGCTCCTGGCTCCTGGCTTCAGATCGGCACAGCACCAGCCATAGTGGTTACTTGGGGAGTGAATCATCGGATAGAAGATCTTCCTCTCTGACTCTCCTCCTCTCTGCATATCTTCCTTTGCAATAACAATTTCAAAAATCTTTTTTTTAAAAAAAAAAAGAAGTCTGACAGCTGGGGCTGGCGCTGTGGCTCACCAGGCCCATCCTCCACCTGCACGCAGCAACATCCCAGATGGGTGCTGGTTCATGTCCCAGCTGCCATGCTTCTTCCCATCTCGCTTCCTGCTTACGGCCCAGATAGCGCCAGTCCTTAGCACCCAGCATCCTTGTGCAGGAGCGAGGAGAATCTCCTGGCTTCCAACTGGTTCAGCTCTGGCTGCTGTAGTGATTTGGTGAGTGAACCAGTGAATGGAACATCTTTCCTTCTCTTTCTTTCTGTAAATCTCCCTTTCCAATAGAAAAAAAAAATCAATCAATCAATCAATCATCACATTGAACTAGAAAAAAATTGTTTTTAAAAAAGAATGGCGACAGATAGGCCTGGAAGTCTCTTTGGAGGTTTACAAAAAATGTTTGCTACCTCCTGGAAGGCCTGTTTAGCAAGAGGACAGTGCCTTCCCACCCTGCCGAATTCTTCACTTATCTGGAAAGGAAAGAAGTTGAGGCATACCCTTCTGCTGGCTTTCGGTTTTATCTTGAGCAAACTAAGCAGGATTGTAATTTGGGCCTTCTGAGGGGCTTCGTCCTGCCCTCCTATTGCTGTTCTACAAAGACCACTTCCACCTCTGCTGGGGGCCTCCCTCTGCTGGGGGGGCAGCAGGTTCCTATCTAATCAATCTTGCTTTGCTCCCTGAATCCACCTGCGGGAGAATTCTTTTGTGCGAGGTAGGAGCTGACGTGGCTTCAGCTTTTGCAACAGAAAACGGGGACGCTCTGCTCTGTGTTTCCATCAAACCCTCGCCAGCCACCTGATCACCACAGTTAAGAAACAGAGGAACCACCTCCACAGGGCAAATACTACCGCGAAGGGAGGGAGGGCATCGTGGCATGGCAGGGTGAGTCCCCACGCAGGAAGCCCATGGCACAGCGCCTGGATCAAGTGGCACCAAGCTTCCCGTTTCCTGCCAACCTGTACTAGGGAGGCAGAGGGGTGATGTCCGTACCTGGGCTCTTCTCACCCTCCTGGGACATCCACATGGAACCACTGGCTCCTGCCATCAGCCCTGCGCAGCACTAGCTACAGCAGGAATTCCAGGAGGCATATCAGGAGATGAAAGGGCCTTCTCTCCTTCAAACCGCGCCCCCCCCAAAAAAAAACTATAGCTACCATCACACTGGGGAAAACAGGAACCAGAACCAGGAGGCCAGTTCATTTTACTAATTGAAATACAAGGAGGGCCCGGTGGCGTGGCCTAGCAGCCAAAGTCCTCATCTTGAACTCACCAGGATCCCATATGGGCACAGGTTCTAATCCCAGCAGCTCCGCTTCCCTTCCAGCTCCCTGCCTTTGCCCTGGGAAAGCAGTTGAGGACGGCCCAGAGCCTTGGGACCCTGCACCCATGTGGGAGACCTGGTGGAAGTTCCTGGCTCCTGGCTTTGGATCGGTGCAGCACCGGCCGTTGTGGTCACTTGGGAAGTGAATCATCGGACAGAAGATCTTCCTCTCTGTATATCTGACTTTTTTAAAAATCTATTCGTTTTTTATGGATTACATGACATTATGTGACACAGTTTTATAGGCACTGGGATTCCCCCCTCCCCTCCCCATAACCCGCCCTTCCCCATAGTAGATTCTTGTTGCATTAGCATATCTGACTTTGTAACAAAAATAAATAAATCTTAAAAAAAAAGAAATAAAAGGCAAGAAAAGATGAGATGAATTAGAACAGAAGTAAAATAACGCTTACATAGAGATGGCAAAGTTTGTTACATGGAAAATCCCGAAAAAATACAGAAGATAAAACAAACTAGAAATAGTCTGATTAACAAGGTCACAGAACACAAGAGAAACTAAGAAATCACTATTAAAAAGCATAACATTTTTAGAAACATAAACATAAAAAATTTTTAAAAAGAAAGGAATCACTAAGAAAATAGGTTGGGAACTTACATTAAAAATACCACACCGCTGGGCCCGGCGCGGTGGCGCAAGTGGTTAAGTCCTCGCCTAGCACGCCCGGGATCCCATATGGGCGCCGGTTCTAATCCCGGCAGCCCCGCTTCCCTTCCAGCTCCCTGCCTGTGGCCTGGGAAAGCAGTCGAGGACAGCCCAGGGCTTTGGGAACCTGCACCCGCGTGGGAGACCCGGAAGAGGCTCCTGGCTTCGGATCGGCATAGTATTGGCCCGTTGCGCTCACTTGGGGAGTGAATCATCAGACGGAAGATCTTCCTCTCTGTCTCTCCTCTCTGTATATCCGCCTTTCCAATGAAAAAATAATAAAAATAAATCTTTAAAAAAAAAAAAAAATACCACACCGGATATAACAGTTCTAAAAATGTAAATATCCAGGTGAAAATTTAACACACACAGATAGAACTTGTATACTGAATAGTACAAAATGCTTAGGAACAGAATTCAATGAAATGCAAACAACTGAAGATACCTACAGCATCAGTGGCCTGGAATTCCTAACATGGAGAAGGTATTAATCCTACGAAGGTGTATTTTGACGTTTTCTATCAAAAGCAGGAATGTTTTTTTAAAGGCATTTATATTGGAAACGTAGATCTACAGAAAGATCTTCCATCCATTTGTTCAACCCCAAAGTGGCTGCACAGAGCACAACTCAGCTGATCCAAAGGCAGCAGCCAGGGGCTTGACACAGCCCCCCCACGGGGGTGCAGGGCTGCAAAGCTTTGGGGGATCCTCTGCTGCATTTCCAGACCGAAGCAAGGGCTGCACAGCAAGTGGAGCAGCCAGGACGCGAACTGGCACCCATATGGGATTCTGGCGGATGCAAGGCAAGAATTTAAAAACTAGGCTACCGCACCAGGCCCCAAAGCAGACTTTTTTCTATAAATAACCATATATATATTTTTTTAAAAGATACGTTAATTTACTTGAAAGGCAGAGAGACAGAGAGGGGAGATACAGCAGGAATGACTAACATTTCTGAAGCTGTAAAATAGAGAAGGGAGGTTTGCCAGGAGATTCAGAATGGTGTCAGGAATCCCCGCAATGCTCTCCGGACCCCCCCATTTCCTTGCTGAGAAACAAAACAGCAGAACAATGGGACCAAAAAAAAAACAAAAAAACCAGAGGCAACTGGCCACGGGGTAACAGCTAAGAGCGGAATGTCGGACAAGGGTGGCCTGGGAACCTGCCCAGTCGGCCCCGCACGGCCCCGGGGAACTGTGACCCAGCAGAGACAAGCACCCTCCCATCACCACCAGGACAGACTCCACGGGTGCACCCAGCAGCCTCGCTGTGGCGACTGCTGACAGAGGGGTGAGCAGTCACACGAGTGATGATTTAGAGACTAGACGCCACAGCGAGAGCAGAAGTGAAGTATTATCTAAGAGAAAAGTTTCCGAATAAAACCTGATCAGAGGGACTGCTAGAAAAAGCACAGGTCGGGCCTGGTGCAGTAGCCTACTGGCTACGAAAGTCCTCACATTGCATGCACCCGGGATCCCATATGGGTAACCATTCCTGTCACAGCTCCACTTCCCATCCAGCTCCCTGCTTGTGGCCTGGGAAAGCAGTCGAGGACGGCCCAAAGCCTTGGGACCCTGCACCCGTGTGGGAGACCCGGAAGAAGTTCCTGGATCCTGGTTTCAGACTGGCTCAGCTCCAGCCATTGTAGCCACTTGGTGAGTGACTCAATGGACATAAGATCTTTCTGTCTCTCCTCCTCTCTGTATATCTGACTTTCCAATAAAAATAAAATAAACCTTAAAAACAATTTCTGAAAAACTCAGCAGAAAGGAAATAAGCCACTTGTTGAAATGACAAAATAGTTCCGGAACATTCCTGGGTTTGTTTTTTCTTTAAGATTTATTTATTTTTATTACAGAGTCAGATATACAGAGAGGAGGAGAGACAGAGAGGAAGATCTTCCGTCCGACGATTCACTCCCCTAGTGACCACAATGGCTGGTGCTGTGCCAATCCGGAGCTAGGAGCCAGGAGCTTCCTTCAGCTCTACCACGTCGGTGCAGGGTCCCAAGGCGAGGATTCTAGCCACCAGGCCATGTTGCCGGGCCCATTCCGGAACATGTCAAAAGAGTTGACCATACCAAGTGGGGCATGCAGCCACTGTAACTCGGATCATATGTTGCTAATGGGAATGCAGAGCAAAACTGTCCAGGATTTGGAACAAACCCAGGCCAAGAGACATGTGGTCACGCTTGGACACCGAGGAGGGCCAAGTCCAGAGCCCAGAGTCTTAGGGCGACGCTCTGGCATGTCACCTCCCCCAGGGGTACCAGCAGAGAAAGAGAGGGTTCCAAGACACTTGTGGCTAATCAGCAGGTACTAGCATGTACCCAAGACATACCACCCTTCCACACCCATCACCCAACCCCAGGCACTGGATAAGAGACATTCCAGATATCAGATAGCAAGCACATTTATCTTGATGACTCCTTATTTATTCTAGCATAAGGCTATAATGACCTCAACCTGCAGGGATACCCTGAGGGCAAGGTAGGCACTGTATCCTGACCCTGCTTATGCGCAACTTGGCCACAGGCATGCCCATGTGCAACCCTACTTACAGCTACTGAGAAAACATGCCCAGCTGTTTCATTTTTCCTAAAATTTTTTTTTTTTGGAAAGATTTACAGAGAAAAAAAAAAAGACCCTCCATAAACTGGCTCACTCCCCATAAGGTGGCAGCAGACAGAGCTGAGCCAAGCTGAAGCCTAAAGCCAGGAGCTTCGTCCAGGTCTCGCACATGCGCACCGTGTCCCAAGGCTTTGGGCCATCCTGCACTGCCTTCCTAGGCCACAATCGGGGAGCTGGATGGGAAGCAGAGGAGCCAGGACAAAAGTTGCTGCCTATATGGCATCCTGGCTATTGCGAGGGGAGGATTAAGCAATTGAGGCATGGCACAAGCCCTGTCATTCCACAAGTGGCACAGTAAGCTAAGCTTCAAGCGTATGGGGCTGGCATCCTTTATGAGCACCAGTTGGTGTCCTGGCTGCCCCACTTCCAATCAGCTCACTGGCTAAAGCACTCAGGAATGGAACAAAAGATAGCCCAAGTGTTTGGGACCCTGGACTCACATGGGAGACCCTAAAGAAGCTCCTGGCTCCTTGCTTTGGAGCAGCTTAACGTATGGCCGTTTGGAGAGTGAAATAGTGCATACATCACTCCTTTCAGTAACTCTGCCTTTTATTTAGTTAGCTAAATAAAAGTCTTTATTTGAGGGCCCGGCAGTGTGGCCTAGAAGCTAAAGTCCTCACCTTGAACGCACTGGGATCCCATATAGGCGCCGGTTCTAATCCCGGCAGCTCCACTTCCCATCCAGCTCCCTGCCTGTGGCCTGGGAAAGCAGTCAAGGACAGCCCAAAGTCTTGGGACCCTGCACCCGCGTGGGAGACCCGGAAGAGGCTCCTGGCTTCGGACCGGCATAGTATCGGCCGTTGCGCTCACTTGGGGAGTGATTCATAAGACAGAAGATCTTCCTCTCTGTCTCTCCTCCTCTCTGTATATCTGCCTTTCCAATAAAAACATAATAAAAATAAATCTTTAAAAAAAAAAAAAAAACAAAACCCTAAGGCTCAGAGTGGTAACAGAAGATGCTCCAAGTATTCGGGACCTGCTAACCATATTGGGAGACCCAGATGAAGCTCCTGGCACCTGGCTTGTGGCTTCAGCCACCCTACGTGGTCATCGCGGTCATCAGTAAAGTGAGACCGTGGATGGAAATCTCTCTCTGGTTTGGCTTCTCCACCTGTAGCTCTCTCTCTCATTCACTTTTTTTTTTAATTTACTTTTTTTGTTTTAATTGTTGGAATTTTTTTTTTTTATTTATTTTATTTTTATTGGAAAGTCAAACATACACAGCGGAGGAGAGACAGAGAGGAAGATTTTCCGTCGGATGATTCACTCCCCAAACGGCCCTAACAGCCAGAGCAGAGCTAAGCCAATCTGAAGCCAGCTGCCAGCAGCTTCTTCCAGATCTCCCACGCAGGTGCCGGGTCCAAAGGCTTTAGGCCGTCCTCAACCACTTTCCCAGGCCACAGGCAGGGAGCTGGATGGGAAGCAGGGACACCTGGATTAGAACCAGGGGTCATATGGGAGCCTGGCATGAAGTGGAGCAGCTGGAACACAACTGGCGCCCATATGGGATGCTGGTGTTTATCAAGGTGAGAATTTAGCCACTGAGTCATTGTGACAGCCTGATACTAACTTCCAAATAAACACATAAATCCTGGACCCGGCGCCATGGCCTAGTGGCTAAAGTCCTCGTCTTGCACACTCCAGGATCCCATATGGACGCTGGTTCTAATCCTGGCAGAGGCTTCTGGCTTCTGGCTCAGATCAACTCAGCTGTGGCTGTGGCAATCAACTGGGAAGTGAATCAACAGATGTAATATCTTTTTGTATCTACTTCTCTGTAAATCCTCCTTTCCAATAAAAAAGATAAAATTAGGGCCGGATCGGTAGCCTAGTGGCTAAATTCCTCACCTTGGACGCACCAGGATCCCATATCAGCACCGGTTCTAATCCCGGCAGCCCCACTTCCCATCCAGCTCCCTGCCTGTGGCCTGGGAAAGCAGTCGAGGACGGCCCAAAGCCTTGGGATCCTGCACCTGTGTTTGAGACCCAGAAAAAGCTCCTGGCTCCTGGCTTCAGATTGGCGCAGCACCGGCCGTTGCGGTCACTAGGGGCGTAAATCCACAGATGGAAGATCTTCCTCTCTGTCTCTCCTCCTCTCTGTATATCTGACTTTGCAATAAAAATAAATAAATCTTTAAAAAAAATAAATAAAATCAGGGTGTGAGGAGACGGAGCCACACCCTCCTTCACTGGCTCGAGTCCCAGGTTCTCCACTGTTCACACAGCTCCCTGCTAAGGAGCACCCTGGGACTCAGCACAAGATGGCCCTGTCATCGGCGCCTGGCAGCCACTTTTGGGAAACCCAGGTGGAGCTCCTGGCCTCAGCCTGGCCCCCGCCCCAGATGTTGTGGGCCTCTGGGGAGTGAGACAGCAGATGGAAAATCTGCGTGTCTCTGTGTGTGTGTGTGTGTGTGTGTGTGTGACTCTCCCTTTCAAATGAATAAGTAATTTCTTTTTGGTGAGGGCGCCATAAAAGTACGACTAGAAAAAGAAAAAAAAAAGTCCCCAAAAGCTGAGAATGCCACACACAGCAGCAGGAAAAGCCAGGCGGGAAAGGAATTGGAAGAGGACACTTGCTGACCTGGGCGCCAGCGCTGTGGTGCCACCTGCCACACTGCCATCCCACACGAGCGTGCCTTTTTGGGTCCTAGCTGCTCTAGGGGGAAAAGCAGCAAGAGGCGGCTCAAATGTTGCAGCCAGTGCCACCCAGTTCGGTGCCCGATGGAGTCCCAGGCTCTTGCCTGCTGCCTGACCCAGCCCCACCCGGCGTGGCCACTTGCAGAGAAGTACCAGGTAGGGCTGTCTCCCTCACTCTATAACTCTGCCTTTCTTACACACAAATAAATCTTCCTTTGGGCTGCCGCTGTGGCGTAGTGGGGTAAGCCTTGCCTCGCAGCACCATCCTCCCACGTACACGCAGGTCTGTGTGTCCTGGCTGCACTTCCCATCCAGGCTGTGTTTCCCGGAAAAGCAGCAGAGGATGACTCAGATAACTGGAACCTGTACATCCATGTGGGAGACCTGGAGGAAGCGACTGCTCCCAACCTCCGGGTCAGCTCAGCTCCGGCCTTACAGCCACCCGAGGGATGAGTCAGTGGATGGAAGACCTACCCCTGCGTCTCTTCTATATACATATATATAATTGGAAAGGCAGATATAGAGAGGAGGAGAGACAGAGAATGATCTTGTGTTAGCTGATTCAGTCTCCAAGTGGCTGCAACAGCCGGAGCTGCGCCGATCCGGAGCCAGGAGTCAGGAGCTCTTCCAGGTCTCCCACGCGGGGGCAGGGTCCCAAGGCTTTGAGCCGTCCTCGACTGCTTTCCCAGGCCACAAGCAGGGAGCTGGATGGGAAGTGGGGCCGCTAGTTTACAAACTGGCACTCATATGGGATCCCAGCGTGTGCAAGGCAAGGACCCCGGCAACTAAGCTACCGCGCTGGGCTCAAGAAAATATATATATATTTTTTTATTAGAAAATGGAAATAAGATTGCAGTCTCGGGCCTGGTCTGGTGGCCTAGCAGCTAAAAAAAAAAAAAAGATTCCAGTCTTTGTCCTCCCATTGCAGGACCACAAAACGATATTTCCTATCATCATGACCCCTTTAAGTAAAACCTAGTTTAAAAATAAATAAAGAGCTTCTTTCCTGGGCAGATGCAGCCACATGCGCCGCTGCAGTAGGCTCTAGCTCTGCAGCGCAGGCTGGCCCTCACCTGCCCATCCCTCCCGTCCAGGAACAGCTGCCTCAGACGAGGCTGCCTGGGGCTCAGTCCCCGCAGGTAGCAAGCCCACCATCGTCTTCTGAGCCCAAATCCCCAACTCCATCATCCCCAACCCCAACAGGGCCCAGTTCTCCCGCGCTTCCCCAAAATGCGGCGCTCAGGATCTGGCTGCTCCTCCCTGATTCACCCCAGCCCCAAGCGGGCTCAGCCAGTACGGCCATCGGCCTCGGACCCCACATCCCAAGCCCTCGACCCCCACCCACAGCTGCCACCCCTCACCACGGCTGCAAGCGTCCTCGCTCCTGCCCGAGCGCCGACCTAGCTCCGGGCGCCCGGGACGCCGGGCCGAGGCAGCAGCCAGGGAGAGCGGGGCAGGATTGTTTACCGTCACCATGGAAACCGCCGGGCGCGCGCGCGGGGCGGGGGCGCGCGCGGGGCGGAGCCTCCGAGGGGCCTGCGCAGGGCCCACGGTCCGTCCGTCCGCCCGTCTGTCCGCCCGTCCGTCCGTCCGTCAAGGACACTCTCCCGTCCCCATGGCGTGCCCGCCCCCCGCCGACCGGACGCCGTCCGACGCCCAGCTCCCCCGGGCGGACGCGGCGCGACCGCGGAGGCGCCATTGTGACGCGCGCGAGCCGTGCTGCGCATGCGCGAGCCCACCGGAAGGGCGGGGAAGTCGGGCCCGGCGCCGAGACGCACGCGGGTGGAGAAAATGGCGGCCGCTTCCTGTGGGCACGGCGAGGCGGCCGGGAGGTTACGGCTGCGAGCTGCCGAGGGCTGGCGGTTCCCGGGCCGACCTGGAGCTGCGCCCCGGCCCCCGTATGGCGCCCGGCTCAGTATTTGTCCCAGTTCCAGCTGCATCTAGGCCTGCTGTGTTGACGCAAAACAAAACAATTTTTTTCCCCGCCCAGGGTGAGGAGGGGTTTTTTTGTTTGTTTGTTTCCTTTTGCACGCAGTGGAAATGTCCCGGAGTTGTTGTGTAACAAAACTGCTGGGCGGTCCCCTTCTGTTTTTACCCTCCTAATTGCGGCCAAGGCAGCCTCGTTCAGAAAAAAATAAACCGAAAAAAAAATTTTAAAATGCGGACCCTGCGGCTGTAGCCGGTCTGCACGTCCTTGGTGGACACCGCCCTAGGCTGTTGGGGGTCGGGCGAGGTCTCCCCGTGGGGTTTTTGGAAGAAGGAAGTAAGAAAAACGTGTGCCTGGCTGCCTTCAAGACAAGCTGCGTTTCCCATCAAGTAAGCAGGTGAACCTCCCTTGTCCGACACCCCAGCCCTGCGCTGTTGCTCCCTACATCAAAATGGCCGAGAGAGACACAGAAGGGCCCTTTGCTTTCCGCTCAGCCAATGCGTAACACACCCTAGGTCAGCATGACTCCAGCAGACAGAAATTAAGATCTTAAAGCCTGTGCGTGCGTGAGAACTCAAAACTTCAAAAAGTTCATGGAAGACAGCCTGTTAGCTAAAATATTTATTTGCTAAATGTGACTCTGCACTAGGCTCCGGAGCAGCAGCAGCAGGACTTTGCTGGAGGAATTGGTGAAATCAGATAAAACGCTGCGCTCTTAACATCCTATTAATGTTAATTTTTTTTAGTTTTACTGCATGGGCCAGGGTTATCTTTAATTATAGGAGAAACTGGGCAAAGAGGCTCCCTCTACCATCTGCAAATTTTCTGTAGCTCTAAGATTGTTTCAAAATAAAAAATATTGCTCCTGCACACTTTACTCCCTGGGGAGAATCCTTATTTTCGCTTTTGACCCGAGTGATGGGAATACTTATTGCATCACGAACAACACCAGTATGGGCTACAGAAATAGAATCACACCAAGGCTCTCCTTGCCACCTGACATTTTATGGTTCCTTCCTGCTTCACCACATGCCCCCTCAGGCCAACGCTCAGGGGTCAGGTACTGAAAGGAGCCACTCCTAAACCCTGCCCTGCTGTGGGCCTGTTACACAGGTCAGGCCGGCCAGCCGTGACTCCTGACTGCCTTCAGAGGGAAACCCTCTCACGTGGTGACCCGAGAACGGCACAGTGCACAGTTGTTGTGCAAGGCAGCCTTGTCAAAGCAAGGCAGGAAGAGCTCTTGATTCTGCAAACACAGGCACGCATCTCTGGAGCTTTCCTTGTTGTCGGCCAGCCTTCTGTTCCCCAGACACGGCAATTAACAAGGTGAGGGCAGGCACCGGGTAGTGACACATGAACAGAAGACAAAACACTCAGCCTGGACAGCCGAGTCACTGCAAGATGGCCCAGCCTGCCACAGACACAGGGCAGAGGTGGTCCCATAATGAAAGGTGGATGTGCTTCTTAAGGATAGAAAGCTGCATGCAGGTTGGTTCAGTTGGAATGAAGCAACGTGGAGAGAAGTTGCTTTGGGCTTTCATTGTGTGCACTGCCTCCTTCCTTGCCAGTGCTACCCACAGAATAGACTTTTTGGAAGGTAGAATTAAAAAGATAGGTTTCCTGGGCCTGGCGCCATGGCCTAGTGGCTAAATTCCTCACCTTGAGCACACCAGGATCCCATATCGACACCAGTTGTAATCCCAGCAGCTCCACTTCCCATCCAGCTCCCTGACTGTGGCCTGGGAAAGCAGATGAGGCTGGCCCAAAGCCTTGGGACCCTGCACCCGAGTGGAGGACCTGGAGGATGTTCCTGGCTCCTGGCTTCGGATCAGTGCAGCCATCGGTCATTGAGGTCACTTGGGGAGTGAACCATCAGATGGAAGATTTTCCTCTCTGTTTCTCCTCCTTTCTACAGATCTGACTTTGCAATAAAAAAAAAATCTTTAAAAAATAATAATAAATTTCAGTTTTCTGCTGACGGTGCTATGATACAGCAAGCTAAGCCGTCACCTAAAATGCCAGTGTCCCATATGGGCACACATTTGAGTCCTGGCTTCTTCACTTCCTCTCCACCTGCACGCTGTTGAGCCTGAGAAGGCAGCCAGCAGCAGAGCCTGGCTGAAAGTCCTTGGGTCCCAGCATCCCAAGGGACTCCTGGATAAGGTCCTGGCTGCTTCCTGGCTTGGGGTGGGCTCAGTCCTGGCTGGTGCATCTTTCTGGAGAGAACCGATGGAGTTAAGGTCTCATATTCTCTCTCTTTTTTTTTTAAGATTTATTTTATTTTATTTTATTGGAAAGGCAGATATACAGAGAGGAGGAGACACAGAGGAAGATCTTCCGTCCAATGATTCACTCCCCAAGTGAGCGCAACGGCCGATGCTATGCCAATCCAAAGCCAGAAGCCTCTTCCAGGTCTCCCGCGTGGGTGCAGGGTCCCAAAGCTTTGGGCTGTCCTCAACTGCTTTCCCAGGCCACAGGCAGGGAGCTGGATGGGAAGTGGAGCTGCCGGGATAGAACCGGTGCCCATATGGGATCCCGGGGCGTGCAAGGCAAGGACCTTAACCACTGCGCCACCGCGCCGGGCCCCTCATACTCTCTTAAGTCTATGTCTGTTGCTTTGCCTTTCAAATTAAACAAAAAAAAAAAAAAATTGTTTTCGAGGCCTTCACTGTGGCAAAAAGCAGGTAAAACCAGTGCCTCCAGCTCCATGAATGTCAGTTCAAGTCCCGGCTGACCGCTTAAACTTCCCATTCAGCTCCCTGCCTGTGAGTGCACTGGCAAAGCAGTAGAAAGTGGTGCAAATACTTCAGCCCCTAAATCCACATGGGAGACTGGGAAGAAGCCCCTGGCTCCTGGCTTCAGACTGGCGCAGTCATTTGGGGGAGTGAATCAGCCAATGGAAGACCCCTGTCTTTCTCCTCCCACCCCACCCCATTATTCTGCATCTTAAATTATTAATCTTAAAAAAATTTTTTTTTCTGTGTGTACAATGGAATATCACTCAGTCTTAGAAAGGAAGGAAATTCTGACACAGGCTAAGCCATGCATAAACCTGTGTATTATGCTAAGGCAAATCAGTCAGTCACAGAAAGGCAAATGCTGCTTGTCCCCACTTGAGGTACCTGGAGTAGTCAAATTCATCCCAGCAAAGTAGAATGGCGGTTGTCAGGGGGAGTTGGGGGGTGGGGGGAGATGGGGAGTGGTTTCATGGTGGTGGAGTTTCAGTTCTGCAAGATGACAGGAGTTCTGGAGACTGGCTTACACAATAGGTAGTTACACTGGAAAATGGCTAAGCCGGTTCAATTTCATGTGCATTTTGCAATTAAAAATAGTGTCTACAAGCACTTCGCAGTGAGATCCCCAGGGGCACTAGCCTCAACAGCTCAGCAGGCCTGTGGTGCACACTGCTCTTGTATCACAGCGTGCAACCTTACACTACAGCACCGAGCCCACAAATCCTGTCTCCCATCTGCCACACGGCAGGCCACCCTGCGGCTGGGCTTGCTGCTCCACCTCACTGCCCTTTCCTGGCTTATCCTGCAGGGCCACCATTCCTCCCTCTGGCAAATCTGGCTTGTTGTTGGAATGATGGAATTTGTTTTTTAACTTTTTAAAAAAAGATTTATCTATTTTATTTGAAAGAGTTGCAAAGAGATAGAGGAGAAATCTCCTATCTGCTAGTTCATTCCCCAAATGATTACAAGGGCCAGAATTGAGTCAATCCAAAGCCGGGAGTCAGAAGCATCTTAAGGGTCTCCCACATGGGTGTAGGGCCTCAAGGACTTGGGCCATCCTCTCCCTGCTTTCCCAGGTTGTAAGCAAGGAGCTGGATTGGAAGTGAAGCAGCTGGGAATCCAACCAACACCACAGCCTGAGGCTTAGCTTGCTATGCTATCATAGCTTCCCTCAATTTTATTTATTTCTTATAATCAGAGAGACACAGACACACAGAGATCCTCTATCCTCTGATTCAGTTTTTCTCTATGCCAAACGTCCACCATGAATTACTGAATTTCACCATGAGATTCAGTTTGTTACAGGGAGTCTCACTTGTAGGTACAGAGTAAAGTGCAGCTTTGTGATACGATGCAGTGACCGACCAGCTAAATGCTGGCCGTTCAACTGCTGGAATCCCATATGAGCGCCAGTTTGTGTTCCACTTGCTCCACTTCCCATCCAGCTCCTTGTTCGTGGCCTGGGAAAGCAGTGGAGGATGGCTCAGAGCCTTGGGCCCTGCACCTGTGTGGAGACCTGAAAGAGGCTCCTGGCTCCTGGCTGCGGATCGGCACAGCTCTGGCTGTTGCAGCTGCTTGGGGAGTGAAGCAGCCGATGGAAGGTCTTTCTGTTTCTCCTCTCTGTAAATCTGCCTTTTCAATAATAAATAAAGATTTAAAAAAAAAGATTGAAAGACTTATTTATCGATTGAATATCAAGGACTTCATTGTGGACTGAGTCGCAGGTGGCCCACTTTCTCAGGGGACAAAAGACAGGTCTGAGCGTAATTGAAGAGCCAGGGATAAGACCCTTTATTTCCATTTCACTGTCAAAGACACTCAGCTCAGGGAAGCTGAGCAACTTTTTCAACCCCTCCAAGAAATCCGAAGAGCAAGGGTCCCTGCTTGTCACACCCCTCCTCTCAAGCCAAACTGGTTCATCCTGTGTCTGTACCCGAGTGACGTGAAGGCGTGCAAATGGATCTTAATCATCAATGGGGAAATTGTGATTAGCCCATGACCTTCACACATATTAATTATTTGAGGGGCAAAGAGAGAGAGAGAAAAAAGTTTCCCATTCTTCGGTTCGCTACGCAGGTGCTCCCAATAACCGCGGCTGGGCCAGGCCAGCCCAGGAGCCTGGAACTCCGTGCAGGTCTCCCACTTTGGTGGGTCCCCAGCTGTCATCATCCCTCCCTCCCCCCAGGGAGCACAGCTCGGAGTGGAAATCTGGAGCAAAGCCAGGTCTCCAATCCAGCTGTTCCAACAGGGACATCCGAAGCAGCATCTTAGTCACTAGGTCGGACACTCGCACCGCCTTCAAAATTTTTAGCAAAAGCATTAGAAATCTTTCATTCTGTCATAAGGGTACAAGGTGGAAGTAAACTACCAAAACCAACATTTATTCAGTACTGTCTTAATTAATACGTTAGGAAGGGCTGGCTGGCACTGTGGCTCAATGAGTTGAGCTGTCACTGGCAACACCACCATTCGTTTTAGAATGACAGCCCAACTCTTGGACACTTCTTTTTTTTTTTTAAAGATTTATTTTTATTATTTTTTGATTAGAAAGGTGGATATACAGAGAGGAGAGACAGAGAGGAAGATCTTCCGTCCGATGATTCACTCCCCAAGTGAGCGCAACGGTCGATGCTATGCCGATCCGAAGCCAGGAGCCTCTTCCGGTTCTCCCACGCGGGTGCAGGGTCCCAAAGCGTTGGGCCGTCCTCGACTGCTTTCCCAGGCCACAAGCAGGGAGCTGGAAGGGAAGTGGGGCTGCCGGGATTAGAACCGGCGCCCATATGGGATCCCGGGCGTGCAAGGCGAGGACCTTAACCACTTGCGCCACCATGCCGGGCCCCGACACTTAACTTCTGATCCAGCTTTCTGTCAAAAAAAAAAAAAAAAGTTGTTCTCAGTTATTTGAAAGGCAGGGTTACAGTCAGAGAGGGACAAAGAGAGAGAGAGGTTACATCCAGTTGTTTGCTCCCCAGGTAACTGTAACAGCTAGGGACCTGTCCCAGAGCCACAAGCCTAGAATTTCTCCCAGGTCTCCCACGAGGCTGGCAGAGACCTGAGTACTGGGGCCTTCTCCCTCTGTCTTTCAAGCACTTAAACAGAGAGCTGCTTTGGAAGCCGAGCAGTCAGGACTTGTTGCAGGAAGTGGCTTGACTTGTGACGTCACAACACCAGCTCCAGCTTCCAGCATTTTATCTTTTGCATTTTAATATCATTAGTTCTCTCCAACACTCCTTTATTTATTTATTTTAGCCAATTTATTATTATTTTAAGATTTCTTTATTTTTATTACAAAGTCAGATATACAGAGAGGAGGAGAGACAGAGGAAGATCTTCTGTCCGATGATTCACTCCCCAAGTGACCGCAATGGCCGGAGCTGAGTTGAAGCCAGGAGCCTCTTCTGGGTCTCCCACGCAGGCATAGGGTCCCAAGGCTCTGGGTCATCCTCAACTGCTTTCCCAGGCCACAATCAGGGAGCTGGATGGGAAATGGAGCAGCCAGGATAACGAACCGGCACCAGTATGGGATCCCAGTGTGTGCGAGGCGAGGACTTAAGCCACTAGGCTATTGTGCTGGGGCCCCCAAGGTCCCTTTAGGGTGAATTTTTTGTGTGTGTGGTTATCACTTCCTCCTAACACCTTCATTGTTTTGTCAGAAACTCTCTTCCTTTGTGTTAAGTTCCCCTTGCTCCATTTCCTGCAGCTACAGAGCTAGTGGAGGTATCATGTCCTACCGCCCCCCCAAAGGATTTCTTGTATGCCATTTTATTTGAAAAAGACAAAAACCAAAACCAAAACAAGCCCCACACTGGGGACCCTGGGATGGCGTCAGGTGGCTGCTCTCCATCCCAGGGCGCAGAGGCTTTGGGGAGGCTGCCTGTGGTTTCTCTCTTTGACTCCCCTCTTTGCCCCAGATCCTGGAAGGAAAAAAGAGAGTGTGGAAATGGTGACCTCACCCACCTTCCTGTAACCGTGGACCCTAATGACCTCTGCGACCCTAATCAACCATGTGAAAATCCTCGTCATCGAAAAAAAAGTAATTCTCAAACAACACAAACTGAAATAAAACAAAAACATAAAAAAAAAAAAAGTTAAATGAAAAGAAAACGAATTTTAAAGCAAACAAAAAGGAAAAGAGAAGAAAAAGACATCCTCTTTGCGCTTCACACCCACTGGTGTCATTTGTGGTTTACTGGCCGAGCTTTCATCGTCGCCGGTGAATTCCCTCCTTTGATCGTCCGTTTTTGTGAAAGTATCACAGGGGTTAAGAACCAGGTAAGGAGACAACACAGCTGCACGCGTTGAACCCGTGTGTGAATGGAGCTGTGCGTGCACAGCAGCGGGGTCACCCGCAGACTCGGCCCAAGCAGCACTGGACCCCCGAACATGGTGTTTCCTCTCACTGACCTGCAGGGACAGTTCATACCAGGATCTGTGAAGCATTTAACACGACCAGAGGAAGCAAAATCCACACACTTCGAGGCTTTTTTGTGTCAGGGTGCAACTTAGTTTTCTGTAGGTTTTTTTTTTTTTTCTTCTTCTTCTTTTTAAAGCTTTTATTAAAGACAGAGAGAGATTTTTCATCTGCTGGCTCACTCCCCAAATGATCCCGAAAGCCAGAGCTGGGCCCATCTGAAGCCAGGAGTCAGGAGCTTCCTCTGAGTCTCCCACATGGGTACAGAGGCCTAAGAACCACTTGGGCCTTCCTCCGCTGCTTTCCCAGGCGCATTAGCAGGGAGCTGGATCAGAAGTGGAGCATCCAGAACTAGTGCCCATATGGGTTGCTGGCAATGCAGACAGAGCTTTACTTGTATGCCATAGTGTCAGCTCCTCCCCAAATATATATTTTTTTAAACATTTATTTATTTTTATTGGAAAGTCAAATATATCCAGAGGAGTAGAGACAGAGAAGATTTTCTGTCCGATGGTTTACTCTCCAAGTGACTACAACAGTTGGTGCTAAGCCTATCCGAAGCCAAAAGCCAGGAACCTCTTCCAGGTCTCCCAAACGGGTGCAGGGTCCCAAGGCTTTGGGCCATCCTCGACTACTTTCCCAGGCCACACGCAGGGAGCTGGATGGGAAGCAGGGCTGCTGGAATTAGAACCGGCACCCATATGGGATCCTGAGGACTTCAGCAGCTAAGCCACAGTGCCGGGCCCTCCCAAAAATCTTTTGCACTGTGAAGACAGATGCCCAGCAAGGGAACAGGAAGAGAGGTGCTTGTGGCTGCAGAAGTTTTCTTAGAAAGCTTAGAGCCTAAGTTTTCCACAGCCAATTCCAAGATTGCTTTGCAATTCCTACTGGTGTTGTTAAACAAATGTGAACTACTTTGGGAAAAAGAAATCGACTCAGTTTCCTCTGGTCTGAAAGTTACAGTAGCCCGAGCTGCTTTGTTTACATGGATGAGGAAGCAAGCTGGAACATCTCCAGATACTAAGACATCACCGAAGACACTGGAAGGAGGCAGCAGGCAAGGAAAGGGATGACATGACGTTCTGTGATTCAGAATTAAAGGCACGCTGGAAGGGGCTGGTGTTGTGACATAAAGCTCCTGACTGTGGTGTCAACGTCCCATATGGATGCCAGGTCAAGTCCTGGCAGCCCCAGCTGAGTTCAGAACTCGCAAAGGGTGCGTGGATGAGGCGCAAAGAGGAAAGAAAGACGGACCACTAAGATTTCATGATCATAATGGACAATGCATGAAAGCGGTCCGCTTTATTTATACAGAAATAGTCAAACTCTGGCTCAGACTTTTTACATCAAGATCAAGATGGGAAATTCTAAGGATAATTCTGCCATTAGTTTTACCTAGAAACAATAGACGTTCCTGCTACAATTCTTATTCTACAACTTAATCTTGTATCCCAAAGAAAAAGGGAACTTAAAGATCAAGGAAAGAATGAAAACCTAAATATAGGTCCCTTGATTAGCATAAGATCAACGGGGACAGCCAAGAGGTAGGAACAATAGAAGGCCCTTTTGCAAGAGGCTATCACCGACATTAACCTCCAAGCTCATACTGAGCAAAAGGCCAGCCCCACAGTAACAAACAATGCCTGGATGGATTAGAATTCCCGGGCAGGATCGTCCGGTGTCCACGCAAAAGAAGGTGGAGCTGCATTCAGGTGGCTGCAGAGACGTCCACGGGGCCCTGCCACACAGCGGGAAGTTCTCTGCGGCCTTGCCTGCAATGGAACAATACTCTTCACACCTTCGTGTCCCCCACATCCACTGCATGGATCCCAACACAGCTCCACTTTCCATCTGGCTCCCTGTGAACGACTGGGAAAGCAGACGAGAATGGCCCCAAAAGTTGGGCCCGTGTTCCCACATGGGAGACCCAGAGAGGCTCCCGGCTTCCTTTGGCTCAGCTCTGACCTTTGCAGGCATTTGGGAAGTGATGGAAGGAAGACCTCTCCGATGTCTCTGTCTACTGTGTAGCTCTTCCTTTCCAATAAATAAATCTGAAAAAAAAAAAATTTACATGGGAGCTTCCTCTTCCTTCCTTGTTTGTAAAGGCAAAGTCCACTGCCAACCATGCCAAGTTAACCAACTTGGGTTTTGCACGCTCCTGTGCTCTGTGTGTGGGGAAGCGCAGATTTATTGCTGAGTCACTGGCCTGTGAATAACAAAGTCCATGACTCAGAGCTAAGGTCTTTAGCCTCATTATTCCGGGTGTCTCTAAAATAGTCTTTGAGGAGTATTTCAGAACTACTTCTCTGCTCCTGGACGCTAATGCCTGCAGCCGGCCCAAGCGGCTTGGATAAGCGGCACTTAAGAGCCAAGAGATTATGAGAACTGTGGGTGAGGTAAGGCAGGAGCTGCAGAGGGAGAACTGAAACAAACAACAAACAAACGAAAACCAGAAAGAGCCAAGCAGATAACACCCTGTACACACACGCGCGCGTGTATATATACACTTTATTTCTGTAAAGCGAAGAGTTCGTGCATCCACTATGTTTAAAGGCGCCACTGTTTTCTGTCACTAAAGCAAAAAGCACACGGGTTCACTCTTTCTCCAAGTCTAGATCACCTCACTCCTGGGGGAGGGCCGTAAGAGGTCACCGTTCCCCGCAGTAGGGCATTTTCCTACCCCACGGGTATCCCCAGCCGGGCAGGAAGAACCAGCTGCCCGAGCTCCGGGTTACAGGTCTAACCACCCGGGCCTGCCAAAGTCCAAAGGCAGAAAGAGTGCAGACAAGCGCAGGGCACTCGCGGCCGGGAAGCGGGTCTTATGCAACCCCGGGAGGCGGGGTGCGGCACAGCCGGAACCCCCACCCTCCGGGCTTCCCGCCCTGAGTCCTCGGCAGTGGGGGGCCTCCTCGGGGAGCCGGGCTGGGGGGACTCTGCACGGCGCACCTGCCATCGGCCCAGGGCTCGGGGACCGTGTGGGAGCCGCCCGAGGCAAGCCGAGCTCGGAGGACCAGGCAAGGCTGCTCCCAACCCCGAAGCCTACACCGGGCTCTCCCGCAGCTCGGGCCGCAAGCCAGGACCCCGCGGAAGGAAAGAGCGGGCGTCGTCGTGCCCCGGAGACCTCCAAGAAGGGCAGGGGTTGCAGGCAGGCGCTGTGGGATGCAGGCCAGCTACACGCCAAACATTGCTATTCCACTGTGTTTCTAAGTAGCCAAACTGTGAACGTCAAGAGGTCCCGTTGTTTTTCAGTAATTCCCAATGGATTTAAAAAAAAAAAAATCTGATGAAAGTCTAGGTAACATGTTGGGACTCCTTTGGCACAGTGGGCGGGACACCCACATTCCACACCCTGGGATGTTGCATTCCAGCTGCTGTTAACGCACACCCTGGCAGCCAGCAGGTGATGGCTAAAGTACACGGGTCCCTGCCCCCCTTGAGAGTATCATCGAGTCGCTGCCTCCTGGCTTCAGCAGCCTGGCGGTCCATGCTATGGGTGTGGGAAGTGAATCCACAGGTAGAGCTTAGCTCTACTTCCGGCTCTTGGCCTTTCGAAGACAATGCAATTAAAACACAAAACAAAAAAGCCCAGGTAATATAAAATGCTTAGTGTATGGTTAGCACCCGGCGTGGGCAGGGCCGGGTCCACACCGCGCTGCCTTCCTCAGAGCAGAGCAAAGCTGCTGAGCCCAGAGGGCTGGCCTGCTGGCCCTCCCCCCAGAGGCTGGTGTGCCGCCAAGAACAGGCGCCTAATCAGGGACCAGGCTCCCTCCCGCCCATGCAGCCACCACGCTGGTCCCCTGGAAGGTACAGTGAGGAACTGTTTCAGATCCGTGCCTTGGGGTACAATAGGAGAAGGTCCTATTCAGACCCAGAGAGGGAAACCAGGGAAGAATGAAAAACTTTATGGCACAGGAGTCACCGCTCCCCTTCCCACCGGCAGGAGCTGGGTTCCAAGACCTCCAGGGGATGCCTGGGAACTCAGAAACCAGACCCTATTTCTGTTGTTTTCTCTGTGACAAAGTTTAATTGGTAAGCGGAACATAGTAAGAGCTTTAAAACTAATAAAAGTGCAATTATGGCGATAAAAGATCTTGTGAGAAAATTTGGCCTCCTGCAAGACAACTTGCTACGAGCAAGGGGGTAGCATATACAGCTGATATTCTGAGCAAAAAAGACACCATTGGAGACCCAAGGCAGAGCAGTGCGATTTCATCACGCGAGTGGAACAGGGTAATAGGAAGCCTTCGAGTTGTTTATTTCTGGAATTTTCCACATATTATTTTTGGACTCGAGTTGACCTTGGGCAACGGAAGCCTTGGAAAACAAAACCAGAAAGGAGGGGACTACTGTACTCCCAGCTCCCTGGGGGAGAGAACAGGGCCCTGGAGAGGAGGGAGGGAGATGACCAGGATAGGTCATATGGAGACTGTGCGTGTGTGTATGGACGGGGGACTGTGGGCAAGGCTGGTGGTGGGCTTTGCAGGAAGGAAATGTTTAAGCAGGGCACACAGCTTCAGGAGCGACTGATCTGAGAAACGTTAGGAGGCTCAGCAGCACGGAGGATGTCCCCGGTTGTCCTTGGTCCTGGGGTGATTAGGGTCAGTGCCCATGTCTTAGTCCACCAGTGTAAGAGCCTTGATAAAGGAGGTGGTTAGGGGAGTGGACTTAATCAGTTGCTCAAGAAGAGGAACTGACTGGCTTCTAGCCAGGGCCTGGAAATTGGGTCAAGACAGCACACGCAGGCATGCTAGGCACGCTACGTTACAGGGAAATGATGCCCTTCAAAGGAATACATGCAAATGGAGCACGGAGCTTAGTTCCCCGTGCCGAAAAGGACAGTAGTTTTCCAAAAATTTGAAATATTTCACCCATCAGAAGTTTACACAAAAAGTTTTAAAATGCATTTATTTGAAAAGCAGAGAGGGGTTCTTCCAATTTCCCAAGAGACCCCCCACAGCCAGGCCGAAGTCAGGAGCCAGGCACTCAATCCCCAAACGTCCCATGCAGGTGACAGGGATCAATATAAAAGAAGACTCTGGCTCGGTTGGGTGGGAGTGGGCCCCTGCCCAGTTCCCCCCGCAGGCCTGGCCACAGCTGTTAGAGGGCTGAATTCTAGATCCGGCTACATTCTCAGTGGTCAGCTTCTGGCCTGGTCGTGGGTTCTCCCCGATGAAGAGGTGTATACAGGCCAGGAACAGGAGCCAGAAGCTTCTCTCGTCTCCAGCAGGAGTGCAGTAACCCACCACTTGGGCTCTTCGCCACTGCTTTCTCAGGTACGCCAGCAAGGAGCAGCTCCAGAAGTGGAGCAGCCGGGGTATGAACTAATACCCACTGGAGAGCTCCGTGTGGCAGGCAAGGATTGCACCTTACGCCACAGCGCCAGAGTCCACGCAATACATATATTTTAAAGATCTATTTCTTTTTATTGGAAAGGTGGACATACAGACAGGAGGAGAGACAGAGAAGATCTTCCGTCCAATGGTTCACTCCCCCAAGTGACCGCAACAGCTGGAGCTGAGCCAATCCGAAGCCAGGAGCCAGGAGCTCTTCTGGGTCTCTCACATGGCTGCAGGGTCCCAAGGCTTTGGGCCGTCCTTGACTGCTTTCCTAGGCCACAAGCAGGGAGCTGGATGGGAAGTGGAGCTGCTGGGATTAGAACCAGCGCCCATATGGGAACCTAGGGCGCATTCAAGGTGAGGACTTTAGCCACTAGGCCACTGCACCAGGCCTGGGAACGCGTTTCTGGTGCTCCACTCTGGATCTGGTTAGATAAGACAGTCTCCCTTCCCCAGATATTTTGAAAAAGCTATAGTGTAAAGGTGCAAATTGAAAGGCAGAACTACAGAGAGGAGAGACTGAGAAAGATCTCCCTGTTGCTTCGCTTCCCAAATGGTCAGAATGGAACCGATCTGAAACCAGGAGCCTTGCTCTGGACTTGCCACGTGGACGCGGAGGCCCGAGGACTTGAACCAAATCCCACGGCTTTTCCAGACACAGTAGCAGTGAGCCATGTCAGATGGAGCCAATAGGGCTGGAACATGCACCCAACGCGCAGTCCAAGCATTTGGGTTGTTCTCTGTTGCTTTCTTGAGTCTATCAGCAAAGAGCTGGAAGATAAGTGGAGCAGCCAGGGTGTGAACCAGAACCCACAGGAGATGCCAGCACTGCAGGCAGCTGTTTAACCCATCATGTCACAAAGCCAACCCCAACCCGCCCCCAAACAAGATTTCAAATGCAAAATGAACATAACGCTGGTGTCATAGGCAACAACTTAAAAGAGGGTGCTGTGCAATGCCAACCTCTTCTTTCACAATTTAAACCTCAGCAGAGTTCTCTTTCAAAGAACTGTCAAATGATCTGAATGAAGCAAAAATACCCAGGGTGTCCAGGCCTCCAGGAGGTGGCTCACTCCTGAATGCTTTTCATTCCGGGCCCAGAAAACTCACCAGACCAGGTGTGACTCCTGCGTTTGTCTGCTCCCTCCCAGCCCGGGGTTATCCTACCCCTGATCTTACTAGAGCACATGGCCGCAAGGACAAAAGAAGCACGGACCAAGTCCACGGCTGTGCCAGTTCAGCTGGCTTCCACGTGGGAAAGGCAGGCAGAGAGGGACCACAGCTTTGAGTAGTGTTTTTTTTCCCCAAGGGTTACAAACTGCAAGATGTTAAGACTCCAGACACCCCAACTTCTGAATGGCTTCTAGAGAGCAGCTTATTATTTTTTAAAATTTCTTCTTTTTTTAAGAGCAGCTTATTTTGGGGCCTGGTGGCGTGGTTTAGTGGCTAAAGTCCTCAGTTTGAACGTGCCAGGAATCCCATATGGGCGCCAGTTCTAATCCCAGCAGCTCCACTTCCCATCCAGCTCCCTGCTTGTGGCCTGGGAAAGCAGTTGAGGATGGCCCAAAGCCTTGGGACCCTGCACCCACGTGGGAGACCTGGAGGAAATTCCTGGCTCCTGGTTTTGGATTGGCACAGCGCCGGCACTCACTTGGGGAGTGAATCATTGGATGGAAGATCTTCCTCTCTGTACATCTGACTTTGTAAAAAAAAAAAGAGCAGCTTATTTTTAAATATATATATATATATTTTGCCCAGCATAATAGCCTAGTGGCTGAGCTCTTGTTTTGCATGTGCTGGGATCCCACATGGGGGTCAGTTCTAATCCCGGCTGCTCCACTTCCCATCCAGCTCCACTGCTTGTGGCCTGGGAAAGCAGTAGCGGACGGCCCAAGAGATGGGACCCTGCACCCATATGGGAGACCTGGAAGAAGCTCCTGGCTTAAGATCGGCTCAGCTCTGGCCATTGTGGTTGCCTGTGGGGTGGACCAGTGGACAGAGAACTTTCCAGTTTTTCTGCCTTAAGTCTGACTTTCCAATAAATAAATTAATCTTAAAAAATATGTATTTTTTTCCAGTTTCCGATCCAGACAATTTCCAAGCCAGGAGTCTGGAGTTCCTGGGTCTCCTCGGTGGGTGGCAGGCAGCTGGATCCCAACCAAGTAGGGCAGCTGGCACTTAGACTAATGCCTTAATGGGATGCTGGCACTACAGGTGGCTGCTCAACGCGCAGTGCCCACAACGTTGGCTCCTCTTTAGTGATTCAAAAAACAACCTCCAGCTGCGTTAACGTTTCACGGGATCTTCCCAAAACAAAATGGCAGTTGTGAGGCAGAACTAGAAAAACCAGGCGCAAAAGGGGGGTTCCTGCTGTGGGCTCTGCCAGGGCGCCCCACATGCTCCACTCCCGGTTCTGTTCCTTGCTATTGCACCCCGAAAAGCACAAGCGCATCGAGGCCATGCCCCTGAGAGACCGGGTTCAGCCCCGACCTCCGAGGCCAGCCCGACGGAGCCCGCGGATGTCAGATCTGCCTCTGCCTAACTCTGGTTTTAAATACGCAGCATTACTGTTCCGAAATAATCTTCTCCTTGGCCTCAGGCGATGACGACTTGCGGGCATCCGTTTGGCTCAGGCACTCCGACCGAAAAACCTAAGGTCAAGGGAAAGTCCCATGTGACCAGCCCATGAGCAATGCTGTCCTGACGACATCTCCCTCAACCCCGAGCCGCCTTCCTCCGCTCGCAGAGGACGACTCCCATTTTGTAGCCTCACGCGGCTCTCCCACAGGCGACCTTTGAGCTCCCCTTTCAGAGCCGCGCGAGGCTCGCCGGTCCGGGCGGCCCCCACCGCGCCTGGGGCGGAACCGCGCATGCGTGGGCCCTCCCCGCCCCCACCCCGCTCCGCCCCGGGCGCAGTCCGCCAATGCCGGCACTGCGCTCGGCCTACGTCACAATGGCGCCTCCGAGGCCCCGCCCCCGGAAGCTCACTCTGGGACGCCCCGCCCCGGCCCTGTCCTTGCGTCCTTCCGGCTCCGTCGTGGAAGCAGGATTGCGCCGCGTCTTCCTCGAGAAGGTGGGGTTCTCGGGGGTTCCTAGGCTGCGGCCACGCCGGCCACCGGGCCTGGGATGCGGGTTTGGGTCCTTGGGTGGCTGTTTGTGGGTGGCTGGGCCTGGGGAGGGCCCCGGCGGGGACCGAGTCAGCCGGGAGCCGGAGGGCTTCCGGAAGCGCCGCGTGCGCTCGACGGTCGGACGCCGCCGACCGAGGCCCGCCGCGCCGCGCGCCAGGCCCCGCCCCTCCGAAAGGCCCCGCCCCTCGCGGGTGACTCCGCCCCGCCGCCGGGGCCCCGCCCCCTGCTCGACCTGGGGGTTTCCATGGTGACCGTAAACAAGCCTCAACTGCCTCCCGTACAACTGCCAAGTGCCCCGCGTTCCACCCTGCTCTAGGTACTTGGCGGGGACGAGCGGGCTGCCGGGCGTGTGGAGGGGAGCGCGGGGATCGGGTCCTGAGGTGAGGAGGGCCGGGCCGGGCTGGGGCTGGCGGGCTCGGGCGGAGCTCGACGACGCTAGCCGGGAATGGGGGGCCCGGAGCAGCGTGGGGCGGCGGCGGCAGGCGCGGCTGTCCGAGGGCCGGCCGTGGTGGGCCAGGCCGAGGTGGGCACCCCCGGGGTCCGGGGCGGGAGGCGGCGTCCTGGGGGCCGGCCGGGGCCGGGGGCGGCGCGCGGGCCGCGGTTGGAGGGCGGCCGGCCGGCCCGGAGCGGTCCCGGCCCCTCGGGGGGCGGCGCCGGCTCCGCCCTCCTCCCACGCCCCGCGCCCCGAGCCGCCGCTTTCCGGCCGCGGCCTTTTCTTCCTCCTCGTGGCGGCGCGTGTGGCCCTGGGCGCCGGCTCCGCGCGGCTCTCCGGCTCCCCCGAGGTAACGCGGCCCCGGGCCGGGCGGGAAGGGCCCCCGGGGCGCCTCGCGTGGGCCGCGCCGGCCGTTTGCCGCCCCCGGCCTGCGCCTCTTTGTGCTCCGCAGGGTATTTTTGTTAACCGCCTCGCCGCTCCCTCCCCCCTCTCCCCCGGAAACTTGGGGCCGCGGCCCGCGCTCGGCGGAGGCCTGCTGGGCCCGGCGCTGCCCGGGGCTCCCGGCGGGCCCCGTCCCCGAGGGGCAGCAGAGCGGGACCCGGGCCCGGGCCCGGGCCGAGCCCAAGGGCGGCGGGCGACGGGCGCGGAGTGGGGGAACAGGTCCTTCGGCTGCCGGTCGCCCCGCGCCCCGCGCCCCGCGCCCCGGCCCGCCCGCCGAAGGCCGGCCTGCGTCCCCGGACGGCGGGACCCCGGGGCGCGGAGGGGGTCGGGCGGAGAGCCTAGGGGACGGCGGGACCCCGGGGCGCGGAGGGGGTCGGGGGGACGGCCTAGGGAACGGCGGGACCCCGGGGCGCGGAGGGGGTCGGGGGGAGAGCCTAGGGGGACGGGCGGGGACCCCGGGGCGCGGAGGGGGTCGGGCGGAGAGCCTAGGGGACGGCGGGACCCCGCGGCGCGGAGGGGGTCGGGGGAAGAGCCTAGGGGACGGCGGGACCCCGGGGCGCGGAGGGGGTCGGGCGGAGGGCCTAGGGGGCGGCGGGACCCCGCGGCGCGGAGGGGGGCAGCGGAGGGCCTAGGGGCCGGCCTGCGACCCGGGGTGGCCCCGCCGAGCGCGGACCTGCGGCCGCCCCCTCCCCCGCTCCGGGCCTTTCGCAACTGCGGGCGGCGGGCGCGCGCCCGGGGCGACCATGCGGCCGGGCGGGGTCGGCCAGCCGGGCCTGCCGCGCTCCGAAAAGTTCCAGAAGTGCGCCGGCTGCGCTACTCACCCCGTGCCCTCGGCCACGTTGCTCTGCCCGAACTATCTAAGCGTGAAAAGGCGCGGGGTCTTCCGGTTAGACGAAACTGGGCGATGGTGGCGTCTGAGCAGCGGGAAGTAGTGCGTTCGTATTCATTTCCAGCCCCGGCTTTTTACGCGTAGAGTGAGAAGGTTTCTACTACTAACGGTTATCAGGACGTGGCTGTTCTATTACCTTAAGTAAGGCCCTCTATGGCGTGAAGTAACGTTTCATTAGGAAACTGCAAGTGACTGCAGTTTTTACATTTTGCTTATAATTGAATTTCCGGTTTTGTACTTTCAATATTTTGTGGAACTCTCTACTTTTTAAATGAAAAGTTGAGGTGACTTGGTGCACCTAGCGATTCTGCTGCAAGGCTTCCTGTTTAGCACACAGTACTCGAAGTGTGAGTTGCTTTGGGGGAGAATAGGAGTTAAGTAGAATATTCAAGCAGGAGTGGAGAGAGTTTCCCCGCGGCCACGGGCGTGGAGAGTTTGAGGACGGAAGAGACCCCGCGGGGGAAGCTGCTATCCGGAGCTCAGCGCCTGCGATGGCGAGAGGCTCTTGGGGTTGACCCTGTCTGGGTTGGTCGCCCCTTTGCTAATCACATGTTAATCAGTCTAACATGGCTTGCTTGCTATTACCCCTGGCACCAGTGAGAAAATGGAGGCCGAGTCGGCTGGGGCCGACCGCCTGGGCCTGGGCTGCAGTCTGCGCTGGGGCAGCCCTCTGTCCGCAGCCCCGGCCCCGTGCTGGGGGCCTGCCGCAGTTCCCGGGAGGGGTACCCTGGGATTCTTCAAATGATTCCTACTTACATTTTCAGACTGTTAAAACACGACTCCAGGAGAATTTTTTTTCTTTTAAGCCAACTGCTTCATGAAATTTAACGGGGCTCAGATGCCCTTGGTTTTCTGTGTTGACTATGCTTGTGCAGGTGTATGGCTTAAGAGTCCGAGTGATAGCCCTCGTTGAGCTTGGTAAGTACCGCTGTCCAGTAGAAATATAGTGCAGGTTATAAACAGTCTTATATGCCGTTGTAGTGAAAGGGAGCATGGCTTACCTTCATTATGTAAAAACGTTCCAGACGGCGTCTTCGTGTGTTAAGATAATGCCTTTCATACAAAATCATCAAAACTCATCAATTCTATGCTAAAGAGTTCATGTTGATCTGTGACCAGAATTCGGTGTCTGCGTGGGTTCCTGCTGCCGTATGTATACTCTGGCTGAGTCAGTTTTGCCTCAGGAAGTTCTTCTCTGTGCTTTGGGCTCGGCTGATGCATTTTGGGGGTAGTTTTTTCCTCCTGGTCCGACGACCCTACCTTCCGAGGGGTGTTGGGTAGGACTGGGGAGGCGCCGGGCTCCCACAGGAGGCACGGCGTGATGGGTGTGCTCTGAGCTGCGAGCCTTGCTGCTGTCACCCGGCTCATTGTCAGTTACTAGTGAAAAGGAACTTTGCTGCCATAAGTCACTTTGATTCCTGTGAGAAAATCTGTATGGCAAGAGCACTGGTCAAGCTTAGCATAGTTCAGCATAGTTGAAGCCGTAGCATGTGCTAATTCAGCCGATGTTCCCCCCCCTCCCCCCCAATATCAGTATGAGTTAATGAGTCTCGCCTGTGTATTTTATAGTCCGTTGTGGGGTGGTTTTTTTTTTTTTTGCTTGTTTTGTTTTTTTTAATTAAGCAGTTTTTGGTCAGTGGAGCACAGGGTTGCAGTGTGTCCTGTGCGGTAGTGTCCCCTTGCCGTGTGCCATGTCTGTTCTTTCACTCCTGGCTCTCTGTCTGCACTTCCCTGGGGCAGGATGATGATGCGGTCCCCTGAGCAGCAGACATAATCCAAGGAGGCTTAGCACTAACACTGTAGGGACTTTCTGTGAAAACTCCTTCATATGTCCCTTAAGGGGGGACCCATCTTCCTGATGAGCGAATGGGCATGTTCCCCCAAGAAGACCGAGGACAGAACCCTGTGGCCTCTGAGCCTGACTGCCTTCTCAGGGGAGAGGTATGTGAAAGTCGGTGCCAGAGATGGCCTGGGAGTCAGTAGCCGAGCGTTTGGTCACACCTCCTCAGCCTGGCTGAGGTACCGTCTCCTGTGGGGAAACAGCTTCCAATTACTAGAAATAGTGCAGATTGAACTTCCCAAAGCAGTGCTGTTTTTTATGAGCATTTTAAAGAAACTTCACCTGTTGTGTAATTGTGTTACCTTAGCGTCTTGATCAATATTGCAGGGCAATAGTTCTGAGTTGGGCAGTTGTCTGGTCTGTTGAATCTCATTACAAGACGATACCAGAGAGTAAGGCCAGCTAGATGAAATCGGCCTGCCATTCCAGTTTGCTGCTGTTTGAGCTTTTCAATAGCAGCTGTCGAGAAATGAATGGGGAGGAAAGGAGTGTATTACCCCAGACTTGGCGAAGATAAATTAGTCATGCCGAACAGGTAACAGAAGCGCTGCCTTTTGGGTACAGATTGTGACATGTCCCCACTGACATGCAGATGTCCTGAAGGAATCGGCACTTACAACCTTAAAATACAGTAATGCATCGACAGCTTCAATATGCAGTTGTGTGTACCGAACCTGGCACGAGTGATGTGGGTTGGGTCCGAATTCTCAGACCTCAGATCCAAAGAGGTCAGCTGTGTGTCTTGATGCATGTCTGTTAGGAAGTTGGTCCAGGCTTGCGGGATACTCCTAAGTATTCATGATGGCAAGAAATGGCAAAGAACCACTACACTGGGGCCTCACCACATTGATGCTGTGGAAGAGGCTTGGAGTCGCCAAATCAGTTCCCAGTATGAGTTTTTTTTTGTTTTTGTTTTTGTTTTTTTTTTAAAGCAGAAAGGGAAATACTTTAGAAAGATTTTGCTTATATGTGTTGTGTTGTCAAGGAATGGTTTGTCTGGTACCATCCCTGTTCCTTACGTGGGAAACCAACACATACAGTAGAAAATGGATGCCAAGTCCTTTTGGGACTTGAACTACATGTAAAGATGAAAATATTCTGCCACAGAAAAGGCACTAGCATAAAGCTAGTGAAGAAAAAAGTCTAAATTTTAAAAATGTAATTGGAACACATGTCAAGGGTATGTGAGGTACAGGGGGGGAGAAAACAGGAGACTTTACAGCAATCTCAGAAGGGTCCGCTCTGCCATCTCCTGCCCAGCCCCCAGATGGCTGCAGCGGCTGTGGCTGCGCCAGGCCGCAGTCAGGAGCAGGAGGGACTGGGCCATCGTCTGGTGCCTTCCCAGGCCCGCCGGCAGGCAGCCCGGGTTGGACGTGATCCGTGGGTGGTGGGTACCTGGTGTCCCAGGCAGCAGCTTAACTTGCTGTATACCCGGGGGCTTCTACTTTTAAACCTTAGATATTTGTGGTTTGGGAAAGTTCTTGTTCTTTTTCTACTTGCAATTTTGTCACTTAGTTCCAACCCCCACACACTCCCACCTCTGCTCATGCTCTTAAACTGTCACTAATTTCGAACTCCATTCTTAGCTAAACACCACTAACTCTTTTTTTTTTTTATAAGATTTACTTATTCTCATTGGAAAGTCAGATTTTACAAGAGGGGAGACATCTTGCATCTGCTGGTTCACTCCCCAAGTGGCCACAGTAGCTGGAGCTTGGCGATCAGGAGACAGGAGCCTCCTTCAGATCTCTCGGACAGGTGCAGGGTCCCAGGGCTTTGGGCCGTCCTCCACTGCGTTCCCAGGCCACAAGCAGGGAGCTGGATGGGAAGTGGAGCAGCCGGGATAGAACTAGTGCACAATATGAGATCGAGGTGGATGTAAGGCAAGGAGTCCAACTACTGCTCCAGGCCCCAACACCGCTATTTTTTTGTTCAGGTCAGATTTTGCCACTAAGCATCTGTGTGCCTTGTCTTAAAGTAGATTGAGAGCACCTCAATCCTCTTAGTTCCTCGCCCCCAAGAGCCTGCAACCCAGTTAGAGCCAGGGGCCTGCAGTGCGAGCCAGGTTTCCCGGGAGGTGACAACAGCCTAATACTGGAACCATCAGTGCTTCCTCACAGCGTCGCCAAGCTGGGAATTGAACCCAGGAGTTCTGGTGTGACATTCGAGCATGTTGCCAGCCAGGCTTAATAGTCCATGCTTGTAATGGTTTTAACTGCATCTTAGGAAAGATTTAGGTTTGAAAGGCAAAGGCAGTTACAAAGCGCTTCCATCTGTTAGATTAATTCCCCACATGGACGACCCCCACCTCCCAGTGGTCAGGGTTGGGCCATTTTCCACTGCATTCAGCTACATTAGGGAGCTGGTTTAGAAGTGGAATTACCTGGGACAGGAGAGGGGCTCTGATGACCCAGGCGGTGGCTTTGACCCTGTGTGACCCTGAATATCCCCAGGTAGGCCCCATTAGCTGCTCTGCTGGTTGCCAGGCCATTGAGGATGCCAGGGAGAAAGTCCAGCGCTGATGGCTATTTCTCCAGGAATGAATGCATTTGAGATCCGTTTTGCCTCTGCACGTCACTTTCACTTTTTCACCAGTTTTCTTAAACTCACTTTCGTCCATCTTCGCGCTGTTCATTTTCCAAGTAGCATCTATACTGTTCTTTAGAAATAAAATTCAGATCGCCACATTGAGTGATTTCCAGCACCTGACGGCTACCGAGGGTTTTCCTCTGTCAGAGTTGCAGCTTTGTGTTGCTGTGTGGGGCTCTGCTCTCCCGCCCCAGGTCCTCTGCCCAGGTGGCTCCGTCGTCCGAGAGGGACCGGGTGAGGACTGGTCAGTCGTGAATGGTTGGCCAAGGAAGGGATAGGTGCATGGGAAGCGAGAAGGAGCCCGCTGGTCTTGGAAGGAAGTGTGCTTCTGGAGAGATGTTTAAGAACCCGTGTTTGCAGAGGCTGCTGTTCTTGCTTGAGTGCGGGGGCTTTCTTTTGTTGATCTGGCCACTGTTTGACTCACCTGCACAGCTGGCTGGTTAGGTGGAAACCAGCAGCCGGGCAGTGCCTGAAGAGTGGAGGGCCCCAGGTGTTCGGACATCTGCCTGCCTAGGCACTTGAGGGAGCTGGGATGGGATGCGAGTGCTGCAGACAGCCTCATCACAGTGGGTGCTTAGGTACTTGCTTTGTTTCTCTCTTGTGCAGTTGATAGCATCAGTTATGTAAAAATTTATTTGAAAGGCAGTGTTAACAAGAGGAAAGATTCACCCCAAATGGCTGTAACAGCCAGGGCGGGGCCTGGCCGAGTTCACCTCACGTGCCAGCACTCCAGTATGGCAACTTACCCACTGCACCACACGGCTGCGTGCGCCTGAGTTGGGGCCTGCCCTCAGCCCTGGCTCGTGCAGTCATTTGGAGGGAATAACTAGGTGGGAGATGTGTTCCTGCCATTTAGATTTCTTTTAAATTCGTTTTTATTGCAAAGTCAGATAAACAGGAGGAGAGAGAAAGATCTGTCTGGTGACTTACTCCCCAAGTGGCCGCAGTGACCGGTGCTGTGCCATATGAAGCTAGGAGCTCTTCCCCGTCTCCCACGCGGTGCAGGGTCCCAAGGCTGCTTTCCCGGGCCACAGGCAGGGAGCCGGGTGGGAAGCGGGCCCCGGTGTATGCAAGGTGATGCCTTTAGTTGCCGGGCTACCACGTGGGCCCTATAAGCAGACTATTAAGAGTTGTTCCTAAAGTATTCCCTTTAAAAAATGTCAGGTATTCAAAGGTAGTTTTCGAATTCGCAAACTCCAGCATCTGTAATGATGCTCGTTCTGTTTCATGTATTTCCATCCACTTTCAATTCAAGGAGCTTGAGCATCAGAAAACACTACTCTTAGAGAAAGGTCTCCTGAGGAAAATGAAGTACGGCAAAGTATTGGTCACTGTCAGCGTACTGTTGTTGCTCTATACTTGTTCCCCATTTTCGTTGTATTAGGCTTCACGAAATGGGCTTAATGCGTTAATCCTCGGGGCTGCCTTCCTAACGCGGGGCGTTCTCGGCGGTGATGGCCCCTGGGCCCGGCCGCGGCCCCGCTCGTCCCGCGGCGCTCCCTGCGCGGCGCTCCCTGCGCGGCCCTCAGCTGCGAGCGCTCCCTGCAGGAGCTGCGGGCGGCCGCCCCGCGCCCTCCTCCCGCCCCGCGCCCTCCTCCCGCCCCGCGCCCTCCTCCCGCCCCGCGCCCTCCTCCCGCCCCGCGCCCTCCTCCCGCCCCGCGCCCTCGGCGCGCCTTTGCCCCGCCCACCGCGGCCCCGCCCCGCCCACCGCTCCCGGCGCGCCTTTGCCCCGCCCACCGCGGCCCCGCCCCGTGCTCGCCCCGCCCACCGCCCTCCCGCCGGAAGCTCCCGCCGGGCCGCGCGGCCTCGACCTTCCCAGGTGGGGGCACGGACGCCGGCTCCTCGCGCTTCCCGCCAAAACGCGCCGGGCGCGCGGCGTCGGCCCCCGGCCACTGGAGTTTCCGTTTCAGGCTGAGAACAAAAAGATGCACCTGGCGCCCGCCCGGAGCCCTCTGCGTGTCTGAGCTGCGGGGGAGTGTGCGGTGCTTTGGCCGGACGCCGCCGTCGCTGGATGAGAAGAGCAGCCCTCGGTGTGCGCAGCGGTGAGTCGGCGGGGGCCGCCGGGAGTGGGGGCCGCCGGGGGGCCGCGCGGGGCGGCCGGGCTGTTTATCTTGTTTCTTAATTGGATCTACCTGGAAAAGCCAGTCTGACCAGTGTGGGGGGAAGGAGGCGCTTCCGGGGAGGAGGTTGGGAATGCCGTGCGGGCAGCCGGGATCCCGCCCCCGGCGCCCGGGCAGAGTCCGCGGGCGCTCCCGCCATTGCTGACGCCCAGGCCTCCGCCGGGCGCCGGGGCCGCCCCGGGTGCGGACGCCATGCCGCCGCGAGGCACAGGACGATGCAGTCGGGGTGACTGAGGGATTGTGGGTGGCAGAAGTGTCTAGAAAGCCCGCTGGTGTTCGGCGTTGACTGACGCTTTTCAGAAAATCCCCAAAGCGAGTGCTTTCGTTAGTGCAGGACCTCCTCCACACCACGTTAGCTCAGGAGAATCACAGGAAGTTTGCAGGACAAGGCGGGTAGAATGATCTATTTTAAGACAACGCACTCCCCCAAATTGGCACTCCCGAGCTCGGGGTGTTCCCTAGACTTTAGCTCCGGCATTAGCTTCATTTGGGGCTCTTGGTGTGAGGGATTGTTTTGCTTTTTTTTTTTTTTTTTCCCCCAAGTTTGCTTCAGCCTTCTACAGGATTAGTGTCAGATGAAATAATAGTTCACCAGAAACTTTAGATAAAAGGGTTTCCAGTGCCTCTGCACTGCCCCCAGAGGGGTGCTTAAAAATTGCAAGCCAGGGGGAACAATTTCCTAGCAGACAGCTGGAGAGTACCTAGTACCTAGTACCCCCACAGGCCCTCCTGGATATTTAAAAGTCTACAGACACTCATCCTTTCCCCACTTAGTCTCATCAAGGCTAATGGGCGTGTTTCTCCTCCTGCCCTCTGTATTGCCCTATGAAAAGATAAGCCTTTCAGGATGGGCTGGTGTCTGATCGGGTCTGCCCCGCCCTGTGGCTATAAAGCCTGAAGCTGTTGGGGTCCCTGACTGCTCAGAGCTCTTCAAACAAGGTGTGGTTCTGGTGGGACGCCAACTTATTTCTTGTCATTTCAGAACATTTGGGGTTGCCTGCCAGAAATCTCGCCCACTGAAGGTATCCTTGGTGGTACTATAAGGTGAGTTGCTTGCAGTCATTTTTCATTCTCTATCTTTTTAAAGTAGCAATTTAAGGAAAGGCTGTTAAAAAATGTGGGAGAGGGCCTTTTGCAGTAGTCTAAAAGTAAAGTCCTTGTCTTGCATGTGCCTGCTTGTGGCCTGGGAGGGCATGGAGGACAGCCAAAAGCCTTGGACCTGCAAGGGAGACTTTAGCAGTGATATAGAGGAACTAGGTGTGTGGGGGGGAGGGAATTGGGGAGGGGATAAGGGAAATGCCAGGAGCCTGTGGAACTGTATCATAAAATGATGACACTAATAAAATGTTTTAAAAAATGGGAGAGACGGACATCTTTGATCTTTTGGTATTCTTGAAAGGGCCACACAGGCTGCAGCTGGGTCTATGGAGACCCAGGGGCTTGTGGGTCTCCCACGTTGATGCAGGGGCCCCAGGTCTTGGCTTTTGCTTGGTTGCTTTCCCAGGCTGTAAGCAGGGAGCTGGATCGGGAAGTAGAGGACTCGAATTGGTGCAAGTGTGGGATGCCGGCATGGCAGGGGCCCGATCCCTGGATGTTGACTGCAGAACAAATTTTATGGGGCCCTGAATTAAACTTTGTGTTGAATCTGAGATAGTTTAAAGATAAGTAATGAAGAACAGAAGCTGAGCCAGGTGGTATTTTCAGGTGAGCCACACGTAGTTGGGTCTTCACCATGGAGCTCACTCAGTCTGTAAGGCACATCTAGTACTTAGTTTAGGAGACATTTATGTTCTATGCTTCTTAGAGGTCTTTTAGCAGGGTGAGGCCGCAGCATTCTTGCATAAGGTGTTGACTCCATGGACTAGTTAATCCCTTGCTAATCTTCAACCCATTGTATCTGGTCTTTGTTGAGGGTGGGGTCTCTGGCCTTTGGGAATGAGGGTCCCCCTCTGTGAATTTGAAGAGGCCCTTTCAGAAGTCCCAGTTGGAGTGCAGGGGGCAGTCCTCTTACTAGAGAAGGAGGGAGCTTTGTGGAAAGGTGGGTGGTTAATAGATTACAGGGATTTAGCTGGAGAGCATTACTGCGTGTCAAATCCCTAAGGGAGCCAGGTCGACTTGAGGTATCCAGGACGAATGAAGGAAATCATGGGCGCTGGGATGGAGCAGCAGACAGGCCCGGCCCAGCAAGGCCTGAGGCCGAGAGGCAAGACCGTGGCAGGGCTTGGTGGAGTGCTAGTCTTGGAGGATATGGGATCACAGTAAGGATTGATGACTGTGCTGACAGGTTTTTAAATGAAAAATAAAGCTGCTCCTAGTGGAAATAGGAAAGAACGTGACAAATTGAAGGATGCAGAAAGAAAATGACATAATAAATAGGTAGGTTTTTTTTTTTTAAGATTGACTTGTTTTAAAAATATATATATAAAATTTATATATATAAAATTATATATATATATAAAATATAATGGAGATGAAAACATTGTTCCTTCTGCTCCTTGACTCCCTAAATGGCCTTCCTGGCCGGAGTGAAACTGCTGCTAAGCTAGGAGCTGTTCGAGGCATTCCACGTGGGTGCACACGGAACACACGGGCGTCTGGTGTCACTTTCCCAGGGGCAGGAGGGAGTTGGGAGTAGAGCATCTCTCCTCCTTCTCTGTGTGAATTTGCCTTTACAATTTAAAGTTCTTTAAAAAAAAACATTTTTAAGAGGAGCTGAGTCATGAATACACGAGTCCAGGTAAGATGTTGACATGTCCATTGTATGGACGGAATTTTTTTTAAAAATCTGGTTTTACTTTGAATGATGTGGCACAATTTTGTGCAGGCTGGGATTCCCCACCCCCAAAGTCCCCCCGACAGATTTCCCCCATTTTACTACAATGATGTAGTCCTTCATAAGGAATCTACAATCTATTAGTCTCTTATTTAAGTGTACCTGACATTGTTGGTTCAGGCAATGTCAGGCAGTCCAGCGTCCCATTGTCTACACATGTCCAACAGCTTCCACCTTTGGTCTGGAAGCAGGGATGCATGCTCCATTGTACTCAATGATTTCAATGCAGCAGGATGTATGAAGGCCAGCTTAGTGCTACTTCCTGCGTGAGGCCTCAGTAGAGGCTGCTTAGCCCTTGACTTCTGTTTTGGAGGCTACCCTGCCGTCTGTTAATCAACAAGAACTACGGGTCTTTGTTTTGTGGTTGGACTATTTGCCTAGTGCTCTTTGGATGTTTAGAATATCAGTTCAGACAAAATTGTCAACTTAAAAATTTGCATTCCCTAGGTTTATTGAAGTTGAGTTCTGTCTGCAATTGCCTTGGCAGGGCCATATGGCCTTGGCACTGGGGGTCTTCCTCATCATGGCAGGGTATTTCCACCAGGATTCCCAGTTGGTTGTGGTTATTGTATGCAGTGACATTGGTGTAAAACTGCATACATGGTAGTTGTGTTTGGAGATTACTGCTTGCGAGTGTTCAGCACAGACTTCATGGGTAGTTCTGTAAGCACCTCCTGTCCTGTGTTGGGTTGGTGGCACAGGTGCGGAACGCCCAGCTACAGAAGTCCGCATTCAGCACGTTGACTCTCTGTGAAGGTTGTCACGTATCAAATGGCTGCACCAAATTTTTGAAGTTACAGCTGAGCCTTCCCTGACGATCAAGTAATTGTGTGTTTCCTGTTAACTGCAAGCTTGTGAGCTTGGTTTTCCTTCAGTTAAATGTGTCTGCAGTTTTGCGTGTTTAAAGAGCTCCCACCATGTAATGGCCTGAGTTTTGTTGTCAGCACTGCAAGGTGGAAGATTAGCCCCCACAGTGTGGGGCCATCGGTTTGAATGGCTATATCCTCAAGATTGGCTTCCTGGCTCAGCAAGGACAGCTCAGAGACCTGTTGATAAGGATATTGATTTCCTTCCAGATGGGTTCTTCGAGGTCTTCAAGACAGTACGGTCATTCTTGTTTTTGTGTGTGTATGCGCACACTCTTTATGTAGAGTTGAGTATACCAAGCTTGTCATTTTTCTGTGTCTGGATTTGTCTTCAGTGTGACCTCATTTGCTTGGCGTTTACTTTGCTAGACATTTTTAGGCTGTTTTGCACATTGTGGGAATAGTGAGTCCGTATTGCATTGTGCTGTGGTTTCAAGCCGGTGTGCCGTGCCTGTTCCTTATTTGAACAGAAATAGTAGGCCGCAGAAAGTGGTTCATTATAAAGTCTAAGAGTTTAAGAGGAAGCTTAGTGAGGAGCTCATAGAAAGTTCTCATCATGTCTGGGTTAAGTGAAACTAGGGACGCCCAGGTGCCACTCTCCCTCTTACACAGTAGGAGATGGGCATTTCACAGAACTCGTCCTGTGATAAAAGGTAGGTGCATTTCATAGGCAAGAAAGTGAAATCCATACACTACATCAGCTGATCTGTAGAATTTGTAGGCTTTTGCCTTTGTTTTTTAATTGTTATTTGACAGGTAGCGATCTTGAGAGGTGCAGGCCCTGTGTGCAGCTGCCTAACTGCTGCGTCCGCGAGCCTGTGCCCCTGTGTGATTGGAAGGGTGTAATGTCTTAATGTCTCCTGTTTCATCTTTACCTTTCTGGCCTATGAAATTGATTACTGCATTCTGTTACACACAGTAAATGAATTTTATGTGAAGGGTTTTTTTTTTTTGTCTTTGTTTTTTAGCCATAAAAAGTTGCACCCACGTTTGTCTGACATCTGCCCACTCAAGAATCCATGATGCTGGGTCCTGAGGGAGGTGAAGGCTTTGTGGTCAAGCTCCGTGGCCTGCCCTGGTCCTGCTCTATTGAGGACGTGCAGAACTTCCTGTCTGACTGCACGATTCACGATGGGGCCGCGGGGGTTCATTTCGTCTACACTAGAGAAGGCAGGCAGAGTGGTGAGGCATTCGTTGAATTTGAATCGGAAGATGATGTAAAAATGGCCCTGAAAAAAGACAGGGAAAGCATGGGGCATCGATACATTGAGGTGTTTAAGTCTCACAGAACCGAGATGGATTGGGTGTTGAAGCACAGCGGTCCAAACAGCGCTGACACCGCTGATGGCTTCGTGCGGCTTCGTGGACTCCCATTTGGATGCACCAAGGAAGAAATTGTTCAGTTTTTCTCAGGGTTGGAGATCGTGCCAAACGGGATCACATTGCCTGTGGACCCCGAGGGCAAGATCACAGGGGAGGCCTTTGTGCAGTTTGCCTCCCAGGAGCTAGCCGAGAAGGCACTAGGGAAGCACAAGGAGAGAATAGGGCACCGATACATCGAGGTGTTCAAGAGCAGTCAGGAGGAAGTGAGGTCCTATTCCGATCCTCCTCTCAAGTTCATGTCTGTTCAGCGGCCAGGGCCCTATGACCGGCCCGGTACTGCGCGCAGGTATATTGGCATTGTAAAGCAGGCAGGCTTGGAGAGGATGCGGCCTGGCGCCTACAGCGCCGGCTACGGGGGCTATGAGGAGTACAGTGGCCTCAGCGATGGCTACGGCTTTACCACTGATCTGTTTGGCCGAGACCTCAGCTACTGTCTCTCAGGAATGTATGACCACAGATACGGAGATAGCGAGTTCGCCGTGCAGAGCACCACCGGCCACTGCGTGCACATGAGAGGGCTGCCCTACAAAGCGACCGAGAACGACATCTACAATTTCTTCTCTCCTCTCAACCCGGTGAGAGTTCACATCGAGATTGGCCCGGATGGAAGAGTGACGGGCGAAGCTGATGTGGAGTTTGCCACCCACGAGGAAGCCGTGGCAGCTATGTCGAAGGATAGGGCCAACATGCAGCACAGATACATAGAACTGTTCCTGAATTCGACGACAGGGGCCAGCAACGGGGCGTACAGCAGCCAGGTGATGCAGGGCATGGGCGTGTCTGCCGCACAGGCCACCTACAGTGGCCTCGAGAGCCAGTCAGTGAGTGGCTGCTACGGCACTGGCTACAGCGGGCAGAACAGCATGGGTGGCTATGACTAGTTTTGTAGAGAGAAATCTGAGTTATTTCAATCAAATTTTCACAGGCAGCCAACAAACAAGCAGTAAAGAGCAGTTACTACCCTAGAGGAAGCGGTGGGACCCATTTTGCACCATGAGTTTGTGAAATCTGGATTAAAAAAAATTACCTCTTCAGTGTTTTCTCATGCAAACTTTTCTTCTAGCATGTGATATTGAGTAAACTAAAACTATTTTCCGCTTTTCTCGATTAACATTTTAGTAGTATCCAGAGTGATGTTACCTGAGTTGTTAAAGTAGCTTCAGTCTGTTTAAATCGTGGCTCTTGTACACCACACCACAGTGAACACATTGGGGAGACGTACTTTTTTGGAAAACTCAAAGGTGCTAGATCCCTGATTCAAAGAGAAGCATTTCTCATGTTTGTTCATTCTAGTTTATATATATTTTCATTTAAAATCTTTTAGGTTAAGTTTAAGCTTTTTAAAAAGTTAGTTTTGAGAATTGAGACACAATACTAATACTGTAGGAATTGGTGAGGCCTTGACTTAAAACTTTCTTTGTACTGTGATTTCCTTTGGGGTGTATTTTGCTAAGTGAAACTTGTTAAATTTTTTTGTTAACTAAATTTTTTTCTTAAAATAAAGACTTTTTCACAATGACTGGCACAGATTATCTGCTGAGCAAAAGGTAGCAAAATTGGGTGGTTGAAAATTCGTTTTAATCGTAATGTATTTTGGTGTGAAATAATTTAGTAAATCTATGATCTCCCTTATATTCTTACAATAAGGCTAAAATAAAAAATCTAATAAAGATAAACTGTGCATGTTGGAAATGGTGACTAGACACACATCCTTGGAAGTGTGGCATAGCAGCGTAGCCCCCCGGCCCCTGTGTACACTGTTCCTGACTGCTGATGCTGTCCTGAGGGCTCCCTCAGTGCTGGAGGTAATCATTAGTTTATGTTCCAAGCTACAAACTATCCCACGTTTAGACTCTGGACATCCGGAAGCAGAATTTGGGGTTTAGCAATAGCCAGTTGCTGCAGGCTGCATATTACCTGTTACATGGATCACCACCAAAAAATGCTACTGCGTAGTGGGAAACAACATCCAGATTCCAAACAACTTCATGTCATTACCAGTTTCTGGTCTTCTGATGTAGCCTGAATAAAAACCATCAGAGCAACTGGCTAGCCAGTCTTGGTATGCTTATCTACTTGCTTGCTTTCTAAGATGTGAAAGCGGTGTGTTCCCTCTGCGAATTGGCTCCCCTGTGGCCGTGGAAGCCAGCGGTCTGGAGCTCCCAGACTCCCATGGTGGTGACAGCAGTGGCTCAAGACTCTGGGGTTAGCTCTTTTCCAGGGGCGTTTTTGTGGGGAGTTTGACCAGAGGTGAAGCAGCCAGATCCAATGCCAGCATTGCAGACTAGCTAAAGTATTGAGCCAGAAGTCTGGTCTTGGCTAATATCTCTTCAAATATTTACTTTTTGCAAAATTTCTGTTTAATACTGTCTGCATAGTTATGGGCTGCACATATGCTGATTGCCGGTTAGGGTGGTGATGGTGTGGGTACAGAGCAAAGTGGGTGCAACGTGTCATTTGTCCCGAGTCTGTGGGGAGGGAGGGGGTGGACCCACTCCTTAAAATCGTCAGCACTTGGGGAGGTGGAGTTCCAGGGTGTTAACTTGAGTGGTTCTGGTGCTTCTCTGATGTCAGCTTTATAGCTTGGAAGGTGCTGCCAAGTTCTGTGGGCTGACCAAGTCTAGCTTTGTGCATTCACAGACCCAGACACTTGCAGCAAAGCTTGGCCAGGAGAGTTGTGCAATCTAATGCTCTGACAAGCTCTGATCTGAATGAGCTGGTTCATATCCCTTGTGTGTGTCTGGGAGTGCTGTGCACTGCAGTGAGGCAGCCCAGTGCTGACACCAGCTCTCTAAGGTTGATCCATACAGTCCTGTCCCGTCCCCCGCCCCCCCCCCCCCACTCTGGTTGGGGTTTGAATGCAGCCATCTAGTTGGGGAATCCTTGAAGAAATTTCACTGGGGTTGGTAGATTTGAGTCCTGTGTGCACCATCCTATGCAGGTTCAGGTGTGGTTGGCCAACCACACCACATGGCAAGACAAGTGGAAGCAGCTGCCTGGTCAGTTATCCTCCAGCACGGTATCATGGCTCAGCCTGCCAGACTTTGTCTTCAGGCACACCAGCAGGTGTTGCATCCTAGTAATTGTGTCCCTCACTAACCCACACCAGGCTGACCCACTGCCTCAGTCTGCACATGCTGTGGCCCAGCCTGGTGGGTTCTGTTCTTGTCTGGCTCTCAGCTGTGGGTGTCACACCTTACCCTGACCTGGTCTGACCCCAGACCTGGTTTTCCTGGCAGCAGGAGTTGCAGTTTATCAGGGAGTGTCCACAAACTGCCAGGTTCTCTCCCAGCCCTTGAGTTATAGTGATGATATGGCCCAGACTTGGCAGTTGCCAGCAAGTTCTGCAGCCTGGCTCAACCCACCTGCAGTCCCAGCACTGTGGGGTGCAGCATCCTTGCCCACACCCAGCCTTCGTGTGAGTTGGTGGGTGCTGGGGTCCAACCCAGTCTGTCCTATGTGCCCTGTTCTGACTCTTGTCCGTGTGTGTGCTGTGGACTGGCCTGCCCTCCCAGCTTCGTTTGCACTCTTCATCAGAAGCTGCAACCTAGCAAGGGAGTTGCTGCTTGTTCAAGTATAGCCATATGATATAACCTCAGTGTCTTCCTGTAGTGTCTATAACTCGTTTTTTAGAGTCCTTCCATTTTCTGTTCTCACTGGCTGTTGCTGGCTGCTCTTCCACCATGTACAAGAGAAAACAGCAAGCCAGAGATATGCCATGAGGGGAGAGTAACTACCCATCCCGTGCTGGCTTCCAAGTCGGAAGACCTGGAGGAAGCAGGGGTTGCGGTCCTCTTAAAGGCCATGGGCTGCTGGCACCTCCAAGGTGCATCCCTCTACCCCCGCAAGTCCTGATTTTAGGACATTTCCACCTGTGGTTCTTAGTTCATGGCAGAGCAGCAGGGCCAAAGTTGTTGGATTGCCTGATGTGTTCTCAGGTGCATTACTCAGGAGCCGGGACATGAGTGGCCAGAACTTTTCAAGGCTTGTTTGTGTGGAAGGCAAAGGTGTCTGAAGACTGGAGACCTCCACAGGTAGCCTGCCAGGGCTGGGCGGGGTATGGGTTAGATGGAAAAACTCGGAGCCTTCTCTTGATTGCTCATGTGGGGGCAGTGATTTCCAGGTGAAAACAAAGTTGGAAATGGGGTGGCCAGGTCTTGTTCAAGGTGGGGCAGCTTTACCAGGTGGGCCACATAACAGCCCCATCAGAACTCTGATGACTGTTGCCATTGCGAGGGGAAGCTCTCCTGCTGGGCCATGATGCTGGCACTTATGAATGTCCAGTGGCAGTTCTCAGATGTTTGCCAAGCATGGTTGTCCTGAGGGACCTGGGTTGGTGTGGGCCTGGTTTCCTTTGTCCCTGGGTGACAAGCAAGGACAGCTTACCAGTGCCACTGGGGTTCAGTAGTTTGTGGGCTGGAAGCTGATGTGTGCTGTTTGCATTGGATGTTTCCTGAGCAAAATCGAGTCTGGGGTCCAGAGGCTGTCAAGGTGGATGGGTGAAAGGCAGCCGCATGGATTTACAGGTCAACAACGAATGCTCTGAACCGCCCAGTCCAGGCTGAGGGAATGAGCCATCTGCAGGGCTGTCTGCTGTGGGCTCTGAGTTGGCTTGGGCAGGTGTGGGTTCAGGTCCATCTCCAAGGTTTTGCAGATCTCCAGCTTGTCAGCACAAGGAGTACTTGAGACGTCTCACCAAGTCCCTGGCTTGTGACAGACTCCGTAGTGGTAGGACAGGCCAGGTGACACTGCAGAACCAGGGAATAAGGACAGAAGGGCCGTGAAGCGTGTGTGGCTTCGGAGGTTTGGGCTGCACGTGGAGACCCCAATCCCTTTTGCCCGTCCAGCTGCAATGTGAAAGGTGGGCTGTGACAGCTGATAGCAATCGCTAGGAATTGAAGCTCAATCACAGTTACAGCTGATTGTAGAAACAACGACCTCGAGACATACCCCGTTTACTCAAGGTGCTGTTGCCCTGGTGACATGGGCCGGCCAGCAGGGATCTGCGTTGGTGTGACATACTTGGGTAGACTTGGTGCGGAGTTAAGTGGCCAGGCGCTTGGGCGCTGGAGGCGGGGTGGGGCACACCTTGTCTGGTAGTCCGTGGGCAGGGATCTGGCCCAGAGCCAGCCTCCTGCCTGTCCCTGTAGGAATGTTGGAGCACAGCCATGTCTGTGGCTTCTCTCCAGCAGCCCTCAGAGAGGATCATAGCAAAGCACTGACAAGCTGCATCTGAGAACACGTGGCCTACAGAAGCCAGCCAACCTTTGCAGGAAGCGTTGACCGACCTGAGGCCTCTGGCATAGCTGGAGCATTCCTTCCAGGGTAAAGGTCAAGGTATGGCACAGTGCAACTCGGATCACCATGAAAAGGGAGAGTCTGGGGTAGCAAGAACCTGTCAGCTGTTCTCTGCTGCAAATGGCAGACCTCGTCACAGAGGTACTGTGTTCGTCTCCGACACACCCCGAGTCTTAAAGGCACTTGTTCCCCAGGAGGCCTGGTGGTTAACTATCCCCAAAGCCGCGTCCAGGCAGGACGGATGCGAAGGTGGGTCTGGAGCCATGTCAAACTGCCTGTGCGAGACAGCCCTCTGCAGCCAGGCACGTCCCAGTCACGCTGCGCTGCTAGGGCGCCTTTACGTTTTATCTCTGAAAATTTGCTCCTAGACATGGAATTATAATAGGAGGGAGATTCGGGAAGTTGGTGGAGAAATGGGATTTAAGAATGTGTGAAAAACGTGTCAGTGCAACAGGTGGAAGCCACCTCTTGGGATGCTGTAACTGGTTTTCACAGTCCAGCTCCCTGCAGCTGCACAGCTTGGCAGGTGGCAGGCGGTGGCTTGTCACCCAAACCGCTGCAGGTATTTAGGGAGTAAGCCAGTGGAGAGAAGCTCTCTGCATTCCAAATAAAAAAATTTCAAAGTATATATGTTACATGGAGTGTAAGCCTGCCTGTTTTTTAAATACATGCAGCTTTTTTTTTTTTTAAAGATTTGTTTACTTGGAAGAGTTAGAAATCTTCCATTTCCTGGGTTATTGCCCAGAAAGCTGCAAAGGCTGAGACTGAACCAGGACAAAACCAGGAGCCAGAAGCTCCATTGAGATCTCCCACGAGCGTGCAGGAGCCATCCTCCGGTGCCTCTCCCAGGCACACTGACAGCTGGAGCAGAAGCGGGGCAGCCAGGCTCCAACCAGCATCAAGGGTACTAGCTCAATGCGCTGTGTCACAGCATATCTCCCTCCCTGTTGATATTTCTCTTTGAAGATTCATGTATGTGATAGAGTGGGTAAGAGAACGAGATGACCCAGTGGCTCACACCCAGCCACAGCAGCCAGGGCTGGGTCAGGATCCTGAGATGCTCGTTGTGGTCTCCCGAGTGGGTGGCTGGGTGGGGCTGTGTGCTGCTTTCCGAGAGTCGTGAGCTGGGAGCTGGGATGCGAAGCAGCACTGGTACGGAATGCCAGCGTTACAGGCTTAACCCGCTGTGCTGTGATGCCTGCCCCGTGCATAGCTTCATATTTTATTGAATGTTTACTACTTGGAAGGCAGGGTAACACACACAGTGGGAGAGGAAGGGAGGGAGGCCGAGGGAGAGAATCTTTGATCCCGGATACCCTCCCCTAACACCTGCAAAGGACAGAGCCCAGAAATCTCTTCCGGGCTCCCCCGTGGGTGCAGGGGCCCAAGCACTTGGCCATCCTCTGCTGCTCTCCCAGGCGCGTTAGCAGGGAGCTGCATGGGGAGTGAGCAGTTTGAGTGGGTGCCCATAAGGGATACCAACCTTGTGCAGGTTGTGGCTTAACTGGCTATGCCGCAGTGTACTGGTGGTCTTCCTAGCTTCTTTTTAATTGTTGCTTTAAAAAATGTGTTGTTTCAATCTATTGTACTTTAAGGAGTTACAGAGAGGGAGAGACAGATCTTTCTCTCTCTGTAAATCTGCCTTTCAAATAAAAATATTTTAAAAATAAGATCTCTTGCTCTGCCTTTTAATGACATAAATAAGTACATCTTGTAAAAAATTAATAAACTTAACAGGAGTGATATACGAGTGTGGAGGTGAGTGTATTCAACATTCACAGAGGGAAAAAAAAGACTTAAGTTTATTTTGATGTGCAAAGACCAAGGCCTATTAATGTGTGGGGCAGCAGTGCGATGTTCCATTTGGAGAATCCCTGGGGTCCTTTAGGGCAGAGACCCTCCCCTCTTGTGTGTCCCAACATGTGCTTTTCTCCGCCAAGCAGGGGTAAAATGCCAGAAAAATGTGCACTGGAGACACAGCTCCAGGTCGGACTACCTGGGTACGGGGTGGCCTGTTAGCACCCTGGGCTCCCCATGTACACAGTGTTCTGAAATCCCATCCCACAGGAGGCTGGGCACACTGGCGTCACCTAGGTGGCACTGCTGTGTCTGCCTGGGGCTTGGGGACCTGTGTCTATGGGGGGTTCCCACGCCATCCCACAAAGGGACTCCTGGAGTTTCCACTTCAAGGCTGGGAAGGAGGAGCACTTGTTTCCCTCAGGAATTAGAAAGCTACCTAACTCCGTGGCAGGGGTGGACAGCTGTGTCCCCCTCGTTCCATGCTGGGCAGGGGCAGGTTCCATGCCTCAGGATAGGACCCCAGCAGGCACTGCCCACCCCCTCAGGGTGTGCATTGAGGATTCCTGGCTGGCTCCCTGCCTGACCTCGTCCAATGTTGGCCTCCCCTCTGACTTATCACCAACATTCTGCATTCCTGTCCCTGCTGCCTTTCTCTGCTTCTTAAGAGACCTTGCCTTTAAAAAAAAAAGTTACTTATTTTTATTGCAAAGTCATATATAGAGAGAGGAGGAGAGACAGAGGAAGATCTTCCGTCCAATGATTTCACTCCCCAAGTGATTGCAACGGCCGGTACTGCGCCAGATTTGAAGCCAGGAACTTGCTCCAGGTCTCCCACGCTGGTGCAGGGTCCCAAGGATGTGGGCCGTCCTTGCCTACTTTCCCAGGCCACAAGCAGGGAGCTGGATGGAGCAGCTGGGATATGGACTGGAACCCACATGGGTTCTGGTGCATGCATGGCGAGGATTTTGGCCATTTTGACCATTGAGTCATTGCGCTGGGCCCTTGGGCTCTTTTGCTGCCTTTTCTGGATGGATTAGCAGGGAGCTGCAGGGATGTGGAGCAACTAGGATGTGAACTAGTGCCACAATGGGATACTGATGCAACACGTGGCAGTCTTGGTTTTTTTTTTAAAGATTTATTTTTATTATTTATTTATTGGAAAGGCGGAGAGACAGAGAGGAAGATCTTCCGTCCGATCATTCACTCCCCGAGTGAGCGCAAACGGCCGATACTATGCCGATCCGAAGCCAGGAGCCTCTTCTGGGTCTCCCACGCGGGTGCAGGTTCCCAAAGCTTTGGGCCATCCTCCACTGCTTTCCCGGGCCACAGGCAGGGAGCTGGAAGGGAAGCGGGGCTGCCGGGATTAGAACCGGCGCCCATATGGGATCCCGGGTGTGCAAGGCGAGGACCTTAACCGCTTGTGCCACTGCGCCGGGCCCCTAACACGTGGCAATCTTCTGCCACAGTGATGGATCCAACCTTCACTTAAAAAATTTTTTTTTGATTTGGGGCTGGTGCCATGGTATACTAAGTTTAGCCTCTGCCTATAGTGTCCGCATCCCATATGGGCACTGGGTTTATGTCCTGGCTGTTCTGATTTCCATCCAGCTCGCTGCTAATGACCTGGGAAGAGCAGTAGTCCAATGCAGGGTCTTGGGCTTGGGCTCCTTGCCCACCTTGGAGACCTGGAAGAAGCTCCTGGCTTTAGACCAGACCAGCTCCAGCAAGTGCAGCCATTTGGGGTGTAAACCAGCAGATGGAAGATTCTTTATCTCCCTCTTTCCCTAACTCTGACTTCCAATAAATAAGCTTAAAAAAATGGGGGGGGAGGGGAGTCTGGAGCGGTAGCCTAGTGACTAAAGTTCTCACCTTGCATGAACTGGGATCCCATATGGGTGCCGGTTCTAATCCTAGCTGCTCCATTTCCCATCCAGCTTCCTGCGTGTGGCCCGGGAAAACAGTTGAGAACAGCCCAAAGCCTTGGGACCCTGCACTCGCATGGCAGACCCTGAAGGGGCTCCAGGCTCCTGGCTTTGGATTGGCTCAGCTCCAGCTGTTGTGGCCACCTGGGGAGCGAACCAGTGGAAGGAAGATCTTTTTCTATATTTCCTCCTCTGTAAATCTGCCTTTCCAATAAAAAGAGAATTCCAGCGAGGCCTCACGAGCGCTGGCATGCGGGCAAAGCAAGGAGCTCTGATGTGTGTGCAGGGCTGCCACGCAGGGCTCCACAGGAGATTGGGGTGGGAGGGTTCTGTGGGTTGACGTGAGGCTCAGATAGTCTGTGGGGCCAGTCGGTGAACGGTTGCTGCATTTCCTGGCCTGTGTGAACCACAGGAAGTAGCTGGCAGGTGCGGGCACCCAACCCAAGGCAAGCTTTGAGGTCATCTAACTGACAGCGCGGATACTGTGGTGTGTCCTATAGTGAATAGAAAGGTGGGGCCCTCAAGGACACCCCTCTCCACCTCCCCCCAGGGCCACTGCGGGCACCAGACACCCCCTCCCCCCTCGCTGCACAGAAAGAGGCTCTCAGGGCCACAGCAGGGAGGGGCGACATCAGTTTAATGCACAAAGAAGCTCTTTGCAGTCTAGTAGTCAAAAGGTGCCAGAGGAGAAAGAGGCCTCCAGCGCGGTCCTCTGTGGCATCCGGGGTGCGGCGAGTACTCAGCAGTTTTGGGCGGAACCTGGGGAGGAGGAGGAGGAGGAGGAGGAGGGCAGGCCCTTTAGGCACAGTGCCTAGGCGGGCACGCCCCCTGCCCTCCCCACTCTGCCGCCCAGGAGGCCCGCTCACCTGGAGTAATGAGCGGCTTGGCTTTCTCAGGTAAGGGGCTGCGGGGAGAGCAGCATCGGATTAGCAGCAGGCTGGCTGCTGCTGGTGCTGGGAGCTTCCCTGTCTCCCCCCCGCCCGCCCGTGCTTCCAGCCTCCCACCCTGGCGGAGGGTCCCTCGGGTGCCACCGCGAGCCGCGGAGCAAGCCCGCTGCCCAGCAGAGGGCGCGTTCTCACCTGTTACTGCCCTTGCGCTTGCACTTGCCACCTGCGAGGGGAGGAAGAACCAGGTCGTCCCCAGGAGCCGACGCTCACGGAGCACTACCCCCCTCCCCCCCCGCCAGTGCACTCACTCAGAGCCAGGGCTAAGCCAAGGACGCACAGGAGCCCCGCGATGATCATCCCGCCCAGCTGCAGGCTTTCCCAGTCTGCGGATGCACTGAGGAGTGAGGGAGCTGGCCGGCTGGCCAGGGCTGCCTCACCCGGCGGCTGCTCTGCCAGCACCTGCTGGGGGAGGCGGCACACAGATACCCACCCCCAGCCCGTGGCGCCTCTGTCCCCACCGCGGGCTGGCCATCTGGTGGGAGGTGTGCCACGGGGACACAGCTGAGTGGAAGGTACTGAGCAATGAAAGGCTCTGCAGGGGAGGCCCGAGCAGAGAGCGGGGAGCGTGGAGGGAAGGTCCGGTAGTGAAATCTCTGGGCCCACGCTCTCCTGCATGTCCTGAGCCCTCCCTCAGCAGCTCCTGTGGCTGGCCCGGCCAGCCTTACTTACCGTAGTGAAATGGACTGTCCTCATCTGCGGGGAGGGAAGACAAGAGTCAGGGGCCGGAGTGGGCGGGGCGGGGAGTGGGTGTGGGGGGGAATACCGGGCCTCACTCACCCTGCAGGTCATTGGCTTCCAAGGCAGGCAGGCCTGGGGGGTGGGAGGAGAAGCAGAGGGGTGGGTGACGGCCCGAGGTCACCCATAGGTCAGTCCCAGGCATCCAGAAGCCTCCTGGGGCCTTCCCCAGCCCCATACACCATGTCTGCCTCCTGCTAGCCTTCCTTTCCTTTTATTATTATTTTTAATATGAATTTGTATTGGCAAGGCAGATTTTACAGAGACCGAAAGATCTTCTCATCCTCTGGTTCACTCCCTAACTGGCTACAACAGCTGGAGCTGAACTGATCTGAAGTCAGGAGCCAGGAGCTTCCTCTGGGTCTCCCACATGGGTGCACAGTCCCAAGGCTTTGGGCCGTCCTTGACTGCTTTTTCAGGTTAGAAGCAGGGAGTGGAGCAGCTGGGATTAGAACTGGAGTCCATATGGAAACCCAGGCTCTGGGAGTTGGAGGATTATTAGCCCAGTTGATCCATTGTACCAGCCCCTCCTGCTATCCTTCCTTATCTGTTTAAAAGATTTATCTAGTTTGGCCTAGTGACTAAAGTCCTCACCTTGAACATGCTGGGATCCCGTATGGGTGACGGTTCTAATCCCAGCAGCCCCGCTTCTCATCTGCCTCCCTGCTTGTGTCAGTCAAGGACGGCCCAGGGCCTTGGGACCCTGCACCTGTGTGGGAGACCTGGAGGAGGTTCCTGGCTCCTGGCTTTAGATTGGCACAGCACCGGCTGTTGTCACTTGGGGAGTGAATCATCAGATGGAAGATCTTCCTCTCTGTCTCTCTTCCTCTCTGTATATCTGACTTTGTAATAAAAATAAATCTTAAAAAAAAAAAAAAGATTTATTTTTTTACTGGGCAAAGTTAGAGTGGGAGAGTTAGAGATCTTCCGTCTGCTGTTCCTGTGCCCCTGCTACACATGGTTCAATTTTTCTCATACTCCTGGCAGCCCCTTGGAGAGTTGTCTTACCTGCACCCCCCCCCACCCTTGCCCCCGCTGTCCTCTGTGCTCGTGGAGTGGGCACCGGGCCCTGCTGGTGGGCGCTGTTTGCTTTCTGCCTGGGGGTGCGGAGTGTGGAGGAGGGTCCCATCCAGGAGCTGGGGAACTTACTTGCTAATGCCAGGAGAAGGGCCCAGATCCCTCGTTCCATGCCTGGGCTTGCAGGGTGGGGGCTGGGGTCTGCTGCTTCACACTCCGCAGGAGGCGGCGGAGCCTGGAGGTGGGAGAGCGCAGTCGGTGTTCTGACACGGGTGAGCAGGGGTCACGAGGCCTGCAGTGGTTCTAGGTCAGGGCTCAGAGCAGCAGCGTCCGCAGCCTGTGAGTGGCAGATGCTGCTCCTTCCTGCTCCCCTCCCCCAGCCCCCTCCCCACCCCAGCAAGGAGGCCCTTATCAGCTCAGTTTTCCGCAGGAGAAAATAAGGGTGCTCAGGGAGGCAGGACCGGATTCCTACAGCCAGGTGCAGCTTCTTGGAAGTCAAGGCTTGGAACCACCCTTGCAACCCCACCCCAGGGGCCTGGCCTCCAGCTCCCCAGGCTCCTGCTGATGAACTTCTGGGCCTCCTGTGGCCCCAGGGTTTGGCTTTCCTGTGCCCGTCCAGCCCCACTGGGGGGGGGGGAGGGATCCAGGCAGTGTGCCTCAGTGAACACTGGCACTGCCCAGGGACTCTGCTCCTGTGCTGCCCAGAAGCCTAGCCACCTGGCCCTGGGGTTGGATCAGAGCTTGAGGTAGGTCCTTCCCCTCCATGGCATTCCTGCGTTATCAGGTGCTCAACACCCCAACCAAGGATTCTCATTCAGTCCCAGACCCGCGTGACCCAGAGGAGGTCACCCCACACCTGCCCAGGCCCCAGTGTCCGACCAAAGGAGGAGAATCGCAGCACACTGAGCCCTTGTAAAATTGCAGCGAGTGAATTCAGTGAGCACCCCTTTGTCAAGTGCAATGACCGTTGTGCCGACACAGTAACTACACCTGCAGGCGGATGGATCCATCAGCCTTGAGAGGAAAGAGGGGGGACAGCACTTCTGAAACCTTAGGCTGGTGGCCGCCTCCGCCCGAAGCTGGGCTGCTTCTGTGCTTGGTCGGTCCCCGTGAACTCCTGGGTCCTCAGGGACCCCAGCCCCAGAGCTGCTACCTGCTGTCCTCATCCACCTCCCCCAAACAGGGACCCCTTACTCAGAATCCCAGAGCATCTCCACCCCTCCGGGCCCTGTGTCCACCCTCTCCACCCTTGCAGATTGCCTGCTGCATCTAGGAGCTCACCTGCAGCCGGAGCAACTGGAGCGAGACCTGGGCCACAGAGGCTGCTTGGGGCAATGGATGACTAGGGCCTGGGTGGGTTCCGCTCTTTAAGTCTGGGTGGCCCCGCCCAGGGCCACACAGCCTGCAGGCTGGAGGGAACTGGTCAGATTCCTTAGACTCCAGCAGCTTCCCTCCCCACTGGTTCTTAAGGACAAGGGCCTGTCTGCCACACCCAGGGCAGGGCAGGGCAGGGCTGGCTCCTGGGAGCTGCGGGATGAGGGAGAGGGGAGGGAAGAGATTGACCTCAGAGCCCCTCTGTGCCTTATGAGGCTGATGTCCCTGGGATCTCGGGCAGTGGGGCTTCCAGGATCCCTGTTGGGAGCTGAGGGGACCTTTGACCATGCCGTGACTCTGCTTGGTCCCACTTGGCCTGCAGAGATCCAAGGCTGGAATCAACAAGGATAGGCCCAGGGGGTTTACCAACACCTCCCAGTACCAGCATGGAGGGGACTCCAGGAGGCCAGACCATAGCCTTCCACTTTGTCCTGGTCCAGGGCTCTATGGGGGTGGCTGGCAAAGAATTGGGGGGTGGGGGTATTTCTAGCCAGGGAGGGCACTGTACGTGCCAGGTTGCTAGGTCAGAGATGGAGAGCAAAAAGGGAGTCTTAGAGGCAGGAGCTGGAGGGGAAGGGAGTTTAAGCCCTGGTACCCCTGTCATCTCTGACCCTCTGCAGAGAATGAGGGCAGAGTGCACATGGTGTGGCTGAGGACGGATATGGATGTACTGCCCCCCTGGCTGGGGTCTTGCCAGTGTAGCCCAGGGCCTGGCAGAAGCGGCATCTAAGAAGTCTCAGGTAATGGTTCTCATTGTGCTGCCCCGGAGGCTTATGCAGCACTTGTCATTGTCAGCACCTGCAGGGCGGGTTTGGCATCCAACCCAAGCCTCTCCCCCAACAAGTGCAGCCCAGACAACTCTGCAAAGCAGGAAAGCTTATCCAGGAGGCAGATAAACAGACCAGCCGGCTGCGGTCAGCTCTCCTTTCTAGCAGAGAGTGACCCCGGGGTGAGAGTTAGATGGGTTTTTATAGACAGAGTGAGTTGTAAGGTCATGGGCACCAGGTGAGCTGGACAGCCACGGGAGGCTGCCGTGGGAACAATGAGTTGGCTCAGGCGGCCACAGGAGGCAGTTATAGGAACAATGGGTGAATAAATCATACAGTATTGGTTCCTGGAACTGTTACTCCCTGTGATTTGGCCCCCAAAGCAGGAAACTGTACAAAGCATTTTGTCATGAAGAGCAGGTTAGCATATTCATGCAGGTCTGAACCAAAGTGACGCCATTTTGTGACTGCATTTCACACAGGGAATCTTAGAGGAGAGGGGCAGCAAGGTGAGCCTCCAGCCATGTGGTAGGTGGTGAGGGGAGACCCCAGGCCCTCAGTGGGGAGTGAGCAGAGACCCCAGCCGTGCTGCCAGCAGTGAGGGGAGACTCCAGCCCTGCGTGTGCCAGGCACAACCACCCTCACTGCCTCGGCTTCTCCTCCTAGGGTTTCTCATGGAGCTGCTCACCCATCTGTCACTTTCCCTTTTTTTTTAAAAAGATTTATTTACTTTTCTTGGAAAGAGTCACAGAGAGAAGGAGAAAGATGTTCCTTTTGCTGATTCAATCCCCAAATGGCTGCAACAGCCAGAGCTGGGCTGAGCAGGAGCCAGGGGCTTCTTCCAGGTCTCCCAGGTGGGTGCAGGGCCCCAAGGCTTTGGGCCGTCCTTGACTGCTTTCCCAGGCCACAAGCAGGGAGCTGGATAAAAAGTGAAGCAGTGGGGACAGGAACTGAGGTCCATATGGGATGCTGGTGCTAGCAGGTGCAGGGTTAGGCTTTTTCTGCCCAGGCCTGCAGGCATGTGTGTATTCCTGCCAGTGTGGAGTTGGCTGGCTCTGGGACCCATCCTTCTAGTTGGAGGACAGTAGGCAGGGGTCCCTGGTCAATATTTTTTAATCTTGGAAATGTAGTTTACAGAATAAAGGAGAGACGGAGAAAGCTCTCCCATGCAGTGGTTCACTCCCCAAATGGCTGTAGTGGCCAGAGCTGAATCCATCCAAAGCCAGGAGCCAGGAGTTTCTTTTAGGTCTCCCACCTGGGTGCAGGGGCCCAAGGACTTGGGGCATCCTCCAGTGCTTTCCAAGGTCATAGCGCAGAGCTAGGTCAGAAGTGGAGCAGCCGGAGCCCGATCTGGTACCCATGTGGGGTGCTGGTGCTGACAGCATCAATTGAGCCATTGTGCTGGCCCTTCTCTGTCAGTCTGGAGTGATTTGTTCCATTCCCTTTGTTCAGGGAACGTCGAGGTTGCTTCCTGCTTCACAAAGCAACAGGCAGAGCTGGGAGAAGAGGATGGCGTGTCTGTGGGACTGGGAGGAGGCCAGGTGGCCATGACTGACCAGAGCAGAGAGGGAGCTAGGTGTGACCCCTGATGTTCAGCAGCCACTCTGGGCCACAGACTGCCCTCCCCTGACCACAGTATCCTTGGCATTGTTGGCTGCAGTCAGGGAGGAAAGGCCAAAGTGGAGAGCAGGTGTGTACCCCAGAGACCAAGTCCCTACATCTCCACCAGAGTGTCCGTCTGGGTTTATTGTCTTGGCCCGGCGCCTGACTCCAGTTTCCCACTAACACATCCCTTGGGAGGCAGAGCTGATGGCTCTGGTGGTTGGGAGACCTGGCTGAAGTTCCCGCTCCTGGTGTTGGCCTGGCCATTGTGGTCATGTTGGGAATCCAGCCACTGGGTGGGAGCTCTCCTCATCTATCTACCTGCATCTTAAATAAATAAAGCAAGCAACCAACCAACCAAAGAGAATTGATGCTGGGGCTGCTCATTTTACCTTGCTCTAAGTCTTTCAACTCCTGTGGGTTTTAAAAGATATATTTAATTTTATTGGAAGAGCATGTGTACAGAGAGGAGAGACAGAGAGGAAGATTTTCCATCTGCTGGTTCACTCCCTAAGTGGCTGCAACAGCCAGAGCTGAGTCGACCCAAAGCCAGGAGCTTTTCCCAGGTCTCCCATGTGGGTACAGGATCCCAAGGCTTTGGGCTGTGCTCATTTGCTTTCCAGGCCACAGGGAGGGAGCTGGGATGGGAAGTGGAGCAGCCTGGGATTAGAACTGGCGCCCATATGGGATCTCAGTGTATACAAGGCGAGGACTTCAGCCACTAGGCTTCTGTGGTGAGCCCTTGTAGGTTTTGAGTTGCACCACCTGCAGTTCAGGTGCCCTGGCTGACTCTGCCTAGTCATCCCAGGTTGGCTTTCCTGTGGTTCTCACTGTCCCTCCCCACCCACCTCAACCCAGCTGCCTCAGCTGCTTGCAGGCATGAGATCAGGCTGCAATGCATGGCTCCAGGGGTCTGTTCAGGAATGCATGCTCAGGAGCTGGGCTGGGACTTCCTGAAAACACCCTTCGCTGGCAGGCCAATTGCGTGGCAGAAAGCATCTGGCCACCCTGATGGATAAGTTTAGTAAACACTGGTCTATCTGCTTTATTTTAAAATTAAAGATAGAGACATAAAGGAACTGTAAGCAACCAAAGATATCCCCCCCAGAGGCCTGCTATGACTGGGGGCCCAGGCAGATGCCAGTAACTCAGGCCGGGTCTCCCGAATGCATGGCAGGAACCCACGGGCTTGACCCAGCACCTGCTGCCTCCCAGGGCACACGTTCTTATTCTCACTGGAAAGGCAGATTTACAAAGAGGAGAGACAGAAAGATCTTGCATTTGCTGGTGGACTTCCCCAAGTGGCCACAACAACCAGAGCTGAGCTGATCTGAGATCAGGAACCAGGAGCGTCTGGGTTTCCCATGTGGGTGAGGGTCTCAATAATAATAATTTTTAAAAACCATAATGACCAACTAATGAAATAGAACAGTTTTTCACAATATAATACAAATGATTTGAGTGTGATCTTTCTCTCTTTCAAAATACCTTTTTGGACTGCATTTTCAGACTGCAGGGAACACGGTTTCTGGACAGCCCAGAAGGGTGACTGCAGTAGCTCCTGAATGAAGGTGTGTCCCAGGACAGAATGAGAGGGAAATCCATTAACTACAGGATCCAGCAGCATTCCCAGCCAGCCCACTCTTGGGATTGGCCAACTCTGTGCCCGCACTGACCCCACTTATTATGTGCCTTTTTATTGTTATTATGCTTTATTGTTGGTCATTGCTGTTTATATCTGTAGGCTAAATGGTTCTTTTAAAAAAATACTTATTTATTTTTATTGGAAAGTCAGATTTATAGAAAGAAAGAGAGACAAGAAAAATCTTCCATCCACTGGTTCATTCCCCAAGTGGCCACAACAGCCGGAGCTGAGCCAATCCGAAGCCAGGGGCCAGGAGCTTCTTCCAAATCTTTCAGGAGGGTGCAGGGTTCAAGGCTTTGGGGGCATCCTGCACTGCTTTCCCAAGCCACAAGCAGGGAGCTGGATGGGAAGTGGAACAGCTGGGACACAAACTGGCGCTCATATGGGATCCCAGTGTGTGCATGGCAAGGACTTTAGCCACTAGGCTAGAGTGCCTGGCCCTGTAGGTTAAATATTTTAAAAGATGTACTTATTTCTTTTTTAAAAAAAATTTATTTATTTTTATTACAAAGATCTACAGAGAGGAGGAGAGACAGAGAGGAAAATCAGAAGATGTACTTATTTGTTTCAAAGCCAGAGTTATAGAGAAAGAGATGGTCCCCACATTGATTGAGTCCCCAGGGGTGGAGGGGTCAAGAATGTGAGCCATCCTCTGCTCCCTCCCCAGGTGCATCGGGAGTGGAACGATGCTCACACAGCATGCCAGCGTCACAGACAGCTGTTTAACACCCAGCTCCAAACGCCGGCCTCGGATAATGCCTTGGCATCGCTCTCTCATAGCACTATCAGGAGGGAACGAACTGGGCATGGGGCTGGTGTGATGTCTCGACTGGCTGATCCACCACTTGCAAGCACCGACACCTGGATGGGCAATGGGTTTGTGTCCTGGCTGCTCTATTTCCCATGCAGCTCCTTGCTTCTGGCCTGGGGAAGCAGCAGGGAACTGCCAAAGCCTTGGGAACCTGCACTGCGTGGGAGTCTTGGAGGCTTCTGGCTCCTGGTTTCAGATTGACTCAGCTCTGGCTATTGTGACCATTTGGGGAGTGAACCGCAGGTGGAAGATCTGTCTTTCCTTCTCTGTAAAATCTGCCTTTCCAATAAAGATAAATAAATCTTAAAAACAAAACAAAACAATGACCTGGGCACTAGAAAGGCACCACTTTTTCTATATGCTGGAATAGGTCCTGCCCCGGGCGTGAGGAGGCCGAGAATGTTCTGGGTCTGGTTTTCCGGGTTGCTTACAGTAGGTGTGGCACTATTCAGGATACCTCTGAACAGAGAGATCTCTACAAGGAACTTGGTGTTCCAGAACTGGCAACAATTGTGATGTCCTGGTTCATCAGTCTGTGCCCTGTTGGCATCATGCCCGGAAAGCTGCCCTTCCTTGTTCGTGTGTTGCCCAGGGTTTCGCCAGTTGCCACTTTGCTGTCCCTTGTCTGGCTGAATGCTCACCGGAGCCGCTGGGCCTTGCCAGCCTCCTCCAGGGGCAGCGTCATCGTCTCCCAGGAGGCGTGGTTGGCTGTGCCTTCACCCTCTGGATGCCCCAGGATGGAAACTGAAATGGCAACTGAATCGGAAAAAAGGAAGAACTGCAAGAGGGTGTCGTGGGCTCCTGAGGCCGGCCTGCACCTGCAGGGGTGGCTTGGTGGGCACCAAGTGCCCCATCCTGGTGGCCTGGCTGGCCCTATAGGCACCAGAGGAGCTGTGAGCTTAGGGAGGAGCAAGTCGAGGGAGCGACAGAAAGGTGCGGTCCCCATGTGCTTTTACTGTTCCCTGATGTCCAGTCCATGCCAGAGGATGAGAGGGTGCCCCCACAAGGACTGCCCCCTAACTGACAAAGACCAGCAATCCACTGAACCCTTCCAGTGTGTCCACGCAGGAAGGTATCCCACGCTGAGAGCAGGCATATCTGAGGAGCGGGGAGGGCTCGGAGCCTGTTCTACTTAGGGAACCCCAGCAACCTCAGGCATACACAAGGCAAAACTCGAGATTCTTTTTTTTTTTAAAGATTTATTTATTTTTATTACAAAGTCAGATATACAGAGAGGAGGAGAGACAGAGAGGAAGATCTTCCGTCCGATGATTTGCTCCCCAAGTGACTGCAACGGCCGATGCTATGCCGATCCAAAGCCAGGATCCAGGAACTTCTTCCAGGTCTCCCACGCGGGTGAGGGTCCCAAGGCTTTGGGCTGTCCTCGACTGCTTTCCCGGGCCACAAGCAGGGAGCTGGATGGGAAGTGGAGCCGCTGGGATTAGAAGCAGCTCCCATATGGGATCCCGGTGCATTCAAAGCAAGTACTTTAGCCGCTAGGCCACACCGCCGGGCCCGAGATTCTTTTTGACAATGCAGCCACTTCCTCTATTAATAACTAAAAACATCTAAGAGTGTCAAAAAAGGAAATACATGGAGACTTCTGGCTCACGTGTTTCTGCACGTCCTGAAATGAACCATCCACTCTTTTAAAAACTTATTTAAAAAACAAAAAAGAAGAATTTGAAAGACAGAGGGGCTAGTGTGATAGTATATACTGTGCTATGCCTGCAGTGCCAATATCGGCACTGGTTCATGTCCCAGCCTCACCAGTGCCAATATCGGCACTGGTTCATGTGCCAGCCTCACCAGTGCCAGTATCGGCACTGGTTCATGTCCCAGCCTCACCAGTGCCAATATCGGCACTGGTTCATGTGCCAGCCTCACCAGTGCCAATATCGGCACTGGTTCATGTCCCAGCCTCACCAGTGCCAATATCGGCACTGGTTCATGTCCCAGCCTCACCAGTGCCAATATCGGCACTGGTTCATGTGCCAGCCTCACCAGTGCCAATATCGGCACTGGTTCATGTGCCAGCCTCACCAGTGCCAATATCGGCACTGGTTCATGTCCCAGCCTCACCAGTGCCAATATCGGCACTGGTTCATGTCCCAGCCTCACCAGTGCCAATATCGGCACTGGTTCATGTCCCAGCCTCACCAGTGCCAATATCGGCACTGGTTCATGTCCCAGCCTCACCAGTGCCAATATCGGCACTGGTTCATGTCCCAGCCTCACCAGTGCCAATATCGGCACTGGTTCATGTCCCAGCTTCACTTCCCATCAGGCTCCCTCATTGTGACCTGAAAAAGTAGTCAAGGAAGCCAGAGCCAGCTTGGGTCGAAGGCCAGTCAGGAAAAGCCACTGTTCCTGCTAGGACAGGAGGTGAACTGAGGAGGGCTGGCTCATGGACCCCCTGGTATGCGCGAAATCTGGCATCAGGAGGGGTTCTGATGGAGGAGCCTGGGCAACTCCTCTGGCAGGACACAGACCCTGCGGGTAAGCGCAAGAAGCATGAATGGAAACAGCCTAGAGTAGGCCACGAGAAGTTTCCCACTGGCACACATTAGGCATGGGTCGGGGGCAGACCAGGCTGAATCAGTTCACGTCATCCACTGGCAAATCCGAGCACCAGAACAGAGTGAGGGTCGAGCCAGGTTCGGTCGCAACAAAAACCAGTGCACAATACGGAATGCCAAGGTGGGGTTGTCTGTACCGGATGAGACCGCAGTGCCCAACCAGCACATGTGAGAACCAGGAAGGGAGGGGGCAGAACCGGCAGGGGGAATAAGAGGGTGTTCCCTTGCTGGACAGCTACTCCCACTGGAGAGCGTGAACTGGCATGGGGGCAGACCAGACTAAGCAGGGCTACAACACAAGTGGGCCTCATGTGGACTAGATCAGGAAAAAGCCAGGCTGGGCTGATTATTCCTACTGGTGCAATCAAAATTAGAGTGGGAGAGGGTTGTTTGGGCATAGCCGCAGCATCAGCTGGCAGAAACTGGCACTGGGGGCTAATTCTGTCAAGTTAAACTGCAGAACCACCTGGAAAGTGCACGGTCCGGGAGTGAGAGACCTGGGAGGGAAATAGTGGGTTTCCCCCTTCTTGGGTTACCACTCCCACGGGAGGGCATGAAAACTAGGACAGGGGCTGGGGTGGCTAGACAGAGAGGCACTCAACAACCCCCGTGAGGGCTTGATTGTTAATCTGGTTAGATGGATCTAAGCTTAAATGCCAATTGCCATGTACGAGAACCAGGGGGAGGTGGGACAGACTGGACTGGTCTGCTACACATACTGGCAAACCAGGGTAGGGGGTGGGCCTGGTGGGGGGTATTGTGGGTCGCTCTCACCAGGCTGCAGCTCCCACTGATTTAGGTGAGGGCCAAGTATGGGCTGTGCAGAACCAGTCTGAACTGCAACACCCATTGCTTCCAGTGGAAGGCGGGGCTGAAAACAGAATCAACCCAGCAATTGCAACCACCACTGATTGGGGCGATGGACTGTGCCGGGCCCTGTGCTTGCTAGCACATACAAGAATCTGGCCTGGGAACACCTCAGACAAAGTTTCTTTGGGGATCTCCCCAACTGAAATGCCGGACTCAGAACCCTAACCATGAAAAGACAGAAGATGGAACAAGTTAATCAACCACCTCAGCTATAGGCTGGCAACAAAATACCAGGCAAATAGAGACGCTGTGATGGACAATGTCAATCAGTGGATTTTTCAACGACCTCATCGTGTTTGGAGAGGTGAGACTGGCAGCGATTCATAACTGGTGAACTATCAAAACCACTTGAGCGAGTATCTCAGAGCATGCCCCACATGCAGGACCTGGGGTGGGTGGGAAACCGGGTGGGGCTTCTCCCTCAATATCCCGCTTTACCTCAGATACGTGAAGGAAACAATATGGAACCAATAGTCTTACCTACTTTCCTGTAGCCCTTGAACCTTTTTACCCTATTTAACTATGTAAAGATTGTCAAGATATAAAAAAAAAAAAAAGTAGTGGAGGATGGCCCAAAGCCTCAGGATCCAGAATCCATTTGACACATCTGGAAGAAACTCCTGCCTCAGACCAGCCCAGCTCCGGCTGTGGTGATCATTTGGGGAGTGAGCCAGCAGATGGAAGATCTTTCTCTCTGTAACTCTTTCAAGTAAAATGAAAAAAAAATTTTTTTAAATTTTTTATTGGAAAGTCAGATATACAGAGAGGAGGGGAAATAGAAAGATTTTCCATCTGATGATTCACTCCCCAAGTGGCTGCAACGGCCGGAGCTGAGCCGATCTGAAGCCAGGAGCCATGAGTTTCTGCCAGTTTTCCCACACGGGTGCAGGGTCCCAAGGCTTTGGGCCGTCCTCGATTGCTTTCCCAGGCCACAAGCAGGGAGATGGATGGGAAGTGGGGCCGCCGAGATTAGAACTGGTGCCCATATGAGATCCCGGAGTGTTGAAGGTGAGGACTTTAGCCGCTAGACCACCGCGCAAACACTTGTAATTGTACCGAAATGACCAGTTGGTGTGGAAATTAAGAGATTATTTAAAAAAAATCCAAGTCAGAAAAAGAGCTGAGGCAGAAAGTCTTCCATCTAAATGGTTTGCTCTGCCTGTGGTGCACGGGGCGGGGCTGGGTCAAGGCCCAGAGCCCTGAGCTCAGCCCAGCACTTGCACGGAGATGGCCAGGACCCAACCACCTGAGTCATTAGCACTGCCTTCCCTGGGAACATACTAGTGGGAACCTGGCGTAGGAAAGGACCTGAGACTGAACCCTGCCTCTCTGAGTCCCGAGTGGGCACCAGAATGCCTGCCCGCCAATCCCACTCGTGGGAAGACACCTGCTGAGTATTTTGGCTGCTACCATGGATTAAAGCCAAGGCTAAGATCAAGTGTCCTCAGCCCTGAGCAGCGGGGCGTCTGAAAGCACTCCACAAGTTGTTTTAGGCCAGGTCTATCCAGAAGCCTGGGTTCAAGGGTCAGATGGGATGGGCTGTTAACACCCAACCTGTAAAGATAATACTGGAGCAGACTGACCACTGGCCCAGGGCTAAGCACATCCCCGCCCCGCCCCCCTCCCCAGCCAGAACAATAGCTGAACCCTGATGACTGGGCTGTTTTCTCACTCTGGGATTAATCAGGCTCTGCCTAAGACACACACACACACACACACACACACACACACACGCATACCTATTTTGAAAATTTTCAAAAGACTTGTTTTGGGGCCTGGCGTGGTGGTCTAGCGGCTAAACTCCTCGCCTTGGACACCCCGGGATCCCATATGGGTGCCGGTTCTAATCCTGGCAGCCTCACTCCCTTCCAGCTCCCTGCCTGTGGCCTGGGAAAGCAGTCGAGGACGGCCCAAAGCTTTGGGAACCTGCACCCGCGTGGGAGACCCGGAGGAGGTTCCTGGCTCCTGGTTTCAGATCAGCGCAGCACCGGCCGTTGCGGTCACTTGGGGAGTGAATCATCGGACGGAAGATCTTCCTGTCTCTCCTCCTCTCTGCAAATCTGCCTTTCCAATAAAAATAAATAAATCTTAAAAACAAAGAAGGTAGAGTTGCTGAGAGGGCAGAGACAGAGGTCGTGCATGCACCCCAAATGGCCGCAAGAGCCAGAGCTGATCAGATCTGAAGCCAGGAATCAGGTGCTTCACCCAGGACCCCCATGTGGGTGCAGGGCCCCAAGGGTTCCGTCCATTCTCCGCTGCTTTCCCAGGACCATTAGCAGGGAGTCGGATGACAAGTAGGGCAGCCAGGACTCGAACCATTGGCCAAGTGAGGTATCCGTGTCACAGGTGGCAGCTTCACGCGCTGCACCCCAACGTGGCCCACTCACTTGCCCACGGCATGACGCCGCTCTTTCTAGAACAAGGCGGGTCCCCAGAGGCCTGGGCCGGCTCCGGCAGCCTTCGTCCTCTGAGCGGCCGCGAACACACAGCCCTCTGTGACTGCCCAGGAGGGCGGCAGCGGCGGCCCGCGGCCCCGGATGTGCGGGCGCGGCCTTTGTGACGTACGGTGGTCCCGCCCACGCCTCACGCCGATTGGCTGACTCTGTCGTCCGGAGCTGCCGGTCACGCAGCCCCGGCGCTGTGGTGACGCGGCCCGCTCGGCCGGTTCCCTGTGATGGCCGCGCGTCCCGGGTGCTTCGTGCGGCTCGGGCGCTTCGAGCGGCGCGGCTCCTGCGCTGCCGCCTGCGGGACGGCCGTGTGGAGCCCGCCCGGGGCCTCGGGGCCTCGGGGCCTGCGCCATTGGGGTCTCTGCCTGCGAGGGCCTCCTTGCGACCGTGAGCTTGGGGGAGCCGGGCCCGGTGCCCTTTCCTGCCGGACGCGCCGGGCCTTGGGCACCGCGCCTTCCCCGACGACCCCTGACGAAGCCAGCTCTGTGTTGCTCCTGTCTTTGCAGTTGTCCACCCCCCTGTGCCCCACTGCTCCTGGCCAGCAAGCCCTTCCACCCGCAGCAGTCGTGCGTGCGTGTGCCCGCGACCCCCTCCAGCAATGCATGCTGATCCCTCAGCGTGCAGCCTGCCCCGTGGGGGGCTCCAGGGCTGTCTGCATCCCAGTCCTCAGCACGTGCCCACTGGGCCTGCCCTCCATGACCGAGACTACTGGACGGTACCTGGATGGAGTGGGTGCCCTCATGGGGACCGTCTTCCCCTGCCCCCTGTCTCTCCTGGGCGCTGGCTCCCCCTGCCCTCTGCCGGCCTCCTGTCTCCAGCAGCAGGTTCAGACTGCTGTGCCCTGAAATAAACACAGGCCTTTCTCTCTCTAAAATGTAGGGCCCGGTGAGATAGCGTAGCGGTTAAAGTCCTCGCTTTGAACGCGCCAGCATCCCATATAGGCGCCAGTTCTAATTCCCGCGGCCCCTTTCCCATCCAGCTCCCTGCTTGTGGCCTGGGAAAGCAGTCGAGGACGGCCCAAAGCCTTGGGACCCTGCACCTGCATGGGAGACCTGGAGGAAATTCCTGGCTCCTGGCTTCAGATCAGCTCAGCTTCAGCTGTTGCGGCTGTTTGGGAATTGAGTTATCGGACAGAAGATATTCCTCTCTGTGTATCTAAGGATGTAAACTTGGGCTTAGATGAAACTAAAGCACAGGTTAGGGGTGTGGTGCTGGTGGGGGTGGGGCTCGAAGCCCAGGCTTGCAGACAGAATCCCCGGGCTGCCCCGGGTGGCCCTTTGTGCTTGGACATGCCGGCCCCGGGTGTCAAGGCTTCCCTAGTGGCAAAGCCCTCCCAGAAGCACGTGCACCCCTGCGTGGCCCCAGCAGCCCTGACGCAGGCGCAGAGCATCTAGGAGGCCTCGCACGGGGCCGGTGCAAGGCCACCCATGGCCCAGCTCTGGGCAGCAGGCAGCAACCTTTTTTTTTCAAGATTTATTTTATTTTCACTACAAAGTCAGATATACAGAGAGGAGGAGAGACAGAGAGGAAGATCTTCTGTCCATTGATTCACTCCCCAAGTGAGCACAACGGCCGGAGCTGAGCTCATCCAAAGCCAGGAGCCAGGAACTTCTCCTGGGTCTCCCACGCGGGTGCAGGGTCCCAAGCCTTTGAGCCGTTCTCAACTGCTTTCCCAGGCCACAAGCAGGGAGCTGGATGGGAAGTGGAGCAGCTGGGATTAGAACCGGCGCCCATATGGGATCCCGGGCGTTCAAGACGAGGACATTAGCCACTAGGCCACGCCCAGGCAGCGACTTTTTTTTTTTTTTAAAGATTTATTTTTATTATTTTTTTATTGGAAAGGCGGATATACAGAGAGGAGAGACAGAGAGGAAGATCTTCCGTCCGATGATTCACTCCCCAAGTGAGTGCAACGGCCAATGCTATGCCGATCCGAAGCCAGGAGCCTCTTCCGGGTCTCCCACGCGGGTGCAGGGTCCCAAAGCTTTGGGCCATCCTCGACTGCTTTCCCAGGCCACAGGCAGGGAGCTGGAAGGGAAGCGGGGCTGCCGGGATTAGAACCGGCGCCCATATGGGATCCCGGGGCGTGCAAGGCGAGGACCTTTAACCACTTGCGCCACCGCACCGGGCCCAGGCAGCGACTTTTTAAAAAAACTTATTTCTAAGGTGAGATCCCAGTTACACGTGGGGCTTGTTCACGGATGGAGAGGGGAAGGCAAGCACGTGGGATGGGGAAGCGTTTCCGCTCTGCGTCCTGCGCCCCTCGGCGGTGCCAGGGGAGTGGATTCCTGGTACCACGCGCCAGGTCTCCGATGTGGATGTCCAGGTCGCTCCCACGCTGCCCATTGCAGTGGTCAAACCGAAGGCCGGCGCATCAGCCTGGGCCTGCCCCACCCCCTGAAGTCCGTCTGGCCTCTGGAACACGGTGGACTCATCCTCTCGCTGCTGCTCCGAGTGGCACACCGAGCTTGAGACCCTGCTGGAACACACCGTCTCTCTGTGCTGACCCCCCACTCACAGGCAGCCAGGGACCCTAGGGGGTCTGCCGGCTTCCTCACAACCTGTTGAAAGTGTCAGCCCCGGCTGTTGCCTCTGGTGTGCTGCTGGAGAAATGACATGCCTGTGGAATGGTTTGTTTTGAAAGAGCTACAAAGAGGGCGGGTCTGGTGCAGCAGCCTAGCGGCTGAAGTCCTCACCTTGCACACACCGTATGGACGCTGGTTCTCATCCTGCCTGCTCCACTTCCCATTCACTTACTTCAACTGGACTGTGCCAGGTGGAAGCCAGGGACCAAGAGCTTCCTCCTAGTCCCCCACAGGGATGGTAACTGCTTAAGGACATGGGCCATTCCCCCCGACCCCGTGGTTTTCCCAGGTCATCAGCAGGGAGCTGGATTGGAAGTGAAGCGGCGGGGCTTGAACCAGCACCCATATAGGACGTTGATGGCGCAGGCAGCAAGCTACCTGTATTGCCAGGATGCTTCTTGTGCAGTTGCATGTTGCTTGCTAAATGTTTTCATCCGAAGCGTAGTTGCACAGGATATCACGTCCATGATGTTTTATAGTATTGCTGTTTTTAAGATAAAATTGCTAAGTGACAACATAGACAGTAGAATCTGGGCACTGTGAGAGTTTGATTTATTAAAAAAAAAAAAAAAATTGGGGCCCGGCACTGTGGCCCAGCAGCTAAAGTCCTCGCCTTGAATGCACTGGGATCGCATGTGGGTACCAGTTCTAATCCCAGCAGCCCCGCTTCCCATCCAGCTCCCTGCTTGAGGCCTGGGAAAGCAGTCGAGGACGGCCCAAAGCCTTGAGACCCTGCACCCATGTGGGAGACCTGGAGGAAGTTCCTGACTCCTGGCTTCAGATCGGCGCAGCACCGGCCATTGCGCTCACTTGGGGAGTGAAATCAACGGACAGAAGATCTTCCTCTGTGTATATCTGACTTTGCAATAAAAATAAATAAATCTTAAAAAACTTTTTATTGGAAAGGCAGATCAGATTTGCAGAGAGAAGGAGAGACAAAGAGAAAGACCTTTCATCTGATGGTTCATTCCGCAAGTGGCCACCACAGCTGGAGCTGAGCCCATCTGAAGCCAGGAGCCAGGAGCCTCTTGCATTTCTCTGACACAGGCGCAGGGTCCCAAGGCTTTGGGCCGTCCTCTACTGCTTTCCCAGGCCACAAGCAGGGAGCTGGAAGGGAAGTGGAGCAGCTGGGACAGGAACCGGTGCCCATATGGGATCCTAGCAGATGTAAGGCAAGGATTTAGCCACCGTGCCATGGCGCCAGGCCCGTAGTTTGATCATAAGGAAGTGGAAAAAAAACCTTTTTAAAAATTTATGTTTTTCTTTTCAGTGGAAAAAGAATTTTTGGACCATTCATGTTCCAGGCACCTATTTTCTGCATTGGCCTCCGTCTTCTTTGTCTTTCACCCGTAGCACTTGACCCAAGTAGCCTCTTATTGTTCTGGAACGTTCCTTCCATGGGAAACCCCATGCTCGCTGTGCCTCTGGGGGTTCCCTGAGCTCTGGCTCTGTGGTGGATCAGCTTCTGACCCCTCACACACGTGCACCACCCAATGCTTGTCCCCACTGCCCGTGGGAGGATGAGGAAGTGAGAGGCACGGGGCTAGCTGGCGTGAGTCACGCAGTGGCAGGTGCTGCCTGGCCCCAGCGCCAGCCAGCATTTAACTGCCGCTGTCCTTATAAAACCGTGTGTGGTTTCTTTTTACTGCGATTTTAAAACAGCTTTGTTAGGACATGATTCACTTCACAAACAGCTCCCCCAGTTAAACCACACAGTGGCTCACCAAGATTGTGCGTGTAAAAATAGCTCTCTTTGATGTGTCTTTTCTTTTTTTAAAAGATTTACTTTTTATTTATTTTAAAGATTTGTTTGTTTATTGAAGATCAGAGTTATAGAAAGAGATGGAGAGACACAGACGGAAGTTATTTTGCATCTGCTGGCACACACACCAGCTGGCTGCGGTGGTCTGGGCTAGGCCAAGCTGAGTCCAGCAGCTTCATCTGGATTTCCTGTGAGCGTTTTCGGGGTCCCACCATCTCGACTGCATTCTGCTGTGTTCCCGGCACATTTAGCAGGGAGCTGGATTGGAACCAGAGCCCAGGTGAGATATGGTGCTGTAGGCAGTGTATTTTTTTTATAGATTTATTTTATTTTTATTACAAAGTCAGATATATAAAGAGAAGAAGAGAGACAGAGAGGAAGATCTTCTGTCCATTGATTCACTCCCCAAGTGAGCACAAAGGCCGGAGCTGAGCTCATCCAAAGCCAGGAGCCAGGAACTTCTCCTGGGTCTCCCACGTGGGTGCAGGGTCCCAAGGCTTTGGGCTGTCCTCTACTGCTTTCCCAGGCCACAAGCAAGGAACTGGATGGGAAGTGGAGCTGCCGGGATTAGAACTGGTGCCCATATGGGATCCTGGCGCATTCAAGGTGAGGACTTTAGCCGATAGTCCACAGCGCCGGGCCCGCTGGATTTATTTTTGAAGGACATAGTGACAGGGAGTGAGAGACAGGGGGCTGGTGTGGTCATGTGACCAGACCAATCCCGTATATGTCAGTTCCTGTTCTTGGCTGCTCCACTTCCTGTCCAGCTCCTTACCAATGCACCTGGGAAAGCACAGGAGGGTGGTTCAAGGCCTTGGGCCCCTACATCCACCTGGAAGACCTGGAAGATGCTCCTGGCTCCTGGCTTTGGACTGGCACGACTCTGTCGGCTGGGACATTTAGGGAGTGAGACAAAGGACGGAAGCATCTCTCTCTAACTCTGAGTTTTGAATGAGCTCACTGTGCTATGCCGGGCTAGCCACTCAGTGTCCGCTGGGCTGCCGGAGTCCTACATCACATGCCTGCGTTTGAGTCCTAGCTTTGCTCCTGACTCCCGATTCCTGCTGATATGGGCCCAGGGAAGCCGAGGGTGGGGGGCTCGGGTGGAGTTCTCTGCTCCTGCTTTCTGCGCTGTGCAGTCCCAGGTGTAGGAGGCATTCAAGAGTGAACACTGGGGCCCGGTGCAGTAGCTCAGTGACTAAAGTCCTCGTCTTGCACGCGCCGGGATCCCATATAGGTGCTTGTTCTAATCCTAGCGGCCCTGCTTCCCTTCCAGCTCCCTGCTTGTGGCCTGGAAAAGCAGTCAAGGACGGCCCAAAGCCTTCGGACCCTGCACCCACCTGGGAGATCTGGAAAGAAGCTCCTGGCTCCAGGCTTCGGGTTGCCTCAGCTCTGGTTGCTGAGGCTGTTTGGAGAGTGAATCATCGGACGGAAGATCTTCCTCTCTGTCTCTCCTCCTCTCTGACTTTGGAGAAAAAAAAGAAAAAAGTGTGAACTTTGGGTGGAAGCACTGGCTCAGAGAACTTCAGGCACTGACTGATGGTGTGGGGATGCAGAGACTCCCTCCTGTGGCCAGTGTCAGGGACCGTCCCCAACTGCTTTCCCAGGCCACAGGCAGGGAGCTGGATGGGAGGGGGCTGCCGAGATTAGAACCGGCACCCATATAGGATCCCGGCGCGTGCAAGGCGAGGACTTAAGCAACTAGGCCACCGTGCTGGGCCCTCCTGGAGTCTCAATACATTAGTAAAATATTAATATATTAACTCCTGACGATCAACACCGGAATTTTCCACACAGAGGGTCCAAAGCCACTAACCAATGAGTGGAGAACCAGCTTTTTCCCTGGAGGGAAGGGTAAGGGTTGCTGCCTTCCTCTGTTTCTGTGGCAGTGGTGACCCTGATCCTGTGCGTGGGCGCAGCAGGCTGTGTGGGTCTCGGTGCTTTTCTACTCTGATGCGCCGTGGGGGACAGCCGTCCGCAGCTCTGGCTTCTCCCAGTGCATGTGGGGCACATGGGTACTCAGCAGCCTCAGGGAATCCCTGAGTGCCACCGCCGCCCGGGAACAAGGGAACCGAGGCGTGGAAACTGGACCAAGCGCCGTGAGAAAAGAACCCGGATGGACGCGTGGAGATTGTCTTTCAAGTCGCTGTACATTCGGTTGGTTACGCAGAGTGGGACGAATGCAAGCCAACGGCACGTGTGGAGGCCCCCGGTGACACCCCAAAGTCACATGCGTCGTTTCTTTTCTTTTTTTTTTTTTTTTTTTAAAGATTTATTTTTATTATTTTTTTATTGGAAAGGCGGATATACAGAGAGGAGAGACAGAGAGGAAGATCTTCCATCCGATGATTCACTCCCCAAGTGAGCGCAACGGGCCGATACCATGCCGATCCGAAGCCAGGAGCCTCTTGCGGGTCTCCCACGCGGGCGCAGGTTCCCAAAGCTTTGGGCCGTCCTCGACTGCCTTCCCAGGCCACAAGCAGGGAGCTGGAAGGGAAGCGGGGCTGCCGGGATTAGAACCGGCGCCCATGTCGTTTCTTTTCTTAAAGATTTATTTATTTTTATTGCAAAGGCAGATCAGATTTACAGAGAAAACAAAAAAAAGTCTTCTATCCACTGGTTCACCCTCAAAAGGCTGCAACAGCCGGAGCTGAGCCTATCCGAAGCCGGGAGCCAGGAGCTTCGTCTGGGTCTCCCACGCGGGTGCAGGGTCCCAAGGCTTTGGGCCGTCCTCGACTGCTATCCCAGGCCACAAGCAGGCAGCTGGATGGGAAGTGGAGCTGCCGGGATTAGAACTGGTACCCAAATGGGATTCCAGCGGGTGTGTCCAAGGTGAGGACTTTAGCTACTAGGCTATTGTGCCAGGCCCAATTTTTATTTTAAAATATTTATTTCTTTAATTTGAAAGGCAGCATTACCGAGAAGAGGACAGAGACAGATCTTGTATTTAGTAACTCCCCAGATGGCCACAACAGCCATGCCTGGGCCAGGCCGGAAGTGGGAGCCTGGAACTCTATCAGGGTGTGTCCACATGGGTGCAGGGCCCTCATCGTGTTTTCCTAAGTGTGTTAGCCGGAGGCTGGATCCAAAGTGGAGCAGCTAGGATGCAACAGGCACTCACGAGGGATACTGGCATCGCAGGGAGCAGCTTAACCTGGTTTGCCACACCACCAGCCCCACATGTTTTAAACCTTAATTGCTCATTGGGCCCAGCACAGTAGCCTAGTGGCTGAAGTTCTTGTCTTGCATGCACCGGGATTCCATATGGGCAGCGGTTCATACCCCAGCTGCTCCACTTCCCATCCAGCTCCCTGCTTGTGGCCTGGGAAAGCAGTCGAGGACGGCCCAAAGCCTTGGGACCCTGCACCTGCGTGTGGGAGACTCAGAAGAAGCTCCTGGCTCCTGGCTTCGGATTGTCCCAGCCAGACATCTTGGGGAGTGAGCCAGTGGACACAAGACCTTTCTCTGTGTCTTATTCTCTCGGTTACTCTGATTTTCCAATAAAAAGAAATAAATCTTTTTAAAATTTTTACCTGTCACATTATTAATTTGAAAGATAACCCTGGCTGGACCATGCCTGGGGGTTCTTAAGTCAGTGAAGCACAGAGGAAGATAAACCCGTTTCCTGCATGGCTGAGCCACGCCTCATTGCCTTGCATTTTCCCGATAACCTAGGCAATTTATCAGCCTCACTGTTGACTGTGTGGAATGTGTTAGAAAGGGTTATTTTTTTTAATTAATTTTTTTTTAATTTTTTCACGGTACAGTACCATAAGCTTGGGGATTTTCCCTTCTACCTTGCCCAACTCCCCCTCCCATCCCTGCTGGTTTTTTTTTTTTTTTTTTTTTTTTTGCAAAGGTTTTGAAGGCTGTCAAATTCCAGAATATCTCATCAAAATTTTCTCCTCTTTGCGGGCATCTCCTGTCCTGTGCCGTGTCTGGTCTGAAATATTCTTTCAATCGACCGTGCTCGGGAACCGTATTGCTGCCTCCATGCTCCCTGTGCAAGGCCTTGGCCTGCAGCGGGGTCTGTATGTGTGTGTGTGTTGGGTGGAGTGGGCAGCTAAGAAGGAGATTTCTAGGGCCCGGCGCGGTGGCGCAAGTGGTTAAGTCCTCGCCTTGAATGCCCCGGAATCCCTTATGGGCGCCGGTTCTAATCCCGGCAGCCCCGCTTCCCTGCCAGCTCCCTGCCTGTGGCCTGGGAAGGCAGTTGAGGACGGCCCAAAGCTTTGGGAACCTGCACCCGTGTGGGAGACCCGGAAGAGGCTCCTGGCTTCGGATCGGCATAGTATCGGCCGTTGCGGCTCACTTGGGGGGTGAATCATCGGACGGAAGATCTTCCTCTCTGTCTCTCCTCTCTGTATATCCGCCTTTCCAATAAGAAAAATAATAAAAATAAATCTTAAAAAAATTTTTTTCTCCTCTTTGCGGGCATCTCCTGTCCTGTGCCGTGTCTGGTCTGAAATATTCTTTCAATCGACCGTGCTCGGGAACCGTATTGCCGCCTCCATGCTCCCTGTGCAAGGCCTTGGTCTGCAGCGGGGTCTGTCTGCGTGTGTGTGTTGGGTGGAGTGGGCAGCTAAGAAGGAGATTGCTAGTGCGGGGAGTGACCAGGGTGGGAGGAGCAGAGGTGAGGCAGGTGGCCTGGAGGCTGGCTGGGGGCAGTGCCGAAGGGGAGAGAGGGGGGCAGTGATTTTTAAGGAGTGCGCAGGTGCAGTTTGGGGTTGTCTCGAGCCAAGAAACCCAGCTGGAGGAGGTTCCACAGAGGCGGGCCCTTCCCAGGTGAGAGAGGGCTCAGGTGCATGGGCTGCTGCAGAGTGAGCATTGAGCCATTGAACCATCGCAGCGGGTCTCAAAAATACGTATTTGATAGGTGCATTTTCATGATATTTACTTAGAATTGGAGCACTGTTCTGCATACATCGCTGTATTCTTGTGGTGTGGATGAGAACCCTACGCTTGTCTGCTCTTGGTATATACAGTAGCTAAGCCGGCCCGCACTCTGCGTGGGAACAGAGATGTGTATGCAAGACAGCAGCGTTCCCCCTTCTCAGCATTTTAACTTTTTTTTTTTTTTTTTCGTAGCTTCAGTGAGTCACAGTGAAATGTGGAGCCAAAATACTACGTGGAAAATTCCAGAAATGAGTGGCTCCTACATTGGAATGTGGCCCTTCAGAGTCAATCGGGTGGTGAGATCTGTTGCACAACCCACCTTGCCAAGTCATCCGTCGCCCCGTGCATCCACACTGCGTGGGGGAGAGTGCGTGGGCGGCGGGGCTGACACTGTGCTCCCTGCAGCCGGGCAGGCCTGGCCTGGGGGCTGCGGGCCTGGGCTCTGCCCCATGGCGTGGCTGGCAGTCCTCTCCGGCAGAACCAGGGGCGCCCTCACTCGCTCACCCCTCCTTCCCAAGCTCCCAGTCCTGCTTCTTTCCACGCCCCATCACCTCCATGCGGTCACCTGGACAGCTGCCCCTGTTAAGCTCCCCGTTAATACCAACAGATGATCGGTGACCAGGGCCACACTCGCCGTGGCCTCTCACTGTGACTACGGGCTTCCGGGTCGCCCTCTGAGCCCAGCACGCGCAGGCTCAGGCTGATTTTATTCGTAACGAGGACACACTTGGCCACAGAGAGAGTCAGAGAGAGTGACATCTTCTCTTTGCTGGTTTATAAAATCCAGACACAAAATGGAGTCACTTTGGTTCAGGCCTGCATGAGTTTGCTAACCTGTTCTGTGCAAAATGCTGTGCCAGTTTCTTGCTTTTGGGGTCAGATCACTAGGCTACCGTGCCCTGCCAGCAACCCTCCATTCCAGGAACCAATACTGTATGATTTATTCACCCATTGTTCCTATAACTGCCTCCTGTGGCCGCCTGAGCCAACTCATTGTTCCCACGGCAGCCTCCCGTGGCTGTCCAGCTCACCTGGTGCCCATGACCTTACAACTCACTCTGTCTATAAAAACCCATCTAACTCTCACCCCGGGGTCACTCTCTGCTAGAAAGGAGAGCTGACCGCAGCCGGCTGGTCTGTTTATCTGCCTCCTCGATAAGCTTTCCTGCTTTGCAGAGTTGTCTGGGCTGCACTTGTTGGGGGAGAGGCTCGGGTTGGATGCCACAGATTCACTCCCCAGAGGGCCGCAGCAGCCAGTGCTGCGCTGGTCTGAAGCCAGGAGCCAGGGGCTTCTTCCGGTCTTCCCATGCAAGTATAGGCAGGGAAGTTGTTTTTGTTTTTGTTTTTTAAAGATTTATTTATTTTTATTGGAAAGTCAGATATATAGAGAAGAGGGGAGACAGAGAGGAAGATCTCCCATTCGTTGACTCACTCCCCAAGTGACTGCAATGGCCAGAGCTGTGCTGGTCTGAAGCCAAGAGGCAGTGGCATCCTCTGGGTCTCCCACATGGGTGCAGGGTTCCCAAAGCTTTGGGCCGTCCTCGATTGCTTTTCCAGGCCACAGGCAGGGAGTTGGATGGGAAGTGGGGCTGCCGGGATATGAACTGGCACCCACACAGAATCCTGGTAAGTTCAAGGTGAGGACTTTAGCTGCTAGGCCACACCTCCGGGCCCTCCGAGACCTGATTCTTGCGTGTGCTTCTCAACAGGGTCTGGTAGTCTATTGCACACACTGGTAGTTACAATTGTTGAGTCAGTTTTGTCTCCAGCCCTGTCTTCTACAGATTAGTGAATGCTGGAGCCCATCCCAATCCTGTCCACTGCACACTCGGCCCTCATGCAAACCAGCGGGAGCTGCAGCCTAGTTGTGGCTATCTGCAGTATCCCCCACCAGGCCTGCCCTTGCCCTGGTTCCCGTGCTTGCCGGTATGTACAGCAGACTGCTCTAGTCTGTCCCCAATTCCATTCATCTCTCATGCATGTCAATGGGTATTGAAACCTAGTTCAACCAACCAGTCCCACCCTCCAGCCCACACATGTGTCAACAGGTGCCACTCTCTGTCTAGCCATGCCTGTCCCAGTCCTGGTTCTCATTCTCAAAAGTCAGAGTGGCAACCCAAGAAGGAGGTGCCCACTGTTTCCCTACTGGGCCCACTCTCACTCCCGGATATTGTATTCTCCAGGTGGTTATGTAGTTTGACTTGACAGAATTTGCCCCCTGTGCTAGCATCTACTAGCTGGTGCTTGTCTCTGACCCAGCTCACATGCAGGCCAACAGGTGTTGTAGCCCTGCCTGGCCTGGTCTGCCCTCATCCCAACTTTCATGTTCACCGGTGAGAGTGGGGGTCCAGCAGGGGAGGCTCATGTAGTCCCCCTACTGTGTTCACCCCCTTCTCCCCCTGAGTCTCAGGAGTGCTGGTTGGGTGTGTGGCCCAGTCTGGCATGACCCACCTCACCTTGGCATTTGCTGGTTGGATGCTGTAACCTGGCCCTGCCCAGCCCACCCCTAATTCCAGCTCATGCTGGTGGGGACTACAGCCTAGCTCAGCCCAGCCAGCCCCCAGTCCTGATCCTCATTGAACTGGCTTGTGCTGTGGCCTGACCTGGCCCAACCCACACTCCATTCTGGCACTCAGATTCACCAACAAGTGATATGAACTGGCCCAGCCTGGTTCGCTCCCAACCTGAGCCAAAATGTATGCCGGTGGGTACCATTCCCTGGCCTGGTCTGGGCTGCTCCCTATTGTGGTTCTTGCGCTCACCTGCAGGGACTATCTCCCGACAAAGGAGTTTCCTAAGATCCTCCAATCAGAACCTCTCCTAATGCCAGATCTCACATCCACTGGTTGCTCCACGGGCCAGTCCTACTTAGTCCACCTCCTGTCCTAGCACGAACAGTGGCCTTTCCTGACCAGCCCTCACCCATTCTGGTTTTTACTGTTGGGTGTTATAGCCCAGCCAAGCCTGGTCCACACCCAGATACAGCTCACACATGGCTCAGCAGGGGCAGAGACCTAGCCTAGCCTGTCCTACACACACCTTGGTTCTCACAAGCACCAGTGGGAGCTATAGTCTGGACAACTCTGATGCACCCCAGATCCAGTCCACACATGTGCCGAGGGACAATGCAGTCATGTCCAGATCACACGGCAGCCCCCACTCTGGCCCTCATAGTCACCAGTGGGAACCACAGCCCAGCCATAGATCTTGCATGTGCCAGTGGTTGCTCTGATCTTGGCCTTTGCCTTTGGATGGAGCAGCCTGGCCTGAGCTGGCCTGCCCCCAGTCCCAACTCTCACTGGCAGGTGCTGGAACCTGGTCCTGCACAGTCTGTTCCCATCCTTGGCTCATGCAAACCAGCAGGTGTGACAGCCTAGTCCAGCATGACCTGCCTTCCAGCCTGGTTTCTATACTCACAAGTGGGCTAAGGGTTTGCTGGGCCCTTCCCTGTCTGCCCCCTTCCAAAACCAACCCACACTTGCCAACAGATGGAGCTACCTTGCCCAGCTGGCTTGACCCCAAGGTCTGGACCACGTGCTCACCAGTAGTATCTATGACCCTGCAGGGGAGTTTCCCAGGTTCCCCCACTTGGCCTACTCCCAGACCCAGATCTTACATGCGCTGGCAGGTGCCAGGCCCTTGCCCAGCATAGCTTGCCCCTCCATCTTGGCCTTGTATGAGCTGGTGGATGCTGCTGCCCGGCCTGCCCCACACCCTGTTTTATGATGCACATGTGGGTGCTGTAGCCTGGACCTGCCCAGCCTAGTCTAGGTCCCAGTGCCTGTGAGTGTTGGCGGGTTCCATGATCACACCTAATTCAACCCATCTTTACCTCAACTCTTGAGCTAACCAGTGGGACTTGTATTTCCACAGGGTTTGGGCCACTTATCCCCCGCAAAATCTACTCACAGACCTGGTTCTCTCGAATGCTGCTTAGTGTCATGGCCCTGCCTGCTGTGACCCATCCCCTGTTCCAACACTCAGTCAGGTAGTGGGATCCAGCCCTGCTGGACAGGCCCCCAACCCTAGTTTTCATGTGGGCTGGCGTGTGGTGGTCAGTGATGCTCTGTGGTAACAAGCTCATCTCAGGACTCCCATGCGGGCTGGTAATCAGTCTGACCCATACAGATGTTCCAGCCCCTCTCCTCCAAACCACCAGGTCTCTGTCCCCTCGCTTACCTGCAAGTATAGTGTCCCTATTGCTGGATGTCTCGCAGGATTCATTCCGCACCTACACATGTGGTGGCCTTATCCGTGGATGTCCCTAGGCAATCTTTCCTCAACCCCAAATCCCCAGAGCTCACTGGTGGGCAGCTGACAGGCGCACTGGCTGCCACAACTAAGATGGAGCCGGCTGCTTTTTAAGCAGTCAGACCAGGCCGTGCCCCCTGCCCATCAGCCCATCAAAGTGGCCGATGGAGCCAGGGTTCTGGTACACGCGCCTGGCCCGAAGGAACTGAATTCTTTTTTTTTTTTTTTTTAAGATTTATTATTTTTATTACAAAGTCAGATATACAGAGAGGAGGAGAGACAGAGAGGAAGATCTTCCGTCCATTGATTCACTCCCCAAGTGAGTGCAATGGCCGATGCTATGCCGATCTGAAGCCAGGAGCCAGGAACTTCTTCCAGGTCTCCCACGCGGGTGCAGTGTCCCAAAGCTTTGGGCCATCCTCAGCTGCTTTCCCAAGCCACAGGCAGGGAGCTGGATGGGAAGTGGAGCTGCCGGGATTAGAACCGGCGCCCATATGGGATTCCGGGGCATTCAAGGTGAGGACTTTAGCCACTAGGCCACGGCGCTGGGCCCAGGAACTGAATTCCTAATAGTAAGGGGCATCTTACCTGCTGGGCAATTACCCACTCTTTTAACAAAACCTTTCATTTATTTACAGAGTGACAAAGAGAAGGGAAAGGAGAGAGACAACCAGAAACATGCGTGTCTCACGTGGGTGCAGGAGCCCAAGCACATGGGCCATCTTCTATGTCCTTCCCAGGTACGTGGGCAGGGAGCTGGACTGGAAGCGGAACAGGAATTTGGAACTGACTCTATGTGGTGAGTGGGCATCCCGGGCAGTAGCTTAACGCACTGTGCCATGACATTGTCCCTCAGAAGCTCTCACCTTCAGTTCCCTGACTGCCTTCCGTGTCCCCTGCACCTAGATGCTTGCAGCCCTGCCACGGGCCAGGCACATAGTAGGGCCTGTGTCAGCAGCCTGTCTGTCACCACCGTCAGTTCCTTCCTGTTCTGTCCAGTTGTGTCTGTCTGCATTTTCAACCTGTCCATGCAGTGAACTCTGCATAAAAAACCTGGAGGGACAGGGCATCCACAGGGCACCCGCAGCTTCCAGCCAGCTGAGCAGGACGGTGAGCCAGGTCCCTGGGGACCCGCCTTGTGGCTCTTCCCTGCCTCCCACCCCTCAGCTGCCTGTGGGTGCCCCTGTGCTAACCGGGCACCTGTGGGCAAGCCTCTGGGTGCACTGACTTCTGGGAGCCGCTCCAGCCACTTCACCGAGCCGGAGGTGGGGGCCTGGGGAACAGACAGCAGTCCTGAAGGTCTAACCGCTGAAGCGGGCTTAGGGGTCCTATTTTCTCGTGTGGGGACCTGGCTTGCATACTGGGCTCTTGGTCCTGGCCCTGGCTCCAACCCTAGCCATTGTGGCATCTGGGGGGAAACGAACCAGTGGATGTGAGCTGTCTGTCTCTATGCTTTTAAATCGATCAATCAATAACTTTTTAGGGCAGACGGTTTTATTCCGGCACAACACAGCTTTGGGAGCCTTGCACGGTTTTGGCCTGATGTGGCAGGTGGTGACAGGACAGAAGCTAGAGTCCGGCTCGGCTTCCTAGCAGTCTCCCACCCCTGGGAGGAGGTGTAAGTGACCACCACGGGGACATGTGGCTTTACAGAGCCCTCCACCTCCTGCCCCACCGATGCCCGCTGCCTGCTAGTCAGGACGGCCACCCCCAGCTTCCTGCTCCCAGCTGCCGTCCTTGCTGCTCCACAGCTCTCTGCCCACACCTCTCTCTCTTCAGCTGTTCCACCTCCTGTGACAGCCGCATCCTGTGTACCTCTGTCGGGGCTGAGCCAGGCCCGGCGCCTGCGCTGCAGTGTCAGCGTGTGGAGCTGAGCCGGCCTGCTCAGTCAGGATCTGAATGGGACGTAGGGCTTATCTATGTGTTTTTAAGAGGCAGAGAGAAACACACATACGTATACAAAACAGGGAAACTTCCGCTCTGCTGGTCCATTCCCCAACGCAGGGCCGGGCCTGGTGGAATTTGGGGGTCAGGATCCCGATCTAGCTGAGTGACAGGACTCCAATGATGGACTGTCCCTGGCTGCTTCCCAGGGTCCATATGAGCAGCAAACTGAATTTGGGTGAGGAGCTGAGACTTGAAGCACGTATACAGATATGACCGGGCTGTCTCAACTCCTTTGCTTTTAGGTTCATTTTATTTATTTTTTGAAAGACAGTCACGGGGGTAGGAGGGAAAAGAGGGTAGGGGAGGGGAAGAGAGAGAGACCTTCTTACCACTGGTTCCTTCCCCAAACGACCGTGGTAACTTAGGGTAGAGAGGGCCAAAGCTGAGCGCCCAGAGCTCAGACTGGGTCTGCCACGTGGGTCGCAGGGCCTAGGCACTCTTGTCATCGCCCCCCTCTTGTCATCCGAGCGTGCGCATCGGGAGCAAGCTGGAGTCAGATGTGCCGCCGCGACCTGGAACTGGGCACTGGGATGTGGGCGATCCCAGTGCCATCCTAACCACCGTGCCAGATGCCCCCCGCAGCCTTGGTTCCTAAATGTTTTCAATTGTCCTTAATCCACAGTCACTTGATCTTTTTCCTTGATTCTGAAGATGTTCTATTTTTTTTCACTTTTAAAAATTCTCTCTTTTAAATATTTGAAAGGCAGAGAGAGAAATAAAGAGAAAGTTCCATCTGCTGATTCACTCTCCAGATGGCTGTAACTCCAGGGCTGAGCATGGCTGAAGTCAGGAGCCAGGAGTTTCATCCTGGCCTCCCACGTAGATGCAGGGGCCCAAGCACCTGGACCAGCTTCTGCTGCTTTTCCAGTGCCTCAGCAGGCAGCTAGACCAGAAGTGGAGCAGCCGGGACTTGAACCGGCGCCCATTTGGGATGCTAGCCATCACAGGTGGCAGCTTAACCTTCAACACCACAATAGTTTTAAGCTATTACAAAATAAACCAGCTCGAATGTTACTTTTTGTGTGGACATTATGTTTATATGTTCATTTTTTATCGGAAAGGCAGATTTATAGAGAGAAGGACAGACAGAAAAATCTATCAGCTGGTTCACTCTCCAAATGGCTTCAATGGACAGAACTGAGCCGATCCCAAGCCAGGAGCCAGGAGCTGGATTGCAAGTGAGGCAGCCAGGCCCGGTGGCTAAATCTTTGCTTGCATGTGCTGGGATCCCATATGGACGCTGGTGCATGGCCCGGCTGCTCCATTTCCCGTGCAGCTCCCTGCTTGTGGCCTGGGAAAGCAGTCGAGGATGGCCCAGGGCTCCTGGAACTGGCTTAGCCGTGCTGCACCGGGATGCCTATCCCTGGATATGGCTAGGGGTGCAGCACTTGCTAAGTGCCTGACCGGCTGTCTGCTGGAAGAGTGGTGCCCTCTCACCCCTCGCAGCACGTGTGCAAATTTCCAGCTTCCTCACACCCAGTCAGCGCTTTGTGTGCTCATTAATAGCCACCCCGAGTGTAAAATGGTGCTCAGTGGTTTCAGCTTTTTAAATTGTGGGAGATGGCCCCTGGAGCTCTGCCTGCTTGGCCTACGTGGGAGGTCATACACACGGCGCCCTCTGTGCCCGGGGAACCCCTGACAACGGTCTTGGCTCACCGAGACCTCAGACTCACCTGATCACTGGCCGTACAGGTGAGAGTGGTGGGCTGCACCCCAGTCTCTGGCCTTGGACGAGCTGTGCTGGGGCTTCCTTGACAAGCAACGCTGAGAAGTCAGGCGCCATCCATGCTACTTGCCAGCTTACCGGGTTGATGTGACTCAGTGTGCCTGCCAGGCGTGAGTGTTGTACATGACCTGTGACATAATTGGAGGATCCAGAGAGATGGACAGGCCTTCTAGCCAATTACAAGTGCTGTTGGATGAGAGGCCTGTCGGGAGACGCCCTTCTGCCTTTCCCCCTTTCTTAGTCTATATATGCTTGTGTGTACCTTACAATAAATGGACCTGCTTGATCAGTCTGTCTCTGGCGGTTCGTGCTGAGGAACACCGCTGCTGCCTCATCCCCTTGGTGGGCACTGGGGGGGGGGGGCGTGCTGGACAGGAACCCGCCCCCACCCCCCAATTTATCGATCTGAAAGGCCCAGAGTGAGTTCTGGGCAAACAGCTTTGGCCTGGTGTACCCCGACTATGAGAATTCAAGGGACAGGCTAAGCGTGTGCCTGCAATGCCCGCATTTATTATGGGTGCCTGTTCAAGTCGGGGCTGCTAAAGGGCTGAGAGAAGCCATGGAGCATGGCCCAAGTCATTGGGGCCCCTGCTACCATGCAGGAGACCTGGAAGAAGCTCCTGCCTGCTGGCTTTGGCTTGGCCCAGCCCTGGCTGTTGTGCCATTTAAGGAATGAACCATTGGATGGAAGATCTCTCTCTGTAATTGACTTTAAGATTAAAAGATGAGGGCCCAGAGGCGTGGCCTAGCAGCTAAAGTCCTCGCCTTGAAAGCGCCTGGGATCCCATATAGGCGCCAGTTCTAATCCATCCAGCTCCCTGCTTGTGGTCTGGGAAAGCAGTTGAGGACAGCCCAAAGCCTTGGGACCCTGTACCTGTGTGGGAGACCTGGAAGAAGTTCCTGGATCCTGGCTTTGGATCGGCATAGCACCGTCCATTGCGCTCACTTGGGGAGTGAATCATCAGATGGAAGACCTTCCCCTCTGTATATCTGACTTTCCAATAAATAAATAAATCTTTTAAAAAAAAGATTAAAGATGAAAATAAAAAGTTTTAAATGAAATTGAGGCTAACTCTATGTCATAGTATGCTAAGCCAGCTGTCATAACTTCCCATCCAGCTCCCTGCTTGTGATCTGGAAAAGCAGTGGTGGATGGCCCAAAGCCTAGGGACCCTGCACCCGTGTGGGAGACCAGGAAGAAGCTCCTGGCTCCTGGCTTCGGATCAGCTCAGCTCCAGCCGTTGTGGATATATGGGGAGTGAGCCAGCAGATGGAAGCGCAAGCTCTCTCTCCTTCTCTTTGTAACTCTGCCTTGCAAATAATAAATAAGTCTTCACATTTTTAAAATTAAATTACACAATGTTGGGGCCAGTGTTGGAGAGCAGTGTTCTAAGTCTGAATGCTGGCTTGAGTCCTTGATGCTTCACTCCCCATGCAGCTGCCTGCCCAGCCACTTGGGAAAGCAGCCGCAGATGGTCCAAGTGCTTGGGCCCCTGCACCCATACGGGAGATCTGGATGATGCCCCTGGCTTCTGGCTTTGGCCTGGCCCAGCTCTAACCATTGCAGCCATTTGGGGGCAGTAAATCAGCAGATGGAAGATCTGTCTCTGCTTATATCTGTTTAAATAAATATATACATATTTTTAAGATCACTCTAACCTGCTACAGGACCCTGCTGGAAGCAGAAAGGTCCATTTTGTGTTGAGCTCTGCCAGCCCCCTCCCCCAGCATCTGTAGGAGGAGGGTAGCAATCCACCTGACCCGGTACCAGCAGGTGGATGGCTCAGGTCAGCTGCACCAGCTGGGGCCTGGGGTTTCATGTCAGCCACTACGGTTCCACCAGGACAAGAGCTGGGCCTGCAGGAGGGGTCCCTCTGGGGCATTTGACAGAGGTGGAAGACAGGGGTGCAAGGCCAGCTCAGGATCAAGCTGGTTAGACAGAGGTAAACTCAAAATTCTGCTGTCCCACGGGTCCGGGGCGGTGGTGCTGGGAAGCAGTAGCGGGGCAGAGGCCCAGGCAAAGCAGCCGTGGGCCGGTGTGTGAGCTCATGTGCTGTGGCAGACCGGGTTGCTGATCACGGAGATGCTGGGAGAAAGATACCCCCAAAGAAACCTTGCATCCACAAAAGAGAAACAAACAGGGCCCGGCGCCGTGGCCTAACGGCTAAAGTCCTCGCTTTGAACGCCCCGGGATCCCATATGGGCGCCAGTTCTAATCCCAGCAGCTCCACTTCCCATCCAGCTCCCTGCTTGTGGCCTGGGAAAGCAGTCGAGGACAGCCCAAAGCCTTGGGACCCTGCACCCGCGTGGGAGACCCGGAACAAGTTCCTGGCTCCTGGCTTCAGATCGGCATAGCATCGGCCGTTGCAGTCACTTGGGGAGAGAATCATCGGATGGAAGATCTTCTTCTCTGTCTCTCCTCCTCTCTGTATATCTGACTTTCCAATACATAAATAAATCTTTAAAAACAAACAAAAAAGAAACAAAGAAATGTGTCTTAGCCCTGACAGCACTCGTGACCACGGCCTTATTTGGGGAAAAGGTTCTTGTACAGACCACTGATGTCAGGGTGTGCAGGGATGAGCTGGGGGGCCCTAGATGCCACACCAAATGTCCTTAGAGGAGAGCAGCAGAGGGTGACCAGAAGGCTACGTGACTGCAGAAGCAGATGTGGGGCAGGGCAAGAGCTGGGGGTGCTGGTGGCTGCCACGTCCCAGAAGCCACAGCACGCCACTCCCAGGGGTGGCCCTGATGGCCCCTGCATGCCCGACACATGGCCCTTGCGACTGAGAGGAAATACCTGCTTTAAAAAAGGCAGATATACTGAGAGAAGGAGAGACAGAAAGATCTTCTGTCTGCTGCATTGGCCAGAGCTGAGCCAATCTGAAGCCAGGAGCCAGGAGCTTCTTCTAGGTGCAGTATCCCAAGGCTTTGGGCCGTCCTCTACTGCTTTCCTAGGTCCCAAGCAGGGGGGAGCTGGATGGGAAGTGGAGCTGCTGGGATAAAAACCAGCATCCATGTGGGATCCTGGCATGTGTAAGGTGAGAATTTAGCCACTAGGCTACTGCACTGAGCCCACAACTGCTGCTGTTTAAGTGGCTCCCCTTGTGGGACATGGTCACGGCAGCCGGGCACAGGGAGGGCTTTGTAGAGGCTGGGTGACAGTTCTGGGAGCAGGTGTCACCTGCAGTGTGGGGTTTGTTCAGAGCTCCCAGCCTCCAGCAGGGAAAGTGGCCAAGGCTGCCACAAGGCCCAGCCCTGTGCCGTGTGGAAATGGGCACTGGCCACAGCTGTCTTCCCTCCCTTCTCTGGTGTTGGGCGTTTCTGCCACTCGTGGCATCTGATCCAGAGAGAGCAGCTTTCTCTGTATTCGTTCAAGTCCATCCTTTTTGGTTTCCAAAGGAACAGCTTCCCTGCTATTTACAAAGCTGGAGCTGAGCCTGTTTGGAGTAAAGTGCTTCTTTTGGGTTTTCCACGTGGTTGGAGGGGCCCAAGTACTTGGGCCATCCTCTGCTGCTTTCCAGGCCAGTAGCAGGGAGCTGGATTGGAAATGGAGCGGCCAAGACACGAACTGCTGCTCATAAGAAATGTCATCACAGCAGGTAGAGGATTAACTTGCTATGCCACCACACCAGCCCCAATGGTTGCAAAGCTTTAAGTCCAGCTGCTTTCATCTGAGATTTTTTTTTTAAAGATTTATTTATTTATTAGAAAGTCAGATATATAAAGAGGAGGAGAGACAAAGAGGAATGATCTTCCATCCGATGATTCACTCTCAAAGTGAGCACAACGCCGGTGCTTTGCCGATCCAAAGCCAGGATCCAGGAACTTCTTCCGGGTCCCACACGGGTACAAGGTCCCAAGGCTTTGGGCTGTCCTCAACTGCTTTCCCAGGCCACAAGCAGGGAGCTGGATGGGAAGCAGAACTACCGGGATTAGAACTGGCACCCATATGGGATCCTGGCGTGTTCAAGGTGAGGACTTTAGCTGCTAGGCCACGGCGCCGGGCTAGTCTTTTTTTTTTTAAATTTTGAACATTAAATTTTTTAATTTAAAGGTAACATAATTGGGCCTGGTGCGCTAGCCTAGCGGTGAAAGTCCTTGCTTTAAACGCGGTAGGATTCCCATATGGATTGGTTCTAATCCCGGCTGTCCCACCTTTTCATCCAGCTCCCTGCTTGTGGCCTGGGAGGGCAGTTGAGGACGGCCCAAAGCTTTGGGACCCTGCACCCGCGTGGGAGACCTGGAAGAGGTTCCAGACTCCTAACTTCGGATTGGCTCAGCTCCAGCCGTTGCGCTCACTTGGGGAGTGAATCATCGGACGGAAGATCTTCCTCTCTGTCTCTCCTCTCTCTATCTGACTTTGCAATTAAAAGAAAAAAAAATTTTTAAATAAAGTTAACACAATTATTTAAAAGGCAGAGTAACAGAGAAAAATCTTTCATCCATTGATGCATTCCTTAGATGCCTGTTGTGGGCAGGACCGGGGCCCAGGCCAGAGCTGGGAGCTGGAGCTCCTTTGCAAGTCCCGCACAAGGGTGGCAGGGACCCGCGCACGCAGGCTGTCGCCTGCTGCCTGCACAGGTCGGTGGGTCTTGGCCCAGGCACTCTGACCTGGGATGCAGGCATTACCACCGGCAGCCAGTCTGGTAAGGGGTTGAGCCACTAAACATGTCTGCACCCTGGAAGAAAATGGCTCCCTGAACGAGCAGCTCAGGTCCTGGCTCGCAGGCGTCTAGCCCTGCGTGTTAACGGGGGTCACTGCCCTGCAGGGGTCCCCAGTCAGGGGTGGACCGTGCAAGGCCGGGTCTCCCCGGCTCGACCCCTGGTCCTGCCCCGGCATGTCCACGCTCCTGCCGGGCGGCGGGCGCCCCTCCCCGGACGCAGAGCCAGAGGGGACGCTGCTTCTCGGGCGGTGGGCCTCCCACACCTCAATTCTCGGTCAGCCTGCAGGCGTCTCCGCACGGTCAGGAAGGGTTAACCCACGGGGACCGGGTCCCGAGGAGACGCGCGATGGTCACCTCCGGTCCGGGGGCTGATGGAGATGGGCCAGGCCGGCGGAGCCCCGCAGTGGACTCAGCCCCGCCCAGCCGCCTGCAGCCAGCCAATCAGCGTCCACACCTCCGCGCATCACAGAGGCGCTCGCGCGCAGCCCCGCCCAGCCGCCTGCCTCCAGCCAATCAGCGGCCACGCCTCCGCCCATCACAGAGGCGCTCCCGCGCAGCCCCGCCCAGCCGCCTGCCGCCAGCCAATCAGCGGCCACGCCTCCGCGCATCACAGAGGCGCTCCCGCGCAGCCCCGCCCAGGTCGCGCTGTTTCCATGGTGACCGCGAGCCCCCGGGTGGCGCGTGCGCGTGCGGGGGTCCCTCAGCCGGGGCGCCCCACGTGTCTCCCTTTCCTGACTTCCCGCTTCTTTCCCGGCCTGTGCAGGAGCTGTTCAGTCCCCGTCTTCCGAGCTTCCCGCTGCCTTCCTTCCTCGGGGAACCGGATCGGAGTGGAGCAGCCGAGACTCGAACCCATGGTCCTAGGGACGGCAAGCCGTGGCTTCACCCACTGCACCGCAACCCTGTGCCCCGAAACAGAATCTTCCCCACCGTGAACTCTCGGGGCTGAGCTCGTGATGCCGCTGGGTGAGAACCCCGGGGCTCGTGTCAGGGTTCCCCGTGCTCCCTCTGAGCCTCCTTGGCCTACACGGGCGGCCTGGGCATGGCCAGCTTCGCCCCATGGCTGACCCCCGGCCAGGGGCTGCCACCACCCAGGCCGCAGGCTGTAGAGTGAGTCCCTCGTTCCTGCCTGTCTTCCCCACTGGCTCCTGGCTCGCTCCTCTCACCCAGCTTCCTGGGGGCCCTGGTGCGATGGCTGGAGCAATAGCAGCAACCTTGGGCCATCGCACCCCTCCATGTGTCTACACTGTAGTGTGTGAGGGTTTCTTTGCGGGTGACGGCCAGTCCTTACTGAGGAGCCTTCCCGTCGCCCTTGCCGTGTAGGTAGCCTAGGGAGTGCTCCACCTTGGACCCATGAGGCATGCAATGGGGCAGAACCTTCTAGAAGGGCACAGTGATAACTGTCCCATGATGAAGCTGTTGGGGGCAGGAGAGGGTTGACAATTCTGCTATTTTCTGCTGCTTGTTTTTTTTTTCTTTTTAAAAGATGTATTTATTGATTTATTTTTATTGGAAGAGCTGCCATCTGCTGGCTGGATGGGGAGTAGGGTGGCCAGGACACAGCTGGCGCCCATATGGGATCCAGGGCGTGCAAGGTGAGGACTTTAGCCACTAGGCTACTGCTCAGGGCTCCTGCTTCACCTTTCAATTGTCAATGCATTTTTTTTTAAAAAAGATTGATTTATTTTTATTGCAAAGTCAGATCAGATGTATATATTGAGAGAGAGAGATCTTCCATCCGATGATTCACTCCCCAAGTGAGCGCAACGGCCGGTGCTATGCCGATCCAAAACCAGGAGCCAGGAGCCTCTTCCAAGTCTCCCACACGGGTGCCGGGTCCCAAGGCTCTGGGCCGTCCTCAACTGCTTTCCCAGGCCACAGGCAGGGAGCTGGATGGGAAGTGGAGCTGCCAGGATTAGAACTGGTGCCCATCTGGGATCCTGGCGCGTTCAAGGCGAGGACTTGAGCCGCTAGGCCATGGCGCCGGGCCCTGTCAATGCATTTTCCAGTCAACAGGTATAACAGAATAAACACCAAAGAGAGCCGACAGGCAGCGCCGGGCAGTTCGCGAGCCCAGAGCTGAGCACGTGCAGCCCAGGCATGGAGACCGGGTGGCTGGGCTGCTCTGCCCCCCTCTCCACGGACAGAGGGATTCTCACGCATGCTCGGCTTGTTGGGGATCCAGGCTAAGCCTGCAGGGTGCGGCTCGGGGCACCTGGGAAGCAGGGGCGAGCCGGGCACCTGGTCTGCTTGAAGCGCTTTCCTGGCAGGAGAGCAGCAGACACGTGGCACTCAGGAATAGATGCATGGTGCCCTGCGCGATAGCGTAGTGGTTAAACTCCTCACCTTGAACGCTCCAGGATCCCTTCCAGCTCCCTGCTTGTGGCCCGGGAAAGCAGTCGAGAACGGCCCAAAGCCTTGGGACCCTGCACCCACGTGGGAGACCTGGAAGAGGCTCCTGGTTCCCGGCTTTAGATTGACTCAGCTTCCGCCATTGGGATCATTTGAGGAGTGAACCAGCAGATGGAAGATCTTTCTGTGTCTCCTCTGTAAAATCTGCCTTTCTAATAAAAATAAATAAATCTTTAAAAAAGGAAAAAAATAGTACGCATCAAAAGCTCCCACAGATTGCAGAGCTGTTAAGCATCAGGAAAAACAAAATCACCCAGAACCCCTGGTTCATGGTTTCAGGGGCCGTGGGGCAGCAGGACAGACGCGCCTCTTGGCAGGCAGAGGGGCTGCCCTGGTGAAGGGCTGGAACCCGGCCCGCAGCACCTGCACCGCAAGTGCGCCAGCCCACGCGCAGGGGGGACTCAGGTCAGCCCAGCTCAGGGTCTGGCAGGGCCCCCCGACTGAGGAGGACAGGTGGCTGCAGGTGGGTGGGCAGACGGGTTTAGACAGTGGTGGCTGGGCGAGCGGGAGCCGGTGGGTGTTGGATGACACAGGTGGAGGCAGGCAGGACGCCTAAGGGCGTGTCAGCCATGGGCTTGGGCTTGGGCTGACCCAGCGTGCCCACCAGGGCACAGTGGCGGCCCTTTCCCGGGGAGCTCCTTCTGGGGGCAGCACAGGTCCCTCCCCTCCAGGCTCTGCCGCCGGTGGTCACCCCCAGGCTGGTCCTAGGTCACAGAGGTCACAGCGGCAGAGGGCTGCTTGGCACCTTCGTGCAGATCTCCCACGTGGTGCAGGGGCCCAAGCACCTGGGCCGTCCTCTGCTGCTTTCCCAGGAGCATCGGCAGGGGGTGGTGGCAGCTGGCAGGGGGCGGTGGCAGCTGGCAGGGGGCCGGTGGCAGCTGGCGGGGGGTGGTGGCAGCTGGCAGGGGAACTGGTGGCAGCTGGCAGGGGTAGTGGGGCAGCTGGCTGGGGGCGGTGGCAGCTGGCGGGGGGCGGTGGCAGCTGGCAGGGGAACTGGTGACAGCTGGTAGGGGTAGTGGGGCAGCTGGCAGGGGGTGGTGGCAGCTGGCAGGGGGCGGTGGCAGCTGGCAGGGGGTGGTGGCAGCTGGCGGGGGGCCGGTGGCAGCTGGCAGGGGTAGTGGGGCAGCTGGCTGGGGGCGGTGGCAGCTCCAGCAGCCTGGCCAGGAACCTGGGGGATTGTGTGCCCGGTGGAAAAGGCACGTGCCTGCAGCAGGAGGCAGCCAGGCTTCGATGGGCCCAGGGGCTGTTTGTCCTGTAGGCGGCCCTAAGTGTCACCATGTTAAGGAGCCACTTGCATTTCTAGGCTGAATTAGAGATACATACTTGGTGTCGCCGTCCAGCCTTCCGCCCTGTGCCTGGCAGATGGCAAAAAACGCCCGTGTGTTGCCAAGGCCAGACCCCTGCCGGGATGCACTGGGACAATCCCAGGTTCCCGGGGGTGTGGGCAGGGCAGGCTGGCATGGAGCCGAGGGCCACAGGGTGAGACCCGGTCAGAGCAGGGCTCCTCTGGGCCAAGGTCACGGTCAGGACGGATAGCGGGGCTCTGAGGGGCCTCTGCAGGAGGAAGGATTTATTAAGCCTCGGGACCCGAGGAGGCGCTGACTCGGATGAGGACTTAGCGGGAGAGTCAGGGTGGGAAGCAGAGAAGCCCGCAAACCTCGACCGAGACCCGGGAGAAGCGTGGGCAGCGCTCTGCTGACACCTCCTGGCCAGGCCGGGAAGTGCCAGCTGCGCACCTTGCCCGCCGCGCCTGGGACAGGAGGGCTTCTTTATTATTATTATTATTATTCTTTTAAATTGATTTCGTTTGAAAGACAGAATAAGAGGAGAGATCTCCACCTGCTGGTTCACTCCCGCCCTTAAATGTCTGCAATAATTATCGGGATCTCCCCTGCCCTGCGGGGTGCCTGTCCTCACCTCTGTCTCTCTCACCTCCCTCCACCCCACCATGTTGAGAGGGAAAGAAGCTCTTGTTAAGATAAGATGAAGGGACTCCTGCTTCTGCACCCCGGGACCCCAGCAGAGTCCTGCAGTTTGCTCCCCTCCTTTTGGCCCCGAGCATTAAAGGACAGCTCAGGAATCCACTGGGAACAGCACCCAGCCCTCGCTCACCCCTGCTCTTGGCTGTGAAAACAACCAAACCCTTTCTCTCCTCAATGAACAACTAATGCACAAACACGATTTACTATTTAAAGCCAGGAATGTGCCCAGATGGGGCAGGAGGCCTCCGGCATGGCTGGCTGCTCCCTGTCCCCAGGTCCAGGGACACAGTAACCGACCTGAGTGGGAGGCTCTCTGCGTGTCTAATGTGTGTGTGCGTGACACCCAGGATTCCTCTGCGGGCTCGCTGTGTCCTGCGTGCTCACACCTCCGCAGTGCAAGGATCTGGGGGGGCTTTGTTAACGAATGTAGGAGAGCTCATTTCTTAGAGCGATGGTTTCCTGTGAAAGGCAGAGCATTAAAGCAGGAGGGGGAGAGAGCAAAAGAGAGGGAGAGAGCGAGATATTCATCTATTGGTTCATTCTGCAAGCGACTGCCGCAGCCAGGGCTGGGCCGAGCCGACGCCAGGAAGTCTGCCAGGGGCTCTGACGCGGACGCAGGGGTCTGCGTCCCTGAGGCAGCTTCCACTTGGTCCCAGGTGCAGCAGCGGGAAGCTGGATGGGAAGCAGAGAGAGGTTAGGACTTGGTCCAGCACTCCCACCATGCCAGCCACTCGCTTCTCTTTTATGTAAAGGCACAGATACCTCCCAGCTGCTGGTTGGCTCCTGAAATGCCCGGCTGCTGCGGCTGGGCTGAGCCACATCAGTGGGCCAGGACTCCATCGGGGCATCCACGTGGGTGAACGCCCAGAATGCGAGTCAACAGGAAGTTGGGTCCGAAGTGCCGGAATCGGGACTCCAACTGGTGCCTCAACGGCTGTGCCCAACGCTGGACCCAGGACAAGTTCGTTTCATTTTTTTTTTTTAAAAAAGATTTATTTATTTTTCTTACAAAGTCAGATATACAGAGAGGAGGAGAGACAGAGAGGAAGATCTTCCGTCCGATGATTCACTCCCCAAGTGAGCACAACGGCTGGTGCTATGCCGAACCGAAGCCAGGATCCAGTAACCTCTTCCGGGTCTCCCACGCGGGTGCAGGGTCCCAAAGCTTTGGGCTGTCCTTGACTGCTTTCCCAGGCCACAAGCAGGGAGCTGGATGGGAAGTGGAGCTACTGGGACCAGAATCGGCAACCACGTGGGATCCTGGGGCGTCCAAGGTCAGGACTTCAGCAGTTAGGCCATGCCGCCAGGCCCCGTTTCATTTTTTAAAAAACATTTTGGGCCCGGCGCGGTGGCGCAGTGGTTAAGGTCCTCACCTTGCACGCCTGGCAAGCCATATGGGCGCCGGTTCTAATCCCGGCAGCCCCGCTTCCCGCTTCCCTTCCAGCTCCCTGCCTGTGGCCTGGGAAAGCAGTCAAGGACGGCCCAAAGCTTTGGGACCCTGCACCCGCGTGGGGGACCCGGAAGAGGCTCCTGACTTCGGATTGGCTCAGCTCCAGCCCTTGCGCTCACTTGGGGAGTGAATCATCGGACGGAAGATCTTCCTCTCTGTCTCTCCTCTCTGTATATCCGCCTTTCCAATAAAAAATAATAAAAATAAAATCTTAAAAAAAACATTATCTTATTGGAAAGATAGATTAACAGAGAGAAGGAGTGAAAAGGAGATAGATCTTCCATCCATTAACTCACCTCTAAGTGGCTACAACAGCTAGAGCTGAGCTGCTCTGAAACCAGAGCTAGGAGCTGCTTCTGGGTCTCCCATGCAGGTGCAGGGTCTCAAGGCTTTGGGCCATCCTTGACTGCCTTCCCAGGCCACAATCAGGGGGCTGGATGGGAAGTGGAGCAGCCGGGACATGAACTGGTGCTCATATGGGATGGTGGCACATGCAAGGAAAGGACTTTAGCCACTAGGCTACTGCGCGGGGCCCCAAGTCTGGCACTCTTAAAATGAAATCCATTGACATGCATTCCATACTTTTTGGTGCTATTCTAAGTGAATTTATTAGGAGTTGTGTTGTATCTCCCAAACATTCTGAGATGGGGGTCCTTACCCCACATTATGGTGGAGTTTTCTTGGAAGGCAGGCACCCTGCAGGTGCGTCTGCTTGGCTGAGGATGTAGTTACACTATAGCCGGCCCTACAAATAACAGGGTGGGTGCAGACCGGGGCCGTGCTGCCGCGTGCCAGGGAAGCTCTGGGACACGGCCTTCCCTCCCCTCAGAAGGAACCTCTCTCTCCTGCCAGCACCCCCAGCTGAGCTTCAGTCTCCGGACCACAAGGCCACGTATTTCCAAGGTGGCCCGTGTGTGGCCCTTGCCGTGGGGGCTCTACCCAGCCGACGGACAATTCCTTTCATTTTCAGGTTGGTCATTGCCAGCGTTTGAAATACAACTTTGATCTCCGCCCCCCGGAGGTGAGTTTTGGAGACTTCTATTAATACATAAGCGCATTAATAATGGCATCTCACCATTTCCAGAGTGTGATATTGCTCTGGGATCCATGCAACGCATGCACGTCAAGATTAGCGACTGACGCTTTTTTCACGGGGCACCACTCCGGTTCACCTGGCCACGGGGCACCACTCCGGCTCACCTGGCCACGGGGCACCACTCCGGTTCACCTGGCCATGGGTCATCACTCTGGCTCACTTGGCCATGGGGCATCACTCTGGCTCACCTGGCCACAGGGCACCACTCTGGCTCACCTGGCCACGGGACACCACTCCCGGCTCACCTGGCCACGGGTCACCACTCCTGCTCACCTGGCCACGGGGCACCACTCCGGCTCACCTGGCCACGGGGCACCACTCCGGCTCACCTGGCCACGGGTCACCACTCCGGCTCACCTGGCCATGGGTCAGTACTTCCGGCTCACCTGGCCATGGGTCAGTACTTCCGGCTCACCTGGCCATGGGTCAGTACTTCCGGCTCACCTGGCCATGGGTCAGTACTTCCGGCTCACCTGGCCACGGGGGCCGTTAGCTCAGCCCTTACTCCATTGTTAGTAATCCGCCCAGGGTCATCAGCTGCTTTATTACGCTTATCCATGGGTCCTGGACATCATTTCGTGGCTGGATAATCTCTCCTCCACCATTTTACACATTTTAGAGATAAGCTGTTCATTTTATAAAGGAAGCCTAGCAACAACCATAGATACCTCTCTTTCAACAGCTGAGGTTCAAAAAACAGATTAATTAAAAAAAAAGTGTAATAGTAAAAGGATGAGTGTTTCCTGTCCAAAGAAATAGTCAAGGCGTGGGTCCGGCACTGTGGCCTAGCGGCTAAAGTCCTTTCCTTACATGCTCTGGGATCCCATTTGGGCACAGGTTCTAATCCCAGAAGCTCCACTTCCCATCCAGTTCCCTGCTTGTGACCTGGGAGGGCAGTTGAGGACGGCCCAAAACCTTGGGACCCTGCACCCGTGTCGGAGACCTGGAAGTTGTTCCTGGCTCCTGGTTTCAGATCGGCGCAGCACCGGCTGTTGCAGTCACTTGGGGAGTGAATCATCCATGGAAGATCTTCCTCGGGGAGAAAGGTTGTACAGATAACAGTGCAGCCTCAGCACGGTATCACAGGAGGTGGAGAGTGGTGAGCCAGGAGCTGGGGCTGTGGAGACCACGGTGGAAAGCTAACACAAGAACCCAGACCTGGAACTTACTGGAGGTTGTGGCGCAAGTGGCTGCAAGCAAAAAGTTGTGTACCAACGGCAATAAGTAAAATTGCATTGTAGACGTGTGGGTGACACAGCTTAGAAACCTGCCCCAAGGAGAAGACTCTGTTAACCACAAGTACAATGACCAAGAGCAAAAGAAGAGACAAAGGCACAATGAATATTACTGAAAACTCCCCTGCAAAGGAGCAAAACCCTATGCCAACCTCAGTGTTCACTGAGGAACACATCGAGAAAATGGGGGACACAGAATTCATAAAACTCATTTTAAAACTTCTGATAAAAAATGAGAAGCACGTACAAGAGTTCAAAGAATTTAAGGAAGCCATAAATCAATTCAAGGCTGGTATATCAGAAATTAAGAACACAGTAGAGCAAATTAAAAGTACAACGGAGAGTCTCCAAAATAGAATGAAGCAAGCAGAAGAAAGAATCTCAGAATTGGAAGGTATTTCTTGTCACCAGGAGGAAGCAAACAAAAAGCTGGAAGCAGAGCTGGATCAGGCAAAAAAAAAAAAAAAAAAAAAAAAAAAAAAAAAAATAAAGAATTGAAAGACACTATTAAGAGGCCAAATATAAGAGTTATGGGAGTCCCAGAAGGTGCAGAAAGAGAAGCTGAGTTTGCAAATGGATTTAATGAAATAATAAAGGAAAATTTCCCTAATCTAGAGAAAGAATTGGAAACAAGATCCAGGAGGGGAACAGAACTCCCAACAGGCTTGATCAAAAGCGATCTTCACCAACACACATGATCATCAAGCTCTCTTCAATTGAATATAAGGAAAAGATCCTTAAATGTGCACGTGAAAAAAACAATTAACATATAAAGGAATGCCAATTAAACTCACAGGAGATCTCTCACAGGAAACTCTACAGGCAAGAAGAGAATGGAGTGACATATTCCAGATTCTAAAAGAAAAAAATTGTCAGCCTAGGATAACATATCCAGCAAAGCTTTCTTTCATCTTTGAAAATGAAATAAAATTCTTCCAGAGTAAAGAAAAGCTGAAAGAATTTGCCTCTTCCAAACCTGCCCTCCAAAGGATACTTCAAGATGTTCTCTTGGCAGAGAAGAGGAATAGGACCTAGCAAAACCAAAGGCAAATGGGAAGAACATCCCAGTAAAATGACAACAGAAGACTAAACCAATGAACACCCATTCCTAAAATGACAGGGCCAAAGTACCATCCATACGTATTAAACTCAGAATGTAAATGGCTTAAGCTCAATCAAACATAGATTAGTAGACTGGATTAAAAAACAAAACCCATCTGTTTTTTGTCGGGAGGAGACACACTCCAACAAAGATCAGCGGAAACTCTATCACATGGGTTTTGTTGGTTTCATCTCTTCAAAACACTTTCTTCTGATTAAATCATTCAGTGACTCGTAGATCATACAGTGGCATCATTTTCTTCAAGAAGGTTCTTGATTTTCATTTCTTCAGCTACACGTTATACATTTACTAGCATGTTGTTTAACTTCTTGGTGTTGTTAATTTCTTTTTTCTCCCGGGTGTTGAGTTTGTTTTGTGGCTCTTCATTTAAGGGAAGGTATAGTAGCTGTGTAATGGAGACTGTCATATCTAGTAACATGTCATTTAACTTCATGGCATTGCAAATTTCTATTTTTCTTTCTATTGTTGATTTTGTATCATGACTTTTCATTTGAGGGGATGTACAGTAGCTGTGAAATGGAGACTAACATCCAGATGGGAGGATACAGTGTGGGATGCATTTCTGCTTGCAGACAAAGATGGACTTACAGTGAAACTGTTTGCTATATCCTTTTTTAAAAAAGATTTATTTTATTATTATTATTTTTTTTTTATTGGAAAGGCGGATATACAGAGAGGAGAGACAGAGAGGAAGATCTTCTGTCCCATGATTCACTCCCCAAGTGAGCGCAACGGCCGACGCTATGCCGATCGGAAGCCAGGAGCCTCTTCCGGGTCTCCCACGCGGGTGCAGGTTCCCAAAGCTTTGGGCCGTCCTCGACTGCTTTCCCAGGCCACAGGCAGGGAGCTGGATGGGAAGTGGGGCTGCGGGATTAGAACCTGTGCCCTTATGGGATCCCGGGCGTGCAAGGCGAGGACCTTAACCACTGCGCCATTGCGCCGGGCCCTGCTATATCTTGACAATGGGATTCTGGACTCTCTGCCGTTGTCCATGCCCGCAATGATGGACATATGACTGAGCATGAAGGAACTAGGTGTGTGTGTGTGGGGAGGGAATTGGGGAGGGGATAAGGGAAATGCCAGGAGCCTGTGGAACTGTATCCTAAAATGATAATAATAATAATAATAATAAAATGTAAAAAAAAAAAAAAGAAGATCTTCCTCTCTGTCTCTCCTCCTCTCTGTATATCTGACTTTGTGATAAAAATAGATAACGCTTAAAAAAAGAAAAGAAAGAAATAGTCAAGGCAGAAATGTTCCATAGCCTGGCTTTGGCAGGTGAGGCCCCTCTTGCAGTGGCTGCTATGATCTTGTACCTTGTAACTTTGTTGCAGTGTTTACTGGGTCTGATGGTGTGTGTGTGTGTATGTGTGAACATGTGTGTCTTTATTGAGATTTGCTGGATAGAAGATCCGGTTGGGGCTGGTGTTGTGGCGTAGCGGGTTAAGCTGTCGCTTGTGGTGCCGTATTCCCATAGTCCCAGCTGCTCCACATCCCATGCAGCTTTCAGCAAAAGGTCTGGGAAAAGCAGTAGGGAATGCCCCAAGTATTTGGACCCCAGCCACCCACATAGAAGACCTGGATCAAGTTTCCAGTCCCTGACTTGGATCTAGCCCAGCGCTGGCTGTTGTGGCCCTCTAAGGATAGACCAGAAGACGGGAGGTCTCTCTCTCTCTCTCTCTCTCTCTTCTGTAACTATGACATTCAAAGTGAATAAATAAATATCTAAAAAAACAAAAGGTCCGATTCCAGGGGCTGGTGTTGTGGCACAGCAGGTCAGGCCACTCCTTGCAGGGCCGGCGTCTCCGATGGAAGCCCTGGTCGCGGGGCCCAGCTGCTCTGCTTCTGATCCGCTCCCTGCTAACGTGCCTGGGAGGCAGTGGAGGACGGCCCAAGTGTTGAAGCCCCTTGCTACCCACGTGGGAGACCGGGATGGAGTGCCGGGTGTCTTGTTTTGGCCTGGCCCGAGCCAGGTTGGTTTAGCCGCCTGGGGGAGGGAAGCGGCAGTAGGAAGGTATTTATATAGTTTTCTGTCTCTCTCTGTCACTCTGCCCCTTTCTTTAGAAGCAAAAGATGAGGTTCTCTGACGACACAGCTGGTTCTGCTCCTTCCGTTGCCGTGTGGATGCTGTCAGGATTTGTCAGTGTGTGTGCCTCTGGCTTCTGATGCAATCACATCTCTGGGCCCCACTTATCCGCCCTCGAAAGGCTGATTCGGTTTGCACAGGTGATGGTGAGGCCTTGAACGTGGTCCCCACGGGCTGTGCAGCTTCTGCTCCCCTGGGGGGCTGTGCAGTCACAACGACTCACCCAGCGGGGTGCCCACCTGCTCTGGCTATTTCCTGCCCACCCAGCTTGAGGTGCTCCTGCGGTTGACAGGGCATGGCAGGAGCTTGGCAGCTGCTTGGGGCTGCCCAGGGGTGTATGTGGGCTCTGAAACCCGTGTGTCCTCCGCTGGCCTGGGGCAAGAGAGGGTTGAGGACTGAGGGACCAACCCCTGGACCTCAGCCCTGGGCAGCCAGGACCCGGTACCTGTGGTCCCCAAGGCCCCAGCACGGCCTGCTTTCTGTTGGAGATTGTGGAGGTGTTTTGATCTTGCAAGACTCTGTGACTCCTAAGGGACCAGGGGACCCACCTCTCACTGATGGCGTCATGCGCTCTGTGGAATGGACTGCAGGTTCCTCTCGCCTGTGGTCACACGCGAGGGAGCCGGAGTTGGGCAGGGAGGGTCTGGCCCCCGATGGAGGGCTCCTCTGAGGGTACTCCCTCTCCAGCCCCTCCGCATCCCTCCCGGGCAGGGGTCCAGGGCACCCTCGTTGAGGCCAGCTCAGATGCAACTTCCAGGAAGGCCCTATGCTCCCAGGCTCCAGGCGCTGGACCAACCAAGCTCTGACTATTGTGGCCATTTACAGAACAAACCAGTGGGAGGAAGATCTCTCGTGGTCTCTTCTCTCTCTGTATATCTGCTTCTCAAATTAAAAATAAATAAATATAAAAAAAACCCCCACAACCCTCTTGCTTCCCTGTTTACGTCTCCCCTCCCACTCTCCTTTCCTGCGTGCCCTTCCTTCCCTGAGCCCAGCCCCTTGCAGAGCCCTCTGCCAGCTCCGAGAGCTGATGGTGGATCCCAATGAGGAATTTTTCCTAACAGTCCAGAGACTGTCTGCACAAGAAGCCAACGCTGTCAGCAGCAGCACTCATGCAGGAAATGTTCATCCCGGCTGGCGATGGGTCATCTGCATGGCGCTGTTGGGGCTGGGTCTGAGGCCAAGGGCAGAGGGGGAGGGACCTGTGCGGGTGGGTACCCAGGGCAGAGGGGAAGGGGTCTGTGTGGGTGGGTACCCAGGGCAGAGGGGAAGGGGTCTGTGTGGGTGGGTACCCAGGGCAGAGAGGATGGGGCCTGTGTGGGTAGGTACCCCAGGGCAGAAGGGAGGGGGCCTGCGCAGGTGGATACCACAGGGCAGAGGGGAAAGGGCCTGTGCGGGTGGGTACCCCAGAGCAGAGGGGATGGGGCCTGCACAAGTGGGTAGCGGAGGGGCCCTGTTCCCTCTGTGTTACAAGGACCTGGCCACGGCTGCGGTGTAGCTGTGGTGTGTCCCCTAAGGCTCTGCTGCTAGAACGTACTGACATGACAGCCGTTCCCAGCAGTGGCACTCAGTTCCCCCTCTGCTTGCTCACCTGGGCAGGATGCAGCAGGAGGCCCCCCAGGAAGCCAAGCTAGGATGATAGAACCTGAAACCCGTGCAGGAGGGCCAGCTTCCCAAGATCGGGGGACTAATCAGGGAACTGTCCCAAGAGACTGACCGGCTCGGGAAGGAAGGCCAAGGGTCAGCTGGGGTGGGGTGCTCATGTGCCCGAATATCTGACCCAGGAGGTCGCTGTCCTCAGAGCCACGCAGTGCAACGCACAGTGTTACAGGAGAAGAGGAGGGCACGCCGCTCCGTTCCCAGCCGCCCCGGCCAGGACATGGCCCCGCAGAACTCTGGGTTCCTCTCTGCAGAAAGGGGACAACACCAGTACCCACCCAACGCTGACACCCACCCAACACTAGCACTCATCCAACACCAGTACCCACCCAACACTAGCACCCACCCAGCACTAGCACCCACCCAACACTAGCACCCACCCAACGCTAACACCCACCCAACGCTAACACCCACCCAACGCTAGCACTCATCCAACACCAGTACTCACCCAACACTAGCACCCAAACAAGAGTGATTCCTACCCAGCACTAGCACCCACCCAGCACTAGCACCCACCCAACACTAGCACCCACCTGACACTAGCACCCACTCAACACTAGCACCCACCCAACACTAGCACCCACCCAACGCTAACACCCACCCAGCACTAGCACCCACCCAGCACTAGTACCCATCTGACGCTAGCACCCACCCAACACTAGCACCCACCTGACACTAGCACCCACCTGACACTAGCACCCACCTGACACTAGCACCCACTCAACACTAGCACCCACCTGACACTAGCACCCACCCAACACTAGCACCCACTCAACACTAGCACCCACCTGACACTAGCACCCACCCAGCACTAGCACCCACCCAACACTAGCACCCATCTGACGCTAGCACCCACCCAGCACTAGCACCCACCTGACACTAACACCCACCCAGCACTAGCACCCACCCGACACTAGCACCCATCTGACGCTAGCACCCACCCAGCACTAGCACCCACCCGACACTAACACCCACCCAGCACTAGCACCCACCTGACACTAACACTCACCTGACACTAGCACCCAAACGAGAGTAGTTCCTACTTAACACTAGCATCCACCCAGCGCTAGCACCTGCCCAACACTAGCACCAAACCAGAGTAGTTCCTACACAACACTAGCACCCACCCAGCACTAGCACCCACATGATACTAGCACCCAAACAAGAGTAGTTCCTACTTAACACTAGCATCCACCCAGCGCTAGCACCTGCCCAACACTAGCACCAAACCAGAGTAGTTCCTACACAACACTGACACTCACCCAACGCTAGCATTCATCCAGCAATACCTCCCACCCAACACTAGCTTTGCAAGTTCAGTGTCTCATGTTTGTGCTGGCAAACCAGGGAAGGAGGTGTGCTCCGAGTCAGGAGGCTGAGTCACCAGCCACTCTGTGTTTGTGGGGGCACATCATGTGTGTCTGTGGAGGCTGTGTAAGTCCCACTGCAGCATCCACTCCCGCAACATCTCTGCCTCTGAAGTCCCCTTGATTGTGCCAATCAGGGGTTGGGTGGCCTCACAGGGCACCTCAGTATGGCCCCAGCCTCGTCCTGAGCCGTTCTGGGGTCAGCAAGAAGGTCCTTCTGTCCTGATGCCCCAGGCCCAGGGATCTCAGGCGGTGCAGCCCTGGGTGCTGTCCTTGGTGCTGGTGGACAGCGTGCCTCCCTGTGGTTGGTACAGGATTGAGCAGACTGTGGAGCTACAAGAGGTTCTTACCTCCCTACTTGGCTGTGCTCAGCCTAGGGCATGGGTACTTGGTTGGCTCCTCGGCGGGCAGCTGCAAGGTGGTTGGCTCCTTGGAAAGGCGGATATACAGAGAGGAGAGACAGAGAGGAAGATCTTCCGTCCCATGATTCACTCCCCAAGTGAGCGCAACGGGCCGATACTATGCCGATCCCGATCGGAAGCCAGGAGCCTCTTCCGGGTCTCCCACGCGGGTGCAGGGTCCCAAAGCTTTGGGCTGTGCTCGACTGCTTTCCCGGGCCACAGGCAGGGAGCTGGAAGGGAAGCGGGGCTGCCGGGATAGAACCAGCACCCATATGGGATCCCGGGCATGCAAGGCGAGGACCTTTAACCACTTGCGCCACCGCGCCGGGCCCGCCTCTTCCTGCTTCTGTGATACGAACAGTCACTGCTCTGCGATATAAGAGGAGCTGGACTACGGCAAGGAGAAAAGTCCCGCTCCAGCGCTGGGTGCAGGTGTGGGTGTGCCTGGGTGCCCCAGCACTTCCTGGCTCGGCATGGGCATGGGTGCTCAGAAGCCCCGGCGTCCCACCCACAGGGAGACCCTGTGCTCAGCCGAGCTCATTTCATGGACATCCGAGCACAGCATGGGTAAATAATGACGGTAAATAATGTCCCCTTTCATTTCTGATGCTGGTAATTTAGGTCTTATTTTTTTTTTTCCCTTTTTTATGTGGCTAGAAGCTTGTTTTATCCATCTTATCAGGGAATTCGTTTTTTTTTTATTGGCTTCATGATTTCAATTTCATTGATATCTGTTCTGATATTTTCTTCTTTAATCACATTTACTTTGGGATTAATTCACTCTTCTTCTAGTTTCTTTTCTTTTTTTTAAAGAAGCTGGGATTACTTTTTTTTTAAAAAAAAAACATACATTTATTTATATTGCAAAGTCAGATTTACAGAGAGGAAGAGACAGAGAGGAAGATCTTCCGTCCGATGATTCACTCCCCAAGTGACCTCAACATCTGGTGCTATGCTGATCTGAAGCTAGGAACCAGGAACTTCTTCCGGGTCTCCCACGTGGGTGCAGGGTCCCAAGGCTTTGGGCCATTTTCGACTGCTTTCCCAGGCCACAAGCAGGGAGCTGGATGGGAAGTGGAGCTTCCAGGATTAGAACCGGCACCCATATGGGATCCCGGGCGCATTCCAGGCCAGGACTTTAGCTGCTAGGCCACCATGCCGGGCCCTTTTTCTAGTTTCTTAAAGTGAAAGCTCAGGTTATTGATTTTATTTTTAATTGTTTTAAAAGATTATTTTATTTATTGGAAAGTCAGATATACAGAGAGGAGGAGAGACAGAGAGGAAGATCTTCCGTCCGATAATTTACTCGCCAAGTGACCAGAACGGCCGGTGCTGTGCTGATCCAAAGCCAGGATCCAGGAACCTCTTCCGGGTCTCCCACACGGGTGCAGGGTCCCAAGGCTTTGGGCCATCCTCAACTGCTTTCCCAGGGCACAAGCAGGGAGCTGGATGGGAAGTGGAGCTAGCGGGATTAGAACCGGTGCCCATATAGGATCCCGGGCATTCAAGGCGAGGACTTTAGCTAGGCCACGCCGCCGGGCCCTCAGGTTATTGATTTTAGAGTGTTCTTTTTCTTTATTCATACATTCTTTGTGTGTGGCAGGGGGAGGTGGGTGCTTGTCCTTGCTGCCAAACTACACCAACACCCTGGGATGGGGGGGCGGTCTTTTGATGACACCTTAGAGACCCTGATGTGGAGGAGAATGCCCTGAGGCTTTAACCGCAGTGATGCGATAGTTCTGAGACAGTGTTGGGTTTGTTGTTCTAGGGTTGAGAAAATCTTCCCAAGGTCTATTGGATGACAAAGTCCATTTTAGTGCATCCACACACCCAGACACTTGCTGCTAAAGCTTGGCCAGGAGAGTTGCCTGACTTGTTCTGTTTTCCAGCCTCCGATGTGGCACTCGACTTCCTTTGCTGGCTTAGACGAACTAGCTGTCACGTTTCCCGTGTGCATCTGGACGTGCTGGCTGCTGCACAGGTGTCAGCAACTGAGGCCTAGTCCTGAAATGTGCACTCCGAGCTCGGACCACGTGTCATGTGATTTTTCCTGTGGCCAGGGTCTGAGTCCAGTGGTCTACCTGGGAAGTCCCCTAAGAAACGTCGCCTGGGGTGACTGCAGACTTGACTCAGTGCGTCAGCCAGAGCGGGGGTCTGGCTCAGTCCATCGCCCCCACCAGGTTACACACATACTGGTGGATGCAGCTGCCTGGTCAATCCCAGGCCCCCCAGCTTCATCTCCCGTGCAAACCGTTGGGCGCGGTGGCCTAGCCCAACCCAGACCTCCAAAAACCAGGCTCTTGCACACACCATCAGGAACTATAGCTTAGTTGGGGTGAGCCCCAATAACCTCCACCAGGCCTACCTCCCCCGCCCCATCCCGCTTCCTGTGCCTGCTAGCATATGCAGCAGTCTGATCTGGCCCATTCCACATCCCATCTGCTCTTAAACATGCCCATGGGTGCTATGTCTTAGCTCAGCCTGACCCATCGCCAGACCCAGCCCACATTGTACGGATGCTGTCCTGCTCCCAGCCCTGGCTCTCATGCCCACCAGTGGGAACTGCAGCCCAGCAGGAAAGTGTCTACATTTCCTTATTCACCATGACCAGTTCTGCACCTTGTGCTTGCCAGGGAGTCCTACAGCACAGCCTGACATGGCTTACAGCTAGTCTGGCACTTGCCAGCCAGTGCTTGCCTGCACTTATTCTGGCTTTTGCATGTGCCGGTGGATATGGTGGCCTAGCCTACCCTGACCCTCCTCCAGGCCCAGTTCACATGCAGGACAGTAGGTCTTACTGCTCTGCCCAGCTGGGTTCTCCCCCAGTACCAGATTTTCTGCTCTCTAGTGGGAGCAGTATCCTAGCAAGAGTGAAGTAGCCTAGAGCAGCTCAGTGCACGCTCTGTCCTGGTCCTGGCTCCTGTGCCAGTGGGTCCTAAAGCTTGGAGTAGCCCTGCCATGCCCACCCTCAACAACAAGGGCAGGCCTGTTGGCAGTGGTATAGCCTTACCTGTCCTGGCTCACTCCCATCCCCCGGCTCTCATGCTTATCAGTGGGAGCTGTGGTTTAGTAGGGCAGTTCCCCAAGTTCCCCCTCCAGACCCACTCTCAGACTCATATCTCACGCATCCCAGCAGGTTGTAGGTCCCTGCCTGGCAAAGTCATCCCTGCCTTGGCCTTTGTGTGTGTCGGTGGGTGCTGCCACCTGGCCCACCCCAGGCCTAATTCTCAAGTGTGTCCCCTTTCCTCTTCCTGGCCCAGCTGTGGCAGTTGTGTGGCTCCACCTCATCCATTCAATATATTAAAAAAAGACTTATTTATTTCTTTATCGTCTATTTTTAAAAAGGCGTATTTATTTTTATTGGAAAGTTGGATTTACAGAGAGGAGAGACAGAGAGGAAGACCTTCCATATGCTGATTCACTCCCCAAGTGGCCACAACAGAAGGAACTGAGCTGATCCAAAGCCAGGAGCCAGGAGCCTCTTCCAGGTCTCCCACGCGGGTGCAGGGTCCCAAGGCCTTGGGCCGTCCTCGACTGTTTCCCCAGGCCCCAAGCAGGGAGCTGGATGGGAAGTGGAGCTGCTGGGATACGAACTGGCGCCCATATGGGATCCTGGCATGTGCAAGGTGAGGGGTTTAGTCACTAAGCTATCACGCTTATCTTTCATTTTTAAAAGATTTATTTATTTATTTGGAAGATCTTCCACTTAGTGGTTCACTCCCCAGATAACCACGATGGCTGAGGCCAAGAGCCTGGAGTTCCATCTGGGCCTCCCTTGGGAGTGGCTCCAAGTCCTCAGGCCGTCCTCCTCTGCCTTCCTGGGTGCATTAGTAGGGCGCTGGATTGGAAGCAGAGCAGTCAGGACCGGAACCAGCTCTCTGAAATGGGATGCTGTTCTTACAGGTGGCGGCTTAATGCGCTGTGCCACCACACACTGGTCCCTGGTTAACATTTCTCGTCAGGCCGTTAACTGGCAACAACACGTTCAGGCTTGGCTTGTCTCCTTCCAGTGCTGTCTTTACTGTACTGCCTTTGGTGCTTGTGGCACAGCTCTTGGAGATTATGAGATTTTGGTGACTGCAACAGCTGGTGCTGTGCTGATCCAAAGCCAGGAGCCCGGAACCTCTTCTAGGTCTCCCACGCGGGTGCAGGGTCCCCAGGCTTTGGGCTGTTCTCGACTGCTTTCCCAGGCCCCAAGCAGGGAGCTGGATGGGAAGTGGCGCTCTCGGGATTAGAACCGGCGCCCACCTGGGATCCTGGTGCATTCAAGGTGAGGACTTTAGCCGCTAGGCCCTGACAGGAGTTACTGAAATTCCGGAGGCTGCACCTGTTCCTCTGACAGAACAACCGAGGTTCCAAATTGCTAATGATAATGGAGTTTTTGAGGGAGCCTGCCAGTTGTGATAGACAAGGACCGTCCCCTAGTGGGGAAGGCAGGGATGCTGTGTGCTGGGAAGCACAGGCTGGTGGCAACAGGGAGAACCGGCCAGGTGCCAGCTCAGCAGGAGTGGGAGTGCAGGCCGGCTGGAGGCAGCAAGGGGCGGAAGCCACGACTCCTGTCCTTGGCTCTGAACGGGGACCGAACATGGGGTCTCTTTCGAAGGGAAGCATTGGAGGTGAAATGGAGGGTTCTCAGGAGACTGACAGGGGAGAGCAGAGTATGGCAGGATTTGTCTTCCCAGAATACGCCTGCAGGAAACCAAAATACACCACCCCAAAATCTGCCTGGCATGAGGGTTATTTTCAGCAGATTATTTCAAGAAACAGCACTTGCAGGAGTGACTACCCACACAAGAGGACTTGCTCGTTGTGTGTGTAGCCAGCTGAGCTACTGCAGGGAATAAAGACCACAGAGCAGGAGCAGGCATTTGGTCTCGTGGGCAAGACACTGGCGAAGGCCCTGGCACCCCCCTACAAGCTGGGTTCGATTCCTAACTCTGGCTCCTCCTTCTGGTTCCCTGCTAAGGCCGGCCCTGGGAAGCACCAGTGATGGGATGGGGCTCCTGTGAGACACCCACAGTGAGTTCCACCCTCCCAGCCTCTGGTCTGGTCCAGCCCTGGCTGTTTGGGGAAGGCAGCCAGTGGGTGGGAGATCTCTCTCTGCCTCTCAAATAAATAAAAATTTAATAATAACAATAATTAATAAAATCAGAGTGTGTTACCCTATCTTTAGGGAAATTCATACCTACCAAGGACTTTTCTGCACCAGGATTGAGATGGAGTCTCTTCTCCTTGGAGAAAACATCAGCCCATTTTCTCTGCTTTCCTGGCCGCTTCCCCACAGTCGTCCGCCCAGCTGCCTTCCTCCTTTGCTTCGGCTGATGGTGGAACTGAAGCACCGAGCCAACTCATCTACCCCTGTGTTCAGGAGACACGCAGGCTCAGCAGCTTTTACTGCTTTTCCCCTGCCACACAGCAGTCACATCTGTGGCCACCGTATCAGGTCCTTTGCTGTATCCATTGAGACATCGCACCCTCCCCCAGGAAGATGTCCAATTATGAAGTGGTCATCAAGAGTTCTAAAAATGTGCAAGAAGCTGGAGCCAGCGTGGTGTAACAGGTTTGGGTGTCTGCATCTGTATCGGAGCGTTTCGTTGAAGTCCTGGCTCCTCTTCTGATCCCTGCTCCCTGCTAACGTGCCCGACCAACAGCAGCAGCTGGTGTCTCACACACCTGAGTCCCTGCCCCTCACGTGGGAGGCCCAGGTGGAGTTCCTGGTCCTTCAGCCTGGCCCAGCCTGGGCTGTGGCAGCCATGTGGGGGGTGAAGCTGAGGCCTGGGAGGGAAATAGTGGGCGCCTCCCTCTTGGGTTACCACTCCCACGGGAGGGCATGAAAACTAGGATGGGGGCTGGGGTGGCTAGACAGAGAGGCACCCAACAACATCCGTGAGGGCTGGATAGTTGAGCTGGTTAGATGGAACTAAGCTTTAATACTCATTGACATGTACGAGAGGTGAATGGGATGTGGGACAGACTGGACTGGTCTGCTACACATACTGGCAAACCAGGGCAGGGGCGGGCCTGGTGGGGGTTATTGTGGGTCGCTCCGACTAGGCTGCAGCTCCCACTGGTTTATGTGAGGGCCAAGTATGTGCTGGGTAGAACCAGGCTGGACTGCAGCATCCATTGGTTCCGGTGGGAGACAGGGCTGGAGGCAGAGCCGGCCCAGCAATTGCAACCATCAGCGGATCAGGGCGATGGACTGTGCCGGGCCCTGTACTTGCTAGTACATACAAAAATCTGGTCTGGGAACACCTCAGACAAAGTTTCTTTGGGGATCCCCCCAGTTGAATTGCTGGACTCAGAACCCTAACCATTGAAAGACAGAAGACAGAACAAGTCAATCCTCAGCTATATGTTGGCAGAGAAAAACTGGACAAATGGAGACTCTATGATGGACTGTGTCAATCAGTGGATTTTGCAGCGACCTCACCGTGCTTGGAGTGGCGAGATTGGCAGCCATTCAGAACTGTTGAACTATCAAAACCACTTGAACAAGAATCTCGGAGCATGCCCCACATCCGGGACCTGGGGCTGGTGGGAGACTGGGTGGGGCTTCGCCCTTAAAATCCCGCTTTACCTCAGATACATGAAGGAAACAATATGGAACCAATAGTCTTACCCATTTTCCTGTAGCCCTTGAACCTTTTTACCCTAATTAACTATGTAAAGATTGTCAAAAATAATAAAAAAATGGGAGAAAATGTAATCCCTGATTTCAAGTAAAGAAAAAGAAAATCAGGGCCCGGCGGCATGGCCTAGCAGCTCAAGTCCTCGCCTTGCATGCCCTGGGATCCCATATGGGCGCAGGTTCTAATCCCGACAGCTCCACTTCCTATCCAGCTCCCTGCCTGTGGCCCGGGAAAGCAGTCGAGGACAGCCAAGGCCTTGGGCTCCTGCACCCATGTGGGAGACCTGGAGGAAGCTTCTGGCTTCAGATCGGCTCATCTCCGGCCACTGTGGTTACTTGGGGAGTGAACCAGCAGGCAGAAGATCTTCCTCTCTGTCTCTCCTCCTCTCTGTATATCTGACTTTGTAATAAAAATAAATAAATCTTAAAAAAAAAAAAAAGAAAAAGAAAATCAGGCGAGCAGAGTTTTTCAGAGTTTTCATTGTAGGAAAATGAAGATACCATGTATGTTAATTAGCTTGATTAAGTCATTTTACAATGTATGCATATTTCAAAATATATGCAATAGATGCGTGCAATTTAAAGCCTGTTGGTTAAAAAATAGATAAAGAAATCATTATGCAACGTGTTACCAAAGTATGTAATAAAATGTTGAGAATAAGCGAATCTGTGATGACAGAAAGTGGGTTCACAGTAGCTGACTGCTGGAAACAGACAATTGCCCTTCAGGGCAATGGAATGCTCTAGAATTGATGTGGGTGGGGCCAGGGCTGTAGCACAGCACATCAAGCCCCTGCCTGCCACACCCACTCCCATGTCAGAGTGCAGGATTGAGTCCCGGCTGCTCTGCTTCCAATCTGGCTCCCTGCTTCTGCACGTGGGACTAGCAGAGGAAGATGGCCCGAGTGCCTGGGCTTTTGCCGCCTTCCTGGGAGACAAGCTGGGAATTCCTGGCTCCTGATTTCAGCCTGGCCAGCCCGGCCTCAGATTCCAGCCATTTGGAGAGTGAAGTCGTGGTTGGAAGATTCTCTCTCTCAGGCTCTAACTGCCTTTCAAAGAAGTAAATCTTGGAAAACCAGAATCGAGTTTGGTGATAACTCTGTAAATACGCAAACAACATCAAGGAAAAGGAGAACTGAGTAAAATCCTTTTGAACAGTTGCTTTTGGAACAAGCAAACCCTAATAACCACCCGAAAACATACTCAACATTGCTGGTGGCCAGGAAGATAAGTATCACACTGTCTCCTAAAATAGAGTGAATACATTACAGTATGTATTTTTAAAAAATGGTACTTTCAACATTATATATTTATCACATAAGGTGTGTGATTTTATTTATTATTATTTTTTTAAGATTTATTTTATTTTGATTGGAAAGGCGGATATACAGAGAGGAGGAGAGACAGAGAGGAAGATCTTCTGTCCAATGATTCACTCCCCAAGTGAGCGCAACGGCCGATGCTATGCCGATCCGAAGCCAGGAGCCTCTTCCGGGTCTCCCACAAGGGTGCAGGGTCCCAGGGCTTGGGGCCGTCCAACTGCTTTCCCAGGCCACAGGCAGGGAGCTGGATGGGAAGCAGGGCCGCTGGGATTAGAACTGGCGCCCATATGGGGTCCTGGGCGTGCAAGGCGAGGACCTTAACCACTTGCGCCATCGCGCCGGGCCCCAATGTGTTATTTTTTTTTTAAATAAAAGTTCATTTTATATTTGATGATGTTTACCTCATTGCAAGGTATGCATGCCCATGCAGACCACCGATTAGGGCGTGGAGGGGTCAATGAATGAGGCAAAGTGGATGAGTCAACTGTCTCCAATCTCCTTTTTTCTTCCTGGGCAAAGTGAGGAGAGAAATGGGGCGGCTCCCAGCAGCCCAACTGCATCAGTACCCAGGGATGGCCACCCGATGCTCTCCCCGCGACCCTGATGGGGAGCGGTTTAGATAGTTCTGAGATGCTGTTGATTTTGTTGCTCAAGGCGGAGGAAATCCCTCCAAGGTCCATTTGGTGACACAGAAAATCTCGATTCTCCCAGAGAGTGGCTGTCAAAGCTTGACCAGGGAAGCTGTCCAACCTGTCGTGTCCTCCATGGTGCTAGTCTTCCTCTGCAGGCCTCCATGAACTGATTGTCATGTCCCCCATGAACACCTGGGCATTCTGTCCACTGAACAGGCCTCAGCAACCGTGGAGACCCAGTTCTGACACATGCACTCCACGGTCAGACCACGGATCCTGTGCTAGTCACTGTCGTTGGAGTTTTGAGTCCGGGGATCCAGTTGGAAAGTCCCCAAAGAAGCTTTGTCAGAGACGACCACAGACCTGACTCCTGTGTGTGCCAGCCAATGCGGGGTCTGTCTCAGTCCATCACCCACATTAGCCTACACACACCTATCTCACAAGCAAACCACAGCCCTATCTCATAGACAACGAATGGATTCTGTGGCCTAGCCTAACCCTGAGCACCACGTAGTTGGCCTTCACACACACCAGCGGGAAATAGAGCTTAGTCAGAGCGATCCCCAACAACCACGTCCACTCCCAGCCCCAGTTCCTGTGCATGCTGGTATGTGCAGCAGACTAGTTTAATCTGTTCCCTCATCCCATTCAGTTCTCTTATACGTCACTGGGTGTTGGAACCTAGCTCAGCTCAACCAACCCCATTTTCCAGCCCACACTCATATCAGTGAGTTCCACCGCCTGTCCAGTTAGGCTTGCCTCCAGCCCTGGTTCCCATGCTTACCAGTGGGAGTTTAGCCCATCAAAGGGATGCCCACAATTTCCCTTCTAGGTCCACTCCAAGCCCCAGATACTACACTTTCCAGGTGGTTCTGCAGTTTAGCTCAACAGGGTTTGCCCCAATCCCTGCACCTGCTAGCTGATGCTGCAGTAAACCCCAACCAGCCTGAACTTACTCTAGCTCATGCATGTACCAGTGGAAATAATCGCTTAGCCCAGCCTGACTCTCCACCTAATGCAGCTCACATGCAGGTTAACGTATTTTGTAACCCTGCTTAGCCTGGTTGGCCCCCAGTTCCAGCTCTCATGCTTACCAGCAGGAGCAGTAGCCCAACAGGGGAGCCTCTGTAGCTCCCCTATTTGGCTTGCTCCCTACTCTAGATTTTACAGGTGCTTGTGGGAGCCTCAACTCAGACTGGCCTGGCTCGCCTCACCATGGCATTCACCAGGGAGTGCAACAGTCTGACTTGGTGTGACCTGCCCCCAGTTCCAGCTCATGCTGGTGGGTGCTACTGCCTAGCCAAGCCTGGACTGCCTCCAGTCCCAGCCCCAGCCCTAATGTGAAGTGGTTGGTGTTGTAGTCTAACCTGGCCTCTCCTGCATCCCATTCTGGTTCTTGCATCTGCCACTGAGTGCTAGGAAATGGCCCAGCCTGGCCCACATCCAGACCTGAACCACAATTATGCTGCCAGGTACTGAAACATGGCTTGGTCTGGGCTGCTCCCAGCCTTGGTTCTTGCGCTCACCTGCAGGGACTACATCCTGACAGCAAAGCTCCCCAAATTTCTCTATCAAGTCACCTCTCAGTCATAGATTTCACACACACCAGTGTTTTTTTTTTTTTTTTCCCCAGCCTGACTGTCCCAGCAGGTACAATGGCTTTGCTTGACCAGCCCACACCATTCTGGCTCTTACTGTTGGGTGTTACAGCCCAGCCCTTTCTGGCCCGCTCCCAGATCCAGCTCTCTCAAGTTTCAGAGGGCGCTGAGACCTAGTCTAGACTGTTCTATACCCACCCTGGCTCTTGCAAACACCAGTGGGTGCTGGAACCTAGCCCAGTCTGGTACACCCCAGACCTAGTACACACTCATGCTGAGGGATACTATAGCTTTGTCCATACATTTCTGCCTCTATCCAGCTCTCATGTTCACCAGTGGGAACTGCAGCCTACCAGGAGCATCCCCTTGGCTCCCTGGCGAGCTTGCTCCCAGTCACAGTGACCAGGCTCACTCTTGTGCATGTTGGTGGTTGCACTGCCCCAGCCTGGCATCACCCAGTTTGGCCTTTGCAATCAGATGCTGCAGCCTGACCTGGCCTGCTTGCCCCCCCCCCGGTCTCAGCTCTCACTGGTGGGTGCTGCAGCCTAGCCTTGAAAAGCCTATTCCCATCCCTGGCTTTCATGCAAATTGGTAGGTGTGATAGCTTAACCTAGCCTGGCATGGCCTGTACCCTGTCCTGGCTTCCACACATGCCAGTGTGCTATGATTTCGCCTGGCTCTGCCTGGTCTGCAGCCCTTCCCGGAGCCAATCCACACACCAGGTAACAAGCAAAGCAGCTCTGCCTTCCCTGGCCTGACATGCAGCTCTGGTTCACGTGCTCACCAGTGGGAGCTACGACCCACCAGGGGAGTTGCCCAAGTTTCCCTACTAGGCTCACTTCCAGACCCAGATGTGCCACTAGGTCTGGTACAGTTTACCACCCCTCTCCCTCCCCGCCAGCCCCAGTCTCAGCTTTTATGTGCCGACCCGGCCTATCCCACACCTAATTATTGGGTGTGCCTGTGGGTGTTACAGCCTGGACCAGCCCCACCTGTTCCCAACCCCAGTACCCATGAGTGTTGGTAAGTACCATGATCATGCCTGGCTCAGCCCACCACTACCCCCAGCCCTCAAGCAAACCAGCTGGCATGGCAATCCCATGGGGTGAGCCCACGGTCCTCCTCAGATCTGCTCCCAGACCCAGTTCTCTTGTGAGCTGGTTAGTGTCATGGCCCAACCTAGCAGGGTCCACTCCTTGCCCTGACACTCACTGGCAGATATAATGATTGAGCTCTGCCAGGTAAGCCACCTGTCCATGGCTTTCGTGTGTGCTGGTAGGTGGTGGTTGATACCAATAATCCCAGCTCAGGTCTCCCACATGGGCTGGTGTATGCTTCAAAGAGTCCTCTGCTTTCCTACCTCTAAACCACCCGGTCTCAGCCCCTTAGTTCATCTGCAATTGCAGCGGCCTGATTGGTGGAAGTCTGCCAGAAGTCATTTCCTAACCTGTCATTCTTCCTCGGCAGTCCTCCTTCCCACACATCTCCAGACCTAAGCAACCCACAGCCCCCCAGGCCTGAGTACAAAGACCCCCCAATCCTGGTCCTCCAGCAGTGTCCAGCACAAGTGTGGGTCCCCTACTCTGTCTGCTGGTATCCTGGTGTCTTCCAACAACAATCTTAAAAAATATGTGTAGGCTACTATGCTGGCACACTGGTATAGTTAACACACATTTGCCATTAACCAGGCCCTGGGTGCTGCCAGCTATTTGCTGCTTTTCTCCTAGCGGGGTAACACTTGCCTAGGTACAATTCAACCTAAGCAGTTGCCTATAACTGGGGGACAGTTTATTATTTAGAAATACATGCATATTATAAAAGTATTAAACTGAGCCAATCAAAATAAGCATCACACGTTTATTTCTATTATTATTATTATTATTATTATTATTATTATTTTGTGGTGAGACATTGTAGTATATTTATATAGTAAAGAATCAGGGGTCAGTTTTTTTTTTTTAAAGATTTATTTTTATTATTTTTTCATTGGAAAGGCGGATATACAGAGAGGAGAGACAGAGAGGAAGATCTTCCGTCCACTGATTCACTCCCCAAGTGAGCGCAACGGGCCGATACTATGCCGATCCGAAGCCAGGAGCCTCTTCCGGGTCTCCCACGCGGGTGCAGGGTCCCAAAGCTTTGGGCCGTCCTCGACTGCTTTCCCGGGCCACAGGCAGGGAGCTGGAAGGGAAGCGGGGCTGCCGGGATTAGAACCGATGCCCATATGGGATCCCGGGCGTGCAAGGCGAGGACCTTTAACCACTTGCGTGCCGGGCCCCAGGGGTCAGTTTTGTGGTGTAACAGTGTAAGCCTTTGCCAGTGACACTGCTATCCCATATGGGCATTGGTTTGAGTCCCGGCTGCTCCACTTCCAATCCAGCTCCTTGGTAATGCACCTGGGAAAGCAGCAAGAATGGCCCAAGTGCTTTGGCCTCTGCATCCACATGGCAGACCCAGAAGAAGCTCCTGGCTCCTGGCTTTGGATCAGCTCAGCTCTGGCCATTGTGACCATTTTGGAGGGTGAGCCAGCAGATGGAGGATCTCTTTTTCTGTGTGTATATCGGCCTTACAAGTAAAAATAGTATTTGCTTTGGCAGCACACATACTCAAATTGGGACAAAAACAACAACAACAAAATCTTACAGAAGGGCCCAGCGTGGTGGCCTAGCGGCTAAAGTCCTCACCTTCAACGCTCCGGGATCCCAGATGGGCGCAGGTTCTAATCCCAGCAGCTCCGCTTCCCATCCAGCTCCCTGCCTGTGGCCTGGGAAAGCAGTCGAGGACGGCCCAAAGCCTTGGGATCCTGCACCCACGTGGGAGACCCGGAAGAGGTTCCTGGTTTCGGATCGGCGCAGCACTGGCCGTTGCGGTCACTTGGGGAGTGAATCATCGGACGGAGGATCTTCCTCTCTGTCTCTCCTCCTCTCTGTATACCTGACACTGTAATAAAAATAAATAAACCTTTAAAACAAAATCTTACAGGAAAGGATTGCACTCACCAAAGCCCAACCGCCCACACACCTGTCTGGGGCTGGGAGTCAGAGGGCAGCAAGTGACTCAGGGCCAGGGCACCTTGGGGAAGGGCACTGGGGGAGGCAGGACTTCCTCGGAAGCTTGTGTCCGTCACCCCAGACAGCAGGCCAGTGTGGCTGCCCCTGCAGCACTCAGATACCCATGGGGACATGGGCAGGAGGCAGAGTGGGCTCCTCCATCACTGATGTTCTGCCAGGCGGGGGACATGGGGTGAGGGGATTGAGGGGATGAGAGGGGTCGGCTGGGGGGCGGTGATCCCAGAGAACGCAGGCTCTGCAGATGGAGCTGAACGGGGCAGCCCATATGGGAACTGGGAAGGAGTTGTGCTGGCTCTGGAGGACCTGGGCCGGCAGAGCCTTGGTGACCATGGGATGCTGGCAGGTGGGGGTGAGGCATCCTGAAGCGTCTCCCTGAGGTCTTGTTGTGGGGCCGTGAGCAGGGGACTGAGCTGGCTCTAGGAACGCCTGCGTCTCGGGGAGTGAGCCAGCCCAGGTCAGGGCTCTCTCTGTCCCTCTTCCTCTCTCTCTTTTGCTGCTTTTATTCATTTATTTGAAAGGCTGAGTGGCAAAGAGAGAGAGAGAGAGAGAGAAGGAGAAACAGAGAGATCTTCCACCTGCTGGTTCACTCCCCATATGACTGCAGTGGTCACAGCTGGACTGATTTGAAGCCAGGAGCCAGGAGCTTGTTATTCCAGGTCTCCCACGTGGGTACAGGGTCCCAAGGCCTTGGGCCATCCTCAATCGCTTCCCCAGGCCACAAGCAGGGTGCTGGATTGGAAGTATTGCTGCTGGCACTAGCATTGGTGCCCATATGGGATGCTGGCACTGCACGTGACAGCTTTTCTTATTGTGCCACACCACAAGCCCCCCTAACTAAAAATTTAATAAAATGTCCCTAAGGGACAGACCTTGTGAGGCAAGACAGCATCCAGGTACTCCAGTAATGGTGGACACAGGGGTTTTTATGCCATGGCCTACAGAAGCCCCTCTACTCTAAAACCGGCCCCAGCAAAGCAGCACTCACACCATCCTATGCGCTGCCCCCAGCCCCCTTACACTGGATCCCAGCCAGGACCAGAAGAGTCTTCAGCATCTGTGTCCACATCAGAGGAGACCCAGGGAGAGCATCCAGCCTCCACCAGTAGAAGAGCTTCACTGTGGAACCATGTATGGAATAAGGGGTGCAGCCTCTGGACTCTGGACAAGGGTTTGGTTCCCTCCAAGTCAGTGTGGGCGCCACTTTGCTGTGAACCAAGTACTTTCAGTTCTCAGTGAGGCACCTGCTGCGCTGCCACCCTGTGCACTGTGGCCAGTGGGACTCTCCTGGCCTGAGCCACCCCCTCTGACCTCTGCAGCAACCTATGCACTGTCACATCTACGTTCTGGGTATGGCCAGTCTCCTCTTCATGGGCCCATGGTCTCCTGCTGTGACACAATCCTGGAGGCTGGGGGCTTCAGCAAGAGACAGATGCTGTGTTAGCACTGGGGGATGCACTCAGAGCCCAAGGACAGCGGCTGGAGTCATCCTGATGTCTCCTTCCTCACCTGTTGAAACTGAAGTACCAAAACACTCATGGACAGAAACAAATGGCGAGGCATTCACAAGAGCCTCTAGTGTACTGGAGATTAAGAATGAGTTCTAGGGCTGTCACTATGGAGTAACAGGGTATACCTTCACGTGCCATGCCAGCAGCCCATATGGGTGCTGACTTATGTCCTGACTGCTTCTATTCCAGTTCCCTGCTAATGACCTGGGAAAGCAGTCAAGGACGGCCGAAAGCCTTGGGCCCCTGCACCCACGTGGGAGGCCTGGAAGAAGCTCTTGGTTCCTGGCTTCAGACTGGTCTAGCTCCAGCCATTGCAGTCATATGGGGAGTGAACCAGCAGATGGAGGGTCTTTCTTTGTAACTCTGGCTTTCAATAAAAATAAATAAATCTTAAATCAAAAGAGTGCGTGCTGAAAGCACACACAGTCTCATCCACTCTCTTTGGCATACAGCTGCCACGGGGAGCTGGGGGGAGGGAGCCAGCTAGGGGCTCTGCCAGCCCCGCCTTGGGACTCCGTCCCCTCATCTGTCAGTCCATTCGCCCACCTTCCCATGATGCATCTGGACCTCACCCAGAACCAGGAAGGAGGAGAAGTCTCGCTGGTCCTGCGGAAGTTAAGTTGCCCATGGAGATGCAGTGAGCATCCCTCACTCACGCTGAATCCTTCTCATGGAAGAACAGGCCCCTCACAGGTAGGTGTTTCTGTGTGGGACAGCTCACACCCACACTCCTTCTTTTTTTTTTTTTTTAAGATTTATTTTATTGGAAAGGCGGATGTACAGAGAAGAGGAGAGACAGAGAGGAAGATCTTCCATCCAATGATTCACTCCCCAAGTGAGCACAACGGCGGATGCTATGCCGATCCGAAGCCAGGAGACTCTTCCAGGTCTCCCACGCGGGTGCAGGGTCCCAAAGCTTTGGGCCGTCCTCGACTGCTTTCCCGGGCCACAGGCAGGGAGCTGGATGGGAAGCGGGGCTGCCGGGATTAGAACCGGCGCCCATATGGGATCCCAGCGGGCGTGCAAGGCGAGGACTTTAACCACTTGCGCCACCGCGCCGGGCCCAGGTTCCACTCCTTCTTTAAGTCAATGCTGCCCCATCTGTACGCTGCGTTGTGTCTGCTTTTGTTTCTTATCAAGTACCTGGAATAAGTTGTTCCTAAAACACACGGGCTCCTAACACAGCTGCCTTGAACTGTGGCAAAGGCGTGGAGACACACAACCCCACACAAGTCCAGGCAAAGCTACCTTACAATACCTCTAAAATCTTCTCTATGCTGTGCTCACTTGTTCACCCACTGCCAACTTTCGATGTGTGGTTCAGCTCTATAGAGCTGCCTCTTCCAGAATGTTCTTTGTGTCATACAGTGAAGGCAATCCCTATGGGTCCTTCTAGAATGTCCTACATGTCACACAAGTAGAAGCATGGCTTGTGAGCCCTTCTAGAATGTTCAATCCCTATGAGTCCTTCTAGAATGTTCTATATGTCATAAAAGTGGAAGCACAGGGTCCGGCACCGTAGCCTATTGGCTTAAGTCCTCGCCTTGCATGTGCTGGGATCCAATATGGGCGTCAGTTTGTATCTCGGCTGTTCCACTTCCCATCCAGCTCCCTGCTTGCGGCCTGGGAAAGCAGCCGAGGATGGCCCAAAGTCTTGGGATGCCACAGCTATGTGGGAGACCCAGAAGAAGCTCATGGTCTAGGCTTTGGATCGGCTCAGCTCTGGCCATTGTGGGCACTTGGAGAACAAATCAGCAGATGGAAGAAAATCTGTTTTTTTCTGTCTTTCCTGCTCTCTGCAAATCTGCTTTTCCAATATAAATAAATAAATCTTAAAAAAAAAAGGGAAGTATAGCTTATGAGTCCTCCTAGAATGTTTCATAAATCATGCATGTGGGCCCTTCTAGAATATTCTGCATGTTACACAAGTGGAAGCATGACATGCGAGTTCCTCTAGAATGTTCTACACGTCACACAAGTGGAAGCATGGCTTGCGAGCCCTTCTAGAATGTTCTACATGTCACACAAGTGGAAGCATGGCCTGTGAGTCCCTTTGAGTCTGACTTCTTTCCTTTAACATAAGCACCTGAGACTCACTCCCATCATGTTTAGTAATAACTCATTCTATTTTCTGCTGAATAGTATTCCATCATTCAGATACTGAAATCTGTATATCCATTTTCACTGGATGCTTTTGGGTTTTTTCAAGATCGGGACATGGGAGAGATTTTAAGGCATCTCTCCCAGGACAAAAGCAGTATGAGATCCAGTTCAGTAAGAATACAGAAGATTTAGACTTGATCCACCAAGCTGACCTAATTGATATATACAGAACATTCCTCCTTTTTAAGGGCACATGGGCATTACCAAAATAGAACATATTCTAGGACATTAAAATATATGATGAGTTTTCAGAAAACTGAAATCACAACAGAGTGATTTCGAACTACAAACTCCCTGCAGCTGCAGTGCGGCTGCTTGGGCGCCAGGACAAGTATTCTACGCTCCGTGCACCGTCACCTCTGCCCACACCATGGTGGGGCCTGGGCCTACCCTAACTCTAACCCTAACTCTAAACACTAAAACTAACCCTAACATAAACAATAACCCTAAAACATAAACCTAACCCAAAACCATAAACCCTAACCCTAACACTAAACCTAACCTTAAACCTAACCCTAAAACTAAATATAACCCTAAACCCTAACTCTAAACCTAACCCTAAATCCTAATCATAAGCCTAAACTCTAAACCAAAACCTAACCCTAACCCTAATCCTAAACCCTAACCCTAAACCTAACCCTAAACCCTAATCCTAACCCTAAACCAAAACCTAACACTAACCATAAACCTTAGACCTAACCCTAAACCTTAACCCTAACCCTAAACCCTAACTCCAAACTTAACCCTAACCCTAAGCCCTAAACCCTAAGCCCTAAACTTAACCCTGATCACACACACACCTTACCTGCTGTTGTTGCTGCTAAAAACAAAAACAAACAAACAAACAAAAAACAAACAAAAACCCCACCAGGCATTTCTGGAGCCACCACTCCCATTTCCACAGCATCCATGCAGTGGACACACCTCCAATGCTGTGGGCACTGCACCTGCCTCAGCCTCCTCCACATGGCTCCTGGAGTCGGCTGAGCTCTCTGAGCACACCACTGCAGACACTAAGCTCAAGATATTAATCAAAGCTGAGGAAGCTCCTAGGAGATTGCAGGAAGCCCCCGACTACAAGCCAAGGCGGCTACTAAACTGAAACTTTGAACAACTTTAGGAACAACAACAACAACAAATGTTTGCTGTGAAAACCACAGCTGATTCCCCAGATGCACAAATCTTAATGTGAGTACGCAACAAGTACCAAAAAGAGGCTATGTAGTGTTTCTAAAGGAACTTGGTCACCCTCAAGCAGCAGATTCCAGGGGCGCAGAAACGGACACAGTGCCTGCTAAAGAGCTCAAAAGAGCCAGTGGAAGGAAGCTCAGTAAGACACGAGAGGGCACAGAGAGCTTAACAAAGCGAGGGAAGACAACTCCAACGTGTGAGTGAGAAGACACAGCCAAGACACACAGGTCTTGAGAGGCAACCAAAGCCAATCTCAGAAATGAAAAACTTGATAACCCACGTAAGAACACACCACTGAAAGTCAATGACCGATGAGGTGAAGCAGAAAAAACAATATTTGAGCTTGAAGTCCGGTTTTGTAAAACTATCCCAGGCCATGGAATGACAGTAATGAAATCAATAATAATAACAACAACACACGAAGAACGCCTCCGAGAGCGCCGAGACATCATCAAATGGACACACACTTATATTTTGGGGTTCCTGGAAGTGAAGACAAGGGGGAAAGCATAGAAAAGCCTGACCACAGAGACAGACAACAACTCTCTGATCTTGAGGAAGATGTGAACATCCAGATGCAGGAGGCCCGTAGAGTACCTGTTTGCTATGCGAGCAGGAAAGATCCACATTGCATTGCATTTTAGCCAAATGACTAGAAGCTCCAGACAAGCGGGATTCTAAAAACTGGAATAGAGAGGCCTAACATCACAGCTAAAGGAAGCTGCAATAGGCCAACGGCAGGTGCCTCAGCAGAAACCTGTAGCCAGGGCTGAAGGGGGGTCGCCCAGCCTGCTAGCCACATCCAGTAAAGCTACGATGACTTTTGAAGGTAAGTTGGACCTGCAGGATCGCAACACTCACCCGACTGACCTTAGTCAAAATGCTGAAGGATGTCCTGCAGAAGTAAGCAAAAGGAAGACAACCAACACCACGGAAACACAGCAACATGCAGGTGCATATTGAGCAGGTGCTCCAAAGAGAATCAGGCCTCCTCAATACTCCAAACAAGCAAGGAGGAAAACAGGGCATGAAAAATGAACAGCAAAAAAGACACTCCAAACAAGCAAGGAGAAAAACAGGGCGTGAAAAAATGAACAGGAAAGAAGAAGACAAAATTGGAGAGTAAGACTTCATCAACAGCCCCTGGAATGTCAATGGGTTAAATTCCCTAACTAAAAGCTACAGACTGGCTCATGGCTCGTGGCTCAAAACACAAGATCCAATGACATGCTGCCTACAGGCACTTCACTTTATCAATACAGACACCCATACACTGAAACGGAAGATATTCCACACAAACGAAAACCAAAAGCCAGCAGCAGTGGCTGTATGAAGATCCTTATATCTGTAATAAAAGATTTTTGAGAACAAACACATTCCTCAATAAATGAACGCTGCACGTTCACTCATGGATTAAGACCTGGTGACAGCTCACCCTGGACAGGACCTGAAAGTATCAAAGCACCACGAGGAACCTTGGCTATATGAAATTTGTTCACTCTATATCAATTTCAAAAATTTAAAAAGATGTACTCGTTTTTATTTGAAAGGCAGATTTTTATGGTGAGAGAAGGTACGACAGAGATAGATCTTCTATCTCTCAAAACACACTTGCTGATTCATCCAAGAAACCAGGGCTGGGAGTGGGGCTGGGAGGGGAACTTTGGGTACCTGCTTGTTGGGCCACTGCTACCACTGTTGAGTGTGAGAGCTGGGCCTGGGATGGGTTGGTTTGGGGACAGACCAGGCTGGGCTAGGCTGCTGCACTGCTGGCATGTACAAGAGCCAGGCTAGCTGGTCTAGGCCATAGCATCAGTTGGCAAGTGCCGGGACTGGCTGCAAGTCCTGTCAGGCTGGACCATAGTACTCCCTGGTAAGTGCAAGATCTGGGGTTGGGAGCAGGCCTGGGGAAACTGTGGGTACTCCCCTCCTAAGCTATACCCACTGTGCTGAGGTGGCGGCATGCACGTGGGCTGGGGTGGGTTGGGCTGAGCCAGCCCACAACTGCCATGAGTGTGCACACGAGCCAGATGGAATGCAGGACAGGCCGGGCTAAGCTGCAGTGCATGCTCATCCACTCAGTGTAAAAACTGGGGCTGAGGGCAGGCCTAGAAAGGGTTATGGGGTCACCCCGACTAGGCAGCAATACCTGCTAGCGTGTGTGAAGACTGAGCTTGTGGTGAGCTGGGCTGGGCTGCGCTGGGCTGCGCTGGGCTGCGCTGGGCTGGGCTGAGCTGGGCTGCGCTGGGCTGGGCTGGGCTGGGCTGGGCTGCTCTGGGCTGGACTGGGCTGGGCTGAGCTGGGCTGAGCTGGGCTGGGCTGGGCTGGACTGGGCTGGGCTGCGCTGGGCTGGGCTGGGCTGGGCTGGGCTGGGCTGGGCTGCGCTGGGCTGAGCTGGGCTGAGCTGGGCTGGGCTGGGCTGGGCTGGGCTGGGCTGCGCTGGGCTGAGCTGTGCTGGGCTGAGCTGAGCTGCGCTGGGCTGGGCTGCGCTGGGCTGGGTTGGGCTGGGCAGCAGTACCCATCAGCTTGTGTGAGAGCTGGAGCTGGGGAAGAACTTGATCAAGCTGCATCAATTGGTAAGTATGTTGGCTGGTGCAGGTAGCAGACTGAACCTAACTTTACACTCGCTGGTACACATAAGAGTTAAGTCTGAGGACACCCCAGGTGAGGCTTCTTGGGGGACTCCCCAGCTAGATAACTCAAACTCATCTGCAGGAAACACCACAGGATGTGTAGCCAAAGCTTGGAGTGCACGTGTCGGGCCTGGGCTTCCTCAGTCCACAGTGGGCAGCATGCTCAGATGCACACAGGGGACATGACAGCCCATCTAGGCCACCGGGGGATATCGATTACCTCAACAGAGGATGGAAAGCAGAACAGGTTGGACAACTCTCCTGGCCAAGCTTTGCAACATGTTCCTAGGCCTGGGGACATTCTAGGATAGACTTAGTCAGCCAATAGGCCTTGGAAAGATTTTCTCAACCTTGGTGCAATGCAGCCGACTAAGTGTCAGAACTCTCAAAACCACTCAAGTAACATCCTAGGAAGACTTCCCTGGTCATCAAAGGACCATCCCTCACCCCCAGTGCTGATGCATTTGGACAGCAAGGAGCAACTCTCTCCCATTTCCCACCTGCAGACACAGGAGGAATAAAAGAACTGAAATACTTGCTCTGCCCACCGCCCTCCATACCTTGACCCTCTTCCCCTTAATTGGAGGCCCACATGGGGATGTATCCTTCTCAACTATGAAACAAAATAAAAAATGGATTCAATTCCACTGATGGATGAAATTGTTTAACCAATGGTGTATCTACACACAGACTATTACACAGCCACAAAGAACGAAAGGAAGGGAAGCAGAGCTTGTTATGGTGACATCAGCCAGACATACACACACAAATCAGTGTTGCAAGCAAAGCTGATCTGACTGTGGATTAGTGATTTCTGGAAGAAGGGTAGGTGGGGGCGAGGGAGTGAGGTGGACAGCAGCTCCCGAGGCAGTGTCAGGTAGGCGTGAGTCCCAGGGCTCCTTGACACGTGACCCACTGCAGTTCACAAGCACCTGCTATGTATTTCAGGAAGAACTAGACAAAGGGTGCTTAAAGACCGCAAACATCAAGACAAGTTACAGAGCTGGGGATGCAGAACCCTGTACTCGGCCTTATGTGCTGTGTGAATATCTTAGAATATCACACTGCACCCCATGAAAGACATGCATCTATTAACATGGAATCAAATAGAGAGCCCTAAAAAACAGAAGCAATTGCACATATTTGGGGAATCAAAACCAAACCATTCAACCAACCATTCAACCAACTCACCCACCCAAAGATTCTAAATATCAGAACGCAACATGGGCTATCGCTACAGAGTCCACAAACCGCCCGGCCATCCCATGACCATGAGCCCCCGTTCTCAGGAAGTTGGAACACTGAGACAAAATGAACAAAACCACAGAAAGACATTCTTCCAAGAGCAATTCCCGTGGTGAGGAATGCCAGGGCAAGGCCAAGGGCTCCAAGGACAAGGGGAGGCGTCCCGAAGACTTTCGTCTGGGTCCAGGAAGAGCGGTTTCATCTCGGTGTTATCCGCCTTCACCAAGCGGATAATCTTTACAGCCCTGTTACCATGGAAGAGAATGAATCTGTCCTCAGAATCCTCCCCACGGTGAAAATCCAGGTTCAGGCAGCTGTGTGTGTTCTTCCCAAGCGTTTTTTTTTTTTTAAACTGAAAATCCATCAAGCACAAATCGATGATGTTTGCCTATGCATGTTATATTTAGGAGAGAATCTTACAGTTCCCTTGGAACGAACTCACAACAAAGTGTGAACGGAACTGGCGCTGTATTGCTAATTGCTGACGCTGGGTCACCGGGCATATTACAGCGTGAGAGCCAGATTCGTGCAAGCATTTGAGATTGAGCACGGTAAGACATTTTTGCAAGTAGAGAAGGGAGTTTGGGTGTTTGGGGCCGGGGTGAAGAAGCTGTGTGGGTGGCCACGCTTTTTTGTTTTTTGATTGCCCACTGATCATACTCTGGGAGCAGTAAGTCTGGGACGGCTCCCCATGCCACCGGAGCCGTGGCTTTGGTTGTTGGCTCCAGGTTTTGGCCTGGCCCAGCCCCAGCTGTGTGGGCTTTCCGAGAGCGAACAAGCAGATGGCAGACCTGTGCTGCTCGCTCGCTCTCTGCTTTTATAAACAAACACACAATTTGGAAAAGGGCTATAGAGAGTCGCGTTCACGATCCTGCGTGTGCCACAGCTTGGCACCTGGGCTTCCTGGCTGCGGCTCCTCCTGCTTAGCTTCCCGCGAAGGCGCAACCTTAGAAGTAGCAGGGAGGGTTCCGGTCACTGGGTTCCTGCCCACCTCACGTGGGAGACCCTGGCTCAGCATCAGGGCTGGCTGTTGTGAGCGCGAGGGGGAGGGAACCAGGGGACGGGAACTCCTTGACTTTCTAGCAAAGTCGGCCCACAGCTGTGGCCGTCTCTGGAGGGCTGGCTGACCACTGACCCGGCACTTCCTGACCTGCCCACCCTGGCGCTTTCTAGACTTTCCTGTCTATCACTCACTAACCTCTACTTCGGCCACCCAACGCTTCAGACTCAGCATGGCTGCGATCTGTCAGATCTCAGCTCAGATGGCACCCTTCCAGGCAAGGCTTTCCTGAACCCCCATTCCCCCCCGCCACTGCACAGGGGTCCCCCTTCCCTGCTGCAGGGTCTTGGCCAGTGCCTTGCGACTTTCTGCTTCCCACCTACACGGAGGTGGCCCGCAGACACGCAGGATGGTGCTAGCTGTGCGGGGATCCAGGCAGCACGCACAGGGGGAGGCTGGAGGCGGGATCCCCAGCCACCCGCACCCCTGCCAGGGACTGCCTGCTGGCCGTTCCCTCTCTAATCGCTTTGGACCTGGCCTTAAGAGGGTGCAGCACCCTTGGGTGTCACTTTACTCATCCACTCAGTGGGAACAAAACGAAGACCCAACTGCAGGTGGAGATGGCTGTGGCATGCAATGCGGTAGCTCAGGGCCCAGTGTCTCTAAGGCCTTTCCCTGTCACTGATGCTCTAACAGTCCTGCAGGGGCTGGGATGGGAAGGGGGTCACTCTACCTGCTTCTTGTTGCTAGTCTTGTCCATCTCGAAGCAAAGTGCGACCGACCTCCTCGGCACCCTTCCTCGCCTCCGTCCCCTCTCTGTCCTGCGCCTCCCACTCCTTGCACCCTCGCCCCGCACCCTCCTCGCCCACGCGCCCTCTTCGCTCCGACTCCACACGACCGCCTCCCTCCTTGCCAGCACACCCCGTCCTCCCACTCCTGGCACCCTTACCGGCACCCTCCTCGCTCCAGCCCCGCACCCTCACTATCCACGACCTCCCCCACTCCTTGCACCCTGGCCTCGGCCCCGCACCCTCCTCACCCGCGTCCTCCCACTCCTTGCACCCTCTCCCCGCACCCTCCTAGCTCCTAGCCCCGCGCCCGCCCGCTCCCCCGCGCTCTCGCGCCCGCCCGCTCTCTCCGTGCCCGCTCCGTGCCCGCTCGGTGCTCGCTCCGCGCTCGCTCGCGCTCCCCGGCGCCGGCTGCGGAGGGTGCCCGCTCTGCCCGCAGCTGGCGCAGCGCGGAGGCGGCGGCGGGTGGGCGGGTGCCGCGGCCCGGGCGCCGAGCATGAGCCGCCGCCGGCACCGGCCGCGCGCTGCTCGGGGCCCGACTGCGGCGCGAGGGCGGCGCGGGAGCGACGCGGGCCCGGACCGAGGTAGGCAGCGGCCGCGACCCCCTGTCCCCTGGGCCTTGCCCTCCGGCCGCCGGCGCGGGCGGGACGGGGCGTGAGCGGCCCCCGGGGGTCGCGGCCGTCGCGGCTCCGAGCTGCGGGGCTGCGGGGCTGCGGGCGCGGGGCTGGGGGCGCGCGCGGGGGTGGCGGCCAGGAGCAGGCGCGCGGAGTTGCGGACAACTCCGCCCCGGGCCGGGTGGCGCGGAGATCCCCCACTTGCGCCCCAGCGCCCGCCCTTGCGGTGGGGGGGTCCCGGGCGTGGCGGGAGCCCCCCGGCACGTCCACTGCCCCGGGCCTGGCGTGGGGGAGGGGGCGGAGGATCCAAGGAGGTCGGGGCTGCGCAGTTGGAAGTTTCCATTTGCTCTCGTGGGTTCTGGGCTAGCCGGAGCATCGCGCGCCCCGGCTGTTTGGGAAGGGACTGCGGGGAGCGAGCGAGGTCTGCCCCAGAGGGGTCGAGGTTGGGGCAGAGCGATATGCACCCTGTTGTCCCCTGGCAAGGCTTAGCAGAAGGAGCGAGCCGTGTTTGCGCCAGGCCTTGCCGAGGGCACAGTCGGGGCAGGTGGAGCTGGCTTGGTCCCAGCGCTCCGTGTTCGAATCCCGTGCGACCCTCGCGGCGAATCCCTTCCCTCTGCGTCTCCGGGAGGCCTGGGAACGCTGGAGCTGGTGGGTGTTTACGGAGAGGCCGCCCTTGCCTGTCGGGAGCCGCTAGGGGAAGGAGGGTACTGAGTGGTGAGTGGTCCTGGCTGCGCAGGACAGCGAGCCACTGGGATTCACCCTTCCCGCCAGGAGAGAACCGGGCCCAGGAGCCAGGAGGCGCACAGGAGGAGGCATCTCAGCTCAGCTGCCCCCTGGGACGCCCAGAGAGCAGGACAGGAGTCCCTGGCTGTCCTCTGCCACACACTGGGGGTTCGGGGAAGGGTTGGGGGCGCTCCGAGCCTCAGTTTCCCAACCAGCCCAGTGTAGTCGGGGTTTCAAGGACTTGGAAGGCATTTCCCCCTTGATGTGCGGTGCCACTTTGCTTCTTCTGTGCCTCAGGACCCCATCTGGGGGAGGTTATCTTCCCCTGTGCCTGGGGAGCCTTTGTGTGTGCTCTGGGAGCGGCCCCCAGACCCCAAAGGTGAGGCTGTGTCGGGGCAGGGAGTGAGCGTGGGGTCCCCTCTGACCCCACCCCTCTTGCTCCACGGTGCCTGGGTGTTCTTACGCTCCAGGTTTGGAGGTGCGCGAGGGAGTCACCAGGTGTACACCGGGAGCAAAAGCTGCCCAGTGAGCTGATTTTTCTCTAGGAGGCATCTCGAAGCTACCATTCTGATGGCTGCCTTCCACCTGGCAAACCGCGGACGTGGAACCGTTCACACAGAGCAGAGGGGGTATTTGATGTAACTTAGCAACTGCAGAAGGAGGAGGAGAAATGCAGGGTGTTGTTGCATCTGGCCTGGGCAGTGGCCTGGGGATGTGGGCTACTGTAGCAAAGCAGAAGGGGTCCCCGGGGGTGGGAGACACCCTGACCCACCTGCACCTGGCCAGGTAAGGAACGGACCCAGCAGCCTCTCCCCTGGTCATGTGGCCTGGGCGATGTTCCCACCTGTAGAAGGACTACCTGTAAGAGCAGCGCTGGCCTTGAGTTTGGGGGCCACAGCACCAGGCTGTCTCAGGACCGTGTTTGTGGAGTACAGGGGTTTCATCAGGCAGGGCAGGGGCTGCAGCGAGGAAAGCGCATGTCCCTTGGCTCCGGAACCCTTGCCTGCTGTCTGCCACGGGCTGGCTTCTCCTCCTGCTGAGCCATGGGCTTTGACCCTCGGAAGGGGAGGGCGATCCTGGAGTGGGGGCTAGGGAGACTTGGGGTGTATGTGTGTTTGTGTGTGTACTCACGGAAGGGGGACAGGGGACACCCTGACCCAGGCCAAAACCCGTTCAGAATGTCCCTGTTGGGGAGGGGGGCACACAAGCCTCAGGGTAAGGATTAGAGTTGGGAACGTCAGCAAGTGCAGGCAGGCCCTGGCGAGGCTGGGAGGGAAGACACTGGTTGAGACTGAGCAGCAAGCACCCTGGGACCGAGGGCTTCCAGGCTGGGCTGTCACTTGTGAGCCGGCTGCGAGTGCAGGTACCCCAGGCCTGAAGCTGGGCCTCGGAGGGAGGGCGGATGCTCCTGGTGAGCCCCTCAGGGAGTGGCCTCTGCACCTGACCGTGGCACAGGAACCCAGTGCAGACACTGGGCCTGGGAGGTGAAGAGGAGGCTGCAGCAGCCTGTACAGGCCAGCCGTCCCTTCACCCTCTCCATGCCCCCAGCCGTGGCTTCCCATGCACCCTGCCCAGTGCCTCCAGTCCATGCCCATCTTCAGACATTGGGGCCTTGTTTCCCAGGCTCTGGCCATTTGTAGCTCCACTTGCTGCTCCTGGGGGCCCTTTCCTCAGCCATAGCTCGCATCTCCTCCTTGCACTCACCTGGCTCCCCGTCCCCCGCCCCAGCCTGTTCTGGGCTTCCTGGTGCTTGCCTGTGCCAGCAGGAAGCCTCCCTGGCTGTCACAGGTAGCCTGCCCCCCCCCGCCCCCGCCCTGTCCATGGCCCTGGCTATCATCTGCCCAGGCTGCTGTCACAGGCGGCTGTCCGTGTGTGTGTGTGTGTGTGGGGGTGTCCCTCTCACCCCCAGATGTTCAGTCATCAGCTGGTCTTACCCACGCCTTCCTCTTTCCTGCTGTGCTGTCCTTGGGCCTGGGCAGTTGTCCTCCCCCACCCCTGGTAGGACTAAGCCTCCGTGACTGCCCCCTTTGGCTCCAGCTCTCTGAGGGGTGGGATGCAGGAGCCCAGGCTCCGAGGGGTCCAGTGGGGCACAGGGTGGGACAGTCCCAAGGAGAGAGCTCAGAGGTGGCGTACGTAGTGTGTGGGAGTGGGGCTGGGAGGCCAGCGCCCTGCCTGTTGTCACCCTCAGACGCTACCTCTCAGGGAGAGTTCTCCCTGGATGCGGTTGCCGTGACAACACTGCTAACAAAAGACGAGCTTCCTGGAGGAGGCTGGAAACCCAGAAGCTGGGCTGGGAGAGAGGGTGCCTTCTGATGGCTGTCAGCGGAGCCTCCCGCGGCCACGGGCCACCACGGCCACCACCACCGTGGCTCCAGGCTCTGCAGGACTCAGGCCCACCTGGTGAGACGTCTCGGAGCCTGGATAGCTGTCTGCCCCAGCTCTGGGCGCTTTGCCTGTGCCCCAGCTCCTTCTGTTGTAAGCGTGGAGCAGGCCCTGCTGTGCAGCCAAGTGTGGGCTGTGTACCCAGAGAGCTGGGCCTGGCTGCTGGGACCGGGGCACCGAGGCTGGAGGCTGGGCAGGTGAAACTGCTGGGCAGGTTAGGGTCAGGTGAGGTTAAACACTTGTTAGGAAAGGTCTTGGGGGTTCTTCAATGCTCAGGAGCCAGTAACTCAGAATGGTAAGAAGCTGTGTCAGTTATTCACTGTCTGTGCTTTGCAATGATGGCCGCCTTGGGACTCGGGGGTGGGGTGGGGATTGTCTGCAGTGCCTTGAAGAGCAGGGAAGCACCCTAAGAGAGTTCAGGCCCTGCCCACGCTACCCACCACAAACCAGGACCCAGAGTGGGCAGCGATTCTCCATGCCCTGCCCCCCCCTGCTTCTTCCTGGAAGCTAGGCTCACCTTGGCCAAGGTGAGTGTGCTGGACCTGCTGGGACGAGATCCACAAGCCCTTGGACCAGTTCACCCACTGGCCGCAGGAGGAAGGGCGAGAGCTGTGCTGACAGCCATCCAAGTAGGCAGGGCCCAAAGGGAAGTTCATGGCAGCATGCACGCTTTCAGGAACACAGCCCACACACCGGCCATGTTCATGTTCATCTCACCAACCCTCAGACCACACTTTCCGGCTTTAGTGCGGTTATGAGATTAAATCAGAAACCAGATCACTCCCCCAATGCCTTGTTGCATTGGGAGCGTTTAAAAGGCATGTATCCATAATGGATCAAAAGAGGCGGTGCTGATGAAGAGAGCTAGTGCTGGGTGATAAGGAAGTGCATAGAGATGCTTGGGAACACGGTGTGGACTTCATCCTGGACACCAGCCAGCACCGCCCCCACCCAGGGCACCTGCCAGGGTCATGGGAGCTTCTGCTCCTCTCTGAGGTCAGGCCAGGTCTAGAAGGTTGGGCGCTGCCTTGGCCTGCGACTTCATGGATGCCTTTAAGCTGCGTGCTGTGGGCAAGGTGTGGGGTGCCAGGCAGGTCGCAGGGGTGTGTTGAAATGCAGAATGGTCGTGTCTGGGGGCTCTGTGCAGGAGAAAAGGAACAGGGTCTTCTGGGTGGGGTAGGACCAGGAAGCAGACCGTGTGGTACAGTGGGAGTTCTGGGCCCACGATCTGGACGTGTACGGGGGACCCCCACGAGTGCACGCTCATTCAGGGCGGGGTGCCGGTTCCTGCTGTCTTCAGTGACACGTGGCCTTGATTCAGCACATCTTGCACACCTGCTGTTTTTTTTTTAAAGATTTATTTTATTTTTATTGGAAAGATTTATTTTGTTTTTATACAGAGAGGAGAGACAGAGAGGAAGATCTTCCATCTGATGATTCACTCGCCAAGTGAGTGCAACGGCCGATGCTATGCCGATCTGAAGCCAGGAGCCTCTTCCGGGTCTCCCACGCAGGTGCAGGGTCCCAAAGCCTTGGGTCGTCCTCGACTGCTTTCCCGGGCCACAAGCAGGGAGCTGGAAGGGAATATAGAACTGGCGTCCATATGGGATCCCGGGCGTGCAAGGCGAGGACCTTAACCACTGCACCATCGTGCCGGGCCCCACCTACTGTTTTTGAATGATTTATTTGAATGGTAGACTGCCAGAAAAGGGGGTGAGGGAGAGAGAGCGCACTTGTCTGCTGATTCACTCCCCAAGATTGTTCACAAGGGACAGGACGGGTGAGGACACAGCTGGCAGCCAGAGGCGGTGTTGTGGCTCAGCAGGTGAAGTTTCTTGCTGCCTACGATGCTGGTGTCCCATAAAGGACCCCCAGGTTGAGACCCAGCAGCTGCTCTGCTTCCAACCCAGCTCCCTGCTAATGTGCCTGAGAGAGCAGCAGAGACGGTCCACGCATTCTCAGGAGACCACGATGCAAGTTCCTGGCTTCCGGTTTCCGTCTGGCCCGTTCCAGCTGTTGCAAGCATTTGGGGAGTAAGCCAGCAGATGGAGGATCATACCTCTCTGTTAATAAAGGCGGGGGCTAGGAGCCAGGAACTTGCTCTAGGTCTCCTATACAGGGGACAGAGACCCAAGTACTTGGGCTACCTATTGCCTGATGTTTCCTAGGAAGTGCCTTAGCAGAGAGCTAGAATCAGGAGCCCGGGTAGGACTTGAACTTGGACACTCGGATACAGGACACAGGTGTCATGGCTGGTGTCTTAACTGCTAGACTACATGGTGGCTGTGTGTGTGTGTGTGTAATGTCAGTGTGATTATGTGAGTTGGCTGATAAGCCTGGGTTTGGAAGCCCACCCTCGAGCACTCTGGGGATCAGCTGTGGGGCACTGCAGATGTGGGTGGCCACAGCAGCCCCGGAGAGAAGAGGGGGCGGCCCTCAGAGCTGTCATAGGGCACCCTTCTCGCCTGCCTGGTTGCAGCCCCTCAGAAGGTCTGTTGCGAGGCTCAGGTGCGAGCTCAGGCTTGGCAGGCTCCTGCGGAGGTCTGGTCGGTTGCAGCGTGCAGCAGGAGGCCACAGCTAGGGCACGGGCCAGCTCAGGGATGGCGGAGGCTCCCGGAAATGCAGGGCTGAAGTGAGAGCTGGACAGCGAGGGTGTTGTGCACACAGGAGCCATGGGTGGGCCTGGCTGGGAGCGTGTGTGGGCTGGCCACGCCCAGAGCTGGCCAGATCCCTCCTAGGTTCCCTGTGGCCCACAGTGTGTGGCCCCAAATCTCTCCGCCTGCACCTCCCTATGTCCTTCTGGTGTCAGACACAGCGGGGCAGGTGTCCCTACAGGGCCGTGGAAGCTGAGCGCAGGGCAGGGCGCTGTTTGCATGCGTTTCCTCTCTGTCTTCCTCAAGACCTGCTGCAGGATGGACACTGGCCTGTCAGGGCGGCCAGCGGGTGACCCCACCCACCTACCTAGGTGACTTGGGGTGCTCCTTGACTGAACTTCTTTTCCTGCTTTCTTTCTTCCCTCCCTCCTTCCTTCTTCCTCTTTCTCTCTCTCTCTCCCTCCCTCCTCCAGTCTTTCTTTTTTATTTGACCTACTTAAGGGTAAAGACCGAGAGATTGTCTCTGTACTCATTTACTCCCCAGGTGGCTGCCACAGCTGGGGTTGGCCCAGTCTGGAGCCAGGAGTTTTATCTGGGTCTCCCACACAGGTACAGGTTCCCAAGTACATTAGTGGGGAGCTGGGTTGGAAGCAGAGCAGCTGGGATTCAAACCTGTGCCCGGATGGGACGCCAGCATTGCCAATGGTGGCGGTACCTGCTGTGCCGTACCTTTGCCATCCCCCCCTCCTTGCCGTGGTCACACCTGTTAGTGAACGGTTGGGCTCAGGGGTTTCCTGGAAAACTCAGATCAGGCCCTCCCACCCCCACCTCAGCCCTACAGCTCTCCCGGATGGGAAGGGCAGATCTGAATTCCTCTAGGTTGGACACTAGAGATCCCAGCCCTGACCCCACCACTGTGTTCGGCCAGAAGTGCTGACTGCACCGTCTGCTAGGCCCACTGGTCTTCTAGGGAGCTGGAGTGTGGGGGGAAGGATGGGGCAGGTGCCGGGGCCACACTGAGACGGTGCTGGGGGGGGAAGGATGGGGCAGGTCCCGGGGCCACACTGAGACGGTGCTGGGGGGGAAGGATGGGGCAGGTGCCGGGGCCACCCTGAGACAGTGCTGGGGGGGAAGGATGGGGCAGGTGCCGGGGCCACCCTGAGACGGTGCTGGGGGGGAAGGATGGGGCAGGTCCCGGGGCCACACTGAGACGGTGCTGGCTGGGGGGGGAAGGATGGGGCAGGTCCCGGGGCCACACTGAGACGGTGCTGGGGGGGGAAGGATGGGGCAGGTCCTGGGGCCACACTGAGACGGTGCTGGGGGGAAGGATGGGGCAGGTCCCGGGGCCATTCTGAGACGGTGCGGGGGGGAAGGATGGGGCAGGTGCCGGGGCCACACTGAGATGGTGCTGGCTGGGGGGGAAGGATGGGGCAGGTGCCGGGGCCACACTGAGACGGTGCTGGCGGGGAAGGATGGGGCAGGTCCCGGGGCCACAGGTGCTGGCGGGGAAGGATGGGGCAGGTCCCGGGGCCACCCTGAGACGGTGCTGGGGGGGAAGGATGGGGCAGGTGCCGGGGCCACACTGAGATGGTGCTGCAGGTGCTGCAGTGGTGAGCCTGCTGTGCAATTCACCGGGCTGAGTGGGGAGTCCGGGTCGCCATTCACCCCGGGAGGGCGCTGGACCTGCAGGACCCTGTCATGGCACAGGCGCTGTCCAGGGTGCTGGGGGACTGTACGCAGGGCTGGAGAGAGCCGCACCCATTCCAGGAAGGAGCGTGTGGCTTTGTCACTCCTGGGGACTCTGGGAGAATAGTGTTGCTGGTTTAATGGAACTGGGGGGCGAGGAGCAGGGGTGCTCTGCAGGAAATCCCCCACCCCAGTGACAGATTCTGTGCTCCATTCACACCCAACAGGGCCTGGGGCGGTGTGGGGAGGGTCCAGCCTTCCCTGACCAGTCTTTCTGTCTGCGTATCCTGCTCTGACCGCCCAGTCCCTGTTCTGTCTCTGAGCTCTCGCTCCCAGAACCCAGGACCTGGTGTTCCTGGTGTGCGAGGCGCTGCCTCTTTGCCACACCTGCCGCCTCTGCTCCATGTGCCTGTCTGGGCTGCCCTGGCCTCTGTCCCTTCTGCCTAAGCTTGTCACGCAGCTGAGGCTGGCACTTGGTGCCAGGCCCAGGCAGCCTTCCCTGGGTGAGCTGTCCTCCTGCCCCTCCGTGGCAGGGCTGTGGCTCAAGGCCAGTTGTCACTCTCCCAGCAGGCGCGTGGCTTGGGATGTGTCTGGGAGCCCCAGCCCTCTCCTTTGAGAGAGAGCTGGGAGTGACCGCACGGCCCAGTTTGCTGGAATGGTGACAGTTTATGTAGAGCATTCTGCATGGGCATGTGGAGTGAATGAGCTCGGCGAACGGGAGTGGGTGGTGCAGGTGGTGCAGGTGGCACAGTGTGGAGGTGCGTGTTGGCGGTGGCGATGATGGTGGGGACGGTGCCAAGGGTAGCCATGGTGTTAGGGAAGCACTTTCTGTGGCTTTCTGAATGATTCTAGGTTGTTCTGCAGAGCCTGTCTCTGTCTGCTAAGGGACAGGCCAGGTGGCCCAACCTGCACGTGTTTGCATCTGAGTCGCTCGGGGCCTCTCTCTAATCCTCTCTCTGTCCCACTGGCCTGCATGTACCCCGCCACCCCCCTCCGGTCATAGCTACCTCTCTGTGGGGGCCAGATGGTGCCCACTGCCATTCCCAGGGAGCAAAGCAAGGAGCCTGGCTGTCTGAGACTTAGGACCCCACGGTGGGAGGCTGCATGTTGGGAGGACTGGGGGGCCTTGGTGGCTGACACTGAACTTCAGCTTCTTGCGCTGCGGTGTCCTGGTCTGCCACTGTGTGCTGTAAGGCTGCAGACAAGTCACTTCATGCCTCTCACTCCCAGCTCTGTTATCTACGAAATGGACTCTGTTGTGACTTCAACATTTTTAAAGTTTTTTTTTTTTTTATTGGAAAGTCAGATTTCACAAGAGAAGGAGAGACTAAGATCGTGCATTTGCTGATTTACTCCCCAAGCAGCCGCAACAGCCAGAGCTGACCCAATCTGAAGTGAGGAGCCAGGTACCTCCCACATGGGCACAGGGTCCTAAGGCCCTGGGCCATCCTCCACTGCTCTCTCAGGCCACAAGCAGGTGCTGGATGGGAAGTGGAATAGCTGGGACATGAACCAGTGCCCATATGGGATCCTGGCTTGTGCGAGGCGAACACCTTAGCCACTTATCGCCCTGGGCCCTCTATCATCACTTTTACCCCCTATGATGTTATTTATTAAAAAGGCAGAGTTTCAAAAACAAAGGGAGGGAGGGAGATCTTCCGTCAGCTGATTCACTCCACTGCTTTTCCAGGAGCATTAGCAGGAAACTGGATTGGAAGTGAAATAGCCGGGACTCGAACCGGGCTGCCAGCGTTGCAAGTGATGGCTTTGCCTGCTGTGCCACAGTGCTGATCTCTCTATACTTCCTACTTAGGGCTCCCAGGAGCAGAGGTGTACAGAACCCAGTGCTGATGAGGGGACAGGCTTTGGGTGGGGGGTCCCTGAAAGGCCGCGTGCAGGGAGAGGGATCTTGCCTGGGGCGTCCCAGCGTGGTGGGTGGCTCCGTGGGACTGGTTCTTGGGCTGGCTCCAGGTTCTGCGTCGGTCCACGGCAGCTGGGCTGAGCCGAGTCCTGGAGGGTGAGGGGAGAGCCCAGCCTCCACCCCTGCTCCGTGCAGAGGCTCCAAAGGGAGCCTGCTTGGTGCTGGGTGAGTGGGTGGCAGAGCTGGCTCAGCCTCAGCGTCCTGCCTCTTGGTCCTTCTGCTGCCATGGAAACGGGCCAGCGAGGCTGCCGGAGAGGTAGGGCCAATGCCTCAGCCACGGCAGCACAGAGAAACCCCTCGCTTGGCCCAGCCGCAGCCTCAGGGAAGCCACGGCCCAGGTCCCAGGGCTGGCAAGTGCCAGAGGCGGGACCTGAGCCCAGAACATTTGTGTTAACCTCCCATCTCCACGCTGGCAGCAGTGTGACCCCCGGCTGGGATAGACGCATCTTAAACCCAACTGGGTTATACGCATCTTATATGGTCCTGGTTTATATGCATCTTAAAGTCCCCTGTTTTGCAAATGAAGGTAGCTTTAAAAGCCGGAGAGAAAAAGGGTCCGTTTTGGTGCAAAATCATATTGGAAGCAGCCTGGTGGCTAAGGCGCTCATGATCCCGCTTTGCAGGGCCTGGCTCCTGACTCCAGCTTTCTGCCCATGCAGACGCTCGGAGGCAGTGGTGACGGCTGCAGCCGTGGGGCTCCTGCCACCCTCGTGGGGTGCCTGGGTGGAGTCATCGCCTGGCTGCAGCCTCGCCCTGACTGTAACAGGCATTTCTGGGAGCAAAGCAGAGACTAGGGACTTGTTCTCTCCTCCTTTCTTTCTCAAAAAACAAACAAAAAACTCTGAAACTCATGCATGACTTTCTTTCTTTTTTTAAAGATACACAGTTGATGCTCCCCATAATTTTTTTTAAAGTTTTATTTATTTATTGGAAAGTCAGATACACAGAGAGGAGGAGAGACAGAGAGGAAGATCTTCCGTCTGATGATTCACTCCCCAAGTGAGTGCAAAGGCTGATGCTATGCTGATCCAGAGCCAGGAGCCAGGAACTTCTTCCGGGTCTCCCACGCGGGTGCAGGGTCCCAAGGCTTTGGGCTGTGCTCGACTGCTTTCCCAGGCCCCAAGCAGGGAGCTGGATGGGAAGTGGAGCTGCTAGGATTAGAACCGGTGTCCATATGGGATCCTGGCGTGTTCAAGGTGAGGACTTTAGCCGCTAGGCCATAGTGCCGGGCCCATGACTTTTTTTTTTAAGATTTGTTTTATTGGAAAGGCAAATTTACAGAGAGAAGGAGGGACAAAGATCTTCCATCTGCTGATTCACTCCCCAAATGGCCTCCAGTGGGCAGAATTAAGGTGATCCCAAACCAGGAGCCAGGAGCTTCTTCCGGATCTCCTACGTGGGTGCAGGGTCCCAAGGCTTTGAGCCATCCTCTGCTGCTTTCTCAGGCCCCAAGCACAGCTGGACGGGAAGTGGAGCTGCTGGAACTTGAATCGGCATTGCTATGGGCTGCAGGTGCTGCAGGCGGTGGCTTAACATACTGTGCTACGGTGCCAGCCGCATCAGTCGGTGTTTTGAAAGGTGCAGTTGTTTGTCAGTCACAGCTCCTCTGCTGAGTGACAGGACGGTAGAACTCTGCACCCTGCACCCAGTGACCACTCTCTCTGTGCCCACCAGGCCCCATGCTGCCTCCGGTGGCCACTGTTTTACTCGAGGGGTCTACAAGACCGTCTTTCACAGCTCCTGCACTTGAGAGAGATGGAGCAGCGTGTATCTTTCCATGCCCGGCTTTTCTCATTAAGACAGGGGGTGCTCTGGTCTCATCGGCACAACACTCGTGCTAGCGTCTCCTCCTTTTCTCGTGCTTTGGACATCTGCATTGTAAACGTCTTTTCACACATGTGAGATCCACCTGTGCTGAGGCAGCTGTTGTTAACGGTATCTCTGTGGGGCCGTTGGTTCTTGTTGATTTGTGCCTGCTCTTGCTATATGAAGGAAACATCCCTTGGAGGTTGAGTTGTGAATATTTTCTGTTCATTGTTTTGATTGATTTTCTACTCATTTCTTTTATTTCATGTTTTAGGATTTCTGCCAAGCAATTTTTTTTTTGGAAAATTTTATTTATTTATTGAAAATCAGAATTAGAAGAGAGACAGATTTTTCATCTGCTGGTTCACCCCCCGGATGGTCACAACGGCTGGAGCTGGGCCAGTTAGCATCCCAATACAGGCATGCTTTGTCAAAACTGTCTTGAAAATGCTTCACCAGAGTTGGTTTGGAAAAATTAATGGCCAGGTAGAATCCCCACATGGAGCTGGCATTGTGGCATAGCTGATAAGCTTCTGCTTGTGACGTTGGCATCACATATAGATGCTGGTGCCAATCCCAGCTGCTCCGTTTCCATGGAAATTCATCTCCCTGCTCATGCAGCTGGGAAAGCAGTGAAAGATGGCCTGGGTCCTTAGGTCCCTGCATCCCAACGGGAGACCAGAAAGAAGCTCCAGGCTCCTAGCGTCAGGCTGTCCCCACCCTGGCCATTGTGGCTATTTAGGGAGTGAACTAATGGGTGGATGTGCCCTCTCTCTCTCTCTCCCTCTCTCTCCCTTTCTCTCTTATTCTCTCCACCATCCCTCCCTCCTCTTCTTGCTGTAATTCTACCTTGTAAATAAGTAAGTAAATCTTTGAACAAGCATCTCCAGGTTGCAATTGGGAAGCAGCTTGTCCCACATCTCCCTAGCTTTCCTTTTTTACTGACAGGTCTGTTTGGGTTCTAGCAGTGTCCATTCTGGACATTTTGTCCCCAGCACTCCCGCTCTGCACCAGGCGTTGCTCACCCATTCTGGGAATTCTGTCAAATGCAGGGGAGGGGCTCCTTCCACCAGGGCGCTGCGCAGAGTCCGAAGGTTTTGGTGCCGAAAACTGGGAGGTCCATGTGTGGTTCGTTTCATCACACACGTTTTAGAAGAACCCTCTTGTTGTCATAGGCGTGAACCACAGATGGACAGAGCTTCAGCCCCTGGTGGCCGTCACCTTGCGTGCGTCCTTGCTTCTGCTGTTCCCTGGCCATGGCATAGTCCCCTTCCTGGGGAAGGGGTCCCTTCTGTTTCTGAAACGCGGACAGCGGTTTGGAGCCAGCTGTCAACTTGTCATGGGGTCCCAAGTATTTCCTTGCGTGTTTTGTGATGCGTGGGAGGGGTGCGGAGCCTGGCAGGGAGGCGCTGCCTATGTGAGGAGTGGATGAACCCTTACACAGGTCTGAGGAGGTGGAGGCTGACCTGGGCATGGCTTAGACAGAGCCCCAGGCCTTGGTAAGGTGAGTGCGTCTGTTGCCATCCGTCCATCCGGGCAGCAGCCGTTGCCCCTGGTCCCTTGTGCTACCCTATCCCCCTTGCCTAGCCGTGTTCTGAACTTCCCAGTCCCATCGGGGTCTTTGCCTCCCTGCTGACCGCTGGCTTCCTCTCCATGTGCCCCCACCTCCCTGCCCCACCCAATGCCGTCCTTGCCTGGTCAACACATCCTGGGGTGTGTCCCACTTGCCCCTTGACCCCTACTTCCTTTAAGATGGGAGCAGGAAGCTTGGATTCAGGCCACCTTGTACCTCTTGGGATCAGCAGAAAGGGTAGGCGGGAGGGTCCTGACTTACGGTACAGCCTGTGAGAGGCCTGGGGGCCACACAGACAAGCCGGGGGCATCTGCTCCCGCCCCCGGAGGTGCTGATGGAGGGTCGGGGGCGCTGGGAGAGAAGTAAGGAAAAGGCCCAGATCTGCTCTGTGGCCAGGAGTGGGAAGTCCCTTTGTGGGAACAGGGGGGCAAAGGCTGGGGGGAGGAGGGCAGTACGTTGCCATGACGATGCCAGCCCGTTGAGGGCTCACAGGTGCCAGCTGCTCTTGTCCTCATGCAATCAGGAACCCAAGGTCAAGGGGCTTGGCAGGAGGGTGGGCCAACCCAGAGTGGGAGAGGGGCCTGGGGCTCCCGAGGTACTCACAGCCACCTCTTCCTAGCCTCTCCTCTTCTGTCACAGCGTGGGCTTCTGGGTGCACCCGCAGAATCCAGCAGTGCCAGGCCTGGGAAACAGCACGCTATTTGGGACTCCAGCCACACCAGGCACAGGAAGCTCCAAACTTGCCTTCTCCTTCTGTCCCTCTGGGCCTGGGACAGGCAGCATGGCACCCCAGCTGCAGGGTGGCAGGTGCTGTCCCTGGGGTACCCTGAGGGCTCCCCTCTCACTGCCTCTGGGAACTGGTCCTGGGTTCCCAGGATGCTCCTGTTGGAGGCCAGACTGGCTGCCACCTATGAGACTCCCAAGGACATCCTTGCCTGTAGCCCAGGCTCCTGTACCGAGTCTCCCCTGGCCCTACTTCCCCAGACTTTGGTCTCCCAGCATGGTACATGCCCAGGTGACCTCTGGGAGCTGTGGTGATTCCTCGCTCTGCTCGTGTGCCCTCTGGCAGGGGCAGCCGGGGAAGCAGGAGCACGTGTTGGTGGTGCTGGAGCCTGGCTGAGCTGCCACCTGTCCTGGGGTCGCTGTCTCCAGAGCTCTGCCACCTCTGTGGGCCTGAGCTCTAGTTCTGGACTGAGGTCAGGATGATTAGTGGCAGGGTATTCGGGGGGCACCTCCTCTCTTGCGTGGTGCCCTCCACCCCATGCCGGACGGGGAACAGAGTGATGAAGGCGCCTGGGAGTGGAGGAAGAAGGGAGGGACTCGCTAATTTGCATGCGGACAGCAGCTTTTGGCGTTGCCTAGCAACTGCAGGAGGCAGGAAAACTATGGACCACGCTGCCACTCTGGACTCTTCAGGGCAGCGCAGCCCTGACTCTCCACCCTGAGTGTGTCCCAGGGCAGCCTGCCTCTGATGGTCCTCAGGCCAAGGGGCCAGCCCAGTGTGGGCATGGGGGTGGTAGTCAGGAAGGGGTATGGCTGCTGGGGCGGTGGGTGGTAGGAGCTGGAAGGCTGGGCAGGGTGGTGATTTTTCTCCAGCTTCTTGCGTCCCTTCCTGGTGCTTGCATTTGAGTGGAGTCAAGCAGGGGCTTGGGGGCTGGGGGCTGCTGGGCTGGGTGAGTGCGGTGACCAGGGAGTGGCCCAGGGGCTTCCCAGGAGGACCTGAGAAGCATACTGCTTCCAGATTTCCTCTCAGGATGCCCGGGAAATAGGATGGCTATTGCCTAGGAGGAAAGTCCCCAAGATTCCTGCCCTGCTGGGACAGACGGGGGTGCGGGTGCAGGGCCCACGGCTCAGAGCTTACTCCCCGTCTCTGCATGGGAGGGTTCGTGTGTCCAGGCATGCCCAGGGATATGGCCCAGTGTCACTTGTGTTCCTTTACCTGCAGATTTCAGGGCCCCTGGGGGATCACCCCAGGGTGACCCATCCCACCCCGAGGTGTGCTGTCATGACATCACAGGGACAGTGGGCATCCAGGGTGCAGGGGTCACCATGGGAGGATCTGTGTGTGTGTTGGTATGGGGAGGGACAGAGCCAGGAGCCCTGAGAAAAGGCAGGCAGGAGAGCTGGTGGCATAGGGTGTCCTGACTGTGCTGTCCCTGGCTAGGGCAGCACAGGGAGTTGCCTTGTGGGCACTGCACGGAGCTTAGGGGCAGCAGGGTTTGGAGCCGGCTCCAGGGTGGTAGCACGGCTGGAGGGCCTGTGGTCTCCTGCTGCCTCCCCCTCTCTGTTATCCGTTTCTGGACTTCCTATCCTGGCTGGTCCCATCCAGCTGACTTCATGCGGGGAATCCCAGGAAGCTTGACCAGTGTGGCTCGGGGCCCTGGCTCTGTCCCCAGCAAGGCTGTCCTGGCCCAGGCTCAGCTCCTGGGTGTGGGGGCTGGCAAGGGGTGCTTGCTTCTGGGTGCAGAACCCCCTGAATGTCTCAGCCCCTGTCCTCAGTGCCCCGAGGCAAGGGTGGCCGCTGGCCGAGGTCCCCTGCTGCTACCCCGTGTGCTGCTGCCTAACCACAAAGCATTTCTTGTTTTTCAATTGGGCAAGGAGGCTGTGGGACAGAGTTGTGGTCACTTGGGAGTGCCCCGAGGGACCCTTTGCTGCTAGAACCTGTCCCTTCGTCTTGGAGCTGGCAGTGGGGCTGTTCCATGCTTCTACTGCTATGAGCCTATCTTGGGCAGCACCACATCAGAACAGCTCTCTCCTGGAGGTGCTGGGTGGTCACAGTCCAGGCTGGAGCTGGTGTGGCCCCTCTGTGGCCCAGACAGGGCGTGCACAGACCCTCTTGTCCGGGGCAGGGACCCAGAAGCCACCTAGAGGTGGTACCTGGGGAAGGGGACACACATGCTCTGGAGTCAGGGTGTGAGTTGGGGAGGGGTGGGCCTGTGGGCTCTTGGCTCAGAAGGTGAGCAGGTGCTCAGGATGCAGCGGGAGCTGATCTGTATGGATGAGGTAGGGCCCGGGAGCTGCTTGTGGGGTTCCTGCAAGAGGGTGGGGAGGTGGGCAGTGTTTCCCGAGGGTGACTACTTGGCAGATATTCCCCTTGCCTATTTCTGGGAAGACCCCCCTCCCTGAGGGACACAGACTGAATGCAAAGTTCAGGACCCTCCCCAGGGAGGTCCTGGGTAGCAGACTTGGGCTCTGAAGCCTGCCTGGCCTCCGTGCCTCCACCATGTGCTGGCTGCCCACACCTGCCCCAAGCCTGTGCCCCTTGCCTCTCTCGGCCTCCCTCTCTCAGCAGCCTTGTCTGCTAGGGGCTGTGGGCTGTGGAACCCCATCTGTCTTGCAATTCCAGCTGCTCCCTTTCCCCGACCCTGTGCTGAGGTCAAGGCCTTCAGCTCGCTCTGGTCTGGGTCATCCTGGGCCGGGCTGGAAGAGAATGGGGTTTTGGGTGCCGTGCCCTGAGCTGCACCTGCATGGGGCTGGAACTGCATCCCGTGACACAGAATATACGCATGCATGCACTTACATTTTTTTAAATTAAAGATTTATTTTATTTATTTATTTTTTTATTGGAAAGGTGGATATGCAGAGAGGAGAGACAGAGAGGAAGATCTTCCGTCCGATGATTCACTCCCCAAGTGAGCGCAACAGCCGATGCTATGCCGACCCGAAGCCAGGAGCCTCCTCCGGGTCTCCCACGCGGGTGCAGGGTCCCAAGGCTTTGGGCCGTCCTCGACTGCTTTCCCAGGCCACAGGCAGGGAGCTGGATGGGAAGCGGGGCTGCCGGGATTAGAACTAGCGCCCATATGGGATCCCAGGGCGCGTGCAAGGCGAGGACCTTAACCACTGCGCCATTGCGCCGGGCCCACGCACTTACATTTTTGCACACATGTGAGCGTATGTATACACGCATATAGGACACACATGTTCACAGAATGCACATTTATACACACATGTGTGCATTAACAACACACACATATACTACATACCAACATGCGAGCACATGTGTATTTGACATGTGTGTACGTGCATACCTGTGGGTGGGTGTGTGCATACAGGTGTGCGGGACTGTGTGCATCCAGGGGAGGGGAACCTGGGTCAACCGGCTGGGGTTCCAAGCCCCTGGGGTCCGGGGGTGTGACGGGCTGAAGACTGGGAGAGCTGTCAGGTTTTCAGGCTGTCCTGTCCCTTGACCACGCGTGCGGTGAGGCAGCCCGGTTGCCCGCTCCCTGACGCCTGCCCACCTCCCTCGCACACACCGACGCTCGGCGCTCAGCTGCTGGGGGAAGCAGCTGACACACACCGACGACACTCGGCGCTCAGCTGCTGGGGGAAGCAGCCGAGTGGCTTTCCGCCTCACTCTCTCTCATGCGCATGTGGGCGTGTGCTGGAGAACACACGGTCCCCGCTGCAGTGGCGTTAGTGCCTCCCCCAGAGCGGCTGCGGTGTTCCTTCACCCCCAGAGACATTGTCAGGTGCCTCTCTTATCCCTGCAAATGCTGTCGGGTACCCTGAATCTGTGTCCTGGATGAGGTGGGAGGGGACACGAAGCTGCGGAAATGGAGCCACAGGTGGACGCCTTCCCACGCCTGCGTTTCGCTACCCTTTCCTCTTGGTCTGTTGCCCATCAGAGGCGTGACCATTGCCTGCTGAGCCCGGGGCGTGCACCTGGGGACGCACTGTCATTCAGCTCAGGCTCCTCTGCCCCGTCCCTGTGCCAAGTGACCTGGGCCAGGAGGTAGAAGGGAAGCTCCCAGGGGCAGGGATGTTGCGGGCAGGTGTGCTGTCTGCCCCCTGCCTCCGCCGCGCTTGGCTGCCCAACCACCCCAGAGGGCTGGCCGGAAGTGGCTGTTCTGGAGCTGCCTCCCCAGACTCTGGCTTTGTCTTTCTGGAGGAAGCCAGTTTTTGCAGGCCTTGTGGGAGGGACACGTGCTGAGAGTGAGTCCCATGCCAGGCAGCAGGTGGACATGGTTTGTCCTTGGTCATCTTGGACCACGGGCTCCCTGCGGCTGCTGATGACAGCAGGTGGAGCTGGGAGGTGGGGGCCTGGGTCTTGGGCGCCACCATGTGCAGCTACTTGTGGAAGAGGAAGCTGAGGCAGGCAGACACAGGTGCAGGGCTTGTTGTCACCCTTGCGGAGAGGCCAGAGGGGCGAGGGCCTTGCACTGCCAGGGCTGCATGGTCTCTCTCAGGTTCTCTACATGAGGGGGCCCTGGGACAGAGCTCAGCTCCATAGAGTGGGAGTGGACCTGGGCACTCAGCTTCACAGAGTGGCGGGGGTGGGGAGGGTGGGGGCTGGGCCGTCAGCTCCATGGAGTGGGAGGGTCTGGGCCCACAGCTCCACAGAGTGGGGGCAGGGGCTGGACCCTCTTGCCCCTGAGTTCGCTGTGAGGGGCCCGGAGCTGACCCCAGCTGGCATCAAGGGGACAGGTTTAGGAAACCCCGATGCCCTCCTGCTCCCATGCACAGACAACTCTGCAGTTCCTGGGGAGCCTGGGCACGGCCCTAGGCCTCTCAGCGCCTGCCCTTCCAGGGCGTACACCCGCAGGCAGTCAGAATCAAGAGTGGAACCGGAACTTGAACTGGTGACATGAGACGTGGGTTTCTTCATTCTTTCTTTCCTGGTAGCAATAGGGTGACAATTCTCACTGGAGCCAGATGCAGGGAGCCTCAGCCGGGCGGAGTGGAGCAGGGCTCTGCCCCAGGGAACCCCAGCTGCCCCAGTCTCCTGCTGTGGCGCCTAGCTGCACAGGTGCCCTCCCACGTCTGGATGTACTCCTGAGACTTGCCCAGGAGGGCACATCCCTTCGCCGCACCTGGGCAGCTGGCCAGCACTCCCTCTCACCAGTCTGTGGCTGGTGCCCTGCATCCAGGGCTCCTGTGCCAGAGGTGGGACTACAATAGGAGTCTATAGTTGTGTGGGAGCCCCCAGACCCTCAGTGTCATCTGTCTCCTGGGTCTGGGTTGCTATGGAGGTGCTGGGTTGACTTGAGGTCAACCAGACAGCAGGAAGGGGTGCGGGTGACTCCCATGGGTGGGGTCCCTTGTTCTGAGTACAGCTCATAGCTCCCAGAATGTGGTTCTCTGTGCCCCATGACTGCCCTCTCCTGCATGGGACTCCAGGGAGGAAACATGTGAGCTGGGACTGTGGGTAAAGGGGCAGCATCCTACCCTGGGCCACCCAAAGGTGATTCCCTCAAGGCTCTAGGGTCCACCATCGATGGCTGTTTACTCTTTATTTTTTTAAGATTTATTTTTATCACAAAGTCAGATATACAGAGAAGAGGAGAGACAGAGAGGAAGATTTTCTGTCCAATGATTCACTCCCCAAGTGACCACAATGGCCGATGCTGTACCGATCCAAAGCCAGGAGCCAGGAACTTCTTCCAGGTTTCCCACACAGGTGCAGGGTCCTAACGCTTTAGGCCGTCCTCGACTGCTTTCCCAGGCCACAAGCAGGGAGCTGGATGGGAAGTGGAGCTGCTGGGAATTAGAAGTGGTGCCCATATGGGATCCCAGTGCATTCAAGGTGAGGACTTTAGCCGCTAGGCCACGGCGCCAGGCCCCGACTTTTTATTTATTTTTTTAAGATTTATTTTATTTTTATTGCAAAGTCAGGTACACAGAGAGGAGGAGAGACAGAAAGGAAGATCTTCCATCCATCCAATGATTCACTCCCCAAGTGAGCGACCACAATGGCTAGAACTGAGTCTATCTGAAGCCAGGAGATTCTTCCAAGTCTCCCACGTGGGTGCAGGATCCCAAGACTTTGGGCCATGCTCGACTGCTTTTCCAGGCCACAAGCAGGGAGCTGGAAGGGAAGTGAAGCTGCGGGATTAGAACTGGCGCCTATATGTCATCCTGAAGCATTTAAGGTGAGGGCTTTAGCCACTAGGTCACCTTGCTGGGTCATACTCTTTATTAAAAATATTTTTTTAATTTTAAAGATTTACTTATTTTTATTGGAAAATCAGATATACAGAGGAGGAGAAACAGAGAAGATGATCTCCTGCCCACTGATTCACTTCCCAGGTGGCCGCAACGGCCAGAGCTGAGCCGATCTGAAGCCAGGTACCCAGAGGTTCCTCTGGGTCTCCCACGCGGGTGCAGGGTCCCAAGGCTTTGGGCCGAACTCAGTTGCTTTCCCAGGCCACAAGCAGGGAGCTGGATGGGAAGCGGGGCTGCCAGCATACAAACCGGTACCCACATGGGATCCAGGCATGTGCAAGGCCAGGACTTTAGCTGTTAGGCTAGTGCACTGGTCCTTTAAAATTTTATTTTTAATATTATTTACAAAGTTGAGAGTTTACAAAGTTGACATGTGGTTTTCTGATTAGGATGGGTTGGGTCAGGCATGGAGGAAGTTTCAATTTTTTTTTTTTTTTTTTTACTGTATCTGCAGGGGAGGATGGGCAGAGGAGGGCCTCTGCTTACTATCAAACTATGTCAGCACCTGGAGACAGGGCATGGTCTTTTGATGATGCCCCGGAGACCCCAGTATGGAGAGGAGTGTTCTAACGGTGTTATTTTAGTGGTTTTGATAGTCCTGAGGTGTTGTTGGTTTTGGTGCTCTAGGATTGAGAAAATCTTTTCAAGGTCTAGTGGTTGACAAAGCCCACCTCAGTGCATCCACTGCCCAGCAACATGCTGCGAAGCTTGGCCAGGAGAGTGGTCCAACCTGTTCTACTTTCCATCCTCTGATGAGGCACTTGATGTGCCCTGCTGGTCTAGATGAGCTGGCCTAGACGGCCTAAGATGTTGTGTGCATCTGGGCCTGCTGTCCACTGCACAGGCATCAGCAACTGAGAAGGCCCAGTTCTAATACATGTACTTCAAAGTCAGGCCATACATCCTGTGATTCTCCCTGTGGCCGGGTCTGAGTCCAGCAGTCTAGTTGGGGAGTCCTGTAAGAAACCTCACCCGAGGCAACCTGACTTGACACTGTTTGCCAGCCAGTGTAGGGTCAGGTGTGGTCTGTTACCTTCACCAGCCAACACACATGCTCATGGCTGCGGCCTGGTCAGTTCCGTCTCAGCCCCGTATCTTACATGAACCAGTGGGTGGTGCAACCCAGCCCAGTCAACGCACCGCAGACCCAGTTCTCATGCATACCTGCGGGTGCCACTGTCTACTTGGGGTAACCCCCAATAACCTTCACTGGGACCACCTCCAGCCCCACTTTTTGCATGTGCCAACCTCTGCTCTGGCCTAGATCACACCAGCCCAGATCCCATCATGCTCTTGTGCATACCCATGGTTGCTATGCGTTAGTTCAGCCCAACACGCCCCCAGACCCGGCCCTCACATGCGCCTACTGGTGCCCCTGCCTTGTCCAGCCTGACCCACCCCCATCCTTGGTTCTTCTGCTCACCAGTCTAGCCTAGAAGGACGGTGCCCACCGTTTCCCTTCCAGGCATGTTCCCAGCCCCAGATCTTGCTCCTGCCAGGGGGTACTAAGGTCCAGCTTGACATGACTCACATCCAGTCGTGGCAGTTGCCAGCTGATGCTGTGGCCTCGCTCGGCTGGCTTGAACCCATTCTGGTTCTTGTGCACACCAGCAGTGCAGCAGCCTAGCCGAGCTTGGCTTGCCCCCAGACCAACCCACCCCAGGCTCAGCTCTCACACTCATCAGTGGAAGCAGCAGCCCAACCAGGTTCCCCTATCAGATCCACTTTCAGCCCTGGGTCATGTGTGTGACAGCAGGTGCCATGGCCCAGTCTGAGATGGGTCACCTCAAGCTTGGCATTTGCCAGCAGGTGTTACAGCCTGATTCAGTTGGGCTTGCCTTGTCCCTGCTGTTGCCTGCAAGTGCAGCAGCCTAGCCCAGCTCAGTCCACCCCAAGCCCTTGCGTGAACTGGTAGATGCTGCATTCCAACCAGGCCTGGCCTGAACCCTGTCCTAACCCTCACTCATGCTAGTGTGTGCTGTGGACTGACCCTGTCCAGCTTACCCTCAGACCCAGTTCACACCTGTGCCAATGGGTCTGCAGCTGAGCCTGGTTGAGCCTGATCCCAGCCCTGGCCCTTGTACTCATCAGTGGGAGCTGTGCCTAGCAGGGGAGTTCCCCAAATTCTCCTACCAGACTCTCCCAGGAATAGATCTTGTGTGTGCTGGTAGGTGCTGCTGCTAAGACAGCCCTGGCACTCACCTATGTGTGCTGTGGCCTAGTCCAACTAGCCCGCACCCATTTAGGCCTAGCCCAGCCTGGCCCACTCCCAGACCTAGCTCTCGTGTGACCTGGCTGGTGCCATGGCCTAGTTTGGTCTGTCCCACACCCATTCTGATTCTGAAGAGCTTCAGCGAATGCTGGAGCCCAACCCAGTTTGGCCCATCTCCAGACCCAGCCCAGACATGTCCCTGGGTGCTGCAGCCTTCCCAGCCTCGACTGCTCACAGTCCTTGTGCTTACTAATGGGGGTGAGGAAGTCCCCAGGGTTCCCCTTGACAGCCCTGTTCCCAGCCCTGGATCTTGTGCTTGCTGGTGGATGCTTCAACCCAGCCTGGCATGGCCTACCTACGGTCTCACCTCTGGCTGGAAGGTATTGCAGCCCAGCCCAGCTGGGCACAGCCCACACCCTGCCCTGGCTTTCAGTGGGCACTGAGACCTGACCCAGTCCAGCCTGCCTCCAGACCCAGCCCACACAAATGTTGGTGAGTGTTACAGCTTCGCCTTTCCTTGCCCACCTCCAGCACCGGCTCCTGTGCTCCCCAGAGGGAGCTGTGGACTAATAGGGGAGTTCCCCGTGTTCCCCTACCAGGCCTGTTCCCAGCCTCAGATCTTAAGTGTGCCAGTGGAAGACAGTAGCTTTGCTTGGCATGGCTTGTCCTCAGTCCCAACCCCTGCATGTGCCGGTGGGTACTAGAGCCTGGCCTCACCCAGCCTTCTCCAATCCCGCATTAGTATCTGGTGAGTTCCTGTCCGCTGAGGTCTGGGGTCCAGCCTAGCTCTGTCCAGCATCACCCTCAGCTCTCCATGTAAGCCAGTGGGCACTGCAGTCCTACGGAGGCGAGCCCACGGTTCCCCTACAGAATCTGCCCCCAGATCTGGTTTTCGCATGTTTTGGTGAGTACTGCAGGCCAGCGTGACATGGCCCATCCCGTGCTCTGACATGTGTGGGTGGGTGCTGTGGCCTGGCTCAGCCAAGCATGGTCCCTGGCCCCAGCTTTTGTGAGCGTTAATGGGTCGCAGGTGATGCTCTTTGGCCCAGTCCGGGTCTCCCGAGCGTGGGTGCCTTGGCCTAACCTAGTCATGGCCTCTGGCTTCCCTGCTCTGAATCACTCCATCCCAGTTCCCTTGCCTATGTGTGAGTGCAGTGGACTGCTCTGTGGAAACCCCAGAAATCATTTCCTCCCTGTTGAACGTGCTCTCAGCTGCTCTCACTCCAGTACATTCGCAGACTCCTTTCTGGGCCATTTGCAGCACCCCCATCTGGGGATCGAGGTGGTGTGTTCTGGTCTACCTTACCTGTTCTGTTCTGTTCCTTCCTTTTCTCTTTTCTTTTCTTTTCTTTTCTTTTCTTTTCTTTTCTTTTCTTTTCTCTTTCTCTTTCCTTTCTCTTTCTCTTTCCTTTTCTTCTCTCTTTCTCTTTTTTCTCTCTCTCTTCTCATTTTTTCTTTCTCAGACATACAGAGAGGAAGAGAGACAGAAAGATCTTCCATCCATTTGATGACTCACTCCTCAAGCAGCCGCAACGGCCAAAGCTGAGCCAATCTGGAGCCAGGAGCTCCTCTGGGTCTCCCACGTGGGTGCAAGGTCCCAAGGCTTTGGGCCATCCTTGACTGCCTTCCCAGGCCACAGGCAGGAGCTGGATGGGAAGCAGGGCTGCCAGGATTAGAACTAGCGCCCATATGGGGATCGTGGTACTTGCAAGGTGAGGATTTTAGCTGCTAGGCTACTGTGCCAGGCTCAAGGCTGATGTTTAAAGGAGCAAACAGACTGGGGAAAGTAAGCCCAGAGGTGGGGTAAGTAAGCCCAGGGGTGGGGGCAGCATCCTGGTTATTGTTATAAGATGGAACCCCCAGTTTTTACTCATCTGAGATCTGTTCCTTTACTGTAGACCATCACAGGTGGGACGTGGAGAATTTCTGGCTGGGGTGGGCATTTGCTGAGAAGACACTGATGGACTGGCCACAGTGCAGGTCCAAGTGCTTGGCATCCTGACTCCATTTCCCGCGCAGCCTCTTGCTGACGGCCACTCGGAGGGAGCAGGTGATGGCTCAAGGCCCTGGCACCCTGCCCCTCACAGGGGCGCGTGGGGTTGAGTGCTGGGACCCTGGCTTTAATCCGTTGAGGGCACCTGGGCCCAGGTCAAGATGGAGGAGCCCCGTCTGTGTCCCCAGCACGGTCATGAGGGACGTAGGTACCGGAGCGGTCATCTGCCGCTGGACAGGATGTGGAACGGTTCGGAGCTGGCATGGCTTCCTGACATGAGGGGCATGTGGCCAAGCGGTGGCTCAGCCAGCTACAGCACAGTGCAGACCCAAATAAATTTATTAAAAAAAAAAATTCTTGGCTCTCAACTCTCTTTGAATATATCAGCCCACTGCTCTCTAGGGTTTCCGCTAGAAATCTATTTGCAGTTCATTGAGATTTTTTTGGATGTGGAAGTCAATATTTTCTTTTTTATCAAGTGTAGTAAGATCAGCCACTATCACTTTAAATATTCCTGCGACTTCATTCCCTCTTTTTCTGAGACCCTTATTGTACATGTGTTAGGCCTGCTGTGGTGTTTGAGGAGCTGCTTCTTGTTTCTTTGTAAAGATTTATTTTTTGGACCCAACGCGGTAGCTTAGTGGCTAAAGTCCTCACCTTGCACGCGCTGGGATCCCATACGGGCACCAGTTCATATCTCATTAGACTCGCTTCTCATCCATCTCTCTGATTGTAGCCTGGGAAAGCAGTTGAGGATGGCCCAAAGCCGTGGGATCCTGCACTTGCATGGGAGACCCAGAAGAGGCTCCTGGCTCCTGACTTCGGATCAGTACAGCTCTAGCCATTGTGGCCACTTGGGGAATGAATCAGCAGAGTTCTTCCTCTCTGCCTCGATTCCTCTCTGTATATTTGCCTTTCCAATAAAAATAAATAGATCTCTCTTTTTTTGAAGATCTACAGAGAAAGGAGAGGCAGAGAGCTCTTCCATCCTCTGGTTCACTCCCCGGAGGGCTGCAGCGGCCAAAGCTGAGCCTGTCTGGAGCCAGGAGCCTCTCCTGGATCTCCCATGTCAGTGCAGGGGCCCAAGGACTTGAGCCGTGCTGCGCTGCTTTCCCAGGCCAGCGGCAGGGAGCTGGATGGGAAGTGGAGCAGTTGGGATGTGAACTGGCGCCTCTACGGGATGCCAGCGTAGCAGGTGGAGGATTAGGCTGTTATGCCACCACACTGGCCCTCTGTGTATTTTCTTTTTTTTTTCAGTCGTTTTTCTGTGCCTTAAACTGGATAAAGTCAGTTGATCTGTTTTAAACTCTACTGATTCGTTCTTCTGTCGAGCTTGCCGATGAAACTCTCTGGTGAGTGTTTTATTTCGGTTACTTGGCTTTCAACACCTGAATTTCGACTTGCTCCCTCTGCGCTGTTGGCATTCCTCTCTGTGCCCCTCTGACGAGTCACTGCGCCCGCAATGTCCTTTAGTTCTTTACACACGCTTTCTTTCAGTTCTTTGAACAGAATTAAGATAGCTGACTAGAGGTGTTTGTTCTAAAGCTATTGATTTAAGAGGCAGAGCAAGAGAGCGAGAGCGAGAGCGAGAGCGAGAGAGAGAGAGAGAGAGAGCGCTTTTGTCTGTTCATTCACCCTCCAGGTTGCTGCAGGACTGGACCAGGGCAAAGCCAGCCGCTCAGAACTCCGTGCGAGTCTCCCCTGGGGGTGGCAGGGGTCCAGGTGTGTGGCCTGCTTTCCCTGGTGTGTTAGCAGAGAGCTGACTTGCAAGTGGAGGAGCCGGGACTAGAACTGGTGTTCTGATGGGACGCTAGCCTTGCAGGTGGCAGCACCCTGCCCCGCTTCACTCTTGACTTAATGTGTTTATTTTCTGGGTTAGTTCCAAGGATCAGAGTGTAGTCATGGTAGTTTGTTGTGTGGCTTTTCTGAATTAATCCTGCCAGGTCACAGATTGTCCCTCTTCTCAGCTGTATTAGTGACCATGTAATGACCAGGCAGAACATTTGTGTGTGTGTTTTTAAAGATTTATTTCTTTTTATTGCAAAGTCAGATATACAGAGAGGAGGAGAGACAGAGAGGAAGATCTTCCGTCCGATGATTCACTCCCCAAGTGAGCGCAACGGCCGATGCTATGCCGATCCGAAGCCAGGAGCCTCTTCCGGGTCTCCCACACAGGTGCAGGGTCCCAAAGCTTTGGGCCGTCCTCGACTGCTTTCCCAGGCCACAGGCAGGGAGCTGGATGGGAAGCGGGGCTGCCGGGATTAGAACCGGCGCCCATATGGGATCCCAGCGGGTTCAGGGCGAGGACTTTAGCTGCTAGGCCACGCCGCGGAACGCTGGCATCACCTCACAGTGCCAGACCCACGACTCTTACGTGAAATGCATGCCTGTCTTCAAAAAAACACAGATTCAGAGAAGTGATATGGAGCGAGGGAAACGACAGAACAGCATCGTGTGTATGTAAGAAACCTCATTTGCCTTCAAATCTCCCCCCAGTGAGAACTACTTTCCCTGGTGAACTTTGCTCAGCAATTAAAGCGCAATGACAGCACAATAATAGGATGCTTCAAAATATACGTAAGAACCAGCCCCTTCCCAGCTCATTTAGAGACCAGTATATAAGGCCAGCGCTGCGGCACTGTGCATAAAGCCCCCGCTAGTGGCACACCATCCTGTATGGGCACCGGTTTGAGTCCTGAATGTTCCACTTTGGATCCAGCTCTGTGCTAATGGCCTGGGAAGACGGTGGAGGAGACCCAAGGCCTTGGACCCCTGTATCCACATGGGAGACCCGGAAGAAGCTCCCGGCGTCAAACTGACCCGGCTCTGGAGTGAACCAGCAGGTGGAATCAGTCTCTCTCTGTAACTCTGCCGTTCACGTAAATAAATGAATAGCAATCTTTGTAAGGAGGTCGACATAATCTTGACACTAGCATCTAATGAGTCGTGACACGTGGTCCTAATGGATGAAACACGTCACTGCGCGTGGCACTGCTCACATCCAGGAACTGGGAGAGCATTCAGTGTGGACCGCTCGCTTTCTGCCCTGCGGCTGCTCCAAGTGTGTCCATTCCGCGGCCAAGGCCCAACCATCTTGTATTCCTGGTGGAGGGCATGGACCACCCTCCTCCCATGGGGCCCCCGTGGCCACTCTGCTGGTGGTGACCTGCCTTGGTGCTTGCCGGTTAGGGAGTCTGTCTTTCAGTCTAAAGAGTAGCTTTACTGGTAGCTATCATGGTTGGTAATATATTTTTTTAAAGATTTATTTATTTTCATTACAAAGTCAGATATACAGAGAGGAGGAGAGACAGAGAGGAAGATCTTCCACCCGATGATTCACGCCCCAAGTGAGCGCAAAGGCCAATGCTATGCCGGTCTGAAGCCAGGAACCAGGAACCTCCTCCAGGTCTCCCGCACGGGTGCAGGGTCCCAAGACTTTGGGCCGTCCTCCACTGCTTTCCCAGGCCACAGGCAGGGAGCTGGATGGGAAGTGGAGCTGCCGGAATTAGAACCAGCGCCCATATGGGATCCCAGCAGGTTCAGGGCGAGGATTTTAGCCGCTAGGCTACGCCGCTGGGCCCAAGTAATATATATATTTTTTATCTTGTTGTTTTGCATCACATTTTCTTACAACCTGTTGGATTATAGTTGGGTCATCTGCCCTTAATCTTATGCCGATTCACTTCTAAGTGACTTAACATTTTTCTTTGGCTAATTTAGAAAAATACTCGATTATTTAAGAGAGAGAGAAAATAGAGAGGAGAGCGAGAGCCAGCGAATGAAATCCTGCCCACCGGCTCACCTCCAGTGTCTACAGTGGTCAGTGCTGGCTGGGACAGAAGCTGGGGAGGTTACAAACTCCATCAGGGTCTCCCACATGGGTGCTAGCGACCCCGTTACATGATCTGTTACCTGCTGCCTTGGGGCAAACGTCAGGGCTTAGCAGGCCAACTGGCTGCATGCTGTGCCAGCGTCCCATTCAGGCACAGGTTCGTGTCTCAGCTGCACCACTTCTGAGCCAGCACCCTACTATTGCACTTGGGTAAGCAGCAGAGGATGGCCCAGATCCGATGAAGTTCCTGGCCTCAGTCTGCTGCAGCCGTCTACGGAATAAAGCACTGGATGGAAAATCTCTCTCTCTGTCTCTCACTCTCTCAAATAAATAGATTTATTTTTAATAAGCCCCGCCCCGCTGCCTCACTGGGTCTGCATTGAGGATAGCTGAGGTCGGGAGCCAGGATTGGCGATGGAGCCAGTGTGGGATGAGTGTCTTAACCTCTGGCCGGAATGCCTCTTCTAGTCTTGCTGTTTCTGAAACGCTTTGTGTCTTGCAGTGTTACGGTTGGATGATACTCTGCTTTGGCGAGGGTCTTGGCTGGTTGAATTTTGCTGGGGATCCTTCGAGCATCCTGCATCTAGTGTCCAATGGTTTTCCCAAGACCAGGAACGCTGTGTAGCAGTTACTTTATAAAAGAGGTTTTCCATGCCCTCTCCTGACTCTTTTCTTTCCAGAACTCTTGTAACATGAGCGTTTGCACATTTAAGGGTGTCCAGTAGTTTTCAAGACTTTTATGTATTTTTAAAAAAAGTATGTGTCACTGTCCCGCAGCGATGGACTTGGTGCACGGAGCCGATAATAACACGCATGGACTCTGACTGATGGTCAAAGCCGAAGTTTATTAGTGGCATCAGACTTTATTCACTGAGGGTCATACAGGATAAGGAGGAAGTATTGAGCTCATCAACAAAACCCAGTAACAGTTTCTATGTTTTTGTTTGGAACTCCTTTCATCTGGTATATTCCACTCAACTGTTCTTATACAAATGATATCCAATCAGGCATACAGAAGGTAGCCATTTGGTTGTTCTCATGCAAATATTATCCAATCAACTGCAAACCTGTGCTCGCTGACCTTCTAGGGTCACAATGTCCTCCTACAAATGCCCCTTCTGTGTTTTGTAAAATTAGGCCTGAAAGATGTGGCTAGGGGGAACATGCTCTTGGAAGAGCAGAAAAATGGGGAGAAACAATATTATATATTATACGAAGATGACTTCGCCAGGGACCACACACCCTAACTGCTATCATTCCATCTAGCTCCTCAACATCCTTTTTTACCCAGAGAATGAGCATTGGCTGCAAATCAGGGATAGGGGCTGGCCATCACTCTGGCTACTTCCTGCTGAAAAGGGGCGGAGAGAGGGGACCACTGCAGCCAGGTATTCTCCAGGAGATGCATCTAGGGGTGCTTGGTAGAGGGCAGAAATGTAACAGCTATAATTTCTCCCGAGCTAACATGTTTTTGTGTTTAACTTAAATCAGAGTGGTACAGGAGCAGTGAAAGGATCAACATTAACATCCATCATTTATAACAGCTGAGTACAAACAAAGTTTCTATACAATTACATCTTGCTTAACATTAACAGTTTTAAATTGATAAAAGCTTTTTAAGAAATTTTTAATTTTTAAAAATTTTTTAAAGATTTATTCTTATTGGAAAGTCAGATATACAGAGAGGAGGAAAGACAGAGAGAAGATCTTCCGTTCAATGATTCACTACCTAAGTGAGCACAATGGCCGATGCTCTGCTGATCCGAAGCCAGGATCCAGGAACTTCTTCTGGGTTTCCCACACAGGTGCAGGGTCCCAAGGCCTTGGGCCATCCTCCACTGCTTTCCCAGGCCACAAGCAGGGAGCTGGATGGGAAGTGCAGCTGCTGGGATTAGAACCGGCACCCATATGGGATCTTGGCGCGTTCAAGGTGAGGCCTTTAGCCACTAGGCCACACCGCCGGGCCCAAAAATAAAAGAAATCTTAAAAAAGTTCTTCCTTCTTCCCGCCCCGCTCTCCTGTCGAGGCACTCACTGTTCTTCCACACTGATTTGTGGTTGGTTCTTCTGGATGACCTCTGTCTGTCTGCTGGCTTTCTTACACCTGTCTGCAATGGTCTCTCGCACTGCGGGATCTGCATTTGCTTGCATCTCCCCGGGTTGTGTCAACATTATGACTTTTGGTCCGGCAGGCGAGCTTTGTGGTCTGTTGCCGGGGAGTTACTGCCTTGATTTGGAGCTGTGTTGTCACTTTGCTTTTCACGCTCCTTGGACCCCTGTGCTGGCTTTTGAGCCTCCACCTTTGTAACAAAGGAGTTTTTCCTGGCTGTGTGTTCCTGGGGCGCAGGTTGCATGAGCATCGCAGCGCAGCATTCAGGGATAACCAAGGTGAGTGGTGTGTGCAGGTTGTCCGGGTGGCCTAGGAGCAGCGCTGTGGGACTGCATCTGTGCCTCAAGCAGGACAGACTTCCTGGCTACCCAGCTGCAAGGGTGGGGCTTCTGTCTATTGCCTAAAGCTCTCAGGGTGCTGGGCCACTCAGGTGGGTGCCGTGCGGCATGCCAGGAAGTGGTGAGTACCTTTCGGTGTCTGGGCTCTGCACAGGGAGCTCTGTGGGCCCGCCAGGGCCAAGCTGCTCTGGGAGGTCTGCCCAGCTGCATGCTGGGCAGGGGTGGATGGGCAGGGCTGAGATTCTGCCTCTCACATGTACATTCACACACACCCGCACATGCACAGACCCACACATGCACACACTGATATCCATCCACACATACACACTCGCATACACACGCTTACACACATGTTCAATCATGTATACTCACACGTGTACATTCAGGCACACTCATATTCACACCACACACTCATGTACATGCACACTCACATGTCTACACACATACACACTCGCACACACACATTCATGCACTCGCATGTTCACACCCACAAACACACTTATGCACACACTCATATATATACAGTAAGTCTCTTACGCACACACCCACAATGCACACTCATGCATATGCACACATGTCCTCACGGATGCACACACATATACTAGCACAGTCACACACACTCATGTACACACACATGTGCTGACTCATGTACACACATGTGCACTCAGTACACACCACATGCTGACTCATGTATACACCCACACATGCTAACCTCATGTACACACCCACACGTGCTGACTCATGTACACACACGTGCTGACTCATGTACACACACGTGCTGACTCATGTATACACCCACATGTGCTGACACATGTATACACACGTGCTGACTCATGTACACACACGTGCACTCAGTACACACCCACACGTGCTGACTCATGTACACACCCACACATGCTGACTCATGTACACACGTGCTAACTCATGTACACACGTGCTGACACATGTACACATGTGCTGACACATGTACACACCCACACATGCTGACTCATGTACGCACCCACACGTGATGACTCATGCATGCGACTGGCCTGTGAGTCCACACAGCTGGGCCTCTCTGCCTCCACGGGCAGCCAGTGCTGCCAGGGGTTTGGGCTGTGCCCCTTCCTCAGTGGCACATGGCAGGTGGCTGTGCTGCATGTTGCAGCCATGCCAGCCACAATTGAGAGCCATATACAGGAATGAAACCTAAATGCTCCATGTAGGATGTGGGCATTCTGACAGGTGTATGAATGCTGGGCCAAATGTCTGCCACCCTTCCTCCAATCATTAAAAAAAAAATGAATCTTCTGACTATCTCCATTTGTAAGAGTTCTTTTTAAAAAGATTTTTTTTTTTTTAATCTGAGAGGCAGAGTTGAACCACAGGAGAAAGAGAGAGAGACTTTCATAGCTGTGTCACTCCCTGAATGGCTCAGGGCTGGGCCAGAGGCTGCTTCCAGGTCTCTCACATGGCTGCAGGGTCCCAGGACTTTGGGCCATCCTCCGCTGCTTTCCCAGGCGCATGAGCAGGGAGCTGGATGGGAAGTGGAGCAGCTGGGGACTTCAACTGGCACTCATCTGGGGTGCTGGGGCGCAGGCAGCAGCTTCATCTGCTACTCCACAGTGCCTACCCCTTGCACAACTTCTTCATGTCTCTTTGGGATGTGAGCACACGCCGGTTATGCTGCCTGTATTTCTACTCGCACACAGACCTGCCTACGCATCCAGTGGGGTCTCCCCTGCCCCCAGCAGCTGAGTGGGGAGCAGACTGTGATCCTGCAGGCCCAGAGCTGGCATCCTCCTTAGAGATGACCCACAAGAAAGCGGGATGGTAGCTTGGACAGAATTCCCCAGGGGGCGTTCAGAGAGAAAGATTGTGTGCTAGGGGAAGTGACCGGGTAGTTTGCCAGCAGTGGGGAGGGCTGTCAGACCCTGGGACACTGACTGCTCCGGGGTGAAGTCTGGGAGTTGGGGAGCTGAGGTCTCAGGTGGCCGCGGGGCACAGGGTGACCCCAGGGGCAAGGAGCCCCAGAGGCCGCTGGGATTCCACCTTTTGCTGTGGCTGGGCTGGGAGTGCTTGGTGGCGGAAGCATGGTGCTGCCTCCAGGGCTGGTTACGTGGTCCAGCCTTCTGCCACCCCCAGCCCAGGCCTCTCTACCTTTCCCTCTGCCATCCTCAGGGTCACCAGCCTTGGCCAGGATTGGGGGTGGGGGGTGTACACAGCTCCAGGCCTCATGCCCTGCTGCTGGGTCCCAGCATCAGGAGTGGGGCCAGCTCCAGGCCTCATGCCCTGCTCTTGAGGCTCAGCATCAGGAGTGGGGCCAGGCCTGAAGTTCCAGTAGGTGCCACTGGCCATGCCACACCTGGCCCATTTAGCTTCACCTGTTGAAGCTGACCTGGGTAAGGGCGGTGGCCCCACCCACAGCTGGCAGCAGGACACACATAACCCTGACCACTTTAGGGCTCAGATGTCCTAGGACAGGGCTGAGGGGCCAGGTGCCTGGCACAGGGAGGACCCCAGAGGTCACCTCTCTGCGTGCTTGGACTACCCTGTCACGCAGAGGCCACCATGAGCCCAGCCTGCTGGACACTGCCCAGCACCAGGGACAGCAGGGGGTACGGGCCTGCGGGAAGCTGCGGTGGGGGCGGGGCTGCTTCCTTGTTTCTGCCCGGCGCCCCCGATGGACGAGGCGGGCAGTACCCCGAGAGCGGGGTCCGGGTTCCCGGAGTCAGCCGGGTCGGTGACCAGCTGGGTGTGGGCCGCGAGCCCAAGGGGCCTAGCGGGCCTAAGGGGCCGCTGGACGGTCCACCCAGGCTTTCCCCGGGGCGGTGGCCGCCTCGCTCTGGGCATCACTTGCCGACAAGCTCCGCCCGCTGCGTCCCCCAAGACCACACCTCTGGGCGCTCCAGGTTTCCACTCCCGCCCCCTACTTCCTCCCGAGGAGTGCTGGAGTGCATTTGAGGGGGCGCCGGCACACCCGCGTGGGTTCAAGGAAGGGAAGGTCGGGGAGTCGGGCCGGACGCTCGAGGTGGGCGCTGCGTGCGGAGCGGGCGGCCCGTCGGGGGAGGCGAGCGAGCTGCGCGCACCTGCGAGGGCTCCGCAGATGGCGTGGGGCGAGACCCTTGGCGACCCCGTCCTCTTACCCGCCGGGCACCCCGAGACTTAGCGCCGGCTGCCGCGCGCAGGCTCCGCCCCGGGCGCGCCCGCCCCGCTCTGTGGCCGGGAAGTGGGCAGCGCGGGCCAGTGCGGGACCAGATCCCGCGCGCGAGTCGTGGCCGCGATGTTCCTGGAGCCCCAGGTAGGATCTCGCGGCGAGGGAGGGAGGGCAGCGCCGGGACTGGAGGGGGGCCGGGTATGGGGTCCGGGCGCCGCCAGGCTTGGCACGAGAGCCGCGGCCACTCTGGGCATCTTGGCAGCCGCCGCGGCTCTGCCACCTGCCGCCAGGTGGGGCCGCGTCAGGGCTGCCGCTGCCCCTCCCACCCGGGCAGGACGTGGACCCGTCACCCGGGCAACGGGACCCCTGCGTCAGGCTGCTTCTCCAGGCTCGAGGGGCGCGGAACCACCTGTTTGCACCCCGGAGGAGGCGCGGCGGAGAGGCGCTGGTGACGATTCCTCGCGCGCGTGGTTGATGCGTGGGCTGGAGTGGGGGCTTGTGTGCGCGCCAGTGAGGGGCGGCTGTAGGCAGGATCCGCCTGCGGCGCCCACATGCCGGTGTGTTTAAGGAGACAGCGGTGCAGCAGGGCCCCAGGGCAGGGGAGCTGCAGGGACTGGGCAGGGAACAGGTCTGAAGTGAACCGTGGGCCCTGCCGCTGGCCAGAGCTTTAGTCTGCACCGTGCGTGCCTGTGAGGTGCAGAGAGGGCGCATGGCCGTGTGCTCTGGGGTTCTGAGCCCTCTGGGTGTCAGCTAGGAGGTCCCGAGCCCAGAGAAGGGGCTAGACCCAGGTGGGGGCTTTGAGGCGGGGCCCAGCCGGTCAGCAGGTGTAGGGTGGCTCCTCCCTTCCTTCCCTGGGACAGTTGCAGGTGCTGCTTGGTAGGGAAGTAGCCCCCACCCCGCCCCTCCCAGGCCTGGTCCTCACAGTGCTTGCGCGGCACAGTTCATGGAATGTGACATGGTGATGGTGGGAAGCGAGTCCAGTGGCCGACTGCAGTATAAGTGTGCTGTGGGGGGTGACCGGGTGCTGTTCCGTGTCCACCTGGCGCAGTGTCCTAGCCCAGTGACACATTACTCCATGTGCTTATGGGCCACAAGGCTCAAACAGCCCCATCTGGCCACCCTGGGACCAGCTATGCCCTGCTCAGGTGGAGGTGCCAGATGTGCTGCTTGCTGCTGTGTGTGTGTGTGGGGCGGGGAGTAGGGGAGGTGTTCAGTGTGGGACCTGTAGGTAAGGATGGGATGTAGGGGGAGGGAGGCTAAATGGCGGGGTGCTCTGGGGTCAGGTCTCCCCATCAGCCTTTCCTGCCTGGCTGTGTGTAGCGCCAGGGCCCTGGCTTTGTGGCCTGGCAGGTCCCGTGGGCCAGCTAGCTTTTGCCGATAAACCGGGTGCCCCCCCTGTTCTACCCACACAGGCTTTCCAGCAGGGCTGGCATTTCCCAAATGTCAGTGTGGCCTCCACACCAGCCGCCCCCTGGCTGCCTGTTGTGGGGGCTGCAGTGTGAGTCATCCCAGGCTGGTGGAGCAGCAGCCCCTGCGGTAACCGTTAGGGGCGGCAGGAGCAGCACCTGGAGCGGGAGGGACTGACGGCCAGCCTGGGGCTCCCGCTCCCGCACGCACACGGCTCCTGGGTCACTCACACACACACACACACACACACACACACACACACACTCATCCTGGGGCTCCTGGTCACTCACACACACACACACACACACACACACAATGACAACACGCTCACACACTCGCACACGGCTCCTGGGTCACTCACACACACACACAATGACAACACGCTCACACACTCGCACACGGCTCCTGGGTCACTCACACACACACACAATGACAACACGCTCACACACTCGCACACGGCTCCTGGGTCACTCACACACATACACACACACAATGACAACACGCTCACACACTCGCACACGGCTCCTGGGTCACTCACACACATACACACTCATCCTGGGGCTCCTGGTCACTCACACACACACACACACACACACACACACACACAATGACAACATGCTCACACACTCACACACGGCTCCTGGTCACTCACACACGGCTCCTGGTCACTCACACACGGCTCCTGGGTCACACACACACACACACACATACACAATGACAACACGCTCACACACTCACACACAGCTCCCGGGCCGCTCACGCACGCATACGGCTCCTGGGTCACTCACACACATACACACTCATCCTGGGGCTCCTGGTCACTCACACACACACACACACATGGCTCCGGGATCACTCAGTCACTCACGCACACGCACACACACACACACACTCACTCCCACGTGGCCTGCCTATGGAGAGTTGAGAGGTGGGTGGGTCTGCTGAGTCTGCCCGATGTCTGTGAGGTTGCTGCAGGCATACCTGCTCGCCTGCCCGAGGAGAGGCGGACGCTGTGTCCATGCGGCATCCCGATGGAAGCAGATGTCTCGTCCGCCATGTGTTTTCCAGCCATGGGTCCTCAAAGGGGCAAGGCAGCTGTGCTGGCTTGGCCTCCGTAGTCGGGGTGGCCCCTCGGGACTCCCCAGGCTGGCGATGGGGTGCCTTGTTTCAGATGGGCGCTCCTGGTCGTGAGCCTGCCCCCATGCCGATGGCCCAGCACCAGTACTGAGTGGGTATTCCATTTCATCCAGGGTGTCCCTGGGTGTCGCCCAGTTGTCACCTGCCTGTGTGCCTTGGCATTCCTCATGTGCGGACTGATTAGCTTTTCTGAGCTGAATCAGGCTTGCGTTCCTGGAATAATTCCCACTGGGTCAGGCTCGGGTGTGCTTGGAAATGCAGCCAAGTTAATTCTGCTGACAACTTGCCGTGTTACCTGGAATTGTATTTTTCTATCTGTATTCATCATCGAGGATTTGTGTATACTTTTAAAAAAAACATGTTTTTATTTGCAAGGCAGGATTACAGAGAGAGGAGATGTTGGAGCCGCAAGCGGAGGCTTAGCATGCTACGCCACCACACCGGTCCTGGTACTTTGTAATACAATGACACCTCTGTCACATTTATAAAGTCAGGCTAGTTTCCTTCAGGGAATGGGAACACTTTTCCATAGGAACATGTGCCGTTGAAACGGCTTACATAGTTCCTAGCCAGCACTGACTTTTGTTTCTGGAAGTTCAGGTGGCTTCCAACTTCATTTGTGCTGCAGTTATTGGTCCTTTGGGGTTCTAAACGTCAGCTGTTTTGGCAATCTCTGTTTCCCCGATGACATTCTAGTTCAGAGAGCACAAGAACTCACTGACGTGACGCTTTGCAAGGTCTCTCTCTCGTCTCTGTAGCTGTTTTCCTCTTCTAAGCCCAAGCATTTGGCTCTCCCTCTCCCTTCTTTTCCTTCTGTCCTGCCCACCATTTTTTTTTCCCCTTCTGCTGACTGGCATTGCCGGGTTCTCTTTCTTGTAGTTTCAGAGAAGCATCCTTCAAATGTAAGAAGCAGATTTACCCGTTCTCATTGGTTAAATCAACAGTGTCGCTCTTGCTGCAGCTCCTCCCTCCAGCTTGCTGCACGTGTCTCTTTTTGCCTGCTTGTTTTTTGTTTCGTGAGTTCAGTGATCGGCGTTGCTTATTTAACACCAAATCGAACTCTATGAATTGTCCTCCAGGCACGGCTTTGGCCGTGTCATAGCCGACATGGAGTTTGCTTAAAGGGTCATCTTTCTGGCTGGCCTGCCATTGGGACTTGGATTACTTTTCTAATGTGAACACAACTTAGAGAAGCTTATTATTATTATTATTATTATTATTATTAGGCATATGATTTGTATTTGGTCGCCGTTTGAGACATTCTGTCACCTGGGCGTTTCTGTGTGGGGACTTTGTCAGGTCTCACAGGTGGGGTGGTGGCATGGACAGGGCTGAAGGAACTGATGCCACCTGTTTGTGCGGCCCAGCACTTGCTATCTCCTCCCAAAAACACTGCTGTGTTTATGTCCTTGGGGGCGTCACCACGAGGTGGGAATTGGAGGAAGCCCTGTTTGTCCTCTCACCTGTTGTACTGGAAGAGTGCCCGCTGTGCCTTCTTTCTGCTTCTGAGACACTTGAAATAAATAAATAAATAGTCAGGGCCAGTGTGACGGCTCAGCAAGCTAATCCTCCACCCGTAGCGCCAGCATTCCATTCAGGCACAGGTTCTAATCCCAGCTGCTCCACTTCCCATCCAGCTCTTTGCTTGTGGCCTGGGAAAGCAGTGGAGGACGGCCCAGAGCCTTGGGACCCCGTACCCATGTGGGCTACCCGGAAGAGGCTCCTGGCTCTGAATTTGCTCAGCTCCTGGCTCCTGGCTATCTGGGCTATCTGGGAAGTGAACCAGCAGACAGAAGATCTTTGTCTCTGCTGTCTCTAAATCTGCCTTTCAAATTAAAACAAATACATCTTTTAAAAGATGAACTAGTCTGTGGGCCCGGCACGATGGTGCAGTGGTTAAGGTCCTCGCCTTGCACGCCCGGGATCCCATATGGGCACCGGTTCTAATCCCGGCAGCCCCGCTTCCCTTCCAGCTCCCTGCCTGTGGCCCGGGAAAGCAGTCGAGGACGGCCCAAAGCTTTGGGACCCTGCACCCGCGTGGGAGACCCGGAAGAGGCTCCTGGCTTTGGATCGGCATAGCATCGGCCGTTGTGCTCACTTGGGCAGTAAATCATTGGACGGAAGATCTTCCTCTCTGTCTCTCCTTCTGTATATCCGCCTTTCCAATAAAAATAAATAAAATAAATCTTAAAAAAAAAAGATGAACTAGTTTGTGAGGAAGAGATCTAGAATCAGTGAAACAAATGGGGAGACAGAGAACAAGCTCTCTCTCCTGTGCTGGCTCATTCCCCCCAGAGGCCCGGGTAAGCGTGGACCAAAGCCAAAGCTGGGAACTTAGTCCAGGTCTCCCAGGAGGGGGCAGGAGTCCAAGTGTTCGACATCTCCTGCCCGCCCCTCTCCCCCCCTTGGGTCTGAATTAGCAAGAAAGTGGAGTCGGAAGCTGGTCCTGCAGTGTGGGCTGAGAATGTCCTACCTCGGGAGCTGGGCACTGATGGCGTTAGGGTTTGAATAATGGGAGTGCTCTCCCAGTGTCACCTGTTGAGGGTTTGGGCCCCAGAGTTTGATTTTAGGGACTCAGGGATGGAGATGAGTCCAACTTGGAGCCTTGGAAAGGGGATGGGTTGCCGGAGTGTGTGTGTGTGTGTGTGTGTGTGTGTGTGTGTGTGTGTGTGTGTGTGTATGTGTGTACGCGCGACAGTTCTGGGGATAGCTGGTGGCAGCTGTTTGCAAGGAAGTAGGATGAGATGGATGAGATGGAATGCCAGTGCCTTTTCTCTCTCTCCTTGCTGGTCCCCAGCAGGCACCAGAGCCAGAGGGGTGCCCAGTCTTGGACTGAGCACCTTCTTGCTAATAACTTCTCTCAGTATTCAGGCATTTGAACTGAAGTCACAGGAAGTACGTAATACAAATCAGAATGGGGACTAAAACCCCAAGTGCTTCCCCTACTGTGTTCCCAGTTGTCCACACACTGCTGACATCAGAGTCCTCAGGGCACATGGCTGGACCTCGGTTCTGACTCTCCCTACCCGGGACTAGGCTCAGAGCCCACGGCCAGGCCCTCCATACCTGCTAGCTGTACCCCCACTTACTCAGTAGGGCTCCCCAGGTCTTCTGCTGTGGGTCTGCTCTTTGAACCTGGGTAGTCACACTGCACAGGCAACAGGTGACCGGCCAGATGCAAAGGGAGGGGCAGCCCCGATCCTGGACCCTCCATGGGGTCGCCCAACTGGAGACACTGCAAACCCGGTCCTGTTAGTACACAGGTGTGGTTGAGTCCCTGTGTGGCTATGGTGATTACCTTGATTTTCAGCCCCTCTCTCTTGACTCGTGGGCAATCAGCTCCATCTTGAGGCTTTGGGGAATACCCAGCCTCAGTCGAGTCAACCCTGCACAGGAAGACACCACCTTGGCAGATGCCAGGGGTTTGAGCTGAGACAGCGGGAGCCGACCAAATAAAAGAGGGCTCAAAAAGCTTATTGTGCTGTGAGCCCATTGCTTGGGGTGCCACGTTCTGTGACCAAGTGCGTGCTTCCAGCCCTCCTGGGAGGCCACGGTGACACCTCGGGTCCTTGGGTCCTTGCCGTGCACATAGGGGACTGCAGTGGTGTGTCTGGCTCCCTGGTTGCATCTTGGCCCAGCCCTCAGCTGGTTGTGGGCATTTGGAAATAAAGAGCCAGTGGATGGAAGCTCTTTCTCTCTGCCTCTCAAATTAAAGTATAAAATAAAAGAAGCCATCATTGGTGGGGAGAAAGATCACGGGGGAAAAAAAAGAAAGAAAGGAAGTTTGTTTTGATGAGGGATTAAAATTGAAATCCATGCAAGTTTTTCATAGTACACTTGTTTTTTAAAGATGTGTTTATTTTTATTGGAAAGGTAGAGTCACACCGAGAGAAGGAGAGACAGAGCGAGATCTTCCATGTGCTGGGCCAGTTTGCAGCCAGGAGCCAGGAGCATCTTCTGGGTCTCCTAGGGGGCAGGCCATCCCCTGCTGTTTTCCCAGGTCATTCATTAGCAGAGAGCTGGATGGGAAATAGAGCAGCTGGGGCTCAAATGGTGCCCATGTAGGATTCCACGCCACAGGCAGAGGTTTAGCCTTCTGTGCTGTGGCACTGGCCCCCTTTGAAGACCCTTGCATTTAGCTGATTGCAGATCGCAGTGTCTTTGCTTCTCACTGCACCTGCTCAGCTTGGTGGGAATACCCAGCCTGCACGCTGGAGACCTGGGTAGGCTACCTGGCTCTGTCAGTTCCTTGTCTGGGAAGCGGACTGCTGTGTCCTCAGGGTATTGGGGAGAGAGGAGGGAGGGTCCCCTGGGTGGAGAGGCCCTCTCCTGGGTAGTCCTGGAGAGGGCAGAGCCCTGGCTGCCCAGTCCAGAGCCCCTCAGGCCTTCCAGAAGGTCTGCCTTGCCATGCTGCCCTCCCAGCCTGCCCCGCACCCTGATCCAGGGCAGCTGCTGCTTTTGCACTTGACCTCGCATCTCTCACACGCCCCTGACTGCTCGCTTCACAGTCCTTCCTTCTGGACCGCTTGTGTTGGCCCTGGGCATTGGGTCAGGTGACAGTGGTCACAGTGGTCTGACCTTGTTCCCAGTGCTGCTTCTGCCACTTTGGAGCCATGGGACGTGGGGCACAGGACTTTGCCCCACAGGAGGAAGGCACGGGGGGAGGTGACACAGGTGGCCAGGGTCATCCCTTTCTCCCCCTGCACCCGACCTCCCCCCATCCTGCTCCTGTCCCCAGCAACAGGGGCCAGGGAACACAGGGGTGGGGGCAGGGGCTGCACCCTCTCCAGGGACTCTTCCAGCCTGCGCTGGAAGCCCAGTGACCTCTCACCGACCCACGCTCAGAGAGCTCCAGCTACCCCCGCCATCTCGGGATGCTTGCTCTGGGCGTTAACCAGCTGGTTGGCAGTTCCAGCAAACAAAAAATCGACTTTTGCTTGTTTTTAAACACAAAAGGGGAAAAAAAAAATCATTGCTCAGCCTCATTAGATGCCATTTAGAAACAAAAAGAGCGCTGTATTCTGCTTTCTAACCACCAGGGCTGGGGGCCGCTGCCCACTCCTGCGGAAGCTTGCCGAGCCAAGCAGCCGCTCCTTGGGCCCCCTCAGCGCCCACCCAGCTGGTGCTGTTCCTGCCCATGGTCACTGGATGCTCTCTCCGGGCTCCTCGTGCTGGCTGGCTGCATCCAGTAGTCTTCAGTGGACCCTCTCCCTCAGAGGTGGATCCCAGAGGGGGCAACTTCAGTTGGGCGGGGCTTCTGCACCCTGAGGGAAACCCCTGAAACCAAGCTGTCTGTGGCATGCATGCAATCTTTTTTTTTTGAAAGATTTTTAAAATTTTTATTGCAAAGTCAGATATACAGAGAGGAGGAGAGACAAAGAGGAAGATCTTCCGTCCGATGATTCATTCCCCGAGTAACCGCAACGGCTAGTGCTGTGCCGGTCCGAAGCCAGGAGCCAGGAGCATCCTCCAGATCTCCTACGCGGTGCAGGGTCCCAAGGCTTTGGGCCATCCTCGACTGCTTTCCCAGGCCACAAGCAGGGAGCTGGATGGGAAGTGGAGCTAGCGGGATTAGAACCGGCGCCCATATGGGATCTCGGCGTGTTCAAGGTGAGGACTTTAGCTGCTAGGCCACTGCACCAGGCCCCATACATGCACTCTTGTCCAAGCTTTCTCAGCCCCAGAGCCAGGGTGGGCAGTGCGTGTGCTGCCACCTGCCAGGAAGGGAAAAGGCCGGGCGTTCTTGGCAGCCCCCATCCTGCTTCAAACACAGGCAGTGGTGCCACCATAAGGGGGTGGTCAGTGGTGGACAAGGATGTTCTGTGTGCAGAAGCTGAGTGCGCAGAAAGTAGCATGTGTGTCTGAAGATTGGTGGAGGCGAGAGGAGGTTCCGCTTGGGTCAGCCCCAACAGCATCGGAAGGAATTTGGGATGCGGGGGCAATCCACAAAGTGTGGCTGCTCAGCACCATGCCAAGGCCAGCCTGTGTGCCAGGGCAGCTCCTGTCTCCGTGGCAGCCGCCTCCTCTCTGGAGCTGGGCCCTTGTCCCACCCAACTCTGGCTGCTCCAGGTCAACCTGGCCCTGATGGCCTGCAGCTTGGGTTTATGCAAGAGCGATCGCCCCGTCCCCTGCCCTCTGACCAGCCTGACACCTGCCAGGCCGGCAGGGCGGGCATGGGGAGGAATTGAGCTGGAACCTCAGAGCCTGCATCACTAGCCTGATGTCTTGTGTCTAGGAAAGTCACGTCACCAGCAGGAGAGCCACCCACCAGGCGCTGACCACATCCTCAGCTCTGAGACTTCACTTCCTGCTCACTGCCACCAGAGGTGACAGGTGGTGTCTTAACGCTTACAGCAGCTGCTGGCTTCCTGGGCGGGCAGGTGACCTGGGTCTGTCTTTAGCACAGGATCTGGGCTCTTAGGAGCCTCAGAGAGACGGAGACTTGGGACCCGAACTTAGAAGGGGTGTATGCAGTGGTGGTGGTGGGGTCAGCCCCCAGGGTAACCTTCAAGTGGAGAAAGAGAAAGCGAGTGAGTGAGGGGTGGGAGTTGGCAGCAGCAAGGCAAAGTTCAGGGTCAGGCTGGGGTCAGGCAGAGGCTGGCTTCCTGGCTTCAGGCCCTGACACACTGAAATCTCTAGAAATGACCACGGGATGAACTAAGCCACGGCCCGGGGCAGGTGCTACCACCCAGCCTGGTACACTTGATGCCCAGAGGGGCTGGACTGCTCCGACCAGCAGAGCCAGTAACGTGGGCAGGGAGAGGGTCTGGGGATGAAGCACCGACAGGAGACCAGTGATGGTGGAAGTCTCTGCGGAGTCTCTCTATTGCTCCTTCACCTCTCCTTATATGCTCCCCCCCCCACCTCCTTTAACGCGATATTGGATACAGATGAGTCCAATGATTAGTCTAGGTGTTTTTAGCCACAAGCCCAGTTCCTGTTCCTGCCTAGGTCAACGAGGGCTAATCAACTCCTCAGCCCACAAGGCTGGACCACAGGAAGGTTACCCCTTCTACCCTCAGGAGCTGCTATGGGATGCCCTGGTGCTCCTGGAAGGATGGTGGGGGGGGGGGGTGGAGGCTCAGGCTGGAGGCAGAAGGCTAAAAGCGTCGTAGCGAGTGCCTCTCTTTTCGTCCAGCAGACTGTCTCGCCACCACACCTGTTTTGCTGTCCCCTCTGTCCTGTGTCAGCTGCTGTTTGTGGCCACCAAAAGTCCCTGCATCCCCCTCTGCCAATGCAGGTGCACCCCAGGCCGTGGTGAATGATACTTCTGTGTCTGACCAATGTTTTCTGATCTGTGAACCCAGGACCCGGGGACCAGAAGGGATGTGACGTGGGCAGGAGGGTGGAGCTGGCCTCCTGTGCAGGAAGCGCAGGTGCAGGGCCGCTGGCCATCCCTGGAGCTGCTCTCCAAGCAGGAGGCCCAGAAGCCCTCACCCCTCACCCCTGCTATCCCAAACGGGCCTCTGGCTTCACCCCAAGGTGGGGTGAGCCCCTCAGGCTCACCTGCCTTGCCAACCCCAGCATACAGGTTCTTAGTTCCAGTTTGGAGTTTCTGAGTTCCAGAGGGCTGGGCTACTGCCAGCTGCCTGGGGTCGAGGATTAGGGGGCTGAGAGGGTCTTCCCTGGCCCTGGTTAGCCCTAACTGACTCCCTCCCAGGGTGGCTCGAAACCCTCAGAGGCAAAACCTCGGAGCCAGCCAGGGTTTATCAAGAGCCATGTGAAAGTGAGGCCCCCAGCCCAGGGCTGCTTCCTCCTGTGCCTGCCCTCTGCCCTGCCCTGCGAGCCTGAAGCGGGTGGGCAGGGCAGGGGGTGGCACTCGGCAGAGGTGGCTCCCTGTGACCTGGGCTGGCATTCGGCTGGGTTCTGGGCACTTCTACAGCTCTGTCCTGGCTGCAGCTCCTCCAAGGGCCCTCTGGATTTTGTGGCCCAGGAGAGTGGGAGCTCGGGGCTGTCACCATCTCTTCCCCCATCCACCACCCCCACAGCCCACCCACACGGGACCACTCTCTCCGCAACCCTTCCGCAGCCTGCAGAGGGAGACTGGCGGGATGTGTAATTTTCAGTGGCTAATTGTGATGCCCAGCAGCTTGCTGGGCTAAAAATAGTCTCGTTTTTTTTTTGTTGAGTAGGTTAAAAAATAGAATCCCATGCGGGCATGCTGCCTGGCAAAGAACCCCCGTTGCCAAGCCTGGCAGGAGTGGGGTGGCTTGGGGGGAGGGGCTGGCACATCCCCTCCTCCACCTCCCGGAGGTTTCCTGGAATCTTAGGCAGTCGGCAGCATCTCCTGTGCCTGGGGGTGGGGGTGGGTTTTGCCCCCTGCCTCTTGCCCTAGGAGCACTCGGTGGGGTGGGTGCCCCAGCCTGAACAAGAGTGAGCCTCAGTGAGAAGTGGGCGTTTCCAGCATCTGAGCGCCCAGCTCGCGGCTCAGCCATGGATGCCTGTGGTAGCCGTTTGAAACACCACGAGTTAGAGAAAGCTTGTCCACGTGGCTGCCTTTCTCAGAAACTTCCAGAAGGACAGACTGTAGGTGCCGAGGCAGGGAGGGGGTCCCGCGATCTTGACTGTGCACTGGGGGGTGTTCCCTGGTCACCCCTTCCCCAGGGTAGGCCTCAACATGGTGTTGGGAGCAGGACCCCCCACACTTGATAGCCCTTTCTTGTCTGGAATCCCCAAGCTGGGGTTCAGCGGCGAGTGAGAGAGCGGGCAGGGTTGTGGGTGGGTGTGAGCGTGGGGTGAACATCGCAGCTGTGCCAGCCTTGTGAGGCTTCCCTCCCCCTTGGCCTTGGGGGCCCTGGTTGCTACAGGAGGCAGGCAGGACCCACAGGATGGAGGGAGGATATAGGGGCGCATGCACCTGTGTGTATGTGACCTACTTGGGTCCAGGCAGAGGGTGGCAGGTGGGAATGCCCTCTGGCAGATGACAGCACAGATGCCAGATTGGGGCACCTCGGGCAGAGAGGTGGGTGGGGGCACCGCGGGAAGGGCTGCAGGGATAAGAAGTCCTTACACCTCCTTGCTCTGGCCACCTCACTTCCGGCCAGCCGGGGCTGTGCAGGGCAGGGGGTGTGGCGGGCTCGGTATCCTGAGGCCCCACCTGCAAGGTGCAGCCAGGACATGAAGACCTGGTTCCAGGGTCTCAGGCGTGGTGCCAGGCTGTCTCACAAGCAGGTCAGGAGGGCTCTCTCTCAGCCTGGGTCCCTGGACTGCCCTCACCTTCCCCCTGCCCCGCCGCGTCACCCCGTCCCCCAGCTCCTCACGGGTGTGGGGAGCTAGCTATGGGGGCCTCGTCTCGAAGGAGGCGGTGTGAGTCACTCACACCCGCCTCTTGGTCGGTCGGTGAGCACATTTTTTTTCTGAGCCGATTAGGTCTATAATTAGAAGGTGTTTGCCTTCCTGTCTGAACTGGGCAGCAGCTGCAAAGGAGCTGAGTTGACAGGAGGCTGCCTGCCTGCAAGGCTGTGCTCCCCTCCCCCAGCCAGACTTTGGGGCCCCGAGAGTGAGGGTCCCTGCAGGCTTCTCCTCTGGCCTTACAGTGTCTGGCCCCACCCCACTCCTTCCTAGCCCGGAGTAGCCTGGGTAAGGGGTCTGTGTGCAGCTGAGGCAGGACGGGCTCCCTGCACCTCCTGCTCCCCGTTTGCGCTTGGACCACTGGAAAACTGCCGGTGCTGGGGCTGCGCCACACCTCCCCACCCCCACCATGACCAGTTTACCTGGATTCGCGGGGGCGGGAGCTAGAAAACCTGTGGGTGACCGGTGTGTGCAGCCACGCATGGGCAGGCGCAGCGGGCACAGTGCACCTGGAAGGGGGCGAGTGCCTGGAGCCTCAGGCACCTGCAGTCTCACCCAGCGGGAGGCCTGGCCTGGTCCTGCCTTTCAGTGACCAGGACTGCCTGGAGATCCTGCGGGGGGCACTAGCAGCCGGGATGCCTGGGCCCCTGGCCAGTTCAGCTGCTGCCTGGTAGCAGTCCTGGTTTTGAAGCATTCGTGTGGGTTCGGACTCACAGGCGCCTCTGTGTCCTGGGCATCCCTGTGGCTGGCGGGGGGCGGGGGGAGGGCGGATTGGGATGCTCAGGCAACCTTGCTGGCGGGCATTGATCTAGCACCTTCTGCCAGGGGCTCATTGGCCACCCCCCCCCCCCGAATCCATTGGACAGTTGAGGGTACGGAGGCTCTGGAGTTAGGGGAATGTTGGCAAGCCGCAGGGGGCTTCATCCTGGCCCCTCCCAGCTGGGCCTCGTCCTTACCTGCAGTGTGGGAGAGTGACTGGGTGTCTGGGGGAGGGACACTGGGAGGGTACTCAGCACAGCACCCAGCATCAGCTCTGGTACAGTACTGAGTGTCATCCAGGGTGCTGTTGCATCGGCTGGTGCTGTTGCCGTGTGCTGGCTCCCAGGGCAGGGGTTCGAGAGCACCAGTGCCCAGCCCTGATGTGGGGGCATGGGCACACAGCTGTGGGGTCATGCCTTCAGGTTTTTATTGTTAGTGACTTGGTTCATACGAGAGAGAGAGAGAGAGAGAAGAGGGAGGGAGAGAGCAAGCAAGAGAGAGAGAGAGAGAGAGAGAAAGAGACAGGTATCTTCCATCCATTGGTTCACTCTCCAAATGGCCACAACAGTCAGAGCTGGACTGGTTTGAAGGCAGGAGCTGGGAGCTTTCTCCGTGTGGGTCTCCCAGCTTGGGCCATCTCCTGCTGCTTTCCCAGGAGTAGCTGGGACTAGAACCAGCACCTGTAAGGGATACTGGCACTTCAGGGGGGTGATTTATCCGGCTGACTCATACTACTGGTCCACACCTCTGCCTCTGGAGTCAGGCCTCTGTGGGCTCTGCTGATCCCCCATGAAGGCCTGTCTGCCTTGGGCAGCCCTACTGTTCCACCCTAGCCCCTACCCTCAGATGTGACCAGGCTCAGCCCCTCCTCTGCAGCATGGCAGTGGGTTAGGGTCCAGCAGGGCTTGCTCCTGGTCTCCCTGCAGGCTGGACCGAAGGGGGCCTTGTCCTGGGCAGAGGGTGCTGTGTCTGTGTTAGAGCAGTGGTAGAAGAGGCCAGTGGCCTGGAAATGTCATCTTGGCCTGCGTGGCTATGGTTGGTGACAGGCCCAGGAGCCCACCCAACTTGGCTTTTTGCCATCCTATTCTGGGCTGGCAGGTAGACTCAAAGGCAAATGGCACAGCTCCTCCCAGCCGTGTGGGCCAGCAGTCTGGGATCAACCCAGAGAGGCTTCCTGGAGGCAGACATCTGGACTGGACTTGACATCCCAGGGTCTCCTTGGTTGAGTTCAGCTGTTGGCAGACCGCTGAGTTTCTCAGGCATCCGGCCGAGGGTGGGCCCGAGAATGTGCATTGTAACCCACACAGGAGGCTGTCGGGGGGGAGAGATGACAGCGCCAAGCCAGGGGCTGGGCTGACCGCCTAGTCTTGTCCTGGTCACTTTCCTGCAGCTTGCAAGCTGTCCACAGAAGCCTTGCAGGAGCGGGGTTGGGGTTGAAGGCCAAGGTGGTTGCATGCAGTGGCTGGTGGGTGCCCCTCTCTTGGTTGCTTCTTTTTTTTTTTTAAAGATTTATTTTTACTTTTATTTTTATTGGAAAGGCGGATATACAGAGAGGAGAGACAGAGAGGAAGATCTTCCGTCTGATAATTCACTCCCCAAGTGAGCACAACGGCCGATGCTATGCCGACCCAAAGCCAGGAAATTCTTCCGGGTCTCCCACACGCGGGTGCAGGGTCCCAAGGCTTTGGGCCGTCCTCGACTGCTTTCCCAGGCCACAAGCAGGGAGCTGGAAGGGAAGCGGGGCTGCTGGGATTAGAACCGGCGCCCATATGGGATCCCGGGCGTGCAAGGCGAGGACTTAATCACTGCACCACCGCGCCGGGCCCTCTTGGTTGCTTCTTTGCATGGTGCAAGGAACAGAAGCCAGAAGGGGCTGTCTGAATGGCCAGGGCTGTGTTTGCCCTCCGCTTCCCCTCCCCTGTGGGAAATGCATGGGGGTCCTGTCCACTGCTCTCTGAATAAAGGCTCTCTTGGCATGAGAAGGCAGTCCCCCACCCCATGTCCCCTCAGGTGTATCTCCAGGAAGATGGGCACAGCGCTGGTACACTCCTCTGTCCTGCCTTGGGCATGGGTGCCCCCCACGGGGCCTGCACCCTGCATCTCTCTGCGAGCCTCTGGGGATTCATGGCCTCTTCCTCCTGTTCCTCCCCCAGGAAGCTATGCCCCAGACGGCCGTGGTCTTCTCCAGCATCCTCGGGCCCAGCTGTAGTGGACAGGTGCAGCCCAGCATGGGAGAGCGGGGCGGTGGGGCTGGCGGTGGCTCCGGGGAGCTCATCTTCCAAGACGGACGCCTCATCTCTGGGTCCCTGGAGGCCCTCATGGAACACCTCGTGCCCACAGTGGACTACTATCCTGATGTGAGTGTGGGGTTTGCGCGTGGGCAGGGGGCAGGGCCAGGCACACACATCCTGTATGATCGTTCATCCACTCCTACACAGGAGGCTGTGTGGGGGACAGGGGTGTCAGCAGGACCCCTGCCAGGCAGGTGGAGGTGGGAAGCTGAGAGACACACAGGGGCCTGGGACAGGGCTGGCACTCGGGGTCCTGGAGCCCACGGCGCCCTCTTCACCTGCAGCCTCTGCCATCTGCAGAGTAGGCGTCCCCTGGTCACCGTGGCTGCCGTCTCCTAGCAACAGTGTGCTGCAGGCTCCCCCAGCCAGTCAGGTCTCCCTGCACCAACTCTCCCAAGGCTCCGGGAAGGAGAGACTGGCCATGGCACTGTCCGCTCCTCCCTGCCCTGTGTCTGCCAGGGCCTGGCTAGGGCTGGTACTGGGAGTGCAGAGGGGGACAGAGCCACCAGCAGGAACCAGGAGGCCCTGAGGAAGCCGCAGGCAGAGTGGTGGTGTCTCATCCGAGACCCTGCCTTGTGGGGCACAGGAAGAACACCTGCCCCTGCCTGCCCCCGGTGTCAACCCAAGAAGGGCCACTTGCTTCCCAGGAGGTGGTGGGGACAGAGAGAGCCACTTCTGACCCCACCAGGCTGCACCCCACCAACCACACGCACCCCACCGATCTGCCTGTGCCCCCACAGGCCCCAACTCACCACGCCTTGCTGGCGAGACCCTGCCCTCAGACCTCAGGCTAGCCCACGCCAGGGTCTGAAGCAAGGTTGGCTCTGGGTCCTGGCACATGGACTGGACAAGGAGGACTGTGCAGGCCTGGTGGGGGGGCCGCAGCACCCAGGGGTGGGTTTAGTGGGTCTTGGGTGGAGCAGAGGGAGGGGGAGCGATCCGGACCAAGCAGGACAGGCATGGAGGGTGGGGCTGAAGGGGAGGGGGCGTGGCAGAGGAGAGAGGGCGTGGCCGAGCGAGGGGCGTGGCACCGCGGGAAGGAGGGGCGTGGCTTGATGGGGCGGGCACACAGGGGCTTGGCATGAGGGAGTGTGGCGGGGCGTGGCTCGGCGGGGGCGTGGCTGGGTGGGGCGTGACACCCAAGGGCGTGGCATGCAGGGAGGGCGTGGCTCGAAGGGCGTGGCTCGGCAAGGGGCGTGGCTGGATGAGGGGCGCGGCACACAGGGGCTTGGCATGAGGGAGTGTGGCAGGGGCGTGGCTCGGCGGGGGCGTGGCCTGACCGGCCCTGGGCCCGCCTCCTCCTGCAGAGGACCTACATCTTCACGTTCCTGCTGAGCTCCCGGGTCTTCATGCCGCCTCACGACCTGCTGGCCCGCGTCGGGCAGATCTGCCTGGAGCAGAGGCAGAGGCTGGAGGCCGGGCCGGAGAAGGTAAGGGCTGGCCCAGCCTCAGACTCCCTCCCCAGCGCCTGCTGACCTCAGCAGGAGGGGGCAGAGGAGAGTCCTGGACTTGGTTTGTGGCTCAGGGTGAGGGTTGGGGAGCCTCACTGTGTCCCCCGCTGCCTGCCCCAGGCCAAGCTCAAGTCCTTCTCGGCCAAGGTGGTGCAGCTGCTGAAGGAGTGGACGGAGGCCTTCCCCTACGACTTCCAGGATGAGAAGGCCATGGCCGAGTTGAAGGCCATCACACACCGTGTCACCCAGTGTGACGAGGTGAGGCTGTGGGGGCTCCCTCTGGGTGGGGGTGGGGCCTGCCTTCAGGGGCAGTTCCCCTGGGGGTTACTGCACCTCGTTTGACCCCTCCCTCTGCCCAGGGACCCTGTAGCCCAGCATGGCCATGCCCCTCCCCCTGCCCCTGCCACCGCCTGGAGTGGGGCTCTGTAGAGAGGTTGGGACAGCTGCATCCAGTGTCTTGGCTCCCGTTTGCCTTGTGCTTGGATGGAGACATGAAGCCCAAGGACCAGGGTGTCCCCCCGCCACCTGTGGGCACAGCAGCGAGAGGCCAGGGAGCCCAGGCTGGCCCTGTCCAGGGAGTCAGAAGCAGCCGTTTCCTGGGGGCCTTGATCTGCTGCAGGCCTGCTTTCGGGAGAGCCCCCAGCAGCCTGCCTGTGGTGAGGGGCCAGGGCTCTCAGCTTATCCCCCCCCCCGGCCGCCCCCCTGTAGGACAATGGCACCGTAAAGAAGGCCATTGCGCAAATGACACAGAGCCTGCTGCTGTCCCTGGCTGCCCGGAGCCAACTCCAGGAGCTGCGGGAGAAGCTCCGGCCGCCAGCCACCGACAAAGCGCCCGTTCTCAAGGCCAAGCCACCTGCTGCCCAGAAGGACATTCTGGGCGTGTGCTGTGACCCCCTGGTGCTGGCCCAGCAGCTGACCCACATCGAGCTGGTCAGTGCTGCCGTGTGCAGGCGGTGTGTGGGGGGGAGTGGCCAAAAGGGTCCCTCTTGGCACAGTGTTGCATGGCCCCAGCCAGTCAAGCTGCAAGTGACCACCTGGGCATCAGGTGCCTGTGCCCTGGGCTGGGTGTGCAGGAGCCTGGCGGCCCTGTGTGCCTGAGAGGGGCTGGGGCAGTATCCTTTCTGGGGGGGCTGGGGCAGTATCCTTTCTGGGCGGGGACTGCTGTGGCCAGTGGGGAAGCCTGTGGCCCAGGGCCCCCTGTGTCACCACCCTTTGCGGTCCCTCCCGGTGTCCCCAGGAACGGGTCAGCAGCATCCACCCTGAGGACCTGATGCAGATCATCAGCCACATGGACTCCCGGGACAACCATCGGGTGAGTGACCGCAGGTGCCACCTGACTGAGCCGGGCGACCTGCACCTGCACCTGCTGGGTGTTGGCCCCGGGCGGGGTGGTGGACAGTGGATGACCATGCTCACAGAGTGATGCATGCTGGGAGGGCCCTTCTGACCTGCCGTGTACCTGCCAGTGCCGAGGGGACCTGACCAAGACCTACAGCCTGGAGGCCTATGACAACTGGTTCAACTGCCTGAGCATGCTGGTTGCCACCGAGGTGTGCCGGGTAAGAGGCCCCTCCACACCTCTGACTCTGCCTAGGCTCCTGCCCCAGCCCCCAGGCAGACATCAGGCAGGACCTGCAACTTCTGTGGTCCCCGTTGTTGTCACGGTCATGGTTATTCCTCACATGACATCTGAAGCCCCTCCTGGCCAGGCTCGCTTCTGCCAGTGCAAGCAGGCCCCGGGGGGAGGAGATGGCTCCGTCTTCCTGTGGGCAAGCCCCGGGCTCAGTCCTGGCTCTCGGACCTGCTGGGCCCGCCGCAGCTCAGAAGCAGGGCTTCCAGACCCTGTTGCCTCTGTGCCCAGTGGCTGCTGGCTGGCTCTGCACTGAGGCCCCCTGCCCTGCTTCCTCTCCCTCCCCTGCCCTCCTCCCTGCAGGTGGTAAAGAAGAAGCACCGTACCCGTATGTTGGAGTTCTTTATCGACGTGGCCCGCGAGTGCTTCAACATCGGCAACTTCAACTCCATGATGGCCATCATCTGTGAGTGTGTGGGCACTTGATGGAGACAGGGGTGCTGGCCACCACCCATCCCTGACCCCAGCCCCTCCCCGCTGTTGCCTGCAGCTGGCATGAACCTCAGTCCAGTGGCACGGCTGAAGAAGACATGGTCCAAAGTCAAGACGGCCAAGTTTGACGTCTTGGAGGTAGGGACCCCCTGCCTGCTGCTGCCCAGGACTGAGGCTGTGTGCACTCCCTCCTGACGCCCAGGGGCTGAGCCCTCACCCTCCAATGGCAGATTCTCCATGGCCCCCTACTACTGCTGACCGAGCTGGCATTGCCCCTGGAGAACAGAGAATTGACAGTGTGGCCCAGGCCTGGCCCGCCTTGCCCTTAGCCCGGGATCACCTGATCACTTGGAGGCTGGCTGTTCTCCCTGTCTTACTCAGCTGCCTCAGTTGTAAGCTTATTTTGAGACACACACACACACACACACACACACACACACACACACACACACACACACACACAGAGCTCCTACCTACTGGTTCAGCCCCCAAATGCCTGCTGCCCACAGACTGGGTGGGCCGAAGCTGGACCTCCCACCTGCTGGCCAGGACCTGATTCTGGAGCCTACGTCATTGCCTCCCGGAGTTCAGAGACCTCCCGGAGGCCCGGTGCTGGAGCCAGGTGCTCTCAGCCGGTACAAAGGCTGGCATCCCAGCTGCTGTGTTAAACCCTGCTCCTATGGAATCCTTTTCTGTTTTGCAAAATCTTACTCTGGGCTTTGCCTGCTCTGTGCTCATGGCGTAGGTGCTGCCTGAGCAGGTGTGAGGGGTGCAGGGTTTGAACACTAACCAGGACCCCCCCTGTGCTCCCCCTCCCCTGCAGCACCACATGGACCCGTCCAGCAACTTCTGCAATTACCGCACTGCCCTGCAGGGGGCCACGCAGAGGTCCCAGACGGCCAACAGCAGCAGGGAGAAGATTGTCATCCCCGTGTTCAACCTCTTCGTCAAGGACATCTACTTCCTGCATAAGATCCACACCAACCACCTGCCCAACGGCCACATCAACTTCAAGGTGGGGTCCCTGGGGCGTGGGCTGCAGGTGGGGAGGGAGCTTCAGGACTGACAGTGAGAGCAGTGGCGAGCCCGTGTGTGCGCGCATGCTTGCGTGGTGCAGGGGATGTGGGGGGTGGGGGCGTTCACCTGGTGTTTATCCACACCGTGGAGCTACAGCCTACATAGCCGTGGAGGAAGGGAAAAGGGCCATTCCGGACAGACCAGGGCTGGGAACAGCTGGACAGAGGGGTGGACCACTGGGTCAGCCATGCAGCCGCAACATCCCCGGCCCCTGAGGGAGGAAGTCTCCTGTGACTCAGGGAACCGTCCTGTTACTCTCTGAACCTTCAGAAGTTCTGGGAGATCTCCAGGCAGATCCACGAGTTCATGACATGGACACAGGTAGAGTGCCCCTTCGAGAAGGACAAGAAGATTCAGAGTTACCTGCTCACGGCACCTGTCTACAGTGAGGAAGGTGAGGACCACCATGCCCACTCCCTGTGCGGCCCCAGCACCTGCTCACGGCGGCCCCAGCACCTGCTCATGGTGGTCCCAGGGGCTGGCTCATGGCGGCCCTAGCACCTGCTCATGGCGACCCCAGCACCTGCTCACGGTGGTCCCAGCACCTGCTCATGGTGGTGCCAGCACCTGCTCACGGTGGTCCCAACACCTACTCACAGTGGCCCCAGCACCTGCTCACGGTGGTCCCAGCAGCTGCTCATGGCAGCTCCAGCACCTGCTCATGGCGGCCCCAGCACCTGCTCACGGTGGTCCCAGCACCTGCTCACGGTGGTCCCAGCAGCTGGCTCAGCCTGTGGGTACTGGGGCCTAACCCAAGGAAGACCAGCTGGACCCCAGGGAGCACCCAGGAGCTGGGCACAGGGAAGGCCTGGGGCTCCGGGAGAAGCAGCTGGGAGCCGCACACAGACCCCTTGTCCTAGGCACAGTGGGGTGTGAGAGATGATGGGCTTTTCCGTCTCCCAGGTCTCTTCATTGCCTCGTTTGAGAGTGAAGGCCCTGACAACCACATGGAAAAGGACAGCTGGAAGACCCTCAGGTTAGCGAATGCCAGGAACCCTGAGCTTGGCAGGTGGGGAGGAGGGCTGGGGGGATGAGGACCGTGGACCTGCTGGGAACCCTCAGGTTAGTAGATGCCAGAGACCCCCAAGCCTGTTGGACACGGAGAAGGCTGGGAGGTGGGGGTGGTTGGGGCAAAGACCTGCATTTATTTTTAAAACGTACTTATTTGAAAGACACATTTGCGTAATTAGAGGAATCTTCCATGATGTGGCTCGTTCCTCAGATATCCCTGGCTGCTAGCGCTGAGCCAAGACCAAAGCCAGAGGGGGCCCAGAGCTTCCTTCAGGGCCTCTTTGTGGGGGTGATAGGGCCCTTAGCGTTTGGGCCAGCCTCCGCTGCTTTCCCAGGCCATTAGCAGGGAGCTGGATGGGAAGTGGAGCACTCAAGACTCAAGCCTGAACTCACGTGGAATAGGACCACTTAGCCCGCTGCAACACAGCACCGCCTCCCCGCCCCAGCCTGGTCTTCCACGAGAGGGAGCAGGTTGTGGGTTGGGTGTGTCCTCTGCACTCGTGGGGGCCCTGACTGCTGCTGCCTCGTTTCCCATGCTCCTGTAGGACGACCCTGCTCAACCGGGCTTGAGGACACCAGCGGCTGCAGACGCGGGACCACCGGTCCGTGAACTACTGAGTTCTCCTCTGGGTGGCTGGGGGTTGAGATGAGTGGCCTCACTGGTTGGGGTCCATTTTGTACATAACTTTTATGGAGAAACCAATGGTAATTATTTCACGCATCAGCCTTTGGCACTGAAACATTTTTTTTCTTCTTCTTCTTTTTGTTTGTTTTCTTTTAAACAACAGGGCAGGGCCCTGCTTGGGGGAAGGGCGGGGAAAGAGTATCATGGGAGATGGTGTCCATGATAAGCTCTTATTCTAATGAGATGTAGATTTTTATTTTCTACTTTTGATGCTTCACATCTTACGAAGAAAAAGAAAACAAACAAACAAACAAACAAACAAAAAAATATTTTCCAAAAACCCAACCAAAACCAACGTGAGCCCGGCCTGCTCGGACGAAGTGTGCGGTCCTTGTCTGTGATGTCGGGTTAGTGCCTTAGAGGGCGCTGGGGCGGGGGGACGCTCTGCCAGAGGGGGCGGCGGGACTCACGTGCTGCCCCTCTGGAGTGCGAGCTTTCCAAAGTTTACATGTTCGTATTGTTTGATCAGGGATTTCTGGGGTCGGGGAGGGCCCGGCGTGGTGGAGGCGGTGGCGGTGTGGGGGGCCCTCTGGCAGGGTATTTTCTGCACATTTGTGTTGGGCGGAGGGATTGCTCAGCCGGATTCCGAGAGGAGAGACCCATCTAAGGCCGTGTGGATGCGTGGGAGCCGTGCAGTTGTCCGTGTTCCGGCTTGTATCAGCAACGGCCTCAAGCAAGCAAGCGGGGCTGCAGGGGCAGTGGAACGGGAGTGAAGAGAAGCAAACCCCACGGCCGGAGCTCGCATCTCCTCCTCCCTGCAGCAGGCACACCCTCCCAGCCCGCTGGGAATCTGGCGCTGAACCCTGGGGCTTTGCGGATGACAGCTCCTCACCCTGGGCTGACTTCCAACAGGGCAAAGCAGTCTTGAGGTGGGATAACGGGGCCAGGACCCAGGGTGGGGTTCCAGCTGCAAAGGGTCACATCTGAGGAGAGGCTGGCGCGGTGCCCGCCCACCGGGAGCCCACCCTTGTACCAGCGCTTGCACGTTTGAGCTGTACAGTCGTGTAATGGCCGCATAGGTCACCCTGCTGCCATCTTGGAGATGCAGCGAGGCGTGATCCTCGGGGGTCTGCCTTTGGGATCCCGTGTCAGGACCTGTTCCTCGGTACCTGCGTGTCCCGGAGCCTTCCCGGTCAGCGTGCCCTTCAGGGGTCACCAGTTCTAGTCTGTACTTGAAACAGTGTCTGCGTTTGCTGCTTTATTTTATTTTATTTTATTTTTTTTGCCCCATTTGATACCTACCCCCAGTCCGTTGATGTTTTGGTATTTTGAGATGAAGTCTTGGAGTCTAACGCTGTACTATACAATGCGGGGTGTCAGCTGTCGGTGGACGTATTTGCATCAATAAAGAACATGTTGCTCCCCCCGTGGCCTGTGTGTGTCTGTGTTGGGCTCTGGGGCCGGGGCACTGCTGCCCATGATGACACGGGGGCTTTTCACATTGGTAGCACGAGCCACAGTCTAAAACTTGAGTTCCCCGCAAGACCCCGCTCTGGGGCTGAGAATCAGGATTCAGCTGGTTGCTGTCCCTGTGGCCAAGCAGCAGGTGGGCGCTGGGTCCAGTCACCTGCTGTCTACTCTGGTGCCTTGTGGGGTTTGGCTGTTCATGAGGCAAACACGGACATCTGTTTGCTGGATTGGGGACACCGCTGTTGAGGTCTTCAGGTCATCGTTATTTTCCTGTCATTACCTCTGCAAGTGGCACGTGCCATGGCCAAGGCAGGGGCTGCACATCACTTGGTGTGAGCCGTGGCTGTGGGCTCACGTAGCCAAGCCACAGGATGGGTCATCTGTGTGCCCCAAGCGTGGGGCAGCGCTGCAGGTGGCAGGTTCAGGTCAGCAGTGGCCCCGTCATGACCTGCACTCTCAGGTGCCACCAGACCTGCAAATCTGTATTCAGGGCGCCCTGAGCCGCCTGCAGGTGTTAGGCAGCTGCCCGTGCTGAGGAGTGGGGTCCCTCCTGTGTGCCCCAGGCCCACGACTCCCAGCACTGAGCTGCCCCAGCACTCTGGTACACACTGCTTGGATGGTTCAGGGTGTGGACCCAGGCTTGCCGTGCGGCACCTGTCAACTGCAGACGCACCATTGTCACCAGAACATCTCAGCCAGTATCCCAGCACACAGCAGATGAGGGAAGGCCCCACAACCAGGGGGTTCAAAGCCCATCAGTCTTTAAAGATTTATTTCTTTTTAATGGAAAGACAGATTTACACAGACAGAAAGACAGAGAAATGTCTTCCATTCCCTGGTTCACTCCCCAAATGGCTGAAATGGGCCAATCTGAAACCAGGATCCTGAAGCTTCTTTCAGGTCTTGCCCGTGGGTGCAGGGGACAAGCATTGGGGCCATCCTCTGCGGCTTTCCCAGGCACATTAGCAGGGAGATGGATTGGAAGTGGAGCAATCGGGACTCAAACTGGCCACAGGCCCACACAAGCCAGGGGGTGCTGCAGGGACCGTGGGCCCACACAAGCCAGGGGCTGCTGCTGGGACCGTGGGCCCACACAAGCCAGGGGCTGCTGCTGGGACCGTGGGCCCACACAAGCCAGGGGGTGCTGCTGGGACCGTGGGCCCACACAAGCCAGGGGGTGCTGCAGGGACCGTGGGCCCACACAAGCCAGGGGCTGCTGCTGGGACCGTGGGCCCACACAAGCCAGGGGCTGCTGCAGGGACCGTGGGCCCACACAAGCCAGGGGGTGCTGCAGGGACCGTGGGCCCACACAAGCCAGGGGGTGCTGCAGGGACCGTGGGCCCACACAAGCCAGGCAGGCGCTGTGCAGACCACTGCTTCTGCATGGAACAGGAGACCTTTGTGGGTATAGCTGGCATCCAGTGGAGCACCCCCAGCATACTACCCCCTGGACATGGATGAGAAGCTCCACTTCAACCTCACCAAGGCAGGGGGGCAGGGCACCAGGGAGAACTGTGCCAGTGGAGGTAGGGAAGATTGACTCCTGGTGATTAACGAAGAGCAAGCGTCACAAAGCTTGGCAGTGTTAGTCACACTGGTCCAACTTTACTCTGAGCATGTAAGTTGTCGTACGTGAACCTGAGCTGGCACTGCCCGGAAACACCCAACAGAAGCAAACAGGCTGGTCTGTATTCTAGTTCTAAAACTCCCCTTTAAAAGGTCAGATCTTCTGTTAAGCCACATCCATCGTTGGGCTTATAAAACCCGGTCACTGGGGTAGGTCTTATGGCGCAAGTGGATAAGCCATCCCTCGAGACATGGGCACCTCATCCCAGCTTCCTGCCAATGTATCCTGGGAGGCAGGAAATGAAGGCACTTGGATTCCCCTGCCACCCCGTGCCTGGCCTGGGCGGAGTGTGTGCATCTGGATGCTGTGCCACCCCATGCCAGGCCTGGGCGGAGTGTGTGCGTCTGGGTGCTCAGCCAGGTTCATCTCTAGCTGTTGTGGGCATTTGAGAAAGAAACGGAAAATGGTTCTTTGTCTCTCACATTTTCTAATTTATTATTATTATTATTATTATTATTTTTTAGCAGATTTGTTTTTATTGGAAAGGTAGATTTTACAAAGAGAGAAGAGACAGAGAGAAGGTTTTGCATCTGCTGGTTCAACCCCCAAATGACCACAACAGCCAGAGGCTGGGCTGTTCCAAAATTGGAAACCAGGAGATTGCCCTGTGTCTCCCACATGGGTGTAGGCGTCCAAGCACTTGGGCCATCCATCGTCCGCTGCTTTCCCAGGCCATAAGCAGTGAGTAGGATTGGAAGTGGAGCAGCCAGGACTTGAACTGGCACCCATAATATGGGACGCCAGCACCAGAAGGTGGGAACCAACCTGTTATGCCACAGCTACAGCCACGCTCTCACACTTCTCCTGTCTAATTGCTCTGTTTTGTTCTTTCTAAACCTGTTTATAATTCTGAAGAAATGACCAGACTAGCCCAGAATAAAGAGCTGGAAAATAAGAAACAGGTTAAGAGACTGAAGGGTACAATAATGGTTTTAAGATGTTATCAGAATTATGCAAGGGAAGAGAATGAGTCATGGAAAGTTCCTGAAAATGTAACAGCTGGGAAACTTTCAGCACTGACAAAAGACAACCCAAGTGTCATCAGAAAAAAAGAAACAACCAACCAACAGAATCGTATTCTCATGATCTACAAAAGGGTGATGAGCTCTTGGAAACAGCTGGAGAATAAGAAACCTGGCCCTCCAGTCCTGCAACTGGTCAGCTGAGTGTCCTCGGCAGAAGTGACTGAGGCGGGGGGGACTCAGCGAGCATCCCGTCAGGGAGCCAGACACAAAGTAACTGCCAATCTGGAATCCCGTTTGCTTAAAAATGGACTTATTTGGGCCTGGCGGCGCTAGCCTAGCGGCTGAAGTCCTCACCTTGAACTCACCGGGACCCCATATGGGCGCCGGTTCTAATCCCGGCAGCCCCGCTTCCCTTCCAGCTCCCTGCTTGTGGCCTGGGAGGGCAGTCGAGGACGGCCCAAAGCTTTGGGACCCTGCACCCGTGTGGGAGACCTGGAAGAAGTTCCTGGCTCCTGGCTTTGGATCGGCATAGCATCGGCCGTTGCGGTCACTTGGGGAGTGAATCATCGGATGGAAGATCTTCCTCTCTGTCTCTCCTCCTCTCTGTATATCCGACTTTCCAATAAATAAATAAATCTTTCAAAAAGAAAAGAAAAGAATGGACTTATTTTTTTAAAAAAGATTTTTCTATTTTTATTTAAAAGGCAGATTTTACAGCGAGGGAGAGACAAAGAGGGAAATAGCTTCTATCCACTTATTCACTCCCCAAATGGCCACATCGCCGGAGCTGAGCCGATCCGGAGCCAGGAGCCAGGAGCTTCTTCCAGGTTTCCTATGCAGGCGCAGGGTCCCAAGGCTTTGGGCCGTCCTCGACTGCTTTCCCAGGCCACAAGCAGGGAGCTGGATGGGGAGTGGAGTAGGCAGGACGCAAACTGGTGCCCCAAGGGGATCCCAGCACGTGCAATGCAAGGACTTTAGCCACTAGGTTACTGCACTGGATCCCCAAAATATGTCTTTTAAATGAGAGAAAATAAAGATATTTACAGATAAACCCCAATGAACACATTTTCTCTCAGCTGACCCACAAGCCAAGAAGTGCTAAAGGATGACTCTTGGCTCCTCCTGAGGCAGGTATACATTTCCAAAGGGATCTTGGATCACACTATGAAAGGCAACCCAAGAAACGTTCAAAGGAAAACATGAAGATTCCATAATTCAAGAAGCAAGGGATTCTTAAAGTGGACACCCAAATTGTTAGCCACAGCAAAAGGAAAACCAAAGAGGTCGGGAGAAGACATTTGCAATGCAATTAATTGGTCTTGGGTCCCACTTTCACGGATCTACCCAACGGCGGGGAAAAAAATACAGGTTTTTTTTTCTTGTCATTATTCCCTAAACAATGCAATACTTAATTACAAAGCACTTACACCATATTAGGTATCATAAGTATCCTATGGGTGATTGAAGTATCTGGCAGGGCATATGCAAAGATACGGTCATTGCTCATAAGGGCAGTGACCAGCCATCCACTCTGGTATCCATGGGGCTCCTAGACCCAGATTCCTAGGATACAGAGGCACAGCCTTCTCTAAACCTGACAAAAGGGGACCAGGGTGATGGTTCAGTTGGCTAATCCTCCCCTTGCAAGTGCCAGCATCCCATAAAGGCAGAGTTCCAATCCCAGCCGCGCCACTTCCCATCCAGCTCCCTGCTTATGACCTAGGAAAGCAGTGGAGGACGGCCCAAAGCCTTGGGACCCCGTGCCTGCTTGGGAGACCTAGAAGAGCTTCCTGGCTTTGGATTAGTTCAGCTCTGGCTGTTAGCACATGTTTGGGGAGTGAACCAGCAGACAGAAGATCTTACCCTCTGTCCTCTCCATAAATGTGCCTTTCCAATAAAAAGACATAAAATGTGTGTGTTTTTTGAAAGATTTATTTCTTTATTGGAAAGTCAGATATACAGAGAGGAGGAGAGACAGAGAGGAAGATCTTCCATCCAATGATTCACTCCCCAAGTGAGCGCAACAGCCGATGCTATGCCGGTCTGAAGCCAGGAGCCAGGAACTTCTTCCAGGTCTCCCACACGGGTGCAGGGTCCCAAAGCTTTGGCTTTGGGCCATCCTTGACTGCTTTCCCAGGCCTAAAAGCCTGGATGGGAAGTGGAGCTTCCGGGATTAGAACCAGCGCCCATATGGGATCTCGGCGTGTTCAAGGTGAGGACTTTAGCTGCTAGGCCACGGCGCTGGGCCCAAAGACATAAAATGTTAAAAAACAAACAAACAAACAAACAAAAAAAAAAAAAAAACAAAGCAACTGACAAAGTACTCAAATTCAGGATATGGAAGAACTTTCACAAACTCATTTAAATCTATGCATACTCTCACACACACATACACACACACACACACACACACACACACACACACGCAGAGCCTCATAACAGACATTTCACAAAGAAGATAACCAAATGGCCAACAAGCCAAATAATGTGCTTCGAGTCATCTCCCTGATGATTACATTGAGAGGAGAATTACATAGGTACACGCCCCCACCAGGAGTCACAACACTGGCAGCTGGGGAGGGTGTGAAGGCCCTGCACCTCTCAGACATGGCTGAAGGGCTAATATTTGAAAGCTTTAAAAAAAGATCTGCCAACCTCTGGCAAGGCTGACCAAGATAGAAACAGAAGACAAAACAAATGCCAGCAAATATGAAGAATGAAAAAGAGATTTATCACTGCAAATTGCAAAAAAGCTTCATATATTTCATCTCCATTTTCCGCTGGCTCACTCCCCAAATGGCTGCAACAGCCAGAGCTGAGGCAATTCGAAGCCAGGAGCCAGGAGCTCCTTCTAGGTCTCTCCCATGGGAGCAGGGTCCTAAGGCTTTGTACCATCCTCTACTGCTTTCCCAGGTCACAGGCAGGGAGCTGGGTGGGAAATGAAGTAGCTGGGATACAAACTAGCGCCTATTTGGGATTCTAGTGCAAGCAAGGCAAGGATTCAGCCACTAGGCTATCTAAATAATTAAATCTTCAGCAAGGATGAGAAGGGACAGTTATAGGCAATGTAACTCACAAATTCAAATGAAAACATCTAACACAGACACACTCGAACACAACACAGATGTTTGTATGCATACAAACCTGAGCCAGCAGTGCAAAGTAAGAATGATAATATACATCACGATTCACTTGGGTTTTCCCAGGAATACAAAATACTTTATGTAATTAATTTGTCAATTTGACATCTGTGACAGGAAGGGAAAAATCCTATGGGCATCTGAACACATATAGCAGATCTAGTGACTGCTCCTGAGCAGGATAAAGACTACGTCGTTCTGGAAGGGAACTTTTCTGCTTGGTCACACATCCCCAGCAAACACCCTGCTTACCGGCGAGACACGAGTGTTGCCCTTACACTGCGGAACCTGGACAGGAAGCCCACTTCCACCAACTCTGCCACCTCCGTCGGGCAAATCCAGGCCTGCACTGGGAGGCAAGGAGCAGGGCTCAAAGACCAAAACCCTGACATGAGATTTCCCAGCACTTAGAAGGTATGAGTAAATGGTCCACCGTAAAAACAAAGAAAATGCAGAAGGAGCTAGAATGCGTTAGCAGAATTAAGAGTTTCTGAAGATAAAACAATATGCAACACTAAACGATTGTCAAAGATTCAATGCTTCCTTTGCAACAAGCAATGGAAAGAAATAAAGGCAGGTACGGCCTAAAACACAAAGTACCTAGGAAACAATCCAAAAGCAATACGTGTAAATTCACTCTGAAAAATGATACAAGAGACCTAAATAGCAATGTCATGGCCAAATAATGAATGATTCCTTAGCATAAGGACATGTTCCCCAATGAGACCTGACAGATTTTAATACAAGAGTCATGCGAGATTTTGGAAAATCAAGATGGTGGAATAGGGTAAGGATGTGTTTAAGCAGACAGTGTGAAGCAGAGAGGGCACATGCCAGGACACAGGAGAGGACAGACCAGCAGCAGAGGGGCACCTGGAGACTGGCAGACACAGGAAAGCAGAGGACACGACGGTGTGGTGTTGCAGTGACTGATACCCCAGCGGCATTCAGCCAGTGGAGACCTGAACTGCTCTGGCAGCGGAACTCCACCAGTAACAAGGTGGGAAGGGACGCTCACTGGGAGTTCAGGAAATGAGCCCAAAGAACTGCCTGTCCTGCTGGTCCGTTTGATTTGACCAGGAGCAGAGACAGAGCGGCAGGTCCCAGACAGGTGATGTGCCAATAGGGTAAATTTCACAGCCCAGTCTGTCCCCTAGTACCGAATTGTGTGCCATTTGGTGTAGGAAGGCAAAGGCTATGGGACAGGATTGTGCCTGCACTGAGCTGGGAGTGAACTCATTTCTGGCTCAGTGAACTGCATAAAGTGCCATTCTACAGGTTCCACCCAAGATAAGTCCGGGTAGCCCACAGACCTGACGGCCAGCAGATCAAGAACTCTAGTAATGGCACATCAGGTGTCACTTTGTACAGGGTGGCAAAGGCTTTAAGGCTGCAGAGATAACAGCGAGCTCCACATGCACTGAGCTGGGAGCAAACTCACTAAGTGCATTGCACTGGTCCTACACAGAAAGCAATTTCGACTTTGGCATCATATGGGTCCATGTGGCCCTCATACGTAATGGCCAACAGGTTCCACCAAGATCAGCATTACCAAAAACCTATCTATATTGGACACCTGGCGTCTCCCTAATCCTGGGACCTGCTCCAACCGGAAGTGGGAGAAAGGTTGTACAGACAGCAGTGCAGCCTCAGCCTGGTATCACAGGAGGTGGAGAGTGGTGAGCCAGGAGCTGGGGCTTTGGAGACCATGGTGGAAATCTGACATAAGAACCCAGACCTGGAACTCACTGAAGGGAGTGACACAAGTAACTGCAAATAAAGAGCTGTGCACCCTTATAACTCACTGGGTGGGACACGAAGATTGGTTGCTCCTCACTAGGGTATTGAGGATTTCTCTGCACACCCATCCTACAACCGCTCACCTAAACTGTTGACATATGTCTTGTTACAGTTACAGAGCTAGACTACCCGAAAAACAGCCAGGTTCTGCAAAATTATGCTTCAACACTATGAACTGCTAAATATTAAAATTAAAATAGACATGAGACAGCTGAATAGTAATCTATAGCCATTTTAAGGTGTATAGAACCCAGCTGTATATAAACTAATAATTGTAATGTCAATGTAGAAGTCATAGGATGTGGTTCAGAACTTGTACTCTTTTGTTGTTGTTGTTGTTGTTGTTTTCTCTCTCTCTCTTTGAACATGCTGGTTACACAATATCATGTCAACAAATTCCATTACGTTATAAATTGTTACTGATGTAATGTCGGGGCTTTCAATTGATTGGGATGATGCTCTTTCGGCTGTACCTTCAGACCAGAGACTGTCTCCCCATGAAACTGTTGAACTTATCTGCACAATAAGATGCTGGACTCTATGCTTTGTAGATGCTTGCAAGGAAAAAAAATCTCAACTGAATTTGACCTGTGGTAATGCAACAAGATGGAAGAATCCACCATGGGGGGGGGGGAGCGGGTTCTGGGGAGGGGAGGGGGGAATCCCAGTGCCTGTAAAACTGTGTCTCATGATGCAATAATAATAATAAAAAAAGAGCTGTGCACCAATTGCAATAAGTAAAATTGAACTGTAGACCTGTGGGTGACACAGCTTAAAAACCTGCCCCAAGGAGAAGACTCTGCTAACCAGAAGTACTATGACCAAGAGCAAAAGAAGAGACAGAGGCACAATGAATATTACTGAAGACTCCCATGCAAAGGAGCAAGACCTTTTGCCAATCTAAGAGTTAACTGAGGAAGACATCGAGAAAATGGGGGATACAGAATTCAAAGCACTTGTTATAAAGCTTCTTAACAATGAGAAGCACGTAAAGCAGGTGTTTAACGAATTTAAGGAATATGCCACACTGGAAATGAATCAAATGAAAACTGATATATCAGAAATGAAGACTACAGTGAAGCAAATTAAAAGTACAGTGGAGAGTCTCCAAAATAGAATGAAGGAAGCAGAAGAAAGAATCTCAAAATTGGAAGATACTTCCTGTCACCAGGGGGAAGCAAACAAAAAGCTGGAAGCAGAGCTGAGTCAAACTAAAAAAAGTATTCAAGAATTAAGAGACACTATTAAAAGGCCAAATATAAGAGTTATGGGAGTCCCAGAAGGTGCAGAAAGAATGTAGGTTTAAAAATGTAAAACATTTAATGAAATCATAAGGGAAAATTTCCCTAATCTAGAGAAAGAATTGGAAACAAGATCCAGAACTCCCAACTGATTTGACCAAAAGTGATCTTCACCACGACACAGGATCATCAAGCTCTCTTCAATCAAACATAAGGAAAAGATCCTTGTTATAAAGCTTGTTATAAAATGTGCACGTGAAAAAAAAAATCAACTGACATATAAAGGAATGCCAATTAAATTCACAGGAGACCTCTCACAGGAAACTCCACAGGCAAGAAGAGAATGGAGTGACATATTCCAGATTTTAAAAGCAAAAAATTGTCGGCCTAGGATAACATATCCAGCAAAACTATCCTTTGTCTTTGAAAATTAAATAATATTCTTCCACAGTAAAGAAAAGCTAAAAGAATTTGCCTCTTCCCAACCCGCCCTACAAATGATCCTTCAAGATGTTCTATTGGCAGAGGAAAGGATTAGCATTCACCAAAACCAAAGGCAAATGGGAAGGACATCCCAGTAAAATAACAACAGAAGACTAAATTAATGAACAACCCATTGCTAAAATGATAGGACCAAATTACCACCTATTTATATTAGTCTTGATTGTAGATGGGTTAAATTCATCAATCAAACATCATCAGTTTGTAGACTGGATTATAAAAACAAAACCCATCTATCTGTTGTCTACAAGGAGACATATCTCACCAACAAAGATCAGTGGAAACTGTATCTCATGGATTTTTTTTTAGTTTCATCTCTTCAAAACTCTCATTAAATTCTTCAATGACTCATAAGTCATACAGTAGGATCATTTTCTTCCAGAAGGTTCTTTTTTTTTTTAAGATTTATTTTTATTATTGGAAAGGCGGGATATACAGAGAGGAGAGACAGGGAGGAAGATCTTCCGTCCAATGATTCACTCCCCAAGTGAGCGCAACAGGCCGATACTATGCCAATCCGAAGCCAGGAGCCTCCTCCGGGTCTCCCACGTGGGTGCAGGATCCCAAAGCTTTGGGCCGTCCTCGACTGCTTTCCCAGGCCACAGGCAGGGAGCTGGAATGGAAGCGGAGCTGCCGGGATTAGAACCAGCGCCCATATGGGATCCCAGGCGTGCAAGGCGAGGACCTTTACCCACTTGCGCCACCGCGCCAGGCCCCAAGAAGGTTCTTGATTTTCATTTCTTCAGTGACATGTTAGTCATTTAATAGCATGCTATTTAACTTCATGGTGTTGTTAATTTCTTTTTTCTCCCGGATGTTGAATTTGTTTTGTGGTTCTTCATTTAAGGGAATGTATAGTACCTGTGTAATGGAGACTGTCATCCAGATGTGAGGATACAATGCAGTATGCATCTCTACTTCCAGATCAAAGATGGACTCCCAATGAAACTTAACTATATCATGACAATAGGATGCTGGACTCCCTGCCATTGCCCATGCCCTCAATGTCAGGGTACATTTACATAGCAGAATGATGGACATATGACTGCTTATGAAGAACTATACTATAGTAATAATATAGGGGAACTCAGTGGGGGGGAGTGGGTCTTGGGGAGCGGGATAAAGGAAATCCCAGGTCCTATGGAACTGTATCATAAAATGATAATAATAATAATAAAAATAAGCTAAAAAAAGAAAAAAAGTCATATAAGATTTTATGACATAATCAACTTATTATCTATTTATAGAAAAGTTCGAAGGCTGTGACCAGGATGAGCTTTCAGAACAAGGAGAGTGACAAATTTTCTAGCAGCAGAAACCTAGAAGACAGGAAATCTGACGGAGCTGAAGAGCCCCAGGCTGCAGGCCAGGGGGTGAAGTTGTTACTTGATAGTGAGGCAGTGCTAGATCCTTACCTCACGCCACACACACAATCAGAGACCCAAGAAAAGCCAAGCTGTTTATGAGGTTTTTAGAAAATGCAACAGTGTCTGTGAGAGATTGCTCCCTGGGCCAGCACTGTGGCATCACGGGTCAGGCTGCAGCCTATCACAGCATCCAATACTGGCACTCGTTTGAGTCTTGGCTGCTTCACTTCCAGTCCAACTCCCTGCTAACGCATCTGGGAAAGCGGTAGATGACCGACCTCCTTGGCCTTTTATACTAAAAAATATATAATATATTGGGCCCGGCACAGTGACCTAGTGGTTAAAGTCCTCACCTTAAATGCTTCAGGATGCCATATGGGCGCCGGTTCTAATCCCACAGCTTCCCATCCAGCTCCCTGCTTGTGGCCTGGGAAAGCAGTCGAGGACAGCCCAAAGCTTTGGGACCCTGCACCCGCGTGGGAGACCCGGAAGAGGCTCCTGGCTTCGGATCGGCATAGTATCGGCCGTTGCGCTCACTTGGGGAGTGAATCATCGGACGGAAGATCTTCCTCTCTGTCTCTCCTCCTCTCTGTATGTCTGACTTTGTAATAAAAATAAATAAATCTTTAAAATATATATATATAATATAGTCATCCTTCCGTATTATGAAATCATAAGTCAATAAAAAGCAAAAACCAGCCCTTCACCAAAGGAGTAATACTGATAAGGGACAAATAAGAATGTGAAGCAATTTTCCACAGCTTACGTCATCAAAGCAATGAGTGTCAAAGTCATTACGCTTTCAGAACACTGACACCGCCAAATCCTGGGCAGGATGCAGGCCACAGGAATCCTGATGCGTTGCCACAGAGAGTGCAAAATGACGCAGCCATTTTGGCAGAGTGACATGGATTCTTAGAAAACCTCACCCTACAGTCTGGTAAATGTGTTCCTTGGTGTTCGACCAAAGGAGCTGAAACTTGTCCACACAAAATCTTGTACCTGGGTGATCACGGAAGCCCTGTTTATAAATTCCAACACTTGGAGACAACTACGATGTTCTCTAATGGGTGAACGGCTGCACAGTGGGACATTCAGACAGCATTACTTTTCAGGACTACAAATGAGCTATGAGGACATGACAAAAACCCAGGACAAATTGGTTCGGATATTGCCAAGGGCGAGATGCCAGCCTGCAAAGGCTGCCCCCCTATGACTCTGATGCAGTATGTTGCTCAAAGGCAGGACCGTGGGGGGCTGGGAAGCCCTCCGTGACCACCAGGAGCGAGCGAGGAGGGAGGGACGAATAGGCCGAGCACAGACGGGCTTAGAGGACAGTGGAACAGATGCTGCTGTATGATGCGAGGATGGTAAACGCATGTCATTACACACTTACCCAAGTGCAGATTCCACAACACCAATAGTGAACCCAAACGTTAACCACGGACGTGGGGGTGATAATGCTGTTAGTGCGGGCTCATCAACCGCCATAGCTGTACCGCTTTGGTAGGGGACAACGGCGTGTGTGTGTGTCTGGTCAGGAGCTACCAAAACTTCCCTCTATCTGCTACAGGGGATATGTTCCAAGACCCCCAGGGGACGTCTTTCCTACCTACTCTGCTATCTATCTATCTATCTATCTATCTATCTATCTATCTATCTATCTATCTATCTATCTATCATCTATCTATTTATCTAATCTATCTAATCTATCATGCATCTATTTTTGTAATATATCCATGCATACAGCTGCGCATGCTCTGCGTAAGGGATCCACATCCCATCGGGATGGAAACAGACTCCATCACACCCCTCAGAACGGCACACAATTTAAAACGTAAGAATGAGTTACTTCTAGAATTGTCCACTGGGTATTTTTGGTCCATGGTTGATTACGGGCAACTGAAACTGGGGGATGGGCAACTGGGTAAGGGAGGACCAGTGACTGTGGAAACTCTATCTTCTGCTCAAATTCTGTTATGAAATTAGAACTGGTCTAAACAACAAAGCTCAAAGCTTGTGATTATTTTTTAAAGATTTCTTTTATTTTTATTGCGAAGTCAGATACACAGGAAGGAAGATCTTCTATCTGTTGATTCACTCCCCAAGTGACCACAACATCTTGAGCTGAGCCAATCCGAAGCCAGGAGCCCAGAGCCTCTTTCAGGTCTCCCACATGGGTGCAGGGTCCCAAGGCTTTGGGCCGTCCTCGACTGCTTTCCCAAGCAGGGAGCTGGAAGGGAAGCGAGGACACTGGGATTAGAACTGGTGCCCATATGGGATCCTGGTGCATTCAAGATGAGGACTTGAGCTGCTAGGCTACCGCTCAGGCTCAAAGCTTGTTATTTTAAAAAAGAAGAATCATAAAGGAAAAATATTAGCCATCTTAAAAGTTGATTTTTATTTATGAAAAAAAGTATAAAGGCTGGAAAGATAAACTACACTCTGTGAGAAGATATCTACAGATATTTTAACCAAAAATAAATGGTATTCAGAATATGCAAAGAATTCCTATGAGCTGGTAAAAATGGGTTACAGCCTTGGGATGCAAGGTATTTGCCCACCAGACTGGCAGGAACTGACAGGCTTATGAAGCTGAACATTGCCACGAACATGGACCTGACTTTCACCCGGTGCTGGAAGGTGGCTCACTCAGAAAGCAAGCGCTATGCGCTCAGCCAATGACTCAGCAGACTTCCTTCCAGAGAAATCCTGTATCCTTGTAGGAGACAGGGATGGGGTAGTCATGGCAACACAGCTTGCAACAGCAGAAAATGCCAGCAGCCCACAAACAGAAGGATTTGGTAATATCATAATGGAGTCAACGAATGGAATACTACTCAATGGTATTTAAAAAACAAATTTTGAGATTACCACAGGTGAATTTCAATATAATATGAAAGAAAGGGCCTGGTGCAGTGGCCAAGCAGCTAAAGTCCTTGACTTGCACGTGTCGGGATCCCATATGGGCGCCGGCTCCAATCCCAGCAGTCCTGTTTCCCATCCAGTTCCCTGCTTGTGGCCTGGGAAAGCAGTGGAGGATGGCCCAGAGCCTTGGGACCCTGCGCCCACATGGGAGACCCGGAGGAAGTTTCTGGCTCCTGGCTTCGGGTTGATGCAGCACTGGCCATTGTGCTCACTTGGGGAATGGAAAATCTTCCTTTCTGGTATATCTGACTTTGCAATAAAAAAATTTTTTTTAAATAAATAAAACCAGAGAGTATATAATAGAATGACGTTCTCCTCAGCTGTAGGCATCTGCCTAGGTTGCACTGTACCTAGGCAAGTGTTACACTGCTGGGAGAAAAGCAGTTAATAGCTGGTGGGCATTCTGGGCCTGGTTCATGCCAAATTTGTGTTACCCACCAGTGCGCCAGCCGAGTTGCATATTCTATTTTTTTAAAAGACATGTTGGGGGCAGACACTGGCATACCAGCAGACAGGTTCCGGGGACCCACGTGCAAGTGTGTGTGGGCCCTGGGTAGGCAAGCAGGGGCCCAGGCTGGCACGGCACACACACCGGAGTCCTGGACTTGGGGATCTGTGTGCTTTTGGGCAGGGGGCTGCTGTGGATTGCTCAGGGAAGGCGGTCTGGTCGTGTGTTGGAGGAGGGCTGCTGAGAGAGAATGAGACAGGTGAGTAGTAACTTTAGAGGTACTACCACCAACCAGATTACTTCACTTGCACGTAAATAGGGGGGCCGAGACTGGGTCGCTTGGAGGAGGGAAACAGGAGGAACTTTTGGAACCAAATCACTATACTCACTGATGTGGGAGACCTGAGCTGGGCTAGTTAGCATCCACCACCATCTACAGGTGCACATGGAAACCAGGGCTGGGGGGCCTGCCTGGCAGGGCCCGACTACAGTGCCTGCCAATGAGTGTCAAGGCTGGGGGTGGATCTCGTCAGGCTGGGCCATGATGCTAGCCAGCATGAGAACCAGGTCTGGGAGGAGATTCTGTAGGGAATTTGTGGGCTCACTCCTATGGGATTGCCATATCAGCTGATTTGCTTGAGGGCTGGGAGTGGAGACAGGCCAAACTAGGCATGACCATGAAACTCACCAACATTCATGGGTATTGGGGTTGGGAACAGGTGGAGTTGGTCCAGGCTGCAGCAACCAGCAGGCACACCCAAGAACTGGGCATGGGGTTGGCCAGGCCACAACATCCAGCAGCACACACAAAGGCTGAGACTAGAAGGCTGCCTATGCCTGGTAAGAGCCTCAAAACCACTGGCATGTGTGAGATCTGGGTCTAGGAGTGAACTTGGTGGGAGAATTTGGGGAACTCCCCTAGTGGCCCATAGGTTCCACTGGTGAGCACATGAGTTGGCTGGGTGTTGGTCAGGCTGCTTCACGTTTTGGTGGGTATGTGGGTTGGTTCTAGAGGTGCAAACCATGCAGGGTCAGGCCAAACTCTAGCACATTGGCATGCACAGAAGTCAGGATGGGGTGTAGGCCATGCTGAGCTAGGCTAGACTATCCCGCCTCCTGGTTTGAATGAGAGCCAAGGATGGGAGCAGGGCTAGGCTGCGATGCCCACCAGCCAGAGTTGGGACTGGGGGCAGGCCAAGTCAGGCTGCTGCAGTGACAGCACAGCACAAGTCAAAATAGGTTATAATGGGCTGGATCAGAGCAACCACTGGCACACACAAGATCTTTGGCTTGAGCAGGCCTGATTGGGGAGCTAAGGGCAGGGTTGTGGGTCCCATTAGGAGTATCAGAGCTGGAATGAGGGCAGAGAACTGGGCTGGACATGACTTCAGAATCTCTTGGCACGGATGTGGACTGAGTCTGGGGTGTCCCAGAATACATGAGACTCTAGCACCCAATATGCTTGCAAGAGCCATATAGTATGTGTGAAATAGCTTGGGCTGGGTCTCAGCACCCGTTAAACCAAGCAAGAACTGGGCCTGGGGGTGGACCAGGCAGGGGCTGGGCTGCAACATCCAACAGTAAGAGCCAGAATGGGTGTGGGTTTGTGTGGCAAGGCTGCTGTACCTGCCAGGACAAGAGGTAGACCAAGTCAGACTGGGCCAAGCACCCACTGGTGTGCACGAGGTGTGTGACTGAGACGTAACCTAATAGAGGCGCTTGGGGAGTTCCTCTATCAGGATGTGGTCCCTGCAGCTGAGTGCAAGACCCACGGCTGGGAGCAGAACAGACCAGGCCAGGTTACATTACCTACCAGTATACATTTGGCGCAGGTTTGGGGGGTAGGCCAGGCTATAGCATCTAGCGGTAACTGCCAAAGTTGGGCAAGACATGCCAGATTATGCCGCAGCACCCACCAGCACATATAAGATCCAGGGTGTGTGTGGGGGTGGTGAGCCAGGTAGAGGCTGCAGGGACTTTCCTGCTGGGCCACTGCTCCCACTGGTGAGTGTGAGAGCTGGGACTTGGGGGAACGATCAGGCCAGACAGGGCTAAAAAACTCATTGGCCAGCATGTAGGCTAGGTCAGGGAGGGGTGCAGATAGTTTGGGTTAAGCAACCATATCCACTGGAACATGCATGAACTAGAGTACGTGCAGGCCTAGTCAGGCTTTGCTGCAACATTGGCAAGTGCTAGGAATAGGGGCAAATCCTGTCAAGCTGGAATGCAGAATCACCTGGAAGGCACAAGATCTAGGGCTGAGAGGCATCTCTTGAATGGGCTGCAGCTCCCACCGGTGAGCATGAGAATCAGGGCTGGGGATAGACCTGGCAGGACAGGTGGTGGCACCCACTGGCATGAGTGTCAGCTGGATAGCAGGATTGGTCAGGCTGAGCTAGGCTCTGAAACCCAATGGGAAGCAGGATGAACTGGACCAGTCTGTTGCACATACTGGCATGCACAGGAACCGGGGCTGGGGGTAGGTCTTGTGGGGGAACATGTTATGGGGGTCTCTCTGACTGGGATATGGTTCCTGTTGCTGTGCATGAGGGCTACGTGTGTGGTGGGCAGGGATGGGTTGAATCTCAACATCCATTAATTTGTGTATGACATGGGGCTGGGGACAGAACTGCAAACACCAATGTGTGTAGTCTGATGGAAAGAGCTGGCCTTGACACTGGCTGGCACACACTGGAGTCAGGTGTGGGGTCACCTCAGATGAGGTTTCTTTGGGGAACCCCCAGCTGGATCACTGGACTCAGAACTCCAATCGCAGGGAAAATCACAGGATCTCCACATGACTGTGGAGAGTACACGTGGCAGAACTGGGTCTTCCCAGCTGCTGAGGCCTGTGCAGCGAATAACATGCCCAGATGCTCATGTAGGACATGGCATCGCTTACTGAGGCCCGCGGAGGACATCTAGTACCATGGAGGGCAGATCAAATTGGACAGCTTTCCCTGCCAAGCTCTGACAGCAAGTATCTGGGAAAATGGAGACTCTAAGGGTGGACTATTCAGCCAGTAGACCTTGGAAGTTTCCTCAACTTTGGAGCAATGAAATCAACAGCATCTTAGAACTACTAAAACCACTTAAGCAGTATTTTCGGAACACGCTCCACATCAGGGACCCTGGGATGACATTGGGAGCCATCGCCCATCCCTGGGTGCTGTTGCATTTGGGCTGCTAGGCGCGGCCTTCTCCCCATTTTTCCCAGAAGCAGGCAGAAAAAAGGAGACTGGAAGCAGTTGTCTCATCCACTTTCCCCATTCCTCAACCCTCGTCAACCTAATCGGTGGTTCGCGTGGGCATGCATCCTTCTTAATTATGTAAACATCATCAAAAGTAAATTTATTATTATGAAAAAAGAAATAATAATAATGTGTGTAAATTCAAAATCAGGCAAAACAAAGCAATATACTGGATAGAGATACACAGTTGGGAAAATTATGGCGTAAAGGAAGTAAACAAATCCCAAACCAGAGTGAGTGCTTTAGAGGGCAACACAGAGGGGCATGTCAGGGCCGGCGACTCCCAGCCTCATCTGGGTGAGCGGGGCACTGGTCTGCTGCGTTGTTCTCTAACTCACACAACTGCATATCACACACTTTTCTGTATTTGACATTTTTTTTTTCTACTTATCCAAAAATTGTTTTCATTTTTTTTGGTTATAATGTTACATAGTTGATGAGGGTACAAAGGGTCAAGGGCTACAGGAAAGTGGGTAAGATCATTGTTTTCACACTAATAGCATCATTTTCCCCCCTGTATCTGGGGTCAGGGGAGAAACAAAAGGAGAAGCCCCACCCAGCTGCCCACCCATTCCAGGTCCCCGATGTGGGCCATGCTCAAGCAGTTTTGATAGTTCATCAGTTCTAAATTGCTGCCAATCTCACCACTCCAATCACGATGAAATCTATTCAGAATTCACTAGCTGACACAGTCTCTTCATGGTTGGACTTCTGAGATTAGCAGTTCAGTTGGAGGGATCCCAGAGAAAACTTTATCTGAGGTGATCCCAGACCTGATTCTTGTGTGTGCTTGCCAGTATAGGGTCCAGCACCGTTCGTCGCCCCAATCAGCTTATGCACATGCTGGTGGTTGCAATTGCTGGGTCAGTTCTGTTTCCAGCCCTGTCTTTCACACGAACCAATGGGTGTTGCAGTCCAGCCTGATCCTGCCCACTTCATACTCAGCCCTCACACAAACCAGAGGGAGCTGAAGCCTAGTTGGGGCAACTCCCCATAACCCCCACCAGACCTGCCCCCTACCCTGGTTCCCATGCTTGCCAGTACGTACCTCAGGCTTGTTCAGTCTGTCCCACATCCCATTTAGCTCTCATATATGTCAATGGGCATTAAAGCCTAGTTCAACCCAACCAACCCTACTATTCAGCCCACACGATTACTGGCAGGTGCCTTTCTGTCTAGCCACCCATGCCCATCCTGGTTTTCATGCTCTCCAGTGGGAATGGTAACTCAAGAGGGAAGTGCCCACTATTTCCCTCCCAGGCCACTCCCACTCCCGGATTATGCACTCTCCAGGTGATTCTGCGGTTTAACTTGACAGATTTAGCTTCCAATGCCAGCCTCTGCCAGCTGATGCTGTGGCAGAGCCCAACAAACCTTCACCCACTCTAATTTTTGCTTACACCAGTCAGAACAGTCAGCCCAACCTGGCTTTTCCCTGATCTAGCTCACCTGAGGCCCACAGGTATTGTAGTCCTGCCTGGTCTGGTCTGCCCCCATCCCAACTCACACTCTGTAGTGGGAGTGGTTGTCCAACAGGGGAGCCCACATTCTCCCTGCTGGCTTTGCCCCCTCCTCCTCTGGTTCTCACATGTGCTGTTTGGGCACTGTGGCCACATCTGGTACAGCTCACCTCACTGTGGCATTGTGTAATGTGCACTGGTTTTTGTTGCAACTGAACCTGGCCCAACCCACACTCTATTCTGGTGCTTGGATTCGCCAGTGGGTGATGTAAACTGGTTCAACCTAGTCTGCTCGCCTCACCTATGCCACATGCATGCCAGTGCGTATCTTCCTCTGGCCTGGTCTGGGTTGCTCCCTATCATGGTTCTTGTGCTCACCTGCCAGGTCTGTGTCCCAACAGAGCAGTTTCCCAAGCTCCTCCATCAGAACCTCTCCCTATGCCTGATCTTGAGCATACTGGTGGGTCCAAGGGTCTTGCTGGCCTTCAATCCATTCTGGTTCTTACTGTTGGATGTTTCAGCCCAGCCAAGGATTGTCCATACCCAGACACTGCTCACACATGGCTCAATAGGGGCAGAGACCTAGCCTAGTCCGTCCTACATCTAGCCAGGTTCTCCAGAGCACCAGATGGTGCTGGTGTCTAGCCTGGTTAGGTGTGCCCTTGTGACAGGGGAGATTGCAGCCACATCCAGACGAGAATGCAGCCCCCACTATGGCCCCCGCACTCATTAGTGGGAACCCCAACCCAGCTAGAGTATACTCTCACAGTTCCCCAACTGAGCCTATTCCCAGCCCTAGATTACGTGTGTGCCAGTGGTTGCTTTGACCCAACTGACTTTGCCCCTCACCTGTCTCAGCCTTTGCCTTCAACACTGTGGTCTAGTATCCCTGGCTCATGCAGTCGGTGTACGAGCCTAGTTCCGCATGACCTGTGCTCCATCCTGAATTCTGTTCTTCCTTGTGAGTTGAGGTTTGCTTGGCCCTGCCCGGTCTGCCCCCTTTCGGTTGCAGCTCGGCCCACCCACATCCTATTTTAGGATACACTTTTGGGTCCTGCTGCCTTGACCTGCCCAGACTATTGTCGGTTCCTTTACCTGTAAGTGATGGCAGGTGCCATGGTCACACCTAGCTCAGCCCATCACCACCCCAGCTCGCGAGCTAACCAGCGCAACTTGTATTTCCACAGGGTTGGGGACACTTTTCAATAGAAACAAAGTGATGCCTTTAGCTTCTGATAATAAAATACTTTATTGGTACCATTTCATGTCAAAAACAGCATATTTCCACTGCTTAGCTTCTATTTTTAAATTAAAAGCTAGTTTTAAAAAAAAACCAGCAATAAAGGTAAAATTATGATTGTCTTAAAAAACAATCTGTAACTTACCTTTGCAAATAGTTATGTTCTCTCACTTTAAACACCGTATTTTACCAGTCTTTGGGATAAATAATTGTGTATTAAAGAAGACCACAGTCTGAATTGTTTGCAGACAATACTTTACGTATCTTTTAAAAAATACCTAAATGCTGATCCAGCTGAAACTTTGAAAGAGTAATTAGTTACGAGTTATTGTGAGACTGAATTCATGTAGCACCGGGAGATTGAGAATTTTTAATGTTTCAGATATGACTGAGCAAAAGGAGTGATGATTTTTTTTCCTGTGTGAATTTCCTTAGGGGTTTATATACAGACAATTGGTCCTTTTTAAAAGGCAAAGGTTCAAAAGTGCATGCACGCTTTGCACCTTGGGTCTATTTCTGGGTCAAGTGACTGACCCAACAGGGAAAGACCCAGGAGCGACGAATGCCATGAGTCCTAAGTGAGTCTATGTTTATTCACCTTGTCTCAGTACATTTTACACCCCAGCTAAAACAATATTCTATCTGTAAGTTATGTATGTATTGCTCTAAAATGGTCTGTAATTCAGATTGCTCTACAGCCTACATTCTCCTGTTTCTGAAATCAGACTTGTTCGTGGTATCTCACTGCACTGTTTTCCTCTTCTTGGTGAAATTCTTCCAACTCTACAGTTAAAATAAAGGATAATAAATATACGTGGATCCATGCTAAGTGAGACACAAAAGAGCAAGAAGAGAAAACCACACTATAGTGTGTAGTCCAAGCCCCTGGGACAGTCCTGGTGCAGCCCGCTCACATAACCTGATGCTCAGAGACACAGCTAATATCCTGCACTCCACCAGAATTAAATGCTGTTACAATGTTTGTTCAAGAACAGTTACTACAACTGTGACATTAGCCTTAAACATGACATCATACTTGGGTATCTAATTAAGTCACAGTGTACAACCCATTTTCCATCACTAACCATTTGCTTAAAAAGACACATTCAGGGTTTAGATTTCTGCTTTCCCTTGATTGGTTGGTTGGGGATGTACTTGTGTCACTGGATTGCCCTCCGCTTCGAGGCAGAAGCATTGTTCAGGCGGTCAAGCCGATGAGCTCAGTGGCTGTCGGGAAGGTACCGGTTCACGTGCTCGGCATGCCTGCCCGGGGAGGTGTGGCGCCTGACCCGCCAGCAGCCCCACACATTTCACCCCGCCACCCGCGGGCCATCAGGCCGACACGAAAAAACCCACAGGCCATCGGCACTCACTCACAGCTACTTCAGGGACGGGCACGGGGTCTCACTGATCAGGGATCCCACGGTGCAGCTTCCTCAGAGAAGAGCGCCTTTATAACCAAGCATCTCTTCTCACACCAGGCTGAAATGCTGAAGTAATGTCAGAGAGGATATGAAAAAACAAACGTGTCTTCTCTGAAAGAGGCACTGCATCTGGAGTTGGCATTAAGGCTACATCGACGGCGCTGGCTTGTGGCGGCAGACCGCGCGTTGCTAACCGGCGGCCTCACTGTTCGTCCTGTATGCCTGCTTGTGGAGGTGCGTCTCTATCTCCTCCCTGAAGACCAGCATCCCCAGGTGGGAGTGCGAGGCCTCGTTCATGGCCTTGGACTGGATGCACATGCGGTACTGCTCGGGGGTGAGCTCGTCGGCACAGCGCTTCTCGTGCCAAAGGTGGAAAAGGCCGGGCACGGGGGTCCGAATAACCATCAGGTCACTGTGTAAGTATTTCCGGTAAAGATGAACGTCTTCTCCACCCCAACCTTTTACTTCCATGTCAAATTCACCTGCAGGGACAAAATAAGCACGCTAAGCAACTGCCAGATGCCCGCAGCACCTGCAAGCATCGTAGACACAGATGCTGGCCTTCAGATGAGATGGCGTGGTGCAGCCTTAAGCCACCAACGTCCTGCTTCCTGGTCTGCCAGTCCAGTCACCCGCTGCCATGAGGGCCCAGGAGTGCAAGGCCAGTTGTGCGGAGTATCAAAAGGAGGTCAAATATTTGACAACATTCTGGAAACTTCCAAGAGCTACAAGAAAATCGTGGCGAGTCAAACAGAGAAACATGGTGGCGAGTCAAACGAAGAAACACGACATATAAATCTACCATAATCTCCTCTATTTTGAGACACATTTTTTTTTTGGCTTACAGAAAACTTTTCAGAAGGGGAGTCGGAAGCAAAAAAACCAAGCTGGGGCTAAAAATGTGAAAGTCAAGTGCTGAGTAATTTTAAAGCTATGAGAATAAATCAAACTCCTGGAGGAGTTTGGAAGAAAAACAAAGGGCCAATATTAAGGCTCAGTGAGTTAAACCTCTGCCTGCCAGGTCAGGGTCCCCTACTGCAGCACTGGGTCAAGTTCTGGCTGCTCCTTTTCCGATCCAGCTCCCTGCCAATGTGTCTGGGAAAGTAGCAGAAGGCCCCCCCAAGTATTTGGGTTCCTGGTTTCAGCCTGGTCCAACCCAGGCTGCAGTGGCTATCTGGTTAGTCCACTAGCTGATGCAGGATCTCTCTGTGTCAAATGTATATATTTTATATATATGGAAAATAAGGCCTGGATCTAAACAGTAAGAAATGACAATTTCCGGAAGTTAAACAGACACAGAGAAAGGCAAGTTAGTTCAAGAGAATGATGACTCCAGACAAGGGAGAAAATTCTGGAGCATGTACCATCACCAAGTGAAGACAGTGTCTTGCAGGAGCTGGCACGCATGTGCCACTAAGAAGCTAAAAAGAAGCAAATAAATGAACAAAAAAAAAACAAATGGAACCGACAGAAAAAAATGTTACTTATAACCTTACCTAGAACAGTTCTGACTGAGTGATGAGGCAGAAAGCTAACCAGAGTGGAATGACACATGAAATGGAGACGCTTCAGGTGAACGACCACATAAAGGAGCGTGGAGGGGCTGGTGCTGCGGCACCAAGCTGCCACCTGTGAGCCTGGCATCCCCCACGGGTGCAACTGCAAGTCTCAGATGCTCTACCGCCCTGCTAAAGCACCAGGGAACATTGGTAGGAAGTGAGAAACTAGTCTCTTGGTGTGTGTGTGTGTGTGTGTGTGTGTGTGTGTGTGTGTTGAGAAACAGAGAGGGAGAAGGGGAGGGAGCGGGGGTGGGGTGGGGGAAGAGAGAGACAGAGAGAGATATGGAGGAAAGTCAAGGCCCTGTGGGAAGGAATGAGGCAGTCCAGAGCAGCCAGCAGAACACCTTGGAGGCAGCCCAGGAGTTGACACGCACAGTCCTGTCGGTTCCTTGATCACTTCGAAGGTGATCCCAGCCTTCCCCCAAAGGTGGCACCCTCTCTGCCCAGCGCCAGGTGCGCTACCCAGTCTGATAAGACCAGACAACAAACCCTTGGGAGGAATTTCAACTCTCTCAGATCCAGCAAGCCTTCTGTCCAGGAGAAGAGGGTGGGCGGAAGGAGAGCTGGTGGGAAGCACTGCACCTCATTCCCTTACGGTGGTGGTCTCTCCTGGGATGCCCACCTGGCCTGCGAGGTGTTTTTCTCTCGGCTCAGCTCCGTCCTGCCAGGCGTATCCTGTCCAGGAAACTCTGGGACCCAGTCTGACTCGCTGGGCCCTGAGTCCATCCGGGGAGGTGCCCATCCAATCTGACGGGTGCGCTACTCCATAAGCCTGGCGATCTTGCTTACCAACACTGTCTCATGTCAGAATTCTTTCTTGAGGTCTTGAAGACAGCGACCTCTCTTCCAGCCATCTCCTTGAGGAACATACAGCAGAGGATGCCCCAAATGCTAGGGTCCCTGCCACTCCATGGGAGACCCAGATGGAATTCCCAATTCCCTGCTTCAACCTGGCCCAGCTCTGGCTATTGTGGCCAGGCGAGGAGTGAACCAGCCTTCTCTAATACTGCCTTTCATTTCACTTAACAAATCATTATTTTTGAAAGATTTACTTCATTTTTATTGCAAAGTCGGATACACAGAGAGGAGGAGAGACAGAGAAGAAGATCTTCCGTCTGTTGATTCACTCCCCAAGTGCAACGGCTGCAATGGCTGGAGCTGCGCTGATCTGAAGTCAGGAGCCCAGAGCCTCTTCTGGGTCTCCCACACGGGTGCAGGGTCCCAGGGCTTGGGGCCGTCCCTGACTGCTTTCCCAGGCTACAAGCAGGGAGCTGGACGGGAAGTGGGGCTGCCGGGATTAGAACCAGTGACCATATGGGATCCGGTGTGTACAAGGCCAGGCCCTTAACCAATTACTTTATAAAAGCAGCATGGGAGAACACAAGGCATTTGTGGTGTTTCCGCTAAGCTTCCAAACTGCATCTCTTCTTAAATAATTCTGTCCCTTTTAATTTCACATTCACGATGATCTGAGAGCCTATAAGCACTACTCTGAACAGCACAGCCTTAGTAAATTCCCTGCTACATCTCAGTTTTTCTTCCTTGGAGACACAAGTAAGCGCTTTAAACACGCCGTGCCCGCACTTCACACCAGCGAAGGACTCTGGGTTTGTTACTCCAGTGTCTAACACCGGAACGTGATCACTCCATTCCAACAAGATAAAGACCTGAAGCACTGAAAAAAATCAACAAATGTTACTCAGGGAAGTGAGACTGCAGGGCCAAGCACTGCTCCCTGACCTGGAGGGACAGGCGGGTACCATCACCAGCGGCGGGAGCATGCTCCCCGACCTGGAGAGACAGGCGGGTACCAACACCAGCCGGGTACCATCACCAGCTGCGGGAGCATGCTCGGGGGAGCGTGAGTTTCAGCTGGCCAACTGTTCGGGACTCAGGTGAGGGTGATGTTGGGGAACTGGGGGAGCCCCATCTCTGGGAGCTCTGCGGGTTCTGGTGCTGAGTATTTGAGATGAACCCCAAATGCTTCTGGCAGGAGGACATGGGAGGGGAGACCATTCTGAAGCACACCCGTGAACTCTACTGAAGGTCTGCCCTCAGAGAGGCTATGGAGCCGGAGCCTCGCCCGTGTGAGTTGTACCAAAGCCTTGATGCCCAGAGGAAAGGAAAAGAACCCAGCCCAAGCCCCTCTGGCCATTGTGGCTTGGAGGAGGGCGGAGAACCTAACCACAGGGAGAGGGCTTACTGCCCCCACCTCATCACAGCAGGTGTTATGACTCTAGTTCCTTTTGGCTGGACAATCAAGTCCAGCTTTCAACAAAATGATGATAAGGCACAGTAAAATGTAAAAATTCGAAAGTGTCTGACAGCACAGAACACACACTTGACCAGATTCAGGTGTGGCAAGTATGCTGCAAGTACTAGGCAAGGAATTTAAGACAAACATGACTGACGCGCTAAGAATTCTAACGTTATAAAGTAGATAGCGGGCAAGCTGGGTGATAAAAGTAGAGAAATGAGGTATTGCAAGCAATAAAAAAAGGAATCCCAGAGTTTAAAAAAAGCCCACTGAAATAAAAATGCATCATTTTTTTCCCCCATGGACTCATGAGTGGAGTGGACTTGGCTGAAGAAACAATCTCTGATATGATAACCTTGGGCATATGGCAATAGAAACTTCCCCAAAACTGGAAAGCAAACAGAAGGGAGACGGAAACAAAGGGAACAGATGATGCAAGGACGGTGGGGTGAAAGCTGTGACTCATGAGAGCGCTGAGCAGGGAAGGAGTGGAGGCTGTCCTCCGAGCGTGGCGGCTGGGAAGCCCTGGGCCCTCACCCTTCTCTCTCGCTCCCCGTTACTCCGAGTAACACCGAGGAGTGTTCCCGGGAAAGAGGAAGTCTCCTAGGGCAAGCAGCCCCAGAGCCCCACTCACAGGGCCCCACGCCATCGGAAACAGAGGGCAGAGGAACTGAACGCGCAGACAGCTCCCCATGAAGAGGACCTGTGTTTCTCGTTGCTGTGACAGAAGCCCTGGCCCTGTCTGCCTGTGAGAGGAGGTTTACTACCATCCAGGACTCAAGGGCTGTAGGCTTCTGCTGAGGCCAGAGGATGGCAGGGTGGGCTGTGTGCAGAGGAGCAATGGCATGGCAAGCCAGGGGCAGAGAGACTGGCCAGGTCTTACACAGCCTAGACAGGAATTCAGAACTTCCTTCCCAGGGTAGGCCCTACCGACCGAGGTCCCCCTCCTAAGCAGTGGACGCGTGGATTAAGTTCACATCCTCTCAGTAGCATCAGCATCTTCTGACTCCGGAGGCAGAGAGACAGCCACAGAATTCACATTTACCCACCTACGGAGTGAGAACTTTCCCACCTACTGGTCCACTCCCCTAGTGCTTCAAAAGGCTGGGGGTCGGGGGCCAAGAGGAAGCTGCAGTGAGGAACCGAATCCAGGTCTCCCACGTGGGTGGCAGGGATTCAAACTACATGAGCCATCAGCACTGCCGATTAGCAGGAAGCTGGGGGTCCAGCCCAGGCCCCCCGGAGTGGGACATGGGGACAGGAACTGGGTCTTTAAATATCAGGCTCCATGCCCACTCTTAGCACCGTTAACTTACGACTTTGGGGTGTTAGGCATTAGAGGAGCCACGTTTTACTGAAACCACGGCAGCACCTTTGAAAACGGTGCAGACTGTTAGTGGGAAGTTACACCACTTAGCACAAGAGGAAGTGAGGCAGCCTTCTTTCAAAGGCAGCAAGTTAAAGTGTAGGCCAGCCAGCTGGTTTACCAGGGAGAGACAAAGGTAAGAGTCTCCTAAAAATCCTTCCTGGGGTCTGAACAAAGCTGAAAAACTGCTGTAACAGCGCCCGATTTAATTGGGTCCGACTGGGGAACCCTTTGTGCCTTACAGCGTTATCAAAAAGAAGACAGTAGTTAGCGTGCAGCCAGTGGAGCTTGACTGCTGGGAGCAGCAACAGCAGCGCACTGGGAGCGGCAGCCCTGCCAGATCCAGCGCCGACCCAGGCCCTGGGCAGCCCCATCACAAGGCCCCTGCTGCCGGAGGAGCCACAGGGCCGGCGCTGGGGCACAGCACAGTAACCCTCTACCTGCAATGCTGGCATCTGAAGTGCTTCGGCCCCTGCACCCACGTGGGAGACCTGGAAGAAGCTCCTGGTTCCCGGCTTTGGACCAGCCCAGCCTCTGCTCGTTATTGCCGTTTGTGGAGTTAACCAGCAGATGGAAGATCTCTCTAACTCTTTCAAATATTTTTTTTTTTTTTTTTTTTTTTTTACCCCTTAAAGAAATTACGACACATGCAGAGAAACAGGAAGATGTAAACAAAAAAGAGGCGGCAACAAACGCCTGTGATAGAGCTCGGGGCTTGGCCTTGACCATTACACAGCAGTCATCATGAACGTTCAAAGAATTAGTGGAAATCATTATTGTACCTATCCATCAACGTAATATGAGCACCGGAAGAAGAAGATGAAAGAGACGAGAAAAAGGACGCATAAAAACATCACTGAGGCGTCCCAAGTGTGATGAAGATATTAATGCGCAAATTCCAAGAAACTTAACAAATCCAGGAATGGGCAAAGGATCTGAACAGACAGCTAACCAAGGAAGATGCGTGAACGGCCAATGATTACATGGAAAGTCACGAGATTCCACAGCGTGTCCGCAGTAACGGCTGGCCACCAAGATGTGCGGGAATTACGCCTCTCGCACGCTGCCAGCGGGGGCGCAGGCTGACGCAGGCACTTGGGAGGGCACAGTGGCGGTGCCTCCTCAGGCTAAACCGCAGATGTTCTAGCGGAAGTATTCGCAACAGCCAAAAAGCAGAACAGACCTAAACGTGTTAGCAACTGGCAGATAAACAAAATATGGTGTAAGCATACCAGGTGACATTGTTCAGATATAAAACGGAATGAACTGCCTCATATAATATGATGAACCTTGAAAACATTATGCCGAGTGAAAGAAGCCAGTTGTAAGTGAACACGGATTGTACAATTCCATGTAAACTAAATGCCCACAACAGGCAGGCGGTAGGTTAGAGAAGAGGAGCCGGGGGACTGGTGTGACATGGCAAGTGACTGCTAATGGATATGTCTGTGGTTGATGGCTGCAAAACTCAGTATTTAAACCAGTAACTTTAATATATTAGTTATAACTTAATAAAGCTGTTTTATAAAGAGGCAAAGGGGGGCCCCACGCGATAGCCTAGTGGTTAAGATCCTTGCCTTGCATGTGCCGGGATTTCATATGGGTGCCAGCTCTAATCCCGGCAGCTCCACTTCCTGTCCAGCTCCCTGCTTGTGGCCTGGGAAAGCAGTCAAGGATGGCCCAAAGCCTTGGGACCCTGCACCCGTGCGGGAAGTTCCTGGCTCCTGGCTTTGGATTGGTTCAGCACTGGCCTGTTGCGGCCACTTGGGGAGTGAATCATCGGATGGAAGATCTTCCTCTCTGTCTCTGTTCCTCCCTGTCTCCTCTCTGTGTATCTGATTTTCCAATAAAAAAAAAATAAATCTTTAAAAAAAAAAAGGAAAGGGGCTGGCATATTGAAAAAAATACATAAAAATGTGCTTTTCAGGGATAATGAATGCTTACTATTTTATTAAGCAAGTTGTCAGGAAAAAGGGCATTCATTTCATTTAATAGCTTTTTATTGTTATTTGTTTAATTTCCATTATTTATGTGTTAACAACTGCAAAGAGACAGAGTCGAGAGACTTTCAGAACAAATGGCTGATTATCCAACTGCATGTGCTATGGACCTCGGATGTACATGAGTTACATTCTACGACTGCCATGCTGTGGACAGGGAGCTACTGAAATGAGTCAGGAGACACAGAACTCGGTTTCAGCTACTTTATTAATCTGCTCTCTGAGCCCTGATTTTCCCCCTGGGCAGGACTGAAGCCGGGCGGGCCAAAGAACTGGACTGTAAGATGGGTAACCTCCGGGCAAGCCAACGGCTCCAGGTCTCCAACTCCAACTTCAACGGGAGCTAGAAAGGGCAGTCTTTTTATTTTTCTGTCTGTCTGAAATACTGTGACTCTGCATAACAATGCAGTGACAATCAAGGGTGTGCCATCATCTCAAAAAAGAAAAGGAAAGGAAAGAGAATGCCCCTTAGACAGTCTGAATGTGACAGCACCCAACAACCGCAAAAATAAGTAAAGCAGCTACGGAACCAGTCAAGGCTGAACTTTTACCTTTATGCCTTCATTTCTGCTAAGAATACACACTTTTACTCACTACATCTCTAGATTCATAATCTAAAAACAAAATATTGAAACCTGAGACCTTGTACAAAAAATTATAAGGCCTATATAATATTATATACACATCGGAAAAGCCCTATCCTTAAATGTAAGATCCACTTACCAATGCTCAGGAAATCTGATCGATATTGACAAGTCATTCCAAAGCCAAAATCTCGCCAAAAGCCAGAATCCTTTTTATGTACCTGAAATTAAAAAAAACAAAAATCAATTTATTTTCTTAGGAATCAGAAGTTTAATAAAAAAAACAAAAGATCTTTTTCTTGTTATTTGTAAGAAAAATATTTATTTCTAACACAAATGTGCATTTATGCTATTAAAATCCCTAAAAGCAGGATTACAGCGAGTTTTCGCCAGTTTTAGTCCTACTGAATGCGAGTCCCGTCCAAGCTGCAAGCTGGGGTCAGTGACGCTCAGGGCGATGCTTTCCTGCAAGCAGCCCACTCTCCAGAAGCCGCCAGCTCGGACCTCCACATTCACCACCCTGTCCCTCCTGATGGTGGTCTGTTCTGGTCCTCGCCTGGCCCCACACGGCCCATGAACCACAGGAAGCACCTGTCATCTATAGCTTCAGAGTGGACCACGGCTACTCTCCCAGGGCCTGTCTCAGCCCAGCCGCCCTCAGATACAACACAAGCCGACAAGTACAAAGGGAGGCCTGCTGGAAACTGGAACACAAAGTCAGCTGGTTTTTCTGGGAGCTACTGGGAGAAACACTGGTTCTTGTGAAAGGTCTGGGGTGCAGGGCTCAGTAAAGCACAGCCCAGGACTAAATGTGCTTTTTCCAAGTAATTTTATTGGAACATAGCACGCTCATTTGTTTGGAGAAAACAATCTGGCCAGCAGGTCAGTATGGCTTCCAAAGCCCGAAACACTTCTTAGCTGGTTCTGCACAGAAAAGCTGGCTGGCTCCTGGTATGGGATGCAGACCCGAAGCTCGCACCTCTCAACCCTTTTCTGCTACGAGGGAAATCAGCCTGAACATGAAGCTGTCGGGCAGGTGTTGAGGCACGCTGGGTTAAGCCATTGCTTACGATATTCACATCCTGTACCGGAGGGCCAGTCTCATCCCAGCCACTCTGCTTCCTGCTAATGCATCCTGGGAAGCAGCGTGACAATGGCTCAAGTGCTGGGGCCGCACTTCCCCACACGAGACCCCTGGATGGACTTTCAAGCTCCTGGCTTTGGTCTGACCGCCCAGCCCTGGTCGGGTGGGAGAGTGAAATCAATGGACAAGACACTGCTCTTTCCCTCTGCCTTTCAAAGTGGATGAAAACACACCAAGAGACATCTTTAAAGAATAAACCCATCACTACTGTGTCCAAGTAGAGAGAGAAATACAAAATCGTAATGCTGACCACACTGAGCCCCCCCAGAATCACTTCTACTTAGAAGCTGTAGTCTGTGAAGTCTGGCACATCTTTCTGTTTTTTTTTTTTTCCTAAAGATTTATTTATTTTTATTGGAAAGTCAGATATACAGAGAGGAGAAGAGACAGAGAGGAGAAGAGACAGAGAGGAAGATCTTCTGTCCGATGATTCACTCCCCAAGTGACCGCGACAGCTGGAACTGAGCCAACCTGAAGCCAGGAGCCAGGAACTTCCTCCAGGTCTCCCACGCGGGTGCAGGGTCCCAAGGCTTTGGGCCATCCTCAACTGCTTTCCCAGGCCACAAGCAGGGAGCTGGATGGGAAGTGGAGCTGCCAGGATTAGAACCGGCGCCCATATGGGATCCCAGTGCGTTCAAGGCAAGGACGCCACCGGGCCCACATCTTTCTTTTATTCGTACTTTGAACAAATGTTTAACCTCGTGGATGTGGTCCATGTAACTGGGACCCAGCAGTGAACACAAGTGACAAAGTCCTCGCCTCACAGAGCCTTCACTGTGGTGACAAAGTAGCAAGTACACATACTTATTAGGCGGTGATACAGTGGGACAGGGCGGAGGGACAGTGTGAGGCAGGAAGGGTCGGAGGAAGAGTAGCTTTGGCTGTAATAGCCATAGGAGCTGCTGTGGCATAGGAGCAAGGGACCTGAGAGACACGCAGGAGGGAGAGGCGGGGAGGTAGCCACCGAGGCCATCACTCCGGGTCACAGGGCAGCACGTGCCACACGTGAGGCAGGCGTGTGCCTGGTGTGTTGGACAAACACCAACGGCCTATGGCAAGGACAGAACAAATGAGGCCTGGCCTTAGCTGAGAAAGGTGTACTTCCTAAACATAAGTGGCCTTACAGCATTTCTGTGTGCCTGATGTGGGTGACTTTCAGGAGGCAGAAACAAGACAGGTGGAAGGCAGACTGACTCAGGGGATCCTGGTGGAGTCGTGAGGGATGAGTCCCAGGTCAGCGAACAGCACGGGCGGTCCTTGTCTGGGGGACAGAAGAGGCTGAGGCAGCACGGCAGACAGACTGGCCCAGGAGAGCAGAACCTGCACCTTGACAGGTGGGGAGAGGGTGCAGTGCTGAGTGGCTGGGAGGTGCAGGAGAGGCTCGGCTTTGGATCCCGAGCCAAGCCAGGACACAGGAAGGAGCAGAGAACAAAGCAAGGGAACGCAGTGCCAAGGGGGTGTGGGAGAGAAGCGAGGGTATGGCCTAGCAGGGGGCTGAGGAGAATCAGAGACGCCTCACCCAGCCTGCTGTTCTGAGGGAGTACTCTTGAGGAAATAAGAGTTGGAATCTTAGACGAGGAATGAGCCACGCGAAAGATGCGCCGGGATGGAGGGCAGACCCAATGGAAGTCTGGGAAAAGGCCTCCCGCGGTGAGAGTATTTTTGGGTGAAGGATGGTGGGTCTGAGGACCTGGCGTCCACAGTGCAGGCCAAGGCTTGGCAAACCTGTCAGAGAAGAGGCCAGGTACGACATGGCTACTGTCATTGATCCAACTCTGCTACTATAGTGTACAAGCAACTTGCTAATGAAAATAATCACAGGAACACTGAAATTTGAACTTCTATGGGCCGTGAAATATTATTCTTTGACAGTACATATATTTTTTTAAAGATTTATTTTACTAGGAAAAGGTTACAGAGAGAGAGAGAGAGACCTTCTATCTGCTGATTCATTCCCCAAATGGCCAAAATGGCCAGAGCCGAGCTAGTCCAAAGCTGGGATCCAGGAGCTTCTTCCAGGTCTCCCATGTTGGGAGCAGGGTCCCAAGGTTGCGGGCCTGCTCCATGGCTTTCCCAGATCGTAAGCAGAGAGCTGGATTGGGAAGTGGAGTAGTTGGGACATGAGCCAGTGCCCCATATGGTATGCCGGCAGGCTGAGGATTAGCCTGCTATGTCACCATGTCGGCCTCCCCAAACATATATTTTTCTGCCATTAACACTGCAATTCATGGGCCACAGGATGTGGAAAAGCAGCCTTGAAGGGGCCACACGGCCACATGGTAGACAACACTGGATCAGGCAGTGTCACTTTATCCTCATGATAATGAGAAGGAGTACTGTGATGTTTCCAGGAGGTGACTCTGGTCGGAGTCTAAAAACAGATTAGAAGAGGCAGGGAGGGATGTGGGGAGTTCAAGCCAGAGTCAACAAGGGATGGGAAGCTGGTGGTGTAGACTGCTGTAGTACATAGAGAAAAGTGGATGGATGCGAGGAAGGCAGAACTGACACAAGGCAGTGAGTGGCTGACATAGGTCAGCTGAGACTGACACAAGGCAGTGAGTGACTCAAGTCAGCAAGCTATTGACACAGGTCGGCGAGTGGCTGGCTCGTCAGTGAGACTGACGTGAGCCAGTGAATGACTGACACAGGGCAGCCAGTGGCCGACTGGGGCCTGAGAAGGATGGCAGCAACCACCAGACCTGAACCACGGGTCTGTGGTGCTGCCTGCTCTCAAGACACAGCCAGGAGAAGGTGAGCCCAGAGAGGAACCATGTGGAGCTTAGGCAGAGCTGTGATGAAATTGAGCAATCTATAGGGAATATGAACTGTGCGAAGAGCAGGGGCAATGGGACAGTACCGCTGTAAAGAATGGAAGAATCGACTGGGAAATAGAGAACAATCGGGTGGCTGAGGGCTGGGCTCAGGCTGGAGATGACAGACCAAGCATGCATTTTCTGTTTGTTCTCCCTTCCCCTCCGGTGGCATGTCTGTTCTTTTAGGATGCAACAACTCCCAGGACTTTTCTGGATTCTGATCACTGCTACAGCCCAGCACTTCAGACAACGCTAGGCACGCAGCAAGCCTTCAGTAAATATTTGCTTGAGTGGGCATGTGGCAGCAGTTAAGATGCCCCTGGAGGTGCTCGAATCCCACATCAGAATGCCCGGTTCTAAGCCCCAATTCTGCTTCTGACTTCAGCTCCTTACTAAGGTTTACCCTGGGCACCAGCTGATGGCTCCTGGGTCTTTCTGCCACCCATATGGGAGAGCCGGTTGAATTCTGGGCTCCAGGTTCTCTCCTGGCCCAGCTTTAGCTGTTGCAGGAATTTAGGGAGTGAACTGCAGCTGGAAGATTGATCTCTATTTGTCTGCCCGTTTCTATTTCTCTGGTCTTCAAATACAAAACAGAAGCAAACATTTCTGGAATGAGTAAATAAATTTATGGGGCAGAACTCTAGTGGCAGACCCATGTCTAGGCTCTAATATCCTTCTTCAAAAAAAATTTTTTTTTTGAGAGGCATAGAGAGAGTGCAAAAAAGAACAGCAAGACACACAGACAAGAGAAGACATCTCCTATTTGCTGCTTAACTCTCCAAATGGCCAGGGGGGTGCCAAAACTGGGAGCTCACCTGTGTGGCAGGCACCAACTGCTTGAGCCTATCAGCTGCTTGCCAGGGTCGGCACAAGGACGTGAGCCTAAGTATCGTCTAGTGGGGTACAGGAACCTCAAATGGTGTCTTAAGCACCAGGCCTGACAACCACCCACAAACTCAGATATGCTTATCTTCTTATTCCAGGTATAACGATGGTACAAAGCACTAAAGCAAATACTCATTTTGACATTCCTATCTCATGCCAACGCTGGCTGCAGTCACTCCTTGCTTTTCCTCGGGCCCTGTGCTCCACTTGACAGCAAGCTCTGCGAGCTCCATCCCCGACCTTCCTCACAATGACCACGCTGCCCAAGCCACCATCGCCTCCCCTCTACTTCAACAGCCGAATGGCCTGTTTTCTGCTGCAGCTCCAGCCAGTCCATCCTCTGCGCACTGAGCCTGGCACTCAACCCCCAGACACAGTCCATGGCCTGTTTTGCGCCCTACGTCCAGCCACTGAGTGCTGGCTCCTTACAAGCCATGGAGCTGCCCCTCCCTGGCCCCTGCCAGCTGGTTCCTTCCTGGCATGTGAATGGCTCCCCTGATGGCTCCATCCCAGGAAGACCTCTCTGGCCAGACACGACATGGAAATCTCCTACTGACTCTTCCTAAGTCAGTTAATGACCCACATGGCATTCATGGGATGACTATTTTGTCTCTTCCTACCAGAATAAAGATCTTTATGGCCCTCACTACGTCGGTAGGGCTCTAGGTTCTAGGGCTGCAGCTGTGAATGGTGCTTGGCACAGAACCGACTCTTGACGGGACATGAGAGTCTATCCGACAGGGTGGCCGGGGCAGCAGACTGGGAGCCCAGGCTGCTCAGGTCCTGAGTCCCACAGAGGGAGCACCCGATGGCAGCACAGTAGTGTCCTTGTCTGTCACAGGGTAACAACGTCACCTCCATCAAAGGCTGTCACGAAAAGCATCTTGTACACAGTAGGAGGCAAACAACATTATTACTCACTGCTGTTTTCAAAATGCCATCTGAGCTGCATCTACATGCGACACTTCCTGTTTTACACCTTCACGTTTCCCTCTGTGTTGGCTGTAGTTATTTGCTTTCACATTCTCTTCCTGATACATACTATTCACCCAGGCAAGCTGGATACGACTTTGGCTTACACGAGGATACGTGTATACTGGATGTAAAGACAAAACTTGAGCAGCTGAGCAATCTCAGAGCCAGTTCCCGGAGGAGGACCACGGACGCCTGCTCCAGAACCCAAGCGGGGCGAGCTGGGTGTGCTCAGAGCTCAGCGCTGCTGGGTGTCTGCTTCCAGGCCCTCAGCTGACAGCGCAAGGCAAAACGCTAGGCATGGCAGGAACAGGCCTTCGATGTCTACATCCCAAACTGTTACTCAGTTTTTTATTATGTATTTCAACAACAACTTCTTACACAGAAGTTTTACTTTTTTTTTTTTTTGTTCACCACCATTTTATTATCAGGTCTTCCTGTCTCTCAGTGTTTCCATGTCTCATTAAGCCAGGCAGAACTCTGAGAGAAGTACACTTTGCGTTCATAACTGCTTAAAAACATTTATCATGTCTTCAAATAGGAGGTCAAATCGGTTGGACTCTAGAATTTTTCAGCCCCCTTATAACCTCTTGGGGCCACTGTGATATGCGGTCCATCACCGACCTAAATAAGCATCATTAAGTAGCACATAATTCCCTTATACAAAGTTTTTGGGAGTGTTGGACAAGGCAGGTGTGGGTACTTGACATGCCACTAAAAAAAAAAATGCTTCTTTACTTGAAAGGAGAAGTGACAGAGAGGAAGACACAGGTATACTCTACCTTCTCTAAACACCAGAAACTTGCAGGGCTGAGCCAGGCTCATGGCTCTACCCCGTGGGTGGCAGGCATCACCTTTCCCGGGTGTACCAGCAGAAAGCTACACTGGAAGGGGAGCAGCCAGAACATAATGCAACTGGCCCAAGCAGTGGCTTAACCACAACACCCACCGCCCAGTTTGCCATTTTGACTGTATCTTATCCATACCATAAATAATACTATGGCTAAGATGGAAGGGAATGTGTGAGCTGTGCCAGATGCTGGTATCGAGCTAACGGCCTTTGGCAGTATATTAAGCAGATCACACAAGGAACATGAATCTTTGAAAATTCAGAAACGTTTGCCAGTTAAATAGATTTAGGTATTTAACGGGTAATTTTTGATAACCTTCCTAATGTTTTCTTCTTTGATATTTATTTATTTGAAAGGCAGCGAAAGAGAGAAGCGGAAACAGAGTAAGGGATTTTCTATCTGCTGGTCCATTCCCACATGACCAGAACAGCTGGGTCTGGTGCAGACCAAAGCCGGGAGCCTGAAGTGCCACGTCTCCAATTTGATGTCAAGGACCCATGTACTTGGGCGCTTCTCTGCTTTTCCAGGCACATCAGCAGGCAGCTGGACCAGAAGCAGAGAAGCTGGGATGCCAACCTGTGCTTGCATAAAGCACAAGCAGTGGCTTTATCTTCTGTGCCAGAACGCCAGTCCCTCCAACTTCTTAAACCCCCTTTAATTTATGCAGCACTATAAATTTTCAAGTCTTTTATTTGAATTTTTAAAACATAACTATGCAATACTGTTTTCCCTCAATGCTTTCATATTCTAACTTCCAATGTTAGACTTTTCTTTCACTTTGAATCTATCCCTTCATGATAATTTTTTTTTTTTTGCACATAAATAATAAGCCCCTGCATTTGTCAACCTAGTTTTCATTCACAAACTTCTGCCTTTGTTACTTTCCTTTCCTCCTGCCTTCCTTGGAGCTGTTTCGCTTTTTTTTTTTTTAAACATATTAATTTCTTAGTTCATTTGGCTCCACTTTCCTTTTACATTTTTAAAAAATTTATTTAACAGGCGGGGAGCTCATCTGTGTGCAGGTTCCCTCCTCAAATGTCCACACTGGCTAGGGCTGGGCCAGGCTGACGCCAGATGCCAAGCCGGGTCTCTCACTTGGGCCGTCACTGCTGTCTCCAGAAGGTGCCGGAAGCTGGACCGGAGGCAGAGTTGAGACATCAGCTCGGACAGCCCGAGAAACGCAGCCCAAGTGGCACTGTCACTTCCGGGACAACCACCCACCCAGGTTTCCATCTGTCACTACTAACAACAAAACATGATGTAAATGTAAGCTTGCTATCACAGCCTGCAACCTGGAATAAAACCATCTATATATCTGTAGGAAAACTGGTGGAATGCTAACAAAAGCCGTAGCATAGCTGTCTTAGGATGCTTATGTCGTAATTAACATGGGTTATCCACGTGGTTAGCGGCACCGGAGACTAGCGATTCCCTGGGCGGTCTCTGTAACTTTCCCTTAGACCTAAATTACTCCCGAAGAGTCAGTCAGAATCTTTCCACGATTATGTAACTTCAGCTCTGGCAACGACGCTAGGTTCTGAAACATGTCATTCCCATTCCTGAACATCCCAAGTAATTTTCCAGACTCTGTATCACTCATTCCGAGTTGTCCTGAGCACAGCGGTCTTAAGTTCCCCGCACTACAAAGAATGCACCGGCAGAAGTGACTGCACAAAGCCCGCATTCTAGAACACGAGGTTCTTCTTTGTGGCCTAGATTCCTTCCCCCCCCACCCCCCCACTGACAATGACTTCTGAAGTATTAAGTGTGCGAGTGTTTCAGTAGAGACGTGGGTATGGAAAGAGGGTACGTGGTAACGTGTTGGTAACAGCTTTGTCCCTGTACCACAGGGGAGTCTGGGAGAACTCTGCAGTCTTTGAGGACCGCCGGCAGGACCTCACCAGCTGCTGCTCCACGGGCGGCGGCACGTCCTGGTTGGCATAGACGATGGCAGGGTTGTACAGACTGAACACCACGGGGTAAAACACCTTCTTCCCTACAAACCAAAGAGACGTGCTTATGTCACGCAGCTTAGTTCCAAACGAGGGACTGATTTGCACACGCTGTCTACAAGGGCCTCACTGAGCCTTTCTTAAAATGACATAGGATGATGTTTAGCAATACTGCATTTTATTGATACTCAGGCTATGAGGTGTCTTATCAATTTCATGAATCGGACAGCGACTTTAAAAAACATGCCAGGTCAGACTAGGAAACTACAGCTTGGCAAGCAGAGAGAGAAAAAGACTCCAGGACAATTCACCCGTGCATTGCCCTTGACTTTGGACAGACAGGGCAAGACATTCCCTCAGCTGTTCAGCAGATGAGCCACTTTTTATTTATTATTCCAGCTAATCAGCGCTAACAGATGTAGATTAATTTTCTGGCAATCACCAAGAAACTTAAAATTTGTGTTAAATTCATCCTTCAAAAATCCATCATCAGAAAGAGGAAATCCAAGGAATATCACACAGCTCGTAGATATGCAGGGAACTGCACTGACTGGAAGAGCTGGGGCAGATGGGTTAGAAACCTCGAAGGCGACAGACCCTGCAGATGGCCCTGCTGTCAGCACCGAGGGGCCTGGCAGGCCACGGGCCATCGCCTTCCACGGTGAAGCCCTTGCCAGGACTGGCTCCCGTCAGGCTTCTGAGCCACGCGGGGGAGTGGGAGCCACAGGGCCGTCTGTACTGCAGGTCCCAGGCAGATGCTCAGTCCACCTTCATCAAACCCACTGAGGAATGCAGACTTCAGTTTCCCAGGGGCAGAGTATTTGCAAGATATGAACAGTTAATTTATTAAAACTATTTACTATGAAATTTTTTTAAAAACCTGATTGTAGACAAAAATTGTACATATTTAAAGCATACAACATGCTTTGATAACATGTATATAACATGACATGAACCAAGTGAATCAGCATAGTCATGCTTTCTCATACTTCTCGCTTTCTTGACATATTTAGCAATTTCCAAGCATACAACACAAAATTACTAACTGCGGTCACTACACTGCACAACGGCTCTCCTGAAATTATTTTTCCTGTTGAGATTCCTTCACATGGAAAACTTTTCTGTATTTAAAATCTAATTTGATGTCTCAAAATGTCACTTTTATTAAAAATAAAATCCGCGACATAAGGTGAAATGGCAAAGCACTGCAAAATGCAGAGTCTGGAGGTTAAACGTTGTCTGCACTGAGACACGTGTGTGTGTGTGTGTGTGTGCGTGTGTGTGTGCCTGCCCACGCGTGCACCCAGCAGAGCACCAGCTGTCCCGGCCACGCAGTCTCACGGCTCCGCAGGGTCACACGGCTCTCCCTCTCATCTCAGCTGCTTCCTCCTCACCGAACTTAGGTTCTGCATAATACAACTAATTCCTCAGGGTTTAGCTGGCACCTGTTGTTCCCGAAAACACGCGACATGCCAACAGCACAGAATCCCAATTCTCTACGCGCCTCGTCCTCCCGAGTTTGATTACGCACCTGGCTCAGCATTTAACCGGCAGCTGTTAAGGAATTCGGCCGAGAAATAGATATCAACGTCACAGAAAAACATCAAGACCTCGCCCTGGTCCCACGCTCTGGCACCCACATTGAGTCCTCGTCCGCGGTTAAATTCTTCATTCAGTGAGATCAGGGTGTAATTGTGAAAATGAGACTCACTAAGAGGAAAACACACACAACAAATGGTAAGTCCCACCTGAGGCTAGTAATGCTTCCTTCAACGCGATTTGCGAGACGCTTTATGCTTGAAATCTCGCATTCTGATCCTCCATTCACACGAGAGGAAGCAGGGGCGCAGTCACTCTGGGGACAGGCATTCCCCAAAGGCTCGCAACTGAACAAGCACGCCGGTGGGCCGAGTGTGCAACATGCCGCAGGGCCACGGCCCTCTGGATGCGACACATCTCCTGAGCAAGTGAGAGACACACACGGCGCTGGCCAAGCACCTCCCCCACTGCAGAGAGCAAGCGTTTCGTGGTGTTCCTTTCTGTGGACACGGAGCCCCTCACAGGGCAGGAGCACAACAAATATTTGCTTAACGAATGGACGAGCAGTAGTTCTGAGACGCGGGGCTGCGCGCATGTGTGGAGTCGCTGGAGAAGATGTCACACGCGGGAGTAGGTACGGTGTCTTAGTTAACACCCTGGACTCCGTGGTGAGAGCAAAGCTCACGCTGAAGGCGAAGAGGTGAGAAAGCAGAGAGCGATGTCGGAGGCAGAGCCACAGAAAGGCGACAAGGGGGAGGGCGGTCGGAGCGAGAAGCCCTTCCCCGCGGTGACAGGGAGCAGTCCGTGGGGCTTCTGTGTCGTGGCAGTGATTCCTGTCACGCTCCCTGCTGGCCCCTCAACCTGAAGAGACGAGTGGAGCCACACCCCTGCATTCTAATACGCAGGTGCATGACAGTAAAATCTGGAGAAGCACTGCGTTGGGAGACGGATCCAAAGTGACGCTCCAGGAGCGTCCCTCTGCCAGCGGTACAAGATGGGTCAGACGGAGATGGGAGCGAAGGGTCCAGTGGCTCACGGACTCCAGGCGCTCCGCTGCCTGACCTCTCCAGCTTACGGAATGACAAGCCCGGAAGCTGCCCGAGGGAAGCTGCTCATCGCCACCCCGCGCACCCGGGACACGCCACCTGCGTTCTACCCACCCCCACCACGCTCATTCTCTAGAGGTGGGGACCGGGCTCAAGTGGGGCCAAGCACAATTACCCCCACCCCACCTGGCCATAGTGACTGGCTCAAGAGTGGGCGGGATGTCCTTCCCTGGAGCGGGGAGAAAAGCTCTTTCCTTTTTCTGATGGCAAAGCTGAGAAGATGTGAGCCCAAAGCCGCCAACAGCCACATCCCTCACCATGTGGGAGAAGCCATTCTGCAACAGGAGAATGCAGTCAACATGCCGAGAAAACAGACAAGAGAATCCTGCTGGGCATCAAGTCCCTGCCTGGGTTTTCGACCCCAGGTTTCGCTGTAACGATCGTTCTACTTTTGGAAGGCATCGAAGGTTCTCTCAAAGTGTTCCCGAATCCCTCAATCAAACCCGAGGTAGGTTCCCACCATCTGCTACGGAGGGATCTCAACAGGGCAGCGGGGACTTTAGGAACACCGGTGTGTGCAGGGCACGGTGAGGGCAGGGCAGCACGGGGGTGCGGAGATGAGAGGAGCTAGAGCTAGGGCGGTAGCAGTGGTGAGGAACCGACAGAGAGGATGGACCTTGGGCTGAGTGGGGACTGACTCCTCCGAGAGGGAAAAGCACAGGGGCTCATGACACGCGAGGGGCCGCGTGGAGCACGGGGGTGGGGGGTGGGGGGGGTGCAGACAGCGAGTGCGTGCAGGTGCCTCATCAGGGACTCGGATCACTCAGCTGCTGGACGCCCAGGCAGTGTGCCTGCAGCACAGCAGGCCAGGACTCTGGGACTGTTAGTAAGCTCCAAGACTGCCAGGCCAAGTCAGTTAGAGAGAGCCCACTCTAGCAGAGAGGCAGAGAAGCTGGTGAAGGCTACAGAGTTGGTGTGGTTACACTGTAACACGTTCACCTGGTTAGAATGTAATAGGTTCCAAACACAACAGGAAAGAAGCAATCAAAGAGAACAAGGAAGAAAAGGCTCAACCTGGCAGTTAGGTTATATCACTGGGCCCATAATTTAGGGATTAAAAAGTCTGAAAAGCTGAAGAAAGAATTAGTAATTAAGGAATTACTAATTCATTCATTCAAACCTCTGAGCGTGTGTCAGATACTACAGGGGTTCCTTAGTCACAGCTCGGGGGTCTGGTGAAGCTTGGCCACGGAACCACAGGCACACAACAGCAGGTCCTGGGTCCTCCAGTCAGCTGGGGGCTTCTCAAGTATAAGGGAGATGGGGAGGGGAAAGGAGATGGAGGAATGAGAAAGAGGTGGCGAGAGAGAGAGCGAGAGAGAGCAGCTCTGGAGACGGCATTAAAGTGGGAGAGCGAAGGCAGCAGCTAGCCGGCAGGTGAACGAGCCAGAGGAGGCATCCTGACCACGCCACACTGCACGCAGAGCAGGGCCACGTGAGTCAGGGAGGGCTGCATGGGAAATGGGGAACTTGTATCACCGCCGCCCACAAATTCAGGCAGCTCTTAAACAACTCATTAAATATCTGAAAAATCTCACTCCAGCAACGTTACACATCAAGGACTTCGCTGGGGGACCCGGCTCACCAACCTTGTAACAGATTCTAGGATGGACTTGACTTCAGATAGCCCTTCTTTACCAAAATACACTACTGTGAGATGGATCCTCTTGTCCTGATGAATGCAAACGTCCCTAACAGGATTCAAAACAAAACAAAACAAAACAAAACACAGTTGGTTTCAGCAAACTGATGAAATTAAAGCAATCCCATGAAGCTTTATCAAGACAATGAATGTGGCATCCCAGGTACTGAATGAAATCACAAGAGGTGCCGTGTCCATGTGCGGGTAGCGAAGGCTCCCGCGGCAACCCGTGGGGGCCCACGCGGCAGGCCCACTCTAATGCCACCCTCCACTTGAACAAGCTCGGTGCTGCTGCCTTGGGACTGCCTGCACAAGCAACCTACGGACCGTTCCAGGAAAAGCATTCTGTTAATTCAGAACCAGACAGTTTCTGGATCAATAGTTGTCTTAAGACTTGCTAGCCCCTCTCCCACCCAATTGACCATACCAATGGTCAGGGAATAAATACTCCATCGCTAGAGTTAATTTTTATAAAGAATAACGCAGCCTCTGAAAGCAATTACAATGACAAAAAAATGCCTTACAAGATTAGGTCTCAAACAGGTCTTCTACAGTTTGCTGCACAATAGCGTTAACCTTTTAAATGCAATAACTTTAATAACAGAATAGGATTAGTAAAACACTAGTTTTAATCACATTACAGTATCTAAAACATTAAAGATATTAAGGTGTTTGAAACATGAAAATTCTAAATAAGTACTACTGTTATTCAAATGCATTGTTGCTAATTCTTTAACATCTTAAAAACAATGTTTATTTATTTGTTTCATTTGTTTGAATGTAAAGCAAGAGAGAATCTGTTCCACCTGCTGGTTTGCTATATAAACGCAGGCAGCAGCCAGGAGCTTGCTCTCCAGTGAGGCCATCAAGTCATCACCTTTGTCTTCCGCAGGCATTAGCAGGGAACAACCCAAGTGGAGGTAGGACTTGACACAGGAGTGGGTGAAGCACAGCTGAACCCACTGGGTCACCAATGCCCGTCCCCAAATACCCAAATCCAACACACACACACACACACACACACACACACACACACACACACACACAAAACCTGTATAAAATCTGTTTCCCAAGATGGAATAATATCCTCTTATTTTAAATCAGGGTTTGCATTTCTAAATTTAACTGTTTTAAGAAGATGTGTTTATTTCATTTATTGGAAATGCAGAATAATGGGAATGGAGAGGGAGCGGAGAAGAAAGGGAGGGAGAGGAAGAGGAGGAGATGGAGAGAGGGAGAGGAGGAGAGGGAGAGCAGGAGAGAGAGAGGAGGAGAGGGAGTGAGGGAGAGGAGGAGAGGGAGAGGAGGAGAGGGAGAGGAGGAGAGGGAGAGGAGGAGATGGAGAGAGGGAGAGGAGGAGATGGAGTGAGGGAGAGGAGGAGATGGAGTGAGGGAGAGGAGGAGATGGAGAGGAGGAGATGGAGAGGAGGAGAGGGAGAGAGGGAGAGAGGGAGAGGGAGAGAGGGAGAGGAGGAGATGGAGAGAGGGAGAGGAGGAGATGGAGTGAGGGAGAGGGAGAGAGGGAGAGGAGGAGAGGGAGAGGAGGAGAGGGAGAGGAGGAGAGGGAGAGGAGGAGAGGGAGAGGAGGAGAGGGAGAGGAGGAGAGGGAGAGAGGGAGAGAGGGAGAGAGGGAGAGGAGGAGAGGGAGAGAGAGGGAGAGGAGGAGATGGAGAGGGAGAGGAGGAGAGAGAGAGGGAGAGAGGGAGAGGAGGAGAGGGAGAGGAGGAGAGGGAGAGAGGGAGAGGGAGAGGAGGAGAGGGAGAGGGAGAGGAGGAGAGGAGGAGATGGAGAGGAGGAGAGGGAGAGGGAGAGGGGGAGGAGGAGAGGAGGAGAGGGAGAGGAGGAGAGGGAGAGGAGGAGAGGGAGAGGAGGAGAGGGAGAGGAGGAGACGGAGAGGAGGAGAGGGAGAGAGGAGGAGAGGGAGAGAGGGAGAGGAGGAGAGGAGGAGAGGGAGAGGAGGAGAGGGAGAGGAGGAGAGGGAGAGAGGAGAGGAGGAGAGGAGAGAGGGAGAGAGGGAGAGGAGGAGAGGGAGAGGAGGAGAGGGAGAGGAGGAGAGGAGGAGAGGAGAGGAGGAGAGGGAGAGGAGGAGAGGGGAGGAGAGGGAGAGGAGGAGAGGGGAGAGGAGAGGAGGAGAGGAGGAGAGGGGAGAGAGGGAGAGGAGAGGGAGAGGAGGAGAGGGGAGAGGGAGAGGAGGAGAGGGAGAGAGGGAGAGGAGGAGAGGGGGAGAGGGAGAGGAGGAGAGGGGGAGAGGGAGAGGGGGAGAGGGAGGGGGGGAGAGGGAGAGGAGGAGAGGGGGAGAGGGAGAGGAGGAGAGGGAGAGAGGGAGAGGAGGAGAGGGGAGGAGGAGAGGAGGAGAGGGAGAGGAGGAGAGGAGGAGAGGGGAGAGGGAGGAGAGGGAGAGGAGGAGAGGGAGAGGAGGAGAGGGGCAGAGGGAGAGGGGGAGAGGAGGAGAGGGAGAGGAGGAGAGGGAGAGGAGGAGAGGGAGTGAGGGAGAGGAGGAGAGGGAGTGAGGGAGAGGAGGAGAGGGAGTGAGGGAGAGGAGGAGAGGGAGTGAGGGAGAGGAGGAGAGGGAGTGAGGGAGAGGAGGAGAGGGAGAGGGGCAGAGGGAGAGGAGGAGAGGGGCAGAGGGAAATCTCTTTCATCTACTGGTACACTCCCCACATGCCCACAACACCCAAATGTCTGCAACAGCCAGGGCTGAGCCAGGGTGACAGTGGGAACCAAGGACCCTGTCTTGGCCTCCCCCGTGGGTAACAAGAGGCCAGACACTTGGGCCATCACCTACTGCCTTGCCAAGGTGTCAGCAGAATGCCAGCTCCAGCTCTCAACCAGCACTCCGACATGGATGCTGGCTTCACGGTGGCGATCTAACCTACTGCACCGCAACACTGCCTCCTTAGTTTAATTTTAAAACTCAGGCTGTCCTCGAGGAGAGCTTCCTGGGAGAGAGTCATGTTCAAAATCTAACCCAGTCACGTCAGTGGGTTGTGGGTTCCTATCTGTCAAAAGCCATACAAATATCCTTCAAAATATGTAGATTTTGTTGCATGCAAATTATGCTTCAATAAAGCTTTTTAAAAATCCGACTTGCCCTAAAACTCATTCACACACAATTATATTCTAACACTTGTCCCCCTCAATTCATTGCATCGTTGAAACTGGTGATAACAAAATATACATGTTTTAAGGGGGGGGGGGAAGAGAGAACTTGAAAATACAAAGTTCTTTCAAAGCCTATGCAATTATTGCGCAATTCTAAGGACTCATACTCAGTGAAGATATATAAAGCAGATGTGCATGCAACGTGATTTGTAGCCGGATCACCACGGGCTGGCATTTACCTGAAGTTCTGCATGAACTGAGCGAATGCTTCGGTCCTCTCGGCAAGCGGCACAATGATATTGATAACTGACCTGGCAATGTCCATCATCTCGCTCTTGACTTTCATGAGGGGTCCGAAGGGGCGGAAGAGGGTCACGTGTCTGTATTCCAGAAGGTCTGCTTTCTTAAAAAAAAGCTCGTACTGTGTGCCCTTGTCTCTCTCGGTGCGGTAATAGCCTACAGGGGACAGTTGGGAAGCAAGACGTCTCCATGTCAAAATTGATACAGCCAACGGAAAGACGGCTTCCCTTTCCGCTACTGACAAAATGGCCACGCCAGACTTGTAGAGTTTTGACCTTCTTGTGAAATTTTTGCTCCCACAGCACAGCTACAAACAACTGTCCCTTAGCAGGCTGGAATGAATGTCCACTGCCCTGCTACTCTACGCAGATAACTACTAATTTCATAACCTTTTTTTTTTTTTTCTGTTGCAAACAGAAAAGTTTATTTGCGAAGGGACCAGGGAGCAGGGAAGGGAAGGGAAGGAAAGGGAAGCACCTCCGAAAGAGAAGCCGGGAGGTGGGGTGCTCTCGAAAGAGGAGGGAGAGAGAGATTGCAAAGTCAGATATACAGAGAGGAGGAGAGACAGAGAGGAAGATCTTCTGTCTGATGATTCACTCCCCAAGTGAGAGCAACAGCCGATGCTATGCCGATCTGAAGCCAGGAGCCAGGAACTTCCTCCAGGTCTCCCACGCGGGTGCAGGGTCCCAAGGCTTTGGGCTGTCCTCGACTGCTTTCCCAGGCCACAGGCAGGGAGCTGGATGGGAAGTGGAGCTTCTGGGATTAGAACCGGCGCCCATATGGGATCCTGGCACGTTCAAGGCGAGGATTTTAGCAGCTAGGCCACTGCGCCGGGCCCTCATAACTGTTTTAACCATTACTACTTTTAATTATCTTCTAAGGTCAAAGGATAATTACTACTTTTTACATGACTGAAAACAACAGCGGAGACCATCAGCCCTGTAGTCACATGACAAATTCCTGGTCGCAAAATTCAATTTTTAACACAAGAGCCCGAATGAACTTCTACTGCTTGGTGTCACCAACTTTCCAAAGTTTCTGAGAAAGGGACAGTCTAGGGAGGGAGACTGCCAAATAATAACAATTTGGTAATTATACACCCAGAATGGAATGGAGGCTAATCAAAAAAATACCAGTATAGTGGTCGGAGATGCCGTTGGGAGAGAAGGACAGACAGCTGCTGGGCGTTCTGATTCCTTTCTTCTCTTTTTTAAAATTTTTATTTTGAAGTGTTATTTCAGTTTGGAGTCTTATGGTACAAGGGTGTTCTGATTTCCTAAGCGTGAGCCTCAGGAGACACGCCTGCACCCAGAGATAGGCAAGCCATTACATCAGCATGCGGAACTCAAACAGCTAACACCCTCCCCAACCCCCGGAGCTTTCAGCCCAGCAGGAACTAGAAACCAAGAAGCCAGCCGTGCCACATACTGAAGCTAAGAGACAGGAAGCTGTGTGGAGGTGACAAGAGCACACAGGAAGCACTGCTATCTTAAGACTTGAGGGTGGGGATGAATTCCGGGAGCAAATGCATCCCCAACTGACGTCTGGAAGAGAAATGGGAGTCGCTCGGCGGCTGCCAGTGACCGTGCCGGGGTACAGGGAAGAGGCGTGGTCAGGGGAGGTGTTCCATGCAGGGGGGAAACCTCCAAAGAGAGAGTTCGAGATGAGTGAGAAGCTAAGCAAAGGCTGCACAAGATGAACCTGGCACAGCTTCCTCTTTGCGCGCGGGGCATTTTACGTGTGCCAGTTATCTGATTTCCTCTCAAGTTTTCAATTCCGCCAGAAAGCTACAAACACATAGAGGCAAAAAGCTGATCTTGCAGAAAAATGAGAGGAGTTTTGAGGGAAACAATCCATCAGAGTGAGAGTGCAGATAAAGGAGGGACCACAGGGGAAGAATCGGCTGACACGCCAAGGCCGAGCACAATGCCCCCCCCCCCCCCGTGGCCCCCAAAGACGGCTGCGCGTCACACCACGAACAGCCTGGCTAAAACCAAAACCCCACAGCTTGTGATGCACTGCCGACGGAATCGAGCAAGGGGCACTCTCAAGGCTGCAATCACCCATCTAGCAGGGGGGCGTGAGAGGACAGTGAGCATCTATACTTATTTTTGGTTACGTCAATCCACAAATACGGCAAACGGACAGCAGTGTCCTTCGGTCTCTGAGTCACGCTCCAGCCTGATATATAAAAAGACCCTGTACCATTTCCACAGAATATATCAGGAAAATATATTATTTCCTTACTTTTCTCAAAATGTCCAATATGCAAAATTTATGTGTGCAACCTGATGTTGAGTGTGCGCCTCTCCTTCTTGCGGAGTGAAAGCAAGCACTAGGCTGCTCACTTCTTTAGCACGTGTTTCTCACATTTTCAGCCTTACTGCCTCCTTTTTTTTTTTTTTTTTTACAAACATAACAGAGGGCTACTGAGACCACTTAGGAGAGGAATGCAAATCAGACACATGCAAATGAGCACACAGCCCACCAGAGCCCTTCCCTTCGGCCTCAGTGGTCAGGGCTCCTGTGGATCAGCTTTCATTTATTCTGTTTCCCTGGTCCTTGACTGTCTATTTTTCCTACGATCTCCTCACAACCCCTCCCCGCCGCCTCCCACCCATGAGCCAGTACGAATTCTTGGCGGATCGCAGTGGGTGAAAGCCTTCATGCTTTCGCAGTGTGGCTAACGGCGGGCTGGTGTTAGCAGCAGCACGCAGTCCGTGCTGTGGGACACCTTTCACGTTACCTTCTACGAAGTCGTTCTCACTGAAGGACGGCTTCTCCCCGAGGGGACCCTCCTCCTCTTCCTGCTGCTCATCTTCCTCGGGGTTGTTAATGACCTCCACGCCAGCTTCAATCACTTCCACCAGTTCATCTCGTTTGTCTTTCCTCACCGGCTTCTCTTCAGGGTGGCGAGTGAGACCCATTTCCAGCTGAAACACTTTCATCAAGGTAAAGCTTTCGAAGGGCACGACCCCGTACTCGCTGGGCAGCTTGGCTCCCACGCTAACTTCCGCCTTGTCGATCTGGGAGTGGAGGAACTCCAGGAGGTCCCCAGGGGCTGGCTCTTTGTTGCCTTGGTAACCTAAGCCGTTGGCCCCTCCGCTTCTCTTCTCCTGCAGCGATCTCATCTTCTGGCTCATCTCCTGCAATTCCTGCTTCAGCTGGGCGATCTGGCGCTTCAGGCTGCTTGCCCGGGTTTGATAATGCTCTTCTTGCTCCTGCAGGAGGGCTTGATAGTATTCCTTACCGTAGGTCTCTCCGACCGCGCCAGGAAGAGACGCGTTGCCATCCGTCTGGGGGGCACATTCCAGCAGGTACACGAATAACACCAGGGTGCAGAGCAAAGCGAGGCCCAGCAGCAGCCAGTGGGTCCGCGTGTGCAGCAGCAACGCCCTTCTAGGCATTCTCAGCAATGTGTGCTTGCCTGGCAAGATCAACTCGCTGCCTGCTCATACCTTCGGCAAGAGGTGGTGGAAAAGGAAGGAAAAACCGGGATTTCCATAAAAGGTACTAAAAGGAATTCTGTTGGGATACGAAAAGTGTCTTCAGTGGTCATGACTTTTTGCAGAAATGGGAAATGCTGTATACTTCCTGTGTTGTTTCCATGACATCCAGAACCAAGCAATCTCCTTGGCAAAATCCATTATGTGGTGACTTTTCTGGAAAAAAAAAAAATAGACCAATAGCAATCAGAATGCTGTGTCCTTGATTTTATGTACATAAAGTTGTTGGCAGCTATGAAGCTAGACATACAAAATATCATGAAAAGTAATAATATCATTCAGGTGTTGCGAGAAACCATTAAGAGAAATGTCTTATGGAATATTGAAGTGATACATGCAATACTTTTTAAGCAGCGTATCCACACAAGCAAACCCTTCTGAAGGAAAGGACATTAAAGTTGTGTTCAGAGTGGCTTGTGTTATATAGATTCTCCTGTTTGCTAATGATTGAAAATGAAACTGCTCGTGACTCTTTATCAACATACTATTTCCAGTAACGCACCATTTGCCAACTAAAGCATATGACCGCTTAGAAACCGAATCTCTAAAAATGTTTCTGTTAGAGTAATGAGTCAGTGAGATATTTTCTTTCCGTTTCTTCAAATCAAACATGCTACCTCATTAATTTCTATTGCCCAACTCAGCCAATATAGCAGCCTTAAAATGCAGTAGGAGCAGAAGCGATTTCATAAGGTCGCAGACATCTGGAAAACACACTGAGAAAACATTGTTGCAGCCAAAGTCCTCCAGTAGATTATTGGAGCATGAGATCACGCAGTTCTTTCCATGGTACTACACAGCAGCAGGTTTTCTACAAGCCTGGAAAGGTTGTAGTCTTTATAAGGAAAAAGGAACATTTTAATCGTATCTATCTGCAGCAAAATAGATCATATCAAAGCCTTTAATAAAGTCACAAGATGACATGTTACCTTTCATCCTGCAACCAACTCTGCGACTCTGCTATGGCTTTTTTATTGACACTCTTGTATCAATCTTACTTTGAGACATGATTTTGAATGAATAAAGGCATGCATGTTTAATCAGACTCAACTCAAACTCTCTCGGAGTGCAATCTGGTAAGAGAACTCCCAGTGTAAAATCTAGGTAGCATTATCTGACATTAATGGAGAACTTGGTATCTCATGTATTTGAAACTCATGAATGAGTGGCTACTGAAAGTTTATTTCCAATAAAACGTAACAGGAAATGCCAGCATGAATTGCATCCAGTGGTTTTGTGATTTTATAAGGATGCTTCAAAAAGTTTGTGGGAAAAGAAAAGGTTAAGCTTATTTTGGTGCAAAAATTTCAAAATCGGTGCGTCGTTTTTTTCACGAGCATCTTGCATGAACTTTTTGATGATCCTTTATTCAAGGACTGCAAAAATTTTCGCACCAAAGTAAACTCCTTTCAGTTCCATTCTCCCAGAAGCTGTAAGTTCCCCTATGTATATTAACCAGATCTTTGTGTAAAATGCATTTAACTTGTTTTTACTACCAAAAAAAAAAAAACCCTGGAAAAACACCAGTGTCAAAAATTATTTTCTAACACATTTTAAGCAAGCCCTCAGGGACTGCAGGGTCAGCTTCATTCAGCTGTAAGCACTCAGTGGCAGCATTGCAAGCCAGGCCACTTGTTTCCCCCCTTCCTTAAGCAAGACGCAGCTTTGAGATATCTTCCGTGCTACTTAATGTTAGAACTGAACAGTTTCCACTGAAATCAAAGAAAAGCTCCAAATGATTTCAGGATGTAAATATTGGTTGCATAGCTTTGTGTCTGTTAAAAAAAGGTGTCAGTGAAAATCTTCTTAGTTCCTGAAAGAAACTCTTTAGCTACACCCTAGGAGACAAAGTTAGGACAGCTGTAAAGATACCAAGGATACTGGACAAAACACCCATTTTCTCTGCTGTCACCTCTTCAGCACCAGAAGTCTATGTGTGTGTGTCACAAGTAAGGTATTATTCAGAACCCACAGTTAATCCTGACCAACTTTCTAATTCTGAATTGACAGCTAAGTGATTTTAAAAAATATTATTATGGGGCCCAGCGCGATAGCGTAGTGATTAAAGTCCTCGCCTTGCACGCCCAGGATCCCATATGGGTGCTGGTTCTAATCTTGGTGGCCCCGCTTCCCATCCAATTCCCTGCTTGTGGCCTGGGAAAGCAGTGGAGGACGGCTCAAAGCCTTGGGACCCTAGGATTGTGTGAGAAACCTGGAGGAAGCTCCTGGCTCCTGGCTTGGCTCCAGCCGATGCGGCCACTTGGGGACAGAGGATCTTATCTCCTTCTTGTTGTATGTTCGTCTCTCTGTACATCTGCCTTTCCCATAAAAATAAATAAATCTTTTTTTTTTTTAAGTAACACAAAATCAAAGATCACATAACTGGAAGAAACTTTACAAGCCATTAAGTCTAACTTTCTAAAACAGGTTATTACAGCTAATATAAAATAAATGAATCAGACTTAATCATGCTTGAAACAACAAAAATACTCCACATTCATTACCAAAATTCCCAAAGCAACAGTTTTCAAAATACAGAACATGTGGTAACAAAGGGCTATGACCTCCAGTGACGGGCCGGCAGATCTGGAGTGGACAGGAAGGAGAAAGGGCAGCTAAGGGTACTGTACCCGAGAGGGGCCGACCACACAGAAAGCCGACGCGAGAACTCTGCGGTAGTCAGGATGGACTGACTCGTGTCCGCTTTGGAGGAAGTGAACAAGCCGAGCAAAGGACCTTCCAAGTGAACAAGCCGAGCAAAGGACCTTCCAGCAACTGGAGGACTCGGAGCTCATCCAGGGCCTGGAACAGCGCCTGTTCCGCCAGACGGGAAAAAACCTCACTTTTCATGAAGCATTGGGGAGAGTGTTCAAAAAGTCAAACCTCCGTAGTGGGAAATAATTAGCTCCAGACTAAAGATTTGTTTTTATTGGAAAGGCAGATTTATAGAGAGAAGGACTGAGAGAAAGATCTTCCATCTGCTGGTTCCCTCCCCAAATGGACTCAATGGCCGAAGCTGAGCCAATCTGAAGGAGGGAGCCAGGAGTCTCCTCCAGGTCTCCCACATAGATGCAGGGGCCCAAGCACTTGCACCATCCCATCCCCTGCTGCTTTCCCAAACTGTAAGCAAAGAGCTGGATTGGAAATGGAACAGCCGGGACACAAACCGGCGCCCGTATGGGATCCCTGCGCTTGCAAAGGGAGGGTTAGCCAACTGAGCCACCGTGCGTGGGAACGCAGAGAAGTCCAGCACTCCACCCAGTGCGATTCACACTCTCTGACGTCTTAACAGAAACCACTGGGCAGAAACAATCTGGCCCATCAGTGGGGGGAAATCAACTTCTAAAACAAACCTGGAGCTGAAGCAGGTGTTGGAACGCTCATGTTCAAAAAATGACAGTAACACAGATGAACACGCAAAAGATCAAATTAAACTCCAACACATGAAAAATGATACACTGGATAAAGGTAATAACAACTTCTATATTTCAAAAGACAGTAAGTATTAGGGGACCAAGATTTAGCACAAGGAAAAAAGAAGGAAAAATGTGAAATGCGCACCAGTAAACATTTTGACAACTTCAGAGCAGCTAACAGATCACTCACAGGAATCCACAAAGAGGCGGAGTCAGAAGCAATCTTTAAAAGAATAAGGCTGGGGCCCGGCACGGTGGCGCAAGTGGTTAAAGGTCCTCGCCTTGCACGCCCGGGATCCCATATGGGCGCCGGTTCTAATCCCGGCAGCCCCGCTTCCCTTCCAGCTCCCTGCCTGTGGCCCGGGAAAGCAGTCGAGGACGGCCCAAAGCTTTGGGACCCTGCACCTGCATGGGAGACCCGGAAGAGGCTCCTGGTTTCGGATCGGCATAGAATCGACCGTTGCGCTCACTTGGGGAGTGAATCATCGGACAGAAGATCTTCCTCTCTGTCTCTCCTCTCTGTACATCCGCCTTTCCAATAAAAAAATAATAAAAATAAATCTTTAAAAAAAAAATAAAAAAAATAAAAAAAAAAGAATAAGGCTGAAAATTCCCCAAATGCAATGAAAGCTATCAACACACAGATCCTGGGGGTGGGGGGGAACCTCTTTCGTGCCAAAGGCGATCTGAATATTTACAAAATCATTCCTGTAACATTAAAAGTGACCCACCTAAAAATTAGCCTGCGATGTATATATACTGAATTTTGAGTGCCACCTGCAGTAGCCTTGCCAACGCCAGATCCAATCACATTACAGGCCTTACAGAGCCAGGGGGCCAGAAGTGTCCCTCCGGGCCCTAATACAGACTTAAGAAACTCAAGGAGACCCAAATCCAACCGTCTTGAAACAAGGCACAAGAAAATTAAACTGCTTGAGCTAAACCCTGACCTTAAATGCACCAGGATCCCATACAGGTGCCGGTTGGTATCCCGGCTGCTCCACTTCCCAAGCCTTGGCACCCTGCACCTGCATGGGAGACCCAGAGGAAGTTTCTTGCTCCTGGCCTCAGCTCGGCTTGGCTTTGGCATTAGGGCCACTTGCGGAGTGAACCAACAGACAGAAAATCATTCTCTGTAAATCTGCTTTTCCAAAAATAAAATAAATCTTTTAAAGAAAAAGAACTTGAGGGAAAATATGCCAACCTAGACTTATACAACGAGAAAAAAAAAACATCACTGAAAACACTTCTTCAGATATAAGAAGCTACCTGTTAACTGCCATCAACAGGTCATGCAGGCAGAAGGAAACGACCCCAGAGAGAACAGAGGTCCACACCAAACAATGGTCGCTGCCCTCTGTTACTGTAAGAATCTTGCTATTGCCTACATTTCTTTAAAAGGTTAACTGAGCAGAATGGACTAATTTCCCAGAAAGATACACTTAAGGAAATAGACTGAAAAATAAACACTAAATTTGAATAGATCTCAATGAGAGATCGAATTAGTAATAAAAAAAGCTAGCACCAAACAAACAAACAAATAAATAGAGATGGCTTCCCTGGGACATGACAATAAGTAATACATAAAACAATAAATCAATTCTTCACCAACGCTTCCAAAAAAAACAGAAGAGAAGGGAAAGTCTCAGGTCGTTCTGTCATCCTAACACAACAAAGACATTACAGGAAAACCACAGACCACCATTCCACGTAGACCAGGATGCAAAACCCCTTAAAAACCCCAGGAACAGAGAGGGGGCCGTCCACCATATGGAAGCTATTCCAGGAACACAAATCAGTTTACAACTGAATATTAATTCATGCAATACACACACAGCATCAACAACAATAACAAAAGGGCACGGTGCACATGTTTATCTCAACAGACAGAAAAAAAAAAAAAAGCATTTGACAAAACCTTACATATTTTCCTGATACAAGAATTCAACAAACTGCGGACAGAAAAGAACTTCTGTGACTTGATAAAGAGGATGTACTTAAACACACACACACACACACACACACACACACACACACACACACAACAACAAACCACAGCTAACTTCATATTTAAAGGGCCATGCACAGCATGCCTTCCCCCTAAGACGGCGGCTCCTGTCCCCTCAATTTCACACAGTACCAGGGAAGGTTCTATCGAGGGCCATTAGGCTAAGAAAATGACAGGAAGGGCCTCCGTGTTGGAAAGGAGGCAGAACTATTTTGGTCTGTACAGGATACAGTCTTGTACCTAGAAACTATACCTAATAAACTGACCTTACATCTGGAAAATCCCAGGGAACTAACATTCCAGTGTAAAATTAGTAAATGGATTTGGCAAGGCCGTAGATACAATACCAATATTTAAAAATCACAGTTGTACTTCCATATATCAGTAATGAACAATCTGAAAAACATTTTTTTCTTAAGATTTATTTATTTTTATTGGAAAGTCAAATATACAGAAAGGAGGAGAGATAGAGAGGAAGATCTACCATCTGTTGATTCACTCTTCAAGTGACCGCGATGGCCGGAGCTGCGCTGATCTGAAGCCAGGAGCCAGAAGCCTCTTTTAAGTCTCCCATGCGGGTGCAGGGTCCTAAGGCTTTGGGCTGGCCTCAACTGTTTTTCCAGACCACGAGCAGGGAGGGAGCTGGATGGGAAGTGAGGCCACCAGGATTAGAACTGGCACCCATACAGGAGCCCAGTGTGTGCAAGGTGAGGATGTTAGCTGCTAGGCTACCGTGCCAGGCTCTGAAAATCATGTCGAAGAAACAATTGCTTTTATTTGTATCAAATAAAAGAACCAAAAAAAAAAAAAAACACTGAAAAATCATCTTTTATGTGTATGTGTGTGTGTGTGAGAGAATGCATTTGATTCTTACTTATCTGAGACAGACAAAAATCCCTTCCCAAAGACCTGGGCTAGGCTGGGCCAGGAGCTCCATCCTGAAGCCCACCCACTTGTACCATCACCCCTGCCAGCTTCTATCAGCCGGTACCTGGAGTCAGGAGCTGGGAATTAAACAGAGGCGCTCTGATGTGCCGCACGGCGTGTTAACTGAGAGGCTGAACACCTGCCCTGGGCATCGCTGAGGCAAAAGAAGTGCAAGACTTGTACTGTGAACACCAAAACACTGCTGGAAGAAATCAAAGATTGAAACAAATGGGAAGCTGTCCACTCTCAAGCACTGGAAATCTTCAGGTTAACCAGGGGGCGAAAACTCCCCAAACTGATCTACAGATTCACCGCAGTATTATTTAAAATCCCAGCCGCCCTCTTGGCAGAGATGGCAAGCTCATCTTCAGATTCATATAGAAAGTCAAGCTATCCAAAGAGCTAAAACAATGCTGAATGAGGAGACAGAAGTGAAAGTCCCGCACGTGCCCCAAGTTACAAGCAGCTGAGCACGGGGTGGAGGCTGAGAAGACACGTACAGATCAACGGAACGGCCACAGGGGAGCCACTGCACCGGGCAGCTGGTTTCCAACCTGAGTGGCACAGCGATCCAACGGGAAAAATAGAACTCTTTTTCAATCAACAGTGCTGCAGATCTACGGGCAAATGAATAAAATGAGACTCCTGCCTCCTGCCATATTTTACAAATTGGGTCAAAGACGTGAAGGGTAGTTAAAAATATAACTTTCTATTTTTTTATTTTTAATATTGCTTACATCGTTGAGAGGGATGCATGCCCACGTGGACTTCTGACGAAGGTGGGAAGGGTCGGGGTGTGGAGGCACGTGGGTAAGAGAGATGCTTCAGAATTTTTTTTTTCTCCTGTGCCCCAGAGGTGTGGAAGGGAGGGGCCCTGTTCCTTGTTGTCAAACAACAGCAGTGATGGGGATGCAGATGGTCACCGGACGTTGTCTTAGAGACCCCGGGGTGGGGAAGAAGGTTCCAAGGGTGCTGCTTAAGTGGTCCTGATAGTTTTAACACGCCATCAGCTTTGTTGCACTGGGGTTGAGAAAATCTTTCTAAGGTCTGTTGGCCGACCAGGTCGACTTCAGTGCATACACAGACCTGGACATTCACTGCCAGGCCTGGCCAGTTTATAAATATATAAAATTGTTACAACAGAATGTAAATAAAAAAACAAAACAAAACCCTATGATTTGGGGTTATAAAATGTTTTCTTAGATATGAGACCAATGGCAAATTATGTAAAACTGCACTTCAAAGTTTAAGACTACTTTTGTGCACCCAAGGGACATCATCAAGAATGAAGAGGCAATCCACCGACTGGGAGAAGGTGGGTATGGGTTGTGACTCTAAGTCTTAGGCTGAGTACATAAAAATAACTCCACAGGCGAGCTACACAAATAAGTAAACAAAGATGCTTAACACCACCGGAGAAGGGCCTGCAAACCATAACCACAAGGAGACAGCACCTCACGGTCACCAGGAGAGACTTCCACACAAACCACAGGGCAGACGGAAAACCTAAAACCAGAGCACTGGGCCAGAGCACAGATCAATTTCTTGTGACCTTCAGTCGGGCAAAGAATTTTCAGCCCAACTTACAAACTGGATTTCACTGAAATTATTCATTTGTGCTTTGTGAAAGACATTTATTTCTACAAGACTGAGGAGTTAGGGTGGGCATCACAGCATGAGTGACACTGCCATCTGTAACACTGGTGTCCCCTCTGGGTGGTGGTGGTTCAAGCTCCTGGGTACTCCACTTCAGAGTTCAGCTCCTTGGTTTGGCCTGGGAAAAGGAGGCCAGACGGGAGACACAGAGGAAGTTCCTGGCTCCAGGCTTTGGCCCAGCCCAGTCCTGGCTGCTGTGGCCATTTGGGGAATGAAGCAAAGGATACAAGATCCCTCTCTCTGTGTCTCTTCCTCTAATTCTGATTTTCAAATAAACAACTTAAAAAAAAATGCAACGTAATGGACCTGGAGAAAACATGTGCCAAGCATATGACTGATTAAAGGATTTATACACTATCAAAATGAAATAGCAGCAGAAACACAAATATGTGGCAAAAGATTCAACTAAACACCTGAAAGAGATGCTCAATATTGCTGGTCACTAAGGGAAAGACAAATTTAAACCACTGTGAAAAACCAGTAAGCAGAAAATTAAACACCACTAGGCTACATTTAAAAAGACCACAACGTGTCTTAGAACTTTCATATGCTGCTGAAGAAAATGCAAACAGATTTGAAGTCCCTGAACAAGTATAACATGGCCTACCATACGATTCAGCCACAGCATTCTGTGACACTTATCCAACAAGAATGGAAGGACTGGCTACACCATTAAAATAAAATAAAACGGAGACTAGGGCTCTGGACTTGGCTTCACTTGTAAACATTAGCAACAATTAACTTCAGCTCCTTGCAGACAGGAGTGGAACTTAACCTGGGCTCTTTCTTGTGAATACCAAAGACAAATGAAAGTCAAGGTCAACCAGATGCTGCCAGCTAATTACGGCAATAAGGCACGCTGTTATCCCTGGGTGACTAGTACCTTTCTCCCAGGATCTGTTCTCTTGCTTTCGTTTTCTTGCTTATCCTTAGCTCCCTGCTGGAGTCACAGTCACGGGCAGTGTGGTGCTGCCTGATTCATGAACTGCTCAAATCTTGCTCCTTAAAATTTCCTTGAGCCTCGGCTTATCTCGTAACATGGGGCTGGTGGCACAGCGCGTTAAGTTGCCAACTCACGCGAGCACTGGTTCAGGGCTCTATATGCAGCCCAGTACCCCTGCTGACACACAAGGCAAAGCAGTGGAGGATGGCCCAAGTGCCCCTGCCACCCAAACAAGAGACGCAGATGGAGTTTCAGGCTCCTGTGTCTGCCCCAGGGCCGGCCGCTGTGGCCGTCTGGGGAATGAACCAGCAGATGGAAGACAGAGATCAACGGCTCTCTCTCTGCCTCTCCCTAACTCCACCTTTCAAGTAAGATAAATCTTATAAAACCACATTTAAAAAAAAAAATAAAGACTAAACATACACGTTTACAACAGCTTTATGTGTAACAGTCAAACACCAGAACTAGCCTAATCTCCACCAGAAGGGAAACAATCAACTGATATTAACACAGAAAGGATATTAACATTGCTCAGCCATCAAACGGGATAAACCACTGACGCACGCTTCAACATGGATGACATCTGAGTGGCAGAGGCCACACAAAGTATATGTATTCTATAATTCTACTTAGATAAAATGCTATAAATGCAAGGACAGGAGACCATTCGGTCAGTAGCTGTCTACCGGAGCGACCTGCCTCAGTCCTGGCTACTCCTAACTTCTAATCCATGTTCCTACTGTCGAGCCGAGGAGGGCGGCAGACAGATGCTTAAGAACTTGGGTTCCTGCCTCCCCCCCCCCGTGGAATCTTGGCTTTGCTGGACCAGTCCTGGCCACTGTGGTCACTTGGGGGACAAAACTAACAGATGGAAGCTCTCTGTCTCTCTGGAATAAACTGATTTTTTAAAAAGTACTGATGACTAGACGGCAGTGCTTATTTACCAAATGCTTAAGTACCTGTCTTGTTTCCGACACCATGTTGGGTATGGGGATTAACAGTAGATCAATCTTTTCAATAAAATGTTTCAGGGGGAAAGCTATATTCATGGTACCTGGATTTCAGCCAAAATAAATGGCCCTAGTAGTCATGATGCCGTTATACACAAAGTAAGAAAATGTTACATTGTGATCAAATAAAATCAATTTAGATTGGGCCTGTGCAATAGCCTAGTGGTTAAAGTCCTTGCTTTGCATGCTCCAGGGATCCCGTATGGGTGTTGGTTCATGTCCCGGCTGCTCCACTTCCCACCCAGCTCCCTGCTTGTGGCTGGGAAAGCTGTCGAGCATGGGTGGGAGACCTGGAGGTACCTCCTGGCTCCTGGCTTTGGATCGGCTCAGCTCCAGCCATTGTAGCCACTCCCTGTAAATCTGACTTTCCAAAAAAACAATATAAATAAATCTTAAAAAAATTTTTTTAGATGGTCACCTACTTAACAGCTACATAAATTAGGCACAATACTAAGCTCTGTGAGACAAGAATTTACCAGGATAGCAAATGTTCCTTATAACATATATTTGACTCTATGGGTTAAAGTAAACTAAATGTGAGTACATCTACATAAAATTAAGAGGACAAAGTTTTATTTAAATGTACATGCCCTTTAATTCAGCAATTTCTGGTCTGACTTTTAAGACTTTATACCACAGATGGGCCCAGCGCGATGGCGCAGTGGTTAAGGTCCTCTCCACCTTGCACGCCCAGGATCCCATATGGGCGCCGGTTCTAGTCCTGGCAGCCCCACTTCCCATCCAGCTCCCTGGTTGTGGCCTGGGAAAGTGGTCAAGGACGGCCCAAAGCCTTGGGACCCTGCACCCACGTGGGAGACCTGGAAGAGGCTCCTGGCTTTGGACCGGCATAGCATTGGCCATTGTGCTCACTTGGGGAGTGAATCATCAGACGGAAGATCTTCCTCTCTGTCTCTCCTCTCTGTATATCCGCCTTTCCAATAAAAATAAAATAGATCTTTAAAAAAAAAAAACAAAAACAGATCATACGTGTGAGACCAGGTAACAGGCTGTGACGTCCCACCCCCTTTGTCTTGGGAGTTGGATGGCTTAAATTCAACTGTCCACTGTAACATTTCCTAATTCTTCCTAACAGACAACTTCCCTAATCCCCTAAGCTTCTGTTTCCTCATGTTAGGGGCAGGTCATTACAGAGTCTACCTCGGGGTATTATTCTAACAAGATCTGACAGGCATCAAGTGCTCTCAAAGTCAGTATGGCTTTGCCTTCCATAAAGCAATGCCAGCCATGGCCATGGCCAGGGCAGCTGAAGACAGGAGCCAGGGGGTCTAGGTCTCCCCAACGGGTTGGAAGTACAGCAGCCAGGACTTCATCGACAGGCTCTCAGCTAGGGATGCCAGCCCAGTGTGCCACACCACAACGTCCGCTACCACTTTCTACGCTGGAGCAGTCAGGAACTGACGCCTCTCTGTGTTAAACAGGCATCGATTCTCTACCAAAACCTGACGAGTATGTAAAGTTTTCATAGTTTCTGACATTACATGCTGTTTTCCTGCAAACAGGGAATGATTTTGTCTGTTCGGTAAATGTAGACCGCTCTGTCCTCCTGCAGTAGACTCACGTTCGTGACTGTTACGGATCGCACAGTCATTTGACCCTAGTGTTATGCAGACAGCGGAAGGGTTAGGGTGGTCAGCTGGTCTAATTATGGTGTGGGAGAAGCAGGCCTGTTCAGAAGTCTTCAGTTCACTGAAGGTTCAGAAGACCTCAGTTGGAAACGAGTCAAGTTAACCATTTGCAAATGACATGATCCTTCACATGGGGGGAATCAGCTTTCCACCAACAGACTAAAAGGAACTCAGTTAAAAAAATGGGAGAGGGAGTGAGGGCGGGAGGAAGGCAGAGTAAGGAGGAGATTATCATTATGTTCTCAGAACGGTATTATGAAATATACAAAACCTGTATTAACAAAAGCACAGAAGAGACAGGCAAAGAACAGGAACAGACATTTTGCAAATGATGAAATACAAATGGCCAACAGACACCTAAGAAAAGGCTCAGGGTCACCAGCCATCAGGGAAATGCAAATAAAAACCCACAAAGAGGTTTCATATCACCCATGTTAGAATGGGCTCTCATCCACAAAATAACAAATAATCAAAAAATAACAGATGCTGGCAAGGATGTGGAGAAAAGTGGTGGAAATGCAAGCTGGTACAACCATTATGAAAGATAGTACGGAGATTCCTCAGAAAAGTGAAACTAGATTTACCGTATGGTCCAGCTGTCCTGATCCTGGGAAGACATGGAATGCACCCCAAAGTAATGAAATCAGCATATGAAAGAGTGGTCTGCACCCCCACATTTAGAGTAGCCCAATTAACAATAGTTAGAACATGAATCAACCAAGATGCCCATCAACTCATGACTAAACATACATGACGGAATAATACTCAATCGTAAAAATTGACTTTTGTAACAAAAACGGATGCAACTGGAGATTATGTCTAATCAAATCAGCCAGACTCACAAAGACAAATATCACATATTTTCTCTAACTTGGGGTGGCTAATATACAGAGTATGAAAAATTAACGTATAAGGGAAACTGGCAACTTGGGATTTGATTGTAACTTGTAACCCTTGTCTATATTCCTTGAACAACGGTCTTTATATCCATATCTTCACTAAATGGTGGAGCATTAAACCTCTGACTATAAAATCAATTAAAAATATTATTGTGGGGGGGGGGGTTGGCATTGTGATGAAGTAAGAAGCCCTCTACCTTCGACACTGGCATCCCACAAGCGTGTGTGAGTTCAAGTCCTGGCTGCTCCACTTTGGATCCTGCTAAGTACCCTGATAAGGTACTTTGGAAAGCAGTAGCAGATGATCCAATGTTTGAGGCCCTGCACTCATGTGAGAGACCCAGAAGAGGCTCAGGGCTTCTGGCTTCAGGCTGCTCCGGCCACTGCAGCCACTTAGGGAATAAACCTGCAAACGGAAGGTCTAGTTTCTCCCTCCCACTTTCTGCAGCCTTTACATTTTTTAAAAGTGTTATCACAAAAAATTTTTAAAAAAAAGAAAGGAAGGGGGAAAAAGGGAGGTAAATATCATTATATTCTTAGAATTCTGTCTATGAAATATGATCTCTCTATAGTAAATAAAAATGTTAATTAAAAAAAAAAAACGAAACTGGGTCCTAAAAATAAAGATAATTCTCACCAGGGGGTTGGTTTTCCTGGTCTTTTTCTTTACTTCTGAATCACTGTGTGATTGTGTCTTTGCACAGGTTCAGCACTCCCAACTTCGGCCAGATGCCAGGCTAGTGGGTCCATCCCATCCTCAACAGTGACCCTCCAACAAAGTGTATGCCCAAAGAAACCCCCCCTCACTGGCTCGGGGACTTCTGAAAGGAATCTAGAGTTACCTGATACGGTCACCACCCCCATCACTCAATTTTCCACATATACCCGTCCTGTGCAGCATGGCAGGACAACATGTTCCTGGTATTGCATCCCACGTTCCTCTACTCATTTTTAGTCAATTTCCTGTTTCACTTCCCCTACCACTAACTTGAGCAGCACAGTTCCTCCCAGTTACACCGAACGGCAGAGCCAGCTTGTCACCTGTCCTAACAGACTTGGTAGCAGTGAAGCAGTCTGCTCGGAGACTCGCACCGATGGGGGATCCAAGGAGTAAACGACAGGGCAATGAATCACTCAAGTCTTCAACTCCTCTTTGCCTCTGACCATCCTTTAATGTTGTATTAGTCAAAATGAAAACCCTATTACTGTTTTTTCCAGAAAGGAAGGCTGTTAGTCAAAACGTAATTTTCCACCGACCTTATGACTCATCCCTTCAGTTGAGACAAACGCATACAGATGTGTACCAAAATGTTAATCTCCAAAATCCATATTTAAAAAAAAAAGTTATTGGGGAGAGGTTGGGGCTGGAGGGATGGGAAGAGAGAACCTTCCCATGAGCCAGTTCTCTCCCCAAATGTCCCAACAGAGCCAAAGCTGGAAGCTGGGAACTTCGTTCTGGCCCTCCCTGTGTGTGTCAGGGACCCATAGAAACGAACATCAACAACAACAACAACAACAACAACAGACCCAGTTACATAACAAACAGCAGAATGTTACACATAAGTAAAAAATACAGTCCTCCAACGGCCTCCCATGACACGCCGAAATGACAGCACATCATGAAATATCACGGCTGGCTTCCACAAGCAACACGCGGACTACGATCCCATGAACAACGAAGCTCAAACTGACAAAGCTAACAGCTGACGGGAGACTAGGGCGCAGTGCCATTGCTGTGATGGAAGCGCAGAGTAACTGGGGATGGTGGACTATTCTAGGTGGAGGTAACAAGCAAAAAAAAAAAATCCCTTGCATAATGTGCACCTGTTATTATTACATGCAGTTTATACCTCAACAACAACAAAAGAAAATATGTAGTTTCCAAACTGCCTGGTAGTACCACTGCTGATTTAGGTCAACGGTCATGTTAGCCAGGAATTCTGAGGCAAACACGATGGATACCCAACAATCTTTTCTGGCTTTTTTTTTTTTAAATCAAATGACAACTCTGTAATCCCTCTGAAGCACCCCCACGCCCAAAACGCAGGTTCTCAGTCACCACGCACTTGCCTTCTCACTTCCAAGGGGGACTGCACGATTTTCAGGCAGTGGAAGCAACGCTCCTTCCACCACTGCAACCATCCAATGTCACGACACCGTCACGACAGTGAACCGTCACGACACGGCAGGCACGGATCTCAACGTTTACATGCGCATCCATAGATATAAATGCCTCCAAATCAACTTTCCGCTAACGCCACGTTTCCAAGAGCATTTTTGGAAGCAGCCTTGTCTACCGCAAGGGCAGACCAGGAAAACGCTCCCACATCGGACCAGCCAAGGGCTTGCAAAGAAAAGCTTCGGATCGCGCAACTGCCGGGGCTCGGCAACACCCCGATCTTCAAGGTGAGGCCCCCATCCCGACCCTCGACACACCCACACCCCAGCGAACACCACGCGGCCAGCACCTCCAGGCGCGGCCCCTCCGGTGGTGGCTGTCGGTTGTCAGAGTAACGCAGGGAAAAGCTAACAGCCTCCAAAAAGTTTATCCACTGAGAGGCGCAGTTGATAGGTACCTTTTTTTTTTTTTTTTTTTGGAAAGATGATTTAGAAAGCACCGACACGCAACGCCACGCAGCGGCCCCGGGCAGCCAGCAAGGGCCGCGCACACGGGAGGACTCTCTCCTCCAGGTCCCCGCGGGGCTCGTCCGAGGTGACCCCGGCCAGCGGCTGCCCCGCGCCCCCTGGACCTCCCAGCTCGGCGCGTACTCACCGCGCTCGCCGGCTCCGCGCACGCCCCGGGGCCGTCCAGCCGTGGGCACCCGCGGGCAGGGCCCGGCGCCTCGGGGCCGCCCCGGCCACCCCGGCCAACCCCGGCCGCTTCCTGCCACCCCGGCCGCCCGGGTCGCCTCAGCCGCCTCCGCGCCCCCGGGCGCGCCGCGGCGCGAGAACGGCCACTTCCGGCGCGCGCGAGGAAATGAGGCGACCGCCGCCCGGCCCCGCCCACCTCGCTCGCGTTGCCCGGGCAGCACCGGCCGCGGCTTCTTAGTATTGATTAATATCAGAAATATGTGAGTGCTCTTCCCCAAATCCACAGGAGGCGGCTTCGGCCTGAACCGGCGCCCGGCTCTCCGGGTCCCCACGCCCCGTGAGGTGGCCGCGCCCTGTCCCGGGAGCGCACCAGGCGCCCTGAGAGCTCGCGTGGGCGCCGGCTGGCTGAGGTGGCAGTCTCTGCTGTTTCCTGGGATGGCTTCCTCCCCTCACCCACTTGGTCCAGGACCTCCACGAGGCTCCTGGTCCCACGCCCGAGCTGCCCCAGGCCCTGCTGGGAGGTCACCTTCGTTCCTGCCTCCACTTGCTTTCCCCACGGTTGCCTCCCCAAGCAGCTGTGTCTTGGGGACCACCGCGACGTGCCTTCTGCAGTCGTGGGAATTAGATGCGATGTCGCATTTGGCAGTGTCTGGCACTGTGGATCAGCCTTGGAACTAAATGCGGTTAGAACCCAAAGTCCTGGGGGACGGTAGGAAAACATCGAATGAAAAGTTACTTGGGGAGAGAAAGAATTTGATGCCCATCCCAGCTGTCATCGTTGATTGGGCTCAAAGTCTGGACAGCCTACTTAAAATGTGTTGCTCGTATTGCAATTTATTCGAAAGGCGGAGAGAGAAGTGATAGTTCCTTTGACTCATCACTCCCCGCCCCACGCAACTGCCCACCATGGCCAGGGACTGGCAGCCAGGAGCCAGGACCTCATTCTGGCAAGGACCCAAGTGCTTGCATTGGCAGGAAGCCGCATCAGAAGTGGAGAGGCCCTCTGCAGGGGCGCCCAAGCAGTATTTTAACTGCTTTGCATGGCTTATCCTCAGGCAACCTGTTTCTAAGCCAGGTCTCCTCCCAGTTCAAAGCTTCTGCCTTCTTCGCCTTCCGCCCTGCTCGGTCTTTTCTGGAGCAACTAGAAACATTTTTAGTTTCGCTACTGATTTCTCCCAACCTGGCCCAGGAGATGATTCAAGTGACACTGCTCCCATCTGGAAATTGAGCTCTGGAAGATAAGGAATTGGCACATAGTAAGTGTTCCGTTAAGTATGAACTGATGTAATTGGAAAAGGAGCATGCAAGGGATTTCCTGGCACCTGGCAGCTCTGCCACTTCCCGACGACATGGTATCGCCTTGCATTGTGGCTGGCTAGCATGAAGAGCAGGCTGTGTGAGTCTACGTAAGGTAAGCTGAACGTCTTCAGGTTCTGGTGTCTGAAGCTTTTGCGATGGCTATCCTGCAGGCCCCAGGACCAGCCATGGGGTGACAGTAGGCCATGGGGTGACAGTAGGCATGGGGTGACAGTAGGCCATGGGGTGCCATGCTGCCCCTGGAGAGGGAGATGTACAGAAGGAACCCAGAGGACCAAGCATGGTTCTTCAAGGTGTTGTTACAGTGGAACTCCAAAACGTTGGGCAAAAGTGGATTTAAAAGAGAAGTTTATATCACTGCAAAAACAATTCTGAAGTCATCACGTAGTTTTTCATAAAACACATTATCAGGAACTTTTAAGAATGTGTATTTTTCATTTACTTGAAAGAGCAAGAGAGCAAGTTTCCATCTGCTGTTTTTCTCCCCGCAGCAGTCAAGGCTGGCCATCAAGCCAAGGACAGGAGTCAGGGCTTCATCCTGGTCCCCCACGTGGGTGGCAGGAACCCAAGGACCTGAGTGTCCTCTATCCCGGGAAGCTGGATCAGAAGCAGAGCAGCTGCAGCCTGTGACACTGGCATCCCACATCAAGTGCCAGTTCAGATCCTTGGAACATCTGGCTCCCTGCTATGTGCCTGGGAAGGCGGAAGAAGAAGATGGGCCCCTGCTAGCCTCGTGGGAGACCTGGATGGAGAACCTGGCTGCTGGCTTTGGTCTGGCCCGGCCTGAAGCGTTGTGGCTGTTTGGCCACTAAACCAGTAGGTAAGACTCTCTCTGTCTCTCCCTCTCACTCAGCCTTTCAAATAAGCAGAATAAATCTTTTTTTTATCTTCTTATTTTTGATGATGTTTACATAGTTGATCAGGGTGGGGAGGGTTGAGGATCAGGGGATAGTGGGTGAGACTAATGTTTACACATTTTCTTTTTCTCCCTCTTGTATATGGGCGACTGGGGGATACAAGAGGAGAAACCATGCCCAGCCTGTCAACCGCTGCATTCCCAGGGGATGGGGAACTGTCACCTGCTGTCATCCCACGGTCCCCATTGTGGAGCATTTATTAATTATTTTTATTTTTGATGATTTTTACAGTTGATTACGGTGGATTAGAGTCAAGGGCTGTAGGAAGGTGGGTGAGATCACCATTTCCATATTCTCTTTTTCCCTTCCTGTATTGGGGCGGGGGGAGACAAGGCGAGAAGCCACACCCAGCCTCCCAAACACCTCCGCACCCTGGGATGGAAGACAGCCATCCAGTATCACTCACTCCCTGATGTGGGGCATGCTCTGAGGGTCTTGCTCATGAGGTTTTTTGTTTTTGTTTTTGTTTTTGTTTTTCAATTTTAAAAATTATATTTTTGACAAACTTTACATGTTAATTGGGGTAAAAAGGTTGAAGGGCTATAGGAAAGTAGTAAGAGTATTATTTTCATATTGTTTCCTTCAAGTTTAAAGGGGGGGTATTAAGGGAGAAGGCCCACCCAATTTCCCACCCTCCTCAGGTCCCGCATGTAGGGTATGCTCCGAGGTTCTTGCTCAACTGGTTTTGATGGTTCACCAGTTATAAATCACTGTCAATCTTGCCACCCCAAGCACTATGAGGTCTTTGAAGAATCCACCAGTTGACATAGTCCATCATAGAGTCTCCGTTTGCCCAGTATTTCGCTGCCAACCTATAGCTGAGATGGTTGGTTGACCTGTTCTGTCTTCTCTCTTTTCTTGGTTAGGGTTCTGAGTCCAGCATTTCGATTGGGGAAATCTCCAAAGAAATTTTGAGTGTTCTCAGACCAGATTCTTGTATGTACTAGCAGGTACAGGGCCCGGCTCAGTCCATGGCCCTGATCAGCTGGTGGTTGCAATCACTGGGTTGATTCTGTTTTCAGCCCTGACTTCCACTGGAACCAATGGGTGTCGTAGTCCGGCCTGGTTCTGCCCAGCACATTCTTGGCCCTTGCATAAACCAGTGGAGCTGCAGCCTAGTTGGAGCGACCCGCAATATCCCCCAACAGGCCTGCCCCCTACCCTGGTTTCCCAGTATGTGTAGCAGTAGTCCAATCTGTCCCACACCCCATTCCTCCCTGCCCATCCTGGTTTTTGTGCCCTCCTGTAGAAGTGGTAACCCAAGAGGGAGGAGCCCTCTATTTCCCTCCCAGGCCACTCCCACTCCCGGATTATGCACTCTCCAGGTAGTTCTGTGGTTTGACTTGACAGAACTAGCCCCCAGTGCCAGCCTCTGCCAGCTGATGCTGTGGCTAAGCCCAAACAACCCTCACCCACTCTAATTTTGTTTGTACCAGTTGGGATAATCTGCCCAGCCTGGCTTTTCCCTGATCTAGTCCACATGAGGCATACAGGCATTGTAGCCCTGCTTAGTCTGATCTGCCCCCATCCCAGCTCACACTCTCCAGCGGGAGTAGCTGTTCAGCAAAGGAACCCTCCCTTATTCCCCTGCCAGCTTTGCCCCCTCCCTTCCGTTCTCACACTTGCTGGCTGGGCACTGCAGTCACATCCAGTACAGACAACCTCACCTTAGCATTCTGTATCCTGCACTAGTTTTTGTTGCAACTGAACCTGGCTCAACCCACACTGTTCTGGTTCCTGGATTTGCCAGTAGATGATGTGGACGGATTCAGTCTGGTCTTCCCTCGACCCCTGCCAATTGTATGTCAATGGGTAACTTTCCATGGCCTGTTCTGGGCTGTTTTCTACCATGTTTCTTGCGCTTACCTGTCGGATCTGTGTCCTGCCAGAGGAGTTGCCCAGGCTCCTCCATCAGAACCTCTCCCAGTGCCAGATTTCACGCATACCAGTGGGTCCATGAGCCAGCCCTACTCAGTTCACCTCCTGTCTTAGCAGGAACAGTGGCTTTTCCTGAATGGCCTTCAACCCAAGCTGGTTCTTGCTGTTGGATGTTTCAGCCCAGCCATGGTTTGTCCATACCCACATACAGCTCACACATGGCTCAGTAGGGGTTGAGACCTTGCCTAGTCCATCCCACATCTACCCTGGTCCTCCAGGACACCAGAGGGTGTTGGAGTCTGGCCCGGCTCGGTGTATCCAATCTCAGTCCACATTTGTGCCAAGGGAGACTACAACCGTGTCCCGTTCAGAACACAGCCCCTATTCCAGCCCACACACCCTTTGGTGGGAGCCTCAATCCAGCTAAGGTATCCTCTTAGCTCCCCAACTGGGCCTGTTGCCAGCCATAGATCACATGCATGCCAGTGGTTGCTCTGACTCAGCTTGGTTCAGTCCCTCACTTGTCCCTACCTCTGCCTTAGACACTGTGGCTTAGTGTTCCTGGCTTGTGCAGACCAGTAGGTACAACAGCCTAGCTCGGCATGACCTGTGCTCCCTCCTGGTCTCTAGTTTTGCTTGTGGGCTAAGGTTTATTCAGTCCTGCCCAGTCCACCCTGTTCCATTACCAATTGGCACCTTAGTCAGCTGTTGGAGCTAATTTGCCCAGCTTGTCCGACCCCCAGGTCTGTACTACATGTTCACCAGTGGGAGCTATGATTAGTCAAGGGAGTTTCCCAAGTTCATCCACTTAATCCACTCCCAGACCCAGTTTTCATACATGCCATTGGGTTTAGGCCAGGTTCCAGCACAGTCTGTTGCCCCCAAACAGCTTAAGCACATGCTGGTGGTTGCGATTGCTGGGTCAGTTCTGTCTCCAACCCTGACTTTTATACAAACCAATGGCTCCTGGCTTCGGAGCAGCATAGCATCGACCAGCCGTTGCGCTCACTTGGGGAGTGAATCATCGGACGGAAGATCTTCCTCTCTGTCTCTCCTCTCTGTATATCCACCTTTTCAATAAAAAAATTTTAAAAAATCTAAAAAAAAAAAAGAAGTGGAGCAGCTGAGATTCCACCCCATGCTCACATGGGATGCTGGTGTCACAGGCAACACTTTAAGCCATTGTGCCACAGCTGGCCCCACATCAAACAGCTTTTAAGAAGAAAATTTCACAAAGCAAACCCTGCCCTGTCAAGCCGTCCCTTCCTCCCGCAGTCCCTGGATCTCATCAACTTGCACAAGGGCAGTGGCCCTAGCCTCTCCTGTTCCCTCTGGCATCCCATGCCAGGCAGAGGGCCAGACCCATGAGAGTCACTTGCAGCAACTGCACGTTGCATGCCTGCATGAATGAAGGTCAGGCCACACTCAGAGAGAACCCTGTGTCTCCGGTGACCAGATTGGTAACCGCTAGCTTCCTAAGCACCGCAGTATACGTCCAGGAGCCGCTGCTTTCTGCGTTCCCTCACACTAGCCTGCCTTGCTTACTGATCTCGCCATGTCACCATGTACCCAGCACACAAAGCAGCCAATGCTTCTTCCAGTTCTCTGAAACCCTACACCCCGGGGACCCCAAGAGGGAAGTTACAAGGCTCAGCTGACAGAGGAGAAAACAGGAAGCTGTTCTGGGTTGGGCCCTGGCTAGAAGTCAGGGGAGCGGGGGTAGGTTGTTTGCCACACAGCCTCTCAGCCATTGGAATCCTCTCTTAGGAATTAGCGTTTCTAAATGAAATGTGAGTCTCCCACCCATGGATTTGCATTGTTAGCTTATGATTGTGTTTTTTAAACAGCTCAATCAAATACTAGACATGCAGTTTGAATGTGGGGAGAAGATAGTGCGTAATTCAAATTGTGAGGCAGGCCAGGTGTGGTCTGTTGGAGGCTTATAAAACAAGGAGTTCCTCTGGACGGGGCGATGTGTTCCCAATGGGAAAAATAATTTATTAAAAGCTTCCCCCACATGTAACCTCCGAGTGAAACCCGGGTCCCCCTTATCCCTCCTTCTGCTCTTCATGAAGCTTTCTCCCTGTGTTCTCTGTCTCGGCCACAGGTAGTCCACAGTGATGGCCCCTGACTGCATGAGGTTAGGGGAGGCAACAGCTTCTGCTTCTCCCTTCATGTTCTCCATTTGCATAGCTTTCCTGGTGTCCCCAGGCTGTGAGCCCGAGCACTGCCTGTCCCCGGGGCCCGGCCTTCCCCTAGGTGCAGTAGCTCATCTGGTGAGTGCCCTGTGGCTAAGCTGGCACCGCGTCTGAAACCCAGCTTTCCTGGTGTGAAGTAGAGTGGCAGCTCTAGCCGTGTTTCCAATCCCCACTTGCAGGATCCCGTCTTGTAGGATCAGGCCATCCCTGTTTATCCCTCTCTCTCCCCCCCTGCGTTCTGTGTGACTGCTTTGTATTGGGCCATTAGTCCCGAGAGAGAAAGTCACAGAGACTGTTTGACTTGACCTCACAGACTGAGTTAGCAGGTCTCACCAGACCAGTGTGCCTCCTTAGACACACTTTGCTGTGGTTACCCATAAACCTGCACACAGTTCTTGTTCGGTCCCGATTTTGTGGCCCAAGAAACACAAACAAGGCATTCTTCCCACTGTGGCTAGCTGGCCCGTGCTGTTGCCTGAGCTGAAATGCTGTTCCCCGGATGTGGTCTCTTTGCGATCCCAATTCTTGTGGACCACCTCTGACAAGCGTTACCTTCAGCAGAGTGACCCATAGGGCCCGCAGTGCCTGCCCTAGGGGCGTAACTCGAACAGAGTCACTCACGGGAGACATGACGTGAACGAGAAAGGGAGTGTTTTCTAGGCCCAGTGGGCTGCATGTTTTGAAAGTCATTAGGAGTCAGAAGTCTCCAAATGGAATTCTGTTCAAAAATTGCTTCCCTAAATGCTTCTTCTGCCAAGCTAATGAGCACTTTAGACAAATTTAAACAGCCACACAGTAGCCTGCTTCTCCAGGACATCGTTCCCAGCTTGTCCTCCAGTGGCCTCCCCAGCTCCAGCCTCCTGCTCCCCCTGGCTCTTTCAGGTCTTCCTCTTTCCCCGTGTCGGTTACATCCACTTCTCTGCCTTTTATCCTGGTCCCTACCCTTTCCCACTAACTCTGCTCAGACCCCAAAATGCCAGGTCTCCCTCTCCACACCCATCCCTCTCATAAGCCAGGTGTGCTGGCAATCGCAGAATGTAAACCTTGAATGCAAACTAAATCAACAACGGTGATGAAGGCATTACCAATCCAGGCTAGGCCAACAAATATTCTTAGAACGGTGGGGTGATAGTACACACGACCTAGCATTATCAGACAGGCATTAGCGTCTGCCTATGTGGATCAGAACCTGAAACAATCCCAAGTGGCAAAAGCAACTGGGCTTACCTGGAAAAGGGCCTGCACAACCTTCCATCTCCTGGAAGTCCAGACAAAGACTCAGAACACAGGGCATAGTCTCTCAAAAGCCATACCGAAACCATTCCCAATAAAAAAGACGGGACCAGAATTCAGTCACACAGAGAAAAGATAAATCTATAGGGAACTTTCAGGATAAGTGAAACAGCACCTCGCAATGTTGGAGCTGACATTGCATAGCAAGCTGATCCTCCGCCTGCAGCACTGGCATACCATATAGATGCTGTTTTGTGACATGGCTGTGGCACTTCTTATCCCACTCCCTGCTAATGTGCCTGGGAAAGCAGCAGGCGATAACCCAAGTGCCTGGGCCCCTGCACCCACATGGGAGACACAGAAGAAACTTTTGGCTTCTAGCTTCAGCCTGGCTCAGCTCCAACTGCTGCAGCCAAGTGGAGATACAGTGGATGGAAGACTCTCTCTCTCTCTGTGTCACTCTGCCTTCCAAATAAATAAATAAATAGATCTTTAGTTTTTTTTTGTCTTTTTAAAAGACTGGAAAGCAGCCTGTTCATCTTTGTCAATAAGGTTGAACTTGAGATTGGAGACCCAATTCAAAAGCAGAAGTGAGAAAAAGAAACAGCCCTTTCCCCTGGACTATAACACCAGATGGACACTTTGCGGGGTTGAAAATATACACAGGCCAGGACGAGAAACTGACTTGTGGCCCTCCAAAAGCAAAGTAGCCGTACTACAACCCATCACCTACTGCCACGGACTCTTGTGGACATGGCTAAGGACACTGGAGGAAAAGATTATCTCATGTTATAAAAGCAACAATACTCTCCCCCCTCCCCAAGGTCAGTGAGGTGCTCTGAGGAAGCAAGGGCAATCATGTCCTGCTATTCCTCATGCACTCAAGGTGACCAAGCCCCAGGTATCACTCAGGGTCCTCACAGGTTGCTGTGAGAGTAGCTCCAAGAGACAGGTGCACAGGGGGATGTCCCAGGGACCTGCACACACTGGGTAGGAGCAACAAGTCTGCAGAGACGCATCCTCTCGTGGTCCAGGAGGCCAGAGGCCAGTGATTTCAGGGGAGGGTCCCGCCTCGTCTTCTCCCAGTTCTGTTGCTTGCTGGTGATCTCGGTATTCCATGGCATGTAGATGCCACACCCGGTCACTGCCCTTGTTTTCCTGTGGTTCCTGCCCCTTCTTCGGAGGACATCAGCCATTGGATTCAGACCTAGCCCAATCCAGCAGGATAAACACTGACTTAATCACATGAATGAAAGCTCAATTTGCAAAGTCAAATGTGTAGGTTCCAGGAGTGAGGACTTCTGAATATGTGTTTGAGGAGGACACAGTATACTTACCAGCCTCATCAATTCCTCTCTCCCTCCACCCCCGCAAGATGTGTGTGTTTGAGAGAGAAAGACAGAGATTGGTCCATCCCTTTGGTCTGCTCCCTCAAATAGCCATCAGAGATAGCTCAAGCTAAAAACAGGAGCCAGGAACTCCTTCTGAGTCTCCCATGTGGGAGGCAGGACCCAGGCACCTAGGCCTCCCATTTGCACCAGCATGAAGCTGGTTAGACATCACAAGTGGCAGCGTCACCCGCTGCACCACAGGCCAGCCAGCCTCATCAATTTCTGGCAGAAACAGGTGCTACTCTTTCTGCCTTTCACCCTGCCACCTTTACTCCATCTCTTTCTTGGAGTCATCAGGCAACCCCAGTGGAAACCTCTCTTCTCAGCTCTCACCTATCAGCTCTGAGTCCTTGATGGCAAAACATTCTTTCATATTCCTCTGGGATACAAGCCCCGCAAACTCCTTCAGCACAGACTCAGGGTGCAGCTATAACACACCACATCCGTTGCACACTGGAGCCTTTGGAGGTATTGGGGAGATCCAGCAGGACTCCCCTGGTCACCCATGTGACTTGAATACACTTCCTTCTCCTCTTTCTATCTGATGAATATACCCAGAAGAGGAGCTTGGTATTACCCAGTGCTCTATAGGGTCAAAATGCCACTATGGCAGTTCAGCTGGATCCTATCAGACTATTACACAAATGCTCCCCAATAACCCTTGAAGAGTCAGGGAAAGGATTAGCATGTACTTGAAAGTGAGCAAGACCCAGGGCTTCCAGCAAAAGCAGTGGAGGATGGCTCAAGTCCTTGTGCCCACATGAGAGTCCTGGAAGGAGCTCTTGGCTCTGGATTGGCACAACAATGACTGTTGCAGCTTGGAGACTGAACCAGCAGATGCAAGATCTCTCTTTTTCTCTCTGTAACTCTGCCTTTCCAATATAAATAAAAATCTTTAAATTTTTTTAAAAGAAGGGGAACCTTGGGATGGTCCCTCTTCATTTAGAGAACACTCTGGCTTGGCTTGAGAACCCCACCCTGAGACACATGTGTTAATGAGCTGCATTCCACAGCTGACACCGGAAGTCATCAAGCAGGGTATACCATTCCTCAATGGAACCCTTCCTTGTAGTCCTCCGCTTCCTTTGCAGACCAGCATAAATGACAGCATACACCCACTGCAGCTCGTCAGCCGGAGACAGAGATCAGAGAGGAAGTACATATAGGAGGGCCAGCTTCATGATCTCAGGGTGCTGGAATACCCCGCCCCAATGGGCAGCACGTTGAGTGACTTGCTGCTGTACTTCTGCTTGCTAGAGAGGTAGAGACTTATTTTAAAGAGGGAGGGTCTCCGAAAAACAAAAAACATGCTAAGATTAAAACTCAAGGAAACCCTGTCACAAATCATCATGTCAGACAAGCAACCTTAGCCACATCTACAACAAAATCTCCAGAGAGATGCAAAGAGGCCATATCCTTCATTTCGAGAACCTCAAGAAAAGAGTGGCCTGGTAGCACCAAAGGAGCTGAGCTTCTCCGCAAAGACTGGTTACTATCTGAAGTTGACATGGCAGGTGCCACTCTAAAGACGGTGGGGTTATTTAGGGGTCCCTGGGGGGACCTCTGAGCACAGTCAGGTGGAGTTCATCCAGGTTCCATCTCCAAGGGTGAGGAACATGCTTTCTGTGCGAACACGGTCCCAGCTGTCCAGCTCCAGGCCAGCACTATGTGGGTTCCCGCCTCACAGCCAAGGAAGCCAGCCAGAATCCCACACAGTTGCAAGGTCCAATGGGCCTCAATGCAGAAGGCTGCTCCAGCGAAACACCAGACCAGGCCTTTCTCAGAGAGCCCCCAACAGTAACCAACCTTGGCAAGGACAAGGCTATACCAACGGGACAATACACGTCTTCAGATGGTGGATGATTTCCATCCAAGTCATTGGGCCAAGGCCCCTATCCAATTCCTGTCTTGTTGATGGAAAGCATGCTTGTTTATCCTTCTCATTTTCTACAGACCTCCTGGCCCTCCCAGCATCATGGCCTGTTTGTGCAGTGGTTAGGGCAGGACACACTCCTTGTTGTGATATGTGCGCATGCCCAGGTGATCCTTAGCACCTGCTAGGAACTGAGTCATCAGATTCATGCTCATGCTTTGGGAGGTCACTAGATCCGATCAGGTCGTGAAGGTGGGGGTGGTAAGAGGAGGAGACAGCCCCATGCTAATGAGCCTGATGTATCTCCCTCTTACAGTGCAGCTGGAGGACCCTCACCACAGAGCAAGCAAGTGCCAGTGTCATGCTCCTGGGCTTCAGGCTTCAAGCTGTGAGCGAGATAAACTCCTCTTTAACTTACCCAAGCTTGGGGCTAATGTGATGACGTAGCTAGCTGAATCTCTGCCTGCAGTGCCAGCATCCCATACAGGCACCATTTCGTGTCCTGACTACTCCACTTCTGATCCAGCTCTCTGCTTATGGCTTGGGAAAACAGTGGAGGATGGCTCAAGTCCTTGGGCCCCTGCATCCACACAGGAGACCCAGAAGGAGTTGGGGAGTGACCCAACCAATGGAGGATCTTTCTGTGTGTTTCTCTGTAACTTTCAAGTAAACATAAAAACAAATCTTTAAAACAATTTAGCTATTTGAAAGGAAGAGTTTCAGAGAGAAGGGAACACACTATACACATATACACACATGTGCATTTCTGCTGGTTTATGCCCCAAATGGCCACAATGGCCAGCACCGAGCCAGATTAGAGCCAGGAACCTTTTCTGTGTCTCTCATGTGGGTGCAGGGGTTCGAGTACTTGGGCCACCTTCCACTGCTTTCCCAGACACATTAGCAGGAAGCTGGATTGGAAGTACAGTAGCCAGCATCCCTATGGGGTGCCAGAGCCACAGGCAGCAGTGGCCGTATGGACTACATCATGAGACCAGCCTCATGAGCTTATTTTCTTAAAGTGCTGGATGCTAGTAAGTCCAAGACCAAAGTGCTGGCACTGGGCAAAGGCTCTGTAGCTGCGTCATCACATAGGAGGCATAAGGGGACCACATTCGCCCTCTGAACATACTAACCCCAACTTCAGGATGATTTCAACTCACCACCCAAGGGTCTCCCCTCTCACTAGGGTCTCAGTGCAATCAAGCTTGAACCTGAGTTTGGGAGGAGGTAAATATTTAAAGTATAGACTCGCCCTAGACCTCTCAAAGTTCTGCCTGGCAAAACTACTGACTTGTTTATGTAATCAGCGCAGGCAGTTTGGCTCCGCTGCTACAGCCAGGCCTGCAAGGAACTAATCACTATTCCCCCAGGAAGTCATGGGTGATGCACCTCTTTCCTGGCTGGAAAGTTATGGAGAAAGGGACACACACACACAGAGAAATTTCCAACCCCTGGCTCACTCTCCAAATGGCTGCAACTCTCCAAGGGCTGGCCAAGCCAAAGCCACTGACCTAGAACTTCCTCTGGGTCTCCCACCTAGGTGGCAGAGGCCCAAGTTCTAGGGCCATCTTCTGCTGCTTTTGTAGATGCATTAGTGGGGAGCTGGATCAGAAAGAGAGCATCCTGGATTCAAAATGGCACTCCTATGGATGCCAGTGTCACAGGCAGAGGCTTGAGCTTCTGTACCACAGTCCCTGTGTCTTACTCTTATCAACTGATCACCACGATATTATAGCAACAGAAAGGATGACCGAGTTGACCATGAAGGTGGCTGGATAACCTATGAGCTGTCAAGCTCTTCCTTGAAATGGTCAACAGGCAAAAAGAACAACCCAAAGAGGGGATTGAGACTGAACGTGCAGACCAGGTCCAGGCCACAGGACTCTGACCACAGCCTCTGCAGCAGCCAGGACAGCAAGCCAAGCCACAGCCTCCACCACAATCAGCCATGGTTAGGACTTGGTCAACGGCTGCCAGCTTCCCTACTGCGTGTGTGTGTATGCGCATGTTCAATTTCTAACTCAGAACCAATCAGAGAAAGCCAAGTATGTTCCCCAAAGTAACCATGTAAGACACCCTACTGTCAGTCTCAGAATCTATGACCTCTCCCTGACTTTTTTAAAACCATATTTCCCACTCCTCTACTGCCTTTGAGCCTCTGCCACATGCCAGAGACGCTGGCTGAATCCTCTGCTATAGCAAGCTCAGAAAAAAGTTTCTGCTGATTTTTACGTAGATGGCCATGGCCTTTATTTCTGCCAAGTAAAGGACCACAAGGAGTTTCCCCCTTATCCAGTGGTTTTAATTCCCCACAGTCAACTGCAGTCTGAAATGCTAAATAAAAAAAAACCTAAAAACTAATGTTTTCTAAGTTCTTTTGAAAGAAGTGTTTACTTATTGATTTGAAAGGCACAGTGACAGAGGGAGGGAGAGACAGAGAGGTCTTCCATCTTCTGGTTCCCTCCCCAGATGGCCACAGCAGCCAGGACACTCCATCTGGCTCTCTCCTGAGTGGCAGGGGCCCAAGTACGTTAACAGAAAGCTGGCTCAGAGGCACGGAGTAGCAGAGACTTGAAGCAGGCACGCTTATATGGGATGCTGGTATCCCAAGCAGCATCTCTACCTTCTAAGTTGCAAGGCATTCTGAGTTCATCACATTCGTTATTCAGAATGACACACAACTCAAAACTTAAGAATCAGGGCAGGTATTGCGGCATGGCAGATTAAGCTGCTGCTTGGGAGCCAGGAGGTCCTCCTGAATCTCCCACACAGGTACAAGATCTCAAGGCTTTGGGCCATCATCCACTGCTTTCCCAGGACATATGCAGGGGACACAAACTGGCACCCTCTGTAGGTAGAGGATTAGCCTGACCACCACCTCACCAGCTCCAACACTTAACATGTTTAAACTTGAATGGCTCTGCATAGTCTGCAAGGATGTGGATCTGTGGTTTCTCCTGGGGATAGCAGGAAACCCTAAAATCGCTATGGCTGGGGTTAGGCTGTCCATCCCGGCTCCCTGTGGCAGCCACCACCGCCAGAGCTCCCCTGCCTGGCTCCAGCTGGGGTGATCTTGGGCAGCCAGGCCCTGTGATTTAACACACCCCAACAACAGCTGCGGGAACATCTGTTCACCCAAGACAGGACACAAAACCACAGCTGCAAAGACTTAATTTGGGCGTCAATGGTGTTTGTCTCCTTGATCTGGGGACGGAGCTCATCTGGCAGGTGTCAACAGTCGTCCACCGATCTCGTGGCAGGACACGATGGGCTTCACCTGCAAACCATCTCTGCCTACCCCAGTTGTGGTATGTTAGGATCTCGGCTAAGATGGGTCCTTCATGGGAGTCCAAGCCCGCTAAATGGTAGAAGGCTTTGCCAAGTTCCCAAGCAAGGGACAAGACCCTCTGCAGCTTCCTGCCGATGCTGTGGGAGGCCTGCCACGTTGCCATGTGCCCATCTCATCCTCTCCTGCTACATCTTGCTCATGGCCACAGCACTGATGAGCTCCTTTTGTTTGTTTATCTGAAAGGCAGAGTTAGTGGGAGAGGCAGAGTTGAGATATCTTCCATCTGCCGTTTTAGTCCCTACAATGGCCTGGGCTGGGCCAGGTTGAAACCAGGAGCCAGGAGCTTCTTCTGGGTCTCCTCCATGGGTGTCGGAGCCCAAGCAATTGGGCCATCTTCCACTGCTTTCCCAGGTGCATTCAGGGAGTTGGATTGGAAGTGGAGCAGCTCGGACTCAAACCGGTGCCCCTGTGGGATGCCAGCATCACAGGTAGCGGCCTTAACCCATTATGCCAGAGTGCTGTCCCCAGCTGAGGATCTCTGAGGCCTTCCTAGAACCACCCACCAGTTGCAAAGGCAGTGGAACAACGTACGTGTCAACAGTCACCAAAACCAGAAAAGCCACTGCTCTGCCTGCCTGGGGCAGGGGTGGGGGAACCGGGGATGCTTTGGACTGGAGTGTGTTCTGAACTTCTGGCAAGTATTCACCCTGCTCTTGAGACAGAGTCAACCAGATCCCCACCCAAATATTAGCTGGCTTCATGGTGGGCAGGGAAATGTGTTGTTTCTGGACAAAAAGAAGTACGAAAAAATAGACACACATCTATGCCTAATGAAAAATCTGTTCTTGGAGGGAAAATGGCTTTTGGCACCAGCTGGCGCCAGCCTTGGCTGCTGGCAAACATTCCGAAGTAGAGGCGGAGGCAGGCAACTGGCCCCCCGGGATGCAAAACGCAGAGTGCGGATCTGTTAGAAACTGCAGCAGGGTTACCCAAACATGGCGAAGCTTTGCCTGCAGACTCTGTGGAAGCCACAAACAGGTATGGGCAAGGGGACAGGTGGAGCTTTGCTGGCTGGGGGCAGCTATGGGGTGATGCATACACAAGCCTGTGTCTGCCCTGCGTCCAGAGCACTGCAATCCCGGCAGATGAATGGTGGCCACAAGCAGTGTTAGCCACATGATGCTGCTACTTACGTCAGAGCCCCCCGGCGACATTTTAATTCTTGAACGGAAACTTTGGCATGAGAAATGCGAAGTTTGCGATGAAGAAGTTAAAGAGAAAAGAAAAGTTTACACACTTTATGCGGCATCATTTTATTTACACAACTGAAATTACTCTTAGTCACCTTGATTACAAAAACAAATTAACACGGTATGATTAAGTAATTTCATAATTGGTTTTTTACAAACCTGCATAATGGACAGATTACTACGTAGCACTCCATAATACTCGATACTTAGCAACTTCTGCATATAGGTAAATGAAAAATCCCATCTCCTGGGACCACGCCAATGGATATCTTTATAACTCAGGATCAGACGGCTGGAGTGTTACTCACAGGTTCATTCCCAATCGCCGAGTCGGCTGCGAAGACCCAGACTTTCCATCTGGCTGGGAGTGAACCTGCCGCAGCCATTGTGGGGACTGCCTAGGCATCTTAAACACACCAAGAGTGTGTCTCTACGTGTGCTTTCGTTTAGTAAAACTACCGTGAAGCACATCATGCCCCTGACTATGGGAATTTGCCAAAAGAACCAGAATCACAGTGTATCTGAAAAGACGGCTCAAACTAAAGCCAGGAGCTACATGTCCAAGAAGCACTTGTCTGGTCGTGCGCACACACACAACGCACCCTAAGGCTGCCTCACCTCGCTTCCTCGCCCCACAGTCCTGCTTTTGTGAAGCCACTAGGCTGCCACAGTGCTGGGAGTCTGAGGACCAGGCGATATCCTGGCAGCCTCCTGCAGTGACAGGGCCTCGCCGAGCCACCAGGGCTGCTGGTGCTTTCCGTCAAGTTACCCAGCAATGCACGGGACCCGCAAACTAGCAGCGAAGACAAGTCAGTGACACGGCCAGAATGGGAGGACAGCAGGAGCACTGTGCTCTAGTGGCATCCGCCGGCAAGCACAGGGAGGGCTGGCCCGCAAGCCTGTGGTCACATGAGCTCTATAAGAGCCAAGACGCCATCTCTCCCACATCGGGAGCAGGCTGGGCTCCCATCAGATGAACTGTCCTTTCGCCAAGAAGCGGATACGACCCCTGTGCATGGGTCTCCAAACGCAGAACACGAGCTGGCTGCTGCTGTGTTGGTGGAGGGGCAGGCTAGTGGCGGCCCTGCTGTTGAGACACCTGTAACTCTGGGGCTGCAGACCACCTCTGCCACACACCCTGACCCCCCCGCCAGCCCCTGGCCCTCTCTGTATCCTGCCTCCTGCCTCACCTCACCTCACCTGGGGACAGTGGTCACTGGGGACTGAATGCGTGAGGATGACACTGCGGGCCCAGCAGGGACGGGGACCCTCTTCCCGCACACTGCCGTCTACATCGGTGAGATGGCCACGACTCTTCTTCCATTGTGCTAAATCTAAGAACCATTAGAATCAGGATAAAAACCAAAATGCCTTCCCAAGGAAAGGTTATATGTTGTTTCATAAAAAAGGAAGAGCTGTTCTCAGGATCTCAAATGCTACACCGTTTCCCCCCAACCCCTTCCTGAGGGTCCCCTGGTGTCCCTCCAGCCCTGGCAAGGGGCCCTTCGTCAGCTAGTGCCACCAGGCTCTCGGCCCAAACAAGGATGGCTCATTCCTTCTGGACTCGTTGTACACCCCCTGCTGTGTGTGTATGTGCTTCCTGTCTAATCCCCGTTGCTTTGTTTGGCAACAACCAGAGAAACCCCAAGGATTCAGGTACAATGTCTCAGACAAGGGGCTCGGCGGCAGACCCACGAGGGGGACACATTGCACTCGGCAGTCACAGAGCGACGCAGACCAACAGGGTGCTTGGGACTACTTAGCCACCACGTCTGCTGCAAGGGCAAAGTCCTCGGCGACTGGGGCACACAGCACCTTGACAACCAGCAACGCCAACTCCCGGGAGCAAGCCTGCCACCTTGGGGTGTGGACTTGGCTTGGTCGGTGTGGTGCGCACAGGAGCAGCGGGGTGGGGGGGGCCGGTGGACTTGCCGCTGTGAGCACGGTTCTTCGCCTGGCGAGTCCATTACCTTTCCCAGGGCTACCATTAACTATCAAAGGCGTCCGTTAGTTTGGCTGCTGCGGGTGAAACCATCCAATTAGCATATACACTATCATTTGCATATCTTGGGAACCCAGGGTTAGTGCCAGCGGTTCTCGTGAGTGGTACAGGACTCTCTCCGGGCCAGTTCGGGTCTGACATGCCTAAAAATGAAAACACATCATTCGCTCTGCACCGAAGCCCCCACACTCCATGTGCAGACAGTAAGGCCTTGGCAAAACTCCCTCAGATGCTCAAACAGAACTCACGGTCTCTGGGACTCATGGGACAATGGCTAGCGGGTCTGTGCACCGGGGGTCCCAAAACGCTGTTGGATTCAGGGTACATGAGTTTGACTTTCGGGAGCTTCCGGCTCTTAAATCGGAGGCATGTTTGATCTGTTCAATTTGTATAGAAATTTCTAAAATAACTCAGGGGTGGGAGGGGAACGTCTTCTAGAACGTTCTCTGACACAAAGAAACCTACTGGCTGGTTGTCCGAGCCTACAACAGAGAGGACCGTCCCCACCAGGGGGTGCACAAGGGCCAGCCCCCTCCCTTCCCAGCATCTTTCGCGCTAAAGGGGGTGAGCACTCAGAGTGGGGGCGGGGTGGGGAAGGGCAAGCGGAAGGAACGGTCCGGAGAAACGGCTCGCAGCTCCAACATTTCAAAACGGTCCGTGATGGCATTAGGGGGGGGGGGGGGGGAATGTGAACGGATTTCATCGGAGACCAAAGGAGGAGTTTTGGCAAGAACCGGATTTACTGTCCATTGCAACACCACGGCACCACAGACCACGTTTGCTCCAGCTTCTAGCACTGGCTTCATGAGTGACAGTCATCATGACGTAGGAAGGGGAAGGCAAAGGATGTGAAAACAGCAGTTTGGGGGGGGGGCCTGTCCTCTCACTGTGCTCTGCCTCATCCGCACCCACCCAGACTCTGACAGGTGCCCACTTGCTCCAGTGGAGCAGCCCAGCGGAGGGAGTGGGACCCCTCTTCCCTCTTTCCAGCCTGCACACAACTCTCTTGATGTTTTCTCAGCCTCCCCAGAGCCTGATCGCTCTTGTTCTAATCATCCCGAGCTGCTGAACGGTGCATAAAGGAGGCCTGTTTTCACATCCTCTTAGAAAGAAAGAAAAAACGAAAACAACAGAGTTGCAAAAAAATGCCTGCATATAAACCGGATGCAAAGTCAGACATTTACAAATAGAGAGGTGTTGTTGCGATCCGAAACACTCGGTAGAGGAAAAGCATTACAGACAGCAAAGGGGACAGGGCAGAGGGCCACAGCGCTGCTAGAATCTAGTAAATGCATGGGAAATTCTACCATAGAGTTTGTTTTCAATCCATGTGGAGGGGAGGGCGCGAGGGAGGGGAGCATTGTTACAGTCCACCAGGGGCGTCTCCTCTTCCGACAGGCCGTCGTCATAGAGCAGCGAGTCGGATGGCGTGGACGCGGCCAGGTCCAGGTAGTCCTGCGGGAGAGAGGAAGAGAGAGCACGCTTGTGGGCCAGTCACCCTGGCCGTGGTGCCACTGCAGGACACACCCCATCGGGCAGAGCCCTGGCCCTGGCTGTGTGGCTGGCTGAGTCCCCAGGCTCCTGCCTTGCCTGGTCCTGCTCTGACTGGGACCTCATCGTTGCCCCTGGGCATGACTGAGTCTGCCTCTCTTTCTACAGAGCTGAGAGACAGTGCTCTGTAGGATCTGGGCAGTAGCAGGGGTCACACAGCGCCAGGGTGCCCCAGGCCAGCCAGGCATGTCAGGTCCTTGTGGTGGGGGGGGGGGGTGCCTGCGGCCCTGAAGGAAGCTCTCTGCAACAGTCAGCAGAGGCCGAGCAGCTGCTCCACCTGCCAGCCACTTCTCAGCTTAACCCTCCTCTCCTCCTGCCACTACAAAAACATCCCATCAGGGCTCAGAGACCCAAACATACCACTCAGGGAGGTGCCCAGGATTTGGCTACCAGGTCCCATCGGCCTGTGCCTGGCTGGAGAAATGTGCACAGGAAGCCCCCTTGTGCACTCCCTGCGTGCACTATGCATGACCAGGCCACGTCGCCTGAATCCAGCCAGCTCTCACAGGCTCCGGCCTTAGAAGTGATGTTTGATTAAACTCCAAGTGCACTGTATCACGCAGACACATCTCGTGTGGATCTGCCACTCCCCAGGCCCTAGAGCGCACTGCCCCCTCTCCTGCCAGGACAGTCTTGTCTACTTGCATTCACAGCACCACAAGAACTGACATGGACTCTGGGGCCGGTGCTGTGGCACAATGGCGTGAGCTGGAATCCCAAATGAGCCCAGAGTTCGACTCTCGGCTACTCCACTTCAGATCCAGCTCCCTGCTAATGCGCCTGAGAAAGTAGCCGAGTGCTTGGGCCTCTGCCACCCTGCCTGGCCAAGGGAGACCCAGAATGGCCTTCCAGATTCCTGGTTTCTAATCCTGGCTCAGCGCTGGTTGTCGTGGCCACCTAGGGAACGAGGCAGCGGATACAGCGTCTCTCCCGGTCTGTCTCCTCATGCTCCACCTGTGGCAATGAGCCGGGCACTCACTCTGCTCTTGACCATCATCTTCTCCAGGTCTTTGCTGATGTCGCCAAACACCGGCCTCTTGTCGGGTTCCTGCTTCCAGCACTGCAGCATCAGGCGGTACCTGGCACAGGAGAGCACAGGTTGGTCACTGCCCCGTGGTACCAGCATGATGGCAGCCACACCCAGCACCCGAGGCCAGTACATCTCTGCCATCTCCCCAGGGTCTCAGGGACACAGCGAACCTGCAGCACCCTTGAGGCTCACCGTGCTTTTCAGATTCTTACTCCCTGCATCCAGACATGGGATGCTGCACTCATTGTGATGGCTGGGTACTGGTCAGTACAGTTGCCCAGGGAGGCAGTGCCTCCTCGCCCTACAAGCTCCACCTCACCCTGAGCCAGGCACACACTACAGAATGAATGCTCCAGTGTCCCTGCCCCTAGATGATAGGATCTACTTCCTCTATTCTGCATCCCCGGAACCCTCTGAGCCAGGTGCCAGGGTGTGAAGTGGGAAGGCTTTGGACCCAGGCTGTTCCTGTCCAGCTCTACCCAGCCGCTGCCCAGCATGTGGCCCTGGCCATTCTCAGTCACCTGCCCCTTCCCAAGCAACTCCGCCCGGGCAGGCCCTGAGCTCACAGGGCTCTAGTGTCTGTGCCCAGATATTCCTCCAGGAGCACCCCAGCATCCATGGCCACACCCAAGGGTGGCTCTGTGACCTCTGCCCTGCCATTCCCAGCTGCTCAGCTCACCTAAGCTATCCTGGAATGGCAGGTAGAATGGGTGCCCATGTCCCTTCCCCACCACAGCCCTGGATGCCAGTGCTGGAGACAGGCCTGGTAAGGTAAACTCCACTCACATCTCTTCGCTGCAGTTGTCTGGCCTCTCCATGCGGTGGCCAGTCCTCAGGAGGTTGAAGAGTCGCTCAGGTGGAATCCCAGGGTAGGGGTTGCCCCCGAGGGTCACGATTTCCCACAGCAGGACACCGAAGGACCATCTGCAGCGAGCAGGCAGGCGGTGAGCAGCTCTCTTGGGGAGCCCAGCCATTCACCCACTCCTGCAGCTGCTGCCGCCCCATCCACTCCTTGGTCTGGACCCACAGATGGTTGCAGGTGGCAGCAGTGGGTCTGCCAGGCTGCCCCCAATCCCTGGGATGCTGGAACACAGGCCAACCTACTTTCAGGTCAACAGCCACACCCACAAAAGGAACAGGTGCAGGTGGCAGCAGAAGGGACGAGGACCTCACTAATAGGTCTGGGGGTCCCTGTACCATCCCCTCCCCTCCCTTTCCGTGCACTTCACCACGTTCTATACATTAACCTGTGGAATGCTAGCAAAATGCTATCACAGAGCAGACAATATCACACGAACCCGCTTACGGTGGTAAACCACACCTAATAAGACCGCAGGCCAGCCCTGTGATGGGCAGTGCGACCCAGCCAGCTTGTAGTCTCCCTTAGTGGTCTTAGCAGTCTCCAACTGTCCCACATCAGTCAACTTATGACATCAGAAAACTCTTTTTAAAATTTTACTGAAGAACTGGGGCCAGCATCGTGGTGCCATGGCTAAACTGCCAATTGGTGTGCCGACATCCCGAATTAGAGCAAAGGTTTGAGCCCCAGCTATTCTGCTTCCTGTTAACACACCTGGGAAGGCAGTGGAAGATGGTCCTAGTGCTTGGGTTCCTGCCACCCATGAGGGAGGCCTGGATGGAATTCTGGACTCCTAGTTTTGATCTGGACAAGCCCCAACAGCCACTACCTCCATTTGGAGAGTGAACCAATAGGATGGAAGAGCTCTCCCTCTCTTTAGTAAATAAGTTCTTAAAAATTAGAGGCTGGCATTGCATCATAGTGAGTGATGCCTCCGTTGGCGACACTGGCATCTCACATGGGCACCAGTTCAAGTTCCACCTGCTCCACGTCTGGTCCAGCTTCCTGCTAATGAGCCTAGGAAAGCAGCAGAAGATGGTCCAAGTACCCCTACACACATGGGAGACCCAGGAGAAGCTCCTGGCTCCTGGCTTTGACCTGGCTCAGCCCTGGCAGTTATGGCCACACTTCAGAGTCAAACAGTAGATGGAAAATCTCTGACTCTCTCTGCAACCCTAACTTTCAAATAAGTAAACCAATGCTTTTATAAAAGTTGCCTAGGAACTGCCTTTTCACAGTTGACCCTTATCATTGGAGACAGACCTGTCTGGACAGCGTAGAACATTCTAGAACATGGGTGGTCTGTCTGTAAAGGCCACTGTGGCTTGGATTAAACCCAGCTGAACACGTTTTGGCTCCCACTTTGGAGAAGAATGGGCATGGACACACTCAAGGCCATGTCTGGGCAGACTCAGAGTCCCCCACAAGCCCTTCTTAGAAGCAGGGACAAAGTCAGCCAGAGAGATAGCTGGGTCTGAGTACAGGCCCACCAGGAGGCCCACAGATGGGAAATTGGCCAGGCCATCCAGAAACCCAGATGGGAAGGGGCTGGCCACCCGTCCCTTCTCTCAAACACTGCGCTGCCCAGGCCAGGCCTTGCTCAGTGGCTATAAGAAGGCTCCTCAGCTCAGGGCTGCCCAGATGTTGGCATCTGAGAAGGGGGCCCAGGGCTGGCGGTGCACAGACATCACATATTCCACCACCCCCAGGAAGGCAGCACCTGCACTCACACATCACTTTGCGTGGTGTAGATATGGTCAAAAAGAGACTCGATCGCCATCCATTTGACTGGAATCCGGCCCTGTGCGGGGGTGCAGAGACAGGCACACAGGTCACGATGAGCTGTTGGCAGCCAGCATTTGTTCCCTAGTGAGCTGGGGCCAGAGCTCCAGGCTAAACCACAGGCCAGACTGAGGCCCCAGCCAGTGCGCCCACATCCCTGCCAGAAACCGAACCCAAGGAAGGTGGGAAATAAGCTGGCCTGGAGCAGGCCTGCGTGGATGCCCCAAGGACCAGCATGTTAGGGAGACCCATAGCCAGAGACCCCTGATGCTGTCCACAGGAAGTGAAGGCATCCCTTGTTCACGAGGTGGGTGGCTTGGTGGAGCTCCCTTTATGGGATCCCAGGGAGTGCCCCATCCCCATAGGAGCACTGGACCTGCTCCCTAAGTCCCCCCAAAATGCAACTTCCCAATGCAACTTGAGAAGCAGCTTTTTCCCACATGCAAATCCTTAAGACCCTGACTAATCCATTTACAAAAATAAACACATCCTGGGCTTCAACCCAACACCCACTGAAGCTTTCAAGGGTTCCCTAGGTCCTTCCACTGGGGCAGTGTCCAGCGGGCGAGGGGACTTAGTGTAGGGGCGGGTACCTGTCCACTTCACCTGCCACACAGGCCACCCTGGACGACCCCTTCCATGGTTCTCCCATCATGACTCGTATCTCCTTTCTCCCTACCCCATAGGGCAAAGATCAATTGTAGCACGGACCAATTGTGCTTTCCTTCTTTTGGAGAGTAGGAGGAGGTTCAAGTCTGCTCTTAGGGGGTCCCACACCTGCCTGGAAGCCCCTCCATGTAAACGTAGGCCACTGCCTGCTACAATGGATAAGCCACAAGCTGCCAGGAGCCATGGAGACCCAGAGGGAAGACAGCAACAGCCTCGAGAGCAGGCATGACTTCTCCAGCAGCAGGTGGCCTTCGAAAGGGACAGTGGTCAGGCCCTGAGGCCCCTGAGGGGACCAAAGAGCCACAGACATAGCAGGTTCTCGGGACTCAGGAGAGAGGGCTTGGACACGTTTGTTATCCCTCCCCGACCCCCATCCCATCACACGGCAGGTACAGGTGGCATAGCCCATGAGCGGTACCTTGCTCCTCTTCACGTAGGAATCTTCCTCATAGACATCCCGGGACAGCCCGAAGTCCGAGATCTTCATCTTCCGCCCCTCAGCCACCAGGATGTTTCTGGCGGCCAGGTCCCGATGCACCAGCTGCAAGGGAGGAGATGGCAGGGAGCCTCAGGCCGGGGGTGCCAGGCAGGGAACCGGACTGGGAGCAGCCTGGCCACTGAGGCACCCACCTTCATCTCGGCCAGGTATTGCATGCCCCGTGAGATCTGCCAGGCGAAGGAGATCAGGTCGCCCATGGTCAGGGCCCGCTCGTCCGGGTGGTCCAGGGAGCCCGAGTTGCGGCTGCCTCCGCCACCCACGTAGCCGGGCCCCACCTTGCGGCTGTCCCGGAGGAAGCCGCGCAGGGAGCCGTATTTGGCGTACTCCACGATGAGCAGTAATGGCCCTGGGGATACAGACAGAGACCTGGGCGTGTGAGGGTGGGCCAGCTGGGGGGTTCCAGGGAGTGGAGGGGGGCGTGGTATCAGGAGGCTGTGGATAGTCCTGGGAGGGCAGCCAGAACCTGAGGATTTGCAAGACCCATCTCTTGTCACTTATCCCAGGCACTGGGCTACCCACGTAGATACCAGCTCACCAAACACTGTAGTGTGAAGTGACTGCCTGCTAGGTATGTCCAGGGCTTTCCTGCAACCTTGGTCCAGCGTGGCTGGCTACAGGGATTCAGTGGCTCAAGCTTGACCCTGGCCTGGCTTTAGCAGACCTGAGCCCTCCCCGTCCCCCAGTGGCTGCAAGGGCTGTACCCCCAAGCCATAGTGTCTACTACGGTTCTCTCAATGCATTCCCCCAACATGCTCCAGGCTGGGGGCTGCAACTGGAAGCCCAGGCTTTCCAGGAGGAGGAAGAATGGGGGAGAGGGCAAGAGAGGGCAATGGCAGTGGCTGCCAGGTGATCCTACCCCTAGTCCCACCTCCAAGGGGCTGTTTTACCATCCTGGCTGCAGGCACCATGCAGCTTGATGACGTGGGGGTGGTTGACTTGCTTCAGGAGGTTGAACTCTGACTGGAGGTCCCGCAGCTCACTGTTGGAGGCATTCTCTGAAATACAGGGCAAACCGCGCATTGCCAAGGGCTGCTGGATTCACCCAGAGGCCTATGCATACTTGTCTGCTCCAGCGGACCAGGTGTCTTTGTGTCCCAAGGACACACTCCAGGCCTTCCTGTCTGGGCAGCTGCTGGAAAGGTGAGGGGACACCCTGATGTCCCTGCACACCTGCCAGAGGGACATCACCCACAGCTGGGTCTCCAATGTGCCAACAGTGCCAAGAGCCCAGCTCATGTCCCCGAGATCAACCAGTTAGCTTCACCCCAGATTTTGGCTTGGGACTTCAAAATGAACCACCTAGTCTCCTAAGAGCCTGACTTTGCCCACGAAGACGATGGTCTCTGTGGAAGCGGCCTGCCCAGCATACCCATCCTGGGGTGGCCACAGCCATGCTCTCAAGTTCCTGTTGAGTGCCTACACCTGCAGGTCTCCTGAGACTCAAAAGGATGTGTCTTGGACAATCGCCCCATGCCCCTGCCCTCCATGCCAACTGCCACCTCTGCCCTAGGAACTTGTTTGCAAGCAAAGGACAGCTCAGGCTGTGCCCAGTGTCGGGCTCTGCTCTGTTACGGCTTGGGGGTAAGCATCCTGTGCTGCAATGTGTAGTCCAGCTTCCACGAATGGCTGAGTAACCTGTGCGTGGAATACACAGGTCCCCCATGTTCATGGCTGCACAACCCAGCTGCCACCAGGCCCTCAGGACAGATGGCCAAGCATGGGTCGCCAGTGTTGCCAGAGCCGCCGCTCAGACGCTGCAGGCAGGTTGGCACAAGCCCACTCAGAGCCAGCTTCTAGTGGGATTGGCCGGATTCACAGGGATCACCTGGGTGTGGGGAGGGCCTGCAGGGGTCAGGATAGGGGTGGGCATCAGGTCCCAGGGGACACTAGCTGGGAGAAATGAATGGGGTGGGCAGCCAGCAGCCTCCTACCAAGAGGCTTTTTTTTTTTTTTGGCAGGGCAGTAGCCTCCAGTGGCTCAGGACACTGGCCCACACGGGCAGGTCCCACTGGGGGGTAAGGGCCTCCCCAATCCTGGCGGCCCCCACAGGTGCACTGGGTTACCTTTTAGCATCTTCACAGCCACCGTGGTGTAGCCAGCTCTGCCCTTCAGCCGGAAAGCTGTCGCCTTGACCACCTTCCCAAACTCGCCTTCTCCCAGTGTCTTCCCAAGAACCAGGTTCTTCCGTGGGAATTCCCACTTGGGATCCACCTGCATGGGAGTTGGAGGAGCAGAGTGGAGAAGTGTGAAGGAAGAAGGCCAGCCCCAGCATGCAGAGGGCTGGCATTGCTGCGTCGCTGACAATGGTGCCAGGCTGGGCAGGGCCTGAGGACAGCAGTTGTGGCCACTTGGCTACTCAGGGTCCACGTGACCTTGTCTCAAATGAGGATTCAAGGTCTGCCTGGTACCTGAGGGTGTTTATGCGGTAGCATAGCTTTCTCCCTGGGTATCAGGCACTGCTGGGGCTGTGGACACCCACGTCTCTGCAAGGGAATGGCCAGGGCAGTCCGTGCCTGCCCCAGTCCCCAGCTCCTGGCCAGGCTCTGGCTGTCCCAACTGCCCATCCCACCTGCCCTGATTGTAGCTTCTGCTTGGCCCTGGCTGGTATCCCACCTTGGGCCCTTCTGCCAAAGTGCCGTCCACAACTCAGACTCCACTCACAGCCTTCCTGGATGCCTTTTAGGCCCCAGCCCCATTCATGTACTTGAACTCTGATTCAGCTGCTCCGGACTGGGTCAGCAAGCCGGATCCATCAGAGCAGGTGGCGTGGGAGCCCCTCTCCTAGACACAGGGACTCACTAACCCTGTGCCTGTGTGGGCGGCACAGACTTGGGCCTGAAACTCGCAAGTCCACCCTTCGCCATGTGCTCAGATCGGGCAGGGCCAAGTGCAGCCTGAGGGCGTCACCCTGGACTCCGGAGTTGACTCAGCCGAGGGTTGTACTTCTCTACCCACAGAAGCCCCACCTCACCATAACCCTGCTGGGCTTGCACAAGGCACAGCTCAGGGAGAAGACTGTGACACTGACCGCACCAAGGAAGGCCTCCTTGGCCCAGGCGCGCTGATGGCTGGGTGTCATCCAAATCAGGCCCCAGCTGCTGAGGCCCTAGACACAGCCACCCTTTCCCAGGCCTAGCCAGCCCAGGCCTCCTGCCAATGTCTTACCATCCTCCTTGTGCCACACAACACCCTTGTGGCTCTCTGAGCTGCCAGCTCCCGGGACACCTGCCAGGGGCTCAGGGAGGCCTGGCCAGCACACGCTGACCTGCAGGCTTGGGGCTGCCCAGGGCAAGAGCCCTGGGGAATCACGGAGCTCCAAACCTCTTTCTGTGCCATGTGGGCTCCCAGCCCCCACCGCTGCCACCGCCCTGGCTGAGCCCCAGCTCTGCCTACATGGAGGCAGTGCTCCCCCCGCCCCCTGGCCAACAGAGGGCAGAACACAGCATCCCAGCTCAGCTCACGGGTTCCGATGATGCAGACTCCCCAAGCCCTTGGAGCCCCTGCCTGGCCACTCTCCTTAACACTGGGATGTTCTTCCCCTATGGGTCCCACCCTGCAGGGCCCCTCACCGGCATCTTGAAGGTGTTCACGGACACTTGGTTCTCCACGGAGTCGAGCGAGGGCCGGCGGGCCCCGGACGAGGAGTAACTGACAGGGAAGGCCTGGGCGGGCCTACAGAAGGTCATCTCCGCCGAGGCGATGGGCGGCTTGTGCGCGTGCTTGTGGTAGCGGTGGATGCAGAAGGTGGAGAGCAGGACGGAGACGAGGAAGGAGAAGAGGACAGCGGCGGCGATCACGGTGCGGCACAGCTCCTCACACAGTGGGTCTGCAGCAGGGGTGGGGCACACACAGTGGGCTTCAGCAGCCTGGTGGGGCCGGCCAGGGTGGGGGAGGCCTGTGCTCCAGGGGGCTGAGGCCCTACCAGGCCCTGCGGGTAGGGCTTGGGGGAAGCTTACCCTGGCTGTCCTCGGGCTCGCAAAAGCACTTCTTCTCCTTGGGAAAACAGTTGCAGATGCCATAGCCGGCTCGGATGCCCCAGGGCTGCCCGGGCTCATGACCCCCGACGATGCTGCCCCCTGAGGACACACATGCACATAGCTCCCTCAGCCTCCGGCGCGGCCTCAGAGAGCCCCCTTCCTCAACCTCACGTCGGAGGGCCACGGGGTCCCATGCTGACCCCCACCACACTCCCCTTGCCCCGCCAGTCATAGAACCCAGACTGCCCAGGTCTTCCTCCTGACATCTGGATGCTTCTCAGCCAGAAGGGAGCAGGAAGGGGAGGCCCCTGAGTGGGCAAGCCGCTTGGGTGGGGGCTGCCCCTGGCCAGCCCATCACTACCACCACCCAGGGATGGGCAGACAGGCTGCCGGGATCTGCTTTGGGGGTAGGTCTGCTGGATCCGGGTGACCTGGCTCAGACAGGGGTTGGGGCCCTAGTTCTCTGTTCCCAGCAGACCCCCACACCCTGAGGCACCGCTTACGCAGGCAATCCTGGGGGCAGATGTGAGGGTCCTTGCTCTCCACCGTGTCACAGTGGCCATCGGGGCAGGTCTTGATGCTGGGGGAGCAGGTGGAGAAGTTCCTGCTGATTCCTGCAACAGGAAACATGGTGGCTGTCAGCCCGTTCAGACCCTCGAGGAGCACAGGGGACCACGGGTGGGTGGGGCCCTGGATAAGGCTGACAGTGGGACCTGGGACATGCCATATCCATTCCAGTTTAGCGCAGTCAGGTGCCTCTGGAGGTGAAGGCCCTTGCCCTGTCAGTACCATCCCCAGTCTCTGTCCCCTGCATTGTGAGGGGGCTCTGGGTGTCCCATAGTCCTCACCCTCCACTAGGCCGGTGTCGGGTCGGGGTGTGGCCTACCTTTCCCATCTCCCTGTCGCCACTCACATCTGCCCGTCAGGGAGCCCAGGCCACCGCACTCCTCACACTCGGGCCGCCTCTTGCTGACTGCACAGGACAAGGGGCAGCCTACCTCCTCGGCCACATCTAGGAGTGACAGAACGGCAGTCATGGGGAGAGGGAACCGGATGGAACCTAGTACCAGCCAGCACCCCAAGACAGACAACAGCACCGGCCGTGTTGGCCACAGAGGTCAAGGCCAGGGTACCAGGAGCAGCTCCTGGGGGCAGGAAGGATGAAGGGACATGAGGGCAGCCGGACTTGGCAATAGGGCATGAAACACATTGGGAGGAAAGCAGCCTTGGGTTGGGAGTGGTGGACACCAGAAGGAGGTGGACCGACCCCAGCCCCGGCCCCGGCCCTCCACGAAGCAGGGCACTCACATGTCCCCTCCACGGTGACGAGCAGCGGGGCCTGCGTCTGCTGGCCGGTCTGTTGGTCGGTGGCCAGCACGAGGTACTGGAGCTCAGCACACTCGGGCTGTTGCAGGAGTTCCGCGTCGTGAACAAACACGGTCCCCGAGGTGTCCTCCGTCGAGGAGACCACTCCCAGGGCGCTGCAGTTGGCGCTGGCGGGCTGCAGCTTGTATTCGACTTGGACGCCACTCAGCTCTCGGCAGTGCTCCACACACAGCTTGCCAATCTGGGGACGCAAAGAATAATCAGCTACTGAGTATTCAGCTTGGTCCCCAGCTTGGCTCAGCAGCTCCCCTGAGAGCCTGACACCCACTCACCTGGCCAGGCCGTGCCCGGGGTGTTGGAGGCAAAGGCACCACCCCCCGTTAGGGTTGGTCAGAGCCCTGTAGGCCAGCTTACACTACAGGCTTTGGCGAGCAGGGCACTGAGGGTCTCTATCCGACCCTGCCTGCTGGGAGATCTCCCAGACTCCTGGGTCACTGATCTCAGATACGGGGAGTGTCACCCATTCCCACTCCCAGGTGGGACCTGCGCCGGCCCCCCTGGGTGGGCGGGCAGGCAGGGGACTCACCTGGGCGTAACGGCGGGCCCTTCTGCTCACAGAGAAGGAGTAAGCCTTGGGCAGGTGCAGGCTGACAGGCAGTACAGACACGTTGAAATGCAGAAGGAGGACACCGGCCCCCGGGCCCTGGAAGTCCGAATCGTTGACCAGCACGGCCAGCTGCAGGGTGCGGCTCTCGGAGATGGAGATACTGCGGTTGAGAACCAGTCCTGTTGCAGGGAGTGTGACAGTGAGGGCCCAGCTGTGGGGGCTGGCTGGCTGGTCTCCTTCAAGATGCCCAGCCCATCGCTTGTGAAGACACCTGTTGGTCACATGCCTGGGGAGGCGGGCAGTTGGCTCCAAGGAGAGAGCTCAGCAGGGGAGCACGCGGGGGGGGGGGGGGGGGGGGGTACGTGTGTGCACGGTAAGGAGACTGAGTTCCTGGGGTACAGTACTTACAGTGCGTGAGGGGTACGGTGCATGCTGTAGTAAGGATGTATGGTGTCTGTGTGATGTGTGTATCCCCTGTCTGTTTCATTTCTATATGGTGCAGGCTCCTGTATGGCATGTGGTTTGTATATGGTGTGTCTGTATGCTGTGGGGACTGTGCATTTTGGGGCATGTGGTATGTGCAAGTCATCTAAAGGGTATGTCGATGTGGGATATGTGGGGTGTGTGTGGGAAGGCTATGTGTGTGGTGTGTGTGGGCAGCTGTATGTGTGGTGTGTAGACAGGCTGTGTGTGGTGTATGTGGGCAGGCTGTGTGTGTGGTATATGTGTGGGCAGGCTGTGTGTAACTACAGGTTGTGTGTGTGATGCGCGTGAGCAGGCCGTATGTAGCTACAGTCTGTGTGTAACCACAGCTTGTGTGTGTGTGGGCAGGCTGTGTATAACTACAGGCTGTGTGTGTGTGTGGAATGACTGTGTACGGACGAGCTGTGCGTGCGGTGTATGGGCCCAAGGCATACACCACACCAAGGCTCTGGGAAAAAGGTGCCAGAGTTCTCCCCAGAACCCTGCCACTCCAGTGAACCCCAAGGCTCTCATGCACCTGCTATGCACCTGCCGTGAGCTGCAGCTATGGGCAGGTTAACAGAGACGGAATGGTGGGAGCCAGCTCTGGCACATGCTGGGCTCACCAAGGGAGCCATGGCCCTTGGGACAGGTGGAGGCCTTGGAAAGGTTTTATGGGATGGGCACCTGGGAGACTAAAGCCGAGGCAGTGGGGTGTAAGGTGCCCCTCACCCTGCACCCCTGCAAGCAGAGCCCAAGGACCAGTGGCTTATTTGGAAGTGGCCTCAGGACACAGAGCTGGGAAACCACAGAAATGTCTCACCCAGCCAGCAAGCACCCACCTCAGCACCGCCAGACTTGGGATTTGGGTGGCACAGAGCTGGCAGGGGGTGGGGGCCATGGTCCCTGCACTCGGGCCAGCTCAGCGCCAAACAGCAGGAGCCGGGGCTGGAGGCAGACCCCCAGAGATGTGGGCATTCCAGCAGCAATGACCCTGGCAGTGTGTGGGGCCCTGCTGGGGTGGGGGTCTGCCAAAGAGTCTGCGAGGAGGTCAGGCTGTGAAAACCCAGCAACGCGGCCAAGGCCAAGGTCAGGACACAGGAAGGGGAGGCAGGATGTGAGCTATAGGCAGGTGAAGGGAGTGGCAGGAGTCTGCCCAGGAGCCACGCGCCACTTACTATAGTCGTGCATGGTGGCTCGCACGAAGGTATCGTTGACTGGAACCAGGGTCTCGTTGGGCGAATGCTCCACACGGAATGTCTGCTGGGCCCAGGGGTCCCCGGGCAGCAGTGTGCTGGTGTACCGTCTCACCAGCTCCCTGGATGCCGGCACCACATCGGCGTCAAAGACCCGCAGCAAGGCTACCACGGTGCCCTGGGGGTGGCAGATGGTGGCAGTCAGACTGTCTGCAGGGACCCCAGACCTAGAGCCAGGGACCTGGCCCAGCCCCACACAGATGCACAGAGCCGCCCTGGGTGCTAGTCCCCACGGGGCCACCTGTCAGCTTGGCCCAGCCCCTGGTGTGGTAGGCGCGACTTCCCTCTAAGGCACTGGGTCTGTGGTGCAGGCTAGCACCCTCACTCTTCCCTTGAAACTGGACCTCCCAGTGTCAAGGTCAGTTCAAGGTCACAAGCAAGAGTGGGGCCGGAGTGCCTTTCTGTGGGTGTTCCTCAGCAGAGGGGCACCTAGGGCTTCTCAGCCCACCACTTCCTCTTCCGCACCCAGAGGGGCTCACTTAGCCTTTTGCCCCTACAGGATGGCATTTCTTCCCCACCCCCACCAAACCCACACCTGGCAGACAACACCTGGCAGACCTTCTCCTAGCAGGCTGGAGTGGCTGCAGATTGGTTCAAGACCCAGCAGGTGGCGGTCACGCTCCACCTGCGCGGTGGAGAGACTGCAAGTTCCAGGAAAGTCATTCCCACACAGGGGGGGTGCCCTGTGAGACACGCCTGCCTACAGCTCTCCAGTTCCGGGGGGCTTCTAACCCGGAGCCTCAAAGCCTTCTGCTCCCTGGCCGGCTGCTGGCGGAGAGCGCACAGCACAGGCGTGCATAGACTTGGACGCATGGCCAGGCTCTCAAATCAGACAGAGCGGAATACCCAGACAGTGAGACGGACAAACAGACCAGGGAATCAACTGCAGAGGGCCGCACAACAGGACAGCAGGGCAGGCAGCGTGATCACCTCCTTGCGCTTGAACTCCACGATGGCATCAGCGGTGTCCAGGCCTCCGGGGGCGGTGGGAGCAGAGTCGTCCTCATCGTAGATGCTCACCGAGAAGGGCACCAGCACCTCCTGCTCACGCTCCGTGGTACGTATGGTGCACTTGGCCACCAGGTCGTACTTCTCCCGCTGTTCCCGGTCCAGGGCCCACAGCGTGCTCACCTCCAGACTGTCCGGGGCGCAGCGGAAGGGTCCGCTCTCACCTGCACAGCACGCACACAGGGCTCAGAGACCACCGGCCGGCCGGACGCTCTGGAAAGTCCAGTGCCACAAAGTCCTGCAGTGCTGTGTGCTCACGGAGGTCCCATCCCTCGTCACCCAAGAAACACACTGTACGGGAGGGTGGCCAGGCTTCAGCTACCGGATCCCAAGGAACCAGTTCTAGGCATCGGCCAGATCGCATGAGGAAATCTTAGGAACATTTTTTAAAAATATATTTTTAAAAATCGGAAACCACAGATATACAGAGACAAAAGACAGAACCATCTTTTGTCCACTGGTTTACTCCCTAAGCGGCCGCAACAGTCAGAGCTCAGCTGATCCGAAGCCAGGACACAGGAGCCTCTTGTGGGTCCTCCCACGTGGGTGCAGGGTCCCAAGACTTTTTTTTTTGGAACATCCTTTACTGTCATCCCAGGCCACGGGCAAGGAGCTGGGTGGGAAGTGGAGGAGTCGGGGCACATACTGACACCCACGTGGGATTCCTGAGCTTAGAGGCTGAGGATTAGCCAGTTGAGCTGTTGTGCCAGGCTCCCCCTTGGGAACCTTTAAGAATATCGGATACGGGGCCGGGGCTAAGGATTCCACCTGTGAATGTGGCATCCCATATGGGTACAGGTTCCAGTCCTGGCTGCTCCACTTCCCATCCAGTCCCCTGCTAATGCAGCTGGGAAAACAGTGGAAGATGAGCACAGTGCTTGGGTTCTGGCCACCCATTTGGGAGACCCAGAGGAAGCTCCTGGCTCCTGGCTTTGGCCTGTCCCTGCTCTGCATGTGGCAGCCATCTGGGGAGTGAACCAGTGGATGGAACATCTGTCTCTCCCTTCTATGGAAATCTTCCTTTCAAATAAATAAAAATCAATCTTTTCTTTAAAAAAAAATCTGGAAGCAACCTGTGCTCACTTTAGGGAGATGGGAGAACGTAGCCAGGTCATGGGGGACACCTGTGGTATCTGAACGACATGGACGCTGGCCAGTGCCGGCACTGTCCGTCCTGGTGTGCCACCGCTGTCCTGTGGCGGGGGGCAGCCGGCTGATGGCGCCCGATGGCAGGGAGCAGCTGTGGTATTTTAAGAAGACAGAATGGAGCCATCGCCCCAGCATAGGGCTAGGTTTCCAGCGTGGTTAACCACAGCGATCTGCTTGCTATAAACACACTTGCTCACTGACCGGCTAAGGTACAAGCTGATTGGATTATTTCATGATTTGTAACACGCACCACTTGAGTTGATTGGAAAATCTCTGGCTACCGTGTGTCCATGGGAGCTAAAGAACCCCTGACTTCAGCCAGGCGGGGCAGTGGTTCCTGGGGTGTAACAGGTGCCACCGTCGCCAAGCTCGGCTAATGAGACTCCTTCCTTCCATCCCACACTTGGTGTCTGCTGTGATGTCACAGCAGTTCCTCCCCAGCAATCGGGGTGAGCCAGACCGTGCTGGGCTTGCAGCCTCGCTGTGTGCTCTACAGTGGCTCCTAGCCAGCGCTGGAGGCCGGGCCACCACACCCTCTTCAAGGGAGATATCCAGAAATAACCCTGACAGGAGGGAAGGCTGCCAGGGGTCCCCCATGTCCTGGCTAGGTTCTCCCATTTCCCTAAAGCGAGCCTAGGCTGCTTCCAGATGATGGTGAAACCAGAGCTGCCCATGGCCAGTTACCAACAGAATGGGCCCAGCCCGGGGGGACACACGTGGGGAGCTGCCCCTCTCCCAGCTGTCACCACCCAAACCCAAACTCTACAAAAATGAGGGAAGGGGCATGAGCCAAGCATAGGGATCCCGTACACCCACTTCAGTCCCAGGGAAAGGAAGGGGGCGATGGGGGGGGGAGATCCTGCTTGGGTTTAGCCTGTGGCTTTACTGCCTGCCCTGGGCATATGTGCACCCTTGGGACCTCCGGCTAGATCTCAGCGACACCACTGAGTGGAACCAGTGGCTCCTGCACACACATGAGGTCTCACTCTTGGGCCCCTCATCCTGCACACACAGGCCCCTCATTCCATCAACACCCTCCTCCTATAACCTTCCATGGAGCCCCATGCTTCTTAGGCAAAGCCCTACAAGTTGCCTCCAGACCTGTCCCCTCCCCAGGCTTTTCTCTCACCATGCTCTGCTCTGCCCAGTGGCTCAATGCACCCACATGAGGCCACCCTGGCAACCTCTAAAGTATTAGGGCTGCACGCCTGGTGCCTGCCTGCCTGCTCAATGCCTCCACCCAGACCAAGAAGTGGTCCATCCAGCCCAGCCCCTTCCAGAAGCCACTCCCAGCTCCTAGCTCGGGCCATGCTGGGGCACGGAGGGGGCCGAGCAGCAGGGCGGCCCTCACCTTGCAGGAGGCTATAGACCACGCTGATGTCAGGGCACAGGAACTGCATGGGCAGCAGGCGGAACTGGTGGAAGGTGCCGGATGGCCTGTTCTCCCGGATGCGGAAGGCCAGGTCGGTGTCCGGGAAGCACAGCTGGCGGGCCGTGAACGAGCCACAGGCCGGGAAGGAGGAGTTGATGCAGGAGAAGTAGACGTGGGCACAGCTGGGCCACTGGCACTCGGCCTCACGCACAGACACGGGCGACAGGAAGACCCGGAGGAAGATGGTGAGCAGGGGGAAGCCGCCATCTGCAGAGAGAGAGAGGAGGAGATGGCCACACGTGCTGGGGGTGCAGAGAGGGTCTGCCACAGGGCACTGCCGCCTCTCAGCCCCAGCTGGGGCTCATGGTACCAGTGCCCCAAATGTCTGCCTCTCTGGTCATTCAGGTCTTAGCTCGAGCGTCCCTGCTCAGGGAAGGACGCAAGGGGGCTGGGTGCAACACTGACCAGTATGTGGGGCTCAGCAGCTGCCCTTGCCACCCTGCCCCCATGGACGCACCTGACACCCGAGGATGGGAGCAGGGGAGGTGCCACAGCTGGCTGTCCTCTGGGGCAGGTTTCTCCATCTGCCTTTCCTGCACCTCTGGCTTTCTCTCGCTAGCCTGGCCCTGAGCTGCTTCGATCCCCCAATAGAGTGACTTGTCCCGGCATGGCCCAGTCTCTGCGTGGCTTCTCTCACGGCTGGACCTGGGCCATTCTCCAAGCCCAGAGGGCTCAGGCAGGCAGGCAGCCAAGTTCCACTCCAGCTGATTCCATGTGCTGGGGGGGGGACGCAGGAGGAAGAGCCACAGACTAAGGCAGGTGTGGACCCACCTCCTGTGGGTTCGAGTCTCGGCTGTTCTACTTCCCATCCAGCTCCCTGCTTATGTCCTGGAAAAGCACTGGAGGCTGGTGCAGGGCCTTGGGCCCCTGACACCCATGTGGGAGTCCCAGAAGAAACTCCTGAGACTGGCCCAGCTCCAGCCTTTGTGGCCATTTGGGGAACAAATCTGTGGATAGAAGATCTCTCCCTGGTTGTGTCTCCTTCTCTCTGCGACTCTGCTGTTCAAACGAAAAGAGCTTTGGCTCTTTCTAGAACCTCAAGGCTTTTCCCAGGCAGCTCCACCGGAGTCATGATGAGGAAGCCACCTGGGCCTGGGATCCAGGACTGGGGATGGGTAGGGATGGGGTAGTCCCTTACTGCGCCTGCTCAGCTTCTCCCAGGAGCTGTAGTCCAGGCTCCGGTTGAGGTAGAGGAGACCAGTGTCCTCCTGGATGCGGATCCAGTCGTTCCTGTGCAGCCGGGTGCGATGGACTCCATACAGATACTGGCCCAGGCGGAAGCTGGCCACCTCCCCGGGCATGTCCCGTAAGGCATGCACGTAGAGCAGGGGTGTGCCGGCTGGCTGGTCCACGTACAGCTTCTCCCAGTAGGAATCCCTTGAGAAGTAGAGGCCTAAGGGGGCTGTGGGAAAACAGGGCATGCAATGATGGCTGCGTTGGGGGTGCCAGGAAAAAACACACACCTTTACCGTCCTCAGCTCAGGAGGCAGTGTCTGGCCTCTGGCCCCGGAAGTGCACACACCAGCCCTCATGGAGCTAACTGGCATTTCAAATACTGGGAAGAACGAGGTGGTGGGTGTGGGGTGGGAGGAGGGGCAGGTGGCACAAACATGGGCAAAATCCGGGGAGTTGAACTAGCACCGTAACACAGAAGCTTGGGTCTCTGTGGTGCCAGCATCCCATAGGAGCGCCAGTTCGTGTCCTGGCTGCTCCATTTCCCATGCAACTCCCCGCTAATGTGCCTGGCAAAGTACTGGAACATGGTTAAAGCGCTTGAGCCCCTGCATCCGCATGGGTGACCCAGAAGAAGCCCCTGGCTCCTGCCTTCAGGTCAGCTCAGCTCTGGCTCTTGCAGCCATCCGGGGAGTGAACCATTTCCGGCCTCTTCTCTTTCTGTAAATCTTTCTTTTCAATTCAAAAATAAAAAGTTATTTTTATTGGAAGGGCAGATTTTTAGAGACAGAGAGAGAGAGAGAGATCTTTCATCTGCTGGTTCACTCCCCAAGTGACCGCAAAGGCCACCGCTGAGCCAACCCAACACCAGGAGCCAGGGGATTCTTTTGGGTCTCCCCATGATGCTGATGCAGGGTCCCAAGCTTTTGGACTGTCCTCAGTGGCTTTCCCAGGCCACAAGCAGGGAGCTGGATGGGAAGTAGAACAGCTGGGACACGAATTGGCGCTCCTATGAGATTCCAGTGCTTGAAGGTGAAGGCTTAGCCAAAACATTTAATAAATAAATCTCTAAAATTTTTTTCTTAAATAAAAAAAAATTGAAAGAAGAAACAAAACAAGGCAACAGCAAATTAAACACATCATTTGTGTGTCTAAACACAGCCCCACACAGTCCACCCAGCACGGCTATCACATGACTTGAGAAACCCACGGGGCGGGATGGTTGATCCTGAGAGACCCTCTCCAGCACCCTCCGTGGTTGGGTTGGAGCGGATGAGCCAGCAGGGGGTGAGGGAGTGCAGCTGGACCTGGAGCCCCAGGCAGCCAATGCAGGTACCGCCTGTCCACAGCCTGGCCTGCTGGGGCCCGAGACACTACACCATGATCAAGAGGCCAGCAGCCAATGAGCAGACCCCACATCCGCATGGATCAGAGCAGATGGGGCAAGCTCTGAGGGGTGTGCCGCACCCACCGTCACCAAGGTGCAGCCCACGTCGCTGCGTTTCAACTTATGCGAGCTTTACCACCTACCAACGGCTCCTGGCAGAAGCATACGAAGCCCAAGCCGGCCAAGAAGGCAGGATGCCAGCCTCAGCTGCGGCAGGCTGAGCTGGCTGCGTTACCAGGGCGACTACTGCTTCCGTAGAAATAATATTTCAACGGCAAGCTTTTTTAAAAAAAATTTTGAGCCTGTGTGTTCTGATGGGAGTGTAGAATAGAACAACTACAGTGAAACAACAGGACAGTGGTTTCTAAAAAGTAAAAACACATGTTTCCCGGCGAACCAGCAACCCACTTTTGGAGAAAGCGTGTCCAAAGGAACGATATTGCACTGAATTCATGTCAGCGTTGTTATCCACACATCGGCCACTAGGCGGCAGCAGCAAGCAGAAGGTGGTTCCAGGGACAAGGCAATCCTAGACTTCAGATCGAGGACACCACTGGGCTGCCAGCATCCTGACCCCAGAGCCAGGACGATGCCCCCGTCAGGGGCTGGTCAAGGGAGAAAGGGGAGTGAGCATTACAGACACGGTTTGGGAAAGTTCTAGAACGGGTGGTGGTGATGGCGGCACTGGGTGTACTGGATGCCTCCGAGCTGTACGATGCTGGAGCTAAGACCGGCTGAGCCTCACCCGCTGATACCGGCATCCAAATAAACACCAGTTCAAGTTCTGGCTGCTTCGCTTCGGACCCAGGTCTCTGCTAGTGCACCCGGGAAAGCAGCAGAGGATCGCTCAAGTTCTCAGGCCCTTGCACCCCCACGGGAGACCCAGAAGAAGCTCCTGGCTCCTAGCTTTGGCCTGGCTCAGCACTGGCTGTTATGGCTATTCGGGATGAATAGCACACAGGTCAAGATGCTTAAAATCAACCTGTGAGTGCATTGCAGAACGCACGAACAATACCAGCACGCACGAGACCTCCATGCCCAAGGGGTGGCTGACGTAGGCTGTGTCTGTCTCAGCCTCGGTCCCCTCCTCCTGGCGTCTGTGGTTCCCAGATGCCACAGCTGCCTGCTGCCTGCGTTCCCTGGACTTGTATGTCAGGTGGGTCATAACCAATCAGAATGCCCGGGCTCCAAGCACGGTCAGGCTCTCCAGGGACCATCTCCAAGACAGCAGGGATAGGACGGGAAGGGGAGGGGGTGGAGTCTGCACCTGACTCTGCCAGGCAGGGAAAGAGGTTGCAAGGGCCACATTGGACCACGGGCGAAGTCCCTCGCAATAAGCGGCACCTGTGGGGCCCTAGCAGAGCCCCATCTCGTGGTGGGGCTGGGGCGGTTAGCAGAAGAGGCAAGGCCAGCCTGCGGCCTCACCCCAGCACCATCCTGTCCCAGCACACGGCCTTTGGACTGGGGCAGCCGGGGTGGGGGGTGGGAGGAGCTGCACCGAGCATTCCAAGGAGCAGAACACCAAGGCCAGGCCACCCGTCCAGCCCTGCCCCACCTCACTGTGGACACCGTAGACAGGGGCTGCCCGGCACAGCTGAACGCACCTGTGGGTCCCACCAGCCTAGCCCCCGTAGCAGTCCTCACACTCAACTCTTTGGGATTCCACTGGTGAACCTGGAGGGGGCAGGAGGGCAGCCGCTTGCTGCTCCCTGGCACAGTGCCATCTGCCTCAGCTCTCCTGCACCAGGCCCCACCAGCTGGCAGGCTCCAACCCCTCCTTGCAGAAGTCAGAATTCAGCAGGGCTTCTGGCATGCCACATCCAGTGCCAACCACAGGTCGCTGCCACCGACTCCCATCATGGACCTCATGGGGGACCCTGGGAGGGCGAGAAACTCGTTTGCAGCGGCTTCCCAAGGTGGTGACCCGAGGCAGCCCAGGGGCAAGACAGCATGCCAGCCACGCCAGGCCTCAGCCAGCCTGACCAGCCCCTCTGCACCGTGCACCTGGGTTGTCAAGGCTACCAGCTGCATCCACTGCACCCCTGTGGGATGCTTGCCATTGCAGGTGTGCGTGTGTGTGTGTGTGTGCGCATGCGCGTGTGTGTGTCCTCACTCTTACAGCCTGACAAGCCGACAACTGAGCCTAGGTCACTGGAGGGGAAGTGCCAGCTCTCGGTCTCTGGGGGAGACAGGCCAAGGTCCTGGGCTTCCCAAGAAGTGGCAGTTGTCCCTTGTGGGAAGGTTCCAGGACAGTGGGGGAAGTGCTGTGTCCAGTGCACCCACAAGCCACAGCAGGTCCAGGGCAGACTCTCGCAGCTGCCTCCACTGTGGGCTCTCTCTCTCTCTCTCTCTCACACACACACACCCCTTCAGGGTGCAGAAGCAGGCAAGGGGCCCAGCTGCGCCCCCCTGAGACCCTCACGTGCCACAGACCATGGCCTGTCCCGTGTTCCTGCAGAGCTGGGTTCTGCAGTGTGGGGCCCCCTCGCTGCAGCCAAGAGGGACTGGCATGTTGTGTGGTGACCGTGAACAAGAACAGACGCAGATGTATTCAAAAGGCCTCCCAAGGTGGTCCTGCTGCCACGGGCACTTCCAGATGGGAAAACACATGGCCCTGGGGGGGGGGCGTTGGTTATGGAGGAGGTGGGTGCAGAGCCAGCCCCTGGGGTATACACAGAGGGCTCCCCCCCACCTCTGTGACTTCATCAATCCAGAACAAAGACCTGCATGACACATGGTCCTCCACAGTGAGAGAACGGAGAGAGCAGGGAAGTGTTGACCAGGATGGCAGTAGAGCCCCCTGGCCTTTGCTGGGTCTCTTGCTGCTGCTGGTGCCCAGAGCAGGTCCTGCTGGCCCAGGCAGGTGTGCGCAAGCCACTCCAAGCCACCCCTCGGATCCGGTGTGTGTTATTACAAGCCTCCCTGCAGGCTCACACCTCGGTAGGGTCCTTCCACTGCTCCATGGTCCCAGATAAGAATCCTGAGGCTGGGAGACCAGGAAGCATGAGCAAAGCCGAGAAGCTGCAGACGCTTTAGGGAAGGCTGGCAAAGGGATGGTGGGGTTGAAGGCAAAGGGTGGGGTGACTGCCCCTTGTCGACCCCACCGGGACCTGTAATTTCCTGCCAGATGTTGCTGTGACAACAGAATCACCCTTCCTCCATCCCGGGTCCCACCAGGCTGAGCCTGCCCTGTATGCCCTCCTGCAGCTTTGCACAGCCTAGGTGGGCCCCCACTGCCCACAGCACACTCTAGAGGGGACCCAAGCTGCTGCTGCTCACATTCATCGGGGGCAGGGGCCCCAAGAACCCACACAGCCCATGCGTGTCGTGCAGTGGGTGTGCAGGTGCACTTGCCCAAGACCCCAGCAGAGGTAACCCCATCCTAGCTCCACCTCCTCGGGGATGGAGGTTCCAGGTCCTCCCCTGACAGGTCAGGGAAAGTACTGTGCTTGAAGCCAAGGTTTCCCCTGCTGCCTGTGGCTGGCCATCTCCTTCTAACTTGGTTTTGTAGCCTGGCCAATGCCCTCTGCAACCTGGCTGACAAGTGGGACATATTCCTGTGTGGCTGCAAATGGGAGCAGTCCTGACCCTTGCCCGTGTACGAGGCACAAGCATACACGCGCCCTGGGCACTCTGTCCACATGTGTGTGCATGCTCCCCAAGGCTGACGCTGGGCTCTGGGCACCCTCCTTTGCAAACAGGACACTGTGGATGATGAGGAAGCAGGGACGCTCCTGGGTGCAGGGCCAGAGATGACAGCTTGCTCCTGCTGTGGGCTCAGCCTGCTAGGCCAGGCTATGGCTTCTGTTTCCTGATGGACTCTGGCCTGACAGCCATGCCTCACACTCTCACTGGTTTTCTCACAGTCCCACCACCATGCATGGCATCACACTTGGCTGACACCCACAAGCACGTGTCTGTTCTCCCAAGTATAGTCAGGTCTCCATATTCCCCGGGGTTCCAAGCCAGCATAGAAACACTTGACAGACAAGACCTTCCACCTTGCCAAAGTGCACTAAATGATACAGTCTAACCACTCGGTGTTTATATTATTACTAGTGCCTGCAGCTACCCTAGACAGCGGTCAAGAGCCTGGACCCCATGTTGGAGCCAGGCTCTGTGCCTTCCTCCAGCTTCCCGTTGATGCTTAGTGTCCACCCATGGGACAGTTCTACGGCTTGGATTCTTGGCTCCCAGCTCCGGCCCTTCCAGAGGAGCACCTGCTGTGGGCATCTGGGTCATGAGTCAGTGCTGCAGGTTCTGTCTGCCTCTCCAAAATCTTAAAACACCAACACAAGAAAAACAGAAAAAAAAAAAAAAAAGGAGGATGTGTATAGGGCCTAGGCAGCGACTGCACCGCTTCCACAAGCGACTCGCAGGCCTGGGCCATGTGCTGGGGTCTTGGAGCCAGTGTCCCCACAGATCCAAGGAAGCCTGGGCCCTCTCACACTCTTGTACAGCTGCAGTCGTGGTTTAGGGGCCACCAGCTCAAATCCAAGCTGCTCCACTAACCTGGGAGAGCCAGAGAAGACGGCCCCAGGGCTTGGGCCTCCACCGACCACGTGGGAGATCTGGAGGAAGCTCCTGGGTCCTGGCTCCAGTCTGGAGCAGCTGTGGCTGCTGTGGCCATTTGAGGAGTGACTGGGTGGGTGGAAGATCTCTCCTATGTCTCTTGCTGTAACTCTGCCTTGGACATAAACAAATACGTCTTTCAAAAAAAGAAAACAAAAGCCATGCAAACTCACTGCTCTGTATTTGCTGGTGATCACACACACTCTCATACCCTCAGAGCACAGAGAGGCACTCAGCCAGCCCCTCCCCATTCTGCGGCCCAGATCCCAGTGGGGTCCATGGCAGGGGCCCGCTCCCCTCTCCAGAGGCCTTGGCTGCCCTTCCGAGCCACACACAGCCCAGGGTTCCAGGACCTTGTCACTCTTTCTCTACGGGAAGTTGTGCTGTTCTCCCAACCACAGGCACACCTCTACTGCTGTCTGACCTCTTGGGGAACGCCACGAGGCACCTGGGGACGCGTTACAGAGACCCACCCGGGACCCTGAGCAATGAAACGCTGCCCTGCACTGGGAGGAAATGCGGGGCTCCGGAGAAAGTGGGGGGCATGTGGACAGACGTCTGCAAAGGGTGCGCCCTCCATCACTCCAGGCACTGCCCCTGCCAGGACCATGACGAGGGACAGACCATGCAGATGACAGTTTGATGACGAGCCAGCAGAAGAATCCCCTTAACAGACAATTTCCTAACGCAATCATCCTCCCCGTCCCCTGGGAGTGGGAACCAGACCCCAGCAGCCGGCTCCTCCCCAGGCACACTCCCCGCAGGCCAGCTGTCCCTGTGGGGGGTCCTGGCAGCCCAGGGCTGGGCAGCGCGCTGAAGGAAGGAGCACTCACAAACCCAGAGCAGTTACATCATAGCTGCTATATCCCAGGGAGGGCCTGGGAGCCCAGGGCTGGGCACTGGAGGAGGAGCACTCACAAATCCAGAGCACTTAAGAGCATGGCAGCCACATCCCAGGGAGGGCCCGGGAGCCCGGGACCTGCCTGTGTCTCTACAAACAGACAATGCTTGTTCGGGAGGTCTCTGTCTTGGGAGGAGGGCTCACCAGGGTGGTTTTTCTTTCTGGATCTGCCACAGGCATAACTTGTCCTGTCCTGAGCACCCCACACGTGTCCCCATGCCGTCTCTCCCTGGAGTTGTCTCTCCTCGCAGCTTTGACAAGGGCTCCTGTGCCCCAGTGAACTAGGATCCTCTGGCCTAATCTGCCAACCTTTGCCCTGGTTTCCTCTTTCTGGTCTAGCTTCCCAGAGAGGTCTTTACCAAGGTCACGAAGAATATGCACTGCCAAAAAACAAAAACAACAACAACAAAAAAACTATGTGTGAAAGCCAGTGCTGTGGCATAGCCAATGAAGCTGTCACCAGCATCCGATACGACAGCTGGTTTGAGTCCTAGCTGCCCCACTTCGGATCCAGCTCCCTGCTAATGCTGCTGAAAAAGCAATGGTTAAAGTGTTTGGGCACCTGCCACTCACACGGGAAACTCAGAAGTAGCTACTGGCTTTATCTTGTTGGTCAAGCCCTGACTGTCATGGCCATTTGGTGAGTGAACCCAGTTGAATAAAGATGCTTCTTTTAACTTTGCCTTTCAAGTAAAATAAATAAATCCACGCATGGTCTTTAATGTTCTGCATCCAAATAAACTTATCTTGAGTCTTTAAAAAAAAGATTTATTTTAATTGGAAAGGCAGATTCACAGAAAAAGACAAAGAGAAAGATCTTCCATCTGAAGGTTCACTCCCAAGTGGCTGCAATGGCTGGGACTGAGCCCATCCGAAGCCAGGAGCCAGGAGCTTCTTCTGGGTCTCCCATGTGGGTGCAGGGTTGCAAGGCCTTGGGCCATCCTCCACTGCTCTCCAAAGACATAAGCAGGGAACTGGAAGTGAAGTGGAGCAGCCGGGACACGAACTGGCACCCCCATGGGACCCCAGCACACGCAAAGTAAGGAACCCAGCCACTAGGTTACTGTGCTGGGCACTTCATGAATTCATTTTTGAGATTAATTTAGAAAGACAAAGTTACAGAGAGAGGGAGGAAGACAAAGAGATCTTCTATTTACTGGTTGACTCCACAGACCAACCAGCGCTGGGCCAGGCTGAAGCCAGGAGCCAGGAGCTCCTTCTGAGTCTCCCGTACGGATGGCAGAGGCCCAAGCACTGGGGCCATCCTTGCTGTTTTCCCATGTGCATCAGCAGAGAGCTGAATCAGAAGTGGATCAGCTGAGACCCGAACCGGGAGCCTATACGGCATAGCAGTGTACAGAGCTAGATGGGCTAAAATGCAAACAAGACCAATTCCTTGGTGGAACAAGAAAAAGAGGAGTTTTTTTTGAAAATGTACACAATCTTGGGGGAGGGTACAAGGGGAAGTCTCTGAATCCATGAAACTGTGACACGAACAATATTTTAAAAAATATATAGGGCTGGGCCCGACGCGCTGGCCTAGTGGTTAAAGTCCTAGCCTTGAACACACCGGGATCCCATATGGGCTCTGGTTCTAATCCTGGCAGCTCCACTTCCCATCCAGCTCCCTGCTTGTGGCCTGGGAAAGCAGTGGAGGACGGTCCAAAGCCTTGGGACCCTGCACCCGTGTGGGAGACCTGGAGGAAGTTCCTGGCTTCGGATCGGCATCAGCTCTGGCCGTTGCGCTCACTTGGGGAGTAAATCAGTGGATGGAAAATCTTCCTCTCTGTCTCTCCTCCTCTCTCTGTATATCTGACTTTGCAATAAAAATAAATAAATCTATGCAAAAGAGATCAAAGTATCTTGCTTCTCCCCAAAAGTTGCCATTGAAAGCCAAAATGCCAATTCCTCTGAGTTTCTAGCTTTTTTTCCACAAGAATAGCAACAAATAGGCAGTTAGGTCTCCTTTAGGATGTGGAGAAAGATCTCTTTCCCTCTCTTTGTAACTCTTTCAAATAAATAAGCCTGAAAGAAAAGAAAAGAAAAGAAAATGAAAAAGAACAACGTGGAAAGAGGGGCTGACATAATGGCTCAACTGGTTAATCCTTCACCTGTAGGCACCACTGTATGAATGCCAGTTCTTGTCCCGCTGCTCCGCTTCCCATCCAGTTCCCTGCTTGTGGCCTGGGAAAGCAGTCAAGGATGGCCCAAAACCTTGGGACCCTTCACCCGCGTGGGAGACCTGGAAGAGGTTCCTGGCTCCTGGCTCCAGATCGGCTCCACTGTGGCTATTTGTGGAGTGAACGGGCAGATGGACGACCTTTCTCGGTCTCTCCTCCTTTCAATAAAATCTGCATTTCCATAATTTTTTTTTTAATGTAGAAAAAGATGGCATCTTGAAGATGGTGTGAAGTGCTTGGGTCTCCTCTAGGTTTCCAGTTCTATCACAAGAAATGAAGAAGGCAACGAGCACACCCTCAAATCTTTCGGCTCATCAGCAGGATGGCAGGAAGGATTACCAATCCTGTCATTCTGATGGCTTTGTTTTGAGCGAGCTGGAACAGGACTCCGAGCCCCCTCCAAGCTCCCTCCCTGATGCCGCCGAGTGGTCAGGGCCAGCAGGATAAGCCTTCTAGCTCCTGCAGCAGCTGCCTATAGGATAAACATTGCCCCCGGGAGGGCCTTGGGTAGCTCCCCTCAACTCCTACCCTGCAGCCTCCTTCCGGCCACATCTGCCAACCCACTCCCTCTGAGCCAAGAACCAGTGGACCACCACCAAACACACACAGGAATGGTTTCAAGAACAGAGGTGTGGCAGTGCTGGTAGACACAGGAAATGGTCAGAATAGGGTCTGGCAGAGGTCACTCGGCTATGGCGCCAGCTCCAGGGTGCTGGCAGTGCAAGGCAGCATACTGGGGAGCCTCGTCCCGCCTCATCCCTCGCCTCCCAGGGCAGTCTTTAGGGCTCACTCACGGGTGCAGCCAAGCCACCGAGGGCCCCCTGGGACACAACTGTCCACCTCCAGCTCAGCGGATGGTCTGCAGAGGGGCATGGTCAGCGGGTGGCTGCTGCAACAGTGGGTGCCCTGGTGGGGTCACCTGCAGGCAGTTAGCTGGCTGAGCCTCCTGCGAGTCCCACCAGCTAGGGGGCCTCTGAGGGGACTCCCGCCTCTCACAGTGCCTGGGGAGAGCTCTCCTGCAGATACCACCTTTGGAGGAGTGTGCACCGCCGGGTCCTGGGATCTGGGGATTCTTTTCAATTGCGGTCAAATTCACAAGGCCAAGTTGACCACCCCGGTTGGGTTCCAGGGTGCAGGTGAGAGGCATCACGTGAACTCAAGGGTGCCATGCAGCCATCAGCGCCACCCATCCAAGAATGCCTCTGGTTAAACAGCAAACTTTGCCCCCACCAAGCAGCACTGTCCTCTTTGCCCTGAAGATTGCCACTCCACTTCCTGTTGCTGTGCATCAGGGGCTCCAGGGGATATTAGCCCGCCATGCCATGGCACCGGCCCTCGCGAGCACTACTTTTAGCTGTGACACGGTCCTCCGACTCAGGTTTGGGGTTTGTGCTGTTGATGTTGGATGGGGGTTGGCTGAAGGGACCGGTTTTAGAAGCCGGGAAGCAGCAGGAAGTTCTTGGTACCCCTCTGCCACCTGTGGGTCACTGACAAGCCCACAGCACCCATGCCCAGGACAAACAGGAGAGGCTGACTGCTAGTCCCTGGGGCACACAGGCACACAGACCTGGACAGAAGGCCTCTGCCCCACTGGGTTCCTGAGCATGGCAGCAACAGGTGCCTGGGGCTCACAGGAAGGCTGTAGCTGTCATTGCTTTAAATCCAAAGAAATAAATATAATAGCAAAGAGAGCATCATGATAAAATAGACCATGACACACCTGTGCCACGTCTACACGGTCAGAAACCGCAGATCTCGCTTTGCACAGCGGAAGCGCCAGGGCTCATGCTGGGGCCCTGGCTCGAATTCTTCGGGCAGAGACAGAACTCCCAGGAGGATGGGGCTCAGGCCAGAGCGCACGACCTCAGTCCGAGGGGCACCAAGCAGGCAGAACCCAGACTCTGGCCACTCACACATCCTGACACACAGTCCTGGCCATTCCTTCTCCTCCTTATAGAGTCAGAGTTACAGAGACAGACAAGACAGGTAGGCAGAGAGAGAGAGAGGGAGAGAGGGAGAGAGAGAGAGATCGTCCATCCATTGCTTCACTCTCCAAAAGGTTACAACAGCCAGGGCTATGCCAGTCTAAAGCCAGGGGCTGCGAGTTTCATCTGGGCCCCCATGTGGGTGCAGGGGCTCAGGCTATCCAGGCGCATTAATTAGTAAGCAGCTGACCTGGAAGTGGAGCAGCCAGAGGCTCTAGGCAGTATACCACGGCTCTGCTCTGGCTGAAGCTGCTACGTGCTCAGCCACGGACCCAGGCTTTCCATTTTCATGTCCCCTTACAATGGGCCAAGGTGCTGCTGCTAGGGGGTCCCACAGGCAGCCACTGAGCATCTCTGAGTGTGACAATGAACGGCCCCAGCCCAACCTCTCTCTGTTCTATTCTGTTCTATCTGCAGGGGCACCTCGCACGGCCTCTTACCCTGGAGGGTCTTTCTGTGGCAGCTGTCCCACACACCAGCTCCCAACTTTGTTTCTGGTTTGGGTCCTCCCTCCCCAGTCTGCACTCCCAGCCCCATGCTCTGAGTTTCTGCACCTGCTCAACTCAGGCTGGTCCAGGGCACATGAAGTACCACCTTCCTGGCTTCTCCACCTGCCATTGCAGGCAAGTGCATGCCCCAGCAGACCCGGGCCCCAAGCCCCAACCTCACTGGCTAGCCTTGTTTTCTCCGACTTGCAGAGTTGAGCTGAAAGTTGCAGAGTACCTGGCAAGCAGACAGGCACCCTAGACATGGCAGCATAGGACTTACCCACCCCCTTCCTCCTCATCACAGCCTCAAGGACAAGGCTCAGAGACCGGCTCAGGCCCTCCGCAGGGTGAGTGGCGGTGGCTCTGGGCTGACGACTTGCTGGGGGCCTCCTGAAGGATGTGGCATGGCCACTCAGCTCAGCCCTGGCACCCTGGACAGCGCCCATGGGAAGGACCAGTGCCTGCTCCCATGCTGCCCAAGGACCCGGCGAGAGGTGACAGGGGAGCAATTCCCAGTGCACCCTTGAGCCAGGGCAGCTTCCGAGCCAGGCAGACATACTCTCGGCCACCCAGCCAGATTCCAGGCTGGGGCACTTGGCGACCAAGGAAACCGAGCTGGACAGGCCTTTCCCTGAAGACTCACAACCTCCCCACCTGCTACCCAGCTCCTGGTGTCACCTGCCTGACGGATGTGTAGGCCATGGGGCAGGCCTGGAAGGTGGCAAGTCGCAGGGCCTGTGTCACACACCTGCCTGCTGAGCCAACACCCACCCCGTATGAGTGACCCTCACCAGCGGGGTAGGGGTCTCCATATCCAGCACCCTCAGGGCTCCTGATTTCTTTGCTGTGTCTCTTGCATGCAGAGACAGTCAGAGCTGGCCTGTGGAGGGCAGTGAGCACCAGAGGTTGCCTGGACAGGGGCAATGCCCACCTATGCACATGACATGTGTCTATGAAGGCAGAGTCGCACCTGCCATGTGGAGTGCCCAGGCTCCTCCCACCTTGCCGGTCCTGAACACTGCTGGCCCCAGCATCAGTTGCTCTGGCCCAGCTGACATCCGCTCCTGAAACTGTCCACTCTGAACAAACTCCTGACCGGGAAACAAGAGAGCCAGAGCAGGGTGTGCTGGGGTGGGTGGGCAGCAGTGGCTCAGGAAGTGACATCCAGCTGGGATGGAGAAGGCAGGCCAGGGTCAGCATGGCTTGGCCTGGACAGCAAAGCCAGACGGACCTGGAGCTGGCCAAGTCAGCTGAAGCCTGGACGTCCAGCCCTGTAGTGCCAAGAGGTCATGACTTGGAGAAGCAGGGGAAGAGGCAGGGTGGGCCGGCTCGCTGAGTGTCTGGGGCAGGGCAGGGGACGGGGCCATCTCTGTCATCCCAAGCAGCATCACAGCCACCCCTTCTTACCACCTTCCGACCACCACCATCTCCAACATCACCTCCACACCTGTACTTCCCCGATCACCTCCACCATCACATCACCTCCATATTACCTCCACTACCTCGCCGTCACTTCCATCACCTCCACATCTCCAGCACCTCGATCACCAACAAAACCATCATTCACCTCCTCCACCATAACCATTTCCATCACCTCCACCATCACTACCAACCCCCACGGTCACCCCGTTGCCTCTGCCATCACTTGCACCATTACTAAGCCAGCACCAGCCCTACCATGACCTCTACCGTTAGCACTGCCTCCTCCTTGTCACGGTCCTGCCATGCTGAGTTCTCCCAGGAATTGCAGCTGTGTTAGATTTGGCTGGCCTTAATTGTTCCTGGCACACAGCAGGTGTGTGAAGGAAAGATGGACCTGGGACAGGCTGGCAGCCTTACATGGCAGGGGCAGTGACCTGGATTCAGGGCTCTGGCCCCAATTTTACTCACCAGACAAGGTGGCCTTCAAGGAAAGCCTGACAGCTTGCCTGGTCCCAGGGCCCTGAGCATGAGTTTCTGCCTGGAAAACCATCAGGCAAACAGGAGGCTCAGTGTACACACCTGGTGCTCAATAAAGGCCCAATAAGGATACTACTCACCACCAGGCGGTACAGTCTCAGTCCTAGATTTTGCATTATTTTCTCTCCCAAGTCCGCCAGCAGTGCTTGGCAGGCGCTGCCGTGGCACTGCTCTGACCACACTGAGGTGCTGGGCACAGGCTTCAACCAGGAACACACATGCAGTTTTAGGTTTCCAAACCTGAGCTGGGATGTTCCAACACCCAAGGACTCTTGCATGGCACGTGGTACCCTCAGCCCGTCTGCTCCGGCCTCGCCACCCAGCACAGCCCGCTAGAGGCCCCACCCACATCATCCCTCCAGCCCGAACCCCATGCCCGGAGTGCTGTAGCAACTCCCCAGACGCCCGTCCTACTGGGCCCCCAGCCAGCAGGGTGGCTGGCAGCCTGCAAGGGCAGCCGGATGGAGGAGGAGAACTGAGAATGGACCAGCCCGGGGCCCCGGAGGCACAGCCATGCCTGGATGCCCAGGAACTCCCTCCCAGCTGGGGAAGGCCTCATTCTGCCCACTCAGCAATGGATAACGGAGAGGTCCAGACTTCACAGCCATCTCTACCCAGGCCCAGGGCAGGGTGGGAAGTTCCGGCCATCATCACACAGTCCGTGCTGGGGAGAGGAAGGGGCTGTGGGCTCATGAGAGAGAGGTCAACGGCCAGGCAGTGTCAGAGGGGGCCAGACCCAGCCTGCTGCCCCCAGGGGGCCACCACCCATACTTCCCACAGCTGCCCTGCCAGCTGAAGCAGCCAGGCCCTGCATGACGAATGCTCCCCAAAGAAACGCGACTGCCCAGCTGCTGCAGAGTTAATCACCAGCCTTGCTCTGTGGCAGTTCCTTCCTGCTTCTAGGCAAAGGAAACTGCCAATTAGGTTACAATTAATTTCTTTCCTAGGGCAAGGCCTGGCTGCAGAAGGATCGCCACCCAAGTGGCCTGCCGATGACCCGGCACTGTGGGTCACCAGGCCCCTCATCACCAGGGTCTGCTGCTTCAAGGTCCCGGTCACTGGCTTTGTGCACACTAGCCCCAGCTCAGGGGGGGGGGGGGGGAGAGGTCAGGTGACAGGCTCAAGACATCACCTGCTGTGATCCCACAGGCCTGGGTGCCCAGCACACACCAGGGCTCAGCCTGTCCTTGTGCTGTTCACACACATCCCCACACCTAACCCCCCTCGACCCTAAGATCCAAAGCTGACAGAGCGCTCTGCCCACTTCTACCCCAATCCTCACTCCAGGTTCGCTGCATGGTGGCCATGCACACACGTGCGTGAGGACCAGGGCACCCAGGCGGGGGACCCGTGCTGTGCTGTGTATCCACCTGCCGGCAGCCCCAGGCCATAAATGACCTGCTAAGAACCACCCCCAGAGCTTTCCCAGAGATCTTCCCACCAACCGGCTCCTTAACATTTCAGCAAAATGTGTCTGCAGGTGGAGGGGCTGCTATGCATATGTGCAGACGGGACCTGTCTCCCCACTTGTGAAAGGAGCCAGCTGTACCCGACGCTAAGCCAAGGCTCGTCCTCCCAGTTCCAGTTCTGAACCCTAAAGTGTGCCGTGAGCCACACTCACTACATCAATCACTCAGCCAGGGTCCGAGAGGCAGGATGGGGCGTGGGCATGGCATGGAGGCAATCAGGGCAGGTTCTGGTGTCCGTGGCCCCTCAAGGGAGAGCGATCGGGGCTGGGACAGGATTGGGACTGCAAGCCTCCTGTTGCTAAGCCTGTGAAGACCTCAGTGTCACCAAGGGGCAGATCCAAGTTCTTGACCCCTCGGGGTGGCCAGGCTCAGGACTCCACCTCTGACTCTGCCCTCACGGCTGCAGGGTGTCTGCTGCAGGGGACCCACTCTGCGAACAGACCTGCTGGGACCCACCAAAGCACCAGGGAGCCCACTGCCGCTTCTGCGCATGGCTGTCCCAGGGGACAGGGCTCTGGGGCATGACATCACACAGCCCCCATTAGGGTAATCAACTTAGGCGGATCTGCTGGTTATTTTTAGAGTCTGAGCCAGAGAGGGCAGCCTGGGGTCCCCTTGCGGCGGAGCTGAACAGGGTGGGGGGTCGCTACTTCCGGGCACCTTCCCTCCAGGAGCATGCGGTGGGGCTCCTGGGTACCAGCTGTGACCCCATGGCCTGGCTCGGGGCATATGAGCTGGATGTAGCCTTGCCTTGGAGCCCAGGCTCGCCAGGGATTGGAGGCCTAGGCACCAATGGAGATGCAGCAGGACGGAGCTCCAGAGGCAGGCAGTTGGCCAAGGAGCACGAGAGACACTCGGGGTAGACTGCAAGCATCCCAGCTGGTACCCACTAGGAAGTCCAGGATTAAAAACAAACAGCATCAGCGCATCCCATTCATAAGCCACTTGCAACACGAGCATGCCATATGTGCACTGGGTTGAGTCCTGGTTGTTCCACTCCCTTCCCAGCTCCCTGCTAACGCGCCTGGGAGAGAAACGGAAGACAGCCCAAGTGTTTGGGTCTCTGCACCCATGTGGGATTCCCAACTGGGAATTCCCAGCTCCCTATCATGGCCATTTGAGGAGTGAACCATTGCATGGAAACTCTCTCTCTCCCCAGGAAATGTTGCCTTCTAAGTCAATCTGAAGAAGGAAATCAGAAAACACCAAGTGTTGGGAAGATGTGGCTAAATTGTAGTCTCTGGGCTGCAGTTAATGGCAAGGTAAATGAGTCAATCAACGTGGGAAAGGGCTGGGCAGTTCCTCAGGAAAGCAAAAATAATTATCTAGCAATTTCACTCCTCCCAACACCCAACAGAACAGTAAACAAGCAACAAAGTAGATACTTGTACCCAGGCCTCATGCAACATTGTTCCTCACAGACCAAAGGTGGAAAACAAGCAGAATTAACGGGAGGCACTCAAAAGAAAGGCAGACCAATCACACGCCCCAGCCTTAATGAAACCTGACAGCCCTATCAGAGAAGCCAGACAAAACGGCACCTTCCAGCAAAGTAGCCAGGAAAGACACAGGACTCAGTGGCTAGGAAACATCAAGGGCTGTGTCATAGGTACAGGGTTTCCCCTTTGCAGGTTCTGGGATGAGGTGATGTGCTAACTGATCGTTTTGCAAATGTTTAATGCCATGCAAATTTTCACTTTGCTTTTTATAAAACAGTAAGTTGTAATAACCTTTCTTGCCTGGCCCCTCTCCCTGCAACCCCCAGCTCCTGCCACGCTGGCCTGGTGCAGCAGGGTTGGGGTTCCCATCCTCCCCCTGCAGTGAGATTCCATGGTGGGTCTCCAACCGGGAGAACTTGGGAAACCCAAGTCAATACAGATAGGGAGGTGGCACTAGCAAAGGGCAGCCCTTCTCTGTGCAGGACTCTAACCTCCCTTCTCATGTGCTAGCCAACCTGCTCCATGAATGTCTCACTAACCTCCACCCACCACTTGTGTACCAGAAAGCAGATGCCAGATGAAAACCTCCAGTGTGGCTACAGACTGGTCCTAGTGGTGACCTTCAGCCAGTGTGATAAAATTACCATGGCCAACATTCCTACTCCCATCTTTCCATCAGATGTCATGACATAGCCAAAATGTCCCCCCACCCCCAAATGGGACCGTATTCAAGGCCCTCCCCACCCTACCCTCTTCAGCCAATTGAGCTCCACCCTCTCCAGATTGCCCATCAAGCCCCACCTCCAACGCCACCTTCTGACCTGACTCCAGCCTGTCTCCGGATGGTCCAGAAGTACAAGGATGGCTCCGAACCCTGAGCCATCTCAGCCGCTCTTCTCCCCAGCTTCCCCAGTGGGAGCTTCCTGTGTGCTCTGAATCCATCCTTATTCCTCCGCTCACCTCTGCCTACCATGTCTGTTTCTTGAACTGCTTCTTGCCACACAGAGGAAACAACTGGACCAGGTGCAGCCAAGGGCTAGGGCTACGGCTCTCCCACCCTGGGCACACAGCTGGGTACTTGGGCATGGAACGGAAGTCCCCTGAGCCTCAAGGGTGAAGCCCCAAGATGGGGAGACACCTGAGGACCTGCCAGGTGAGCCTTCTGCAGTGGTGACCTGCAGCTGACCCCCTGTTCCAGGCCACAAACCCAGGCAAAGCATTTATCACCGACAGAAGTGAGCTCTGCTTCCTAAGTGAGATGCCTGTGCCCAAGGCAGATCCCTGGGTGCCCAGGATGCCCACAGATGACATGGAGGGTTGGGCAGGGACAACCAGGCAGCCCAGGGAAAAGGATGGGGGAGGGGTGTGGTCTGGGACCTGTCATAGCTGTCCTCCATCTTTGCTTGCTTCAGGAAGAGCTAGAAGAGTGAACTCAGTAACCCCATGAATCTGTGCAGCTTCAGCCAGTCCAGCCCCCACTCTCACTCCTGGCCCCAAGCGCCACCTTCTCCAGAATCTTCCAGGTCATTGCTTCCATTTTACCCAACTGTTCGGAAACACAAAGATGACAGCTTCCGGCAATCAGAAGCACCAGGGCTACCGCAAACAGCTTCCTGGCCGTGGTCCTGTCCACCCTCCTCCCACCCGTATGCTGCTCACACCCCAGATCCCTGGGCTCCAACAGGACCCAAACACTGAGGAACCTAGGCTCGGGGCGCAAGCTGTGGGCATGGGGAGCGGGGGCAAGGGCCACAGGCATCTCCCCTGAGCAGAAGCCACTGCCCCGCCGGTTAGCGCTGGTGCTGAGAAGGAAGGCCAGCATCTGCCTGGCTCACGAGGCAGGTGCACACCTGCTCAGGTGCCCAGGTGACCTTGCCGCAGGGATGCCCAGGCTGCTGTAGTGCCTCCTGTGAGACAAAAGCAAACAAAAGTGTTTGCTCATGGCTGACCACCTGCTCACTTCCAGGGCCCAGGTGGTGCCCGAGCAGCAAAGTCTCGGGGCATCCTCCACCCTGTAGCCAGGCTCAGGGGAAATGCCCGCCCAGCCAGACTGCTCCCTGCCATCTCACTCAGCTCAGGGGCCTGCTGATGTCCCAGCTTCTGCAAGCAAGGTCCCCTTAATCACTCAGCTGTCAAACCAAAGCACACCCTTGTGACTGGCCTGGCACTGGGGTGCAAGGAAGTGGATGGTGGGGGACCTGGAGCCCTGATTTGGAAGCTGCCCTGCCCTCCACGGCCCTCTCAGGAGGTTATAGCCTTGGTCCCCTGCTAGGTGCTCCCTGGGGGAGGTGGATGCCATGGAGGCCTGCCATCCTTCTAGGACACCCAAGCTGCCCCACCGGGGCTGAGGCACACCCACCCCCAGGACACAAAGGGTGGCCCTGGCAGACTCCAACAGGTGCACCCCAGTGTGCTATGCTGCCTGCCCCAGAGGGAAGCCACCCACTCAGCTTCCCAGAGTACTCACCTCTGTAAGGTGACAGCTTAGGTGGGAGAAGGGCAGAGGGGAGGATCCTTCTGCTATTTCCTGGCTCCACCTTATTCCTGAGCAAGCATTGTTACTTTGAGTCACATAGAAAAAGCAACCTCAGAAGGGAGAGAGAGAAGGAGGAAGAGGAAGTGGGGAGCTACACAGCAGGAGATGCAGAAGGGGCCTGATGACAGTGGAAGGGGTCTTACCCCTGACCCCAGGCCAAGGAGCTGTAAGATGCGAGGGACACAGTGGTTGGCCCGGGGTGGTGGGGTGCGAGGGGGAGTGAGGGTAGGGATACTTCATCTCTGTACTCAGCTGGCTCAGCCTTCTCCCTTAGGCCCATGGACCCTGCCCCTGCCCTCTGCAAGGTAGCTTCTGTGGGATGCTAGCCACCCACGCCCACCCCCCCACTGGTTTCTCTAACCCAGCATTCCCTAAATGCCAACTCGAGCCAGTTTCCTGCTGAGAAATCGGCTCAGATTCGGGCTGAGGGGGCTTCTGCACTGTGCCACGTCGTCACTGCAAGTAAGGTGGGTGGTCCACGGCGTGGGGGCAGGCTTAGCCCCACCCCCCTCCTTCTCTGCCAGGCCATGAGGACCCACCACAAGCTCCAAGGTGGGCTTAGGAGGATACAAGGGGCTAGCAAATGGGGGCTGAAGCCAGGACCAGTCACACTGTGAGCCTCCCCTACCCCCCCCCCCCCCGCCACTGCCACATCCTCCCCAAGCCACCCAGCACAAGGGGACCCTGAGGGGCAAGGTCCCCCGGTGGTGAAAGGAGGCAACAGTTTCCAGGGAGGGGGCCCTCCCTTCCCCCTTAGCACCCCAGCCTCTATTTTCGCAGATTCCATATTTTTTAATTACTTTTTCCCCTCCCCTGGCTAAAAGGCCATTAGCGCCCCATTAGGTGAATGCATCCCATTTTCTTCACGCCACCAAGGAAACAGTGATTTACTTAGCCAGTCCCTAAAGCAATTCTGCAGAATAAAGGCAATTGAGCGAATGGGCTCCAGAAACTTTGCCATTTGTTCTCCACCACAGGGCCTACCCTCAGGAGCCCACCAACCAGCTGGGTCTGCAGGCAGCCTTGGGCGCACAAAGCAGACCCAGGTAAGCCTGGTAAGGCAGGAGAAGAAGTCTTCCACCCACATGGGGCCAAAGAGGAAGGAAGAAGCAGGTGGTTCTGGTCTTCTGGCACAGCAGGTGCCAGAGGCAGAGGGGGACCAAGAGGGCCCTGTCCAGTCAGGGCACCTGCAGAACTTGTGGGTTCCCTTGCGGAACAAGCGAACAGGTCCCTCCTTGTTAGTAGAGCTGTCCAAATGCTGGGCCTCAGCCAGGCAACAGGACAAGGGTCCTGGTGGCAACTAGCCAATGGCCACAGTCTCCTGGGAGCGGTGCCAGGGTGGAGGCTGCCCAGCTCTGTCCACCCTGGGGTCCTGTACTATGTATATAGGAAAGGTGAGGGGCCAGGGTCGGGGGGAGTGAGTGGGATAAGCCAGGAGGGCCTGATCTCTGGGTGCACCTGCGTGAGGGTGGGGTGCGAGGCAGCCAGATCATCCTGGGAGGAGTACACGGGGGACCACAAGCCTGGTGAACCCATTTCCAGGAGCAAGGGTCCAGCATGAGCTGGCACTCCCGGAGACCCAGCCTCTCCCATGGAACCGGCCCAGTCACCACCGCATCCACCAGAGGGAGCCCGAGGCTGGGATGTTCCCCCTCCGGGGTGGTAGGGTAGCGGCTGGGCTGGTAGGCCAGGTGGGTTGGGTGGCAGTTGCTGGTTCAGAGCTGCCCCAGGCTTGGATAAAGACCTCCCAGAGGGGGTGGCCATTGTCCCACTCTTAGTGACACCAACCAAGGTTTTCCGATCAAACTAGGGATCAGACGGGAAGGGTGAGCCTGCTCCCTGGATTGGGGAAGCTGTAGCCAGCAGCTCAGGGCTCGAGTACTGAAAGCAACCCGCACTCTTACGGGGTGCCTGCTGCCTGCATCCTGGGGTCACTGCAGTGTGCACTCCCCCACAACTGCCCTCAGCTGTGGACGGGCACAGGGAAGATCTCTGGAGATGGCCCAGCACTTGACCACATGCCCACAACTACCAAGTCGCAACCCCGGAATCCCGAGAGCAACAGAAAATCCAGCCTCTAGCAAGAGTCCAGCCAAGGAGAAGGGTCCCCGTCCCAGGGGCCCTCCGCTGACAATGCGCTGGGCACTGCCGGCCGCTTTCCCTGCTGGGTAGAGCAGTGGGATGCACACACACCAAGCCTGCTTGGCGGAGGCCTATGAGCCCAGATTCTGTAGCACCTGCAGAATACAGGCAAGGTGACCAGCGACTTCCCTGCTCCAAAAACGGTTCGCGGACAGGACGTCCGTCGTAAGGGGTGGGGGAAGGGAGTCAGGGCTCCTCCCTCACTCCCACTCCCCAAGCGAGGGAGGCTTGCAGCCTCAGAACCACTCCTGGCTTGCTTGTTCGCTCCCTCCAAGGAGGGGACCAAGTTGAGCACCGGTCTGCGGGACGCTGAAACGCGCGCACTTGAGCGTTTTAAACATCTCACAGCCGCGGGCTTCACTCGCCCAGGGGTGGGGTGGGGTGGGGAGGCGGTCATTCCCGGCGAAGCCGCACCTAACAGCGGGATCCTTGAGCGAACGACGTCGCTAAGGAGCGAAGCGCCTCACCCCACCCCAAGCGGAGCCAAGGCGCCCCGAGTCGCCCAGGTCCCCGGAAAGGCAGGACTCGCGGCTGCAGGGTGGGACTCGGACAGAGCACGGCAGGCCCTCGCGGGGAGGTGCGAGAGGAGGAAGAGAAGCCACCCCAGCAAACGAACCTTTGGAGCTTTTGGATCGCATCGAACATAAAAAAAAAAAAAAAAACCGCACCGGGGACAGGCACCTTTCGGGATAGCGCCCCACGCGCCGGGGAGCGCCAGGGAAGACAAGCCCTAAAGTGCAACGCGAAAAGGAAAGCGGGGCGCAGCGGGCTCCCGCACCAATCACAACTCCTGGCGCAAGCCGCGGGGGTCGGGGCCCCGGGGGCCCCGGGGATTCCCTGACCTGTCCAGGGTTAGGCTGCGGTTCCGGATGCCCACCCCGCCGGCCTCCCAGCCCCGCGCCCAACCTCTGCCCCGAGACCCACCCACGCAGCCCGGGCCCGCAGCGCGCTGCCTGCGGCCCGCCGCGGCCACCCCTCTCTCAGCCCAGGCCCGCGGCCCCGCATCCCCGCAGCCGCCCGTGCGTAGGAAAGGCGTTGCCGCGCGCACCCAACCCCGCCACTCCGCTCGCCGTTCTAACTTCGTCCCGACAGCCCGCACGACTCACCTTCGCCGAGCAGCGGCAGCAGCAGCAACCACAGTCGCAGTCTCAGCTCCGCGGCGCCGGACGTCGCCTTGGCCATCGCCCGTGCGCACCGGTGCCACGGCTGGAGGGCTGGCTCGGGCCAGCAGCGGGGTGCGGTGGGGTGCGGGGCTCAGCCGGGCCGCCCCATGCCCGGCCAGGGCGCGGCGGCGGACACTGCGGGCGCGGTGCGTCCGGGCGCCGACTCCGGCGCGCTCTCCTCTCTGGAGCGCCGGGCTCGGGTCGCGGGACTGAGGCTTAGGCGGGCGCAGGCTGTGCGGAAAGAGCGGGCAGGGGCGGGGTGGCGCGGGGGCGGGCCCGGGGGCGGGGCGGGCGGGGTGCGGGGGTAGGGGCGGGGCTCCGGGTACCGGCTCTCGCCTCGCGGGTGCGGACCGTGCGGGAGCTAGGTGCGGGACGTGCCAGGCGGGGCACGCACGGGGCTGGCTGGCAGCCGGGGTCCGCGCACCTCGGCACTGGCCCCCTGTGCTCACGCCTGTGGTCTCTGCGTTTCGCCCTTCACAGCGGTCAGGAGCGGCCGGCAGGGGAGCCACGCCGGTTAGCCGGATCTGGCCGACCGGCTGGGAAAATGACCGCACAGGCCCTAAGAGCTGGCGAGCGCCGCGCCTCTGGGCCCCGGGCGCCGAGCGCATCCTCCGCCATTTCTCAGCGGGGAAGGCGCGGCGGGAGCGCGGCCGCCGCTGGGTCCAGCGGGGCTGGCTAGGCTTGTGGCTCACGCAGGACCTTGTGGTGCACAGGCAACGGATCCCCTTAAGTCTCGTTTGTGCTCCGCAGGACGGGTCCACTCGGTGGGACCTGGAGACAGGCTCGGGGTTCTGTTTCCTAAGAACGCAGGAGCTGGTGGCTAACGAGGTGTCCGGAGCGCAGGTGCCCTTTCCCCTTCCCACATGGCAGATGCGGCGGTTTGCGTGGGAGAGCCAATGGCAGGCAGGACCAGAGGCCCCCCCCCCCAAAGGACGCCTGAAATCATAGCCACACCCTAAAAGTGAGACCTGAATAGGGGGCTCGGCTCTGGGCCTCCGTGGGGTGCCCTCAACCCCTTTTGAGGTCCTGCCAGTATCTGGGCGCGGTAGGTAGGCAGAGTGGGAGTGCCCCGCGGTGTGCAGGGTGCCCCCTGGACCTGCCGCTCCTCTTCCCCGCTGTGCGCGGAGCCCCGCCCTCTCGCCTGGCTGAGCTCAGAGCTGAACAAGCGACCTCCACATCGCTCTGCAGATATGAAGTCAAAGTGAAGTCAGGAGGAGGAGCTGCCAAGACAGAGGCTGCTTGGGGCTGGGCCAAACCCAGCTGTCCAGAGCCAGCCTGCTAATGGGTGGGTGGCCAGGCCCCCCTGGGTGAGTGGGTGAAGGGCCTGCCAACCCACCCCCCCCAGATGCCCCGATCTGTGGATGCCAAAGGCTGCTTTGCCTGGGGGCCCTTAAGGAAGCTAGAGCTGGCCGTGGGACCGCCCTTGGGTGCCCATGTCCATGGTGCCAGCTGCACAACAGGCCTGTGCCACCAAGGGGAGCAGAGTCAGAAGGGAGAGACCTATGTGGTTCTCTCCTGAGAGAGTGCAGAGAGACGAGAGTGGCTTGGGCTAGTCCAACCTGGCAGTGCCCAAAGACCATCTGAGCAGGCCTTGGCCGATGCTGGCTGTGACCTGTCCCTCTCTGTTGCCCACCTCCACCCTTTGGAACAAGGTGTGTGTGTGCCTGTGTGTGTTGATGGTGGACACACACACACACACACACACACACACACACACACACAGAGCACATCCTCCCCCATGCTGAGGCCCAGGTCCCTGACCGGAGAGAAAAGACCATGGACAGGGTCAGAGACACAGCCAAAGCCTGGGCTTGCTGGTGGAAGGGAGCCCTGGCACCCGTGGCTTGGGGCCAGGCAGAAGCTCCCTCACCCAGCGCCGAGGAAGCAGATGCCACCCTGTAAGGGTGACGGCACAGCAGGTGCCAGCCTTGACTCCCCGGAGAGCTCTGTTGGATGCTTCCTCTGCTCTGCTTAGGCCTCTGTCTCTGAGCCTTGGTTTCCCCACGTGTTAACACTCTCTTGGCAGGAGGGTGTGCAGATGAGATCAGATCCCTGCAGGCACTCATTGACTCAGCCTCCCTGGGCCTCTGGCACCCTCATCCACCATTCTGCTGAGGGGCGTGGCCACTTGGAGCTGCAGGAGAGTGCCTCAGGGCAGGGTTGGTGACCCCCACCTGCCACCCCCACCACTTTAGGGTTCTCTTGCAGGTTCACAAGAGCAGCTGTAGAAACAGGAGACTTTCTGGCCCTGCCTCCTCGCAGACACACTGTATTTCCCCTCCCCCCCTATAGACATTGCCTAAGATGTCACAGTGTCTCAACTCTGGAGTGATTAGATCCAACTTAAGCTGCCCCTGCCTCCGTTTTGCTACTTGGTCAGATGGCTGAGCTTTCAGCTCATCCTGGGGCAGTGAGGAGTCACAGGGTGGGTGGGAGGCTCCTGCGTTCTTGCTGTGGCACGTGTGAGCTCCCAGCATCGTTTGCTGCTACTCAAAGACTCTTGGCTGCAAAATAAGACCTGGGGAAAGGACAGTGAGGGTCAGATCTGGCAAAGCATAGGCTTGCCCTGCCTGGGAGGGGGCGGGTGGTATGCCAGGACGTGGGCCTGCCTTGCTTGGGAGGGAGTGGGTTGGGATGCCAGGACATGGGCCTGCCCTGCTTGGGAGGGGGCGGGGTAAGATGTCATGCAGGTATGGGAGACTCCAGAGGCATTGAGAAGGCCAAGGGTGAGTGTAAGAAACCCTGGTCCTGCAGGGAGAGGAAACAAATCCAGAAGCTGCCCAGTCCCTGGGGTGCTGTGTGGCCCAGTGATGTGATGGGTGCTGTTGACCTAGGGTGCTCAGCGGGCATCCCCAGAGGTATAAGGCCCTCCCGTGAGCAGTGGGACCTGGGTGATCTGAAATCCGACTGGGCAGCCAAGTGTGTGTGCTCTCAGCAACCTACCCTGTACTTCCATTTTCCCAGGGTTAGATTTTGTACTTGCTACTCCCAGGGGAGGAGGGAATAAAAGCCATAGCAGTGGGTCTACAGCTCCCCACTGGGGCTTGTCTCCTGGGCCTGCTGTTGGCAAGGGAGTAGGTCGGCAACTGATGTCAGTATATGCTTTGCTTTGTCGTGTATGCTACCTTGATCAGCTTACTCAGGACACCCGGCTTCCGCTGGATATGGCTTTAAAAACTTGGTCCCAGGGCATTTGCAGGTGGGGCCTCTGCCTGGCCTGGAAGAAGGCTGTCCCTCCTACCTTCCCTGGGCCTGAGCCCTGGCTTCTGAACCTGAGCATCCATCAAGATCCACTGTGGCTGGAAAGTGTGAGTTCCTTCTCCCTGCTTGGCCCGAGGCTCAAGCCAGGGCTGTAGATGCACCCATGGTCATTGCGGTTTATTTTCTGGAGGTCGGTGGGTATTGCTGTGACCTGGAGTACAGACATCCAGACGGCCTCTGCAGCCATCTTTCTACTTCCCTCTGCTCCGAACTGGCCACCAGCACACCTAACAGCTCACATCAGTTTGCTAGGGGGCAGGGAGACGGGGGAGGCTTGTGGCCAAACCCACCCCTGCTTTCTGCCTTCCTGGCTTGGCGGCAGGCCGGGGTAGGAGAGGGCGTCTTAGACCCCAGAGTCCTCTCAGCCACGCACAGCTCACTCAGCTGGCCTTGTAATTACACATTGCAGAATGCCCCCGGGCTTACGCCCAGCCCTAAGGCACGGGCACGGCTGGGTGGGGCTGCAGGCCCAACCGTGCCCACGTACAGACTCTGAGTCCAGGGAAGGAAGCTGTCCCAGTGCAGCAGCAGGCAGTGGAGGGAGCTGGGAGCTGCAGTCGGCCAGTCTTAAGGCGAAGAGGGCCTGCACACCCTTTAGACAGCCGGAAAGCATCCCTAGGCAGTTTCACAATCTGCCTTGTAATGCAGATTTAGACAACTTTTTACGAATGCACTTTTTAAAATAGGCCTTAATGGATCCTTTGCAGTAGTTACAGTCCATTGTGTAAATGCAAACAGAAGGCTTTTTGAAAACATGTATTATTGATCAGAGAGGCAGCAGCAATTAGAAGCCAGTGTGTCATATTGTTCAATATACACTTCCTATAGGGCTCCGTTTGTGCTCACTCAGAATGCTCTGACCACGATGCTGTCCCCGGGAAGCCCTTTCTTTTCCTCTCTGCCATTGGAAGCCGCGGAGGGCCTGCCCATCGGTTATTAACCGGAGGTGAATGGAAGATGCTGTTTACCTTAAACACGGTGCAGCCTATTGATGACTTCCTCCATGGCTTTCCGGACTGAAATGGTCAAATCTTTGGGTCAGTAGGATGCTGAGGCTTGGTCGGGTCCCTGATGCACCGTGAGGGAAACGCTGACATGATGAGCCGCAGAGGTGAGCTGTCTGGCAGGGGCAGGGAGCCAGAGGTCCGAATTGGATAGCCAGCTTTGGGGAAGACCAAGGGGGAGAGCTAGGCACTGGGGTCCCCAGTGAACCTGAACCTGAGCATCCATCAAGGGACAGGGTTGGACAAGGAGTTGGGGGGGGGGCAGCCTGCTGAGGCTGTCCCTGGGCCCACTTTGAAAACACATTTCTTCACTAGACACGGTGCTTCAAAAAGTTCATGGAAAGTTGAGGTGACACAAAAAGGTGGATTTTGGTTACAAAAAGCAAGATCCATGAATAGGGTTGTTTTTTTTTTATTGTTTTAAGACCACTGGTATGTATATATGAATTTCAAAATTGTTTTGCACTCAAAATTATCTTTTAATTGTACTTTGTGTTGTTTTTAAAAACTTGTTTATTTTAAAGGTAGAGACACACAGAGCTCTATCTGCTGATTCACTCCCCAAGCAACCACAACGGCCAGAGCTGAGCCAATCTGAAGCCAGGAGCCAGGAGCTTCTTCCAGGTCACCCATATGGGGGCAGGGTCCCAAGGACCTGAGCCATCCTCCGCTGTTTTGCTGTTTTCCCTCATACATCGAGCAGGGGGCTGGACTGGAAGATACAAAGGTGCTCACACGGGTTGCCTGTGCTGTAGGCTTAATCCGCTATGCCATGACACCCACCGGCTGCCTGTTCCTGCTTTTCTACAGACTTCCTGAAGCCCTCTCCTATGGTGGGTATCCTGTAGGCATCATTTTCAGAAATGGTGAGGCTCTTGTGAACAAAGACCCTCTCCATATGGCTATTCAAAATGCTGACACCCACACTGGACATCTGAGCCTGGCAGAGTTTGGCAGGTAGTGGTCCAAGGCCATCCTTTGTCTTTCCAGGAGAGGGTCACTCTATCAACTCTGCCTCCCCATCGGGTCTCTGGAGTGTTTCCTGATTATGGGAGCTGTGGCTCATCCTCTGACCTGGACAGCTTTTTCGGAGCTGGAAACCTTTGCTGTGTTTCTGGAATGCTGACAGATCGGAAGTCCATTCACTTAATGCCCTCTAATGGGCCAGGATCCTGGTGGACTGGAGCCCTGGCACAAAGGGGAGGGGGCAGAACACGGGGGTGGAGTGGTGGGTGGAGACTCAGCGCTGCCTGTGGCTCCCAGTCCCAACCTCGCCTCCACGGATAGGCCTGGCAGCTCAGCACGGCCTCTTCTCCAGCTGAGCAGTAGCTCTGCAGTCCTGGGCCAGCTGGTTTTGCAAGCCCTAGGGTTGGCAGTGGGCATATCCTGGAACCCCCACCTTGTCTCCTTCCCAGTGTCAGCCTGTCTGTCCAGGATTCTGCTGGTGATCCCTTCTGCTACATGGGCAGCCGGCTAGGCCTGATCTTCTGCCCTGGAAAAGGTGCTGCTAGGCTGGGAGGTGAATTCCCCTCCCCATAATGAACCCAAATTGACAGGCATGCTCTGCTGTGTTCCCCCTAAGCAAAGTGTGGCACCATGGGTGATGGTGATGTCTGTCCATTTAAAGTGTGAAAGGCGAGCAACTGCCTGCCCAGCAGAAATGGCGGGTAGCCCCACGGCTGGCCTGGCCAGGGGATCGTTGACCTACTCGGCAGCAGTAGCAGGTGGTCCCATGTGCAAATGGCACAGAATGAAGCCCTTAGGCTGCTCAGTGGTGTGTTCTGGGGACTTGGGAGTAGGGGCATGTAGGAGCCTGGGGGATGTCACAGGTGAGGGCAAGCGGGGATCTGAGGGTTCATGTCCTGGTGAGGGGTGACTACTGAGGGACTTCCAAAGACAAGGCTTCTATTGTACCTGCAGGTACACAAGAGAATCAGGTCTGGGAGAAGAATCTGCAGGGGGTAGGTGGGCTCACCCCTGTAGAATTATAATCTCCATTGGCACGTGCAAGATCTGTGGATGGGAACAGGCCTGGTTGGGGAGATATGGGGACACTCCAGCTGGTTGGGGTTCCCACTGATGAGCATGAGAGCTGGAATGGGGACAGTAGGTTTGCTGGACATGGCTGCAGTGTCCCTTGGCATGGATGGGATCCAGGGAGTGCCAGACTGGGCTAGACTCCAGTATCCACTGGTATTCATGAGAGTCAGGGTGAGTCAAGGACAGCTAGGCTAGGTCTCAGCTCCCACTGAACCATGTGAGAGTTATGTCTGGGCATGGACCAAGCATGGTTAGGCTCTTATATCCAACAGCAAGAACCGGAATGGGTATGAGTCACTTGGACAAGGAGACTGTTCCTGCCAGGACAAGAGGTGGACAAACTCAACCTGGCCAAGGATCCATTGGTGTGTGTGAGATCTGACACTGGGGGGAGACCCGAAAGGGTAAACTCCTTTGTCAGGAGGGGGGTTGGCTGGGACAGGCTCGGCTGCATTGCCCAGCAGCAGGAGCTGGGATTGAGGGCAGGCTGGACCAAGCCAGGCTGTAGCACCCGCTGGTGGATGCCAAGGAGAGGCGAGCCATGCCAATCTAGAGATAGTAGGTGTCAGGTCTGTGAGCCCGTGTGCCAGGGGTCCACTGGGGAGCTAGGTCTCCTGGTCTGGGCCTTCAGGTGTGCCTGTGAGAACTGGACCTCTTCCTCAATGGAGAAGACAGAGCAATGGGTGGCAAGCCCTGATGCATGTGGAAGATATGGCATCCCATTGGGGCCTGCAGAGGACATCTGGTGCCAGAGTAGAGGCAGGAGAACAGAACAAATCAGACAAGTATCCCAGCCAAACGATGATGTAAAAGCTGGGCTAGTGGAGACTGCAAGGTCAACTATGTCAGCCAATGGACATTGGAAGGATTCCCTCTTTGTTGGGTTGGTGAGATGGACAGCATTTCAAAACTACCCAAACCACCTGGGCAGAACCCTCAGAGTGTATCTGGACCCTGGGTTGACATCAGGGGGCTGTTCCCCATCCCTGGGCACAATGGCGGCTGTGAGACTGGGTGTGGTTTCTCTCCTTGTCTTCCCCTCTTCCCCCAGAAACAGGAAGAAGAAATAGAGAATTTGGAAAAAAAAAAAAAGTGATGACACCCACTTTTCCCCAACCCTTAAGCTTCCCGCCTTGATTAACTATGTAAACATCATCAAAAGTTAAATAAAACATTTATTTAAAAAAGAAAAGAAAAAAGGCATTGGAGATGAGAAGCACTACACATTAAAAACCGCTCCCCTGACATGCTCTGGGGTGCTTGGGGGAGGGCAGGGTCCTGGCTGGAATTTGAATTCCCTTCCAGTCCGCAGAGTCAGTAGTTTCTGCTCTACAGGCCAACTCAGATGCCATAGCGCGATGAGAAGGGGGTGGGGAATGCACATCACAGGGACACACTGGGCAACCACAGTGGCAGCAATGACTGGTGTAGATCTGAGGCAGGCAGGCTGCTCTCCGGGGCCTCTTTGGGGAGGGCTGCTGAGTGTTTGCATATTAAGACTATTAAGACGCAGTGATGAAGGGCCGTCAGGGGACCCAGGCCCTTGGGCCTGTGAGCTAATGCTAGGATGCCAGCCCCGTCCCATTCTCTACAGCCCCGACTCCAGCCACTCAGGCTTTCCCAGAGGCTCCCTGGCCACAGTGGAGTGGGGAGAGGGCACCGCTTGTCTGCTGCATCCCAGTTCCTCTGGTCCTGGAAAAATGACCTCTCTTTTCAACTCCCTGCCCAGACACCCTGGTCTGTGTGGGCCTTGTGGTCTCCACGTCAGTACTTCACACTGCTGCTTTCTATCCTGCCTGCACATCAGCTGGGGACAGGATGAGGACTAGCAGGTGCACTCCAGGCCCCTGCTGGCTGCCCCGCCCTCAGCAGACCCACCCCCACACGCTCCCCTGGGCCCCTGGCTCTCTCTGCTCTGCTCTGAGGGACCCAGGGCCAGGCAGAGAGCAGGGAGCAGGCAGAGGTACCCCCCAGATAAATCACCTGGGGCCTGACATTTGGAGCCCTCGAGGGAGAGACCAAACACAGAGGCCCTTTAGATAAATACATTTCGGAGACTGTTCCGTGGGAGAAGTTTATGGCTTTAATGGGTTTTTAGTGTCAGACAAGCATCAGGAAGTGTGGTGTGCAGACATTGGCCTTAAAACGGAAGCCCAAGAAGGTAATTTGTCCTCTGGCCCTTTAAATGTCAGGTGGCAGGATCCTGGGACAGGCGGGTGGGGTGAGGAGAGGGGAGCAGCCACAGAGGTTCCCCCTGGGTTTGCCCTGGGATGGGATCGCTCAGCCAGGAATGCTCCAGCCAGTTCTGAGGCCTCAGTGCTGGGGCCAGCATGGAGCTGTAGGGAGAAGGGGATGGGCTATGAGGGCTTTGGGGGTAGTGGGGAGCCTCTCTGGAGCCTGCTCTTGGGGCCTGGGGCACTCCAAGGGTTCACAGGCGCCCCGGGAGGCAGGCAGTTCCGTGTGCTTTGGAAACGTGACAATGTTCCCCTCCATGAAGCCCGGGAGTGGGAAGCAGCTGAGCTCACTGCAGGCCCCACGCCAGGGACAGGAGACTCGAGGAGAAGGTCAGATGCAATCATGTCTGGAAGCTTCTCCCTTCTGGCAGAGACAGGCCCCCACCTGCCCGTCGTGGGCCCCACATCAACAGGCACGCGTCAGGGCTGGCTTGCTCCCCTTTCCAACCTCCAGACTTAGGGCATTCATCCTCCACCTCTGGCTAGGGATGGAGTCCGGGGTCCCAACCTATGGGGTTAACCACAAGCTGGTCCTCATGGCTCTGTGGGCACAGATGGGGCAGGGCCTGAGCATCCCAGGCAGGAGAGATTCATGTGGGACTTGGGGCCCTGGGCTTCTTGGTGCTGGGGGGACCCTGGCAAGCTGTGGGTGGGTGGAGAACAAGTGAGAAGGCACAGATGAGTTTGAGATATTCTCTGTTCTAAGCATGAGGCCCTGTCCTCCTGTGCCCCCACCCCTAGATGACTTCTGGAACAGAGGGAAATCAGACAAGTCAGTCCTCAGGGGCCATCTCAGCCCCCACCCAGTCTCTGAGCCAGGGTCTCAGGGACTTCCTGGAACAGGACCATGGGGCCACTGTGGGGCTGGCCTCAGACAGTGAGTGAGGCCAGGACTGAACTGGACCTGGCTGCCAATCCCCCACCCCTCCCTCCCAGGGCTGGCCCCTTCCCTTCTCCCCACATGGGGCCCAGAACTCATCTGCTAAGAACCCCAGCTCCTAGGGCATGCAGGGGTACACCTTGCAGAGTCCAGCCCTGGGATGGCCAATTTCTTTCTTTTTTTTTTTTAATGTAAAATTTTATTTTTATTTTGACAATCTTTACATAGTTAACTAGGGTAAGAAGGTTCAAGGGCTACAGGAAAGTGGATAATACTAGTATATTTTCCATATTGTTACCTTCATGTTTAAAGGGGGGTATTAAGGGAGAAGCCCCACCCAATTTCCCACCCTCCCCAGGTCCCGGATGTAGGGCATGCTCTGAGGTTCTTGCTCAAGTGGTTTTGATATTGCAACAGTTATGAATTGCTGTCAATCTTGCCCCTCCAAGCACTATGAGGTCTTTGAAAAATCCACTGATTGACATAGTCCATCATAGCTGAGCTGGTTGGTTGACCTGTTCTGTCTTCTCTCTTTTTTTCGTTAGGGTTCTGAGTCCAGCATTTGGATTAGGAAGATCTCCAAAGAAACTTCTTGTATGTGCTAACAAGTACAGGGCCTGGCACCGTCCATCGGGGATGGCCAATTTCTGAGCCATTACCTTCTGGGTCTCGGAAGTAGCTCTACCAATTGCTTGTAAGAGTTTAGAGGCTTTGGGGACCCGGGTGTGGGGGGTGGCAGGCAATATGTTCCCACTTGCTTTAGTTCTTGATCAGTATTCTCCAAGCCCTGAAGGGCTAGCATTGGTTCATGCGTGTCTGAGTTCCAATGAGCTGAGGCAACTCTTGGTGGGGTGTGGTGGGCCTGAATCCCCTCTTCTCCCCAAAGCAGCAGAGCCAGGGCCAGGTGTGATGAGGTGAACCGGGAGAAGACCTGCCCTGGGGGTCTGTGAGGCTGGGGGAGCCTCTGACTCATTGCAGGGTAGCGGCAGTTCCCCCCATTTTCCAGGGGACGGCGTTGAGGTGCAAGCTCAGGTGTGCTCGCTCCACTCACCGCTCGTCCAGCCTGTGGTTCTTGAGTGCCTTGCCTGACTCCTCATTCCCCCTCGCCCAAGTCCAGACTGCGTGGGGCACAGTGCACTTGTCACAGCCCCCCAGGGACAGTTCCCCTCTGGCTCTGCAGATCCAGAGCAAGTGGACCCGAGAGAGGAATCCACCCACTCTTCCTGCCAGCAGCCAGGCCTCACGGGGCATCTAGTGTGGCACTACCCTTCCCTGTCCAGGCTCTTTCAGGCCCTTGACTTCCGCCCATGGCCACAGCTTTGCCGTGAGGCTGCTCAGGGCACACTGGCTCCCCCCCCCACACTCTTAGCAGGCAGCCCTTGGTCTCCCCTTGATACCCACCTCTTCAGCGGGGCCCCCTCAGGTGAGGTCGACAGTCCTGGGTGCCCACAGCAGTGCCCACATCGGGTCAGCACGGAGGACCTGTGGGGCCCAGGGAACCTGCAGCAGGTGCGTGCTTACTGCCTTGCAGAATGGCTCCAGTGGCAGCCCCAGCTCGGCTTGCAACAGAGGCTGGACATTCAGTGAGATGTGCAGCGGGGCGGGCTGGCACGGTCTTGGTGATGACCCCCTTGGTGCGGCAAGCTCAGGGATGTGGGTGTCCTTGGTCGGGGGCGGGGAACTTCACCAGGGCTGGCAGTGGGCGGTGCCTCAGGCTGGCCTGTGCATTGTTCTCTCCCAAGCCAGAGGATTGGGAGCGGAGGAATTTCCATTCTTTAATGAAAGCCTGGCAGGCCGTGGCAGGTTGATGGGGGGGTGGGGTGGGGTGCGGATACAGCCTCTGAGTGGCTGATACTCCACCCGATAGGCACTTCTCAGAAATGTCTCCGAGTCAATGAAGAACAGATAACATAGTCAGCAGAATAAAAATTAATCTGGCAGCTATAGGAATTAATATAAAATCATCAGATGCAGGACTTACAAGGGATGCCACCTCCAGGGAACCCTCCCTGGGTTAAACAACCCAGGTAGGCGGATTTACACGCTGTGCTGTACCTCTCCCCACCTGGAATGATGGGAATAGGAAACGGGGCTGGCTGCATCAGGGCTGGGGGCAATGAACTAGGGTGGGGGAGAGGGCACCCTGCTGCCCCTTCTTTATGCACCCACCCACCGCCACAAGCTCTGGGGCCCAGTGTTTGGCCCATAGGCCCCTTGCTCACCAGGCTTTTTCAGCAGTCGAGGGAGTTGACCAGGGTGGGGTGCAGGGGGTGGGTGGTAGGGCCAAGTCCTGGGCCCTCAGGGGAATGACCTGACTTTGGCATAGCATCCCCGCACGTGCCCATCTGTGAGCACTCCAGGGCCATGTCTTTGGCAAAGGGGAAACCTGCCCAAACAATTATGTCTTCTGGTTATGCCGTGCTCTGTGGTGGCTCTGCTGTTCCCTGGGGGCAGATGTGTGGGTCCTTGCTGCTTCTCTCTGCCATCCCCTGAGGGAGCTACAGGCTGGGAGGAAAGCCATAGGCCTTAGCTACTTGTAAGCCATGGCAGTGAGGTTGGGCCTCAAGCCCCAGGGAGGCCCAGCTGGGGTATCCCTGCACAGCCAGGAAAATGGAAGGGTGGGCTTCTTCCAAGAGCAGCAATTCAGTGTTATTTTATAACTTAAGGATTTATTTAAAAGGCAAGGATGGATGGATGGATGGATGGCGAGATAGATAAATACAGAGCAATCTTCCATCACTGGTCCATTCAGCAAATGCCTGCAATAGCAAGGGCTAGGCCAGACCAAACCTGGAACTCAGGCCAGGTCTCCCACACCAGTGGCAGGGACCCAGCTACTTGAGCCGTCCCCTGTGGCCTCCCAGGATGTATCTCAGCTGGACGCTGGAATGGGGAACAGAGCTGAGACTTGAATCTGGGCACCCTGACCCGGGCTCTGAGCTTCCCCAAGTGGTGGCTGAACTGCTACACCACCCCCACCCCCAGGGTTGTGTTAGTAAAGACTTGGAGGTGGTGTATAACTGGCTAAGACCCCACCTGTGGAGCCAGCATCCCATATGGGCACTGGTTCCAGTCCTGGCGGCTCCACTTGCCATCTTGCTCCCTGCTGAGCCACTGGGAAAGAAGGCCTTGGGCCCTGCACCCATGTGGGTGATCCAAAGCAAGTTCTTGGCTCCTGGCTTGGGTTTGGCCCAGCTCTGGCCACTGTAAGCCATTTAAGGAGTGAACCAGGGGATGAAAGATCTTTCTCTCTCTGCCTTTGAAACAAACAAACCTGAAAGAGAGAGAGAAAACTCTGTGAGCTTTCTCTGTGTAAGAATGACCATCCTAACATTGAAGCATGAACCACCACCGAAATCAAAGGTTGCTCATCTGAAATGCACCTCGGTGAATGCCAGTGTGCTGCTAATGTTGGGGTACCCGTGGCTCAGGGCTCCCGCAGATGGAGGCTTTAAAAAGGCCATTTCTCTGCAGGACAGCTCATTGCAAATCTGCAGGAGAGCATCAGATACCCGGCAGCCTGCAGGGAAATGGCCAAATCTTTCATTGTGAAGGCTCCCACCTCACCTTCCAGGGCGCCACCTCCTTCCTTGCCTTCCTTTCATCAAGGTGCCAGCGACTTCCTGCCCTGTCCTGCCCCCGGCTCAGGGAGATCAGCCAGAGGAGAGACAAACCCTGCCTCTCGACCGAGGTCTGCGTGTGTGCATGTGTGTGTCCCACCCTGGGGATGCTGCTGGAGATATTGTCATCTGCCTTACCCTAGGCTGTAGGGCAGAGCAGGGAGGTGGCACCGAGGGATTGGGTCTCCAGCGGGAGTCACCATTAGGAGTCAGGGATGATGGGGTTACTGTGGGACGTGTGTCTGTGTGTGCTGTGTTGGTATGTATTTGTGTGTGTTTATGTGAGGGTGTGTGTGTGTACAGTTGTATGTATGGATGAGTGTGTGTGTGTGTGTATGTGATTCTTACAGGGTGGTCAGCACTAGGGGCTGACACGAGCCTGGGGGCCACGAGCCACCAGGCGCTGTGGGTAAGCCTGCCCATCTGTCATGCCAGCGCTCTGTCCTGCATGTCGTCGGCTACCCCCAGAATCTCTGTCACACCTGGGCTGTCTTACCAATCTTGTCCAGCTGCCATGCCAGGCCAGGAGAGCAGACTCTGGGCTGAACTTTTGTGATCCCGCTGCCGCCAGCGCTGGGGGACCCTGCGGCTCCTCCCACCCTGTCCCAGACCCCATGTTCCTCTCCCCTGCACGCTGTCCCATTGCAAGCTCTTATCACGGACTGAGCCTATCCTCAGCTCCTCCTGGCACTCAACACCAGGTCCCAGAGCTCAGGTCATAGTCAGGGCAGTGCCCAGCACTGGGAAAGGCCTGGGGTCACAGAGGTGGATGTGAGCAGGATGCTGGCTGGTCCAGGCCATCTCTCTCCTCCACCATGCTCCTGGGATCCTCACTCTGCCAGCCCATCCAGCTTCCAGGGGCCTATTGTGCTGTCAGCCTCAACTCACAAAAAAAGGAGAGAGCGAGCGTTCTCAGAGTCCTTGCAGAGACCCGGGGAACTTCCAGGGGCAAACAAGGACGAGAGTTATACCAGAGAGCTTACATCAGTCCTGGCGGCTGCGGTGACGTGATGGCTGGTCTGGGCAGCTGTCCTGGTGGCAGCTCTCTCCCCGGGTAAGGTGTGATGACATGGTGGTTTTACCATAGTCCTCTGGGATGGCCACTTCCGGCCTCCGACCGGACCTGTCCAGCTTTGGTCGTGGTGGGCACAAGTGACTCCTCGTCCATCCTGGCAGTGCTCACCCAGCCTACCCAGATCCCCTCCAGCCCCCTCCTATACCCTCCCTCCCTCCCTCTGCCCTGCTCCCCCCTCCTTACAGTCACCAGCGCTCTGGCCTAAGGGCACTCGGCTGGCTGCTTTGTACCCATGTCCCCTCCCTAGGGTAACCCTGACCTCAGCTCCTGCCCCTTCCCTCTCTTTGAAACCAGAGCTTACTGATAAGGAAGTTTTACTTGGTCAAATTGTAGGTGGTTTCCAGAATTTCTGTTAGGCTCATTGATACTTTCATTTCCTCCAAAAAACCCAGAATCCCACATCCGTGAGGTCTGATGGGGCCCCTTGAGATCTGGTCACCACAGCTTGTCCTGAGGGGAACTCATCCTGGGTCAGTACCAGCGAGGATAGCCCCGGATCCCTGATGTCCCTTTTGTGGTCAATGACTCCTCCCAGTGATCCTGAGCGAAATCAACAAGCGTCCTCATTGGGTCATGGCTTCCCCAACACCACTCAGCCCTCGGAGCCTGCACGCCACACTCAGCCCAGCTCATGGATCTGGAGCATCTTCCCAAGTCCCCACAGAGCAGTATCACAGGTCGTGGTTCTCTCAAACCTCAGCCTGCAGGCACCACACACCTGTTGCTTGTCACACAAATGGGCGCACAGGGCTATCTCAGCCAGCCACCTCCTATCTCGGACCCCGGGCTCCTGCCTGCTTGTCTCCACGACTTCCCCGACCCTGGCTTGCATGAAGACTCCAAGCCACACTAGCTCTGTGCTGTGGTCACCTTCCATGCAACCCACACAACCCTGGGCTGCACCAGCTGCCACCCAACCCTTGCTGGTTCCTTCTCTGTGTGTCCACCCCTCACCTCCCTGTTGACCTCCATGGAGGTGGTCGCAGGGATGCCCACGTGGGCCGTCCGCTCAGCCACGCCCCTCTGCCACCTTCCACCTGCCCCACGCTGCCTGCAGCCCCTCTCTCACTTTGTTCAAGCATCTTCCCAGATGTTCCTTCTCACCCTGTGCCACCCAGCTCTGCCTCTGCCTGCCATGCTATGCTGGCCTGTCGCCTGGTGTCAATGTGACATTTCCCCCTGCAGCTGGCAGTTTGCTTCCTGCTGGTCCCTGGCCTCGGCCATCTCAGTGCCTGAAAAATAGTAGGTACTCAGCCAACATCTGTTTCTCAATTCAATAAGTGAGAGTACGGGTGCCCAGCAGGAGGGGCCCCTGCCTTAGTCTCCCCAGAAGTCTTCCCCACTGCCTGGGGTGGGGCTGGATGGGAGGACATCTGGCTTTGCCGTTTGCCGTCGCTGCAGGGAGAGCTGCACTGCGTGTTCTCCTGCGTACCCTCCTGTGTCTCCACGTTCAAGTGCGCTCATGGCGCTGCCCCAGTGACCCCCGGCTTGCACCAGACCTGCCGAGGGAGCGCCGTGTGCGTGTCACGCCACGCGAGGTTGCAGGCTCTCCCCTCAAGGTGGATGCTTGGCACACTGTGCTGGATTGTTTCTCTCTTTCTTCTTCTTTTTTTTCTAAAAAAGATTTATTTATTTTTATTGGAAAGTCAGATACACAGGGAGGAGGAGAGACAGAGAGGAAAGATTTTCTGTCCACTGAATGACTTCCACAATGGCCGGAGCTGAGCCGATCCGAAGCCAGGAACCATGAGCCTCCTCTGGTCTCCCTCGCAGGTGCAGGGTCCTAAGGCTTTGGGCTGTCCTTAATTGCTTTCTCAAGCCACAAGCAAGGAGCTGGATGGGAAGTGGGGCCACCGGGATTAGAACCTGCACCCACATGTGATCCTGGCACGTGCAAGGTGAGGACTTCAGCCACTAGGCTACTGTGCTGGGCTTACTTTGTTTCTTCTTAACACTGGCATTGCTAATGACTGCATAAATCCTGGCTTGATCTCTTTTCTCAAGATGTTTTTTTTTATTGTCTTATTAAAGATTTATTTACTTATTTGAAAGGCAGAGTTACAGAGAAAGAGAGAGATCTTTCATTCATTGGTTTGGTCCCCAAATGGCCACAACTACTGGAGCTGCGCTGATCTAAAGAAGGAACCAGGAGCTTCTTCCGGGTCTCCCATGCAGGTGCAGGGTCCCAAGGCTTTGGGCTGTCCTCTACTGCTTTCCCAGGCCACAAGCAGCTATGGGACATGAATCAGTGCACATATGGATTGTCACGGGCCAGTTTTCACAGGCCATGGCTTAATCTGCCTGCACCACAGCATGGCGTCCAAACTATGCTTTTTAACAACTCCCCTCTCCCTCGTCAGGCATGGGGCACGGTGTGGTGAGGCCAATGGCTGAGCTATCCTAGCTACCGTGATGGCTGGCAGGCACTAGGGCAGCCCCAGCCTCGGGGGTCTCACAGTGCAGCCCTTCCGGCTGCTGCTGGGGTCGCTATGGGTTCTCTCCGTAGCACAGAAGTCACAGCTGCATCTCTCCTCTGGCACTCACCACCCCTACTGTCCAGCCCGTCTAGCAACCGCTTGTGGGACCTGCGACAATGCCCAGGGCCCCGCCTGCAGCACACGGAGAGTCCTGCTCTCACAGAGCTGTGCTCTCCAGCCGAGCCGGGTGCCTGCATGGGGTGTTAGGAGAAGGGAAACCCAGCAGAGGATGTGGGCAGAGTGGGAGAGGCTTTCCACTCCCCATGGTGCAGGTGTTTCCCCCAGCCGCCAGCCACTTCCTATATAGGGGCACAGGTTGTGGGGGGGTGAGAAGGGGAGCTTGCTTCTAATGACCTTGAAAGGCAAAGCTGCCACTCTCACTCCTAGGTGGGCCGCAGACCCCTATGAGTTAGCGTCTGGCTACTTGTCCCTAGTAGCGCTGTGGTGCAAGTGACCTGGGGCATCCTCTGCATTGGTAATTACTATCCACAGGGTCTCAAGACAACTCCCTGCTCCGCCCACGATGCCCTCTGAACGGCTCACAGAACCTTCGTGGAGCCACCTGCTTGCTAGCAACAGGACAGTGCTAGGCAAAGGGTGGCAAGACAGTGGTTGCTGACAGTCCTGCAGGAGGGCCAAGAGGGACCTTGAACCCTGGGGCAGGGCTGAGTGTAGGAGTCTGCTCAAGATCGCGTCTTGGACTTTTGGCTAAGATCAGCTGTGAGCAGGCTCGAGGATCCAGGGGGTCAGAATAGAGCAAGAGGAGGGGCGGGGGAGGAAGGGTGGGGTCAGTATTGGGGCTTCAATTCTGAGCCCAGAGAACCGGTTTCCAAGTGTGAGCAGGTATGCTTTTTAACAAGCCCAGGACCCGGTGCGGTGGCCTAGTAGCTGAATGCTCACCTTGCAACCTCCAGGATCCCATGTCCTGGCTGCTCCACTTCTCATTCAGCTCCTTGCTTGTGGCCTGAGGAAGCGGTGGAGGATGGCCCAGGGCCTTCAGATCCTGCACCCACAGGAGAGACCCAGAAGCTCCTGGCTTCAGATTGGCGCAGTCTAGCTGTTGTGGCCACCTGGGGAGTGAACCAGCCATAAAAGATCTTTCTCTCATCTCACCTTCTCTCTGTAAATCTACCTTTCCAATAAAAACCAAACAAATCAATCAATCAATCAATCAATCAATCAATCTATCTTAACAAGCCCTGGGTTGCCATGGAGGGTGATTTGGGCAGGGAGAGGGGCAGCCATGAGGATGACCTGAGGGGTGAATTTTGTTCTGAAGGCAGATCCCAGGGGCTGACGCTGTGCTACAGCACGTTAGCCTTCCACCTGCAGCGCCTGCATCCCATACGGGCACCGGTTCATGTCCCAGCTGCGCCAGACCCCTGCATCCATGCGGGGGATCCAGGAGAAGCTCTGGGTTCCTGGCTTCAGCCTAGCACAGTTCCAACTGTTAAGACCATCTGGGGAGTGACTGGGTGGATGGAAGACTCTGTCTTGTCCCATCCCCCAACTCTGCCTCTCCATGAAATAAACTTCAGTGAGTAAGCAGAAGTAAAGGTGGGTCCACGGCTAGCCTGGGGGGCCTCAGGGAGCAGAGCTGTTGCGCCTCAAGGGGAGCCGGAAGAGGGGACCCAAAGAAGGAATAAGAGTGGGGGTGCACGGGGGTCGGGCGAGCTCGGGAGGCACTGGAGAGCTGAGGAGGCGGTGGCGCCTGGCCGTCAAGCGGGGTCCAGAGCAGCCAGGGCAGGGCTGCCAGGGCAGGGGTCCGGATGCAAGGGGAGGGGGCGCGGAGCAGCTGAGTGACCTTGCTGTCCCAGGGCAGGAGGGGGCCGCCGGGTGAGCCCCGTACAGGCTCTAAAAACTGGGAGTCAGGGCGGTCTTCCCGGAGGGCTTGTGGGCTGGTGTGATAGACAGGGGCCCGGGGTAGGGCTGGGCGGAGCAGGGAAAATGACTACCGGCCTCAGGAAGTTCCGAGGGCTCAGGTGCTCCCCTGGAGCGCCCGTCCCCTGTCCAACCTGCCCATTCCCGGGACTAGGGGAGGGGGTGAGCCCCGGGGACTCCACAGGGCTGGGAGTCTGTGCTCGGCATTTCCTGACCTGGCCCAGGTTCAGCTCCTAATCTCGGGTTGCATCTGCAGCGCTGTTTCATGCAGCTTGGGGGAAGCGGGTGGAGATGTCTAGGGAAAGGGGTCAGGCAGCCCCGGGGTTCCCCAGGGCGGGGCGCGGAGCAGCAGGTGCTCTGGGTTGAGGCGCCCAGAGGCTGTGAGGCCGGGCCAGGGTAGGCAGGGGGAGGCTTTTCCAAGCCTCAGTTTGTTCATCTGGAAGATGGAGCTGTTGAGGACACAGCCTCACGGGTCCAGGTTGTGTGAGGCTCAGCAGGTGTTTGTGGGTGTGTGAGGGCTCAGATGAGGAAAGGGACACAGCACTGTGAAAGCGGACCAGGAGGTGCCCACAGTCTGGGTCAAAGCCCTGGGCCACCTGCCTTCTGTTTCCGGAAACCTGTTGCTGGAGCCAGGCAAAGCCCCGCATCTGATGCCACCTCCTTTGCTTCCTTCTCAACTCAGCCTGCCTCATCTCTGGCCAGGACAGCTGGGTGTAGCAAGAGAGCCCGAGCTGGGGTTGGTGTGTTGGCCAAAGGAATTCCTTTCTCCTCTGGCCCTTTGGGGGAGGTAGTATTTCCTCCATTGATGCAAATGTGCTCGAAACGTGTTTCTCACTAATCCAGAAAAAAAAAATCACCAATCCAATTGTCCTTTGTGGGAGGCCAGGAGCTGTGTCTGAGACAGAGGCTGGCTGGCCAGGTGGTGCAGGGGAGTCTCAGGAGCCCAGGGCATGGGGGAGGGGTAGGGTGGAGGTGGGGTGGCATAGGTCCTGCCCAGCTAGTGTGCATCCCTGGCGAGCAGCTGAGGGTCCTCTCCGCTGCCCACAAAGAACTGGGGTCCAGGGTGGGCACTCTCCTTCTCTGCAGACCGGGCTGCTTCTGGGAAGCTGGGAGGAGCTTCAGGCAAGAGCTTGGGTTTCAGCCAAGGGCTGGCACTGGCTGAAAGAGACGGAAAAGCGCTGAGGCTGTAATCAGCTGAGAGAATCTGGGGCCTGGGTTCACTGCGGGGTCTCCGGATCCAGATACCATCATGCCGGCCCCCTCGGACATGAAGGAGGTTGCGGCTGCGTACACGGCGAGGGGGTGAGGGGGGAGCCGCCTTGTACCTGGCCTGGCCGCCCGGGCAGCACTGGCACAGGTGCGGCAGGACCAGTACTATGGCTCAGTGGATTGAACATCCCAGATGGGGTGCCAGTTCAAGTCCAGGCTGCTCTGTTTCCGATCCAGTTCCAGGGCAAAGCTCCTGGGAGAACAGCAGACAAGGACCCAAGTGCTTGGTCCCTTGCAAGAGAGCACGGAGGTGACTTCAGTCTTGGAGGCAGACAAGGGGTTGGCTTACTGCGCTGGTCCCAAGGCTGGGACAGATCTGCTGAGCTCCACTCCCTGCTTCCCTTCACTCAAACCGGGGTGGGTGCATTTCCACCGTGGGACAAGGAACTAGCGCAGGGCCCTGTCTCTGGCAGCGTGCAGTGTATCTCCCAGCCAGTGGTGAGAAGCATGGTCAAACACACAGTTGAGGCCCATGCCACCGAAGTGGCAGACAGCTGAGGGGATTGGGGACACTTGACTTCTTGATAGAGGAGACAAACGTGGCTGGCATGTCTACTTTTCTCTCCGTTCTGCTTTGTCTTATGCTGAGAGTTCATGGGATGCCAGGAGCTGGGGCAGCTGTGTTGCAACTCAGGGCAGAGCGTATGAGAGAGCGCCTTAGGTACTTGTTGAGCCCAGGCTGAGGTTACGCTGCCCAGCTGTCTGCCTGCAGGCTTCCTCTGAATGGGGGCAGAACCTTGCTTGTTTCAGCGGCTGCGCTGGGATTCCTACAGCTGACGGCTCTCCTTGACTGGTGCACACTGCTGCTGTAGATGTGAGCGTGAAATCCTGGCTTGGTCCCCTTCCTTCCTAAGACAGGACTTGTGACCGAAGAAGGATGTGAGGACAACCCGCCCATGTCACTGCGCACTGGCTCCTGCCCTGAGCACGGGCACCTCTGCTCATGGGGGCAGAGACGAGAACAGAAAATGTGCCTGGGTGAGCGAGCATAAGCCGGGCTGAGGTTCCACCAGCCTTCCCTAGCATGGGAGGCCCTGAGAGCCACACGGCCTGGGTTTGAGGCCTCGTGCAGTGGGACTCTAGGCCACCACATTCCCGCTTGCTGTGGGTCACTCAAGGGAAGCTGGTCATCTTCCGAAGGAGGGCATGGAGTCAGGGTCAGAGAGGGAGAGCCCCAAGAGGCTGCTGGGGAGACCCTGCTGGGCCTGCTCTGCTGTCTCTTCTCCCTGTGTTTCCAATTCTGCTGGGCATTTTATTGTTTTTATTATAATTTTTTAAAAAGTTATTGAAAGGTAGAGTGAGAGAGAGAGAGAGCTTCCATTTGTTTGTTCACTCTCCAAATGGCCAGGACAGCAGGCACTGGGACAGGCTGAAGCCAGGAGGAACCTGGAACCCTGCCTATGTTTCCCATGTGGGTGCAGGCCCAGGCACTTGGCCATCATTCACTACCTCCCAGGTGCATCGGCAGGGAGCTGCAGGGGAAGCAGAGCAGGTAGGGGCATCGGCAGGGAGCTGCAGGGGAAGCAGAGCAGGTAGGACGCAAACCGATGATCCTATTGGATGCTAATGCTACAGGTAATGGCTTAGCTCACTGTATAACAGCCCAGATACGTAAATTTGCTAAACCTCTTTTGCAGACCTGGCAGCTGGCTTCTCCTTTGAGCTCCTCTACCAAGATGCTTCTGTCTTGTAAGTTACAAAAGGTGGGGCCAGCATTGTGCATGTGGCACCGGCATCTCATGTGGGCGCTGGTTCAAGTCCCAGCTGCTCCATTTTTTCTCCAGCTCCATGCTAATGGCCTGGAAGGGCAGCTTGGACCTCTTTGCCTGAATAGAAAACCAGGAGGAGGCTTCTGGCATCCGGTTGGCTCAGCTCAGCCATTGTGGACATTTGGGAGGGAATCAGTGGATAGAAGATCTCTCTGTCTTTCCTTCTTTCTATTCAACTCTGCCTTTCAAATAAAAATAGATCATTAAACAAAATTACTGAAGGAGAACTTGGCTGCTATAAAACCTTCAAGTGATTTTCTGTTCCTGCTTCCGCATCCCTTGTATCCAGCAACTCAGAAGATCATACTGCTCAGGAGATTGGTGTGAATGCTTCCAGAACTTTCCATACCAACCAACACACATGCATTATTTTAAATCTAAAAAACATGTCATCCTGTCAATATTTTTCCTCTAGTAATAATTCATGAACTTGGGATGGCGATTTGGACTGGTGATTAAGATGCTGGCTTCCAGCTGTGGATGAGCACAGGTCTAGCCCTCGTAGCCATTTAGGGGAGTGAACTAATGGGAGGAAGATCCAGTTGTTGCTCCGTCTCTGTGATCTTGCCTTTCAAATAAAATGAGTAAATCTTCCTAAGTAAATAAATCAAATGAAAAGCCTGTAGCCAACATTATACTTACTAGTAAAAAACAACCCCTGATATTAGACAGAGAACAAACATACTGTCATCACCCGCTCAGTGCAGTGCTAGAATTCTAAACAACACGACAAGGCGGGAGAAGAAATGAAAGGCGGATTGGAAAGTAAGCTATAAAACCGCCATCCCTGTTTACAGCTTGTTAATATAAAAAATAACATGAAATCGATTGAAAAAACACTTTTTTTTTTTGTTGGAAAGGCAGATCTACAGAGAGAAGAAGAGGTAGAGCAATCTTTTCATCGGCTGGCTCACTTCTCAAATGGATGCAACAGCAGGAGCTGAGCTTTCTTGAAGCCGGGAGCCCCTCTGTGTCTGGCAGGCAGGTGCAGGGTCCCAGGGCTCTGGGTCATCCACCACTGCTTTCTCAGGCCATAGGCAGGGAGCTGGATGAGAATGAGAAGTGAAGCGTCTGGGACGCCAACCAGCAGCCATAAAGGGTGCTGGCACTTGCAGGTGGAGGATTAATCAATTGAGCCATTGTGCTGGCCCTAGAATTTGTTTTTCAAAGTTCTTAGCCCTAATAAACGAGTAAGGCTACAGGGGACAAGATTACTATGCAAAGGTCCAATTTATTTGAATATATCAGCAAAGGATACGCGGACAGTGAAACTAAAAATACAGGGGCTAGACTTTGGTGCAATGGATTAATTAGTCCACTCCCTGTGAGACAGGCATCCCATGTGAACACTGGCACAAGACCTAGGTGGTCCACTTCAGATCTAGCTCCTGCTAATACCCCTGGGAAAGCAGTAGAAGACAGCCCCCTGCTCCCTCCGCAGGAGCCCTAGATGGTGTTCTCAGCTCATGGTTTGAGCTTGGCCCAACACTGGTCATTGCTTTTATTTGAGGAGTGAAACAGAAGATAGAACATCTTCCTCTCTTTCTCTCTCCTGTAACTCAGGCTTTCAAATAAATACATGTGTTGTTTTAAAGATGTATTTATTTTTATTGGAAAGTTAGATATACAGAAAGGAGGAGAGAGAGAGGAAGATCGTCTATCTGTTGGCTCACTCCCCAACTAGCGGCAATGGTCAGTCCTGAGCCGATCTGAAGCCAGGAGCCTGGAGTTTCTTCCAGGTCTCCCATGCAGGTGTAGGGTCTCAAGGCTTTGGGCTGTCCTCAACTGCTTTCCTGGGCCACAGGCAGGATGGGGATGGGAAGTGGAGCCACCAGGACACGAACCAACAGCCATAAAGGATCCTGGTGCTTGCAAGGCAAGGACTTTAGCCACTAAGCTGTTGCATTGAGCCCATAAATACATCTTTTAAAAAAATGTTTAAAAATACAATATTTGTGTGCACACGTAAAAATTAGTTGAAGTACATCTTTCTGAAAAATAAGCCACAATCATATGTGGAAAACTGCCTAATATTAATGAAAAAGATCAAAGAATAGTTAAATAAACTGAGACATACCATATTCATGGAATGGTCAAGAGAGTAAAGAAATAAGTACTTCTAAACTGGTAAGTATGCCTAATATCGTTCCTATACAAATTTCAGCAAGGTATTTGTAGGGACACAAGATTAGTTCAGATTTACATGGGATGCAAACAGAACTGGAACAGCTGAAACAATTCTGATAAAAGAATAAAGTGGCAGGAAATCAGTTGTTGATCTCATGCTTGATTTCACAGCTCCCATAATCAAGTTCATGTATGCTAAGGAGGCATGCACATCTTTGTGATAAAGGGATCCATGAACAAGCCCCCACAAAATGTGTCCAAGTGAGTTTTGACGGAGGTTAAGAAAGCCATTCACTAAAAGAAAGATAAGTTTTTCAACGAATGGTTCTGGAGCCAGTGGACATCCATGGTCTAGAGAGTCGACTTAGACCCAAGTTCATGCATTATACAAGAATGTCATCAAAATGAGCCATGGGGTTAAACACAAAACACAAAAATATAAAATTTTTAGGAAAAATATAAAGTATTTAAGGTCTCTTGATGGGGGCCCATCACGATATGTGCTTGCCTTGCATGCACTGGGATCCCATATGGGCACTGGTTCGTGTCCTGGCAGCTCCGCTTCCCTTCCAGCTCCCTGCTTGTGGCCTAGGAAGGCAGCTGAGGATGGCTCAAAGCATTGGGATCCTGCACCTGTGTGGGAGACCTGTAAGAGGTTCCTGGTTCCTGGCTTTGGATGGGCTCAGCTCCAGCTGTTGCAACCACTTGGGGAGTGAGTCAGTGGATGGAAGATCTTCCTCTCTGTCTCTCCTCTCTTCTGTTTATTTGACTCGGCAATAAAAATTAAAGAAAGAAATCTTGAAAAAAAAAAAAAGATCTTGGGATGAGCAACGAGCTCATGGACAAAAACAGGGCTCTCAAAGAAAAATATGAATAAACTGGAGTTTATCACAATTTAAAGTTTTACACAGAAAGAGACGTCATTAGGAGGAAAAAAGGCCAACGCCAAAGTGAGGGGAAAGAATTGCAAATGGACTGACACAGCAAAAAATGTTCTAAAGTCAACAATGAAAAATCCAGTTGGCAAATTGGAAAAGTACAGGACCACGCATTTTATGGAAGATGACAGGTGAAAAGTAAGGACTTGAAAATAGATGACATCAGAAGCTATTTGGGAAACGCAAATGAGAATGCCCACCATCAACACGTGCAATGTTCAAACTCGTGACATCAGAAACTGACGCAGAACAAGAGAAGGCCAATTACTCAGATACTGCTGACGGGGCTGTAAAATGGCCAAGCCACTCCAGAGAATACTTTGATAGCTCTTTTGGAAATGGAAAAGCTAAACATGCAGCTCTCATAAGGCCCAATGATTGCTCACACACGAAATATGTATGAAAAAAAATCACAGCAGCTTCATTTTTTATTACTATTATTATTTTTCATGATATGGTCCCATAGATGGAGATTCCCCCATCCAAGGAGCTTCACTTGGAACAGTCATGGGCAAGAACCCAGATGTCCTTAGCCAAGGGAATGGTACACCCACACCTTGAGACATTACTCAGCAGCGAAGAGGAACAAATGGCTGGTACTGACACATCTTCAGACAATGACTCCAAACAACAGCTGATCCTGGAAGATGACTTACCGAAAGGACAGAATAGCAGTGGTGACTCCTTAGTGGTTGCCAGGCGCCTGGGAGAGGATGGGGCACGCAGGAGCAGGTGTGTCCATGAGGGGGCACACTTTCGACCCTGACACCTGCCCTAGCACTGTAACTGGGTGAAGGATGGGACAGTCTCTTCCTACTTTTTTTTTTTTTTTAAGATTTATTTTTTTATTGGAAAGTCAGATATACAGAGAGGAGGAGAGACAGAGAGGAAGATCTTCCGTCTGATGACTCACTCCCCAAGTGAGCGCAACGGCCGATGCTATGCCAATCCGAAGCCAGGAGCCAGGAACATCTTCTGGGTTTCCCACACGGGTGCAGGGTCCCAAGGCTTTGGGCCGTCCTCGACTGCTTTCCCAGGCCACAAGCAGGGAGCTGGATGGGAAGTGGGGTTGCCGGGATTAGAACTGGCGGCCATATGGGATCCTGGCACATGCAAGGTGAGGACTTTAGCTGCTAGGCCACTGCGCCAAGCCCAGTCTCTTCCTATTTTGAAGATTTCTTAAAACTATGTGTGACTTCACAATGATCTTAAAATAAAAAAAAAAAATTGTGAAATGGACTTGCATCCTAACAGTATTTTTTGGTTTCCAGAGATTTTACTACACCAGTGACTTTTTAAAAAAAATTAATGATTTTTGCAAGGGATAATTAGTTATTCCTAAAGAAAGCATGACATCAAGATGCCTGGTAAGGGAGGGAGAGGATGATGCAAATCTTGGTAGACCCAAACGCAAAGCAAAGGTGGGCGTTTGGACTAGCAGTTAAGACACTGCGTAGCATGTCCCAGGCCATATCACAATGCCTGGGTCTGAACTTCGGCTGCCCTGGCCCCATCCCAGCATCCTGCTAATGTGGACTGTGGCAGGCAGCAGGTGGCTCAGATGTCAGACCTGTGTGGAGTTCCTGGCTCTTGACTGGGTTGGTCCAGCCTCCACGGTTGTTGGAACTTGGAGAGTGAAGCAGCAGGTGGAAGACCACTTTCTCTGTTTCTTTCCCTGCCTTTCAAAAAGAACACACACACACGCACACACACGCGCGCGCACACACACACACACACACACAACATCTGCACGGCTGAAGACACTGGGCATCAAAAGACAAATGATGGACAGCAGAGAGATTTGCTACACCTCGGGCCAGTAGACAGGAAATTTAGCACACATCCAGAATGCATCCATTTGGAAAAACAGAAGCACTAATGGAAAGCCAAGAGAACACAACAGAAAATTGATGAAATAACTAGAAGCAGGTGATACGTGACAATAAACTCAATTGGGGTGATGAGACAAATGCAAATGAAAACACCTGTGCGATGCCTTTACCCCCTAAGACTGGGACGAAGCGAATTTGTCTGTAGCCTTTCGTCTGGAAACAATTCCGTACTCAGAGAAAAGCTAAAGAATGGTGCAGAGACCTTTCCCACAGCGCTCAGCCAGGCTCCCCCACTGTTACTGTGTGGCTATGTTTGCGTTCTTTTCTGTCCTTCTGCTAAAATGCCTGCATGCATGTATGACTCGTGTGTGTATGCACTATATGTTTGCATATGTATACAAACCTGTGCCTCTATACACACTTGCCTCTTTAAATCTTTAACATCTTTGTCCCATACCTGCTTGCTCCCAGGATTTAAGCCATCATGCTGTGGCTCGGATGTAGTATTTGATAAGGCACCCCAGGGGTTCATGGGATGGGAACTGGGTGCTTGATGGTGGTGGGAGGTGGGAGAACCTTTAAGAGGAGGGGCTTGGTGGAGGTAATTGGGTCCTTGGGAGCCAACGAATCCTGGTGATTCATATTGGTCCCTGGTTGGTTTTCCAGAGAGCAGGCTGTTACAAACACAGCTAGACTGGCCTCTTCTTGCTCAGTGTCCTGCTGCTGTGATGTCATCTGGCACCATGCTGGGTCTGTCGTGGGCTGTCGCCTACCGTGTGGGGCTCTCATGATCGGCTTCTGTGATGTGGACTTGTAGAGAAGCCTGATGGGGCATTCCTCAAGTTAGTGTGGCTCCCACATGTTGGCAGGCAGGCCTCAGGTGTGCATCCAGCCCCCTTGGTGCCACTCAGCTGGTGGATGGTATTGCAACACTCCTGACCTGACATTGATGGGTTGGCTACTCCAATGTCACCCTCAGCTGTGAGGCATGAGTCCCCCTCTGTGTGACCAGCAGGCCCTTCTGGGAGCTGGTGCCTCACACCTATGCGAGCCCATGTCCCCGCCCACACTGTCGCCTGTGGAGTGAACACCTCTGGGAAGCTCAGAGTGTTCCAGCATGGCCACTGGGAGTCCCTTAGCATTGGTCTCTGTGTCCCATGTTCCTGGCTCCCTGTGTTCCCCAGCTGCTTCTGCTCAAGGTTGCCTCCCTCTGGTGCCCATGATTGGTTTCTGCAGTTTTGTCTGGACCCCACCCCAGGGAGGCGCCCCCCCCCCCGGATGGCACCCACTGGCCCCCAGCTGTCTCCTCATTTCAGGAGTGTGGGTCATCCACTGATAAGTGAAAAGTTTCATTTTTTAAAAAAAAGATTGATTTTTATTGCAAAGTCAGATATACAGAGAGGAAGAGACACAGATAGGAAGATCCTCCGTCCAATGACTCACTCCCAAGTGACTGTAATGGCTGGAACTGTGCCGATCCGAAGCCAGGAGCTTCTTCTTCGTCTCTCATGTGGGTGCAGGATCCCAAGGCTTTGGGCCATCCTCTACTGCTTTCCCAGGCCACCAGCAGGGAGCTGGATGCAGGGCCGCTGGGATTAGAACCAGCGCCCTTATGGGATCCTGGGGCGTTTAAGACGAGGACTTTAGCCACCAGGCCACCTTGCTGGACCTGAAAGGTTTCATTATTGATTTTGATCTTCCTCTGTTTCATTACAAAGAGGAGGTGACATCCACCCGGGCAAGGGACTCTTGTCTGCTGGTCTGATCTTCACTCCGCATGTTTATGTCTTCCTGTCAGTCAGCCACCTGTTTCTACACGTGTCTGCCTCTCCCTGCCTCTGCTACTGTGTGATTTTAATTTCAATGATACATGAATTCTTTCATTCTCTTTTCATTCGACCAAAATTTATTAAATATAGAAAATGTGGATTTTGGTAGGATGGGTGAAGCTACTGCCTATAATGTCAGCATCCCATATGGGTGCTCACACGAATCCTGACTACTCAATTTCTCATCCAGTTCCATTCTGATGCACCTGGGAAAGCGGTGGAGGATGACCCAAGTGGTGGAGGATGACCCAAGTGGTGGAGGATCCCCCTAGCGGTGGAGGATCCCTGTACCATGGAAGAGACCCTGAAGAAGCTCCTGGCTCCCAGTTTCTGACTGGTCGAGCCCTGGCTGTTGTGGCGATTTGGGGATTGAAATATAAGATGGAAATTCTCTCCCTTTCTCTCTCTTTTGCCACTTGAAGCTGCCTTTTAAATAAATAAAATCTGTAACAAATTGAAGTTTCATTTGCAACCTGCAGCTGCCCACCCAGGAAACCTACCCTTTCTCCACAGCAAACAGTGTGGGAAGCTGGCCTGCAGGTAAGCCAGATCATCCAGCGGGCAAAGCAGGAGCATCTACAACCACAGGCTCCATGTGCTTAGCAACTGGCAGCTCCCCTCGCTTTTGTCTTAACCTGGGATCAACCAGGGAAAGTCACACGAGCCCCCTGTGCCATGGGATGCGCTTCCCCGCCATCCCCACTGCCTCCACCCTCTCCAGGACAGCAACACCCTTCACCCCACCCCAGGGCACATCTGGACCTTTCCCTGGTCTGTAGCCAGGTCCTCCCACTGCTCTCTCTGCCTGTGACATATTCAGCAAGGGACTGTCTTGCAGGAGCAAGTGCTGACTATAGACTAGGGGGTTTCCTCTGGGTCTCCCATGTGGGTGCAGGCTCCCAAAATTTTGGACCATCCTTGACTGCCTTCCCAGGCCACAAGCGGGAGGTAGAAAGGAAGTGGAGCAGCCAGGACATGAACTGGTGCCCATATGGGATCCTGGTCCATGCAAGGAGAGGACTTTAACCATTAGGCTACTGCACTGGTCCTGGCTGATCCATTTCTAATCACTTCCCTATTGATGCACTGGGAAGGCAGAAGAAGATGGCTCAAGTGCTTGGCCCTCAGCATCCATCCGCGAGACACAGGTTTCTTGGCTTTGTCTGGGTTCAGCTGCAGCTGCAGCGGCCACTTGAGGAGTGAACCAACAGGTGAAAAAAATCTTTCTTTCTGCCTCTGTCTCTTCAATGCTGCTTTTCAAATGCATAAACAAATCTTTACATAAAATAACTGGTGATCTTGACCCACCTGCCCAACAGCATCTATGGAAAGCTCCTTGCTGTCTTGGCTGGGTATTTTTGACCTCCTCTCCCTGCAGCAGAGGCAGGTGGCCCCGGCAAGGGGAACGTTGACAAGTCAACCCAGCAGCTAGTGGTGGCCGGGTACCTATGGTGCTTAGTGAAGCCCTTGGCCACCTGGCCTCATGATCTGGGAAGTTGGAGGTGCTGGCTTACACGGAGGCTGGGGGATAGCACAGGTAGGGGCAAGTGGGGATCTGAGGCTTCATGTCCCGGTGAACTACTGAGGGACTTTCACAGGCAAGACTACTACTGTACTTGCAGGTAGGCCAGGGGGCAGAGACCCAGTGGTTTGGAGAGGGGAATGGGAAGAACTTTTAGGATCAGATGAAATGCAGATGGGGAGTGGGAGAACCTTTGTTGATCAGACCCAAGGACAGGCACACATGGGAAGCCTGAGCTACTATGTGGGCAGTTAGCATCAACAATAGGTGAATACCAATCACTGGGACAGACAAAAGCTAAGGCTAGGGGCCTACCTGGCAAGGCTAGATCACAGTCTCCACCAATGAGAGTTGCAACAGGGGACAGGCAATGTTAGGCTGGGATATGATACTAATCAGTACACAAGAGAAACAGGTCTGGGGAAGAATCTGCAGGGGGTAGGTGGGCTCACCCCTGTAGAATTATAATCTCCATTGGCAAGTGCAAGATCTGTGGATGGGAACAGGCCTGGTTGGGGAGATATGGGGACACTCCAGCTGGTTGGGGTTCCCACTGATGAGCATGAGAGCTGGAATGGGGACAGTAGGTTTGCTGGACATGGCTGCAGTGTCCCTTGGCATGGATGGGTACTGGTTCTAGGGAGTGCCAGACTGGGCTAGACTCCAGTATCCACTGGTATTCATGAGAGTCAGGGTGAGTATAGCATAGCTCAGCTAGGTCTCAGCTTCCACTGAACCACGTGAGAGTTATGCCTGGGCATGGACCAAGCGTGATTAGGCTCTTACATCCAACAGCAAGAACCGGAATGGGTATGAGTCACTTGGACAAGGAGACTGTTCCTGCCAGGACAAGAGGTGGACAAACTCAACCTGGCCAAGGACCCATTGGTGTGTGTGAGATCTGACACTGGGAGGAGACCTGATAGGGTAAACTGCTTTGTCAGGACAGAATTCCTACAAGTGAGCACAAGAGTCAAGGCGAGGAACAGCCCAGACCAGTCCAGGTTACAGTACCTGCTGGTGTACATGTGGGTCAGGTGTGGGGCCAGGCCAGGCTGGGCTAGTTCACAGCACCCACTGTCAGATCTGAGAACCAGGATGGGGAGAAGGAGGGTCTGGGTTGTGCTGCCACACCAGCCAGTTCCCATTAGGGCCAGGATTGGGGGTTGGCTGGGACAGGCTTGGCTGCATTACCCAACAGCAAGAACTGGAATTGAGGGCAGGCTGGACCAAGCCAGGCTGTAGCACCCGCTGGTGGATGCCAAGGAGAGGCGAGCCATGCCAATCTAGAGATAGTGGGTGTCAGGTCTGTGAGCCCGTGTGCCAGGGGTCCACTGGGGAGCTAGGTCTCCTGGTCTGGGCCTTCAGGTGTGCCTGTGAGAACTGGACCTCTTCCTCAATGGAGAAGACAGAGCAGTGGGTGGCAAGCCCTGATGCATGTGGAAGATATGGCATCCCATTGGGGCCTGCCAGGACATCTGGTACCAGAGCAGAGGCAGGAGAACAGAACAAATCAGACAAGTATCCCAGCCAAACGATGATGTAAAAGCTGGGCTAGTGGAGACTGCAAGGTCAACTATGTCAGCCAATGGACATTGGAAGGATTCCCTCTTTGTTGGGTTGGTGAGATGGACAGCATTTCGGCACCATCAAAACCACTTGGGCAGAACCCTCAGGAGTATGCTACATTGGTACCCTGGTTTGATAATGGGTGACTGTTCCCCATCCCTGGGTACTGGGGTGGTTGGAATACTGGGTATGGGCTGTTTGCTTATCTTTCCCCATCTCCCAGTTATAGGAAGAAGAAATAGAGAATTTGGAAACAACAATGACACCCGCTTTTCTCTAACCCTTGAAGCTTCCCACCCTGATCAACTCTTCAAATATCATCAAAAAATTTAATAATAATAAAAATAACTTTTATAGCCGAGTGTAGGCTAGCAGCTGCTGGGATCCGGAGGCTGGTGGCGGTATGCTCTGGGCTCTGGCTCACAGAGCTCTTATGCTTGTCTTTGGCGTGCTCACATTGTTTTCCACAATAAGCATTTCAAGATTATTTCTGTGTGAACCTCACTGACTGTTTTATTCTGCATCTTTCCTCCTGGTCCACCCTCAGCCCACGTCTCACGGTGCCTGGCTTCTGTCCATGCCTGGCCCCAGCTCCTGACTTGTACTTCATGCCACAGGAGGAAGGACATTCAGGCACCGTCCTGAGACAGGCCATGGACACCAAAGCCATCTCACTGCCCCTGCTCTGCCTGTCCTTGCTGCCAGCCATACATGGTTAGGGCTCCAGCCTGACCTGTCACGTGTGGTGTGCCTCTCTGACTACGTTCTCGGTCCTTCTGCCCTTGGAACTCAAGTGCAGATGAGAGGAGGAGGAGAATGGTGGAGCTGTGGCAGCAGCAGCCTACATCCTCCCAGGAGAAGATTCTGGAACCTTCTCGTGAACCCTGATGCCACCTTCTTTTCCTCCTGACCTCACTTCCTAGTCCACTCCCGGGGGGCCTCCCAAAATCTTTGTCTCGGCCTCTGCGTTGGAGATCAATGTGCTTGGTACGTTCAGAGCAGCGGGGAACAGGCAGGCAGCAAAGCTGGCAGGTGGCCAGGGTGGCGGGAGGTGAGGCTGGCAAGCAGTGAGGGCAGTGGGTAGTGAGAGTGGAAATGTCAGTGGGTGGTGAGGGCAGCGAGGCCGGGCTGGTTCCCAGCAACCTCAGCTTTCTCAGCATCAGTGAAAAATCAAGGTCGTGGGCAGGCGAACGGGAGGCCACCCAGGGATGATGAATCACAGCCAAAGGCTGGGAAGGCTGGGGCCTTGAGATAGGCTTGAGGGCAGGTGGGTGCCTAGAAGGCCAAGGATGCTACCTGCCGTGGCCGGGAGAGTTGGGGGTGTACTGGGAACATATCAGGGTGCCTTTGAAGAGTCAGAGCCATTGATGTGGGTGACATCAGCTCCCAGAGGGTGGGAGCCACTGTTGGAATGAGCTCACTGTCTCCAAGTCATGGTCAGGAGAGGGGCTGCTGGGCTGTCTGGGTGTGCTCCATTTGGCCTGGCCAGGGAGACGGAACACTTCCAGGAGCTGATTCCAAGTCATTAGCTCTTGGGATGAGGAGGATAGCAATCAGTCTTTTGACATTTTTCTTTCTCAAATGTCTGTTCTGCATGTATGTTATTTTTGTATTAAAAAAAATCCAGTGGATTAAATTTTAGTGGCAAGTAAAATGGTTGATGGAGGCTTCAGACAGGCTACAGGTGTCTCAGCAAAGGAACTGGGTGGGGCTAGGGTGGTCTGAGACGTATCCCTTGGGGAATTTCAGGCTGCGTGACCTCATTCCAGCCAAGTGCTTGAGCCTTCCTTGCACCTGCATGGTAGGCTCTGAAGATGCTCTTGGCTCCTGGCTTCCACCTGGCCAAACCCCTGCGTATGGCAGCCATCTGGGGAGTGAACCAGCAGACAGACCATCTGTCTATCTCTCTGGAACTCTGCCTTTCAGAGACAGCAGCAATGGAAGCAGCAGGCAGAACTCTGCCTTTCAGAGACAGCAGCAATGGAAGCAGCAGGCAGAGCCCATCCTGGGCTGCCCCTCTGAGCCTCAGCAGCCCTCGGCTGGGGGAGTGGCAGGTTCCCTGGGAACCAATCCATCACGGGACCTCCCGGTTGGGGCTTCTCATCTTCTGAGTGCCCAGATATCTCCTGGCCCTTGCCCATTTCCATTTTTCTTCTTTCAAAACGACGTAAAGAAATACAACTTCCAATTTGGGCCAAAAAAAAAAAAAAATCATCTAAGTAGCCTTTTAATGAAAACGAAGGCTCTCCCCAATCAAAAAATCAATTAGTCGGTGGGGAATTTTATTAGTCAATCATGTAAGTAATTAAAAATATTGATTGATGGGGGCAGCTCCCCCAGCTGTGAGTAGGCAGGCGCTGGCACCGGGGGTAGAGGGTGGTGTTGGGAAGCGATCTAGAATGGGGCCTTTTAAATCTTTCGCTGCCTGTCTCCTTCAAGGTCAAACAGGGACTCAGCTGCTCCCACTCTCCTCGCTTTCTGGGAAGAAAACAACAGCCGTCCTCCTGTGGATTCCACGAGAGAATCTGGGCGGCGAGCGGCTCAGCATCTGGCTTCTCCCAGGGATGTCTGGGGTTGCCGGATTCCAAGGCGAGTCCTGCCAGGGGGGCCTCTGGCTGGGAGGTACAGGATGGGCCCAGGAGGCGGATGGCCCTCTCTGTTGCTGCAAACAGGAGGGTGAGCATGGTCTGCTTTCTGGTGCAACACCAGCTCACCGGATCACCTCTCCATCTCACCGGATCACCTCTCCAGTTCACTGGATCACCGCTCCAGCTCACCGGATCACCGCTCCAGCTCACTGTATCACCGCTCCAGCTCACGGTGCTGGAGGCTTGGGAGAGCCTGAAATCATAGAACCAGCATCCCTTTGGCTCTGTGGTGGACAGTGGGAATGCAGCTGACCAAGTGGAGGGCAGCCTGAGTCACAGCCACTACCCTCCTCTCTGGGATGCTCCAGCCCCCAGGAAGACCTCACTGGCACAGGGGTGGGGCGGGGGCTCTGCAACCTGAGCCAAACCCCTCCCGTTGGACCCTGCCTACCAGCACAGCTGCACCTGAGTGCAGGCCTCTGCCTGGGTATTGCTAGATGCACATCATAGTCCACTCAAGGCCCACTCAAAGCCCACCCAAAGCCAGGTGGCTAGATGGACAATGCTGATTCTGCTCCTGAATCCGCAAATCGGGCTGGGAAAGGTGGAGGCTGCCTATGGGGTGGATATGGGGCTGGGTGTGGGCGTGGACATAGGGGCCTGGCCTAGTGGGCTGGGAAAGGGGATCTGGTCATGGGAAGGCTAGGTAAGGAGGTGGACATGGGAGTGAAACATAGGCTTAGGCATGGGGTGCACATGGAGACTGAGTGGGGCTTGGGCAGGGCAGCTGGGTAAGGTGTGGGCTCTGCTGTATCACTCACAATCCTGGGAGTGGGTGCTTTCTGGGACTTTTCAGTGCCCACCCAACAGGCAGAACACCTGCTTGCGTCCCTGGCAGGACCCTGGACTTCCTCAGGACTTGGCGGTGGATGGCCCCTCCCCCTTCACAGGCAGCCCTGGCTGGCAGGCTGCTCGCTGTTTGTTGAGGAGAGCTGACATTTGCAGGCTTTTATTAAAGAACACATCCTGGGAGGAGGCGGGATGTTTGCACAGAGCTTATGCCCTCTGCTCTGGCCAGGCACCCTGATCGTGGGCGTGGGTGGGAGCGCAAGCCGGCAGGCATGGCAGGCAGCAGAGATGTGGGGTTGAGGCCTCTGCCCTCTGCTGCAGGTCTGGGCACACAAGTGGGCACCCCCTCCCCACCCCAGGCAGGGGCAGGATAGCTGGAGTGAGGCAAGAGCCATTCTCTTCCTCCTGCCGCTTGCAGCACGCACTCTGTGGCCAGGGCCCTGGCCTCTCCATTGTGTCAGATCCCTGGAGGGAGGGCTGTGGGTGGGGTGGCTGCTGGTGGCTACTCCTAATATGTCCTTTGGAATCCATGCCAATGGCCCATGCCTTCCTGAGGCCCACCTGGAACCTGGGGAATGGTCTTTCTTGGCCTTGTAGGTGTGTCTGGCAAAGCAGGGGTTATGACCCTGTGCGTCCTTGCCTCCCACCCACCATGGGGTCACTGTTGCATGGCCTGAGGACTGGGTTCTAGTCTGCCATCCAGGCTGTGACTTGGAGTGCCTTCAGATGTCTGCAGCTGCCCCTGTCCTGGCATGCTTGGGAGAACCTGGAGGTCTTAGTGTGCAGGTGCAGGTGGAATCACATGGGATCCTTCTCTGTTGCCATCCTGAGGGTAAGAGGTGTGGGGTCCAGGGGCCTTGGTCAGGCTGCTGGCAGGTGAGGCGAGGACAGTGCTGGTCTTTGGGGCTCCTCTGGAAGCAGGGCTGAGCCTGGGCACATGCTGGGCTCCCTCCTGCAAGCCAAGCAGGGGGCACAAAGACACATCCAACCAGCCCTCTTTAGTGGTGCCTTCTCTGTGGCTCCCAGTTGGGGATCTCCTGGCAGGGATTGAGGTCTTTGAAACCAGCATGGGCTGAAGCACAAATGCACCTGTATTTGCTGAAAGTGACACCTGTGTTCCCATCTGTGCTCTGGGGTCCCCATCGGAGAGGGTTAGGGGACCTTGGGCCTCCTAGCTTCCTCCTGCTGAAGGCCCTGAAGGGTGGAGAGAGTGGAGCCCACTTAGCCACAGGGAAGAGGCTGCCTCGTGGGAACATCTCTAGACTGGAAAAGTCATTGTTTCCCTAGTATTTTCACCCCATAATTGCCTCAAAGCTGATGGTCAAGGGAGGGACCAAGGATGTGGGACCAGTAGGCTCAGGAGGCATATGCCCGTCTCCAGCCTGTCCCCTCCCCAGGCCCTGCAGGTCCTGTCCCCTCCCCAGCACTGCAAATCCTGAAACCCTCCCCCAGCACTGTACTTCCTTCCCCGCTACCCCAGGACTGAAGGTTGGTCCACTTTCCCCGCACTGCAGGTCCTGTCTGTTTTCTGCCTGGGACCCTCCCTTCTCCCCACCTTTCCAACCAATCCTCCTTGTGGCCATCTCTCCTGTTCTGGACCAGGGCATGGGCCTCTCAGTACCTGTCTTCCTCCATGGCTTGTACCTGCAGGCCCATAGCCGGAGTGAATGTTCCAGAATGACATTCAATGGGGAGTCCTGTGCTATACCAGCTCCCAGTAGCCTCCTGCTGGCAGTAGCATCCATCCCACCTTCCTGAAGCACTCTGGAACTCCCGGCTCACTCAACTCCAGCTTCTCCTGGGACTAATGTTCCCTAGGCAGTCTGCCCCGGGTGGCCTGTGTTATGCTTCTCTGTAGATTGCCTGGTGAGCCCTGGGGTCACTTGGGGTCACATGCTTGGAGTGAGACCAGTCTCATCTCCCAAGCAGGTCGGCTGTGCCTGACTGCCATGGTCCCTCTGCTGACTCTTGTGCTCTAAGCTGCTTGCATCCTTTCCCTACTGTGCTGACCACAGAGCTGCTGCGTGCTCCAGTAAGCGGCAGCAGGAGCTGGCTCTGGACTCTAGCCCCTGCAGGGAGCCCTAGCCTGGGCCAGGGTGGGGGAGCCTGGCTTCTCTCTAGATGCCTAAACATCTGTGTCAGCAGAGCCTGGCCCATGGCGGCTCTGACACCTGTGCAACCTGTGCCTGTTGCAGCCGACCACTGGAGATATCCAGGTTGGTGTGGGACTCACTGGACAGCTTCTGGTGATGTGATTAGCTTCCCAGAGCCTGGGGCTGGCTACCTGCAAGTGTGTGTGTGTGGGGGGGAGGGGAATGCATGAGCCTACAACTATTCCCATGGGACTCAGCTCCTCTTGGCAGGTGTGTGTGTGTGTGTGTGTGTGTGTGTGTGTGTGTGTGCGTGCGAATGCATGAGCCTGCAGTTGCTCCCTGCAGTTGCACAGCCTGCTGTGTGTGCACACACACACACAGACCTGGCTTGCTTTGTTAAGCTCACAGGCACCCCTCTGACTGCGGAAGGAAGTGCCATGGGTGGTGGCCCCTTGGAGGTGGCTCTCTACCGTGTGACCACACACGTAGATGCAGTGGGGACCGTACTGTGCTGTCCTCAGGTCACTGTGAGGATGAGGTCTCTGCCGGGAGAGCCGGGGAAGAGTACAGGGCAGAGGAGAAGGGGGGGCTGGGGGTGCATTACCCTGGTGTCCAGGGTTCTGTGGGGAAGCACAGCTGGGAGGACCAGACACTTTAGTTGCCACAGGCCCTGTAGGGAAAGGGCAGCCAGTTCTGTTCACTCACCCTGCAACTCTATGTGGCCCAAGGTGATTCTGGGCTCAGAGAGCCAGCTGGGAACATAGCAGGTGCCGCACTTGCCGGGGTCCTGTGTGGCTGCATCAGCAAGGAGTGTTCAGGGCTCAGGTGACACCGGGTGGTCCAGCTCCTTCCCCAACAGCGGCAAAAGGACCTGGGGTAGCCAGCAAGCAGCTGTGTGGGATCTCAGCTGGGGACCCTCCCTCCTTGCAGTTCTGTCTCCTTCTTGACCCTTTTCCTGGGGGTAGCATCCTTGTCTGTTCTTCTCCGCCCTGGGGCCTCACGTGATCCCTCCCAGTGGCCTCGTGTGAAGGGACCGAAGCCAAACAGTCATAAAAACAACAAACCTGGCTCACTCGGGTTATTAGTTTGTCTTTGCTATGCTTGCTCTGGGCCGAGCCGGTGCCCCTAGAAACCACACATGGGAACATTTTGTTCCTCTGTGTGTGTGTGTGTGTGTGTGTGTGTGTGTGTGTGTGTGTGTCAGGGGCAGGAGGCTCCTGGGCCTCTGGCTCTGGGTTGCGAGCACCTTCTCCGCTGTGCCTTGTGGAAGGTGATTTGGGACCCAGCCTACCTTGGTGTTCTCCGCTCTTGCTGTTTCTGCCTAAGTTCCCCACAGTCTCTCAGGCCCCCTCCCTCCCTCCCCTTCAGGCGCACCTGCCAGCTGTAGGTAATAGCTGAGGATGCCACGGCCTTGATGGTTACTAAGCCCTCTGCAGGGACCTAGACCTGCCTTGGACATGGTGGCACTCTTTGTGGGTCAGGTTGGACTGCAGATGGGGCTTCCATGTCCAGGGGACACCATGTCCATCCTGGCTCTGAAGACTTGGAGCTGTTGCTGCAGGGGTTGTGTCCACCCAAGGAGAGAGTGAACACTTTGGAGGGGCCGTTCCAGCTCTCTGGGGGAGGAAGGCCAATGCCAGATGGGCCGTGCAAAACTCCCACCTTCCTACTGGCCTATAACCCAGGTCCAACATCACAACTGCTGGTCCCTTCTGCTTCCCCAGATATCTTTCTTCTGTGAAGGAAGAGGGGGTGCTAGCTCTGTGCTCCACCCCTTGCAGCCGCTGCTGTGCCCCCCTTCCAGAATGGGACTCCATCTTCTTAGATCCTTGCTGTGGACTGAACGGATGAGTGTATGATTAAATGGCTCATGGCCATGTCCCTGTCCTCTCTCATGCCTGAGCCAGGCTGACCAGCTGGGCCACTGAGATGGGAATGAGAGTCCATCCTGGAAGGCAGAGGATGCAGAGGCCCTGGGCCAGCAGGCCCAAAGTCAGAGCGGCTCCTCTCTGCTCTCAGATAGACCTGGGCCCTGAACGCCGGCCAGCTCTGCAGCCTGGCTCGCCGCGGGCTTCTGCTGATGAGTGAATCCATCCAGCCCAGGGTCAGCTGGCTCCATCCATCTCGTTACAGAATGGAGAGCAGGGGACGTGGAGCAGAAGGACGTGGAACTCCAGGCCACTCTCCCAAACTCTGAACTTCCATTGGAGATGCACCTGAGGAAATCCTGCTGTGACAAGCGCACACAGGAGACACGTCACTGCAGCCTTGTGGGATCCAGCATGCCCCAAGTGCTTGTGACCACAGGCTCATTTCCTGGCGGATTTATTATTCCTAATTAACCGAGGGCCTGGGGTTCACAACACATAGACAGGTGAATATCACTGTTCAACAAACACCACCAAATGCAAAGCTCTAGACCCTTCCTCCCCCAAGACAGGTGCCAAACCCTGCACGTCCAGTCCTCTGCATCTGGCCATCGGTCCTCCCACCACCCCCCCATTCTGCCTATGTATATTCAATCAGCCATGGGTCAAAAATTCTAAAGAAAAAAATGGTGTCTGCCCCTAATAGATGCAGGGTTTTTTTTTTCTTCCCTGAACAAAATAGCATAACCATTACTTACATCATGCTTACACTCAATAACAGGGAGGTGCACCCAGAAGGAACCCCAGACCGCTGCAGGAAAAGTGGGCAGAGGATAAAGAAGGAAGTCTTTCCTGAAGAGGAAGGTTGAATGGCTAATGGCAACAAGGAGTTGCATGCTCAGCCTCACTAATCATTGAGCCAATGCAAATTGCTATGCCCATCAGTCTGAGAGGAGAAATTGTGCCTGACAATCCCGAGTGGCTAACATGATGAAAAGTGTGGGAAATGTCACGGCCCGAGCTGGGGTGTAAATGAATCCAGCTGGTCAGAGGAGCCCACCCTGAAAATGCAACGTGGCTTGGGGCATCTGCCCTGGGGGCAGCTGGGAGGCAGAGCAGGGACTTGCATCATACTGAGTCGCTACGGGAGTAACCCAGCACACTGTAGGCTCTCCATAGGGCGCAAGGCTTACAGAGGGGTTCACACAGCAGTGTGGCTATGTGAGAACTTGGACGAGGTGTTGGTGGCGGCCTAGCGCCCTGCCCCATGTGTGCCCACAGCCCCTATGTGCCTCTGTGTGTGTGTGTGTGTGTGAACAGGTGCCCGTGTGAAATGTGGAAACACGGACTCTGAGGCTCGGCCAGAACTGGCTTCCAGGGAGGAGAGGGGGCAGCTGCAGTCAAGGATGGAGGGTGGACATTATCTGCACTCTTATTACTTCTGCATGAATTTAAACCAGAAGGGTCAAATGTCAACATTTATAGATTCTTATGATGAATACATGGTTTCTCTCTATTTCTCCATGATTTTAAAACTTTAAGCTTCACGGGGCTTGAAGCTTGCGCGACGGCCTAGTGGCTAAAGTCCTCGCCTTGAACACCCCGGGATCCCATATGGGCACTGGTTCGTGTCCTGGCAGCTCCACTTCCCATCCAGCTCCCTGCTTGTGGCCTGGGAAAGCAGTCGAGGATGGCCCAAAGCTTTGGGACCCTGCACCCGCGTGGGAAACCAGAAAGGAGTTCCTGGTTCCTGGCTTCAGATCGGCGCAGTACCGGTCGTTGTGCTCACTTGGGGAGTGAATCATCGGACGGAACATCTTCCTCTCTGTCTCTCCTCCTCTCTGTATATCTGACGTTCCAATAAATAAATAAATCTTAAAAAAAAAAAAAGAAATAGAATGAAGCAAGCAGAAGAAATTTCCAAATTGGAAGATATTTCCTGCCACCAGGAGGAAACAAGCAAAAAGCTGGAAACAGAGCTGGATCAGGCCAAAAAAAGTATTCAAGAATTGAAAGACAGTTGAAAGTCCAAATGTAAGAGTTATGGGAGTCCCAGAAGGTGCAGAAAGAGAAGCTGGGATGAAAGGTGTATTCAATGAAATAATGAAAGAAAATTTTCCTAATCTGGAGAAAGAATTGGGAAACAACATACAGGAGGGGCACAGAACTCCCAACTGGTTTGATCAAAAGTCATCTTCACCATGACACGTGATCATCAAGCTTTCTTCCATCGAACATAAGTTAAAGATCCTTAAATGTGCATATGAAAAAAAATGAATGGACATATAAAGGAATGACAATTAAATTCATAGGAGATCTCTCACAGGAAATTCTACAGGCCAGAACATAATGGAGCAACATATTCCAGATTCTAAAAGCAAAAAACTGTCAGTCCAGGATAACATACCCAGCAAAATTTTCCTTTGTCTTTGAGAATGAAAAAAAAAATTCTTCCACAGCAAAGCAAGTTGAAAGAATATGCCTCTTCCAAACCTGCCCTCCAAATGATACTTCAAGATGTTCTCTTGACACAGAAGAGGAATAGCACCTACCAAAACCAAAGGCAAATATGGAGAACATCCCAGTAAAATAACTAAATCAATGAACAACCCATTGCTAAAAAGACAGGACCAAATTACCACCCATTCGTATTAACCCTGAATGTAAATGGCTTAAACTCATCAATCAAGCATCATAGATTAGTAGACTGGACTGAAAAACAAAATCCATCTATTTGTTGCCTACAGGAGACACATTTCACTAACAGAGATCAGCGGAATTGATCATGGATTTTTATTTATTTATTTTTTGTTTCATCTCTGCAAAACTCTGATTCAATTCTTCAATGACTCATAGATCATACAGTAGCGTCATTTTCTTCAAGAAGGTTCTTGATTTTCATTTCTTCAGCAACACATCAGTCATTCAGCAGCATGCTATTTTACTTCATGGCATATTTAATTTCTTTTTTTCTTCCTGTTGTTGATTTTGTGTTGTGGCTTTTCATTTAAGGGGATGTACAGTAACAGTAATGGAGACTATCATATCCAGATGTGAGGATACAATGCAGTATGCATCTCTACTTCCAGATCAAAGATGGACTCCCAATGAAAGTGTTAACTATAAATTGACAATAGGATGCTGGTTTACCATTGTCCATGCCCATAATGATGGACATATGACTGTTTATGAAGAACTATACTATAGTAATGATATAGAGGAACTCAATAAGGGGGTAGGGGACTGGGGAGGGCATATAGGAAATCCCAGGGCCTATGGAACTGTATTATAAATTGATAATAATAATAAGAAGAAGAAGTAAAAAAAAATTTAAAAGAACCGTTGGCCGTGTTTTCGCAGAAACAATTCCTAAGAAACCTCATCCAAGAATTCTTCTCCAGCATGACACAGCTGCTGCTCACTCCTCAAACTTCGTCATCCTGAGCGTTGATGGGATATTGCTGGGCATTTACTTTAAAGAAAGATTTAATTTATTTGAAAGTTTTATCGGAAAGCAGAGACAGAGACATCTTCTGTCTGTTGGTTCACTCCCCAAATATCCACAATGATCAGAGCTAAGCAGATATGAAGCAAGAAGCCAGGAGCCTCTTCCGGGTCTCCCATGTGCTACAGGGTCCCAAAGACTTGGGCCATTGTCTACTGCTTTCCAAGGCTTCAAGCAGGACATTGGATCAGAAGTGGGGCAGCCAGGACATGAACTGGCTCCTGTAAGGGATGTGGTGCTGCAGGCAGAGGCTTAGTCTATTGTGCCATGGTGCTGGCTGACTTCTTTTTGTTTTGTAACCTCAAAAAGCTTAAGGGATATCAATTGTCTTCATTAATGGTTGAACATCGACTTTATTGGAGGGCGGGTGTTCAGGGTCGCAGGTTAACAGACCTGCAGCTCAAATTGGAGTGCCTGGATTCCAGGATGGGTTCAGCTTCTGTCTCCAACGTCTTGCCATGTGCATGCTGGGTGTTAACTGGGGTGGGGTGGGGTGGGGGGGGTCAGTCAAGCACCAAGGCCCTGCTACCGCCTTGGAAGGCTCAGACTGCCTTTCCTGGCTTCTGGCTTGAGCTTGGCGCAGCCTTGGCTGATATGGGCAGTTAGGGAGTTGTTGGAAGATGGGGGTGCCCTGTGGTTACTCTTTCTGTGTGTCCCTGCCCTTCAGACAAATAAAATAACTTTATCTCTGCTATTGTCCCCTACAGTCTGCGTCTTGACCTTTACTTTCGACGCAGCAGCAGCCGGAGGGCAGGTGTTCAGGTTCGGAAGCGCAGCCTCCAGGAGTGAGTGGGTTACCAGTGCCCTCTTGTCCCTGGTGGAATCGGGTGTCTACAAAACATACTTCACTGGGACATCCATGTTTTTCTCTCTCTTAAAGAAGCATTTTAGAGTCTGGCGCTATAGCCTATTGGCTAAATCCTCACCTTGTGTCCCCCTGGATCCCATATGGGCGCCGGTTCCTGTCCTGGCTGCTCCACTTCCCATCCAGCTCCTGCTTGTGGCCTGGGAAAGCAGTTGAGGATGGCCCAAAGCCTTGGGACCCTGCACTCATGTGGGAAACCTGGAAGAAGCTCCTGGCTTCTGGCTTCAGATCTGCTCAGCTCCAGCTGTTGTGGTCACTTGGGGAGTAAACCAGTAGCTAGAAGATCTTTCTCTCTGTGTATCTCCTTCTCTCTGTGTATCTGCCTTTCCAATAAAAAAAAAAAAGTATTTTTTTTTAAAAGAAGTATTTTAAACTTAGTTTTCCAATTTAATTCATTTTGTTTTATTTGATAGGGGTGGGCAGGAGAGCAAGATCATGGATGTATTGATACACAGCCCAAAGCTTCCAACAACAGGCTAGACCCAGCTGACGCCAGGAGCCACAGCCTCAATCCAGGCCTCCCGCGTGGGTGGCAGGGACCCCAGGAGCATGCATTAAGAGGAAGTGGACTCAGAAGCAGAGCTGGGGCTTGAGTGAGCATGGTGAGTGATGTTGGACCCAGGGCTTTTCCTTCCTGGCCCTTTGCCTTCTGCCACCCCAGGGATCCTTGCCATCTGGAGGATGTGGTGTTCAACGCTCCGTTGTGGAAGCAGGCACCTTGATCTTAAACTTTGGCCTCTGCAACTGTGACAAAGGAGTCTCTTCCCTATAAATGGCATGTACGTTGTATGACAGCAGCTGGCATGGACCTGGGGACCTCTGTGTACCAGACAACAGGAGAACCCTGCCAGGGGGAGCTTAGCAACCAGCTCAGGACCTAAGAGGGTGTGCCTGTGGCCAGCTCCAGAGGCACCTTCTGCTTTGTGCCGCCCCCTCCGAGGTCTTACTAAGCTCTTATTCGCATTGACTCATCCCTGCCCACCTGTCTGGTGGATTCCTGGACTGGATTGGCCTCTATGGACCTGATCTCCCGCCCCGCTCTGCTAGTGCTCGGTGCCAGAAGGCGCCCTGTGTTGCATCTGCCCTGCTCCCCATCTCATCTTCCTCTCCTGTGACACCCTGGGCAGCAGGGTTGTTCCTGGGGCACCCCCTTTCTGCTCCCATTCACACCTTCACTTGCCCAGCAAGTCTCAGCAGCAAACTGCCTCTATGCAGATGACGGCAAGTGGCATCCTGTGTGGTGCCTGCTGCTTTCTCGAAGGGAGATGGCCGCCCCTTGCTGTTCTGTTTCTGGAATCACTGCCATCAGTCTTTGGGAGGGAGAGTTAGATGCGTATGCTCCTGCACGCTCTCACCAGACTGCCTGTTAAATATGTCAGATGAGGAAGCAGCACAGCGGTCAACAGCTTAATCCTCTACCTACAAGTGCTGGGATCCCATCAGGCTCTGGTTTGTGTCCCAGTGGCTCTGCTTGCCATTCAGCTCCTTGTTTGTGGCCTGGGAAAGCAGTCGAGGACCCTTAGGACCCTGCACGCATGCGGGAGAAGAAGCTTCAGGTTCCTGGCTTCAGATTGGCTCAACTCCGGCAACTGCAGCCAGTTAGGGAGTGAAGCAGCACATGGAAGATCTTTCTGTCTCTCCTTCTCTCTGGAAATCTGCCTTTGCGATAAAAGTAAATTTATTTAGTTTATAAATTTATGTAGTTTAGGAGAATCAAGATGGGATTCATTAAGGGAACAACAGTAGCTATGTAATGGAGACTGTCATATCTAGTAACATGTCATTTAACTTCATGGCATTGTAAATTTCTATTTTTCTTTCTATTGTTGATTTTGTATCATGACTTTTCATTTAAGGGGTTGTACAGTAGCTGTGAAATGGAGACTAACATATTCAGATGTGAGGATACAATGTAGTATGCATTTCTGCTTCCAGACAAAGATGGACTTACAGTGAAACTGTTTACTATCTCTTGACAACAGGATTCTGGACTCTCTGCCAGTGTCCATGCCCACAATGATGGACATATGACTGTGTATGAAGACCTATATGTTAGTAATGACATAGAGGAACTAGGTGGGGGGGAATTGAGGAGGGGATAAGGGAATATGGAACTGTATCATAAAATGATAGCAATAATAATAAAATGTAAAAAAATTTTTAAAAATAAATTTATGTAGTTTAAAAAAAGCTTCAGATTAAAATCTGCTGTCCTCCAACTTGAGTTTTGTAGCTACAGCGTAAGGTGCATGAAATCAGGAAGGCAAAGACTGGAATTTTCACACCTTCCCTCTCTGTTTTGTGAATGCTTCTCAGGTCAGAAGAGTCACGGCAGACATACTTGTGTTTCTGGATGCCCTCTGGTCTCCACGTGGTCTCAACATGATTTTACATTTAAGCTGACTGGTGGACAGGTTGGTGGATGGTTATTGGAAAGACGGATAAATGAAAGGGTGGATACTGGAAGGATTATTGGACGGCAAGATGGATTGTTAAATGGCTGGTAGAGTGGCTGAGTGGATAGATGGATGGATGGGGGGTTGATGGATGGATATTGGCTGGAGAGATAAATGGGCGGATAGTTGAAAGGTGAATGGGTGGGGGGATGGGCAGGTAGGTGAACAGTATGCAGGAACGAGGCAGGCTATGTGAATGGTTGTTGTCTACTTGGGTGGAGGTATGGCAGAGGCACACAGCAAAGGGAGGCATCCCATGCCCTGGGCACCCATGAACCAATGCAAGAAGAGTTGGTTGCGCTCAGGTTCCATTGCCTATATGTCCCCAGCTGAGCCCCTGTGGTCCTGTCCCAGGGGGCTCCCAAGGAGCAGGCAGCTGCCAGGGAGTGGTAACCTCAGCCTCCAGCTCTGCTCTGTGACTGTCGCTGGCCTGAGTCCACATGATTCCTGGCTGATGCCGTCCAGGCAGGGAAGTGTATGTCCACACAGGCAGTGTGCACACGCAGCATACATATGCAGAGACGGACACTCACATGGGCAGGTGCACACACAGACACTCACACACATATACAGAGATGAACATCCATATGGGCAGGTGCACACACATAAGCACACACCCAAGCACACAGGGCACACACACATGCACAGACATACATATATGCAGAGATGAACAGTCACGTGGGCAGGTGCACACACAGCATACACATGCACACACATACAAATGCATACACATATGTACAGGCACTTACACACATGCAAAGATGGATACCCACATGGGCAGGTCACACAGAGTGTGCACTAACACACATATATACACACATGCACGGACACACACATGCAGAGATGAACATGCACACACATACACATGTACACGCAGACGGACACCCACGTGGGCAGGTGTACACACAGCACACACACAAGTACACACAGCACAAACATACTCACACACACATGCAGAGATGGACATCCACAAGGGCAGGTGCATACACAGCACACACACTAGCACACACAGACACACACACACGCATGGACAGTCACACACACATACAGAGATGGACATCCACACACATATGCATGCACACACACATACACATGTACATGCAGACAGACACCCACATGGGAGGTGCACACAGAGACACACATGAACACACACGCATGGACAGTCACACACACATACAGAGACGGACACCCACACGGGCAGCTGCACACACAGACACACATGAACACACACATACACATGCATGCATGGACAATCATACACACAGAGATGAACACATCCACACAGACTGGTGCACACACAACACACACACTTGCATACACAGACACACACATGCATGCACACAGGACACAGACTCAGCATCACAGGACTCCTTTCAAAACCGGTGATACCAGATCTACAGCCCAATGAGAAGTCATCTCACCAAAGCACACGCACCACTGGCCAGTCCACACCGAACAGCACACAGAATGAAATGTCACTTCATGTCCACTGGAATGGCTAAGATTAAAGTTTTTAAATAGAAGAGAGAGAATGATAAAGTACTCCAAATTCTGAGTTATGTCCCCCTCCCCCTCTACCTGCCCAGCAGTAGGCTCTACAGCGCTCATCACAGACAGGAGCTGCACAGGGCACTTCCCTTGGCTCAGCAGCTGACACCTGCTCCTTGATGCTCAACTCCCAGCTCCCACGTCACCCCAGGGCCCCATGTCCCTGTTCAGGTGGTGTCTTTCCAACACTCAAGATGCGTGGCCACGCATCTACTTGCATAGTTCCAAAATGGCCACAGTGGTCTGAGCTAAGCCATTTTGCACTTGACCTTAGCCCAAATGTCGAGAGGCAATGAGTTAAGCCAGTCTGAAGCAAGGAGCTTGGAGTCTCCAAGCTGGGTGCAGGGGCTCAACGACGTGTCCCGTCCTCTTTTGCTTTCCCAGGGCATAAGCAGAGAGCTGGAAGTGGAGCAGTCGGGACTGGAACCTGGACCCATACAGGATGTTGTCCACGGTCAGAGCCCAGGGGCAGTGGAGCACACAGGCATCCTATGGTGCCTGCATGCATGAGTGTGTGCCCAAAACAGAGGAATGAGAAGCAAGAGCCTCATCTCTGGGGCAGGAGTTGGTGCTGGGCCAAATTTTAGGTGTGCTTGAGATTAATAGCAAAATGCAGTCAAGACAGCGGAGTCCCTTTTATAGCCACAATGATGCTCTTTGTTTAATTTTAACAGAAAAGGAGCAGGGGGGAAGAGTGGTATCATGGAGTGATGGGCTAAGTGGCTGCCTGAAACACCAGCATCCCAAATGGGCACAGGTTTGAGCGCTGGCTGCTCCACTTCTGATCCATCTCCCTGCTAATGCACCTGGGAAGGCAGCAGAAGACGACCTGATTGCTCAGGCTCCTGCATCCATGTGGGAGACTCAGATAGCATTCCAGCCCCCTGGCTTTGAGCTGGCCAGCTGCAGCCATTGCAGCCATTTGGGGGAGTGAACCAATGAATGTAAGATCTTTCTCTCGTCCTCTCTGGCACTCTGGTTCTCTCTCCTCTCTGTAACACTGCCTTTCAAATAAATAAAACAAATCTCTAAAATAAAGGAAAGAAAGGAGGGGAGAGGTGGTGCCCTCTGGGAGGTGATGTGGCAGCTGAGGTTTCCCTACTGGGAATGGGGACAGGAGGGGAGGGGACTGGCCCTGCAGTGTGAATGGGTGACATGGGGCTGGCAGGCCAGAGCCTCTGGAGTATAGAGTTGAAGGCAGGAGTCAATTGCAAATCAATTGTGTTGGAGCCACCATCCCTGGGGATGACAGCCCCGGACACTGGGGGAAGGGCCAAACCACAGTCTCTAGATGAGGGAGCCTGTGCAGCCAGCCCTTGTCACTCCCACACTTGACTCTGGGGGCCTGGATTCTGGGGTCTTCAGGCTGCAAGCAGCTCAGTCCTGGAACATCAGGAAGCCGGGAGAACCTTGTGGACACCACATACTTGCGCCAAGGTGGGATGAGAAGCCACGTTGCCTTCATCTGGCTCCCTAGGCCCTCCACAGCAGCAGAAATGCTTGACACTCAGTGGGTGACAGGTATGTCCTTCTAGTGACCTGGGACTGGGATCCACTGAGGGAGGACAGAAGGGAAAGGCATCAGGCAGCCATAGCCCTGTGGGCCGTGATCGGCTTGGTGTTGGATCAGGGGCATCCTGCTGTTCACGATGACTTCCTCTTTGAACTTAAATGCTCTGAGTGAGGTCGTGGCACGCTCGTCTGAGCAGGAAAGATGTGGGTCAGTACGCAGTCCGAACCTACAAAGCCTCACAACAAGACGAAGGGCCCAGAAGGCTGGGGGCTTCAGCATCCGTGACTAGCCCCTGGGTCTCTCTGTCCTGCTGACTCGGGCCACCTCCCTAGGCTGGCCAAAGACCACACAGGCACGGGAAAGGCATGGCTTTCTCCTACCTTCCCTCCCGCTTCCCAGCACACACCGAAGCAGAACGTGTCATAGAATCTGCCTACATCTGCACATCAGAGATGAACAGCTGGGTTGGCTCTGTGAGGCACCTGCACAGGAAACACCTACAGGCACAGTGACAGAAATGCTGATGAGCCTGAGGCCGGCACCAGGATGCAGCAAGTTAAACCTCTGTCTACAGTGCAACATCTGGTATGGTTTCCGGTTCAAGTTCCAGATGCCCCACTTCCAATTCAGTTCCTTGCTGATGGCCTGGGAAAGCATTAGAGGATGCCCCAAATTGGGCCCCTAACTCAAGTGGAGACCTGGAAGAAGCTCCTGAATCTTTGCTTCAGACTGTCCCAGCTTTGGTCATCGCAGCCATTTGGAGAGTGACCCAACAGACGAAAGTTCTCTCTCTCTCTCTTTCTGTAACTTTGCCTTTCAAATAAAAACAGATCTTGAAAGAAGAAAAACAGATGTGATGATACTATACATGAGCAAAATGTTTTTGGATTTGGATTTTTAATTTTTTTTTTCTGAGAGAGAGAAAATTCCCATTTACTGGTTCATTTACCAAATGACTGAAGCTGCAGGGAGCAGGACCAGGCTGAAACTAGGAGCTAGGAATTTAGGAATGCCATCCAGGCCTGCTGTGGGTGCTAGAAATTTAACCACGTGATCAACCCCTCTCTGCCTGTCAGGGTCTGGGCTAGCTGGAGTCAGGAGCCAGGACTCAAACCTAGGCATCAAGATTTGGGCTATGGTGGGCCTCCTGCCCTCAGCTCTCAATAGAGTTGTGGTTCTGAAGTTGTAGAGTTCTTTTCCACCCAGCCTGAGGGACAGCCTAGGTCCTAGGGTAGAGGGGCTCCTCTGCTCTGCCACCCAAGGGTGCAGCTGGGCAGTTACTACGTGCTTCTGTCCATGATCTGGCCACTCAGGGACCAGAGCTAGCGCCAGTCTGCCATGGGCAGGTGCCAAGACCATTCGTGAGTGCTGAACGGGAGATTCAGGGGACTTCTGAGGCAGGTGAACCCTTAGACATCCACAGAGCTCTGTGGTGTAACAGCCAGTGATTGCAGGTGCTCACTGGGGGGCTTGGGAGGGGAGAGAGTGGGAAGGGTCTGCTGGTGGTCAAGAAAAATATTCTGGATTTGGATATGCTTACACCATTCTGACTGTACCAAAAGCCAGTGAACTCTAGAATCTGAAAGCATTGTATTGCATGGTATGTTGATCATGCCTCCATGAAGACATCACTTTAAAAGGCTGTGTTTTTCAACATTCATTCAACATCCTAGCGTGCTTCGTTTACTGCTTTCTTTAGAGTTTGGCCAGAGCCCAGTGGGCACGCCAAGTGTCCCATGTCCCATCTTGCCCTGTTCTGGGTTCTGGCAAGGCCAGATTATTTTTAGCAGTATGTTCTTGAATTCTCACAAATTTTGAGTTTTTCATTTTTCATTTTTCATTTCTATGGCTGACTTCTGCATTTGTTCTAAGAAGACATTCTGGCTTCAGCTTTCCCAGAGATTGGTTATATGGTCTGTCCATGCACACTTGGTCGTCAGTGTCCTGCTGTGGGTGGGTGGAGTGGCCCATAGGTGCTCCTGGGGTCCAGTTGGGTAATGGTGCTTTCAAGTCTTCTATTCCTTATCAATGTTCTGTCCAGTTTTCTGTCTGTCTCTGAGGGTTGTCTACTGCTTAGCTCTCTCAGGAATGTTTAGCATCCTGTGTCCTGAGAGTCTGTCACTGCATCCATGTGTGTTTGTAACAGTATCTTTCAAACAGGTAGCCATTTTATCCTTGTAAAATAACTATTTTTGTTTCTAGTAACAAGTTTTGTCTTTAGGTCTGTCTTTTATATTTTTGTTTATTATATGTGTGATGTATCCTTTTTAATTCTTTCATGTTCAACCTATTTCTATCTTGACAGTGTATTTCTCGTTGAAGCTTATGTCTAGTCATGCTTTTAAAGCCTATTCTGAAAGTCTTTGCCTTATTATTGGAGTGTGTAATCCTCTTACATCTAATGTAATTCCTGATACAGTGGGACTTCTGTCACTTTGCTGTTTTTAGTACGTCTTTGTTTTATTCTTTGATTCCTTCATTATTTTCCTTTGTGTTGACTATGTACAACATTTTAGTGTCCCTTTTCTACTGTATATATTTCTAATTATTTTCTTAATGGAGATCACAATAAGCATTTTAATTAAAATGATGTGATTTGGGTCAATATTCATTTCATTTCAGTCTTGTACAGATCTTTTCTCCAACTTAGGCCTTTCTTCTCTTTTCTGTGTATTATTGACATAAAGTCACATTTTTATACATTTGAAGCATACCAGCACAATTACTACCTTGTACTACTATATTCTAATCAATTACATAGAAGAGTTACAAACAAAACCCAAAGTATATTTTTGTAAATACATCTATTTCTCTGGATCTGATTATTGTCTAGTGTTCTTTCATTTCAGCTGAGAGATTACCTTTTTCATTTTAACATTATGCTAATAGGGCTCATTGTGATGATTCAATGGGATAATCTTCCACTTACAAGTGCCAGGATCCCATATGGGCCATGGTTTGTGTTCTGGTTGCTTCACTTACTATCCAGCTTCCTGCTTGAGCCTTGAAAAACACTGGAGGATGGCCCAAAGCCTTGGGACCCTGTACCCATGTAGGATATCTGGAAGAAGCTTCTGCTTCTTGGCTTCAGATCAGCTCAGCTCCGGCTATTGCAGTCATTTGGGGAATGAACCAATGGACAGAAGACCTTTCTGTTCATCTGCCTTTTCATACATTTGATCTGCTTTCCAACAAAAATAAACAAATCTTAAAAGTGCGTAAAAATAAAAAGCTATACTAATGATGAATTAGCAATCTTTCCTTAATCTATTAACTTTTGTTTATCTGGGAATGTCTAAATTCCTGGTGGAATGTTATATTGCTAGTTTCAAGATTGGCATTTTGGCAGTCTGATGACGGTTGATACAGACACGGGTTCTTTGGAGTGTATGGGATGTGGTGTTCATTAAACTTCTTGCATGTGTACATTTAGTTCTCATATAAGCTGGAGTGATTTTCAGCTGGTATTTCCTTGGGTGTAGCCTCTGCCACTTCCTCCGCCTCCTCTCCTTCTTGCATCCCTAAGATCTGTGTGTCACGCTCCTTGGCTTCCCCCACACACCTCGTGCTCTGTCCACTTGTCGCCCATTGTTTTATCTCAATTCATCTACCACCTGGTACATTGATCCCTCTTCTGAATGTGACAGAGCCGCATCAGGCAGCTCTCTTCTATTTCCAGCCCTGGAATGAATGTCTATGGATTCTTTTCACAGTTCTTACGATTTTACTGACATTTGCTGAGCTGTATACATTCCTTTGATTCTTCACATGTAGTTGGAGTTAATTTTTTGCACATATTTATAGTAGTTGAAGGCCTTTGTCTAGTAAGTCCAACATCTGATTTCCCTCAGGAATAGTTTTCACTGATTTTCCCTTTCCACTTACAGGATGGACTTTTCCCTTTTTTGACCTTTCCTAAACACACACACACACACACACACACTCACACTCACACTCACACTCACACACACATACAGCTGCTGCTGTTGGAGACGGGACAATGTTAATAATACAACGTAGCAACCCAGTCAAGGCTTTGTTATTGTTGGTGGTGGTTTTGTGACTTCTGGGCCAATTCTTTGAAGTCTGTGTACTTTAACTTGTGCAGCCACCAAAATCCCTCTGGCTGGCATCGGGTCCACTACTGGTCACATAGAGTCTCCCGTCATTTCCACTCCTTGGGAAGGAGTTCTTGCCATGTGTTGGAGCATATCTCCATGGCTCACACATGTGCTTCAAATGCTGAGTTCTGACCTCTGCCTGGGAAGTCAGCAAGTGTTCAGGAGTAGACAGGGGCAACATGAGATGTCGGTGGAGTGAATTCTCCAAGATCAAACGCAAAGCACGTGCACATCCTGTGAAAGAGTGACAAGACATGAGGCAACAACTGAGAGCATCAAAAGGAGAACCAGACATGTTCACTGCTACAGCTGGAGAAACTGGACCTGTTTTACCAAATTAACTTAATTTCATTGACAGCTACCAGAGACTCCATTCGCTAAGAGTAGAGTATGGATTTGTCTCAGATTTGCATGAAATTTCCTCCAAAGATATTTGATCAACAAATTCTGTACTGCAAAAGCACCTTACCAAGCCTAATAAAATATATTTTCACACTGCCATGGAATGAAATTAGAAGACCACCTGGAAATCCCTCTCCCAAAATACCTGGGTATCAAAGCAGACACTTCTAGATAACACAGGAATCAAAAGAACTTAAGAGAAACTTAGATATTTTGAACAAAAATGAAAAAAAAATAATATCCAAAGCTGTGGTGTGAAATTAAGTTAGTAATTGGAGGGACATTTCTATTAGTAATGCTGATTTGGGAAGGAAGTAGATAGAAAATCAAGCACTGAGGGAACTAGATAAAGACCATTTTAAGCCTGTGTCAAGTGGGAAACAATGACTTACAAGAATTAAAATAGAAATCAGTAAAATCGAAAGGGGGAAGAATTCAAAACCATCCAATAAAACCAACTTTTATTGAAAGGCGTGATAATGATGGTGGAGCTATAGCCAGGATGGAGAGAAGATGCAAGTTACCAAGATCGGAAAGCTAGAGAATTCACTAGAGATCCCATGACAAAGGAGCACTGAAAGCATCTGCATGACCACAAATTTGGCAACACAACACAAATGAAACAAATCAGCTTCTAGAAAGATCCCAATTAACTAGACGCAGTCCGAACAGGCTTGTATCTGCTGAATACATTGCATCAGTGATTGATGACCTTAAAAACAAAAGAACTCACCAGATGGTAGTTTCTCCAATGATGTTTTTTAAAAAGATTTATTTGTTTGAAAGACAGAGTTGTGCACACAGAGAGAGTGTCCATCCAGTGGTTCACTCCCTAAGTGGATACAACAGCCAGAGCTGAGATGATCTGAAGCCTGGAGTAGGAGCTTTTGATGGGATTCCCATGTGACTGCAGGCCCCCCAGCACTCAGGACCACCCTGCGCTGCTTTCCCAGCTACCGCAGGAGGGAGGTGCATCTAAACTGGAGCAGCTGGGACTTGAACCAGAGCTCATCTGGGATGGCCGTGTTGCCTGTGTGACTTAACCCCATTATGTTGCCACTCTAGCCCTTGATTTCTGTCAAATATTTAAGGAAATACTTACAATCTCTTCCGCAGAACAGAGAAGGGACTGTTCCTTAACTCATAAGACCTGCATGATCTAATATAAAGAATAAATGAAGATAGGGAATTAAAATTTGATGAATAATACATTCCAGAAATAAGTTGACAAGCTAGTAATTTCCATGAACTTAGATTCAAAAATCCCCGATATCGTGTTGGCAGATATTTTGTAAAAAAAAAAAAAATTACTAAGTTGGGGGGGACCTCTCTCTCTGTTCTGCCATCAACGAGGTGGTGACACGGGAACAGATCATCACCTATCACAAGCACATCTAGGGGGGTGGGCTGCAAGAAGGGGGCTCTCCCGGCACTCAAAGAGATGCAAAAGTTTGCCATGCAAGAGATGGGGACTCCAGAGATGTGTATTTGATACCAGACTCAACAAAGCTGCCTGGGCCTAAGGAATAAGAAACATTCCACACCGCATTCCCCAATGAGCTTGTCCAGAAAACATAATGAGGATGAAGATACGCCAAACAAGTTCTATACTTTGGCTATCTATGTTCCTGTCAGCACTTTCAAAAATCTTTAGCCAGTCAATGTGGATGAGTCCTCCTGGCTTGGCCGTGCCTAGCCTTCGCTGCTGTGGACATCTGGGGGAGTAATCAGCAAATGGGAGATTTCTTTGTATATCTGCCTCTGTCTTTCTGCCTGTTAAGTAAAACAAACAAACAAACAAACAAACAAAACCCACCTAAATAAGAATTTAAAAATTATGTTTGACTGAAGGTATTGTCAGTAGGAAAAAAATGAAGAACTCTAGAGTGGTAAGAAATATTGGCAAAATGCATGTCTGATAAACGACTCGCATGCGAACTATGCAGAGAGCACTTGAAACTCAACAGTAATGAATCAACCCACATTATCTGAGAAGACGTTCCATTAAAGAAGACACACACAGCAAGGAAGCATGTAAAAGGATGACACCATTGTTTGCCGTTAGGAGATTGCAAATGAAAAGCATAGAGCGGCCATTGCATACCTACTGAGAGGCCTCAGATGCAAACATCGGCACCATGAGCTGCTGGTACACGTGCAGAGAACGGAGCTCCCATTCATGGCTGGTGGGAACGCACTATGGCAAGTCACTTCAGAAGGCAGTTGGGCCATTTCCTGCCGCACCATCCAGAATTCACACTCAGGGATCTTTACTCAAGTGATTGAACACTTATGTCTACACACGAACGCTCATAGTGGCTTTATTTATTACTTTAAAAAATAATGATCATTTAATTTGAAAGGCAGAGATACGAAGTGAGAATTTCCATCCATTGGTTTGCTCTCCAGGTGCCTATGACAAGCAGGGCTTGACCAGCAAGTCAGGAACCCAGAACTCTATTTGGATCTCCCACATGAATGACAGGGACCCAAGTTCAAGGACTAGCATCAGCTGCCTTCCAGGATGCTCATCAGGAGGAAGCTGGGCCAGAAACAGAACCCCCGAGAGGGGGCTTTGACAAGTTCAGGGTAAATTTATTTGGGTGCCAAAAAAAAAAAAACCCACTTACATCTACACAAAAATCCACACATGTTGTAGAAACATGGGTGGCTAGAGGAGGAGCTCAGGCTGGATGACTCCTGCCCACCCATGCCCACGGTGTGGCTCCCTGCCAACCCAGCCCCAAGGTATTGCTCCGTGATCCACAACTCCAGCCAAGCCAAGATTCGGCAGCTCCAGCCGAGCAGCTGCTGGACAGCTCCTCACCCAGCCTGGCCATTGCCAGGGTCTGAAATGGACACCCTCAGTTAAAGTGTCTTGCACAGCTCTACCCTGGCCAGGGGAGACCTGGATTGACAGCACCCAGGGAATTCATGTTTCTGCAACTCAGGTGGGCACACCCAAGGCCAGAGCTGGCTGCCCCCTATAGCAGCCTGGGTGGGCCTGCAGGATGGGTACCCATCTGTGCACCAGTCAGGCTCCCTCTCTCTCTGATCCAGCTGTGTGAGGTCTCCAATCACAGCCCCCATGCACTAGCAGCTCCTCACCCCTATCCAAGCAAGAAAAACCACACGTTCAATAGTGTTGAGAACCTGAAAATACCTACCCACAGTTGCAGGATGTGTCCCCTATGACCTTTAGGCCATTATAATAAATTACACTGGAGGCACACCCACCCCCATCACACATCTGACACCATTACACTTGATGCATGCTAGAATGGTCATGGAAGTGGGTGGTACTCAAACGACCCCACCCAACCTCATCCTGTAGGTCTCTGGCAGATATAATAGGTCGGGCTCCTTGTTTTCATGGCTTCTCACTTATGGTCATGTATAGTGATGGAGTACTGGGGTTTATCATATGCAGACATGGGGGTATAATGGAACATGCATCCCTGCATCCAAACGAAAGATGGATTCCCAATGAAACTGTTGGACATGTGTAGACAATAGGATACTGGACTGTCTGACATAGTCTGTACCAACAATATCGGGGTACACTTAAATAAGAGACTGATAGAATTATGATTCCCTATAAAGGACTACACTAATGTAACATAATGGGAAAAATCTGATGGGGGGGTGGGAGTTTGGGGGGAAATCCCAGCCTATAAAAGATGTACAACATAATTCAAAATTCAAAATAAAAAAAGAAGAAGAAGAAATGAACAGGCCACTGGAAGACAAAACTTAAAAAAATAAATAAATAAAAACAAAATAAAATAAAAGGTCGGCCTGACCTTGTGGACCAGGTGGATGGATTTTTGCTGTTGGAAGGTTTTCCTTAGATGGAGAGTGGTTTTTCTTTGAGACTTTTTTTTTTTTTTTTTGCATTTTTGCTTGTACCTGCATGACTTTGTTCTTGAGTTTTAAGGGCTGTTTTTTTTTTGGGGGGTGGGCTCCAAGCAAACCTCATTCCTGCTCATCTCTGCATCTTTCTTTTTTTTTTAAAGATTTATTTTTATTATTTTTTTATTGGAAAGGTGGATATACAGAGAGGAGAGACAGAGAGGAAGATCTTCCGTCCGATGATTCACTCCCCAAGTGAGCGCAACGGCTGATGCTATGCCAATCCGAAGCCAGGAGCCTCTTCCGGGTCTCCCATGCGGGTGCAGGGTCCCAAAGCCTTGGGCCATCCTCGACTGCTTTCCCGGGCCACAGGCAGGGAGCTGGATGGGAAGTGGGGCTGCCGGGATTAGAACTGGCGCCCATATGGGATCCCGGGCGTGCAAGGCGAGGACCTTAACCACTTGCGCCACCGCGCCGGGCCCCATCTCTGCATCTTGATGGCTTCACCTGGGGATTCTCTCATGGGTGGAGGGAAGAGTCCACCCTCACAGTAGCTGTCGTTCCCTCCTCTAAGCTGGCAGCAGCAGGAGAGGTCTCGAAGACTGAAAAACGGCATGCAAAAACTCCACATTTGCGGGCATGAGAATGAACTCATCTTTTAAAACATTGCTTCTACTTCCTTTAGAAAGTGCTGAGACAGAGATAGAATGCATGGACACTTATCAGAGACCCTCAGCAGCAGGTGCAAGAGCCAGAAATTCCATCTGAGTCTCCCACATGTGACATCATGTGCTCCCTTCCCAGGTGCCTAAGCAGGAAACTGGATCAGAAGCAAAACGGCCAAGACTCAAACCGGGGCTCCTGGAAGGAGGCCTGGAAGAAGCTCCTGACCCGTCCAACATATGGGATTCTGGCGTTGCAGGCAGCAGCTCTACGTGCTATGCCATGACTCCAGCCCTGAAACAGACTTTTCTTTTCAAAGCCAGGCCACGCACTCTGACTCACCCTCACAGGCTTGAGTTTCTAGCAATTGCTGCTGTATCCCTGTGACCCCTGGTGACCCAGTTAACCCTGTGTGAGTCACAGCCACACAAGTCTTCTTTCCCTTGGGTTCTCTGTCGCTGCTTACCACCAGTTTCTTATCTTCTCCCTTGGAATGCTTCACTGTACTTTGTAAGCAACTTCTGGCTGGATTTTGCTTCTGTACCCAACCAGGTGGTCTCTGGTCAGTGCTTTTGTGGCTCTTGTTTCATTGGCCTGTGAAGCTTCATTTCTTTTTAAGTACTTCTCTATTTATTTGAAAGGCAGAGCTACAGAGACATACACAGAAAGATCTTCCATCACTGGTTCCCTCCCCACAGGGCCACAATGACCAGGACTGGGCCAAGGCCCACGCCAGGAGCTGGGAGTTTCTTCCAGGTCTCCCACATGGGTGCAGGGGCCCAAGCACCCGGGTCATCCTCCGCTGCTTTCCCAGGTGCATTATCAGGCAGCTGATTATGAAGTGGAGCAACCGGGGACTTGAACCAACACCCATATGGGATACAGATGTTACAGCCACAACTTAATCCACTGCACCACATATTATTTTCAATACTTAATTTTTTTTTTGTGGTCAGTTTCTCTAGGCTTCTGTTTTTACTCTCTTTCCTAACTCTCTTAGAGTTGTGGGATTTTTTTTTGTTTGTATTCCTTTTCTTCCTCCCAAGGGCTAATAATCTGTGATAATGGCTCTATGGATTTTCAAAATGCTTATGAAGAGGTGAAATGAAAAAGTTGTGTGCCTTGAGGCTGGCATGGTGGCTGAAGTACTGACATCCCACCTGAGCGCTGGTTCTTGTCCCAGCTCCTCCACTTCCTGTCTAACTTTCTGCTTATGGCCTGGGAGAGCAGCAGAGCATGGCTCAAGTCCTTGGGACCCTGCACCTGAGTGGGAAACCCAGAAGAAGCTCCTGGTTTCTAGCTTCAGGTAGGCTCAGCTCTGGCTATTGTGGCCATTTGAGGAGTGAATTAGAGGATCAAAGATTTTTCTGTCTCTCCTCTCTGTAAATCTGCCTATCCAATGAAAATAAATAACTCTTTATAAAAAAGGAATTTCAAACAAATGTATATTTAAATTTCATCTTCCATTAGCTGCTTGAAGTTCTCTTGTGTATTTCTGTCCTAGACCCTGGTACCTATGAGTATTCTTCCTGTGGCCAAATACATGATAAGGTATTGCTGTGGTCTGGCTGGGTTCCAGTCCTCTTCTCTGTGCCAAGGGAGAATTTGAGGAGACAAGGATGCAAGTCAGTGGAGAAGCAAAGTTTACCTGCAGGCAATGTGGAAGCACTCACTCAGGAAGGTGGGTAGGCTCTCGGTCCTTATGTGGTGGAGAATTGGCTGGGCTGGGGTGTAACTGCCAGTGGGAAGGTGCTGAGATGGTGGGAACTGGCCAAGGTACTAAGTCTGCCCAGGGGCCAATTCCATGAAAATGTATTTGCCGAATGTCACTTGTTCAAGTAAACAAACAAATAAATCCAAATAAGGTGAAGGCAGCACTTGCCAGGTGGCCATTCTGCCAACTCTTGCCAGCTTAAGAAATACCTGTTTCCTTGCTAGTGCTACGGGTGTACTGCATCTAGCATGGGAGGGGCAGTTATGCCAGGCTCCAAGGAGTTCTGGGCGCTTCCAGGCACCAGGCTATTGCTCTGTTTCACAGGAGGCTGAATGGAGAACATTCCCAGTCACGGCCCGTCTGGGAGTGAGCATGGGGGCTCCCTGGGGCCTTGGCGAGCTGGCCGGCCCCCGTCCTGGTCAGCATGGGCTTAGATCTGGGATACCACACTCTGTCCCTCACCCTAGATGCATCTCATTCTGTCAGGTCAACCGTGTAACTGAGAGATGTTTCTTGTTTTCCTAACATGTGCATGCCTGTGTGTGTGCGTGTGCTCATGTGTGCGCATATATGTATGTGCGTTCATGTGTGTGTGAGACAACAGGGGCTCTGGGACATGGCCATCGTTCAGTGGAGTCCACAATATCCTCTTTGGAGATGGGAAGCTGAGGCCCCTGGCAGGTGACCACTCCATGGCTGTCACTCCGGGTCTGAGGGCAGTGGTATGAGATCTGCGCCCTGGTACGGTGACTTTCTATCCAGGCCACCTCCTGGGCAAGTGTTAGGAAACATCCCCTTGAGACAGGAGTCCTTGTTTTGAGCAAAGGCGAGCTGGAATTTTTGGCTCCAGGCCCGGGGCACCTTTGATGGGGCATCCAGTGGACTCTCAGCAGCTGCCACATCCACAGGGTCAGTGTCATTCACAGATGGGCACCAGGCCACAACGACTTGCCCACCTTCTCACCAGCAAATAGCAAGCAGTGCTAGAACCAGTTTCTTGCATCCTGGTCTGGCTGTCTTTGCAGTGCCCTGAGAGTCTACGTCTCCTCTGCTGGCACAGCAGACCCTTGTGGCTGAGCAGGTGATACCAAGGCCCTATTGGCTATGCTCGGGCTGAGAGCAGCCCAGCTTGGCTCAGAAGTGGACTGGATCATCTTTATCCTTCCGGGCAGAAGCTCTGGGCAGCTGCCACAGGCTGGGAGAAGCAGGAGGATTATTCAGGGAATCGGAGCTGAGGTCTGTGAGATGCCACCTGCCCTGGTACCGGGCAGAGTAGACAATTGGTTCTGGGCCCCTCTCTGGTCTGAGTCCCAGCATCTGACACTGGGCTCACCTTCCTGGGCACCGTGTACCCCAGAGGGTGGAAGGCTTGGGAGCAAGGGACAGAAGCCAGGGACATTAGGACTTCTTAGGCTGGATCTCCCTCTGAGGAGCTGCTCATGGAAGTGCTATGTGGAGACAGTTCCGGGGGAGTTCTTCTGGGACTTTGAAGGTGGGGTGACAGTAGTAGCAGAGCCCCCCCACCCTGGGGTGGGGTACAGAGTCAGGAGGAGACCGCGGGCTCTGCCCCAGCACCCAGCGCAATACTCTGCAAGATGGCCAGGCCCTGGCTGCCAAGCAGCAGTGGCTCTGGCCGGCTGGCTGGGGTATGGGTTAATGTGCTGCTGCATATTGCATGAGGCAGCTGCTGATGAAGCATACCGGCTTCCTTACTCACAGGCAGCCTCGCCTCGAGATTCAAAGCCCAGTGGGCTCCATTAGCCCTGCTTGCTCGGCAGGTCGATCGGCTCCGCAGGAGACCTCGGCACGGGCCCAGGCTCCATGCTGCTCCGGACACACCCCATGCCCAGGGAACAGCACGGCACAGCCATGTCCTACGAGGGAAGTCACGGGGTCACCTCCTTCCAGTCATCAAGGCCAGGCAGGTGTGCGACCCCTGCTTCTGAAGAGGTGACCCTATCCCTGCTCAGGCTGAACCCCGTCTGTCATCACTCCTGCTTCCGGCTCCTCCAAACCAGCAGTGGTGGGCACCTCCCTTCCCCATATTGATCCTCACTCCAGTTCCCAGCTGGCAATTGCAGGAGCAGGGGACAGCCCCTGTAGAGGCTTGGCGGCTGTTGGCCAGCTGGGTCTGTCCACCTGGCTCCTGCCCAGTCTGCTGCTCAGGGGTCAGCTCTCCAGCCAGAGTCTGAGTCAATAGCACCAAGGACGTGCTGCTGGCCTGACCCGCCTGGAGGGCTTTTCCTACAGCTTGCAACAGGTCAGGGTGCCATGGGCAGGAGGTGTACTCCGCTGGGGCTTGCCCTGTGTGGCATGCCTAAGAGCTGCTGCCCTATCATCTAGCTTAGCCCTCAGGCTCCTCGGCCCCGGCCAAGCTAGGGGCAGCTCCCACTCACCCTAGGAGCCTCAGCCCCTGCCCTCTTCTCACTCCCTGGAGCAGAAAGTAAGGCTGCACGCCATCCCCACTCAGGCCTTTCTGGCTCCTGGAGCTGGGCTGGGGACCGTGGACATGGAATGCCAGTACCCAGCTGGCACATATGGAAGGAGGTTGCAATCTGGCCCTAGTGTCCCCCTCCCAGCTGGGGACACGAGGACAAAGGTCCCCAATTCCACCAGTTCAGCATCCCCGGGATGGACTGAGGCAGACCAGGATCTGCCCCCCAATCCCTAGCCCCTACAGGAAGGCTTGGGACCGCAGAGCCCTGTCCTAGCCCAGGGTGAGGGTGGGGGTGTCCCAGTCTTCCCCTTCACAACCCTGCAGCCTGCAGTCCAAGGCTCTCACCTCCCTCTCCCAGCCCCTGTGCTAATAGGACGAGTGTCCATTAAGCCCGATGACAGGAACTGCCATTGAAGGGATGCCCTTTGATCGGGGGCAGCAGGAAGCACAGAGGTCAGGAAGAGCGGCCACTTCTTCCGACAGCTGCTGCTCAAGGGCGGAGCTCCTGGAGGGCCTGCTGAGCTGGCAGGTGATGGGCTGGGGCCTCCCGCAGAGGTGGCCAGCAAGCTCAGCAGCTCCCAAGGCGCCCAGAGCAGCTACAGGGAAGGGAGGGCCTGCTCCAGAGCCCCCTCTGATGCTCTTTCTGCCCAAGCACTCGGAGACTCCTGAATTTGGGGGTCCTGTCTTCCAACATGGACCTGCCAGGGGCTCCCAGCCTGCTCCTTAGCAGCCCTATCTCAGCTTTATTCTTACCATGTGCACGCTCCATCTTTGGGGCTTGCACTGCTTCCTGTCTGGCACAGCATGGGGACCCAGACTCCAAGCTGCACAGAATCTGTCGTCCCATATCTCCAGTGTGACAGATGTCCTTGCAAGCCTAGCATCCAGGCTGCCCACGCTTGGTCTGCCCGGCGTTGTCCTCCTACCTTTGGGAACCCAGTACTTCACAGGAGGCTGTGTGAACCCAAGGATGATGCCTTGCTGCCAGCTAGCTGCCCACTACCAAATGTGCAGTGGGTGAGGCCCACTGCAGGGGCATAGCAGAGGACGAGGGAACAGGAGGCTTGTCCTTCGTGAGAGGCTGCCGTGAGGTAACCTCTAGTCCCCTTGAGGAATGAGGCCAGCCCAGGTGTTGCCCATCACCCTTGGTGACTCTCCCAGCACCTGGAAATGAGCATCATTCATCCCAGCGAAGGCTGGATGCTGGTCACTGTGGTGGAGCGAGGGAACCAGACAGACTCAGCGTCAGGAGAGGAGATGCAGAGAAGGGAAAATAGAAGCCAACAGAGTGGAGTGAAGGAAACAGACCGAGAAAGCAGAGTGAAGGCAGAGCAGAGCCAGCAGGATAGAGAATGGAGGGAGCTGGCTGCCCTGGGGGCCATGGAGGGACTGGGAGTAGCTGATGCCCAGTGTCTTGAGGGTGCCATCACTGGGGAGCCCTGACCATTTGCAAGGGCTGTGCTGGGGGCCTGGACCTGTGTTCTGGGGCTCTCTGGACCCTCATCCTGCTGCTTTGATGGCGGCAGCCCAATGCGCAGAGCAGCCAATAGGGCAGGAAGGAAGGAGTTCTACCTCCCTTTCCTGGGCTAGGCAGACATGCCCTGCCCCCACCCTGCACCCCAGCAGCTGGTGGGGAACTCAGAGCCCAGCTGTGGAGCAAGGGTTGATGTCCCCAACAGGTTGACCTTGTTACTCCCCAGTCCAGGACCTGTACTGGACACAGGACCTGTACTGGACACAGTCCCAGGCACGCAGAGGTCAGGGCCGGCTCAAGGCCTCTCCAGGGAAAGATCTGTCCCCAGAGCCCATGGCATCATGGACAACCATGTGAGCAGCCACGGGCAAGGCCACCCCTGACTCACAGCATGGAGGAATACTCACTCGGCTGGGATTCTAGCTGTGGCCCTCACTGCCTGCTCGAGGTGGGGTTTGTGCCTTGGGGAGCTCAGCAGGGTAGGTGCTGGGCCAGCAGGTGCCACAGTACCGGCCTGGTGCATGCATCCCTGAGGCCAGTCAATACCTGGACTGCAGGCCAGCTCAAAGGGAGAGTCAGCAAAAGCAGCCTGCTGGGCTCGGGCCTGGTGGGAAGAAGGAGGACTCCCCGGGGGCAGGCGCCGGCCATCCCCGTTGGCTGCTGAGCGGAGTCGGCAAGACCAGCTAATGGTCCTTCATGGATGGCAGACAGCTGGGGCTTGCAGGCAGGCCCAGATCAATACCGGGGCGCTGATTTGCTGAGGAGGCTTTTATGAAGTTTAAGCAGAGTTCATTGTTAAATACTCTTCTGTTCAAAGGATGCGGGTGGCTGTATTAATTCCTTTTTTCTTTTACGGATCAATAATTACATTGCTGATTTGCTTAAAAGGCTCAGGTCGAGGGCCACGAGGCTTGCTACTCCAGGCAGCTCCTGGGCCATGAGGCGGGAAGCATGGTGGCCTGCGGTGACTCGGGGGTGATGGTGGGTGGTCAGCGTGGTGGGAGGCTTGGCCCTAACAGCTCAGGTTGCTCAGGGACAGCTCTGTACTCTGCGGACCAGGTGGACCCCACAGCCCTGGCTTCTCACGGCAGCTGTGCCCTTGGTCCTGCTCTCAGGGACCTGCCCAGAGGGGAGTTCTACTTTTTCCTGCTGCCCACCCTGCCTGTGGACCTAGAGGGGTTGGGAGAGGAGGAAGTGGTCAGAGTTGTGAGTGGAACAAATCAGCCAGGGGCCCAGGCACACACAAGGGTTTGGAGTGCCTACTGCCCATCATGTCTGGCATTGTCTTGCAAGTTTCCTCATGGTGGAAGGCCGGCGAGCTTGGGCTGTGTCCCCTGTGGCCACTGGCTTAGGGGTTACAGCACACATTGAAAGAAGAAAACCAGGCAGGGTGGTGAGCGACACAGCCAATGAATTCTTTCCCAGTATCCTTGTATTGATGTGGGGAGCCACATTGGCTGCCATTGATTAATGATGTCTGCCGAAGCCAGGGCAAGGGTAGGGGTGGTGCACTTGTCATGTATTTTGCTTCACCGTGCCATGGCATGCTCAGCAGTCAGAGCACTGCCCAAGTGGCTTGAGAATCTCCTAGTCCGGAGGTCTCCGACCTGACCCTGCCCGAGTCCACAGGTGCATGAAGTGGCTGTCAGGAGGCCATTATGAATTCTATTCTATCTAATAGCCTGCTCAGGAAATGGAAGGATCTAGTACAGATCATTAAGTGGGTAAAGGAATTTGACAACCTTTGATCCAAGGTGGGAAAATAGATGGCCTGAATTAATTCTTGGGCCTGCGGAAGGAAGAGGAATCGTCCTTCAATAGCTGCAGTGGGCAGGGAGCTCAGCCCCCAAGAGACACATTCTGGGACAGGGGAACGGTAGCTGGGACCTGGGGATTACAAGGGTTGGGGTCTGAGGGTTGAGGTCTCCAGGCTGACTCCCACCCCTGTCCACACCCCGGCCAGGGGTTAGTTCTCTGGCACTGTGCACATGTGCGGCAGGTGCCCACAGGGGAGAACTCTGAGTCCCTATGTTCATGTCACAGTGACCCCTGAGGGGAGGCCAGGGTCTGGGCCCCGGCGCAGGAATACCACACCAGGTTCAGTGAGGCAATGCCAATCACATTCATTTCCATCTGGGCTTCCGACCTGTGTCCACGTGGCCCAGGGCTTCCTGCCCAATACAGTCCCCAGTGTGCTCATAGCTGCATAGTCTGGGCTTCTCCAATCCTATTGTCCCACCAATAGGACAGCCTGTACCTCACCAGTGTTCCCAGGGTCTGAAGACTGTACGCCATCCTGCCCCAATGAACAGCAGACACGAGAACAGGTGTTGCCAGCCGCATCTGCATGTACTGGCCACATGCCGTACCCAAAATGGCACCGGCCGGAAAAGCCACACCTTGGTTCCTGGTGGAGAGTTACGTAGCTTTCACGGTACTGCGCAGGCGCCTAGCGCATGCACAGTGAGCTGAGGCATGGCCGGCGCATGAACACTGGGACTGACTAATCCAGTCGCCCAGGACCCTGCGTAATCATGACGCCGACCTATCATCGGTGGAGGCGGGGCCAGTCAACACATAAGAGCAGACAGCCTGCCGGGGTCGGAGCCCTTTCCTCTTCATCTTGGTGCGCGCAATAAAGATTACTGCAGAAGACTTCACTCGCGTCTGCCTCTTATCGCCAGACGATAAGAAACGTGGGCGCGACAAACAGGGACATCCACAGGACATGCAGATCAGGGGACATTTTTTTATCGAGGGATGTTTGGATCCTTAAAATATCCTTCCAGGGTCATATAAAATCATCAACTTAAGCAATGTTAAATATCAGCTTTCTGGGATTGGTGTTGTGGGGTAGTGGATAAAGCCGCTTCGTGTTGGGTCTGCATCCCAGTTGATTCACTTCCCACTCAGTTCCCTGTTTCTGGCCCGAGAATGCAGTGGAGTGTCCTGAATGTATGTGGGAGACCCAGAAGAAGCTCCTGGCTCTTGGCTTCACAGCCTCTCAGCTCTGGTCACTGCAGCCATTTGGGGAAGATCTGTCTGTGTTTTTCCTTCTCTCTATTTGTAATTCTACCTTTCAAATAAAAAGAAATAAATCTTTTTAAAAATAATAAATTCATTTTATTTTTGATGATGTGGACGTAGTTGAGAGGGATGCATACCCATGTAGACCACCAATCAGAGTGGAGAGAGCTGAGGAGTGGATTCAACCTCGCTTCTTCCTCTGGTATTTGAGAAAAGTGGAGAGAGGAGGAGGGAGGGCTGCTCCCGGCTACCCAACTACATCAGTACCCAGGAATGGGGGAAGCCACCTGCTTTCATCCCAGGGTCCCCAATGTGGAGCACGCTTAAGTGGTTTTGATAGTTCTGAAGTGCTGTTGATTTCATTACTTCAAGGTTGAGAAAATCCTTCCAAGGTCCACTGGCTGACACAGTGGACTATGAGTCTCGACTCATCCAGACACTTGTCTGGGAGAGCTGTCGAATGTGTTCTGCCCTGCATGAACCTATATGCCTTCTGCAGGCCTCAATGACCTGGTTGTCATGTCCCCCATGGTCATCCTGTCATGCTGTCCACCACACAGGCCTCAATAACTGTGGAAATCTAGTTCTGATACATGTACTCCACGGTCAGACCATATATCCTTTGATTTTCACCATGGTTGGAGTTCTGAGTCCATTGATCCAATTAGGAGGTTTCCCCAAAGAGACCTTGCCAGAGATGAACCCACCCTGACTCCATCACCCACATCTCAGCCTACACACACACTGGTGGTTGCAGTCACCCGGTCAGTTCTGTCCCCAGCCCCATCTCATACATAAAACAATGGGTGCTGTGGCCCAGCCTAACCCTACCCATCACACACTCAGCCCTCATGTACACCAACTGCAACTGTAGCCTAATAGGAACAACCCACAATAACCCCCACTAGACTTGCCCCCAGCCCTGGTTCTCATGTGCACTAGTGGGAGTTGTGGCCCATCGGAGAGGTGTTCACAGTTTTCCTAACCTGGCTCACGGACCAATGGGTGTTGTAGTCTGTCCCCTTTTCCTCACCCCTGCACCACCCGGGGTCCTATGTATTCAGGTAGGAGCTGTGGTCCAGACTGATATGGCTTGCCTCCCCTTGGCATCCACCAGCAGGTGCTGCAGCCTGGTTCGGCTTGGCTTGCCCCAGTTCCAGCTCACGCTGGTAGGTGCTACAGCCTAGCCCAGCCCAGCCAGCCCCCAGTCCCATCCCTCATGTGAACTGGTTGGTGTTGGGGATTAATCAGGCTTCTCCTGCACTTTGTCCTAGTTCTTACATCTGCCAGTGGGTACTATGAACTGAGCCAGCCTGGCCTGCTCCCAGACCTGATCCACACATGTGCCAGTGGGTAACCTGGCTTGGTCTGGGCTGTTCCCAAACATGGTACTTGCACTCACCTGCAGGGACTGTGTCCTGACAGAGGAGTTCCCCAAGCTCCTCTGTGTGGTCGCCTTCCGGTTGTGAATCTTGTGCACACTGGTGGGTCCTTGACCCAATCTGACCTGGCCCACTTCCTGTCCTGGCAGGAACATGTCCTTGTCTGACTGTCCCACACCCATTCCAGCTCTTACTGTTGGAGGCTACAGCGCTGCCATGCCTGATTCATCCCGACACAATATGGCCTTGTGTGGTTCATCAGGTGCAGAGACTTAGTCCAGTCTGTCCTACATCTGCCCTGGCTCTTGTGCACATCAACAGGTGCTGGAGTCTAGCCCAATCTGGCCCACCCCAGACCCAGTCTACACCCTTCCTGAGGGATGCCACAGCCATGTCCAGCCCAGTTTGTGATTCCCATCCCTGCTCCCATGCTCATTAGTGGACCCGCAGCCCAGCTGGGATATCCTCTTAGCTCTCTAACCAGGCCTGCTCCAGCCACAATCTTGTCTTGGAGGGGGCAGGCCAAACACTACCCACCCTTGTTATGGCACAAGCAGGACCCTGCCCACAGACTGAGTGCCCCAAGCTGGACTCAGGCCGGCTCCCCTCCGAGAGGCTGCATGCCTGTGCCAGGGCTGAGAGTGAACCAAGGCTGACCAGGGGTGGCCAGGGGTGTGCACGGCCTCAGAGAGCCCCTGGGCTCTGGAAGGCCCTGGACTCCAGTGAGGAATGTCACAGGCATTGCTGCACTGGGAGCTAAGCTGGCGTGGGGGTGGAATGAGGCAGTGGGGAGCCAGGACACAGTGGGAAACCAAGTCAGCCAAGGGGAGAGCGATGAGAGTGTCATGGCACAGCAGGTGCAGTGGCTGCCTTGGAGGAACTGGCATGGAACCCCATCTCCGCTTCCCTACTGGCTTCTTCCCAATGTCCCGGGAGGCAGCAGGGGGTGACTCACATGCTGGGGGCCCTGTCACTTCTGTGGGAGACCAGATGGAGCTCCCAGCTCCTGCCTTCATGCTGGCCCAGCCCAGGTGGTACAGCAGTGATATGGAGATTGGCTCAGTCTCTCTCTCTCTCTCTCTCTCTCTATCTGTCACTCTGCAGTAAGCTTTGGGAAGGAGCCAAGCTTCTCCCTTCTCCCCAGCTGGGTGGCCTGGGCCTTTGCCACTCCCAGGGTCTTCATGTGCAGAATGTGCTGGCAACAGGAATCTCTCCAGGGTAGACAGAGGTGGGACAAAGGGGTTGCATAGAGCACCCTCCACTCCCTGCCCCATCCCTGGGGTGTCCCCTGGCCTCCTAGTCTCCACCTCCCCATGAGGCGGATGGCTCAGCAAGGGTAGAACCATGATGGGCACTGGGACCTTTCTCCAAAGGCAGCCTGGGCTGGGCCACACATATCCTAAACATGCAAGGATGCAACTCCATTAGTCTAGAGTGCGGGCACAGTGGCATCCCTGAAGCCAGCAGCCTGCAAATGGAGTTACTTCTTACAATTATTCTCCAACCAATGAGATAAACCCTGCAGCCTGGGCGTATGAGGTGGTGTGAGGCCACTGGCAAATCAAATCAGGGACCTGACTCCTGGATTTGTCACTGGAGTCCCATATGGTGTGGGGCTCAGCAGGGGACATGTTCAGGTCCTGAAGACACAGGGACCTGAGCCCCATTAGAAGGGGTCATGGGCCGAGCTCCGCCAGGGCCCAGCCCCACACCGACAGGCACCGTTCCAGCAAGGGTGCTCCCCAACAGACCACATAGAGCAGCATAGTCAGCTCAGTTCCGAAGACTTAGATGCTCGTCCCTCCTCGCATGCTCACAGTGGCCCCCGAGGGAGTGCCACAGTCGTGTCTATTCCATCAGCACCCTGGGGGCACCGCACTCTGGGTATGGTGGGCAGAGTGTGTGCAAGGGGACAGGCCGTGAACAGGCAGACACACACACATGTACACGTCCAGCCTCTGAGAAGGGACTGACCCAAGAGTGCTAGGCGGACTGGGCAGAGGACGGCCCCCAAGAGGAACGTCTGAACAGGGGTTGGAATGAGTTGATCTAAACAGCAGGTTCTGTGTCTGCCGCTGAGGCCCCTCTGGGAACAAGAACCAGGGAGGCCAATCAGGGCCGCGTGCTGAGCAGTGCAGGAGATGACTGTTGGTGTCCTGTGAGAGAGACCGCGTCGGAGGATGGGGCTGGCAAGAGTTGTATGGTGTTGGAGAGGCGATGAGCAGGGACCTCGGCAGGCAGAAGGGGTGGCTGGTGCGGGAGAGGGGATGCATGGTTGAGAGCAAGGGAGCAGAGCAAGGAGGGGACTCCAGTGATGGCCCAAGGGCCCAGAGGAGACCAGGTCCAGGTGAGGGTGAGCAGGGACATTCTGAAATGGGCAACAGGCCATCCTGGACCTGGAGGTGTGTGCACGGGAGGGGTGGGGAGGATGAAGTCAACAAATGGGGTCTCAAGCTGTTTTTATCTGAGTGTGGGAGAAGACAGCTGGATGGGGTCCTGGTCCCTGGCTAGCAGGTACTGCGGGTGGAAGGGCGTGCAGCTGGCACGAGAGCCAAGCAAAGGAGAGATAAGGCCCAGGATGGGGTCAGCGAGCCCCCGCCAGGGCCTGCAGAGCCAGCAGGAGCGCAGAGGGGCCGTGCAAGAAGTCCGGCGATGGGGGAGGGGTACAGAGGGCGCTTTCTTGGTAGGGCGTGTGCCGTGAGCGCTGGTTGGAGGTCAGGGCTTTGCCCAGGCAGCTCCACACAGTGCCCTGTCCGGTGACCCCAGGACGTGTGTCCTTCTGACTCCAGCAGGGTGGGGCTGGGCGCCCCTCGAGCCTTCTGCATCTTTGTGCGCCCGGCTTAGCCAGCACTCAGCTGGCAAAGCCGGGCGCTAGTTCCGCAGCGGCTCGCGTTAAATCCAATCAGCTTGGACGTTTTCTTATCTCGCCCCGGGCTCCGGAGCGCGCTGCTGGTTTGGCTGTGTCTGCAGGGGCCAGATTAGGATCGGGTCGATATCTGTTTTATTGTCCTTCCACACCAGCGGGCGGGTGTGATCGATCGCCTTGGCGCTGCCGATAAGGGGGCTCGTCCAGGTCAGACGTGGCCTGGGGCGCCGAGCGCTGGCACCCGCCGCCTGACTGCGCCGGCTGCACCGAGCTCTGCGCGGATCTGCGCTGGGCAGCGGCGAGTAGGGACAGAGCAGCAGCCCCAGGCACTGACCTGGTAGCTGCGCAGAGGGAGTGGAGGGGTCGCCCAGGAGGGCTTCCCGGTGTCACTTGTTGAGCGTGTCCCAGGCCGGAGGCTGGACCACCCTGGCTGGGCCTGGAACTGGCCCAAACCCGGTAGAATTTGGGGCCCAGCAGCGTGGGCAGTGGAGAATCGGGGTGTGGGGTCACTTTTGCGCGAGTGCGCTCTGCGCCCTGACCAACCAGCCGCGTTAGAACCATGGCCACGTGCTGCCTTCACGTGATCTGTTGCACTCGCAATCTGTTTTAGCCCACTGCCTGCAGCACAAAATCTGTCCCCATCTCTGAGGATGTTGGCTGAACCCTTTGGGAGCCCCTGCATTTGCCCAGCGCCAGCGAGGCGGCATTGCACGTGGGACTTATCAATGGTTACAGAACTCCCGAGAGAGACAGAGAAAAAGAGTGGGGAGAGATGAGACGATAGAGACTTTTATACCCATTTCACAGATGAAGACCTTAAAAACTCAAAACCTCCCAATCCTTTGGCACGTTTGTCGCTGTCGCTCTTCCCGTGCTTCCACCAAGGCTTACCTCTCTTCCGGGTGGACCTGGTCTCCTGCCCCGTCCAGCCCGGCCACCGTCCTGCGTGGAGCCCTGCAGTGTGGTTCTAGGAGTCTGCTCCTCCACAGGCCAGAACGGGCGCCCTTCTACCTGGTCGGGGTCATCCAGATGCGGTTAGGGCAGGTGAAGGCTGCTGGGGAGCCGGCTGTGAGGAGGCTTTTGGGGTGCGGGGGCTGCGGGGGGAAGGGTGGGTTCAGCCTGATCTCCTCCCAGCCAGGGCACGTGGGGACTTGGGACCCAAGGGGTGGCCGCCAAGGGAGACACTGTTTTTTTTCTCGCACACAAAGGCCCCCTGTGGAGCGGATGTAGAGGCCTGGCCTTTCCACCCCAGGGTTGTGTCCCCTTGCAGAGGCCCCTCTCTCCTTACCCTGCCCCTCCCAGCTGCCTCTCTAGCTGGAACCAGCTCGTCCATTAGTTGTCATAGCAACCCCGCCTAGGGCCGAAGTCATTCTCTAGAAGGGGGCCTGTGCAAATTATGGCATTACACCAACTTATTGCCGATCTTTTTAATTAAAACATTTTGCTTTCAACTCAGCTAATGGCAGAGATCAGTAAACAGGGGGAGATTGAATTACTTGATACCAAAGCTGCCGCCCCAGCTCTTAACAGGCTTGATTCCTGGTGGGACGGTGGGGGCGGGGGGAAGGAAGAGGGAGGCTCTCATAGCAGGTGGGCCTGACCCCAAGAGGTAAGCAAACCAGAAGGGAAAGGTGAGCAGCTACAAGGCTTCAAGCTCTTGAAGGACGCCCTGCGAAGTGCAAGAGTTATGGCTACAATTCTGTTTCCAGGAACTCTGATGTCACATGGCATTTCTTCCTAATTAAATTGCCTGCTTTGACACCTGGACAGAACTGGGTGTCTGTCCCTGGGTGTGGCTGAGTGACGGCCAACAGAGTCTGGCTTCTTTGCTGCGATGATGGGTCCCCTCCCCCCAGGCAGTTAACATCCTTGGACAAAAGCCCCCAGGGAGCACTTCCCCTGGGCGGTCTGGAAGCGGCAGGGACCAAACAAAGGCCCCCCCAAGAGAAGGTCCCTCCCAGCTGGGGTCACCCAGGGGACTGGAGCTCCGCTTTCGGCTGCTGGCAGCTGCTCCTCCAGGCTGCCCTGGGCCCTCGTGGGTCCTGTGGCTAACATTTCCTATTGATGAAAACCCACTTCCTTCCTCCGGGTGGTGGAGGGCGGTGGCTCCCACCGATGAGGACACCCGTGGGCCCGCACTGGTGTATCCGCGTTCGAGACCTGACCCAGCTCTTGATTCCAGTTTGCTGGAATGGCACACGGAACCAGGTTCCCCTGGGTCCCTGGGATCGAATTCTCAGCTGTGTCATCCTCCGGGGAGTAAACAATAAACCATGGATGGTAGCTCACTCTGCTCTCAGGCAGATAGACAAGATGTTACACACCTTGCTATATGTGTGTGTATCTGGGTGTAGAAAAGGTAAGTGCGTGTTCTGTGTGTACACGTGTGTTTGTATGTGCATGTAGGTATAAATACAAATGTCCGTGTGTTGTATATACAGGTGCGTGTGTAGTATGTGTGCATATCTACTTCATGTTGTATGAGCGAGTGTGTGTTTAGCATGAGTGTATATGTTATATATGTGTGTATTTGAGTGCATGTTGGTGTATATGTGAGTATATGCACGTGTATGTGAGGGTGTGTTGTATGTGTAAGTATATATTGGAGTATGTGTGTGAGTTTATATATGAGCGTGTTGCATGTATCCATGTGTAAGTGAACACGTGTGAGTTATATGTGAGTGTGTGTTGTGTGTATCTGAGTACTGTGAGTGTGTAGTATGCATAACTGAGTATTTGAGTGTGTGTGAGTGTGTATGTGTATTATTGTGTGAGTATACATGAGTGGGGTGAGTGTGTGTGTGAGTGTGCATTTGAGTATGTGTGAGTGTGTGTTTGAGTGTGTATTTGAGTATATGTGAGTGTGTGTGTGTAATCGTGTGAGTATACATGAGTGGGGTGAGTGTGTGTGTGAGTGTGTATTTGAGTGTGTGTGAGTGTGTGTGTATTATCGTGTGAGTATACATGAGTGGGGTGAGTGTGTGTGAGTGTGTATTTGAGTATGTGTGATCGTGTGAGTGTGTAATCGTGTGAGTATACATGAGTGGGGTGAGAGTGTGTGTGAGTGTGTATTTGAGTATGTGTGAGTGTGTAATCGTGTGAGTATACATGAGTGGGGTGAGTGTGTGTGAGTGTGTATTTGAGTATGTGTGATCGTGTGAGTGTGTAATCGTGTGAGTATACATGAGTGGGGTGAGTGTGTGTGAGTGTGTATTTGAGTATGTGTGATCGTGTGAGTGTGTAATCGTGTGAGTATACATGAGTGGGGTGAGAGTGTGTGTGAGTGTGTATTTGAGTATGTGTGAGTGTATAATCGTGTGAGTATACATGAGTGGGGTGAGTGTGTGTGTGAGTGTGTTTTGGATGTATGAATGTGTATGTTGTATGTATAACTGTGTACTGCGGTACGTGGGTGAATGTGTATGTATGTAGTTGGTGTGAGTGTGTATTTGAGTATACATGCGTGAATGTATATGTGTGTGCCGTGTGTATAATTGTGTATTTGAGAACGTGAGTGCATGTGAGTGCAGGTAGTGTGTGTAAGTGTGTATTTTTGTGCACATGGCAGAGTGCATATGTGTTTTCTGTGCATAAGCGTGTATTTCAGTACACATTTGTGAGTGCATACACTTTTGTTGTATGTAGAGATGCGTATTTGAGCACACACATGCGGTAGTGTATATGTGAATATGTGTTGTAGGTATAAGTGTCTATTTGAGTATGTGTATGGGCATATGTGTGAGTGTATTCTCTAAGTGCAAGTGTGCATTTGTGCGAGTAAATACGTGAATATTGCATGTCCACCTGTGAGTGTATGACACATGAACTTCTTAGCTCCTGGCTCCTGGGGGCCTAGAGTCAGTGAGGGTCTTTGCATGAAGCAGAAGCTGATATTCTGTGAATTAAACAGACAACATAGATGCCCCTAAACCTGCATTATAGAGAAAGGCGAAACTCAAAGTACTTAGGAAATCCTAGACCCGAACCTGAGAAAGGGTGGCCTGGGAATGCTAACAGCACACACACTGGAAGGCAGGGCAGAAACCATGCATGAGGCTAGCACTGATACAACGGCCATTCCTGCCAAGTTTGGGAGTTCAATGACAGTCTTACAGCAAGAAGGGACTGCCATCTCACTGGAAGCTTTAAAACGTTTTATCAGAAATAGATAATTCAAGAGATCAAATGATATTAAAAGGAAAGGCAGTCTCATAAGCTTCAAAGGATGATGCTGTGCAGTCCACATTAGGAGGCCAAATGCAATAAACTGGAAATCAGCAATTAAAAAGTGCTCACCCGCCCCCCCAAAAAAGTATGCTTGGAAATTTACAAGTATTCTCCTAAATGCTTGGCATGAAGACGAAAAAAAAAAAATGTTTGTAAGATTTATTTATATTTGAAAAACAGAGTTACGGGGGAAGACAGAGATAAATCTTCCATATGCTTGCTGGTTGGCTTCTCACGGGGCTGTAACAGCTGAGGCTGGGCCAGGTTCAACATTGGAACTCATTGGATTCCCACCTGGTCCTCCCACGTGGACGTAGGGACCCATGGATTTGGGCTATCTTCTGCTGCTTTGCCAGGTGCATTGTCAGAGAGCTGGGGCAGAATTGGAGCAGCCAGTACTGGAACCGATGTTTGTAGGAGATGTCACCGGAGGCAGTGGCTAGATTCACCTGTGCCACAACATGAGCTCCAAGAGAGACAATTTAAGTCATTCAGTATTGTAGAACTGGAAGTTACCACAAGACTTGTGGAATGCAGTTAAAGCAGTTTGTAAGAGGAAAATGTATAGTCTTTCAACATGTACATTAAACAAGAAAAATAGTCAAGAAAGATTTAAAAGTGTTTAAAAATAATAAAAACGGGTTCAAGAAGTATTCAACAGCCCGAAATAATTTAAAACATTTAAGAATAAGCTGGTAAGAGCATCACTGGGGATCAAAGCTGTTCCTTTTCAAAATGCTAATTAGAAAGTCAGGAAGGACTCTGTTCTGAGAGCCCAGGCTTGGGCTCTGCCCCTGATTGTTTCCCATAAGAAACCCTGCACTAGGGCTGGCTTCTGCTCTACAGATGAGCGTTAGGCCTGCTGGCTGCACACGTCCCTGCGTTGTCCACAGGGGCACAGAGGAGTTAGGGATGACAAGATCCTGGCTCAACCACCCAGCACTGTACAACATGAGCTTCCGTAAGACACAGCACGTGCCCCAGTGATATGCAACTGCCTGGGATGCTTTGCATTTAGGCAAGTGTAGCAGCTGGTAGCTGGTGGGCATTCTGGGCCTGGTTAATGCCAAATTGGGGTTAACTATTCCAATGTGCCAACATAATTGCTTCTTTTTTAAAAAAAAAAGATAAGTGGGGAATATGGGGAACATGGGTCTAGGACATGCTACCTCAGTCCCTAAGCAGGGTAGGCTGCAGATTGCCCAGAGAAGAGGATGTGTTGGCATGGGAGTGGCTGAAGACATGTTTGGTAGGGGAAGGATGATGTCGGGGTGGGGGGTGGTCTTCCATGGACCTAGCCATTGTGTTTGCTGGGAGGCACGTGAGTTGAAAGATATGGTTTAGAGAGGGAACACTGGAGGGCATATCTGGGACGGGCCAAGGCAACTGCCCATGTCAGAGACCTGGGCTGGACTAAATACTGTTGTCCACAATCTGCTGACTGATCCAAAAGCTGGGGCTGGGGTCATGCCTGGCCGGGCGAGGCTGGTGGACCTACCATGGAGAGTGCTGGGCTGCTGTTTCCACTGGTGAGCTTGAGAGCTGGGGCTGGGGACAGGCTGGTGTGGGGGCAGGCCAGGCTGGTCATGGGGCTGCTGTACCCACTGGCACACACAAGAGCCAAAATGGGTACAGGTCACTAGAGGTAGGCTAGAGCACCCACTGACAAGTGCCGAGAATGAGTGTAATTCTTGCCAGGCTGGACAGCAGTACCCCTGGTAAGCACAATATCTGGAGCTGGCAGCATGCCTGGCAGGGAAAATAACAGCATTCCTCTGCTAGACAGCATCTATTGCTGGTGAATACAAGGAGCAGGGGTGGGAGTGGGCCAGGCTGGATAAGGAAGCATATGTGAGGGCTGGGTCTGGGAGTAGGTAGGGCTCAGCTAAGCTGAAGCACTCATGGGTGTTCATGAGAGCTGGATGGGATGCAGGCTGGGCTGAATTAACCTGCAGCAGATGCTGGCATGTACAAAACAAACAAACAAACAAAACAGGGTTGGGGATGGGCCTGGTGGTGGTTGTCAGTGGTCGGGCTAGAACACCTGCTAGCATGTGGGAGGTCTGGATCTGAGGTAGCCTGGTTGGGCTAGGCTATAGCTCCAGTTGGTTCGTGTGAGATATGAGGCTGAGGCGGAACTGACCAGGCAGCTGCCTCTGTTGCTATGTGCATTGAGTGGTGTAGATGACCACACCTGACCCTGCACTGGCTGGAATATACACGAGTCAAGTCTGAGGTCACCCCAGGCAAAGTTTCTTGGGGGACTCCCTAGCTAGGTCATTAGACTCAAACTCTGGGCACAGGGAAAATGACAAATGTGTGGTCAGATCTTGAAGTATGTGTATCCTCAGTTGCTGATGCCTGTGTGTGGATGGCATGCCCAGATGCACACAGGGGACGTGACTGCCAGATCATCTAGGCCATCAGGAGACATTAATTGCCCAATCAGAGGATAGAAAACAGAGCAGCTTAGACGAGTCTCCTAGCCAAGCATCATCGCATGTTCCTGGGTCTGTGGATGCACAAAGGTGGACTTTGTCAACCAATAGACCTCGGAAAGAATTTTCTCAACCCTGGAGCGACCAAACCAACAGTATCTCAGGACGATCAAAGCCACTCAGGTCACAGCCTCAGAACACTTTGCCCAAGAAGGGAGTCTCTCTAAGGTGTCATCAAAGGACCATCCCCCATAGCTGAATGTTGATGTACCTTGACAGCAGGGAGCAGCGTCTCCTTCCCCTTCCTCTCCTGTGGACACGAGAGAGAACCTGACACAATTGACCCACCCACTCTCCTCCACTTATGATCTTCCCCACCCTAATCAGGGGTCCACATGGTTGTACATCACTCTCAACTACATAACACTATTAAAAAGAAAATAAGAGATTTTAGGGTCTTGGGCAATGACTCACTGTCTAAATCTTCATTTTGATATACTGATGTAACCCATATGGACGCTGGTTCACAGAATGGCTGCTCTGCTTCCCATCCAGCCCCCTGCCTGTGGCCTGGGAAAACAGCAGGGGAAGGCCCAAGGTCTTGAGATCTTGAACCCATACAGGATACCCAGAAGAAGCTCTTGGTTCCTGGCTTCAGATTGCCTTAGGTCTGGCGGTTGCAGCTACTTGGGTAGTGAATCAGCAAATAGAAGATCTTTCTCTGTCTCTCCTCTCCATAAATCTGATCTGCCTTTCCAATAAATAAATCTTTCCAAAAATTAAAAAGAGAGGGTGTGCAAGCAGTTCATGGCTGGTACACACTTTTGTTCAAATCTTTATGCAATCAACATAACGGACACCAACGTGCCATGTGTGCTACACATGTATGTAGCATCCTAGACATGTTTCAGCAATATGCAGTCAAAAACAACTCAGTGTGCTGTACCTGCCATGTGCCCACTCATCTCCCAGGTGTGCTGAACCTGCCATGTGCTAATCACACCCAGTGTGCTGCACCTGCCAAACGCATACCACATACAAGAAGAGGATACAAAGATACTGCACTGTTATCCATTTAAAAATGAGGAAGGGACCTTGCTTCCAGGAAGGGTCTTACTGGTTTTGGAAGTCTAGGGCACCCTCTGCATACAGATTGCTCAAGTATCCTGCCTTCCTCCCATCCATGGCAGTGACTTTTCCAAACCCACTGACTTCTCTGGGTCCACAGAAAGTGCAAATTTCCTCCGAATATTTGCATCTGAGGGGGCGGCTGCCTCTTGATTCCTCCCAAGGAGCAGAGACTAAGGCCCTGACCTTCGTCCAGAATGCCACCCTCCGAGTGTCTCTTGCCACATGCTTTTTCAGGTTAGCCATGCCCTTCTCATGCATTGTTACCCCCATGCCATGGAGATCGGATAGAGGTCAGAGCAAGCAGCAGCTGTGTCCAGGGTCCGAGAGCAGTGAGGTGGCGTTGCGGCTGGCCTGAACACTGCCCCTTCTAGCTGGTGCGGCAGCCCTGGTCCCTAGCTAGTAGCCAGTCCCTGGAGTGCTGTCATAGAAGTCACTCCCAGGGGTGTGTCCCTCCCTCAGCGTAGGTCTGATCTGCCAACAGGGGTGCAGGGCTGGCAGCTGGGCCACAGGGAAGCTGCCTGTCCCCCGGGGAATTGAGGATTGGGAGATCTGCATTAGCCCAGGGACCCATTTCCTCACTGGGACCTCCCCTCACTCATGCCTGCCACTGGGCATCCCGGGAAGCACCATCACAGCACAGCCAGCCCCTCCATCAATCGCTCTTCAGCAGCAGCAGCTGTGCTGTTGACACTGGGCCACTTGGACAGGGGCTGGGGGAGGGGTAGTCTGTCTTTCTGCCCTTGATGTATGAGGGAACACAGACCCAGACCATCCCATCCGGCTTGGCTCGTAGGAATTTCTCATCTGCTTGAGACATGAATATTAATCAAGGGAGCCCTGTGCGGTGATTGCATCCATCCATCCACATGGGCGGCCTTATTGTGCCTTCTGGAGGTGCTGACATCTTTGAGTGGTCTGGGAGATAGCCATGTGGCATCTTGGATCCTACCCCATAGGAGGATCTTGACGCAAACTGGGTCCTAAACCATGCCTCCAAACTCAGTCTCTGTGTCAGTAGAATGACTCCATGGACCTCCGTATCCCATCAGCACCAGCCCTGGGATGGTCTTCCTGCTCCAGGCTCAAAGATCTCTCTCCTCTTGGCCGCAGGAGGACCTAGGGACTGCCCAGTCTGTCCCCTGCCAATCCCTTGCCAGGATGACTAAGCTGAAGAAGTAGCTGGTGAAGCTGCAGCCATGGGCCCAGGTCATTGCGGAGCTCCTGTGCCTTGTCCCACTGTGGGACAGGGCCATTCCCTCTAGTGCATTCTAGACCTGAGGACAGTCACTGGCCTCCTCCCAGCCCCAAGCTGGCACAAGTGTAATGTGGTCGGCTTTGAGGCTGGGGATTCCCAGGGCAGACCGGCCTGCACGAGGAGGGTCCCAGAGTCTTACAAGTGATGGCGGGCACAGCAGATGGCCTAGGGCTGCACAGCTCCAAAGGAAAACGTAGAGTGTGGAAGCTCCAGGGACCCTTTCAAATCGCTGAGGTCCAGAGGGGAAGTCTGGGATCCTTCCCACTGCTCACTGGCTCCAAGTGCGGAGATGCAATGGCTGCTGAAGGCTGGGATGTAGGCCAGATCTCTGTATTACCCTGCTGTACAATCCCCCTCAGCCCCCTTGAGGAGGAGGCAGCCTAAGGCAGAGCCATGGGGAAACCACTGCCTCCAAACCAAGCCTGTCTGTGTGGGGATGGAGTAGATTGGGGTTCACCGGGACGGGTGCCTCGGTGGACTAGGGCTGGAGCGGACCAGTGCTTACCAGGATGGGTGCCTCAGTGGAATCTGCTGAGAGCTGCTTCCTGCACATCCTCGGCCTCCCAGGGGTCTGCCTGGAACCTCCTCCGTGCCTCAGTTTAATTCCATTCACCCCCCTTCCCCCCGCTACTGCCATCGCAGCTGCTCGGTGTCCTTCCTAGATTGGGGCAGAATTTCCCACACTCGAGCCAGTCCCGGTCCTTCTGAACCACCTTCCTCAGGGGGTGGTGGTACTGGGCCTCCTGCCCCCCAAGACTCTAGCAGGACTGGCAATTCTCGTGATGTTGGGACAACAGTAACACAGTGTATTTCAAACTTTAAAAGACAAGTTCAGGCTGGCATTGTATCATGGTAGGCTTTAGCTGTTGCGTATGACACCGGTATCTCATAGGGGTGTTGGGTCAAGTCCCAGTTACTCCTCTTCCCATCAAGCTCCCTGGGAAAGCAGTGCAAGGTGGCCCCGGTGCCTAGGCCCGTGCTGTCCACACAGGATGATGTTTTGGGGTCCCTGCTTCAGCCTGGCCCAGCCCTGGCTCTTACAGCCATGTGCAGAGTAAACCAGTGGGTGGAATATGCTCTCTCTCTTGCTCTCACTCACTCTTTCTGCAGCTCTTTCAAATAAATAATCTTTGAAAATGTGTATTGTTTGAGTTATGCACTGAAATATTTATGGAGGAAGTAACACCTAAGTCTTGAATTTGCTTTAAAATAATACCAGAGGAAGAAAGTATAGGATAGGGTTTGGGGGTCTGGATGGCAGCTGTATAATTCAGGTCTGTCCAGTTTTATGGGATGCTTGGAATTGCCCACACTAAAGGCCTCATCAATGCAATGCAACAGTAGGGCAACGGGAGGACCCCCGGATGGCCAGCATGGTTCCACGCCCCAGCTCCCGGATCAGCGAGGGAGGCAGCATCAGGGTCTAGAGGAGCTGCTCAGCCACGGATCTGGACTGCACAGTGAGAGCCAGAGGGAGGTGCGGTGACTGCCGCAGCCCAGCAAGGAGGAGGGCACACCTTCAACATACCTACAGGAAGGGAGGACCCTGGGGAGGGAGAAGGGCAGAACTGAATGAGCCGGGGGCATGGGGAAGGGGACAATCACAGTTGTCTAAGGAACCGGAGGAATCCTAGCATCACCTACCTTGCAAACAGCCACGTAGACAAGTCTGAACACCTAGATACAAGAATGACTTCCTGTGAACACAGAAATGACTCTACTTGACCCCCAAAGCATAGCAGACATCAGCTGTCTAAGACGCTGTCAAGATGTCCACAACCCGCAGCCCACAGCCTCATGGGAGGAGGGGGCAGTTGGTCCTCGGTCTTCACAAAGCATGGGTTCTGGCACCCCCAGGATGCCCAGGGCCCTCACAGAGAATCATTCACGGTTGCAAGCAACTCACACATACTCCCATAAACTTGGAGTCACCTCTGAGTGAATTACATCTCATACGACCTAGGACACTGCAGTTGCAAGGGAATAATGACCAGAAAGGGGTTGACACATGTGGAGGGGCAGACACCATTTCCCCCTCCCACCCATGGGCAGTTGGTTGGATCTGCCTCTGCCGCCTCTGTGGCTATGAAGTGCTGCTTGTCCATACACAGTTGTTCCCAAGGCAGCAGAATCCTAGCCTGAGACCATTACAGGGCAAAAGAGGAGGCCAGGACTGTCACTCCGAGCAGCCAATCAGAGAGGACTGTCACTCCGAGCAGCCAATCAGAGAGAGGAAGGGTGAGAGAGGAAGGGTGAGAACAGGAGGGGGGCGCAGACAGGTGCCCAGGAAGTACCAGAGGCTCAGCTGGAAGAACTTTCTAGAGTGGCTACTGATAAAACCCACATGCCCGGGCCCAGCGCTGTGGCGCAGTGCTTAAGGTCCTCACCTTGCACGCCCAGGATTCCTTATGGGCGCCGGTTCTAATCCCGGCAGCCCCGCTTCCCATCCAGCTCCCTGCCTGTGGCCTGGGAAAGCAGTTGAGGACAGCCCAAAGCTTTGGGACCCGACACCTGCGTGGGAGATCCGGAAGAGGCTCCTGGCTTCGGATCGGCATAGCATCAGCCATTGTGGCCGCCTGGGGAGTGAATCATCAGATGGAAGAGCTTCCTCTCTGTCTCTCCTCTCTGTGTATCCGCCTTTCCAATAAAAGTAAAATAAATCTTAAAAAAAAAAAAAACCCCACATGCCCAAATCATGGCTTTCCAGCACACAAAGTATGGCTAAGCATGTGGATAACAGAACGGAAGACGGGCGAGCTAAGGAGCAATGTGTGAACCCGAGATAGCCAGAAATGATCTCGGCAGTGTGTAGGAATTGCATGACGAATACAGGGAGCCTCTACTGAGGACACAGGAAGAGGCTGCCCTGGGCTAGGGTGGCGCATCCTACAGCCACGATAATGAACCATACTTTGATTTACAAGGCATAGTCCAAACGTAGGTGCCAGAGTCAGTGCGGATTTAGTCAGGGAAAGGGCAGCGTTTTAACAAGAGAGCATTTATGTGCACCCAATGAATCAAGTTGTGACAACAGATGAGCCGTCTAGAAAAAACCAAGGTCTTTAAAACAAAGAATAGATGTATTTGACTCTAAGTCGATACCGGACCTCAACCGAGTTTCACTATAAAACACACGACCACAAAACCAGCAGAAGGAAACACGGTTTTTAAAATCATGAAGACCTTTCTATGAATCATTGGAGAAATTCAATTTTTTAAAACAACTGATATGCTTATTTAAATAAATTTGTAAAAGCTGTGGTGTGGTAGAATCGCTGAATTGGGGGGAAATACTTGACATGCACGTGACAGGCAAGAGTCGCAGTTCCTAAATCAGCCCAGAGCTGTCACAGCAAGAGGCGAACATGGACTAACGGAAAAGGTGGATGGAACATACTTAACAACTTGTCAGCTCCACTCGTAACCGAGTATGGTCAGTGCCAACTAGAATGAGATTGTCTCTTTCATTTGGAAGTTCTGAGAGTTTCATGTTCTGATGAGCACGCTGGGAATCCATTTCTAGGCAAGGAGGAAATCCCTTTAAGGGCGCACCTGCACGAAGCCCTTGGCTTGGGTGGGTTGCTTGGAGCTGGTTCTTTTGGATTGCACCACCAGGAATTGGTCCTAACAGCCCACTTGCAAATTTCCCAAGGACGCCTGAGAAAGTGGATCAGACAAAGCACAGCGTCACACCGATCCTGGACAGGCTGGACTTGCTACTGCTGATCTGGAAGGATGGAAAAATGGGCGACCGACCGACCGACCGACCGAGCGCTGGAAGCCGAGAGGGAGGGGCTGTGGCTTTGGGCTTGCATTCTTTGCTGCGTTTATTTCTCCTGTTCAGGAATGTCTGAAGCGAACCAAACATCAATTAAAAAAACAAAGCAACCGCAGCCATAAGAGAAACAGCACAGAAAGCAAAACAAACAATAAGCCCTGCTTGAACACAGGGTACCAACCGTGTGTCTCCAAAAGCCAGTACTGAAATAATTTCAAGAGTTTCTAGGCCCCCCGATGGTCAAAGACAGGAGAAGGGAGCCTGGAACACGGAGGCCCTGGTTCCAGGTGAAGATCCTTTAAAAAAAAAAAGATTTATTTATTTATTGGAAGTCAGATATACAGAGAGGAAGAGAGACAGAGAGAAAGATCTTCCGTCCGATGATTCACTCCCCAAGTGACTGCAATGACTAGTGCGGTGCCGATCCAAAGCCAGGATCCAGGAACTTCTTCTGTGTCTCCCACATGGGTGCAGGGTCCCAAGGCTCTGGGCCGTCCTCAACTGCTTTCCCAGGCCTCAAGCAGGGAGCTAGATGGGAAGTAGAGCTGCGGGGATTAGAACTGGCGGCCATATGAGTACTTTAGCCGATCCTGAGCTGCAGGTGGGCAGTCCTCCATCTGGGTCAGGTGCCTGGGTGCCGCTCTCCCGGATCCAGGCAGTTTCTTACCAGAAAGCATCTCAGGGATTGGGTGGGGACTAGGTGAGAAAACAGTGGCTCAAAAGCTCTCTAAGGCGCAGAGGGTTAAGCCTGCAGGGACTGGAGTTGAGCTCGGCTGCTCCACTTTGCTTGCTGATAACACACCTGGGAAAGCAGCAGAGGCTGATTCAGGTGCTTGGACCTCGACACCCATGCAGGAGACTGAGATGCAGATCTAGGCTCCTGGTTTTGGCCTGGCCCAGCCGCCCTGACCCTTGAGAGCATTTAGCGGATGGAAAATGGGTCACACAGCATACACATCCTCTACTTTACGAATCATTCAATCTTAAATTTATAAAACATTGACAAATTCCTAAGTCCTTAACGACTCATCCATGGGTCCTATCTGCATCCCTTCTTCTGCTCCCTCCCCAAAGTGGATTCAATTCCATCCAGGACTGGGTCGATGATGAACAGATGGGTGTTGGTGTGGCTGGGTGCTCAGGAGCCCATGGGTGCTCCCTGGATCCTTGCTGCCCCTCCCACCATCCCTGGAGCCGGGTCCCTGAGGAAGGGCGCCCTTTGGGTTCAGTATTTTGGGCCGGGCCGTGTCACCAGGGGTCTTCCTCCAGGAGCTTGACCGGAGTGCTGTGGTGGTGGGAGTGTGGGGAGGAGGCGGCTTGCAGGCCACCAGTGGGGGCTGGGGGGGGCGGAAGCCGACTCGTTAATGCAGGCGTGCGGGCTGCAGGAGCGAGGCCTTCATTCGATTTGGGAGCGCCTCTGAGGGCCCAGGCCTCTGGTTTGGCTCCTATTGAATTAGTCAGCCCAGCAGAGCAGGAAGGGGCTGTTGGCCTAATTGCACTTGATGGATCTCCCGTGTCCTGCTCAGATGCCAGACGCGGTGCCCCGCCCCCACCCTAGGACCCCCTGCCCCCAAGAGCTGGTGACCAACCCCAGGGGGGTTTAGGGGCTAGCATTGACTGCCTGATGGCCACCTCTCCCAGATTCTTTAATCCCAAGAAGGATTACATCTCTAAGCAAGCCCCAGAAGACCCCTGCTGGCTGCGGCTGCAGCCTGTTCCCCACCCCCTCTTGGCCCAGTCCTACCCTCACCACGGAGCCTGCAGGGACTGTGGGCTGTGAGCGCCTTGTCCTGGGACGCAGCCTGCGACACAGCCCGTCCCAGTGGTTGTGGCCCTGGGAGGGCCCACCACAGCGCTCCCCTGCCATCCTCCACCTGGGACCCCTGATGTCAGGATAACCCCCCAGGGTGCTGAACAGGAGAACCCCCAATGGCCTCTCATCTTCCTCACCCTCTGCTCCTGCCCTCCAGAGACCCAGGGATCAAGGGGCTTTGGTGGTGGGCACTGCAGTGCGCATTCCACAGTGTGAGAAAATGGAGACCCCTCATCCCCCTTCCAGTATGTTCCAGAGCGAAGCCATAAGGCAAGTTGAACTCACTGCAGAGCTAAGAGATAAACCGCCGTTGTGCTGCAGCAAGCTAAGTGGCTGACTGTGTGATGTGCATTCTATTTGAGCCCCAGTTCAAGTCCTGGCTGCCCCACTTCCAATCCGGCTAATGTGCAGAGATGGCTCAAGTGCTTGAACCCTTGCACCCACATGGGAGACCAGGGTGGAGCTGCTGGTGCCTGGCTCCATCCAGCCCAGCATCGGCAGTTGTGGCTAACTGCAGAGTGAACCATTGGGTAGATCTCTCTCTCTCAACTCTTCCTTATAAATAAATAAGCAAAAAAAAAAAATTTTTTTTTTTAATTAGGAGAAAAAGTCTCAAATCAATCATCTTAATTACTATCCCCCTGTGTTAAAACAAAACAAGACAGGGCCCGGCAGCGTAGCCTAGTGGCTAAAGCCCTTGCCTTGAACGCGCTGGGATCCCATATAGGTACCGGTTCTAATCCCGGCAGCTCCACTTCCCATCCAGCTCCCTGCCTGTGGCCTGGGAAAGCAGCTGAGGACGGCCCAAAGCCTTGGGACCCTGCACCTGTATCAGAAACCTGGAAGAAGTTCCTGGGTCCTGGCTTCGGATTGGTGCAGTACCGGCCGTTGCGGCCGCCTGGGGAATGAATCATCGGATGGAAGATCTTCCTCTCTGTCTCTCCTCCTCCTCTCTGTATATCTGACTTTCCAATAAAAATTAAAAATCTTAAAAAAAGAACAAAGCAAGCCTCAAAGGAAACAGAATGAAGACCTATTTAAGATGAGTACAAAAGTTGAGAAATTAACTGGGCACAGCACAGTAGCCTAGAGCATGCACCAGGATCCCTTACAGACATGGGCGCTAATCCCTGTGGCCCTGCTTCCCATCCAGCTCCCTGCTTGTGGCTTGGGAAAGTAATCGAGGACGGCCCAAAGCCTTGGGACCCTGCACCCATGTGGGAGACCCTGAAGAAGATCCTGGCTCCTGGCTTTGGATTGGCACAGTTCCAACCGTTGCAGCCACATGGGGAGTGAGTCATCGGATGGAAGATCTTCCTCTCTGTCTCTCTTCCTCTCTGTATATCTGACTTTCCAATAACAATAAATAAATCTTTAAAAAAATGTTTATTAAATATAAAAGAATGACATTGACAACAGGAAAATAATGCAAAACAAAAAACAAACAAACAAAAATCAATGAAGCCAAGATCTAGTTTGGCAAAAGGTAAACCTCTGGCAGTGTTATGAGGAGACAGAACCCGCTGATGTCAGGAAGGACACGGAGACGTTTGCGCATGCGCTGAGGCTGACGCAAGGAGTGTCACGGAACACCGCAGACAGCGTTACACCCCTAACTTGACAGTGAAGGAGAAATGAACCCCTTCTCCCAGAACCACGGACCACCAAGACCCAACCAACAGGGAATAGCCGAGTGTTTCAGAGCTCGACTAGCCAGTTACATGCCTGGGATGGTCTTAGAGCAATTAAGGACATTGAATTGAACACGGTAACGAATTTCCAGGCTCTGAGGGCTCTTTGGAGACTTTTACTGCACGCTTATGAAGAATGAGGGCTGATTTTGCAAAATTTCTTCCGTGCAATAGCAGAAGGAGGGACATTCCTTAGGCTAGGTCTGATACCGAGACCAGTGCAAACCAGTACCTGACTCTTCCGTGAACTTCATCGTGGGAGCTGACAGCAGGATATTAAGCACAGGAACCGCGCGTGCCACAGCCGCCACTGGGGGCCGGTCCCGCGTGTGCAAGGCGGCTGAACATGACAAAATAAGAAAAACCATGCCTATCAACGGATAGAGACACGTGACAAAACTCAGCACTTACTTACAATGAAAGGCCCCAGTGAACGAAGAAGAGAGAATTTCCTCAATTTTATGTATTAAAAAAACCTATAGAAATAAACCCCTGTGTCGGGCTTGATGCTACAGGACTCACTGCCTTTCCCTTAGGATCAAAACCAAGTTTTCATTTTCACTTCTATTATTTTTTTTAAAGATTTATTTTTTTAATTATTTTTTAAAAGATTTATTTTTATTATTTTTTACTGGAAAGGCGGATATACAGAGAGGAGAGACAGAGAGGAAGATCTTCCGTCCGATGATTCACTCCCCAAGTGAGCACAACGGCCGATGCTATGCTGATCCGAAGCCAGGAGCCTCTTCTGGGTCTCCCACATGGATGCAGGGTCCCAACGCCTTGGGCCGACCTCGACTGCTTTCCCGGGCCACAGGCAGGGAGCTGGAAGGGAAGCGGGGTTGCCGGGATAGAGCCGGCGCCCATATGGGATCCCGGGCGTGCAAGGCGAGGACGTTAACCACTGTGCCACCGCACCGGGCCCCACTTCTATTATTTAATAAATCCTAGAAGTGCTGCCTCCTTGTAATAAGGCAAGAAAAAGCAGAAAAAGGCATGCAGACTTGAAAGGAAGAAATGAACAAACTCTACTTGTGTCCAGGAAGTCCCAAGGAACCTGCATACAAAGTGCAGGCATGAAATACTGGCTCGAACAGAATGGGAGCAGCAAAACCAGTCCCGCTCCCATGTGGTAAGAATGAATGTGCGGAAACAAATTTGAAATAGGACACCATCAGCCATCATTCCCACACCTCGAGGTAGTTACACACTTAACAAAGTGTGCACAGCACCGTGTGCCGTAAAGGTGTCCGTTCCTTCTCCAGCTCCTGGCAAAATCCGAGCAATGACTTTTTGGTGAAGGTAAACACACTTACTTTGGGGGCAAAATTTGCATGGAAAGGCAGAATCCCAAGGAGAGAGAGAGGGGGAAAAAAAGTGCGGAGGAGTAAGTGGGGGCGGGAAGCACCTGACGATAGGAATCCCAGGGGATGGGGTGGCAGCAGAAGGATGGAATAGGAAGCCCAGCTGGGCATCGGAACAGCCCCCCAGTTCCACCCAGCTACCTCCAGCCGGGCAACAGAAACCTCCAGCGGAGGAGAGCGGCCGGTGGAGGGCAGGGTAGCCACTGCCGGCGAATGCGGAAGCAAGCCTGGCCTTCGTGGAGTTGGATGCAAAAGTCAACTCAGACACAGGGCCCCGCAGGTAGACTGAATTTCCTCCAAACCAAAAGCCTTTGTTCTGTGGAAGATTCTTTTGCATGAAGGAGACAGGAAGTCGGAGACAGGGAGAGAAGGTTGGCAGATGACGTACTTGGAGAAAGATTTTTTTTTTTCAAGATCTAGACTAGATGGGCCTCACAGAGCTCAAGGGTTGCACCGGCCGTCTCATTAGGACACGTGGGAACACACGTGTGTAGGATAGCACATTATCCTCTAGGGAAATGCAAATTTAAATCACACGGAAACACTCCCCGTAGACTTTCCACAAGCGTCTGAAATCAAAAGAAAGTGGTGACCACAGGAAATGCTGGCGGCGATGTGGAAAAACCGGATCACGCTGAGGTTGCTTCTGGGAAGATAAAATGGTGAGGCCGTTCAGACAACTGATCAAGTCTTTACACAGCTAAGCCTGCGACTCTGCTACAATCCAGCCATGGCATGCCTGCATTTCTATCTCCGAGAAATGAGCATTTATATTCACATGAAAACCTGGGCACCCAAGCTGCCGGCGGTTCTGTCCACAGTAGCCCAGACATGGAATCCCCCAACAGGCAGTGGTTAAGCAAATGGCGAAGTTTCTCTTCTTCCCTGGAACCATACTCGGCATTAAAAAGTCATCAACTACCGCCTTGCAGAGCAACCTGGAGGCATCTCCTGGGACTCGGGCTGGATGGAACCAGCCAACGCCAAAAGGTTACATAATGCAGCGATTCCATGAAACGACAAAACTGGAGAAGGGGGGCCTGATGAGCTCAGGTTGCTGGGGCCTCGGGAGGGACTGGGGTGAGAGGGAAGTGGGGGTGGCCATGTGGGGGGTGCGGCACAGATGGACCCTTCTGCTCTTGGTGGGATCGGTGTTTGTGTCCTGGTTGGGAAGCCATGAGGAGTGCCTGTACAACTGCATCTATGAACTGTATGCGTGTTCTACAATTATTCCAAACGTTTTAAAATAGGGTAAGGGTGGGGCGGGGAGAGAATAGCCTAGACAAATGAGTGGCTTGGGGTTTGTGAGCCCAACAGGGCAGGTGGGTCTCAAACAGCCCTCCCGGTCCATCAGTGACCTTGAGACACCCTCTGCCTCACCTTGGAGACCTGATGGGTCCACAGGCAGCCATCCTGAGTGCCCACTGGGGCCAAGTCAGCAGCTGGCTTCTGTCCCTCTTGTTGCAAAGCTGCCCCAGCGTCCGAGTGCCTTCCAGCCTGACCCTGCTGACCCCTCATGCCCCTCTTGGTTCTTGTTGCACCCCGCACCCCATCTTTCCATTCCTGGGCCAGCTCCGACAGTCAGCCTCCAACCCATCTCACTTTCCAGTGTAGGATGCCTTCAGATGGGAGACAGGCTGCTGTCACACAGCAGTGGCCAGGGCAGGCCGGGTCTTGCTGACTCCTCATCCTGTTGCACGTGGCGCTGTCCCTGCCAGCCCTCCCTCCCCGTGGCCCCAGCCCTGTGGCTGAGAAGCAGCCGCTGTGTCCGCCAGCAGGTGTGGAGAGAGCAGGAAGAGTGTGCAGAAGGAGCAGAACCCTTTGCACTCAGTGGGTCTGGCACCCAGGCCGGTGTGGGAGAGGGCAGCCAGCGGAGGCAGCCAGGCCCTCAGCGGGCCCCTCACCAGGAGGCTGTCTGGGCAGGGGGCAGGAGGCCGTAGCCGCTGGACTGCACAGCACACCGGTCACCAGGCCACAGCTGCTGTCCCCAGGAAACCCTCTGTTCCTCCTCCGCAGAGCCTGTGACTCGAGCAAGAGCTGAAACTGCCACGTCTGCCCAGGAGACCCCAGGGGCTCCCCTGCCTTCCTGAGCCACTCCCTTCCAAGCTTCTCAAGCTCCGTATGCTCAAGGGGGAAGAGGCAGAGATCCTGAGCCAGGCCTGTTCTGGAACGTGGATGTCCCCACACGTGGAGGACGGAGGCAGCCAGAGATGGGGTAGGCTGGAAAGCTGCAGCGCAGCCCTCCCCTGCCTGGGGAGTACCCCTAGAGGGCTTCGGCTCACAGGAGTAGTGGCAGTGGGCACCCCTTTTGGAGCAGCTCGGGGAGATAGGCAGCATGCAGGCACAGGAGACAGAATATTCTAGAATACTGTAGAATGTTCTGGAATGTTCTAGAATCAACAAATACATGGCCTAACAAGAGGAGCACAGGACCGATGTGGGGCTGCTGCCCATCTTTCTCTGGGTATGTCACCCTCAGAGCTTGTATGGCCCCTGAGTGTCCACAATGAGGAGGGCATCCTGAGGCTTTTTAACTGCAAATACTACCTCCACCAGAAAGCACCCCGGACAGATGAAAGACCCAGGCAAAAGCCCTGGGCTGTACAGCTGAGCCTCTGTACCTTGTCCCTCGTGTGTGTGTGTGTGTGTGTGTGTATGTGTGTGTGTGTGTGTGTGTGGCGGGGGTGGGGCTAGCTGGGCCCCAAGGACAGCCGAGTGTGCTTCAGAAAGAGCCAGCATCCACTCTGAGCCCAGAGAAAATGCTCGCCGTGCAGACAGGCCAGCGGGCAGGTGGCTGCTTTCCCAGCAAGGGAGGTGCTGATTAAGGTGGGGAGGTGTGCCTAGGTGTCAGAATAGCCACACCGGCCAAGCCAGGCCTGCATGCCACCTGGTCTCTTGTGTCCCTGCAGCATCTGTGGGCATCCAAGTTGCCTAGGTAACATGTGGCTACTTCTATTCCAGCCCCCGTTCCTTGTGTGGCCTCACCAAGGCTGGCAGAGAAGTAGCTTGGCCTTAGACACCTTCCCTCCTGCTGGATTTGGTGCCGGGCATGACTGCTTGCCGGGTAAGATGTGTTCTGGCCTTAGGAGCTCCCATCCCAGCAAACAGAGGAGCTGGGCAGGACCCAAGTGTTGAGCTGACCATCTCTCCGCTGCCAAGGACGGTGCTCTGGATAGCTCACCAGTCCAGATGTCCGCTGGAGACCTCACTCCTTGGCTAGAGTCTCTCTGGAGGCTCAGAGGAGCTGGGGAGGAATGGGAGGGAGCCTGGGGCTGGGCCATCACACCCTTGGCATGCGATGCGGACGCCCACAGCTGAGCAGGCTGGCTGGTGCCAGCCCCTGCTGTCATCTGCCCAACTAGCAGAAACCCCACTGATATACTAAAGGGAGCGACGTGGGCCCCTCCTCCCTGACCCCAATGACATCCTGGCATCAAATGAGCTGAGTGCAGGTGACCCAGGAGCTCCGGAAGAGAGAAGTATGTCCTTCAGCAGAGACCCAGGATGCAAAGCAGATGGGGACTGGGGGTTGGGAGGCGGAGGGCTGCACTGGGGGTTGGGAGGCGGAGGGCTGCAGGACCCCCAGCCCCCACCAGGTCCACATGGAGGTGAAGACCGCAGCGGACCAGTCTCTGTGCGTCAGTCAGCGCACGTGGAGCATCAGTGCTGTGAGGAGAGATGTCGCTTGCTTCTGGAGAGCTTTCAAAATTCCCGAGACAAAGTACACTGCATAATTCATGCACTCTCTCCTTGGAAACTTAAAAACTAGGTCACTCTGGGGACTATTTGATAAGGCAATAGATTGGGGGCAGCTCTTCCCTCCAAAAACCTTGACAAAAGTTAAAGGTACTTTAGGATGGATCAAGGCTGAGGCCAAGAAGCTAGAATGCTTGCAGTCAAAACATGTTATGGAAACCCAGGAAGAAGAGCCAAGAGCTGCTGGCAGTATTTTTGCCTGAGGGAATTCGCTCACCGGTGAACTTGAACTTCCTGGTGAATGGTGGCTAAGCATCAAGGCACATGCTGCCCCGTGTTTCTGTAAGTTGAGACCCCCGATGGCTACGACCCTTTAAGCAAGGGGCAGCAAGAACCAAGTCCGCCTGTTTCAAGGGGTGACAGACAAGCCCAGCTCCTCGAACCTCAGAGCTGGAGAGGAAGGAGAAAGATGCTTGCAAGAAGAATTCCCCACGGGAAGCCTCAGTGCACAAGGTCTGGGTGATCCAAAAACCTCCAACTGCTGATCTAATTTCCCATGAAAGCCTCAGGTACCTAGCTACAAGGAGCAAGCAAAGATCTTTCTGGAAGACCCCATGAATAATAGTCCTAGGAAAATGAAATGCTCAGAGTCAAAAATAACTGGACACACACACACACACACACACACACACACACACACGGGGGGGGACAGGATGAAGAGCCGAGAAACTAGCCGTGTACTCTGCACTTGGTACACGCGTGGTCAGTGTGGGAAGGAATGAGTATTTAAACAGCATCCCTGAGGAAATGGCAGATCCATATGGAAAAGAAATCAACTTATATCCTTACTTCCTAAACATTTATAAAAATTCATTCCAGGAAGATGAACATATGAAAAATATTAGATTTTTAGAACAGAATATGAGAAAACTTCAGAGTTCACAGGGGGGAAAAAAAAGGGATTCAAAAGAAGCTTACTGGGGTGTAAAATATTTCAAACACAGGGCTGGAGTGGTGGCTTATCAGGCTAATCCTCCTCCCTCTGGTGCCAGCATTGCTTACGGGCACAGGTTCATTTTCGAGCTGCTCCACTTCCCATCCAGCTCCCTGCATAAGGAGAGCTTGGGAAAGCGGCAGAGGATGGCTCAGTCCTTCTGCCCCTGCATCCCCATGGGAGACCCGGAAGAGGCTCCTGGCTCCTGGCTTCAGATTAGCTCAGCTCCGGCCATTGTGACCATTTGGTAAGTGAACTAGCAGACGGAAGACTTCTATTTCTCATTCTGTCTCTGCTGCTTTCTGTAAAATCTGCCTTTCAAATGAAAATAAATCTAAACTCTTAGCTCCATGTTACGTTTTCTCATAATACGTGTTTCCCATGAACTTGTTGAAGTTCTTTTGCATACACGATCACCTGCAAGACCTCGGGTTCTTTTTTTTTTAAGATTTATTTATTTATTTATTTATTTTAGAAAATCAGATACGCGGAGAAGAGAAGGAGAGACAGAGAGAAGATCTCTGTCCATTGATTCACTCCCCAAGCGGCTGCAATGGCCAGGAGCCTGGAGCCTCTTCCAGGTCTCCCACACCGGTGCAGGGTCCCAAGGCTTTGGGCCGTCCTCGACTGCTTTCCCAGGCCACAAGCAGGGAGCTGGATGGGAAGCGGGGCTGTTGGGGTTAGAAAGAGTGCCCATATGGGATCCTGGCACATACAAGGCAAGGGCTTTAGCCACTAGGCTACCACGCTGGACCTGGATTTCTTAAACAAGTAAGAAAAGGCATGACTATGAAAACAAAAATGAGAAATTCAACTACATGAAAATCATGAATTTCTGGGGTCCAGGGAGTAAGATGTCTCTCGGATTGCCCTCATCCCATATCGGAGAGCCTTGCTCAAGTTCTGGCTCCACTCCTGATCTGCTTTCCTGCTCTGGCACAGCCTGGGAGGCAGCCAGTGACGCACCTGGTGCCTGGGTGTCTGCGGTCTGTGTAGGAGTCTTGGATTGCATTGCGTGTTCTTGGTGTTGGCCTGGTCTCCCCCAAGCTGCCGTGGGTATTTGGAAAACCAACACATAGAAATGCTCTCTCTCTGTGTCTGTCTTTCAAATAAAATGGAAATAAATACATAAACATGTAATTGTTACTAGTCAAGAAATTCTGTTCACTGAAAGGTTTTTAAAGACAGGGGGGATTGTCTGGAGGGAAAGAAATAAGGCATAGGAGGAAAATTACTGATGTTCCCTTTAAGCGTGAAAGCTTAAAAAGTTGGTTTCATGGAGAGGAGAGCAGAGGCTGGAAAGGGGTGGCAGAGGAAGGAAACGGAAGGAGGACGGATGGTTGATGGGTACAGGGGCGCTGCTGAATGGAGGAGTAACTTCTACTGTTTTGCAGGTCACTGACTGAAAACAGCGAATTGTCCCCAAAGAGCGAGTAGGAAGGATCCCAGATGTTCCCAACACAAACAACAAATGCTTGAGGCGTTGGATGTGCTAATTAATCTGATCATTACTCACCATATGCACGCACGGTGACATCACACTGTACTCCCTACATGTCCATAATCGTGTGTCAATTCTGAATGAACAGACAAATGTTTTAAGAAGACTGGGAAACACAAGCCATGAGATAGAGGGTATCTGCTGCCCATGTAACAGGAAAATGGCGTGATCAATACAACTCTAAGGAATCCTTAAGAAAAGCAGACCTTCACGGAGAAGCAAGCTGCCATTTGTCAGATCAGTTCACTGTTCAAGCCTGCAAGTATAAAAGAGCACGGAGCCCCGGGACTTCTCTTTCATGGATCCGCAGCCACTCCAGGAAACAGCTCAGCACCTCCCTGGGACACACACCCTGTGAGCCAGCAACGGCCATTTTTGGTATTGCTGTATGCCCTAAATAAATCCCGCTGGGGCAGCTAAAGACACACGTGCAGACATTTGCCGTACTATTATTGCTTGCTGCAAAAATTGGAAACCACACAGTAAGTTTATAAATCATGAATGCAGTGTGAGATGAACATGTCAGGGCTTGCTTAAGGGAAATGCATAACCTACCCGCACCATGATGGCATGAAGGCTAACTAAAGTGTTGACTAAGAGATGTCAATTCCATAAAACACGTGCGATATTTTGCTATTTATGTTTGACAAGAGGGAAGACCAAACGTAAGGTTACTTAAGAACAGGCCGAGAGGTGCTTTACTTAGCTGAGCAGTGTTCCTTCGGATCCGTGTCCACTTGGAGCCTCGGAGGGCGACCTTGTGAGCAGCAAGGCCTCAGTGCACCCTGCTAGAGAAGAAGTGAAGAGCAAAGACTGGATCATGGTGCTTCTTGCAACCAACGGCAGGTGTGCTTGCTGGGAGGCCGTGTGAAGACAGATGTGGTCAGGGAGGAAGGCCGTGGGACTCCTGCAGAGATGAACAGCGAGAGAATGAAGTCTTTCTTTCAATCACTCATCTGTGTTGGGTAGAGCCCCTGGAAACTAACAAGATAAAATTCTGTTTTGGAAAACCAAGACAGGGCCCAGTGTGACGGCTCAGTAGTTAAACCCTAGCTTTGAAACTGTTGGGATCCTGTATGAGCCCCGGTTCGCGTCCCAGCTGCTCCACTTCCCATCCAGCTCCCTGCTTGTGGCCTGGGATAGCTGTAGACTATGGCCCAGCATTGGGACACTGCACTCGTACAGGAGACTCAGAAGAAGCTCCTGGCTTTGGATGAGCTCAGCTTCAGCTGTTGTGGCCACCTGGGCTCTGAACCAGCAGATGGAATATCTTTCTCTCTCTGTCTCCTTCTCTCTGTATATCTGCCTTTCCAATAAAAAAAAAAATCATTACGAAGGTCAGACTTGAGCCCAACTCCGTGGGTTAATGGCAGGATGCGCTCAGGTGGATAGACATTCAGTCACACAGTTGTTCACATGCTAATGTTTATGCTAATATTGTGCACTTACACCGAATGCACCCTTCTGCTGGTCATCCTGGGCACGCCAGGTGTCCTCACCTAGTTAGGTCTATTTAGGTCTTCACCTCTAACATGACCTGCTGCCCAGAACATGCATGATTTTCAGATGTCTTCACGCAGTGGGACAAGGTCATGTGCCAGGCCTGGCAAGCTGATGACCCAATACCGCAAGGCCCTTGGGACCACTCTCTCTGATTTCCCAACCTCGGTGCCTGCACTTGCGGTGCTGGAGTCGAGCACGTGTGGAAGTGAAAGAGCGCTGACTCCATGATGAGGGCTCATCTGCTTGGCTCGAGAAACCTGTCTCGATGATCGGTTATCCTCTGTGTTGATGAAATAGCTCTGTCAAAGTAAAAGAGACAGACCACAGGCTGCATATAGGTCAAGACCGACATTTTGATAATCTGATGTTTTGGCATCTGTGTCCACCCATGAAACCATTACTATAATCAAGATCGCAGCGCATCTATCATGTCCCAGAAATTCCCTTTAGCCCCAATCTCATGCCATGACGAAGAAGCTGTCTCCTATCCAATCTCACAAAGAATCACATTCGTACTTTCTAATGCCAACTCTTCGATTTGAACTAAATCATTGGCTCATTTTGAGTTAATTTGTGCATATGGTGTGAGGCAGGATTCAACCTTCCTTTGCTTGTTTATGAACATCCAGTTTCATCCTGCACAGTTTTTTGAAAATGATTCTTTCGGGCCCGGCGCGGTGGCGCAAGTGGTTAAGTCCTCGCCTTGCACGCCCGGGATCCCATATGGGCGCCGGTTCTAATCCCGGCAGCCCTGCTTCCCTTCCAGCTCCCTGCCTGTGGCCCGGGAAGGCAGTCGAGGACGGCCCAAAGCTTTGGGACCCTGCACCCGCGTGGGAGACCCGGAAGAGGCTCCTGGCTTCGGATCGGCATAGTATCGGCCCGTTGCGCTCACTTGGGGAGTGAATCATCGGATGGAAGATCTTCCTCTCTGTCTCTCCTCTCTGTATATCCGCCTTTCCAATGAAAAATAATAAAAAAAATAAATCTTGAAAATGATTCTTTCTCCACCACATTAACTTGGTACTCTCATCAAAGCAAATTCATCATCTATTTGAGACTTTATATCTAGATTCTCAGTCCAACTGCATTAGTCTTATACAGTTTGGCTTTAAGCCAATACCATCAGTTTTAATGACTGTAGTTCTGTCAGTAAATTTCCAAATGGAGAAGTATTATTTTGGCTCATCAGGATTTTTTCTATTTCCATATGAATTTCAAGATGCGTGGATTAGTCAGTTTTTGGTTACTATAATGAAAATGTTTGAGGCAACTCACTTAAGGAGAAAAGATTGCTCTAGCTCACAGCTTTGGGGGTTCAAGTGGTCCCACCGATTGGGCATCTGGGGAGGACAGGGAATGGCCATGGTGGAGGACGAGTGGAGAAAGGCTTGTATGGCGATCCAGAAAGCAGAGAGAGTGGTTGAACCAAAACTCAGACTTTTCTAACCAACCCTCTGCAGAGGATCACTTTCTGAGGCACACCCCAAGCTAAGAGCCTCCCGCTAGACATGCATCCTAAACACTGTGGCTGGATCGAGTCCCCATTCTCCCAGTAGCACCAACTTGCGACTTTGGAGGCTGGGCTGGTGCTCCAGACCTCTTTAAGCCCCGACTACCAACTCCGCTGAGTCTGTCAGCTGGGGCTTTGATAGTCTGTATCAAGCTGAGTGTTGAGATGTTTCCACTTATCTCAACCTTTAATTTCTCTCAACAGTGCTGTGTAGATTGAGATCTTATGCAAGCCTTACACTCCTGTTGCAAAATTATTCCTAAATATTTTATTCTTTTGATGTTATTATGCATGGCCTTCTCATTTTCAAGATGTTCATTTGGCTTATGCAAATGCATTTGTACACATATTCTGAAATCCTGCTGAACTAAAATGTAACAGATTTTAGTAGATTCCTCAGGATTTTCTATAAACAAAATCATGTCATCTGCAAATAAGAGATGGTTTAACTTTTTCTTTCCAATATGAATTTCTTTCTCTTTTTTTTTTTTTTGCCAAATTCCACAGCTACAATTTCCAATAAAATGCTGAGCAAAAATGGCTTGAACAGAAGCGGGGGTTGCCGCTCAATGGTGAAGCTTCTGATTGGGATCTGGCCATCCCATATGTGACAGTTTGAGTCCTAGCTGACCTGCTTCCAACCCAGTTCTCTGCTGTTGTGCCTGGGAAAGCAGCAGAAGATGGTCCAAGTACTTGGACTCCACCACCATTGCAGAGTCCAAGGCCCCTGCATCTGGCCTGGCCCAGTCTTGTTACAGCCCTTTGGGGAGTGAATAAGGAGTAGATCTCTTTTTCTCCTTGTTTGTTCTTCTCGGTCACTTTGCTTTTCAAATAAATAAATACAAATATTTCTATAAAAATGTGCCAGCCGTGGGCCCGGTGGCCTAGCGGCTAAAGTCCTCGCCTTGAACACACCGGGATCCCATATGGTCACTGGTTCTAATCCCTGCAGCTCCACTTCCCATCCAGCTCCCTGCTTGAGGCCTGGGAAAGCAGTCGAGGATGTCCCAAGGTTTTGGGACTCTACACCTGTGTGGGAGACCCGGAAGAGGTTCCTGGCTCCTGGCTTTGGATTGGCATAGCATCGGCCGTTGTGCTCACTTGGGGAGTGAATCATCGGATTCTAAGAACGCTTTCAATGCAAGATATTAGATTTTTCCGAATCTTTCCTATGTCTACTTAAAGGATCATAGGCAAGATATGGCATACACACATTTATTTATTTGAAAAAGTTACAGAGGGACACGCACACAGAAGTGGAGGGGGGGAGGGAGAGAGAATATATTCCATTTGCTTGTTCATTCCCCAGGTAACCACAATAACTGGGGCTAGTCCATGCCAAAGCCAGGAGTTTCTTCTAGGTCTCCCAAGTGGGTTCAGGGATGCGAGCACTTGAGCCATCTTCTGCTGCGTTCCTAGGTGCGTTATCAGGGAGCCGAATGGAGGTGAAGCAAGTGGGACCTGAACCATTGTCCAAGTGGGATACCAGCATCACAGGCGATGGCTTCCCCTACCCCGCCACAACACTGGCTCCTACTTTGTGGCTTTATTTTCTTACAATGTTTTTGTCTGGTTTTGGAATCAGGGCATTTTAGTGGTGTCATGGATTGCATTAAGAAGAGTTCTTTTCTATTTTACATGAGTGAAACCATGCAATGGATTGGTGGGGATCCATCTTTATGTATCTGAGACAATTTATCACCAAACATACTTGGCCTGGGCTTTGATACGGGTTAGCAGTTTAGTTCCTGATTTAGTTTTCTCACTTGGCCCTGGTGAGCTCAGACGCTCTGCTGTCTCTGTAGTCAGCACCAGCAGCGTGCATCTTTGACACAGTTGCCTACAACATTCTTTAGCAATCCCTCTTACGTCTTCAGGGTCTGTAGGTTCCACTGGGTTTGCTTTTGTAGTTTCTAGCTTTGATTGATTGACCTATTTGTTGTCAGGCTTGATTTCCTTTCACTTTGGGGGGGGGTATATTTTAATGACTCTTTGCCTTGCTACAAGTCAAAAAGTCTTGCTTCCCTGCCGGTCTCACGATTTCCGGTTGAAGACTGGCTTTGCGGTGCTGTGGGCTTCTGACCTCACACCCCACCTCCAGGGCTTGCTTTGTTGTCGTCGTCGAGTTGGTGGGGTTGTCCATTTGTTTAGTGACCTGGCTGAAGTGATCAAGGGAGGTCTCTATTCCCACATGGAGGTCTTTCATCTTACTCTTCAAAGGGCCTGGATGGATGTACCCGGCCATCCTGAGATGCAACGTTTTACCAGCGATCTCTCTTCACGCAGCCTTTTCCTTTGATCTTTTTGTTAAGCAGTCTGTGCTGGACTTGGTGCCACACCCACTCTGCTAATGGATGCTGGACACTATTGTCTTTGATAATGTCCTGAAGTGTAGGTATATCCATTCTGTGACCCAATTACTTTCAAGTAAAGATAATTTTCAGATTTTTTTCTGACTCCAAAATGACTCATTACTCCTTGATAAACCAACTGGCCTTAGCTGCCTCCTTATAAGATCACAAGCCTCTTTTTTCCCTACTACTAGAATTTTCACTTAAAAAAAAAATCCGTATTTATTTATTTATGCAGAGAGACGAAGAGAGATCTTCCATCTGCTGGTCCACTATGCAAATGGCCATAACAGCTAGTTCTGGGCTAGTCTGAAGCCAGGAGCCAGTGGCTTCTTCCAGGTCTTCCATGTGGGTGCAGGGCCTCAAGCACCTGAACCATCCTCTGATGTTTTCCCAGGCACATTAGCAGGAAGCCAGAGCAGAAGTGGAGCAGACAGGACTTGAACCGGTACCCATATGGAATGCCAACCTGCGGCGAACAGCTTAACCCACTCTGTCACAGTGCTTGCCCCCAAGAAGCCTTACTCTTTTGGACAGAGCCCTGAGACTTGAAATTGCTCACACTCAGGTTCAAGTAAAGCCAGCTCCCCAGAGGGCACCTTTGGGGTTTGGGGGTGTTGTGTGCTCACGGACAGTCTCTTTGCTTTCCCTAACTTGCTGTGACTGCTGAAGAACCAAGCCCCTAGAGTTCTGGGATGCAGTGCCGGGGTTGAGCCTCCACCGATACTCAGGGTATGGGAGACAGGGACCACCACCTTCTCACCGGTGAGTGTCCGGAGTTCATCCTATAGCTCTGCGTTGGAGGGGATGCCAAACACTGCTATGAGTGAGAGCCTTCCCAGTAGAAAAGCTTTCTTTTTAGAGATGTATTTGTTTTCAAAGGCGGATTTAACAGAGAGAGAAGAACAGATACAAAGAGAGAGAGAAAGATCTTCCTGCTGCTAGGTCACTCTTCAGAAGGCCTCAATGACCAGAGATGAGTTGATTCAAAGCCAGGAGCCAGGAGCTTCTCCTGGGTCTCCCACGTAGGTGCAGGGATCTGAGCCATTCTCAACTGCTTTCTCAAACCCTAAGCAGGGAGCTGGATCAGAAGTGGAGTAGCCAGGACATGAACTGGCATCCAATTGGGTGCTGGTGCTAGTAGGTGGAGGATTAGCATGCTCTCCCATCACACTGGCCCGGAAGTTGTTTTCTGTTCTAAGAGATCGCCCACTTGGTGGTTGAGAACAACACACATTTTCCTGAGCTAGATCAAATAGAAAACAGCCATAGCCAAGGTGCTGGCACCGTCCTGCTGGCTGTGCCAGGCTGGAGTCGGATCCTTGCCTCTTCTGCCTCCGGTGGCTCTGGACATTCTGTGGCTGTGGCAACATCTCCAATCTCTACCCCACAGTGACATCGGCCCCTCTTCTGCCTGTGGAAAGTGTCGCCCTGCCTCTCTTGCAAAGAAAGGTGCAGCCTGGATATTCTAAGGTGATCTTTTCATCTCCGGATCTCCGACCTAACGCCATCTACAAACACCCTTTTTATTTTGACATAACACTCCCAGGTTCCATGTATTAGGAACTGATATCTGGTGGGACCATTTTTCTGTTTGTCAGCCTGCCCTTGGCCCACACAGATTCACAGGTGGTCTTTATGAGACACCCTCAACTCACACGCAAAATCCGTTCTCATTCATGCTGTCCTAGGGTCTTGGAGTGTCTCAATCTATCAAAGCATCATCTGGAATCTAGAATCTTCTCTATCTCTCAAAAATGTCAAATCCCATCATCCAAAACACACAGATAGGTGTGGCTTTGTCAGGGTGATTGTGTTTGTACTAGTACAATATACTCTAAGCCTTGCAGATCGAACAGGTATAACACGAGGTTCATACTGTCGGATGTAATCCCTGGAGCATCCCATTTGTAGCCTGACCTCCTGGTGGGATGCAGTGGATCCCTGAGGCAGATGCTCTGTCTCTTCTGCACCAGTTTGTCCAAGGGCAACAGTGACAAGGGCAAGGTAGGAATTTAAAGGACCTATCCCCACAAAGAAACAACACATACAGCATTGGAAGTTTTCAGAATCCATGCTTTCTAAACTCTGGGGAGAAATCAAACTGCAGATTTAGAGCAGCCAGATGAGCAGTTAATCAAGATACAAGAGTCAGTTGACTTTTGGTAGGAAATAAACACGTGTTCTCCTTTGTCCCTAGCCTCCTTCTCCAGCTTGGTGGTTATCTTCGAAGCAGGAGCTACTGTTCTGGTGTAGGTTTTTGGTATCAGACCAGAAGTTGTTCTCAGGCGTGTGAAGTGAAAAGAAGCCAGACACAGAAGGACAAACACTGCACGTTCTCTATTGTGCATAAAAGTCAAGATAACTGAACCTGGGGCCAGCACTGAGGTACAGCCATTGCCTGCGATGCCAGCACCCCATACAAAGTGGGTTCAAGCCCCAGCTGCTTCACTTCTGATCCAGCTGCCTGCTAATGCACCTGGGAAAGCAGTGGAAGATGCTTCAAGGACTGGAACCCCTGCCACTCACATGGGAGATCAAATGGAATTTTAGGTTTCTAGATTTAGCATGGCCCAGCTCTGGCCATTGCAGGATGTGGGGAATGAACCAGTGAATGGATCTTTCTGTCTGTAACTTCGTCTTGTAAACAAATAAAATTTTCAAAATACAACTTGATCTGAACACAGGCTGACAAGGACTGGGATGGAGTGAGTTTGGATAATGGGTATCAAATCAGAATAAGAATTAGTTCTTCGTGTCACATAGCGTATGGTTTCTGTTAACCTGGTACATATTCTATGAACAAATGAAAGAAGTTCCAAACCTCTAATCATAGAATAATGTCAAAAGACCAGAAATGCTGAGAGCCCTGTTTTGATCTGCATACAACGTACAGCTCATTGAAATATAATGGAGTGCACACAATATGTGCAATTATTGCTAAATTAAAACATTTTAGAAAAAAACAAAAAAGCCTGTGGGTGTTCTGCCCATTCTAGTGGCTCTTTATTTACTTAAGTCAGAACTCTCCCAAGGTCAAAATAATTTACAAGCGAAAGTATTCATTTCTGCTGTGCAGGAGAAGGGGCGCAGATGGAACAAACAATGCATAGGCCAAAAGTCATGGGGGGGAAGACTGGGGAGGGAGATAAGCTCTTTGGAGAAAGGCCACATATTCCTGGAAACCTAGAATGTCACATGACACTCAGAAGACCAGAGGGGGTCCTAAGCTCACCTGGTTCCTGTGCTTCAGACTGAGCAAGAACCAAGGCCAAGCAGAGCTGTGAACTGCCTGGCTTGGTGTCAAGGATGTGTCTCACCCCACAGAGTCTCCCAGTAGGAGCTGGGAGCTGACCGCTCTATTTTTCTTTCAGAAGGGAATTTGGTGTCTAAGGAAACATTTCTTGAATCATCAGATGACCACCAGCCCAAAGAAACGGAGATTCCAGGTATTACATATGACAAAGAATACAGGTGTGACAAATATTTCAGCAAAGTCACAAACCAAGAAACAAGGGGCAACATTAGTAACAATAAAAAATCTAGAGGAGACAATGTGATTTCCAGAACTTCTAGATCATACTTTTCAAAGCTAGAAAAAAAAAAGACATGCCAAAAAGTTATAAAACAAAACTAAAAGAAAAAGTAAGTAGGATTCTTCTCTGAGGTGCCATGGACATTGGGCTGACTGCCCAAAAGCTTTAAATGAATTATTTAAAATATACTCCAAGCGCTAAAGGAAGCCATGCACAAAGTACCAAGAAGAAGAATGATGTCTCAGAATAAGGACACATTTTAACAGACGGAGAAACATTAGCCAGTGTAAAGCAGAGAGGGCACATTCCAGGAAATAGGAGAGGACAGAATGACAGCAGAAGGACAGCTGGAGACTGACAGACACAGGAAAGCAGCAAACCGAATGGTATGCTGTTGCAGTGACAAATACCCCAGCAGAATTCAGCAAACGGTGATCTGAACTGCAGTGGCAACTGGAACTTCACCAGCAACAAGGTGGGAAGGGACATTCATCGGGAGCTCAGGTGAACCCGAAGAACTGACAGTCTTCCTGGTCTGTTTGATCTGACCAGGAGCAGAGACAGAGCAGCAGGTCCCAGCTGGGCAATATGAGAACAGGGTGGATTTCATAGCCCAGGCCACTCTCTAGAGCCAAATCGGGCACCGGTTTGTATAGGGAGGCAAAGGCTATGGGACAGGACTGCCCATGCACTGAGCTGGAAGTGAATTCATTTTTGACTCAGTGAATTGCAACGATGTAGCATCCTACAGGTTCCACCCAAGATAGGTCCAGGTAGCTCTCAGACCCGATGGCCAGCTGATCAAGAACTCTAGTAGTGACATCAGGTGCCATTTTGTACAGGGTGGCAAAGGCTTTAAGACTGAAAAAACAGTAATGAGCTGTGTACGAGCTGAGCTGGGATCAAACTCACCGAGCTAAGTGCGTTCCACTGGTCCCACAGGGAAAATAATAACAACTATGGCATTGTACAGGTCGAAATAGCTCGACATGGCCCTCAGACCAATGGCCAAGAGGTTCCAGCAAGATCAGCACCATCCACAACCTAGATATATAGGACCTGGTTTCTCCCTAATCCTAGGACCTGTTTGAACCAGAAGTTGGAGAAAGTTTGTACAGACAGCAGTGCAGCCTCAGCACGGTATCACAGGAGGTGGAGAGTGGTAAGCCAGGAGCTGGGGTTGTGGAGACCATGGCAGAAACCTGCCCCAAGGAGAAAAATCTGATAACCAGAAGTACAATGCCAAGAGCAAAAGAAGAGACAGAGGCACAATGAAGATTACTGAAGATTCCCCTGCAAAGGAGTAAAAGCCTTTGCCAACCTCAGAGTTAACTGAGGAAGACATCAAGAAAATGGGAGATACAGAATTCAAAGCACTTGTTATAAAGCTTCTTATCAACGAGAAGCACCTAAAGCAGGCATTCAAGGAATTTAAAGAATATGTCGGGCCTGGCGCGGTGGCACAGTGGTTAAGGTCCTCGCCTTGCATGCCCAAGATCCCATATGGGCGCCAGTTCTATCCCGGCGGCCCCGCTTCCCATCCAGCTCCCTGCCTGTGGCCCGGGAAAGCAGCAGAGGACAGCCCAAAGCTTTGGGACCCTGCACCCGTGTGGGAGACCCGGAAGAGGCTCCTGGCTTCGGATTGGCATAGAATTGGCCGTTGTGCTCACTTGGGGAGTGAATCATCGGATGGAAGATCTTCCTCTCTGTATATCCGCCTTTCCAATAAAAAAATAATAAAAATAAATATTAAAAAAAAGAATATGTCACACTGCTGGAAATGAATCAAATGAAAGCTGATATATATTAAGTGAAGAATACAGTGAAGCAAATTATAAGTACAGTGGAGAGTCTCAGAAATAGAATGAATGAAGCAAAAGAAATCTCAAAATTGGAAGATATTTCCTGCCACCAGGAGGAAACAAGCAAAAAGCTGGAAACAGAGCTGGATCAGGTCAAAAACAGTATTCCAGAATTGAAAGACAGTTGAAGTCCAAATGTAAGAGTTATGGGAGTCCCAGAAGGTGCAGAAAGAGAAGCTGGGATGAAAGGTGTATTCAATGAAATAATGAAAGAAAATTTTCCTAATCTGGAGAAAGAATTGGGAAACAACATGCAGGAGGGGCACAGAACTCCCAGCAGGCTTGACCAAAAGTAATCTTCACCACAACACATGATAATCAAGCTTTTTTCAATTGAACATAAGGTAAAGATCCTTAAATGTGCATATGAAAAAAATCAATGGACATATAGAAGAATGTCAATTGAACTCACAGGAGATCTCTCACAGGAAACGCTACAGGCCAGAAGATAATGGAGCAACATATTCCAGATTCTGAAAGCAAAAAACTGTCAGTCCAGGATAACGTACCCAGCAAAACTTTCCTTTGTCTTTGAAAATGAAAAAAAATTCTTCCACAGCAAAGAAAGGTTAAAACAATATGCCTCTTCCAACCTGCTCTCCAAATGATACTTAAAGATGTTCTCTTAACAGAGAAGATGAATAGCACCCACCAAAACCAAAGGCAAATGTGAAGAACATCCCAGTAAAATGACAACAGAAGACTAAATCAATGAACAACCCATCGCTAAAAAGACAGGACCAAATTACCACCCATTCGTATTAACCCTGAATGTAAATGGCTTAAACTCATCAATCAAGCATCATAGATTAGTAGACTGGACTGAAAAACAAAATCCATTTATTTGTTGCCTACAGGAGACACATTTCACCAACAAAGATAAGCGGAAACTATATCTCATACTTTGGGTTTGTTTTTTGTTGTTGTTAATTTCATGTCTTCCAAACTCTTTCTCATTAAATTCTCCACTGACTCATAGATCATACAGTAGCGTCATTTTCTTAAAGAAGGTTCCCTATGTTCTTTTTTATTTCTTTAGCAACACATTAGTCATTTCCAGTAGCATGTTATTTATCTTCATAGAGTATTTAATTTCTTTTTTCTTCCTGTTGTTGATTTTGTATTGTGGCTTTTCACTTTAGGGGATGTACAGTAACTGTGTCATGGAGACTATCATATCCAGATGTGAAGATACAGTGCAGTATGTATTTCTACTTCCAGACCAAAGATGGACTCCCAGTGAAACTGTTAACTATATCTTGACAATAGGATGCTGGACTCTCTGTCATTGTCCATGCCTGCAATGATGGACATAATACTGTTTATGAAGAAGTATGCTATAGTATTAATATAGGGGAACTCAATGGGGGGACAGAGGACTTGTGGAGGGGTGAGGGAAATCCCAGGGCCTAATGTATCATAAAATTATAATAATAGTTTGTGAAAAAAGAAAACGAAGAAGAATGTTATCTCACCAAGTGTGGAATCTGTGTAAGGTGATAGAAACTTAAAAAGAAAGTGAGTTGAACAGTACAATAACTGAAACTCAAACTGCACTAGAGGTGTCCAAAAGCAGAGCTAAGCAGGCAGATGACACAGTGAACAAGCCTCAACAGGTTAGCGATTCCCAGTTGGAGGATTAAAGGGAGAAAAAAGGTCGGGCGGGGGGAGCAGGGGGGACTGTTAGGGAAGGTTGGAGGAAGGGAAAGAAGGGGAAGAGAGAGGGGAGGAGGTGAGAAGGAAAAGTAGGGAGGGGAGGGAAGGCACAGAGGGCCAAGCTAGCTCGGAGTGCCAGTTTGAACTTCCACTGCTCCCCGGGTGATCAACCTTTCTGCCTACATGCTCAGGAACCCAATGTAAGACAAGCCACGTACATGGGTCCCCGCTACTCATGTAACAGACTCAGTGTGCTAAACTCCTAGTTTCAGTGTGGCCTAGCTATGCACCTGGCAGCATGAACCAGAGGAAGAAAGATCTCAGTCCCTCTGCCTTTCAGGCAAATAAAATAAATCTTTTAAATTTAGTCAGATACACAGAGAAGAGGAGAGACAGAAAGGTCTTCTGTCGGATGATTCACTCCCCAAGTGACTGCAACACCCCATGTTGGTCCAATCCGAAGCCAGGAGCCAGGAGCTTCTTCCGGGTCTCCCACACAGGCAGGATCCTAAGGCTTTGGGCCGTCCTTGACAGCTTTCTCAGGACACAAGCAGGGAGCTCGATGGGAAGTGGAGCAGCTGGGATTAGAGCCATGCCCATAAGGGATCCCAGTGTGTGCAAGGGGAAGAGTTTAGCTAAACCACAGCGCCGGGCCTCAAGTAAATCTTTTTTTTTTTTTTTTTTGAAGTGCTATTAGAATAAAATTTTCAACTGAAAATTTTATATCTGACAATACCACACTCTAAAATGAAAAATCATGACATTTATATATGTATTTTAAATTGCAAAGAGTTCAACACCAATACTACTACTTTATAAAAATGCTAAAGCAATGAATTGACGGGACATTAAGCAGCAAATTAAAGCTACAAATAGACTACCTGACGAAGGTAACGACATGGCCAACAGCGTGGATTCACTCATACCTCACTAGGTGGGACACAAAGATTAGTTACGCCTCACTAGGCTATTGGGGATCTCTCTGCACACCCCTCCTTAAAAAAAAAAATGTTCTGTACCCAAACTGATGACACATGTCTTGCTGGAGTTATAAGCCAGTTCAGACCATCCGAAAAACAACCAAGTTCAGCAAAATCATGCTTCAACGCTATAAACAGCTAAGTACTAAAATGAAAATAGACACGAGACAGCTGAATAATAATCTATAGCCATTTTGAGGCGTACAGAACCCGGTTGAATATAAACCAAAATTGAAATGTCTATGAAGAAGTCACAGGATGTAGTTAAGAACCTGCATTTTCCTATTAACATATTGTTAATCAATACCATGTCAATTAATGCCATAATGCTGTAAATTGTTGCTGATGTTATGTTGGGGCTTTTAATTGATTGGGTTGATACTTTGCTGGCTTTACCTTCAGACCAGAGATGGTCTCACCAAGAAATTGTTGAACCCACTAGGATAATAAGATGCTGGGCTTTATGCTCGGTAAATACTTCCAATGAAAGAACCTCAACTGAATTTGAACTGTGGTAATGCAACAAGGTGGAGAAATCCACCATGGGCAAAGGGTTCAGGGAGGGGTGGGGGGAATCCCAATGCCTATAACACTGTGTCACATAATGCAATGTAATTAATAAAAAAAGATGGGACAATGCAAAACTCAGTTTTGGTGTTTTTGTTTAGTAACTTCCCCCAGTTCACCCCATCTCAGCCTGTCAGGTGACTTTGACAAATACACCATAGACCGTGAGCCTCTCCCAGGTCAGAGAGGGCGAGCAGGGCAGAGTTAGAGCATGGTTCCCAGCACACAGCAGGGGATGCTGCCACTGTACCTGCCTGACTTGGACTCACTGACTGTTGGCTGAGGGTGTGTTCTGATGACAAGTCACCCTAGCTGGGGTAGCTGAAACAGGCTCTCCCATCTCACAGATTTGCATGCTTAGGATTCTTAGAATGCTTAGGATTGCTTAGCATCAAAGCACTGGCCCATGCGGTGTTCAGGACCCACCCTCTTGTTCTGTGGCTGTTTTGCTCTCCACTCCTCCCGCTCTGGAGAATCCATAGACAGGAAGTGATTTTTCTCTTGTTTCTTCTGGAAGGGGCACTAATTCCACCACAAGGGCCCTGCCTTCATGATTTCTTAAGTCACTACCATCTGATTCTGCAAATTCAACATATCAATTTGGAGGGAACAACCAAGGCAGTCCTTACCGTCCTTTTTTTGGGCTGTATGGTTTAAGGCAACTCTGTAAAACAATTCTTATAAATCAAAGAGGACATAGTGCATCGGAATGTACTCTGTGACAATAGCAACATAAAGGATGTGAAGTCACATAGAAGGAAAGTTTTATGCACTGTTCAAAGCGAAGTTGACACTAATTTGAACGAGAGGATGATCCGTTGAGATGTTGCTGCTGGAGTTTACAGAAAGGTTCATGTGTTGGAGTCTGACCCCTAAAGTAACACTGCTGAGGAGAGGTGGTTGAGCCCTTTGGGGGTGCGGTCTTGTGGGAGGATGAGTTCACTGGGGACATTGTCACCTCTGAAAACATCTGTGTCTCAGGCCTCAGCGAGGTGGCGAGGGGCTGGATTGGCTGCCAGCAGAGCAGGATGCTGGAAGACAAATTGGGCTTTCTCAGCTGGTTCGCCTGCTTCCTCGGTCCCCATGTGACTCCTCCCACTCTGACATGCGCTCCTGCCATGTGATGTTGTGTACCGTGAGGCCCTCCTCCGAGGCCAGTGCCAGTGGGGAGGGGGTTCTGACATCTCCAGAAATGTGTGCTTTCCTGTTACGGCACCCAGGCTCACGCATTCGGCAACAGAAAACACACTGAGGGCGATGATTCAGAAAGCAACCGAAACATACATGCAGAGAGATGAAGAAGGGAATTACAGCGGTACCCTAGCAGGTATCTACCACTACAAAGGCAATAACCGGAGGGAAGAAAATCATAGATAAATTGCTGGGGTTCGTGCCCTGGGTGTGGAGGGCACAAAAATTGTGAAGAGAACTGTTTCACTGCAGGCAAGGCCACAAGGACTTTCCCGCTGCATGGCAGGGTCCGGCAGATGTCTCTGCAACCACCTGCAGGCAGTTCCACCTCCCTTTGCATGGACCCTGGACCACCCCGCTGAGAATTCTGTAATCTATTGAGGCATTATTTGCCGCAGAGTTGGTTTTCACTATCAATGTGAGCTTGGAAGTTGATGTTGCTGGTAACGCCTTGCAAAAGGGCCTTTTACTCTTCATGCTGCCTAGGCTGTCCCCATTGACCGTATGCTAGTCAAGGGTGTTAAGTCCCTGGATGTAGTGGGTATCTATGTTTAGGGTTCTTTCCTTCTTTCCTCGATCTTTTCCTTTTGAGATGCATTTCCTTCCTTAACTGATTCGAGATTAAGTTGTAGAATGAGCATTGTAGAAGGAACGTGTTGCTGATTGATGTGCACCGTCTATTGAGAACAGAATCATCCTTGGAAACACCCACTTGACCATGACGTAACAAGTCTGTGCCAGAGCTTGTGACTGCTTCTGTATGAATAAAGGGGACAGCTTTCTTGCATTGTCCATTATGATCATGAAACCGTAGTGGTCCATTTCTTTTCTCTTTACGCCTACTCCATGCACCCTTCTCGAGCTCCAAACTCGGCTGGAGCTGGACTCCAGCAATAAATAAAATGAAACAAAACATCAGGCTGGGCACAGACTGCTTGGGAACATATTGGAGTGGGAGTGGCATGTTCGGCAGGGGAGGAATGACTTCTGGGGGCTTCCACAGATCGGGCCACCTCCACAGATCGGGTAGACAAGGTTGCTGAGATGGAGTAGTCTAGAGGGGGCAAATCTGAGGCATGTCTGGGTCAGGCCAAGGCACCCACCCATATGGAGAGGCTGGGCTGGGCTAAGTAGTATCACCTGCCACTCACTGGCACGTGCATAAAGCTGGGGCTGGGGCACATGCCTGGCTGAGCTAGGCTGTAGTACCCAATTGTGAGTTTTGGAGCAAGGGGTAGGCCATGTCAAGCTGGCAACAGCACCCACCAGAACATGAAAAAATGAGATTTAGGGGCAGATTCTGCAGGGGGAATTGTGGGCTCACCTCTGTGGGACTGCAGCATCTACCAGTGCCTGTTGGAGAGCTGGAGTTGGTGACAGGTCACACCAGCCCAGACCATTAGAATTCACCTGACGGGAACCCATCTAACACTCGAGAGAGCTGGGGGTGGGAGGAGGCCTGGTGGGGCCAGGTTGCACCATAATAAGTAGGACTGTGGCACCTGCTGGCACCTTGAGATCTGGGACTGAGAGCAGATCAGGGGAACTTAGGGTGTTCCTACTTGGCCGCAGCTCCTGCTGGGGAGCACGGGAGCCAAGGCTGGGGGTGGGACAGGCCAGACAAGGCTGCAGTACTCCTCAGCATTTGTGTGGAGGCCAGTCTGTGTGAACCAAACCACAACAGCCATGGGTCTGCACAAGAGTCCGATGGGATGTAAGCTGCTCCGGACTAGGCCACAGCAGAAGCAGGCAAAAACCAGGGCTGGGGGCAGGCCTGGTTGAAGTTGTTGGGGGGGCTATCCACACTAGGCCATGGCACCTCTGGTATGCGTAAGAAGTGGACCTGTGGCCGGTTGGCTGGGTTGGGCCAAATCACCCATCAGTTATTGTGAGATAGGGGACTGGGGCAGAATTGACCAGGCAGTTGCATCCACTGGTATGTGCTTTGGCTGGTGTGTGTCACAGAACATACCTGACCCCGCACTGGCTGGAATACACACAAGCCAAGTCTGAGGTCACCCCAGGTGAGGTTTCTTGGGGGACTCCCCAACTAGACAGCTGGACCCACACTAGGCCACAGGGAAAATCACAGGATGTGTGGTCTGGCCTTGGAGTGCATACATCAGGACTGGATCTCCTCAGTTGCTGATGCATGTGCAGTGGACAGCATGCCCAGATGCACAAGGTGGGGCATGATAGCCAGCTCATCTAGGCCAGCAGAGGATGTCGACTGTCTATCTGAAGATGGAAACAGAACAGGTTGAACAATTCTCCCGGACAAGCTTTGCGGCATGCTCCTGGGTCTGCGGATGCACTAAGGTGAACATGGTCAACCAACAGACACGGGAAAGATTTTCTCACCCTGGAGCAACAAAACCAAAAATGTCTCAGAGTGATTAATGCTACTCAAGTTACACCCTTGGAACATTCTTCCCCACAAGTGGCCTCTAAGGTGTCATCAAAGCCTTTCCCCATCCCCAGCTGCTGATGTAGTTTGACAGCAAGAGCAGGCTCTTCCCCTTCCTCTCCTGTGCACACAGGAGAAAAACATCCTGGAATATGTGTCCCACCCGCCCTCCTATGTACCTGACACTCCTCTTCCTAATCAGAGACTTCATGAGTGTGCATCCCTCTCAACTATGTAAACAATATTAAAAAGAAAATAAAAAATAAAAGAGAAGGAATCCTCCCGTAAACTTTAAATCCCCTCTAGATTATTAATGATATCAAATACAATTAAATGAAATGTAAGTGGTTGCTATACTGTATTATTTAGAGAATTTATAAAATACAAAAAGTCCATGTGGATGCAGACACATTTTTCCCAAGTACGTTTTGTCTGTTGTTGGCTCAATCCGTGAATGTGGACCCCATGAATCTGGAGGTTGACTGCACAGTAATAGTGACGTCAGTATCAATTAATTAAACAGCCAAATCTAATGACAGGGCTTACTGCATTGGATTTAAACATATCTACAGGATTCAGTGATGCACCAGTGATCATAGCAAACGGGAGTGGCTATACTTACATCAAATGAAAGAGATACTGAAACAAAACTGTTATTATGGGCTCCAGTGCAGTAGTCTTTGCCCAGCACATACCAGAAACACATATGGGCACTGGTTCTAATCCCGGCTGCTCCACTTCTTTTCCAGCTCCCTGCTTGTGGCCTGGGAAAGCAGTCTGGGACGGCCCAAAGCCTTGGGACCCTGCATCCATGTGGGAGACCCAGAGGAAGCTCCTGGCTTCTGGCTTCAGATCAGCTCAGCTCTGGCCATTGAGGTCACTTGGGGAATGAACCATCAGATGGAAGACCTCCCTCTCTGTCTCTCTTCTTCTCTGTATATCTGACTTAAAAATAAATAAATCTTTAAAACAATGTTATTATGGGTAAATCAACATACCCGGCTAAACTACAACCAGAGGAAAATCGATTTCTTTAAACGATTTTTATTAAGAAGGAATAAAGACCTCAAATCAATATCATAAACTTCCACCTTAAAAAATGAGGAAGAAAAATGACCAGTATTGTGGCACAAAGGGTTGAACTGACACTTGGGATATACGGCATCCCAAATTGGAGGGCTGGTTCAAGTCCCTTGGATTCTGCTTCCAATCCAGCTTCCTGCTGAAACTAAATTCTTGGGTCCCTGTTACCCACGTGGGAGTCCCAGATGGAGTTCCTGGCTTTAGCCTGGCCCAGAGCTGGTTGTTGTAGACATTTGGGAAGCGAACCAGCAGATGGAAGATCTTTTGTTCTCTCTGATTCTCTGTATGGGTATCACTTTGCCTTTCAAATGAATAAATAAATAAACATTTTTAAAGAAAGAAAAAAGTTGGAGAAGGAAACACATACCAAGAACAAAGAAGAAAATAATAAACACAACAGTAAAAAAAATAATAAAAAATAGAGAAAAATTGATGCTCAAATCCCTGACTCCAGCCACCATGTGCACGTGGTGAGCTGTCCCTGGGCCTGCCTGGCTGCAGGGGCTGCTCCCTTTGGACGAAATACTGGGCAAACGGAGACGCTATGATGGACTATGTCAATCAGTGGATTCTTCAACGACCTCATCATGCTTGGAGTGGCAATATCGGCAGTGATTCATAACCGTTGAACTATCAAAACCACTTGAGCAAGAATCTCAGAGCATACCCCACATCTGGGACCTGGGGTAGGTGGGAAACTGGGTGGGGCTTCTCCCTCAATATCCCCCTTTACCTCAGATACATGAAGGAAACAATATGGAAATAATAGTCTTACCCACTTTCCTAGAGCCCTTGAACCTTTTCCCCCTATTTAATTACGTAAAGATTGTCAAAAATATAATAAAATGAAAAATTTTTAAAACTAGGGAAAAATTTACAATATAAAACTGACAGACCTTTATCAAGATCAATCAGAAAATAAAAGAGGTGACTAAAAAGCAGGAGTAAAAAAAAGGGTTATTACTACCAACATTCTAGAAATAAAAAGAATTGTAAGAAAATGAAGTGTGCCTTGGTTAATACAGATAAAATGGATAAATTGCTGGAGAGTTAAAAATCATCAAAATGGATGAAAAAGAAAGTAAACAAATCTGGATTTACTTATAATAAAAAGAGATGCAATTGATCATCAATCCCTTAAGGAAATCCCAGGCCCAAAAGGTTTCCATGTGGATCTCTACCAAACATTCAAAGAATTTACCACAAATCGTCATGATTTTTTTTTCTGGAAAATTAGATAAGGAAGAAGCATTTTCTAGTCAATCCTTTGAGACCTGTATTACCCTGAAACCAAAAACAGACAATCAGCAGAAAAGGATATCATGGCCCAGTATCCTGTGAATTAAAAAAAAATCCTCAACCAAGTCTTAATAAACTGAATCTATCCCAGACGTCAAAGTTCATTTAGCATCTGAAAATGTATGCAATAAAGCATTTGAATACAATTTTTGAAATCTCCCCAAACCATATGATCACCTCAATACACATGGAAAAACGATAGTTTGACAAAAATCCAGCAGCGTTTTTATGCCGGACAAAGCACAGAACAAACTAGAGGCAGAAGAGGGCTTTCTCCGTCTGATTGAGGGCACCCTGAGAAGTTCACGGTTAACGCTATGCCTTGTGCAGAAGGCTTGAATGCTTTCGGGGGGAAAAAAAAAATGGGAACGAAACTATACTCTCCACTGTCATGGCTTCCATCCAACGCTGTGCTGGAAGTTCTGACCAGGGCAAGGAAACGAGAAAATGACAGACAAAAAAAGAAGGCATGCAGATTGAAAGGAGAAAAAGTAAAACTATCCCATCGTTACAGATGGGACATTTGTTTATACGGGCAATCCTAAAAAGTTCGCTTAACAAATGATTAGAATTATGAAGCTTAATAAGCCTTCAGTCCACGCTTGATATAAATAATCTGAAAATGGTACTTAAGGAGTTAGGGTGTTGCAGTGAAAGTGAGGCGAAGAAGGGATTAATGTCCCCAGGCAGCTGCCTTTGACTGAAGCCCCTGGCCCTCAGGCCGCTGAAGGTCTTCAGAGAGATAAGCCAAACTTCTCAGCGTTGAGTTCCATCTTCCAATCCGAACAGAGAAGGCCTGTGAGCCCCCAGCCTGTTGGTCTCCCATACAGATTTTCATCTTGTCAGCTTGATGTTGGCATCAACGAAACACTTTGGATCAATCAATCTGAGGAATTGTAGCTGTGTATCCTGTTGATTCCTTTTCTCTGGCGAGCCCAGGAAACACACTTCTGAAACTGCTCTACGAATCCACAACACGTCCCGAGTAGAGTCCCAGAGGACTGAGTTGGGAGTCGATTCTAAAATTTCCACGAAATCGCAAAGGACTCTGTTGGCCAAAACAGCCTTGAAAATAAAGAACAGCACCAGAGGATTCGCAAGTTTCCATTTCGAAGTTTACTGTCACAGGCACAGTGCAGTCGAAAGGTAAACGAAGAGGTCAGTGCAGGCATGAAGCTGGTGTTTGTTGTCGAGGGATACCAGACAAGTGTTGAGCTCATCCAACGAAGGGAAGAGAACTTCAGTTAGTTCTGTTGGGGAATCTGGGCAGGTACATGCAACGAATCCCTCGAACCCTCACCTCACATCATTTACAAAGTCAACTCAGTGCCTCGAAAAGCTAAATCTAAGAGGCAAAATTATACACTCTTAGAAGAGGACTTAATGGCAAATCTTCCCTAGGTTGGGTTTGGCACTGGTTTCTTAGATAAGTCATTAAAACCATATAAAGCAATAACAACAAAATCAATTAGTCGGGCCCGGCGCAGCGGCACAGTGGTTAAGGTCCTCACCTTGCACGCCCAGGATCCCATATGGGCACCGGTTCTAATCCTGGCAGCTCCACTTCCCTTCCAGCTTCCTGCCTGTGGCCTGGGAAAGCAGTCGAGGACGGCCCAAAGCTTTGGGAACCTGCACCTGCGTGGGAGACCCGGAAGAGGCTCCTGGCTCCTGGCCCGGAAGAGGCTCCTGGCTCCTGGCTTCGGATCAGCATAGCATCGGCCGTTGCGCTCACTTGGGGAGTGAATCATCGGACGGAAGATCTTCCTCTCTGTCTCTCCTCTCTGTATATCCGCCTTTCCAATAAAAATAAAATAAATCTTTTAAAAAAAATCAATTGGTCGTACTTCTTCAAAATTGAAAACTTCTGCGAGAATTTTAACACTCTGGAGAAAATATAAAACAATGTGATAAGGACATAATAATTCTGACTACATAAAGAAATTCTAAAACTCAACGAAAAGATAAGCAACCTGCTTTTTTGAAAGAGCAAAAGGTTTGAGTATGCATCCATCCAAATAGGTTGTACAACAAATATCCAATGAGCACATGTGAAGCTGTTTAACATTATTAGCCATTAGGAAAATTCAAATAAAATCTCAATGAGCGGGCTGGTGCAGTAGCCTAGTGGTCATTTGGGGAGCGAATCAGTGGACAGGAAAACTTTCCATCTCTCCCCCTCTCTGATCTGCCTTTCCAATAAAATAAATAAATGTTTTTTTTTTTTAAAGTATAGTATTAGTACCATGGAAGATTATACAATGAAAAAAATTACCTGATGCAGCAATATGGAAGAACATATCCTATAACCCATTTAGTTTGAAACCACACAAAATTAACTCTCGGCTATAGAAGTCAAGATAACTGACTTAGGGCCCAGTGCAGTAGCCTAGAGGCTAAAGTCCTTACCTTGCACGCACCAGGACCCCATATGGGCGCTGGTTCTAATCCCAGAAACTCCACTTCCCATCCAGCTCCCTGCTTGTGGCCTGGGAAAGCAGTCGAGGTTGACCCAAAGCCTTGGGAGCCTGTACCAGCGTGGGAGACCAGAAAAAGGCTCCTGGCTCCTGGCTTCAGATCAGCTCAGCTCTGGCCATTGGGGCCACTTGGGGAGTGAACCAGCAGATGGACGATCTTTCTCTCTGTCTCTCCTTCTCTTTGTAAGTCTGACTTTCCAATAAAAATAAATAAATCTTTTAAAAAAAATCACAGTGAGGTACTACTTTATACCCACTTGAGTCCAAGCGTTGGTGGGATGTGGAGAAACCCTCATCTTACAGGCGGCAAGGTCAAGTGGAAATGGAAGGTGGCACCGCAGCTATGGAAAACAGCTTGGTGGTTCTCGAATAAGTTAAACCTGGAGTGATCATACGAACCAGTGAGTCTACCCCAAAGGGACATTCCCAAAAAAATGGAAAACTTAGGTTTTCTGAGAAGTCGTTATACGGTGTGCCTAAAGAATGACTAAAAATGGAGACGACCCGAACGTCCGCCAAGGGACGACTGCGTAGATGATGCAATATATCCAAATCATGGAATACTGTTCTAAGAAAAAAAAAAATTAATGTTAACAAGTGCTTCCAAATGGATAAGCTCGGAAATCAGGCCAAGTGAAATAGGTCAGATACACAATGCCACAGAGTGCTTGATTCCAGTTGTGTGAAATGTCAAGAAAGGTAAATCCAAGGAGATTAAAAGCAGCCAGGGTCTGGGGAAGAACAAGGAAGAGAAGCGGCCTTAAATCATTCAAGCCAATGTCTTACAAATAGCAATTTATTGCTGCAGATCAAGGTGCCGGCTGACACGGTCCCAGTGAGTGCCCATTTCCTGGTTCGGCCTTCACGCTATGTCCTCACACCGCGGAAGGGGTGAGGGAGTTCCCCTGGGGCTCTTTCATAAGGTCCCTGATTCCAATCACTTCCCCAAAGGCCCTTAAACGTCTGCTGGTTCACTCTCCAAATGACTGCAACGGCCAGGCTGGGTCAGGCTCAATCTATGATCTTGACATCCCACCCAAGTCACCCACATGGGTGCAGGGTCCCAAGCACTCAGGCCCTCTTCTGCTGCCTTCCCAGATGCACGAGCAGGGAGCTGGGTTACAAGTGGAGCAGCTGGGGCTCTAGCAGGTGCCGTATGTGATGCTGGCGTTGGCAGGTTCCTTTCTGAATAGCATCACAATGCACATTAGTTGTCAGAGGACACACATACTAAGCGATGACCCCTTCCTCTGCTGTCTCTGCTACTCTCCCGTCGGGATGTTCAGGTGCCCGCCCAGACAAGGTCATCGCAAGATCCTTGACCTAAACTCATCTGCAAGGACCCTTTCCCTCTCAAGGTAACACTGACAGAGCTTAGGAAGTGTCATCTTCAGGGCCATTGTCCTGTCTGCCCCACATCTCTCGCCTGGGAGGGAATGATGGAGAGGGTGCCCTGTGTTCCTGGCCACAGCAGGTGCAGGGTGAGGGCACAGGGGATTCTCTTGGTTCCTGCCGAGATGCAGTGCAGTTTCTTGGATAAATGTTCACTTGCTGCTGACCTTGGGATCATTTCTGGAGACTCTGGGAGTTTGGATCTGTAACGGTTCTCGCCTGCCGTGGTATCCACGGGGACTCAGCGCACAGGATCCCTTCCGCTCTGTTCTTCTTCCGCTCTTCCTCTGGCTCTGCTTGGCTTTTGCTAGAATCAAGTGTTGAGGATGGTTATGTTGCATCTGCCTTCTTGGCTCGTTGGCTGTCTCTTTTGATGATTTTGGAATTTCCTTTAAGGTTCTGGGATATACCTTGGTGATCCCACGGTACCATTGCTCCTCTCCCATCCTGACAGCTCAGTACTGTTCTTGTCACACACTCGTAGCTGTGTCTTAAGCACTATAATGCATTATTAATATTTTTTGTGTGCATGATCAATGATTTTTTTAAAGATTTATTTTTATTGTGTTTTTATTGGAAAGGCGGATATACAGAGAGGAGGAGGGACAGAGAGGAAGATCTTCCGTCCGATGATTCGCTCCCCAAGTGAGCACAACGGCCGATACTATGCCGATCCGAAGCCAGGAGACTCTTCCGGGTCTCCCACGCGGGTGCAGGGTCCCAAAGCCTTGGGCTGTCCTCGACTGCCCTCCCAGGCCACAGGCAGGGAGCTGGAAGGGAAGCGGGGCTGCCGGGATTAGAACCGGCGCCCATATGGGATCCTGGGCGTGCAAGGCAAGGACCTTTAACCACTTGTGCCACCGCGCTGGGCCCCTCAGTGCTGTTCTTGTCACACACTCGTAGCTGTGTCTTAAGCACTATAATGCATTATTAATATTTTTGTGTGCATGATCAATGATATTTTTTTAAAGATTTATTTTTATTATGTTTTTATTGGAAAGGCAGATATACAGAGAGGAGAGACAGAGAGGAAGATCTTCTGTCTGATGATTCACTCCCCAAGTGAGCACAACGGCCAATGCTATGCCGATCCGAAGCCAGGAGCCTCTTCTGGGTCTCCCACGCAGGTGCAGGGTCCCAAAGCTTTGGGCCGTCCTCGACTGCTTTCCCGGGCCACAGGCAGGGAGCTGGAAGGGAAGCGGGGCTGCCGGGATAGAACCGGCGCCCATATGGGATCCTGGGCGTGCAAGGTGATGACCTTAACCACTTGCGCCACCGCACCGGGCCTGATCAATGATATTTTAAAAATTGCTACATAGTGTGGGGGCTGCCACCTGCGTACCATACTGGCATCAGTTCATGTCCCAGCTCACCACTTACCGCCCAGCTTTCTGCTTATGCACTGGGAAAGCAACGGAGAATGGCTTAAGTCCTTGGGCCCCTGCGCCCACGTGGAGAGCTGGAGGAGGCTCCTGGCTCCTGACTTCAGATCGGCATAGCTGCAGCTGTTGCCACCATTTGGGGAGTGAGTCAACAGACAGATTTTTCTGTGCGTCTCACCTTCTTTCTGTAAATCTGCCTTTCAAGTAAAAATAAATACATTTTAAAAATCATTGCAATTACAATGGATTTACCCATATGGTTTTAATTTACAGGAGTTTTTATTCCTGATAGTGGATGCAGATCTCCGTTCAATGCCATTTTCCTTCTTGTAACATTTTTTAAAGATTTATTTATTTTTATTATAAAGTCAGATATAGAGGAGAGACAGAGAAGACGATCTTCTGTCCATTGATTCACTCCCCAAGTGACTGCAACGGCTGGTGCTGCGCCGATCCAAAGCCAGGAGCCAGAATCTTCTTTCCTCTGGTCTCCCACACGGATGCAGGGTCCCAAGGCTTTGGGCCATCCTCTACTGCTTTCCCAGGCCACAAGCAGGGAACTGGATGGGAATTGGAACTGCCAGGATTAGAACCGTGCCCATATGGGATCCTGGCGCGCTGAAGGTGAGGACTTTAGCCACTAGGCCACTGCGCCAGGCCAGTAATGTTTCTTTAATCTCAGATCTGACTTCACCTTTTGTGAGGCCACGAAGGCCTGAGTTTCACCTTCATGTGTGAAAGCCTTTGGGCTGGGTCTGCCAACCACCGCTGACAGCTTGGTACCCTAGTGCGCTGCTCACGTCACCGCTGCATTGCTTCTGCCGAGAAGTCTTTATCATCCTTATCTTTGGTTGTCAAGATGTGACGTGTCTTCCCCTCCACTTAAGATTCATTTATTCATTCTGAAAGGCAGAATCATAAAGAGAGAGGTGTGGCAGTGGTAGAGGCTGAGACCAATCTCTCGTTCCCTAGATGGCCACAATGGTTAGAGCTGGACTCGTCCAAAGCCAGGAGCCAGGAGCTTCTTCTGGATCTTCTGCATGGGTGCAGGAGCCCGAGGCTTCGGACCATCCTCTACTGCTTTCCAAGACGCATTAACAAGGAGCTGGATGGGAAGTGGAGCAGCTGGGACTGATTGTCGACCCTGGAGGCAGCACCTTCCCCCACACCACTCGTGTCTCACTCTCTTTGAAGGTGTTCTCTTTGTTGCTGGTTTTGAGAAATCTGTGTCACGCATTAGTGAGGTTTTTTTCCTTCATGTTCCTGTTCTTTTGTTTGGTTGTACTTCCACACACAGGGGTTGAGTTGCCACTCGATCTGGAGATTCTGAGGCACTCGCTCCTTAGGTCTTTGTTTCTGCTTCTGCTCTGCTTCAATGAGGACCATCACAGCACACAGGTGGCTGCGGGCGGTTGGTACCCGGCTCACTGGTGCTCTTCCCGTTCTCTGGCATGGCTGGTTCTTGCTGTTTCATTCTGGGTGCTTCCCACGGCTGTCTTCAAGTCCACTCACCTCTCCCATGACGTCTGTCCTACCCCAGGACCCATCCAGTGCACATTTCGCCTGGATGCACGTGTGCAAATGTCCACTTCCGCCTTTTGTGTCTCAAGTAACACCAAGTTTCTGTTCTATGATAATTACAGTTTTACAGGAAGCTGCAAAACATGTGCAGGTGAGCGGAAGAGGGCCCATGGCTGGGGGCCACGGGAAGCAAGATGTCTATACAAGATAAAGGCAGTATTTCTGTCGGAGAAGCTTCCAGAAGGTATGGGTTGCTGGTAGATGGTGAGTTCCCTTAATCAAGTGTCGTATCGAGATTGGATGCTGAAATTCTGATTGGCAAAAAGGCTGTAGCTAAGTGTGTGTGCTTAACACGGGGCTAACATGTGGAGTGGGGGCGGGGGGGGGCTCTTTCAGGTGGCTTAGAGATGCGCCCAGCAGGGAATGGCACCTCCCAGTGAATCACTGGCCATGAGGACCTAGGTAGCACCCGGACCCCCTGGCCCTGGGCTTTGTCTCAGCTCACAAGGACAGTGTGCCCACCTGTGGCAAACCAAGTTCTTCTTGCCCTCAGTGCCTGCTTTCATTTGGACTTACAATCGGCCCAGTTATGTTGGGTCTGGTCCAATGACGGCATTTGAGGACTCCCTAGACTCTCTTGCCAGAGTGCTTGCCAAGAAAAGGTTTTCCCAATGGGACCTTGGCTTCCTGAGCAAAGGAAGACGTGGAAAAAGACATCTCCTTTCATGGTAGGTGTGATGTCTGGAGCCACAGCAGCTACCCCTGAACCATGCACGCAGTAATGATGGTCCCACAGAGAGGAGAAGGACAAGACAGTGACATCTGACCCCCTCATTAAGCCGCCCAGGGAGCCCCGTTGGCTGGAGATGGGGTGGGGGTGGTGCTCCGAAGCCTGCAGACACACACGCTGGGTGCCGTGCTGGCCTCACCCACCGCGAGGACACGCAGCTGGTCAGCCTATCTCCCTGTCCCCGTGGGCCTGAGCCATGGAAACACTGGACTGCAGGTGTGGGTCAGGAGGGTTCCTGGGTGAAGCCACACCCAGTCCAGCTTTGGCCCTTTCTCAGAATTGCCCTCCCTCATACTCTAGCGTGGTCTGTGCCTGTTATGTGGCACCACCGCGGTCCTGCTGAAGTCCACTGTCTGTGGACGGTCTGCAGACGCAAAGCACTTCTGGTGCTCAGCACAGCTTCAGCCTGCCAGGGGAGGTGGGGGAGAGGCAGTGCACAGGTCCTAGGGATGCCAGGACAGGTGGACCGCTTCTGCTCATCCACTCTGGACAGGAGTGGAGAGCTGGCACACCTCCAAGGCCCTGAAGCTGTCTAGAGGCTTCCCTGAGCAACTGTGGAGGGGATATTTTTAGGTTCTGTTGTATTTTTCATAGGCAAATATTTTTAGCCCAAATTCATCCTGAGTGGCGGCAATGTGTGGCTTCTAACTAATTATGCGATTAAGCAGTAGGGTTGGGAGGGCGTGGGCGAGCGAGCCCAGCTTGCCAAAGCTGCTGCACAGACTGGGACATGTGCCGGTGGACTTTGAAACAGCAAAGTCACACTGAGCCCTCAGCACACCTCTACCTCCCTCACACCAGGTCCAGCCTCAGTCTGCAGGGCCTTCTGGGGAGGCGCAGCCTCAGGCTCCCCAAAATGAGTGGGTGGATGGAGAGGCCGTCCTTCTCCTGGGGGGGGGGGGTGACATCAGAAAGGGTTGGGCCCTCCTCACCCCTTTCTCTGGGGCCACTGCACTGTGCTCTCTGGCTAAGTCTGGCAGCCCGTGGCTAGCTTGGTGACCCAGCAGGACCCACCTGGGCAGGGAGGCATTTGGCCAGGTGGGTCATACCCCTGACAAGTGCTCTCTGGCTGGAGGAGTGAGCTGCTGAGCACATAGCCTGACTCTTGACTCGTGTCGAGTCTCCACGTAGGGCAGGAACACCCCAGGTCATTCACAGCCAGCTTTGCTCAGCCAACACATTTCAGACACAAGCTATACCTTAGAATCAACAGGGTTGGCCCCTCCCTCCAGAACTGGGGGTTTGTGTGTGTGGGGGCTTCCTCCACTGTCCCAGGGGCTTCCTAGAGAGGGCAGCAAGGACACAAAGCTGGCAGGCGAGCCCGAGGCTGCTTCCACCTGCACAGACAACTGGCCGGAACCTTCACCTTCACCGTGGCAGCTGAAGGTCACACTGACTCACAGACCTGCTCCAGCTGCCCACTTCTACCCACTCCAGGTCTGAGTGTGCCTCAGCTCCACGCCGCCCAGGCCTCCTTACTGAGCCCTGTGCCACATGCGGGGCCCACCTCATACCCTTTGGGACCCTCCCCTGTGCACCCTCAAAAGCTCCAGTTCATCCTTGATCCCTCTTACAGCCCTGTGCATCGCTTTCCTAACCCTCCTGTCAACACGCAGCTGCTTCTCCCCAGCCTGCGCTGTCAGCCAGAGCCCTGAGCCTGTTCCTGCCTGCGAGGGATGGGCCAGGGCCGCTGGGTCTGGCGGTGGCCGGAGTCAGAGAGCTCAGAAGCTCCACATGAGGAGCTTGTGCGCTTTCCTCTCCCTGGCTGTGGCACAGAGATGGAGAGTCTCCCTGGCAGGGTGAATTGTGGGTGTTGGGAGGGGACCCAGCTGCTCACCCACAGGCACACACTCAGCTGGCTGCAGGGGGATTCCAGCACCGTCTCCCTGTGCTAGCTGACATTGGCCACAAGGATGAGGCTGCTTCTGCCTGAGCGTGTGCCCCTCCCCTGCCAACCCGGGCCCCAGGGGGATGGTGTCAGGAGGGGTGTGGGTGGAGGAACCTCTGGGAAGGGGATTAGGTCCTGCGGATGTGTCCCTGCTAAGGGACAGTACCAGGTCTGCCTGCCCCGGAGACCAACTGCAGCCCCCACCCTGGCCTAGGGTGGGCACAGTCTGGCCCTTTCCCCACTGTGTGACTTCTGCAGTTGCTCTGCAAGGTCTCTGCCATGGGTACGGCAGGAGGTGGGCATGGGCACTTGTGTGCTTCCTTCTGCCTCCCATGTTCAAGAAAGGAGCCTGCAGGGCCCGGCGTGGTGGCACAGTGGTTAAGGTCCTCGCCTTGCACGCCCGGGGATCCCATATGGCACCGGTTCTAATCCCGGCGGTCCCGCTTCCCATCCAGCTCCCTGCCTGTGGCCCAGGGAAGCAGTCAAGGACAGCCCAGAGCTTTGGGACCCTGCACCCGTGTGGGAGACCCGGAAGAGGCTCCTGGCTTCGGATTGGCTCAGCTCCAGCTGTTGCGGCCGCCTGGGGAGTGAATCATCGGACGGAAGATCTTCCTCTCTGTCTCTCCTCTCTGTGTATCCGCCTTTCCAATAAAAATAAAAATAGATCTTTAAAAAAAAAAAAAACAAGAAAGGAGCCTGTAGATTTTTGAAAAGGCCTAAGCGATGTTTTCCACATGCAAGTGTGGTTCGGGGCTGCTGAGACAGAGGACAGACCTGGGGGGTGGAGGGTGCAGGGTAGAGGTGTTGGCCTACTCCCAGGGATCCGAGGCCACCTGGCTAGGGCAGCACCTGCTGGCAAGGCGTGGTGTCCCTTGCCCTGCAGCCCTGCTGCGTCTCTGCAGGCTGAGATCCCTGCTCCTTGCATAGCCTCAGCGTTTCTGCTTGGCTTTGTCACTCAGCCTGAAGCACCAAAGGTGGGACAACCACTTCCTTCTCAGAGCCCAGGGCAGGGTAACCACTTCCCTTAAGGGGAAGGCTCTGCCAGGGACCCCAACCTGGCAGGTGTCTCTCCAGGGCCCTCTGCAGCCTGAGCATCTCTGAAGCTTGATGTCACAGGATCCCGGCTTGCCGCTGGGACCCCAGTCCCTGGCTCTGTAGCTCTTCCTCCTCCCACTCCTCACACCTGCCCACACCCACAACTACTGCAGGGGCAGACTGCTCGTTGCCCAGCCTCAGCTCGGCCCTGCTCTCAGCCCTCTCTCAGCTGGTAAAGGCAGGCCAGCCTGCCCCTCCATGCCCAGCCACTGCTGCATTCGAGGCCCTGCAGCCTGACCAGGACAAAAGCCTGGACTGGGAGACCAGGGCAGCCGTGCCTTCCCCTGCATACTCAGCTTCAGGCAAGGCAGCTAACCTCCCCCCAGACTCTAGCCCCACTCATGGCCGCCCTGGCCACACCTGTGGGACTGACTCCGACACTCCGCCCTTAGATCCGTCTGCTGGCTAAGACTCCCCTGACCCCCCAAGGAGCCTGCAGGGGGTTCACACTCATGCCCCAGGCCCTGGTCAGTATCTTCTCCTTGAACCTGCCTGCCTGCAGCACCCCTGCTCACTGCACCCCAGCCCTGGCCACTCCATGGCACTTAACCCCAGGAGGACACTTCGAACACACGGGTGTTTCCACTCCCAGCCCAGGGGGATGCACCACTGTCCCCCTTTGGCCAGCAATCAATTTGGATGTATTTGACTTATTTCTGGGTTCTCTGTTTAATTCTATTCATCTGTGTAACTCATCCTACACCTGTACCAGTACTATACAGCCTTTAAAAAAAACTTTATTTATGTATTTGAAAAGCAGAGTGACAAAGAGGGAGATGGAGTGACAAAGAGGGAGAGGGAGAGACAGGAGAGAGATCCTGACCTTTTGTCCACTGGTTCACTTCCCAGATGACCACAACAGCCAAGTCTGGCCCAGGCTGAGGCCAGAGGCCAGGGATTCCATCTGGGTCTCCCACATGGGTAACAGAGCCCAGTACTTGGACCACCATCTGCTGCCTCCAACGCACATGAGCAGGGAGCTGGACTGGAAGCAGAGCAGCCATACCCCCAACAAGTGCTCTGACATGGAATGCCTTTAATCTGGCGTGCCGCAACATTAGCCCGATTCCCTACAGTTTTGACTGTTAGAGCTATATGGTAATTCCTAAGTTTTATAGCCTAATTCATCTCAGCCTAGAGTTCCGGAATATTCTCATCACCACTAAAGGAAACCTGGCACCCACCAGGTGTGGGTCCCAGAAGTGAGAATCCTGCCAAAAGCTGTGTGGTTATTTAGAACATCATCTGCAAACCATACAAAATCGTCTACTTAAAAATGAGCCTTCTGTTGCGTATTGAGTTCTGAGTCTGCCAGTTAGCTGCCTTGGCAGGGCCAGACGCAGTGACCCGGTGGGCCTCAGATGGCCCAGGCACTGGGTATTCCTCACCCCGGTTCTAAACAGTATTTTCCCGGAGCACTGCTCCCCAGTGCTGTTGAATTCTGCCCAGTACCTTTTCTGCGCCGCGTGATGCAGTCATGTCAGCCTGTTAACTGAGATGATCTCGAGAGATTGATTGCCACTTGTTGGGACTGTTTTACGTCCCAGGGACAAACCTTGCTGGTCATGGCGCATCACCACATTTACACACAGCTGAACTAGATGAACAAGTTTTTCATTTAAAAAAAAAATTGTTTTTTATTTGAAAAGTAGATTTACAGAGAAAAACAGCGAGCGAGAGTTCTTCCACTCACTAGATAGCCACAACGGCAGGAGCTGAGCCAATCTGAAGCCAGGGGTCTGGAGCCTCTTCCAGGTCTCCCATGCAGGTGCAGGGTCCCAAGGCTTTGGGCCGTCCTCGACTGCTTTCCCAGGCTACAAGCAGGGAGCTGGATGGGAAGTGGAGCAGCTGGTACATGAATTGGTGCCCATATGGGATGCTGGCACTTCAGCTGGAGGAGTAGCTAGCTGAGCCCTTGTGGTTGATGTTTTCTCAAAGGTTCAGGAACAGCGACTTGCTGCTTTCCTCCTGGGCTCCCAGACACGGATGCCAGGTCTTGGGCCCATGTGCCCCAGACACTGCTCTTTCTCCTTTTGAGTCCATGTCACTCTGCTGCCCAGGTTCAGTGATTTTTACTGACTTTTTTTTAAGTTCAACGATTTGCTGCTTAGACCCGGTTATCTTGCTGTGGAGAATGAGTTTTATTCTGGTGATTAACTCTGTTTTTCAGGTCTATATTTGTGTTTCTTTCCTCTTCATGGGTTACATTTCTGCACTGAAACTTTGTATTTTTCTCATTGACTTTGAATACATTTGTAGCATCTCGTTGCTTTTTGGATCTGTCCTGGGACCCTGCCCGCTGAGCCGAAGGAGCTACCTAAGCTTTCTGGGGAGCGGCTGTCATTGCTGCCAATCAATGGGCAGGCTCCTTCCCTCCCACGTGGTCCTGCCTGTTTCCCTGGCATGGGTAGACTGTGAGTGTGGGACTGCTGCCTTGCTCCAGCCTCGGGAGGAGGTGCCTCGTGGACCAGGGACACGTGTCACAGTGGGTGGGCTGATGGACACACTCCGGCCAGGTCCACTTGTGTTGGCACTCACGGGTGCCCTGAGTGTCCTGGAAGTGCCTGGAAGGGTTCCGGGCCTCTGTGGCCGTTTTGTTGTCTGTGCAGGCTTGGGAAAGGAAGAATGGATGTAGAGGTGGAACCCGACAGCCACGCAGGGTACATGTGTGTGGGTGGGAGAGAGGTGCAGCAGCCTCCTCTGGCCCTCTGCACCCATAGCATCCACCACCGTGAAGTGGAAACTCACAGAGCAGAAAACTTGGGTCTTAATGGCTGTGCGCATGCTCCCACTGCTCCCAGCCCCGCCCCGCCCCAGTCAATGCTCCCTACACTATACCGTTGTGATAGCATTTGATGGCAGCACATTATAAGTCATCCAGGAGGGCTGGCACCATGGCATAGGAGGCTACATGGATGCAGGCTTAAGTCTCGGCTGCTCCATTCCTGTTCCCTGCTAATGGCCTGGGAAAGCAACGAAGGGATGGCTCAAGTCCTTGGGCTGCTGCACCCCCATGGGAGACCTGGAAGCATCTCCTGGCACCTTTTATATAAGGGACTTGAGTCTCTGCAGATTTGGTACAGGGGGAGGATCCTGAGACCAATCCCCTCCCCACCCTGTGGATACTGGCTGTCATGCCTAACAGGAGGCTGGCCACTGGCTGGAGCCAGCACAGAACAGCTTGAGCTGGGCTGCTGACCACACGCAGCCCAGGGCTGCCCATACCCCACAGCTCCGGCTCCCGGCTTCCCTGGCCAAGGGGAAGGTCGGGGTGGGAAGATGTCACTTCTCATTTCCTTCAGGCCGCGCGAGACAAAGCAGAGCCTGGTTTTCTGAGAGGCTCCTAATTAAGTGAATTAAAATGTTTTCCTTCACGGTGACGTTGCCAGCTCCCGTCCACCACTGCCTGGCAGGGTTCCCGGGGAGGGGCAGAGCCGGGGGGGAGGGGGAGGAAGGGAGGATGTGAAGTGACCCGCTGGGCGCCTCGGAGCCAGGAGCTGCTGCGGCATCATTTTGGGGGCGAGATTGATGGTCGGCTTTCCGAGTGTTCCTGCCTGGCCCTCAGTAGCCCGGATCTGTCTGCCGGGAGGTTCCTGGAAACCGAGCCTTGACATTCATCCCCATTACTGTCTGATGAGAGCCCATTCATAAGGACGGCCTTCCAGGGGCTCGCCTCTCTGGCCCAGCCTCACGCCACCATGGCTACTGCCAGCCTCAGCGAGGGAAGGCAGTACTCTGGGCCCAGCCCCAGGCTTTCCTGCAAGCAGGGGAGGCCAGGACAGGCTGTGCTGGGATCTGCAGTGGGGGAGGAAGAAGAGGAAGCTCAAGGTCGCGCAGCTTCTGAGGGTACACATATGGGGACATCCTTGGCAGCGAGAGCCTTTTAGAGTGCAGATGTGGGGGGTGGGGCATCCTCAATCCCCCACAGCCCTCTGAGGGTGTGGGTGCATGGCGGAGGGCCCTGTGCCCAAGAGCTGAGGTCCTCCTGGCCCAGGTTCTACATGGACCGTGCTCCTGAAGTGGCCCTTCTTGCTCCCGAACTGGAGCCCAGCCACTCCGCTGCCACTACAGCCCCCGCTGGGCCCCAAGGTGCTTGGACTGTGACCACCCGGGTTTGCCTCTGTCCCCCTGGCCATAGCTCCTGGAGGTCCCAGGCCCGCTGGGCCATGCTGGTGACCTACACACTCCCATGAGCACATCTGCAGATGATGCACCTGCTGGCCGGAGACCCCAAGGACGGAATATAAACCCGAGGAAGCAATTACGCAGGTATCGATTATGGATTAGGCTAACGACATTACTAATTACATCTGAAGATGTGTATCCAGGGCCCCAGCCTGTTAATGGCTTGCATGAGGTATTAAGGCTGCTAATGAGGACAAACAGCAGCTTTATCACCAGCTGGAATTGGATCCTCCCTGGAGAAAGGAACTGGCTGGGCTTTCCCAGGCGTCTCCCACTGACTCGGGAACCCAGCCTGGAGCTCCCACGTGACCGCCTTGTGAGGTGTCCTCTGCTGCTGGCTCTCGGCAGTGCAAGGACACAGGACGCAGAGGCACAGGCCCAGGGCATGCCCTGTTCTCTAGGCAGTTTCCCGTGGCCCCTCTGCACAGGACAGCTGCATGGCACAGAGCAGGGAGGACAGGGGCACAGCCTGTGCCAGGGCCCAGAGGTCCTGGTCTCTGCCCACTGCCTGCCTGGATGGGCTCACAGGGCCCTGGGGCTGAGTCGAAGGGAAGAGGCATGAGTCACCATCCCAGATCCCCCACCTAGCATGCATGGGCCTCAGTTTTTCTATCCATGAAATGGGACTGGTCATGGCTGTCCCATCCACGGGCACTCAGGGCAGGCAGGAGTGGAAAAGGGGCATATGAGGCTGAAGATGCTCATGGGGCCAGAGCCTTCTAATGGCCCCTGACGGAACCTCCCAGTTGTGGTCCAGATGTGCTGAGGGTGAGTGGGGAAAGCCCAGGGCTTATCCAGGACCCCCTAAGTCCTTGGGGTGCTACCTGAGACCAGTAGCTGCGACCCCAGGCAGTTTACCACCTCCTGACTACACATCACAGCACTGTCTGTGTGCAGATGGCTCCGGGGAGCTGACAGCAGGCTGCAGGGTCTCCCTTTGGGGGAGCCGCTGTCCTTAGAAGGTGTCTGAGATTTCTGGGCGCACCTGTGCCCCATACAGTGGGACCGCGGGTGTATGTGCGTGGTGGAGGCAGGGCGTCGGACAACGGAGCTGGAGGCGATAAGAGCTGCGTGATGCCCTGAGCAGCCAAGGCCAGCAGGAAGCCTCACAGTTTCTAGGGCAGCGGGCTGTAGGAGGATTCAGAATATCCCCACTTTTGGTCAGGGGGCCCCTGGTTTCCCAGTCGGCTCCTTCCTGAGCCCCGGCTCGGAGCTCCTTTCTGCAGCCTGAGACCTAGTGCCATCATGCCTGCCTGCCCCCTCTTGGGTTAGGGGGCGGTGGGCCTGGGCATTTGGCCTGGGAGAAGGAAGCTGCGGCGGTGACGTCATCTGGTGACGTCACCCGGCCTGCAGGTGGCGGGCGTGAGAAATTCGGACAGCTCCAGGGACTGGGAGAGGAGGGCCGGGCCAGGAGTGCTCCCGCTGCCATCTGGACGAGGCTCAGGCAGCTGTGTGGGGCTCTGACCCCAGCTCGGCACTCGGGGAGGAGCTGTCCACAGCTGGGGGGCCCGGAGCGTGGCTGCGGAGGCGGGGGGCCCCAGTGCTGGGGAACAGAGTGGGAGCGCCTCCAGCCCTGCGCACATGCGCGGTCTCCCGTCCCACGCTGACCCTGCTCGTCTGCCCCGGGAGCTGTGGTGTCTGCTCCAGGGGCACGTGTACCCTGGGCGGCCCCTCGGCAGGTTGGAACTGGGGCCAGAGGACAGTGGCCGCCACACCCTGTGCGCTCGCTCCTCCTCTCGGGTTGCCCCCGTGCTCCTGGGCTCCCTTTAGCGGTTATAGCTTCTCTGGCCATCTGAACGCACCCTGCCTCCACCCGGTGTCCCCTGCACCCTGATTTCCCTGTACCCCTGTGGCACACAGGTGTCTGATGTCATGGCCCCTGTCCAGGCTGGGTTCTAACTCCCTAACAGGAACTGTACAGCTCCTAGGCTGGCTCCTCCAGGGAAGCTTCCTTGATCTCACACTCAGGCAATTGACCTCTGGTGGGCACTTCTCCCTGGCCACAGCCCTCCCAAGAGACTAACTTCTGGTAGAAGTCCCCAGGCTGACATGACCCTGGGTCCCTTCCCCTGCCCCTGCCCATCATAGCATCTCAGTCAGCACAGAGCGCTTCACCTCCCTTCCCTGCCCCTGCCTTAGGGGCCAGGAGGGAGAGAGGGAAAAGAGCACACGTGTTCTGGCAGCACAGGGGCCTCCAGGACAATGGCCTTGACCCTTGCTGGCTCCCCGGGGGTGAGTGAACATGCACCTGCCTCAGGAGCAGCCACTTCCTGGAGCTCAAAGCCGGCAAGGTGACAGGCCAGAAGCGAGGCTGGAGGGGGCTGTACACCGAGGCCCAGCACTTAGGGGTCCATGCACCTGCCTCAGGGGACAGCGCAAGGCAGAGGGAACAGGGCAGTAAACGGAGCACCACGAGAGGAGACAGGTGGGACCACGTGTTGGGGACACATGGCAAAGGGAAGACATCACAGAGCTTGTTCCTACCCCAGGCGTGCTGGGCCCAGCACAGGCCGGTAGGAGGGTAGGGCTGCTCGGAGGATAACCTGGGTGTGGCGCAGGGGTCTGCAGCACTGGGTGCCCACCAGGTTCTTCGACTCGACCCAAACACAGTCATTACACAATAGCCTCTCTGGGACACTTTGTGCCTTGGTTCTCTCTGCCCTTCTCAAAACACCCACTGAAGCTGACCCTACGTGCCAAGGGCAGGTCATCTTTAGCAACATTATGGTCCCCAGGCCCAGCACCTCCTGGAATCTTAAACCTCCTGGTGTCCCTGGATCGTGGGGAATCAGAAGCTGCATTGAAGCACCCACTCAGGCAGCTGCACCCCTGAGCTGTACACCCCAACGTCCAAGCTTTTCCGGGTGCACACGGGAATTCTGCCCACTGGGATCACCCTCCTATTCTCCCTGGCAGATGCAGCAGCTGCTTGATGTCAGGGGTCTCAGAGGCAGGCGGGTTCCCGAGCAGCCAGGAACCAGGGGCGGTGGCCTTCCTACAGATGCACCTGCCAGACAGATTGATGTAAGGAAAGGGGGGAAACACTGTGTTCCTGGCCTTGTCCGATCAGCGGAGGAGGATTGAGAAATGCGTCTGGCGTGGGTGCCGCAGGAGAATGCATAAGCAGCTAGCTTGCTTCCTGGAAGAGAAATGAGCTAATCTGCCAAGCTGGCCGGAATCTTAATGGGAGACTGCGTGGCAGGGCAGGGAGGCCAGCGAGGGGCCAGTTTGGGCCAGGGCAGGGATCCGCTGCCTCGTGCCATCCTCAGGGAAACAGCACTGTGGAAAACATGAGCAGGAGGGAGACTGATGGTGAGAGTGTGTGAGTGGTCCCAGGTGGCAGGGACCCATTCCGCGCTCTGCTTGCCCAGGTGGCAACAGTGAGAAAGTTTCTGCCAAGATGATAGCCTTGCACACATCTTACCGCGAACTTATCTCTGTTTTTTCTTCATGATTCCAATCATACATATTTGTCACAAATAAGGAAAGGAAAGAATGCTTGCTGAGCCCTCTCCATGGACCTGGAGCCTTCTCCGTGGACCTGGAGCTCTCTCCGTGGGCCTGGAGCCCTCTCCGTGGACCTGGAGCCCTCTCGATGGGCCTGGAGTCCTCTCCGTGGACCTGGAGCCCTCTCCATGGACCTGGAGCCCTCTCCGTGGACCTGGAGCCCTCTCCATGGACCTGGAGCCCTCTCCGTGGACCTGGAGCCCTCTCCGTGGACCTGGAGCCCTCTCCGTGGACCTGGAGCCCTCTGGGGGCCATAGTCCTGGGGTGGGTGGCTTTAGGTGCGGCTAGTGTGATTTTGGGATCACACTCTGAGGAGCAGGTCCCCGTGAGTACTCTTAAAATTTCTCTCTATGTGTGTTTCCGTTCTAGAAGGTTTCCGTACCGCACTCCTTATTGTGTTGCAAGATCCAGTTCTATAACTTGTAAGTCCCTTTTGCTACAACAAAAATGCACTTTGGGTGCTGATGTTGTACCTAAAGCCACCACCTGGCACACCAGCATCGCGTATGGATACCTGGTTGTGTCCTGACTACTCTACTTCCGGTCCGCGCTCCCTGTTGGAAAAAGCAGTGGGGGATGGCCCAAATGCTTTGATCCCTGCAACCTTGTAGGAGACCCAGATGAAGCTCCCAGCTCCTGGCTTTGGGCTGGCCCAACACTCACCACAGCAGCCATCTGGGGGCGGAGGGGCGGTAAATCAGTGAATGGAAGCTCTCTCTGTCTTTCCGTCTCCCTCTGTGTCTCTTCCTTCTTTCTAGCTCTGCCTTTCAAAGGTTTCAAGTAAACGCATCCTTACATATATGCATATCTACATGTATATTCCTATACTATATTCTGTCCAGAATTCCATTGAATCTAAATTCTAGAATTTATTTAACCAACCTTCCTGGTGAGCGCCTCCTGTAGGAATAGGCCTCAGGAAGACCAACCTGCCAGCTCAGCCTCATGGCTCACTGTTCATCACGCCTTCAACACTTCAGCCAGCAATGTTGAAGACAGGCCTACAGTTCAGGTTTGGCATGTTCATGACTGAAGACGTCACCACCAGCCCTGGGATAGATGCCCACAGGGAAACTGATTGTCCAGGAGAGTAAAATTAAGTGGCATTGCCACTCAGGGAAGCCAAGCACAACGCAGGTCCTCGCTGCTCCTCCTGTGTCACACAGCAGCAGCAGCTGTGTGGTGAGGTCCGACCCAGCACCTGCTGGGAGCTGCTCTGAGTAGTGTGGTGTGGCCTGCTGGAAGCACCTAGGGGATGTCTGTCCACCATGCTGGTCACTGGTGTGGTGGTGTCCTGTGTCGTCCGTTCCAATGTCCTTCTGCATGGATGGTCCTTATCTGCATGTAGGTGCCTTCCACTGAGCAAGCGACTGTGCCATGGACCAGAGGGGCAGCTGCCCTTGGGACCAAGACAGGAAATTGCACTGGGCAGGAGCAATGGCAGACAGCTGGGGGCATGTGCAGCTGGTGTACAATACTTGCCCCATGCAACCAAGGCTTGCAAGGTTACTGGGATGGAACAAAGCAAGTGGCGTTGAGCTGGCCACTGATGCAGGCCTGGCCTGGATGGTTTCTGGGCGCCTCTATAGGCACTGCGGTGATTTGGAATGTCTCCAGTGACAGTGAAAATGAACATGACTTTGGCAGTGGAGGCAGCAAACTTATGAGTGGCCATGAACTCAGGATGGGGACAAAAAAAATCCCCAGAGGAGGCAGAAGGGGAGGGATGCAAGAGCCAGCCGGTTCAAGCCTGGTAAGGCTAGGAGGCCAGCTGTGGGGAGAGGGCCAGGACAGGCAGAGGCTGAGAATGACTGGGCATATGAGGTACGGCTCAACCCAGCTGTGTGCTAGAAACATGGACAGGTGGATCTGGACCAGTAGGTGTCACCATCCATCTCCTGCTGCTGTCATGGGATGCCCAAGAGCGAGTTGGTTCCTTGGGCATCCATACCCCACATCCATCTGGTTAGCATCCAGGCTACTCTGCTTCTCAGAGAGGCACACAGAGGATGACTCAGGTCCTTGGGTCCCTGCCACCCCTGGGGGAGACCTGGACCGAGTTCCTGGCTTCTGATGTCAGCCTTCCATGGCCCTGGCTGCTGTGGGCATTTGGGGAACAAACTAGCAGGTGGAAGACTTCTCTCTTTTCATTTCAAAGTAAAACGAGGATCAATAAATAGACAAGTAATTAATCTAGAGGAAAATAGAGAAGAGGTGTATCTTTGTTTCATGGAAGGCAAGGGTGCTGAGAAAGCTGATTTCAAAACAAAGTCCTCCCCAGGGTAATCTAGCCCCCCATAGTGCCATGAAGGAAGCCACCCAAGGTCCCACTTCCCAACCCCGACACTCGATGGCCCAAGTTCTTCTCCACATGCAAACTTTAAGGGACACGTTTTAGCCACAGCAGTGGGTCACCCTCGTCTTCCTGTCCCACCTCCTCCAAGGTAAAATAGGAACCCAAGAGAGACACTGGCTGAGCTCCAAAGTGTCCCCACAAAGCTGCAAGACAAGTGGCTGTCTGGGGTTGAAGGCAAGAAGGGAAAGGGGGACCCCAAGTCAGGAGCCTCGCTGGAGCTGAAGGAGAGCACCCACCATTTGCTTGACCCAATCAAGGTGTGTATGCAGTGTCCCTTGGCTCCTTGATTCAGTCTCCAAGGATGCATCCTCCAAAGCCACTCACACAAACACTCAGATGCCCCAGGAAGGGACATCAAAGAGAAAGCTGCAGGTGACTCTAGGGCTCGACAGTGGCACCATGGGAATCACTCTCAGGATGAAAGAATGAGCCCTTGAGCCATGCCAAGGACATGCATGCCGCCCTTAGGAAAGTGTAGCTGTGTTTGGGGTGGGAGGGTCTGTGGTTTCCGCCACATGGATCAGCCTAGGCTCGAAAACCAACGCATCGCACAGAAAGTGATGTGGAAAAAGTTGGCGTGAAAGTGGAATTCAACAACGAGCTTATTTTAATCTGGAAACCTGCAAAAGGCATAGCTTGTGGGTAATGCGTTGTACAAAGGCCCCTTGTATGCTGTGGGAGGGGGTTGCGCATGTGCACACACTCCTGCTGGCATGCAAGAGCTTCGCTGAGAAAGGCTCTCAGGGCAAGAAAGTGCACGGGACTTAGGGAAACATGGCAGGGCAGGAGCCAGGTGAGGTGGTTGGTCCAGGCGACACCATAGTCCAACCCCACAGTGGCACTGGCATCTTGGAATGACAAGGGAGCCAGGGAGGGACACCTGTGTTGTTCAGTCAGTCACTGACTGGGGTTCCCCAAGGGATGGGTTTCCTCCTAGATATTTCTTTCTTTTTTTCATTTGAAAGGCAGCATGAGAAAGAGAGTGAGCATCCCCTTTGCTGGTTTGCTCCATGAATGACTACAACATCGAGGTCTGGATGAGGCTGAGGCCAGAAGCCAGGAGCTCATGGAGGTGGCCGGGGCCTTCCCTCAGCATGAGCAGGGAACTGGATGAGGATCCGGAACCGGCATGCAAATCGTGCCCCTCATCCTTGACATTCCTGAGCGAGGTCAAGTGTCCCTGCTAAGGGTGATTCTCCAAAGAAGACAGCAGCTGGAAGGGGTTCCCTAGGCATATGATGAAAATCTAAGCAGGGATTGAGGGGTGTGGGGTGTGTGTGTGTGCTGGAGTTGGTCTTCCACAGGTGCACAGAAACTTCTGCGGAATATATATCTCAGGCTGTTAATAAGTTGTGGCCATGAAAGGAAGATTTAATTCGACTTAACGTGCTCCTGTATTGCATTTTCTTGCAGCCAGTCTTCGTCACCTTCGTGAGCAAAACAAAGTCAAACGAGGGTGGCCAGTGGTGTCAACAGCAGCAGGTGAGTCAAGCTGTCTTAAAACAGATGAGGAGCCCTGAGGGTGCCACGGGAGCTCTGTGACGGCAGGGTGTCTGGGGGTGCAGGGCGCAGAACGCTGGGGGAGCTGTTGAAATGGAACTGGAGTCAGCTCAAGGGTATCAGAAGGGAGAGAAGGGGGAGGGGGAGATGGATTCCTCCTCCTCCTCCCGGCACTGCGTGTGATGACGGATGCTTTCCCTTTCTCTTGAAACAGATAAGCACAGTGAGTCTTCAGAGTGATGTCATGGCTGAGTGTTCCTTCCAGAAGATGAACTGTACGTCTTGCGGTGGGGAGGAAAACAGGAACTAGTCAGAAATCACGTATGTCGCAGCACCAAAGCCCCTGCCAGCCTGCCAGGACAAAGTGGCCATGGAACCCACCCAAACGGCCACATCATCTTCCTCCTCGCCAGGGAACAAGGCTCACTGCCCTGGTATAGTGTGACAAAGTGTCTCCTGTCCCCTCCCAGACAGACCATGCAAGTCCCCCCCTGCTATGGGTTGGCTGTGGTTGGACCCTGTAGGCTGGTGTGTTGGCAGTCTGGTTTCCAGTATGGGGGTGCTGGGAGGTGCTGGCACTACAGACCTATCAATGGGTTAAATTCAATTATATAAAGGCTGAGACATCGACCTGATGAAAAAACAACACTTTCCAACCACACATGGCCTGCAGGAGAAACTTGTGAAGTTAAAAGAAGCAGAAGAGGAGCCGGTACATTGGCTTGATGGACAAATCTTCTGCCTTGCAAACACCAGGATGCCATATGGATGCTGGTTCATGTCCAGGTTGCTCCACTTTCCATCCAGCTCCCTGCTTGTGGCCTGGGAAAGCAGCAGAGGACAGCCCAAAGCCTTGGAACCCTGCACCCGTGTGGGAGACCTGGAAGAGGCTTCTGGCTGGTGGCTTCTGGCTTCAGATCGGCTCAGCTCTGGCCATGGCAGCCACTTGGGGAGTGAACCGGTGGACAGAAGATCTTTCATTGTGTCTCCTCCTCTCTGTAAATCTGCCTTTTCGATAAAAATAATTACTTTTTTAAAAAAGATTTATTTTTATTATTTTTTCATTGGAAAGGCTGATATACAGAGAGGAGAGACAGAGAGGAAGACCTTCCGTCTGATAATTCACTCCCCAAGTGAGCACAACGGCCGATGCTATGCCGATCCGAAGCCAGGAGCCTCTTCCGGGTCTCCCACGCAGGTGCAGGGTCCCAAAGCTTTGCGCGGTCCTCCACTGCTTTCCCAGGCCACAGGCAGGGAGCTGGAAGGGAAGCAGGGCTGCTGGGATAGAACCGGTGCCCATATGGTAAATACTTTTTTTTTTTTTAAAAAAAAGGGATATGTTGAAGAGTGGAAAGTAAGATTCTAGAGATAGATGTTTAGAGAAAATATAAACAAGATGGAAAAGATGGGGGCCACGTACCTATCAACCATAAAGTATCAGCATTTTATGGAAAACAAAAACAAACACCAAAAAACCCTACTAATTAAACAGCGACACGCCATTTTCTCATCACTTTGAATTCTTATTTTGTGCTGTTAAAAGGACTCTTTTACACCTAGTTAAATGTCCGACTTTATCACGGATGAAACAAAAATCAGAACTTTCCTGCAGCATAATGGCCGCATGACGAACCACTTCCTGTCAGCACAGCCTTATGCACACTCCATGTCGGAGCAGTGCTTGGGCGTGCTCTGCAGCGTGGGGAGTCACCCTCCAACCCATCACTACCATTCTGCTGCTGCCTTTGCAGCTTTAGCAGCAGGTGGAAGGCTATCAGACAGCACACACACACACACAAAAACTAAGTGATGTGCTAATAGGACCATCACAGGGTCATGCCCCAGTCCATCTCTCACGAAATGACAGCCAACTCCCTTTGCTTTTTAGTGGGTCTAATCTCCAGCTTACTGGCTGTATCTCAACAAAGGCACGTGGTCACTTATGGAGAACTTTTAAAGATCTGTACACATTCAGCATTTGACCTAATGCCTCATTCTTCATCGTAGTGCAAACAAGTAACATACTTCAGCAGATTTCTCACTACTTTTTCTAACCTGTGCTGGTAATAAGGTACCTTTAACACTGGCTAGTAATAAGGTACTTTTAGCACTGCATGGTAAGAAGGTACTTTTAACACTGGCTGGCAATAAGGTACTTTTAGCACTGGCCGGTAATAAGGTACCTTTAACACTGGCTGGTAATAAGGTACCTTTAGCAGTGGCTGGTAATAAGGTACCTTTAGCACTGGCTGGTAATAAGGTACCTTTAACAGTGGCTGGTAATAAGGTACCTTTAGCACTGGCTGGCAATAAGATACCTCTAACAGTGGCTGGCAATAAGGTACCTTTAGCACTGGCTGGCAATAAGATACCTTTAACACTGGCTGCATAATACATCCAGGTTTTATTTGCATTTCGTATTTGGCAACGGAATCGTGCAGCCCTGCAAGTTCAATAGTTTTCGGTTGAAGTCAGCGGGAAGTGTCTGACAAACCAGCGCTCAAACTAACCTGGACTGCGGTCACCCACCGGCCTCTCGCTGTTTCCAATTTTCTTTCACCCTTTCCAGGACTTGAACCAATTATCACCTCTCTGGTGGGGTCAGCTGGGGTGACACACCTCTTCCGCTTATATTTATCTTCCGTTTGACTGCAGATTTCATGACCTAACGAAATATCCGTGTCATTGTGGTTTCTCTAATAGCAAGCGCTTGTTTACTTCGTGTGCAATACGTGCCCTGTTGCTCTCCTTTGATGCTTTTCTGCTAAAAATACAACTGTTCAGTTTTGGTGCCCAATCATAATGGAAGCTTTTTAAAAACATATTTATTTATTTATTGGAAAGGCAGAAACACAGAGAGGAGGAGAGACAGAGAGGAAGATCTTCCGTCCGATGATTCCCTCCCCAAGTGAGCGCAATGGCCAGAGCTGAGACAATCTGAAGCCAGGAGCCAGGAACTTCTTTCCTGGTCTCCCACACAGGTGCAGGGTCCCAAGGCTTCGGGCCGTCCTCGACTGCTTTCCCAGGCCACAAGCAGCGAGCTGGATGGGAAACAAGGCAGACAGGAATAGAACCGGTGCACATATGGGATCCTGGCACTTTCAAGGCGAGGACCTTAACCATTATGCTATCGCGCCGGGGCCCTAACGGAAGCTTTTGAAGACATTTTAAGGAGCAGTTACACATCACATATCTAGTCCTAACAGCGCACACAACTCAATTGAAATAGCACCCAAAGGAGCAGCTCTGATTCCATGCACACAGGAAGTAACCAGGTCATGTTGACGGCTTCCCTAACAGGTATAACCAACAGCTGAGCTCGGCTGTTGGCATCTTCATTGTGGGAAGGGCACACACACAGCATTGTTGGCTGCGGGTTGGCACTGCGCAGCTCATCTCTGGAAATTACTCTTCTTGCTTAACTGGAACTCTATACCCAAGAATCAGCAACCCTGCAATTCAGCAGCTAAAGCTTAAGGAAAACCCTCAAATTACAAACAACGAAATCTGTTTCAAGTACAATTCGGAAGAAAATGTCAAGGATAAATAAGATTGCTTACACGAGTCAAAGGAAAAGATCAAATGCACATAGGACCATCATAGGATTGTATCCCTGGTGTGATAAGATCAAAATATATAAGGTAATGACTGAAGAAATCGCAGATATAAACAAAATTCACAGTTACAAAAGGATGTTATCACACTGCCTAAGACACATACCAGTCCATCACGCAAATCAAACACTGTCATTAAGACACAGAGAGGGCTTAAAATCCACAGTTAGACCATGTGAATCGACTTGGAGCGCGCAGGAGACAAGTACAAAACTCAGGAAGCATTAGGACATGAGGGAGGCACCCCAACTTCCAGAAGCTGAAGCTCACTGTCAGACTTCTGCAATGGTGGGGTCCACGCCTGCAACCTCAATCACACCAGGGATCAAAAATGCTTCAAAAATGCTACATTCGGGGCTTGCATTGTACACAACGTGTTAAGCCACTTGCTGTAACGTTGATGTCTTTTATGAGTAATGGTTCGAGCCCCGGTTGTTCCACTTGCATTCCAGCTCCTTGCAAATGCACCTGGGAAAGCACAGGAGGAAGGTTCAAGTCCTGGAACACGCCTGGGAGATCCGGATTCCAGAAGCCTAAAACTCCACTGAGCTACTTTGGCAGTGGAGAAGCAGGTGGAAGATTTTTCTCGGTGTTTCTCTGTAATTCTGTCTTTCAAACAAACAAAATTTTTTTTAAGGTATCTGTTTCTATTGAACATGTCAGTTTTTTATGCAGTCACTACTTCCTAGGCAACCTGGTGTCATTATGTACGTGACATTTTGACGCCTTAGGCATGATCAGGCGACGATCTGAAGCAAGCACGGGAGGACGCAGCTGAATGATGTACCACTCCATGGAAGGGACTGTGAGAGCTGGGGACTGTGGAATCCTTGGGGTATCCTGGAGCACCCCCAAGGGATAGCAACACACCACCGCTGAAAATGGAAGAGAGATGGTTTTCACAGTGGGAGACATGTGTTTTTTGGAGAAAAATAATGTCTTACACTTAATAAATTAAATTTTCTGAAAGATTTGTTTAATTTTATTGTAAAGTCAGATATACAGAGAGCAGGAGAGACAAAGATCTTCCACCAGTTGATTCACTCCCCAAGTGAGCACAACAGCTGGAGCTGCGCCAGTCCAAAGCCAGGAGATTCTTCTGGGTCTCCCATGCAGGTGCAGGGTCCCAAGGCTTTGCGCCATCCTCCACTGCTTTCCCAGGCCACAAGCAGGGAGCTGGATGAGGAGTGGAGCAGGGCCACTGGGATTAGAACCAGTGCCCTTATGGGATCCCGGTGCATCCAAGGTGAGGACTTTAGCTGCTAGGCTACCGTGCCGGGTACAATAAATTAGATTTTCAAAAGAAAATAAGGAATACTTTTAATGTTGATAAAACACAATTTATCAGAAAAGCAGTCTGTAGCGAGAAGATGATAGCTGTAACCGCATTTTAGAGAAAATAATAATTTTAAAAGCTTAGCACATAAGTCAGAAAGTGGGGAAAAGAGCAACACAACTTTTTTTAAAAAGCAGGAAATAGTAACTGTCAGGTCAGTTCGGATGAAAGCCAATCACTGTAGCAGTTAGTAAGACACAGCTGCTAGGGCTCATCTGAACCACAGTGCAAGAGCGAGCACAAGGAGAGGCTGGGGCGGTGGGTGGGATTAGCAGTCATGGGGAGTGCTGACCCTGCGTGACAAACTGCAGCTCTCAACAATGCGAATACAACTATCGACTCCCAAGGAAGCTAAGCCTGCATGAAGAAAGAAAATGATTGGGTTTAGATAAACCATTAAGGAGCATGGGGGAAGGGTGGAAAATATTATGTTCTTAAAGCTATATATAGGGCCCGGCGCGGTGGCGCAGTGGCGCAGTGGTTCAGGTCCTCGCCTTGCACACCCGGGATCCCATATGGACGCCGGTTCTATCCCAGCAGCCCCGCTTCCCTTCCAGCTCCCTGCCTGTGGCCCAGGAAAGCAGTCGAGGATGGCCCAAAGCTTTGGGACCCTGCACCCGCGTGGGAGACCTGGAAGAGTCTCCTGGCTTCGGATCGGCATAGTATCAGCCGTTGCGGCTCACTTGGGGAGTGAATCATCGGACGGAAGATCTTCCTCTCTGTCTCTCCTCTCTGTATATCCGCCTTTCCAATAAAAAAATAATAAAAGTAAATCTTTAAAAAAAAAACTATATATAGGATATACACAAAGTCAGTTCCCCATATTTAAATTAAAAAAAATTTAAAGATTTATTCATTATTTTTATTGGGAAGGCAGGTATATAGAGAGAAGGAAATATACAGAGAAAGATCTTCGTCCTTTGATCACTGCCCAAGTGGCCCCAATGGCTGATGCTACGCCAATCCAAAACCAGAAGCCAGGAGCCCTTCCCGGTCTCCCACGCAGGTGCAGGGTCCCAAGGCTTTGGGCCGTCCTCGACTGCTTTCCCAGGCCACAAGCAGCGAGCTGGATGGGAAGTGGAGCAGCCGGGATTAGAACCGGAGCCCATATGGGATCCCAGCGCGTGCAAGTAGAGGACTTTAGCTGCTAGGCTTCCACTCTGGGCCATAACTTTTTCAAAAGTTTAAAAGAGATAAAGCCTCGCAGTTCATTCTATGAGGTGAATATGATTTTGATTTCAAACCCAGTTAAGGACAACATTAGAAGAGATAACTATAAATAAGAGACTGATAGAATTATGATTCCATATGAAGGACTCCACCATTATAGTTAAATGGGGAAAATCTGTCGGGGGTGGGAGTTTGGGTGGGGAGATCCCAGCCTATACAAAATTGTACCACATAATTCAAAATTCAAACTAAAAATATATTTTAGAAAGAAAAGCTAATTATAGAGATATCTTAACTATGAGACAGTGAAAAGACACTCGCGCTATCCACGCAAGATACTCTGAGATCTATCTTACAGAACGCCCCTGTGTATACACAACTCCATATACATAATTATGTCCTCAGCCCGCTACTCGCGCGCGGTAAAGTTTCATTTACAAATGCATTACAGAGGGAGAAAAAAAAAAGCAAAGAATTAAAAAAGAAAAAAGAAAACTAAATGCATTATAGCAGTCAGTGAGCTCCCGGGGCAGGGCAGGGTGGTATCTGGTGGGGCTCAGGTCACCTGACCTGAATCCTTTGGCCTGTGTACGCTGTGGGAGCTGGGCGGGTGAGCCCTGGAGGAGGCCCGGCACAGCTTGGGGGCACCAATGGCAGCAGGCAGAGCCCACGGGCCACCTGATAGCATGCTTGTGGGGGGGACTTGGGGGAGTGGGCTTACAGGGAACTTGGGGGATGGCACAGGTGGGGACGTGCAGGGACCTGAGAGCTCACATCCAGGTGAGGAATTACGTCGGAGGGTCTTGCATCGACAAGGCCACCATTCCTGCAGATCTGAGTCTTCTCAGTGGCTTAGACAGAGCAAAGGATGGTATACACAGATGCAAACAGAAGATATGGCAGCCCATTGGGACCTGCAGAGGACATCTGATACCATAGCAGAGGTGGGAGAACAGATTGCCCAGGGAAGGGGAGGAGGAGATGTGTGGGAAGGGGGATCAATGAGGGAGTGTATTCCAGGTGAGGAATGACTACTGAGGAACTTCCATCAACAATGCCACTGTACTTGCACACAAGGAAGTGACTTGAGCCCAAGTGGTTTGGAGGGGGGGATGGGAGGATCTTTAAGGGTCAGAACAATCAACAACCCATCTATTGGCCATGAGCTGGGCTAATTACTATTGACCACTGCTGAATAGCACTCACTAATGCACACTAAAGCTAGGGCTGGGGGCTGGTGGCCTACCTGGCAGGGCTAGATCACAGGGGATGGGTAATGTTAGGCTGAGCCATGGCACTAACCAGCAAGCGAGAGAATCAAGTCGGGGTAGATCCTGTCAGGGGTATGCGGGCCCACTGCAATTTCTGGTGGTTTGTGTAAGAGCTGGGAGTGGGGTCGGGCTGAGCTAGGCATGACCATGGAACCCTCTGCCACTCATGGGTAATGTGGGGCAGGGGTGGAGGGTGGGGTACAGGCTGGGATGGTCCAGGTTGCAGCACTTGCAGACACCTAAGTGTGGAGTGGACTGGGCCACGACATCCTCCAGCTTATACAGAGGCTGTGTCAGGGGGGACAGACTATGCCAGGTAAGAACCTAGCATCCACTGGTACGTGCGAGATCTGGGTCTAGAAGTGGGCCTGGTTGGGGAACTTGGAAAACTTCCCTGGTGGTCTGTAGTGAGCATGTGACCTAGGCCTGCATGTTTGTCAGACTGGGCAAGGAAGCTTCACCCGTCGGCAAGTGTGTGAGTTGCTTCTGGAGGGGGCAGGTGGGGCAGAGCCAAACCAAACCTTAGCACATTAGCATATGCAAGAGCCAGGCTGGAATGAGGGCCATGCCAACTAGGCTATCACACTTGTGAGTCTGCATGAGGCAGGGCTGGGAGCAGACTGGACAGGGTTAGGCTTGGGACTGGGGGCAGGCTAGGAGAGGTCAGGCTGCAACATCTGATGGCAAAGGCCAGGATGGGGGATGGGCTATGCCAAGCTCGGTCAGAGCAGTGACTGGCACATGCAAGACCTGTGGTTGGGGAACTAAAGGGACTAAAGAGGTGCCCCAGCTGGGTCGTGGTACCTACTAGTAAGCACGAAAGCCAGAAGAGGGAGTAGCAACCTGGGCAGGACAAGTGTCCCTCAGCACGGATGTGGACAAAGTCTGGAGTGTGCCAGACTGGGTTACACTCCAGTACCCACTGGTGATCGTGAGAGCCAGGGTGGGTGTAGAATGGACTGGGCTAAGTCTTAGCTCCTGCTGAACCATGTGAGAGCTGAATCTGGGGTTGGAGCAAGTGTGGCTGGGCTGTAACACCCAATAGTAAGAACTGGATTGAGTGTGGGCCAGTTGGGCAAGGTCACTGTTCCTTCCAGGACAAGAGGTGGAGTAAGTCAGTCTTGGCCAAGGACTCACTGGTGTACATGAGATCTGCCGCTGGGAGGAGACCCAACATGAAGCTTGGGGAACTCCTTTGTCAGAGTGCAGCCCCTGCAGGTGAGTACAAGAACCAAGACTTGGAGCAGCCAAGACCAGGTCAGGTTATAATACCTGCCAGCATACATGTGGGTCAGGTCTGGGGGTGGGCCAGGCTGGGCCAGTTCATAACACCTACTGGCAGATGTGAGAACCAGGAGCATGACAAGGTGCGTGACAGTCAGTTCAGGCCGTAACACCAAGCCATTCACATTAGGGCAGGATGCGGGGCTGGTTGGGCCAGGCTAGGCTACAGCACTCATCAGCATGAGCTGGAATTGGGCGCAGACAGATCTGAGCCATGTTATGGCACCAGCTGGCAAATGTCGAAGTGAGGCAGGCCATGCCAGACTGGGTTGCAACACCCACCAATACACTTGAACCCCGGAGGGAGGGGCAGCGTGGGCTCCTCTGTTGGCCACCACTCTGGGACTGTGTACATATCAGACTGGGCAGGGTTACAACATCTGTTGGCCCGCATGTGAACTGGGTTAGAGAGAAAGAGCCAGTCTGGGATAACCGATTGTATCCACTGGTGCAAGCATGAGTCAGAGTAAGTATGGGCTGGTTGGGTTTTGCTCCCGCATTGATTGGAAAGTGCTGGGACTAGGGGCAAATCCTGTCAAGCTAGACTGCAGAAGCATCTGGAAAGTCCAAGTTCCCCGAATCGGAATAGGCCTAGTAGCGAAACTGTGGGCACCTCTCTGATGGGCTGCAACTCCCACTGGTGAGCATGAGAACCTAGGCTGGGGGAAGGCCTGGCCAGACAGGTAGCACCTACCGGCATGAGTGTGGGCGGGTTAGTGGGAGGTCGGTTGGGTTGAACTAGGCTTTAATGCCCATTGATGAGTACAAGAGCTGAATGCGATATAGGACAGACTGGACTAGTCTACTACAAATACTGCTATGCACGGGGACCAGGCCTTATCAGGGTGGGCCTATTGGGGGTTATTGGGGATTGCTCCGACTAGGCTGCAGTTCCCGCTGCTGTACGTTGGAGCCGATTGTGTGGTGGCCAGGGTTGGGCTGAGCCACAGTACCCACTGGTTTCTGGAAGGATTGATGGACTAACCGTGGAGTGCATGTATCAAAACTGGGCCTCCTGAGTGGAAAAGACAGAGCAGTGGACGGCAGGCCCAGATGCACATGGAGGATGTGGCAGCCCATTGGTTCCTGCAGAGGACATCTGGTACCGTAATAGTCTATGTTTTTATGTGATTCTGCCTGTGTAATCACACACACTCACACACACACACACACACACACACACGTGCATACACAAGCACATACACCTTCTAGGGATGCCTTTACAATATCATCAAAAGACAAGCCCGGGCCCGGCGGTGTGGCCTAGCGGCTAGAGTCCTCACCTTGTACGTGTCCCGGGATCCCATATGGGCGCCGGTTCTAATCCCGGTAGCTCCACTCCCCATCCAGTTCCCTGCTAGTGGCCCAGGAAAGCAGTCGAGGACAGCCCAAAGCCTTGGGACTCTGCACCCGTGTGGGGAGACCTAGAAGAAGTTCCTGGATCCTGGCTTCGGATCGGCATAGCATCGGCCGTTGTGCTCACTTGGGGAGTGAATCATCGGACGGAAGATCTTCCTCTCTGTCTCTCCCCCTCTCTGTATATCTGACTTTCCAATAAAAATAAATCTTAAAAAAAAAAAAAAAAAAAGACAAGCCCGGACAAACAGAGGGATAGTTCAAACTCCTGGACAACATTATCTTTTTAAATGCCAGTTCAATAAGCCAAAATTCGAGAGACTGCAACATTTTTATGAAAGGATGAAGTGATGGGGAGCAGTAAAACTTCAGAAAGAAGAGCAATGAGAGGCAGCTGGCTTCAGCCAGTACAAAGGTGCACTGTAAAACACAGCACGAACCACCAGCGTGGAACCGATTCAGGAGCCGCCAGGTGGATCAAAGCCACAGAACAGAGCGCCTGCGTTTGTGCAGAAACTGGAGTCAGCGGTTGCACTTAGCCGACAGCGATGGGAAAATGGCCTCACTGCACAAAAAGTCCCAAAGCCAAACTCCCAGTTCACAAAATTGTCAAAGACGGACTTCAAGCAGATCACAGTTTAGGAAGGTTAGATGCTGAAGGCAACAACACGAAACAGGGACTATCCCTGTGAACGGAGATGAAAAAGGGACTGGCTGCGCGGAGTCGCAGATCACAGGCCGCGGGCACGCGCTGTCAGGTCCACGCCCATCAGAGCGGAAAACACGTGTGGGAGGAGACTTGCACGTGCTCCCACGTGGACAACGGAGCAATGGAAGGAAGATCTGTTTCTCTCTCTCTCTGCCCCTCTCGCTCTCAAATACATAAATCTCAAGGAGAAAAATTACACTTGGATGACAGTGAAAACACTGGGAAATGATCTAGAATTCTAAAACGCAATGGAAATGCATTATGTAATGTGTTGTTAGCGTCATAATCCAAGAAAAAAAAAAAAAAAAACCACGGTAACCCCCAAAATTTGAAAAACAAACAATAAATGCATTCAAAAGAGGAAAGAGGACCAAAACAAATGAGTACGGAAATTGACGAGAATAAGAACAAAAGTATAGTTAAGCCAATTAGCATATTGGTATCTCGAAAAGCAAGTGGCTGCAGCAGCCGGAACTGAGCTGATCCGAAGCCAGGAGCCTCTTTCCAGGTCTCGCACGCAGGTGCAGGGTCCCAAGGCTTTGGGCCGTCCTCGACTGCTTTCCCAGGCCACAGGCAGGGAGCTGGATGGGAAGCAGGGAGATCGGGATTAAAACTGGTGCCCATGTGGGATCCCAACACATCCAAGATGAGGATTTTAGCCACTAGGCTACCACGCTGGGCCCTCGATGAGTAATTGAACAAGGAAAAGGAGAGAAGAATTAGAAACAAAAGAAATTGAGAGGTTAAAAAAAAATCACTGAAATGCTTCCATTTCAAGATTATAAATTGTTTAAAAATATTTTAAAAAAATAGGTCATGGGACAAGAAGAAACCCGTGGGGATGGATTACAAACAGAGGGAAGAGAATAAACTCATGGTCCTGAAGGTCAGCTGGATGGAAAACCCACACACTTCCTGTCTCTGTTCACTGAAGGACCCAGAAGCAGAGTGTGCCAGGACCTGGATGGAGCCCTGGGTGCCAAGTGCCACTAACCAGAACCAAAGTTTCTCAAGACAAAGGCTGAGCCCAAGCCCGGGGCAGGAAGGGCCTCTGTGTCTCAAGGCTGCCTGGGCTCGGGGCTGCCCCGCTGCTAGCAAGGCCTTGTGTTGGGCTGGAGAGAACTTGTCTCCCCAGAGCTGGGCTGCAAGTGCAGCAGTCAGGATGCTGGGGTCACAGACAGCAGCTTAACCTGGTGCACCGCAAGGCTGGTTCAAATGCTGACGTCTTCAGGTTAGTGGTTATGTGATTAAGTGTGATGATCAGGTCCAACGGCAGCATCTGAGAGGTGGGTCACTGGGGGTGCTCCCAAGGCAGGGGTGTCTCCTGACAGGCCGGAGCGACCTGAAGCTCTGCCCAGGTTTCCCTGTCTTCCTCCCAGCTCACGAGGCTGCCAATGCTGGCGGCCTCCAGCTGGTGCCTGACCCTGGGGCCACCAGATCCTGCAGCCTCCAGCTGAGAGCTTCCCCTGCCCTAGGGAACTCCTCCCGGCACTTCAGCAAAGGCAGCACCAAGCGGATGAACTTAGTCATTGTTTCTGAGTGCCAGAGGGTGTGTTTAGGAAGAGATTGCCTTGAGGCCCAACCGCACAGATCCCCACTTGCATCTGTGTGTGCTGGTGGGTGGCAGCACCCAGCTCATGGATGCCAGGAAATGCTACAAAGCTGAAGGTGAGGGCCCGGCGGCATGGCCCAGCAGCTAAAGTCTTCGCCTTGCTTTGAACGCCCTGGGATCCCATATGGGCGCCGGTTCTACTCCCAGCAGCTCCACTTCCCATCCAGCTCCCTGCTTGTGGCCTGGGAAAGCAGTCGAGGACGGCCCAAGGCGTTGGGACCCCGCACCCACGTGGGAGACCTGGAAGAGGCTCCTGGGTCCTGGCTTCGGATTGGCACAGCATCGGCCGTTGTGCTCACTTGGGGAGTGAATCATCCGACAGAAGATCTTCCTCTCTGTCTCTCCTCGTCTCTGTATATCTGACTTTCCAATAAAAAAAAAATAAATAAATCTTTAAGAAAAAAAAAAAAAAGCTGGAGGCGAGGTGAAGTTGCTTTCAGTTCCCCACGGCCTCCTGCTCTTGCTCCGGGACCCGCTCCGTCTCAGGCCTGTGGCTGCAGGGACGTGCACCAGCAGCGTGTCTGGATCTGCAGCCTCGGGGTTGGGACTGGGCAACACCTTGTCTATGCCCTACCTTGCCTATGTGGGCCGAATGTGGGACTTCTCGGCCTCCATAATCACGTGAGTCAACTCCTGCAACAGATCTTCCCTTTATCTGTCCTCACCTCCCATTTCTCTACCTATCCGGTACCTCCACCTAGCACTTCTACATCCCATCTATTCATTATCTATTATTTGTGCATCACCTAGCACCATCGATTCTTTACTATCTGTATCTATTATTTATTTACTATCTATAGCTATCACCTATCATCATTTATTTCTCTTCTATCACCTATCTACCTATGTATCGTCTCTATTATCTAGGGACATGCAGATATATATCATAGACAGCTATGTAGATGCTGTACGTTTATCTCCTATTGCATCTGCTTTCCAGGAGAATCCTGCCTCGTACATGCACATTATGCCTAGAACATTCCGTTATGCCAGAAAGCAAGGCAGTGCTTGGCAACTGATTAGGGTGCAACGAAGGACACCCAATCCCGCCATCCAAGTGTGAGAACATCTGAGCGTGAAATTGAATAACAGTAGCAATGGGTTGTAACAGGATGCATGTGGTGTTGTAATCTCCATGTGAGTAACAACAGAAAGAGCTGTTCAGGGGCGTGAATCAGTGAGCAGTACAGTGAACACTCCGACCTGAGAAAGTCGCCACGCCCCAGCTGCCTGTGATGTCACAATCTCAGGCAGGAATCATGCACAGACACTCTGTCATATGGAAGTCATCTGGACATGAGCTGCTTACACAGGTTACTTGTATATTTTTTTTATTTTGATTTTTATGATATAATTCCATAGAGTCTGGGATCATCCCCCCAAAATTACTACCCCCCAACTGATTTTCCACATGTGGTTACAGTAATATAGTCTTTCCTCAGGAGTTATAATTGCGTCAGTCTGTTAAGTGTGCCCCAACATTGCCGGCACAAACAACATCAGACAGTCCATCATCTCTTTGCCTAGCTATGTCCAGCAGTTTCATTGGGAGTCCATCTCTGATTTGGAAGTAGGGATGTTGCATTGTGTCTTCGCATCTGGATATGGTTGTCTCTGTTACTCCATCACTATGCGTTCCAATTTGCATGATGGTTTCTTTATACTAGAGAGAACATAATGGTATTTGTCTTTTTGGGATTGACTTATTTCACTGAGCATAATGGTCTCTAGTCGGGACCATGTCGTTGCAAATGGTATCATTTCATTCTTAATGGTGGGGTAATATTCCATGGAGTTGATATAGCACAGTTTCTTCACTTGATCTTAGCCAAAAGGCCAAGAAGCGACGTAGCACAGTTTTTTTTTAAGATTTATTTTATTTTTTATTGGAAAGGCGGATATACAGAGAGGAGAGACAGAGAGGAAGATCTTCCGTCCACTGATTCACTCCCCAAGTGAGCGCAATGGCCGATGCTATGCCGATCCGAAGCCAGGAGCCTCTTCCGGGTCTCCCACGCAGGTGCAGGTTCCCAAAGCTTTGGGCCGTCCTGGACTGCTTTCCCGGGCCACAGGCAGGGAGCTGGAAGGGAAGCGGGGCCGCTGGGATTAGAACCGGTGCCCATATGGGATCCCGGGGCGTGCAAGGCGAGGACCTTAACCACTGCACCACCGCGCCGGCCCGTAGCACAGTTTCTTAACCACTCCTCTTTGGGTGGGCATCTGGATTGTCTCCATGTCTTTGCTTCTATAGATTGTACTGCTGTAAATACAGGATTACAGATCCCCTTCTCATATGCAGTTTTCATTTCCCTTGGATATATTCCTAGGAGCAGGATAGCTGGGTCATAAGGCAGGTTTGTTTTTTGCAGTTCTCCAAGCACTCTCCATACTGATTTCCATAGTGGTTGTATGAGTCTACACTCCCAGCAGCAGTGAAGGAGGGTATCTTTTCCCCCACATCCGTGCCAGCAGGTTTTGTTAGTAGAGTTCTGAATGTAGGCCAACCTCACTGGAGTTAGATGGTACCTCAATGTGGTTTTCATTTGTATCTCCCTGACACATAGAGAGCCTGAGCATCTTTTCATATATCTGTTAGCCATTTGAGTATGTTCTCTTGAAAAAGGTCTGGGCCCCAGTATGATAGTCTAGCAATCCAAGCCCTCACCTTGCATGCACTGCGATCCCATATGGGCGCTGGTTCTAATCCCAGTGGCCCCGCTTCCCACCCTGCTCCCTGCTTGTGGCCTGAGAAAGCAGTTGAGGACGGCCCAGAGCCTTGGGATCCTGCACCCACTTGGGAGACCTGGAAGAAATTCCTGACTCCTGGCTTCAGATCAGCTCAGTTCCGGCCATTGCGGCCACGTGGGGAGTGAATCAGTGGATGGAAGATCTTTCTTTCCGTCTCTCCTCCTCTCTCTATTTCTGACTTCCCCCCCGCCCCCCAAAAAAATCTTTTTAAAAAAAGAAAGAAAAACATCTGTTCATTTTCTTGGCCCATTTTTTCACAGGGTTGTTTTGTTTTGTTTTTACTGTGCCTGGGTTTCTGAAGCTATTTGTAAATCCTGGATATTAGTCCCCTATCACTTGTGTAGCGTGCAAAAACGTTCTCCCATTCTGTTGTTTGCTTCTTTGTTAACTGTCTCCTTTGCTGTACAGAAGCCTTTTAGTTTGATGTGGTCCCCATTGGTTCACTTTGGCTTTGACTGTCTGTGATTTTGGCATCTTTTCGAAGAAGACTTTCCCTGATCCTATTTCTTGGAGAGTGTTTCCTATGGTTTCATTTAATAGATGGTTCCTGCGTGTACATGTAGATCCTTCAACCATTTAGAGCTGATTTTTGTATAATGTGACAGCTGTGGGTCTTGCTTCTTAATTCTGCAAGCTGCTGTCCGGTTGTTCCAACAGTATTTGTTGAATAGACCAGGGTTTTTCCCTAGATTGTTTTCAGTTTTCTAGTCAAAGATTAGTTGACGATACATGTGTGGCTCCCGTCTGGTGTTTCTATTCTGTCCCACTGATCTCTGTTTCTGCACCAGTACCAGACTGTTTTGATAACCACTGCTCTGTAGTATGTCTTGAGGTCTGGAATTGTGATTCCTCCAGCTTGATTTTTATTCTTCAGGATAGCTTTGGCTATTCATGGTCTCTTGTGTTTCCAGATGAACTTTTGTATGTATTTTATTTTCTATTTCTGAGAAGAATGCCTTTGGGATTTTGATTGGTTGATTTTGATGATGTTGATCTTACCAATCTTGATTTCTCTATTTTCAAAGTCTTCTTCTATGTCCTTTTTAAACGGTGTATATTTTCATCATAGAGATCTTCCACATATTTAGTTAGCTTAATTCCTAGGTATTTAAGATTCCTCTCTGCTGTTTTAAAGGGGAATGTCCTTGCAATTTCCTTCTCAGCCATGGAATTATTTGTGTATACTAGTGCCATCAATTTGTGTTCATTAATTTTGTATCCTGCTATCCTGCCAAAGTCTCTTATGAGTTCCCTTGACTGGGTTTTCTGGTTCTCCTATGTAGAGAATCATGTCATCTGCAAATGGAGATAATTCAGTTCCTCGTTTCCAATTTTGATTCCTTTAATTGCTTTTTCTTGCCTAATAGCTCTGGTAAGGACTTCCAATACTATATTGAAGAGTAGTGGTGACCATGCACATCCCTGTCTAGTTCCAGATTTTAGTGGAAAGGCTTCCAATCTTTCCCCTTTTAGTATGATGCTGGCATTTGGGTTTTCATAAATTGCTGTGATTGTGTATAGAATGTTCCTGCTATGCCTATCTTGCTTAGGGTTTTCAGCATGAAGTGGTGTTGGATTTTATCAAATGCCTTCTCTTCATATATTGAGATGATCATGTGGGTTTTTGTTTTTTTCAGTTTGTTGATGTAATGTATCACATTTATTGATATGTGAATGTTGAACCATCCCTGCATGCCTGGGATGATCCCACCTGGTCCGGGCGAGTGATCTGCCTGATGTGTTGTTGGATCCTGTTGGCTAGTATTTTGTTGAAGGTCTTTGCATCTTTGTTCATCAGGGATATCAGTCTGTAGTTCTCTTTTTCTGTTGTGTCTCTGTATGGTTTTGGTATTAAGGTGATTTTGGCTTCATAGAAAGAGTTTGGAAGGATTGCCTCCCTTTTAATTGTTTGGGAAAACTTGTGGAGGATTGGGGTAAGTTCCTCTTGAAACGCTTGGCAGAATTCAGCAGTGAAGCCATCTGGTCCAGGACTTTTCTTGGTTGGGAGGGCTTTAATTGCAGATTCAATCTCAGTCCATGCTATAGATCTATTTAGACTGTTGATTGCTTCTTGATTCAATTTGGTGGATTATATGTGTACAAAAAATCTATCCATTTTTTCCTGTAGCCCTTGAACCTTTTTACCCTAATTTTAAAATTTTTTAAAAAGAAAAAAAATCTATCCATTTCTTCTAGGTCTTCTAATTTGTTTGCATATAGTTACTTGTAATAGTTCCTAACATTTCTCTGTATTTCTGAGGTGTCTGTTTTTATATCTCCTTTCTCATCTCTGATGCTATTGATGTGTACTTTCTCCCTTCCTTTTTTGATTAGTTGGGCTAGTGGGGAGTCTATTTTGTTGACTTTCTCAAAGAACAAGCTCTTTGATTCATTGATCTTACATATAGTTCTTTTGGTCTCTATTTGGTTTACTTCTTTCCTTGTTTTGATGATTTCTTTTTTCCTACTAATCTTGGGATTGCTTTGCTGTTGCTTTTCTAGTTCCTTCAGCTGTAAGGTTAGCTCACTGACTTGGTGCCTTTCTAGTTTCTTGACATAAGCACTGATTGAGATGAACTTTCCTCTTAGCACTGCCTTGATTGAGTCCCATAAGTTTCGATATGTTGTGTTTATGGCTTCATTCGTTTCAAACAATTTTTAAATTTCCCCTTTGATTTTCTATCTAGCCCATCGTTCATTTAGTAACATTACTCAGTGTCCATGTGTGTAAAAGTCATCCTGGAAAAAGAAAGAGAAAGAAGGAAAGAAAGAAAGAAAGAAAGAAAGAAAGAAAGGAAGGAAGGAAGGAAGGAAGGAAGGAAGGAAGGAAGGAAGGAAGGAAGGAAGGAAGGAAGGAAGGAAAGAAAGAAAGAAAGAAAGAAAGAAAGAAAGAAAGAAAGAAAGAAAGGAAGGAAGGAAGGAAGGAAGGAAGGAAGGAAGGAAGGAAGGAAGGAAGGAAGGAAGGAAGAAAGAAAACTGTCTTCGGGGTGTTCTGACTTTTTGGTCTCTAACTTCACTCTATGATGGTCTTAGAAGATGCATGATATAATTTTGATTTAAAAAAAATTGCTGAGGCTTGTTTTGTGGCCTGTAACATGGTCAATTCTGGAGAAGGTTCCATGTACTGATGGAAAAAATGCGTATTCTCTGTCTGTAGGATGAAGGGTTCAGCAGATATCAGCTAATTCCATTTGTCCCAGAGTTTGGGTGAGTTCTGTTGTTTCTTTGCTACAAGACGTGAAGCTGGCACTGCCCTCCCCGTGGGATCAGCTCAGTGTGATCAGCCACAAACGCGCCCACTCCAGCACCCAATCTCCGTGTTGTGAGCTCCATCCTGCCACTGGTTTGCCCCTCTGCCAACTGCCTGACCCCTATCTTTTCCTCTAATCTGCTCCCTGTGCTTCACCCTAATGATTCTCCATCATCCCGAATATGCATCCTATGCTGCCATCTTGATTCTTACTTGTACGTTTTAAAGGTGTGAGCAGGTTTACTTACAATGGAAAAGTTGGGTTGATGCAGCCTTATTGTGAAATAATGGTTGGCGGCACCAGAAACAGGACAGGCCTCTCAGAGGACAGAGCTCCACTCCTGCCCACAGCCCACAGCCCACAGCCTGAAGGAGCAGCAAACCCACATGAAATACCATTGCACACACAACAGGTGGCCTGTATGTCTGGGTGGCGTCCGAACCCAATGTCAAGGTAACTAAAAGCACTATGGTTGCATAAGACAGTATCCTCGATTTAAAAGACAGGCCAGGGTACAGTGTCTGTGGAATTTGCAGTGAATTCTCAAATGGTGCTGAGAGCAAGACTGAGTAAAAGAGCAAAAATGTGAGCAGATGACCCGAAGTGTGTGTCGGGGGGTGTTCAGCATCAGATGATTATAGCTCCTCAGGGTCCTGGGATACAAGGACAATGCAGCTGGTGGCCACTTTCATCTGAGGGCTATGACCCGTGCAAGTGGCATCCAAACATGCTTTTCTGCTGCCTTGATGGATAAAGGCAGGTTCTGGAGTCCAACAATGCACTCGCTATTACATTTGCAAGCTGTGTGACATGGACATCATGTAATTGCTTGGGGCTTTAGTTTTGGGGTACAGTCATAGTAGCTATTTTGATGATTAAGCTGAGCCACAGCACCCATAAAGATCGAAACAGTGCCTGGTACACGGAAAGCAGCTGATTTGCCTATTTGCTATTAAGTAGAAGGATAGCCAAAAAAATATTCTTCAGCTGCCTGTGCATTATTGGTGATTGAAGTGTTCACCTGTTATTAGATGGAAGATTTGAAAGTAAGTTCCACCTTAATTTTGCAAAGTTCTAAAACTGGTCTTTATCCCACCAGGATCTTGCTTGGTGAGCAGGCAGCCATTGAAGCAGGTAGCACAGAGGCAGAGGGAGAGAGCAGAGAAGGGGCACAGCTGCATGAAGCAGACACCCAACAAGTTCCATGGGCGTTTCTCCTCAACCTCCACTAAGAGAGCCAGACTGGACGAGATTCTGCCATGAAAAATGTGGGCATCAAAGAGTAAACGGGAAATACAATCTCAGATGATAAAGCAGGATAGCCACTCACAGCCCAACCATGGGTGGCCCTTCCCCGGGTCGTGTGGATGAGAGCTGTCCCACTGGGTACAACTGGCTCAGTTCCTACAACTTCAGTGCACGGTATTCAATGACATCTTTCTCAGAGTGTCTCCCCATTGCCAAGTCACACATGGCGTATTTTAGAACCAGAAGGTGAATATCAAAGCCAGGCTCGGCAGGAAACTCAATGGTTTTAAGTGGCTTTGAAATTTGAAGAGAGAGAGCTTGCCGGGATCAATGATGTTATGGGTTGAGGATTTGGCACAGCAGTAAGCTGACCCTTGCCACACCTGCATCCCAAATTGCATGGACTGGGTTCAAGTTCAAGAGCTGCTGCTGAGCTTCCTGGGTAATGTGTACCTTGGATAGCTGAAGTATTTGGGTCCCTGCTAGCTTTGTGGGAGACCTAAGTTGAGTTCCTGCATCCTGGATGCTGGCTTTGACCTGACTCAGCCAGTTTGCTGGGGTTTTTCTGAGCGATGGGGAAACATCCGACTCTCCACCTTCTCGATAGATGAAAATGAATAAGTAAGTATCAGAAGTTGTCAATCCCAGTTTGGCAATGGTGAACCAAGAAACATGTAGGCTTCCCTGAGTGCTCTGCAGGCCATCACTCCCTCTCCCTAGAGATAAAAACAGACCCCCCACCCAAGAAATTCCTGCCGGGGCAGCCCTCAGGACACACACAGGACTCGCTCTACAGGAAAGATGAAAGCAATCCACGTGCCCAGGAGCAACAGACATGCATGTGTGTGAGGGAATACACGCTGCATGGCAGGGCAAATGGATGAGTTACAGCCACCTGCACCACGTGGATGCATCCGCGAAACTGCATGGAGACAGAGCCTCACTGAGGAATACATATAATAGGATTGTAGCGGCATCAGGTTCATTATGTCCTGGAGCGGTGAGCAGGGCTGTTTATCAGCGCTCGTCTCTCTGCGGGGGGGGGGGGGGGGGGGGGGGGTGCCGGGCAATGTGATCAGGCAGCAGCAGGCAACAAACTACCGGAACTATTCTAATCGTTAAGTGCATGTAAGGCTGGGGTGCCCACTGCACTACTGCTTGTGTGTGTGTGTGTGTGTGTGTGTGTGTGTGTGTGTGTGTGTGTGTGTGTGTGTGTGTTGGGGGGGGACTATATTTGCATTGCCGAGATCCTTCCCTGTGTATAGTTTGCATTTTGTTTTATCCAAATGCATCAACATGTGCGTCAAAGCAGGTGCAAAATGAGGGGGCAAGCTGTGCAGACGGGGAGCGGAGACAAGTCCTCTGTAACCCAGACACGGGGCAGAGTACAGGAGAATCCTGCTGAACTGCAAACTGGAATGCAGTGGGACAAGGAGCACTGGGACTCTTCCGGGCAGGACTGGCCTGTGCAAAGACCCCGAGGTTGCTCTGCTGACGGGTGGAACTAGAGTCTGTCATTCACCACTTTTTACACCTCACCACCTTGCCTAAACACACATGCACACATCCACAACACACACAATTACACACACACACACACATCATGTCTGTAAAAGCACAAACATCCACGTACCTCCCCCGACCCCGCCAAAGCATGCAATTCCTTTTCTTCAGGAAGAGGGCTCCTCACAGAGGCAGCAGCTGTTGGGGCATGAGAACAGCAAGGCCGATACCTCCTGGTAGAGCTGCAGGGGTGCAGCTGGAGTGCCTCCTGACAGGTGTGCAAGAGGGTGTAAGGGGTGGGGGGTCTCGGGGCAGCAGCCTGGGTTCAGATTCTCCTCACAGGCTCCTCTTTGCTCTGCTTGAGGCCTCAGGAAGTGCAACATGCATTGCTTATTGTGCACCCAAGGCCGCTGCTGGAGGCTGCACCTGTCACTCACTCCTCTCTGTCCAAGGACGTCCTCCTGGCACTGCCGAAGCTGCTTGTGCACCCACAGCTCAGAGCCCTGGCGCCCATCTCAAGGGGATGGTGATGGAACTGACCAGGGGCAGTGGAGCTGGCCTCGGAACTGCTGGCAAGGACTTGTGCATCTGCCAGGCCTCCTTCCAGCTCCTTTTCCAAGAAAGGAAGGGAGATGCATTTCCTCTGCCAAGGTCAGCAGGCAATGCTGACAGCTCCTCCTTCATGCATCACTTCAGCTAATGATAGGGAGGAGGGCAGCACAGAGAAGGGAAGACTGCCTCCGCCTTCCCTGGGAGGTCAGTGGCCCTGGTTCCACTGGGTCCAGACGTGACCTCAGCAGTATGCAGGGGCACAGACACCATCCCCAGGAGCAGACTCACCTCCAAGAGCACAGATGCTGTCCACTATGGAGCAGACCCACCTGCAGGCCACGGACAGCTTCCCCAGGAGCAGACCCACCTCCAGAAGCACAGACGCGGCCATATAGAGCAGACCCACCACCAGGAGTGCCCATGCTGTCCCCAGTAGCAGACCCACCTCCAGGAACGCGGGCCTTGCCGTATGGAGCAGACCTACCTGAAGGAGCACGGACATCGTCCCCAGGAGCAGACCCACCTCCAGGAGCACGGACACTGCCATATGGAGCAGACCCACCACCAGGAGTGGCCACGCTGTCCCCAGGAGCAGACCCACCACCAATACAGCCGTGACCTTCAGGTTGCAGTCTGCCTCCCACATGCGCAGGTTTGGGTCTGCAAATTCAATCAACCATGGAGCAAAAGTACTCAGAGAAGAAAAGCTGTCTGAACTGTAGACATGCCTTTTCTTGTCGCTGAGTCCCTAAAGACAGTGCATCCACTTTTTACAAAGCAGTGCCATTGCATCGGGCATTAATGAATGCATCCTGAGAGGATGGGAAGTATATAGGAGCATGATATGCAGATTATATGCAAATACCACACCATTTGATGGAAGGGACTTGGGCATCCACGGATGCTGGCATTTGCAGTGTTCTGGAACGAATCCACCAGCCCCTCCCAGACACTGAGGTTAAAATGTGTATGCAAGTCTGTTGTGTGCATGTGCAAGCACATATGTGGGCATGTGTGGCTTTGAGCGTGTGTGTGTGTGTATGTGTGTGTGTGTGTCTGAGGGAGGGATGCTCCCAGCACTGCCGTAATGCGATGTGTGGTGCGCAGCTGCCATTGGGATTGGCATATTGGTTTGACTGCTCTGGAAGGACCAAATTGGCAATGGCTTCCACAATGAAGATGCCTGGCAGGGAGCAGGTTGCATTGCCGAAAGACACGCGAGCAGAAGCCTGTCCTTCTGCCTCAGTCTAGGCAGGGAAAAGCATTTCTCAGCGTGTTAGCCTCCACGCAGCTAAAGCTCAGAAGGCTGTGTGCTAGCAGGCAGGCAGGCAGGAGCGGTCAACACGGAGCAAGGGCGGCAGTCAGCAACCTCTCCCACAAGCTCAAGCCAAACGTTCTAACACCAACCGGAAACAGCCGGTCACCACTGGAAGAACATACCTTGTCCACAGCAGACATATGAAGAGACAACGGAAGAAAACAGACCTGCATTTGTAAAGAGAGGAGAGAAGCAGAGTTCTGCATTAAACACACTATCGTTTAAAAGGAAGAACGGTGGTATAGGAAGCACAGGCTCCTGTCTACAGTGCTGGCATCCCATATGGGTTCGTGCCCCGGCTGCTCCATTTCCAATCAACTTCCCAGCCTGTGGCCTGGAAAAGCAGCAGAGGATGGCCCCCAATGCTTGGGTCTTTGTACCCACATGGAAGACAGGAAGAAGCTCATGGCTCCCGGCTTCTGATCAGCTCAGCTCTGGCCATTGTGAATGCAGGGTCTCTGCTTGTGTATCTCCTCTCTCTGTCACTGTGCTTTTCAAACAAATACGTCATTCTTTAAAATGAAAGGAAAAGGCCAGAGAAGAACATTTCAGGCGAAGACTGGGAGAATTTACAGTTAAAAGACTCTCGCTGGGAGAAACAGCAGCAGGTGGAGTGTGTTTCAGGGAGAAGGAGATTGGTCCTAGAATGGAGTGAGATGCATGAAGTAATGGCAAAGAAAAACCCTGGAACCATGGGGATGTTTCCAAGAAGCCTGGGTCAACATGTCAAGACCAACAGTTTTGCATAAACACAGGTAAGTTGGAGATTTTCAGCCTCACGCCGCCATGGCTCACTCATTTTCTTTGCCCCTTTCCTCCACATGAAACTTTTAACCCCTCAGACTCAGGCCAGAGGCCATGGAAGGAGAATTCAGACAGGTGGGAACTGAAGGAGCATGGATCCCAGGAATTGAGGACAAGTACAGGAGTCTTGGGTCCCCTTGCCAAAAGGAGGCGGCGGTGGCGGCCAGGTCCTGCGTTTTGCTGCCCCCGAGCCAGCCCCAGAGGTGGCCAAAGGAGGTCCAGTCCTTTCCTGGAACCACAGGCGTCTCTCCCACCTCGCCACTCAGTTCTTTCTCTGCTTGCAGAAACAAATGGTTACAGGTTTGGTGACTTACCAAGCAGCGAGCTCGTTTGTCCCAGTTCTAGAGGACACGAGTCCAGAATTGGTCTCAAAGGGCAAAGATGAAGGTTCCTTCCAGGGGCTGTGGGTGGGAACCTGTTTCCTTGCTTTTTTCCAGCTTCCATAGGTAGCTCTCATTTCCTGGCTGGTGGTCAGCTCATCAGCTTGAGCCCTGGGCATGCTTCTCTCTCTTATCTTCTTCCTGGCATTACCACCCAAGAATCCTAGACCATCCCTGAAGGACACCTGCAATGTTTGCCATTGAGCATGCATGTTCTGGGATTATAGCATGGGTATTTTGGGGAGGGTTCCCACATGCACCCGTGTACAACAGTCTCAGCGCTTCCAAATGTAGCAACCCGTCTACGGCCATACCACCCTGAACGCGCCTGATCTCGTCCAAATGTAGCAACCCATTACGGTGTCAAAATCCAAATCCTCCCGCAGCCTTACTGGCTCAAAAGCCTCAAATGGTGGGGGTGGGCATTTGTCACTGCTTGGGATACCCACATCGCAGTAGCAGGGCCTGGCTCTCTGATGGCAGCCCCTCGGCATCCAATCCAACTTCCTGCCAAGGCCCAACCTGGGAGGAGGCATCGGTGCTGATAATTAATTCATGGATCTTTGTCATTCACGTGGGAGACCTGGATGGATCCTGGCTTGGGCCTGGCCCAGCTTGACTGGCTAGTGTGAACATTTGGGAAGTGAACTAGCAGATGGAAGATATCTCTCTCTCTCTCTCTCTCTCTCTCTCTCGCTCTTTCAAATAAAACACAAATCAAATTTTTTTACATTCCCAAATTGTGTCATGCAGATCAGGCGCAGGTGAGACTTCAGGATCCATCCTGCGTCACCATTTTTCTCCATCTGGGAACGTGTAAAACTCGAGACAAAAGCGACCCGCTCCCAAAAATGTGAGCAGACACGGGACAAGAGTTACAGATGTTTGCATTCAGGAGTGGGGACAACGGAAGGACGTCCCCAGCCTGGCCACTCTGAGTGTAGTACTCTGGCTTGGACCCAACCTGCTGAGACGGTGGCCCTGCCCTCCCACAAGGCCCCAGTGCCCTCACCCTGGGGGATCATGGTTGGCAGGGCAGCTCTGTGCAGCTGAAGCCCGGTCCCCATTGTGCACTCTCGCTGTACTTAACAGCCCTGGCTGCTGAAGCGCATGCTCAGAGAACAGGTACCTTGCAGGGTGATGTCTCTCGCCCAGGATCTGCTCATTGTGGCATGAGGTAAAAGGCTCCAGCAGTGGAGCTTGGGGGTGAGGGATGGGGGGACAATTTTGGGCTTTTACCCGCAGGGACTGGTAGGAGACATGCCCACCTGCTTGCGGACCAGTACTGCCTCTCTCCCGCCCAGAAGCAGTCGGACACGCTGGGCAAGGTCACTCAAGGACGGTGTCACATCCCAACAAGTGCCTGGCCTGGGACTGTTCTCTCTTTCACATGCCCAGGCGTGTCAGCCTCGGAAGGATCATTCGACCCATGAAGCAGCCACAACAGAGACAGAAAGAGCCTCTTGGAACACTTCCCAAGCTGAACAGATGAGATTCCCACAGAGCAGAGAGCCCTGGAATCAGAGGATCTTTGGGACCCCAGCACACAAAACGAGGCCGGGATCTCAACATTCTACCTTCGGACCCAGCTCCCTGCTAATGCGACTGGAAAAGCAGCAAAGATCAGCCCAAGGCCTTGGGCCCCTGCACCCGTGTGGGAGACCTGGAAGAAGCTCCTGGCTCCTGGTTTCAGCCTGGCCCAGCTCAGGCCATTGCAGCCATCTGGGAAGTGAATCAGGGAGGGGGCACTCTCTTTCTCCCGTTCCCCTTCTTTCTCACTCTACCTTCCAAAATAAACAAATATTTTTTCAATGGAGATCTGTCCATTACAACTCCATCTCAGGTAATATTCTAAGATATTAAAATGATTTCTTTAAACGTAGTTGTACAAAGAAGCACACGCACAAAGACATGAAAACGGCAGATTAAACACACATACACTTTAACTACGTATGAGTTACAAAAAACTCACTTGAAATTCAATGACCCAGGAAGACTGAAGGAAGTTTCATGCAAGTATTAATTTCTATAAAACCACAGTGGCTGTACCTTCTGATAAAGTAGACTTCAAATCAAAGAGAACTAGTAGAGACACACACACACACAAAATCATGTAATGATGAATTGATGTGTCAGGAAATCACGACAATTCTAAATAGGCGTGCACAGAAGCAAAAATCAGTGGAGCTGGGTCCAGGGTTGTGGCACAGCGGGTTAAGCCACTACCTGTGGTGCTGGCATCCATATCAGCACCGGTTTGAGTCTTGGCTGCTCTGCTTCCAATCTAGTTCCCAGCTAATGCACCTGGGAAGGCAGTGGAAGATGGCCCAGGTGCTTGGCTCCCTGACGCACGCGTGGGAGGCCTACCGCAGCTTCAGACTTGGGTCTAGCACAACTCAGCCCATTTCAGCCAGTTGGGGAATGAAACAGAATGTGGAAGATTCTCTCTCTCTCTCTCTCTCCTCTTTTTCTTTTTTTTAAAGATATATTTTTATTTGATAGGCATTTATATACAGAGACTGTGACAGGGTGCAGCCGGCTGATGGCACCCTGTGACATGAGCAGATATGATATTTTAAGAGGACAGAATGGAGCCGTCGCCCCGGCTAGGTTTCCAGCGTGGTTAACCACAGCGATCTGCTGCTATAAACACACTTGCTCACTGACCGGCTAAGGTACAAGTTGATTGGATTATTTCATGATTTGTAACACGCACCACTTGAGTTGATTGGAAAATCTCTGGCTACCGTGTGTCCATGGGAGCTAAAGAACCCCTGACTTCAGCCAGGCGGGGCAGTGGTTCCTGGGGTGTAACAGGTGCCACCGTCGCCAAGCTCGACTAATGAGACTCCTTCCTTCCATCCCACACTTGATGCCTGCTGTGATCTGTCATCTGTCGCTCTCCGTAACAAGGTGAAAGACAGATTTTTTTTCCATCTTCTAGTTCCTCCCCAAATGGCTGCAATGGCCTGGGCTGGGCCAAGCTGAAGCCAGGAGCTTCTTCAAAGTCTCCCTCGTGGGTGCAGGGGCCCAAGCATTTGAAACATCTTCCGCTGCTTTCCCAGGCACATTAAACAAGGAGCAGGGTCAGAAAGAAGTACATCAACTGAGACTGGAGCGAGTGATTTAGAGTAATACATACCATGATGGCTGCTCTGCTCTGACCATCAAGCCATCAAGCTACAGATCACATGACCACAAGGAGAGAAACCTCCGAGCATGTGCACTGTAGGCACCTGGATATCAAATAATCCACGAGCCAAAGAAGTCTCAAAGTGAAGTTTAAAAAAAGAAAGGAAATAGGACAACAAAATACGAGACTTTGGAAAGCTTGTGGAGAGTGAAATGAAAATAAAATAAAATTTTTTTCTGAGGCATGGAGGTATTCAAGACACTTTTGAAAACAATAACATCAGCCACTGGGTCCATCCCTAAAAACAGAGGGTCCTGGGGCTGGGCCAGTGGCTCAACAGGCTAATGCTGCTCCTGTAAGTGCCAGCCACCCGTATGGGCTCCGGTCACTTCCCGTCCATCTCCCCGCTTATGGGAGAGCAGCACAGGATGGCTCAAAACTCCTCGGGCCCCTGCACCTATGTGGGAGAACTGAAAGAGACTCCTGGCTCCTGCCTTCAGATCAGCTCAGCTCCGGCCTTTGCAGCCAGTTGGAGAGTGAACCAGTGGATGGAAGATCTTTCCCTCTGCCTCTCCTTCTCTCTGTAGATCTACCTTTCAAGAGGAAATAAATAAATCTTTTAAAAAATAGGTCCTGGGAATTCACCCAGTGCATTGATTTTCCATTACTAATGGAAGAAAGAGGTGGGTGTCCCTGGAAGATTCTCTTAAGATTAGGAAGCAGAAAGCTCTCACTGCTCTTACCCAACATGACCCTGAAACAAAAAAATAAAGACGGGGAAGACTCAGAGTCTGCGCTTCCCCAGTGCTGCTGGTGCGCTGGGCCCCGGGGACTCCTTGCTTCTGCAAACCCAAGTGGCTTCAAGAGCAGGAAGGGAGACACCAGTGCAGAATGGTGATCCTGTGCACCCTGAGAACAGCGTCCTGTGTCACCCAGCTCCCAGCCCTCTGCCCTGTGCGGGGAGGGTGCACCCAGGCAACCAGACCCAGCACCTCTGCACTCAGCCCTACCGCCAGGCACTCTCTTTACTGAGCCACCTGCTCTGTTCCCAAGTCGCTGTCTTCCAAGACCAGCGTCTCCCCAAGACTGGAAGGGAACCCACTGGGGGCTCCTGTGCTCTCAGTAACTGGTACAGGAAAAGCATTTCACGTCCTACCCCTGTTCTCCAGCCATGTGTTAGCCTGTTTCCTGTTCCTATTCTGAACTCCTGACACTGGGTACTTTTTTCCGGTTCATTGATTTCACGGCTCTGTAGGTTCCATTTATTTTTTCTGTCATCTCTCCTGTACCCCACACCTCCAGCCAGGCCATGGGCATCAGATTCCCTCTGCTCCTCTGAGTTTTGCGAAAGCCCTGGACAGTTAATGTTGGTTACAGAGATGCGGTTCCTCCTATGTGTCCCCAGCATGGCTCTGTCTCGGAAAAGAGTTCCAGGTGCCTTCCCCACAGCTCATGGCTCCCAGCCTGGCCTGACTCTCCTCCTCTGCTCGGTTATCCTCTGCCTCCAGCTTCTTCCCGGAGCCAATTTTGTGCCTGCTTCCCTGACATGTGGTGCCTAACACAGCTCTCACGGCTATGCATTTTCCTCTAATGCCGCTTCACCTGCATCCAGAGAGAGTCAGTAAACTGCATTCCTGGCATCTGTTGAAGCTTCCTTTGGGGCCAGAGGCACGGCCAGCGATATAAAATGTTTCAGTACTCTGCAGCTCCCAGCATGCCAAATCTCTCTCTCTCCATGATTGTTGCTCTCTTTGATGCACAACTTTCACTCCCACTGTGCTAATGAACTTGGACTCCCTACTGGTTTTGCAGGGCTGGGCCAGGCTGAGGCTAGGAGCCCAAAACTTTCCTGTGGGTCTCTCATGTGGGTGGCACTCGGGCCATCTTCTGCTGTCTTCCCTGGCACATTAGCAGGGGACTGAATCAGAGGCAGAGCAGCTGAGACTCAGATCAGTGCTTGGATACAAAATGACAGCATCAAAGGTGGAGACTTAATCCACGACACCACAACTTGGGGCCCTCCAACTTTTTAAAGACTCTACTATTAGTGTGCAGTGAGGGAGAGAAAGGGGAGGTCACAGGTGGTGGCTTTCAACCACCTGGCGGAGACACGGACACAAGGACAGAGAGAGAGACAAGGGTTGCCCTGGGAACCTCCCTGGAACTTTGGAGTACCACGAGCCGGGGCAGAGCTGACACCTGACGTCCATCCATGTGTCCATGTCCAGATGGCCATGGGTGATGTTGCTCACCACCATGTCTGCCAGCTGGGTGCTAGCCAGGGACAGGAAAAGGAGTACAAGAGGGCTCCGTGGCTGGGCCTGGAGTACAGGGAGAGGAAGAGGAGGATGCTCCGGGCAGGTGCCTCAGGAAGAGCTGGGCCACAGCCCCACCCTGCACGCTCTGCCTGGGACCTCTGGGGAGACACGGGTGAAGCTGTGGCCCTAGCGCCCTGTCCACAGTGCCTCCTGGCAGGGCCTGACACTTCTGCGGCCCCCTGGAGCTTTTCCACCCTTCCCAGTAGGCCCCTCTATGGGCAGGTGGGCTTGGGTTGCTTCTGCTGTAGCCCTTTGCTCAGCTCCAATCCCAACCTGCTTTTAGCCACCTTCTTCCCCAAGGAGCCCACAGGAATAGAGAAGGTGGCTGGTCCCCTTCTCATCAAAGGCAAGGGTGGCCCTGGGAATCCCCAGGGTAGCAGGTGCTTGCTTGCCAGCTCTGAGGGACTGGCCACAAGGACAGGAACCTCACCTCCTCCAGGCATCTGTGTCGCTCAGGCACTCCGCATGCTGGGAAAGCCCACAGCCCCATGAGGGAGGACAAATACTCTAGTCAGCCCCCCAGTCCAAATACTGACCCCTCCCCAGACACCCCAAAAGAGCCAGTCAGGACGATGCCCATGATTAAAACTGCCATAGAAGCAACCTTCAACTAGCTCACAGAAAATATCTCCTCTGGGGGAAAAAAAAATGCCTCATGGAGTTCAACGTATACTTATACCAGAATAAGACTCATGTTTGAGTTCTGTTTTCCTATGGGCTCACATCCTGGCCAGAGCTGCTGAAGCATCAGACGGAGCAGCTGCCCAGCCCAGAGACGGAAGTACAAGGCCAGCACAGTGCACCTGTTCCAGGCTCGTGCAGCCCTAAGAGAAGGAGCCGGGGAGGGGTGGGCCTCACTGTGAAGCACTGGGGGAGCTGGGAGCTGAGCCCAGCCTCCACGGGGTCTGCAGAGCGTTAGCCTCCAGCTCCCAGCAGCCCCTGCGGCTGTGCCAGGGGCTAGCACAGCTTGGCTCCCAGGGATGAGAAGGCACCCTCAGAACTCCTGTCGCCTGAGGCCTCCACTGATTTCTCCTCTCCTGACTGTTCTTAGTGAATCTGTCACAGCTAGAGACACAACACAGACACAGGAGCCGCAAACCAACACGGATGGGCAACACTTGTGTGTGTGTTCAAGTGGTCACATCACTCAAGCGCCCACACAGAAGTGCACACACACACACACACACACACACACACACACACACACACACACGTGCCCAGCCCTCACAGGAGATGGTGTTGCTGACGCAGAGCTGGGCAGCTGCTGCCTGCACCTGCTTCACTCTGCAGCTGGAAACGTGGCACAGAGAGAGTCCCAGGGAATGCAAGCTGTGTTGCCGGCAACAGTGGTTTCTGAAGGACATACTTCCCAATGAGGGAATCCTCTCTCCAGCACTGATGACTTCTGCTGGTCCTGTCTCTCCTCTGACGAGTAAGGCTTCTCTGACAGGCCAGTAAATTTCTCCCGTGGCTTCTGCTAAGAAATGTTTTTGAAAGACAATGAAGAAGAAATGTTTGCTGGCCAAGCGCTCTGCACTGGCCATGCCAGGCAGCAGGCTGCAGCCAGTGGCCATGCTCCAGGGACCAGCAGGGTCGCCTTAAATCACAGCCAATGGTGACTCATGTGCAAAGGAAGCCAGGGACCAAGGGACACACAGCTGGCTGCCTGCCCAAGCTACACCCAGGCTCCCAGAGAGATGGCTGGGAGTGAGTGCTTCCCATCATCCATCCACGTGCCCAGCCTGCCTTAAGAGCTCCACTCCAGCACCTGGATGTCCCAGGATTGGACAGGGGGCTCAGTAATAAAGAGGGGACAGCGGTAATGTCGGACTCACAGACCAGATCCAAGACACAAGCTGTTTACTCACAAGGGGGTTCAGAAGGCATCCCACGGTGCCCAGTCCTGGCTGATGCGGAGCGTTCTTTGGGTAGCCTCTTCTCACCCAGCCTCATCCCAACACCACCTGAAGCAGGTTCTGCTTGTCTGGTGGCTTTCGTAAAGTAACCAAGGTGGTCACCTCCTGTGCCAGGCCGCGAGTGAGCGTCATCAGAAGCACACAGTCGTCTCGGCTGCAGCCTCCTACCCCCATTCCCTGGTGTCTTCACCAAAGTAGGGGCGAAGTGGCAAAGGCAGCCAGCTCGGAGGCCCGGTCCCCCCCGGAGCATGGAACTCTTTCTGCCAGATGGCCTCGGGCGGGCAGAAGGCAGGGCAGTCAGCAGTCCTTGGGGCTCCTGCTTTGAGCCCGCAGCTGCTGCCCGCAGCACACCCATGCCACTGATGTGCAACATGGTTCCTTGGAGAGCTGGTCCTGCTCTCCATGCATGCCTGCTTTCTCAGAGTCCAGTGGATGAAGAGTCCCCTGGGATAAGACTTCTTGGGCTGGTTGTTGAACCTCCTGGAGCCCCATTTCTTCTGGTAGCAAGCACCCTGGGGTGCTGGGGCCAAAGCAGCAAGCTTGCGGAAGAGGCCTGTTGATGGTGACACTCCTGGATTCATGGGTACAGCATAGAGCAACCATGTTGCTTGACGATTGTTTGGGTTCCATAAAAATGCCCAAGAAGTTAGAAATTCCACCCCTTTTTTCAGTCTAGAAGTTTCCAGAATCCCTGGTGGAACTTGGAGGAGGTGACTGTAGAACAGGCAGCTGTGGTCATACCAACCCCCTCTCTGGCAGCCTGGCCACAAGCCCCCATGTCCCTGGAGGTTTTCAAAGCCCATGTAGCTCTCAGCATGGTCCACGGTGGCCGGGGCTGGGTTTGGGGGCTGTTCTGTTGCCCCCAGGCAGGGAACATCCATCTCGGGGCGTCAGCCCAGAGCTAGGCTCTGAGGTGCCCAGCTGTCGTCTCCAGACATCCCCTTAGGGTTCACAGACACCCATGGGTTGCAGTCCAGCTGGTGAAAGGAGTTAGGAGGCCGGCCAGCTTCACACATGGGCTCCCTGGACCAGTGTCCCTCATGGAGCATCCTCTAGAACTAGCACCCCAAGAAGGACACATACAGAATCCCCCTTGCTGTCCGGACCCTCCAGCGACCTTTCCCCTAGCACCTGTGCCCCACCCCCTCACTATGATGTCACAGAAGCCTGCTGGGCAACACCCTCTTCTTTAGCCCTGCCCCTTTCTGTCCTCGCTGGGAGAACTAAGACTCAGACCCTGATGGCCTCTACCTCGGCCTGGCAGGTGCTCCATGGGAAAGGTCCCCAAACCTTGAGAGATTGAACTTGAACAGGCCAAAGCCTTGGTGGCGAGAGGGGTTTGATGTGGGTCACCCTCCCCTGGACCTGTCACTGTTTCCCTGACTTTCCTGCTAGGGCCGCAGCAGGTGTCTGTGGACCCCACAGTCTGTGTAGAGCTCCCCAATGCACAGTTTCTCATTCTGGCTCATTCCCACCCTCCCCAGGATCCTTCTCCCATGTTTCAACCAGAGCATTAACTTTCGTGGACAATGATGGCTGCTTTCTGGAATATTCAAAGTGTTGACCCTGACTGCTGAGGGCTTTGTCTAACCAGAGGAGGATCTGCCACCGTGATTCTGAACAAAATTGGAGCCTTGGATGTACCTAGCCCTGTTCCCTCTCTGTGGGAACGCCCACGGGTCGGAGGTGATTCCAGGACCCCTCCACCCTGAAGAGAGGCTGTGAGCTGAGTGGGGCCGATGCTGCCCTGGGAGTCGCGCCAGGCCACCAGCAAAGCAGCTGAAGTCTTGAGAAAACTTCCTGATTGCATTAACGAGGTCACACCAGCAGGACATAATCGAATCTCCCTGGAGGACACGGCTTCCGGAAGGCTGCCGCTTCCACGTGGCCCACTCAGCGGTCGGGGCCAGCGCCAGTGGAAGGAGGGAGGGGGATGGGGCAGGAGGCCCCGCGGGGCTGCCCCACCTGGGCTCAGGGTGGCCCAGGGCCAGCAGGCCTGGGCCCAGGCCCTCCCGTGATGCTGTGCAGACCTCACAGTGCCCCTGGTTTCACAGTTCAGGATTGTGCCCAGAAAGGCCCCCCCCCCCGGAACTTGGGCGGTGTAGGGGGAACAGCGGCTGAGCCCACCCACCTCGGAGCAGGGGCAGGGCCGGGGCACCCAGCTGGGGAAGGGGCCAGGCCTCCAGCTGCACTGTCCTCCTCCCTGCCCTGCCTGGGCCTCAGCCTGAAGACAAGCAGGCATCGGGGCGAAGAGCCGAAACCACTGCTCACTCTGTAGCTCCTTTAGCCGCAACTTGAAGCTCAGGCCCAGAGTGGAGATCTCGCAGGCAGGAGCTCAGCTTTGATTTCGCCTTCATGCCTCTGGGACCTAGATGCGCTGGATGAGGCTAGGGGAGGTAGGCAAGGGGCTGTCCTGGCCGGGAAGGGGGCTCCTCCACCCCCGAGACTAAACATCGAGCCCCCAGGATATGGCAGGAAGCAGCTTCCCTCCTGGGGCGTCCACTGCATCCAGGCCTCCTGGTCTCTGCAACAAAAGCTTAGTGCACCCGATCTCACCTGTGGCACACACGAGGGCGTGCAACAACATTCACAAGACATCAGAGTGGATGGCCGACCACAAGCATGGAAGAAATCAGAACTGCCGCGGTTCATGCTTCTGTGAGCGACAGGCCAGGGTCCTGGGAGTCCCCGGCCCCGCGCGAGGGGACCGGAGCAAGCCCAGCCGTCCCCGCCGGCAGTCGCGTGCGTCTGGCGCCACCTCGTGTGCGCCCCACGGCACTCGGCGTGGCGCGGGCCCCGAGGGATCCGCCCGGGCATCTTGGGCGCGCGCACGTGCGTCCCCAACCTGAGACAGGACTACTGGTGGGAAGAATCGGGCCCTGAGAGGACACACGTGTGTTCGACACCCTCACCCGGGGAGTGGTTGCACACCAGCGTCGCCATGTGTCCCTCCCGGGGCGAGTGTCTGCGGAGTCCCGGGTTGCAGAGCAGCACACCAGGTCGAGCGGCCTCCCAGAGAGCCTTGTCCAGGGTCCTGGGATTCAGCCAAATGGTCGCTCCGAAGTGTTGGGAGGGCAGCAAGCACACCTCCACAGGGGCAAAACAGCGTTTCTGGAGGCAGAGAGGGTCAGGAGAGGGGTGGGGGGTGGGGGTGCGGGACCCCTCCCAGAGACAGGCTAAAGAGAGAGAAGAGAGCTCTCGGGGGTAAACTGAGCCCGCACCCCAGCCCTCCCACTCCTTGCAGGCCCCACGGAAGCGCCAGGAGCTCCGTGCACCAAGCCCGGCCCAACGCGTTCCGCTGTGCAAGGGAGAGCTGAGGCACCGAGGGGCTCACGAACCCCGCAGGTAACCACGAAAGGCAGCGCTGGGCACACAAACCAGCTCTTTCGCGCCTGCTTCGGCAGCATCAGGTATGCGCACTGCTGTGCCAACACCACCAGCGTCTGTCTCCTGGACTTTCTGATCGCCGTGGCCTGAAACTTCACACACACACACACACACACACACACACCCACTGAACACGAAGCTCTCTGTCCTTAGCCACCCCTCTCCTGCAGGGCCGCTCTCTGAGTCTGATGGCTCCAGCTGCCTCCGAAGAGCTGGCAGAAGCTGCGTGTGGGTGTGGAATGTCTTCCAGCCATGCCCCAAGGCGCAGGCAGGCTGGAGGGAGTGTCAGACAACGTAGGGAATGACACGGATGTGGCAATACTCACTGGCTTCTCAGCCCCGTGCACAAGTACTGCTCTGAAACTTCAGGCAGGTGCATGGTGAGAGAAGAGAGTCTTGAGACTGGGAAGCGATAAAGGGGCGTGGGCTGCAGGCAGGCGCCCTGAGGGGTGCAGTGGGAGCGAAAGTCCACGGGATGTTCCTGTGAGGGCCTGACACACTCCTGAACCGGGCAGGAGGAGGCTCATTGTCTGCCTGGCTGTGGAAGCCAGCTGAGCTGTACGACCCATCAGTGTGCCTTCCTAGCAGCCACTGATAGCGTGGAGAAACGCAGGACCGTTAATCACCCACCTGTGCTCCCTGCCCTTTGGGGACTGGCTCCGGAACTTACCTTGCTCCGGGAACAGCCATAGGCAGACAGAGAGCCAGCCCCTGTCCACCGCCCAAGCAAGCAGAGAGCCATCCTGGCTACTCAAGACCCTGATTCCAGAGATCTCAGCATAGCAGCCGAGGCTGCAGAGGCGGCAGGCAAAGACAGAATACACCGGAGTGTCGTGAACCCATCTGAGCCCATTTTCAGCACAAAACGTGGGGGTTTGCAAGCTCACGCAGAACCTTGGGAGAGTGGGCGGTTGGCAAAGACACGACAGGAAAGCCCCTTTCTCCACAGGGACCCTGAGCCACATCCTCTCACCAGGCTGCAAAAGCAGCTGGAAAGAAGCACAAAGAGGCTGTGTGACAAATGCGCTGTGGACGAAAAAGGAATATCCCCACTGAGCCTTATGAAATGTTTGGAAGTCAACGGCAGTGCTGTAATTATGAAATTCCACAAGAAGTGGTATTTAGGGGGAAATTTCTGTCCGCAAATGAATCTATCATAGGCTGGATACAAGGGAGAAAGCGGAAAATAGGATACTAGCTTGAGTTAAAATCAAAATCAAAATCAAACACTCTCGGGGCCCCGCGCGGTGGCGCAAGTGGTTAAAGGTCCTCGCCTTGCACACCCGGGATCCCATATGGGCACCGGTTCTAATCCTGGCAGCCCCGCTTCCCTTCCTGCTCCCTGCCTGTGGCCTGGGAAAGCAGTCGAGGACGGCCCAAAGCTTTGGGAACCTGCACCCGCGTGGGAGACCCGGAAGAGGCTCCTGGCTTCGGATTGGCTCAGCTCCAGCCGTTGCGCTCACTTGGGGAGTGAATCATCGGATGGAAGATCTCCCTCTCTGTCTCTCCTCTCTGTATATCCGCCTTTCCAATGAAAAAATAATAAAAATAAATCTTTAAAAAAAAATCAAACACTCTCTAGAAATAAATTACACTACGGGCTGCTGCAGTCGCTCAGTGGGCGAATCCTCCACCTGCAAGCACCAGCATCCCATATGGGTGCTGGTTCTAATCCCGGCAGCTCCATGTCCCATCCAGCCCCCTACTTGTGGCCTGAGCAAACAGGGGAAGATGGCCCAAAGGCTTGGGACATCCTGGAAGAAAGCTGAGGGAGACTTGGAAGAAGCTCCTGGCTCCCGGCTTTGGATTTGCTCAGCTCCAGTCATTACAGCCGTTTGGGGAGTGAACCAGCGGATGGAAGATCTTTCTCACTCTGTCTATAAAAATCTGTGTATCCAATAAAAAATAAATCAACATCTTTAAAAAGAAATACATTACATTAAAACTGTGATCGACCAAGACTGATAGGATTTGTCCAAAGCAGTTTTCAAGGGACAATTTAAAGCAATGAAGCCAGATACCTATACTTACAAATAAGAAATATTAATTGTATGAACAAAACAAGCAACACAATTTTTTTAAAGGAACAAATCAGAAATAATTTTAAATATAGCCACAGGGCCCGGCGCGGTGGTGCAAGTGGATAAAGGTCCTCACCTTGCACGCCCGGGATCCCATATGGGTGCCGGTTCTATCCCAGCAGCCCCGCTTTCCTTCCAGCTCCCTGCCTGTGGCCCGGGAAAGCAGTCGAGGACGGCCCAAAGCTTTGGGACCCTGCCCCTGCGTGGGAGACCCGGAAGAGGCTCCTGGCTTTGGATCGGCATAGCATCGGCCATTGCGCTCACTTAGGGAGTGAATCATCGGACAGAAGATCTTCCTCTCTGTCTCTCCTCTCTGTATATCTGCCTTTCCAATAAAAAAATAATAATAATAAAAATAAATCTTTAAATACAGCCACAGTGGAAGCAGACTGGATCAATAAAACTCACAGTCAGTTACTTCAGAGCGTTCAACAAGCATGGGAAGTTGAACTAAATAGAAAAGGCACAGGCTGTGGTGTTACGGCACAGTGGATGGAGTTGCCAGCTCTTCTGGTTTGATTCCCAGTTACTCCACTTCCAATCAAGTTCCCGGCTCATGTGTCTGGGAAACCAGCAGAAAGTCCCTGGGCCCCTGCCATCCATGAGGGAGACCCAGATGGAGTTATAGGCTCCTGGCTTCTGCCTGACCTGGCCTTGACCACTGTAGCCATTTGGGGAGTGAACAAGCAGGTGGAAGATTTTTTTTTTCTCTGTCTCTACTTATCTCTGTAAATCTGCCTTTTCAATGAAAACAAAGCTTTTATTTAAAAATTGATCAATGAAAAACAAATTGATCAATGAAACCCAAACCAGTGCTTTGAAAAGACCACCAAAATAAACACGACTCTGTTACGTTGGGCTGAGGGAAAAAAAGGGAAGAAGCCAAGATTAACAATTAGATGAAAGAATGTAAACTTGGGGGCTTACATAGTGGCCTGCCAGGGAAAGCCATGGTCTGCGATGCTGGCACTCACATGGGCTCAGCTTCTGACTCAGCTGCCTGCTTATGGCCTGAGAAAGCAGTAGAGGACGGCCTGGGTGTTGGACGCTTGCACCTGTGTGGGGAGGCAGGCGGATGTTCTGACGCCTCTGCAGCCATCTGGGGGGGAGTGAACCAGCAGATGGAAGCATGCTCTCTCCTCTGACTTTGAAATAAACAAACATAAATTTGTATCTTAAAGCAAACAAGCTTTTAAACTTACAAAGCACGTGGAAGGATGTTTTGTGGCGGGAGGATCCTTTTGGTGAAAAAAACTTCAAAGTCATAAAGAGAATGCCAACTTGAGGACACAAACATTCAACCCTCTGGACAAAGAAAGACATTGTGGATGTGTTTACCAAAAAAGAGACGAGACACTAGTGTTGTACTAAGCAAAAATACAGCATCTGTAAGCAGTCCTGGGACTAATGAGCTCTTACGAAGTTGGTGGATAAAAGGGTGAGCGTGGAAGTGAGCATGCACGGTATGCGCTCGAAGCGCTGCTGTAAAGATGCAGATGGAGGCAGCAATGGAATGTGACTTGTGCTCCCCTGGCTGGCAAGATGCAAAACCCTGAGTCCAGTTCCTGGTGGTGGGGCTGGGGACAGGGAAGGGGCCAAGCCCCACACTGGAGGTTAGAAGCAAGGAGTGGGGACAGACTAAACCGTGAAGGGGACACTGCTCAACCTTGGACTTCGCATGGCCAGCAGCATGGGCTGCAGCATTAGAGTGTTCCAGAAGTCCAAGGCCTGGTCCCGACCACAGGGCCGGCAAAGAGCAGAAAGGTGTGCTGAGGCAGAGACTGCTATGCTTTACGGTGAGCAAGGTGAAAAAAAAAAGCGGAAGTCACCGGAATACGCCTGTGACGTAAGTTCCTGTCCTCCGGACTTCCGCAGGATGTCTTACAGCCTCAGACACGTGGCTAGCTTCCGTGCAGAGATCTCCAAAGCGCACTCTGAGCTCACCTCCAGCTAAGAGCAACAGACAATCTCAGAGACGTGTTTCCTGAACACTCAGTGTGTGTGCAAAACAGGAGCTGGGAAGCAAACGAGCTGCTAGCAGGTCCAGCCTCTTAGGAAGGGCTGGGCATCTGCTGGTAGAATGGGAAGCCTAGATTTTGTGTTTATGTGTGTGAGAAAACGGTGCGTGTAAAGAGGAGGGAGGGATGCAAAAAGGTGGTAGCAGCAAGTTCCTGATGCTGGATAAACATCGTCGCCTCCCCTCCCTCCGTCCGTCCGTCCTGGAGCCCCGTCCTCCGCGTTTCCTCTGACATTGGGCTTCACATTTGTTTCCCTGTTTCTCTCACCGTTCACACACCCCTCGTCCTCCACCTCCACTCTTGCGTTGCTCCAGCACAACACCCAAGTTGGCGCTTGACCTCACAGTGGTCATATCCCCCCAGCGGCTTAACTAATGCGCCACAAAGCCCACCCAATCCCTACCCCTTAAAAGGTTCACCCTCTGCCACCTGAGGAGCCAACCTTCCAGCAGGTGACTCTTGGAAAGACCGACTCAGAGCACCTGGAAAAATGAGCTGAGTCCCAAGGACAGGAGGGGCAATGACCAACGGCTTCACACGCAGCTCCTCGGAGTCCCAACACCCACATTGTCAGAGTGCCAGAAAGGGAAAGAGCGTGCGGCTGAAAAGGTATTTTAAAACATGGTTGAAAACTCCACAAATGTGCTGAAAGAAAGAAACCCACTGATTCAAGAAGCCAAGCAAACCCCAAATAAGATAAACGCAAAGAAACTGATTCAGACAAACAATAAATTTAAATGCCCTGCAGTGCTGGGCATTTCATGTTGGTGATGGTTCTTAGCTGGCTCCCTGTTAACATGCCTGGGAAAGTAGCAGAAAATGGAGCAAGTACCTACAGGGGAGACCTAGAGGAGGCTCCCGGTTGCAGTCTGACCCAGCCTCAACTGGTGCAGCCATTTGGGGAGTGAACAGATGGAAGACCTGTCTCTCTCTCTTTCTCTCTCCCAATCTGTAACTCTACCTTTCAAATAAATAAAATAAATCTTCAAAGATATCAAGGGGGAAAAGATGCATTATTTATAGCAGGACAGTGATTCAGGTGACACTGGACTTCTCATTGAAAACCACAGGGGGGTCCGTCACGGCAACCTAGTGGCTCCGGGATCCCATATGTGTGCCAGTTCATATGCTGGTTGCTCCACTTCCCTTCCAGCTCCCTGCCTGTGGCCTGGGAAAGCAGTCGAGGACGGTCCAAAGCCTTTGGACCTTGCACCTGCGTAGGAGACCCAGAACAAGTTCCTGGCTCCTGGCTTCAGATCAGTGAAGCTCCAGCCATTGCGGTCACTTGGGGAGTGATTCAGTGGATGGAAGATCTTGCTATCTTGCTTTCTATCTCTCCTCCTCTCTGTATATCTGACTTTCCAGGGAAGATAAATAAATCTTTTAGAAGAAGAAAACCACGGGACAGAAGGAAGTGGCTTACAGCTCCTAAGAGATGAGAAAAGGAGTAGAGCTATTCTAGATGTCACTGTTAGCAGAAGCCCACACAAGCTACACTGCTACAGGAAGCTCCGTGAACAAAAAGAAAAAGCAGAAGACGCCAGGAAAGAATGACAGCAGAAAACGCAACAATGGGCTAAGTGTAATGCGTTCTCTTTCAGCTCCTGAGCTTCTTAACTTGGATTTTATGGTTAAGGCAAAAACCTGACAGTATGTGTTGCATCTTCTGTGTTCAAGTAGCAGTTATTTAAGACAGTGGGGGGAGAAACAAGGGGAGGAAGTCAACTTTGTGTTCAGACTTTCTGGGACTCTGATGAGATGCCTGGGGCATCCACCTTAGCAAGAGGAGGCTCCTCCGGCTTTCGGTGCTGGAGGCTTCAGCCAGAGAAGACTGGGACTGTGGGGAGGGCAGTGGATGGCGTGGAGGACCAGTCGCATGGTGAACAAGGATGCAGAGAGGGGGGTTGGGTCCAACTCAGATTTCCTTTTTAAGATTTCTTTTATTTGAAAGTCAGATATACAAAGAGGAGGAGAGAAACAAAGAGAGATCTTCTGTCTACTGGTTTGCTTCCCGAAGGCCACAATGGCCAGAGCTGAGCCTATCTGAAGCCAGGAGCCAGGAGCTTCTTCTAGGCCTCCACGTGGGTGCAGAGGACCAGGACCCATAATAACATGCCCATGAGAAACTCATTCCAACGACTGTGGCATAAATACAATGACAGGACAGAAGAAGACACGTTATGCAAACAAACATCATTAGTTAAAAAGCAGGATTAGGGGCCCAGCGCAATAGAATAGCGGCTAAAGTCCTTGCCTTGAATGTGCCATTGGGATCCCATATGGGTGCCGGTTCTAATCCCGGCAGCTCCACTTCCCATCCAGCTCCCTGCTTGTGGCCTGGGAAAGCAGTCGAGGACGGCCCGAAGCTTTGGGACTCTGCACCCCTGTGGGAGACCTGGAGGAAGTTCTTGGCTCCTGGCTTCAAATCGGCATAGCATTGGCCATTGTGGTCACTTGGGGAGTGAATCATCGGATGGAAGATCTTCCTCTCTGTCCCTCCTCCTCTCTGTATATCTGACTTTGTAATAAATAAATAAATCCTTTTTTTAAAAAAAAGGAATATAGAAAAACTTGGGCTTGGAGCAGTAACCTAGTGTCTAAAGTCCTCACCTTACAGGCCCAGGATCCCATATGGGCACCTGTTCATATCCTAGCTGCATCACTTCCCATCTAGCTCCCTGCTTATGGCTTGGGAGGGTAGTAGAGGTTGGCCCAAAGCCTTGGGACCCTGAGAGGCCCAAAAGACGCTCCTAGCTCCTGGCTTTGGATCAGCTCAACTCTGGCCATTGTGGCCACTTGGGGAGTGAATCAACAGACAGAAGATCTTCCTCTCTGTCTCTCCTCTGTGCATATCTGACTTTACAATAAAAATAGATAAATCTGAAGAATAAAAAAAAAACACTAGACATTAGTAATTGGCTTTTGTAAGAAAACTCTAGTCAACAACAGAAGCATTTGACTTTCAAGCTCTTAGCAAATATAGACTGGAAAACCTTAACAAATTTGAATGAATTTTTAAAAACATATAGTCGCCTGACTTTAATGGAATCAAACTAGAAAGGCAATACAGTAAGACAGTGAGAAAAATCAAACAGCACACTTTTATTGAAAACGTGGTCCAAGGGATAGGCTCGGAGGCAATTTCAAAATGCAAACAACTAAATGAAAACACAGCATGTCCTCAGAGCTCAGTGATAATGTGAGCAGTAATGCTGGAGAAATGAACCCCCACGCAGACTCTTAAACATGTAGTCATTCTATTTGTAATAGTCCCAAACCTGAACTACCCAAATGCCTTTCAACAGGGGACTGGTTGGGCGAACTGTGGTACACCCATGCGATGCCAAATGCACTGGCATCAGACTGTACACACAACAACCTGGATGAACACTCACCATCTGATTCCATGAATGGAAGAGAGGCAAAGGGACTGCCATGGTGGCACACCGGGTTAATCCTCCACCTGCAACACTGACATTCCATAGGGGGATGGGGTGCCAGTTCTAGTCCCAGCTGCTCCACTTCTGATCCAACTCCTTGCTTATGGCCTGGATTGACTTTTATCTAAAAGGCAGAGAGGCGGGGGGAGAAACAGAGATCTTCCATCCTCTGGCTCACTCCCTAGATGGCCACAATGGCTGGAGCTGGTCTGTCTGGAAGCTATGAGCCGAGAGCTCCTTCCGGGTCTCCCACGAATGTGCAGGAACCCAAGGGCTTGAGCCATCCTCTGCTGCTTTCCCAGGTCATAAGCAAGGAGCTGAATCTGAAGTTTCAAGTCCATCAGGACTTGAAACGGTGCTTGTGTGGGATGCAGTGCTGCAGGGGGTGACTTAACCAACACACCACAGTGCCAACCAGCCCTGGTTTATGTTTTATTGACTTCCTTTGAAGAGCCTAATTTTTGGGGCCTGGGGTGGCTGTGATTGGTGGTTCATGTACAGGCAGAAAGGGGCCCCACAGTGAGTGCTCTCGAAGTGCCTGATCATCCCTTGGTTTGGTGTGGAAGTGGGAATCCAGAGGCATAGGAAGACTAGAACGGCAGTGTGAACTTGTTACTTGAGATGGAAGAGTCCAGAAGGCACCCTCTCACCATGATGGCAAGGGTTATATCAGCAGCCTCTCAGAGCCCTGCCATTGCTCTCCTCGGCAGATGGCAGGAACCAAATGCAGTGGGAGTAACTGGGTGCTAGAGTTCGGAGCTCTGGGGAGGTACCAGCTGCCAAGGGTGAGGTGGGCACAGATCCTGTGATGGACAGATCAGGTCAAGTGTAGTCAGGATTGTGGCACTCGGGTGACCCCTGGTGTCACCCAGATGCTCAAGGATGCATCTAGAGGTCCAGCAGACAGCAGACCTACCCGGAATGCTTACTCGGGGACACAAGCAGCGAATTCCTAAGTGGAGAGAACAGAACTCCAAGCCAAACCTGGAAACAGCCAGTCAATGTCCCGTGGCCGATCCAGCACCTTGGAGAAAGCAGCGGGCAGCCTCTTCTGCTAGGGCACAATGCCCCCTGCTGCATCCTTCTTATGTGACAGCAGCTTCTCTCCCACGGTCCTGGGGCTGCGAGTGTCCCAGTGAGACCCCGGAAGCTATTCAGGGTAGCTTGCTCTGGGCTTCCTCTCTGTGAAGCACTTCTTGCTGTCTCCCCGCCCTCCACCAACACTTCATCAGTGCTCAACACCTCACCTCTTTGAAAGCCAAAGTTAGAGACAGGGGAAGAAACACAGAGAGGGTGAGATCTTCCACCTGCTGCTTCACTCTCCAAATAACAAAGCCAGGAGGAGTCAGGATCTCCACCCAGGTCTCCCATGCGGGTTCAGGGGGTACAAGCTCTTGGGCTATCCTTTATGCTTTTCCGAGATCATTAGCAGGGAACTGGATCAGAAATGAAGAAGCTTGGGGCCCGACACGATAGTGTAATGATTAAGGTCCTCGCCTTGGATGCACCGGGATCCCATATGGGTGCCGGTTCTAATCCCAGCAGCTCCATTTCCCATCCAGCTCCCTGCTTGTGGCCTGGGAAAGCAGTCGAGGACGGCCCGAAGCCTTGGGACTCTGCACCTGTTTGGGAGACCCGGAAAGAAGTTCCTGGCTCCTGGCTTCAGATCGGCACAGCACCGGCCGTTGTGGCCACTTAGGGAGTGAATCAGCGGACGGAAGATCAAGCTTTCTTTGAAGCTTGGACTCAGACCAGTGCCCATATGGCATGCCTGTGCTGCCGTTAGTGACTTGATCTGCTACACCGCAGCATCGGCCTTTGACATACGCATTTCAGACCATGGCAGGGCCAAGTTCTGTTGAGGAAGGACCCTCCACAGCCAAAACCCAATAGACTTTCTCTCAGCCTTTCCCAAGGTGAACTAGGCCTACTATAAGGATAGCTGTGCACTGGGAGAAAGGAAGTGGTCGGGCCTCAGGCACTGCTGGCCTTTGGCTCTGGCTGCACGCTGACCTCAGAAGACCACGAAGGCCTCTGGGCTGAGCTGGTTGGAGCAGGGGCTTCAGAAAGCCAGAGTGGCCAGTGGAGTCTTTGCTCGAGCCTGTCTTGCAGTGGGCAAGCCGATCTTGTTATTTTCTCAGTTCCAGGACGCAGAAATTAGAATAGACTTGTGTGGCAACCAGCAGAATCTTCACACTGATTCCTCATGCAGTGAAGACTGTTGTAGGCTGGGGGCAGCCAGTGAAAGCTTCTAGAATGGCCTTGACTCAGCAAAGACCAAATCAAAAGCAACGGTACGGTACGTTCCGGAGTGGGGGTGACGATGACACGTGTTGTGCCACCACAAAGGAGCTGAGAGGCACAATGATTCACCCACGTCTTCCGCCATGTCACTTGTTGGGCAAGGATTCTACACAATGACACCGGGTTCTTGTAAGATTGATCGAGCAACAAATAGACATTTGTGCCTGCTGTGCTGGCCTGCTTGGAAATGGAGCGAATCCAACCCAGGCCAGGGACCTGCTGTGCCACTGTGGACCTGCTGCAGCAACTGTTCCCCATCTGTGCACGAGGCCCGGCCAGCAAGGCCAGTGACATGTCACACCTTTGGCCTACCTGGTGAGATGTGCAGCACTCTTGTCACAGTTCAGTTCACAGCCATCTCAATCGCCTTCTCCCTCCCAGGACATCCCCCCATGGGACATCCCCCCATGGGACATCCCCCCATGGGACATCCCCCCATGGGCCATGGCATGCTGTCCTGCTCGTAGCCTCCACTCTAGAACATCTGTGTGCCAGGCAGTGGGAAGGAAATCGGGCAGAAGCCCGGTGGTCTTTCATGGCAGTGAAACTCCTGGTCCACAGCAGAGAGCATGTCAGGATAAACTCCTCTGAAGTGAAGGATGACAAGGCTGGTGTTGCGGCTCAGTAGGTTAAGCCTATAGCACTGACATTCCGTACTGCAGGGTTGAATCCCTGCTGCTCTGCTGCTGCTCCTGCTAACATACCTGCAGAAGCTGGCCCAAGCGTTTGGGCCTCCGTGACTCGTGAGGGAGACCAGATGGACATCCCGGCTCCTGGCTTCAGCCAGACCCAGACCCAACTGTTGTGGTCATATTGGGAGTGCACCAACAGATTGCAGATCTATCTCCCCCTGCCACCCACCGCCTTTGCCATTCTTTTGGATAAATAATCCTTAAAATAACAAAACAAACAGAAAAAGTTCTGGACCTGTCACAGTAGTCTAGTGACTAAATTCTTTGCCTTGCATGCGCCAGAATCCCATATAAGCACGGATTCGTATCCTAGCTGCACCACTTCCCATCTAGCTCCCTACTTGTAGCCTGAGAGAGCAGTAGAGGATGGCCCAAAGCTTTGGGACCCTGCACTCACCTGAGAGATTAGGAAAAAGCCCCTGCCTTCTGGCTTCAGATTGGCTCAGCTCTGGTCATTGTGACCACTTGGGGGGTGAACCAGCAGATGGAAGATCTTTCTCTTTGTCTCTCCATCTCTCTCCATCTCTCTGTAAATCTGACTTTCCAAGAAAAATAAATTTTTTTTTAAATAGTTCAGTATAGATTTTTTATATATATTATATATATAATATATATAATATATATATAACAAGAAACAAATGAGCAGTGAGTTGTGGCCAAAAAAGCAGCTCAGCGCGTCTGGGCCCTTAAATATTCGAGGTGGCACATTCCTCATGCAGCTGCATTGTTTGGACATGTGAGAAGCAACTCAGAAAGCTGCTAGCTTTGTAGAATGCTCAGTGACAGGTCCACACTATTGAGCCACCTCCTCTGCCACCTAGGCCTTGTGAAGTGGCCGACCCAGTGCTGCTCCACTTATTGGACAGAAAGTGATGCTGCTGGGGACCTTTGCCAGGCCCTACACTGTGTCGCAGTGCAGGCCGTCCAAACTGGAGGATGACCCTGCAGATAACTGCTCCTCTTTAGAGAGGAAGTCTTGACCTGCTGTTGGACCCCAGGAGACTGAACCCTTGGCCCCTGAGGCCCCAAGTTCCTGTGGCCCTGAGCCATCCATCGCCAGTTGGGTGTAAGTATTAAAGCTAAGTGGTGGGCCCAGCGGCGTGGCCTAGTGGCTAAAGTCCTTGCCTTGAACAAGCCAGCGGGATCCCATATGGGTGCCGGTTCTAATCCCGGCAACTCCACTTCCCATCCAGCTCCCTGCTTGTGGCCTGGGAAAGCAGTCGAGGACGGCCCAAAGCTTTGGGACCCTGCACCCGCGTGGGAGACCCGGAAGAGGTTCCTGGCTTTGGATCGGCATAGCATCGGCCGTTGCGCTCACTTGGGGAGTGAAACATCGGACGGAAGATCTTCCTCTCTGTATATCCGCCTTTCCAATAAAAATAATAAATAAATCTTTTTTTTTTTTTTTAAAGTGCTTATGTGAAAACCTAACTCCCAACAAAACAGCAGTGAATGAGGTCCTGGGATGATGAGGTGCAGCTGGAGGGCACTGAGGCTCTTCCCTAAGGGTTCAGAGGCAGCCAAGGTTTGCTGGAGCAACATGGCGAGGGGCCTCAGCACAGGTGGTTTTCTCACGAGTTGAGTCACAGAAGCAAGAGCTGTGGCCATTATCAGTATTTCCCCTCATTTGGTATGAATGTGTTTCTCTGTGTGTGTGTGTGTGTGTGTGTGTACAAAGTTTTAGGAGAAAACACAGAAAGAAACCTTTGTGGCTTGAGGTTAGGGAGAGTTCTTAGATGTGGCATCAGATGCAGAATCCATAAAAAGCAAAAGGAAGAAATGAGACTTGATCCAAATGAAACTATCAGTGCTGCAAGAGATACTGTTAAAAAGACCCTGGCGGAGGGGTTCCATAGTGTAATGGTTAGCACCCTGGACTCTGAAAAAGACCCTGACAGGGTGGGCACTGGGGGCAGCTGTCAAGACAAAGCCGGCTGCACCCCGAGTCTGAGAGCCCCTGGTTCTCCCTCTCTGGTCAGTTTCTTGCTAAGGTGTCCGGTGGGAAGCTGCAGGTCACGGCTCGAGTACTTGGGTCTCTGCTACCCAGGTGGGAGGCCTGCATTACGTGCCAGGTCCCAGACTTCATCCTGGCTCAGCCCCAGCTGTTGAATCTGGAAAGCGAACCAGCAGGTGGAAGTTTTCTCTTTGCCTTTCAGATAACCCCCCGGGGATTTCCTGACCAGCAGCCCCACCACCACCCCGTGACCAGCAAGCGGGTGAGGCGGCGGCGTTTCTCAGCAGCAACAACCGGAGACAGTTTGACTGAGCGTGTCCGTTTAGTGTAAAGCAAGCATAAACTTATAGACCAAGAAGGGGGAAGGCAGAAGGGCGTCTCTCGACATGCCTCCCACCCAACGGCGCTGTGATTGGCTGGAAGGCCTGTCTATCTCTCTGGACCTTGCAATCACGTATGCTGGAGGTCATGTTCACCACTTGTGGCTGGCAGGTGACATGGACTGCACCTGGCCTCTTAGAGTTGCTTATCAAGGAAGTCCCGGGACAGAGAAGTGTGGTGCAGCCCACTGCTCCCGCCTGTCTAAGTGAATAGGTTCGGTTGAGGTCTCGGTGTACCAAGACCATTGTCGGGTGTTCTCCTGGGGACATGGTGTGACCTTCCACATAGGTCGAGTAGGCAGAGATCCAGGGGTCATCTCCCACAAAGACCCCTTGCTCCTCACGAGCCCCAGATCCAGTACCCAGTACCCAGTACCCTCCAGTGCTGCTTCCCAACATTCTAACACCCGATCCTCCCTCTCTGCACCTCCTTCCAGGAGTTCCATCTCAACTCCCCCCAGTGTGTCCCCGCCCACAAATAGAGCAGCTATTTTCTGCACCTTTGACCACACTGCCCCGTCCCAATGCCCTGCGAGGCCTGCCGGAGTCCTGGGATAGACAGCATTGCAATGCAGCGCCATGCCCTGTCGGGCCATCCCGGCTGCAGCCACAGCAACCAACCGCCTTATGCCACACAGCCTATGCATACTCCACTGCCTGGCCCAACTTGCAGCTGATGCCCACTTAGCCTGCTTCTTCGGGTCAGGCACTAGAGGTCACTGGCTTTGTAGAGCGGCTTCCCCAAGCTCCCACCCCGTCATGAGCCAGGCTGCCACCAAGCTGTGAAATGGGCAGCTGATGCTGAGAGCTGCAAACCTCTGAATTTAAGTGTAAAGTGGCTATTAGGCTCTGTCACATTTAAACAACTAAGACACGTATATATTCAACTGCAAATTTCATAAAACCTAAAAATAGAGCAACTGTCTGCCACAAAATACAGCAACTGAGCTGTAAAAGAACAGCACACACCAAATCGCTGAGACTTGGCACACAGACAATGTTGACTTTCTCTTTAGTCATTTTCATAGATTCCAGGTTGTAGAGAGAATATTTTAGCCTTGTTGGCTGTTGGCTTTCTCTTTAAAAAAATGACGGGACTTGGTGCGGTAGCCTAGAGGCTAGTCTTCACATCGCATGTGCTGGTATCCCATATGGGTGCCAATTCTAATCCTTGGGACTCTGCACCTGCGTGGGAGAACCAGAAGATGCTACGGGCTCCTGGGTTCAGATCAGCTCAGTTCCGGCTGTTGAGGCCACTTGGGAAGTGAATCAGCACACAGAAGATCTTCCTCTCTGTCTCTGCTCCTCTCTGTATGTCTTTCCAATAAAAATAAATAAATCTTTACAAATTATGTATTTATTTGAGTGGCAGTGTTACAGAGAGACCTTCCTGTAAGCTGGATTCCCATGTCGGCACCTGACTGCTGGCCTCCTGGGCCATGTTGGTGGCTGGGGCCTCGCCGTGCACTGACACACGTGGGCGTGGGAAGGAGTCCTGGCATCTCCACGCTGTGCTGTCACGGCGCTGGCTTCTCCCGCAAGCTGCACATGGGCAGCAGTTAGGAGAGGGTCTGCAGGAAGCCCTGGGGCAGTGTGCTGGGAGAGGAGCTGTGTTGGCCAGTGTCTGAGGAGTGAAGGTCAGAAGAGAGTAGTGGGCTCTTGGTGAAGGCAGAGAGGTGGCTCTAGAACCAGAGCGTCCCAGGCAGAGGGGACAGCATGCATTAAGGCCCTGCGGTAATTGCGCCGGAGTTGAACATAGAGCCAGCTGAGGGTTCTGGCCCATTCATAAGGAAAGCCAATGAAGGGATTTGCTGCAGTAACAGCAAGCTTGCATGTTCAAGAAACATACTCTGTTGGTGGATGCAGACATCAGCCAAATAATCACATAAATTACATTTGTTTAAAAAGCAAACACAGGGAGGGCTGGCTGCCCCACAGTGGTTACGTCACTGCTTGGATTGCCTGTATACTACGGGAGAGTTGTCCAGGTTCAAGGCCCACCATTTCTGATCTAGCTTCTTGTAATGCATACCCTGGGACACAGCATATGATGGCTCAACCGCGTGACTCACACAGGAGAACCAGACAGGAGTTCCTGGCTCCTGGCTTTGGCTATTTGGGGAGCAAGCCAGAGAATAGTAGCTCTGGCTCTCTTCCTCAATTATTTTCTCTTTCAAACAAAACAAAATCCCAACAAAACAAAAGCAGTGAGCAATGATTTGAAAATAATTTCTTGCATTGGACATAAACACAAAAGAGAAACTTGGACATCATAAAAATTAAAAGCTCAAGGGCCCGGCGCGGTGGCCCAGTGGTTAAGGTCGTCGCCTTGAACCCGCCCGGGATCCCATGTGGGCTCCGGTTCTATCCCAGCAGCTCCGCTTCCCATCCAGCTCCCTGCCTGTGGCCTGGGAAAGCAGTCGAGGACGGCCCAAAGCTTTGGGACCCTGCACCCGCGTGGGAGACCCGGAAGAGGCTCCTGGCTTCGGATCGGCATAGTGTCGGCCGTTGTGCTCACTTGGGGAGTGAATCATGGGACGGAAGATCTTCCTCTCTGTCTCTCCTCTCTGTATATCCGCCTTTCCAATAAAAAAATAATAAAAATAAATCTTTAAAAAAAAATTAAAAGCTCAAGAGAGTGAAAAGACAAACCATAGCATGGGAGAAAACATTAGCAAGCTGTTTATCTCCATTAGAGACAGACACCCAGAACACATAAGGAATTACACTAATAAAAAACAAGCTGACTACGAAATAGGCCAAGGACATGAACAGACATTTCTCCGAAGAAGATATTTATATGTCCAACCAGCACAAGAAAAGGTACTCACTCAATAACATCACTAGTTATTGGGGGGGGGGGGAATCACAAGGAGAACACAAATTCATACAAAAGCCAAAATCCTGGAATAATAAGGGTTGTTTGGTGTGTGGGGAAATTAGCACTGCAGGTCATTCCTGATGGCCCTGGAACGTGTGCAGCTGCTGTGACAGCAGCGTGGCAGCTCGGCAGGCGTCAGCACAGGGAGCTATGCCGCGGCAATCTCACTTCCAGGCATTTATAGGGAAACAGCAAAGAGACGCGGAGAGCCAACAGGCCAAGTCTGGGGTCCTTACAAAAAAGCTCGGAGAATAACATTTTATTTTAATCTGAAAATATCTCAAGATCCATCTCTAATTTTTTCATAATACCCATTTGCAGGAAAGTTTGGAAGACCGCTTGGATACACACACGACGGGCATTAGCCTTAAACAGAAGGGACTTTTGACCCAGGCTAAATGCAAATGCATCTTGAAGACATTACGTTAAGTTAGGTAAAACAGATACAAAATGTTAACCATTGCATGGCATAGAAAGTATCCAAGATAGTTATACCAGGGACAGAGCAGAACAGTGGTCACCAAGGGTTGGGGCAGGAGCCCAAGCTTAAGGAGCGGTTTGTGTGGGATGACAGCGCACTGCAGGCAGGGAGCTGGATGGGAAGCAGGGCTGCCTGTGGCCTGGGAAAGCAGTGGAGGACGGCCCAAAGCCTTGGGACCCTGCACCCACGTGGACGACCTGGAAGAGGCTCCAGGGTCATGGCTTCAGATTGGCTCAGCTCCGGCCATTGCAGTCACTTGGAGAGTGAATCAACGGATGGAAGATCTTTCTATCTTGACTTTCCAATAAAAATAAATCTTTTCAAAAAAAAACGTGCAAGACTTTAAAACAGTTCAATAAACTATGGCAGGGGAAGGTGAGGCCAAGTGAGATCCATTACATTTAAGGCACATTTAAATTATTATTATTATTTTTTCAAAATATGAGTGCCCAGGGCAGCTAAGCAAATGCTCTTTCCTCCTCAGCTGGGCTGAGCTTGGAAGCCTCTGGGGATCTGAATACAGGCCCCCCAGGCTGGCCTGCCCTCACTCAACCATTTACTTCTGGAGTGGTGGGCAGGTTACTACATAGCAAGGCAGCAGTTTTCAATAAAGCAAGTTCATATGTTTTATATATATATATATATAATGGCCCAAAATCAGTTTAGAAATCCTGAAAACCTATGGCTGTGCAAGCCCGTACAGACAGGAAAACATACAAATAAGTAGTTGTCAAATGTATTTACAATAAAGAGTAACTCACAATTTATGAAGTTTTTGCAGCTGAGCACTTCCTATGCAGCCTGTGAAGCTGTGTTACAGGATCGAAGCCTGCCTTCTGTACCTCAGGGACCTGCAGGCATTTAGCACACACCTACTTGTCCCTGATGGCTCTACTCTCAGCCAACAGCCCAGTTCCCCTCTCCTATTGTATGCCTGTGGAGTTCACATTTGCAAAAACACTTCCTGAAAGTCTTAGATGAATATAGCACCGGTATTCTTACAGTTAACTTACGTATGTCTAGTCCCTTTTCCGATATTCCAACTTCCTCTAAAGCAGAGGCATACTCATAGTGGAACAGACCATGCAGGTGCTTTAAAGCACATGGCTGGCTGTGAGCCTAACTGGTAAACACCCTTCAGAGAACGACACAAGTTTCCTGACTTCAGTTACAAATAACCTGGATGAGCAAACTTTTCATTCTGATTTTCCAAATGTGGTTTCCAAGGTTTCTCAGAAACAGTGGATAAGATTTTGTACATTAGGTGCTACCATTGTGGCAACATCAGCATCCCTTATTCATGGCTACGCTGCTCCACTTCTGATCCCGCTTCCTGCTGGTGATCTGGGAAAAGCAGTGTAGCATGGCCGAGAGGTCCAGGCCCCTGATGATCCCCACTGGGGAAGACCTAGACGGTGCTCATGACTCTGTTTTGGCCTGGTTCTGCACTGGTCATTACGGCCAGCTGGGAAGTGGACCAGAGGATGAAAGATCTGTTTTTCCCTTTCAAACAAATATTTTTTAAAAAGCTGTTTCGATCAGCAAGATGGCGGAATACAGACATGTTTGATAAGACGGAGAATCTTTAGACAGGGTGAAGTACAATAAGTAGTTTACAGGAAAAAAATAGGGTTCAGGCAATAAGCAGGGGGTACCTGGAGACCCCCTGGACGCAAGGAAGCTGCGGTGATGGGACAGCAGTGTTGCAGTGAACTGAAAAACCCAGCAGAAAAGAGTGAACAGCAACTCAGACCCCTGCGATCCGTTTCCAGCACCAGCCAGACATCCAGCAGTGGCCTCCACACAGCTCTTGTGACCACCAGGTGGGAGCCTGGGTCCGTATGGGGAGCTTGGGAGTGCCGTCTGGGACATGACAATGGCGCTGGGTGACTGGCACCAGCCACAGGCGGAAAAACAAACAGTCGGAGAGTCAGGGCGCCATCTTGGGTGGAGAGGTGGAATGCTGAGATGACGGAGCAGTACAGAAGAGACTCGTTTTTTGGCTGATCACACGAAACTGATCCAAGTGGGGACGGGAGCACCAGCTTCGCTCCCTGCAGGGTTTGTGTGGTCCCTGGAGCTGAAAGCCAGCAGCTGCAGTTCTCCAGCAGCTTCCTGCCTGGTGCCATCTCGGGCAGCAGGGCAGCAAGTGGACCCAAAGTGAAGGTCCAGAGGGGACTTGTTGCCAGTTAGTTGCACTGAGCTGAGCCCACAGAGCCAGCCTTGCAGCCTGTAGGGTCTGTGTTGTTCCTGGAGCTGACGGCTGACAGCCTCCTGATCTTTGTTGGTGCCCCTAAGGGCACCATCTTGGACACTGAGGTAAGCGCTCCAAACACTGATAAACTGCAAGAGGAGGAGTGATAAACCGCGCATGCGCTAATTCAGCAGCTCTCAGATAACAGTGTCACGGGACCAGGCACTATTACACTGAAGGGAGGACAGCTGAGCTGCCCAAGAACTGACCTGGGGACAAAAATACCACCATCTTAGAGCACTGCACAGGCTCCACAGAAAAAACAGCCCATACAAGGCACGCTGCCAACTCCACCCAAAATAACTCCAGGAGGTACTCAGACTTATCAGCCAGCAGGGGGCAACAAGCTCAGTGCTGCCTACAAAATCAGTGCTGAGAAAGCAATTATTCAGGACAGCTGTGTTTTCCAAATCCAGGGCACTGATTGAACATAAAAATCAACTTATAGACCTGTAGCTAATACACCATAGAGATGATTTTGTCAAACAGATCGGCAACTACAAAAGGTAAGACAAGACAAAAGCACTGTGAATGTTACTGGAGACTCTCCAACAAAGGAGCAAAAGCTTCACCCACTCGCAGAGTTAACTGAGGAAGACATTGAGAAAATGGGACACAGAACTCAGAAAACTTGTAATAAAGCTGTTGAACAACAATGAGAAGCACAAACAAGAGTTCAAAGAAGAAATAGCAGTAATAAATCAAATCAAGGCTGATACATCAGAAATTAAGTACACAGTAGAGCAAATTAAAAAATGCTGTGAAGAGTCTCAACAATAGAATGAATTAGGCAGAAGAAAGAATTTCAGAATTAGAAGATATTTCCTGTCACCATGAAGAAACAAAAAGCTGGAAGCAAAGCAGGGTCAAGCTAAAAAAAGAATCCAAGAATTAAAAGATATGATTAAAAGGTTCAATATAAGAGTTATGGGAGTTCCAGAAGGTGCAGAAAGAGAAGCTGGGATTAAAGGTGTATTCAATGAAATAATAAAGAAAAACTTCCCTAATCTGGAGAAAGAATTGGGAAACAACATACAGGAAGGCTACAGAACTCCCAATAGAGTTGATTAAAAATGAACTTCACCACAACACATGATAATCAAGCTCTCTTCGGCTGAACAAAAAGAAAAAATCCTTAAATGTGCACAAGAAAAAAACCAAGCGGCATATAAAGGAATCCCAATCAAACTCACAGCTGACCTTTCAGAGGAAACACGACCGACCAGAGGAGAATGGATGGGCATACTCCAGATTCTAAAAGAGAAAAATTTTCAGCCCAGAGTAATTATCCTGCAAAGCTCTCCTTTGTCATTGAAAATGAAATAAAATTCTTCCACAATAAAGAAAAACTTCAGGACTTTGTCTCATCTAAACCTGCCCTACAAATGATACTCAAGGATATTCCCATGAAAGAAAAAAGAAATAGCAACCACCAGAAACAAAGGCAAATGTGGAGAACATCCCACCAAAAGGCTAACAGAAGACTCAATTATAGAACAACACATTGCCAAAATGACAGGACCAATGACAGGATATTGCCCCTTATCCATAATAACGCTGAATGTAAACGGCTTAAACTCATCAGTCAAACGCAATAGATTGGAGGACTGGATCAAAAAAACAAAGCCCAACCATCTGCTGCTTACAGGAGACACATCTCACCAACAAAGATCAGAGGAAACTGAAAGAGAAAGGATGGAAAAAGATATTCCAAGCAAATGGAAAGGAAAGACGAGCAGGTGTAGCCATTCTTATATCACATGACATAGACTTTGAAGTAAAGAGCGTCAAAAGAGATGAAGAAGGATACCACATAATGATCAAAGGATGCCTTCAGCAAAAAGAAATCAGCATAATAAATGTTTACGCTCCAAACACCAAAGCATCTAGCTACGTGAAACAAATATTAATGGACTTAAAGGGAGAAACAGACTCCAATATGATCATAGTGGGAGACCTGAATACCCCATTAACTCAAATGGACAGATCAAAAAACCAGAAACGCAGCAAAGAAACAACAGAACTCACCCAAACTCTAGAGCAAATGGACTTATTTAACATCTATCGAACCTTTCATCCTACAGATAGAAAATACACTTTTTTGTCATCAGTACCTGGAACCTTCTCCAGAATTGATCATGTTATAGGTCAGAAAATAAGCCTCAGCAAATTTTAAAAAGTTGAAATTATACCATGCGTTTTCTTAGATCAAGGAGTGAAGCTAGAGACCAAGAAGTCAAAACACCAAGGAAGACTTGCAAGCACATGGAGTCTGAATAATGTTATTAAATGAGCAATGGGTTAGGGAGGAAATCAAAGGGGAAATTAAAATATTGCTTGAAACGAATGAAGGCATCAACACAACATTTCAAAACTTATGGGACACAATCAAGACGGTGCTAAGAGGAAAGTTCATTTCAATCAGTGCTTACGTCAAGAAACTAGAAAAGCACCAAGTCAATGAGCTAACCTTACAGCTGAAGGAACTAGAAAAGCAACAGCAAAGCAATCCCAAGATTAGTAGGAAAAAAGAAATCGTCAAAACAAGGAAAGAAGTAAACCAAATAGAGACCAAAAGAACTATATGTAAGATCAATGAATCAAAGAGCTTGTTCTTTGAGAAAGTCAACAAAATAGACTCCTCACTAACCCAACTAATCAAAAAAGGAAGGGAGAAGGTACACATCAATAGTATCAGAGATGAGAAAGGAAGTATAACAACAGATAAGAAATACAAAGAATCATCAGGGTCTATTACAAGCAACTATATGTGAACAAACCAGAAAACCTAGAGGAGATGGATAGATTTTTGGACACATACAATCCACCAAAATTGAATCAAGAAGCAATTAACAATCTAAACAGCCCAATAACATGCACTGAGATTGAATCAGTAATTAAAGTCCTCCCAACCAAGCAAAGTCCTGGACCAGATGGCTTCACTGCTGAATTCTACCAAATGTAAGGACACGTTTAATCGGATGGAGAAACATTAACCAGTATGAAGCAGAGAGGGTGATCTGAACTCCACCAGCAGGCGGAATTCAACCAGCAACAAGGTGGGAAGGGACTTTCACTGGGAGCTGAGGAGGTGAACCCAGACAAAGAACTGCCTGTCGTGCTGGTCCGTTTGATTTGACCAGAGACAGAGCAGCAGATCACAGATGGGTAGTGTGAGAACGGCGTGGATTTCACAGTCCAGTCCACCCCCCTAGAGCCAAATTAGGCGCCATCTTGTTTAAAGAAGAAAAGGCAAGGGAAAGGAGTGAGCATACACTGAGCTGAAGAGTGAATTCCTTTCTGACTCAGTGAACTGCAACAGCGTGGCATCCTACAGGCTCCACCCATGACAGGTCCAGGTAGCCCTCAGACCTGGTGGCCAGTGGATCACGAACTCTAGCAGTCGCATGTCAGGCACCATATTGTACAGTGTGGCAAAAGGTTTAGGACTGCAGGGGAAAACACTGGCCTGCACATGTGCTGAGCTCGCAAGAACTCACTGAGCTCAGTGCACTGCACTGGTCCTACACTAAAAATAATACCGATTTTGGCACTGTAAGGGTCAAAATGGGTCCATGTGGCCGTCAGACCTAGCAGCCAACAGGTTCCTTCAAGATTACCACCACCAACAACTTAGCTATATAGAACACCTGGTGTCTCCCTAATCCTGGGACCTGCACCAACCGAAGTGGGAGAAAGTTTGTACAGACAATGGTGCAGCCTCAGCACAGTGTCACAGAGGTGAGGCAGGAGCTGGGGCTAGGGAGACCATGGTGGAACTCTAATATAAGAACCCAGACCTGGAACTTGCTGAAGGGAGTGACACAAGTAACTGCAAATAAAGAGCCATGTACCAACTGCAATAAGTAAAACTGAACTGTAGACCTGTGGGTAACAGAACTTAGAAACCTGCCCCAAGGAGAAAAATCTGATAACCAGAAGTACAATGACCAAGAACAAAAGAAGAGACAGGGCCCGGCGCGGTGGCGCAAGGGGTTAAAGGTCCTCGCCTTGCACGCCCGGGATCCCATATGGGCGCCGGTTCTAATCCCAGCAGCCCCGCTTCCCTTCCAGCTCCCTGCCTGTGGCCTGGGAAAGCAGTCGAGGACGGCCCAAAGCTTTGGGACCCTGCACCCGCATGGGAGACCCGGAAGAGGCTCGGCTCCTGGCTTCGGATCGGCATAGTATCGGCCGTTGCGGTCACTTGGGGAGTGAATCATCGGACGGAAGATCTTCCTCTCTGTCTCTCCTCTCTGTATATCCGCCTTTCCAATGAAAAAATAATAAAAAATAAATCTTTAAAAAAAAAAGAAGAGACAGAGGCACAATGAAGGTTAATGAAGATTCCCCTGCAAGCTTAACGTCCGTCGGCCTGGCTGCGGGGGCCGTTAGGCAGGACAGCTGCCTTATGCCTACTTCATATGAGCCGCAACTGCGTCCACGTGGTGAGCGGCCCCTGGACATACCTGACAAAGCCACAGGAGCTGACCTCTCAGGAGGGAGTCTCCTTGCTTTGTTAGGTAAGTCTGGCCCTGCCTACTGCTCGCTTCAGCTGAGCTGGGGTAGGATCTGGGAGGGGTGGACCTGGGAGTCCAGTGAGCTTAACCTCCATCGGCCTGGCTGCAGGGGCCGCCGGGCAGGATGGCTGCCTCATGCCTACTTCATATGAGCCCGCCACTATGTCCACGTGGTGGGCGGCCACCGGGGCTCTGCCTGCTGACTGCCTGGCCAAGGAGCTCTGGGATTGTCATTCTTTGATATGCTGCTTAGATAGCTCCTTGCTGAACCCTCAGTGCTTTGGGGACGTGAATTAATCCTAACGATTCCCAAGGACAGTAAATCTTCCTCAGATGAACCTGTAATTAATACTGTCTCAAACCATGTGTTTTGAAAAATTGTAAAACCTACCATACTTTGAAAACCTTGTGCTAAACAGAAACAGGGCGGGAGAGCAAAGAAATCTTCCATCTCCGTAGAATGTGTGAGGAAGACATGTAGTGTAACCTATCAGGAAAATAACAGGTAACTTATTGGTAACAGATTCAAAACAGCGTTAGACAATAGTTAAACTACAAAGACACACAGGGGGAACCAAGAGCGATCCTAACCACCACAGGAGGTCATATGCACAGAGCAAGGGTGGACCCCAGAGTGGAGCAGGACAGGAAGAGGCGCGCATCCCAACCCTGGACTCCGGGATCCCCACCAAGGATTATCAGCACAGGCATCAAGGATTACATCCCAACTGCCAAAGAGACCAGGGGAACTGAAATGCCTTCAGAGCCCGAGAACTCAGAGGGCATCGCCCCCGCCCCCGGCCCTCTTTGGATCTACCACACGGGATGAAAAAAGCCTGAATTCTTCCTCGTTCGATCCAAGGTCATTGGAACAACAGCCAGGAACCCAGAGCGGTCCTCGGAATCAGAAGAACAGTAAACTTCCTTCGGGACTAGGGAGAGGAGCTTTCTCTGGTCCTTACTTAGTTCCAACTTTGGGTCTCCACCCTCTCTGCAATGACCACCAGGGTCGCTCCAGAGCCCCCCCCTCCAAACACACACACAAACACACACATTAGAATAATGGGCAGACAACAACAAGGAAAGTTTGGTCAGCATGGACTCACACATACCTTACTAGGTAGGACACAGAGCAAGTACTCCTCACCAAGGTACTGAAGATTTCTCTGCATACCCCTCCTAAAACTGTTTTGCACCTCAATTGTTGAAATGTCAATGGAGTAGTCACAGGATGTGGTAAAGAATTTGCATTATTTTTAACATATTGTTTACTCAATACTATGTTAATTAATACCATAACATTGTATATTGTTGCTGATGTTATGTTGGGGCTTTTGATTGATCGGGATTTTACTTTGTTGGCTCTACCTTCAGACCAGAGAAGGTCTCCCCAAGAAGCCATTGAACTTATCTGGACAATAAGATGCTGGACTCTATGCTAAGTATATGCTTACAATGAAGGAATCTCAACTGACCTTGAACTGTGGTTATGCAACAAGGTGGAGGAATCCACCATGGGGGAAGGGTTATGGGAGGGGTGGGGGGGATCCCATTACCTATAAAACTGTGTCACATAATACAATGTTATTAATAATAATAATAATTAATTAATTAATTTTGAAAAAAGATTCCCCTGCAAAGGAGTAAAAGCCTTTGACAACCTCAGAGTTAACAGAGGAAGATTTCAAGAAAATGGGGGATACAGAATTCAAAGCACTTGTTATAATGCTTCTTATCAACGATGAGAAGCACGTAAAGCAGCATTAAAGCAATTTAAGGAATATATCACACCGGAAATTAATTAAATGAAGGCTGATAAATCAGAAATGAAGAATGCAGTGGAGCATATTAAAAGAACAGTGGAGAGTCTCAACAATAGAATGAAGAAAGCAGAAGAATCTCAGAATTAGAAGATATTTCCTGTCACCAGGGGGAAGCAAACAAAAAGCTGGAAGCAGAGCTGGATCAGGCCAAAAAAAGTATTCAAGAATTGAAAGACACTATTAAGAGGTCCAATATAAGAGTTACGGGAGTCCCAGAAGGTGCAGAAAGAGAAGCTGAGTTTGCAAATGTATTTAATGAAATAATACAGGAAAATTTCCCTAATCTGGAGAAAGAATTGGGGAACAAGATCCAGGAGGGACACAGAACTCCCAACAGGCTTGATCAAAAGTGATCTTCACCACAACACATGATCATCAAGCTCTCTTTAATTGAACATAAGGAAAAGATCCTTAGATGTGCACATGAAAAAAAAAAAAAAACAATTGAGATATAAAATTGAGATATAAATGAATGTCAATTGAACTCACAGGAGACCTCTCACAAGAAATGCTACAAGGCAGAAGAGAATGGAGTGACATATTCCACATTCTAAAAGCAAAACACTGTCACCCCAGGATAATGTACCCAGCAAAGCTTTGTCTTTGAAAATGAAATAAAATTCTTCCAGAGCAAAGAAAAGTTGAAAGAATATGCCTCTTGCAAACCTGCCCTACAAATGATACTTAAAGATGTTCTCTTGGCAGAGAAAAGGAATAGTGCCTACTGAAACCAAAGGCAAATGTGAAGACCATCCCAGTAAAATGATAACAGAAGACCAAATCAATGAATCCTGTCATTCTTAAAATAACAGGAACAAATTACCACCCATATATATTAACCCTGACTGTAAATGGCTTAAGCTCAATCAAACATCATAGATTAGTAAACTGGATTAAAAAACAAAACCCATCTGTTAGCTACAGGAGACACATTTCAGCAACAAAAATCAGCGGAAACTATATCTCATGGAATTTGATGTTTTCTGTTGGTTTCATCTCCTCAAAACACTTCTTTCTTCTGATAAAACTTCTCAGTGACTCATAGATCATATAGTAGCATCATTTCCTTTAAGAAGGTCCTTGATTTTTTTTTTCTTTTCTTCAGTGACACATTAGTCATTCAGTAGCATGTTATTTAATTTCTTGGTGTTGTTAATTTCTTTTTTTTTTCTTCCTTTTGTTGATACTGTTTTGTGGCTTTTCATTTAAGGGGATGTATAGTAGCTGTGTAATGACACGTTATTTAACTTTATGGCATTTTAAATTTCTATTTTTCTTTCTGTTGTTGATTTTGTATTGTGGCTTTTCATTTAAGGGGATGTACAGTAACTGTGAAATGGAAACTAACATATCCAGATGTGAGGATACACTATGCATCTCTACTTCCAGACAAAGATGGACTCCCAATGAAACTGTTTACTAAATTATATGACAATGGGATGCTGGACTCTCTGCCATTGTCCACGCCCACAATAATGGACATATGACTGTGTATGAGGAACTATACCATAGTAATGATATAGGGGAAATTGTTGTGCGGGGGTTAATTGGGGAGGGGATAAGGGAAATGCCAGGAGCCTATGGAACTGTATCATAAAATGATAATAATAATGTTAAATAAAAGATTTGAAAAAGGTAAATTTTACCGATTTTGAATGATCATTTTATAAGCTACTGAAATGCAAACCACAGTATAATTTAGGATGCTTTGGACAGCTTTCACCAGTTTCATATTTTAAAATCTATCAATTATGGTATATAAAATTAATTTATTTTAAATTATAAAATCCTGCTAGGAAATCTCTGCAGATTTACTTTGTGCCATATTATGTTTAAAGGAAAATATGATACTCTCACGGGCCATTGTCGCATATGGCCCTAGACAAAGATAACATGTGAATTGAGCTGGGAAAATCTGAGTAAGATCACTGCATTGTGTCAATTATATCCTGATGGTGATATGTGTACAACATGACCAGTGAGAGAAATGGGGCAAAGTCTACACTGAATATACACATGCATCTTGCACAATTAGATGGCAAATGACTATAACACCATATAAGAGAAACTAAAACTTCATAGAAGATTGAATTAAAAATGGGCTTATGTTGGGGAAAAAAAAAAATTAAAAGCAGGCCCAGGTGGTGAACTACTGGCTAAATCCTCACTTTGTACACCTGGGATCCCATATGGGTGACAGTTTGTGTCCTGACTGCTCTATTTCCCATCCAGCTTCCTGCTGTGGCCTGGGGAAGCAGTCAAGGATGACTCGTGGCCTTGGGACCCTGCACCTGCGTGGGAGACTTGGAAGACGCTCCTGGCTCCTTCCTGGCTTCAGATCTTCTCACTTTTGGACATTGCAGTTACTCAGGGAATGAACTAGAGGATGGATGATCTTTCTGCCTCTCCTTCTCTCTGTATATCTGCCTTTCCAATAAAAATAAATAAATCTTAGAAAAAACAATTTTTTAAGCAAACATGATTTTTTTCACAATCTGCATGTTCAATGAATTTTTGCAAGACCCCTGTTAGCTAATCATATTGTTTTTTCTAAGATTTATTTAATCACACACTCATGATTACATCATGTTCAGTTTAAAAGAGGCAATGTAGGTAAGCAGGTAAATGTATGAGAACATAGCAAAAAAACCTACTCAACAAATATATTCTATTTCTTTGATCTCTCTACGTCTGCAATACATCGATTGTTTGGTGTACTAAAGCCTTGCCCAGCCTTTCAGTTAATAACCTTTTCCCCCTAGTAGGCAACTTATCATGAAAGTGGGGAAGAATAATTATTTACAAGACACTGCTAGGCATTCTTCCCTGAAGAAAACTTTCTACGCCAAAGTGAACAGAAAAATATTTTAATGATATTTTAGTAGCACAAAATAATTAATGAAACTGAGACAGCTAGAGGAAAACGAGAGAACCCCCAGAACATAAATGACCCTGGAAGCCGAGGCTGGGCCTGTGTCCCACCAGCAGTCTTCATTCCTGCTCTCAGAGGCACAGCCTGGTCGTCCGCCCAACAGGGGCCTCTCGGCAGCTCCTGTCGCCGACTTGGTACTCACAAGCGCTAAGGTCCTCGACACTGTCCCTCTGCGTTCCTGACTCAGCTGCTCCCAGTGCCCTTGAGGCTGGACTTCTGGTTTTTCTTTTCCTTCTGGCCCTGCATCCGGAACAGCTTCTTCCTGAGGTCCTTCTGTCGTTTCAGCTTCTCCTCCTCCTCCTTCTGCTTTGCTCGGACGTGCTCTTTGTTGTGCTGGTGCCGCAGCTCCTTGGCCTTCCTCATCTTCTGACTGTGCACCGTGCTCAGCGCATCCAGCAGAGCGAGGACCTGGCAAGGACAAAGCCGATTCCCACAGTTACAGCATCTTTCCCTTCTACCTTTCAGGGTTAAGCTTAAACGCCTCCAGGGATGGTATCAACGCTGGACTCGCGCCACAATTCAAGTTTATACTATTTTGGTCAAGTCCATCCTGAACTAGGAATAATGATTTGCATGGTGATGTACCTCCACCACTCAAGTGCCTGTGTTAATCCTCTGTGGATGCTATGTGCAACCAGCTAACAGGGATGCACCTGCTGTACGCCTATTGCTTCTCATCCGAACACAAAGGCACAGTATGACTCACAAAAGGGAAACAAAACAGACTCTGGTCCTGTCCTTTCCAGATGAAATGTTGAGAATGTGGCAGGAATGCCACGTGTGCTTCTGAAAGCGCTACTTTTCACATCAAAACGCAACATGCAGCGAGACGCCCACCGACATACCTTCCTCTCATGAGGCTCCCTGATGACAGCTGGTCTCACTCTGTCCTTCGGCACCTTGCCTGCCTTTGCCTGCGTCTTGGGCTTGTTCTTAAACGGCAGGGCCTTCTGCAAGGCTTTGGGAATATGCAGTGAATTGAAATGTTTCCTTTGCCTCAGAATTGGCTGGAAAGGAAAATAAAACAGTCATATGTAAATTATGACTTCTGCGTATTAAAATGTTTACATAAAGTCTTAACAGACTGACACGCCCACAGGATCAGTAACACTGTTAACTATCAGGAATCTGGATGCAATTAGCTACCAAACATGTGCTGTCTCAGTGGACACCCATAATTCTAGGAAACACAGAACAGATAGCATTTACAGCTCTAACAGCAATGTACCCCCTCTATAATGTCAAGTGATGAGGTCTCAACATAGCACACCCAAAGTTCATTCCTTTTTTTTTTTTTTAACTTGAAAGGCAAAGTGGCAGAGAGAGAAAAGACAAAGATCTTCCATCGGATGGTTTAGTCCCCAAGTAACTGCATGGGCTGCAGTTAGGCCAATGCCAATCTGAAGCCAGGAGCCAGGAGCTTCCTCTGGGTCTCCTAAACAGGTGCAGGGTCCTAAGGACTTGAGGCATCCTCTGCTGCTTTCCCAGGCTACAAGCAGGGACTCAGATCAGAAGAGAAGTCAGGACTTGACCAGTGTCCACATGGGGAGATTAGCCTAATACGGCATTGCATGGGTACCTCCAAAGTTGGTTTTTTTTTTTCTTTCTTTCTTTATATTATTGGAAAGTCAGAGCTACAGAAAGGAGAAAAGGAGAAGAGACAAAGATCCTCTGTCCATTGACTCACTTCCCACGTGGCCACAATGGCCGGAGCTGAGCCAATCTGAAGCCAGGAGCCTCTTCTGGGTCTCCCACGCAGGTGCAGGGTCCCAAGGCCATGAGTGGTCCTTGACTGCCTCCCCAGGCCACGGGCAGGGAGCCGGATGGGAAGCAGCGCCACTGGGACAGGAACCTGTATCCATATGGGATCCCAGCGCATGCAAGGAGGCAAGGACTCCAGCCACTAGGTTAGTGCGCCGGGCCCTGAAGATTTCCTCCTGGAGAAAGGCACCTTGAAGGTCACGGAGATCCTGCTCTTGCTCGGCTAGAGGCTCACCACCCCAATGCCGAGGTTCCCAGCCTTCCCGTTGACCCTGCTTCTCTCTGGGAGAAACTGCTCAAGGTTGGCAGCGACCATGATGCCATCCTCCACTGGGTGGGTGCAGTCCAGGGTGAACTTCAGAACCTGCTTCTTTTATTTTTTTGCGCCCCTTCGATACAGGCTTTTTTCCCTGGCCCACGCCGCTGGAACCCCGCGGTCACAGGCCTCAGGTCGCAGCCTCCTCTGCACACGGCATGTGGGCCAGCTAGCCACCCCCAGCATGGCCTTGAGAAGGCGCGAGTTCCCGGTGAGCCCCTGCACCGTCCCCAGGAGCCCAGGCCGAGCATGGAGCCGCAGATCCAAAGTTCTTACGATGAGAAAATTCAGGCTTTGTCTTTGGGGCACTGAAGTAGTTTTGCGCCAGCATAGCGGGAGCAAGCAGCTTCTCCCTGGGACTATTACTCAGTCTGGATTTACAGACATGGCGATTCCTCCAATGAGCAGCCAAAGCATCCCCATCTGGGTTCCAGTAAGAAGCTTAACTTCGGGGCCGGTGGCCTAGCTGCTAAAGTCCTCGCCTTGAACACGCCAGGATCCCACATGGGTGCCGGTTCTGATCCCGGCAGCTCCATTTCCCATCCAGCTCCCTGCTTGTGGCCTGGGAAGGCAGTCGAGGACGGCCCAAGGCTTTGGGACCCTGCACCCATGTGGGATACCCAGAAGTAGTTCCTGGATCCTGGCTTCAGATCGGCATAGCATTGGCCGTTGCAGTCACTTGGGGAGTGAATCATCGGACGGAAGATCTTCCTCTCTGTCTCTCCTCCTCTCTGTATATCTGATTTTCCAATAAATAAATAAATCTTTTTTTTTTTTTTTTCTAAAAAAAAGAAGCTTAACTTCACTGTTTCTGGCAGAAAACTGCTAACAGAGATTTAAACAACAGGTGAAGCCAAAACTCTCCATAATGAATCTTTAAGACAATGTTAAATTCAAGGTAATGCTTAAATTCACATGATCAAAAATCTTAAATACCTCAGAAATATTGCTATTAAGTTGAAAAAAAAAAAAACTGTCCTTGGCCTTTACTAAATGTCAATATCTACTAAATAAAGAACATTTGTTATATTTTGAAAAGTATTTTTAAAAATAGCATCCACAACAATAATCGACAGTCTCTGTTTAGAAGCAAACTGCTTGAAAAGAATTTGGAGAAATCTTCACCTCAAAAAAAGTCTAAGCACCACATCCTTATGTTTACTTTAATAAAAATCCATGTAATAGGATCTAAAACTATTATTAATCATGTTTAGAAAAAGCATGCCTGGGAGACATCAGTTTCAGTAGAGTGGCAAAACTGATATCCTGAATTATTCTCTTATTACAGAGCAGCCAAATATCCTAAATTAAATCTTCTCAAACGCATCACTAGATTATGACAAAAAATAATGAAAGTTCTGAGACCGAAATCTACATAAAAATGGGACTCTAAGATAGGTACTGCAAACCTAAAATTGAAGAAAAATAAATAAGCCAATAAATGTATGAGGTAGTTGCTGGCAATGAGAACTGAGCAGCCGCGGAGTCTGCACCTCATCCTGTACCTCCTCCTGGCTGGCATACCCTCACACTGCAGGTACCCACGCAAGAAACGGACAAAAGAGGCACGGAGGTAGGAAGAAATGAACCAAATACATGATTAGGTCCTTACCTATCAACAATCACCTGGATTATACCATGGACTAAACTCCATTTCAAAGAGATAGTGGTTCAACGTGCACAGCAACAACAATCAACTATGCTTGCCCACAACAGACCCAGTGTAGCTTCAATGATAAGCAGGCTAAAAGTGAAGTGATGGAAGCAGATAATTCTATACAAGCAGTAACCAGAACAGACTTGAAGTCAAACACTGTTATAATTGGGCCCCAGCGCAATAGCCTTAGTGGCTAAAGCCTCGCCTTGCGTCCGGTGGGATTCTATATGGTTGTGCCTTGGTTGCTCCACTTCCCATCCAGCTCCCTGCCCGTGGCCTGGGAAAGCAGTCAAGGACGGCCCAAAGCCTTGGGATCCTGCACCCACGTGGGAGACCTGGAAGAGGCTCCTGGCTTCAGATTGGCGCAGTTCTGGCCATTGTGGCCACATGGGGAGTGAATCAGAAGACAAAGAGCTTTCTCTCTCTCTCCTTCCCTGTGTATATCTGACTTTCCAATAAAAATAAATAAATGAACTAAAAAAAAAAACCCTATTATAAATAGACAATAGACAGCAGATAATTTATGACTAAGGGCTCTTTTATTAGTGGTTGGTGATTATCATTAGCTTTACAATCCTAGGGCTACTGTTAGGATTGTTTAAGTTTTACTATTTTCCTAAGCAACCAATGGACTCAGAAAGAACTAAAACAAAATAAGCTTAAAAGTATCTTGAGATAAATCAGAGTATAAACAAAATATGAAAATCTTTGGGATGCAGTAAAAGCAGTTCCAAGAGGGAACTTTTAGTAAAATATACCTGTACTTCTGTACTTGGAACTTTTATTAAATGGGTGTTAGCTGCTCTTGTGGGGGAAAAAAGAGTCGTTACATGAGCCAGTAGACACGCTCATTTGCTTTACTACAGTAACAGCTGGATCACCCAATGTCTCATAACAGACACTGTAAAATTCAAAATATGCAATAAAATTTATTTTAAAAAATCTCATTTCCAATCCAGAGAAAACCATTATATCATTATTCTTTTCTAAAACAATCCACGAATATACAACTGTTACATTTAACAACAGAAAATTCATGAGACATTCTGCATCCACCTGACTCCCTATGTGGAGGGTACACACTGTGAGCATGAACACCCAGGGACTAAACACAACACAACACAACACAACACAACACCACACACACACACACACACACTGTGAGCACTGATACCCAGGAACTAAACACAACACAACACCACACACACACACACACACTGTGAGCACTGACACCCAGGGACTAAACACAACACAACACAACACCACACACACACACACACACACACACACACACACTGTGAGCACTGACACCCAGGGACTAAACACAACACAACACAACACCACACACACACACTGTGAGCATGAACACCCAGGGACTAAACATAACACAACACACCACCACACACACACTGTGAGCACTGACACCCAGGGACTGAATACAGCACCACACCACACCACACCCACACCACACCACACCACACCACACCCACATACACACAGTGCGAGCACTGACACCCAGTACCTTATACAGCGAGTCTTTGCTTGGCTTCAGCTTGATGCCATGTGCCAGCCTCAGCTGGCCTGTGGTCCGCATTCCTGACCATGTGTCTTTCTCCCCCAGTGGTTTTAACAAAGATGTTACAGGGTTATAGAAGGCTGGGATGGAGACAGGATACCAAGTGCGCATGAAGACAATATCTGGAAAGAAAGGAATTTTTACTTTACCGCTTTCAAAAGATGCCAGTTCATCTTGCCAACAAAACAAAAACAAACCTATCACCTCACCTTCTCTGCCTGGATGTGAAGCATTTGAGAGGGACTTACTGACTAAACTATTCCTTTTATTTTGTTTAAGGATGATTTATTTCAAAGGCAGAATGACCCAGAGAGAGAAAGAGACGGACTGATTCATCTCGGGTCCGCTGGTTCATTCCCTAAAGGCCCACGACAGAGGCAGGGCAAGGCCGAGCTAAAGTTGGGAAGCAAGAACTCCAACAGGGATGGGGTGCCAGGGCTTGCCATCACCCACTGCCTTCCCAGGCAGCAAGCTTGCACCGGCAGCAGAGCTGCAGGGACCCCAACCACCACTCTCATATGGGATGCCAGCACAACACAAGTGGCAGCTTACCCTGTCGCATCATAATGCCCCTATACTATCCTATGCTTCAAAAGCTTCTTATGGCCCGTGAACCAAAGGCCTGCAGACAGGGTGTGAAGTGCTCCAAACACGGAGTGCTGGAGTATACTTGGGCTTGCGCAAGACCTAAGCTGCACCCTCCAGTCAGCACCGGCTGGAAAGCAGTGGCCTCACTGGGAACAGCCCCAGATATTTACCGCTCATCAGCAACTTATCCTCAAAGCTGGCTCGGAAAGCTCCCTCGGGGGCTCGCAGCGCTTTCTTGATCTGCCCCCTTATCCCACTGACAGTTCGAATCACAGCACCTTCAAACTTAGCAACTTCCAAAGCAGAATTAAACATTCCCTGTGGGCATATGGAAACAAAAATACAGACATACAAAGTCATTTCCTCGACCTGTTAGTTCATACGTATGCCCTGGGTTAAAAAAACAAAAACAACTTATTACAAGGGTGCTAAAATATTGTGCCTTCTAAAAGTGGAATTACCGCGTCAGAAACAATACAGCTCTCTTTTCTTTTGTCTCAGTCATGGTAACCAAGATTCTGCTGCGGGACTGCTGGCATGCCATCAACAGGAACCCAGTACAAGAGAAGATCAAAGGGGAATTCCCCAGAACCCTTCCACAGTCTGAACTGGCTCCATGCAGGCGAGGTGTACTCCCCTTAAAACACAAAAAGATGGGGTGGGCATTTGGTGCACACGTTCCATGTGTGAGTCTGGCTCCGTTCTCCACTCCTCATGTTCCAGCCTGTTTTCCCACTAAACTGAGCACTCAGGCAGGCAGTGGATGCAGCCTCTAGTAATTGGGGTGTGTCTACCACCCAGAGGGAAGGATGACCGTGTTCCAGGATCCAAGCTTCAGCCTGTCCTAGCTCTCCTGACTGAGGTCACTGGAGGAGTGAGCCAGCACATAAAAGATCTCTGTGCCTCTCCTTTTCAAATAAAACGAAACAAAGTTTTTTAAAGAAACAGATCTGAACAAATGGTGACATCATCACAAGAACATGTTACGAGTTATTTCAGATAATTTATTTCGATTCATTTATTCTTCTAAAAAAAAGAATCCGGGAAGCAAGGAGGCAGGGTTCCCTTTTGCTGGTTCACTCCTCACATGCGTGCAATGGTTGCACAAGTCAGGAACGTAACCCAGATCTCCCGTTGCGCCCGGCAAAGCCCATGACAGCAGGAAGCTGGGCTCCGCAGGCACATGTGGGAAGGGAGCCCAGGTCCTCCAATACGGGAGGTGGGCTGCCTGCTCACTAAGCCAAAAGCCCACCCCAAATCTGTTGAATGGAAATACTGCTGCTACTGCTAAAACTTTCTGCAAAAACAGTTCATACATTTCTCTGGGCTTTTGTCAAGTTTTTTTTGGTGAATTGTTTTGTCTATGTTTTACTGAACTGTGGTAAATTTATTATTTTCTCCTTTTTTGTTGCACAAATCAAAAAGCTATAAAAATTAATCTGGCTAAAATTTACATTTTCATTTAGTCCCATGACAGTCCTACACAAAGGCAATAAATAATCGCCTCAATTATTAACTGTTTTTGTTTTAGATTTCTGAGCATATTTAAGTAACACAAAGTCCAATATAAAGATAGAAGTTAAAAACGACTGAGGGCCCAGCGGCATGGCCTAGCAGCTGAAGTCCTCGCCTTGAACATGCCAGGATCCCATATGGGCGCCGGTTCTGATCCCAGCAGCTCCACTTCCCATCCAGCTCCCTGCCTCTGGCCTGGGAAAGCAGTCGAGGACGGCCCAAAGCCTGGGGACCCTGCACCCGTGTGGGAGACCTGGAGGAAGTTCCTGGCTCCTGGCTTCAGAGTGGCATTGCACCGGCTGTTGCTCTCACTTGGGGAGTGAATCACTGGATGGAAGATCTTTTCTGTCTCTCCTCCTCTCTGTATATCTGACTTTCCAATAAATAAATAAATCTTAAAAAAAAAAAGAAAGACTGAAAATTACATTTGTAAGACTTCAATTACTTTCCTAAAGTCCTGAGAAATGAGGTTTAGAAGTACAGGCTTAGGGCCCAGTCTAGTGGCTAAATTCATGCTTTGCATCCACCAGGATCCCATGCCCGTGTCCTGGTTGCTCCACTTCCCTTCCAACTCCCTGCTTGTAGTCTGGGAAAGCAGCAGAGGATGGCCAAAGGCCTTGGGACTCTGCACTCACATGGGAGTCCTGGAAGAAGCTGCTGGCTTCTGGTTTTGCACCAGCTCAGCTCTAGCCGCTGCAGCCACTTGGGGAATGCAACAGTGCAGGTAAGATCTTTCTCTCCATCTCTTTCTCTCTGTACATCTACCTTTCCAATAAAAATAAATCTTAAAAAAAAAAAAAATACAGGTATAGTATCTCCAGTCTTAAACACTAATTTCATGTGACTGATCATCCACAAGTTAGTGCACTAAAATACGGTATAAAACGTGCTGCACGCTATGAGTAAAAGGTGTTCATGAGCCATAAAAATGGATTTCATGCTCAGACTTGCAGACCCTCCCCAAGATAATCTATTATGTCTCTTCAAACCCAAACAGCCTAAAATTTGAAATACCAAACACTCTGATTCCAAACACTTTTCTTTGGTCTTTTTTTTTTTTTAATTTTTTTTTCTTTTTTTTTCTTTTTAAAGATTTATTTATTTTTATTAGAAAGGCAGATATACAGAGAGGAGAGACACAAAGGAAGATCTTAGATCTTCCATCCGATGCCTCACTCCCCAAGTGGCCACAATGGCCAATGCTATGCCGATCCACGGCTAGGAGCCAGGAACTTCCTCCAGGTCTCCCACGTGGGTGCAGGGTCCCAAGGCTTTGGGCCGTCCTCGACTGCTTTCCCAGGCCAGAAGCAGGCAGCTGGATGGGAAGTGGAGCTGCCAGGATTAGAACCGGCGCCCATATGGGATCCTGGCGTGTTCAAGGCGAGGACTTTAGCTGCTAGGCCATGACGCTGGGCCCCTAATTTATCTTTTTACTTATTTTTATTATTTGAAAGAAAAAGAGAGCAAGTCTTTCTTGTTCTTGATTTTCCAACACTGATTCATTCCCCATGGGCCTTACACCAAATCAGGGACGCTGGCACTCAAGTCTGCGTCTCCCACACGGATGCAGGGATCCAAGAACCTACGTCCCAGGGTGAGCACGAACAGGGAGCCAGGACTTGAACCCAGGCACTCAGTACGGACGCAGGAGTTCCCAAGCAGCAGTTTATCACAGGACCACGAGGCCTCCGCATTCAGCAGCTGAATCAGTGATACCTATCCTGTACGCTGTTCCTCCTTTAACAATGTATGCGTTTATAAATATATGAATCCATGGATATACAGACCTTAATAAACGAAGTATTTTTGAAAATTTTATATGGGAAACCAGTTAGCTTCAATTTCTTCACAATTTTTATGGATTTATCCAGGTCTAGGACAACACCTGTTGCAGCAATTCGAAAATCAGGCTACAAAGAAATACCCAAATTTAGAGTAGAGAAATGATACAACCAAGACAAAAACGACAACATCTCCGAACTACAACCTCACTGACCTACCCTTATCTGGAAGCATGCGGACATGCAAAATGTGTCTGAGCAAACACCAGCCACTGATGGCGACCTGAGTACTTCCCTGAGGATCATTTCAACAGCATTGTATAATAATGATCTACTTGGAATGAAAAGAAATCTGAAAATTAGATCGTAATATCTAGGAGATTAGATTTGAGACCTCCGGGGAGGATCCACCTGCTGTTATTCCGCCTCTTTTAGTTGCATGAGGCTTGCTGACTGGGCAGACTGTGGACAGACTTTGCTTGGCCAGCCTTATAGGGTGTAGTGTGTCCTGTCTAATTGGTGTGTAATGAACCTTCACAGCACAGTGTGAACACCGCTTAAATAATCCCAATGCTTAAGACAAAAATAGAATATGGCATTGTCAGTGCCGTAATCCTTGTACCGTGTTCTTCTCCACTCTCACATCCCACTTGGATGTGAGAAAATCAAAAGCAAACACAAACCTACTGCATACCAATGCGTTCAAAACAAGTATTTCCAACTTGGTCTTATATATTCATACCCCAACTCCGTTTTTTAAGCACAACCGGAAAGCATTCAGATATTTACCATGACGCCACTGACGGACTGTATTGCCAAGAACCCTGTTCCCTGTGGAGTGATAGGACCTTAAAGCAAAAAACGGGACAAAAATACAGTGAGCAGCAAGTCTCGGATTCCATGCCACAGACACATTCCAACCCCTTCCTCCTAAAAAAGGGCAAAATCGCATGAATCTCGATGTTGACAAACGGAAAAGAGCAAGCCTACAGTGCAAACATCTCAATGACCCGAATCACCCTCACCCCAAAAGGTTGCTCCGCAGTGCATGTGCTGTGGGGTGTACTTCAGAAGCCTCTGTCTCCCGTTGTGGTCTTCGATATAATAGAGAGGGATGGTCTGAAATCTCCTCCACCCCACAGAGAAGATGATCGGATCTCGGGATTTGAGGATCTTCTTGTACCAACGGTGTTTCTTGAGGCGCATCTGAGGGGAAGAAGTTCCACAAGGTCTGTGACCCGTGCATCCCAAGGGCGCCCCTGGCTGAGCCCGCTGCCCAGAGCACCTACCTGCACGTACCCGACGTTGCCCTCGCTGTTGCCCAAACCACCCAGGATCATTGGGTAATGAGGGTCAAAGTTGAGCACAAATTCACAGGGAACGTTTTCAAGTTCAATACGGACATACATCCCGGGGCGAAAACCTTCATACTGGACTCTGGCTTCGTCATCTTGATCTTCAAATTCCGCCCGGTTAAGCTACATAGGAGACAAAAAAAAAAAAAAACCCAACAGAGTCCCAAAGCACTGCTAACTTTCTAAACATAAAATCAGCACAGCGATTTCTAAGTAAACCATGGGAAGAATTCAGGCTTTATCCAATAGAAAGGCTTACTGATTCTCTGGCCTTCTTTCTCATGGTTTCCCCCTTCCTTCACACACTGTGTGGGCACCCTCACCCTCGCTGGCAGCAGGACAAAGGCCTTGAGCGGGCAGACCTCATCAACCACAACGTCACAGGTGCCAGGATTCCAGGTGCAGGTTCCTGGCGTCCGGGGGTTCTGTGGACATTCCACTCTTGCCATCGACAGGTATACGTCTGTGTCTCCCTCAGAGCGAGATCACCACCACACACAGTCTGAGAAAGCTTTCTCCCTGCCCCACATACAGAAGGCCAGACTGCCCACTTCCAGCCTTCCCTTGGCAATTCCAGACTCCCCTAATCTCCACATCTGAGCTGAAATCAGATACTCTCTACATGAACAGAAAACCTCTCCTGGAGAACACAAATCCACACAGGCCACAAATGACCCGCCCCGTCAGATCAGGCACTGGTACAGGGACTGCAAATGAACACACTGTCTCCAATCGCTGCTCTCAGAACCACGCTCTGGTACAAACGAGGGGACTAATCACCGCCCTGGTGAACTGACTCGTCCAACAGCTCGAGCTAGAGGGCCAGGCTAGGACAGGCCGTGACAGGCTGACACGGCGGGCTCCCTCACCTGAGCTTGCTTTTGCATCTCTCCCTTAAGATCATCAAAATACGTGCTTTCTCCTTCATCATACTCGGCATCAAACATCTCCTTCAATTTTCTCTTCTTATCCAAATGCTTTTTCTTGGCATTTTCCTCTTCACTGGGGTCAGTTTCTTCCTTTTCTTCTGCTGCATCTTCAATCTTATTAAAGACAAAATGTTAAAGAAGTTTATCGGGATCTTTTCTTCAAATAGGAGAGTAAATTTTAAAAAAGGTTTGCTTGTTTTTTGTTTTTTTGTTTTTTTAATTTAAGCTGCAAAAACCACAGTATTGCTACAGAGACAGCTACTACCATAAACTGACATTCATCAATTTGGCTGCAAATCAAAACATCAGTAAAAGTAGAAGCAGCTATTCCTAAGCCAGATGTTCCCAGATACTGTCTTGCAAATGGGGAGAAAAGGAAATTTTCTTTCCCAAGTGATACTTAAATTTAAGAGAGTAACAGCAAAAATAAAAGTGCTCAGAAGGATTCAGGAGGTGAAACCTCTCTGAATAAAAAATCATAAGGAATTCGGTTAGAGCCAAGATTAGCTTTAGGGTTAGTGTTAGGCTTTGGATTAAAATGAAAATAAGGGGACCTGGCACGGTAGCCTAGAGGCTAAAGTCCACGCCTTGAACGTGCTGGGATCCCACTGGTTCTAATCCCGGCAGCCCCACTTCCCATCCAGCTCCCTGCTTGTGGCCTGGGAAAGCATTAGAAGATGGCCCAAAGCCTTGGGACCTACACCTGTGTGGGAGACCCAGAAGAGGTTCCTGGCTTCAAATCAGCTCAGCGCTGGCCGCTGCAACCACTTGAGGAGTGAATCACCGGACAGAAGATTTTCCTCTCTGTCTCTCCTCCTCTCTGTATATCCGACTTAGAATTAGGTTTATGTCTAGGTCCTTTGTTAAAACTGTGGTTATGATTAGAATTAGGGCTCTGGTTAGTCAGGCTTAAGAACAAGTGTGGGGTCAGATGAGAACGTTAGAGCTACAGCTAGGGTTAGGGGGAAGGCAAAGTTAAGGATTTGGGTTAGGGCTAGGTTTAGTAGGCTCAGGATTATTGTTAGTACAAGGTGAAGGTTGATAACAGCCAGGATAGGTTGAGAACTTAGGCACAGAGCTAGAATGAGGGATAGGACAAAGACTAAAGCTAGGGTTAGGATTACAGCTACGCTTAGAGCTGGTTTCATGGTTATTTTTATGGCTAGAGTTATACAACAAGTAAACAACTTATTCTGTTCCCATCCCCATATTTTAGGAAATCTAACCACCTGGGCAATAATTTACACAGACCCGTGTTTCTCAAACCCAGTTTCTCGGAACAAGCCAAGCACAGGTCAAACTGAGAGTGTCCAGGGCAAAGTCGTACCTGAGTATCTGGGTCTGGTTCTCCTTTGTGCACATCTCCCGTTTCCAGGTCTTCAAAGTCGCCATAGAGCTCTTCTGAGAAAATAAAGAGCATCACAATGGCGCCACCATGAATAGGACCTGCACGTGACATGAGCATCCCCAAAGGCCGGGTGTGCTTTGCACTCTGAGCTTTTTTCCTACTGTGTTTGTTACTGCACACAGCCAAGATCCTACACCCACAACATATGCTCAGCCCCCTCCTCCCCGCAATAAGGTTTACCATCGTCACCTATCTGGATACAGCAAATGAACCCCTGCCGGGTTGTGGGCCTTTTTTTTTAAAATTTGAAAGGCAGAGTTAGAGAGAAAGAAAAACAGAGAGAGAGAGAGACACAGAGAAAAAGACACAGAGAAAGAGAGCGAGAGAAACAGAGATATCCAACTGCTGGTTTACTCCCCAAAGAGCAGCAGGGGCTGGGGCTGGGTCAGGCCAAAGCAGGGAGCCACAACTGCATCCCCGTCTCTTACATGGGTCTCAGGGTCAAAGCACTTCAGTCATGTTCCCCTGCTTTTTCAGGTGCATTAGCAGCAAACCAGACAGAAGCAGGGTAGAAAGGGCTACACCTGGTGCTCATGAGGTGCTGGCACTGCAGATGATGACCTAAACCATTGTGCCACAATGCCAGCGCCTCCAGATTTAATTTTAAGTTTAATTTCATCAGGAGTGATTTTTCCAGTATAGGTAATAACCATTTCATTTGAGACACGCAGAGCAGGCATGGTCCTGCAGGTTAATCCCCAAAGCTAACATTTTAAAGGATAAAGAAGCTGCTCTGCCTAGATCCAGCTCCCTGGCAATGCAGCTGGCAAAGCAATGGGATTCGGCCTATGTGCTTGGGCACCATTGTCAGGGCCAGATGGAGTTCCAGCTCCTGGCTTCAGCTTAGTCCAGCTCTAGCTGTTGTGGACATGTAGGGAGTTAGCACTTGGGAAAAAATCTCTTTCTCTGTTACTCTGAATAAACTAAATCTTAAAAGAAGAAAAAAAAGTGTCATGACTTGTTAACAGTAAAGGTGCGAAGTCTCAGGAACAGGTTTAAGAAAACATAATCATGCAACACACCCAGGAGAACTTCACACAGCATAACGGAGAGAATTTAGAGTAAAGAGCAGAGCCCAAAACAGCGCTGACCTCACCCCCATCTGACCTCACCCCCACCGTTTGTGTTTTGGAACTCTGGGTTCAGTGACAGCTTCTGTTGTTACAAGAAAACAGACGACTACAGCAACACTTAGAAGGCTGTTACAACATTTTCCCATAAGACAAACTTAGGAAGCCCCAGCTGGAGGCAACAGTCAAGGTTGCCTCATATTTACACACGTGTACACGGCTGGGAAAAAAAAAAAAGCAGCTAATAACTGGCGGGCATTCTGGGTCTGGTTAAATGGCAAATTTGTGCTAACGATGCCAGTGTGCCAGTGTAATGGCCTATTCCATTCTGTTTTTGTTATTTATTTTTAAAGATCTGGGGGCAAGGGGGTGCAGAACACCTGCTGAGCAACTACTGTGCCACTCTGGACTCAAGCCAACTGGGGCCACTCCATCACCACTTGCTGTCACCAGGAGCACATGGGGACAGGATGTGCCCTGTTAGGTGCTGAGGGACTGGGGTTAAGTCAGAATGGAGGCCACCAAGGCTTGTTTGGCTTCCATTTTGGATCAGAAGGGGGAATCCACAGGACCTCCATGGATCAGGTTAAAGTACATGCATGCACAAGAGTGGGGTTTGGGTGGAATGGGCCAGGCTAGGCTGCAGCACTTGCCAGCACAAATGAGTCTTGTTTGGGGCAGGTTTGTAGGGGTTCTTTGGGGTCACCCTAACTAGGCTGCAAGCACCCCCCAGTGAATGACAAGGCTGATGGTGGGCCACGCCGGGCCATGCTGCAGGCCAAGTAGTGATTCTCAGGGGTCTTCCCTACTAGCCACAATACCTGCTGGAACAAGTAAGAGCTGGGTCTGGGAGCAGCCTGGCCCATGTTGCAGCATCCATAGGGGCTGATCTGGGTACAGCATTGTTTGGGGTTCTTGAGGGTTGCTGTGTGCAGCAGACAGCTGCCACAGGACCATCCATGTGCTTTGAAAGCTATCCTTGAGACAGACATGTACTCGCTTCTGTACTTGGAAGTTGTTGCTTACTGGTCACCAAGCACTGGCTGGCTCAATGAATATGGGACCTAGCTCTCAATGCTTGTGCCACATCAATTAAGACCGAGGAGGCGAGCCTTCCAGAGAAGACGGTTTCCCTCTGGCCACCCACTTTTGTAGCCTTTATCTTGCGTCCGTCTTGTTCCTGTTTTTTTTTTTGTTTTTTGTTTTTTGTTTTTTTAATTTATTCTTATTGGAAAGGCAGATTTCCAGGGAAGGAGACAAAAAGATCATTCATCCACTGAATCACTTCCCAGATGATGACAATGGCTGGAGATGAGCCGATCTGAAGCCAGGAGCTTCTTCTGAGTTTCCCATGTGGGTGCAGGGACCCAGGGTTTTGGGCCATCTTTTGCTGCTTTACCAAGTCACAAGTGGGGAGCTGGATGCAAAGCGGAGCAGTTAACACACGAACCGCAGCCTATATGGGCTGCACTTGCAAGGGGAGAGTTAACCAATTGAGCCACGATGCCGGGACCCTGTCTCATTTCTTACTTTCTCGATTGCACTTTGTCTTACTCTCCAACCCTGCTCATGCTGCTCTGGTCATGGTAGTCTGACCAGGCCACAGCACCTGCTGGTACATGCGACTGCCGGATGTAGGGACCAACTCAGTAAGGGCTCTTGGTGGGTAGCTCAATCAGTCCCCTCCAAAAAATGCCCAACCTCAGGGAACTCCACACAGAAATCAGATCTGGGCCTGGAGCACACAGTGTGGGATTGGGCTGCCCCAACTGCTGACTCTGTATAACGAAAGACAACATACTGGGATACACATGAAAGACAGGACAGCCAGTCGCTCTTATTCAACCTTGAGTGCCTCACCAAAAGATGGAGAGAAGAGCAGGTTGAACAATGCTATAGGCCTTTAAGGCTATGGAGGGACCAAGGCAGACATAGACAGCCAGCAAGTATGGGAAAGGGCAAATGAAAGCCAACACCATCTGAGAATAATTGGGACTATGCAAGTAATACCCTCAGGGCATTCTACCCCCACCAGAGGGTCCCTGGGACCAAATCAGGGGACAATCTCTGCCCCCTGGCACTGATGTAAACTGGCAGCAAGGAGCGGTGCAACATCTCCCGCTCATCCCCATGGTCACAGAAGGGAAGGCAGGGTCTTTCTACCCACACCATCCCTACCCACACCACCCAAAGATCTACATGTGTTTGCAACCCGCTCACCTATAAAACAAACATATAAAATAAATGTAATTCAAAAACCAAAAAATCTTGAGAAGATAATCGATGGAAAGAAGGTAAAAAAGGAACAAACCTAACATTGCTGGGACTTTACTTAAAAAATAAAATGATAGGGCCTGGCGTGGTGGCGCAAGTGGTTAAGGTCCTCGCCTTGCATGCCCGGGATCCCATATGGGCGCTGGTTCTATCCTGGCAGCCCCGCTTCCCATCCAGCTCCCTGCCTGTGGTCCGGGAGAGCAGTCGAGGACGGCCCAAGGCTTTGGGACCCTGCACCCGCGTGGGAGACCCAGAACAAGCTCCTGGCTTCGGATCGGCATAGCATCGGCCGTTGTGCTCACTTAGGGAGTGAATCATCAGATGGAAGATTTTCCTCTCTGTCTCTCCTCTCTGTATATCTGCCTTTCCAATAAAAAAATAATAAAAATAAATCTTTAAAAAAATAAAATAAAATAAAATAAAATGATAAAAAAAGATTAAGGATGCTACCAAAGGGACATAAGAAACAATATTAGGGCCGGCTCTAGGGCCCAACTGGCTAATTCTCCACCTTCAAGCACCAGAATCCCATATGGGCACTGGTTAATATCCCGGCACTTCTACTTCCCATCCAGCTCCTTCCTGTGGCCTGGGAAAGCAGCACAAGATGGTTCCAAAGCCTTGGGACCTGCACCCATGTGGGAGACCTGGAAGAAGCTCTTGGCTCCTGGCTTTGGATTGGCTCAGCTCCAGCTCTTACAGCTGTTTGGGGAGAGAACCAGAGGATCAAGGATCTTTCTCTCTGCAAATGCATCTGAGATTCAACAGTATTAGAAATAATCCAAGCAGAAATCTGTAGAAAGATGGCAAATGAGCTAATAATACTCAATATGCTTAGTCATCAGAAACAAAAGTCATTACATATCAATCAGAATGGCTACAATAAAGCAGTGAAAGACCAAATGTTGGCAAAGATGCAAACAAAACGGTTCACTCAAATGCCTGCAGAGCCATAAAATGTTTCAAGTTTCTAAAACTAAACATGCAATTATCCCTTGATCTAGGTTCTGTACTTCAGATTTTTTTTTTTTTTAAGATTTACTTATTTTTATTGGAAAGACAGAGAGAAAGATCTTCATTCAAGCTTAACTTGTCAAACGGCCTCAACAGCTGGGCTGAGCCGATCCGAAACCAGGAGCCAGGAGCTTCATCTGGGTCTCCCAGGCTTTGGGCCTTCCTCCACTGCTTTCCCAGGCCACAAGCGGTCTCTCTTTCTTTCTGTCTGTGTAAATCTGCTTTCCAAGTGTGTAACATAAATCTTTTAAAGAAAAAAAGTCCCATAATTTTGCACTCAAGACTATTCTTTTCATCTTGGTCATTATTTAAGATAAGAAAGAAAGTACAGAGAAGCCAGTCGTCTGTGAAGACCACTGCTATTTACTCACCATCTTCTGCCAATAGCTTGGCTGCGTCTTTGTCCTCCTCCCACTTGCCAGTCACAAAGCAATCTCTGATACTGTTCATAACCTTAAACAGAAAAGTCAGCACTTGACTGATACGCTCCAATTATTCAACAAAACAACTGCTCTCTAAGAAATGACACTGGGATAACCTAGAGTGCGGGGTTTGATACTTGTCTTGATCCTCTAACTGCAGCTTCCTGCCAATGCAGACCCTGAAGGACTGCAGTGATGGCTCAGCTCACTGGGTTCCTGTCACCTCTGCAGGAAACCTGGATCGAGTTGCTGGCCCAGCTCTGGCCTGGTTCTAGCTGTTGGAGAGACATCCGAGGAGTGAACCCATGGAGATGGGTGTTCCTCTGATTCTGTCTCAACTGAAAATCAGTAAAACGTTTTTTAAAAAATGGAAATGGCAGTAGGCAAAGTTTGTCTTTAAGTACTTGGAGAAACTCTCGTGGCTATTTTCATTGCACGCAGGCCAACAGACATCTCTGCCTTTGTGGCAGACAGCTTAACCACAGAAAGAAAGCATAAAGGCCACAACACTGAGCAGCAGACAGGGCGAGTACCGCAGCCCAGTGATCGTACAAATACACAGGACATTTCTAACATAACTAATTTTTAAAGTTATTAGCGTTTCTGAGACAGCGGTCCTGTTTTTTGTTAGTCTAAACAATATATCGGTTTGAAAATTCAAACTCCACATTGGGAGAGAAGATTTTATAAATACTGTATCTGGCAAGAACTTGTATGTAGAATATATAAACAATTCGTAGACCTAATAATAATCTAGTTTTTAATACGAGAAGTTGCCTCAGTTGTACGCAACTGCCTGGGTTGCCTTGTACATAGACAAACGTTGCACTACTGAGGGAAAAGCAGCCTATAGCTGGTGGGCATTCTGGGCCTGGTTAATGCCAAACTTTTTAATGACACCACAATGCCAGCAGTTAAATATTCTTTCTCTCTCTCTCTCTCTCTCTCTCTCTCTCTCTCTTTTAAAAGATATGGGGGGTGGGGGGGTGGCCAGGGAGTCTTCCAGAAGACAACCCCGGGGCTTGTAAGGGTTACCCAGGGAAGGGAGTTTGGGGAGGTGTAAGAGTACTTTACGGGTGTGGAATGACCACTAGGATTTTCCATAGATCAGGCCACGGTATTTGCAGGTGAACAGAGGCTGGGGGTGGGCCTGGTGGGGATAACTGGGAGTTGCTCTGACTAGGCTGCAGTTTCTGGGTTTGTGACGGGCTGGGTTGCTCTAGACTGCAGCTCACTTGTGTGGAGATAGGGTTGGGGATGGATATGAACTAGCAACTGCATGCAACTGCACTCACTGCTACGTTATGTGCATAGGCTGATGTGGGTGATAGACTGAACCAGACCCTGTACTAGCTGAGCCACACCAGAGTCAGCTCAGGAGACTTCTTGACGGACTTCCCAAACAGACCACTGGACTCAGGCCCTGACCACGGGAAAAATCAAAATACATGTGGTCCAACTTTGGAGTGCACACATCAGGTCTTGGCCTCTTCAGCTACTGATGCCTGTGCAATGAAGCATGCCCAGACTCACAGAGGACATGACGGCCAGTTCGTCTAGGCTGACAGAGGATGGAAAGCAGCATAGGTTGGACCACTCTCCTAGCCAAGCTCTGCAGCAAATATCTAGGTGTGTGTGACTTTTTTCAACTAGACCTTGGAAAGAGTTTCTCAACTTTAGAGCAAGAAAACCAACAATGTCTCAGAACTATTAAAACCACCCAACTAACTCCCTTGAACACTTTTCCGCACATCCATCGGGCTCTCTAAAATGACATCAAATGACTGCCCCGTCACCCTAGGATGTGGATGTAGCTTGGCAGCAAGGAGTGCCACCCCCTACCCCTCCTTCTACAGATACCAGAGGAAAAAGAAGGAAAACTAAACATTTGCCCCACGCACCTCCTCCATACCTCAACCCTCCCTACCCTAACCGGTGGCCCAAATGTAAGCACTAAACATAAAATATATATTAAAAAAATGGGAAATTAATATTTGAAAGTCCATTTCTTCAAAAACACATAACACACATGGCTAATAAGCACATGACAAGATGGCTCAGGGAATTAGCCATCAGGGAGATATAAATCAGTAACTCAGGGAGACACCACTGCACACCTCCACGGACGGCTTAATCAGAACACTGAATGGTGAGCGGTGAGGAAGACGTGAACTGGAGCCCACATCCACGGCTGCTGGAAGAGCAAAATGCTACAATCACTTCGGGAAAGAGAAATAGAGTAAATGGGAAAGAACATTTCCAGTAATCATATTAACAGCAGCACATAGTGCTATCCTGTCAGGCTTCTGTAATATGATCAGATTTTAAAATGAGCAATTATAGGATGTTCCAATTTCATCATCTTCAGACTCATCAGGAAATAATTCTCCAGTGGAAAAACAGATGTAGCGTTTAGCCCCGAGCATGCACTGGAAGTGTGTATTTCCCTCGCTCTGGTTACCGAGAAGGCCTAGGAAGAACCATCAGCTGACCCACAGCACAGGTGCTCTCACACCGGCTGAGATGCTGAGTCGCCATTTTCTACTAAAGGAAACCAGGTCTCCGTAGGGCTGACCGTCAGTCTGGTGTCAGAAATGACGGTGCTGGCTAAGGAAGAATGTGTCACAGGGGCCACAGATGCCCGTGGGAAGATCCCCACAGGTTAGATAAGAGGAACGTGAGAACAACAGGCACAGCAGAAGGAAGCATATCAACTACATCTAAACTTGTAAGTTCATACTGACAGTTAAAAGAAGCCACTTTTGGAGTGTCCTTCCTAAAGTTCAAAGATTCAAGCAGTCATCCTGCCTACACGGGTCTACATAACTGAATGGCAGATGAGGGCAAGCGTCTGTGTCGGAGTACTCAGTGGCCTAATGAAGAGAAATCACTGAGCAGAACAGCACCAGCTTTACCTCCTTAAAAATGAGTGGTTCTTGGCACTGAGTGTCAGCAACTGCTAACACCACGAAGAGACAACTAGACTTTACGTGCCTAAACAAACCAACCCACATTCTATCAAACTTCTAAATGTCTCATCCGTAGTAGCTGCAACCATGTGGACACGTAAGCTATTTTACGAGTAAATAAAATATAACTGAAATGAGACACGGTTCTCTGGTCTTACTAGCCACAAAAGTGCTCAAGAGCCCACTGGACAGCTGGCACTTGGGAGACGGCCATCACCAGGGCTCAGCTAGCGAAACAGAGAGCCTGGCCAGCAGCACCTGGCAGGTGAGGTAACAACGAGAGCCAGAAAGAAGAAATCACAAACTAAAATAAAACCCAAGGGAGAATAAAGAGGAAGGGAAGGAGAAGATACGGATTAAGAGACTGAAAAGGCAGAGCAAAATCCATGAATAAAACACAGGTAAAACTAAAGTATGCCATTGGTGATGCCACCTGTGAGGATGCAATCAGGAAGACAGGAAAGGACTGCCCAGGGTCTGCACAGGTTCCCTCCACAGGAGGAAGGGATCCTCATGGGATGACTTCACGCAGCATGGCTAGGGGACACCAAGCTTGTGCTCTTGGTGGATGAGTGGTGGTTATAGCGGCACTCGTTGACCTCCCAGCAGTTGGTTCGTTAAGTTGCATGAGGATTTTACGTCTTAAAATTTACCGTAAAAACAGTTAGGTTATATCTCACATAAGTGCCATGCAGTCCATTACAACAAGTCATGTGAAGGTGAGAGGGTCCCCTGAGCAATTACTGCAGTTAACCTAACCAGAAGGACCAAGAGCCGGTCAGCCCCGAGCAGACCAGAACACTCCAGAAAACAGAGGCACAAGCGTCTAAGACTCCTGCCGTGGCAAGCTAGAGCACTGCATCATGGGAGTGTGTGAGCTAGGAGAATATTATTCACAAGTGTCAAGGACTTCTGCTTACAAATGGCAGAAACTAAAAATGCTAATTCAGGACACGAAGTGTATCCTAGCTAAAAACACAAGATTTCAAAGATGTAACAGCCTCAGAATCAAGAGTACTACTAAAAATCCACACCAGAAGCTGCACATGTTTCTCTCCTCCATAGCACAGGAGCTTGGCCCAAACAAACTCTGAACATGTTATTGCTGAGATACAAAATACCTACCCCAACATCTGAAAAACGACCCTTCACAAGAATTTAAAAAAACCAACAACAAGTAAACAGTACTGAAGTCATGTAAACTTCTCAAACAACTCCCTAATTGTCTTATGAATCCAACACACCACACAGCCTTACCTCTTCTAAATCCCAATCATGGGGTGCCTCCACGGGAAATCGGGAGCAGTCCAAAGAATCAGCCTTGTGCTTACACCCTCTGTCAGGCTGGCTGACACGGAACAACCCACCAAGCTCTTCTCGGGTATCAGCATCTTCCTCTTCATTGTCCTCTGTCACTGAAGAGACCACCGTGACGGAAAGGTCAGAACAAAAAACTACAATCACGCAGGATCCACTGACTTCACAGCGGGTTAGGCCACGCGTCTTACAACTCAGGGAACCGTGGCTGCTCCGTGTGGCAGGATGGTGGTGGCCCTGAAGGGGTTAAGTCCCCGAGAGAGCAGACGAGTCACAAAGAAAAGGAACCTACTGCTCCATACACAGGACTCCTGCCCTCCTGCAAGGCCACGGCAGAGAGTTCACTGAGGAGCAAGGATACAGGAGCAAGAAGGGACAACTTAGGGCAGAACTTTAAATTGTTGCACAAGAGCTATTGAGTCTCCAGTCGCAAAGGGGGCTTCAACAAAACCTGAATGAGAATCAGGTCACGTGGAACCTTTAAGTGAACAAACATCTACTCGAGTGGCCTTGGTCTAAGCATCAAACTGGGCAGCTTCTCTTCATTATTGCTATTATTGCTTCCAAAGACAACAACACATAAACAGTTGTTAAAAAATATAAAATTAGAGGACAAGGACAAAAAGGGAGAACAGGATGGATACACATGGTTCTCATTCTCAAAAAGCAAAAACATCCTTACAAGGAGAATTCGTTTTCTGGTATAAAATTTCATAAAACAAAACTTGTCAAGAATATGAAACAGGAGGTATGACGTGACATAATGAATAGGATGCTTACCAGAAGTTTCATTGTAAAACTGTAACTACTTCACATGAACAATCTGTAGTCCTTAGAGGCCAATGCCTAAAATCATCAGCCAAATGTCAAATACAACAGGAAGTAGGGTGGTTACAAGTACCACCCCGCATGCTCCAAGTCATTCCCTCACTTCTACCTCACAAACGAATGTGCGACTGAAAGCATTCCAGCTCTGACCCACACCTCCTTACCTGTCCCATAAATAAGCTTCCGAAGGTTTGGGGCTGTTTGTTGCTGCCTCAAGAAGGCCTCCGCTGCCTTTCTGGAAAGGTCTTCCTTCCACTTGAGGGCTCCTGAAAGAAAACAACACACAATGACGTCTGCTTTCTTGGCCTGCCCGCTTCGAGCTCACTAGTCAGGCGCCCTAAATTCATTCAGGATGCAACGTTTTCAACAACTAACAAAATCTGCAAATGTGAATGCTGCGTATCTTCAGTGCCAAGTTCACGGCACTGAATTACACTCAAGCATACCTGAAGTTTCTGTGGAATAGTTGCTTTCTTCTACGTAATCTTCCTCCTCCTTTAGTAAGTCCTCTATGTCGCTGGTCTCTTCAGTGAAGGTCTCTGGGGCTGGTTTCTGACCCCGGCCTGCTTGAGAAGGTTCTGCAAGTTTCTCCCTAAGGCCCTCCTCACTTTCTGAGTCACCTTCCTCCGAACTGAGTGAGGAGCCTTGCTCAGATTCATCTTCAGATCCACACGCCTCCTCAGCTGTGCAGTGACCTGAGTCAGAGGCGAGCGCTGCCTTCCTCACTGGCCAAGCCTTCAGGTTCGAACGGTCGCTGCTCTGATGAGCCGCAGCCTGTCCTACCTGGCGTTCTCCGACGGCCTTCAGCCCTTGAGTGGACCGCTTTCCCTCTGCCGTGGGGTCCTCTTCAGCGCTGCTTTCATCGGCTTCCTCGGCTTCTCCTTCGTCCCCGGAGCTCCTCTCCAGGTCATCGTCGCTATCGGCGAAAGCTGGCAAATCTTCCTCCTCGCTGTCTGCTTCCAGCGCCAGCTTCTGCCGTTTGACACCCCTGACACTCACATACTCCTCGGTCATGTCGGCATCTCCCTCCTCTTCCATTTCCTCATCACTCGAGCCATTTCCCAACCCGTTGTCTTCAGAGATTTCATCATCGTCTTCATCGTCACTATCTCCAGATTCATCTTCTTCATCTTCAAATATCGCCCTCCGGCGCACTCGGCCAGTTTTCAAATCCATTTGCTTTTCCTCTTTGGGCATCCAGAGTCTATAGCAACAAGTAATGCAGAATAATTCCATTTGTGTAATAATTAGCTAATCAAAAAGCAGCAATCAAAGAAATAGAACAGTCCAAGGAATGCTTCAATATGACCTAGCACAGGGAAAAACAGATCTGAAAAACCCCAAATGAGCAAACTGAGGCATGGTCTTTATTTAGAGAATAGTAATAATTTAAAAATAGACTATCTTCAAAAAATTTCAATTCTTAAAAATCAGCTCAAAAAGTAGTATGGGCCTGGCGTGGCAGCCTAACAGCTAAAGTCCTTGTCTAAAACTCGCCGGGATCCCAAATGGGACGCCGGTTCGTATCCCGGTGGCCCAGCTTCCCATCCAGCTCCCTGCTTGTGCCCTGGGAAAGCAGTCAAGGACGCACCAAGGCCCTGGGACCCTGCACCAACGTGGCAGACCCGGAGGTAGCTCCTGGCTCCTGGCTTTAGATCAGCTCAGCTCCAGCTGAGCTGTGGCCACCTGCATAGTGAATCTGCAGAAGGAAGATCTTCCTCTCTGTCTCTTCTCCTCTCTATCTGACTTTCCTACAAAAAATAACTAAATCTTAAAACAAAATAAGACCAAAGAAAAGTTAACATACAGTAGACCTTTGTGAAGACTGATTAGTTTCAAGGCTTGCGCTACTCCAACCTTTGAGCACAAGCTAAGGCCAAGGCCTGAGGCAGACAAAGTGAACCCGAGTCACCCTGCCCTGTTGGCAGTCAGGACGCCTCCCCCATCTGCAGTATCTGGGTCGCGTCCTGCATGACTTCCAGGTTCAGCCTCACGCTAACACACCCTGGGAGGCAGTAGATGACACCCGGAGCATGGACAGCCAAGTGGGACACCCACTTTAGGTTACAGGCTCCCAGCTTGGATCTAGTCCGTTCTTGTCTGGGGAGTGAGCTAGCTGATGGAAGAGTCTCTTTCCGCTTAAAAATAAAATTAAATTAAAAAGAGAGAGAAAATACAAGGAAGCACTCTAAGACTGAGAGAAATTACTAAAAGCACACAGTAGCCAGAGGACTCCCAAAGCCAAATCCGGGACAAGGCAGGCAGCAGAAAGAATGACAGTAATGGAAAAATAAATAAATAAATAACACGTGGACTAAAGGCCATTATTTAACAAAGATACTGGATTAAAGGAGGAAGTATCTGTGTTCAACAATGTCAGCTCTCTGATGTAGAAGGAACATATAAACACATATTAAGAAATCCACCATTTCAAGGTCATCGCTGATGGAACCGACATGTTGATTCCTGGCTGTACCAGTTCCAACCCAGTTCCCTGCTTATGGTCTGGGACATCAGGAGAACGTGGCTCAAGTACTCAAGTCCCAGGGCCCCTGCCACCCATGTGAGAGACCTAGAGGAGGCTCCCAGATCCCAGTAGTGGCCTGACTCAACTCTGGTTGTTGCAGTCATTTGAGGAATGAACCAGCAGACAAAAAAAAAAAAAAAAAAAAAATCTCTTTCACAGAGAATGTGGAAGCAACAGTCTAAATGACTTTCCTCTAGCCCTTGACCCTTTGCGTACTAATCAACTATGTAAAGATTATCAAAATTGAGAAAAAAAAAATTTTTTCCTCCCTTTCCCTGTAACTCTGACCTTTCAAATAAATGTTTAAAAAAAATTAGGATGCTAAACCACATGATGAAATAACTACATGGAGCTACTTAAACAAGTCTTACATATAAAGTAACTAAAACATCAATTAGAGAAACCAAAAACTGTGCCCTAAGAGAAGGAGCAAGTTAGAAAACAGCCATTGCAAAATGACTGCTTGCACAGAAAAAGTCAATTTTGTGTAGAATTATTACAAATAATGAAGTCAGAAAGAATCTCTACACAGGATTACCAGAAGAGCCCAGAGAGATGAGATGGTAGTTAACAACCACACGGATTCTAACAACAGCTACTTTGGGAGGCTAGTGCTGTGGCGCATCAGGGTAAATCATTTCCTGCGACACAGGCATCCCATACCGGAACACTAACTAAATCCCAGTTGCTCCAATTCCAGCCTAACTCCCTGCTAATGTGCTTGGGAAGCAGCAGATGGCCCAAGGACTTAGGGCCCTACCGCCCACGCTGGAGACATGGTGGTCCAGGTTCCTTACTTCAGCCTGGACCAGCTCATGGGGTTTCAGCCATTTGGGGAGGCGAACCAGCATATAAAACATCTCTGTTTCTCCCCATACCCTTGCAAAGTCTGTCCTTCAAATAAATAAAATAAATCTTAAGATTATGTATGTTGGAACCAATTTTTAAAGAGATAGGGACCAGAGTCAAGCTGTGGAAGGTTAAGCCTCTGCTTCTGGAGCCAGCATCACATATGAACACTGGTTCTAATCCTGGTTGCTCCACTTCTAGATCCAGCTCCCTACTCAATGTGTCCAGGAAAAGCAACAGAAGATTCCCCAAGCCTTCAGGCCCCTTCATCCACATTGCAGCCCTAGAATAAGCTCCATGTTTCTGCCTTCAGACCAGCCCAACTCCAACCATTGCAGCCATTTGGAGAGTGAACTAGAGGAAGGAAAATCTGTCTCTTCTCTCTCTCTCTTAACTCTGATTCTCAAATTAGTATTTTTTTAAAAGTCACTTTCAAGATTGGCAGCAATTCAGAACTGTTGAACTATCAAAACCACTTGAATAGTGCCCTCGGAGCATGCCTCATGTTGGGGACCCTGGGATGGGTGGGAGGCTGGGTGTGGCTTTTTCCTTTATCTACCCCCTTACCTCAGATACAGGGAAAAAAAGAGAACGTGGAAACAATGGTCTTACCCACTTTCCTGTAGCCCTTGACCCTCTGTGCCCTAATCAACTATGTAAAGATTGTCAAAATAATTTTTAAAAGATCTGAAAAGTCACTTTCAGATAAACTTTTACTGAGACTCATAAATCAATAACAATGAAACCCATGTTTGTCACCCACTGCATAAAAAGGAACATAAATTCTCAACCCAGACCAAAACATAATTCCCATGAACCATAGACGAGCAGAAATCTACCCACACTTGCAGACATGAGACACACACTCCCGGAGCCTCTGGGTAGACTCCCTGACTCCGCTGCAGTACAGGGCCAACAAACCAAGCCAAGCGGCCTCAGGTGTCCTGACAAACTAAAAGCAAACCATGCAAAGGACTTGGTAGTATTTGAGTAATACTATGGATTTGTCAAAAGAACCAATTTTGTATTATATTTTGAAAAAAAGATTTCCGCATAATGCTAAGTAAAGAAAGAGTTCTAAAACACAGGCATACGCAAAGCAAAGTGAAAGCAAAACAACCTCGAATGAAAAAATCCCACCAAGACATGCTAGGATTACAGATCCGTCAATATCATCTCCTACGCATACTTTTTTAAAAAACTAAAAACAGAGAAAAGGCAGACTTACCCTTGGTTGTCTATGTCCTCTGACCCCAGAGGTTTGGAATCAGAAAACAGAGTCACTCTGCTTGAAGCCATCTTGGCATCAATAGTGGAGTGGGTAGAGATGAGACTCTGGACAAGTTCCTGGGTGGGTCCTGCCTCCTCCTGCCAAGACCATGGGAAGAGGACAAGTGAGGGAGGCACGGGCGCTCCATGCCTCCTCCTGCCAAGGCCACGGGGAGAGGGCAGCACGGGCGCTCCATGCCTCCTCCTGCCAAGGCCACGGGGAGAGGGCAGCACGGGCACTCCAAGGAGATTTTATCCAAACACGGCCCCCAAGAACTTCTTACTACTTGAAAGAGAAAGCCCAAAAATCACTCAAACACTTGGCTGGAAAAACCTTTAGGTCCTAAAGCTACATAGTTAAATGTCCATGATACAACTAAGAAATAAAAAATATAGAGTCCGTTTAATAATAAACAGAATGAAGCCATTTGGAACGTGAGAAACAAAACGACAAAAAAAATTAAATTAAATTAAATTAAATTAAATTACAAAGTTGAAGCTAAAATGCCGTATTGCACAAAGAGGCCTAGGTGCAGAGGTGCCCACACCGAGGTGTGGATGAGGGGAGCGTGGAGGGCAGGGCTCATCCTTCCTCCTTGGGAAGATGTACCATCCTTTCTATTTGTGAATTTACAACACGCACAGAAGCCTTCCTCATAAATGTGAACACAAAGTAAGTAAAAGCAGAGTGCATCCCTGCCTGTGATAGAATGACAGGCACAGAGGGAATGATGCGGGCTAGAGCTAAGCTGGCGTTCTCACCGGTGCCTGGAAACCGTGGCTGCCGCCCAGGTCAACATACACGGCATCCTTGTCGTACAGCACCCCGCCGACTCCCGAGAGAGGGGCGTACACCAGCTTCTCCTTCTCGTTTAAACAGCGCTTCTTCTGCTGTTCAGGAAGAGCACAGGGGTCTGGGAGGAAGCTGACATCGCTCACAGCAAAATCTCCTACACCTGGCAAGACAGAAGCCGAGAGGAGATGCCAGCTGGCCACGGGGCCCACATGGGTCAGCTACCTTAAATCCACGCACAGGGAGAAATAGGCGCGTCGTTCAAATACGGACTGTGCCTTTCGCTAGACCGCATTAGTGTCTGCGCCACACCTATGCACAGCTGGTCTACTTGAAATGCCTCCAGCGAGGTGGGCTCCCCCGTTAGGCCGTTTCTCAGTTCCTCCCAAGTGTTCTTCAAGCATGGCAGGCTCGACAATGGGAGGTACCTGGTATGTGGACTTGGCTTTTATTTTTCAAATGTGCTCCTCTCAAGTAACCATAAAGAGACACCTTGCGGTCACACTTGACGTTTGTTCGTATATCCTCGGGGTTTGTCAAATCTTCCATCCTAGAACAAGAAAAGTCCATCATGGGGCAGAAGTCTGTCAGAGTCCTTGTACCTCCCCTTACATGCTGATAATTCTTGCTCTAATTTATCAAACTGGAAAGGACAGAAATGGGGAAGACAGTTCCCATCCGCATCAGGGGAAAAGGAGCAGAGCAAGCCCTAGAACACATGTCTCACCGGTTCCATGTGACACACACTCCCCCAGACACCGGAAAACTACATTCTCCAGGTTTAAAAGAACGGACCTGGGCTCTAGGTTTTACTGCAGCAATGGATGCTGGAAGATGGGCGGGGGGGGGGGGGGGGGGGGGGGGGGGAGGGAAAGGGTCTTCTGAGCTAAGAAAACAGGAAAAGTACAGAGGAAGCAATGTGAAGGTACACTGGGTAACTGGGCACACAAGCATAAACAGCAGCACCAGCAAGGAGTGTGGGGCCACACCCTTGGCGCCAAATACCCCCAAATCCTCCCATTCTTCTCAACCTTGCGTGGTCCGCCTCTCTCAGGTACAGCACAGAGTAAGCTCCAGCAGTGCCAGTATCCCAGCTTTTCAGCTTTGAAGTATACATTCATTTACCTGTCTGCCAGGATGTAAGGGTGGGAGGTTTGCCACGTGAGAGGCCTGAACTTCATCACTGTAATAAAACGGCCCAGATTGTGAATTTCTTGGTTCTGATATTCTCCATGTACCATTCCAGAAAGGTAGAATAGCTTTGCACCCTAAATGTTTAAAAAAATAATAATAATAAAAATTAAATTCTTCCAGATATGCACTAAGAGAAAATTCCCAAATAAGTAAGCCAAAACTGGGAGAGTCCAGTTATGCCACTGTCCCCAAGCTTCGTGCAGACTTCATGCGTGGGGAGCCTACAGGCGTACACTGCTCCCCAGGGAAGTGGCGGCAGGTCAGACACACAGAGGGTAGTGAGGGTCCTGAACCTACAAGGGATACTGTGATGAACAGGTCACAGCATCAGGGAGGGACAGAGGGAGAGCGGCAATTCTTGGCCAGATAACTAGGAGAGATTTCTAACTACAGTAAGTTACAAGTTCAAAACCAAGCTACAAGATGTCTGGTGTGGGCAGTACAGGGATCAGTGGGTTACAGAAGAGGTGTAGAACAAAGACCATCTTCAAAGAAATCATGCAGAGACTGTGAACAGAAACATAAAGAAAACTCGGGAGGCGAATGATATGGGGATGTTTAACCTGGCTATCTGAAAAGGACAGGAGCAGGTGCCTGATGAAGCAGTTAAGACTTCCCACACTGGAGTGCATGCGTTTCCAGTTCTGGCCCTGCTCTCAGTTCCACCTTCCTGCTAATGCATACCCAGGCAGGAAGCAGGTGACAGATCAAGTACTTGAAGTGACCCAGGTGGAAGAGCAACAATGAATTCTGGGCTTCCAACTTGGACCTGCTGCAGCCTAGACTGTTGGCACGTTTGCGAAATAAACCAACAGATGGAAGCTCTACCTCTCTGCCTTAAACAAAGAAAAACCATAACAACATCCAACAATGATTTCTCTTCCTACCGGGTAGACCTCTGTCCAGAACCTGTGTTTTAACCGCTTCTTTGTCTTCTTCAGCTGCTTGTTGTGCTTGAAGGAGTCTAGGTGGGTGAGAACTCCCATAATTTTGGGAAATCCATGAACTTGACAGATGTTGAGAAACTCAAATGTCTCCATTTCAAATCCAAAGCTGGCATCTATAAGCATCAGCACCTGAAAACAAAGCACTTTCTCATGAAAACCTCAGAAACAGACCCTACAGACCGGGCACGCAGAGAAAGGCACGGCCATCGGCAGGAACATCAGCAGGACACAGAAGTATGAATTCATTTACATACTGTCTATGGCTGCTCGTCTGCTACAATGGCGGCACTTAGTAGTGGGAGACTACGCGACCCACAGAACCTCAAACGTTGGCTCTCTCTCAGGCCCTTTGCAGAGACAGACGGCTATCTCCTGCTCCAGCCCCAACCAAGTGATTCAGGGACCTATCTGCTAGGGGCTTCTACCCTATGACCTGTGTTAAAAGGCCACTATAAAATGATGCCCAGGACAGAAACTTTGACTTCAAGGATTGAGGTATATGAGAAACAAGTCAGAGAGCTACGGCTATGTTAGCCGTTTTTGGAGCAATACTGATTATGTTTCTAAGAAGGTATTTTTCTTAACCCAAACAGGTCTCTAGCATCTGAAAAGTAGAAAAGTGACAAATCTTTAAAATTAAAGTATACAGAAAACCAACTGTTTGTTTCAGTCTTCTCATAGGAAAATCAATCTGTTCTCTTTTTCTTTGGTTAGGAAATCTGTGATAAAAAAGATGTTAACTTACGCGTTCATGCGTATTATGTAACTCCTCAGAAAATTTTTTTTTTAATTAAACTAGCAGTTTAGAATTCTAAACTGATGGTAAAGTTATGATGATCGGTAACTTGTATGAATAATATCTTCAGACTCTTTAAACATGCAAAAGTATTAGAGTCAATTCTTACAGAATTCTAGCATTAGAAAAGACATCTTTGTTCTTACCTTTACACTGTTAACTGACAAAGACAGAAATATCCATGAAGATGACAAAGACAGAAATATCCATCTTAGAGTAAACCAGGGAGCATCTCCAATGCCGACCCGTGATATACACGAAGGTAGGCTGCTAGCAGCTGTGAGAAGGCACACGAACCACTGCAGGCTATAGGCCAGGCCTGCACAATTCCACAACCACTGATCAAGCGGAAGGTGAGTGGACTTGCCACAGAATACCCTGACACTCTGCCTCACACCATGAGATACCAACAGGCAAACCCACTGGTAGTACACCAGGAAGAACAGATAGGAAGCAGTCCCTTGGCTGCCAACCTCCATTGACTGTCTTTATGACCTTCCAGTGCACACATGAGCATGTACACACTGGAACCCATGTGACAGAGGGGCCAGTTCAAAGGCACCTGGAAGGATGCTGCTTTGAATGGGACCAGAAGTCAAAGAAAATGTGTATGTAGGGCCCCGCGCGGTGGCGCAGTGGTTAAGGTCCTTGCCTTGCACGCCCGGGATCCCATATGGGCGCCGGTTCTAATCCCGGCAGCTCCGCTTCCCTTCCAGCTCCCTGCCTGTGGCCTGGGAAAGCAGTAGAGGATGGCCCAAAGCTTTGGGACCCTGCACCCGCGTGGGAGACCCTGAAGAGGCTCCTGGCTTCGGATTGGCATAGCACCGACCGTTGCGCTCACTTGGGGAGTGAATCATCGGACAGAAGATCTTCCTCTCTGTCTCTCCTCTCTGTATATCCGCCTTTCCAATGAAAAAATAACAAAAAAAAATAAATCTTAAAAAAAAAAAAAAGAAAATGTGTATGCAGTCTGTGGAAACTGGAGCCAGTCTGAGTATTGTGCCAAATGCACGTGTTCCTTTGGAAAGCCTTAAAGCACACACACACAAGGCAATCTCTCTTCATATGCATGCTTTTAAACATGGAATGTGATATGTTTTACATAAAGAGAAACTAATAACTTTTGTACTTGACTATTTCAATCATTTACATAAACAGGTTTGGTTTGCTCTATCTTTAAAACAGTATTTTCACTCACAGCAAGTAAGTAAAGGTCCAAACCTTGACTGGAACTTAGGACTCTGACATTCAATGTTATAGTTTTTAAAACACTATATTAACTTTTTTAAAAAAAATTTAGGAGTCTTCCACCAAAAGGCGAAATTTATAGCTCCCTAAACCAAAGTTCCCCAAGAAAAGCTGAATACACAAAACAAAAAGGAGGGCTCTCTCACCCCCAAATTCCTGATCGGGATGGTTTTATTTCGGCATGTGGGTGCATGATTTCATGTTTGCTGGACAGCACGGTTCTCATCCTCCCATGTTTTCTAACTGCTGGAAGCTGCAATGTCTATGTGATAAGAAGATCACAGCTCGTCACTTCCAGGATGCACTGCGGGTTATGCAAACTAACCTTGCAGAAAGCTGTTGTAACAGTGCCCAGCACACTTCTTACTGCTTCATCTGTGTGAATGTGCGTCTATAAACTAACGAGCTTTTATCAGTAACATTCACGAAAGATTTTCTCCATCCTGTGGTTTGCTTTAAAATAGCTCTCCCTTTACTCAATTCATGTTTAGCCTAAGAACAATAACTCAACCCCATCTTCTACATCCACTAAACCTCTCCCAATCACTAAACTTTCTTCTCTTCCATGAGAGTTAGAGTTAAACAGCCTGTCACACACTGCTCTAAGTCTCCATCAGAAACCCAGGCCACCAGTCAGAAAAAAACCACTGTTCCTGCTAGGACAGGAGGTGAACTGAGTAGGGCTGGCTCATGGACCCCCTGGGAAGTGTGAAATCTGGCATCGGGAGAGGTTCTGATGGAGGACCCTGGGCAACTCCTCTGACAGCACACAGGCCCTGCAGGTAAGCGCAAGAAGCATGATAGGAAACAGCCCAGAACAGGCCATGGAAAGTTTCCCACTGGCATACATTTGGCATGGGTCGGGGGGAGAACAGGCTGAATCAATTCACGTCATCCACTGGCAAATCCGAGCACCAGAACAGAGTGGGGGTCGAGCCAGGTTCGGTCGCCACAAAAACCAGTGCACAATAGGGAATGCCAAGGAGAGGTTGTCTGTACCGGATGTGACCGCAGCGCCCAACCAGCACATGTGAGAACCAGGAAGGGAGGGGGCAGAACCGGCAGGGGGAATAAGAGGGTATTCCCTTGTTGGACAGCTACTCCCACTGGAGAGCGAGAACTGGCATGGGGGCAGACCAGACTAAGCAGGGCTACAACACAAGTGGGCCTCATCTCCCTTGATCAGGGAAAAGCCAGGCTGGGCTGATTATTCCTACTGGTGCAAGCTACAATTAGAGTGGGTGAGGGTTGTTTGGGCTTAGCTGCAGCATCAGCTGGCAGAAGCAGGCACCGGGGGCTAATTCTGACAAGTAAAACCACAAAATCACCTGGAAAGTGCATAATCTGGGGATGGGAGGGGCCTAGCATGGAAATAGTGGGCTCTTCCCTCTTGGGTTACCACTCCCACAGGAGGGCAACAAAAACTAGGACAGGGGCTGGCTTGGCTAGACAGAGAGGCACCCAATAACATCCGTGAGGCCTGGATAGTTGAGCTGGTTAGATGCAACTAAGCTATAATACCCCTTGACATGTACGAGAGCCGAATGCGATGTGGAACAAACTGGACAGGTCTGTTACACATACTGGCAAACCAGGGGAGGGGGTGAGCCTGGTGGGGGTTATTGTGGGTCGCTCCAACTAGGCTGCAGCTCCCACTGGTTTCTATGAGCGCCAAGTATGTGCTGGGCAGAACCATGCTGGATTGCAACACCCACTGGTTCCAGTGCAAGTCAGGGCTGAAACAGAACCAACCCAGCAATTGCAACCACCAGCTGATCAGGGCGATGGACTGTGCCAGGCCCTGTACTTGCTAGTACATACAAGAATCTGGTCTGGGAACACCTCAGACAAAGTTTCTTTGGGGATCTCCCCAATCAAACTGCCAGACTCAGAACCCTAACCATGAAAAGATGGAAGACAGAACAGGTCAATCAACCACCTTAGCTATAAGTTGGCAGTGAAAAACTGGGCGAACAGAGACTCTATGACGGACTATTTCAATCAGTGGATTCTCCAACGAACTCATCGTGCTTGGACTGGAGAGACCGTCAGCGGTTGATAACTAGTGAACTATCAAACCATTTGAGCAAGAATCTTGGAGTATGCCCCACACGCAGGACCTGGAATGGGTGGAAGACTGGGTGGGGCTTTTCCCTCAATATCCCCCTGAACCTCAGACACATGAAGGAAACAATATGGAAATAATAGTCTTACCTACTTTCCTGTAACCTTTGAACCCTTTACCCAACTAAACTATGTAAACATTATCAAAAATGTGATTAAAAAAAATGAAAAAAAAAAAAAAAGGAAGAAAAACCCCGGGCTGCATCCACTGCCTTACCAGATCTGCTACTTTAGCCAGGTCAATCATCATGTTAATGTCACACCCACATTCGATGATGGTGAGTCTGCGCTTTTTACCTGTAAGTGAAAAGGGGTACATTTTACTATTTGGGAACCCCAGGGAAAAGACTTTACACCCATTAACTCCAACACCACATGCGCATGCCAAAAAAAATCTGTTCTTAAAAAAACACATTGTGTGAAACAAATCACATCTTAGTTTCCTTCTTCTGTTTTTTTATTTACAACAATACGAACAGCCTACCCAGGTGAGTAAAGCACTCCAACAGGTAAGACGGCGACTGGAAGGGCTCCAGGAAGACCATGGCCCCGCTGGTCTGCATCCCCATCCAGTGTCCCTGTGCTCTCACTGCAGCTAAGAACATCCACAAACCTAACACAACTACATGTCCACTGACCAACAACCATCCTGCATCAAGGCAGACAGGAGATGGCCAAGAATGCCCAAAGAGAAGGAAAAGTCTCAATCTGTATCAGCCCTGCCCCACGAGACTCCAAATTCTACCTCTGCCATTTGGGGAATTTCTGTCATCTACACTCAAGTACAAAACTCACTGTCTCCCCTCTCCCCAAAAACCACGAGTGCTTACAGCAAAAAAAGAAATCCCCCTCTTACTGTCACAAGAACATGTTTCACGCGGGCAAGCGGCACGTAGCACACAGCAGGTGCACACTGCCTGCTGCAGGAACGCGCTCCCCATGACACGCCAGCCTGTCCAGGCCCAACAGCCTGCCCAAGCAGCTCATTTGCCAAGGCCAAATCAAGCAGCCCTTGGGCTACCACCAGCACGTGCCCATCATTACCCCTGGGAACGGGACCTGAGGCTTGAGGCTCCGCAGCAGCAGCAGCAGCACTCCTCACCTGATACGATGGTCACAGGGCCTCTGATCTCTGTCAGCTTCTGCCTGGTGAAGTTCCGAATGAGGCACTGGATCAAGGTGCTCTTCCCAACTTTCGGGGGCCCCATCACCACCACTACTATGGGTGGGGGCTCCAGGGGAGTTCGATCAACCACTGGAATGTGATGCTTTTTTGTCTTCAAATCCTGAGTCCTATTCATTGCAAAAAAGAAAGAACAAAAAAAAAAAGTACATGGACTTGCACAACACAAAAGAAGATAAGGACCTTGCAAGCACAGATCTCAGACAGAGCAGACAACTGACAGATGGAACTAATTCACTTGGATCATTTCTGGCCCCAGCAGTCAACACACACACACAAGCCTACAGGACTCAGGGAGTGGGGCACTACAGACACATCAATCTAGTTAAAGAGAAACACCGAGGCCGAGTATCACTACTGGACAAGAATTGCTATTTGGGAGCTAAATTCTCCTCCTTTCCTGGGTATACAATTAGAGTAACTTGCTTGCTGGGCTTCCATTGTCTCACCTGTAAAATGAAGACAAGAATAATTCCTAAGCTCACATTAATGCATAATGTGTGAACTAGACCGTGGTGGTGGGACACACAGCAAGGACTTGCTCCCTAAGGCTATTCAAGTATTCAACACTGCCAATTCAGCATTTCATACAATGACATGAAAGCAACTTAAAACAGGGCGTTTACACTTTAGAGAAACATTCCATCAATTAAATTGCACCAATCTCTCTCTTACGCAAAACCACCAGCCAGAGCCCAGACACCAGCAGAGAGGGCCTGTACCACAGGAAGCTTCCATGGGAACAGTCGCCCACCCGGATCTCAGACAGCCACCTGCCGGAATGCGCGGCTCCTTCAGAGCCACAGCCAACTCCTCATGCTGAGGGCCAGCACCACCAGCCCGCTGCTCCCACGCACCTGTGGAAGGAGCGTGCCATCCGCACCGCCGACTGCACAGCAAAAGCCTTGGGGTTCCTCCTGCGGGCATCCTCTTCGTCTCCCAGCTGCAGCTCCTGCAGATGTCGCTTCTTCTTCTTCTCGGCCTTGGGCCCACTGTGCTTCTTCCGGTGCTTCTTCTGGTCCTTGGCCTCCATGGTGCGCGCTTAGGGCTGCACAAGGAACTCACTCAAAACGACCTGGAAGCGGCAGTGAACACAGCACCTTACGGTCGGCCACACCCCGCGGGGAACGAGCTCTGTGAACACGTATTTCATTGACCCCCAAATGGGCATCTCTGCCATGAGCTCGCCATCCCACAGCTGTGTCTGCATCCTCTCCGCACCCCACACCGCACAGCCTCGCTGTCCCTGCCCAGCAACCAGCACTGCAAGGCTGCCTTGTCCACGCCTCAGCACTCCAACCCCACGCTCTCGCTTTCCCCACCCCCAGCACCCCACTGTCCCCACCCTGCAGCCACGGCCGTGCTGTCCCAACCCCATCACCGTACACCTCACTGTCCACACTTCACACCCCACACGCCACGAGTGTGCCATCCACAACCCAGCACCCCACAAAACACGGCCGCGCTGTCACCACCCAGCACCCAGCACCTCACTGTCCCCATCCAGAACCCCACGCACAGCAGCCGCGCTGAACCCACTTCAACACCCTACACCCCACGAACGCGCCCGTCCACGCCTCAGCACCCGACAACTCACAGCTGTGCTGTCCACCCATCAGCACCCTACACCCCACGGCCGCCCTGCCTGGCCCAGCACCCTACACCCCACGGCCGCCCTGCCTGGCCTAGCACCCTACACCCCACTGCCGCGCTGTACCCCTGCCCCAGCACCCTACACCCCACTGTCCGCACACAGCACCCCACACCCGGCTGGTCCCGCCGGGGCTCACTCACCTCTCCGGAGTCCCCTCTCCAGCAGGTACCCAGTCTCCACTTCCCACTCGGGAGGCGCCTGCTGCAAGGACCGCGCTCGAGGCCCGCGGGAGGCTTCCCCGCGCCGCCGCCCCGCGGGAGGCTTCCCCGCGCCGCCGCCCCGCGCCTACACGCGCCTTCCCCGCACGCCCGCCCGCACAGCCCGCGCCACTCAGCCGCTGGCCCGCACGCAACTGCTGCTCCTGCTCACGCCCGCTCACACGCCGCCGGAAGCGGAAGGCGGTCCCACACAACAAGGCGCCGGCTGGCGCCAACACAAGGAGCCCAAGAAAGGGGCCGGCGGAGGAACGCATTGCAGGCGGAAGCCGGAAGCGGGGCTGGTGAAGGGCTGAGCGCGCGCGCAGGCGCTGTGGGCGTGGGAGGCTGAGGAGGTGCTGTCTTTCTTGGACTGTTTCCTGGGGTGTCCCGCGCCTTGCACCCCGAGTCCCGCCAAGGGCCAGGGCAGCGCCAGCTGGTTCCTCGCTTAGGGAGGAAACCCGAAGGGGCCATGTGGAGTCCCAGGCCTGGCGGTTCCCACTCGCCCGCTGCAGTGTCGCTCTTTCTGTGCTGTGGAACCTGTCAGGAGATTCGCACTAAGGAACCTCTACAGTATAATCAGAAACCAGCACCTTATCCCCACCCCTCAATAGCACCACTCTGAGCTGTCCCCAGCGCAGCCAATCACATGCATTCCTGCAAAAGTTGTTGCTGGATAGTCCTGCACCCACCACTGCCCTTGAACTGTCAATCTTAGTAAAAAAGATGGAGGGATGGTGTGAATGTGTCAACTTCTTTTCTTAAACAAAATTCCTATTGGGACTGGTGCGATAGCATAACAGTTAAAGTCCTTGAATGTGTCAGAATCCCATATGGGTGTCAGTTCTAATCCAGCTCCCTGCTTGTGTCCTGGGAAAGCAGTTGAGGATGGCCCAAAGCTTTGCACCCGCACCTACATGCGATACCCACAAGAGGCTCCTGGCTTCAGATTGGCTCAGTTCCAGCCTGCAGAGCACCTTGGGATTGAACCATCGCATGGAACATCTTCTGCTCTGTCTCTTCTCCTCTCTGTAGATCTGCCTTTCCAACCAAATAAATAAATCTTAAATACTTTTTTTTTTACTGTTATTGAAAAATCAGATATACAGAGAAGAAGATCTTCTGTCTGATGATTCACTCCCCATGCAGCTTCAACAGCTGGAGCTGAGCCAATGTGAAGCCAGGAGCCAGGAGCCAGGAGTTTTTTCTGGGTCTCCCAAGCAGGTCCAGATTCACAAGGCTTTGGCCGTCCTCGACTGCTTTCCTAGGGCACAAGCATGGACTGGATGGGAAGCAGTGCCCATATGGGATCCTGGACTATGCAAATTGAAACTTTAGCTGCTAGGCTACCACACCGTGCTTGAAAGTCTAAATTTGTAACAGGAATGTAAATTCAGGTAAGCATTGTGAAAGTAGCCCAGCCTGTCTCTCAGTACACAGCATGGACAAAGCCTACAGGCTGGCAGTAGAAACAGGCATTGAGGGCACTACAAGAAAGCTCATAGCATTGGTCCAAAGGGGGAAGCCATTGATGAAAATGTGAAGAAAAGAAGCAAATTATGTGCCCGGTCAGTGTCTAAATCCTCACCTTGCAAGCTCTGGGATGCACAAAGGGCGCTAGTTCATGTTCCTGCTGCTCCACTTCCCATCCAGCTTCCTGTCGTGGCCTTGGAAACAGTAGAGGACGGCCCAAAGCCTTGGACCCTGCACTCACATGAGAGACCCGGAAGCAGAGCTTGATTCTAACCTTTGGCTCAGCTGAGCTCTGGCCATTGAGGCCATTTGGAAAGTGCACCGGAGGGCAGGGGATTTTTCTCTTTGTCTCTCTTCCTCTCTGATCTGTCCTTCTAGTAAAGATCAATAAATCTCTACAAAATGTATGTACAGAGGGATCCTGTGAATGTGTCAATTTCTTTTCTTAAAGAAAAAAATTGTTACTGGGCCCGGTGCGATAGCACAGCAGTTAAAGTCCTTGCCTTGAATGTGTCAGGATCCCATATGGGCAGCAGTTCTAATCCGGCTCCCTGCTTGTGTCCTGGAAATGCAGTCCAGGACAGCCCAAGGCTTTGTACCCTGCACCAACACGTGATACCCGGAAGAAGGTCCTGGCTTCTGATTGGCTCCGTTCCAGCCTGTGGAGCCACTTGGGAGTGAACCATTGGATGGAACATCTTCCTCTCGATCTCTTCTCCTCTCTGAAGATCTAACTTTCTAATCAAAATAAATAAAGAAATCTTTTAAACTTCTGAAATTCTTATTGTAATTGTTGTTGAAAAATCAGACATACAAAATGTATGTTAGGGCCGGATGCTTTAGCCTAGTGGCCTAAGTCCTCACTGCCGTGCATGCACAGTGATGCCATATGGATGCCCGTTCTAACCGTGGCAGTCCGACTTCCTGTCTTGCCCCCTGTTTGTGGCCTGGGAAAGCAGTAGAGTACAGCCCAAAGCCAGGGACTCTGCACCTGCAGCAGCATGGGAGGTCTGGAAGAGGCTCCAGGCTCCTGGCTTCAGATCAGCTCAGCTTTGGACACTGCGGCTACTTGGGCAGTGATTCAGTGAGTGGACGATCTTCCTCTGTGTCTCTCATCCTCTCCGTATGTATATCTGACTTTGCTATACAAATAAAATAAATCTTTGAAAAAAGTATGCTATTCATACAGTGGAAGAATATACAATGAAAATGACTACCAGATGCAGCAATGTGGGGGAAGACGTCACAGAATCTACTTAACCTGACAGCAGAGAACATTCTTTCTTTCATTTTATTATATTTCTGTTTTATATGCTGTTCCACAGGCTCTGGCATTACCCCTCCCCTGCCCCAGTTCCCTCCTCACTGGTTTCCCCTCTGGTCTTACAATGGGTGTCCTTCATGAAGAGTGCAGACTTAGGTCCATCACACTGATCCATGTGTTTCCCCACAATGCAGGCATGGACAATGTCAGGGGCCATCATCTTACTCTCAGCATATTTTCAAGTCTTGCACTGGGACTCCATCTTTGGATGCACAGAGACAAACAGCACTTTGCCTCCATATCTGAATAGATCAGTCTCTGCTGCACTCCCAGCATATTTTCCCTGAAATACAGAGCCAGTGAGCACAGTGAGCACAGTCAGAACTGTTGGTGGGAGCGCAGGCTGGCGCAGCCTCTATGGAAATCAGTATAGAGAATACTCAGATAGCTGAAATTCTACATTCCATATGACCCAGCAATAGCAGGTCTAGGAATATGGCCACAAGGCCTGTTACACAAGAAAGCAACATGCACCTGCAGGTTCATAGCAGCACAATCAATAATCACAAAACCACGCGAGCAACCGAAATGCCCAACAGAAGACTGGATAAGGAAACTCTGGTTCATCTGCTCTACAGAATACTACTCAGCTATTGAAAGGTAGCTTGGCAGGTAGCTCAAGCATTTACTTCCCTGTGATCATGTGGGAGGTTCTGGCTTTCAAATCAAAAAAAAAAAAAAAAAAAAACCTCAAAGAATCAAAGGAAAAAAATTCAAAATTCTTCTGTACAAAAATGTGCTGTGATTTTGGTCTAGATCTCCTGTACTCCATCATATGCCTCTTTGTGTGTAACTCCCCTGTAGTGCAGAATGTTTCTCCAGGCCCGGGAATTGCTGTCTGTGCATTGCTACTGAACTAAGATGTTTCTATACTCAGGGCCTCTTGTCCCCCATTATACCTCTATGTATGTTTCACCTGTGTAGTGCTATGTTTTCTCAAGCCCGAGAATTGCTGCCTGCTCATTGCTACCGAGGTAAAATCTCTCCTAGCCATGGAACAGGGTAGCCAACCTCCCCAAGTATGGTTTGTGCAGCTGCAGCAGACAACGCGTTGGATGGCAGCCAGTGACGGGTAAGATGGACCGGGCACTGACCAACCTAAGACAGGGGCTCCGTCATGCTACGGAGATTCCCAATGATGGGTAAGGCTGGTAACCTAGAGTCCACAACCTAAGACAGGCGCAGAGAAATCTGCTTTAAAACAAAAAAGGGGGATTTGTTGTGGGCTAAGGAGTTGATTAGCATTTGTTAAGCTTGGCTCCTGCAGGAAATGGGCTTGGAGGCTAGTTGCACCTTGTCTATCAGACTCATTAGCATCCAATTGTTCTGCTAGAGGCTTGGGGAAAAGGTATATATGGCTGAATAAAGGGAGGCAGAGAGAGACCTCTTCCACCACTAAAAAAAAAAAAATGTGTATTTCATGCCACGTTTCTATAAACCTTTTGATGTGCTCTACTACCACATACTCCTTTAAAGCTCTTCATGCCTTTGTGAGACAGGTGGCTGCTACTAGTCCCATTTGACAGACAAGGCTGTTGGAGGGCACTGCAAGGCCGCATGACTCTACTTCCGAGTCAATGTGTGAATGGGGAGCCTCTGGTCATGACTTCTGAAAGGCTTTCCCATTCTTCTTACCGAGTTGCTCCTCAGGGACATACCTTACTAGGTGGCACATCATCCACTTAGCCCCACAGGAGGTGGACAGCACCAGGAAATGGAGAAGTCATCCACACCTTGGATGGTACCTAGTGACCTGGCTTTCTCACTCCAAGGATGCTGCTGCCCCTGCTGTTCACTCCAGCACCTGCACTCAGGATCCTCATTGCTGTCTTTCCCAGACACATCCAAGAGCCTGGATAAGAAGCTTCCATCTTCACTCAAGTACCAATGCTGGAGGAATAAGCTGTTAGCACAAGTACCAGTGCTGGCACAAGACAGCAGAGAGGCCTTGAGCTTGGGACACCCTCCGCCCCCATTTCAAGGACTGTCATTTAGATGAAATAACATTGCTTTTCCTATCTACATTCAAGCTCTCTAGCCAGGAAATCAATCAATCAATCAATCAATCAATCAATCAATCAATCAATGTGTAAAGTGCAGCTAGGAGGGGTGAGCATTTAAAATAGCTAGTTACTTCAGATCTCCTTTGCCTACATTTTAAACAATTTCCTTTGAGTAAAGGATTTCCCTGTTTAAAAAAAAACCCTCTGATTTATTCATATTGATTTGAAAACCAGATTTCCAAAGAGAAGGATAAAAGGAAGCCCTCCTTTTATTTTGTTTCCTATTTTTTTTTTCTTGGATATACTTCTAAATGGCTGAAATGGCCAGAGCTTAGCCAATCCTAAGCCAGCTCCCAATGGTTTATGCGAGGGCCAAATATGTGCTGGGCAGCACCAGGCTGGACTGCAACACCCATTGGTTCCAGTGGAAGTTGGGAGTGAGAACAGAACCAACCCAGCAATTGCAACCACCAGCTGAATGGGGCGATGGACACGGCCAGGCCCTGTACTTGTTAGCACATACAAGAAGTTTCTTTGGAGATCTTCCTAACCTAAATGCTGGACACAGAACCGTAACGAAGAAAAGAGAGAAGACAGAACAGGTCAACCAACCAGCTCAGCTACGATGGACTATGTCAATCAGTGGATTTTTCAAAGCCCCCATACTGCTTGGAGTGGCAAGATTGACAGCAATTCATAACTGTTGCAATATCAAAACCGCTTGAGCAAGAACCTCAGAGCATGCCCTACATCCGGGACCTGGGGAGGGTGGGAAATGGGGTGGGCCTTCTCCCTTAATACCCCCCTTTAAACATGAAGGTAACAATATGGAAAACATACTAGTATTATCCACTTTCCTGTAGCCCTTGACCCTTCTTACCCTAATTAACTATGTAAAGAATGTCAAAGTAAAAATTCATAAAAAAAAAATAAAAAAATAAAAAATTTAGATATTATTTACATAGTTGATCAGGGCGGGAAGAGTGCATGTGATTGCTGATTCCAAATGTTCTGTTCCTTCTTCCAATTTGTGCTAGGAGGCAGCACTGTGGAGACAAAATGGCAGAAGCCAGGATAACCTCCAACTGCCCCAGGCCCCAGGGATGGGGAACTGCCACCTGCTATCAACCTAGGGTCCCGATGTGGCACACACACTGAGGGTTCAGACCAGGTGCTTTTTTTTTTTTTTACATATATTTTTTATTGCATTTCATTTTATAACTACATTTCACAGGCTCTGATGTTCCCCCTTCCCCTCCTTTTGCCCTCCCCACATGGTGGATTGCTCCACCTTATGGCAGTTTTACAGTTCAAATCTAGTGTTGTTTCTTTCAATGCAAGCATGTGCCATGCATAGTCCATAATCTTATTGCCCACCTGAATTCAACAGTTTCTAGGGGAGACCTGGTTGGAGACATAGCTGGCAGATTATGGTTCCGACCAGTCAAATGCCATAACATAACATCAATAACAGTTTCCAACACTAGGGGGTTAATTAACATTGTTTTGAGTGACTGACATGTTAGAGAATGCGAGTTCTTCACCGCATCCTGTGACTACTTCATTAACATTTCAGTTACAGTTTGTATACAACTGGCTCCTATCTGCCTTTAATGGGCTATAGGATACCATTCAGCTATCTCCTGTCTATTCTCACTTTTTAGCAGTTTATTGTGCTGAAGCATAATTTTTACTGAACTTGGCAGATTTTAGGATAGTCTAAACTGGCTTATACCTTTAGCAAGGCGTGTGACACCCATTGAGGCATAGAACACTGTTGGGAGTGATATGCAGAGAGAGCCTCCATACCCTAGTTAAGCGTTATTTATTTTCATGTACTACCAAGTAATGTATGTGTGAGTCCCTACTGATTGTTTTCTGTCTAATTCTAAGCTTTCCTTGTTGTTCTCTATTTTAATTAATTTTTTTTGTTTTTGTTGGTTGGTGTTTGTTTTGTTTTGTTTTGGGGGACCTCCAGGGCGACCCTGATGGTCATTGCAAGAGAGGGTGGGGATCCAGTACTGGAACTAAGCAAGGAACAGAGAAAGCTCCTCTCCCTGGTCTCGGAGGGAGTTTATTGCTCTTCTGTTTCTGTAGACTGCTCAGGGCTCCCAGACCAGGTGGTTTTGACAGTTCTGAAATGCTGCTGATCTCGCTGGCCCAAGGATGGGGGAACCCTTTCACAGTCCACTGACTGACATAATCGGCCTTAGAGTCTACATCCACAAGGATATTTGCTAGGGTAGTTGTCCAATTTGTTCTGCCTTTCTGCCTCTCGCACAGTACCGGATGTCCTCTGCAGGCCTCAATGTGCAGCTCTATGTGGATCTGGGTCAGCTGTCGACTACTCCATCTTTTCCTCTGAGGATGACCAGTTCCTACAGTTGGGCAGAAGGACTCAGGCCAAGTGACCAGGGTCCTGCCAGAGCCGTCACCCCAGGGGCTCATGGACCTGGCAACTACTTGGTAAGTGGGCCAAGGACTTGAGCCAGGTTACCCATGCCCCAAGGGATCCCTTGAGTCTGGGGTTCACGGACCGTAAGCCAGGAACTTCTTCCCGGTATCCCACATGGGTGCGGGGGTCCAAAGACTTGGGCCATCTTCCTCTGCTTTCCTAGGCCATAAGAAGAGTGATGGAGAAGCACAATGCAGTGGCCTAGAGGCTAAAGTCCTCGCCTAAAATGCAACCGGATCCCATAAGACTGCTTGAAGTAATTGTGGCAGCCCCACTTCCCTTCTGGTTCCCTTGTTGTGACCTGGGAAAGCAGTAGAGGACAGCCCAAAACTTGGGATGCTGTATCTGTGTGGGAGAACCTGGAGAACTCCTGGCTCCTGGCTTCAGATTGGCTCAGCACTGTATGTCGCAGTCATTTGGGGAGTGAATCAAAGGACGAAAGAATTTCCTTTATGTCTCTCCTCCCTTCTGTATATCTGACTTTGCAAAAAAAAAAAAATCATTAAAAAAAGAAGACAGATGGATCAGAAGTGGAATAGCAGGGACAGAGGACTATTCTCAGTATGGAGGAATGGTCCCCTTAGAGGATTCCGGTGCTTGCAAGAAGAGTAACCTGTTATGCCAGCAGGACAGACCCCAGCTACTAGTTCTTACAGATGCCTTGGAGGCAATGCATTCCAAGGCTGAATAACTGGCACTGGGCAGCTGAAAAATCTCATGATAAAAGCAGCAGTATTGCTGCCTCCCACTGCCCAAGCCTCTTCAAGGCTCTGGGTGCTAAGTGGCCACGGCAGACCCTTACCCTGATGGGATTCTGCCACTACCCAAGCACAAACCCAGCAGGCTTGGTGCCCTCTCCCTGGACCCAGGAGGGGAGCAGGGCTCTGGAAGGTTCAGAGAGACCGGGAGAGCCAGGGGAGTCAGCAAGGGACACTGGCATCAGGACAGCCCAGGACAGAGCACAGACAGGACCAGTGTTTGTCCTGAGCAGGGCTCTCCAGGGGCTGGGAGCGTGGAGCCTAAACGCACGTGAGGAACCACAGGGAGCTCAGCTGGAGCTGGATATGGGGACACAAAACAGGAACAAGTATGTTCAAAACAAACAGTTTAATGCAGGGTCAGGTCAGAACAGGGGGTAAAGGTCTGAGGTTAGGGGTGAAGGGCTTGCTGGCCAACGGGGCCTGGCACAGTACCCTGAGTGTGGTCTGTTCAGGGCACTCTAAGGAACCATAACACATGAATGGCATCAACGCATGAGTTGGCCGAGGGTGACACCCCTCAGGGAGAGGGAACAGAAGCCCCTGAAGGGAGCTCTGTGCAGCATGGAGGCCAACATGGAGAAATAGGGCGTGCTGTGAGCCCACTCTTGCAGCAGCCTGGAGAGCTGCAGCTGCCCCAGGCAGCGGATGGCAAGGCAGCTACTGGCAGGCGAGGGCACCAAGGGCTGTGTCCCTCGCAGGGCGATGACTCCAGCAGGCTTCAGACTGGGACTGTCCCCATGGCAAGGTGGGCTGCCAGGGATGCTCTGCAGGTGTGTGGTCTTGAGCCCCACAGCTGGGGCTGCAGGTGAATGAATGAGAGCAGGTACCAGCCTGACTAGGGCAGGTGTGGAAGGGGCTGCGAGGCCCTGCTGGCTACCAAGCTCTGGGGGCAGGCACTCTGCAAGATTGGCAGGCAGCATGAGACGAGAGGTGCTGGCCCAGGGGGACAGCCTTTTCCCTTTCCGTGCTCTGCCGTAGTGCGGGGAGATGTCAGAAGATCCCACACACTCGGAGGTCACCCCACTGGAGCCAGAGCCCCGGTCCTCGGTGTTTCCTTCTGCAGAGTTCTCAGCCTCCTCCTCTGGGCTGCTCGTCAAAACCATCGGGAGAGAGGAATGTTCAGGATGATGAGTCCCCTCTGGGTGAGAAGTGATCTCGCTAGGCTGTTCCCCAGAGCTCCCTGGAGTCATGTTGGAAGGTTTCAGTGTCTTTGGGGGAGGCACCTGCTCCAGAGAGACACGTGGCAGCCCCAGGCACAGGCTGCAGGACTCGTTGGGCTTTGCTGAAAGGAAAAGACAGAGGTTGGCTGCTCTACCTACGCCATGAGGCCTGAGAGTAGGGTCCCTTGGGACCTTGTCAAATGGGGTGACACTGAGGACACCCTCTAGGCTGCTGACCCCAGAGAGAGAGGTGTGTGCAGCCTGAACCAGGGCAGTGTCGGGGACACCTGTGGCTCTGCTGGCACGCAGCCCTCAGGGGTGCATGGCCCAACTGCCCTGCCTCTCAGTCTCAGCTCTGGGGACACCTGGCATCCCCTCAGGACACAGTGAGGATCCTGCAACCTGAACCCCAGGCTGCCCTGTGCCCTGACATGGGAATGGCTTAGTTAGGGCACTTGTGTCCCTCCTAAACGGCAGGCATGGGAGGGACCCCTCAGGTGCCAGAGGTAGGAGCTGGGACTTCAGGACAGATGAGGCCACAGGCAGGGCACTTGGGGTCAGGGCATACGCCTCACTAAAGTTGGCAGGGCTGACCTGTGTTCTCTGCCCTTGAGTCCCTGCCACCCAAGCACAGAGCACTGGCTCTTAGCTGCAAGACTCGCCATCAGCACGTCTGTGCCCAAGGACACGGGACGGCACCTGCTTGGGGGCACTGCTGTGCCACACCAGGACCTGCACAGGCCTGCACCTGGGCCTGCCTCTGCAGCCTCTACAGTTGGACAAACCCATCTCTGTTCTGTGCACCGATCCAGCCTCTCAGGTCAGCTACAGCAGCAGGTGTGGACAAGTCCCAGGACCCTCCCCACCATCTCACACAGGAGGGTGATGCTCCAGGTCATGCTGTCCTCTGTGTCCTCAGAGACATGTGCTCCAGGCTGGGCCTATAGCCCTGCACTCAGCTACACCCTGCTGTCTGCCCTGGCAGCTACAGTCCCTGCTTCTGCAGTCCCTGCTTCCCAGGGCACCTGGGCCTTCCAGGGGATCCCTGACGCTTGGAGCCATCCACTGCCTACATGCTTGGTCATCACTGCACAGGGTCAGCCACAACGCCATTTCCCTCCATCCTGCCAACACCTCTGTCCAATGAGGATCCTGGATGCACACAGCTGTTGACATCACACTCTGCACCTGTGTTGGTCCCAATCAGGGAAAGGCCACCCCAGCCCAGGCAGGACCACTGCTCATGTGGCTAAAGAGTGGGAGTCCCAGGAAGGCCCTGCAGTCCCAAGAGACCTCTACTGCTGTCCTGAGTCAGGGTGCTTAAGACAGGGTCTGGCCTTCACACCCCCACAGTGAGCTCAGCCAAGGACACAATTCTATAAGGGCCTTTAGGACACCCCCACAGCCTGGCCCACAGGAATGGGGTGCTACTGAAGTGAAGCAGGAGAGCCATCACCCAACCCTCCCTCGACCCTGAGGAGCACATCTGCAAGCTGCTTGAGGCCCAGCCAGGCCTTGTGCTCAGAAGCTTCAGGAGCAGAACTGAGCAGCAGGGGGAGACCAAGGGTGACACAGAAGAGGGAGAAAAGGCCCTGGGGCCTGATTGCCAGGCCTGGGCCCTCCAACCGTGGACACACCCAAGGGAAATCAGGCTGAATTCCTGTGCTGGGCTCACCTTGAGGAGGCAGGAGACAGCGCAGCTTCCCCAGCTCACGCTTTGAGGCCTGAAGCTGCTGCATGACAATGTCATCGCCCGGGGTCCAGGCTTGCTTCAGGCTCTCCAGGAGGAAATCCCGCAGGTGGTCCCGGGTCATCTTCAGCAGGCGCTCTAGGCAGGAAGGCGGGTGTCAGGCTGGGAGAGGTCACAGGGGATGCCCACAGCCAGGGCTGCTGATGCTGTTGGGTTACCCATAGGTGAATGGAGGGGACTGATGAGGGGAGAATGCCTTGCCCAGGCCCCCCTGTGGAGTGTGTGCTTGGCTGGGGTGGGGTAGTCCAGGGTCATCCAGAGCCTATCCGATGGTGCCCAATGAGCAGGAGACTTTGTCTTCCCGGCCTCCTCCCTGCTCACTGGGGATGGATGGGCACGAGGACCCAGTTCCTCATCCCCAGCACCCTGCCTTCTTGGGGCCCTGAGGACTTACTTCTATGAACCTTCAGCATCGTGTAGGCCATTGTGGTGAGCACATGCTCTCCTTCCAGGATGAGGACATCCCACATCCTCAGTGCCAGGGGGAATGGAGCCTGGGGGAGAGAGCAGGGTCTAAGCAGGGCCACAGTGGGGAGGGTGTGCAGGGCCTGGCGAGGGAGTGGTGGTCACAGGAAGTCTCATGCTCTACCACGGGAACTTATCCCACTGCAGGTGGGACCATGTCTACTGCCCACCTCCCTGCTCACTGAGGGGCTGAAGTGCAGAGGGAGGAGAGGTGAGACCTCAGGAGCACAGCCAGCACCCAGCAAGAGCTCTGTGCCCTTGGAGCCACGGGGGATGCCAGAGGACCCGCACCAAGGTGAGGGCCAGGACTCGGCAGGGCAAACCCAGGGGTACCTTCCAGGAGTGAGGCGGCAGCAGCCCAGCTACATCCTGGGGGACAGCCCAGAGTCTTGGGGATCTGCTGCCTCCTCCTGCAGGGCTCTGGCCTACACAGGATTCTCAGCATGTGTGCTCCTGGGACCTGTCCCCTCCCTGCTGGCACTCACCCTCAGCCTGGCAAACCCTGCAGGGCAGGGTGGACTAGTGGGCACAGCCATGCCCTCTATACTGTCTGCTGGGGCTGGGGGAGCTCAACCCTGCTGTGTGGGCAAGTGGATACTGGGGTGGGAGACTAGTTCCTGGGGCAGGAATTCCTCTGGGTAAAGGATCACTGGGGGTGCACTTACCACATCCAGAAAACACTGAGTAAACCAGTGTGCCGTGCATTCCTGCAGGTTCAATCCCTGCTGCTCCTGAGGAAGAGGCAGAGGGAGGTGAGGGCCAGGAGCAGGCCTGAACTCCCCTTGGCCTGAGCCCATGGCAGGGCCCCAGGGTGCGGGAAGCCCAGCAGCAGGTGTGTGCACCTCACAGCCACACAGGCTCCCCAAGGGAACCTGCCACCCATCTCTTCTCCTTCAGCAGAGTCTCCCTTCAATCTATGCCACCTCAGGGACCACATGCTGCCAAGGGAAACAAAGGCCCCCACTGCCACACACCTAGGGCATTTGAATGCCTTGCTGAATAAATGTCCTCTCCAACCAGAAAACGGGCCTGAGAGCCTTTTGTTCCCCCAGGCATGAGAGCAGAGCCCTAGTAACAAGTCAAGGAGGCACTTTGCTCACCAGGTGTTGCTCGAGAGCCGGCAGGGTGCGGTGCACGAGATCTCCCAGGTGGTTCTGCAGTGTCTTCAGCTTTGGTGATCCGGGTGTGTAGAGACCTGAGTAGGATCAGCCCCCACCCCTTGGGTCAGAGCTTCTACCCAGGAAGGCAACAGAGCCCCAGGGAGGAGCAGGCCCTGCTGAGCACCCAGGGCTGGGAGAGGCTCTCAAGGGGCAGGTGAATGGACAGAGAGCCAGGGCCGAGAAACCTTAGAATGTGGGTGCATGTAGGATGTGTAGGCTCCAACCCAGGCTGCCCCCAAGTGTCTGCCTGGAATATAGAGCCAGGCTGGGCACCTTACAACCATTCCAGCAAACAGCAGTGAGAAGGGGGTGACCTTAGAGGGGATGCTGCCTCCTGGAGTATCAGGTGTGGCTTAGTGGCGGGTGTGCATGTAGACCAATGGGAGGCACAGAGGCAAGTGGAGACATGAGTCACGTGGACACAGGCAGGACTCATTGGCCTAGAGATTCCCACACACAGGACAGTAAGGGAAGACTGCAGGATCATGGGGAGGGCTTCTACGGCTCAATAGAGGAGGCTTCTGCCAGCCCTGGCTTCTCAGGATTCCTCCAAAGGGAGATTGGCTTCCACATTCAATGCATGACTGTGAGGGGAATGATTTAGTCTTGTGGATTTGTGTCCATGAAGTACAAGTCTGTGCAGGGAGCCCACCATTCCCATGTACCTACCGGACATCGCATATTTCTTGTTTTCCATCAGCTCAACCAGAGCCCAAAATGTGTCTTCCTCGCTGAGCCACATTAACAATAGTGCCACCAGATGGCTCAGGTCTTGGCCACAGCCCACCTCCTGCAAGAACCCAGAACAACGTTCAAAGCCCTCTCTGGCTAGGGTAGTCTCAGATGGGTTTGTCCACCTCCCTGGGAGGGTTTGGTCATGTGCTGAAGGGAGTGGGGAGTTGTTGGAGGGAGCCCCTGTGCTTCTCTTGTCCTTGGGTGCCATGACTTTGAGCACTGGAGCATACACCAGGTCTCAGAGTCCCTGGAGAGAACCCTTCAAGGCCAGAGCACAGGCAGTGACTGGGGAGACCAGAGGCAACCACACATGTGCAACTCCTAGATCTCAGGGTGGGGCAGGCAGCTGTGGGAATCCTGGATCCACCCAACAAAGCCCCTGGAACTCTGTGCTCTGTGTGTGCGCACCCTATGTGGGCACACTTTCAGACAGGAGGAAGAAGCACCAGGGTTAGGCCTGCATGGGCTAGGAAAGAGAATGGACAAGGCATGGGTGTGGATCCAGGCTGCCTGTATACGAGTCTCAGAGGCACGAGGCAGGGTGCCTGGGACAGGTCAGGAGGATGGGGAGGCCCAGACCTTGGTGGGCTCAGCTGAGGAGTCTGGCAGCCATTCCCCTCAAGGGAAAGATCTGAGTGGGTGGGCATGGCTGTGGCACTTGTGGAGGGGAATCTAGACCAGTGGCACCTAAGTATGTATGTGATGGGTGCAATGGCATCAGGAGGACCCAAACTCAACAAGGAACACCACAGCACAGTCACCACTTTGCCCATCATCCTATGGAATGCTGTTACTCAGTGGAGCATCCCCAACCCTGCCTGCTGCTGGGATAGGGAGAGCAGTCCAGGAGCAAGGCACAACTTTATGGTTCTGGAACTTGGCGTTGGGCCCAGGGAGGCCATTAGCTTGGTCTCTACACTTGCTCTCTCACTTGTGGATTGGAGAGCCCCCAACAAGCCAGCCTTGGCTGTTTGTGACAAGGGACACCGTGGATGGGCAGCCTGGGGACAGGACCTGAGCAGCTGATCCAGGAATACTCACGGGATTGTACACGGTGTAGGCCATTAGAACATCAAACAAAGCCTGCTGCCTGTAAGAGAGAGGAGGGTGGTGTTTCCTTCCCTGCTGAGGCTCTCAGTGCAGCCCTGCCTCCCTGACGCTGCCAGCACACCAAAGGCCCAGGCCACTTCTCTGCCACAGAAGCAAGGATGTACTCAGGGCACTTTGGTTGCTTTGCTTTCTTTTCATTGCACTCTCTCCACAGTGTCTTTGTGCAAAGAACAAGTGGTTGCTGCCAATCAAGACACTTGGGGCCCTTTTTTCATTTCTGTTGTAAATGAACTGTTCTGAGGTTTGTTGCTCAGCCTCTCCCAGGAAGCCCATCTCCCCAGGACCTTGGCTCCTCCTCATCCCCTAGGGCCCCTGCAGCCCAGAGGCCTCACCTGGCTCCATGGCGTTCTTGGAACAGCAGGTGATTTCGGAAGCTCCCTCGCACAGGCCACTTGACCTGGTCCAATTGCGTCGACTGCAGCCTGGACTGCTCCTTCATTGCCTGCAGGGCAGAGCCAAGGGCAGGAAGGAGCTTGAAGAGCAGGAAAATGCCTGCTGCCATGCAAGTACCCCACAACCACAGCAGCTCTTCTGGTGTTGGGTTGGCCTCTGCCGAAAGCTCATTCCGTGGGGGTCTGGAGTCTCGGGACGGTCTGGGCTGCCAACCTCACCTTAGCACCCATGTCACCCCCAATGCCCCACAGCCCTGCAGAGGAAACCGTCCAAGGGTCTGTATAGTGAGTGTCAGGCCGGGTGACTCTGCAAGGTCCCTCTGCACTACGCCCTGCCACCACAGCATGTCCCAGGAGCATCTCCACCTCAGCGGCCTTCAGGCCCCAGAGCCTCCTCACAGCAGCTCAGGTGGGCTGTTGTCTGTCCAGTCTGTCCCACCATGATGAGCTATCAATGAGCTTTCAGTGCTGTGCGAGTAAGTGGGGCACAGCACCATCAAGACATCACAAGTTGCCCTTGGCACTGAGCTTTCTCTGAGCAATGAGTCTTCAAGTTTAGGTGCAAGGGTAGCACAAAATCAAGGTGTGGGAGGGCAAGGCTGGCAACACCACTTGGACCCTGCTCCCAGGATCCATCAAGACAGGAGGTTTCTCCAGACTCCAATGTAGCACTGTCTACCACAGGGGACCCAGTCACCTGATGCCACCTGGCAGCCCAGGTGTGTTGTGGGCTGAGTGCACATCCATACCTTGTACTTCCCCACGTTTTGGGCCTTCTTCGTGTTCACATCAAGCATTAGCATCCAGATGCTTCCCCGCACCTGGCTGGGGATTCCTTTGTAGCATCTCCGATGGAACTGCAGGAGAGAGGAGATCAGGTGAATGGGGTCATCCCTGCTCTGGGAAGGGCGTTCAGCTGGAGGTGTCAGGAGGGAGAACCAATGGACTCCACGCTGTGTCAGCAGAGGGAGCATCTGCCTGGGCCTGGGGACCCACGGTGAGAGGAGGGACAGGGCTGAGGGCCCAGGCTTGCTATGCATGCCTGCTCCCTATGGAACATGAGGAGGCATGTTGGTCTGCATCCGGGATTTTCCCCAGTGGTGACATTGGACTGTGTACCAGGAGAGTCACCTGCATGGTCAAAGGGTGTAGGTGACCCGTGTCTGTGGCAGAACACTTGCCCCAGGCATTTGAGAGGCAGGTGTCCAGTCCAGCACAGGGCACCACCCATCCCTGCTCTGCTCAATCTCTTCCCCATGGACCCTCTCTTCACGGTACCTTCTTGCTGTCACAGTATTTGGTATAATTCTTCAACATTTTGACCCACTTGTGGAGTCTCCGAGTTTCCATATGTTTCTGCTGCAAAAGGAAAGAGGAAGGATGGTGTGAGGTCAGCTGCTGACCCCCGCGGATGGCCCCTGGATGCCACTCTGGAGCCCTGTGAGGACTCATGGGAGGAGAAAGGACACATGCAGACCCTGAGCCCCGAACCTGTTGCCTGCAGGGCTGGAGGGGCGTCTGTGGCCTGGACTCTGTCCACAGCACAGCCTGTCCTCAAGGCTGAGTTTCTTGAACTACAGTCAAGACTGTCACCATCACAGCATTGGGTCAAGGTGGCTCCAGGCCAGGTTCCCAAGAGCTGCAGTCAGTTTTGGGACAGGTGAGTGAGTTAGTGTCCCCACTCGGGTGTGTCATTTCTGCATGGGCAAGACCTCAAGGGGCTTCAACTGTCCACAGCCAGGGGCCCCTTTTGCCCCCTGAAAACAGGCCCAGGGCCAAGGACTCCTTCTCACCTTAGTCCCCAGGACACTGTCCTGAAGCAGCATCTTCTCACTGGAAGGGGAGAGGCAGATGTGAGGGAAGGTTCCAGACACACACTTGTACAGCCACAGAAGGCTGGGGAACAACCAGCGTCCCCTCAACAGCCCAGGCAACATTAAGGAAGGGAAGGGAGGAGGCAACCATGCTGACAGTGCACAACCAGGAGGGGCCATGACCGTGAGCACAGGGCAGCTCTGCTCACGCACCGACCCTCACTGTCCATGGGGGCTCCATGTCCCAAGTCAGGCCCACACTCAGGGGTGCAGCAGGCCCCTTGGCAGCTGCTGGGACAGTGCTCTGCTGAGGAGGGATGGGATGCCCTTGGCTGAGGGTCTGGGTGTGCCCATCAGCCATCCCGAAGTAGTGATCTGAGGACTCAGCAAAACCAGCACCTGCCCTGCAGGACTCAGTGCTTGAGTGTGCACCTGCCCATGAACATGACACCATCACACCCTTCCCTGGTGTGTGTCCCTTGTTCACCTTCCTCCCTGATGCACTGCTCACCCAAATGTCAGATCCCCTCCATGTCCCTCATGTGACAGCTGAGACCATGACCACCCTCTCTGGACACCACTCTCCTCCTTGCACTGCCAGAGCTCCTGTGCCCACACCTGCAAGCACCCTAGCCTGGTATGTCTGTTGCATCCTGTGCTGGGTAGAGCTGTGGAAGCCACAGCCCTGGCTGTCCCTCTGGCCTAAGCCTTCAGCAGCACTTAGCATGGCCACAAACACCTGGGATGAGTGGTCATCTGCCAGGTTTCTATGCTGACACTGGATGCAGCAGTGGAATGCAGATGCCCAGGCTATGGGCCCTGGAAACAGAGCTGGACCCTCAGGCTGCCCACTGTCCTCAATGCAAACAGGCCTTAGAGTGCCCAGCTCTGTGCCACATGTCCAGCTCGGTCCCTGTCTGAGTCCAGAGTCACTCACTTTGTGTCTCTGATCTGCTCAAATGCTGACCAGAGCCTGCGCTGTGACTGCAGTGTGGGCCCAGGTAGAGGCCTGGGGACAGGTGTTCAGCCTCAAGGCAGGACACACTGAAATGGTTCCCTGGCCTGGAAGGAGCAGGGGTGCGAATGACTCACTGTAGAAATCCAAGCCTGTCTGAGAAGAGGTGGCCGCTGTCATCATCCTCTTCTTCAGGCTCAAACAGAGCCACTCCTTGTTGGCCCTGTAGCCAAGAGGGAACCAGGTGAGAAACCAGGGTGCTCAGAGCCCCTCAGAGCTGAACCACTCTCCTCTGTGCCCGCAGAGGGACTGGGTCATGCACTCACAGCCACACACTTCAGGCAGGACCCACCTCCTCTGCCCAGCACCCTGGCTGTACCTGCTCATATTTGGCAGTTGTCACTGCTTGCTCATGGTCCCGTCGGGCCCTCACAGCGACCATGCCCAATCTGGAAGACAAAGGTCCAAGTGTGACCCAGCCCAGCAGAGTCATGGGGACTGCTGCCTCACTTTTGTGTCCATGATCACAGAAGGGACAGCCCCACTCCTGAACCTGCGGGTCCATGGTGGCCTGGAATGAGGATGGTGACTTGCTCAGTGCATGTGGACAGAGGGAAGAAGGCGCAGGGACAGCCACCCACTAGCCCCATCTGCCGGACGTGCGACACTGCATAGTGTCTAACTGTCCACAATAGAGCCACAACTCAGGTCAGGGGTCTCCTGCCCCACTCCTCTGTGTCCTCTGCCCCCCACCTGACATAAGATCTGTCCATAGGTTGGACTCTTGAGCCCATGTCCCACATAGACCCACACAGACCCACACTAACACACTGCACAGCCATGAGAAATGACAACTGTATACAAGCCCTACTCACAGGTCTCCATTGAGGCCTTAGGGCCATCACCCATGCAAACAGACAGCTGAGATCAGTGTCACCCCCTGGGAGTGATGGTCACCATGCCACAGATCACACAAAGCCCATGTCCCACTCACCTCCATCGCGAACCCATCTGCATCCTTCAGCTGTGCGCCAGCCTTCACTACCAACAGCAGTTCAGTAGCTCAGTTGATGCACTACTGGCCAGACTGCCTCATGTCCCGGTTTGAAATTCCCAGTGACTGTGATGTCACCGCATTCTGCCAGCCAATCACGGGGCAGCATGTGGCATGCGGCCCAGGGTTCTAAGCCATGGCTTCACTAACTGCCACTAGAGCTGGAGCAAGTGGCCTCTACACGGCCAGTTGAAGAGAGAAAGCTGTGGCTGGGGTCCCATGGACCCAGGGGTGCCAGTGCCCTGCACCACCTGCTCAGAGCCCCACATGCCAGGAAACCTGCACCTCATGCTCCTCTTCCTCTTCCTCCTTGTCATCACATTACACTACAAGTGTCAAAGCATCTTCACTTACATAATGATAAAGTTTTACTTGAAAGCAGAGTTCTAGAAAGAAAGGGAATGAGAGAAAACACAGACAAGCTATTTTCCATGTGTCAGTTACCTCCCCAGAGGATGGCAACAGGCAGGTCTGGGCCAGGCTGAGGTCAGGAGCCAGGAGCTTCAGCTGAGTCTCCCCCAAGGGCGTAGATCCACAGCACTTGGGCCATCTTCTCCTCTGGCCCAGGCACATGAGCAGGGAGCTGAATGAGGAGTGTGGCAGCTGGAGTCCAACCACTGCCCATATGGGATGTCTGTAGCACAGGCTTCTTTCTTCTGAACCAAGTCAGCACCGGGTAATCCACACAGGCCTGTCCATATGATCTGATCTGGGCATTCAGGTAGTTTAGGGTCATGAGTCTGGAAGACACATTTCCCCACCAGGCTAACATTTTTCCCCCACCATGCATCAGTTTGTCAGTTAGTGAGTACCCATCATCACCTGGGCCTGGCATGGGGAGGGGGGCAGGGTTACACTGTGATTGGCCACACCCTCTCAAGCCCTAGACAATTCCCTACAAGGAGGGCTTTAACCCTCTTGGCCCTTCTGACCCTCTGGCTGCTGCTTCATGCCTTGGGCTTTTCTCTCCTCAGCTCCTCTGCCCTGCTGTCTTGGTTCTTGCAGGCAGAGTCTAAGCAAGGGAGCAATTTCTTTCCCTGAGGACACAATGTATCCTCCCTCCCTCACCCCTCTGTGTGTTTCTCCACCTTAGTTTCTGTTTCACTCTCTCAGTAAACTTGACCACTTGCTTCTGCTGTGTTGGTTTCTGCAGCTAAAAGGCTTTCTAAGTATTGCCTGATGGCGTGGCATGTGGCTTAAGTCCTCGCCTTAAATGCGCTGGGATCCCATATGGGCTCTGGTTTTTATCCCGGCAGCTCTACTCCCCTTCCAGCTTCCAGCTTGTGCCCTGGAAAGCAGTCGAGACTGCCCTCTCTTCCTCGACACAGACTAGGTCTTTTTTTTTAAAGATTTATTTTTATTTATTTATTTTTTTATTGGAAAGGCAGATATACAGAGAGGAGAGACAGAGAGGAAGATCTTTCATCCTATGATTCACTCCCCAAGTGAGCCCAAAGGCCGATGCTATGCCGATCAGAAGCCAGGAGCCTCTTCCGGGTCTCCCACTCGGGTGCAGGGTCCCAAAGCTTTGGGCCGTCCTAGACTGCTTTCCCGGGCCACAAGCAGAATGGGAAGTGGGGCTGCCGGGATTAGAACCGGCGCCCATATGGGATCTGGACTTGCAAGGCGAGGACCTTAACCACTGTGCCATTGCGCCTGGCCCCAGACTAGGTCTTGATGGACAAAACACTGTGAACTCCCAGTAGCTCCTGATGCAGCCACATCCTGATGACACCATGCTACTGCTGACAAGGGACAGCCCGTGGGGTCAGGAGCAGCTACAGGCTCACACCAGCTACAGCGCTCACGGCCAGGCTGCTCAGCCCTGTAGGATAGAGGAGTGACTGTTGGCAGCAGCTCAGCCCTCCCAGCACGTGGACTGGTTCTGCTCACCCCTTGTTCTTCAGAGCCTGGAGAACCCAGGCTTCCTGGTGCTTTCCCTCTCGCCGCCCTCCAGAAGGAGCTGTCTTCTACTCGTGTTCCTGTGTGTTGTGCGCATCCCTGTGTGCCTTGGCTGTGAAAGTTTGGAGGGAGGGAATCCAGAGACAAAACCATGAGTCAGGTCTATGCCAGATCCAGGAAACCCAGCAGGTGTGCACCCTAATCCTCTGAAGGAATCTGAGGTACCTTGATGGGGATGAGTGATCCAAAGCGAGTGGGGGATGGCGGTGATGGTGAGAGCCTGGATCTGGATCAGCTCTGTAGATTATGGCAGGTAAGGCAGAACTAGAGTCCAAATGTGGTCGTGTATGTAGGTATGCATGAGGACACTGCTGCAAGCAGGCACAAGGCAGAAGGGGCAGTGAAGGCTGCCTAGGCAAAGAGGAGCGTTCTGGGCAGCAGCAGGCCGCGTGTGTGGGAGAGATCCAGACAGGCCAAGCAGGCTGATAAGTGGCCATGTACAGATGGTGGGCGGTTCTCAGTGCAGTAGCAGGGAAGCAAAGCTGCTGATCAGACACAGCTTTGTGGTGCTATGGGCCAGGAGTGGGCTGGGACAGAGTGAAGCAGCTACAATCAGCTGTGCAGCTCTGTGGCTCCACAAATCCTCTGGTGCCTGCCTCAGCTCTCCTTCAGAAGCTTTGCTCGCAAGGCCTGCCAGGACCTCAGACAGCTTTCAGATGGGCTCTGGGGCTGTCCTGACTGAGGTGTGTCCAGGGATGGAGAGGGCTTGTGGCTGATCCTGTGCAGTGAGACCCAAGGCACCAGAGATCCCCTCGCTGCAAGGCCCACGTTCCCTGACTTCATGTGTGGGCATCACATTTTTACCATTGTGTCAGTGGGGACTACAGGCCCCGGAGTGGAGCCAGAGTGTATGTCTGTTCTCTGTGTCCTGAGTGCAGACTGCTGGGAGCATCAGGCTTGAGCATGTGCAGGAGGGCCAATCAGGCAAAGGCTGCCCTGGGGCAGGCTGGGCCATTGCTGATGTGGCTGCAGAATGGGGGTTCCAGGAAGACTCTGCAGTCCCACGGGGCCCTAGTTCTGTCCTGGGTGAGCATGCTCAGAGATGGGTGTGGCTTGCATTCCCATAGTGAGCTCAGCTGAACACCCGGGAGCACAGCAGCCTTCAGGTAAGCGCCACAGCCTGGCCCACAGGAGTGGGGTGCTGCAGAGATACAGTGGGAATGTCAGCACCCCAACCTTGCCCGCCCCCCAAGGAGCACATCTGGAAGCTGCTCGAGGTCCAGGCAGGCCTAGAAAGTTCTCAAGCAGAAATGAGCAGCATGGCATAATGAGGGCAATACACAAGAGGTAGAGGCCCTGTGGCCAGGTTGGCAGGCCTGGATCTTCAGGGCAGAGTCAGGCCAGAGTCCTGGGCTGGGCTCACCTTGGGAGGGCAGGAACAGCAGGGCTGCCCCAGTTCAAGTTTGGAAGCCTACGGGATGAATCAGCTCAATGCCAGCAGTGCAGATGGGAGCTGAGAGAGCTGGAGTGTAAGAACAGCAGGTCTCCTACTAAAACACTTGTGTGCCATCATGTAGTTAGTCCTCCTGGCACTTCATGTGGTCAGGCGTGTGAGTTAGCAGACACTGTGTTCTTTTCTCAGGCCTGTTGTATACAATGTTCTTTAAAGAAACAAACAGTTATTTATTTCATGAAAAGGCAGATGTACAGAGAGGTGGAGAGACAGAGAGGAAGATCTTTCAACTGATGATTCACTCTCCAAGTGGCCGCAACGACCGGTGCTGAGCTGATCCGAATCCAGGAGCCAGGAACTTCTTTCTGGGTCTCATACATGGTTGCAGGGTCCCAAGGATTTGGGCTGTCCTCAACTACTTTCCCAGGGCGCAAGCAGGGAGATGGATGGGAAGTGGAGTTGCCGGGATTAGAACCAGTGCCCATATGGGAACCCCGGGCATTCAAGGCAAGGATCTTAACCATTACGCTATTGTGCCCGGCCCTACACAATATTCTCTTGATGTATTCTGTTCCTTGTAGGTTACTCAGCTTTTCTGCATGCTATGGTGTCTTCTCCCATTCTGGCCTACCTACAATATCTGTATTGGGTTTGACTTCAAATACCCCAAAGTTCCCATATTACATTATTTCTGTGAAAACACTTACATAACCAGGAAGTGAGACTGGAACAAGATCTACTAGGAAAATATGCAAAATGAAGCTGATGCACATGCTTATGACTTGCTAAAGATTGGACTGTGGTCTGTCCCTCAAAGGTCCATGTGCGGGAACTTGGTCTGGGTATAGAGAGGATGAGATAGTTCTTTGGGCCCAGTGTGATGATGGCTCAGCTGGCTAATCCTCACCTGGCAGCAACTGCGATCCTGTATGGGTATTGGTATGTGTGCCAGCTGCTTCTCTTCCTACCCAGCTCCCCGAACATGGCCTGGAAATACATCAGAACATGGTTCACAGCCTTTCCACTCTGAACCCATATGGAAGACGCAGAAGCAGCTCCTGGCTTCACATGAGCTCAGCTCTGGCTGTTGCAGCCACTTATGCTGTCAACCAGTGCATGGAAGCTCTTTCTCTCTGTTGCTCCTTCTCTCTGTAAATCTGCCTTTCCAATAAAAAGAGAAAATATTAAATTAAGAGAGGTGGCACTTAGTGAAACATCAGTCAGTCATGGGAGCCACTCTGCCTCACAGGAGCAGGTCAGGCCCTTGGGGACCAGACTTGTTCCTGAGAGGGGGTGGTGAGAAGTGAGCCTGGCTTCTACCCTGCATCTCCTGTAGGCATGGCCCACTAGCTCATCCCCATCACTCAGGCTGCTACCATTGTGCTGGCCTGGGGCTCCACCGGAGCCACCAGATGGTGGCGCTATTCTAAGGCAAACCTCTGCAACTGTGAGCTTAGGGAAGGTTTTCACAAAGGAGTCAGTCAGGGCCTCTACCCTAACAGAAAGTAAACACCACTTTGTCACTTTGTCAAGGACTTATTTGAAAGTCAGGGTTACAGATGGAGAAGGACAGAGAGAGAGAGAGAGAGCTTTTCTCATCATTTGGCTCACTCCCCAAACGGCTACAGCAGCTGAGGCTGCACCAGGCTCAAGTTAGGATCCAGGAACTCTATCCTGGTTTTCCACATGGTGGCAGGGACCCAGGTACCTGAGCCATCCTCCACTGCGTTCTTGGGTGACTCAGCAGGAAGCTGTCCAGTATTCTAGCCTTTCTATTAAGGATGATCAGTTCTTACAGTTGGGCATAAGGACACAGGCCAAGTGACCAGGTCCCTACAAGAGCCCTCACCCCAGGGGCTAATGGAACTGGCAACTTCTTGGTAAGTGGGCCAAGGACCTGGGCCAGGTCACCCATGCCCCAAGGGATCCCTTGCCCCCAGGGTTTATGGACCGTCAGCCAGGAATATCTTCCAGGTATCCCACATGGGTGCAGGGGTCTGAGGACTTGGGCCATCTTCCTCTGCTTTCCTAGGCCATAAGAAAAGTGATGGAGAGGCACAACGCAGTGGCCTAGGGGCTAAAGTCCTCGCCTTGGACGCACCCGGATCCCTAGGGCGCCGGTTCTAATCGTGGCAGCCCCACTTCCCTTCTGGTTCCCTGCTTGTGGCCTAGGAAAGCAGCAGAGGATGGCCCAAATCCTGGGATGCTGCATCTGTGTCTGAGAACCAGAAGAACTCCTGGCTTCAGATTGGCTCAGCACTGTATGTCACAGTCATTTGGGAAGTGAATCGTCAAACGGAAGAACTTCCTCTCTGTCTTTCTCTTCTTCTGTATATCTGACTTTGCTATAAAAATAAATAAATCTTAGAAAAGAAAAGGGAGATGGATCAGAAGTGGAATAGCTGAGACAGAAATGGTCCCCTTAGAGGATTCCAGTGCTTGCAAGAAGAGTAACGTGTTATGCCAGCAGGACAGACCCCAGCTACTAGTTCTTACAGATGCCTTGGAAGCAATGCATTCTAAGGCTAAATAACTGGCACTGGGCAACTGAAAAAACTCATGAGAAAAGCAGCAGAACTGCCGCCTCCCACTGCCCAAGCCTCTTCTAGGCTCTGGGTGCTAAGTGGGCATGGCAGACCCTTATCCTGATGGGATTCTGCCACTACCCAAGCACAAACCCAGCAGGCTTGGGGCCCTCTCCCTGCACCCAGGAGGAGAGGAGCAGGGCTCTGGAAGGTTCAGAGAGACTGGGAGAGCCAGGGGAGTCAGCAAGGGACACTGGCATCAAGACAGCCCAGGACTGAGCACAGACAGGACCAATGTTTGTCCTGAGCAGGGCCTCCAGGGGCTGGGAGCATGGAGCCTAAACGCATGTGAGGAACCAGAGGGAGCTCGGCTGGAGCTGGATATGGGGACACAAAACAGGAGCAAGTATGTTCAAAACAAACAGTTTAATGCAGGGTCAGGTCAGAACAGGGGGTAAAGGTCTGAGGTTAGGGGTTAAAGGCTTTCTGGCCAATGGGCCTGGCACAGTACCCTGAGTGTGGTCTGTTCAGGGCACTCTAAGCAACCATAACACATGAATGGCATCAACGCATGAGTTGGCCGAGGGTGACACCCCTCAGGGAGAGGGAACAGAAGCCCCTGAAGGGAGCTCTGTGCAGCATGGAGGCCAACATGGAGAAATAGGGCGTGCTGTGAGCCCACTCTTGCAGCAGCCTGGAGAGCTGCAGCTGCCCCAGGCAGCGGATGGCAAGGCAGCTACTGGCAGGTGAGGGCACCCAGGGCCGTGTCCCTCGCAGGGCGATGACTCCAGCAGGCTTCAGACTGCGACTGTCCCCATGGCAAGGTGGGCTGCCAGGGGTGCTCTGCAGGTGTGTGGTCTTGAGCCCCACAGCTGGGGCTGCAGGTGAATGAATGAGAGCAGGTACCAGCCTGACTAGGGCAGGTGTGGAAGGGGCTGCGAGGCCCTGCTGGCTACCAAGCTCTGGGGGCAGGCACTCTGCAAGATTGGCAGGCAGCATGAGACGAGAGGTGCTGGCCCAGGGGGACAGCCTTTTCCCTTTCCGTGCTCTCCCGTAGTGCGGGGAGATGTCAGAAGATCCCACACACTCGGAGGTCACCCCACTGGAGCCAGAGCCCCGGTCCTCGGTGTTTCCTTCTGCAGAGTTCTCAGCCTCCTCCTCTGGGCTGCTCGTCAAAACCATCGGGAGAGAGGAATGTTCAGGATGATGAGTCCCCTCTGGGTGAGAAGAGATCTCGCTAGGCTGTTCCCCAGAGCTCCCTGGAGTGATGTTGGAAGGTTTCAGTGTCTTTGGGGGAGGCACCTGCTCCAGAGAGACACGTGGCAGCCCCAGGCACAGGCTGCAGGACTCGTTGGGCTTTGCTGAAAGGAAAAGACAGAGGTTGGCTGCTCTACCTACGCCATGAGGCCTGAGAGTAGGGTCCCTTGGGACCTTGTCAAATGGGGTGACACTGAGGACACCCTCTAGGCTGCTGACCCCAGAGAGAGAGGTGTGTGCAGCCTGAACCAGGGCAGTGTCGGGGACACCTGTGGCTCTGCTGGCACGCAGCCCTCAGGGGTGCATGGCCCAACTGCCCTGCCTCTCAGTCTCAGCTCTGGGGACACCTGGCATCCCCTCAGGACACAGTGAGGATCCTGCAACCTGAACCCCAGGCTGCCCTGTGCCCTGACATGGGAATGGCTTAGTTAGGGCACTTGTGTTCCTCCTAAACGGCAGGCATGGGAGGGACCCCTCAGGTGCCAGAGGTAGGAGCTGGGACTTCAGGACAGATGAGGCCACAGGCACGGCCCTTGGGGTCACGGCATACGCCTCACTAAAGGTGGCAGGGCTGACCTGTGTTCTCTGCCCTTGAGTCCCTGCCACCCAAGCACAGAGCACTGGCTCTTAGCTGCAAGACTCGCCATCAGCACGTCTGTGCCCAAGGACACGGGACGGCACCTGCTTGGGGGCACTGCTGTGCCACACCAGGACCTGCACAGGCCTGCACCTGGGCCTGCCTCTGCAGCCTCTACACTTGGACAAACCCTGTTCTGTGCACCAATCCAGCCTCTCAGGTCAGCTACAGCAGCAGGTGTGGACAAGTCCCAGGACCCTCCCCACCATCTCACACAGGAGGGTGATGCTCCAGGTCGTATTGTCCTCTGTGTCCTCAGAGACATGAGCTCCAGGCTGGGCCTATAGCCCTGCACTCAGCTACACCCTGCTGTCTGCCCTGGCAGCTACAGTCCCTGCTTCTGCAGTCCCTGCTTCCCAGGGCACCTGGGCCTTCCAGGGGATCCCTGACGCTTGGAGCCATCCACTGCCTACATGCTTGGTCATCACTGCACAGGGTCAGCCACAACGCCATTTCCCTCCATCCTGCCAACACCTCTGTCCAATGAGGATCCTGGATGCACACAGCTGTTGACATCACACTCTGCACCTGTGTTGGTCCCAATCAGGGAAAGGCCACCCCAGCCCAGGAAGGACCACTGCTCATGTGGCTAAAGAGTGGGAGTCCCAGGAAGGCCCTGCAGTCCCAAGAGACCTCTACTCCTGTCCTGAGTCAGGGTGCTTAAGGCAGGGTCTGGCCTTCACCCCACAGTGAGCTCAGTCAAGGACACAATTCTATGAGGGCCTTTAGGACACCCCCACAGCCTGGCCCACAGGAATGGGGTGCTACTGAAGTGAAGCAGGAGAGCCATCACCCAACCCTCCCTCGACCCTGAGGAGCACATCTGCAAGCTGCTTGAGGCCCAGCCAGGCCTTGTGCTCAGAAGCTTCAGGAGCAGAACTGAGCAGCAGGGGGAGACCAAGGGTGACACAGAAGAGGGAGAAAAGGCCCTGGGGCCTGATTGCCAGGCCTGGGCCCTCCAACCGTGGACACACCCAAGGGAAATCAGGCTGAATTCCTGTGCTGGGCTCACCTTGAGGAGGCAGGAGACAGCGCAGCTTCCCCAGCTCACGCTTTGAGGCCTGAAGCTGCTGCATGACAATGTCATCGCCCGGGGTCCAGGCTTGCTTCAGGCTCTCCAGGAGGAAATCCCGCAGGTGGTCCCGGGTCATCTTCAGCAGGCGCTCTAGGCAGGAAGGCGGGTGTCAGGCTGGGAGAGGTCACAGGGGATGCCCACAGCCAGGGCTGCTGATGCTGTTGGGTTACCCATAGGTGAATGGAGGGGACTGATGAGGGGAGAATGCGCTGCCCAGGCCCCCCTGTGGAGTGTGTGCTCGGCTGGGGTGGGGTAGTCCAGGGTCATCCAGAGCCTATCCGATGGTGCCCAATGAGCAGGAGACTTTGTCTTCCCGGCCTCCTCCCTGCTCACTGGGGATGGATGGGCACGAGGACCCAGTTCCTCATCCCCAGCACCCTGCCTTCTTGGGGCCCTGAGGACTTACTTCTATGAACCTTCAGCATCGTGTAGGCCATTGTGGTGAGCACATGCTCTCCTTCCAGGATGAGGATATCCCACATCCTCAGTGCCAGGGGGAATGGAGCCTGGGGGAGAGAGCAAGGTCTAAGCAGGGCCACAGTGGGGAGGGTGTGCAGGGCCTGGCGAGGGAGTGGTGGTCACAGGAAGTCCCATGCTCTACCACGGGAACTTATCCCACTGCAGGTGGGACCATGTCTACTGCCCACCTCCCTGCTCACTGAGGGGCTGAAGTGCAGAGGGAGGAGAGGTGAGACCTCAGGAGCACAGCCAGGACCCAGCAAGAGCTCTGTGTTTCCTGGAGCCGTAAGGGATGCCAGAGGACCCGCACCAAGGTGAGGGCCAGGACTCGGCAGGGCAAACCCAGGGGTTACCTTCCAGGAGTGAGGCGGCAGCAGCCCAGCTACATCCTGGGGGACAGCCCAGAGTCTTGGGGATCTGCTGCCTCCTCCTGCAGGGCTCTGGCCTTCAGAGGATTCTCAGCATGTGTGCTCCTGGGACCTGTCCCCTCCCTGCTGGCACTCACCCTCAGCCTGGCAAACCCTGCAGGGCAGGGTGGACTAGTGGGCACAGCCATGCCCTCTATAGTGTCTGCTGGGGCTGGGGGAGGGCAACCCTGCTGTGTGGGCAAGTGGAATGGGTGGGAGACTAGTTCCTGGGGTGGGGGTGCACTTACCACATCCAGAAAACACTGAGTAAACCAGTGTGCCGTGCATTCCTGCAGGTTCAATCCCTGCTGCTCCTGAGGAAGAGGCAGAGGGAGGTGAGGGCAAGGAGCAGGCCTGAACTCCCCTTGGCCTGAGTGATGGCATGGCCAAGGGTGCGGGAAGCCCAGCAGCAGGTGTGTGTGCACCTCACAGCCACACAGGCTCCCCAAGGGAACCTGCCACCCATCTCTTCTCCTTCAGCAGAGTCTCCCTTCAATCTATGCCACCTCAGGGACCACATGCTGCCAAGGGAAACAAAGGCCCCCACTGCCACACACCTAGGGCATTTGAATGCCTTGCTGAATAAATGTCCTCTCCAACCAGAAAGCGGGCCTGAGAGCCTTTTGCTCCCCCAGGCATGAGAGCAGAGCCCTAGTACCAAGTCAAGGAGGCACTTTGCTCACCAGGTGTTGCTCGAGAGCCGGGAGGGTGCGGTGCACGAGATCTCCCAGGTGGTTCTGCAGTGTCTTCAGCTTTGGTGATCCGGGTGTGTAGAGACCTGAGTAGGATCAGCCCCCACCCCTTGGGTCAGAGCTTCTACCCAGGAAGGCAACAGAGCCCCAGGGAGGAGCAGGCCCTGCTGAGCACCCAGGGCTGGGAGAGGCTGTCAAGGGGCAGGTTGGTGGACAAAGTGCCAGGGCCGAGAAACCTTAGAATGTGGGTGCATGTAGGATGTGTAGGCTCCAACCCAGGCTGCCCCCAAGTGTCTGCCTGGAATATAGAGCCAGGCTGGGCACCTTACAACCATTCCAGCAAACAGCAGTGAGAAGGGGGTGACCTTAGAGGGGATGCTGCCTCCTGGAGTATCAGGTGTGGCTTAGTGGCGGGTGTGCATGTAGACCAATGGGAGGCACAGAGGCAAGTGGAGACATGAGTCACGTGGACACAGGCAGGACTCATTGGCCTAGAGATTCCCACACACAGGACAGTAAGGGAAGACTGCAGGATCATGGGGAGGGCTTCTACGGCTCAATAGAGGAGGCTTCTGCCAGCCCTGGCTTCTCAGGATGCCTCCAAAGGGAGATTGGCTTTCACATTCAATGCATGACTGTGAGGGGAATGATTTAGTCTTGTGGATTTGTGTCCATGAAGTACAAGTCTGTGCAGGGAGCCCACCATTCCCATGTACCTACCGGACATCGCATATTTCTTGTTTTCCATCAGCTCAACCAGAGCCCAAAATGTGTCTTCCTCGCTGAGCCACATTAACAATAGTGCCACCAGATGGCTCAGGTCTTGGCCACAGCCCACCTCCTGCAAGAACCCAGAACAACGTTCAAAGCCCTCTCTGGCTAGGGTAGTCTCACTTCCCTGGTAGGTTTGTCCACCTCGCTGGGAGGGTTTGGTCATGTGCTGAAGGGAGTGGGGAGTTGTTGGAGGGAGCCCCTGTGCTTCTCTTGTCCTTGGGTGCCATGACTTTGAGCACTGGAGCATACACCAGGTCTCAGAGTCCCTGGAGAGAACCCTTCAAGGCCAGAGCACAGGCAGTGACTGGGGAGACCAGAGGCAACCACACATGTGCAACTCCTAGATCTCAGGGTGGGGCAGGCAGCTGTGGGAATCCTGGATCCACCCAACGAATCCCCTGGAACTCTGTGCTCTGTGTGTGCGCACCCTATGTGGGCACACTTTCAGACAGGAGGAAGAAGCACCAGGGTTAGGCCTGCATGGGCTAGGAAAGAGAATGGACAAGGCATGGGTGTGGATCCGGGCTGCCTGTATATGACTCTCAGAGGCACGAGGCAGGGTGCCTGGGACAGGTCAGGAGGATGGGGAGGCCCAGACCTTGGTGGGCTCAGCTGAGGAGTCTGGCAGCCATTCCCCTCAAGGGAAAGATCTGAGTGGGTGGGCATGGCTGTGGCACTTGTGGAGGGGAATCTAGACCAGTGGCACCTAAGCATGTATGTGATGGGTGCAATGGCATCAGGAGGCCCCAAACTCAACAAGGAACACCACAGCACAGTCACCACTTTGCCCATCATCCTATGGAATGGCAGCACTCAGTGGAGCATCCCCAACCCTGCCTGCTGCTGGGATAGGGAGAGCAGTCCAGGAGCAAGGCACAACTTTATGGTTCTGGAACTTGGCGTTGGGCCCAGGGAGGCCATTAGCTTGGTCTCTACACTTGCTCTCTCACTTGTGGATTGGAGAGCCCCCAACAAGGTAGCCTTGGCTCTTTGTGACAAGGGACACCGTGGATGGGCAGCCTGGGGACAGGACCTGAGCAGCTGATCCAGGAATACTCACGGGATTGTACACGGTGTAGGCCATTAGAACATCAAACAAAGCCTGCTGCCTGTAAGAGAGAGGAGGGTGGTGTTTCCTTCCCTGCTGAGGCTCTCAGTGCAGCCCTGCCTCCCTGACGCTGCCAGCACACCAAAGGCCCAGGCCACTTCTCTGCCACAGAAGCAAGGATGTACTCAGGGCACTTTGGTTGCTTTGCTTTCTTTTCATTGCACTCTCTCCACAGTGTCTTTGTGCAAAGAACAAGTGGTTGCTGCAAATCAAGACACTTGGGTCCCTTTGTTCATTTCTGTTGTAAATCAACTGTTCTGAGGTTTGTTGCTCAGCCTCTCCCAGGAAGCCCATCTCCCCAGGACCTTGGCTCCTCCTCATCCCCTAGGGCCCCTCCAGCCCAGACGCCTCACCTGGCTCCATGGCGTTCTTGGAACAGCAGGTGATTTCGGAAGCTCCCTCGCACAGGCCACTTGACCTGGTCCAATTGCGTCGACTGCAGCCTGGACTGCTCCTTCATTGCCTGCAGGGCAGAGCCAAGGGCAGGAAGGAGCTTGAAGAGCAGGAAAATGCCTGCTGCCATGCAAGTACCCCACAACCACAGCAGCTCTTCTGGTGATGGGCAGGGCTCTGCCGAAAGCTCATTCCGTGGGGGTCTGGAGTCTCGGGACGGTCTGGGCTGCCAACCTCACCTTAGCACCCATGTCACCCCCAATGCCCCACAGCCCTGCAGAGGAAACCGTCCAAGGGTCTGTATAGTGAGTGTCAGGCCGGGTGATTCTGCAAGGTCCCTCTGCACTACGCCCTGCCACCACAGCATGTCCCAGGAGCATCTCCACCTCAGCGACCTTCAGGCCCCAGAGCCTCCTCACAGCAGCTCAGGTGGGCTGTTGTCTGTCCAGTCTGTCCCACCATGATGAGCTATCAATGAGCTTTCAGTGCTGTGCGAGTAAGTGGGGCACAGCACCATCAAGACATCACAAGTTGCCCTTGGCACTGAGCTTTCTCTGAGCAATGAGTCTTCAAGTTTAGGTGCAAGGGTAGCACAAAATCAAGGTGTGGGAGGGCAAGGCTGGCAACACCACTTGGACCCTGCTCCCAGGATCCATCAAGAAAGAAGGTTTCTCCAGGCTCCAATGTAGTACTGTCTACCACAGGGGACCCAGTCACCTGATGCCACCTGGCAGCCCAGGTGTGTTGTGGGCTGAGTGCACATCCATACCTTGTACTTCCCCACGTTCTGGGCTTTCTTCGTGTTCACATCAAGCATTAGCATCCAGATGCTTCCCCGCACCTGGCTGGGGATTCCTTTGTAGCATCTCCGATGGAACTGCAGGAGAGAGGAGATCAGGTGAATGGGGTCATCCCTGCTCTGGGAAGGGCGTTCAGCTGGAGGTGTCAGGAGGGAGAACCAATGGACTCCACGCTGTGTCAGCAGAGGGAGCATCTGCCTGGGCCTGGGGACCCACGGTGAGAGGAGGGACAGGGCTGAGGGCCCAGGCTTGCTATGCATGCCTGCTCCCTATGGAACATGAGGAGGCATGTTGGTCTGCATCCGGGATTTTCCCCAGTGGTGACACTGGACTGTGTACCAGGAGAGTCACCTGCATGAATGGTCAAGGGCTGCAGGTGACCCGTGTCTGTGGCAGGACACTTGCCCCAGGCATTTGAGAGGCAGGTGTCCAGTCCAGCATAGGGCACCACCCATCCCTGCTCTGCTCAATCTCTTCCCCATGGACCAACTCTTCACGGTACCTTCTTGCTGTCACAGTATTTGGTATAATTCTTCAACATTTTGACCCACTTGTGGAGTCTCCGAGTTTCCATATGTTTCTGCTGCAAAAGGAAAGAGGAAGGATGGTGTGAGGTCAGCTGCTGACCCCCGCGGATGGCCCTGGATGCCACTCTGGAGCCCTGTGAGGACTCATGGGGGGAGAAAGGACACATGCAGACCCTGAGCCCCGAACCTGTTGCCTGCAGGGCTGGAGGGGCGTCTGTGGCCTGGACTCTGTCCACAGCACAGCCTGTCCTCAAGGCTGAGTTTCTTGAACTACAGTCAAGACTGTCACCATCACAGCATTGGGTCAGGGTGGCTCCAGGCCAGGTTCCCAAGAGCTGCAGTCAGTTTTGGGACAGGTGAGTGAGTTAGTGTCCCCACTCGGGTGTGTCATTTCTGCATGGGCAAGACCTCAAGGGGCTTCAACTGTCCACAGCCAGGGGCCCCTTTTGCCCCCTGAAAACAGGCCCAGAGCCAAGGACTCCTTCTCACCTTAGTCCCCAGGACACTGTCCTGAAGCAGCATCTTCTCACTGGAAGGGGAGAGGCAGATGTGAGGGAAGGTTCCAGACACACACTTGTACAGCCACAGAAGGCTGGGGAACAACCAGCGTCCCCTCAACAGCCCAGGCAACATTAAGGAAGGGAAGGGAGGAGGCAACCATGCTGACAGTACACAACCAGGAGGGGCCATGACCGTGAGCACAGGGCAGCTCTGCTCAGGCACCGACCCTCACTGTCCATGGGGGCTCCATGTCCCAAGTCAGGCCCACACTCAGCGGTGCAGCAGGCCCCTTGGCAGCTGCTGGGACAGTGCTCTGCTGAGGAGGGATGGGATGCCCTTGGCTGAGGGTCTGGGTGTGCCCATCAGCCATCCCCAGGACTCAGCAAAACCAGCACCTGCCCTGCAGGACTCAGTGCTTGAGTGTGCATCTGCCCATGAACAGGACATCATCACACCCTTCCCTGGTGTGTGTCCCTTGCTCACCTTCCTCCCTGATGCACTGCTCACCCAAATGTCAGATCCCCTCCATGTCCCTCATGTGACAGCTGAGACCATGACCACCCTCTCTGGACACCACTCTCCTCCCTGCACTGCCAGAGCTCCTGTGCCCACACCTGCAAGCACCCTAGCCTGGTATGTCTGTTGCATCCTGTGCTGGGTAGAGCTGTGGAAGCCACAGCCCTGGCTGTCCCTCTGGCCTAAGCCTTCAGCAGCACTTAGCATGGCCACAAACACCCGAGATGAGTGCTCATCTGCCAGGTTTCTATGCTGACACTGGATGCAGCAGTGGAATGCAGATGCCCAGGCTATGGGCCCTGGAAACAGAGCTGGACCCTCAGGCTGCCCACTGTCCTCAATGCAAACAGGCCTTAGAGTGCCCAGCTCTGTGCCACATGTCCAGCTCGGTCCCTGTCTGAGTCCAGAGTCACTCACTTTGTGTCTCTGATCTGCTCAAATGCTGACCAGATCCTGCAATGTGACTGCAGTGTGGGCCCAGGTAGAGGCCTGGGGACAGGTGTTCAGCCTCAAGGCAGGACACACTGAAATGGTTCCCTGGCCTGGAAGGAGCAGGGGTGCGAATGACTCACTGTAGAAATCCAAGCCTGTCTGAGAAGAGGTGGCCGCTGTCATCATCCTCTTCTTCAGGCTCAAACAGAGCCACTCCTTGATGGCCCTGTAGGCAAGAGGGAACCAGGTGAGAAACCAGGGTGCTCAGAGCTTTTCAGAGCTGAACCACTCTCCTCTGTGCCCGCAGAGGGACTGGGTCATGCACTCACAGCCACACACTTCAGGCAGGACCCACCTCCTCTGCCCAGCACCCTGGCTGTACCTGCTCATATTTGGCAGTTGTCACTGCTTGCTCACGGTCCCGTCGGGCCCTCACAGCGACCATGCCCAATCTGGAAGACAAAGGTCCAGGTGTGACCCAGCCCAGCAGAGTCATGGGGACTGCTGCCTCACCTCTGTGTCCATGATCACAGAAGGGGCAGCCCCACTCCTGAACCTGCGGGTCCATGGTGGCCTGGAATGAGGATGATGACTTGCTCAGTGCATGTGACAAAGGGAAGAAGGCGCAGGGACAGCCACCCACTAGCCCCATCTGCCGGATGTGTGACACTGCGTAGTGTCTAACTGTCCACAATAGAGCCACAACTCAGGTCAGGGGTCTCCTGCCCCACTCCTCTGTGTCCTCTGCCCCCCACCTGACATAAGATCTGTCCATAGGTTGGACTCTTGAGCCCATGTCCCACATAGACTCACACAGACCCACACTAACACACTGCACAGCCATGAGAAATGACAACTGTATACAAGCCCTACTCACAGGTCTCCATTGAGGCCTTAGGGCCATCACCCATGCAAACAGACAGCTGAGATCAGTGTCACCCCCTGGGAGTGATGGTCACCATGCCACAGATCACACAAAGCCCATGTCCCACTCACCTCCATCGCGAACCCATCTGCATCCTTCAGCTGTGCGCCAGCCTTCACTACCAACAGCAGTTCAGTAGCTCAGTTGATGCACTACTGGCCAGACTGCCTCATGTCCCGGTTTGAAATTCCCAGTGACTGTGATGTCACCGCATTCTGCCAGCCAATCACGGGGCAGCATCTGGCATGCGGCCCAGGGTTCTAAGCCATGGCTTCACTAACTGCCACTGGAGCTGGAGCAAGTGGCCTCTACAGGGCCAGTTGAAGAGAGAAGGCTGTGGCTGGGGTCCCATGGACCCAGGGGTGCCAGTGCCCTGCACCACCTGCTCAGAGCCCCACATGCCAGGAAACCTGCACCTCATGCTCCTCTTCCTCTTCCTCCTTGTCATTATATTACACTACAAGTGTCAAAGCATCTTCACTTACATAATGATAAAGTTTTACTTGAAAGCAGAGTTCTAGAAAGAAAGGGAATGAGAGAAAACACAGACAAGCTATTTTCCATGTGTCACTTACCTCCCCAGTGGATGGCAACAGGCAGGTCTGGGCCAGGCTGAGGTCAGGAGCCAGGAGCTTCAGCTGAGTCTCCCCCAAGGGTGTAGATCCACAGCACTTGGGCCATCTTCTCCTCTGGCCCAGGCACATGAGCAGGCAGCTGAATGAGGAGTGTGGCAGCTGGAGTCCAACCACTGCCCATATGGGATGTCTGTAGCACAGGCTTCTTTCTTCTGAACCAAGTCAGCACCGGGTAATCCACACAGGCCTGTCCATATGATCTGATCTGGGCATTCAGGTAGTTTAGGGTCATGAGTCTGGAAGACACATTTCCCCACCAGGCTAACATTTTTCCCCCACCATGCATCAGTTTGTCAGTTAGTGAGTACCCATCATCACCTGGGCCTGGCATGGGGAGGGGGGCAGGGTTACACTGTGATTGGCCACACCCTCTCAAGCCCTAGAAAAGTCCCTACAAGGAGGGCTTTAACCCTCTTGGCCCTTCTGACCCTCTGGCTGCTGCTTCATGCCTTGGGCTTTTCTCTCCTCAGCTCCTCTGCCCTGCTGTCTTGGTTCTTGCAGGCAGAGTCTAAGCAAGGGAGCAATTTCTTTCCCTGAGGACACAATGTATCCTCTCTCCCTCACCCTCTGTGTGTTTCTCCACCTTAGTTTCTGTTTCACTCTCTCAGTAAACTTGACCACTTGCTTCTGCTGTGTTGGTTTCTGCAGCTAAAAGGCTTTCTAAGTATTGCCTGATGGCGTGGCATGTGGCTTAAGTCCTCGCCTTAAATGTGCTGGGATCGAATATGGACGCTGGTTTTAATCCCGGCAGCTCTACTCCCCTTCCAGCTCCCTGCTTGTGCCCTGGAAAGCAGTCAAGAGTGCCCTCTCTTCCTCGACACAGACTAGGTCTTTTTTTTTAAAGATTTATTTTTATTTATTTATTTTTTTATTGGAAAGGCAGATATACAGAGAGGAGAGACAGAGAGGAAGATCTTTCGTCCCATGATTCACTCCCCAAGTGAGCGCAACGGCCGATGTTATGCCGGTCTGAAGGCAGGAGCCTCTTTCAGGTCTCCCACGCGGGTGCAGGTTCCCAAAGCTTTGGGCCGTCCTCAACTGCTTTCCCGGGCCACAGGAAGGGAGCTGGATGGGAAGCGGGGCTGCCGGGATTAGAACCGGCACCCATATGGGATTTGGACTTGCAAGGCTAGGACTTTAACCAATGTGCCATCGCGCCGGGCCCCAGACTAGGTCTTGATGGACAAAACACTGTGAACTCCCCAGCAGCTCCTGATGCAGCCACATCCTGATGACACCATGCTACTGCTGACAAGGGACAGCCCGTGGGGTCAGGAGCAGCTAGAGGCTCACACCAGCTCACCAGGCAAGCTCACAGGCTCACTGCCAGGCTGCTCAGCCCTGTAGGATAGAGGAGTCACTGTTGGCAGCAGCTCAGCCCTCCCAGCACGTGGACTGGTTCTGCTCACCCCTTGTTCTTCAGAGCCCGGAGAACCCAGGCTTCCTGGTGCTTTCCCTCTCGCCGCCCTCCAGAAGGAGCTGTCTTCTACTCGTGTTCCTGTGTGTTGTGCGCATCCCTGTGTGCCTTGGCTGTGAAAGTTTGGAGGGAGGGAATCCAGAGACAAAACCATGAGTCAGGTCTATGCCAGATCCAGGAAACCCAGCAGGTGTGCACCCTAATCCTCTGAAGGAATCTGAGGTACCTTGATGGGGATGAGTGATCCAAAGTGAGTGGGGGGTGGCGGTGGTGGTGAGAGCCTGGATCTGGATCAGCTCTGTAGATTCTGGCAGGTAAGGCAGAACTAGAGTCCAAATGTGGTCGTGTATGTAGGTATGCATGAGGACACTGCTGCAAGCATGCACAAGGCAGAAGGGGCAGTGAAGGCTGCCTAGGCAAAGAGGAGCGTTCTGGGCAGCAGCAGGCCGCGTGTGTGGGAGAGATCCAGACAGGCCAAGCAGGCTGATAAGTGGCCATGTACAGATGGTGGGCGGTTCTCAGTGAAGCAGGGAAGCAAAGCTGCTGATCAGACACAGCTTTGTGGTGCTATGGGCCAGGAGTGGGCTGGGACAGAGTGAAGCAGCTACAATCAGCTGTGCAGCTCTGTGGCTCCACAAATCCTCTGGTGCCTGCCTCAGCTCTCCTTCAGAAGCCTTGCTCACAAGGCCTGCCTGGGCCTCAGACAGCTTTCAGATGGGCTCTGGGGCTGTCCTGACTGAGGTGTGACCAGGGATGGAGAGGGCTTGTGGCTGATCCTGTGCAGTGAGGCCCAAGCCACCAGGGATCCCCTCGCTGCAAGGCCCACGTTCCCTGACTTCATGTGTGGGCATCACATTTTTACCATTGTGTCAGTGGGGACTACAGGCCCCGGAGTGGAGCCAGAGTGTATGTCTGTTCTCTGTGTCCTGAGTGCAGACTGCTGGGAGCATCAGGCTTGAGCATGTGCAGGAGGGCCAATCAGGCAAAGGCTGCCCTGGGGCAGGCTGGGCCATTGCTGATGTGGCTGGAGAATGGGGGTTCCAGGAAGACTCTGCAGTCCCATGGGGGCCCTAGTCCTGGTGAGCATGCTCAGAGATGGGTGTGGCTTGCATTCCCATAGTGAGCTCAGCTGAACACCCGGGAGCACAGCAGCCTTCAGGTAAGCGCCACAGCCTGGCCCACAGGAGTGGGGTGCTGCAGAGATACAGTGGGAATGTCAGCACCCCAACCTTGCCCGCCCCCCAAGGAGCACATCTGGAAGCTGCTCGAGGTCCAGGCAGGCCTAGAAAGTTCTCAAGTAGAAGTGAGCAGCATGGCATAATGAGAGCAATACACAAGAGGTAGAGGCCCTGTGGCCAGGTTGGCAGGCCTGGATCTTCAGGGCAGAGTCAGGCCAGAGTCCTGGGCTGGGCTCACCTTGGGAGGGCAGGAACAGCAGGGCTGCCCCAGTTCAAGTTTGGAAGCCTACGGGATGAATCAGCTCAATGCCAGCAGTGCAGATGGGAGCTGAGAGAGCTGGAGTGTAAGAACAGCAGGTCTCCTATTAAAACACTTGTGTGCTATCATGTAGTTAGTCCTCCTGGCACTTCATGTGGTCAGTCGTGTGAGTTAGCAGACACTGTGTTCTTCTTTTCTCAGGCCTGTTGTATACAATGTTCTTTAAAGAAAGAAACAAAGAGTTATTTATTTCATGAAAAGGCAGATGTACAGAGAGGTGGAGAGACAGAGAGGAAGATCTTCTGTCCGATGTTCTTTTTTATTTATTTATTTTTTTATTTTAAAGATTTATTTTTTATTGGTAGGGCGGATATACAGAGAGGAGAGACAGAGAGGAAGATCTTCTGTCCAATGATTCACTCCCCAAGTGAGCACAACGGGCCGATGTTATGCCGGTCCAAAGCCAGGAGCCTCTTCCAGGTCTCCCACGCAGGTGCAGGGTCCCAAAGCTTTGGGCCGTCCTCGACTGCTTTCTTGGGCCACAAGCAGGGAGCTGGATGGGAAGCGGGGCTGCCAGGATTAGAACCGGCGCCCATATGGGATGCTGACGTGCAAGAGGAGAACCTTAACCACTGTGCCATCGCGCCTGGCCCCAGACTAGGTCTTGATGGACAAAACACTGTGAGCTACCCAGCAGCTCTTGATGCAGCCACATCCTGATGACACCATGCTACTGCTGACAAGGGACAGCCTGTGCGGTCAGAAGCAGCTAGAGGCTCACACCAGCTCACCAGGCCAAAGCTCACCAGGCTCACACCAGCTACAGTGCTCATGGCCAGGCTGCTCAGCCCTGTAGGATAGAGGAGTCACTGTTGGCAGCAGCTCAGCCCTCCCAGCACGTGGACTGGTTCTGCTCACCCCTTGTTCTTCAGAGCCCGGAGAACCCAGGCTTCCTGGTGCTTTCCCTCTCGCCGCCCTCCAGAAGGAGCTGTCTTCCACTCGTGTTCCTGTGTGTTGTGCGCATCCATGTGTGCTTTGGCTGTGAAAGTTTGGAGGGAGGGAATCCAGAGACAAAAGCATGAGTCAGGTCTATGCCAGATCCAGGAAACCCAGCAGGTGTGCACCCTTCTCCCCTGAAGGAATCTGAGGTACCTTGATGGGGATGAGTGATCCAAAGCGAGTGGGGGGTGGCGGTGGTGGTAAGAGCCTGGATCTGGATCAGCTCTGTAGATTCTGGCAGGTAAGGCAGAACTAGAGTCCAAATGTGGTCGTGTATGTAGGTATGCATGAGGACACTGCTGCAAGCATGCACAAGGCAGAAGGGGCAGTGAAGGCTGCCTAGGCAAAGAGGAGCGTTCTGGGCAGCAGCAGGCCGCGTGTGTGGGAGAGATCCAGACAGGCCAAGCAGGCTGATAAGTGGCCATGTACAGATGGTGGGCGGTTCTCAGTGAAGCAGGGAAGCAAAGCTGCTGATCAGACACAGCTTTGTGGTGCTATGGGCCAGGAGTGGGCTGGGACAGAGTGAAGCAGCTACAATCAGCTGTGCAGCTCTGTGGCTCCACAAATCCTCTGGTGCCTGCCTCAGCTCTCCTTCAGAAGCCTTGCTCACAAGGCCTGCCTGGGCCTCAGACAGCTTTCAGATGGGCTCTGGGGCTGTCCTGACTGAGGTGTGACCAGGGATGGAGAGGGCTTGTGGCTGATCCTGTGCAGTGAGGCCCAAGCCACCAGGGATCCCCTCGCTGCAAGGCCCACGTTCCCTGACTTCATGTGTGGGCATCACATTTTTACCATTGTGTCAGTGGGGACTACAGGCCCCGGAGTGGAGCCAGAGTGTATGTCTGTTCTCTGTGTCCTGAGTGCAGACTGCTGGGAGCATCAGGCTTGAGCATGTGCAGGAGGGCCAATCAGGCAAAGGCTGCCCTGGGGCAGGCTGGGCCATTGCTGATGTGGCTGGAGAATGGGGGTTCCAGGAAGACTCTGCAGTCCCATGGGGGCCCTAGTCCTGGTGAGCATGCTCAGAGATGGGTGTGGCTTACATTCCCATAGTGAGCTCAGCTGAACACCCGGGAGCACAGCAGCCTTCAGGTAAGCGCCACAGCCTGGCCCACAGGAGTGGGGTGCTGCAGAGATACAGTGGGAATGTCAGCACCCCAACCTTGCCCGCCCCCCAAGGAGCACATCTGGAAGCTGCTCGAGGTCCAGGCAGGCCTAGAAAGTTCTCAAGTGGAAGTGAGCAGCATGGCATAATGAGAGCAATACACAAGAGGTAGAGGCCCTGTGGCCGTGTTGGCAGGCCTGGATCTTCAGGGCAGAGTCAGGCCAGAGTCCTGGGCTGGGCTCCCCTTGGGAGGGCAGGAACAGCAGGGCTGCCCCAGTTCAAGTTTGGAAGCCTACGGGATGAATCAGCTCAATGCCAGCAGTGCAGATGGGAGCTGAGAGAGCTGGAGTGTAAGAACAGCAGGTCTCCTATTAAACCACTTGTGTGCCATCATGTAGTTAGTCCTCCTGGCACTTCATGTGGTCAGTCGTGTGAGTTAGCAGACACTGTGTTCTTCTTTTCTCAGGCCTGTTGTATACAATGTTCTTTAAAGAAAGAAACAAAGAGTTATTTATTTCATGAAAAGGCAGATGTACAGAGAGGTGGAGAGACAGAGAGGAAGATCTTCTGTCCGATGTTCTTTTTTATTTATTTATTTTTTTATTTTAAAGATTTATTTTTTATTGGTAGGGCGGATATAGAGAGAGGAGAGACAGAGAGGAAGATCTTTCAACTGATGATTCACTCTCCAAGTGGCCGCAACGACTGGTGCTGCGCTGATCCAAATCCAGGAGCCAGGAGCTTCTTTCTGGGTCTCCCATGTGGTTGCAGGGTCCCAAGGATTTGGGCCGTCCTCAACTGCTTTCCCAGGGCACAAGCAGGGAGATCGATGGGAAGTGGAGTTGCCGGGATTAGAACCAGCGCCCATATGGGATCCCCGGGCATTCAAGGCAAGGATCTTAACAATTATGCTATTGTTCCCGGCCCTACACAATATTCTCTTGATGTGTTCTGTTCCTTGCAGGTTACTCAGCTTTTCTGCATGCTATGGTGTCTTCTCTCATTCTGGCCTACCTAGAATATCTGTATTGGGTTTGACTTCAAATACCCCAAAGTTCCCATATTACACTATTTCTGTGAAAACACTTACATAACCAGAAAGTGAGACTGGAACAAGATCTACTGGGAAAATATGCAAAATGAAGCTGATGCACATGCTTATGACTTGCTAAAGATTGGACTGTGGTCTGTCCCTCAAAGGTCCATGTGCGGGAACTTGGTCTCAGTATGGAGAGGATGAGGTAGTTCTTTGGGCCCAGTGTAATGAGGGCTCAATTGGGTAATCCTCACCTGGCAACAACTGCAATCCTGTATGGGTATTGGTATGTGTGCCAGCTGCTTCTCTTCCCACCCAGCTCCCTGAACATGGCCTGGAAATACATCGGAACATGGTTCACAGCCTTTCCACTCTGAACCCATATGGGAGATGCAGAAGCAGCTCCTGGCTTCACATGAGCTCAGCTCTGGCTGTTGCAGCCACTTATGATGTCAACCAGTGCATGGAAGTTCTTTCTCTCTGTTGCTCCTTCTCTCTGTAAATCTGCCTTTCCAATAAAAAGAGAAAATATTAAATTAAGAGAGGTGGCACTTAGTGAAACATCAGTCACGGGAGCCACTCTGCCTCACAGGAGCAGGTCAGGCCCTTGGGGACCAGACTTGTTCCTGAGAGGGGGTGGTGAGAAGTGAGCCTGGCTTCTACCCTGAACTTCCTGTAGGCATGGCCCACTAGCTCATCCCCATCACTCAGGCTGCTACCATTGTGCTGGCCTGGGGCTCCACCGGAGCCACCAGATGGTGGCGCTATTCTAAGGCAAACCTCTGCAACTGTGAGCTTAGGGAAGGTTTTCACAAAGGAGTCAGTCAGGGCCTCTACCCTAACAGAAAGTAGACAACACCACTTTGTCACTTTGTCAAGGACTTATTTGAAAGTCAGGGTTACAGATGGAGAAGGACAGAGAGAGAGAGAGAGAGGGAGAGAGAGCTTTTCTCATCATTTGGCTCACTGCCCCAAATGGCTACAGCAGCTGAGGCTGCACCAGGCTCAAGTTAGGAACCAGGAACTCCATCCTGGTTTTCCACATGGTGGCAGGGACCCAGGTACCTGAGCCATCCTCCACTGCGTTCTTGGGTGACTCAGCAGGAAGCTGTCCAGTATTCCATCTTTTCTATTGAGGATGATCAGTTCTTACAGTTGGGCATAAGGACACAGGCCAAGTGACCAGGTCCCTACAAGAGCCCTCACCCCAGGGGCTCATGGAACTGGCAACTTCTTGGTAGGTGGGCCAAGGACCTGGGCCAGGTCACCCATGCCCCAAGGGATCCCTTGCCCCCAGGGTTTATGGACTGCAAGCCAGGAATATCTTCCAGGTATCCCACATGGGTGCAGGGGTCTGAGGACTTGGGCCATCTTCCTCTGCTTTCCTAGGCCATAAGAACAGTGATGGAGAGGCAAAACGCAGTGGCCTAGGGGCTAAAGTCCTCGCCTTGGATGCACCCGGATTCCTTAGGGCGCCGGTTCTAATCGTGGCAGCCCCACTTCCCTTCTGGTTCCCTGCTTGTGGCCTAGGAAAGCAGCAGAGGATAGCCCAAATCCTGGGATGCTGCATCTGTGTCTGAGAACCAGAAGAACTCCTGGCTTCAGATTGGCTCAGCACTGTATGTCACAGTCATTTGGGAAGTGAATCATCAGACGGAAGAACTTCCTCTCTGTCTCTCCCTCCTTCTGTATATCTGACTTTGCTATAACAATAAATAAATCTTAGAAAAGAAGGGAGATGGATCAGAAGTGGAACAGCTGAGACAGAAATGGTCCCCTTAGAGGATTCCGGTGCTTGCAAGAAGAGTAACCTGTTATGCCAGCAGGACAGACCCCAGCTACTAGTTCTTACAGATGCCTTGGAAGCAATGCATTCTAAGGCTGAATAACTGGCACTGGGCAGCTGAAAAATCTCATGATAAAAGCAGCAGTATTGCTGCCTCCCACTGCCCAAGCCTCTTCAAGGCTCTGGGTGCTAAGTGGGCACGGCAGACCCTTACCCTGATGGGATTCTGCCACTACCCAAGCACAAACCCAGCAGGCTTGGGGCCCTCTCCCTGGACCCAGGAGGGGAGCAGGGCTCTGGAAGGTTCAGAGAGACCGGGAGAGCCAGGGGAGTCAGCAAGGGACACTGGCATCAGGACAGCCCAGGACAGAGCACAGACAGGACCAGTGTTTGTCCTGAGCAGGGCTCTCCAGGGGCTGGGAGTGTGGAGCCTAAACGCACGTGAGGAAGCAGGGGAAGCTCGGCTGGAGCTGGATATGGGGACACAAAACAGGAGCAAGTATGTTCAAAACAAACAGTTTAATGCAGGGTCAGAACAGGGGGTAAAGGTCTGAGGTTAGGGGTGAAAGGCTTTCTGGCCAACGGGGCCTGGCACAGTACCCTGAGTGTGGTCTGTTCAGGGCACTCTAAGCAACCATAACACATGAATGGCATCAACGCATGAGTTGGCCGAGGGTGACACCCCTCAGGGAGAGGGAACAGAAGCCCCTGAAGGGAGCTCTGTGCAGCATGGAGGCCAACATGGAGAAATAGGGCGTGCTGTGAGCCCACTCTTGCAGCAGCCTGGAGAGCTGCAGCTGCCCCAGGCAGCGGATGGCAAGGCAGCTACTGGCAGGCGAGGGCACCCAGGGCTGTGTCCCTCGCAGGGCGATGACTCCAGCAGGCTTCAGACTGGGACTGTCTTCATGGCAAGGTGGGCTGCCAGGGGTGCTCTGCAGGTGTGTGGTCTTGAGCCCCACAGCTGGGGCTGCAGGTGAATGAATGAGAGCAGGTACCAGCCTGACTAGGGCAGGTGTGGAAGGGGCTGCGAGGCCCTGCTGGCTACCAAGCTCTGGGGGCAGGCACTCTGCAAGATTGGCAGGCAGCATGAGACGAGAGGTGCTGGCCCAGGGGGACAGCCTTTTCCCTTTCCGTGCTCTGCCGTAGTGCGGGGAGATGTCAGAAGATCCCACACACTCGGAGGTCACCCCACTGGAGCCAGAGCCCCGGTCCTCGGTGTTTCCTTCTGCAGAGTTCTCAGCCTCCTCCTCTGGGCTGCTCGTCAAAACATCGGGAGAGAGGAATGTTCAGGATGATGAGTCCCCTCTGGGTGAGAAGTGATCTCGCTAGGCTGTTCCCCAGAGCTCCCTGGAGTCATGTTGGAAGGTTTCAGTGTCTTTGGGGGAGGCACCTGCTCCAGAGAGACACGTGGCAGCCCCAGGCACAGGCTGCAGGACTCGTTGGGCTTTGCTGAAAGGAAAAGACAGAGGTTGGCTGCTCTACCTACGCCATGAGGCCTGAGAGTAGGGTCCCTTGGGACCTTGTCAAATGGGGTGACACTGAGGACACCCTCTAGGCTGCTGACCCCAGAGAGAGAGGTGTGTGCAGCCTGAACCAGGGCAGTGTCGGGGACACCTGTGGCTCTGCTGGCACGCAGCCCTCAGGGGTGCATGGCCCAACTGCCCTGCCTCTCAGTCTCAGCTCTGGGGACACCTGGCATCCCCTCAGGACACAGTAGGATCCTGCAACCTGAACCCCAGGCTGCCCTGTGCCCTGACATGGGAATGGCTTAGTTAGGGCACTTGTGTTCCTCCTAAACGGCAGGGATGGGAGGGACCCCTCAGGTGCCAGAGGTAGGAGCTGGGACATCAGGACAGATGAGGCCACAGGCAGGGCACTTGGGGTCAGGGCATACGCCTCACTAAAGTTGGCAGGGCTGACCTGTGTTCTCTGCCCTTGAGTCCCTGCCACCCAAGCACAGAGCACTGGCTCTTAGCTGCAAGACTCGCCATCAGCACCTCTGTGCCCGAGGACACGGGACGGCACCTGCTTGGGGGCACTGCTGTGCCACACCAGGACCTGCACAGGCCTGCACCTGGGCCTGCCTCTGCAGCCTCTACACTTGGACAAACCCATTTCTATTCTGTGCACCGATCCAGCCTCTCAGGTCAGCTACAGCAGCAGGTGTGGACAAGTCCCAGGACCCTCCCCACCATCTCACACAGGAGGGTGATGCTCCAGGTCGTATTGCCCTCTGTGACCTCAGAGACATGTGCTCCAGGCTGGGCCTATAGCCCTGCACTCAGCTACACCCTGCTGTCTGCCCTGGCAGCTACAGTCCCTGCTTCTGCAGTTCCTGCTTCCCAGGGCACCTGGGCCTTCCAGGGGATCCCTGACGCTTGGAGCCATCCACTGCCTACATGCTTGGTCATCACTGCACAGGGTCAGCCACAACGCCATTTCCCTCCATCCTGCCAACACCTCTGTCCAATGAGGATCCTGGATGCACACAGCTGTTGACATCACACTCTGCACCTGTGTTGGTCCCAATCAGGGAAAGGCCACCCCAGCCCAGGCAGGACCACTGCTCATGTGGCTAAAGAGTGGGAGTCCCAGGAAGGCCCTGCAGTCCCAAGAGACCTCTACTCCTGTCCTGAGTCAGGGTGCTTAAGGCAGGGTCTGGCCTTCACCCCCACAGTGAGCTCAGCCAAGGACACAATTCTATAAGGGCCTTTAGGACACCCCCACAGCCTGGCCCACAGGAATGGGGTGCTACTGAAGTGAAGCAGGAGAGCCATCACCCAACCCTCCCTCGACCCTGAGGAGCACATCTGCAAGCTGCTTGAGGCCCAGCCAGGCCTTGTGCTCAGAAGCTTCAGGAGCAGAACTGAGCAGCAGGGGGAGACCAAGGGTGACACAGAAGAGGGAGAAAAGGCCCTGGGGCCTGATTGCCAGGCCTGGGCCCTCCAACCGTGGACACACCCAAGGGAAATCAGGCTGAATTCCTGTGCTGGGCTCACCTTGAGGAGGCAGGAGACAGCGCAGCTTCCCCAGCTCACGCTTTGAGGCCTGAAGCTGCTGCATGACAATGTCATCGCCCGGGGTCCAGGCTTGCTTCAGGCTCTCCAGGAGGAAATCCCGCAGGTGGTCCCGGGTCATCTTCAGCAGGCGCTCTAGGCAGGAAGGCGGGTGTCAGGCTGGGAGAGGTCACAGGGGATGCCCACAGCCAGGGCTGCTGATGCTGTTGGGTTACCCATAGGTGAAAGGAGGGGACTGATGAGGGGAGAATGCCCTGCCCAGGCCCCCCTGTGGAGTGTGTGCTCGGCTGGGGTGGGGTAGTCCAGGGTCATCCAGAGCCTATCCGATGGTGCCCAATGAGCAGGAGACTTTGTCTTCCCGGCCTCCTCCCTGCTCACTGGGGATGGATGGGCACGAGGACCCAGTTCCTCATCCCCAGCACCCTGCCTTCTTGGGGCCCTGAGGACTTACTTCTATGAACCTTCAGCATCGTGTAGGCCATTGTGGTGAGCACATGCTCTCCTTCCAGGATGAGGACATCCCACATCCTCAGTGCCAGGGGGAATGGAGCCTGGGGGAGAGAGCAGGGTCTAAGCAGGGCCACAGTGGGGAGGGTGTGCAGGGCCTGGCGAGGGAGTGGTGGTCACAGGAAGTCCCATGCTCTACCACGGGAACTTATCCCACTGCAGGTGGGACCATGTCTACTGCCCACCTCCCTGCTCACTGAGGGGCTGAAGTGCAGAGGGAGGAGAGGTGAGACCTCAGGAGCACAGCCAGGACCCAGGGGTCCAGCAAGAGCTCTGTGTCCTTGGAGCCACGGGGGATGCCAGAGGACCCGCACCAAGGTGAGGGCCAGGACTCGGCAGGGCAAACCCAGGGGTACCTTCCAGGAGTGAGGCGGCAGCAGCCCAGCTACATCCTGGGGGACAGCCCAGAGTCTTGGGGATCTGCTGCCTCCTCCTGCAGGGCTCTGGCCTACACAGGATTCTCAGCATGTGTGCTCCTGGGACCTGTCCCCTCCCTGCTGGCACTCACCCTCAGCCTGGCAAACCCTGCAGGGCAGGGTGGACTAGTGGGCACAGCCATGCCCTCTATACTGTCTGCTGGGGCTGGGGGAGCTCAACCCTGCTGTGTGGGCAAGTGGATACTGGGGTGGGAGACTAGTTCCTGGGGCAGAAATTCCTCTGGGTAAAGGATCACTGGGGGTGCACTTACCACATCCAGAAAACACTGAGTAAACCAGTGTGCCGTGCATTCCTGCAGGTTCAATCCCTGCTGCTCCTGAGGAAGAGGCAGAGGGAGGTGAGGGCCAGGAGCAGGCCTGAACTCCCCTTGGCCTGAGCCCATGGCAGGGCCCCAGGGTGCGGGAAGCCCAGCAGCAGGTGTGTGTGCACCTCACAGCCACACAGGCTCCCCAAGGGAACCTGCCACCCATCTCTTCTCCTTCAGCAGAGTCTCCCTTCAATCTATGCCACCTCAGGGACCACATGCTGCCAAGGGAAACAAAGGCCCCCACTGCCACACACCTAGGGCATTTGAATGCCTTGCTGAATAAATGTCCTCTCCAACCAGAAAGCGGGCCTGAGAGCCTTTTGCTCCCCCAGGCATGAGAGCAGAGCCCTAGTAACAAGTCAAGGAGGCACTTTGCTCACCAGGTGTTGCTCGAGAGCCGGGAGGGTGCGGTGCACGAGATCTCCCAGGTGGTTCTGCAGTGTCTTCAGCTTTGGTGATCCGGGTGTGTAGAGACCTGAGTAGGATCAGTCCCCACCCCTTGGGTCAGAGCTTCTACCCAGGAAGGCAACAGAGCCCCAGGGAGGAGCAGGCCCTGCTGAGCACCCAGGGCTGGGAGAGGCTGTCAAGGGGCAGGTGAATGGACAGAGAGCCAGGGCCGAGAAACCTTAGAATGTGGGTGCATGTCGGATGTGTAGACTCCAACCCAGGCTGCCCCCAAGTGTCTGCCTGGAATATAGAGCCAGGCTGGGCACCTTACAACCATTCCAGCAAACAGCAGTGAGAAGGGGGTGACCTTAGAGGGGATGCTGCCTCCTGGAGTATCAGGTGTGGCTTAGTGGCGGGTGTGCATGTAGACCAATGGGAGGCACAGAGGCAAGTGGAGACATGAGTCACGTGGACACAGGCAGGACTCATTGGCCTAGAGATTCCCACACACAGGACAGTAAGGGAAGACTGCAGGATCATGGGGAGGGCTTCTACGGCTCAATAGAGGAGGCTTCTGCCAGCCCTGGCTTCTCAGGATGCCTCCAAAGGGAGATTGGCTTTCTCATTCAATGCATGACTGTGAGGGGAATGATTTAGTCTTGTGGATTTGTGTCCATGAAGTACTAGTCTGTGCAGGGAGCCCACCATTCCCATGTACCTACCGGACATCGCATATTTCTTGTTTTCCATCAGCTCAACCAGAGCCCAAAATGTGTCTTCCTCGCTGAGCCACATTAACAATAGTGCCACCAGATGGCTCAGGTCTTGGCCACAGCCCACCTCCTGCAAGAACCCAGAACAACGTTCAAAGCCCTCTCTGGCTAGGGTAGTCTCACTTCCCTGGTAGGTTTGTCCACCTCCCTGGGAGGGTTTGGTCATGTGCTGAAGGGAGTGGGGAGTTGTTGGAGGGAGCCCCTGAGCTTCTCTTGTCCTTGGGTGCCATGACTTTGAGCACTGGAGCATACACCAGGTCTCAGAGTCCCTGGAGAGAACCCTTCAAGGCCAGAGCACAGGCAGTGACTGGGGAGACCAGAGGCAACCACACATGTGCAACTCCTAGATCTCAGGGTGGGGCAGGCAGCTGTGGGAATCCTGGATCCACCCAACAAAGCCCCTGGAACTCTGTGCTCTGTGTGTGTGCACCCTATCTGGGCACACTTTCAGACAGGAGGAAGAAGCACCAGGGTTAGGCCTGCATGGGCTAGGAAAGAGAATGGACAAGGCATGGGTGTGGATCCAGGCTGCCTGTATACGAGTCTCAGAGGCACGAGGCAGGGTGCCTGGGACAGGTCAGGAGGATGGGGAGGCCCAGACCTTGGTGGGCTCAGCTGAGGAGTCTGGCAGCCATTCCCCTCAAGGGAAAGATCTGAGTGTGTGGGCATGGCTGTGGCACTTGTGGAGGGGAATCTAGACCAGTGGCAAATAAGTAGTATGTGATGGGCGCAATGGCATCAGGAGGCCCCAAACTCAACAAGGAACACCACAGCACAGTCACCACTTTGCCCATCATCCTATGGAATGCTGTTACTCAGTGGAGCATCCCCAACCCTGCCTGCTGCTGGGATAGGGAGAGCAGTCCAGGAGCAAGGCACAACTTTATGGTTCTGAAACTTGGCGTTGGGACCAGGGAGGCCATTCGCTTGGTCTCTACACTTGCTCTCTCACTTGTGGATTGGAGAGCCCCCAACAAGCCAGCCTTGGCTGTTTGTGACAAGGGACACCGTGGATGGGCAGCCTGGGGACAGGACCTGAGCAGCTGATCCAGGAATACTCACGGGATTGTACACGGTGTAGGCCATTAGAACATCAAACAAAGCCTGCTGCCTGTAAGAGAGAGGAGGGTGGTGTTTCCTTCCCTGCTGAGGCTCTCAGTGCAGCCCTGCCTCCCTGACGCTGCCAGCACACCAAAGGCCCAGGCCACTTCTCTGCCACAGAAGCAAGGATGTACTCAGGGCACTTTGGTTGCTTTGCTTTCTTTTCATTGCACTCTCTCCACAGTGTCTTTGTGCAAAGAACAAGTGGTTGCTGCCAATCAAGACACTTGGGTCCCTTTTTTCATTTCTGTTGTAAATCAACTGTTCTGAGGTTTGTTGCTCAGCCTCTCCCAGGAAGCCCATCTCCCCAGGACCTTGGCTCCTCCTCATCCCCTAGGGCCCCTGCAGCCCAGAGGCCTCACCTGGCTCCATGGCGTTCTTGGAACAGCAGGTGATTTCGGAAGCTCCCTCGCACAGGCCACTTGACCTGGTCCAATTGCGTCGACTGCAGCCTGGACTGCTCCTTCATTGCCTGCAGGGCAGAGCCAAGGGCAGGAAGGAGCTTGAAGAGCAGGAAAATGCCTGCTGCCATGCAAGTACCCCACAACCACAGCAGCTCTTCTGGTGTTGGGTTGGCCTCTGCTGAAAGCTCATTCCGTGGGGGTCTGGAGTCTCGGGACGGTCTGGGCTGCCAACCTCACCTTAGCACCCATGTCACCCCCAATGCCCCACAGCCCTGCAGAGGAAACCGTCCAAGGGTCTGTATAGTGAGTGTCAGGCCGGGTGACTCTGCAAGGTCCCTCTGCACTACGCCCTGCCACCACAGCATGTCCCAGGAGCATCTCCACCTCAGCGACCTTCAGGCCCCAGAGCCTCCTCACAGCAGCTCAGGTGGGCTGTTGTCTGTCCAGTCTGTCCCACCATGATGAGCTATCAATGAGCTTTCAGTGCTGTGCGAGTAAGTGGGGCACAGCACCATCAAGACATCACAAGTTGCCCTTGGCACTGAGCTTTCTCTGAGCAATGAGTCTTCAAGTTTAGGTGCAAGGGTAGCACAAAATCAAGGTGTGGGAGGGCAAGGCTGGCAACACCACTTGGACCCTGCTCCCAGGATCCATCAAGACAGGAGGTTTCTCCAGACTCCAATGTAGCACTGTCTACCACAGGGGACCCAGTCACCTGATGCCACCTGGCAGCCCAGGTGTATTGTGGGCTGAGTGCACATCCATACCTTGTACTTCCCCACGTTCTGGGCTTTCTTCGTGTTCACATCAAGCATTAGCATCCAGATGCTTCCCCGCACCTGGCTGGGGATTCCTTTGTAGCATCTCCGATGGAACTGCAGGAGAGAGGAGATCAGGTGAATGGGGTCATCCCTGCTCTGGGAAGGGCGTTCAGCTGGAGGTGTCAGGAGGGAGAACCAATGGACTCCACGCTGTGTCAGCAGAGGGAGCATCTGCCTGGGCCCGGGGACCCACGGTGAGAGGAGGGACAGGGCTGAGGGCCCAGGCTTGCTATGCATGCCTGCTCCCTATGGAACATGAGGAGGCATGTTGGTCTGCATCTGGGATTTTCCCCAGTGGTGACATTGGACTGTGTACCAGGAGAGTCACCTGCATGAATGGTCAAGGGGTGCAGGTGACCCGTGTCTGTGGCAGGACAGTTGCCCCAGGCATTTGAGAGGCAGGTGTCCAGTCCAGCATAGGGCACCACCCATCCCTGCTCTGCTCAATCTCTTCCCCATGGACCCTCTCTTCACGGTACCTTCTTGCTGTCACAGTATTTGGTATAATTCTTCAACATTTTGACCCACTTGTGGAGTCTCCGAGTTTCCATATGTTTCTGCTGCAAAAGGAAAGAGGAAGGATGGTGTGAGGTCAGCTGCTGACCCCCGCGGATGGCCCCTGGATGCCACTCTGGAGCCCTGTGAGGACTCATGGGAGGAGAAAGGACACATGCAGACCCTGAGCCCCGAACCTGTAGTCTGCAGGGCTGGAGGGGCGTCTGAGGCCTGGACTCTGTCCACAGCACAGCCTGTCCTCAAGGCTGAGTTTCTTGAACTACAGTCAAGACTGTCACCATCACAGCATTGGGTCAAGGTGGCTCCAGGCCAGGTTCCCAAGAGCTGCAGTCAGTTTTGGGACAGGTGAGTGAGTTAGTGTCCCCACTCGGGTGTGTCATTTCTGCATGGGCAAGACCTCAAGGGGCTTCAACTGTCCACAGCCAGGGGCCCCTTTTGCCCCCTAAAGACAGGCCCAGGGCCAAGGACTCCTTCTCACCTTAGTCCCCAGGACACTGTCCTGAAGCAGCATCTTCTCACTGGAAGGGGAGAGGCAGATGTGAGGGAAGGTTCCAGACACACACTTGTACAGCCACAGAAGGCTGGGGAACAACCAGCGTCCCCTCAACAGCCCAGGCAGCATTAAGGAAGGGAAGGGAGGAGGCAACCATGCTGACAGTGCACAACCAGGAGGGGCCATGACCGTGAGCACAGGGCAGCTCTGCTCAGGCACCGACCCTCACTGTCCATGGGGGCTCCATGTCCCAAGTCAGGCCCACACACTCAGGGTTGCAGCAGGCCCCTTGGCAGCTGCTGGGACAGTGCTCTGCTGAGGAGGGATGGGATGCCCTTGGCTGAGGGTCTGGGTGTGCCCATCAGCCATCCCCAAGAAGTGATCTGAGGACTCAGCAAAAGCAGCACCTGCCCTGCAGGACTCAGTGCTTGAGTGTGCACCTGCCCATGAACAGGACACCATCACACCCTTCCCTGGTGTGTGTCCCTTGTTCACCTTCCTCCCTGATGCACTGCTCACCCAAATGTCAGATCCCCTCCATGTCCCTCATGTGACAGCTGAGACCATGACCACCCTCTCTGGACACCACTCTCCTCCTTGCACTGCCAGAGCTCCTGTGCCCACACCTGCAAGCACCCCAGCCTGGTATGTCTGTTGCATCCTGTGCTGGGTAGAGCTGTGGAAGCCACAGCCCTGGCTGTCCCTCTGGCCTAAGCCTTCAGCAGCACTTAGCATGGCCACAAACACCCGAGATGAGTGCTCATCTGCCAGGTTTCTATGCTGACACTGGATGCAGCAGTGGAATGCAGATGCCCAGGCTATGGGCCCTGGAAACAGAGCTGGACCCTCAGGCTGCCCACTGTCCTCAATGCAAACAGGCCTTAGAGTGCCCAGCTCTGTGCCACATGTCCAGCTCGGTCCCTGTCTGAGTCCAGAGTCACTCACTTTGTGTCTCTGATCTGCTCAAATGCTGACCAGATCCTGCAATGTGACTGCAGTGTGGGCCCAGGTAGAGGCCTGGGGACAGGTGTTCAGCCTCAAGGCAGGACACACTGAAATGGTTCCCTGGCCTGGAAGGAGCAGGGGTGCGAATGACTCACTGTAGAAATCCAAGCCTGTCTGAGAAGAGGTGGCCGCTGTCATCATCCTCTTCTTCAGGCTCAAACAGAGCCACTCCTTGATGGCCCTGTAGGCAAGAGGGAACCAGGTGAGAAACCAGGGTGCTCAGAGCCCCTCAGAGCTGAACCACTCTCCTCTGTGCCCGCACAGGGACTGGGTCATGCACTCACAGCCACACACTTCAGGCAGGACCCACCTCCTCTGCCCAGCACCCTGGCTGTACCTGCTCATATTTGGCAGTTGTCACTGCTTGCTCACGGTCCCGTCGGGCCCTCACAGCGACCATGCCCAATCTGGAAGACAAAGGTCCAGGTGTGACCCAGCCCAGCAGAGTCATGGGGACTGCTGCCTCACCTCTGTGTCCATGATCACAGAAGGGGCAGCCCCACTCCTGAACCTGCGGGTCCATGGTGGCCTGGAATGAGGATGATGACTTGCTCAGTGCATGTGACAGAGGGAAGAAGGCGCAGGGACAGCCACCCACTAGCCCCATCTGCCGGACGTGCGACACTGCATAGTGTCTAACTGTCCACAATAGAGCCACAACTCAGGTCAGGGGTCTCCTGCCCCACTCCTCTGTGTCCTCTGCCCCCCACCTGACATAAGATCTGTCCATAGGTTGGACTCTTGAGCCCATGTCCCACATAGACCCACACAGACCCACACTAACACACTGCACAGCCATGAGAAATGACAACTGTATACAAGCCCTACTCACAGGTCTCCATTGAGGCCTTAGGGCCATCACCCATGCAAACAGACAGCTGAGATCAGTGTCACCCCCTGGGAGTGATGGTCACCATGCCACAGATCACACAAAGCCCATGTCCCACTCACCTCCATCGCGAACCCATCTGCATCCTTCAGCTGTGCGCCAGCCTTCACTACCAACAGCAGTTCAGTAGCTCAGTTGATGCACTACTGGCCAGACTGCCTCATGTCCTGGTTTGAAATTCCCAGTGACTGTGATGTCACCGCATTCTGCCAGCCAATCACGGGGCAGCATCTGGCATGCGGCCCAGGGTTCTAAGCCATGGCTTCACTAACTGCCACTAGAGCTGGAGCAAGTGGCCTCTACAGGGCCAGTTGAAGAGAGAAAGCTGTGGCTGGGGTCCCATGGACCCAGGGGTGCCAGTGCCCTGCACCACCTGCTCAGAGCCCCACATGCCAGGAAACCTGCACCTCATGCTCCTCTTCCTCTTCCACCTTGTCATCACATTACACTACAAGTGTCAAAGCATTTTCACTTACATAATGATAAAGTTTTACTTGAAAGCAGAGTTCTAGAAAGAAAGGGAATGAGAGAAAACACAGACAAGCTATTTTCCATGTGTCAGTTACCTCCCCAGAGGATGGCAACAGGCAGGTCTGGGCCAGGCTGAGGTCAGGAGCCAGGAGCTTCAGCTGAGTCTCCCCCAAGGGTGTAGATCCACAGCACTTGGGCCATCTTCTCCTCTGGCCCAGGCACATGAGCAGGCAGCTGAATGAGGAGTGTGGCAGCTGGAGTCCAACCACTGCCCATATGGGATGTCTGTAGCACAGGCTTCTTTCTTCTGAACCAAGTCAGCACCGGGTAATCCACACAGGCCTGTCCATATGATCTGATCTGGGCATTCAGGTAGTTTAGGGTCGTGAGTCTGGAAGACACATTTCCCCACCAGGCTAACATTTTTCACCCACCATGCATCAGTTTGTCAGTTAGTGAGTACCCATCATCACCTGGGCCTGGCATGGGGAGGGGGGCAGGGTTACACTGTGATTGGCCACACCCTCTCAAGCCCTAGAAAAGTCCCTACAAGGAGGGGTTTAACCCTCTTGGCCCTTCTGACCCTCTGGCTGCTGCTTCATGCCTTGGGCTTTTCTCTCCTCAGCTCCTCTGCCCTGCTGTCTTGGTTCTTGCAGGCAGAGTCTAAGCAAGGGAGCAATTTCTTTCCCTGAGGACACAATGTATCCTCCCTCCCTCACCCTCTGTGTGTTTCTCCACCTTAGTTTCTGTTTCACTCTCTCAGTAAACTTGACCACTTGCTTCTGCTGTGTTGGTTTCTGCAGCTAAAAGGCTTTCTAAGTATTGCCTGACGGCGTGGCATGTGGCTTAAGTCCTCGCCTTAAATGTGCTGGGATCCCATATGGGCGCTGGTTTTAATCCCGGCAGCTCTACTCCCCTTAAAGCTCACTGCTTGTGCCCTGGAAGGTAGTTGAGACTGCCCTCTCTTCCTCGACAGAGATTAGCTCTTTTTTTTTCTTTAAAGATTTATTTTTATTTATTTTTTTATTGGAAAGGCAGATATATAGAGAGGAGAGACAGAGAGGAATATCTTCTGTCCTATGATTCACTCCCCAAGTGAGCACAACGGGCCGATGTTATGCCGGTCTGAAGCCAGGAGCCTCTTCCAGGTCTCCCACATGGGTGCAGGGTCCCAAAGCTTTGGCCGTCCTCGACTGCTTTCCTGGGCCACAGGCAGGGAGCTGGATGGGAAGCAGGGCTGCCAGGATTAGAACCGGCACCCATATGTAATCCGGTCTTGCAAAGCGAGGACCTTAACCACTGTGCCATCGCGCTGGGGCCCAGACTAGGTCTTGATGGACAAAACACTGTGAACTCCCCAGAGCAGCTCCTGATGCAGCCAAATCCAGGTTACACCATGCTACTGCTGACAAGGGACAGCCCGTGGGTCAGGAGCAGCTACAGGCTCACACCAACTACAGCGCTCACGGCCAGGCTGCTCAGACCTCTAGGATAGAGGAGTCACTGTTGGCAGCAGCTCAGCCCTCCCAGCACGTGGACTGGTTCTGCTCACCCCTTGTTCTTCAGAGCCTGGAGAACCCAGGCTTCCTGGTGCTTTCCCTCTCGCC